>NC_069783.1:6626488-16626488 GCF_027406575.1 Nycticebus coucang | reverse complement strand
CAGCATGACTCAACCCAAATAAGACATCCCCAGACACATCATAATCAATTTCACTAAAGTTAATATGAAGGAGAAAATTCTGAAAGCAGCCAGATGAAAGAAAACCATCACCTACAAGGCAAGAATATTAGAAAAACTATAGATCTCCCTGTCGAAACCTTTCAATCTAGAAGAGGATGGTCATTGACTTTTAATCTCCTAAAACAAAATAACTTTCAACCCAGGATCCTGTACCCAGCTAAATTGAGTTTCATTTTTGATGGAGAAATTAAATACTTTAATGATTCACATGTTGAAGAAATTTGCCATAACTAAAGCAGCTCTCCAGGATATTCTCAGACCTATCCTCCATAAAGACCAGCGTAATCTTCCACACAAAAGTAAACCCACCCAGAAAATTTTGATCACATTCCAACTTCCACAGTCGCAAAGGATTAAAAATGTCCACTGGACTCTCAAAAGGCTTATCAATATTCTCAATTAATGTGAATGGTTTAAATTGTCCTCTAAAGAGGCAAAGTTTGGCTGACTGGATACAAAAACTCAAGCCAGATAGATATCTGCTGCATACAAGAATCGCATCTTACATTAAAAGACAAATTTAGACTCAAGGTGAAGGGATAGTCATCTATACTACGGGCAAATGGAAAGCAGAAAAAAGTAGGCATTGCAATCCTATTTGCAGATGCAATAGATTTTAAACAAACTGAAATAAGGAAGGATAAGGATGGACACTTCATATTTGTTAAAGGTAATACTCAAATGATAAGATTTAAATTATTAATATTTATGCACTCAACCAGAATGCACCTCAATTTATAAGAGAAACTCTAACAGACATGAGCAACTTAATTTCCTCCAGTTCCATAGTAGTTGGAGATTTTAACACCCCTTTAGCAGTGCTGGATAGATCCTCCAAAAAGAAGCTAAGCAAAGAAATTTTAGATTTAAACTTAACCATTCAACATCTGGAATTGACAGATATCTATAGAACATTTCATTCCAACAAAACTGAATATACATTCTTCTCATCAGCCCATGGAACATACTCCAAAATCGACCATATCCTAGACCACAAATGTAACCTCAGCAAATTTAAAAAAAAAATAGAAATTATTCCTTGCATCTTCTCAGACCATCAACAAATAATAGTTGAACTCCATAGCAACAGGAACCTGCATACCCATACAAAAACATGGAAGCTAAATGACCTGATGTTGAAGGATAGATGGGTTATAGACGAGATTAAGAATGAAATCACCAAATTTTTGGAACAAAACAACAATGAAGACATGAATTATCAGAACCTCTGGGATACTGCAATGGCAGTCCTAAGAGGGAAATTTACAGCACTGCAAGCCTTCCTCAAAAAAACGGAAATAGGGGAAGTTAATAACTCAATGGGACATCTCAAGCAACTGGAGAAGGAAGAACATTCCAACCCCAAACCCAGTAGAAGAAAAAAAATAACCAAAATCAGAGCAGAATTAAATGAAATTGAAAACCAAAGAATTATACAACAGATCAATAAATCCAAAAGTAGGTTTTATGAAAAGATCGATAACATAGATAAACCATTGGCCAACCTAACCAAGAAAAAAAGAGTAAAATCACTAATTTCATCAATCAGAAATTGTAACAATGAAATAACAACAGACTCCTCAGAAATTCAAATAATCCTTAACAAACACTACAAGAAACTCTACTCTCAGAAATATGAAAAGATGAAAGAAATCAACCAATACCTGGAAGTACACCACCGACCAAGACTTAGGCTAATGAAGTTGAAATGTTGACCAGGCCTATATCAAGTTCTGAAATAGCATCAACTATACAAAATCTCCCTAAAAAGAAAATCCCAGGACCAGATGGCTTTACGTCAGAATTCTACCAAAACTTTAAAGAAGAACTAGTACCTATATTACTAAACCTCTTCCAAAATATACAAAAGGAAGGAATATTACCCGACACATTCTATGAAGCAAACATCACCTTGATTCCCAAACCAGGGAAAGACCCAACAAGAAAAGAAAATTATAGACCAATATCACTAATGAATATTGATGCTAAAATACTTAATAAGATCCTAATAAACAGAATCCAACAACACATCAAAAAAATTATATACCATGACCATATGGGATTTATCCCAGGGTCTCAAGGCTGGTTCAATATATGTAAATATATTAATGTAATTCAGCACATAAACAAACTAAAAAATAAGGACCATATGATTCTTTCAATTAATGCAGAAAAAGCTTTTGATAATATCCAGCATCCCTTCATTATCAGAACACTTAAGAAAATCGGTATAGAAAGGACATTTCTTAAACTGATAGAGGCCATCTACAGCAAACCCATAGCCAATATCATATTGAATGGAGTTAAATTGAAATCATTTCCACTTAGATCAGGAACCAGGCATGGTTGCCCATTGTCTCCATTGTTCTTTAACATTGTAATGGAAGTTCTAGACATTGCAATTAGGGAAGAAAAGGCAATCAAGTGTATCCACATAGGGTCAGAAGAGATCAAACTTTCACTCTTTGCAGATGATATGATCGTATATCTAGAAAACACTAGGGATTCTACTACAAAACTTTTAGAAGTGATCAAGGAATACAGCAATGTCTCAGGCTACAGAATCAACACCCATAAATCTGTAGCCTTTATATATACCAACAATAACCAAGCCAAAAAAACAGTCAAGGACTCTATTCCTTTCACAGTAGTGCCAAAGAAGATGAAATATTTGGGAGTATACCTAACAAAGGAAGTGAAAGATCTCTACAAAGAGAACAATGAAACTTTAAGAAAAGAAATAGCTGAAGATGTTAACAAATGGAAAAACATACTATGCTCATGGCTGGGAAGAATCAACATTGTTAAAATGTCATACTACCCAAAGCAACATATAATTTTAATGCAATTCCTATTAGACTTCCATTGCCATATTTTAAAGATCTTTAAAAAATAATACTTCGTTTTATATGGAATCAGAAAAAACCTTGAATAGCCAAAACATTACTCAGCAATAAAAACACAGGAGGAGGAATCATGCTACTAGACCTGAAACTGTACTATAAATCAATAGTGATCAAAACAGCATGGTATTGGCACAAAAACAGAGAAGTAGATGTCTGGAACAGAGTAGAGAACCAAGAGATGAATCCAGCTACTTACTGTTATTTGATCTTTGACAAGCCAATTAAAAACATTCAGTGGGGAAAAGATTCCCTATTTAACAAATGGTGCTAGGTGAATTGGCTGGCAACCTGTAGAAGATTGAAACTGGACCCACATCTTTCACCATTAGCTAAGATAAACTCTCACTGGATAATAGATTTAAACTTAAGACATGAAACTATAAAAATACTTGAAGAAAGTGCAGGGAAAACTCTTGAAGGGATCAGCCTGCGTGAATATTTTATGAGGAGGACTCCCCAGGCAATTCAAGCAGTATCAAAAATACACTACTGGGAACTGATCAAAATAAAAAGCTTCTGCATAGCCAAGAACATAGTAAGTAAAGCAAGCAGACAGCCCTCAGATTGGGAGAAAATGTTTGCAGGTTATACCTCTGATAAAGGTCTAATAACCAGAATCCACAGAGAACTCAAACGTATTAGCAAGAAAAGAACATGTGATCCCATCTCAGGGTGGGCAAGGGACTTGAAGAGAAACGTCTCTAAAGAAGACAGACACACGATCTACAAATAGATGGGAAAAAGCTCATCATCCTTAATCATCAGAGAAATGCAAATCAAAACTACTTTGAGATATCACCTAACCCCAGCAAGAGTATCCCACATAACAAAATCCCAAAACCAGAGAAGTTGGCGTGGATGTGGAGAAAAGGGCACACTTCTACACTGCTGGTGGGAATGCTCACTAATACGTTCCTTCTGGAAGGATGTTTGGAGAACACTTAGAGACCTAAAAATAGATCTGCCATTTGATCCTATAATTCCTTTACCAGGTTTATACACAGAAGACCAAAAATCACAATATAACAAAGACATCTGTACCAGAATTTTTATTGTAGCCCAATTCATAATTGCTAAGTCATGGAAGAAGCCCAAGTGCCCATTGACCCACGAATGGACTAGCAAATTGTGGTACGTGTATACCATGGAATATTATGCAGCCTTAAAGAAAGATGGAGACTTTACCTCTTTCATGTTTACATGGATGGAGCTGAAACATATTCTTTTTACCAAAGTATCTCAGGAATCGAAGAAAAAGTATCCAATGTACTCAGGCTACTATGAAGCTAAATTATAGATTTCACATGAAGGCTATAACCCAACTATAGCACAAGACTATGAGGAAAGGGCCAAGTTAGGGAAAGGGAGGGGGGAGGTTAGTGTGGAGGGAGGGTATTGGGTGGGTCCACACCTATGGTTCATCTTAGAATGGGTACAGGCAAAACTTACTAAAGGCAGAATACAAATGTCTATATACAATAACTAAGAAAATGCCATGAAGGCTACATTGTACAGTTCGATGAGAATATTTCCGATTGTATATAAAACCAGCACATTATACCCCTTGATTGCACTAATGTACACAGCTATGATTTAACAATAAAAATAAATAAATAAAAAAATAAAGAAGACAAAACTAATGGCTAGTAAACACATGAAAAAATTCTCAGCATTCCTAAGTATTAGAGAAATGCAAATTAAAACCACCCTGAGATACTATCTAACCCCAGTGAGAATGGCCCATATCACAAAATCTCAAAACTGCAGATGCTGGAGCAGATGTGGAGAGAAAGTAACACTTTCACACTGCTGGTGGGACTCCAAACTAATATAACCTTTTTGGAAGGAAGTATGGAGAACCCTTAAGGAACTCAACCTAGACCTTCTGTTTGATCCTGCAATTCCATTACTGAGCATCTATCCAGAAAGAAAAAAAAAACCCTTTTATTATAAAGACACTTGTACTAGGTCAACAACTTAACAGACTGTCTGCTTTTATTGTGAATTTTAATTACACAAATGATTTTTGAATTTTATAATTGCTAAAAGTGGAAACAGCCTAAATGCCCCTCAACCCAGGAATGGATTGGCAAGCTGCGGTATATGTATGCCATGGAATACTATTCAGCCATTAAAAAAATGAAGATTTTGTAGCATTTTTATTAACCTGGATGGCAGTGGAACACATTATTCTTAGTGAAGCATCACAGGAATGGAGAAGCATGAATCCTATGTATTCAATTTTGATATGAGGACAATTAAAGACAATTAATGACCCAACGGGGCATGGAGGAAGGGGAGAGCAGAGAGAGAGAGAAGGTGTGAGGGGATGAGGGAAAGGAAAAGAAAAGAAAATAGTAACTAATTCTCACATAAATTGGATTTAATTTTGACCAAAGCATATTATTTGAACATTAATTTTTAATTCAACTTGTGAATATGTTGTTTAGGATATTGCATCCTCATTTATAAACAAAATATGTTTGTAATTTCCCCTTATAATAATAAATTTTTTCCAATTTTAATATCAGGTGTATCCAGATGATATAGAACGATTTTTAAGTATTTCTTGCTTTTCTATTGTCTATAAGATTTGGCATAATCTGTTTTCTGAAATTATCTTTTATTGTTATTTATAAATATTAGTTGCCTATTTTTTGAGACTTGGAAAAAAAATAAGAAGAAGTTAACTGATGACTCCATACTGAACCTCAAAGTCAAAGCATTCTATGATAGACATACTCTTATCTGATTGTGAATGTTACTTTTTTTGCATTATTATTGCTCAATTAAAAAAAAAGTTCCCATTCTTCCTACAGAGAGTTTATATTCTCCATTGAACTTCCTTACTTATTATCAAACGACAAATGGCTTTCTTTTTTGTGAATGCATAGATTTTGCAAAGTGATTTGAAAGTTAGGTATGATAACAAAGTTTTTGATCACCCCCAACAAGCACATGAAAAATTTGTCTATGTCATAGATTTAAGTAAGTGATAAATGAATGAAATGTCTCTGGAATATATACAATGCATCTTTAGGTCCCTGAGCACCTTGCACTATTTCTACTGTAACTGCAGTGACAACACCACTACCCACAGTGTCAAAGCCTTATCACCCAAAGACCACCATCTGCTGCCTGCATATCAGGTTCAGTAAAGGGAGGAGGGAGGCAGGGTAACCCGCAAACCATGAGAAGGCCCTGACAAGAGGAAGCAGAACAGTGTCGTTTGTAGGGGCGGGACCCTATGAAGGACTCCCATGAAGGTATAAGGAAGTGAGGATCAGTTCTGGTTTGGTTACTTGTTCTGAGGCTGGATTGGAAAACAGAGATTAGCTAGCAGTTAGGTCAGGAAGCAAAGGTGAGGTAGCAATTGGATATATCTGGTAATATATGGGAATAACAAAATGGGTCTCAGAGAGTCAGACATAAGACAGCAGCTGTGACTACTCAAAGAGGGGACCCTACATAATTTTATAACTGCTGTGTGACCTGGGGAGAAACAATGTTTCCTGTTAAGTTTTTAGCTGTTTTTTCAGTGCCTGTCCTCCCAGCTCCATGAACAGCCTGAGTCAATTTTTATTCTTTCATTGTGAACAGTTTTATATTTTTTAAAGTTAACCCTTACTTAGTGTTAACTATGTGTCAGGCACTATGAAAAGGGCCTTTTATTAAATACTCACCACATTCTATAAAGTAGTTACTGTTACTGCCTCTATCCAACTTAAATAAGAGAAAATTGAAGTTCAGAGTGGTTATATCCTGGCCCATGGTCACACCGCAGGAAAGCAGCAGGCTGGAATTCAGATCTGCCATCTGCTCTCAGAGTCACATTACTCCCTATGCACGATGCTAATTCGAACTGTGATGGCAGAGTCACATGGGAGCTGGGAAGAAATATTAGAAAGTTGTGAAAAAACTTCAAAAGCCTTTACATTTTTTTTCCATACCTAAATTGTCAGCCAGGTTTTTTGAAATTATTGACTTTTGGGTATTTTCAGACATTATGCTAAGACCATCCAGATGAGTTCATAGACCTTCTGTCCCAGCATTTCCAGCTTCTGAACAATAAAATCTGGCTGCCTCCAAAAAGCCAAGAAGGGTCAGTTTTCATAGTGGTGCTTTAGAGATTTATGGAAAACAAAAGATGTGTTCTACAATTTTTCATTCTTACAATTCCAGAGGAAAGCAATTTTATATTTCTACTTTGCTGCCCAGGAGATTAAGTGAGTTCTGAAATGAAAGGTTTAGTACCTGCTCACCCTGCCTGGTTCTCCCGTCGTGATAGAACTCATTTTAGCTCTGATTGCCGGCAGTGCTGGGAAGGGCCATTCAACTGCTCTGGCCTTAGTGATGTTTCCACTCCTGTCAGTCCACATCCATTGTGTTGATCTGATTTCTGGCTAGTGAAGGCAGGGAAGGCTTCATTTAGGCCTTTAGATCCCACTGATCCTATCCAAGGGGGCTGCTAGCACCTGATGCCACTCCGCCCACAGGTCTCCTACAGGCTGATGGTAAAAACCCTTCACATTCTGGTGTGTGAGTTAACATGAGTTTCCTGAACACATTGTGGAAGTCCCCTGGATCCCACATAGTGACCTGATTCTCTTTTCTTTCTGGAAGGTTTAAAGATACCAGTTTCATACAATGCCAGTAGCAGTTCACAACAACTCTTGGGGCCCTAACTTCACATGCAAATTAAGTTCCAATTTTGCAGAGTAACAGTAGGCTGCATGATGTGTTTTCGAATAGGAAAAGATTTTGTAAAATAGTACATTATCCTCAATTTAAATAAGAGTAGAAAAAAAAAGGCTCAAAAACAGAGCAACTCTTGATGAAGACCAGAATTCTGCGTGTTAGAAGCATAGGACCAGAATTCTATTCTCTTTTAACAACAGAATCATTGAGAAATAGAAAAAACAACATTGTCACCTGCAAGGTGTGCCATTTGGTACTCCAGTTTGTTTTTCTCAACAACACAGGCTCCTGGTGTTTCTGTTCTGGATTTCTGCACCATTTGCCTCTGTTAAATCAATTTGTGAATTTGTTTTAACTATTTTTTTACGCTGATAAAAAATTTGATGAAAGCAACTCTGCAAAATAGATTTTTCCTTAATGATGATGTTGTCTGACAGAAAACCTCTTAATTAATGATCTTGGTTCCTTTGGAAATATTCTGACTAGTGAAATTAACATACATCTGTTCATGCACCAACATGGAGAGATTCACCATGGACCTGCCCCATGACTCCGGCTGCTTGTAGGAAGGATACGAGCCGTGTGTGGCCCCTTTGGAGCAGTGAAAGGATTTTGAGGTTTGAGAGTAATTTCCCCTGTTGCTCTGTGTGTGAAAGGAGGATGAAAGGAATCATGATTTTATTTATCTCACAGTTGTCTCCTGCCTCAAGGCTTAGACTAAGTAGTGTCCAGAGATGAGTCATTCGATCAACTAAGCACCTTTAAAACAAAAAGCACTGCTTAGGCCCAAGCTCATTAAGAGCTCATTAAGTAAGATTGCTCAGGAGTAATGCTTAGGAGCCTGCATATATGTCCACATGATAAGATCAGTGAGCTCTAAAGAAGTCACCAGCTCTGAGAACTATTGCTCTATGGCATCGGTGGGCCCTGACATCCCACATGAATGCTGAGGCTTATGCTTCCTCATCAAGACCAGGGGAATCAGATACTTACAGAATTAGAACCAGAGCCACAGAGGAAACACTCTTTTCAAAAGGAACTTCAAAGAGTGGTGGTGACCTTTGCTACCAAACTGTCTCTACATTGGACAGATCACTTCATACCCTTCACTCTTCTGGAGGTAGATTTGGTCCCACTGTGTAAAGTGTCCCTCAGTCACCCTGCCTTAAAATCAACTCAGAAAGCTGCAGCTGTGATGCTTCCAGCCAGCAGCTCCCCAGGAGAAATGACAAAGCTTCATACATCATCTCCCAGCTTCTGTTGCATAAGCCCTTCCCTTAATTATCTATTGATTTTTTTCTTGATTTATTAAAAAGAAACATATACTTATAAAAATGTGAAAGAAATATTAAATTCAGAATACTTTTTTAAAAACCACATTATGAACTCAAATGAAAAAAAAAAAAAAAGAAAGGAAGTTAACGTAAAATACCCTAAAATTTTTTAATAGATTAAAAAAGATAAAGGCACATCTTTCATGTTTACCTGGATGGAGTTGAAAACCATTCTTAGTAAAGTCTCAAGAATGGAAAAGGTAAAAACTATTGTACTAATATGAAACCAATATAGAGACAACTACTCACCCACACGGATAATAAAATCCAAATATAGTCCATCAAGGGGGAGGAGAGAGAAGGGAGAAAGGAGGGGCTGGGGGAGAGAGATGGGTGGGTTCTCACCTGACATACACAATGAGAAGATTTTGCAGGTGCCCCTGGGTGGAAGGCTCAATGCGACTACAATTTGAACTTTCCCTTCGTTGAAAACAATGTAACCTATAAATGTTTACCTTCATATTAATTTGAAATTTTTTTTCAAAACAGAATATTAAAAAAAGATAAAGGCAACTTCTAATTCTTGTTAAAATAATGAACAAGCATAGCTCTTTTCTGCAGTATCAACTCCAGAGAAACAACGCAGCAAAGTGAAATTTTTATCTAAGAAACTAATACAAAACCCACAAGAGACCAAAGGCTTCCATTACCTGGCGCATGCAGATGGAGGTAGGAAGTGGGCATGGCAGGGGTTAGCCTGAGGAAAGGAGCCTCCTGGCATGGCAGGGGACTGGAGTTTGGAGGGGAGGCTTCAAGTCTTCCCCATTTCTCTCCCACACATTACCCTGATGTGGGAGCTGGTCTCCAAGATGCCACCCTGCAGCCCTCCTCTCTACTCTCATGAGACAAAAGAGGAGTCAGCTCTGAGAATTATTGTTCAGACCATCAATAGGCCCTGACATCACAAATGAATGTCAAGGCTGATGCGTGTGTGTCCCTGACAGGACCAGGGGAACCAGAGGCTGCATTATTGCAACCAGAACTGAGGAAAGAACACTCTTGTAAAAGCACTCTCCTCATTCCCTTCATCTAGTGTTTCTCCCTCCATACCCAAAAAGGCTCACCTGTGTGACCAACGCTACACTGCAGAAATCACGTGTGCAAGGATTGTAATTTTCTATTACTAAAATCACATTGCACAGTGACTATTGTTACTATACAAATATTTTTTCAACACATACAAATATTTTGGTATGAAAAATTTCCTAAAAATGGATTTTCTGAATCAAAGCATGAACATTTTTAATTTTAATATTTATATCCAAATTGCCCTGTAGAAAAATTTAGTCAATCATATTTTCATAATCAGTGAGGAGAATGCCTATCTTCTCACGCAGTCTTTTTAATCTCTGCTAATTTGGTAAGCAAAAGATTATCTTTTTAATATGCAGTGCTCTGCTTATTTATGTTGTTGAACTTTGTGTTTTTTAATGTTAAGATTTACGTTCATATTCTTTGCCTCTTTTCTATCTGATTGGATCCTTAATTGAGCTGTAGATGTTAGACATTGTGGATGTTAACCCTTCATCTATGACATAATTTTAGAAAATTTTCCCTGTTTGAAATTAGTCTTTTATTTCACTATGGTATCTTCTGTCAGATTCTGGGTGTGTTTTTCTTTTTCATCATACAGTATAATTGGACAGACTTTTCCTTTATCACTTCTGGCCTTGTTATTTTTGTGAAGATGCTTCAAATATATTATGTGAATATATTATGCATACATTCACTGGAATTTTCTTATAGCTCTTTCAAGATTTCATTTTTTTACATTTCAATATTTGATGCATCATTAATTTTTTATGTGAAGTAAACAGGAATCTAACATTTTCCCCAAAATAGTTAATCATGTGAGAAGACATTAAATTCTATAATATCACAGTAAACATGCACAATCACCCACCACTACCGCCATGCTTACACCATGTAACTTACAGCATACGACTCAGTGGCCCACCATTTTTTAAGGCTCTTAACCCTGTGGGGTTATCATAACTGCGAGTAGTTACCGAGTGTTTCCCACATGTCAGAAATCATTCTACTTCACATGGAGCATCTCTTAATTCTTGCTACATCTCTTGGAGGAGGACATGATTATTCATGTTTTACAGATGAGGAAACTATGTCCAGTGTCACGTGGTTAACAAAGGTCAGCTATAAGAAGGGCTGGTGCTACTGTTTATTTAATGGGTAAAACACTGAGGTTTACACTTGATTTTGTAAGAGTTCAAGGGCACACAGCTGATCAGAGAAGGAGTCAGAAATCTGCTTGCCCATAGCCCCTCCCAACCCCCACCAGGTACTTTTAAGTTCTAAAAGATCTCACTCATCTGACACCTATCTTAATAAAAATAAAGCCTCTGAGATTTGGTATGAATTTTCAAAACCTACAGAAGTGGATACATTATTTCTAATTGTGATCTAACTATCAAGCTATCTATTCATCCACCCCTCCATCTATCAAGAGAAGGATGTAGGCATCACATAAGAAAATCTAAGGGAATAGAAATTGTTTACCTTCCGAGGCAGTTTCTTCTTAAAATTATACCCTCAAGAATGTCAGCTGTTGTCAGATGTTCTTCTGATACTTCCCGAGTGGTTCTACAGAACTGTTTCACAGTCTCATCTCACACACACACACACACACACACATACACACACTCCACACAAACATACTCTCATCATTTGCTGAATAGCCCACGTAGTGCAGATACGGGCCCAGCTGTTTCCACTGAGGATTTTCTGCTAAGAGCTGAAAGTACCCACAAGCTGTCAAGTATCCTGTTATATGGAACTCATTCTGGGAAAAGGTATCAAAGATGGTTTAGATGGCAACATCTAAAATCCAACCACTTGCTGTTAGCCAGAGGCTGCACACACAGCTCTTCACACGTTCTCCCATGAGGCTCTAATAGAATAAACTCTGTGCTTTTTTGATACATGAGTATCACTACTATTTCTGTAAGAGTGGAATTTTCCCTACAGCAAGAACCTCAATGAGTCCTGAATGCCTTAAAGAAAAATGGTTGTGACAAAGTTTTACTTCTTAACTCATTCAAGCATTATTAATGGTAATAGTCCATGAATAAACCTGTAACTCCTTTTAAAGAGAAGCTAACAAATGTGGAAACGAAAAAAGGCCTCATTAAAACTGGTCCTCTTAGCAACTGCCATAATTTGGCACAAATTAATGAGATAACTGATTTTGGGGAAAAAAGATATTTGAGTGACCCAATGCCAATTCAGAAGGAAAAGATCAATGCACAAAGCAGTTGAAACCCCTTTCAGGTGTACGACCTGAATGAGAAATCAGTCTTACACTCCTATAATCAAAAGAGAATCCTGTTAAGTTTTCCACATACATATAAATAATACAATAATGTCACCACTGCATTATGATATGACTTACTTAAAACAACACATAGTTATTATCTCACGGTTTCTGTAGGTCAAGAATCCAAATTGGTAGCCGGGTGTTGTGGCAGGCGCCTGTAGTCCCAGCTACTTGGGAGGCTGAGGCAAGAGAATCGCTTAAGCCCAGGAGTTGGAGGTTGCTGTGAGCTGTGTGAGGCCACTGCCCTCTACCGAGGGCCATAAAGTGAGACTCTGTCTCTACAAAAAAAAAAAAAAAAAGAATCCAAGTTGGCTGACATCTGCTTCAGGTTTTCTTCAATATCAAGTTTTTGATCAGGGCTGGAGTTTCATCCAAAAGTTCACCTCAGAAAGGATCTGCTTCCACACTCCTTCAAATGGTCCATAAAATTTGTTTCCAGGGGTTGTTGCCATAAGAGTTTCAGTTCTTTACTGGCTATTGACCAGAGACACCTCACCTCATATTTCCTTGTTGTATGGACGTCTTCACTATGGTAGCTCACTCCATCAAAGCAATAGAGACCACTAGAAATTAGAGGTTGCAGTTTCTTAAACCTTCATCATGAAAGTGACATCCAATCATCTTTTCCAATTTTTATTGATGAGTAGCAAGTTTCTAGGACTGCCCATAAAGTCTTGAGTACCTTGGATACAAGGTTTTAATGTAGGTCAATGAGCTACCCCTCACTCCCTGAATCATAGTCCATTACCTAATTCATTTTTTTCATTGCTGTTATCACTATAAGTGATTGGATTATTTATTAATTTGTGTGTCCACTTATTTAATGACTTCCACCACTATCTAGTTAATACCTTAAAGATAAGAATCTCATACTTGTGTATTGTTACTCCTGTGCCTAGAATAGTATTAAGTACTTGGTGGGAACTCAGCCAATATTTGTAGAAAATTTGACCCAATGCCAATTCAGAAGGAAAAGATGGAGGAAGGAATGAATACCACTAACGCATACATTACTTCTTTCAAAAATAGCTTACTATCCTGAGAGATAGTATGGAATAGTAGAGGGACCACAACTATGGAGCACATTGCAAGTACAAGTTGGATCTATCATGTGTAGAGCACAAATGTCCTAATGTTATAATTGGGTAAATGAGGTGAAAGCTATGCTGATTAGTATGATGTAAACACTCCAATTTGTACAAATAATCAACACACTGAAATTGGCATAAATGTAGTTACGGTCTATATGCAAAAGACTTAATAAAAAAATAAATTAAAAAATTAGCTTACTGTTGAGGACTGAAACGAAGACTATGCTGTGTGTCAAAGCCACAGGACCCATTCTGGCAGGAGCCCTGGCATTTTGTTCTCCTTTCACCGTGGATTTAGTACGACCAATCTACAAAACCTTCCTGATATTCCCTTTCTTTGGTTGGATTTATTTATTTATAAGTCTGGAATTTTACAAGATGAAAAATAAAGTAAAAGTTTTACTACATCACAGAGATTTTACAAAGTGAAAATGAAATAAACCTTCACTCTCAGGAGCACTTCCATTGCCAAAACTCAAAGGGTAACTTTAAATTTATCAGCAGTGTGGGAAGCAGGAAGAATATTGGATGAGGCACTGGAGCCCTTTCTTGTCACTCTGGACAAGCTGTCTTTGAACTGTTGTAGTGGACACTCAGAAATCAGAAGGAAGAGCAGAAATGCCAAGGAAAAATGAGAATCCGGGTGTGCTCCTGGAGGGAAAATTAATTGGAAGAGAGGCCATGTAGCTTCTTGGAAAAATTGGAGTTTAGGTAAAATTATTTTACAACTTCTGGGTTGACAAAGCCAAAGCTGTAACGCATTTGGAAAAACTTGTTGAATTCTGGTTATCTCATGTTATACATAAGGATGGTCATATCTAACAGAGAAGAGTATGAGGCTCAAAGAGAAACAAAAAGAGAGAGAGACATAGGCCTCCACTAATGATGTGTGTCCAACTCTGTGAGGAAACATTGATCAATGCAGGTAAGACAGTGAACATCATTGCTCACTGGACTGACAACAGTTTCTTAGTAATTAGCATCAAAGACGAACACTTTATCAAAGGGAAGAAGCACTGACTCCCTTATACCAAAATAGGTTTGAAAACGGGGTCATAGCTGAATATCGCAAGGAGAGGTCAGTGAGCTTGACTGGGAGCAGCTGAGAAGAAATGATGTGGGGGTGGGTCGAATTTGACCATTATCAACTGAGTGCAGGGTCTGGGCCTCGGTAGCTTCCCTATTCTTTCTAGTGACTCACACACACAAGACTCTAGCAAATGTCATAAATAATTGTTTGATGTATTGTTCCACTGAAAACATCCTTCAGAACAAGACTTTTACATACTCCATTCTATTTTCGTGATAAGTAATCTATTTGTAGGTCATTATATAGATCTATTCATTCATTCCATTAATATCTCTGAGCCAATTTTAAATACTGGATACACAATCAAAGCAAGAATAGTTCTAAAAAGTGACCCTCATTTCAAGGCAGCTGGAGTGATAGACAGATACTTTGGCTATTATTCTGTCCTCTGCTAAACAGTAAGTTCTATGGGGTAGGGGACCTTATCTTTCTTGTTCACTAGTGTTTCCCCAGCACAAGGAGAAAAAACAGCCTGTTTTTAGAATGCATTTGACACTTGGCATGTTTTAAAACATCCTGGGGAGTTTATCATGTTGACTATAGCTGGGCTATCTTAGGTTAAAACAGCCACAGGACACATGAACATCAAAAATCTCTCTTCATGTTTTCTTCCTCTATGGTCTTCACACTTTTCTTTGCTTGGCTAACTCCTGTTCGTTTTTTAAGCATCTGCTCTGAGGAATAAAACAAAGAAGGATGAGAATTTTTATCTCCTAAATACCTATAATTTAATAGTTTTATTAAATTATGTTTTAGAAAGGAGAACACTTAACCAGCTTAGTAGTTCCAAATTCTTTAAGTCCTATAGCATAAAGCCTGTTTGTACTTAATGTCTACAGTGATTTAAGGAATTCTGCTAGCATTACGTTAACTAACATATTAATTAAGGGCACATTAATTTCTTATGTAAATCTCAGCCATTGTTCTTCTAAAGCTAATTAAAAATAATATTTTTTAAAAGCTTCTGTCATGAAATATGTCCCAGACCACACACAAGACTATTTATAGTAAAATGTGTTTGGATTTTTGCACCACCGTTTCTTATGCTATTTTATAAATGTATCATGGTTAATTTACCCATTCTACATTGGATGGTCATTTTCATGGCTTTGAGATTCTTGCTATAACAAGTAGTGCTTCTCTGAGTGTTCTATATTTCTTCTGAAGTTGTAAGCAAGAGTTACCCCAAAGTGAAAACCTAGGTGTAGATTATCATGGTTGTAGGAAATGAACATACTCTATTAACTAGGAAATGCCAGATAATTTTCAAAAGTAGTTTCAATTTACACTCTCACTAACACTATATGTGAATCCTCACATTTCCACACCTTTACCAAGACTTGATATTCTCTATTTAATTTTTGACCATCTGGTAGGTGTGATATATTTTATACTTAAATGTCTTTTATGACTCAGTTTTTTAAAAGGCAAGGAGCAAAGGAAAAAGCTAACAATGTATATAAATAGAGTCATGAAAATATTCAATTTGTAATTATCAAAATTATTTAGAAGAATTCAATAAAATCTTTTGATTTTTTTCTGTCATGCATGGAAACATCAGTTATACTCAATGTGACCATTAAGCTTTTCTTGAAGGACCATAGCTTAAGATCTTTAGCTCATCAGGAGAATGGTTTTCCAAAAATATTATCAATAAGACACACAAAACTCTGCAAATCCTCTCCTCCCTATAAAAAACAAAACAAAAGAAAAGAAACTGTTCAGGATGTCACCTCTACATCTACTAGGGAACCATCTTCTCTGCTGTACTCAATAGTCCTCTCTTTATGAGAAAAGGCCCTGCCAGTAGCTAAAAGCTCAGAATTCGAGCCAGACTTTTTGTAGTTGAATTCTGACTTCACCACTTACCAACCATCAACCCTTGGGCAAATGCCTCAATGTCTTCATCTACAAAAATGGAGAAAGGAATAAAATCTATATCGTAAATTTATTGTTAATATTAATTAATTAATAATTATAAGGCATTTGTAGAGGGCCTAGCACACAGTAAGCATTTAGTAAATTTTAGCTCCATATTAGCTTGCTAATATTATTAGTTAGCATGTGCTATTATATAGCAAAATTGCCTCTTTTATTTTTGTCACCTATACTAGATCTTGAGTTTAGACACTATGTTTTCCACAGTTTTGTCCATGATGCCATATTCAGTGTCTGACGAAGGAGAAAATTACTCATTATATGAAGATATAATTACCAGAAATACAGTTCAATGACTGAAATTCTATCTGCTACTGACTCCTCAAACAGATGATATTAAATAATTTGTTTACATCTGGTAACTTTTCCAAATAAATACCATGCATCTGGAGAAAGTCTTGGAATCTTTATATCATCTGAAAGTATGAAAATCAACTTACTGAAAGTCAAGCAGTAATGTAATTTTCCTACTTGAAGTCCAACAAAATGCAGGAGAAGACTCCAAGTTTAAGAAAGAGTACAGAGCATAGTGCTTCTGTTAGATTAGAACCACACTATCCCAATGTAAAGGAATAAAAAGGTACAACTCAACACAACAAATAAAAGAATGGTGGACAGCAGGCATCATTCAGGGAGACATGCTAATGCACTTCAGGAATTCAGAAGGCCAAGTGTGCACATTGACTGACCAGATGGACCCACACAGTGAAGGGAGAACCCACAAAGACGAGGCTGACAAAGAACTGGTGCCCTATGGGACAAAGCCTTAGAAAACACATATGGACACAAAAGTGGATAGCAGGGGAGGAAAAAAGAGATAAAGAACAAAGGGCTTTAACTTACCAGGAGCTAAACACCCACCTTCTTACATACCCTAAACATAGAATTTTTAAAAGTCAGATGTTCACTTCAGAACAACAACAACAACACATCCTAAAGAAAAATCAACTTCACATTATTTCTTCCATAATATCTTAGGCCATGTTCCAAGGAAATCAGATCTAAGAAGAGATTCGGATTTGAGCAGGATTGAGCAGAAAGAGAAGTTGACAAGGGACACTGTTATAATAGATACCTCAGGCAACCCAGGGCAGGGGTGGGGAAGATGAGCACAGGAGCTAGGATGGCCCAGCAGATATTTCTAGAACTGAAGCAACAGACCAGCTCTTTATACATCCCCACCCAAACCCACCCCACCACCATCCCAATTGATTGATGATTGGATTCAGGCCTTTCATGGAGATGAGCTGATATAATTCCCAAGAGGAACAGGGTAGCAAGCTTGAGCAGAAGGGAGTGGAGACATCAGTGCCTCCCCACTGGAGGGGGAGCTGGGTGACACTGGAGAGCACTCACTACACATAAATTTCACAAGCCACTATAAAATATGAAGTGAATACATAATGCATAATAAAAAAGTAATGAGAAAAACATTTAATGAAAAAAATTAATTTAATTTAAAAAAATAATGAAGTGTTTTCAAGTAAAAAATAGTCCATGGAAGTATGTATAAACAAAGACAAAAAATCTCAAATGAAGAAGAAAAGGATCAATATAAGCAAAAATATCAAAGACAAAGAAGTTTGTATTACATGGTAAAAGTACCAAGATTTAGGTGGTGCCTGTGGCTCAAAGGGGTAGGGCACCAGCCCCATATGCCAGAGGTGACGGGTTCAAACCCAGTCCCGGCCAAAAACCACAAAAAAAAAAAAAAAAAAAACAAAAGTACCAAGATTTGGGAAATAAAGAGCAGAGTAAAAGAATGAAAAAAACAATATTAATAGAAAAGAATTTGTGGGCATGAAGGAAACAAATTAAAAGAGGTCCAACAATTACTATATAAGATTTTAAAAGTAAAATCCCATTTTGTAGAGAGTAGATGTGGTGTTTGTTTTTCCATTCTTGAGATACTTTGATTAAGATAATGGTCTCCAATTCCTTCCAAATTGAACTAATGGACAAATGAGCACACAAGTCAACAAAGGGAAGTAAAAGTCCTTGGAAATCAAATGGGGGTTAAAAACCCACATTATGGGTACAATGAACACTATTCAGTTAATTGTGCACATGTATAGCCCTAACTCAAACGATATAACAAAAACATTTGTTCCCCCTTAATATTTTGAAATAAAATAAGTAAAATTAAACCAAAATTGATACCCAGGCAAGTTTGTAAGATTTCAGAACACCAGCCATAAAGAGAAGACCTAAGACTTTGTCATGGGGGGAGGGGAAGAATAGGTATGGAGGAAGTACAGGAAGAAAAGCAGTTTGCATAGAAAAGAGAATTATCACTCTGCCATCTGGGTTAGTTACCAGCAATGCCTTCACATCCTTAAAGGAAAACAGCTTTCAACCTAGAATTTCATCCCAGACAATATATGCATCAATAATGAGCTCAGAATAAAAATATTTTCAGACCTGAAAGAATTCAGAAAATTTTCCTCTCACAAATTGTTTATTAGGAAGTTGCTTAAATATCTGCTCCAGGAAAATGAGAGAATATGCCAAGAAAGAGAAAGAATGAGATTCAGAATCTAACCCAGGATAGCAATAAAGAACAAACAGTCCTAAAAAAGGAGTTGGTACAGCCTGCAGTGGGTAACATCACACCAATAGAGGAGTTTCTAGATTAGGAGTTTGACTGAGATGTTGGTAAGAAGGAAATGTCGTGAAGACAGATAATGCTGGGATTTTTTTTTTTTTTTTTAACCAGTAGGAGAAAACAAAACCACTATGTAAGAAGCAAATTAAGTCATAGTACGCAGACTCTGCATTTATTTTATTGACTATTAAAATAAATAAAATAAATGCACTTTATTGATTTTAAACTTTTGGAATGATCCTTTGGACAAAGCTCAGAAGACTTAATTAAGATTACAAAAAAGAACGTAATGGCTGAAAATTTTAAGGTTAGGTAAAGGTTAAGATAAGAGAAGTAGGACGGTATAAGTGGGAAGAGAAAGCAAATATAGGCTTCTCATATCTTTATTTCACCAATGGGCAGTCAAGAGAAACTGTAAATAAGTAATTAAATAAGAAGTATAATTTCAAATGTATTAAAATACAAATTTAACTAATAGAAAAACTAAAAATATTGATATTAGTGAGTAGGTGTGGGAGAGGTATTACAGCTTACTGTAATGGATAAAATTCTCATCAGTAAGTCCATGGTTAATCTCTAAAGTTAATATATAAATTAATTAGTAACTACATATGCACATTGTTTTAAAATATGACAGAAATTCCACAAAACAATATTTTTGTTTCTTGGATGTGCAATTAGAAATGGATCAAAATGTGGCAGTAGACTATTGCTCATAAGTCCTAATGTACCTGATTGGCCATGAAAATATACTGCTTTTATAAAGTTGCAGGAAGGTGATTGAGATAATCATAATAAATAGAATAGATATACAGATAAATAATAGATAGATAGATAGATAGATAGATAAATAATAGATAGAAATGAATGTATCTGGAGCAAAGCTAGGATAATTAAATCACAGATATTTCCTACTTCCCATTAGTTTTTAATTATTATTATTAATAATTTGTGATCGAAAAAAGAAAGAATCCAAAAAATAAAAATAAAGGCCTCCTGCTTTAATTATGCCTTTAAGCAGAGACAATGCAATATAACAAATACTTGAAACACTTCCTATGACCTAGAAATAAATCTAATTTTTACAAGGATAAAGGCATAAATAAGTCATTGACCCTGTTCTCAAACTCATTTATTAGTTATTTTGAAAGAGACTAATAGGTTCACAGAAAAGTAAAGTAAATAGTAGAATAAAAAAAGTCATAAACAATGACAACAAGACACTTATGAGAATTCAAAATGATAAAATTTGCATAGATTTGAAAAGCAGTGAGTGCTTCAAGGAAGACTCAGTCTTAGAGAATAAAAGACAGGACATAGAGTCCAGTGCTAATGGAAAAGAAGCTGCATGAATGAACCTAAGAAAAGTAAAAGGAGAATTAATCCATACATTAGAGGGTCTTCAGTTTCAGAGAGTACATACTTTATTCAATATACGCGAGATTTTTTTAGTAAGTGACAGGGAGTAGTGAAATGTACTAGTCAGAATAGGTTTAGTTATGCTATGGTAACAAACAAGCCCCAAAGCCCCAAATTGTAATAGCTTACAGCAACAAAGACTATGTCATGTATGTCATAAAATAGCACACACATGTCAAATGTCCATCATAATATGGAAAACTTGTTCATTGTAGTCAACCACGGTCTCAGTCTAAGAAGCAGCTTTAATCTCAAACATTGCTGGTCATCAAACTATGGGAAAAAGAGCTCTTGCAGGTCCCATACTGTCAAGTAAAATCTTAGCCCAGAAGGTGTACGTGTTATTCCTGCTCACATCTCATTGGCCAGAAATAATTAGAGGGCCCCATCCAACCTCAAGGGATCATGAAGATCTAACCTACTTGGAATGGGAGAGAACTATACATATTTGGGGAAATCACTCATGAGTACCAGAGTAGCTTTGGGAATAAGAATTATAATCAAGGCTGTGTTTTAAGAAGACAATCGTGTTGGTAAAAATACAGTAGAACCTCCAAGTTGACCACCTTCCGACACTGACCACCTCCGTAAGTCGACCTAATAGTCATAGATCAGACATTCAGCACATGTACATATTAGTAGAGGAAGCCTAGTTCCTTATGGTGACCACTGCATGTGTTGACCATTTTTTGTAGTCCCTTGGATGGTCAATTTACAGAGGTTCTACTTTAAAGCAGTTTTATGTTCATTAAGCAAAAACATTTTGTTTAATTAAATTAGATGGTTATTCATGCTGGCTAGCTCACCATATATGAAACACTGGTCTTTGTACAGCAAAGAATACAATCGGCCTATGAATTTAAGTAAACACCCAACAGAACAATAAGAGAAATGAACTCCAAATATATTTTTTTAATTCGTTTTATTTATTTATTCCAGTTTCCCAAAACTTTGATAGATGACCCTTTTGAGGAGAATTGTACATTTTTTTTTGACAGTAGTAATTGAAAAGTAGCATGTGTTTACAGACAGCTTACAAAGGAGACAATCAAAATATTAGAAAGGAAATACCATCTTTCAAACAGAATTGATTTATCCATATCAAGGTCACAAGGACACAGAAAGGTCCAGCAGGTTTAGCTTGGATTTTGTCCACATTATGCCTCACACTTTACCCTGTTTTCCCGAGGCAACGCACATAAATCACTGTAGAAGTTTTAAGCCATTATTTGAATTGAGACATAGACTCTCATAAAGTACTTATCCATAACTCACTAGCGCTGATGGCCACAGGAGGAGATGGCAAAGGAAGATACAATGGATCATTACATTCATTAAAAAAGAAACTGTTTAAAGAGCTTTGAGAAAAGGCCTTTGGATTAAAAAGATAAATCCTAACCTCCTCCTATAAGTAATCTTTAAAGGGCAGGCATTTCTTAGATATATTTCAGTATCTGTGTCACAGTTGCTTTATTTCTTATTAAGAATAAAATGATGAGTTGTGTATTAAAAAGAATTAACTCATATTTGAAATTATGCCTCACTCTTTACATCATTTTCTACATGAATGACTCCCTGTACTTATGACACGAAAGCAGGTTTGAATGGAATTGCTTATTAAGACAGTTATAAATACCACCCATCAGTGAAAACAATAAATGCCAAGGACACTCAAGCAGATTGATGAGGCCATCAGTGTTAATCTATTAGAGATTCTAAAAATAAGTCTATTAATGCTGTCAGCATCTAGTTTTTTCACTCTCATTGAACAAATTCATAAAATGATAAAGAATTCCACAATGAGACCAGCATTTCAAGATTATACTATTTGATTACTTTATAATACTCTGCACTTTCTTTACAATGGTAATCCCACAACACCTTAGTATGTATTTTTTTAAATGCTATAAAAAATGTTTCCATATTTTTTTTTCAGATTAAGATCACAGTACCCTTGGAATAGTGATTTGAATTCGTAGATTCAAAAAACAAATCTGGGATATTAACTTCTTCAAAGGCTCAAAATAGATCAGGGCATAAAATATGCAAATCTGTGACCAACTGGTAGACTGTTAGAACATATGGCACTGAAGACTGTAAATTTTAGAGTCAGCAAAATCTCTTGCATGTGGTTTAAAAGCTATTAAATTATTAATACTTAACATTTTCTAACCTTAGGTCCTTTATCTGTGAAATAGGGATAATATATGCTGGACAATTAACTGCATTGAATGAGAAGTTTTATGTAAAATGTGTATTAGAGTGCCTAGACATGATAAGTAGTCAATAATCTATTAATAGTTTTTTAACTAAAATGGTATAAGATAAAAACCATTTTCCCCCATGTAAAATATAAGAAAATGTTGGCACAAAGTAATCCTATGTCATATAATCCCCAGAGAACTGCGGCTACTTGGTAATTAATATAAAACATAAACATTATAGATAGAAACAAAAAAGAGATGTTTTTCTTTCCTGTATCAAACACAAGAGTGGAAAACCAAAGGAAGCAGTAAACTTGGAGTCAGAGAGATGAGTGACAGTACTGACAACATTACAAGACTTATAAAGGAAGTGATAATGTGCACAGAGAAGATACACAGAAATGGCTGCCAGGATAAATGTATGTAGGGAAAGAAAAACCATATACAAAAAAAGTGCTGAACCAAAAGTGATTTCTTAAATATTAATGAGAAGTTTCCAACAAAGCCTGTAAGTTTCACTTTTATTGAACGATTTAATTTTAATAATAAAAGTGAATTTCAAATGGGGAAAGAGGTAGATGTTCATCTTTGTGTGTTCTACCCAGCTTTACCTTAATAAGACTTTGCCCACATACTTCTCCATAAAAACAAATGTTATATAAATTGGACTTAATAAAAATTAAAAGCTTTCCAAATTTAAAACACATGGTCCTGAGAGTGAAAAATACAAGCCATAGACTGGAAGAAAATATTTATAAATGATGTATCTGATAAAGGACTTGCATTACAAAATATGTAAAGAATTCTCACAACTCCATACTAAGTAGACAAGTGACAAAAATTTAAGACTGGCAAAATATCTGAATAGATACTTCACCAAAGAAGATACATAAATAGCCAATAAGCACATAAAAGATGCTTGACATCTTTAGTCATTAGAGAAATGCAAATTAAAACAATGAGACATCATTTTACTAAATGAAAACAATAATCAAAAACACAAGATGTGGGAAAATGTGTAGAAACACCATATATTGCTGGCAAAAATGTAAAATTGCTACCACTTTGGAAAAAAGTTTATCAGGTATTTTTTTTAATACTAAACATAACTCAGCAGTTCCTCTCTAAGTATATAACCAAGAGAATTAAAAACATGTTGACACAAAGACATATTATTCAAATATTCACTATAGCATTACTCAAGATGGCCAAGAAGTAGAAACAACTCAAAAGTCCAAGTGGATGGATAAAAAGTGGTGCATCCATGCAATAAAAAGAATAAAGTATTGATATATGCTACAAACACAACTGAATCTCAGAAATATTACGCTAATTTAAAGAAGCCAGATATAACACTATTTATACAAAATGTCCAGAAAAGCAATCTATGGAAACAGAAAATAGATTAGTGGTTGCCTGGAACTGGGGTGTAGCAGGAAGTGAATGCATAAAAAGGCACACAGGATCTTTCCAGGTGAAATGCTCTAAAAATAGATTTTAGTGAAGCTGGCACAACTCTGTAAATTTACAAAAAATCTTTGAGTTATACACGCAATCGATGAATTTTATAGTATGTAGATTATACCTCAACAAAATTGCTTATAAAGAAATAATTTTACTAACTAGCTGGATGAAATTAATAAATTTCACAACTAGAGGGATACTTTTCTCATCCAGGAGCACCAGCTTAGATGTCTGGGCAGAGCAAATGAACTGCCGGCATCACAGACTATACTGGGCTGAAAAAGCTCACACAGGGATTGAGGCAGATGAAAGCTAAATTCTCTAGCTCAAGAACTAAGATGCGGAAATTTTGAATTACCATATGCTAGACTAGTACTGTCCACTAGAACCCTCTGGTTCTGTGATTATGAAAAATTTTCTACTGTGCTATTTCCAGTACAGTTGAGACTAGGCACATGTTACCGTGAAGCACTTCAAATGAAGGTTAGTTAGACTGAAGAACTAACTTTTTTAAATTAAATTTCCTCTTAATTTAAAATTAAATAGTGATATATAGCTAGTGGGTACCATGTTTGATATTACAACTCTACACTAATCCAAACACTGATGCCCTTTTAGGCACTTACCCAATCTCTTACCTTAAAGTTACTCATAGTCATAAATTTTACCAAGATGATCCTTTTTACATTCACTTAGCAAACATGAAGGTCCTACTATGTGGAAAATAGGACCTCATGATACAAAGATAAATTGGACATGGTGCAGCTCTTCAAGTAACTTACAGTCTAATAGGAAAAATGATCACGTACAAATAGATACTTTATAAGGGGAAAAGGTACCCAAAAGAGAACCCTGAGCATGGAAACAATTCAGTGAAGGGAAAATCATTTCTAGGTTACAAACTGAAAAATCTTAGAAGGTTTGGAAGACCTAAAGTTGACCAGGGTCCTGAGAGATGTGTTGAATGTAATCTTGATGAGGAAGGAAGGAAGTTTAGGATTAAAAGGATTTTGTGTGAGAGAGGCAAGGGCACAGCTGGGACTGGCTGAAGATAAGTCACCTAGGTTGTTTAAAAGAAATGTATAGCTGGGTGGCGCCTGTGGCTCAGTGAGTAGGGCGCCGGCCCCATATGCCGAGGGTGGCGGGTTCAAACCCGGCCCCGGCCAAACTGCAACAACAAAAAAAAATAGCTGGGCGTTGTGGCGGGCGCCTGTAGTCCCAGCTGCTCGGGAGGCTGAGGCAGGAGAATTGCATAAGCCTGAGAGTTAGAGGTTGCTGTGAGCCACGTGACACCACAGCACTCTACCTGAGGGCGGTACAGTGAGACTCTGTCTCTACAAAAAAAAAAAGAAATGTATAGCTAAAAACCCTGCTCCTTCTCTAAGATCTTTAAACCCGATCATTGCATATAGTTAATTCTCAATTACCTGGGCTGCCAAATAACTTGATTCCATTTATTGGAATGAGGCAAAGTAACCAGAGCAAGATTGAGAGGATGGGTCTAGAATATGATGTATAAGGTTTACCAAATGGATTTTGAGATGTCTAACAGATATTTGGGAAAATATCTCTTTGCTAAAAGGATAATAGTCTCTATCCCTCATTATTACACCTGTTATCACAGGCAAAGGGGTAGAACAACACATTACTGATGATAATTTAGCCGATCTTAACTTGTTTTAATTTTCTCAGTGTCACTGCCCCGTCCCTACTACATACACACATCAAGAAGAGTTACAATAACTGTAGCAATTGCGGTGAAGTGGATGTTTGTATTCTGCAATCATTACAGATCACCTTGTCAACTCAGGACAAATGAGACTCAAGGCATTAATACAGACCCACTTTTTGTCTAGCTCAAATTGTTTCAAACCCTCTGGTGCAAACTCTATTCTATCTCAACAACACTGAAAATAGAAAAAGGAGTTTGTCTGCCTTTGGTCATAGTTCATACCCAATCCTCTGGAACTTGAGTCTACAAATTCTTAAGTTTTTCAGAGCTCTGACCCTGGCAGCCTGCCCTCTTTCCCTAACCATGTCTTCCTATACTCATTTGATATTGAGGAGTCTAGATGAATAGCCACTCAGTTTCCCTATAACCAATCCCTGACCCCCTGTCCTCACGCACACTCAAGCACACGTGTGTTCATGCAAACCTGCACAGGTATAACAGACTTATCTCAAGTCAGCAGCAAACATGAGTGGAGCTATCTGGAAAGTTTTTCCTTTACCCTCAATTACAGTAGCTACCAGCAATAACTTCCTGGTCTAGGGGCAGAGCTCAAGGGCAAACATCCCTTATTTCAAAAATAATTATTTTTTTGATGTTACTCTTTCTTGGTTATATTACTTATGTAAATATACACACACAAATAAGGGAAGCAAAAATTATTGGTTTAAGCAAGTAAGTATTGCTAGATTTTATCCATGCCATCACAATGAATGATTAAAATTAGTATTTGTAGCTTGTTACCATGTTCAATAAATTTTCACATTTTTTTCTAAATTGATTCTCAATTACTGTGGGAAGTAAATTAGATAGAGATTCTGATCTCCATTATTCTAAGAGAAAAATTTGAGCTCAGGAGAAGCGAATGGAAACACGGGCAGTGAAGCTATTAAGAAGAGACCCCCTCAAGCTCAGGCTGTGCCCTCACACTGCTTTGATTGTTTTGTAGCTCTTCAGAGGAATGTCAAATATTTCGAATTTTATTTTGTAATTTTTTTCATTTATGTATTTTTAAACATATAAGGAAGTTGTAAGAATAAGACATATAGAGAGGAGGCAAGATGGCTGACTGGAGTCAACTTTCAATTGAGGCTCCTGCCCAGAAGGAGAGTTAAAGAACAGAAGTTTACCAAGTAAGCTGATGGTTTGGAGCTCAGCTAAGAGAGAAGATTAAAGAGCACACATGACCCCTGCTGAGGCGAGCTGTGACCCCAAGGAAACAAACAATAGGTACAAAACCCATTGCCAAGTGGATGGGAGTCCCTTCCCCCATGAGAACAGCCCACAGTGTACTTTCTACAAACAAGCGAGCAGAGTTTAGATCTCTTCTTATTCTCTCCTATGGGAGACAGCCACTAAAAACCAATCTCCATCCCTAGAGAGGACACACTAGTGTGGCATGGCACTCTGCTGCCAGGCATAAAACTGAACTCTACTCTAACCACAATTCTGAACTCCCAGAACTTCTCCCCACTCCCACCCCAAGGTCTGGGAGCCTGTCCACCATGGAGTCCATGTTCTTGGGGATTTTCTCAAGAGGTATGGACAAGGCGTGGGCTTTTACAAGTCTGTGCTGAATCAGCAGCACTGGTATAAAGCAGGGACTGTGGTGTGAGAAAGCCATACAGGAGAGGGAGAAACGGTGCCCCACAGCACAGTGCAGCTGCAGAGGCAGGACAATAGGGCACACACCCCTGGTGATATTTTGGAAAAACACTGCCCATCTCTCTAGCAACCAGAGGGAGCCAGACCTCTACTCCAGTGGCAGCCAAGGGCAGAACAGATCTGGAACAGAAACATAGGCCCCACAAGCAAAGGGTATGCCTGAGGCAGTACATGGCAGGGATGGAGACTAGAATATACCTGCATAGAACTGGATACTCCCAGGGCGAGGCTCAGTCAGAATTGCTGTTTTTGTGAGCCCAAGATGCACCTGGCTCCCAGTGGAGCATAGCTGTAAAAAAAGCAGGCATGGTAGCAGCATCAGCACAGGGAGGGACAGGAACTGAGAGCCCTTTGTGAGTTCTAACTGCACCCGCCCCAACACAGAGTGCTGTGCAGATAGAGACACCAGCTCTGTGAGAATTGGCACAGTGGGAACAGCACAAGGTGGGGTTGAGTCACAGTTTCTGTGAACTCAAACAGTGCCTGCCTGGCCACAGTGGAATATAGCCAGGACATAAATGCAAATTCTGTGAGAATATAAATGGCAACAACATCAATCTGGTGAGGGGCTTGAACTGAGTGACACTCCCCACCTTTCATTAAGCACCTGAGGTAGTCAGACTTCCGCTCCCTCTGCTAGCTAGTGGCAGAATGCGGCAGCCTGGCCAAGGAGACATACATTTCCCTGTTACTCAGGCAGGTGCAAATCCCTGGTGCATCTGATCATTGAAGGGAACTGGGCCACAGCCCTGTGGGGTTACCAGTGACTGGGTGTGACAGAGGCTGAAGATGGGGAAAGAGACATTAGTCCTCCCAGGACTAATTTATTTGCTCTGAATCCATAGAGCATCAGAGCAAGCCATACTTAAGCTGCCAGCAAACCCCTGCTATCTAGTTGCTTGGAGACCTTCTGAACTCTCCCACTAGAGACTTGATGCTGACTGGGACAATTGATTTGGAACTCTTGACCTTAGCCAATCACCCAAGGACCATCCAAGGTGGTACCCCGCTTGTGTTGTTGTGGGAAGGTTTGATTTTCCTTTTCCAGATGTTTGGAATTTGTATGGCAAATATGATTAACAGAATGAAAGTAAAGTTGGAATTGGAAATTCAAGGAAAAATTTAAAAGTGGTCTCAAAAATTCAAAGAATTTAAAGACAAAATCACCAAAGATTTTGACTCATTGAGGCAAGAACTTGCAGCCCTCTAAGACATGAGAAATACAGTCAGAATACCTAGAATCCCTCAGTAACAGAATGGAGCAGGAAGAAGAAAGGATTTCTGACATTGAAGACAAAGCTTTTGAATGCTCCCAAATGCTCAAAGAGGAACAGAAGTGTAGAGAAAAAAGGATCATTCCCTCAGAGAGCTGTGGGATAATTCAAAAAAACCTAATATTTGCCTTATAGGAATTCCTGAAGGCCACGAGATTGCTTCAAAAGGCCCAGATGCTCTACTCCAAGAGATAATAGAGGAGAACTTCCAAAACATGGCAATACATTCAGAAATTCAGACCGCAGACAGTTTCAGAACTCCAGCATAACTCAATCCAAATAAAGCATCTCCCAGAAACATTATAATTAACTTCACCAAAGTTAATGTGAAGGAGAAATTCTGCAAGAAACTGGACATAAGAAAACCATAACATACATGGAGAAGAATATTAGAATGACTGAAGATTTCTCTGCTGAAAGTTTTGAAGCTAGAAGAGGGTGCTCATGGACCTTTAACCTCCTAAAACAAAATAATTTTTAACCCAGGATCCTGTATCCAGCTAAACTGAGTTTCATTTATGATGGAGAAATTAAATACTTTAATTACAGTCACATGTTGAAGAAAATTGCCATAACTAAACCAGCTCTCCAGGATAGTCTCAGACTTATCCTCCACAATGACCAGCACAATGCTCTAACACCAAAGTAAACTCACTCAAAACTTACACAGTGAAGAAAGGATTAAAAATGCCCACTGGAGTTTCAAAAAACTCAATACCCAAAATACTACCAGGCTTATCAATACTCTCCATTAATGTGACTGGCTTAAATTGTCCTCTAAAGAGACACAGGTTGGCTGACTGGATACAAAAACTCAGACCAGATACCCGCTGCATACAAGAACCTCATCTTACCTTAAAAGATAAATCTAGATTCAGGGTGAAGGGATAGTCATCTACATTTGAGGCAAATGGAAATCATAAAAAAGCAGGTGTTACAATTTTATTTGCAGATACAATAGGCTTTAAACTAACAAAAGTAAGGAAAGATAAGGATCATCATTTCATACTTGTTAAGGGTAACACTCAACATGATGAGATTTCAATTATTAAAATTTATGCACCCAACCAGAATGTGCCTCAATTTATAAGAGAGATTCTAACAGACGTGAACAACTTTATTTCCTCCAGCACCATACTAGTCAGAGATTTTAACACCGCTATTGCAGTGTTGGATAGATCCTCCAATAAGAAACTCAGCAAAGAAAGTTTAGATTTAAACTTAACCATTCAACAATTGGATTTAACAGACATCTACAGAAAATTTCATCCTAACAAAACTGAATGCACATTCTTCTCATCGGTGCAAGGCACATACTCCAAAATTGATCACATCTTACATCACCAGTCTAACCTCAGAAAATTTAAAAGAATATAAATTATTCCTTGCATCTTCTTGGATAATCATGGAATAAAGATTGAACTCAGTAAAAACAGGAATCTGCATACTCATACAAAAACATGGAAACTAAATAACCTTATGCTGAATGATAGCTGAGTCAGAGATGAGATTAAGAAGGAAATTACCAAGTTTTTGGAACAAAATGATAATTAAGACATGAATTACCAGAACCACAAAGGCAGTCCTAAGAGGGAAATTTATAGCATTGCAAGCCTTTCTCAAGAGAATAGGAAGAGAGGAAGTTAAAAACTTAATGGGACATCTCAAGAAACTGGAAAAGGAAGAACATTATAATCCCAAACCCAGCAGAAGAAAAGAAATAACCAAAATTAGAGCAGAATTAAATGAAATTGAAATCAAAAGGATTCTATGACAGATCAATAAATCAAAAAGTTGGCTTTTTTGAAAATGTCAATAAAATAGATAAACCTTTGGCTAACCAGGAATAAAAGAGTAAAATCTCTACTTTCATCAATCAGAAATCACAAAGACAAAATAATAACAGATGCCTCAGAAATTCAAAAATCCTAATGAATATTACAAGAAACTCTATTCTCAGAAATACGAAAATCTAAAGTAAATAGACCAATACTTGGAAGCACACCACCTTCATAGACTTGGCCATAATGATGTGGAAATGTTGAACAGGCCTATATCAAGTTCTGAAATAGCATCAACTATACAAAATCTCTACAAAAGGAAAAGTCCAGGACCAGATGGCTTCACATCAGAATTCTACTAAACCTTTAAAGAGGAACTAGTACCTATATTACTTAACCTTTTCCAAAATATAGAAAAAGAAGGAATACTACTCAACACATTCTATGAAGCAAAATCACCTTCATCCCCAAACCAGGAAAAGAAAATTATAGATCAATATCTCTAATAAATATTGATGCAAAAATATTCAATAAGATCCTAGCAAATAGAATCCAGCAACACATCAAATGAATTATTTATCATGACAAAGTGGGTTTTCTTCTAGTGTCTCAAGGCTGTTTCAATATACATAAATCTATAAAAATAATTCATCACATAAATAAAATAAAAAACAAAGACCATATGATTCTCTCAATTGATCCAGAAAAAGCTTTTGACAATAACCAGCATCCCCTCATAATCAGAACACTTAAGAAAATTGGTATAGAAGGGACATTTCTTAAACTGATAGGGGTCAACTACAGCAAACCCACAGCCAATATCACATTAAATGGAGTTAAATTGAAATCATTTCCACTCAGATCATGAACCAGGCAAGATTGACCATTGTCTCCACTGCTTTTCAACATTGTAATGGAAGTCTTAGCCATCACAATCAGGCAAGAAAAGGCAATCAAGGGTATCCATATAGGGTCAGAGGAGATCAAACTTTCCCTCTTCACAGATGATTTGATTGTATATCTGGAAAACTCCAGGGATTCAACTAGAAAACTCATAGAAGTGATCAAGGAATACAGCAACGTCTCAGGTTACAAAATCAATACACACAAATCTGTAGCCTTTCTATATGCTAACGATTGTCAAGGTGAAAAAACAGTCAAGGACTTTATTCCTCTTACAGTAGTGCCAAAGAAGATGAAATATATGGAAGTTTACCTAATAAAGGATGTGAAAGATCTCTGTAAAGAGAACTATGAAACTCTAAGAAGTTAACAAATGGAAAACTGTAGATGTTAACAAATGGAAAGACATACCATGCTCATGGCTGGGAAGAATCAACATTGTTAAAATGTCCATACTACCCAAATAAATATACAATTTTAATGCAATCCCTATTAAAGCACCACTGTCATACTTTAAAGACCTTGAAAAAAATAATACTTTGTTTTGTATGGAATCATAAAAACCTTGAATGGCCAAGACATTACTCAGGAATAAAAACAAAGCAGGAGTAATCAAGCTACCAGACTTCAAGCTATACTGTAAATCTATAGTGATCAAAACAGCATGGTATTGGCACAAAAACAGAGAGGTAGATGTATGGAACAGAATTGAAAACCAAGAGATGAACCCAGACACTTAACATCATTTGATCTTTGATAAGCCTATCAAAAATATAAATTGGGGGAAAGATTCCCTATGTAACAAATGGTGCTAGGAGAATTGGCTGGCAATGTGTAGAAGACTGAAACTAGACCCACACCTTTCACAATTAATAAAAATTGACTCACTTGATAAAAGATTTAAACTTAAGACATGAAACTATAAAGATTCTTAGAGAGAGTGCAGGAGAAACACTTGAGGAAATTGGCCTGGGAGAATACTTTATGAGGAGGACCCCCAGGCAATTGAAGCAACACCAAAAATACATTATTGGGATCTGATCAAACTAAAAAGCTTCTGCACAGCCAAGAACACAGTAAGTAAATCAAGCAGACAGCCCTCAAAATGAGAGAAGATATTTGCAGGTTATGTCTCTGACAAAGGTTTAATAACCAGAATCCACAGAGAATTCAAATGTATTTGCAAGAAAAGAACAAGTGATCCCATCTCAGGGTGGGCAAGGAACTTGAAGAGAAACTTCTCTGAAGAAGACAGGTGCACAGCATACAGACACATGAAAAAATGCTCATCATCCTTAATCATCAGAGAAATGCAAATCAAAACCACTTTGAGACATCATCTAAACCCAGGAAGATTAGCCCACATCACAAAATCCCAAAACCAGAGATGTTGGTGTGGACGTGGAGAACAGGGAACACTTCTGCATTGCTGGTGGGAATGCAAACTAATACATTCCTTTTGGAAAGATGTTTGGAGATCATTTAGGGGTCTAAAAGTAGACCTGCCATTCGATCCTTCAATTCCTCTACAAGGTATATATCCAGAAGACCAAAAATCTCTTTATAACAAAGTTATTTGCACCAGAAGTTTATTGCAGCCCAATTCATAATTGCTAAGTCATGGAAGAAGCCCAAGTGCCCATCAACCCATGAATGGATTAATAAACTGTGGTATATGTACACCATGGAATATTATACAGCCTTAAAGAAAGATGGAGACTTTACCTCTTTTATGTTTACACGGATGGAGGTGGAACATTTTCTTCTTAGCAGAGTATCTCAAGAATGGAAGAAAAAGTATTCAATGTACTCAGCCCTACTATGAAACCAATTTATATGTACCTACACTTCTATATGAAAGCTATAACCCAACTACATCCCAAGATGAAGGGATAAGAGGAGAGGGAGTGGAGGGGGAGGAAGGTTAGGTGGAGGGAGAGTAATTTGTGGGACCACACCTATGGTGCATTTTACAAGAGTACATGTTAAATCTACCAAGTGTAGAATATAAATATCTTAACACAATAACTAAGAAAATTCTGTGAATGCTATGTTAACCAGTTTGATGAAAGTATTTCAAATTGTATATAAACCAGCACATTGTACCCCAAAATTGCATTAATGTATATAAGTATGATTTAATTAAAAAATAAATAATGAAAATATTTAAAAAAGACATATAGGAAAGCTGCAAGAATGGTATTATAAAGTCTCATATGTCCATCAACAAATTAACCAATTTTTGCCATATTTGTTTAGTTACTCTTTCTATATGTGCACATATGTATGTATGTATGTATATGCAGTAAGTTGACCACCCAAGGGAGTGTTACAAACTACTCAACACACAGAAAAGGTCAACATAAGGAGCTAGGCCTGCTGTATTGATACGTACATGTGGTGTGTGTCCAGTGTATTAAAATTTGGCCAATGTAAGGAGGTGGTCAACTATACAGGTCCTACTGTATACCTGTGTGTATAACATATACAGTTTGGAAAGTAAGTTATAAATATCATGCACATTTTCTCTAAATATAATTCTTCAAAATATAGCTCCTAAAAACAGGTACAATTTTTCTTTTTTTTGAGACAGAGTCTCACTATGACACCCTCAGTAGAGTACTGTGGCATTACAGCTCACAGCAACCTCAAACTCTTGGGCTTAAGCAATTCTCTTGCCTCAGCCTTCCAAATAGCTGGGACTATAGGCACCTGCCACACACCCAGCTATTTTTTTGTTGTAGTTGTCCTTGTTGTTTAGCAGGCCCAGGCCAGGCTCGAACCTGCCAGCCCCAGTGTATGTGGCTGGCACCCTACCCACTGAGCTACAGGAGCTGAGCCAACAGGGACAATTTCTAACAAAACCAAAGTACAATTAACGAAATCAGAAAATACAGTCCATATTCAATTTATACCAACTATCCAAATAAAGTTTTTCCTGGATATTTTTCTCAATCCAGAATAACATATTGCATTTGGTTTTGAACGCTCTTAACTAAACATTTTTATCTGGAACAGTTCCTAAAGCCTTTCTGTCTTAACCTTGACATTTTAAAGAGAACAGTCTTATTTTGTGGAATGTCACTAAACATATGTCTGTTTAGTATTTCCTCAGGATATGCATTTTTAACAGGAGTATTATATAAGTGACACTATGTCCTTCTCAGTGCATTCTATAAGGAGGTGTGTGATGTAAGTTTGTCCCATTAGTTATGATATTAACTCTGATCAATTGGTGAAGGTAGTGCCCAACAGGTTTCTCCACTCTAAAGTCACTACTTTCTCTTCATTCTTACCAGTAACGTTAAGCGATACACTTAACTATATAAAATCCTCTCCTTACCAAATGCCACCTCATAGTTTTAGTGTCAATTAATGAACCTTGCTCTAACAATTATTATGTATGCATAATAATGAGTTTTTAATTTCTGTTACTCTGTCCATATTTATTAGTAGTATTTTATAAAGACTACACAGACCTATGGTGAGGAATAGTTTTCTCTTTTCTCTCGTTTATTTATAGACTAGATTTTTAATATCAGTATAGACTCAGGGATCCCTTGCAATGGATCACAATCCATTATTATAATTAATTTTCCTTCTCAAATTGTCTTGTATTTGGCCAGAAGAGGCATCTCAAAATTGACTTTCAGGTTCTTCTAGAATGTCTCCATTCATTTTTTAATATTTCCATGCTTTCTGGCATGAAACAGTCCTTATTCATATTGTACTTGCTCTGCCTTGGAATCAGCCATTTCTCCAAGGACCTCTGATTATACTTAGTGAGAAAAAGTATATATGCGTATCTTTTCAATTTCTGTACATATATATATGCGTGTGTGTGTTATATATACATTATACATTATATGTATTTAAAAAATAAACTAATAAGCGGTATTTTAACTTTAGGTTTTTGAAGTGTGCTATGTCCTACCTTGTAACACAAGTTCTCTACTAACAGTCCCACTTCTCCTGATAAAGGTAAAGGTACTACTCACAGATTTAGGGAGACACAACCCTCTTCTCATCACCAACACAAGAGAAGAGGAGAAAAACATGGACAAATAAAATTGTGGAGACCCCTCAAATTATTTCTAGTCAGTTATTGGTTGTACAAGTGTGATGGTATAAACTGGGAGCACCTCAATCCCTTTTCATAGAAGAGAAATTGGGGATAAGAAAAAAACGTGCCTGGAGCAAGTGTCACCATCTTCATGGCTAAAGATAGAGCCACTGTCATCTAAGGAGATGGCCCGTCCATTGTAACAGGTTTAGAGGCTTGGAGGGCTCCTTGGCACAATCACTGCCCTATTTGTGGTTAAAATTACATTGAGAAGAAATACAGCATTCTCATTTGTAACAAGATTATTGTCTAAAAGAAAAAATAAATCTTCCTCTAAACCAAATGCATTGCTTTTAAGTATAGCAAGAGAAAATGAGCCCCAGATCTCCCCAGTGGAGACTAGATGCAGAACTGAAGCCTTCACCTACCGAGTCCAGGCAGGAGAAAGCTTCCATTCACATCTCAGTTGACATCTGAGTACTTAGTCTGTGAAATGTCTCTGGAAGGAAGTTGAGATATTTTTCAGCAAGGGAGAGGGGACAATCTATGAAGAGGGTGCCAGGGTTGCAGGAGAAAGATGAGGGAATTAAAGGTGAGGCAGTGAGAGAAGATCTAGAATCCTGTATGAAAAACCCACTAAGGATAAGGAAGAGTGAGACCTTTCCCTACTGGAATGAAAGTCAGTCCTAATTTCTATTTTGCTTTCTTTTCTCTTGTTCTCAGTTGAACAAGTGCTTGAACCTCCATTATATTTCCTTATGCTTTGGGTCTGAATGAGAGAAACCATCCCAGAGGCAGACCATGTACTCCCAGGGGCCCTGGCCTGTATAGTGCTGGGCAGAACCACTGACAGCGGAATGGCAGACTGGCAGAAAGAAGCTTTTGCAAGCACAAGAGACTACGAGGAAAAATTCTCCAATTCCTTACACGGCAGTAAGAAACACTACAAGCGCCTTGCTTCTCCGGAATTTTATGTCTGTTTCTTAACAGCCTCATTGATGTGGAATTGTGCATATGTCTGCAGGCAACTTCTCAGGCTTCTACCCTCAGAACCCCTCATTCCCTGCCCCCTTCTTCTGTAGCCACATGAGTGAATCTATTGGGCCACAGTCCACAGGAGGGCTGGAGCACTGAGCCCATTCGTGACACAGAAGGAGGCCAGAGCTGTGGTTGTGGGTTAGTCAACATTCTTCTCTCACCTAGATGCTCAGCATTAACCTTCCTCTGAGAGGCATCCCCACGTACCCACTTCTTCCCTAGACAGTTTCTTCTTCTAGACATCAACCAAGTAAACTTCTTAACTGCCTTCTCAATCGAGTCCTTCTTCTGTTTTCTCAAGTTGCTTAACTTAAAAAAATAGAAAAAACTCAGAAGCATCTTAAATCCTCACTCTCATCTTATCAGCTGTCCATCAAATATCCTTAACTTCTCTGGAATTGTTCCCTCCTTTCTGTCCTCCTCGGTGCTACTGGTGCTTTATGCCCCACCATCACACCCGCCTCCTCCGCCCCCCCACCCATCTTCTCTCACCAGATTTGCCTATTTGGACCTAGTCCATTTTAACGAGACTGCTTGACAGATATATTCTGGAACAAAAATATGTAATAACATTAAGAGTCCTCCCGTCAGACTCTCTCCTGTGGCATTTGTCCCTGCTTCCTCTCATTTCTGCTGGTTCTGCTCCTGTTTACTTCTTGCATTATTCATGATCTGCCTACTAACTTTTTGGTCCAACTCTTGTCTCCTAGTTTACTTCTAGGATGCCTCTGTTTTTGACCCCCAATCCATGTCATGCTATTCAGAGTCAACTCAGGAATTTCCCTTGAACATGTCCTGAAAATCCTCCTCTATCACCGTGAACTTCACCGTGGGTATTAAGCCCTGTGTGGTCTCCATTCCAGCTCTGGGGAACCTGTCAGTAAACCCCAATCTTTGCCAGGGAGAGGAATCAGAGAAGTTCTTCATATCTAGTTTATTTCACCCCTAAAACATTAGTGATAATATTTATAAACAATATCTCTGAGGTGCTTTGTAGTTTTTAAATGTTATTTAAATTCCTTGAAAATCCTCCCAACAGTCTGCCATACTGCTATAAGAATCTTTGCAAAACACAAATCTGATTATGCCACATTATGACTGGCCTCTAATTGCACAGGAGATAAAAGACAGCTGAGCTTGGCATTTAGGGCTGTCCATTATTAAGTTGTAATTGAGCTGTGTCTCCCTCCAGTTCTAATCAACCTGAATGATGATGTCTTATTCCCTTAACTCACAACGTTCTCTTGTCCCTCTTAGTTTTTATGTCCTCACATTCCTTCCTTCCTCTTAACATAATATTCCCCTTGTCTATGGCATAGTTAGTCCTTAACATTAGCTTCAAATTTAAGCTTCCTTATAAAAACCTAAACATCTTCCTTCTCCACAGTCTTTTCCAACTCTGTGTTGTTCACTAAGCTTCTTGTCCTTCTCAGCAACCTCCTTCAGGAAAGAAATAAAATCTCATCCATTCCTATCGCCAGCATTTGGTATTCACAATGTGCTCAGTAATTACACATTTTTAGTAAGTCTGAGTTTGTTGGGAAGAGGTTGAGAGGCACCCACTGATCCAATAAAATGATTAAGAAAAGGAAATTGCCAACATATCAATACATGTATAATATTTTAACTTCTAAGACAAAAATATAATTGTATTTTAAGTGTTTCCAATCAACTTTCAATCAGCACAAGAGTGAGTTATTGCTTTACTCTGCATTCTGTAAGTGTATTTTTCTACCTGAAAAATTCCTTTGATTGGTTAAAAAATAGTTTTGTTAAAAATGAAAGATGAAAACTGATTTCCTGAAGAAAGCATTATCCAATTCACTAGTTTACATTTGATCTTATTTTTTTTTTCCCCTGAAAGATATGACAAGATTGGAGAAGTGCTGCCTCAACACACTGGCGCAACACTTTATTTCCTTAGTCACATTGATGTAGACAGACTGCTTTGAAGTACCCTTGGAAAAATCATTTCAGTTCTTTGATATAAAAGAAGTCATTGTACTACTAAATTATTTATTTACATCACCGCAGCTCAGGTTTTAAAGATGATGACTATGCTAGAAGGTAGCAAGTATACTCATTTCCATGGTGATTTTTCACAGAAGAGGTAAAAATCCATTCTTTGTCAAGTTAAGCCACATAGCAAAATCCACTGATGATTGTCATACCTGTTCTAGTCATTGCAACCTGGTGATGAGGCCATCAGATGTGTATAAGATGCCCATCAATTCAGGTGCAATTTGAGCTCAGAAGGCCCAAAGATTGATCATGAAAATCATTGCACAAGTTTCCTCCCTGAGGTTTCATGAGAAGCTGAGGATTAGTAAAGGATCACTTCTACTCAAGGCCATACATTTAATCTCAAAACATAGATCTGGAATAGTCCTTCTTAAGCAAAAAAATATGGACACTTATCTCATTACATGACCTTACCAGTCAAAATATTTATCTACTGGGAAACACGGGATGAAAGAATGATGATAAGACAGAATTATACTTGTAAAAGTTCCCCTTGGTGACTACTCTGTGCAGAACACAGTGATAAATACTATTTTCAGTTGTGAGTAATCCTCATGGAAACAATGAGGTAGCCCTAATTAAATTTATTTTATAGGTAAAGTGACAAGCTCAGAGAGGGAAAATAACCTGAGAAGATTCACACTGTTAGGAAAAATGGAAAATCAGGAATTAATCCCGTATCTGTCTGACCCCAAAGCCCTAGCTCTAAAATTGGCTGCCCTTCAAAATACCCTTCATCTGAGTCTTATGGAAGAAACGCACACTGTTGTCAGTATGAAGGCTCAGGCCTTTCTTTCCATGTCCTTACTGTCAGTATGAGGGATTTAGAAATTGAGTCCTGGCTACCACTGAACTTAAACATGAACCCAACTATCAGGCTGTCATGCTGTCAAACTTTGTAAAGAAGAACCCAGAGAGACTACCATTTCCATCAAAGATATCCAGAAACCCCTGTATTGAAAACACCTAAAAATGCTGGTGGAAGAGGGGAGAGAAAAATAGAGAGAGAGAATGAATGAGTCAGGGAAATGAGAACTCCACAGACCATAATACGACTATAGGATCCGAAAGGCAAAACCATGTCAAAGTCAGCTTTGACCTGGGTGTGACCTTTAGCTTCACATTTGTCATGAGTCATAAACACATGCACAAACTCTCTATCTCTCTCTCTCTCTTTCTCTCTTTCTCTCAAACACACATACATGATTGTCAACTAAAGAAAACATCAAGTTTTTAAGGAATTAAAGTTGTTTTACTCAGCTTTCCTGAGGACTATAGACCAAGGCCTGCAGCCCAGAAGCAGCTCTTTTGGGAGGTTCGGTCTAATTGCTCCTAATGCTATTTTACCTTATAGCTTATGTAAGGGTAATGGAAGTTCAGTGTGTGCAAAATCCTATCAAAGTTTGGGTGTAAGAGGACATCTAATTATAGATTACAGACGCATAATCACTAACCCTGTCAGATGTCATCTTATGTGTAGGAAAAGGCAAGGGTTGGGGTCATTTACCTTTTATTACACTAACTAGTCTCTGACTTGAGAAGTCTAGCGGCTCAGAAGAGAGACATGTGATGCTATTCCGCTTTACCTTCAAAGCATTCTTCTGGAGAGCTTCATGTCATCACAGATCTGGGGCTTTGATAAATTTTGCTAGCAAGCAGAAATAAACAACATGGCTTCCTATACTTGTGACATGTGTGTTTGCTAAGTAGGTGATCTTACAATATGTGCAGTTGTGCCTTGATTCCAGGTCCCCCCAATATTAAAAAAAAATCCTTTATATGCTCAAGCCTTTGTTTATAATGGTGAAAGGTTTATATGTAATCTTTGCACATCGTCCTGTCTACTTAAATTATCTCTAGGTTACTGATATGCTTAAAGTATACTAGTATACTGATGCACTAAGCATAATGTAAATGCTGTACATGTAGGAGTTATACTGTGTTATTTAGAGAATAATGACAAGAAAAGAAAGGCTGGACCCATTCATTACAGATGCAATCATCCATTTTTTGGCAAATATTTTTAATCTGTAATTGGTTAAATCAACAAATGAAGAACCCAGGGCTATGGAAGTCCCAATGCATATACTAACTTACATCTATAAATACATACCTTTGTATATTAAAAATATAAAAAATATATAAGAAGACAGTCTCAAAGTTGAGTTCAGTGTCAGCTTAGTTATTGCCACTGAAATAACAATTTAGGATTAAACATAGTGGATTGGATGTATACGTTTATCTCTGTTTCCCACCAAAGCATCTAGGAAATGGCATTAAGTGAATAAAAACGAAAAGAAGGTAGCACTACATGAAGGATATTTTGTAAAATTGGAGGAAGGAAGTGTATGACTAAGTGCTAAATAACATGACCATGAGCAGAAGGCAGAAACTCTGGAGCCTACATAGAGTGCACAGCAAAAACCAGGGACAGCTCCCTTCGAGCTCAGTAATTGGAGGCAGCAGCTGACTTTGAAGTGTTCCTTGTGGAGCTAAAACTAGAAGGGCTTTTCCTAATTGCAGTTCTATTTTCTTGTTTCTATTTATCTGATAACCATGTTTACTTTATAGCAGACACTTCAGGATTGTGTAGGTTCCGGGGCGGGGGGGGGGAGTTGCTTCTTTTGTTTTCTTTCGCCTTCTCCCAGAGAGTATAAAGTTTCCTGTTTTGACAGGAGAGTCATGAGGTGGTCATTCTGATTTTAGCAAATGTCATTTTGATCTGGAATGGGATTGAAGCTTTAATAAGATTAAACTCATCCCTTTTTCAGCCCAGTCCTACTTCCAGTGCACAGTGTGTTAGGGAGGGATCCAGTCTTTTTGATCTTACCCCCGTTTGAGTCAAGGGGAGGTGGGTTGAGATTCTACCTTTAGACTTGACAAAGGTGGGTCCCCAGCTCCAGTCCCTGAGAGAACTTGCAGGAAGGCTTGAATTCTTTCCATTTCTTAGCCTCACTTTCACTCCTCTGATAAAGTAATATTTAGAGAACGGGGAGGATTTTCAGGCCATAAAAAATCTTGTGTTTGAGGTAGTCTTGGCTTCCATCCATCTTGCTTATATCCACCATCACACACGGGCCAGCTGGCCTCTTCCAGCCACACCTCACCTCTGCCAGCCACTCTTCTCCATCTACCTGTGCTCCTACAAACCTGGGGAAGCTGCCACAGCTCACTGCTCTGTGAAGGGATTCTCTGTCTTTGGAAGTCAATTCTTTTAGCTTTCTTCTTGTCCATCACTCCTCAATTGTCTCAAGATAAGCACAATTATTATTTTGTCTTGATTTTTTTTTGTATTACCACAAAGGTTAAAGTCTTTCCTATTGATTTAGATACAAACTGAAATCAAAATCTACTTTTTCAGGTTGAATTTCAACTAACCTTGATAAAATAATTTAAGAAAAGAGACAACTTCTAGGTCATATGAACATTAGTTGAGTATATAATGATGCTTTTCTTCTCAATCACAAGAAAACCTATTTATTACTCTCAGTAAATAATTTATTTGGTTCCTCTTTAAAAAGTAATATGATAGTTCAGTATCTTTCTCTATGACTTATGTCTGAAGGAAACCTCATTCAATTGTTTTCTTATGCAAAAAACTAAATTGTGTAACCACTAATTTCCCTAACTACTAAGAGAAATACTTTTCTGTCAGCCTTCTAGAACAGAGGGTTTATATATGGCAAGCCATCTTATTAATCTATGTAAACAATAAAACCTAATTTATTTATGAGTTTTATTACTTTCCTTCAATAATATCTGGCAAAATAGAAAACACTGCCAAGTAGTAATAAAAATGAAAATCATTCCAAATTTTGAAAAATTATGACCCACATAACTCTTTTAAGTAATGAGAAATTTTAGATTATCCGTGGGTTATACATGGATTCTCTATTAAGAATATGTAGAAAAGTTCAGATCTTACTATGCTTTCCTTTGTTAACAAACATAAAAAATGAGTTGCAGCATGCAATTGATGCAAATTGTTCTCTTTTGCACATATGTTTACTGTTAATCTATTTTTCAAACCTGGTCTTTATTGACTGTGCTAAATAACTCAAATCCAGTTTATTGGGTTCATTGTGTTTTCTACACAGACTTGAGAATTGCATATTATTCTTTAAAAGAAATAAATCTTTCCAGTACACCCTAGTTAATGAAAATGGTGATTTTTGCTAGAATGTGTTGACTTTTACCTATAAATTTTGGCTCTGGTGTATTCAATCAATATGAACAATCAGTCTATGCACAAAAAGCTGTTTTGCTGGGAGATGTGTTGCTGTACCTTGAATGCAGAACACCATTCAAAAGACATAAAGGGTCCAGGACCTTAGGCCTCAGGCTATTAATTGGAATTCATGTTCTGACAATAATCCAATTGGCCTGTTGTTGGGTTTTGCAGAAAAAGTCCTAACATCACTATCATTCCCCTCTTACTAATCACATCTTATTTTCCATCACAAAATTGTCTCTCTTTTAGCAGCCAGAGTAAAACCCGCAACACAGGGCACAGAAATGAGGAGCATTGCACAGGAGTAGGAGGCAAGACCCAGCATCCTCCAACTTCTCATACCAGTTCGTGCCTTCTGCTATTTCTCTGTCTGGTGTCCTTTCACCCCCATCTTTTTACACTAATCTATACTATATGGGTGCTGCAGCAAGTCACATCAAAGGGGGCTCCCAAAAGAGAGATCAGTTTGAAGAACAGACTGCTGAGTGAAGGGGCCGGGGATTCAGAGGTCTGTTCATTCTTCCCCTCCCCCAGCACTTTGGATCCATCAACACAAATCTACCTTTTAATCTTTATTCCCCCCACCTACCACCACTTTTCTTTATTTACCCAGGGCTCCAGAGAAGCTGAACAGCTTTAATTATGGTTTCTAATTACCCATCCCTCCTGTATATTTTAACCACAAATTATTGGTTTCACTGCTTTCAGTAAATACTCAAAGTCTAGTCAAAAAGTGTCCAGCAAAAGCTAATTTCTTTTTGATTATCCTGCGTCACTTTTTTCTGTTCCATTTTATTAATATTTTTAATCACATCTTTTACTCGCTGCATGGCTGCACCCCTAAGATGCTGGGTGAACATCCAGAAAGACTGAAAGAACAGAAGCAAATTTAGCTCCTTAGAAAACAAAGCCAGTTGGAAATTTCATTATTTAACTATAGTTTATTTAATCCTGCCAAGGATTATAAGTCTAAGCAGAGGGGAAAAATGATTTTTCATCACAAGACTACTTTATTTCTCAAAAAAAGAGAAAGAATGAATGAATGGAAAAGAAGGGACTATGAGGAGGAGGTAGCAGTAGACAAGATGTTAAAAGGAACAGAAAAATGGAAAGATTTGCATTGTGTGAAATTATACCTGATACACTTTGGGGTGTTGAGGTGGGTGTTTTGGTGAAGTACGGGACTTCAGCAGTAAATAAATGTATACAACTAACTGGAATGATGATCACAATGCTTGCTTTCTTTTAATGCCTGGCAATCGTCTGAGAAAGGCATTACAGTGAGCAGCCTGAGGGGTGGGGTCCCCACTCACCCATTCTTTAATTGAACTTATTGATTCCAACCAAGACTGCTTTCTTGCTGATGGGAAGGAGGCTATTGGAAATTCGGTGTACTTTTGCAGAGCAGAGCTATGCCTTGGATTCACTGTCCGCAGAAACAGAAACTTCGCCATAGAGTATGAGATAACGCATGGACCCTCACGTTTTCATTACATCTCAGAGGTTATGGCAGAGTGTTAAGCTTTGCTTTCTTTAGGGAGTTTCTTGGGACTCAACTACCCTTCTCCTTTCCCCATGACTACCTCATAGATTAGAAGACTTGAAAAATAAGCAGAAGAATTACCTGCTCTGCACTTGAATTTTGCAGCACCAAAACATGTCCCAAGTAAATGTCCTTAGTATAATAAAATCTCTAACATTTGAAATCCTTTGAAGAGAAGAAGCCCAGGGGAAGGTCAGGCTTGGTATTCAGCTAGCCTTCTGAGAAAGAAAATCTACTTTGGAGTGTAATTGTTCCAAAGTACAAAAGAGTGATGTAAAGACCTTCCCTGAGAGCAAAGTTTAGAAGGAGATACCGACATGGGTTGTGCACACCCCACACTGCGAGTGTGGGGCTCAGTAGGTCAGAGCCTGCTCATTTCTTTTCTTTTTTGGCTTTCTGCTCTCATAATATGCTGTGAGATTAAGAATTAATACCCCTGTTACATGTAAAATGAAATTGAAATTCAGAGACTTGAAGTTATGTACTCAAAATAATACAATAATACATAATGCCAATTATGGAGTGGAGATTTGGACTGCTGTCTTTCTGTCAGCAAATTCCCTGTCTTTTTCACTATCCTCTAGAGACAAGAACACTGTCTTAAGGAGGGTAGGTGAAAAAACATCCCCAAAAGAGAGGAAGTGGCTTAGAGTAGGGGAGCTGGACTCTAAAAACACCTTATACTTTATTCCCAGTGCTAACCAGGGTGGCTCTATACTGGGACATTCCTCTTCGCCACCTCTCCTTCATGGCCAGCACCCATGGACCACGACTATCACATACTTGGTTCTCAAGTGAACACTTTCTTACTAGTCCCCCAGCCTTCTGATCAAAGGCAGGTTGTGCCTCCTTTCTGATCTCAAAGAACAAGGAACAACGGTCTTCCCTCTAAAATCACACACTAAGCTTCTGCATAGCGGAGTCACATGATGGCCATGTGTCAAGCCTCTAGGATTGCACCAACTTGGCTCAAATCCCAATCCTAAAATGTCCTAAATCATTATTTTGGCCAAGTTGTTTAATTTCTTTGAAGCCTCAGTTTTCTCATCTTTAAAATGTAGGTAAGCACAATACCTGTTCATAAGACAATTATTAGGATTAAATGAAATGGCCCCTGCCCAGCACTGATGAAATATCTAGCTCATAGTAGGTACTTTAGACATGTTAGCTATTCCTATTGTGTCTCTCATAGCAGACTGTGAACACACTGAGAAAAACAATATTGCCCTGGTCTTCCCTTTATAGGTTTGCTATGTAGAAAGTGGAGCAAGTAGCAATTTGTAAAGTGGCTGACTATATACCTCTGGACAATCCATCATTTTCTTATAAAGGACTTTAAGATCTGTTCTTGAAGGATGGACTCTTTACTACTTGCCACATGGGATTGCCTGGTAATTAACTCTGTGTACATGGCTACATCATTTTTGAAAGGTAGGAAATATAAATCATATAAATATAAATCAGAATAAAACTAAAATCAAAATGGGAATAAGGACAGGCTCAGAAATAAGGCATAATTAGACATAGTCTAGTCAAGAGCGAATTGTAAAAACACTAATTTACAAAAATATGTCTGATGGCTAAGATTCCATCTCACAGGTGTCTGGGCACTGTAGACCTTCTCCTTGTGACTAAGGAATTAGGAAAGCTTTTAAGGAATTTTTAACTGAGTTATCAAATGTTTTAAATAGAAACTGTCACCAATTTGATAGCTCATAGGAAACAGTATACTTGGCATGCTTTTGACTTTGATAGCGTTTTCAAGCATAAAATGTGATGCATTGTATCTAAATATCTTAATCAGCTGAAATGAAATTACTTAAAATTCCCCTGGGATCTTATTTCCAAATGGCTTTGGAACTAAAATTAGGTTTAACTCAATAGGGTATGTGTTCATCAATTTGCCAGAGAGAGGCAGAGGGAGAGAGGAGGAGAGATCAACTTCATGATTTGCTGCTGTGTGACTTTGAGATACAGTGTCTGATGCTAAGACCAACTGTCTCCACTAAACCTAATGACTTCCCCAGGCCATGGTGCCAAAACCCTTTAAACTTTAGCATTACAGAAGGCTTATCATTATGACCATAAATCACAGCAGCATGGCAATGAAAGTGAGGTCCAGTGGCATTCAGTTGAATTAAAGAAACAAATAGATCTGAAGCACGTTTTTACAGCTGCACAAGTTACTCATAGCAATGAACTGTCTAGCCTTAGGATCAGCCTGCTTTAATTTTGCAGTGGCATTGAGGTGTTCTGGAGGTTGCACTGGTCTAGATGCTCTGTGAGATTAATGAGCAGTCATCATCACTCAAATCTGTTTATGCAATAGTTTAAATACAGCATATCAAGTTTATCAGAATTCTCAGCCTTCTCAAGCCTGAAACAGCCACATTGGAAAGTATTAATAGGGAAGTTGTGATAATTTCTACCCTCTTGTTCAGGACCATTCATCCAAGGCTAAGTCTTTGCAGTTCTGAACAGGAGAGATAAAATCAAAGCACTGGACTTCACAGTGCCTCGTGCATTGACACATATAATAACCTTACCTAAGTCTGGTGCTGAATAGGTCTGCAGGGATGCAGAGAGCACCAAGAGCATGAAGGAGGAGCCCCTGGGGACGGCAGCTAGCAAGTTCAGGCAGCAGTAGGAGTGTGGGAAGAGGGGCTGGTCACAACCTCCGTCCCATCCTGGATCAGGCAGACTAAAAATAGCAGCAGGAAATCTGGATTTGCGGAAGATCCTCCAGAGCTAGATTACTGTTGCCCATTGTCCTGGGAAATCTGTTGATACAAACCAAGGGTCTGAGCAGTGGCCAGGGATGAATGAGGTGGGACCCAAGCCAAATAAAAAGGAGACTCCAAAACCCTGGCTGGACACCATGGCCCCACTGTGGGCTGAGTGTCTGTTTACAACTAAGGAAGGAACACAAAGCCTGCCTTGTGGACAGAGCCTTGGACCATCTACATGATGGAGATTAGTTGAATGTTCATGGTTCATCCTTGAAATGACAGAGGTGTCAGTGATGTCACATAGGAGATGACATTTGTGACTAGACTGCTGAACTGATAACTGTCAGATTACAAGTCTTTGCCTCTAGAGGGAGGAGTCAGCTGGGGTGGGAAGACATTGTTCTTATGAATTCTATCAGGAAGCCCTGAGGCTGCACAGATGGCTTGCGGCCCCCAGAAGGATTACACACAGGCAAAGCCTTACATCGACTGTGTAAAGAATTGTAAATTCTGATGACTTTCTCAGATTCCAGCATCACTTCCAAAGATGAGGGGACTCATCAGCTTAAAATAAGCTGCTTTTCTATGTACTGTAGCAGAAAGAACACTAACTTGCAATCAGATAGACATGCATTCACATATTGGCTCCGCTGCTTCCTAGATGGGAATAGGAGCTGAGTATAGTTATTTTCTACAACTTATTCTGTGTAGATATAAAATGCATTCAAGATTAAATGAAAGAAGAATATTTTCTAATCTGAAAAATGAGAATACTAACTCTACATTACTTGTGAGAATTATAATAAGTAACATAATTAGGGATAACCAATAAACAGTATTTCTTTTTTATTACGTTGTACTCTCTCTGTATAAGGAATAGTATATTTGTGATGTTTGTATTACATTTAATGATAGAAGATGTTTTTACTTCATCTGAATTGCAGGATAATTGATGCAAGCTAATGAAATGTAAGAGGTGAAATGCAAAAATCCTCAGGAAAATGAATCTGATGATGTAGAGAAAAATATTATACACTATTATACACTATGAGCAAGTGAGCTTAATCCAAGGTATGCAAGACTAGTTTAATATTTGAAAATCAATTAATTTAATCCATCACATCAACAGCTAATTAGAAAAATTATGTAACCATTGCAAAAGATGAAGAACAAGTATTTGAAAAAATTAAACATCCAATTATGATAAAAATGAGTGCTTGACAAACTAGAGGTAGAGGGTAGCTTTCTCAATCTGATTTTAAAAATCTACAAAAATACCTACAGTTAACATTATAGTTAATGGTAAGAAACTAGAAACTTTCCCTGTAAGATCAGGAACCAAGCAAGAATGGCTCACCACTACTTTTCAACAACATACTGGAACCCTTAGCTAATAAAATAAGATACATAAGAAAAGTAAAGGTATACAGATTGGAAAGGAAGAATAAAATTTTCTTTGCTCACAGATAAGATAAAAATCTATGTAGAAAATTCCAAAGAATCAACAAAAATAACTTCTGGAAATAAAAGGCAGTTATAGCAAAGTTTCAATACACAAGGTTAATATATAAAAATCAATTACTTTTCTATATACTAACAATGAACAAGTAGAATTCAAAATTAAATACAGTTTATTTTAGCACACACCCCCCAAATGAGATAATTAGATATTAACCTAACATTTCATGTACAAGATCTACATGAGGAAATTTTCAAAATTCTGATGAAGGAAAGCACAAAAAGACTAGATAAGTCGGGCGGCACCTGTGTCTCAAGAAGTAGGGAACAGGCCCCATATACCCGGTGGCGGGTGGCAGCCAAAACTGCAAAAAAATAAATAAACAAAGACTATAAGTAAAAAACTGTCCACATTCATGGATAAGAAGGGTCAATATTAACAGGATATGGGCAGTACTTGTGGCTCAAAGGAGTAGGGCACCAGCCCCATATGCTGGAGGTGGTGGGTTCAAATCCAGCCCTGGCCAAAAACTATAAAAAATAAATAAAGAAAGAAAGAAATATTATCAGGATGTCACTTGTTCCCCCATTTGATCAATAGACTTAATGCGACCTCAATCTAAATCTCAACAATTTATTTTGTGGATATTGACAAACTAATACTAAAGTTTATATGAAAAACAGGAGACCAGAATAGCCAATGCAATACTGAAGGAGAAGAACAAAGTTAAAGGATTGATACATGTATTACCCAACTTCAAGACTCACTTTATAGGTTACTTTATAGCCACAGTAATCCAGAGGATACGGTATTAATAAAGAAGAATAGATAAGAAAAAAGGAGAAGAAGAGACAAATAGACTATTGGAACAGAATAAGGAGTCCAGCAATAAACCCACATGAGCATAAGTCAACTGATTGTTGGCAAACAAGCAAAGATTAAACAATGGAGAAAAGATAGTCTTCCTGGCAAATGATGCTGGAGCATTCTCATACAGTAGACTGAAACTAGACAAAGGCTTTACACCACCTACAGAGATTAACTCAAAATGGATTGTAGACCTATATGAAAAATGAAAAACTATAAATTTCCTATAATGTAAGATAGGAGAAAATCTAGATGACCTGGTTATGGTAGTGACATTTTAGATAAAATATCAAGGGCACAATCTGTGAAAGAAGGAAATAATTTAGAAACTGTTACCCAAGGTATAAAGATTCTTAAAACTCAATAAGTGTCGGTGTCGCTCGGCCGCCGGCCAGCAGGGACAAACACACCAACGCAAACAGCTTTCAGCAAGTTTATTATGGGGGGCAAGCAGCTTGTCCGGGGAGAGCAGGATGGAAAAGCCCTAACCTTGTCCGGGGAGAGCAGGATGGAAAAGCCCTCTCCTTGTCCGGGGAGAGCAGGATGGAAAAGCTCCCTAACCTTGTCCGGGGAGAGCAGGATGGAAAAGCTCTCTCTAACCTTGTTTCCAGCACTCTGTATATATACTCTAGGACACTTCCTGTTGTCAGTTTCTTGACTTAGATATCTCTCCAATGAGCGCAAAGGGCACGGGGCGGCAAGGTTGTTGCCAGGGCGCAGCCTGCAAGCAGGTTTCCTAAAGTACGCCTCCGCCATCCTGTTTTTGTGCCTGATCGATACATTGTATAAGGGCCCTCCACATCTCCCCCTTTTTATTTATTTATTGCGAGTTGTGACCATGCCTGTCTTAGGTTGTCCCCCTGTCCGAGTATAGTCTTACCCGTCATTGAGGGTACAGGCAGCGGTGGCCTGTCCTCTGTCTTAGGTTGATCTACATGGGGGGGGATCTTACCCATCATTGGCTACTGGTCCAGCATGCTAATTCAGATCTGGGGGGAACCTCCTGCTTGGAGGGCGAGGAGGGCCTGCTGGACCATGACGCGGTCTCGTTGTTGTCTTTGGCGGAGGGTAAGGAGAAGTTTGATGCAAAAGACTATGGCAACTAGAAGTATAATACTTAAAGCCACGGTGCCGGCCCAATTGCGGGCATGGGAGAGCAAACTAGTTACTTTTCCTAGAATATTGCCAGCGGTAATTACTTGTACTGGAGTGCTATTGATACTAACAATATGATTCAACATTTGGTGGGTGAGGTTTTCAAATTCCGCATCCCAGCTCCCCAGAAGGTAACGGGATAGTTGCAAGGAAGCATTACGCAGGGTACCATTAGGTTCAAAAGGGACGGGGGTAATACACAGAGAGGGTAGGCTGGTCAAACAGCCGAGGGAGAGGTATTTTTCCATATCATCTATTTGCTGTTGTAAAATGTCCATTCTTTGGTTAACTAGTAACAGTCCCGCACGAAGGTGTCTGTCTGCGGCGGTTTTGGTGCGCAGGGCCTCCGCAGCTGAGGCGGACAATTGGTTGACAGCAGCAGCGGTGGGGACCGCGGTGGCAAGGGCTGCAGTCGCGGTGGCGGCGGCTGCGAGGGCTGTGGCGATGGCCGTGACAAGGGCCGCGGTGACTCCGAAGTCGCGCTTCGATGTGGCTCCATGGGCGCGGCTTCATCGTGTGAGGGGTTCACTGGACGGGTGAGTCTTTCCGGGACCCGCACCGGGGAGCTCTGGTCCTGTGGAGAAACACAAACTGCACCTCGTTCCAGATGAGAACCGGGTCTGGGCCACGTCAGTGGCCAGTTAACAAATTTTTAAATGAAATTATTAATGAATTTTTGAATGAATTTTTTTGTTTGTTTGTTTGTTTATGCGGCTATTCTGTGAAAGGCCAGGGTAGCTCCCCCTTTTTTATTTATTTGTGAGTAGTAAGGGGAGGCTACTGTCACTGCCTTCACAAAAGCCTTGGCAGTTTTACCTTTCAAAGGGGTACCATTGCATTTCAACAGTACCTGCAGCGGGGCCTGAAGCCGCACTTGGTAGGTTTCATTCCCCATTTCCGTCCAAAAACCCAACGGCGGCACTCTTTGTGCCACTGGCCATTAGATAATTGAATGAGGACAGGCAACGAACCGCTGTTCTCACTCAGACTCAAGACAGATACAACAAAAGGGGTCACGAACACCAGATAGTACACACGCTTAACAAAAGACTAACACCCGCCACTATGGTCGTGGCCAATGACCCGTGTACACAATCCCCCGCTCTGATCGCGGGCCCTCGCTTTTGTCGCGAGCTGGATCCCTTTTCCTCCCCTGCTCTGATCACGGGCCCTCGCTTTTGTCGCGAGCTGGATCCCTTTTCCTGGATCCCTTTTCCTCCCCCACTTTGAACGCGGGCCCTCGCTTTTGTCGCGAGCCGGATCCCTTCTCCTCCCTTGCAAGCTCTGCGGCTACCGCAGAAGTCTCTCCCACCACTTATCTACCTGGTGGGGCTACCCGGACAAACCCGGCACGGGGGGCGGCTTACCTGTCAGCTGAAAGCAGTCTCGAGAGGGGATCCTGAAGTTCCCGGGTTTCGGCACCAGTTGTCGGTGTCGCTGGGCCACCGGCCAGCAGGGACGAACACACCAACGCAAACAGCTTTCAGCAAATTTATTATGGGGGGCAAGCAGCTTGTCCGGGGAGAGCAGGATGGAAAAGCCCTAACCTTGTCCGGGAGAGCAGGATGGAAAAGCCCTCTCCTTGTCCGGGGAGAGCAGGATGGAAAAGCTCCCTAACCTTGTCCGGGGAGAGCAGGATGGAAAAGCTCTCTCTAACCTTGTTTCCAGCACTCTGTATATATACTCTAGGGCACTTCCTGTTGTCAGTTTCTTGACTTAGATATCTCTCCAATGAGCGCAAAGGGCCCGGGGTGGCAAGGTTGTTGCCAGGGCGCAGCCTGCAAGCAGATTTCCTAAAGTACGCCTCCGCCATCCTGTTTTTGTGCCTGATCGATACATTGTATAAGGGCCCTCCACAAATAAGGAGAAAATGAACAATTTTATTTAAAAACTGGACAAAAATTCTGACCAGAGTTATACTAATAGCAAACAAGTATACAAAAAATTCTTCACATCATGAAATATAAATTAGGGAACAATGAGATACCACTACATCCCTATTGGAATGGTGGAAACCCGTAAAACTGACATCACCACATCCTGGCAGGGTTGTATAACAACCACAGGAATGTGGAATGGCACGGCCACCTCGGAAGGCAGTTTGGCAGTCTCATAGAAAGCTAGACCTGATCTTACCATACAATCCATCAATTGCACTTTTTGGTATTTATTAAAATGAGTTAAAAACTTATGTCCATACAAAACCCTGAACACAAGTATTTATAACATCTTTATTTATAATTGCCAAAATATGACAACCAAAATGTCCTTCAGTAGATGAATGAACAAATGTTTATGGCACATCCAGACTCCAAAATTTTATTCTTCACTAAAACTTGATAAGCTACTAAGACATGAGATGATATTGAGATACTGAAAATGCATATTGTTAAGTCAAGGAGGTCAAGCTAAAAAGCCTGCATACTGTGTAATTCCTACCATTCTGGAAAGGCAAACATTCTGAAAAGGCAAAACTATGAAGAATGTAACATCAGGGCTTGGGAAGTAAGGGGTAGAGGGAAGCGTGAATAGGTGGTTAACAGAGGATTTTTACATCAGTAAAACTATTCTGTGTGATACTATAGTGGTGGATACATATCATTATACATTTGTCCAAACTCATAGAATGTACAGCTACAAGGGTGAACTCTAACATAAAGTGTGAACTTTGGGTGATCATAATGTATCCAAAGAGGTTCATCACTTGCAACAAATGTACTACTCTGGTGCAGAAGGGTGACAGTGGGGAGGCTGTGCATCCATAGGGGGAGGGGGAAGTGGGAATTCTCTGCTAAATTTTGCTGACAGCATAAACTGCTCTAAATAATAAAGCCTATTAAATTTAGTTTTAAATTTAAAAAAGGTATTATGCGCCATTATTACCTCTGTACATTTATCTGTTTATCCTACCTGCAAAGTATGATTGACACCAATATACAGTCTCAGATTTTCTCGGCTTATTATTCTACATCCTAAATTTGTTTCAACATCAAACAATCAGAATCCAAAGTAATCTTAACCATCAAGAACATGACATAGTTCCATAATCCAGGAACTATGAGGAAAACATTTTCTAATTGTGTTGATTCTTACAACAACAAATCTTGGGCCAATATTTCACTAAAATTGAGAGATTTCTGGAAATCCCAAACAAAATACTGATAAGAGTGTGCACAGTTATATAGAATTATCAGCATAAAATGCAGCCAAAGTGAACACCAAAGTTGACACTAGGCCAGTATAATGGTTTCTCTGCATAAACTTTAAATTTTGCTGTAGTCCCATTTGAGAAGAAACGGCCACAAATTGCTTGAACGTTGTTTGAAAATGTGATTGTCATGTTTTTAGAGATTCCAGAAGGAAACAAGGTACACATGACTAATGCTGGAGAGTTGACCTGTCTGATCTCTAACAGGTGATGTAATAGTATAGCCCCGTGCTTGTAGATACCTTTCCTTGCTCTCCGCTTCCCCACCCGGAGACAGCAGGCATCTTCTTCCTGCAGCAAAGAACATGGTCTCTCAGATGCACGAAGCCTCCAAATCTTTTATAAATTGCTCAGTTTTTCTAAATCTTAGTTTATTTATGTTTGCAAAAGGAATAATGATGCCTACTTTACACGATCATTGTGAGATTCAAGGAGATCATAGATAAAATGATTAGCATAATGTTGCATACAAAGTAAAAGCTATTATGCTGAAGGATATTAGTTTTACAGACATGGTATCAATCAGCGCACTCCCCTTGCTACAGGAAAATAATACCCAATGCTAGGAATAACTTGAAGTCCAAGTGGGTCTTTGGTTTCATGTAAAAAAGAAATCAAGAGCAAGCTGACGATGTAAAATGAAAGTAAGTTTTATGAAATACAGAAGATCTACTTCACAGAGACTAGGTCTCCCCAATAAAAACAGGACCTGTAAGTTTTTTTATTTCTTTGTTTTAGCAATGACTTAATCCAAAGCTAAGGGATGAGTGGATATTTATGGTAACTTTTGGAAAGGGGCAATGCTTCCTTATCAGTGGGAGCCCTCCGCTTTCTTTACTTTAATAAGGTCCCTGGAAACTGTCCTGGTGTTAGTGAGCATTACTTTCAGCATGCTAATATTTTAAATTGAGGCATAATGAGCTGCAAAATCAAGAAGCAGCCAATTCTTTGGTTCCAACCAGTCTTAACTTGTTGTGTCACCCCATCTGTTTTCCACTGTTAGGGGCTTTTTGACTCTGTATTAAGCAGTGTCTGCTGGTTCCCTATCTCACCATCCCCCTCAACTTTCCTTCATCCACCTATACATCTATGTACGGGTGTAGCTGTCTATCCATATATTCATTCATCTGTTCAGTCAACAAGGCAGGCACTGATTAAGTTAATTACCATAACTCAAAACATTTAATAAATACCTATCGTGTGCTGGCCACTGTGCTAGAACCTATGAGAGATACAGAAATAAATTAAATGTCTAGTCTGCTATTAAGGATTTCTACAAGCTTAATAGAAGACCAGAACATGGGCACGAATAATAATAATACAAAGTACCAAGTGTTAAATGACTCAAACTACACTCATTGAAATGCACTGCAGGTTGAATGCAGGAAAAGTCACTTTAGCAGGGGATTAGAGCAGGCTTCCTAAAAGAGATGCTATTTAAGATGAAATTTGCAAAGGAGCTGGAATTGGAGAGATGAGGAGGAAAAGGGCTTTTCAGACAATCTGCTGTTCTCTCCATGCAATAACCCCTAAGCCACAAACTTCTAGATCCACAGTATTCAAGAGCTGCCCTCCTTTCACTTTAATTTGGGGAAACTGAGACCCAGAAAGAGGAATGAGCTGCAGTTCCCAAGATTGGTTAGTGTTAAGTTCAAGCTAAAATTTTGCATAGCCTAATACCCAGCTCTGAATTCATCTGCCTTCTCATTAACACTCACTGCACAGCAAGTGTCGGCTTAATGTTCTGTTTAGATATTCATTTTCCACATGTCTACTTTAGCAGAGTTAAATTACAACAGGACCTGACCACCAATAATTTTGTTTTCATTTGGCATAAACACAATAAGTGGCTGATGCTGGAGTCTAGTCTAACTTGAAGCATGGTGGTCATGCACACAAATTATACATAACTTCCCACCATGGCTCCAGATATTTCCCCTGTAAATATTCTTTATTTGATTCTACCAATATTTAGTTACTCTTATAGTAGCAAAATTATATACCTGGAAAGTACTCAATTTTACATTTTTTTACCCAAGGCCTAAATAACTGGATGAATGGAAAGATCTTTTGTGTCATTTATTACCAAGAGACAGACAACAGAGGTCCTCCAAAAAACCAAAGGACCAACTGCCAAGGTGGAGGAGCAAAACTGAGATTTATGACATTTTAAAAAGTTTGACAAAAATCCAGCAAAGAAGCAGGCAACAAGTGAAGATTCCTGGTAGTCTCACAAATTAGGCACAGGGCTGATTTAGAAAAAAAAAGCAGGCAAATTTAAAGTAGAAAGAAGCAACATTGGAGTTTGCCCTTCAAAGTCAGATATGAGGGGGGCAGATACAAGATGGCTGACTGAAGCCAGCTTTCCATAGAGGCTCCCATCCAGAAGGAGAGTTAAAGGACAGAAATTTAGCAAATAACCTGGTGGATTAGAGCTGCACCAAGAGAGAAGGTGGAAGAACGCACATCAACACTGCTGAGACGAGCTGCAACTCCAAGGATACAAAAAAAGGTACAAAATCCATCAGCAAGTGGACAGAAGTCCCCTCCCCCATGAGAACAGCTCAGAGTGCCCCACAAAAAAATGAGCAGAGTTCAAAGGTCCTCCCACTACACTCCACGGGAGAGACCCTCTAAAAAAATAGACCTACCTCCCCTACTAGGGTGCCACAGCGTTCTCCTGCCAGGCCTAGAACTGTATAAAATTGTATATACTCTCTACATGTAATTCTAAGCTCCCAGCACTCCCCTCCACTCTCACTCTGAGGTCTGGAGGCCTGTGCCCCAGGAGTCCAGATTCTTGCGTGATTTCTTGAGAGGTGTGGACACGGTCTAGACTGCAGCTGGTCAGTGCTGATCCTGAAGCATGGGAGTGAGGAGAGGACGGTCAGCTGAGAGGGAACCAGGCTGGAGCGGCGGTGCCCTGAGGCACAGAGCAGCAGCCATTTTTGGCAACAATAGGACTCACCCCCGGATAATATGAACCCACACCTGCTGTCTTCCTGGGCAACAAGAGGAGGCCGGGAATCTTCTCAGGTGGCAGCCACCACGGAACAGATCTGGGACTGAAATGCAGGCCCTGAGAGTAAAGGGTTTGCCTGAGGCGGTACCGGCCTGGGTGGAGTGCGGGGACTAGAAAATGCACATGCAGAGCTGGGAAGTTCCCAGGGCAGGGATGACCCAGAGGACCACTTTACTGAGCCTAAGATGCACCCGGCCCTTAGGGGATCATCAGCCTATAGACAAAGGAAGACAGGAGGCTAGAACCGACAGCTAACAGTGCTGCGAATACAAACCTGCAAGAGCAAACACATGGCTGATGTGCAGGTTCTGGGAACTCAAAACAGCTTCTCTTCTACAGGGGAATTTATCAGGGACAGAAACAAATTCCCTCAAAGTTTTTCTGTTCTGTCAACATCAACCACGGGCAGGGCTGGAACTGAGTGAACATCCCCCAGCCTCCATCAAGCACTCGAGGTTGTCAGGTCTTACCTCCCCCTGCTGGATAGAGGCAGAGAGCATCAGCCTGGATGAGCAGATATAGATTTCCTTGTGATTCAGGCAGGTGCAAACCCCTGGAGTATCTGCTCATTGGAGGCAACAGGGTCACAACCCTGCAGAACTATCAGTGACTGGGTGTGACAGAGGTGCAAGGTGTGGAAGGAGCCATCAACCTTCCCAGACTAATCTATTTGCTGGGTGGGTCCTCCTGACTTCACGGAGCACCGGAACAAGTTATATTTGAGTTGTCAGCAGACCCCTGCAATCCAGTTGCCAGAGACCTTTTAAACTCTCCCACCTGAGACAGGTGCTGACTGAGACAATTGATTTGGACCTTTTGACTGAGCCAATCGCCCGAGGACTATCAAAGCGGTGCCCTGGGTGTGTGGTTGTAGGAAGATTTGATTTTCTTTTCCAAGGAAAAGGGGTTATTGGGAGGCGGGGTAACTTAATTGCTGGTATTTCTCAACAGCTGAGACTTCAACCTAGAGTAAGTGTTTCACTAGGATTGGACAGAGACCAGCTGAAAACAAGACAGAACCACTTAGCCCAACCACATGAAGCAGGTCCCCAATTTCTCAGGCCATAGCATTGTACGGGTCCTCCACAAAGCTCCAGGGGAAAAGTTAAACGGTGTAAAATAATCATGGGGTCAGAATCTGTGGAAAAACTCTGGTAACATGAATAACCAGAATAGATAAACACCCCCAAAGAAAGATATGACAGATGTAACTGAAGATCCCATTCATAAACAGCTGGCAGAGATGTCAGAAATCGAATTCAGAACCTGGATTGCAAACAAGATTGAGAGAATGGAGGAAATTTTGAAACTAGACATTCAAGGAGCAATTCAAAAGTAGGAATTAGAAATTTGAGGAGAAATTCAAAAGTTGTCTCAAGAATTTAAAGAAATTAAAGACAAAACCACCAAAGATTTTGACACATTAAAGCAAGAATTTACAGTCCTCAAAGGTCTGAAAAATACGGTAGAATCCCTCAGAAACAGAGTGGAGCAAGCACAAGAAAGGATTTCTGGCATTGAAGACAAAAGCCTTTGAACACTCCCAAACTCTCAAAGAGGAAGAGAAATAGAGAGCAAAAACAGATCATTCTCTCAGACAGCTCTAGGATAATTTGAAGAAGGCTAATATCTGCCTAATGGGAATCCCTGAAAGTGATGAAGTGGCCACACTAGGCACAGAGGCACTTTTCCAAGAAATTATGAAAGAGAATTTTCCAGACATGCCAAGAGTTTCTGAAATTCAGATAGCAGACAGTTTCAGAACCCCGGCATGACTCAACCAAAATAAGACATCCCCCAGGCATATCATAATTAACTTCACTAAATTTAATATGAAGGATAAAATTCTGAAAGCAGCCAGACATATGAAATTCATTATCTACAAAGGGAAGAATATTAGAATGACTGCAGATCTCTCTGCTTAAACTTTTCAAGCCAGAAGAGGATGGACATTGACTTTTGATCACCTAAAAAAAAATAATTTTCAACCCCGGATCCTGTACCCAGCTAAACTGAATTTCATTTATGATGGATAAATTAAATACTTTAATGACATAAATATGTTGAAGAAATTTGCCATAACCAAACCAGCTCTTCAGGATATTCTCAGACCTATCCTCCACAATGACCAGCCCATTCTTCTACCACAAAAGTAAACTCACTCAGAAATATTTGATCAAACTCCAACTTCCACAGTGGCAAAAGGTTTAAAAATGTCCACTGGACTTTCAAAAAACTCTACACCCAAAATTTTACCAGACTTATCAATATTCTCCATTAATGTGAATGGCTTAAACTATCCTCTAAAGAGGCACAGGTTAGCTGACTGGATACAAAAATTCAGGCCAGACATTTCCTGCATACAAGAGTCACATCTTACCTTAAAAGATAAATATAGACTCAGGGTGAAAGGATGGTCGTCAATATTTCAGGCAAATGGTAATCAGAAAAAAGCAGGTGTTGCAATTCTATTTGCAGACACAGTAGGCTTTAAACCAACAAAATTTAAGGAAGGATAAGAATGGTCACTTCATATTTGTTAAGGGTAATACTCAATATGATGAGATTTCAACTATTAATATTTATTTACCCAACCAGAATGTGCCTCAATTTGTAATGAAACTCTAACAGACATGAGCAACTTGATTTCCTCTAGCTCCATAATAGTTGGAGATTTCAACACTCCTTTGGCAGTGTTGGACAGATCCTCCAAGAAGAAGCTGAGCAAAGAAATTTTAGATTTAAAACTAACCATCCAACATTTGGATTTAGCAGACATCTACAGAACATTTCATCCCAACAAAACTGAATACACATTCTTCTCATCAGCCCATGGAACATACTCCAAAATCAATCACATCTTAGGTCACAAGTCTAACCTCAGTAAATTTAAAGGAATAGAAATTATCTCTTGCATCTTCTCGGACCACCATGAAATAAAAGTTGAACTCAGTAACAACAGGAATATGCATACTCATACAAAAACATGGAAGTTAAATAACCTTATGATGAATGATAGCTAGGTCAGAGATGAAATTAACAAAAAAATTGCCAAAATTTTGGAACAAAACTACAATGAAGACACAAATTATCAGAACTTCTGGGATACCAGAAAGGCAGTCCTAAGAGGGAAATTTATAGCACTGCAAGCCTTCCTCCAGAGAACAGAAAAAGAAGAAGTTAACAACTTAAGGGGACATATCAAGCAACTGGAAAAGAAAGAACATTCCAACCCCAAACCCAGAAGAAGAAAAGACATAAACAAAATTAGAACAGAATTAAATGAATTTGAAAACAAAAGAATTATACAACAGATCAATAAATCAAAAAATTGGTTTTTTGAAAAGGTCAATAAAATAGATAAACCTTTGGCTAACCTAACCAGGAAAAAAAGAATGAAATTTCTAATCTCATGAATCAGGAACGACAAAGATGAAATAGCAACAGACTCCTCAGAAATTCAAAAAATCCTTCATGAATATTACAAGCAACTTTATTCCCAGAAATATGAAAATCTGAAGGAAATTGACCAATACCTGGAAGCACGTCACCTTCCAAGACTTAGCCAGAATCAAGTGGAAATGTTGAACAGACCAATATCAAGTTCTGAAATAGCATCAACCATACAAAATCTCCCTAAAAAGAAAAGCCCAGGACCAGATGGCTTCACTTCAGAATTCTACCAAACCTTCAAAGAGGAACTACTACCTATATTACTCAACCTGTTCCAAAATGTAGGGAAAAAAGGAAGACCTCCCAACATGTTCTATGAAGCAAACATCACCCTGATCCCCAAACCAGGAAAAGACCTAATAAGAAAAGAAAATTATACACCAATATCACTAATAAATATAGATGCAAAAATATACAACAGATCCTAACAAACAGAATCCAGCAACACATCAAACAAATTATACATCATGACCAAGTCAGTTTTATCCCAGGGTCCCAAGGCTGGTTCAATATATGTAAATCTGTAAGTATAATTCAGCACATAGACAAATTAAAAAACAAAGACCATATGATTCTCTTGATTGATGCAGAAAAAATTTTTGATAATATCCAGCATCCCTTCATAATCAGAACACTTAAGAAAATTGGTATAGAGCAAACCCACAGCCAATATTGTAGTGAATGGAGTTAAATCAAAACCAGTTCCACTCAGATCAGGAACCAGACAAGGTTGCCCATTGTCTCCACTGCTCTTTAACATTGTAATGGAAGTTTTAGCCATCTCAATTAGGGAATAAAAGGTGATCAAGAGTATCCATATAGCATCAGAAGAGATCAAACTTTCACCCTTTGCAGATGATATGATTGTATATCTGGAAAACACCAGGGATTCTACTACAAAACTCTTAGAAGAGATCAAGGACTACTCGGGAGGCTGAGGCAAGAGAATCGCGTAAGCCCGAGAGTTAGAGGTTGCTGGTGAGCCATGTGACGCCACGGCACTCTACCGGAGGGCGGTACAGTGAGACTCTGTCTCTACAAAAAAAAAAAAAAAGAAGAGATCAAGGAATACAGCAGTGTCTCAGGTTACAAAATCAACACTCATAAATCGGTAGCATTTATATATACAACAATAGGCAAGCCGAAAAAACAGTTAAGGACTCTATTCCGTTCACAGTACTGCTAAAGATGATGTAATTTGGGGGAGTTTATCTAACAAAGGATGTGAAAGATCTCTATAAAGAGAACTATGGAACTCTAAGAAAAGAAATAGCTGAAAATGTTAACAAATAGAAAAACATACCATGCTCATGGCTGGGAAGAATCAACATTGTTAAAATGTCCATACTACCCAAAGCAATATACAATTTTAATGAAATCTCTATTAAAGCTCCACTGTCATACTTTAAAGATCTTGAAAAAATAATACTTCATTTTATATGGAATCAGAACAAACCTTGAATATCCAAGACATTACTCAGAAATAAAAACAAAGCAGGAGGAATCACGCTACCAGATCTCAGACTATACTATAAATCGATAGTGATCAAAGCAGCATGGTACTGGCACAAAAACAGAAAAGTAGATGTCTGCAACAGAATAGAGAACAAAGAGATAAACCCAGCTACTTACCGTTATTTGATCTTTGACAAGCCAATTAAATACATTCAATGGGGAGAAGATTCCCTATTTATCAAATGGTGCTGGGTGAACTGGCTGGCAACCAGTAGAAGACTGAAACTGGACCCATACCTTTCACCGTTAACTAAGATAGACTCTCAATGGATTAAAGATTTAAACTTCAGATATGAAACTATAAAAATACTGTAAGAGAGTGCAGGGGAAAACCCTTGAAGACATTGGTCTGGGAGAGTATTTTATGAGGAGGACCCCCCCTAGGCAATTGAAGCAGCTTCAAAAATACACTACTTGGACCTCATCAAACTAAAAATCTTCTGTACTGCCAAGAACACGGTAAGTAAAGCAAGCAGACAGCCCTCAGAATGGGAGAAGATATTTGCAGGTTGTGTCTCCAACAAAGGTTTAATAACCAGAATCCACAGAGAACTCAAACGTATAAGCAAGAAAAGAACAAGTGATCCCATCTCAGGTTGGGCAAGGGACTTGAAGAGAAACTTCTCTGAAGAAGACAGGTACACGGCCCACAGACATATGAAAAAATGCTCATCATTTTTAATCATCAGAGAAATACAAATCAAAACTACTTTGAGATATCATCTAACTCCAGTAAGATTAGCCCATATCACAAAATCCCGAGTCCAGAGATGTTGGTGTGGATGTGGAGAAAAAAGAGCACTTCTACACTGCTGGTGAGAATGCAAATTAATACATTCCTTTGGAAAAATGTTTGGAGAACACTTAGAGATCTAAAAATAGATCTGCCATTTAATCATATAATTTCTCTACTAGGTATATACCCAGAAAACCAAAAATCACATTATAACAAAGATATTTGTACCAGAAAGTTTATTGCAGCCCAATTCATAATTGCTAAGTCATGGAAAAAGCCCAAGTGCCCATTGATCCATGAATGGATTAATAAATGGTGGTACATGTACATCATGGAATATTATGCAGCCTTAAAAAAAGATGGAGACTTTACCTCTTCCATGTTTACATGGATGGAGCTGGGACATATTGTTCTTAGTTAAATATCTCAAGAATGGAAAAAACAGTATCCAATGTACTCAGCCTTACTATGAAACTAATTTATGGCTTTCATATGAAAGCTATAACCCAGTTATAACCTGAGAATATGGGAAGAGGGATACGGAAGCGAGGGAGTGTGGAGGATGGACAGGGGGAGGGTGATTGGTGGGATTACACCTGCAGTGCATCTTACAAGGGTACATGTGAAAATTAGTAAATGTAGAATATAAATGTCTTAACACAATAACTAAAAAAATGCCAGGAAGGCTATGTTAACCAGTGTGATGAAAATGTGTCAAACAGTCTATAAAACCACTGTATGGTGCCCCCATGATAGCATTAATGTACACAGCTATGATTTAATATTTTTAAAAAAAGAAAAGAATAAAAACAAAGTCAGATATGAATAAAGGGAAAGAAATTTTCTGTGTCCCCATTTTGTTCCTCTGTTTCCTCTCCCACTCTGCTAAGAGCTACATTAATAATGCCAGGTCAGCATGTATTAAAAGTCAGGGCCTGGTTGTAGCTGGTTGATTCCATTTCGCTGGCCCTTCCACTCAAGAGGCCTAATTGGGGTAAAATCCAAGAGGCATGATGAGCCTGGAAACGAAACAGAGCAGCTGGTCTCATGGTCTGCTTCAGGCTGAAGCCCAATTATTCAATGGTGTTCCACACAACTCAGATGAGCTTGTCAGAATTCTGTGCATTGGATTTTTTTTTGCCAAAAATCAGCTGATAATGTGTATTTCACTGATGTTTTTCCTCAAGTCTGGGGAACCCTTGAGGAGCAGTGGCTATAATCTAGGCACGAAGCAGGTGTTCCTGGAATCACAGATCACTACAAAATTAAGGTACGCCAAAATCCACCCTTTTTCTTTTTTTTTTATGCAAGAGAGATCCATACTTAAATCCCAGCTTTGCCACATCCTAGAAGGGACAGTTCCTAATGTGTAAAATAAGGTTCATGAGAAAAACTCAGGTACAGCGTCATAGAAGTGAATCTTTTCTGTAAACTATAAAGAAACATGCAAATATGTCATGTAGTAAATACACCAACTTTAGGGTCCAAGAGGAATGTTTCAAGTGCATAATCTGCTCCTTAGTAGCAATCTCACTATTCTGTGTTTCAATGCCCATATCCGTGAATAATACTTTCCCTAGAAGGTTGTGTTAAGTTCAGATAATGTTTATAAAGTATCTGAGAAGTTGCAGTTGTTTTTAAACAGTTATTTTTATGATTGAATGAGCTGTTCTTACTACTATTTCTGCTCCAATACATTGAACCACTATTTCTTTGGCAGGGGCTGTCTTTGAACTTGCTGCCTTCTGACTCTTGCCCCACCCGGGGCTCAGACAGTAGCCATACCATATCTGTAAGGTGCAAAGGAAGAAGCCCACACTGAAGTCCAACTTCTCACCAACATCATCGTAAGTTTTTCCTCCCTTTCAGTCCTCCCTTGAGGTCTCTCCATGGAAGTAGCACCCTCCCATAGGCACATTCAGCAAATCACTGGACCTTCTGGAAGGCTGGAATCCTCTATCTTGGCTCAACTGTGACCAGCTGGCTGGGCTCGGGCCCTGCCATAGACCCAGCATCATTTAGCTTTAACTGAATCACCAACTCCAGCGCAATACTATCAGAAGGGAGAAATACCCAATATTCACAAAAGATAGCCAGAGTCCAGCAAAGCCAGCTGCTCCCTTGATGGTAATCACATCTCAGTGAAAGGAGCTCTATGTCTGAAGATTTGATCTCTCAGGTAGGAAGGGCAAGAATTGATCACTAACCTCAGACTCGTGAATAGAAGCCCTGACACAGATAAGCACTCAAGCCAGAGCTTTCTCCCTGTGGGCTTGCCCAAGCAATCAAAAAGACAATTATTACTTAAGAAGGGAAATGACTTTGTGCATCTCAAAACTTTTACACTTGATCAATGGATTACTCTTACCCATACTAAATGCTAAGCTCAGTGCCACATGTATAGTAGTAAAAGGCCTGTATTCAAAGAGATGACCATCTGGCTTATTTTCCTTGAAATGTGTTCAGGGCAGCATTTTTCCTTGGCATGCATAGGAGTCCATTAGCATTCCTGTAAAGAAAATACCTGATGCTGGGTAATTTATAAAGAAAAGAGGTTTATTTGGTTCATGAAGCCAAAGAAGCATCTGCTCCTGGGAGGACCTCAGGGAGCTTCCTGTTAAAGTGGAAAGTGAATGTCACCTGGTGGGAGAGAGGGAGCAAGAGACGTGGAGGAAATGGTGCCAGGCTCTTTGAAACAACCAGCTCTTGACTGAACTAATAAAGCGAGAGCTCACTTTCTTGTTGGGGGAGCGCACCAAGCATTTCATGAAGGATCTGCCCTGGTGACCCAAACATCTCCCATCAGGCCCACATTCAACACTGGGGGTCAAATTTCAACATCGGATTTGGAGGGGCCAGACATTCAAATCGTATCCTGTCCATATCCCGTATAGCAAGTTCTATGCTTCATTGATGCTTTGAATTGTTTGCTTTTATTTTATTGCACATTGGCTTACTCATTTCAATTTAAATTGCTAAGTAATGTTTTACCTTAATTCTCTACTTCTTTCTGTGTATTCTAAAGAACAAAAACAAACTACACATAAGTTCTGTATACTGTTTTACAAATCAGAGAATTTGTTCCCTGGTGTGTCACCATCTGGTTATATAACGTAGAGAAAATAATATCCTTTCTTATTGCCTCATTTTCCTTATCTGAAAATTCAGAGGAAGTGTATTAATGTTCTTTTAGATGATATTCAGGACTATAATACTAGAATTCTACCAATGGAAACTCTACCGTAAAGTTGGACCTTCCCCACCAGAAGCTAGTTTTCTGACTGGTGAATTAAAATGATATTTCAAAGAATAATTCTGGTTTCTAAGCTGTTAAGAATTTTAAGAATCAAGATAGACATACTAAGAAGACCAATGACATTTCATACAAAGTATTTGAACAGGGCTTTATCTCCTTCAAAGTATTACCACATCCATTGATCCATTCTGTTCATGTGAACCAGAGTAATACATTTAATTAGTGCCACAAAGGAGAAGCCAGCCTGCTGCACACAGAGTTATAAAACCACGGTTAAGTGTGTATTAAAATCCTAACAGTGCCAGCTGCTACAGTCAGCCATAATTGGGTTTTACTTTCCTTCTGTGTCAAATATTGCCTTTACGTATGTGAACAAGCAAAGCAGAACAGACAAATCCATAAATATTTGGGCTTTGCTGAAATCCAGAAAGGTATGTAATAATCACTAAAAGAAAGCAAAAAAAAAAAAAAGTTGTCAAATTCTAGCAAGCCTTTCCCCTCTCTGGGCCTCAGTTTCTTCATCTGTAAACTGGGGAGAGTAAACCTCGTACACCACTTGTCCATTCACCCTTCTAAGAGCTCTGACCATATCTCACCATCCATGAGCTAGGCAGACTCCTATTTCCCTCTTCTTACCTCCCACCCAGATAAAGACAGGAGCAGAGGGCAGCCCAAATGTGGACCGAGGCCTGTGAGGGACCAGGAAAGGCATTGTATGGAGTAGAAAGAACATTAGATGTTGACCAGAAGTCCTGAGTGTCTGGATCCACCCCTGCCCTGCGCTGAAGAGCAACAAGCATCATTTATTGAATGATGGGTGATTCCCATGTGTTCCTGCTGCACTGGCTGTTTTGTTTAACTCACAATAGCTTTAAGAAGTAGGTAAGGACAAGTAAGGACATCAAAGCTCAGAAATACTAAATAACATTTTTAAGAACCCAGAACTAGTAGGAAGCAGAGTCTGAACTGTAAACACCTCATCCTCTTAGATATCACATGTTATTTCTTTCTGGACCTCAGTTTCTCCCCATTTGAATGGTTTGAAACTACATTATCAGGAAAGTTAATAATTAAATCAGAAAAAATAGAAAATGACTTTGAAGAAACATAAATCTGAGAAGAAATGTTTATGTCCTATAAAAGGAAAGTAAGGGAGACTCCCTAAAGTTCTCATCGCCTGTCAGCACTCTGATGGAAATTCATCCCCCAAGGGTGGTGGGGAACTCTTCTCTACTACTACCTCCCTCAATTGCTCTGACTTGAATTCTCCTGCTCCCATTAAGTGGACAGGTTGTAAGACATGATGTTTTCTTGAGGTATTTGGTCTCAGCACTCACACAACATTTCAGCCTTACTGGTTCTGAACACAAGCTAGAATGATGTTGGATTTGGCTTTCTCACTCTTAGAAGCATCCCCAGAAAGATGCATGCTTTGATATGTCCTGGAAAAGAATATAATGGAGAGAAACTCTAAAGTGGAAAGAGAAAACAAATCTCCACATTTGTTAAAGAAAGTAGGTATGTAGCTGCAAATTCTTGAAAACTCTTCTACCTGCTGGCCAGGTCTTCTGACTCTATCATCAGGACTTCCCTTCCTGAGCCTGAAGTTTTCACCTGCAAAGTTCCCTGATGATGCCCAACTTGGCCAATTTCCTACCAAAATGTAACTATTATTGCAGAGACAGCCACAAGTATCCTTAAAAGAGAGAGTATCCTCCCTTCTCCTCCAAGCTCAAACATTCATTATAAACCTTGCTGACTGGCCAGGCCGAGGGGGTCACACCTGTAATCCTAGCACTCTGGCAGGTTGAGGCGGGTGGATTGCCTGAGCACAGGAGTTCAAGACCAGTGAGCTAGAGCCAAGATCCCATCTCTGAAAAGTAGCCTGGCATGTGGCAGAACCTGTAGTCCCAGCTTTTGAGGAAGCTGAGGCAAGAGGATTGCTTGACCCCAAGAATTTGAGATTACTGTGAGCTATGACACCACAGCACTCTACGAAGAATGACACTATCTTCCAAAAAAAACCCCTTGCTGCCATGAGGGTTAAAATCTAGAAACTCCATGGAGGAAGCTCTAAGGACTCTGCCTCCCTCCTGGCTGTGGGATCACTATACTGGGCTTGGAGCTTTATTCTATGGCTGCTTTTACTTTGGAAAGCAATAAATACATCTCTTGGGTAAGTCTTCAGTTTGGGGATTTCTGTCACTCACTGCTGAATATAAACCTAACTGATAATGTCTGCCTCACAGGATTCTTATCAGGATTGGGAGAAGGTGATAGATGTCAAGTGTGAATACAATGTATATCCTTCTCACCTGAGTCCCACTATGTGTCCGCACAAGCAGGAATGTGAGTGTGCATGTGTATGCTATAAGCAATTACATGGTGTTTTATACCACATCACTGTGACTTCTAAAAGGCAAGGACCTTACATAGTTATACCCTATGGCACAGGTACCAAGAATACTGCCTGCAATGAAGCATCTTTCATGAAATGAAAATGGACCCTGAAGGGGGTATATAAAGCATAAGAGTCAGTGCAAATGCTCACATGTAACAACATCATTGTTATTTTAGGATACTGTAAATTAAACTAAAGCAAATCTGAAATAAACAAGTATCACATTCTATGCCTTCTGTAACATGGGAACAGTTTTTGTGACTGCATGGATCCATGCTGTGTGTTTAGTTTTAGTCACTGACCTGGTTCTATTTCAAGAGAAAATACATAATCTCATCCAAACACAAAATATTTTAAGACTAATTCCTCTTTCTTCTTAATGCAGAGCAGAAAAGCAAGTCTATGATTTCAAATATCACAAACTGAGAGCAGGAGACTCTACTACTTAATGTCCATGGGTGGTAAAAGATACAGAAAGTGGCACTCACGTTAAAGAATGTCCCTGCTTATACAGAAAACTTATGGATGTCTGAGCATTAGGGTCTGAATTATGGCAGGCACTCAGTATTATAGATATCATATGGGCTGCACTCGAGGAAATCAAGATAGTATAGAGATCAGATGCAAGTAAACAACCACATACAGAAGATTACTGTTGTGCTGAGCACATAGGAAGCATAGGAAAAGTGGCAAATGTGTTTGCTTGGTAAAGAAAGAGAATACTTTACAGGGAAGCATTTGAATTAAAATTTGATAGTGACCACAGCTTTCCTAAAGGGCAGGGTAAGAGGACATCCCAAGAAAACAGAACACAAGAGCAATGTTTGGGTGGGAAAAGGCTTGGGACTATAAGGGATTTGAAAGAGGTTGCATATTTAGGGAGACAAGTTGTCAAGTTAGTTCACGTGGTCATCTTCCCTTGATATTGAATTACCCATCCCCTGTGAATTTTTTTTGGGGGGGAGATAAGACAATTAACAGAAATCTATCAAGTTGGGAAATGGTGGATTTCTTGCTAGACAATCAAGTATTAAGTACATTGGATACTTACTTGCCTTTCCGTTTCTGTGATACTTTACTGAAAATAGTGTTCTTCAACTCCATCCAGAAAATACAAAACATGTAAATTCCCCATCTGTTTTATGGCTAAATGGTATTCTATGATATACTCATACCACAGTTAATTGATCCATTGATGGATTGATGGACACTTGAGTTGATTCCATATCTTGGCGATTGTGAATTGTGCTAGGATAAACATTCTAGTGCAAACGTTTTATGGTAAAATGCAGTTTCTTCTTCTTGCTAGATACCTAGTAATGGGATTGAGGGATCAAATGGAAGGTCTACTTTTAGCTCTTCAATGATTCTCCATACTTCAGAAATAATTGACTTTTAAATAAAAAATAATTTATTAAAAAATGATTTATTATGAGATTTCTAACATATATCAAAGAATAATGTATGAAAACAAAACCACAAGGGATAAGAGGGGAAAAATGAAAGTATGCTGTTCTAAATATCTTAAATTTTAGGTGGAATAGCCTAATATTAATTAAAAGTAGATCATTTTAAGTAAAACATGCATTCCTTAAACAATGTGGCCACTATTAATAAATAAAACAAAAAGGCACCCAAACAAAAAGGAGAATTTCAGACCAATCTCATTCATGAATATAGATGCAAAAATACTCAACAAAATCCTAGCCAATAGATTACAGCTTATCATCAAAAAAGTCATTCATCATGATCAAGTAGGCTTCATCCCAGGGATGCAAGACTGGTTTAACATACGCAAGTCCATAAATGTTATCCACTATATTAACAGAGGCAAAAATAAAGATCACATGATCCTCTGAATAGATGCAGAAAAAGCATTTGATAAAATCCAGCATCCTTTTCTGATTAGAACACTGAAGTGTATAGGCATAGGTGGCATATTTCTAAAAGTGATTGAAGCTATCTATAACAAACCCACAGCTAATATTTTACTGAATGGAATAAAACTGAAAGCTTTTCCTCTTAGAACTGGAAACAGACAAGGTTGTCCTCTGTCACCTTTATTATTCAACATAGTGTTGGAAGCTCTAGCCAATACAATTAGGCAAGACAAAGAAATAAAGGGAATCCAAATGGGAGCAGAGGAGGACAAACTCTCCCTCTTTCCTGATGACATGATCTTATACTTACAGAATCCCAAAGACTCAACCACAAGACTCCTAGAAGTCATCAAAAAATACAGTAATGTTTCAGGATATAAAATCAATGTCCACAAGTCAGCCTTTGTATACACCAACAACAGTCAAGATGAGAAGCTAATTAAGGACACAACTCCCTTCACCACAGTTTCAAAGAAAATGAAATACCTAGGAATATACCTAACAAAGGAGGTGAAGGACCTCTATAAAGAAAATTATGAAATCCTCAGAAAGGAAATAGCAGACGATACTAACAAATGGAAGAACATACCATGCTCATGGATGGGCAGAATCAACATTGTTAAAATGTCTATACTTCCCAAAGCAATCTACCTATTCAGTGCCATTCCTATCAAAATACCAACATTGTACTGTCAAGATTTGGAGAAAATGACTCTGCGTTTTGTATGGAACTGGAAAAAAAACGTATAGCTAAGGCAGTTCTTAGTAATAAAAATAAAGCTAGGGGCATCAGCCTACCAGATTTTAGTCTGTACTACAAAGCCATAGTGGTCAAGACAGCATGGTACTGGCACAAAAACAGAGGCATAGACACTTGGAATCGAATTGAAAACCAAGAAATGAAACTAACATCTTACAACCACCTAATCTTCGATAAACCAAACAAGAACATACCTGGGGGGAAAGACTCCCTATTCAGTAAATGGTGTTGGGAGAACTGGATGTCTACATGTAAAAGACTGAAACAGGACCCACACCTTTCCCCACTCACAAAAATTGATTCAAGATGGATAAAGGACTTAAATTTAAGGCATGAAACAATAAAAATCCTCCAAGAAAGCGTAGGAAAAACACTGGAAGATATTGCCCTGGGGAAAGACTTCATGAAGAAGACTGCCATGGCAATTGCAACAACAAAAAAAAATAAACAAATGGGACTTCATTAAACTGAAAAGCTTCTGTACAGCTAAGGAGACAATAACCAAAGCAAAGAGACAACCTACACAATGGGAAAGGATATTTGCATATTTTCAATCAGACAAAAGCTTGATAACTAGGATCTATAGAGAACTCAAATTAATCCACATGAAAAAAGCCAACAATCCCATATACCAATGGGCAAGAGACATGAATAGAACCTTCTCTAAAGATGACAGACGAATGGCTAACAAACACATGAAAAAATGTTCATCATCTCTATAATTAGACAAATGCAAAACAAAACAACTCTGAGATATCATCTAACCCCAGTGAGAATGGCCCACATCTCAAAATCTCAAAACTACAGATGCTGGCGTTTATGTGGAGAGAAGGGAACACTTTTACACTGCTGGTGGGACTGCAAACTAGTACAACCTTTCTAGAAGGAAGTATAGAGAAACCTCAAAGCACTCAAGCTAGACCTCCCATTTGATCCTGCAATCCGATTACTGGGCATCTACCCAGAAGGAAAAAAATCCTTTTATCACAAGGACACTTGTACTAGACTGTTTATTGCAGCTCAATTTACAATCACCAAAATGTGGAAACAGCCTAAATGCCCACCAACCCAGGAATGGATTAATAAGCTGTGGTATATGTATACCATGGAATACTATTCAGCTATTAAAAAAAATGGAGGCTTTACATTCTTCGTATTAACCTGGATGGAAGTGGAACACATTATTCTTAGTAAAGCATCACGAGAATGGAGAAGCATGAATCCTATGTACTCAATTTTGATATAAGGACAATTAATGACAATTAAGGTTATGGGGGGGAGAGAAAGCAGAAAGAAGGATGGGGGGAGGGGGTAGGGCCTTGGTGTGTGTCACACTTTATGGGGGCAAGACATGATTGCAAGAGGGACTTTACCTAACAATTGCAATCAGTGTAACCTGGCTTATTGTACCCTCAATGAATCCCCAACAATAAAAAAAAAGAGAAATTTTTATATAATTTGGCAGGATAATTGAATCTAGTAATAAAAAATTGAGGCAAAAAAAAAAAAAAATCCAAGAAGCCAGCTCAGTACCCATAGAGCAATGGTTAGGGAACTGGCCATATGCACCGGGGCTGGTGGGTTCGTACCCAGCTGGGCCTGCTAAACAATAATGACAACAACAACAACAAAAAAAAAATGGCTGGGTGTTGTGGTGGGTGCCTATAGTCCCAGCTACTTGGGAGGCTGAGGCAAGAGAATCGCTTAAGCCACAGAGTTTGAGTTTGGTGTGACCTGTGACACAATAGCACTCTACCCAGGGTGACATAGTGAGACTCTGTCTCAAAAACAACAACAACAAAAAAAAAAAAATCCAAGAAGCCACCCAAAGCCACCACTAACTGCTGCCCGATATGGTAGCCACTAACCCCCTGTCCTCCCCTGGCTGTCTAACTTTAAATTAATAAAATTAAAATTATATTAAAAAAAACAAACAAAAAGGCATAGAATAGAATATTAAGAGACTATGAGGTCCCACTACCAAAACCTGCCCAAAATATACAAATTGCTAAACTATAATTCAATATCTTCCATAAACATAGTTAAAAATCCTTGCAAAATATAAGCAAATAAAATCTAGCCATATGTAAAAAGGATAATGCCTCATGACCAAATGGAATTTATCACAGAAGGTAAAGCTACATTGGTAATTAAAACTCTATCAATGTAATTTACTGTATTTACAGAGCAAAAGAGAAAAAAATGCAGAAAATACTCAAGGGATAATTTACCATCTACTTATGACTATAAAAAATTTTTTTCAGCAAAGTAGGAATATACGAAAACTTTTTCAACTGGATAAAGGGCACCGACAGAAAGCCAACAGATAAAATCATACTTAGTGGTGAAAGATCGACTGCTTTTCTCCTAAGATTGACAAAAATAGCAGTGATATTCAAATCTCTCAGCTTGTATTCAAAATTGTATTAGTAGTCAAGGGTCTCAACCAGCACAATAAAGTAAGAGAAAGAAATAAAGGGAATGTGAATTTTTTTAAAAGAATGAAAAAGTGTATTAATATACAGCAAAATGATCATATATATGGAGAATTCTAAGGAATGTATGAGTAAAAGTCAACTGTAAATTATATACAAATTAAAGTAGGTAACAAAATAGTCAATATTCAAAAATCAACATTCCTATATATAAGCAAGAAATAACTTGAAATTGAATGGTTTTTAAATCCCAGTTGCAATGGAAGCAAAAAGCATAATTGATTTAGGGATAACTTTAACAAAATATGCATATAAGTCATGTGCATTTGAAATCATAAAATATTTCTGTTCCACATTCATGTGTCAGAAGACTGAATATTAATAGGTCAGTTCTACTTAATGAATCTATATTTAGTAAAATTCCAAACAAAATTCTTGTAGACTTTTTGAAGATGTGGAAAGTCAGTTTTAAAATTTGTATGGAAATGCAAAGAAACATGGAAATTCAAAGTAAACATTGCCTAATGTCAAGACAGAAATCTGCAGTAATCACAAGACTGCTACTGGTATAAAGACAGTAAACAAAACAGAACAGAGTCCAGATGCAGACTCATACATGTATTCATACATATAGGGCCAATTGAATTTCAACCATTATGCCTCATTAAGTCAATGATTCAATGAGGAAACGATAGTCTTCCCAACAAATGGTTCTGGAACAATTAAATACCCATATACTTTTTAATGAGCCTCAATTCTTACCTCATACCATACGCAAAAATTATCTGAAACTGAATGATAGACCTAAAAGCATAAGACTACCAGAAATAAAAACACAAGAAGAAATATTTGTGACTTTGGAATAGGCAAACATATCTTACATAAATTTAAAGAGCAAGTTTAAACTTACGTCCTTCAAAATATAAACGGAAAAATGGAAAGATAGGCCATATACTGGTTGCAGGTACAATGTATGTGTGCATATATATTTTTATTTACATCACATATATATCATATACAGGGTGGACATAAAGGGTGTGCAATTCAAAATAGTTTAACATAGTAAATGGAACATGAACTTTATGGACACCCTGTATATCACATACCCTGTTTCCCCCAAAATAAGACAGTGTCTTATTTTAAGATGTGCTCCCAAAGATGCACTAGGTCTTATTTTCAGGGGACATCTTATCTTTTCTGTAAGTAGGTCTTATTTTCAGAGGATGTCTTATTTTCGGGAAAACAGGGTATGTATCATATATCACATATATATCTGTTATATATATTCCATATCTAAGATGATATAAATATGATCTATGCCTATATCTAAAAATATATATGACAAAAGATTTGTGTTCATAATATATGAAACTATCCACTTACAATTTAATTATAGGAAAAACAACCAGTTGAAAATGGACAAAGGGTTTGCATCGATACTTTAACAAAAAGTGTGAAAATGATCAACATGTATAGAAAATGTCATTGTTAGCCATCAAAAAAATGTAAATTACAATGAAATGTGTCTATATCCCATTTGAATTCTAAAATTAAAAGGATTAATTATAGTGTTGGCAAAGATGTAGAGAAATTGGAACTTTAGTATATTGCCAGTGGCAAAGTAGCATACTTTGATAAGTAATGTAACAGTTTCTTTTTTTTTTTTTTTTTTTTGCAGTTTTTGGCCCGGGCTGGCTTTGAACCCACCACCTCTGGCATATGGGGCCAGCGCCCTACCCCTTTGAGCCACTGGCACCACCTCAGCAATGTAACAGTTTCTTAAAAAGTTAAGCATTTAACATAACACCCAGTAATTCCAATGACCCAGAGAAATAAAAACCTGCATCCACATAAAGACTTACATAAATGTTCATGGCATCAGCAACAAAATGCCCAAATGTGCAAATGCCCATTGACAAATAATAGGAAAACAAGTTGTCACATATTATGTAATAAATTTTTATTAGGTAATGAAATAATGACCTATATATGCTTGGAACAACATGTATGATGCTAAGTGAAAGAAATTAGGTGAAAAGAATGCATGTTTTGTGATTCCACTTACATGAGACTCTAAAAAACTTCATAAAATCTAATATAAATTGACAAAAAGCAGATTATTAGTGTTTCCCTGGTGTCAAAACTGGTGGGCATCAGTACTGACCAGCCAGAAACACAGAGGAACATTTTAATATGATGGAAAAATTCTGCTGCTTGACTGTGCTGGGAGTTACATGGATGGATGCATTTTTCAAAATTCATACAAATAGAAATGTACATATAAGATGGGTGAATCGTGTACACTGGTTTATAATTTATAACACAATGAATTTGATTTTCAGAAAAGTGAATGCTTATTTCCTTAGCTTCTATTTCAATGTTAAAGGATTATGTTCTACATTTAGAATTGGACTTTTATGTCCTTTCAGAAAATAGGTTAACTTTGTCTTTTAAAAAACACCTAAATGTGAAAAAATAATAATTATTTCTGCAACTCATTGCTTCACTAGGAAGAGAATTATCTCAGCAGAAAATAAAATATTACAATACGGGTGCCATTTTCAAACATCTCTACCTCTGGAACCAGTGGCTGAGGAGAAAGAACCAGCAAGGAAGGCAAGTGGAAGGCGATGCAACTGCAGAAGAAGGGAGCAGCAGCTGGAGGTGCCGAGTTGAAAACTACACTGAAAAGAAGGCACAGCTGATCTCAAATTTCTAAATAACCAATATGTTCATAAACTCAACCTTTTGGAGAATGAGAGCAAAACTAAGAATGAAAACATTCAACAACTTCAAGAAAAGAATTTGCAAGCTGTAGTACAAACTCCAGGTGGTAATGTGATGTTAGGAGATGGAGAACAGATTTAGCAAGTAACCTGGAGGATTAGAGCTGTGCCAAGAGAGAAGGTTGAAGAACGCATATCAACCCTGCTGAGGTGAGCTGCAACCCCCAGAATACAAACAAAAGGTACAAAATCCATCACGAAGCAAATGGGAGTCCCCTCACCCATGAGAACAGCTCTGAGTACCCCATAAACAAATAAGGAGAGTACAAAAGTCCTCCCATTATACTCCACAAGAGAGACCCTCTAAAAACTGGACCTGCTTCCCCTACTAGGGTGCCATGGCACTCTCCTGCCTGGCATAAAACTGTGTAAAACTGTATATATTCTCTACCTGCAATTCTGAGCTCTTAGAACTCCCCTTCACTCTCACTCTGAGGTCTAGAGGCCTGTATATGGACAGATTCTTGGGTGATTTCTCTAGGGATGTGGACAGGGCCTGAGCTTCTGCTGGTCAGTGCTGATTCTGTGGCATGGGAGTGAGGAGAGGTCAGTCGTCTGAGAGGGAATCATGTTAGAGTGGCAGTGCCCCAAGGCGCAGAGCAGCAGCCATTTTTAGCAATGATAGGGCTCACCCAGGGAGCCCTCACACCCCCTATCACTCTGGGCAACCAGAGGAGGCCAGGCATCTTCTCAGGTGGCAACCACCAGTGGAACAGATCTGAGATGGAAACACAGGCCCAAGGAATTTAGGCAGGACAGAAACAAATTCCGCAAAGTTGTTCTGTTCAGTCAGTAATATCAATCAGGGGCGGAGCTGGAACTGAGTGAACACCCCCAGCCTCCATCAGGCACCTGAGGTTGTCAGGCCTCACCTCTGCCTGCTGGATAGAGGCAGAAAGCAGCAGCCTGGCTGAGGAGAAATAGATTTCCTTCTGATTCAGGCAGGTGCAAACACCTGGAGTATCTGCTCATTGGAGGCAACTGGGTCACAGCCCTGCGGAGTTATCAGTGACTGGGTGTGACAGAGGTGCAAGGTGGGGAAAGAGGAATCAACATTCCCAGACTAATCTATTTGCTGGATGGGTCCTCCTGACCTCACAGAGCACCAAAGAAAAACATATTTGAGTTTTCAACAGAGCCCTGTTATCTAGTTGCCAGAGACTTTTTAAACTCTTCCACCGAAGACAGGTGGTGCTGACGGAGACTATTGATTTGGATATTTTGAACTGAGCCAATCACCTGAGGACGATCCAAGGGGTGCACTGGGTGTATGGTTGTAGGAAGGTTTGATTTTCCTTTTCCAATTGTTGCCTGAGGGGACAGGGTGACTTAATTGCTGGTATTTCTCCACAGCTGAGACTTCAACCTAGAGTAACTGTTTCACTAGGGTCGGACAGAGACCAGCTGAAAACAAGACAGAGCCACTTAGCCCTACCACACCAAACAGGTCCCCAGTTTCTCAGGCCTTAGCACTGTAGGGGTCCTCAGCAAAGCTCCAAGGGAAAAGTCAAATGGTATAAAACAATCATGGGGCGGAATCAGAGGAAAAACTCTGGCAACATGAATAACCAGAGTAGATCAACCCCCTCACCCACCACCAAGGAAAGATATGGCAGATGTAACTGAAGATCCCATTCATAAACAGATGGCTGAGATGTCAGAAATCTAATTCAGAATTTGGATTGCAAACAAGATTCATAGAATGGAGGGAAATTTGGAATTAGAAGTTCAAGGAGCAGATCAAAAGTTGGAATTAGAAATTCGAGGAGAAATTTAAATGTTGTCTCAAGAATTCAATGAATTTAAAGACAAAACTACCAAAGATTTTGACACATTAAAGCAAGAATTTGCAGTCCTCAAAGATCTGAAAAATACAGTAGAATCCCTCAGTAACAGAGTGGAGCAAGCAGAAGAAAGGATTTCTGACATTGAAGACAAAGCTGTTGAATGCTCCCAAACTCTCAAAGAGAAAGAGAAATGGAGAGCAAAAACAGATCATTCTCTCAGACAGGTCTGGGATAATTCGAAGAAAGATAATATTCACCTCATTGGAATCCCTGAAAGTGATGAAGTGGCTTTGCAAGGCACAGAGGTCCTTTTCCATGAAATTATGAAAGAGAATTTTCCAGACATGCCAAGAGATTCTGAAATTCAGATAGCAGACATTTTCAGAACCTCAGCATAACTTAACCCAATAAGACACCCCCCAGGCACATCATAACTTCACTAAAGTTAATCTGAAGGAGAAAATTCAGAAAGCAGCCAGACGTAAGAAAACCATTACCTACAAAGGGAAGAATATTAGAATGACTGCAGATCACTCTGCTAAAACTTTTCAAGCCAGAAGAGGGTGGACATTGACTTTTAATCTCCGAAAACAAAATAAATTTCAACCCCAGAACCTGTATCCAGCTAAACTGAGTTTCATTTATGATGGAGAAGTTAACTACTTTAATGACATTCACATGTAGAAGAAATTTGCCATAACAAAACTAGCTCTTCAGAATATTCTCAGACCTATCCTCCATAATAACCAGCCCAATCCTTTATCACAAAAGTAATCTCACTCAGAAATTTTTGATCAAACTCCAACTTCCACAGTGGCAAAAAGATTAAAAATGTCCACTGGACTTTTGAAAAACTCGATACCCAAAATTTTACCAGACTTATCAATATTCTCCATTAATGTGAATGGCTTAAACTGTCCTCTAAAGAGACACAGGTTAGCTGACTGGATACAAAAACTCGGCCCAGATAATTTGCTGCATACAAGAATCACACCTTACCTTAAAAGATAAATATAGACTCAGGGTGAAAGGATGGTCATCCATATTTCAGGCAAATGGTAATCAGAAAAAAGCAGGTGTTGCAATTCTATTTGCAGATACAATAGGCTTTAAACAAACAAAAGTAAGGAAGGATAAGAATGGTCACTTCATATTTGTTAAGGGTAACACTCAATATGATGAGATTTCAACTATTAATATTTATGCACCCAACCAGAATGCGCCTCAATTTATAAGAGAAACTCTAACAGACATGAGCAACTTGATTTCCTCCAGCCCCATAATAGTTGGAGATTTTAAAACTCCATTGGCAGTGTTGGATAGATCCTCCAATAAGAAGCTGAGCAAAGAAATTTTAGATTTAAACCTAACCATCCAACATTTGGATTTAGCAGACATCTACAGAACATTTCATCCCAACAAAACTGAATACACATACTTCTCATCAGCCCACGGAACATACTCCAAAATCGATCACATCTTAGGTCACAAGTCTAACCTCAGTAAATTTAAAGGAATAGAAATTATCTCTTGCATCTTCTCGGACCACCATGAAATAAAAGTTGAACTCAGTAACAACAGGAATCTGCATACTCATACAAAAACATAGCAGCTAAATAAGCTTAAGCTGAAAGATAGCTGGGTCAGAGATGAGAAGAAAATGAAGACACAAATTATCAGAACCTCTGGTATACGACAAAGCAGTCCTAAGAGGGAAATTTATAGCACTGAAAGCCTTCTTCAAGAGAATGGAAAGAGAGGAAGTTAACAACTTAATTGTACATCTCAAGCAACTGGAAAAGAAAGAAAATTCCAACCCCAAACTCAGTAGAAGAAAAGAAATAACTAAAATTAAAGCAGAATTAAATGAAATTGAAAAGAAAAGAATTAAACAACAGATCAATAAATCAAAAAGTTGGTTTTTTGAAAAGGTCAATAAAATAGATAAACCTTTGGCTAACCTAACCAGGAAATAAAGAGTAAAATCTCTAATTTCATCAATCAGAAATGACAAAGACAAAATAACAACAGACTCCTCAGAAATTAAAAAAATCCTTAATGAATATTACAAGAAACTTTATTCTCAGTAATATGAAAATCTAAAGGAAATTGACCAATACTTGGAAGCATGTCACCTTCCAAGACTTAGCCAGAATCAAGTGGAAATGTTGAACAGGCCAATATCAAGTTCTGAAATAGTATCAACCATACAAAACCTCCCTAAAAAGAAAAGCCCAAGACCAGATGGTTTCACATCAGAATTCTACCAAACCTTTAAAGAGGAATTAGTACCTATATTACTCAATCTGTTCCAAAATATAGAAAAAGAAGGAATACTACCCAACACATTCTATGAAGCAAACATCACCCTGATCCCCATACCAGGAAAAGACCCAACAAGAAAACAAATTATAGACCAATTAACTAATGAATATAGATGCAAACATATTCAATAAGATCCTAACAAACTGAATCCAGCAACACATCAAACAAATTATACATCATGACCAAGTTGGTTTTATCCCAGGGTCTCAAGGCTGGTTCAATATACGTAAATCTATGAATATAATTCAGCACATAAACAAATTTAAAAACAAAGAAGATATGATTCTCTCAATTGATGCAGAAAAGCTTTTTATAATATCCAGAATCCCTTCATGATCAGAACACTTAAGAAAATTGGTATAGAAGAGACATTTCTTAAACTGACAGAGGCCATCTAAAGCAAACCCACAGGCAATATCATATTGAACGGAGTTAAATCGAAACCATTTCCACTTAGATCAGGAACCAGACAAGGCTGCCCATTGTCTCCACTGCTCTTTAACATTGTAATGGAAATTTTAGCCATCACAATTAGGAAGAAAAGACCATCAAGGGTATCCATATAGCATCAGAAGAGATCAAACTTTCACTCTTCGCAGATGATATGATTGTATATCTTGAAAAGACCAGAAATTCGACTACAAAACTCTTAGAAGTGATCAAGGAATACAACAGCATCTCAGGTTACAAAATCAACATCCATAAATCAGTAGCCTTTATATATACCAAGAATAGTCAAGCTGAAGAAACAGTCAAGGACTCTATTCCATTAAAGTAGTGTTGTTGGAAGTTTATCTAACAACAAATGTGAAAGATCTCTATAAAGAGAACTATGAAACTCTAAGAAAAGAGATAGCTGAGAATGTTAACAAATGGAAAAATATACCATGCTCATGGCTGGGAAGAAACAACATTGTTAAAATATCCATACTACCCAAAGCAATATACAGTTTTAGTGCAATCCCTATTAAAGCTCCACTATCATATTTTAAAGATCTTGAAAAATAATACTTCATTTTATATAGAATCAGAAAAAACCTTGAATAGCCAAGACATTACTCAGAAATAAAAACAAAGCAGAAGGAATCATGCTACCAGACCTCAGACTGTACTATAAATCAATAGTGATCAAAACAGCATGGTACTGGCACAAAAACAGAGAGGTGGATGTATGAAACAGAATAGAGAACCAAGAGATGAACCCAGCTACTTACCATTATTTGATCTTTGACAAGCCAAAAAAAAATTCAGTGGGGAAAATATTTCCTATTTAACAAATGGTGCTGGGTGAACTGGCTGGCGACCTGTAGAAGACTGAAACTGGACCCACACCTTTCACCATTAACTAAGATAGACTCTCACTGGATTAAAGATTTAAACTTAAGACATGAAACTATAAAAATACTAGAAGAAAGTTCCGGGAAAACTTTTGAAGAAATTAGTCTGGGCGAATAGTCTATGAGGAGGACCCCCCAGGCAATTGAAGCAGCCTCAGAAATACACTACTGGGACCTGATCCAACTAAAAAGCTTCTGCATAGCCAATAACACAGTAAGTAAAGCAAGTAGACAGCCCACAGAATGGGAGAAGATAATTGCAGGTTATGTCTCCGACAAAGGTCTAATAACCAGAATCCACAGAGAACTCAAACGTATAAGCAAGAAAAGAACAACTGATCCCATCGCAGGCTGGGAAGGGACTTGAAGAGAAACTTCTCTGAAAAAGACAGGTGCACAGCCACTGACATATGATAAAATGCTCATCATCCTTAACCATCAGAGAAATGCAAATAAAAACTACTTTGAGATATCATCTAACTCCATTAAGATTAGCCCATATCACAAAATCCCAAGACCAGAGATGTTGGCATGGTTGTGGAGAAAAAAGAACACTTCTACACTGCAATTAATACATTCCTTTTGGAATGAAAATTAATACATTCTTTTTGGAAAGATATTTGGAGAACGCTTAGAGATATAAAAATAGATCTGCCATTTAATCCTATAATTCCTCTACTAGGTATATACCCAGAAGACCAAAAATCACATTATAACAAGGATATTTGTACCAGAATGTTTATTGCAGCCCAATTCATAATTGGAAAAATCCCAAGTGTCCATCGATCCACAAATGGATTAATGAATTGTGGTACTTGTACACCATGGAATATTATGCAGCCTTAAAGAAAGATGGAGACTTTACCTCTTTCATGTTTACATGGATGGAGCTGGAACATATTCTTCTTAGTAAAGTATCTCAAGAATGGTAGAAAAAGTATACAATGTACTCAGCCCTACTATGAAACTAATTTATGGCTTTCATATGAAAGCTACAATCCAGTTTTAACCTAAGAACATGGGGAACAGAGAGAGGGAATGGAGGGGCGAGGAGAGGATGGGTGGAGGGAGGGTGATTGGTGTGATCACACCTATGGTGCATCTTACAAGGGTACATGTGAAACTTACTAAATGTAGAATATAAATGTCGTAACACAATAACTAAGAAAATGCCAGGAGGGCTATGTTAACCAGTGTGATCCAAATATGTCAAATGGTATATAAAACCAGTGTATGGTGCCCCATGATTGCATTAATATACACAGCTATGATTTAATAATAAAAAATTAATTAATTAAAAAATATTACAATAAGACTCTGTGCACATCTAACATAGCAGGGCAATTGTGCAAGCCGACAGCACAGTTGTCACAGAGCAGGCAACCAGCCTCAGATGTGGGGCAAACAATGGAACTGTGAGACTAGCACTCTGCCATTGAATGACTCCCTGACCTTGAGTTTCTGATCTCAGCTACTCAACAGTCTTCTTTCTTTACAGGACATTTTAATTTTTTCCCAGAAACTAGAAGGCTAACAAACAGGCCCTCAGTACTCATTTGTTAATCAATCCAAACTGATTAATGGCAATATTGGCTACTTCACCCTGCTAAAAGGGAAGGCAAAGACCAATATTGACAGGACTACAGTCATCAGAGACAATCTGGATTTGGCTTCCAGGGTTGCAGTTTTCCTGGCCATTCCACTAATAGGCAATAAGGAAATGGCATATATTGCTCCAGGAAAGCAGAGACCCAGGAGAAAAGAGCACGTCTGTTTTGAATCTATAACTGTTGACTGAGAATGCACTATTTGTCTAACAGCCTCCTCCCATCAGAACAGAGTAAGGTGGAGGAGTCATCCGCAGAATGAAAACAGACTTTCAGACTTGCAAACACATACCAAATATATCCAAACATAGGGAAGACAGCATGCAATTTTCTTTCAGACTCCTCCAAAGAAGGATTGTGAAGGATAAAGAAATTGTCTTCAACTTCTTGAAAGGCTATAATTTGCAATAAAAATTGCATATTGGTGATGTGGAATATAGGACAAGTGGATGAAATTTATACTAAGACAAATTTTGACTCAAAATAAGAAGTTTCTAACCGAGAAGCAGCCCACCATCATTGTGTATTCTCGCACTGAAATGGAATGACCTTTCAGGGATGATCTTGGACTAGATCAGAAGTCATTCCCAAGTGTGGTTCAATAATTGTTGCCCTTAATCTTGAAGAGAAATTGGGTAATAAACACGAAATATTGCTCATATCTATATGTTTGCAATTCTCATTTTCATTCTGTATCCCTTATGAATGTATTTGGCATCTTTTACCATGCAGATTTAACAACATTTCATTTAGAAAATAGGAATCCAGCTTCCCTGTCATTCTCTGACTCTGCTGATAGGCACAAGACAGAAACCAACAAATTTAGTTTACTTTTGAATGAGCCTGGGCTCAGTTTTAAGAGACTCCTTGAAGGACGCGTCCCTCAGAGGAACGTGAACAGTGGGTTTTGTTTCTCAGGAGACCCTGGTGGGATTTTTTCGGCCAACTGAAAGGCTGAAATTCTTTTTATTCATATCTTACAAATTCTTTAAATACCTCAATTTATCACAAATGGTTCCATTCTCATTTCTTTCAAAAGATACTTGTGAGAAAGACAATCACAGGAGACTCCTTTTTTTTGTGAGGACTAATGAGACATTGTCAGTAAAGTAGTTTGTGCTCCTGAGAAGAGTAGCATGGGGGAAACTCTGGATCAACAGCATTCATTATCTTCCACCTGGTCCCCACTCCAAATAAAAGGAGCACAATAACACAGAATCGAGTTTATTTTTATTTTAAACCTAAAGACACTTGTTTATGAAGTTTACAGTCTAGAACTGAAGTGCAAACCCTGACAAAGCCAGTGTATTTCCCTCTGCAGGCCCATGTCATAGTCCCTGAATTCTGACAACTGCGGAGACCTGACAGAGGAGGAATTTTATGGTAGGGACCTGTCTCCTGTGCCCTGACAGTTGGTGTTTGAGAGACAGCTCCTGCCCTGGGCCCTGATCAGTATTCTTCAGATCACAGCACACCTTATCCTACCCTTCCTCACAACCTCACACCCAAGGAAAGAGAAAAAAGAAATTGTGAGTAACAGCTCCTGTTTTATTTATTTGATGTAATTTTAAAATGAAAGAACCTATGTTCCCCTATAAAATGCATTCATTTTCTAGAAAACTTTTTCATGGAAGCAATATCCTGATAGACCCAGTCCCTCCTGCATCGCGGTCAGTTCAGGCTGCTGTAACAAAGCAACATAGGCTGGGGGGCTTATAAGCAACAGAAATTTATCTCTTCCCAGTTCAGAAGGCTGGAAGTATGAGGTATGGGCGCCAGCACTGTCAGGTTCTGGAGAGGGCCCTCTTCTGGTTGAAGAGAGTAGCCTTCTATTGTATCCTCATGTGACAGGAAAAAATCAAGAGAACTCTCTAAAGCCTCTTTTACAAGGGCACTAATCCCATTCATGAGGATTCCACTCTCATGACCTAATCACTTCCCAAAGGCCCCATCTCCTAATACCATCAGCTTGGGGGTAAGGATTTCAACATATGAACTTCAGGAGATACAAACAGTAAGTTATAATACTTTATTTCCAGAAAACATGTTTGTACCTTTACATTATAATATAGGCGATAGAAACACTTAAAAAGAGTTGGCTTTAGACCTAGTAATACTCTTATACTTTATAGTTTAATGATGTGCCTCTATGTTCATTTATTTGGTTTTCAAATCAATTCTATAAGCAGGTTTTATGATATTGCCAAAGATGAGAGAAGACTTAAAGCTTTGCCCAAGATTTAACACCAATTAAATGGCATCCTCAGAGCTAGTCATGTGCTACCTGACTCTCTCCTCTCCTCTCTCTTCCCCTCCCTTCTAACTCTAGATAGAATGACCTCATACCAAATAAAATAAGGGAACTATCTTGCCTACTTATTAATCTAGCTGATCAGATCTTATAGAAAGATATTCAGCATTTCTCTAGTGTTGGAGACTTTTGTAATGGTAAGAAACTCAAAAGGTAATTAATTATATGACTCCTTTCATAGTAAAAATGATTTCTGACACCATCTAGCATTCCTGTCATATTTCTCAATGTGTCCTGAGAGGTGACAAGCATATAAGTTAATGGTTATTTGTTTTGTAGGGAAGTTGGTAGCAGACAAGAAAATTGAGTCCAGATGAAAACCCTTCTATTCATTATTCATGAATTCAAATGATATCTTTTAAGGTTGGCAGCACACAAAACTCATTCTGATGTCTTTTTCTATTTTTAAAAATTTTCATTTCTAAAAAGAAATCAATAAGTTTAAAGTTAGCAAATGGGCAGTAGCTTAACTAATGGCTAACTGATCTGAGAACTACAACCTTTTCTCCCAACATAAAAAATTCTTTCCCTTGAAATTGCTAAGTACGTTAACTACTACAGACCCTCGGAGAAAGGCTGGAGACCACATATTTTCCCCCATCATCAGGCAAACTGTGGACCACAGCCTGAGAGCTGTAAAACTTTTAAGGGAATCTTGGGGAGTGGGATATGTATGTATGTTAGGAGAGCTCAAAATTCTGCAACCCTCTGAAGCCTCCTTCGAGAGATAGGACTTTGATAAGTATAAAGGTGTTACACAGCTGGTTGGAAATTTTGACCTCACACCCTTGGATGCTGAAATTTTGACCTTACACCCTTGGATGCTTGATATCTACATCAACCTGCCCCAGATTTTGGGGTCAGTCCTGGAGGAAGACAGGGGAAGTATGAAGAGTTAGTAAAGTACAATGGCATTTGCTACAAGTATGATGGAAACAGCTCATGGTTCCAGCTTTTCATCCATCTTCTCTATTTTGCTCTAAACCAATGCATGGAAGGGCTAGTTTTCTGCTCTGGCCTTTCTGTTCCCCCTTGACTAACATCCTGTCCTTAGCTCCACTTTCTTTCTTAGCTCTTCCCTGCCTTATCCACCAACTCCTTCTCTCCAGAAATGCTGTTTTCAGTCCCCAGACAAAACATTTCTATGGCTACATCTCTTTTATCAGTTACTTTTATAGAACAAAATCTGCAAAATTCCAAATTAGTGATATTTTCACTTTTTTCAGTTGTCCTACCTATCTTTTTTCTCACTATACTGATGACCTAATTTACAATGCACCTTCAAATTCATGCTCATTCATGCATGAATCTAGAGAAATAAAAAAAAAAATAGCCTCTAAGATATGATCTCCCTGCTTTTTCAGAGCTCCTCAAATGTAAGCCAAGATTAAAGTGAAAATTTCCACTGAATTTTAGGTGAGATATTTAAAGTCCAAACATTGGAGAACAGCACTGGGCCCTCCTTTCAGCACTTGGAATGTCTTCAATTTAAACAAAGTAGTTTTTAGTATTGAACTATGGATATGATCATGAAATTAGTGACACCATGCAGTCCTATATTTTTCCAAGTAAATTATTCATCACCATGAAATGTCTCATTTGTTCAATATTTAGATGTAATAGGAACACAATATCCCATTTCCATCATTAACCTCTGTCAATCCACTGTGACAATTTCATAAATTTTTCTTAAGCCTCTAATCCCAGTTTTCTTTCAACTCCAAGAAGCAATATGATTACCACCCTTTTCTTCCTGGAGTTTGATTGCTTGAGACAGAGTCTCTCAGATGCCCAAGCAAGAGTGCAGTGGCAGCATCATAGCTCATTGTATCACTGCAGCCTCCAGCATCTGGGCTCAAGTGACCATCCTGCCTCAGCCTCCCAAGTAGCTGGGGCTATAGGTACATACCACCATGTCTGGCTATTCATTTTTTTGAGAGAGAGACAGGGTCTCACTATTGTCCAGATTGGTCTCAACCTCCTGGGCTCCAGAGCTCTTCTTGCCTTAGCCTTCCAAGTGCTAGGAATATAGGCACGAGCCACAGTGCCTAGCCATCTTCCTGGACTTTTAATGTTCATAAACCTTCTGTAAGCAAGAAGCATTAAAAAAAAAAAAATCTGTTCAGTTTCACAGGCATATAGATCCCCTTAATGGAAATATGCATTGAATATTTAATCTCCAAACTGTTCAATCAGCCACAAATTCTCCACTGTGAAATGCGTTGGCCTTTTAATTTATCTGATTTCAATTTACAGCATGAACTGCTCTACTTCCTCTCCTGGGCATTGTCAGGCACCTGGATCCCTTTTTTCTCTGAGAGGGTAGATTTTTGTTTTGCTTTACATTTTTTTGTTGACTAAGAGAATCTCAAAGCAGGAGGAGTCCTTATATCTCTTCAAGCATGACCCCTGACTTCACAGTTGAGGAAGCCAAGATAAGGAAAAACTGATGGATCAAAGTCACACGGCCAGAACACAGCTCACTCACCTCCTAATTCTTTAGGCCATCAGCACTTGCTGAGTTTCTCTTGCATACCACGCACTGCATTGGGTTCTGCAAATACAAAAAGCACAGTCCCTGCCTTCCAGAAGCTTGTGCGTCCCACTCCCTCTTCCCAGGTGATCAGATGCAGAGAATCACCATTTAAAGCATTTGTCTTTATTCAAACTGCACTTTCTTAGGAAGCTTCTAGAAGCCTCTCATTTTTTCAGCCTTAGAGGACAGTCTCACTGGAAAGCTGAGGGTCTTTTTGCTAAGCTCAGTGTTGAGAACTTGGAGAATAATGTAAGGACAACCCACCTGACTGTCCGCAGCTACCCTGAACCCTCGGCAGCCCTGCAGCAGTGGCTCTGATTTGGACTGGACCATCTACCAAATATAGAACAGGAGAAACCCCCCTCTTTGGCTTCTTGTCATGTGTATCTGTCTGCCCCATTAGATGTGAGTTTCTTCAGGACAATAACTCTGCATTCTACCCATAGCGTCGAGTATGGTGCCAGGCACACAGTAGGTGTGTGCTAAATGATATTCAAATCCATTAATCTTATTCATATATTTAAATTAGGTTGGCACAGGATGGCTAAGAGATAAGTGTTAGGCAGAGGGATTTAGAGGCTGTTACTTTGCTCTCATCCCCATAGACCCCCAAAGTTGCTTTTTGGGGGGGTCACTTCAATCGTCTTTTGACAAGGAAGGCACATTTGGCAAGGAAGGCGAGGTATCCCTAACCTGGACAACCCCTCGGCCCCTAGAGCATCCAGCTGCAGCTGCTTCTTATGCCTGGGGGCTCCAAGGCTGTGTGCAGGGACCCAGAGCAACACAGAAGTCATGCAGGAAAGAAAGGTGAACACATTCTGTCAGCTCCCACTTTACATTCCTGGTGGGGAAAAACAATAGAAAGGTTTTCAAATATAAAAGGACCTTCTCCAACTTCTAAAAAAATAAAAATGACTCACAAACAGTATCTTCCCTTGGATATCAAATTGCTCTACTGACAGCATTTTTAATCAAAAAGTCCAAAAAAGAAAGATGAGTGGAATTTGCAAAGATGCTCCCAGAGAGAATAAATAAAGACATCTGTTGTGCTTCTGTAGGTGCAAAGACACAGCAGACACTTGCGCCTCTGCTCTGAAGGCTCTGGGGCCTGTTATTGGACCAATTACTCTGAGTCCTGACCCAAGCAGCATTGTTGTTCTGCAGGACACGGGCCATCACCCTGAGGATGCCCACTGTGCAGGCTGCAAGGAAGGAAACGGTGACGGAGGAGGTCTAGACCTTGGCCAGCAGCCCCCATCACGGATGAGCAGGATGAGATCAATACTACAGAAAGTCATGGGAGTCCTGAATTCTCAATTTTAACCAAGTTAAATCATGTTATTTATTTACCAAATCACTATTTAGAAACCGAGTATGAATGATACTTGGCTTCATATATTTCTGTTTGCCATGAGAAAACATTGAGCGGGAAGAAAAAATGTATTTACTATAGAATTTTGGCATTTTAGGCTGCAGACATCTGTTATAGAAAAGGATAAAGAGAGAAAGTGAAGGAGAAAGGAGGGGAGATTCTACAGCTTCCTGAGCAGGTATCATTGACCAACCCTGTGAGTGCTGAAGGCTAGCCAGTCTCAGGGATGGGGCTTAAAACAAAAGCAATTGTATTTTGCCTCTGCCCATATTTCTTCCAAAGTTCTTTGGAAAGTTTTCAAAATTCTGATATGAAGGCTATGGCACCTTTCTAGGGCAAATGCAGTTCCTAGCACATAGTGGGTTTTTAATACACAGTCATCATATGGCATGATTTGAATGTCTTTACTAATCAAATGAAGATAGGGACAAAATTTTTCTTCAAATCCCATTAAAGCAGCTCACCCTCTCTGACTCTCTGATTGCCTGGATATCATCATGCAGAGATCCACAAAAGAGCTGGGAAAACCAACACACATGGCCCTGTAGAGATTAAATGTCACAAGCCCCAGCTCTGGGAAGGTGATGGCATGTCCTGTCAAAAGTCAAGGTGGCATTGGCCAGCTCCCCTTGTCTAGGTCGCAGCTCACTCACAAGATGAACAGGCAGCATTCAAAACACCAGGGACAGGAAGGTAAGCCGGACACCATGTGACGGAGGAGCTCACAGTCTGGTGTGGAGAAGGGAAGGGTAAATCAGACGTGCAACTGATAACTCCCATAAAACCCCTGTATGAACCACAGTGGAGAGCATGTCACGGGACATCAGCATGTGGGCCACGTCATTCTGGGTGTAGTGGTGAGGAGGGGTGGTACCAAGTGCTCTAGAAAGAAGGTAGCATTTGAGTTAGACCCTGAAATACGTAGTGAAGTTCATCATTCAGGAAGGTAGTGGAGTGGGATTTCTAGTAGTCACACTCCCAACAGGAAGAAAATGGACCTCTCAAAGTGGGATCACTTGAGAATTTATTGCAAAGCCTTATTTGCAATTGTATGTGTATTTGTATTCCAAGACTACACTCACCAACCCTAGGCTGGAAAGAAGGTAGGCACCAACCCCCGCAAAAGAAGGAGTCATGTAGCGTCAGACACTTGGAAAAGAATAGCAACCCCTTGTCAAGACACAAAGTCAGCCTGAGCCGACCTTGCAGGTGGAGGCTGGAAATGCATACTCTGACCTCACCCTCTCCTCTATAATCTCCCGCAGGGGTTGCCCCATTGGCCACACCCACGTGGAAGCCAAAGAAGGAGGGAACCAACTGATGTGGTCCAGGTAGGTCAGCCTCCTGCACAGAGCACAGTCAGAAGAAGGCCAGAGAGGGGTCTGCAGGGGCCTACAGAGAGCTCTGCCCAGGATTGACCAGTCACAGTTTGAGCAAAGGTCTGACTTAGGAGAAGCTGAGCATGCCTATAGCCCACAGAGGTGTCAGAGGGGAGTGAGACGCCCCTCCTTCCCCAGACTGGGGCCAGCTGTGACACATCTTCACTCCAACCTTCAGGGTAATACTGCATCATCAGGCCCAAGCTGATGAGTCCTTTTGTCCTGATGCTCTGTTCCTTCTGTAAGCCCTGCCACAATCCCCTCGTACCCTCTCACCCTCCTTCCTTGGCCTCCTTTTCCTGCTCCAAGCTCTACGCTAAAGTTCAATGGAGAGGGTCAGGTGGGCTGTGATGTCAGTATCCGGTCCTTAAATTTCTCCCCACAGCCAGGGTCAAGAGCATCTTCAGGGAATGCCCTAAGCCTGGGAATGTCACCAGGCCTTGCTGTGTTTCATCCCTTATCCATGCCCTCTACCCAAACTGGACCACTAGATTCCAACTTTAACTCAACTAGGGCTCAGAATCACGAAAAGGGAGCTTCATTCAGTGCTTCAGCTCTTTTTCTGTAGCCTGATCCCCGGCCCTGTCCTTCCCTTACTCTGGAACTGCCTCACTCAGGAATCTACCCAATGACACCCTGTATTGGGGGAGTAAGACCCAGGAGAGATGCTTTCGGGGAAAAGACCACATGGTAATGAATGGGTACTATAGATTCTATAATATGTCTGAGCCAAGAATAAGTACTGAACTATCTATTTTGCATTTCAGCTTAAGTAGCTCTTCCTTACAGAAACAACTCACCGGTCTAAATTAATTATCCAGCTCATCAGTCTAAATTAAGTATGCTTTTCCTATTCTCTAATAGACCCAGCTTCCTTTCTTTCAGAGCCCTTATCTCAGACAGGGCTGCCATGCACTGATAGTCGGATTACACAAGGCACAACGTTGCAGAACATGATTCATGTAGACTACCAGATGAATAGCTCCCCTGGAGTTGTGCAGTGCACAAGCTGCCTGGCCACAGACACTGGGCCTTCTCACACTACAATCACATGGTCATTGGTATAATTTTTTTGGTTAATGTCTAACTCTCTTACTAGTCTTCAAACTTTCTGAGAATATTGGCTCCCAGTACTCACAAGACAGTGTCTGGCACATGGCATGCAATTAATGTTCAATGAATATTCAGCAGAGCCTCTGAAACAAAAATTTTGCAGATTCAAAGCTAAGATTCAAACAGTTTAAAGTACTCTGCCTATGCTTAGTGATGGAGTCAGAATTCAAGTCCCAATTGTATAGTACCTGTGTTTTCCCTTATTCCATGCAGTCTCCAAAATATAGTGAAATAATACGTTTTGAAATCTAGCTGGAAGAAAAACGGAGATCAGGAAAAACGATACTGGGGAGATGGATAGCCTACTTGACCTCTAGCCAGCATTGGCTCAGCATGCACCTCTTGGGTAACTTTTAAGACTCTTGCCAATTTTCCTGGTACAGGTCACATATGTTTATTTTTAACAATGTTTTGTTATCACTTTATTAAATATAATGTACTCACATATGACTAAACTTCATTCGTATGTTTTATTTGATGCTATTTTGTATGTAATTACAGCTATATTTTGTCTTAAAAAAAAAAAAGACTCTTGCCAATCATAGCATCCTGTCCAGCCTTCCTGTCCTATAAAGGAAGAAAAAATAGCCAGATACTGAGAAAAATGCCATAGACCCATGATTAACACTCCAGAAACAACCTCTTGCCTGCCTTCTTCATCCCACCATGGCCCTGTCCAGAGCACCACCAGCCAGGACCCCTCTGCTTTCTCTGGCAGGTGGCTTCCTGCCATCCCATACCTGCTGTCTTGGGGAGTGCATTGAGGGTGCCCTGCTTCTGGCCTCTCTGACTTTCTCTGCAGCAAGGAGAGATGGAAAAGCTCTCTGATCCTCGAAATGACAGAGTCCCCAGAAGCCCAGTGAGAGTTTATGGCCTGCCAGTATATCCTTACAAGCCCCATTTTTTCATATGTCACTGATGCAGGAGATTCAGACATGTAGCCACTGTAAAGTTGATATACATGATGCCAAATATCTTCATTTGTTTGGGGCTTTTCAATGATGAATAAAAAAATACTGTACACTAGGAATTCATGATGCAGTTTTACCAGCCTCTGTGGTAAAGACTTTGCTTTTGCTTTTTGTTAGTAGCAGACACTTTGCTTACCAATGTGCACTTGGTCTGGGAGGTTTTTATATAGATATTTTTAAAAAATAAAAGTAAACAGACAGAGGATGCACTTTGGAAGTGTGCACTCATGTAGGTACTAGTTATTTGCATGAAAGGCAACAAACACCTGGATGTTAGCCCCTGAAACACCTCCCCTTTCTGCAGCCTTTCCTATAGCTGTTCTGAAATAAGCTGTGAACCCTAAGTCTCCAGGTACATAGAAATGCGTGAGAACGTGTCGCTGGTCATCCTCCCTCAATCCCCATAGGAATACTATGTTCCAAAGAAACTGTCTACAAAATTCATCTTTCTTTATAGAAAAGAAATGTGGTTTACTTTTTCTGACTTTTACACTTTCTTTTAGAGAATCCTCATTGGCACAGAATTCTCCACAAATTTGTCCCCAAGTGCAGAAAGCAGGCCACTTTCTGTCTACACAAACAAGGAAATGTCTGTGCATTGAAGATCACCATTATCATAGACTTGGTTCCTGCAGGTCTTGAAAGAAACTTCTTACTTAATGTTTGCATATTTTCTATTCTGATAAAAATTTATATGGACAGAGTCATTCTGGCCTCAGTCTTAATTATTGCCAGAAAAATAATAGAAGGAAAATCAATTATCCAGAACACAAGAGACACCAGTTCCAGTCTTGGCACTAGTAGTTTACTATTCATTGTCATCATGGGTAAGTTAAAACCTGCATGAGTTTCACGTGCTTCTCTGAACAGGGACAGTAACAGTGTACCCATGCCTTGCTATACTGGTTGATTGTGCCTTGAGATAAAGTAAATAGAGGAGTTTAGGGATCCAGGGAAGGTTATAGATATCATCAGTTTTGCTCTCTGGAAATCTCCGGAGGAGTTGACCCCAAGTGGAAAATAGGCTATGTCCTGCTATTATGTATTCCTGTAAATATTTTATTTTAATGTGTCCTAACCTCCCTTCACCAGCTGCACAAGAATCAGGTATCACAATGAGGAGTGTACCGGGCAGGGAGGAAGTGGTGTAAGGTTGATATGAAGATGTAACCAGCATCACATCATGTGAGATAATACGGGTGTGGCAAAGAATTTGGATCTTATGATGAGGACAGGGAAAGCCATGGGAAGGTTCTGGGCAGGGAAGGACCTCTGCTTACATCTGGATGACTCTGCATAGGACACACTGTGGCTGTAGGAAGACTACTTGGAAGCAAGCGACGAGGATGGCTTGAATGGAAGATGGATTTGTGAGGTGCTTTGGAGCTGTGTTGATAAAGATTTGCTGATAGGTTCAATGTCAGGCATGAGAGAGAAGGAAAATTCAGAATGATTCTCAGTGGTCCTATAGCAGCTGGGTGAGTGCAAATTTCATTCATTGAGATGGGGGATGCTGGAAGAAGGGATCAGAAACCCATCTTAGCCAGCTTTATTGTGCTGTTCCTGGTAGATACCCAACTGCCCCACACTCCACAGCAGCATCACGCCAATGATCACTGAAAATAACTGCAAAATAATCATTCTTAACCTCTGTGATGAACTGGCAGCAAGTAAAAAAAAATCAAGTTAGCTGGAATGAATTCGAGTTTACAAAATCTGTCACAAGTTTGTTATCCAGGACTTTTTGGTTTTGGTGTCAGAAACCCAATGGAAACTTATGTTATTAAATAGTAAAACTGGCTCTTAAAATGGAATATATGAGAAGATTCACATACATTGCTGGATCCAAGTGCTTAAAAGATAACTCATAAATCTACCCCTCAGGTAAGCTTTCAATACGTCATCCCCCAACCGATGACAAAGATTACCGGGGGTCTGTCATAATCTTGCTTCCTATAATTTTAGCAGCTCCAGAGAGGAAAGGCATCATGTGCTGACCCTGAGCTCCTGATCAACCCCCTCAGCAAAGAGAAAGTCAGCTCCTCATAAACCATAAGAACTGAGGGGAGAGATCCCAGGTTTGACCAGAAAAAGGAGACACTATTATTGAACTGGGAAAAATAACAGATGGCCAATAAAAAAGCTTATAGACCTGAAGGTTTAACAACAACAAAAAGAAAACATATTGTTCCATGGAAATTTTCTAACGCTTCATAAAACTTGTGATGTCTCACAACATATGTGACAGTTATCAAGAGGAAATGTTTAGTTTTCTTGCTCAAGAAAAGTGATTGGTGTTGCCACACACTAAAATCAACTCCAGCTGAAGTAAATAATCACATAAGACACTGAGGCAGAAAAACTGCCACACAAAGATCTGTCAGGTCTTTAAATGGGCACCTTTCCAAATTGTAAGACATGAAAAGAAAACAGAAAACCTTAGTTTTAAGAACTTATGACTCAAGAGCTACTGAACCAGAATCTTCATTTTCGTAAGATTTTTGGTGACTCATAGCATGAAAAAATTTGAGAAACAACAACAACATAATTTATAACTTTTGTGCAGTCAAACAAAAGTTCAGACAGTTGGCTGGGAACATATCTGCAGGGAGAATTCTTTCCTGCATCTTCTCATTTACTTAAACTTTGCTAATTGCCTCCCAAGTCCAGGCACTGTGTTGCTATCCCAAGCTGCCAAAATACATTGGGCTGCTTCCACCCTCTGTGTAAGACCACACGTTATTTTGATCTCCATAAAAACCTAATCCTAAAACACCCATGCAGTGAGATGACCTAAAGTAAGGATTTGAATCATTCTTTGTTTCCTATTAATTTCAGAGTCTAAGCGACAATCACAATGCTTTAACCCTCCTGCCCAAGGGTTACTGTCTTTATCCATCAAGATAGTCTGAGGGGTCCCAGAGCTGACATTTAGAACAATTCACCTGGAAATGGTGTCAGGTAGTCAGGTGACAAAAGGATTGTTCCTGGCCTTCAGCTATACCCTGTGGTGAAAATTAGGTCACCTTCTTATAGGAGGTGTCTATTCTGACTCCCTTTGTTGTTCCGTTCAAGGCTAAAACAAAGATTGTGTGAGAAAACTCTACTACCATATTCTTACATTCTATTCCAAACAGCAGAGAGGATTTTCCCTGTTTTTTTAATAGAAATTCCAAGAACTCTTTTCTCATTGCAACATGCATATCAGGGAATATCAGCTTCCTTTAACAAGAAAAAACTATGGCCTCCAGGTGTTAGGAGATCTATAGGAAGATTTCCTCTTCCCAAACATTTTTGAGGGTCTACTGTGTGTCACTTCACATCTTTCTCAAGAAACTGGTAATGTTGTGTAGGTGATAGACATTAGCATATGTAAAATATAATGTGGAATATGTATTAATGACAGGCAAGGTCATGCTAGATAGAGAGCAGGTGAGTGTGACCCATAAAACATCAGACAGTAAGTGATTCTACAAAGAGAGATCAGCGACACTGCCTCAGCTGCTTCTCCCAGCTCACACCAAAATATCTCAATCTTGTTAGACAAACTTTAAAAAAGATATGAATAGGTAATTCATACCCGAGGAAATACAAATGAAGAAAACACAGAAAGTGTCCAGAGATACACAATTGCCAGAGATACACAATTTTAAAGAGAGTTATTACCTGATAGTTAAAAATGTAAGTATGAGTTGGATCCAGTGTCACGCATGTGTCTGTAGTCCCAGATTCTCAGGAGACTGTGGAGCGAGGATCATTTGAGCCCAGGAGTTTGAGAGCTACATAGACAACACAGTGAAGAAAAAAAAAAGTAAATATGAGATTCAATCCTAGTGACATTGTGTTATAACACTTTAAAAGCCCCTTTAGGAGAATCTGACCTAAATGTAAATATGCATCACCTCTGTCTTCAAAATTTAATACTGAGAACTTAAGTAATCAGACAAAAGAAGGAAATCAAGGGTATCTAAATGGTAGGGGGGAGGTCAAACTATCACGCCTTAATAATGATATGATCTTATATCTAGAAAACCCCAAAGATTCTACCAAGAGATTTTTGGAATTGGTAAATAAATTCAGCAAAGTCTCAGATTATAAATGCAATGTACACAAATCAGTAGCATTCCTATATATCAGTGATTTTCAACCAGGCTGCTATGGCACACTATTGTGCTATGAAAGGATCTTAGGTGTGTTGTGAAAATTTTTAAAGATTACTAGTTAAATTATTTTCAAAAAAAGTTCAAAGCACAGTAAGTATATCTTTTTTTTTTTGATCAACATAATTTAAGTGTGCCCTAGAAGTTTAATTGTAAGCTCAAGTGTGCCAGGAGAATAAAAAGCTAGAAAAACACTGCTCTACACCAACAGTCAAGCTGAAATCAAATAAAAGAGTCAATACTTTGACAATACCAACAAAGAAAATAAAATACTTAGGAATATATTTAACTAAGGAGGTGAAACACCTCTACAGAGAAAACCATAAAACATTGAGGAATGAAACTACAGAGAATGTAAATAGAAGAAAAAAATATATCATGCTTATGGATCAGTGTGGAGGAAATGGACCAATATCTGGAATCATATCATCTTCCTAAACTTAACCAGGAAGAAATAGATCTTTTGAACAGGGTAATATCAAGCACTGAGATTGAAGAAATAATAAAAAATCTTTCAACAAATAAAAGCTCTGGAAGAGATGGCTTCACACCAGAATTCTATCGAACATTCAAAGAAGAGCTTGTACCTATACTGCAGAAACTATTCCAAAGCACTAAGGAGGAAGGAATCTTCCCCATCATGTTCTTTGAAGCAAACATCACCATGAAACCAAAATCAGGAGGGGACCCAACTAAAAAGGAGAACTATAGACCAATTTGACTAATGAATACCAATGCAAAAATACTCAATAAAATCTTAGCCAACAGGTTACAGTTACACATTAAAAAAGTATAGATCATGATCAAGGAGGTTTCATTCCAGGGATGCAAGGCTAGTTCAACATATGCAAACGCATAAATGTATTTCACCATATCAACAGAAGCAAAAAATAAAAGACCAGATGATCCTCTCAATAGACGCAGAAAAAGCATTTGATAAAATTCAGCATTCTTTTCTAACAAGAACACTTAATACAAGCATAGGTGGCATATTTCTTAAACTAATTGAAGCCATCTAGGACAAACCCACAGCTAATATCACACTAAATGGAGTAAAACTGAAAGCTTTTGCACTTAGAAATAGAACCAGATGAGGATGTCCTCTATCACTACTACTATTCAACATTGTGCTGGAAGTTCTAGGCAATGAAATCAGGCAAGAGAAGGATATAAAGGGCGTCCAAATGAGGGCAGAAGAGGTCAAACTCCCACTCTTTGCCAATGATATGATCTTCTATTTAGAGAACCCCAGAAATTCAACCATATGACTCCTGGAAGTGATCAAGAAATAAATTCTCAGGGTACAAAATCAATTTCCACAAATCAGTAGCCTTTGTATACAACAATAACATCCAAGTTTAGAAGTTAATCAAAAACACAATTCCTGGGCAGCACCTGTGGCTCAAAGGAGTAAGGTACTGGCCCCATATGCTGGAGGTGGCAGTTTCAAAGCCAGCCCCAGCAAAAAACTGCAAAAAAAAAAAAAAAAAAAATAGAATAAAATTCCCTTCACAGTATTTTCAAATAAAATGAAATAAATACCTAAGAATAAACCTAACTAAAGAGGTGAAGAATCTCTACAAAAATAAAAAAAATTATATATATGTATATATGTATATGAAACCCTAAGGAAAAAAAATAGCAGAAAACATTAACAAATGGAAGACCACAGCTTACTCCTGGCTGGGAAGAATCAACATTGTTAAAATGTCTATACTCCCCAAAGCAATCTACAGATTCAATGCAATCCCCACTAACATACTTTGAAGAATTGGAAAAAATACTTCTGCATTTCATATGAAACCAGAAAGAAATTCTATATTGCCAAGGCAATTTTTAGTAAAAAACCAAAGCCAGATGCATCACCCTACCAGACTTTAGACTATATTACAAGTCCACAGTGATCAAAACAGCATGGTAGTTGCACGAAAATACTGACATAGACATTTGGGAGTGAAACGAAAACCAAGAGATGAAACCTTGGTTTCATCAAGAGATGAAGTGTCTTAAGCCATGTTATCTTTGATAAACCAAAAAAAAAAAGCATACACTGGGGAAAAGAATTCCTACTCAATAAATGGTGCTGAGAGAACTGGATAACCACATGTAAAGACTGAAACTTGACCCACACCTTTCACCACTTACAAAAATTGATTCAAGATTTATAAAAAATTTAAATCTAAGGCATGAAATGATAAAAATCCTAGAAGAATGTGTGGGAAAAACACTTGAAGATATCAGTCTGGGGAAAGATTTTATGAAGAAAACTTCAGTGACAATTGCAACAACAAAAATAAAAAAATTGGACTTAATTAAACTGAAAAGCTTCCGAACAATAATCAAAGCAAACAGACAGCCTTCAGAATGGGAAATGATGTTTGTACATTACAAATCTGACAAAGATTTGATAACTTAGATCTATAGAGAACTCAAATTAATCAACAAAAAAGAGCAAACAATCCTATGTATCACTGAAGAAGAGATATGAAGAGAATCTTCTCTGAAGAAGACAAATAAATGGCTAACAAACATACAATAAAATGCTCATTGACCCTAAGCATCAGAGAAATGCAAACAAAAACCACCCTGAGATATCACCTAGCCCCAGTAAGATTAGCTCACATCACAAAGTCCCAAGTTTGCAGATGCTGACATAGATGTGGAGAGAGAGGAAGACTTCTATATTGTTGGTGGGACTGCCAACTAATATGGCCCCTTTGGAAAGAAGTAAGGAGAATCATGAAAGAACTCAAATTTTGCCTCAAATTTAACATCACAATCCCACTACTATTCATCTACCCAGTAGGAAAAAAATCATTTTATCATGAAGACATTTGCACTAGATTGTTTATCACAGCTCAATTTACAATCACCAAGATGTGGAAACAACCTAAATGCCCAATCCTCAGGAAGGGATTAACAAACTATAATATATGCATACCCTGGAATACTATTCAGCCATAAAAAGATGGAGACTTTACATCTTTTGTATTAACCTGGATGGAGTTGAAACACATTCTTCCTAATAAAGAATCACAAGAATGGAAAAGCAAATATCCAATGTACTCAATACCAATATGAATCCAGTAGACGATCTAATTCACCCTATGTAGGAGAAAAACCTTATTTTAATTCAAGTTGAGAGGAGAGGGAAAGAAAGAAGGGGCGGGGGGTTGGGTACACATACACAGACATATACACTAATATGTCTAATAGGATAGTACTTTAATAATAAAAATTGAAATAACTGGTAAATAAATAATATGAGATAAATTTTAGAGTTATTTTTCTAGTCATCAAAATGATGGGAAAAGGCTGTATTAAAATCGAGTAAATGAAAATCCTATGATTTTGCCCACATAAATACATAGCACAGGAGGGTAATTGGGGGAATTCATGGAGCTGCCACTAGAGGGAGTGCTAACCATGGGTTGGGCATCAGCTCAGCGGCATCTGGAGCGTGCTGGGGGTCTCAAGGGCGCAAAAACAGCAAAAAAGAGAAAATGATGAGATAGCAGCGGGCGGAACGGAAATGAGAAAGGCAATTCCATAAGGAATTATCAAAGGTATCTCTCCCCCTGGAGAGACAAGCTTCTTGCCACCCTCCTCATCCAGCTTCTTAGAGCCCTTGGTGAAGATGATTCTTGTGATTGGGCCCTCATGTGCCATGGGTGACCGGTTCTACTTACTTAGAACAATTGTTCTGTCTGTGATTTTTCCTCAACCAACTAATTTTCTTTCCCATACATGGCCATCACGCAATGAATAACAGGAGAATCCCTGGATAATGAAGTGTGTACTGAGAGGGACTCCGCTAAACTACGCATGTTTTTCTAAAAATAGCAAGTTAGAATTTTGTAGCTGCATTGAGTCCACCAGAAAAATTATGTGTGCATAGGACCACCGCTGAAAGGGGAAAATAATGGCATGTAGAGTTGGATATAGTCCACAGGGGACTGCAAGGGAAAAACTAAGAATTGGGAACTTACATCATTCTCTGATAGCTAAAAACAGCCTTAAGTATTAGGGAGCCACATAAAAATTGCATTTAAATACCAATGTTACCTTTAACTGTCAGAGCATGTGCAAATTATTTTACCTCTCGTGTAGCCTTTTTTTTTTTTTTTTCCTCCTCTATAAAAATATTTCCCAGGGCCTAAGAATTAGAAAAGGTGTATACAGGGCTAGGGGCAACTATGATTGCTTTAACCCATGATCATCTAAATTGAGGAGCAGCCGTGTCTGCTGGGAGCGAAGCTGCAGTCCTAGACGTTCTGACTATGGTGAGAGGGCAGGTTCAGCCCGGGAGAGGCTGAGACAGAAGCCGTTTAAGACCACATACCTAACCTCTGGTCTCCAATCTGGGGTTACCCACAACAAAGCTGTATTTTGAGCTCTCCTTGGTAATTTTAGTTACTGAAGAGTTTGATGAGGAAGAGACAAGTGCTATAGATTAATTCTTCTCAGAAAAATCACCATTGCCCAGCATTCGTCCCAGAGTCTGACAGAAGTTAACACTAATTGTGTATAAACTGGAAAAAGCCACCAATGTGTGAATTAGAGGTAGGGAAATGGCTGTTGCAAAGCTTTTATAGAACCCCAAACTTATCAAGAAGTAATATTTATGTGCTACAGTAACTTCACGTGTTAATGACAACTGACAGTAATTGAAGTGATTTTTCAAATTCTTAAATAACCTTATTGAGTTTCAAATGCTTACAAAAAACTGTTCCTGATTTAACAGATTGTTCATGCATCTCTGTTGTCTTCAGTTTCGGGTGGGTCCGGTTAGTAGGGTAAAGATGGCAAGGAGAGGAAAGTTTCTGAGACATTCCCACTGCCCCTCGGCAGCCGAGAGAGATGCTGATAACAAGACAGGGAAGAGCCGTGGTGTAGAAGCTGTTCTCAGTTATCAAGAATGGCTCAGATTATATTTTCTATGAGCTAATAATAAGGATGAAAATTGTGAGATACTTTTAGAAAAGGTTTTTGTCGCAGTTGAGATTATTTTTTAAAAACTAGTGCTTAGCATGTTAAATTTTTGCTTTCCGGAATATCCATTTCTGGAGAATACTTTTATCTGTTATTGTTCCCATAAAAGAAGCCACAGATGTTACGCTAACATGTATGAGCCGAGTTGGATATTTTGTTTAACTTTAATAGTTTCATATATCACCAAATGGAATCTCACTCATCAGAGTGAACTGTATTCAACACAATTCATTTTAAAAGAAAAGAAGTTGTGGTTGTCTTTACAATGTCACTATTGTTTTAATTAACATTTTAATTTAAGTTGGCACATTGGGCACATGGAATTCAATTCTATTTCCTGCAGCCTGGGGGTTCTTGAACTAATAAGAAAAATCAAATGTATTTAATGCGGACAGAATTAAAAACTTGTTAGGAGTAAGATTTTCTAAGGGGATTTTGGCAAATTTAAAATAATTTGGGTTTTCTTTCTCATATATATTGAATGCATATATAGGAAATGTTTGTTCATTTCATAAATATATGTTGAGTAAACAATAGCAAGAGGTATCTCCAAAAAGAGTTGAGCAACATTAAAATTGATATGAAATGTAATATAAAAATATAAAACATAATGATATTCATCTTTGCTGTCCACCTAGTCTGACTACACCAGCCACTTTACGAGAAATGTTACACCAAGTACTAATGGAGGCAGTTCTCCATGGTCAAATCAGTTGGAGAAACAGGACGTTAAGCAGAATTAGGGCTTTTTAGCACATTTAGTGAGTTAATACAAGTTGAAAAGCAGAAAGGAGGGCATAGTATGTGTGCGGCATTTCTCAATCTTGGGAGACCAGGGAACATTTTTCCTGGATGAGCGTACTTTGGGACCAGAGTCTGGCAGACAACACAGTTGGAAATCACGCTGTACAGTTTAGCACGCTGGTGAAGTCACCGTCTTCACCCAGAGAGCCACATGGTAACACTAGATGATGAGACGAAGAACCAAGTAACTCCAGTAAGGCAGACAAGGTACAAACATTCTACGATAAAGACAAAGTTCTGAGTCCAACTTTCAGCAACATTTATTAAACATAAATTTTAACGAACTCAGTTGATATTAAGTATGGATTATATATGTCTTTATTAAACTACCACTGACTCTCCACCAAGCATTCTACAAATATTAACCTTGAAAAAGCTCACAAAGAAGAAGCTATTTTCTTTACTTTTTCTGAAACTGATATCTAGAGAATGAAGGTGTGCTGACTAGTCTTAGCCATCTCCTCTGTGCAATACCTGGTATTTGGTACTGGGTCTGCCTGACTCCAGAGCTGAAGCTCTATCCACTCCTACCTTTCAAAAATCTAGTGTGTTTCCTCTAAATGATTCTTGCATAATTGAATATTAGTTTGAGCAATAGGAAAGGAGGAAAATACTGAGCAATAATACTAAACCATTCAGACACGACCATGATAAAAGTCCTTTGCACTAAGCTTAATATTTAACTATAACATAATAGCAAAAGAAATCTTTAAGGTCTGTTTTTCAAGAAAATACCAAGACTAGGAAAAAATGAAGTCCATAATACTGACGTAGACATAATCAGCTTATAGGAGAAAGAAAAGAGTAAAATGCAGATATCAATGAGAGCCTAGATCTATGTCCAATCACCTTTCCAAATCTTGATCAATTTCTTCTAGCATTTTTTACTTCTTAGTGTATTTGCTATTTTGGAATACCAGCATGAATATTTGAGTTTGAAATACATCTATTTTTTCAGCTTATTCTCAAGTAGAATAATTCATGAGATAACCTCACATATAGATTTCAAGCGTCCATTATGCCTGCTAGCATCTATTAGGTCAGAATTTCAATAACTTTGTTCATCAGGAGATTGTAAATCTAAATGTTAATTTGCTAAACCACTTAACATCTACGCTTCACTTTCTAGGAAGCTTCCAGACCCTGTTTTGGTTGATTAGGTTCACTGTGGGAGAAGGGAGAAAGAATGTGGGTTTTGGGCGTGGAGAGATAGATGGTATTTCAGAAGTCTGTGCTGAATGAGAACCACAAATGTCCACTCAAAACTAAATTTCTAATATGTTTAGAGCTACTACAGAGGGATTATTAAAGAGCTACCCTAGGAATGTATAAACTTCTAACAAATAATAATAATATAATGAGGCCACAATTTCTGGTTCAATGTTTAACACACACGGGCAGGCACATAAAATCCTCTTTAAGATGTCACATGTTAATTTTTCTACCGTAGCCAAGAATACTTTTATAGTTTTCCAAGTAGCATAAATATTGATACCTAAAAACAAAACCAACACTAAACTCTTCTAAAAAAGAAAAATTCTAAAACGAATCGATCTACAATCAATAGCTTTCAGCTCAATCCTTTTACATAACCAGGACAGGTTATTGTTGAAAGGCAGGGGAGATTTTTAAAAATAAATTTAGCATGAAAATTTGCTAAGATAACAAATTACCATACTCTCTAGAAACTTCACTGACTATTAACATTCTAGCCTTGATTCAGGGGAGAAAAATGCATTGCTGCTGCTTTCGAGACACCTGTGTCTGCACTCAGTGAACTACATTAGGCGCTTGAAATCTGCTCATGTGATCTTGGAGAAAGGACATTGTTTTTTCCTTTACTCCAAATGTAAGTATTAACATAAACTTGTTGTAAACTTGAGCTAGGGGCGTTATACGGGTCTTCTGGGGCTCCATTACTGTCCAAATCCCTTACACTCAGCTTCACTTGGAGAAATTTACAGTCCCAGCTTCAACCAATGGGTGGCATTATGTGCAGAGGAAAAGTCAGCCAGGAAAATGCAAGCATGTTTTCTCCTGCTCTGTTTATCTGGGGGATTAGGAAATACTCAAGTTATTGCAAAAAAGCATGCTCCCAGGCTGCCCTTCAACTTTACTTCTTCTAGAAGCTTCCTCTTCCTTCTTGAAATCTTTGTCCCTTCTCTAAAATTCATAGGTGTCTTTTTTCACAAGACTCACTATTGATTTATTCTCGAAACATTTCATGGGTATTTCTTGTGCCCTCCAGGTTTCACCAGACGTTCAAAGCCACAGCTTTTGTCTCCTCAACCTGAGTCCTCCCTGCCACCCAGCAATCCTGGGTACACAGGAGTCCCTGATGGCTGCTTCCGGCTTGATATCTACCTGCAGTTCCCTGTCACAGAGGGTGTCCTCCCACATCTGCAATTCCCCACACCCACGTACATAAACAGAGGCCCTCTAGCCTCTAGAAGAAGGTGTGTTCCCTTCATTGTTTTAAATAGGACCAAAGTCAGAGTTTGGAGGCATCTGTGACATGTCAGTTTTATTTGTCGCATAGGTCATGGGGTGTGTTTCACGTGATTTTAGTGTAAGCACAGGTGTCTGTGTACACACAAACACACACATACACTCATAACTTTTAGCATTTTCGACTCCTCATGTCTAGAGAGCATGTCCACTCTGCCTTGGTAACCAGGTCCTGGTTTTCATTTCAAAGGAGAACGTCTTAGAGAGATACTAATCCAGGATTGTGTTTTTCCCCCTGTATAGCATGTAGTGTTTGGAAATCTTTGCTCCCAACTCCTCATTCATGCTTGTGATACCCACCAACTGTGAGGGCAGCCCACACTTCACTTGTGGGCTCCATTCCAGCCAGGAGCTAACTCACCATACCCTTTCTGTTTCTTAGTAATGGAAGAGAAATTAATCACTTGCTTGAAATAACCAACAGAGAGGGCCACAAGTCATCTGAATGACAGTGTTCTGGTTCTGAGAAATAATAAATCTGACCCAAATAAAGAGCAGGAATTAGAGATCCAGATGTCACCTGCCATTAGAACCTTAGGCCTCTGAAATCCCTTTTCTTGGATGCACTTCAAGGATCAAGGGTTGGGCCCTCCAATGACTATCCAACTAAGGATATGAAAGGGAAACGAGAAAGCACAGCACAGGCAGTCTGAAGCCCCACAAGTTGGAACTCATCTCTCCTGGTGCATTCAGTACCCTGCCATAATATTTATACAGAGCTTGCTATGTTCCAGGCATTGTTTCAAGTGTTTCACATATTTTAACTCATCCAGACCTCAGACTAAGTCTAGGAGAAAGGTGGCATTCCATTTGAGAGAACTGGGGCACAGAAAATTGAAGCCACTTACCAGAGGTTCATGGCAGAGGTGCTGGCCAACCACTGCTCTGTTAGTAGGTAAAATATTTATTTCCATGAGGCCTGGAGGGGAGAAAGCTGGTCAGTAATCTCCATCCGGATCTAATGGCATTGCAACCACATCATGAAGTGAAACAGTAGATAGTAGAATTATGTATTTCTAATGTCTTTCATCGTCCAAGACAAAGACCTTTCTTAGGGTATTCTTGGAAAATAACGAGGCCCCTGCCCAGTTGTGGAGGCAGAAATGCTGACTTGTATAGCATGAGGGCTCCTGACTGGCCAGCGTGAAGGATTAGCCACTTTCCTGATCAGCCAAAAAACCAGGACAGGACATGAAAATGAGAAGGTCCAGCCTCTCTCACAGACCTTGCTCTCCCTCCACTCCCAGCAGCCTGTGCTGCCCTAGAAGGGACTGGCCCAGAGGACTCCCATCCTCTCCCTTCCATTCCATGCATGTGAACAAATCCCAATTAGGGTCCAAGGTCCATGTGTTAGCAGTGCTGGGTTTTTCTCTGTTCACATGGCATCAGAATCCTCCTAGCAGTCCATGAAATAAAATGATCAATTATCATGGAAACATCTCTTACTTCCTCTCTGTTCACAACCAAAATGTCATAAGAAAGTCCATCCCCTAACTATCCCTTTAACTCTTACACTCTTTCTATCTCCACGGCCTCTGCCCCAGTATAGTCCTCACTATCTCTCACCCACATTCTTGTGACAGCTCTCTACCTGCCTCCAGCTTCAGGTCAGCCCTCTAGGCTGCCACCTGGACAGTTTCAGGTGGCCACTCTAAAATGAAAGTCTCTCTGTGTCACTCCAGAGACATAAAAAATGCATTAACATAGCTTATCAGACCTTTAAATTAGTAAACTATATGCTGACATTTGTGGAGTTTGCAAACCATTTTCCTATGTACTTTCTCACTTGGTTCTCCCAAGAACATGGTGGCCCCTCACAAGCCCTGCACCCACTCCCTACAGAGTTCTAGACCCCTGTACCCACTCCCTACGGTGTTCTAGAGCCCTGTACCCACTCCCTACGGTGTTCTAGAGCCCTGTACCCACTCCCTACGGTGTTTCTAGAGTCCTGTACCCACTCCCTATGGTGTTCTAGAGCCCTGTACCCACTCCCTACGGTGTTCTAGAGCCCTGTACCCACTCCCTACGGTGTTCTAGAGCCCAGTACCCACTCCCTACGGTGTTCTAGAGCCCTGTACCCACTCCCTACGGTGTTCTAGAGCCCTGTACCCACTCCCTATGGTGTTCTAGAGCCCTGTACCCACTCCCTATGGTGTTCTAGAGCCCTGTACCCACTCCCTACGGTGTTCTAGAGCCCTGTACCCACTTCCTATGGTGTTCTAGAGCCCTGTACCCACTCCCTACGGTGTTCTAGAGCCCTGTACCCACTCCCTACGGTGTTCTAGACCCCTGTACCCACTTCCTATGGTGTTCATGAGTCCTGTACCCACTCCCTACGGTGTTCTAGAGTCATGTACCCACTCCCTACGGTGTTCTAGACCCCTGTACCCACTCCCTACAGTGTTCTAGAGCCCTGTACCCACTCCCTACGGTGTTCTAGACCCCTGTACCCACTCCCTACGGTGTTCTAGAGCCCTGTACCCACTCCCTACGGTGTTCTAGAGCCCTGTACCCACTCCCTACGGTGTTCCAGAGCCCTGTACCCACTCCCTACGGTGTTCTAGAGCCCTGTACCCACTCCCTACGGTGTTCTAGAGCCCTGTACCCACACCCTTCGGTGTTCTAGAGCCCTGTACCCACACCCTTCGGTGTTCTAGATGCCTCAGCTACACCAAGCTACTCGCCATTTCCCCTGCTGGCCTGGTCTTTGAGCATGTTCCTTTGCATATACTGGGTTGTTTTTTGTTTGTTTGTTTTTTAATTCTAGAGTGCCCTTTTCTATATTCTCCATCTTGTGAAAAATGTGATTGTTTTCCCTTCTCTTCTTTCCTTCTATCCTTTGTTTAAATCAACAGCTAACAGGGTCCAGCCTCCTTTTATCCCCCATCAAAGCGTCCTCCAACCCTGTGCCCAGGGGCTGTGAAACTACGTGCTGAGGACCCCATTTGACTCACAGCCTGTTTCTCTAAAGCTTTGTTGGAACTCAGCCACACCCCATCACGTGCTATTGTCTGTGGCTGCTTTCACACTACACCAGCTGAGTTGAATATAAGTGTGGCCCAAAAAGCCTAAAATATTTAATATCTAGGCCTTTACATAAAACATTTGACAACCCCTGCTCTAATTTCTGCATAAGGTCAAACGGCTGCCCTAGGATGTCCAGGGCATGGGGTCATACTATGACCCTGTGTCCCAGTTCTGGTTCTAGGACAGCAGTCTGACAAGCAGATTATTCCATATATTCCTTTTATGAGATTGGGCTGGCAGAATGATCCTGACTCCCTGGTTATAGTTGACTTCCACTGATATGAGACAAAGGATGAGTTCAGGCTCTGACTTACCATTGGTCCACGTTCTGGCTTGAGCCCCATGTGCTGCCCATGCACTGCCCTCATGCAGCCGCCATGGCACCTCCTATGGTCCACAATACCCAAGAGAAGTGGAGCTGCAGTGAGCAACCTTTACCCTCATTCCCGCCACTGCACTTCCTGAGCCTCGTATTCAGAGGAGTACTCCCACTCCAACCATAGTCTCTGTACCTATGCCAGGTGGTCCTCTGTGGGCAGCCATCCTTGCTCCTTCTGAGGGCTTTCCAGACTGGGGCTCTCCACTGTCACCTTCAGTCAATGTCCCTTCTTCCTCTGACTGATGTAGCAGCATCATGTTCTCCCGGTTGGTCCTGGTTGGTCTCCCAAACCAGGCAGGATAAGAGATGGTAATTCCTTGGAAGAATAGGAACATCATTTCTACTCTACCTGCTATGTCCTTTCCAGTGGGGGAAGGCAAGAGGACACTCCACACTGTAAGAGATTGTATTCTAGGAAAGGCAGTAACTGAGACATGGTTGGAAATTGTATCATCCTACCTGTGTGCAGTAAGACTCCAAACAGCAAATTTAACATGACCAAAAACAAATTGTCATCGTATTATTTGTTCCACATTCTCCAAGGGAGACTCACATTGGTGACCACCATAAACAGCGCACTGTACCAACCTTTGAGGGAGTCACTGAGATCCAGTTGTCAGGCACAGAACAGTGGATGGACAAGATGGCATCATGAGCAATGACGGAGCCAGCATTAAATCAGTGGTGTAAGAAAACTGCAGAAAGAAGAAGTTCTATACTTATCCTGGTCATCTTTTTCTCCTGGTTAGATGACATGAAAGTAGCCTGGAATGGAAAACTGGACAAAGAACTTGAAGAGCTAGCTCCTGGACTGGAACAGAAGTAGACAGAGCATGAAAAGAATGAAGAATCTTTAAAAGCATTGGCTGGACAGTAACAACTATGTAAGTACCTCTTCTCTGCCCATCATTCAGTTTTCTTCAACAAATCACTGGGCCTAGCATGGGCCCATTAATTTTTAATATAATTTTAATCAAATTGATTATATAGGCAGGGGCCTCAAGAAATTATTTGTATCTACACAGTCTGAAGCAATCCTCTGACCAAGGGAATGTCATACTTGGATAGATCAGGGTTAAGTTAAATGTCCTAAACCCAAGCCAGGCGGGTGGAGTCAGCTGCATTTCAATCACATAGACTGGCAGTGGGAAAGGAGAGGTTTCTCAAAAGAAAATTAAGCTATTATTTCCAGCACTGGGAAAACAGATCCAGCACAGCCTAAAATCAATAGATGTTCACCCACTCCTTGGATGTAGGTTACTGGCATTTCTCTCCTACAAGAGACACCTAAAGAATGGAAAAGTTGGGCCATATTTTTCCAAGCAAATCAGTCTTATAGCCAAGACACAGGACTGCCCTAAATCCCCAAAATTAACTCTATGCAACTAGCTGGTATCATCTGCCCTTGGCAAAGACTGATTAAATCCAATACGTTGGATCTGACGACGGTTTGGCATCAGAAGACTTGGAGTAATGCTGGCTCTTTCATTAAGTTGTGTTATTAAAAACTTAACCTCTCTGAATCTGCTTCGTTAGGTATAAACTTTGAGATAGTAATAATGCCCTTGAGAATCGACATTAGAATCAAAAGATAGTACACATAAAGTACAAAAGCCTGGTACGCCATTAATAATTATGTAAAAAATAAAGGACTTAGTGTTTAACATTTTACTTTATTTATTTTTAACAGGGTCTAAAATAGCATATTCTATGTGCCAGGCACTGTTCCAAATTTTCCACAAATATTAACTCATTTGATAAGGTAGTGTATCCTCGTTTTATAACGAAACTAAGGCCCTGAGATTTTTAGTGACTCAAGGTCACGAGCTAATGAGTGGGGTCCCAGAATTCAACCCCAGGCGGTCAGGTTCCATTGTAACTAAATTCTTCTGCCTCTCAGGAAAAGGGAATTGTTATTATCACTCAATAAGTGGTAGCATTTTATTGCCATTATTATTATAAATGAAGAAACTGAAATCTAGAGGCACCAAAATAGAAGTGAAGCTAAAAATAAACCTGAGGTCTAAAGCTTCCCAGTCCACTGCCCTTTGAATCTGCCGCACCATTTCCTACCGAGAGAAGAATTACATAAAAGAGAAGCAGACAGACCGTGTATCTTCTGACAAATGCAAACTTTTACGCAATACATCAGGTAATACTACTGGGGAGAAAAAGATTTATTTTTCTTCCCATAATAGACTTTAATTGTATGTAAAGCAGAAAAAGAAAATGAATGAACCTTTCCTTGTTTCTAGATGCGTATAAGAAATACTACTCACGTTCAAACATTCCCTGGGTGTGGGAATCAGTGTGCCAAGTTACAAAAACAGTGGGATCGTGATTCCATTCATCAAGCACATTTGTGACCCCAATGGGCTTCGGTGTCTGTGGAGGATTGAAGAATGTCCTGTGGAGAAGACACTGCGCTTTGGGAAGTTAGTGTCTGTCCTCAGATCTCTAGGGAGTTGAGTTTTAACAGTGTATCTCCCTCCTTGAGATTGAACGGAAACAGTTATTAATATAAGCTGTGGGCAAAACCCCAAGGGCCAGGCCCACTGTCGGCATTCTCCTGGAGTTTCTCTTTTCCCTCCGATAAACCCTTCCTCCTCTGAGGCTCATTTAGAGCATAGCATAAATCAGGATTAGGTGAACTGTCTGTGGTGGGTCAGATAGTAAGTATTTTAGACTTTTTGAGACATGTAGTCTTGGTCCCAGTTACTCAACTGTGTCATTGTAGTAACCGCTGCCACAGACAATGTGTCATGGGATGACGTGGCTACATTCCAATAAACCTTATTTACAAGAACAGACTATGGGCTCGGTTTGGCCCATGCAGAGCCCTGGCATAAATTCTTCTCCCCAGGGTTGCTGTCCACTGACTCCTGCACCTCCCTTCATGTCCTCAGGGCCTTTCTCGCTGGGCCCACCATGATCGGTCTAAGCTGCCTCTGAATGCCGAGCACTCAGCTTCCCTCCCTTCCCAACTTTGCCATCAACACCTTGGCCTCCCTGTGCCTTAACTAGCTCAGGTCTAAGAGCTGCCATTCCCTTCCAGCTCCCCCTGAACACTCACACCCACAGCACTGTCACCAGCCAGTGTTTAAACTACTCCAATCTCAGATCACGAACACTGAGGCTTCCTAATACCCTTGTTCCTACCTCATCTTCCCAATCTCCCATCTTCCCAGAAGGCCACTCTGTGCAGTATAGTAGCCACTAGTCATATGTGACTGCTGAGCACTTAAAACCTGGCTGGTGTGAATTGGGTGTGAAATACACACCCAATTTCTGAAACTTAGCATGAAAAAGTCTATGTATATGTAATATCTGATTAACAATGTTTACATCACTTACACATTGAAGCTACAATATTTTTGCCACATTGGCCAAATAAGATATACTACTAAAATTAATGTTACCTTTCTCTTCTAATGTGTTGTGGAAATTTTAAAATACCTATGTGGCTTGTATTTGTGACTTGAATGATGTTTTTATTGGGAAGAACTGTCCCAGATATCTTCTTTTTCCTCAAATTATCAGCCGATACTCACATCCTCCACATGCTTCCCTGCTTGGCCTTGGCCCCACTGGGTGTCCCTTCAAAGCTCTAACCCTACTGTTCTTCTTCCTTACTCATCCTGCAAAGCCCCAGCTGTAGAGCAAACCAGACAGCCACCACCTGTGCTCATGTAGTGTGGAGCTTCAAAGAATTAAAAATACATAAGTACAGAGAGCTGGGCCACATCAAAAGTATGGCCTTGACCTGTGCTGGACTTCTAGTGTGGATGGTCTTTCTTTTCTCTTATTCCATCATGAAGGCATCCAACTTTTACCGTGGATAGTCCCTGATACCTTGTTGAATCATATCTCTAACTGTTTGCCCACAGCAATTCTCCAATCTAAGACACTCAGACCACTCCCTTCATTCCACAGCTCCAAATCTTACATCCTCCCTACAAGGCCCAGTTGACATTTCTCTTTTGTTGTGAAGTCCTCCCTATTGAGTGCACACTACCAGCTGTCCTGCTCTGAACTGCTACAGCACCCACTCTCTTTACCACCTATTAGGATCCTCCTGGATAAATTCATCTCTTTACGCCTCTACTTGAGCACACCTCCAGGAACAGCATAATCACAAATCCCCGTTGACTGCCATAGACTTGGCTTGGCAGGGTACAATGGACAAAGGCGAAGTCCAGAAAGATTGGTTGGTTGAGACAGGGTGGGTGGATTCAAAATATTTGAATATTTTGGATATGTAATTAACACAATATGGAGATCAGAAAACAAGTATAAACACATTGGGGGATTTTGTTTAGATGAAAACATAGAGCCTGGTCCCAGGACTGTTCGCTGAGTGGAGATGGACTTGTCCTGCCACTAAAGGTCTCTTTTGGAAGATCCACCACGAGAACAATATCTCAGTTCAAAGAATCTAGAATCTCATCTCCAAAAGCACTTCCTCTTTCATCCCTGCTGGTGGGAAAATAAATTTTAAAACTTTTCTAGAAAATAACATACCCAAGCCTTAAAAATGTTCACCTACTCTGACCTCGGAATTTCTCTTTGGAAAACCTATGATAAGTAAATACTCAGAGATGCAGATAAAGATTTATGTGGAAAGACATTTCATCAACCTAGCAGTGAAAACTGAAACAAATTAAAATGTCCTATAGTAGGGGACTAGCTCCGCAAACCATAATATATGCATGCAGTAAATTCTAAAAATATGCATAGGAAGAGACTGATATCTGATTATAGGTACTTACAAGAGCCTGGGAAAAAACCTAGGATGCATTCTAAGTTGGTTAGCTAAGAAAAGAGTGATAAAAAGAGAGGGGTGGAGGGATTGTAAAGAGAGAAGGGAAGGAGAGGTGAGCAAAGGTAAGCAAAAAACTCTTCATTTTCAAAAACTGATAGCATACCATTGACATATTTTGATAAAATTATGTATACTATACATATACACACACATTTTCTAAAATAATGGTCACAAAAGAAAGGAAAGGAAATAATTAAAAAGTTAGTAGGAGTTGCCCTGTGTGTTGGGATTATGAGTGAATTTTTTAGTCACAATCTTTGTATATTCCAAATTTTTGACAACGAGCAATGTGTCATGTTGATAATAGAGCAAGACATATTATTTAAGTCAGACATGAACCCAAGCCATGCCAACAGCAGGTCTCCAATCTGAGATAGTGTATAGTGATGCTAAAATTAACCACGGTTGGGACAACTTCCACGAAAGCATGACTTTGAAAGTGTTTGTAACTAACTAGTGATCTATAGGAATCGTGTGGTGACCTTCCAGAGGTTCTGGAATTTCATATTACTGTCCTGAGCAATAAATTTAAAGAATATAGATTATAAAATAAACAAAAACCTGTTTTATTTCTAATAAATAAAAGGAGAGTTCAGGCATAGACGACTCTTGGCTGTTGCGATACTTCTCAGTTGGAATCCAATCAGCCACCTGCCCTTGAGTCAGTCACCAGAATTCTGTTTTCTTGGCCACAATGGGACCCAGTGACGAGGGTGGAAATCACAGCCCAGGGTATTCAGGGCAGCCTTCTCCAGGAGACGGTGGGACTTACAAGCAGATCTGTGGGGAAATAACAAGGTCCCCAGGCTCTCAGTTCTCGCTGGAGAATCTGGAGTCAGTTCCAGAAAGGCAATCTGAGAAGAAGGATATTTGGATTAGAGCTGCTTTGGTTTCATATCCTTCTGAAAACACTGGAGCCCAGACAAGCAGCATCAGTATTATCTGGGAATGTGCAAATCTGCAAGTTCTGAGCACACCCCCCAAGACGTGCAGAATTGGAAGTGTGGGGGCAGGACCCTCAGTCTGTGCTTTAACAAGCCTCCCAGGCATCCCCAAGCTGGCCACAGGGGGAGAACCACTACCCTCGCTGAGAGGCCTCGGGCAAATCTCTGTCCCCTCCAAACCTCAGTTTTCCTCACTGGCACATTGAAGATAATAAAACCTAACCTGAAAGGCTTGTAAGGATTAATGAGAAGGTGGATAAAAAGCACACTGCCCAAAACACTAAATAAATAACATCATTTCCTCTCAGGACTCTAAAGTCTACATTATCTCTGCAAAGTTTCCAACTTTTTTCCTTTTAATATGCTTAATTCTTTGCCTAATGGAAACAGTGAATGAACATCTCTGTTAGATTGAATAAAATAATATATTAGACACAGATAAGCAGAATGTTATGCTAAAAAACATTTCTTTTTACTAAAGACAGGGTTATAGTGAGGTGGAAAGTCCCCTAAGCTGACTGTGAGGAACTAATGATCTAGCTCTAACAACTCCCTTTTCTGCATGAAGCCGTGGGGAATGGCAGGGAAGGCAAGAAACTTAAAATTATGTAACACAATCCCACGTCCACCATCATCCTAACCTATAGGGCATGTTCCGGGGGCCTTGCATGCTCACACACACCATCTCACCATTCAGAATGCTTGTGGCAGCACCTCCAGCTTGCCCTTGACCTGTTAAGTTAGCCTTTGTAAAGAGATAGAGAGCCAATACCACCATGTGAAATGAGGAGCAGGGCACTACACTCTTCTCTCACTGGGTGGTGCTTTCATCTTAAGTTCTTTCTCCCCACAGCTCTGCTTGTGATGTCAATCAGCTTTGCAAATGTCAGGAAAGCCCAAAATTCCCCTGCCCCCAAAACACGGACAATAGGGTATCTCACTGACCCTACACAACTTCTAGCAGTCAGAAGAACAATCGCCCTGGGTACTCAGATTACCCCATTGGGGAACATGGCCAGAGACCCCCCCAGTAGCAGCTTTCTGTCCTGTAGACACTCTACACTTAGCTCAGATGCTGCACAAGAAATGGGTGCACTCGGTGGGACTCTGCTGTCACTCAAGGCCACCATGGAACTCTGCTGTCACTCGAGGCCACCATATCCCCAAACTCCATCTTTGCTGATGTGAACAGCAGTCCTCTGAGCATGTGTTTCCTGTGGCTGCAGTAACAAATTACCACAACTTGATTATAAAACAGCACAGTATTTCAGGGGTCAGAAGCCTGAAATCGTCTCCACTGGGATGGAATCAAGGCAACTGCAAGGCAATGCTCCCTTTCGGAGCTCTAAAGGAAACCATTTCTTTGCCTTTCCAGGTTCTAGAGCTGCATTTTTTCTGCATGACGTGGCCCGGGGCTCCTTCCTGCACCTTCAGAGTCAGAGGTGCAGCGTCTGGCTTCAGTGTTCACATTGCCTTATAGTCTGTAGTCAAATTTCTCTCTGCTTTTCCAAGGACACTGTGCTAACATCGAGGGCCTACCTGGGTGATCCAGGATAATCTCCTCATCTTGACAACTTTCACTTAATCACATCTACACAGTCCTTTTGCCATATAGACAGCATTTGCAGGTCACAGGATTAGTACGTGGATACCCTTGAGGGCCATTTGTCAGCCTACCACATTTGACAATTGTTTTGTTTTGTTTTCTTCTCTTTTGTTTAAAATGGTAAATCCTCTCTCCATTAAATGATAAGTGATAGAGAATGTTACTTTTCCTTCCATCAAGTCCATAAAGGGGAACATTAGCTCTCGTGGCTTAAAATGGTAAAATTGTAAAGAACATTCCTTAACATCTGGGCAGGCTTAAGTGGGAGGTCAGGTGCAGCCACTTCCCATCTGTGCCTCCATGCCTGGTTTTCTGCCTTGAAAAATAGGGTTAGTGGAGCCTGACTGAAAACAAAACAGGACAATAAATGATAAGGGCCTAAGGCAGGGCCTAGCAAGCACTAAACATCTTCTCTCCCATATTCCTCTCCAGCTTCCCATTCCTGTCTATAAAACAAAGGGGTTGCTCAGATGGAGGAGAGTATTCTGACTGCTCAGAGTACCTCTAAGACCTGGAACTCTGATGTCTGTCATAACAACTCCTAAGAAGATGGAGATTTCCCATCTTCACTCTTGGCAGAACCCAATCTCATTAGCCAGCCTAGACCCTTCTGTATCCCAATTGCTCCTGTCACAGGGCTAAAATGACATCTTTCCTAGAACACAGGCTGACTTGTAAGTTAATCAGCTTTCACTCTATCCCTTTCCTCTACTCCCTCCTGAAGTCCTCCAGTTCCAGAAATATTTCAAAGAGGGAGAGAAAAGAACTCCATTTCCATTTTTATGTGATTAAAACAAACAAAAACTAAATGCTAAATGAAAAACCAACCAGCCTGAATGGATAGACTGGTTGGCCGTAGATTTGTTGAGGTTTTGCTTTGTTATTCTTTTTCCTCCCTTTCTGCTGATGCAACTCACGCTAGTCATAATTTTGGAAGCTGAGAAGCACAAACTTCAATGGAGAGACTATTGTGAGGAACAAACGATGCGTGTTGTTCAGCTGTATGAAGTCTGCATCTTCTCCAGGCTTCCCAGCCCCTGGAAGATCATCCTCAACCCCATACTGCTCAACCTAAGCTAAGGACGAGTGTTTTCTGGGTGTCAAGGATGGAATTAGTGCATTCATATATATTTTATGGAATCCTCAATCCTGGCATGCAAACAACGTGATCCTCATTTTTAGAAGGAATATACAAAATACAGAGTGATTAAAAGACCTGTTCAAGACCCTAGCTTAGTAAATACAAAGATTGAACTACTGTGGGTGTAAATACACCAGATGTGAGAGTGGCAAGACCAAAGGTCCAGCCAGCTCCACCATGCACAAAAAGTGTGGCCATTAGAAAACATTTCTCCCTCAGTTTTCTGCTCTGACTTTGGTCAAGATGATCTCCAGATGTCTTCTATAATTAGAGCTCCACAGTCATAATTCTATTATAAAATAAACATGCAAATACAGAAGGAGATAGGAAAAAAAAAAAAAAGACAGAGCCACCTCAGGAACTCTTAGAAAATCTTTGCTATATATATCCCACCTACTTGCCAGTGGATCTAGGGGAAAAATGATTGTCCAGTGTTTTTCTTCTAAACTCAGAATTTCTAAAGGTATTTAAGGCAATAGGAAAAGAAAAAGAAAAAGGTGGCTGAGTGTCAGAATGTTGAGAATAGAGAATAAGATCCCTACCACCCACCTAAAAAAATTTCAAAGATAAGACCTTATAGGTCAGGGACGGCCTGCAGCCCTGGCTGCTTAGAACATTCCATGGTGCCCATAATACTCTCATCTAAGAGCCAAAATCAAAGTGAGTATCTACCTGCGTCTCCTCATGCCTATAAACAGGCGTGCACACATACACACATGTACACAAACACACACACAGCCACAATGAAATTGATTCTATAAAAAGAGAATTTATCCTAACCTTTAATCTCATTTCTAAGACGTGCTTTGCAAATAATAGCAAATGCAATTCTATATTTTTTTTCAAGAGACAGAGTCTCACTTTGTTGCCCTTGGTAGAGTGCTGTGGCATCACACAGCTCACAGCAACCTCTAGCTCTTGGGCTTAGGCAATTCTCTTGCCTCAGCCTCCCAAGTAGCTGGGACAACAGGCACCCACCACAATGCTCAGCTATTTTTTGTTGCAGTTTGGCCACGGCCGGGTTTAAAACCGCTACCCTCGGTATATGGGGCTGGTGCCCTACACACTGAGCCATAGGCACTGCCTGCAAATGCAATTCTAAATGCTCTGGAGGTCGGCGGGTACGGCACTCTCCAGGGCCAGTCATGGCGTACGGCTTTCGCAGGTCCATCGCCAGTCAGTCCACAGGCATGAGAACTTAAAGAGCAAGAGGAAGTGAACGGACAATTAGAGCAAGGAAACAGATAAAAGAAATCACTCATGAGGAAGAATCAGCAGAAAACTCCAGGCAACATGAAGAACCAGTCCAGAACAACCCCGCCAAGGGACCATGAGGTAGCTACTGCAGAGGATTCCACCTATAAAGAAATGCTAGAAATGACAGAAAGGGAATTTAAAATACACAAGATGAAAACAATGAAAGAAATGATGGAAACAATGAAGGAAACTGCTAATAAAGTGGAAAATAACCAAAAGGAAATCCAAAAACAGAATCAAATAAGAGATGAATGATATAAAGAATATAAAAAGGGTATAGCAGAGCTGAAGGAACTGAAACAGTCAATTAGGGAATTTAAAGATGCAATGGAAAGTATCAGCAACAGGTTAGACCATGCAGAAGAAAGAATTTCAGAGGTAGAAGACAAAGTTCTTGAGATAACTCAGACAGTAAAAGAGGCAGAAAAAAAGAGAGAGAAAGCAGAACATTCACTGTCAGAATTATGGGACTTTATGAAGTGTTCCAACATACGAGTTATAGGAATCCCAGAAGGGGAAGAAGAATGCCCCAGAGGAATGGAAGCCATACTAGAGAATATTATAAAAGAAAATTTCACAAATATCACCAAAGATTCTGACACACTGCTTTCAGAGGGATATCGGACCCCAGGTCGCCTCAACTCTAACCGAGCTTCTCCAAGACACATTGTGATGAACCTGTCCAAAGTCAAGACAAAAGAAAAGATTCTGCAAGCTGCCAGGAGTAAGCGCCAATTGACCTACAGGGGCAAGTCCATCAGAGTGACCGCAGACTTCTCTAATGAAACCTTCCAAGCAAGAAGACAATGGTCATCTACCTTTAATCTACTTAAACAGAACAATTTAAAGCCCAGAATTCTGTACCCTGCTAAGCTAAGCTTAAAAATTGACAGAGAAATCAAATCATTTACGGATATACAAACATTGAGGAAATTTGCCACAACAAGACCAGCTCTACAGGAAATACTTCAACCTGTTCTGCACACTGACCACCACAATGGATGAGCAGCAAAGTAAGAACTCAGAAATTAAAGGACAGAACCTAACCTCCACACTGATGCAAAAGACAAAACTAAGCAATGGACTCTCACCAAATAAGATGAATAGAATACTACCACACTTATCAATTATCTCAATAAATGTTAATGGCTTGAATTCACCACTGAAGAGACATAGATCGGCTGACTGGATTAAAAAACACAAGCCATCCATTTGCTGTCTGCGAGAAACACACCTGGCTTCAAAAGACAAATTAAAGCTCCGAGTCAAGGGTTGGAAGACAATTTTTCAGGCAAATGGAATTCAGAAGAAAAGAGGAGTTGCAATCTTATTTTCAGATTCATGTGGATTTAAAGCAACTAAAGTCAAAAAAGACAAAGATGGTAACTTTATATTGGTCAAGGGAAAAATACAACAAGAAGATGTTTCAATTCTAAATAATTATGCACCCAATTTAAATGCTCCCAGATTCTTGAAACTGACCTTACTCAGTCTGAGCAATATGATATCTGAAATACCATAATAACAGGGGACTTTAACACTCCTCTTACAGAGCTGGACAGATCCTCTAAACAGAAATTAAACAAACATACAAGAGATTTAAATGAGACCCTAGAACAACTGTGCTTGATAGACGCATATAGAACACTCCATCCCAAAGATAAAGAATATACATTCTTCTCATCACCCCATGGAACATTCTCCAAAATTGATCATATCCTGAGACACAAAACAAATATCAACAGAATCCAAAGAATTGAAATTTTACCTTGTATCTTCGCAGACCATAAGGCACTAAAGGTGGAACTCAACTCGAACAAAAATGCTCGACCCCACACAAAGGCATGGAAATTAAACAATCTTTTATTAAATAACAGATGGATGCAGGAAGAAATAAAACAGGAAATCATTAACTTCCTTGAGCATAACAACAATGAAGACACAGCTACCAAAACCTGTGGGATACTGCAAAAGCATTTTTGAGAGGAAAATTCATCGCTTTAGATGCCTACATTCGAAAAACAGAAAGAGAGCGCATCAACAATCTCACAAGAGTTCTTATGGAATTGGAAAAAGAAGAACAATCTAAGCCTGAACTCAGAAGAAGAAAAGAAATATCCAAAATCAAATCAGAGATCAATGAAATTGAAAACAAAACAATCATTCAGAAAATTAATAAAACAAGAAGTTGGTTTTTTGAAAAAATAAATAAAATAGATAAACCATTGGCCAGACTAACGAGGAATAGAAAAGTAAAATCTCTAGTAACCTCAATCAGAAATGATAAAGGGGAAATAACAACTGATCCCACAGAGATACAAGAGATCATACTCTGAATACTACCAGAAACTATATGCCCAGAAATTTGACAATGTGAAGGAAATGGATCAATATTTGGAATCACACCCTCTCCCTAGACTTAGCCAGGAAGAAATAGACCTCCTGAACAGACCAATTTCAAGCACTGAGATCAAAGAAACAATAAAAAATCTTCCAACCAAAAAATGCCCTGGTCCAGATGGTGTCACTCCAGAATTCTATCAAACCTTCAAGGAAGAGCTTATTCCTGAATTGTAGAAATTATTCCAAAAAATTGAGGAAGAAAGAATCCTCCCCAAGACATTCTATGAAGCAAACATCACCCTGATACCAGAACCAGGAAAAGACCCAAACAAAAAGGAGAATTTCAGACCAATCTCACTCATGAATATAGATGCAAAAATTCTCAACAAAATCCTAGCCAATAGATTACAGCTTATCATCAAAAAAGTCATTCATCATGATCAAGTAGGCTTCATCCCAAGGACGCAAGGCTGGTTTAACATACGCAAGTCCATAAACGTTATCCACCATATTAACAGAGACAAAAATAAAGATCACATGATCCTCTCAATAGATGCAGAAAAAGCATTTGATAAAATCCAGCATCCTTTTCTAATTAGAACACTGAAGAGTATAGGCATAGGTGACACATTTCTAAAACTAATTGAAGCTATCTATGACAAACCCACAGCTAATATTTTACTCAATGGATAAAACTGAAAGCTTTTCCTCTTAGAACTGGAACGAGACAAGGTTGTCCTCTGTCATCTTTACTATTCAACATAGTACTGTAAGTTCTAGCCAATATAATTAGGCAAGACAAGGACATAAAGGGAATCCAAATGGGAGCAGAGGTCAAACTCTCCCTCTTTGCTGACGACATGATCTTATACTTAGAGAACCCCAAAGACTCAACCACAAGACTCCTAGAAGTCATCAAAAAATACAGTAATGTTTCAGGATATAAAATCAATGCCCAAAAGTCAGTAGCCTTTGTATACACCAACAACAATCAAGATGAGAAGCTAATTAACGACACAACTCCCTTCACCATAGTCTCAAAGAAAATGAAATACCTAGGAATATACCTAACAAAGGAGGTGAAGGACCTCTATAAAGAAAATTATGAAATCCTCAGAAAGGAAATAGCAGAGGATATTAACAAATGGAAGAACACACCATGCTCATGGATGGGAAGAATCAACATTGTTAAAATGTCTATACTTCCCAAAGCAATCTACCTATTCAATGCCATTCCTATCAAAATACCAACATCGTACTTTCAAGATTTGAAGAAAATGATTCTGCGTTTTGTATGGAACTGGAAAAAACCCCATATAGCTAAGGCAGTTCTTAGTAATAAAAATAAAGCTGGGGCATCAACATACCAGATTTTAGTCTGTACTACAAAGCCATAGTGGTCAAGACAGCATGGTACTGGCACAAAAACAGAGACATAGACACTTGGAATCGAATTGAAAACCAAAAAATGAAACTAACATCTTACAACCACCTAATCTTCGATAAACCAAACAAGAACATACCTTGGGGGAAAGACTCCCTATTCAATAAATGGTGTTGGGAGAACTGGATGTCTACATGTATAAGACTGAAACTGGACCCACACCTTTCCCTGCTCACAAAAATTGATTCAAAATGGACAAAGGACTTAAATTTAAGGCATGAAACAATAAAAATCCTCCAAGAAAGCATAGGAAAAACACTGGAAGATATTGGCCTGGGGAAAGACTTCATGAAGAAGACTACCATGGCAATTGCAACAACAACAAAAATAAACAAATGGGACTTCATTAAACTGAAAAGCTTCTGTACAGCTAAGGAGACAATAACCAAAGCAAAGAGACAACCTACACAAGGGAAAGGATATTTGCATGTTTTCAATCAGACAAAAGCTTGATAACTAGGATCTACAGACTACTCAAATTAATCCACATGAAAAAAGCCAACAATCCCATATATCAATGGGCAAGAGACATGAATAGAACCTTCTCTAAAGATGACAGACGAATGGCTAACAAACACATGAAAAAATGTTCATCATCTCTATGTACTAGAGAAATGCAAATCAAAATAACCCTGAGATATCATCTAACCCCAGTGAGAATGGCCCACATCACAAAATCTCAAAACTGCAGATGCCGGCATGGATGTGGAGAGAAGGGAACACTTTTACATTGCTGGTGGGACTGCAAACTAGTACAACCTTTCTGGAAGGAAGTATGGAGAAATCTCAAAGCACTCAAGCTAGACCTCCCATTTGATCCTGCAATCCCATTACTGGGCATCTACCCAGAAGGAAAAAAATCCTTTTATCATAAGGACACTTGTACTAGACTGTTTATTGCAGCAGAATTTACAATCGCCAAAATGTGGAAACAGCCTAAATGCCCACCAACCCAGGAATGGATTAACAAGCTGTGGTGTATGTATACCATGGAATACTATTCAGTCATTAAAAAAAATGGAGACTTTACATCCTTCGCATTAACCTGGATGGACGTGGAAGACATTATTCTTAGTAAAGCATCACAAGAATGGAGAAGCATGAATCCTATGTACTCAATTTTGATATGAGGACAATTAATGACAATTATGGTTATGGAGGGGGGGAGGAAAAGCAGAAAGAGAGACTGAGGGAGGGGGGTGGGGCCTTGGTGTGTGTCACACTTTATGGGGGCAAGACATGATTGCAAAAGGAACTTTACCTAACAATTGCAATCAGTGTAACCTGGCTTATTGTACCCACATTGAATCCCCAATAATAAAAAAAAAAAAAAAAGAAAATACCAAAAAATAAATAAATAAATAAATAAATGCTCTGGAGGTCAGAGCACTGTCCTCCATCCCTGGCTGCAGCATCAGTGAGTCAGACTGTAGCATGAGAAGACTGAGGCTGGCAGAGTCACCTGACTGGCCAGGCACATACACTTTCACCTTCCCCCTTTGGATATGCAGAAACAAGAGAGCCGTCTTCACTGGCAACAGTGAAGTTGGGGATGATAGGGGCAGGCCATATGCCCCACCAAGAGTAAGAACAGCCATGTTAACCAGAGTAAAGCTAAATGTTTGGGGCTTCCCTAAGAAAGTACCATAAATTAGGTGACTTAAACTATAGAGAGTCATTGTCTCCCATGTCTGGAGGCTAGAAGTCTAAAATTAGACTGTTGGCAGGGCCACTTTCCCTTTGAAGGAGCTCAGGATGCATCTGTTCCAGGCCTCTCTCCTGGCTTCTGGTAGTTCTTGGTTAGTGGCAGCAGAACTCCCATCTTCGTGCAGCATCTCCTCTGTGTGTATCCCTATCCAACCTTCCTGCTTATATAAGAACCCAGTCATCCTGGACTAGGGGCCACCAGCTTAACTAATTTCATCTGCAGTGAGCCTTATTTCCAGATAAAGTCACATCTTAAGGTACTGGGCTTAGGACTACAACAGTACTGATTTGGGGAGGACACAATTTAGTTCATAACAAATAACTTCTAAGAAATAAGTACCACGCCCGGTTCTCCATTTCCTTTAGGAAACAGAAGTGGAACTGGATGATTTGTATAGGCCCTTTCAGCAGGGCCATTCTGAAATTCATCTGCAGTTAAAATCCTATCACAAATTCTCTTTGTGACTTTAACTGCACATTACAATTATGTGAAGGAGCTTTTAAAAAAATGCCGCCTCAGCCCTAGATCAAATAATCAGGGGTGGAACCCGGACATTTTAAACCCCTAGGTGCCTCTGAAACCATATTGAGTATTACCTACAATCATCCCTGAGACCATCCCGAGATGACATGGTAGGAATCTAAGATACCATCCTGTGTAAAACACACAAGCTTACAGCTAAAACAGGCACAAAAGCTCCCAATAGATAAGAAAGTGGCTATAATTCTGAAGACAACCACTAGTGTTTCAATCGAAATCCTTATTTTAATCATAATGGAGATCAAGTCTCATTTCTTCAAGATTGAATTTCTGTGATTGCTTTCTTATTGGTCATCCTCCCCCTAGTGGTGTGTTACCAAGGGGTAAGGTGTGGCCTTAGTCATCACTCTAATGATAATGCCTGACACAAGAGTAGGAAATTCTGTGCATGAATGAATAAGTGAATGAATTAATGTAAAGACTCAAGATGGAAAATTCAAAGCAAGAAGATGTTAACAACGGCATATTGCTATAATCATTTGGAAGAATGGCATATTTTCCATTTGCATAAGAATATGCCTTATTTAATTTTACTACCTTGATTGCAAGGTTCCTCATTTGACACCAAAGTCATGTTGTGCCTGAGGCTTCAGATGGTTTTTCCAGAGCACCAGTAACTTTCTCATTTGGAATTAAAGTGAGACCTCTTGGGTTTATGGGAAATGATAAAGGATAGAGGATATACCCAAATAAGAATTTCATGTCCTGAAATAAATTAACTAAATTATTCTAAACCATTTTTATATGTATGCAGAAAGGGTTATACACAAAGACAGATGATATACATAATTACTTTCTGAAATCCAAACATGAAACTCTAATATTACAGAGGCCCTTACACAAATATTTTCAGGGCCTCTTAGCTTCTTTTTCTTTCAAAAAGAAAGTACCAGTAACACAGAGTAGATATTGTGTTCATGTTGTAGGAAACTGAAACACTGAGATACTTAAAAATGCAAAGCTTTATCTATGCATTAATTTATTGAGTAAATGCTTATTCACTGAATGGTTTCACACATGGTATCTTGGAGAGATAATAAAGAGAAGTTAAAATGCAGCCCCTACCCTAAAGGAAATTGCATTTTAACATGGAAGAAAACAGAATGCTACGTAGTTATTACATCAGACAGGATGTTATTTCTGCAGTAAAATGCTCTCAAAAGGCAAGACAGTAGGTTAAAATAGAAAGAATGGTGCTTGCTTTGGCAGCACATTTACTAAAATGAGAATAATACAGAGAAGATTAGCATGGCCCCTGTACAAGGATGACAAGCAAATTTAGCTGCATTTCATATTTTTCTGGCAATATGAAAAAACAGGCTCTTCAGACACTCCCAAAGGATCACTTGCCCTCTCACAATGGACTCCAATCAAAGAAAATATTTGATACATCAGATGTGGAATCGAAATAGGGACCACAAAGAAGCTTAATGGGATCGATGAGAAAATTGAAAACCAACACACACACACACACACACACACACACACACACACAAATATATATATATCAGGGCATGAATGAAAAATTCACTAAAAAGGTAGTTTCAAAAAAAAGAAATTCTGGAAATTAAAGATTTGTTTAGGGAAGAACAAAATACAGGGGAAAGTTTAACAACAGACCAGACCAAGCAGAAGATATAATTTTATAGCTTGAAGACAAGGCTTTGTCTGACTGAATTAAGCCAGTCAGTCAAAAATGAAGAAAAAAGAATCAAAAAGAATGTGCAAAGGCTTTGAGAATTATGGGATTATGTATGACAACCAACCCAATTGCCTGAAATGTGAGGACAGCCGAGGGAAATAATCATGGGAAGGCAAGTTTAGAACATCTCTCCAAGAGACCTGAAGGCCTGAGAAGTTGAGCATTAACTTTGAAGGCAACTGAGAGCTATAAGATTTTTTGTATATTTAAGGAGTATCTATATAAAATATTTGGTCAAGGCTAGAAACAAATATCTCCACAAATATTTATAAGACATATAACTCACCCAATAGTGATATGTGTATTATTTAAAATTAAGAGCAAAATCGTCTAAACGATGGAAATAGAAATAATTCAAAATCGCCACTTCTCAGTCCTAAGAAGTAGAGCTGGAATGGAGGGGGCCGTGTTTTCATTCTTTTTTTTTTTTAATTCTTTTTCGTTTTTTTTTTCAATTGTTGGGGATTCATTGAGGGTACAATAAGCCAGGTTACACTGATTGCCATTGTTAGGTAAAGTCCCTCTTGCAATCATGTCCTGCCCCCAAAAGGTGTGGCACACACCAAGGCCCCACCCCCCTCCTTCCCTCTCTCTGCTCTTCCTTTCCCCCCCACTGCTTCTTTCTCTCTCTGCTCTCCCCTTCCCCCACCCCCACTGTGACCTTAATTGTCATTAATTGTCCTCATATCAAAATTGAGTACATAGGATTCATGCTTCTCCATTCTTGTGATGCTTTACTAAGAATAATGTCTCCCACGTCCATCCAGGTTAATACAAAGGATGTAAAGTCTCCATTTTTTTTTAATAGCTGAATAGTATTCCATGGTATACATATACCACAGCTTGTCAATCCATTCCTGGGTTGGTGGGCATTTAGGCTGTTTCCACATTTTGGCAATTGTAAATTGAGCTGCAACTGTAGTGTATAGTGCCCCATGATCACATTAATGTACACAGCTATGATTTAATTTTAAAAAAAGACAAATGGCTAACAAACATATGAAAAAATGTTCATCATCCCTATCTATTAGAGAAATGCAAATCAAAACCACCCTGAGATACCATCTAACCCCATCGAGAATGGCCGACATCACAAAATCTCAAAACTTCAGATGCTGGCATGGATGTGGAGAGAAGGGAACACTTTTACACTGCTGGTGGGACTGCAAACTAGTACAATCTTTCTGGAAGGAAGTATGGAGAAACCTCTAAGCACTCAAGCTAGACCTCCCATTTGATCCTGTAATCCCATTACTGGGCATCTACCCAGAAGGAAAAAAATCCTTTTATCATAAGGACACTTGTACTAGACTGTTTATTGCAGCTCAGTTTACATTGTTTTCATTCTAACCACTTACATGTTGTTGTGTTTTCATGCTCACGTGTTATTTTGGTTTAAAAAAAATTAAGGAGGTGATTTTGATCCTTTTATTGTGGTTTTGTAAGAGTAGTATTTGCTTTTTAGGAAACACATGGAAGTTTTTAGCATAAAAAAATGTATTGAAGTTTTTAGCATAAAAAAAATCTGTGTGCAGTTTACTCTTAAATGTTTCAGGAAAATACAGAATGTGTGTGAGGGTGAAGAGAGAAGAGACAACACAAATGTAATATTGAGGGGTTCTGGGTGAAGGCTATTAGTTCTTTGTTCTTTCTTTGTAACTTTCTACATGCAGAGTGAGAATGATAAAAGCATGATCAACTTTTGAGTAAAGACTGGAGGGAGAGGCAGCCAGATGTTGGGCTGTCAAGGAATGAATGAGGTGAGCAGATGAAGGTGGTGATAACTGCTAAGAAGGATTACACAAGAGGGGAGCACATGTAGTCCTCAAAGATGGAGCATCTGAGCATGCCTGGAAGAGAACGGGGATTAGAAGCTGGGTTTCTAGAACCTCTTCATCAGGTTCATTCTGCTCCTGATCTACTCAAGGTGTGTGTCTAATGTATAGCAGTGGTCAGGACAGAGGCCTGCTGCCACCTGATCCACGGTGCTGTGGGGGCCCATTTGGGGGCAGTTGTCCTTACTCTGGCTTCATTTGCAAACAGCCTCCTGGCCTTTCGAAGGGTGGCCCAGGGACACAACTCTATAAGCAAATTTCCAATTAGATGTCAATTATTAATACAACTCCAAGAAAATACTTCAAGCATTTCTCAATTTACTTCTCCAAAAGGAAACAATGGCTATCCATATTAATGACCTAATGTGAATAAATATTTTCACCAAAACTATTTCTTTTGACCAGTTAATGTGAGGTATAATTACTTTTTTATTTGATTTTTTCCCTCTAAAAAATTATTGACATTATATTAAATGCTAGACATTCTTTTTTTTTTAAAACCATTTCTAAATAACTAGAGTTTTCTGACTAGTTCTTGTAGTAAGACAAGTGAGACTATTTGACAAATGACTTGGAATCTTTGGGGCATAAAAATTGGCAAAAACAATGAAATTCTAAAGTCACGCCCAACCTGTAGAGAATGTAATCTCCTAGCATTGCACAATATTTAGGGAGTGTCATTAAAGTCCTAACAGAGCAACATTTTTAAGCTGTACCAAACAGATTTAAGCTAAATCAATGTTGCTCTTTAAAAACTATGTAATTTAAATCCTGCCCTTAAGGAGTTACTTGCTCGATTTAAGGGGGAAAAAAAACAAAGACAAAGAGAGATTAGTAAGAATATAACTGCTAATCTCCAGGAGGAAAATTCTTGTCACATACTTCAAGCTTTGCTATTTTTTTTTTTTCCTCAAGCCAGACTTTGTTCCATCTTCTCTCTCCTGCTTTTTTTCTCAGCATCTGACCCAGCAGGAAACAGAGACGAGAAAACTATACCTTCCGAATCGTCCCCTTTTCCATCTCAGTTGTAGTCCTAAGGAAATAACATCGGAGAGCTAGATGGTTTCTGGCTGAGAGATGTTTTATTTTTATTCAAATGGTTTAAGCTCCATAAAGCATAGGAAGCAATATTTTCAAACTTCAAACGCAAAAAATGTCTTTTCTCAGCACCATTTAATATTTGACAACTTAACTCCTAAATGGTTTTGCTACCCAAATACATTCTTTATTTTGAAGTTTCTATCCACTTGGATGAGTTATTAAAAGTCTTTCTGTCACTATATATTCTTAAAATCATTCTTTAAAACATGGAATTATTACTTTTTCTGTTGCTGACAAAATAGGAAATAATTCTTTGAGACACATAATATTAAAAAACGATATGTTTGTTCCAATGCCCAAGAGTGAGATGCTTTGGAGAGAGCATACTTAGTGGTAGCACATTCTAGAAGTAATACGAGAAACAGCATTTGGAGCTAGAGATACGGCTGCTTATATCTCTCAGTCACGCTCATGTTCACAATTTGAAACTCTGTCCTTAGAAGATTCCTGCTTCTCATTGTGCCTCTCAGACTGTTATTAACCAAACGCTCTGAATTTGTTACCTGGTTTGTACTTCTGCAACTGTATTTACCATGCATTAAAATTATCCTGAGATTCTGTTTAATTTATCCTTATTTACTATGCATTAAAATTATCCTGTTTAATTTATCCTTATCGTCTCAAGGCCCAGTAGGGGAGGAGCTAGAAACTTCACTCTTCTAATGCTAGGTTTGGCCAAGCTAAAATAATAGAAGTGAGTATGACAATCTGGGGGATGACAATCCCCAGTGTTCCCCAGCAGCTACAATACAGAATGCTGTAGGGCGGGCCTACTCAAATCTACCCTCCCTGATGATAAGCTGTGTAGTCAACAGTACCACACAGTACTGCCTGTCATGGAGAATTTAAGACATAGACAGACTTGTCTAACAGTGGTACTTAATGGACTTCAGCCTCATTTTTCTATTATTTTTAATTCCTTTTCTTTTTCTGATGGAGTCACCAGGTTAAATCTTGAATTAGAACATGCTGAGCAGCGACGTGTTCCAGAACCCGTACTGCTCCTGTATCCTCATGAAACTCCAACAGCATCCATTCCATGGTGTGCTGTTCATCCTGCTTCCCGCCATCCTTCAACTCTTGCTCATCATTCAGGCCTCCATTCATGGGTTACTGCTTCTGGGAAGCTTCCCCAATGGCCCCAAGACAAGACTGGGCTCACTTAGCAGGTGTTTTCTAGGGTTGCTCTACAAACAAAAGTGGTATCCTCAGATCTTACAGAGTAGTTGACACAGATGCAACCGTCAATAAAAAAGAAGGAGAATGGAGCAATGCCGGCTCCATTCTATTGATAAGTTTAGGAAGAGTCACAGTCGATTTAACTGTCAAGAGAGTTTTAAAGAAATGGCCAGAAGCCAGTCTTGAAGCCAGTCTTTAGTTGCCGGCCACAGGACTCTGCCGTCCCTCCATCACTCATCTTTCTCATGGCCTTGGATGAAGACATGGGAGCCAGAAGATCACATTTCCAGGTGACATAAAGCTGGAAAATACCATGACTATACTAGACGTTGGTGTTAAATTTGAAAACATCTTAACCGACAGGATAAAAGGTGCCACAAAACTGATAAGGTGGAACTTAGGGGAACATGTCCACTCCCAGTTTGCTGTTAGGAAGAGGAAAACAGCGCCTCCCACAGCAGTAGTCTTGACTCCAATTGAGGTTAGTTATCAGAGTTATTTTTTACTGTTTATATAGATATCAAATTTTATGAAGGGGGAGTGGGAAATCCACCAGTTGAGAGTCACTATTGTGAAGGGAAGGAAGGCACCAGCATGGGTTCTCAAGCCAGTCAGCTGGCCAGGAAAATGAAGCCAGGCAGTAAGCAGTTACATAGTTCACAAGGGTGACCTGGGTTCAATAGTTTAGTCTGGGATCCTTACTTGTGGTCACTATTCTGCAAACTGATTCCCGCCCGGGAGGGCTGCAGTATTTAAGAACTGAGAATGATGTAGATAAATGCAGATGCTTCCATTTAGGGTTAAAAAATGAATTGTGCAAGTAAGTGCCAGAAAGGGTGACTTAGATTGACAGAGGATTTTTAAAGTTATTTTTATTTTAAATTATAATATATTTAAATATCAACTGAAAGCAAACACAACCTGAGCAACAGGATTCTGAGGCTGAAGGAACCTAAAATTGTGGCGCGCTTAGGCATTGAAGGAAGACAGACAACGCTGTCTTCAAGGGAAGACAGGGAAGGGAAGCCCAGCTTCCTGAGAAGAGCCACATCAGACACTTCTGAGCCCAGGTCCTCTTCCACAGGGGCTGTCACACAGGCATGGTAAGACATGTTTTAAAGATGGTATTCAGGGCACTGTGGACATCAGTATTGTGACACAAGGGATGCTTGAAAGAGCTTGGGCTGTTCCCTCTGAAGTGTATGAGGCTTGGGGGAGCTGAGACAGCTGTTGCATGATAATGGAAGGACTGTCATGGGCACAAATGGAATTGACTTTTTCTTGTGACTCCAGAGGCCTGATCAAGATCAATGAGTAAAATCACAAAGAGGAAATAAATTGTAGCTCAGGGTAGAGAACTTTCTAACATGAGTGCTGTCCAGCAATAGAGTATGGGCTGTTAGAGAAAGTAAATACCTTGCCCCAAAGGCCTCATTCAGATGCCAGATGCCATTTCCTAGCAGGCCTGATCAGCTGGGTCTTGTGTCTGGGGAGAAGTCTTTAGAGACACAACCTGAGGGTTCCTTACGCCCCTGAAGGTTCTTTGGTTCTGGCAACCCGTGGAGCCGAGTAATCTATCTCAGTTGACCTACACTTTCCTAGACTCCATATTACAAATACGAAAACTAAGATGCTTGGAAATGAACTGAAAGGTCACAGGAGCATGTCAGTTGCAGAGGGGAGACAGAAACCCAGACCTTCTGAGGCCCTTCTAGTCTCATCCCTTCTCTACCTTGGTGCTTCTTAAAGTGATTCTGATCAATGGCCTAGACTTGTTTTTTACACTGGTTGAGCCACCTTGAAAACAACCCTATGTAGATAAAAATTCATTTAAACACATAGCCCAGATAAATGAAGAAGAAAGCAGATTTATGCTGGAAAATAATAGTTAGAAATGACTTTTTTGTTTGCAACAATTCTCAGGTTATTGTCATTCACACTCAACCAATATCTACACACCATGCCCAGAGCTAGTTCTGGAAATACAAGAATAAATAGGATGGTGCTTTCTTCCAAGTTGCTCATATTCCCAGGACGTTAAGAGAGAGGGACAAGGAAACACTCACTACCATGCCATGAGTGAATGTTCAGCTTTATACAGTGCTATGGAAGATAAGAGAAGGGAACGTCTAAATCTGTGCAGGAAAATTAGAGAAGGCTCCACAGAGGAGATGACATTTGATCTCCAACTTGAGGTATATAGAAAACAGGACAGAAGACGCTGCTTGTGCAATGACAGGGAGGCACAAAAACACAAATGGGACCCACGAAGCTCCCTGGGTCTGAAATACCAAGTGTCGGAACAGGAAATCTGGGGAATGAGACCCTAACTGAGAATCACGCTTGGGAATTTGGAAGTGACCCGATAAGCAAGTGCCTGGTTTTCATCCATATTTTAAGAGGATCACTTTGGCAGCTGAATGAAAGGTAGACATTGCCTTAATTACACGGAAAGAGCTCATACATTATAGGAGCTAATGCAGTCCAATGTCAGTTTCTTTACTGGTTTATTGAATCTCTTTCTCAATTTATTAACAGTATGATATTCATATGGTCTGGAAATATTTTTTAAAAAGAGAAAAGCAGAAACATTAAAAATTTCAAGTCCTATCTTTTCTATTTATTTTAAAGGACAGAAAACTTTTTAGAGGAAGGAAAATATAATCACACTGCATACATCCAACATAGTTCTAGGCCAAATTCACCTAATAAATTCACTTGATCTTAGTCAAAAGCCGAGAAATGATTCTAACAAATTGACATGGGAGAAAATGCATTATTTTTTTAAATGAAAGATGAAGAAAATAGCCGAGTACACCATTTAACTTAAGAACAACTTGGAAAAATCATCAAGTTTTTGTTCTTTTTAAATTGCTAATTAAAAGATAATATATATATTTGTGGGGTACAATGTTACATTTTATGTATGCATAACTTATAGAATGAATAAGTCGAATTAATTAACATATCCACCATCTCACATACTTATCGTTTTCATGCATGTGGCAACACATTTGAAATCTACTCCTTTAGCAATTTTTAAGTAAATGTTACATTATTATTATCATTAACGGTAATTACCATGCTGTGCAATAAATCTCAAAACTTGCTCCTCTTGTCTAAATGAAACTTTGAACCCTTGACAAAACCCTTCCCCCTTCCCACTCCCACCAGCCTCTGGCAATCACTATTCTACTCTTGGCTGCATAATTTTAGATTACACACATAAATGAGATCAGGCAGCATTTGTCCCCATGTGTCTGGCTTATTTCACTCAGCACAATGTCCTCCATTACCATTCTGTTTGAATCGCCACTTCTAAAATATTGTTTACCAATAGCTCTGCCCAGTTAGATGTAGTGCACTTCTTGCTATCCAGACATTTTTACTCTTCTTTTGGTGAAGTTCACCAGAAATGCGCTTACTTCCAGCCAATGCAGCATGGTGGCATTCAACTCACTCCCAGCCCTAGGGTTAGATCCTTACTGGCCAGAGCCAATTAGCAAACGGCATTCCCTGGTCATAGTGATTTATGCAGACATGACTAACATGCCCAATCAGAGACATTGGACATCATGCAAACTTTCTGAGACCCTCAACCATGGACTTGAAGCTGCAGACGGAAGGACACAACTCCTGGAATTCCTGCAGCCATCAATTGACCATGGAGGAGACCCTCCCTGAGCTTGAGACTAACACAGCAGGACTCAGAGCTGATCAATGGACAGAAAGCACATCTGAGGGCACAGCTGGAGCCCGAGCCTCCGTTGCCATTTTCATGTGTATTAGGCACAGACTCTGTCTTTTGCTTAAGCTAGTTTGAATTAGAATTTCTGTCACTTGCAAGTCAAATCTCCTGAGGTAGATGTCAAGGGGGAAATATGAGATAAATTCATCTCTTACCCCATCTGCCTATTAAGAAAGTTGTCTTTGGCCCTTTGAGGATTCTCCATACTTCTTTCCATAGCAGCTGTATTAGTTTGTAATCCCACCAGCAGTGTAAAAGTGTTCCTTTCTGTCCACATCCACACCAGCATCTGCGAGTTTGTGATGCGGGCTATTCTCACTGGGTTAGGTGCTATCTCAGGGTGGTTTTAATTTGCTTTCCTCTGATGACTAGGGCCATGAGCATTTTTTCAGGTTTGCAGGCCATCCATATGTCTTCCTCAGTGAAGGTTCTGTTCCTGTCTGTTGCCCGCTTGTAAATGAGATTATTCTCTCTTTTCTTGTCGATGACTTTAAGTTGTCTATAGACTTTAGTTATCAGCCCTTTATCAGATTCATAGCTGCCAAATATCTTCTCCCATTCTGAAGGTTGTCTGTTTGCTTTAGTTGTTGTACCCTTACCTGTGCAGTTTTTAGCTTGATCATGTCCAATTTATTTATTTTTTGGTGTTGCTACAATTGCCAAAGGGGTTTTCTTCATAAAAATCTTCTCCCAGGCTGATACTGACAAGAGTTTTTCCCACATCTTCTTCTAGAATTTTTATAATTTCTTGTCTTAATTTAAATCTTTTATCTAGTGAGAGTCAATTTTTGTAAGTCATTCAAGTTTACTATCTTGCAACCCCATTACCAAGTATCTACCCAGAAGAAAAAAATAATAATTTTACCATGAAGATATTTGCACTAGAATGTTCACTGCAGCTCAGTTCACAATTTCTAGGATGTGGAATCAACCCAAGTGCCCACCAACACATGAATGAACTAATAAACTGTGGAACATGTGTACCCTGGAATACTATTTAACCCTTGAAAAGATGTAGACTTGACATCTTTTGTATTTACCTGGATGGAATTGAAGAACATTCTTCTTATTAAAGTATCACAAAATGGTAAAGCAAGTAGCCAATGTTTTTAATACTAATATGAAACTAATAGATAAATAACTATACCCTCACACAAGAAAAAAAACACTATACCCTCACACAAGTAAGTAGGGAAAGAGAAGAGGAAGGATAGGAGAGAAGAGGAGGGAGGAGGATTGGTAAACTCTCACCTGAAGGGCACAATGGAAGTGTTTACAGCACACCCCTGGGTGAAGGGCTCAACTACAGCTTGAACGTTACCTAACAAATGCGAACAATATAAATTAATCATTTGGACCCTCATATTAATCTGAAATTTTTTAAAAAAGAAAGTTATCTTTGTCATTAAATTATTTTTTTCTGGAAAAAGTTACCTGAATGATATCTTTCTAGTTTTGTTCTGTGAAGCTACAGGCAAGTCCATTTTTTAGCCTCCAAGCTCCTACAACCTCCTGAGACTTCTTTGGAAATCACCCCATCTCATAGAGTAGGCATTTGTGGGCTCATCTTCACATTTTAATGGACTATAGGTTTCCAGTAAGTGAGGACATTTCTTGCTTATCTTTGGATTTTCTATATCCCCTAGCACAAAGCTGGGCATGTAACAGGTGCTTAAAACATGTTTCATAAAGTGATTTACATTCATTCTATCAATTCAATGTGCTACCCTTGCAGGCTGTACAAAATTGAATTTTGAGTTGTCTGGCTATGCTGTTCTTTTAAAAAATCAATAGAAATAAATATAAAATTAGTGAAAACATTTCCTTCTGAATCATTCATAGATTCTGTAGGACTGACCATCCCAAATGAAATAGAACTAATCATACATTTTGGAAGGCAAAGTTAATATTTGTCTAACAGGTATTTTAAAGATCTCGCCAATGTTGAAGAAAGCCCTTCAGTCTTATTTTCATATTAATAGAAGCAGGAAATCATGCCTTGTCAAGAATGAAATACAAACTTGAACACAGAAAATTCAAAAGCTATATTTGAGCTTTCTCATAAATAATAATCCATTTTATCCAATTCAAAAGACCAAGGCAAAGGACAACTATTAAATTTATTAACAAAAGTTATTGTAGCTGTCTTAGCTTGTTCACATCAGTTAATGTCCTGTATTCTCATTGTCATCTAGCACCTTAATGTAATGTCCACATATATTTTGTGCCCAAAGAATATTTATTAGGTTAAAGTAAAGGAAATAAACTGACTTCTTCTGGAATATACTATATGTCAGTGCTCTTTGAAGGTGTTTTCATTTGTTCTCTCACTTAATCCTCATGATAATTATTTTATTAATTCATCTGTTTGTTCAATTCATCTATTCATCATTCAATAAGTATTATTAAATAATGCATCAATAATAATAATAACATTATTCATGTCCTACTATGTGTAGGAGCTGAGCATGCTGTGGTAAACAAAATGATAGAGTTTACAGAAGGAAAAACAACAGAAAAAGTGAATCCATGGAAAATTTGGGGGTGAGGGAGTGAGAACTGAGTAAGTAAAAACGTTAATATGAGGCTTCTCTAGGAAATTTACATCATCTTAAGCTACGGTGGAGGATACAACAAAACCAGCCATTCAGAGAGCAAGGAGGACAGTGTCCAGGACAAATAAAGAACATGAACAAAGGCCCTGGGGTCACCATGAGTGTGTGTGCTGGTGTGGCTGAAGGGAGATCAGTGCAGCAATTTGGAGGGAATAATAACCGACTTCCATTTACACATGAGTTAACTGAAGAACATAGAATTTAACTAAATTACCTAACATCCCACATCTAGTGTGTTGTGGAAACGGGATTTAAATTCAGACTTTTCTGAATTTCATAGCTAGAGTGCTATGGCATCAGCCCTAGCTCACTGTAACCTCAAACTCTAGGGCTCGAGTAATCCTCCTGCTTCAGCCTCCTGAGTAGCTGTGACTATAGGCGGCTTCCACAAAGCCTGGCTAATTTTTCTCTTTTTAGTAGAGATGGGTCTTGCTTTTGCTCAGGCTGATCTCAAACTCCTGAGCTCAAACAATCCACCCTCCTTGGCCTTCTGGAGTAGTAGGATTACAGGCATGGGCCACCGTGCCTGGCCCTAGAATAAAGGGATTTTTGCCCAAGGTCCCAAGCTAATGAGTGGTAGAATCAGGTTGTATTATAGGACTCCCAACTTCCAAGTCTGTATTTTTAGCTACCTAAAAATACAGCTATCTATTAGGTAGCTGCTCTAGAACAGAAGAAAGAATAGCAACAATCTTTTCTTAATTGATACATAATAATTGTAAATATTTTGGGGACACATATGGTACTTTGATACATACAAGGAATGACCAAGTCAGGGAAAGTGAGAAGTATGTTGTGGAAATGGGATTTAAATTCAGACTTTTCTGACTCAAGACAGAGTCTCACTCTATCGCTCAGGCTAGCGTGCTATGGCGTCAGCCCTAGCTCACTGTAACCTCAAACTCCAGGGCTCAATAATTAGTAGGATTACAGGCATGGGCCACCATGCCCGGCCCTAGAATAAAAGGTTTTTTGCACAAGGTCCCAAGCTAATGAGTGGCAGAATCAGATTGTATTATATGTATACCTATTGGACATTTATACACCTTCCATCACCTCCCACATTTTTTTCTTTATGTTGGGAAAATTCCAAAGCTCTTTTAGCTCTTTTGGACTAAATGATACATTATTGTTAACTATCCTCAGCTTACAGTACCTGTACTATTAAACACTAGATCTCATTCCTTCTGACTAATAGAATTGTATCCATTAACCACCCTCTCTTCATTCCCTCTCCTCCCTACCCTTCCTAACCTCTGGTAACCACCAACCATCTATCTCATGAGATTCACTTTTTAAACTTCCACATGTAAGTGCAGGTATTTATATTTCTGTGCCTGGCTTATTTCACTGAACGTAATGTTCTCCTGTTCCATCTATGTTTCTGTAAATCACAGGATTTCATTCTTTTTATGACAAAATAATATTCCATTGTGTATATATACTGCACTTTGTCTACCCTGTTGCCCCAAAAATAAGACATCCTCCGAAAATAAGACCTACTTACAGGAAAGCTAAGACGTCCCCTGAAAATAAGACCTAGCGCATCTTTGGGAGCACACCTTAAAATAAGACACTGTCTTATTTTCGGGGAAACAGGGTATTCATTGATTGATGGACACAAATCTTAGCTGTTGGGAATGGTGGCAGAATAAACACAGGAGTGCAGATATTACTCAGTAGACTTATTTGCTTTATTTGGCATATAAACCTAGCAGTGGGACCGCTGGACTGTAGGGAGTTGTATTTTTCATTTTTTGAGGAGCCTCCACAGTCTGCCTGCTAATTTACATTCCCACCAACAGTAAGTGAGTTTTCCCCTTTCTTTGCATTCTTGACAAAATTGGTATTTTTTTTCTTTTTGATAAATACGATTTTAACTGGGGTGAGATGATATCTCATTGTGGTTTCCATTTGCATTTTTCTGATGACTAGTTAAAATTGGACATTCATATACCTATTGGATATTTATACATCTTCTTTTGAGAAATGTCTATTCACTTTGCCCACATTTTAATCATATTGTTTGGTTTTTTTGCTATTGAATTGTTTAAGTTCCTTACATATTCTGGTTATTAATCACTTGTTGGATGGATAGTTTGCAAACATTTTCTCCAGTGTTTTTAGATTTTCTCTTCACTTTATTGATTTTGTGTGTGTGTGTGTGTATAGAAATGTTTTAACTTGAAGTAATCCTATTTGTTCATTTTTGCTTTTCTTGCCTATGTTGTTGGGGTTTTTGCCAAGACCAATGTCCTGAAGTATTTCACCTGTATTTTTTTCTAGTAGTTTCATAGTTTGGGGTCTTATATTTATGTCTGTAATCCATTTCAATTTGATTTTTATATATGGTGAGAGATAGGGGTCTAGCTTTATTCTCCTGCATATGCACATCCAGCACTGTTTATTTAATAGACTGTCTTTTCCTCAATGCAAGGATATTAAGTACAAGACAAACCCTTGTATGGAAAAACTGAACCATTTCACAAGCATTATTGAAGTGAGTGGATTTGGGAAAAAATAATAGCTCTGAAACTCAAATTTGAGAATTCTTTGGAGTTAGTGAGACTAATGAGAACTTACCTATTGAACTTCAGCATCTTGGGTCTTTATGGGACAACTTGAAGAAACAGAAAATGATTTGCATTTTCTCTCTTGATTATGTTGACAGGCATGAATATTGCAAAATAATAGCAAGTATCATCTTTTGGGTGCTTATGACACACTAGAAACTGCTAATTGTGTTACATGCATCATCATACTTAACCCTTACAGATCTCTGTGAGGTCAGTATTACTGATCTACACATTATATGGATGAGAAAATTGAGGGCTTATCATATTAAGGATACTTTCCTAAACACATAACCAGTAAAAATCCAAGCTATTTGACCAGTGTCTCCTTGACTCACACATTTTTGTTTACAGTATTGATTTGCCAAGTAAGCCTCCTTTTCCAAAACCTATCAAATCCTCTTTCAAGTGCCAATGCAGCTTAGCTGATGTGTGAGTTGGCCCAAATTCTAAATGAGTGGGACTTTGATTACTGGCATTTTCTTTTATAGATTTTTTTTTCTGGAAATAGTTAGGGTCAGCTTCCATCAGAGTAATTTGGGCAGCTAGCAAATAATAAAGGAATCAAATTCAGCTGGCCAAAGATTTCTTCTCTTTTTCCTGAGAAAGCACCTCTTTCAATGGCAAGGTCAGTTTCTTGAGGGACTTGGGGACAACAGAAATAAGAATTATTTCCTCTCATCCAGAGTGGTTAAGGGCCAGTAAGCTTTAATTAGTAATACTTAATCCTATGCCTGAAATTGGCATTGTTCCTGTGACAAAGTCATCCCTCTCTTCCTTTTTTCTTAGTGAGGGTCATAACCTTCCCCCTCATTAGCTTATTTAAGTTGTATAATAAACAAGTGGCTTGCACATTATTGAGCCTTTATCTCTGTCATAACCTTCCGCTCAGTATTAGATTGGAGAGATAAAGGCTCAGTTAATTTTACTACTACACAGTTTCACTCACTTCCCACCTTCTCTAGCATTACCACCCTTTTCCTTTCTTTTCTTTTCTTTTTTTTTTTTCCCCCACAGTTTTTGGCCAGGGTTAGGTTTGAACCTGCCACCTCCTGTATATGGGGCCGGCGCCCTACTCCTTTGAGCCACAGGCACCACCGATTACCACCCTTTTTCAAAAACCCAATTCGAATCTGCAACCCACTGCAGATTTTTGACTGGTTTCTTGTCTTCCAAGTCCCTATCTCCATCCCTCTTCTAAAGTGGTATGTTTAATTACAAAATTTAGCAAATTATTCTCCTGCTTAAAATTCCACAGTAACTTCCAATCTCTCCTTTGATGGAGAACAAAATTCTTCACATAAAATTTTTATCCAGGCCCAGCAAAATCCACTGTGGTCTGGATGCCCAGTTGGAAGCTCTCCTAGCATCATGAACTTCTCTGTCATAACAGATATCACTGCTATAATCAAATGCTCAGCTGTCCTGATTATTTGCCTCTTGTAGATCATCAGATCTGTGAGGTCAGGAATGCTGACAACCCATGTTGTGATGCTTAGTAACAAACGCATGAGCAACTCTATGTGGGAGAAGACTTAGCTGCCAGGCTAAAATATTTAATCTTTTAAATACACAAACCCACTAAAGATTTTTGAACTGGAAGTGGCTTGCATACAATTTTTCACCACTTTGCCCCAGAATATGGTTGAAAGAATGTAGTATTACCTTGGCCACTTAATATTCTAGACTCTGCCACAGTACTTGGATTCTTCCAGAGCATTTTGGATGCCTCCAGGGTGAAAGTCTACATAAGTCAATAAAAGCCAGATAGAAAAGCTAATTTTTTTCCAAAGACGTGCTTCAGAATCACTCTGATCCACACTTTCTAGAGGAGGAAGTATAAATTGAAGGCTAGAGGATTCTACAGGCTCTGTCCTACCTTTGGCTATAGAAGATGCAAAATTTCTGACATTGAGTATCAGCTGAGCCAAGGGCCATATTTCAGAAAGATTCAGCAGCAGTGAAACTGAATTTATGCAGAGTCTAGAATTTATTTCTAGAGATTGTCGTAATACATAACTAGTTGGTGGATTTGCATAAACATGTATTTATAGGTCGTCACTATAAATGTGAAGGATGTATGCACAAGGGTTTTTCTCTCCCATTCACCTTCAGGCACCTCTCAGGAGCTTAAGAACGCGGCATTGCTTCCGTTCACAAGAGTCGGGTTAGGAAAATAAGAAAACAAACTGAATTCAGTCCAAAATGCAGTTTTATTTTCAAGGCCATCTGTGCACAGACATACCCCAGAGGCAATAAAATGTTGCATTATTCTTCATTATTGTCCTGGAAGAGTATTCTGGTTTTATGAGGGAGCCTTGATTTTGTAAGCGGGAAGAAATAGCAATTTCTAGTGGTGGTGATAGTGGTGGTGAATTAACTTGATTTTGAAAAATAAATAAACTTTGTCTCTGACTAAACTTTACTGTGTTGACTGAGCCTTTAATTTTTTTTAATTTTTTTATTTCAAATTAATATGAGAGTACAAATTTTTTGATTATATTGTTCTCATTTCTAAGATAAAGTTCCCGTTGTAAAAGAACCCCTCACCCAGGGGGCATGCTATACACCCTGGCCTTGTGCACATTAGGTGAGATCCCACCAGATTCTCCCCTCCCATTTAATATTGATATTCTAATACCACCGAGCTCTCTACTTAGCTAATGCTTTGGCTTCGATATCTGAAATTATATTTCTATTTTATTAATTTCTAAAAGTTATATTTGATTAGCTTGTGAAAAACTTGCTTCTTTTTTTTTCTTTCTTCATCTTGGGACTAATTTTTTAAGATAACACATAAGTCATTAAGTGAGTGAAGGGAGGAAGTTGTTTATGTGGCCAGGTGGGATAAGATAAACCCACACAAACTTCTAGAAAGTTTTACTAAAGCACTATAATCCCTATGCCCTATGCTAGAGGATGTCATGTGTTAACATTTTCTTTTTTTAATTTTATTTATTTATTCATTTTTTTTTTTAGAGACAGAGTCTCACTTTATCACCCTCGGTAGAGTGCCGTAGCATCACAGCTCACAGCAACCTCCAACTCCTGGGCTTAGGTGATTGCCTCAGCCTCCTGAGTAGCTGGGACTACAGGCACCTGCCACAAGGCCTGGCTAATTCTTTTTTGCTGCAGTTTGGCCAGGGCTGGGCTCGAACCGGCCACCCTTGGTATATGGCACCAGCACCCTACCCACTGAGCCACAGGCACCACCCAATGTTAACATTTTCTTTAATTTTGAGACAGGATATTTAATAGTCAATTTCAACTTTGCAAAAGCATTTTCTTAGAGATTTTTGAGTGCTTAGGTTTGCATTTCTGACATAATAGCACAATGTTGATTTTATATCTACATTTCTTGGACCGTGTGACCAAGAAAAATGAAGACCCTGTGGAACACTTTCTGCTGCAGGGCATCTGGGTGGTCCAGGCTGTCCAGGCATAAGTACCAAATGGCTCCCGCAGTGTTCTGTGTGGCAGAGACATTCGGGGTTGGAGGCCCATAGCTACACATCAGTGCACTACGAGGCCTGGTAGTTCCTGCAGGACCAGGAGCAGCTTCCCCAGCAAGCTCCTGTCTTTGCAGCACCCATGCCGGTGGTAGGACCTGGCTCCAAACTGCTAGGGAAGCCCAGATAAGGCTGGGGAGCCCTGGCCAGGAAGCAGCATGCAAAAATGAAAGCCAATACAGAATAGTTTTTTTCTTTCATTTTTGAAAGAGTGTCTAATCAAAACTTCTTAAAGCCCATCATTGTACATGTCAGATAGCACAGCCAAGAGGAAAGAGTAGAAAATATTGAGCCAAAATTGGTTCAAACCCTCGCTCTCAACGAAGCTAAATTCGCATAGCCAAATGTGGTACTTGGAAGATGTTGCTGTGTGCCACACTTCTCAACCGGAAAATGGGAATGCTAGCATGTGCCTCCAGGCACGGAGTGAAGATTAATTTATATATCAATTTTTATTTTATGTGTATGTATACACACACACACATACTCTCTCTCTCAGTATGCTACTTGGCACAAATTCACACTGAGTACTACTAGAGTTAAAATTTGAAGAATTTGGCAGCCAAGAATGGTTTTCTATAGATGGTGTGGGAAAGACAATTTCTTAGGCTTCTGGGCTTTGATTTCTAAATTCTTTATGATATGCCCATATTGAAATAAAAACATCAAATGTTATCTCAAATTTTAATTTAAAATGAAATTTATTTTATTTTAATAAACAAACTTGGATTATGTTACTCCTTTGCTAAACCTTCCAGTAGTTTCCCATTACAGTTATGAAAACACTACTGATCCACCTAGTCTAGGGCCTGAGGACATTCGCCTGGAAGAGAGAAAGTGGAGAAAGAGAATCCTGATAACTAAAGGAGGCGGGGCCAGCCAGGAATCTAAGCCAGAGAACGCGAGGCCCAGTCAGTCCCTATCTAGCTTTTTTCTTTTTTTTTTTGTTTTTTATTTATTTATTTATTTTTTTATTAAATCATAGCTGTGTACATTAGTATGATCATGGGACACCATCCACTTGGTTCATAGACCGTTTGACACATTTTCATTACACTAGTTAACATAGCTTTCGTGGCATGCTAGTAAAAGTGGAATGTAAAGATCTTAGCAAAATAACCTATCTAGCTTTTTTCAAGGGAAAGGCTGCAATGCAACGGTGGGAGAGCTGCACAGCTGGGTCAAATGGTTACGTAAATGAGGACAGTGCCTCTGCCCCACCTGTGCCTTCCGTAGCAGATAAAATGTCTTGACCCTGTCTGTTCCTCTGGGGTCACAGGAATCCCACTCCCCACACAGGACTCGCCCATCCGGGCGGTGGCAGGATATATACCGGCCCCTCCCCCACTACTGTCTTTTGTGAAATTGGTGATCACATTCTGAGTCTATAGGCTTCCCAGTGTCAGCTCTGCCTGGACGTTCTCCTGGGAACGAAGTCAGACAGAGACCTAAGAGCGGATGAGGCCTCCTGCCTGCCATTGCCGGATTTGGTGGCCTGCCAGTCTAATCACCAGAAAGAGCTTCACCAGCATCCAGCTGCCTTCAGCCTCATTTCCAAATAGCACTGCTGAAAGGGGTTGCCTCAGTGTCTCCTGGCAACAGCCAACTTATAAACATACACAATTAACCTCACCTGTCATCAGGGAAGAAATACATTCAGATAGTTTAGAAGTTCAATTTAATTTGGCAAGCCATGTACCCAGCCTGCCTACCTTCCAAGGAGGAGTCAGAGGTATATAAATAATGGCTCTTTCCCTCAAAAAACTTGAAGACAGAGATCCAAACACAGAACCTGACCCTTAGTAGCATCAAAGAGAAGTCTAATTAAAAGATGCTTTGAAGTTGACTGTCTCCAATACAGAGCAGAATGAAGTAGTTACAAGAAGAGGCGGAATCGTAATAAAATCTCAACTGGAATAGAATCCACACAGAAAGGGAGGAAAAGCTGGTACTAACCCTACTGAGCATGAGAGGATGAAGGAGACGCTCATAGGTAGAGAAGGCAGGCACACAGCGGAAGACACAGCTGGTGCCTGGTGGAGGCAGGAAGGCTGGGAGTTAGGTACAGTCAGGTGCAGCAGGAGTCTGTGGTGAGGATGGAGAGAGGGAGGCTGGGATCAGACTGTGGATTATGAAGAGCTTCGAGGCTCTATCAAGGGACTTATTCTTACTAGTAATTAGTATTTGACAAAGGTCACAGAAAGCTCCCAGCCGTTTTAGGAAAGACACCAAGGCAGCTGAATGGGAAGGAGCCATCGGCAGGCCAGATGCCAGGGAAAGATAAGAGATAACTTCCCTACTCCCAAGGCCCTGGCGGACGCCACTCAAAGGCAAACTGCAAGAGGAGAGGAGAAACTTTCAAAGCTACGTGTTCTGAAAATAGCCTGTGTACATTGATAGTCTTTCTCTAAGCCTCAGGCTACACCCTGGTGAGCTCTGGCAAATACAAATAGAATCTTGGGACCACAGACAGCTTCAAAGCGGAACAGTCATGCATCAGTTTGGTCTCGGGAGCCTAGTGAGTACAATGGGGTGAGCCCCAGGCTTGGACAGTCACCAAGCCTTCCGGGGTGTCCTTCCAGCAGACAGATCGACCCAAACCAGAGTTGCCCTGTCACCCAAAGGCCCTGCAGAAAGCCCAGGAGACGTGGTGTTTCCCCACATCTGCTGACTCACTCCCTCATCAACTGTACAAGTATTTGTGGTGTTTCCCCCAGGGATTAAATCCTTTTGACGGAGGGAAAGGGCTTTACAGTGCTCTTTATTAGTTATTGGATTTTCCATTTCTCAGTGCGGGGGTGGAGAAGAAGACGCAATAAAGGCAAACAGTTCGCAATTGATCCTTTGCTTCTCTCCAGGGAAACTTCCTGCCAACTGACAAAACACACAGATTTTGAGAAGAAATCACAAATTGCTGGCAAACCTTTTCCTTTGTATTTTAAATTTTTGTTAATTTTGTAAGCCCCTGTTTCCTTCATTTTGAGATGAGAATAATAATGCTAACCTCATAAGGTAGCTGAGAACAGGTTCACCATCATTTGACAGTGGAAAGTAGTGCACAGCACAGCTCGGGGTGAGGAGGTGGGGGGGTGCAGGGAGGGGAGGCCACCTTTCACAAAGGCCACAGTGTAAATGGTGCCTGATGCAGCGGAGCAGTGCGCAACCCATACCACTGCACAGGGCAGCCCCGGCTCTGAGAGAGAGGATGAGGGGAATGAGGCTGTGGAACTGCCTGTTACATGGGCTGTTTGAATCATTATACTGCCCAGGACATCAGTGGAATGCCTAAGTCCCAACAGTGATGATCTGCCTCTAACCAAGATCATGCCTCAACCATGAGCAGCTTGGATTAAAGATAGTATGCACAACAGCAATAAATCTGAAATGTACCGATATGACACTCACAGGAAATGCTCACTCACAGCACTTAGGATTCTGGATTTTTAAATACCAAATGGGTATAATGCAAATATTCCATACCAAAGCTATAAAAAGCCCCAATCATTTCTGATCGCAAGCATTTTGGATAAGAGATGCTCAACCTAAACTATGCAATTGGGTATTTAGCAAAAGAAAATTATCTTCTAAAAGGTTTTCTGAAGGGCCTGCAGCCTAATTAGGGTTCTGAAGGAAAAATGTGAATGGGCGTGGTAGAGGAAAGTGGCTTTCTCCCAATTTCCTCTCTCTGGATATGGGATCAGGGTGTGAGTCACTGAGGAAGACTCGCCTGGTTGCTATCACAAAGACACTGCTTGTAAAAACTCATAGGAAGAGAAAACAAATAATCTGGATATGGGACAACAGTTCCCTCCAAAAGCTGATGCTCTTTTTTTAGTTATTTATTGTTACCTTGATGGAGGATATGAGGTTTTCACATTGTCACAAAACAAACAGAACCATGACTGACGTTTCATAATCTGTGCACACCGCACTTTATGTACTTTTAATATTTTTATCGGGTTTTAGCTGTTCCCACCATTTGGAATATTGTGATATTACTTTCAAAAGCAATAGACCCACCATTTTCCTTCATCCCAATGACATGTTACTGCTGACAGATGAAGTCAAAACTGTGAGTGTCATAAAAATCAAGTGAGCATTTGAAGTTAAGAATGGAGCGACAGGCTGGGTCCAGAAAGTCAGAGGAGTGTGATAAACATGTCCAAAAATTGCAAGTCCAAAGATTGATGACAGACTCCAAGACGCAGAGCCAGAAATGAGAGCTACGAAAAGAGCCAACAGCAGCTGGTGGAAAGCAGACAGGAAAATGGCCCAGCTCCTTCCCAGGAGCAGGTGTTAATGTGTAAAACCTGCAGAGGTTTGATTTTTGGAGTGCTAAGTACACACAAAGAGCCAGAGAAATTACAGACTGGTACTTTCCAGCTGAGAGGGAAACACAAACCAAATGGGCAGAAGAAATACTTTTTAAAAGCCTCCACTTCAAAGTTCTATACCTCCTTCCATCTGAAATAGTCCAGCCTTGTGGGCGAAACACTGAAAGTTTTTCATGGCTTAGAGGCCACTTTGGGGAAAGAAGTGAGGATTGAATTGGTTTCCTGTGCTCACAATGGCTGGCACTTCCTCCTCAAACCACCGCCTCCACGCTCAGGAGCTCCTGCAGAAAAACTGTTCACCTATCCCCTTCCTCAGTCACCATACAGCTATTCCTCATTTTTTCCCCATTCCTCTCTCTACTACTCTTGTCCTGATTTTTGTGATTTCAGTATCCACTTGATCCTTCCCACCCTGGGGCCTTCCAGTTACTTGGTGCTGTCTCCCCTGTGACCTGCTCCTCCTCTTCCTCAGCCCCCTCCCATACATGAGTCCTTGTCTGCAGTGAAGACACGCGACCACACCTCCAATCTTAATTGGACACTGTTGTTCTGGCCTGTCTACACTTCTAACATGCTACTACCATTGCCACAACCTGTGCACCCATCAGTACCTAAAGTCTTTTGATCTCTCCTCTTGCTTAGTTCTGGACCCTTCTGTGCCCAGCTTGGGAAGGAGGCACCCAGGCCTTTATCTCCCTTTTCCCAATACGAGGCTGTCAACCAAACCTAGGCTGTGGCTGGTGAAACATACACAACACTTCTGACTGATCTCCAGTAAAATTCAGGATTATAAATGATTAATGCATGACCAGCACTTTGTGCTACTTGACAATCCTTCTGTTTCCCAAGTTCACTCACTCTCCCATGCTGCTAAAAAGCTATGTGTGCCTTCCCTCTCCTCCCACACCTCTAACAACTCCTCACCCATATTTACTCTTGGCTTATAACTCTGCTTCTTAATTCGCCAAGGAAAGAGAAAAAAAATCATAAGTATAGTTCACAAGTTCCTCTCCTCACACCTTCCAAGCTCCCTCCTTTATACCCACATACTCTGCCTTCCTTCCAGTCACTGCAGATAAAAATCCATGCACTTCCCAAGACACAGCTTACTGTATAAGCCAAATTATGTCACTCTCCTGCCTAAAATTCTTCAATAGGTATATCTGACTGAGGGTTCTAAAAACGTCAACACCCTTCAGCATGATTTTTCCATCCTTCACACTGTTCTCTACCTCTGCAGATTCACTTTCTGTCTGCAGGCCCCAGGGGCCTCCCTACTATTCCTGGAACTCTACAAATACACACACACCTCAGGACCCTTGCAGCTGATTCCTTGCTTGAAATCTCACCCTCCTGACATCAAAAAGCCTCCCTCCTTCACTTGCTTTAGGTCTCTGTTCAAATGTTAACTTATCAAAGAGGTATTTCCTAACCTGAAATTCTTTAATCCTACTTCCCACCTTTATTTTCTTTATGGAATGTGGCTTTATTTCTTATCTCCTCACACTTGAATGTAAACTATTTTAAAACCAGATTTTGTCTATTTTGTTCAACTGCTGTTCACAAAAGTGCCTGCCATAGTGTCTGGCATTTTGTAGGTGCTCAAGTAATATTTGTTGAACTAATAAATTAATTAGGTTCATCACTTTAGCTTTCACATAAGGTCTGTTTCCAATAAAGTGTGCTGCTCCTTAAGAAAAAAAATAAAGTCCAAAAAAACCACTGCTCTAGATTACAGAAGCTATTGCTTGGACAAATTTAGTCCACTGCTTTGAAACCTTTGGAAATAATAGCTCTATTTTAGGCATCTTGGACTCTAAACTTGGCAGTGACAGGATTAAATTCCAAATAGAGGCCTGATTTTCAGGAGTAAGCAATTGTCTCTCCCTTCTCTGTTTCTGTCTGTAAACAATCATCCTCTGCAGCACAATCTGTAAGTTCCCACCATGGGGCTGAGACACAGTGATAAGAGCCTCCCAAGCAGCACTGTTCGTGTAACAAGATTACAAGGTGGTATTTCTTACATCATGACTGGACCCACAGAATGAGTGCCCCAAAATGAATAATCCCAGGGCTGGAAGCTCTCAGGAAGCACTTTCAGTGTAGTCTCTCTCTGATTATTTTGAAGCCAGGCTGACTATCCTTTGTTGATTCCCCCCTGCCAAAGCCAAGGCAAAGCTGTTCTGAGATGATAAAGCTAGAAGATGCATTAGCTGCTCGTAGGGCCTTCTTTCATTTCTTAAAATATTCTTTGAGCACTGACTTTATAATGCATCCATTTCTACCTATTAGAATGTAAGCTGCACAAACACAGAAACCTAATAGATCTCAGCCACTGCTTGTTCATGAGCTCTCACAACAGCACTGGTCAGAGCTGTGCTCAAAATCAGAAGTCGGATAAATAAATGAATATGTAGATCCCGTGCATATATTCTGCACATATTTTTTATTAGTTACCATGTGCCATACACAGGTAGATACAAAAAAGAAAAAAATCCATTATTCAAGTTGAAGAGGCCAATGATGCTGCTACCTGATGGGTAGAGACAAAATATGAATCTTACCCTTGGGGCTCTCAAATTCAGATGCAGGGAAGACAGACATGCAGACAGCTATCTACAAAGCGGAATGAACACAGCCAACAACCTTCTAAGCATTGCGGAAGCACAAGAGAAGGAACAGTTAAGTCTGAGATACTGAGAGAAAGAGTCTCTGAAAGTGCAGTGGAGGTTGAGACTTCAAGGACAAAGAAGGCGGCGAAAAATGGAAAGAATTGAGATGATCCTTCCCTTGAACCTTGCTCCAAAACAACAGAGATACTCTCTGCAATATGGGAGCATTAAAAAAAAAAATCTCTAATCTATTTTTGATAAATATAGTAAAAACGTCAAGACAATGTCAACCCGTTTATTTTAAAAGGGTGTCTAAATGCTTGCTCCCGCTTTCTGTATTTATCTCATCATGGACCAGTAATAACTTTAAGAGGCACTGATCTAGGAGTAAGTTGAGAGTATCCAAGAAAAAGTTGGGCAGCGTTACTGTGTGATCTGGAAGCAAGCAAACCTTTGTCAGATTCCAGCAGCAACCATGAAGATGAGTCAGCCCAGCAACAGATAGCCCAGGGTGTCATGCTGTGACAGGCGACCCTGAACCCTTACTCCCACAGCTTTATCTCCAGCAATTGTGAACTCTTTGGAAGTAATGGGGCTACTGTAGAATTAGAAATTAAGCGAGACCTTTAACACTGTTAATTTAGTCTTTGCCCAATGATTTGTTTGAAGAAAGTAATAGAAGTGCTCAGCTGTGATCTGTGCCTGAGCTGGAGAGCAGCTATTGCCAGAAGTCTTGCAAGGGAGGAATATGGAATTTTTCTAGGTCAGGGAACAGGAGGATCTCACGAACGGGTTTTACTACATAAAAGTGTAGTGAGTGGAATTTTGATTTTTAATATTACTATTATTTTTAAAGACATTTTTCAATTGTTCAAATTTAAACCTACACTTAAGTGAGATAGAACTTCCATGGCTTCAGAAGAAAAAGCACATGCTGGCTGGTGTGGTCTGCCAATTATTTTATAAGGCCACTGTACAACACTTCCAAGATGGTAAGAGGAAAAGATTCCATTAGCAAGAGTTTCTCTCCCTTCAGAACCCGGAAGGAGGTAAGAGGTGTAAAGCAAAGGGAAAACCCTGTGAACTCTTCTATTCAACGTTGTAGCAGAGGTCCTAGACAGTGCTTGCAGTTAATGAAAAGAAATAAGAGTATAAAAACTGAAGTAAAAAGAGATAAAACATATTATGTGCAGGAAATATGATTTTTTCTATGTTTAAAATGCATGGTAATCTACAGATTCATTATTTGAATTATTCAGAGACTAGCAAATTTGCTAGATTCAAAATCAATTTATTTCTACATGTCAGTTACATCTAGTAATTTTAATTTTTTAAATGAATATTTTCATATTAGAAACAACAAATAAAACCCTACAACTATCTAAGAATAAATCATTTTAAAGATGTGCAAGATCCCTATAGAGAATATTATCAACTTTTATCAAAAGACTGTTGAAGAAACAATGAAAGTTCAAGGAGTGTCCCTGGAAAAGAAGGCTCAGTATTTTAAACTTGCCAATTCTCCCCAAATATATGCAAAGATTTAACACAATTGCAATGAAAATCCAAACAAGGTTTGTGGGGAACTTGAAAAACTGACTCAAATGAATATGAAAGACCAAAGGAAAATATCAAAGGTACTCTTAGGAGCAAAGTGAATGATTTGCTCTACTAGATAGAAAGACATGTTAAAAATATTTTTTTTATCTTTTTAGAAAGAAAAAAATAAGCAGAAATTAAGAAAAAATTAGTACTTATTTGGGATAGAATAAAAGATTATAAATTTGTTTCATGAAAAAGATGTAACTTCAGATCAATGAACAAATGAGGGATGGTTCAAATAGATGCCAAATATTTTATTATCCATACGGATGTTTGAAATTTGATCCACACCTCATGCTATATTCAGAATCAGTTTCAAACTTAATCCTTAATAGTCAAAAATTTAAAAAATAGAGAACTCCATTACAATTTTGTGGTCAAAAAAAAATTTTATAAACAAAAATTTATTTTAAAGGAAATATTGATTAAATTTACCCAAGGTTAAAACTATACTTCTATTCATCAAAAGATACCACAAAGGGAGTAAAAAGATAAGCCTCAAAATAGAAGAATATATAACTGGCAAAGGTTAATATCCATATTATATAAATAACTCCCACATATTAATAAGAAAAAGAAATTTAAAATAATAAAAAATTAACAAAGGTCATGGATGGGCATTTCACAGTAGAGAAAACACAAATATCCCCCCAAAATGTGAAAAGACCCTCAAACTTTTTTTTTTTTTTTTTTTTTGTGGCTTTTGGCCGGGGCTAGGTTTGAACCCGCCACCTCCGGCATATGGGACTGGTGCCCTACTCCTTGAGCCACAGGCGCCGCCCAGACCCTCAAACTTTTTATTAATCAGGCAAAAGGCAATTAAAATCCTGATTAGATACCACTTCAAATCTAGCAGATTTACAAAATTAAAAGTTGATTAAAAAGTAAGAACAATTTAAACAGTAAAATAAATAAAATAGTATTGGATTATAATTACGGTAGAAATATTCATGAGTCCATATTGATATAAATACATAATTGAATAAATTACCAAATAGGGAGAAAAGATAAATCTTTCAAACAAAAAAAAAATTCCAAATAAATTACAAAGACATTTCACCCCAGGGGAGGAGGAATATAATCTCTGGCTCCTAAAATGGGGTCTGTAGCAGCGTAGCTTCCTCACAAAGAGCAGAGTCTGGAAAGAGGAGAAAAAAGAAGCCCCTGCAGATAGGTGATCACAGTCACCAGGGACAGTCATAAATCATGCTGATAGGGTGTCCCCCTGATATGATGTGATGAAAATGGCACTAGATCTCTGTAAACCTCCCTCCAAAAACCCATAACCTCAGTCTAATCATGAGAAAAACATCAGAGAAATTCCAGCAGAGGGGCATCCTACAGACTACCTAACCCACATTTCTTTAATTTTTTCTTTATTTTTTTATTTTTTTTTTATTAAATCATAGCTGTGTACATTGATATGATCATGGGGCATCATTCACTAGCTTTACAGACTGTTTACTAAGTTTCACATATACCCTTCTAACCCACATTTCTGAGCACTGTCAAGTCAGCAAACTACAGCCTGTGGGCCAGCTCCAGCTTGCCATCCCCTGTCCTGGAACATGGGTGGGCACACCCCTTCGTGTGCATGTTGTCTATGGCCACTTTTGCTCTGCAGTGGCAGAGTGGAGTAGTCATGTCTTGAAAAGCCAAAAATATTTATTATTCGGGTCTTTACAGAAAATGTTACCAACCCTTGTCTTCCAAGTTATGATGGACACATTTCCGATTTCTCTGATCTCACCTTACATTATATCTCTCTGACTCCAGCCTGAGAAAACTCCATGCTTTTATGGGCTCACATGATCGGGTCGGGATGGATCTTTCAATATAATCTCCCTATTTGAAAGCCTATCACCTTAATTATATCTTCAAAATGCTTTCTTCTGTTCACCAGAACATATTCATGGGTCCCAGAGACATAAGGGTGAATACTTTCAAGGGTCTTCTCTCTACCCCAGCAGCATCCTGGGAAAGTACTCACCCAGGGCTAGTGTGACCAGGCCACCACATAGGGGACATTATCACCTTGTTCAGGCCCCAGCACACATGGCTGATCCATCTTCTTTCTCCTTCAATCTTACACAGCCTGGAATCCTTCATTCCAGGAAGTTAAGTACCAAACACATTTTTTCATTCCTACTCAGGGCACATCACAAAATTAAAGATCACCACGGAGTCAGAATTTGAGAAATACCAACTTTTAGCCATGTGACCTTATGTATATCACTTAACATTTCTAAGCCTCAGTTTCTTCCTTGAATAGTAGAGATAATGTAATCTGCCTTAATCTTCTTCACAGATCTGTGTAGGCCATGAGAAAGGAGAAATAAAGACTATTTCTGAAGGCTTTCTGCACATAGGCTTTGTACGTACTCCTGACATTCATTTATTTGAATCCTTATGCCGGTGTTGTAGCAGGGGTCCTGCTGTGAATAGTTAGCAAGAGATGAGGACACAGCTCAAAGAGATTAAGAAACTGGTTGAAAGTGACACATCTAGCAAATGTTCCCCTGCCACCTTCCCAAGTATCTTAGAACCAGGTTTCCTGAAGCCGGTGGTAGCTCTTCATTTTCGTCATTACACCCACCAGGGACAACAGAGATTAAGTCAGTTCAGCAAATGTTCTGGTCCCACATCACAACTAGTGTCAGAAAGCTTAGTTCTCCAACATTAACCTCTTCTCTGTGCCTGAATTTCCTTTAGTTAGAGTGTTCTGACCCTACATTCTCCACTCCATCCCCACCCACCAAGACCACTTGTCTCCCCTTAACATTCCTTCCTCAGGTCCCCTTCACCCCATACTCAGCCAGCTCTCCCACTCAGTCATGAAAAGTTTTTTTATCTCAGTTTACCTGGTGGTGCTGATGACTGTAATTATTGCTACTCCCACCATGATTTCCTATGTGCTGACTGTGCACATCGTTGCTTTGGTCTAATTTAAACCTCATAACAACTGTGTAACAGAGGTACTATTGCGCTCATTTTATATATGAGAAAACCAAAGAACAAAAACAAAATATTTGTTGCAGGCAACACAATTAATAAATTGCTTGGTCCAAATTTAAGCCATTGACTAAAGTAAGACATTCTCATCCTAGGCCTCTGTTGATTTTTGTTTTTTTTTTTTTTTTGCAAACTCTGATGTCTTTTCCTTGTTGGAAAGACTCAAATGAAGCCAAGGGTTCCTTATTGAGAGCTACACATGGGGTAGAAAGGAGTAATCCATGGAAAATTAGGGATTTCAGAGAATTCGGTGAAATCATAAATGGGCAACATCTGTGCCATCTCTTGAGCCTTCGCCTCCTTTTCTGACTCCTCTTTGGAAGCCTGCAGCTCACCAGTCAAGAGCTGGTCGTTGGGGTCTAATTAAACCTGCCTACAGATAACCTCTTCTTCCCTAGTAATTTCCATTAGTGTTCTTTATTTCTCTATGCTCCAGAGTCTTCATCTGTATGACTGAGATTCCACACAGCAGCAATTCTCAAAGTGTGGTCCTCAACCAGCTGCAGCAGCATCACTTGGGACCTTGTTAGAAATTCAAATTATTGCCCAGATATGATGGCCTATGCCTATAATCCTAGAAGTCTGGGAGGCAAAGGGAGGAGGATTGCTTGAGCTCAGGAGTTCTAGACCAGCCTGAGCAAGAGCAAGACCCCATCTCTACTAAAAACAGAAAAAAAAAAAAAAAAAAAAGTCAGGCATTGTGGTGCATGCCTATAGTCGCAACTACTTAGGAAGCTGAAGCAAGAGGATCACTTGAACCCAAGTTTGAGGTACTGTAAGCTGTGATGATGCCAGGGCACTCTTCCAGAGTGACAGAGTGGAGACTGTCTCGTAATAATAGATAGATAAATAAATAAATAAAAATGCAGATTCTCAGGTCCCACCCCTAAGCCTACTGAATCAGAAACTCTGGGGCTGAATCCGAGCAACCTGCATTCACAAGACCTCTGGGTGACTCTGCTGCTGTCAGTTAAGACCCACTGATTTATGGTGCTATTTTGAGCATTATACAAGATGGTGTCTATAAAATACTAAGCCTTTCACCCAAACAAGGAAACTCTGAGGGACCAGGGTACTCCTGATTCCTCTACAAATAGAAGAGACAGTGAATTGATGAGTCACTGACATTTTAGAGTGAACCAGTTTAAAGCATTTCCTAGGAAACAGTACCTACAAAGCAGTGTGATTTAGTAGACTTCTTTCTCGTTGTTTTAAAGATACAGATGGCAGAATTGGACCCAAAGAGGTGAATTTTTCCCCAAGGTTATCTGGAGAGAAAGGCAAAAATAGAATCCAGACAACTGACTCTGCGCTTGACTCATTTTCAGCCCCCACGCTCCTAGCTGGCATTAAGTACCAGCACCTCATAGGAACAACTCCGTGAAGAGCTTATCAAGGCCCTCCCTAGGGCTCAGGCTGCATGAGGGACCCAGGCCAGCTCTATTGGGAATCTGAACCTCAGAAGCCCGACGTATTCTGCCTGGGAAACCAACTAATTGTTCTGCCCTACTTGCTGATGGAGGAACAGAATGTGACCCTGATCTGCAAGAAGTCATTCATTTCTCATTCCTGCAAAAAATAAAAGAATCATCATAGCCAAAACCTACCTCAAGGCCAACGTAAACAGGTCCAACTACATCACTCACTGTAATATGTTTTCTGTATTAACAGAAAATACTTCAGGTACAGTCTGCCTGGTCAGTTAGTCTGAACTGACAAAATGTTCTGACATAGTGTCATTGTGTCAGAAAGACAGAGCGTGTACCATGATGATTCTTATGGCCATTGTAGGGTTTAGATACTTTTGCCCCATATTTGGGACCAGGAAACACCCTAGATACAGGGGCTGGGGTCTCACATGAGGGGTAGAAATACTGAGACAGTTACCATGCCTGACTACAGCTGAGAGAAAGGTCTGTGAGGACTGGGTTAGGGGACAGGCCAGCAAGGATGGGACCTTCTCTTGGCCTTGTCTACAACTGCACCATGTCATCTAAGAGGGCTCTGTACGAGGCCTTCTGACACTGATAGCAGGCCCATTCTGAACAGGAGCCTGGAAATCACCAGAGTTGGTCTGGCAGGACAGGATGTGCAAGATCGGGAGCCACATCTGCCAGCCAGCCTGGGAAAAGTTAAAAGTCCCATATTGAAAAGATATTTGCATGCTAAAAATCTGTCAAAGGGCTGATAATGAGAATCTACAGAGAACTCAAACTAATCAACAAGAAAAGAGAAAACAATCCCATTTATAAGTGGGCAAGAGACATGCACAGAACCTTCTCTGCAGAAGACAGATGAATTGCCAACAAATACATGAAAAAATGCTCATCTTCTTAATCACCAGAGAAATGCAAATCAAAACCATCCTGAGATATCATCTAACCCCAGTGAGAATAGTCCACATCCCAAAGTCTCAAAACTGCTGATGCTGGCATGAATGTGGGAGAGAAGGGACACTTCTACACTGCTGGTGGGACTGCAAAGTAGTACAGTCTCTTTGAAGAAGCATGGAGAATCCTCAAAGAACTAAAAGTAGACCTTCCATTTGATCCTGCAATCCCGTTACTAAGTATCTACCCAGAGGGGGGAAAAATCATTTTACCATAAGGACATTTGTACTAGAATGTTTATCTCAGCTCAATTCACAATCACCATGATGTGGAATCAATCCAAGGGCCCATCAACTGACAAATTAATAAACTGTGGTATATGGGCGGCACCTGTGGCTCAGTCGGTAAGGCACCGGCCCCATATACCGAGGGTGGCGAGTTCAAACCCGACCCCGGCTGAACTGCAACCAAGAAATAGCTGGGCGTTGTGGCGGGCGCCTGTAGTCCCAGCTGCTTGGGAGGCTGAGGCAAGAGAATCGCTTAAGCCCAGGAGTTGGAGGTTGCTGTGAGCTGTGTGAGGCCACGGCACTCTACCGAGGGCCATAAAGTGAGACTCTGTCTCTACAAAAAAAAAAAAAAGAAAAGAAAAAATAAATGAACTGTGGTATATGTACGCCGTGCAATACTATTCAGCTATAAAAAATATGGAAGTTTTACATCTTTTGTATTAACCTGAATGGAACTGAAGAACATTTTCCCTAGTAAAGTATCACCAGAATGGAAAAGCAGCAATCCGATGTACTCAGTGCTAATATGAAACCAGTAGATGAACAACTACACACCCACACAAGAAAAAAATTAAATTCAAGTGGGGGGGAGGGGGCAGAAGGAAGCAAGAGTGGCAAGCTCTCAGGTAGCAGGCACAATGTAGGGATATAAGGACTGGGCACGGTGGCTCGTGACTGTAATCCTAGCACTCTGGAAGGCTGACGTGGGTAGATTGCTTGAGCTCCAGAGTTCTAGAGCAGCCTGAGCAAGAGTGAGACCCCATCTCTACTAAAAATACAAAAGTTAGCTAGGCATTGTGGCAGGTGCCTGTAGTCCCAGCTGCTCAGGAGGCTGAGGCAGGAGTGGCACCCTATCCAGGGTGATAGAGTGAGACTGTCTCAGAAAAAAAACAAACAAAACAACAAAAATATAGGGATATGTGGCACACACCTGCACCCCCACCCCCAGTGAAGGGCTCAGCAACAACTTGAACTTTGCATAACAAATGCAAACAATGAAACCTATTTATTTCTACCAGTATCAACAACAACAAAAAAAAAATTTAAATAAAAGTAAAGAGGTCCTATATTGTATAATTTACCTTGTTTTGTGCACCTTGTCATGTGTGTCTGTCTTCTTAAAGCAGTGGTTCTCAACCTTCCTAATGCCATGTCCCTTTAATACAGTTCCTCGTATTGTGGTGACCCCCAAACCTAAAATAATTTCCGTGGCTACTTCATAACTGTAATTTTGCTACTGTTATGAATTGTAATGTAAATATCTGATATGCAGGAGACCCCCCACCCTTCGATGCAGTGTGGTCCTTGGAGAGTTCTACCCTACCTCAAAGTGCTGGTGAGAAGCAGGGGGAGCGGCCTGCATCTCACACATGTCTCAGTATTCTAGAGGCTGCACTGACCCCTGCAGCCCTTCAGGGAGAGGAATCTCAGGAAGAAACGGTCTTAGCACTGAAGCCGTGAGTGGAATTTTGTTTAGGGAAGTGCATTTCTTACAATAGTGAAACCTCTAAATCTGGTTGATTAGGGCAAATCGTAGCACATACATGCATTCCAATCCTTGGGGTTTTTTAAACATAATTTAATGTCTAAAAATATAAACCAGTCATTTCCTTACATATTATCCCAAAGTGACAAATCAGACGAGATGCCCTCCCTAAATCTGTTACAAGAAAAATTCCACAGCCCCACAGGTCATTGTGTCTAGAAGGCACCCTGTCTCTTCCCAGGCTAGGATCTGGGGGAGTCAGGGGAGACTTTTCCTGACAGTGTGGTTCTTCCTCAGGTGGCAAATACTTGGCCTTGCTTCCATGCAGGGGAAAGCAGCTAGACCACGCCGAAATTTTCAATCCAGGGTCTTAGGACTTTGTTCCCTTTCTAAGTGTTTTTGCATTTCAGAAGAGGTCGGAGAGCTTCATGCTTTGGTGTCCTTAGTCAGAGGAGGCTTGAGCTGAGGCAGAGGGATGATGCAGCTGAAGCGCGAGGAGTCAGCCCAAGCTACTGCACACCCAGTGCAAAACCGAGGTCCAGAGAAGGCGAGCAGAACATTCTCCATCCTCTCTGTGAAGGAAGAACGGAAGGACAGAGATCAGAAAAATGGGAGCTGGAGTACAGGAAAGAATCAGGGCAAATGTAGTCCTGGTTCTACAGCTGGCAGCCAGCCCAGCCCCTCCCTCCAGCGCTTGCCTGCCCACGCCAGCCAGGCCTCAGTGGCGAGGCTGGGCCCCCAGGAAGGCTTTGCTCTTACTCCCTTAAGTAGGATCCAGAGTCTGCTTTCTGTGGCCTTGTCTGCCCACAACTCCCACATAGGCAAGTGTGCAAGTGTGGCCATCCTGGCAGCCCTTGTCCCTGCTTTGGGCAGTGCTGCCTCACCTTCCCCTGCAGGAATTCCTGCCAAAGGTCTAGTCCTAGACTTTCTCTGGTTGCCAATACCTGAGCAGTAAGGTTCAAAGGTGCACTGTGTCTGATTCCATTTACTGATACAGTGGAGAGTATGCTGAGTCAGGAGTCTCCTCAAGGTCAGCTGCGTGACATTATACAGCCGTATCACCTCCTGCAAGCTTCAATTTCCACACTAGAAAATGGGAAAATTAATAATAAATGCCCTACATGCAGGGCTGTTGTCTGGATCAGTGAGAAAACCTGTGTGAAATGCCCCCGCTGTGTCTGGCACAGGGTAAGAGAATCTTTGGTTGAAGAAATATCCTTTTCCTTGTCTAATAGGGGAGACAACCTTGATTCTATAAGCAATGTACTTCTCATGACTACTTGACAAATATTACCTTCATAAGCTTAGCCTGAGATTACAATTTAGATTCTGGCATTTTCATTTTGAGAAGTAACATTAAATGTTCTGGTTCAAACAGAACTTTCTGAGGAATGTCTGGTTAGGTCACTGCCTGGGGAGACACAGCAATAAGTCATGGGGCCAGAATTTGTATCCACACTTTGCTTTTCAACCTCACCCATGTTCTCAAAAGTGCAGGCTGAGGACCATCTGCATCAGAGTCACCTGGGAAGCTTATAAAAAGTACAGATTCAAAAAAATAGTGAAAGGGGCGTCTCAAAGAGACGTTTTCACCTCTGTGTTCTTAGTAAATACGCACCCATGTTCACAGCTGCATTATTCACAATAAACAAAGGGTGGAAGCAACCCAAGTGTCCACTGATGGGTGAATGGATAAGCAAAATAAGATATATATATATATATATATATGTGCAGTAGAATGCTATTCAGTCTTGAAAAGGGAGGAAATTCTGATGTGTGCTACCATGTGCTTAAGCTTCCAGGATTTTATGTTAAATGCAGTAAGAAAGACATAAAGGAATAAATACTGCATGATTCTACTTATATGAAGTACTGAGGGTAATCAAATTCATTGAGAGTGGTGTTTGTTATGGGCTGGGGGTGGATGGAGAGTTAATGTCTTATGTAACATGAAAGGAGTTCTGGAGATTGGTGGTGGTAAGGATTGCACAACAACAGCATGCCATGAACTTCAGGCCACCAAATTGAACATGTAATAGTTAAGAGACTAAAATTTGTTATGTGTATTTTACCACCATTTAAAATAATAATTTTTTAAAAAGAAGGAAATGCAGATCCATCAACCCAGTTTCTACCGAAGACTGGAGAATGGTTTTAGCAAGTTCTGCCTGTAACTCTGACACACACTTAAATGTGAGTACCGCTGCTCTAAATAGCATTGAGAAAATAAGGGCACATGTCTCCTTGCAGAAGCTGGACCACATCAGAAACTTCCACAAAAAAATAAATAAATAAGGTGTGCCTGTTTTTATGCTAAGCAGAGTAATGTGATTCACTGTTCTTTTGCTTGAATTAGATAAACTACTAGGTGCCTTTCAGCACTAACATTTGGCAGTTAACTGATCAGTCTAGCATTTTCCTGGCACCAAGGCAGGCTCTCTCATCATTCTGGAACAGAACCACTGCCTGGGGGTAATGAGGTCCTGCCTGGCTCTTTGTACTAATTAAAACCGCTTTGCCAAACAGGCACTCAAGGAGAGGGAAGCACCTGATTGCTCTGGGAGGGAAAGGCCTGCAGCAACCTTCTCCACAGTGCCCACCACCCACACGGCATGTCCCAGCCTCTCTTTACTCAGCTCAGTCTGCTAGCCCCTCTTCTCTGACACTCCCAGATTACTGGCTGCAGGAAGGAGAATGAATCGGTCAGGGCAGGCAAGAGTGATGTGAGGTGATCAGTAAAAGTGCTTTACAAAGGTACATAGAAGATTGCTGTGAACTGATCTATTCATGGTTTAATGGATTCATGGATTGATGGATTAGTGAGTTACCAAGGAGGCAGGGCTGATGGCTTTACAAGAAGAGGATGGACACCTGGGCTAGTGTGTGAGCACTATCAGCCCTATCTCCAGGTGATACCCAGAGTTGCTTCAGGGTACAGAGTTCCCACTAGCAAGAAGGTTCTCACCAGATGCAACTTCTTTACCTTAGACTTCTTAGCCTCTAAATTCTAGAAATAAGTTCCTTTTCTTTATAAATTACCCAGTTTCAGGTATTGTGTAACAAACAACAGAAAACAGACTAATATAAAGGGATAAAGGGGAAAGAGAAGAATCAAGGATTACCCCCAGATATTTGAGCAGAGAAATTGAGTAAATGGTGTGGACCATTTGTTTTGATGAATAAAAGATAACCAGCAGAAGGAAAGAGCAAATTAACAGGTAAGTTTTATACTCATTAAGACTTGATGGACATCTAAGTCAAATGTGCACTTAGGTATGGCTCAGAGGTCATAGCTGGTTACATAAGTTTGATTTTTTTTATTGTATCCATATTATTTAAATACATGAGACTGGATGGGAATAGAATAAGTGAGGAGAGAAAGAAGTCAGGCAAGGAAGTAGTAGAAAAGGACAAGAAAGAGGGCTGTGATGTGAGTGGAAAACCAGGAGAACATGTCATCACAGAAGCCTAGAGAAGGAAGGAGTGTTCAGCCCACTCAGCTGCTACCACGAAGCTACAGGAAGATGAGTGCAGCATAGCACCCATGCTTGGCTTCAGCTTTGGCAAGAAGGTCACTCATGACCTTGAAGAGTACAATTTTCATGAAATGGTAGGAATAAAAGAATGACTGAAGGGAATTGAAGATGGAATAGGAAGTGAGAAAATGGAAAGAATGAGAATAGAGAACTCTGTTGAGTATTCTTGGGATACTCAATCTTAAAAGTTAAGATTTTGCTGACTAAAGTAGGCTCATGTTTAATGCATGAGCTATAGAAATAGAAATGATACAGTAAAGAGGAGATAATTGCATGAGGTTATGGATTCAAGGATGTGATGGGCCCAAGGGCTTCAGTGGGAAAGTCTTAAAGAGGATCAGTTATTTCCATTACAATAGGAAGGCAGAAATTTGGGCATAAAAGTCCAAGTCAATGTATGGATTTAGTGGTAATCACTACTCAGTGGCAGCTTTCTCAACAGCATGGATGTCCATGGTAACTTAGCAAAGGAAGACTTGGGTTAATGATAGTAATGGAGGGAAGATTGGCATGGGACAAGGTGTGAGTGAAAATAAGGAAATGGGGGCGATGAATCAGGTAATCCTTTAGGGAGAGTGTCTATGAATGGAGAAGGAACGATCATATCCTAATAGGCTGGCAAAGTGGATTCATGGGAAAAGTGGCTTTAAGGACTTTTGTTTTGTGTTAAGATGGAAAAGGATGGGCATGCTGAAATGTGGAGGGAAGGATCCAGCTAAAGAAGGAAAGGCTGAATACACAGGAGATAATCTAAGGCAGGGGTGGGGAAACTTTTCATGTCAGAAGGCTGCATTAATTTAGCTGTAGATCAAATAAGGCACCGTTCAAGAAACCTCAATTATATATATATATATATATATATACACATTATATATATTTCTGTAAAAATCTAATTAACACGTACTTAAAAATTTTTAAATAGGAAAACTATTTGTTAATCTTAAAGTTAACTAACCTTTTAAAGACTTTGTTGAGGCTTTTTGTTGCAAAGCATTTAAATATTTGGTTGCAGCATGAAGTTCCACAGTTTCAATTAATCCTCTAGATGGGCATCAGTCATATGTGACCTTACAGGAGTCTTAATGTGGGTCAGTAAGAAAATGCAAATTCACACCAATATGTGGTTGAAAAGCAAGAAATCATTTTGGGGGACATGTTGCGAAAGGCATGGGAATTCTACTGCATTTTTCCATATTTCAATTGTCTCTTCCTTATCATACAAAGACTTTAAAATGTCATCTACTGAGAGCTCAATCAACTCCATCTGTAGTGCTTTAGGTGCCTTGGCGATAGCAACTAGGTGAGGCTGAAATGCTAATTTGAGTCTTAGGTCATGATTCTTCAAGTCAATGAAACTTTTATTGTACTTCATTAATCCAATTTATTAAATTCAATTTAATTAATTTCCAATTAATAGATCTGTAACAGGTGTATATTTTTCAAATAATTCACATATATCATTCTGCTCATCAACAACCTTCGCTAACCAGGGAAAATGTTCATCCAAAGTTTCCATTTGAAAAAACATTTTTTGAATAAAAGTAGCTCTTTATGAAATGCTTAGATTTTTGACCACATATCATCATTAGACTTAGTTTTATTTTGTAAGGAAATATTCAAGTCACTTTGATTTGATATGATATCACAGAGAAATACCATATTCCTGTGGAAACTAATTTCAATAATTCACCCTGACAATTCTGTTCTTCATAAAATTTAACTAACTGTTCTCACAGAAATAAAATTTTGGCTAACACTTGTCCCTGCAATAGCCAACACACTAATTAGAATGATACAGCAAATCCATCACAAATACCTCATCCTTCTACTTTACATGTTGTAAAACTGTCACTGCCATGTTACCTTTGCAGGGATATAGTTGACAATACTTACAACTCATTGCAGTGTCACTTAAAATATTACAGTAGTTTTAGCCAGAGGTTTTGCTAGTGCAAGATACAATGAAAAGAAATGAAAGCATCTAGATTATTGATAATTGTTTTAATCTGTGCAATAAACCCTTCATGTTTTCCTGTCATGGAAGGTGCACTGTCTGCACACACACTTACTAACTTTACCAAATTCAGTCCAACTTCATGACATTTATCTTGAAACTTGTCGAAGATATCTATTCCCCATGTTTTTCTCACTGCCCAAAGAAAGTAACCCTTTATAAGCAAAGAAAATCTTCTGTTACAACACAATTGAAGTGTAACTCCTGTGCCAAATCAGTAGTATCAGTTGATTCATCCAAAGCAAGTGAATAATATATATTTCCCTTTTGAAGTATTGCATGCAGTTGTTCTGTTAAGTTGAAGGATAATTCATGCTGCTGATTAGTCATGGTTCTCTATGAAAGAGGCAGTTGTTGGTACTTTGAAACGTTATTGGGGTCCTAAACATCCTACAACTTCAATAATGCATTATTTCACAATTTCTACATCACTGAATGGCTTCCTTTTTTCCCTGAGTATATAGGCTACTTTATAAGCTTCAGTGGCATTATTTCCAGGTCTTATTGCTACTTGAAAGAATTGCTTTTGCTTTTGCTTTTCATCTTTTAATTTCTGCAATACAACCTTTCATACCTTTCCCTCTAATTTAAAATATTTATGGTTCTTTTGAGTGTCATAAGCTGTTGAGTATTGAATTTCTTTAGTGGTGATCTTGCAGTATCACAAAGCAAGCAAGTCATTTTACCTTTAGCAGAAAGAAGGTAGCATTGCAATTCCTAAACCTCATTTAAAAATGTGTTTTCTTCCTTCAGTGTTCCTTTCTTCTTTGACATGATGGGCTGTTATGCAGACAGAATTGAAAAATACTACTGAGCCATGCAACTTCAGCAGAAACACAATGCACTGTTGTCAAAAGCTGGTAACGGATGGGTGTATACCTGACCCCCATAGACTCTTACCAACCAGCTTCATGCAGCAGTTGTGCCACTCAGGCAGGGGAAGTTAGAACTAGAGCATGAACATAGCAGATGTCAACTTAGCACTAATTGTGCTGGGAGGATTATTTTTGTTTAAATTTATTTCATCCTTTGGTATTTTAAATATTTTCATTTTAAAATTAAAACATAAAATATCAATGAAAGTATATTAACTAAAATAAAAGGATTTGCTCTGTAAAATTTGTATGCAGTCAAGAGTCCATACTTAAAGACCTAGAAGTTCACATCCGACCTTAATGTTCCGGATTCCCCACCCCTGATCTAAGGGTAAGTTTTCAAAAACTCTGAGGGTTCGAATTGCAGAATGACAGTGGAGGACTTGATCTTAGAAAGCAAAAGGCACACTTCCATTGTAAGGGGAATTCACGGGAAACAGTGGAACTAATGCAGATGGAGTTTTTAATTCATAGGAAGAAGTCGTAGGATTTCCCTTTATGAAGGTTCCGATTTCCTTTGTGAAGTAGAAGGAAAGGACGAGCAAGGAGAAAGGAAAGTAGAGACTTGAGAAAGTCACATTTAATAGTTCCAAATAGCTAACTAATAAGTATTTGTAAAACAAAGAAAATAAGAAAAGGGAGAAGGAGCTAAGGATGAAGGGGGAGAAGAATGAAGAACAGAAACTTGTGGATTTCCTCTGACATCTTTTATGTCCCAAATGAGACACTTAATGGTGTTTACCAATGGGGAGTCTGTTCAAGATCAGTTCAAGAGTCTTGTTGAAACATCACAATGTTTTAGTAACTAGCCCACGTTAGAGTTAGGATTAAGGCTCAGTAATGGAAGAGGCCTTGGAGAGTTCCTAGTCCAGTGCCTTCATGAACAGATAGGAAAATGTACTCCCAGATTGGGGAAGTCTCAAGATGTTGACAGCAGAACCAAAATAATACCATGTCTCCCAGCCCACAGGCTACACAGGACACAGCCCCATGGCCAGGCCCTACAAAGAAAGCAAAGAGTTGTTTTAGACAAGTGGTTTTCAACCTTTCTAACGCCGTGGCCCTTTAATACAGTTCCTGTGGGTCACGACCCATAGGTTGAGAGCTGCTGTTTTAGACCAACAGCAGCTGATTGAAGTGAAAGGTGGGATGGACCTGCCTACCTGTGCCCAGGCTCAGCTCCTGGCCTTTCCAGAAGGGCTTCCCCCTCAATTCAGTCAGGAATTCATCAAGCTACTTCTGCTTTTCTCTGAAAAACATCCTGTCTCATTACTGGGTTCAAGGAGATCCTATAATGATTAAGCAGATTGAGGAAACCCAGAATTCTAGAACTCCCTTATTTGCTGGGCTTAATGCCACAATAATGAAGTAGCCGTTACCCATCCTGAAAGCCTGAGATCTCTTCCTTATTTCTTCACTCCTTTGCTGGGTAGCGTCAGCCAAGTCAAACTTCTCCTTGCTAATATATTACCATCTCCAGCTGCAAACTATATGGTTTGTGTCTCCAGAACACCTCAAAGCTGGGGCTTGCTTGTATTCTGAGCATGGACAGAAAAGTCCCCGAGTCACTGTGCTTTGCAACTTCTATTCATCACATTTTTTACTCCCACATCTTAAAGACTCCAGTCTCATTTTACAGATGGAAGAATTAAACCAGATGACACATGGATCAGGAACACCAAAAGAGCTCTGTAATACCCCTGAGGATGCTTCCAATAAAGAAGGGTTTCAGGCTGGGCATACAATAGGGTTCATTATTTCACATAATGATACAAAGTCACTTTGGAACAAAATAAATTTGTGTTCATGCGCTTTTCGGGATTTGTCATTTCCTTTTCATTTAGCATAATTGCAATAACCCAGGCTCCCATCAGTCACCATGGAAGAGAGTGTCTCAATAGCCATAATGTCTGACTGAATTCAGCACAGCCAAGAAAAAGGTCTGATCATTGTCTCAGAGAAGCTCTCAGGCAAAGGGAAAAGCCTGGACCATTGTTATTGGAGCCTAATGGGGATTCCATCTCTCTGGGAGTATGAAACGTTTTGCTACCTTCTATGTAATGATAATAGCCAGAATTATTGGAAGGCCTAGAATATGGGACTAAGGAAAAACAGGACAATGGAAAACTAATATATCATTAACATGGCTTTGGGAGGCTCCTTTGGCAACTGCAAATGCATTATCTAGTACCGATTTGAAGATAAGAATCAGCTTAATTAATTTTAAATGGCTTTGTACATTGACAAAGCCAAGGACTGAAGGAAATGGGATACTGATTCGAATATATTCTGTACAAGGAACTATTAAGAATAGAAGACAACTGGGAATGTTCAACTTGCTAACCCTGCCAGTGACTTTAGGATAGTTTTTAGTTATACAATCATTTAACAATTAAGTGTAATAAGCATGAAAAGCAGAGGTTATTTCAAAAGACCTGGACTTAAGCTTAGATTCCAAAATTCATTACCTGGGCAACTTAAGCAAGTTATTAACAATTCTAAAACCTCAGCCTATAATTTATGGAAGATTTCCATGTTAACTATTAAGATATACCCTGTTTCCCTGAAAATAAGACATCCTCCGAAAATAAGACCTACTTACAGGAAAGATAAGATGTCCCCTGAAAATAAGACCTAGTGCATCTTTGGGAGCACTCGGGGAAACAGGGTATTAGACTCTCTAAAACCCTTCCTTGGAATTTCTTCATTTATCATCAATATACTTGTGATGCACCGTGTATTTTTTCATTATCTCTGCAATTGTCTGATCTGATACCATAGTACCTATTCTAATTCCTGTGAGCATGTGGGGAAGATTAATGGGCCCATCACATAGCTATCTGTTTGTCCAGGCTGTGTGCCCAACCTTGGAACTTGATGGAAATGTAAGGCTCCATCTGCAGTCTCTGGGAGTTTTCAGCCATGTTCCAGAGATGAAAAGTACATACCCATGAAAGGTTAAGTGTTATACATGGCCATCTGCACTTCCTGCCCTATGAATGGTACATATATTGGGTTGGAAAAGACCAGAGCAAGAGATGAAGAAGCTGTTTCCTAAAAAAGAGGGCTAGTCTTGAAATATGGATAGAATTCAGATTATTTTCAACTTACTAGACTTGGGGACAAAATAAAATAATGGAGAGGTATATTCATAATTCCAGCCCAGAACCCAGCAGATGGGAGGAGTCTAATTCTTTCAAAAGGCCTCCATGTCCTCTGAATTTCTGAAAATCACTCTAAGCCTCTCTATCACCAAAGAGAGACAATGACAACTGAGCTGCTAGCTGGGTCTATTCTTATTTCGCCCCCCCCCCCAGTGGTAATATAGGATTTTTATTAGACATAATGAAATACAGAAGTAAAAAGGACCAGAGATTCTTGAAGTGTTGCAGAAAGACGAGGCCCAATGGAGAGAAAGAGCACCCAAACACCACGTTTATAAGAGGAAGAGCTTTATTCACCACCCGAGAGCTTACGGCATAGAAGAATTCCAAATGGCTGTGCTCCCTGACTGGCTTGGTCTTTCCCTTTTTATTGACAGTCAAAAAGTTCCACCTCATAGGTACCCTTTTCATTGGCCAGTATGAATCAAGCAGGAGATGCTATTCCAGCCCCTACAGAACTACAGGAAACTCCAAGTTCCACAATGTTAAATTTACAAATTCCCAAGAGCTGAGTCACTATGGAGAGGACCCCGCAAGTGTATCCTTGTGGTCTCCTGGAGACCTGTTCTCCTAGACCTCACCCTTCTCTCTTGTTTCCCCATTTTGAGACTCCAATATATTTTTATTTGGGGTCTCAATATCAGCTTGTTTCTGCCAATATTAATTACTTTTTTAGCACAGAGGTCTTAGGGACTGTGACTCTTCCTGGGTTCTCTACTCAGGCCTTAATAGTACCGTGTTGGTGGGCTAATATACATATGAGTTTTTACTTTTCTCTGTGACATTTCCCCCCTTTTCCCAAAGTCCAAAGTTCAATTAAGACAAGTCCCTCGAGGAGTTTCCTCAGGCTTCAGCCATGCATTGACCAGCCAGCTCCCAGTATGTGGCTGGAGCGGGGCATGTTGACTGTCTTAAAAGTTACCTTTACTTTCTAAGGGGCAGTGAAGCGCTGTGCAGCCAGCTGTGATGACTCCAGGTGAGGATTCCTTTCACCTTCGCTGCTGTGCATGTGGTCAGGAAGATGGTGCAAAGTCCTTTCTACCTTAGTTTCAGGGAGATCAGGTTCTGATTCTGGACTTAGACTTGGTCCCCTTGATTCTCCAGAGACAATGAGTCTATTCTTTTTTTTTGGACATTCATTGAGGGTACAATAAGCCAGGTTACACTGATTGCATTTGTTAGGCAAAGTCCCTCTTGCAATCATGTCTTGCCCCCAAAAGGTGTGGCACACAACAAGGCCCCACCCCCCTCCCTCCTTCCCTCTCTCTGGTCTCCCCTTCCCCCACCCCCACTGGGGCCTTAATTGTCATTAATTGTCCTCATATCAAAATTGAGTACATAGGATTCATGCTTCTCCATTCTTCTGATGCTTTACTAAGAATAATGTCTTCCACGTCCATCCAGGTTAATACGAAGGATGTAATGTCTCCATTTTTTTAATATATACCATGTATATTCCATGGTATACATATACCACAGCTTGTTAATCTCTTCCTGGGTTGGTGGGCATTTAGGCTGTTTCCACAGTTTGGCGATTGTAAATTGAGCTGCAATAAACAGTCTAGTACAAGTGTCCTTATGATAAAAGGATTTTTTTTCCATCTGGGTAGATGCCCAGTAATGAGATTGCAGGATCAAATGGGAGGTCTAGCTTGAGTGCTTTGAGGTTTCTCCATACTTCCTTCCAGAAAGGTTGTACTAGTTTGCAGTCCCACCAGCAGTGTAAAAGTGTTCCCTTCTATCCACATCCATGCCAGCATCTGCAGTTTTGAGATTTTGTGATGTGGGCCATTCTTGCTGGGGTTAGATGGTATCTCAGGGTGGTTTTGATTTGCATTTCTCAAATAGATAGGGATGATGAACATTTTTTCATATGTTTGCTAGCCATTCATCCATCTTCTTTAGAGAAGGTTATTTTCGTGTCTCTTGCCCACTGATATATGGGATTGTTGGCTTTTTTCATGTGGATTAATTTGAGTTCTCTATAGATCCTAGTTATCAACCTTTTGTCTAATTCAAAATATGCAAATATCCTTTCCCAGTGTGTAGGCTGTCTATTTGCTTGGTTGTTGTATCCTTAGCTGTACAGAAGCTTTTCAGTTTAATGAAGCCCCATTTGTTTATTTTTGTTGTTGCTGCAATAGCCATGGCAGTCTTCTTCATGAAGTCTTTCCTCAGGCCAATATCTTCCAGTGTTTTTCCTATGCTTTCTTGGAGGATTTTTATTGTTTCATGCCTTAAATTTAAGTCCTTTATCCATCTTGAATCAATTTTTGTGAGTGGGTAAAGGTGTGGGTCCAGTTTCAGTCTTCTACATGTAGATATCCAGTCCTCCCAACACCATTTATTGAATAGGGAGTCTTTCCCCCAAGGTATGTTCTTGTTTGGTTTATCAACGATTAGGTGGTTGTAAGATGATAGTTTCATTTCCTGGTTTTCTATTCAATTCCAAGTGTCTATGTCTCTATTTTTGGTCCAGTACCATGCTGTCTTGACCACTATGGCTTTGTAGTACTGCCTAAAATCTGGTATGGTGATGCCCCCAGCTTTATTTTTATTACTAAGCACTGCTTTAGTTATACGGGTTTTTTTCGGGTTCCATACAAAACACAGAATCATTTTTTCCAAATCTTGAAAGTACGATGTTCGTATTTTAATAGGAATGGCATCGAATAGGTAGATTGCTTTGAGAAGTATAGACATTTTAACAGTGTTGATTCTTCCCATCCATGAGCATGGTGTGTTCCTCCATTTGTTAATATCCTCTGCTATTTCCTTTCTGAGGATTTCATAATTTTCTTTATAGAGTTCCTTCACCTCCTTTGTTAGGTATATTCCTAGGTATTTCATTTTCTTTCAAACTATGGTAAAGGAAGTTGTGTCTTTAATTAGCTTCTCATCTTGACTGTTATTGGCATATACAAAGGCTACTGACTTGTGGACATTGATTTTATATCCTGAGACATTACTGTATTTTTTGATGACTTCCAGGAGTCTTGTGGTTGAGTCTTTGGAATTCTCTAATTATAAGATCATGTCATCAGCAAAGAGGAAGGGTTTGACCTCCTCTGATCCCATTTGGATTCCCTTTATTTCCTTGTCTTGCCTAATTGTATTGTCTAGGACTTCCAGCACTATATTGAATACTAAAGATGACAAAGAACAACCTTGTCTGGTTCCTGTTCTAAGAGGAAAAGCTTTCAGTTTTACTCCTTTCAGTAAAATATTAGCTGTGGGTTTGTTATAGATAGCTTCAATCAGTTTCAGAAATGTACCATCTATGCCTATACTCTTCAGGGTTCTAATTAGAAAAGGATGCTGGATTTTATCGAATGCTTTTTCTGCATCTATTGAGAGGATTATATCTTTATTTTTGCCTGTGTTAATACGGTGGATAACGTTTATGGACTTGCGTATGTTAAACCAGCCTTGCATCCCTGGGATGAAGCCTACTTGATCATGATGTATGACTTTTTTTGATAATAAGCTGTAATCTATTGGCTAGGATTTTGTTCACAATTTTTGCATCTATATTCATGAGTGAAATTGGTCTGAAGTTCTCCTTTTTAGTTGGGTCTTTTCCTGGTTCTGGTATCAGGGTGATGTTTGCTTCATAGAACATGTTGGGGAAGATTCCTTCCTCCTCAATTTTTTGGAATAATTTCTGCAGTACAGGAATAAGCTCTTCCTTGAAGGTTTGATAGAATTCTGGAGTGAAGCCATCTGGACCAGGGCATTTTTTGGTTGGAAGCTTTTTTATTGTTTCTTTAATCTCATTGCTTGAAATTTGTCTGTTCAGGAGCTCTATTTCTTCCTGGCTAAGTCTAGGGAGAGGGCATGATTCCAAATATTGATCCATTTCCTTCACATAGTCAAATTTTCGGGCATAGAGTTTCTGGTAGTATTCAGAGATGATCTCTTGTATCTCTGTGGGATCAATTGTTATTTCCCCTTTATCATTTCTGATTGAGGTTACTAGAGATTTTACTTTTCTATTTCTCATTAGTCTCACCAATGGTTTATCTATTTAATTTATTTTTTCAAAAAACCAACTCCTTGTTTCATTAATTTCCTGAATGACTCTTTTCTTTTCAATTTCATTGATCTCTGATTTGATTTTGGATATTTCTTTTCTTCTACTGGGTTTGTGCTTAGATTGTTCTTCATTTTCCAATTCCATAAGATGGCTTATGAGTTTGTTGATGTGCTCTCTTTCTGTTTTTCAGATGTAGGTATCTAAAGTGATAAATTTTCCTCTCAAAACTGCTTTTGCAGTATCTCACAGGTTTTGGTAGCTTGTGTCTTCATTGTTATGCTCAAGGAAGTTAATGATTTCATGTTTTATGTCTTCCTGCACCCATCTACCTGTCATTCAACAAAAGGTTGTTTAATTTCCATGTCTTTCTGTGGGGTTGAATATTTTTGTTAGAGTTGAGTTCCACCTTTACTGCCTTATGGTCTGAGAATATACAAGGTAAAATTTCAATTCTTTTGATTCTGTTGAGGTTTGTTTTGTATCACAGGATATGATCAATTTTGGAGAATGTTCCATGGGGTGATGAGAAGAATGTATATTCTTTATCTTTGGGATGGAGTGTTCTATATGCATCTATCAAACACGGTTGTTTTAGGGTCTCATTTAAAACTCTTATATCTTTGTTTAATTTCTGTTTAGAGGATCTGTCCAGCTCTGTAACAGGAGTCCCCTGTTATTATGGTATTATCAGATATCATATTGCTCAGACTGAGTAAGGTCTGTTTCAAGAATCTGGGAGCATTTAAATTGGGTGCATAAATCTTTAGAATTGAAACATCTTCTTGTTATATTTTTCCCTTGACCAATATAAAGTGACCATCTTTGTCTTTTTTGACTTTAGTTGCTTTAAATTCACGTGTATCTGAAAATAAGATTGCAACTCCTCTTTTCTTCTGAATTCCATTTGCCTTCCAACCCTTGACTCAGAGCTTTAATTTGTCTTTTGAAGCCAGGTGTGTTCTCGCAGACAGCAAATGGATGGCTTGAGTTTTTTAATCCATTCAGCCAATCTATGTCTCTTCAGTGGGGAATTCAAGCCATTAACATTCATTGAGATAATTGATAAGTGTGGTAGTATTCTATTCATCTTATTTTGTGAGAGTTCATTGCTTAGTTTTATCTTTTGCATGAGTGTGGAGGTTAGGTTCTGTCCTTTAATTTCTGAGTTCTTACTATGCTACTGATCCATTGTGCTGGTCAGTATGTAGAACAGGTTGAAGTATGTCCTATAGAGCTGGTCTTGTTGTGGTGAATTTCCTCCATGTTTGTATATACATAAATGATTTGATTTCTCCATCAATTTTAAAGCTTAGCTTAGCAGGATATAGAATTCTGGGCTGGAAATTGTTCTATTTAAGTAGATTAAAGGTAGATGACCATTGTCTTCTTGCTTGGAACATTTCATTAGAGAAGTCTGCAGTCACCATGATGGATTTGCCCCTGTAGGTCAATTGGCTCTTACTCCTGGCAGCTTGAAGAATCTTTTCTTTTGTCTTGACTTTGGACAGGTTCATCACAAGGTGTCTTGGAGAAGCTTGGTTAGACTTGAGGCAACCTGGGGTCTGATATCCCTCTGAAAGGAGTGTGTCAGAATCCTTGGTGATATTTAGGTAATTTTCCTTTATAATATTCTCTAGTATGGCTTCCATTCCTCTGGGGCATTCTTCTTCTCCTTCTGAGATTCCTATAACTCCTATGTTGGAATGCTTCATAAAGTCCCATAATTCTGTCAGTGAACATTCTGCTTTCTCTCTCTTCTTTTCTGCCTCTTTAACTATCTGAGTTATCTCAAGAACTTTGCCCTCTACCTCCAAAATTCTTTCTTCTGCATGGTCTAATCTGTTGCTGATACTTTCCAATGCATCTTTAAGTTCCCTAATTGACTGCTTCAGTTCCTTTAGCTCTACTATATCCTTTCTATATTTTTCATATCATTCATATCTTATTTGATTCTGTTTTTGGATTTCCTTTTGGTTATTTTCCACTTTATTAACAGTTTCCTTCATTGTTTCCATCATTTCTTTCATTGTTTTCAACGTGTGTATTCTAAATTCCCTTTCTGTCATTCCTAACATTTCTATATAGGTAGAATCCTTTGCAGTAGCTACCTCATGGTTCCTTTGAGGGGTTGCTCTGGACTGCTTCTTCATGTTGCCAGGAGTTTTCTGCTGATTCTTCCTCATGAGTGATTTCTTTTATCTGTTTTCTTGCCCTAATTTTCATTTCACTTCCTTTTGCTCTTTAGGTTCCTGTGCCTGTGGCCTAGGGTTTCAGTGAGTCAGCTGCCAGCAGGATTAGACCAATCAAACACTCGCAACCACTTCCCAGTTTTCCACTGTTTTTGTCCTCCTCTTGGGGTCCAGAAGTCTCTTGCTGACTCCCTATGTCCTCAAACAGACTGCTTAAGTTCAAACTCATCTTTCCTGTCCAGGTCAATTTACGTCTTTCATGTTTACATGGATGGAGCTGGAACATATTCTTCTTAGCAAAGTGTCTCAAGAATGGAAGTAAAAGTATTCAATGTACTCAGTCTTGATAATGGGTTTATTCTTAAGAGCCCTTCTATTGCATCCCAACCCACCTACCTTTCAGAAATCACATCCAATGAGTTTACTTGGAATTAATTTTGTATTCTTTCTTTGCACCAAGTTCTGAGTTCTGGGAGCTCTCTCACCAGCAAACCTAGGAAATCCAGAACCAAGAAGTCAATGCAAGCCTTGCTCAAGACAGTTATGAAGCATTTATGTTCAGAAGTAACTGATGATTATAAGTAACTGATGATTATCTTTATTAAGGTATGATCTCTGCTCTTCAAGATCTCTAAAGACTAAAAATAGACCTGCCATTTGATCAAGCAATCCCACTACTAGGGATTTACCCAAAGAAAAAAAAAGTCATTTTATAAAAAAGACACTTGCACTGAAATGTTACAGCAGCAAAATTAACAATTACAAAGTTGTGAAAACAACCTAAGTGCCCATCAATATATGAACTGATTAATAAAATGTGGTATATGTATACCATGGAATAATACTCATCCATTAAAAAGTCAGTCTAGTATCTTTTGTAACAACCTCAATGAAATTCAAGATCATCCTTTTAAGTGAAGTATCACAAGAATGGAAAACAAACACCACATATACTCACTATTAAATTGGAACTAATCAATCAACACTTATGTGCACATATGGAAATAAAATTCAATGAAAATATATCAAGTGGGAGGGGGGAAGAGAATATAAGTAAATTCACATCTACTGAGTACAATGCACACTATCTGGGTGAGGAAAAACCTCATCACTTTGAATCAATCTGTACAAAGCAACTGTGTGGCCAAAACTTATATACCACTGTAATATTCTAAAAATTTTTTAAAAGAGCTCATAGACCAGCAGCAAGAATCATACCAGTATCCAAAATGAGCCAGTTACATGAGCAAAGGTGCATGTGCTCTTGAAGCTCAGTGAAGGAAGCAATTGCATCTTCTGGAAGAGAACATGAGAGGTTTCTTGTAAAAGTGGAGTGGAAAAATATTTGGCCTTAACAACTAAGGACAAAAAATGAAAATAATTATAATTGGGTCATATTAGATGATCTTTTGGGTTAAATTAGAAGATATCATTGTCTTACCCCAAAAGTACAAAATCTCACCTGGGTAAGGATGAAGATTTACTTAAGTTTCCAGAAGCAAATAGAGTGTACTTTATTGCAAAGAATAAGGTCTGTGGGACCAACTCCCTTAAATTACAGAGGTCTCTTTATAAATATAAGAGACTAGGACTAAATTTTGTTGCCAAAAAAAGTCCAGTTGGTTTGGTGCCAAAATTGTCTGTTGTGCAACCTCAAATGGCTGGAAAAGGCATCTCAGAGTAGCTTACAATGATGTAATTGTTTAATTAGTAGGCACACATCTTTTAACAAAGACAGCTTAGAACCAAGAATGTAAATGGACAAGAAAAACACATTTTTTTAATATTTGAAAATGCATGTTCCTGGGTGCCACCTTAGACCTGCTAGAGTCAGCATCTCAGATGGTAGGGTCTGGTGATCTAGTTCCAACAAGTAGCCCAGGTGATTCCTGAACATATTTTAGTGTGTGAACTACCGGTTCACATATTAGGATAGATGATCTTTGAAAAACTTAATGTACGGTATCATAAAAGTATAAACATTGTGTATCAAGGATAGAACGGAAGGTTCAAATCCATATGGCTTTCTTTTTACCCATGGTGAAGTTGTAGGCATTGTGTAAGCACCCTCTGTAGGTCCCTTCAGCCTGCAGGGACCCTCAGTTTCTGCCTCTTGTCTTCCTTTTTGAGCATATTGACCTTGTTAGGCACCTTTGGTTTCTATTTTCTTGTTAATATGCTTCATTTCTCTGCCCCTTGTATTTGCGATCAGATGGACTTTCCACATGGCTCTTTTCTCGGCTTACTCAGAAGGGCATTTATTTGCACAGGAAAATCTTCAGTGTAGCCCCTATACCCCTCAGGGATGTTCAACCTGTGGCCCATAGGCCACATGGGCCACATGCTGATTTTATGAGAATATTTTTTGCTTATCAGTGGTGTGTATCACAGAAAGTATGCATGGACTTTTTTTTTTTTTTTTTTTGCTAATCGGCTTTTGTTATTTGTATTTAATGTGTAGTCCAAGATAACTCTTATTCTTCCAATGTGCAGCAGTGAATTTTAAAAAAGGCTGAATACCCTGCAAGGGGCTGTGATCCTGTAGCACAACCTTAACACACGACGGGGCTTCATCAGTTAGCCAAAGTGCAGTCAATAGGCAAGCAGCATCCGCATCGCTGGAACATGCTGGAATGCAGAAACACTGGCTCCATCCCAGGACTGTGAAATCAGAATTTGCATCTTCACAAGATCTCCAGGTGATATAGATTTTTTCTTGAAAAGCTAATGAGTCAGTGTCCATGCTGAATCTTCCAAATATTGGCAAGTCCTCAGATCAAATACAAAAGGTACCTGGCTTGGCACCCATAGCTCAGTGGGTAGGGTGCCAGCCACATACAACAAAGGTGGTGGGTTTGAGCACAGTCCGGGCCTGCTAAACAATAACAACTACAACCAAAAAATAGCCAGCTGTTGTGGCCGGAGCCCGTAGTCCCAGCTACTTGAGAGGCTGAGGCAAGAGAATCACTTAAGCCCAAGAGTTGGAGGTTGCTGTGAGCTGTGACATGATGGCATTCTACCAAGGGCAACATAGTGAAATGTTGTCTCAAAAAAAAAGAAAAATACAAAAGGTACCAATGTGAATTATAATCACCTGCAGCTTTCATTAAAAATACAGACTCCTGAAACTCCACCTTGGAGAGTCTCACTCAGTAAATTTGGAATCTACACTTTTACGACCACTACCAGCCAGTGATCCTCATGAGATAGAAACACTGGACGAGGGAACAAGGAGTAAAGCCAAAGGTGACAGCTTGCCTCCTTGGTTCAAATAGAAACCAAGCCAGAGACTCTAAAATTCTATCAGTTGCTTTGAGGATAACAGGCCAGTCCATAAGTTCCCACCCAAAGGGAACAATGCCTAGATATATTGCACACTTCCCGGGTGAAGGAAACCACTTTAAGTTGGACTTTACCTTACAAATGTAATCAATGTAACCTAATCATGTGTGCCCTTATACTAATCTGAGATTAAAAAGAAGAAAAAAAGATGGCCAGTCCTCCAAGTCTGTGTCTACGGAACATGGACCCTTTCATGAACACTCCATTCATATCAGCTATTAATATAATTTCAAAATGAAGTTTATTTTTTCTGTAACTCTTTATAGACTATTTTGCAGCAGTGTGCATGTATCTGTGTTTGGTGTCATGTTGTATATATTTGTCCAGAAGCACATTAATGTGATTGGTGTTTAAGTCCACAAATGCTAAAAAGCTGGTAAGTGTTTTGTTTTCTCACTTTGTTTTCCTTGCCTCTGTGTATACACCAGCATATTTAGCTTTATTTGTTGTGGGAAACGGACTTGTCCCTTTGGCAGTACACTGAAGGATTAGGGATTGAATTACTAGTGAATTGCAGGAAATAGAAAATGTATGCTTTGAATCATGTTGAGATAATTACTCAAATATCAGAATTATGTAAATATTAAGAATAAATAGCTATTTGTTCTTAGAATGTTTGAGGAGAAGAGAGCAAACAAGCATGTTCTGCTTATTTCTGGAGCGACTAAGTGTGAACATGCTGAGCTCTGCCTGTGAACAGGCCAAGAAACAGTTGAAGTTTCCATCTCATTACTCTAAGGAGTGAATTTAGAGAATTCCTTTGTAAAAAGTAATTATGTTAAGTACAAAGTCTGTGGACAGTGTTTCTGAGTAAAAGATAGAGAAATTGTTTTTAACACCCATATCGAGGCATATTTTATATTCCATTAAAATTCACCTGTGTAGGGGTATAATTCAATAATTTGAATTACAATCATCAACAAAATCTATTTTTAAAACATTTTAATAACTCCATAAAATCCCCGTGTCTATCTACAGCTAATCTCTGTTTCCTATACCTATCTCTGGCTACTAAAGCAAACTATTTTTTAAATACACTTACTGGGAAAATGGTACTATTTTCTCCTAGATTTCAGTGGCTCAGTCATTACGGAGGGGGAATGCAGTCTATCTATAAGAATAATCAGGATGCTTATACCAAGAATATACCTAAATACACTGAGAATAACAAATTTAGCAAATGTAAGTTTAATGGTTATATTTAAATCTAAAACAGAGTCCATGGGCTGGGAGCCAATCTTGGCAAGAATCACAATGCCTGAAAAGACATTTACTAGTAATTAAAACCCAGATGTAGTGTGAGCAGTTTGATAAATTTACCTGGAAGCAACCTGGGCTCTTGTGAAATTGGTAACATGTTTCAAACACTTCTGAAAAACACTGAGACAAATACAAAACTTGTTGCAGCAGGAAAAATATATTTTTGTAGTGATTTTTGTATGCCTCTATACAATGTTTATGCAATTGGTTTACACAGATGCTTGATTTTTTTCAACATTTATTCATTTGAGAAATACTTGAGTGCTTACTTACCAAGTGATATTCACTGGAGTAGAATGATTAATGAAATAGACATGATTCCTGCCTTCGTGGAGAATGCAACTCGATGCTCTGCAATTCATAAAGGTCATGCACATCAGTAGGAGAATCACATGCTCTAAGTTAAGCCAAAGTGGCAGGCTGTGCAGTTGGCCAGAGGGTAACAGGTGTATATGTTATTCACCTACAAGCTTCTCTCATGTTATGTGCTGAGACTTTGGGAAACCTTGAGATAGGAAGAATGTATTTTGCAGGTGTGACAGACAGGGACCTTTGAGTGGACTGCAATAGAGAGAATAACGACCCTCTCAAATATGTCCACACTTGAACCTACAATAAGTTACCTCACTTGGCAAAAGGGAATAAGCAACTGTAATTACCATTACAAACCTTGAGGATGGAGGGATTATCTTAGATTCTCTGGGTGAGCCCAATATAATCACGTGAGTCCTTAGAAGCAGAGAACCTTTTCTGGCTGTGGTCAGAGGGAGATAAGATGATATCTACAAGGGGTCAGAAAAATGCAAGGTGAGGACTCAGTCAGTGGTGGCTGACTCTGAAGAAGGAGGAAGGGGTCCCAAGCCAAGGAATGGGGAAGTCTATAGAAACTAGAAAAAATGAGAAAACTCATTATCCCACAGCTCCTCCAGAAAGGGCTCACAGTACTTGATTTTAGCCCAATCAGATGCACCTTGGTCCAAAGTACCAAATAAACATGTTGTTTAAGTGCTAGGTTTGTGGGAATTTTTTATGACAACTGTAGAAAACTAATACATCATATCAGACAACTTAAAAAACATCTCCCAAACCAATTTTCCTTATCTATAAAAAATGAGAATAATGGTACCGATAGAATTGTCATGAGGATTCGGCGTGATGACTGTGAAGTGTTCAGCACTGTGACTGGTGCCTACCAACTACTTAGGAGTAGACTCAGAAATGTATTCACTGAAGAGCTTTTAAAAAGAGGCAGAGGAATTATTTCTCAACATCAGTCAGAAGGCCAAGACTTCAGTCCAACAAGACATATGTAAGTTAAGGAAATCACATATCCTGTCTAGGCTACAATTTTTCCAAATGGGGAATTTGAAATAGAAGATATATTTCTAAAGGCACCTTCTGCTCTGACATGAATGAATAATATAAATGAAAAGCCATAGGCACCGCCTGGACCTCTGTAAAAGCTGCACCACCCGGACCTCTGTAAGAGCTGTGCCACGACCGCGATCAGCTCCTGCCCAGACCTCTGTAACAGGTGCACCGTGACCGTGATCGGCTCTCACCTGGACCTCAGTAAGAGCTGTGCCGCAACACCCAACCCATGACTGGCACCCACCTGGCTTGTATGCCCTGACCAGGAACTGCGGGAGCTGTGCAACCCCACATCCTCCCTCCAGTAACCTCCCTGCCCCTACACTGGCCCGCTCATCTGGCCAGGGACTCTGGTAGCCGCGTGCCCTCCAGATCCCTCCCTGCCTCTGCGCGGGGCCCTTCTCCTGGCCGGAGACTGCTGGAGCCTTGGGCTCTCTGTGCCAAAGTCACTGTGCGCCAGGCACTCCCAGAACCATGTACACCAACTGCCATCCTGTTGCTAGATCTGGGTGTGTCACACTCTGGAGCTGCTTCCACAACCAGAACTCCCTGGTTGGGGCAGCCCCAGAGGAACTATACAGGGTCACTCCCTACAAAGATCCAGCAACAATAGAGTGATCCCACTGGGGTCTAATCTTGGAGAGACACCACCTCAACCCTGAGGAAGGCCAAAGGCAATGGTGAAAAACAACCATGAGGTGAAATCAACAGAAAAACCCTGGCAATATGAATAATCAGAGTAGATCAACTCCCTCAAGGATCAATGGGGCAGACACAGCACAAGATCCAATGCACAAACAAATAGCTGAGATGTCAGAAATTGAATTCAGAATCTGGATAGCAAATAAGATCGAATTAGAATTACAAGCAGTAACCCAAAAGATGTCTCAAGAATTCAACAAACTCAAAGACCAAATGACCAAAGATTTTCACACATTGAGACAAGAAGTTGCATCCATAAAAGATATGAAAACACAGTAGAATCCTTCAATAACAGAATGAAACAAGCAGAAGAAAGGATTTCCGACATTGAAGACAAAGCATCGAATGCTCCCAAACTCTCAAATAGGAAGAGAAATGGAGGGCAAAAACACATCACTCTCTCAGAGAGCTCTAGGATAATTCGAAGAAAACTAATATTCGTCTTATAGAGATTGCCGAAAGTGATGAAGTGGCTTCACAAGGCACAGAGTCTTTTCTCCATGAGATTACGAAGGAGAACTTTCCAGACATGCCAAGAGATTCTGAAATTCAGATAGCAGACAGTTTCAGAACTCCAGCACAACTTAACCCAAAAAAGACATCCCCCAGACACATCATAATCAATTTCACTAAAGTTAATATGAAGGAGAAAATTCTGAAAGCTGCCAGATGAAAGAAAACAATCATATACAAGGGGAAGAATATTAGAATAACTGCAGATCTCTCTGCTGAAAGCTTTCAAGCTAGAAGAGGATAGTCATTCACTTTTAATCTCCTAAAACAAAATAACTTTCAACCCAGGATCCTGTACCCAGCTAAACTGAGTTTCATTTATGATGGAGAAATTAAATACTTTAATGACATTCTCATGTTGAAGAAATTTGCCATGACTAAACAAGCTCTCCAGGATATTCTCAGATCTATCCTTCATAAAGACCAGCATAACCCTCCACCACAAAAGTAAACCCACCCAGAAATTTTTGATCAAATTTAAACTTCCACAGTCATAAAAGGAATAAAAATGTCCACCAGACTCTCAAAAGGCTTATCAATATACTCAATTAATGTGAATGGTTTAAATTGTCCTCTAAAGAGGAGCAGGTTGGCTGACTGGATACAAAAACTCAAGCCAGATATCTGCTGCATCCAAGAATTTCATTTTAAATTAAAAGACAAATATCGACTCAAGGTGAAGGGATGGTCATCTACACTGCAGGCAAATGGAAAGCAGAAAAAAGCAGGCATTGCAATCCTATTCCCAGACGCAATAGGCTTTAAATCAATGAAAATATGGAAGGATGAGGATGGACACTTCACATTTGTTAAAGGTAATAATCAATATGATGAGATTTCAATTATTAATTTATGCACCCAACCAGAATGCACCTAAATTTATAAGAGAAACTCTAACAAACATGAGCAACTTGATTTCCTCCAGTTCCATAGTAGTTGGAGATTTTAACACCCCTTTAGCAGTGCTGGATAGAACCTCCAAAAAGAAGCTAAGCAAAGAAATTTTAGATTTAAACTTAACCATTCAACATCTGGAAGATATTGACAGATATCTATAGAACATTGCATTCCAACAAAACTGAATATACATTCTTCTCATCAGCCCAAGAAACAAACTCCAAAATCAATCACATCCTAGGCCACAAATCTAACCTCAGCAAATTTAGAAAAATAAAAATTATTCCTTGCATCTTCTCAGACCATCATGGAATAAAAGTCGAACTCAATAACAACAGGAATCTGCATAAACATACAAAAACATTGAAGCTAAACAACCTTATGCTGAAGGATAGAAGGGTTATAGACGAGATTAAGAAGGAAATCACCAAATTTTTGGAACAAAACAACAATCAAGACACGAATGACCAGAACCTCTGGGATACTGCAAAGGCAGTCCTAGAGGGAAATTTATAGCACTGCAAGCTTTCCTCAAGAAAACGGAAAGAGAGGAAGTTAATAACTTAATGAGACATCTCAAGCAACTGGAGAAGGAAGAACATTCCAACACCAACCCAGCAGAAGAAAAGAAATAACCAAAATCAGAGCAGAATCAAATGAAATTGAAAACAAAAGAATTATACAACAGATCAATAAATCTAAAGGTTGGTTTTTTGAAAAGATCAATAAAATAGATAAAACTTTGGCCAACCTAACCAGGAAACAAAGAGTAAAATCCCTAATTTCATCAATCAGAAATGATAATGATGAAATAACAACAGACCCCTAAGAAATTAAAAAAAATCATTAATGAATACTACAAGAAACTCTACTCTCAGAAATATGAAAATCTGAGAGAAATTGACCAACACCTGGAAGTATACTACCTACCAAGACTTAGTCAGAATGAAGTGGAAATGTTGAACAGGCCTATATCAAGTTCTGAAATAGCATCAACAATAAAAAATCTCCCTAAAAAGAAAAGCCCAGGACCAGATGGCTTTACGTCAGAATTCTACCAAACCATTAAAAAACAACTAGTAACTATATTACAAAACCTCTTCCAAAATATAGAAAAAGAAGGAATATTACCCAACACATTCTACAAATCAAACATCACCTTGATCCCCAAACCAGGGCAAGACCCAACAAGAAAAGAAAATTATAGACCAATATCACTAATGAATATTGATGCAAAAATACTCAATAAGATCCTAATGAACAGAATCCAACAAAACATCAAAAAAATTATACACCATGACCAAGTGGGATTTATCACAGGGTCTCAAAGCTGGTTCAATATACGTAAATCTATAAATGTAATTCAGCACATAAACAAACTAAAAAATAAGGACCGTATGATTCTTTCAATTGATGAAGAAAAAGCTTTTGATAATATTCAGCATCCCTTCATGATCAGAACTCTTAAGAAAATTGGTATAGAAGGGACATTTCTTAAACTAATAGAAGCCATCTACAGCAAACCCCGTATTGAATGGAGTTAAATTGAAATCATTTCTACTTAGATCAGGAACCAGGCAAGGTTGCCCATTGTCTCCATTGCTCTTTAACATTGTAATGGAAGTTTTAGACATTGCAATTAGGGAAGAAAAGGCGATCAAGGGTATCCACATAGGGTCAGAAGAGATCAAACTTTCACTCTTCGCAGATGATATGATCATATATCTGGAAAAGACTAGGGATTCTACTACAAAACTTTTAGAAGTGATCAAGGAATATAGCAATGTCTCAGGCTACAGAATCAATACCCATAAATCTGTAGCCTTTATATATACCAACCATAACCAAGCTGAAAAAACAGTCAAGGACTCTATTCCTTTCACAGTAGTGCCAAAGAAGATGAAATATTTGGGAGTATACCTAACAAAGGACGTGAAAGATCTCTACAAAGAGAACTGTGAAACTTTAAGAAAAGAAATAGCTGAAGACATTAACAAATGGAAAAACATGCCATGCTCATGGCTGAGAAGAATTAACATTATTAAAATGTCCATACTGCCCAAGGCAATATATAATTTTAATGCAATTCCTATTAAAGCTCCATTGTCATATTTTAAAGATCTTGAAAAAATAATACTTCGTTTTATATGGAATCAGAAAAAACCTCGAATAGCCAAAACATTACTCAGACATAAAAACAAAGCAGGAGGAATCACGCTACCAGACCTGAGACTGTACTATAAATCAATAGTGATCAAAACAACATGGTACTGGCACAAAAACAGAGAAGTAGGTGTCTGGAACAGAATAGAGAACCAAGAATGAATCCAGCTACTTGCTGTTATTTGATCTTTGACAAGCCAAGGATGTTTGGAGAATACTTAGAGACCTAAAAATAGACCTGCCATTCGATCCTATAATTCCTTTACTAGGTTTATACCCAGAAGACCAAAAGTCACAATATAACAAAGACATCTGTACCAGAATGTTTATTGCAGCCCAATTCATAACTGCTAAGTCATGGAAGAAGCCTAAGTGCCCATCGACCCACAAATGGACTAGCAAATTGTGGTACATGTATACCATGGAATACTATGCAGCCTTAAAGAAAGATGGAGACTTTACCTCTTTAATGTTTACATGGATGGAGCTGGAACATATTCTTCTTAGCAAAGTATCTCAGGAATGGAAGAAAAAGTATCCAATGTACTCAGCCCTACTATGAAGCTAAATTATAGCTTTAACATGAAGGATATAACCCAACTATAGCACAAGACTATGGGGAAAGGGCCAAGGAAGGGGAAGGGAGGGGGGAGGTTAGGGAGGAGGGAGGGTAATGGGTGGGGCCACATCTATGGTGCATCTTAGAATGGGTACAGGCAATTGCACTAATGTACACAGCTATGATTTAACAATAAAAAAAAAAGAAAAAAAGGAAAACATTCAGTGGGGAAAAGATTTCATATTTAACAAATGGTGCTGGGTGAACTGGCTGGCGACCTGTAAAAGACTGAAATTGGACCCACACCTTTCACCATTAACTAAGATAGACTCTCACTGGATTAAAGATTTAAACTTAAGACATGAAACTATAAAAATACTTGCAGAAAGTGCAGGGAAAACTCTTGAAGGAATCGGCCTGGGTGAACATTTTATGAGGAGGACTCCCCAGGCAATTGAAGCAGTATCAAAAATACATTACTGGGACCTGATCAAACTAAAAAGCTTCTGCACAGCCAAGAACATAGTAAGTAAAGCAAGCAGACAACCCTCAGAATGGGAGAAAATATTTGCAGGTTATACTTCCGATAGGTTTAATAACCAAAATCCACAGAGAATTCAAACACATTAGCAAGAAAAGAACAAGTGATCCCACTCAGGGTGGGCAAGGGACTTGAAGAGAAACTTTTCTAAAGAAGACAGACACATGAAAAAAAGCTCATCATCCTTAATCATCAGAGAAATGCAAATCAAAACTACTTTGAGATATCACCCAACCCCAGTAAGAGTAGTCCACATAACAAAATCCCCAAACCAGAGATGTTGGCGTGGATGTGGAGGAAAGGGTACACTTCTACACTGCTGGTGGGAATGCACACTAATATGTTCCTTCTGGAATGATGTTTGGAGAATACTTAGGGACCTAAAAATAGACCTGCCATTCAATCCTATGATTCCTTTACTAGGTTTATACCCAGAAGACCAAAAATCACAGTATAACAAAGACATCTGTACCAGAATGTTTATTGCAGCCCAATTCATAATTGCTAAGTCGTGGAAGAAGCCCAAGTGCCCATCGATCCATGAATGGACTAGCAAATTGTGGTACATGTATACCATGGAATACTATGCAGCCTTAAAGAAAGGTGAAGACTTTACCTCTTTCTTTTTTTTTTTTTTTTTTTTTTTTAATTTTTTTATTAAATCATAAGTGTATACAATGATATGATTATGGGGCATCATACACTCACTTCATAAACCATTTGACACATTTTTATCCCAGTGGTTAACATAGCCTTTCCGGCGTTGTCTCAGTTACTGTGCCAAAACATTTATATTCTACATTTACCAAGTTTCGCAAATACCCCTGTAATATGCACCACAGGTGTGATCCCACCGATTCCCCTCCCTCTACCCACCCCCCCCTTTCCCACTTCCCCCTATTGTTAAGTTGTAGTTGGGTTATAGCTTTCATGTGAGAGTCCCAAATTAGTTTCATAGTAGGGCTGTGTACATTGGATATTTTTTCTTCCATTCTTGGGATACTTTACTAAGAAGAATATGTTGCAGCTCCATCCATGTAAACATGAGAGAGGTAAAGTCTCCATCTTTCTTTAAGGCTGCATAGTATTCCATGGTATACATATACCACAATTTATTAATCCATTCGTGGATCGATGGGCACTTCGGCTTTTTCCATGACTTAGCAATTATGAATTGGGCTGCAATAAACATTCTGGTACAAATATCTTTGTTATGTTGTGATTTTTGGTCTTCTGGGTATATGCCCAGCAGAGGAATTACAGGATTGAATGGCAGATCTATTTTTAGATCTCTGAGTGTTCTCCATATATCTTTCCAAAAGGAATGTATTAATTTGCATTCCCACCAGCAGTGCAGAAGTGTTCCCTTTTCTCCGCATCCACGCCAACATCTCTGGTCTTGAGATTTTGTGATATAGGCTAGTCTCATTGGAGTTAGATGATATCTCAAAGTAGTTTTGATTTGCATTTCTCTGATGATTAAAGATGATGAGCATTTTTTCATATGTCTGAAGGCCGTGCGCCTGTCTTCTTCAGAGAAGTTTCTCTTCAAATCCCTTGCCCAGCCTGCGATGGGATCCCTTGTTTTTTTCTTGCTGATGCGTTTGAGTTCTCTGTGGATTCTGGTTATTAAACCTTTGTCAGAGTTATACCCTGCAAATATTTTCTCCCATTCTGAGGGCTGTCTGCTTGCTCTGCTTACTGTGTTCTTAGCTGTGCAGAAGCTTTTTAGTTTGATCAAGTCCCAGTAGTGTATTTTTGAAGCTGCTTCAATTGCCCGGGGGGTTCTCCTCATGAAATACTCACCCAGACCAATTTCTTCAAGGGTTTTCCCTGCATTCTCCTCTAGTATTTTTATAGTTTCATGTCTTAAGTTTAAATCTTTAATCCAATGAGAGTCTATCTTAGTTAATGGTGAAAGGTGTGGGTCCAATTTCAGTCTTCTGCAGGTTGCCAGCCAGTTCACCCAGCACCATTTGTTAAATAGGGAATCTTTTCCCCACTGAATGTTTTTAATTGGCTTGTCAAAAATCAAATAGCGGTAAGTAGCTGGATTCATCTCTTGGTTCTCTATTCTATTCCAGATATCTACTTCTCTGTTTTTGTGCCAATACCATGCTGTTTTGATCACTATCGATTTGTAGTAAAGTCTGAGGTCTGGTAGTGTGATTCCTCCTGTTTTGTTTTTATTTCTGAGTAATGTCTTGGCTATTCGAGGTTTTTTCTGATTCCATATAAAACGAAGTAATGTTTTTTCAAGATCTTTAAAATATGACAGTGGAGCTTTAATAGGGAGTGCATTGAAAGTATATATTGCTTTGGGTAGTATGGACATTTTGATAATGTTGATTCTTCCTAGCCATGAGCATGGTATGTTTTTCCATTTGTTAACATTTTCAGCTATTTCTTTTCTTAGAGTTTCATAGTTCTCTTTATAGAGATCTTTCACGTCTTTTGTTAGGTAAATTCCCAAATATTTCATCTTCTTTGGCACTACTGTGAATGGGATAGAGTCCTTAACTGCTTTTTCAATTTGACTGTTGTTGGTGTATATAAAGGCTACCGATTTATGAATGTTGATTTTGTAACCTGAGACGCTGCTGTATTCCTTGATCACTTCTAGGAGTTTTGTAGTAGAGTCCCTAGTGTTTTCCAGATACACAATCATATCATCTGCGAAGAGCGAGAGTTTGATCTCTTCTGACCCTATATGGATACCCTTGATCGCCTTTTCTTCCCTAATTGCGGTGGCTAAAACTTCCATTACAATGTTGAAAAGCAATGGAGACAATGGGCAGCCTTGTCTGGTTCCTGATCTGAGTGGAAATGCTTCCAATTTAACTCCATTCAATATGATATTGGCTGTGGGTTTGCTGTAGATAGCCTCTATCAGTTTAAGAAAAGTCCCTTCTAGACCAATTTTCTTAAGTGTTCTGATCATGAAGGGATGCTGGATATTATCAAAAGCTTTTTCTGCATCAATTGAGAGAATCATATGGTCTTTGTTTTTTAATTTGTTTATGTGCTGAATTACATTTATAGATTTACGTATATTGAACCAGCCTTGAGACCCTGGGATAAAACCAACTTGGTCATGATGTATAATTTGTTTGATGTGTTGCTGGATTCTGTTTGTTAGGATCTTGTTGAATATTTTTGCATCTATATTCATTAGTGATATTGGTCTATAATTTTCTTTTCTTGTTGGGTCTTTTCCTGGTTTGGGGATCAGGGTGATATTTGCTTCATAGAACGTGTTGGGTAGTCTTCCTTCTTTTTCTACATTTTGGAACAGGTTGAGTAATATAGGTACTAATTCCTCTTTAAAGGTTTGGTAGAATTCTGACGTGAAACCATCTGGTCCCGGGCTTTTCTTTTTAGGGAGGTTTTGTATAGTTGATGCTATTTCTGAACTTGTTATGGGTCTGTTCAACATTTCCATTTGATTCTGGTTAAGTCTTGGAAGGTGGCGTGCTTCCAAGTATCGGTCTATTTCCTTCAGATTTTCATATTTCTGAGAATAAAGTTTCTTGTAATATTCATTAAGGATTTTTTGGATTTCTGATGAGTCTGTGGTTATTTTGTCTTTGTTGTTTCTGATTGATGATATTAGAGATTTTACTCTTTTTTTCCTGATTAGGTTGGCCAGAGGTTTATCTATTTTATTGACCTTTTCAAAAAACCAGCTTTTTGATTTATTGATCTGTTGTATTATTCTTTTGTTTTCAATTTCATTTAATTCTGCTCTAATTTTGGTTATTTCTTTTCTTCTACTGGGTTTGGGGTTGGAATGTTCTTCCTTTTCCAGTTGCGTGAGATGTCCCATTAAGTTGTTAACTTCCTCTCTTTCCGTTCTCTTGAGGAAGGCTTGCAGTGCTATAAATTTCCCTCTTAGAACTGCCTTTGCAGTGTCCCAGAGGTTCTGATAGCTTGTGTCTTCATTGTCATTTTGTTCCAAAAAATTGGTGATTTCTTTCTTAATCTCATCTCTGACCCAGCTATCATTCAGCATAAGGTTATTTAACTTCCATGTTTTTGTATGGGTATGCAGATTCCTGTTGTTACTCAATTCAAGTTTTATTCCATGATGGTCCGAGAAGATGCATGGAATAATTTCTATTCCTTTAAATTTACTGAGGTTAGACTTGTGACCTAAAATGTGATCAATTTTGGAGTAAGTTCCGTGGGCTGATGAGAAGTATGTGTATTCAGTTTTGTTGGGATGAAATGTTCTGTAGATGTCTGCTAAATCTAAATACTGGATGGTTAGGTTTAAATCTAAGATTTCTTTGCTCAGCTTCTTTCTGGAGGATCGATCCAACACTGCCAAGGGAGTGTTGAAATCTCCAACGATTATGGAGCTGGAGGAAATCAAGTTACTCATGTCTGTTAGAGTTTCTCTTATAAATTGAGGTGCATTCTGGTTGGGTGCATAGATATTAATAATTGAGATCTCGTCATATTGAGTATTACCCTTAACAAATATGAAGTGACCATTCTTGTCCTTCCTTACTTTTGATGGTTTAAAGCCTACTGTATCTGCAAATAAAATTGCAACACCTGCTTTTTTCTGATTACCATTTGCCTGAAATATGGATGACCATCCTTTCACCCTGAGTCTGTATTTGTCTTTTAAGTTGAGATGTGACTCTTGTATGCAACAAATATCTGGCTTAAGTTTTTGTATCCAGTCAGCTAACCTATGCCTCTTTAGAGGACAGTTTAAGCCATTCACATTGATGGAGAGTAAGGATAAGTCTGGTGGAATTTTGGGTATCGAGTTTTTCAAAGGTCCAGTGGACATTTTTAATCCTTTCGCCAGTGTGGAAGTTGGAGTTTGATCCGAAGTTTCTGAGTGAGTTTACTTTTGTGGTATAGGATTGGGTTGGTCATTGTGGAGGATAGGTCTGAGAACATCCTGAAGAGCTGGTTTACTTATGGCAAATTTTTTCAACATATGAATGTCATTGAAGTATTTAATTTCTCCATCATAGATGAAACTCAGTTTAGCTGGATACAAGATCCTGGGTTGAAAGTTTTTTTGCTTTAGGAGATTAAAAGTTGATGACCAGCCTCTTCTTGCTTGAAAAGTTTCAGCAGAGAGATCTGCAGTTATTCTAATATTCTTACCTTTGTACGTTATAGTTTTCTTTCGCCGGGCTGCTTTGAGAATCTTCTCTTTCATGTTAACTTTAGTGAAGCTAATTATGATATGTCTGGGAGATGGCTTTTTGGGGTTGAATCGTGCTGGGGTTCTGAAGCTGTCTGCTATCTGAATTTCAGATTCTCTAGGCATGTCTGGAAAATTTTCTTTCATAATTTCATGTAGAAGGGCCTCTGTGCCCTTGGCTGCCACATCATCAGCCTCCGAAATTCCTATAACCCTTATGTTATGTTTTTTCGAATTATCTGAGAGCTCTCTGAGTGAGTGATCCGTTTTTACTCTCCATTTCTCTTCCTCTTTGAGAGATTGGGAGCGTTCGAAGACTTTATCTTCAATGTCAGAAATCCTTTCTTCTGCTTGCTCCATTCTGTTACTGAGGGATTCTACTGTATTTTTCATATCTTTGAGGGCTGTAAGTTCTTGTTTCAGTGTGTCTAAGTCTTTGGTGGTTTTGTCTTTAAATTCGTTAAATTCTTGAGACAACTTTTGAATTTCTCCTCGAATTCCTAATTCCATTTTATTAATCTTGTCTGCAAACCAAATTCTGAATTCGACTTCTGACATCTCAGCCAGTTGTTTATGAATGGGATCTTCAATCACATCTGCCGTATCTTTTCTTGGGGGGGTTGATCTATTCTGGTTATTCATGTTACCAGAGTTTTTCCGCTGATTCCGCCCCATGGTTTACTCCCTTTGGTTTTTCCCCTGGGGTTTTATCGAGGGCCCGTACAGTGTTGTGGCCTGAGAAACTGGGGCCCTGTCTGGTGTAGTGGAGCAAAGTGGTTCTGTCTTGTTTTCAGCTGGTTTCTGTTCGATCCTATTGCAACTTCTACTCTGGCTTGAAGTCTCAGCTGTGTGAAAAAATCAGCAATTAAGTCACCCCACCTGCCCACCTCTGGCCCCAGTTGGAAAAGGAGAATCAAACCTTCCTACAATCGCACACCCAGGGCACCACCTGAAAAGTCCTCAGTCTATTAGCCCAGTTCAAAAGGTCCGAATCAACTGTCTCAATCGGCACTTGTCTCGGGTGGAAGGGTTCAAGAGGTCTCTGGGAACTGGATCACAGGGGCCTGGTGACTCCTCTGAGACAGCTCACCCCAGTGCAGCGTGGAGTCAGGAGGAGCCACCCCGCAAACAGAGCAGTCTGGGAAGGTTGACGTCTCCTTCCCCACTTTGCCCCTCCGTCGGACCCAGTCACTGGTATCTCTGCAGATGGCTAACCCAGTTGCCTGCAGTGAACAGACACTCCAGGGGTTTGCACCTGCCTGAATCGCGAGGAAGTCTGCCAGGCCCCCGCAGACTGCCGCTATCTAGCAGGAGGAGATGGGGCCTGACATCTTTGAGTGTTTGATGCAGGTGTTGGGAAGGAGGTGTTCACTCAGGCTTAGCCCCGTCCCTGATGGATGCTGCTAACAGAACAGAACAGAACAGACAACTTTGTGAGGTTCTGTCTCTGTTCCTGTCATCGCCTACAGGAGACGGGCTGTTTTGAGTTCAAACGTCTTTGCTGCTGGAGAATTGCGTCTGAACACCTCTCTGGGTCGGCCCCGCCCTGGAGGCTTCTGGGTTTGTGAGCCGTGACACCGGTGGCCTCCTCTGGTTGCCCAGGGAGACAGGGGGTGTGGCCTCAGAATATCCAGAAGTGAGCGTTCTGCCGTTAAAGAAAAAACGGCTGTTGATCTACCTCCAGGGAACTGCTGCTCTGGTGTGGGCACTCAGGCGACCCTTTTCTCCTCTGTCCCGCGCACCAGAGTCAGCACTGAGCGGCTGCAGTTTGTGCTGGGTCCACACCCCTTAAGAGATCCCCCAAGAATCAGAACTCTTGGGGGATGGGCCCCCAGACCCGGATTGGGAGTGGGGCGGGGGGAAGCTAGAGTTTCATTCAGTTTCACGCAATACTACGGTCCGGGGAGGGCTCCTGCACTGCACCGCAGGGAAGTGCCGCCAAGGCTTGATTTCCCCTCAGCGGAGTGCCCTCTCCTTGCTCACGTGTCCCAGAGTCAGCGCTGACCTGACGCAGCTCAGGCACTGTGCACTCCCCTCGAGAAATCACCCAAGGAGCCGAACTCCGGAGGGATAGGCCCTCAGACCCCGAGTGAGAGTAGGGGCTCTCAGCTCTCAGCGGGGAGGCCAGAGTCTTATTCAGTCTTGTGCCCGGGGAGGGCTCCTGCACTGCACCGCAGGGAAGTGCCGCCAAGGCTTGATTTCCCCTCAGCGGAGTGCCCTCTCCTCGCTCACGTATCCCAGAGTCAGCGCTGACCTGACGCAGCTCAGGCAGTGTGCACTCCCCTCGAGAAATCACCCAAGGAGCCGAACTCCTGGGGGATAGGCCCTCAGACCCCGAGTGAGAGTAGGGGTTCTCAGCTCTCAGCGGGGAGGCCAGAGTCTTATTCAGTCTTGGGCCCCGTATGCCCGGGGAGAGCTGGTGCACTGCACCGCAGGGAAGTGCCGCGAGGCGTGACTCCCCCTCAGCCCGGTGCCCTCTCCTTACTCGCGGGCCTCAGAGTCAATGCTACCAGTCGCAACTCGGGGACTGTCCACTCCCCTTGAGAAATCACCCAAGGATCCGAAGTCCTGGGGGACAGGCCTCCAGACCTCAGTGGGCGGGAGGGGAGCGCCGGGGATTCAGGGTTGCCGGCAAAGGATTCCCAAAGTTTTATTCAGCCCTATGTCCGGCAGGAGAACGCCACGGCACCCCAGTAGGGGAGGTAGGTCCAGTTTTTAGAAGGTCTTTCCCGTGGAGTGTAGTGGGAGGGCCTTTAATTTCTGCCTGCTTGTTAAATTGTGGGGCTCCAGAGCCGGTCTCATGGGGGAGGGGGACTCCCGTCCGCTTGGTGGTGGATTTTGTACCTTTTGTTTGCGTCCTTGTGATCACAACTTGCCTCAGCGGTGTTGATGTGCGTTCTTCAGCCTTCTCTCTTGGTGAGGCTCAAGTCCACCAGGATACTTACTAAATTCCTGTCCCTTAACTCTCCTTCTGGACGGGAGCCTTTGTTGAAAGCTGGCTTCAGTCCGCCATCTTGTCTCCCTCCCTTTAATTGTCTCGACTTTACCTCTTTCATGTTTACATGGATGGAGCTGGAACATATTCTTCTTAGCAAAGTATCTCAGGAATGGAAGAAAAAGTATCCAATATACTCAGCCCTACTATGAAGCTAATTTATAGCTTTCACATGAAGGCTATAACCCAACTATAACACAAGACTATGTGGAAAGGGCCAAGGAAGGGGAAGGGAGGGGGGAGGTTAGGGTAGAGGGAGGATAATGGGTGAGGCCAGACCTACGGTGCATCTTAGAATGGGTACAGGTGAAACTTACTAAATGCAGAATACAAATGTCTACATACAATAACTAAGAAAATGCCATGACAGCTATGTTGAATAGTTTGATGAGAACATTTCAGATTGTATATGAAACCAGCACATTGTACCCCTTGATTGCACTAATGTACACAGCTATGATTTAACAATAAAAAAATAAAAATAAATAAATGAAAAGCCATAAACCTTTTGCATTCAAGCATGAAGAAGTTAGAGATTATTATAACAAGGATTCAATTCAATATTCAGAATGTTAAAAGGCCCTCTGAAGAAGGGGAAGGCTTGGCTGGCTGCTCCTACTGCAGTTGCCCCTGGTCTGGAAGGGAAAGTGGTGGGAGCTCTGCAATTTCCACCCCAAAAAAGCTCCAGACCCCCCCAACCCCATGTGCATTCCCTTGGATATAATATCCCAGGCAAAGCCCTGGGAAGGCCTTCCCGTAATGATCCCTGGAGTTACTTCAAACACTAATTAAGACACTTGGGGTATAACAAAGAAATAAAAGGTTATTTTCTAGTACAATTTGGAAGCAGCTACCAAACAGTGTAATATCTTTAGCTATTTTCTGTTGTACAATTTTATGTGTCCTAGAGGAAAGTTGTTGGAGAAAGTAATGAGTCAATGAGAGGGGGTGTGAAATTTTGAGGTGAAAAAAAAGCTATGTCCATGGTGGGTTCCTGGAATATTTCTGTTGAGCTTCTTTAAGGACAATTAGGGACATTTTCTTTACCAGGTTGTGTCAATCCCAAAGTCTGAAGCCATGGTCAGGTCTGAGTGGAAATGAGAACTTCCCACTGGAGTGATGCTGGGAGCTTATGATCCTAATAGGACAATGGAGGGGTTTGAGTTGGCTTTGGAAAATAAAGTGGCTTATGAAGTGGGGTCCCTCAGTAGTGGTGGTGCCAGCAGCACCCAACATTGAGGCCCCCTCTCAGGCACTGAGCTGCAGTGAACAGCTGCTGGGCTGGACAGCACTGGGGCCTGGGCTTTCCCCAGCCCTGTTCTGACTTTCTTCTCCCCTCCTATCCCCAGAGAGTCCCAGACCAGGTCATTCTCATCCGGGCTCTCTCATACTGTCAGGCAATTTAGAGTTTGCTAAACTTTTAGTTTTCTTTGCTTCTTATCTGGGAAAAACAAGACTAAACAAAAAATAACTTGGATTTTTAAATAAAATCACATGAAACCTGGAAGGAAAGAGGTGCCTTGTTCTTTTACACAGTTCTTACCAATATAAATGCATAAAATTGGGCAGTTCCTGTGGCTCAAAGGAGCAGGGCACCAGCCCCATATACTGGAGGTGGCGGGTTCAAACCCAGCCCTGGCCAAAAACTGCAAAAAAAAAAAAAAAAATCCATAAAATTATTCGATGGGCAAACTGATAAAATCTTAGATTATCAGCCATTCCATTTATCGTTTGGGGTCACAGAGGGGAACTTAGGAGAGACCAACAGGAGAACCACAAAACCCTAAGCGGCAATACATAATTTATGTTTTAAACCTGAAATTTGAGGTATTTTGTTATGTGGCTTAAGATAATTGATATAGTAGCTATTGATGTTCCTTTTGTAAACTTCACTTGGTCTTGGCTGTGAAGTAACAATACTTGTCATAAAAGCAGAGATTAAAATAGTGACACTCAGTGTGACTAAGGCCAGGCCATTTGGTCATTTAATCCCCCTGCCCTAAGCCAAGAATAGAAATGCTCTTCCTGAGTTCCTTCTTGGTCAAATCTTAGATAATTTTTAAAGGGAATCATTATGTTGAAGACTCTCTCACCCTGTAGGGAGTCATATAAGTCTTTTTGATTCATAAGTAGAAAAAAAAATAACCATTATTTAACAATAATAATAAATGTGGATAGCATTTCTTGATTATTTGCAATGTGATAGAACTGGGATCAATATTATCATCATCCTTGTTTTACAGATGGAGAAACTGAACCTTGGAGATGTTGAGTGAGTTGCCCCAATTCACACAGCCAGCAAATTGCAGAGGAAGCTTCAAACTCAGGTTTGTCTAATGGCAAAGCCCTTAGTCACGATACAACACTCTCTCTCACACCAGGCACTAATTTTCTTTTAATTTTCCTGAACAATCCATTCACATGGGAAATGAATCACTTAAGTTTCTGATTTCAGTTTTTTCATGTATAAAACTGAAGTAATGACCATGCCCATCAGTTTTGGCAGAGATTAAGTGAGCTGGCTGTTGCAAACTCTTACACACAGTGCCTGCCAGGTGGTAACTAGTTGTGGTGGTGATGATGGCAGCAACCAGGGCCATGGTGAAACCAGCAGCATCATTAATCTACAAGGACATGAGAACTCCCTGGTCTGGCTGCGTCATCTACCGAGGGAGGATCATGTTTTAGTCCTTGGTCGCCCAGTTTTGCTGGATACTTTGCAGCGTAAATCACCAAGACCCACAGCTCAGCCTCTGAGAAAGAGGAGACAGGCTCCAAGAATCACTCCCGCTACGGTGAATGAATCTGCAGTTCTTTGCTTACTTGGGCCCTCGTGAGTTGTGCAGGATCTACCTCCAATGCTCCTGCTTGCCTGAGATAGAAAGGGTGTCACAGGCTGAGTTGAGGCTCATGGCTCTGCCGGCCATCAGTGGGCTCTGAAATTATATTTTGATTTCCTCTACTTCACCTACTTGCTTCCTGCTATCTTTCCGTTTATGTCATTCAGACGATGAACAGCCAAATGAGAAGATAATTGGGTTTAGCTTCAGAGATTGCAACATGCACATTGTCACCCAGGTTTTATATGGAACATTTCTTACAGGATATGGAAGCCTAGAAGCCTGGAGTTTGCTAAGAGGACCATGGTGCTTCCACAGGCCTGCTCTGGAGATAAATCCCACGCATTTTAAATGCCACTGAGTTTGCTCTGCAGCAGATGACTCAACTGTCATCATCAGAAAGCTTTCAGCTGTCTAACACTCTCCCTCCCCCAAAATATACAAGGCCTTTGGGAAACTGAAGAATTCAATTTATTTCCTAAAACACCATGCTGTCTTTATCACCCACCTACTGCTCTTCATGCAGAAAACACAGGGAGGGCTACTGTCAAACTGTTGGCACCCAGATGTCCACAGGATCTAAATAAAATGGGCCTTAACCTCCAGTCCTCCTCCCAGGAAGATTCGATGTCCTTCCCAAGGCGCCTGTGAATTCTCTGGGCTAACATTCCCGTGGCTTCTCTTCCTTTCATTTCCTAGTCCTTCCAAACTTTGCACAGGCTCTCAAATGCCTCCTGCTCGTCCCACTCCAGCTGTCCTCTCCAACCCACAACCCACCATGGAGCATCACCGCTCTTCTCTGATTTCCTTGTCAACACTGAACTCTTGAGACAGTTGGATGTACTGAAATGTTCTTAAATAGCTGGACTGAAAGTAGGAGGGGGTCACATATATAATAAACTAAAAACTTAAGATAGAAAAACGAAAACCTTCTATTCTTCAAAAATCCTTCTGCTAAACCTTCCTTAGAGGATTTTTCAATGGCCAAATTTATGTCTAATGCTTTCCTACCTATTACAAAAACAAGTCTCCACTTGTGGGGGACATATAAAACCCCAACTTCTCACCAAGATCTTATGCAAGAAACTCAAGTGTTCTCTTGATCTTGGTTCTCTCTCTCCTTCTTTACCCAGAGAGTCTAAAATCAGATATTTCTGTGTCTAAACGAAGGCATTTCTCCGAGGGAGAAGAAAGCTAATCTAGCAAGTGTTGGTCAATTCTTTCTAATGGAAGCTGCATTCTGGAGCAGAAAAAGCCACAAACTGGGACTAAGAAGAAGTAACTTTGAGTCCTGGCTCTGCTGTTTCCTGGTCTTGATGATTTACGATGCAAAGTTTTTTTCCTAAGTTATTTTCCTTTTCCTTACTTAGGAAAAGTTATTTTCTTAAAAAAAAAAAAATAACTTAATCTCTCTGAGCTTCTCTCTTCTTTAGAAAAATATATCTAATGAATCTCTCATAGGACTCTCATAGTAGGGTAAGCGAGAAAGCGGGCATGGGAACTCAATCACCGTGCAAGCATGAGTGCAATGCAGAAATGGTGGTTCTATGCTAGGTTGAGTGGCAACGAGCAACTGTTGAGCAATCTTGCCCCTGCTCCCAGAAGTTCACACTTTAGTGAACAGGAACAGGAGATGCAGACAGTCTGCAAGGGGACCGGAGGCCAGAAGGGGATATCACTGCAGTCTGGGAGAAGCATAGCCAGCTGTGCAGTGGAAGGACAGAGAGGCTCACGCAGGCCTTGGAGACCATGATGAGCAGAGCAACAAGGCTGTCTCAGGCAAGAGGGAAGTTAAGAAGGTGGGACCGAATTTTCAGTTGTCAGGAGACAAACTCAAGTTCTGGGCAGGGCTCTTTAGGTGAGACTTGATGACTTTTTTTGAGAATCTAGCGAAACCTCTGCTTCCTGTACACAGAACATTTTGTATACTATTTCAGGAAGCTCGCTGACTATCAAATTCCTGGCAAAAACCCTTTGTTTTCAGAGATTTTTTCTCCTAATTCTCACCTTGACTTTCATACTTCCCTCTTCGGATCCAGCCTTAGGATGTGTCTACATTGATTTCTCCTGGATCTTTTCTATGTGTAAGAGAACTGGGGGTTTACATAGCCTAAGAAAAAAGACTTCTCTTTCTTGCCCAAGTGCATAATTAATTAAGAAAGAAAGGAAAAGAAGCCAGGTAGATTAAGATCAAAATATCACCTGTGTTAGTGAGTGGGGCTGTTCCAGATAATGTGGCTTAGAACTGTGGCAACAATGAAACTTCTAATATTCCTTGTTCCCAAGTTAGACCTTGGGCCAGCACAGTGGAAGAAAATGGCTTAATGAGCATTGCATCACTGCTGTGCACTTCTTAAAGAGAAGGAAGCAGAGGGGAGTGGATTCCACTTGCCTATGATTTTTGAAAAATTATCTCCACCCAGCCAAGGAGCAAATGCAATCACTGTCTCTCCTTAAACAAGGAATGCACTCGACTTCCTTAGGGAGAAATAAGACCCAGAGTAAGAAAGCAGGAATGTTTAGGAGTAACTCCTCAGTAGACAGAAGGTCAGTTCTGTGGTGTTCTAAGTGTAACTACAGGTGGTGGCAGAGGTAAGTCAGAGAAAACCTTCCCAAGTAGCATGTTAGCAGACGGGATGTTCCAGGTCTTTCCTGAGGCTCCCCTCTTCCTTATCCCATCACTTTGGGTGCACTTGCCATCTTAGCATTTGCCTGGGCACATCTCCAGGAAACAGCCCCTGGTGTCTTCTCTGGTTCCAAATGAATATGGTGAATATATGTGTGGCAGCCACCCCTCACTGAACAATATTTGTCAGATGAGATGAGTGACTTGTCTGACTCCTGTCCCAGAGACGGTTGGCCAGAAACTGTGTAATGTAGAGGTGGTAGAAAGAGAGAGAGAGAGCTGAGTTAGTCTTGTTCCATCTTAGACCCAAAGACAAAGTCCAAAGACAGGCACAAAGAAGTACAAAATAAATTAATAATATTGGGAAATATAAATGTTTAATCAATAAGCAACATGCAAATGATTACATATGTAATAAACGATGCTGGCTAATGGGCTATCAGTGATTATAAAGATCAATAGAACACAAAACTTAGTTGAAAATGATTTTATGCCAGTAGATGAATAAAATACAGAATTGTGAATCAATGTATGACAGGAATAAAAAGCAGAGGGTATGCATGGAAGTGTCCACTTGAAATTTGAACAGCAAAATTCTAAATGAGAGGCATCCAAGGATATAGAAAAGATATTCAGCACAAAGCTTTCATACCTTAGAATGTAGCCTTAAATGTAAACAGAAAACTGGGAAGAAAGGAGAGTTGACCAGTCTGGGCTGGATGGCAGGGCCGAGCTGTCCTGGGTTATGAAGTTCAGGCCCATTGAGACAAAGACAAGGGCACTGGGCAGCTGTGTGGCTAGGAGGTCAGGAGTGCCCGTCTTGATCCAGTCCAGGGTACTAGGATGTCATACCGGAGATGATATTGCTCCGCATAGAATATTCAAGAAAAATGAAGAAATCTGGGGCCCAAGATGAGGAGGAAAAAAAAAAACACTGAAGGTTAGGAGTTAAAATTGAGATACAAATTACCCTGTGTAGTCTCACGTGGCAGCGGCGTTTGTTTATGTCAGCACTCTTGAGAAACCCTTTGCTCTCCTTTATATATTATAAAGAGCATTTATAATACTTTTTTTATTAAATCATAGCTGTGTACATTATGCGATCATGGGGCACCATACACTGGTTTCATATACCATTTGACATATTTTCATCACACTGGTTAACATAGCCTTCCTGGCATTTTCTTAGTTATTGTGTTAAGACATTTATATTCTACACTTACTAAGTTTCACATGTACCCTTGTAAGATGCAACGCAGGTGTAATCCCACCAATCACCCTCCCTCCGCCCATCCTTCCCCCCTTCCCCATATTCTTAAGTTATAACTGGGTTATAGTTTTCATATGAAAGCCATAAATTAGTTTCATAGTAGGGCTGAGTACATTGGATACTTTTTCTTCCATTCTTTTTTGTTTGTTTGTTTTGTTTTGTTTTGTTTTGTTTTTGGTGTTTTTCTTTCTTTTTTAAAATTTTTATTTATTTTTATTAGCATTAGATCATAGCTGTGTACAGTAATACGATCCTGGGGCACCATACACTGGTTTTATAAACAGTTCGACACATTTTCATCACACTGGTTAACATAGCATTCCTGGCATTTTCTTAGTCATTGTGTTAAGACAATCATATTCTGCATTCACTAAGTTTCACATGTATCCTTGTAAGATGCACCGCAGGTGTAATGCCACCAATCACCCTCCCTCTGCCCAACCTCCCCTCTCCCTCTCCTCCCTCTCCCCCTTCCCCATATTCTTAGGTTTATAACTGGGTTGTAGCTTTCCTATGAAAGCCATAAATTAGTTTCATAGCAGGGCTGAGTACATTGGATACCTTTTCTTCCATTCTTGAGATACTTTACTAAGAAGAATATGTTCCAGCTCCATTCATGTAAACAGGAAAGAGGCAAAGTCTCCATTTTTCTTTAAAGCTGCATAATATTCCATGGTGTACATAGACCACAATTTATTGATCCATTCGTGGATCGATGGGCACTTGGGCTTTTTCCGTGACTTAGTAATTATGAATTGGGCTACAATAAAAATTCTGGTACAAATATCTTTGTTATAATGTGATTTTTGGTCTTCTGGGTATATAACTAGTAGAGGAATTATAGGATTGAACGGCAGGTCTATTTTTAGATCTCTAAGTGTTCTGAAAACATCTTTACAAAAGGAATGTATTAATTTGCATTCCCACCAGCAGTGTAGAAGTGTTCCCTTTTCTCCACATCCACGCCAACATCTCTGGTCTTGGGATTTTGTGATATGGGCTAATCTTACTGGAGTTAGATGATATCTCAAAGTAGTTTTGATTTGCATTTCTCTGATGATTAAGGATGATGAGTATTTTTTCATATGTCTGTAGGCCGTGTGCCGGTCTTCTTCAGAGAAGTTTCTCTTCAAGTCCCTTGCCCAGCCTGTGATGGGATCCCTTGTTCTTTTCTTGCTTATACGTTTCAGTTCTCTATGGATTCTGGTCATTAAACCTTTGTCAGAGACATAACCTGCAAATATCTTCTCCCATTCAGAGGGCTCTCTGCTTGCTTTACTTACTGTGTTCTTGGGTGTGCAGAAGCTTTTTAGTTTTATCAGGTCCCAGAAGTGTATTTTTGAAGCTGCTTCAATTGCCCGGGGGGGGGGTCCTCCTCATAAAATATTGTCCCATACCGATTTCTTCAAGAGTTTTCCCTGCACTTTCTTCTAGTATTTGTATAGTTTCATGTCTTAAGTTTAAATCTTTAATCAAGTGAGAGTCTATCTTAGGTAATGGTGAAAGGTGTGGGTCCAGTTTCAGTCTTCTACAGGTCGCCAGCCAGTTTACCCACCACCATTTGTTAAATAGGGAATCTTTTCCCCACTGAATGTTTTTAATTGGCTTGTCAAAGATCAAATAACAGTAAGTACCTGGGTTCATCTCTTGGTTCTCTATTCTGTTCCAGACATCTACCTCTCTGTTTTTGTGCCAGTATCATGCTGTTTTGATCCCTATCGATTTATAGTATAGTCTGAGGTGTGGTAGCGTGATTCCTCCTGCTTTGTTTTTATTTCTGAGTAACGTCTTGGCTATTCGAGGTTTCTTCTGATTCCATATAAAATGAAGTATTATTTTTAAGATCTTTAAAGTATGGCAGTGGGGCTTTAATAGGGATTGCATTAAAGTTGTAGTATGGACATTTTAACAATGTTGATTCTTCCCAGCCATGAACATGGTATGTTTTTCCATTTGTTAACATTTTCAGCTATTTCTTTTCTTAGAGTTTCTTAGTTCTCCTTATAGAGATCTTTCACGTCCTTTGTTAGATAACTCCCAAATATGTCATCTTCTTTGGCACTACTGTGAATGGAATAGAGTCCTTAACTGTTTTTTCAGCTTGACTATTGTTGGTATATATAAAGGCTACTGATTTATGAATGTTGATTTTGTAACCTGAGACACTGCTGTATTCCTTGATCATTTCTGAGAGTTTTGTAGTAGAATCCCTGGTGTTTTCCAGATATACAATCGTATCATCTGTGAAGAGTGAAAGTTTGATCTCTTCTGACCCTATATGGATATCCTTGATCGCCTTTCTTCCCTAATTGTGATGGCTAAAACTTCCATTACAGTGTTAAAGTGCAGTGGAGACAATGAGCAACCTTGTCTGGTTCCAGATCTGAGTAGAAATGATTTCAATTTAACTCCATTCAATACGATATTGGCTGTGGGTTTGCTGTAGATTGCCTCTATCAGTTTAAGAAATGTCCCTTCTATGCCAATTTTCTTAAGTGTTCTGACCATGAAGGGATGCTGGATATTATCAAAAGCTTTTTCTGCATCAATTGAGAGAATCATATACGGTCTTTGTTTTTTAATTTGTTTATGTGCTGAATTATACTTATAGATTTATGTACATTGAACCAGCTGAATTATACTTATAGATTATGTATATTGAACCACTGAATTATGTGCTGAATTATACTTTTAGATTTATGTATATTGAACCAGCCTTGAGACCCTATGTTCTTCCTTTTCCAGCTGCTGGAGATGTCCCATTAAATTGTTAAGTTCCTCTCTTTTCATTCTCTGGAGGAAGGCTTGCACTGCTATAAATTTCCCTCTTACGACTGCCTTTGTGGCATACCAGAGGTTCTAATAATTCATGTCTTCATTGTCGTTTTGTTCCAAAAATTTGGCAGTTTCCTTCTTAATCTCATCTATGACCCAGCTATCATTCAGCATAAGGTTATTTAACTTCCATGTTTTTGTATGAGTATACAGATTCCTGTTGCTACTGAGTTTGACTTTTACTCCATGGTGGTCCGAGAAATAGCAAGGAATAATTTCTATTTCTTTTTTTTTTTTTTTGTAGAGACAGAGTCTCACTTTCTGGCCCTCGGTAGAGTGCCGTGGCCTCACACAACTCACAGCAACCTCCGACTCCTGGGCTTAAGCAATTCTCTTGCCTCAGCCTCCCGAGTAGCTGGGACTACAGGCGCCCGCCACAACGCCCGGCTATTTTTTGGTTGCAGTTTGGCCGGGGCCGGGTTTGAACCCGCCACCCTCGGTATATGGGGCCGGCGCCCTACTCACTGAGCCACAGGCGCCGCCCTAATTTCTATTTCTTTAAATTTACTGAGGGTTAGATTTGCGACCTAAGATGTGATCAATTTTGGAGTATGTTCCATGGGCTGATGAGAAGTATGTGTATTCAATTTTGTTGGCATGAAATGTTCTATAGATGTCTGCTATATCCAAATGATGGATGGTCAGGTTTAAATCTAAAATTTCTTTGCTCAGCTTCTTAACCATCATGGAGCTGGAGGAAATCAAGTTGCTCATGTCTGTTAGAGTTTCTCTTATAAATTGAGGTGCATTCTGTTTGGGTGCCTAAATATTAATAATTGAAATCTCATCACATTGAGTATTACCCTTAACAAATATGAAGTGACCATTCTTATCCTTCCTTACTTTTGTTGGTTTAAAGCCTATTGTATCTGCAAATAGAATTGCAACACCTGCTTTTTTCTGATTCATTTACCTGAAATATGGATGACCATCCTTTCACCCTAAGTCTATATTTATTTTTTAAGGAAAGATGAGATTCTTTTATGCAGCAAATATATGACCTGAGTTTTTGTATCCAGTCAGCCAACCTGTACCTCCTTAGAGGACACTTTTAGCCATTCACATTAATGGAGAATATTGATAAGTCTGGTAAAATTTTGGGTACCAAGTTTTTCAAAGTGTGTATTTTTAATCCTTTCACCACTGTGGAAGTTGATCAAAAGTTTCTAACAGAGTTTACTTTTGTGTTAGAGGAGAGATAGGTCTATTATCTTTTGTTGGTTTATGGAGGATAGGTCTGAGAATATCCTGAAGAGCTGGTTATGTTATGGCAAATTTCTTAAACATATGAATGTCATTAAAGTATTTAATTTCTCCATCATAAATGAAACTCAGTTTAGCTGAATACAGGATCCAGGGTTGAAAGTTATTTTGTTTTAGGAGATTAAAAGTCGATGACCACCCTCTTTCTAGCTTGAAAAGTTTCAGCAGAGAGATCTGCAGTCATTCTAACATTCTTCCCTTTTTAGGTTATGGTTTTCTTACATTTGGCTGCTTTCAGAACTTTCTCCTTCATATTAACTTTAATGAAGTTAATTAAGATATGCCTGGGGGATGTCTTATTCAGGTTGAGTCGTGCTGGGGTTCTGAAACTGTCTGCTATATAAATTTCAGAATCCCTTGTCATGTCTGGAAAATTCTCTTTCATAATTTCATGGAGAAGAGCCTCTATGCCTTGTGAAGCCACTTCATCACTTTCAGGGATTCCAATGAGGTGGTTATTAGCCTTCTTCAAATTATCCCAGAGTTCTCTGAGAGAATGATCCATTTTTGCTCTCCATTTCTCTTCCTCTTTGAGAGTTTGGGAGTGTTCCAAAGCTTTGTCTTCAACATCATAAATCCTTTCTTCTGCTTGCTCCACTCTATTACAGAGGGATTCTACTGTATTTTTCAGATCTTTGAGGCCTACAAATTCTTGCTGCAATGTGTCAAAATCTTTGGTGATTTTGTCTTTAAATTTGTTGAATTCTTGAGATAACTTTTGAATTGCTTCTCGAATTTCTAATTTCAACTTTTGAATTGTTCCTCGAATTTCTAATTCCAACTTTTCCTCCATTCTATTAATCTTGTTTGCAATCCAAATTCTGAATTTGATTTCTGACATCGCAGCCATCTGTTTATGAATGGGATCTTCAATTACATCTGCCATATCTTTCCTTTGGGGGGTTGATCTACTCTGGTTATTCATTTTACCAGAGTTTTTCCACTGATTCTGCCCCATGATTACTTTACATCATTAGACTAAATGAGTGGATAAAGAAAAGTTGGGTTCAGGGCTCAGGAGTAGTGATTAACCAGCCCTTTGCCCAAAAGCTGGGACTGGTGTCTGTACCTTTTCTCCTGGAGCTTTGCTGAGAACAGTGCTATGGCCTGAGAAACTGGGGACCTGCTTGGTGTGGTGGGGCTAAGTGGCTCTGTCTTGTTTTCAGCTGGTCTCTGTCCAACCCTAGTGAAACAGTTACTCGGGTTTGAAGTCTCAGCTGTGAGAAATACCAGCAATTACATCACCCCGCCCCCCACAGGCAACAATTGGCCAAGGAAAATCAAACCTTCCTACAACCACACACCCAGGGCACCATTTGGATAGTCCTCAGGTGATTGGCTCAGTTCCAAAGGTCCAAATCAATTGTCTCAGTGAGCATCTGTCTCAGGTGGGAGACTTTAAAAGGTCTCTGGCAACTAGATCGCAGGGGTCTGCTGACAACTCAAATATGACTTGCTCCAGTTCTCCATGAGGTCAGGAGGACCCACCCAGCAAATAGATTAGTCCAAGAAGGTTGATGCCTCTTTCCCCACCTTGCACCTCTGTCACACCCAGTCACTGATAACCCCACAGGGCTGTGACCCAGTTGCCTCCAGTGAGCAGATACTTTAGGGGTTTGCACCTGCCTGAATCACAAGGAAATCTTTGTCTCCTCAGCCAGGCTGTTGCTCTCTGCCACTATCCAGCATGGGAAGGTGAGGCCTGACAACCTTGGACACTTGATGGAGGCTGGGCTGTTCACTCACTTCCAGCCCTGCCCCTGATTGATGTTTCTGACAGAACAGAACAACTTTGCAGAATTTGTTTCTGACCCTGCTAAATTCCCCTGCAGAAGAGAAGCTGTTTTGAGTTCACAGAACCTGCGCCTCAGGCCCTGTCTTTGCTGTTGCAGGTTTGTATTCGCAGCACAGTTAGCTGGCAGTTCTAGCCTCCTGCCCTCCTTTGTCTAGGCTGATGATCCCCTGAGGGCCGGGTGCTTCTTAGGCTCAGTAAAGCGGTCCTCTGGGTCAGCCCTGCCCTGAAAGTCTGCCGGTGCATTTTCTAGTCCCCATGCTCCACCAAGGCCAGTACCACCTCAGGCAAACCCTTTATTCACAGGGCCTGCATTTCCGTCCCAGATCTGTTCCACCAGTGGTTGCCACCTGAGAAGATGCCTGAAGTCTCTGGTTGCCCAGAGAGACGGGGGTGTGACACAGGGCCTGCATTTCCGTCCCAGATCTGTTCCGCCAGTGGTTGCTACCTGAGAAGATGCCTGGAGTCTCTGGTTGCCCAGAGAGACGGGGGTGTGACTCCAGAATATCCAGGAGTGAGCCCTATTGTTGCCAAAAACGGCTGCTGCTTTGTGTCTCAGGGCACCGCCGCTCCTGTGTGGTTCCCTCTCAGCCAACCATCTTCTCCTCACTCCCGTGCCACAGAATCTGCACTGACCAGCAGCAGTTCAGGCCCTGTCCACACCTCTCAAGAAATCACCCAAGAATCTGGACTCCTGGGGGAGAGGCCTCCAGACCTCAGAGTGAGAGTGGATGGGGAATGCTGGGAGCTCAGAATTGCAGGTAGAGAATATATACAGTTTTACACAGTTTTATGCCTGGCAGGAGAGCACCATAGCACCCTAGTAGGGAAGTAGGTCCAGTTTTTAGAAGGTCTGTCCCGTGGAGTATAATGGAAGGTCTTTCGAACTCTGCTCATTTGTTTATGGAGTACTCCTAGTGGTTCTCATGGGGGAGGGGACTCTCGTCTGCTTGGTGATGGATTTTGTACCTTTTGTTTGTATCCTTGGGGTTGCAGCTCACCTCAGCAGTGTTGATGTGCATTCTTCAACCTTCTCTCTTATCTCAGGTATAATCTGCCAGGTTACTTGCTAAATTTCTGTCCTTTAACTTTCCTTCTGGATGGGAGCCTCTGTGGAAAGCTGGCTTCAGTCAGCCATCTTGTCTCCATCCCCCACTTTTTTTTTTTTTGAGACAGAGTGTCACTTATTAACCCTCGGTAGAGTGCTGTGGCATCACAGCCCACAGCAACCTCCAAATCCTTGGGCTTAGGCAATTCTCTTGCCTCAGCCTCTCAAGTAGTTGGGACTACAGGTACCCGCCACAATGCCCAGCTATTTTTTTGTTGCAATTCGGCCAAGACAGGGTTCGAACCCACCTCTCTCAGTATATGGGGCTGGTGCCCTACCCACTGAGCCACAGGTGCCATCCTATAATACTTTTGAAAGAAACACATGTTGGTTCTGGAGTCTAATAGCAACATCTGATAAGATACTGGGAGAAGACACTCTAGCTTGTCAAATAAGAAGGGTACAGATACAAACAAATTTTTGGATACAATGTAAAAGAAGATACTGGGGAATGAAATTGATGGAATGCATTTCAGTAGCCACAGTTGTAACCAAAGCAATGGGAACATGATGTTCACATTTCTATTTATAACTAAATAGGGTAACCATGAATCAAATAGATAAAGTGGAGGGAATGGCAGAAGGCAGGGAGTAGCAATGAAATCTATTTATCAAAACTGCAAAGAATTAGCTGGGAAAAGATTTTATGCCAGTAGGTCAATGAAATATAACATTCCAAATCCCAGGGCCTTAGCCACTGTTTCAATCAAGTGCCCACTCTCATCCTCCACTGCCCTATCTCTCACCCAAATATCCTAGCATACTGAGTCTGACAAGTTCTTAGCTCAGGGGATGGTTGAGATTGTGTTTTACAGCCCCTTGAGACCAACACAGTTATTATTCAGAAGTAACAACAGGGAAATATTCTGCTGTTGAGCTAGTAAGGGTTTTGAAAATAGAATAGCATTCAATGATCAAACATCTGGGATGTTTTATAACCGGGGAATAAAAATATCTATTACTTTCCTCCAAGAGACTCAGTAGCTGTATATATTGCCATATATTCTTAGTGTCCTAACTTGAAACTATTTCACTGCCTCATATATCATAGAAGTAATAACTACAAAGTTTTGGTTAGACGAGTCCTTCTATATCAAACTCCTATGATTGAGAAGGCAAAACAATGAATTTTTATGTGTAAACTTTAGTAAACCCATAGAGTTTAAGATTTCCCCAATATTTCTAAAAGAAATAGAGTATGTTTGAATAACCGAAAATTGTATACTTTGGGGGGGGAGGGAATAAAAAAGTATGAACATAGAATAACAGTTGTCTCCAGCCCACCTACATACCTTAAAACATCCTTTAACTTATCACTTCAGTAGATTCTTAAACTAAAACAACTTTCATTAAAATGACTTTCTTCACATTACTTTTGAAAGTAAGAGCTGTTTTTAAATGCTAACCAGGACATGTTAAAACCAGCACTTTGGACACTGATGGTAGCAGTTTAGATTGGCACAACCTAATTTATTTTTATGAGACAATTATCTTCATCTTCTTAGTCCCCTATATTGAGAAGATTTTAACTTGGATAGTCTCTGGCTTGGTAATTGCATCTGCAATAGTCCCAATATTCCTGTGAGAAAAGATCCCCAAAATGCCATGTGAAGACCCAGTTTTGCACTAGAAGCCAGGGGACCAGGGTCCAGAGAGAAGCCAGCATGAAACTGCCAAATAAGGACCGATAGTCACAGAGAAAAGGACAAAGTGAGAGAAAGCTAAGTAAAATAAAAGCAAGTCAACAACAAAATCAAAACGTATTTGGAAATAAAATGAAGAAATCTAAGGCTATGAAGACTTCAAATCAACAGTGGAAAATTAGTTTGCTCCGGATAAAATTAACTTTATAGAATAGCCAAAAAAATATTCAAATACATATCTCGAGAATGCTTGAATTCATACACTAATGTGTTCATTCTCAGAAAGTTCCCCCTTCAGCTGGAAATAAGAAGAAGGGAGAGGGAGTGGGGCAGGAGATGCGGAGAGGGAGGGAGGAAAAAGAGGGAGAGAAAAGGGTGAGGGGAGGCACCTAGAGCCAGGGCTGTTTCACTCTGATGGCTGTAATCTTACTCCTGAATGATTTTATATCATTTTGGCCAGGGATAATTCTAGGATATAAATGTCTAAGAAAGATGATTGGAACAACAAGCACATGTTCTTATATTATAGACACCACATGTCATTATTTCATTACATACACAGGACTTTGCATTCAAGGAGAAATATTCCTCCAAGAAGCTCAAGGCATTTTATAAAATCTAATTCCAATCAACCACTGCAGCAGGCTTAATAAATCATTGTTAATAGAGAATTCTCTCGGCTGGCAGATAGGAATTTCTTTAAAACTTTGAAAATAGCTACATACTCCACTTCCCTCAATTTCTCAAATAAATCCATCTTTAATATAGAAGGTTATTGAGTAAGCCATACCTCACGCAACCTTTTTACGAAAAGGAAAGAAAGATGGGGCCCTTTTTGGATTTTCTATTCACTGCCTTGGGCTTTTAGAAACCTTGGACACATAAAGTGTCATATATCAAAGTACACAGCATGAGGGACAAAGTTTTAAAAACAACAGGGAGGGGCTTGGCGTGGTGGCTCACACCTATAATCTCCACACTCTGGGACACCGAGGCAGGTGGATTGCCTGAGGTCAGGAGTTAGAGAACAGCCTGAGCAAGGACTGTCTTTAAGTCTTTAAAAAACAGCGGGGCCTTGTGGCAGGTGCCTGTTGTCCCAGCTACTTGGGAGGCTAAAGAAAGAAAATCACTTGAAACAGGAGTTTGAGGTTGCTGTGAGCTATGATACTACAGCATTCTACCAAGGTGACAAAAATTAATTAATTAGTTAATTAAATAAATAAAAACAATAGTGAGTTTACCAAATAGCCTCCTTTGCTATTCTCAGATCCCTTTCCACCCTCTGCCTGTTCTGTTCTATGCCCCAGGCCACCTCTAGAGACATGTCTTTGGGCCCCCTTGTGGTCTAGCTTCCAGTTGGGTTCAGCCACTGCCAGACAGTGGGAGCACAGAGAGACAGGGTTCATTCTCCTGTTCCCTCCCTGCCCCAGTCACCAGGGTGTGGCCGCTCTCCCTGTGCCAGACGTCCTGTCAGGCGCCCCCTCTATGCTGGTGGGGTTGCAGTAGCCTTCTGCATCTTTTGGCCTGGCTTTCTGAGGGAATTGCTGTCCCCTCAGTGTCACTTTCCCTTATTAATATCCTCAACACTGCTCCTGACTCCATAAATAGGCTAATTATTAATCACTCTTGAGTTACTTCTTCAAGTGGGCCCTCTGTTTCTTGTCATGGCTGACAGAAAGAATGACTTTGATGGGTGTCTAATTCTGTCTGGGCTACTGTAACAAGAGTGTGATAAACTGGGTGACTTATAAACAAAAGAAATCCATTTCACAGTTCCATAAACTGCGATGTCCATGACCAAGGCACAGGCAGACTCGGTACCTGGTGAGGGCCCACTTCTTGGTTCATGAACAGCACCTAGCACTCTGTCCTCATGTGCTGAAAGGAACGAGGGAGCTCTCTGGGGCCTCTTGTAAGGGCATTGATCCCATACATGAGTGCTCCATGCTCATATCCTAATCATGTCCCCAAGTGATGATATGATGTTGGAGGGACATAGACATTCAGTCTATACCAATGTGTGTTGACCCTGTGAGCAGAATTTGCCAAGAGGAAAGCACTAGGTGCGAGCCCTGAGGGTGTTCATCTTTCTGACACCTAAAGGGGAAATAACATTCTCACTGTGCATACATTGACAATAATGATGTCTACTTTGCAGGAAAAGAGAGAGATAGATATTGTTTGAGGGCTTGCAGGAGGCTCTGCAGAAGCAGTGAGGGATGGGCAAGAGAAAGAGCAAAGAAGGCAGGAGTGGAGGACAATGTGGGAAGCTTCCCAGGACCAAGAACAAAGCTCTAGAAACTATGGTGAAATCTTATCTCCCAGGGAGTCTGCAAGTATCTCCTGCCATGCACGCTTGGCAGGAGCAGAGACCCTGCTGGAGGTGAGAGCTGATTCATTCTGAGAGGTCACCGGAAGCGATTAGGAGGCCAAAGAGACAGATGAGATGGTAAAACAAATGTGAATATTCCTTCTTCTGAAGAACAGATAATCACTCCTTGAGGATGAGAAAGGACCGACTTGAACTCAGGTTGACCTTGCAAAGTTCACCTAGAGGCAAAATGTCAGACATCTGTAATTAGTGAAATAATTGAATACAAATGTTCAGGAAATCTAGTTATAATGTAATCCGTAACATCCTGAGTGAGTCCTTCTCAAGCTGTATGGCTGGTCTTAATAGCTCTCTTTTCAGAAAACAGAGAAGCTACATTTTTGAATCTGAAAATATCTGATGCCAGGTGGACCTGGCCAACAATTACTTATTTAATGCATGCCCAGGTAGGGAGAGATTGTAGTCAGATAGAGGTGAGAGGATACAGAATTGGTCTCTGAACACAGTTATATTTGCAGAAGGGAAAGAAGGAAACACAGAGAATGACAAAAGTTGAGAGCAAGGAGAGTGCATAAAGATCTGTTCCAGCTTCTGTCACCTACCATTTTCATTTTACAGGTGAGGAAACAGAGGTCCCAAGAGAATTAGAGATTTCCCCACTTTTAAAAGATCAGTGGTGGAATCCAGGTCTCTGTATTTCAAGAATGTTCCTATCTAGACAGGACAAAAGGCCAGGATCACATCTAATTCTCTTGGTCTACCCCCTTGACAAGTCGACAGATTCTTGGGCACTTGCAAATACGGGAACTCTAAGACCCAGGAGGACGTCCACATTTCTTTGGTTTACAGTGCTGTGTGTGCACATGGTTAGCCTTGCATTGGAGTGTATCAATTGAAGGTATGCCCCTTTGTTTTCCACCAAGAAAAATCACAAGTTTATTGCCAAGTCTCCAGAGCTTCCTTTGGATTTCTGCCCAGGGAAAAATACCAACATCTATGCTCAAACTTGGACTCTGTCTTAAAACACCTAGTTAATTTGTTTGCTATAAGTACTTTGGCTGGTGAACTAGAGATTGTTCTGTGTATCAAGATTACATTTAATGACCACATTCTTGTTTCATGGAAACAGTGTCCAAAATAGTCTTTGAGAAGAAAAGTCATTCTTGTGGGAATGTTTGTATATCAATTTCCCCACAATCACTTCATTGGTCCTCCCCTACCACCTGAGGCGCTTCCACACAGCCTCTTTTATCATGGAGTCTGAGAAGAGAAGGCACTTGCTCCACCCATTCTAACTGCATGCTGAGGACCACTGTGGTCAATAGATAGGCTAAGCTATTCATATAGGAAGAACAGCTTGGGAGAGAGATACATTTCTTTGCCCTCTTCAACAATGAAGAAAGTCTGGAGTTCATAAATTCCAATACCACCAGAAATTGGCTACATGAGCCGGATGTCTATTGGGACCAGAATAATGAGGTAATAGTGGTAAGAGAACAAGTCATACTGGTGGAGTCTAGAATCAAATATCCAGGCAGACCCTTTGGATAAAGGCCCAGGATCTGACTGAAGACTGAGGCCATGAAGCAAGGGAATGAATTCAGAAGTAAATCCAAAAATGCAGAGCTAAGACCACAGGGGAAAGAAGATAGATTCTAATACAGTTATGAAAAATACAAACTGAACGTCCAAGCTCAATTCTATCTCTTTAAGAGGTCAGGGATTGTTGAAAGCATACAAGAATTAGGGATAACTTTATAGAAAGAGGGTAGGCAGCAGTTAAAAGAAAATTGGTCATGAGATGGCTCTTTGCTTTCTAATTTTCTGGCAAGGGAAGAGGAAGACCAGACATTCCCTAATCCTTTTTCTACTTTAGACTTTCTTTGGCTACTTTTGTGGGTCTTAGGTTGTGCAGACAGGTATTAATTACCAGATTCCATTGATTAGAAAACCAAGACCAAACAACCAGAGTGATCTGATTGCTGCCACCCACTTTAGGAATGGCTCCTCTTGAACTAAAGTCAAGGCCTCCCAGTAGCAGTGAAGCCAAAAATGTACAAGATAAAGTTTAAAAAATAAAATGCTCTCTGATTCTGTTGCTTAGATTAACTCCTTCATCTCCTTGATTTCCTCATCTATAAAAAGGAGTTAATAACAATTATGTTTTAGAAGGTTGTAAGAATTAGATTAGATAAAATAATGTGTGTATAAGCTATAAAGCAACAAGTATACAATCATAATACAATGATGTGCTTATGTTCACATCATTGCTACAATTTTTTTAGAAGTCTTTAGTGGACAAAACTAAATAGTTTCAACCTATCATAAAAACTTTCAGATACTAGATTGCACCAGGAATTCCTACACATGCCATCAATTTCAAAACAATGTCTTCTCTTTCACTCAGAAAAGACTATTGACAAATAAAAATATATCAACCACCTACTATGTGTCAGCCCACCTTATGCTGCACAAACTCAGGCAACCTGAGTCACCATCATAAATGATGCCCTTCCTAAAAGCAGCCAGAACATGGCCAATGTAGACAACCGTGTGACAGCAGTATAGCATTTTATCTAAACAAGAAATTTGACCCCAAAGTCTCTGAATGTTTCTCGGAGTGGTGAGAATCAGCCTTTTTAGACATTCCCAGGCTCAGATGAGTAATTCCCATGAATGCTCATTAGACAGAGATCTATGACACAGCCCCTACAGCAGAGGTATCTGTCAAGTTTGGAAAGGCTTAAACCAGGGATCTCAGCACTTCATAAATCTCAAGCTTAACAGGCCCCATTTTTTATATTTAACTCAAGCCACATCATCACCACCATCACCATTAATCACCAGCATCATACTGAGATATGCTTTCTTTGCATGGGGAACTTACATATTTCTAGTCATCAGGGAGCATAAGACAAAAAGTGGTTTGGGTCTACCCCCAATTTGTATAGCAAAATGGCTTTATTACAGGCTTGAAGGTTTAAGGGACAGCTCGTTCAAGTCCTCTAGCCTATCCCCATGGCTTAGTAGAACTAAGCAAATCTCAACCCTAAACACTTTAAGCAATTTTTAAATGATTTTAAAAGGCAAAAATATAATTGGATACCACATACAAAAAGTGAAAATACAGAAATGATAACAATTGTCCATCTTTCTCTTCTCTCATCCTGGACCCTGCATTAGTGGATTCCCCTGTGGTCTAAGCATTTCTCCCTTCACGTGTGGAAGATGGAGGTGATATGTAGAACTCCCTCGACTGTGATTTGATGGCCGCTGTCCCTCTCCCCAATAGTGTAGCCCCAAGTGAAGCCCTGAGGGGTCCATTAGTGTCTCCCACTGCCACGCGTACAAGTGGCCCTGACAAGTCTTTTCATCATCCACCTGCCCACCTTCTTCACCTGCCCCTATCAGGCGTGTACCCCCATCACGCTCCTGCCCCAAGACCTTGCTCCTCTTCCCTTTACTCTCTGAACTGTTTCTTTTGAGGCTAAGTCAGAGGGAAGGGTCTAAATCAGTACTGGCTCAATTGCTTCTTCTTACCTAAGGAGACAGTTTGCTCCTCTGGAACAAAAGGAAAACATTTCTCTGGTCAGGTTTTAGAAGGCACCATAAAATTCTCTCTGATTTATTATAAGTTTCAAACTAAAATGGACTTGGGTTATGTGAATCCTCATCATAAGCAGCATAACTTTTACTTTTCTTCCAAAAGGACATTGTCTTAACCATGCTGTGTAGAAATTTTTCCCATACAGGCTGACAAACACTTCCCTTCTTCCCCACCAGCCCCATGAGATAATAGGAAACGAAATTTTATAAAACCCTCTAAGCAGAAGAAAAAAAATGCTAGTCATCACTCCTGCCCTAAACAAACAATGCAGGGAACTTAGTGGAATTCTTAGCTCTTTGTTGTGAGTCTATGCAAACCAGACTGCGGCTGCCAATTCTCAGAGCCTGGCAGAAGGTAGGCTCTCCAGCCATGATAAAGGGGGGTAGACCCGGGGTGCAGGCAGGGCTTTTCCAGTGTAAGCCTGTGATAGAAATCTCTCATTGGGACCAAAGCCCATGGGACAGCACTGATGCAGTCACTCAGACTGTGCCCTGCAGAAGGGCATCCAGCCAGGGGTGAGGAGGGCTGAAATCAAGACACAAGCCACTCCACTTAAGTCCAGAAAAGGGGTCTTTTAAAATTCATCCAAAGCCCCATTCACTTGGCAAGGGGAGGACATAGGTCACATGATGGTACATAAGGCTCCCAGTCCTCCCTTTCTGCCTGAAACACCCCTGTTCAGCTCAACCACACCCTCTGATCAGTCTTTCTAGGGGGAAAGAGAGGGAGGAAGCACCAGTCTTTCTAGCGAGAGGGAAAGAAGTACTGGACAGCAATGGGGATCAGGGCCAGCTTGTGTTCCAGATGCTGTCCTCTTGACGTTGGTCAGAGACCTTCAGTGCTGTATCTGTCCCCAACCAGAGGCTGAATGGGCTGTGCTGCTCCTCCAGCTATCAGTGTCCAAGCCCAGCCCATCAGCTCAATGCTCCCCTCTCCCCACTATTCGCTGCCCCACCCCAGGTATAGACACAGCTCTCCCCACCTTCCTGTGGGGCCAGTGCAGAAACCCAAATAGGCTCCAGGGAAAGTTCAACCATGGGGGAGAGCAGGGACCCTGTGGAGGATACAACCTGCCTCCTTGTCTACAGGAGGCATCTGTGAACATGTATTCACTTTCATGTCTTTCGGGGCATGGCATAAAATGCGAGTATGTTTGTTTGGCCTGCCAAGCCTTTCCTGATCTGCTCCCATCAACCTAAATCTTCAGCCCTGCACATTAACCCTCTCTGCATTGCTCTGCTGCTCTGACAGCACTAAGCTGCTCTTCACTCTAGCTGTCACCATGGTTGAGGGCCAACCCCTGCATTCCGCTCTGGCACCCTCTCCACCTGCTCACATAGCAATGCTTATCTCTGCCTCTACATGACTCTATGGAAGCTGTAAGCACTTCAGGGAAAGTACCAGGTCTTACTCAGCTCTGAATTCCCAGCACTTAGCACAGTGCCTAGTGCTAGTTAGTGCTCACAAGTTCTGTTGAATGAATGACAAGTTGAATGAATGACCCAGGGAAGTGGTATCAGTGAGCATAATTTTGTTTTGAATGAATTTAAATAAGAGCAAGGTGGTAATACAGGAAAATCTGAAAATATGAATTTTTTTCTTTATTTCTATTTTTCTTCTTTCCTTTCCTTTCATTTTTCTTTCCTTCTTTCCTTCTGTCTTTCCAATTTCATTTTAAGGATGGTCTAAATTAATAGAGTAAATCCCTTTAGGCTGCATGAAAGCAGGTGAAGATAGATGGCAACTTGGAGAAAGTCTGCAGATCAAAAATTGAGAGGTATCAATTGTCACTCAGTGACAACAAAGGGGAAGTGTGCCAACAGTGAGGGCCTTTTCAGGTGGGGTCCTGGGTCTCTGACCTGAGGATCCCAATGCTAGAGCTGCTCGAATGTTCCACAACTCAGGACAGGCTGGGAAGATTAAGACTACAAAATAAGGGGGAGAATCGAGGAACCGGATGTCTCCAGGAAATAAAAGAACAGGGGTATGAGACAGAGTGGGCCAGTGCAGGGAGGACAGGGGACTGTGACCAGGCCTCTGACACAGTGCCAAGTGGCACGGAGGAATGTGTGCTGAAGGAAAAGAGGAAGGGAAGGCCACTAAGTGAGGCGGTGGAGAAAGTGCAAGGCCCAGGTTACCTCACTCATGTGGATCACGAAGCTGTGATGGAGTCAGAACTTGGGAGTGGAGAGGAAGCCACAATGCAGAAACAAGCATTAGACCTAAGTCATCAGTGTCTGCCGACAGGTGATGCAGAATGGTCTGCAAATGGGCACAAGAAGGGAGGCGGGGTTTTCTTCTATCCCTCCCTACAGACCTCTTTCCCTAGGCCCTTAGCCCCTGGAATATGCGTGGGCTTCCCACCACATATCTGGGAAACACTCAGCTGCTGCGATTGGACTCTGCTGATCCCAATTCTTTCTTTAACACAGACACCAGCCTTCTTTACTCTTGCTTTTGAAGCTGCTTCCCTCTGGGAGAGTCTTTGGAATTCTCCCCAAACCCAGCTTTGGAAGGTGGTGCTCTCCTGCCACGCCACTCTCACACCAACATGTCCTGTGCCATGCGAGAACCCTGTTGGAATCCTAGATCTCAAGCAAAAAGGGAGAGGCATGGGAACAAGGGTGCGGGTTGTAAGGGGCAGCTCTATCAGAAAACAGCACAATGCAGAGTTGGAGACATGGGGAGATGTGATGGGCCAGGCCGTGGGACCAAGAGTCGGAGCCCACACCAGTGTCCACTTGACAGCAGCCCAAGATCCTTGACTTTGACATGGGAATAAACATTGCTTTTTTTTGGAAGCCAACAGTACTATTGAAATATAGCAAGCTATATTAAGAATGTCATCTGTTTGCAACAAAACTGATAACCTGACATGAAACATATTGCTGGGAAGACGTTCTCAACAACACCCAGACATGTTAGTGCCAGGGGGTCCCTCTGCATCTTGCTATATCTTTGATGTGTGTAGATTTTCAGCTAACCCGGGCTGAACTTCTGTTCACAGAAACTCCTGGCTTTTACAAATGAGGAAAAAATGCCAAGAGAGGACAAGAGATTTGCTTAAAATTACACAGCAGGTGAGGAGCAGAATATGAAGTGGACCTTGTTCTTTTAACCACTAATCCTAACATCTTCCCACCACAATGTGTTACAACTGGAGAGAAATAAAAAATTCAGTTCTCAGCAGTGGCTTCTTCTCCCAAGTAATTTACCAGCAATAATGTTTCAGCTACTACTAGAGGTAAATACTACTTAGATAGCACCTTCCGTTTATTGCCGTTTTCCCATTAGATTTATATGATGTCTCTGTCTTCCAGATTACATACTGATATATAATAAAATGCCATGGTGAACCCCTGGATGTACTTTTATTCTAAAAACATGTTTCACAAAAGGCATTTTACGAATTTAAAATAGCTAGATAGTCTCAATTTTCTGGAACAGTATTATCCCCAGGATTCAAAACATTACATTCCTATATTTCATACTTCCAACTAATTATTTTCTGCCCATAGTGATGGTTTGTCAAGATGATTGCTAAATGGACTGAAGTTTCTATCATCACAAGACTTCAAATAAACCATTTCACAAATCAGGAAAATGATCCTACATTAGACTATGAGTTCTAATCTGTGATTTGGGAAAAATAATTAGCAACATATAAAATCATTCTCTCCTATGCCTTCAATTAAGTGTAAGCCTTTTCTTTACAAATTAATATTTGTGCTCCCCAAATCTGAGGTAGAGGAAATTTAGTGAAGGCTAATACTATACCCTTTATAAAAACTTACAGAAAACTATAAATAAAAGAGGACTCCCTTAACTCACTTAGTTATCTTCAAACACCTATTAAAAACATAATATTGAATGGGAAATACTGAAACCATGCTCCTGAGATTGGGATTAAAACAAGATCTCCCGCTATCATCCCTTCTACTCAGCACTGTACTGGTGGTTCTATTTTATGCAGTAAGGCAAGAAAATGAAACAAAAAGGCATAAGAATTAGAAAGATATACACTTGTCACTATTTATTATCTAACTCTATACATGAAAAATCCGAAAGAGTCAATAGACAAATTATTAGAATTACTATATGCAATATTTTATTTCTGTATACTAGCAATGATTAGAAAATCAAATTTTGAAAACTCCATAGCAGTAACATCGTGAAACATTAGATACTCAAGGACAAAATCTAGCAAAATTTGTGTAAGATGTCTATACTGAAAACTAAGAAGAAAACTGAAATAAATGAAGAAATAAATCCTGTTTATTGACTGGAAGCGCCAATGCTGTAGAGATGCCAATTCTCCCCCATAATGATCAATAGATTTAAATTAATTCAAATAAAAATTTCGGCAGTTGTGGCAATTGACAAGATAGGCCTAAAAATTAAATGGAAATGCAAAGAGTTGAGCATATCCAAGAAGATCTTGGAAAAGAAAATCAAGCTTTAAAGTGCCATATATCAGATTTAATATAAAGTTCCAATAATTAAAATAGTAATATTAATTATTTGTGTAGAGAAATACAACACAGTCAAATGACCTATATGGACATTTGATTTATCACTAAGGCAACGCTGAAGGCCAATTTAAAAAAGGTACTTTGTTATAAATGGTCCTTTTCCTCAGGTAGAGAAAAGTAAATTTTGACCCTTGTCACACACCACACCCCAAATTCAATGACAGGGGAATGTTGGTTGACACTTAAAAGACAACACAAAAAAACTTTAAAACATAACACAGGATAGTATTTTTATGACTATGGTTTAGGCAAAGATTTTCTTTAAAAGTCACAAAAATGAATGACTTTATAGGGAAAAACTGATAAATGAGACTTATTTAAAATGAACACAGTTATGTATTAGAGACATCAAGTAAAAGAGTAGGAAATGTTTGCAATACATGTAATTGACCAAGGACTCATATTCAGAATACATAAAAAGTTCTATTATAATTCAAAAAGACAAAAACAGATAGGCCAGTTTTTGTAAATGCAAAAGATTTAAGTAGTCACTTCATTAAAAACTGTATTCAAATGTTCAAGTATATAAAAAGATACTCAACATTATCAGTCAGCAGGGAAACGCAAATTAAAATTATAATAAGGTATCACTGCACATCTATTAAAATAATGAAAATTAAAAAGACAGATAATACCAATACATTGCTAAGGGGAGTATAAAGTTAATCAACCATGTTCAGTGAAACTAAAGGTGTGCTTAGACTTATCTTATACCATAGTAATATCATCCCTACATACACACACACAATGGAAATTTGTACATATGTCTACCAAAATATGTGCATGAGAATGTTCACAGCAGCATAATAACACAAAACTAAAAAATTCAAATGCCCTTCAACAATGACTAGGATAAGTGATGCTATATTCATAAAATGGAATTCTTTTCAACAATGAAAATCAAAACCATTGTTGCATGCTATTTCTCAAAAGCTTTTCATCACAGCTAAACATTTGACTGAAAAAACAACCAGTGTGTCCCACCTGACCTTCATAGGACCATTCTACCAGGTAGAGGTGACCTTAGCACCTACCCAGACTAAAGGTGGTGGCCCTCATGTTGGGGCTAGGTGTGTGCCATGTCCTAACAAACTCATGAGATTAGCTCCCTGTAGGAGCTTGGTGGCCCCTACGAATCCCAGGTCATCTAGTCCACACTTAACAGTTTACAAAAAGAAAAGCTGGGGCCCAGGGAGGAAAAGAAACTTAATGAGGATCACAAGCTCATCACCGGCACCGCATTACTACTGTCTCCTTCTCTGAGACACATTTTCCATTTGCAATGAGCCAGTTATTATGAAGTTGAAAAACAATATGGCAATGCGTTCAACTTGTATCTGCAGTTAAAAGAAATAGTCTATTTGATGCTTTATGTTTCAATTTTCTGTGTACTAGTAAAAATGCATAACTGCAAAGAGACTTGATATTGCTATATGTGGGCATAACACAGATTCACAGTCTGTGAAGGAAATACCAAGATTCCCTGACACAAAAAATTCAGAAATTAAAAAGCATCATCAAAATGAAAGAAAGAAAAGAAACTTCACAATTATACTAGCCAACCAGCCAGAAATGGAATATCTCACTGTGGGTATCTACCCAAAAGAAATGAAGTCATTTCATCAAAAGATACCTACATTGGAATGTTTTTCACAGCATAATTCACAATTGCAAAAACGTGGAATCAACTTAAGTGCCCATCAATTCTTTTCTTTCTTTCATTTTGATGGTGCTGTTTTAATTTCTGAATTTTTTATGCCAGGGAATCTTGGTATTTCCTTCACAGACCGTGAATCTGTGTTATGCCCACATATAGCAATATCAAGTCTCTTGGCAGTTATGCATTCCTGTATTTCTGATAACTTAGTCCAGGGCCATGGGAAAACGTTTATGAAAACTTGGATCATTCCATACCCTTCTCTCACAACCTTGGTAGGGCTTTCTAAGGACATGAAATTATGCGATGAAATCTGCCCTTTGATGTTCCTGAATCTGGAGGTTTTTCCCTGCTGGAATCGGTCCTTGCAAAACCTGAGCAGGTTGTTACTGACAGAATGGAGAGTGCTGGTCAGCTTTCACTTTGCTGCAGGATCTACAGCAGAGTTTCTCAACCTCAGCGCTATTTGTTTTTCAAAATATTAATTAAAGGGGTATAAGTGTTTTTGTTACAATGCTTATGTCAGGGCTTTTAGTACGCCCATCACCAGTGTTCATTATAGCTAATAAGTAAGTTTTAATCCCATCCACCCTCTCACCCCCCTCACTTCTTGATTTCTCATGTATTTGTTATCACTTTACGCCCCTGTTTACACATCTATGAGCTCCCACTTATTAGTGAAAACGTGGTGTTTGGTCTTTCCATTCCTGAGATACTTCACTCAGCATAATGGTCTCTAGATCCCTCCACGATGCCTCAGGCGACATTATTGCACTCTGTTTTGTGGTTGAGCAGTACTCCATGGTGTGTATATTTTTTTATCCACTCGTGAATTGATGGGCACTTAAGTTGATTCCACATTTTTGCAATTGTGAATTATGCTGTGATAAACATTCCAGTGTAGGTACTTTTGATGAAATGACTTCATTTCTTTTGGGTAGATACCTACAGTGGGATTGCTAAGTCAAACGGTAGATCCATTCTGTTTTCCATAGGTCAAACTGAGCACTGTCAACTAGATAGTGAAGTTAAAATTTCTTTGCTGTGCTGGCTGTCCTGTGCATTACAGGATATTTACCAGCACCCAGAGCCTCTAGATGCCAGTTACACCTCATCCCTACTTATGAAAATGAAAAATGTTTCCAGACATTATGCATCACCACCTATTGTGAGATTCTTGGTCTACAAGCATGTGATTTGACTTTCACTCATGTGGCACCCAAATGACATTGACATTGAAGAGTAATAAAATAGAAATTAAGAGTTATCTACAATTTACTTAGGGCCAGCTATAAAAAAGACACTGTGCCAAGTGCTTTACATACATTATCTAATTTTATCACCATGATACCCTGAAAGGTGATGGATTACTCTATGCTCTATGCTAGGGAATTTAAGCAAAAGTGAAATTTAATTTATTGCCATATGAGATGAGGTAGTTCCCTGAATCTCTAGCTAGGCCATAAGGCCAGATCAGAGCTTGGCTTCTGGGAATAACGCCCAGGCCCTGCTTCAGGAGTCTCCAGCAGGGCTCCCAGTGCAGCCTCCCTGAGACCTACGCACTAACACACCAGACTACCCCGTGACCTACGCTGTGGATGCTGAGCTGGGGCCAGAGGGAGGTGGCCTCCAGAGCCAAAGCCTCTGTCAATACCATCACCAAAAATTCATTTCTCCTGCTTTCCTTTTTCTCATGAGTACACTTTAGCTTCAGTGCCTCTCACCAGCCATTCGACTGATAGAGTCTGCATCACATGCATGGACCACAGTTGCAGGGAAGCCAGGTAATGAGTTTTTTCAGGGAGTTAGGGATTAACGAAATTTCCCACACCTGGGCAGTATGTTCACAAAGTCCTGAATGACCACAAAACATAGTAAATGACCACACTCCAGGTAGAGGCACATTTTTATATGTGGAAACCGGCTCAGAGAGTCTAAGTCAGTGGTTCTCAACCTATGAATCATGACCCACAGAAACTGTATTAAAGGGCCGCAGCATTAGGAAGGTTGAGAACCCCTGGTCTAAGTAAACGTGCTTAACGTCGTATCTACCCTGTTTCCCCGAAAATAAGACATCCTCCAAAAATAAGACCTACTTACAGGAAAGATAAGACGTCCCCTGAAAATAAGACCTAGCGCATCTTTGGGAGCACACCTTAAAGTAAGACACTGTCTTATTTTCGGGGAAACAGGGTACTATGTGAAGTACGACCTCTCCCATTCTTTAGCTGATATTCTTTCCTATATGATATTAATAGCCCAAGATTCCTAACTCACCTCTACCCCTGGCCTTCATTACTGACAGTCCTGAGAAGGTCCCTAGATCTGAGATGTTCTGGTATTTTCCCCAATTTGGATTTTTGTCAACCATGAACTTGGTCACTGGTTAATACCTCCCCAAATGTCCCACAAGGACCACAATAAAGATCACGTAGGCTGTGCTAGAGTCAGAAGATTTCAGAGGGCTGGGGATGGGCTCTGTCTACTTTCTTTGCCAACACCTTCAGAGAAGTTCTCTCTTCCACACTGTAGAGCAGTGGTTCTCAACCTTCCTAAAGCCTCATAATACCGTGACCCTTTAATACAGTTCCTCACATTGTGGTGACCCCCAAACATAAAATTATTTTCATTGCTACTTCATAACTGTAATTTTGCTACTATTATGAATCATAATGTAAATATCTGATATGTAGGATATATTTTCATTGTTACAAAGGGGTCACAACCCACAGGTTGAGAACCACTGCATAAAGGGAAGAGGGCCCAGTTAGGATGCCCAACTGTGATAGCCAGCCTGGGACCCACATCTTTGTACACTCCTTCTCTTGGGTATGGCCTAGACCTGGTGACTCACTACTAACAACAACAACAAAAAAAAAAAAAATACAGCAAAGGTGAAGCAATGTCACTTCTAAGATTAGGATACAAAAGACTGATTTCTCTCTTACTCTTTCTGTCTGATTCTCTCTTTCTTTTGTTTTCTCTCGGTCTCTCTGGGAGAATCCAGCCATCATGTGACCAGCTGTCCTTTGGAAAAGTCCACGTGGACAGAAACCAAGGACAACCTCCACCACACAGCCAGCAAGGAATTGAGGCCTCAGTCCAACAGGCTGCAAGACACTGAGTCCTGCCAACTACCACATGAACAATCCTGGAAGCAGAGTCCTCCTCCCCACTGAGCCTTGAGATAGTCACAGCCCCAGGTGACGCCAGGATTACAGCCAAGGTTGTAAAAGACTCTGACCCCAGGCATCAAGCCAAGCTATGCTCAGATTCCTCCCCCACAGAAACTGTCAGATAATAAATGTTTCTTGTTTTAAGTTGTTAAGTTTTGAGATAATTTGTTACACAGCAATAGATAACTAATTTGCCAGCTGTAAAAGCAATTTGTGTCTTCATCTGTGAGTAATGTTCCTGACCATGCATTTAAACTATAGGTTTGATTAATTGAACAAATATTTATTGAATATCTATAAACTATTCCAAATAATGGGCAGGTTCTAGGCATATATTCCACTAGACTCTTAGTTCCTTGAAGACAGGGGCAATGTCATTTTTTTTCTCAACCTCCAATCTATGCCCAGCACTGGCAATCAGGGCTTGGCGTTTGAGCAAATGACTGAATTTCGCCTATCCTGCTGGCCTAATGTGTTCCCATTCTATGTTCCAGCCCCCCACCCAGTCACCCTGTTTTTCTCACTCTTCCTCCTTCCTTATTTTCCAGATCCTGTCATGTACTGCCGCTTGAAATGCCCTCACACTACCACCACCTTGGTTATTCTTTGAGATCCATGTCAAATCTCAATTCTCCAAAAAGACCTCTTCCAGGACCTCTTCCTCCACTGAGGTCTGTGGCACTCACATGTCACTATCTGATGGATGTAAGTGCTAGACTAGAAGCTCCTCAGAGAGCATCCTCCACTCTTACCCCTCTGTATCCCCGCACTAGTATTTGTCACCATGCCAGGTTCATGGAGCCTCAGGAAATCATGCTTCAACAAATCACTGCCACTGAGCCTGGTAACAGCAACACTTGGCCAAACTCTAAAAGTATCTTTTCCTTTCTTTCTTCCTTCCTTTCATCTCTCCTTCCCACCCTCCTTCTTTCCCTCTTTCTTTCCTTTTATCCTCCTTCCTTTCTTTATTTCTTTTATTCATAAAATATTCACTGAGCTCATACTTGTTCCCAGCACTCTGCAGAGAATTGGGAACAGAAAGATAAATAGTTTCTGTTCTCACACTGTGTTTGCTCTCAATCTTGCTGCAACAAATTGCCACTAACTCTTTAACTTAAAGAATCAAACTTACTCTCCTTATAGTTCTGTAGTTCAGAAATGTGGCATAGGTCTCAGTGGGCTAACGTCAAGGTTTTGGCAAGGTTACATTCCTTCTAGAAGTTTCCTTGGCTTCTCCAGCTTCTAAAGGCTGCCTGTGTGACTCCATTTCAAAGCCAGAGATGGTGGCCTGAACCTTTCTCATGCTGACATCCCTAGGATTCTCTTGACGGACAGTGCCCAGAGTGTCCCCTAGATTGGACCTGTGCTGGGAGGCCCAGGTGGAGTCCGGGGGTGCAGTGCCTCTGCAGCATGAGGACATTGTTCTTGCCCACCCCTCATCTGCCACCAGTGATGTTCAGGACAGGGCGGCCTCTCCCTGTCTTACTCCACTCCCAGGAATGTCAGGGCTGCCATTTCTTGGCTATGGCTGTGAATTCCAGAAAAAAAAACACAAAAAAAAAAAGAAAAGAAAAGAAAGATGAGGGTGTTTCTGAGATAGATATATATGCTGAAAAAATAAAATAAAATAAAGATCTCGTAAGTTATTCTCAATCCTTCTCCCCAGAAGAGTTGCCCTTAGTTCTGATGAAGTTTCCCATTGTTTATTTCCGTTTGTTCACACCTGGGCCTCCTTCCATTGCACAGGAGTTCACATTTCTTCCTGGACAAGCCCTCTGGTGCGCCGCTCTTCCTGGCTCAGCTTTCATCGGGAGTGTTGCCCTCCTCCCTCCCTCCCCACCCACCTCTTAGGTAATCATTACACCACCATGTCCTTTTAATTGAAATGGAACGTAGGTGTCTGTCAGGTTTAGAATTGAGGAATACCAGAATCTGAAAGCACTTTTGATATTGTCTCTTTTATTTTTATTTGTTTAATTGTATGTCTAGATATGGAGGGGGTCTCACTTTGCTGCCCAGGCTAGATGATGTGGGAGGTAGATAGGTTGAGTTCTCAGTGGGGTGCCCCACCTTAATCCTGGGGTATCCAGGGGAAAGCTTGCAGACATGCAATCCCTAGGGGATCTCAAAGATGAAAAGAGCTGGGAGGCCCAGACAGGCTGGACTGGGCCTCTGTGAAGGTCAACTGGTGGGAGGGGCTAAATTCTTCCAACTGCTGATATGTATTTAGATTAGGAAAACTGGTTTACTTTCACCACAGGGATGGAACTAGTTTTTCCCTCCCCCTTTCTATATACGCCATCTGCAGTCTGTTAGCAGCCCCCTACCTCTTACCCAGCCTCTCTCTCTATCCAGTCTTCCTGGGGACTTGGGATTCTATCAACCCCATCTTGTGGCATTTTTGCATTTTGCATATGCGCCTTTGCTAAAAATCAATAAAAGCCTCCTTTTTCTTCCATTCTTGAGATACTTTACTAAGAAGAATATTTTTTGGCTCTATCCATGTAAACATAAAAGAGGTAAAGTCTCCATCTTTCTTTAAGGCTGCATAATATTCCATGGTGTACGTATACCACAATTCGTTAATCCAGTCATGGGTCAATGGGCACTTGGGCTTCTTCCATGACTTGGCAATTATGAATTGAGCTGCAATGAACAATCTGGTGCAAATATCTTTGTTATAAAGTGGCTTTTGGACTTTTGGACATATACCTACTAGAAGAATTGCAGGATCAAACAGCAGGTCTACTTTTACATCCCTGAGTGTTCTCCAAACTTCTTTCCAAAAGGAATGTATTAGCTTGTATTCTCACCAGCAGTGAAGTGTTCCCTTTTCTCCCCATCCACGCCAACATCTGTAAGTTTTAGAATTTTGTTATAGCCCAGGATGAAGGAGAGAAGTAGAGGGGGATAAAAGGGGAGGAAGGAGGCTTGATGGAGGGAGGGTAAATGGGAGGGACCATCATGTTGTAAGGGTACAAGTCAAATCTACCAAGTATAGAACATAAATGTCTTAACACAATAATTAAGTAAATGAGGTGAAAGCTGTATTGATTAGTTCGATGTAACCATTCCAAATTGTATAAAAAATTAACACATTGTACCCCACAAATGCAGAAATGCATTCATGATCTATGTGTATATAACTTAATAAAAGGAAAAAACTTAAAAAAAAAAAAAAAAAGCCTCCTGAAGAGGCCAGAGCGGGGCTGCATTTTCTCGGTTTTATTGCCTTCCTAAGACAATGCAAGCCTTCTCCAGGAATTCTCAGGCTTTATGTTTTTAAACTTTTGTATCCTCAGCATCATTTCCCAGTTGGCTTTCAAACCAGGCCAGAGTTCACACACAGGACCCCCAACAAGGCACAGACTCTTGAGTTCAAGCAATTTCGCCACCTCAGCCTCTCAAGTGGCTGGGACTATGGGCACGTACCACCACACTCAGCTGAAGGCATTATCTCTTTTAATCTCATGGAGAATGCTCCAGATATTTTATTCTAGGTCCTTCCTTAATTCAAAGACTTGAACACTTTACGATCATTAAGACTAGTGTAACCACGGCGAAGCTACCCAAACATCTCATATGTTATAAAAATGTGGCTACATTAGGCTCCACACGTTCAGAGAACTGGCCCAGTGTCCATCTCCTCAGCGCACAGGCTTCCTGCACATGTTCACACACATTTTGATTCCACCAATTAAGAGTGAGCAGCCTAGAGGGCCTTTCAGAAGGCTAATGTCACCTCCATGTCATAAACCCCTCTCTGATTCAATCAGCAAGCTATGTTGGTGCAGCACAAAGAGCCAGACCTTCATGCTCGGAGTTTGGGTCTTGCCTCTGCCATATATCACCTGTACAGTTTAGGGCCAGTCATTTACTCTCTCTGAGCCACAGCCTCCTCCTCTGTAAGATGAGGTTATAAGTACTCATCTCGGCTGTTTCCTGTAATGGTCAGAGCAGCCACAGTGCAGTCCCGGGGTGAGCCCCCACCACCAGCAGCCATTCTCAGGGTTGATGACTGGGCTTGAGTGTGCTGGGGAAATGAATGAACAGGCTCCACTACTTAGCACTCCGCAGGTGTGGAGAGGAATGTACCACCAAAAGAGGACTCTTTGACTTTGCTTTCCAAAAGCCTAAGAGGACTACAGACAAGGCAAAATGTGGCAGAAACATTGTGATAAGAAACAAGACTCTCTGCCTCAACCTCCCTTAAAAAATTAGACGAGCCTCTGTGGGCCAAGCAATAGGGTGGGCCTAAGAGATGGAGAAGATGGTGAGAAAAAACAATAGGGAGGTTGGTGGGACCCAAAGATGAGGACAAGATGCAAAGGGGCCAAATGGGTGGGCAGGAAGATAGTCTCCACAAGGGCCATGGAGGAAGTGTGAGAACCCAGTCCAGAATTGCAAAATAAAAAAAGAAACAAAAAAAGACTTTGTTTCCCTAAGCCCCAGACTTTCTGACTCTTATCTGGTGACTAAAAAGGTACTATCATCTACTTGGGCCTTAATTTTTGCAAATTCATGAAAATTGAGGGTTTGAGATAGGAACTCCCTCCACCTCTGAGATTACACTAGTAATAGTCACAATGATGTTATTTGTCGTTCAGGTTTTATGGGTTATCTGATAGTCCTTCTAAGAGCCACATTGTGCAATAGCAAAGAGAGGAGGAACAGGACCAAGCTCATGTAGCTGGAAAATGGTGAAACTAAAACTTGGAAAAAAGACCCCATCTGATGCCAAAGCTCTTGATGTTTTTCAAACAGTGACACCTGGGAACCCGTGATTCCTTCACACTCAGGACGCAGCGGACACAGTGGAAATCTGCCTCCTTCTAGAGTGAGGCCAGGACCCCTCCAGGTGAGGAAACATGCCCACGTGACTCATTCTCACTCCAGTGAGCAGATCATCGGAGACACTTGCCGAGGTCAGGACTTTCCCGTTCACCTGAGAGGCCACCTCCAGTTGTAGGAGAGGGCTGTGATATCAGCCCTTGCAACAGAAACAGAATGATTCTTCAGGGTCCCTGCCACACCCTCTTTTGGATCTGAATTGAGATTTTGCACCTGAAGACCTCTCATAGTTAAACAAATGTGATTTTTTTTCTTAATAGAAACACCTTTGGGTGTCTCTCAGCATCTCTGGTGCCTACCGTCTCCACTACTAGATTGTGAGCCCTAAGGGGCAGGACCAAGTGATTTCCTGTCTGTGTCTCCTACAGCCAAGCGCAGGGCCCAGCCTGTGGGGAGGGTGAGCTCTGGGTCCTCACATCCAACCTGCACAGCCCTACATTCTCAGACTGAGGACCGTGGGCTCTGAGGAGAGCCCTGCCAGAGGCCTGGCCGCTTCATCCCAGGACAGACCTGTTCTTCCAGGGGTGGGTTGCAGCACCTCCCACACCAGTCCCATCAGCCCTGGCCTCATTCAAGAGGTGAGACCCCTCATCCTGTCCAATTAAAACCTTCTCCAGGCAATACCCCCCCATTGTTTCAGAATAATAACTTTTTGAAAGCCAACTGTATAAAACGAGTTGTTATACTCACTAACCTACATGACACAAAGGAGTATATCCAGAAATATACTGTGTATCTTTTTGTCTATATTCATATTTGTATAATGTTTGCTTTTGTCCTGAATAGATAGATAGTATACCTTGTGAGCTGAAATGTATCCCCCCAAATCCATATTGAAGTCCTAACGTCCTATACCTCGCGATGTGACTATTGGGAGACAGGGTCATAAAGGAGGTGATGAAGTGAAAATGAAATTTATACGGAAGGCCCTAATCCAGCATGATGCCTGCTCTTATCAGAAGAGATGGAGACACAGACATACCCAGGGAAAACCCAGTAAAGACACAGGGAAAATGTGGGCAGACAAAGCTAAGGAAAATGGCCTCAGAAGAAACCAACCCACCAACACCTTAAAATTGGACTTCAAGCCTTCAGAACTGTGAGGAAACAAATTTCTATTTTTTGAGCCACACAGTCTATGGTGCTTCATTACAGCAGCCCAAGAAGACTGAGCCAGTATAGTATATAAAATGTTTCTTCCAAAAACCTGTCAATCCATAAATATAGTTCTATAGAATACTGATGTTCACTTTCTGTTTCCATTTTTTAAAACTCTGGGAAGTCAGCTGATCTTTGACAAGGCAGACAAAAACATACACTAAGGAAAAGATACTTTAGTCAATAAATGGTGCTGGGATAATTGGACGGCCACATGCAGGAGAATTAAACCGATCCCCATCTCTCACCATGTACAAAAATTAACTCAACATGGATCAGAGACTTAAATATAACATTTGAAACAATAAAAACTACGGAAGAAAACCTAGCAACAACTTTTCTGAACACTGGCCTATACAAAGAATTCATGACTTAGATCCCCAAAGCAGATGCAACAAAAACAAAAGTAAATGAATGGAATTTAATGAAGCTAAAAAGTTCCTGCACAACAAAAGAAATAATGAATGGAGTAAGTAGAAAAGCTCCAGAATGGAGAAAAAAATATTTTCAAACTAAATATCTGACAAAGGACTAATATGCAGAATCTATAAGGAACTCAAACAAATAAGCAAGAATGAAACAAATAATCCCTTAAATTGGGGAATTACATGAACATTTTTCAAAAGAAAATATACAAATGGCCAATAAACTTATGAAAAAATGCTCAACATCACTAATCATCAGGGAAATTATTGTTATTATTATTTTAATCATCAGAGAAATTGAAACAATGAGATACCACAGTCCCCCAGTCAGAATGGCCATTATTAAAAGTTAAAAAGCAATAAATTTGGTTCAGATGCAGTGAAAAGAGAACACTTACACACAGTTGGTGGGAATGTAAATTAGTACAACCTCTATGGAAAACGGTATAGAGAGTCCTCAAAGAACGAAAAGTAGACCTACCACTTGACACAGCAATCCCACTGCTGAGTATCTATTGAAAGAAAAATAGGTGATCTAATAAAAAAAAGCACCTACACTTTTATGTTTATTATAGCACAATTCATAATTACAAAAATATGAATTCAACCGAAGTATCCATCAATCAAGCAGTAATATATCCTCCAAGGAATACTACTCAGCCATAAAAATGGATAAAAAAAAATATTTTTTACACCAACTGATATGGAACTGGAGGGCATTATCCTAAGTAAAGTAATGCAGGAACAGAAAAAATGTATAAATGGGAGCTAAGCTGTGGTTATGCAGGGGCACACATAGTGCTAGACTGGACACTGGAAACTCAGAAGATGGGAAGCTGGGAGTGGGTGAAGGAAGAAAAACTACCTGTTGGGTGCAATGTACACTACCCTGGTGATGGGTACCCTAAAAACGCAGACATCACCTCTATCCAATTCATCTATGTAACCAAAAACCACTTGTACTCCTAAATCTATCAAAAAACAAACAACAACAACAAAAAAACTTAAGAAACCCTCTAGGAAACATTTAAACTTGGGAAATAAATGTATTATATGTATGCTTGCCCAACGACTCTTCAAAAAATGCATCCTAATATAGCCAGAATGATTTTTGGTACTAAGAATCCAGGTACCAAACCTCTATTAACCTGACTAATACCTGATAGAAATAAGCCAGGACACATAGGACATTGGAGGAGCACGGGTCCAGTTTCCAGAAACGGCAGATGAGGAAGAGGAGAAGGAGAAGGCATTGGTGGTGGTAGCATGTTCTGTGCCAAGATGAAGCCGGAAGCAGCAGGGACCTGGTGAAACCCCGGAGATCATCCTGTTCAGTGTGCCCCTAGCATCACACGTGGGGTGCTACGGTCGTTAAAGCTGCAGGGGTAGAATGTTTTGAGAAGGGCGTATCAGCAGCATCAGGTGCCCAGCTCCCAAAGGTGTAGGTTGGCAGAGGGTCAGAGGAGGATTTAGTAGTCTCAGAGAGGCCTGGCAGTTTGGGGGCAGGAGAGGGGCTGGAATGTGCCCTGAGACACATTACTTAACCTTCAGCTTCCTTTTCTTTCTCTATAAATTAGTCATAATATCACTTGTCACACAGGCTTCTGGGATGATCAACTGATGTAAAACCTCTGTGAACAGCAAATCATTATACTGAGAGTACAACTATCTCCCCTTTATCCATGGGGGACATGCTCTAAGATCCCCAGGAGACCCGAAACTCTGGAGAGTACAGAATACGCTATGCACAGATTGCTTTGTCCTTCCCAGTTTCATAAGCAGATTTGTTCTTACCATAGATCTCAACAACGTTAGCATGCAATTTTTTTTTTTTAATTAGGTTGAGAACTTTCACCCTTTCACTTAAAGGAAGTACTTCTTTTTTTTTTTTTTTTTTTTTGCAATTTTGGCTGGGGCTGGGTTTGAACTCACCACCTCTGGCATATAGGGCCGGCACTCTACTCCTTTGAGCCATAGGCGCCGCCCTTAAGGAAGTACTTCAAAGCTTCTCTTGTCATATCCAGATACCCAGCATTAGGGCTTTCACACTTTGGGCTGTTAAGTAAAAAAAGGGTAACTTCGACACAAGCTCTGGGTGATCTGATAACTGAGAGGACTACTAAGTGACTAATGGTTGGGAGCACTGAATAAAAAGAGGATGAAAGAAAAAAAAGAGGATTCAAGTCCCCAGTGGGATGGAGCAGGGCTGCAAGAGATTTCATCACACCACTCAGAGCAGCAGGCAATTTAAAACTTGTGAATAGCTTATTTTTGAAATTTTCCATTTAATATTTTCAGACTGCAGTTGACCATGGGTAACTGGAAGTACACAAAGCAAATCCGCAGATGAAGGGGGCTCCTGTATTAGGTGGATGAGCTGAGCAGGTGTGTGTCAGGCACAGCAGACTCCCTGGGCCATTGTGAGGACAGTCAGCTAATTAGCCCCCCAGGATGACCTAACACAGTTTGACCTAATTTAGCCCTCTGTGAATCAGCTTCTTTTTTGTTGGTCTTTTATAAAACCAAAGCATTTTGAAGTCATTTATAATAAAGAAAGAAACAAACTCTGTGTTTTTATTTGATAAAATTCTTCACCAATTTTAAAGCAGAATGGCTAGGTCATGCTCAGTCAAGGGGAAGACCAGCTGCTGGCAACAGTCCAGAGACACACTCAGAGTAACACTCACTCCCAGAAGGGATCACTTCCCCAGTTAACATGGTCCCCTGTGCCACCCCAAAGGTGCAGGTACAAGCAAATGGATCAGCAAGGGCAGTGTCAAAGACCCAGTCCCCAGAAGTGAGGAGGCAGCCATTAGTATAGATCAGTGAGAATCTGCTCTTCTTGAAAGGGGCTCCCAATCTGCTCAGAAGGCTTAGTCAAGAGTGTAATTTACTTGCCATATGACCCTTAGCAAGTCATTTTCCATTTCTATGCTCACAAGTGGTGACAGAGAGCTACAACCCAGTCTCAGGATCCCAGCACTTCCTGCTCCATTGGTAGCGGTGCCTGGGGCCATGTCTCCTTTGGAATTCCAGCCCTGGACTCTGTGTAAGGGCTAAGTTCTGGTTTATTTGACCCACAAACATTATTCAAACAATTTAGAGACCAAGCTATGCGTGCCAGGTCAACCCATTCTGTCAATTTGACACCAAAAATGTCTTTCCATCTGTCCCTTCTTTTCCATCCCCACTGCCAGCTTCCATAGTCTGGGCAGCAGTTATCTCTCTCCCAGATCACAGCACACCTCCCAACTGGCTTCTCTGCCTCTAGGCTCACTCCTTCCAGTCCAATCTCTACATGAGCAACCAGAGGGATATTTCTAGAACAAATATTTAATTATGTAATTTTCCTGCTTAAAAGCAACATATGAATAACTATTAACCAGAAGATCAAATTGGAGCACACCATCCATAACTCTCCACTATTTAGCCTAATTCTCCAGTCCCTCCACTATATGTTATACTCATTGTACCTTAGGCTCTGACTATCTTTAATTTTTCACCATTCTCAAATAAGCAAGAGGACTTATCTATTGATCCCTTGGCTCAAATGAACTATTCTTAATAAACAATATTTTACAGAGCAGAGAAAACTTCTATCTCTCGGTATCATTAGTTCCAGAAGTCTAATCTTGAGGGACACCTGACTGCTGTTAGCAAGATAGTCACCACTCTCAGTCAATTGTTTGTCCCACTTCTATGATACATAATCAGAAGTCAATGAACCCACCACCTTCTCATTAATTAATCACAGAACATGATACAAATCCAGTTATAACAAAGTCCATTGTTCCTGGGCTCTCTTCTTGAGCCTGGTTGAAATTTCAGCATTATAGACCAAATGTGTTAGATTCCAAGTCCAAATATTTCCTGACAGCAGTTCTATTTCTTCAAAGTAGGGGAAGTTAAACCCTCTGCAATGAATTCTCACAATGCACATCTTGAATATCAAGTACCTCATTGCATGCATCATAAATGAGCTCCTCCCAAACCCCCTTGTTCTTTAACAGACTTATCCTGAAAATGATTATGCAAATGATTCCATCTGTAGCATAGTCTTTGTCTCATGTTACACTGTAGAAAGAGCAGTGGCAATTCCAGAGACTGCACTTAACCTCTATCAGATGCTGATCTGTGCAAGTGTCTGTCCCATGGAAAGAAAAAGAACATTTGCCTCATTTTCAAGGAAATCATTTCCAATGACCATCCCCAGTGCCTATTGGACCATCTTCTTCAAATGCCCCTCAGCACAGTGTCAGATCTCAACACAGACTCAGCTGTCCAGCCAGGCTCTCAAACAGCCAAATCAAGAATCCAGGCGCAGAGGCATGGAGAAAGATGACAGCTGCTGAAACACACTGAGAAAAGAGGCCATCTCACCACGGACCAGAGTGCGGGTCTCCGGCACACTCAGACTACAGTACTTCCAGCCAGACACAAGTCCAGCGGAACACAGCTTACCTGGTGCGTGCATCACCCCTGCTGGAGAGGGTCTCAGGAAAGCTGACAATTCCATTCCCAGATCAGGGAAACAAACCTTTGAACCCAAATTAGCTTTAATTGGGACCACTTAATGCCTTTCATCAACTCCTATTGTCTTAGTTTAACAAATGGAATCATAAATTATGCAATCAACAGCAATTGCACTTATTTGCAATTATAATTTGTCAGTGCTCTGCCTATGAATAATTAATACTAGGATAACCTTGATGGAGCAAGTGTACTTTGGAGGGGTATACTGAATATTTAGGAAGTCTCCATTTGTGATCTCCATTTTGGGTCGAAATGATCAGCCAGTAAATCTCATCAAATAGTGTTCAATCCAGCAAGTAAACGGTGGTCTGAGCTAAAACTAAGAACCAAGGCACAAACAATTCCAAGGGGTTTTTTTTGGGGGGGGGGGGCTGAAAGAGTAGTAAACAAAATTATTGTGTTCTTGTGAATTTCTAGTGCATAAAAACTCCCTATGTGATCCTGGACCAGTTTTGAGGCACTGTCTTTGGGATCAGGTTTTCCCATCTGCAAAATGAGAATGTAGGAATCTATGACTCCTATGTTCCATTCTGGATTTTAAATCTTTGAGATACTCATAATTTTTAACTTTAATTCGTAAGTCCCTCAGGGATCTATAGCTAGACCTATATTTCAGTATAATTATTCATGGTCAACCTAACTTTTTATTCAACATACTTATAAACATTCTTCTGTGAAAGGATTCATTGCCTTCACTGAATAGATCCATGGAACAAAAACAAGAAGAAGTGAAGAGTCCCACATGAAAAAAAAAAAAAAAAAAGAGTCTCAGATGGAATGATATATACATGCACATATTCACCAAACCCATAAAATTTAATCTTGGTCCAAACAAAGAGGAAAAATATGGGAAACAAATCATAAATCCTCAACTAGCATTGCTATTAAAGACCTTTCTGATTGTCAAACCCAGCCTCCCAACCTCCTACCTAACAGACTGAGCAGCCCACTCACAACTGTGTCACACAATTTGACCAACAACCCTATAAGATGGGCACAAACATATAAGATGGGCATAGCACTACCCCGTATCACTACACCAGTTCTGCAGGTGAAATTGCAGAAAGTGAGTGACTGCCCAAAGCTTAGAACCAAAGTCCCTTTGTTGTATTAGTTATTAGCATTGGATACAATAAGAAATAAAACTTCATCAACAAAATCAAGAAATGTCACTTACAGTAGTAGAAAAATTAAACTCAATCTAAATGTGATATCGTGGAAGGTGGCAAATTCTCCACTTCATGAAAAAATAGCCCAAAAGGACTCATCTTCCACAACGAAGACAGAAATTGCCAAAATCACCCACCCCTTGGTTTCCATCTGAAGCAGGCATGCATGATTTGAAAGCCAAGGACCACCAGAAAATAAATAAATAAATAAAAGGAATATAACAGCTTTTTACTTGTCCTGCAGCTATACACAACACATGATCAGAAATCAATGCAAAAGAAATGCTTTGATTTTCAGGACTTCTGTGCTGTATTTATAAAATGATGTCTTGGTCAGAACTGCTAACTTATGAGAAAGTGAATTGTAAACTTTCATTTCTTGCTGAACTCATAGCCTGTGATTTAAAGGGCCCTCTCCTGAGAACTGAGTGGATCTTATCATCCAGAGAACATTCCAACTCGAGATGCAGGAGAATTTAACTGGACAACTTAGCGGTTGCCTCTAATTGAATAGCCAGTATGTGCCAAGCACCGAGCTCGGCACCCCGAAAGGGTAGTGATTAAGATATAAACTCAAATGCCACGAGGGAACCAAATACATAAAAAAAAAAAAAACTGCGATACAAGACAGCCATAATGTAGGAGCACACCAAAGCAACAAATTCATTTTGACTGTCAAAATACATGAAGGATTCGTGTATTTTGTACCTGGAAAATGTCTCTCAAATACTGTCTCTCCATATCCACCATGGAGTGAGAAATAAGAAAGGGAAAAGATTCATTGGGAAAGGGAGGGCAAGTCGAAGGCAGACAGGAAGCGTGAATAAGGAAGGGAGGTGGACACACACCCAAAGAGATTGATGGGCTACGTCAAAAAGGACCCAGCACAGCAAGACAAGGAGTTAGAACCATACCTCATTGTTGACAAGGAACCAATTGACATTTGCAGTAGAAGACCTACAACATTTTATTTTTCAAAAAACTGCTCTTGGGGCTGGAGACTGAGGAGGGGCGGTGGGGCTGAGGAATTAGAAGCATAGAGGCCAGTTATGAATGAAGCTCCTGGAACTTGCTAAGAGCCTGACATTCAGCTTTGTGAAGCTGTGTGAAGGAGACTGTTAGAGAATCCATATTTTGAGTCCAAAGCCTCTTTCTGATAACACGGATGAAGGATGCTCCCCAAAAGTTTCTTCAACCAGCAGAAAAGAAAGCTAATATTTTATCGGATTATAGCTGGTACTCCTTAAACAGGTCCTTGATATAGAAGAAAATGCAAACCTTTAAGTACACAACTAGGTCAATCTTCTGAAAACTCAATGTCCCTTCCTGGAAAAAATGGATTTCTGCCTGAAGGACCCATGGCATAGCTCAATCCTCAATGGAGCCAATCCCAGGTCATCACCTTGGGGAAATACCTAACCTCAGTCATGCTAGTCAGCCTTTAATCTCCCATTGCACAAAAGATGAAAGAATCAGGCAGAGAGTGAGAATTTATGGGGTGCAGAGAAATAGCCACGTGACTACATAAAAGTCAATTGCTCAAGGAGTCATCCCATACCCTCCCTGCTGCCAACCTGCCCAAAGGAGTGATTGATGAGGTGGGGTGGTTACTTGCCCTGCTTGAGAGGATTTCATTTGACACAGTGTGGACCAGTGACAGTGTGAGAAGTCAGATATCTTTACTTCCCCCTTTCCATTCACAAACGCTACTCAAGTATTAATGATGTTCCAGGCATAGCAGCAGTCTCTGGGAATAAAAACAAATAAATAAAGGAATGAAGGACTGAATGAACAAATGAAAGAATCAACAAGATTATCCACCTTGCATGCCCAGTATACATTTGCTTGGATTCCTTTACCCTGTTATTACAAATACAGGACATCGCTGAAGAATCAGAAAAGAAGGGATGAAAGTGATTGATCTCTAGCTGTGTGTGGTCTTAGATAGGTCACCTAAAGCCTCCGACTGTCCATTTTCTCATCTGTGAAATAGAGATTAAAAAAACTTTCCTGCTTGCCCCAATAAGGTTATTGGTGAGACAAAATGAGACCATTATACAACAAAATACTTTGTAATCTCTAAAACACATCATATGATACTCTTATAATAAGGGAAGCATCTCAAAGCTTAATTTGTGACCACTGAATGTAATTTAAGTTAGAGGTTCCATGTTCACCTTGTATTCTTTGAAGTGTCAGTTGATTAAATTAATAATGTAAACAAGAAGGAGGGGGAGTAGGCATTTAAGCCACTTAATTGTTTTTAACCACAATTGTTGTGCTAATTACGGATCTCATTTGGCTATTCACCAAAGCAAGGTCCTTAAGGGCGATGCTATTCATCTTGGTCTAGATAGTTTGCATATTTGAAAGAAATGACACTGAATTTATTTTAAAAATAGAACGTAATTACAATTTTTTTTGTAGGTTGTCTTATTCACTCAAGATCCCTTATCCCCCATCTCCACAGGGTGGACTAGTGAGGTTCAGCAGGTGGGACTTCAGAAATAGGACTGGTGGCCAGCTGTCTGTTGTCTCTACAAAGAAATATCTGAGCCTGGGGAGAGCAAACAGGGATTCCAGGGCATGAAATCTTTGACTAAGTAAGAATTTCCCTCCGAAGCAGAACAAAATGATAGGTGCAAAATGGCAGGATCCCCTTAAAAAAAAAAAAAAAAAAAAAAAACAAGGAGAAAAAGCAAAAACAACTCAGCCTCTGGGAGCCATGGGCTGTCCCACTGTGGAGAAGGGGGACTCACTGCCTCCCACCAAGGCCACCTTCTAACCACCATGGCCCTGACACCCACCGTGGGGGCCTGCCTGAAATCATTCAGCAGTGTGGATGGCTCCTCTGCCTGCTTAGCCCTTCCAGGACTGCTGGGTGCACTGGCCAATGACACGTGAGTGGTACTTTACAGATTGTGAAGCACTTTCCCTACATTATCTCATTTGGTTCTGAGCACAAGCCTGTGAGGTAGGTATTGTTAGCTTCATTTTATGGAGGAGTAAACATAAAGGTCAGAAAAATTAAATGGTTTGTCATAATTTCTCTAGCTATTAGTAGAACTATACATTGTTTTGCCTCTGAGCCTGCCCCCACCAACTGTCCTGGATCTGCAAGGTCATTAGCCTCTCCTCTCAGTCTCTCCTCTCTATTACCTTCTCCCTGCCCTACTCCTATAGAGTCTGTTCTCTGTATCTCTTTAACCTTTTTTAAACATTGCTAAGTTATTGTTTGATATACCTTTTCTACAGTGTTCTATATTTACATCCCAATTCTTTTCTATAAAGGTCGATGATATCTTGCAAAAACAACAACACAAAGATGTCCAATAACATTAATATGGAATGAAACTGGAGCTACAGCAAATATGCCAATTATAAGTTCCTATCAATTAAATGATGCACACTCTTTCCTTTTATACATATGCATATATATGTATATATATTCACAAACACATATGTATTTCAATATGCATATTTGTATATACCATTGGGACTCAGAAGCCTATCCCTCAAAATATGGTGCATTGACATGCTGTACTGAAGGAGCCTCAAGGTCTTTCTGACCTTCTCCCCTTTTCTCTCAAACCACAGGTCTTCAACTGCCAAATATCCAGACCCAAGAAGAACAATTGCCTGTTTCTTCTCCTCCCCATAAGACCAAGAATGCAATCACATCAGGACAGACCACCTTTTCACTGTCAAAAAGAGCTATTTACAAGTTAATCTCTGACCCCAGATCCATTCAGTCTGTCTAGTAATTCTTTATTGCCCCTCCACAGAATTCTCATCTCCCCCTCCCATGACCTGTATTTCCTAGAAGCTTCTAAACTCTGTAGGGGAGGGAGTGGTAATCACTCAATCACTAGGTGATCCTCCCCATGTATGCACATTAAATAAATTTGCATGCCTTGTCTCCAATTAACCAGCCTTTTGTAAGATGATTTTTCAGTGAACTTTCAGAGGGGAATGGGCAAAGTCTCCACTGGCTTTCCTTTAATCTATACACATATACATATATCCATATTTCAGAATGTATGTATGTGCGAAGGACAGTAAGGTCTCTATACAATTTGATGCAGAGCTTCCTGGGAGTCAAGGCAAAGATAAAGCAGGGTAAGTCATCCAGCCTTCACTACAGGAATGGAGAAAGCTGATTAGCAACTTGGCAGAAGCAGTATTAAGTTCAACAAGACATTTCTCACATTGTGTCATATATACTGATTCTCCCCAGAGTGTCCTGTCAGGTAATGAGAACTTCTTGATATTGTGGTAATAGAAATCATTTCCATGAGTTCTAAGAGAGATGTACATTTGAAGAAATACTGTCCTGCATCTGAAGTCAACTCTCCATATTCCTTTCCCCTCAGGGAGATGCAGAACTTCTCAGCATCTCTTGATCTTATTATTTCCTAGTACCTCTGAAAATGCGACAATACTCTGACAGAAATCAATTTAGTCAAATTTTAATGATCTAAAAAGTCAGCAATTGGATTTGAATTTAAAACTCGTAACATGTGGCTTTTAAAAAATTGTTTTACAGATATTATGCTAATTAGGAAATGCATTTATTTATGGAGAATAAGCGATTATATTGTCATTTCAATCTTTCAATATATGCAGCTTCCTGTAAAGAACCCAATAATCACCTTTTAACATTGCTTTAATGCAAATATATGATTCATCAAAGTAAGAGTAATTAAAAGATGGTAAATGCAGAAACTAGAAGCTTAAATTCACTTTTGGTGTGAAAGATACTTCTTACTTGCCTTAATAAAGCCAGAAGCTTCTATTAGAGACAGCAGAGATGCACACGGATGTGTAGGCGGATCTTTAAAGTTTTTGGAACAATTGAAGAGTTTTTATGAACACATGGTATTGGAATGCTGTAGCATTTTGATTTTCTCAAGTAAATTAATGTTCCTACAAAGGCAAAATATACTATTAAAAAAAAAGTCCATTATTATACTGGATGTCAAACACCAAGAGAATCTAAATTTGCACATGTCTCTTTTCTTCCCTCAGGTGAATTTTTATTATACCTAAAATGAGATGTCTCAGTTATCTAGGAGAAAAGTCTTCCAGAGGCCCTGTGTTCTTCAATTTTCTCATACAGGCAGATGCATTTTATGAGAAACAGGCTGGTAAAATGGAAAAAGCCAAGAACCAAGTGTCAGTTTGGGTTTGAGGAGCTGATCTTCCACTGACAGGCTTGAAAGCTTAGTTTCCTATTCTTCAAAACAGTAATAATAATGAATGACAGGTTTTTTTAGGGATTAGGTAAAACAATACGTAAGAACAAATCCTAACACAAAGAAGACATTTAATAAATGTGAGTTCTTTCCTCTTTCTGTGTATCTGCAGGAATAGTGTGAGGATAAAGTAGTCATTCAACAAATGTTTATTGAATGCTTGCTTTCTGCCACATACTATTCTAAGATTTGGGGGTACAGCAATATGTACCATCAAATCCTTCTGGAAGCACTAAGTAAATGTGAGTTGTATGATTAAGAGAATGTCTAAAGAAATCAATATTATTGACTCTATCTGTCCCAAGAGCTGGTTAAGGTAGTTAAGGTTAGGATCCAGAGGAGGTCTAAAGTGGAATTGAGGAATGGTCTTATGAAGTGGAAATGTGTTCTGTTTAATTACATGGAAGCTATCATGGGGGACATCCCCTTTGCAATTTTCCTACAATATGGTAACTGCTGCAATTGCCAGGCATGCTGAGTAAAAGAGAAAAAAAAATTTGTAAATTACACACATAAATCTTCAGCTTCTGTTTGGGGTGTAAAAAGTCACAAGAGAAAGTTGCTCTCACCCTAACAACAAAACAAATCAAGCTACATCTTTTTCCCCCCAAAATACATCAATTAAAGACGAAAAGAAACCTAAATGAAGTAAATTCCAGGAAAGGGCAAGTCTTTCGTAAGAATAGACCCTCAGCTGTTTACATTCCTCGAAGATTTCTGGGAAGATTTTTTAAAACACCATTGTTTTAGATAAGGAGAACTCAGCTGAAATCTTAACAAATTTTTAAGACTATATATGGGCTGGCAGGACAGATAAATATTCTGAGGAACCCCAGACCTAGAGTGACATTGAATCCACCATGCCAAATCTTTCCATGACCTTCTCCAAGTGCTCGGAGGTAGTGTGCCAAGACTGTTTGGGCAGGCCAGAAACTGAGAGAGATCACTCATGAGGTACAGAGTGCCTCCCAAGACACAAAGTGGCCAGCCTCAGAGGCAACGAGCATGACAAGAGAACTAAAAGAGATTCATCAAACCACATGGAAATTTCTAAAAGTAGACATACCATTCAATCCAGCAATCTCACTGCTATCTACCTAAAGGAAAAGAAGTCATTTTATCAAAAAGACACCTGTACTCAAATGTTTATTTCAGCACAATTCACAATTGCAAAGAACTGGAAGCAACCCAAGTGCCCATCAATTCTTGAGTAGATCAACAAAATGTGGTATATGTATACCATAGAGTACTATTCAGCCATAAAAAAATAATGCCTTTTGCAGAAATTTGGGAGGAATTAGAAACCATTATCTTAAGCAAAGTATCTCAAGAATGAAAAAACAAGCACCACATATACTCTGTAATAAACTGAAACAAAGTTAAGGGAACATAAGTGAACAGGGGGTGGGGGTGGGGAATGTCATTGGAAATCAATCAAGGAGGAAGAGGAGTAGGAAAGGGCAAGAAACCACCTAACAAGAGCAATGAATACTATTCTGGTGATTTATAGGCACTTTTATATCCCTGACTCAAGCTATATAACAAAAACACAGTACCTCTCTAATATTTTGAAATTTTAAAAAATAAATAAGTAAATAAATTAAAGAAATTCATCGGAGGTGCCACAGGCTCACGGGAACCAAAGAGTAAAATAGCTAAAGACATCTGTGAGAAACATAAGGCATTGCAAGGCTTCACAGAGTGTAGTAAAGCTACCCTCAGAAGGCTTGGGCAAGCCTGCAAGGCAAAAAATCCCCTAAACCACAAAAACCTAAGGATTAGACTAGAGAGCAAAGAGAACCCCCAAGAGGCTCATAAATCTGGCAGGCAGGTTATAAAGCAGAGAGAATTTTCACACCCTTCAGAAAGCTATCAACTCAGTTGTAATTCATAAAAAGATTTCCAGAACTGTGGCAGTGCCAGAGCATAACTTCTGGCTGAAAGGAGAGTCCAAAGCCACTCTCAAAATAACTAAAGCCTTCAGTGAGTAAATTAAATTAAAGTTGCAAGGAAGCCCAGACTCGGCTCAATAACTGGTTAGATTAACATAGGCCTTCATTTTAACAGACTGATGGGAAAAAAGGTGTGTTCTTTTCAAGACATAAATATTTTCTTTGCTGTTCTTTTATGTGGAATGTCTACCGTATGACCAAAAATTACAAGATACATAAAGAAGCAAGAAAAAGTGACCCATGAACAGAGAAAGAAATAGTCAATGAAAGCAGAGATAGCCTAAATGATGAAATGTCAGACAGGATCTTGAAGATATCTAGAATAAAAATGCTAAAGAATTCAGTGGAAAAGGTACACAATATGCTCTAAGAACTGAGAGATGACAGTCGAAAAACAGCTATATTTTATACCAAACAGAAACAGTAGAAATGATAGATACAATAACAGAAATAAGGAATTCAATAAAAGACCATGAAAGCAAAATGGACAGAGCAAAAGGACCAATAAACATGAAGACAGATCAACATAAAGTAACCAAAATGAAACTCAAAGACAAGGATTAAAAAAAAGGAAGAGACCATCTGAAATTTGTGGGACAATAAGATAATTTCAAACGTACATGTAATTGGAGTCCTGAGAGCAGAAGAAAAAGAATAGTGCAGAAGAAATGTTAAAAACAAAATTTCTAAGAACTTTTCAGATGAAGGATATAAACCCACAGACTCAAAATGTCAACCCAAAGCAGGATAAGTACAAAACAAATTACACTCAGACACAGTGTGAAAACATGAAGAGAAAATCCCAAATGGAACCAAGCAGCAAAAAGAACAATAACGTGACTGAGAGGTATCGTCTCATTAGAAACAGTGGATGGCAAAATCAATAGAAAAATAATTTTGAAGTAAACTTTTTTTTCGAAAATAATTTGAAAGAAAAAAAAGTTGTCAACCTAAAACTCTCTCAAAAAAAATCTTTTAAAAAGGAAGACAAAATAGACTTTTTCATTTATACAAAGTCTAAAAGAATTAATATCAAATTTAAAAAGGTAAAGTGCTTCCTCGGGCTGAAGGAAAGACTTCTGAAGAGAAAACACCTGCACAGAGAGAATGCGCTGAAGGACTGCAGACGTGAGGACCGATTAGCCTGTGCATGCGAGGAAACTGTAAGAGGCAGAGGAAGAATCACCCAAAAACATCAGAGTAAAGAATCCTAAGAAGAAGACCTCACATATGGCTCTTTCCCACCAACCAGAGTAGAAAAACCTCGGTATTTTCAGAGTACTGAGTAGAATACTCAGATGTACATATCTTCACTAGTGGGACAAAAATCAGCCAAACGCTGGTCTGAGCCCTGACTAACATAGGCCATCCTAGCCCTCTGGGAGGCTAAGGTAGGTAGATCACTTGAGCTCAGGAGTTTGAGACCAGCCTGAGAAAGAGAAAGACCCTGTCTCTACTAAAAGTAGAAAAACTAGCCAACCATGGTAACACACAATTGTAGTCCCAGCTGCTCAGGAGGCTGAGGCAAAAGGATTACTTGAGTCTAACAGTTTGAGGTTGCTACGCGCTATGATGCTACAGCACTCTACCCAAGGTGACAGAGTAAGACTGTCTCAAAAAAACAAAAAGAACAAAAATAAAATGACAAATAAAAAAAGAAAGGTTTGAAGGGTAAAATATTGCCAAATAATTTGCTTACATCCTAGAATAAAGATCAAATAATATGCTTTAAATTAATGAATGCCCAGAACAGAAGGTCACATTCACAATGTTTGACATTCAATTAAAAATTACCGGACATTCAAAGAAGCAAGAAACTACAATCCATAATGGTGGGGAAAAATTAATCAATAGAAAAAGATCTTGAACTATCATATATAATAAAATTTGTAGACAGGATTTTTTAAGATAGCATAAAAACAAATAACTCAATTTAAAAAAGAGCTAAGGATTTAAATAAATATTTCTCCAATGAAAAACATTCAATAAGCACATGAAAAGCTGCTCAACTTCATAAGCCATTAGGGAAATGCACATCAAAATCACATGAGAACCACTTTATACCCACGAAAATGGTTATGGCTTGGGGGAAATGGCATATAATAAACAAAAGTGTGGAGAAATTGGAAACTCCAATTTCTTGCCTAGATATACAGCCAAGAGAATTAAAAACATATGTCCAGGCTCAGCGTCCATAGCTCAGTGGGTAGGGCACCGGTTACAGACACCGGGTCTGGCAAATTCAAACCTGGCCCAGGCCTGCCAAACAACAATGACAACTGCAACAATAAAATAGCCAGGCATTGTGATGGGTGCCTATAGTCACAGCTACTTGGGAGCCTGAAGCAAGAGAATCCCTTAAGCCCAAAAGTTTGAGGTTGCTGCGAGCTGTGATGCCATAGCACTCTACTGAAGGCGACATAGCAAGACTTTGTCTCAAAAAAAAAAAAAAACCCATGTCCATACAAAAATGTGCACATAAATGTTCACAGCATCATTGTTTGTAATAGCCAACAATGAAAGCAACTGGTCATAAACTGAGTGGATGAACAAAATGTGGTATATCCATACAATGGAATATCATCTGTCCACACAGGAATAAAGTACCGTCACATACTACAACATGGATGGACCTTAAAAACACTGTGCTAAGTGAAATTAGCAAGATGCAAAAGGTAACATATTATATGATTCCACTTATATGCATGACATGCACAAAACAGGCAAATCCAGTGAGATAAAAAGTACATTGATGGTTGCTAGGGATTGGGAGGAAAGAGTAATTAGTAACAGGGTACGCCCTATTAGGTACTGGGATTCTCTAGGAGATTATGAAAATATTCTGCAATTAGATAATGGTGATGGTTGCACAACTTTGTAAATATACTAAACACCACTGAATTATATACTTAAATAGGGTGAATTTTGTAGTAAGTAAAATGTATGTCAAGTTTTAAAAATTGTTCCCCAAATAAACCATGTGAGTTTCCAAGAAGATAGTCATTATTCCAGAAGTTACATTAGATTGGAAGACGTTTCACTTACAAATACCTTGGAAAACGTGTTGCACCATCACCGTCCCCAGCCAGGACTAATTAAATTGGATGCCAATCATAATCTAAAAAGAGACAATTCCAAAAGTCATAATCGAAAAGACACTGAAATCCTGAAACATTAAGAATCATCCCTAAAGGTCAAAATCCTAAAATTCAATCCCAATAAAGTTCAAAATCCCTAAAGTCTATTTGAATCCCCAAATCATGACAGATTTGGAATTAGGTGAGATTGAAACTTCATCAAATAAAACCAAAATAAATTTCAAAGTGTTACCAATAAAGTTTGTTTTTTCCATTCACCCCAATGAATTTGGTGGAAAATTTAGATGAGTAGATTGGCCATGTGATAGGACAATGACAAAAACTTCAGGTTAAAAAATGTGTCATTTTGCTGCATTGGCATTCCTTCCAGCTGATGAAATTCCACAAACTTTTAAGCCCCATTTGCCCAAAGAAGACATGAAGTTACTGACTGGTTTAACAATAATTATATGCATGGTAGGATAAGAAGTTACGCAGTGGTGGAGCTGTCCCATAACCAATATTGTTTCCACTAAATTTGTAGTCTGTATATGAGTTCATACAAAATAGATTTCCACATGCCCCAACAGAGGAGCATACCACAGAAGATTGGAAAATTTTGGTAGAAAATGTTTGTCCTAGGGTATATTGAATCATAGGAGAATTTCCAAAAGAGCAGCACCACATAGAAAATGAATTTGAACACATTCTTTGAGGAGTCCTGTCCTAAAATAAAAAAAGCAACCATTCATAACTAGGAACAACTTCAAATAGAGTTAATGATCATGCAAGTTGGCCTGCTCTTGCCAATACTTTCTGTGCAATTGCCCATAATCTATCACTGTAACACATCTTTTTTATTTGTATGTTGAATTTAGTATTTTAGTGGTTTTAAAGGTTTTGCTCACTATATTAAATTGTCAGCGTTTTTTACAATTTTCTATGCTATGTATTTCATCTTCACATATTTCCAAAAGTGGAAGACTTTTAAAGAGTTTTAATTCTTTTGTTTTTTTTGAAAATTTGACTCCACCAAAGAGCATTATCACAATGTTAACTTTGTATTATAAACACTATGTGTGTGCCTATAAATGTTAAAATGTTCTCAATAAATTAAAAGATAGTTCTTTTTCTTTGAAAGACTTAGGTTGTCCATCATAGTATTTCAGATAAGCACAGTTATATTAGCATTTTTTTACAGTTCATCTGCTCATAATTGTTATGTCTATGTGACTATTATTAGTATACATGAGTACTTATGCTTGCAAAAAACATGTATTTATTATCATCTATTGTGTTGCATAAAATGGCTTGTTAAGTATTTTGTCATGTTTTTATTTTTCTAAAATAAATCCCCCTTTAAAAATGTAAATAAATGTCTTTCAAATTATTTTCAAATTATTTTTTCAAGAATATTTTATATTTTAGGGATTTTGAGTTTCAGGATTGTGACTTTCACAGTCACAATTTTAAGCAGCTGAATACACTTGTAATGAGTCTCCTAAAGTTCTCCAAATACTTTTGAGCAATCAAAAGTATTTGGAGAAACAGTGACCAAAATTCTTTCAAATATCATGAAAACTATAATATTGTTGACCCAAGAAGTCCAATGAACACCCAGCAAAAGAAACATATTCTTAAAGAAGCTACCCCAATGCATATAAAAATCAAATTAATTAAAGTTAGGGATAAATGGAAAAAATTATAAAAGCTTCCAACAGGAAGACATATCAGATACAGAGGAAGTTTCGCAAATACCCCTGTAAGATGCACCACAGGTATAATCCCACCAATCCCCCTCCCTCTACCCACCACACCCCTCCCCTCCCTTTCCCACTTCCCCCTATTGTTAGGTTGTAACTGGGTTATAGCTTTCATGTGAGAGCCCCAAATTAGTATCATAGTAGGGCTGAGTACATTGGGTACTTTTTCTTCCATTCTTGAGATACTTTACTAAGAAGAATATGTTCCAGCTCCATCCATGTAAACATGAAAGAGGTAAAGTCTCCATCTTTTTTTAAGGCTGTGTAATATTCCATGGTGTACATATACCACAATTTATTAATCCATTCGTGGATCGATGGGCACTTGGGCTTTTTCCATGACTTAGCAATTATGAATTGGGCTGCAATAAACATTCTGGTACAAATATCTTGTTATGTTGTGATTTTTGGTCTTCTGGGTATATGCCCAGCAGAGGAATTACAGGATTGAATGGCAGATCTATTTTTAGATCTCTGAGTGTTCTCCATATATCTTTCCAAAAGGAATGTATTAATTTGCATTCCCACCAGCAGTGCAGAAGTGTTCCCTTTTCTCCACATCCATGCCAACATCTCTGGTCTTGAGATTTTGTGATATAGGCTAGTCTCACTGGAGTTAGATGATATCTCAACTATCCCCATTTTACAGAAGCTACACAGGTAGTAATGTGCAGAGGTGGAAATCACTTCAGGTCTAATCTGACTTTTAAATCTTTGCTTTTTCTCACTACTCTGTTGCCTACCAGCATAGTCCAGCAAGGGAGGTGACTAACAAGAAACCACAATGCAATGTGCTGAGTGCAAAATCGAGATGAGTCTTGTTGGAATTGACTCCTTTGGAAGTCTCAAGGAAGAGGTGACATTTGAATCGGGTGTTATTAATGACTTGGAGCCCAGAAAGGGTATGCTTGAAGCCTGTGCCATAGATTGGAGGATTGTACAGAGAATGACAAGGAGTTAGCTTCATCAGCAAAACAAAATTTGTAAGGTTTTTAGATTTCCAAAGATGAAGAAGAACAGTCTCTTTGGGGACTACATTGAAAAATGTTGTCTATCTTACACTAAGGAGTTTATATTTAATTTGGTAGACTACAGAGAGTCACTGGAACACTTGGATAATGGTGTTTTAAGATTACTTTGACAGTGTATGGAGTTTAGATCAGAGGAAAGGGACTGTAGGTGGGAAGATCTGATAGAAGGTATTGCACGAGCCTACCAGAGAGCAAAAGAGATCAGAAATGTGACAGTATCAATAGATACGGACTGATGCGAGGGGGCGAATACAATTGAGGGCATGAACTTACAGGGCGTAGTACATACTTGGATAGATGTAGAGGTGGAGGAAGGGCCGTCAGTGTGAGCTCAGGGACAGGGAATGTGAGAGTGTACGAAAGAACGCCCAGGCTGGAGTGGGAGGACAGAGACCAGGAGAGTTGGTTTTCCTCTTCTGTGTACTCACCGCGGAATAGACATTTCCTCAGTGTTCCCATTTCAGTTTATGGCACAAAAAAAAATCATCTCTGAGTTACAGTAAGGACTCAATATTACTTTGGATGCCTTCCTTCAGCCCAACAGATAGGAAACCTTACCTCTTGCTACCTGTCCTATAATATATTCAAGCCAACAGGGGATCACGTTTGCTTTTTACACCTGCCTGTCACCACCATCTAGTTTCTCTCTGCTTCTCGCTAAATCTGAACGTGCCAGACATCGGCTAGCTATTGATGAAATTTGTCTTCTTCCATGCCTACAATGCCCACAGCTAGATGGTATGTTCCAGAATCCTTTGCTCATAGATGTAGTTACGTGACCAGATTCTGACCAATAAAAAGTGGAGGGACATGAGGGAGCCCTCTGCCAGGCTTGGCTTTTAAAATTTACTGCAAAATCCTCCACTCTTATTCTCCCCTCTGTGGCAACTGGATGTCAGTGCCCACAGTGACCTTGAAAACCACGTGTTGAAGATGCCAGAGCTTCCATAAGCCTGAGTAGCTTCATGGTGCAGAGCGGTCTCTTCCCCACCCCACCTGTCTGCCACTGCAGTTGCTAGGCTTAACATCATCCATAAATAAACTTTTATTCAGTTAATCCACCGAGATTTCAGGTTTTATCTTTTAAGTCACAGAGATTCCAAGTTTATCTGTTAACTAAAATAGCAATGCTGCCACTTGGCTGATAATGGTCTTTATCCCACTTGTGATACAATCCAGGTTTCCAACCACTAATAGCTTTGAAACTGCAGTTATCTGGAAACCATAAAATTGATTCACACACACACCAACAAAAGAAATTGTACAGCCCCCTGAAAAGGGAAACCAGGTCCACAAGCTACTCACACTACAGTTTCAACTTTCAATCTCTTCTTAGCTGAGTTGTAGACTAAGGCCAGTGCTCACGGGGACCAGCCTTGGGCACAGAGAACCCTGGGGGACAGGACGGCCAAGCAAGGTGGTTAGAGATATCACTTTGACTAGACCTTGTCTGAATCTTCCCTCACATATTATGTCTTCTCATCTATTGGGGTAATTTCTTCCATTTTTGGCCACCCATGGTGAAATTAGCCACATAGTTCTAGCATAGGGAAGTGACAGAAAGCAGAACTGAGGGCTAAACTCCCAGCAGCTAAAGAGAGAATGAAAGTGATGGTCTGTGCTTTCTTACTTTCTTTTTCTTTTGCAACTTTTTTTGATGCACAGTAGACATTGAGAAAAACGCCTAACTCAAGTGTATAGCAAGAAGAATTTTCATAAACTGAACACCATCATGTACATCAGCACCCAGACCCAGGAAGTGAACTTGACCAGTACCTCTGGAACCCAGTGAACTTCCCTCCCATCACATTCCCCTAGGATATGCTCTCTCTCCTGATTTCTCACAACACTGCTTCAGTTTGCCTGCTTTCGAACTTGTGGTTAATGGCAGCATTTATTCTATGTTCTTTGGTATCTGGATTTTCCCCAAAAATTATGTTTGTGCAATTCATTCATGGTATTCCACATAATTTGTTCATCATACGAATAAACCACATTTGTGCATCCATTCTGCAGTCAACAGGCCCTTTGGATAGTTTCCAACTTGGAGATATTACAAATTGTGTGGCTGTAAACATTCTGGTGCATATCTTTTAGTGAACAGATGTAACCTTCTCTGTTGGCTACCTACTGTGGAGTGGAATTCTTTGGCTGCAAGTTATGCATTTGTTCAGCTTTAGTAGAAATGATTGTAGAAGACACTTCAGCTTTAGTAGAAGCGGTTTTCTGAAGTGGTTATACCAATTCTGTACTCTTTGTAACAGATACCCCACAAATGGCCAACGTGCCAGGAAAATTATGGCTTAATTTGGGACATACTGAATCTGAGACACCTGTGGAATAGCCAAGGGGAGTTAAGAGAAAAGTGTCAGCTCCAGGAATCTGAGGCTAAGGAGAAAGATCTTGGTGGGACATAGTCATCAGCCAAAAGATGACAGAGGAAATCATGGGGCCACACTGAGACCTCTAAGCCTAGTAGGAGGCATAAGAAGGGAAGAGGACCAGAATAGGACCTGGTGTTCTAGACAAAGGCAGGGGCAGAGGACAGGCGAAGGAGGAGGCCAAAAAGCAGCTTCTCACTAACCGGGTGCAGAAGATCGCGTGGGAGAGTTGGCTTCACTCTGTGCTCTTCAGAAACTGGCAGGGTATCTAAGGAGACTGATTATATTACAGTCTCTGAAATTTATTTTGAACAAAACTTTCCCCAGACTGTGCACTTACTTCGGTTTCATTACTAATTCCCTTGGTTCTTTATTTGATATAGAAAAGAACTATCCATAGAGAACAAATAGCTTCTTGCATTCTTTTTTTTTTCTTTTTTTAACAATAATTCAAACACCTCATTAGATTGGAGTTGACTTTATATAGTGTTCCCTGTGACAGCTTGACTTACTACAATAGGGGTCAGCATCTTTATGATACAGGCCTGCTCCAATATTTTAGACTGGTTTCCTTCTAACTTTGGTTAGAAGGAATATCTCTATCATGTTGCTGATGAAATCCATTAGTTCTGACATTTAAACTGTGCATACCCTTCTATCTCAGAAGGAAAGGTGGTTGCTACCCATAAGATTGTTATCTTCCCTGAGGGTTGAAATAATTAAAGAAATGGCGGGGAGGATGTGTAATTACTGGGGCTGCCTCCTAGGCACTGCAATGAAATGCGATCCTTAGAAGTTCCAAAGATTAATGAAACATGTTTCCTTTCTTCATGGGCTTGGCAATGAAAGAGAGAGAAGGCAAACACAATTAACTCTAGTATAATGCGAAATGGTATAAATGCAAAGGCACAGTTTAAGCAGTGTGTTGTGGAAGTAAACAGGAGCCCGAGCTTTCTCCCTAATTCTGGGTGATCAAATACTCAGAAACTTCCTAGGGAATTAAAATTAGCTTGAAAACTAAGATGAACTCTACCAATAGAAGGAACTCAAGCAAAGAGCTGAGAAAATTCCAAATAAAAATACACACCAGACATATCCCCACAGAATGTAACATTAGAGCATTTGTGTTCTTACAGCAATGGTGCTTAAAGTGTGGTCTCTAGACAAGCAGCTTCAGTGTTACCTGGGAACTTGTTAGAAAAAGCATAAATCAAGGGTCCATTTTGGACTCACTGAGTCAGAGACTCTGGGCATGGGGCCCAAAACATGTGTTTTAACAAGCCCTCCAGGTGACTCTGAAACATACTTAGTTTGAGAAACACTGGCTAGAAGGTAGTGTGCAGGAAGAAATGTGTTGTCGGATCTGATTAGAAAAGCATGATAAGTTTGAACTAGGTGAGTTGAGAATACAAGCTCAGGGGGTAAGGTTTTCTTCTGTAAGCAATAGAGAACCATTGTAGAATTTTGAGCAGAGGAGTAATATGACCAAAACTGTGCTTTAGAAAGGAAATTCCAATGGCAGGTAGATAATGCACTGGCAAAGGAGTAATTTGGTATGAGAAGAAAATACTTAGAAGCCTATAGCTGGAAATCCTGCAAAACAAACACATGCTTTGATCCAAGGAGATGAACACTAATGTCATCATTATCTGAGAATAATTCTTAAGTAAGAGATATTCACAATTTAGTCTAGAAGATCCCAGATCATCATACTTTTATACTAGAAAGAAAAGAAAGTGACATTCTGGAACCTACTCAGTATAATATTATAACTTTAAGTGTCTTATACGTAGTATCTCCTGTAGTCTATACATCTGAACCCGTTAGACAATTCCTAACATCACCCAGGAAATGAGGAAGGGAGACCTCAGAGAGCTAACAATTGAGTGGGCCAGAAAAATATCAAACCAAAAGCTGAGACAACCACAAACATTTTTTTCTGGTACGTTATACAGCCAACATTAAGCTTGGCTTCAATGCTCGTGTTCATTTTGACTGCAACCCATCTTCTATGATAGCACAGAGACATGGAAAAATAGACCTGGTTCTTGCCAGTAATTTTCTCAGATCTCTTCCATCCCAGTTTCCCATATCTCCTTCAGAAAGAATTATGAACAGTCATCACCTATACAGCAGCCACACAAGCTTTCCCAGCCTGTTGCCATGGGGACTCTTGACATGCTGAACCCCTTCCACACTGAAATCACCTGGCATGGTCTCATTTCTCAGTCATCTGGTAGTGCCTTGATAACAGAGATGTAACACGACTTGGAGGTCATGCGGTCCAATCCCACCAGCATGTTTTACATACACACAGAAGAGACAAAAGAAGCCAAGAAATTATCCAAGACATTTGTGGAACTAAAATAAAATTTCCTTGTTCAGAGCTCAGTCCACTTTGCCACCATGTGTTTTGTGAGGCTTTCCTGTATCATCATTCAGCACAGATTCCAATACAGTGGCCAACACATAGTAGGTACTCAACAAATATTTTCTTACTGAATGAATGAAGTCCTAATCAACATATTAGTATATTCAGTATTCTCCAGCCAGATGCCTCAAACCATCCTTAGCGATTCTTCTTTTTTTTTTTTTAATATTCATAGTTTTAATTCTCAAGTAAGCACAATGACTTGACAGTGGAATATGTGGGCCTGTCAGGTCCTGTAGGAACTCTCCAACCTTGAAATCAGGTTGGACAGCTCCACCCTTTTTTCCTGCACAATTGATTTTCATTCTGTACTTTTTTTTACCCCAACAACTGTCAGAAACCCCATTTCGCAAACACGGTGAAGGCTGAAGGGAATACGGTGTGCTCTAATGTTGACTTTGTTAATTCAATACCTGGACACCTTTTATGTTCATCCTGGGGTGCCCTTTGAGTTTGCTGCTGCACTGTACACGTTGGTGTAGAGTTTAGGAACAATGCCCTTAAGCCTTTATCATCTTTAACTCTTATTTTATTTCTCTCTACTCTTTATAAATCTTTTTTTCTTTTTTTTTTTTTATTGTTTGGGATTCTTCTTCTTTTCTGAGCCTTCAGAGCTTAACTCACAAACCAAAAGGAAAGTGGGGTCAAGAATGGTTTGTTTTCACATGTTAACTGATCCAACTTCCTTGCAGCTCACAGAGAGACGATCATATCATCTGTTCTCTATTTTAAGTTACACCTAAAAAGGACATAATTTAATTGTTTGAATTTAAAAAAAAAACTCTTGCTTTTTATGTCTATGTAAAAACTCTCTTTGGTTTGAGTAACTGTGGAGAATGTGCAAGGATTTCTATTATTTTTTAAAGAAAAGCAATTCTATTATTTATAAGTGCCTATAGCAAAATACAGCAGGCTATGATAAACAAATGCCCTGAGATGTACATTGAGAAATACTGTTTATCAAGTTGATTGTTTGTAAATCAATGTTTCTAAAGGACCTAAAAACTAAGTTTCCTTCAGGGAGATTCAACATCTTTGTTGGCAACAGCTTAAACACGTGTCTACAAAACTACAGTATTTGACCTACCAACATTCATTACATTGATCCATTAACTGGAATGTGCAGAAGAATAGTGTCATTTCTCCCTATTTTCTGAGAAACAAAAGTCCTTCTCTGGTTCTAAGTCTCTTATACCTAGAAAGTCTACAGGTGAGTTTGGGTATTTTGGTGTGATTAGCATCTAACAAACAGGTTAAGTGAGTCCTTCTTCAGTGATCAGGGCTTTGTGGAGCCTCTGCATCCTCACTCTGAACATCTCTTGGCTTTTTCCTACTTTGTTTCCTTCCAGCCACTCAATTAAATAATATTCCTGAGCAGTTACTATTTGCCAGAGCCTGGAAGAGCAGGTGTGCTTCCTGAACCTCCTATGCCCACACATTGATTAGTTCGGGATGGTCAGAATGGTCCAGGCAGGTGGGGAGTCACAGCTCTGCCAGCAGCCTAGACTGAAAGCAGCAGGAAGGCAGAGCAGCAGAGTGTCCTTTACTAATACCCTATTTGAAGAACTCCCAGCTTCCATCAGCTCGGCCCATGTTTTTTGAAGATCTATTATGTTCCAAATCCCTGGACTACACCCTGAGGACATAGAAGTCTGGAGACTTCACATATGTGAGAAGGTCAGAACCTTCCTGGATGAAGCTTTAAGGAGTAGTCAGCTAAGGGCAAAGGCGAAGGGAGTCATTTGGACAGAGCAGACTGATATCTACGAAAGTAATTCCACTTGGCCTTGCAAAGTGATATTGAAAGCAGCAGCAGCAGCAGTAATGAAGCCATCCCAAGGACCCCAGGAAGGAAAACTGTGCCATCCTACACTTGCTCGGGGCCAGCACAGTGGCGAGGGGGGTGGGGAGTACCCTCCCCAAGGAGGGTTAGCAGCATTCTGGCTACTTTTTGCCTTTTGAAAAGCATACAGCTGGGACAGCAGCAGGAGCCACTTCTTTATTTTGTGGATTTCTAATGCAGATTTTCTCAAAGGGTGGTTTGAGGCCCACGTGCATCAGAATCACGCAGGCTACTTTTTAAAACTTCAGTTTCCACAGATCACAGTAGCATACCTGCTGAATCAGAACTCTACGGGTGGGGCCATAATGCCCATTTTCAACAAACATCCAGATGAAGATTAGAACATGAGAGTTTAGGGATCAGTTCCAATGAGGTTGCACAAGAATACTCAACCTTAGGTGAACATTATACAATCTGGGGAGTTTTTAAAACAAAGCAATGCTTGGGCCTCATTCCTAGATTTTCTGACTCATGTGGTTTTGTTAGGACTGGATATTGGTAGTTTTCAAAGCTCCACAGGTGATTCTATTGTTTGGCTAGCACCACACAGATGATTAGTTTGAGAATAAAAATAGAGACACGCCATATCAAAATTGGTGAAAATACTAAAAGCAGTGCTTCAAGGGAAATTTATGACATCAAAGGCTTGCATTAGAAGAGAAAAAGGGTTTCAGATCAGTGATCTAAGATTTTGTCTTAAGGAAGTAGAAAGGAAAGCAAGGCAAACCCAAAGCAAGCAGAAGAAAGGCAATAATGAAAAGCATTGAGAGCAAATAGACAAAAGACAAAAAGCAGTGAAGCCCACAGCTGGTGGTTGACAAAGCCAGGAAAACAGACTTCCAGCTAGACTGCCCAGGAAAAGAGAGAGAAGGCAAAAATTACAAATGTTAGGAAGAAAAGAGGAGACATCATTATAGACTGAACAAACACTAAAAATGTAAGAGCATACAAACAACTCTAAGTCTTGATCTCAATAATTTTGATGATATGGGTAAATTCCATGAAAGATATAAATTGCAAAAATTCACAAGAGAGAAAGAAAGGGGAGAGAGACAATGCCTAATTAGTACTAGTTCTTAGTCTTAGAGAATTTAAATTCATGATTTTACAAAACAAAACAAATTAAACAAAAGAACTTCCAACCCAGGAGGCTTCACTTGTTAATTCTACTAAATACTTAAAGAAGAAGTAACACCTCCAAATCTATAGAAACAGTTCTAGAATTACAAAAGAAGACAATACTTCCCAAAGCATTTTATGAGGCAAGCATTAAACTGACACCAAAACCAGACAAAGATGTTGCAAGACAATAAGATTATAGACATATCCCTCATGAACATAGACACAAAGATATTCAATAAACTTCTTGCAAATCAAACCTAACAATATACAAGAAGGATCATAATCATAATCAAGTGGGATTTGTACCAGGTATTCAAGCTGGCTCAACTTTCCACCACCAATCAATATAATTCACCATAGTAGATTAAAGAGTAAAAAGCACTTGATTACATCAACAGATGCAGAAAAAGCCTTCGACTAAATTCAACATTTATTCATAATAAAAATTCTAAGGCGGCGCCTGTGGCTCAGTGAGTAGGTGCCGGCCCCATATACTGAAGGTGGTGCGGCCCCAGCAAAACTGCAACTGAAAATAGCCAGGCGTTGTGGCGGTGTCTGTGGTCCCAGCCACTCAGGAGGCTGAGGCAAGAGAATTGCCTAAATCCAAGAGCTGGAGGTTGCTGTGAGCTGTGATGACACACCACTCTACCGAGGGTGACAAAGTCATACTCTGTCTCTAAAAAAAAAAAGAAATTCTCAGGAACTTAGGAATAGAAAGAAGCTTCTTCAATCTGATAAAAGGCATTCACAAAAAACTTACAACGGACATCACGCTTAGTGTTAAGAAACTGAATCCCTTGCCTCTGAGATTGGGAACAAGGACATAAACTCTCCTTAATCCTGTTCACCACCATCCTTGAGGTGATCGTAGTACAATAGGGCAAGAGAGGGTAAAATAGTTTAGAAAGGAAGAAATAAAACTGTTTCTAATCACAGACAAAAAATAAAAAACCAACAAATCCACAAAAAAGCTACTAGAACTAATAAAGTCACAGGATATAAAACAATATATGAAATCAGTTTTAGTTTTATATACTAGCAATGAACAATTAGCCAATTGTTTTTAAAAGTTCCACTTACATTATTACCAAAAGCATGGAATAGTCCATTGTAAATCTAACAGAATATTGCAAGATTTATATGCTGAAAACTACAAAACATGAATGAAACAAAGGGGACCTAATTAAATGGAGGAATATACTCTGCACAGAGGCTGGAAGAGTCAGTGTAGTTAAGGTGCCAATCTCCCCACAATTGATCTACACATTCGATGCAATTCCAATCAAGATCCCAATGGAATTTAATCAACATGCTGATTCTTAAATGTACATGAAAAGGCAAGGGAACCAAATTAGTCATATCACTTTTTTAATAAAGTCCCATTTATTTATTTGCATCACTGCTGTGATTACCATTGGAGTCTTCTCCATAAATTCTCTTGATTATGTGCACTCTTGATATGATGTGATAAAATAGGAATGGAGAGAATTTTTTTAATCCACATGTTCCAGTGGCATTTGATGAAAAGACTGTTCTTTCTCCATTGGTCAAAAATCAATTGATCGTATATGTGTGAGCTTATTGCTAGATGGACTGGTTATTCTATTCTATTTACATGTATATCGTTTTTATGCCAAAACACACTATTTTGATTGCTGTGCTTTATAGAAATTCTGGAAATCAAGTATCATGAGAACTCCAACTTGATTCTTTTTAAGACATTTTTTTCTCAAGAGTACATACAATCAATATGATTTTTGGCTATTGACGTTAGCTATGGCAGTGTTAGATTTCTCAGCAATAAAGTTACTCTTCTTGACCCTCTTTTCCCCTTTCCACATTCTACACTTTGGAAGGAAGCCACAGTGTGCAACTCATACATGAGGAGTGAGGAATTATGCCTCCGTGGGTAAAGTATTTACATAATTATTTGGAATTCTTATGCATGGGAGATTCATCTCTTCTCTCCAATTTATTATTTTATTCACATCAGTATGAACACATGGTTATCTCTTTCATACTTTGAGATACCACCCAATACTGTTTTCTTTTTTCTTTTTTTTTTTCTTTTGTGGTTTTTGGCCGGGGCTAGGTTTGAACCCTCCACCTCCGGCATATGGGACCAGCGCCCTACTCCTTGAGCCACAGGCGCCACCCTCAACCCAATACTGTTTACTTTGTTGCTCTAATGTTTTAGCTCTGGCCATGGTGGGGGGCCAGGGGAGTGGTCTTTCAGTGCCTCTGTGTCCCTTTGACACCCCTGCCCTAGCACTTTTGGTTTTGGTTTTATTTTGGTTTTGATATTACAAGATATTCTCAACTCATCTTACAAATTTCCTGCCCCAGTCCTAGAATTGCCACTTCTCCATAGACCCTAGTTTCTCTTATTGGAGAACGATGGTATGAGGAGCCAAGGTTTGAACAGTAGGTTGGTAGGTTTTCTATAAAGTTAAATATGTATTAATCACACAGCCCAAGAGTACTGAAGCCTCAGTAAAAAAGCCTTTGACTATAGACTGCTTCACTGAGGAATGGCCGTCAGCTGAGAATCTCTTCAGTTGGCTGAAAGTGATGCTTTTCCTTTTATGCTGTTCCTGACTATCAGTGGCCTTCCAGCTGCTGCCCAGGCACACTCCTTTTCATGTAACCACTCATGAAGTCCACCTGTCTCCTGGTCGTGACCATAAGCCTGGGGCAGCAGATGGAAAACTGGACCAAGCTTAATTTCATTGCATTAGGAATTAGTTAAGCATGAATTTGTATTTCCTTCTCAGGGAACAGTATTTAATAGCATATTTTCATATCTGACCTTGAGGTAATCAATATACATCCCTTACATGGAAGTGAAAGAGCACTCATTTTTTCTCTTTGCTCCCAGCCGAGTCCTGGGTGCAGGCTTCTGGGTGGGAGGTCTGTGTGTTTTCTCATATATTACCTACCCGGGACACCATGTGCTCCGTTCAACTTCTGCATTATTCACCACCAGCCAATATTTTTGGGGCCTCTACTGGGAAGTAGTGGTGCCCAGTCCTAAGGGGTCTATGAGATAAACAAAATAGTTACTGGCCATAGAGAGCTCATGATCTGATAGGGGTATATAGACACACGTAGCCACACACACACACACACACGTCCACACATATGCACACACTCAGCAGCAAAATATGATTTATAGAATCACAGATAAATGCTAGAGAAGAACTAAGAGGTAGCAACTTTAGGGTCAGATATTTAGAGTAAGAAACCCCGGTCAGGGTATGGAAAAGAGAACTGAAGGGTGTGAAGGGTACTAATGCCAGACCAAGAAATTCTGACATCTGTTAGCTTTTAGAACGGCACTGGAAGTTTTTGAATCTGAGGTCTAACAATTAAGTCTGTGAATTCATCTTAGAAACAGTGTACATACCTCATTGCTAAACTCACCATGATCATGATCACCTTCAAAGTACTCCTATTGGAAAGCTAAGGGTCCTTAATATCTGATGCCAGGTCCACCCTTCAAGCATCTGGTCCACCCTTCCAAGTAATTTTGGAACTTTTTCTGGAATGGCCATCAGAGATGTCATCATTTTAAGGACATTACCCTTAATGTACTGAATGTCATCAAAATGTCTTCCTTTCAATATTTCCTTGGGATAAACAAAAATGTCATTGGGAGCCAAATCCAGTAGGGAAGATATTCCAATACAGTTATTTGTTTACTGGTTAAATACTCCTTCATGGAGAGTGCCATGTGAGCTGGTGCATTGCCATAACACAAGAGCCATGAGTTGTTGGCAGAAAGTTCAGATCTTTTTCAACTTTTTCACACAGTCTTTTCAGCACTTCCAAATAGTAAACTTGGTTAACTGTTTGTCCAGTTGATACAAATTTGTAAGGAATAATACCTCTGATACCAAAAAGGTTAGCAATATCATTCTAACTCTTGGTTTGGACTGATTTAACTTTTTTTGGTTGTGGAGACTGAGTTCCATTGTGCACTTAACACATTGTTTGAGGATCATATTGGCACACCCATATCTCAACCCCAGTGATAAGATGGCCCAAAAAGCATCTTGCCTCTCCAAAAGGTCTTGGCAAACTTCAGTTGTCCTTTGCTTTTTTTCATCAGTCAGTTTCTTGAGGATCATTTTTTGCACACACCTTTCTCATGCCAAGATGTTCAGTTAAGATTTTTCGAACTGCTTCTGTATCAATGTTGACTTGGTCTGCTATGCTTCTCACAAGCAACTGATGATTGGGATGCACAACTCAATGAATTTTTGCAATGTTTTCATCAGTTCTGCTCTTTACCAGCCACCCTGACTGCTCCTCATCAGTGATACTCTCTTTCCCTTTTCTTCATGGCATTGTCCACATAAACTTGGACTAACATATCCCTCATTGAATTTCTACTCTTGCCAATTTTAACAAGAAATGTAATGTTTGTCCATTGTTCTAATTCAAGCTCTAACATGTTCACACAAAAACACACAACAATAAGGAATACTACTCAGCGACACCCCACCATTGTTAACACCAACACAGCTGTGAAACACTGATACACTAAGAGTATGAACTCTTACAGAGTTGTACATACTTTGCTGCCAATGAAAGTGCATGGTAACAAGTTCACACACTTAATTATCAGACTTTGTAGGCTCATGAGTAGAGCTACAGTTTAGAAATATTATTCCAGCAGCCTGTGCTGAATGGATTGGATAGACAGTAAAAGTCATAATGTTGGTAGAAGGACTAAAAAACAAAATTGCAGAAATCTTTTAAAAAGTAATTTTTTATCTTTTTTTATTTTTTTGAAATTAAAGAAGATAAAATAGGAGAGTGAGGTCATATCATGAAGAGGGACCTGCAGCAGCAGCAAAGGTGAGATTAAAGACTTTCTGACAACTTTGGATTCGAAGAAAGTCTCTTAAGAATGAAAATTCTCTAAATCATAAGAGAGATTCATTTGTCAGTAGTGTTTTTAGTATCTACTCTCCAATATTTTTTTTTTCCAATGAAGGATTTAGGTATATTTAAGAAGCTTTTTGTTGAATCTATCTGGAGAGCAAAAAATCTTCTCTCAACTTACTTGCTTCTTAAATTGGAGTTTTCATGTCAGGGTTTTTTGTTGTTGTTTTAAGTGACAAAAGATGGACAAGATGGGTACAGTGTAAACTGTAAAACATTTCTGGAAGAACAAAAGTTCTAAATAAATGAAGAGCTCTACCACGGTCCTGGATCAGAAGACTCAATATTACTAAAATGTCAATTCTCCCCATATTGACTTCTGGATTCAACACAATCCCAATCAAACTCCCAGGGAGGTTAATTTGTCAAAATCTAGATGTATGGGGAATGTAAAGGTTATACATGGCCATGTCAACTTTGAAAAAGAAGAACAAAGTTGTGGCATTGACCGTATCTAAGACTTATTATAAAGCTGCAATTATTAAGACAGCCTAATTAGCCATATATAGCAATAGAACAGAATAGAATTTCCAAAAACAGCTGCACATGATAAAGACAAAGGTAAATAAGAAATAGTTTCTACTTTTGAGAGCTTCATGGTCTACCTGGAGATTCCAAGCAAATTAAAATTATGATTTTTGTGTAACAAATACTAGCCAATCCCAGATACAGGGTCTCTAAATCCACTTGAAGGGATCTAGAATGTTTCCTTAGGGGAAGTAATGTCTGGGCTGAATACCCGAAGATTATTAGAGTTTCAAGATGAAGAGGTGAGAGAGCAGTGTCCTGGATAGCAACATGCAGGAAGGGGCAGAGACACGCGTGAGTTACAGTCTGGGGATGACGGGTTGCCCCTCACAGAGCTAAATCACGGTGCACGCAGCCGGTGTAGGGAGGTGAGAGAATGTAAAGGAAAACAAGTGGTCATGTCGCAACAAGCCTCAGCTACTCAAACAGGGGAGGTGGAACTACCTCCTAGGTGAGCAAAACCCACTGGGAAATTTTACACAGGGCTGTGACAGGGTCCTATTAGAGTTTTGAAATATCACTCAGTTACAACAACAACAAATAAATCAGGGAAATTAGGACTAGAGGTAGCAAGACCAGTCCTGATGCTATTGAAATATTCTAGGTGGGACATAGTGGACTCTTAACCTAAGGCAAAGCTAGTGAGTATAACATAGGTAGGACAGGCATTCTAAAAACATAACTGTTACATGTAGGGTGGAGGACAAATAGAGAATGATTTACAGGTGGTTTTCTTGCCTCTCTTTTCTATCAAGTGTAACCTAAAGGCTCTATTTTTATTTATAAGTAGAAAGTAAAGCCCTATACAAGAGTGGAAGCTGGTAACAGTAAGGCAGGACATCACAACCCATGTCATTGCCATGTCTCATATCACCTCCAACTAATATTCATTTGTCCACAGGGAATCTTTAGATTCTGCCCACCAAGTGCCTACCAGAGCATTTACCAGCTGAACATGCGGAATATGTGGCCTTGTGGAGTTGTCCTTTGGCCGTGGTGAGGGTTAAAATGAAAGCACTCAGCCAGTAAAAGAAGACATCAGCACACCTCAATCCAAGCTTTTCTAATCTGCCCTTTCCTAGTAAAGCTGCGAGGCCCTTGTTGGTCTGCAAGTGATTTATCTGCCTAAAGTCCTGCCAAACTTTGGCCTAGCTCTGTCCAGACACTAGACTATAAATGGCTGAAGAAACAACAGGAAAGGAGCAGAGCTGAAAGGCCAACGGGTGACTGTTTTTCTTTAGCTCTGTCTGCACTGAATAATCAGCCAACTGGGGTCAGCCCAGCCACGTCCACCCCCTCCTTTTATGACTCAATGAGACAAGGGAGCCAATCGCACGCAGCTTCATCACCAGGACTGGCAAAGTCCTCTGGAGCCTAAATCCCACCATGTATATTCCCAAGACCCTCCAAGACTACTGTTTATGTCTTGTTAAGCCACAAAGAACATTCCACTGTGTAAAGTCAACTCATCACATTTTTTTTAAGGAAGGAAAAAATGAAAAAGAAAAGCATGGGTGATCTCTCCTGGGACTGATCCCATTCTGATGCAGAAGAAACGCAGTGTGTGCTGGCCCAACTGGTTCTTGAAAAGTTGGATCCTGACCATTCTAGAGGAGAAGCCATCTGGTTGTAAGCCTGGAGGGTAGTAGGATGAGGTCTAGCAACAGTAGAGAACACTCAGTGTGCAGTTTCTCCACTAACTCACTCGTTTTGCTACCTGATACTACTAAGATGCAGATATTCAGAATCAGAAGTTACAAACAACCTCTAGTATCTATTAACGCAGCCATCAAGAGCCTTGTGAATAGAAACAGCTTCAATACCCCTCTCTTTGCTGTTCCAAAAACCATGTAAGTCAGACAGAGTTGGGAGCAGCTTCCAGTGGGAACTGTGGGGAAAGGGGCTGCATCACAATCACCTGGCAGGCTTTACTCCTCCCCTGATTAAAGGGCCATGGCTACTTCCCACCCCTTTTGTGAGAATTTCTGCTGCAGTAACACACATACAAGTGTTGGCATAGCCCTTGTGTCTGTGTGTGTGTGTGTGGGGGGGCAGGGCTCTAAACAGCAGGGAGATAGCTGGAGAAATCCACCTATAAGCTAAGGTCCAGTGTCTACCTGTTCCTGAATGAATCAAGGCAGAATTGCAAACCCTCTGTGGAATACAAAGCAGAAAATCAAGCCAGGACTCAGCAGGGGGCTGACAAATGACAGCTTCAATCACTGAATCATAACAGAGCAAGCACCAATTCCAAAGCCTGACGTTATTGTCTTAGCTAGGGCTGCTAAAGCAAATACCATAGTTTTAACAACAGAAGTTTAATTCTCATAATTCTGGAGGCTGGGAAGTCTGAGACCAGGCTGCCAGCATGGTCAGCTCTGATAAAGGCCCTCTTTCTGTTATGCAGATGGCTGTCTTTTTTGCTGTGTCCTCGCATGGCACATTGCAGAGAGAGCAGAAGCAAGCTCTCTCTGGTCTCTGCTCCTAAGGGCACTAATTCCAACATGAGAGCTCCATCCTCGTGACATAATCACCTCCCAAAGTTCCCATCTCTTAATGCCATTTCACTGGAGTCTAGGGTTTCAACATATGAATATAAGAGGGATGTAGACATGCCATCCATAACAGTTGTATACTACGCCAGAGACATTTATTGCTTACCAAAGTCCACGTGCTTTCCGCAGTTTCCAAACCCCCATGCAATTGGGGAAGGCCGTGTAAGCCAGTTTAGCCCACAGGTAGTGAGCAGGAGAGTTTCCCTTCTAAGAGAAAGCACAGAAAAGATGGCATTCACCACTCTGGCTCATGCTCCCTCCCCAGGGAAGCTGAAAGCCACGTTTCCACATGCTGCAGCTACAAGATGTAAGAGACTGAGATCTTTACATCACTTCTTAAAAGGAGTTTGACTTAGAAAACTGTCATTCTCATGGGTGAGAAAAATACCTTCATGTATGAAACCAATAAGCTTTGGGGGGTTGTTTGTTGCTGTGCTAAAGCCTCGCTTAGCCTAACTAACAGAAATAACAAGTAAGAAGTCAAGGAAAGGACTTAGGCCTAGAGTTGTCACAAAATAGCTTCAGTCACTGAATTAATGTGGAGCAAGAATCCAGTAAGAATGAGAGGCAGGTCAGAGAAGGACTGAAGGCAGCCTAGAAGGCCTGTAGGCTCCTCACCTCACTTCCACCTTGGGACTGGGCTGCTTCCAGATCCTAACACAAGTATTAGCTGGACATGGAGCTAAGTAGCCTCTAGAACTACAAAATGGGATATTTGATTATACAAAAAAAATTAAAATTTAAAAAATAAAATACAATTTTAAAAGTAAAAAATAAAAAAGGAAAATAAAGAAAAAGAAAAAAGAACAAAGAAACAGAAAATCAAAGATTAAAATAAAATTGAATATTTGGACTACTTGGATAAACTCTAAAACACCTTATACATTAGACTATATCTGAGAGGACTATTTGGGAGCATTAAGAAGAAATTGTAAGACTAATTGACAGAGAATTTCTGCATTAAAAACAGTTTCTAGAAAAGTCTGAATACCCAAATCAGAATGCTTCTGAAAACTTAGGCTATACTTATTTATTATACCTGGTTCTCCAAAGCCCATTAACACTACTGGCTCTTTAAAGGTGTAAAGATAATCAAAATATTTTCCCACCATTTTCCATAGATCATTCCCCCCAGTAAGCTGGCCAAAACTTTGAAAACAAGAATTCCTAACATAGACTCAAGGGAATGCATGAGCTCTTCTCTTAACTATATCAGATAATTGGCTTCAATATCGGCTTTTCTCCACTGAATGAGAATTATGTCTCCAAGCATTTCTCATCTTCAGAGATATTTAATTGAAAAATGCATTGCCTCCATAAACTATTATGTTATGACTGATTTTTCTCTGTCTATATAAAAGTTCCTATTTCCCTGTCACTTGCTGATCAACCTGGTCTTTTATATACCTAATATCAGAGCAGTTCAAAGTCCTCCCTGAGTTTTGTTCATGTTACTCAAAAGGAACATTCTGCCTTTTATTAGAGGAGATTGCCTATGAAAATATAGCAAGGTGGCTCTTAGGAATGATTGACAACCAAAATTCAATTCACACACTGACTTGTACCTTATTACTCCTTAAAATCATCACGCAGGGGAGTAAGAGAACACAAGTTTTGTTGCCACACAAACCTAGCTTTTAATTCTCAGCTCAGAAATTCATTGACTGTATATAGCCCAGCATGACACTCAAGCTCTCTCAGTCTCAGAAAAAGTGATATGCCAATATCTTACAGGATTGTAAGAAAATTATATGCCTTTCACACATTAAGTGTTCAAAATGGTATCTATGATTCTAGAATATTAGAGCTGAAAGCATCTCAGTGCTAATCTAGTTTTACTCTTCACCTTGGGGAGGAGGACACAGGGACCAGCCTCCACCACATCTTCAGAATCAATTCTTTTGAAATACTCGGCAGTGCTGCAGTTGCCCTCTCCACTACTCTGCCCCAGCTTTCATCACAGACATCTTTATTAATAATTCCAGTGGAGATAGTTCATTGATATTCTGCTGGAATGCCCTGATAATTTTGTTGGCTCAGTATTTCTAAAAGCTCTCTGCCCTCTGGGCTCCCAGGACCCCTTACTCCTCCAGAATGCCAATCTTTGTCTCCTTAATTCTGGTGTGCCCTGGGCAGCTATCCTGGGCTATTGTCCTTCTCACACTCTTTATTTTCTATACCACCAATGGTAATGCCTCTCAAATGCACACCGCTATCCCAGAGCTCTTCCACCAAGCTTGGGAGAATCAACTCCACTTGGTTGTTTAACCCATCCATGTGGAGGTCCCAGCCACTTCACACTCCATGCACTAAACGTCAACTCTTTAAACTCCCCCCTGAGACCATGTATTGTTTCCCTCACCAGCTCTTCCACTACCATCTACCTAGACACTGAATCAAGAAAATTAGGAATCATTTTTTAATTTTCTCTCTCTCGCCATGCCCTGCTTCTGTGCTGAATACTTACACTCCTGAAAGCCACCCTCTTTTCTGCTTCCAGCTACCACTGCTTGAGTTCAGCCTTTATCATCTCCCTCCAGAATTACTTCCCCTGCCCCTGAATATATAGCCCTCACACCCATCTTCCACAGCAAGCACAATATATCCCCTAAAAAACACCACTCAAAGTGCAGGACTCAGAGGCATGACAGTTTTCTGGAAATGGTCAAATAAGAAGCTCATGCCAGAACACAAATCAAACACATCACTAAGCTTGCTCTTTGGTTCATCTGACTTTTGTATTTTAACATCAATATTTACTCAAGGCACGAGTGTTGATCTGCATTCTGGCACAAACTTCCTACATCATCACAGATCAGCACTTGGGGTAGGACTGATCTCAGTCCAGGTCCCCAGCATGGGGTTTAAGACCCTCTGTGGTCGGCCTCCTGTCTCCAGCCTCATGTGTCCCCTTAACCAATCTCATCTCTTTAGCTCCAGCAGCTCTTGCCTGCTTATAGTCCTCTCCTTCTTCCTTCCCGCAGCTGCCCCACCAAGCCCACACTTGCAAGAATCACACAATGATGTGATTCCTCTAGAAAGTCCTTCTATCACCACCAGCATCCCCATTCAACTCCCCACTGTGCTTCCATCGCGTCTTAGGCATCTCATTTGCCACATTGAACATATTCACTATGTTGCCTTCATTAGGTTACAAAGAGTTCAACATCATATTGTTCTTTCACCAGGGATCAAACTGAGTGGAACACTTTGATCTGACTTCTGAGAACAGGACATGAATATTTTCGTGAAAGGGTTTAAAGTGGTGTTTTTCATGCCTCAAGAGTGTTACTTGTTTTTGATCCTTCTCACATCATCTTCTATTAATACCATTCTGAACTTTGGATTGATTATTTAGTAGCTCTTACTATTAAATACTATTCCTTTAAAGGGACACTTGTTAAGCTCTTCAAGCCTTGAATTTATGTTTTGTTTAAAGAGTGTCATATAAAGTTGAGATCAAGAGCTTTGGGGGGAATGGTTTAAGTTAAAAAAAATCAGAGTCGCTTGAGTTCAAATGTAACCTTTAAAGATTTTCCCAGTGAACTGAAACACACAGAAAAAAAACTGGGGGGGTCATTATAAATGGAATGTAAGACTCTTTACTTTGTAATGAATGCAACATAGTGAAATATCCAATCAAGTGTTGCCCATTAGAGTTTGTACAAGCAAAGAAATTTTTAATTATAAGGCTCTCGATTTCATGGAAATACAGACTACTAAAGCTAAGAGGCACAGAATCTTCCGAGAATCACAAAGTTCATGAGAGTTTAGTCCACACACAAATTTCTAGTCTTTCTCTTACCACTCCCACACACTGGTTTCAGGCTCACAAGATAGATCCTCCTCTTTAACACAAAGATGTCAAAGTCTTGCCTGACTTTGCATTTCAACAGAGGTCTAGGAAATAAAGAATCAGAGCACAATATTTGCCTTCAGTCCTCCAACTTGGGCAACATGACTGGCTCAGACAGGCCTCTCATGACACCTGTGGTCTTCCTTGCTCTCTATAAGCCAACATTTAAGTAGTCATTTCTACACACCCATTATTAATTCATTGACTTCTTTCGGAGGAATTTGAATACTTATGTACAAAGCACTGGCCTCAGCATTCCTGATGACGGCTGCACAGCAGAAAGAATACTTTAAGAGTCTATAAGGGCGGCAGCTGTGGCTCAAGAAGTAGGGCACTGGCCCCATATACCGGGGTGGCGGGTGCAAGCCTGGCCTCAGTCAAAACTGGAAAAAAAAAAAATGAGTTTATACCACCCTGAGCAAAGCAAGATCCTGCCTCTGCAAATAGGAAAACTAGCCAGGCATTGTGACACGCACCTGTAGTCCCAGCTACAAGAGGATCACTTGAGCCCAAGAGTTTGAGGTTTCTGTGAGCTATAATGCCATGGCACTCAACCCCAGGGTGACTGAATGAGATTCTATCTCAAAAAATAAAACAATACAACAACAACAAAAGCTTATAGCCTAATAAGGACAAGAAGGCATAGACACCAATAATTAAATTTCAAAAATACTGGACACACCATTCATGCCAGATACTGTATTAAGCCCTGAGGATAAAAGGTACATGAGATATGGTCAGATTGACACAAATTATAACTGAACAAAATTCATGTGAATCAAATCACGAGGGAGATACGTATGATGATGGTAATGGTAGTAGTGGTGATAATAAATGATTTAAAAATATAAAGTTATAATTATTGAGTTGCTATGTCTTTACAGGAAACTTTCTAATCTGTGGTGCATCTTACAAGGGTATATGTGAATCTTAGTAAATGTGGAATGTAAAGGTCTTAGCAAAATAACTAAGAAAATGCCAGGAAAGCTATGTTAACTAGTGTGAGGAAAATGTGTCAAACGGTCTATGAACCAAGTGTATGGTGCCCCATGATCGTACTAATGTACACAGCTATGATTTAATAAAAAAATTAATAAAAAAAATAATTACTTTATCATTATCATAATTTTATAAGTAATTAATTATTATCCCCATTATACAATTGAGGAAATTGAAGCACAGAAAGAGTAAGCAACTTGCCCAAGGTCACACAGCACTAAGTGATAGAACAGGATCCACACTTGGCATCCCTATTCCAGAACGTTTTACAGATGTTTGGGATGTGACTAGAAATGGAATCAGGAGCATCTCCATAGGGGAGATGACGTCTCCCTAATTCTCAAAGGTGAGTATACAAAGATGGAAAGAGAAGGAAACCAGGTTTCCCAGGAGAGAAAACAGGACATGCAACAGCACAGAGGCGTGTGAGAGGGAGTGGCGCTCAGGGACAGCCTAGTAGAGGCACGTGGAGCACAGACATAGGGAGGTACGAGGGAAAATGCAGAAAGATAAAGAGGAAGAGGCGAGTAGGACTCTAAACACACATGGGAATGTGGGCTTCATCCTGCAGGTGATGACCTTGGCCTGGGAATGTGTCTCCTTTCTAAACTTTTGCCCTCCCTTCCTCACTACTGTCCAGCTGCTAAGGACATTTGTTTCAGTATTTGACTGGTTCCCTCCTCTCTGTACCATGATTGAGTTTGCTAGAAATAGTCATAATCGCACGTACCTTCCCCTTTAAGCAAGTTGAGAGATTTTACTTTTAACTGAAATTGACTAGAATAACCAAAACAACTAAATAAGAAAAATCATTTTACTTTCTATTTACTTTAAGGTACTTTAAAACAAAATATATTTTTGTTTAAAAAGTATCACTTTACTTTTCTATTTACTTTGAGTTACTTTAAAACAAAATAAATTCCGGACCCAAAATATTTGATGGAGTCTCTTGAAAGGAATAGTATTTATCTTTCTTTCTTTCTTTTTTATTTTTTATTTTGAGACAGAGTCTCACTATATCACCCCTGGTAGAGTGCTATGGCATCACAGCTCATAGCAACCTCAAACTCTTGGGCTTAAGTGACTCTCTTGCCTCAGCCTCCCAAGTAGCTGGGACTACAGGCACCCGCCACAACACCTGGCTATTTTTTGGTTGCAGTTGTCATTGTTTAGCAGGCCCAGGCTGGGTTCAAACCCGCCAACCTGGGTGTATGTGGCCAGCACCCTACCTGGGCACCGCCTGTATTAATCTTTTTAAAAAATGAACTATACTATTTCATGGCTACAGTACTTAGAAAGGCAATCCGAAGTCTGGAAAGTAAGTACTACATATGCCAGCCGGAGTTAATGCCCCATGCAGCTGATGGAAACCTCATTGCCACTTTTTCTGCCAAGATGTCTCGTTTTCCTGGGCCCAGCACTCCATCTCCAGAGCCCAAGATATGGAATCGCTCCACAGGTCCTACTGTGCATGGATCTAAGTGTCTGGCCTTGGAGACACTAATCAGTCCCTTTGTTGTCTTTGTACTGTGATTTCTAGAGATTGGGGAAGCTGCCCCTCATATGGTCACCAGACCTTCCCACATCTGTCACATCAAACATGTGATGCAATTGCTCTCTAATCTTTGGGATAAGCCGAGGGAGTGAGTCGCTACTACATCATCAGGGAGGTAAGGAGAGTGGACAGTTTCCCACAGGAGAGAATTGGCTGCAGAGACTTGAAAAACAATAATAAAACCAAGTATTCTCCTGCGCCGGAAATCTTAAAGAAAGACAGTAATAACCCTGCTCCCTATCAAGGCGCATTGTTTCCAGGCCTCCCCTGGCATCACTGGTGCCTCCTGTTCCGGGATGGATTTCATGAGGGACGCACTGCTGCCTCTACCTCTCTGGGTGGCATTACATGTGTGCTTGAGGCAGAGGTGATCAAAGCATCCAGGAGATCATCCCTGCCCTCCATCTTCTACCGAAAAATCTTCCTCTTAACTCCTCAAGTGAGAATCAGCATCATTTACTGCAGTACAAAAGGCCACTTTGGATGGGAGTTGGGACAAGTGCCATCTACGCATTCAGATGGGCAAGTGGCTCATACTGGTGTGCATGGGCATCTGTGGCAGACTGGAATAAGAGGAGATGGTGGTCCATCCACTAGAGAGGGCTTTAAAAAGGGATTCGAGAAAGGACACAAAAAAAGGGGCTTCCAGGGGATGGGAGGAAAACCCGGCCTGCTGAACCAGGAAGACTGGAGGGCTCATAAGAATACGGAAAAGAAGTAACCTAGGTAACCAATGACCAATAGAAAGAGACCATCAATGACCAATAAAAAGGGCAATCCTGCCTGGAGGCACAGAGAGGCCAGTGAAACACTTGCAGCCAATTTCAAGTGGAGTATTCAATCCCCCTGCAGGCCTTTGTCTCTGTCTCTCTCTCACCTTTTCTTCTTTCAGAAAAGGGACCTGCTTTCAAATCTCTTTGGAAATGCTCTAAACTTTCTCATTGTTCTTCCTAAATAAAATGTCTGTCTGTTACCCAGAACTTGTATAGTTACTTTGCTTTCTATTCACCCTGCCAGTGCTGCTCCGGTTTTATTTTCAGTTTCCACTCACTTTTGCTTTTGGTTACTGCAGTGCTTCAGTTCAATTACTAGCTCAATTACTAGCTCAGCCCCATAATTGAACCAGGTCAACTGGGTTCAGGGACTCGGGACCCTGACCTCCAACATGATTATATGTGTGTTTCACAGAAATTATCCTGATGGCTTAAAGTGGAAGATTCACTGGGAAGAATCTGTTGGGAAAGGATGCCAAAGAAGATGACACTGTTTGGTTGGACAGAGAAAACATTCACATAAAATATGCCGTGGTGATTTTAACAGGGTGGGAACCTGTTAAGGCCAGGAACCACTGGGTCCAATCGTTCCACATGGAGATCGACCTCCAAAAAACAACTTTAAAACAATCGCACTCTGTGCTTCATCACCGAGCTTTTCATAGCTTTCTCTCTCTAGAGCGTCTCACTTGCAAATAACCCCTTGAAAAACCTTCTCTTCTACCCTCTTTTGTCTCTCCTCCTGTTCCTGCCTACCTCTCCATTCTCTGCCACAGATTTTTTTACTGTGAAATAGCTTTTAGGAAACAGACTGGAAGGTGGGTGGTACATTTGGCTGCCAATTACAGATTCTCGTTGGCAGAGGAAAAGTCTGAACACTCTCGAGTTGATAATTTTAATATCCTATCACACATCCTTAATTGATTAAGTGCTAACTGCATAGCAGAGCAAGTAAATACTGCAGGAATTCTGAGAGAAGTATCAATGCAACTAAAAATGCTTAGTGGCTTGTACTTACGTCTACTTTAATCAAATCCTCCTGAGCTAGAAACATTTTGTGTTCATATTCCACAAAAAAATTACAGTCATTTTATTTCTGCTGGTCTGTTTGAATATCAAATAATCCCCTATTTCATATGCTAGACTATAAGCATAAGAATATCAAGTCATCTTAATAGCAGCAGCAAAAAAAATTATTTTCATTTATCATTTACATTATAAAGGCTAAACAAAAAAATGTATTGGTATAACTTTTTGTCCTACATTATTTTACTTACTACTCACAGATAAAGAAATTAAGGTCCTGACAAACTGGGTTAAGAGCACTGGAGTAGAAAAATTGACAGCGGGAATAGCAACCTTGGTCTTCTGGAATAGTGGCATAGGTTTTCTAAGCCAAATATTCAGTTCTGTGGACCCAGAGAACTTTAAAGATGTGACTTCTATGCTGTTTGCCTAATCCTAATTCACACACTAGAAAAACATTAAGTACAGTCTACTTGACATTAGCAACAACAGAGGATTTTAGCAAGTACTCTTTTTATAAAGGGGGCCAGATAGCTAACCAGGAAACTGGCCTTCGCTCATTAATCCACAGTGATCCTTTTGGCCTCTGTCTTGATGCCATAAAGGGCCTTTGCAAATATGGTTTTCTATCAGGAATAGGAAAAGGGGACTTTGAAGGCTTCCTAAATCTTTACAAGAGAATTCCTGCAAGAAGCAGAGAAATGGGCAGTGTGCATAGTGGCTATTTCTCTGAGGACTTACAGGTAAATCATCCTCCTGGCTTCAACAGCCAGACACACCCAGACCTACTAATGCCTATTCTTTTATTCAATACTTAGAAAATCTTGGGTAGTTTTAATGAGAACAAAACATGCTGCATTCAAAAGCTTATTTCAGGGCATACAGAATGGAGAACAGGCTGCTTTAAATATTTAGAGCTGAGCTGGGACACAAAACCCACAACAAGAAGTTTGTCAGATGCATCATCATTTTTCTGTGGCGAGGAGCAGCCAATTGAGAAGAGGAAGTAATTTTCAATTAACTGGCCACATAGTACATGCCCAGGCCCTCTTAGCAGTAATCACTCAAAAATAAATACTGTTTGCCTTAACTGGCAAGAAGACTTCAGAGTTTATTTGGAACCAAAGTTACTGTAGGTTGACACAACCACAACCCATGGGTACAAGTGCATCTAACCCATCTGGGCGCTAAGCTGGTGGGATCCGGGACTCACGGGGTCTTTGTGCAAAAGAACAAGGGCTTCAGTAGCTCACTGGCAAGAAAAGAGGCTGGGGTAGAAGAGGGAGAAGGTGGGGGCAGGCGAAGTCAGAGAAAGAGCAAGTACCGTTGACTCCAAGGAAGCCTAATTCCCCAAGTAACACTTAATAATGGATTAACAGAGGCAGGAGGGCTCCTGGTTTGGCAAGCCAGCTCTAAATATGTCCAATGCCAACAGCATCTGTCCCCTGAGTTCCTCTGCCTCAATTCCTAGAGCAAAGGAAAAATCTTCAAACCATTGTCCACTTCCACCCACTGATTTCTTTTTTTTTTTTTTTTGTAGAGACAGAGTCTCACTGTACCGCCCTCGGGTAGAGTGCCATGACGTCACACGGCTCACAGCAACCTCTAATTCTCGGGCTTCCGCGCGATTCTCCTGCCTCAGCCTCCCCAGCAGCTGGGACTACAGGCGCCCGCCACAACGCCCGGCTATTTTTTTGTTGCAGTTTGGCCGGGGCTGGGTTTGAACCCGCCACCCTCGGCATATGGGGCCGGTGCCCTACTCACTGAGCCACAGGCGCCGCCCTCCACCCACTGATTTCATAAGAGCACATCCAATCAGAATCATCTTTTGAAAGAAAATATCCACATATAAACTCCTTGTAGGGATGCCAGAACAAAATGGACAGCTCCATGATGAAAGTGGCATATCGCACCTCTGCAAGTTTTCCACGGTGCCTCAGACACTGTTTATGGACAGAGCAAGGCAGCAGTTTACTTTCCCCTTCTTCCCTTCTACTCTCATCTTTGAAGTCTTCTGCAGAAATAGTGTCCCTCTAAAAGAAGTGACATTGTTGGTGCCTAATAAGAATTTACATGCTTATGGGGAAAAAACGTCAATTTCTATATGGCAACATTATGGAGTTAACATCATTCCTTTCTGTAGTAGACCATATAGCTTTAAGGAAAGCCTGGACACACTCAGTAATCTAAGAAACAACTGGGCTGCGCCTGTGGCTCAGTCGGTAGGGCGCCGGACCCATATCCCGAGGGTGGTGGGTTCAAACCCGGCCCCGGCCAAACTGCAAACAAAAAATAGCCGGGCGTTGTGGCGGGTGCCTGTAGTCCCAGCTACTCGGGAGGCTGAGGCAGGAGAATCGTTTAAGCCCAGGAGCTGGAGGTTGCTATGAGCTGGGTGAGGCCACGGCACTCTACCGAGGGCCATAAAGTGAGACTCTGTCTCTACAAAAAAAAAAAGAAACAACTGTAACACCTTGGTAATATAACACCTTGATGATAAGGGCACCGGGAAGGGTTTCGGCTCTCCTACCACAGCAGTGATTGGCAGTCTCTACACCTGTGGTGCTAAGAGCCATGGGATCACATCCATAAGCTGCAGGAGAAGGCAGTCAGGAGCGTGTGCATGCTATTCTTTCCAGATTCCCTCACTCTGACTCTTTTGCTTCTGCTGGCAGAATGCCTGCACGGTGTCTCTCCATGAAAGACAGCTAAGAGGTACTCTTCTAATAAGTCTGCTTCTCTCCCTCAAATACTGTCTTTCTGTCTCCCTTCCGCTAAAGCAAATAGCCCTCAGGCACTGAAGGGTAATTGTTCCTGAGCTAGATAGCACAGCGGTCCCTGTCCAGAACATAGTTAAGCTGGGCCCGAGACCTGGCCAGTCCTGGCCCTGACTAGTGGCACCCCAGATGGGACAGTAGGAGCCACTGACACATTTCATTCCCAAAGATCAGAATAAAGTTCTTCATTTCATCTGGTCAGTTTAGAATTGTTCAAAGGGCAAGACCAAAAAAGAAAGCTGAGTGAGGAGAGAGAGGAGTCCCCTGCCCCGTGTCCTCCCACGAGCCCATGGCCCAGAGGCGGCCGCTTTCCATTCTTAGCCCTCTGAAGTATTTGAGACCACATCTCTGAACTGCATGCCTATCCTGCTACCTCTGATTATGTCTCATTTTTAGACTCTAGCTATTGAATTATCACCATGGGAAATGAAACGTTTTTCTTAAACCCATCCTGGCAGGACACACACACATTCTTCCCTTATCTTCCTAATATGTTTTATCACATTTCCATTTAAATTAATATTCAATATTGACAGTGTGAGGACCATGGGAATGTTATTTACAGCTGAGACATGGAGTGCGCCGAGACCACATTTCCTTTCTCATGCAGAAATTTATATATTTTCTGGAAAGAATAATTGTTTGTTATTAATGTGCCTATCAATACAATTTTTCCCCAAGTGTGCCCATAATATAAGGTGACATTCCTGCTAATGTCATGAGCATCAGATAATCTGTCCACTTCCTCCCACACCCGCGTGTACACACGAAAACTCACACATGCCTACACCCTCAGTCACCATCCCTACTGGGTGCTGACTTCACGCCGCCTTCCAGGCCAGCGGCTCTCCTGCCCACCACCTGAACTGCACCCGGGATCTCCCTGAATCAGCATTCTGGGAACCCCCTTCACCTCCCTTCTGGCACAATCCAGTTTCCTAAATCCTACATCTTCCTGTCTTTTCTGTGTCTGTCTTTATTATGAGGAGCAATTTTCAGTAGCTTCCTGCTAAAAAGTACATGGGAAGCTGCAGGTATCTTGTGTTTAAAATTGCCTTTATTTTGCCCTCAGATGTAATTGATATTTCAGCTGGCTAGAAAATTTTACAGATTAGAATTTATTTTCTTCTCAAAATTTTGAAATTACTGTATTATCTTCTGGTTTTTATTACTATTGAAAAAGTAGCAGTTTTTATTCTCATGTTCCTTTTAATTTTTTTATTAAATCACATCTATGTACAATAATTTATTTATGGGGTGCAATGTGCTGGTTTTATATACAATTTGAAATACTTACAATAAATTGGTTAACATAGCCTTCATCACACTTTCTTAATTATTGTGTTAAGACATTTATACTCTACATTTAGTAGATTTGACATGTACCTTTCTAAAATGCTCCGTAGGTGTGGTCCCACCGATTACCCTCTCTCCACCCACCCTCCCCCTCCTCCTTCCCCTTCTTCTTGGGCTATGGTTGGGTTTTAGCTTTCATATGGAAGTGTGGGTGATTATATATTGGTTTCACCCTGTTTCCCCAAAAATAAGACATCCTCCGAAAATAAGACCTACTTACAGAAAAGATAAGACATCTCCTGAAAATAAGACCTAGTGCATCTTTGGGAGCACACCTTAAAATAAGACACTGTCTTATTTTCGGGAAAACAGGATAGCAGATCTGAGTATATTGGGTAATTTTTCTTCCATTCTTGGGATACTTTACTAAGAAAAATATGTTCCAACTCCATCCATGTAAACATAAAAGAGGTAAACTCTCCATCTTTTTTAAGGCTGTATAATATTCCATGGTGTACACATACCACAATTTATTAATTCATTTGTGGGTTGATGGGCACTTGGGCTTCTTCCATGACTTATGTAAATTACTTTTTTTCATTTGGGGATGTTTCCCTTTATATACAGTGATCTGAGATTGTGATTTGACCTCTGAAGTGAAGTGTCTTTTTAAATTCATCAGGCTAGGCATTTTATGGCTCTTTCAGTATGGAAACATAGGTCATATTTTCTCCTTCAATTTTAATCTGTTTTCTGGAAATTTCTTCTTTAATGATTTCCTCATTTCTATTTTCTCTTCTTTTTTTTCTTTTTTCTGTTCTTTTCTTTCTTTCTTTCTTTTTTTTTTTTTTTTTTTTTTTTTTTTTTTTTTTTTTGAGAAAGCCTTTGACTTTCACTGTCAGAGACCCTAGACTGGTATCCTAAGTACCTTATCGTTTTTCTCTTATTTTCCTTTTTTATATTTTCCAGAACATTTCCCTGAGTTAATATCCTAAGTGTGCCACTTCATTGCTAAGAATTTGCCCACCATATTTTAAATTTCTTTTATCAGAAGATGCTACATAAAACGGGTTAAAAATTTTTCCTAGGTGCTACAACTAAAAGTATTTGCCGAATTTTTGCTTTCAACTGACAAAATAAATTATAAAGCTGTATTCAAAATGTAAAGAATGTTTCCAGTAATAATTAACTAATCTATCACCATCTGAGAAGGTTTCAATGAAATAATTGATTTTTTTCTAGAAAACTAACTTTAAAAACTAACATAAAAAATAGGACACATATGTTAGCCTAAAATCCATTTATTAAACAACAACAACAAACACTCATTGGCACAAAAACAGATATAATAGACCCATAAATCAAAACAAAGAGCCCAGATATAAAACCATCCTCATATTCCCATCTAATTTTTGACAAAGCAGACAAAAACATACACTGGGGGAAATAATCCATATTCAATAAACAGTGTTGGGAAAACTGGATAGCCAGATGTAAAAGAGTGAAACAGGATCTACACCTCTCACCACTCATGAAAAATAATTCATGATAGATAAAAGACTTAAATCTAAGGCATGAAACTATAAGAATTCTAGAAGAAAATGTTGAAAAAAAGTTTATAAATATAAACCTGGAGGAAGAATTTATGAAGAAGACCCCAAAAGCAATCACAGCAACAACAAAAATGAATAAATAGGACCTGATCAAATTAAAAAGTGTCTGCACAGCTGAGGGCACAATCAATAAAGTAAATAGACAACTTATAGAATGGAAGAAAATATTTTCATTCCCTACATCTGATAAAGGACTGATAACCAGCATCTACAAAGAACTCAAGCAGATCAGAAAAAAATAAAAATCAAACCCCATTGAAAAGTAGGCAAAAGACATGAACAGAAATGTTTCAAATGAAGATAGTCTAATGGTCAACAAAAAACATTTAAAAATGCTCAACATATCTAATAATCAGGGAAATACAAATCAAAATCACAATGAGATGCCACTTAAGTCCAATGAGAATGGCTTTTATCAAAAAATCTGAAAACAGATATGCGAATGGACGCAGAGAGAAAGGAATACTTCTACATTGTTGTTGGGACTGCAAACAAGTACAACCTCTACGGAAAGTAGTATGGAGATTCCTCAAAGAGCTATAAGTAAACCCATCATTTGACCCAGTAATCCTGCTACTGAGTATTTACCCAAAAGGAAAAAAAAAAGTTATTTTATGAAAAAGACACTTGCACTCAAATGTTTATAGCAGCACAATTAACAATTGCAAAGATGTGGAAACAACCCAACCGCCTATCAATACATGAGTGGAATAATAAAATGTAGTATATGAGTACCAGGTGTTCTCAGCCATTAAAACAAAAGATCGGGAGGCTGAGGCAAGGGAATCACGTAAGCCCAGGAGTTGGAGGTTGCTGTGAGCTGTGTGAGGCCACGGCACTCTACCGAGGGCCATAAAGTGAGACTCTGTCTCTACGAAAAAAAAAAAAGAGAGAGATGATCCAGTATCTTCTGTAACAACCTGGATGGAACTGGAAACTTCTAAGTGAAGTTTCACAAGAATGGAAAAGCAAAAACCGTATGTACTCAATAATAAATTGGAATTAATCCATCAATACTTATGTGCACATGTGGAAGTAAACTCAGTGGAAATCAAGTAGGTGAGAGAGAGGAGAAAGGGTTGGGTAAATTTACCCCTACACATTTGTGTGTAGGTGCATTTAGGATGCACACATTCTGGGTGAAGGGCATACTTGTAACTTTGACTTAAAATGTACAAAAGCAAATTATGTAACCAAAATATGCGTACCCTAGTAATAGTCTAAAATTTTATTATTTTTTAAGAAATTTTTAAAACGTATAAAAAAAGTCATTTCTGTATGAAAGGTATTATGCTAGATATCATGAAAACTGTAGAAATAAAAATCTATTTATATAAAGCCCTCATATTAGGTACCTTAGTAAATATAAAAATTAAAACATAGACTTTGCCTGAAAGAAGCTAAGAATTCAAACTGACATAGGAGAACTACATTATTTTTATTCTTGCTTAAATATGAATCTACCATACCAACCATTTCTCTAAATTTCCCTTAGTTGCAGGAAAACTCATATTTTTAGTACGTTCAATCAGCCAGTCTGTAAACACACCTTTGTGTGCCAGAAATGTGCTGGACTATGAAAATACGAACTTGTGTAAAAACTGGTGACCGCTTCCTGGGCTCTGACATTCTCTGGAGAGTAATAGGCTAGTGTAAAAAGAAAAAAGTCTCACACAAAGTCCCTATGCTTAACTGTGGACCAGGGAATGCTTTAGCTCACCCAGGGTCAAATGCCAATTCAAAGTTTCTCTATTTTGTTTATTTTTGTAGACAGGCACAGCAATGGGGCCCCGCCTTAGGCACAGAGAGCTTCCCATGGCTGGACTTGAAAGTAGAAGGATGGGAAAAGAAAAAATTGCAATTATTTCACCTTTAGGAAAACAGTTTTCATCCTTGACCTAGAATTAGTCAAAACTGCCTGCAAGCATTTTGACACATCCTCAGGGGAGGTGTGTGTATTTGCATCCAAATATGGATGTGTGCCTGTGAGTGTCCTCAGGCAGCTGGCAGACCACAAGAAGAGCAGGCTCAGACCTTCGCCTGGCACACGGAGAGACCTAAAAGCAGACTTAGTCAGCCAAGGCCTTTTCCCCACTCACACAACCATAAGTGGAAATGCAAATCCCGTTGCCTTGTGGATGGCCTGTGTAAGAGAGGCTCTAAAACACAGGGGCTTGGGCAGAGTCAACTTCTATGAGCAGCAAATGGTGGTTTCCTTAAAAGTAGCAGAGACTTATACTCCAAAGTGCTGGGAAGAGAGCCTTCTCTGTGACATAGAGGATGTATGGGGTGCACCCATGTGAAGAAGCTAGCTGTTTCCTTTTCCTGTTGGTTGAGGGAAGTAGTGATAGTTAACATCTAGTCTCGATATGATGTTCTCGTTATCCAAATGTTTAAGGAAGCCTATTACAGTTGAGATTTATTTTAGTGGTGGTGTGAGAAATACAAGGACAGAAGGAGTGACCTACCCATTAGGGCCAGCATTCAGGTGACAGCAAGGTCAAGGTATTGAAGAAGAAAAGTGATCAAAGAAGTATGATAAGTGAAGCAGAAAGTGGCTGCAAGAGAGTGACCATGAAAAAGCAGCTGGGAAAATTTCCCTGGAGTTGTTGACACCTGAGCTGGGTTTTGAAGGATGAATAGGAGTTAACCAGAAGAAGAAGGTATGGCATATGATTTCTGTCATTCCAAGCAACAAACACAGGAATTTATAGATTGATCTTTTCTCCCTTATCATTCATTGGTCACAGCCTCTCTCAGTGACATTAGAACAAATATGCCCCAAAATCAATAGGATGCCACTATCTCCCTGTGCCATGTGATAACTAAATTCTCCCACCATTTTTTCTCTGTTTGAGTAACTGTGCCCAAACATTACTGAACTTTTGTTAGTACATACTCATAATTCCACGCCACATGAGGACACTGAAATTTGCAGGCAAATGATGTAGAATATTCTTTTTTTTTTTTTTTTTGAGATAGAGTCTCACTCAGTTGCCCCTGGTAGAGTGCCATGACATCAAAGCTATTCTCTTGTCTCAGCCTCCTGAGTAGCTGGACTGCATGGACTGCAGGTGCCCCCCAAATTGCCCAGCTATCTTTTAGAGACAGGGTCTGGCTCTTGCTCAGGCTTGTCTTGAACTCCTGAGCTCAGGCATCTACCTGCGTCAGCCTCCCAGAGTGCTAAGAATAAAATATTCTTTCATTCATTTTGAAGATCATCAGATATTAAAGGCAAGCTTGGGCACAGATGGAGCTTAGTCTAAGAGACCACCATGGATGGAGTGTCTGGAATCAGGCTCTCTGGGTGACCGAGAACCACTGAAGAGGGAGGTTGCCACTGAGTTGCAAAGTGTCATCACCACTTTTGTTAACAATGCTTAAATTTTGTGCAAAAAAAGTTGTGTTTTGAATATCATCTTTTAAGGCAATCCTATAATAAATAAAAATGACTTTAAAGGCTTCTTGTTCCATGGAATAGGTCGGTGGTTGTTGAATACAGAGTAGTTTTGTGGAGTTGGTATAATTTTTATCTGTATCTTCATGTAGAAAAATGAATGTCATAATAAAAGATAAAACCTATATAAAGAAAAAATCTCATTCTAATAAAATTGCATAAGAACTATTAAGCATAAGGAATTGATGACAATTTTGATGTTTTTATGTATTTAAGTAACACTAAAATAAAAGTAATTTAAGTGTCCTGGAGGTCTCAGGAATATTTTTTTCTTTAAAAATAGTCTGTATGCTGCAGAATTCAAAAAACACCAGGCAGGCTGCTTTGAATATTGGCAAGAGATCTCTGCATTGTTCAGGAACTAAAGATGTCCCAGAAGGCAGGAGCCTCCCTCTCAGCTGCTCCTACCCTACATCATCTGGACCATTTTTTCTTCTTCTGTCCCAACTTACACTCCATGATTGTTCTGTCTGATTCCACACAGAAAAAGAAGAAAATGAACGGCCAAGGCGGGAGAGGGGTGAGGAGGAGGAGGAGGAAGTGCAGAAGGCTCTGGCCCACCCCACGAGACTTCCGTTGTCTGTGATAGTGGAGGTTGAATCCCTCAGAATAAGACAGTCATCATCATGAAAAAGCCCCAGACAACAAAAGCTAATGTTTCTGTTATTTACCCATTATTACATAGCTGCCTTAAAAAAAATAAGAAAAACAGCATTAATTCAGGCAGCACCCATAGTTCAGTGGGTAGAGCACCAGCCACATACACCGACAAGGCTGGCAGGTTCAAACCTGCCTGGCCAGCTAAAACAACATAGACGGCTACAGAAAACAACAATGACAGCTGCAACAAAAAAAATTAGCCAGGCATTGTGGCAGGCACATGTAGTCCCAGCTGCTTGGGAGGCTGAGGCAGGAGAATCACTTGAGCCCAGGAATTTGAGGTTGCTGTGAGCTGTGACGCCATGGCACTCTACCCAGGGCAACAGCTTGAGACTCTGTCTCAAAAATAATAATAATAATAATTAATTCAAACTTGGACCATTATTCTGTACCATGATAGGCAGGTACATACAGTGGGAAGAGAATTAGAGTTGGGTGATAGGAATTTAAGTCCAGGCTCTGCCATATATGAGCTGTGTGTTTTGGGTAAACTGTAACCTTCCTGAACCTCAGTTTCCTTATCTACAAGATCACATAATAACCTTGGTCATACCTATCTTCAAGGATGCTTAAGAGAGTTACATAAGATGGGATAAATGTATAAACTTCTTGGTAGATTGTAAAGTGCTCCACACATTTGCGTGTCTAGGTAACAAATGGCAGAGCTACGAGGGTGCCCAAGGACTCAAGTGCAGTGCCCCTTGGGCCTGACTTACACCTTCTTGCCATCTCCTCTACCACTGGCCGGGCAGGGCCAGGCCGGTGCCACGGACTCCTCAATAAAACTCATCTTCAGTTCTCCATGGACTTGGATGACTCATTTTCAAAAGCACATCCATCTCCAAACCCAACCTAAACTGGGCACCTAATTCTTTTGTTGTCTTTTAGTTTGGAGCACGCTAAGGATGGTAATTATGAAATTTTAAAAGATTCACTGGCACCATTAGAATGAAATTCATCTTCACAACAAAGAAGACTTGCTCACTTTCGCACACAAATAAAACCTGCACAAAAGCCTGGGATAGCTTCCATTTTCCTCCTTGGCAGAGTTTCTGTCCTCTAGAAATAAAACTGATTCTACGAGGCAACACTTTGCAACTTTGTTCTTCTTGGTAGAATTGGACTGAACCCCATGGAGGGAATATCTGGGAAAAACGCTACACTGAGAATTAGCAGCATTTGTCAAAATAATAAAGCCCACTTTTTCTATGGTTACTATGTGCTAGGGCGCTTTTTCTATGTTGTCATTAAATCTTCATGATAAGGTATTGCCATCCCCACTTCATTTCAAGAAAAACTGAGATATGAAGAAGTAAAAGTAAATTACTTTATCCACAGAAATGCAGCAGTGAAACCAAATTCACACTCTGGTGCGATTTGAAACCTGTGATCTTTTCAAAACACAAATGGAACCTTCCCTTGAAAAGAAGGGAGGCAAGGACCTGGCATTTCTCACTCTGGTGTGCATGAGTCATGGGGTTCTAAGTTGGGAAGGAGGGAGGGCTGGTTTGCTGTGAGGCTCCCTTCTGGGACATCTTTAGTTCCTGAACAATGCAAAGATCTCTTGCGCAGACCAAGCTGCTGAGAGCCGGCCCAAGAGACTTCTTTCAAAATGATGTCTAAGGACGGGAAACCATCCCAAAGCTCGAGAGGGAACGACTGAACAAGCCTCCAGTTTTCACAAGAGATGAGGTGCACACGCTGACTGAAGATGCCTATTCTTTTCATGCCTAAGCACGGGTAGGCCCCAGCAAAGAGGCGCAGTCTGCAGACTTGATCTTCCTCTGTAGGTAGTGTGCATAGTCTAAAGAGCTCCGGATGGGGGCCAGGCAGACTCAAACCCCAGCCCCACCATTTAATAACCTTGTGACCTTGGGAAATGCACTTCACCCTCTGATTCTTGACTGGGCTGCTCAGGTGATTAAATGAGCTATTGGCCTTGCCATGGTGTCCAGCTCAAGCTAGAAGTCCCCGGGGGAGGCACCCCCACTTGTGCAAGGAGGGACACTGACTGGAGCCACCCTGCCTCTGAGCTGAGCCCAAGAAGCTGCCTACAGCTTTGGGAACACTAAATGGTTAAAACATTCCCCCAGCACGCGCTAATCCATTCTACCGCCACAGGATTCAGAGTTTAATATTTGGGTAAGGTATTGCTGAAGCCCAAAACCAAGCCCTGGCAAAATAACTCAGAGTGGCCAATAAAAACAGCTAATCTGTGTTTTCCCATAAAGCGTAAATTAGAAAAGATAAAACTGTAGGAGACACCTAAGTCACCGTGACTAAGGACACTCTGATTCATTTGTCAAGTTTACAATCTTTTAGAAACAAGAGCAATGCAATTTTGAGCAAGTTGCTTGGGGGAGAGAGCTGATTCCTCCTCTTAAACATTTTATAGCTCTTACTTGTCTGCAGAACTGAAAATGCCACGGGGGGCGGGGTCGCATAGTTCAAGGGATCTGAACATACAATACAAATAACCAGTGACTTGAGAAAGGACAGGAAATCTCTCACATACATGAGAAGAGACTTTAAAGTAATAGAACTGTTTCCAGGGACAGACTCCGTTTAACACTGGACAATTTCCCCTGCAGGAATGTAGGGCTCCCTGATGTCTCTGTGGACACGTGGCTGATGACTGTGCCTTACCACCCACTTTTCCCATGGCTGACACCTGCCCCCAACCCAACACCCCAGTGCCTGGGTAGCCCTGCCCCTTCTCCAGGACACACTAGACCCCAGCAGGAGGGACTTGGGCAGCTATGGCCACTCCCTACTGGTCTGGCTCTGACTTCATGCCCCACATCAGGGGACGAGAACTCTGTTTTGTCATCACTATCATCTGTTTTCTTGTTTTAACTTTTTATTTTAACATAATTTTAAACTTATAGCAAAAATGTGAAATCATATAAAATAACACCTTTTTCTCAGTTTGCCTCAATGTGGTCACCTTACATAACCATATTAAACTTACAAACCCAGCAAATTATCATTGGGACGGTGCTGTCAACTAAACTGTATGGACCAATATTGCATAATGGCAACAGGGCTATGATGAAGACACGGGCGCTCTTGCATTTTCCTGTTGCGGAGGTGTGTCTGCAGGGTGGATTCCTGGAAGTGTGACTGTGGGAACAGAAGGTCAGTATGCAGACAGTCTACAAGGTATTGCCAAGCTCCCCCCAGATGAGTGGTACCAGTTTGCCTTCCCACTAGTAATTGTGTGATATGCCTGTTGCCCCCACCAACTCTCTAACAGGACATGTTGTTAGACTTTTAATCTTTGTTAATCTGGTAGGTGAGAATTTATCTTGTGATGCTCAGATTTCCATTTCTCTCATTATGAGTGATTTTGAACATTTTTTATATGTTTGAGGGCCATCTGCTTTGCTTTAATTGCTATCTCAAGGAAAGGCATAAAAGACAAATTTGGTCAAAGTACCCACACATCCATCTGCATTTGGGCAGAGAGGAAAGGTCGCATTTCTCTGGTCCAAAGGCTACAGACACAGGCAGCCACTGTCCCTCTGCAGGCTCTCTGTTTCTGTGTCCTGGGAAGACCCCATCTGATAACAGATACAAGGGGCTGTCTGCCCCTGGGAAACTGAATCTGAAGAAAGAACACAAGCTTGGAGTCAGATGAACCTGGTACTATGCATTTTTGGTCAAATTACCTCACTTCTCTGAGTCTTGGTTTTCTTATTTTGCAAATGGGCATAGAGGAAAATCTATCTATCAGACAGGACTATCAGGATGATTATTGAGTCAATAGACACAGAGCTTCTCCCCAGTGACTGACAAGCAAGAGACCCTCAGTAAATGTAGATTCTACTGAGTCGACTCCCCTCTCAAACCGCCCTTCTTTAACTGTAGTGCCTGTCCCCTGCAAATACTCACCTCCGAAAGGGAGGGGCACCCTCTCAAGAGGCTTGAATCTACACATTTCTTCTTTGACCACGGAGCAGGTAAAACAAGATGATTCTTAGAGACTAGAATTTAGGTGCTGTATCACCTGGATCAAGAAAATAACTGGGGAAGATGGGGGATAAAGTTATCTGTTTCAACAAATAAAAATACAGAAAAGTCAGTTAAATCTGAATTTTAGACCTGATGTATCAAAAAATACTAAGGTAGGATAATGTCCTAAATTTAGGAACCTCATAATATTATTCTGAGTGTATACTTAAAATATGACTATTTGGTGAGACTAAGTTGAACCGATACTATACAGGACATTGAAATTTGAATTTCAGATTAATAAGAATTTTTTTGGTTATAAGTATATCCTATATATTACTTGGGTCATACTTATACTAAATGATGTTTTATTACCTAAAATTCAAATTTAACTAGGAATTCCGTATTTTGTCTGACAATTTCAGAAGGAAACTTTCTTATGTCTCTGAAAATCACTTGCCTACTCCTCCTACATGTAAGGTGAGTATTTCATTGTCTACACCTCTGAACTAGGTGTCCAAGAAGACAGAGGTAAATTATGTAGGCAGTTGAACCATGAAAAAAAAAAAAACTTTCCAAGGATAAAATGACTAGCAGTTATATTAGTAGGAAAATTGTAATTACAAATGGCGGAAACCCAACCCAAGCTAGTGTATGCAAAAGATGGAATGTATCAGCCCTTGTAGCTAAAACTCTGTGGAATAAAGCGGACTTGGGTGTGTAAAGACGAATGGGTTCACTGAAGTCATTGAGAAAATGTCTTCTCCATCTCTGAGCTTTGCTTTTCCCTGTCTTGGCCTCATTCTCAGCTTTCCCACATGGTGGCAACCAGAACTTTCAGCCTTCACTATCCTTACAACTAATGATCCCAAGAAGAAAAGGAACTCTGCTTCTCTCCTGTCTATTCCTGCAAAAAGCTCAGGAAGGTCTTTGCCCTAGTTCATGTTCTGTCATATGACAGAATACCACAGACTGGTTTACTTACAAGAGAAGAATTCTATTTTTTACAGTTCTGGAGGCTGGAATGTCCAGGGTAGAAGGTTCACATCTGCTGAGGGCCTTCTTACCACATCGTAAAATGGCAAAGGACATCATCACCGGTGAGAGGGCAACAGAACATCTGATGTCCTTATCTAATCTAATTACCTTCCAAAGACCCTCACCTCCCAGTATCATCAACATACGAATTGGGGGATTGTTTCCAACACATGAAATACAGGGAACACGGTCAAATCACCACAGACTCCTCCTGCCCTCACTCACTGCACACTCCTGTGACTGAAAAGAAGATGCATGAGCCCCAGGACAGCCTGCGAATGGGTGACCCCAAAAGAAATGAGGAAAAATACCTGGTCTTTGCCATTAAAAGAATTAGGGGAAAAAAAAAAAACTTTCACAGAGAAGCCAAAACGACAATGGCTATATTGTTCAATAAAATTTGACTTTCAGTCCAATCTCCAACAGAAAGAAATTCTTACTTTACTGATTTGACAACAGCAGAAGGAAGAAATCAAGGTAAGATCTGATAGGTGACTAATGAGGGGCTGACAATTGTCTAAATAAAGCAGTCAGTACTAGTATGAGGTCAGGAAATTAACACCATAATGAAAGGAAAGTTTACCCCCTTTATCAGTCTACCAGATGTAAGGATAAAATCCATAAATTATTGGGCATTAATAGAAAAGAAAGTAGTCACAAGTTTCCTGCAAGGTTACTAACTATAACTAAAAATATATTACTCTCAAGTAGAAAGATGGGACTTATGTCCAATCTAAAACACCAGATGAGAAAGCGTTTATATCCTATGTAATACACTTTCCTATGGTGGCCTGACTCCCACAAATGCATAGCTTTAGAGATGTCAGCTTTTCTGACGCTTCCTTCTCCTAATCTAATAGTCTTATCCTAGGGAGATTTTTCTACCTGGAAAACTTTAGTAATTATTAAATGTTACAAGCTTGAAATTACTTGCTTTAATGGAAACAACATTTCCTGTGACCAGTCAGCCCTAAAATCAAACAAATAGTTCAAAACCATGTCTAGATAGGGAAGCCAGGAAGCTAGTGAAGGGAATCTCTTCTACTTCAAAGGACATATTAATTGGAATTCATGACAAAATCCAGATGAGGTAATTCTAAAGTTTGATCCACAGATAGCTTTTTCAAAAGAGCAGAGAAAATGCCTTGTGACTCTTCTGAAGAAAGCATTGCGCAGAGAGAATCTGTGGTGTAGAAGCAGAAGGAAAGCACGCAGCAAGCTGTGGAAACTCCAGGGTTCATCTAAATCCTTCCCTCAGGTTTCTCCGTCAATAAGAACAATTTTCCTTTAATAGCATTCAGTTTACGTGATCTCAACTACCAGGCCAAGAGTAAGGAAATGTTTCTCAAGCTAAATGCTTATAAGGATATAACATAGAAAATATTGTATTTTATAATTAGAAGAAATATTAATGTGTATAGTATAAGAAAAGCTGGGTGAAATCACACTTCAAATTATTTCAGCAAAGTATTACTCATGGAAATGTTTTTTCCCCTTTTAAAGCTTGAATTCCCATACAAAGAACAAACTGCCTTATCTTATTTGTTTTTTTTTTTTATAAAGCTTTCACTTTTCCTGGATCCTAAAAAGGATGACATTTTAGATATAAAAATCACAAGCTTCTTTTAACTCTAAGAGTGAAAACAGGAAACAAAGCAGCAACACTCAAACTAAGGAAATTTTGACCTAAGACAGGTGACTGAAGAATCCCCATTTAACTTCAATAAATGACATGACCCAGTCTCCTCATGTAGTCACAGTCAAAGGAAACATAAATTGGCCCATAGTAGCCTTCAAGAAAAATGTAGGTCTTTAAGAGGGGTGATGAGTACAGGGGTCTTTACACATCTCAGCTTTCAAAAAACTTCCTAGAAATCTCTCTAGAAATTGTTCCCTCCCAACCTCCCTCTCCTGTAGGCAGGTCCCACACCAACACCATCCTCTATTCTAGTCCCTTCTTTCTGGCTGCTCATTTGGTCACATTCCTGAGCCTGCTGATTCCAACATTTGGTCATGTTTTTCCAATCCTGGAGAGCTAAAGCAGCAAAGTCTTAGACTTCTGCCAACCACCTTGACTCTGCTGCCCAGAAGCCACTGGTCCCTCCTCTACGGTGTGGACCTTCTCTTCTGCTCTCCCCCCCCCCCCACCGCCCGTCCCTAGAGGCTCCCGGGTTAGCATTTCTGCTCTTTGTACAGGTGTGCACCTCACCCCCCCCAGCAGTAAACAATGGAGGAGGAGCTCAGAAGCAAAACTTTTGTGAAAAGATTCACAAAGACTCCCCGCCAAAGAAATGTAGGGAATTGGAAGAGAAGGGCTAAGCAGTCCAGATGAAACAATGTGGAATGTCCCTGCAGAAAAGAAATTTCTCTGGCCCCTCTGGAGGGAGAGTGTCTCAGCAGAGAGCTGGGAAATCTGCCACATTGTTGCTTTGTAGTTGGGAGAAAGGCAGGGGGGTGGCCAGAAGATGGGACTTTATTGCAAAAATGTTGTGGTTGGTGGGCACATCCCTGTTCACAGCAACATGATTCGTGATTGCCAGAAAATGGAAGCCATCCAGGGTCCACTGATAGATAAGTGAATAAACAAAATGTGGTAGATCTATGTCAGGGAATATTACTGAGCCTTAGAAGAGAAGGAGATCCTCACACATGATACAACACACGCATAAACCTGAAGATGTTACTGACATGTGATATGACACATACATAAACCTGAAAACGTCATGCTAAGTAAAAGAAGCCAGTCAGAAAAAGGTAAATACCATGTTATTCCATTAATATGAGTACTTAGAGCAGCCAGAATCATAGAGGGAAGAATAGAACAGTAGAACAGTAGCTGTCAGGGGTTGGAGAAAGGGGGAGTGGGTAGGGATTTAATGGATTTAGAACTTTGGTGGATGGAAAGAATTCTGGAAGTGGGTCGCACAATAATGTGATACCATAAGCTCTTGCTTAACATCACTGACAGGTTCTTGGAAACCAGGACTTTAAGCACAACAAAATACAGCAGGTATTAGACTAATGTTGTTTGTGTCAAAATTATAACAGCGATGAGAAAAGAAATTGATTTCATTAAACATGGTTTTACTTAAAGTCACAGTTTCCAAGAACCTGGGGACAATAATGAAGTGAGGATTTGGCCAACACTACTAATCTCAAAACACTTCAAAATGATTAAGATAGTAAATTGTATGCTTATCTATATTTTACCACAGTTGATTTTTTTAATTTGATTTTTAGTTTTAATTTTTAAAACCCAACATGGCTGGGAAGATGGAAAGAACATGGCGGTATAAGCACTGCATATTGAACAGGGATGGTGGAGACAGACAAGCTGTGAGGCAGGTGTAAAAGTTCGGTGAGGTTTGACTTTTGTACAATATATGAATGTCTCAAAATATCACATGTGCTTCAAAAAATGTACATCTACTATGTGTCACCAAAAAAATGAAAGATAAAAACATTCAGAGGAGTCACAGCAGAGGGGTAGCCCCCAAGGTGCAGAGGGAAGGGCTCCACTCAACGTTGCCTCCCAACTCTCCTGCTCAGTGGCCAGAGAGAATCCTGCTGAGACACTGTCCCTCTGCACGGCTGATGGGGCAGGTGTAGACGCATGGCACACTCCATCCCACATGCTGCCCACGCTGAGCAGCGTACCCATAGAGCAATCAACGTCATCCCTCTGTGTGCACTGTGGCCCTGCTGAGTGAGCAAGGAATGGCCGTAACTCAGGTCTCAGAACTTTCTAGTCCCTCAGCCACTCAGACAAAGGCTGAAGCACTGAGTTCTATTTTTTTTTATTTATATGATGTCATGAATTAATATTATTTTAACTTTCACTGGAAAGTATTAGATTAACACAACATCATTATGCAAAAGCCATCTGAAAGTCTTGCGCTATAATTTTGTCTTCATGCTATAATTTAAAACTTTTGGGTCTAACAAAGGCCTCATCTCTTTTGGTATTTATATTCAATCATAATTTATATATGTACTAAGCAAACATTCCTCAAGTCATAGTTTACCTATATTTTACTTTCTAAAAAATAATTTTGACATTCATTGATTTTATAAAATATGTAATTTCAGTTGATTTTGTTTTGTTTTATTGTTTCAGGTTAATTCGAGGGTCAAAAAAATAGGTTACAATGTTTGCATTTTTTCATGTGTCCTGCTCCCAAGAAGTGTGCCAAACTCCCTAACATCACGCTCATTAAGTAGGAGCACACCCTTACCTCTCCTCGCCCCTCTCCGCACTCCCCAGCATTGAGTTCTTTAACTCTTTTATCATCACTGGGGTGCAGTGTAAACCACACATGGGACCAGAGAGTGGTCCTTTCACGTGGCCAATTGCAGAAATCTATTTCTCACAGTTTTAGAGGCTGGAGTCAGCAGATTGGAGTCAGCAGATTCTGTGCCTGGTGAGAGCCCTTTTCCCCGTTTGCAAATGTCCCATCCTGGCAGTGTCCTGCTCTTCCTTGGATCTAGGAGTGTGCCCAGTGTTCTCTGACAAATCCTCCTCACAAATTTTTGCTCAAGTTAGTTAGAAGCAATATTTGTTGTCTGTAACCAAAAAAATCTTTAACAGATGCAGGAGTTTTTTATTCAACTCCATGAAAGCTATTAAACCTAAGGAAGTGGGAAAACTGGGAAAAAAAGAAACACGAAAGGCAGAGAGCTTTGTCCAAAGTCCAGATTCTTGCTTTTCCTTGAGAGGTTTCACGATATCCCTTTTTGAGTCTCCATTTCCTCATCTGTAAAATGTTAAATGATCTCCAAGTCACCTTCCAGTTCTCACAGCCAGTGATATTTTGAGAGCTCAGAATGAGTCCATGTACATATTTGTTTAAAGCTGCCCCACGGATGGCTCCACCTGTCCACCTGTCGTCTGCGATAATAAACTTAGTGTCAACTCCAAGACCCCACCAGAAACCCGGAGCAGTGAGACAGTCCAGACACTTTCGTTTCTTTGTAAACCAGAATGTCTGGGTTTCCTGGAGGCATGCCTCTGCCTCTGGATTCATGTAACAAAGACCCAAGCTGAGCACAAAGTCCTTGAAGAACAATGCAGAATGTTGGTAGGCACTTGAGAGAAATTATTTCCTTAGGGTACAAGGCAAGATTTCTTTAAATGTTTTTTACTATATCCCCCAAATTTGGTAACAGAAAGAAGCTATTCCACATCTCACTCCCACCTGGTGTCCTCACTGCTACATGTTCTCTGAGTCTCTTCCCTCACCCATGCACCCAAGCCATCTCCTCCAAATCCTTCCGTGAGAGAAGGCTTTCCCCCAGCACGTCCTGTGTCCATGGGTTACCTACTTGGGGCTCTTTTTTCTTGCAAGGTGAGGCTATGTAGAATGTTGGCAAATAGATTGCACATTCATTCAACAAATATTTACAGCTCTTACTGTATCCATGTAACTCCTGTATCAATGGGAGAAAGGGAAAGCCACAGGGAAAATGCAAGATGTGTTTCACATTCAGATTCCAGCTCCATTTCACATTGCAGCTCTAAAGTTTAATGAGTAAAAAGACACACATTATGCATGCATGCATACGCTGCTCCAGTTGTAAATTATAAGTGGCCTCATTGAACCCAAGCTGCATGTGACATCGGTGGGCCACCGGTATCACAGCTTCAGCAGCTGCAGGACAGCTGTGTCGTGCAGAGGTCTGCCAAAGTCAAAGTGGGATGGGAGCACCACCACTCCACAGGGCACTGGTGCTGTCTGGGCACCTCCTTGGCTGCCTGGAGGGAGGCGACTGATTCGTTCCATACAGTCATGGTGGAGAAGGGGCTGCTGACAGGTGACCTCAGCCACTTGGCTCATGCCATCCAACTGACTCATGCCACAGCACCAATGGAGGAGAAACTAGAGAAACAGCCGCACACAGCAGCAAAGACTCAAGTTAAATTATTTAATAAGGTCCCTTTTGCTGGGGAAGAAGCAGGACGCACATAACTGAATGTCAGTTCTGAACTATCAGATGACTCCCCTTAGAGAGGCAAATTCAGTTATTTCAAGACAATTTGATATACTTTTTTTTTTTGCAATTTTTGGCCGGAGCTGGGTTTGAACCTACCACCTCCAGCATATGGGGCCAGAGCCCTACTCTTTTGAGCCACAGACGCAGCCCAAATTGATAGACTTTTTATAAAGTGACCTACAGTCCTGTTCTTGGCAGCTCTGCCTATACACGGCAGTCACCTCCCTACTAGCCTCTTTTCACCATTCTCCATGCTTGAAGACAAATTAAAATCTGATCACATCAGCCCTCTGCTTAAAACCCTTGAACAACTGCCCGTGTTCCTGTAGAACGTGGAGCAGAGCCCCTCTCCTGAGCCCAGGCCTGGCACCGTCTGCCTGGCCACCTCCCAGCCTCACTCAGGCCCCAGAACTTCCCGGAGCAGCTGCTCTGGCCTGTCTCAGATCCTTCAGGCTCCAGCTCCCTATCCCCAGGGCCGAGCACATGCCATCCCCTGCTGAGAATGCTTTCCTTCTCTACCCTTTAACTAGGTAACTCAGCTTTTCCAGTTTGAATCTCACTTCCGATGGGAAGAATTCTTATTGCTCATCCTCATATAAACATTCAGCATAAATAAAAATGTCCCATTTACTTTTACAGTTCCTTAATTAGGGTCGGTCTTTGTTTGTGGCTTACTTTTGTGTTCCCACTAATTAGCATAAGACATGAGAAATAGGAAAGGAAGGAAGGAAGGTCCTGACTTGGGAAGTGACCTCCAGGCCTCTGACTGCAGTGACAGAGCAGATATTGGCATCCCAGGAAGCAGACAGGACAGCCGGATCACCTCAGGAAGATGACGGGTCCAGCTCAGGACTTGTGAGACATCCTGGGAGTGTTCCTTGGGATATTTCTTTGTCCATCTGAAGATTGGGGGAATGAGCACGGACAGAAACAACAACACCAGCTACAGCCTCAGAAGCGCGTGCTGCTGCTCAAAGAGGAGCCCACCCACAGGGAAGGCTGAGCCGGGGCCAGAGGCAAGCTTCGGAGAGCCCATGTTTCAGCACTGGGTAGAGAGAACACCCTTTAAGAAGACAGAAAGACAAGGCAGAAGATTACAGATATCCAGAGAATAGGGTCAAAGACACCAAAGAGTCACTTTCCGAAGGAGGAAAGGACCAATGCTGTCCAAGGTGACTGAAAGGCACAGGGTGCTGTGGGCACACAAGAGCTCAGTGAGTGACTTCGCTCAGGGCAGTTCCAGGAGAGTGAGGGGCTGGGGCCTGACCACAGGCATTGCAGGTGAACCTGCAGACAGGAGGGGAAGGCTGTCATTGTAGGCAATTCTCTGGGAGCTTGGCTTGGAAGAGGAGAGTGAAGGTGATAAGAAGGGGGTGGAAGAGAATGAAAATGATTTGGGTATTTTTAAGGGCCGTGGAGTTACAATGAATCGGCAAGGGGGGGGGTCTTATGACAGGAAAGGGGATGGGGATGGCAGGTGCATGGAAGGTCTGAAGGCAGCCAAAAGAACAAGTGTCAAGGGAAAGCAACCGCTATTCCCCATTGCCTGGCACAGTGCCTGGAACCCAGAAGATGGTCAACAATTACTGAAAACTTGCACTTTGAATGAACACTTATCTCAATAGCTATTTGGCAGGGAAGTGTATTGGCAGGTTGAAGAGCTTGTCACAGGGGACCCCAATTGAGATCCCCCTGTTTTTCCTGGTAGCTGCCCCTTGGTCACCATAGATGCCACAGAATGAACCAGGAAGCATAGTAGTGTGGGAAATCTGGCCCTTGAAGTTGGGGAGATTCAGGTTTTGATCCTGTTTAAACTTACTACTATTTATTTGACCTGGGGAAAATTACCTAACCTCTCTGTGCCTGAGTCTTTTTTCAATAGAATGGTGCTAAAAATTATTCTTTACAAATGGCACTTCTTGAGAATGTATATAATGTATATACCAAAATGGCTAGCACAGACATGCTCAAAACTTCAAGATGATATCGTTGTTATCACTGCTTGTATCATTGTTGTTGTTTTGTAGCTAATAAGCAATCCCTCCTGCATGTAAATACAGAAGAATCTCCCTCCGTAAGTTGGCCTCATCCAAGGGAATGTAACAAACAGGTCAATATACGAAGGTGGTGAACATAAGGAACTAGGCCTGCTGTACTGATAGGTACATGTGGGGCATGTCTGGTCTATAAAAATTAGGTCAACATAAGAAGGTGGTCAGTGTAAGGAGGTGGTCAGCTATAGGAGTTCTACTGTATTTTATTTGATAGAAAACTGAGAACACTTTATAAAATAACTGCCCCTGAGGATGCTAACGCAGTGTCCCATCAGCAGATTGACAAGCCAGCTAACGACTAATTGAAATGACTGAATGTGCATAAAGTAGCCCAAAGCCTGATGAGGTAGAGGGCAGATGTGAATGACAGCAAGCCTGGGCTCCACGCTGACAGGGAGACAAGTGGGTGACACAGACACTCGTGCAAAGAAACAACCCAGCTACATAATTTGTGTGGGTGTGGGGCCCCAGCTATGCAGTGTGTCCCACGCTCTAAGACAGCACCTGTCCACATGGTGATTTGGATGCCAATCACCCATGCTGGGGCAGCCAGGAACAAAGTTCTAGAGGGACCCTGAGACAAAGTCATCACAGACCCTCTGCTGAGGTCAAGCTGGAAGGACAGTGTTCACTGAGTAAGCCCGAGGACAGGAGCAGAACTGGAAAGAGGAATCCCGGGCAGAGTCAGGGCAGACACAGAAGAAGAAGTGCTGGTCAGAAGCAAAGCCAAAGTCAGATTATTGCAGAAAATTTCCCCAATGTCCAAGTGTGCCCTCCTTAGTCTCTGTGTACGTGACACATAGGGATAGGACAGATACCAGGGCCACTGACCACACATGGAAACCACACTCTAGAATCGTGTCTCTATTCAATTTTTCTTATGCAAACTCATTTTTGTTCTTTTTTTACTATTAATTTCCCAGCATTTATTTATTTTAAATTTATAAGTTTAACAAAGTCCTTGGGGAAGCAGTCAGGGCATGAATGCATATATTGTAATTAATTTTGCCACGTTAAATGTGTATATCTTTGTAAGTAACTTAAAGCCCTCCGAAAACAAGTCAGAGTACAAGTAATTCAATAATATATATTTTTAAATGTACGGCTACGCATATCTTCCAATTTATTTCACACTTGCCGCCTTTTTCTCATCTAATTCATTCCTATCTCCTTGTTTTCCTCATCTCTGTTCTATAGAGTCCTGATCGAAGTTGATAGCTGAAGTTAGAATGTGTTCAGGGAACTAATCCCTCTTAAATGTCTTTAAGCAACTGCAAATTTTTTTGGAATGAGGTGGACTGTTAGCTTGTTTCCACAGCATTAACAGAAATCACATTTGCAAAGTACTGAGCACATGTTCTTCATATGTGATTTCATGTAACCCTCCTGATAACTAAATCAAGTGGGTTTTGTCACCTCACTTTACTGATACAGAAACCATAGAAATGCTCCAGAGAAGGAAGATGGTGTGTATCAGTGGGTAAAGACAGGAGAAATCAGCATTCACAGAGAAATCTTTATTCACAGATTCTGAGTCAGGTCTGGCCCTATCACCATTTCCTCATTTGAAAGAAAATCTAACTCATTTTCTGAACTCTCCATTCTGTCTTAAGGGTGTAGATAAGGAAAACATTTTCCCATTTTTCACTATGATATTGACCAAATTCTGATTTCTACATCTCACCTATGGGTAATAATTGTCCATATCCTGCAGGGAATAAAAAAATCAATAAACAAGGGACCTGTGGCCTTCTGATTTTAAGATGATTCTTTTTTAAACAGCACAGGAGGCAATAAAAGCTTCATCTGTCTCTGCTTCACCCCTTTTAATGAAAGGTTATATTATGTAAAATTTGGATTTATTCAAGGTTCCCTCAGATTCCTGGTTCCCCACCTGCATTAGTAAACAAGTAAGATGTGATTAGAACCCAGGTCTGACCCAAAGTCCAATGCCCTCAACCACATAGCCTCAGCTGCGATAAAACCTAAAATGTTGGGGTGGCACTTGTGGCTCAGTGGGTAGGGCGCCGGCCCCATATACCAAAGGTGGCAGGTTTAAACCCAGCCCGGGCCAATCTGCAACAACAAAAAAAATTAGCTTGGCATTGTGGTGGGTACCTGTAGTCCCAGCTACTTGGGAGGCTGAGGCAAGAGAATCACTTAAGCCCAGGAGTTGGAGGTTGCTGGGAGCTGATGCCACTGCATTCTACTGAGTGCGATAAAGTGAGACTCTGTCTCAAAAAAAAAAAAAAACCTAAAATGTTCATGTTGGTTTCACTTACCAATTTCTTCTGACTTAGAAAAATCTCACTTCATCCATGGAGACTCCTACAACCCACCCAGCTCACAGAGGCTTTTACCTCCAGAAGCCCATTTATATGTCAGTCCAAATTATGTGATTGCCGCTGGGTAGTCTTACGCTGTTTCATGTCTATTATTCCCATGCCCACATTGAAATGCTAGATTCCTGGGAACAGAGACACCTGTTGTGAGACAATTCTTTTTCACAAGATGAGAGAAAAACAAGACACCCATCAGCTACCCTCATTCTGATCTGCTTTTTCAAGGCTGTTAACAGAGCAAACAGCTTTAGAACATAGAGATAGTGTCTCCTCCCTCCAGAGCAAAGGACAGGTCTGCTTATGGTCCAGCATAACAGAAGTAATGTTTCCCTCTAAGGGAAAGGACAGGCATGCATACTGCCTATTCTAAAAACTATGGCTCCCTTCAGCTCAGATGTCCTCGTTGAACCCCCTCTTCATCACCCTATGAAAACTGGGGTTCAAGGAATAGGTATAGATGCTGATACTCTGGTTACTTCAATTGCTATAACCAGTTGACTGCCCTTTATCTCTAACCCAGGAATCACATGTTTTCTGACCACAAACATGAATCTGTGGCAGACTAACTTGTTACATTCAAGTAGAGAAAATTTCACACTGTTCATAGTTCTTGACAGGATCATGTTCAATAATCCCCCACTCTTAGAAAAGATTCCCTATTTAACAGATGGTGCTGGGTGAACTGGCTGGAAACCTGTAAAAGACTGAAACTGGACCCACACCTTTCACCATTAACTAAGATAGACTCTCAGTGGAATAGACCCTCAGATTTAAGCTTCAGACATGAAACAGGGAAAACACTTGAAGAAATCAGCCTGGGAGAATATTTTATGAGGAAGACCCCCAGAGCAATTGAAGCAACACCAAAAATACATTACTGGGATCTGATCAAACTAAAAAGCTTCTGCACAGCCAAGAACACAGTAAATAACGCAAGCAGACAGCCCACAGAATGGGAGAAGATATTTGCAGGTTATATCTCTGACAAAGGTTTAATAACCAGAATCCACAGAGAACTCAAACGTATTAGTAAGAAAATAACAACTGATCCCATCTCAGGGTGGGCAAGGGACTTGAAGAGAAACTTCTCTGGAAAAGACAGGCGCATGGCCTACAGACATGAAAAAATGCTCATTATCCTTAATCATCAAAGAAAGGCAAATTAAAACCACTTTGGGATACCATCTAACTCCAGTAAGATTAGCCCACATCACAAAATCCCAAAACCAGAGATGTTGGTGTGGATGTGGAGAAAAGAGAACACTTCTACACTGCTAGTGGGAATGCAAACTAATACGTTCCTTTTGGAAAGAAGTTTGGAGATCACTCAGGGATCTAAAAATATCTACCATTTGATCCTTCAATTCCTCTACTAGGTATATATCCAGAAGACCAAAAATCACTTTATAACAAAGATATTTGCGCCAGAATGTATATTGCAGCCCAATTCATAATTGCTAAGTCAGGGAAGAAGCCGGAGTGCCCATCAACACATAAATGGATCAATAAATTGTGGTATATGTACACCGTGGAATATTATGCACCCTTAAAAAAGATGGAGACTTTACCTCTTTCATGTTTACATGCATGGAGCTGGAACATATTCTTCTTAGCAAAGTATCTCAAGAATGGAAGAAAAAAATGGAATAAAAAGAATCCAATATACACAGGCCTACTATGAAACCAATTTATAGCTTTCATATGAAAGCTATAACCCAACTATAGGCCAAGAAGAAGGGGAAAGAGGAGAGGGAGGGGAAGGTGGAGGATGGGTGGACGGAGGGTAATCAGTGGGAACACACCTGCAGTGCATTTTACAAGGGTACATATTAAATTTACTAAGTGTAGAATATAAATGTCTTAACACAATAACTAAGAAAATGCAGAGGAGAGATTAAAGATGGCAGCCAAGCAACAGCTTCCCTGCAACTGGGAACAGCGAGTCTGGGGAGACAAGACTCCAAGCATCTCTGGCCGGTGGGATCTGCCTATAATCATCCCTTTGAGGATACAGGGAGCCAGCAATGGACTTCTGGACCCCAAGAAGAGGACAAAAACAGTGGAAAACTGGCAAGTGGTTGTGTGTGTTTGATTGATGTAATCACGCTGGCAACCATAAGTACAAGCAGCAGTGAGACTGCAAACCGGAAAGGCCTTACCTGTGAACTGTTTCGGTGTTCTTGGACTTGGCACTCAGTTGAACTGCCTTCGGGAGAGCTTGAGCAGGAGAGTGGAGAACTTTGGGCATTGTCTGGGGCCCCAGACTGAGCCACTGAGCTGAGTGAGCCATTGTGAAAGAACTGCCCCGGCAAGCTCCGCCCTCAGGGTCTCAGAGCTAGGATTGGGCGGGTCAAAGTAACCTACTGACTGAGCAGCCTAAAGGTGGGGACTGGGCTGCCTTACAGCCTTAATCCTTAGGGCCAGAGTGAGACGTTTTGGCACATTGAGCCTTGGGCTGTTGCCTTGAGTAAAGTGCCGTGACATCACAGCTCATAGCAACCTCAAACTCCTGGGCTTGGCGCTGCCCAGACCTCCATAAGAGCTGTGCAGCAACCCCCGACCAGCGACCTGCACCCACCGGGCATCCACATTCCCTGACCAGGAACTGCGGGAGCCACACAACCCTGCATACTCCCTCCTGTGTTCTCCAAGTTTCCACACTAGCCCATTCATCTGGAAAGGGACTCTGGTAGCTGCGTGCCCTTTGGAGCCCTCCCTGCCTCTGCGCAGAGCTCTTCTCCTGGCTAGAGACTGCTAGAGCCTTGGGCTCTCTGTGCCAAAGTCACTGGGCGCCTGGCACTCCCAGAACCATGCGCACCACCTGCAGCCCTGTTGCTGGATCCAGGTGTGTCACAAACCAGAGCTGATTCCACAACCAGAACTCCCTAGCTAGAGCAGCCCCAGAGGAACTACACAGGGTCACTCCCTACAAAGATCCAGCAACAAAAGAGTGATCCCGCTGGGGTCTAATCTTGGAGAGACACCTCCCCAACTCTGAGGACAGCCAGAGGCAATGGTGAAAAACAATCATGAGGTGAAATCAACAGAAAAACTCTGGCAATATGAATAATCAGAGTAGATCAACTCCCCCAAGGATCAATGGGGCAGAAACAGCACAAGACCCCATGCACAAACAAATAGCTGAGATGTCAGAAATTGAATTCAGGATCTGGATAGCAAATAAGATCGAATTAGAATTCCAAAAGTTATCTCAAGAATTCAATGGATTCAAAGACCAAATGACCAAAGATTTCGACACATTGAGACAAGAAGTTGCATCCCTCAAAGATCTGAGAAACACAGTAGAATCCCTCAGTAACAGAATGGAGCAAGCAGAAGAAAGGATTTCTGACATTGAAGACAAAGCTTTTGAATGCTCCCAAACCCTCAAAGAAGAAGAGAAATGGAGAGCAAAAACAGACCACTCTCTCAGGGAGCTCTTGGATAATTTGAAGAAAACCAATATTCATCTTATAGGGATCCCCAAAAGTGACAAAGTGGCTTCACAAGGCACAGAGTCTCTTCTCCATGAGATTATGAAGGAGAACTTTCCAGACATGCCAAGAGATTCTGAAATTCAGATAGCAGACAGTTTCAGAACTCCAGCATGACTCAACCCAAATAAGACATCCCCCAGACACATCATAATCAATTTCACTAAAGTTAATATGAAGGAGAAAATTCTGAAAGCTGCCAGACAAAAGAAAACCATTACCTACAAGGGGAAGAATTACAGAATAACTGCAGATCTCTCTGCTGAAACCTTTCAAGCTAGAAGAGTATGGTCATCGACTTTTAATCTCCTAAAACAAAATAACTTTCAACCCAGGATCCGATACCCAGCTAAAATGAGCTTCATTTATGACGGAGAAATTAAATACTTCAACGACATTCACATGTTGAAGAAATTTGCCACAACTAAACCAGCTCTCCAGGACATTCTTAGACCTATCCTCCATAAAGACCAGCATAATTCTCCACCACAAAAGTTTTTGATCAAATTCCAACTTCCACAGTTGCAAAAGGATTAAAAATGTCCACCAGTCTCTCAAAAGGCTTATCAATACTCTCAATTAATGTGAATGGTTTAAATTGTCCTCTAAAGAGGCATAGGTTGGCGAACTGGGTACAAAAACTCAAGCCAGATATCTGCTGCATCCAAGAATCGCATCTTACATTAAAAGACAGATATAGACTCAAGGTGAAGGGATGGTTATCTATATTCCAGGCAAATGGAAAGCAGAAAAAGGCAGGGGTTGCAATCCTGTTCGCAGATGCAATAGGCTTTAAACCACCAAAATAATTAAGGATAAGGATGGATACTTCATATTTGTTAAAGGTAATACGCAATATGATGACATCTCAATTATTAATATTTATGCACCCAACCACAATGCACCTCAATTTATAAGAGAAACTCTAACAGACATGAGCAACTCGATTTCCTCCACTTCCATAGTAGTTGGAGATTTTAACACCCCTTTAGCAGTCCTGGATAGATCCTCCAAAAAGAAGCTAAGCAAAGAAATTTTAGATTTAAACTCAACCATTCAACATCTGGACTTAACAGACATCTACAAAAAAACATTTCATCCCAAAAAAACTGAATACACATTCTTCTCATCAGCCCATGGAACATACACCAAAATCAACCACATCCTAGGCCACAAATCTAACCTCAGCAAATTTAAAAAAATAGAAATTATTCCTTGCATCTTCTCAGACCATCATGGAATAAAAGTTGAACTAAATAACAACAGGAACCTGCATACCCATACAAAAACATGGAAGCTAAACAACCTTATGCTGAAGGATACATGGGTTATAGACGAGATTAGGAAGGAAATCACCATATTTTTGGAACAAAACAACAATCAAGACACGAATTACCAGAACCTCTGGGATACGGCAAAGGCAGTCCTAAGAGGGAAATTTATAGCACTGCAAGCCTTCCTCAAGAAAACAGAAAGAGAGGAAGTCAATAACTTAATGGAACATCTCAAGCAACTGGAGAAAGAAGAACACTTCAACCACAAACACAGCAGAAGAAAAGAAATAACCAAAATCAGAGCAAAATTAAATGAAATTGAAAACAAAAGAATTATACAACAGATCAATAAATCCAAAAGCTGGTTTTTTGAAAAGATCAATAAAATAGATAAACCTTTGGCCAACCTAACCAGGAAAAAAAAGAGTAAAATCTCTAATTTCATCAATCAGAAATGGTAATGATGAAATAACAACAGACCCCTGAGATTCAAAAAATCCTAAACGAATACTACAAGAAATTCTACTCTCACAAATATGAAAATCTGAAAGAAATCGACCAATACCTGGAAGCACGCCACCTACCAAGACTTAGCCAGAAAGAAGTGGAAATGTTGAACAGGCCTATATCAAGTTCTGAAATAGCATCAACTATACAAAATCTCCCTAAAAAGAAAAGCCCAGGACCAGATGGCTTTATGTCAGAATTCTACCAAACCTTTAAAGAACTAGTACCTATACTACTAAACCTCTTCCAAAATATAGAAAAAGAAGGAATATTACCCAGCACATTCTATGAAGCAAACATCACCTTGATCCCCAAACCAGGGAAAGACCCAACAAGAAAAGAAAATTATAGACCAATATCACTAATGAATATAGATGCTAAAATACTCAATAAGATCCTAACAAACAGAGTCCAACAACACATCAAAAAAATTATACACCATGACCAAGTCGGATTTATCCCAGGGTCTCAAGGCTGGTTCAATATACATAAATCTATAAATGTAATTCAACACATAAACAAACTTAAAAATAAAGACCATATGATTCTTTCAATTGATGCAGAAAAAGCTTTTGATAATATCCAGCATCCCTTCATGATCAGAGCACTTAAGAAAATTGGTATAGAAGGGACATTTCTTAAACTAATAGAGGCCATCTACAGCAAACCCACAGCCAATATTGTATTGAATGGAGTTAAATTGAAATCATTTCCACTTAGATCAGGAACCAGGCAAGGTTTCCCATTGTCTCCATTGCTCTTTAACATTGTAATGGAAGTTTTAGACATTGCAATTAGGGAAGAAAAGGCAATCAAGGGTATCCACATAGGGTCAGAAGAGATCAAACTTTCACTCTTCGCAGATGATATGATCGTATATCTGGAAAAGACTAGGGATTCTACTACAAAACTTTTAGAAGTGATCAAAGAATATAGCAATGTCTCAGGCTACAAAATCAGCACCCATAAATCTGTAGCCTTTATATATACCAACAATAACCAAGCCGAACAAACAGTCAAGGACTCTATTTCTTTCACAGTAGTGCCAAAGAAGATGAAATATTTGGGAGTATACCTAACAAAGGATGTAAAAGATCTCTACAAAGAGAACTATGAAACTGTAAGAAAAGAAATAGCCGAAGATGTTAACAGATGGAAAAACATACCATGCTCATGGCTGGGAAGAATCAACATTGTTAAAATGTCCATACTGCCCAAGGCAATATATAATTTTAATGCAATTCCTATTAAAGCTCCATTGTAATACTTTAAAGATCTTGAAAAAATAATACTTCGTTTTATATGGAATCAGAAAAAACCTTGAATAGCCAAAACATTACTCTGAAATAAAAACAAAGCAGGAGGAATCACGCTACCAGACCTGAGACTGTACTATAAATCGATAGTGATCAAAACAGCATGGTACTGGCACAAAAGCAGAGAAGTAGATGTCTAGAACATAATAGAGAACCAAGAGATGGATCCAGCTACTTACCGTTATTTGATCATTGACAAGCCAATTAAAAATATTCAGTGGGGAAAAGATTCCCTATTTAACAAATGGTGCTGGGTAAACTGGCTGGCAACCTGTAGAAGATTGAAACTGGACCCACACCTTTCACCATTAACTAAGATAGACTCTCACTGGATAAAAGATTTAAACTTAAGACATGAAACTATAAAAATACTTGAAGAAAGTGCAGGGAAAACTCTTGAAGGAATCGGCCTGGGTGAATATTTTATGAGGAGGACTCCCCAGGCAATTGAAGCAGTATCAAAATACACTACTGGGACCTCATCAAACTAAAAAGCTTCTGCACAGCCAAGAACATAATGAGTAAAGCAAGCAGACAGCCCTCAGAATGGGAGAAAATATTTGCAGGTTATACCTCCAATAAAGGTCTAATAACCAGAATTCACAGAGAACTCAAACGTATTAACAAGAAAAGAATATGTGACCCCATCTCAGGGTGGGCAAGGGACTTGAAGAGAAACTTCTCTAAAGAAGACTGATGCAAAATCTACAAACACATGAAAAAAAGCTCATCATCCTTAATTATAAGAGAAATGCAAATCAAAACTACTCTGAGATATCACCTAACCCAAGTAAGAGTAGCCCACATAACAAAATCCCAAAACCAGAAATGTTGGCATGGATGTGGAGGAAAGGGCACACTTCTACACTGCTGGTGGGAATGCCCACTAATACGTTCCTTCTGGAAGGATGTTTGGAGAATACTTAGAGACCTAAAAATAGACTTGCCATTCGATCCACTAATTCCTTTACTAGGTTTATACCCAGAAGACCAAAAGTCACAATATAACAAAGACATCTGTACCAGAATTTTTATTGCAGCTCAATTCATAATTTCTAAGTCATGGAAGAAGCCCAAGTGCCCATTGACCCACAAATGGAGTAGCAAATTGTGGTACATGTATACCACGGAATACTATGCAGCCTTAAAGAAAGATGGAGATTTTACCTCTTTCACGTTTACATGGATGGAGCTGGAACATATTCTTCTTAGCAAAGTATCTCAGGAATAGAAGAAAAAGTATCCAATGTACTCAGCCCTACTATGAAGCTAAATTATAGCTTTCACATGAAGACTATAACCCAACTATAGCACAAGACTATGGAGAAAGGGCCAAGGAAGGGGAAGGGAGGGGGGAGGTTTTGGTGGAGGGAGGGTAACGGGTGGGGCCACATCTATGGTGCATCTTAGAATGGGTACAGGCGATTGCACTAATGTACACAGCTATGATTTAACAATGAAAAACAAATAAATAAATAAATAAAAATGCAATGAAGGCTATGTTAACCAGTTTGGTGAAAATATTTCAAATGGTATATAAAACCAGCACATTTTACCCCCATAATTGCATACATAGCTATAATTTAATTTAAAAAAATTAAAAATAGTAAGAATAATCCCACACACTTCTCCCCCAATACCCCCAACACGTAGCAGGGTCTCAACAACAATGGCAACGTCATGAAATATCGGGCAATCAATTCTCAGTCTTCAAATTCAAAGGTCACACTATTAGTAAATGTTAAAAACTCAGCTTCTTGAGATAATATTTTCAAATATTATCAAAATATTTTCAATTATATTTCTTTTTTTTTTTTTATTGTTGGGGATGCATTGAGGGTACAATAAGCCAGGTTACACTGATTGCATTTGTTAGGTAAAGTCCCTCTTGCAATCATGTCTTGCCCCCAGAAGGTGTGGCACACACCAAGGCCCCACCCCCCGCCCTCCTTCCCTCTCTCTGCTTTTCCTCCCCCCCCATAACCCTAATTGTCATTAATGGAGAAGCATGAATCCTATGTATTCAATTAAATTTCTAAAGGACCACTAGTCGTATGACTTATGTTAGTATTGCATATATGATTATTTGTCAATTAAAAATAAAATAATTTTTTTAATTAATTTTAAATCATAGCTGTGTACATTAATGCGATCATGGGGCACCATACATTGGTTTTATAAACAGTTTGACACTAATGTACATAGCTATGATTTAATATTAATAAAAAGAAAAGAAAAGAAAAAATAAAATAAAATAATTTTTAAGAAATTAATTTTGAGCCAGTATAGTATAGTGATTGAGAGAATGAATTCTGAGGTTAAGCTGCCTGGGTTCGATTCTTAGCTCTTCAATTACTTAGCCGCATGACTTTGAAAAAGTTTTATAAGCCTCTGTTCTTTAGTTTTCTCAGTGCTAAAATAAGAATAGTAAGAATACCTTACCTCCTGGGGTTGTTGTAAGAATTAAAAAGGTAATTTAGATAAAGCACTTAAAGTCAAGCACACATGTGATACTATTATTGTACAGCTGCTATTGCAATTACAGCAGCATATTGCAAAGGATCCGGCTTTATTAGATCTGCTGATTACAGGTAGTCCCATGGGATGGATGACATTTAGCCATCAGAAATGAAGGCTGTTTATCCAAGGACGAACCTGGGCAGCTGCGAAAAGGGAGGGTTCCAAGAGGTTAGTTAAGTAATCTAACCATGGTCACGGAGCAAGTAAGTGGTGGAGCCAGACTCTAAACCAAGGTCTGACTTCCCATGCCGGTGCTCTTTTTCTTCTAGTCTTAGACATCATATCCTTAGATGTCCAGTCCATCAGACTGTGAGCTTCTTATAAATAGGGAGCTGTGGCCTCTTTGCCACTATATCAGAGCATATAGTAAAACAGAACACAATGCAGACTAGCCTTTAATCAATTTTTAATGAACAAATGAAATTGGTTATCAGGCAAAAACATAATAAATAATCTGGTTTCAACAGCAATCACCCACAATAAAAGCTCAGGGGTCCTCTCCTATCACCCTGGGAAGCTGCCAGACATAAACAAACAACTCCACAAAGTTCCTTATGGACAAACCACCAAGAGCCACTGGGATTGACTGATCAGAAAAGCAGCAGTTACACTGGAAAATGCATGTGAAGTGAATCTTACTACGTATCACACAAGGTGGTAAGTTGAGACAGCCCCGAGCTCCCAGAGCTGATAATTCCTGCTTTGAAACCTGGAATGGGGTCTGACCAGGCCTGTATCCATGGACTCCAATGGCCTGAAATGCCCAGTCTTTCTCTGCAGGGCTTCCATCAGGGTGCCCTGAACACTGGCTGGTTGGGGCTCGGGGTTGTTTGAGGCTGCCTGGACTCACATTGCACATGCTCTAAAATAGAAAGACACATAGACTTGAGGGTATGAGAAGGGATTAGAGGGAGGGACAGAGAGATGATTTGCCAGGACCCAAGGGCGGGTGTTGAACAAAATTTAAAGCTGAGAGTCAGGAGCCAAACCACATGGAGAGGTGATGGAAGCAGGAAAGGACCAGTGAAGAAGGTCCTTTCTACCCTCTTCACTCTACGGGTCTACCGCAGCTCACTCTACGGGCTGCTGTGCTGTCAGAGACAAAGGGTACAAGCAAACATGAACTATTTCTGCACTCATTTCCAACATCCTTGATAGCTCAGAAAGGATTCAAAAGTCCTGACTGATGCAGACCTCAGCAGTGGAGTGAGATGTTGTCTGCAATAGCTCTGAAATCTTTCTCTTGGCAGGCAGTGAAAGAGATACAAATGAGGATTCCAAGCACGCTGACTTTCCGTGTTTTGTCTTCTCTACAACACCACACATCATATTCCATGACTCTTCCTTTGCTTCTGGGATCTGTTGGGCCAAGTGTTTGATCCAGGGCTTCACACTCTATCCGGTCCGCTCTTAGAACTGCACATGCAGAGTCATCATCATCTATGGGAAGAATCTCCCACAGCAATAGATTTGCTGACAGAATTTATGAATCCATCATTAGCTCTTCGGGAACAATGAGGCTATTTCTTGCAGCACTCAGGGATGGATGCATGTGCCGTGCGTGCTGACAAACATCTTTTACGGTTTATAAATACCATAGCACATGCTCCCTACTCCAGTGGGAATATAGCTGGTTTTCCTGCTGCAGATGGGGCACAATTTCATCAGATAATTGCTACTGGAAAAAGATCTCTGTGTGCGCTTCATACATCTGGCCTTACAGCACCATGGAACTTTTCAATAAAACGTATACTCATGCTGGTAGCTGGCAGGATTCATTTGGAAAGAAAGCTGTGTTCAAATAAAGTCACACAATGCTTCAGGAACCAAATGTTCTGCTCATTGGTTTTTTTTAAACGATGCACGAAGTCTATTGTGAATACACACTCAGTTGCTTCTCCTCTTACCAGGGAAGACAGACTCCTGATGCTTCTTACTGAGAAGTGTAGATGAAACATACGGGGATAGACGGTGAAGTTCATCAACTCAAGCTAGAAAAAGTGCTATATACCTCATTGCTGAATATCACTACGGTCACCTTCAAAGTACTCCCCTTGGAAAGCTACCCACTCCCCTTGGAAAACTATGCACCTAGTCCACCCTTTGAAGTACTTTTTCCAGGATGAGTTTGCAAAATTAATTGTCAGACTTCATACAGCAACAACTCTGATGGCCATTCCAGAAAAAGAGTTCCAAAACTGCTTTGAAGGGTGGACTAGGTGCTGGTGTGGGTGCATAGCTTCCCAAGGGCATTACTTCAAAGTGATGGTAATGATAGTCAGCAATGAGGATGAGTTCCCAAACTTCATTGTCCATTTACGTCTTCACAAGCATAAGCTTGCTCTGCCCTTTCCATGCATTAAGACACGAAGAACTGGCTTCCCCAAGCCCATCCGGAGAGAAATAAACAGAGCACAAACCCCCAGCACTCTGATTGCAGCCCCAGTGTTCCTGCTCATCTTTAAATCCACCACAGATCAGTGACATTTTAGGTTTTCCAAAAAATCCTTACAAATCCCACTTAAAATTTGCTCTGATTTTGTATGCAGTTCTATTTTAGATTTCTATTCTTAATTTGAAATTATCATCAGTATCTTTTCACACAACAATACTTCGCAAATTACCTTTCTATTCATACCTGTAGATGTCTTTGACAGTCAAATCGTGTTTGGTTTTATTAATGTACTGCAATCAGACAGAAAATGCCTGGTCTTGACTAGATGCCACTTGACATAAGCCAAAGGAATCGTGCATTATAACAATTTGGGAGCCCATTTATGGAGCACCTACTCACTCCATGGTGAGATACTGCACCAGGCATTGTATATGGATCAGCCAATGTCATCCTTGCACTGCTCTTATGAGAGGGTTGGTATCATCTTCATGTACAGATGAGAAGACTAAGGCTCAGCGAGGAGCTTATGCATAATCCTGGACAAAGCTAGGATTAGAACTCAAGTTTGTCTAACAACCAAACCCATGCTCTTACCCCCTGTACCTTTTTCCGGACCAATAGGATGTTATTATATATCAGCACATCCTTAAAATTAAAGCATCATTTTTGCTGTGGAACTTCAGTGTTCAAGTGGAATAATGGCCTCTGTAGATATCCAGATCCTAATCCCTGGAACACAAACCTGTGAATGTTACCTCATAGAGCAAAAGAACTTTGCAGGTGTGATTAAGTGAGGGATCTTGACATGGGGAGAGCAGCCTGAATGATCCAGGTGGGTCCTCAACATAATTTCTAGTATCCTTATAAGAGAGAGGCAGAGGGAGACATTCCATAGTGGAGGAGAAGTGAATTTATGAAGGAGATAAAAAGAGTTTCTTATGAGTTGATAATTGTTGAAGTTGGCTGACAGGCACATGGAGGTACATAATACTATTTTTGCAACGCTGTATATATTTGAAAATTTTCATAATAAAAGGAAGGAAGGGACAGAGGGAAGGAAGGAGAAGAGTGGCTATATTTGAGTCTGGATTTGGTTTCTGTTGCTTCATGGGCTTAAATAAGTCACTTTTTTTCCTCATCTGTAAAAGGGCCAGATGTCCTCTCCAGGTCCCTCTAAGCTGTCACATGCCATGGTCTTAACCAGTGCTTAGACCTGTGAGCTTTCTCTCTCTCAGATCACCGTTCCTCTCACCTAAATGCTTTGGTATTCTTCCCGAGAAGGGCAACATAAAAAATGTTGAAAATAGACAAAAGTCAAGCCACCAGGTGATTTTTAAAGCAAACCAAAATCATATATCTACCGACATTCAAGAGGCCTTTTACCCAACATCCCTCCACCAGTCTAGGGGCCTTCACTCCTCAGCACCAGACACTTGGAAATATATGATCCTTTGCAAATGTTTTTAATAACCTACATTTTAAGGTAGCCAATTCTCTGGGCTACCTAAACCTTATTGGTTGGGATTCTATTTATACAGATATAAGAAAAATTAGATGGCAGTTAAAATCAGTTTTGCTATGCAAATTTATAATATAAACAAAGTTAGAGGGAACCAGCCAATTTGTAGAAACAAAGTAAATTACATAAGCGTCAGAGATAGAAAGGATCACAGCAATTATTACACTTGCGTACAACAGCAAATTCAGGCTTGTGTGCCTGATCCGCAGATGAAGCCAAATGCTGTGATGCTGTGATGCTATGATGCTGGTGTTTGGAGCTAGAGAAAGGTTTGTCTAATTAGACCAGGCAGGAAGACAGAGAGCAAAATCTGACTCCAATCTGCCTCCCTGAAGAAAGGAGGCAGGGAATGGGCGGCGCCTACTCAGTGGGTAGGACGCTGGCCCCCTATATGGAGGATGGTGGGTTCCAACCCGGCTCCAGCCAAACTGCAACAAAAATACAGCCAGATGTTGTGGCGGGCACCCGTAGTCCTGGCTACTCAGGAGACTGAGGCCAAAGAATTGCCTAAGTCCAAGAGCTGGAGGTTTCTGCAAGCTGTGATGCCACAGCACTCTACTGAGGGTGATAAAGTGAGACTCTGTCTCTAAAAAAAAAAAAAAAAGAAAGAAAGGAGGCAGGAGCTTTCACATGACAGGGAATAGCCTCAGATAACACAATAACACCTGGAGTAACCAAACTTCTGGGCATTAGCCTCTAGCTGCAACTTTTTCAGGGACATTCATTCTTCCTGAAAAATGAGCTCATAGATTCTCTTCATGACCCTGGAGGTCTCCCCTTCTGATTGACTAAGAGTGTGTCAGCAGCTAATAACTGAAATTTTACATTATTTCAGTCATTAAAACATGCCAAGGTACTAAACCCAGTAAGGGGCCCAGTTACACTCTCACCTTGAGAGAACCAGCTCAGGGAGGTGCTCCCTGGTCTCTTGATCACACGGCACCCAAGCCCTGGTGTGCTGCTAAATCCCCAGGCTTCCTGGTACGCACATCTTCCTGAAACCAGATACATAGAAAGGACCTGAGACAAGTCTAAGAACTTGAGAAATACCTTTTAGTTAACATGGTACAAACCTTTAACACTATTTTGACCCGTGTCAAAACTGTTGTTATTATAGCTCAATCATGATAGTGGCAATTTCATATGGTACAAAGCATCCTTTTTTTGAACGTTAGTAAAAGCTTGTTCAGTAGCATCCACCAGCCTCTATAAAATACAACAGGAGTTGGGTGGCATCTGTGGCTCAGTGGGTAGGGCACCGGCCCCATATACGGATGGTGGCAGGTTCGAACTCCACCCCAGGCATACTGCAACGAAAAAATAGCTGGGCATCGTGGTGGGCACCTGTAGTCCCAGCTACTCAGGAGGCTGAGGCAAGAGAATCGCCTAAGCCCAAGAACTAGAGGTTGCTATGAGCTGTGATGCTACAGCACTCTACCAAGGGCGACAAAGTGAGACTCTGTCTCTAAAAATAAATAAATAAATGAAAATAAAACTGCTAAAAAAATTAAATAAATGTAAAAATATCCTTTAACTAAAGTAGACTGGTCAGCAAAGAGAGAGAAAATAGAAGCCGCAGGGGCAGCAATCAGCAGTGTATGTGGCCAGGACACGGAGCCTGCCAACAGACTCCCCATCCGGTATGAGCCAAGGTGCTCTCCCAAGCATGCCTGAGAGAACCTGAGCTCACCAGGTTCTCAGGGAGCAGCGCCCTCAAACAATGCAGGTGTCTCCTCCTCCTGGAAGCCTTTTCTCCCCTGCTGTGTCTCTCTCTCTCTCTACACACACACACACAACCCAGTTGACTTACTTGTTTCCTATTGGCCTAAAGGATCCATGAGGCAAGGATGGGGTCTCAGTCTTCTACTCCTGGTGCCTGCCCAGAACACACATCACAGGAAGCACTCAGGGAATGCTGAATGGAAGCAAGAGGAAGCTGAAAGAATCTCAGGGGAGAAGGTCGGGAAGAAGAAAATCAGCCCTATGGGGATAGGTCCTAGGGTGATCCAATGGCCTTCCAAACTGCCATAAAGAATGCTGCTGACAGTGATAAAGTCAATCTGAGCAGAAAAAGAGGTCACAAGGTAGGAACAAATAATTTGAAAGAATCATAGGATAAGGCCAGGATGGTGGCCCAGGTCTGTAATCCTAGCACTCTGGGAGGTCAAAGTGGCAAATTGTTTGAGCTCACGAGTTCAAGAATAGCCTGAGTTAGAGTGAGACCCAGCCTCTAAAAAACAAATAGCTGGGCATTGTGGCAAGTACCTGTAGTCAAGAGAGTCGCTTGAGCCCAAGAGTTTGAGGTGGCTGTCTGAGCTATGATACCACGGCACTCTACCAAGGGTGACAAAGTGAGTCTGTCTCAAAAAAAAAAAAAAAATTGGTTTCATAATAGTACTGAGTACATTGGATATATAATCACCCACACTTTCATATACCCACAATTTCAAACACAATTATAGCCCAGAAAGAAGGAGAGAACAGGAGGGCAAGGGGAAGAGAGGGGGGTGGCCAGGTGGAGGGAGCGTAATCAGTGGGACCTCACCTATTGTGTATATTGCAAGGGTACATGTCAAATGTATTAAGAGTAGAGTAAAATGTCTAAACACAACAATTAAATAAGTGAGGTGAAGGCTATGTTAACCAGTTTGATGTAAACATTCCAAATTGTATATAAAATCAGCACATTGTACCCCATAAATGCAGTAATATACACAGTTATGATCTAATAAAAAAAAAGAATTATAGGATAAAATTCTCTGAAGTGGTCTAGTCCCACTGAGATGAACTTCAATAAACTGCAATGCCCAGGACCAACCCTCACAGACACAGGCAGAGCCAGAAGTCAGGGCAGGTTTCCTGTCTTCCTGCCCCCACTAGATGCCCCAGTCCCCCCACCCAGAAGCCCTGGGAGTGGGCGCTTAGCCACTGACTCAGCCTTAGAGAAAGAGGGAACCGGCAAGTCACTGAGTGTTAATAAACAAGAGGAGACCTGCCCGGGCCATGAGAAAGCTAAGGAGGGTGTAGACAAACACAACAGGGCACCGCAAGTTTGTGTTGCTGGAGGCCACAGTTGTGGCAGGGATTTTAACTGAAGGATAGCACAGGAGCCAGGGTGAGAAGGTGCTGGGGGACAGGTGTGCCGCTGGCCAAGTCTGAGGGAAGCCACCATCACCACTCATGCCACACAGCAAGCTGCTGTCCAGGAATTAAGACGAGAAAACAGGCGAAAGCCCAATTGCCACACAAGCCTGGCTGCAAACGTTCCCACTGAGTAAGAGAACCACAGTTTCCCACTTGTCTGCCACCCACTGTCCCCAAGAAAAGACCCTCGGAGCCTGTTCCAGCTTCAGGGTACATTCTAGAACATGTCTCTGCGAACAAATATGTCTGATTTCCGGATCAGGAAAAGTATACAAGCCAGCACTTCCCCTTTCAGCTCACATACTACAAAAATCACAGCCTGACAGCATTTGTTGCTCTTTGTCTTATCAGATATAACCCGTCCTGATGTTTCCTGAGTCCACTCCCTGACACTGCAGACTAGGAGGTGGTTAAAAGCCCAGGTTCTGTCGTCTGCCTCCTGGCTTCCCAGCCCAACGCCATTACTCTCTGTGTGAACATTCGTAAGCCACGAAATGGGATTATTCTGGAAAAGCACTCACATAAGTAGCTAATTATTATTATTTTTGCTGTTGTTACACTACTACTATCATCATTAGCATATAAGCAATCTTCAGTCGCTTCACCACTAATTAGGAAATCTTTAATAAAACAAGATCTCAAATGCTAATGCTATGCCTCAAAACTACATTCATGCCGACATCAAAAAGACATTGTGGGGAAACGGAAGATTTTGTAAATGGGCAGGGGGTGACAAAAATGCAGGTAATGAATCTATAGATTTTAAAGTCACCATAAATTCTATGTAGTTATACCTATCTCAAAAGTACAAAAGTCACAGAAATGTTAAGAGGAGTGATGCGCTAGAGATACCTTTACCTGATAACTTATAGACAATGTCCTTCTTTCAATGACATGCACCTACAAACATGAAAGGCTGGAAAAGTGATCCAGATGGACCCTTCCACTTGACAGACCTCAGAGAAAGTGCCTGACTGTGTGCATCAGCGTCACTGTACATCTCCGAAATTGAGACTTCAGCTAAATTCTTCCCACATGGGATAGAATTGCTTTGTCACTGCTCTGAAAATGGGTATGTATGTCTCCTTTCATTGTGTGGAGTTTCTATATAAGATACAGACATCATCTCTATGGCTATCAGAAAATGTTGGCTCGTTTTGTAGCTGCCGGCATAGCTTTTGCCAGGGATTTAAGTTTCACTCCTCGGCCACAACTAAGGAGGCCATCTGTGTGTTTGTACAACAGTTCTCCTTTCTGCATTCACTGACAGGACCTCTCTGCCTGTGAGTGTGTAGACGTACCCTGCTCTGCTTCATTGCCAGGGGATGAAGTTTTATCCTAGCATGGAAATTATTATACAAAATTCAAAATAAAGTAGAACCTCTGTAAGTTGACCACCCAGGGAACTGTAACAAACTGGTAACATACAGAGGTGGTCAAAAACACAAAGAACTAGGCCTGCCGTACTGATATGTACAGTGGTACATGTCCGGTGTATGTTAATTAGGTCAACTCTAGGAGGTGGTGAATGTAAGGAGGTGGTCAATGGTGGGGGTTCTATTATATACACTAGAAATACAATGGTAAGGACATCTGTTTCATTCATAATGACAGCTTGAGTGTGTCCTAACTACCCACAGGTTTAACCAGTTTACAATGAACAGCACAGGTAACTTGCAGACATGTTCTCTACCTGCCCACCACCTACAAGCGTACTGAACACAAGGGCTAGAGTAAGAGAGCAGGAGACAGGGCTGTGACCCCATGCAGGTGCTTGAAGACTGGGTGCAGATGTTAAAGTAAACAACCCTCGAGCTGAAGCTAATAGAGGGGTGAGAACCTGCTTCAACTGGCTTGTCAGCTATCTCTGTTACTTCGCATCAATGTTGGCTAATCATAACACCATTTATATCGTGCTTTTAAAATTTCTCCACCCTTGAAATCACCATAACAATTTCAAGACATCATATAAAGCATGGGAATGGGAAGCAACCCAATTATAAGAATTACTACTGAAATCCTTAGCAAAACCCAACTCTTTGAATATCCCCCCCCCCAATTAGTAAAACTACACAAGATCTAAAACCACTTCTTCCAAGTGCAGCTGCTCTTTTTCCTGAGACTCTACTTTTCACTTTCAAGAAAAAGTTGTCACTTGGTTTATGTGGTATGTCCTGAAATTCCTTTCCTAACAACCACCAAGAACTTGGAAAAACCTCCTCTCAGAGGCTCAGAAACCTAAGAAAGGGACTCTTCATGCTACAGAAAGAGCATTTCTTCTCCAAGCCCAAGTTGAACATACTGAAATGCACTTACTCAAAATAAAAACACACAACCCAGACATTCTCCATACTGAATTAGGAAGTTTATTAGGCTCCTAATTTCCATGTCTAGAACATGAGCATGGATTTACATGCGTTGTCTCAGTTTATGGATCTCACATGCATGTCGTCTTCAGTCGGCTGGACCTTTGATTCTACTTGTCAGTAATTTACAGTTAGCTCAATGTGAGTAAATGACAAACAGAATGATGCATAAGCTGGAGCAACAAATCCCACCCGATACCATTTACCTTGTATTCCAAAACCATATCACAATTCTCTCTTTTGAAAAAATAAATTTCAGAACAAAATATTTAATTGTCTTCGCGGAGAAAAATAAAGATAATTCTCTCACTTCAGAATCCAGCAATGAGTGTCCAACTATGGCTAAAAGATACACCCTGAGAATTAAATGATTTTTAACAAACCCATTGAGGTTTATAAAGCTGTATTAACCTAGGGTTAGGAAGGGACACAAGATACAGGTACAAACAGCCCTGCTCATTTTGCTGTGCAGTTCTCCAAGGATGTGGTATGATGAACATCTTTGTCTTCAATGCTTGAAGCGTCTGTGGAGTCAGGCTCGCTCACCACAATCCCGACAGAAGACAGGCTGGAAATGAAGGCGTGCACCCGCTGTGCATAAATATCCCTAATGTTAAAGTAAGGTAGATCGTGGCACTTCTCCGGTGGGTCCTCACTGCACTGGTCCACATCAATGTCCTTCTGCTTCTGGTAATACTTGGAAAACTTGTTGAAAATGATGGTGATTGGTAGGGCCACCACCAAGATGCCACAGATGATGCATGTACTGGCAATAAGCTTCCCGACCAAGGTGACTGGGTGGGTGTCTCCGTAGCCCACAGTCGTCATGCTGATGGTGGCCCACCACCAGCAGATGGGGATGCTGGTGAGGCTAGACGTGTGGTCATCTTTCTCCACAGAGTAGATAAGCACAGAGAAGATGGAAATGCCCACAGACAGGAAGAGAAGCAGCAGGCCAACTTCATGGTAACTGTGTCTCAGGGTAGCCCCTAGAGACCGAAGTCCTACTGAGTGCCGGGCAAGCTTCAGAATTCGGAAAATCCTCATCAGCCGGAGGATCTGGACCACCTTGCCCATGTTCTCGATGTCCTCGCTCTCGTCTTCTTTGGTGTCTACTGCCAAGGTAGCATAGAAGGGAATAATGGAGACAAAGTCAATTATGTTCAGAGGGTTTTTCCAGAATTTCTTTTGACAGGGGGCAGCAACTAATCGGATGGCAAGCTCCCCGGTGAACCAAGCGATGCAAGCGATCTCCACACCTTCCAGCACAGCGTCATCCACCTCTCCATCCTCATTCTGGAACTCTGACATGCTGTGGATGCACATGGCCACGATGGAGGCCAGCACCACACTCAGGGAGAAGATGGCAATCAGCTTAGCGGACAGGCAGGACGCCGGGTTTTCCATTCTGATCCAAATCTTCTTCCGGAGCTGACCGAACCGCAGCTTGTCGAACTTCTCCAGCTCCTTCTCAAACAGGGATGACTCTTCAAAGGAGGAGTCGGTACTCACATCGTGGCTTTTCTGGTCCCAGTCCTTCTCGTGGTTTTCCTCCTTGCGTTCCTGGTAGCGGTTGCTGCAGCAGGAATCAATGAAGAGCTCGTTGATGCCCCAGTACTCAATCTCCTGGCAGAAGGAGAACACGCACAGCTCCTCCATGACGTGCAGCTTCCCTGTGTAGTAAAAATTCAAAACATATCTGAACAGGGAGGGGTTCCGGTCAAAGTAGTACTCCCTGTCGGCCACACTGTAGTCGTCACACAGCTCCAGGATGGCCTCTTCAGAGCGGCAGGTCAGTAACTTCCCCAGTCTCGTATGAGGAAAGCGCAGGAGGGTGCTCTGGTCAACAGACTGCTTAAAGCCACCCACGTTCAAGTTCACAAGTTCCTCGTCTTGTCCAGGGTGATGGAAAAACTCACCAAACACCATGGTGGACCTGGGAGGCAGAGTGCTGGCTGGGAAGGGACACGAGGAAGGTCACGCTGCACCTGGAGGGAGCAGAAGATGGCATTAGCTCTGTGTGCCTGGCCAAGCTTGTTTTTAATCTGCCCTTTTCTGAGATGATGGGCTACATTCAAAGCAAAACAGGAGATGCAATAAAAATGAATATGACACATTTTGACTAGAAGAAAATCAACACAAAACACATTTTTTTCCCAAAAAACTTGGGTTTATAGACACATTTTTTCAGAAAGAGGAAAGATGGTAATATCATTTTTATGAGCCTAATTCCCTGCCTCTATTTATTACGCATCCAAACTTTACCTCCCTTCCTGCCTCCTGCAGAAATAATGCATTTTAGATCACTTGTGCCACATACGCACCTCCACAGTCTCAAGGACAGGCTCTCTGAGTTCAGGAATGCTCAGCTCACATGCAATAAGCTAGCCAGGCTCAAAGCCAACCCTCACATGCCCAGGCGAGGTCCTGCAAGCACAGAAACAGCCCTCTGCACTGCCCTTCACCCCCGACCCACACATCACAGGAGGCTCAATTCGGCTCTCACCTAGACTGTGGGTCTCCCTTAGGCACCCACGTTTTACTCCTGTAAGAGAAAACCCTACTCCCTATGGTTCAATGAGGACAATCAAGATGATATAATTATCTCCTTGTCCTTAAGTACCCTATATCTTAAAGATATCATTACACTTCATGGGATGGTGTTTCATCAGGTACATCCAAATGAAAAGGAACTGACTTGGGGTGGGAAAACCTTTTTAAGTTAATTGCACTATCAATTTTCTGACATGAGCGTGCTACACTCTTACCTCCGCCTTCCTCTCACAGTCTCACACAGCCCTAATCTATAATTATCTTCCCATGGATCGCCCATACAGGCCGAGCACATGGCCTGTTCTCAAAATTCCGACACTAACCAGGGTGTAGCAGATCCATTTCTCAGAGAGAAATAATAGCTCCTGACCACCAGCCAGAGCAATGATGCTCACTCACGGCAGATGACGCACATAAGGAGAAACAGGAGACCATCATACGGATGGTGGATGGAGCTGGACACCATTACACTTATGTCATTCAATCCTTCCAATGTGATAAGGTGTGGATAGAAAAATCGATACTCTAAGAGGTTGCATCCAAGATTGCACACTACATAAAGATAGAGCCAAGTTGCATTAACTCCCAAGTCCATATTCTCTCCACCACACAGACCCCCCACACACACACACACACACATACACACTTTTCTTTTCCCTTACGATAATCCAATAATCCAATGTGGAAAATGCTATACCCGAGGTAAGTCAAGCATCTTTGGTATTACTGAGAAAAGAGGAGGGCTTTATCTTAAAGGAGCAGGGCTTTCTCTTAGGACTGGCTGGAGAGGTTTCACAGCAGGCCAAACCAAGCTCACCAACAGAAAGGACAGAAAAGGAGTAGAAAGAAGCCAGATTGTGAAGTGCCCTGCACATCAGTCCAAAGAGTCTGAATTTTTTCCTGTCAGCAAGACCACAAGAGGGCTTGAATCAACAAGTGGACATAGTTATGTCTGTGACATAGAAAGCCCCCACTGACAGCAGGGGGGGCTGCAGGGGACAAAGACAGTGCTAAGGAAACAGGGCTGTAGAAGAACAGGTGTGGGGAGACAGAGACCCAGACTCACACAGAGACAGTGCATATAAAGAGGAAGTGACAAATTTAAGAGACATGACAAAGGAAGATTGACAAGACTTGGTGACTGGGTGGAAAGACGGAGGCTGTGTTTTCTGGTCTGCATAATTGGGCAGATAGTAACACCACTAATGGAGGCAGAGACCACAGGAAGGAATTTGTTTACCCTAATGTTTAGGAAAGCCAAGGCTGTCCATGAAAGAAGATAACCTCTTCTGAAAAAGACACACCAGAAGTCACAGCCTTAAAACCAGCCCTTGCCATCCACCCCAGAGGAAAGTCTCTAGTCATAAAGAAAACAAGGACATTTGTTCTCAACACCCAAACACCAGTGTGTCCCAGGAAGCTGAGACCACAGCATGACTTAAGGCACCATTTAATAAATTTGCTGACCTTTTCAAAACACTTGGTTCCCTCCACCACCCCCTCCTTCTAATTTTAGTTAATTATCTTCTTTGAAGAACCTAAATCAGAGTTCCAAATATTTATGGAACTTCAGTTCTCTGAAAGATGGCTTATGCTCATGGCAAGTACAGTGGTAAAATGTTTCAAGGATATAGTTTTAGCTGAACTGCCATTAATATCAATTTTCACCTCCTTGCCTATCCTAGAAACCAACAAGCATAGAGAGTTGGTGTCTGCTTCCACTATACGGCCTGCATGAGTACGTATGTATGTGTGTAATGCATTTCCCCATCTCTACGCAGTTACTTCTCTAAAGAACGTTGTTATCACCCACAATATCAGCCTTCTTACTCCGTTCTCCCTGTATTTTATTCACCCCCACCAGTGAAAGAGAGTTATGAATTCCATCCATCCCATGAAGTCTAATCATAAAAGCAACACACAACACAAAATGAGGGGTTTCTGGGATTGTCGGGCTTTCAGAAGAGAGAAAAAGGAAAGCGTCTCTGTCCAGATCAAATGCTTCAGTTCAGAGGCAAGCTGAGATTCGCCAGGTCACTGCAGCCAGAGTCCCAGTGTTGTTGGCCTCCTTGGCTGTGCAGAGCCCACAGCATCTGGCTGTGGACAGGAAAGAAGGAGCCCCCAGCTTTGCAAACTGCAGTAAGTTTCCTTGCATGCAGACAGTCCCTCACCAGTCATGAATATTCCCTGTACCATTTGCTCCTCACTATGGACTTGGACTTGACAGATGAGGAGCAAGATCAGAAGTGATGGATACAACATCAAACTGCTATTAAGGGTTAGAGGCAGAGGCCTGAGCCAGGGCTTCTTCTGCCAAGCTCTTGACTCTCTACAGTGTTCTGACTAACATAATTAAAGTCACATAAAGAAAACAAGATACTGAACATCATTATTTCCAAGTATCCTATATTTAGGCAAGGTTTTATTTAATAGCCATTCATTTACTCCTTTCATTCGTTGGTTCATAAGTATATCTCCATATATTTATATAAATAGATTTATAATTTATATATTTATACATATATAAAATGTGTGTATATGAACCGTACATGTACTAAATAAAAATATGAATCAATTCATGGATAAACAAAAAGTCAGAAAAACTTTCCTTATCCTGACTCAAAATATATTTAAAAAAGAAAAAATAATAATTATATAAGAGTAATTTTTTCATATAGTAAAAAGGACACCAGTACAGAAAAAACGGAAAAAAAAAAAATTGCCCCTTACATCACAGACAAAAGGTTAATATAGCTAATGACAGCAATATAGAAAAATGGACAAGAGAAATAGACAATTCACAGGAAAAAAATACAAGTGTACCTTAAAACATATAGAAAGTGCTCAACTTTGCTCATAATACGATACATGCAGATTAAAACTACGCTAAAATATAACATTTAATCTATCAAATTAGGGAGAAAATCTGAATATTGAGCTGCATATTCTATTAGTCTATGGGGAAGCAGGCACTCTCCACATGGCAATGGGAACGCAAAATGAGGGGAACTCCTATGAAGGGGAAATCTAGAAAAGCGGCATTGTCCCAGCAGTCTCTCTTCTATAACTCTCTCAAAGACAAGACTAACACTGACGATGTTCCATTTGTTCCAGAAACAAGCTAAATGCCCATGAATAGAGAATTAGCTAAAAAAGCTAGTTAGCTGAAAGTCTATGTTTTTCTACACATATATGCAATAGAAACATTTCTGGGACATATTAGTGAAGTGGGAATAAAAAATAAATTTAGAGAAAAGTAAATATAATAAGTTGTAAAATAAGGAGGAGTTATGACTATGCATACACATACAATGGTACACACATGTGTATTGCTTGCGTGAAGAAAAAGAAACAATGAAATGCTAAATCAAAAAATAATAAAATTCTTCCCCATATTGGGAGAAAGGGAACAGAGTGTAGGGGACAGTGCTGAAAGCTAAACTTAGGAATTACCCAATGATTTATCTAAGAGGGTGCTACAAAGACCCAGCACTCTTTTCTCAAAGAAAAACTCCAAAGCTCCCCATAGTGTCAGCTGAAGAATGCTGCAATCTCATCACAATTCAACTTTTCCTCTTGCCTAATCCCATTTCCTTCATTCCCCCTGGGAGTTGATCCCAAGGACACCTCCCAGTTAACTTTCTGTACATAAATCAGTCTCAGTCTATTGACTGGGGAACCCAAGTAAAGACGCCAACGTAGAAGCACTGAACATCCCGACTTTGCTCACATTGAGACATCTAAATACAATTCCTCACTAAAAAGAAGCAAGGCTTCTTGGAGAAATAGCCAATCCCAACGGTGGGGTAAGAAACATATAAGACAAACCAGTAATATTTTGTTATACAAGAAAGCATGAAAGCTATCAAAGATGACAGTGGAAGAAACAAAACTTAAAAAACTCCCACGGCCAAAGGTGGGAAATCTATGCTTCGAAAACAAAAAATAAATCTGCAATGAACTGAAACATGTCAAGTTTGTTAAAATTCCTGAATTGATTATAATATTTTCTAAAATAAAGAAGGAAATACTCTGGTCACCTTTGCATGGTACTAGAATAATAATTAATTATTCTGGAATGTGGAAAATAAAGCTTTTATTCTGCCTTTCTGCATGAATTATGCCTAAGAAAATCATATAGTAATCATGAGAAAATTTTATCTTTATAAAAAATATTCCAATAATTCAAACAAAATAGAAACAGAAACAATTAAAATGGCATACTAGAAAGCATTTAGATTCAAAAAATGTAAATAGTTTGAAAGTAAAAAATTGAAAATAGTAACTGAAAGAGACCTGAAAGTGTCTATACTGATATTACACAAAAAAACTTTAAGACAAAAATGTTACTAGAGACAAAAGGCATTGAAAAGTAATAAGAATCAATCTATCGAGAAGGCATGAGCAATAAATAAATACATATAATGTATATATTTATATATTACTACATACTCACCAGTAGAGCCTAAAAAATACATGACACAAACACTGACAGGGATAAATAAACTGAAGACTGAAGGGATAAATAAACAATTCAACAATGATAATTGGAGATTTCAATATCTTCCTTTCAACAATGAATGTAACAACAACAAAAAAACTATAGGGACAAAAGAAGGTTTGAACAGCATTATAAACCAACCAAATTTGACAGACAGCTATAGAACATTCTACCCAACAGTAGCAGAATACACATTTTTCTCAAATTCATTTAGAAAATTCTCTATTCAACAAATGGTGCTGGGAGAACTGGATAGCCACATGTACAAGACTGAAACTGGACCCGCACCTTTCTCCAGTCACTAAAATTAATTCAAGATGAATAAAAGATCTAAATTGAAGGCATGAATCAATAAAAAATCCTCTAAGAAAGTGTGGGAAAACACTTTCTTTCCCCAAGGTATTGGTCTGGGGAAAGACTTTATGAAGACGACTCCAGTGGCAATTAGAACAAAAAAATAAACAAATGGGACTTCATTAAACTGAATAGCTTCTATACAGCTAAGGAGACAAAAATCAATGCAAACAGACAACCTTCAGAATGAGAAAAGATATTTGCATATTATGACTCAGACAAGAACTTGATAACTATGATCTACAGAGAACTCAAATTAAGCAACATAAAAAACGTCAACAATCCTTTATATCAATGGGCAAGAGAGATGAATAGAACCTTCTCTAAAGAAGATAGGTGAATGGTGAACAAACATATGAAAAAATGCTCATCGTCCCTAACTATCAGAGAAATGCAAATCAAAGCCATCCTGAGATATCACCTAACCCCAGTGAGAATGACCCACATCACAAACTCTCAAAGCTGCAAATGCTGACACGGATGTGGAGAGAAGGGAACAATTTTACACTGCTGATGGCACTGCATATTAGTACAACTTTTGAAAGGAAGTATGGAGAATCCTCAAAGAACTCAAACTAGAACTCCCATTTGATCCTGCAATTCCATTTCTAGGCATCTACCCAAAAGAAAATCATTTTATTCCATAAGGACATTTGCACTAGACTGTTTATTGCTGCCCAATTTACAATTGCCAAATTGTGGAAACAATCTAAATGCCCACCAATACAGGAATGGATTAACAAGCTGTGGTTTATGTATACCATGGAATACTATTCAGCCACAAAAAGATGGTGGCTTTACATCTTTTGTATTAACCTTGGAGGTGAAACACATTCTTCTTAGTAAAGCAGCACAAGACTGGAGACATAAGAATCCAATGTACTCAATTCTGATGTGAGGATAATTGATGCCAGCACATGGCAGCGGGGTAGGGGCATGGGAGAGTGGACAGAGAGAAAGGGTATGGGACACATTATATCATGGTCTGTGACACACCTCTTAGGGGTGGGACACAATTATAGGAGGGACTTTACCTAACAAATGCAAGCAATATAACCTGGTTCTTTGTACCTTCAATAAATCCCCAACGATAAAAAGTAATCAAAACCATGAAATAATTAATTATTAATTAATTAATTAAAATTTTTAGCCAAGAAAAGAAAAAAGAAAATTCTCCCATGTAGACCCTCCTACATCAAAAAACAATACATTCAAAAGTATTGAAATACATTTTGAAATATAAGAAGAATAGAAATAAAAGCTCAAGATAAGAAACTTATAGAGTGCAGCTAAAGCAGTGCTTACAGGAACTTTTATATCTGTACATATCTGTAATATAAGAAAGAAAAACCTCAAATACACAACTAGCCTTCCACTTTAAGAAAGTAGAAAGAGATAAAACTAAATTTGAAGCAAGTTGGAAAAAAAGAAGAAAAATAATAAAGATTAAGATTAATGTAGAAATAAAACAGAATAGTAAGAAAATAGAGAAAGTCACTGGCTATTTTAAAAGATCAACAAAATCGACAAATCTTTAGGTAGACTAACCAAAAATAGGAGAGAAGACTAAAATTAGCAAAATCCACAATGAAAGAGAAGACATGACTACTGACCTAATAAAAATGAAAAGAGATGTAAGGAAACACTGTGAACAATTTTATGTCCACAAACTAGACAACCTAGTGAACAAATTGCTAGAAAGATACAACCTACAGTAACTGATTCAAGAAGAAAAACAAGCCTGATAAAACTTATAATAAATAAAGATATTGAATTTGCAATTTAAAAACTTTCAATATGGAAAGCTCGGGTCCAGATAGCTTCACTGCTAAATTCTACATATTTAAAGAATTAACACCAATCCTTCACAAACTCTTCCAAAAGATGGAAGGCACCCTTCCCAACTCATTACATAAAGATAATAACACTCTGAAATCAAAACCAGAAAACTATATCGTGAGAAAAATACAGGCCAGTATCCCTATGAATATAGATGCATAAATCCTCAGCAAAACACTAGCAAACAAAATGCAGCGACATATAAAAAGGATTATGTATGATGATGAGTGAGATTTATATCAGGAATATAAAGTTGATTTAACATGTGTAAATCAGTCAAGGTAATAAAAATACTAACAGAATTTTTTAAATTCCATTATCACAAGAATGGAAAAGTAAGTATCCAATGTACTGAATACTAATATGAAACCAGACCACATCCACACATGAAAGAAAAACACAATTAAATTCAAGGCAGGGGTGCGGGGGGAGGAGATGAGGGGATAGAGAGAGGGGAAGACAGAGGAGGATTGGGCACAGGGTAAGGCTACACAGCTCACCCCATGGGTAAAGGGCTCAACTACAACTTAAACTTTACCTAACAAACACAATGTAACCTAATCATTGGTACCCTCACATTAATCTGAAATAAAAAATAAATAAACAAAAGAAGTAAAATTACAGGGCAGTGCTTGTGGCTCAAAGGAGTAGGGCACCGGCCCCATATGCTGGAGGTGGCAGGTTCAAAACCCAGCCCCAGCCAAAAACTGCAAAAAAAAAAGTAAAATTACACCATCATCTCAATAGATATGGAAGAAATATTTAAAGAAATCGACCATCCTTTCATGACAAAGAAAATAAAATACTCAAAAACTAGGAATAAAAGGAAAATTCCCCAACTTTATAAAGAGAATCCATGAAAAACACACAACTAAAAACATGCTTAATGAGAAAAGGTTCAAACCATTTTCCTGAGAGCATTAACAAAATGGGGATGTTTGTTCTTTCTGCTTCTAGGCAACATTGTACTGGAAGTTCCAGTCATGGAAATTAGGCAAGGAAAAGAAATAAAATGCATCCAGATGGAAATGGAAAAATTAAACTATTTCTATTTGCAGATGACATGGTCTTGTATATAGAAAAGCCTATGGAATCTATACACATACACATATACAAAATTAGAACTAACAAATAAGTTTAGCTATTTTGAAGGTTATAAAATTAATATACAAAAATCAATTATATTTTTATACACTAGTGAAGGGAAAGTATCAATATAAATTAAGAAAATAATTGCATTGATGCTAGTATTATAGCATTAAATATAGCAATAATAGCATTAAAAAGAATAAAATATTTAGGAATAAATTTAACAAAAGCATTTGAACTTGTACAATGAAAATCATAAAATAATGTTGAAAAAATTAAAGAAAACATAAATAAACAGAAAGACATCCCATTTTCATGGATGAGAAGATTTGCTATTGATAATATGGCAACACTCCCCAAATTAATCCTCAGATTCAACACATTCCTAACAAAATCTAGCTGCCTTTTTTCAGAAATTGACAATTTGATTCTAAAATTCATATGGAAATGAAAGGGAACAAAATGTGACAAAATAATCTTAAAAAGGAAGTCACCAAGACAGTGTGACATTGACATAAGATAGGCAAGAAGACTAATAGAACAGAATTGAAAGAAAATAAATAAGCCTATATTTTGAGCTTACTTGTTGATTTATTTTTAATAAGGTTGCCAATACAATTCAGTGGGGATAAAAATAGTCTGTTCAATAAATGGTATTGGGAAAGCCATATGCAGAGGAATGAAACTGACTGTCTATCTGTCACCATATACCAAAGTTAACTTTAAGTGGATTAAAGACCTAAAGGTAGGTAATAAAACTGTAAAACTCTTAGATGTAAATTGGCATAAATTTTCATGACCTTGAATTATTCAATGAATTATTAGATATGACACTCAAACAACAGTAAAATAAAAGTTAAAATAGATAAATTAGCTTCATCACAATTTAAAATAATTGTGCTTCAAAGAACACTACCAAGTCAAAGAATTGGGACACAATTATGAAAGGGTCCTTATCTAACAAAAGCAATCAGTGCAACCTGGTTCGGTGTACCCTCAATGAATCCCCAACAATAAAAAAAGATCCAGAAAATGAAAAGACAGCATACAAAATGGGAGAAAGTATTTGCAAATAATATATCTGATATAAGGGTATAGTATCCAGTATAAAGAACTCTAAAACTCTTACCTCTTACAATTTCTTTTTCTTTTTTTAAAGATAGGTTAGGAGTGCAGAGGTGTGATCATCACTCATTGTAACCTTTAAACTCCTAGGCTCAAGGAATTCTCCCACCTCAGCCTCCCAAGTAGCTACAGCAACATTCCCAAGTAGCGGGACTAAAAGATGCACACCACCATATCCAACTTATTTATGTTTTCTTATAAAAACAAGGTCTTGTTTTGCTGCCCAGCTCATCTCAAACTCCTCACCTCAAACAATCCTCCCACCTTGGCCTCCCAAAATGCTAGGATTACGGCATGAGCCACCACGCCCAGCCTTAAAATGGGCAAATGATCTTGACAGACATTTCTCTGAAAACATAAATTGCCAGAAAGTACATAAAAATATGTTCAACATTATTAGTCCCTAGGGAAATCAAAATCATAGTGTAATATAACTTCATACCACTATGATAATCAAAAGTAATAATAAGTGCCATAAAAGGCAATATAATACTGACACATGGTGCGACATACATAATTTGAAAACACTATACTAATGAAAGAGGCCAGACCAAAAAGCCCATATAGTGTTATGACTCCATTTATAGGAAATATCCAAACAAGTCAAACCCAGAAGGTAGATTAGTAGATTAATATTCCTAGGAGCTAGGGGCAGGAGAGATGGGGACTACTAATGGGTATGAGTGATAAAAATGAGGGTGATAAAAATGTTCTGGAACTAGATGATTGTATAGTCTCATGAAAATACAAAGGGCCACTGAATTAGACATTTTTGAAATGTAGATTTTATTTATTGGGTATGAAGTATATCTCAATAATACTGTCATTTGAAACAGGAGCCCAGCTAATAAAGAAGGAAATGAAAGAATTAAAATCTCACCATTTTGCAACTCATAATAAAATTATGGATCTGGGCAATGATCATCCATCGCTGCCAAAACACAGATATAAAGTTGGCAAGGTTGAAGAAAATGGCTTTGGACTCTCAGGAAGTGACTATGAAGACTTACACATTTCCAAAAATCTCTATTCCTTAAACCTAAGGGTTTATTTCTTTACCAAATGATGGAAAATTCTGGCATATCTGACTCATTAAACGCAGGCCACTGTTAAAAAAAAAAAAAAAGTTAGCAAGGAACTTCATAAGTGGGAGATCAGAGTGACAATACATGAACCTGCTAACCAAGCCTAATAGAACAAAATTAGTAGATTTTACTGAAATAGAGATTTCAGAGGAATGGGTTTAATAACACCACAGGGATGTAATTGGCAAAATCCAGACAGTGGGAAAATATACAGGACAAATAAGATAGCTCAAACAAGGAATTATATGGAATGGGTTGAATGTGTGGGCTTTGTCTCGATCCTGATTCTAACGAGCCAAATACTTTATATACGTGTGTGTATGTATCTGGGTGAAAATCAGAGACATATGAACACCAACCATACACTTGATACCATAATAGAATTATTGTTAATTTTTCAATATCCTAATTATGTTCTTAAAAATGAATCCTTATCTTTTAGAAAGATAAAATATTGATGGATACAAATAGGCAATATTTGGGATTTATATCATAATAACATGGGGGAAGGCAGGACACCAAGTTGCAGAAGGTGATAGGTACACAGGAGTTTAATTTCTTATTCTATTTTTGGACATGTTAAGATTCTCCATTAAAGGTGTTTTAAGAAAAATGTACTAAGCAGCTTTATTGAGGTCATGCAGTGTGGCAAGTGCTTGTAGCAACTGGCGTAGTATATGGACATTAGCAGGCAATGAGTAAGAATAAATGAAAGAATGAATGCTTTCCTTCAACTCTTCAACAACTGTAAGTGGCAGATCTTAGACTCCCAAGTTATAAATAGGGAAACCTGAGACTCAGACTTTGACAAGCACTACCCAGCTATTATGGGGCAGACTCTTTAAACTATGCTTCAAACATGAGCATTTTTTTTTTTAAGTGGGAGGAAGTGGGTACTGGTTCATATTCTGATTTTCATCTTTTGTCAACCATTCTCACTGAAGAATGCTATACGCACCGGTCAGGGCATTGTTAATCGCATGTTGCTGGACACGTGGGGTCCCAAATCAGACATGCCTGTGGATACAGGCATTCGGCTCCCAGAGAGAAGAACCAGCTGCAATTTTCATTCTCTTGCTCAAGGAGAGATTAGGCTCACTGTATTGATTCCCCTTGCCTACTATCAATCCAAATCACTCATGGTGAGAACACTCTATACAGTATTTGGCCTCCATGTGCCTCTCGGTGCTTATAAGATTGATAAGAAAGAAAAGAATGTCAAAAATCCGAGATACTCACTGGCAGATTAAAAGGCTGCTCAAAAAACTACATTGACTCAACTTCTCTCCCACTGGCACCCTGTAAAGCCTTTTCAAAGCCATTAACCTCTTTTTCACCTCCTTTTTCACCCACCACTTCCTATTCCCTTTGCCTCGTGCTCTCTGATTCACTTTAAAAAATACTCTCTCAAAACTGAGTCTTTTCAAGGCTGACACATATATGCATGCATGTGGCCCTGGCCATCTTTGATAACACACTTGCTTTGCTCAGAAAGGAAACAAGAAGAATAATACAAACCATTTTCTTGCTGAGGCAGAACCATTTTTTAAAACCAATTCCATAAAAGTAAATAAAAAACCTAGATTTGTTTTTCCTTCCCACTTGTCCAGAAATCTATAATTCACTAGTCCTTTCATCAAACAAACAAACATACAAACAAAAATAGGCCATTTTCAGCATTCCTATGGCAATCTTTTTGGAACAAGAATGTTCTAAAAAGGGAACATTTCACTTCATTCTATTAAATGTAAAAGAAAAATCATTTAGGTTTTTAAAAAGGGCAGGTTGTGACAAATTCTATTTCTATAAGGATATACAAAATAAATTAAGCCAATATAAACTAGATTGAAAATCTGAACACAGTCCATACCCATGTCTCTTCCTCAGTGACCTCCAGCCAGGCACCTTCCCCAGGATGGCTTTCTCTTACGGCATTGTCTGGGCAGTGAGAAGGTCCTTCCCTCCAGTAGCCTTCCAAGAGGCCTAGCCCAGGCCACTGAGGAAGCTTTGGTGTAAAGTTTGAGTCTCACTGCCAAACAGACAGGCAAGAAAACCCCTTCCTGGATCTGCTCTACATCTGTGTTCTAATAGCCTAGGCCACTGCCCACGACACAGCTGTGGCACAGGCCCTAGCAGTCTCAAAGCTGAACCCAACTTGTAAATGTTGCCCCTAAACAAAATGAACCCCTATGTCCCCTTACTCACGGTGAACTATCCAAGGCAACTAATAAGACCTAAATTCTAAGATGCAGAAAGCTTGATTTCACGCCACCTCTACCCAGGTACATGGCCTTGGGTAGGTAGATTCTCCATCCATGGAAAGCAACTGGTGCAAAATATGGACATTAGCAGGCAATGGTGATGAACCCACCCTGAGGATAATAGAACAAATGCAAAATTCTTTTGAAAAACATAAAAATCAAGACACATGTAAAAGTTCATTCGAAAAATAAAAGTGATATCACAGTTTTTCTCCCTTACCCCTTCCCGGCCCCTACTCCTTTCCCTGCTCCCTTGCTTTCTCCAACTGGTACAATGATATTAAAGTTATACTCATGCCCTCTGGACCTCTATTTAGTGTAACTACTCCTTTTTGAAAACGCCAGGAAACTCTATAATTCACACAGCTCATCTCCAAGCAGAGAGCTGCTCAGAGGCTGGGGGATTTAGTGATTTAGGGAGCCAAGCAGCCAGAAAGCTGCCCTCTTTGTAAAAAGCAAAGAATCACAGATGATAGCTTTTCAAACAGAAACAGTAAAAATGCAGACTTTGCCACAAGAGGGGCCCCCAAACGCTGCTGTAGACACCCCACCACGTCTCTAGCTGAGCCAGGCCACACAGAGGATGGCACACACATCTACGCCAGGAAAATGCTGGTGTCCAAGGTAGGGAGTTTGGAAGAATTTGAATGCGACTAGATCAGTGGTTCTCCTGTCCCTGCCTCCCTTGCTCTCCTCACCTCCCCCACGGCCCATTGTGTAGTGCGCAACTCAAGGTACTACAACAGTCTCTAGAGATCTCCATGCTCACCACGAGTCTGATCACTGCTTACTCTTACTCCAAGCTCCACCAAGGAAGAGATATTTACTGTCCTACTACAGCTTTAGTCTCTTATGCTAACTGCTGCCTATCACCTACTAAAATATATTTGCTTTTATCTCAAAGAATGAACAAAAGCTACCACCACTTTTTTTCAAAGAGCTGGAAGAATGATCTAGCCCAACCATGGCAAAATTAAATACCTCCAGTGGCCAACCAATCAAATGAATGAAGTGGGCTCATCAGGGACTATGGTGAGCTATCCAGACGTAAGTAAGAGGCAGACACTACTCAGCAACAGAGTCTTTGGGGGGAGTCACATGACCAGTACAGACAGACATATCAGTTGATGTTCCAGGACAATGCCCAGACTATGATTTTTATGTGGGATAGCTGAAGTTTAATTAGATAGATCCAGCATGTCTTTAACTTTAGGTGATTCAAACTAAGATGTGTTTCCGGGCCAGATACTTCTGATCAGCAGCCCAGTCTGTGACCTGTGCCAGATTGACCAGTTCCTGCTCCATGGCACCCATTTTAAGCCAGACTGGCTCAAATGAACACAAATGCAACTAGTCACAATAACAGTAGTGTGACTCTCTCAATGTCAAAATAGGGAGATCATGGGAATGTGGACAACAGAGTTTTTAGAGTGGACTGTGGTGTCCCTCAGCACAACTCCAATCCAATCCTTCTTGCCTGACGCTTTCCGTTTAATTGTTTATCCCAACTTCCCCATGGATTTGACAATCAGAAGAGTCCCTTTCATGACCTTTTACCTTTGTCACTACACTGTAAGTTTCCCTCTCGTCTTCCTTTGATAAATAATGTGTTCCAGCGAATATGAAAAAGAGAAAGGCAACTCTTACCCTTCAGGTGGTGATGCCACACTCTCTGCCTTCATCCTGCCCGGGGGGATGTCCATCATCATCCAAGAAGCTCCACCCTTCTCCCCTCACTGGTCCATGCAGTGCACATAGGCATTTGGTGACCAAAAGGAAGAGGAGAATCCTGTTCTCTGGTTGAAGAGGCCAAAGCAATTGCTGGAAAATCACTCACCTGCAGAAGAAAACATCAGCCAACTGTAACTCCAAGGAGAAAATAAATACACCCAAGAGACTCTATGACAGAATCCATGGTCTGGGCACTTTACCGATTGGACCCAACTCTGACAGCTCATCGATTTCTCATGCAGGAGGTGGTCTTTCTCCACCTGTGGAGACATTGCTCCCATTGGACAGGTGGGCAAGCAGACACATGGATGGGTTTACAGCTCTCAGAACTCAATTGAAGTGGAATGCTTAGGGTGTCTCCAAGGACACAGGCCAAAGAAACATCCAAAGATAAAACCAGGCACTAGAATTAGTACAACAGTCACTCACTCTCATGCAGTTTCTCATAGGAGCATTATTCTCCCAGCTAATTTATCAATGATATCCTTATAAGCTTCTAAATGAACACATTTTAATCCTTCTCAGAGACCAACTTCTGGGTGTTACTGCTCTAATAGAATTAACACTTCTGCTCTAATTTGAAATCAATAAGTTTCAAAGGCTGGCCAAATTCAATTTTGCCTTATTTCACACATCAGAAATGATTACAGGTGCTAACACAGAGTCCTCTTGTTAATGTTTGTGGGGTGGAAGGGTGGAGCATGTTCTAAGGCCGTGTCAAAATAAATAAAAAGACAAATTTCAGTTTCTCTCTCCAGATAAAGAAAGCAATAGATTCCAATCCCCAGCCAGGTAAGTCTGGCCTCATGTTGAGGCATTTTCACAGCTGCACATCAGCGTCTAACCATCCATCCACTGATTTTCATGTTTTCCAATCAGGTGTAAAAGGGGGAGGAAAGAAAGAAGAAAAACATTCTGAGCAAAAGGCAAGATAGAAGTGCCTCTGGCTATGCCAGTCATGAAACAAAAACCATGACTGTGGTTTCAGATCTGCTGGGAGCTATCACAGGCGTCAGGATTGCCAACCAGATGCAGTGCCTGACCCCAGTCCCCAGAGCTCACAGGCCCCAAACCCCACAAATAAGTCCTGAGGTCCTAACAATACCGATAGGCAACTGGTGGGGCAGGGGGCCGGGGAGAAAGCAGGAACACAGTTTCTGAGTTGGCCCCAACAGGCAAAGCAATCCTGCAGCATGTTTGGACTTCGCAGAAGGGTAAATTCCCACCTATAACAGAAATAGATAATAAGGAAGAAAGATCCAGAAGCAAAACGTAGCTCTGCCCAGACTGAACTTCTTATATGGAACTCTTGGCAGAGGAGGTAAAGAAATCTCAACAGAAGGAAAAAAATCAGTTCAGGAGCCAAAATCCCTTCCCCCTCTCCTCATTCTCCTCCTCCTTCAAAACCTCCCAGTACAGCACACCACTGGGTCAGCCTCCGATATTTACTTTCCAATGAAAGAAATGTTGTTGCACCTTTTTAAAAGGATATAGTAATACAAGTCTTCCTTTCCCTGTAAGATTAATCTGTCTGGGAGATAATTAATTAACTGCAAACAGCTTTGATACCAGTATGTTAATTACTGAAGAAAAAAACAGCGAAGCACTTTGGCTACACAGCACTTCTAAGAAAGCCCAAGCACTGCCTAGAAGTTCACTGCACTAGATCATCCCGGAAAGGTCAGTGCCAGCTCAGGGACATGCTGAGAGGTGAGCCACATTTCCTTTTCACAGACACTGGTACCTGCTGGGCCTCTAAAAGTCAACATCTGTGGGCGGCGCCTGTGGCTCAAGGAGTAGGGCGCTGGTCCCATATGCCGGAGGTGGCGGGTTCAAACTCAGCCCCGGCCAAAAAAAAAAATAAATAAAATAAAATAAATAAATAAAAGTCAACATCTGAAGAATAAATGCCAACTCAGGCTGTCCCTTTCTCTCTTCGTCCCCCCAAAACTCAGAATTCCCATGCCCTGCCCCATTTTTCATCACCATCATTCTTATCTAAAAACTAGATTTTCAGAAAACATGTAACACCCATTAATGCCTATTCCAGTGAATTTATGTCAATTCCCACCCCTGTAAGAGCATTCCCATCTATAGTATGGCTTCTCAGCAGGAGATGATAACTAGCACTTTCTGCATCCCCGCAAGAAGCCAAGAAGCTCACTGGGAGTTCTACATACATCTCTGTTCTCAACCACCATACATGGCTAAGTATTATTAGTCCCATTTTGTAGGTAAGACATCAGGGTTCAGGGAAGCTACCTACCTGCACAAAGCCTCAAACCTAAGGAGTATCAGAGCCAGGATTCAAACTCATGTAAGTCTTTCCAATTTCAATTAATGTGGAAACTCAGGATTCCTCTTAGTTGGGAAATCAAGGAAGGACTGGGGGAAGTGGCAGAACATGATCCAAATAAGCATGTTTGGGGGAAGAAAAATGTGTACATCCAACATGTACTCTCCCCTTCTTGCTTACCTATCCGGTGTTTGTATTAATCTGTGTTCCTACCATCCTGATCAGTGTTGGCACGTTGTTTATGATTTAGCACTTAACAGATTTCTGATTTTGCTGAGTGATTCAGCAGGATCCTGGAAAAACACATCAAGCTCACTCAAGTATTGCTACCCTCCCTTCACAATAACTCTCTGCATCACCCTGGCACTTCCCTCCACCCTGGCCATACTTCCTAAGGGGTGGACGACAGGCATTCAAAAACATGTGAAATGACGGCCTCCATCATTGAGAGGGAAAAGGTGAAGATCAAGTGCATATTGGACTCTTTCATCATCCAGAGATTTGACATCCAGTCTTGGAACAAAAGCCAGGAAAAAGCTAGTGGACAGCAGTGCACAAGAATGAGAATGTCTCCCTCCATGCAGTCTTGGGGTCACATGTGGCCTTCTGTATCCTTGACTGTGGCCTTTTGACTGAATCCAAATTTTACAGAACAAATCCTTTTATTAAAAAAATTTGTTCTGTAAAGTTTGGATTTAGTTGAGGGGCTACACTTGAGGTTCTGGGGGGCCACATGTGACCTTGAGATCACAGGTTTCCCACCCCTGCTTCTCCCAGGACTAGAAAGCAAAGGAATAAGATTGCTTCAAAAACTATACACTCAGTGCCTGATAGATCAAAGCAGACAGTGCAGGTGACAATGGAGCACAGGTCTGAGTCGCAGCACTTGTATTTCAAGAGCTCTGTGTGTCCCCACCACCACCCTTCCCACCTTCTTCTGAAATGTGGTCACATCAGGGCTACCCACTAGACTTAGAAAGCCTCCAGTTAGGGACAGTGTCCTAAGATCAGTCTTCATATTGATTACCCCTGTCACACAATGGTGCCTGACATATTTTTGAAATAATTCGTCTCCCCTGAGCCAACAAGACTAAAGAGTACATAAATGCAAAGAATCAATACGGATAATGAAAGGCAGTTTGTCAGTCGTGGAAGCAGAGAAGAAAAGTGTGAGATATGGAAGCTGGTTCTGAAACCCAATCCCAGCAGTGGCTGAAGGAGGAAGGTCTTATCCTAAAGATTCAGCACATCTACCCTGATGGTAGAACATCTCAAGAATGGAGATTGAGATGTCAGGACATCAGGGTTTCAGGTATCATGTTACACCCAAAACACATCTCCTTGTTCTGACTCCAGACTCCCCAGGCACCTCCTGGTGATCTGGATTTTCCTGCATCTTGCCGACAGGGAGTATACGAGCTGTGTGGTCAACAGTGTCCACTCTGTCCGCTAATTCTTAGTGGAACTTAATAAAACAAGAAGAGGTTTATTTACGCAGTTGCCTGAGTCACGATGCAACTTAACCACATGAGTTTGATCAACTCTGGGACAACTGAAAGAGTTTCTAAAGTTTGCAGTGCAGACAGAGAGCTGACCCCTACCCATGATAGCCACCTTTGAACCCCCCTCCTCCTGGCAGCCAGCCAGCTTCCCTGGAGACATTGTGACCTTGGAAACTTCTACAGGAGGATTCTACAATTCTGGCTCCATTGACATTGCGGGGCGAGGTAATGCCATGTTCTATGCATGGAGGGACCACAGAAGAGTATTCAGCAGCAACTCCCACCCCAGCCTCCACCCACTAGAGGCCAGCAGCACACCTCCCCCCTCCCAAGGCTGTGATAACCAAAAATGTCTCCAGATACTGCTAAATGTCTCTTGGGGGCAAAGATCATCCCCAGTTGAGAACCAGTATCCTACAGATAGAGTTAAAGGACCTCAGACACCTGTTTGGGAGCGAAAGGTCAGAAAGCTTGGAATGACAAATTGTAGTAATACTTCCTCTGCCCCTGGGGCTGAGGATATTCCCCCAACACTTGTTCTTTTAGGATTCAGTCATGGCATTTCGCTTGTCAGACAACCAAAATGTTTAAAATGAAGAAAGATAACAAGCAAGTTTAACCTTTTGTTGAAACTCAAAGCATGCTTCATAGGATTTGAGTCTAAAGGTTGTGATTTTCTCTGAGAGAGTTTTAAATTTCCTAACATTTTCAGTGCCACAGTGATACAATGGGCACATGCCCTAGCCTAGTTACAGACATACCACCTGCTACGGCTTTCCACAGGCAGAGCTGCTCCCACTAAATACACTGCACCTCCCGACCAAAGCTCTAATCTTGCGGAAACTCACTGATATCCCGGGAAAAAGGCACATACATGTCAGTTTCACAGTCTTGCCACTATTCATCAACCACAAACCAATTTTCAATCAAATTGGAGAGTAATAAAATTATAGAAATAATAGTGGAGGTGAGATTTGACCCTACCTCTATTTTGCTTAACTAATGAGAATTGCCACGCAGTGCTTTTTTCTTAAATAAAATTAAAATGCTTCAGACTGCCACAACTGGATTTAGTGTGCTAGAAAAATTTTACTGATGTTGAAATCCTAATAATCCAAGTCGTCAGAACCACACATCTCCCAGTGGGCAGACTGTAGATGACTGAGGTTATCCCTAAACTACTTACTTTTCCTAAATTACCAAATTTTAAGAAGTACCTTAAGTTAATATGATAAATCCTTTAATTAATGTGATATTTTTTAATCTGTCCCAAAAAGAAAATAAAAAATTCTCAAGGTCTAATATATTCAGGGACAAACCAGTAAGTACTTTTAAAGCAAAGCCTCTAAATGATTTTTGAAAGGTTAGTATAAATTAATTTTCTCCTGGAAACTCAGAAGGAGTAAATGCAATCCCATCTCCAGAAATCCCAACAGCTTGATGTATGTAACTAAACACCACCTTCCTCTCCTTGAGTTCTGTGTTTCTAGACAACCTCCCCCCGAGGAAGAGGAGAGGCAGCAGGGATACAGCTGTGTCACCTCCCCAAAGCAATCCAAGGAGAGGAAAACAGAGACAGCCAGACCAGGAGCCTCCCTGGAGCTGTGCATGCACATCACAGGAGGAAACACCAGCCCAGCATGGTTATACCGCAGTGTTGACAGAGGTCTGGGGTCACTCCGAGTAGCCCATGCAGCTACCAATTTATACAGGCCCGGGTGAATGAACTGCCCAGGCCCCATCCAACTTGTCGCTGAAGACCGAGGCTCAGGCTACAACCAGGAAACAGGCAGGTCGAATTTGCCCAACTGGAGACCCTGCACCAGTTGCCTCTGTCTCTGTGTTTTAAATGGGTGACATATCAAATGACTGTCACTGGCACACAAAAGAGGAACTGAGGGCAAGCATCTCTGGAGGGCAACTGGAAAAACCACACTGCACGGTGTTAACAGAAGTACAAACTGGTTGAAAGAAACCCTTCTAGAGGGCATTACAGCGATGTACATCACCAAGTCCCAGTTTCCCATTTTGGAATGTATCCTGAGGAAATAAGTCAGACAAGTATTCAACAATGTATGTACAAGGAAGTTCATTGCATTATTAATTATTCATAACAGTAAAAGAGACAAAAGCAACCTAAGTGTCCATTGGTAGAAGAATAAGTAAATGGACTGGGAATAGCCATGCAATGAATACTCTTTAGCCATTCCGAAATAATAATAGGAATACCTCCCATATACTGAGCTGGGCCCTGTGCTAAGTGTTTACATGTCTCAACTTATTTAGCCCTCACAACATTTGTACAAGCAGTGTTTTCATTGCATTCCTTTTATAGACAGGGAAACTGATGAACAGAAAAGTTAACTAACTCTCTGGAATCAACAGCTGTTAAATGACAACTCCACGATTTGAACCCAAACAACAAAGCCATTCTCTTAACCACAACACTCCAACGGCCTGTAGATCCATAAACAGTCACAGTTAAGATAAGGAAAAAAGAAAAATAATTACAATATAATATATGGCATGATTCTACCTTTATAAAATGTTGAATTTTTTAGAGTGGAATAAAAATCTATAAGAACATACAACAAAGTGTTAGATGCATTCTCTCTGGATAATAGAATTTACAGTGATTTTTGCTTTCTACTCCCTGTCAATATTGTGCGAATTTCTTTAAATGAGTAGGTATTACATAATACTTATGAAAACGGTTATTTCTATTTGGAAAAATAAAAGCTTATAAGCAGTTTTAGTCAGCATTTGGGTAGGGTAGAGGGGGAGTGAGAGAGAAACCAAGTGAAATTTCAGACATGCACTTCTGCATCAGCAGTGCGAATCATAAGCTGCTGCTGTGTGCTCCTGGTTGCTTTGTGGCATCCTGGGAACATGGAGGACAAAAGATAACATGGGTCTTACCCTCAGAGCTCATAGGAGCTTGGAAGAACCTGTAGGAGGGGAACAGGTAGTAGATAAGTAACTGCACTCCAAGGCACAATGCCGGGTACCACACAGAAAGGTACAGAGAAGGTTTCAGGGAAGTTTAGTTCAGAGTTCTTTGGGACTGGAAATTAGGGACAGTCACGTGAATAGGTAGCATCTGGAGCTGAGCCTTGAGGTCAAATATTAACAAGTAAAGGATCTGGTAAGGGTAAGAAGGCTCTTCTTCAAGGAGAGGAAAGAACGCACAAGACACAGTGGCAAGAAAGCTTGTGGTTTAGACAGAGAGCAGCCAAGAGGGGAGCTCGGCTATAAGAGGTAGTCCTTGGAGCTGGGGAGATTGACAGAGATTATGTCTTTATAGAATACAAACTATGCGTCTGTACTCTCCATATCTTTGTGAACTAGGAACGACTGAGGTGGGAGCTGTCCCTGGGAGAAGAAGAGGGACTGCCTGTGGCCGTACAGAGGATCTGAAGGTACAAAGGAATCACACTCCAGGCCTCCTGAATGTTTTAGCCAGGAACCAAGTCAGAGAAATGTAAAGACCTCTTGGCATTACTGCTGTTCCTTAGACATCTAAAAAATTAGAAGCTGCCATCGGGTACCCCAGTCCACTAGGAATTCCAGTGATCTGAAATAATAGCTGTGAATCCCACTCGTGCCAACTGAAATATAGACAAGAACAGAAACATTGGCAACATTTCATTTGTTCATTCCACCTTTGGGTTTCACTGAATCTGTTCTCCACCTAACAGTCAGAGTAGGGATCTGTACTGAGAATCCAGGAAGTCCTCGAATTTAGATGGGAATAAAAAAAATCTTTATTTTCACTAATCTTTAAATGAAATTTAGCAATTCCTTCCATTAAAAATGCAGGCATTGGCCCAAGATATTAGCCTTATGTCTTAGCAGTACCTGTGACTTTACATCAATAGAAATTGAATAATTTCAACTGTATCAGAGTTGTTGCAGATATCCCAAAATATAATTTGTGCTCATAATTACTTTGGAATCACATTAGTTACAGACCTACTGCTAGATTTTAATTAATGAGTTAACAAAGAAAGCACACATATTACTAAATCATAAATTAGTCTTACTATTTTGATAACTGTATTTTAATACAATAGGATTCCTGTATATCCTGTGACTTCTACCTTTTGCATTTAAAAGTGCTATTTTGAAAGGGGGTCATTAGCTGCTCCAGACCACTAAAGGGGGTCCATGGCCAAAAAGGGCGGTTGGATTGGAGAGGTTAAGAATACTTTAGCTAGAGGAGCGGTTTTCAACCTGTGGGTCATGACCCCTTTTAACCATATTAAAGGTTGGCGGCATTAAGAAGGCTGAGAACCACTGAGCTAAAGATTCTATCAAAACGTAAGTCACACTATGTTACTACCATGTTCCATTCTACTTACAGCTCCTACCACCCACCTTTCCCCCACTTTACTTGTCCATTCTCATCTTCTAACCCTCTGGCATATGGTATCCCTGATAATCCTTAATCAGGCCAAGTGAGGCACGTCCTGCCCCAGGCCCTTTGCACTGGCTGGTCCCCAAGTGCCCGTATGGCATGCCCCCTCTCCTCCTTAGATGTCTACTCCAGTGACATCTTTTCAATAAGACCTTTCTTGGTTACCCTATCTAAAATGTCAATACCCTCCCAAAGAACTCCTGCCCCCTTCTATGTTTTATTCTAATCATTAGTATTTGCCACTCCCTAAAATATATTTAGACACATATAGGCATATATATGTGTATATTTTTTTATTTACTATTTGCTTCCCTATGCCAGTATGAGCTCCACAAGTGTAGAGATTTTTGTTTGCCTTATGCACCATTGAATTTCTAGTGCCTAGAATCTCATCTGACACATCGTAAGTTCTTAAAAATTATTCTGTTGAATTAATAAACGAATTAATGAATTGGCTAACATTTGCAACATATCCTGTGTCATATTATAGTCTCTCTTGCCCATGGCATTAACTGGGAGAATAGAAAATGCACAACAAATGTACTTTTGAAACCATGTTCACCACAGAAGAAAAGTAGCTAATTTATCAGCCACTGAGAATTAGGGGGAGGAGGACACATTTTTTCCTTAGTTAAGACAGTTTTTACCAAAGACAAGATAAATAAGTTCTAATGTATGCACACGTACAAGTTATAAATTGGCTCAAATGAAAACAATACAATTGTATTGGCATAAAACCAATAAAAGTTCACTATCCCCGACTGCAATAGAAGTGATGTTGATTGATCAGATCATCACACGGAGTCTACCTGGCAAATACTAAACGGAAATGGACAGCATATTATTCATGAGTTAATGCAGGGAACATAACCCCACCAGACTTTGTTCAACTTAAACTGCAATTGTTAAAATGTAAAATTACCTATTTTAAGGCACCGCTGCTTACATGTTAAATTCGTAAAAATGTGTTTAACTCCAGTGAGGCCTAAAGTTGACAGAGCTGTCTTCACACAGACATATAAAAAGCACTTCGTCCCATTCTATAACCCAAAGGGCTTTGTTTTAACAAGAACAACCACTTCTTTTAGTATGATCTGCCAATCAAAGCTAAGACTGGATTTCTTATTGTTCTTATAAAATGTAAGCAAAGGACAACTAAAGTACTCCATTTCTCTGCACTTATTTTATCTGCCCTTCAAGACAGCTCTATCCTAATATCAAGAGCCAATTCCTGACCCAGACCTCTCTCTTCCCAATACCAGGCTCCCACTGGCCACCCCACCCACCAGCACTCGCCTCTTTCAGAGCATTGAACTGGCTTGAGAACAATTTACTCACTGTCTCCACACTTCACTATGAGCTCTGCAAAGGTAGGATCTATTTTTTTTTTCTTAGTCTTTGTATCCCTAAAGCCCAACAAATATAATGAATGAATGACAGAACTTCTTTAATCCCGTGATCAAGAGTCAGGCATTATTCATTTACAGATGAGGAAACTGAGGTTTGAAACAGTTAAGTAGAAAGCAGAGGTGGCCAGCCCAGGGAGGCTCGTCATACTTTGCTCCTGTTGGGGGTGGTTTGTTGTCTGTCCTTACGTATCGGGCTCACATCCTTAAAACAAACTGTACATTGGCCTTATCTCCCTAAAGAAGCCTAGGGACAATACCAATGACTTTTTCTGACTTCATCCCCTTTCTGTGAAGAGCTACAATGCATAAGGATGGGAGAAGAGTCATAATTCTTTCCATGCTTACTTTTATAAAGTATTTACATTCAATCTCCTTTATAGTGCCCATTGCAAAATAGCTTTTCTAGGAAAGAATTTTACCGTGCTTAATTTTGCCAGACATTACCTGAAGCATTTTATTATAGGCCACCTAATGCTAGACAAATACTATTATTACTCCCATTCTGCAAATGAGGATTCTGAGGCCATGGAGGTTAAATAACTTGCCCAGCCAGGAAGAGAAGTAGCTAATATTCAGAACCGAAGGTAAAAACCTAGACTCTGCCACAAGCCTGCCTTGATTTGAAAGCCCAGCCTGCCACTTTCTGGTTGTTTGACTTGACTAAATCATTAGGTTTCCTCATCTATTGATAGATAGGTGGATGTATATAATAACAATAATTGAATATAAGATGATAATAGTATCTACATCTAAGTGTGGTTATGAGGATTAAATGGGATAATATGTGTATATACCACATTTATAACAATGTCTGGCACATCCCAGAACTGCCACATCAATACTGACTATTATTATTTTTATCAGTAAGTATTGCCAGAGTCCAGAGCGCAAAGTGGAATTGTAAGCCCCCACCTACCTCATGCTAATTTGACCTGCCCCAGTCAACGTAGATGTAGGACCAGCCTACAGCAATACTGGGGAGCCGGCAAAGTCCATTCTACAGAAATCTAATTTCTTCAGCCCCTTCAAAAACATTGCTTCTTCCATCTCTACAAATAATGCCTGTGTCCCTCTCATACCAGTAAGGAAGGCTATGAGGTTAGTCTTTCAACTCTGGACACTTCCTACACCTATTAGGGTTCTTTGGACACAAGCAACAGCAACCGGTTATGACTAACTCAAAGAAATACAATTTTTTCCAAAGGCTAAATGAAGCTTCTAGAATCAAAGAGAAGTCCAAAGAGCCACTTCTGGAAAAAGGCAGGAGCCAGGGCCCTTCCGAGGAACCTGGAAGCAGAAACTACAGGAAAACTTAACAGAGGAAGAGTCTGGCCAGGGAGCCATCACAGGTACGAATTCACTACAGCGGTGTCTCCGGTCCTCAAGTCACACAACTGACAGAGAGTCTGGCTGGCTGGGCCTACAGCACCTGCCCACCCTATGGCTGTCCTGGGCAAGGACAGGAAGCCAGCAGAAGGAGTCTCTTGGGACACCCTCAGCAGTTACTGCTCCACCAAGACAGGCCCAAAAGAATTACGGGGCTTCAGATGTATGACCAAAAAATTCCATTTAATCTCCATCCCTGACCTTTAAAAAAAGAAGATGAAAAAGAAGCAGCATAAGGAATTTCAGGCATCAAGGAACAGAGTTATCTGAGTAACAGAGACCTAGTCAGGTGGGCGACCTGCATCCTCGAGGCCACCTGTGGCCCTCCACATCCCCAAACGCCGCCCTTTGACCAAATCCTAACTTCACAGAACAAATCCCTTTATGAAGAGAATTCATTCTGTAAAATTGGATTCAGTCAAAAGGCTGCACTCAGGGATCCAGAAGGCCACATGTGGGCATAGGGCCACGGGCTCCCCACCCCCTGCCCCTGTCTGTCCTCTATATCCACCAATCTACTTCACACCCCTCTGTCTCAACCCAGTCACGTTATACCCTGTCCTCAAAAGCGTTGTGCCATCTCCCTTCTAAAAGTCACTGAAGCTGTTCCCACTAATTGAAGTGTCCTTTTCCCTTCTTTTCCAATTAATTCTAGTTACATCTTTAAGAAATCGGCTCAAATATCACCTCTCCCAGGACACTTTCTAACCCTTTCTTCCCATATACACACCCCTGATGCCAAGTAGGCCTCTCTATCTTGTGCTTGCAGAGCCCCATTTCTTAGCAATACAGCGATGTCAGTGTCTGCTACAGCACAGACAATGGGACATGTGTGGAGAATTATAACTGAATGAATATCCCACTTAAAGGTAAGAGATAGGAATTTTCTCACTCACGATGGAGGGGGGAGGGCTACTGGCAAGGTGCCTTCACTCTTACCACCTCTCGGGGGGCTCCAGGACTCTGTGGTGAGCTCCCTAACGAGGCTATTGTTTCTCTGCACCCCAGCCAGCACCTGACAGTGCTTTGGCATTTCCAAAGGATTTCAGAAAAGTGTTTATTGCTGCTAGAAAAAAACAGAGTGCTTTTTCCCAACCATAAATCCTCAGCCAAGTGTCTATTGCTGTAATAAGTTGCCACAGTGACTATTTATTTTATGGGAGTAAAAAAAAGTTTCACTTAACTTTTGAAAAGATATGACAAAGTACACACGATGGTTTATATAGCGTCTGGTAAGTCCATTATTTGGAAGGTAGTAACAAACGTGTTTATACTTCACAAACATCCACATCCAGTCAGCTCCTGGAAGCCATCCTGGGAGGATTTTTTAAAATGCTTTGAACTACCCACTCTGACTAATTCTATACTTCATCAATATGAAAGAAAATTATAAAAATAATGAGGTCCTCAGGCAATGCAAGGCAAAAGAGTTTTCAATTTGACTTATTAAAAATAATTGTCACATTGAGTCTCCTTTCTCCAGTCCATTTCCTAAATACCCTCACCTCTCTCTGAGTTCCCAGCTTCCCCACATAAAGAATCAGGAGGAAGTGAGCTGGAAGGAAGAAGAAAGATCCCCAGAAGAACACTGCATCCTCCAGCGAGCCCAGCATGAGCCAAGCTTCAGGGACAGCTTCAGGCATCACCTCTGGACAGGTGCAGCTTCCCTTCTGCCCTGCCGGAAGGCCGTCCTCCCTCCACACTAAGAAGGCGCACACAAACTCCAAGTACTGTCAGGTAAAACACGGCTTTCTTCACCTGACTTTCACAATCAAGGTTTCCATGTCTGTGAGTTTCCCACTCAAGTTAGTTTCAATAGGGTAATTCAAAATAGTTTCACACTCTACTCATTTGGTAGTTTCTGATGAAGTTCACAACAGAATGGTGCAAAACAGGGTTTTGTACCTACCAGGTACTGTGAACACTATTTGGGTGACAAGCACATCTTTAGCTGGGACTCAAGCATTATGAACATGGTCCAAGTAATCTAAAACATTTGTACCCCCTTCATACTTTGAAATTTAAACAAAACAGAGTTTGGGCGATTGTCGAAGTTCATTACATAGACTTGGAAAAAATACTATGGTATTCTTTTGCAGTTTGTCTACATTTCTCGAATCAACTAAGCAGCCCACACTAATGAGCACTCTTGTCTCCTCAAGGGTGTGCATCTGCATTGATGGGCACGTGAAGCAAGTGTGTGGCCTCGTTCCCAGAGGAGAAAACTCCCCTCTTCTACACCACATAGTGCTCAGGTCCCAGGACTCAAAACCACCTCGCTATCCTCTCACTAGGATTCACATCAGCTGGGGTGAGGCAGCCTGAAAGCTCATCCTGGAGTCTAAAAGGGCTTGCTTGGAAATGGTTGCTCATTGCTCAAACTAACTTGCAAAGGAAGGGTTATAAAACAGGAGGGCCTGCTATGCAGCCTTCACTCTACTGATGTGGGTAACAGGGATGAGATACAGAGAAACTAGGAGCAAACCCTCTGGAGTTCAGGGCCACACTATGTAACCGTGTGTCCCTAACTCTTCATTTCAAACCCCCACATAATGAAACCAAATGAGAAGGCATAGTGTTCTGCTTTATGTCTGGAGAAGCTGGAAGACGAAAACTCAGTGCTCATCACCAAAAAGACATGCCACACTGACACTCTATTTCTAACTAGATCAAGGAGTCTGGGAACCTGCTTACAAGGCCAAGTTCTCAGGTACTGCATGAACTTTCACGGGATTCCTATTTGCACATCTCAAGAGAGGTTACTTTGTGGGAATTGTGTTTTAACGAGAATATTGGGGAGCATATGGGGGCATCAATACCTTTTTACATTATGGCAGAGACAGCTGGATGGGCAGACAGACACTGCTATACATAGTACTTTCCCCTTACATTTTTAACCAAGAGGACACAAGCTTTATCCAAGAGGCACAACCTTGAAATACCTCCTCAAGGGGGAATATTGTCCAGGCAACATCTAATCACCAAGGAAAGGAGGTTGGAGACCTATGTCACTGGCCTCTCAAAGGTACTACACTTAAAAACTGAGACCGTAAACACCCACAAGAAAAACATTGCCCCAGAGAGTGTGATTTATCAACCTCAATGACAAGAATGCTGAAAAGCCCTTGCCAGAACCCAGGCATCCCCTCTCATTCCAAATCTATAAACCACAGAGTATAACCATGAAGTTCTCTAATATCTTTGAACAATTACATTTTTACCTCAAGTAAGTCATAGGAAATGCTTTTAGTTTTACCTTGGCACATCCATCACAGCTTAGGAAAGCCAAACCAGTCCACAGTGGAATAAAAAAGCACGTTCAAGCCTCCAAATTTAGGCTGCTAGCATTCTTTTATCTCAACATACTAATTTTCCAGGGTTTAACTCAGTATTCCCAAAAGAAGTCTTATGGAGGCAGCAAATGACTTAACTGAGCTTTGGAGTAACTTCTAATTCTATGGCCCTATTTACACTCTCATTCCCTGCAACTAGAAATTGATCACTGGGTACTCTAGCCTCCTCTAAGGACCCATCAGACAATCTGTGACATTCATCATTGATCTTCAGGCCGGTGTATTCTCCCAAATGTGATGCAATGGCTAATTTTATGTGTCAACTTGGCTGGGCCACAGGGTACCCAGATATTTGGTCAAACATAATTCTAGGTGTTTTTGTGCAGGTGTTTTTAATTTGAATTGGTGACTGCTGAGTAAAGCTGACTGCCCTCCATAAGTGCCTCATCAAATCAGTTGAAAGCCTAAATAGAACAGAAAGACTGGCCTCCCTTGAGTAAGAAAGAACGGGCCATCAGATTGTCTCTGGCCTTGAACTGGAGCATTGACTTTCCTGGGTTGCCAGCCTGTGGGCCCACCCTGCCAATTTGGGATTTACCAGTCTCCATAACTATGTGAGCCAATTTCTCCTAATAAATATCTTTCCAAGCATAAACATACCCTATTGATTCTATTTCTCTGGAGAATGCTGGCTAACACACATGGGTTCTCGGAAAACAGGCCAGGCATGCCTCTCTTCCATGTCTTTACCAGACATCCATGAGTACAGAGGAAGAACCAGATAAGAAAGGATACTACTGAGACAGAGAGAGTGGCTTATCACCACACCCAGGGCACCCCAGCAGGCCTCCCCCTTCATACAGTGGAAGGGCTGGTGTCTCCTCACCATAAGGTTTATTACTACTATGTCTGCATTTAAGCCAATTTGAAAACAACTTATTGGTGATGATCAATCAGAAAATGCTTAGAATCCCAGCACAATTGTTCCTATATCCTCACTCATAGTTCTAATTCAACTTACAAAATATTCCAAAGCAACACGTTCAAACGATGCTATTAAAGAACAAGATTTGTAGGAAGACTGTGTTTTATTATTAATCATAAAATCACCAGGCCATGGGAGAAAACTGCAGGGAAAAACAAGTGATATGCTCAGAATTATTCAGATTTAGAGTCAGATCCAGAGCCAGAGCCAGGGTTCAAATATCTAATCTTCTACAAGTGCTGGTGCCCTGTAGTTATCTCTATACACAGAGACATATATGTGCTGATTTACTGAGAAGCTGAACTCAGCCTAAGTCATGTTCCACGTAGACAGCCACAGACACAAACCCAGCCCGACACCCCCACATCCCTCTGCTGCCTTTCATAACCAAGCTACAGCTGTGTGCTCTGCACTTTCTCACCTCCATTCATTTTTCAAGCCAGTCCCACTTGGCTTTAGGTCTCACCTCTGCTACAAGCCTCCCAAACTATTACCACACCCACACCTATCTGTTCTTCACAGCCCTCACAGATGATCGTGTATAAAGAGAAATCAGTTCCTGACAGTCACCTGCTGCAAATTCATTAACTCCTGTCCACAGCCCTCAGAACTCGGCCTAACAGGTGAAGCATGATCTGACCCCTAAACTCTTGTCCAAACTCCTCCCAGCCACCCCCACCGTGTTCTCCTGAAGTGATTCTCATTCCTGCCTGAGAATCCTCATCTGGAATTCCCATCCTCCCACTCTTTGCTGGATGGACTCCTGCCTGTCACTCAGAAAGAAATGCCTCTTCCTCTAAAGATTCTTCTCTGACCTTCTAGTCTACACTAATGCCCTCCCCACCCTAGTTATCTCTCCCATAAGTCCTTTTCAGTATTTACCACTACTCAAATTTTGCATTTATTTAATATCTGTCTCCCCACCGCTTTCCCCCCCAGATCTGTTTGTTTTGCCACATTATACCCAGCACCTAGCAGAGTACATATGTAAGTATTCAAATGCTTTTAAATGAATGCATGTGCATATTTGAATATGTAAAGGGAGTATATGTGTGCCTCCATAAGTTACTCATTAAGTTAACCCTGTTGAGCATCAAGTTGACTGATCAGTGGGACATCAGCAGGATATTTCATTCATTTAGGACTTCAGTAAGCCTCCTGAAGCTGCTGTCACTATTAATTGGTTATCTGTAACATTACTGGCTAAAAGCAGATCTTATGCCTTTATCATTCAACACTTGTGCAACTGAAGACACTATTTATACAGCATCTCCTCCAAGCAAATAAATCATGGCACAAGGCTCTGCAGGATACCAAAGAGAATGAGCCCCCTTGCCCTAGGTTATTAAACCTAGTCTAATAAATATTTTTAGCTTATTAAAGAGTTAACTTTTATAATGTGTGCATGCTGTGAAGTTTCAAAAAATGACCTAGAGAAATAATAAAGATGAGGATGGAAATTCTAAATCAGCTGCTACAATTTATTGTGCATTGTAAACATTGTTATTGTGTTCATCATAATTGGGTATTCACTCCACGCTTCACATAACAGCAGGTCCCTGAAAAAATAAAATAGCAAAAATCTTTCTCCACCTCCCTCATTTCGATTTAGTCCCCCTCCCCTGATCCCATTAAGCACCCTGGGTAGTCACGGCTGGCAAGCAAAAGCCAGCTTTAGGATAAAGTTCAGACGTAGCCACCTCCAAGGACTCCAGATATCTCACTGCCCTCCTGCTCTGCCCTCTAGTTCCAGACCTAAGTGAGGCAGTAAGATGCAGGATCTGGAGTCAGAGGACCCCCAGGTAAGTCCAAGTTCAAGGCTTCCCTTTGCTTTAACTTCTCCATCTGCAATATGGACTTCCTAACCTCTGTCCTGCCTTTCACTTATCACTCTGAGGACTGAAAGGAAATATCCCCTGAGAAAGTTCTGGCAAACCATAATAAGTTACACAAATGTGGCCAAGTCACTGTGATTGTCATCAGGACTTCAATATTTAGCATCTTATATTGTTTTATCTTGTGCTCATTGATCTTGAGTCTCCAGATCCACTGTAAAGTCAAGCTCAAAGACCACTTTGTAGGATCTGCCTTCCCTCACTGCCTGCACAGTGTACATACCCAAAGTAAATACTTTTGGGTTGGGTACTAGTTAACTTATTTGACAGATTTGACTCAGTGAGCCAAGTGTTCTGTCATTCTCTAGGGCCTTTTATATTGATAAACACATTCTCTGGAAAATAACCATGTTTGCTTAGCCTATGATAAGATCTATCTTCCTTTTTTCCTATCCAACTGAGAAGAATTCCACTGAAAAGCAGATTATTTTGGCAAAGGTAAAGAGAAAAATTTTCTATGCTGTCTTCAAGGTTCTTTTTAAGGCTGAGACACCAGACTCAAAAGTCACTTGATAACGGCAAGCTAACTCTACCTGTCACTGTTCAAAAAATTCAGTCTAAGATCCTACTAAGCATAGGGCATAGTGTTGGAGCTGCTGGGGAAAGAATCTCGGCTTCCTGTGCCCCAGCTGGGTGACCTTGCATAGGCTACTCAGTCTTGTCTCTTTTTCCTCATCTAAAGGAAATAATAGTAATAATAGAACACACCTGCTAATGTTACCATCAGGATGAAATGAGTTAACACTTGTAAAAACCTCTTAGTTGTTAATGCCCAGTACAAAGTAACAATAAATACCACAAATCGAGATACCTATAGCTGAACAGACCAAGACCCCCAAAATCAAAGTGACATGTTCAAGCCAAGAAGCTATACAGAAAGAGAGATAAGGGCTGGAGCACAGTAGCACTCTGAAAGATCCCTCTTCATGACACCTGATTAACTGGGGCCATAAACACTCCCACCTTCCCCTAAGCCTTGACCTACCCTGGATAGTGTCCTTCCCGCTGGTGAGAGTTGACCCTGTGCTGCTGGCCTTCTGTGTGACTCAGGGTGCACCCAGGGAGGCTCCATCTACTGCTGGCTCCCAGCAGTGGAAACTTCCTCATGCTGTTGTTATGAGGATTAAATGAGATAAGGCCTGGAAAAGTGCCTAGCAGAGTATCTGGCATATGGTATGCAGCCAATAAGCATTATCTGTTAAAGAAACAAGAAGGAAGAGGAGGAGGAAAACCCTGTGGGGCCTGCTCTCTCCAGGCTGACACATCCCAACCCCAAATGCCAGACACGGGCGGTTGAGTTGTGTGATGGAGCAGAAGGATGTGCGTCTGTGAAGGATTACAGCGAAGGGCACAACTCAGAAGGCAGGAGGGGCCTGCAATCCCCATTCTTCCTCTTCCTTCTTAGAAAAAAAGATAAAGAAGATAATTAGCTGGTGCTTTGCTGGCAAACCCAAGCTCCAAAGCATTGCATTTTTAATATTTTTAGTATTTCTGAAGAGCAAAGACTGCTCTGATCTCCCAACTTGCTCTCATACACCTAACCAACAAATAAGTGAAGTCATCAATGGCTTTTGTCTGTGATAATGGCTCAGACACAAGATTAAATTAAAACAGATCCCACAAGTCTCCTTCCTAGGACACTTTGGTTTCAGTGTTCTCAAGGACTTCAACATCACCTTCTTCTCCCCATCCCTATATTGACAGAAATTCCTAATTCTGAAATAAACTTAACATTAGGACAAGAGAAGGAAGGAATTCCGTGAAAAAGAAAGAAGAACTAGACAGGAAGAGGAAACCCTATCATCTTCAGAAGGGGAGAAGAAATCACACCATCTTGGGCTGGCCCCACAGCCAAGCCCCAGTCCTGGTCAACAGAGGTGGGGTGCTTGTTGCAAATGCAAACTGAATGAGTCAGTGTCCTCAAGATCACAACCCGGGTAAGGAATGGGATCCACACGTTCTACCAAGTTCAACCGCTGAATCAATGCCACCCTGTTTCAGCTCCAGATAACGGAAAAAACAAAGCAGTTGGACACATACCTTCAGTAAGGACACAGGTGCTCAGGAAAATGCTTGCTTCCTGTTTACCTGGGCAGGTACTTGCAAGTAGTCTAAGAAGAGGGGCAACCAGGAGTAATTTATACAATCCTAAGTGAATAGTTATGCAAATCGCTTAAGCAAATCCACGAAAAGAGACAGGAAAGGTTTTTGAACTGGTTTTCTTCAACTGCCTCACTCTTTTCAGAGGGTAAAGGTGTAAAACCAAAAGAAAGCTCCGGAACCGCAAATCTACTTACTGTCTAGGACAAGAAACACCTCCGCCCCTCCCCCTCCCTTCAAGCCCAGTCACCAAACCAGGGCCCCTGGGTCACTCTGGCAGACAGTCCCTAACTGTCTTCTGTCCCTCTGCGAGCCGCCTAACTTAAGCCCTCGGTTCAGTCTCCCCAGCCGAAACCGAGAGAGAGACACCAAGGGTGCAAAAGGTGCGATTTTTGCAAACAGGCGAGAAGGGAACGAGCAGGGATGGGGGTGCAGAACGAACCCCGCAATGCGAAAGGCGCCCAGCCAGGCTCGCCGCGGCCCCTGCCGGCAGGACCATCTCACTTACAGCCCAGGCACCTGAAGAGGTCGGGCGGCCACCCATCCAGGAGCGGAAAAGAGGAGTTCCTGACCCCGGAGCACCCATCCCCGCCACTGATTCAAACGCCGAGAGTCCTCAGGCGATCCCACACCGGCCCCACCAGCCCCAAGCCACCCCGGCCGGAGCGCGCCGGCAGTCCCTTGGGCGCAGTGCCGCACAAGGGCAAGGGCCCTGGATGCGCTCCTGCAACTGTCGCGGGGCGCTTAGCACCTCAGCAGGGCAAAGGGGGGGGAGGAATGACTGGAAAGAAGGCGGGGCAGGCGGCCTGAGAAGCACTTACAAGCGCCAAGAAAGCGCCTCCTCTCTAGGAAGGAAAGGAACAGCTTCCCAGCTAAGGAAACGCCCCGGGGATGCCCCACGCGAGGTGCCGCCTTTCCAGGCTCACCGACTCTCCCGCTTGCAGTGGGTCCTCCAGCCCGCCTCCCACCCCACCGCATGGGCCGAAAGCTGATCCTAGATACCTTCCTGCGGCTTTTAAAGAGACTGACACACCGTTTTGGCCGCCCGCAGCTCACGCAACAGGCGGAGCCTTAGGGCTCCAGCGACGGCGGGCTCTGGGGACCTGAGGATGGGGTTCCGCAACCAGGCGCCCAGCGGGATGCAAAGTCCCCTGCGGGCGTAGATCTGCAGAGCCACCTGGACCGCGGGGACCTGGGGCAGCAAACGATGAGAGAAGGTGCGATAAAGTTGCAGGGTCGCACGGAGAAGTCTCCGGAGCGCGCGGCACGGTGGGCACGCTAGCGGGTACCTGCAGGAGTCGGGGAGCGCCGAGGTCGCTCCGTTCTGCGACGCCGCCCGCCCGCGCTGCAGGGATCAGGCCTCGTGGCGCGGCTCCGCGCCCGCCGCCGCGGCGGCGAGGACAACCGGCGGCCAGCGTCAGTCAGTCAGTCGGTGGGTCTGGCCCGGCTGGAGCGCAGCTCCGGGGAGCTGCGGGCGGGGCGGGGCGGGGCGGGGCCGGTCGCTGGGCCGCCGCCCCATTGGTCCCCGCTCTGCCCGCCGGCTCCGCCTGGCTGGCAGCCGAGCACCCCGGGCCGAGGGTGCGAGCGCTTGCGGACTGCGGGGATCAGACAGCGAGACATGCGGAGGGATGAATGGATGGACTTCGACCCGGCTCTGCAGGATGCGCACCCGCGCCCAGGCCCAAGTGCACAGTCACCCCCCGGAGCGTCCGGCTCTTTCTGGGTTGAAGCAGGAACGTGCAACCTGCACGCCCTCCCGGCCCGAAGCACCGCGGTCCCGCGGGGAAAAGGTGACCTCCTGCCCGGCCGCAGAATCTGCGGCATCCCCTTATTGAAAGTCGGGGCCTTAACAACACTTCACAAATTTGCGCGGGTGTTCTTAACAAGTCGTGAGCCCCCAGCTTGTTTTAAAACAAAGTGCGAAGGAAGATACAGCCCCATTCCTGTCGATGTTTGCCTCCAGTCCCGCTGCCTAAAGACTCAGCACAGCGTGAAACAGGGTAGATTGTCCCATTCCTCAACTTACCAAGTCAGAAGAGGTAGCTGGACATTGTGCCAAGCAGGTACACCTGGTATGTAGAAGAGGAACGAGTGGAGTCGGTCCGCTTTCCGACCGACGAAGGTTCCAGGGAGTCCGGGGAAAATGTCTTCAACCAAGGTTGAGGAACAAACCAGGACCTCAGCGAGGGCAAAGTGTGGTCCAGAAGGCATGGCTGGCCTCTCTGCACTGAGCGAGAATGCTCGGTGACAGCCAGGAGGAGAAATGGGACGCTTGGGACCCACCCCCGCGCTCCCCCTTCCGCCCCCAAACTGCAGATTTTTAAGTTCTGCAGACGTGCAATAATTCCTGGGAGCCAGCCGCTCCAAGCTGGAGGCGCCCGTGTTCCCTGGGTTCCCACCTCACATCGTGCTCTCTGTCAGCCGCCCCCAGCCCAGCAGCCGCTGACCACTCACCTCAAGCAAGCGCCTAGAGAGACCACACAGGTCCTGAGCCAAGCGCTGGGGAGGGGATGGGGGCAAAGGGTTGTATGCGAAAGGTGACACACTTTCCTGACCTGATCAAATGCTCTCTGATACCTGTGGGTTTCCAGTTGTTCTTTTATCAAAAACCCACATTGGGAGTCAAAGAAAAGGGAGCAATGCTCACAGTATCTTCAAGGTTTCGAAGAAGAGGTGAAATCTGCACTTCACGGGAGGATTTGGCCCAGGGAAGAGGATAGCAGCAGACAGGTAGGGCAAGGGTCATCTTCCCTGGAAGGCCTGTGGACACACCAGACTGCGGAAATTTCATTTGCCTTGTGGAAGGCAAGTTGTGGCACAGGTGGATATGAGCACCTGTGGATATGTTTGGGGCCCTTTGTCTCTAATCTCACCACTGTTTGGTTTCTGCCATCCTGCCCTCCTCTCCTATAGAAGAGGATCCAAACCACTTGTCTACACTGCTGTTTGCAAGCAGCTGAGGAAGGTAATTTTCATACGCGAGTCATATTTAGTATAAGATCCAAGATTATTCCAAAAATGTGTTTACATTTTATCAGCACCTTAGAAAAATGTGCCCTGACCTCTACCAGCAGTTAGCTATTTAATCATTTTAAAATCACTAAGTTTGTCCAAAAAGTCCAGCTCTGTTTATTTCTGAAGGAATTATGTTCAGAATCTCTTAAGCACTGCAGAAATCATCTGCAGTGCAGAAGAGTCAGCAGTGAGGTCCTTCTAACAGGGTCTGGATGGCACACAGTCTGAGTCAGAGGGCCCCCATGGAGTGTGTGTAGCTGGGGACAGAAGGGGTATCCTCCACAGTGAGCATGCAGGAGCAGGTGCGAGGAGGGGCCCATACCTGAGGGTCTGAAAGACTGGGTTTCTCACCCTACTGCACCCTATGGGCACTCAGCCTTTCAGCCAAGTTTTTTTATTTTGCAGTCATCTGCAAGAAAATTCCCTCTCAGAAGGTGCTCATTTGAAAAAAGGAAATAATATATAAGATAGAACCAATTGACCATAAAGCCTGTCTTCCCCCATGAACAATAACAAAGTTAAGGCAGGCAGTAGTGAATTCACCCCTGCCTGTGCATGGGTGAGCACGCACACACATCCTCAGCATCTATACCCCCTTCCTCTGACCTCAGTTTCCATCACTACAGGGCATACTCTGACATGTTTACCTACCTCCTTCCCACCCCATCAGATGCCTTTATGCCGCCTGATCCATTCCCCATCCCCTCTTAATGAACCATGTCCACCAGGAAGCTCTAGATGTATCACACATTAATGAGTGACGGGTAAGTCATTTGCTGCATTGGTGCTCACTCCTTCATGGGTTCTGAGGACTCCCAGTGTCCCTTGAGATGTCTCAAGCCAACTTGGGACATATTCAGTCTGTCTTCCAGGCCACCACATTCCCCTCTCTTTGGCAATCACCCCCCTTTTGAAGTCTGGACCCTCTCTTACCCATCCATGTTCTCTCTTTCATTTCTCCACCCAAATCTGTTCTTCACAAGTCCAAATGACAGAAAACCAGTTGGAAACCAGCTAACAGAAAACCAGCTGGATTGGTACTTACCTTAGCCCTAATGGAGAGGAAGTACTAATTTGCTTCTTAAATTGGAACAGGTCTATAGGTGAAAACGAAGATGCTGTCATCTCTGGGGGAAGAGGAGGTGTGAGGGGGGATGGGTCATCATGGGCAACGTTTATTCTGTTGGTGCTTCTTTCTCTCCACTCTCCGCCCAGCAGCCTATCCCTCCAGCCAGTTTAAGCACATGAGACCCACCAGGCTTTATCATGTCTCCCGGAGTTCACAGCAGCACTCTTTCTGCTTAGAGTACAGTTCCCAGACACCGAGTCTTGCTTTACTCAGCAAACCCCTCTCCCTTAGGACAGGACTCAGTTGATAATCACAACCCCCTGGGAAGCCCCCTCTGCCATCATGGGCTGTGTGACTCCTCTCCACACTCCCATGGCACCCTGTGCCTCCCTCTTTCGTAGCACCTACCATGTGGGATTTTGACTGTTTATCTTCCACCAGACAGTGAGCTCCTTGAAGCATGAATTCCCAGGACGTTTTGCAGGCTCTGAATCTTTGTGAAGTGAATTAATGAAGGCTGTCATGGGGCTGCTCAGTTGCATATGCTCCTGGTGGATACTTAAATCCCTTACTTCTATGCTACCCTTCTGTCAGGTTTAAAAAATATTTTTTGCAACCTTTTTTATCTCTCGGCACACTTGGACCTATGGTTAAATTTCCACAGCATGCTTAAATTACATTGGTTCAAAAAGAGAGTAAAGAGAATATACTTACTGTGCTTTGCATTTCTTTCAAAAATAATTCAATTAATGATCTTTAAAAAATTTCGTGACACACCTAAGACCCTCTCATGGGACACTAGTGTGTCGTGGCACACTGTTTGAAAATCACTGACATACACCAACATGTCTCTGTCTTTGCTCAGATGCCAGAAAGATCAGGAATAAATTTATATTAAATTAAATTTTGTTTTTCATTAGCTAGAATGCTTTAATCTCAGATTATTGCTGCAGAGATCACTCTCCTTTCGTGGAATTATTGTATGCTTACTTTAACTACCCAATGGTATTATTTTTATATTGAAAGTGCCTTCAACCTTTGTGGTCTTAAAGTTCAAAGATTTGAATTTCAGTTCACCTCTGTCTCTGATTAGCTCACTGCTGTTTCCTCTCTAGCTTTCTGTTTGGGTTTGAACTATATGATCTTTAAGATCCTTGCCAGCTCTAAGAGCTTTATGTTTCTGCAGATAAAAGGGGACAGTTTATAAATTATTGAAGAATGAAAAACCCTTAGGCGACAAAATATAGCCTAGTCTCCCAGCCCAAAGGCATGATCTAGTTGCTTGATGTTGCCCTCTGAGGGACCTTCCATTTAGCCTCAGGGGAGTTCCACAGGACACGTGTGTCATCAGCATGGGCACAGAAGGGACAGTGCTTCCCCTGTTACATGGTGGATTCTCATAATACACATTAGCATAGCAAAGGGAGCAGAGCATGGAAATCCTCTGGTCACAACTCTACTTGTTAGCACAGTTTCGCCTCTTCACACCTTTCTTTGTGCATTGCCCCCTCCCCTCCTCTGTGCACTCCTTGTGCTGAGCCTGGCTGTGCCAGTGACCAGTGCCTAAAATGCTTCCCTCCCCTACCTGAAAAAGGCCTACTTAACCTCCAGTATCAAGTACAATGTCATCCATGCTGTGCCATTTTCTCTGACTCACAAACCAGATTTAGTTGCTTCCTCTTCTAGGTCTCCTTATGCTCTGTAGCAAGCTGCAGTTACAGTCACGCTCCTGGACTGTCACTCGCCAGCCGTTTGGATTGAGCCTCCTGCATTAAACTGCACGGTCCTCGAGGGCAGGAACTAAGTGAGTTTTTTATTTCAATGTCTTCAGAGTCCATTTTTGATGCTCAGCAAATGCTTTAAAAATGAAAACGTTGATGACTGATGACTAATACCTGGATGTATGTATGTATGGGTGGATGTATGTATATATGGACAAAGTTCTTGACACTGCATGGAAAGCAGCAGAAAAACAAACCAAGAGGGTCCAAAGACCAAACATGTCATTTTCATGGATTTTCCTTTGGAGCCATTCTGTCCTCCTCTAGTCACCTTCATTTATAGGGTGGAATGTAGGGTTTACCCTTTGTTTCCAACTAGAAGAGTGGGACTATCACCACAGCAGAGACCACTGGGCACCCCCTCCATGAACTTTCCTGCTTTCTCAGTAACATTATCTCCAAGTGTTACCTGAGTACTAGAGTTATCAACTCTTCCCAGTTTTGAAACTGAAAGTCCAGCATTTCAGAAACCCCTTTAGTCCAGGGCAAAGAGACAGTTAGTCATCCTCTTAATTATATTGCTGCCATAGATACCCTGTTTCCCCGAAAATAAGACATCCTCCGAAAATAAGACCTACTTACAGGAAAGATAAGACGTCCCCTGAAAATAAGACCTAACGCATCTTTGGGAGCACACCTTAAAATAAGACACTGTCTTATTTTAGGGAAAACGGGGTAAAATCAGCAAGTCTACTTTTGGAGAACACTTAGGGAACTAAAAGTAGACCTACCATTCAATCCTGCAATTCCTCTACTAGGTATATATCAAGATGACCAAAATCATTTTACAACAAAGATATTTGCACCAGAATGTTTATTGCAGCCCAATTCATAATTGCCAAGTCATGAAAGAAGTCCAAATGCCCATCGACCCATGAATGGATTAATAAATTGTGGTATATGTAGAGCATGGAATATTATGCAGCTTTTAAAAAAGATGAGGACTTCACATCTTTTATGTTTACATGGATGGGGCTGGAACATATTCTTCTTAGTAAAGTATGTCAAGAATGGAAGAAAAATTATCCAATGTACTCAGTACTATTTTTTTTATTAAATCATAGCTGTGTACATTAGTGCGATCATGAGGCACCATACACTGGTTTTATAGACCGTTTGACACATTTTCATCACACTGGTTAACATAGCCTTCCTGGCATTTTCTTAGTTATTGTGTTAAGACATTTACATTCTACATTTACTAAGTTTCACATATACCCTTGTAAGATGCACCGCAGGTGTAATCCCACCAATCACCCTCCCTCCATCCCTTTCCCCCTTCCCCCTATTCTTGGGTTATAACTGGATTATAGCTTTCATGTGAAAGCCATAAATTAGCTTCATAATAGGGCTGATGTACTCAGTACTATTATGAAACCAATATATATTCACCCATACTTTCATATGAAAGATAAAATCCAGGATGAAGGAGGGAAGAGGAGGGGGAGAGGGGAGGAGGAGGTTAAGTGGAGGGAGGGTAATCGGTGGGACCTCACCTGTGGTGCATATTGCAAGGGTACCTGTCAAATCTATTAAAAGTAGAATACATGTAAAAGACTGAAACTGGACCCACACCTTTCCCCACTCACAAAAATTGATTCAAGATGGATAAAGGACTTAAATTTAAGGCATGAAACGATAAAAATCCTCAAAGAAAGCATAGGAAAAACACTGGAAGATATTGGCCTGGGGGAAGAGTTCATGAAGAAGACTGCCATGGCAATTGCAACAACAACAAAAATAAACAAATGGGACTTCATTAAACTGAAAAGCTTCTGTACAGCTAAGGAGACAACAACCAAAGCAAAGAGACAACCTACACAATGGGAAAGGATATTTGCATATTTTCAATCAGACAAAAGCTTGATAACTAGGATCTATACAGAACTCAAATTAATCCACATGAAAAAAGCCAACAATCCCACATGTATCAATGGGCAAGAGACATGAATAGAACCTTCTCTAAAGATGACAGACGAATGGCTAACAAACACATTAAAAAATGTTCATCATCTCTATATGTTAGAGAAATGCAAATCAAAACAACCCTGAGATATCATCTAACCCCAGTGAGAATGGCCCACATCACAAAATCTCAAAACTACAGATGCTGGCATGGATGTGGAGAGAAGGGAACACTTTTACACTGCTGGTGGGACTGCAAACTAGTACAACCTTTCTAGAAGGAAGTAAGGAGAAACCTCAAAGCACTCAAGCTAGACCTCCCATTTGATCCTGCAATCCCATTACTGGGCATCTACCCAGAAGGAAAAAAATCCTTTTATCATAAGGACACTTGTACTAGACTGTTTATTGCAACTCAATTTACAATCGCCAAAATGTGGAAACAGCCTAAATGCCCACCAACCCAGGAATGGATTAACAAACTGTGGTATGTATACCATGGAATACTATTCAGCTATTAAAAATAATGGAGACTTTACATCCTTCGTATTAACCTGGATGGAAGTAGAAGACATTATTCTTAGTAAGGCATCACAAGAATGGAGAAGCATGAATCCTATGTACTCAATTTTGATATGAGAACAATTAATGACAATTAAGGTTATGGGTGGGGGGAGGAAAAGCAGAAAGAGGGAGGGAGGGAGGGGGTGGGGCCTTGGTGTGTGTCACACTTTATGGGGGCAAGACATGATTGCAAGAGGGACTTTGCCTAACAATTGCAATCAGTGTAACCTGGCTTATTGTACCCTCAATGAATCCCCAACAATAAAAAATAAAAGAAAAAGAAAAAAAAAAAGTAGAATATAAATGTCTTTTTTTTTTTTTTTTTTGTGGTTTTTGGCTGGGGCTGGGTTTGAACCCGCTGCCTCCGGCATATGGGACCAGCGTCCTACTCCTTGAGCCACAGGTGCTGCCTGAATATAAATGTCTTAACACAATAATTAAGTAAGAAAGGTGAAGGCTATGTTAACCAGTTTGATGTAAGCATTCCAAATTGTATATAAAATCAGCCCATTGTATCCCATGAATGCATTAATGTACACAGTTATGATTTAATTAAAAAAAAAGGACAAAATTAAATAAAATAACATCGGCAAGTCCTAGCCTCCCCTGCAGGGGGAAGAGCATGTGACTGGGTTCTTTCCAATGGGACAGCTTCTGAGACTGTCCTTAGAGGAGTGAGGGAGGACACCTTTCCCTTTCCCCCTTGTACCTTCGTGCTTTCTGGAGCACAGGGAAGATGGCTGGATCTGGGCTAGTCACTTATACCCATAAGTACAAGCCACATGATAAGGATGGCAGAGCAAGGAGATGGAGGGGGCTGGGTCCTGCTAGTCATGCAGACTGACTATATTAAATTAGGAAAATAAACTTGTGTCTCATTTCAGCCATTGTTATTTGGAGTTTCGGTAGCTCACAGCTGAACTCCATCTTAAAAGTCAGATGAGGAACTAGATGTCATCCTCTTGTTCCCCAGTCCTTTGGATTCCAAAAATGCCCCCTGTTGCCAGAATCAATGCCTCTCTAAGAAAGCCTTCCTTCAGCCCTGACTGCAAGAACTGGCAACCTGCTCTCCTGTGATATAAAGAGGGATGACAGCATAGCCTGGGTTTGGGAAAAAGAAAGAAATAAGAAATAAGAGTGCCTGTCATTGTGAGGTGAAGGGCTCTCAATATCCTCAAATGGTACCACGTGTCCTGACCACCCCACAACGGACTCTCAAGGCTTCCCACGTGTTTCCAGAAAGCCCGTGTTAAACTGCGGATACCATCCAGGAAAGGGCTGCCCATGGCATTATTTTTCTGTATCTGTAAAGAAATCGCCCCAATCATTAGCATTATTTTTCTGTGTCTGTAGAGAAATTGCCCTGATCTCTGAAAGAAAAAGTGTGGGTAGAAGCCCCTGTGGGTCTGGAGGCAGCTGTACCTCAAGTGCCAGTGGGGGTGAGGTCAGGGGCCGAGGCCTGTTCAGGAAAGGGAGGGAGCCTAGGGCCAGGGGTCCAAGCACAAGGTCGGCAGGAGCATCATGACCCAATGCTAGTATCCTAGGACTTGGGGGAAGAAAGTCTTTAGCCACTATTTCTCTGAAAGTCTTTCTGGTCGACATATTTCGTCTTTTTTTCACTTTCTCTCAAAATGTCTTTGAAAAAATTCACAATTTCTTACAGTAATAAGGAGGAGGAAATTCTACTGCAACAAAATGTGGTGGTGCAAAGAATCCAGAGGTCTTTCTGGAAGAACAAGTTGGATGGTGACTGTCCGGCTTTCTGCCAGCAGTAACCGGCAGGGCAACCCCTCTCCAATGCACCTCCCTCTTCTCTCCACGGGTACCGGGAATTACAGGAGTGCTGGCCAATGGCTCGGACTTATTCCATTTTTCTTTCCTTTCTTTTTTTCCCATTGGTTGCAGAGGGTCAATTTAATTCTACTCCTGGGTTAGGGTGTATTGTCCTCACCAGCACATGCACGGCCTCTGGCCTGTTTGTCTGCTTATCCCTTCATCCCCATCCCGCCCTCCGCAGGCCAGCATTCTAACGTGCCTGTTGATATTCTTTCTTTCTGTGTGTCCGTGGAGAACGTGCATGGCTGTGGTGAATGCATGCACGGTTAATTTATGCAAATAGTAACATGACCTTTCTCTCCATCATCTCCTATATTCTGCACCACACAGGGGAGTATCCTGCCCTAGGACCCTCCAGATTTTTCTACCATATAGCAGCTAAAGTGTTAATGTCCAGACCAACTAGAATGATTGTCTTTCCAGCAGTTGTTCAATATTTTGAATATTGTCCCTGAATATAATATGATCATCTCAGTCCTTATTTTTCCACAGAGCAACTAAACACAAGAACTTATCTGAAGAGTTCAGTCCGGTCTACTGCCCTACCTCTATGGAATCCTCAGAGCTACGGAAATCTGCTGGCGTTGCAGTCTGCATTACCCAAGTCATGGCCTACCTGATCCTGCCCAGAGATTTGGAAGCCAGTGGGCTGAGATCACTGTTCTGATATCAGGGACAATGCCAGAGGCTGCTGTCATGGCAGGTGAAGAGCGCTGCATTCCACAGCTTTCTCTGGCTGAGAGACCTGGAGATCTATGCCTCTCTCAACCCTCAATCTCCTCATTTGCAAGATACTCCCCAACAGGGTGTGCAGGGGGTTCATATAAGGTAATGGCATCATACAAAGTGATACAGAGGAAAGGAAAAGCTTTTTGGTATCAAACCAAACATCATACTAGCTGTGTGACCTTGGCCTTCCCCATGTCTCCCATGTAAAGTGAGAATATGGTACTGTATGTAATGGTTTCAAATCCACCATGCTGCACTAACATCTTTTAGCCTCACCGGACTTCTGAGGCTTAGCCATGGGATCTCCTGCTCTTACCTATAGGCTCCAGCCAGCGGGAAGGACTCCTGGCCTGGCTAGATCTCCTACCAGGTGGCCAGCTGCACCAGCTGCACCTGCTAACCCTAATGCAACCTAATAAGATTCATCTCCCTGCCAACCCATAAAACTACTCAAAACTCAGTCACATCCTGCCAGCAGAGCCAGTAGGCACATAACCCTTTTGTCACTACAAAGCCTGCCTCACGCAGTCCCCCGAGGTTCATCCTGCTCCTGAGTGGCACCCCATGTGGCCCTGCAAAGCAGGAGCATCCTCCTCCCAGGGCTGTGTCTGTGACAATGTGCTGCTGTCAATATCCTCTGTGTGGAGCCAAGCACTGTGTGCTAAGCATGGGATGCTCTTCAGGGCAGGGGAGCCCCCCTTTATCAAAGGGGTGAGTGGGAGGTCCTCAGAACAAATTCAAGAGTTGAAACTCTAAGTAAATGATATACATAAAGCACCTGGCCCCTTGCCTGGGTCTGGCAGAAGCTCATGCACACAAAGAGAAAGGCAAACAAGAGCTTAGCCACAGGAGGGATGTTGGAGCCAGCCAGAGGGTGAGGCACAGCCAGCACCCCGGAGGAATCCATGGGATCTTCCTTAAATGCTTATACCAAATGCCTTCATGTTTTCTCACCAAAGTGGAAAAAATACATGGAAAAATGATTTCTCTTTTTCTTTGGAACTGAAATGGTGACTGCCCAGGCAGTCACCACATTACCAGAACCTACAAGACAAGGGTAGAACACAGTGATTGCTTTGCTCCTCCAGCCCCCAGGAGCCTGAAGGAGCTCTGGGCTCTGGACTCCACGGCCACTGTGGGGTGATCAGCGTCCAGGGTCTGGGTGGAGGCAGGCTGACCCTCCTCTCATTATGTCATTAATCTGCACTGTAGGTCACTCATCTCCCTTTGGCTCAGTTTCTCACCTGTAAGATAGGAGGGCGAGGAGGTTCTGAATTTACTGATATGCCAGATGCCAAGCTAAAGGAGGGAGTTAAAAAAGCAGGATCAAAAAGACTGGTAACAGGTTCCTCCCTGAAAAAGCCCACAATTCAGTGGGCTGATACCATCTGGCTTATCCACCAGGGAGGGTGTTAGGATGACACAGCAGGACTGTAGTGTTGAGAGATAAGAGCGCTATATAATGTGACCGCCACTGCCACTTGTCACTCAATTTCCATTCTCTGCTATCTCAGCAACAGAACTCCAAGGTAACTCAACACATTGCATTTTCCAGCCTCTCTTGCAACTAGTGTGGCCATACCAACTTTCAGAGGAAAATGGAAGCCCTCATGTTCTGTGATGTTTCCAGGGTGTCTGCTTGAAAAGAAGAGGTATCCCTTTTCCCCCTTCCAACCTTCTGCCCAGAATGTAGATGAGCTAACTGGAGTCCCTGCAGCAATTTGGGGCCCTGAGACCAGTGGGTACACTAGGGATGTGAGCCGAGTATAACCTGGCCCTGACTACCCCACAGAGCTGTTGCATCAGTGCCTCAGCCCACTGGTCATCCCACTTCTTTTACTGGAGAAATAAACAGCTACCCTTATTTGCATGTATTACTAGAACTGATTCCAGTCTGAACTGACACAAATATTCAGCACTATTAAGTATTATGCGTAAGTACTATTTTTTTTAGCTCCTAATGATCTCATGAAGTTTTTTTTGAAGCTAAGACTCTTCAAGAATTTTTTAGCTTCTGGCATGTCAAGTGGTATGATGGTGCTGAGCAATGTGAGATTTGCACAATTACCTGTATGAAATCCAAACCAATGCTTAGGCTCACATCACTTTATGACTAAGAAGGCTGGAAAATTCTACCTTCTTCTAACCTAGCAGGTAGACTTCTAGGACAATAAATCAGCTGTACAGGACTTGGGCACACACACGCCCTCATGCACACAAAAACACACACATGCACACGCTCACCTGTGTGGAGATGTTTTCAGAAAGCCACATGTAGCATCGCATTCAGGCAGCAGCAGGCTCCAGTGGATTCCCTGCAACTGTGAAGCTGGATTTCCCCTTCACCAGATCACTAAGCTATTATGAGGTATTATTTTCAATAACTTGGTATACAAGGCTAGCAGTGGGGTACTGAGTTATAAAAAGCAAGAGCAAGAAAGCCGGGTGGTCAATCTTTGACCTTGGAGATGGACTAATGGAAAAGTAGGAGAAGGGAAATCTCTGACACATCAATTCCAGGGTCAAAAAGAGAATCCTGATGAGGTAGGGGCAGTCTGGACATCACGAGGCCTCACCTTCATGGAGAACACTGCTATGAGAGTGTGGGGTAAGCTCACACTTCCTCAGGGATTGCTCCTCTGGACAATCTTATCAATTGATTCAATCATTGCTTATATATTTTGATATCTCCTAGAGCTCTCCCTCTAGCTCTGACCCCATTCCTTTGAGAACCACTCTGGGGCTTCTGTGCTAAGGACTTGGGAAAACACAAAGATGAAGAAGATACAGTCTCTGCTCCCAAGAAGTGAGTATTCTATCAAGTAATCAGTTGAAAAATAAATATTGACAGCCAACTCCATAAAAATTGCCATCTAAAATGCAACTTAATACCTGTATAACCTTAAGAAATTCTCAGTTTTCCCATCTACAACTTTTTTTTTAATTTATTATTGGGGATTCATTGAGGGTACAAGAAACCAGGTTACACTGATTGCATTTGTTAGGTAAAGACCCTCTTACAGTCATGTCTTGCCTCCAAAAGGTGTGGCACACACCAAGACCCCACCCCCTCCCTCCTTCCCTCTCTCTGCTCTTCCTTTCCCCACCCCTCCCTCCTCCTTTCTCTCTCTGCTCTCCCCTTCCCCCACCCCCACTATGTCCTTAATTATCATTGATTGTCCTCATATCAAAATTGAGTACATAGGATTCACGCTTCTCCATTCTTGTGATGCTTTACTAAGAATAATATCTTCCACTTCCATCCAGGTTAATACAAAGGCTGTAAAGTCTCCATTTTTTTAGTGGCTGAATAGTATTCCATGGTGTACATATACCACAGCTTGTTAATCCATTCCTGGCTTGGTGGGCATTTAGGCTGTTTCCACATTCTGGAAATTGTAAATTGAGCTGCAATAAACAATCTAGTGCAAGTGTCCTTATGATAAAAGAATTTTTTTTCCTTCTGGGTAGATGCCCACTATGGGGATTGCAGGATCAAATGGGAGGTCTAGCTTGAGTGCTTTGAGGTTTCTCCATACTTCCTTCCAAAAATGTTGGAATAGTGTTCCCTTCTCTCTGCATCCACACCAGCATCTGAAGTTTTGAGATTTTGTGATGTGGGCCATTCTCGCTGGGGTTAGATGGTATCTCAGGGTGGTTTTGATTTGCATTTCTTTAATAATTAGGGATGATAAGCATTTGTTCATGTTTGTTAGCCATTCATCTGTCTTCTTTGGAGAAGGTTCTATTCTCTTGCCCATTGATATATGGGATTGTTGGCTTTTTTCATGTGGATTAATTTGAGTTCTCTATAGATCCTAGTTATCAAGCTTTTGTCTGATTCAAAATATGCAGATAGCCTTTCCTGTTGTGTAGGTTGTTGATTGTTGGTTGTTGTCTCCTTAGCTGTACAGAAGCTTTTCAGAACTTTTTTTTTTTTTTGAGACAGAGTCTCACTGTCACCCTCAGTAGAGTGCTATGGCATCACAGATCACAGCAACCTCAATCTCTTGGGCTTAAGCGATTCTTTTGCCTCAGCCTCCCAAGTAGCTAGGACTATAGGTGCCCACCACAACACCTGACTATTTTTGTTGTTGTTACAGTTGTCATTGTTGTCTGGCAGGCCCAGGCCAGGTTCAAAGCTGTCAGCCCCGGTGTATGTGACCAGCACCCTAGCCACTGAGTTACAGGTGCCGAGCCTCATCTACAACTTTGGAATAATAACTTCTGCCCTCAGAAACTTGTAAGCTTAATAACTGCCCTGATGAATTATTTAGGAATCCCCTCTACTGCTCAGCAAATCTTTCATTTAACTCATTTATTCAACGTTTCCCACAAAGCCCCCTCCAAGTATTCTCTACTCTAAACTCTGGATTGTCATCATTCCAAATCAATTCCCAGTTCTCATCCATAGCAGATAAACTATCTCCCTACTTACTGAGAAAAGAGGGGTTCACAGGGGGTGGGGTCCCTCAACTTCCACCTTGCCTATCTTAAAGTCTTCCTAAAACATCTCCTGCTTCGAAGAAAGATGCATCTACCCAACTACTTTTGTTTTTGTTTTTGTTTTGTTTTGTTTTGAGACAGTCTCAAGCCGTCACCCTGGGTAGAGTGCCATGGCATCAGAGCTCACAGCAACCTGAAACTCTTGGGCTTAAGCAATTCTCTTGCCTCAGCCTCTCAAGTAGCTGGGGCTACAGGTGCCCACCACAACCCCTGGCTATTTTGTTGTTGTTGTTGTTGTTGCAGATGTCATTGTTGTTATAGCTGGCCCAGGCTGGGTTCGAACCTGCCAGCTTTGGTGTATGTGGCCAGTGCCCTACCCACTGAGCAATGGGTGCCGCCTATCCAAGAACTTTGAAGAGTCAAATTAATGCTAAAAGATCCAAGACTATAGAGAAAGGTAGTTTTAATAAACAATCACTGCTATTGTCTGAATGTGTCTCCCAAATTCAAGTGTTGAAACTTAATGGCCAATGTGATACATGTAGGTGGGGTCTTAGGAGATGATTAAGTCATGAGGGGCAGAGACCTCATGGATGGGATTAGGGCTCATAGAAGGGTTTAAGGGAAATGGGTTCACTCTCTTCTACTCTTCCATCATGTGAGAACATGGAGTACGAGACACTCTCTTGGAAACAAAAACAAGACCTGCTGACACCTTGATTTTGAACTTCCCAGCCTCCAGAACTACAAGAAATAAATTTCTAGTATTTATAGTTTACCCATTGTCAGATATTTTGTTATAGCAGTTCAAATGGACTAAGACAATCACCAAATAGCTAGTTAATAACTGTAGCATGTCCTTCGCAGCCTGGTGGAAATCTATAGGCTTTGAAGCTATTTTCAGGCTCCATCACTTATAAGACCGTACAGCCTTGAGCAGTGACTCAACTCTTATTCATTAATTCATTCAACCAACATTTTAAAAAGTCTATTTAATTCCAAGGCACTAACCTAAGCTACAATTTAACCATTACAAAGTAAAAGTAATACTAATACTAACTTAACAAGTTTGTCCTGAGGCTTCCATGCCCCACCCAGCATAGTAGGGAGTAATAAATATGATAAACCACTTTCCTTCCTGGCTCTTAGTACTCATCTTCCTTTCTGTATATAAAGAGAATTTTTCCATAAACAGAATAAATTTCTAGTTGTATAAGGAGCATCAGTATAAATCCTATATAAACTTCAGGACATAACCTTCCCCTTTCACGATGAAGTACTGGATTGGGAGAAGCCTGCTTGTATTGAGCCCTCATTAAGTGTAAACCTTCTCGGGCTTGGTTGGCAAGTACTGCTGTGTGATTACAGGCAGGATCCTTTATGCTAAAGCACTGGAAGCGTGGCTTCTGAGTAAGTTCTCCCTGACAATCAGAAAAGTCACATTTTCATTTACTCTTCCTCCTGCTCAACAAAAGTTCTTCTGAGTGTTAACATTGTTACCAGGCTGGGTACAAAAAAACCTGGGATTATTAAAAGAAAACTCCAAGAATACAGAATCAGAGATATAAATTTTGAATTGACTCCTCTGCAGGATTCAGAAACTCTCAGCCCCTTTCTATGCACTCATAGGGTGCAAGGCAATGCTGTAAGGCACACTCAGCCTCTGATTCCAGATGGCTCACTCAGCTGCCACTACTCTTTGGCCTGACAACCATGCTGCAAGCAGAAACCTCTATGCAGTTTGCAAAGATGTAATCAGTAGCCTCTGCTCTCGGATCCCTCTAAACTTAACTGGGATTTCTATCTTTCTCCCCCTGGCAGGGCCTCTACCAATGCTCTCAGACCTACACCCTAAAAACCTTTCAAGGCAAGCTCTAAAAACTCTAGTAGAAAAACTAGTTCTTCACCTAATCTCTGCCATATCTGTTGTTCATGCCTGGACTTGACTTTTGAACTTCCTGATTAATCCTTTTCTCTCACAGTGGGGTTTTTGCAAGTCAAAAGTGAAACACTGACATTTTTCTCTCTTTGCATTCCTATAATAACAATCATAATCTTCCCCGAGGCAACAGGATACATCTCTCTACATAAGGGGACGATTGTGTGCAAAAAAACTGTGGCAGGGGAAATATCCAGTAATATTTTAAAGTATTATCTCACTATGTATTAAGTACATATGGTCCCTGCCTTGAAAAGCTCACAGTCAATAGAAATTTTCACCAAATGGTGAGTTAGGCCAATTGACCAGATACAATATAAACGGAAGAGGTTGGCTGTAATCCACAAAAGCTGATTTATAAAGCAACCCATAGATTCAGCTCTGTCCAACATTTTTGGGGCCAGGATAAGTGCACAAATAGAGGTGTTCTGCTCCTTACCCAACACCCCTGCTTTCTTACTCTTGTTCCTTCCAGCAGCATGAGGGAGCCTGGTACTTACCCTGACGGACATCTCAACCCACACAGCCAAGATGTGTGTAAGGCCTGACTTCAGGACATGCTATACCAAAAGGTTTTCTTTTCTCACATGTGTTACCATCCAGAGACCATGTTTAGGTGAATATCTTGGCTTGGTAGTTCTATGGACCATAAGAACTAGCATAATACAAACCCCAAATGTGACTGTGAGAGTAGAAAGAATTATTCCATACAAAATCCAAACTGGAATGGACAAGCTATCTTGTTGGCTCCTTTTCCCACTGTATTTAAGCTCTACGTAAGGGCAGTAATTACTGTTTTATGACTACCCAAAGTAAGTGACTGAGGAAAAGATATCAATCAATGGAGGTTTATTAAGTTTGAGGACATGCCTGGGGAAAAAAACACAAACCACAGACACATCTGCAGCTGTCTTTCTAAAGAGGGATTTGGGAACTTTAGTATTTGAGGGAAGAAGGCAACAGGAAAAAAGGGGGAGGGCAAAGCCCAGGAAATCTACCTTTTTAATAAGGTAAGGTGGATGATTGGAGAGAAAAAGGGAGTAAAGAGAGAATCAATCATGTAGATGTTCCTGGGTGGGTGGAAGAATGATGGATCTTGTCTTTGTTCTGTACTGGAGAAGATAAACTTGTAATCAATGTTACTAGTGTGGAATCTTGCAGGTTTTAGTTTTAGAAGCTAGACTCAGCCTGCAAACCCAAAGTTATAATTTGCACATCCTTGCTTATGAGAGGCCGACAAAGAATTTCCTCATGAAGGATCTGCAGGGCAGCACTTCGACAGGCCTTTGCCCTCGTATGGGAAGCTGGCTGATGCATAATTTGTTAGCAACAGCAACTTGTTTGGAAGGTTTGACTTTCCAGGTTTGGTTTTCCCTTTTGCATAAAGAGTTGCAGGGGCTGTTAAGATTTTTATTTTCCTTTATAATCGTCATTGAATTAAGAAACGTGCTCAGAGCAAAAGATGGGTGGATCTTGAAGAATACCAGGTGGTTTATCTCTACTGAGAAAAGGGGAATAACGTAACCTTGTAGGAATGGAAACTCATGTTTGGCCAAACAGCTGTTTTCTCCCAGGGCTTTGCACAAACAGTTGGCACATAGTGGGAATGGCCCGTCAGAGTGGTGGCAGCAGGGTCCAGATATTAATAGTTGCTATCTTCCTGTTTTTTGTTTCTTAACCACTCACGATGCCTTTGATTCTTGCCAATTCCCAACTGTGATCTTCTCACCTCTCGTGAACTCTGTGAGCTTCCAAGAAATTGCCCATTGATTAAATTTGTCGGTCATTTTTTTTTTTTTTTTTTTTCAGTTACCTGCAACCAGGAACTCAATCAAATTTGCCAGGAGAAAGGCCTGTTTCTTTCTGCCTGCATTTCTGAGTCTCATGAGCTCTTTGCCAAGCTTCCTTTCTTCTCTATTTTGGACAGGTTTGAACGATACTATTGTGACTGCTGTGAGTCTAGCACCACCCCCTCAGGCCACCAGCCAAGCTGCCTTTTTCAGGAGTCAGCCTAGATGAGCCATGGTTGCTCATTGTTAGGTGATGCCAGTGGTCTAGGGTGGGTTTGGCAGAGCCTCTCCGCTGACTGATGATAAATGCTATAACTGATGTTAGAGTTAGAACCCAGGGCTGCACCAACTATACCTTGATCAGAGCATAAATAATAACCTACACCATTACTAACAGCTCCACATTATGAATACGATATTGGACCTTGCCTTTATATGGATTCCACAGATTCTGAAAATACCACAAATGCTGTTTCTCCCTTCTGATAGAACACGGCTGCTGAGCCTTTGAAACAGTAACAGTATATCATATGGAAGGCTTGTTAAGGTAAACAAACACTGATATAAAATTCTTGTCTAGCATTTTATCAGAGTTGAGACTGATTTTCATAGGTCTCAGTTTATCTCTCTCCAGAGAAAATTCAGAGGCTACTAATATTCCCATCTGCCTGTCCATCCATTTGTCCAGCTATCCATCCATCCATCTATCTATCTGCCCACCCGTCGTCCATTCAGCTGTTCATTCATCTCAGCTCTGAAGTGAGAAACTTGTAGTTCTAGTTTTCTTTTTCTAACTATTCAAACTATCTTGTAAACACCCCTGCCCCCCCAATTCACTAGCTCTCTAGATTGGTGATTCTCATTTATTTGAGGAAGGATGTCTTTCCATGTCAGGACTCACTGCCAGCTGGAACACTACCTGCCACTTATTACTCACAGAAGCTGGAGAGAATTCTCACATGTCAGGGAAGAACTCGCCCTGTCTGTCTGTGGGAGACCAGTATTCACAGAACCACTTCTCACAGCCCCCCAGCTATAAGATATGATGCTCCTTCTGTATAAAATACAATGCACGAGCACCACCAAATAGGTCCTATTCCCAGGCATTCTCTCAACCAGATGCTAGAGCAGGGCTGCCACTCCAGGAGAGACCAAAATGGAAAAAAGACATCACCATCATCTGGAAAGAATTAAAATTCCTTCCTTTTTTTCCTCAGCCAGGGATTTATCTAGTACTACCCACATCTGCAAGCCAACCTGAAAACCACTGGACCACTACTAAACAAATTAGGTATCCCAAACTTGAGGCCGCTTTTGGGAGTTAGTGTAAAATATATTCACAAATATTTTAATTTTTCAGATGTTTGGCATTCCATACAAGTGAGGATCCACGTGAATTTTAAGAATCTCCTACAATGTTATAGATTTCTTTAATATACTGTCTTACATCATTGCACTGACATAACTACTCTTTCCAAAGATTTTCTGAGCTGGAACATATTCTTCTTAGCAAAGTATCTCAAGAATGGAAGAAAAAGTATCCAATGTACTCAGCCCTACTATGAAACTAATTTATAAGCACCCATACTTCCAAATGAAAGCTATAACCCAACTATAGCCCAAGATGAAGGGGAAATAGGATGGGGAGGGGAGGGGAGGAAGGGTAACTGGTGGGACCACACCTACAGTGCATTTTACAAGGGTACATGTTAAATCTACTAAGGGTAGAACACAAATATCTCAACACAATAACTAAAAAAAGAGGTGAAGGCTATGTTAACCAGTTTGATGAAAGTATTTCAAATTGTATACAAAACCAGCACATTTACCCCATAATTGCATTAATGTACACAGCTATGATTTAATTAAATAAACAAATAAATAAATATTTTCTGAAGATTACATGAGACATATTTATGTTAAAAAACTAACGTGTATCACGTATGTACACACACCCATATTTACGTATATGAATATTTTGCTAAGTGTGACAACCTACCTCCAGCCTATTCCTTCCACACATTCCCCTGAGCCATCCCCCCCACAACCTCTGCACACAAATCCACAGCCATAAGTAACTAGTAGCATGTAACCCCGCTGCCCAGGAACCTGCCACGTTCCCTGTGTGACCACCACTCACCCTAACGGCTGCTCATGTCCTCGCACCAGTGTTTCTGCACAATGCTAGAAGTTCTCTCGTCTTAACTGAAGCAATCCACTTTCCCTAAGAATCTCCTGTCGAATGGTACATATTTGCAAAATTCTCTGCATAAGTTACTTTCCCTCACAGGAAATCTTATACAGTAACAGCCGGATACATTCTCCCAGGAAATCACAGGTCCAGGCTCCTGACTGGAATACCCATTCTCAACAAGGCTCTAGTGCTAAGACACAGATCTCTCTCCTGGTGACCTCCTCCCCACTTCTGTGGCTCCTGGGCACTGTTCTGCTGGGAGTTAAGATGCTATGATGAGACCCCTGCAGAGCTCAGTTCTATGTTCTGCTGTAATTCTGGAATGGCAGGGCACGTCCCTGCATTTCATCCAGCAGCAAGAAGCTTCTGTGATGTATACTCTTCACTCCAGAAAGGTGGAACAGTACAGTTCAGTACAAAAAAAAAAAAAAACTTCAATAAATTTGAGTGGCAAGGTAGAGGGGAAGGGAGAGAGAAAACAGGAATATGAAGATGGATAAAACATAGTTTCTATCTTGGTGAAGAATGAAAAAGCATATTTCTAAAAAAATGAACAGGAGAATTCCCTCCCTCCTCTGGAGACCTCTTCTTGAGACATGTCACATGTCACACAGACATCCCTGCTAGGCTCGGGTTGGGTGCACATAAAGTTAGGACAACAGATGGATCACTGCTTTTGTAATAACATCTAACTTACATCAAGCACATATTACATCAGGGTTTTTTTGGGGGGGGTTTGAGACAGAATATCACTTTGTCACACTCAAATTTCACTTTGCCGTGGCATCATAGCTCACAGAAACTTCAAAATATTGGGCTCAAATGATCCCCTTGCCTCCGCCTCCCCAGTAACTGGGACTATAGGTGCCCTCCACAGTGCTTGGCTATTTTTAGAGACGAGGTCTCACTCTTGCTCAGGCTGATCTTGAACTCCTGAGTTCAGGCAATCCACCTGCCTCGGACTCCCAGAGTGGTAGGATTACAGGTATGAGCCACCACTATGTCAAGTATTTTTAAAATGCCTTACATATATTTAACCCATGTGGTAGATTCCATTATTAGCCCCATGCAAGTTAAAGCAGAGGTCCCAGAACAAGGAAAGTGTTCAAAATGTGTCTGGAATGAAGAAACAAATACATGTTTTTCTCCATTACAGCACCTCTGGCCTTCCCACCCCTCCCTAGTGGTCTCTAATTAGGAAGTACCCAGAACAGGAAGACCAGCAGCTAGTTCTCTGGTTTAATACAAAAGACGTGTGGCCCATCCTCCTGCTTATCTAAACAGAAGAAAAGAGGAAAGAGCCTGGGTGGGAAGAATAGGGGCTTATCTTAATCTTTTCAGGCTGCTATAACAAAATGCTGTACATCATGTTCATTAACAACAGAAATTCATTTCTTACAGTTCTAGAGTCTGGGAAGTCCAAGGTCAAGGTCCTGGCAGGTTCACTGTCTGGGGAGGACCCACTTCTTGATTCATAGCTAGGACCTCACATGGTGGAAGGGGCACGGGAGCTCTCTGGCACCTCTTTTATAAAGGCACTAATCCTGTTCATTACCTCATGACCCAATCAGTTCCCAGGGTTCCCACCTCCTCATACTATCAAGTTCAGAATGAGGATTTCAACAAATGAATTTGGGGGGGACAGAAGCATTCAGACCACAGCAGGGCTGAACTACCTACACTCCCGTGATTTGCTGTCAGGGTGTGATTGCCCCATGTCTCAAGTAGACACTCTGGAACACAGCTCAGCCTGGGCCTTCTTGTAGATGTCCCACCTGGCACAGGGACCCTGTCAGCACAGGCCCTGCCTGCACACAGGTGGCAGGGGCTAAGAAGGAGTGAATGAGTTGGGGCTCCCACATATAGGGACCAAGTGCCATGGAAGCCCTGGGAGCCCCCTGAAAAGCTCCCCAAAGAGGACATCAAGAGCCCATCAGTGTCAGCCAGGGCAGTATTGATAGGCAGCAGAGATGACTATCTGTGCTTGCTCAGCTAGAGATCCATCTTTCATCCCTCACCCAGGGGTGTGTTCACACCAGCTCACACAGACCCACACCAGCTGTCGCCTCTCTCTTTTCAAACCCCACACCCCCAGGTTCAGTGACACTACGTCGTAACTTGAAATCAGCCATAATGAGGCTGGCTGTGAGAAACCTGTGAGTTGTTAACTGCTCACCAGCACAACCCTGTCCCTCTGCCCCCCTGCCCCCCACTGTGTCTCTAGATTGATAGCTGACTGGGGGTGGGGGGTAGAGGAGGAGAAAGAGGTGGGGGAGGAGAAGCAGACCAGACCCCATGCCCCTCTCTGAGCGCTTTGATCATGGAAATTGCCTAGAAATTACCAAGGATAGTGTTAAGTCACAAATGAGATTGGCATTATAAATTTACTGAATTGATTTTAATAAATATAGGAACCAAAGCCTACAAATCTTCCCAGGATGTAAGAAGGGGGAGTTGGCTGAATCCCAGGTGAGGACACATAGTAAGGAATAGTCTGTGTTTACACCCAGTGACTAGAGGGTCCTCAGAAAGTCCTCCCTCCCCTCTTCCAATAGCTTCTAGAAGACTGCAGAGCCACAAATGGCTTTTTTTTTTATTGTTTCAGTTTAATTTGAGGGTACAAAGAATTAGGTTACAATGTTTGTATTTGTTAGGTAGAGTCCTTCCTATAATTGTGTCATGCCCCCAAGAGGTATGCCATGCACCTTAACATCGTGCCCATTAAGTGGGAGCACATCCACAGATGGCTCTTGAAGCACGTTCTGATAATCACTCCTGAGCCCTCACCTGGCCACTGGGCGGCTACATAGTCTGGGGTTACTGGCTTTCCTTTGGGGATCCCTCATTCTCCTCTTAGAGATGCAACTGGAGAAGATGAGCTCTTCCCTCCAACGTGTAAACCTCCTTCTGTGAATCCCACACTCACATGCTCTGCAGGTCACCTCATTAGTCTTCACTGAGGTTGACGGTGACTTGACTAACCTTCACAAATTTCACAGCCAGGGAAGAAGAGGAGGGACAAAGCTGGGCCTAACAGCCCAGGTTGGGGGATCTGCAGCAGCCCCTGAGCTGAGAGCCAGGGAGCTGGAATTCGTAAGAGAAATTGTTTTCAGGGAAGACCCAAGCTTAGATTTATTGACCAATATAATCCTACAAGGAATGATCTGTGGCAGGAGTCTGTAAACTATAGCTACTAGCTAACAATGGTTGAAAAAAATCAAAAGAATACTGCTTCATAACACATGAAAATAAAATTGTTCTTAAATAAGGCTTTACTTGGAGCACAGCCACATTCTTTCACATGCATATTATGTATGCATAAGATAAGATATATCTGCCTTCGGGCTACATGGGCAGAGTAGGGTATTTTCAACAAAGACTGACTGGCCCACAAAACCTAAAATATTTACTCCCTGGCTATTACAGAAAAGGCTAACCTCTGTTGTGGCGCCCTGGAAACCTCCTTTTCCCATGATCCCTAATGCCTTTCCTTCCCTGGTTAACTGAAGAATGGCCTCTTCTGATCCCACAAAGGCCAGATGGATGCCTGGCAAGCATTTTGGCTAGACCTGGTGCTCCTACATCCTGCCAGAGCTGGCTGGGAGCAGGTCACTGAGAGCAGGGCTGGCTGGGCACAGGGCCCTGGCCTCTGGCTGCTCTGAGCCTGTTCCTCATAGCCCCTTCGCTCTGAGCCTGTTCCTCATAGCCCCTTCGTTCCTCATAGCCCCGTCCTCAGCTCCATATGCCTGCTGGAAAAGCAGGGACCAGCACTGTTTTTGTGCTAAACAAGAGGAATGAAGACCCGGAGAGACTTGTTAGTCCCCCACCCAAGAATGACGGGAAGAGGTCTTTTTCTGATCATCTTCAACCATGTCTTACCAACGGTTCGTTTTTGCCCTTGGCGATAGGCTGAGCAGATTCCACAATTTTTCGGGACATTCTGGTTGTTAAAAGTCCAGTTTGGCTTGAAATAAAACTTTATATTGCTAATGATAATGATCTTCTAGCTTCATAGCTGTCACTTCCCCTGTTGCTGACTCGTCTGTCCTAAAGGGATCCAGAGTCAGGGAGTAGGTGTGGCCTGTGGCTGAAGGGACCCAGAGTCAGGAGACACTTGTGGTTTGCGGCTGTGGGAACCCAGAGCCAGGGGACAGCTGTGGTCTGCAGCTGAGGGGACCTAAGTCAAGAGGCAGTTGTGCTCTGTGGCTGTGGAGACCCAGAGTCCCAGGATTGGGGTGATCTATGACGGGGAATCCCAGAGTCAGGGAACAGGTGTGCTCTGTGGCTGTGGGGACCCAGAGTCCCAGGATTGGGGTGATCTATGACAGGGGAATCCCGGAGTCAGGACAGGTGTGGGCTGTGGCTGTGGGGACCCAGAGGCCCAGATTTGGGGTGATCTATGACTGGGGAATCCCGGAGTCAGGACAGGTGTGGGCTGTGGCTGTGGGGACCCAGAGTCCCAGGATTGGGGTTATCTATGACGGGGAATCCCAGAGTTGGGACAAGGCTGGCTGTAGCTTTGGGGACCTAAAGTCAGGGTACAGTTGTAGTCTGTAGCTGTGGGGACCCAGAGTCAGGGAACAGGTGTGGGCTGTGGCTGTGGGGACCTAGAGCCAGGGGACAGGTGTGGGCTGTGGCTGTGAGGACCTAGAGTCAGGGAACAGGTGTGGGGTGTGGTCTGTGGCTGTGAGGACCCAGAGTTGGGGAACAAGGTGGAGTCTGTGGCTGTAGGGACCCAGAGTCAGGGAACAGGTGGAGTTTGTGGCTGAGGAAACCAGAGTCAGGGAACAGGTGTCGTCTGTGGCTGTGGGGACCCAGGGACAGATGACAGTTGTGGTCTGCAGCTGAGGAAACCCAGACTCAGGGGACAGTTGTAGTCTGGGCTGTGGAGACCCGGAGTAGGGGACAGATGTGGTCTGCGCCCCCCCCCCCCATGCAGTACTTTGGGGTGAGAGGACTTATCTTTCCCATCTCCCTGCCCCTTCCTGCACTAGGATCAAGACCTACGATATTGGAGCAGGGAGGAGAGAAAAAGAAAAAAAAGCAAGCATTTTGTAACGTGTGGGCTGTTCTTTGGGGGGTTTCTTCCTTGGCTTTTACATTGACGACCGCCCGCCATGGTCCTGCCAGGCTTCTCTGGTTAGCGGGAACCCGCCTTTGTGCACGGGTGTGAAGAGAGGGCCACCACTCAGGGACCTGGTCGGTCTCCCTCCTGCGCCTCCATCTCCCAACTCCCTCTTGCTGTTCCTGTGATCCCTGCGGATCCTCTGTGGAAGCCAGCAGGTCCAGGGAAATGTCATCACTGTCGCCACACCAAGGGATGGAAGCCAAGAAGCATCCCCGCCCCTTTACCTCCTCCGGGCTCGGGCGGGTCTGCAGAGTCACAGCTGGAACCGGCGCCAGCTGCCTTCACTCCCTCTCCCAAGTGACTCCCTGGGACTTCCTACCTCTGAGCCCGCGGGGAGCACCTTTCCGCTCTCTTGCCCTTTCTCTTAGGGATGTCCCTAGTGACCCACCTGGAGCAAAGAAAAAGCCCGCTCAATCCACCAACCCCACCGCTAAGGCAGGAGAGGGAGGCCTGGTCTCCTGCACCGCAACACTGCCGAGTGGAGGAGAACGTGACCTCCCGCAGGCCCGAGCACCTCACTTTGCCCTCCCTAAATGGGGCCAGCTCATGGAGAAGGACGTGGGAAGGTTTGATTTCCGCGGAGGCCTTTCCGGGGACTGAGGGACAAAGGCCTCCGTCCGCCAAGGCGCCGAGTCATTAGAGGGCCGCAGGCTCCCCCGCGTGGCCGGCTTCCGCCTCTGCATCTGCACAGATGCCGCGGCTGAAGATTGGAAAGATTCTTACACACCGGTAGGTAATCACAGTGAGTACACAGCTCTGTATCCTTCTGTGTTCACTTAACTGGCCAAAACAATTTAATTGTTCCATTCTTGGGCATTTTTTTAATGTAGAAAAATTATTGCAGAAAATAGTGAAATCATTTGCTGAAATACTAAAGCACAATCACTTATTTTACACTCAGAAGTTTCTCTCCCCCACCCACACGCAATTTTTAGGAAATCTTTATTCTCCCATGTGAGAGCTGGGATGGAAACAGGGAGTTTTTTGCATGTCCTCTTCTGTGTGTGCCCATGATTTGTCAGGTGCTTTTTACACAAGAGCCTTGTGACATAGGAACTCCCCAATTGGCAAAGAACCTCAGCTCGAGCAACTTAAATAGCTTGCTTGATGTCGCATCACAGACCAGGAATCTAGCACATTCTTTTATGACCCAAAGCCCTGTTATCTCTGAGATAGTAGACCTGCCAAACCAGAGCTCCCCCTCATCCCTGAAAACAGTGTCATCAATTAGCCTAAGTTGGAACAGCCACCATAGTTGTTATTGATCAAGTTTGCACATTCATCCAGAATGGCTCCAGCTCACCCCCAGCTACCCCCAGATGGGTGCTCACATTGCCCTGTAGGAAGTCCCGCCTGGATCTGCTTTCTCCTATCCCCAATAACTGTTCCTTAGTTAGTTTAGGGATGTTCCCCACAGTTGAACCTTAGCATCTCCAACAACAGATGTGGTGGTTTGTCCCAAACTGAGAGAAGAAAACCCTCCACACCTCCCATTGGCACCAGCCATTGTTCAAGCCAGACCCTCCAGGCCTGTTCCAAAGGTGCAGTTCGATTACCACAGCCTTTGTAAGAGGAAGATTCCGTTAATGAAAACTCGTGGAGCTCCCCAGTTGACACAATCCTCGGAGATCATCCAGCCCCACTTGCTCTTTTCTTTTTTTTTAACTTTTTTTTTTTAGATTTTCAACCATTTATGTTTTTGATATATATGCAATGCTATATGACATTTTTTAAATTTCAGATTAGTATGAGGGTACAAACAATAAGGTGACAATGTTTGCATTTGTTAGGTAAAGCTCTTGTTGTTGATGTGTCCCGCACACAGGAGGTGTGCCATATACCCTTACATTGTGCCCATTACAGGAGAGCACACCAACTCCTCTCTCTTTTCCTTCTCCCCCCAACTTGAATTGAATTGAGTTTTCTTCCTGTGTGTGCATGTATTAGTTTATCTACTGGCTTCACATTAGTATTGAGCACATTGGACACTTGCTTTTCCATTCTTGAGATACTTTACTAACAGGAATGTGTTTCCACTCTATCCAAGTTAATACAAAAGATGTAAAGTCTCCATCTTTTGGGGGTGAATGGTATTCCATGGTACACTTATACCACAACTTCCAACTTCCTCTTTTTACCTATGAGGATATGGAAACCCGGAGAGGAGAGGAGAGGAGACCCGTCCAGAGCACCCAGCAGGTTAGAGATGGAGGCAGCTCTACAGGGCTGACTGTGGACCACAGCCTCGTGTATGAAACAGAGGAAGAGCAAAGCTTGTAGTGTTTGGCTCATCACTGGCAGTAAACTGAAAACCAGGCCCTATTTTCAATACCATAGCCAGGCTGCTCCCTCCTTATCCCAGGCAGGGCTGTAGAGAGGGCTGTGAGATGTTCCAGGAGCCTTCTTTGAGCACTGGGTGCCTCACCAGGATTGGCAGCTGAGAATAAATAAGTCAACAAAGAGCTCCAACCTCATGTGTTCCCTGAATGTGTCCCAGGTGGGAGGCCTGGGGCTAGAGTAACTGGGCATGTAAGACACCAACTTGCAGACTCCAAGCAGGCAAGGGAGTCACTGTTTTATTCACTCCTGCAACCCTAGTCACCTTTACAGTCCTTGGTAAAGATCAGGTTCTCACTAAAAGTTTTTAAATAAGTGACACATTCCTTCTATGGAGAACCCCATTTTAGTAAGTAGAGAGTTGCTTTCAATGTGCACAAATACATTCAGGTCTACTTGGCCCATCACTGATTGCATTTAGTCTTGTCCAAACTTCCTTACAGGCCTTTTCCTGCTACCCATTTAATTTGCACAGCTGATAAGAAATGGTACACGTTTCTTATATTCGGCAATGTATACTTATTCTTGCTTACTCTGAATTTTTTTTCTGGTTAGCAAAACCAAAACTTTTGAAGTAAAGATGCCAGATTGAGTAAATACAAGATGCCAATGAAATTTTAATTCCAGATAAATGAAGGTTACTTTTGTTTAGTATGCATGTTCCAATATTGTAGATATTCTAAATATTGCAATATTCCAATTTAACTGGGTATTCTGTATTTTATCTTTACCTTTCTCTGAACCTCTCCTCAAGTGCTGTGGAACATTCTAAGGGAGCCAGAAATGGAAGCGTTAGGAAGGATTCAGGGGATGGTCAGGGCCTCCTTCCGGGGCAGCTGTCCTGGGTCCTTCTTGTTGCAAGAGAAGTGAAGAAAAGCAGCTGGAGTCAGTTCTCCTGGTGATCGCATGTCCTACTGAGACCAGGTCCATGCTGATGGCCCAGGCAGGAAGCAGAGCCTTTCTTCAGGGTGAAAGGCAGAAAGGCCTGGGTGAGGTGAACAATTCTAGGTGGCTTTTACCGGGGTCTTCAGCTGAGCAGACCACAGGGCCTCAGGGTTTGTGGACTCAGGGGATTAGTCAGTGTCTATATGTATATACTTGTCTGGGTCTGTCTATCTCTTTCTGAACAGTTGGTGAACTTCTCTTTGTACTTCTCAAAGTAGGGAGGGGGAAAGGTAGTCTTAACAATGGAGTTTTCTTTGACCTTTGTCAGATTAATCCTCCTAGGAGCTTTGGTTTTCTGACATGTAGGTGATAAGGGTTTTCTTGTCCACCTGGGCAAGGCAGATCTAGGAAAAGTGGCACCCAGAGACTCATTGCCTCCTTTCTTTTTGCTTCCGCACACACAGACTTCATGACCCTGGGGTGAGGAGAAGCCTCATGCGATGAGCCTAGAGGCCACTCATGTTGGAGATAAATAACTTTTAGGTAATTGGTGAGTATCCCACATTGTGGGGACACCATCTTGACTACTCTCAATTTTCGTGGAGAGTTGTGGCCATGGAGTCTCTTCTTGGTCTTAACCACATCCAGGAGTCGCATCTTCTGCAGGGAGAGCTCCAAGAGACCTTGTCTTTCCCCCAGATCTGTGGTTCTTTCTGGCCTTCATAGCATTAACACAGCCCCACTTGCCATTTGGGGAGTATTGCTTCTCTGGTCATGGCAGAATTTGTGGATTTCACATTTGGGTGGATATATATGTAGAGAACTGACTACCAGTAAAAAACAGCTGTTTGGGGTGGCAAACATGTCAGGAAATGGTTAAGTAGCTTATGGGAACCATGAAGGATTATGAAGAAAGCTTGGGACTTGGGTATAGTGTTGTCTCTGCTCCTCACTTGAGGGCTTCTTAGCCTTTATGACTCTCAGTTTCCCCATAAGTTGGAGGATAATACTATGTATTCTGCACAGGGAAGCGGAATAAATGGATGAAATTATATTCACCCCCTGCCTAGCATAGCCCCTGCAACACAGTGTGCCAGGCACCTCCTGGATGCCTAATAAGATGGGCCCAATGAGATAGACTACCAGAATTCCAGCTTGTATTAAAAATAATCTACAGCACAGGGGGTTGAACATGTGGGCTCTGACTCCCCTGCCCGAGTTTGAATCCTGACTACAGCTCTCAGCTGTTTGAACATGGGCATGGTATTTCTCAGCTGTAAAGTGAGAGCTGGTGGATTAGCACCTGGAGGTGGAACAGCGAGGGGTATTTCTTAAGCTCTCTGGGGCTCTGTTCAGACCAGTTTGGCTCAGCAAGAAAAATAGATGAGGCCCTGCCTGTGCAGTGTGGCTGCAGCATCCTCTCTGACCACAGGGGAATGTGGAGTTCCAGCTGTCTTCTCCCCAGGGTTGCACTCACGTGCAGGGGAGCATCCTGTACAGCTTGTTCGGTTGGTACACAGCTTGCCTCGGAAGCAGCAATAAGCCTGGAGTTGGGGATCTTCTCTGGATTGCTAATATTAGGACTCTTACCCTTGGCTTTCCTATAGCCCCTCTTTGAGAAAAGGACATCCACTAAGTCAGCCACAAAAGCCTCACTCTTAGGGCTGGGTAGGACCTCCAACCAAGGCATTCCCTGCAGCAAGTCAAATCTCTTCCCTCACAGGGGTGACATTGAGGTCTCTGGTACTGCATCTTAGTAATGAGTGTGACTTGTAATAGTGTGGCCACAACATGGAAAGTCAGTTCCTTTGCGAGGAGAAGTCCTCCTCATAATAGAGCTCAAGGCAAAGTGGGCTGTGTTGTAGGTGATAGCATCCCGTGGTTTGACTAAGTGAAATTAGTTTTATTATATGGAAACTAACATTTGGCATCTACCCAAGGATTTCAAGTTAATTAGTGGCACTTGTTTTTCTGAGATTTTTCAGCCCCTTCCAGCAATCCCAAGGACCCCAGCAGAGTTTTAAGGTCTACAAGATGTGTTACTCTCAGAGCCATCCAACTGTGGCTTCCCACAGGGGTCCCTGGAAGAAGGTGGAATTCACAACTTGTACGTAAACAAGTTAAGGCTGTATAGTTAGGATTTTGTCTCATTTCATGTGTTCAAATTGTCCCTGTTTTGCCTCAGGTGCTGAGCTGAGCAATTTGCCTAGCTTCTGGGCTAGGCAAATTCAATTCAGTTTAAATGAATATTAGCCACAGATCTTCCCATGCAAGACAAGTGTGTAGCCCTGATAAAAATCAGGATTCTTTCCTCCAAAAAGAAGCCAACTTTACCATAACTGTGTGACTTGCTGCTGCCTCTGATGCTGTCAGATCCAATGTTGCTTCTTGTTTTTTTTTTTTTTTCATAATTTCTGTCAGCAATTTTTTTTTTTTTTTTTTTTTTTTTGTGGTTTTGGCCAGGGCCAGGCTTGAACCCACCACCCATGGCATATGGGGCCAGTGCCCCCACTCTTTGAGCCACAGGCACCACCCCTCTGTCAGCAATTTATTTGTGTTCTAATTGCTTTAGATCTTCACCAACCTTTGGTGATACCAGTCTTTTAAAATGTTATCCATTCAGCTAGGTGGGTAGCTATCTCATTGCATTTCTATTTTTTAAATTTAATCAGTGCTACATTAATGCAGTCATGGGGTACAATGTGCTAGTTTTATATACAATTTGAAATATTTTCATCAAACTGGTTAACACAGCCTTCATGGCATTTTCTTAGTTATTGTGTTCAGACATTTATATTCTGCATTTAGTAACTTTCATCTGTACCCTTCTAAGATGCACCTGTAGATGTGGTCCCACCAGTAACCCCCTCTCCACCCATCCTCCCTTCTCCCCTACCCTCCCATGCCCTTTTCCCATATTATTGTGCTATAATTGGGTTATAGCTTTCATATGAAAGTATAAATTGGTTTCATAGTAGGGCTGAGTACATTGGATACTTTTTCTTCCATTCTTGACATACTTTGCTAAGAAGAATATTTTCCAGCTCCAACCATGGAAACATGAAAGAGATAAAGTCTCCATCTTTCTTTAAGGCTGCATAATATTCCACGGTGTAACATATACCACAATTTATTAATCCATTCGTGAATTGATGGGTACTTAGGCTTCTTCCATGACTTAGCAATTATGAATTGGGCTGCAATAAACATTCTGATGCAAATATCTTTGTTATAATGTGATTTTTGGTCTTCTGGGTATATACCTAGTAGAGGAATTATAGGATCGAACGTATTCTCCAAACATCTTTCCAAAAGGAACATATTAGTTTGCATTCCCACCAGCAGTGTAGAAGTGTTCCCTTTTCTCTACATCCACACCAACATCTCTGGTCTTGGGATTTTGTGATATGGGCTAATCTTACTGGAGTTAGACGATACCTCAAAGTTGTTTTGATTTGCATTTCTCTGATGACTAAGGATGATGAGCATTTTTTCATGTGTTTGTAGGCTGTGTGCCTGTCTTCTTCAGAGAAATTTCTCTTTAAGTTCCTTGCCTACCCTGAGAAGGGATCACTTGTTCTTTTCTTGCTAATACATTTGAGTTCTCTGTGGATTCTGGTTATTAGACCTTTGTCGGAGACATAACCTGCAAATATCTTCTCCCATTCTGGGGGTTGTCTGTTTGCTTTACTAACTGTGCAGAAGCTTTTTAGTTTGATCAGATCCCAGTAGTGCATTTCTGATGCTTTTTATCAGAAAAGTGTGAGCTGCCCCTGCACCTCATGGTGCTCCAGAGAAATTGTGTGTGAGACCAAGTACATGGAGGTAAGAGGAAGACCCTCCGGCCCTGTAAAGCAGGCACCAGGTTGCTGTGTGTTGGGAGGTTGTTGCCAGAATTTCTCTCTATCCTGAGTCTTTGATCTTGGGGTTCAAAGAATGAAACTACAGAGCAGGAGGATAAACAACAGGACAAAATTTATTGACAGGGAAAAAGATTGATAGGCAAAAGAGGATGAAGCAAAAGAGTGAATACAGTACCTCCAGCAGTGGAGGGGAGATCCCAGTGGGAAGCCCCTCCTCCCCAGTCTCCAGTTTGGGAAGTTTAAATCTTGTCCTGTAGGCAGGGCGTCTAGGGAAATGCTACAATTGACCAGAGGTCTTCCAGCAGAAAATAATCCTAAAATTAGCACAGGAAGGCAGTCCTTCCAGTTTTTGCCTGAGGCAAGGGTGCATGCTTCCCTACTCAAGGAGGAATTGCCCAAAAAGAGCAGTCTGTTTGTGCCTAACGACAAGGGTCTGTGATAACTGATTTCTGAGCTCACCCAGGCCTAGAAAATGGGGGAGTCCCTGTCCAGCCCTGAGTGGGAAAACCCTATCAAGGTGACTCCCACTTATTCTAGCTCCAGCTACTTCTGCCCACCTCCTTTCACCCCTAGTTTGCGAGTTCCATTAACTAGTTCTTTTGCTGTGTGCATGTCCATGTTAACTTTCCAGCTATGCTCCCATCAGTCCTTTTCAGCAATAGAGGACTCTTAAAATGTTCCAACAAGTAGATAACTTGTCAGACCTAATGTGAAGTGCTCAGGGAGGTTGTGGAGGTCTGTAAGATTTGCCTTCAAGGAACTTAGTCTAGTGGGGGAACTTCGGGTGTGTATTCCAAGTCATTAGCAGTTTCTAGATATGACTCAGCAATGGGCCTATCTCCCTGAGTTCTTCATTCCCTTTTGGATCTCTATTGTGCCAGCCCTGGTGTGGCTGCCACATGACCCTCAGCCCCAGCAAACAGAGGTGATCAATAAGAGCTTCCATTTACCAAGCATTTAGTATGTCCCAGCACTCTAAGGACACCACATGCTTGAACTCAATCTCCTGACAGCCCTGCCATCTAAGTATTATCCTCACTTTACAAATGAAGGAACCGAGCTGGGATACTAAATAAGACTCATACAGAAAGTGGTAGAGCCAAGTTTCAAAACAAAAGCTTCCAGAGCTATCAGGCCCTTATCCTGAGATCCAAGATTGCAGGTGCCAGAGAAAGATGTGGACATGTGGTTTTGCTACCTTCAATTTTCACAAGTGAGAATTAGTACTGTATTTGACTGTTAAAAAAAAAAAAAAAAACTTCCTGGAAGCAAAAAAGTCACAGCAGGGCTGAACATAGTGGCTCGCACCAGTAATCCTAGCACTCTGGCACGCTGAGGTAGGTGGATTACTCAGGAGTTTGAGACCAGCCTGAGCACGAGTGAGGCCCCTGTCTCTACTAAAAATAGGAAAAACTAACTGGGCATAGCCCCACATGCCTATAGTCCCAGCTACTTGGGAGGCTGAGGCAAGAGGATCTTTTGAGCCCAAGAATTTGAGCTTGCTGTGAGCTATGATGCCATGGCAATCTAGCAGGAGCAACAGAGTGAGACTCTGTTTCAAAAAAAAAAAGTCGCAATTCTCAAGGTTGAACTAAAACCACTATAGTTTCATGTTTTTGCTCAATTCTGCTAAAAATCTGCTAAATCAGTTACTGTCGGGGCTGATCCGGACATGCCCCAGGATGAGAGCCAGCATTGGCGATGAGAGGAAGTCACTCTGAACCTAACTGGTAAACAACTTTGAGGAAGTCCTCCTGATTGGCCTGTGTAGGTGCATGCTGCGCTCGTGCTGTATGCCTGCTCCCGCTTTGGACTGTAACATGTGCATATCCCGAACACGTGTACTCTACTCTGATTGGCTTAGGAAAGGTATATAAGGCTGCACAACGGTTCCGTGCAGAGAGGTTCCTAGTTCCCATTCCCGTTCCTGTTCTGTCCTTTGAGCTTGCTGCATAAAAGTTACCTTTGACTCTTCGTTGGTGTCCTCGTCTCTGCTGGTCGGCGGCGCTGCGACACCGACAACTGGTGCCGAAACCTTGGCAGTACAGCAGCTCGGTAAGTCAAGTGCCTGCGACCAAAGCAGGGGGACCGCGATCAAAGCGGGGACCCGCGACAAGAGTGGGGAAATCAGCGCTGGGTGACCACGATCGTCGTGGTGGGATAATACTGTCTCCTTAATGTGTATGCTTGTGTGAGTGACTTTGTGTGTTTTGTGTTTGTCCCTGTTGTCTCTGTCCGCCTTTGCCGCCCCATTGCCACTTGGAAGATTCAAGGGGAGTGTGCACAGAGACCCTTTGGGCCTTTTAAGTGATAGTGTGGTGGCAGAAAACCATGGGTAACGAAGCTTGCTGCTTAATGCTGCAAGCCCCTTTGCAAGCCTTATTAAAACGTAATGGGACTCCACTGAAGGATAAAACCGCAAAAGTATTTGTACAAACTGTGGGTGATACTTCCCCCTGGTTCTTGGAGCGAGGCCAATTGATCTCGGGGGACTGGGAACGCCTTGGTCAAGACCTTAGGCGTCAGGAAGCATTCGAGCCCCTACCTACCGGGACCATGGCTATCTGGACCCTGGTAAGAGGGTGCCTTGCCAGTCCCCTGACCGGATGCCAGGAAGCTCTGGCCGAGGGGGAGAAAGCTTTGGAAAGTATTCAGGAGGAACTGACGCGCTCTTCCCAGGCCCGTACCCCGGACCTCCCGCGCGAGACAGAGGCCGAGGACAGTTCAGGGCACGAGAGAGAAAAGGATGAGGCTGCCCGACCGCCAAAGCGGAGGTCTAAGAATAGGAGGGCACCGCCAGAGAGCTTTTTGGGTTCCTCCTCTGAAGAGAATGGCCCTGATGAGGAACTCTTTCATCAGATGCAAAGGCTAGTTATGGGGGAGGGCTGCTGCCCCACTGCCCCCCCTCCTTACAATCCCGCCTTCTTCGCCCCTTACGGGCCTTGGTCACACCCAGATACCTTCGGCCCTTGTAGAGGCCGGAGCCACCACAGACCCAGGTGGGATCACCCCCCCACGCGGCACCGCCGCTCACCCAGCTCATCCTCGCAGTCCGACTCCCCTGAGAGAGGACCCAGAAGGGAACAGAAGCGGCGTTCCCGCGCCTGGTTCCCGGAGCCTCTTGCCTTCCCTGTGTTTGAGGATGCCCAGCAGCAGAGTTATCATCAACCTCTAGACTTCAAACTAGTTAAGCAATTAAAGGAGGCAGTGTCCACGTATGGGGTTCAAGCTGCTTTCACTGTGGCCATAGTTGAGTCTCTCAGGCAGAACCTAACACCCCTCGACTGGACTAATGTAGCCCGGGCCTGCCTCACTGGGGGGCAGTACTTACTTTTCAAGTCAGCCTGGCAAGAATACAGCCAGGACGTAGCCCGTGCCAACCACGCTGCGGGAAACCCATGGGGATTGGACATGCTCATGGGGCTTGGCAATTATGAGGGACAGAACAATCAAACGGGGTACCCTGCCCCAGTTTACATGCAAATAGCAGTCAGCGCCATAAAGGCCTGGAAGACCCTTCAGGGCGCAGGTGACCTGCAGGGTCAACTTACTAAGGTTATCCAAGGACCCAATGAGCCTTACGCAGACTTTGTGGCCCATCTTATGCAGACAGCTGCTCGTGTGTTCAGCTCAGCAGACCAGGCCATGCCCCTCTTAAAACCCCTTGCATATGAACAAGCAAATAAATGGTGTAGGGAGGCAATTAGACCTTGGAAATCAAAGGGTCTTGATGCATGGATACAAGTCTGCAGAGACATAAATGAAAGCACTGTCCAGGGCCAGGTTATGGCTGCCGCCATCGTTAGCGGCATGCGCCAAGCCCAAGGGAAAGGCCATTCCTCCGGACAGCATCTATGTTACCATTGCAACCAGGCAGGTCATTTTAAGAGGGACTGCCCCCAACGAGAAGGGCGACTATCTGGTAACCCATCCCAACCCAGAGGCCCTACGCAGCTATGCCCTCGATGCCGCAAAGGCAGGCACTGGGCCTCTGAGTGCAGATCCATACGAGACATAGATGGAAACTCCATTACCCCTCACCAGCCAAAAAACGGGCCGCGGGGCCCACTACCCCGGGGCCCGCAAATGTACGGGGTAGTCCAACAACTCCCTCGCCTCATCCCCACCACGCAGTCAGAGACACCCCCTCAGCCTCTGTCCCAGCCAGAAGGGCCACCCCTGGCTCAGCAGGACTGGACGTCTGTGCCTCCGCCAGACTCGTACTAACCCCTGAAATGGGCGTTCAGCCCCTTGAGTCGGACTTCCAAGGACCCCTCCCTCTTAATACAGTGGGTTTGCTGTTGGGACGCAGCTCCACTGCCCTCTCGGGCCTTGTAGTCCACCCTGGGGTCATAGACTCAGACTACACGGGTGTTGTAAAAATCCTTGTATCTTCCCCCGGGGGAATAGTAGCTATCTCCCCTGGGGACAGAATAGCCCAAATACTTGTTCTCCCCAGCTGCCACAAGGCTTACCCCAGTGCCGGTGCAGCCCGAGGACAGAAAGGATTTGGCTCCTCTGGACAGCCATTTGTAGGAGCTACCTTTGAACTTGCTGACAGGCCTCAGTGGACTTTAAAAGTAAATGGCAAGGAGTTTTTAGGCCTATTAGACACAGGGGCCGACAAGAGTATAATAAGACAATCAGATTGGCCCCCCAAATGGCCGTTGCAGCAGAGCAGCCTTACCCTCCGAGGTTTAGGACTTGCCACGTCTCCAGACATTAGTGCGGCCTCCCTTTCCTGGACTGACTCAGAAGGCCACTCAGGAATTTTCCAACCATATGTTCTAAATATCCCCATCAGCCTATGGGGAAGAGATATCTTACAACAGATGTCCTTCAAACTCACATCAGACACCTTCTATAGCGAGACCGCCCAAAAACTCATGACAAAGGCAGGCTATTCCAGAACGGGCGGGATAGGAAAGAACCAGGAAGGAAAGTCACAGCCCATCCATGTTGAGCATTGTCCTGAAAGGGGGATAGGAGGACCAGGACTGGGTTTTTCCTAGGGGCCACTGAGAACACTCAAAGGGGGAAGCAACTGTCCCAAAAACCCCCCCTTCAAATTACATGGAAAACAGACAAACCTGTGCGGGTAGCTCAGTGGCCCCTCTCTAAAGAAAAGCTCGCTGCCGCCCACATCCTAGTGCAGGAACAAATTGCCGCAGAACATCTTAAACCATCCACCTCACCCTGGAATACCCCTAACTTTGTAATCAAAAAGAAATCAGGGAAATGGAGACTACTCCATGACCTGCGTGCTGTCAATAATCAGATGCAGCTAATGGGCCAAGTCCAGCTTGGACTCCCCATCCTTTCTGCCTTACCAAAGAATTGGCCTTCCCTAGTGATAGACATAAAGGATTGTTTCTTTTCTATCCCTTTGCACCCCCAGGACACTCGACGTTTTGCCTTTACCTTGCCGGCCATCAATCACTCCCAGCCTGACGGCAGGTTTGAGTGGCAGGTACTGCCACAGGGTATGGCAAACAGCCCCACCATGTGCCAATTGTACGTGGCCCAGGCCCTGACACCTGTCCGAGCACTGTTCCCTGAAGCAGAAATCTACCATTATATGGATGATGTCTTAGTCTGTGCTCCTCAACAAGAGCAATTGATAGAGATCTTGCCTTGCCTTACCCAACATCTGGCTGCAGCCAACTTAACCATTGCCCCTGAAAAGATCCAACTCTCAAACTGCCAGGAATTCCTGGGCGTCAAACTCGACCTTACCATCATTACCCCCCTAAAATTAACCCTCCGCACAGATCACCTTTCCACCCTTAATGATTTTCAGAAACTACTAGGCGATATCAACTGGATCCGCCCTTATTTAAGGCTAACCAATCAAGAACTTCAACCACTGTACCAAATACTTACTGGAGATCCGGACCTTACGTCCCCCAGAGCCCTCACTCCTGAGGCTCGACAAGCTCTCCAGTTGGTACAAGATCGAATGGCCTCAGCCTAAGTCCATCGTATAAACCTTAATGCCCCATTGTACTTGTGCATATTCCCAGACCCCCAAGCACCCTCTGCAGCGTTCTGGCAGGAGGGCCCAATAATCTGGATTTACCTATCACAGTCCCCAAACAAAGTTTTACCTTGGTATCCCGAGGCTATAGCCCAATTGATCCTTAAAAGCATCAAATTGGGCCTCCAAATGTTTGCAAAACAACCTAACTATATCTGTACCCCTTACCAACCCGCCCAGTTAGAGTACCTCTCTTCTACAAATGATACTTGGGCTATCGTAATCACCACTACCACAGCTCACTTCAATAATCATTACCCCCATCATCCATTAATCCGGTTCTGCCTCAACAACCCCCTTATTTTCCCCAGAATCACAAAACCCACCCATATCCCCAAAGCCATGGTCATCTTCACAGATGGCTCCAGAACAGGCCAAGCCTCAATTATTACCCCTCAGCAGCAAATTGTACACCAGTTTCCAACCAACTCCGCCCAAGAGACAGAATTACTGGCTGTACTACAAGTTTTCCATATGTTCCCTCACACCCCCTTTAACCTCCTGTCTGACAGTGCGTACGTTGTCCAGGCAGTTCAAGTAATTGAGAATGTTGGTATCATCTCTACCCGGTCAACGGTCCAAAAGGCCTTAAGCAACCTGCAACAACTCATCTGGCAGAGACAGCAGCCATTCTTCATAGGCCACATCCGAGCCCATTCTGGTCTCCCTGGCCCGCTGGCTCAAGGCAATGCTGCCGCGGATGCCCTTACTCACCAAGAAATAACCGCCCTTGTATTGGACCCCCTAAAACAAGCCCAACGTTTCCATAGTCTGTTTCATGTCAATTCTAATACCCTTCGCCACCGATACCAAATTACCAGAGAGCAAGCCCGGGAAATTGTCAAACAGTGTTCAACCTGTATTACCCACCACCCGGCCCCATGTCTGGGAGTTAACCCCCGAGGCCTCCTCCCAAACCATATCTGGCAAATGGACCCATGTCCCCGAATTTGGAACCCAAAATTTTGTACATGTCTCTATTGACACGTATTCTGGAATCATCTTCGCCTCCGCCCATACTGGCGAAAAGGCAAAAGATGTAATCAGCCATTGCCTGCAAGCCTTTGCTGCCTGGGGAACTCCTAAACAAATCAAAACAGATAATGGCCCTGCATACTGCTCCGCTCAGTTTCAACAATTTGCATCCACCTTTTCCATCTCCCTAATTCATGGAATTCCCTACAACCCTCAAGGGCAAGGCATCATAGAACGAGCCCATTTAACTCTAAAAACTCAATTAATTAAACAAAAAGGGGGAGCTGTCTCCTCACATCGCTCCCCGAAGGACAAACTAAATACCATTCTTTTCATTTTAAATTTTTTAACTTTGGACTCCAAGGGCCAGGCGGCCACGGACCGCCACTGCCTCAGCCGTCAGACCGGCTCCCCAGTGCAAGTTCGCTGGAAGGATGTTCTCACCGGGCAGTGGCGTGGCCCAGACCCGGTTCTCACCTGGAACCGAGGTGCGGTTTGTGTTTTTCCACAGGACCAACCAACCCCGGTGTGGGTCCCGGACCGTCTCGTCCGCCCGGTGAATCCACCTCGTGAGGATGCCACACCCATGGAAAACCGTGAGCCCCTCCTCATCCTCTCCCTGATGACTCTCCTCTGCCCCACCAGCCAGCGGCGTCTGTTATGGACACTGGTGAGGGCCTGGCCGTACCCAATGCCGCTCAGTAATACCTCCTTACTTTTTCCCCCTTTTCTTTACGACCAGCACCACTACCGGGCTCCCCACTGTCCCTATGGGCACAGCTCATGCCGCTTTTACCTCCAGGGAGTCCCAGCTCCACGGTAGTTTATGCTTTACAACTGTTCCTAACACGACAGTCGGCAATATGCCCAACCCCTGTATCCACTTGGCAAATCAAACTTTAGGCTTATTTCAGCAAAATGGATCTAGAGTTGTGACAGCTTCCCTGTCAACACCTCACTTTCTACCTAAGGCAGAATGGAATTACACTGCTTCTATACCCCGTCGGCACCCCCGATGCTCCTCCGAGTCCCGCTGGCCCCCTGAGTGGACCGGGTGCCAAGGTGCGCTCACCCCACGCTGGGTTTCAAACAGGTTTTGTGTTTTCACCCTCCTTCTTTACGTATTCAAATGATACCTTCGGAGGTTATAATTATACATACCAAAACCAAAAGAGAAAATCCCTTTTGCACCTACCCCTGTATGTGTCCACCCACCCTTTATGTTCATCCTGTTTAATCTATCCAATGCACAGAATGCTACCTTAAACTGTATGCAAAATAACACATGTGCTCTTTCCCAATGTTGGTATGCCTCACAAAGTGACACCGCCATAGTGGCCCGGGTCCCCACATTCCTGCCTATGCCAGCGCAGGTGCCGGAGGAACATCTACCTGTTGTGCTGGCACGTAGCAAATGGGACTTTGGAATCACGGCTGCAGTGATAGCCGCGGTGACAGCATCAGAAGCAGCAGCAGCGGCCGCCGCTGCAGCTTTGGCCACTTCAATCTCCACAGCCACCAAGTTGAACGAACTAGCCGAAAACACAGCCACTGCCCTCTGTACACAGGATGCCATCAATGCCCATTAAGGGATTGCTACAGGTTGCTAACTTGACAAAACACTGGGCAGGCCTAATATGCCTGGCAGTACTCCTAGGCTTGGGAGGACTCCTAAAGTGCTTCCTTAAGGCGCGCAAAGAGCGGCAGCGCCGACTTACTGTCTTGACACAAGCCATGCTGGCTCTGGAAGCTGGTGACTCTCCCCACGTTTGGCTCAACATGCTAGACCGGTAGTCAACGACGGGTAAGCATTCCTGGCTGTCGGCACCAACCTAAGACAGACCCCAGGCCATGCTGCCTAGGAGGTCAATGACGGGTAAGGGCACGACAGGCTAGGAGCAACCTAAGACAGGCACGGTCTCTGGTTTTTCTGTATTTATACAGAAAGGGGGAGATGTCGGGGCTGATCCGGACATGCCCCAGGATGAGAGCCAGCATTGGCGATGAGAGGAAGTCACTCTGAACCTAACTGGTAAACAACTTTGAGGAAGTCCTCCTGATTGGCCTGTGTAGGTGCATGCTGCGCTCGTGCTGTATGCCTGCTCCCGCTTTGGACTGTAACATGTGCATTTCCCGAACACGTGTACTCTACTCTGATTGGCTTAGGAAACGTATATAAGGCTGCACAACGGTTCCATGCAGAGAGGTTCCTAGTTCCCGTTCCCGTTCCTGTTCTGTCCTTTGAGCTTGCTGCATAAAAGTTACCTTTGACTCTTCGTTGGTGTCCTCGTCTCTGCTGGTCGGCGGCGCTGCGATGCCGACAAGTTACCAACGAGAACTTCTGCCTGGCTACCTGTAAACACTGAAACGCTATATAGAGTACACAGCACAGCAGGGGCTCTGAATGAGTCATCTGTCCCCACTCTTATTCAGCTGGCTTACCCGGAGCCTCTGCTTCATGAACATGGCTAGTCCTCTTGCTGGACATCTGCATGCAGCTCCCCAAGTGTCTTAAGCAGTTTCACCTCTTAAATACAAAGTACAGATGAACTACCCCCAGCCTCTTTGCAGGAGTTATGATGTTCAAGACAAAGAAGCTCAGTAACCTATCAGACCCAGACAAAGCTGCTTTCTCGAATGTGTATAGGAATGAGATAATTAGCAATTTGTGGTCAAAAGGAGATCTAATCTATCAAGAATAGGGAGCTTAAAATATTCACAAATTAACAAGGCTAAACAAACCTTCTTCCCAAAGGTCTCTGTTGAGAGAGAAGTTCTGTTAATCCCAAAGGACCTGCTCCAGGATGACCCAGAGACTGGGCGGCAGCCTTCCTTGAAGCAAGTTTGTGGTAGGAAAACCCAGAGGATTCTTCCATTGAACTTCTGCATCTCACCTCTAGCCAGGATGAGAGTTAGAGGTCCCATACGAGAGCATGGATAGATGGAGTTTGGGGTATCCACTATTGGTGTCCTCTGGTCTTGACTCAGGTGACTTCAGAGGCAGCTTCCATCTGGCAGATCGTCTTTCACATGCCAGCCACGTGGTGTGTGATGCTGATGAGAGATGCCCTCAAGGCCGGCTACAGAGGCAACATGACAGATACCAGATCCTGCTTCAAGGTGGCTTCATGGCCCCTGAAGTCCAGCAATGAAAGGTGGGTGTATTTATAAATCTAAGACTTCTAACTAACAGCAATGTAGGAATTACAAAGGAAAACTTGCAGTCTTTTTTTTTCTCCCTCACAAGTTAACAAAGACTTTGTTTATAATAGGAATATTAATTGGAAAGTGGTTTGAATACATCTTGAAATTCATCTTTCTTGACCTAATCATGCCCTTTAAAATAGCATATATATACACTGAATGTAGAAAATATGTGTGCATATAAATATTATGACATCTTTATAAGAAGTTAAAAATTGCAATCTCTAAGTAGAAGTTTGTTTAAACTGGTGTCTCTTCATTAGTCATTAAAATGCTATTCAGAGTGGCTTTTTAATTATGAGGGGATGCAATTTGCAAATAAGAAACAGACTTTTATTTCTCATAAAATTCTAAGATATAAATCTTGCATAGAAAATGAAAATAGAATTATTTTGACTACTCAGAGGTATAGAAAGAAACTTTAAAACAAATTGCCAGGAATCTAACTACTTGTGAATCTTGGCAGATATTGACAAGGCATTACTTTTTCTGCTGTTGAATCAAGCACTGATTTTGATGGTGGATACAGCTATGGCTTGCCCTGTGTAAGAGACAAGGAGTTGAATTTTGGCAGCACTTGCTTGAATATTTGGCTTCTGAAGCCCATTGTACAGTGTAGGAACCTTTTCTGCATTAGGGCAGAATCCCTAATGGATTCTTGGTTGGAATCAACAGATCTCCGATTCTAATCAGTTAAACAAAAGTTCTTCATTTAAGAAATTAAACTCCAGGGTTAGAGTTAACCAGATGGAGTTCATCTTTATTGCTAAAGATTTCAAAGGAAATGCTTCAGTCCTCATGGTTCAAGGAAAATTTCCCGAGGGATGTTTGACTAGCCTACCCTCTATCACCTAACCATCCCTGAAACAATCATCATGGCTGAGTCTACCCTCCAGACTCCCATGACAGGGTCTGTAAGTCATGTGATATCCCCAGAGAGTGAAGCAGGGAGGAAGCAATTGAAAGTGGGAGATAATAGGAGGAAACAGGTCCCCACCCCCATACCCAAAGGAATATTGTGAGAATCTAAACTCCAGGGCCTTTCACAACCTAGGTCTCCCCTGTCTTTCTTCTGTGGTTCCTCTCCATGTATCTTCCTCAATGGCTGGTCTGTCATCTTTCCTCAGCTTCGCTTATTCCTGTCACACTTTCCACCCCTTTCTTCATATCCTTAACACAATCTAAAAGATTCTTTTAGTGGTCTATTCATTTCCTAAATTTACTTTCCCTGGCCTAGTTAGCGTCCCTATTGGGTCTACAAAACAGTTCAGATTATAACTCTTTTATCTTCTCCTAACTAAACAAATGAATTAAGATCTCATTTTCCTAATCATTTTGGTCTGTCTCTCTAATAATCCCCCTTCCTGATGTTCATACCCCATTGCTGGACACAGACATTCTCTCTATAGCTACCTAATTCTAATGACATAAGTCTTATATTTATGTAGAGAAAAAAATAGGATTCAGTGTCTCTTTAAGATGGCATAATTGTGCCAAGGACATCTGCTTGGACCATCCCCCAAGAACATCAGCCCCCTTTTCTTTGGGGCTGGCCACTTCAAGGACCTCTCTGTAGAGGTGAGAGTGAATCTTCACAAACTGTGGCTGACATTGTTTCTAAGAACTATGAATTGAGGAGTGGGAACAACCTAATTGTCATCAGGGTTCCTGTTGGTGCAGAAGGTTGTTATTACAAGGTTGGTAAGATAGACATCAATCCATATATAGAAACACCAAGATAAATACAGCTGAAATACAAATGGAATCTAATATGCTGGTGCTTCATTCTATTATAACATAACCTGCCATAGCACATATATCAGAGTACCTATCTTTCTTGGATTACTTATCCAAGGAGTATGGTTATTGGAAGAATGAGACTTCAGTGCAACATGGGCCCTGAGTACAGGGCTTGATATTCTAATCCCTCAAATGATTGTACCTTTCTGAAAAAAAATAAATTAAATGTTTCAAACATCAGAGAAGAAAAACTTAGATTTTTCCTTTTATTATTACACAAATTATGGAAGTAAAGGGAACTTAGAATATGTACAAAATTGGTAACTCACTGGCAATTAAAACTAGAGTCAATTTCCATGTTACTGGTACATTCATCCTTTAGTTAAATCCCTAAACTGAAATTCTCAAAAAGCCATGCCTTGTTTGTCTCAGCCATTTCCTTTTAGACTCATGTGAGAGAGGAATACTGTGGGATCACCTGTAGTGTTAATTTGCTTCTGGAACACCAGTGAGGGGATGACGACTGGGAGTAACCAAGCACACCATAATCAAAGTTGTAACAACTCCTCTGTGCTTCTAAGAACCCATAATAATTAACAGTAAGGCTTCCTGATTGCCAGTCTGTTCTAGCTTAACTTCATTTTAATTAGGTAATGGTAGCTATGCAGAATATTCAGTGCCCATCTTCTCCTTCCTTATACACCACACCAGCCTTCAAATCTTCAGCATTACAGTAGGATCATTTCTTCCAGATGTGGAGTTAGTGAACTTCACTGTGAAAGATGAAGTCTTCCTGTGCCACTGCCTGAGGCATCTTTATGGCATAAACAAGACTATGGTCACTAATGGGAGTGGAGCTTACATCATTGAAGTGGGGTTTTATGCTCCAGGTATAGAAGCAGAGGTATGTAACCAGGCTCAGTCTATCGTTACTTACCTTAAACTTCAAAATCCCTAACACAGTGTTATCTTTACAGTATTCAGGGGAAGATATTAGCATGGATATTCTGAATAGTACCTTGAGCTTGTAAGTAGAGTCACATGTATTCACTCTTCCAGTAGTCATAGTCTCACTTGTAAGAGATGTAGAGGAATGAGAGAGCCCTTCAGAAAACAAGTAGCATAGCCGTATGAGGTTAGAGTCCACAGGGAAGCAAGGTATGTGGAATTAACCAATGTCTCTGACTCTAGTATTACCCAGGGCTGACGGACACTGTGACAATGCCCATCTCTCCCTCACCATCACCAGAGGCAATGTTGGCCAAGATTGGGTACCATTCCTCTCTTCCTTGTACTTGACATGTGAAGCTGTGCAAAGGCATGGCTACTGGTTCCAGGACACATCTAACTCATGGGGTCCCTCGTTTCTCAGGGCACATGACCTTTGAAGTAAAGTTTAAGACTGGCTAGTTCCATATTACTTCTTTTAACATATTACGATGATTAAGTCATTAACAGAAACTTTCTTTTGAATAAGATAGACCACATCATCTATAATCCAAATCACTTATGGTCAACAGTTCATTCAAAGGCTTTCATTGAAACACTGGAAAGAAAGCAACACAGGCTTTCATAGCTATATAGTGCTGAGAAATCACTGGACCTAGGTGTATATCAGTTGTAGCGCGTCAACTCACTAGCAAGCTTTGTTTTATGTACAGATTAGACCTAAACTGAATCTTTCTCTCTGTCTGTGCATGTTTGGTGTCAGAAATGACCTCACTGCCTACTAGCTCTCATTTACCCACATGTCTGCACCTTCCTAGAGCCCAACTTGATAATAACCATGAAGACTTGAGAACCTGTGTAAGGGGAGGGAATGAGAACACAAAAAATAGCCATAAATGGAAAGTGGCTTTTCCATACCCTCCCCCAATTACTCTGATTAAAACTACATTGGGGATCTCTTCCAAATACAGTTTGTATTCTCCTAGGATGTAAGTCTTGTAAGTCTTTCCAGAATCTCTGCTTCACTACAGTTATACCTAAAGGACAAAAAACCCTTGCTGACATGGGACATTTTTCTATTACTTGTCCCTTCTCTTCTGAAGAATTGATAGGTAAGACTATTCTATTCTTGTAACTTAAAACTCCAAATGAGTGGCCCATAAAATGTATAGATCTATGAATGAAAAAACCTTTAAACAAGGAGTCACGGCTAAAGAAACACAGGGACAAAAGCTGAGTGAGTATGTCATGCTACACATTTTCTATCTGTTCCGTTCTTTGCCTAGTTCTCCCTCTACTATGTTTTTGGTGGTCAATTTGAAAGAGTGAAGAATGTTTTCATTTAACATAAGGTAACCACAGATTCATAAACAGGAGGAATTATGAAATGTAAGAATGTTGTTGACTTAACATCGTGCATCCAAGTGGAGGTATATTTGCTTAAGATTAACACCCTTTGAATCTGAGAATGCATGATTTTTACTAGTTCTAAGACACTCTCAGCCACCCTATCTTCAAATACTACTTTACCCACTCTTTTTTGGAATGTCTATTACACATGTGTTGAACTTTTATTTTCTCACATTTCATCTCTTTAACACTTTTTTAATCTGTCTTTGTTATATTCTGAGAAAAATCCTTTGAATTTACCTTATACTTCTCTACTTTCTTTTAACTGTATTTTTTCCACCTTTTATTGAGTTTAATTTCAATGAGTTCTAATTTCTAGAATTATTTGACTCTTATATGCCTATTTGATAATGCTTTATACTTATGTATGATCCTATTTATATCAATTTCTGAAATTAGTGACTTTGTAAATTATATCTTATACTTCTATTATCTGATTTGAATCCTATTGCTTACTAATTTACACCCAACTTCTTTGTGTGGTTTGTTACTTTGTATTTCGAACTCATCCTGAGTAGGACTTTGCATGCAAGCATCCGTGTGGCCTGGTTTGAAAACTTATTTCCATAGAAGTTTTGTTTCTACAAGGTGCTTAGGATTATTCTTAGCTGTAGAACATCCTTCTTATAAATTTCTGTTTGGTCTTCTGTATCATACTCATTGGAAAACCCAAAAACCAAAAATCAAATTGTGAGGTCAGGCTTAGTGTTATAAATTATTGATAAATGACCCCCTCTTTCTTTTACCCCTAAGAGCTCAATTGTAGGTGAAGAAACTTACCTTTCCACGATGTGGAAGCCAGTATTTCTAAATGATCTTCTCAGTGAGAACATAACACCAGGGTACAGACTTCATGCAAGGGCCTTATTTTTAATCCAGGCCTCTTTACAAGCCTGAGACACTTCTGTCACTATGCAGGGGTAAAGATCCAAATCCATCGTTACTGAGATTTACACCACCATCTCCAATCTCCCCGAGCAGAGAGAGAGGAGAGACTGTCTTTTGCTTTTTGTTCCAGGTTTGAGTTACTGCTTTCATGGTCTACAAGATTTTCTTTTTGTTCTCTGAAAGCTCAACCATGCTCTGTAGTATATTTATTATATCCTGTCAACATTTCTAGCTGTCATGAGTGGTAGGGTATTCACATTCCTCTGTTTACAATATTTATGGAAATGCGTCTCGTCTATCTAAATATTGCTAGACTGCAAGTCCAATGACTGTATGGTAGTTACTGCAATGAAGCTGGAAGGAATTTCAGGCCTGAATCCACAGGAAACCACTCTGTAGGACAAAGGCTGTAGACCTGCAGTTGTTACCAAAACAAGCGCAACATTGGTGTCCAGCATGAACATTTCTAAGGCCAGTAGAAAGATAAGTTTTGTTTTTACCACAACCATGTATATTCTTTACTTTAGTGAGGAGGATGCTATATTCACAATTATCTTCCTTAACCTAGTTTGAAAAACAGAATCAGATCCTGACTTATGAGAATGATGTCCTATACTTCATACCTGGAGCAGCTGATCCTGTGCACCAGTAAGATGGTATGCAGAGGGTGAGGAGGCACAATGCAGAAAAGAGCCTTCTTTAGAAAGCTTTAATTCTCAATTCTCCTTCTAGGTAAGCACAAGACTTAGGTATTCCATCTCCTTTCCCCCCCATTCGGAGTTTCTGGTAGGCAGCCGCAGGTGCTGGAAGTGGGGAAACTCCATTATCAGCTTTGTAGCTGGTGATGCTAATTCAAGAATTGTCATAGCCTTTCTAAGTAGAGATTGTTATATTTTTCCATAGACTAAGATGTGCCTGTTGATGTCCTCTCAATGATACAGTCACATTTCATTATCAACCAAAGAAGAACCCAGCACCTGGTATTGAACCAGGACTGGGTCATTTTGACCTGACCATGAAGTTATTGAAAGGTCTTCTTCTTTAGTATGAGAAGATAATTCGGTTGATTGCAACCATAAGAAAAAGTAATTTCTGTGCCTTGTACAACACTTTCTATCACTCTTGTGTCTGTAATCTCATTTGTTCCACAACCTCAAGAGACAGGCAAGAATCACTGCAGTTTTACCAGTTAAGAAACTGAGGCTCAATTCTAACAATGGTCGAACAGAGCATCATAACAAATTATGAAAGGTAAATATCTTTAAGATGAACAGATCTTGTGACTGAATACTTATGCAAATAGAAACATGAGCAACAGATACATACAATTTATCAAAAACACATATAGAAGAAAGTTTATTGCTGGACTTTGGAAAATGAAAATTAAAAATCATTTATGAAATTAAAATATTTGGCAAAGCTTATTCTGTGTTGGCAAGTGTGGTGAACAGCTGTCATATTTCTGATTGTTATAAAATCTGGAATATCTTTCCAGAATGCATCCTGAAAACATGTCTCAAGAGCATTATTTTATATTCCTTCTCCCAGAAATATATAAGAAAATAAAATTCAGACTTTAATGCAAGTGCAATTATTTCAGTATCTATAACAGCAAATATAATATTTTACATAAATATATAATGTTCTATATATGGCTTCTCAAATATATGGTATATCAGATGATCAAAGGTATTAGCTGTATCAAGTTAATTCAAATAATGTCTTTATTCATTAGTCAAGGTGGGAAAGTATTAGAAAGATAACAGTATAAAATGAAACTCTCAATAACAGAAAAATCTAGGAAAACAATGTTTTCTGGATGGGTGTTAGGATTTCTCCCCTGTGCATACATGCTTTAGAGAGGGTCCTCACACCTAAGTTTTGTTTTTTTTAACTTAATTTTCCTTATCACAATTGCTGAACTGTCTATAATTATTTTTAAACCTAAAACTTTCAGTTAAACATGTGGTCAAAGTTTCCACACTTATTCTTATAGATTCATCATATTCAGAATTCTACAAAGGTACAGAATATCCAGTAATAAAAACATTTAAAAGAAGCAGCCTTCTTCAAGGGGGGGGAAGCAGAAAGAGGGATGGAGGGAGGAGGGTGGGGCCTTAGTGTGTGTCACACTTTATGGGGGCAAGACATGATTGCAAGAGGGACTTTACCTAACAATTGCAATCAGTGTAACTGGCTTATTGTACCCTCAATGAATCCCCAACAATAAAAAAAAAAAAAATTGAGCTTCTGTATTCTGAAGATCCACAGCTAGAGTTACTTCTAGAGGATTGCTGGTCTACCCTGGGCTGGATCCCAAGAGCAGCCCACAGTGGAACGTCATTATTAACAGGTACTTCAGATTGGTAACAAGTGTTAGTATGAAGTGAGTCAACTCATTAGAATGCTTAAGGTAGAAGTCCTATTTCACTTTTTTTCCCAACTTAAACTACTTCTATATACTCTCTTTATATTTTACCTTTCCTTCCCGCAAATCTTGTACAAACTGAATCTGATATTCCTTTTTAAATCTAGTGCTTACAGACATATTTTTGATGTAAGGTGGTATCTTAGCAGTAAGACTTCATTCACTGAACTCATTGAGCACAGTGTACCAAGTATCGTTCTATATATCAGGAAGACAGCTGTAAACAAGAGTTTCTTCCCTGAGCTTGTATTCCTTTAGGGAAGATAAGCACAGACATAATATGCTACTAGTAAGAACATGTAGCTTTTTAAAGGGTTACAGCGATTGAATCCTGTGGTAGATGGGATGGTTATACTCCCTGAGGAGGTGGCAGACATTTAGGGAGAGACCTGAAAAGTGCCTTATCACAAAGCATCTGTGTGGGCTATCTCAAAAACCCAAGAAGTTAATAAAAATAATGTTAAATTTTCTGCCTCAAAGTCAGAAATTTGGCCAGTCGAACTCATTACCAATAGCTGCAATTCTCTCAGAGTAAATTATATTGTTTGTCCTCAGTTCATACTGATAATCAATGTAAAACCATACCTTTGCATCTTCTAGGAAACTATTTTTGAAAATGGAAGAATAAAATAGGCTGGCATTTATCAGATCAGTTATTTCTTGTTTTTTTTTTCCTTTTTTTATTTTTATTAAATCATAGCTGTGTACATTAATATGATCATGGGGCACCATACACTTGGTTCATAGATCGTTTGACACATTTTCATCACACTAGTTAACATAGCTTTCATAGCATTTTCTTAGTTATTTTGCTGAGACCTTTACATTCCACATTTACTAGGATTCACATATACCCTTGTGAGATGCACCGCAGGTGTAATCCCATTAATCCCCCTCCCTCCACCTACCTCCCCCCTCCCTCCCCTCCAATGCTTACTTCCAGGAACATTTTCTTCTGTCCTTTGTCTTTGGACAAGTGAATCCCATGACACCATTTCCTTTCTGGAAATGGCTGGCAGGAAGCTCAAAAGTGAATGTTTCATCAATCTGAGATTAAACTGTTCCCTCTTCTCTCAGTGGCTTTCATTTTTCTATTTCAACAGTATTTCTTTTTTATCAGTATTTGTGATAAGCAATTTTTTTCTAATTCAGCATATAAACAACATATAAAGTTGACCTTTCAAAAAATGCTCATTCTATTCCTATGGCTTGCAAATGACCTAATGTGTGGACGATGAGGCTTGTTTTTGAGAGAACTTCAGGCAAGGATAAATATTAAGGTTGTGCTCTTTGGATTGCAGTATAGCCTTAGCTACACATTAACAGATGCCCTCTAGCACTGAGTTCAAAAGATCTTACAGGGGTATTTGCAAAACTTGGTAAATGTAAAATGTAAATGTTTTGGCACAGTAACTGAGATAATGCCAGAAAGGCTATGTTAACCATTGTGATAAAAATGTGTCAAATGGTCTATGAAGCGAGTGTATGATGCCCCATGATCATATCAATGTATACAGTTATGATTTAATAAAAAAAAAAAAAGATCTCTCTCTACTATTTCCCCCCCACCTTTTCCTCCTTATACTTTAAGTACATAAATTGGCCTAAAAGGCTTGAGTATAAGAATTATTATCCATCTAAACACTTTCCAAACCTTATGCTGCAAACATTAAAATAGCCTGTAAGGTATTATACAAGGCCCATAAATCAAATCTACAAAGTAGAAATTAATTTCAAAACACTGTCAAAGTAATAGTGTTATTTTGTCCTACTTTCTCTTGCTGCAGAGAAAAAAATAGGTGGATCGAAAATTTCTATAATAAAACGGCTGAAATATTTAAGAAACTATTGTTCTTAAGTTATAATAGATCTCTATAAAAAGTTAGAAAACACCAACTTTTCAGCAATCAGATAATACCAATGGTAATATATGTAAATGAATTATTTGTTTTACTTATTCTATGCCTGAAGTTACAAAAATGGAGAAACTGATGTAACTAAATGTCATTTCCATCAAACAGCAATTTAGAGGATGGCGTATTAAAAGCAGTTATTAATTTACCAAATAAGAAGATGACTTATTAAAAGCAGCTGTTAACTTTATTACTGGTTTGATCATAAAAATGCTTTACATTTTAGAGTTTTATATTCTGAATATTTCACACTCTTTAATAGCATTGGGTTTTATAAAAGTCACAAACTTCTTAAGGTTTCTTAATCTGTGAAATGGGAGTATTGATAGTATTCACTTACCAGGTTGATATGGAATGTAATGAAAACTACTTACAGCAATGCATGCCCAGTAGCAGAGTTCATAAATAATAGTTGCTTCCTTCTTCCATTAGTCTTCAACTACTAAGTAAAAAATAAATCTCTTACAAGTAGAAAAAAAATGAAATGCAAGAACAACTGACAGTCTTGTCCATGTTAACACAGTGAGGAAGGCCTAGAACCCAGTTATTCTTCTAGCCCAATTTATTTATTTATTTTTGTAAGCTATGCAAATGATGAGGATTCCCATGAAATCACTATAAATTCTAGTGATGAAGAAATAGGAGATGAAAAAAAGTCAAGTGGTAATAATATTTTATGACATTTTTTAACTGTTAAACAGTTAAAAGGATGAAACTTTACATGGTAAGAGTGGTGAGCATTTTATATAGGACCATGGGGGCATCTGCTGTGATAGGGAGTAAGGCTTGTATCTGGAATATCATTCCAAGAATGTTCAGAGTGTTTTAGAAACAGTAAGGCGGCCAGCAGGTCTACAGCAGGCTGAGGTAGGAAGATGAAATCAGAATAGTGGGACTCGGGATCAAATCCTACAGTACCCTCAGGGTCCCTTGTTCTTACCACATGGCTATCCTGTGCTCTGAGAATCCATGCAGCTTTTGTTTTGTGTTACAGGAACTCTTTCCTGGTACTCTTCTTATCTTCCACCATTAATATGTTTTATCCATGCATCAGTAGTAGTAATGTGCAGTGTGAAGCTTATGATACGCCTCCTTTTCTGTCCATTGTCACCAGGAAGATGTTGTCAATAATAACATCTCATAAACGAGGACAGGGACACCCAGAAGCAGTGACAGCTTGTTCAGAGCCAGAATACCAGAAGGCAATACAGTTAGTCTTGAAACTGCAGTCCCATTGCACGCTGCAGTGTCTACCCTACCTCTCAATACGCTCTTGAATAAAAGCTTCCCTTTGAGTCTTCTGGGACAGTGAGGCTTCTTTTCTTTCTTTTATTTTTTATAAGCTATGCAAATGATAAGGATTCCCATGAAACTATCTTCCACCCCATGGATGTTACCTCCATAAAGTTTCCTTCCCATGTGAAGAGATTTGAAGATGTTTACCATCATGAGGGAAGAAAGTACGTTCTCATAAGATAAGAATAGACTCTTCATCTGTGGGTGTTCTGTCACTTGTTCAAATATGCCAGTGGACAGGTTAAAGACCAAGTGGCTGCAACTTAATTTTCAAAAGTTAGATTTGTCTATTCGTGGACAACTGGACAAGAAAGAAACCAGAATTATTTAGCAAAACTTTTTTTGAGTTAGCAAATCTTAACTGAAAATGGCCATAGCACTTTCTTTAAAAAAAAAAAAATAGATTGTGAATGGCCAACAAACACACGAAAAAATGCTCATCAGAGAAATGTAATTCAAAATGTAATTCAAAACCACTTTGAGATATTGCCTAACTCCAGTAAGATTAGCTACAAAATCCCAAAACTGCAGATGTTGGCGTGGATGTGGAGAGAAGGGAGCACTTCTGCACTGCTGGTGGGATTGAAAACTAATACAGTCTGTTTGGAAAGAAGTATGGGAAGTTCTTGAGGAATTAAAAGTTGACCTACCATTTGATCCTGCAATTCCATTACTAGGTATCTTCCCAGATGAACAACAATCATTTTACAACAAAGACATTTGCACCAGAATGTTTATTGCAGCCCAATTCATAATCACCAAGTCCTGGAAGCAGCCCAAATGCCCATCAACCCATGAATGGATTAACAAATTGTGGTATCTGTACACTATGGAACACTATTCAGCCATTAAAAAGATGGAGACGTTACATCTTTTATGTTTACCTGGATGGAGTTGGAACATATTCTTCTGAGTAAAGTATCTCAAGAAAAAGTATCCAATGTACTCAATACTATTATGAAACCAATATATAATTACTTATACATTCATACAAATGATAAAACACAAATACATTTCAGCAAGAAGGAGGGGAGAAGAGAGAGAGGGGAGAGGGGAGGGCAAGTGGAGGGAAGAGGGAGGGTATTTGGTGGGATCTCACCTCTTGTGCACAATGCAAGGGTATATTTCAAAATAACTAAGAGTAAATTATAAATGTCTTACCACAAAAAATAAGTTAAGTGAGGTGATGATTATGTTAATCAGTTTGACTTAAGCATTCCATATTGTATATCAAATCATCACATTGAACCCCATAAATGTATAGAGTTATGATTTAATAAAAACTTAAATTTAAAAAAAGGATAAATAAAACGTGATAAAATCTAAAAAAAAAAAAAAATGGCCTGGTCTAAAAAGCCATCATCATTACCAATGATGACATAGACAATGAAATGCCATTTTATTTAAACCCAACTACTTATTTTCAGTCTTTCCTTTAAACTCCCTGTATTTTAGGAGTATTCTGCAAGCATTTTCATACCAAAATATGTAGCCTTTATATAAACTGTGACCATCTTCCAAAATTTTAGAATCACTAGACCTATAAATTCTTTAATTGCCTGTGATTTCACTTAGACTCTTAACCTTAATCTATTTAGCCAATATTATGCAAGGTGGGGTCTGAGTTAATAAGCCCACACTATAGAGTAGGTTAAAATGGCAGCCTCTACTTGAATGGGGTAAGAACAAATGCATTTCACTGGAAATGCTGGCCTGCCAGCAGAGAGCTCCTGACACTGGGCAACTTTGCTAATAAATGCCCCTTAATGCCCACAGCTGTACTTCCACAGCAGTGTCATGATACACTGATGCAGAGAAGCCCATCTCAGAACTGCAGGGTACAAACAAGTGCATTCCAGTGATAAGTGATAAGCAGAGACTGGGTAAGCTACTTCAATATTTCACTATAACCTGATTTAGCATCACAGTCAAAAGGTATTTGGCCTATCTGGCAAAGTGAAATAATAGCTACTTCTCTTCCCTGAGAGATCACAACAGATGATAAGTATAAAATTATTGTTCAAGATAAGTACATCAGATATCCCTGTTTCCTCTCTTCTTTTAGTTTGAAAGTTTAAAGGAGGCTTGGCGCCTGTGTCTCAAGCAGCTAAGGTGCCAGTCACATACCCCTGAACTGGCAGGTTCAAATCCAGCCTAGGCCTGCCAAACAGCAATGATGGCTGCAACCAAAAAAAAAAAAAAAAATAGCCGGGCATCATGGCGGGCACCTGTAGTCCCAGCTACTTGAGAGGCAGAGGCAGGAGATTTGCTTGAGCCCAGGAGTTGGAGGTTGCTGTGAGCTGTGATGGCACAGCACTCTACCCAGGATGACAGCTTGAGGCTCTGTCTCAAAAATAAAATAAAATAAAATAAAATAAAATAAAATAAAATAAAATAAAATAAAATAAAAGTTTAAAGGATTAATCTGACTATAGAGGATCTAAAAATCTAGAGATCTAAACAAACCACATAAAATGATCTTCTGTATGAATTTTTTACATAGCAAGTACAGAATTAAAGTCCATAAACTTGAAGCAATTCTGACAAAGGTAAGCTTTTTTTTTTCCTGCTAAATAAGCACTAGAACTTTAACCAAAAACTAGGGTGGTTCAAAAAGAATTTCCTTGGATGACGTATTTCTCCCATTATTTATCTGTAGAAAGAAGTCCTGGCTTATACCATCTAAGAGAACAGATCTCTTCTAGACCCATCATCTTGGCCACTTCCAATACCAGCTGAGCAACTTCTTACCAAAACCATAGTCTTATTTGAGTTATGGTTTCTGATTATATCTAGATATATAACTTCTGATGTACATGTGTATACATTAAATGGGACGATGGAACTCTGGCAATTGAAAAGAGCCTTTAAGTGAGATTCCTTTGCCTTCCAGTGCCTTAAATCACATATTCAGTATTATCAAAATATTAAGAATGATTCAAGGATGGGTGTGGTGGATCACACCTATAATCCTAGCACTCCAAAAGGCTGAAGTGGGAGAATTGTTGGAGCTCACGAGTTTGAGACCATCCTAAACCAGAGAGAGACCTTGTCTCTAAAAATAGCTGGGCATTGTGGCAGGCACCTGTAGTCTCAGCTACTTGGGAGGTTGAGGCAAGAGAATCATTTGAGCCCATGAATTTGAGGTTGCTGTGAGCTATGATGCCATGACAACAAAGTGAGACTCTCAAAAAAAAAAAAAAATCAGATCTTGCTAAACTCCAGGAACTGGAGCTGAAAAGAAATGATGCTTTTAATCTCATTCTATCTTATTCTTCTACCAAAGACTTGGTGCCAGTTACTGAGGGAAATAAGCTGAGTCCTGGCCTCGAGCCACTGGTAGTAGGAGAGTGGGCTACCTAGATAATAAATAGAACACAGGACTGAAATAAACATACGTTCAAATTCTATTTTGATCAAAGTAGAAACTTATTATGGCCACTTGCTACTTCCAGCCGTGGTTGGTGAATGAGCATATAGCATTTCCAGGATGGGGAAGAGTCTAGACTAGGGCATAGAGGTTTGATCAAGGTATATTGTGCACCTTCTTGGGGGATGGGGAAGGTGTTGCTACAGCAGGTGCTTCCACAGTCATTCAGATCACTGAGCATCTGTGTTATCTGTGTTAGCCAGAATTTTCCAGAGAAACAGGACCAATAGGATATGCATATGGGGGAAGAAGGTGATGGAAAGAAATTTATTTTAAGGAATTGTCTCATACAATTATGGAAGCTGGGAAGTCCAAAAGTTGCAGACTGGGCTGGCAGACTGGAGAGCTGGGGAGGAGCTGATTCTGTAGTTCAAGTGCAAAGGCCATCTGCTGGCAGAATCTCCTCTTGCTCAGAAAGGGGGGAGAGGTGGGTGAGGAATAGATATCATTCATTTGTTAAGGTCTTCAGCTAATTGGATGAGGCCCACCCGTATTATAGAGAGCAATCTATTCAAAGTTTATCGATTTAACCTCATTCAAAAATACCTCACAGAAACATCCAGAATAATGTTTGACCACATATCTGGGTACCATGGCCCAGTCAAGTTGACACATAGAAATACCATCATCACATTTATGTGCCAAGTATTGGGGATAGAGTAATGATATAGTGAATTTGTTTACTGACTATATGACAGATAGTAGCTTATTCATCATGGGTAGCATAAGATAAACTAGTTGTGCTAGAGCTGGAGGGGTGGATGTAAGACAGAGGATGGCCTCTAAGCTATCCTAGTGACAATTCAGAGAAAGACTGTGTCTAGACAGAAGGAATAAGAGGGAAGGTCCTGAGCTGAAAAGAAATGATGCTTTTAAGAAGTGAGAAGAAGTTCAGAACAGAAAGAAGACAGAGCAAGAAAAGAAGCAAAAAAAAAGCAGGGAGAGGAAAGCAAGAAGGAAGATTCTCCCAGAAGACCTGGATCACTAGTGAAGGACAGAATGTTCTGAATGTCCAGTGTGAACTCTAATACTGACTTTCTCAGCAGTATTGCATCTTAAGTTCTCTGTAGGCCTCCTTGCTTTGCTTTATGGATGTTGAGTATCAACCTCTGCCAGCATTTAGCCTTACCTAGAATTTACCACCTGCTCTGAACAGTGTTTCCTGATGTAAGTGCGATGCTACCAGTATCAATGCTGCTATCCCTACTTTATGGAGACGAGACTTGGGAGACTCAAGGCTGGCTTGAGTAAATGAACTCTTTATAGTTACTGCTAGTACAGAACTCTGGGAACCTTTCTTCCTTCTCTCCAAGGTAGAGAGCTCTGAGAAAGACTTTGGGGGGAGTATATTCTAGATTTTATTTTAAATATTTACTTCTGTTGGTGAAATTCTATTTTTTTTAATTCCACAGCTTTCTCTTTTGTGCTATATGAATTATATATTATGCTATATAACATTTTGGTATTAATTTGATACTACTATTGTAAATAAATTTGAAAGCCCCACTCAGATTTCTCCTGAGACAGTGGCTAGAAATAGGCCACATAACCATTTGTCACTGTAAGGGAAACTGAGATTTAGGTTTTGCTAATTGCCACTGCCAGTAAAACTGAGATGCTGTTAGTGAAAAAAAGAAAGAAAAAGAAAACATTGGGTAGGCAACAATAAATCACAGCCTTATAGAAAGTTGCCTATCTTTAAGTTCTCTGGAAGAACACATTTAAGATTGAAATTGCACGTTCCTTATATGTTGGGAATAACTTGTATATAAAATCACTTGGCCCTATATAGATGTTAATGCCTTTCCGTAATGATTGCAGAGCTACTTGGGTTCTAAATTTTCTTTTTGAATGGCTTTGATATTTTCCTTGGACACTGCCCATTTTTCCTAAGTTTTCAGATATATTAGCTTAAATTTCTATGTAGCACTAGTTTGGCTTTTAATATTCTATTTTTATTCCTCATAGTGTATTTTTGCTTTGTCCATTTTCTTTATTAGTTTGACTAGAGGTCATTAGATTTTCAGAGAACTAACTTTTGGAATCACTGAGTTGTATCTTTTTCTGTTTTATTAATTTCTGCTCTCATTATTTCCTTCCTCTCTGAGTTTATGATCATTTTCTAATTTAAATTGGATGCTTAGCTCATTAATTTTCATTTTTCTTTTCTGACATGTTTAAGGTATATATTTAAATCTCTGTGGTTTAGCTGTATTTTACAAATTTTGATATATTTCCTTCATCGCTCTGTATTAATTATTTAACTTTGTTTCCTTAAACTGAATTCTTTATAAATGTCTTAAATTTTCCAAATTTAGAGTGGTGTTTTCTTTTTGCTTAATTTTCTTCCTATTCCTTTCTCATTTCATTTATTTTTATTATTTTTTATTTTTTTATTAAATCATAGCTGTGTACATTAATGTGATCCTGGGGCACCATACACTAGTTTTATAGACCATTTGACACATTTTTATCACACTGGTTAACATAGCCTTCCTGGCATTTTCTTAGTTATTGTGTTAAGATATTTACATTCTACATTTACTAAATTTCACATATACCCTTGTAAGATGCACCACAGGTGTAATCCCACCAATCACCCTTCCTCCATTCACCTCCCCCCTCCCTCCCCTCCCTTTCCCCCTTCCCCCTATTCTTAGGATATAACTGGGTTATAGCTTTCATGTGAAAGCCACAAATTAGTTTCATAGTAGGGCTGAGTACACTGGATACTTTTTCTTCCATTCTTGAGATACTTTACTAAGAAGAATATGTTCCAGCTAAATCCATGTAAACACGAAAGAGGTAAAGTCTCCACCTTTCTTTAAGACTGCATAATATTCGGTGGTGTACATATATCACAATTTATTAATCTATTCATGGATCGATGGGCACTTGGGCTTTTCCCATGACTTAGCAATTATGAATTGAGCTGCAATAAACATTCTGGTACAAATATCTTTGTTGTGATGTGATTTTTGGTCTTCTGAGTATATGCCTAGTAGAGGAATTATAGGATTGAATGGCAGATCTATTTTTAGAACTCTAAGTGAGTGTTCTCCAAACATCTTTCCAAAAGGAATGTATTAATTTGCATTCCCACCAGCAGTGTAGAAGTGTACCCTTATCTACACATCCACGCCAACATCTCTGGTCTTGGGATTTTGTGATATGGGCTAATCTTACTAGAGTTAGATGATATCTCAAAGTAGTTTTGATTTGCATTTCTCTGATGATTAAAGATGATGAGCATTTTTTCGTATGTCTGTAGGCCGTGTGCCTGTCTTCTTCAGAGAAGTTTCTCTTCAAGTCCCTTGCCCAGCCTGCGATGGGATCACTTGTTCATTTCTTGCTTATACGTTTGAGTTCTCTGTGAATTCTGGTTATTAAAACTGTCAGAAACATAACCTGCAAATATCTTCTCCCATTCTGATGGCTGTTTGATTGCTTTACTGTCCATGTTCTTGGCTGTGCAGAAGCTTTTTAGTTTGATCAGATCCCAGTAGTGTATTTTTGAAGCTGCTTCGATTGCCCAGGGGGTCCTCCTCATAAAATACTCTCCCAGACTGATTTCTTCAAGTGTTTTCCCTGCACTCTCTTCTAGTATTTTTATAGTTTCATGTCTTAAGTTTAAATCTTTGATCCAGTGAGAGTCTATCTTAGTTAATGGTGAAAGGTGTGGGTCCAGTTTCAGTCTTCTACAGGTTGCCAGCCAGTTCATTCAGCACCATTTGTTAAATAGGGAATCTTTTCCCCACTGAATGTTTTTAATTGGCTTGTCAACCATCAAATAATGGTAAGTAGCTGGATTCATCTCTTGGTTCTCTATTCTGTTCCAAACATCTACTTCTCTGTTTTTGTGCCACTACCATGCTGTTTTGATCACTATCAATTTATAGTATAGTCTAAGGTCTTGTAGCATGATTCCTCCTGCTTTGTTTTTATTTCTGAGTAATGTCTTGGCTATTTGAGGGTTTTTCTGATTCCATATAAAATGAAGTATTATTTTTCAAGATCTTTAAAGTATGACAGTGGAGCTTTGATAGGGATTGCATTAAAATTGTATATTGCTTTGGGTGGTATGGACATTTTAACAATGTTGATTCTTCCCAGCCCTGAGCATGGTATGTTTTTCCATTTGTTAACATTTTCTGCTATTTCTTTTCTCGGAGTTTCATAGTTCTCTTTATAGAGATCTTTCACGTCCTTTGCTAGATAAACTCCCAAATATTTCATCTCCTTTGGCACTACTGTGAATGGAATAGAGTCCTTAACTGTTTTTTCAGCTTGACTATTGTTGGTATATATAAAGGCTACTGATTTATGAATGTTGATTTTTGTAACCTGAGATGCTACTGTATTCCTTGATCACTGCTAAGAGTTTTGTAGTAGAATCTCAGATGTTTTCCAGATATACAATCATATCAGCTGCAAAGAGCGAAAGTTTGATCTCTTCTGACCCTATATGGATACCCTTGATCGCCTTTTGTTCCCCAATTGCGGTGGCTAACACTTCCATTACAATGTTAAAGAGCAGTGGAGACAATGGGCTGCCTTGTCTGGTTCCTGATCTGAGTGGAAATGCTTTCAATTTAACTCCATTCAATACAATATTGGCTGTGAATTTGCTGTAGATGGCCTCTATCAGTTTAAGAAATGTCCCTTCTATACCAATTTTCTTAAGTGTTCTGATCATGAAGGGATGCTGTATATTATCAAAAGCTTTTTCTGCATCAATTGAGAGAATCGTATGGTCTTTGTTTTTTCATTCGTTTATGTGCTGAATTATACTTATAGATTCACGGATATTGAACCAACCTTGAGACCGTGGGATAAAACCCACTTGGTCATGATGTATGATTTGTTTGATGTGTTGCTGGATTCTGTTTGTCAGGATCTTGTTGAATATTTTTGCATCTATATTCATTAGTGATATTGGTCTATAATTTTCTTTTCTTGTCGGGTCTTTTCCTGGTTTGGGGATCAGGGTGATGTTTGCTTCATAGAACATGTTGGGTAGTCTTCCTTCTTTTTCTGCATTTGGAACAGGTTGAGTAATATAGGTACTAATTCCTCTTTAAAGTTTCTGAAATGAAGCCATCTGGTCACAGGCTTTTCTTTTCAGGTAGGTTTTGTATGCTTGATGCTATTTCAGAACTTGATGTGGGCCTGTTCAACATTTCCACTTGATTCTAGCTAAGTCTTGGAAGGTGACGTGCTTCCAAGTATTGGTCAAATTCCTTCAGATTTTCATATTTCTGAGAATAAAGTTTCTTGTAATATTCACTAAGCATTTTTTGAATTTCTGAGCAGTCTGGTGTTATTTCATCTTTGTCATTTCTGATTGATGAGATTAGAGATTTTACTCTTTTATTCCTGGTTAGGTTAGCCAAAGGTTTATCTATTTTATTGAACTTTTCAAAAAACCAACATTTTGATTTATTGATCTGTTGTATAATTCTTTTGTTTTCAATTTCATTTAATTCTGCTCTAATTTTGGTTATTTCTTTTCTTCACTGAGTTTGGGGTTGGAATGTTCTTCCTTTTCCAGTTGCTTGAGATGTCTCATTAAGTTGTTAACTTCTTCTCTTTCCTTTCTCTTGAGGAAGGCTTGCAGTGCTATAAATTTCCCTCTTAGGACTGCCTTTGTGGTATCCCAGAGGTTCTGATAATTCATGTCTTCATTGCCATTTTGTTCCAAAAATTTGACAATTTCCTTCTTAATCTCATCTCTGACCCAGCTACCATTCAGCATAAGGTTATTTAAATTCCATGTTTTTGCATGAGTATGCAGATTCCTGTTGTTACTGAGCTCAACTTTTATTCCGTGGTTGTCCGAGAAGATGCAAGGAATAATTTCTGTTCCTTTAAATTACTGAGGTTAGACTTATGACCTAAGATGTGATCGATTTTGGAGTATGTTCTGTGGGCTGATGAGAAGTATGTGTATTCAGTTTTGTTGGGATGAAATGTTCTGTAGATGTCTACTAAATGCAAATGTTGGATGATTAGGTTTAAATCTAAAATTTCTTTGCTCAGCTTCTTATTGGAGGATCTATCCAACAGTGCCAAGGGAGTGTTGAAATCTCTGACTATTATAGAGCTGGTGTAAATCAAGTTGCACATGTCTGTTAGAGTTTCTCTTATAAATTGAGTTGCATTCTGGTTGGGTGCATAGATATTAATAATTGAAATCTCATCATATTGAGTATTACCCTTAACAAATATGAAGTGATCATTCTTATCCTTCCTTAAATTTTGTTGGTTTAAAGCCTATTGTATCTGCAAATAAAATTGCAACACCTGCTTTTTTCTGATTACCACTTGCCTGAAATATGGACAACCATCCTTCCATCCTTTCACCCCAAGTCTATATTTGTATTTTAAGGTAAGATGTGACTCTTGTATGCAGCAAATATCTAGCCTGAGTTTTTGTATCCAGTCAGCTAACCTGTGCCTCTTTAGAGGACAGTTTAAGCCCTTCACATTAATGGAGAATATTGATAAGTCTGGTAAAATTTGGGGTATCGAGTTTTTCAAAAGTCCAGTGTACATTTTTAATCCTTTCACCACTGTGGATGTTGGAGTTTGATCAAAAGTTTCTGAGTGAGTTTACTTTTGTGGTAGAGGATTGGGGGTTGGTCATTATGAAGGCTAGGTCTGAGAATATCCTGAAGAGCTGGTTTGGTTATGGCAAATTTCTTCAACATATGAATGTCATTAAAGTATTTAATTTATCCATCATAAATGAAACTCAGTTTAGCTGGATACAGGATCCAGGGTTGAAAGTTATTTTGCTTTAGGAGATTAAAAGTCTATGACCACCCTCTTCTGGCTTGAATGGTTTTAGCAGAGAGATCTGCAGTCATTCTAATATTCTTCACTTTGTATGTAATAGATTTCTTACGTCTGGCTGCTTTCAGAATTTTCTCCTTCATATTAACTTTAGTGAAGTTAATTATGATATGCCTGGGGGATATCTTAGTGGGATTGAGTCGTGCTGGGGTTCTGAAACTGTCTGCTATCTGAATTTCAGAATCTCTTGGCATATCTGGAAAATTCTCTTTCATAATTTCATGAAGAAAGGCCTCTGTGCCTAGCAAGGCCACTTCATCACTTTCAGGGATTCCAATGAGGTGGCTATTAGCCTTCTTTGAATTATCCCAGAGCTCTCTGAAAGAATGACCCATTTTTGCTCTCCATTTCTCTTCCTCTTTGAGAGTTTGGGAGCATTCAAAGGCTTTGTCTTCAATGTCAGAAATCCTTTCTTCTGCTTTCTCCACTCTGTTACTAAGGGATTCTACTGTATTTTCCAGATCTTTGAGGACTGCAAATTCTTGCTTCAGTGCAAGAATTTTTTGTGGTTTTGTCTTTAAATTCGTTAAATTCTTGAGACAACTTTTGAATTTCTCCTTGAATTTCTAATTCCAACTTTTGAACTGCTGCTCGAATTTCTAATTCCATTTTTTCCTCCATTTTATTAATCTTGTTTGCAATCCAAATTCTGAATTCTATTTCTGACATATTGGCCAGCTGTTTATGAATGGGGTCTTCAGTTACATCTGCCATATCTTTCCATGGGGGTGGGGGGTGGGGGTTGATCTATTCTGGTTATTCATGTTACCAGAGTTTTTCTGCTGATTCCACCCCATGATTGTTTTACACGGTTTTATTTTTCCCCTGGAGCTTTGTTCAGGACCTGTACAGTGCTGTGGCCTGAGAAACTGGGGACCTGTTTGGTGTGGTGGGGCTAAGTGGTTCTGTCTTGTTTTCAGCTGGTCTCTGTTCGATGCTAGTGAAACAGTTACTCTGGGTTGAAGTCTCAGCTGTGGAGAAATACCAGCAATTAAGTCACCCCGACCCCCACAGGCAACAATTGGAAAAGGAAAATCAAACCTTCCTACAACCACACACCCAGGGCTCCACCTGAATAGTCCTTGGACAATGGCTCAGTTCAGAAGGTCCAAATCAATCGTCTCAGTCAGCACCTGTCTCAGGTGGGAGAGTTTAAAAGGTATCTGTTAACTGGATCACAGGGGTCTGGTGACTACTCTGGTATGGCTTGCTCCAGTGTTCCGTAGAGTCAGGAGGACCCACCCAGCAAATAGATCAGTATGGGAAGGTTGATGCCTCCTTCCCCATCTTGCACCTCTGTCACACCCAGTCACTGATAGTCCCGCATGGCTTTGACCCAGTTGCCTGTAGTGAATAGATACTCCAGGGGTTTGCACCTGCCTGAATCACAAGGAAATCTATTTCTGCTCAGCCACGCCGCTGCCCTCTGCCTCTATCTAGCAGGGGGAGGTGAGGCCTGACAAACTCAGGTGCTTGATGGAGTCTGGGGGGTGTTCACTCAGTTCCAGCCCCGCCCCTGATTAATGTCACTGACAGAACAGAACAGAACAACTTTGCGGGAATTTGTTTCTGTCCCTGCTAAATTCCCCTGCAGAAGAGAAGCTGTTTTGAGTTCCCAGAGCCTGCGCCTCAGGCCCTGTCTTTGCTCCTGCAGGTTTGTATTCAGTTACCTGTCAATTCTAGCCTCCTGTCTTCCTTTGTCTATAGGCTGATGATCCCCTGAGGGCTGGGTGCATTTTAGGCTCAGTAAAGCAGTCCTCTGGATCAGCCCTGCCCTGGGAACTTCCCGGCTCTGCGCATGTGTTTCTAGTCCCCATGCTTCACCCAGGCCGGTACCACCTCAGGCAAACCCTTTACTCATGGGGCCTGCATTTCCATCCCAGATCTGTTCCATGGTGGTTGCCACCTGAGTAGATGCCCGGCCTCCTCTGGTTGACCAGGGAGACAGGGGTTGTGGCTTCAGAATATCTGGGAATGAGCCCTATTGTTGCCAAAAGACGGCTGCTGCTCTGTGCCTCAGGCACCACTGCTGTGGTGTGGTTCCCTCTCAGCCCACCGTCCTCTCCTCACTTCTGTGCCCCAGAGTCAGCACTGACCAGCTGCAGTTTAGGCCCTGTCCACACCCCTCGAGAAATCACCCAAGAATCTGGACTCCTGGGGGACAGGCCTCCAGACCTCAGAGGGAGAGTGAAGGGGAGTGCTGGGAGCTCAGAGTTTCAGGTAGAGAATATATACAGTTTTATGCCTGGCAGGAGAATGCCGTGGCACCCTAGTAGGGGAGGTAGGTCCAGTTTTTAGAGGGTCTCTCCCGTGGAGTGTAGTGGGAGGACCTTTGAACTCTGCTCATTTGTTTTTGGGGCACTCTGAGCTGTTCTCATGGGGGAGGGGACTCCTGTCCTCTTGGAGATGAATTTTGTACCTTTTGTTTGTATCCTTGGGGTTGCAGCTCGCCTCAGCGGGGTTGATGTGCATTCTTCAACCTTCTCTCTTGGTGCAGCTCAAATCCACCAGGTTACTTGCTAAATTTCTGTCCTTTAACTCTCCTTCTGGATGGGAGCCTCTGTGGAAAGCTGGCTTCAGTCAGCCATCTTGTCTCCGGGCTGCTATTTTTAATCTCCTTTCTCATTTCATTGCATTGTGATCAGAGAACAGTATGACACTGATGCTCCAAAATTTACTGAGACTGACTTAGTGCCAAGTGTGGCATCTGTGTTTGTAAACGTTCCATGTATACTCAAAAATGTATATTCACTAATTTCTGGATAGTGGCTTAATGACATGCCAATTAGAAAGCACACTAGTTAATTATTATTCAGATTACCTGCAGCTTTACTTTTTGTCTTTTTGAGCTATCAAGTCATCAAGAGATGTATTAAATATCCCACTGCAAAGGTTCATCTGTGAATTTCTCCTTGAAATTCTGTCAAATTTTACTTTAGATATTGGTTAAACCATGTGAAACTACTGTTTTATAGCCTAAAAATAGTCAAGTATCATCAACTTCATATGAACCATAGTTTGAGATACATTGTAAACATGAAAATTCAGCATTAATATCTACCTGATAAATTGTTTTATGATTGTGATAGTTCTCATTATACCCAATAAAGTTGCTTATTTTGCATTTTGTCTGATACAAGTACACTGTTTCCACTTTCTAGATACATCTTCCCCTGATGTTTATTTCTTACTTATTTCTTTTTAACTTTTCGGTCTCATCATATTTTAATTGTCTTAAAATAGCATATAGCTGAATTTCATTATTTTATATCCAATATGAAAATGTCTTCAAATAGAGAAGTTAGTCTTTTTACATTTGTTACTGGTACTTGCAATTATTTCTATCTCATTTAGTACTGTTTGTCTGTATTTTCTGTTTTCTCTTCCCCTCCTTCCTCCCTTTGGATTAATTATGTGTTATGTTATCTCTTGTCCTGTATCAGAAATATTAATGAACATTCTTGTACATTTAATACTCACACTTAACTTCCTGATATGCATGTTTGCCATATAGGACTTGAAACACTCAGAAGCCCTAGAAGGCTTTAATCCTGATCATTCCTTCCTCTGGCTGCTTCTGCCCAGCATTTGAGTCACCACCAGTGTCCTGTGATACTTACTCCACATTTACTAGATCCAACTCCTATGTTTACTGGACTCTTTGCTTACCATTCTTTCCCCCATGGCCTTTTTTTCTTGCCTGTCACTTTGCTCCCTATATAAATTCTTTCACTGAGGGACTATTAAGGTGATGTGATGTTGGCTGGGTGCAGGGCTCACACCTGTAATCATATCACTCTGGGAGGCCGAGGTGGATGGATTGTCTGAGCTCAGGAATTGGAGACCAGCCTGAGCAAACCCTACCCATCTCTAAGCATATCCAGGCATTGGGGGTTGCCTGTAGTCCCAGTGACTTGGGAGGCTGAAACAGGAGGATCACTTGAGCCTAAAATGTTTGAGGTTGCTGCGAGCTGTGACACCATGGCACTCTACCCAGAGAGACAGAGTGAGACTCTGATGTTAATAGTAGTCTGTTGATTGTACTATTACTTTAGTAATCTGAAAAAAATCTTTTAAAACTTTTAAATGTTTTCAAATATTTTAATGTAGTTTTGGTTTTAAGATAATAGATTCATAACTATTTTCTGTTAGACTTTGAAAATATCCACAGTATTCTGGCTTTTGCTGCTGTTGAGATCTGCTATCATTCTTTTGCAGGTAATCTCTCTCTTCTTTCTGGTGAAGATCATCCTTTGCCCTTGACGTTGTGTACATTGTCTAGAATGTTTCCAGGTGTGAATTCATCATCTTGTAAGCTTACTGACCTAACTTTCTGAGGAAAACGTAAGATAATTTATCAGAGCGCTTTAACTTGAAGGGAAGGAAATAGCATTGACTTCATTAGTTGCTGTACAAGGGGCTTAATTCCATTGTCTCATTTTATCTTCGCACCCTGACTGTGAAACAAGCTTTGTTCCCCTATTTTGTAGATAAGGACACTTACCTCAGGTTTATGAACCATGTGATTTTGGAGACATTGCAAGTAACTGATCCCTTTTTACTGAAGCACCCGAGTTTCTCACTGCCTCACTTTCTCAGACCACTGCATTAGAACCATCACTTCGTTCCCTTACACTTGGATCAGTTCAGTGCCCGGTTCAGAGGAAGGCACCTTCCCTTCCAGTCCTCAGCACAGCCCAGAAGGGCCAGACTCAAAGACTCATGCTCGAGCATCTTGTACAGAAGCCCGATCGCTCTACCCTTCCCTTTCTGAAGCCCAGGACTAGTCTGAAGAACGCTGCCTGCTCACCTGGGAACAGGGATCTGAGCAGATTCCTTGAATTTTCCAACCACGTGGGCCTCCCAGCAAGCTAGGTCGTCTGCAGTTAGCGCAGGATCCTGGAGGGGGCGGCTGTGGCCTCCGGGGAGCACAGCGCGGCCCGCATCCTCAGCACCCGCAGCTCGCCAGAGGGAGCACCGCAATCAGCGAACAGTGAGGGCTTGGTGGCTGGAGAAACTCATCATCACCATCCCAAAGAATGGCCTAACTCACATAGGATGAGCAGAGGCTTCCAAAAGTGGGGGAAATAGCATCTGCCTCGGGTACCTGCATCCCCAAAGACAACTTGTGCTGGGCGGACAGGACCAGAGACCCTGCTCTGCTCAATTGCTCCCAGGCCCTTGGATTTGTTAGTCTAGCCCCCAGGAGTGGAAACTCAGTTTTTCCTTCCTGGTAACTAAGGTACGCAACCAACAAGAACAAGGCTGTAGCATTTCTCTGGCACCTTTTGCTCCTTTTAACTGGAGCCCTTTAAGAGAAACCTTCCCCATTCCTGCGCTCTGGAGGCCTCTGCTGCTCACCTGCTGTGGGGAGGGGTGGGCAGGGACACATCTGAACAAAACGAACTCAAAAACAAGAAACTCCAGCGACGTAATTGGAGTATATTATTAGGTTGGAGTAAATTACTTTTATATCCATATTTAAACCTCTGGAATCTTTGAAAAGGTCTTCCTGCAGTGTGAAAATCAATCAAAATATTATGTGTTAGCCATAAATAGGGAAATAAATAAATCTGCCTCCCCCACTGTGGAATTTATAATCTTTAGGTGTTTGTCAGATAGTACCTAAGCTCAGAAGCTCCTGAGGAATCATTCCTTGTGTGCGCTCATCACTGTCTAGTTTCTACTTTCACTCTTTCTCTGAATGAAGGCAGAGCAACTGAGGAGGTTGGAGAAGCTCTGAAACCAACAGCCCCCACTAGGCAGAGCCCAGGAGACTGGCTTCACCTCACTGAGCCTCCTTTTCTCATCTGTGAACTGTAAATAATTACATCTACCTCACAGTCCTGTTGGAAATGTTAGGATGTGGCGGTTATGCACTGAAGTGAACATTCCAAAACAGGTCACTCAGGGACTGATCAGAATTTGGAAATAGTGTCTTTTGCACTGGTGTTTCCAGAGCTTTCAAAGCTGGGCCTACCTTTTCTTCCCAGTGCTTCTCCTCGCCTTTCATTCACATGACTTTCCAATTCCACCAGGAATGCTCTACCTTCTGCTCCCTTCCCATCCTCCAGTCTCAGTTACTCATGTTGTAACCCCTAAACCCCTTCTTCTGTCTTTCCAACTCTCAGAGAATGTCCCTCCACCTCTGAAGTTTCTAGCAGATGCACCATCTCAGCCACACTTCACTCTAATCGATTATAAACTCTAATCCCTCCATCGTTAGAGCATAAACTTCCAAAGGTCAAGGATTCTGAATCCCTCCCAAGAGCCCAGCACAGGCTGAGAAATACAATGCCAGTTCATGAGTTCTTATTCAGTGAATAAATTTGTCATAGTCTCACAAAATGAAACACAAAAATATTTGCCGTATTCAATTGTTTTTGCAGCCCTTTATAATCTGTGTTTAAACTCTTTGCCTCTATGTCTCAGCCCTCAGCCCTCCTGCACCATGCCTCCAGCTGAGTCCTGGCTGTGCACCTTTGCTCTTGCTATTCTATCACATGAACTGCACCGTACCCTTTTCAAGATCTCACTTATCTGTAATAGGTTCGGATCAAAACCAGCTCATTCATGAAGCTGGGTGCCCTGTCAAACAGAACATCTCTCCCCATCTGTCTTCGTGCATTCCTGCTGCAATAAAAATCTTAACACTACACAATTTATAAATAGTGTAAATTTATTGCTCACAATTGTGGAGGCTAGAAAGTTCACTATCAAGATTCTGGCTGTTTTGGTGTCTGGTGAAGGTCTGGTATGTTTCCAAGATGCCTGAATGCTGCATACTTACATGGTGGGAGGGCAGAAGAGGGCACACAGCTTCCTCACACCTTTTTTCTAAGGTCAGAATCCTATTCTGAAGGCTCTGCCCTCATGACATAATAACCTCCTAAAAGCCCTGCCTTTTATTTTATTTTATTTTATTTTTTTAAGATACCATAGTGATGCTTTATTATTATTATTATTATTATTATTATTGAGGATTCATTGAGGGTACAATAAGCCAGGTTACACTGATTGCAATTGTTAGGTAAAGTCCCTCTTGCAATCATGTCTTGCCCCCATAAAGTGTGACACACACCAAGGCCCCACCCCCCTCCCTCCATCCCTCTTTCTGCTTCTCCCCCATAACCTTAATTGTCATTAATTGTCCTCATACCAAAATTGAGTACATAGGATTCATGCTTCTCCATTCTTGTGATGCTTTACTAAGAATAATGTCTTCCACTTCCATCCAGGTTAATACAAAGGATGTAAAGTCTCCATTTTTTTTGATGGCTGAATAGTATTCCATGGTATACATATACCACAGCTTGTTAATCCATTTCTGGGTTGGTGGGCATTTAGGCTGTTTCCACACAAGCTGTTGCCCTGGGTAGAATGCTGTGGTATCACAGCTCACAGCAACCTCTAACTCCTGGGCTCCAGCGATTCTCCTGACTCCACCTTCCAAGTAGCTGGGATTACAGGCACCCACCCCAGCACCCAGCTATTTTTTTGGTTGCAGCCATCATTGTTTGGTGGGCCCAGACTAGATTTGAACCTGCCAGCTCAGGTTGTATGTGGCTGGTGCCTTAGCCACTGGAGCCACAGGCTCTGAGCCAAAGCCCTACCTTTTAATACTATTATGTTGATTATTAAGTTTCAGCATATGAATTTTGGAGGGACATGTACTTGCAAACCATAACACCATCCCTTGTTCCCAGTGTATTTCAGTCACCTTTTAATTTTTTTTTTTTTTTTTTTTGCCTGTATTATCTTTCAGGCGTAGGCCTTTCTCCCTTAACTCTGTTTTAAACTTCTTGAGAACAGAGAACTCACTTTGCCCTCAAGGTTATTATGAGGCTTAAAACCACAAAGGTTAAAAAAGAGCATGATACTACTTATATTTAAATACGCAACATTGAGAGGGGAGGAGAGAGTGCGATTGGCCAGATGTCACCTAATGTGCACAATGTGAGGGTGTTCAGCATGTCCCCTGGGTGAAGGGCTTGACTACAACTTGAACTTTACCTTAGAAATGAAAATAATGTAACCTAAACATTTGTACCCTCATATCAATCTGAAATTAAAAAAAAAAAAACAGGTGAATAATAATTAAAAAATAAATTTGCAGCATCTTAGTCACCCTCTGCCCCTTTATCACTCAAGGCCTAGCACAGAGCCAACTGCGCACATGGTTGATAATCTGCAGTGGATAAATGATTGAAAGAACAAAAGGGCCCTCAAACAAGGCACCCAGAGCTTCTGTGCACAACGAGAGTTATAGAATGAACTCAGGGCAGTGGTGCATCTAGGTGTCTAAAGAGGGTTCTGGCTTTGCCTGCCTAGTTTCTCCTGTAGGGAGAGCTCTCATCCTAGGCCAGGTGCTTTGGTCTGAATGTGATCCCCCAAATTCGTATGTTGAAACTCACCAGCAATGTGATAGTGTTAAAAGGTGGGAATCTTTAGGAAATGATTAAGGTCAAAGGACTCTGCTCTGGTAAATGAGATTAATGCCTTAAAAAAAGAGCTTCACCTCTTTTTGCCCTTCCACCTTCCATTATGTGAGAACACAGCAAAAGTGCCCTTACCAGACACTAAATGCTTGTGCCTTAATCTCAGACTTTGCAGCCTCCAGAATTATAAGGAATGTCTATTATTTATGAATACTGCCTGCCCAGTCTCAGGTATTTTGTTGTAGAAGCAGAAAGGCCTGAGGCCCTAGGTATGGTGCAGAACTGAGAGGGGGCAGGTATCCAAGGAGAGAAGACAGGGATGAATGACAAGAGTCCTGAGGATTGAACTCAGGAGGAATTGTTAGCAGAGTTTGGAAGAAAAGATGTGAAAGCACAGCTGTGAGATGCAGAGAAAGCAGAAGTGAGAAGAAAGACAATTTTAAGAACTATTGCTAAAGACCAGGTTTCCCTTTTGTGGACATAGAAAGAAGTATTGTCTAAGAAGTAAAACATGCAAAGGGAATATTTAGTAACTGAGCCACATGGGCCACAAACTTCAGTCACTCATGACATGCATGTTGTTTCTTACACCCAGATCACTGACTATCTGAGCAAGCCAGTGAGTGACGGCAGCTTCTTGCCAGTTGAGAGGCAGCTCCCCCAGCTTCCTGTTCCTGCTTGTTCATCCATCCTCCTGTCCCTGCTCCTCCACATTCACCTTAGTCAAGCCTGCTCCTGTGATCCTCCAAAGCCCCCAAGGCTTCCCGACTTCCCAGGGCGTCCTCAACCAGAAGGGGGCACACAGCTCCCTTGAAGGCCCAGAAGATAACTTCAAGAGGTTCCTTCTCTATGAAGCCTTCTTGAAGTCCTTCAGGGAGCACTGCTTCCTGTAATCTCCTAACCTGTCTGTCTCCCTCCCTAGACTGGCAATGTGCATCTCATCTTTGTGTGCCCTTTATTCAATAGTGCTGGGCCTGCTGATTGGGCCAAGGCTGAGATCTAACTCCCAACTTCTTCCCTGCCCTCCTTCCCTGGCCTTGCAGCTCCTACCATCCTTATGTTTCTCTATTTTTTGTTCCAGCAATTGGGTCCTCAGCCCACTGCCTGACTCTCAGCCCACAAAAATATCAGGCCTTGCTGGTTTCCTTGGCCCTTAAATTTTTAAGTGTTTTCTGTTTTCTTTGCTAGGAAGTAATTAGACGTACAATAAAAGTAAAGTTGGAGTCTCTTGGGAGATGCAAATTCTTGAATTATGAGGAAGAATAAAATTCTGTTCAAGGGTTTAGGTTTCCACAACCCTACCCTGCCTGAAGATGTTGACTGTTTTACCTGTGCATACTGATTAGACTCAAAAACTCAGGAAGACCCAAGGAAAAATCTATCTTGAGGAAATATATGATCGGGCACATTGTGAAGATGTTCTGGGAGAAATATATGATGGGGGACAGCATTTAGAGCAGAATTGGGAACCAGATTAGAAGTTTAAACACTTGGATTCTGGTGCTAGTTTTAGCATTTATTAATAGTTAACAATATTTGGTCATCATAAGCCTTAATTTCCTTATCTATAAAATGGACATAGCAATACCCAATCTGATACAGTGAGTCAGTAGGTTAAGTATTAAATAGGATAAATACCTTGTCATCTCTAAACAACACAAACAACATAAAGACACACCTGGTCAACTGGAGAGAAGGAAAGAATATTCAGACTCCATAGCACGTGGGAACAGAGTATTAAGGGTATCACAATTTGAAATTTGTCATCATTTAAAAAAATATGAATAATTTGGTTGGACACCAAATGCAGTTTCTTCAGGTGAGAGCATAGCCTAGAAGAAAAAACTCAGGTGCTGAGACTTCCCTATGTGTTTTACTCACTGCTGCACTTCTGGCACATGGATGTAGTATTATAATTAAAATAAATGGGTCAGGCAGACCTTGCTGAAACCCTTGGCTCTGCACCAATTATATGACCTCAGGCAAGGCTACTTGGCCTCTCGACCTGTTTCTTTATTTGAAAAATGGACTAATAGCTATCATGCAGTATTACTGTCAAGATTAAAGGAAAAAACATATACAAAGCTCTTAGCACTGAGCTTGACACCTCAGATGTTCAATCCACACTGCTGTGTAATGGCCTGGGAAGGACCCTGTGTTTAGTGCTTTCTAAACACACCTGTCTCCCACAGATTCCTCAATTCCAGCACTGCTTGATCCCCTATTTATTTATTTATTACAGAGTCTCACTCTATCACCCTGGGTAGAGTGCCCTGGTTTCATAGCTCACAGCAACCTCAATCTTTTTGCCTCAGTTTCCCCAGGAGCTAGGTCTACAGCCACTCACCCAAAAGCCCTCGGTCCTCTTAATGAGGAGAAAGAAAAGTCAGTAGGGTTCATAAGTAATGAAGGAAAGGTCAACAGTTTCCAAACCCAAGAGACAAACAAATAATTATCCTTTCTCCCTTCTCAGAAGTTTTTCTGCTTTATCCTTCCTCAGAATTCAAGAGGTCAAAATATCAAGATCAAGTCTTTCTGGGCTACTCTAAGAGGGTTGCTATTTCAGCTTTAGTGTTTTACTGGCAAAATAGAGGCCCCCTTTGGGTTTCCCAGCAGGATGGGAGGAGCAAGCCAGGCTCTGGTCCCTGTTGAGCCAGGAAGGACTGTCAAGACTCTTCCCGCCCCCACCTGAATTGGGGGAGGGGGGTCTCAATGTGGGCATATCACTTACTAAACCATTGTAGTAGGACCTCAAAAACACAAGTACATTTGCATATGCACCTCCTTTAGCTGTTGTTTAAAAAAAAAAACAAAACATTTACTGTAAGGGTAATTCTGTGCCCTGTTAATTTGCAGCAAATCTCCTGCCCCTACTTTGGCCTCTCTCCCTGGCTTTTCTCCCAATTAGCTAATGGGGCAGAAACACAAGCGGAACAAAGAAACCTCAGCCCAGTGTGAATTGTGGAACACTTTATTGAACACAAATGAACAGAAGTCAGATTTCCTCTGTAGCTGAAGAAGGAGTCCAGGTGCCAACAAAGGAAGTGAACGGAATTTCTGAGAAAGTGTTGAGGCTGGAGGCAGAAGTTCAAAGGGAAATAACTTAGAGGTAAGGAGCTAAGGAAATTTCACCCCAAAATATGATTCCTTAGTATAAAGTGTATTTTCAGAAAAGGCCATTTTTGATTAGAAAAGCACCAGCCTCTCCTCTATAAAACCCGAGTAACCTTTTCTGATTTAGAATCAGAAAAGGGGCTTCTGGACTCCTTATCACATGGTAACAGACCTGGCAGTCAGGTCATCTGAAGCACAATACCTGTCTCAGGTTAATTTACTAATCAATCTGTTTCCCTCCATCTACCCATCCTCCCATGCTGCACATACACTTTCCAGTTTCTCTCCCCTCTCCTTTCTAAAAGGCATCTTTAAAAGCCACTATCACTGAAACTTTGGGAAATCATTCTTGTGGTTCCCCCCATGCGCATGGTATTTGGAAATAAACATTTCTCTTATTAATCTACCATAACTGAGTTGGTCTTTTCAGCTAAACAACCTAGGGGAAAAGGACAAGTTTCCCTGAGACTCCCCTTCCAAGGACAAGATGACTCTCCCCTTCTGAACCTCAGATGGTGAAAGATGAGGGCCTCAGAGGTAGGGAAGCAGAGGAAAGGTCGTGAAGCCCAGGAATGAGCCTGCTCTCCTACTGCCAAGCCCAGCGTGTGTGGTGTCCTTAGAGAACTGGCAAAGCAGCAGGAATCAGAGGAAGGAGCCTGAGCTTGGAGTCAAGCTGAGCTCACTAGCTAACTAGTCAGCCTTGTGCCCCCGGCTAACCATGTGGCTTTGCATTGCTAGGTCCTAGACCTCAGTCCCCTCTTTTTCAAAGTAAAAATGATGCTGCCCATGTCCCAGGGATGTTGTGAGGATTACGTGAAATAATAAATATGGAAATACTGACACCATCACAGTAGGCACATGGGAATTGTGGTCCTGCAACCCTTCCTCTCTCCACGCACCAGAAATAACTTACTCCTATTTGTGAGCTTTGCCCAGGCCAAATGTTTTGGAACCCTCCCTGGAGGAATGAGGGATTTGTTCCAGCCCTCTTCCCTATAAGGGGGGCAGCTCTGCTGGAGACTATGTGCTGCAGGAGTCAAATGCTCATGTACAGCTGCCTGTCCTGGGCGGGGCTGGGCTGGGCTGGGGCTGGCAGTCTGGGGAGGTCTCAGGGTGTTTGTGAGATAAGGCTGGGGCTCAAAGGCCCCCTCTCAGGAAGTTGTCACCTTTTCCTGGTTTTCCAGATGGCTACCTTCTCGTGGGCCCCTTAGTCCTCTTGAAAGTACGCCCAGCTAATAGGTGAGTCTGTGGCTTTAAAGGCATGTTTTAAAACTAAAGACAAGCACCTTCTAATTCATTCACAGTATGTGGTCCCAGGACAGCCAAAATTACCCCAGCTATTTAGAAACCATTCTTAATGCTCAAGCTTGAAAAACCAAAGCTGAGCGCGTTTGAGTTCCACACATTCTTAAATGGCAAGGAAAATAGCATTTGATCTAAAAGTTGATTTATAGAGCAGCTGATTTTCCCCACTCCCATATTATTTGTCCTCTCTACTCTTCCTTCTCCAATACACAAAACACACACACATGCAGGAATGCACACACAAATACACACATATGTGACACACATGCACTTTCACATGAACACTTATGCCTGCATAGGGTAGAGTTTTGAAGAGAAAGCCTTCATATTGTCCACTGTTTTCTAGTTTCTTCTCTTAAACACCAAAGCAAATATATAAGAAGCTGAGAAAGGTTTGTATACATACGTTCTAGCAACTGTGTCCCATCACCACCCATCTCCCTCTGATGACAAGATGCACTATCCTACAGATATAAAACACTAGTCAGAAATAAAGTTAGAATCCTTATATTCTTATACTACAGACAAAAATAAATTGCTGGTCTATTAAAGATCCATATATAAATAAGAAAACTATAAAAGTATCTTTAAAAAATTAGGAAAACATTCAGATAACCTTGGAAGTGGGGAAAATTAAATTAAGAGGAAAATCACATAAGCCATAAAAACAGATTTGATCATATAAAAATGAAAACCTTCGAAAAGCTAAAGATAATATAATAAAAATCATCAATAGAAGATGTCACAAAAAAAGAATATAGTGGAAGTCATTATGGTTAAGTAAAATAAGCTAGGCACAGTAAAACGAATATCATATGTTCTCACTCCTATGTGGGAGCTAAAAACGTTGATTTCATGGAGATAGATAGTAGAATGATAGATCCCAAAGGCTGAGAAAGGTGAGTGAATGGGGGTGGGGGTGTGGAGAGAGCTGAGTACAAACATTCAGTTAGATGGAGTAAGTTTTAGCATTCCAAAACAGACTAGGGTGACCACAGTTAACGACAATGTAGTGTATATTTCAGAATGCTAGAAGAGAGGACAGGCATTGTTCTCAACACCAAGAAATAATAATGCATTCTTGAAGCAATGGACACCCTAAATTCCCTGAATCGCTCTTTATCCACTCTATGCATGTAGCAAAATATCACATGTACCCTAAAAATATGTACAAATATTATGTATCAATAAAAAAATATAACAAAATGATAGGTTGAAAGGAAATTTTTAAATACGTAATATACAAAGACCTCTCCCAACTAATAAGATAAACAACCCCATAGAAAAATGGCAAAGAACATAGACTGGTAAGTTTTATAAAAGGAACCAAAATTAATAATAGTCACATAAAATAAGACACTCCCTCTCAAATAATAGATAGGAAAATTAAAATTGACATAATAATGATATAACCATTTTATCCATTAAAAATGTATAAAATTGATAATATCAGATTACAATGTGAGTCACCCGGTTCTGTCACATAATATCAGGAGAAGTGTAAATAACTACAAATTTTATAAAAAGTGATCTAACAGTATTTATTAAGATTTAAAATGTGCACACACTCTGATCCTTGAATTCTGTTTCTGGGGATGGAAATATCACTAGATAAAGCTAGTTGTGATATTTATTACATCATTTTTTGTAGTAAAAAACACAAAGCAACTTAAATATAATTCAAAAGGCAACTCATAAGAAATTTCTGCAGTACTATGGAACTTTGTTGTAATCACTGCGTTCCAGTATGCTTTTCACATGGGTCACTCTGGGTAAATCTTGCCTCAGTTCCCTTATCTATAAAATCAAGGAAACAATGGTATTTACATCACATATTTATTTGTGCTAACTTGGAAGAATTTTTACTCTACATTGCCTAGTAAGAAAGGAATTCATAGAATTAAAGATATTCTTAAAATTGTATATATGCTTATATTTATTTGCTTATGTTTGTTTCAGCATAGAAAAATGTGGTTTGAAGGACTGAAAGGAATGCATGAAATTTTTTTAAATATATACTGCTTTTATAATTTATGTCACCAAATAGAAGGAAACTCACCAATAGAAACAAGATGACAAGAGCCATGTTCAACAAACACTAATGGTTAATAACCAATAGGGATAAAAATTAATCTTTAAAAAGTTCACAAGTTCTTGAGGACTTCCTTAATTCAAAGCCTTCTTTTCAGTGTCCCATGCCATTCAAATGAACCAAAGGAGAATGCCACAGATACCACCCTCCCCCAGACAGGCACCTTGAAGAAGGTGTATGTTTATAATAATGGGTGCATGAGAGGGGATTGGGGGTGGGGGAGGTGATGTGGGTGTACAGCCAGGAAGATGCTGTGGATGAAGACGTCAATGCCTCGGTGAAGTTAACAACAGAATTGAGTTCTGATCCTGACCCTTTCACTTAATTCCAATTGCAGTTTTTTGGAGCCAGTCTCTTCGTTTAGAAATGGTGTAAACAAAGGAATTAAAGGAGGTCCTGTTCATACCAGCCTGGCACAGGGAGCTCCTGCCTTTTCAGCCCTGCCTCAGATCCAGAGCTACCCTCCTCCTCCCGCTACCCTCATGCCCATTCTCCCAGGCAGGGTGACTATGCAGCCTTCCTCCTCCATTCCAGAGGAGAGGGGGCTCTGGTCTTCACTCTCTCTTAACTCAGCCTGACTCTCCATTTACTGTGATTCTATGTTAAAGTGATTTGGGTCCCTGCAAAAATAACGACATGATTTCAGTCAAAGGCAAACACACTCACACACAAAATGAAATAGGAGCATTGAAGCCATTTACTTGGAACAGATCTTTCTGAACAGGAATCCAAGCATCACACTGGATCCTGTACAAATTTTAGGTTGAGTTAGTAACAAAAAGAAAACTTCCAACACCAAAATGGCAGGAAATTAATTATAACTACTTTGTGTTATTGAAAAAAATGTATTTATAATCATTGACCCTTTTAAGTACCTTTAACAGACAGAGAGGGGCAAAATAATCTGTTTGCAAAAGATGAGTCTTCTAAGAGATGGTGGAAAAACTCGAAGGCTAAGCTTCTGCTTGTCTGGTGGGTCAATAGATCAGATGAGAATTTCCTTAGGCCCTTTCAGATTACAAGAATATGACGCTTACTCTGTGAAAATTATTCTGCACTGTTGTCCCATGACACACTCCAGGTCTTTAAAGGTCTTCTACTCCTGCCCAGAAGGCTGGGACTGGTGGCATTCCCCGGGGCAGAGCTCAGGAGCTCTGGGCTCTGGGCTCTCTGCCATGGTTGAGGAGGTCTGTAAGTTCCCCGATGTACTTGATGGTGTACTTGAGCGTCTGGATCTTGGTGAGCGGCTGGCCTCTTTGGCTGTAGACAGGTGGCAGGTAATTCCGGAGGGTGTGCAGGGCATCTGCCAAGGTCCTCATCCTGAGCTTCTCCCTCTCGCTGGCCTTCCGCCTCCGCTGGACAGACATCCTGACTTTGGTGCCCTTCTGGGCTTTGGAGCCACCAGCACCCTGTAGGTAGGCATGCGGGAAGGCTAACATGTTGTAGTCCACCTCTACCAGGCCACCAGCCCCTTGGATGCTGCAGTCATCACTGCCCCTACTGCTGGCCCCATCATGCTCAGGAGGCAGCCCAGCCACAGCTGGACAGGGAGATGAAGAGTAGGACTCCAGTGACGGTGCCGGAGAAAGGCTCTGAGCAGGGGATGACTGGTTTAGCTCAAAGGGCCCTGCCCTGTCTTTCCAGTCCCAGGAGGACAGCAGGCCAGGGCTATCGGAGGAGCCCAAGTTACCCTCGAGGCTCAGGAAGGTCTCACGTAGGTTGTCCATACCCTGGAGGCAGCTGCAGAGGGAATGACTCCCTGGTAAGTCAGAAAAAAGGTCTGCCTCCCGACCAGGCAAGAGCTGTCTTTTATGATGGTGGGGGAGACGTGCTGAGGTGGGAAGAGGGCTGGGTAAAAAGAGTTCAAAGGAAAAACCAAGGACCAAGATGGAAAATGAACTCTTCAGGTGTCACTTTCTCCTCATTGATAATTAGCATCTTCCAGCTAAAATGTCTTTAAACAGAGAGGCCTCCAAGAGAAGAAAAAAGGAATTATCTTGTTGTAACTAAACCAATTAAGGCTGCATAACTAGACTTAGCGTGGTCCTGTGGAACTCATTAATGAGGGAGCCAAAGAAAACAAACCTGGGGCATCTGCAGGAAGGAGGGAGCAGCTGGGGGGCTGGTGCATTGGAGCAAAGTGACCTGAGAGGGCCTCCATCGCCTTGCATCAAGGTCTGCTAGGTATTTCAGAGCAGATGGGATGCATTGATGGAGAAGCAGCTTGGTGCTGGGGGCAGGGCAACCCCTCTGAGTTGGGGTTCTCTAATATATGCATCCAATATAATGCAGATAATGGTAGGTCATTTCCTGGGTCTGTTGGGAGGATCACACAAGGATGCTACAGATATGTTTCCTTCTTTCCTTTCATTTTAGCAGATTTCTGTGGGTTTGTAGAGTATAGATGCACCCCCAACATGCCTATACTCAGAGTGATGAAGGCCAGCAACTCCAGCAAGCCCACAGCCTTAATGAGCAGGAAATGTCCTTCAAGATACATAAAGCCCTTGCTATAACTGAGCAGATTTGGATTCCTCATAGCAAACAGACATCCAGAAATAGAAAACTCCTTTAAGCTGGGAGTTTGCAAAATACCTGGCAGTTAGCCTTCTGAAGGTCTTTTTAAAATCCAGCTGTACCTCCTTTTTTTTGAAATGAGTCACACTTTGTTTTTGAAATGTATAGAGGAAGTGTGAAATTAACTAGGGAGCCTGTTTTCCCCACCACAGCTCCAAATGCCACTGAATGTGTTAGGTGGGGCAGTTGTGCTAGTTTGTTTCACTTCCTAGATGCTCTGATAGGAAGACCCTGTATTTTAGAAAAGGGATCTCAGGTTCCCCATTTGTCCCGTAACATAATTTATTCTCCATGTAACTAATTCTACAAATCAGTATTAACATCAGAGTCACGCTGAGTTACATTTTAGGGTAATATTAACTTGTCTTTTAACGTGGTTCTTTGAGTCCTTTCCCCATTGTTGAAATGTCAGAGGCCTAATTAGTATATTTTTGGTATTTTTTATTTTTATTTCTTTTATTTATTTTTTTTTTTTTTGTAGAGACAGAGTCTCACTGTACCGCCCTCGGGTAGAGTGCCGTGGCATCACGCGGCTCACAGCAACCTCTAATTTTTGGGCTTACGCGATTCTCTTGCCTCAGCCTCCCAGGCAGCTGGGACTACAGGCGCCCGCCACAATGCCCAGCTATTTTTTTGTTGCAGTTTGGCCGGGGCTGGGTTTGAACCCGCCACCCTCGGCATATGGGGCCAGCGTCCTACTCACTGAGCCACAGGTGCCGCCCCATTTTTGGTATTTTTTAATTAGCAAGGTTCAGGGAAGAAAAATCCCAAGCAGGTAATTGGTAGAATGCTATTAATTTTGCCATTGACTCAAGAACCCTAAGCCAGATCTGAAAGAGTAATAATAATAATACATTATAATAAATGTAATAAATCATTTATTCTTCTTTTTCCTCTCCCTACTCTTTTCCTTCAGCTTTTGTTGAGAAGTCTAAAATCTGCTAATGTTGTGCACGGAACTTCATATATCATAACTAACCTTCATTTAAAAAAATAACATTTTACAGATGAAAATACTTAAGCTGTCGGAGGTTAAGAGCATCAGTAAAGGTTTTCTGGGCCAAGATCCTTTGTAAGACTCCCAAATCCAATTTTTCTCTAAAATATGTTTTCTCTTTTTGTGGGATGTGGTGACCTGAATGTGACTCAAAAGAGAGGAGACTCCCAGAGGACACAAGGGGGCCATGGCGGCTGGCGCACTTGTAAGCTCTCAGTCCTTACATTCTAAATGTCACAGTTCTTTATGAAACACGACTTCTGCCCTCAAACTCCATAATTTCTCCCCTTCCTACAGCTTCTTTCTAAAACTGCTAATTTCGTCAATCTCTATTTTTAGAAGTTTCATTTCCTAAGTGACACAGTATCTTTCAAATCTTTGGTGTACGTAGCGTAGACATTTAATAAGTGTAGATCTCATTATTGTTGGTACTGTCTGCCCGCGGTCTGACCCCCGAGTATCAGAACGACATACAGAGCTGTGACACCTCCATACCTGACCCCAGTCTCCCAGTAGCGTTGGCTCCCAAGAAAACCTATTCTTAGAACAAGGAAATTGGCTGGTTTTCATCTTCTCAAATTCTATACCCTCTCTTGATGGTGCCTGTGGTGGCTCAAAGGAGTAGAGCGCCGGCCCCATATGCCAGAGGTGGCGGGTCCAAACCCAGCCCAGGCCAAAAAAAAAAAAATAATAATAATAATAACTCTATACCTTCTCGCTGGTAAGAAATAAAGCAGAACCAGACTTGCATTTCTCCTGCTCATCTCCAAGAGACATTGTCTGCTCCATCTCAGTAAGGTAACAGTAAAGGACAACCATAGGCATTTGAGGGCCTATAGGGCACACACTGGCTGGTGGTTTTCTATCCCCAGGGAGCAAGGCAGCAGAACACTGGGCAAGGCTGGACCGGAGCCCATAGAAGTTAGCGGAGAGTATGGTGTGGGGGGAAGATGAGCCAGAGTGTATCCCCTTTAAAGAAATGACTCATCCCTCTGGGCCTTAGTATTTAATTTGTAAGAGGGGACAATAACAGCTGCCCTGTCGTCTTTATGAAGAGCATCTGTCAAATGAGGACAATGGACCAGGAGATCATTGAACTCCCCGACTCCAAAGTGCCATGGAACACATGACTGCGGTGTGAACATGCCACACCAGCACCAGGGCCTCTGGGTCCACTGAGTACATTCTCGAGATGGTCAGTGACTTGTCCCGTGTCATACCCAAAGGCCGTGGCAGAGATGGAACTAGAAAAGTCAAAGGTGCCTGACCCCCAGATCTGTCCTCTGCCTTCCTTTGAAACTAATATGGATCAAGTGCTAAACCTGAATATCAGAAAGACTACGTAGTTCCCACATTACCGAATTATTGGGATAAATATTTTAATTTAAATGTCATTCATTCAACAAACATTTACAAGCTATTGTGACTATCATTGTAACAGATTGAAAAGAATCCCCCCACCCTGAGGCAGACCTTGAAATGCTTCCCAGTCCTATTTTCCAAAGAGTGCTGTAGAGGAACAGGTTGTCTTGGCTCTCAAACCCCCAAGCCTTCATCATTACGGACCTTTATACCATGAGTATGCCCATTAAGGAAGACCCAGGATTTGTCACATAGATTAATGAGTGGTCTGCGTCTAATTTTCAGAATGATGAGCTTCTTAAGTAATGCCAGTCATGTCCCAGTTACCGTCCAGACAACCAGGCATTTCACACTGGCTGAAGGAGATTGTAAACTCTAGACCTAAGGGCCAGTTTGCTTCCTTCAGGCAGAGCCACATCCAGGAAATTGGCAGATAGTGCTCAAATGATAAATAGGAAACAGAAGGCAACAGGCTGAGGGAATTCCTAAACCTGCAGCCACAAGTTGTTCTGTGCTCCTGCCAGCCCATACAGCTCCTCTGTGCAACTTAGAAAATTGCCAAGCAGATGCAAGTCTGGTTCTTCTTTGGGCCCTGCTTGCGTCCCCAGGCAGGCACCTTTGTGCACAAATGAGGCCTGGGGCTTCTACACTGTGCCTCCTCTGTGATATAAGCGTTTGCTGTACTTTAGAGACTGTTCAAATATCAGTTGACAGATAGAAGGTAGACAGGTGGTGGTAGAGCAGAGAGGTAGGAGCCAAACTACACCTGGGTCAGATCTTACACTTGCTGCTACATTATTGTGACCTTGGACACATGTGCAATTGAAATACTGAAATACGTGCTTCATAGAGTACACACTTTTACCAGGTCTATATGTTATAAGTTTTAAATATGGTAAACAAATGTTGTTGTAGTTATTAATCTTATGCTTAGGAAGCTCTTGGTCCCTTGTGTCAAGAGGAGGCAGAGCCACAAAACAAGTAGTCACAAATACATCATTTCCATTTTCCCTTGGCCTCGAGTCACTTCTACTTGGAAATCAAAATTCCTCCATTCAAAAGAATCCTTTCTTTTTTACTGGAAGCAGAGCAGTACCCAAGGTGGGTGCAGGGAGCTGCCAGTCTCTGATGCAGACAATAAAGGGATAGATTGTCTATAGATAATTTTAAAAACAGTTTGATAAAGCTAGCTAAATTTGGTCTTATTTTACTATCAATATTACCATATAGTGGCAATTCTAAATAATGAGAGTGATAAATGACTACTTCTCATTGGGGCCAACCACACCTACCACTACCCCCATGCTTGGTATACCACTGCCAAAGAGAACTTAAAATTGACCTGGAAGTTTGAAACTGTCCCTCAAGCCACACAAATCCTAGTGCCAATCCTGACTCTACTTTACTTTGGAGCATAGAGTGGTAGTATAACCTTTAGACCTCAGTTTCCTCATGTAAAAATTAAGATTCCTATATACTGTGTTGCTATAATGTAATAAAAAAAATTAAAAGTTGGTACTTGACTTTTGGAAGTGTATAGGACTAACAGGGATATGTTTTGATATTACTGAGATTAACAAAAATAAATGCTTTCACCAATTCAATCATCGACTTCAGAACTGGCTGTGTTGCCATGTTATATGATACTTGGTAAATCATCATGGAGGATAATTTATGCTCTTTCAAAAGGTTGCCTCATGAGAAAAAACACCATCCCCAGACCTGTTGTACATGAAGCAGTTTGCATGGGCCATTTGCGCAAGGCAGAGGGAAGACTCCAGTGAATTTCAACTCGAACGATGCTTCAGAAAAGCCTTACATAGATAAGAATTTGATCAGCAAAGAAAAAAAAGTCTAATCCTGGAATCTAATTAAACTTAAAGTTACTTTTTATTGAATTCCTGCCATGTGCTGAGGATTAAATTTGTCTCTTTTAGATTCATTATTTCATACCAATTTTCACAGCAACTCTGTAAAGTAAAGGTTCTAATCCATCCTCTTAAGATGAGAAAACTTGTGTTCAGAAAGGAACCTAGCAAACACAGCAAGAGGACGGAAAAAGCTGGATGCAGGGGCAGCGCCTGTGGCTCAAAGGAGTAGGGCGCCAGTCCCGTATGCCGGAGGTGGCAGGTTCAAACCCAGCCCCGGCCAAAACACACACACACACACACACAAAAAAAAAAAGCCGGATTAACTCTTTGTGAATCCCAAATCCCCATAATACGTCATAATTATAATTTCAAATTCCACTCTACTACACTGCCTCTCCAGAAAAGCAGTCAAACATGGCATGTCATCACTGGGAATAGCTCCAAGATGCAAGTCTTGGTTCAAATCTCACCTCCTCCAAGCTTGCCCTGCCTACCATGGGCCTCAGGAGGTGAAGCTAAAGAGGAGAGCCTTGTCTGCCATAACCAGGTGCTTGGACTTTATCTTGGAGATGAAAAGGAGCTCCTGACAGAATTTAGCAGAGATGGGATTTGGTCAGCAGTTCTCTGGACCCTCACTTTGGCTGCTGGTGGAGAAGGTGTTTGAGTGATGCATTGGTCAAGGTTCTCCAGGAAGCAGAACCAATAGGACGAATATAGGTATAGAGTCTGAGAAGTCCCATGCTCTGCTGTCTGCAAGCTACAGACCCAGGAACCTGATGATGTCACTCCAAGACCCAGTCACCTTGGCACGTAAAATTAATCATCACCAGTGGAGCATCACTACAGGCAGAGGGTGCTCCAGTATTATTGTATGTGCTTAACACAGAAGAACTCATGTTAGTCCTAACAATAACCCTAAAAGGTAGGCACTGCTACTGTCACCAATCCAGTTTCAGTAATCAGAATTTGAGTGAAGTAACTTGCCCAAGGCCCCATCACCCACAACCAGCAGCCCCAGACTTAGAGCCTGGGCAGGCTTGCTAGAGTCTATGCCTACCCACCAGCTCTGCTGCCACCTGAGGACAGTTGGGAGCATCAGAATGACAGAGCTCAGCTGCTAGAACTCAGGCTTGAACTGGAAGTCAGTGAGTACTGGAAGATGATCGGTTGGTCCTGTCCCATCAAGTAGCCAGCATACACATAGGACCTGAAATTAGCCGGTGCACTCAGCATAGTAGGGGTTAAAAAAACATCTAATCGTTCTGGACTTTCTGTCCTCATGCCTAAATTAGATGGTTGATTGAACAAAACAGGTACCCACATAATTACTTTCTGCACCATCTAATGGACAGGCCTAATTCTTATAGTCCTAAGAGAGTGCTGTGTGTGTGTGTGATCATGTTACACAGCCTGCAGAGGCACCCCTTCCTTGGCTATACCCACAGTTATCAGAGTGATGATGATAATAATACATTTCTCTAATGCTAAATGCTTTATAGAGTTTCCTCCATTTAAATCTATTTCTGTCCCTATTTTAAGTAAGAAAAAACAGAGGCTGGACGTGGTGGCTCATGCCTGTAATTCTAGCATTCTGAGAGGCCAAAGCAGGTGGATCACCTGAGCTCAGGAGTTTGAGAACAGCCTGATCAAGACCAAGACCTTGTCTCTACAAAAATAGAAAACTAGCTAGGCATTTTGGCTGGCGCCTATAATCCCAGCTACTGAGGAAGCTGAGACAGGGGATCATTTGAACCCAAGAGTTTGAGGTTGCTGTGACCTATGACACCATGGCACTCTACCCAGGACACAGAGTAAGACTCTGTCTCAAGAAAAAAAAAAAAAAAAGAAAGAAAGAAAGAAAGAAGAATAAAGAAAGAGAAAGAAAAAGAAAAAAAAACCCAAAGCTTAGAGAAATTGAAAAAGTTGCCCCAGTGAACAGATAAATCATCAGAGGAGCAGTTTAGACCCAGGCAGGCTGGCTCCAGGAACACCAGACTCCAAGGAGTGATGTTATGTCCCTGACAGAGGAGATAGGTGAGCAGGGGTTGGGGCTGTTGTAGGCTGTAGGGTTTGTAGCTGTTTTACACCTGTGGGTTTGCAGTTCCCGTCCAGGAGGCATCTGCTTCTCTCTGTGGCCTCAGGTACTCTCCTTGGCCGTAGGCCACACAACCATGATTAGGAAGCAGCAGGCAAGGGTGATATTTAGGCGTATTTTCCCATTATTGAAAATTCTAGATAGGACCTTTTATCCTGTTATAAGTAAAACACCTATATATATTAATGTTGATAATTGTAGTAATAACATTTCCCCTTTTTTGAGTCCTTACAGCACTTACTCTGTGCAAGGAGCCAAACATAAGGGTCTTGCATGCCTTCTCTCACGTAATCCTCAATACAGTCCAATTGGGAAGGCAATATCATCATCTCACAAGGGAGGAAGCAAAGCTCGGATGCTATGGGCCTTTCCCAAAGTACAGAACACCACTTTACTCAAAGCTACAGACTTGGCTGGGCGCAGTGGCTCACGCCTGTAATCCTAGTACTCTGGGAGGCTGAGGTGAGTGGGTTGTTTGAGCCTGAGAGTCTGAGACCAGCCTGAGCAAGAGTGAGGCTCTGGCTCTAAAAAAAAAAAAAAAAAATAGCCAGGCTTGGTGCCTGTAACTCAGCGGCTAGGGCACTGGCCACATACCCCCAGGACTGGCAGGTTCAAATCCAGCCCAGGCCTGCCAAACAATGGCAGCTACAACAAAAAAAAAAAAAGTTGGGCATTGTAGCAGGCACCTGTAGTCCCAGCTGCTTGGGAGGCTGAGATAAGAGAATTGCTTAAGCCCAAGAGTTTGAGGTTGCTGTGAGCTGTGATGCCACAGCACTCTACTGAGAGCCACATAGTGAAACTCTGTCTCAAAAAAAAAAAAAAATGCCAGGCATTATGGTGGGCACCTTTAGTCCCAGCTACTTGGGAGGCTGAGACAAAAGGATTGCTTGAGCTAAAGAGTTTGAGGTTGCTGTGAGCTGTGACGCCATGGATCCAGGGCCACAAAGTCAGACTCTGTCTCAAAAAAAAAAAACAACAACCAAAAAACCACCATAGACTTACCCAATGGCTCTGCGGTTGACACACCCAGAGCCAGCTACCGTAGTGCCACCAGTTCCTGTTCTCCTTGCTTATCACTAAGACACTCAGCCCCTGAGACTGTGTACCCTGGTTTCAGTAGCTATTTCTGGCCTCTGAGGTTCTGCCCACCTTTAGCTCTACACACTCCGTGGACCTTTGTATGCTCTACAGTTCCTTTTTCTGGCCATAGCCCCACAGAACCCCAAGTCAGATCAGCCCTGTCCCTCCTGCCAGCCACAAGACAGAGCCTTTGTTTGAATAGCTGGGACTCAGAAACCAGGAAACCTTACCCCATTACACAGTCTGGGCACTGAACTAACAGTCAACAAACAATAGATAATTTTATAGTCCAAAGGGAATATAGTGGTATGTGCATGTGTGTGTGAGAAGAAGGTACCTAGGGCAATGTGAGATTTTCCTATGCTCCTGACTAAGTAAAGAGAAAAAAAGGAAAAGTGGAGCTCTCCTGCCTGGATCACTGGCCTAACACTGCTATGTTATCAAGCCTGTGAAAGTTCCAGAAGAGCTGGATGCGGCTCCTAGGAGCGGGACTTTCATGTGACTGCCAACATGCTCACTGCACACAAAGGAACAAGAAAAGTAGCTGGCTCTTCTGATTTGACTTTATGTCTCATTGTAAAGCCAAAGAGCAATATTTTGTTTTTGACCCTCTTAAAAATACATTGTAGAGCATCACACATTGTATGGAAAGATGATTTGCACAGGCCAAGTATTTGGCCTGTGGAGAGGGCAAAGTAACAGAAAAAAATAGGAATGAAATAATTAGACTCACTTCACAAGAGAGCCAAGTGTCAGACGTGCTACGTGCTATATGGCAGACATGCTTTGGAAGAGAAAGATAAAACTCGAGTGGACTTCTCCAGCCATGCCTGAGGATTCCCTGACCAGAAGTTATTTATCCCCATCCCTTCTCTAGCTACCTTGTGAAGGCATAAGAAAGAACAGCCATTTTTTCTCCCAAACACTAGGGAACCTTCCTTTCTCCTCAAGCCCTTCGACAATCTGAGCTCAAGATCACATCCACATCTCACCAGCTCACTCCATAGTCAAATGCTGTGTGAATTTTCTTTGCTGAATGAATGAAGACAGAGCCAAAGCAGTGAAATATTCTCTAAAAATAATCCATTCCATGATATCCAGGTCCCTGTGGGGTCTCTGGTACCTGAACATAAGTCTCTTTCTCTTTTGAAAATACCCGTCTGGTAAGCTCTCACTAAGTGGGCACAAAGTAAGGGTGTATGGCACACCTACAAGTGAGGGGCTCAACTACAACCTGAACTATTCCTAACAAATGTAAGCAGTGTAACCCAATCATTCATATCCTCATATTAATTTGAAATAAAAATAAAGTAACAATAAATATGTGAATTTGAAAGAAAGAAAAAAAACCTAGTCACCATGTCCAGGCAAAATGGGCAGTTAGGGCGCTTATATGGCAGACAGGAGGGTGGCAGACAGGGGAAGGCCATGTGTGGGGTGGGGAATCTTTAGAGCACAGCAGAGGGCAATAAAGAGAGGAAGTAGAAGCTAATTCTCTCTTGGGAGCATCGGGGCAGGATGTTTTGGTTATTCTTGTTGCACGGGCATATGAGCAGCTCATCTTGTTTTAAATATCTCAGAATATCAACATTCAGCTCCAAATAGCCAAGCTTTTCCCCCCAGACTGGGGAGGGGTCACAGCCTGGCGTGCTTCTCCACTGGTTCTTCAGCAACTGGCCAGCAAGATTTTAAAAAAATCTCATGTGTCACATTTACACCTAATCCCCCTTTTAAGTTGGATTCTTTATTACCATTGGTATTTGGGGTGGCATTTTAATACCCATGTCAAAAAGTTAAAAGCAATTTGCACAGAGGTTGTTCTTCAAGGACTCCCCCCGTCTCTGCTCTCCTTTTTACTGGCCTGGAGAGCAGAAAAGTGCACCATTAATGTCTTCATTCTTTTTCAACAATGTCAAAACTCCGGTTATTAAAATGAATACGAAAAATGTTTTTTAGTAAGATGTCTGCATAATGAGCCTGCTTATATTCACAAACTTTGGCCTCTGCTTCTAACCATTTTTATTTCTCATCTCATATTTGCAAAGGTAACTGATGCCTAAAAAACAGATACAAGGCAAAGAACAAATTTGGAAAAATATTTCTCAGTATTGTGATATGGGGTGGTCTAGCATGATCATCAAAAGGTGATCGCTGTGAAGAACTCATACAGATAAGAAAAACACAAGCTTGCCATTGGGAAAATGCACAAGGGCATAAATAAACAGCCCACAAAAGGAGAAATACAAGTGGCTAATAAACATAGAAGAAAAGTTCACCTCACTAGTAATCAAAGACATGTAAATGGAAACAACAAGGCAAGGCCATTTTTCACCTCCCAAATTGGCAAAGTTGGCAAGAAGGTGAGGAAGTAATCCTTCCCACACGTTGCTTGTGGGAGAGTCAACTGGTTCAATTTTTTAAATATTTTAAAGTCTCTAAAATGCATTTTAGATTTAAAAGTACCTTTGATGCAAAGACTTTATTCTATAGAACTAAATAAAGTTACAGTTAAATATTGATGAATAGGAATATTTACTACGATATTGTAATAGTAAAAAAATAGAAATAAGATGATTATCTAATAAATAAATGGTTACATAAATTATGTCCTCTTCATACGATAGAATATTATACGGTTAATAAAGGAATAATATTTACGAATAATAATATAGGAAATATAGTCTAGTATTAGAGTTTTTAAGCAGGATATATAAAAGTAATACTTGGATCAAATTAAAATTTTTTTCTTGTGGAAAAGTCTCGGGTGATAAGAGTGGCTATTTGTGGCAGTAGGTATTGACAGTAATCTTCTCTTCATTCAGCCTGCTTTCTTCTTGAGAGGTGGTCTGGTGTCATGGTTAGAGCACTGAAGACTCTGGGGCCAGATCTCTTGGACTCAAACCTTGACACCTCCACTTACCAAACTATGTGATTACAAGTAGGTAACTTCATGTCTCTGTGTCTCAGTTTCTCTACTGGTAATATGGAGTAAATGACAGTATCTACTTCATAGAATTGTTGTGCACTCAAGCTGAATCAAAGACTCTGGATAGTATACTAACTCAAAAATAAAAAAAGAAAAGATGGAAAGGAAAGAAAGAATGGGGGGAGGAAGGAAGGGGATTAACGGGGAAGAATCCCTACAAAGAGGAATAGGAAATTGGCAGGCAGGATCCCAGCAAGGGTTTGAGTCCCTGCTGGAGTTCTGCATTTAGTTTGCGTTGAGTAGAAAGAACCAGAAAGGAACTCAGGGGAGAGCAACAGGAAAGGTAGAAGAGAGGAAAGGTTGTTCTATGAAGAAAAGGTTCCAGTCTTTTCTATCCCAGAAATGTAGCTACTGAGCCTTTGAGTGACTATTCCCAGCCAGAAGTAAAAAGCCCATGGACGAGCCTCCCCCTGCAGGGAATCATCTAATTTACATTCACACTGTTCCCGTACTTCCCTGATAGCAAGGGAAGCCTATTTTCAAAAAGAGAATTCCCAGGCCCCTCTCCTGGAGATTCTGATTTGGTGAGTCTGGGCTGGAGCCTAGTAGTCTCTTTTTTTAATAAGCAGGGAAGTTGGGAACTAATGACTTGGACAGATTGAAGACTTCTCAGGGTGCCAGATCGACGGAGCCTGGTGCCAGGATGCCAAGAGCACACCCGTGCAGGCCCCTCTCAGCTGCTGAACAGAGATAAAAGTACAGGGGGCAGGCAGACCTTTAAAACTGCTTGATTTTTTCATACTACTAAAACCTCTCGATAATTTTCCTGCCTGTCATGAAAGACGATTCACAGTCTGGCCCATCCTGACTCTTTCAAATTTTTGTACCCCTGGTCCCAGGTCCATTTTCTGTCCGACTCCAGAATGGCTCTATGTCTCTGCTGTCCGTAGGCCACATTTGCTGTTGTTAGCCTTTACCTGGGCTGTGTGGCCCTCACCTGACTGTCCCTTCTCTCTTGACCACCTCTCAGACTTTGAATCTTTTTAAGCCAAGGCCAACTGCCTCCCCAAGAAACATCCTCTGCCTCCTCCAGTCCTGTGACCATTCATCTGTGCAGCCCAATTCAGAACTTACTATACTGTCTTATGGTTTTTAGTAATTTTTTAACTTGTTAAATTTAGAAACAAGGATCTTAATAATTACTAATACAGAAATATTTCCTTATAGTTTGCATGAGATTTTCACATCTATTAAATCTTTGGAGCATCACAACCGTCTCATGAGGTTGTTAATATTATTCTCTCCATTGGAGAGTTAAGAAAAGCAAAGTTCCAAGAGGAATTTTGTGTTTGTTTCTGGTCAAACTACCAGTAAGTGACAGAATTAAAAGATTGTACCACTGGTAAGAGAAATAGGGGATTTCCCTACATAGAAACCTGAAACACAGAGGTTTAATGGATAACTCTTTTTGTTGTGCAGACCCTAGAGAGGATCAAGACAGCAGAATTTAGATAACAGCTGCACTGTGGGGCCAAGAGGACAGTCTACACACTCAAATAAAGGGTAGGCTCATTACTGCAGCTGTTGCTGGCTTTAGGGAGCTGGACAGCTGTTGCCAGGAGATGGATTGAAACAGAACAGAGGAAATGGAATCCGTGATAATGACGGGGCCTTTATGTGTGTGCTGGATGTTCTCTCTCTCTTCTCATAGGGTGAAATGTTCTAAAGATATAATCTCATTATCCCTTATAGGGAGACCAGGTTTGGCAAGTACAAGTGAGAAAGCCAAGCACAGAAAAGGTAAGTGTCTTAAACTAGCTTTTCCAGAGCATTCTTAAGAAAAGAAAGGAGAATCTTTGGGGGCTGCACCACCTTTTCAGTTACTTGTGATGGAAATTGTGGCAGGCGCTGCAGTAGACGGCACTTTGCAGGAGGAGGGGGGGGCACCCCAGCAGTGTCTGTGCTAAGGAGCAGACATGGAATCAGAGGAAATTTCTCCCTTCCCCCCCCCTCAGCCTCCGTCCTTTTCCCACAATGGCAACATCTTGGAGCTCTTAGCATTATCTCTGACACCATAGGGACTGGCCCGTGTTCTCTTTTGATCTTGCTACCCATCTCACTGGTTGCTAAATCATCCCACTCCTTTACCTTTGCCTTTTCTCCAAGCTGGACTTTACCTTCTTGCTCTCCTTGGAAGACAGGCTGCTCATTCTGTGCCTTGGCTGGTTTAGGTCTCCTGCCCAGGGTTAGTGGGCCCAGCCCACTGTGTCTTCTACTCTGACTCCCAGTCAACCTGGAATGGGCCCCATTGTGCTTATCCTTGGGGCTGCAAAGCCCAACACAGGGGCTTCCTCCTTTGGACAGTCCCCTCAACTAGACTAGAAGCTTAGGACTAGGTGGAGGCTTGTCTTTCTGCCAGTCATCCTCGGCTCCCATCACCCACTCTGTGCATGGTGTGTATTTAGCAGTCACTCGCTTGAGAATATTTCTTTCTCTACTCTTTTAAACTCATTTTTCTGCTTTAAATTATCCTGCTTTATGGTAGGTATAATTTTCAAGTAGTTATGAACTTTTACGGGACAGTCCCGTGAATGTTGATTGGTCTTTATCTCATAGCTTACTCAACACACAGCACTAGGAAGTATGTGCTACCTCGGTTTCACAGCTGAGAAACCTGAAGATTAATGAGGTAAAGTAACTTGCTCTAGCTTACATCCTAATGGTCCAAGGCCTTAACTATTTGTTACAGTGCTTTCAACAAACCGTCAAAAATCCCTTTTTGGAAGTATGCAAGTTAAGAATTATAGTATTGATGGGTAATGGCAGGGTAAGTGGTGGGACCACACCTATGGTGCATCTTACAAGGGTACATGTGAAACTTACTAAATGTAGAATATAAATGTCTTAACATAATAACTAAGAAAATGCCAGGAAGGCTATATTAACCAGTGTGATGAAAATATGTCAAATTGTATATAAAAACAGTATATGGTGCCCCATGATTACATAAATGTACACAGCTATGATTTAATAAAAAAAGAAAAAGAAAAAGAATAAAAAGGAATTGTAGTATTGATATAACGGATGTTTCAAATAAAATAGTCGGCTGGCATTTGGAAAACAAGAATGTTCCTTTCTAACGGCAAAGCTCTTGCCACCATATCCTGGGTCCACATCTGGGAACAATACAACCTAACCTGAGGTCTGGCCCTCCTTAGGTTCTTAGCTGAAAAATATTACACTACTGATGGCAACCAGCTTGGGGAGTTCTCAACTCCCGTCCTCACACCTTTGTACATTGATTGTTTGGCCTCAGAGGACGTAGGGAATGGGGGATAAAAGTCCCATTTGTTCAGGAGATGTCTGATTCCTGGAAAGCTGTCTGAGGCATCATATATTGTGGGCATGATCTTGGAGGCAATTCTATATTGGCAAAAGTGATACCTCATTTCTTAATTGAACCAATTATAGCTGAATTATGAAGTAAGCCAAAGAACTGTCCTAGGAAGCTGGTGGCCGGGGTATGAACTGGCTCAACCTGTTTTCAGAGGAAATCCTTGTTGAAAATACATTTTGGCTGCAGATGATTTTTTAGATATTGAAGTGATCACATTATACCTCAATCAATTTTGCTGGCAGTCAGTATTCTTCAGGCGGCTCTAGGAGGCTGACTATGTGCCTCCTGACTATGTGCCTCCTGACTATGTGCCTACTGTTTGTCAACAGTACTGATGACACAGTGCAGGATGGGGAAGGTAACAGACACCTGCCTCCTTGGTTTGGCTGCCTTTTTCTGCTCTGTGCCCCCAGGTTCTATAGTGGTCTGTGCCCCCAGGTTCTTCCCCCCCTGACTCCTCTCAAATGAAACCTGTTCTGGATTGCTTCTACCTTCTACAGATATGTCTGTTACCTGCTCCTACCTCTGCAGGTACTGTACTTTAAAACAGCCAACCAAAAAACAACAACAACAACAACAACAAAACAAAGGATATTGTCCCGGAAGAATGGGCATTTTTGGCTCAAACAGATATTTTCTACCAACTTATTCTGTCCAGGGGACTGTGCTTAGTCTGAGGCCTCAAAAGCAAGTACTGTACGCCTCGACATGGGATCCACTGTCCACATTGGGCTCTTGAGCATTTGAAATGCAGCCAGCCAAACGTGACATGTTCTGCAAATATAAAATATGCACCAGATTTCAATAAATTAGTATGAATAAAAATTTTAAATACCTCAAAATGATTTCTATACTAATTACATGCAAAATGAAGACATTTGAAATATATTGAGTTAAATATATTATTAATATTAATAAATAAATATGTTTATTTCTTTATTTAATTTTTTGTCTTCACTCTGTTGCCCAAGGTAGAGTGCCATGGCATCATCTAGCTCATAGCAGCCTCAAACTCTTGGGCTCAAGAGATCCTCTTGCCTCAGCTTCCCGAGTAGCTGGAACTGAAGTGCCCACCATGACACCTGGCTAGTTTTTCTATTTTTAATAGATACAGGGTCTTGCTCTTGCTCAGGCTAGTCTTGAACTACTGAGTTCAGCAATCTTCCCGCCTCAGCCTTCCCAGAGTGCTAGGATTACAGGTGTGAGCCACCACCCCCGGCCAGTTTTTTTATTTATTTTTTAATGTGGCTAATAGAGAAGTAAAGATCATATGTGTGGCTGGCATTATATTTCTCTTGGACAATGATGGTGGGATAAATGTCTTATGAAGAGAGGGGGGAATGCTCTAAAGTAAAGCCACTGAAAACTGTGCTGTGAAAGGAGAGAGAAGGGAGACATAAATAGTAATAGGGGACCCGGGAAAACTGTCTGGAAAAAAATGGCATCAGAATTGGGTCTTCAAATAGGATCATAAGGCCTGGAGGTATCCAGATCTAGAAGGGTGATTTTGACTTCAGCCAGTTGGAAAATTGGAACAGCTAGAGTCCTCCCGGGTTTCTAAATCCCACTGCACATCAGGATTACCCAGTATAGATTCCTGGGTTTGCTTCAAATCTCACATACCAGGATTCATGGGTATGAGCCCAGACATCCCTGTCTGGAATTCTTAAGCTAAGTTTAGGCAAGTATTTGAAAACACTGGGTAAAAACCGTTATCTGTGAGCCTTGAGATGCCAGTCTCAGTGGGCTTTCCATAATCCACAACCCAAGGTCACTGTGGTACTTTCTGTTCTGGTATTTCATTTGAAGAGAAGCAGAAACAGGTCATGTTGTGGGCTTCTGGGTGGGTCTGTCCATTTCCCCTGTAGGAGCAGAACAATGACTTTATAGGCTTGTACTTTCCTCAGCTGCCACTTAAATTAGTTGTTAAGTTGCTCTTCCTGAGTTCATAGTAACAGGCTTGTGCCAGGACTGCAATTCCACCAAAAAAAAACAAAAACAAAAAACAAAAAGCAAAACTCTCCTCAGGCTAATATTTGATCACTCTGGACAGTGACCAAAAGCTCTTTATACTTTCAAAAGCTCTTTATGAACACAGTAGATTAAAAGGAAGAAGTTAGCATGAAAGAGAGAGGGAGAGAAGGGATAGAGACATTAGTCTCACTGTGCTTGGTGAATGGATCGGCACCAAAAATCACTATTATTTTTGTCTCTCCTTTTCTCCTCTATCCCCCATCTCACTCTGATTGATAGGAGAGTTTCTATAAGTGTGGTCTAAAGATCACTGGAGTCAGAATCTATTGGGGTGAGGCCCAACCATTTCTTTTTATAACAGACTCTCTAGATGAGTTCTAGGAAGGCTAAAATTGAGAGCTATTGGTCTGGAGGTTTATAATCCCAGGTTTACTTACCTGTCATTTGATCCAGTACATGCCATCCCATCCCATCCCAAGGTCTTTCCTTTTTCAATGCTAGTCAGCCTCGCTGTCCTATCTTCTCTTATTTCTACCTTAAGTGCAGCCATGAACCTTACGTTGAGTGGTGCACAGTGGCAGTGTGCCTCGGTGCTGTTCTCTGTGGGACAGAATAGCAGCTAGCTCCTTCACAGGGTACCATCAGGCCAACTTTGCTCTCAAAACCTTGGTATTTCCAGATTGGTTAATTCATTCAACAGGTGACATACATTCCCTAAGAACTGTTATCTATGATTTATCAGAAATGATCCAATATACTGGAGGCATACAGGGGACCAGACAAAGTCTCTCTTTGGGCAGCTCACTGTCTAGAACAGAAGTCCTTATTGTGAGAGAGATCAGGAATTGGCTTGAGGCATACAACAAAAATGGCATATGTGCCCACATATATGGTACTGGTAAGGAGATCTATAAATATCATGAGGTTTTAAAGGTTGTTCATGACTACAGAAAAGCTAAGAGCTATTGGATGGATTGATGACAATGAAGAATACTTACAAATAAGAAAAAAATGTCCCCATTTTTTCAGGTAGCAAAGTGATGCCAAGTAGGGATCTTTATTACCACTGTCATTAGCAGACCAACTATAAGCTGCAGAATGGGTAATATCACAGTGCAGAAAAGTTTCCTGAGGTGAGAGGTCAAAGGTGTTCCTTGAGGCACAACTTCAATGCCACTTGATAGCAGCCTATCCTTATAATAATTATGTGTGGGTATGTCTCATTTCTAAGGAGAAAGAGGTTGGTATGAACAGATGGTCAAGAAAAATATCTTAAGAGAAATGGGTTGTGAGTTGTACCTTAAAGGGCAGATGGGACCCAGATAGGGCTTGAGACCAGGCCAAGGATTAGGTGAGATCTGAAGCCACTGGACCAGCGTCACTTTCTATCCTTCTTGTTCCAAATGCTAAACCCACAGCTGCATAGTTGAAAGGGAATCCCTGAGGAAAAAAGCTTTTCTAGGAGAGCCCAATCCATGTCAAAATCTACCCTGAGTGCAGAGAAGGAGGGATTTCTGCTTCTGTGATTGTTCTTTCTGGAGAGGTGCTTTCCCAGGTGAGGTTGGGGTCAATCTGGAGAGAGCAGAAGTGATGTCTCAGACTCCCAAATTGACCATAGGTGAACATAATCCAGAGGTTTTTAGAAGAAACTCTAGTGGGGGAAAAGAAGGACCATTCCCTGTTTGTGGTAGGGAGTGGGGGTGGGGAATCTATGGCTTGAGCTTTGAACTTGATCTCTCAACCTCAACCAGAAGTCTCAGTAACCAGCATCAGCTTTTTTTTTTTTTAAATATTGAACAGTTTTATTGGCATCTTAAGTCTGTAACAATTTCTTCAAAAATATGGAACGCTTCACGAATTTGGTGTCATCCTGGCGCAGGGGCCATACTAATCTTCTATCATCCAATTTTAGTATATGTGCTGCCGAAGCGAGCACAGCATCAGTTTTTCTTATGGCTCCCAATTTAGCGCTTCTAAGGCCCCCTCTTTTGTGGCAGAGAGGAAGAGGGATGGATTTTCCAAGGATGAAGGGAACTTGCTGAATATTCTGACTGATTGAACAGAGTCTCAGGAAGCTGTAGAAGAGGAGGTAGGTTAGAGAATATCCCCTCTTTTTCAAGAGAGGCCCTTTGGTCAAAATATGACTCAGGTTTTTGTGAATGCCAGAAGAATTTAGGTTACAGACTTGGTCTCATTAAGCCCACAGAATGATTGAGTTCATCTCTTTGTTCAGTTGGCTCTTTGCTTTCAGCGCAGGAGCAAATTTCATAGGCCAGCCAGTCACCTCAGCCAGCAGATTGGTGATGTGCTTTGGCATACCCCACCACCACCTGTGGGAAAGGGTTTGCTACAAACTTGACTTCAGATTGTGACCTCACAAGCTACTCGCGTGAGTCAGTTATGTCTGAGTCGGGGAATCATCAGGAACACAATGATAAAAATTAATTTTTGTATTGCATTACCTCACTGAGTTGTAGTGAGATTAAATGAGACAAAGCCCTAGCATATTGATGTAACTTATTTCCCTTGTCTTTTACTTAAACATAGTGAATGTGCAGTATTATAATACATTTGACACCTGTTGCCTTGGCACAAGTAAGTCCCTGAACTTCGGTTTCCTAGATGGTTTTTGGGATTCCCTCCAGCTGCAAGACTACAAGGGTAGTCTTGAGACTCTGAGCTTGTTTCCAACTGGCTTTCTTTGGGTCAGAGAGACTCTGTTCCACATATGAGGGTTCCAAGCTGAGATGTGCAGCTGTTGGGCTGCAGAGGTCTGTGTGAAAGATGAGTAGAAAGGGAGGAAAAAGTCAGGCCCAAGAACTCCAAAGGAAAAGACAGCTGCGAGTTTGTGCTCAAGTAAATCAAATTGTGACGTTTATTGGGCTATTTCTAGAATAACACCAGCAAGAAAACTGGAAGCAGGATTACCTTTTCCAAGAAGTATCTTAGCTAAGTAGCCTACAACAACCAGCATTGTTTACTGAAGTTGGCTTGGTTTAATGAAAAGGCTACAGGTTTGGAGGTACACAGACTTGAGTTTTAGTGATTGGGGCAGGATACTTAACCTCCTTGAACCTCATTTTCCTTTTGATTTAAAAAAAAAAAAGAAGTAAATAATATAAACCTTTCATGGTGAGTATTAGGTTAGGAAGTAAGAAAAGTTCTTGGTATGTAGCTGGAATTGGATAAATAGGAGCTATGTGGCGATAGGCCATACCAGTGCATGTATTCCAGGAGTCTCTTGACCTGGAGCCATCATTTCTGAAGATGGGTAGAAATCTAAAGGGCAGGAGGGTGGAGACAACAAGGCTGGTTGGGTAGTAGAAAGGAGAAGAGATCAAAAGACCTATAAATATCTGTCAAACTTTAAAATGCAAATCCCCCGTCTGTGGCTCAGCTGAGACCAAATCTTTCATTATCACCTTTCTAGAAAGGGCTTGTGAAGAGACAAAGGTTAATTATAGTCATTCCCTTCATGGAATGTTTTGGTTTGGTGTGGGGTGGTTTTGTGGCCAAGCCTGGGTAAGCGATGAATGTGCCTTTCAACCCAGACCTGAAAACATGGGTAGAAACAAACTGCATATGGTTTTCTTTGTGAATAGATCACGAGTTCCTCAAAGGAAGGAAATTTGTCTAACCCTTACTGTAGACCTTGCAGTTTACATGATTCATGGCATACAGTACCTGCTTGCTGGAAGTGCAGATGGAAACATGAATGGGTGGATGTTAACCGTAAGCATTATCATCTTCACTAGCCTGACTTAGTTCTCAGCGATCTCCAGGGAGCCAGGAGAGAGGCAGTCCTTATGCAGGGCAGTTGAGACACTCTGAGAAACTCTCGGATGGTCTAGATAATCTCAGTGCTCCATGCAGCTCCTAACCTGGGCTATGGGAGGCTGTAGAGCAGCTTTGCCCTTCTGCTTGTCCCAAAGAGATGGCCTCCTTTTACGAGTCCCACAGTTGGTGATTTATTTCTGGAGAAAATGGGGAATTCTAGGGAAACTCCACAGAAGCAGGAGGGGCAGTAAATGTCTGACACTCACCGTGTTCCAGGTCTTGGTCCATCTTGTCCCCTTCACAATCACAGAGCCACAAATCAGAAACAAGGAACCACACTTCCTCCCTTTCCTTTTCTTTTGTTGGCTTTGTCGTCTCATAAAACTCTACATACAAGCAGAGCTAACAAACGTCTGCAGCCTAGAATGCTCTAAAACTTACATAAATTATTTGACTCTTTCCTGAATAAACTCATCAACTCTCTCTAAGTCTTACCTAAGACCAGACATGTACCATCTAAGGCTCCTATGGAGTTGCTCATCTCTAGGACCACCTGGGGCTCAGCAGCCACTCTCTTATGCCTTCTGAGGCCCTCTGATACCACTCCCATTATCCAGCACCTACTGTATTTATCGCAAGAACAAGTGAGTCTGGTATCACAACTACATTATAAAGGGAAAGAGTACGCTGCACCATGCTCATCTCAGGACTGAATCCATCTGAAGACGCCAATAAAAAATTGTAGCATGTTGGTGGTCAAAGCATGGGCTTCAGTAAAATTTAGATTTGAATGTTAATTTCATCCATCCATCCATTCCGTCATTCCAGTATGTATTAAATGCATGCTATGATACATGGTAGGTACTGCTCGAAACTCTGGAGATATAACAAAGAACAAGAACAAGTTTATGTTCTTGTACTATTATACCTGAGAACCGGAATCCCCAATGACCGTATGAGAGAGCCAGACACCGATGCAAATCACATGACGGCGTTTATTCAGGCTCGAGCCAGGGCTGCCTGCACGCAACTGGGGCCTAGAGCGCTGTGCTTGTCGCCCGTGGGGTTTTTATGCAGTGGTTATGGGGTGAGGGGCGTGGGAAACAAAGTGTGGCCTTTGGGTCAGTTATCTCTTATGCTGACACTAGAATTTAAGGCTGATAGGGTCCCGCCAATCTCACTGGCCAGAGGGTGGGGGGGCGTAGTGACACACTCCACACTCCGGGAGATAGGAATGCATCCTGGGAGATAGGGAGGGGTGTGGTTTACTAAGAAATGAAACGAAGGATTTTCAGGTTGCTTTTAAAATGGAGGATAAAAGCCTGAAATGATAAAAAGCCCAAAATGGCATCACTGGGTCCTTCAGTACTATTATTCTAGTGGTAGGAGACAGAAAAAAAAAATCTAATAATTTATGAAGAAAATATTTCAGGGTGAGAGGCAATTGTGTGTGTGCAGGGTGGGGAGGGGAGATGGTCACAAAAGAACTAGCTGAAAAGTTGAGACAGGAAAGAGCTTATTACCCTGAGGCCTGTGGGCCATCAGGAAGAGGGAGCAGCAAGTGCCAGAGCCAGAATGTGGCCTGGTCTTGGTGTGTTGATAAAAGGTGATCTGTGCAGATGGAGCAGGGTGAGCCAGGGGGTGAGGGAGGCAGCAGCCACGAGGGTCCTGGAAGCGCCATCAGTGACACTGGGATTTATACCAAGAGTGATGGAAAGCCACAGGAAGCACAGGGGAAGTTAGAATGTGATCTGTGTTTTCAGTAGATTTCCTGGTCCATGTGTGCAGGCAGAAAGGCATGAGGGCCTTGCAGCAAGGTGATCAATTAGAAGGATGTTTCAGTGGTTCCTGCAAGAGATGATGTTGCTCACCCTTGGAGGTAGCAGTACAACTGGGAGATTTGTGTACTGAGAGTGTGACCTCAGGCACACTACTTTACTTCCCTAGGTTGATTTTGAGATTAGTAAAAATGTAAATGCAATTAGCACAGGGCCTGGCTCGCTGCTGGCACTGTGAAAAGGTGATAATAAATAAGAAAGAATACCAGAGGATGGCACCTGTGGCTCAAAGGAATAGGGCTCCGGAGGTGGCATGTACCAGAGGTGGCAGGTTCAAACCCGGCCCCAGCCAAAACTGCAAAAAAAAGAAAAGAAAAAAAAAAGAAAGAATACATAAAGGAGATGCTCTTAATACTCCACTAAGAACTCGCAGACAACATAGTCCTGAAGATTCTGTCCCTTCCGACTGGGACAAAATTTCTGGGAGATTTGCAACCCTGCCTGTCCCTTTCGTCTCATTCCATTTCTCCTTCATTCCAAAACCATTCACTTGCCTCGTATGCTGACAAATACTTTTTTAATTCTAAGAACTAAAATAAATTCTGGGATAATTTCTTGGGGTTTGCAAGACTGCTTTCTTGGGACTCTGAACTTAGTTAGTGGTTAGTTTTCTAAAATCCAGATCAGTAGAGGTTATTGCATCTCTCTGATAAGTGGCTTCTTGAAAAGCACCATGGATTTAGAGAGATGTGGAGGTCATAGTGGAAGCCTTCATTCTTGTCAAAGGAGCAGGAAGGGCAATAGGGAGAGAGTGAGCTTTGGAATTAGACTAGCTCTGGGTTCAGACCCTGGTCCTGCTGTTCGCTGGATAAGTTCCTTAACTTCTCTTAGCCTCAAATGTAAATGGGGATAAAAGTGCCTTTCAGTTTTGAGGGGTGCATAGATGAGGACTCTGAAGAATTAGTAGTGTGTGGCACTTAGTAAACATTCAATATACATCATTTGTCTTCTCCCAAGATTCACTCATGTTTTGCCTGAGTCTTTTTTTGTTTTTTTTTTTTTTTTGCAGTTTTTGGCTGGGGCTGGGTTTGAACCCGCAACCTCTGGCATATGGGGCCGGCGCCCTACCCCTTTGAGCCACAGCACCACCCTTGCCTGAGTCTCTTGAACTGTGTGGATCTACGTATGCTTCTTTAGTGCCTAATGAGCTTTGTCTTTTTTTTCTTCATATGTAAACTAGAGATAATCACCTTCTGAAAAAATTATACAGATTATAGTAGGACACATTTTGAAGACATAATTTGTTGTTCATCAGGGATCTGGCAAATAAGTATCAGTAACAGTAAATTTATATAGTGATATATGTCCCTCAAATGTAATTGAGAATGAGGAGGGAAGGAAGTGTCATTCCCACTTAAGGGAGGAAAAGGAAGCTCATACCCAGGGAGGTTTCAAAATGTAGCGAGGCCCTATCAGAACCAGGACAATAACTCAGACCACTGCCTCCCAGGTTTAAGAAAATGACCTTTAGTCTGTTTCACAGGATGTAGACCTGGTTGTACCCGGTCCTTTTGACACCTCTCATAGAACTATCCCAGCTGTGAAGTCGTGGGGACTTCACAGGGCCTGACCTAGAGACTGTCTGTGTTTGGACAACTCTGTATAATCAGCCTTCCAGCACTGGCATTCACGGGGTTAGCATTTCTTTCAGTTTAACAAAAATGTAAAGGATTTTAGCAACAATAATTACATCAGAGCAGTTACTGCAACCAGTATTGCTTGAAAACAAAAAAGCAAAGGGACTTGTAATCTACCTTCATGTGGGTGTTTCATAAATCACTCATTCTCCCCTTCAGATACAAAGCATTTGTAAGAACAGCCCTTTCAGCCCTCACCAGTTATGATGATGTAAATACTATAAAACCCTTTCATTAGGTCTTTGATAAGAGAATTCTGAATCTACAAGCAGTTTTTGCCAATTTGGGAGGTCAACATTTTCCTCTTTGGGTCTTGGCACAGCATAATGCTGAGGAAGCCAGACAACCCCTGTTAACAAAGTCTGCTTAGGTGCTTACAGAAAGAATTCTTCTAAACATTAGCAAAGTATTCACAGTCATTCTGACCAAAGAAGGGTTAGTCTACTCTTATGATGACCCTCCCCTCCAATGCAACACAGGCAACTTATTTATCTTGGCCTGGGGCTCAATATTCATTCTGGGAATCATAAAAACGTCTCACTGTTTTTGACTACACCTAGGGCTGACTCTGCAGCATGTCACTTTAAAGGCAATATGGCAAATCCTTGAAAGAGGCTAATGCAAGCTGTTAGCTGAGCCTGATAAAAGCTTTTCCTGGCTAAGAAGGTGATAAATGTTGCCACGTTAATCTGCAGATGAAAGGAGGCTGCCTTCAGCAATATTATTTAAGCTGTTCTATCCTAAGTGCTATCAGCATAACAGGAACAGAAGCTGAGTTAGCTGCTTAACTTTCAGAAAGCAAGCATCTCACCAGGGCAGCTTGAAATAGCTAATGGTGACTAGTGATCAAGCTAGTCCAGCCAACTGGATTTGGTCTTTCTCTATGGAGAATTGAAGAACTAAGTCCCTGAATTCATCACCAATTAGCACCCATTCACTGAACATTTTCTGTGTCAGCCCCTCTGGGTGCTACAGATCTAGAAGTACAGAATGGTTTTTGTGCCCACAGACTGGTTTGGTAGACAAAAATGTAAAACCACACAAAACCATTTATGGGTGCTATTTTAGAAGTGCATAAGGACAAGTAGGCATCCATGGGACCAATAGAAGCCTTTCTTAGAGAAGCCCGCTTTTACACTGAGCCATAATGGGTATATAAAGAAGCAGAGGTGTAAGATGCCATGTCCTAGGCAAGGATCTGGGAGATACAAGAATAAGATCTGATACCTTTGCTCAAAATGATGTCTTATCTGAGGGAGAAAGAGAACCATTCTTAGAAAAAGGAATGTTGTTTGGGCTGAACGTGGGTGTGGTGGCTCATGCCTGTAATCCTAGCACTCTGGGAGGCTGAGGCGGGGGGATTGCTTGAGCTCAGGAGTTCAAGACCAGCCTGAGAAATAGTGATACCCTGTCTTTAAAAAAAAAAAAAAAAATAGCTGGGTGCTGTGGAGGGTGCCTGTAGTCCCAGCTACCATGGAGGCTGAGGGAAGAGGATCACTTTGAGCCCCAGTTTGGGGTTGCTGTGCGCTATGATGCCACAGCACTCTACCAAAGGTGACAAAGTGAGACTGTCCCCCCCCCAAAAAAAAGAAACCAAAAAGGAATATTGTGCCTCCTATGTGGTAGGCTAATATTTGTTGAACGAATGAACAAATTGTGGAAGTATGGGCAATTTCTTTGGAACACAAAGCAACTAATTTTCCTTGGACTTAAGAGAAAGTTATTATGACATGTGAGCTAGTTCTTGACAAATGAAGATGAGTTTGTCTAGCCAGTAAGGGAGAAACAAGCATTTCGGGCAGAGACATCTGTTCAGGAAATAATAAAAGGTCTTAAGGCTAGAGCCTCAGTTCATGGCTGTGAATGTCTGATGCTGAAGAAACGGCCTAGGCTGCCCCAGCTTTGTGAGCCGCATTGAAGTACAAAGACCACATTCAGCAAGGGAAGCGCAGCCACTGTTGGTACAGGGTCCCTGGGGAAGGGAAGGAGGGTCATTCATACATACAGCAGTTACTGTGCCAAGTACTATTCTAGAATTCTGTGAATAGGTAGGACTAAATCTTTGTCCTCATTAAATTTGCGCTCTAGTTTGGAAAATTGACAGTGGAAAAAACAAACAGACCCAACATTTATAAGGTCAGGAGATAAAAAGATTAGGGAAGACTCCGAAGAGAATCTTTGAGTTAAGATCTGAATTCAATGTGGAAACATAAATACAGAGAACTGCCTTCACTAAAGAATTAGAAGACCTGAGTTCTGTAGCCTTTTCCACTTGCGTGACCTGGAAAAATTATTTTAAACTCAATGGGTCTCCAGCTGGCTGTTATACGTGAAAACTATAAGAGCCCTGAGCAAAGTAGGTGCTCAATAAATCTCAGGTGACTAGATGAATATTAGTTACCAAATTATATTTGAACACATTATTCTTTTGTAATTTAACCTTAGCTCAAATGCCACATCTGTTAGTATCTTTTGTGTGAACTTGCTAACCTAGAGATTCTTTTTTCTGAAAACACCTCTCCCACTCTCACACTGGCCCCTACTAGACTGTTATATTATCCACATTTTCATTGGCTATATTCAGCTGGAACCTAGATCTGAAAGTTAGTCCTTCCAAATGATGGTAACTGACATAGATACCATTTACTGAGTGCCTCTAATATGTCAATGGTGGTGGCCACTTTATAGTTATTTAAAAAACCTTCTAGGACTCCCCTCACCAATGTATCTCTAGGGTTGGGCACAATGCCTGTCACATAATAGATATTACATAAATATTTCAATAAATGAGTCTCAGAAAAGTTAGAAATACTTTGGTATTTCCAAAGTCACAGGAAATACCTATTTTTGGGGGTCGTGGTGCGTGGACCCCAGCCTGGTTGACAGTCGACAGGAAAAATGATGTTAGGGAAATCAGGATACTCTATGCAAGCTTAAGACATAGAGTCTGAGAATGCCTGGAGAAAAAAGTCCATTACCTCATGCCAAGTGGCAGACTGGGACAATGTAGCAATTGTCTGGCTTCTGCAGAAGGCTTTTATTGATTTCTAACAAAAGTGCATCTGCAAAATGCAAAAATGCCAAAAGATAGGGTTCAAAGAATCCCAAGGCCTCAGAAAGATTGGATAGAGAGAAAGGCTGGGTAAAAAGGTAGGGGTTTGCTAACAAATGGTTGATAGCATATCTTTAAATGAGTCTCAGAAAAGTTAGAAAATGACCCCTTGTCTCCAAGGGTCACAGAGAATACCTATTAGCAGAAAAGAATTTAAAATGTCTTACAAGAAGGCTTGAGCCATGCTACTCAAAGAAAAGTTGGGCCCAACGTTTCTTTACTATGAAATCTGGAAGAAAACCCCCCAAAGTCTTAAGACTACTCATACTAAACCTAGCGTAGGCCTCAGTATGGAGCTGATAGAAAGAAATCAATTGTAAGAACCTAATAACTAGAGGCAAATGTTTGGTGGAGTATTTCAAAGGGAAGCAAGGCATCCTCAGCAAGACAGTCAATGAAGGGATGAGCAAATATGCAGGCAGCAACTTATGATAAAATTTGATATACATGTGATATCATGACCAGATTAGCAAGGAACACAAACAGCATGGAATGCTTTAGAAAGGATTAGCATAAACTGGACAATGAAAACAGAGAAATCCTTGAAGAGGAAGAAGTAAAATTGGACATTTATGCCTATATTAGCTATATATCAAAATGAATCCAGACCAGTCACACCCAATTAATTTTGCTATTTTCATCTCATAAAATCTCAAGAACACCTCTAGAAGGCTGGGTGTGGTAGCTCACATCTGTAATCCTAGCACTCTGGGAGGCTGAAGCAGATAGATTGCCTGAGCTCAGGAGTTTGAGAGCAGCCTGAATAAGGAGACCCCATCTGTAAAAATAGCCTAGCATTGTAGTGGGCACCTGTAGTTCCAGCTACTTGGGAGGCTGAGGCAATAGCATTGCTGGAGACCAAGAGTTTGAGGTTGCCGTGAGCTATGCCATCACAGCACTCTACTGAGAGTAAGACGGCCTCAACAAACAAAAATAAAAAGAACACCTCTAGATATTGTTATAAGAAATTACTAGGACTAGTTTGTGTTTACACTACTGAACGAATCAAGATAAACAAACCTGTTATTACCTGTCTTTTTATTCTAACAAATCTATTGAGTGTGAAGTATTATCTTGTGGTTTTGATTTGCATTCTTCTGATGATTAATGATAGTCAGTTTTAATGTGCTTATTGGCCACTGGTATATCTTTTTTAAAGAAGTATCCGTTCAGATATTTTTCCCATTTTTTAAATCGCCTTTTTATTGAGTTCTAAGAGTTCTTTATACAAGTTCCAATAGATATAAGTCCCTTATGATATTTAAGATTTACAAGTATTTCTCCCACTCCATAGGTTGTCTCTTCACTTTCTTTTTTTTATTAAAATTTTTTTTTTTTTTATTTTTAATTTCAGTTTGCTTGTTCATTCTTCTTTGTTTGAAGTACTCCTTTTTTGTTGATTTTCTTCTTCCTCTGGCGGTGCTGGCTGTTTTTGATGTTGTTAGTAGAGACGGGGTCTTACTCTGGCTCACTGCTGCTCATACAGGTCTTGAACCTCTGAGCTCAGACAATCCACCCGCCTCGGCCTCCCACAGTGCTGGGACTATAGGCGTGAGCCACCATGCCCCGCCAAAACTGATTTTTTTTGCAGTTCTTTTTTTCTTTAGCTGGGACTGGGTTTGAACCTGCCACCTCCAGTATGTGGGGCTGACGCCCTACTCCTTGAGCCACAGGCACCACCTTCACTTTCTTAATGGTGTCCTCTGAAAACCAAGTTTTTACTTTTGATAAAGTCCAATCTGTATATGTATTCTTTTTTTTTTTTTTTTTGTAGAGACAGAGTCTCACTCTATGGCCCTGGGTAGAGTGCCGTGGCATCACACACCTCACAGCAACCTCCAACTCCTGGGCCCAAGCGATTCTCCTGCCTCAGCCTCCCGAGTAGCTGGGACCACAGGCGTCTGCCACAACACCCAGCTAGTCTTTGGTTGCAGTTCAGCCAGGGCCGGACTTGAACCCACCACCCTCGGTATATGGGGCTGGCACCCCATCGACTGAGCCACAGGCACCGCCCTGTATATGTATTCTTTTGTTGCCTGTTTTTGGTGTCATATTTAAGAAACCCTCACCTAATTAAAAGTCACAAAGACTTACACCTATGTTTTCATCCGAGAGTTCTATAACTCTAGTTCTATATTTTAACTCTTATATTTATGATAAAATGTATGATCCACTTTGAAATCATTTTTTACCTGGTGTGAAAAGGGATCAAATGTTGTTCATGTGGATATCCAATAGTTCCAGCAGACTATTTGTTGACTGTTGCTTCCCCCATTGAATTGTCTTGGTTGATAATTATCACCAGGGGGGGAGACTGATGATGAAGGCTATGAAGACAAGTATGTGCTGGAAGATATGGAAGTTACTGTAGCCGATCACATCCAAAAGGTCATGAAACTGAACTTTGAAGCGGACTGGGATGAGGTAGGGGATGAGTTTGAGAAGGAGGAAACATTTACCTTGTCTACCATCAAGACACTTGAAAAGGCTGTGGGCAATATTGTGAAGTTCTTGGGAATGCAACCTTGTGAGAGGTCAGACGTGCTGGATAAGAAAAACACCCACATGTTGCTCCTAGCTGGTGTGTTCCCATGTGGGCATGACATCCTGGTGCGTTCCCGGCTGCTGCTTTGGATACAGTGACAATGCAAGTGACAGCTCAAAGTTCAGAGGAGCTGCCAGTAAACATCGTCTTGGCATCTGTGGGCTAAGGGACCAGGCTGCATAGGCCCTGCTCCTGCCCTTTGCCCCCAACACTGCAGAAGTTGCGCCTTCCTTGTGAAACTGTTGGAAACACCTTCCCAAGCCTCTATATTAAAACACAATTAGAGATCATTGCTACTATTTTTTTAAAATCAACCCCCCAATCTAGGATTGCTGGCGTATCAATTGTCTAGTTGATAATTATGTGAGCACACATGTGAGGTCATATTTTGGGGCTCTCTATCTCATTGATCCATATTAACCAATATGCTAATAAGGTTATATAACCTAGTGTATACTTACATGTATCTTTATACCAGGACAACATACTCTTGATTACTATAGTTTTGTAGTGTTTAAAATCAGGAAGGGCGAACCACTCAATTTTTTAAAGATTGTTTAGGCTATTCTGTGTTCCTTAAATTTCCACATGAATTTTAGAATCAGCTTGTCAATTTCTGCAAAGAAACCAGTGGAAGTGATGGGGACTACACTGATCTATACATCAATTTGGGAGCACCACTGTCTTATGTCTTCCTGTCCATGAACAAGGGATATCTTTACATTTATTTGGTTTTAATTTCTTTCTACAATGTTTTTCACTTTTGTTAAATTTAATTTATTCTTAAATATTAAAAGTATTTTATTCTTTTAGATACTGTTGTTAAGTGGAGCTGTTTTCTTAATTTTATTTGACATTATTCACTGTTAAATATATAGAAATATAATTAATTTTTGTAGACTGCTTTTGTAGTCTACAAACTTGATGAACTCATAAGTTTTAATAACTTTTAGTGGATTCTTTATAAATTTTTAATATACAAAAATTACATAATCTGCAAATATAGTTTTACTTTTCCTTCCCATAAATTAATTCAATACTTAATATTTGGAGGTATTAAAGCCAGTATTACGTAGATCCATTTTGAAAACAAAAAAGGGGGAGGGGAGGAGTGCTACAGAAGAACCAGAAAAAAAAAAAAAACTTAAAAAACTAGAAAGCAAGACAACTGGTTCCCACAGTGTTAATCAATGAGTGACCCCCTTATTATTTATATACTTGACTTTCCAAATCTTCCCATTTGATATATCTGTAATCTTTTGAGGATATGTAAGGAGTTACTTTGCTCAGTTTATTCAGCCATTACAATCATAATTTTTACTAAATATATTGACATATTCTCTCCTTTTCCACTTTTGCCCCTTAAAAAGGAGAATAAGATTACCAAATGTGGAAGAGCACACTAATGGTCCATTGTCCATTGAGGGGATATATAACTCTCAGGAAAGGCCTAATGGGAGGCACTGTAAGCGTGTAGGCAATTATGGAGTTAACCTCTTGGGAACAAGCCAGAATATAAATATTTTAGAAGCTTGTGGAAGTAAAAGTAAAAGTTACCAAATAAATGAAGCATTTACATTATCAAGTACTAACATTATAAAACAATCTAAATAAGGATATTAAAAATTATAAAAATATACATTATATGTAGAAGTATAAATTTTTTACCACAGAAGATTACCTTTTAAAAACAAACTTTTAGGGAACAATCCAAGATGGCGGCCAAGTAACAGCTTCCCTGCAACAGGGCATGGTGAGTCTGGGGAGATAAGACTCCAGGCATCTCTGGCTGGTGGGATCTGCCTATAATCATCCCTTTGAGGATACAGGGAGTCAGCAAGGGCCTTCTGGACCCCAAGAGGAGGACAAAAACAGTGGAAAACTGGCAAGTGGTTGTGTGTGTTCGATCAACCTAATCCCGCAGGCAGCCGTAAGTACAAGCAGCAGTGAGACTGCAAACTGGAAAGGCCTTACCTGTGAACCGTGTTGAACTGCCTTGGGGAGAGCTTGAGCAGGACTGCAGAGAACTTTGGGCATTGTCTAGGGCCCCAGACTGAGCCACTGAGCCGGACGGAGCTAATAGTGTTAGGCTGTGGGCCACAGGGAGCCACTGTGAGAGAACTGCCCTGGCAAGCTCCGCCTTCAGGGTCACAGAGCAAGGCGGGGACTGAGCTGCCTTACAGCCTTAACCCTCAGGGGCAGAGTGAGACCAGTTTTGGCACACTGGAGCCTCAGACTATTGCCCTGGTTAGAGTGTTGTGGCATCACAGCTCATAGAAACCCCAAACTCCTGGGCTTGGCGTCGCCCAGACCTCCATAAGAGCTGTCCAGTGACCCCCAACCAGTGACCCATGCCCGCCAGGCCTCCACATGCCCTGACCAGGAACTGCAGGAGCCGCGCAACCCTGCGTCCTCCCTCCTGTACCCTCCCTGCGTCCACACCATCCCGGTCATCTGGCCAGGGACTCTGGTAGCTGTGTGCCCTCCGGAACCCTCTCTTCCTCTGTGCAGAGACCTTTTCCTGGCCAGAGACTGTTGGAGCCTTGGGCTCTCTGTGCCAAAGTCACTGGGCACCAGGCACTCCCAGAACCATGAGCACCACCTCCCACCCTGTTGCTGGATCCGGGTTGTCACACTCCGGAGCTGCTTCCACAACCAGAACTTCCTGGCTGGGGCAGTCCCAGAGGAACTACACAGAGTCACTCCCTACAAAGATCCAGCAACAATAGAGTGATCCTGCTGGGGTCTAACCTTGAAGAAACACCTCCCCAACTCTGAGGACGGCCAGAGGCAACGGTGAAAAACAACCATGAGGTGAAATCAACAGAAAAACTCTGGCAATATGAATAATCAGAGTAGATCAACTCCCCCAAGGATCAATGGGGCAGACACAGCACAAGATCCCAAGCACAAACAAACAGCTGAGATGTCAGAAATCAAATTCAGAATCTGGATAGCAAATAAGATCAAATTAGAATTACAAGCAGTAACCCAAAAGATATCTCAAGAATTCAACGAATTCAAAGACCAAATGACCAAAGATTTTGACACATTGAGACAAGAAGTTGCAGCCCTCAAAGATCTGAGAAACACAGTAGAATCCCTCAGCAACAGAATGGAGCAAGCAGAAGAAAGGATTTCTAACATTTAAGACAAAGCTTTTGAAAGCTCCCAAACTCTCAAAAGAGGAAGAGAAATGAAGGGCAAAAACAGATCACTCTCTCAGAGAGCTCTGGGATAATTCGAAGAAAACCAATATTCGTCTTGTAGGGATCCCCGAAAGTGATGAAGTGGCTTCACAAGGCACAGAGTCTCTTCTCTATGAGATTATGAAGGAGAACTTTCCAGACATGCCAAGAGAATCTGAAATTCAGATAGCAGTTTCAGAACTCCAGCAAGACTCAACCCAAATAAGACATCACCCAGACACATTATAATCAATTTCACTAAAGTTAATACGAAGGAGAAAATTCTGAAAGTGGCCAGATGAAAGAAAACCATCACCTACAAGGGCAAGAATATTAGAAAAACTGCAGATCTCTCTACTGAAACCTTTCAAGCTAGAAGAGGATGGTCATCGACTTTTAATCTCCTAAAACAAAATAACTTTCAACCCAGGATCCTGTACCCAGCTAAAGTGAGCTTCATTTATGACGGAGAAATTAAATACTTCAATGACATACACATGTTGAAGAAATTTGCCATAACTAAACCAGCTCTCCAGGATATTCTCAAACCTATCCTCCATAAAGACCAGCGTAATCTTCCACCACAAAAGTAAACCCACCCAGAAACTTTTGATCAAATTCCAATTTCCACAGTCGCAAAAGGATTAAAATGTCCACCGGACTCTCAAAAGGCTTATCGATATTCTCAATTAATGTGAATAGTTTAAATTGTCCTCTAAAGAGGCACAGGTTGGCTGACTGGATACAAAAACTCAAGGCAGATATCTGCTGCGTACAAGAATCGCATCTTACATTAAAAGACAAATATAGACTCCAGGTGAAGGGATGGTCATCTATACTACAGGCAAATGGAAAGCAGAAAAAAGCAGGCGTTGCAATCCTATTTGCTGACACAATAGGCTTTAAACCAACTGGAATAAAGAAGGATAAGGATGGACACTTCATATTTGTTAATGGTAATACGCAATATGATGAGATCTCAATTATTAATATTTATGCACTCAACCAGAATGCACCTCAATTTATAAGAGAAACTCTAACAGACACGAGCAACTTGATTTCCTCCAGTTCCATAGTAGTTGGAGATTTTAACACCCCTTTAGCAGTGCTGGACAGATCCTCCAAAAAGAAGCTAAGTCAAGAAATTTTACATTTAAACTTAACCATTCAACATCTGGACTTAACAGACATGAACAGAACATTTCATCCCAACAATACTGAATACACATTCTCCTCATCAGCCCACGGAACATACACCAAAATCAACCACATCCTAGGCCACAAATCTAATCTCAGCAAATTTAAAAAAATAGAAATTATTCCTTGCATCTTCTCAGACCATCATGCAATAAAAGTTGAACTCAATAACAGGAACCTGCATACCCATACAAAAACATGGAAGCTAAACAACCTTATGCTGAAGGATAGGTGGGTTATAGAAGAGATTAAGAAGGAAATCACCAAATTTTTGGAACAAAACAACAATCAAGACACGAATGACCAGAACCTCTGGGATACTGCAAAGGCAGTCCTAAGACGGAAATTTATAGCACTGCAAGCCTTCCTCAAGAAAATGGAAAGAGAAGAAGTTAATAACTTAAGGGGACATCTCAAGCAACTGGAGAAAGAAGAACACTCCAACCCCAAACACAGCAGAAGAAAAGAAATAACCAAAATCAGAGCAGAACTAAATGAAATAGAAAACAAAAGAATTATACAACAGATCAATAAATTCAAAAGTTGGTTTTTTGAAAAGATCAATAAAATAGATAAACCTTTGCCCAACCTAACCAGGAAAAAGAGTAAAATCTCTAATTTCATCAATCAGAAATGGTAACAATGAAATAACAACAGACCCCTCAGAAATCAAAAAATCCTTAACGAATACTACAAGAAACTCTACTCTCAGAAATATGAAAATCTGAAAGAAATCGACCAATACCTGGAAGTACGCCACCTACCAAGACTTAGCCAGAATGAAGTGGATATGTTGAACAGGCCTATATCAAGTTCTGAAATAGCATCAACTATACAAAATCTCCCTAAAAAGAAAAGCCCAGGACCAGATGGCTTTACGTCAGAATTCTACCTAACCTTTAAAGAAGAACTAGTACCTATATTACTAAACCTCTTCCAAAATATAGAAAAAGAAGGAATATTACCCAACACATTCTACGAAGCAAACATCACCTTGATCCCCAAACCAGAAAGACCCAACAAGAAAAGAAAAGTATAGACCAATATCACTAATGAATATTGATGCTAAAATACTCAATAAGATCCTAACAAACAGAATGCAACAACACATCAAAAAAATTATACACCACGACCAAGTGGGATTTATCCCAGGGTCTCAAGACTGGTTCAATGTACGTAAATCTATAAATGTAATTCAGCACATAAACAAACTAAAAAATAAGGACCATATGATTCTTTCAATTGATGCAGAAAAAGCTTTTGATAATATCCAGCATCCCTTCATGATCAGAACACTGAAGAAAATTGGTATAGAAGGGACATTTCTTAAACTGATAAGAGGCCATCTACAGCAAACCCACAGCCAATATCGTATTGAATGGAGTTAAATTGGAATCATTTCCACTTAGATCAGGAACCAGGCAAGGTTGCCCATTGTCTCCATTGCTCTTTAACATTGTAATGGAAGTTTTAGCCATTGCAATTAGGGAAGAAAAGGCGATCAAGGGTATCCACATAGGGTCGGAAGAGATTAAACTTTCACTCTTCGCAGATGATATGATTGCATATCTGGAAAACACTAGGGATTTTACTACAAAGCTTTTAGAAGTGATCAAGGAATACAGTAATGTCTCAGGCTACAAAATCAACACCCATAAATCTGTAGCCTTTATATATACCAACAATAACCAAGCCGAACAAACAGTCAAGGACTCTATTCCATCCACAGTAGTGCCAAAGAAGATGAAATATTTGGGAGTATACCTAACAAAGGACGGGATGGATCTCTACAAAGAGAACTATGAAACTTTAAGAAAAGAAATAGCTGAAGATGTTAACAAATGGAAAAACATACCATGCACATGGCTGGGAAGAATCAACATTGTTAAAATGTCTGTACTGCCCAAAGCAATATATAATTTTAATGCAATTCCTATTAAAGCTCCATTGTCATTTTTTAAAGATCTTTAAAAAATAATACTTTGTTTTATATGCAATCAGAAAAAAACTCGAATAGCCAAAACATTATTTAGCAACAAAAACACAGCAGGAAGAATCATACTACCAGACCTCAGACTATACTATAAATCAATAGCGATCAAAATATTGGCACAAAAACAGAGAAGTAGATGTCTGGAACAGAATAGAGAACCAAGAGATGAATCCGGCTACTTACCGTTATTTGATCTTTGACAAGCCAATTAAAAACATTCAGTGGGGAAAAAGATTCCCTATTTAACAAATGGTGCTGGGTAAAGTGGCTGGCAACCTGTAGAAGATTCAAACTGGACCCACACCTTTCACCATTAACTAAGATAGACTCTCACTGGATAAAAGATTTAAACTTAAGACATGAAACTATAAAAATACTTGAAGAAAGTGCAGGGAAAACTCTTGAAGGAATCGGTCTGGGTGAATACTTTATGAGGAGGACTCCCCAGGCAATTGAACCAGTATCAAAAATACACTACTGGGACCTGATCAAACTTAAAAGCTTCTGCACAGCCAAGAACATAGTAAGTAAAGCAAACAGACAGCCCTCAGAATGGGAGAAATATTTGCAGGTTACACCTCCGATAAAGGTCTAATAACCAGAATCCACAGAGAACTCATAAGTATTAGCAAGAAAAGAACACATGATCGGGCGGCGCCTGTGGCTCAGTGGGTAGGGCACTGGCCCCATATGCCGAGGGTGGTGGGTTCAAACCCAGCCCCAGCCAAACTGCAACAACAAGAAAATAGCCGGGCGTTGTGGCGGGCGCCTGTAGTCCCAGCTGCTCGGGAGACTGAGGCAAGAGAATCGCGTAAGCCCAAGAGTTAGAGGTTGCTGTGAGCCGTGTAACGCCACGGCACTTTACCCAAGGGCGGTAAAGTGAGACTTTGTCTCTATAAAAAAAAAAAAAAAAAAAAAGAACACATGATCCCATCTCAGGGTGGGCAAGGGACTTGAAGAGAAACGTCTCTAAAGAAGACAGACGCACAATCTACAAACACATGAAAAAAAGCTCATTATCCTTAATCATCAGAGAAATGCAAATCAAAACTACTTTGAGATATCACCTAACCCCAGTAAGAGTAGCCCACATAACAAAATCCCAAAACCACAGATGTTGGCATGGATGTGGAGAAAAGGGCACACTTCTACACTGCTGGTTGGAATGCACACTAATACGTTCCTTCTGGAAGGATGTTTGGAGAATACTTAGAGACCTAAAAATAGACCTGCCATTTGATCCTGTAATTCCTTTATAATGTTTATACCCAGAAGACCAAAAATCACAATACAACAAAAACATCTGTACCAGAATGTTTATTGCAGTCTAATTCTTAATTGCTAAATCATGTTAGAAGCCCAAGTGCCCATAGACCCACGAATGGACTAGCAAATTGTGGTACATGTATACCATGGAATATTATGCGGCCTTAAAGAAAGATGGAGACTTTACCTCTTTCATGTTTACATGGATGGAGCTGGAACATATTCTTCTTAGCAAACTATCTCAGGAATGGAAGAGAATGTATCCAATGTACTCAGCCCTACTATGAAGCTAAATTATAGCTTTCACATGAAGGCTATAACCCAACTATAGCACAAGACTATGTGGAAAGGGCCAAGGAAGGGGAAGGGAGGGGGAGGTTAGGGTGGAAGGAGGTTAATGGGTGGGGCCACATCTATGGTGCATCTTAGAAAGGGTACAGGCAAAACTTACTAAAGGCAGAATACAAATATCTATATACAATAACTAAGAAAATGCCATGAAGGCTACTTTGAACAGTTTGATGAAAATTTTTCAGATTGATATGAAACCAGCACATTATACCCCTTGACTGCACTAATGTACACAGCTATGATTTATCAATTAAAAAAAAAAGTGTATGGTGCCCCATGATTGCATTAATGTACACAGCTATGATTTAATAATAAAAAAATCAGAAAATTAAAAAAAAAACAAAAAAAATTAAATAAAACAGTCTTCTCATGGCAAAAAAACCCCTAAACTTTTAGGTAACATGTTTAATTATAATTTTGATTAAAAGGGCAAAAATGTTTCATGACATATAGAACTACATTAAATTTTCTATTGAACATTAACTGGATATTTTCTCTCTACCTCTGCTAATGCTGATAGTACTAGAACAATAAGTTATACATACTACTTAAGTATTTTCAGTTTCATTTCAAGTGCTTTGGAACCTTAGTTTTAATCTCTGGCTTAAAGGAAGAAAAGTATCCATATGAGTACTTGGGTTATCTTCTTTCTTATGACAATGTAGAAAACTCAGAGAACTTTTTGCTTGATCTTGGGAACAGTTTTCTTCATTTCCGTCTCTTTTATTAGACCTGAAACACTGTTTAGTTTTTTCAACATGTACCTTAAGGTTACTCAACTTGTTATAGTCAATTTTTTTGACTTGGGCTAGATTATGCTTCTGAAAACTGTGCTTCACTTTTTGAGCTGTGTGCTTAGCTTTCCCAAAAACTGGGGTACTTTCTTCATCAGAGGAATGTCTGTCAAGGCAAACACTCTTCTTCATCACAATTTTCTGAGTAATATGTATGTTGATTTTTCTTGTATCTACAGCAGTATTTGGTGGGTTAGCTTTAATGTTGGAGGTCTTCACTACTGGATTATTAAAAGAAAAAGGTATAGAAGTATTGACTTTATAGTTTCCTTGAAGCAGTTGGTCTCCTTTTACAACTTTAGGGTTTCTGGATTCATTTTGCAAATGAATTCCTGGAAGATCCTTTGAGAGACATGATGGGCAATTAGAACTACACTTACCAATACAAGATTCTTTTCCCCTAAGTAGGGCTGTTTTCAGGTTGACATCTGGTTGTATATTATCCTGTGGATATAATGATTTTATATATATTCTTTCCTTTAAAGGCAAATCCTGAAGGCATAAATCACCAATGCCAGGAAGTAGATGCTCTTCAGGACTAATCTTATGAAGATCCCAATTTAAGACTTTATTGACATTTGTGGTGTACCTTTCTGATTCACATAACAATTGTTCTGGGATATTTTCAAAGGCATTAGGGATGACTGATTGCTCTGATTCAAGTTTTGATTTTAAACCATGTGAGAAAGTGTTCCTCTGAATAGCTGAGGAATTACTAAAAGAAGTACCTTCCCAGTCAATGGTACTCAACTGTAGATCATCAATTACAGATGTATTATGAGATGAGGTACTGGGTTGATTATGTTCTGAAGCTAAAGACTCTTTGACAGCTGCAATTTGCTGTGTAATCAAAGGTCTTGGAGAAGACATGAACTGTTCTTCACAGGGAGCATCTTCAGGTAAAAGCAAGCTATTCAAAGAGGCAGAAATAGATTCCTGTGGTAATGTAGGATCAGAAAAAATTTCCATATTTAACTTGGAATTTGGCTTAGGAAAGATTTCACATGTGGGTTTTAAAGTCATGCATGACCGAAAGCTCATTGCATCATCTGATTCTGGTAAATTGTTTTCTTTAGGCATAATTTTCTTACCTGACAAAAAAAAAAAAAAAATATATATATATATATATATAATTAATGTCTATTTTTTTCACTTTACCTTAGATTTAAAAAATCTAAGAGCTCAGATTGGAAATCTATATGACTGGGTTTTTTGGCCTGTTTTTTTGTCTCAGTGTATTCCTACAAATATTATAAAATATTTTCCCCTGGAAACAATGTTATAATTGAGCTGTTTTCCTCACTGAGTTCTGGGAAATAAAGAAAATGTAATAAAACCCCAAATATGATATCCATGCTAGTCATTCAATAAAAGTTAGTATCACTGTTAACTCCTAACACTTGGTTAAGTAGTAGACACAGAGCAGGATAGTTTACTTCTGGCTTTTCAACTTAGACAAAGAAATGAGAGCACAACTCTCTTGAATTTTTTAGAACTTTCAGTAAAATTTAGAGAAAACAGAAGCAAACAGAACAGATAGCTCTTCTATATTTGTGTGTGGCATAAACAGATACCAAACCCGATACTTACTTTTTTGTTTCTTCCCTTTAATTTCTAACTTTTGTTTTTGATAAATAGCAACAATCTCGGGATAGGCTGCTTCAAATAATGATTCTTCTTCAATTGTTAGAATCGATTCTCCAGGTTCTTCCACAGCATAATGTTCTAAAAGATTGAAAATATAGCAAAGCAGCCTTACTTACATATCTAAAACATTCAATCATTACAGGTAACTAAGTTTACCAGGTAAACTAGGTCATCCACAAATGGAAAATTCATTGCAAATCTTGCATTACAAGATCTCTATTCTAGTAATGTTGCTACTAGTACAGAATGTATTTTCTTTTGCTGGCAAGAACTGGTAGGAGATTCTTTGTAAATTAGAAATTTAAATTTTCTTACTTCAGAGGTGGTAACAGCAGCTTAGAGAATGGAAAACTTTGTTTTGATAAGGTTGGTTGGTTTTAATTTAGTCATGTTAAAATTCCAGGTAAAGAATGAAATAGACAGTTTCTAAAACTTAAACTCAGCTTTCTTTAGTGATGGCTTCTGAAAAGAACAGAATTGAAAAGTGTCATCAACAATATTACTATTTTTCCGATTGTTGTTTCCTAGGTTATCAGTTTCTTGAGCTCAGTCTTACTGGACTCACAAGCATCTGATAAATGGAAATGAGAATGTTAATATGCAAATTTACAGTATGATATACAAAAAGTAGACTAGATTTTTGTGTTTATTCTATATTTGGGTAAAACTATATAAAAAGCCAAATTATAATAAAAAATTAATAAGCTTAAAGCAGAAAGAAAGGGAACAGGTAATCTTAAAGTGTTTCTTAGTTAATCTAGCTTGGCATACATTTTCTCCTTAAGAGAGAGCCTCCATTAAGTGAAAATGGGTACTTGATCCTCTAGACAGGAGAGATATACCACCAGTCTGGGTTAACATCATTTTCTTTCCTGAAAATGTACTATTTGATGGAATTGTTCTTAAACACTTTCAAAATTCTTCAGTCTTCTATCTTCTTATTATTGTTTAGAATGGTTTATTTCTTTGTAATTTTATTCTTCACAATTACCTACAGCTTAAACTTTGACAAATCTGTTCTCTTACTCATTCAAATAGAGTCATACAATCTGTAATTTCAAAGCCAAACAGAAATCAACTTGGGATCATTTTCCATTTTAAATGTTCTGTGCTTCTGTTGTCTCCAGTTTGGAAGCTAATTCGGAGGTCACTGTATCTCTGTAGCAACAATTAGTAACTTGACAATTACAAATCTCCATGAAGACTAAAGAGAGAAGGACGTTGTTCCCCAGGTGTGATTCAAGCAACCTCAATTTCTTTCAATTCAGCTATACATGATGAAATCCAATGACCAGACCATTTGTAAAAGCATTTCCTTGAGAAATATAAATCAAAACTATTTTGGTATTATTTTCTTAGACATTATAAAGGAAATGTCAAATTACGATATTAAAATCACTTAAAGTTTATCATATTTATAATACTATTAGTCAAAGTCTACTTAAGATAACACAGGTAAACTATGAAATTAATTCATCATGCATGAGACAGGTTTCATTTTTATTTTTCATACATGTGTTATGTGTGTGTATGTACATGTGTGTTTGTGTATATATTTTCAAGTGTTCTAAATTAAAATTTTTCCTTAAAGTAAATACATACCAGGCTTTTCCCATTCTATTTCAAAGCAATGTACTCCATTTCTGATTCGGGTCTTAACAATTCTGAAAAACAAATTCATCTGATGAAGTATAATTGCTTAAGTTATTTAAAATGTTTTAATTAGAAAGTTGAATAATTTAATTTCTATTTATTTCATCTAAGTAAAAATATTTTAAGGAATTACTGTATTGCTATTCCTTTAACTATTTCATTCAAAAGACAATTTTACTGTTAGCCACATAGGGTTTTTAATTGTTAGATCTTTTCATTAGACTGCTCCTTTCCTTCTTATGTAGTGTTCATCTTTTCCATAATAATGATTTTTGTTTTAAAGTCTACTTTGTTATATCACATTGATAAGTACACTATTTGTCTAGTAAGTCTTTTTAAATGTTTATTTTCAAATTTTGTGTATATTGTTCTGCATGTATCTTGCAAGCAAAATATTGCTTAATTTTATTTACTTATCCCATATAATCTGTCTTTTAATAACTACATTTAATCCATTTATGTTCCTTGTGATTACTGATGTACTTGGATTCATTCATACATCTTATTTTGTTTTCTGTTACTAGTCTTTTGGTTGCTACCTCCCCTGTCTTCCTTCCTGTATCCTTTTGGTTTGATAGTTTTTTTTTTCGTTTGTTTTACAGTTTTTGGCCAGAGCTGGGGCTGGGTTTGAACCTAGCACCTTCAGTATATGGGGCTGGCACCATACTCCTTTGAGCCACAGGCACCACCCTTTTTTTTCGTTTTTTAAAATTTGAGACAGTGTCTTGCTCTATCAGCTGGGCAAGTGAGCCATGACCTCAGCTTAGCCCAACACAACCTCAAACTCTTGGGATCAAGCAATCCTCCTGCCTCTGCCTCTTGAGTACCCGGGACTATAAGCCCTGACACAACACTCAGCTAATTTTTCTATTGTTAGGAGAAATGGGGTCTTGCTCTTATTCTGGCTGGTCTCAAACTCCTATGCTCAAGGGATCCTCCCATCTAGGCCTCCAAGAGTGCTAGGATTATAGGCATGAGCTACCACACCTGGCCTTATAGGTTGTATTTTTGAGATGTGCTCTTAAATGTTTAAATATACACTTTGCCAGATTTAGTTTATCATCATCATCATGTATTAATCATTAAATGGTTTGCAAACATTACATAATTTTTCTAGTTATGTATTAAATCAGCCAAATATATTTTATTAATTTCTGTGTTGACTACTGATTCTTGTAATCCACATCTTTTTGTTGGTGGGTTTTTTTTCTTGCTAAAGTGTATTCTTTAACAATGCTTTTAATGAGGGTGTATTAGTGGTAAACTCTCTTAGTCTTCATATGCCTGAAAATGCCCTTCCTGTGAACAATGTTTTAATGATTTTTAAGACTGAAAATTATTTTTACTCAGGACTTTGATATATTACTCCATCATCTTCCCATTATGAGATGCTATGAAAGATGTGTGCTATCAGACTGTCATTCCCTATCAATGTTTTATTTTGAAAAATTTCAAACCTTTAGGAAGTTGCACGAATAGTACCATGAAATCTCACATACCTTCATAGAGATTCATCAGTTGTTAATATTTTGCCACATTTACTTTTTCTATTTGAAAGTTAGTTACAAACATGTCTCATGACACATTATCCCCTAATTTTGTAGTTTATGTAATATTCTCCTATATAGCCACACTACAACTATCACCCTCAAATTCTGAGGCACAGAGAGACCAATAGTTCCAATTTCAAATGAAGAGAAAGGGTATTTATACCTCTACACTGCCTTTGCGTCTCTCTCTCTCTCTTCTCACTTGTTGAGAGAGACCCATTGCCAACTCTCCTCAGAAGTGCTCTAAGCTTTCTCTGTCTTAAATAAAATTTCTCTTTGCTAAGTAAAATTTCTCTTTTACTATATTAAAAAAAAAAATTAACACTGATACACTAATATGGCACTATCCAGGCCATATTCACATTTCTCCAACTGTTCTTAAAAAACATCCTTCATGGCAAAAAAAAGTCCAGAATCCAACCAGGACCATGACATATTGACATATTGCTTGAATTGTCATGCCCCTTTAATATTTTTTTTTAATTATTGAATCATAGCTGTGTATGTTAATGCGATCATGGGGCACCCTACACTGGTTTTATTACAATTTGACATATTTTCATCACGCTGGTTAACATAGCCTTCCTGGCATTTTCTTAGTTATTGTGTTAAGACATTTATATTCTACATTTTAGTAAGTTTCACATGTCCCTTTGTAAGATGTACCATAGGTGTGGTCCCACCAATTACCTGCCCTCCACCCATCCTGCCCCCTTCCTTCGCCTTTCCCCTTTCCTTTTAATTCAGAAAAACCTTCTAACTTTTCTTTTCTTTTTTTTTTTTTTTTTGAGACAGAGTCTCACTATGTCACCCGGGGTAGAGTGCCGTGGTGTCACAGCACACAGCAACCTCAAACTCTTGGGCTTAAGCGATTCTTCTTGCCTCAGCCTCCCAAGTAGCTGGGACTACAGGCTCCCACCACAACGCCCGGCTATTTTTTTGGTTGTAGTTGTCACTGTTGTTTGGCAGGCCCAGCTGGATTTGAACCCGCCAGCTCTGGTGTATGCGGCTGGTGCCCTAGCCTCTGAGCTATAGGCACTGAGCCAACTTTCTACTTTTTTTATGACAATCATATTTTTGAAAAGCCCAGGATGGTATTTCTGCAGAATGTTCCATATTTTTAATTCACTAGATTGTTTTCTCATAAATGAATTCACATTAAACATTTTTGGCAAAAGTATCATATAGATGAGATGTGGTGCCTCCCAGTTTACCATCTTAGGAGGCACATGATATTAGTCTATTGACCTATTGCATATTGGTAATTAATCATTTAATTAAGCTGATATCCACTGTATTTCTCTACTTTTGAAGATATCATTTTTTCTTTGTATTTAATGGGTAGTGATAACTTGAAACTACTATTCTTTTTTCTCTAGCAATCTTTACCCAATGATTTTAACATAAACTGATTTGGCACTTTTAAAGATTTTTCTTTTATCCTTAATGTCTACAATATGTCTGGGTATGGACTTATTTTTATTTACTGTGCTTATAGTCGGAATATATTTTTTTCTGAGAATTTCTGCCTTTCTTAAATTTTGGAACATTCTCCGATGTCATCTCATCAAAAATTACTTCACCTTCCCTCTGTTGGCTTCTAGAAAGAAATCTGAAACTCAAATTATTATCCATATTAAAACTACTCTAAAATATTTTTTACATAATATTTTTAAAAATACTTGTTTACATAATAAAAAGTCTTTCAGATACCTTCTGTGTGACTTGATTACTATGGTCTTCACTAATTCTCTTTAACCAAGTTCAGCCTAGAGTCCATTGCTTTTTATTTTAACACTGTTTTTCTTTCTTTGTTTTAAGACAGAGTCTCACTCTGCTGCTCCAGGCTAGAGAGCCACGGTGTCAGCCTAGAACACAGCAATTTCAAACTCCTGCCTTGGCCTCCCAAATATCTGGGACTACAAGACCTGCCACAACACCTGGCTCATTTTTTCTATTTTTAGTAGAGACAGGTTTTTGCTCTTTCTTAGGCTGTCCTGAGCTCAAGGGATCCTCCTGCCGTGTCTGCCCAGAGTGCTAGGAATCAAGTGTGCACTACTGGGGCCAGCCAACAACTATTTTTCTTAAGATTTCAAGTATTTCACTTTTAATATCCATCCATTCAAAATTATTTCTACCCATTTCTGTTTTATAATTTCACCTTCTGTTGCTTAGGGATATATGTCTCACTCATTTCATTAAGCATTCCAGCATTCTAAAAGGCAAGAAGCAAAAACCATTTTCAGATTATAAAACTAGTTTAATCAGTAGTGAATTTATGATCCAATTGTTGATTTTTAAGATATCACATTTTTCCATATATTAAGCTTTTTTCTTCTTTTGTGTTTTAGCTGCCTTCACTTCCATATCTCTAGCCCTTTTTGAGTAGTTACCAGCAGGCTTTCTGGGCTTCAGGCGGCATTTAGTTTTTATCACCTACCCCAGCCTCTAATCTCCTGATAGGAACAGAAGAATCTCGCCCTAGCTACTGGGTTTTAAGAAATAAGCCTGACTCTTGAACTTTTGGTCCTTATTTTTCTTTTACCCTGTAGGAACTCACCTCCTGGATGACACTGCTGCTCCTAGATCTGGGGCTCTACAAAATCACTTCCAGTCCCCACACTTTTTTTTATATTTTCCTTCCTTTTCTGGTACATTGAAATACTTATATTTTTCAGTCTGGCTATATCTTTTTATATTTCTTTCTTTTTGTAATCTATAGTTAAGAATATTTTAGATCATAAGATAGTCAAATGGAAACACAAACTCTTCATCATGCCACACTTTATGTTACCGAATTGGCTGTAGTTGATCAGAGCTCCTTCTACCAAGCTTTCTTTCTGTCATGTCATAATGGGTCAAAAGCACCAACAATTTCTCGCAGGCATAGTGATTGGGCCACTCCATTTTTTCAAGAGTAAATCTCTGTATACATAATAAAGAAAAAACAAGATTTTGTTATCTTTTGGAGACAAACAGCACTCATAGGTGATACTACTTTTTCCTTTAGAATTAATATTAGTTAAAGTAGTATCAATTAGAATATTCTGAGAAAGAACAATGAGCCTCTAAGGAGGAAGACTGCATGATGATTAAATGTGAGGGTTTTCAGTTTGAATGCCTGTTTGATATTTCCTAGATGTTGGGTAAATTACCTAACCTCATTTAGCCTCAGTTTTTCCATCTATAAAGTGGAAATTATATAACCTCGCTCACAGATTATAAAGATTAAGTAAGATTACATTTTGAGTGTTAAATATAAAAGTATATTTTAAGTGTGCAGTAAATGTTGGTTGTCATTACTAATATGGTTGTTGGCAGGGATGAGTTATAAATAACTATAATTTATTGAGCCACTCTGCAACTAGCTACTATATTACAGGTTAACATAAATAATCTCATTTAATCCTCATGGTGACTTCCATGAGATAAGTAATAGTACTTCTATTTTGTGGACAAACATATCCAGGGTCACACAATAAATGAAATACTGTCCAAATATAAATTTAGGTCACTAACTTCAAATCCCAATGCTATAGTAATATACGTGTACTTGGCTCTGATACTTTCTCTTTATTAGCCCCTATTCCTCCAACATGTCTCTGGATATAATACATCTGTACATGATGATTAAGGTTTCTTTTAAAGAACAGCATAATTGTGTAATTTGTCCTATGTTATCCAATTATGGTCACTGTGTGGCAAATGAGAAAGGATTAGAAATAAATACTGGAAAATATACAATCAATAGTTGTCTGTTCTGATTTTTAAATATCCTCTCTGATCAAAGTGAATATCCCTTCTACCTTTCTAGTATCTAACTTCATACTACAAAGCAAGAATTTATTTTCAAATACCTGAAACAATAGTAAATCAGGTCTTTGGTACCTGATTACCTTCACTAATTTATCCTTGCTCAAAAGAAATTCTTGAATAACCTAGCAAGAAAAAAGAAAATAGGAATTGAGACTTCAGGACTTGGAAGATAGTTTCTAAAATAAATACATAGTGGAATTATTGGTTGTTACCTCATGGAATGGGAATCCCTCATAACTGCAAGCTTTTCTGCAAATAAATTATATACATGTTATTACTATAATCAGGTAATTTATACAGACTCTGAAATCATCTACTTCCATTTTAATAAGAAATGTCCATGTATATAGTATGTTACTTAACTATCAAGCTTCTTTTTGAGTAATATAGTAACTATATATTACTATCTCCCATGATAACTGAATTTTTGAACAGAATCAAGAAGAGGATTTTGTGAAACATGTGACTAATGTATACATGTGGGAAAATATTATGTAGAAATAATTCAACCAGAGGTGTGTGTATAGGTCATGCCAGAAAAAAATGAGCTTATTTAAAAAAAGCTTACTTCTTAATATTGTTCTCTACTCCATTTAGTTGCCTTTCATGTTCTGTAAGGTGCCACTCACAAGGACAGCAGTATTCATAATCATGTGGTTCACAGTATCTATCACTGTTACATAATCTGCATCCATTACGTTCGTGGTCCTTAGGTGAACCTTTATGGAGACACAAAAAAAGTATGATTTTTATTGCTCTTTAGAATTACCTTCTATGTACATTTTTTTGCCTGTATCCAAATTTTGAAGAATTCACATTGCCTAGCATCATACATGTAGAAGGGTTTCAACACATTTAGGTTGAATAGAGTGACTGACACCATAGAAATTCTTAGAATAAGAATAGGTCTTGAGCTATTTCTATCACATGCCACTTTTACAAAGAATTACTCTTCCACCTGACAGTGTTAAATTGTAACTCAAAATAATACATTTACAATAATCAACAATAGAACTTTCTGGCTTAAGTGGAAACTACACACAAGAAAAAAGTAGGATGTAATTATTAGCAAAACGATTATTCACTTAATAGAATAATTCCAATAGAATGTTTTTTAAATGAGCATATATTTAAAGAATGTAGTAGTTAATTACCTCTGCCACTCTAGTTCTCAGTTATGTATATAATTATTTTTAAACTATGTTTGGAACACAAAATTATAACTGCAGCATGTGTGGGAACCTAATTCCCTTTAGAAGGAAAGTGTGATTATCTTCAACATTGTTTTGAAAATACGAAAAGAGCATTCACACTTGATATAACTTAAAATTGTCAATTTTAAGGTACCAAAAAACTACAGAATGACATCTTGTTTATAAAACCATTTTATTCCATGATTTCATCTATAATTTGGTAGTATCAATAAAAACATACTAAGAAAAATCAGTAAAGCAGAATTTCTCTCAAAAGATAAGCTAACATGATATTCTAATCTCTTGGGATAAAAGGCCTTTCTGATCCAGTGTATGTTCAGCCATATCTTTTCTTTTCAAGTCTAACGAAGAAGAGCAAAGCTATTTTTGATAATAGTGAACACAAACTAGAAATTAGTTTTAATAAAGTCACTATCTTCACATGCAATAAAAATGTATTATAGGACAATGATCAATCATTTAAGCATATAAATATAAATCATTGAAACAAATAGTTTCAGTTCTATTTTCCCTGAAGACTTACCAGTATTATACACACACACACACACACACACACACACACACACACACACACACACACACACACACACAGGTACCTGCTATATTGAGTACCTATTATATATGTATAACACAACACCTGACTCCAAGCAATTCCCAGTTCAGTGAGGAAGACAATGTGAAACCCTTCAAGATGCTATTAGTGTAGGTATGGAAAAAGAGCTAGGAGAACTAGAACAAAACATATACACATTTTAGGAAAGGAAAATTCTTGTATTAAAATTGTAATTCTGAAATCATGTTTGACTTCTGCAATTATAAGAGATACAAGATACGATATACAAGAGAACAAATGTTATCAGTATATATAGAGTATTACAAGGCATTTTTTGGTACCCTCTGACATATTTCAAATTGGATTTCTGAGTAAACAGATGATAACTACATTACATTACTGCATTCAATAAACATTTCTTGAGTACCTATATTTATTATATATAACACAACACCTGACGCCAAGCAATTCCCAGTCTAGTGAGGAAGATAATGTGAAATCCTTCAAGGTGCTATTAATGTAGATATGGAAAAAAGGCTATGAGAACTAGAACAAAAATATGAGTGTCAGACATTGACATTCTAGAAATACGATTCCCTGTGTCTGCTTACCTGGATGGGAACACACAGAGCAATGAGCTGGTTTTTTAGCAACTAGTGGTTGTTGGTTAGAGTAATAAGATGTTTCCTTCCATTGATTAAACCTTAATAGAAAATGGTTTTTTAAAAAAGAAAAAAATAAGGTCACAAAAATGTCCTGATCTCAAATGTCAGTCTATTCTTTTTCCTTTCATCTGCCTAATTATTTCCCCTTTGGTTAGACAAAGTTGCTGGCCTAGTCTAGGAAAAACCCTCAGTCACAAGTTTAAATGTAGCTCCAAGGACAGCAGAATTGCAAGACAGAAAATGGAGTGTGTATCTACATATGTGTATTTCTATATAAATGTATATACGGTGGATGCCAAAGAATGTATGTAACTTTTAAGAAAGGAAAAGCCTGTATTAAAATTGTAATACTCAATATATACTTATAAAAGAAGAATATAAGTCATATTTGACCTCTTAATAATTATACAAGTCAAATGTGACTTCAGTATTACAATTTTAATATAGCTTTTTCTTTCTTAAAATGTGTATACTTTTTTTGGCATCCTCTGTATATTTATTTATCTTTTTTAAAAAGGAGAATCTTGTTAGTCAGCAATATATGAGTAGAATGATTTGTAAATGTCTGTTTTTGATATCATTGTGTCAGCGTATAAAACAAACAGAATTTTGAACATGAACATTTCTGGGTATTAAAGGTAAGGGTGGGCCTGGTACAGTGGCTCACACCTGTAATCCTAGCACTGTGGGATGCTGAGGCGGGTAGATGGCTTATGTTCAGGAGTTCAAAACCAGCCTAGGCAAGAATGAGACCCTGTCTCTACTAAAAATAGAAAAAACTAGCTGTGTATTGTAGTGGGTGCCTATAGTCCCAGCTACTTGGCGGAGGGAAGAGGATTGCTTAAATTTATGAGTTGAGGTTTCTGTCAGCTATGATGCCACGGCACTTTATCCTCCATCCAGTCTCCGAAAAAAAAAAAGGGTGACGAGCTGAAGAGCAATATAACAAATGAAACTAAATAAAACATTAATCTTCTAGGTAAAAAGTTGTTTCAAATCTAGGATATTTGAAATGATTTCAATACCATTACCTATTTAATAAAAGATTTTAAGAGAAATGTATATTTACTGTTAAGATATCTACTAACTAAAACTTAATTTCATATTGGCTAACATTTTGGGTTAAAGTACAGTATAGTTAGGTATTAGTCATAAAACATAAATGTTCTGACTTATGTTCCTCTACTTAAAGAGGTGAAAGTTTTAATAAAAAGCTAAATTCTCTCCTTAGTTCACTGTTGTAGTATCTGGAACTTTGGAAATTTCTAACTTACCTACTACAAAGACTAAGTACAAGTTTGCTAAAAACTAGCATTAATTGCTACTGGATAAACAATAAATAGAAATTTAAAAATTAAAAGTGACTAGGAGAAGAAAGTCAGTCTAGATCAATAAAGATTAGAATAATAGATAATTACACAACTTATAACTTCATTATTTTATTATTTTCAAATGTTAAGACAAGAGTCTCCAACCTGCCGCCTGTGGATCCCAGGCTGATTTTGTGAGCACTTTTTTTTGCTTATCTGTGATGTCTGATATTACCAAAAGTATGCATGAATCTTTTTTTTTTGCTAATCAGTTTTCTTTAATGTTTGTGTATTTAACGTATGGCCCAAGACAACTTTTATTCTTCCACTATATACTATTCTTCACAATTCCCAAATGATTCCTTAACTCATGACTAAGTATACCTTTTTTATTCCTGCTTTGGTACAGTAATCACTAATGTCAATAATTGATTTATTGGATTTATCAATAGCTTTACAACTGAAAGAGAAGCATTACAGGAAAGAGTACAGTGATTCAAAATACTTCTTATGGTCATTTCTTTTTGATTTCTGCCTCTCAATATTTCTTTTTCAGGCACTTTCCAACTCAAACCTATTGGAGGCCAAGATGGTTTTACATTTTCCAGTATCCTATTCTCTTATTTATTTTACATCTTGTCATCATTAATGCTAATTTTCATAAACCATTGTTTTCATCAAGTATATATAATTCACACACTTAAAAACAGTAAACAATATGGTTTATAAACTTCAATATGATCTGTATCTTGTTTTAAATCCTCAAATTGTAGAGTCTAAATGAATTGAGAGTTAATGTTTTACTAAATGTGTTGCTACAGAACAAAGGACAGTGAAGTAAATTAAATTTTGATCAAATGTTGCTTATTATTTAATATTTGTGACATGCCACAGACATTTCTTTTATGGAAAATAAAGTATAATATCAAAGTAGTAAATGCAAAATTATTTCAATGTCATGTTTATATTTACCTGGTGGCAAAATAGTCTAAAACAGCCAGAAGTAAAATGCCCACATTTATAAATAAATGTACTAACATTATACTAACTGTGTTTCATAAGCTTATGATATATTCTAAAAATATATATATAATATATGTAGTATGACTTAGAACATATAGTTCCATCCTTTCTTTGGAAAACTTCAAAATAAATAAAAATAAATTATTTTAAATGAAAATACAGTTTAAAAATACGAAAGCCCTTTTTGGGAAAACATATCCTTTTTTGTAATATTCACTATTAAGTTCAACAAGAATAAAAGTCCAGTGTCATAAAATAATTTTTAGTTACCTCTGAAGTAAACTTTGCCCTTTCAAAATCTGTATAAGTTTTAATGCTTGCTCTTTTCCAACTCCAGGGACACCCTTTTAGAAAGTGGGAAAAAAATTTCAAATGTTAAACACTAGGAATAGTTAAAAATGTTAATACATTAATTCAATGGGAAATTGTGTAGATGAAAGAATGAGGTAACTCCATGTATTGATAAGATGTGCAAGATACCTTGCTATGTGTAAAACAAAGATTGCACAATGGCATTGATCTAGATTTGTAAATTAAATGACAATTACATCACCAGTCTATGTAAACAAAATATTCAGAGGGTTGTATGCCAAACCACTGACAGTGTTTATTTTAGGGTAACCAGGGACATAATTTTAGAGGCCTTTCACTATGTTAATTATTTTGATAATATTTTAATTTGACATTTTGTTAATCATGAAGAAAGCAAATTCACTTAATTATATGAACATTTAATAGACAAAGTCCCAGACATCAAAAGAAAACAAAGGATGTTCAAAAGTTAAATAAAACAAGTTTGAATTTCCAACACACAAAAATCAGAGCACAAATACACACAAATGTCATAATTTCTAATTTAAGTTAAGTTTTCCAGCTCCTGTAAATGTTTATGAATACGTTCTCATTAGCAGGGCTGCTATTTAGCCAGTATGCACTAGGATAGAAACACTAGTGCTAAAATTCTTTCAAATGGGTTAGTAAATAGCTACCGCCCAAACATCCTGAGTGCCTGACTGCAAGAGGGTCTTCTTTTTAACCTGAATGCCCCAACGATCCACCTATACCCAGGATGTGGATACTAAAAAGCTAGTTCATGGCACAACAGAGGGAACCCAGAAATTTACTCCTTATCTATAAGTCCATGTTTTGGCACACAGGTTGTTGGATATGTTGAATGCCACTGTATGAGCATTTGAGTACATCTTTAACTTTTTGAAGAAAAATTATGTTAGTACATAGTCTTAAAAATCTTTTAAGGACAATATAAATAGATACCAGTTTTTGTTACAAAAGATACAAAAGTTCAAAGTAAGTAAGACTAATGTACAATATAAACACCATTGTAGTGAAAACTGGATTCTGTGAGTTCAAGTTGTCAAATTTTTTCTTACATTCAACACTGCGTTGTTGCTAGATTTTAATCAAGAAATAACTACATGTGGGAAGTGGGAATCTTCTATTTCAGAGGGAGAATTACAATGAAATAATGACGTGTGGTAGTTTCTTTCTTCCTGCTTTCTTATCAGTTTAAAAATAGTCACTTATTTCCCTATTTTGGCCACTGATGATACAAATAATTTTACTATCCTGCTTTATTTTTCTTTCTCCTAAGCTTGGGCAAAAAAGAAATTATATGCCATTTTCCTTAATACTTCTTTTGGAAATCAAGGTAAAATGAAGGATTTGCAAGGATATACAGACGATCAGTAAGAACATAATTATGCGACTAGATAGTAAGACCTTCAATGCCAGTGATTTTATATTTTTAAACATCATATTTGAGAAAATGGAATTCTTAATTCATCAGTCACCTATGATATCTATTTGTTATACAGCACTAGATTGTGCATCCTAAGATATAAATTAAATGTTTTCATGAATAAAACCTAATTCAGTGATTCCATTCATGGAAGTATGAACAGCTTACCCCAATAATCATGTTGCTTAGCAACAGTAATAACATTAAGCATGTGTACATCTGGAAAGCTATGATTGATATTGAAAACTGAAAAAGACAAAATAGTGATAGAAATTAACTTTCCATGATACAAGAAAAGAATAATTTCTACATTTCTTTAAAAAGGATAGTTGAACTTGAATGTGAATCTCTTAATCTATAGTAACGGTTTGCTGACATTCAAGCTGTGGTACTACTTATTATTCTACTCATGTTTATAACATTCAGTGCCACAACTCAGCCTTTCAATGCCATCTGAAATACTGATTATTTTACTCACTAAATAACTTATTATGCCTAAAATTATATTTTAAATTAGATTCTTAATCACACAACCATATTATATTCATATGTATGCAGAATACCAAAAAGACATTATGAATCGTAAATTAATACAATTTTGGCTTGCCTTTGGGAGATAATCACAGCCAAGAAGTATTGCTAGTCCAACCAGAGCATCTCTATCCAAACCTAGTTTACTCTTGACAGAGGACATTGTGTAACAGTCAACATGTGGATCCTAAAGAAAGTACAGATTTAGTTTAATCTCCAAAAGTTAATATTTATATATTAAACAACATTATAAAACACAATCTATTGAAGTTATCTTTAAATATTTAATACTCACCTGGCAGGGTGGCTCATACAGTAATCCCAGTACTCTGGGAGTTGTGCAGTGGTAGTGTCCCTCAGTCCTGTTCTTACTGGGGCAGAAGAGCCATTTGCTTCTTAACAGGGTACCATTAAGCCAACTTTGCTCTCAGAAACATTTTGGCCAGGTAAGATGACTTACACGTGTAATCCTAGCACTGGGAGGGCAAGGCAGGTGGATTGCCTGAGCAAGACCCCAGGCAATTTTCTATTTTCTAAAAATAGAAAACCTAGGCGGATATAATGGTGGGTGCCTTAGTTCCAGCTACCCAGGAGGCTCAGACAGGAGGCTGAGTCCAAGAATTTGAGGTTGCTGTGAGCCATGATGCTATGACACTCTATCCAGGGCAACAGAGTAAGAGTCTGTCTTAAAAAACCCCATAATTAATTATTCATAAAAATTTTAATTGGAAAATTATCCGGATCATCAGAATTGTCACAGAATTTGACACTTCAATATATGGAAATAAAGTCACAGTTTCAAAAATGGCTTAAAAAATAAATTATAAATACCAATTTTTTCCATTTTATTGTTTTGGTACCTAAAAAATAGCATATTTCCTTCTTAAAAATTAAACATTATAAATATTTATAATAGAAAGTAAACATTCCCTGTACTTGCATTCCCTAAACTACTTTTTTTTTTTTTTTGAGCAAAGCCTCAAGCTGTTGTTGACCTGGGTAGAGTGCCGTAGCATCACAGCTCACTCCTGGGCTTAAGTGATTCTCTTGCCTCAGCCTCCCAAGTAGCTGGAACTACAGGCACCTGCCATAACGCCCGGCTATTTTTTGGTTATAGTTGTCAATGTTGTTTGGCAGGCCCAGGCTGGAGTCGAACCCACCAGCTCTGGTGTATGTGGCTAGCACCTTAGCCGCTTGAGCTACAGGCACTGAGTTAACTATTATTAATAACTTAGAGTATATACTGCAAAAAACCTAATTTTCCTTGACACTTATATACGAATACTTATTAACTATATTTTTAAGTAAAAGTAGGATTACATAAACATACTTTTTTGTAACACTTTCCTCCACTAATATGTCTCGATATCTTTTATACCAATAATACATGCTCTTTTTAACGACTGTTTAGTATTAATACATCATATGGACCTTGGGGCAATGTTTCTCAGTGGGGGAATTAGCATTTTGGGAGAATTAGCAATTTGCAGGAAGTTTAGCTTGCTTGACCTCAATTCACTAAATGTCCATAGTCTCCCTTGCCCAACCCTGTACTGTTACAACCAAAATGTCCCCTGGCAGTACCTCTCTGGCTGAGAACCATGACTATAAAGTATTTAACTATTTCCCTATCGATGAGCATTTAGATTGTTTGCCAAATTTCTTTAATGATTCACAGTGCCACACAGAACACCTTTGTATATGGTTGCTTGTATATATGTAGGCATTTCTGAGAATGAAGTCCTAAAAACTAGAAATTCTGGGTCAAAACAATACATTTCACATACAACTTTGTGATATATTATTGAAACTTATTTATAATTAAGTTATGTGAGACAAACAAGTCAAGTCCTTAGGAGATAAATTTACATTTCAAAGAGAATGAACTATGTGTCATTGATTTTTTACTAATAGTAAACATTTTATTTAGTAATTGCTATGTGCCCGGTATTACAGTAAACATTTTCTATATATGCTATTTCATTTAATTGATCCTTTTGAAAAGGTAAACAAATTTTGTAAACAAATGCTGAAAAAGAGAAAGAAAAAAATTACCTTTGTATTCATAGTGAAATTTTTGTAAACAGTCTGAGCCCCATACAGGAAGACATCTCCATCATTGGTGAGGCAGCCGTCTACGTGACCACCAGCATTGAGGTGAGCACACATGGCTTCAGCTTCCCCAGAAGCTTGAACCCAGGGGATTCCTAAACATTCTAGCATCTCCAGGCACTGAAAACACAAAGTAGATGTAAGAAGTTAAGCAATATTTTTATTGCTAATTTTAGCGTTCAACTTACTTCTATTATACAGATATTAATAGTAGCTATTTTAAAAATTAGAGTAGAACCTCCACAGTTGACTACCCAAGGGACTGTAACAATCTAGTCAACATAAAGAGGTTGTCAACATAAGGAACTAGACCCGCTGTACGGATATGTACGTGTGGTACACTTGTGGTCTATGAAAATTAGGTCAACTTAAGGAGGTGGTCAACCATGGAGGTGCTCCTCTATATTTAAGAGACATTCAGAAATTTGAACACTGAATACCTGATGTCATTAAAGAATGACTGCAATAGTTTTAGGTGTGATAAAAATTACAACACAGTTATGTTTCTTTTTATTTTTTAAGAGTCATCTTTTAGAATGGTACTGAAATACTGAGAGTTATATAATATTATGGCTGGGATTTACTTCAAAATAATGTGGGAAAAGGGAAGTAGGTAACGATGTAGATGAAACAAGATGAACCAAGAATTGATAATTATTCAAGATTGATGGTAAGTTACTTTCGTATTCATTTAAAATTTTCTGTAATAAAGAGATACATTTTTAATATCAACTACAAATTAATTCAAATTGGCTTTTCATTGTTTTGTTCAATGTTATCATCTTTAGATTCTGGAAATATCTTTAAATAATAATTAATCACATTAAGATTTATATCTGGAGAGCTATAAAATTTTTTTCACATGACAGCCCAATGTGAATGCTTCTCAAAAAGATGCAATTACACAGTTTTGGGTTGAGTAAAGTTTTCTTCTTTTTCTCAACTTGTCTTTCCTGTATAATGAAACACTCGTTTTGCAGGTCATCACATACGGGGCAGTTATTAGTATCTTCCTAGGAAACCAAATGTCTATGCAGGATGTTATCATTTTGCTGATGCACAAATAAGCTGCTAAGTATTTTGTTTGTGTTATGATTTTAAGCCATTTGAGCTGCCTGTGGTTTAGCCTTACAATCTAGTTTATTCTGTCATGTTTGATAGTCCTAATATTGGGAATACTGACTATGGAGAGGGAATAGAGTACTTAGACGGATGGAATAAATATTATCACTTGCTTTGACTAAATGATTGCATGCTACATTACATAATAAAGACCTCTGCCAGATGTTGCCCAAGGTGGACAAGTTTCAAAAAGACAAAGTACTATGAAAGAAAATTTTTAGGCCTTTGACAAGGTGACTGTAGGGAGATAGTTTTGTTACAAATGCTACTTCCACCTTACCCTTAAATAAAAAAGTATACTTTCATAATAAAGTTATTTCTGTTTCTTGTGCTATTTGTCATTAAAGAATAATGACAAATTATTATTTCTTTCTTTTTTTTTGTTTTTGCCATTTTAGCCGGGGCTGGGCTTGAACCCGCCACCCTTGGTATATGGGGCCAGTGCCCTACTCCTTGAGTCACAGGGGCTGCCCAACAAATTATTATTATTTGCCTAAAAAGTAAGCTCAGAATCTGCTATAAGAGTGGTTCTAATTTTTCTTCCCCTTCATTGGGGATGGAGCCTGGAGGTATTCTTGGAGGAGGACTAATTTGTGCTTTTCATGGTTATATCTAAAAGATGGTAGTGGTTTAGGAGGTAGTAGGGCTAATAACTGAGAATACATAAATATGAAAACAAATAATAGATAGGAAACACTGAACTGATAAAAAATATGTGGCCACATGTACCTATCAGTACAGGAGGCCTAGTTCCTTATGTTGAAAACATCTTATGTCAACTAATTTGTTACAGTCCCGTGGGTGGTCAACTTTATCATGAAGAACATAATTATATCTGCAATAAGGAAATGAGAAAGGAGAAATTTTCGTAAGTAGGATGGACATCATTTTATGTTTTATTCACCTTTTTCTGTTTAATGCCTAAGTATGAGAACCATGGATATTTCCAGGAACTGATTATACAAGAAATAATTAGAACCTAGCACAGATATTTTCTTCAGCTGCTGATAGCGATAAAGGTGGACTATTCACTAATTAAAAACTGTTTTTAAAAATCACAGAAGGATAGCAAATAGACAAAATTTCAGAAGAGGAGAAAAATGAAGTTTATGCAATGTCTTTTAAAAGAAACGTAATTCTTAACCAACATTACAAAGAAAAGCAGGGAAATGAACTCAAAGCAAATATGATTAAAGGCTTATATCCCTAATATATAAAGAATTTACACAAAAGAAAAATTAAAACCTCAGAGGCAAGTAGGTAAAGGACATGATGGTCATTACCTAAAGGACTAAAAGTGGGTGAAATGCTTAACCTCATCATTAAAAGGTTGATACATATTAAATGAAATATCTTTGTTGCTACACACTAAACAGTACAAAGATCAATCTCCTAACACCCAATGTTCTTGCCGGTGTCCCAAGGGTTATAAAGTCATTCCAAAACACTGGCCTATCAATGCAACTTTAAGTAATATTATCTAAAATACCAAATCACAAGAAAAAGTTATATACACACAAAAAAAGCTTCATCATAGTTTCATGTGTAAAAGAGAAAATCTAGAAAAGCAAATGATACATACAATTAGAATGATTCACAACTTTATACATGTTGCACAACCATTACGAGTTATGACTTCTCGAATAGAATGTGGCAACAGAGAATACGGGCATGATCTTTTACATGGAAAGCCAAGATAAAAAAATATTTGTGTACAACTTTTTAAATATACATACATTTGAAAAAAGACAAAATAATAGCTTCCTATTATTCTAACTATACATTATATTTTATTAGAGGTGATTCCTCTTCTTAACTTTTACAAAAATATAAAACATACCAATATAATAAATAATGTATAAATAATACTTTGTAATATAGCACAATTCATTTTTAAAATTACAAGCCCTGGCTCAGTGCCTGTAGCTCAGTGGCTAGGGCTCCAGCCACATACACCAGAACCAGTGGGTTCAAATCCAGCCCAGGTCTGCCAAACAACAGTGGTATGTACAACCAAAAAATAGCCAGGCATTGTGGCAGGTGCCTGTAGTCTCAACTACTTGGGAGGCTGAGGCAAGAGAATCGCTTAAGCCCAAGAGTTTGAGGTTGCTGTGAACTGTGATGCCATAGCACTCTACCTAGTATGAAATAGTGAGACTCTGTCTCAAAAATAAATAAATAAATAAAATTACAAGCCCTAAACAAAGTCAAATATGTATTCTATATATCAACTGTCATGAATTCTGAATAAATAAAGTATAAATTCATGAGATCTCATGTATTCTGGGAATTCTTGAAGTGCTAAAGATGTTATAAACGTAATAAGATTATGTACCTACTATGTACTATTTCCTTTAGATATATTTTCTTTAATTTTATCAAATCCCTGCAGAACACTCCTATCCCCATTTTACATGGTAGAGGGGATAGACAGGTAGAGACAGGGTAGAGACAGGTTAGAAATCTTGGCCAGTGTCTCAAAGTTTTTAAATGATATTGCCAGGACTTGAATTCAGGTCAGTCTTACTAAAATATAAACTCTATCTATAGTGGCCGTCTAGCCACACTAAGGTTAATGAGTACTAAAGATGATAAATAACAAACTTATTAGAGCAAAATGTATTCTTTAATTAAAATCGGAATCACTGAATCGAATCTGAATGCTTACCTCTTTTAACAGTGATTTAAAATGTGATCTCCCTGTTTTTTGAGACGATGTTTTTCCAGAAGGCCCATACCGAATCTCATTCCTCTTTTTCATGACATCTGCTTTCAGCTTTGGTGGCTCCCCTTCCATAACAAAAACCAGTTTTACATTCATTTGCATTAAATATGAGATACGAAAAAATAGGTTCCTGAAATATATATAGATTAGTAATATATTAATCATCATCTACTGATAGCAAAAGTCAAAATAGCAATATGACATAAAGGCAAGAACATTAGTAACTAAAATGTTATATGCAATAACCATTTGCTCAGATTTTAAGTAGAGTGGAAAACCACTAAATATTTTTAAGCAAGAGACATTTATGGTGATTCTAATTGCTAACTTGGTTTAGAGGAGGAGACCAAGAGCAGAGGGGGGGAAGCTAGGAAAGGTGGCATTCCAGCAATATAGAGGGAGATAAGGTCGGCACACACTGGGGTGGTGGCTCTGAACACTGAGAGAAGTCTGTGAACACAAAGTGTATTTTGGAGGTGGGATTAGCAAGACTGAATGGTGGACTGGATGATGGGAAGAGGTAAAATAGACAATGTGTCCTTAGTTTCTGGCTTTAAGTAACTGACACATCCTAGAGGGTATGTTAAGCAAGAGATAGATTGTGTGACTCTGAAACTCAAAGGGTTAAGAGGCACAAATCTGCAAAGCATCAATACAAAGATGGCAGATCTTGATATGTTATATATGTATTTGAAAACTCCAAAATATTAAAGAATGAACAAAAAAGAAAAATTGAAAACCAAGATACCAACATCACATATACAATAATACATTTCTGCTACAATAACTTTTACTCTACCTGAGGTGGGGCTTCATGACGGTTCCAATCATTTTTTTAACTGTCTGTGCCTCACATACCCAGAGACTCAGATCAACTGCAATGGTTTTCCCACTAAGATGATGTAAGTGGATGTGTTGCTTAACAGGCTCCAGAACTTGCCACAAGTCATTCACTCCCATTCTGGTGATTATCTGCTATTATTTGAAACAAACTTTACAAAATACTGTTAAAAGAAACAGGAATTCAGAACAGGAATTCAAACAATATATTATGAGCCAGTTCATGAAAATTCACAGAGAATTCTTATTTCTTTCATTAGTCATCTTTTCAAAATGAATTAAGAACATCAGAAACACTAAAAATGGTAGCAACTTGCTTTGTTTCAGCTAATAACAGCTAACAAATGCAAAGATGGGTAGAAAATACAACAAAGCTTTAAATCGTTTTTGTCTACTTGAAAATTCACTCCTTGATACAGACCTAAAAGAGAATGGGAATAGTTCTCCAACATACTTAGGAAAAATAAAAACCAAAAGCAAGGAAGCATGCAAACAGGCAAATAAACTAAAGAAATTAATGAGGTTAATGAAGAAAAATGTTGATAGAAAAGTGAGGGGAGAAGAAACACGAAAACAGAAAATGGAGAGTTAAGAAATACATGGAATTATCTTTTTTTAAAAAAGCATTAGCTTTTTAAATTGTAGGGTAACATATTCACTGTGGAAATACAAAAATTTAAAGAAAAAACTTTAAAAACTCATATATAGTTCCACCATCCAAAAAAAACTAATGTTAAACTTTCTTCTGTTTAGATATTTTAAAAGTGGTTTGGCTTCAACTCTGCTATTGTTAACATACTTTGGTAATTTCTGTAGGCCAACTTTTTCTTATTGAACTTCTATATCTGCTTTTCTTTTGTTATTATTTGATATTATGATATTATGTGGAATTTGCAGTGAGGAGTCAGTCTGACTATACACACACAGTTCAGATTATTATCCTATGAATGACTTTAATTTCCAAAAACAGGAGACAAAAATGTATTAAATCAAAAGGTTATCACCTTTATGCAGATACCTTATGAATAAAAAGTACTGAATTGTCTGTACATTGAACAGAATTCTTTTTTATTTTTTGGCAGTTTTTGGCTGGGGCTGGGTTTGAACCTACCACCTCCGGCATATGGGGCAGGCACCCTACTCTTTTGAACCACAGGTGCCACCCTACACATTCATTTTTATGAAGTGCAGAAACACCCATGGATGCTACTTTACAAAGAAAAATACACAGATTTAAACCACAAGGAAGAAAACATTCTGTAGTTAATGGTGGCCCGTGCTAATATTGTCTATTACACATAATAAAGCCCCACTTGTTGAGCCTAGGTAGCATTGTGTCATAGATTCAGTTAATATGAAAAGCTGTGATCAATTTTGGACAAAGCGTAGGGGTGCATGTATTTTCTAAGGCATTATAATGAAGGGAAATAGGACATTTAAAGTGTTAACCATGAGAACATGTAAAACTCAGGAACAAAATTTGAGGGAGAAATTGTTGTTGATAGTTTTCCTTTTGTGACTCACATTGGATACTGAAATTGACCACTATTGAAGAAAATTACACAATTCTTCCCTCTGGAGGAAGATTATCATAACTAATTTTATTTAAATGTTACTGCAATTATAGAGGTCAAAACTTGAAATGCAGGTTACCTTCTGCTTTAGCAACTTCTCTTCTATGAATTTAAGACAGGTGTGCAGAGATTTATATATAACATGCATGGTAGCACTGTTTTACAATTGTAAGACATTGAGAAGAAAATATCCATTAATAGAGGACTAATTAAATTATGGTATGTTGAAACAATAGGTGATACAGCAAAAAAAACATAGGCTAAACCTATACGTACTAATAAGTCTCTAAGTTTAAAAATGAAAACAAGTATGAAATAGATATTAGTGATGATTGCAGTTCAGGAATGATGGGAATACGTTTCAAAATATATCCCTTTTTTTTTTTTTTTTTTTTTTTTGCAGTTTTTGGCTGGAGCTGGGTTTGAATCTGCCACCTTTGGCATGTGGGGCCGGTGCCCTACACAGTTGAGCCACAGGCGCCACCCGTTATGTATTACTTTTTAAATTTAAAAAGTGTTTAAAAAATGTAATTCTATTTATAAGGATCTTTAGATGATTTGCTTTTGGTTAAATAAGTGACATATTTGCATATAATTCACGTATCAAATAAAAAGCAATATTCTGCAAATTTATGAGTACTTAAATATCTACCATTTCAATTTAACTTTTTTTTTTTTGAGACAGAGTGCCGTGGCGTCACAGCTCACAGCAACCTCAAACTCTTGGGCTTAGGTGATTCTCTTGCCTCAGCCTCCCAAGTAGCTGGGACGACAGGCACCTGCCACAATGCCCCGCTACAATTTAACTTTCTGAAGTAAGAGACATTCACATTTGCTGGTTTCCTTCAGATTGCCTAGTGCTTAAGAACTAGTTGGGCAAAGTACATCTTTTCTCTGGTCCTTCCAATTCAAAAGTTCAGTCATTCCTACCGTATCTCCAGTGTTTCATTATATAAGTTGACCATACATAAATGGTCTTGACATTACATAAATGGTAACAAAGAGTGCCACCAAGTACAATGTTGTTTATGATGGCACATATATATATTTTACATAGGACTATGATGTAAATTGTAACCCTTCTGAGAAATATGGATGAGGTAGAGTCTTGATTTTACAAACTGTAGTCCTCAAAATATTTTAAGTATAATAGCTATCATACTATAAAGACTTTAATGGAATATATTTTTCATTAGGGATAGCCATTCCTGGAAAAGAAAGCCCAAAACTGATTGTATTATTGGATCCCTTAAGCAAGATGAAGAGGGCTTTAAACTAAACCTACAAATAATATCTTTAATATGAAGGTCACTACAAAAGTTTTGAGACAGACCGTGTTATGGTTCATTATTTCACTTCCAAAATATACAGTTGGCAGTGGTGTCCTTTCTGATTTCACCAGTGCAAATTTCACCTTGCTCAGCTTATCCGTGTTGCTGAGAGGGCTTCATTTGTTTCACCTGGGCAGCGCTTCGTAGGCATCCGTTATGGAGCTAAGATGAGAGCGTTTTTCAGAGATGATTTTCTATGATTTTAAAAGTGGGTTAAAGGAGTCTCAAAGGATTCAGCATTTGCAGTGGGCTTTCTGCAAAAGCTTACTCCTTCCCATGTGACAATTTTTCAGCAGTTTTGAGAATTTAGAAGAGGCCAAACATCACTGAAAGACAAGGAGAGGAATGGGTGTCTGGTAACCCCAATGACTGAGGAAAATATCACTGTGGTGGAAAAAATGGTTCACAGAAACAATCTAGTGACATTTAAGGGCATTGAAGCAGCCCTATAGATTAGGTCACTGGCAGTGTCCAAAATCCTGCATGATTATTTTTGAGTCAGGAAAATTTCATCCCAGTGAGTGCCTCACACTTTGCTGGGCAAAACTGCATCCCTGTTGAACGGTGTGAAGAAATGCTGGTCAGATTCCAGAAGCTAAGTCTAGATGCGTTTCTGACATCATGACTGGTGATGAAGTCTGGATTTGCCAGTCAGATTCAGAGAATAAGCATCAGTCAACAGTGTGGTTATTTATCAATGAAAATCCACCAACAAAAGAGAAGCTCTGAAGTGTCAGAAAGAAAATGGTGGCAATTTTCTTTTCCAAAAGCAATTATGTTGCAACTGTTCCTCTGGAGGAACAAAGGACTTTACTGCTCAGTGGTACACAACAGTATGCCTACCAGAAGTTTTTTGGAAGCTTCAAGAACAGTGGCCATTTTGCACTGCAGGGGACCATCTTGCACCATGATAGTGTGTCCACCCACATAGCCAACGTTACCATTTAGTTCCTGGAGTCCACAGAGGTTAAACTTAAGACTCGTCCACCTTATAGTCCTGATCTGGCCCCATGTGATTGTTTCCTTTTTTCTACAGTCAAAAATTGCATGTGAGGAAGGTTCTTCAGCCCTGAAGAAGCTGTTCACCCCTATAAAAGTGAGCTTACAGACAGCACTTGAAGAAAATGAGTGGAGTGTTTTCAAAATAGTTTACAAGAATGCAAAAGTGCATAGAATGTTGTGATTATTTTGAGAAAATATAGTAATTGAAATGATTTTACATTTAATTTTTGTGTACCTCAAAACTTTTGCAGCGTCCCTTGTATAACATGATTATTACATATAAAAGTTCATTTATCACATTAGTTTCTTTTGTCAGAAACAACTGGTTTAAAAAATGACTAACCATGGTTATGTTATAAAATAACTAGCAATGGTAGTTGAACCATGTCTACTTGGGACATCTACCTAGGTCTACCTAGGACATCTATTTTGGCTACATTTTAAAAATACGACTAAAGACTACATTGCTTGCTGTAATAATGGCTAAAGACAACTAGTATAAAGAACATAGGCAAGAAAAAAAAGAAACCGTTTGCAGCAGAATTATCTGTTGGTTCCAAGAAAGTAAAACTGGAATTTCACTCTGTAGTATTCTCTTTACTTTGCCTTAGTTATGTGATATTTTCTAGAAACATGTCACTTTTATTGCCAATCCTACTGGTTATCATATTCCTTAATCTATCTCAAAGCCTTTTAATCTACTTTGATAACTTACAGTCACCATCTATCTGCTGCAATGGATTTGAAAAAAAGTTAGTCTTTCTTTTGATCTCCAAGCACACACCTCTAAAGCAGTAATGCCTTGCCATGTTTCTTTCATAAGCACAAAAGATCTGCTATCACGGAATATGCTTACTTTTTACTCTGAATGATAGGAATCAAGAGGACATTTTAATGAAGCTATCTTATCTTTATAACATGCTCCACTGAATTATTTTTCTCCTTCAGTAATTTACCATAAATAAATTCCTTATATACCTTCCTGAATTACTCCAAGACTGTAATGCCTTCACTATTTTTTACTAAAAAATAATGGACTGGAACCATACCAAGCGACAGTGTTTAAGGGATTAGGGGTAGGTATTCTCCCGTCCTGCTCTAATATTATTTATCCATCACCTGACATCTCCCCTGAGCTCCGACTAGAATGTTTGCCTTCTTTTATTGTCACATAGATACACCTAATTCTTGATCATCACCTCTCCTCAAAACTGTTCCACCCCTAGACTATTCCAAATACCCAGCTGCTTAGACCAGAACCCATCAGTCATTCTAGATTGTTCTACTTTGCTTCAATAGCAAGTTATCCTAAATGTTCATTTCTAATGATACTTCCGAGTGTGGCCTGTATATAACTGGCCTCTTTGCTTCTACTTATTATCATCTCCAACTCCCACATAATCATTCTCCCTAAACAAGGCAGAATGATCTTTTTTAAAAGCCTAAACCATTTTAAAGTCATCATCTTTCTGGTAATAGTGAATTTCCATGCAGGTGACGTATCTTTTCTCTTATTTATGGTGGCTATCCTATAAATACTTATAAAATGCAAATATTAATATAAAATTATATGTGTTCCAAATGTAATATGTTCTTTTAAGCATTATTTTTGATAAAAGCAGAAGATTAAAAGGATACTTCAATAGTTCTGAAAGAGGAAACTTTTGTGAAATGTATATTTTATTAAAAAGAGTTACCATACTTTAAGAATGCAGTTAATCCAGGCTGGGCTTGGTGGCTTATGTGTGTTAGCACTCTGGGAGGCCAAGGCAGGTGGATTGCTTGAGCTCAGAATTTGAGACTGGCCTGAGCTAACTGAGTCCCCATCTTTAAAAGTAGTTTGATGTGGTGGTGGCTGCATGTAGTCCCAGCTACTTGGGAGGCTGAGGCATGAGTTTGCTATGAGCTATGACGACATGGCACTCTACCAAGGGTAACAATGAGACTCTGTCTCAAAAAAAAAAAAAAAAAATGCAGTTAATTCAAAATTCCTATTTCCATCATCCATTCTTTGCCATATTGTCTTTGCATCAGCTTTCCTCTGAAGTGATATTAAGTAGCAATGGTTAAGACCGCAAAAGCACATAAAATACCAACAAAGGACAGAACGCAACAGTTTTGGAGATACTAGAATGAGACTGCACTCAAAGATAGAACAGATGGTTCTTGCATGAGGTAATAATCAACCTGATGAAGTTGCTTGAAAACAGTTCACCATTAAAATTTAAAACACTACACATATCAAGTCCACCAAAAACTACATATAATTTTGTCTTGCTTTCTATTTTGTTAATAGGGTGAAATTTGAAATTTGTGGTGTGGATTTGGTGAGCCCCTACTCAAAACTTTTACATTGTAATAATTTTATTCATGTCAAAACTGCCAGAGGGACTATATTGTCATCATAAACCATAGTGCTCTTGTGGTTTGACTCCTAGCTCTTATGGTATAACATGCAACCATCTCCCATCTCTGGGATCCTATTGTCCAAAAGGAGTTCTTTTAGCTGCACTGAAGCATCTTGGGAAAAGCAGTTTCCTATCACAAACCATCTGTTTGTTCTATTTGTATTCGTGTTTCTATTTTTCCTTCTTTCACCCTGTTTCCTGTTTATCCCTAACACAAAAAATAAATACTAAATGTAAAACATCCTAACATCTTCAAAATTCCTAAGAATTATTTGTGACACAGAATTCTCAGTGTGAGTCAAAAAAGTCAGAACACATAGCAAATAACTTTATAACTTATTAATGGCTTCAATTTATTTAGCTTACTTATATCAGTCAACAAAGAACACATAGCAAATAACTTTATATCCTGTGAGTGGCTTTAACTTATTTAATTTAGTGAAAAATGCACTGGACTTGGGATAGAAAGCCTAGGATATTGGTCTTGGGTATACCCCTGATGAGCTGTATAACCCAGGGAGACATTTAACCTTTCTACAAAATGGGAAGTATTAAAATAAACCAGATGAACTTTAAGATTTTAATATCCTTTCAATCTAATGACCAATTTTGGTAGTGTGGAATAAAAAAAAAAATCACTTTAGAATTACTGCTTCGTAGGGAGAACATAAATATTTAACTTCAAGAAAGGGGTTAAAAATCTACTTCAAGTTAAAACAAATCCTTTGATGTAACCATATGGTGCCCATAAATCAATTCATGCTTCTAAAACTTCCTTAAAAGCTAACAAGCTTTTATTGGTTAATTATAAAACTGAATGAGGTGAGAAAAACACAGAACCTTGTTAATTCCACTAATGAATCAAATTTAAAGAACATAAAAAGAGGTCAGTGGTTTGATTTACGTAAAAATATACATTTTATTAAAGTTTCCCATTTATTTTAGCTTTAGGCAAAAACATTAGAAAAGAAAATCTGACAATACAGCAGGAAATACTTAAATTTTCTAATTCCCATTAAGATGAGCACATTTCATAAATGATTTGAAAAATGGTGTAAACTTTAAGTGAAAGATTGTACTGTACGGGATTTAACTTATAATTTCACCAATTAATACTGTCCTTTAAAATTATTTTTTTCAGTTTTATTTTCATATGAATTTATCCTAAATTTTCAGACATAATATAACCCAAGCTTAACTTACTGGTTATCTATAAAAACTTGTTAAATGCCTGCTATTTACCTGGAATGTTTCTAGGGGCTGGAGATCTATAATGAAAGATCAAGCTCTGCATTAAAGTCCTTAGTGTAGGGTAAGTCAGATTGCCAATTAAAAGAGCACTGTACTCTTACACAACAGTGTACTGAGTACAAGTCTTGAGGTAAGAAGAGCAAGATAGAATTTTATTAAAAAGAGGTGCCCTACTTCATCTGTGGCCTCAAGGAAGGCTTCCTGAAGGAAGTGACATATAGAGACCTGCCAACTGCATTTCCTATTGGTTACCAACAGGGACCACATAAGGCAGATGTTTTAGTCTTTTCTAGGCCATACTTTTCACTTATTAATGGCAAGGGCCACAATAGGAAGATTATACAGTAGAAACTATGTAAGTTGACCACCCAAAAGACATAACAGACTGGTCAATATACAGAGGTGGTCAACATAAGGAACTGGGCCCACTGAATTGTACTACATGTGGTGCATTTACGTCTATGAAAATTAGGTCAAATTAAGGAGGTGGGCAGTGCAGGGAAATGGTCAAATATGGAGATTTTACTGTGTATATATATGTTACCATTAGAAATAAAAGGTGAGTTTGATGGAAGGAATTCCATTGCTGGGGGCTAAAATTTTAACAATTTATTTGGGGTGGAGGTGGTAGTAAATGCCATTTTTTCTTCATCCAGAAGATTTTGGAGTATAGAAAACAGGTTACTCCGCAACATGAGCACATTACTGCTAACAGTCTAGAAAAGACTGAAGGGGTAAATTAGCGTCTGGTTAGGAAGGGCTCTGAAAGCTAATAACTCAAGGAAGTTAAACTTCATTAATTCTGGTATTCATTGAGGAGGTTTACATTCTAGGCTAGCGTATAGGAAAGTAAGACTGTAAATTAACAACTACAAAGTCTTATTCACTACTACAATAGAACTATTTCCAATACAATATTTTTTTATGATCATAGTACATTCAGTACTCAAATACAATGTTAACACGTTGAGAGAATACCAAATTTGCCCATGGGGATGGCGGAGGGAGGGATCACTCGGAATGTCCTGAACGAGGCGTGGGAGTTAGCTCCACCGTGTGCCCGGGAAAAGGACAATTGGGCCCAGCCGCTAAGGACCAGCGCACAGCGGCCAGAGCACCAGGCATTTTTTCCCAGTGGAGGCAGCCCGCAGGGCTGGCGCGAGAGGCCAGGACCAGATCATCGCCCCGCGGCTTGGTTCGAACTTCTACTTTTTTCAAAGGGAATCGCTGACAGTATTTTTGGAGGGGCGACTAACCCAGAGTGTCAAAGGAACTAGTAGAAGGACCCCGGCGGTGCCACCTCTTCACCGTCCCCGCGGACTTACCCGGACAACCCTTCCTCCTTGGTTTTGGAAGAAGACCCTTCGTCATTTACCAGTTTGGCCTGAATCTTAACTACTGCTGCCTCCAAGTTTCTGTATTTTCCGAAAAGGAAAAAGTCCTCTTTCCTTTCTCAAGGAAGATTAGCGTCAGGGGCAAAACGGCCTGGCCCGGGAAACTCCTTGAAACGATTCGAATTCGGCGCCCTCGCCAGTGCGGCCCGCCCCTTCCGGGAAGTGACTGGGTTCTCCCGCCCGGGCCGCGCTCGCGACTTTCCGTGCCCGGCTTCCAGCCGGCCTGGCGGACGCATGCGTGGACCTGTTGCTGTGGCGCTCTGTTATCTTCCCTTTCACTTAGGCAAATCGCCCTCCTCCCTCACGTCTGACAGCCCAGAGACCGCCTATCTACCCGCTCGGGTTCAAGGGCATTTCTGGCCCCTTCTAGATGCCAGTGGCGCGAACTTCCCGAACTGCGCAGGCGCGGGCGGAGGCCCGGGGGGAGGGAGGGCGGGGCGCAGGCGCGGACAGTCCGGCGGCGGGCGCCGGGGCGGCCGGACTCCTGCTTTCTTTGGCTGGCGGGCGATTCCCTGCGGGCCAACGGCGCAGAGCCGAGGCCAAGACGCCCCCAGGTTGGCGGTAGCGTTGGGTCGCACGACAGCCCCGCCGATCGGGTTCCTTGGGGGAGATTTCGACTTGTTGGCGGTAGGGTGAAGGCGCGCGCTTGTTGCTTTCTTTAGCCCCGGGGTTCATCCCCGCCCGCGTCCTCTCGGCTGGTGACCCCCAGCCCGCCTGGGAGCGGCCGGGTCTTCGGGGCTCCGGCGGCGTCCAGGTTTCCCCCGCCGGCCCCGGACGGGAGACACTGGTCTCTGGAGTGGCCCGGGTGGCTGGAGGGATCTTCGCGCGCTCTTCGCCGGCGGCTCAGATCTTCTCAGCCGCGGGAAACTTGGCTGTAGGCGCGGGGCTCCTTCGTCCTCAGATGGCCCCGGGGTTTTGGTGAAGAGCTTGTAGGGGTTGAGGTCTGGGGTGAAGTTGGGGTCAGGAAGTGGGCTTTTGTCACGTGCGTGCTGATACTTCAAGGACAACAACTTAAGTCTGTCTAAAGGGTGCTTGCAAATATCAAATTGGATTTGTCGTTAATCCCAGTTTCATGAAAACCAAACTGTGTCATCTAGAAAAATTAAATCGTGATGTTTGAAGGGTTTTTTTGATGGCATTTCTTTTAGGGACGGAAAGCAGGACTCCAGGGTAGAGGAAGGATTGTAGAAACATTAGGACTTGAGATAATACTGTGATAATTCTTAGAAGAGCAACTATTTGATGTTTAAACCTGAAGACAGAAGTTAGGTGAGCTCTTTTTTCTCTCTGCGTGTTTCGTGAACAGACTAGACAGCCACTGTTTTAAAGACAAGCTACTTGGGACTTTTACAGATTCCCAGATTTGGAAAGCTGTTGTGTAGTCTTAATATTTGCAATAGCATATGCAGTGGCCTGCAGTTAGATACATGGGTATACAGATGTGAAGGGAGCATATGAATAGAAATTCTACTTAGATTTATATCATGTAATTTCTATTACTATGTGACATATCCACAGTAATAGTTTTATATTGGAATGTGTATTCAATACTTAATTAATGGGTGCAAGTACAAAAATGTTTGGAAGCGCTAGTGTGTTGCTTAACCAAGCAATCAAAAATATTCTAGAGGAAAAAAAAAATGGGTGGTTGCGTCTGTACTGAACATGCGCGGACTTTGGGGGGGGGTGTGTGTGTGTCATTATTCCCAAAACAATATAACAACTGTTTACACAGCATTTGCCTTTATTAGGTATTACAAGTATTCTAGAAATGACTTAAAAGTATAGGTTAGGTTGGGCACCTGTAGCACAGTGGTTACCGTGTGGCCACATGCACGGAGGCTCGCTGGTTCGAACCCAGCCCAGGCTAGCTAAACAGCAATGACAACTGCAACAAAAAAATAGCTGGGCACTGTACCGGGCGCCTGTAGTCCCAGCTATTTGGGAGGCTGAGGCAAAAGAATCCCGCTTAAGCCCAAGAATTTGAGGTTGCTGTGAGCTGTGACGCCATGACACTACCGTGGGTGACATGGTGAGACTGTCTCAAAACAAACAAAAAAAACTTTACATTAAAAAAAAAAGTAGGGCGGCGCCTGTGGCTCAGTGAGTAGGGCGCCGGCCCCATATGCTGAGGGTGGCGGGTTCAAACCCAGCCCCGGCCAAACTGCAACAAAAAAATAGCTGGGTGTTGTGGCGCCTGTAGTCCCAGCTGCTCGGGAGGCTGAGGCAGGAGAATCGCGTTAAGCCCAAGAGTTAGAGGTTGCTGTGAGCCGTGTGACGCCACGGCACTCTACCGAGGGACATAAAGTGAGACTCTGTCTCTACAAAAAAAAAAAAAAAAAAAGTATAGGTTATATGCACATACTATGCCAATTTACCTAAGGGACTTGAGCATCTGTGGAATTGGGTATCTGGGAGGATGGTGGTGTATCATCCTGGAACCAGTCTCGCATGGATACTGAGATATGACTGTACCTAACAGGATTTTTAAATATGTGGAGACAGAGAGATTGGAAGAGAACTTCAGATACCTGTATCTATCTATCCACAATAAGTCTAATACATTAAGTATTGAGCCTGCCAAAAGTACAAATGGCATGTTAAAGTTGTTACAGGGAAAAATAAGTTTTATTTCCTAAAGGTTTATTTTGCTGAGTGCCTAGTCTGTAGAATTTTAGATAAAACCTGCCTACATCACGATTTTAGACTACACTTAGGAAAATTAATCAAAGATGTACTTGGCTTACTTTTCAGAGTTAATAAATGGCTCAAAATTTTACCATGTGCATATGCTTGTATTTGACATAATTAAATGTCACAGATATATTTACAAACTTGTCCAGCTGACTGAAGATCACTTATATCAGTATAAGCATTTTTTATAAAATAAGTTACATTTTTTCTCACTCAGCATGCATTCCTTGATCACCAAATTTGGTTTTCTTAGTTCTGCTGGCAAATCCTCCCCTACTTTACTGCTTACTGGTCTTTCTATCTCAGTATTTTAGTGTTTTTTCAAACAAAATAAACTTCCTTCCTCCTTGCTAAACCTGTTCTGTCTGCTTAGGATGGCATTTGGCATTAAGTGTGAAGATGAAACACAAAATGAAATTTTAAAAAGCAAGCTCACAGTTCTGATTGACCTTACTGGTTGTATTAGAGGGACATGTGATTATAAAATCTTTTTGTCAGTTTTAATGTAGGATAATCAGAGGATGAAGAATGGATTAATAGCCAATATCACAGTCTATGAATAATTAAGCTGTAAAGTAAACTAAGTTGTTTATACCAGTAGGAACTTGGACATTAACGAGGTTTGACTTTGTTTTTGTTTTGTTTGTTTTTTTTTTTGAGACAGATTCTCAAACTGTTCCCCTGGGTAAAGTGTTGTGACATCACAGCTCACAGCAACCTCTAACTCTTGGGCTTAAGCAATGCTCTTGTCAGCCTCCCAAGTAGCTGGTAGTATAGGCACTCACCACAATGCCCGTCTATGTCTATTTTTTGGTTGTAGTTGTCCTTTGGCTGCCTGGGCTGGATTTGAACCTGCCACACTGAGCCTTGACTTTGGGTTTTGACAAACCTGGTCTTGGACCTTGGCTTTGCTAAGTTATAGCTGTATAAGCCTTTAGAAGTTCCAGCAAAGTCATAGCTACATAAAGTCAAGTTATTCACGTGAGCCTCAGTTTCCCCTTTTGCATAATAAGAAATATTTATCTCATAAGAATGTTGAGGATCAAAGGAAATAAAATGTTCACCTCTCAAGTTAAGTACATAGTTATTCAATAAATGTTAATTCAACGCACTCATCTTACCCAATCCTTGTTTTTTGGAGACAGAGTCTCACTAGGTCGCCTTCAATAGAGTGCCCTGGCATCACACCTCGCAGCAACCTCAACCCCTTGGGCCTGAGCTATTTTGCCTCAGTCTCCCAAGTAGCTAGGACTATAGGCACTCCCCACAACGCCCGGCTATTTTTTTTGTTGTCGTTGTTGTTTAGTAGGCCGGGCCAGGTTTGAGCCCTCTAGCCCCGGACCATGTGGCCGGTGCCCTAACCACTGAGCTATGGGCACCGAGCCTTACCTAGTCTTTTAAATCTGCTGACGTCATGTCTCCTTTCATGTCTCATATTAACACTGCTTTTGTTTAGCCCCTCATCTTTTTTTTTTTTGCAGTTTTTGGCCGTGGCTGGGCTTGAACCCACCACCTCTGGCATATGGGGCTGGTGCCCTATGCCTTTGAGCCACAGGCGCCGCCTAGCCCCTCATCATTTAAGCCCAGTTAGCCCCTCATCAACTCTTCTGCTGCTTTTCTTAGTGTTTCATCTGTCTTCTACATTGAGGCCACAGAAATGTTTTCAAAACACAAAAAGTATTCAAGTTTTGTTATCTAAAATATGGTGTTCTGCTGATTCTGAATGTTTTGATGAATGGACCTACAAATTTTTTTATATAAATATATTTCTTATCTAGTGAGTCTCAAGATTTCATGATATATTTGAAGCAATGTACTAATTCAGTACATTATAAATGAGAGTTTAATGTAGAATAAATGTCTATTGTGGTGGGAAGAGTGGAATTGGGGAGGAGGTACACAGGCCAGGGCAGATCCAGAAGTAACAGTTAATTTGCCTTTTTAAAAAAACAAAAACACTGTTTTCTATTCATAATTCTATTTTGTTTGTCACTACTCTAAGTTCCTTTGATGTTAATGGAAAGTATGATTATTAGCTAAGTTTTTAAATTTAGAATTCCGTTAAAATGGAATTGATCTCATATTTCCTATTCATTTACATGTTGTAATAAACTCATGGTTATTGATTTTTCTTCTTGAATTTATTATTTTATTGATAATATTCATTGTTTCCCTGTAAGGGAGAAATGTTACGTTTTTTAATTCTGATTTTTTAAATTATAAATAACTAAATAAGCAAATATTAAAACCATGAAGAGCTTTATGGATATATTGAAACTCCCAGAGGACCATTTTTTTTTTCTTTTGTAAATAGGTCTATTGAATCTGTAAATGGGCCTCATTAGTCTATTGTAAACAATTTTGCTATTTTAATTTGTGTTTAACTCTCTGGGCATATATATCTGTTGTTGAAAATCTGTCATTACAAATTGATTCTTATTTTAAAAGGTAGGCTCCATCAGCATCTGTTAGATGCAAGTTACCTTGGCAACCTAATAGCAAACTGCAAATCTCACGTCATCCTCAGCAAATGAAAAACATTGTCATCACGTAGTGTTCTAGTGTGCTATCTTCTGTGTAGTATAGAATCTCACATTCATTGTGGGAAGCACATCACCTTTTCCCTTGTACATAACAGCTGATGTCTGAGTGCCTGCTAACGGCAAGATTATGTATTAAGCACTAATAAAAGCAGTGTCTAAAAGGACATTTAATGTTGGGAGAACCAAAAAATAGTGCTTTCTCTGTGCTCTTCTGTAATAAATAAATTACTTCTCAGTAATTGAGAAGGGAATAGTGGATGAGTGGTAAAAAAGAAAGTGTTATTGGAAGAATAATGGACTGGTAATATTTCAGGAAATTTAAGTTAGCAACAAGCTGAAGCTAATGTGTGTTGATTCTTGCTACTAAATACTTTGAAAAAATGTTTAATTTTGAAGTTTTGACTTCTGTGAGATTCAAAAGAAGCATTTATTTGTAAAAATGATGCCAAATATTATGTGGTTGTGATTGTAATGGTAATTTGTTTAGGTGAAATGCTCTCTGGATGTTAATTAACATATCTTCTACATGGTATTTGATTTCTCATAATATGCTTTTTATTGTCTTCAGGATGGTATAAAAGGTCCCAGTTCTTTTTTATGGTTTACAGTAATTCTTCTCAAACTGTAATGTGTTTGTGAATCACCTGTAGTCTTATTAAAGATTCTGATTTAGATGTCTTAGGGTGGGGCCAGAAGTTCTGTATATCTGGTAAGTTCCAAGGAGATAGAGATGCTGTTTGCTGGTCCCTGGATCACACTTTGAATATGAAGGGTCTACAAGGTCTTCGGGAGTTTGTTTTTCCCCTACTGCTCTAACTTTATTTCTTGCTGGTTGTGCCTTATAATTTATGGTACAGTGTCATGGCCTTGTGTATAGTATCTCCGTAGCAGCAGTTTGCAAAGTGTTGGCCAGGGATTCATCAGAGTCTTGCAAGGGATCTACAAGGCCAGAACTGTTTTTATAATAATTGTAATTGTAAGATGTTATTTGCCTTTTTTGTACTCACCCTCTTATGAGTGTACAGTGGCATTTTCCAGAGGTTACATGATTTGTGAGATGTCATTACTCTTACTGATGGACGGTGTACTTGTGTGTTCTTTGTTTTAGAAGTTTCTCAGTTTTAATTTCTAATATTGATAGGGATAAGTAAGAACTCTTTGAAGTCCTTAGTACTGTTTTAGATCATAACCTTTGAGGGCCCCCCTCTTACATATTGGATTGTGAATGCAGAGACTCAGATCTGCAATCTAGAATCTAGAATCAGAGCTGTTTCCTTAGCCACGTGGTCTCCAGTGGCACTGTAGTAAGAGTGGTTTTCTTTCCTCTACAATGGGAAATGTCCTCACTTTCTACTAGGTTTCCTTTTATGTCAGGCAAGGGGCAGAGGGAGTAAGTAGCACTATATTACTTCCTCCTATGGGTAGAAGTCTAGATTCCATGGGGGGAGTCTTCACTGACGGCATTATTATGGCCCCCTACTTGGCCTAGTTAGCCTTCTCTGACCCAACACCAGTGAGTGAGATGCTATCTTATTTATAACCTCACCAGGGTGAAAGTCCAGTCTACTCACTTTCTTTTGGTGGCAGGAAGAGAGTGGGGGAGAAGATACAGTTTTTTCAGGATTGTTTGAGTAAAGTAGAGCAGTTATTGTCCAAAACTTTACTGTCTTAGGCTGCCCTTGTCCCGGTCTTTTGGCTAGAGAGAGCTAACTTTCCTTGGTTCCTCTGCATCCTCCCACACACACACTTGTTGACTCCTACAAGTCTGAGATTTGAGACAAAAGGAAAACTAAAGGAACTTTAACTACTGTATTGTTCTTGGGTCTGCCTTCTTTTCATCATTCAGAATCTTTGTATGTTTTTATATATAATGCTAAGATTTTTTGTTTGACTTAGATTAGGAAAAAGTACATTCATAGCATATTCTTGGAAGCAAAAATCTCTCATTTCTTTTTTAACTTGTGTTTTGGGAGAAGGAATTAGAGATTTAAGTTTACCCCATAGCATACCCCTTATACTTACTTGTATAAAATCATGTGAATAAATACATGGGTTACTGCGAAAGTTTTGAGTAGTCTGTGTTACGGTCCATTATTTCACTTCTAAGAAACACAGTCAACAGTGTTTTTCTGATTGACCTGTGCAAGTTTCAATTTGCTTCACTTATTGTTGTTGCTGGGTGGGCTTCATTTGTTTCTGTGTGGATTTCATGAATCTTCATTTTTGTGTATCTGAAAACTTTCATCATGACCCACTTATTAAAAACAGTCTCATGAAAGAAAAACTATATTTGATAAAGCAAAGAACTAGTTTGTTTAAAATAGCTCTCAAACTTAAGTGGAATTTGTATGAAAGCATGACTGCAAATGAGGATTTTATAAAATATAAGATAATTTTTTATATTAAATTCATGGCTTTAAAAATTATCAATGTTGGGCGGTACTTGTGGCTCAGGGAGTAAGGCGCTGGCCCCATATACCAAGGGTGGTGGGTTCAAACCTGGCCCCCGGCCAAACTGCAACAAAAAATAGCTGGGTGTTGTGGCAGGCGCCTGTAGTCCCAGCTACTCAGGAGGCTGAGGCAAGAGAATTGCCTAAGCCTGAGAGCTGGAGGTTGCTGTGAGCTCTGACACCATGGCACTCTACCAAGGGTGACAAAGTGAGACTCTATCTCTAAAAAAATAAAAAAATAAAAAGTTTAAGAGGCAAAAATAAATAAATAAATATTATCAGTGTTTGAGGAAATAAAATTACATATTTGATTCAGGAAGATATGAACCTATAAAAAAACCAATATATAAGAAAAAAATTGAAATGATTTTATAAAATTAACTTTAAAATAGTCTCCACTATCTAATAAGTTTGAGGATAATTCTCACTTTTTAAAAACATTTAAGTGTCATGACATTGAAGCAATTTTAAAATACTAAAATATGTGCAAACTAGTTCATTTAATGAACCATATACACATTGTCATAATACCAAAATTTGACATAATTCCCCCAAATATTTATAGATATTGATATTTCCAAGAAATTGCAATAGATTAAAAAATTAAACCCTGTTTGCAAATGTCTTTGTCTTCTTCGCTTTCCTTTTTTCTTGTGTTCCTTCTCCAAAGTCCCTGTTCTGTTTTTACACATCAACTTCATGATCCTTCTGTATTAACCACTCTTGCATCCCTACTCCCAACATGCATACACAAGTACTTAAGACTAGATTTATTGGCCTGTGTGCACATCCTGAGCTAAAGCTACAATTTCTGTTAATGAGGACTGACTAGAGTATCTGAGTCCAAATTCTTGAGAGGAAATTTTAGTCAATCTACCGTTATTGTGGAGCAGAAAGGAGTCAGGTACGTAGTACAGACAAGGTTGCTGTGGTCTAATATTTGAGGGACCTAAAAACCTAGAACTTACGTATGTCAGGGATATTTTTCTCCATTTATTCAGCAATCAGGTATTAGGTACTAATCATTTTAAGTCTTACATGTATTCTAAGGAAAAAAATGAAAGCAGCAAAGTCATAAAGTTTAGTTTCAGTCACAGGTCATCAGCTTTGGAGGTTTAGTAGTCACTTGTTTATCAAAATTTTGTGTAATTTTAAATATGTTAATTTTTTAGGTTTAAATTTATGGTATAATGGCAAAAATAGGCAATCAACATGGACTAATTGTTAAGAGAATAGTTAAAGGAAACTACTGGTGCTAGGAGACACTGCTTCAAAATATGCTGCTTTGGGAAAATAATTTATAAGTTAAATTATAAAAATTACTTTATAACTTAAAAAAATTAGATGATTGCTCTGGAATAGATTTAGGAGGAACTGTGCTGTCACTATTAGTAGATATAGGAAAGTAGAGTCTACAGTTTCACAAATGGTATCTTTTACCTTTTGTGATTTTAGGAATCACAACATTTAGGTAGGCTCATATTGTTATATTCTTGGCCAGTTTTACTCTGAAGTAAAAGTCCACAACTATAGAGTGTACAGATGATTTTTTTTTTTAAGCAACACACATTTGTTATCTTACACTTCAGTAGATTAAAAGTCTGACACAGGTCTCACTGGGCAAAATACAGGTGTTAGTAGAACTATGTCCCTTTAAGAGGCTTTGGGGGGAAATGTGTTTCTTTGCCTTTTGTAGCATTCTTTGACTTATGGTCCTTTTCCTTTTTGTTGTGTAGAAGACTAATTTGCTATATATTTTAGGGTGAAACTGGATAGACATAGTACTTCAAATTTAATAAACCATGTATGATTTATTTTGTAAGCTTAATGTAAATAACAACATTATAGATGTTAAGTATAAATACTTGATTTACATCATTGTTAACTATAAATATTTGTTCAGACCTGATGGCCAAAAGAAAGGAAGAAAATTTCTTCTCTCCTGAAAATGCCAAAAGACCAAGACAAGAAGAATTGGAGGATTTTGGTAAAGATGGTGATGACGATGAATGTGCAGTTGCTTTCACTAATGGTACCTCTACTTTGGTGAGTGCAAAATTACAAAATTATACTTTTTGATTGGCCTGTTTCTCACGTCTGGTTTATATGTCACATTCTGTGATAATTTAAAATCAGGAAAAAACAATGTGGCTTTTTAAAAGCTAAGGTAAAATTAATTACCTATTCTGGCTAACTTTGGAGCTTAGGATAATATTAGAATAGAGAAAATGATGAAACAAAGTATTGAGTCTTTGCAAAGATGAATGAAGTTGAAAGACCCCTAGTAAGGGGGTAAGAGCAAGATTCTGGACCAGAAGGATTGTTCAGCTGAGCTCTCTTAGAATGACTGGGGAAAAAGAGAGAGCCCAGCCATACCTGGCAAGAGGACCTTACCCAGAGTCATACCTCAGGTTGCACAGCGAGGAGGTGGCGAGCTGGATACAGCATATGATCTGGAGTGGTGGAAATCTGATGAATTAGATAAGTGATTATGACCAGCTGGGATCAGACAGCTGCCCACATAGGTCCAGGACCTGAGGAAGCCTTTCCAGAGTTTTTGATTGTTGAGGGAAGCTGTGTGTTGAGTGGAAAGCTTGGAAGAGTTGGTGGACTTGAGCAGCATACAGCAACCAGATTTGAATGCCAGTTGGAGTGGACTTGCCATACATTTGGTGGCTGGCAAAGCAGCCACACCGAGAAGGTCTCCACAACCAGCAGGCTGCCATTGTGAGGTTGTGAGAAGGTCTTAGCAGGAGCCTAAAGTATGGCAGTTTTAATTCCACCTGCCAGGATCAGAACTCCAGTCTTAGAACAGCTGAGTGACTCCCATACTCCATGGGAACTGGACTCAGGGGACTTTATGAGCCCTGCCTGTCAAGGATTCTTGTGATCCCAACTCAGCAGGATCTGAATGCTGCGTTTGGGATAAGAACCATAGAGGTTGCTGACTGTGCTCTCTGTCTCCTAAAAAAACCCAAAGCACCAGTGTCCCCATGACCCATTGCAACATACTGTCATCAAGAGTAAGGACTTCTGTTTTAAACAAAAGAAGTAGTGAGAAGTAAAAAGGAGGACAAGAAGGTGAACAGGAAGAAAGAACACATGAGGAGAAACCAACAGAAAAATTCAGGCAACATGAAAAACCAAAACACAGTAGCTCCCACAAGGGACCATGAGGCAGCTACTATAGAAGATTCCACCTATAAAGAATTAATGGATTGGACAGAAAGGGAATTTAAAACACGAATGATAAAGACAATAAAAGGAATGGATGAGAAAATGGAAAGAAAGAACTAAAAGACGAGATATATAGAAAATAGAAAGGATATGGCGGAGCTTAAGGAAATGAAGGAGACAATCAGGGAATGTAAAGATGCAGTAGAAAGTATCAAAAATAGGTTAGACCATGGAGAAAAAAGAACTTCAGAGATAGAGGATAAAGTTTTCAACTTAACCCTGATAGTTAAAGAGGCAGAAAATAAGAGAGAGAAAGTAGAACAGGAGCTTAGAGAACTACAAGACTCCATGAAGTGTTCAAATATGCATATACTTGGGATTCCTGAAGTGGAAGAAGATTGTCCCAAAGGAAGGAAGCCTTACTGGAGACCATAAGGGAGAACTTCCCACGTTTTACTAAAGACCCTGACACTCTCCTTTCAGATGGATATTGAACCTGTATCACCTTAATTCAAACAGAACCTCTCCAAGACACATTGTAATGAACCCATCCAAAGTCAAGATGAAAGAAGTATGAGCAGCCAGGAGTAATCGCCAACTGACCTACAGAGGCAGAGCCATTAGGATGATAGCAGACTTTTCAACTGAAAACTTCTAAGCCAGAAGAGCATAGTCCTCCACCTTCAACATTCTTAAACAAAACCAATTTTCAGTCTAGAATTCTGTATCCTGCTAAACTAAGCTTCAGAATTGATGGAGGAATCAAATCTTTTGTGGATAACACAAGCACTGAGGAAATTTGCCCCAATAAGACTAGCTATACAGGAAATACTTAGACCTCTTCTCAACAATGACACCACAATGGACCACCAGCAAAGTAAACACCCAGAAGCTAAAGGTCAAAGCATACCTTCCACAATGGCCCAAAGGATAAAACTACACAATGGACTTTCACAAAAGAGGATGAATAGAACTCTACTACACTTATCAGTTCTCTCAATAAACGTCAGTGAACTGATCTCAACCACTGAAGAGGCATAGGCTGGCTGATTGGATAAAAAAGCACAAGCTATCCATATGTTGTCTCCAGGAGACAGACCTAGCCTTGCAGAACAAATTAAAACTCAGGGTTAAGAGATGGAAAACAGTATTTCAAGCAATGGAAATCAGAAGAAAGGAGGGGTTGCAATCTTATTTTCAGATACAAGCCAATTTAAAGCAACTAAAAAAAGACAAAGATGGATACTTTGTACTAGTCAAAGGAACAAGAAGACATTTCAATTTTAAATATTTTTATGCACCCAACTTAAATGCTCCCAGCTTTATGAAACAAAACTTGATGAGTCTGTGCAATATGATATCCCATAACACCATAATAGTTGGGGACTTTAACACCCCTCTGACAGAACTTGACCAATTCTCTAAACAAAAACTAAACAAAGATGCAAAGGACTTAAATGTGACCCTAGAACCAGTGGGATTAATGGAAATACGTAGAACACACCATCCCAAAGCTAAGGAATATACATTTTTCTCATAGGCCATGATACGTACTCCAAAATCAACCACATCCTAAGATACAAATCAAACCTCAGCAAAATTAAAAGAATAGAAATTAAACAACCTTATGCTGAATGATAGTTGGGTTCAGGAAGAGATAGAAGAGAAAATAATTAGATTCCTCAAACATAACAACATAACAACTTGTGAAGACACAAGTTACCAAAACCTATGGGTTACAGCAAAAGCAAAAACTTATCCCTCTAGAGGTCTACGTTTGAAAAAGAAAGAGAGCTTATCAACAACTTCATGAACCATCTTACAGAATCGGAAAAGAAAAACAATCTAATCTCAAACACAGTGAAAGAAAAGAAATAACCAAAATTAAATCAGAGATTAATGAAATTGAAAAGAAAAGAATCATTCAGAAAAGTAACGAAACAGTTGGTTTTACAAAAAAATAAATAAAATCAATAAACCTTTGGCCAGATCAACTAGAAACAGAATAGTAAAATCTCTAGTAACCTCAATCAGAAATGATAAAGGGGAAATAACAGCAGATGTCACAGAGATACAAGAGATCATCTCTGAGTAGTACTACAAGAAACTTTATGCCTAGAAATTTGACAATGTGGAGGAAATGGATCAATACCCAGAATCACACCCTCTCCCTAGACTTAAGAAGAAATAGATCTCTTGAACAGAACGATTTCAGGAACTGAGATCAAAGAAACAATATAAAATCTCCCAACAAAAAAAGCCCTCGTTCACATGGCTTGACACCAGAATTCTACCAAACCTTCAAAGAAGAGCTTATACCCATATTGCAGAAATTGTTACAAAAAATTGAGAAGAAAGGAATCTTCCCTTAATACACTCAAGAAGCAAGCATTACCATGATACCCAAAACCAAGAAAAGACCCAACTGAAAAGGATAATTTCAGACCAATTTCACTAATTAATATAGATGCAAAAATTCTAAGTAAAATCCTAGCCAATGAATTACAGCTACACATTAAAATTATCATTCATCACGATCAAGTAGGTTTCATCCTAGGGATGCAAGGCTGGTTTAACATATGCAAGTCCATAAAGGTATTTTCACTATCAACAGAAGCAAAAACAAAGACCATGTGATCTTCTCAGTAGATATGGAAAAAGCATTCATTAAAATTCAGCATCCTTTTCTAATTAGAACACTGAAGAAAATAGGTATAGGTGGGACATTTCTTAAATTGATCAAGGCCATCTACAACAAACCCACAGTAATACAGTGAATGGAGTAAAACTGAATGCTTTTCCACTTAGAACTGGAACCAGACAAGGCTGTGCTCTATCAGCACTGCTATTCAACATAGTATTGGAAGTTTTAGCTAATACGGTCAGGCAAGAGAAGGAAATAAAGGGCATCCATATGGGTGCAAAGGAGGTCAAACTCTCCCTTTTTGCTGATGGTATGATCTTATACTTAGAGAACCCCAAAGACTCCACCCCAAGACTCCTGGAAGTTATCAAAAAATACAGTAACATCTCAGTACATAAAATCAGTGTCCACAAATTAAAAGCCTTCATATATGCTAGTAATAACCAAGATGAGAAGCTAATCAAGGACACAATTCTCTTCACAGTAGCTTCAAAGAAAATGAAATACCTAATAATATACCTAAGAAAAGAGGTAAAGGACCTCTGTAAAGAAAACTACTAAACCCTAAGAAAAGAAATAGCAAAAGATATTAACAAATAGAAGAACAAACCATGCTCATGGTTGGGAAGAAGCAACATTGTTAAAATGTCTATATTTCCCAAAGCAATATACAGATTCAATGCAATCCCCATTACCATGCCAAGATCATATTTTTCTAGATTTGGAAAAAATAATTTTTTGTTTTGTATGGCACCAGAAAATGCCCCATAGAGCCAGGGCAATTCTTAGTAATAAAAACAAACCTGGGGGCTTGAGCCTACCAGACTTTAGGATGTACTACAAGACCATAGTAATCAAAACAGCCTGGTATTGGCACAAAAATAGAGACAGACATTTGGAACCAAATAGAAAACCAGGAGTTGAAACTAACATCTTATAGCCACCTAATCTTTGATAAACCAAATAAGAACATACTTCGGGGGAAAAAAAATCCCTACTCAATAAATGATGCTGGGAGAACTGGATATCCACATGTAAAAGACTGAAACTGGAGGACCTACACCTTTCTCTACTCACTAAATTGATTCAAGATGGATAAAAGATCTAAATCGAAGGCATGAAACAATAAAAATCCTCGAAGAAATTGTGGGAAAACACTTGAAGTTATTGGCCTGGGGAAAGACTTTATGAAGACTTCTGTAGCAATTGCAACAACAACAAAAATAAACAAATGTGACTTAATTAAACTGAATAGTTTCTCTACAGCTAAGGAGACAACAACCAAAGGAAAGAGACAACCGTCGGAATGGGAAAAGATATATGCATATTATGAATTGGACAAAAGCTTGATAAATAGGATCTACAGGGAACTCAAATTAATCAACATTAAAAAAGCCAACGATTGCTTATATCGATGGGCAAGAGAGATGAATAGAACCTTCTCTAAAGAAGACAGATGAATGGCTAACAAATAATGAAAAAATGCTCATTGTCTCTAATTATCAGAGATATAAATCAAAACCACTTCACAATATCACCTAACCCCAGTGAGAATGGCCCACATCATAGAATCTCGTAGCTACAGATACTGGCTGGCATTGATGTGGAGAGAAGGGAACACTTTTACACTGCTGGTTGGTCTGCAAACTAATACAGCCTTTTTGAAGGAGGAGAATCCCCAAAGAACTCAAAACTAGATCTCCTATTTGATCCTATAATCCCATTACTGGGTATCTATCCAAAAGGAAAAGAACCATTTCATCATAAGGACATTTCCACTAGACTGTTTATAACAGCTCAGTTTACAATTGCCAAACTGTGGAAACAACCTAAATGCCCACCAATCCAGGAATGGTTTAACAAGTTGTGGTGTATTTATACCATGGAATACTATTCAGCCACTAAAAAAGATGAGACTTTACATCTTTTTTATTAACCTGGATGGAGTTGAAACACATTTTTCTTAGTAAAACGTCACAAGAATGGAGAAGCAAGAATCCAATGTACTCAATTCTGATAGGAGGATAGTTGATGACCTAGTACTTGGTGGAGGGTGGAGGAATGGAGGAGTAGAGAGAGGGAAGGGAGGGATGAGAGGGTGGGGGTACATGATGTATGAAACACCTCTTGGAGGTGGGACACAATTATAAGAGGGACTTTACCTAACGAATGCAATCAGTGTAACCTGGTTCTCTGTACCCTCAATGAATCCTCAACAATGAAAAAAGAAAAGAGAAACCAACCCCTAGTAAGTCCTAAAAAGGAATCAAAGAAGACCTAAATAAATGGAGAGGCATACTTATTTGTGGATTAGAACACTCAATACAGAAGTGAAGTCTGTTCTTTCTCAATGACACATGGGTTTAATGCAACTCTATCAAAATCCATTAAGATTTTTTGATCATACAGACAAATTTATTATAAATTTCATTGGAAAAGGCAAAAGAACTGGAATAGCTAAAACCATTTTGAAAAAGAAAGAAGTGGGAAGAATCATTCTTCCCAATTTCAAGACCTATATAGTTAATAGTAATAAACATTGTATCAGTGTCACTGTCTTAGTTGTGAATTTATTTTTTTTTGAGACAGTGTCTTAACTTTGTCCCTCTGGGTAGAATGCTGTGGTGTCTATCTCACAGCAACCTCAAACTCTTGGGCTTAAGCCATCCTCTTGCCTCAGCCTCTTATGTAGCTGGGACTACAGGTGCCCGTCACAATGACTGGTTATTTTAGAGATGGGATCTCACTTTTGGTCAGGCTGGTCTCAAACTCCTGAGCTCAAGCAGTACACCTAGATTGCTAGGATTACAGGCTTGAGCCACTGTGCCCAGCCTTAGTTGTGATTTTGTACTATTGTTCATATAGTACATATATGCAAGATGTTTCTTAACAACTGCGTGTGAATGTGTGGTTGTCTCAAAATGAAAATGTATTTAAAAATTCTTCAACCATGATTTCTAGTACTCCTCATATAAGGATGTAAATGTTTTCTGCATTTTAATAAGGTGTATGTCCAGAGTAGAGAGCTGGGGAGTTTTTAAAGAAACCCTTCAAATAGGGTGGCACCTGTGGCTCAAAGGAGTAGGGTGCCTGCCCCATATGTCAGAGTGTTGGAGGTGGCGGGTTTAAACCCAGCTCCGGCCAAAAACTGCAAAAAAAAAAAAACAAAGGAAGAAGAAACCATTCAAATAGCTAGAGAGATGAAAAGTGGTCTTCAGAAAATGAAATTTATTCTGAGAAAATGAGGCTGATTCTTTCTGGTGTTTAGATAACTACAACATGTAGGTGACTACTGTGTGCCATATTCTTGGTAAAACCATTTATAAGCCATCTCTAATTTAATGATGACATATACTTACAATATAGGAATTACTGTTTCTGTCTTACAGATTTGGAAACCATATATCTTATTTACATTACCAAACGTCACACAGCTGTCATAGTAAATGACAGATGCAGAGAGTCACAAGAAGAGCAGCTTTACCTTTTAAGATGTGTGTTCTGCTTTTTCAATTGAGACAGTGAATGTTATATAGTGAATTAGTATTCAAACCATGGTTGGATAGTCATCTTTCAGGGATGTGCTAAATATAGTTCTGTATTTTATAGCAAGTTTTGCTGTAACAGTTGGGATAGCAGTTCTCATCCAGGGAGATTCTGCTTGCATGCCCAGGGGATATTCAGCAATGTCTGGATCATTTTTGGTTGTCACAAGTGGGTCAAGTGTATACTTGTACTAGCATCTAGTCGGTAGAGGCTAGGGATGTTGCTAAACATTCTACAATGCACTGAACAGATCCCCCACCAAGAAAAAAATTATCAGACGCCAGATGCCAATATCGTAAATATTAAGAAACTTGTGATACATTTATTAGCTTCTTTGAAGATTTGGGGGTGTGTGCTAGACTCAGAGAAAGTTTGTGTTTTGATGTCACCATTATTCACTTTCGATAACCTTTTTCATTGGTAATAACTCCTAGTCTTTCTCCTGCCAACATGCTTGGATGAGTATAATGAGTGAATTATATTGACTGTTTTCTTCCATTGTTTTTTATTAATAGACTGCAGCAGAAGTTGGAATAATAGAGAGTATTCAGCTAAAAAACTTCATGTGTCATTCGATGCTTGGACCCTTTAAATTTGGTTCTAATGTCAACTTTGTTGTTGGCAACAATGGAAGTAAGTCCTTTTACTCTCATTTGACTTCGAACAGACCTTTGAGATTAGAGTACATTAACTTTTAGATGTAAGTGACTATTAGTCTTGGTAAGTATTTAATTTATAGATTTGTGACTTGTGATTATTAATATTTTCAGTATTTGCTTTCAGTGTATGCTTAAAGAAAATGCTGTATTAATTCTAGGTTTATTATTTAAGTGGTAAGAATAAAAATCCCTGTTTATGTTTTTAATCCATTCATCTTGAAATCCATACCATATAAAGGTAGACAGGCAGTTTTCACTTTCATTGAGGCAGTCCTCATTTTGATTGAGGCAGCCCTGTTTCTTATCTTGACTCAAAGTTGTAACTGAGCACAAATGAGGTGCCTTGGCAATCCAAGCAGGAAAGTAACTAATTGTTGCTGTTATGGCTAATGAAAGCTTTGAAGAGGAGGTGGTTGGTATTTGTGCTAGTACTTGAATGAAAATTTTAGATTCTTTAGGTCTCATTGGGGAAGAAGAAGCTGAGATGTTTCAGGCAAAGATTGTTCATCAGCAAAGGTATAAAGAGCAGAATAGGTATGGTATGGGGCATGGAGATTACCTTAGATGATCTACTGTGTGGTACCCGGTAGGGGAGGAGCAGGCGCTGTCTCTAGAGGGTCATGTTTAGGTAAAATTATTAAGGATCTTGTATGTCATGATAAAGATGATAAAGATTTTGGAGTTTTATTTAAGTCAGTAGAGAGCCAATTAGTTTTTGAGTAAGGGAATGAAAGAAACCAGATACGTTGTGGAGAGTGCGTTAAAGGAGGAAAGTATGTGAGGCAGCAGGACCAGTTAGGCAGCTCTGGGATAGGCCAGCCATGCATGAGAGGCTGGTGGCTGGGCTGAGATGGGCACATGGAGAGGAGGCTTGCCAGAGTCTACCAGCTGATGGCAGTGCTGGACTAGGAAGTGAGGTGTGTAGCTCTGGAGTTGGTTTTGTTCTATTTCTCCTACCCTGTCATTCAGTCAAGAAGAAGCAGTTTTAGGAGAGGATGGACAAAGGGATCAGTGCTTTGGAAGGGTCACCTGGGAGAAGCAGCAAAGAAATATTAGGGCGTTCTGAAGTTAGGTCTTGTTTAAAACTTTTGGAAAAAGTGAATTTTTTAATAAAACTTAATAGAATGGAAAATGATGCAGAAAGTGGAGGCAGTGTATTTGGTAATGAAGACAAGGCAGTTAGAATAGGAATTTAAAAAGCATTCAGGAACTAAAGTGGGTTGATTGAATGGTGTGTTTGGTTACTTTGGAGTATATAGTGGAAGATGATGGGCTAATAATAGTTGATTGGATTGATTTATCTTGGAGTTCAAAAATGGTTATCATATTCTAGGTAATTGTTAGAGATTTTGAAATTTCAGCTTGTCATTTTATTACTGTCAGGATAAAAAGAAGTACACTTACTAAGAGCTCTTCAAATAGAAATAATTTTCAAAAATATGTGTGTGATTTTGCTGATTTGTTCCTATTTAAGTTCATTCATTCATTTAGCCAATATTCCAGTATGTATTATGTGCCGATATTGGGGATATAGCATTGAATGAAAGAAACAGCATTCCCATCCATGTGGAGCTTTTTTGTGAGGATGTTAAAAATAGTTTTTGATATCTGGAAATTTATGGAAAAAGTAAATAGGAATTGTCATTAGATTAGAAGGTAATAAAAATCAGTATATATGTGTAAATAGAGTAGTAAGTTCATTTATTAGGCTGATGGGCCTTGATGATACCATGAGAGTTTCAAGGTGGAAAGATATTGCAAGTTTTTTCTGGTTCCTTGTTAGTGGCAAAAATCTGATTTCTGAAATGTCCGTTTCTTTTCTAATAGTGGGAACTAAATATTTCATGACACATACAACATTTTTTAAAGGCTGTTTGTTAATTGAATTATAACACTTTATTTTAAGATGAGAGTAGCACTTTATTCAGTAACTTTTTGCATCAAATTGTGGGAGTGAGCCTTTTCTGTCTTCTTTAATAAATGTGATTTCTTCAATGTCTTTCTCTAGGTGGGAAGAGTGCAGTACTGACAGCTCTCATAGTTGGTCTTGGTGGCAAAGCAATCACTACTAATAGAGGATCTTCTTTAAAAGGTTTTGTGAAAGATGGACAGAAGTAAGTGTTTGCTTTCTACCATCTATTTTCAATTCTTTAGTAAGAAGCAGCTATTTTAGATTCCCAGTTCATGTAGACATGACTGGAAATCAAGTACCTTTCAAAAAAGAGCCAGAGTAGCATATCTTTTCATTCCTTTCTTTGCTGCTTGCTGCCAGCATGGCCCACTGTTGACTGTTGTCCTCTCAAAACAGATAGCTGTGTAACTTAACTACTATGCCTCTCCACCTAAACTCATGCCGTTGTTACCTTTCTAGAAGAAATGGCAGTGATAGAGTGCTCTGTTTAAAGGAGTATTTAGAAACATTGCATATCAGCAAGCTCATATTGATATAATGGGGATGATAAAGATCAGTGATCAGCCAAGGTATCCCTGCCTAAAATTACTGTTTTCAGAATTCCAAAATGTCTTCTGGTTTCTGGCTCCGTACCCAGGTGGGCTACCAGTGAGTTTGATTTGATGACCACAATCAATCACAAGTTTATTTGTGGTCCCTCCGAACCCTTGATGAATAGTCATATCAGTGCCCTATTTGGCTTTATGTTTATATTTATTTTTGTCATAGATTGCCTTCGTGTAGCTATATTTTATCCACTTTGCATGATCAAGGACTCATTGCCTTTTGTACACTAGCAGCTCTCTCTTTTAGGCTTTTTATTTTTCATACTGCCCCAGATACCTCTGAAAGGGTCTTTGTTTTTCATAACAACTGAATATTCTAGACTTTGTCATACATCTGCCAGCAGTGGGCTCCTTCACCTGTTCATTCTATCATAGACCCAATGCCTAGAACTTTTTGAAACATTCACTATTGACACCAATGTCTTTTTCCTGATGTAGATTTTGCTTTTGCTCAATGTTTTATCCATTTAACCTCCCTGTTTCATTACTCGAAAATAGAAAAGGGACAGAATATGAATCAGGGCTTCAGGCTTCTTATGTAGTGCTTAGGGATCTTAACTTTAAGCCAAGATTCCAAATCGACTCAAGAGAAGGAGAAAAGATACACAGAAAATCATTTCCCATGCTCTGTGGCCTTGGAAAAGAACTATTTGATAACAGTTCTCTTGCAGAGTTTCTGTCTCCACTTCTTTGGGCCCCAGCTCAGGGAGGTTTTCCTCCCATCCCCAAAGATTATGTCTCAAGTAATAAATTAGTTAGTTTAACATGTGTAAGATAATGTTCTCAGCTCTTATTTCAATTTATCATAATTAACTGTGTTTCCTTGTTGTCCAATCACTTAGTCTACTTGGCCAGATAATACATGCATCTTTCAAATACAAGCTTCAGGAAGAAATTATTGTTTATTACCATTAAATGTTTTATGTATCAGCTAAATACTTTGGATTTTCTTGCATTTGAGAAGTACTTAAATGGAAGTAGAAACTTCTTTCTGACGCTTATCCTCTGAATACTGCTTTTTTTTGGAAAAACAAAAAAAGACAAACCCATATCACTGACTTCTAAGGACATGGCTGCCTGTAAAAGGGAACATTAATATGTTTTAAAATAGAGTTAATAACAGCTTAAAAACTCTAACCTGAGCTGAGTCTCCCTTTTACTGACATTTTCTAATAAAAGCTTAAAGCAGAGAATTTCCAAATACATTACTATTCTGCTTATCATCCTTTCCCTTGTTTAAAACATTTGGTATTTATAAAATTTGCCTTGTTTTATAGTCTCTGATTCTGTCATCACTGTTTTTGCAGAATCAGGTCATTGAGGTTTTCAGTTCTGTGCTTACTTTTTCCTATATCTACAATCTATGCCGCTGTCCCACTTTAGGATGTCTGTCAGTCTGGCACAAGTTTGAGGTAGCTCTGAGGACTCTCCCTCCTCTTCCTCATCTCAGGCATTCCAATCTCCATTTGTGACACCTGGCTGTGGGCTTGCTTTCTTGGGATGTTTCAGCTCTCCTTAGAGATGCTTACCTAGCATGGTTAGGAGGCACCAGAGAACTGTGCCACGAGACACTTTGTATTAGGCTTAGCCCTCTGGTTATCCACCAGTCCTTTGCAATGACTTTGGGACTGTGAATGAATTGTCTCAATGTATTTCTTCACATGAAAACCTCTCTTGGTGACCCGAGGTCTCAGACCTCTTGCTATGTAGGTTCTCACTGGGCATATTCAGTTTACTGTGCCCGCTCTTGGCCTCCTGATACTAATCCTGGTGTAGGGGCTTTGGGTTTTTTGCAGTAGTCCTATTTTTGACACATCAGCTGTTTCACAGGGTTATAAAAGGACAAAACTCACACTCCTGTTTCATGTTCCTCATTTATTTAGTCAAAGATATAGAACCTATTGCAGATAAGCTGGCTACCCAGAAGAGGAGGAGGTGAATCATCTTTTTATGACTTGCTTTTTGGTCCGATTAGTGCATGCCAGTGTTTGTCAACCTTTTCTATTTCATGGCACACTTGAACCTATAGTTGAAGTTCTGCAGCACACTTAAATTACATTGATCAAAAAAAGAGTGAAAAAAAGAGAAAGAATATACTTACTCTGCTTTGAACTTCTTTTGAAAATAATTAGAGATCTTTAAAGTTTTTCGAGGCACACCTAAGATTCTCTCATGGCACCTAGGTATGCCATGGCACACGGGTGGAAAATCACTGGTATATGCGGCTGCCATTTACCTCTGTGTAGATAGTCTTTCAGAGTTGAAAAAGGAATCACATTCTTTACTGTGGCACCACGTACTTATGTTGTCATTCTGAAAGAGCTCTCACTGATAGTCTGTTTTTCCCCTTAAGGGTCTGGTGTATTATAGACCTTGTGCACTATGGCTAGTGACCTGAATTCAGTGTCCACAAAACTAGTGTAGTCGGGAGACTGCAGGCTAGTGCCCAGCTCACTTGTCTCTGTTTCTTTTGAGCAATAATTATGAGCCTTTTTTCATAAATGTTAATTTTTAAAAAACTTCTCTTATACAGTATTTGCTAAATTCACGTAGCAGTTGAATACCAGTAGGATACCAGTACCTCCAAAATTCTCACTGTACTAAAAAAAGCTCTCTAATATAAGGAATAGCTAGGAATGAAGATAATAAAGTAGATGTTTGCCATTTAAGAGAGGTATTTGATGATTCAGAGAGCAAATATATGTAGTCAATTTTAAAATGTTTTCATGAGGTACTTTAACTCAATACTAGTAATCATACTAATTAATGAAATAAAATATTTGTTTGCTTCATGTTATAGGGTAGCTGTCCTTCCCCAGTTGTACTTTAGTTAGAGGTTCTCAACCATGACTGTTTATTAGAATTAACTTGAGAAGCTTTTTAAAAATTTTAATTAAGGCTGGGAGCAGTGGCTCATGCCTGTAATCCCAGCACTCTGGGAGGCCGAGGTGGGTGGATTACCTGATCTCACAGGTTTGCGCCCAGCCTGAGCAAGAGCAAGACCCTATCTCTAAAAATAGCCAGGCATTGTGGCTGGCGCCTGTAGTCCCAGCTACTCGGGAGACTGAGGCAAAAGGATCCCTTAAGCCCAAGAGTTTGAGGTTGCTGTGAGCTGTGATGTTTCAGCACTCTACTGAGGGCAACAAAGTAAGGCTCTGTCTCAAGAAAAAAAAAAACAAACTCAATTATAAATTATAAATATAAATTAATTACAATTCTAAATTTTCAGGAGCATATCTGTTTTATTTAGGTAATTTTGTTTAAAAAAAAAATCCACTCAAGGTATTCTAGAAAAGGATATCACAAAGATAGAGGGAAATATATCTTGGAAACTTTAAGGAGGAAGTTCCCTAGAGGGGCTAGACTAAGACCTGCAGGACCAAGGATCATCTATCTTGGGGCTTTATCAGCCATCTGTCTCTGGCTGTCTGTATGTCTGCTGGTCTCCAGCCCTCTGTCTGTCTCTCTTCAATCTGTTCTGCAACTCTTCCTCTATACTATCTCCTGACCCTCATAACTTAATTGGTTGTACTGTTCAAGAGCTTATCTGTTCTATGCTCCTGCCTTTTCTCTGCAGACTTTGTATTTTCTCATCTGAGTACAATGCCTCAAATTGTTTTCTCTAGTTCCAGAGGCCTTGTAATTTTGTGGCTATAACAAATCACCATGCTTGACGTGCCGTGTCTTAACTGGAATTTTTTTTAAAAAACTTCTTATTTTGAAATAATTTGAAATTTACGGAAGTGTTGCAAAGATAGGCAGAGTTTCTTGTATATTACTCACCCAGTTTCCTTAATGTAGATATTTTACATCGCTAAAGTGCATTTACCAAAGCTATGCAATTAACATTGGTACAATATTAACTAAACAAGCCTTAAAATTTTTTACCAGTTTTTCTTAGTTTGAACTTTTAAAGAAGAGAATCTGATTGCTCAGTTAGTACAGATTTCTATATGTAGCTTAATTCCAGGAAGCCAGTATGGGGACTGATACGATTGCTAAGCCTTTTCTTTCTGCTTGAGTATGTGCAAAGAAGGGAGGTGGGGAGCCAGAGCTGTACACACTTCAGTGTGTCTACCATTATGCCAGTAGTTTATAGCGAAATTAATCTTGAGTGTTTTTTCCTCCATTTCCTGCAAATGGGAATAGTTTGGGAGTATTTCTACAAATATATAAAAACAAGTTCATTCTGCTGAAGGTTTTGTGTAATTATCAGAACAGTTTTAACCAGATGACTTTAGGATTTTGGTAGATGCTCATGTAAAGCAGAGAAAATATTATCTGCTTTTATATGTATATAATAAAATTATAAGTATGTATTTATGTCCTTCATCAATATGTTTTTTGTTTTTCTACCAAGTTTTAACAGAAGTTGATCTACACAACTGATTGATTTTTCCTCTTATGTCCTTTATTTTTTGTTGCCTCTGTCTAGAGTGTGATGGCTTCAGCCTACCTCATAGCAAACTCAGACTCTTGGGCTCAAGTGGTCCTCCTGCCTCACCTTCCTAAATAACTGGGACTACAGGTGCCCATCATAATGCCAGGCTAATTTTTCTATTTTTAGTGGAGATGGAGTCTCACTTTTGCCCAGGCTAGTATCAAATTGCTGAGCTCAAGGTACCCTCCCTGCCTGGCCTCCCAGAGTGCTAGCATTACAGGTGTGAGCTAGCTCTCCTGGTCTTCCCTCTGTCTTAAAATAGGCATAGCTATAAGTGTTTGAAACATCTTTAAAACTTTAAAAACTGTAGCAGAGGTTATCAGGCAGATTTATACTCTCAGCGTTTTATATGTGTTTTTAGCTGCATTATATATTTTAAAATAATTTTTTTATTAAATCATAGCTGGGTACATTAATGCAATCATAGGGTACAATGTGCTGGTTTTATATACAATTTGAACTATTTTCATCAAACTGGTTAACATTGCCTTCATGGCATTTTCTTAATTATTGTGTTAAGACATTTATATTCTACACTTAGTTAATGCTGATAAAACTTTAAGAATTTTGAGGCTTTTGTTTATATTTCTTGATAATCAAAAACCTTTATTTTTTATTGCCAAGTAATTAAGTAATTTAAATTAAATTTAAGTAATTAAAAAATTAAAATTGCCTCATTTAATTCTAATGGTTTTAGTCGGTGTTGGGTATTGTTCCTTTCCCATGATTATTACTTCATCATTCTTAAAGACCTACTGTCAGCATGATGCTTTATTATGTAATTCACAGTAGTTAGGCAGCACAATGTTGATAACTTCCTTTTTATAAGAAAATAACTGTGTTAACTAGTTAACTATGTGACTTGAAGAAACCAAAACTTAATAGTTTCTATTAAGGGTAGAAAAGTCAGTTATTTTTTATTAAGCTTCACTTAATTGTCAACTTTATTTTCTGTCAGGCAGGATATTTTTAACATTATTCTATAGTAGACTGTCAGCCATCAACTGCTGATGTAAAGCTAATTAAATAAATTAGCAAAATTATTTGATGATTCTGAAAATACTTGAAAATTCTGATAATATGGTATGGTAATTGCACTGTCCCGTCACGTGACTTAGCTTAACCTCATTGTTTCAGCTCAGCAGATATCTTGATAACATTGAGGAACAGAGGAGACGATGCTTATAAAGCAAATGTATATGGTGACTCTATAATTGTGCAGCAACACATCAGCATGGATGGAAGTCGATCTTACAAACTAAAAAGTTCAACAGGTGTGTTACGATTTTCTTTTCATTTCTTAAATATTAGTAAATACTCAAAAATAGGTGACTATGCTGTTATTCATTGAAAAGGCACTTGTCTCTTGAAACCTTTTTCTTTTAACATGATTGATTAGTTGGATGTATGTGTGTGTGTGCACGTGAGTGTGTGTGTGTGTATACAGGTGTATCTATAGATATGTGAATGTATGGTATACATAGTTGTGTTAGCACAGGACATTCCAGCAGCAAAACCATGATTAGCAGACTTTGGGTCAGTTTGAAATAGCCTATGCCATTTTGTTCTGCAGACCTTCTTTCATCCATATAGTTTCTATAGGGTGTGGGAGATGTTTAGCAAATGGTGGAAAATGATGACATAAAGGAAGAGGTAAGTATTTAACTTTTGAAAAGAAGAGCCTGGAGCAGCCCCTCATGCCTATAATCCTAGTACACTGGGAGGTTGAGGTGGGAAGATTGCTTGAGGCTAGGAGTTCAAGACCAGCCTGAACCAGAATGAGACTCCATCTGTACAAAAAATAGAAAAGATTTACCAGGCATAGTGGCGTGCTCCAGCTGTTCTGTTCAGGGCAGGAGAATTGCTTGAGCCTAAGAGTTTGAGGTTGCAGTGAGCTATGATGATGCCTGCGCAATCGAATGAGACTCTGTCTCAAAAAAAAAAAAAAAAAGGAAAGATGAGGAGCAAGATGTTTAGCTATAGAACAAGATGTGCCTCTTATGTGTATCTGGGTACTTTTTCTTCCCCTATGTGCTTGTACTATGTTCATTCAGATTTATACCTGTTCAATGGTACCTTTCTTTAAGATGCAATGAAATAATATTTATTTATTCCTAATTCCTGCCTGGAACTTTGCTAGAAGGGGTCCTTTACCCACCAGCCTTGGACTGTCTTGATAAGGTGGGTGGCTCCAGTGGACTTGGTTCATTTCAGAGAACCTGGCTGAGGAGTGCTATCATGGCAGAGCCTGAGGAGGGAGATGAAGCAGCTCACATCTGGTAGCTGGCTCCTTGGCTGTAGAGAAAGGGAGATGCTGGCTCTGTGTTCCTGCTCAGTCTCTTCCTGTTTATATTTGCCCTTGACTTAGTAGCAGATGACAGAGTACCAAAGTACTTGGCCTTTCTGCCTCTTCCCTCAGTCATGCCTTTTACTGCCATGCTAGTGCTTGTCCACTTTTGCCCCTTGGCCCAGGAGTGTCATCTGTGGCCCAGTTCCTTCCCCTATACAGTCCCAACTGTATGTATGCACATCCTACTGTAAATAGTTGAAGTTAGAACCAGAAAATAAAAAATTATTCCTAATTAGGAATTTATGTATGTGTAAATATCCTTTTTTTTTTTTATATTATTCAAGAAACAGTCTGTTTATTTTATGTTTCTCATAACTAGGAAGCGTGATTTCTACTAGGAAAGAAGAACTAATTGCAATTCTTGATCATTTTAATATCCAGGTAATTGCTAAATTTGTGTTTCACATTAATTTATGCAACTGGTTGATTTTTTGGTGTGATTTCAACTGTGGTGTAGAAAAAATTAACGGCCTCATTTTATTTAGTAAATTGACCTCAGGGAGAATATGTGTCATAATTATTAGTTAAGTTCTTTAAAATTTACTAATTGAACACGTATTGTCAATAGATAATATGACACCTTTCATTTGATAGCTCAGTCAAGATCATCTCTATATTGATATGTGTTAAATTATATTAATAAGGCTGTAAAATTTCTTTACTTCCTGTTATCCTAGGCATAATAGCACCATTATTCTCTAAGCTCAGTTGCTAAGTCTTGAAGAAAGAAAATTTATTTTAGAAAGATAAAGTATCTCTCTATGTGTTTTGGTGTTATTGATTACCCCTGTGTCTTTTCTGCTAAGGTTTGGCTGAATTAATAGGAAATAGGGCATGTGGTCCTATTAACATTAATTAGCACTGGAATTGTTTTTAAAGCTCACCTGATCAGGCCCTTTATTTTGCAGATGAGCAGCAGGGAGCCAGAAAAAATAAATTTATCCTTCCAGTTGTCTAGGTGTGGTTATTGGTAGATGGTGGATTGGAGTGCAGACTTCTGTGTTTCATTCTAGTTGTCTGTGCACTGTGCCATACTGCCTTGTTCCAGAAGTAGAACAGTAATCCTAGTTACCAAAAAGAAAAGAACAATTAGGAGTCTGGGTCCCTTTCCCAGTTTGGTCTAGAACATAGCTATCCAGAATGTCTTTCTGTGATGGTAGAAATGTCCTGTATATGTGCTGTCCAGGAGGGTAATTGCTAGCCACATGTGGTTGTTGACCACTTGAAACATAGGATGGAGAAACTTATATTTAATTTTACTTAGGTAGAAAAAGTTACATGTGGCAAGTGGCCTTGCATGCCAGATAGTACAAGTATAGGAAAAATAATTATTAAAATATGGAGAAAAGCAGACACAGCAAATAAATTTCAGGGAAAAATGCTGAATTCTAGATAATTTGTTAGAATCAGGAAAGCCAAAAGCTAGAATTGATGGAATCATAGGTGTTGGGAGAATATTGAAGGGTATTCACTGTAGTTAACACCCTCTGTCCTTGACCTCTCTACTCAGTGTTCCTGCAGCACAGCAGGTGTTTGAAAGGATGGTTATGGAGAAATCAACTCTGCCTCAAGCTTCTTACTCCCTCTGTGGTTAGCTATATTTATTAGAAAGTTTTCATTATGTGGAAAGTTAAATAAAGCCTATTTCTCTAAGCTCCCACTTTCTTGGGGAATGCAAAGCACATTTATTCTGTCTTGAAATATTTGAAGATTATCATAACTCCTTTTTTAAGAACTAAAGCTCTGCTGTCCAGTAACCAGTAACTACAGGTAGGTATTGAGCACTTGAAATGTGGGTAGTTCAAATTGAAATGTGTTGTAGTGTGAAATACACAGCAGATTTGGAAGACTTAATAAAAACGAATAACTCAGTTTTTCATGTTGCTTTTCATATTATGATTTCCAAATGTTAAAGTGATAATATCTAGGAAAATAGATTAAAAATATATTAAAATGAATTTTACCTGTTAATCTTAATATTTTTAATGTGGAAAATTTGTAATCGTGTATATGACTTGAATTGTATTTCTGTTGGCCAGTGCTGGTCTAGAATAACCAAGAAGGAGGAGTATATTTAATAACTTTAAGAACTTCATTATGTTTGTCTCCCGTCCCTCCCTTTCTTATTCTTTTTCTGAAGTTTACCTGTTTGTGCTTGCTTTTTCTAAGAGTAATGTAGGGACTAGAAACCCCATGTCAGAAACAGTCAAAAAGGGTATGAGAGAAAAGATATAAACTTTGGCAAAGCTTTTAATCCAAAGTTGGTAGTAAGGGATCTGTCATTAAAGTTACTGGATAGTAGGCCTTGTAACATGTCAGATGCAGTGTGAAATTGAGGTGAAGGGAGACTTTTAAAAACTATGTGACAGTTGGAGTCCGGTCTATGTATATAATAAGAAATATTTCCCATTAAGATTTTTTTATAACTGCATAAATGTTTTGTATTATCTTAGAAGAGAGGGCCCAATATTTTATTTGAAAGGAATGTTTTAACTATTGGTATATGAACAAGTGATGTAATCTGTATTTTATAGATGGTAAAATTGTACAATCCAGGTGATGGACACATTTATAACTTTGACTCAAACTATACCAAAGCAATTCATGTATCCAAGATATTTATATCCCCATAATCTTCTGGAAAAACAATTTTTTTTATAAAGCTATTATTTTTATTTTTTGCAGTTTTTGGCCAGGGCTGGGTTCGAATCCACCACCTCCAGCATATGGGGCTGGTGCCCTCTCCTTTGAGCCACAGGTGCCACCTGAAAAATAAAATTTTTAAATGGTAAAAATGAAGTGTTTAAAGGTTTTTTTTTCATTTATCTATGACCTGTGAATAAGATTTGTTATTAGTACCAAAAGTATAATTAAATAATGACCTTGAATCTTTTGAAACAAGTTATTTTCTTTTTTATGCTTTTCCAAGTGTGCTTTGATAGTCTTGTTAGCAAAGGTAGTTTCATTTAAGCAATGTCTTGTTTAAAATGATTCTACCAGGTGGCACCTGTGGCTCAAGGAGTAGGGCAGCGGCCCCATGTACTGGGGGTGATGGGTTCAACTCCGGTTAAAACTGCAATCAATCAATCAATAAAATGATTCTACCTCCAGAAGATAAAGGTGACTTCATTATTTCCATTTGTTTTACAATATCCTCATGAAGAAATAAAAGACACATGGGAAATCTGAGGAGCCTCTATAAGAAAAATGAACAATACTTGTTATCATATCTCTGTTTAGAAATAATGGAGTTGGACTTTTTGTATTTATTTGGAAAAACTATTGTATGTAACTGACTTGCTCAAGGCTATGTGGGAGGTTAGGGATAAAGCCCAGACAAGAACCCAGGGTAGCTGATTTCCATGCTAGGACTGTTCCTGCTCTATTGGCCCATGATTAGCCAATAGTCTAAGAGTGATAATCCAGAAAATAGGTGGAGGAAGTGAAAATCTTTCCAATAAAAATACTTCTTCAGAGAGTTCTTATACCTTCATGTGCAGAATATTGAATTTTGGTCAAAGTATTTATTTTGGCATAATGAAATTCTGAAGCATATTTCCTGCATTAAAATTTTTTAGTATTTTTTCTTTGACTTTTACCCAAATTCTATGAACTTTGGCTAGTGCTTAGCCTTCTTTATGGCAGCTTGTAATGTACATTTCAGTTTTACTTATCTTTAAACATGAAAATGAAATACTCAAAAATATTTTTTCTTTATTTCAGGTGGATAATCCAGTTTCTGTTTTAACACAAGAGATGAGCAAACAATTCCTACAGTCTAAAAATGAGGGAGACAAATACAAAGTAAGGAGCACCAAATAAAGTATAAATCTACCCCAAAGGAATGGATGGAATGGATTTAGACAGATTTCATGCTCACATGACAGAGACTGAGTTTTGTTTTGTTTTATTTTTTAAAGCTACCTTCGTAAAGTAACATTGTAAGATTAGATTAGGAAATTGTTACGTGAGATGGGAGTATAGTTTTCTTGGTAAATCTTTGTTTGGAGTTTTTGGCTTTTAATTCTGAATCTTAAAGGAAATACAAGGTAACAATTGGCTATACATACCTAACAACTTGTAAGTATTGAACTATTTAAAGTTGTAAAAGCTACCAAAATATTTGCTGCTAAAGTTTATGTGTAACCTTTTGTTTTGGTATTCCTATTTTAAAAATTTCAGAGGCACTAAGATCAAACCTGAAATGTTTTTAGTCATCTTTGCTTAAAGAATGGAAGAATTAGTGAAAATGAGCTTTCAAAATGGTATTTACTTTCATGGAGTTTTAAGTAAATGAACAAATGAACACATAGATGTAAGCCTAGCAGTTCAGTGAATTTGAGTCAGAAATGTATTCTTTTGTGTTACGTATATTTGCTTATGTTTTTATATAATTGGTCTCAAAGTTTTTAGAGATCAAAAATTTTTTTTCCTACAGTTCCATAAAAGTTTACAAACTCCTAATTGTGTTTTTCTTGTTGTTTTAGTTCTTCATGAAAGCAACCCAACTTGAACAAATGAAGGAAGATTATTCATACATTATGGAAACAAAAGAAAGAACAAAGGAGCAGATAAATCAAGGAGAAGAGGTTTGTAAACAGTTGTTATAAATCTTTTTGAGATCAGCCAAATTCCTGAAGTAGTACTCAAGATAAATGGTATTGTAAAATTATGTATTTCTCTCTATAAAGATAAAAATAATATTTTTATAGCATTCCATGAAGTACATGAAGTATGTTTTTTATATTCGGGTACTTATTAGCCTTTACATTTTTGTTTTGTGATAATGGGTATGAACATGTCTCACTTTCTCTAGTAGACAATAAGCTAGAAGACGGGGCAGCATCTACCTGTTTATCTCTTGATATGTGAGTAATTGGTTCTATAATAAGGTATCACTAATTCTCACTGTAAGTGTTTTAAAAACTATAACATTTCTTATGTTGCGATAATAAGAATAAGACTCATACTGATATTAAAGATAGTATGCATTTATAATTACAGTGGTAATTGTAAATTACAGAGATAACTGTTTCATTACACTGGTGAAATATTAAGATTCCTTAGGCAACTGTTAGCTTGGTAGCACCATGTTACTCACTAGCTTGGCACTGTGCAAATTTGCTTGAATTTTAAATCACTCACACCAGCCATGACTTATTTAAATTTCTTTCTACATCTGGTATATTTTGTTCTTATCCTTTCTTCTTTATATTTCTGATGATCCAAACTTTTCTCTGATAATCAGTGACTCCAAAGTCATAAGGCTTACATTATAGCTGTTTATCCAGTACATTAAGCCCCATCAATTTTACATGATTCTAGATCTGATTCTTTAGTTTGTTGCAACCATTTGAGTTCTCATCAACTTTTTAGCTTATCCTTTTATGAGATAGAATTGTGCTGATGATTGACATAAAATTCATTAGATGTTATACTGACCTTTTTACTTCAGGTTTTTGAGGAATGCATATTGTAAGTTAGGTCTCTAATTGTATGGCTACTTTAGTGAAAACTCAAAAATGGAGGCAGAGTATATTTTTATTCCCCACAGCCTTTCAAGCATGGATTATATGATGGTGTGCAAGGAGCTACTGTAAACCCACAATTAATATAGCACAATTTCTTAGAGTATCACTGTTATTAGTTCCTCTTGAAAGGAAATACTTACATATTCAAACAAGCCATACATTTTTTATGTTATATTTATTATTTTAAAATAATATTTTAAGAGTTTGATGAAATTTGTTTGCTTCAGACCTCTCGGGGTTAAACACAGATTTTTTTCCATGATATACTTTGTCCTCAACAATTAAAGATGTTTTTGTAACGAAGTTTAAGAAACATATCCCTATATTGTACAGCAGAGTTCTGGATATATTTTATGCACTTTATAAGAACTCTTTCCCTAATTGATTAAATGCCCTGTAGTCTCAAAATAAAACTTTGGGTTTGAATAGTTAAATCTTTAAGAAATAGTTCTGTGAAGGTTAGAAACTACAAATAAATATCAGGATTCGTAGGGTCATGGACCTAACCATTCAGCAGCAAACATAGGCGGTAAAGAATTTGAGTATAGTGAGTATTTGGGTTTGTGCAAAAGCACTTCCTAGGGTATTGGTAGTGAGAAGCAGGGTAGTTAATGACAGAGTAAGTTACTAAGGAAATTCTGTCAAAGGTGAGAAACAAATGATGAATAATACAGGCAAAGGATGGTGAGAGTAAGGAAAAGTATTCTAAGAAATAGCATGGTTGAAGTCTCAGGGGCAATAAAGCATGTGGTGCCTTTAAAAAAAACTGGAGGAATTCTACATTGGCTAAAGTGAATTTGAACGCAAGAGTGAGAGATGAGAGGCCAGATTATGGAGGACCTTGTAAACTTTAAGGACAGTAGAAGACATGAAAGTGGATGATTTGATTAATTATGTATCTTCAATAGATTATTCTTGTTCTTCTATAGAAGACAGTGAAAGGAAAGAATAGACGTAGAGAGGTCAGTAAAGAAGATATTACCATTGTCCAGAGAAATGGTGATGGTGTAAGTTAGTGTATTGGCAGTAGTAGAGGCGAGAAGAATTTTGAAATGATCTGGAAAGATATTGTAGGGAATATGGAGGGATAAAGTTAAGACAGAGGCAGCAAGGGTAACCTAGTGACCTCCAGATTAATAACCTCAGCAGCACAGTAAGTTTGTTGAAATAGAAAACTTGGTAAGAGCAGCCAGGTTTTTTCTCTTTTTTCTTTTCTTTTCTATTTTCTTTCTTTTAGAAAGATGAATTCCACTTGCACACATCAATTTTAAGATGCTTATAAAGCATCCAAGTGGAAATGTCAAGTGGAAGCTGGAAATACAAATTAGGAATATGGAAATCAAGTGTGGCCTTTGTAAACATTTGAGAGTCATCAATATTTTATTAGTATTTAAGCTGTAAGAATAACTTAGATTGCTGAGGGGAAAAGGAAAAGTCAGCACAAGCCCAAACCATGAGAAATAGTAACAGGGGGCATAAGAAGCCAAGGGAAGAGAGAAATTGAGAAGCAACAAGAAGTCAGGACTATGAGATATACTGTGTGGTCAACCACTATAAGAATTGACAAAACTCACTGTATTTAGTGACATAAGTCATAGGTGACTAGGGCAAGATGGGTGAAAACAGAAGCCACATTTGTGGGATTGAAAACTGAAGAAATGGAGAATATAGAGATAATTTTCATGAAAATTGGGTGGAAAGGGAAGAAGAGTTTTAGAGGAGAAGTGGGTGCCAAGGGATGGGTAGTAGTGGTTTTGTTTGAAAGTTGGGAAGGTAAACCAGTAAAGATGAACTGCCATGGCAATTGCAACAACAACAAAAATAAACCAATGGGACTTCATTAAACTGAAAAGCTTCTGTACAGCCAAGGAGACAACAACCAAAGCAAAGAGACAACCTACAGAATGGGAAAGGATATTTGCATATTTTGAATCAGACAAAGCTTGATAACTAGGATCTATAGAGAACTCAAATTAATCCACATGAAAAAAGCCAACAATCCCATATATCAATGGGCAAGAGACATGAATAGAACCTTCTCTAAAGAAGACAGATGAAGGGCTAACAAACTTAAGAAAAAATGTTCATCATCCCTATCTATTAGAGAAATGCAAATCAAAACCACCCTGAGATACCATCTAACCCCAGTGAGAATGGCCCACATCACAAAATCTCAAAACTGCAGATGCTGGCGTGGATGTGGAGGAAGGGAACACTTTTACACTGCTGGTGGGACTGCAAACTAGTACAACCTTTCTGGAAGGAAGTAAGGAGAAACCTCAAAGCACTCAAGCTAGACCTCCCATTTGATCCTGCAATCCCATTACTGGGCATCTACCCAGAAGGGAAAAAATCCTTTTATCATAAGGACACTTGTACTAGACTGTTTATTGCAGCTCAATTTACAATCGCCAAAATGTGGAAACAGCCTAAATGCCCACCAACCCAGGAATGGATTAACAAGCTGTGGCATATGTATACCATGAAATACTATTCAGCCATTAAAAACAATGGAGACTTTACATCCTTCGTATTAACCTGGATGGAAGTGGAAGACATTATTCTTAGTAAAGCATCACAAGAATGGAGAAGCATGAATCCTATGTACTCAATTTTGATATGAGGACAATTAATGACAATTAAGGTCATGGTTGGGGGAGGAAAAGCAGAGAGAGGGGTGGGGCCTTGGTGTGTGCCATACCTTCTGGGGGCAAGACATGATTGCAAGAGGGACTTTACCTAACAATTGCAATCAGTGTAACCTGGCTTATTGTACCCTCAATGAATCCCCAACAATAAAAAGTTAAAAAAAAAAAAGAAAGTGAAGTGGAAACAAAGATTAAAATATAGGTTGGGAAATCAGTGAATTTAGATCTTTGAGAAGGAAAAAGGTGGAGTCCAAGATATAGGTAAGGGATGGGGGAGACCTAAATATAGTGAGGCCACCTCTGTTATGTTGCAGAAGGATGAGATAACTCCTTTTAGATTTATAGATAAGGTTGTTGGAGGCTGGAGGGAGTCTTTCTGATGGCTTCTAAATTCTCTGAAGCTGGAGATGAGAATGAATGAGGGAATAGGTAGCAGAGTGTGTGAGGTTTGGAAAATAGTATTGGGTTGAAATAATCCTGGTGCATGGGAAAGTGAATTGGATAGGGAAACAAAGTAAGATCTATAGTGTTAAGACCCTGTTTGAATATGATAAGCATGAATAGAGAGGCTCCTGTCTGCATATATAGGACATGAAACCTCAAAGCCACTTCAGAAGTTGTCGTAATGTCATGATATTTAATATTTGTTTGGTTATTTTATTATTAAAACAGAAGTAAAAACAATTATCACTTGTTTGAATTTTGAAAATGCATTCCTTCTGATCCTTCCATTCCCTATTATATTTTGGAAGAACACACCAGTTATGTTTATTAGATATAGAATAAAGAGGGAAAATGAGAGAGCGAGTTTTGGGATTTTTGAGATAGAGCTTGAACTTTTAATTCCTTTGCTTTCTTCATCTGATGAAATGGCCAACATTTTTATTGTGCAGAAAGTAACAAAATTATTGCACCTATTAAGTGTATATCAAAGAACCAGAAATATTTTTATTTAACATTTCCTAATAAATCTTATGTGATACTTGTTTAGGCATTGTTTTCAAAAGAAATATATTTTCAAAGTGTCTTTTTTTAATGTTAATAAGAAATAATTTTTTTTTTTTTTTTATTAAAGCGACTTACTGAACTGAAGCGCCAGTGTTTGGAGAAAGAAGAACGTTTTCAAAGTATTGCTGGTTTAAGTACTATGAAGACTAATTTAGAGTACCTGAAACATGAAATGGCTTGGGCAGTGGTACTTTTCACTTAATTACTTGTTCACATATATTTGTGTATGTAGAATATATTTGGATATTGTTGATCTTATCAGTGATTTGCTGTATGATTTCTTCTTTAGGTCAATGAAATTGAAAAACAATTGAATGCAATCAGAGATAATATCAAAATTGGAGAAGACCGTGCTGCTAGGCTTGACAGGAAAATGGATGAACAGCAGGTAATTACAGTTTTTAAAATAAAGAGCTTTGGTACATCGAATCATAGAAATTGCTGACAGACTATTTGTGACCCACAAAGTGGCAGTTTCAACATACATTCAAATATATGTATCTAAATTTCAATTTATTACTCAGGTGAAGGAGACCTAACTTTTTTCCAAAGCCTGTGTAACAACTCTTTCTCTCTCTCTTTTTTTTTTTTTTTTTTGAGATAGAATTTCACTCCATCACGCAGGCTAGAATGCAGTAATATTATATTAACTGTTTACTGAAGTCTTTTCTGTTAATTTTCCCTCTATTTTGCCTTCCAAGTGCTTCCAGAGTGCTGTAACTTGGATTTTTGATCATCTTTTCTTTCACTTTGTTTAGAGAATTAAGTTGTAAGCTGTTCATTATGGAATGTAGGGCCCTTCTACCCCTTCATCTCATTTCCCATTATTACCCTGTTAAGCCCAGCAAAACTTTCAGTTTCTAAAATAGATGTTAATACCTTTGCATATGCTCCTCCATCTGTCTCTAGCACCCTTCCCTAAATTATCTCCTGATACATACTTTGATTGATCTTTCACATCTCAGTTCAAATGCTACTGTCTTTTGAAGGTATTCTCGGTTTTTTCTGGAAGACCTATGGTTTCTTTATTCTACCACAATTGTAAATAGGTATACCCTATGTAAGCTTTATTATATACAAACTATCATCAGTTTGTATTGTTTCTCTACTAAATTTTGTCTGTCTCTTTTTTTTTGTTGTGGTTTTTGGCTGAGGCTGGGTTTGAACCCGCCACCTCCGGCATATGGGACTGTGCCCTACCTCTTTGAGCCACAGGCGCCACCCTTATCTGCCTCTTTTTAATTACCTTAATTTATTATATCTTTGTATACCCAGAGGATAACAAATTTGTTGGATAACTAAATGTTAAAATTAAATTATATTTTAGTATTTTATATGATTATGTTTGTTTACTTAGTATCTTGAATAAAATTAATTTTTTCTCTAGGATATGAACTAAATGTAATTATTTTTAATTGTTCTCACTTTATCAAAGAAAAACTATATTCCAATAGTATTATTTTCTTAAAGGTCAGACTTAATGAAGCAGAAAAAAGGTACAAGGATATTCAAGATAAACTAGAAAAGATTAGTGAAGAGACAAACGCACGCGCTCCAGAATGTATGGCCTTGAAAGCAGAAGTCACTGCTAAGAAAAGGGCCTATAATGAAGCTGAGGTGAGAGAGATTTTCTAGTCTAGATTATTAAAAGCTGTGTAGTAAATATAAGGACTGTTCATCTGTCTATTTTAAAAGTAAATGTTCTATACCTGGGTTGAAATCTGTATTGCTTTCAGACTTCAAATGACCATTTGTATATTTTATTTTAAAAATATATTTCTGCACATATTCAGTCTCTAACTTGGAGATTTGGCAAAAGTGGACTTGACTGGGATATTTATCTTTTCATTTTACTAAAGCATGTCTAACTTTTTGTTAGGTTTTATATAATCGTTCTCTAAATGAATATAAAGCATTAAAAAAAGATGATGAGCAGCTTTGTAAAAGAATTGAAGAGCTTAAAAAAAGGTAAGATAGTTACTTTGCTGTTTTCATGATTACTTCCTTTTGTAAAAAAGTAATCCAGGTGCAATAGGGTATTATAGTTTCTGTCTTATCATTAGAATTTTATTACATTGGTTCGTGATTTTTAAATGTTAGGTTTTTTATTTAACACTTTTCACTTTGGATTATTTACTGTTAGTACTGATCAATCTTTGGAACCTGAGCGGTTGGAAAGGCAAAAAAAAATATCTTGGTTGAAAGAGAGAGTAAAGGCCTTACAGGATCAAGAAACTTCAGTCAATCAAGACATTGAACAGTTTCAACAAGCCATGGAAAAGGACAAAGAAGAATATACCAGAATTAAGTAAGTTGCATCCTTCTTAGAATGACTTTTTTCAATCACTTGAGCATCACATAATTTTGCTGTTCATATGCAAAAAGAAAAAAAATCATTTGTTTCTAGATAATAAGGCATCTTCTAAAATCACTTTTTAAAAATTTTGATACTTACTGAGTTGAACAATTTCTGGGATTCCTAGTTTATCTGTGTGTCAAATTTTTCCTGCTGAGTTTTGAAGACTTCTGTTTTTCTCTGGTAACACTATTATGTTCAAATAACGAATTCTACTTTTAGTTTTTAGGGTAGCTGGGTCATTCATTGGTGTGCTGATATTATAGGCAAAGGCTGAGTAGCAAAACCGTATAACTATATCACATATCTGTCCTGTTTATCTACTTTTGTTTTTCAGGAGGGAAGAATTAGATGTGAAGCATATACTGAGCTATAATCAGAGGCAACTGAAAGAATTGAAAGACAGTAAAACTGATCAACTAAAGAGATTTGGTCCCCAGGTTCCAGCTCTTCTTGAAGCAATAGATGATGCTTACAGACAAGGACATTTTACCTACAAACCTATAGGCCCTTTAGGTATTTGCCATGTTTTAATTGCGGTTATAATAAACATTAGAAATAAGTTTATATTCAGAAAGGGGTCTTTTTGAATTTAGTTTTAAAATTCCATTATTAAAGAGCTATATAATTACATGTGAATTTTAGTTATACATATTTTAAAAAATAAAGTAATTTTACTTCAAATAACAAAGTGATAAAGTCATATTAAATTTTGTAGCTTTTATTTTGTATTTTTAAAGCATAAAATAGCCAAAAGAAGGAGAACTTAGGATGGGGAAAAGAAATGATAGGGTTGAATAATCTGGTTCTTATTCTCCTGAATGAATAAATGAATAAACTAAATTGAGCATGATTTATTAATCAGAAAATCTAATACTGGTAAAGCCAGCATCAGGGACACTCACTGGAATTTTTCTAACCTTTGTAAAATACTTTCATAGTTCTATTTAGGTCAGACAACATGATTTCTAAGTTCTCTTCTAGCTGTAAAATCTGTGGTTATTTAATTATTGCCATATATTTATGTTATTTTAAAAACTATTCTTAGTCAATTTCTCCTTGATTATTCTCTCTAATTCTGTTCATCATTAGGTGAAAATGATGCTATAAATATAAATATATCTTGTTAGTAAGATATTACATTTAACTGTTACAATGATGTCTCTTCATTTAAATGATTTATGAACCTTTACAACAGGATCCATTTCAGTGAATGAGGCTTTTTTCCCTCATCTCTAAATCTCCAATTTCAATATTAACCAGCTTTACAGGACATCATAAAGAATCTGCAAATCGTTTGACTTGATTTTTCAAATACCATTGAGAGGCTGGAATAATACAAACTTCCATTAAAAAGCTGCTGCTGGCTTACATTAGAGTGGGGCGATTTTTTTTCACAAGGTTTGATGAGTGGGGCGATTTTTTTTCACAAGGTTTGATGAGTTTTCTCTTCAGTGTATCCAGTGGTTATATGGAGATTTCCCATTCACTTAAAACAAGATCTGTAATATTATTTGAACGACTTTATGTGAAAAAAAATTTTTAAGACATTTATGAAATAAAATAAAAAGATAGTTATATTACTATTGTGCAGTTTTTGGCTGGGGCTGGGTTTGAACCCACCACCTCCGGCATATGGGGCCGGTGCCCTATATTACTATTGTGAATAAGTGTTTATGAGCCCTTCTACACTTTTTCTCTTGGTTTTAGGAGCTTGCATTCATCTTCGGGACCCTGAGCTTGCTTTGGCTATTGAATCTTGCTTGAAAGGACTTCTACAAGCCTATTGTTGCCATAATCATGCTGATGAAAGAGTCCTTCAGGCACTGATGAAAAGATTTTATTTACCGGGGACTTCACGGCCACAGATAATAGTTTCTGAATTTCGGAATGAGATGTATGATGTAAGACACAGGTAAAGAATCAGTAATTAAATACCGTTTCTAGTTTTGCTTAATCATGTGCAAGATTGAAAAGAGTTAAAACTCTTGCAGTGTTAATCATATCTTTACTACTGATTTGTAGAATTTTATCAAGCCACTATTTCTGTCTAGGCATTGGAGAAACATAAATAACTAAGAGATATCCCCTGTGAAGTCCTGACAGAATTGGGAAACAGAAATATCCTAGTACGGCATGTAAGAATTATACCAACGAGGGAAATGATGCAGATCTAATCATATTAACAGGGAGGTCCTGAGGAAAACATTGGCCCTCATTACTCACAGCTCCACAGACTTCTATGAAGAGTTGTAACTGTTTTCTTTGACAACCTTAACATTTCTTTTCAGGAATTCAACAAAAATACTGGTATCCCCAGATTGCATTTTAAAATTTCTTTGCTCTTCCATCTCTCTTTTTTTTTTACATAAAGCTATTTTTGCCCCCCCTTTTTTTGTCCTTTTTGAGACCTTTTTTTCCTCTGTCACCTAGCTAGAGTGCAGTAGCATCATCATAGCTCACCGTATGTAACTTCAAACTCCTGCTCTCAAGCAGCCTTCCTATGTCAGCCTTTCAGAATATTAGGATTATAGGCATGAGCCACCGTGCTGGGCCATATTTTTGCCTTTTTAAGGGCGGTGCCTGTAGCTCAGTGAGTAGGGCGCCGGCCCCATATGCCGAGGGTGGCGGGTTCAAACCCAGCCCCGGCCAAACTGCAACAAAAAATAGCCAGGCGTTGTGGCGGGCGCCTGTGGTCCCAACTGCTCGGGAGGCTGAGGCAGGAGAATCGTGTAAGCCCAAGAGTTAGAGGTTGCTGTGAGCCGTGTGACCCCACGACACTCTACCCGAGGGCGATACAGTGAAACTCTGTCTCTACAAAAAAAAAAAAAATAAATAAGTTATAAAACTAAGTTCCTCATATTTGAATAAATTTGTGTATAAACAGTAATTGTCTCGTTTTTTGTGGGCACTGATAAAATTGAATTACAAGATGTGGTTGTAGTTAAAATGAGAGAGTAGTTATCGCATATGTGTTTTGGTGGGGAAAATTTTAGAGAAGAGATGATAAATGATCAGTCTTGTAACTGGTGAGTTTGTCAAATGACAGAAAAAGTGATTTGCCTTCTAGACAAATAGAATTCTGTGTGCAAAACGCATGGAGGCATGACGTTGTAAGGTATTTTGCAAAAAACAGCATTTGCAGATTTGATAGGAATGAATAGATTGACAGATACTTAATGACAAAAATCAGTAAAACTTGTTAATTTAATGTAAGAAAAGAAAGAATTAGGATGTTTCCTAGATTTCTGCCTGCAGTAATTAGCTTAAGGATATGCTATCAATTTATGAGAAATATAATTTATAAAAATAGATTCATCAAAGTGTATAAGTCTTATTTTATAATTGTTGGTTTTGAGCTGTTAGTTTAGAGATAAGTATTAGGAACCTATCGGTAAGGTGTTTTCTCTGTCTGCATGAGAATTTGACCTTATGTTAATTTCTAGCTCTGATTCCGGTTTCAAAAACTTAATGAAAGGGTAATTTTAATTGTGCTGCCAGACACCACCATTTATGGTAAAAATAACCCCTAACAGGTTAGTTGTGCCTGAACGAGAGAACTCTAAACATGGGGTTGGCACCATTATGGTGACTTTTACATTTGGGCAGTTCCCTTGTGAGGAACATGGAAACCATTTCTATGAAGTTGTATGGGAGATACAGGCTTCTGTGAAGAATCTCCTCCTTGAACCTGAATTATCATTCTAAGACCAAAAAGTATGGTCCTAGAAAGCTAGATGGCCTGTTCTGTGAACCACACCAAGAACCCCCACGAAGGGAGAGAATGCCTGGCACTGTCTTGTTGGCAAGTGTGTTTCTAGTCACTTGACAGTTTATCCCTGACACACGGTGTCCCATGGTGTGAAGGTGAGCTAGGTTTGTGTGGTATAATGTCAGTACCTTGGAAGAAGGTGAGTTTATGTGCCAAGAACTTGGGGCCTTGGAGGTTAGGTAGGAAGTTTGGGAGTTTTCCTATTTAAGGGTTTAGCCTAGGTGCTGAGTAGAATGAGAGAAGCTGACTCAAAGTCTTAAGACACAAAAATGTATGGTGGCTGCAGGATGAATAATAATGTTTGTTCACCTATAGACATGAGTGGAATGTATGTACTGTTAGGGTAATACTCCATCAGAAGTTTTTAAGAGTGAGTGGGTAGCACGAAAGAAGAAGAGAAGGAAAGTTGTTGAGACAGTAGGTCAAAGAAAATGAGCCCTGGAAGGGAAATGTTTAGATCCACCATAATGAAGTTAGAGAGCAAACTCAACAGGCATGATGAGCCCAGAAGGAGAGAGGGTTGTGGTAAGAGAATTGAGAATTGAATGTAACAAGTCAAACTGATGACTAAGTCTGTATTTGACTTCAAGAGTAGATTGCTGAAGCACGTGTTGTTGGAGTAGTGGAAGAAGTTAGATTCTGATTCTTTTGTATGTTGGCAAGAGTCTTGAAAGTGTTTGACATTCTTTCAACTTTAGTGAATATGAAGAACTTTTTTGGTATAAATTGTGGTTCTAAGGCTAACAGAAATATTGGATATAGAAAAGAACAATAAAATACCATTAGGACATTAGAATGTATCAGATACTTAGGACTTATTTTATTCATGGAGGCTTACATTAGATAATCTCAACACAGGTACCTAGGAAAGTGCCTAGCTCCCAGGGAGGTGTTCAGGAAATGTAATTTCTTCTCCTACGAAGATGACTTTGTCTCCGCCTTTCAGAGGAAGTAGAAGTGACTGAACTGCTCATCTTGTGACATACCCAGAACTGTATTTACCTTTGCACTTGTTGCCCCATCTCAGTAGAGGACATAGGCTTCTAAGGCTCTGCTACTTGTGCCTGAATTGCGTACTTTCTTTCTTACCTTACTCATGAACCATATTTAAAATTATTTCAACTCTCTCTTGACTGAGCCTTACCTTTCCTATTCCATTGATTTCTTTCCCCTTATCCATGCGAGGTCACTGATTTGCCTCTCTCATTTTGCATCAGTGACTGTGCATTCACTCCTTGACCCACTACTGTCTGCTCTCTGAAATGCTCATTGTGTTTTCTATGTCCCTGTTGCTGATCTAATGGATATATGTGTATATTTTTTGTGTGCGTTTATCTTGTATTAGGCCTTGGGTATTACTAAATACACTTTCCTTGACTTCCTTGAAACACTATTCCTTTTGTTACTGTGACACTGTATTCTTGGATCTTGTACCCTTCAGGTGTTTCTCAGCCTATTTTCTGGGCTTTTTTTAATCTACTCCTTTGATTATGGGATGTCCCACAGCTCTGTTCTTGGTCTACTAACACTGCTCACTTTACGTATTATTCTTATATTTGGAGACATTAAAAATAAACCAAATTTTAAGCATTTTATTTTTATATTTTAAATTTGATTGTGGTATGTTTCTGTTTACTTGGCTTTAGAAATCCCATGTTTATATTCAGTGGTTTCTCTTACGCTTCATTAGGGTCTTAAAATCATTTTGTTTTGTCACTCCTCTTACCAGTGAGGCCAGTTACGCTTGCCTAGATTTTATATGCAGTTTTTCCTTTCTTCTCTGTGTTCTGTTAGGCTTTCTACTTGGACATTGTTTGGTAAACTGATTTCATATTATCTGCTCCTTGTCTCTTGTCACTGACATCTCATTGCTAATATTCCTTTCTACTTTCATTTTCTGAGACTGATTTTATAGTATCTCTCAACATACCAATAATTGTCATGTAAGCCAGTATGAAATCAGTCCCAGGGAAGAGTAGTAAAAGAAAGGGATGGTTGTGATTTGGCACTTTAGAGCAGACTAGTAATAGCAACTCCATCTCATGATGGCATGTGCCTGTTCAGAACTGGTTCTTATTTCCTGCTATAGAAACCTGTGCCCTCACTAAGCTGGCCAGAGTCTCCCTTTCATCAGAATCTCCTACCTCCCATTCTCTTTCTTTATCTCCTCATTTTCTATTTTGTTTCATGGACTGCTTGACATTTCTAGAACACCTGTGCCTTATTCTTTCTAAATTTGTTTTCATGTCCACTTGAAGTTAAACTAAGTATATAGTTTGCTTTAAAGTATCAAGTCAGTATGTATTTTCCTCTTAGATACCAATAGTCATTTCAAACTTAATGTGTCTAAAAGCCAAACTCCTGATTTCCACCCCCAAATCTGCTCTTTCTGTGATCTTTTTAGTTGTTCAGGCCAAACACCACAGTCATCCAGTCATCTTTGACACCTGTCTGCTACCTTATATCCCGTCAGCTGTGCTTTAAAATTCTGTCCAGTATCTGACCACCTGTGCGTGGCAACCACACAGGTTCAAGCCATCATCATGTTTCACTGGAGTATTGTATAGGCTGACCTCTCTGCTTCTGGTTCCTTGCCACCACAAGTCTCACTGTAAGCAGCCAGTGTAACAGCAGATGGTGTCATCCTTCCGCTCAAAGTGCCCTAAACCTTTTCCATTCATTTCCCTTACCATAGGCCTAACCATGACCTCTAGGTCTGCATGACTTTTTTTTTTTGGCTGGGGCTGGGTTTGAACCCACCACCTCCAGCATATGGGACCGGCGCCCTACTCCTTGAGCCACAGGCGCCGCCCAGACCTTTTTTTTTTTTTTAACCATCTTTCCTGGCCTGCCTCTAGATCAGTGGTTCTCAACCGTCCTAATGCCACGAACTTGTAATACAATCCAAAGGGGTTGCGACCCACAGGCTGAGAACCACTGCTCTAGATTCTCTCCTTGACCTGCTCAGTCCACCATAGGTTTCTGGCCTCCTTGCTTTTCTGATGTCCTTGAGGCCTTTGTGATCACTGTTTTCTGTATTTGAATTGCATTTCTTCTGGATACTTAATGTGACTATCCCATTTCCTCAGGTGTCTGGCTCACTTTAGTGAGGCTTTCCTGATCATTTTTGTGTGTAAAAGCACTATATGGTACTTTCCTATTCTTTCTTTTGCTTCATTGTGTTCCCATTAAACATAATGTAAGCTCCATGAGGAAAGGATATAGTCTGTTTTGTACACTGCTGTTTGAATAGCAGCTGGCAGATAGTGGGTGCCTAGTAAATACATGTTGAATTAGTGGATGGCTAGGTATAACATAGTATATGCAAAGGCATTTTGTTTATTTTGGAATTCTAGGACTAAGAAAACTTTTTTTGGAATTCTAGAACTAAGAAAATATACCATCATTTTTTCCCTTAGCCTTTCATTTCTCTTGTAGCTGTGTTCTTAGCATATCCATTCTTCAGTGCTGTTAATAGAGCACTGTTAATAAGAGCCCAAACTGCAACTCATAAGAGTATCTTTTCTCTCGTATTTCCTCTGTGTTGATGATAAACTTTATTTCAGATTTTCTTGTCTCGTCAGTGGGAGAATTATTTAGCTATTTCAAATGTATTTTAATAATTTAATATTTATACATGATAACAGTACAAGACTTAAGAAGATCATAATCATTAATTATGACAGGTAGCTGGGGCCAGGTGCTGTGGCTCACACCTATAATCCTTGCACTCTGAGTGGTGCCTGTGGCTCGGTGAGTAGGGCACCAGCCCGATATACTGAAGGTGGAGGGTTCGAACCCAGCCCTGGCCAAACTGCAATAAAAAATAGCCAGGCGTTGTGGCAAGTGCCTGTAGTCCCAGCTACTTGGAAGGCTGAGTAAGAGAATTGCCTAAGCCCAAGAGCTAGAGGTTGCTGTGAGCTGTGATGTCACAGCACTCTACCAAGAGTGACAAAGTGAGACTCTGTTTCTAAAAAAAGAAAAATCCTTGCACTCTGGGAGGCTGAGGCAAGATCCCTTGAGCTCAGGAGTTCGAGACCAGCCTGAGCCAAGACCCCCATCTCTAAAAATAGAAGTATTAGCTGGGTATTGTGGGGGGCATCTATAGTCCTAGATACTCATGAGGCTGAGGTGGGAGGATCTGTTGAGTCCAGGAGTTTAAGGTTGCTGTGAGCTAGGCTGATGCCATAGTACTGTTGCCTGGGCAATAGATGATGTTCTGTCTCAAAAACATACCACAAAAAAAAACAAAACAAAAAAACAGCAGGCAGCTGGGCATATTGATTAAAAATCTGATACAGTGGCTCACACCTGTAATCTTAGCACTTAGGAAGGCCGAGACATATCGCCTGAGTTCAAGACCAGCCTGAGCAAGAGTGAGACCCTCATCTCTATTAAAAAGAAAAAAAAGAAAAACTAGCTGAGCATTGTGGCTGGCTCATATAGTCCAGAGGCTGAGGTATGAGGATTGCTCAAACTCAGGAATTTCAGGTTGCTGTGAGCTATGATGGCACAGCACTCTATCTGGGGTGACAGAGTGAGACTGTGTCTCAAAACAAAAAAGGAATCTGGGCTCTACAGCTGCTTGCTTTAAATTCTAACCTAACCACTTAACTAGTTTTATGAAGTTGGGGAACACATTAAACTTTCTGAAGCATCTTCATATGGCAGAAAGTGGAGAGATAATAGTATCTATCTTACATGGTTGTTAGAAGGATTAAATGAGCTGATGCTTGTGATACACTTAGAATAGTGTCTAGCACATAGTATTATATTAATATTTGGTAAATAAGTAAGCCTATATTACAGATTGTTTTTAAAAAATCTTATGTAATCTTATAATCTACTCACTTATGAAAAATATATCTAGTACTTATAATTATCATATGTATATTTATCATTTGATGTTTAACTTTCTATATTTCTGTCTCCTAGAGCTGCTTATCATCCAGAATTTCCAACAGTTCTGACAGCTTTGGAAATAGATAATGCAGTTGTTGCAAATAGCCTAATTGACATGAGGGGCATAGAGACAGTGCTACTAATCAAAGTAAGACCAGATCCTATATTCTATATTTTCCTTAAATGTTTAAAACTGAAGATGGTCATATAAATTTTTGTTCCTCTTTTATCATAGAGTTGTTGATGTGTTTCACCATTGCACCTCACAGGACAATCTGTAGGATAATACAGAGCCGGTTGGTTTTTTGCATTTTCTGCCCCCGGGAACTTTATAACTTTCAGCTATTCTTTGAAAAATAATTTCACAAATGGATATTACTCTTTTGGTGTATGGCACTATACAATTTATTTTGTTCATTCTCTCTTGATTGGTGGCCAAATCCATTTTTTATTTGCCCTTACATACATACATTATTATTATTCCAATTTTTAAATGTAGTACTTTGCTTAATATTTTAAAAATTCTTTTTCATTTTATTTCTTTTCTGAAATAAATCAATACTCTTCATCTTTGTATGTATTTTTATGTACTAGTTAGACCAGATCACCATATTGTTTCTTCTGTTGACATAAATTTGCTGAGAAGGGACAAATAGATTCAAAACAAATTTATAATGAACATAAGTGAGTCATAAATTTATAATGAACAAACATAAGTGAGTCTGCTTTTCTAATTAATAGAAAAGTAATGGTCTCAATAACCCATATGTGTATATATGTATGTTCATATTGTAATTGTGAGTTTGGCTTGCTCATATTTTAGAAGAGTACTTGAAAAAAAATAATGAAGCCCCATTTTTACTTCCTTTGGGGCTTAAATATGTTCATGTTCTCCCTGCATAACTTGGTATACTAGTCTTTTGTTGGAATTTGCTATTCACTCATATCTTTTCTAGGGTGTAAAGTCATTTAGAAAAAAAAAAAAATCTATACGAACTGGCCCAAAGTGATTATTTTCACCTAAAAAGGTACTTACAATATTTTAAAATTTTAAATGGACAAAAACACTAGAATTTAAGAAGTACATTTGTTGGGGCCAGGCCTGGTGGCTCATACCTGTAATCCTAGCACTCTGGAAAGCTGAGGCAGGTGGATTGCCTGATTGCCCTGAGCTCAGGAGTTGGAGACTAGCGTGAAGCTAGAGCAAGACTCTGCCCCTAAAAATTGCCGGGCATTGTGGCAGGCGCCTGTAGTCCCAGGTACTTGGGAGGCTGAGGCAAAGAGTTTGAGGTTGAGCTCTTGAGCCCAAGAGTTTGAGGTTGCTGTAAGCTATGACATCACAGCACTTTACTGAAGGACAAAGTGAGACTCTATCTCAGAAAAAACAAAAAAGTATACTTGTCATGAAGCATTACTTAAAGACTCTTAACGGTTTCAACTCTTTAAACCTTGAAAGTTGTTTATGAAATTCTTATATTTATAGAATTATTTCATTTGAATGTTTAAGTAAAAATACTTGAATTAATATAATAATGATAATAATATATAATATAAAAATGATACATTTTGAAATTATGTACATCAGAAATGATTTCTCATAGCGTTAAAAGCATATTTTCTCCTGTATTTTTTTTTTAGAATAATTCTGTAGCTCGTGCAGTAATGCAGGCCCAAAAGCCACCCAAAAATTGTAGAGAAGCTTTCACTGCTGATGGTGATCAAGTTTTTGCAGGACGTTATTATTCATCTGAAAATACAAGACCTAAGTTCTTAAGTAAAGATGTGGATTCTGAAATAAGGTTGGAATCAAGTTTATGTTTACTATGTTATTACCACTGCTTCCTTGAGGATCATATTCTTTCTTATTACTCTTTTAGTGGTAATAAGAGTAATTACCACTAATTACTGTAATAAGAAGAATTACAAGTAGTCAGTACTTGGTGTTAAAAGATCATTTAGCTGGATGTAGAATTCTAGGTTGTCAGTTATTTTTCATTGTCAGTTTGACAATAGTGTTCAGGACTAAGAATGTTATTCTTACAACTGGCTGATCTGCACATTGTTCATTACTTCCCCTCAAGGAGATAAGCTTAACTCAATGTAGATTAGCTGTATCTGTGCCCACGGCCTAGTTCTGCTAGTTTGTCCTAGGGAGGGTACAGAGGATTGGTTTACATTCTGGCTCAAGCCCCTTATTGTGTTCTAACTGGTATTTTGAGTTGCACTATTCTAGAAAGAAGATCTAGACACAGTTAAAGCCCATGCCTAGGAAAACAGCTGCTAGAGGACACAAATTGAGTATTTAAATGAAACTAAGAAATATACCTAATGAGATTTCCGGAGCGCACAAAGAATTTTTGGTACTAAAAAAACACAGTTCCCTTACTCAGCTATTAAGGTAATGAATTGATGGAGTAGAAGAATGTAGAACATAAAAGAAATAGCTAAGAAAACTGAGCAAAAAATAATTCTAAATGCTTATATGTGTAAGGGAAATGAGAGTTTTGTTGAAATAAATTTCTTCTTCAAATAGTGTTTGTCATTTTTGTGTGATTATGAGAGTAGAATAAAGGAAAATAACCATATGGATAATGGAAAGTTGAGTAAACCTTCTTGGTTAGCAACAGAAAAAGTTGAATGACCAGCAACTTGGATGTTGTGGCACTTGCTTTTGTTTATTACCTCAATGCAGTTTTCCTTATGCAAGTGCACATGATGTGTAAGCTCTCAGAATAATAACCCATGTGGTTCATTAAAAAGATGACTGGCATATTTTTGAATTGTCAAAATACAGTAATATTTTTCTATAATTTTCTGAAGTTATGTCTTTCAAATTTTATTGTTTCATTTGTTTCTTCAAACAGCGCATGTTTAATGTTTAACTAATGTGTCAGGCACCAATCTAGGTCCAAGAAACAGCAGGAAAGGAGATAACACATGAAGCTTAAGTCAAGAAGGGAGGGATAGACTGTAAGTGAGTATTAGGTCCAGGTAGTAATCAGTGCTGTGGAGACAAATAAGGCTTAGGGTAGTGTAAGAGAAGGAGGGGTGTATTATTTTAGTTACGTGTGGGAATGGGGAATGTTGTATTCCTCCCACACAAACAACTCATATACTCAGTTCAGGCTTCATACAGCTTTCATTAGGTCGCAAATGTTCTTTCTCCATGTAAACTAATTAAAAACCTAGGGGGAACACTATGTGAAAATAGTTCTACCAAATAAAAGGAAGTTGTAAAATTTAGCAATTTTATTAATGCAAGGTATATTGATTGATTACGTTTGTTCTAAATGTTCAGAAAAATGCATAACAACAATATTGTCTTCGCTCATTTTGTTGGTTTTTATTTTTGGTTTAGGTTCTAGTTTTCAAAGTTTTGTTTACCTGGCAAATTTTTAAAGCAAAATTAGTGTATATTAATATATGATGAAATAAATAACTCATAATAAATCCTGAGAAACCCGTTAAATTTTTGCATCTGGTCTTATTTTTGGTACCCCCAAAATGGTATAACTCTTCCTTTCTCCATTTTTATGATTTATTATTCATACACCTAACATTTATTGAGCCTTATTTATTTATTTATATTATTTTTTGTTGTTGTTCGGGATTCATGGAGGGCATAAAGAATTAGGTTACACTGATTGCGTTTGTTAGATAAAGTCCCTCTTCTAATTGTGTCCCTCCCCCTCCCCCCCCACCAAGAGGTGTACCATACACTGCGACTCTTTTTCAAAATTTGGAAATTCTACCAAGGTGGCACAGTTGTACCAGTAAAAAATTAAAAAAAAAAAATGCTGCTAATTGAACCGTCTGTGACTAGAAAATGGTTTCAGATTTCAGAGATGTTAAACTGCAAAGTAATATACATCTTAGTGGAATGTGGCCAACACCAGGAAATATTCCAGGGAAAAGTTGTTTTTGTCTGCAAAGGTGGTTCTCTTCCACCAAGCACACAGCTTTGGAAGACAGGCACTTGGATAAGTGGGGCAGGAAAAGATCACTTCTGAAGCCAGTTGACTCTGCTGCATGGAGACTCTTCTATGGTTTTGGTGTATGCTTACTGTGTTTTCCATCTCCTTTTCCTGTCCTTCTCTTTGTTCCCTTCACTCCTCACACATTCTTAGTATTTATTCACCAACACTAACTGTTAAGCATTAGTTTTATTTGTCTTTATCACTCTGTGCCTTTGTGTGTTTTTTTCCATCTTCTGCCCTACGCGGTCCAGCTGATTGAAAGCTTTAGAGAATGCAATTCAGTTGTCTTTTTTCTTAGACTCACTCTCAGATTCCTATAGTATATAGGAATAGTATATACTATTATACTATAATATACTCTACTATACTCTACTATACTATAATAATAGTATATACTATTCCTATAGTATTCCTATACTATAGACATATAGTATAGTGTCTTCTTCACATTTTAATGTTCCTAATATTTTTCGTTTTTAGGAATCACATTTCAATTCTGTTTCTACCTCTATCTGACGCTATGCATAATGTCTCCCGCACAGAAGTCATACCATACAGTTGACCCTTAAACAAAATGAGGGTTAGGACATCTGACACCCCCAAACGTAACTACTAATAGCCTACTGTTGATTTACAAAGAACATAGACAATTAACCCAAATTTTGTGTATTTATACTGTTTTTTATAGTAAAGTAAGCCAGAGAAAAGATTATGTTACCAAGAAGATCATAAGGATGAGAAAGTATATTTACTATTCATTAAGTGGAAGTGGATCATCATGAGATGATGGCAGAGGTAGAAGAAAAGCTGCACATAAGTTGACCCACACAATTCAAAACCATGTTGTTCAGAGTTAACTGTACTTGCTAATGAAATGAGTAAAATGCAATGCTAGTTTGGAAGATGTTGTTTGAAATTTTCTGTAATAGATTTTATGTTATTAATGACTTGGTAGGATTATAGAAATAGTTTAACAGAACAAGATTTTGCAAATAAGTTACTACAAATAAACCTTTCTTTGTAAAAGTCTATTTGTAATATCGAGAAAAAGATTTGAAGTATTTTTTAATCCTCTCTTCTTCATCAAGTGACTTGGAGAATGAAATTGAAAATAAAAAAGCCCAGATACTAAATCTCCATCAGCATTTGTCTGCTCTTGAAAAGGATATTAAACGCAGTGAAGAACTTCTTACAAGGTGCCAACTACATTATAAAGAATTAAAGGTAAAAAAATAAATGTCATTTTATTTTTCTTAACTTGTCATTTCCAAGTTAATTTTAAGATTTTTGTCTTTCATTCTGAGCAGTACTTCTCAAACGTTTGGCCTCATGCCCCTTATACTCTTCAAAGAACTTTCATTTATGTGGGTTATATATCTTTTAATATTTATAATTTCAAAAATTGAAACAAAATTTAAGAATATTTCTTTATTTAAAAATACCACACCATTGACATAAATAATATTTTTAATGAAAAACCAAAACAAAAATTTAAACTAAATAAATTTAGTGAGAAGATTGGTATTTTTTGGCAAGTCTCCAATGTTCTGTTTTAATAAAATTTAACTAGTTCTGTCTACTTTTGTGTTCACTCTGCTGTGATATTACACACCATATAGTTATAAACCTTCTATACACTCATAACCCAATGCTGGTAACAATGGGGAATAATATCTTAGTGTTTTTATGAAAATAGTTTTAACCTCATGTACCCTCTGAAAGAGTCTCAAAGACTCTCACAGGTTATTTAGAGGTTATTTGGATCATACTTTGAGAACCACTAGATTAGAATAATTTTTCTGTAACTCGAGACATTGGATGTTTCAGAAAAATATTTTCTCTATGCTCTCAACACTGTCTTCATTTTAAACGCTGAGGTGGATTACTGACATCTTTTTTTGCATAGGAATGGATTACCAATAAGGGCGATTGCAGCAGAATTTATACATGGCCTCCTTTGGTTTACTTAATACTGGTGTACCCCTTTCATTAATTATGGTATCCTTCTATATAAGGAAGCAACATGGAGCTTTGTGGATTAATATATTCTTTTTTTTTTTTTGTAGAGACAGAGTCTCACTTTATGGCCCTCGGTAGAGTGCCATGGCATCACACAGCTCACAGCAACCTCCAACTCCTGGGCTTAAGCGATTCTCTTGCCTCAGCCTCCCAAGTAGCTGAGACTACAGGCGCCCGCCACAACGCCCGGCTATTTTTTTTTTTTGGTTGCAGTTTGGCCGGGGTTGGGTTTGAACCCGCCACCCTCGGTATATGGGGCCGGCGCCTTACCGACTGAGCCATAGGCGCCGCCCTATATTCTTTTTTTATTATTAAATTATAGCTGTGTACATTAATGCAATCATGGGGTAAATGTGCTGGTTTTATATACCATTTGAAATATTTTCATCAAACTGGTTAACATAGCCTTCACTGCATTTTCTTAGTTATTGCGTTCAGACATTTATACTCTACACTTAGTAAATTTAATGTGTACCCTTGTAAAATGAACCATAGGTGTGGTCTCACCAATTACCCTCCTCCACCTATCCTTCCCCCTTCCCTCCCTCTCCTCTTTCCCCTGCTTCTTGGGCTATAGTTGGGTTATAGCTTTCACATGAAAGCTATAAATTGGTTTTGTAGTAGGGCTGAGTACATTTGATGCTTTTTCTTCTATTCTTTTTTTTTTTTTTTTTTTTTTTTTGAGACAGAGCTTCAAGCTGTCACCCTGGGTAGAGTGCTGTGGCATCACAGCTCACAACAACCTCCAGCTCCTGGGCTTAAGTGATTCTCTTCCCTCAGCTTCCCAAGTAGCTGGGATTACAGGTGCCCACCACAACGCCTGGCTATTTTTTGGTTGTAGTTGTCATTGTTGTTTGGCAAGCCCGGGCTGGATTCGAACCCGCCAGCTCTGGTGTATGTGGGTGGTGCCTTAGCCACTTGAGATACAGGCACCGAGCCATTTTTCTTCCATTCTTGAGATACTTTTCTAAGAAGAATATGTTCCAGCTCCATCCATGTAAACATGAAAGAGGTGAAGTCTCCACCTTTCTTTAAGGCTGCATAATATTCCATGCTATACATACACCACAATTTATTGATGCATTCATGGGTCCATGGGCACTTGGGCTTCTTGCATGACTTAGCAATTATGAATTAGGCTGCAATAAACATTCTGGTGCAAATATCTTTGTTATAAAGTGATTTTTGGTCTTCTGGATATATACCTTGTAGAGGAATTGAAGGATTGAATGGCAGGTCTACTTTTAGATACCTAAGTGATCTCCAAACTTCTTTCCAAAAGGAAGGTATTAGTTTGCATTCCCATCAGCAGTGCAGAAGTGTTTCCTTTTCTCCACATCCATGCCAACATCTCTGGTTTTGGGATTTTGTGATGTGGGCTAATCCTACTGGGGCTAGATGATATCTCAAAATGGTTTCGATTTGCATTTCTCTGATGATTAAGGATGATGAGCATTTTTTCATGTGTCTGTAGGCCATGCACCTGTCAGAGAAGTTTCTCTTCAAGTCCCTGCCCCAGCCTGAGATGGGATCACTTGTTCTTTTCTTGCTAATATGTTTGAGTTCTCTGTGGATTCTGGTTATTAAACCTTTGTCAGAGACATAACCTGCAAATATCTTCTCCCATTCAAAAAGAGGGCTGTCCGCTTGCTTTACTTACTGTGTTCTTGGCTGTGCAGAAGCTTTATATTTTGATCAGGTCCCAGTAGTGTATTTTTGGTGTTGTTCCAATGCCCAGGGAGTCTTCTTCATAAAATATTATTCAAGGCTGATTTTTCAAGTGTTTTCCCTGCACTTTCTTCTAGTATTTTTATAGTGTCATGTCTTAAGTTTAAATCTTTAATCCAGTGAGAGTCTATCTTAGTTAATGGTAAAAGGTGTGGGTCTGGTTTCAGTCTTCTACAGGTCGCCAGCCAGTTCACCCAGCACTATTTGTTAAATAGGGAATGTTTTCCCTACTGAATGTTTTTAATTGGCTTGTCAAAGATCAAATAATGGTAAGTAGCTGGGTTCATCTCTTGGTTCTCTATTCTGTTCTATACATCTACCTCTGTTTTGGTGCCAGTACCATGCAGTTTTGATCACTATCGATTTATAGTATAGTCTGAGGTCTGGTAGCGTGATTCCTCCTGCTTTGTTTTTATTTCTGAGTAATGTCTTGGCTATTCAAGTTTTTTTCTGATTCCATATAAAAGTATTCCACGTAGAATACAATAGAATTTAAAAAGTGTTCTGATCATGAAAGGATGCTAGATATTATCAAAATTAAAATAGAATTTTAATGCAAACCCTATTAAAGCTCCACTGTCATACTTCAAAGATCTCAAATAAATGAAAGAATGCTGGATATTATCAAAAGCTTTTTCTACATCAATTGAGAGAATCATATGGTTAATTTGTTTATGTGCTGAATTATACTTATAGATTTATGTATAGTGAACCAGCCTTAAAACCCTGGGATAAAACCCACTTGGTCATGGTGTATAATTTGTTTGATGTGTTGCTGGATTCTGTTTGCTAGGATCTTATTGAATATTTGTGCATCAATATTCATTAGTGATATTGGTCTATAATTTTCTTTCCTTGTTGGGTCTTTTCCTAGTTTGGGGATCAAGGTAATGTTTGCTTCATAGAATGTGCTGAGTAGTACACCTTCTTTTTCTATATTGTGGAAAAGGTTAAGTAATGTAGGTACCAGTTCCTCTTTAAAGGTTTGGTAGAATTCTGACGTGAAGCCATCTGGTCCTGGATTTTTCTTTTTAGGGAGATTTTGTATCGTTGATGCTATTTCAGAACTTGATATACACCTGTTCAACATTTCCCCTCTATTCTGGCTAAGTCTAGGAAGGTGGGGTGCTTCCAAGTACTGGTCTATTTCCTTCAGATTTTCGTATTTTTGAGAATAGAGTTTCTTGTAATATTCATTAAGGATTTTTTGAATTTCTGAGGAGTCTGTTATTTCTTCTTTGTCATTTCTGATTGATGAAATTAGAGATTTTACTCATTTTTTTCTGTTTAGTTTAGCCAAAGGGTTATCTATTTTATTGAACTTTTCAAAAAAACAACTTTTTGATTTATTGATCTTTTGTATAATCCTTTTGTTTTCAATTTCATTTAATTCTGCTCTAATTTTGGTTATTTCTTTTCTTCTGCTGGGTTTGAGGTTGGAATGTTCTTTCTTTTCCAGTTGCTTGAGATGTCCCATTAAGTTGCTAACTTCCTCTCTTTCCGTTCTCTTAAGGAAGGCTTGTAATGGTATAAATTTCCCTCTTAGGACTGCCTTTGCAGTATCCCAGAGATTCTGGTAATTCATGTCTTCATTATCATTTTGTTCCAAAAATTTGATAATTTCCTTCTTAATCTCATCTATGACCTGGCTATTGTTCAGCATAAGATTATTTAGTTTCCATGTTTTTGTATGAGTATGCAGATTCCTGTTGTTACTGAGTTCAAATTTTATTACATGATGGTCCGAGAAGATGCAAGGAATAATTTCTATTCTTTTGCATTTTCTGAGGTTAGCCTGGTGACCTAAGATGTATCAGTTTTGGAGTATGTTCCATGGGCTGATGAGAAGAATGTGTATTCAGTTTTGTTAAGATGAAATGTTCTGTAGATGTCTGTTAAATCCAGTTGTTGAATGGTTAAGTTTAAATCTAAAATTTCTTTACTGAGTTTCTTATTGGAGGATCTATCCAACACTGCCAAAGCAGTGTTAAATTCTCCAACTGTTACAGTATTGGAGGAAATCAAGTTACTCATGTCTGTTAGAGTCTACCTTATAAATTGAGGTGCATTCTGGTTGGGTGCATAAATGTTAATTGAAATTTAATCATGTTGAGTATTACCCTTAACAAATATGAAGTGACCATTCTTATCTTTTCTTTCTTTTGTTGATTTAAAACCTATTGTATCTACAAATAAAATTGCAACACCTGCTTTTTTCTGATTTCCATTTGCCTGAAGTATAGATTACCATCCCTTCACCCTGAATCTATATTTATCTTTTAAGGTAAGATGAGATTCTTGTATGCAGTAGATACCTGGCCTGAACTTTTGTATCCATTCAGCCAACCTGTGCCTCTCTAGGGGACAATTTAACCCATTCACATTAATTGTAAATATTGATAGGTATCGAATTTTGGGTATCGAGTTTTTCGAAAGTCCGGTGGACATTTTTCACCACTGTGGAATTTGGGATTTGATCAAAAATTTCTGAGTGAGTTTACTTTGGTGGTTGAGAATATCCTGGAGACCTGGTTTAGTTATGGCAAATTTCTTTAAAATGTGTATGTCATTAAAGTATTTAGTTCCTCCATCATAAATGAAACTCAGTTTAGCTGGATACAGTATTCTGGGTTGTAAATGATTTTGTTTTAGGTAATTAAAAGTTGATGACCACCTTCGTCTACCTTGAAAGGTTTCAGCAGAGAGATCTGCAGTCATTCTAATATTCTTCCCCTTGTAGGTTATGGTTTTCTTACGCCTGACTGCTTGCAGAATTTTCTCCTTCACATTAACTTTGGCAAAGTTAATTATAATGTGTCTGGGAGATGTCTTATTTGGGTTAAGTCATGCTTGGGTTCTGAAATTGTCTGCTATCTGAATTTCAGAATCTCTTGGCATGTCTGGAAGGTTCTCTTTGATTATCTCATGGAGTAGAGCATCTGGGCCTTTTGAAGCTACCTCGTCACCTTTGGAAATTCCTATAAGGTGAATATTAGTTTTCTTCAAATTATCCCGGAGCTCTCTGAGAGAATGATCCATTTTTGCTCTTTAGTTCTCTTTGAGCTTTGGGGAGTGTTCAAAAGCTTTGTCTTCAATGTCAGAAATCCTTTATTCTGCATGCTCCATCCATTCTGTTACTGAGTGATTTTACTGTATTTCTCAGATCTTTGAGGGCTGCAAGTTCTTTTCTCAATGTGTCAAAATCTTTGGTGATTTTGTCTTTGAATTCATTGAATTCTTGAGACAACTTTTGAAGTGCTCTTTGAATTTCTAATTCCAAATTTACCCCCCTTCTATTAATCTTATTTACAATCCAAATTCTGAATTCAATTTTTGACATGTCAGCTTTTTTTTTTTTATGAATGAGGCCTTCTGATATGTCTGCCATGTCATTCTTTGGGGGAGTTGATCTAGTCTGGTTATTCATGTTGCCAGAGTTCTGCTGATTCTACCCCATGATTATTTTATACCGTTTGGCTAGATGAGCAGATAAGGTAAAGTTGGGTTGGGGCCTCCTGGAGTAGGGATTAACCAGCTCTTTGCCCAAGAGCTGGGACTGGTGTCTGTACCTTTTCTCCTAGCGCTTTGCAAAGGACCTGTACGGTGCTACAGCCTGAGACACTGGGCATCAGCTTGGTGTGGTGGGACTATGTGGCTCTATCTTGTTTTCAGCTGGTCTCTGTCCAATCCTAGGGAATCAATAACTCTGGGTTGAAGTCTCAGCTGTGGAGAAATACTAGCAACTAAGTCACCCCGCTCCCCACGGGCAACAACTGGAAAAGGAAAATCAAAGCTTCCCACAACCACACTCCCAGGGTACCAGTCCTCAGGTGATTGGCCCAGGTTACGAGTTCCAAATCAATTGTCCCAGATAGCACCCAGTCTGAAGTGGGAGAGTTCAAAAGGTCTCGAGCAACCAGATAGCAGGGGCCTGCTGGCACCTCATGTATGACTTGCTCTGGTTCTCTGTGGAGTCAGAAGGACCCACCCAGCAAATGAATTAATCCAAGAAGGTTGATGCCTCCTTCCCCACCTTGTACCTCTGTCACACCCAGTCACTGGTAACCCTACAGAGCTGTAACTCAGTTTCCTCCAGTGAGCAGATGCTCTAAGGATTTGCGCCTGCCTGAGTTATAGGGAGATCTGTTTGTCCTCTGCCAGACCGCCACACTCTGCCACTGGCCAGCAGGGGGAGCTGAAGCCTGACAACCTCAGGTGCTTAATGGAAGCTGGGGCAATTTACTGAGTTCCAGCCCCGCCCCAGATTGATGTTGCTGCCACTTATATTGTTGCAGAATTAGTGTTTCTATCCCAGCTATATTCCCCTCCGGGCCAGGCTCTGTTTGAGTTCACATAAACTGGGGTTCAGCCCCGCCCTGTGCCTCTGCCTTTTTGTAAATTCTCAGAGCTGGCATCTCTGTCTCCTCTGCACTCCTTTGGGACAGTGCTCTCAGTGTCTGTTTCTCCCTGGGCTGGTGCTGTTGCCCCGTCTGCTTTTGACTCAGCTATGTTTCCCTGGGGGCCGGATGCTTCTTAGGCTCACTAAAGCAGCACTTCTGACTCAGCCCCACCCTGGGAGTATGCCGTCTTTGTGCCGTGTAGTCTATTCTCCATCACAACCCCCCGCCTGCCCGCCTGCCTGGGAAGGTACCACTTCAGACATACTCTTACTCATGGGGCCAGCATTTCCGTCCCAGATCCATTCTGCCAGGGACTGCCACCAGTTTCCAAGAGAGGCCGGGAATGTTTCTCCAAAATATCCTCAGGGGTGTGAGCCCTATTGTCCCTGCCGCTGCCGCTGTTGCTCTGTGCTGCAGGCCACTGCTTCTCCCTCTTAGTGTCAGTCCTCAGTCCTATCTTTACCCCTGGGTCTACAGAATCAGCACAGACCTGCAACAGCCCACGCCTGGTCCGCACCTCTCAAGAAAATGCCCCAGAATCTGGACGCCATGGGGGGCAAGCTTCCAGACCTTGGAGTGAGAGTGGAGGGGAGTGCTGGAAGTTCAGAACTATTGTTTGTTTCCTTTGGGTCGCAGCTCACCTCAGCAGGGTTGATGTGAGTTCTTTAACCTTCTCTCTTGGCTCAGCTCCAAACCATCAGCTTTAAACTTCTGTCCTTTAACTCTCCTTCTGGACAGGAGCCTCTGTGGAAAGCTGGCTCCAGTTGGCCATCTTGCCTCCACCCCGATTAATGTATTCTTAGCAAGAATTTTAATTGTTTTTATTTTTATGTTACTAAAATACTTTTTCTTTCAGATGAAAATAAGAAAAAGTATTTCTGAAATTCGGGAACTTGAGAACATAGAAGAACACCAGTCTGTAGATATTGCAACCTTGGTAAAACATTTTTCTTCAATTTTAATGTAATTTAAATGTTCAGAATTAAATCATCATTTAGGTTAATGGCAAAAAACTCTGAGCTTGTTTTAAAAATCTTTTTAATTGAAGCTTCTCTTATGATTATTGTCTCTATTCACTGATAAAGTGGAAACTAGCTGGTGTATAGCCTTCAGATTCCTTAATATTTTATGTATATAACTTATGTGAATAATAATTGATTTTGTCTTCTACCACATGAAGTAAAATTTTATCAAAACTTAATTGTGATTCTAGTCAGGGGCTCATGAAACTAAACTGCTAAGTTAATTAACATCACTATGAATTGATACAGATGTCAGGACCATTTTTTAGTCAGGTGTAGTTTCTTTTTTTTTTTGAAATTAGGGACTTTCATTTTAATTTGTCACATGTTTGTTACTCTCTATATATTTATTTAGGCATCTGTTTATGACCTTCAACTTAGCTTTTCTGAATTGCATTAAACAGTAAATTGGATAAATTGCAGTCTTATTAAAATGAATAAATATTCAATGAGTGTTTGCTGTGTCTTAGGAAGCATATTAAGTGCTGAGGAATACAGCAGTGTACAAAACAAAACATTTTTGTGATGATAAAATTTATCTTCATTTTTTAAGTAGTCTTGTTTTTTACTTTTTCTGCTTTAATTCCTTTTATTGATATCTTAAACTTCCTAAAAGTATGGATTATATGTATCTTAGTTATTTTTATTTCCTTTGCTTCTAACACACTATCTTGCATAGTATATGTATTTATGTTCACTAAATACATTTTAGGGAAAAAAGGAGTAGCTAGCATAAATGTTATTCCTTTTGGCTATGCTCTCCAGCAGAATGTTGTTTAGCTTGTCTCCTAAGTGCCATTCCTTTGTATTTTTGAATCTGTTGTCTTCTATTTCCTGATTTATCATTAAGAGTATGAAAATATTCTAGTGCTCTTTTTATTTGTGTTCGATCTGATTTGCCTATAGATTCTAGTTTTTTTCTCTTTCAGAATTATCTGTATATATTTTCTGTTTGATAACTTAATGTACTTTAATGAACTCTTTAAATATTATCAGGAAGATGAGGCTCAAGAAAATAAAAGCAAAATGAAAATGGTGGAAAAAAGTATGGAGCAACAAAAGGAAAAAATGGAATACCTTAGAAGTCTGAAAATAGAAGCAGAAAACAAGTATGATGAAATTAAATTGAAAATTAATCAACTATCAGAGCAAGCAGATCCACTTAAGGTATATATTGTTGGTATTCTGATAGATGTGCATTTATATTTTATTTTATATCTACAATGTACTTCTTGGATAGTACCCTGAAAGAATTTTTGATTAAATGTAAATGTAGCCACAAAAAAATGAAATGTAAAAAATGGTAGGAATCAAATTTCTATCATTAGTTCAGTTAATATTAAACACTTCTGCTTATAGCTTTATAGCTTTAGGAGAATAAATTTCCCTCTATTTCCCCCAGAGGATAATAGCCTTTGTTGCCTCTTTATTTTTGTGATGATTTTTCAGAACTAGGAACAGGGACATTTTGTACATCTATAGATACTGTTTCTGTGCCTGCCCATTTTGTTTTCTTACCTTTGCTTCAGTAACTAAAGGATTAATTGCTATACTATGGAAAAGCCACCTTAAAATAAAGTGCTACTCAACTCCTGTTTATCAGTTTATCTCAGCTATATTTCAGGCTGAATTCAGTTGATTTTTTGAGAAAAAATTGAACATGAAGTTTTTATATTAGAAATTGTATTATCCCCTGTAAATCTCAATAACAGAGAGAAAATAAACAGAAGCAAAAAACTAGAATGAATCAAACAAAATGAACATTGCCTTAGGGATCTGTGAAACTACAACAGAATAGCTGATATTTGTGTTACTCAAGTCCCAGAAAGGGCAGGGCAGAAAAAGTTCTCAAGGAAATAATGGCTAAATACTTCCCAATTTTGGCAAAAGGCATTTTCTCACTGATTAAACAAAGTGAGTGAATCCAAAACAGGATAAACCCTAACTAATTCATAATAAAAGACATATCATAGTCAAACTTCTGAAAACTAAAGACCAAGTATTAAAAGTGGTGAGAAAGAAACTTCCCCTATATGGAAAAATATTTTGAATGGACAGCAATTTTTCATCATTAACCATGGAGGTCAAATGGAAGAGGCATAACATTTTTCAAGTGTTAAAATGAAAGACCTGTCAACTTAGAATCCTGTATCTAGCAAAAATATTTTTCAGCAATAAAGGGAAAATAAAGACATTCATTAGATGGCAAACTTACAGGTAATTTGTTGGGAACAACCAAAGAGGGAATCTCGGACCATCAGGAATGAAGAAAATGAGATTAAAAAAATGGGTAAATGAAATGATCTTTCCTTTTCTTCTTCTTCTTCTTCTTTTTTTTTTTTTTTGCAGTTTTTGGCTGGGGTCGAGTTTGAACCCTCCAGTATATGGGGCCAGGGCCATACTCCTTTGAGCCACAGGCACTGCCCCCTTTTCTTCTTAAGTTTATAAAATTATGTTTAGAGAGCAAGCAAAATTTTTGACATATATAGAAGAAATATTTAAGACAATCATATTAAAAATAGGGACAGGTAAAGGAAAATAAAGGGAGGTAAGATTTCTGTACTCAAACTAGTAAAATAATGATATCATTAAATTGTAATATAAGGTGTGTAATACCTATGGCAACTACTAAAAATAACTACATAATAATATACTCAAAAATGGATTAAATAAATCAAAATGGAATCCTAAGAAAAGGTTTAAATACCCTCCATATAGCAGGTAAAAAGACAGATTAATAAAAAACAATAAAAAATTGACAAATTTAAGCTCTAACATACGAATAACTTACATTAAATGTAAATAATCTAAATGAAAGACAAATAAGGGCAGAGTTAATTAAAACATGACTGTATGTTATCTATAAGATGCTTGTGTCAAATATAGCCGTATGGGTAGACTGAAAGCAAAAGGAGGAAAATAAAACATTTTATAAGCAATAATCAAATGAAAACAGAAGAACCTATGTTAAAGTCAGATGCTGTAGACTTCAGAATAAAGAAAATTACTAAAGACAGAGATGAACATTATATAATGACAAATGGGATCAATCTACAAGTATACATAGCAATTCTCAGTATGTGTACACCAAGTATCAGAGCCGCAATACAGGAAAAGCAAAGTCTTATAGCACTCCCTCAACAACGGGTAGAACAACTACACACAAAATCAGCAAAGGTATAGAAAAACTCAACAGGATTTATATATTGTTCAATAAAATTCACCCTTTCAAAGTATATGATTCACTGTTTTTTAGTATATTTAATAGTTGTGCAACTATATGCACAATTTTAGAACATTTTCATTAAGTGAAAAAGAAACAGTCACTCCCCTTCTTTCCTCCCCATAGCTCTTGACACCACTGTTGATCTACTTTCCGTTTTCATCAACTTGCCTGTTCTGCACATGAGAATGAGTAGAATCATACAACATGCGGTCTTTGTGACTGGCTTTTTCCACTTAATGTTTTCAAGGTTCATCCATATTACATATATCAGAACTTGATTCTTTTTTATTGCCTAATAGAATTTACACTTTTTTTTCATTCATCAGTTGATGGACATTTGGGTTCTGCTGCTATAAACATCGATGTAGAAGTTTTATGCAGACATGTATTGTCATTTGCTAGGATAGACATTTAGGAGTAGAATTGCTAAACTATGTGGTTATGCTACATTTTTATGGGACTTTGAAAGTGTTTTCCAAACCAACTGTACCATTTTATATTCTCACCAACAGTGTTGGCATGTCCTAATTTTTTCCATATGCTTGCACTTTTCATTGTCTGCCCTTTTTTTTTGAGACAGAAACTCAAGCTGTCGCCCCGGGTAGAGTGCTGTGGTGTCATAGCTCACAGCAACTCCTGGGCATAAGTGATTCTCTTGCCTCAGCCTCCCAAGTAGCTGGGACTACAGGCATCCGCCACAAGGCCTGGCTATTTTTTAGTCGTAATTGTCCTTGTTGTTTGGCAGGCCCAGGCTGGATTCAAACCTGCCAGCTCTGGTGTTTGTGGCTGGCGCCTTAGCGCTTGAGCTACAGGTGCTGAGCCTGTCTGCCTTTTTTATTTTAACCATTCTAGTGAGTGTGAAGTGGTATAATGATTTTGATTTACATTTTCTTTGTTGGTAATACTGTTGAACAAAAATATAATGAGTTTTTTCGTTATTTGTTTATCTTCTTTGGGGAAATGTCTGTTCAAATTGTTGCCTTTTAATTATTGTGTTATATGTCTTTTATTTTTGAGTTGTATTTCGAATTTGTTTCCTGTTTTTCATTGTATAGTAAATGTTTTAATTAATTTTTCCTAGTATATAGAAACATCACTGAATTTTGTATTGACCTGTGTCCGGTGACATTTTTACTCACTCACTGCTCTTAAGGTTCTTCTTTTATAATTTATAGACAGTCATCTCTCTAAATAAGTTTTACTCTTCCTTTCTAATTTTTTATGCCATTTATTTTCTTGTTTTAATTGACTTTCTAGCCAGACTTTCTAATACAATGTTGAATAGAAGTGATAGGACTAGACATCCTTGCCTTACATTCGATCTTAAAAAGAAAGCATTCAGTATTTCATCATGAAATAATAGCTGCTATTAGTGTTTTGTCTGGTCTTTATTCTTCATATTTTCCTTCTTTTGGTTTAACAAGGCTGTTAGTGTTCTTTTCTAATCTCTTCTTGTTTATGAGATGTACCTCTTGCTTTATTTTTCCAGTGGCTGCTATGCATTATGACATCCATTATTACCTTATCCTACTTTACCATTATGTATTTTTAATTGATTATGGGATAGGCTCTTCATAGTTGTATTTTATGCTCAAAATGGTGAACTTATGGGCTGGGTGTGGTGGCTTACGCCTATAAAAACAGCACTTTGGGAGGCTGAGGTAGATGGATTGCCTGAGTTTACCAGTTCAAGAGCAGCCTGGGCTAGAGCGAGACCCCATCTCTAAACATAGCCAGGCGTTGTGGTGGGTGCCTATAGTTAAGCACTTGGCTACTGGGGAGGCTGAGGTAAGAAAATCGCTTGAGCCCAGGAGTTTGAGGTTGCTGTGAGCTATGATGCCATGGCACTCTTATCAGGGGTGGCAAAGTGAGACTCTGTCTCAAAAACAAACACCAAAAAAAAAAAAAGCTGTGAACTTAGACCTTCAAATATGTTAAGTCACTGTTAAATTTCTTTGCATTATTCCCTTTTCCCCCAACCCACCTTTTTAAAAATCAGGTGTTTTTTGTTAGGTTACCTCTGTAAATATATAGTAGTGAATTATTTTAAGTTATGTTGGAAAGTTTTTAAAGCAATCTTTAATTTGTAGATTATTTTGGCTTTATTCAAACAGGATGAATTAAACCTTGCTGATTCTGAAGTGGATAATCAAAAACGAGGCAAACGGCATTATGAAGACAAACAAAAAGAACACTTGGACACCTTAAATAAAAAGAAACGAGAACTGGATATGAAAGAGAAGGAACTGGAGGTTATCCACAGCTGTTTTTTGTTGTTTTATTTGTCATAATAGCATTAGTCATAATTATTAATGTATTTTCCTTAATGTCATGTTTCTAAAAACAGACAAGTTGTCTGAATTTCTATTTCATAGAGAATAGCAGGTATTTGAGTAGAGGCTTAGGCAGCCTTAAAATGTTAGGAGTTAAATGGGCAAGACTGCAACAGACCCATATCATGACTCTGAATGATTTAGAAATTGCACACTGTCTTGGCACGCATAACTCCTTAAATACTCAGGTTGGCATGCAGAAAACCACCTTGTGTCAAAAAAGATGCCCTATCTTCTGAGTAATTAGGGTGTGAGCTGGGCTGGATTTTAGTTCCTGCTAGACATGCCTATGACAGCTGTAAGCAGTAGCCCTGGTTTGAGGAGAGAATAAATTGAAAACAATCTGTTTTAGATACTTTTTCTTCCATTCTTGAGATACTTTACTAAGAAGAATATGTTCCAGCTCCATCCGTGTAAACATGAAAGAGGCAAAGTCTCCATCTTTATTTAAGGCTGCATAATATATGTATTCAGCCCTACTATGAAACTAATTTAGGGCTTTCACATGAAAGCTATAACACAGTTACAACCTAAGAATAGGGGGAGGGGGGAAAGGGAGGGGAGGGAAGAGGGAGGGGGATTGATGGGATTATACCAGCGGTGCATTTTACAAGGGTGTATGTGAAACTTAGTAAATGTGGAATGTAAATATCTTAGCAATGCCAGGAAGGCTATGTCAATGAATGTGATGAAAGTGTGTCAAACGCACTGTGAAACTAGTGTATGATGCCCCATGATCATATCAATGTACACAGCTATGATTTAATAAAAGAGAAAAAAAAGAAAGCAATCTGTTTTAAATAGAACAGTTGGATTCCAACATTGCTTTCATGTCTTCAAGAAAATGATTTAAATTCTATAATCCCTTTCCTTCCATGTTTGTTTGTTTTCTTATTTAAGCTCATTGTTATGAATATAAAGTACTTTGCATTTTCTAATCTTTTACAAACATGAAAGATTTTCTGTGTGAGTGTTCAGAGTCCATCCTACAGCACAGAGAAAACTATGTCTGACCTTAGTTCCCTGGGTACTAAACTTCTTGTAACTGCTGCTTTTAAATTTGTTTCACTAGGAAGTTGTGGTGATCTTACAAGTCATTAAAGATACGCACATAGGGTGGTTTTCTTTTGAAGAAGTATAATGACTCTAGACTGGATCTTCAATATAAAAGATAAATAAGTTGATTATTAAATATAATTAAAATACATTTCTGAAATATGAGTTCAAAATTTTACTTTGCATATTTTGGCACAAATAGTATAATGAATTTGTATATCAAAGAAGATTTTTAAAGACATTAGTCATCTATTTTCCTAGGAGAAAATGTCACAAGCAAGACAAATCTGCCCAGAGCGAATAGAAGTAAAAAAATCGGCATCAATGCTAGACAAGGAAATTAATAGATTAAGACAAAAGATACAGGCAGAACACGCTAGCCATGGAGATCGAGAGGAAATAATGAGGTAAGTGGTAGCTTTTCTACTTTATTATCTTATCCATGCATATCATAAAAACTTAAAAAAAAACTTTTATATATAAATCTTAAATTTGGCTGAAGTTTTAATATGGCAAAGAGTTATAGTTAAACTAATCTTTTATATGTGTGTTACTACGTATTAACAATAAAGAGTAAGTTTTTCTTAATTATTACAAAACTCATTGAAGGACATTTTAACACCAATGATTTTTTTATATCTGTAAGGTTCATATACAGAGAAAATGTTCAGCTTTACAAGTAATCAAAGAAATGGAAATTAAATTAATTAGAAGCCAGTTTTCAAATACATAGTACATCACATTAAGTAGGATGAAAATAACACTAATGCTCTAAATCAAAGAGGTTTCAATGAAATGAATATGTTTACATTTTTGGTAAAAATGGAAGCTGTAATATAATTTGAACACAGGTTCTAAAGAAAGAATACCTCAGTTTGAGTTACAATTCTTCTACTTGTCTGACTTTGGTAAACTACCTAATCTCTGAGAACCTTATTTATTATCAATAAAATGGTTATAATTATAATAGTTACTTTATAGGGTGGTTATGAAGATTAAATGAAATAATCCATAATAAACAATATATAGGAAACATAGCACCTCAGTTATTATTATTAAAGTTTTTCTGAAAAGCACTTAAGTAGTATGTGTCAACATATTTGAGAGAGTATTTTACCAGAATTTCAATTGACCAAATACTTTGTTGCTGTAACATAATCCAAGGTGAGAAAAACAGGCTCAGCCCCCATAGCACAGTGGTTACAGCACCAGCTACAGACACCAAGGGTGGGCGGGTTTGAACACAGCCTGGCCCAGCTAAACAATGACAGCTATAGCAAAAGAATAGCTGGGCATTGTGGTGGGTTCCTATAGTCCCAGCTAGCTGGGAGACTGAGGCAAGGGAATCACTTTTACCCAGGAGTTTGAGGTTGCTGTGAGCTGTGACACCACAGCACTCTACTGAGGGCGACATAAAATAAAAGTGAGGAAAACAATTTTGTGTTCAGAGACGTTTATAATACTGAAAAATTAGAAGTAATGTGCAGGTGTTGAAGAATGGTTAAATTACATTAGAAAATTACAACTGTTACACTCTCTGAAGAATTTCTTATATTAAAAAATGTTGATAAAGATCTCAATTTTATTTTCAAAAACATTGGAAAACAATAGGAAAAAACATCAAAATGTAAGAGTTTCTTTTTTTTTTTTATAAGTAGCACATAATGTTTAAAAAATACAGTGTTAAAAGAACAGCGAGGCTCGGAGCCTGTAGCTCAAGCGGCTTAGGCTCTACCCGGCATACACTAGAGCCAGTGGGTTCGAATCCAGCCCGGGCCTGCCAAATAACAAGACCAACTACAACTATAAAATAGCCAGGTGTTGTGGTAGGCGCCCCTAGTCTTAGCTACTTGGGAGGCTGAGGCAAAAGAATCCCTTAAACCCAAGAGTCTGAGAGGCTATGAGCTGTGATGCCGTGGTACTCCACCCAGAGCGACAGCTTGAGGCTCTGTCTCAAAAAAAAAAAAAGAACAGTAAAAAGTTTGACTTCCTTTATTTTCATCATCTTCATCACTTTTCCTTCTTTTCATTGTATTTAACATGTTAATTTGCTTTCAGTTTTTCTGTATGAAATGCAAAGTAATGTGAGTATATGGCATGTTATTTTTCATCCTTGCCGATATACAAGATAGCACACTGTATAACTTATTTACAGATTTTTTCTTTCTTTCTTATTGATTAATAAGATGATTATTAATTAATTCTTTCTTATTGATTAATAAGATGATTATTAATGGCAAAGATGATTTTCTATAATATTTTTAATAATTTTGTGCAGGAAACAAAGTTTATGAATATTGAACCATCAGAAAAGCAAGTGGATCACTATCGAAGCCACCCATGTAGACAATTTGGTTGTTTGGCATCATCATCCTTCCTGACTCTGAATTTATATGCAATCAGCCATCATTTTCTTAACTTACTCACATGCGAAAAATATGACATAAATACCTGGCATGTGTAGGAAAAATATATCACAGCTGAAGGGGGATGAACTCTTTTTCCCTTGGGAAGACTGAATAAGCCGTGTGTTGTATGTTTGTGTTTTGACTATGACCCATCACATAAACTCACACGTGGGTTTTTCACTTGTAGTATCATATTGTTGAAAAGTTTTGGATTTGGGAGCATTTCAAATTTTGTATTTTCAGGTTGAGGGTGTTCACCCTGCATAAGAGAGGATGCTTCCCTACAACCTTACTAACAGAGTATAAGATATATACTAGGAAGTTTTTTAATTTTTTCCTCATCTGGTGGCTGAGAAATGGTAATATCATTTTAATTACATCCCATCATTATAAATGAAACTCAACATTTTTCACATATTTAAGAACAAGTTTTATACCTTGTAAATGATTCATAATATTTTTATTATTTTTATAGTATTTTTTCCCTCTAATTTTAAGTTTTTAAAAATATAGTAGGAATGTTAGGCATATGTTACAAATTTTTTTCTTAATCTGTCATTTATCTGTAAAATTTGTTTATATTATTTTGTGGAGCTTTTATCTATGTAACAATAATTTTTATTTAGTTTGATTAGTCATCCTTGTATTACATTTGGATTTAAGGTTCAAGTTAAAAAGTATTTCTCTACATCTCGGCTGTGGAAATAGTCACGTATTTTTTTCTTTCAGATGTTTATTCTTTAGATTTAGATCTTTAAGAGTTTATTTCTGTGTATGGTGTGAGGAATGGATTTTATCTTTTATTTTTCTGTTCTGTTGTTTTGTTTTCTTTCCAAAGGTCTTTAGTTAGATATAATTTGGATATCCTTTCTTCTCTAGTTATCATTTAGTCTGACCATTTTACCTGATTTTTTCCCCTTTTGTTTTTCTTACTTGTGTTCTCAATTTCCATCAGTGTGTTTTCTGTGTCTCTTTTCCCCCACGTAGCCTCTCAGTTTGTCTTCATATCTTTTCTGTTTGTGGTGGTGGTGGTCTACCCCCACCTTGGATTCTGCTTTACTTCCTGTTGTGTGGTTATCACTTTCTATTAGTTATTCTTTTGAGTTATTTATTTGTTCTTTCAGTTCTTTTATGTCTCTTTGAGGTCTTGGTTTCTGGTAGTACTTGTCTTACTGTGTTCAATTACAGTTTTCATCTGCTTTGTGGCAACATTGTGCTAGGAAGTTTTCTTTATCTCTAGGAAGGTTTTGCTGCTCTTCTTCATCTCTTTTTTTCTATAGATGTCTTCACATCAGTACTGTATTTGTGCCTTTTTTGTTATTCATTTTTCTAATTAGTAGAATTTTCCTGGACTGGTTATTTGAGAGAATGAGAGGGGTAGCTGGGGGAACATAGGCCAGGGTTATCTTTCACACTAAGTAAGGAGCTGTCTCTCCCTAACTATAGTAAAAGGCTGTTGCCCTCTAATTGCACTTCCCAGGAGCTAAACTTTCTCTGAAATTCTAATGCTGGACACAGGTCTGTTCCCCTGTTCCTGTGTAACTAAGGGAAACATTTCTTCCTGAGTGACCCCTTCAATTTGGGAATTGTGTATGTTTGCCAACACTCTCAAGGTCTGCCTTCTCTGGGCCACCAGGGCACTCGCTCATATATTTTCTTTGCCTTCTCCAGGCCTTGGACTTTGTTCCTTCCCAGTTAGGTTAGCACTCTTTCATTCTGTAGCACTGTCATTCTAGGAGTATATTGTGACTGGAACTTTATGAAAGTGATTGCTTCTGGCCTTCGTATTCTCTGCCCTCCCTGTTTTCCCTGGTTAAGTTTGAGATTTTACTCTTCTTAGTTGTTTGTGTATGGGTTCTTTTTTTTTCTTTTCACTTAATATTTTGTTCATACAATAGGCAGTATCAAGAAGCAAGAGAAACCTATCTTGATCTGGATAATAAAGTAAGGACTTTAAAAAGGTTTATTAAATTACTGGAAGAAATAATGCACCATAGATACAAAACATATCAACAATTTAGAAGGTAAGTGCATTAAAAATATTACTACATGTTATATTTTTGTGAGGTTTTGTGTTTTCACATTATCTTTTATAAATAATAAAATAAAATTAAAAGAGCTTCACTTAATGCAGTGATAGCAGAAACTGTTAGTATTTGCTTTGTCATTTAATATTTAAGATTCTGTAACTCAATCAGAAAATATCAAACTTGAGGGGACTTGTATAGCAAGCTTATCTAGCTTTTCTTTTCTTTTTTTTTTTTTTTTGCTTGCAGTTTTTGGTTGGGGCTGGGGCTGGGTTTGAACCCACCACCTCTGGTATATTGGGTTGGCACCCTACTCCTTGAGCCTCAGGTGCCACCCAGCTAATTTAGCTTTTCCACTCTGTAAGATATGCTTTACTAGGTAACTCGTAGATGACTGTTTAATTAGGTCCTTTGAATGGCAGCTCATTGGTTCTGAGACAGCCTGTTTTACCCTTGGACATTACATATTAAGAATATCTCTAGGAAGGTTTTGCTCCTCTTCTTCACCTCTTTTTTTCTATAAATGTCTTCAGACTAAATAAAGGACCTGTTGAGGCATTTATTTCAGCATGTACTAGAATGATGTAGCTCTGTGAATGCAGAAGCTCTTGTTTACTGTTGTATCTCGAGTGTTTATAATGTACCTAAAACATAGTAGCACTTGTGTATGTTGATTAATACATTAACTGCCAGGTATTTAACTTATGCTGCTTTTGAGCCTGGGACCTTGTTAAGGATGTATAACTGACTTATTTTTTGACCTACCTTGACCTAATAAAACACTGTGGCCCCATGGGGAAAAAGAAATTTTTTTTCATGTGGCAGCCAATTTGTTAAATAAATGAATACAGGATTATGAAAACAGACTGTTATTAATATTACCTTTAGATGCACAGATTCACAGGGATTGATTGACCCCAACTAGTGTCACACAGCAACAGAAATAAACCAGGACAGTTGATAGGGAGGGATGGGCATTGATGTTCTGGGACCCGGAGTGGCCCTAGTCCTCTGTTTTCTCCTGTTTTTCCCTGCTGTCATACTCCAAGCAGTGTGCTTTCTAACCATCTTTATACCCTAAACTCCATAATCTTAAGACTACAGAAAAAATTTTAATCATGTACCTAGCCATAATACTTTGGGAAACTTTAGAGAAAGCAATAAAGAAAAATATGTTTGATCATATTCTTTAACTAAACCACAGGTTGGTTTTGAAATGCCTATTTCAGTTGTAGAGGCATGTTACATATTCGGACTCAAAGTTACTTGCCTTTGAAGGCAAGTTTTAAGTTTTGTTAGGTGGGATAAAGAGGCCTTTGGTCAGGGGCTAATTTTTTCTTACCTCCGAAGCAGTATTTTTTTGAGTACTCTATCAGTATTTTGCGAATTAGGAGATTTTCATGCTAGCCAGTGGGAACATGAGCTATTCCTACATCTCTGTGAGCTTTGGGGATTGCTTGTAACTTCTTTGGGGTATTTTTTCCTCCAGCCTTAGATAGTATCTTCACAGAAACTCACTGGTTAGTACTCAGCTCAAGGCTGGAACAGAGCACTTTGTGAATCCACTGGAGTTTCCTTGGCTTCCCCAGACTCCCACCTCTTTCTTCTCAAATATGAAGATTGCCAGCTCCACTTAGGTTTCCACTCTTCTTTATTTCTCCAATGACTCTTTCCATGAGTAGTAATTTAGGGCATACATGGGGCTCAATTTGTTGCCCATCTTTCAGAGATCATTTCTCTAAAACTGCCTGCTCTATTAGATATCCAGAGTCTAAAAACTCTTGTTGCTCATATTTTGTCCAGATTTTTAGTTTCAGGTAGAAGAATAAATCCATCTCTATTACTATATACATCTTTTCCAGATACAGTAGGATTTATTTTTATATTAGTACTCAGAAACTTGTATTTAAACTGTTTTTTATTAGGAATTGGTCTATGGTTTCCAGGTATACCTCATTTTACTGTGCTTCACTTTGTTGCACTTACTGTTATTTTGTAAACTGAAGATTTCTAGCAACCCTAGCCCAAGTCTGTCAGCACCATTTTTCTAACATCATGAGTTCACTTTGAGAGGTTAAGGACTGAAAATGAGAAATTATTCTGTGATGTGAACGAAAGAAATTGGGGTCCAGGTTCTGTGTGGGCAACGTGGCCTTTATTCATTTGGGTGCAAGTAGGCTGAGTCCAAAAAAGGAGTCAGCACATGGGTTAAGGTGAGTGGGAATATAAGACTTTGGAGGTTCAGAGGGGCAGGGATTGGCACATTCCTTCCTTCCTGGGTGGGGTATTCTTTCTTAGGCAGAGCAGTTCTATTTGGGCAGGTCCCTACAGGTTCTATTTGGCCAGTCCCTATATTCAGCCCTATCACTCATCATGTCTCTGTGTCACATTTTGGTAATTCTTGTAATGTTTCAAGTTTTTCATTATTATTATCTCTGTTATGGTGATCTGTGATCATTAATTAATTAATATAATTGTAATTATTTTGGGGTAATATAAACTGTGCCCACATATGACAGCAAATTTACTTGATAAATGTGTGTTTCAATTTTTCCACCAAATGGCCACTCAGCAGACTTTCTCCCTCTTCTTGGGCTTTTCTATTGCCTAAGACACAATGGTATTCTTCATTTGAAAGGAAGAAAGGAAAAAAGTGCATGTAGAAATTGAGCTTAGGGGGGCCTCTTGAGTCAGGTTAGCAAGTTCAAAGAAAAAGTTCTAGAAGGAAATTAGTTCTACTCCAGTGAATACAGGGAATGACAAGAAAGAGAAACAGCCTTACTGTTGACATGGAAAAAGTTTTTGTGGTCAAGATAGAAGATCAAACTAGCCACAACATTCCCTTAAGCCAAACCCTAATCCACACAAGCTTTTAACTCTTTTCAATTCTGTGAAAGCTGAAAGAGGTGAAGAAGCTACAAAAGAAAAATGTGAAGCTAGCAGAAATAGGTTCTCTGAGGTGTAAGAAAAGGAGCCATCTCCATAACATAAAAGTAAAAAGTGAAGCAGTAAGTGCTGATGTATAATAAAAGCTACAGCAGTTATCCAGATACTGGTTTAAAGTTATCTAAATGGTCTAAGATAATTGATTAAAGTGACTGAACTAAACAACAAATTTTCAACATAGGTAAAAGAGCTTTATATTAGGATAAGACGTCATCTCAGATTTTGACAGGTAGAAAGGAAGTCAATGTCTGGCTTCCAAGGACAGATTCGTTGGTAGGGATTAATGCAGCTGATTAAGTGGAATCCGTTGCTCATTTACCATTATGAAATCCCAGAGCCATTAAGAATCATGCTAAATGTATTCCACTTGTATTCTATAAGTAGAACAACAAAGCCTGGCCATCATCATATCCATTTAAGCATGGTTTACTGAATATTTTAATCCCTGCAACAGAAAAAAGATTTTTTTCAGAACATTACTCCTCATTGCCAATCCACCTGGTCATCCAAGAGGTCTGATGAAATATACAAAAAGATTAATGTTGTTTTCATGTCTGCTAACACAACATTCCATGGATCAAGGAGTGATTTTGACTTTAATATCTTATTTAAGAAGTACATTTTTATAAGGCCATAAATGCCAGATTGTGATTCCTGTGGTGGATCTGGACTAAGTAAATTGAAAACCTTCTGAAAAGGACTCATCATTCTAGATGTCAATAACATTCATGATTTATGGGAGGAGACCAAAATGAAGAAGTTGATTCCAGCCCTCATGGGTGACTTTGAGGGGTTCAAGACATGAGTGGAGGAAGTAACTTCAGATATGGTGGAAATAGCAAGAGAGCTATACTTAGAAGTGGAGCCTGAAGATACAACTGAACTGTTACAGTCTCATGATAAAATTTTAATGGATAGGAGCTTCTTTCTTTCTTTTTTTCCTCACAGTCAACTGACAATTTTGATGCAAGGGGCTTATTTCTTATGGATCAGCAAAGAAAGTGGTTTCTTGAGATAGCTATTCCTGGTGAAGATGTAATGAAATGACAACAAAGGACTGAGAATGGCGCATAAACTTAGTTGAGAAAGCAGTGGCAGGATTCGAAAGGATTGACTCCAATTTTGAAAGAAGTTTTGTGAGCAAAATGCTGTGATACAACAGTGCAAAGAGAAATCTTCAATGATAGGAAGAGTTGACTGATGTGGCAAACTTCGTTGCTGTCTTATTTTAAGAAAATGCCACAGCCACCCCACTCTTCAGCAACCACCACCCTGAGCAGTCAGCAGCCATCACACAAATATTGAGTTAAGACACCTTTCCCAAACAAAAAAGAGTACAACTCGTTGAAGGCTCATATGATTGTTAGCATTTTTAGCAATAAATTATTTTTTAACTAAGGTATATATATATTGTTTTCTTAGACAAAATGCCATTGCACACTCAAATAACTTATAGTGTAAACATAACTTATACATGTTATGGGTAACCAAAATTTTATTGTAATATTTGCTTTGTTGTGGTGGTCTGGAACCAAATCTACAGTGTTTCTGAGGTATGTCTGTAGAACCTTCATAATGATTCTTCACTACTGACACGTTTTATGTTGTTTATCCACTCTTGAATAAAAATGATCACATTTTTAAAATAATTTGTCTTTACTCTGCAGAATGTTGCCATTTTATAATAATAGTCTCTTTCAGATATGCCTTAAATGGAAACAACTAAGGAATTCATATCAATGATAAAAGAAAGAAAAGTTAACAGAAAACTCTGACAACCAGCTAGCAGTAGTTGCTGTGGCAGCAAAAGCAAACTCAGACTACCCGGTGTTTTCTTGTATGGGAATTTATCCAGTGTAGAGAGGGAAATAGAAGGAAAAAGAGTCAAATCATAGTTACTCCAAACAAGCATTAGACTTTTAAGGAGCAAAGATCGTAAGAAAAATAGCTAGTGACCAGATCTCATTTTCTAAATATCATTCTCCATTAAAAGGAACCAGGGCTCCATGGAGAAATAATCTGATTGTAAAGCTGGGCAGAGAGGGTACAAATGTGCCTCCTGCTATGCCAGAAAGAAAGGAAGGACCCCCACCACCACCAAAAATAAGAATGTGGAATCTTGATAAAAGGACGCAAGAGCCAGCTTGAAGGGGAGCCCACTGGAAAAATCTGAGACAGCTGAGGATCACAGTAAATAAGGACAGTCATACACGGCATGAATAAAGTGAAAATGGGCCCAGTGACTAAAATACGAATCTCCAACTCCATCATAAAATGAATGTAGATAAGTAAATTAAAATTTGACTAAAAGGGAAAAATTCTTCCTTATGTAGAATGCTATCTAATAAATAGAGAAGGAATGATAGACTTCACCTTGTGCCAAGCAATATGTAAGGCATTTTAGGCACACAGAGATTAAGAGATTGCCTTTAGCCTATATGCTTCTCTGACGTTGGGAGGAGACAGACAAATAAATACACAGATTATCCATTTATCTTACCACTGCTAGAGTTTAATCTTCTCAAGGAAAAGATAGCTGTCTTATCTATTAGAGTAATGGCCTACATTAATTAGTTGAATTGTTGATATGTTCCTAAGTATTGACTGGTATGATGGGGTTTATTAAATACGGGATGATTATTCATTTTATAGATATTTGTTTATTATAAAAGTAAATGAACTAGTAAAAATAAATGTAAGGGTACAAACAAACATAAAGACAAGCAGAAAAATAGCACCTAAAACCTACTACCATTAAATGTGCAGCCAATGTTGACATTTTGGTCTATTTCCATCTGGGCTTCTTACATGCTTCGATTATGCGCAGTATACAGTTTTTATCTTTATGTTTTAACATGCACAATTTTTTTATTTCAAGGTGTTTGACTTTACGATGCAAATTATACTTCGACAACTTACTATCTCAGCGGGCCTATTGTGGAAAAATGAATTTTGACCACAAGAACGAAACTCTTACCATATCAGTAAGTATCTCAGTTCTTTACATCTTCATTGAAAATTAGCTACTGCTTTCTTTTTTGTTGTTGTTGTTATTAAATCATAGCTGTGTATATTAATGCAATCATGGGGCACCATACACTGGTTTTATATACCATTTGACAAGCTACTGCTTTCTTTTCCCTTGATGAAACATTGATTAAGATTTAACCTTTTGTTGTTGGAAGAAAGAACTTATTTTTAAGTTAAGGGTAGTATTTGCTAACATCATTGAAAATTGAATTGACCTTATAAGAGTAAAGCTCCTAGTTTAATTTTTTTTTAGATGCGTGTTTACCTTGTCTTTCCATTCCATTAATTACTTTTTTAGATTCACACAGCGTTTTAAATTATGTGAAACATTATGGAAAATCCATAGTCTGTGGCCTCACTTTCAGAAGGCAAGAATGTTCTACCGCACATAATTTTGTTTGTACTATTTGCTTCTGAAGTTATCCCTAGATCTCGCTTCTTTTTTTTTTTTTTTTTTTTTTAATTTTTTTATTAAATCATAACTGTATACAATGATATGATTATGGGGCATCGTACACTCACTTCATAAACCATTTGACACATTTTTATCACAGTGGTTAACATAGCCTTTCCGCTATCACATTCACTTCTTTGGATTTTATACAACTGTGGATTCTTCATAGTCACAGGTGTTAAAAGAGGGCTATGGTTTAGCAATATAACGTTAAAATGTGTGTAGTCTTGAAGTCAAGAACAGCCACCTATTCGAGATAATCTGGGGTTCAGATAGTTGCTTGCTACTCTTAGTTGCCATAAATTTTATCTCTTCACTTTAATACTTACAATAAATGTTAAATGTTTGGAACATCTTTGTTGTTTGAACCCCTGCATTTTAAATATATCAGAAAGTTAACTTTGCCTTTTTAAAAAATTTTTACTGGTAAGTCATTGGTAGATCCTCCTTTACCACCTTTTTTTCCCCCGAAAGTTACTTCTGCTGCTTTGAGTCCACCATTTAAAAATACAGATATGAAGGTATTGGAAGGAATTGTGCTTATTGGTAGGGAGGTAGTATGTCATGTGGTTTATTCTCACTGCAAATCATGAGAAAGCCAAGGAAATTACAAAAATTCTATTTTTAAAGACATTGGAGTGCTGTAGAATGACTAGATGAATTCCAGGGGTGGGAGAGCCTGTCCACAGCAAGCTGACATTGCTGGATATTTTCTTGGTAGCATTTGCCAATTCTGAATTTGGGTGGTAGTAGAAGGCTGGCAAGACAAGAGTAGAAACTTGAGAGGTGCTAAATACCTGACTAATATTTAAATTAATCACTACCAGAGTTCTGATGTTGTACACAGCTGGCCTAAGGAACAGGGATGAGTGAAAGGTAAAACTCAACTCCAGCCCAGCCCTACAGTACATCCAACCTAATAGAAGGAGAAAGAGCCCCTCTTTGGTGAAACAGTTATATCACCTGGTACCTCCATTGTTCTTTTATACAAAATGTCAATCATAATGTAAAAATGACTGAGTGTATACTCTCTATAAAATCAAGAACAAGGCAGTCATGCCCATGTTTGCCATTTCTGTTCAGCATTGTACACATTATTAGAGGTTCTAACCAATGCAGTTGAGGTCAAGAAAAAGAACTAAAGAACATGCATGTTGGAAATTCTCTTATTCATAAATAACACAGTTATCTAGCAGAAAATCTGATGGAATGTGCAAAAAGCTACTAGAACTAGTAAGTGCAACTAGTAATTTTGCTGACATGATCAGTATGCAAAAATGAATTCTATTTCTGTATGCTTGCAACAAATGATAAGAAATTGAAATTTTAAAAAATACTATTAATATTAGCACCAGACATATAAAATACTTAGGGAAAAGGTATATGAGACCTGTATACTGAAAACTATAAAAAGAAATGCTAAGAAATTCAAGCAGACCTAAATAAATTGGAGAGGTATGTGGTGTTGATGGGTCAGAAGCATCTGTATCTCTGTATGGGATTTCACTTCTCCCATATTGATCTATAGATTCAACACAATTCCTATCAAAGTGCCATCAGGCTTTGTTGGAGAATAGCTGATTCCAAAATTCATGTGGAAATAACAAAGGATCTGAAATAGCTATAAACAAAATTAGAAGATTTACCAGATTGTACCCTTAAAATATGTACAGCTTATTGTATTTCATTTTCACCTGAAAGCTTTAAAAATTTCCAGATATGTGAAGAAGCATGGAAATGTAACTGATAATTTTGTTAAACTAGGAAATAGAGCCAGACTCACAGATGATAGTTACAAGAGATAGCAAATTAATAATTTAACCATAATTAATAAGATAAAGAAAATAAAGTTAACTAAAAACACAATAGACAAAAAGATACAGTTTTAGCTTAGAATTGAAATCTATAGTTTCAACATAGAATTGGAATCTACCAGAACAATCAGTGGATATTCTAAAACTAAAAAGTTGCAATGGCTGAAATTAAGAACTCCTTGGATGAACTTAATGGCTAAGTGGGCACAACAGGAAAAAAAAAATGAGCAGAACTCAAAGACAGGTCAAAAGCGAATATCTAAATTGAACAGCTTAATAACAGAAAATATCAAACAGTTTGAGATAAGAGGAACACAATCAGCCAGTTTAGTGTAAGTGTGGTTGGAGTCCCTGTAGGATAGAACGGTGTGGGCAGAAAGAGTATTTGAAGAGATAATGATTGAGAATTTTCAATTCCGAAATACATCAGCCTAGATTCAGAAACCTTAGCAAACTCCAAGTAAGATAAATATGAAGAAAAACACATAAGGTAGTCAAATAGCTAAAAACCAAAAGCAAAGAAATAACCATAAAAGTAGCAAGAAAAAAAATATGCAATGCTTTCCAAGGAGCAATAAAACCGATGGCAAACTCTTTAACAGAAATTATGGAAGATAAAAGGTCACATGACAGACTTAAAGGTGCTGAAGGCATTTTTTATAAAAACTTCAACCTAGAATTCTACAAGTAGTGAAACTGTCTTTCAAAAATGAAGATGAAACGTCTTAGCTTTCCAATAAGTAAAAGCTGAAAAAATTCTTCTTCAGTATGCTTGACCCACCAGAAATACTAGAGAACATTTTCAGTGAAAGAAAAATAAATGATCACAGATGGAAACGTGGACTTGCAGAAAGAACAGAGAAGACTACAAAAGTAAATATGTGAGTGAATAGAAACTTTGTCTAAAATAGAAATAATAATGGTGATTCACGCCTATAATCCTAGCCCTCTGGGAGGCTGAGGCAGGTGGATTGCCTGAGCTCACAGGTTTGAGACAAGCCTGAGCCAGAGCGAGACCCCATCTCTAAAAATTTTCAGGTGTTGTGACGGGCACCTGTAGTCTCAGCTGCTTGGGAGGCTGAGACAAGAGAATTGCTTGAGCATAAGAGTTTGAATTTGCTGTGAGCTGTGACATTACACACTCTACTGGGGGCAACAAAGTAAGACTGTCTCAAAATTAATTAATTAATATAATAGCATTAATTAATTAATATAATAGCAATAATAGCATAATAACAACCCACCACAGAAGTTGTAAAATATATGACTGTAGCACAAAAGGGAATAGGAGCACATGGAATTAAACTGTTGTCAAGTTCTAACACTTTTTTGGAAGTAACGCCAATATTTATTTATGATAAATTAATACATCAGATATATATATTTCAGTCTCTGAAGTAACCACTGGATTTTAAAAGAATACATAATTAGAAAGTTGACAGAAACCAAATCAAAGGAATGGAAAATTAAATTAAGGCAAAATAGGAGAAACAAAAACACATGGGACAAATCAAAAATAAATAGCAAATGGATGGCTTAACTCTTGATAGATCAGTAATGACTTTAAGTGTAAATGTTCTAAATAACTAAAAATAATGGAATATCAGACTGAATAGAGACATATAAGAGTCAGTTTTACTCTGTTTACAAGAGACACATTAAAAATTAACATAAAGACAGAGAAAGGTTATGTGGAAAAAAGAAAGCCCCTCGTGGTCACATGCACCTGTATTCCTAGCTACTCAAGAGGCTGAGGTGTGTGGATCACTTGACCCAGGAGTGAGAGAACAGTTCTGGCAACATAGCAAGACCCCTATTTCTATAAATATATATATAAATGAGATTTATACCATAATATAGAATAGTATGATATATATGTGGAAAAAAGATATAGTGTGCATATACTAGCCAAAGGAAAGCTATAATAATAACAAAGAAAATAGATTGCAGGAAGTGTTTCAGAGACCAAAAGGGGCATTTCATATTGATAAAAGATATTTTAAGAATATTTGAATTTCGGCGGCGCCTGTGGCTCAGTGAGTAGGGCGACGGCCCCATATGCCGAGGGTGGCGGGTTCAAACCCAGCCCCGGCCAAACTGCAACAAAAAAAAATAGCCGGGCATCGTGGCTGGTGCCTGTAGTCCCAGCTACTCAGGAGGCTGAGGCAGGAGAATCGCCTAAGCCCAGGAGTTGGAGGTTGCTGTGAGCCGTGTGACGCCACGGCACTCTACCGAGGGCAATAAAGTGAAACTCTGTCTCTACAAAAAAAAAAAAAAAAAAGAATATTTGAATTTGTATGTACCTAATAACATAGCAAAGTCAGGAAAAAAAAAGCAAAATAGAATTGACAATTATGTTAATAGTTGGAAATTTTAACAGACTTCTCAGCAAGTGATAAAACAATCAGATTAAAAGTCAATAAGGGTACACAAAAGTTAAATTACAGAATTAACCCAATTGACCTAATTGGCAGCCCTATAGAATACTATTGTTTTGAAGTGTATGTGGAACATGTATCTAAATAGACCATTTTCTTGACCATAAAACAAATCTCAACTTATTTCAAAGAATTGATGTCACAGAATATATAATAAAGTTGAATGAAATTAGGAATAATAAAAGTTAACCTAAAATTTCCCAGATGTTAGAAAATTAACCTACACATTTCTGAATAATCCATAGATCAAAAAAATTAGAAGAACCAAACAATAATAAAAATAAAACATTAAAACTTGTAGGATACAGCTATACGATTTCTTAGAAGGGAATTTGTAGCTCTAAATCCATATATTAGTAAAAAGAAGGAAGGCTAACCATTAATGATCTTCTATCAGGAAGCCAGAAAAAGAAAAGCCAGTTATAAAGTCAAGTAGATTTAAGAGCAGAAATTAGAGAATAGAAAACAAATGTATAGTAGCAATGAGACGGAATGGCAGCAGACCACATACACCGTTACCTGATTAGTGACAGAGACTGCACTGCAGACGTATGCAAAAAGGGTCGTCGTCTTCAGGATGGTGCTGGGTTCAAATTGTTTGATATACTTTTGGTAAACAAATAGCAAATAAACTTTGATTGCCCTCCCACCTGATTATATTATGTACAAAATTAATTTAGGCATTGATCAGAGACCGAAATGTAAAACAGTAAAGGTTCTAGAAGAGAATGTCTTCGTGTTAATGTAGATTGTAAAACAAGACACAAAAAGCAAATAACCTACTCAAAAGATTAGTAATTTGGAGGTTTAGTAAAATTGAGAATTTCTCTTCATCAATTCAGGAAGGATATTGGCAGTGCTTATATATAGCGAAGGACTTACATCTAGAATTTTTAAAGAATAGTAAATATTAAGAAAGAGACTGACAACATTTAAAAATGGTTAAAACACTTAACAGGAACTTCATAAATTAAGATATTCAAATGATGAAGAAGCTCCTGAAAAAGTACTCGAAATTGCAAGTCATCAGAGAGATACAAATATTTTCCACAATGAGTTACTGTCACACTCTATTAGTGACTGAAATGAACAAGATTGGTGATATCTTGCTTCTTTGGTGAGGATGTGGTATTAGAACTCTGTTACATTGCTAGAGGGAGTATAATTTGATAGAACCAGTTTGGAAACCTCTCAGTGTCTGTTAAAGCAGTTCTACTTTTTTTTTGTTCTGAGACCGAGTCTCACTTTGTCACCTTTGGTAGAGTGCTATGGCATCATAGCTCACAGCAACTTCAAACTCTTGGGCTCAAGCAACCCTCTTGCCTCCGCCTCCCAAGTAGCTGGGACTACAATCAAGCCTACCATGTCACCCAGCTATTTTTTTTTTAGTAAAGAGGGGGATCTCACTCTTGTTCAGGATGGTTTCAAACTCCTTAGCTCAAGCAATCCATGCACATTGGCCTCCCAGAGTGTTAGGATTATAGGCATGAGCCACTGGGCCCAACCCACAATTTCCACTCTTTTTTTTTTTTTCAATAGCCAAAATATTTATTAATAATGTAAGATTTTACATTCTTATAATAAATTCCAGCTCAAAACTTTACACCAAGAATGTAATGGAGCAATGTAACTCTCCTTCCTTCACAATCATATGCATTTCACCTATCAAATAGATACTCTCACACACACACTTCCAGTTTTATATAAATTTTTCTTTAAAAAGGAAAGAAACCAACCCAAAATATTGCATTTGAGGTGACACTCCTTGAAGAATTTTATACAGAAGTAATAAACTGTTTAGCACAGCTGAAGTTCCAAAAAGAAAAAGTGAGCCCATGATTTGGTATCTTTCCAAGATATCCCCCTTTGAGACAACAGGGCTTAGTAATAACTGTGACCATGAAGATGTCCTTAGAATTGTTAATATCAAACATGCTGCAAACCCTTTGGATTAGAAAAGAGCAAAATTTTCCATTTTTATGTTTTAAAGAGTGACAAACTGCTCTTTTGCCCTTTGGATAATTTATTTTAAACCCACCACAGGAAAAAAAATAGCACAATTCAAACAAATGCTGTCAAGTGACTTAAGATCAAATATTTACAACAATTGAATAGAGTAATCAGATTTTTCTTCTAAATTGATACCACAAAATCCAGAGCTGACATCTCTCTTTGGCTGCTCTAAATGCAAAATTGAATCAGTTTTTACCGAAGACAATATATGTCAGTTCCAGAATCAAAAGGAAACAGCCATATAAGGCCCTAAAGAACACATGCTCCTACCCTACCATTTGGTTCTACCCTGTATACCTGGAAGTCCTTGAATCCCAGTCCCTGGATGGGTAGGCTGTATACATGGGTGCAGAGCAAGCCTAGTGCCTGTATCTATACAGCATGTCCTGTGCTTCCAAAGAGAATGGAGCAAATCTCTCTTTGTAATAACCAGTTCCACACTTGGTATCTTTGTCTAATACAGACCCCTGGTGTCATTTTGACACCTGGGGCCACAGATAAAGAAAGTAGCCCAGCTGATGCTGCCAAGAGAAACTGCTGAAGAAACGAACGTTATGTCCTAGTGAGGAAGGGCATGGGGCCTTTCACGTGGATTGCAGTGAGTCCACCTGGTAGATGTTCTGGTTGGAGGGGGTGGTAAAATACAGCTGCTGTGATGGAACCAGGTTGTCACAGGGGCTGCTGAGTTCCAGTGTCCTCTGGAAGTCAGCAGCTGGCCTATGAAGTTGAAGTTAGGGGAGATGTTAGACTTCTTCATCTTGAGAATGTCATAGGTATGGTTCATTGATGGATTCAGCTTCTGCATGAGGTAAGCCACAGTCACAGCAACTGAGCGGCTAATGTCAGCCAAGCAATGCACCAAGATACCACAGTCCCGGGCCACCCCCACTCCAGCTTCATCTATGAAAGAAATGGCCTCAGGGAAAAACTGGGACAGGTTTTGCTTGTATTTAAACTCTTCCCTCATTCTCAAAGAGATTCGGCAAATGAGGGGTGACGTTCAAGAGGTACTTGATGCCGAACTCCTCCAGAACATCCAAGTTGGTGGAGTCCTTGGCATAGCCCAAGTAGAGGAAGGGCAAGATCTCCACTGGGAAGGAAGGTTGGCTGTTGGACAGCAGGCAGCCGCCCGAGTCGGTTACACTATTGGGGTCTCTGTCAAGGTCGGACTCAATGTCGGAGGATAAGTCAGAGCTGATCCGCAGGCCCGGATCCTCAGCACTGGCAACTGTGGCGAGCTGTTGCTGCATGAGCCGTCTAGATTGCTCTCGAAGTGCAAGGCAAACTTGGCTTGGAACTTACTGAAGCCACCTTCAAGGCAGAACACCCGGCAGCCGTAGTCCTTGAGCTTCTTTGAGCAGTAGCCCGAGCACCGACTCGCCGCCAGTATTATTCCAGTCGCTGCTGCTGTCATAGTAAAGAATCAGTGCCGCAGCGCCGGGCGAAGAGCACGCGCACGGGCAGGTTGTGCTTCTGCAGCCCCCACAGCAGCATGCTGCCCGGATGGACTCTGTGCGAACTTGTACAGCTCCATCAGGAGCAGCCGCTCCGCTCATAGAGGCACTCCATCTTGCTAATCGCCATTTCGGATGTGAAGGGCACGGGTCTGAGCATATCTATTGTGAGGATCCAGCTGCGGAGAGGGCTGGTGCCCACAACATGGGGCACATAGGCTGAGCGCGCTGCGCGAAGCCCGCGCTCTCCCTCTGGGAGTGGAGTTTAGTTCTGCCTCGCCTCACCCAAGCCGAGGCTGGCAGATACGGAAGGCGAGACTGAAGGAAAGCCGGCGGTTCCCTCTGCAGCCCCTGGCTCTTAGTGTCGGTGAATCTGTGAATGCAGCTGCCTAGGCAGTTTTGTTCCTCTCCAGTGAATGAGATCCAATTAATTTGGACTCCGTGCTACTGAGAGTGTAGTGGCTCCCAACCCCCCCCCCCAAAAAAGCTGCATCTCAAATCTCCTCGGGAGTCTTTCTCCCCAGATTATTGAAGACTCGATTTGCTCACTGTCCCTTAGACTCAGCCCTTGCACACTCCCTGTGCTAGGCAGCTGCTCAATTCGCAACTCCACCCTTGAGGATAAACCCAAGAAAAATGAGTCCTTATGTCATCAAAAAGATGTATTTGAAAATGTTCATAGGTGCTTTATTCATAATGGCCCCAAACTGAGCAATTCTGATATCTACCTAGAGTCAAATGGATAAACCTAGATGAACAGACAGTGATAAGTGAAAGATAAGTGAAAGAAGCCACTCACATACATTCTGTATGTACATGTGAAGTTCAAAAACTGGTAAAAGTTAGGCTGCAGTGATTAATGTCAGAATATTGGTTATACTTTGGGGGATGGTAATAACAGTTTGCTTGATCTCAGTGGTGGTTACCCAGGGGTGTGTGCATAAATATTATTTGAGCCATACACTTAAGTTTTGTGTTCTTTACTGTATATAAATTGTATCCTCTAATAAAAATGAAGGAGAAAAGAAAATATTGGGAGTGCTTGAATAATTTATGCCCAGAGCTAACTGCAAGATAGCTCAAGCAAGACTTCTGATGTTCTCATCCCTGTTATTCAAAGGACTATTTATTGCTTTAAGAATCTTTTACGTATCAGATTTTTATTTTACTAATAAACTTGACACTGGAGTCTTATGAGGAGTTAGTAATGGATGAGCAATAAAAGATCTCCATAATTGGCTTGCCACCTGTAGCACAGTGGTTAACGGTGCCAGCCATGTACAGTGAGGCTGGTGGGTTCGAAGCCAGCCTGGGCCAGCTAAGCAACAATGACAACTGCAACAGAAGCCAGTTGTTGTGGTAAGCACCTATAGTCCCACTATTTGGGAGGCTGAGATAAGAGAATTGCTTAAGCCCAAGAGTTTGAGGTTGCTGTGAGCTGTGACACCGTGGCACTCTACTGAGGGTGACATACTGAGACTCTGTCTCAAAAAAAAAAAAAAAAAAGACTGCCATAATTTATGTAGGCCTTTATTAGGTTGATGCTAAATGTAGTTTGCGAGTTCTTTTATTTGGGGATTTCTATTTGGTTGGTTGGTTTGGTTTGGTGTTTTTATTGGTTATGTTAATGCTCTTCTTCATTTGGGTTTTTATAGAGGATTCAGATTTATAGATGGTAGATATAAAATGTCAGTATATGTTTAAATTCAGAATTTTAAAACCCTTAGGATATTAAAAGATTAGTGAATGCTCACTTGAGAACAACATAATTTTTGAAATAGTGAATTGTAATATTGGGAGCTATGTGCTATTTGATATAAAATTGGTGGTGCTATTTTTTTCCACTTTGTATGCATATGTGTTTATCTGGAATTCTGTCCAAATGAAATGGAATCCTTCCTAATGTTACTTCATATTATCTTCATAGGAAATTGTGTGAAAGATGTGTTATTAATTATATTAATTGACTTTTTATTGTTATCCTGGACCCTTACTAAAGAAGAATTTATTTGAAGTTTTAATTTGTTTTTGGCCAATGTAAGCCTCTTCAAGTTGTTTCTTTATCCTTTTGACATTCAAAATTATTTTTAAAGCAACTTAACCACTAGATGTCACTGTAATTTAAGTAACAAAAAATTGTATAAGTGCTTTTAGTGTTTGAAATTCAGAACTAATTTATTTATTTTGATCAAAATGTTTGAATAGTATGCACAATCTTTATGCCTTTGGAATTTTAGTGTGTTAGATTCAGTTATGGTGAGAAAAAATCTTCAATTTGATTCTCTTGCATTAAAACAAAAAACCCTATTACAGAGATATCTGTTACTATAAAATACAGGGTGCACATAAGGTTCATGTGCAATTTAAAGTAGGTTAACATAATAAATTGCACATGATTTTTATGTCCACCTGTATTTTGAAGGGAATGGATGTCATTTTCATATCGCTAAATCATTCATTTTTTATTTATTTATTTATTTTTTGCAGTTTTTGGCCGGGGCTGGGTTTGAACCCACCACTTCCGGTATATGGGGCTGGTGCCCTACTCCTTTGCGCCTCCCTATTTTTTATTTATTTATTTAGACAGACTGTCATCACTCTGTCACCCTGGTTTAGTGCTGTGGAATCATGGCTTACAGCAACCTCAAACTCTTAGGTTCAAGCAATCCTCTTAGCCTGCCAAGTAGCTGGGACTATAGGCACTTGCCCCAATACCCAGCTAGTTTTTCTATTTTTAGTGGAGACGGGGTATCGCCCTTGCTCAGGTTAGTCTTCCACTCCTCAGCTCAAGCCATCCTTCTGCCTCAGCCTCCCAGAGTGCTAGGATTATAGGTGTGAACCACCACACCAGCCAGTCATTTTATTCTTACTTATTTTTTACTGTAAACCCATTCTTTCTTTACCTGCATTGTGAAAAATTTAATCTGACTTTTTTAATACTTAGTTTTTTTGTTCTTGTCAACTCATTCTCTTCAAGGTTCAACCTGGAGAAGGAAATAAAGCCGCCTTCAATGACATGAGAGCCTTGTCTGGAGGCGAACGTTCCTTTTCCACGGTTTGCTTTATTCTTTCCCTGTGGTCCATTGCCGAATCTCCTTTCAGATGCCTGGATGAGTTTGATGTCTACATGGTATTGTTAAATTTTAAGTTCTCTAGTTTTTGTTTGTTTGTGTGAAATATATAGTTTGAAAGGAAGCAAATCTTTCTGTAAACAACCAGGATTTCAAACTCAATAGGCCTGCGAGTGAAGCTATCTTCCTCTCACAACTCTTCCTTTTCTTGAATTCCTACCTTGATTAAGGGGAAGCTGTTGTTACCAACCCATTCACCTAATTTCAAAAACTGTAATTTATCTGTGATTCTTCCTTTTTTTAAGTCTGATCTCTGCTTTTCTTTTAAGACCTCTCTTTAGTGTGTGCCCTCTTCTTTCTCCCTGAGATCTTATGGCGGTAGCCTCTCATCCAGACTCCCAGACTTTCATCTGGCTTCTTCTTCAGTCTGTCCTCCATCTTTTTGTCAAGTTTATATTTCTTTATTTTTTTTTTATTAGAGACAGAGTCTCACTTTGTTGTCCTCGGTAAAGTGCTGTAGCGTCACAGCTCACAGCAACCTGCACCTCATGGGCGTAGGCGATTCTCTTCCCTCAGCCTCCCAAGTAGCTGGGACTATAGGTGTCTGCCACAACACCTGGCTATTTTTTGTTGCAGTTTGGCCGGGGCCAGGTTTAAACCCGCCACCCTCAGTACATGGGGCCAGTGCCCTACTCACTGAGCCACAGGTGCTGCTCAAGTTTATATTTCTAAATAGATGTGATTATGGTCACTCACCTACGTAAAACCCTTCAATGGTTAATTATTATATATGGAATGAATGTTTAATATTGTAGGGTAACTTTGAGACTCTTTATAATATCTGCTGACTTTTTCAGCTCCCAAAGCTATTGCTAATTTTCCAGACACAGTATGTTGTGTGTCCTACTTTACTCATCTTCCAAGACTTGGCTCAGATGTCACCTATCTGAGCCTTCCGTGACTACCATACCATTTCAGGCAGGGGTAGGAATTTCTCAGAGCTTCCTTGGCCCCACCTTATATCAATTCATAAAGTGAATTGTGTTTATATTTTTATTATAAGATACTTTCATATAATATTTTATATTATTTTCATTCTATTGCAATCACCTATTTTTGTCTGAATCTCCCTCCAGATTATGAACTTTTTGAGATTATCAACTGTGTCTTAATCATGTTTATATCTCTGATGCCTAGCCCATAATAAATATTTAGTAAATGCTTATTCACAAATCAGAATTTATACTTTTTAAGTGCTGTACAGTTCTTTAGTATCAGTTTTTTCCTTTGATACTATCACTGAAGATGGGTTAGAAATTCCTCTGAGAATTGTTTCCAAAGCCAATTTATAATCATAGAAGATAATTATTCTCGCCATGCATTGTTTTTGTCCAGAATAATTATTCATTCTTACTGCCCATATGTCCAATTTTATTCTAAACAGGTTTTTTTCCCTTTCAGAAACTAAAGAGTTTCTAAACCAGAATGGCACTTTACTCCAGTGAAATTATTCAAAAGAATGTACCCAAGTTCTGAGAGCTAATCTGAGGGAAACAAATAATGTTTGGTGTATTAGCAGCTTTGTTATTAAATAATATGCCTCCCAGGGCAGATATGCCTGATGAAATTTTTATAGTCAGAGCCATTGATAGATGTAGCAAGGATGAGGGTCTGCATTTGACTCCAAAGCCCTTGACCTAAGCCATCAGGCTATATTGCCACCATAGTTTCAAGTAAGACCTTTAAAAATATTATGTTCATTTGTTTATGATTTTAACTTTCAGGAATTTTCAAGAGGGTGTAGAATTTTTTTTTAATTTTACAATTATTTAACTCAGAAAATACAAGCACAATTCTAATTTATTTAATTGGAAAACTCATAACTATGCATTTTTCTTTTTCTATACTCTGATGTGCCATCTAACATATTTTAAAGATTCGTTTGAGAAATCTATGTGCAAATTCAAATTGGTTTACATTGTACAAATTATAGAGGCATTGAGGAGGGGCAGCCTTTTAAGAACACCTGAATCACTGAGGGAAAATTTGAGAGACTTAATGAATTTGCAACTAGATATTTTTGTTGCCATTACCCTGAGTGATTAACTATTACTGTACAAATTAGATTCATTTTGTAACATTTAGTTGTCTTTGAATATTTTTTAATTATTTTAATTGCTACATGTATTTGAGAGAGGGAGCCATACATAAATACTTTATAGAAATTACTTGGAAGATATATTTAGTTAGTTATTGTCCCCTAATAATTTCTGATACTATCTTTTCCTGTGTAAACTCCTTGGGTGTCATAGAAAAGGTAACGGGTAATGCCTGGATGAAGATCCAGAGGTTTACATCAGCCAGCAGAATGCTGTTTTACAGGAATATGATTTAGACAATGGCAATACTGACTTTTGCCTTTGTTCTCCAGGATATGGTTAATAGAAGAATTGCCATGGACATGATATTGAAAATGGCAGATTCCCAGCGTTTTAGACAGTTTATCTTGCTTACCCCTCAAAGCATGAGGTAACTTTTTAAAACTTTCTATGATATATAGTTATCAAATATACAAATAGGAAAGAAATCTTTCATATTTACAATACAGATAAGTAAATGACCGATGAAAAGGAAAATTAGCTCCTCTACTGCTAGTTCAGGAGATTTATGGTGGCTTTTCCTTTTCTAGATATTCCAAGTTTTACTTGCATTATTTCCCTTGGATAACTGAAGCAAGTTGATTGGAATATGATTACTGACTTGTTACTATTTTTATATTGAATTTTCTCCTTTGTGGTTATCATGACCAACTAATAGGAAGTAATTTAGTAATTCTTTTCAGACTGAAGAAACAATTCATATGACTCTTTTCTTGATGACTTACACATACCAGTCTTTCCAAATAAAGAGCTCTGCTCTGTTGTCAGTCATCATTTACTGAGGACCTACAATGTGTTAGGTACTATGTTGCTTAGTGTTGATACTCTGGCTCTAAAGTGGTCATGTGATCAATATGGAGATGTAAATTTGTGCTTGGGAATATTCATGTTACTCCTTCCTTGCTAGATAAGAACAAGAATTAAAAACAGTTGATATATAACTCCTTCATTTCCTCTAAACTGAAAACCTGTGGGATATAGCAGGAAGTTAACTTGTAAAAATGAAAACAATATTTTCTTATTGCAAATAATATTTCTCCTAGAACTCTAGATATTAGACATATCCCACTACTAGTAGGTAACAGCCATTTAGATTTATATTTTCATGAAGTAGTAGAATTTTTTTTAATTGGTAAAAACATTCCTAGAAGTTTGAGTAATTAATTTTGTTTCCTCTAGCTCACTTCCTTCAAGCAAATTGATAAGAATACTTCGAATGTCTGATCCTGAGAGAGGACAAACTACATTGCCTTTCAGACCTCTGACCCAAGGAGAAGAAGATGACTAAAGTTCCTTTGTAATTTAACATGCTCTGTCCTCACATTGAAAGATTTGTGAAGGGAAAAAAATTCTGGACTTTTTGACATAATAAAATGAGACTGGAGATATTCTAAAATTAAAGAAACTCCTTTATATATCTAACCACAATCAAATGTATAAATAAGCCTAGAAAACTAACTACAACCAGCAATTTAAAAAACTATTACTTTCCTTTAAGAAAATCGATTTCATAGTACTGGTTTTAAATCTTCTTGAGGTTTTTTGTTTTATTTTGTTTTGTTTTTTACCATCCACTTTTACAGATTCTTTTTCAGAACTAAATTTTGTACATATGTACATGTATATATCTGTTTAGTTTGAGTTCATTTCTATAGTATTTTGTAAGAAAATAAAAGTTTGAGTACCTGATTATATTTAGTTTTGCTTTTCCAGAATATTTCATTCTGTAGTTAAATTGTCAATAATAGAAGAAGGGAGGAATTTCTCATTGCAGAGGGTGGCGTGCAAGGGAGGTGTCTATGGACAGGTTTACAGTGGATTTTCTATTTATTATTGATGAGGGACCCACAGAAGACTATGAATACTTGAGGCAAAATTCTTACCTGCAGGTAATTTTTAATACCAAAGTACAAATATATATTTGGGCTATAACTTTTAACTGTTGGATTTTATCAAATTTAAGATGCTGTCTATACGGAGAACTGCAACACTGGCAAGTCTGACACATACTTCTTTCTCAGTCCTTGAACTGTCCCCCACCCAGCTCAGAGCCTGTAACCAGCATTAGAATTGGATCATGGTGCAGCTTTCACCCTGACCTGTGGGACACTCAACCTGGTTTAAAAGCCCTCAGTTTGCAGTCCAGGCAGTGCGGCTGAACTGAGAGGACACCGGCGAGAGGGACTGTTCAGACCAGGATGGGAAATTGGGGGTGGATCATGGCTCCTCAAAGAACAGGAAAGTAGCTAGTGGCTACAGGAGTCGAAGGCCAAACTGGTGGTGGTGAGCGGACATCAATTATACACCTTGATTTCAGAGATGTTAAAAAGTGTGCCGCAGAATATTGTAAAAAATGGCATTTATCAACCTTTTTTTAGGGTACAAGAATAAGATTATTTCCTGTATTCTCTATGTTTGATACAAGGATTCGTGCTAAACTTTTTGAAAACTCTTTGGATATCAACAAGACGCATTCCTTACATTAGCAGTAAATATCAGAATACATATTTATGGAATTGAAAAGGAAATATTTTAAGAAAAGTAGCATTTTAAGAGCAGGAACTACTTCTATAGTTATTGTGAAAAACTGGGTTTTGTTTGTGGTGGTGGAAGGAATCTAATTTAGTCTTAAATTGAGATCATTTGCCAAATGAGAAGTCCAAAAATTTGTGCTTTCTTATCTAAGAATTTACAGGAAGAGGAAAAGGTGGGCTGAATGTTTTAATATATCCTACTGACCATACAAAGGCTAATTTTTAATTTACATTTGTAACTTTTAACATAGTGCTTTTTCAAATTAAAAAGTAGAATATACTAAATGCATCAATTTTTTTTTAGCTAAGGAACTTCAGTGTCTAAATTCTTGTGGTAGTTTTGAATGTTGTGCTTCTTCATACAGAATGGAAAGTACAAGCCTCAGGTATCCGAGAATCTCTTGTTGAATTGAAGATTACTCATTGCTTTAGCCTCACAAAGTTTTGGTTTCAACTATTATAAGCGAAAATATTTTTATTTAATGTTCTAAGTAGCAGTAATATTAGAGTGACAAGAATAAGAAGAAATTGTTCTTCTCAAAAATACATGTAACTTCTAAAAATAAAAGTTAAAATTTCTATGTATGAAGGTTATGGTCTCGTGGATTGGGGCAGGTCACACACACTGACTAGTGTGACCCTCTGTAGGGCGGTGACTACAGACACCGTGCTGGCAGCTCTTCAGCCCGTAGTTTATCATCAGTGCGGCTCTGGCCGAAAGAAGTCCCTGGAAACAAGGAAGAAAGGCTTGCGTGGATCTTAAATCCTACCTTCTCAAATCTTTGAGATGGAAGTGCTTACAATCATTCTTAAAGTGACAAATGTGATGAGTTTTGGTAAAAACAGAGTATAAATAATAGTTACTCAAATTGATAAATCATCACAAAAGATTTGGGCATCACATGCTTAAATATTTTCTAAGTTCTTATTTTTCCAATTTCCCAGTGCTGTGTTTTTTTTTTTTTAAACAGAGACAGAGTCTCACTTTATCACCTTGGTAGAGTGCCGTGGCATCACACAGCTCACAGCAACCTCCAGTTCCTGGACTTAGGTGATTCTCTTGTCTCAGCTTCCCAAAGTAGCTGGGACTACAGGCGTCCACCACAATGCCCGGCTATATTTTTGTTGCAGTTCAGCTGGAGTCAGATTTGAACCCACCACCATCAGTATATGGGGCTGGTTCTCTACTCACAAGCCCCAGGCGCCACTCAGTGACTTTTTTTTTTTTTTTTTGTGAGGCAGAGCCTCAAGCTATTACGCTGGATAGAGTGCTGTGGTATCACAGCTCACAGCAACCTCCAGTTCCTGGGCTCAAGTGATTTTCCTGCCTCCACCTCCCAAATAGCTGGGACTACAGGCACCTGCAACAATGCCTGGCTATTTTTTGGTTGCAGCCATTATTGTTTGGTGGACCCGGACTGGATTCGAACTCGCCAGCTCAGGTGTATGTGGCTGGCACCTTAGCTGCTTAAGCCATAGGCGCGGAGCCCTTTTTTGGGGGGGAGGGGGGCATATCTTCATCATGGCTGGGCTGTGTATATATGGAGGTCAAAATGATTACATTCTGTGTAAAAAAGCTATTGGCTGGGGTTCATGAATTAGATTGGATATGTTGCCGATTATAATGAAAACCAAGGGATTCGGAATGTCTGATTAAGAGTTCTCCTGAGTACACAGATTAGATGTGGGAAAAAAGACCAAGTGTTTATAGTGTCTGGAGACAGTAATTTTCTGGTTGGATTTGTGACTTGTTTATGCATCTACATACATGACTTCTATTTTGACCAATTCAGATTTTGGGGAAAATTGGTTTGAAATTTTCAGTCCAAAGCATGTAAGCGAATACCCTTGTTTTCTGACTTAAATTAAATATCTACAGACTTGAAGATAAATCAAAATATTAAAAAAGAACAGGTTTTGTTTTTTAAGGACTGCTAAAGTAATAATATGGATATAAGTAAGCTGTTTTCTTTGAGTCAGCAAATGAATTTTTTAAAAAATCTATAATGTTGATACTTAGCATATTTAATTTGAACATTAGCATCTGGACAGAATCCATAGAAACAAAAGTGGCAAGAGTATACGCCCTAATTAGCAAGTTGAAGAGGACTTTTGCTCCCTATTTTTTCTTCAGCTTAAGAATGCAGAGATGTTGGGGCAGCACCTGTGGCTCAGTGAGTAGGGCACCAGCCCCATATACCGAGGGTGGTGGGTTCAAACCCAGCCCTGTCTAAACTGCAACAAAAAATAGCCAGACGTTGTGGCAGGCACCTGTAGTCCCAGCTACTTAGGCAATAGAATCGCCTAAGCCCAAGAGCTGGAGGTTGCTGTGAGCTGTGATGCCAAAGCACTCTACCGAGGACGACGAAGTGAGATTCTGTCTCTAAGAAAAAAAAAAAGAATTCAGAGATGAATTCATTAAAAAATGATTAAGTTCCTGCCATATGTTAGGGACTGTTTTAAGCATTGGGAACACTATAGTGAGGAATACTAACTCTTCCCTTATGGAGTTTAAAATCTAGTTTGACATAAATGATACTGTATATAATAATTACAGCTAATAATTATAATAAATTAGCCAACAGTGATTCCTATGAAGAAGAGTAAAACAGTGAGGATTTGCAGGGGTGCAAGAGAGTGCCGTGTTTTGAATGCAATGTTGAGAGAAGACTGTAGGAGGCAGTACTCGAGCGGAGGCCTGAAACTAGTGTTGGGAGCTCTGAGAAAGAAGACGGGCAGAGCAGTATCTCCAGGCAAGGTCCCAAGTGCAAAGGCCTGAGGTGAAGATGAACTTCATGCTAGGAGTCTGGACAAACCCAAATTGCATGTCCAAACTATTTGGGGAACTAAATTTTTTTTTTTTTTAAATGACGGAAACAGTGTGCACTGTGTTTTTATACTTACAAGCTCTGATTGACTCAGTTTCTTCTAGAGCCCTGCACTTCTCTTACTGTAAGGCTCTCTGAAGATGTGTGTTTAAGCTGGTGCTTTGCTTGATATGATTTCCAACTGTGTGGAAGAAATAAGCATCTGGCCTCTTTAAGAAAGTAGTTTATATTCCTCCAGAGACTGACCCTCAATAAGTGTGAGTTACAGAAATAAATATAGCCTTAATACCATTCCCTTTTTAAAATAGTTCAGATTTATTAATGAAATGAACAGAAATATGGAAACCTAGCGCTTCTAAATGGAGAAAGAATTGAGGCTAGAAATAAGATACTTGGGGACATTTTTCCTTTCAGAATAACAGCAGGAGTTGAGCAGCTAATTAATATGATAATTAAAATGGCAGCTGAGGCTAAGCTAGAAGCAGTGGAAGTCAGGCTCATTTGAATGATTAGAGCAGTGTTTCTCAACCTTCTTAATGCTGTGACCCTTTAATACAGTTCCTCATGTCGCAGTGACCCCCAACCATAAAATTATTTTTGTTGCTACTTCATAACTGTAATTTTGCTACTGTTATGAATCGTAATGTAAATATATGATATGCAGGATATATTTTCATTGTTACAAAAGGGTCATGACCCACAGGTTGAGAACTAATGGATTAGAGGAAGCCTATAGGTCTTTTCTGAAGGAACCACTGTTGCAGTCAGGATGTGGACGTTAGGAGGATCCAGGTTGTTGAGTAACATGTTTGGATGGAATCCAGTTGCAGAGGGTTCAGCTGAACACACCTCAGCTCATGGTGCACCTTCAGCACTGGTCCTTGTAGTACTCACTTGTTTCCCTTTATCTTCATCCATCATTCCCTGTAACATTGTGTTTTCCAAAGAGGGCCACAACCTTAGCTCCCTCTCACGTTATTCTACAACTTTGCCTTTTAGTAATTCTCAGTCTGAGCAGATTTGTAACTCACAACCCACACAATGCAATAGGGGTGACACTTTGTAACTTCCAAGGCTAGGTCAGAAAAGGCAATAAAAAGAAATGAAAGCCCTACCTTGATCTCTAGAATATTTATACTAGAGCCCTGTGCCTGTGTGGAAGCAGTCTGATTTCCCCGGACTGCTCCATGATGAATCCTAAACTAGGTCGTGTGGAAAGTCCTGGGACTACATGGAGAGAGAGAGAGATGTCTGGCCAGTCCTCAGCTGCACTGACCCACCCATGTCCACAAACTCACTAACTGCAAGAGAGATCCCACGCCAGACTGTCCAAATAAGATGTTTCCAAATTCTTGGTCCCAAAACCACGCCAGTTAATATAATAATTGTTATATGACAGTAGTAACTTATATCTGGAAGTGGAAGTGGCAACCACGTGGTACTGCTTGGAAGGGCCTTGAGGAGAATGTTCAGGAATATAAAGAGCCTTGCAGAAGATGTTAGCACAATCCAGGAGTCTCAAGATGCTTTGGAAAGTGTGTCTATTGCAGTTACTCAGGGAAGGCAAAAGGAAAGTAAGAAAAAAGCAATTGGGAGTGGGAGAAAAGGGGACTCTTGTTATGTAGTGGTAGAATGTTTGGCAATACTGATGCTATGGTAACACGAAAAATAGGAAATATACCCCCCCAAACTGGGTAGTCTAGACAAGGAAGTACCTAGATGAAACACAAAAAGTATGACCTGGCTGCTGCTTGCTGCCTGTGACAAAACAGAGCGGGGAGACGAACCAGAGAACAAGCAATTGCATATAAAGCCAAGATTGTTTCTCATTCTTGGATTTTTTCCCAGGTAGCAACTGATTTTCAAACCGTGAGATGACTTTATTGCAAAAATTCCAATCCAGCTTGAAACTGTAGATTTTTTACTAAGACCTCAGAAAGATCTATACTATACTTAATGCAGTATTTTTAGACCCTTTCAGAAAAAAAAAAAAAGTGCTATTTAAGGGTATGCCTTTCGGAGCTTCTCCACTAAACAATAGGGCTTCTAAGACTTTTAAGGATGTTACTCCACAGCAATCTCACAATAAACCTTTTCTAATGGAGTACATTTTATAGATGGATACATAGGACATCCATAACGTTTTAAAAAGAACTGTATCAGAGTTGTAGACTGAAAGACAGTGCAGCATGCAAAGAAATCTTTGTACTCCTAAACTTTTATGGGCAGATAGTAGGCTCAGAAAACTATTCAGCTATAAACACAGACTGGATGTTTTATGAGAAAGGAAGGGATAGTTCAGAGTATGGAAACGAGAGCACAAAAGGCTGAACCAAGAGCCATGGAGAGCTACCCCGCAGAGGTTGCAGCCCTAATCAAGGAATTTACAAGATGCACCTAGCTGATTTCAGAACTGCTATGACCAGAGAGTGCTGTGTGCCTTGCAATTCCCCCTTTTGGAAAGTGTGTCTACTGCAGTTACTCGAAACCTGTACCACCATTGTATGTTGTATGTGGAAGGGAAGAGGGGAGGTAATTTTGCCACGGGTCTGCAGACTTCTGGATCAGGAAGAATGGTACTCAGTATACTATACTTGATGAGCCACAGCTGAGGAGCCTTTATAAGGATGAGATTTGGGGCCTCAAACCTGACTCTGAAGTCATAATGGTGTGAGACTTTGGTTTCTAGGGTGAACACATCTTACACGAAAGATGTGAATTGTGGCACATACTACAAAACTGTATTATGTTGTTTTACAAAGATGCTGACAATAATAACTCATGCCACACGTTCTTCTAGAACCTTGCTTCACTTCCTCAAGAGATGGAGTCTAAGTAGCATTCTGGGGGGCATAGGCAGAAAGACTGCTTGAGCTTAGGAGTTCAACACCAGCCTGAGCAAGAGCAAGACCCTGTCTCTACTACAAATACAAAAATTAGCAATGCCCTGTGGCAGGCGCCTATAGTCCCTGCTACTTGTGAGGCTGAGGCTGGAGGATTGTCTGAGCCCAGGAGTTGAAGGTTGCTGTGAGTTAGGCTGAGGCCAGGGCACTCTAGGCTGGGCAACAAGAGTGAGACTCCATCTCAAAAAAGAAGAAAAAAAAAAGCGAGAAATGGATTTTAATTCTTCAATTCCTCCTTTTTGAATAAAAAGGGGCTTGTGGCTTTTTTGTAACCAACAGAATGCTGTGAGAGGGGCACTTCAGGACTTCTGAGGCTAGTTCAGGTCCAACTTTGCAGGAATACTGCAACTTTGCAGGAAAACCGAATACTAAAAACAGACATATAAAATATACAACTCCAAAATTTTAAAATTGTTAGATGTAATAGGCATAGTCTTTCAAAGTTTCTAAACACACATTCCCAATTTCTGTAACCTTCTCTTCATAGAACCATGACAGACGGTTACTGGACTGAGAGTGCACCTTGGAGGAGCCCTGCCGGGAGCACTTCACTCCTATGGTCTGGCTGGGTTCTTGTCTGATCTGATCCTATAAACCTCCCTGCCCTCCACATGCTAACTCTTCCTTCAAAATTTATAGTCCCAAACCATGTAAGTGGTATGACTGCTTTGATGCTGTATTGTTCTTTCTTTGTCTTAGGATCATTAAATGACACTGGAGACTAGAGCCAATTCATTCATCCATTTAACAAGAACTGTGGCCAAGCAAACCTCACTACAGACACTTAGGGTACCAGTGGTACCTGAAACACTTGTGGAAACAAAATTTTGCCCCCTGAGAGGACAGTCTTTAGTGCTAACAGAAAGTCCTGATGCCCTTACTCCCCATGGTGAGCCCAGAGGGAAGGCAGAGAGATGGGGCAGGTTCTGTACCTCTCAATAAAATGTCCCAAACCATGTAAGTGGTATGACTGCTTTGATGCTGTCATGCTTTGTGAGACCACAAACGAGCCCACGTAGAGCCTATTCTCCAATACTCATGCCGCTCCATCTGACGGCACCTGCCCAAGAGACCCCAAGACAGAACCATTCAGTTTGTTGAGCCTTTCTCAAATTCCTGACCCACAGAAGCCATGAGGAATAATAAAAGGATTATTTTTATTTTAAGCCACTAGTTGTAGGGGTTGAATTGTTACAAAGCAACAGTAACTGAACCACTCCCATTACCCCCCAATCTCATAGAAATCATTGCAGTGTGGTATTTTCTTTTATGTGACCTTGAGCTTCTTTTAAGAGAATGCATTTTTCATTTGTATGTATTATACTGTGAAATAGATTTTGCTCTTTTCCCCTGTTCAGCATTTAAAAAATATGTCCATATTGCTGTTGCTCTCAGCTGATGTGTAGTATGCTACAGGGTGTGTCTTATCATGTTTTACTTACCTATCCCTTAGCGATGAACTACAAGACTGCCTCCAATCCCCACACCACAGACATCCTGGGGCATGTCCCCTGTGGCCCTCTGCAGGAGTTTCTTGGGACTATATACCCAGGAGGGGCATGCAGAGGGCACGTGTATGCTTCTAACTCAACACCCTGGACTTCTCTCCAGGATACTGCACCAGGCTGCACTACCATAGTAGTGAGGACTCAAGCAAATAGCAGGGGTCTCACATGCTGGCCCAATTTCTACATTTTATTTGTGAAAAGAACTAGAGAATCTGCTGGAGGGTTTTTTTTATCATAAGTGCCTCAGATATCTGTATGTTTCATGGTTCCTTCATGAGGGTCTTACTTCAAATGTCGCCTCACTACCCTATTGCCGAGTCATTGCTATGTCGCCATCACGCTTCTTCTCTCTTACCTTGCTGTATGTGCTTTTCTTCATAGTTCCTACAATTTGACCTGTGTGTGTAAATGTCTTGTTACAGAAACAGTAAGCGATCAATGAAGATTTGTTAAGAATGAATTACCAAGAGCCTGGTTTAACCAGTTGCCGTCCTGAGGACCCCCCAATCCAGGTCCTCACTTCCCATCCTCTCTTCGGAGGGACATTGTATTGAGAGGTACAGAACCTGCCCCATCTCTCTGCCTTCCCTCTGGGCTCACCATGGGGAGTAAGGGAATCAGGACTTTCTGTTAGCACTAAAGACTGTCCTCTCAGGGGGCAAAATTTTGTTTCCACAAGTGTTTCAGGTACCACTGGTACCCTAAGTGTCTGTAATGAGGTTTGCTTGGCCATAGTTCTTGTTAAATGAATGAATGAATTGGCTCTAGTCTCCAGTGTCATTTAATTATCCTACTACAAAGAAAGAACAATTAGTAAGAAAAAAAAAAAGGCACTCAATAGAAAATGCTTAAATGAATAACATAGCACTGCACTCTGGTTTACGAAAGCCCCTGGGGGACAGGGTAAAGCTATAATGTGGCAAATTAAATTTAAATTAATTAAAATAAAATTTAAAATTCAGCTCCTTAGTAACACTAGCCACATTGAAATGCTCAGTGGTCACGGGTGGCTAATGTGCTGTGCAAATGCAGAGGTTTCTACCACTGGGCAGTGCTCTGTAAAGGAACAACTTCTCCAGGCAGGTTCTGGAAATGCAAACCTGCTGTTACGAGTTTTTGATGGAATCTCTTCTGTCTTCTTCAAGATCAAAAGAAGTCAGAGGTTGGTTCTATCATTAGAAATAATGATTTCTGTTATTTTTGTATACTTTTGGGAAGACACAGTCTTTTTTCCTACTGGCTTATATCGAAGGAGACCTCTTGGTCCACCGGACGTGTGTGCAGCTCTACATAGCTGTATAGAACATATGCCATTTGCACCCAAATCACACTGAGATAAAATTTATTATCATATAACGAACATTTTCTCAGAATGAACAAATCTTCTGTATTATTGAAACTTTACATGCCATATTAATTGTCCCTCTTTTGGGGGGCCTGGATGGGAAGTTGGAAAGTTGCTTTTTTCCTTTTTCTTGTCATTAATTCTTCAAATCCTGAAGTTGTGGGTGTTTAAGAGTAGATTTATTAAGTTCTTGATAGCTGACCCTTGATTATTACAAACATCTGCTTCAATTTAAAAGTTATAAAATAAGAATTAGGGGGAAAATCAAATGTTATAAATTTATTTGGGACATTTATTGCCACCACTTTGGAAGCCTTCAAAAAGTCAAGCAGAAACCAATACACTTTCATCTTTTTTTTAACTTTCAATAAATAATATCTTTGTGTATATGTATATATAGATAGATATACTTAATTAATGAATTTAACAGGGTTTTTAAGTTTTATACTGCATTCATCCAAAATAGCTCTTTCCAGATTGATAGGATGCAAATGAGGTAAGAATTAAGGCAAACCCAAAAGGCATGCAAATGTAGTACATTTATATTCACTGATAATACAAGCTCTTGTGTGTGGACCAGACATAGAAGCCAAGGGCTCCTGGGTAGGTCTGTCCAGTACTATTTTACAGGAAGGTGGTGACACAGCTTATAGTTATTACATAACTGGGGGGGGGGAGTCTCAGTGCTACTAACATTATGTAATCAAGGAGACACGAGCATTAGCAAAACATGAACAAGGAATCAGATAACTCTTTGTAGCACATTTCTGCCCAGGCTTTGGAAAAGGATGGTTTTCATGAAATGATATTTCACATATCACATTGTGGCAGGTTGTTTGTTTTGTTTTATAATATATGCTTTTAAAATTCATTAGCAAATGACATTCTCATGCACACGAGTGTTTCAAACACAAGAAGCAAGTCCATTTATAGGTAGTCCAAGCAATATTTTTGTGTGTGTGTGAGTGTGTGTGTGTGTGTGTGAATAGCTGCAGACTGAATGGAACATTGAGACTTTTGTGCAGTCCATAGCGTTGACACCAGCTCATTTCTGAATGTCGCACTGCAGAAGTAATACAATGGAAGGGTCGCTCTTTGCAGCTTCTTTGAATTCATCCAGTGTAATCTGGTCATCTTTGTTCTTATCCATCTTGCTGAAAATCTTGTCTACTCGCTGCTCGGGCGTGAGGCCGTCCTCATTCATCTTCATCATGATCACAGTGCCCACCATTTTGTAGATAGCCTGGGGAAGAGAATGTTGTAGATGGTATTACCAGAAGCCCAGGAGGACAGACAGCTCTTTTGCCTCCCATTCACCTGACTGGCTCCTACTCATTTTCCAAGCCTCAATTCCCCTTTCCCCAGAAGAGGTTCAGTCCTTGTGCTGTAAGATCCCCTGGCAACCCATACCACCTCACGCATCAGAATACAGCTTCAACTTTATTATAATAAAGCCTTTTGTCTTCCCCAATAAAGGACATATTCTGTGAAGGTAGGAAGCACATGTTTTGCTCACTACTGCAAGTCCAGGGATTGGCACAGTGCATGGCACAGAATTGGTTTCAGCATATATTGATTGAATAAAAACCTCATTCTCTTGCCAGGACATGAGATGTGGGGCAAGGGGAGCAAAGTGAGGGTCTGGTGAAAGCTGAAGAGTAAGAAGAGAGATCATAGAGTTATCCCAGGATAGGATAAAGAATTTAACTTTATAACAAATGACTCTTTAAATGCTATTCAGTAAGACAGTGATATAGTCAAATATGTGTGAATTTTGTGACCAATTAGATACAGAAGATTTCTGGATGACTCCCAGGTTTCTGGCTGGAGGAAGACAGTAGAAAGGGTAGCTCACCAGTGAGATCAGAAATAATGAATTAGGAATACTTTGGGGGAAGAAAATGATGAGTTCAATTTTAAACATTCTGAGTTTGAGGTACAGACGACAGTCAATAAGCACTAGCCCTGGAGATTTAGGAAAAGATGACCTGTGACCGGTAAAAACCTTAGAATCTGGTAAGGCACTCAAGTCAAGTATACCATTACAACTGAGCTCTGAAAGAAGTTATTATAGTTTAGGAAGAGTTGTGGGTCAGGAACACTGTCAGTTAAAGAATAGAGTGAGAACATTTCAATAATATGGGTCAGTTCATTGTACACAATTAATTCTCAGTACGGGAATTTCCTAAGTATGAAACTTTTTTCTTAAACAATCACCTTAACAAATAAGTGCCCTTCTGTACAAAGACTTGCATGCAAAGGTTCACAGCAGCATTACAAATAGCCTCGAAGTGGAAACAACACAAGTGTTCATCAGCTGGTAAACAGACAAATAAAATATTATGTATCTATATAATACAATATTTTTAAATGAAAAGGATACTAATATATGCTACAACATGAATAAATCTCAAAGCAAAAGGAAGCCAGACACAGAGGCCATATATGATTCCATTTAAGTGAAATGTCCAGAAGGGCAGCCAACTTGCCTGAGTCTGGGGGTGGGAAGGGGCCTTTGGGCATGAGGGATTTTAGTGGGGGAATAAAAGCGTTTTAAGATCAGATTATGGTGTAATTGCCTATCTCTTTACATTTAATAAAAATCATTAAATTGTAGACTTAACATGAGTGACATTATGGTCTGTAAATTATAACTCATAAAGTTGTTTTTAAAAACACCAATTAGAGACTAGTAAGTGTCCCATTTAAAAAGTTAAAATGCCCATTGAGGGCGGCGCCTGTAGCTCAAGGAGTAGGGCGCCGGTCCCATATGCCGGAGGTGCCGGGTTCAAACCCAGCCCCGGCCAAAAACCACAAAAAAAAAAAAAAAAAAATGCCCATTGAGAGAGAATAGCTTAGGTGTATTCACTCTCATAGCTAGAATGCATTGTTCTATTATAGAAAAATCTAAGAAGTTTGTCTTTAATAGAGGAAGACTATTGAAATTTCAGTTTGTGGACAATTGTCAGACGGGGCCCGCTCAGCCTCATAGCCTGAGTGAAGCACAAGGAAAAAGCAAAGACTGTGCACCCTGGCCCTGGGCCTGGCATTTAAAAGGTGACAAATGACCCGTCTATATCTATGGAAGCTGCTGCTCTCACTCTGGCCTTTAAAAGCAAGTCAAAAGGCCTTCTATGAGGCAATGGATAGGAAGACAGTCAGCAAGACAAAGGTGCTATTAATAAAGTCAGGGTAATAAGAAATATAAACACAAAAGGTCCATCCTGGACCTCAACTACGAAAATGGCAGTCTCATTAACCACATCTCTGATACAATCCTGCAATTTGACTGTGAACATGATAACCAAGAAAGGATGTACCAGATCCAGATTCTTCTTGCAGGTAACATCAACAAGGTCCACAGGGCTTCCAGAGTTGGAACTCAGTATGACTACGCCCTCAGTAAAAATATGAAATTCCTCTAGGCACTACCAGGGTGTATCAAAACGTTAGTGTGACCTTCCTTACAGACAGGGTATGTTATTGCGCGTGCTTTCCTAGTTAGAAATAATCACGTTTCAAGTATTCTCTCCTTCAAACAGAGTTATGTGTGGACCCTGGAAGTCTGTGCATTTTAAGTCAGACTGTGCCTCTGGGGGTTATGTGGCCCTAGGCCATTTTTTTTTTCCTATGGATCCCACCCCTATCAGCAGCACCTGGCTTACCCTATTATTCCTATAGCCTGTCTACTTATCTGGGCACTGGCCCTCAGGTCAGTAGGCTCCTCAAGAGCAGCCACTCATGGCTTTTTATGTCTGCCTCTGCTATCTTGCAGGGAGGCTGGCACCTAGAGAATGGCTGGTTACAGGCTCTAGGAACTTCGAGTGGGGGTGAAGAACTCTGGGGTAAATGCACCAAGAAGGATTTTTGGACAAGATGAGATTTGAAGGGTGAGAAGATGATGATGGACCCAGAGCCCTGAAGGACACTTAGATGAAAGAGATGGTGTGAGTAAAAGTGCTCGGTCGGGGGTGCCAGGCTGAAGAGCCAGAGGTGACAGAGAGGCCAGAGCTGAGGGGAAATGCAAACACACTGACCTCAGAGCAGCGGCACAGATGTGCTAGTGTGTGCCCGGGGCACAGGGTGCCTGCTCTGGAAAGGTTCTTGGTGGAGTGACTGAGAAGCACTGAAGCCCAGCAATGCTTTACTGAGAGCATCACTATAAGGGCACAGGTGGTTGGCCACGAACAAGGTGAACCTGGAAGCAGGAAAACAAGCAACCAATGGAGCAGGTGCCGAGGGCCAGAGCTGGTGAAGTAAAGGAGATGGCAAAGGTCAAGCAGGCCAAGATGGAGAAGAGAGGGAGAAGCCCGTGTCCGGGCTCAGCTGATCAGGTGAAAATGACTGAATGCTGAGGGAATGATATTTTCAAGGCAGAGAAAACAAAGCAGATGCTTAAAGACAGTCTTGAGAAATAGCTACCATTTCTGGAGTATTTGCTGTGAGAGAAGAAGTGTGACAGGTCTCAACTATTCCAACAGGCTTGGATTATCCTTATTTCTTTGGAAGAACACAGAGCCTTTGTGCTCTAAGTCCCATAGCCAGGAAGTACAGAGCCAGGGCGTGATCTTCAGGCTCCCTTCTGTGGTCTCAATGTGTGTGCCCTCCCAGATTCTGCTGAATCCTCTCCACCCAGGTGCTGTATTAGGAGGTAGGGCCTTTGGGAGGTAATTAGGTCATGAAGGTGGAACCCTCAAGAACAAGATTAGAAGATTAGTGCCCTTATGGAACAGGCCTCAAAGAGTAGGCCCACCCTGTCCACCAAATGAGGACTCTGCAAGGAAGTGCCTCTGTGGACCAGCCAGCAGGCCTCACCAGACATCAGACCACAGTGTCTTGGTTTCAGACTTCCAGCCTCCAGAACTGTGAGAAATACATTTTTGTTGTTTATAATTCAACAAGTCTATGGTATGTATTTTGTGATGGCAGGCCCAGGGGGCTGAGACAGTCCTCTGACTGCTGTCCCCAGCTATGACCTTTTCTGACCTGCCTTCCCCTGCAAACTAGAAAACTGGCCAAAAATAAACAGCTGTTTTCAGACTTTACAACTGACAGAGCAGAGGAATGAAGTAGAAGAGCCTGACAATCTCCTCCAGAGGCCTTCCTGGACCCCGGCAGGGGAAGGATGGCCCCAAGCAGGGCCTGAGTCTCACCAACTCGAGGAGACAGACAAGAGTGGGCAGTGGAGAGGCCGAGTGAGCCAGAAATGCTGGGGCAGAGGACCAGACAGGAGGGAGTTATGCACAGACAGAGAGCCAAAATCTGCCTTAGGGTCTCCCTAATCTTCACCTGAAAACCAGGCTGCTCACAGAGGATGAAACTCCACAGAGGCGTTTCTGAGCAACATGCTGAACAACTCTTGGCACTCACACAGGTTGCAAAGCATTCCATCTCTGAATGCAGAGAGCTTGTTGAATCTGGGGCATTCAGTAGTAGGGCTGTTGGCTGTTTCTCATCTTTTTAAAGCAAAGCCTCTTGCAAGCGTTTCCTGCACTGGCTTTTCTGCGTCTTCCACTCCCATTCTCTTGGGTTACTCCAGTTTGGAGTTTGCGCCCCACTCTCCTGACACTCTTCTGGGTTCATTCACCAATGGCCTCCAGGTTTCCAAATCCAGTTGCCAATTACTGCTACTCATTCTGCTTCTCCCAGCAATAGCATCTGGCAGGGCTGCACCTTCCTGCTCCCTTGGAGCCTTTTCTGCATCTCCCTCCAGAACCTCTCACTCTTATCTTTTCCCTTTGACTTCATCAACCATTCTCTCTCAATCTTCTTTACTGACTGCTCCTCATGTTCCTCACGTCTAAACATTAGGATGCCCGAGAGCTCAGTCTTTTCCATTTGCACTCTCTCCCTGGGTGTTCTTATATACCTTTCTCCATTTAAATACCTGAATAAGTCTCACAGAGCAAGCCAGGGGCTGGTTCCCATCAGCCCAAGCAGAGAGACCTCACTGAATACACGGGATCATCAATAATGGATCCTTGCTGGTAACAGGGCTTGCTAGCTTGGAAGGAAACCTACTGTCCACCTGCCCTAACATGTCTTGAAAAGATCACACTAATCCACATGTAACTTACCCGTCAAAACAAATCTCAACACTCTTTAAATGAATATAACAAAATATGAATACTATAATGTAACACTCACAGTGCCCGGGAACCCATACAAATTATTAGATATGTCGAGGAGCAGAACAGTGTGACCTGTAACCAAGTGAGAAATCAGTTCATAAAATCTGTGCATGACAAAATCTCCTCCTGTGTTTAAGAGGAAAAAGAAAAGAAGAGCTAGAAATTATGAGGATTTGCTGAGAGAAAGAGAAGCAACCTCTGACAGCCAGGAGCTGGCCTGACCCACATGGTAAAGACTTGATGTTTTCATGTCAAACAACCACTTTCACATGCCCACAACCATGATGGAGCAAGACAAAAACAGGACTGCTATGTCATTATGTCTGAACACAGACAAAACATTGTCCAGGCCACAAAACAGCAAGTGTCTCTGCTCCCTGCTATCAGGAGTGACTATTGCTTCTTCACCAATTGCAGCTTTGCCTTGGTCTGTCTGCTTCCTCCTGGCTTTACTGAGATACCCATTAGTAGGGTCAGCCCCACTCTCTGACAGGTTCCAATGGTGTGGACCCCTGCCTCCTGGCACCCTGGTGCCTCCTGGCACCCTCCCAAGTCCAGATAAGTCCTCCTGACACCCTGTCACTGAATTGTTCCATGGTGAGGGAGTAATGAATTCAACTTGTGCAGTGAAAGTGTGGCTTGGGCCTTTGAAGGGCACTGGCAAGGATTAGAGAGGAATTTTGGGAGAGGAAGGAATCAGTCGCCAATGGGAAAAACATGGCTGGAAGTCAAAGAGGATCATAAATGTTAAAAAACCTATTTTGTAGGAAGGTCTGAGAGAGAAGGTGGGGAGAGCTCAGTGAAGTGTGGAAAATAGTCAGAAGATGAAAAAGGAAGAAAGATGAGACAATGAAGCCACATGTTTAAATTTTCCATGGTGTGTCTCTTCTGTTAACCTGTTTGGAAGAGTTTAAGAGTATTTTGTTGAATGAAGTGAATTAGAGAACTGAGACGTTAGTTTGCCAGGTATGTTGGAAGGGAGAGCATTGAAGCCCAAGGAAGAGTCAAAAGAGAGGAGACTAAAGATGGGGGAAGAGGCTTGGAGGCAGGCTGTGGGGGATGGGGCAGGCACAGCACGGGTGGGGGCTCTGGCTCTTGTTTCTTGCAGTCACCCCAGTTTTCATCTGGGATCCAGCCCTCCCTGATTTCAGGCCTTAGTGTTTAGCCAGGGCTTCACCCCAGCGCTGGGACATTCCTCTTCTTGGGTGACAGTGGTTGGTGCAGGGATGGGCTCCACACTAAGACACTCAACACTCAATCAGAGAAAAGCCAGTGGTCCATTCCTCCACGGTTCTAGGTTTTGGGAATATGGCCCTGGGCACTCATCCCCGCAGAACTTACCCTGAGTCACACCTCTTCTACGGGTGAGGCAAAACCCTTTCTGGTCAGGGTTATACCGTATTGGGATGGGGCTGGGAGGGCGCGCCCGCGGAATGGGTGGTGGGGGTGTAGTGACGGCCGCGCCCCGGGGAGGCCGCTGGGGGACGTTCTGGGCAGAGCAGGAGGAAGAAGACCCCGCCGCAACTGAGCATTAGAGGAAAGCCGTGCAGACCACCATCCCGAGCGCAGCAGGCGGGGGAGCTGGAAGCGGAGTCCGGGACACCGGCAAACACATGGAGAAAAGCCTGTTTGTTGTGGAATGATGGGAGCCTGGGACGAGGCCCCTGGGGCCCCGTCTGTCACCGGGGGCTGGGATGAAGGGGGAGGGCGGCGCAGCCCGCAGAGCGGGGCAAACCGCGCGCTGGAGAGACCGAGCGGGTATCATCTCGGCGCCCAGCGAGGCTTCGGTTTGCTGAACCCCGGTAGTGAGCGAGTGACATCCTGCTCACAGCGCCCACGGGCAGTTTAAAGAGCCCCACAGCGGTGGGGACCCGGGCGCCCCCTGCAGGGGGGCGGAGCGCGCGGCCTCCGGGGTCGCCCCTCCCAGCCTCACCTCGATGATCTCCAGCATCTCCACTCGGGTGATCTTGCCGTCGCCGTCCAGGTCGTACATGTTGAAGGCCCAGTTCAGCTTCTGCTCGAAGCTGCCCCTGGAGGTGATGGACAGAGCGCAGATGAACTCTCGGAAGTCGATGGTGCCGTCCCCATTCTTGTCGAAGGTTCGGAAGGCGTGCTGGGCGAACTTGGAGGCGTCCCCGTAAGGGAAGAACTGCAAAGCACAACGAGCAACTTAAGGAGAGAGAAGGGGACCCGGCGCCGGCGGTTCCCGTCCGGACAGCCCCGCGCGCCCCTGGGCCCTGTGCCCGGGAGCGTTGGGCCGGATGCGGAAGGGCGGCCCCGGGCAGGGGGAGGCGACTCCCACCTCCCTCGGATATATCGGCCGCTCCTCGGTTCCTGCCAGCCGGGCTGGAGACCCCTGGCTTCGGGGTTCCAGAATCTGTCAACAAGCACCAACCAATGCTAAAGGTCCTCCTTGGCTGCATCTCTGGTCACTCCCCCAAGGACAAACGCCGAGGACGGCGGTAAATTTCTTTCTCACACGTGTGGCTGGTGCTCGTGAACTTCCACACTCCTCTCAGTGTGAAAATTCCGCTTCACAGCCCAGTGGGGCTGGAGGGAGGGTCCCTCCACCTGGTTTCTCCCGCCACCAACTCCGTCCCCAGATCACACTCATCCTCTCCCTAGGCGAGGTTCCAGTTTTTGAGTTCTTTTTACAGGGACTTTTCTTTTGCAGAACAGACACTTAAAACCCATTAAAAATAGAACATGACTGGGGTTATTTGAGAGAGACATAAAATGGTTTCTTTACAGAAGCAGCAGTCACCAGGGGTGCGAGATGGAGAATGGACATGAAAAGGAAGCAGAGGGCTCAGGAGGGAAGACCGCAGAAAATCGTCATGAGGTGGCCTCCGTCTCCCATGGACAGAGCCTAGGCCAGTCACTGACACCAGGCAGTTCTGATAATGAACAAGCAAAAGGAAAATGTAGGAAAACATACTCAAGACATTAGTCTAGGCAAAGAATTTAGGGGGTTAGGTTAAGACTCCAAAAACAAATGCAGCAATAATAATAAATGGAACCCAATTAAATTAAAATGTATCCGCCCACCAAAGGAAATAATCAGCAATTAGACAACAAACAGAATGGGAGGAAATATTTGCAAACTAAACATCTAACAAAGGTCTAATACCCCAAACCTACTCAACCAAATCAGCAAGAAAAACAAATAACCCCATCAAAAAGTGGGCAACAGACATCAACAGATTTTTCTCAAAAGATGGATATGTCCAAGAAACATGAAAAAATGCTCCACGTCACTGGTCATCAGGGAAATGAGATGAAAACCACATGAGATACCACCTCACCTCTATCAGAATGGCCATTAATAATAATAAGTAAAAAAAATCAATAGATGTTGACACAGATATGGTAAAAATGAAATGCTTATACCCTGTTGGTGGGAATGTGAGCTAGTGCAACCTCTATGGAAAACAGTATGGAGACTCAGCAAAGACCTAAAAGTGTAGCTACTGTTTGATCCAGCAATCCTACTACCGGGTATCTACCCAAAGGAAAAGAAGTCATTTTCTCAGAAGTTAAAAAGACACCTGCACTTGAATGGTAAACACAACATAATTCACAATTGCAAAGATGTGGAATCCACCTAAATCCCCAACAAGAAAATGTGGATAAAGAAAATGTGATATACACACTCACACCCCATGGGGTACTACTCAGATATAAAAAGGAATGATATAATGTCTTTTGCAGCAACTTGAACTAAACTGAAGACAGCCTACACTCAGGAATGGAAACACAAGCACCCCATGCTCTCACTGTAAGTGGGAGCTCAACCATGGTTATGTATGGTCATGAAGTGCTGTAAGGGGCATTGAAAACACGCAAGGGGGAGAGGGTGGGAGGAGGTAAGGGATAAAAAATTACCTATCAGGTACAATGTATACTATTCTGGTGACAGGTACACTAAAAGCTCTGACTTCAGCATGATACAATTCATCCATGTAACAAGAGACACTTGTACCCCCTAAATCTATAAAAAAAAAAAAATTTAGGCAAAAAGAAATGAATCATGAACAAAACCAAACAAACGAACAAACTGCAAAGCCTAAAACAAAAACAAACCATGTAGTATTTAAAGGAGGGGCAGTATGTATGTGTTTCTGGATGACTAAATCCAGCAGCTACGAGGCCCGTGATGGGGGCAGGGGGTTCACTGGCATTCTTGTTCCTCTGTAAGTTTTGGCACTTGCCAAGTGGGCCAGGCTGAGCAGCCTCCACACAGACAGCCTCTTTGTGCCCACTCTGAGCCATCACCCTTTAGAAACCATTGGTCTATCTTTCTCAATGTGCATCCTGCTCTGGTCCCACTGAGCTCCGCTGCTCACTCCTCCTACACCTACAAGCACATTGGACAGTAGAAAATTTCCCTCCAGAAACATAAAATACATTTCCACAGAATGATTCAATATGTGAGGCCCAGAAAAGAGCCAACCATTCCTGGGGGAAGGAGGGGCCAGCTTACGCTTGTATTTCGGTAGTATCCATTCGTAGACACCAAGGTCTGTTGCAGGTTCTATTACTATGTACCAGATCACCACAAAACTGAGTGGCTTAAGACAAAAACCACTTTGTTATCTTAGAAACAATGTGAAAACCACTTATTTTTTTCAGCAAATAACATTTCCTGGCTATGAAGGATAGGTCTCCTTTTGTCCCCTTATACCCTAAACACATCTTCCATTTCTGCTACGCTTCTTTTTTCATTATTTATCAAAATTCACTAAGGCTTTTTTCATGTCAGACCATGCCCTAGGTGCTGGGAACATAGGGATCAACTCCTCAAGGTCCCTGTGTTCCAGAACGTCACAGTTAATGGGGGAACCCAACATAACATTTACGTTGGTTATGCTCTCTGAAAGAACCGTGACAGAGGGGAGGACCAAGTATTCCTGAAGTTCAGAAAACAAGCTGCTGGTTTCAGGAGAAGAGGTATAGAGGGAAAGTGATTACTTCCTCTTCGACAGCTCAGCGTGACTCCCACCTCACCCAACCCCACCACTACTCAGCAGCTTGGTACCTGAATTAAGTTTGCCAGGTGCTGAGTTTTGAACTGAGCAATTCTGAAACTGTCTAAATAGGCAAGTCTGCTGTGTGCATGGGTGGTCTTCATCCTTTTCCAGGCAGATGCCCGTTTGCTCATGTGTCCATCTGCCTGGTGGTCAGAGGACTGTTCGAAGCTGGTACCTATGACGTGGCCTCAGAGCAGAGCAGAGTGAGCCCCTGGGCAGATTCCCAAGTCCCCTGAGTGCTGTTTACCCTCCAGCATTTCTATGTCCAGTGACTAGAGACCACTGAATCTTTGTCTTCATTCGTGCAGGTTTCTGGTAGTATAATGTTCTAACTCTTATTTCTCACAGCCTACTTGTAGGTTAAGGGATATTTGACAGTTTTATCTAAAAATAGCTGAGCACGTTAGTTCGGCAATATTAAAAATTAATTGAAATCTAAAAATCTGTAGGAGAAAAATCGATTGTAAATTTTGAGCTATGAAAGTTACATGTGCCTTGTGGAAAGTCTATTTACAGACTTTTATAGCCAGCATAGCTACTTCAGGGCCCAGTGTTCTTAAGAGCCCTCAAATATCTGGAGGGGTTGTTTCCTTTAGAAAATTCATCCTATCATATTTTAGGTACTTTTGGTTTTTCTCTAATCTGGGGAATGCTCTTTCTTTTGAGAAAAAAAAAAATACTAGATGGATAATTATGGAGAAATGAAGCCATGTGCCCTTCAGTCTCATTCAGAAGAAGCGAGCAGTTTAAACTCAGGTTTACTTCTCCTGTAGAACAACAGGCCGTGAGAAGTACAAGTGTTTTTTGCATACTGATGTTCAAAACATTTTTTTTATTTTCTATTTTTTTGTTTGTTTTTCATACAGAGTCTCACTTTGACACTCTTGGTAGAGTGCAGTGGAGTCATAGCTCACAGCAACCTCAGACTCTTGGGCTCAAGTGATTCTCTTGCCTCAGCCTCCCCAGTAGCTGGAACTATAGGCACCTGCCACAATGCCCTGCTATTTTTAGAGATGGTCTCACTCTTGCTCAGGCTGGTCTGAACTCCTGAGCTGAAGTAATCCTCCCAGAGTGGTACAATTACAGGCATGAGCCACCACACCCATTCTCTCCAGATATTTATTTATTTATTCAAAGAGTCACTTTCTTGCCAGCCAGTAGAGTGCTGTGGCATCATAGTTCATAGCAACCTCAAACTCTTTCAATCTCAAACTAATGGACTCAAGCAATTCTCTCGCCTCAGCCTCCCGAGTAACTGGGACTACAGGCACCAGCCACAATGCCTGGCTTTTTTTTTTTTTTCCTTTTTTTTTTAGAGATAGGATCTCATAGAACTGGAAAGATTCGCCCACTGCAGCCTCCAGAGTGTTGGCACCAAGCCTGGCCTGTTTTTGTTTATTAATTCAATATATTTTGCTTCAACACTTGTATTAAATGCTGACAGGGAAGTAATTTTAGATGGCAGTGATAATCTACAAATATTTTAATATAATAGATAAAAAGAAACTTAAGGATAAATATACATATATATATATATGCATTATCTCATTAAATCCTTACATTAAAACCTGGCATCGTAAATGCTATTCTGTGGCCAAGGAGACTAAAGTCTGAAGGATCAAGACTAGGGTGCTTGGCTATTTCAGAGGATTTGAATGCAGATCTGTCCAACCATTTCTGTTACACCTTGATATTTATTTTAATCAAGGGTTAGTCGAGGTAATAGACTTAACTCCACATCTGACGAGTAAACAAATTCATTGTATTATATAATTCTTAGCTTCCATCGCCTGGAAAGCTGGAAAATCTCTGCTGTGGGTATTTATCGCCACCTTCTGGCAGCATGTTCATACTGCAAGGAAATGATGCCCCTACAGAAGGTTCTTTTTTGACTCATTCATTAATTCCACAGGCACTTACTGAGCACCTTCTGTGTGAAGGACTATATTAGGTGCTGGTAACAAAATAGAAGATGACAAAGAGCATTAAGGATAGTGGAGGAAATTATATAAATCAAACCACCACAACAGTATATGTAAAATTGCAGTATGAAAATTTACAACTGTATAGAGCTGCAAACAAACAGTAGCGGAGATGGTATTCTGAGTTTGAAATTTAAAAAGAAATAATGTAGGGTCCCCTTCCCCACCCTAATGTCCAGGGTGATGACAATTCATTTTTTTTCATCGTAGCTTAGAGTTTCAGTGTCTGAATCTTCCTGGGATTACACCAATCTCGACTGCTCCTGATTGTATCCACAGTCCTCCCAGAATCAACCAACTTGCTGGAGAAAAAAACTCAAGGAAATGCTTGAGGTATGTGTCTTTCTCTAGGCAGACAATAGGAGTTTCTGCGGGGTTTAACCAGCTCCCTTCCCACTGCAGGAGACTTTGCTACAGATAATGGGCCCAAGCCCTGGGTTTATGACTTTTCAGTAATCTATCCAGAAACAAAAGGTTTGTTCCCTCTAACAAGAGGTGAATGAGTACCAGTAGATTGTGCTGTGTCATGTGATTGTCCTCTGTACCTCCAGGCCCTGCCCAGCATGGGCACAGAAGGTGCTTCTGGTCCCTGACTCTATCTATCTTCCCTCTGCACCCCTATACCAGTCCTCCACAGTACCATCTTGCTATTCAAATATCCTTCCAGAGAAAACATTGTGATGTTTTCTACAATAGCCTCCTCTGCAGAGATCACTGGTGCATTGCCTTAATGTATGAAGGATGCAGCGTCCCCAGAAGTCTCTCAGCACCACCTGTGGATGGTGGGGTTGGCACAGCAAGGCCATGGCCAGGACCTGGCCCAGCGCACTGTGTCGGCTGATGTGCTTTGTCAGGAGTGGTGGCAGCAAGGCCTCTGCAGAGGATGGTCTTTCTTCAGAGCTCTGCCTGGGCAGCCCTCAGACTTCAGAATAGATTTCTGCCCATTAGTCTGCCTGAAATAGAGCTCATGATAGGATCAAAAACCAGAAGACTGGCCTGGTTATTGGCCTGCTCTGTTGCTCACAGTCTGCAGAGGTCTGCCAGCTAATCCCTCATAGGGCACAGTTGCTTTTAAAACACCCTCACTTGGGTCAATTCTGTTTTCTTTTGTTCTTCAATGTCAAAGGTCTTTGTGTAGCCTCTGAGCACACACACTCAGTCTCCTTCTCAAGTGTGGAGTCTTCTTGTGTCTGTGAGGTCCTCTCTCCTAACCCTGATGGAATTAGCTGGTGGCTTCTAGCCTGTTCTGGATGATTCTCCCTTATACAGCCTCCTCAGGACAGTCGTTGTCATTCCCGGTGACTTTCATGGAGCACAGCCCTAACCAGGTCCTGTGCACAGCCCCCTTTGGCTGATTCTCTCAGCAAGGTTAGCACAGGGAGGAAGGTCATCATTCAGAGTTAAGTGATGACGTAGGGTTACACTACTGAGGGCTAAGGGAGTGGGTGGGATCAAACTCAGCTCTGTCTTTGTCAAAGACCTGGCTCTTCCCAGCACCACTGCCCACTACCTGCCCTCTCCTCCTACACCAGCCTGCAGGCGGGTCCCTGGACTCCCTCTTCCAGGTTATGTCCTCCCTCAACTTCGCTACACCTGGAGGCTCCCTGAAGGGGTCATTGCTCACACCCCATCACTGCACTTTGCTTCTGACCTGTTGGGCTGGCCTGTCCTGTGGAAGCCTCCCAGGACAGGTGCTTCTCAGGTGAACTCACTCCCTGCCCTGGGAGCTAAGGCCCGGGCATGCAGCCAGCCTGGGTTCTCAGCTGGTGTGGTGCCCTTGAGGGTTAACTGGCTGCTTGGTTTGGGTTTTAGCTCTTCACGCCCACGAGGCCTAATGCCTGGTAAGGACCTAATGCCAGTGCTGTGGCATCCTCGGAGTACATATGCTGCTTTGTAACTCCTCCTATGCCCACTGTCAGCCCCTACATCCATCTTCCCTGCAGCTCCCTGCACAGGGAACCCTGAGCACCCTATTTGGCCAAGTTTGGCTCCCACATCCACCACTGCATCTAACTGGTCTCAAAAGAAGGAACAGGACTGTTTCCAGGCCTTGGAGAAACGTCCATGTCCAGTCCCCATCTCTGTGTCCAGCTTCCAGTCACTGTGGCCTTACTGGCTTCCCGCCACAGTTGAGGGGCCTTGGCCTCGCCGCTGCTGTAGGCTGAAAAGTTCCTTTTCTGCCCTCAGCCCAGTTAACGCCATTCACTCTTTAGACCTTGATTCAGCTTTCATTTTCTCGGGAAAGCCTTCCCTGAGCTCAGGTCAGAGACTGTGTTGCCTGTGTCACTGGGTTTGCTCCTTGGAAACATTTATCACGATCGTGAAGAAATTTCACAGGATTGCAGACTCATACCCTCCCCCTCCCCCAGTAGACTGTAAGCTACATGGGAACCAGGAACAATCTGGCTTTGACATCACTGCCATCCTTGCTACCTGGTACAGAACCCCAAGTTGGTGCTCAGGACACGTCTATGGAATGAACAAGTGACTCAGCACAGCAGGTCTTTTTCAGACAGTAGCAAATCCACCCACCAGTGAGGGAAGAAATGTGCTCTGAAGGGGCCTCAAGTCGGCTGTGCTAAAGCAGCTCACCCTTTGGCCCCAGGACGCATCCCCATGACTAGTTCAGCTGATGATTCAGGAATGCAATTCCTGAGTCACCCCGGAGCAGCACATGCATTTGGTCATGTGCATGTGACCGACAAGAGTGACATTTCCGCTTCATTAGAAAGAGTGAGTCCAAAACTGTCTCCTGCCAAAGCATTCATTCAGTGATACTCACAGGAGCCCTCTGTGGTAGGAGGTGGGGTGAGGTAAAGGGATAGAGTCTGAGACTGGTCCCTGCCCTCCAGCAGAAGTAACAAATCAAAGGTAGAAGCAGCCCAGGACATTGAGCACCTTGCGCCCCTGGGCTCTCTGGAAGGAGGTTAAGGACACACTCACTTACCCGCGCCGGGAAGGAGTGGCAGATCCCGAGGTTGCCCCTGGAGTTGCCACTTCACTTGCCCTCTGGGTGACAACACTCATAACCAGTGTTTCTTCAGCATTCCAGTCCTTGTTACAAGGCAACTGCTGTTGCTATGGTTCTTATATAATTACATCTATTTGAGAAGGAAATTAGCCTTCAAAGAAATTTCTAGAGAAGGAGCTTTTCTTCTGGGGCAGGATGGGCAATGGTCATTTATGTCCTAGACCAGTTCTCTCTGTGTGTTCTGCCCCAGGAAGAGCATTAACTCCCAGATGTTCTCTTGATTTTTTATATATAAAAAATAAGACACAGGCAGTAAAAAACACACTTCTTGCTAATTTCCGCATCTCTTTCACTTTAGAATTCTCTCTCTCTTTTTTTTTTTTTTTTGAGATAGAGTCCCACTTTGTTACCTTCGTTAGAGTGCTATGACATCATAACTCACAGCAACCTCAAACTCTTGGGCTCAAGTGATTCTCTTACCTCAGTCTCCACAGTACCTGGCACTATGGGCATCTGCCACAATGCTCAACTATTTTTAGAGACGGAGTTGGGGTTTGGCTCAGGCTGGTCTCAAAACTGTGAGCTCAGGCAATCCATCAGCCGGGGCCTCCCAGAGTACTAAGATTACAGGCATGAGCCACCGCACATGCCTTTACTTTAGAATTCTCTTAATGGGAAAGGCCTAAATCACCTCAGTGTTCAGGGAAGTGTTATGCTTTGTTCTTTATTGTATGTCTCCTCATTGCCTCCAGATTAGACTCTGGAATAGTGTAGGTACTTTACAAATGCTTATTGTAGTAGGATGGATAAGGAAGTAGTTTATTGCAAAGAAACAATGCCGATTGACAGATGTGACTCAGGTCAAGCCATCTTGCCTCTTAGGACTTCTGTTTCCCTGGATATAAAATGAGAGATAAATCAAATAAACTTCAAAATTCCATTTATCTGTAATGTTTTATTTAGTTTTTCTGATTCTGCAAGTAAAATTTTAAAAAGGAAGAAAAAAATAATGAATTTGACAAATGGATAGTACTTTCATGATTTGGATTTGCCTATTATCAAAGCCACCCACTGCCCCTTTGTGTCTAATGCTCTAATTACAGGGTCAAACTTTTTAAAACATTCTCTATCTCATCTCCGTCCCTATGTCTGTATCTGTATCTATAACATGTCCCTATCCCCATCTCTATACCTACCCCTATTCTTAAATCTAAGTTTCTCTCTTTCTCTCTCTGCCTCTACTGGAAGTATCACAGACCCTGAAGGATACTCAGGGGTTGCTCAGATTTTAAAATCAAATGAACTCTCTTTTTACTTCTGTACAGGACACAATTTGCACTACAAATGGGGTCAGTGGCATCTTGATTTGGAGCAGGGGACTGCTTTAATGCTTGTCTTGTGAATCTTGAGATGCTGACTTGTTACCATTCATTATCAAAACAGGAGGTTGCTAGTGAATTATACTCTGGAAATTGTTTGAGTTTCTATTTAGAGCTGATCTGCTAGGTTAGAAAGAAGATTGTTTTTATTAATTTTAAAAGGAATTGGTTTTTGAAACTAGGCAAGGGGTGAGGATCTTCAAAGGTGCTTGGTAGGAGCTTGGCTGCTACGGGGAAAGCTGGGATGAGACCACACACTTAGTATTCTCCTCAATTACTCCAACTAAAGTGAGTAGAACAGCAGATTCCACCACTGGTTCTGAAACTACTTAACTTGTTTTAGCTTCTGGACTCCTGCAGAATAAAGTGGTCTATTTGAGATTGATTCTCATATCATCCTACACTGCAATCATTTCACAGGGTCATGGCAATGCTGGTAAGAATGCTCAGCCTGGCTGCATCTCAGTTGGAACCCTATTACAACACCATGGGTCCCTGGGCCTGGAGTCCTGGAGAGGGGCTGTTACAGCACAGCCAAAAGCAGTGGCAGCTTGGCCTAGGGAAGCCTTATCTGCAGAAGTTGAACATGTCTGAACAAAGTTACAGGCTAGGGAGGAGGAATAACTTCTAGTTATATGCTGTATAACATCATACACTGTAGGATGATGATAGTTAAAAATAATTTATTATATATTTTTGAAAGGATTTCAAATGTTCCCAGCACAAAGAAATTATAAGTGAGGTGATGAGCTTGTTAATTACCCAAATTTGATCATTACACAGAGCTTGCAGGTATCAAAATATCATTCTGTATGCACAGTTATTATGCGTCAACTAAAAACAAAAGAACAAAGACAAATTGAACACTTTTGTGAAACATTAACGTGGCCAGGGCCATTACCTATGAAGGTGCACCTTCAATTTCCTGGAAGAGAGGACTCTTTCTACCAACCCAAATTTATTACTGTCCTCCATTACAGCCATGTCTTTAACTTCTACCCAAATTATATGAGCCTCCCATAGTTCCATTTCTGCCACCAGAGGCATAAGACAAGTTCTAGTTGCAGACCAAGAAACACACAAAGGAGATATGTCATGTAAAGTGAGGCTCCTCTGCACAAAGGAGGAAGTGAGCTTGGGCTCAGATGGGTCTGGGATTGAATTTCATTCAGTCTGCTATTTACCTTGGGCAAAGGGTTTTTAATAATTTCAAAGCCTTAATTTCTTCATATAAAAAAATGGGGTGGGCTGGGGAATAATTGGCTGGGCTGGGCTTCTGGGGTTTAATGAGCAGACATTGGAATCGTGTCTGCCTGGGATTGGGCTGCAGGAGCCCAGGGGCAATGGCCTCTCATTGTCTGGATGGACCTGAAAATGATGCTGTGAAGATGAAGATGAAGGAGACGTGTGTCCTGACTCCTGTACAGAACGTGTCTTGTGTAGCAGGTGCGTGGCAAATCGAAGGTGCTATTAGCATTGTTACCATAATTTTGTGTTTTGGCAAGGCTGTACTCTATGTGCCAAGAACATGAAAACTGAGGAACATTTAAAAAATATCCATAGAAGAAATGATATTCTTTCATTCTTTTATGGAAAAATATGCGTTAAGTAATCAGTCAATAATCACCCGCTACCTTCACCAAATACGCCAGGTGCTGGGCTAGGTGCTTTGAGGGAGCTGCAGAGAAGCAGAAACTGAGACTCCAGCTCACTGTGTTGTTGGGAGGCAGACTCAGGGGCACAGCAGCAGCTCATTAGCAACACGAGGCCAGCCAAGGCAGCGCAAGGCTGCAGGCTATGGAGGGTGGTGCATCTTCATATATGTATCTAGTCTTTTTATTACCTTCAAGCCCAGATAGGACCTAGGTCCTCCAGAGTCCAAAATTGCTCAAAACCAGTAATATAGCTGAGGTAATAAATTTTGCAGCAGGAGACATTCTGAGGGGTCAAAGGCCTTCTGCTCCCCTGCAGGGAAGCCGAGGCAATATGTCCCTCCACCTTCACCAGCTCCTTAGCAAAAGAATAGGAAAATCAGACCATCTAAGAAAATCCTCAGAGAAAACTCCCAATTCTCTATTTTCAGAACTTGTTGGGATTCAGAGGCCTGATTCCAGGAGAAAGTCCCATTTAAAGCAGCTTAGAATCTAAGGCCTGCCAGGAAAGGATAAGGGCTTATCTGGGAATAGCCAAGAGAAGGAACGGGAGTCAGAACTCACGGGCACAAAGAGCAAGAACCACGCAAAAGAGTGTCAGAGCCAGAGCACGGAGGCCTCGCCATTTCCTCATCCTCACTGCACAGCGTCCGAGAGAAGCAGCGTGGCTTATTGAGATATTTCCCTGGGAAGGAGCCCTCCTCTGTCTCTTAAACCCAAATTTACTGATTTTTCCTTTTCCTGGGAAGTAAGCCCCCAGTATGTGACCTGATTCTTGACTCAGTGTTCTAGAAGGACCAATGCAGAGATTAGATCTCAGGGAAGAGGGGATGTCTCTGGTGACCTTGCCAGTAGGGTCCACAGCTAGGATCCTCCCATTGTACTGAGGACAAAGAGCAGGTGCTCACACCGGAGGGGGCCAGGCCTGGAGTTTGCTGTGCTTTCTACAAATGTCCTGCAGGGCGCAGTAGTTAAGAGGAGTGGACAGAGTGGACAGAGTCAGAATGCGGGTTCCAAGGAGCCACTTATTGGCTGTAAGACATTGGCAGGGTGGAGCAGTGGCCTCAGCAATCTGGCCTGTTTCTTCTTGTGCAGGAAGGTGGAGCTGGCTCTCTTTGAGCCCTAGAGGTTCTACCAATTCCTGTGATTTTAAATCTGCACAACTTTCAACCTTATACTTGATGAAAGACACTGATTTAATTAAAATTTGTAACACTATGTGTCAGGCATGGTTCAAGCACATTAGCAATATTTAATCATGTAATCCTCTAAGGTAGGCTCACAGCTATTTCCATTGCATGGATGATTAAACAGAGGTACAAGGATATTATGTTACTTGCTTAAGGTCACATATCTAGTTAGTGGCAGAATTCAAACTCAAGCAGTTTGGCCTTGTGGTTATGCACGACTGTCATCCTCTCATCCAGTAACAGAGGGACAGACACACGAAAGTGCAGTATCTCAGTTCTGCAGCTAGTGGGCTATCTGCATTCGTTCTAGAGACACAGGCAGCAAAGAAACTGGAGGAATGGGGTCTGCAGTTCTTCTGAGCTCCCTAGGTTAGTTTGCTAAAAGATTGTTTAGGGGCTGTGGGCTTTGCCCAGAGCCAAAGGTTCTTGACTTAAGTGCTCAGCATTATCCAGGGCAGTGGGGCTTACGTGAGACCACATCAGGGAAAGTGCTGCGTCAACTTCAAGGACTCAGGCAAGGTCATTTTGTCTGTGGTTATAGTGTATACCACAAGCCCAGGGTGAGGCACTGCAGTGGCTGTGGTATAAACCAGACACAGTGCCTTGCTCTCACAGGTGCCAGCAAAGTGCAGGGGAATCTCCTGGTGGGGGTGTGGGGAGTGGCTTATGAAGATGCAGATTCTCATTCAGCGGGTCTGGGCCTCACTGTGTTCAGCATATCTAACACATTCCCTCTGGATACAGCAGCTACTGGGGGTTCCTCAGGAAGGAGTGTAGCTTCCAGGCACCTGGGACCCAAGCAGGCCAGGTAGGTCCTGGGAGGCTTCCTGAAGGGGGTGGGGCTTAAAGTTCCTGTAGGTGGCAGGAGGTAAGGCTGCATCTGGCTTGTGGGGTGTTAGGGGTCAGCAAATAGAAGGTGCCATGGGAAATGGAAACAACGTCCAGACCAGGGAGATGCCTGGTGGGTCAACTAAGCCTGCCAGAGGGGCAGAGGCACGGGAAGCTGGAGAGGAGGAGCTGGACCAGGGCTGAGGCTGAGGGCACTGCCACCTCATTATTTATGCATTAGATGCTGCAGCAGCCCTGACTCCTGACAGGGAAGCTCTCCTCTCACGCTCCATATTTATCTCCCTCTGAGTCTGCAGGGAGAGGAGGAGAGCAGCCTTCCAACAGGCTCCCAGGGCTCCCCTCTGCCAGGTTCATGAATAAAGATGTTCCCCTTGGAGAGTTCTCCAGGCTTCCCCAGGGGAAGAGGAGGGAGGGGTAGGGCCCAGGGTGCTGAGGAGGAGAGGCCAGCCCTGGGTGGTGGGCGTGGCCCGGCTGGACGGGGCGGGGACCCATGGATGAAACCTGGGGCACCACAGTCATTTCTCCTCTCAGTGCCTCAGTCTCCCAGCCTGTAAATCAGGAGCTTGAACAAAATGGTTTCAGGGTCCTCATTACAGGCCTGGCTTTCTGTGATTGTGCCATAAAGAAAAGCCGAGAAATGAAGTAACTTTCTCAAGGTCACACAGTAGACCATCCTGCTGACATCTGAACCTAGGAATTTCAACTGCAGAACTCTGGTGCTGACGTGCTTTGCCCTGATGCTATCCTAGAGGCAGGATTCCTAGGTGAAGGGGGCTTTTGACCTGAAACTCCAAAAGTGAGAACTGAAAACCAGGAGGGAAGATTTTAGGGTGGTCATAATGATGACCTGAACCTGGATCTTTCCAAAGCAAAGCCTAAAAACGACTATCTACGAATTTTTACATTTTGCCTGCCACCTGTTATCAGCCATCCCTGCAGCTTCCCCACCACCCACGACTCTCTGTCGAGATTCTATTTTCTGGAGCATCATGCCAGCAGGCCTCTGAGATTCCTGGCATGGGATCACAGCCCTGACGGTACCATCTCCTATAGGGGCTGCAGATCCCTGCTTTTCAGCCCAATCCCTCTTGTGGACCATTCCCCTCCCATGTGGCATCAGTGGTTGCAGCAACCAGAGAGGTATTTATTCCCAGCTCTGCCCAATGGCCTGTTGCTAAGCAGCTGGTGCACACTGAAATGTGTGGAAGGAAACCCTCATGGTGACAAAAACAAACCCTCACGTGCCCTGAGCTGAATGTGTGTGTATGTGTGTGTGTGTGTGTGTGTGTGAGTGTGGGCCCAGAGCAGCTGGGAGCTGAGCCTCTCTTCCACTCAGGCTGAGCTGCCAGCCAGAGCCCCCCCAGGGCAGCAACTCCCTGCAGCAGGACAGTGTGGAGGGCAGGATGGGTCCGGGGTCCCAGGGGCTGGATGATGTGGAAGTGGCACCAATCACAGAGGGGGTGGGATGGAGCTGTATGACCCTGAGAGCGAGGGTCTCTCTTCTCCTCTTCTTTGGCAGTTGCGCTCCCGGCAAAACAAAAACAAAATATAGAAAAACATCTGTCTTCCTCCTCTGCCCACTCCTTCCTGAGACCTCATTCTTACTCAGCTGATCCCAGAGGAAAAATCCCGGTGTCAGGGGAGTGGAAGGGGGTGGTAAGTCTGCCTCGACCCCACTTGTACTCTGTATGCATGGCAGGACATCTTCACCCTGAGAAAGGACCACCTTGCCTTTTTATTTGTTACTTCTTCCCTGGGCACGTGCTGAGAAGATTTTAAAATACAAGGCTGGGAGGGGAGGGCCAGTTCCTACTGCGCTCTCTCCTATTCAACTGCCGGACACAGTCTGCCTCTAGTCTTGCCAGGGCCGCTTAGGTGATTTGTGAGGCTCAGTGCAAAGTGGAAATGTGTGGCTCTTTGTTTGAAAATGTTTAAGAATTTCAAGACAGCAACAGCAAGAGTGTGCAACCGACAGCATGCATGGTCCTTCTGAGTACAGGGCCCCGAGTCTTGCCTGTGCACCGCCCTTAGAATGGTCTTCTGGCTTCTCTACTGCTGGCTCTTTGATGCCTTCCCACAGCCGTCTCCCATATCCCAGGATGAAAGCACCCTGCAGGGTTCAGTGACACATGGTCTGCAGGATTTGTGTCCTGCAAACCTTTACAGCTTCATTTCTCCACCTCCTTCTACTTCCAGGCCCTTCCCTGTGACATCCTCCAGGGAAGGGTCATGTCCGACTCATGTACGTATCCCTAGTCCTGAAACACAGTGGGTAAGAAATAAATATTTCCTCACTAACTCAATGGTGAGATGGCCCTCCACCAGGTCTGCCGTACACAGTGTTTTATTTATTTTTACTAGATTAACTAAAGTATTTTTAATGCTGCATTTCATAGTTCCTTTTTATTTTTGTTACTTAAAATATTTTAGTGCAAAAAACGTGTAATTCTTTTCTAACGGAACACTGAAGCAGATTCATTGTGTGTACTTGTTTTTTAAGTAATGCTATTTTTATTAGCAAAAATAGCAATGTTTTCTTCTATGAAGATAACACACATTTATGAAGAAAAAATTCAAAACACAATAATTAAGTAATAATTATCCCAAACCATACTATGCAGGGACAGCTGTTATTATTAACAGGGAACAACGTTCTAGGAGTTCACCCATCGATGCAATATGCATTTATTGAACACGGACAAAGTTCCATGCATCAGGGATACAGCAGTGAATCACAGACAGGACCTTACTTAATTCTAGTTATTGTGTATGTTTGCGCACACACACACATACCCACATACACATGCTGCATGTATATACAATTCCTAACCAGATTTATTCGTGGAGTGATATGTCATGAAAACCTTTTAGGTCATTGGCTTTAAAAGTCTGAGCTCCTTTTTACTGGCTGATTCATATTCCAATGTATCTTTGTTCTTTGATTTAACCAAATCTTAATCCTCTAATAATGGTTGAAAATATCTTCACTGTTATCAATACCTTAGTGAATTTTTTTTTAAATTATAAAATGAGTTTGGTTATTTCTTAAACTTGGACTATTGGTGAAGGAGCACACAAATTTTACTTTCCATTCATTTTGCTAAATGACCATCAAATAGTTAATCAGAGTGCCAATTTGTCCTATTCAACCTCACTGGAAGTGAGAGAAATGCAAAAATTCTTGGCTAATAATGTGGCATCATTTTTCTTCTATCAGAGGAGATGTTGTTGAGGGGATAAGGCAAATTAGCAGATGATCTCTTTGTCCCGCTGGAGTGAAGAGTTTTGAAGCAAACACAAGAAAGAGCCCAGGCTCGGTGACTGTGGGGGAGAGTAGAGCTGTGACCTTCTGCACTGGAAGCGGAGCACGGTGAGCCTGGCCTGAGCCCGGGTCCCTGAAGGTCCCAGCAGGGCTGTAGACCTGGCAGGCGGCTGAGCTCTGATCAGTTAGGATTCGGCCTCCCCGAATCCAGGGCCTTCAGGGTGATCCTGGACGCTAGAGGACATTGGACGTACAGAGGAAGACCTCCCTTACACCTCAGAGGCAGACAGAGCTGCCCAGGGTGCTGTGAGACTTTTAATTTCTCTAAGACCATATTAAAAGAAGCTATTTTAATAAATTCAAACCCACGTCCGAACACTGAGATTATCGCAGTGTTCATAAATCTCTTCTCTCCTTGGAATAAAACCTACTCACCACAGCTCCTGACTTTAACCGCAATTCAGGGCCCCAAGGGGGACTTTTCTACAACACAAATCTCACAAGGTCCCTCCTCTCTTTAACATCTCCCCAGCCCTCTGCACCTAGGGGAAATAGCGTACCCTCCTTGGCTTGGCACTCAGGACCTGATCACTTACCATACACTCTCTCCTCCCAACACTGTACATCAGACACACAGAATTATTTGTCCTTATTCAAATCCTTCCTACTCCCATGCCTCCAATGCCGGGGCAGTTTAACAACTGTTAGATCTCAAGAATGTGCTGGATGGACCCAGGTGAATTCAGAGAGATGGGAGATGTGCTTGTCCTCAATAACTCATGCTCTATTATGCCTCTGCTCACTCAGGCCAGAATCTCTCCCCTGGATCTGCTTTCTTCACCTTTTATCTATATTTCTCTCAACCTACTTAGCCTGCTCTGTCTCATTTTATGACTGTCTTCCTGCTTTGCGACATTGGGGAAACTACCAAGAGGAAAAGGTCATATCTTATCTTTGAGTCCCACAAAGCACAGAGCAGGGCACGAGGTAAGTGCTTCATTGAAAGAATAAATAAATGATTAGGCCCCGGAAGCAATTACAGATTTGTCTGCAGGTAAATGCGTTAGGAGCGTGTGAGCTGTGCCTTTCTTATACCGACAGGCCCGAACCAGCCAAGTGCAGTGATGTGCTGGGCAGGGGCTGTGCTCTCTCCTGGGCCTGGGTTTGCATTTGGCCTCAGGCTGTTCAGAAGCAGTGCAGAAACGAGGGTGGAGCTGCTGGGATAGTCCAGCAATGGCAGGCCCTGGACAAATAGTCCTTTATTGCTTTGATTGCCACTAAAAAGCCTTCTCAGGGCTTACTTCATCCAGACTCTCTGCGGCAGACATGTGGCACACATGTCCTGGCAGTGGTCAGACCGAGTTGGAGTAGAAATGGAAGGTGCTAAGCAGCCCTGATTCTAATTTCAGAGAGCTGCTGGCAGTTAGGTCAGCCCTATGCTGACGGAGGGAATTAAAGCATCAGTCCTGCATCCAACCATAGTCTCCCAGGTCAGCTTCAAGAGCATGTTCTCTTTGCGGCCAAGCAGGCGCGGGGGTGGGTGGGTAGGTGAGTGCTTCCCCAGGCATCCCAGAGTCTCTCTACATGAGCGTCAGTTCCCGTGTAAAGGAAACAGGGCATTGTGTTCCTGGGTTGGCTGTTGCATGGGCAGTTGGTTAATGGCTCTTATTCTTCTGAATGAGGAAAAGAGAACTGGGGAGCAGGTGTGGCAAAGGACATGTAGGCCAGATGCTCCCCACTCCCAGTACCTTTTCCAATTGCCAATTCCTAAGAGGTTGGGCAGTGGGTTCTGCCCGTGCCTTCTGTGGGTTCTTAGGCAGTAGCTGAAGGGTGGCATACGAGTCCTCTTAGGAATGCAGCATGCAATGTGCTGGCTAAGGCCAGAGCTCCCAAGGGGCAGCCAGTGCTTAGGGGCGTTGGACGGGCATAAGCCTCATTCTTGCGGGTGGGGCATGCTGGAGCCATGACCAGCCTCAAGGAGCCCAGAGACAGTGAGCTGAATTAGAAGATCAGCCAAGGAGAGGGTTAAGTGGGGGAACTTGCTGAACTTTCTTTTTTCTATTTCCTTCCTGCCCCAATACATGAAGGAGTTAGCAAGAGAAGAAGGAGCGGGTACCCAGGGCTGATCCTTGACACCCCCCCCTCCCCATTCCCCTGCCTCTGAAATGTAGCCACAGACAACTCAGCCTGTGCTGGGGAGGGAAGGAGGATTCTGAACCAAGCTGGAGGTGGAATTGTTTTAATGAGTAAGACTGAGTCTTAAATACCTGAAATGAATCTATTCTGATAACCAATAACAGAAAGTGACGCTAATTTAGGGAATCTTGCCAAGATGCTGTCAAAGCTACTATTACACAGGGCAGAATAGTTCACCATAGCATGGTTGCTCCTGGAGTTGCAAGTGAAAAATCATTTCTCATTCATATGTTGAGGAGTAGAGACTTTGGGAAACCTGGTTGCCAGTCTTGAGTCTCTCTGTAGATGCTGCTGTTAAAGTAAGCAGGGTACTTTTCACTGAGCACCCACAAGAGGTGCTCTTGTTTCATAATCTTAATTCATGTTTGAATATTATATATTGCTCTTGTAACAAATTACCTCAAACATTTTGGTTTAAAGCAACACAATTATATGTTATAGTTCTCGGGGTTAGAAGTCTGACATGGGTCTCGCTAGGCCACTGTCAAGGTGCTGGCAGGGCTGCATTCCCTGCTGGGGGATGTTGGGGAGAATCCATTCCATGACCTTGTTACGCTTTCAGAGGCTTCCTGCATTCCTTGGTTTGTGGCCCCTTCCTCCTTCCTCAACACTAGCACAAGCAGGTGGAGTCCTTTCCTTCCTTTATGAGTCACTTCAACCTTTTCTTTTGCCTTCCTCTTCCATTTTTAAGAACCCTGGTGGTTACATGGGCCTACCTGGATGACTCAGGAGGATACAGCTAATTAGCAACTTTAGTTCTATCTGCTACCTTACATTTTCTTTGCCCTAAAATGTAACATATTTGCAAATTCTAGGGATTAGGACACAGATATCTTTGTAGGGAGTACATTACTGTGCCTACCATATTTGTTATTCTCCACATTTTATACATGAGGCAAAAGGCACAGAGAGGTGAAGTGACTAATTCAAGGTTACCCAGTGAGCAAGCTGGAGACCTGGAGATAATCACACACAGGCCCCATCTGTCCATGAACAGGCTTCATTTCCTAAAAGCACTGGGTCTGACATTGATCAGCCCAAATCAACCTTGGCTTCTCACCCAGAAACAAGTGTGGGAGACGATGCTCTTCCTTTCTCTGGAGTTGCCCTGCAGAAATTGTTATTCCTGATCAGCACTGTTAGTTCTTGTGAATCCACCACAAGGTGCTTTTAAAGCAGAATTCCTGTTGGTTCATGGCCTTGAATGTGGCCTGTGACGTTTTGGGACCTACGTTATCTTTGATTTGTATCATAGTCATGCTATGGAACTAAGAGTTATTGCCCATTACCGTTGCTATTACCCTTAGAAATCACCCCCACCCAGGGAGTCTTTTAACAGTCACTTCTATTTCCTTAGTGTTTCCTCATGATTTAATTTAAACAATAGATTCTTTAATTTATCTGAAATATATGTGGTATTTGGTGAAAGATGAGGATCTGCGTTTCTTTTCCACTCTGTCTTCACAAAAATTCAAACAGATGTCTGAGCAGTCATCAGTCTACGAGGGCATTCGATCATATATTATATCATCAGATGTGCCAGGGCTTGCTTCTGACCTCTTCCTGCCATGTTTCTGCTGTGGTATTGGAACTACCTTGTTTTAATTACTGAAGTTACAAAACATGTTTTCATATATGAAAGAATAAGCATCTCATTTTCTTATAAGTCAGCCAGTCTTAGCCATTTATCCTTCCAAGTGGGCCTTAGAATAAGTTTAAATTGACATTACATCTAAAATTAACCAGAGAACAACTGACATTTTAATAATATGGTTTTGTTATCTAGGAACATTGTACTTTTCTCCATGTACTTAAATCTTTCTTACGTCTGTCAATAAAATTTTCTTCATATAAGTTCCACACTTTTTTTCTGAAGGTTGCTTTTGGGTATTTTATTTTATTGCTATTACAGATGTTATCTCTTTCTAATATGTTTTCTTATTCATTAATTGGTAGTGTACAGGAAAGGTATTGACCTTTATATCTTTAATTTATATTTAGTCATTTAAGATTAATCTAATTTTTTCTATTGATTCTTATGGATTTTTGAGGGGTACGTGGTCCTGCAATAATGATAAATGTAGCTCTTAATTTTTGATACCAGTGCTGATTTTCCTATCTTTCTGGATATGGGAGAATTTCAAAATCAAAATTAAATAACAGTGGTCAATGATCAAGAGTGTCCTCTCCTCAGTCTTAATTTTAATAGATGTTTATTATTATGAGCAATGATGCTGGTGTAGGTTTAAGATAGCAAACTTTTCTCAAATTAAAGAATTTCTCCCAGTTCCTACATAATAAAGCTTTTTTCTCTTTAAGAGATGCTATAGTTTTTAAATGCATCTATTCAAATGACTTTTTACCTTAATATATTGATGAAATTGTAAAGTATTTATAGCTTTTCTAATGCTAAACTATTCTTAAACTCCTGGACAAAAAAGCTTACTTGATTGTGGTAAATTATTGCTTTAAAATGCATTATATATAGATTGCCAGGATTCACCCAAGAATTTTATGTCTATGTTTAGCAGGAAGATTGTAAGGCAAGCTGGAAGAAGGCTGACTGCTTTGGGATGCCTCTAAGTTTGAAGTCGGTGATGAATGGGGGAGGGGAAATAGGGAGAGGGACCCAGAAGAATGGAGGAGAAGGCTGACCTCACTGTCCAGCTCAGCCTCTCTCACTATGACTCATCAGGGTCTTCTCAGCTACCCACAAAAATCTGATCTAGAAAACAGTGGCCTCCCCTAAAACGGTAGATTTTTATAAGACTGCCTGGTGAGTGAGATTCCCTGTTAAGTGAGATACTGGATATTGTTTTAAGATAACTAGCTTTCATCAAGTTTATTCTTGTATATAAAAATGGCCAGACTGCTCATGACTCAACATTATGTAACATAAGTCTATTATGATTTCCCCAATAACTTGCTTTATTTACTCATTAGCATTTGATTACACAAATATTCTCTTAAGGTTTTATTATGCTTAAGTGTGAGAGGATTAAAACTACATCTCTTAGAAACAATGTAAAAATTCAAATTAGCCTTCCCCAGAGAGTCTAAATTGAGAGATTTCATTCTACTTTTTTTCTGAATTTATCAGGGGTTACTCTACTTTTTTATACAAGCAAATGAACAGTGTATGATCTTTGCTTTTTTTTTTTTTTACTATATACTCTCTTTTATTTCTGAGGCTTGGAATCTATTTGTAATGTCACTAGATAAAAGACAATAGTGGGTGTTGGAATTTTTTTTTCTCAAAAGATAATATCATGAATAGCATATTACTCACCTACCCGCCTACCTTCCCAGGGGAGATGACTACATTTTTCTGTGGTTCCTTACTTTTAATTAGAGGCTTGATCTGAGGGTGAAGGATCCTAGGCTGGAGCCAGTGTGAATCCTCCAGAAAACGTTCCTCATAGACAGTTCCCTGAAAGCACAGCTGAGCTTCCTGGATCATTCCAGTCTGCTTCCTTCCACAGTTTCCTGTGGTCCTCCTGCCTCTAGCCTGCCCTTCTCATTTTGTCAATCTCTTTATCCCAACTGCTCCCACAGTGAACTATTTAAAAAAGAAAATTCCATGAAGCCATCCTACTTTTAAGATCCTTCATTGCTTTTCATCACTGTTGGTGAGAGGGGCCCTCTTCTCATCTGCAAGGGAGACCATTCTTCTAGTGGTCCCTTGCTGGCTGATGAGGACTTCATGCAAATTGAACTTTTCTGCTTCCCGGTACCTCCAAGTCCATGACCTGTAGTTACCTCCATGCTTTCCCCACTTCATGGAATGTCTCCCTCTCAAACTCTTCCCTACCTCAGTATTTTCCTACACGTCCTCTAGGATTTACTCAGCTCATATAGAAAGCTTGAACTCCAAGCTAAGTTGGGGCCTTCCCCTGTGCCCTGTCAAGACCCTGAATGTGACTGCAACATGGCACTAGCCACCCGCTATTGTAATCTCTTACAAGAGCCCTGTGACATCCTTGGGGTCCTTCGGAGTATGGGATTCATCCATTTTTTTTTTTTTTTTTTTTTTTAGAGACAGCGTCTTAAGCTGTCACCCTTGGTAGAGTGCCATGGTGTCACAGCTCACAGCAACCTCCAACTCCTGGGCTTAAGCGATTCTCTTGCCTCAGCCTCCCAAGTAGCTGGGACTACAGGCACTCACCACATGCCCAGCTATTTTTTTTGTTGCAGTTGTCATTGTCTTTTAGCTGGCCCGGGCTGGGTTTGAACCTGCCAGCCTCAGTGAATGTGGCTCTGTAACCACTATGCTACAGACACTGAGCCGGGATTCATCCATTTTTCTGAAATCTGAAACTAATTCATCTTTGAATCCCTGATGCCCAGTACAGTTCTGACCACAGCATGTGAGTGAATGTGTTGCCCTCATTCTTCCTGGGGCAAAATGCACATGTAGGGAGGCAGCCGGCACATGCAAGGGACTGGCTGGGGAGTTGGGGCAACCTGGTTTCTCTCCTTTCTTGCCTAGAAGCTGACTTTTCTAAAAAGACAAATATGCAAAAATAGATTAAGCATGTTTGGCTCCAATACCCAAACTTTTCCACCAAACACCCTCACAAGTAGAAAGTTCCCAGGCCTCAGCAGGTCCGAGGGCTGCTGGGTTAGAGGTTTCACATTTGAGGTGACGTTTACGTGAAAGTTGTGTTGTATTTTCTAAAATGTCTCCTTTCAAAAATTGAAAAATGTTTTAAAAACCTACCAGTTAATTAACTTACTCAACCACCTCTCTATCTGGAAATAAAATTAGCATTCTGAGAAGCTGGGCTGTGGTTACCCTTGGCCTGTGCCCACTCTCCACCTTGTCGGTCACTCAATTAGAGACGGATAAAGGAGAGGAAAGAACGCTGATTCTGGGCGCAGAGAAGCCTGGCATCCAATTCCAGTTCTCTTACTTATTAGCTATGTTACTTCAAGTAAGTTACTAAACCTCTTTGGGCCTTGGTGGTCTCCTCTGTAAAAATGGAGTAATGGCAACCCCTGCGGTCTCCTGAGGAGTCAGGCAGGAGGCCTGGGAGAGCCCCCACAAGTGCCTGCACTGGGGCCGTCAGCATTGGTTCTCTGCCTTAGCCCTGACTGTCGGGTTCCCTTAACAAGCCTCTTCATCCATCCCCACCCCAGTTCACTTGGTCATGAGACAGCAGTTACAAGCAGTAGTCAGTCTACCTAGCTGGGAGAATTTTGGGGTGACAAATGGAAAACTCATATACACCTGGAGCCATTTCTGCCTCTCCTGCCCTTACCTAAACCCACTGGACCTCACTTAACCCTTTATGTCCAAGTTCCTTATGTGTAAATTAGGAGAGTTAAGCCATCCTGTAGCGCTTCAATGAGGATTAAATCATCTAACATGTGTAAAACTCTAGCCAGTGCTGATCACTCAATGTGCAGGAAACATAGTAATTATTATTCTTATTAAAATGGATTATTGGGGATCTACATTCCTAGAACCAGGTAGAATAATGCTTCCTCCCCAAAGATGTCTACATTCTAATACCTGAAATCTATGAATATGTTACTTTTACATGGCAATAGGGACTTTGCAGATGTGATTAAATTAAGAACAGAGAGCTGGGGGAATTATTTCTGGATTATAGAGATAAAGCCAATGTAATTATAAGGGTCCTTTAGAGAGTCAGGGAAGCACACACAGATTTGAAGATGACGCTGCTGGATTTGAAGATGAAGGCGGGGCTGTGGGCCTCAGACCAAGACTAGCCTCTGCAAGACAGAAAAGACAATGGAATGGATTCTTCCCTAGAACCCCCAGAAACACACAACCCTGTTGACACCTAATTTTAGCTCATTGAAATCCATTTCAGATTTCTAGTCTGCAGAACTATAACTAATGGATTAGTGTTTGAAGCCACTCAGTGGTAGTAATTTGTTACAGCAGCAGTAGGAAACGAAATACCGGGTGCCACATCCTTGAGCACAACAGCAGCAATGACCATCAAGCCCCTCCACCCCTGAGCAGGTAACATAACAACACTGGTCCCCTCACTCTTCCCTTATCCCCTGTCCCCATTTCCCTTCCTCAGGTTTAAGTTACTGCTGCTTTCTGGAGTGGGGAAGGTGCCACCATGCCTGAAATGTGCCATCAGGAACCCCATCTATTCATCCCTGGGGAATAGAGGAAAAAGATGTAGGGAGGGGTTTGTATGTGTGTATGATGGAGGTGATAATTCAGTCCTGCTCAACTCCAGCATGCCCAACCTGGCAAGCTAAGGATAAATGCTGGTTGCCATGGAAATGGTATCCCTTGTTTCTGCTTGCTCCCTCCTTAGTGCACCCACAACCCATCACCTGTGATGTGGCCACTACCCAGCCCTCATAGCACAGGATCCTAACAGGGTCCTGAATACCACGAGGCCAGAGCACTTCTGTTATTTTACATCTTTCTAAAATTAACTATGTGGACTCTGGAAGCCAGGAAATAGGTTTGAGAACAGGGATGAGAGTCCTCGAGGTACCGTGGACAGAGCACTGGACTCAAGATCTCTTGTTAAAGTTCTTTCCCTCCTCTAAGCCCCATTTTCCTTTTTTGTCTGATGAACATGGGGCTGGCCAGAAGGATGCCTGAGAGCCCCTCTCACAGCTGAGATATTATGTTCATGATGGGGTGATCAGAAACGTAGACTGAGGAGCAGCAGAGAGCTAGAAAATGGTCAGGTTGGTGGCTATTTCTTGGTGTTCTTAAAACCAGCCTTTTCACTGTAGGGTCAAGCCCCAAGGGACTTAGGATGTCAGAGGAGGCTGTGCTCTGTGTTATGTGCAGTCCCTCCTTTCTTGCAGGGTCCTGTTTCAAAGTGAGTGCATTAGGAGACTGGGCATTGAGCTCACCCCACCAGGGCCTGCTCATCAGAGGACTCACTGCTGGCGCCCAGGGCCTCTCTTCCTTTACTGCTCCTCAGGGGCCACTATGGAGCTACTAAGCTCTGCCACTAGGCAGGATGGACTCTGGGGCCGAGATGGCATGAAGCAGAAGGAAATCTTCATACCAACCTTATTCACCAGTTCACTTTTCTAAGAATGCTCAGCTAGCTCCTGACCTCCAGGAAGCTGAGGCAGACACACACACCCCCGCCATCCAGGGCCTGCCCTGAGCCCTCTCTGGCCATACGGGGCTGTTCAGAAGCAACTTCGTTTCACCCCCTCAGCTCAACCCACCTACCGCTGGACTTCCAGTTAAACACTTGGAAGTTCTCCAGACACTCCCTTGGAAGTACACTCAGTTCTCACCCTTCTTTGTAGGACCAGTCACAGGGCTGCAGAGAGGGCGTGGGACTAGTATTGTCTAGGGCGGTAAAGTTACACTGTGCACTTTGTTACACTTCCTGATGAAGAGAGTCCCCAACTGCAGTTCATGCATTAAATATGAGAGCCCGACAGGAGCCTCCGAGCTGGCTGCGGGGCCACCCAGACTCAAGGAGCAGCATGGAGCTTGCAGGCTTCTCTCCTGTGATGATGTTCACAGTATGTGACTGCTTTGTTCCAGTCACCACAACTTCCCAAGGGACAATGTCACAGGCCAAGAGAATGGCTTGCACGCAGGGCTGGAGGTGCAGCTTTGGAGAATGTTAGGTAACTGTGAGCAGCTCCGTTAGCCAGTGTGCAGACGACTGCAGCAGGAAGGGAAAGTCCAGCAGATGTGCTGAGTCCCCTTTCAACTCTGTCTTTCTGACTTTTCCTTACCGGAATAGCCGTGCTTTTGTTCAAGGCCTCAGTGTGCCAAGCCCCAGGTGGGAGGATCACTTGAGAATCCATTCCCTTGCCTTTTCCAGGAAATAGATGATGACTGGATTAAAACTAATGACAATTCTGTTCCTTGCTTTTTATTATTGATACACACTTTTTGTCTACGTGACATAGTTTAGGCCAAGGAGAGAGAAGAGTAATTCTGAAGGTGAGTGGGTAGGAGGCACTTTTGTACACATTTTGATTTCCTGATTAAAAAGGACTGTTGCAGCTGGCACCTTCCCAACCTCTGGCAGCCTTGAACAGTAATGTGATACTTGGAACTGCACAATCATCTTGTATTCATGAGCAAGATGCCAAGAGAATCTCTAAGAAGGTCAGAAGTCAGGATACAGTGCTGAGCAAATGTCCTTCCAGACAGCCCAGTCTGTTGGATTTTCAGTTACTCGTACCCAAGCGACAAAGACAGGCCCAGTGCAAAGAAATGGAATTTCTACCTTTTTCTAGTAGGCAAAGGGAACCATAGGAGGGTTTTTGTTGTTTTTGTTTAGGATTAGTTTAAAATGAAAAGTCACACACTAACTACCTTGATTTAATCATTATAAAGATGTATATGTATTGAAAGATTAAACTGTACTCCTACATCTATAAAATTTGTCAATTATAAAATTTAGAAGAAGATGGGCTGGGCTTAGTGGCTCACACTTGTAATCCAAGCATTCTGGAAGTTAGAGGTGGGTGGATTGCTTGAGTTTGGGAGTTTAAGACCAGCGAGAACAAGAGCAAGACCCCATCTCTACTAAAAATAGAATATCCAGGTGTGGTGGTGCACACCTGTAGTCCCAGCTAGTTGGGAGGCTGAGGTAGGAGGACCACTTGAGCCCAGAAGCTTGAGGTTCCAGTGAGCTATGATAATGCCAGTACACTCTGCCCAGGGCAACCAAGCAAGACTGTCTCAGAAAAACATTTTTTTTTTTTTAAAGATCCTTTGGGCTTTAGAATGAGAAAAAGAAATGTGTTTTGAAAACTTCAAGGGATGAAGAGTAAACAAAGAAAGGCGTGAGGGCCCCTCACTCTCACCATTCCCACTTGTTGGAAGTAAACCCCATGAGGCAGGAGGGGGAGGAGAGATGTGTGATTTTGCAAAAATCAGCTCATGCTATATAGCTAGATAGTGTTTTGCAGTCTGCTCTTCTCATTTAATGCTATATCATGGATACAGGAGGTTTGTGAGGAAAGGTAGGATGTTATGGGAACTGTACTCAGGGAAAATGACGTTCACATTATCCAGTAATCTATAAACTGGGTACGAATACCAGTAGGCAGAACTTCCCCACTCTCTGAAAAAAGAAGGGGGAACTGAGAGGTATTGGTAAGTTTCTAAGAAGTGTAGGAACTATGCGGGTGCTGGGCATTTTCATTTAATTCCAACTCTTCTGTGAGATTATTTTGATTTTACAAACAAGGAAACAGACTCACTGAAAGTGGGAAGCCAGTTCTATCTGACCCAAAGCCCATGGTCTGTCTGTTTCACTGACAAGCAGTTTTGCATTTTTCCATAGGGTGGCTGGCATGACTGCCCATATTTTACTGCTGCTAAATGCAAATATTTGAATTCCCTTAGAATAGGTATAATGCAAAGTGAGTGCCCAGTCACTTCTGGAATGGGCCCTGCTAAGGAGACAAAATGCTGTGGACCTGATCCTAAGGGATAAAGACCCCCTCTGGGGCTGGCCAATGGAGTGAGTGAGGCAAGGACAAGCTGGCATGAGTTTGGAGGAAAACGGGGACAGGACAAGAAGCCAAAGGAAATGCTGTGTGCAGCCCAATAGGCTGGCTTCCCCACTGACTGCTAAGCAAAGGCAGAGGCGTCTCTAAAGCTCTTGGGAAAATGACAACTGGCAAAACTCAAATGGATGGGTAATTACGCTGTCAGAGGCACTCCCTGGTGCTAAGGGCTAGGAAGATTTGCCAATGAGAGTTATTGTGAATGTGTAATTTGCTGAACATCTTTAAGTCAATGTCCTCCTCCCATGGCTCCCCCCTTGGGAAGTCTGACAACAGGCAAGTGTGGTTGCAATGCCCCCACCTCAAACTGCTAGGACTATATTGTCACAAAAGGGAAGGTTGTGAGAAAGGACACCAGGTCTTCTCATGCCTCAGCTATTCCCCAGAGGGCTTGGACTTCCTGGGGTGATGCCCTGCCTACCCACATCCTCCTGCTGGAATTCCATTCTGCGTCAGACCCAGCACTAATCCAACCTCTTCCAGGAAGTCCTTTCTGACCAGCCTCCTCCCCAGGTGTGTTTCCAGCCACACCAAACTTCCATAACCTTCTGGGACTTCCCTTTTGAAGGTAGCTGGGCACATTTTGTGCAACGGAGCTAACTGTTTTTCTCTCTCCCAGACTTGGGAGCTCTTTTAGAGCAAGATCCCTCTATTGATCTCTAGTTCTTGACTGCCCTACACAATCTTGTAAAGGCAGGAGGAGCTACTTGTGTTTCAACTGGTTGAGTAAATGAATAACTGGTGAGGGAGAGGTGTGTCCTTTGCTTATAGGCAACAGGATGAACAGTGAGAAATGAGTGAAGGAGGTCCAGACCTCCTCCTGCACCTACCCTCACCTTTTGCTTGGGGAAGAAACTGGGCATTATGATGAGTGAAGAATGTTCAATAGGAAGGAAAACATTGGATTGACTGTTCCAAGAAGAGTGCTTAGTGATTATCTAGCTTTAATATGTGTCATGATAAGGAAAAGAGGCCCAGAGAAGAGAAGGAAGAGAAGGGTCACATGGATGAGGAATCTTGGGCAGTAGTGGGGCAGGAACTGGAGCCTGGTCTGCTGAGGTCCAGCCCTATGCTCACTCAGCCGTCCGGGCAGCTTCTGTTTACTGCCCTGCGGCATCACCTGAATCTGGCTGTAGCAGTCTTAGGGAGGCAGACATATATATATATGTATATATATGTAATGATATATATATAATTCATATATATAATACACACACACACATATATATAATTCATCCAATGATTTCTGATAATGCCACTGTTCTTTTCAGCTTACTGATTTGTTTTCTGCAATGCCTATTTTCTATCTCAGTTAATATTTTTTATGCACACCAAATAAGCCCCTACTGAAATTAGAAAAATCAGTCTTGCAGCTGGTACCTTCCCACAGCTGTGTCCTTTCTTGTTCCACTTAACTCGGTCTTCCTGTCTATGGGTGGACTGTGATGGGTCACAGGAAGGATTCTGCAGTAGGAAGTCTGAGTTCCCAAAAGAGACAGTGGGCAGGGAAGGAGAGACAGTGGGGTGATGGGTTTGGGGATGAGGACAGGAGAAGGAGCATGGCCCAGGGAGTAAAGGGAATGAGGCAGGAGCAGGCTGAGAGGCAGTGGGAAAGGAGAGTGGCCTCCCTGGACAGGGAGCATCTGGGGCCAAGGTTGGATGTCTTACTCATTCCTGTGTCCCAAGAACTGAGGACAGAGCCTGGGCCTGGCTTAGAGGAGGGCTTGGGGAGCTCTTTGTTGAGTGAATGAATGAGCTGCAGAATGGATTCATCCACCCTCTGGAACAATAAACAATCGCTGTTACCCTGAGCTTCCCATCCTCTTTTACCAACATTAAACCCCAGTGGCTACTTGGGATGTCTTTTAGAGTTATCTTGCAGCTTTTTCAAGGTACAGACTCTGGTCTCGCCTCCCTTATACTGCATCAGAAGGGGGATGAATGGACCCCATTGGGCCTGTGTGGATCAAAAACGCCTGCAGGTCGGGACACTCCTATTCTCTCTTCTTGCTTACTTGGCCTCTTCTGAAGACGACCTTGTGTTAAGGACAGGTTCATCTCTTTGTCATAACTGGAGTGATGCATTCAGTAAGGTCTGGTGGGACTGACTGTCTATGCGAATTTCGCAACCCACGGGAGGCATTACCACGTTCACATCCCACCCCAGCCTCTGATGCGGGACTGGGGAGCTGTGCAGGGAGAGGGGGGTCTTCAACCTGTGAAGCACTTTGGAAGGGGAGCTCCTTGCTCAGTAGCTTTGCTAGTCAGTTCCCCAGATGGCTATAGCAACCTGAAGGCCTTGAGGCAAGTAGCCGTCTCAGGCCACCTCTGCTTCCTGTCTCAAGCTAGAGCTGCTTCAGTGCCCCCCAGAGTGAGAAGAGACACTAAGACAGGTGGGAGGAAAGCCTAGCCTGTTGAACCAGGAAGTCTGGAGGGCCCATAAGAATATGAAAATGAAGTAACCTAGGTAACCAATGACCAATAGAAAGAGACCATCAATGACCAGTAGCAAAGGGCACTACTGCCTGGAGGAGCAGAGAGGCCAATGAAGACTTGCAGCCAATTTCAAATGGAGTATTTACTATCCCTGCAGGCCTTTGTCTCTATTTCTTTCTCATCTTTTCTCCAGCTCTCTTTGGAAGTGCTCTGAACTTTCTCTTCTTTCTAAATAAAATCTCTCTTTGTTACTCTGAAACTTGTGTAGGTTACTTTTGTTCTCTATCCACACTGCCTGTGCCACTCCAGTTTTGGTCCCAGGTTCCATTGGTTTGTACTTTCTGTTTTCACCATGCCTCAGTTGAACTTTCTAGCTCAGCCAAGTAATTGAACCAGGTTATTTGGGATTGGGGAACTGGGACCTCCAAATTCCCAACAAAAAGGACTACATGGCAAAGACATTCTTCTCTTGAAGGGGATTAAAACCCAGGTAGGCAAAACATTACAAACATATACATCCCTCTCCTTGTCCTCAACCTCAACACTCTGTGTATGTATGGACACAACACACTCTGAATGAAGAACATGGCTTGTCACTTCCCATCCTTGATGACTGACAAATGTCTTACCTTGCATTGCCCACCTGTGTGATACGAATTTCAGAATATAAAGAAAGCCCCCTTAATATGCCCTAAAATCTTACCTTTATTCCTTTGGCCTTCCTGATAAACTGTGAACCCCTTAGCAGGATATGCATATTAAATATAATTGGCCATGGTTATATTCTAATCCATAAATAAATGGATTAGAAATGTTAGAGGGAGGACAGGGCCAGAGTGGAGTGGGTAGGCATGTGTTCCACGACTGCTCAGGGAACAAGGTCCAGGACAATAGGGGAGGGAGGCACTGCAGGCCCAGTTGTTCCTTTTATACTTGGAGTCACTATTGTCCTCTTCAGAGAGCTCTGGAGTCAACTCTACCCCAGGGGATTTAGAAAAATCCTCCAAATCTTTTCTTTGCCTAGAAGAAGTCCACCTTTTGGACCAGTTTAAGCCCCACTTCCTGGAGGCAGCCTGCCTTAAGCAGCCATGTCTGAGGGCACCATCCTGTGTTTAGTGCTAATGTGGGATCAGCCTTTACTTACCCTGATACAAACATAGCTCTCAGTATAACAAACCCTCACAACAGCGCTGTGTGCAAAGCCTCGCTATCTCCACTGTTTGAATGAAATGGAGGCTGAAAGTTTGTGTCCTGTGCCCCCAGATCACTAAGTGAAGTCAAAGCTGGGAATCTGAAGTTGGAGCCTATGCCCAGCTCAGCCACTCACTAGCTGTGACCTGAGATGTATTACTGTCTCTCACGGTGCCTCAGTTGCCTCATCTGTAAAATGGGCTTGTAATAGTACCTAGTGCAGAAGGCTGTAGTGTGAATTAAATAACTGACACAGAGCACATGCACAGAATAGTGCCTGGTAAACACTACACAAGGGTTTGCTATTACTTGCATTTTTCTTGTTTGGTTCTTATTTAGTGCTTTCAGGGTATCTTATCTCCTTCGTTATCATACCATCTACTTGACACATAAATAAATATTCACTCCCTTTATTTCTCCTTTCCTTTGTTTTTCTGAAAACTACCGGCAGGTCCAGAAAAATGTCACAACTGCTTAGTCTATCCAGCAAAGCTTTCTGTCTTCTTTGGGAAAATGAGCAAACCCTGGCACTACTGGATCAAAAGCAAGTGGAGGTCAGGGCCCCAAACTGTAGCCCTTGCCTGGCTAGAGTTCAGAGGAAGAATCCTCAGAGATGGAGAGCCAAGCCCCTGTCATCTGGATGCTTCCAGCCGCATAGCACTGACACATTGCAACTCAGCATCATGTTCTCTGTCCTCGACAGGGCTCTTCTGATAAAGAGCTGACTAATGGGCAGGAAGCAGGACGTCTTGCCAACGTGCTTGTTTCCATTAGATTACGGATGTATTTTTAGAGTAGCTGGGAAATATCTAGAATCTTGCCTTGCAAGAAGATTTTATGCCCTAGGACTAGGAAGAAATAAATCTTAGAAAGGAAAAAAAAAAAAAGATTGCAAATGCTTCTTGCTACCACAACTCCTTTCTCTTCGTCTCCACCTGTGGTGGCTTCGGGGTTATTTCTTCTGGCAAGTCATCCTAGAGCATCCTCTAGTACCACTCACTTTCCACAGCATCTTGGGCAATACTTATCTCACTGCATTATCATTGCAAGTTCATTTGATGAACTCCCTCCTTGATTGAATACTTTGAGGGTAGGGGCCACAGCTATTGGTTCATTTCAGTATCTCCAGCTCTTAATTTGGGGCTGTTATAGAGTAGGTCTCAATAATGTCGGATGGATGGATGGATGGATGGATGGATGGAATACAAAGACCAGTCATACCCTATGAGGAAATCTTACTGCAAGTGTGACTATAGGTCCAAGCCCATATGTCTCTGCATCTCTCACCCCTTGCTAAGTGTTAGTCTCTTATTCCAAGCTGCATTTCCCTAATTCTATGGCATGTCTGCTCTTTGAGTGATACTCAAACCATGTGGTAAATGCCCCGGCTGCCAGACTTACACACAGAGAGAAATAAAAGCACTAGTCATGGTCTACACATCCAGTAGCACCCCCTTGCAGGGCTCCCAAGTGGGGATGAGGGTTGGGTAGCAGGTACAGGATGAGGGTAGACATGACAGGGCTTTGACACTATCAAGTTATGGATAAGTTTCTAAAGATTTTAAAATAACCCCCACTGAAGACATTATTCTTAGTAAAGCATCACAAGAATGGAGAAGCATGAATCCTATGTACTCAATTTTGATATGAGGACAATTAACGACAATTAAGGTCATGGGGTGGGGGAGGAAAAACAGAGAGAGGGAAGGAGGAAGGGGGGCAGGGCCTTGGTGTGTGCCACACCTTCTGGGGGCAAGACATGACTGCAAGAGGGACTTTACCTAACAAATGCAATTAGTGTAAACTGGCTTATTGTACCCTCAATGAATCCCCAACAATAAAAAACAAAAAAACAAAACAAAAAAAACACACACAAAAAGCTTTCCTTCCAAAAATAAAATAAAATAACCCCCACTGCCTGCAACATATAAAGTGACCAATTGGTAGGACATTTATGGTCACAGTATGACTCTCTATTTGGATGAAGTTTCTATTGGTCCTCAGCGCCTCAGGCAGAGAAAGGCCCTGGAGAGATTGTCAGGTTCAGTCCAGCCAGGAGAACAGGGTAGTTTAGCACCGTCAACCTTTGGTAAAACAGAAGCATACACAGAGGGAAGCCATTCCTGCTTGTCAAGGCCTCAACTCCCACCCACAGGGAAGCTCAAATAGCTGCCCATCTCATGCTTGACCTTCAGAAGAGAGGTGATGACAAAAAGGACCCTCCAGAAACGTGCTTAACTGAGAAGAGACTGACTGGTGTCCCCATTTACCTAGTCTTCTGTCTTTCCATAGTCACTGACTTTTTAACTGGGCATATGGGTACCTGGAATTAGGGCTACCTTCCCAGTGTCCTTTACAGCTGGGCTGTGGTGTCTCATCTCTGAGCTTTGACCCTAAAGGGAAGGACAACCCCCCACCATCCTTTCTGCCTTCTCTTTCCCATTGTTGAAATGTGATGCCGTGGGGAGTCAGTTGGTGTCAAATGAATCAGAGCAACCCCCCCAGGAAGGGGCACAGGGATAGAAGGAGCCTGAGGTCCAGAGGACTCACAGGACAAAGCTGCCAGGCCAACCTGGACTTTTCATGTGAGAAAAACAATCTTTCATCATATGGAAACCATGTGCGTCTCTATCATACTCAGCTAAGCTTAGACCTAAGGCAGCCACATAAATGCACACGTGTGCACACGCAGAGCCAGCAGGTTCTTTATACCTTTTCCTTTGAAAGTTATGAATTCAACTGAAATTTGGTCCTTTAAGAAAGTCACATTAACATATGTCCCTAAAACAAAATAACAGAAAAGCAACAATATCTTTGAAATCTTAAAAATGAATGGTGAGACTTATTCTCAGAAAAATGGTCACCTTTTCCTGATACATATTATTACAATTCTCTATCAACAAGAATCCTCAGTTGCCCAGAGATTTCTTCATCAGTCTGGCCACTGAGATTTTTCTATCGAGATGACAGCTCCAGGTGTCTAATGCCACCCACTTCCAAATGTCACCATTGTGCCCTTATTCTAAAAGCTGAACAGACAACAGCCCCAATTCCATCCACCCCCGGGATATCCCTCGACTCTTCCCAGTTGGTCTAGTCTTATGTAATCTCTCCCAAAGCCAGCCAGAACCTCATCTGAGAGTTACCCTGGCAACCCAGCTGTGTCATCTTGAAATATGTCTCTGGGCACCAGCTTTGGAGTCTGTAAGAGATTTGACTGGGGCTGAGCCGTGAAGCCACGACATATTAACTGTAACACGATGTCATCATTTATTATGCTCCTGGTAGACAAGTCACATTTTTTAAAGAAGATGGATAAAAATAAGTCCTACCTTGACTATGCAGTGAGATTTACTTAGAAAGCAGACACAGCTATCTATGTTCAGAGACCAGCTATGTCTTTTATGGTCTGCCTCGCATTTGTTCTAAAAGAAAATCCTTTTAGTGTTTGCATTTTTCTCTGAAAACCTCATTACAAACTCAAACATAAGCAACCTAATTTTCAAGTCATCAGATAGCCTCTTCATACTGGGCATGTCAATTTTTTATAGTTTATCCTTTCATTTCCTCTTTGGGAAAATCGGTTTTTAAGGAAGTTCATTGACTACTCTCTTTTACTGGTAAATGCCTTGCATATTCATAAGAAAATTAGGTAGCCACTCGACTCTGAGAATGGAGATACTATCCTATTCTGTAATGTTACATTGCATTTTACTCATTTACATATAATGTATTGAAAGGGTTCATTGTGAAAACCCTCTGTATTTTATTATTCTGGATAACACAGTGCAAAATGCTTCATTCCTATCATATATTCTTTAAATTTAATTTAAGATATAACATAGAATGTTTTATTCATTTGTTGTTTTAGTCTATCAACCACTAATTTTTGTTATTGTATTCTAGGGATGTAGAGAGGAATAAGACACAGTTCCTGCCCTGTGGGTAGCTGGACAAGGAAATAGCCAGGATGTCAAGTGACCTGTGGTACAGAGACAAGCATGTCTCGCAGAGATACAGCAACTTCTCCACTTGGTCTCTACTATCTTGGCATTGGAAGGGAACTTTGGAAGTCATGTGGTTCAGCTTCTTCACTTTACAAAGGAAGAAATGACGGCCACGCCTGCCCATCCTACTCACCTTCTACCATGCTTCCCCTCAGCCTCTCCTCTGAGTCAGTTCTCTGTGAACTCTTTTCTGTCCCTGGACACAGTGATCACTCCCACCTTTGCCTCTCTATCGTATTTTATCCATTTCTGTATCTCCAGAACAAAGTAGGAGGTGGAGATCAAAAAAATGTTTCACGTGGTCTCACAAATATTCTTTGAAGGAAGTCGGGTAGCAATTGCTAATCCTCTTCAATAAACTGAGACCCTATAACCCAGACAGGTTTATAGCTGGCCCAGAATCACACAACTTGTTAGCAGCAGAGTCCTGACCAGGCTGGCGCCTCCTGGCTCTCAGCCCCATTCTCTGTATTTTAAGTAGGATGTTTTCTCCTACAAGGAACGGAAGACCCAACTAAGGGTGGCCTCAGCCACAGGGTTAATTAGCCCACACACATTCCAGGACTAACTGCAGCTCAGGGATGCTGCCAAGGGCCCAAGCTCCTTCTGTCTCTCCCCTTGGCCACACTTCCCCTCACTGCTGGGTATGAGATGCAATTCCAGGCATCACATGCAGACACCACAAAATCCAGGATGCTTGTCTGTATGAGGGAGGAAACCTTTTCCAGAACTGCGCCGCCCCCGCCCACCTTTTCTCACATTCCCTTTGACCAGGCCTTGTTAATTTGCCTACATCATAGACACAAGGTAAACCAGGAGAGTGTGGACATGGATTTTTAGCCTCTATTTTGAGAGGTAGGCTATTGCCTGAGAGCCTAAGAGGAGGAGTGGGAAGGGGCTGACCATTCACCATCTCATTTAACCAAGCTACCGCTCTGCTGTTCCTCAGTGCCAGGCATTAGGACATATAATTTCATAATTCGTAATAATTTCATAATTGCAGCTGGAGAAGGAAGCTGCAATTCCTTATGGTGGGTGCGCTTCTCCAACCTCAGAGACATGTCAACCTTTGCTGGTTTTCTTCTGACTTGACTCCAGCATTACTAACAAGGAGCCTTCACACTGGAATTGTAGGCACTGTCAGACCCTTTGCCTTGGCTCTGGGAAGCAGGGAAGACAGGCCATTCCATTAGCTAGATGAGAAAACTGAGATTTGGAAAGTGAAATTACAGCCAAACAGCAGGACAGCAGCAGAACCAGGACCTAGACGGAGTCCTGTCTAACTCCAGGCCCATCACTGCTCCCTCCTCTCTGAAATTCCATGCTTGATGTCACTGAGAACCACATTGGACGTTTATGGGAATGTTTCTAATCTGAAGATTACATGAAAGGAAAGCACACAAACTACTCTTATCCGTGGGGATCACAGTCACCTGAAGTTTCTGTCAAGGATCTTTCTGGTACAGCGCATCAGCAATGGAGTCCAAATTGCCTAGGTCTGAATGCTCTGTGACCTTGTGAAAGTCATTTCAACTACTTTTTGCTTTAATTTCCTCCTTTGTAAAATGGGGCAAATAATAATTATACTCACCTTATATACCCTTATGAGGATTAAAAACATTCATACATGCAGAGTGCTTGGAACAGGGCCTGACCTATGATAAGCATTCAGTTAATGTTGGCTAGTATTATCTACCCATTATTCATCTATCCATCCGGCCAATCTTTGATTTATTCTAGAAAGGACCTATGGTGCCTGGTTTTCCGTGATGTTTTATGTTGTAAAGCCAACCAGCCCTCTCCCCTAACACCCTCATGGTGTGACAGTCCACTGGAGCAGGCAGTAAATTTGAGGACTGGAGGGAGACAGAGGACACATTTCCTGCCACCCCACCCCAATATCTAGTGTTAAAATGCTTGGTCCCTGTGGGGCAGCCCTCAGAGGGGGCTCCGTACAGGCCTGAAGCACCTACCTGGGTGTGTTGCTGAGGGGAAGTTGTGACCTCGCAGGGCCTTTCTCTGGCATCAGTGTCACACCTTGGAGGCTGTTACCAGCTGCTGAAGGAGGGAGATTTCTCCCCTGCTGGCTCCCCTCCCCAGTTGCAGGGAGGATTCCCTGGCACCTGTACCAGGGACAGCCTTTTCTCTTCCTCCTTAAACCTCTTTCCACACAGAAGCAGGAGTGGCTGGACCAGCCAGGACAGGGTGCTTGGGGAAGGCTGGGGAGGGCCTGTACATACGGACTGAAGACCTCCACAACCTCCCCACCCTCAGGGAAGGGTTGGTCAGTCCCCTGGAGCAGGTGGTAACTTGGAGCTTCACAGAGAGAAACAGACCTAGAAAGTTCTTTGCTGCACATCTGGACAGCAAGAGCAGCTTCCTCCCCACCGAACTCATCACCAGTCTCCGTGGCCAGTCATAATGAGAGTGACCTTTACCAGTCACTGAGCACATAAATGGCGGACACTTGCAGGGTAGGTATGAAGAACCATTTGACAGCTACAGAATCTGACATCAGGAAAGTAAAGGACCCTGCCCAAGAACTCACAACCCACAAGGGGCAGAGTCCGGATTCAAACTGCTGTGCCACCCTCACTGCAGGGCTGTCCTTCCCACAAGAGCAGCTGCCTTTTCAGCTATTACTTAAATGTGTTCTAAGCTGCTGGTGGTACTTCTGATATATCTAAGCCCCATGTCATAAAGTTTGTGTACAATTTAAAATAGTTTTAAATTTTAAACCACACACGAAATTTATGGACACCTTGTATACGTAACTTAACTTATATCTTAGTGCCATTAATTAATAAAAAATATACACAGGAAAAAGTAAAACCTACACAAACACGAGATACCACTGTCCTCCTTTCATCCCCGAACATACTGTGGACTGCCCATTTGTCTTCGCTTTCAAATCTAAATGAATTGGGTTTGCTCCTTTGTTTCAGAGAGAAAGGAATTCTCATCTACAGGTGTGAGGGTTCTGGCTGCACGGATGCGGTTTGCAGTAGCTAGGCCCAGGGTTCCTCATGGGAACACTGTATTACTTTTTTTACTTTGAAAGTTAATCAATCCACTTCTTTTTCAGCAAGTCACCATCAGCTCCTTCTTCAGAAAGCAGCAAAAATAATAAAGGCCCAGGAAAGTCCTGCTCTCTAAGCAAGTACAGGGGCCAGGGCAGGGAGCTCTGGCTGGGAGCTGAATCAGGAGGGCAGGACAGGACTAGGCTTGTGGGCTGCGGTTGGCTCTGCCCTTTGGGGCTGGCTGTGCAGATGGTGACATGAGGGAAAATTCCAACAAGCCTCTGAGCAGGGTACCAGCAGGTCAACATCAGGGCCCTGCCCACTTCTTGCTGCCCTGCCTACCTCTGGCTGCCCTGCTCATCACCTGCTCTGTGCAAGGAGTGTTTTTACCCTCTGTCTTGTTGGCGACTTTCGTGGACATCAGTGCCAGGTCCTGTGCCATCTCCTCTGTCCTTCCAGGCCCCTCCCTTCCCTTCTTTGAGCTCCCAAGGCCCTGAATTGTCCACAGACTCACTTGGCTCTGGGTCGTTGCTGCACTTGCCAATTTTGAAGGCTTTATCTTCCTGGAAGGCACCAGGCCCTGTGGACAGCCCATCAGGCACTCCCCCTGTGTGGAGCCTGGTGCTGCAAACACGAGGCACAGGCAGGAAATGTCTGAGAAATAACTTCCAGTCAACTTGAGCTCTAAGTCTTTCACAGGAAGGTGCACTGCGAGCTCCTATAAGCTTTGCCCACTGAGTGAGTCACTGGGACAGGACATGGTTGAGGGAAGAAGAAAACTAATTTCTTATTGATGGTATTGCCCACCATGTTGTTTTAAGAACACAACCTCAGGCCCCCAGAGTTTCCCACACATTTTGGCAAGATTTCTGTGTTAGATGCCTATAAAAACAACCCTCACCTTGTGCACTTTTTTGACTTAGGACTTTTCTGGGCTTCCATGCCCTTTGTGACCCAGCTCTTCTCATACCTCCACCCTTACTTTTACACTGATACCTCTTTAACTGTCTGACATTTCAGCCAAAAGAACTGCTTGCTACTCCCCATATCATCTCCCTGTACAAATGTCTGTCTTACCCCAAATGCATATTTTGGAATCCTAACCCCCGAAGTGATGATCTTAATAGGAGGTGATTAGGTCATGAGGGTGGAGCCCTCATGAATGAGATTAGTGTCCTATAAAAGAGGCTCTAGAGAGCTCCCTGGCCTCTTCCATCATGTAAGGATGAAGGAAGAAGCTTGAACCAAGAGCAGTTCCTCACCAGACACCAAGCCTGCCTTGATCTTAGACTTGCCAGTTTCAAGAACCATGAGGAGTATATTTCCATTGTTTATAGATACTCAGTATATGGTATTTTGTTGTAGCAGCTTGAATAGACTGATGCTGCTTTGGTGTCCTTTCTGAGGTTGTCCTTCCTTTTAGTAATACTATCCTTGTAGCTACAAATCCTACCTAAATTTCAAGGTGTCGTGAACTCTCCCACATGGTACACACCCTTTGAGAGGGATGCTCCTAAGTGTATTTTTTCTGTATTTTTTTCCCCCGTGTTTATCTCAGAAGTATTTGAAAATAACTGCACACAAGTATGCAAACACAATTTCTCCATGCTCACAAGTGAAATCCCCTATACTCTCACATCATTTTTTTCAAAAACAGTTCTTTTTCAAGGTATCTTGAAATTTTCAGTGAAATTTATACAGAGATTTCTTGGCTAGGATCTCAGCACCTGTCTTGGTACAGTACCATTTTCTGTCTTTTCTTTTAGTTTTTTTAATAGATTGTTCCATTTTCTCCAAGGCAGAGGGAGAGGCATGAGGGAGTCTGACTCACTCTGCATGCCCCATGGCTCTTGGCTACAGACTTGTTATATGCACCATTTAGCATTGGCTTGTTGAAGGTGACAGGCCACTACCACCTTCTCAGGATTTCTATCTGCAAAGGGATTCCTCTAAGATATAGCAACTAAGGCCCTTGGATATTTGAGATAGACAAATTTAGGCCTATTTTACAACTGACTTTCTCTATCTCTCCCCCAGTTATGACAGGATTTAATTTTAGCTGTGAGGGGAGAAGCTAACTTAGAGCTCAGTGCAAGATCTGATTTATTGCAATGTCAGCACAGTTGTGAGGATCAGACCACAAGTTTCATAGCAGCCTTCAGAAGGAAACGGTTAATGGTTTGAGAATTATTCCAAGTAGAACAAGGGAGTGAATAATTAGTAAGATAGGGGGACCTTTCTTTCTGCTGGTGCTCAATGGGCTACTGGAGAGGGGGGCAGCTGAGTCCCACTCACACACTCAAAGTGGGTTGATGGCAGCCAGATCCAAATCCATCTTTTGTTAGAAAGTCTCAACAATGTTAAACAAGTTTTATAGTGAGAGATCTAGACATGATTCTGTATGTTCAAGTCCAATCTTGTAATAAAAATGGGCTATTTCTTTCTCTTTGGCTCTATTCCCTATTAAAAATGGAGTGTCCTTGAAAAAATCAGCTGTGGAGAATAACTAACTGGGGAGCAGGTTCTAGCTTTGAGCCTCACTCAAGGGCTTCAGTTTTCTCATTTGTGACATGGGGTGGTGACTTTTAGGAAAGGGCTCTTTCCAACTTTATCCCAGGGACAGAGAAGTCAAGGTGTCCTTTAAGAGCATTCCTTCAGGATGTTACAGTCACAAGAGTCACCGATATCCCCATAATTGCCATTTGCCCTTCCATGGGAGAGCAAAATCCTAAGATGTGGAAACCATCCAAAGTAATTTCACACCCTTGAGACAGGAAAAGGTTATCATTTCGACCCCTCTGGGGTAAGCCGTCTGTAATGCAAACCACACTGGTGGCTTGTTGTTCCTGACACAATCTCATCCATAAAATGCTGCTGGAGCCTCATGTAGAACCTTATTTCCCCAGAACTCTAACTTTATTTTTGTCTTTTCCTTGAGATTTTAGACCCCAGCTCTTGTTTTCCACATTAATTCAAATTGAAGTGCAGCCTCAATTAGGTTGGTAAACATTGCAAGTAGGAATGAATTCCCAGGTTCTCACTAAAAGTTGCAACATCCTCATCACCCCAATCTGGATGATGTTATGTATTTTACGTAATGTCTATTCCCCTAAGGAATTAAAATGCTTCTATAGATAGCTCTGCCCACAAATTTTTAATAAGGTCTATTCTTGTTTACCTTATTAGCAAGCAGAATCTGAATCCTTGAAAACTAACCATACAGAAGTTTTTTTGGCACCAAGAACTTTATTTTCAAAATTATTTGAATAGGATGTTGGGAAGAGATAATAGTCATCTCTGTCACACTTTCTTTTGATAGATTATCTGATGGGGAGCCCAAGAAACCAGGCTGTTTGACATCTGGAAGTCCTCTCATGCCCAGGTATTTAAAAACAAGTCACTGATCTACCTTATTTGGGCAAGATGAATCATTGTTCACGAAGCACTTTGCCCTTATCATCTCTCATCTCAGCAATAGCCTTTGAAATAAACAGGGGTCAGATGAGAAAACTGAGGGTCAGGGTGGTTTGTGGATTTGTTTAACACACTTTTAAGCACAAAGGATTTTCCTAAATTCACATGGTTAGTGTATGGTAGAAGCAGGTGCTCATCTAATCTTCTGATTGGGCCATGTCTGTATTCAGGCAAAACACTAAGAACAGTGTTAGGCTCTGGGGAGTAGGGAAAAGCTCTACTTGGTGACCAGGTGAGAAGAACTTGCAGAATTATGCTAGAAAAACAGAATGTTCTTGCTAAAAGTCGGGACAGATTTAAACTAAAGTCATGGGAACACAAAGGTGGAAGAGACTCGTTTAGCTCTGGGAACTAGGGAGATCAAGGAAGGATTCCCCAAGGAGCAGCTTTTGAACTGGCCTTAGAAAAATGGCTGGGAAGGAGTCACATTAGTGCATCTGATGCACACTGACACCTGCTCCTGAGTGTGACCCAGAGGTACCGGAGGCACACAGAGGGGCCAGGAGGCTGGGCTAGCTGCTGTGGTGCTTATCTCTGCCACTCTATAATCTCAATCAAGTCTTCTGACTTTCCAACCTCTAAGGCTTAGAGAGAGGGAAATGTTACCTCCAATGTCAGCTTCCCAGGCTGTGCTGAGAATCAAGTAGGCAGTTGGGCAGACAAGTTAGAATAATGAGAAAGGGAGGGAGTAAAAAATATGAGGGTAAGAGAAGAGAAGGAAAGTGGGAATGAGGAACAAGGGAGAGATTTATGGCAAAGTTCCTGAAATCCACAGGCTTTTTCTTCTACTGATGGCTTTGAAGTTGTTTATCTCTATAGGACTAGTAGGAGGTTTTCGTTTGCTTGTTTTTAGGTTTTGTACTTTTTTCAACATAATGTACTTGATCCGGTAGGACTCCTGCCAGCACTGTGCACAAGGGCTCGAAAACACAACAGTCTTTTTTTATTCAAAATTTTGTGATTCTAGTCAATGGGATTTTTAAGTTTCTGCATAGATCTGACTGATTTTCATGTTCAAGTTCACCCTTCTTTTGAGAATCAGCTTCAATGTCACCCTCCTAATCAGCCCTCTCTGAGCCTGGGGCCTTTCCATGTCCTTCCTGGCCCTGATTATAACCAACCCTGTATTACAGCTGTTCATATGTACATTTTAACCCTACCCTCCTTGACTATAGGCATTGATGGCATTGGGGTTTCCCTCTGCCAAGCCGGGGCCTGCACAGCCTCTGACACATAGGAATGCTCAGGAGAATGAGTGGAAACCAGGGACTGCCTGTGTCCTGCAGGAGCCTTCTACCCACGTGCATTTGGCATAAGCTCTAGACAAAACAAAGCTCAATTAATGGGTCCTGAATAAGTCAGGAAAACATTATCTACAAACTGAAAACCAGTTTAACAAAATGAAACCTAGAAGCTTTTATTCTAATTCTTATGCCGGTGAGTATAGGTTAGAGCTCCTGATAGGTTACTCTCCTGATGAAAATATAATAATCTTAAATCAGACTCCAAACATATATTAACCTCCACTTAGGGCTCTTTGCAGGACTCCATTAGGTTCACTTCCAGAGTCTTTCTCTTTCATATCATAGTGGCTGAGGAAAATAGGATTGGCATCAGCTCTCCACGGAAAAGAACCTGGGAGACTCCCACTTCTCTCCACACAGCTGCTCGCTCTTCCCAGGGTTGATTTTCTCTTAAAATTGAGGCCAATTCTCTGAAGAGGCACTGAAAGTTGCAAAGTGTCCATCTTACTTTGTAATCAACTGGCAATCAAAAAGATTGTTGAAAACCGGAAATTCCCCCCTGGGAGGAATCAGGTACTTGGGTTTTGGTGACAAAATGCAAAAGTTTTCTTCCCAACCTATCAGCTGTGGTGGGCACCATGAACACTTGGCACAACTTCTGAGTGTGTGGAGTGCCTGGCAGCCCTGGCAGAGGCGTCTTCCTGTCAGGGCAGAGGGCGCTGAGTTTGCGTGAGTCGGCAGAGGAGTAGGGACTGTACTAAGGTTGCTTAGGCTGCCATGGCAAAGTACTTCAGGCCAGGTGACTTAAACAAGAGATTTATTCGTTCACAGTTCAGACATTTATTTCTCACAGTTCTTGGGGCTGGACGTCCACAAGAAGGTACTGACAGAATTGTCTCTGAGATTTCCCTCCTTGGCTTCCCTGCCTCCTTGCCTTTGCCAACCTGTGCAGTCACATGGTCCTCCCCAGGTATGTCTCTGTGTTCAGATTTCCTCTTGCAAAGACACCCATCATACTGAATTAGGGCCCACACTACCGAATTAATTTAGCTGATAACAGTTCTCAAGCTTCAAAAGGTAAAAAAAAAAAAAAAAAACTACCAGGGGACATTTTGTTTTTTAAAAGGCTAAGAGGAAGGTCCTGTTCCCATTACTGCATTTATTAGCATCTTGTTTGAACATTCCATTTTGAAATGAACCTTTCTTCTTTCCACTCTTGCCCCACCACTAAGCATGTCTGCCATTCCACCTTGCATGTGGTTAATTTTGTCTTCCTGACTTGCCCGTGACATCCTGGGAGGCAGACAGACAGGACTGCTCTGTAGTCATTCTTATACACCTGCATCTTCTATACTTTCCTTTGGGTTGAGAGTAGGCTTCCTGAGAAAAAGGTATGCAGCCAGCATTTATGATATTCAGTCACCAAATGCCTGTGGATCCTTGCTCTGTGTCAGGCTCTGCACTAGCTGCTGGGTCTTACACTGATTAAAATAAGGTAACTGTGGCCTACACCATCAAAGAATAAATGACACGTCTACCTGGGATGGACCATGCCCAGATCTGTGCTTTACAAAGCTCACTGCAGCAGGTGGAGGTGGCAGGGGCTGAGAAAGGGCTCCCGAGAGGCAAGGCTTCATGCTGTAGGCGGAGTCGACATCCCAAACTTTCAAGTCTACCCTGCCTATGCTGTTTGTGATGTTGGGCTTATTGCCTCATTTTTCTAAACATGAAGGGGTTCTTTTACATTTGGGATACAAAGGCTTTTGAAGTTGAGATTTTGTGGTCCCTGGTCTTGCAGAAGAGCCCCTCCCATTACCCTGCTCTTCCCTAAACCCTTATTAGAATTGGTTCTCCAACAGTTGAGGTGTCCGCCCTGGGACCTGAAAGGGATCAGGCAGCAAGAGAGGATGTGCCAGGCTGACTCAATCTCCACCTCAAACATGGAGCTACTGAAAAGTGTCCATTCACAAGGATGATGACTGTGTCTTACTGAATAGTCACATTTTCCAGAAGCATTCAGGGAGGTTTTTTCATATCAGCTCCTCTCCTGGGCCTATTACATCATCTACATCTTTCTCTAGGCTTCCTCCTTCTAGTTTATGAGATATGTCTTTCTTTTGTTCTGTGTACATGACATATTTCTTCTGTAATTCCCTCTTGATTTCTGTTCTTGGGAAACTCTGGAAGAAGAAAAAGACTTTGCCTGTTTTCTAACGGTTTGATATTAAGAGCACAGGCTCAGTATGAATATAGCTGTTTAGAGGCTGAAATAAGAGGTTGCCAAGAATATAAACTAAGTTTAGAAAGTCATATATTCCCTTCCTAGGACAAGAATCTCACTCCAGGAGATGGGGGGAGGTGAGAGGTGACTTGGATTCACATACATTAGCTATACCATAATGCTGAGGCCTCCTTAATGTTTCCCTCCCCCCCCAACCCCCAACCTCCTCCCCTCACCTGCCAGAAGCCCTGTGCTTTTCCAGTGCTATGTACTTCCAGGGGTATAAATGAAATACCTCATTTCCTACAGTTCAACTGTCTCATCAATGAGAAAACCCCTTTCCTTTGAAATAAATAGTGAGGAACATGGCATACAGAGCTCTTTTAATCATAGGGTGACAGCTTGCATGATCTTTGGCGACATGAAAGTGACTTTGACAAATCTCATTTGTCTGTACTTAGGGTTGAGAGTAAAGATAGTTCTGAGACACGGGCTAACTCCTAGGTGATAAAATAGTGCAAGATGTGACACTGACAACTATGGAGAGTGGTATGAGTATGGCACTGTCCTACTTCCCTGCAAAAGCAACTTGTATCAATGGAATAAAAGATTCATTTTTCAGTACTTTTATATAAACGATCTCTGCATGCTAACAATTGTTTACTAAGATCTTCTTATGAGTGTTTCAGTGATCTTGTAACCTGCAAACTTGTAACCAACCAATTTAGTTGGTTAGTGAGCTTTTAACAATACAATGAACACCTGCAAACCTTCCACCTGAGACAACAGTTACAACTTTGAACACAATCTGTATCTAACTAGGTGGCTGTCCCCTCATCCAGCCCTTGCTTCTTCCCCACCTGAAGTAACCATCAGTCAGAATCCTGTGTTCATTACTCCCTTGCTTTCCTTTTTGTTTAATTTTATTGCATTTATTTATAGTCCTGTAGAGTGTATTTTTTATTTCATTTGTGTTTAATTTAGAATACTTTGAAACTTACTATTTTACTTGATGTTTTGGCATTGCTAGGGTTCAACCATTTTGACTGCTGTGTAACATTTCATGTGTGAATCTGCCACAGTTTATTTTCCACTTTCCCTTTGATGGGCATCTGAGTGTTTCCCAATTTTGTCATTGTGAGCAGTGTTCATGTACTTCAAAGGCTTTTGAAGTTGAGATTTTGTGGTCCCTGGTCTTGCAGAAGAGCCCCTCCCATTACCCTGCTCTTCCCTAAACCCTTATTAGAATTGGTTCTCCAACAGTTGAGGTGTCCGCCCTGGGACCTGAAAGGGATCAGGCAGCAAGAGAGGATGTGCCAGGCTGACTCAATCTCCACCTCAAACATGGAGCTACTGAAAAGTGTCCATTCACAAGGATGATGACTGTGTCTTACTGAATAGTCACATTTTCCAGAAGCATTCAGGGAGCTATGGACATTCTTACTCAAGCCCCTTCTTGTAGTTGCACAAGAGTAGAATCACTGGATCATAGGCTACAGAATGTGCTCAGCTTCAGGAGACAATGATGATGCTTACTACTTTACACAATCCTTTTTTTTTTTTGTAGAGACAGAGTCTCACTTTATGGCCCCCGGTAGAGTGCTGTGGCCTCACACAGCTCACAGCAACCTCCAGCTCCTGGGCCTAAGCGATTCTCCCGCCTCAGCCTCCTGAGTAGCTGGGACTACAGGCGCCCGCCACAACGTCCGGCTATTTTTTGGTTGCAGTTTGGCCGGGGCCGGGTCTGAACCTGCCACCCTCGGTATATGGGGCCGGCGCCTTACCGACTGAGCCACAGGCGCCACCCTACACAATCCTTTTATATACCTTTTATATACATTTACATCTTCATAATTCATATTGCTCAAATTGACATTTGCTACAATTAATTGATAAAAGCAATATTTTTTGTTTGGCATTTTAGTTAGAAAAAGTTTTTTAAAAGCCCAATGAATTTCTTTCATAAGTGTAACATTATGTAAATGTACACAAAATGTCTTAGATCATGCCAAGTGTGGAACCAAAACAACTCATAAACTCAGACAAACCGAAATAATACCACTGCAGTAGAAATTATACCTTCCATGGGAAGTTCTGTCTAATGTCCAGGTCAAGATTAGCTCTTAACCAGTGTAAAGCATTGAGTAACGTGTGCAGGTTACAGACATGGAAGCCCAGATAGATGCTACACCTTTCACTCCTTTTCTACATGTGCTGTTGTGAAAATCTGCATCTTTTATCTGGATAAAGAAGGATCTTGGTGCCAGCCTTGCAGTGGCTCATGCTCATACCTATAATATCAGCACTCTGGGAGGCCAAGGTGGGTGGATACCCTGAGCTCAGGAGTTCAAAAGACCAGCCTGAGCAAGAATGAGACCTGTCTCTACTGAAAATAGAAAAACTAGCCAGACATTGTGGTGGGTGCTATAGTCCCAGCTCCTCGGTAGGCTCAGGCAAGACAATTCCTTGAACCCAAAAGTTTGAGGTTGCTGTGAGCTATGATGCCATAGCACTCTACCTAGGGCAACATGGTGAGACTCTGTCTCCAAAAAACCAAAAACACAAACAAACAAAGGAAAGAAAGATCTTGGTGGAAAAAACCTTTGTGCACCTTCTTTTTAACTGACACATGTACATGTACCTTCAACAAGCCAAACAATATTGTAATTAGCAGACTTCCAGTAACCATCAGCAAATGCTATTATCTGAGATTTTTCTGATTTTCATGTTTTGATTTAACAATTACTCTTCTTGATCAGAAATTGCTTATATCTGGAACAACATATATACATTTGCATTTTTAAAAAATGTTCATTTTTCTTTATGGACAAATAAAAACTGGCTAGCTAGAGTTACGATTCCATATGAAGGTACATTTCATGAAGACAATAGTTTCTGGCCTAATTTAAAAAAAAAAGAAAGAATGAAAAACAACTTACCTTTACATAAAGCTGCTGAAATTCCTCGAGATTCAGCCTCCCACTAGGACAGTCCTTGAGAAATCCTTTGTACCACTGCTTGAGTTCATGCTCGTTAAACTCCGTGCTCTTCACCAGGTCCTCCATGACTTCAGGGGCCAGTTTGCTATTCTGCTTCCCCATTCTGCCTGAAGAAAAGCAAATTAATGTAATTAGTGCTGTGACTGTGATCATTTCAAACTTGATTAGGAGCCAAGCTGGAGTTCTGAGCAGTTCCTTGGTTGGAACTCCCACCAATGTGTCTGATCCAGGTCTTCCTAACTCTCCTTCTACTTGGTAGTCTAGCAAAAATACTAGTGAAATAGACTCTTCTGACAGTTCCAAGGGTGTAGGGCTTTACCCTCCTCTGTGTCATCTTCTACATGGCAATGACTCCCAGATGGAAGGAAACCATCCCTTTTTATGCTATTCAGAGAAAGCATATGGAAGCTATTTTTCTTCTAAGAATTACAATTCATTAGTCCTTGCTGCCCAGGTTTCTAATTCTACATTTAGGTTGAAGAGATATTGAATGGGATCAGTGACAAGAACAATAAGAAGATGTTATCATTAAGTGATCAAAAGTGACTTGGAATATTTGATCAGCAATATTAGGGAGTCTCAGCTGGTATAGTTTTAAAGTAGCAGCTTTTATCAAATGGAAACAGCTCATTTTTATTAGCTATATTAATTACCTATTTTTTCTCACATTTAGATACTTCCTACAACACTGTCTTCATAATTAACAAACTCCTGGTGGTTTTTCTAGGGACTGGTTGTTGAGTTTTAGTTGATATAATTCCAGACTGCTGTTATGTAAGGAAAAATAATAGTGCATGAAATAATGTGACCCATATCGATTAAATGCCAGGCTGTGTGTCTGATATCACAGTGGAGTGTAGTGGAGAAGCAGGTCATTTCTGAGTTTTCTTCCTGGTTTGGCTGTTTACTGTATATGTTACTCAGGGCAATGTTAATTAACCTCATTATCTTCAATTTCTTCATTAATAAAACGGACATGCTAGTAAAACTCTCTTTACTAGCATTTTACTAGCATGGATTTACTGTGATGGCTAATTAAGAATTAAGTAGGTAACAAAAACCAAAAGGAAGACTTCAAAATTAAAATGGTTGTATTAGTGCGGGGAAATTAAGGATAATGTTTTAAAAACATTTCTCTTTTATGTTGTTGTTTTATCATAATAGTAAAGGAATTAAAATGTAACAAATTTGCTCAATATTTATTTAAAGAGTCGAGTTAAACTTGAAAATCTGAGGGCCCACCAGAATCAGAAAAATTCCAGAAGTTTTAAAATATCCGGTTAGAGGTAACTGAGTTAGGTTTTGAATACTTTGCCTGAGTGCACCCAGTTGTTCAAGGTGCTTGAGGCAACCTCTCTCCCAGGCTTTAGGCATGCCCACACCTGCAATAGCCCAGAAGAGGTAATCTCATCACATACTTTATTATTATTTTTAACTTTCCTAAAACAGATTCCACACCCATTGTCAGCAACCTGCCCTAACATTGAGCAATTCATTCACTGTAATCAAACCAAGCCTCTATTGCTACTTTTAGGGAATGCTCCACTCAGCACCATCCCAGCAGCATCCCAGGGGAGGGGGTCAGATTATACCATTACGATGGCCAATTATCATCTAAGCTCATTGGTCTAAGAAAAGGACCTGGGGATCAGTAACAATGCCCTCCATCATAGAGCTTCTTTGCTTATTTTTGCTCTAAAATTTAAGTTCTAAGAGACTCTTATTAGAAACTGTCTTAATTATAAGTTACTGTGGGATTCCACAGCTGGATGTGAAACTCAAGTGGGCACTCAAGTGTCAGGTTTAATTAAGATGGGTAAGAAAACTATAATTCATAGTTATCCTGATGATCAAAGGATGGATTGCCAAGCCTTTTGGTACTTCACTTTGTTCTTTTCAGTAGAGAATTACAAACTTTCATTATAAAACTAGAGTCTCACCTAGCAATAACAGCTACTGAATATTGAGCATTTGCTACAGAGAAGTTACTATCATGTCACAAACTTCACAATTGGCCCATCAGGATTAGGGCAGCGCCTTGAGTCTCAGAATTCATTGATAACTTGTACAAGATCACACAACTAATGCATCGCAGAGCCGGAATTGGAACCTGGGTCTACAAGACTCTAAAGCACAATTGTAGGCAGGTGAATAGAAGGCATTTTAGGAGGAGAAACAGGGAGACCCACATCAGGAAGGTTTGAGAGAGCTGAATCAGTGCCTAGAAGGGAGGAAAGAAGAGTCAGTCTCTTTGCCAGGCTGGCTGCCTTATTTGGAAAAGACTTCGATTTACCAAAACCACAAGCTCAGAAGTGACTTTGTAATAATGATGGGAAAATGGATTAAAGGTTATTAAAAACCACCTCTGCCAATTGCCTTCAGAAGTTCAACAGTGTACAAGCTTCTCTGTTGGGCAAGAAAGTTTTGAATCATTTGTGGGGTCTTAAAGCTGTTCCATCTGGGAGAGATGGTGGTCTCTTACTACATACAGAATAAGGAGCATTGTCAGGATCATGAACCACAGTTTTGGAGACTCAAATGCATAGCTGCATGCTTCTTAGCTCTGGGTCACAGTTAGCACCGTCATTCAAGTGTGCCTGGCGATGGGTGGATCATGAAGAAAGTCAAGTTTTGGCCTGGTCAGAGTGGCATTACCACTGTCTTATCAGGCTTTAGAAGGTTTGGCTGCCTCACTAGGCTTTCTGACTCCAGCCACCCTCCACCCAGCTGTCTGAGTGAATTTCTGAAATGCAAACCTCCTGGTCTGATCCACCCCCCAAACCGTTCAGTACTTCTCCTCAGTCGCCAGGATGCAGCCCAATCTAAGATCCTGCCTCCTCGTATCTTCGTTTTCTGCCAATCTGTCTTTTCTCACATGCCAGCAGTAATTACCTATTATAGGTTCCAGGGCTCATGTGCTTCCACACTTCCATGGCTCTGCATATGCTGTTCTCTTTTCCTAGAACGACGCCTCCTTGATCTGCTCGGCAGAGTTGTCCGCCTTTTTCAAGCAGTCAGCTCACACACCACCTCCGCTGTGAGGCCTTCCTGGACTCTCCACGGCAGAGTTAGGCAGCACGCGGCTAGCCGTTTCCCTTTCCTGTACAAGCTTCTATGACCATCATTTATTTCTCTACTGAATGGTTAGTTTCTTGAGAAAGAGGACTGTCACTCATTTATCTTTGCATCTTTGGTCAACTCCTCTATGTACTCAACTAATATTTTTTGAGAAAATAATTGAGGGGTCTGAGTTACTTGATATATTTCTCTGTGGGGAGAAAAAAATCAGTCTTGCTATCTATATATGAGGAGAGTCAGTGTAATCATAGATATGAACATAAAGTGCAGTCTGCTGTTTCATTTAATTGTACAGAAAGTGGCCAGTCCTCCTGGACATTGATTACTAAATTTTGAACACCTTGCAGGCAGGGCCTGTGTCTTTTATCTCAGTGTCTCCAGTAACTGGCATAAAGCTGCTTGGTAAAGTTGGATAAACAAATGGAAGCATGATTGGATTAATGCTCTCCACCCATACTCCTTTAGCTCTGGGAGGCAGTGGTTTGGGCCAATTATTATCTTTCATTATGGAACTAGGATACAGAAAGGGTAAAAATATTAGGACATCTCTTAACATATTCAATAAAGAGAGTCCACGACACAACACGAGGGGGATGAATGCCAGCTCTGTCTCCAACTCACTCTGGGATCTTGGGCAAGATCCTTTCCTTCCCAGTTACTCAGTGCCCCCTTTTAAAAAATAAGCGAATTGGACCAGATGATGTTTAAGGCCTTTCTAAGTCCACCATTCACTGATTTCCCATGTAAGTTTTGTAAATGTTAAAATACAAGTGAGACTTCAGGTTATCTTGTCTCAGCACATCATAGCCCTGTGGCTTCTTTACTTGAGAACTTGTCAGCACTTGAGTGTTTGTTACCCAAGAAGAGAGGGGACAGAAACTGAAGTGTATTACTTTTAAGCTGTGGTTCCAGGCTATAATATAAAAACAGCCCAACCCAAAACCAAAAGAATTTTTTGCTGCTTGAGTTGCTGTAGAAAGAAGTTCAGTGCCAAGTACAAAACAAGACTTGCAGAGGTGCTGTGGGGAGCAAGGAACCTCCACAAAGACAGAGCCCAGGGGGGAAAGCCCAGCATCACTTACTTACAAATGATGCCCTCAAGACTGTATTTTTGTACATTAATTTAAACTTTTTTCAACAACATTTACCCATATAACTAGGCTATAAAAAAGAGATAGTTATCATTCCCTTTTTATTGATGAGAACTTTGAAGGCAGAGAGATTAAGTAACTTACCCTAGTTCAACTTGCTAGTAAAGGCTTAGTAAAGAATGAAACTAGTTCTCTGGCATTTCATTGTTTTCTTAATAAAGGCCATCATCTTCTCTCACCCAGGTACTAAAGCCACTTCCAAACTGGCCTTCCTGCCTTGAGTTTTGCTCGCCTCTCATCTGTTCCCAGTCCTCTCAATATCAGGTTCCAGAGCAGAGGAGGCAGAGCCTGCAGGAGTGCTCTTACGGAAGGACAAGGAGAACTTCCTGGAGGAAGAAAAAGGCCCACCAGAGAGCCTAGAAGCACTGATGACATCTCTGCTTCACGAACCTTTTGGGCACTAAAGAGGATTTAAATAAGGTACATCTCTGTGTGTGTGTGTGTTGCGCTGGCCTTGTTCCTTGCTCCCTCTATCTAAATCCAGCTTCCCAGGACATACCAGAGCATGCTAAATATGATAAAGTACACAGAATTGTATACGTGGCTCCTTTGAGGTAATCTAGCAATCAGTCTGGCTGAGTCTTAGTAAGATTCATCTGAAGACTGGGCTGAAATGGAGGAGTCTAGCCACACGTGCAGATACACAATAGGATAATCACATCAATGGGGAAAAGGCCTTGGAAATAGGACACAGAGCAGCAGAAGAAAGAGCTTTAGGGACTCTGGGGAAGACCTTTGGAATCCACACAATGCTAGCTGCCAGTGTGGAAGAAAGCTTAAATGGGAGTTGGGCTGGTAAGCGAAAGATTACCCAGTTCTGTCTAGAATAAATTAGGTCTTGTCTCTAGGCCCCAGGCCCCTCATCTATGCACTGAGATAACTGCAAGAGACTGACCTCGCTCATGCTGAGACTCCTGTCTGTAATGCTTCTTGAGTTTTCTTATTCCCTGTCTAAACCTTACTTTTTCTGCAAAGCTCTCTTCCAATCCTGCCTCCTCTGTGATGCATCTCTGCCAACTCTCACTCCACTCCTCTTTTCCTTGTACTTGATTTGATATTGCAGATTTTAGTCAAAAATGACAAGTGGTACAATTGACTTGATGGAATTGGGCATAAACCCCTCTGGGCAATTCAGCTGGGCAGGCATTTGGCATTTTTAAGAATCTCCAACAGGGGCGGCATCTGTGGCTCAAAGGAGTAGGGTGCCAGCCCCACATGCCGGAGGTGGCAGGTTCAAACCCAGACCCGGCAAAAACTACAAAAAAAAAAAGAATCTATGATGGGATAGGCCCTGTGCTAGGCATAATGGGATATCAAGAGAAGACATAGTCCCAATCTTGAGGTCTTGAGGGGCTTAGATCTGGAGGCAGGAGACATTCCCAGTTTTGGAATATGAGGTACAATGACATGAATGCTCATAGCAGAGAGCTACAGAGCACAGGGGACAGAGACACATTCCCACCAGATCAGGAAAAAACTCTTAAGCAGCATTTTCCAAACTTGCCTGAATGCAATAATCACCCTTGGCTCTTTAGGAAATCTATACATTTTACCAGCAACTATGACGGACACATGTATGATCAGTAGTCGACCCAGGAAAAACCCCTGTAAACATGAATAAAAATCAAAGTAAGGGGTTTAAGGAGCACACCCAGAAACAGCACAGACATAATCTAAGTTCTCTCTGAAGTGAGACTCCTCCCATCGGCATCCCTGATACGGTTTCACGATCCTTGTATCGGGGGCTTGCATTAAGGAATCAAAACCTACACAACTAGGAAAAGACCACAGCTTAGAAAGATTTGCCTCTGAGCTCCTCTGTTTTATGACCTTTGGTTTTAAGTTGGAGTATTTGAGGCTCAGGAAGATGATAAGTTTTCCAAGAACACAGGGGCACTGATGGCAGAGCTGGGCTGAGAAGCTTGTCCCCTGATCTGGCTGGTATACCCACCCCCACTCTTACAGTATGCACTCCCTGGGCCAAACACTCAGAGCCTATAAGCCACCAGCCATGTTTATCTCTGTGCAAGGATGTTGAAACAACCCCCATTACCACTCCTCTCAGATCCTATAAACAAATGACATGAGGTTGCTAGTTTCCAGAGAGTGTTAAAAACAACCCTGAAATCCAGGCTTCAAAGTTGCCTAGCATATTATGTGGATTTTTTTTTTAATAAAGGCAAATATCTGACACCAAGGCTCCCTATTCCCCTCTCTTCCTCATTCTCCTGAAGCTCCCAGCAGCATTTCCCAAGGGGCAGAGAGGGTGTTGATCACAGGCTAGTATTCTGTACTGTGTCTGAATACTGACCAGAGCAGCTTCTGGAAAGAAGAGAAATGCTTTCATGTCACATTCTCTGATAACATTACCTCCAAACCTGAACCTTCTGGGATTAGAACAGAGGTTCTTCCCCACAAGTGTGAGACAAGTGGGAGGGCGCAGACTGCATCCTTGGGGACTCAAGATAAAATATTTTTTGATCTATGGTAAATGAGAAAAAATTATTTTGATGGCAGCATTAGTGGCACCATTAGGGCAAATGACAAGCGTCCCATTGAAGAAATAATTCATACACAAAGGTGAAAGAAGCAGTGGCCCCAAGGGTTAATCCTCTGATCCAACCTCTTTGTTCCTAGAAGGAGCTGAGAGAGGCTGTTGGGCCTTTGCCAAGGACCACAGTGAGTTAGAACAGAGCTTAGCAGTACCCTGGCTGTTGAGCCCCAGCAACAACACTCCTGGCTTTCAACCCTGGGCACTTAGTGCTTTTCAACCCTGGGCACTAAGATGGACGGAAGGTCTGGGCCCTGCAAAGCTAGGAAGAGCCAGTCCATGTGAACAGGATGTCATGAGTGGCCCCCCTCCTTAGGCCTGCCCCAGCTGCTTCCAGCAAAGGTCCCACCTGAACTGTCTCTAGAGCAGGGATTGAAAGCCTTGGCCAAATGGCACATCCATGACTCTTGGCTGGGAGCTGGCATGGACATTAGTCTTTGGATCTCACTAGGTGGTCCTAAGCTAAAATCAGTTGGTAACTTAGAGACCAGGTGTCCAGGGACTCTGTCTGATCTGCAAGGGACCAAAATGGCCTGATTAGCTCTTGGAGGTCAAACTCAACTGCCATCTTCTTCCTCCTTCCTAAGGCACAAAGACCATTTCCGGAGCTCTAGGTACTTGTACCTGGGTGCTAGTCTGTGACTTTAGAGAAGTTTTTATTCAGACTCGATTTCTCTCACACCCCATAGTGTGGCTTTTCTCCTCTTTCCATCGGGGCTTATGTCTCTGTTATTTTCTACTTGGACCTAGGTTAGTGGGGGAGAAAAAAAAAAGAATGTGTGCTAGAGGCACACCAGGGATCAACTGATGCTCCTGCTAAATACAAAGGATATGATTTTTGTTAAGTTCCTTAGCACACTGGAGCCTCAATTTCCTCATTTGTTGAGTATGTATGTTGTTATTTGCTCACAGGATTGTTATGAGAATAAATGAGATAACATGTTGCATTTTTTTCTGACTGGGCCTGCTGTGAAGCAGGTGTTCCACTGTAGCTATTATCATCCTCATCTTCGGGCCCAGCAAACTGGGCTGCTCCAGAAGACAGAGAGGTAAGCGCTGCAGGATTCAGGCCCAGACACCTGGAGTCATCCTAACCTTGATACTTGGCACCGAGCCTGGTCTATGCAAACAGGAGTACACAAACCCACAAACCGTGCAACACAGAGACTTGTACTGTGGCCCTGCTGCTCTCTTGCTTTTAAGTAACAGTGTGTCAGATCTGACCTGACAGAGGAAAGTCATCTGACGACCCAAGAGACCTAACTAAGCTTCAACTGTTGAGAGAAGTTTCCATTCAACTCCTTGTTTACCCACTGAACAGAAAGTGTGAGCTGATTAATAGCTGGTAACCTTTCATCTGCGAGTGTTTCAAGCAGCCACCCACTTCTCTGCATCTTATTTTTACTTTCCTGCGTGTCCTATCTCTGACCATTCTATGTATTTTTTGAGAATTGGTTTCTATGAAAGGAAACGGGCTGTCTTTGGCAGTGTCAGAACCTCACTTAGTTCTGTGAGGTAACAGAGGAAATGCTTTCATTAATAATCACAGCCTTCTGCCCAACAGATTGTGTTCCAGGTTGTGCTGCCAAGTCCCAGTGGGGAGGGACCGTGGCCCTCATCTCAGAGCAGCAGGGAGATGCTGAGAGAGAGTGCAGACCAGGAGTGTCCCACGCCACCTGCACATCCTCAGTCACAGGGTTTGGCCTTGAGCCTTGGGGTGCAGCCTCTCTCTGCTCTCAGAGCTCTTGGATATCTGGAGGGGTGAGTGGCACGTCCAAGTGTCTAACCATAGCTGCTGAGTCACAACTCACTCCTCTTCTGACTCTAAGGCCAGTGCTCTTTCCCCTCTGAGAGCCATTTTCACGCACCATATTTCTAAATTATCTCTATAGTAATTCTAAAAAGATACTTTTAATCATGTGGGTGAGTCTTAAATATAGACAACTTTGAAATTATAATATACAGGTGGTTTTATAGAAGTAAAATAGCCTACTTAAAGAAGATGTGATGCTGACAATTAAGCAATTCATTCACATATTCAGCAAACTTTTGCCCTATATCATCATATGATTCCCAAATTTATTTCTAGGGCCAGTCTTTCTTAAATCCTAGATAATATATTTATCCACCTGCTAGACATTTCCACCTTTCTGTTCAACAACCACAGCACAACATATTATCAAATGTGAACTGGCCTTTCTTTTCCACCTAAAACATCCTTTTATCTTTGCTCAGCTCCAGGCCAATGGCCCCACCATCTGTCCAGAATCCTATTCAGAACCCGGTTGTCACTCTGGGCATCTTCCTCTCTATCATATTTCTGTATCTAATCAATCACTAAGTCAAGTAGTTAGTAGAGTCTACTTTCTAACTCTCAAGTCCATCTACTTCTCTCTGTTGTCACCAGCTTGATTCAGGCCATTATCATCTTTCATTTCCATTAGTACAATAGCCTTTTCACTTGCTTCCTGGTCTGCTGTCTTGCCCTCCTGAAATCCATCTTCCACACAATAGTAGATAGAATGACCTTTCTGAAACACAAAACTCAATCATATCACTATCCTGCTTAAACCCTTCAGCGGGGTTTAAACCTTTCATCTCCTTCATTCCAAGCTTCCACCCTCAGTGTGGCTTTCCAGGCCTGTCACCTGGGACTATGGGGCTCCCTACTCCTGTAGCCTACCACTTTTTGACCTCCCCTTCCCCATCCCAGTACCTCTTTAGTTTCCCCTGCCCCCCTGTTCTCACCCTGTGCTCCAACTTCCTATGTCATGTCAAACTTCTCTGATCATGTTTCTTTTTGCTCTGAGGGCAGTTCCCATTAATCACACTTAATCTTTTAGTGTACTCCATCTCATACTTCACTTCAAGACATAGATGGGGCACCTCATCTCCAGTGACTTCATTGTCTGACTTTCCGTTTTGAACCTTGTGCAACTGCTATCCCTGTCTCACCTGCCACAGCAATATCTGCAATATACATCTCCCATCTCACCAGAGAGGATATTCCTCAAGGGTGCAGCGGCCTCTGCACCTGGCTGAGAGCTTACTGCCCAACAGGCACCTCGTAAATGTTGTTGAATCAATTCACTTCTATATGATCCCTGCCAACAGACAGCTAGTTCTTATCAGTTGAGTGATAAGAGACAACCTAGGAAGCAAAGATCAAAGATGACTGTACTAAAAGCCATGGGGGAGAGATAAGCAAAGTGTCATGAGAGAGCACAAGCGAGCACACCTGTGGCTGAAGACTCAGAAGCAAACTTCTTTAGAAAGACAGGGTGAAGAATATTTTACAAAGAGGGCCCTTAACATTATCCCAAGGAAATAATCAACATACAATGGTATTTAGCCAAGCACTATTTCAAGCAAACAAACAAAAAAACCCTTTTAAAAACAAAGTAAATGTGTATCACAGGAAACTGGTTGAATAAATTTTGGTTGAGCTACACAATGGAAATAATGGCGCCATTAATACTGGTAATACAGATCTACATTGATTGATGTGAATTGGTATTGACTTAATGTCATTTGTTGAAAACACATAAAAATACAAACAAACTCCATTTATTTTCAAGGATAAACCCTTATTTGGGGTCATGTATTTAACATAATAGAGCAGAGGAGGAGAATGGAAGTGAATGTAGAAGATAAAGGGAAGATAAAAAATATATAAGCAGACACAAGAAGGGCCTTATGTAGACAATGATGACAGTGTGCCGTGAACTGAGGAATATGATTAACTTAAGTGCTGACTGAGGTCCCCAAAAAGGAAAGGAAAAAGAGGAAAAGGTAATTATAATAAACCATTAAGTGAAAAAAAAAAAAAAAAAGGATTGCAAAACAGTATGCGTAATATCACCCCACTTTTGCTTTAAAGCTTGGGGTCAGAGGAAGTTTGGTCAGTTCAGAAATTACATTGAAATCTTAGCAATGGTTATAAATGCTGGGGTATGATGGTAACATTTTGCTCTCTCCTTTATATCTTTCTGAACTCTTTATAATGAATACATATTAACATTTATAATCAGAAAAAATGTGCATATAATTTCCATTACAACAAATATACACATGAAATTTCTTTCATTCACAAAGCTATCATATCCTAACAAAGCCTATTTGTTTCTATATATCTGGCCATTGCTTTCTTTCCTGACGTGTCTGGAATATCTATTAGATTAAGAACTAGAAACAATTTCACAGTCTGTAAACAGCCTCCATGGTTTGCTCCTTACAATGACCAGGTGAATTAAGTTAGGTAGAAACTTTTGTAGAGCCTGTATAAATGAGAAAATAGAAGTTCAAAGAGACACAGACATTTGCAAAGGTCACATGGAAAAACACTGGCAGAGTTGGGACTGAAACCTACCTCTTATGCTTTAGAGAAAGGTGTGGTCCCACGGATCCATCAAAGCATGGAAAGCTCACATCAGCCTTTGAGGGAGCTCTAGAATGAAAGAATCCTGGACAGGGAAGTCTTGTGGGGGTTTCAGTTGTAGCCCCTTCCTTTTCAAACAATTAATTCACAGCAATTTTTCTGGATTCACTTGTAGGCCAGAAGCCTTTAGTTCTGAGGCCTACCCTGTTCAGCTCTGGGTGAAGTGATAGACATGGAGGAGAAGCTCAGGAGAACCCTAGGTTGACAGCTCAGTGCCCTGGGGAAGGAATGATGGGGAGACACAGTGTTGGGAGTCAAGATCAGGTCAGGATCCCCGACTCTCAGGGTCCACCATGTCGGCAAATCTCTTTGAGGTGCAGTTTCGTCACCTGTGAGCTGGATGCTAGTAATGCCAATGTGGTTGTCATCACAGGTTTAAACAAGATGCAAGATATAGGAAAGAGTTTGGGGATGCAACAGGCTACCCAATGCACATTATAATGATGGAAAAGCAAATTCAGAAAACAGAAAATTGCAGGATAGAAAAAGATGATGATCTGAAGATAACCACTTCTGGGTGCCTAAGGCTGAGTACTGGGTTGTCCAATTGATACCAGAATTTTTCTGTGGGTGCTTGTTCTTGGGAATTTCCTTAGCTTTGGGAAATAAAGAATCAATTCACAGAATACAAGTAAGTGAAATCAAGAGAATTTATTGAGAAGAAAGTAAAAAGGAAAGCCTGGGACTGGTGGAAGGGGTCCCAAGTAGGTTGCCTTTTGGTCCTTTGTCTAGTGATTTTTAAGCCTTAAGTGTTCTCCTAATTGTTGGTGGCACACTCTGGCTGGCTTTTTCATGTTAAAATAACTCATGGATATTGGCTCCCTGTTTGAACTATGGGCTTAGGGATTCCTTCATCTGGTCCCCTTGAAGGTCTTTCTTCATAGTATGTCCCATCCAGTGATAGTACTTGACTAATGACTACTTAGTTCTTATAGGCTCTCTGAGGCAGTTCTGAAACCTCCAGGCCTATTGGTTGTGACTAACCCCCTCACCTGACCCTCTTTCTCCAGCCCTATTTCCCTGTCTGTGTCTAAAAGCCTTTTGACTCCTATCACTTCTGTGCCTAAAAGCCTTTTGACTCCTATCACTGTGGAGTCCAGAAAGGGATCTACCTGAAGGACAAAGAAAAGATTCTTTTCTTTGGAAAAGAAGGAAGGCTTTGGAAACAGTTACGCCTCTGGGTCAACATCATTTGCTGCCTTTCCAGGAAATAAGAACATGATGATTTACCTGAGGTAAAGTCTATCATCCTGAAACCTCAAACTGGAACTACTGGCCAGAAAACCAGTTGATATTCTCAGTGAAAGTTTTCCAGGGCTTTCCCGAAAGGCCGTGTGGGTTTTCTGTGCTTTGATAGGTTCAGGGGCTCACACCTTTCCTTAAAACAGGCTAGGTTTCAGTCCTAGCTCTGCCAGTGTTTTTCCATGTGACCTTTGCAAAAGTTTGTATCCTCTCTGAATTTCAGTTTTCCCATCAATGAAAAGTTCTATGAAAGTTTCTGCCTCATCTAACTCACTGGGTTGTTGTAAGAAACAGACCATGGAGGCAGTTTTCAAACTGTGAAAGTATTTCTAGTTTTAGTGCACTTTTCAGTTATGACAGGAAGGAAAACAAGAGCCACAGCATATAGAAAGTGGGCTTTGCTAGGCAGAGAGAAAGAGAGGGAGCAGACTTTAAATCCCTGCATAAGGAGAAAAAAATGCATGTTGATGAGCAGCTGATGAAAGGTTCACAGAAAAGAGGCTGGAGGAAAAGGAGGCATGTAGAAGGGCCCCTTCTTAGAGTTTTGGGAGCTGATGGAAAAGACATATTTACCAGAGGTTGCCAGAGGAGTGCTGACCTTTTCCAGTGAGGTAGTTCCTGTCTTTGATGTGTTTCCAGCTCTGAATTAGTCTAACCCTGTCCTTGCTGGGCTTTTGTGAAGCATCCAGCAAGGCTGGAACAAAGCACTTTATTGTGGCGCATGAAAAATATCTTGGCTGGGAGGGACAATGCCAAGGCTAGGAGGGCTAAAATTAGACTTTCTGGTGTGTTTGCCTTAGCAGTCGAAAGGCCTCCTCCACCTGCCTCCTCCCTCTGCACTGGGCCTTTTGAGAGCACAGGTAGCATGTGCTGGGGGGGAGAGAGGAAGAGCTGCTTCCTAGTGCACCCTGTGGAGATGACAAATGTTCCTGGGCCTGTGTCACTCTCACCCAGAGTAAAATGCATGTGCAATACTTAGTTTGAAGGGACATGTTTCCATATCATCTAATTTGTAGGTGAAGATAAAACCATGTTGTGCCTTCCCATTAACGTAATGCCCTTCCAGGCTGAAACTGAAAGGAAACCTGAAGACAATCATATATTTGAATCCTTATCTCAGAATTTACACCTTACCCTCTGTAACCATTGCAGAATCCAAAGACCCAGATGAGAAACCATAAAGTATGTTTTAGGGCAAAACCTGTTATTTCAATGTAGGAGCTCATCAAGCTCCCTTCCTTGCTTGGATACTATCCTTACGTATGCATTTCTTTCCCTGGTGAGGCAACTTGAGGGTCCTCTGATGCTTGGTCATTTGTCTCATAATTATCTGCTTCTGGGCCTCCTGGGAGTGGTGGCAGGAAAGGATTTGGATCCTGAATACAAGAGCAGCCAGCAATTGAAAGAACAGGGGATGTTTAGCCTGAAGAAACAAAGACTCAAGGGAGGAAATGTGAGCTCTTCTCAAATAAATGCAGGATTTACTGGCATAAAAATAGACATATAGATCAGCATAACAGAATGGAGAGTCTGGAAATAGATACAGCAATACAGACTCAATATATGATCAAGGAAAATTTTCAGAACACGGGGGAAAGGAAATATAATTTTGTAAGTGACATCATCACCCCTTGATAGCTGTTTGATAAAAAAAGCAAAAACCATACCATATGCTGTCTTTTGAAAAATCATTAACATTTGGAATAAAGAGTTTAATATAAAAATTAAGCTAAAGAAAACTATCGGAAATTGAAAATATGATAGGCAGAATGTTAATAGTTATGTGTATGTATATACAGTCACATGCCCCATAACAACGTTTCAATCAACAATGGACCACATATGAGGTCAGATAATTAAGTTTGAGAACTTACTCTAGAAAAAGTGCTACAGACCCTATTGCTGAATATCACTCTAGTCACTGTCATGGGAATACTTTGCACTGATACTGGAGCCTAGAATACCCTTCAAAATACTTTTTCTAGGATGAGTTCAAGAACTTAATTGTCAGGCCTCATACAATGGCAGCTTTCATGGCCATTCCAGAAAAGAGTTCGCAAATTGTTCATACATGATGGTGTTCCCACAAGTTAGCACCATATTTTTACTGTATCTTTTCTATGTTTGATATACACATACTTACCTTTGTATGCATGTACTTGCCTGTAGTGTTCAGTACAGTAAAATGACGTCCAGGTTTGTAGCCTGGAAGCAATAGGCTATATACCATATAGCCTAGGTGGGTAGCACGCTGTACCATCTAGATTTGTGTAAGTATACCCTATTATGTTTGTACAATGATGAAACAGCCTCATTGTGCTTTTCCCAGAATATATCTCTGCCAGTTAATGTATGACTGTATTTACATGTAAACCAAAAACCAATGATTAAGGAAACCGTCAGAATCAGAGGAGAAGCATGATCCAAGAGTATGAATAGGCAATTATACCAGAGTAATCACAAATAGTAAACAAACCAAGATAAACATTTTTAACCTAATTATTAGGGTAAGATGAACTCTCTAAACAAAACAAAGGTAGACACTATGAGACTAGTAGATAAAGCTACATACAGACTCAAACTTTAAGCAGTATGAAATGGGCAAAGGATATAGACAAAAAATGAAATATCAATGACTAAGTTCATTCCCACAAATTAAATCAATGACTAAATTGATTCCCACTAAAATTGTATGTTGGTACAACCCACTATTCCAAGAACAAGAACCAGGTTTTTTAACTCACAGTCTCATGTTATTTCAGTTATTTTCTTTTTTTTTTTTTTTTTTAATTTTTTTTAATTTTTTTATTTTTATTATTAAATCATAACTGTATACAATGATATTTCAGTTATTTTCTAAATGATTTTCAATGATTTCACCTTCAAGGGATGAAGGGATGATGTATTTTAAGCTAATGATGGCTATCCCCTTATTTTTGTTTTCTTAGGAATTCAGGAATCTGAGCCCCTTATCTTCATCTCTCCCAGGCTAGGGGGTGACCAGCAGTCAGCCCATTATTTGTACCTTCCTTGTATTTTCTTTGCATTCCTTTAGCTACCCACAGGAGAAGTTCAGCTCTTGGATGTCTCCTTCAAAAAAAGTTTACTGGCTTAGGTTTCATGAAATCCTGAAGTCTTCCGTAAAGTGGCAAGAGTCTTTCCTCTCAGTATCTAAACCCAAACTGTCACAATGGAATGAATGAACGAGTAGAAGAAAAACAAAGAAAAGTGCCTGGGCATCCACTGGGGCCAGTGGCTGGCGAGGATCCCAGGGAGGCTGTCTTGCCTTGGCTGATGAATGACTTTACTAAATTACTTGTAACATTTTATGGACTGTATTTGATTGCTTTTTTGAAAGAACTAACTTTAATGTGCCCAAAGAGTTTTGAGCTAGAAAATTAGTTAAAATATGTATAAGTAAGATGAGTTAAATTTCTGACTCATCTAAGACAGCACAGTTAAAAAAATTGGTAGCAGACATCTTTGAAACTGTGGTGCAGGAAGCTTAGCTTTTATGAAAGAAAAGAGTGGGTCAGGAAGGAGCATTTCACGTGGGATGGCAGGGATAAAAGGCTGTGTTTTGGCCCATGTACAGTCATTTTCAGGGACAGAGAAAAGTTCTCTGTTGACTGAACTCTGCTGACATTTTCTCAGCCATATAAAGGTGGAGGGGGGAATCACAGAAAGTTACAGGCTAGAATGAGGGCCTATGGATCAGTTATGACTTAAAGAAGGAGAATAATATGATGGGCAGGACAAATTGGAAAGCCTAAATGGAACTACCAGATACGTGAAGAATATAAGGAAAAAAAACCTTAAATCAATCCTAGTGAATAGCTTCTGTGGAGCTAAACTCTAGGTAGCTTGTAGAAAAGGCACGTTTGCCATTTGAGAGCTATACCAAGCATAAGGCCGTGGAGGACATAGTGGGCAGGACCATGTCCCTGCCTCAGTAATTCAGTGAAAAGTTGTGAGTTTGCCATACCAAGTCAGAAACTGAGAAGTCAGCATACACTTCTCCATTCTTCATCCTAATGAGTCATAAATTCCACTGTTTCTACCCATGAATTCATCTTCTGCTCTCTGTCCCATTGACTGCACGTCACTTTTCATGCTTCCTTTTTTTTTGCAACTATCTAGTTAGTTTTCCTTTTTTCCGCCTCTATCCTTCAAATTTAGTCTTGACATTGCTGACATAGTGATATTACTAGAATAAATATCTAATTATTTCGGGCAGTGTCTTTCTGTTGCCAACAGGGAAAGTCCTAGTCCCCTTGTCAGATGTGGAGGGGCTGCCATGATCTTGTCCATGCATTTCACTGCAGTGTCTTCTCTTACCACTCCTAACCCATACTCCCAGACTCGGGCCCACACTGAATCTGCATTTTCCAGAATTTATCAATATTTTATCAGGCTCTTGAATAAGAGGGTAAGAGAATAAGAGGAAAACTTGAAGTGGGCAGGATAAGCTAATGGAAAGGGTTAAACCAGATTTGATTCAAATCTCAGCATTAATTCTCACTGTATGACTTCATTCAAGGTATTACACTTCTCGTAGCTTTCATTTACTCATCTTAAAATAAATCCAGATATGAGATTTAATGAAGATTAAATATGCAGTAAAAAAATTAGTACTGATTATTGCATGGCATAGAAAGGCGGCTCCCCTTTTCACCTCCTCCTCATTCTTCTTCCTCTTCTTCTGAGTGTTAATTATATGGTTTGGCACAAGTATCTTAGGTTGCTCCAGTCACTCTGTAAGACTCAGATCCCTGCTGGGAGCAGTGGCTCATGCCTGTAATCCTAGCACTCTGGAAGGCTAAGGCAGGTGGATTGCTTGAGCTCAGGAATTTGAGACCAGCCTGAGCAAGAATGAGACTCCATCTCTACTAAAAATAGAAAAACCGGAAGAACTAGCTGGATGTTGTAGCAGGTGCCTGTAGTCCCAGCTACTGGACAGGCTGAGGCAAGAGGATCACTTGAACCCAAGAATTTGAGGTTGCTATGAGCTATGCTACAGAGGGCAACAAAGTGAGACTCTATCTCAAAAAAAAAAAAAAAAAAAAAGAAAAGAAAAAAAAAACCCTTAAAACAAAAAAACAAGACTCAGATCTTCCTTTTAAACCTCAAAACCTCTCTATCACATGGTCTCTGTGGACAACCAGCTCTTTATCTACAGATCTCCTTCACCCTACTGAATGCACCAAATAAATGTCAAATAAAAACAAGTGGTTCCAACTCAGACAGAAATAGGAATAGGAAGGGCCAATCGAACAAGAAAGAATTCACATACTAGCTAGTCTGTAAGTTTTTATTAACTTGCTGTCTATATTCAAATAATTTGGTTCCAACTTGTCTCTCCATAGAGAGATCATATAATTTATTGTCCAAAGAGCACACTGTGAGAGTGAAAGGAAATACTATTATTTATTTGTAGTAGGACAATAGGCATCATTCAGGACTATGCTGAGAAAACTGGGGTGTACTTTTGCCCTAGCTCCCCAAGTTTATTTCCTATCATGCTCTCTGTTATTTACAATGCTTCAGCCACACTATGTGGCCCTCTCTAACATACGGAGTCGTTCTAACATTAGGGCCTTTGCATAAACTTTTCTCTCTCCTTGGAATTCTCTTCTCCTAAAATACTTTTGGGCTGACTTCTCACCATTCAGGCCACTGCTTAAAATGTCATCTTTCAGGTTTTTCTATCCTCTCCACAACATATCCTAGTGACTATCTCATTACCTTGTTTTATATTCTTCATAGCTTTTAAAACTATCTGAACTTACATAATATATTTATTAATGTGCATCATTTTTTCTTGAATGCCTCCTTTCATTGGGATATAAGCTCCAAGAAGGCAGGAGCCTGGTTTGTTTTGTTTACCACTGTGTGTGCTTAGAACTGCCCCAGGTACTAAGTAGGTGCTTAATAAATATTTATTAAATGAGTATCTTAACTTTCTATCATTTTATAACAGGCTGTGCATCTTGATAGTAACAATTTTTGATATTTACCATATTAGTGTGCTCTTTTCATATATCAATGCAAAGAGGTTGTCGCTTCCAAGCTGGTTGAAAGTTCAACTTTAATAGGTTCCTCTAGCTACCTGGCCTGCTGCTCATATGCTCAGTAGGGTTAAGCAACAGTAGGCATGATTCTTAATTATTCTCAGCTTCAGGGAAGAACTGAAATAAATAACCTTAAGTCAAATTAGACTAATGTTTAAAAAATTAGTCTTAGTTGTGTCTTAGGTTCCTATGAGATAGCATGCTAGTACCTAGAGAAAAGTGTGGTTTGGGTTACAAAACAGGGAAGTTACTTAACCCAAATAATAGCTAAAAAATAGGCTTTTGGTATTCTGGATATTTTTGGATGATAAGTCATTTTCTTTCCCTGCTATTTCAGAGTGCTGTTGGAGGTTTTTGTCAACCAAATTTGAACAATGGAAAAATCACCAGGTGATTTTGGGTGAATTAGTCTTGCCACTTTGGACAATTATTTAACCTAAGGCTCAGCCTCCTCATTTCTAAAATTGTGATAATATAACTCTACTCAAAGGGCTTTTGTAAAATTAGAGGTAATATAATTAAAAACCCTATCACTGTGGCTAATATAATAGATGCTCAATAAATAATAACTACTTTTATGGCTTATGCACCAGATTGTATTGATCTGTGTATTCTGTTGCATATGGAAAAAAGTTTTAAAATAATACCAATCCATAGATATTTATTCTCATTAAGAAAATCCTGATGCCAAATACAGTAAATCCTTGGTGTTAATAGATTTAAGATTTGAAATATAAGGTATTCCTTGATGGGCCTAAAGCCCATTAAGTCAAATGACTTATAAGTTTCCTAGAATGTAAATTTGAGATATGCTTGATGAAGGGCTGATTATGTAGGATTAAGTCTTTCAGTGAATGAGTGATTCTCCCCAGGGTCCAATGCTCCGTGCAGTTTTGTTAATCTCTACTCTTCTTTGTGCATGTAGGAACTATAAGTGATCAATAGATACAGCAGAAGCAAAAAAGCCTTTGTTTCTTTGAGAAAAATGTCCCCTTGAAAAACATACCTCTTCCTGCTAGTAATGAAAGTGAATATAAAGTACAGAAGCCAATCACTTCACTGTATTCTATAAAGAGAATTATCTGTCAGACACTCATTTTAGAAATTTGTGAATATTTTGAAATGTCTCCCTTAATTTATGCCAGGTATATGAGACTGAGCAGAAGAGATCTCCCATCAAACATTCCAAAAGAAAGAATTAAAAACAAGACATGGGAATCCTAAATTGGAACACTAGCCACTCAGTATAAAAACCCTAAGAAATATCACCAACCTATTACAGAGCTCTGGCAATTACAAATTCTAAAATACTCTTAAGCGGATGTTTTCAAAACCTCTTTTATATAATGTCTTGTTCAAGAGATTAGAAACTTGAATTATCTCATAAAAGTAAAGAGTAGAACAGGGTATACTAGAGACTGAGAAGGGTAGGGGGGATGAAAAGATACAGAAAGATTTATTAAAGGAAACAAAAATTACAGCTATGTAGGAAGATTCGTTAAAGGATACGAAATTACAGCTATATAGATAGAATAAGTTCTAGTGTTCTATAGCACTGTAGGATGACTATAGTTAACAATAATGTATTATATAGTTGTAAATAGCTAGAAGGAGGATAATCAATGTTCCCAAAACAAAGAAAGTATAAATATTCGAGATAATGGATATCTTAATTATGCTGAGAGATTGATTAAATAACACTGTATATTATGTATATGTATTAAAATGTCACTAGGAACCCGATGAATATGCACAATTGTTATTTGTCATTTTAAGAAAAGGATAATTAGAAACTTAAACACCAGAACAAGTAATTATAGGGGAAAAACTGAATAGAAATTCTAAAAATATAAGGTCAATATATTTTTAAATATAGAGAGTTTAAATAATCATTGAGATACAGGTAAAGAGAGAAATAGCAAATTGGAAGATGGGTCTAATGAAACTCTATGGTTTGATTTCTCTCCTACTCTCTCTCTTTTCACCATTTAGCATTTTTATTTTATTTTTTAATTTTATTATGTTTTTGAGATAGCGTCTCACTCTGTTGTCCCAAGCCAGAGTGCAGTGATATGATCCTAGCTCACTAAAACCTCAAACTCTTAGGCTTAAGTGATTTTCCTCAGGAGGGTGAGGCAGGAAAATCACTCAAGCCTAGGAGTTTGAGTAGGAGAGAAATCAAACCATAGAGTTTGATTTTAAAAACTTTTCTATTTAAAAACTTCACATGGCTACCTAATAAATACAGATCATGGAACCCAATTGTATGTACCCTTATATCAATCTGAAAAAAAAAATTACATGAAAAATGTCACTAATTTCAGAATAGGAGAAATAAAACAAATTCATACACAGACACGTGGCAATGAAATTAAAGAACATCAAAGTTGAAGAAAATTATCTTAAAACCTATCAGAAACAAAACTCTGGTTATCTCAAAGGAAGAGAAAATAGTTTAAAGTCAGCTTTGTCATCAGGCAAAACTGATGCCAATAACAAAAGAAATGGCTTCAACATACCAAGAGAAAAAGACTGAAACTATGAAACTCAATAATTTTATTCAAAATGTAATAAGATTCAGACATGTTTAGACACACAAAAATTACAAGAAACAATAATAATGGACTGTACCAGAAAGAAGTGTAAAAGTATATATATACTTCAGGAGGAGGGAAACTAAAACCAGAATGCAGTGGGTATAAGAAGCAATCACTCACACTTTTCATATGAAAGATGAATCACAACTATAGCCCAGGATGAAGGAGGGAAGGGGGAGGGGAAAAGAGCGGGGTGGGTCAATAGAGGGAGGGTTAATGGTGGGCGCACACCTATGGAGCATATTGCAAGTACAAGTTGGATCTATCAGGAGTAGAACACAAATGTCTTAACGCTGTAATTGAGTAAATGAGGTGAAGGCTATGTTAATTAGTAGGATGTATGCACTCCAATTTGTACAAATAATCAACACATTGAATCCCACAATGGCATAAATGTATTCATGATCTATGTACAAATGACTTAATAAAAAAAAGAAAAAAGAAGAAGAAGAAACGATGAGCAAAGAAACTGATGCAACAAGATAGTAAACAACAGTGGATGACCTGGACTGGAAAAACAAGGTGTAACAAACATACTAGACACCAGTGACGTGGAGGATAGCAGGGGATATTTTGGTGTTAAAATATTCAAGGTCTAAAGTTTGTTAAATCTACAAATTAAAAAAGATAATAAAGCCACTCTCTGAATAGTGGTAGGTGTTACTTCAAGATAGAGAAAAGGTAAGTAAATAAATAAGTGTTAATCTAATGAAAGACAGAAAAGAGAGGTCACCTCTTCCCCCAAACACCTAGTAAATAAAAACCATAAAATATAAAATAAGAATATAGAAATAATTCTAAATGCAGGTTATCAGCCATCATAATATAGCTGCATACCATTTATAGGAAACCATCTAAAGAAAAGAAGAGGCTAATCTAACTTTTGAAAAGAAAAGAAGAAGACCTAAAAATTATCAAATAGAATCCAGCAGTGTATTCAAGAATATCGCTGTGAAGTAGGGGTTATTCCTGGAATGCAAAGATGATACATATTATTAGAACATCTATTTCTGGTATTATCTTTACTAATAAAGGAAAAAACCTTTTCATTAGAAAAGTAAAATCACCATATATTACTGATAATTATGAAGGAAAGAAAATCTCTCAGTAAATTAAGACTAGAAGAAATATCCTTAATCTGATAAAGTGTCTATACCAAAAAAACTACAGCAAACTGATATTGAAAAGTGATACTCTATTGTATTAGAAACTAAATAATATAAGATACTTAGTAATAAACTTCACAAAACTGTGCCAAAATTTTATGAAGAAGACTATAGAACTTTATTTTTAAAAAATCTAAATAAATTGGAAACCAAATCATCTAAATGCATCAATTCTCTTCTTGTTAATGTACATACTGAATTCAATTCTACTAAAAATCCTAACTGTAGATTTTCATGATGCTTGATAAATATTATTTTAAAGAGAAAATGTGAAAGCAGAGGGTTAAGAATATGTAAGACCTAGTTTGAAGATGAAGGAAAATGTTTTACTATGCCAAATACATAAGCTTATTATAAAGCCACACTGTTTAAGACAGTATGGTAGCGGAGTAAGAACAGAAAAATTAATTAACACAATAGAATAGCCAATAATTTGGGGAATTTGTATGTAATAGTGGATACTTAATACCAGAAAAAAGAAAATATATTCAATAAAATCATGTTAGGATAACTCATTATCTACAGGGAAAAAATAAAATTAGATCTCAATCTGATGCCAATCACAAAAATACATTTCAGACAGATTAAAACTTAAAATAAACACAGTATGCACAAATGATGGTAAAAGATTGATAAATATGATTACCTCGAAAGCAGCCATGAACAAAGGAAATAGGTGACAGGCAAACAGAACATATCTATTCTATTCAGAAGATATGCAGAATTCCAAATAATAGATAAGAAAGACAAACAATCAATCCTACTGACTATGAGCAAATAATTTACAAAGAAGAAACTTTAAATGGACAATAAGTGTAAAAACACGCAAAATTATATGAGGCAACTTCATACAAGTCGTTTAGTAAAAATTTTTATTTTAGTATTCTGATACCAAGTGTTTACAAAGACATAGAGAATATGAACTATTTCTAATATACTCCTGATAGGAATATAAACTAATATATCTTCTTTGGAGAACAATTCAGCATTTTAAATATAGCAGAAGATGCATATAGAACACAATCTGGTAATTTCATTTCAACATATATACCACACATGTATACATAAGAGGCATGCAAAAAAGATGTACATTTTAACTTAGTAATACCCCCCCAAAAAAACAAATAAATGTTCATAAAATAGGGAATAAATAATTAATTTGAGGTATAATCACATGATGAAATACTGTATGGTAATTAAAACAAATGAACAATATTATATGAATAAAAAGTGATCTAAAAATCTTTTTGAGAGAAGCAAGTTGGAGAATGATATATGAAGTATTATATCAGCTACTTAAACATTAAAAACAATCAAACTGATGCTATGTAGACACACATTTAGTAAAAATATTAAAGAGTATTCATGAGGGCATTCTGGCAGGTGCCTGTAGTCCCAGCTTCTTGGGAGGCTGAGGCAAGAGAATCACTTAAGCCCAAGAGTTGGAGGTTGCTGTGAATTGTAACACCACAGCACTCTACCAAGGGTGACAAAGTGAGACTCTGTCTCAAAAAAGAAAAAAAAGTATTCATGAAGAAAATGCATGCCAAATTCAGTAGAATGATTATTTCTGAGGAAGAAGTGAGGTGAGTGGGACTAAGAAGAGAAATGAAAATAATTTCAAAGTTGAGATGGCGTTAATATTTGTAACTTCTGTTTGGTAGGTCAATGGATATTTATTATATCATTTTATAAACTTTTCTGTATGGTTGAAATGTTTTACAATTAAAAAATGTATTTTCTTTTAGAGCTTTTTGTAATTCATTCTTCTCTCTAATCCAAACTGACTTTTTCATAGGAACATTACAATGTTGAAGACTAATCAACTAAACTAGCCAAATGGTCATCTGTGATCTTGGGTAATGCTGTTTTCCTCTAGCTCTTGGAATAATCGTGTCCGTTTCAAAGGAAATAACGTGGTAGAATGCTAAAAAGAAAATTGTGCCATACTCTATGAATTTCACTAATTTAAAGCATGTCCATAAACCAAAAAATAGCCGGGCATTGTGGCGGGCGCCTGTAGTCCCAGCTACTCGGGAGGCTGAGGCAAGAGAATCGCTTAAGCCCAGGAGTTGGAGGTTGCTGTGAGCTGTGTGAGACCAGGGCACTCTACCGAGGGCCATAAAGTGAGACTCTGTCTCTACAAAAAAAAAAAAAAAAAAAGAAATGCAAATAAAGCATGTCCATTTTAAGTTTAGGAAAAAACACATTTATCTAATATTCCATTGGTAATTCTCAACTGATTTCATATTTATGTCATACATTTTTGATATCACAATCTAAAATGGAAATTCAAGTTAGTTTCCATAATCTCATGGCTGCTTTGTTGGTAGTACAGTTCTGTCCGCTAAGAATAATACTTTTGAGCCAGTTGTTACCCATTGCAACTATTTGTTTACTTGCAGGACTCCACTAGACTCTTGGATTGCTTTGAAGAAGGGGACTCTGTCTTGCTCATCAATGCCTATATCAGGTAGGTGTTCAGTAAGTGTTTAAAAAATAATTTAATAAATATCTATTTTCATCTGTGACTGTAGATATTAGATAGAGCAGTTTAATGAAAAATTTATAAGGCAATTTGAAAAATTCTAATCTTTGGAGGTTCTAAGCTAGAACCAACAAAGTTGGAAGGAGAGTAACTCTTTGCACCATCTGTTTTTTTGCCATTGTATAAGCATAAAATGAGCATATAATCGCTTATAGTTGCTGTTTACAAAATCCTGAGCATAAGTATTGTAATAATATCTTAAAGGCCATTCTGAACAATCTCATGAGATGGTGCAATAAAGGTCCATTTGATGATAAATATGCATTTCACTGCCAAGATAGAACACAGTTTTTGGCTAATTATCTAGGCATAGTTTCTTTGAGCTAATGAATTCAGAAAGTACATTTTAAGTTGGAAGGACTCAAAGAAGGCACAAAGGAGATTGCCAGGCTGCATAGAAAAACATAGTTCTATTTAATGATCAGCTGTTGTTTTCCTTTTTTTGAAGACTCTATTTTCTAATTAATTTTTTTCCATTTTATTTTATGACCTTTGACACATTTCTAAACCTAACTGAAATCATTTCTGGAGCAAAGAAATTTTATCTATTTATCCTAGATAAATAAAAGACAGAGAAGAGCATGACTCTGGAAAAAAAAAATAAACCACTTAATGTAATTAAAGGAATTGGTTTGAAAAGGGAATATTTAGAAGAGGTTCAATTTTATCTGCCTTACCAGTATATATATGTATATATGTGTATAAATGTGTATTTGTGTATGTATATGTGTGTAAACATATGTAATATATATATGAATAAAGGAACACATACAAGATACCAGAAAGAAAAATGCCAAATAATCACAATAATAAACACTGAATATTAGGATGTTGGTTTTTATTTCCTTCTATTTTAATACATTTTAGATTCTTTATTCTTATCAAGTATTACTTTTATAATGAAACTGTACTTTTTACAAAAGAAAGATTTACAAATTCAGATAGTAGACACAATTCTCAAATGTTTAGCAATTACTTATTTACTTAATATCTTAACAGCTGTCCTGATTGACGTAAAGTTAAGAAAGTTGATGGATCACCAAAGTTCTCCATTTCTACTAGTAAGTGTACAGTGTTGTCTGATGCCAAGTATAGCAAAATGCCCCGCACTACAGTGAGTTTTCAAACAGGCCCAACTCTGGAGTCATACAGATCTGTATCTGGTGGATGATCAAGCATATTACTCCTTGCCTCAATACCTCATTGTCTTCTGCTGTGAAAATGGAGAAAATACTATAATGCTGCTGGTGTTTGCTCTGAAGATTATGTGTTACATAACATATATCTATATGGTACTTAAATTACTTTTGGCATGAAGCAGCTAGCTCCCTTCTCTCTTTATCTCACCTTTCTGGTTGCTTCTTGCCAAACATCTGGGATATATCCGTTATTAATATGTCATGTTCTATTTTTAGTGGAAATGACTTTATCCATGCTTCATGTTCAGGAAGGTAGCATTAATGTGTTTTTAGGCAGGGATGCCCTAAAGTCCAATCAAGGTTGGGTCACTCATTTAAGAGTGGCACAGCACAGGCCCACTGGTGAGACAGTAAGGCTGAATAGTGAGAAGAACTCTACAGATAGAGGTAAAAATAATCAGACCTGCCCCTTCAGGGATGTAGTATGGAAGGCAAATGGCACTGGATCATTCGTCAATAATGAATGTGAGCTGAGCTGCAGAGAGAGAAGCTGAAATGCTATGTATAGACAGAACATCTAGTATCCCACAAAGCAAAGAAAAGGAGTCAGCAGTAAATCCCTAGAGTTCTGCTGGCTCTGGATGGTTGTGTAGGTCTAGTACTGATGTTTAATCCTTAAAATAAGTCCTCTTTGTACAACAATGATTAGAGGAAGATAATATGGCTTTTATATAACGGATATCCTCATCAGAGACAAACTGCAGGTTCCTAAACCTACGGCCAAACTTACACAGAAGCAGAAAGAACACCTGCTTACATCATCTCACTGCTCTGCCCAAATGCTGTCATTAAGGGAGAAAAAATATTGCTTTGATTTCTAAAGAATGGGAGATTCTCACAAAGATCATGTGAACATTAGCTTTGTTATTTATTTCCAAAAAAAGTCTATAATCATCTGAAAAATAAAATTTGGTCTGTGGATTGCTGAGGTGAAGTCTGGAGGTGGAGAATTCACCAAATTATTGCCAAGAATCTGTGAATATGAATGAATACTAAGCCATAAAATATGAATTAATTAAACATTGCTGAATTTATAATAGGTGTTTGTCATGTGTGTTCTTTTAATTAACTGCTAATCTTGGGAGCTTGAAAAAGTTGGTATTACAGAGAAGTCCTGGAAGTATAAAGTCCTCCTAGAAAATCTTGGACACACCTGGCACAAACTGTAGACATGAAGGGACCTAAATAGGTTCAAATTGAACCTTTCCAAAATTCATTCTCCAGAAATATAAGTCTGATCAAATCACTTCCTTTCCAAAACTTTGAATAGCTTCTTTCTGCTCTTAAGATGCAGTAAGGAATACTTAACACTCTTAAGAGAGATTCATCATGGCCTGGAACTGGCTGCTCCCATCTCACTGTTCAGCCCCATCCAGTGCCCCTCTGCCCGGTCCCTTTTGGAGAAGCCCCCATTTCTCAGCAGGTTAACCATCAAATCTAGCCCTGACATGTACTGTTCCTTCTGTGGGGACCTCTCTTTCTGGGCCTTGTTTCACCTGGCGGACTCCCAGGCCTCCTTAGGATCTTAGTATAAATGTCACTTTGTCTCTATCCTGGATTCCTTAGGCTGTTACTTTTTTTTTTTTTTTTTTTGAGACAGAGTCTCACTATGTCACCCTGGGTAGAGTGCTGTGGCGTCACAGCTCACAGCAACCTCAAATTCTTGGGCTTAAGCAATTCTCTTGCCTCAGCCTCCCAAGTAGCTGGGACTACAGGCACCCACCACAACGCCTGGCTATTTTATGGTTGTTGTTGTCATTGTTGTTTGACAGGCCCGGGCTGGATTTGAACCCATCAGCTCTGGTGTATGTGGCTGGTACCCTAGCCACTGAGCTACAGGTGCCTAGCCAAGGCTGTTACTCTTTTTGCTATGTATTTCCTTACCTCCCTTTTTTCCAGGCTAATCAATATTTAATCATCTGTTCATTATGCTGCCCTGCCATAAGCTCCATGAGGAAGTCTGACTTTTTCGGTTCTCATTTTTTCCAGTACAGGGGATGGCATAAATAGGCACTCAATTAGTATTTGCTTTGAACTCATGAGCTTAGTTAACTACTACATTCATACTAATGAAAGTTTTGAGGCCCAAAGAAGCAATTTATATCTATTGAAAACAGAATTGCTTTCATGCCCAAACTTTCTTAGTAAGGAGTATACAGGGGGTCTTTGGGTTATGAATGAGATAAGTTTTGCAGGTTTGTTCTTAAAATGAATTTGTATGTAAGTTGGAACAAACATTTATCTATTACCTGTGACAGCCCCCACTTGTAAGTATGAGCTGTATGTCAGTCGGATGTCTGTGACTTTGCACTGCCTGTACATCCTCATAGAAGCTCTTATCCTGTCTTGGCTTGTATGCTATAATCTGAATTTCAATTCTGAGCCAGGCATTATGGTCCAGAGGATACATAAAATCATCTTTAAAGCTTACTAAGATACATGTATATTGCAAATTCCTAGGTTCATGGCGTCTTTTGACATAATGAGAGTTTACAGACTTTATGGAATCAAATATACCTATTACTTTATAGTTTCATGGTTGCTTATTTCTCACTATACCTAAGTCATACATGCGTCTCTTTGATTTTTCTTCTAAATCTTTTTAAAAAATTGAAATTTTTTAATATACATGGAATTTATTTTACATAGTATGATACACGGGTCCAAATGTGCCTATTTCAGATGAATAATCAGTTGCAACAAGAATAACTTTTATTGAATAAACTACATTCTTCCCACTAAACTGAAATGCTAAGTTTTCTGATAATTCATAAAACCTACTCTTTTCTTGAATAAGAGCTATAGTTTTACAAAGGCACTTTGTCTTTCTTATAATTTAATCTCCTTATCAAATTTTTTATTTTTGTTTTTCCTTGAATCTTTTTTTTGAGACAGAGTCTCACTTTTTCGCCCTTCATAGAGTGCAGTGGTGTCATAGCTCACAGCAACTTTAAACTCCTGGGCTCAAGTGATTCTCCTGCCTCAGCCTCCAAAGTAGCTGGGACTATAGGTGCCTCCCACAACGCCTGGCTATTTTTAGAGATGGGGTCTTGCTCTTGCTCACACTGGTCTCCAACTCCTTGGCTCAGGCAATCTACCTGCCTCAGTCTCCTAGAGTGTGCTGGGATTACAGGCATGAGCCTCTAAATTATCTGTGTATATAATCAACCAAAATGATAGTTTAATCTCTTTTCTAATGTTTACTCTTTTTATTTCATTTTCTTATCATATTGTTTTTGCACAAATAAAATAAAAAATCTTTAATCCTTTCTGTGACAAGGCAGAATATAAATGTACAGAGACAATACTGTATCAATTCCCAAGGAAACTGGCTTATTGCTAGATTTCTTTTCCCTGTAACACATATTACATACACAGCTATGATTTAATAAAAAAAAAATTCTGGTAAGAAAATTAATGAGATTTACTTATGACATGAGTTATGTTAGGTAGAACTGGAAGGATATTAGAGACATTTTAGTTTAACTCTACTCATTTTATAATGCATATTATGAAACTATGGCCCGGAAAAAGAAAGTGATTTTACCAAGGTGAAAAGCTACAAGCAAAGCCCAGGCAAGAACACTAATTTTTTATGACCCCTGAGACCACGTTCTTTGTAAAAGACATAGTTGGTTAAAACCTTAGACATGAATTTAAAATATCATGGTTTATTGTGCTGATTTTTTTATGTTACATTTAAAGAACCAATTAAAAATCTAAATTAAAATACTTATTATAACTTTAAAATTTTGTTACTAGTAGTGTGGCAGAAGCTTCTAGTTTCCTCCAAAATCTATTTCTCTCTTCTTCCTTAGTAATAAAAACCCTAATTTTTAGTAAGGGTTTTGCTAAATGTAAATAAATTCTGACCAATGGCATGTATGCCGATTTTCAGGTCTGACTTAGGGAAGCGTCCTTAACAGGGAACGGTGTGCTCTTCAATTTTCCTTTTCTCCTTTCTACTGGCTGTAAAGCAGCCATGATGGCTGTGGCCGTACTACATCGTGAGGTGGAAGCCACCTGCCAGAAATGCAGAGAAAAAAGGCAGAAAGGGTTGGGTCCCTGAGAACTTGGGGCTTTGGGTCTGAGGCCACCCTATCAGCCCGGGACTGCCTACCTCTGAATTGTTGTATGTGAGTGAGAAATAAATTTCTCTCTTATGTAAGCCATTGCTATTTGGGATTTTCTATCATTTTAAGCTGAATTTAATTCTGATTTGCCAAGTAAATTAATTGTAAGGTGTCACAACAAAAGTAGAAATACTATCTGGCAAAGATAATCTGCAAGCTTTTGCTTCAGAAAAAGTAAAATAAATGTTTAATATGTAGTATTAAAATTCTGGTCATGACCTCAAGAACTTTGAGTTTAAAATAATGATAATGGTCATAATAATAATAATAATAGCTGTGCCCTGACTACTGCAGGGGAGCACTGGAGAGAGGTTACAAAACAGTCTTGAAGTTAAGTGACCAAACTGGTGTGCAACTCTTTGGCTATGTGACTGTGGGCATGTCACTTACTGTTTCTAAGTCTCAATTCCTTCATCTTAATAATGGGGGATAATGAAAATTCTGAGCATGAAGTTGTAAGCATTAGATAAATACATGTAATGAAGCCAGGATAAATTGGCCCCATGTAGTATTATTGATATGATAATTAAACCTCCTATTACTACCACCTTTAAAGGCCAGGCAGTCCATGACATCTATGTGACAATATTTATAATTACTGTGATAATACAGTGGCATAGATATCATTGTCTGAATTTCACAGATAAAGTGATTTATAAAACTTGATGTATTTTGTGACTAAGCCAGATTGGAACTTAGTCTGATTAAAAAATTCACATTTCTTTTCATGTCACCATGCTCATCTTTTGATCAAGACTCTACAGCCTTTAAAACATTATGGCAGACCATACATATTTGAAATGAATTTCCTGCCATCATTGTATCCTTTAGCTCCTGCTTCCTCTGTCAATAACAGCATCCTTGTTCCCTTTGCCCTTTGTCTATCTAGTTAATTCCCAGTCTTGGCGTGGCTGAAAATGATCTCACCTTGGGGAAGTTGGGGTTCTGTGTGTTCCAGAAGTGCTCCTGCAGCGTCTATGCTTCTTTCATGGAACTATAGAGGCACATGGGACTGTAGGAGCACTTGGCTTATTGAACCACCCACTTGAAAACAACCAGGAGTTTGAGAGGAGCCCCTGACACGCAGGTGCTTGCAGATTCCTTTATTCCAGGGAACTTGGTGTCAGAGGTGAGGTTCTCTTAGAGACTTCCCCAAATTAAAACTCCATTGTCTTCCGTTATTGGGGCTTTGTAAATGAGGAATAAATTGGGAGATGCTAAATTCTAGAAGAAATACCCACAATCCTCTCCTCAAGAGAAAGGCAGCAATGATCTTCCTTCATAAGGCCGAGCAATTGTAAACAAGTTTTGTGGCAATACCAAGAGACAGAATTGGAAATCCAGATTTCAGTGGATTTCCCTGCAATCTATTATTTCACACAGCCCCAAAACAGGTCTCCCTATTACATTTCTTTACAGAGTTACATAATCTCTTCTATGGCTCTTAATTTTATTTGTAACTGATGCTATTTTATAATTGTTTAGTATCTGTTTCTTCAACTAATCTTTATGAGGACAGAGATTATTACTGTTTTAATTTACCCCCTATGCCTAGTGCTATCCACATGATAGATGTTTAATAAATATTTGTTGATAGAATAAATAAATTGCTGAAACAAAGAGATGGTACCTCATATAAAAGCTATGCAATGAATATAAAAATAAGTAAAGTGAGCAGAAAGAGCACCAATTTGATTCAGATTTTAGAGGTATCACTTACAAACATCAGGACTTTAGGAAAACATCTCCATATCTGTATCAATTTCTTCATCTGAAGTAGGACTATTACCTATTTCATTGAATTGCTGTAAAAATGTATGAGATGATATGTATGTAAAACACTTGGCCAAGGCCTAGGCAAAGAGGTAATATGTGCTGATTGTTTACAAACATAATATACTTCAGTAAGCCATCTCTTTCACTTCTTCTTCCTGATTTAACTGATGGCATTTTGGAATACCTAAACATTCTAAAGGGTAATAATTTGTGAAAAGTGGAAAGACTTCAGATTACTAAACTCAAACAGATGTAAGCTTTTTTTGGAGCCAGAAATCTCTACCTTCCTATTCCATCTGTTAGACAAACCTTTGGGATCATTTGGTGTCTTTTGATTGATTCAATAAAAGTGAATTGAGCATCTTGGCATGCTAAGCACCCTCTGAAAATAATATACCAGTGAATTAGATAAGAAATGTGAATGTGCAGTCTAAGACCTTTGTTTAAATGTAAATAAGTCCTGGAAGGAAGTAAGACCTCAGTTATTCACATAGCACTGTAAACAACGATAATGCTAATTCTGGTGTCACACGTTCACTCCATCCCCAGCTGGGTTTTAGGTACACCATATGGATAATTTCATTTAATCTTAAAGGATTATGCAAAATAGACTTAATGCTTTCCATTTTATAGGCAAGGAAACAGAACCCTTGCAGCTAGTGAATGTTAATGTAGGGGCTGGAAGTCAGGTCTGTGTGACACAATGGCCATAATTTTCCTTCTACCATGATGTTCATGTCGGCCTATCAATCACTCTTAATGGTCTTACTGATTGAAGATGTGATGAGCTGGCAATATTTTATAATTTGCTTCCTTTTATTAGAATAAACAAGGTTCTTATAATAAACCTTTTAATAGCAGGTGCTCAGAAATGCTGGGTTTTCACGGGAACACGGACACTGCCTACATATGGAACAAAGATCTTTTTAAAATTAGCCTTAAAATAAATGGAAGGAAAAGTCAGGGTCCAGGAGGAGTTTTCCTTTTAAACCTAGGGTGCCAAACTCATGGACCTCAAACTACATAAAACCATAGATGTGCTTGTACTGGCCATTTTATTTGATGTCTTGTTTTGAAGGTCAAAGAAATTGGGCAGGTATTCTGCTTGCTCAAAATACCATTATTTTAACACTCATGTAACACCTGGCCCATTTCGTTTAGTGCCTGCTGTAGATTTTGAGCTTGAAGGGAGAGATTTGTCTTAAAGATCTTTATATCTCTGGGGCTGAACTTAATTCTTGGCATATAGTAGAAGCACAGGAGATGTTTGCTGTATGAGTGAGAAAAAATCCTATCCATTCAGCGCCTCCTGAAGTGTCATAGGAAGACTTGGGGCCAGCACAAGACAGAACAAACTGAGCACATGAAATTTGTCACTCAGTACCTCCTGGAAGCCCAGAGCCTTCTACTTAGTTTCTTTTAACAAAACTTGCTTTCAAGGAAAAAAAAAATCAGAAATGTATTTAAGCTGAAATATAAAGGAGCGAATTCTGTTTTAAAGCACTTAATAATGTTCCTTAAGGATCCTTCAGGTATTCAGAGCACTGAGCGATCCAAAGATTAATGAGGTAATGAAATTGGGGCACTTTTAGGTAGGCTTTGGTCAGGAGAGGCTTTTCAGAGCTTCTGAAAGAAAGGCAGCAGCCATTTGATCCCAAAGCTGGCCCTGAGGTTTACTAACTAGGGCAGATGCATTTTCCTCAAAGTACTAAATGTTAATGACTCTTAAGATCTACTCTTCTCTAGAGACTAAGCTTCTGCCTGCCAAACAGCAAGCATAAGTTCAATGAAATTACTTACCCTTCTAGAGATGGGCAGAGAGCTATGCTGAGGAGATTATCCAGGCTGTAGTCCAAACTATGTACACAAAAATTTTCCTGTTAGTGGTATTGAAAAAGTTAAAATGTCTAACAATAAAGAGACTAGTAAGGTAAATCGTATTCATACGTATAATAGCGTGCAATCCAGGTACTTAAAAATTACATTTGGATGGGTATGTAAATGTAATTAGTCATGGTTTTTCCCTAAGACCTGAACAGAATTTATTAGTATTTTATGGAAGATATTTACATCTAACTAAGTCCATAAGTGGAGTTGGTCTATAATTGTTTTATATTTGTTTTGTATGTACAAATTTGTTTTGTATAAACAACTTTTTTTTATTTTTGTTTGGTAATACCAGCCATATTAAATGAATTGGTTAATTTTAAAAAAATTGCATTTGAGAAGACTTTGAATTATAATATTGTCATTTTTCTGAATTTGAGATAATATTAAAGTCACAGACTTGTTTTCTTTTAATTTGGGAAACTATACAGAACCATAAACATGTCAGTGGGGAAGATTCAGGGCCATTAGTCATTAGCTATTTTGGCACAATTGTGGTCAAATTCCCATCCAGAAACAAAATGGGAAGGCTTTCAAGGGATTAAGAGCCAAAACACTCTAAGAAGTTTCCTCAAGCTTCTCAGCCTATTATTCCATTTTTTTCCTTTTTCTTTCCTCCCTCCCTTCATCACTCTCAGCCTCCTTCTCTCCTTCTTTCTTTCCTTCCTTTCCTCTTTCCCTTCCTCTCTTCCCTTTTCTTTCTTTCCCTCCCACCCTTCTGTATATATCAAGTGATCCTCTAGACTCAGCCCCCAGAGTAGCTGAGACAATAGGCATGTGCCTTTAGTCTGGTTATTTATTTATTTTTTATCCTAGAGGTGGGGTCTTGCTATTGCTCAAGCTGGTCTCAAACTCCTGGCCTCAAATACTCCTCCTGCCTTGGCCTCCCACACCTGTAATCACACGTGACATTGTCAGCACGAACCACTGTGGCCAAACTTCTCAGCTTAATTTTAAACTCAGACTTCAGTCTAGCATGGGGAGAGGGAGAAACCTGCCCTTTTTTTCCTGCTCATTTCCCTTCTCTATTATCTGTTTTGCTGCTTCTAAGTAGGTGCCAGGAGAAAGGGGTTAATAGGAAATGGGCAAAGTCTTACTTGACTATTGCCAAGATAACCTGGCACTCTATAAGTCAAATCCTCAGATGTTTCTCCTTATCCTGGGTGTTTGAGGACTTAACACAGTTTGTTGATGGGACAATGCACAGTTGACATACTCCTATTCTGACATTCCTCCTACTCTGTTGGCCCCAGTGGTACACCTCTCTAAACGGGACCTAGACATTTAACAGACACTGTTTCTTCTCTCAAGGAATTCCCAGTGTTATAGGAGAGCTGACATGTATACAGTGATTATAATATGCACCCAGATGTGCTAAGAGAACTGACAGGTAACTTTTGGTTAGGATGAATGACTAGGGAAGGACCTCTAAGCAAACATAAGACTGCAATCATCAGAACAGTAGGCAGGTCCAGACAGGTGATTTCTGTAGTGACTGAGGAGGACTTGTCCCTGCTGGCCAGCATGAACACACACACAGCTCATCCAACTCAGGGTCCCTGTGGACACACTCACATGTGGGTCTCTTTTGTTTCTCTTGCTGGTCTCATTGTCCTTACACTGGATGTAAATACATATGCTAATTCTTGGAATTAGCATGGAAGCCCCAGTTACATTTATAGGTGTCTCTTAATCCCAGTAGAATGGAAATCTATTTCCATAGCGTCCCTGCTGGAGCAAACCGTGGGCATGACCATGGCTGCTTTGCTTTTCACGGGGTCTCTTTGGAAACTGAGACATGCTCACTCCACTGAGAAATGGCTGTGAGTTCAAGTTCTACAACTACATGAGAAATCCTGAGGCAAATATAGAGGATACAGATGTGCCTCAAACCTTTAATAATTTAAGGTTTTCATTCCAGATTATTTTACTTCAAAATCATTTTTTCAACTAAGCCATGAAAGCTGGTTATAAAGTTATCATAGATTTATCATTTTATCCCACACCATGGAGTGGGGTTGGAAAGGGGAGACAGGAGATTTATTTTTGTTTTAGCAAATGTAACCTTGGTGTAATAATTCATACAAGATCAATGCCTAGATTCTTAAATTACCTTTTAAAATCAAGAATAAACGGAAGTTGAATGATAATAATAAGTTCCTTACTCTCACAATCTGCAGAACATGTTCACAATAATTCTTAACTAGACAGGGTAGGTAACACTATACTTCCTTTCACATGAGAAAACTGAAAGTCAGAAGTTAAGTAACTTTCCCAGGGCTACCGAGTATGATGCCTGAAGCACACATCTAAGAACTCTCAGGTCTGTATACTTCTCATAACACAGTTCAGGTTTTGTCTTTCTAAATCAGTTTTCTAAAGTAGGTTCTTCTTAACAACAATGAAATGTTAATAAACATTTTAACATAAGTTTCCTGGGCAAATACATGTACAAATATAAAGTTAAACAAAGCTAAATAGACATGATGATCTTTACCACAGCACTACTTGGTCTTAATATGACAATGTGCACAGGGAATATCTCCGAGTGAGATGTAGTAAGAATTTCCCTCCCCCCAAAAGTCGCACAAAGTCTTTGAGGAGAACTGCCTATCAGTATTGTGGAAACACACCTTTAAAGAAACAAAGTTTAGAATGTCCTTATCACCCTTTCAACTATGCACTTCTCCTAGAATGAGGGCCTTTCAAAAGGCATTCCTTTCAATAGTTATAGCTATTGCTCTTAAATATTTTGCGTAAAAATATATAAAATATGACAGTACATTGAGCACATTGTGTATATGTCATGTGTTCATGTATCTACCTGTACGTATCTATCTGTGTGTATGTGCATTTCTCCCTCACCCCTGCCTTGAGAATCATTCTCTGTACTCGGCCAACGTGCGTTAATGTACACATCTACACACACTCAGCAAATGAAGGCTCTGATAAGCTAAGCCTTACTTGACCATGTTCTGCAACAGATGTGGTTATATGGCCTCCTTTTCTGCCATTTATTTGGTGTTATTTGATAAGCATTTATTTGATAGACAAAAGATATTCAAGTGGCAGTGCCAGACCTTGCACAAGTATGGGTGTCTCCTGGAATGTTTTATAGGTACTCAAGGTACCTTGGAGGAAAAGGCAAAGGAAAGAGAAGTTAAAAATCAGAAGGCAATTAAGAGTTGGCAGATGTTATCTATATTACTTATGAAAAGTAACATAGAATCACCTGGTTGTGGGGTGGGGGTTGTTCATTAACTGAGCATTAGTCACTAGAAACTTTGGAAACTTTAGTAGGAGGTATGTCTTAAATAAATAGAAGAGCTTTTCCAAATAGATACAGGAACACAGGTCTTAGCTGGGGCATCGATTCAGTTAGCATGGCTCTCCTGGACTGTACTCACATGCTACCTGGGATATGTGTGTATTAGCTGTAATTTAACTACCAGCAAATGAAGACACATAGACTTGGAAAAAATGCAGCAGAACACTTAGCCCACTAGCCTATACAGACTGAGAAGGTGAAATATAGACTGAGAAGGTGAAATATAGACCGAGAAGGTGGGCAAGAGGGAGACGTGGACAGGAGGGAGAAGAGCTGGGCAGAAAAGAAGGTGGGGGCCTTCAAGAGAGAGTCATTTATTATGTGCCAAGCTCTTCTAGGTACTATGTGTCCTTACTTTATTAGGTCTTCAACACCCCTACCAGGGAAATAAATTATCCCCATTTTCACAAATGAGAAAATAAGATCAAAAGATTAACTATAACCACAAGTCCTGCTCAATCCTATAAATCATCCAGGACGCCTTCTACCTTACCATAAAAGCCCTGGAGAAAAGAATGAAAGAGTAGATCACATAAGACTCCTCCTACAGACAGACATACATTGAAAGATTAGTCACAAAATGGGGTAGAATAATAGGGGAGCTGTGCAGAGAGTATCATACAGAAATGTCTTTTTTGGAAAGTATTAAAGGATAGAAGTATCATAGTACAATATTTAAGCAAAAAGGCAGGGCTCTAGAGATGATTTTTACTAAAGTATAATGATCAACTGTAGGGGTAGGTGGGAAAAAGAGACAAAGGTAATATGATTTAGCTACATTAAACAATAATTCATAGATAGCCTTAAAAGATACTTAAGAAGGAAACAAATGCAAACATTGCCTTTCGTTCTATTCTGTTGATCCCAATTGTACGCTGGTATTACATGGTAGTGTGATGATGACCAAGTAAAAGTGTAACGGGAGGGGGATGCTTTTAAAGGGAGTGAGAGAAACAGGAAATTTGGTGGCTCAGGGCAGGCATTTCTTTCTTTCTGAATTTTTCTCTTTTTATGCATCTGTAACACCTTTTAATTTCACTTGACTTACTGAATTACATTTATCTGTCTTCCCCACTAGATGTAAATTCCTTGAGGGTTGGGATTGTCTCTTACTTAATGTTGTACTACAATGACTGCATAGTGCTTGGCACATTTACTCAATAGATACATATTTTATAAGGCAGGCTAAGCACTATGAACTGTTCACTGCTCTTCAGTAGGGGCTGGATCCTTCTTCAGAAGTTCCACTATGAATGGATTACTACATATAACTCTATGACCCAAGTGGTTTATGAGCTCCTGATTTCTGATGAAAACAATGCTAATGATAAGAATAACCATCATTTATTGAACATTTTCAATAATAAGGTATTGTATTCTTTAAGTATATAATCTCGTATTTTCTGTTCGAGAATCCTGTGAAATACTACAAAAAAACCAAGGCTGAGAAATTAAACAACATATTCAAGGTTGCAGAACTAATAAACTGTGGAAATGGAGATCTTTACATAAGTGTATCTAGCTTAACAACGATTGTTTACATTTCATCTCATAATTTTCTTGATGAGTTTTTTCATTCACAAACAAAAAATGAGCAAAGATGAACAAATGGTTTTCATCTTACTCTGAAGAACAAACACCTTTGTACTCATTTAAAAGGAAAAGTAACAATTTTGTGAGTAGAATTTAAATTTATTTCGCAGCTTCTTTGTATTTTTCATGCAATTTTCCATATAAACAAGAAAGCAAAGATGAAGCACCTTATGTTAAAATTACAGAAACATTTGAACTTCTAGAATAAACAAAACTGATAAGAGTTCCATTAACTCATAACATTGAATACGAAGAATTCCACCAAACCAGAAGTTGCTATTATAATTGAAAGTCAAACTTGCACAGCAGTACTTGATACATTAATAAAAAATTATAATGAAAAGCATTTCAATTTTAGTGATAATGCTTAATAGCTCTCCAAGGGACGTTTGACTCACAATTTAGGATTAGAGTTCAAGAAATCAGAAATAAACACACTGATCACCAATTACTAAAACCAATGCAAAATATAAAATAACAGAGACTCTTGTAACACCAAAGTTTACCATTTCAAGTCCTTGAATTGCAAAACCCTTCTAAAATATAAAAAATTGAATTATTATGGTCTGGTTATTTGATCTGAAAAATTCACCCAGGCTTCAAAGCACATTTACCATGTTAATGATTTGCTTAAAACAAACAAACAAACAAACAAACAAAACCCCACAAACTATTTACATACACCTCCTCAAAAGTCTTTCATAGCTTATGAAATAAATAAACAAGACCCAAAGAAAGGAGGAAAAAACTATTTTTAAAGTGACAGATTTCTATGTTCAGACAAGTACCTACATGAGCAAGAATTAACAGGATTCATTCTCTGCATCTATAATAATTGTAGGCAAATTTAATTAATTTGTTAACAAGTTTGTCTTTTGTGAGTAATACCTTATAAAAATGAAATATTTTTATTAAAAGAGCCCTATTTTCTATAAAAAGCTCAGCAATTATGTTAGATACATTGAGATTGAAAACCATTTGATAAATTCGAGTATTCTAAATCTTAATTGTAATTTAGAACAAAGGGAAATTAAATGCTCACCCAGAAATAATCCAACAAGCCATTAGAAATACTACGTATTATTATTATTATTTTTAAATGAACAGCAGGTGGCTGCCAAGCAGGTCACCTGTGTTAGGACTGTAGTGAAGCAAGGCAGTGGAGAAATCCAGAGAAAAGTTAATAATCATGAAAACATTACCTGATTTGCATGCTTTAAGTTAGCTCATAAGGATATAGAACACCTATTTAATGTATTCACAGGTACCTTATTATTAAAGTGTCAAACCTGTTTGAAGATTGCTATTCCATTTCTGTTTCATCATTAAATAGTTTCTAAAGCATCCCCAAGATCCTTCCATCAGTAAAGTTCTCAATGAATCAAGCTGGGAGCAACTCAAACTATTTTGATTCACCAAAAGATCATAAGTTATCTTTAGAAACAAACTGAAAATGAGAAATGCAGTGTTGTGGTCCCTTCACAGTGTGAACACATTAAAATAATTCCATAACTCAGGAGACCATGATCTAAATAAGTGGAACACACAGCTACCATCCTCTACGTTTTTACTTCCTCTTTTACTTACCAATATTGATTTTATAAATGAGTAAAAATAATTTATCTTTTAAAATTATTAAATATAAAGGAAAAATACTCATGTAATTGAATTAAAAAGCATTCTACTCTTTAAAGTATTAACTTGCCTTTATATCTTTATTAAAAATAAATTGTAAAATAATCTAGCTTTTTCTTTAACTAACAAAAATATTTAAAGCAATGTTAATTGTGTACATGGTCTTACTAGAAATGATTTAATTTCTTGATATAATTAACAAGGTACATGCAACTGATTCTTGTTAGGAAAAATGTTTAATTGATAAATATTATTATTGAGCTTCTCCCTAAAAGTCATTGCATAGGTATTGTATAAATATAAAAGAGGTCATTAAAATCTTTGCCCTTGCAGACTATGATTTTATATTGTAGATATCTTTGTAAAATAAAAATTTTCTTAATATATATATTTTTATGTATCTGAGGGATAGATTATGTAACTATATGGATCCAATCCAGGTCATATATTCTATTAATTATGTGAATTAATCACTGAGATTGTAAAAATATCAATCATACATTAATTTATATCTGCACCACATTATGCTTTAGAAAGATTAATAAGCTTGTATCTCCTATATATAATTGAGACAGACATTGTCAATTTCAACCTTAGATTAAATGAATGTGATCCTGTCCATAAAAAAATAATCTTTCAATATTCCTAAATAATCACTAATTTTAGGAGCATAAAAATCATTCAATGCAAAGAATAAGACCTTTCGAACAACATGAAAATATATTGCTCTTATCAATTAGGAAACCACATGTTTGATAGTGATGCTTAGCTGTTGTTATTCTACAAAACGTCCCAGAGAGCTCCTCCATGATGTTTTGAATCCATACCTATATGCAACCCAAACAGAGAACCTATTTGTCTTTTGTGAGGAAAGACAACATTCCTGATTATATTATCCTATTACATGTGATTTAGGAATGTGGTTTGCAGTGTAGGAAATCACAGAAGGACATTTAGCAACTTCAAGTCTCTGGGTCTCTGAAGAGGCTACCTGGCATTCAGAATAGCCTGGAATGGAATAGCAAGATGGGGTAATAATATAACCCAAGAGCATTTGTTAGAAACAGAGTCTATCCAAAACAGAGTTCATCCCAATTCTGTAAAGATTTACCAAGAGGGGAGGGGTTAAATTAAATTGATAATGGTAACGGTGTTGAGAAACTCACCACCTTGCTTCTTCAGTTTCAACAACGTCCAAAGACTAGTTACCTAATCTCTCAAATGAAAAAGGCTCCAACCAGACCTTCCTCTGGCCTTGCCTCCCAATCCTCTAGCCCCTCCTCCAAAGCCTCTGGTTTTTCAGGTAAGAATCCTTGGCATTTCCCCAAAGGGGACTTTGTGGTGGTTGTGGGTGTCTTTCCGAGTGCCTGGGAGATTACATTTTTGGTGAAGAAACAGGAGGGCCGAGATTAGAAGGCCTAGAATGTTATTGTATAGGCATTCAGGAATTTTTTATGTTAGAAAGGGAGAAAATGAGGGAGAATAGAGAAAGAAAGGCGAAGAAAGGAGGAAAAAAAGGGTGAAAGCGTAAAGGCCCAATCAGGCAGGTCCTCACCCAGCAAGACGTGGGGAGAAAGCTGCGTGCGCAAGAGGAAATGGAAAGATTAGCCTGCTGAAAAGCCATGTTAAGTGCTCAAAGATTTAAAAAGCTGCAGGATTTTCTCTACAGCGCCACTTCAGGTTAAACCAGTCAAGCCTATTTCTTCAGGTCTTCCTGACCCCTCGCTTCCCTTTCTCTGCGGGTGGCTCCATCTGGAGGATTTCCAGGGAGGACAGAGAGAGGTAGAACTTTGATTTGGGTTCTGCCTCCCAGGAGCCTTGGCATAGCCCACTGTGGGTTTACACTGCAGCTTCCTCACTCCACTAGGTCCTAATCCCTGCAGCTGCAGTGGTTTTGGAGGAGGCTGGATGAGAAGAGTGGGGATGGCGCCTGCAGTGTCTCTGAAGACTGGATTCCCTGAAGGATTCTGGGGAATAGAGCAGGGAAAGGACCCTGGGCAGTTCTAGAACAGGAACTGCAGATTCTGACTGATTTGCTTGTGCCCCCAAAAAACCCCAAAGAAATTGATTGTGATGCAGAGTTGGCCAGGAAGGCCAAACTAAACATTCAAGGAGGTGAGGGCAATAGATGAGTGAGAGAAAAAGACTTCATGAGAAAAAGAGAGGCAAAGAAGAGAAATGTGATGGTGTTAAAAAAGGGACCCCTAGAGACTATCTTGAAAGATGTGCTGGAAAGCAGGCACTTATTTATTTGAAGACTGCAGCAGTGACGCTGAGGATGCTGAAAATTAGAGAGAGAATGGGATGTTTGCAGTCAATATTACTTTTTAATTGTCTATTCTATAGACTAGAAATGAATTTGTGTTTCTCTAACTCCCTAGTTCTGGGCCTTTTTTCTCTGTAAAACAAAGAATCTGGGCCAGTTTCCTTACAGGGTCTCTATCTGATCTGACCCTCTCTGTCAACCTCTGAGCCAGAGATGTCCAGATCAAGCATCTATGAGCTTTAAAGACTCAGAGCCCCCCTTTTCAATACTGTGCAACACCTGCACCATTCATCCAAGTGATGCCAAGTCTCAGTGATGACAGGCAGTATGGCTCAATTGTGACAAATTATTAATCCTTCTGCCCTAGAATAAGGAAAGAAGGAACAGAGAAGGCAGACGATTTCCGGGGAGAAGATATTTTTGAATTCTCAATTTCAAATTTTCACCCATTTAACTTAATTGTAAATTCCTTTGAGGGGTTCCAACCAGTTGGACTGATCAAATGGACAAAGAACCCTGTAATGGGCCCTACCATTGTAGGGGTGCAGCCCCACATTGGCTCCTACCCCTATTTGGAGGAAAACTTACTTAATTTCATCCCAGAAATTAGATCTGTTTTTTCCATGAAAATCCAGCACACACTGGCTATGCTATTCTCTTGTCTGACTGCCTGCTTCAGTGCAGCATTTTCTGGGATTATTAAACACCCAAGGAATATCCAGAGTGAATTCATGAGTAAAGTGTTCAATGATGCAGGAAACTGTCCCCCCCTCCCTCCACGGAAGCACTTTAAATGATAATGGAGGTAAAATGAGTTCTCACGAGTTTCATTTTGAATTTGTCTCAACCTAAATTTTTTTAGGAGATTTTTTAAAAATATTAGTATCTAGAAATAAAACTCCCTGACTTCTCTCACCTTCAAGTGGAAAGTGACAGATAGTACATACTTAGTGTTTTCTACACCTTACCAACATTTCCATTTCATTTTAGACTCCAAAATATGGACAGGAGGGCAACTCTAGAAAAATGGATTCCCACTCTGGCATCTCATAGGGCACTGCTGAAAGCAGTGCGGAACACTCACCATTTTCTGGCGTTTAGGGAGCATCGCCATCTCTGGGCCCCCTCCCCATGCACATTCTCACACCCCCCGAAAATACTCAGCAATCTGATTTCCACCTTGGGTTTGACTTTGCAAGGACCCTTCTTCCAGTTTCTGGGTGAGGAAAAACCCATTTTTAACTCAAAATACACAACGACCTTTTCTCCTTTAAAGAAATACTACCAAATGTAACACATCTGGGTTTTCATTTCTCAACCCTACGTTCTGGAAGACGAATAACGACGGAAGGCAAAGGCAGGTAACTAGTTTGGGTCTGACAGTCCCCGTTCAGCGACTCTGAGTCTCATACTCTGTACAAAATCGACAGCGCGGTAGAACATCTTTCCTTTTTCTGCCCATTCACCATTGTGACCAAAAAGCAAAAATGAGAAAAATTATTTACTCGTTTCTAAATACTAAGAGAGAATGGCTTATTTTTGCTCCTAACTCCGCGGATTTAAACACTCAGATCCCGCTTAGAAATCAACCCTGATTGCCACCCCAATTTCGTCCACTCAGTTTTACTTAGCAAACACCTTTGCTGCCTTTCCACGGTGAGAAAAATGGTGCACCAGCCCTACGGATGACAGGTTGATACCTGACTGCACCCGCTCAATAGTTTTATCAGCAACCGGAAAACTTCACAATCGGTCGATTAGCTCCTTAAATCTGTCTGAGGAAAACCGCCTATTTATAGACTTAAACTATAAAAGCTTCTCAGTTTCACCTATCTTAAATCTAGCCTAAAATAATCACCGAAACATACCGCATATAAACACTCCCCCTTCCCCCACCCCAATTATTCCAAAAGATCCCCTATGGACCAACAGCACATTCAGATCGCCAGCATTAACGAAGGCAATTGTCACCATGCATTTAGACGCATCTATGCAAAGCAAAGTATGTGACAATAGCCAAAGCATCTTCCTGACAATTGGCTGCGCTACACATGCAGAAATGCAACGAAGATTGTATTTTCCACTTACAGTTATAGCGCTGCGCACGGTCACTTAACGAAAATGATAAAACTCAACAGTTCTTTTTTAAAATATATATATTTAATTCGGGTAAACGGCTAAGCCGTTTCTGTGTGTTGTTCTCTCTCGCTCTCTTTTCGTCTCGAGCTCTGGGCTGCTTAAATCCCTCTTGGATCGCGCCTTGCAAGCCCAGCCGCCGCCGCAACACGCTCGGGTAAATCTCTGCTGCAGATTGGGAATCCCATAGAAAACCTAGGGTCCCTGGAGCTGGGCGCGCAGGCGCGTGAGCCTCCGATTCCTCCTCCCCTTTCCTCTCCTCCCTCGGCTCCCGGCTCAGCAGCCCCAGCTAAGAGAGAGCGAGCTCCGGAGCCTGTGATCAAAAGCCGCCTGGCAATGGCGCATGCTCAGTTGGTGGGGCTAAGAGTTTCCGCGCCTCCAGATTTTAGTAGACACTCAAAAGGAAAGTAGACAGGATGAGAAGCCTGACTGCTGGAGCGGCCGGCCGCTGGACAGGCGCGAGGGAGGGCGGATTGCTCTCTTCACGCTCCGCAGTTACCGAGTGTTGTGGCTGGAGGCCGAAGCCAGAGATGGGACACGCAGGGGCAGCTTTTTCCGCCGCTCTGTTCTAGCCGGTCCTCGGCCCACCCTTTGTTAGAATGTAAGATGAAGGAAAAAACTGAGAAATCTCGAAAGGAAGCCTTCCCAGGAAGCTGTGAGCACGTCTGCCTGGCTCACTGAGAGAACGGCTGTGGTGGTCATTTTGCCATGGGCAGGGGCATCTGCTAAGAGTACTGGTAGCTGGTCCTCTAGCACCCAGTGCCAAGGACGGTCCTGGTCCACTACGGCGTTGGAAAAATGGGTGTGGAAGGGAGGATTCTTGCCTGCGCTCCTTGGGCAAGTCATGGAAACCACTCAATGTTTAACAAGCGCCTTCTGCATGCACTTAATAAGTGTTTATTGGATATGCCTGGGGGGGGGCGGCGAGGAAGGAAGAGAATGAACCATTTGCAAATTAAGGTTGAGGGCTAACTAGGCGACCTCCTACCCCCCCCCCCCTTTGTGTCCTTGAACCAGTAACACGTTTGCCAGCCCTCCCCCGCTCCAGGTTGGCCTGCCAAAGCCTAGAAGACTTGGCAAGTAGTCCCAGTAAATGCTTGGTCGGTCGCTTCCCTACGGAGAAAGCGTGGAGAATTCCCAGATGTTCCTAACCTGATCACTTTCCCCAGCTGTGTGTGTTTGTACATTCACTCATTTAACAATTATTCATTGAACGCCTACAAACTACTCGGCACTGTTTCATGCTTTCGGGATAAATGCAGTGAACAAAAATCCCTCCTGGGGTTTTCATTCAGGTGGGAGTTTTATGTTCAAGGGAGGGACAATCTGGTGTTCCATGAAGATCAACGTTCTTCTTAAACAGAGTTTTACAATGTGCGCAGTGTCTTCATGTGCCTTAGCACATTCAGGATAACTGCAGAGTTGACCTTTTGGTGCTGTGGACAGCAAGAGCACCTCACGTGGCAAAAAGGCTCTAAATTGACAAATCTCTGCTGCCAGGAGACAGCTGCCCAGGACTCATTCCAGGAGTCCATCTTCCAACGAACCAAAGGTTACTTGAGTGGGGACCAGCCAAAACTCCACCAGACAAATCTCTAAGCCAGGGGTCCTCAAACTGCGGCCCGCGGGCCACATGAGGCGGTGTGATTGTATTTGTTCCTGTTTTGTTTTTTTACTTCAAAATAAGATACGTGCAGTGTGCATAGGAATTTGTTCATAGTTTTTTGTTTGTTTGTTTGTTTTAACTATAGTCCGACCCTCCAACGGTCTGAGGGACAGTGAATTGGCCCCCTGTTTTAAAAGTTTGAGGACGCCTGCGTAAGCAATAGAATATTCGTGCTAAGTGCGGGCCTCAGTCACTGACGTCTAAACCACATTCAAAGCTAACCCCGCCAGCCCAGAGCCCAGGAACGCCCTCTCCCGGCTAGATTCCTGGAGAAGGCTGCTCAGAGAGCGAGCGCGCTCTAGGGACTCCCAGGACACCGCCCATGGCTGTCCCTCCCCGGAGGGGCTCTTCTGGCGAGTGCCGGCGACGGTGCTGGTGACGCCGCCAGCCCCGAGCGCGGAATCGTGCTAACCAGAGCCGCACTGTCCCGCGCTGCGGCAGCAGAGTACCGTTCGAGTCTGGCGGGCGCCAAACCTACGATCCGAGGCCGCAGTGCGCACTGCGTAACGGCGCTCCTGGGGGGCCAGGCACTTTCTGTTTCTCGGGAACTGGTTAGGGTGGCAGAACTCATTTCTGCTTCGGTTGCTTTTCTTGGCCAAAAAGCCAAGCTCCCAGGCTTTCAAAATCCCTCCTTTGGTCGATTTCTACAACTGAAGCATTTTACTCTGGGCTCTCTGGTTTCTCTCTGGAGAACAGCCTGCGCACTGCATCAACCAAAGGGTCAGGATGCCATTTCTTCGCTTCAACAAGATGAACCTATTTATTGCACCCTGGAGGTTTCTTTTGTGGCAATGTTAGGTTTTACATAACTTGTTTTCAACTTGTGTTTAGGAAGAAATGTACTTTGTTACTCTGATACTTTAAACCGTGCTGTGCTATAGATTTGATTAAGATGCGTGCGCTTTTACAAAGCAGCCCTGTTTAAGTGAGCAGGCAGATTTTGTTAAAAGTCCCTATAGTAGTACCGCAGCGTTGTTTGGCAGCCTCAGCAAGATGTCTTAATTTTTAATCTCCAGCAATTATGTAGCTTTATCTATTTAAGCTTCTAATATTTTGTTGTTTAAATTTTATTTTTGACTTAGCCTTTAGTAGAGTTTTATGTGCAGTACGAAGTCACAGTACGGAAGCCAAACCTGAAAGTCTCCTGGAGGAATGCTATTGTTTAAAATACAGAAATAAGTCCCCTGTTTGGGATGGTAGAATGAACTTTAAGAGAGAAATGTAGCAGAGGCGCTAAGGAGTGAGGGAGCCAACCCACTGTTTCTTTCCTCCTTCAGGCTTTTGCGGGTGTCTCTGGTGATCACAGGGGAGCTGAGAAGCGCTGCCCAGCGGTCCCAGGCACCCAGCGGAGGCGGCTGCACTGTGCAGACAGGAGAGTGCTGCCAGCCCCGTGGCTGTCCCATTACCTAAAGCCATGTCCCCAGCACTTAGGGACTGGGCATGAGCTTTCACATCCGGAAATTTCTTCTCATATAGGGGTTAGCGGAAACAGAAGGGGAGGATGGTGCAGTAGGTAAGGGTTTATTTGCCTTTTTTTGTTGTTTGTTTTTTTTGGAGTGCCTAGTAGAACCCTCAAACAATTGAGGAACCATTTTACTTTCTTCAGTTACAAATTACATTCTTCACAGAAGTTTCCAGCCTTACTTGCACCTCACTCCTTCCCACATTCAAACAAATAATCAAAATAAAACCACAGATAACTTTTCAGGTGTACACAACTCCTTATAATATTTTCACTTGCTTCAATGGTGAGGTGGACCAGTTGAAAGGGAGAATAGTAGTAACGATGTGAAATGTCAATAGTATTAAGGTCCATGTTGTAACCTACTCCACAAGCAAGAAAACATTATGTCTGCCTGTCTGTCTATCAATCAATCAGCTATCTAAAATTCTCTTGCTTCAAGTTCCCAGGCCAATAAGATTTGCTAACCAGAACTTTGTAACTTTCTGTTGCAGCGATGCATTTCCTTTTAGCGTTTCTTCCCCAGAAATGAACAGAACCTTCTTTGTGCCAGGAGATAGATACCTGCAAAACATTTACACCATCTATTTGTCCCATGTCCCAGCACTCTACCAATTGTATCCAAGGGCCTGCTGAACAATCCTCCTCCTCACATCCCACCTGCCCAGTAGGCTGAAAGAATGAAGAGTATTAACTCCTACCTCACTGTACCACTAAAATCCCTGCCCTGGGGAGGACTTATCAACCATTTTAAAATCATGGTGTGTGTGTAATAGCATGATTGATCAGTGTGATTGCGTGCCCTGCACTCTATCCTCATGTGTTATTCATTTCCCCTCCAGAATCCTCGACCCTGTAGGTCAGGGAGTCAGATTTGAAGCAGTCCCCATTTTCCCACCTCCTGGTTGATGCATCCTCCCCCAAAAATCCTTTCTACCTTGACAATCTCCAATGTCTCATTTATTGGCTTTCTGTGCAGCAAGCAACTGAGAACCACCCCCCTCCCGCCATGGGTTTGTTAGCATACTGTGAACTCCTAGTAATATTGTTTATTAAAAATGATTGTGCATAAAATATATAAAGTAATAAGGTAGAGTTTAAGGCATGGGGGTATTTGGGAAATTGGAAGAAAAATTGTTTGAATGTCATCATAAGAAAATGAAAAAAGACTGAAACTGAAAAATGGATTTATATTCATTCAAATTTGTAAAGATTAATGACAGTAATTTTCTTGTATGGCTAAAATGTCTTTATTTTAAAAGTTAAGGGTATTAATCCTTATATAGGAGCTGCATTATATTATGTAAGACAATTTTGTTCATACTGATTTTTATCACATTTTTAAAAGATATGAATAGAACAACAAAATAACTTTCCTAAAGTCAAATAGGAAGTTTATCTCCTAGAATAAAATCCTACAACAATATGTCTGTGCTCCTTCTACATGCTTCTCTAAAATAAATGGAAAAATGCAAATGAAGCAGTGATTCCCACACAGTTAGAGGAACAGTTGCATGCCTCTCTCTGTGCAGAAGAGATCAACATTTCTAATGATTTAATGGAGTTGGTTGAAAGGTTTTCCCAGTCCACCCTGATTTATTCTGTAATCCATAACTAGATATAAATTCAGTTTGCGATATTACTCTTTAGGCATAGACACAAATCTCCCTTAAAATTTGAACAATCTACAATAAAAGTTTCTTAAGACCCTGCTGAATGAGTCATTGTCAAGGTTTTAAGTTTCTTAGAAGTGTCTTGGAGCCTCAGAAATGGTCATAGCAAATGCAGGTGGTGTGCTGCCTAAAAAATAGAGACTACCTTCTTTTTTCTACAGTTGGACCTGACATGCAAATTTATAGCATTGCTTTTAAGCTGGAAATTTTGACCACTATTGGTAGTGATAACACAAAAGAAATTATGATAACAGAATTGAACAGTATAACCATTATTTCTTTTCTTCAGTGACTTTCCAGGTAGTCCTTAATGCTAGGCTATACTTTTCTTTAGTTGTGTGAATAATCATTGCAAATAATATCATGAGTTCATTCTGGGGGATCTCTGTAGCTGAAGACTATTTGACCCAGAAAGGTCTTTAAAACTCTTCTTGCCTAAAGCAGATCTTACTGACTCGTTTCTCCCTTCCATATCTGTTGCCTTTAATACAGAATTTTTAATGAAACCCTTAACCTTAACAGAGAATTTTAGTATAATATTTAAGGGAAAATAAAAATAGTGATTTCTACACTCTCTCAGAGGCAACCAACAAAAACGAAACCCACATTCTTTTGCCAAAAGATTTTCACAAGTAAGTTCATAGTTTTATGTACTATGTGAAGGAGGAAAAAAAGAGTGGGATCTCACTTTTTTTGTATTCTTACTATACACCTCATACTTCCTTTAAAATTCATTTTGCCATTCCTAAGAAGAGAACGTTCAAGAAAGAATGACTATTGATGTTCTTAGATCCAGGCATTTCTTTTGGTCTCTGGTTTCTTACTACTACCTAGAGAACACCTTCATGTGCATAATTTACAGATATCTATAACTCAATATCTCCAAATAATTTTCTTCCTTGACTCTCTGCCTGTCTGGATCTGTTCTTACTTCTGTGCTACCTAGGACATTAATGGTCCCCCATCAACTAAGGTCTCCAGTCAGAAACTTAGGTGTCATCTGCAGCTCCTCTCTGTCTCTCTCATTGTCCATCAAGTCATTACTTAAACATTATCAGGCTAGGCATGGTGGCTCAGGTGGTAATCCTGATACTCTGGGAAGCTGCGGTAGGAGGATCCCTTGAGGTCAGGATTTTTGAGGCTACTAGCCTGAGCAACAGCCTGACCCTGTCTCTACTAAAAATAGAAAAAAACAGTGGGGAGTGGTGGCTTGTGCCTATAGTCCCAGCTACTCTGGAGGCTGAGGCAGGAGGATCACTTGAGTCCAAGAGTTTGAGATTGCAGTAAGCTATGATAACACCACTGCACTCAAGACAGGGTGACAGAGTGGGATTCTGTCTCAACTTCCCTTCCCAAACAAAAAACAAAATCCTATGAATTCCATCTTCTAAATGTCTCCGAAATCCACCTCTCATGGCCCTTTCCTCATCTCACTCTTGAAATAATTGTTCTTTTTCATTCTTGTAACTGTTGCAAAAATTCAAATAAAATCACATCATTTCTTTAATAAAACCAATTAAGTGTTTTCTCACTTTAAACAATAAAAATCAACATTTCTTAATAGAGCATACAAGGTCATTTCTAGCTCTTCAATTCCCATCCATCAGCCTCACCTCTTGCCATGTCTTGTTAGTGCTCTATGATCCACCATTTTATGGTCTCTGGAGTTTGCCAAACATGTAGTAAGTTTTGCCTCCCTGTTGTTTTCCATATACTCCTTCTCTCCTCTTGGAAACTCTATTTTCCATTGTTTTACCTTTAAGTGTCTTATTAATCCTTAAAATTTAGGTGAAATACTACCTTCTAATGAAAGAAGCTTTCTTGTCTTAGCACATGGCAGACAGTTTGCAGTGTCATTGTGAAGGTTAACTGAGATAGGGTATGTGAAAACACAAACTATGAAGCTCTATTTAAATGTAACATACTATGTAATGTTAATCATCTATTGATTATTGAATAAAAGCTAATGTTTGCTTTTCATCACAAGGCAAAATGTATATTACATTGGTATAAAAATAAAATTCCTGAATTGTTTTGATTGAATTTAAAATCCATAATTCTGATGTAAAGAAACTTTATAACCTTTAAGTTTGAGTATCCTCTACCTTGGTTAAATTTCTTTCATGCAAGTTGAATTACTCTCATGCAAACAATCCACATTCAAAATATAAAAATTATTCTTTAACTAATGGATTTTCAATGCCTTTTATTTCACTGTTCTTAGGCATAAATCGCAAGTGTAGAACTATAATAAAATACATTATATTTTATGGCCTTTAAATTATTTTACAATCCTTATTTGATTTGCAAACAGGTAGCATTATCTTAATTTTATAGGTAGGATTAACTCTTTTAGAAAGGCCTGATTAGTTCTTTAAAAAGACCATATTCCAATACATTCTAAAAGTTATGTGTAACAATGTGGTGGAACGCGGTGTAACCCAGGAATCTAATCCTAGTTTCTCGGTAACAACTAACGTTTCCATCTTTCCTGGTTTCAAGTTATTGCTTGGGATGACAAGAACATGCTGTAGTAGATTATGTAGTTTAGGAAGAAGGTGAATTACCGTTTCTTATCTGCTGGGGGAGAAAACCAGACATGTTTGGTTTACTTTGTTTTTCTTAATTAGGAAACCAGCGTACATTGAAAACACAAAGACAAAAAATGTTGGGCATTCCATTAACAGTTCATAGTTTAATACTATAAAGAATTTTATACTATTGAAGATTATGTATTATTAAAAAATTTTAAAAATTATAATTTTGTCTCAAAACTCAGATGCATCAAGGAATCCATTTTTATTCAATTTGCTTGAAATAGAACAAAGAAGAAAGTATTTTATTGGCATATTCTCTACAGTAGTATTTCTGAGGCTATTCCTGATAATTGGTGATCGATTTCACATTAGATTTGGTATATTCTGGATTTTAATGAAACAATATTAAAACCAGTAAAACATCACTTATAATGAGAACATCTTCAGTTTTATGTGACATTACATATGTAGAATATCCATATTTGATTTTATTTAAAGAATTCACTGCTAATTTTTATTTTTTCTTCCAGGGAACTAGAAGAGGCATAACTGGGGAACCAGGAGAGGGGAACAAAGAAAATTGGAAGAAAAGTTTTTTCACGGCTATATATATATTTTTAAACTTCCAGGGAACTTAGAAGATGAGGGGGAAGGTAAAAAGAAAATTGAAAGTAATAAGGACATGAACCAGAAAAGTACCACTGGAAATGTAAATAGTACGAATTTGATACTATTGGGATAGAAACAATAGAATTTGGTACTGTATATATGGGAGAAGGTAAAGTCAAACACAATCATAAGGTTTGTAACTGGGTAGTTGTGACAATAGTATTGTTTTTAGTATAAAAACTGAAGTGTAACTCTGGAGAAAAAGAGGAGGTTCACTGCTGGACATGTCTCTGGCATTTGAAAGGTAACTGATACATCTAGGTGGGGAAATCCAGTAGACATCTAGAGCTTGGCGGTGTGGAACTTTGCACTAAAAATACAGAATTGGCCATTATTTATGGGTAATTGGCAGTTATTTACGGGTAATGGCTGAAGGCACGAAGTGTAAATAAACTATTGCGAAGGAATATCCAGGGAAGAGACCAGAGGGCAAAAGTTAAGAAATTATCTAAGTTTGGGCAAAGGAATTTGGACGAGTTATGTTGTACACTTGTTATTCTCTCTATGTATTTGTTTTCAAATTTCTATGAAGTGGTAATAGTTCTACTCATTTTAGTATTATCAAGCAGCACTTAGGATATTGTCCTTTTCTTGAAATATATGTGGGATTAAAATGATGATTTAAACCAGCTAAAGTGATTGATTCATAGTTAATAAAAAATAGTAATATTTCAAAGGTATGCATGTTAGTTAATTGTTTTAGAAAATATTCATATTTAATTAAATGGATTAATGATTTATTCACATGTACCCATGTGCATACACAGTTGTGTGCATATACAAGTGTGTTTATCTATCTATCTGTATCTATTCATCTTTCTTTCAACTTATCTGACTTTTTGCTTTCATATTTGCTGTCTGTAGTAAGCACTTCAGAAGGAGTATGCTTTACCCACAAACCAACAGCTCCTTTGCCTCTCTTCCAGGATGAAGAAATAGATCCCAAGCTGTTATTTGTTGCTTGCTTAAACCACCAGAACCTTGCTTGACCAGTTGGAGTTTTTCTTATGAAAATTTGGACATAGAAAGAGTTGTATTAATTTCTCCATGTGCCAGAAAATCTAATGTGTAAACTTACTTACTTACATTTTGTCATGTCTAGCTTTGAGTATTTCCTCTGTCTAAAGTTTCTTTTTCTTAACTTTGATCTAATTTTCTGTACTGTTAATTCTGTTTTTTTATGTCAGGAGCAGATTTCAATTCTGCTAATACATTTTGTATGCTCCTTTTTCAGCTATGGCATGTGTCTCTTCATTTCTGTTTGTCTTTCAGCTTTAGTTGCAAGGAATCCATTTATTTTATTTTATTTTTCTGAAGATGCAAAGTAGCTGTCTCCTAAAATTTCTTTCTGTTTCTTATAGGATATTAGTTTTAGAAATATGTCTTTCCCCTGAGTTTCTAGAGCAATACCCCCTTTCCTGTCTTCACATTTTTTTCTGTGTAAGTACCATGTTGTTGTGTTGGTTATTCATATATGGAGAGAGCATTAGTTGGTCCAGAATTTTCCAACAGAGTTGAATTTCCATTTCCTGTAGACCCTTTCACTGTTCAGTTGGGCACTGCTAACTTCACTCAGACCTAAATTTAAATGGAAAATTGATATACCTAGCCATTAGTTTGTTTTGTAGTCCCTGGAAAGTATATATCTAATCTAATCTGTTGAACTAAGGTTGAACATATTTTTTCTATTTTATTCTCTCTGGACAAGCTAAAGGTTTATAGTTTGTATAGTTTCTTTTTTTATTATAAGGAGGTGATAAAGAACATGACTCTAGTCTGGATGTTTCCCATAGGGCCAACAGTGAGGTTGAATAAAATTTGAGGTCATTTATACTAGTCTGTTTTAAAGGATAGGACATATAATGTGTTCCAGGAACATATTTCTAAATTTACCACTATACAATGGAAGCTGAAATTCCTTCAAATCTATTAATCAAAATTTTTAGCTTTAGGTTGCAATGTTGGTGACATTTTTGTCTTTTGTTATATTGTCATGAGTATTTTGATGGAAAATATATCAAATATTGCTCTTCTGATTTTGTATTAATCTGGAAGAAGCAGTCTATTGTACACTTCAAAAATGTAATTAATGATAAAAAACAATTTTTTCTTAATGTGGCATAAAAAATAGCCCAGTGTAGCAAACTATTACTACTGTCTTTACCCACCAAGCATTTATTGAACACTTAATGCTGGAGGATGAGATTACAAAGGTTAATAAGACATACTCCTTGAGTATAAAAAGCTTCCAGTCTATTCATGGAGATGGAGAAGAATGTAAATACTTACAAAAACAGTTAGATAAATTCTGTGAGGTATGGGAAGATATTGGCATGAGAAAGAATATAGACTGTGAAGGAGCTGATGACTGAGCTAAATCTATAGCTTCAGTTCTGTAAATGTTTAATGAATAGATAAAATGTGTCAAGCACTGTCCAATTCTTATTCAGCACAAGTAAAGCTGTTAAGATTGATAATAACACCCTGTATTTTCATAGTGCATAATACTCTTTAAAACATTTTTATGTACGTTCTCCACCCGAATTTCACAATAAAACTGTGAGGTAGATAGTTCAACTACTAACAACTCTGTTTAGTTGTTGAGGAAATCAAACTCCAGGAAAATTATATACCTCTTAATGGCTACAAAATGCTTTTTTGGTAGAAAAGGCAAATATAATTAGTAATTTTTTAGGTTTAATTAATTTTTATGACTAAATAGTGCATCATATCTAGTATGATGAACTCTGAATCTATAGGAAAGCACGTCCTAATTTTGAAATTATTTAGATTCGGTCAGTCATTAAAAGCACTGTGATGAATTCAAATTCAGAATTCTTTTTAATGATCTGTATAATGTTAAAATGTCTTTTAAAAATCATAAACTGATTAACAGAAAATTAATTTAGGATAGAAAAAATATTTCTTAACTTTCCTTTATCACCATTTCAGCAGGATGATATGCTGGATTGTATAGTTTTGCCCCACAATCATATCCACCAAGAACATCACAATGTGACCTTATTTGGAAATAGATTCTTTGCAGAATTAGATAAGTTAAGATGGGATCATACTAGATTAGGGTGGGCCCTTAATAAAAAAATGACTAATATTCTTATAAAGAAAGGAAAAACACAGAGACACAAAGAGATATACACAGCGGGGATGGCAGGTGACTACAGAGGCAAACAATGGAGTTATAGACAAATCAAAGAAAATTAAAGATTTCTTCTAGCAACCATCAGAAGCTAGGAGAGAGGCATGGAGCAGATTCTCCTTCAGAACTCCCAAAAGAAACAACACTGGTAACATCTTGATTTCAGACTTCTGGCCTCCTGAATTATGAGAGAAGAAATTTTTGTTGTTTTGACTCACCAAGTCTGTGGTGTTTGTTACAGCAGCCCCAGAAAACTAATACAGGGGACAACTGCATTTAAATATAGCATGTGGGAGTTAGGTGTACTATAAAGAATATTCTGGCAGTAAGATAATACAAAGAAATATTCTTTCCTACAAATACAGTGTTTTTTTTTTTTTTCAATTCCTGTGAAAATTGCCAAGGTTGGGTTAGGAGACTTGGATTTGAGAGTCAACTCTGCTACTTATTAGATGTGGTCTTGCTCAAATTACTTAAGTTCACTTCATGCCTAGATTTCCTTATTTGCAAATGAGAAAGATTAAAAATCTACCAAAAAGTAAAGTTTTACAATTCAAAAATTCAAAATATTAGGCTTCTGCAAATTCCAGATAGTAAGTTAATATTGCTAACTTGCATCTAAGTTAGGTAATATTGAGCCCGTGTCTTCCAATTCAAAACTGAATTAAATTCATAGGTTTGGTTTTGAGTTCATTTAAAATAATTTCCCTAGAGACCTTCCATGTTGTCCATGAAAATCGGTATGCTGACCATGGTATCACTGCTAGAAATAATACAAATTCTGTTTAAGGTTTCCTAGGCTAGTTTATGAGTATTTAAAGAAAGCTGAATATTAATCATACAGTAAAGTTAAATAATATTTTGAAATTAGACTAATATATACACATATAATTTTCTTAATAGCCTTTACTTTTTAGAACAGATTTAGGTTCACAGCACAAATAATGTTTTTATTTTTATTTTATTTTATTTTTTACATTTTTCAAAAATGTTTTATTTATTGTTCTTTCCTTTTTTATTTCAAATTAATATGTGGGTTCAAATTTTTAGTTTACATTGTTCTCACTTCCAAGGTAAAGTTCCAGTTGTAAAAGAGTACCTCACCCAGGGGGCATGTTATATATCCTCATAATGTGCCCATTAAGTGAGATCCCACCTAGTTTCCTTCCTCTTTCTGCCAATCATGCTACCCCATCTCCGTTCCCTCTCCCCTCCCCCTGTACTAGACTATATTTGTGTTAGATTGTTCATACGAGCATGTAATTATTTATATATTGGTTTCATATTTGTATTGAGTACATTGGATAGTTATTCTCCCATTCTTATGATACTTTACTAGGAAGAATGTGTTTCAACTTCCAGGTCAATGTAAAAGATGTAAAGTCTCCCATCTTTTTTAACGGCTGAAGAGTATTCCAACAAACTCTCTCTCTCTATATATATAATAGTTTGTTGATCCATTCATGGGTTGATGGACATTTGGGTTGGTTCCATGACTTGGCAATTATGAATTGAGTGGCAATAAACATTCTGGTCTTTGTGGTAAAATGATTTTTGTTCTAGGTAGATATCTAGGAATGGGGTTGCAGGATCTAATGGAAGGTCTACTTTTAGATATTTGATGATTCTCCATACTTCTTTCCAAAAAGGCTGTATTAGTTTGCAATTCCATATTTGGTCAAGCTAAAAAGCTTTTGCATAGCTAAGGAAAGGAAACAGACAGCCTTTGGAGGGGGAGAAGATTTTTGCATGATATGAATCTGACAAAGTCCACAGATGCTGGCGTGGATGTGGAGAGAAGGGAACACAAATAATGTTTTTAGAAATACTCATTGACTACTGACCTTACTAGATTCTAACTGTGCAGATTGTAATATAGTATTAGAAGTTTAAATGTGTTAATTGTGGATTGTTTAAAAACTAAGACTAAATAACAGTTTATTTAATATGTTACAGGTCCTTGATGTTTATGTGGCATATGTCCTAAGACCTTTTTGATTCCCCAGCATATGAATATTACTCTAGAATAAAATTTCTTTGTTTGTAAATAGCCATATTATTGCTTACGTATAGAATATTAAATGAAATGACCAATTAAAAACAATACAAAGTTATATTCAGCTACAGATACTGGGTTATCTAATTTGCTAATGTAGATAATTACCAGCACTATCTTCATGGTTGCATAAAATCTGCCTTTTTGCTTCAGCAAAATGACATACTACTTCAGGATAATTTGCAAATAGATATAACTCAAAGATTAAATCTATAAGGCCACATTCTATTAAAATCCTGCTACCTGTGAACATTATTAAATTGGTACACATCATTGTACTACTTGAAAAATAATAAATAACTGAAACTTGAAAGCATAACCATTTTGAAATCAGTTTGAATCTGATGGATTAAGGACAGTTTTTAAAAAGCTAAAATTTACTCTTTGGTCTTTATGGATTCAACATGCATCTTTAAAAATAGCCTTTTATCAGCTTGACTATTGTTGGTATATATAAAGGCTACCAATTTATGAATGTTGATTTTGTAACCTGAGGCTCTGCTGTATTCCTTGATCACTTCTAAGAGTTTTGTAGTAGAATCCCTGGTGTTTTCCAGATATACAATCATATCAGCTGCGAAGAACGAAAGTTTGATCTCTTCTGACCCTATATGGATACCCTCCATCGCCTTTTCTTCCCTAATTGCAATGGCTAAAACTTCCATTACAATGTTATAAAGAGCAGTGATGACAACGGGCAGCCTTGTCTGGTTCCTCATCTGAGTGGAAATGATTTCAATTTAACTCCATTCAATACAATATTGGCTGTGGGTTTGTTGCAGATGGCCCCTATCAGTTTAAGAAATGTCCCTTCTATACCAATTTTCCTAAGAGTTCTGATCATGAAGGGATGCTGGATATTATCAAAAACTTTTTCTGTACCAATTGGGAGAATCATATGGTCTTTGTTTTTTAATTTGTTTATGTGCTGAATTATACTTAATATACTTAAATATATTTATGTATATCGAACCAGCCTTGAGAACCTGGGATAAAACCGACTTGGTCATGATGTATAATTTGTTTGATGTGTTGCTGGATTCTGTTTATTAGGATCTTGTTGAATATTTTTGCATCTATATTCATTAGTGATATTGGTCTATAATTTTCTTTTCTTGTTGAGTCTTTTCCTGGTTTGGGGATCAGGGTGATGTTTGCTTCATAGAACGTGTTGGATAGTCTTCCTTCTTTTTCTACATTTTGGAACAGGTTGAGTAATATAGGTACTAATTCCTCTTTAAAGGTTTGGTAGAATTCTGACGTGAAGCCATCTGGTCCCGGACTTTTCTTTTTAGGGAGATTTTGTATGTTGATGCCATTTCAGAACTTGATATTGGTCTGTTCAACATTTCCACTTGATTCTGGCTAAGTTTTAGAAGGTTATGTGCTTCCAAGTATTGGTCAATTTCTTTCAGATTTTCATATTTCTGAGAATAAAGTTTCTTGTAATATTCATTAAGGATTTTTTGAATTTCTGAGGAGTCTGTTGTTATTTCGTCTTTGTCATTTCTGATTGATGAGATTAGAGCATTTACTCTTATTTTCCCTGGTTAGGTTAGCCAAAGGTTTATCTATTTTATTGACCTTTTCAAAAAACCAACTTTTTGATTTATTGATCTGTTGTATAATTCTTTTGTTTTTAATTTCATTTAATTCTGCTCTAATTTTGGTTATTTCCTTTCTTCTGCTGGGTTTGGGGTTGGAATGCTCTTCCTTATTCAGTTGCTTGAGATGTCCCATTAAGTTGTTAACTTCCTCTCTTGCCATTCTCTTGAGGAAAGCTTGCAATGCTATAAATTTCCCTCTTGGGACTGCCTTTGCGGTATCCCAGAGGTTCTGATAATTCGTGTCTTCATTGTCATTTTGCTCCAAAAATTTGGCGATTTCCTTCTTAAGCTCATCTCTGACCCACCTATCATTCAGCATAAGGTTATTTAACTTCCATGTTTTCGTATGAGTATACAGATTCCTGTTGTTATTCAACTCAAGTTTTATTCCATGGTGGTCCGAGAAGATGCAAGGAATAATTTCTATGCCTTTAAATTTACTGAGGTTAGACTTGTGACCTAAGATGTGATCGATTTGGGGGTATGTTCCGTGGACTGATGACAAGTATGTATATTCAGTTTTGTTGGGAAAAATGTTCTTTAGATGTCTGCTAAATCCAAATGTTGGATGGTTAAATTTAAATCTAAAATTTCTTTGCTCAGCTTCTTATTGGAGGATCTATCCAACCCTGCCAAAGGAGTGTTGAAATCTCTGACTATTATGGAGCTGGAGGAAATCAAGTTGCTCATGTCTGTTAGAGTTTCTCTTATAAATTGGGGTGCATTCTGGTTGGGTGCATAAATATTAATAATTGAAATATCATCATATTGAGTATTACCCTTAACAAATATGAAGTGACCATTCTTATCCTTCCTTACTTTTGTTGGTTTAAAGTCTATTGTGTCTGCAAATAGAATTGCAATGTCTGCTTTTTTTCTGATTACCATTTGCCTGAAATATGGATGACCATCCCTTCAGCCTGAGTCTATATTTATCTTTTAGGGTAAGATGTGACTCTTGTATGCAGCAAATATCTGGCCTGAGTATTTGTATCCAGTCAGCTAACCTGTGCCTCTTTAGAGGACAGTTTAAGCCATTCACATTAATGGAGAATATTGATAAGTCTGGTAAAATTTTGGTTGTCGAGTTTTTCAAAAGTCCAGTGGGCATTTATAATCCTTTCAGCACTGTGGAAGTTGGAGTTTGATCAAGAGTTTCTGAGTGAGTTTACTTTTGTGGTAGAGGATTGGGCTGGTCATTATGGAGGATAGGTCTGAGAATATTCCGAAGAGCTGGTTTGGTTATGGCAAATTTCTTCAACATATGAATGTCATTAAAGTATTTAATTTCTCCATCACAAATGAAACTCAGTTTAGCTGGATATAGGATCTGGGGTTGAAAGTTATTTTGGTTTAGGAGATTAAAAGTCGATGACCACCCTCTTCTGGCTTGAAAAGTTTCAGCAGAGAGATCTGCAGTCATTCTAATATTCTTCCCTTTGTAGGTAATGGATTTCTTACATCTAGCTGATTTCAGAATGTTCTCCTTCATATTAACTTTAGGGAAGTTAATTACGATATGCCTGGGGGATGTCTTAGTGGGATTGAGTCGTGCTAGGGTTCTGAAACTGTCTGCTATCTGAATTTCAGAATCTTTTGGCATGTCTGGACAATTCTCTTTCATAATTTAATGGAGAAGGGCCTCTGTGCCTTGCGAGGCCACTTTATTACTGTCAGGGATTCCAATGAGGCGGCTATTAGCCTTCTTCAAATTATCCCAGAGCTCTTTGAGAGAATGATCCGTTTTTGCTCTCCATTTCTCTTCCTCTTTGAGAGTTTAGGAGTGTTCAAATGCTTTGTCTTCAATGTCAGAAATCCTTTCTTCTGCTTGCTCCACTCTGTTACTGAGGGATTCTACTGTATTTTTCAGATCTTTGAGAGCTGCAAATTCTTGCTTCAGTGTGTCAAAATCTTTGTTGGTTTTGTCTTTAAATTCATTAAATTCTTGAGAAAACTTTTGAATTTCTCCCCGAATTTCTAATTCCAACTTTTGAATTGCTCTTCGAATTTCTAATTCCACATTGTCCTCCATTCTATTAATCTTGTTTGAAATCCAAATTCTAAATTCGATTTCTGATATCTAGCCAGCTGTTTATGAATGGGATCTTCATTTACATCTGCCATATCTTTCCTTGAGGGGGTTGATCTATTCTGGTTATTCATGTTACCAGAGTTTTTCTGCTGATTCCGCCCCATGATTATTTTACACCATTTGATTTTTCCCCTGGCACTTTGTTGAGGACCCGTACAGTGCTATGTTCTGAGAAACTGGGGACCTGCGGGTGTGGTGGGACTAAGTGGTTCTGTCTTGTTTTCAGCTGGTCTCTGTCCAACTCTAGTGAAACAACTTCAACTCTAGGTTGAAGTCTCAGCTGTGGAGACATACCAGCAATTAAGTCACACTGACCCCCACAAGCAATAATTGGTAAAGGAAAATCAAACCTTTCTACAACCACACACCCAGGGTCCCACTTGAATAGTTCTTGGGTGATTGGCTCAGTTCATAAGGTCCAAATCAATTGTCTCAGTCAGCATCTGTCTCAGGTGGGAGAGTTTGAAAAGTCTCTGGCAACTGGATCACAGGGGTGTGGTGACATCTCAGATATGACTTTCTCTGGTGCTCCGTGAAGTCAGGAGGACCCACCCAGCAAATAGATTAATATGGGAAGGTTGATGCCTCCTTCCCTACCTTGCACCTATGTCATACACAGTCACTGGTAGCCCTACAGGGCTGTGATCCAGTTGCCTGTAGTGAATAGATACTCTCTAAGGGTTTGTACCTGTCTGAATCACAAGGAAATCTATATCTGCTCAGGCAGGCCACTACGCTCTGCCTCTATCCAGCAGGGAGAGGTGAGGCCTGACAACCTCGGGTGCTTGATGGAAGCTGGGGGGTGTTCACTCAGTTCCAGCCCCGCGCATGATTGATGTTACTAACCGAACAGAACAACTTTGCAGGAGTTTGTTTCTGTACCTGCTAAATTCCCCTGCAGAAGAGAAGCTGTTTTGAGTTCCTAGAGCCTGCTCCTCAAGCCCTGTCTTTGCTCTTACAGGTTTGTATTCGGTTAGCTGTCAGTTCTAGCCTCCTGCCTTCCTTTGTCTATAGGCTGATGATCCCCTGAGGGCTGGGTGTGTCTTAGGCTCAGTAAAGCGGTCCTCTGGGTCAGCCCCACCCTGAGAATTTCCCGGCTCTGTGTGTGTGTTTTCTAGTCCCCACACAATACCCAGGCAGGTACCGCCTCAGGCAAACCCTTTATCATGGGGTCTGCATTTCAGTCCCAGATCTGTTCCACAGTGGTTGCCACCTGAGAAGATGCCCAGCCTCCTCTGGTTGCCAAGGGAGACAGGGGATTTGGCTTCGTAATATTTGGGAGTGAGCCCTATTGTTGCAAAAAATGGCTGGTGCTCTGTGCCTCGGGGCACTGCCGCTTCAGTGTGGTTCTCTCTCAGCCGACCGTCCTCTCCTTACTCCCGCGCCACAGTCTAGGACCTGTCCTTCATAGTAGTGCCGAAGAAGATGAAATATTTGGGAGTTTATCTAACAAAGTAGGTGAAAGATCTCTATAAAGAGAACTATGAAACTCTAAGAAAAGAAATAGCTGAAAATGTTAACAAATGGAAAAACATACCATTCTTATGGCTGGGAAGAATCAGCATTGTTAAAATGTCCATACTACCCAAAGCAATATACACTATTAATGCAATCCCTATTAAAGGTCCACTGTCATACTTTAAAGATCTTGAAAAAACAATACTTCATTTTATATGAAATCAGAAAAAAACCTCAAATAGCCAAGACATTACTCAGAAATAAAAACAAAGCAGGAGGAATCATGCTACCAGACCTCAGACTATACTATAAATCGGTAGTGATCATAACAGTATGGTACTGGCACAAAAACAGAGAAGTAGATGTCCCGAACAGAATAGAGAACCAAGACATGAATCCAGCTACTTACCATTATTTGATCTTTGACAAACCAATTAAAAACATTCAGTGAGGAAAAGATTCCCTATTTAACAAATGGTGCTGGGTGAACTGGCTGGCAACCTGTAGAAGACTGAAACTGGACCCACACCTTTCACCATTAACTAAGATAGACTCTCACTGGATTAAAGATTTAAACTTAAGACATGTAACTTTAAAAATAGTAGAAGAGAGGGCAGGGAAAACCCTTGAAGAAATCGGTCTGGGTGAGTATTTTATGAGGAGGACCCCCTGGGCAATTAAAGCAGCTTTGAAAACACACTACTGGGACCTGATGAAACTAAAAAGCTTCTGCACAGCCAAGAACACAGTAAGTAAAGCATGCAAACAGCCCTCAGAATGGGAGAAGATATTTGCAGGTTATGGCTCCGACAAAAGTTTAATAACCAGAATCCACAGAGAACTCAAACGTATAAGCAAGAAAAGAACAAGTGATCCCATCACAGGCTGACCAAGGGACTTCAAGAGAAACTTCTCTGATGAAGACAGGTGCATGGCCTACAGACATATGAAAATATGCTCATCATCTTTAATCATCAGAGAAATGCAAATCAAAACTACTTTGAGATATCATCTAACTCCAGTAAGATTAGCCCATATCACAAAATCCCAAGACCAGAGATGTTGGTGTGGATGTGGAGAAAAGGGAACAGTTCTTCACTGCTGGTGGGAATGGAAATTAATACATTCCTTTTGGAAAGATGTTTGGAGAACACTTAGAAATCTAAAAATAGATATGCCATTCAATCCTATAATTCCTCTTGGTATATACCCAGAAGACCAAAAATCACATTATAACAAAGATATTTGTTCCAGAATGTTTATTGAAGCCCAATTTATAATTGCTAAGTCATGGAAAAAGCCCAAGTGCCTATCGATCTACGAATGGATTAATAAATTGTGGTATATGTACACCGTGGAGTATTATGCAGTCTTAAATAAAGATGGAGACTTTACCTCTTTCATGTTTACATGGATGGAGCTGAAACATATTCTTCTTAGTAAAGTATCTCAAGAATGGAAGAAAAAGTATCCAATGTACTCAGCCCTACTATGAAACTAATTTATGGCTTTCACATGAAAGCTATAACCCAGTTATAACCTAAGAATAGGGGGAAGGGGGAGAGGGAAGGGAGGGAGAGGGAGGATGGGCAGAGAGAGGGTGATTGGTAGGATTACACCTGCGGTGCATCTTACAAGGGTACATGTGAAATATAGTAAATGTAGAATATAAATGTCTTAACCCAATAACTAAGAAAATGCCAGGAAGGCTATGTTAACCAGTGTGATGAAATGTGTCAAACGGTCTATAAAACCAGTGTATGTTGCCCCGTGATTGCATTAATGTACACAGCTATGATTTAATAGTAGAAAAAGAAAAAAAATGGCCTTTTATAGGGAATTGTAAATAAATTGAAACTTTCTCTTATTATTATCAACCTAAGAGAAAGGGTTATTAATGATATTATTTATGCTTAAACTCTTTCTATCCTAAAAGTTATGTGGACCACGTGCCACTTTGGTCTAGAGGAAAGAAAACAGTAACCTTACTCTGTTTACGTCTTCAGGGAGGACCAGGTTTCATCTGAGGAGGCAGTGTTGCTCTAGCAGCTGCTAAAATAAATTGTAGAAACACTTTGAAACTAAGAAAGCTTTATCCAGGAACATGATTGATGTTAAGACAGAATGTTCCTGATGCTGTCAGGTGAGTGTACTTTTATTTTCTCCTCTGAGTATCTCCTTTTGGTTCCTCCTATTGGAAGAATCATGCTATTATTACTTGGTTGTACATTTTATTCAAAGACTATAATTGAGTAGAAAGATGCTGAAGGTGAATATCCTCAGATTTATGTTAGTCTTTCTCCTTCAGAGAGAGAATTGTACTCATTGGTGATTAAGGTAATGCTTTTCTTCTGTGGGGTAAACTGGGAGTGGGACAAGTAACAGGCTGTGTCAGCGATTTCTGCCCAGATCCTATGCCTGAAGTTAGAGTAGCATTGAACCCTTTAAATGAGTCTCAAAGATCCCCTCACTCACTAATAGTTATTTTCAAACCAAAGTCATCCTACAAGCTATAATCTATGGCAATTCCCAGCTCCCCACCCAAATTGGTACCCTCAGATGTGAAATTTTATAACAGATTAGCAAATTTTCATAAACAATTTAGAGTATAATGCATTGTTAATTTGTGTAACTCTGGATTTCCTATTTTTTCTAGTCTGCTGTCTTGTTCATCCCCACATATTTCCCACTTTTTCTTCAAGGTCTTGTTTAAGAAGATGTCCTTGATTATCTATTCCAGGGTGATATTCTTTTTTCTTTTCAATTTCCAGTAGTCTTAAGATAAATGAACTATCAATGAAGTATTACCATGACACACACACACACACACACACATATATATTTTGGATTTTAGTATCCTACTATATTGGAAAGTTTCTTAGTGTAGAAGTGGTGTCTTATGTTTCTACTTTGTATTGTTCAAAATTCTTGATTCATAATAGTTTTCGACAATTATTCATTTGATTAATTTCTCTTTATATCTCCTTAGTTTTCATTCTCAGTGAGTTATTTTTCTATTATTTTACTATCTAGAAGAATTAATATTCTACTGGGAATTCAATTGGGGAGATTATGTTTATAGCTTAATATTTTTTCATAATTGATATAGTAGACATGATACATAATTCTCCCCTTATAGCACTCAGAACAATGGAAAACAGTTCTTCTCATACTGATTTTCAAGGGAAAGAAACATTTTGAAGTAGTTTTTTATTATTAGTTGACAAATTAGAACTATATTTATAGGGTACAATGTGATGTTGTGATATATGTATAAAGAGAAAATTTGACATCTAACAGGTGATTATATTTCTTCATATGTGAGATAGGTTGGTACCAGTATGTTGGAATATCTTATAAAAGTATTATAGCTGGGCCTTGTGGCAGGTGCCTGTAGTCCCAGCTACTCAGGAGGGTGAGGTAAGAGAATCGCTTAAGGCCAATTGTTGGAGGTTGCTGTGAGCTGTGATAACATAGCACTCTACCAAGGGTGACATAATGAGACTTCTGTCTCAAAAAAACAAAAAAAGTATTTAGCAAAAAGCAACGTAATGTTTGAGTAGATTTTGATTGGATTGATGAAAGAAAGGAAATTAGACTTGACAGAAAAAATTTCTAAGATTATTTGATTGGGCAACAGTTTTTACAATTGGCAGTAGAGACTGGAACCGTCTTTTGGCAACCAGTGTAATCATTCAAAAGCCAAGAATAATGTTTATTTTCTTTTTTATGTAGTAGTCCTCGTCTCTTTTTGCTACTGACAAATGAAGGCTGTGCTACATTTTATTTTTTTCACTATCTGTTCATTTTATAATTTCCCTTGAACAGATCATAGCTTTTCAAGTTCTTTCAAGATTTAAAGTCTTCTCTTTTTTTATTTCTAAGGAAAATGTTATATATTTTTATGCTTAAGAGTGATTGTTTATATGAAGATAATGTTGAAATCTGCATGCTGCTGATTTAAAGATTATTTGCCACCAATCCATACTCAAACTTACTTTTGGGAAATTATTTCCAAAATCATAAAATTAACACTTCAAGAAGCTGCTGATTAAAAGCATTTTGAGGGTGGTGTGCCCCAGTAAAAATTATACCAGCTTTCAATACAGGCAAAATCAGACTTCATTAAAACAAGGTTTACAATTTTGAAGTTATTTCTTTAAAACCAAGTCAAACATGCCAGTAAAGAGAGATAAGAGGTTTTTGCCATAGAGTGTTAGGAGATTTCTATGCCCACAAAGAATATGTGGTGTCATGTGATAGCATATATAAGTAGCCCTAAGTGTAAATTATATTGTTGTGCCTTTGACAATGTATAGTTAGAACAATAGTGACAACAGTGGGCTGGGAGAGTGAAGTTCTAGGGTTTCTGCCCTTCACAAATATGCCATTTCATTTTAATACACATACGAAAATAAAGTCATCTGTATTTTATTTTTGTATGTGTATTTCATTTTCGTATGTTGCCCCACCCTATAATCCCTAGCCAAAGTTCAGCTTTATTTATGTTTTCACAACTGGCAATAAAAGTCTAGCATTTCTTCAAGGCAGTGTGCTTGAGAATCCAAACTTCTCACTTTTATCCTTAATGTGTACTTTCAGGCAAGCCCAAGTTTTTCTCTCCTCTCTCCTATTAATGATACGTTTATTTCCCTAGTCAACTGGGCTTGAGATCTTGAAATAATCACTAAGTCCTTCTCTTAAAGCAGCTATAACCAAGTGACAGAATTCCTATCTGTTTCTTCTTCCTCATTTCTGTGGTTGATACTTCAATACAGACCTAACGTTTTACATGTAGTATTATTGCCTTGGCTTCTTATCTAGACTAATTTGTGCTAGAGATAATATTCTCTTCCTTCCATTTCATTGTGAATGTGGCTACTATATAAGTTTCCTAAAATGCTGTTTTAAATATATCATTCTCCTGAAACAAACCCATAAATATCATCTTGCCTATGGGATAAAGTTGACATTTTGTTAGCATGGCATTCAAGGTAATGAACACTTTGACCTCAGTCTTTTCTGAGTATCTTCCTTTACCCTCTTACAGGAGCATTCTCTCTCCAACACACTTGTGTGCTCACTATTGACCAAACATATTTGTATCTGTGTCTGTGTTCATGCTGTTGTTCCTGTCTGTCATACTTTCTACTATTCCGCTCAAACCCAAATGATAAGTATTCTCTATGATGCCTTTAGGCCCACTCCAATTTTCAATAACTTAACTCTTTTAAATAAAAAAGGTATGTATTATTTTGGTATAAAATTTACATACAATTTTTAAAAACTTTTATATTGTTATTAAATATTTGTTATTGCTAATGCCTTGTCTTGAGTATCACTTTCTTGTATAGCACATAGTATAATATTGAATACATAATAGGTACTAATATTAGGTAGATCGCATCTTCAGCTCTTCAAGAACAAGGGTGTCCTGCTTTGAAGTCAAGCAAATGTCTCAAGCAATTGCTCCACGTGGAAAGGAGGATAAGGGGCAAGACTACATTTTGGTGTTGCCCCACCCTTAATCCTATTCTAAGCAACTGCTACATATGAGTATGGAGGGAATGCTTTGTCAATCTGGGAATTCCCCTTACCCCCTTCTGATGGGAAAGGAGCTCTTGTATATGCAGATGCAATTTAGGACACCTGTTGATCATTTAGTAACATCCTACACCTCCTGAGAGCCCTCCTCCGGACGGGGTCAATAAAAGAAAAAATCCTAAGAGAGCCAGGGAGTAAGAGAATAAGTCAGTTTCTTGCTACTTCCAGAGACAGACTTGTTCATTTTATAATAAAGAGCCACTGTGTAAGATTGTTCCTGTGGTCCCTCTTTCTTATTAGGCCTGCTGTGATTTTTTTTTCCCTTCTGAGGAGCCAGAGTACCAGGAAAATAGAACCAGGAGGCCTGGACTTCTTCTGCCAAGAGGACACTAAGTACTGAGAATAGGCTGCTCTGACACTAATTCTTATTGACTGTTTCATTGGGTAAAAGCTGGGTTCTCAGAGTGTATACGGGTAAGCCCTTACTAATGAAGGCCTTATTCAACTATGTTTAGTTAAGCCATTAAAACAAACTATAAGTGATAACAACTGAGGCACAAAAAATATCAGGAAGCACAGTCATAAAAATTACCAAGTTATTCTTAGATAAGAATTAATGAACAAATACACATAACAGACATTTTAAAAGCATAATGAATAGCATATTATAAGAAGCAGAGTAATAGATTCATGTCAATAAAGACATTAAATATGTTTGGAAATATCCAGTGGTCTGTATTTTAATCCCTTTCCCTTTTATGTTTAATTTACAGAGAAAATAGTCTGCATGGTAGTTATTTCCTATGGGAAATAAAGCAAGAAAAAAAATTGAGCAATTTGATATACCAAAAAAGTCTGAAATAAGTTGAAATCTGAAGAGTCTGAAAGAAAATCAGCTTTTAGGATGGTCTAAAGATTCTTATTCTAGAATGGTTTAAGAAGTAAATGGTTTACACTATTAACAACTATAAACACTTGCATAGAACTTACTATTATGAGATACTGTTCTATGGCTTTACATGTATTAACTCATAAAAGCCCAGTAGCCACCACACGACGCAGGTATTATTACTATCATCCTACTTTCACAGTTGAGGTAACTGAGGCTCACAGGGTTAAGGAGTTTGCCCCAAAGCACATAGATATAATAAGAGGTGGAATAGGGATTCAAATCCAGACATTTTAATTTCAGAATCCTTGTTTTCTTTCCCCTCTTCCCTGTCTTTCCTCTCCCTTCTTTCCTTTCTTTCTCCTCCCCCTCTCCCGTTTTTTCTTCATTCTTTCTTTCTGGGAGTAGAAATTACAGACAGAAAAGGAAACCATTGATAAAAGTACAAGACAATGAATTATCACAAAGAAAATACACCACTAAGTTAAAGAGTAGAAGACTAAAGCATGAGAACTTTCAGGTACAGAGTCCATATTCTTATGTTCTCGACTACTATTCTATATTGCATCTCAGTAGATTTCCAGACTCCTCACTTTCAAGTTCTTACTATGACTTCAATTTAAATGAACTCAAATTTATAGTGTTCATTCCTGAAAAGCAATAGAGAAAAAACAGTCTAAATTTTGAAGTTGTTTTCTTGCCAGAGTTTACTACATTTTTTATTTAAAAAAAGTGGAAAATTGTTTTGTAATTCTCTTAAACCTCTACCAAATACAGAAAGGGCACATTTTTGAGCAGTGCAGTTATTGTAGTTTTGACTACTGTGATGGAAACACTATGCTTTTCTTGTAGGTCTAAACTAGAGACCAGGGTTGCAGAAAGGGCTAGTGATGCCACATGTGTTCCTCAGATCTTCTATTTCTTAGCCTCCAACGCCAACATGTCCTACAGACATCTGAGATATTTCTTTTGGAATTGAAACTGTCATATTTTGGTTCCACTGCTTGTAAATGTATGGTCATGTTGATTCTTTTTTATCTTTCTCACCATTTACTTTTTCACACATGAGAAAGAGGATTATATATGTACTCTATCTCAGCAATTCAGTCCCAAATACTGTGGTTCTGTCCCTGTTTAGCTACACATTATATTCTAAACCCAGATGTTGCTTTGTTTCAGTATTTTCTTGAAGAAAATATTGTAACTGTAACTAAGCAGCCCATATTGTGAATCTGTGTTTTCCTAGGGTTGCTGTTGAGGTGTGGGCTATGTAACTTTTAAGAAAGTCAGGGGCGGCGCCTGTGGCTCAGTGAGTAGGGCGCCGGACCCATATACCGAGGGTGGCGGGTTCAAACCCGGCCCCGGCCAAACTGCAACAAAAAAATAGCCGGGCGTTGTGGCAGGCGCCTGTGGTCCCAGCTACTCGGGAGGCTGAGGCAGGAGAATCGCCTGGGCCCTGGAGTTGGAGGTTGCTGTGAGCTGTGTGACGCCATGGCACTCTACCAAGGGTGATAAGGTGAGACTCTGTCTCTACAAAAAAAAAAAAAGAAAGTCAGCTTTACATTGTCCAAAGATCATGGATTTAGATTTTGAAAGTTGATATGAAACCATAATTAAGTGGGTGGTTAGCATTACTGGCCTCAGGCAAAGTTGCAAAGTGAAATTTTGCCATTTCCCTTCTTTTCTATTCATGGTAAGTGCTTACTTGATAAGACAACAAACATTATAAGAATTATCCTTTAATAAAATTATGTGATAATTGCAATTAATGGGAATTAATGCCTCTCCCCCCATTTGCCAGTGTTATATTCCCTTCCCTACTTTCTAAGATTCTTGGCTCTCTTTTTGCAAGATATCACAGCTCACAGCTCACAGCTCAAACTCTTGGGCTTAAGTGATTCTCTTACCTCAGCCTCCCAATTAAGCTGGAACTACAGGCGTCCACCAAATACCTAGCTATTTGTTGTTGTTGTTGTAGTTGTCATTGTTGTTTAGCAGGCCCCAGCTGGGTTCGAACCTGCCAGTCCTGGTGTATGTGGCTGGCGCCCTAACCACTGAGCTACGGGTGCCGAACCTTTGAAAGAAATCTTTGAAAATAAGCTCACAGAGGTTATGCCCATGGTTACATTGTAAATTGTTAATCTTCCTCTTTTAAAATCCACTGATGCAGAAAACATGGCAAATTCAGTAATGTAGAATATACCAAACCCATTCATTACAATTAGAGAAATCGTGGGACATATACTACAATCAGGATAGGTGAATTACTCTATTAGAGCCTATATTTAAATTTAATTTTTAAGAACAGTACTCAGTTTCTTCCAGGCCCTCACTTATTTTCATCATAACTGTATAATTCTTCCTGTAGTCAGTCACTTTCCTGATCAATATAATTTTACTTCTACCTCTCTGTTCAATGCTAGAACTTTTTCTCCACGATTACTTTTGTCTCTGAGAAAGTAAAGCTTTATTTTTCTGGACTTCAGGTTAATTTTTGTTTTCTCTTCTGATGTTTCTTAGTTCTTACTTTTTAAGACACAGTTCAATATTCTCCTCTGTAAAGCTTTCCTTGTCTACCTTATCTAAAATTGATTTACTGCCTTTCAAAATTTCTATAGTATTTATTTTTTAATAGTACCTTAAAATATATTACTTATTTTATATCTATTCAATGTAACAATTAAAAATTATTGCCTATTACATTTATTCCATGCTAAATGCTAGAAATACAAAGATAAACAGGTATTTCAAGTCTTAAGGAACTAATAACTTAGTGGAAGAGATAGTACATTACAAGTATAATTATTATACAATTTATAAGGTATTACAATCTGTGTCTGAAATGCTATGGAATATGAATCAATTGTTGATTAGCACAGAAAAGTAAGGGAGTTTTACAGAAAACTATAGGCTTATAGGAGTGAAATGAATGAACGTACCCTTTGAGAATCAGCCTTTGGGCATCATTTCTTTCCAAAAGTCTCCCCTAAACCTCCATACTTGTTTGGCTACCTTTCTTCAGTGTCACATAACTTTACTGAAGCACTTATCCCACAATATTGAAATAAATACTGTATGTCTCTCTCCCTGTTGGTGTAAATTTTTAGCGAGAAAAAAGAACATGTCTTATATTTGAATCCCTAATACCTAACATAGTGCTTTATGTATAATAGATGCTCAGTAGATGTATTCTGAACTGAACAACAGAACAACAAAATGCATGTGTGTTTTGGGAATTGCAAGTAGTTTTATGTGACAGAATGTGAAGGGGAGGAAAGGAGAATGAAATGGCTCGAGATAAAGCTGGAAAATAGCTAGGACTAAGGTGTGAGCAGCCTGATTAAGTAAGCCATATATTGTTAGTTATCTCTTTAATACATATTTCCTCCTAGAACGAATTTTTTAGGGAAAAGGACTAAATATTTCACAATTTAGTATTTATTTCACCGTCAGACACAGTTCCTTGAACACGACATATGTTCAGCAAATCAAAGGAGAGTTAAATCATCAGATGATAGCATCCACTTAAAAGTACTTTGAAGACTAGATTATTATTCAATTGTCAATGATTATTGATTGATAGTAAGCAGTGACTATATTCTGCCCTAGATAGTGATAGAGGAAGCATTCTTTTGATCCACTCTTTTCCCCTGAATGGAAGCTATTTCCATTCTGAAATCACAGAACTACAAGCAAAGTTAAAATACTGAAACAGTTACTTTTTTATTTGTGGTAAATTTTGGACTCACCACTCATAAAAAGGTATCAAATGAGGTGAAAACAAATTAACACTAGTTTTTTTTTTTCTTTTTAAAGTTTTGATATTTGTCCTGGCATCAAATATAGAGTAAATTGAATTGTCTAATACGGACAACTATAGCTTACTTTAGCTACAATCCTGTAGTAGCAATGATTCACATAGCAATGTAGCTGGAATATTGTAAGACAGAGTTGGATGTAATACTATGCTGATAACTGTTGAATAACTTGCTTTCTAGAAAGAAAGAAAAAAGAAAGAAAGAGAAAGTAAGTCTCTGATCTATATCATTTGTTGATATTAGTGATATTAGATGTTGTATTTCCCTTATGGCTCACACCCTAACTACCCACATGAAGTTACCTAAGTGTGTGGCTGGGGGGAGATGCTGATAGTTAGTTTATGTAAATCTTTGGGAGCCAGCTCAGCACACTATAATTTTGATAATAATAACTATCATAATCAAAAAATCTTTAAGGAACACTGATTTATATGTCCAGCACTCTTCTAAGTGCTTTGTATAGTATATTTCATTTAATACACATAGCAACCTATGAGGTAGGTCAACTTTATCATATCCACTTATAAAAATCTTTTTCAGAAAGGCTATACCTATAGGAAAAAGTGTATTATAGATTCAAATTTAATATGATTCAACCCTGCATACCCAACTGCTATTCTAAATTATTTTCTGATAAAAAATTAACTTATGTTTAGCACAGTTTTCATGTTAAATGTATTTTGTTTTAATGTAAATATATATAATGCCTTAGAAATTTTAAATAAAAGATAGTTATATAAATATTTATTAAGTAATCATCCAAAACAAAGTGACTCATCTCAGCAAAAACATTGTACCAAAGGAGAAAGAAATCTAAGTAACTTTTTTTTTTTAATTTGAGTTTCACCATGTCACCCATGGTAGACGGTGGTGTCTCAGCTCACAGCAATCTCAAACTCTTGGGCTTAAGCGATTCTCTTGCCTCAGCCTCCCAAGTGGCTGGGACTACAGGCACCCGCTACAATGCCCAGCTATTTTTTGTTGCAGTTGTCACTGTTTAGCAGGCATGAGCCGGGTTCAAACCTGTCACTCTCGGTGTATGTGGCTGGCATCATAACCACTGTGCTACAGGCGCTGAGCCAGAAATCTAAGTAACTTTATATGATTAAAAAAGCAGACATTTTGTTGTCTCAAAATCTTGAAAAGATTCCTTCAAAAGATTAATGAGATAGAACTCAGTATTATTTTTAAAAGAGGTGTTATTTGCAATCACATGAATTCCAGTAGACTACAATACAAATTTTTATTTCAGTGAAAGTCTTTTAATTGTTGATGAAAATTAATACAATATCAAATGTATGTTGTAAGTAGTTTAAAATTTCCCACCTAATTTTCTAATGCTTAGGGCTTAGGAAAAAGTCATTCCTTTCTGACTAGCTAAGCATGCAAAAATATAATAGTGCATTAAGGAGTTCAGAAGTAAAAAAGAATGATCAACATAAAGCTGTGGTTACAAGCTGATTGTCATTGTTGGAGCCACTGCAGGACAGTGTAAGTAAGATTTATAACTATTCTTAGGTAAATGAACTAGCATATGGTTAAGACAGAAACCATGGAAGGGCCTTAAGTGATGATGAGATATTTAAGGGATGACCAGAAGTTTAGTGTGCAGGAAAGCAAGTCTTTCTATGGTATCTTGGAGTGAAATATTAAAAAAAACACTTTGAAGTGATACTATGAAGAAATTTACATGCTAAATTAAAGAATTTGTATTTTATTCTGTAAGTATCAAAGTCAAAAGAAGTTACTAAGTAAGAAAGTAACATAATGATTAATTTTTTAAAAGAAGAAAACTCAGGCAATAGTTTCAGGCAGAAAGAAGTTGAGGAGAAAGACTGGTATAATCATGATCAGTTTATTACAATAGTCACAGAAATATGATGGGGCTTTAAAATAATGCAGAAATATTATAGATAAAGAAGAGAGTATTTATTTTAGTATTTTTATTCATTTTTTGATGCAGAATCAATAAGATTTGATGAATGTCTACATAGAGATTTGGGCAAATCAGTAAACAAAAAAAAAAAAAAAGAAAGTTAAGAATAAACTCTAAGAATTTGTGGTTTAAGAGAAATGGGTAGATAACTATGCATAATGGAAATTGTGAATAAGGCAGTGTTTTATATTTTAAAGCATCTGCATGTACATTGTCATATTTAAGATGATAGTTGTTTTATAAAGGACCATTATTGCTCTGCTGAAAGATTAATCACATATGTGAATAGGTTCAGTACAATAGTTTTCTTAATTACTTCCTAATTTGTGCTTATCATTGATTAAAAAGTACTATTTGTGTTATTTGTAGCCATATTTATTTTAAATAGCTTTAGAAAATGATGATGTTCTCCTCTCTGCTGTGTTTGGCTTAAATATTTTTGGTAGTGGTTCTTATTAACTATTTAAAATATATTTTGTTATCTTTCATTAGTAAACAAAGTTTTAGATTTAGCATATTTATTCACTTCTTACATGATTTATTAAAAGTAGTGAAAGAGAAAAATTGCAATGTCACAGTTTAGGTCCTACCATGAAGCTTAAGTATTGTGAAGGTAAGGGGTTGGACCATACCTATGGTGCATTTTACAGGGTGCATATCAAATCTACTAAGTGTAGAATATTAATGTCTTAACACAATAATTAAGAAAGTGCAGTGAAGGCTATGTTAATGTTTGATGTAAGTATTTCAAATTGTATATAAAACCAACACATCAAATTGTATATAAAACCAACACACCATACCCCATAAATGCATTAATGTACACAGCTGTGATTTAATAAAATAAAAAATTAAAAAAAAAACCCTAATATTTAAAGCCAAATTTTGGCTGTTATGGTGATGTAGCTCAGCAGAGTTTTCATGTTAAATGTATTTTAACATGATTATAAAAGCAAGCCTTCACTTTAACATATAGAACCAAAGCAAAAAAAAAAAAATAATAATAATAAAATAAAATAGAACCTAAAGCACTTTTAAGACATCACAAAATCCTTTTGGATTGGTAAATGTATAATAACTGTAAAGCCATTTAATTTATTTTCATTAATGGGAGTGACTGGGGATAGAAAAATGAATAAATTATTGTCCTGATTAATAGAATGTAGTGGAGGAGATGCATAGACAATTCAATACAATAAGATGTTTTAAGTTAGAAATAAATTTCTGTAGGAACATAGATGAGTACGCAAGTAATTCTGTCCAGGGATTGGATAAATCAGCGAGGAGATAGAGAAGCTTTTGCAGTTAAAGTAACTTTTGGGTAAAATTTTTTTAATAGGAATCTGCCTGCTGGAGAAAGGGAAGAACATGGAGAACATACAAGGAATATCAAGAAAATAAACATTCTGATGTAGGAAGATTATAAAAAAAAATAGTGAAGCTGAAAAATATAGGTAGGTGATACTTGTGACGGTGTAGCATTGCCATGCTAAGGACATTAGGCATTAGGTGTTCCTAAAGTACTGAGCGAGTGTCTAACTTTAATAAGAGATTGTGCCATATTGTCAGTATGAGGTTTATCTCATGAATCAATTCATTTTTTCATTCATTCAGGTTTGAACTACAATAAGACATCAAACTAAATCAGATAGCTGCCACCCATAAAGCTCAGTTTACTGTTCTTAAGAAAAATAAATGCTTTTAAAGAAAGGGCAGGTAAAGTGATATTCAAAAATGTGACACTTGAAATAGGCTTTGAAATGTGGGTGAAATTTAAACAAGTCTCCTTTATATTTTGATTATCACGAGTTGAAAATACAACTTTCTGCATTTGTCACTTACCATTTTCAAGGTAAGTATTTTTTTTTTTAAAAAATAAAGGCTAAAACATTTAACTAGTAGTTTTAAGAGTTACCATTTGAAATAGCAATGACCAGGCCACTAGCATAATATTTAAATAAGTAAATTCAAGAAAAGACTCCATTTTTGGTCTTAATTGCTGTTAAGTTTCTTCAGGATAAAACCCCCCTAACTTTATACATGTTTGTACACCTAACAGTGTCTGGAACATACTTCTCAAACAATGGTAGAATTAAATGTAATACTTCTGGGTTTTATTTGATCTTAATTGTTAAACAACGCATAGTTATTAAATAGTGGTGTGATGGCAAATTACCAAGCTGAAGGAATAATCAAACAAGTTACAGATCAATCTAGAAGAGAAATCACAAACAATGGCATTTTTTACAGCTTAAAAAGAAAAAAAAAAACTTGCTCCTAATATCACACTTGTGCACCCATTATATTCCCCAAGCTCCTTGTATACAAGTCAGTCCTTATTGGCTGTCCACAAACACAGAACAGATTGCATTAGAATGGAATGCAGGTTTGTGGAAAATCCGGGATAAAAAAGCAACGGAGTATAAGATGTATGGAAGCAGCCCTGGGAGAACTCCTGACGTGTAAACTGAACCACTGCCACGTTCTTTACTTTGCAGTGTTGATGAAGTGCTCGCGCTGGAGGGCTTTCTACAAAGTTAGCTAAACATTTCTCCAGAGGAATTAACAAGCTAAAGTAACCACGCTACGTCTAAGAGTGTTTAAAAGACACGAGGTAGATAAACACCTTATTCCCTACAGTGTTTGCCATTCATTTATTGCTCTATAGCTCCCAGGAGTTCAGAAATCAGGATTCCCATCGCACATTTTTGTAGTTCTTATAAAATTTAACATAAAACCTAACCATTTGGAAACCCCCCAGGGGAGTGAGCTTTTTGGATTACCGAGCAGTAATTACACGTTTCTTAACAAACATGGATATAATAATAAACATTTTGAAAATCACTCCCTTCGTTATGATTATAGAGTTCACCAAAATCAGACTCGACTGGAAATCAAAGAAATGAAAGCAGAGGAAAAAGAAGAAACAGCATATAAAAAATTCGTTCTTAGGTGTGACCAGAAGTGTATTATTATTGATGTTTACTCTGAATGGAGTAGTTAACATATAATTTTTATCTCTAAATAATCTTATCCACAATATTCGGAAAGAAATCCGCACAGCATGTATGAAAATTATTGTTTTTACAGTTTTAAATGAAGAATAGTCACTCTCGGGAGAATAACTTCCACGCCCTCCTCCCTCAGACGTTCTGATGGTAGGTACCAGAGACCTCCTCAGTTCAGACGAACTCCCATCAGTGAGGTGGAGCATGACGTTAAGGGCTCCCGGGAAGACGAGAAAGTGTTTCCAGACCCTACGCAGCGAACCTCACACTCTCACTGGACTGTTCGCTCGCCCGCCGCGGGGAAGCTGCTCCTGAGGAAAACTTAGAATTTTAGAATTTTGAAAATAAAGTGGTTTCCATTCGCCAAAGAGAGATTCTGACATTTCCTCTTAATTCTGAGAGAGGGAACAAAGTATTTACTTCAGCTACTGCCCTGACATTCGAAACAGAAGCTAAAAATAGGCAAAGAACAGCCCAGGGCGCTCCACGCCTTGAGGGAGAGACGACTCGGACGCGCGGGGGTGGATGGGGGTGGGGCGGGGCGGGGCTGAGGCCGGGGCTGCAGAGGGGCGGGAGCGGGGCGGGGCCATCTGTGAGTCAGGGGCGGAGGCCAGGCTTGGAGGGGCGTGTCAGGGGCGTGACCGAGCGGGGGCGGAGTCTCTTCGCGCCTGGTTAAGAGACCAGACACCAGACCGGACCTTGGACAGATCCCGGCTGTTAGCTGTCATGTCGCTCCCGCAGCCCACGCCGCGTGATGCGGCTCTCGGGGAGCCTGCCTCTGCCCTACCCACTGCTGAGGACCCGGATTCCGAAGGACCCAGCCCCAAGAGGCTTTGTCTTGAGGAACAGGGCGGTGACTCAGAGGCGGAGTGGCAGCTGCCTTTGGTGCCTCGCTTGTCTGAGGGGGGAAAAGTCTGGGAGTTAGTGTCCAGACCCTTGACGGTGCTCCTTGTTTCGAGGAATGCTTTTTTTGATAACTCCACAGATTCGTGTGCGGAGAAATCAGTCAGTAGGGAGCAGATACATACTCCGGGGTGCCAAAAACGCAAATCCCAACTGAACACGTGTTTGCAGTTTCTCCCCTCCCAAAGTTTTGATTCTGATTTAAGGGCCTCAGATAGGGCTTCTGAACGAGAACTTCATGACAGAGAGATTTTGAGGGGCCACTGTGGTGACAGATCTAAGGCAAAAGTTGGTCAGCGTCTACCCAACACCTCCGTACACGATACACAAGGAGTTAAACCCGAGGACGGAAAACAGCTTTCGGTCCACGGAAGAGACAATGTTCAAAAAGATAATAATTACATAAGACATACAGAAAATCCATTTTTAGATGTTACCTTTTACAAGGAAACTAAATCAACATTTCATGAACTTAAGAACAGATGTAAAACTGACAGTGTTACGCCATCAAATAAAAATGAAAATAACATTTCATCATCCGTACTAAAAATATCAAAATCTCAAAAGCATCCCAGCTTCAAAATTGCTAAACCCAGCTATTTTAGAGATAGCAGCACAATAAGTGTCCCTGAGTTTCCAACAGATTTAAATAGCAAAATGTCCTCTGTCTATTTAAAGGAAACAGCAAAGAAAAAGAATGACAAAAATGAGGCATATGTTAGGGATTTCACAAACATTTACTGTTCCCAAAATAGACCTGATGTTAAGAAGCGAAAGTTACAGGATGATAAAAAAATTGTAGATGCAGAAAATATTTTTTCTGAATGTTACGAAAGTAACCACCCATCATTCGGAAGCCAAAATACTTGTGTGAGAAAAAAAGACTTGATCAGTTCAAAATACTATAACTCCAGTAGTATTAAGTGTGATGTAAGAGATTTTAACAAGAATTTCATTTTAACACCAGAACATACGAATTGGGAAGAAGGAGAAACATGCCTGGACAGTTACATACCTACCAAGCTGGAAAAATCTCAAAGCCGGGACTGTAACATTAGACATATTTTGAGACAAAATAGGGAAAATTGTTGGTTTACAAATAATTATAAGAGTAAATGTGAAAATTTAAAAAAAACTAGAGATAAATTGAATTTGCTACCATTATTAGAAACAGACCTTGCAAGCAACAAAGATTTTCACTGTATGAAAGTCATGAATGTACGAGAAAGAAAATCAAAGCCTTTCCTACTGGGACTGCTGGGTAATAAAAAAGCTGTAATAAAAATTATTTGGTCAAATGGTAAAGGAGAAAATGATGACATGCTGACGATGAGATATAATATGCACAAAAACTTTCATTTAAGCAACATTTTTGAAAGTTTCATTACAGAAATATATCATTTCTATAAAAGTATTTTAGGATATCAAAAAGATAATAGTGTTTTAACCTGGTATAAAATTTTGAAGTGCAAAAAGCTAATTGGTGTTCAAAGTTTAATAATCAGAAATATGAATGTCAATATAGAGAATGGCATTTTAAGCAAATATTCAGGCACCAGTTTTTCAGAACCTTTAAATATCATATTGAAAACCAACATCATGGTTTTTTTGCTCAATAACTTTGAGTTTTTAACAAGAATCGAAAATGATTTTGAATTAGAAAAGAAATGCATTTTCAAATGGATAGTATATTTAAATGATCCAAAAAATAGTTCAGTGGAAAATCAAACTGCATATCCAGTAAAGATTTTAACTTCTGCCAGACTATTAGAAGATAATATGAAATCTATGCTAAAGGAAAGAAAGCTATTTGACACTGGACAAATTTTTGAAGGGTCTAAGAAAAATAAAATCAATTCCTTTAATATTATAGCTAAAAATATTCATTTTCCAAATTTTGAAACATATGGAAAAATTCCTCTTTTAATGGATTTTGATGATATAGAAGAAATTTCTCTGATAAAAGAAATTACTGATGGTACTATGATGTGTTCAGAGCAACCTATAAATGTGGAAAATTGGGCTCATTGTAGTTCTGACAATGTTAAAATACATCTTAGGTCTGGTCCTCACATTATGCAGAACAACCATGGATATTTTAATGAAAAAAGTTGTGAAGTAAATATGCACAACCAAGACTTAGATATTGAAAGAAAACAGAAATATAATAAGTTCAGAAACTATAATTCTAAGTGCATATTTGAAGATTTCTACAATGTTAGGCAACAGCTTACACCAGCAAGCAATGACATAACACATAGTGAACAGACTAATACAATGACAATACCTCAGATGCTAAATTTTGAGAATTTGCTAAGTGAAATAGAGGAAAAAAAATATGACTTACTTTTGAAGGATGAAGTAAAAGTCACAGCACAAAGTTTAACGAATAGTTACCCTATTCACAAAGATGTTAAGATAAAAAAGGAAGAGAAAGATAGTTTTTTTCAGATGGATGGCATGTTTTCTTTACAATCAGTTTCATTAACAAAAAAGAAAATAAATATGGAAGAAGCTAAATATGATATTCAAAATTACATAGCTGACAGAAATGAATATGATAGTATTTTGGAAGAAAGTGGGTTAGCTAATTTAAAGCATTGTCATCTGAAGAATAACTCTACATTGTATGTTAATCATCAGTTTGAAACTAGTTTGAGTGAAGGCAACAATGAATGTTTACAGGATTTAACTGCTAAATGTTTATCAACAGAAGCTCAGACAATAGTAAATGATTTTGAGTTGAAGAGTAAATTTGATTTAGTACTTGCAGAACTTCACATGTTTCATGAAATTAGTAAGGAAAATGAAATTTTAAGCACTGTGGAAACAAATAATGTGCAAGAATATTACTGTGGAGAAAATGATGCTGAGAAGGTAAAAATACAGATAGAAAAGAATTTGAAAATGGTTGCAGTCAACAAAATAAGTGCATTTTCCTCACTCTATGACACTACAGCAGGTCCTAATATGGATAAAAGACACCAAAGTTTATTTAAATGGAAAAATTCTCCCAATAATGGAGAACAGGAAGTTCTTGATGAGTATTGTTGTTCAAGAACATCAGAAGAATTAATGCATTCTGCTTCTGAGGAAGGTATGAAATCCATTTCAAAATGTTTTTTCTTATGCCAAAAAACCCTCTTTTTCTGTATAGGCCAAATATATAATTTTGACATGAAAGAAGAGATAAAGTATAAAATGAAATTTATGGATGCACACTATTTCCTCACAAAGGTTTATTCAAGCATTAAATGATATATTGATATTGAAGGAAACAAGTTATTAAAGTTTTAAAAGGGGCTTTGAAAACTACTTAATTCCTCTAAATATTAGGACCCAACTGAAGGAAATACTTTTGAAAAAAATAATATATTTTTAACATTTTTATATAAAAGTTAATTTTTATTATAGTTAATATCACTTCCTTTTTTCAGATTGTGAAAAAACTTCTTGTGAAAAAACTAAAAGAAATGCATTTTCCCCTGATGAATTTAAAGAAAAAGATTCTAATTATTTGTTGAGAAGAGGTAAGATTTTTAGTTATTTTCTAGAATATCTACTAAGATGATGAATGCATTCTTGTATTTTTAGTATGGGGGAAAAATACACTTTAGGTTGTTAGAAAATAAGTGCATTGTTTTAGTATTTTTAAAAACAATTTATTGATAAAATTCAATAATTAAAAATTGGTTAAAAATTAAAATGCTATTTAGAATATTTCTTGGGAACACACTCTATAAAATTGTGTTCAAATACAGTAGAACTCTGTAAGTTGACCACCCAAGGGTCAATTAAAGTACTAAACTGGTCAACCTATAGAGGTGGTCAACATAAGGAATGAGGCCTGTAGTACTGATACGCACATGTGATGCATGTCTGCTCTATGAAATTCGGGGCAACTTAAGGAGGTAGTCAATGTAAGGAGGTGGCTAGCTATGGAGGTTCAACTGTATTTGCATTGCATATGGAAATAACTATGTGATAAAGACAGATATTTTATATGCCTGATATATACATCTAATGCATGCAACATTAATTGGCAAAACCAAAAAAGGCATTTATCTAAGTTGGATTTCCATTGATGAGATATCACTACCCATTATGTATTTATTATCAATGCTCTCTACACTTTTTATTGATATGAGGCTGCTAATATACACATATTATTTTTTAAATTTAAAAGCATTATTATAATTGAGGCATGTTAATATGATTTTTGACTATGGCACATTTATTTTTTTGAGTACATTAATGAATAAAACCAAGGAAAGATTAAATTAATGACCTTATCCTTTGCCTAAGAGGTCTACAATAGCAGAATAAAACATAGTGTGTTTAACATCCATTCAGCTTGTGGTACTAAGGGTTTGGAATAGGGGAAGGATTAAAATTAGGAAATTAAGTTAAGTTATAGTCTGATCAATAATTTCTGACCTTACACAATAACATTAGATCTAAAAAAGGTAATGTTGTAGGTGAAATATTTTTCCTGGTTTCTCATCATCTGTAGAAGGCTGTCTCTGATACCTTTATTGTCACCTCAGAACTGTACCTTTTCCTTTTTTTTAGCTTATGATGAAATATCAAAAATTTATTGATTCCCTTGGAAAAACAAGAGCTCACAGGTAGTCTTCTCTTCTGAATAAAGGAAATAGTTGATGGAACCAATACTCCATGAACTAACACAGTGTCCAACTGGTGGCCTACAGGCTGCATGCAGATTATTTGAGGACCATTTTGTTATTTGTGGTGTTGGATGTAGCAAAAAATGTGCACAGACTTATTTATTTTTTTGCTTGTCAGCTTTTGTTAGTGTTCGTGTAACGTGTGGCCCAATACAATTTTTATTCTTCCAATGTGTGGCAGAAAAGAAAAAAAGGTTTGGACACCATTGCAGGGTGGCAAGAATTAGGTTGGAAAGTATTGGGTTTTTCTAGGATAGAAAAAAAGGAAGAAATTTGGTTTATGAATATATTTTGATATAGAATAATGAGAGTAAAGGAGCACACACTATGTTGTCATCATAATTGTAATTGTCATAATAAAATGGGTATGTGAAGAAAATTTAAATAAAGTATATATACAAATTGGAAAATGAATATTACATTTGTTCGAAATATCTAACCCATAAAAATGTGATTCTACCTTCACAAGTTAAAGTGACTTATTGTTGTGAAATATGAAAAATAATATGTGAGGTCAGCCAGAATTATTTGTTTATTTAGCACTGTTACCATGGTCATCTTGGATTCACTTTCAAAGCACATAAAGGTTGAATGATCTTCCTGAGGCTTGTTAAAATCAATAATGTAAGGGAAAAGTTGGGAGATAGTGGGATAAGAGTTTAAGAAGAATGGAAGTAAAGCTTGCCCAAGCTGGGTGGGTGCCAAACTTATTTGGTGTAATTAAAAAAAAAACATCAGAAAGATCCCAGTTGTTCTGAAATGTTTTGATACCTACTTACCTGTCAATCATGATGCCTCCTCTCTTAAAGTTTCTGTCACTAAATGTCTTCAGTATGTCCCCTCTCTTGTCTCTCTCTACACAGTTCCTATTTGTCTGTTTAACTGATTTAGTAATAGATGTGCCTCCATGAAATGCTTTGAACCTTTTTGAAAACAATGTATGTGATGTTAAATAAAAACTTCAAAATAAAAGCCCTCCACCCATGCATAAAAGATGGCATATATTTAGGCTCTAGCATTGACAGTAATCTCTATTAGAAAATAGACAGTTAACAATATGGCATAGTTGTTTAGCTAATAATGGGAAAATGACATGTTTAAAGCTACAACTTCAAGTTGACTTTAAGACTTACATAGTTTTGTTATTGCTGTTGTTAAATTAGACTGCCCAACTGGACTGCTGATTTTAGTTACTGTTTTGCATTGGGCAAGATATTTTACTATTCTATGCTTAGGTTTCTATATTTTAAAACCCAGGAGAGGATTAAATAACTTAATGCATTTAAAGCTCTTACTACAGTGCTTAGCACATAAATACTCAGTAAATATTTAGAAAATATTGTTAATATGGTTAGATGTATAGATTTTTAGGTGTAGAAATTACTGATAATTCTACTCCTTTATGTACTTTTTCTGTCTTACATTTTTAGGCGGTCACTGTTCACATGGCATTTCAAGAATACAACCTCTTAAGACATGCAGTCGACCAATCAGGATTGGCTTGTCAAGAAAAGCAAAGCTTAAACAACTTCATCCCTATCTGAAATAAATGTTATAAGAATATAAAAGTTTTTTAATGTTCATATTTCAAAATATTTCACAACATCTTTAAATAAATACTTGCTTCCAGCCTGGGAATTTTGGACTTTCTTTATTGAAACTTTGGAGAGGTATTTGTTATGTGTGTAAATTATTACCTTTAAAAGTTATAAAGTATTTAATTGATTTTTTAAATCATAAAAGCAATATATAATGAAGCCTTTTTATAATCTGATAAAATGTCTATTATTTTTCATGATGTATGTATATGATCCTTTTGTGAAGAAGACTGATGCCTTTTATTTTTGAAAAGGGACTGTGACTTATAAAAAGGTAATAAACCACTGTTCTAACCCACTACTTTCTGTTTTTCAGGCGAAAAAAATACACATGTAGGGAGAGGAAGGTAGGCTTTTCAAGGTCAAGTAATTGGTGTTAGGATTGTGATAAAGGCTCTCTCCTCTCTAGCATTTGTTCCCACCTTTTTCTGCATTGCTTTCTAATCTTTATTCCTTTATCCAGTCTATATTTGGCCCCAAAGCAGAATTATGACTGTGTAGCTCACACTTATTATTAATGTATTCTCTGAAACAGCAAATACGCTTAATACTCCCACTATTGTGTTAGGCTTAGTGACAGAACAGAATGAGGCATGTATAAGACCTTGTCTCATGGAGCTTACGTTCCATGTTTGCGATTGATAAACATAAAATATGTATATTTAAAGGTAACTACCAATAGAATAAAATATGCTCTTAAAAACAATTGACAGAGAATAAAATTAAATGGGCTACTTAGCAAAAAGTAAGAAAAGAAAGAGGCAATAAGAAAGCATAGAAAACAGAAAGCATACGACGACAGGAGGACAAGCAAATCTCAGATTCACTAAAATCACCTAAATTTGGTCTTATTCATTATTTTCCATCCCTTACCATGTACTTTCCAACTTCCATATCTCATTCCCTCCCCTGCCCCGAACTTATTACTTTTACACACTATAATTTATAGCTTTCCAGATAGAATACAAAGTCCTTGAAGGTAGAATTCTTTTCTTTTCCCGGGTTGATATATTCCAAGTACCTAGAATAGTACCTTCTCCCTAGTAAATGCTCATAAGGTATTATTTGAGTGAATGAAGAAATAAATGTCTACTCTTGTCCTATAATAGCTATATTTAAATTTTTTAATAGCTTTATGACCTTGGGAAAATTCTCAGTTCCAAAAAGAGAATATTTTGCGGGATTATTGTGAAGATTAATTATGTATAAATACATATTATGTAATGATAAGAGCTTTGATATGTAATAACTACTCAATAATTAATAATGATTTAGAATATTTGACTTTTTCTTAAAATTTTTTCTGGATCCTACATTAGATTATTTTCAGGAGTATGCTATTCTTTTGAGATTTATTAAAATATTTCTTATAATTTTTTCCCCTGCAAAGGTCCTGTTTTCCTCCTCCTCATGTTTATTATTATAAGACCACTGTTGAATTTTTCTTATGCCTTTATACAAGGTAAATCTTATCACAATCAAGATTTCTCTTCATAAGCCTTGGTCCTTTTCCTTGTTCTTTGTTGCTGTGTGTGAATATTGAATCCTATTCTCAGATCTATATTTGCAGGGCAGGTTTATGTGATTCCAGTCTTATTTCTAGTCCCTAGAAGATTTTTATGGATACTTTCATCCTTTGTCGAATATATGGTATATTCACTTTCACCCACTCACTGCTAGGTTTTTCATACTCTGAACTGATTGCATACATGGTAAATTTACCCTCCTAGCACATACTGCACTGCTTACTGTCATTTTCAATTCCAATAGCCTAACACTGCTCTGCTCTATAGAACTGCTCTTACAGGGATGATGCCTTCCCAAAGGCAAACTTACTGCTGCTAGTGTCACTACTCTGGCATCCCTTCATCCACTACCTTGAACCAAAAAACCACAACATATGCACATAAACAGATACTACCTTTCCCCTCCTCCCTAGTTCTGTGAGCTCTTTTCTCTTGAATGAGAGCATAGGGAGGTAGGAAGTTGGTAACATTGAGCTCTTCTTATGTTTTTGTATCTTCATGGCTGTTGTGGCAAGGCTGCATGGTAGAATACATTTTAAATAACATCTATCTCCCCTCCACCTTGTTCTTTTTTATCTTTCTTCTTAAAATTTAAAAGTTGAGTGCTTTCTGATGAGAAGAAAAACAAAGGATAAAAAGGTGTTCTAAAAAATATTTGCTCTTCATCAACCTTAGAATGAATCTCTGTGTTACTTCAGTTTAAAGTAACCAGCTTTCAGGTGCATAACTATAAAAACATGAGAAGAGAAGCAGAGCCTTATATCAAATCAACTTGGAAAAGTTATGTTGATAGTGAACATGCAGTCCTCTGAGTTAATATTACCTGGTAAATCTTATTTAGTTAAGTGAAATGGAAGACCTAATATACCCACAAACTTATCTCTAGTTCCATCTAAATTGCCTCAGATGTGTAATAGAATGTTTACAAAATCAGCCATTATTTGGGGAAATTTTTCTAATAACATAGACATTACAGATTTACATACACATAAAATAGTTTGTGGCAGAATTTATACTATTAACAAAATCTTTTAGACTAAAGAAAATTTGTTATAAAGATATTAGAAGAAAATCCTAAATTATATTTTCCTATTATTATTTGAAACTATCCTTGCTAGATATATTTATTTAATATATTTTTTAAAAACAGCCAGATGCTACATAACAGCATATTCAGAAGAAATAGACATTAAACTATTTGACCTATACAGGCAAAGGGCAAAATAATAAATGCATAATGTAAAAGTCTCTGTAATTGCTTCCATAATTTTGTAAATTTTTTCTTTAAAGAAGTCTGAGGACGTCTCCTTTGAACTGGACACACACAGTTGTTCACTCAGCATCTCTACTGTGATGTCTAATAGGCATCTCAAAACCAACATGGCCTGAACAGGGATCCTGATATTTCTTTCCAAACACCTCCTCTCACATTAGTTCTCATTTCGCTGGACAGTAACTTCATTCTTTCAGTTACTCAGGGCAGAAATTTTGCAGTCATCTTTGGCACTTATTTTATTCTCCAATTCCTTAGCTGGCCCATAAGCAAACCCTGTCACTTTTAGCTTGCCTGGATTATTATGATAAGAGTCCCACGTTGACTCCCTGCTTCAGTTTTTGCTTCCCTTCAGTTTGTTTACAATAGTAACTAGAATAATTCTTGAAAATATAAATCATAACATACTACCATTCAATTCAAAACCTTACAAAGAGTAAAAGCCAAAATTCTTACTTTGATGTATAAGAGCTGTAATGATCTGGCCCTTTCACACTGCCTTAAACTCTTCTCTACTATTTTTGCTTTGCACAGTGGTCTTTATGTTTCATGGACATGTCAGGCAGGTCCTTGCCTCAGGGCCTTGTACTTGCTTTCTCTTCCTAGCATCTTATTCCTAGGCTCTCTGTACAACTTACCCTGTACCCCTTAATTCAAGTGTCTCCCTCTCAGTGTGCCTTTCTTTCCTGTTAACATTCATAAGCTCTTTCTCTGCTTTCTGTTTTTTCTTCTTTCCTTGACATATTAAGTATTTTATTTATCTTTTCTGTCTGAGCTCCCCACTAGGTTTTACTTTCTGCCAGGGCAAATATCTTGTGTATTTTGTTTATTGCTGTATCCTTAGTGCCTAGGGCAGTGCTTTACATAAGTATTCAGTAAATGGGTGTTCAGTGAAAGCATGAAAAACCTGACCATGAATAGGCATGTCTTACGCGTATAATACCAAATAAACTTCTTGTTGAGGCATATGGTTTTGTGCCCTCCTGGAATGTAAATGTATTCCCTCTTTGCTAATCTCCCTTGTATCTTCTCTTTGAACCAAAGAAGTGAAAACAAAGCTTCCTTTATTAACATTATCTTCCTTTACTATGTATGTTTCTTTAGATACTTAGTTGCCTAATGTCACAGTTTAAATCATTCTTATTTTTATGAAGAGAAAAATAAGGTGAAAAAAGTAAAATGCAGTATGTATAATTTTTTATTTTTATTTACTTATTTATTTTACTAAATTATAACCGTGTACGTTGATGCATTTATGGAGTTCAGTGTACTGATTTGATATACAGTGTGAGATGCTTGCATTGAACTGATTAACACATCCATCACCTCGCTTACTTATTTGTTGTGGTAAGACAATTGCACTCTTTTCTTAACAGTTTTGAAATATAATCACCTACACATTCATACAAATAGTAAAACATAACTATAGTCCAGAAAGTAGAAGGGAAGAGGAGAGAGAGGGGAACAGATAGGGGAGATGAGAAGAGGGGAGGGTATTTGGGGGGACCTCACCTAATGTACATAATGCAATGGTACATTTCAAAACTATTAATAAAAGATTATAAATTTCTTATAATTTTAAAATAACTTTGAGAACCAAATTATAAAAATACTTCTCAAAATTTAATGTTTTATCTCTTTATTTAAATTTTTGTAAACAAAACCAGAATAATAAATTTAAAATTTCTATGGACTTCTTTTTGTGTTAGTAAGAAACATCTGAGTTCTCCAAATTTTCATTTTTCCCTCTTTACTTTTGTATTTCCCCTTTAAATATCTTTTACATTTTCTTTTCTTTTTTTTTTTTGAGACAGAGTCTTACTTTGTCGTCCTTAGTAGAGTGCAGTGGCATCATAGCTCACAGCAACCTCAAACTCTTGGGCTCAAGTGATTCTCTTGCCTTAGCCTTTCAAGAAGCTGGAACTACAGGTGCCTGCCACAATGCTGGGCTATTTTTAGATGCCACAATGCTGGGCTATTTTTAGAGACGAGGTCTCATTCTGAGTCAGCCTGGTCTCAAACCTGTGAGCTCAGGCCATCCACCCACCTCGGCTTCCCAGAGTGCTAGGATTACAGGCATGAGCCACCGTGCCTGGCCCCATCTTTTACATTTTTTTTGAGTGATTTTGTTTTTAAAAGTCAATACCCAGACATGATACAAAATACACAGGATTAAAAAAAAAAAGAAACAGAAAATATAAGTCCTTTCTTCATTCATACTCAATACCCAATTTCTCTTGATGGAGAAAATAATTGTTAACAGGTTTTTGCCTCTATATATTTTTATGAAACAATGTTTTATTAATAAGTACATAAGGTATTTCTAGTTATCTATCTTATGCCTATACTTTAAAATATGCATAATTTTTATTATATCTTGCTCTTACTTTTTCCTAAAACATGTATGTTTCTATAAATAAATTTGATTATTATGATTCACTTATTCAATTCAATTCATTAATTTGTGCACTTCAATTAAGATAAAAAAGAAAAATCTTTTTCAATGTTAAAGAAACTGAAATTTAAAAAGACATGTGGTTTTAGTGAATCTGGCATTTCCACTAAATTTACCCTAATTTTGCAAGCAATTTTTAAAATTCTGATTTTTTACTTTTCCAAATATCCTCAATACTGCTTTAACAAAATATTCATATTCCACTAAATATAATTTTATTAGCATACTTAATTACACAGGCCATATGTCTCTCTTTTCTTAAAAAATCTTGTGATTGATTTTGCTGCCTGGTTAATCACCATTCCAATTTCTTTGCTTTGTTTCACTGCTTTACTGCCATTCACTTTTTTTGTTTTTGTTGTTGTTAAGCTTTCACCTAAATGCACACATAACACTTTTCATCTCTTGGCAGGCTTTATCTTTTTATCTTTTTTTTTTTTTTTTACCTGACTCCTCTACCAGAAAGAACCACTTTGAGGACTTTGGCCCTTGGCCCTTTTTCAGTTTGTATTTTCTCTTAATTTCTTTGCATTGTTCTCTACTTTCTATTCTTCAAAACTTCACTTTATAACACTTCCTTTTGTTTTTCTGACAATACTATTTATTTTCCTTCCTGGTCCTTAGGTATAAGCAAACTCCGAAGTTTAGTCCCTGGACTTTTACTCTTTATTTCTGTATTTTAGACATTAGAAGTTTCATCAGTTTTCATAGGACTATCACCTGTATCAATTCTACAGGAGTGAGACTAATTATATCTTTATCAAATTCTAATTTTTTTGTTTGTTTGTTTTTTTGAGACAGGGCCTCAAGGTGTCACCCTGGGTAGAGTGCTGTGGCATCACAGCTCATAGCAACCTCCAACTCCTGGGCTCAAGCAATTCTCCTGCTTCTGCCTCCCAAGTAGCTGGGATTACAGGTGCCTCCCACAATGCCTGGCTATTTTTTGGTTGCAGCCATCATAGTTGTTTGGCAGACACAGGCTGGATTCGAACCTGCCAGCTCAGGTGTATGTGGTTGGCATCTTAGCCACTTGAGCCACAGGCACCTTGCCCAAATTCTAATTTTAATAGAATAACAATAGTAAAAAGCCAAGTAGTCATTAAATTCATGCTATGTGTCAGAAGCTATTCTAAACATTTTACATGTTAAATCATTTAATCCTTAAATAATCTTGCAGTCAGATATGATTGCTATCTCTATCTTATGGCAAGAGTTAAGTGATGTATGTAAGGTAGTGGTTCTCAACCTTCTTAATGCTGTGACCCTTTAATACATTTCCTCATGCTGTGGTGACCCTCAACCATAAAATTATTTTTGTTGCTACTTCATAACTATAATTTTGCTACTGTTATGAATTGTAATATAAATATCTGATATGCAGGATGGTCTTAGGTGACCCCTGTGAAAGGATCGTTTGACCCCCAAAGGGGTTGTGACACATAGGTTGAGAACCGCTGGTCTAAGGTTACAAAGTGTAAAGTTGCAGAGTCAGGATTCAAATCCAGGGAGTCTACCCTGAGGCCAAAGCTCAAATTGAGTTACACACTTATTTTTCATACTTGAATGGTATTGATTTTCAATAAGACTTCATGAAAATATTTGTGTATTTTCATTGATAGGCAAAAATGAATGTTTCACAAGATTCTTTCTCACCTTTTAAAGTTTATCCTACAAAGTAATACTTCAAAAATCTTCTATATGCTACACTTAAAATGATTATCCTCATCTTTACTATTGACATGATCAGTCATTAATTGCCTCCATGAGGTAAGGCAGTACGCTACAGCAGTGATTTTCAACCAGTGTGTCCTGAAAACTTTTAAAGATCATTAATTAAATTATTTTCAAAAGAAGTTCAAAACACAGGAAGTATATATTGTTTTGTTCCCTTTTTTTTTTTTTGATTGACATAATTTGTGTGCTGCAGAAGTTTAACTATAGGTTCAAGGGTGCTGTGAGATAAAAAAGGTTGAAAAACTCTGGATATATAGACTGAGCATCAATAATTAGGGTTTGGAGCCTGCTTCTGTCCAAGAAACAGGGATTTTATTTGCAAGAATCAGAAGCAGGACCAAGCAATACTTTTAGGCTTGCCAAGTCTTTCAGCTGATGCTTCATTTTACAATTATGTTAGCAGAATGTTCCTCAAACATTTTATAATTTATACTTTCATATAATTTCTCTGAATGTCTCAAATTCTCTCTTTTAAAAAAAATGAACTGCTGGGTGGCACTTGTGGCTCAGTGAGTAGGGCACTGCCCCCATATACCAAGAGTGGCGGGTTCGAACCTGGCCCTGGCCAAACTGTGATAAAAAAAAATCCAGGTGTTGTGGTGGGCACCTGTAGTCCCAACTACTTGGGAGGCTGAGGCAAGATAATTGCCTAAGCCCAAGAGCTGGAGGTTGCTGTGACCTGTGATGCCACAGCACTCTACCGAGGGCAACAAAGTGAGACTCTGTCTCTAAAAAAAAAAAAATGAACTGCACACTTATTGCCAGAAATATTTAATTTTTATGTGGAAGAATAGTAGAGAAATAAGCTTAATGTATAATATTGACGTGAACATTGATTTATTTCTCTAAAAACTGATTTAATTTATATATATTTCAAACTTTTATTTAATAATTAACACCTTTTTTTTTAAACAGGAAAGAAATTTGTTGTACCATATGTATTTTGGTCAGAATGTCATAAAGTGAAGCTGAATTTATGACTATTTTGAAAGAGCTGTAGAAAAATAGAAAGAAGTTTGGTACTTACCAAGAAATAAAATGTAACGGTACCAATAATTCATACATACACAACGTTGTGATGTTGTATAATATGCTTATCTGAAGAGATGACTCTTGTTTAAAAAATGAGAGAATAGTTTTTTTTACAAGCCATTAACATTTTTATAATAGTATCTTTTAAAAATTAATAGATTTTGCACATTAGTTTTATGTTTACAGAAATATTGAACAGAAAGTACAAAGTTCCAACATGCTCCCCTCACTCACACCCCACCCCACTACAGTTTCCTCTATTATTAACATCTTGCATTGATGTGGTACCTGAATTATAATTGATGAATCAATATTGGCACATTATTATTATCTAAAATTCAAAGTTTACATTAGGGTTTTACTCTTTGTGTTGTACAGTTCTATGGGTTTTGCCAAATGCATAATTTCATGCATCACCTTTATAGCACCATACAAAATTGTTTCTGGTTCTAAAAATTCCCTCTGCTCCACTTACTCATTCTTTCTGACTCCAATTCCAACTCCCTGCAACCCCCTGAAAACCACTGACTTTTTTACTGTTTCTATAGTTTTTCTTTCCCAGAATGTCATATAGTTGGAAGCATATTGTAAGCAGCCTTTCAGATTGCCTTCGTTCACTTAGCAACATGCATTCAAGGCCCCTACCATACTTTTCTAGTGATGGATCTTCTTTTGGTGGAAGACTCGGTTTTAAATGTTTTAGGCCTTAGCCCTCTATCATTACAGTTTCTTATAAGGAAAGAGGCAATACTTATAGCTCGATTTGAATTGTGGCTGTATCCACAAATGCATTTTGGAAAAGTTTTCTCATGGATTTTCCTTATAGGGATTCCAAACTTCAAAAAATCAGTCAACATTCACAAAAGCTTCCCAGTGAATAGAGACATTTTGAAGCATTTTAAGTATTGGGAAAATGGTTCCAATGGAGGTTTTATTTTTTTACTTTATTAACAGAAATTGCACTTAGAAGCCAAATGTTCCATAAACTAAAATGGTGAACAGTAAGATGGGGCTGTGAAAGTCTATGCTAAGCTTGAAAAATTTTGTTAAATGGAAATCCAAACTGTTAACCAATATAAGGGTATATTTTAATGTGTTACTTCTGCGATGTCTTGTACAATTAATTCCCTATGATATGCTGCTCAGAAATCTATCTTTCTGATATGAGCTCAGGAAGCTATTGGTAATTGCAATTCTATGTCCATAGGAACATTAATAACCATCATGTATTTATTTAGACTCAGACATGCATATGTATATAATGACCCCTGCTTTTAGAAAGTATGCAGCTTTAGCTGACAAAATCTAAGGAACAAACCCTTTAAACAAGTAAAAGAATAGTAAGAGGATTTAAGCTTTCATTCTGACTCTCTGTGAATGACCTTGAATATGTCATATAGCTTTTTTTGGCTTTCAGATGTTTTCTTACTGGCTTATTTCTTATTGAAATAACTACTGTTTTTTTCTTGTTCCATAAATAAAATGCCACGTGGGTTGCTAATTGGAAATAGAAGTACCAAGAGGAAACATATTAAATGTAAATAACAAAGAATGTGTGATATTTTTAGGTACTTTAGCAACTTTTATTTTCTATTAACGTTTCATAAAAAGGAAAATAATTAAAATTAAGATAGTTATTAATCTTTCATGTATCTCAAATAGGGCATATCTGGTTTCTTTTCTAATGCATTTATTTATGTCCTCAATGAACATTTATTGAAGGCATATCATGAGTCTGGAACTAAACGAATGACTTAATTTTTGTAAATTATTGTATTTATAAAATTCAGATCATATTACTTATTCTGTGCAATAAATAGCCTTAAAACTAACAAATCTGGAATGGTTTGTTGAAGCCCAACTAATAAGGAAACTTAGTTTTTTCTTTTTTTTTTGGTTTGTTTTTTTAGCTCATTCTTATTCTGTATCAATAATATAAGATGAACCTTAAAAAGTATTACTTGGGTTTTCTGAAGGCTGTTGTGAAGACAATCCTATGGATGTGAACTATTGTATCTGCCTGGAAAAAATCAAATTTCAATAGCCCTAATGTTTGTGAAAGTGGGAACTGGGGAATGTGACAGGAGTTACTTGACTGATTTTCACAGGACCAACATTAGAGATAATGTACATGCAATGTCTAGGCCAGATCCTGACATATAGCAAGCAAGTGATTACTAGTAGCTAAGATTATCAATATTTTAGAAAAGAGCTTTCTCATTCTTTACAGGTTATAAATGAAAAGATCTGCTGCCTGAGAGGATCCCACCCATAAAGCATGGCCTGAAGAATATTTGCCTTTATGTTCTATTATACATTGCAAATACTTACTTTTCAGAATACTTTACATGTAGTAATGCATAATTCAAACACTACACACATTTGGGCCAATTTACTTAAGCAAGTATAATGTACTGTGCCAGGTCCTATGTAGGACCTTTCATTATAAAGATTACTTATCAAAAAGAATAAAGAAGTTTTAAAATTATGATAAAAATATATGTAACAAAATTTATAATTATAAACATTTTAAGATATGGTATACAGTTCAGTAGCATTAGCCACATACACATTATTATGTATAGCAGTTTTGAATTTTGCTTTATTTAAAAAATATATTTTAGTCAGTTTTCCTTTTTTACTATAAGAGTGACATCTTAACTTCATAGCAACAGAAGGGAGAAAACTCTCTTTTGCAAATCTTTCTTGTTTTTGACTCAAACTTATTTTATGGTTGAATTCTTAGCTATGGCTAACACATTTTTATGTGTCTTTGAAAACTGCTTGAGAATTGGTTAAAACTTGGATGTAGAGTTCCTTTGCTTAACAGCTTTTTTTCTTTTATAAAGACTATAAACCAAGGAGAAAAGTATTAAATTAGGATCGAATTATGAAAGTAACTGAGATTAGGGCGGCGCCAGTGGCTCAGTGAGTAGGGCGCCGGCCCCATATGCCAAGGGTGGCGGGTTCGAACCCAGCCCCGGCCAAACTGCAACAAAAAAATAGCCGGGCGTTGTGGCGGGCACCTGTAGTCCCAGCTGCTCGGGAGGCTGAGGCAAGAGAATCGTGTAAGCCCAAGAGTTAGCCCACGGCACTCTACCCGAGGGCGGTACAGTGAGACTCTGTCTCTACAAAAAAAAAAAAAAAAAGAAAGAAAGAAAGTAACTGAGATTATACTTGAAAGGCAATGAAACTGACAAAATACTAATCTTCAGGCATGGAAAGATGGTGAATATTGATAAATTTGAAAGAAAGCATAAAATGCTGTTAGATTAAAATAGATAAAAGTATTATTCAATTAAATAAATATTCCTTGAGGATTTTTTATACACAAGGTTTGCTAAGTACTGTGGGAATTGCACAGATAGGCAATATATGGTGTTTTAATGCAACTGGAGAGAAAAACACATTCACTGTTAACACAGAACAGAGGGAAGAAACAGTGCTATGGAGGTGCAGAAATTAGTGTACTGAAATTCCGGAATTTAGAACAAATTAATTTTCAGTACTTCACAGATTATAGCCTCAATAAAGAATAATGAATGCTCTCATTTTCTAGTGATTCATATGCCTTTGAGAAATTCCTTCTCTAAGCCTTTTATGTTGAGGTATAATTCAAAAATATACTATTCCAGGTTTTCTCTCTCTCTCCTTACCTCCCTCTCTCTTTCCTTCCTTCATTTCTTCCTTCCTTCCTTCTATATCTTCCTTTGTCTCTATCCTGATATAGTTTCTCCAAAGGTTTTCCATCACATTATCCCTCTACCAAATGATATTCTATTTATTTATTTACTTATTTCAATTTTTTTTTTTTTTTGAGACAGAGTCTTACTTTGTCACCCTTGGTAGAGTGCGGTGACATTGTAGCTCACAGCAACCTGAAACTCTTGGGCTCAAGTGATCCTCTTGCCTTAGTTTCACAAGTAGCTGGGACTATAGGAACCTGCCACATGCCTGGCTATCTTTAAGATAAGGTCTTGTTCTGGCTTGGGCTGGTCTCCAACCTGTCTCAGGCAATCCACCCGCCTTAGCCTCCCAGAGTGCTGGGACTACAGGAATGAGCCACTGCTCCCGAAATACTCCATAGAGTTATCACCTGTGTTCTCATCTACTTTTTATAATGTTCCTAATGGAAACTGTTCATTTATGGAATTATAAGATTTTAGAACTGAAGGAGACCTCACGATCAATACCTCCACAGTAGTTTACAATTTATTGCCCTCAACTGCTATTATACATTTTACTGGTCTGACTCTCTTATTCAACTATGAGGTCATTGATGGTAAGGATTCAAATATTTGTCTCTGAATTATCTTCCCCCAAAATATTCAAGAATTGCTTGAGGAATGCAGGGTTAACGTATATTATAGAAATATTTCTTTAGGGTATCTTTTTTTCTTTGCTGTCCCATTATAAGAAAGTAAAAAATTTATACATATTTAAGCTACTCCTAATCTCCTTTCCATTATTATCATGTTTGCTTGTATAATTGTAGGTAATTTATCATTATCATTCCAATGTACATTTGTGTATTTTTAAAGTTTACAGTGGTTCTATATTTTGCCTCATTAAATCCTCCCACTAATCCATTATTATCCCCATTTCAGATAGTAAAACTAATATTTAAGTTAAGTGACTTTCTCAAGTAAGCAGACTATAAGACTTTAGATCGCAACATAGAACTAGGCACAGACTAAATGCTTGTTGATTTGTAATGAAGGCTAATGCTCCTCTTGTTAACTTCATGACTGCTACCTTCTTTCATATTGTTTTTCTTCTTTCCTTCCCTTTCCCCCTTTTCTTTTTATACTGAACCCCACTGCATGCAGTGATGTAAATGATAAAAGTGGCCATTGTATAAAGCTCTAATAAAGACTGGAAAAACTATTTAGTTTTATTTGTAATACTCACTTAAAATCTATTTTATAAATTGTTTTGCATTTATATTTTCTACCTTGATTCCAAACTATGTATCAATTGCAAATATTTAGCACGTCTAATTTCATGTTTGAGGATTAGATTTTAAACATTTTTCTTAAAATATTTACCTAAAATTTGGTAACTTATGTGTCAACCACTAACTTAAAATGTTTGCATATGGCATATGTTTTATAAGTTCCAAACAGTAGTCAAATATGGCTTGTGGAAAGCATTGCTGACTCAGAGTTTTAATATGTGTCTAAATCAGAAATTAGTTATTTTGATCTGTTTCTTTGAGTGAATGACTTCAAATATTTGACCTTGAGTTTTTCTCATCTGTAAAATTGAGACAACACTTATTTAGGAGGGTTGGGGTGAACATTAATTTAGACAACATAGGCATATGTTCATATCACAGTGCTTGGCAGACAAAACTTAATAGTGTGTTCAGTTAATAATGGAAACCTATGAGAGACATATTGAAACATCTTTGTGTATAAATTTTATTCTTTTTCAGGAGACAAATGTCATAATGGATACACAAAGCAATGTGAAGTTTAAGGTAAAGTTATATTTAAACTTTATTTTCTCAAACTGTACTTAGGAATTATCCATAAACTATCTTACCTATTAACAAAATAGGTTAAATTATTTAGATAATTGAGCCCACCAAATATTGGTCAATACAGGATCAGGTATAAGCGAATACCTACTAGCTCTATGGTACTTAAACTATAACAGTGAATTGAATCTACATCAGGTTAAAATAGCATTTAACATGGAATCTTCATGATGCAATTGATAATTTGATAATTATAAAAGCAAATGAGCAAAAGGAAAAAGATATCTATTTGTTTTACTTCCTTTAAATATATTTAATTAAGTGAATCTTTTAATTATTTTATTTTATTTTATTTATTATTTATTTATTTTTTTAGTTAAAAAAATATGTTTGAAATACCAGCAGCAAACCATGGAGGAAAAAATAAGATGAAAACCGGTGGATTTTTAAAAGAGATAATGCAGTATAACTTAGTTAATATAAAGTTAATACTTTGTTTTATGGAAAAATGATGGTCAGTAAATATCTACTCTTGGAATTGAGATAATTTCTGTAAATGAATATACTGACCATAATGAATGAATGATCATAAACGGAATATATTGAAGCAGTGATAGACTATGCTTGTTCTTCAAAGATTTAAATTTTTCTAAGACCCGTATACAATGCATTTAGGAATTGTTTTATATTTGAATGTGAGAGCTAATTGATTCTCTGATTCTGTGGTATAAGTGAAAAGGATTGCATTTATAAAGCAATAAACTTGATAATAAGGTTTAGGTCTCCTTTAATCTAAGATGGTATTTTTTTCCTTCTGCTTAATCACTTTTTTCCACACCAAATTCCATGAGAAATTAGATTAATAGGGACCTACAATAGAGACTTAAAGGACAGTGTTTGGAGGTAAGTGACTTAGGTTTGAATCATGGCTCCACAGTTAGCTACTTATGTGATCTTACACATATTACTGAGGCTTTCTGTGGCTTTGTTTCTCCATCTATAAAATAGAAATCGTAAGATAGTTTGCAATAAAGATTAAATTAACTTTGTGTATAAATTTCCTGACACATTGTAAGAGCGTTTTAAAATAATTGATTTGCTTAAGTGATTAATATTATCACCTTGGGAGTCTGCAAGATTCTCCCCATACTCCCTTTCCCTTCTGCTCTATATACCAGTGAGTTTCACTAAGTATGAAAGAAGGACAAAGTTGGATATCAGTAAACAATGTTATGCCAGTGGATTTGAGAGATGAAATGCAAAGTTAAAATAACTATTTTTGGCTCTGAATATATAACCAGACTTCTACCATGGCTAGAGCTTTGCTATGTGAAATATATATGGGAGTAATGCTATCCCAAGAACTAGATGACTCTTAATTTTAAAACAATTAAATGTTTCAGCTTTGAATTTAGGCTTGCCAGATATTTTTCAGGAATAATTATACTTCCAAAATGATATTAGCGATACCAAATAAATCTGATCCTTTCAGGCTGTGGACATTTGGTGATAAAAAAAAAAAAAAAAACATGGCATTTTAAGAAGTTATTCATGCAAATCCCTGATTTTAGAGAGCTTAAAATGAATTATGATATATAATAGTTTCTTTTTATCCTAACCTTATACTAATTTAGGTGATAAACAATATGGGTTTTACTCCTGTGAACAGCCAGTTTTTAGGAGGAAACCGTTCACTCGGGCCCCCATTTGTTCCAGGACAAATAAGAAATGCAATGTAAAACTCTGGAACTGTGATCCTAAAAATTGCATTTTTTGTGGTGACTTTGCCCATCTTCCTGCCTAATGGCCAAAGAGTTAATGGACTCTGGGTTCATTCTGGTCTGTCAGATTTTAAACTTTCTGTGGTTACATCAAACACCAAACTTAAGACTGTGAAAAAGTGGAGAAATACCAGGCAGAGGTTTCTACTTCCACGTATGCTTATTTTCTGTCCGTTGCCTCACTTGTTGCTGGTTTGGCAGCTAGCCAATGTGAAATCAGTCTTAAATAGTATCTGAATTATCAATATTTTTATTATTTGAATCAGCCCTTTGTAGTTTGGCCTAGCTCAGCTCCTTTGTAATGGAAAGGAGTACATCAGGTATTCTCTGAGTAACACACGTTAAATTACTACTCCATGTCAAAAAGTAAATTCCAGATAACAAAACTTACTCTTACCAAAGTAGAGTAAGTTAAAAAGAAATTAATTTTGAGTTGGGAAGAAATACACACTGTTCTGCTCCTGACACTTTAGCAAGGCTGGCAAATTAAGTTCTGTGTCCTCTCCACATGAAAGGAAGCCCTTCTGCTCAGTCTTGCCCAGTCATAAGGGCTTCTTTGCTCATCTTCAGATAATCGAGCATTTTGTCATTATAGGCATTTGTCATTGCTGATCCCTCTGGGTACAAAGATTTTGTAGCAAATTCCCCTAGAGACTGACATATAAAAAAAAAATGCCTTATTATCTGTCAGAGTTGAGGAGGTAAGGACTGTTAGGCTCTTGGGAAAATAATATTAGTTTCCTTTTCCTTATCAAAGATTGGAGAAAGCAGATATTAATACCAATTATTTAATTTTTAAATAGCTCATTTTGTACATGTGTGTATAGATAATGACTAACAAAGAATAAGATCTCAGCCTCTATTTTCTTTTTATCACCATGGTGATAAGAGTCAATTACGAGATTCCCATGGGAGTAATTCTGATCTAATCTGAACACTGTACAGTATGTTAGATTTGATCATTTTCTGTGTAGTCAAGAGTGTGCTACAATGACTGTGTCTTACTTCAGGATTCTTATTACTAATCTCTGCTCCTAGCTTTGCATTTATTCAAACATAATCTTTAAGAATTGATTTTTTTTAACCATTTGATTTCAATAGATCTTTCTTTTTTTTTTTTTTTTTTTTTTGAGACAGAGTCTCAAGCTGTCACCCTGGGTAGAGTGCCGTGGCATCACAGGATTTCAATAGATCTTTGACTGCCTTAAAACATGTGACTGGAATCATCTGAGATAATAATTTTGGAATTAGTAATTTTTGGATTCAAATTGCACATATGAAGGTCTGACAACTTGCCACCATGCACTTATGTTAGTAGTACTGGACAAACAAGTTGGTTGATTTCATACCCTTGGTGTGTTTGTGTCGATGTGCAGTGATGTCTTGCTGAGTTGCATTCATTATTGCTATTGTTGTTGTGTGTTTTTGTGTGCTGTTACGAGAATGGTGGAGCTTGAATTAGAGCAATGAACAAACATGAAATTTCTTGTTAAACTTGGAAAGAGTGGTAGTGAAATTAGGGACATGTTAGTCCAAGTTTGTTGGAATAATGCCAAAAGAAAATGGTCATGTACCTTGCTGTGCCTCCCTGCAGGGCAACTCAGAGCACTTTGTCTCAGGCTTCTCCCTAGACCTTTCACTTCCTGATCCTTTTGCTTCTAATTTAAAGGAATTAAAATGAAAATTTCAGTTTTCTAGTGTCACTAGTCTCATTTTGATAGTTGGTGGCTATTGTGTCAGTACAGATTGAAACTCATAACTCTTGGGTCCACAGCTAACTCCAGGAGAGTTCTTGAAAGTCTCAGCTGTACCTGGAACTTGTGGATGGGGAGATGAAGGCTGTAACTCCAAAGCTAGGCACTCAGAGGGGACTGGTCTTCATGGAGTGCTAGTTCTGCTGACATGAATACTCCATTGCTGGAGAATCAGTAGCTGCCTCTGGTAGTTTGGATCTGGACCTGAAGGTTTTCTTGAGGTTTACATATTGAAGTCCTTTGTTAGGACACATACAGGAGTGGATAATAAGACCAGCGAATTTGTTGCAGGGACTGTCAAACAGCACGTAACTCCCACAACCCTGGAGAACTGCCAACAGCCTGGGAGAAGGACCTATCAGGGGTCCTTCTTTTTTTCCTGCCATACATTGGAAGAAGAAGAGTTGTCTCGGGCCACACATTAAATACAAAAAGACTAATGAGAGGTAATGAGCAAATAAAAGGTCTGTGTATACTTTTTGCAATATCCAACACAACGGATAAGATTTTGCTGACATTTCTGTTGAAACTTGCTCCACACTCACGCAAATACAAACTGCAAGCGTGGGGGTTTCAGTACCTTCAGGGCCATTATTGACTGATGAGGCACTGATAAATAAATGCTTTTCCTTTCTTTCCCCTGGGTAGACTGGGCTGAGACACATCTCATGGGGTTCCCCAAGGACTCTGAGTACTAACAGCACAAACAGTGGCCAACTGTATCATACACAGAACTTTCCATTGGCTTCTCCTCTTTCCCTGTTTCAGTCATTTTGTCCTTCACTTTTGTTCTCTGGGATCATTTCTCAAATAAACTTCTTGCATATGAGCCTTTTTCCTGGGCTCTGCTTTCAGGGGAGTGTGGTGGTGACACCTCTCATTCAAGAGGTAGGGAATAGAGGCCCAGAAAGATCAAAGGTCAAAGGTCACACAGTTAGTGCTACAGCCAAGACTAGAAACAATACATTCTGGAATGTTTTCAGTGCTCTTGCCACTGCACCATAATTTCTCCGCACATCAGTTTGTCTTGGCTTATCACTGCTATTCATGTGCTAAATGTTTTGGTTATTATTAGGAACTGTTAAAATATGACAGGGAGGCATATGTTAATAAAATGCGTGGGTTTTTGGAACACCAGCAAAAACTGTTTATACCAAAGTTTAAAAAATTATTTAAAGAATTTTAGGTGCTTTTCCATCTGGAATATCTACAAAAATATAAAACTGTATCTCAAATTTACATGATCCTTAAGTATGCTTGTACATGTAATTGTTTGCATAACAAGAAGTATTGTTAAAAACTTTCACCAAATTTCTATGTTATTTGACATTTCACAAAATCTGTAGGTCATTTTAAGACATGAAAAAGCATTGACTCTGGTGAAAATGAAATTGCACCTGATACTGCTTAAAAATGTTGATCAAGGGTGGCTCCTGTGGCTCAGTGAGTAGGGTGCTGGCCCCATATACTGAGGGTGGCGGGTTCAAACCTGACCCCGGCCAAATTGCAACAACGTTAATCAAATGTGTGACAAAAAGGTTTCAGTGGTCATCTTACATAATTTATAATAAATCTGACAAATTAAGAGTAAGCAGAAATATATTGCTACATTATGTGGTATTTACATTGGTCTGTCTGTAGTATTACATTTTCCAGAAGTTGGAGAGAGCATGGTGTTCTTCTGCACAGACAAATCTTCTGTCACAATCTAATTCACCATTGCTCTTAACAAATTATAAACTCATGCCAAGTGAGAGGCAATGCATTAATTTGTGTTAATATTTGTGAAGATGCATGGGAACACAGTGAGTGAGTCATCCTAGAGTTTGGGTTACTTTGTTTAAGAACAAAAGCATTAGGAGGGTTTTCTGCATCTCTGAGCTTAGAAAAGCATTAAGCCTTAGCTTATCTACCTCTCAAAGGACAGGACTTAACCTAGTACAGCAGGATTAGGCCTTATTTTCCATCAAAGTGGTGGTTGTGTTTTAAGGGCAGGGGAGAAGAGAAATAAGAGTTGTTTTAGAGACAAACAATAGGATAACCAGTTCTGGGGGATGGGAACTGGATTCTGGAATGTTAGAAAGTATTTATATTTTCTACCCAAACAGCTTAAACAAGAAACAATTGATTATATGTGACCCTTTTTTTTGTACTAGGCTGAAATAAGCCTTGAAAATATAAGATTTCATCAGTGGAAAGTTTAAAGGATGCTGTTGGCTAGAATGAAAGCTTGCCTCAGAATGGAGATTTTCTTGGTGGTGCTGGACCACCCATTCTCTCCATTTTACTTACCTTGTCCTTAGGACCCACTTAATATGTGACAGAACCTTGTGTGTCATGCTAAATAAGTTGGACTTTATCTTAAGAATATTGGCTAGATACAGGCAGCTTTAAAATGAGAATGACTTCAAGTATTTATTGTATTAGTGAGCAGGAGTTGAAGACACTAGTGGCAGGAAAGTCAGTTTTGATGTTAATGGGGATAAAATAGGATTAAGAGATGATGGAAATTTCACTTAGAAAGTGTAAGTGGAGGTGGTGAGCACACATTCAATTTAGAAGTAAGAAAAATGACTCACTTCACTTGTTGATTAAAGGGATATTGCATAATTTCACATACATATTTTGTGGAAGCTCTTCCCAGCATTGTTGGCTTTTCCTCAGATACAGATTCTACTTTTAACATTTATTGGGATTCATACATTCATTCATTCATCCACTTATCTGGGAACACCAAACACATGATAGATTCTGTAATAGCAAGGGGGAAGAAAGACAAAAATTACAGAAAAAGTGTTCTGAGTGTGGTGACAGAAATCTTGATTTCTGCTTAGAGGAGGTTGTAATCTACTGGGGGCATCTAAAATTTCTTTATACTATGGTTATATTTTTTGCTTCTTAGAAAAAATTAAGTACAAGAGAAGGAGCCAAAAGGTTTGCATTCTATTTCTACCACTAACTTCTGAATCTTTTAGATAAATCACTTCTCTAAGTGTAAAATTAATTTGTAAAATGAGAAGCTTGCAACTTCAACATGTTATGAGTTGCTCAACATCATTAGTTATTAGGGAAATGCAAATCTAAACCATAATGAGGTACCATTTCACACCTACTAGAATGGCTGCAATAAGACAGACAGTAACAACTATTATTGGAGATTTGGAAAATGCAAGCTCTTATACACTGCTCATGGGAATGTAAAATGATGCAGCAACTTTGGAAAATATTTTGGCAGTTTCTCAAAAAGTTAAACATAAAACCACTGTACGATCCAACTATCCAACTCTACATATTTACTCAAGAGAAATGAGAGCATATGTCCACACAAAGACCTGCAAGTGAATGTTTATAGCAGCATTATTCCTGGAGTCAGAAAGTGAAAACAACCTAAAGGTTTATCAACTTGTGAATGGGTAGACAAAATGTGGAGGAGCTGTACAACGGAGTTATTATTCAGCAATGAAAAGACGAACTATTGACATGCTACTTCATGGATGAACTTCAAAAACATGTAAAGTGAAAATATCCATATGGGAGGCTATATATTATCTCACTCCATTTATAGACACAGAAAGTGGATTAGGGTTTTCTCAGGCAAAGGGTAAGACAAATGTTTAACTCTAAATGGACATGAAGGAGATGTTCATTATTCAAAATGAGAATGTTGGGAGATGAAAATGTTCTAAAATCATTATATCGTTATAGTTGATTATTAAGAATCATTGACTTGTAAAATAAAAATGGCTGAATTTTATGATAGGTAAATGTGTGTCAATAATGCTGTTGGAAACATGCTATGAGTACTAAAGGGCAGCCTCTGACTTCAGTATCCTTTGAGATATAGGCAGAAAAGGGACATGATATGTCCAGAGTCAGCACATTTTCTGAATGTGATTTCTATATTCCTGCACAGAAGCATTACTTGAAGTTTTACTTTTCCTTCAGTATTTCTAACAGAATGATTTAATTTGTTTTGCCTGAGACTTTAGTATTTCAGATCCATCATGCACAGATCTTTTTTTGCACCATGTTCTTTTATTGCCTTCTGAGAAGCATAAAGGGGGTCTAGCATGCAGGAGTTGGCTTGTACTCTATGGGGATGGCCTTACTTTTAGCATGAGCATCATTCACTCCATTGCAGTATGGCCAGCTGCTTCATTAAGCTACAAATATGTGAACATAATGAGTTTGCTCTTGCCAATCTAGGAATTGTGCAAACTGTCTTTAGATGTTGTTCTCTGTAAACTAATTAACAAATTCATAATGAATGAACTAGTAATTTCATAAAGATGTTTTCATTTTTATTCTTCTTATTTTTCTTTTAAACCTTTTTACTTATTTATCTTCACTTTAGTGTCCTGAAAGAATGACATGTTTACCCTTTTACTCTAAGTATTTTTAATTTCTTTTTTTAATTTTCTCTTCATTTTATATCTTCTCTTTTGAATTTCCTTTCCTTTTTAGGTTTCTTGATTCTTTCTTTTTTTGGTAGTTATGTCTGACTCTGAAAATTCTTGGAAAATGTAAACCCAAATAAGAAAAAGTATTCTGGAGATAAATAGAATATCAGAAAATTAATTTGTTTTTCCTTCTCAAGTGTTTATAGATATGTGGCTCAAGCAAAACTATAAAGCTGTGAAGATACAAGCAACTCACTATTTGATACATTTCCTATGGTGATTTTAAAAAGCTAAAAAAAATTTAAGCACTAGTCTTTGATTGTACAACATATTATCATCAGTAAGTAATCTTTGTAATTATGTATTCATTTAGGTGAAATTATTATGAAGTCCCATTTAGTAATTCACTGTATTCTGGAAGCCTAGGGCCACTAAAGAGTTACTTTTTCAGGGCTCATCCAAAGTATTTTGCATTTGTTGTCTCAGGCAAGTTGAATACTTGTAGTGAAACAAATAATCAAAGTGGTTTCTGACTAACACAAAGCCACCTTACAAGCAGCAGTGAGTAATCCAAACATACATGAGTAACATCTGACTTTCCAAAGATTTCTTACTTGATAGCACATGTAAAATAGAACCTTAAAGACATTAGCAAACACTTCATGTACATATCAATGCATCAGGGAATAACTAATTTAATTTTCTCAACTTTACAGGTGAGGAAACTGAAGCAGAAGGTAAAGCAACTTGCACAATTTCAAATAGTAGAAAGGGGTAAAATTGAGATTTCAACTTAAGTGGCCTATCTCCAATCTGTGTGCTTAATTACTACATGTATTCCCTTGGTGAACAGATGGGATTCTGAATGTAGTGCATAGTAAGCTCCGTAGTAAAGTCTGATATTAATAAACCTCACCATACCAAACAAGATTGGACCTACCCAGAAGTACCCTATTGCAATTTGGAAAGGCAAAGATAAGAGGTAAGAAAACAATTTAATTGATTTAGAATCTTAAATAGTAAGATTTAAGAAAATAATTTAATTGATTTAGACTCTTAAATAGTAAATTATTTTCCCTCATATTTTGGAAGACATTGTTGTCTTATCTTTCCTTTCCCAGACTGTAGTAGTATAATTACAGTAGGTTCAGTATGGTGTTTGGTATGGTGTTTTTTTTCATTCTCTAAGTACCTTATAACAACTCAAATTTTCAATAAAGCTGTAGTAAAAAATAATTTCAGTTTCAACAAGGTCAGTGATATAACAAAAGACTATTACACGCCACTATCCCTGATGAACAAAGATGAAAAATCTTTTACAAAATACCAGCAGCCAAATTCAACAGTACATTAAAAGGATCATCCGTTGTTATCAAGTGGGATTTATCCCACAGAGGAAAGGATGGTTCGACATATGCAAACTTATGTGATATACCCTATTAATAGCATAAAGGACAAAATTGCATGATCATCTTAATAGATACAGGAAAAACATTTGACATCTTTTAATGATAAAAATGCTCAACAAATTAGGTATGGAAGGAATGTACCTCAAGACATTAAAGGTCATAATGACAAGTGCATGGTTAATTTCATAGTCAGTGGTGGAAAGCTGCAAGCTTTTGCTCTATGTTCAGGAACAAGATATGGATGCCCACTCTCACCACTTTTATTTTACCTAGTCCTGGAAGATCCAGCCAGAGCAATTAGGCAAAAGAAAGAAATAAAAAGTATCCAAATTGTGAATAAAGCTGACCTTTTCAGACTTCTGGCTCCAAAATGGCAGTGTAGAAGCAAACTGGCTTCACTCTCTACTCCTCCTCCCCAAAGCCCTGAAAACCAAAAACAAATGTATAGCACTGAGATGATCACCAGCAGTATCCCAGAACTCAGATATGAAGATGAGTTATTTCTTAAGGCCACAGAGAAGTGAGAAAACTGAACAGACAGTAGGAGAATAGGATTTCCATATTCGCCAACAGCTCTCTCCTTCCTGATCTCCCTGGCACCAAGCACATAGCAAATTTCCCCTGCCTTACAGTTTCTGCACAGGAAAAATTGAGATGAAAGTAGACAATCAGCTTTCCCAGCATCTTGCGTTCTCCCTGGCAAGAAGATTTGTCCTTGCCTTGACCTTCAGGAAACATCACAAGTACCTAAAGGGAGAAATAGCCCTGAAGAAAGCCAGAGACAAAAGGGTAAGGTGGTACTATAATTCCCAGCCCGAAAAGCTTTGCTCTGTAAATTGGCCAAAGCAGACACCAAATCTGAGTGGCAGTTTAGCAGCACAACACCGTGAAAGGAACATTCCACAGGTCCCCTGGGCACGAGATCCGAGCTGGCTTTCCAACATTGCCAGAATATCCACCATGGGGCTTTCCCCATTCAGGAAACCGTCCAGTTGCTATTAGAGCTGAGGTAAACCTGGTCTTATGGTGCAATCTATTGGGAAAAAAGAGGCAGCAAACTAATGAAAAATATAAGAAATTTATATTTCAGGAGGGAGAGCTGTTGTGAATATGGAACTATAAGAAAGAAGAGACAACTTACAGAATGGGAGAAAATATTTGCAAACCATCTATCTAATAAGATGTTCATATCTAAAATATACTAGAAACACAAACAACTTAATAGCAAAAATACCCCATCTTGATTAAAAAATAGGCAAAAGGTATGCATGGACATTTCTCAAATGAAGACATACAAATAAATGGTCGACTTATCAAAAAATGCTCAACATCATTAATCATCAGGAAAATAAAAAATAAAACCATAAATTAATTATTACTTCATATCCATCGGGATGGCTAACATCAAAAGATAGGAGGTAACAAGTATTAGTAAAGATGTGAAGGAAAACCATCTTTGTATGCTGTTGGTGGAAATGTAAATTAGTATAGTTATTATGGAAAATAGTATGGAGGTTTCTTTTTTTTTTTTTTGAGACAGAGTCTCATTATGTCATCCCCGGTAGAGTGCTGTTGCATCACAGATCACAGCAATCTCCAACTCTTGGGCTTAAGTGATTCCCTTGCCTCAGCCTCCCGAGTAGCTGGAACTATAGGTGCCTGCCACAATGCCCGGCTATTTTTTTCTTGCAGTTGTCATTGTTGTTTGGCTGGCCTGGGCCAGATTTGAACCTGCCTGACTGGGTGTATGTGGCCGGTGCTCTACCCACTGAGTTAAATGGCACTATGATATGACTCAGCAATCCAACTATTGGGTATTTAACCAAAAGAAAGGAAAACAGTATTTCAAAGAGGTATATGTACTTCCATGTTCATTGCGGCATTCATTATTCATAATAGCCAGGATATGAAATAAACCTATGTGTTCATCAGTGGATGAATGAATGGATAAAGAAAATGTGGAATATTCTTCAGCCTTAGAAGGAAATCCTGTCATTTGCTACAACAGGGATGAACCTAGAGGACATTACATTAAGTGAAATAAGCCAGGCACAGAAAGACAAATACCACATGATCTCACTTACATGTAGAATCTAAAATATTTAAACTCATGGAGGTGGAAAGTGGAATTGTGGTTACTGGGTTCTGGGGGTAAGGACTATTGGAGAGATGTAGGTCAAAGAATACATAATTTCAATTAGATAAAATAGGTTCAAGAAATGGATTGTGCTATACAATGACTACAGTTAGTAACAATAAATTGTATTTTTGAAAAATGACAATAAATTTTGTGTTCTTACCACAAAATGAAAACGAGTTTTAAATACTCAGAAAAATTTTCCTCCATGTTTATTTTAGAAAGCAACTGGAAGATAGATGATAAATTTAAAAAGAGGGCTCAAGTGATAGAGAAAATAGATTTATTATGAGATTTTCAGGAAGAGATCAGATGAAGGCAAAAGGAAAATCCCAGAGGCCAACTGTACTGTAGGCTTAGAGAGTAACCAGTGGTGTAGTGGGAGGTCTCTGAGGAGAGGTTATCAGGAGCAAAAGGAATTGTTATGTTTTTGAAATACTTGAGCATTTGAAAATAATACAGTAGGTGTAGGGAATATCTGATGTGATGTTTGGAAATCAAGGATAACAATCAGAAAGTTAAACAACAAAAATAACTGGCAATTATTACATCTATTTATAGAGAGAGCCATATACAAATAAGGGAGTAAAATCTTAGTACAGTATTTGGTTTAGTAATGGGTAAGTAAAAAGTAACAATATTTTATAGATTAACTATTAAATTATCAAAAATTATGATATAATTGTAGTGTAAGGATGGTGGGTGGAAAGCAGGTGGGGAGGTAGCAGTTTTAAGTATGCTTTATATTGATCCTACCACAAGTGAAAGTGAATGTATAATTTCTAAAACTCCTAAGTCAAGAAATAGTAGTGTAATTAGAATAATTATTTAACTCAGAAATATGGATGCAAAATATCAGAAGAAACAGATGAAATAATTAAGAGTATTTGCCTTTGGAACTAAGGAGTATTGAGCAATAGAAATCCCTTTTCTGTTGTAAGCAATTTGCTTTGAAAATTATGCACATTCATTACTTTTACAAAAATAAAATTAATAGAAATATCCCCAATAAAATAAAAATTGATCGAATCCTGGCTAAAGAAGCTCATAATAAAAATTTAGAAATACTGGAAAAGTTAGAGAAGAAAATTCTCTATAATCACATGCTTTGAAAATATTCAAAATAGAGCAAAATTTTAATGTGGTTTGGATAAGGTTCTAAATAACTATTGAAAGAGATTTTAAGGGTTCTACTACCCCTACTTTCATCCTGCTGTACTGGGTCAGTGTTCCTGCCTTCCTCTTACTAACTTTGGGATCTTATGCAAGCCATCCACACTGTCTTTGTGTAGTCACCTAGAGTCTCGGCTGTACACTGCCCCTTTGATCTCCCTTCATCTTTTATCCTGAATATTCTTCAATTTGAGGCCTATCTAATGATACTCCATCCATTGATTCATCTCATCCATGTTATCTTTCCGTGCCAGATAAGGGTGCTCCGGCCAACGTGTACAGCCTTTCCAGGACCCCAACAGTTGACATCAGTGCTCCTTGACAAATTTCATAAGGCAAAGAGTGGTTTCTATCGCCCATGAATGGAGTCATTCTTGCTAACAGCTCCTGTAGGCTCTTTGCTCCTTTTTGTTCAAATGGGGCAGCAATGTAGAGAAAGTATGCTTTAGAATGTGCTTTAATTCAAAAAGTTTTAGAATGTGCTTCAATTCAAAAAGTTACTGGTTGTGTGCCTTTGCTACACTGAGCTACAACTCTACTAGGCAATATTACTGATAAAATTAAATGAAGTTATTTATTCAAAATTCCAGGAACAAAACTTTCACTGCTGTTATACTATCATTGTCAGTGTAGTATTAGAAGTAGTGATAGTACATTGTTGTTAGTATTTTTCATCACGGGAGCTTCTGGACAAATTTGGCCATTAGATCTTTTACTTTCATCTCAAGTGGCAAATTTGGAGTGTCTCCCCCCCCCTTTTATTGGTCAGTTTCTCATTGTAGCATTCATCTTTTAATCTGTAGTTGTAGGCATCAAGCAATTTGTTAATGAAACAAAAGATAATAAGTGATTTTCCCAAATGTAGGTTCTGAGACCTACATTTGGGAAAGTTTGTTATGCAAAGCTCTAAGCAGCTTTTTCTCCTATATTGTCTGCATTTCCATCAGTTTAGGATGAGAGGGGAGAGGAGACACTTTAATTGTGAAATCAAATTTACCAAATTTCTTTTGTGCACTTAGTGGATACAAATCCCTTTCATATCTATCTCTACATGTCTCTTTGTTTCCTGGCATCACCTTGAGAAAGATGTTATTAAAAGAAGTTAACAGTTGCTTGTGTCTTTCAAGGCTTTTTTTCTTCAGTGGTTCTGACAACTAGTCACACTATCTTTTCCTGTGAGAAGTAATCCTCAGCGTATGGAAATGTAACGTAATTGTTTGCCTTGGTATGAATGCAATGTTGATTTAGAGGATATTAATTCATTCTCTTAGTAAAAAACAATAGCTATCTTTAAGATTCTATTTTGTTATTCTTTATTATTCTGTATATATTTTAGCTTTAATATTCAAGTATTTCATAGTTTGAGAATTTCATCTTTTTCTTTCTTCTGAATCAACCACACTTGTGAACCTTATAAACCTATATTATTTGTTAAGGCAGGCTCATTTTGAGTAGACAGAGTTATTCAAAAGTTTATTTATTGAAAGGCTACGTGGAGCTTAATTTTATATAATGTACAAGCTGGAATTAAAATCTTATATTACCATATCCAAGGGGATTAACCAGGTGGTATATTTGTTGGTTAATTTAAACACATGAGCATTAATTTCCCAAATATTCAGAGCCTCTAGATCAGGCATCCTCAAACTTTTCAACAGGGGGCCAATTCACTGTCCCTTAGATCATTGGAGAGCCAGACAATAGTTAAAAAAAAACAAACTATGAACAAATTCCTATGCACACTGCACATATCTTATTTTGAAGTAAAAAAAAAAAATGGGAACAAATACAATTCACACCGCTTCATGTGGCCCACAAGCTGCAGTTTGAGGACCCCTGGTCTAGATTATCTCTTGGAATGCTTTTAATCTAGCTGAAATGGCATTTTAGTACATGCTTCTTAATACCTACCTTGTTCTGGGTATAAATAGAAAATGTCTTTCAAAAAAAAGTGCCTTTTCTTAAACCTTATAGAAAGTTTGATAGAGGTATTTGGGATGGCTACAGGATAGATAATTCAACACTTTTGGTTTGTGCATTTGGATGGGCAGTGGAGGCAGGAATGGGGGTTAGTGAGGAAACAAGATTTTCAGCTACACAGATATCAGACTTGATTTTGAACACAAGCTCTAAAAACGATGATGTGAAAGGGCTAAGGAATCATCTAGCATTGGAGCTGGCTTTCTTAACATTTAAAATAAAAAAAAAGTTTAGAAAGTATTGCTTAAAATGCCCTGAACTGAGCATGTGTCTGAATTGTTGGAAGTGTTCAGGGTTGATGCATTGACTTTATTTAAAAAAATTTATTGTGTAAAGAACCAGAGATAATTTCTTCTCCCTAGTTTCCGATGAATGGTCAAGAGGCTGAATCAAACATATTGTGAATCCCTCTATGTATGTGTATTTAGCATTCTGCTATGCTCAATGGCAAGATAAAACATATAAATAAGGAAATTAATAATACAAGAGGGAAATGATAAGTGCTATTTGATTGATACAGATAAAAATCACTTTCAGTAGAGATTCAGAGGAAGGGAACTAATTCCAGGTTGGGATGGTCAGTTAGGCCTTCCTAGAAGGATTACTTTTGATCTGGGCTTTCCATCCAGATTTTTGTGAATGAAAAGAAAAGAGCAATGTTTTTGGTAGAGGAAAAGTGTAAGTAGACTAAATTGGCTAGAGAGAAGGATGAGTTAGAGGAGTAATAAATGATAAAGCTTAAGGTTAAGAGGGGTCTTAAGAGCTACACTTAAGATATTGAACACTTTGGGGAGATACACTTTGTTAAATGGTGATGACATCGTGTAACTACTCCAAGAGGTATAAGAAAGAGAGTCTGGGGAATCCGAAAGAGTAAGAGACCTATTAGGTGCGCTTTTTGGTAGTTTAGGATTGAGTTTGATTTGAGGTCCAGCTAGAGGATAGGGGAAGCTTTTAAGTAGGGCCGTGCTTGGGCTTGGTAGGTGAAGACAGACGTTAAAATGTTGACACTGAAACCAGGGAAATTACAGAAATGAGGAAATTAAGTCAATTTCTGGGGATGAGACAACTTAGTTTTATGAATAAGAGGTGAAGATGAGTTTTTCAAGAAGAAACACCTGATTGGTAGGTTAAGATGTGAAGTTGGAGATCTGAGGACAAGGCTGTGCAGATATTAATTAGAGTAACAGCCAAAGACATGTCCAAGGAGGATAATGTTTCCAGGACTTGGATGAATATTATTTATTAAACTATGAATCAGATCATGTCAATATCCAGATGTAAATGCCTGAATGGCTTCCCACTATAGTTGTAATAAATTTCAAGCTCTATAATGACATTGGGCTCGCTATTATCTACTCTCTGTCTCTATTTTTGTTTAACCACTCTCACATTTGATCTCTGTACTCCAGTAACACTGATATCTTTTTTCTTTCTTGACTAACATGAACTCTTTCACATCTTGTCTGTTCCTCCATCCATTCTTGTAGGTAACTCTTTCTCCTTTTTTAGGATGCAGTTGAAATGTCACTTCTTCAGAAAGTCTTCCTTGGATACTTTCTTAATTTAGCTAATTCTTTCCCTGTCTTATCCCTCTATGCCCTCTCCCCAGTCACTATAGCTATGCTCTGTCACATAACTTTATTTCTTTCATAGCATTTACCAGAATCTTAAATTATTATAGAACTGCAGAAATGCAAAGATAAAACTCTGAAAGTTCTTATATTCTAATAGGGGAATCAAGCATCTATATTAAAACCAGTAATATGAAATAGAATGTGAAAAGAGACTTAATCAGAACAATGTTAATTTATGGCAGGAGGAAAAAGGTTGGGATTCGGATGAGGTACATGAGTGTTTCTAATTCTTGTCCTGGTGGTATCCACTTTAAAATAAGTTATTAAGCTAAACATTTTATGTGATTTTTTTGTATCACTGTATAATTACATAATAAAATATTTTTATTGGAAATACTTATTAAAGTTATTGGAAAAATAAATACAATACTATGGCAATGGAAGGAAAGAGGGAGCACTTACATCAGTTGTTGACAGAAAGGTGTCTTGGGAGAGGTGATTCTTTTTTTTTTTTGAGACAGAGTCTCATTATGTCACCCTTGAAAGAGTCTCATGGCATCACAGCTCATAGCAACATCCAACTCCTTGCCTCAGCCCTCAGACTCCCAAGTAGTTGGGACTACAGGCACCTGCCACAATGTCCAGCTTTTTGTTGTTGTTGTTGCAGTTGCCATTGATTAGCAGTTCCAGGTTAGGTTTGAACTCACCTTGGTGCATATGGCTGGCACCGTAACCACTGTGCTATGGGCACTGAGCTGTGGCGGGGTTGTTGGGGGAGGTGATTCTTGAACAACATCTTGAAATCCATCAGCAGCTGTTTAAGCAATCAGAAGACTGGGAAGCTTTGAAAAGCAGGGTAGGTGGTAAATGTTAACTCCTTTGGTGACCTCTTTCTTAAATTTTGAAATGTTTTTGTTTTATAGGATTTCTGCAAGGTGAGATATGAGAGGGCCTTTTGGGTAGGGAGAATAAATAAAATACCAGAAGTGGAACAGCCTGCTATGTGTTTAGATAATGGCAACAGTCCAAATATAGTTAATTTCAATTGTCTTTGATGGCACGGTGGAAAGCAAAAGCTAGGAAGACAGCTTGGGATCATGAGGAACATAAATGGCAACTTGGGATAAGTACTGTATGTTTCTGACTCACAGTAGTCATCTCCTAAATCGTTTTTAAAATAAATGAATTCTTCATTAAGTAGTATCTAGTTTGCTTCAGGCCTAGGTTGATTTGAATTTCCCTCTTGAACAAATAGACAGGTCATATATTTCAGCCCACCATTGATGTGTGGACAAGCACTTTCAGGAAAGAGAAGGAATAAAATTTAAAATCCATCAGCAGCTATTTAAGCAAACAGAAGACTGGGAAGCTTTGAAAAGCAGGGCAAGTGGTAAATGTTAACTCCACTGGTGGCTTCTTTCTTAAATTTTGAAATGTTTTTGTGTTATGTTCTAAGTCAGGAAGTGAGATAACTTGGAAATGGTGAAGAAAATTGGTGACTATTGAAATTGGAAACATCTAGCAAATAGAAGAATAAAGATAGCTTTCAGTTAAAAGTTGGGTATAATAAGTTGAAAGTAAAGAATTAAGAGTGAAATGGGAATTAGTGAGTGATCAAATGGCTGACCCAAAAAGTGTACATCACCTGTGTGGAAAAAAGCTGGTGCTGGAGTCTTTGGGTTTTGAATCTTGATTATCCAATGACTAAATGACATTGGTCATCCAATGACTTGAGCCAGCCCTTACCTTACTGAACCTCAGCTATGCTCAGGTCACATGGTTGGTAGATTAAAAATATTGAATTAAATATATCTGGCACTATGCCTTCTTCCTTACAGTTCTCAGTAAATAATGGTAACCTCCCACTATGCCCTCTACCTTCCCTGTCCCCTCTCACAATAGCATAACTGCTGTGCTTCCACACTAAAGTTCAGTAAGTAAAATGCAAGAAATTTCATTTTACAAAGTTAGAATTGGCTTGCTGAATATCCACTCTGGTGCCTGGATGCCTTTTCGTATTTGATCTGAGTAGACTAAATTCCATCTGGAGTTTATAAAACATCTTTTACTTGTCATTTTCAAACAGATTTTTCTGCATGTGTCTACTAGATGGTTTCAGAGCTGAACAGGGGAATAAAATGATGTGAAAGAATGCCAAGGTGGTACGTAGATTTTCCAAGTATAGCAAACAGTTTTTTATTATTAAAATCACCAAAGTTCATTATCAAAATTACCAAATAGACTATACACAAATATCTCACTATCACAGAACAACTAAAGCTTTTAGTATAGCAATTATATCCCCTCATTACTGATCTTAGGCTTCCGTTTTAGTGTTTTACCTATTTTTTTCTACTTTAATATTTGCAAACTGTGTTTCATATTCTCATCCAAACCTCACAACTCCCATTACCCATCTATTTAGTAGTGACGCTGGTGATTAAAGCTTGCTCTCTGTGATTCAAAACTCTTGTTCTTTTCCACAACACAATGCTCTATTTTGTTCTCTGCACTGAATGTGCCTGTTCTGATGTGTACTCTGTGTGTTCTTTTCTCTATGCTTTTGCCCGCACTATTCCCTCTACCTGGAGCACCTTTTTCCTTGCCTATTTTTCTATTGATCTTTCATAATCTGGCTCAAATGACACTTTTTCAATGAAGATTTTCCCTGTATTTCTATTTGAAATTTTAATTATCTTCCCTATACTTCGAAAAACCCTGGGGACCTTTATGATAGCCCAGTATCTAAATTTGCTTTATTAGAGTTAATATTATGGAAAAGATAGTCATTCATCCCCGTAGATAACAATTTTCTCCTTCTTTAGGTCTATGACTGGATTTCTTTTAATTTCTTGTATGTGTGAGAGAAACTTCTGTTTTAAGCCATTATTATTATTACTTGCAGCTGAATATAATTCCACTTGATGTAATTGTTATTTCTAGACAGTCTCTCTTCTCTGACCCAACCTGCCCTCTTTTTTGCTCTTATTGTGACTATGAATTGTCTGAGGGTAGGAATCAGTCATGTTTCATTCAACTTTTACGTTTGAATAGTTAGGTATTAAGGGATTAGGCACTCATTTATGTAATCATTATATTACCATATATCAGGCACTGGGTTAGAATGATTCAGATGTGGTCCCTGTTCTGGTAGAGCTCACAATTCCACGGGGCAGACCAACTCTCAATCATCAATGTTAAAAGTGGGTCTCAATATTTTCCCCACATTGTTTTTACCTGGGAAAAATATTTAGAAACTACTGAGACCCATATCACTTCTCTAACCCCTGTCTATAAAACTAGAAACTCAGGAGAGCGGCCCTGAGCATCCACCTCTTAACAGGTTCCCAGCTGATTTTAATGTGCCTTGAAGGCTGAGAACCATTGAATCAAACCAACAAGAAGGCATAGTGATGACTTTAATCTAATTACTAAAGGCAGCCACAGGAGAGTGATAACTACCACGTGAGAATTGCATTAGTGTACTGTAGTTGCCACAACAAATTATGACAAGCTGGATGGCTTTAAAAAACAAATTTATTTTCTTACAGTTGTAGAGGCCAGATGCCTGAAATGAAAGTGTTGTTGACGGGGCCAAAGTCCCTCTGGAAGTTCCAGGGCAGAATTTTTTTTTTTTTTTTTACCTCTTCCAGCTTGGAATGGTTCCAAGGTGTTCCTTGATGTCCTAGACCTGTGGCCACATTTCTCCAATCTCTGTCTCCATGTTCACATTGCCTCTTTCTCTTTTATGAATCTTTCCTTTATCTTATATGAGTAGGGACACTTGTCCTTGAATTTATGGCCCATCAAGGTAATCCAGGATGATCACTTCATCTCAAGACCCTTAACTTAAATCTGCAAAGATCTTTTGTCAGTGCCTGCTGTGGACACCGGGTGCCCGCGGCAAGAATAAAAACATCCAGGACCGTGGATTGAAGGTACAAATACCTGCAAGAGGAGGGCTTCCCATAGGTGCAGGGAGAGCCTTGAGCAACTTCTTTTGTGGCCTTTTATTAAAGCATTATACAACAGGTGTGGGGGGCCCACACACAAGGACTGCGTGCTTAATGATTGCTACACGCCCTTTCCCCATGGGCTTCACTCACACCCTGCTGCACCACCAATGTCCAATGTATAACACCTGCTTGCTAACAAGCGACTGATCTTAACTCATTAATGCCTGCAGCTACATGAGGGCTTGTTTCTGGGCAGCAAAACATCTCTCCATCTCATCTCACCAGGTAGGAGATTGTCTCTGTCTCAGCGCCTCCCTCTAGAACCGGTGGCCAGCCGCTTCTATAAGCCTGGTGCTCTGTCTCCTACAATCTTTTTTTCAAAGTAAGGTAAGATTCACAGATTCCAGGAATTAGGGTATGGGCATGTCTTTTTGTAGGTGGTGTACACTGTTCTACTCACTACAAGAAACTACTTGTACTAAGATAGCTTTCATATATTGATTCTTATTCAATTTATTTGTAATTTTTATTTTTGTAATTTTGCTATAATATGATCTTGAGGTCTTTCTTTGGAAAGTGGCCCTAACTTCTAGTTCTGCCTGGCTAGGGATCCAGGGAAGATAGTTGTGGAAGTTTATAATGTGACTTTCATGGGATACTTCTTTATCCTGATGGATGGTCAGACCAAGTGTCCCTCTCAGAGGAAACTTGTTTATACTGAAAGATGGCCTTGTTGTTCATGGTTGACATATGTCCAGTTTATTCCTGTTGATACAGCTACTCCTCAGGAGAGCTTTGACCAGGAGGAGCGTTCCACCGGGGTGTGTTGATCAGGCGAGACACAGAAGAGATAGCACAGTAACACATGAAATAGCAGAATCATTTTATTACTGACTGATGCATCAGACAAACCGGTGCCTATGAGGGTTAATGGGAAATCCAGAGAGAGCAGGTGTTCAACTAGTGGGCACAGAATGAGAGTGAGAGAGAGGATGATGATGGGCCAAACTCAAAACTCAGCCTAAGAAAATGATTGTTTCTGGGTTAGTGCTGGTACCACTTGACAAACAGGAAGTCTTGATTTTTTTTTTTTTTTTTAACTTTTTTTGGTGGAGGAGGGTCAGTGGTGGCATTGGTGGAGAAGATACAATTCATTTTCCTCTAGTTGTTGACATATTTTAGGTATTCCTATTTTTGTTAAACATATGGAAATATGTTTTTGTTCAAGTCATGACTGTTTCTATTTCTGAGAAAGCAAATCTGAAAAAAAGAAAACTGCTTAATGTTTCTCTTATAGCTGGAAAGGATGAGAGAATGTTCCTGCAGCTTCACAGTGCCTTGTCTCCTCAATATTTAAGGCAAGCGGAAACATCTGTTTTGATGCTTTAATTTGTCTCATTATGATTTCTTACCAGCAATAAAAACTGCTGGCTCCACTTTATATGTACACAAATACTCTGTTATTTGTAGATATGGTATATCCCCATTTTCTTTTCTAAATTTTGACTTCTAATGATAATTGATATTATGCATCTAATGATAATTGATATTATGCAAGGGCATGGGTTTTTGAGTTAGAAAGTTATATATATTTTAATTCAATCTAACCATTTTTTAAAGAGGGGGGAAAATCTACCTGTTCAGCTGTCATGAGAATTAAATGAGACAACCAGGGACACATTGTCACTTAGTACACGTTAGTTACCTTCTGTCCTCTTATTCACCTCTCCCAGCAATGATTGAATTGCTAATGGAGACAATAGTCTTTGTTCTTTAGATAAGGAGATGGTTATTAGCATTAATCATGTTGATACTAAAAATCTATTTTATTTCTAATTATGGGTACACAGTAGTTGTATATGTTTATGGGATACATGTGATATTTTGAGGCAGGCATACATTGGGTAATGATCAAATCAGAGTAATTGGGGTATCCACTGACTTAAGCATTGATCATTTGTGTTTGGAACATTGAAATTCCATTCTTTTAGTTATTTTTAAACAACAAATTATTGTTAACTATGTGCTACTTGGTACTGAATACTAGATCTTATGCGTTCTATAATATCTAACTGTAGTTTTACACTCTCTGACCATCCCTATTTTATCCCCCATTCCACATTCCCCTTTTTGGCCTGTGGTAACCGTCCTTCTACTCTGCATCTTCATCAGTTCAATATGTAAAAATTTTAGCTCCCACATGTGAGTGAAAACTTGCAGAATTTGCCTTTATGTGCCTGGCTTATTTCACTTAGCATAATGTTCTCCAGTTCCATCCCCGATATTTCAAATCACAGAATTTCTTCTATCTTTATGGCTGAATAATATTCCACTGTGTATATGCACCTTATTTTCTTTTCTATTAATCAACTGATGGACCTGTACGTTGACTCTATATCTTGACTTTTGTGGATAGTGCTGATTTCCTTTATTTTGGATATATACCTAGCAGTGAGATTGCTGTATTATATGATAGTTCTATTTTTAGTTTTTTGAAGAATTGCCATACTGTTCTCCACATTGGCTGTACTAATACACATTCCTGCTAATAGTATATGAGGAGTCCCTGTCTTTGCATCTTTGCCAGCATTTGTTATGGAGTCTTTGGGATAAAAGCTTAATAGTGTAATTCTTTAAGAAATATTCATTATTAGATATCAAGAAGATTGTAAAATTATCTTTATAGTGTGCTTGCAAGACTCTGAATTAATCATATTAATATTATCATTTTTGTATTTAAATAATTCTTAGGAATTTACAATGGTGAAGATATGTAAAATTTTAATCTAAGTTTCTATGCACCAATAAAAAATCTAGAAAAGATTCTATTTTATTAAGTTCACAAATTCACTTCTTTAGAAAATCTTTGTGTCTTGGGAAATTGTACATATTTAGATATAAACAATAGAAAATGTGGCTTATTATTTTGGAGAAAGATCAGAATGGGTAGAAACTAATTAAGGAAGAGTCAGGTTTTAAAAATTATAAACACCCGCACATACCCCCAAACATACAAAAGAATGAAAATAAATGCTCAGTACCTAATTAAAACTTATACTATCTAATTATGCTTTAAACAGTACATAATTAAAACATGCATACATTTAGTAGACTATTAAAGTGAAATGTGTTTTAGATAGGAAGTAAATAAGAGCTTGTCTAATTTGGGCTGTTTCTCACAAGAAACTTCACCAAGTTTAAAATTTTTAGTAATTGAAATGAATTCAATTGGATTTTAAAACTACATATATTTTAAGAAAAGACCACATGAAGATACAGAGTCTGTTTATGAGAAATTTGATGGGCAGTCTTGCTTTATGTTTTATGATGAACACTCCATTGATTTAATGGCAGTTCCTCTTCCTCTCCAAGGTTTGCTCTCTGACTGTATATGATGTCAGAATACCCCAAATATCCAAAATGCTCTAGAATAAAACTGGCCTTAGTAAGAATGTGAAATATATACAGTTGACCCTTGAGCAGCATAAAGGTTAGGAATGCCAATCTCTTAAATGGTTAAAAATTCATGTATAATATTTGACTCCCCTCAAAACTTAAGTACTAATAACCTACTGTTGACTGAAAGTCTTACCATATTACCAGTAAAATACTTAATTAACACATACTATGTGTATTCTTTGTATTTTAAACTGTAAAGTAATCTGGGGAAAAGAAAATGTCATCAATCAAATTATAACAATGGGAAAATACATTTATTATTCATTAATAATAAGACCAATGAATCATCATAAGGGTCTTCAGCCTTATTGTCTTCACTGAGTAGGCTGAAGAGAGGTTGATATTGCTGTCTCAGAGGTGGCAGAAACAGAAAAGGTGGAGCAGGTGGAAGGGGAGGGTGGAGGGGCCCGTATGCTTGGTGTGACTTCACAGAAATGTAACAATTTTTGTATGACACTTCTTTCTTTTGCTTTTTCATTTCTATACATTACCAATCCTTCTTCCACTGTTTGCTTTAGTTTTAGGACGTATATCATACAAGGGTCCATGTTGTGAAAGAAGTCAAAAGCAGTTCTGAGTAATTGGAACCTTTCTGCCAGATGTCTAATGTCAATTTGTTTTCAGGCATTGCTTCTTCTCTGTCTGCTTCCTCATCATCCAGCACTGGATTTTTTATTGGGGTGTCCATTAGCTCTCAAATTTATGTGAGATCTATACTTTATTTTATTTATTTATTTATTTATTTTTGCAGCTTTTGGCCGGGGCTGGGTTTGAACTGACCACCTCCGGTATGTGGGGCCAGCGCCTACTCCTTTGAGTCACTGACGCTGCCCTGTGAGATCTGTATTTTAAAACACTTCACCTCCACTGGCCCCCATATCCACAATATCTTTCATGATTTCCTTGACTAGCTCTGTTGTAAATTCTGTGAAGTCATGCATAGCATCTGAACACAGCAATTTATTATTTTTGGCTTGATGTCTTTCATGGCTTTTTCTGTAATGATGATCATATCTTCAATGATGAATTCCTTCCATCATGATATTCTTTCTGTCATGGTTCACTTCCATAATGTTGACAATATTTCTGCAGAGAACCAGGTATGATGATACTTAAAGGTCCTTATGTTCCCTTATCTAGAATCTGAATTGGAGATGTGTCTGGGGTCAAGTAGGTCATTTTGGTGACTTTGGTGTTGAACTCATGCTAACTTGTAAAGTTTCTGGGCTGCGCCTGTGGCTCAGTGAGTAGGGCGCTGACCCCATATACCAAGGGTGGCAGGTTCAAACCCGGCCCAAGCCAAACTGCAACAAAAAATAGCTGGGTGCTGTGGCAGGCGCATGTGGTCCCAGCTACTGGGGAGGCTGAGGCAAGAGAATCGCCTGGGCTCAGGAGCTGGAGGTTGCTGTGAGCTGTGATGTCATGACACTCTACCAAGGGCAATGGAGTCAGACTCTGTCTCAAAAAAAAAAAAAAAAAAAAAAAAAAAAGTAAAGTTTCTGTTTCTTACTGATCGAATCAGTAAGAAATAGAAAACCTAGACAAACCAATAAAGGGTAATGACATTGAATCAGTAATAAAAAGTCTCTGAGTTTCTGAGTGGCCAAGGGCATGGTCCATTGTAAAAATAATTTTTAAAGTACCCTACTGGCAGGTACTTCCTAACTTTGAGGACAAAAAATTGATGGAACCAATCCCAAAAAGGGGTTCTGGTTCAGGCCTTTCTGTTGTATAACCAAAAAACTGGCCTCTGGTGTTTGTCTTTTTCCTTCAAGTTTCCTTCCCCTCCCCCGTCCCCTCCCCTCCCCTCCCTTCCCCTTCCCTTCTCTTCTCTTCCCTTTCCTTCCCTTCCCTTCTGGGTTTTGTTGTCTAAGTAAGCTGGCATCTTAGAATGAATTAGGGAGAATTCCCTCCTCTTCAATCTTTTGGAGTAGTTTGAAGAAGTAGTTCTCTTTTGTAAGTCTGGTAGAATTCATCTGGGAAAACATATAGTCCTGGACTTTTCTTTGTTGGGAGACTTGTTATTATTGATTCAATCTCATTACTCTTTATTGGTTTGTCTAGGTTTTCTATTTCTTACTGATTCGATCAGTAAGAAACAGAAACTTTACTTTTCAAGTTAGCATGGGTGTTATGCGTCCAGGAACTCGTGCATTTTCTCTACGTTTTCCAGTTTGTTAGTGTATAGTTGTTCATAATACTGTCTGATGATCTTTTATATTTCTGAGCTATCAGTTGTGATGTCTCCTTTTTTTATTTCTGGTTTTGTTTATGTGGGTTTTCTCACGTTTATTTTTTGGTTAGTCTAGCTTGCAGTTTGCCAATTTTATCTTTTCAGAAAAACAAACTGTTTTGTCAAGCTTTTGTATTTTTCAAATAAAATCACTTTTTACTGAAATATGCAACTTACTAGAGAAATGAACTGCTTATGCAGAGAAGATTAGCATCACATATATTTTAAGTGAATATCCTTAACACTTGAACTTGCCAGAATAGCAACAGGAGTTGGCTACAAAATTGTTGTAGTCATACAATATATACTACAGTTAATTTTATGTAGTTATGATTTAACATTGCATCTTTATATTTCTTTACATTTCTCTTGACTACCAATGATGTCATGTAGAGTCTGTAAGTGTGTTCATAAATTCTGAATATTTTAAATTTTTGTAATGAATTTGTGTATATTTTATGGTAGTAAATGATAGAGCAGACTAATATCTATATATATTTATGAATTCATTACATAGTTTTTTCTTATTTTTTTGATATTTCTAAGTTATAAGGTTGATTTGTGAGCTTTCTAAAATTGTCAAAAAATTCAAAAAATTTCCAATATATATATACATTGAAATAAAAATCTGTTACATGTGGACCTAGGCAGTTCAAACTTACATTGTGCAGGGGTCCACTATATTAAGTTCTCTTTTTTCTATCTTCCTTTCTTTGCCTTTTTTTTCTGTATATACTTCTTTTCTTTTTTTTTTCTTTCTTTTTTTTTTTTTTTGTAGAGACAGAGTCTCACTTTATGGCCCTCGGTAGAGTGCCATGGCATCACACAGCTCACAGCAACCTCCAACTCCTGGGCTTAAGCGATTCTCTTGCCTCAGCCTCCCAAGTAGCTGGGACTACAGGCGCCCACCACAACGCCCAGCTATTTTTTGGTTGCAGTTCAGCCGGGGCTGGGTTTGAACCCGCCACCCTCGGTATATGGGGCCGGCGCCTTACCGACTGAGCCACAGGCGCCGCCTATACTTCTTTTCTTTTCCCCAGGTACTTGGTCCTCTGCTGCCATCCCAGCCCTTCTTGTCACTGTGAGAAATAGCTTACTAAGTCAGTGGGTTTTCCCTGGTTTTCTCTGAAGACTTCATGCATCTCTTCAAGGAGTGAGGGGTGTTACTACTAATAAGGGTGGACTCCTGGGTCCTCAACCTGCTTCAATCAGAACATGTCTGCTATTAGCTGCTTTATTTCCCTGCTTCCTTGAAAGATTTTGTGTAAAAGAAAGTTTTAGCTGCTATAGAGGAAATCTGTAAGCTACAAGATGTTGACTTCCATTATCGAAATTTTCCCAGCACACAGAAAAGTTGAAAGAATAATACAGTGAACATGCAAAAGTCCTCCACTGAGATTCAACTTTAGCCTATTTGAAGGAAATTTCAGAGAAAATTGAACTCTTAGATAGTTCAGTATACGTTTTCTAAAAATAAGAACATTTTCTCACATAGGCAAATGCTATTATTATTCCTAGAAAATTCACAATTGTCACAAATTATCTAATACTCAGTATATGTTTTAAATTTAAATTTTGACTTATTATCTCATTAGTCTAGGATAGTCTTTCCACAATTTTATTTTCCATGACACGGAATTATTGATAATAACAGACTAGTTGCATCGTAGAATGTCTGCATTTCTATGGTGCCCTTTAATTTGTTTCTTTACTCCCGTATTTCCTTTAAACTGTATATTAAGTCTAAAGGCACAATTAGATTGTTAATCACTTCTGGCAAAGAGATTTTCACAAGATACTATATCACATTAGGAGATATGAAATGTCACTATTACCTAGGTTTAATAGTGAAGTTAAGGTGGTAACTACAAAATCTTTCTATTATAAAGGTTAGTTTTCACTTTTGAAGTTAGCGAACAATCTGATGGGTGAAACTTCAGTACAATGTGAATATCCTTTTCCATTAACCTTTCTTTGATGGTTTTAAAATGATTGTCCTTGACTAATTTAACCATTTTTTGAAAAAAAATCATTATATTTAAAAACTGTAATTTCTTCTACATTTATAACACATAATTCTTCTATAAAAGAGTTTTCAATCATCAACTGCCAGTGAATTATAGTTCATTTTTTCAAAGCAGGATATATGCTTAATTATTTCCCTTCAATCACTAATTTTCAAGTAAGGAATGTGAAAAATTATTACCTCCAATGGTAGCATGTGAGTTCTTTCCTCTTTCCATCTCTTTGTCCTTCCCTCCTTCTCTTTCTTCTTCCTTCTTCTCTTTCTTGCATTTCTTTATGAGTATGATAATATGCTCATAGATTTTGTGTAATCAATGTGTTATAATCAATTAAAGTTACTAATTTTATTATCCAAGTCATCCCAAATGCGGCCGGCACTTGTTACATTCATTGGATAGATTCCCAGTGTTTTTTGAGCTTTTTTTTTTGTTTTCTGATGCCAGGTGTTCCTTTTTCACCTTGTTTTTTCTTTGGCCTGGACTCAGAATCAGCCATTTCTCCAAGAAGAGCTGGTCTTCACCAAATTTTAGAAACAATATACAGATGGTGTTTCACAGTATGTATTCTTTTGTATCTAGAGCAAGACAGGCTTCCTGGGTATGTGGCTAGTGCAGGCACATAGAGACCCATGTTCAGAAGGGCCCTAGGCTTAGGGTTTAAAGCTCTGTGATGGCTACCTTGAAATTCTTAGTAATTCTATCTTTAAATCTGTGTTTTGTGAGTGAAGTCTGATGGGTTAATTGAACTTGCTCTGGAGCCTTGGCCCGTGCTGAGTCTTACCTCTTGCTGTGTCTTGGAATCAGATCTTAACTGCCCCCTGCCCACTGTGGTCCTGTCAGCAGAGCTTCCCTCTGCTTTTCAGCTTGAGGCCCATGCCGCCTTCTGTGACCCAGCTGGCAGCATCTTTGTGGGAACAAGCCTCTCATTTATCCCTAATCCTGGTACCAAGCATGTCCTACTTGAGAGAACAAAAAATCCTCAGGGGTCATTTGTCTGTCTGGTTTTGGAGCAGCCCATGTGACATGTTATAGAACTGGCTTCCTCAGATTGGGCCCCCAGCAGGGGCGCAGTGTGTCTATTCAGGGGTTTGTAGGAAGAGGAACCTGGAGAGAGCGCACACCTGCTACAGTTGTGAGGTGGGACCCCTGGGAACCTGCGAGGATCTGCACTCATTGATGAATATCCTGCAAATTATGTAGGAAACCTCTGGAGCCTTTTTATGTTTGTGAGATTTATCTATACTGTAGTGTGTCATTGAAGTTTGTTAATTTCCACTGCATAATGTATATCACATTGTATCAATGTACTATTCATCCATTCAGCATTTTGACATTTAGCTTGCTCATTTTAGCTCTTAGAAGAAGAATTACTGTGAAAATTCTTGTATTTATCTCTTGGTGCAAAATTTTTGCTAACAACATGACTAGGAGTGATACATAGTATACATGCATTCAACTTTATTTGGTAACATCAAATAGTTTTCCAAAGCGAAAACTAAGAACAGTGTATGAGAGTTTCTAGAGGTTCTTTTAGGTTCTCTTGGTATTGATTTTTCTTTTTTTTTTTTTTTCCAAAAAAGATAGATTATTGCTTTTTTTTTTTTTTTTCAATTTCTATGTCATTTTTTTTTAGTTCCCTTCCCCTCTCCTGGGTCTTCTTTTTCTTCTTTATCTTATTGTGTTCACTGGCTAAGATCTTCAATATAATGTTCTATTGAAATGCTGATAGTAGACATTATTGTCTCATTACAACCACAGAGGAAAGACTTTCAATTTTTTAATATGATGTTTTGTATAAGTTTTTATTTATTTTCCTACATACCTTTATTTAGATAAGGAAAAATGTCTCTCCTATTTTTGTAAGAGTGTTTTCTTTTTTTTTTGAGATGGATGTTGAATTTTGCAACTATTGAGAAAATTTTATGATTTTTTTCTTTCATTGTGCTGAGGTAACAAACTACATTGACATTCAAATGTAATAAAAATCTTGCATTCCTAAATTATAATGCATCACAAAACACAAAAAATGTTTTGTGATTTAATTGCAGAAAATCATTGAATTCCATTTGCTAAAATTATGCACAAAAGTTTTATGTCTGTTCATTAAAAAAAAGCATCCTATCATTTTTCTTTCCTTCAATGTCTCCATTAGGTTTTGTATCAAGCCCAAGCTGATTTCATACTGGGAATTGGGAAGACATTACTCTTTTTCTATTCTCTAAAACAATTTGTATTAAGATTGGGGCTATACTATTATGAAAACCATTTATAGTTTTCATATGAAAGCTATAACCCAATTATAGCCCAAGAAGAAGGGGAAAGGGGAGAGGGAGGTGAGGATAGGTGGAGGGAGAGTAATCAGTGGGACCACACTTATGGTGCATCTTACAAGGGTACATGTGAAATTTACTAAGTGTAGAATATAAATGTCTTAACACAATAACTAAGAAAATGCCATGAAGTCTGTGTTAACCAGTTTGATGAAAATATTTCAAATTGTATATAAAACCAGCACATTGTACCCCATAATTGCATTAATGTACACAGCTATGATTTAATAATAAAAAATTGGTATTATATTTATTTTTTAAATGTTTGATTAAAATCACTTGTGAAACATCTGAGCCTGGAGTTTTCTTTGTGAAGCTATTAAATTTAATATCTTTAATTAAAGTTCTGGGCGGCGCCTATGGCTCAGTCGGTAAGGCGCCGGCCCCATATACTGAGGGTTGGCAGGTTCAAACCCGGCCCCAGCCAAACTGCAACCAAAAAATAGCCGGGCGTTGTGGTGGGTGCCTGTAGTCCCAGCTACTTGGGAGGCTGAGGCAAGAGAATCGCTTAAGCCCAGGAGTTGGAGGTTGCTGTGAGCTGTGTGAGGCCACGGCACTCTACCGAGGGCCATAAAGTGAGACTGTCTCTACAAAAAAAAAAAAATAATAAGTTCAGGATTTTTCTCATTTTCTTTTCTTTCCTTTTTCTTATTTCCCCCATAGAAATGTATTGCTTTCATCAAAAATTTCTATTTTACTGGTATCAAATAACTCATGATATTGTCTTATATCTTACATCTTTTTAACATTTCTAGGGTATTTAGACTTATTCTTTTTATTTATCTTGCTCTCTCTTTTATTCTTTTGCTTATACTTAATAGATATTTATTAATTTTATTAACCTTTTTGAGGGACTGATTTTTGGCTTTGCCAATCCTTTATATGGCACATTTGACCTTATTTTGAATTATTTCTTTAGCCTTTAATTCATTGTTAATTTTCAATTTCTTAAGATAAACTGTTACATATTACTCTTTCCATTTCTATACAATGCCTTCTAATCATGGCTTTAATTGCACTCCACAAGTTTAAATTTCAAGATGTTCATTATCATTCAGTAAAAGAGAGATTAAAAAAAATTCAGTTACTAAGAGATATTTAAAAAAATTCTCCACTATAATTTTAAGTTCCATTTTCTGTTTTAGTTTATTCTAATTTTTTAAATTATTTTAAAATATTATGGGGTTACAATTTTTTTTTGTAACTTGGATTACTTTGTTAGGCTTGAGTAAAGTCAGAGTTATCCAAGAGGGTTCCTATCCCCCAGATAGTGGTCATTGCACCCTTAAGGTTTTTACCCATCCCCTCTTCCCTCATATTTGGCTGTAGTTCAGTATTTTTTCCCTCTTATAAAGAATTAAATACATAGGATGAAAGAAATGATTTAAATGTAATATACATAAAATGAAGTCCAGATTTTAAAGCTCCTTTTGTCAATTAACATGCACTTCAATTAGTTAAAAAATAAAATCAATAATTAATATTCATTTCTATTCATCATGGACACTATTGCATTATTATAGTCGACTATAAAATGAAGCTGTAATGTGTATGCATAAAACAAAGGGCCTGTAACACATTAAGGTCTGGTTTCGCTTTGCTAGAAACTTTATTTTCTTTTTTTTTTTTTTTTTATTGTTGGGGATTCATTGAGGGTACAATAAGCCAGTTACACTGATTGCAATTGTTAGGTAAAGTCCCTCTTGCAATCATGTCTTGCCCCCATAAAGTGTGACACACACTAAGGCCCCACCCTCCTCCCTCCATCCCTCTTTCTGCTTCCCCCCCCATAACCTTAATTGTCATTAATTGTCCTCATATCAAGATTGAGTACATAGGATTCATGCTTCTCCATTTTTGTGATGCTTTACTAAGAATAATGTCTTCCACGTCCATCCAGGTTAATACGAAAGATGTAAAGTCTCCATTTTTTTTAATGGCTGAATAGTATTCCATGGTATACATATACCACAGCTTGTTAATCCATTCCTGGGTTGGTGGGCATTTAGGCTGTTTCCACATTTTGGCGATTGTAAATTGAGCTGCAATAAACAGTCTAGTACAAGTGTCCTTATGATAAAAGGATTTTTTTCCTTCTGGGTAGATGCCCAGTAATGGGATTGCAGGATCGAATGGGAGGTCTAGCTTGAGTGCTTTGAGGTTTCTCCATACTTCCTTCCAGAAAGGTTGTACTAGTTTGCAGTCCCACCAGCAGTGTAAAAGTGTTCCCTTCTCTCCACATCCACGCCAGCATCTGCAGTTTTGAGATTTTGTGATGTGGGCCATTCTCACTGGGGTTAGATGATATCTCAGGGTTGTTTTGATTTGCATTTCTCTAATATATAGAGATGATGAACATTTTTTCATGTGTTTGTTAGCCATTTGTCTGTCGTCTTTAGAGAAAGTTCTATTCATGTCTCTTGCCCATTGATATAAGGGATTGTTGGCTTTTTTCATGTGGATTAATTTGAGTTCTCTATAGATCCTGGTTATCAAGCTTTTGTGTGACTGAAAATATGCAAATATCCTTTCCCATTGTGTAGGTTGTCTCTTTGCTTTGGTTATTGTGTCCTTAGCTGTACAGAAGCTTTTCAGTTTAATGAAGTCCCATTTGTTTATTTTTGTTGTTGTTGCAATTGCCATGGCAGTCTTCTTCATGAAGTCTTCCCCCAGGCCAATATCTTCCAGTGTTTTTCCTATGCTTTCTTGGAGGATTTTTATTGTTTCATGCCTTAAGTTTAAGTCCTTTATCCATCTTGAATCAATTTTTGTGAGTGGGGAAAGGTGTGGGTCCAGTTTCAGTCTTTTACATGTAGACATCCAGTTCTCCCAACACCATTTATTGAATAGGGAGTCTTTTCCCCAAGGTAAGTTCTTGTTTGGTTTATCAAAGATTAGGTGGTTGTAAGATGTTAGTTTCATTTCTTGGTGTTCAATTCGATTCCAAGTGTCTATGTCTCTGTTTTTGTGCCAGTACCATGCTGTCTTGACCACTATGGCTTTGTAGTACAGACTAAAATCTGGTATGCTGATGCCCCCTGCTTTATTTTTGTTACTAAGAACTGCCTTAGCTATACGGGGTTTTTTCTGGTTCCATACAAAACGCAGAATCATTTTTTCCAAATCTTGAAAGTACGATGTAGGTACTTTGATAGGAATGGCATTGAATAGGTAGATTGCTTTGGGAAGTATAGACATTTTAACAATGTTGATTCTTCCCATCCATGAGCATGGTATGTTCTTCCATTTGTTAATAGCCTCTGCTATTTCCTTTCTGAGGAGTTCATAGTTTTCTTTATAGAGGTCCTTCACCTCCTTCGTTAGGTATATTCCTAGGTATTTCATTTTCTTTGAAACTATGGTGAAGGGAGTTGTGTCCTTAATTAGCTTCTCATCTTGACTGTTATTGGTGTATACAAAGGCTACTGACTTGTGGACATTGATTTTATATCCTGAAACATTACTGTATTTTTTGATGACTTCTAGGAGTCTTGTGGTTGAGTCTCTGGGGTTCTCTAAGTATAAGATCATGTCGTCAGCAAAGAGGGAGAGTTTGACCTCCTCTGCTCCCATTTGGATTCCCTTTATGTCCTTGTCTTGCCTAATTGTATTGGCTAGAACTTCCAGCACTATGTTGAATAGTAAAGGTGACAGAGGACAACCTTGTCTGGTTCCAGTTCTAAGAGGAAAAGCTTTGAGTTTTACTCCATTCAGTAAAATATTGGCTGTGGGTTTGTCATAGATAGCTTCAATCAGTTTTAGAAATGTGCCACCTATGCCTATACTCTTCAGTGTTCTAATTAGAAAAGGATGCTGGATTTTATCAAATGCTTTTTCTGCATCTATTGAGAGGATCATATGATTTTTATTTTTGCCTCTGTTAATATGGTGGATAACGTTTATGGACTTGCATATGTTAAACCAGCCTTGCATCCCTGGGATGAAGCCTACTTGATCATGATGAATGACTTTTTTGATGATAAGCTGTAATCTATTGGCTAGGATTTTGTTGAGAATTTTTCCATCTATATTCATGAGTGAGATTGGTCTGAAATTCTCCTTTTTGCTTGGGTCTTTTCCTGGTTTTGGTATCAGGGTGATGTTTGCTTCATAGAATGTGTTGGGGAAGATTCCTTCTTCCTCAGTTTTTTGGAATAATTTCTGCAGTACAGGAATAAGCTCTTCCTTGAAGGTTTGATAGAATTCTGGAGTGAAGCCATCTGGACCAGGGCATTTTTTAGTTGGAAGCTTTTTTATTGTTTCTTTGATCTCAGTGCTTGAAATTGGTCTGTTCAGGAGGTCTATTTCTTCCTGGCTAAGTCTAGGGAGAGGGTGTGATTCCAAATATTGATCCATTTCCTTCACATTGTCAAATTTCTGGGCATAGAGTTTCTGGTAGTATTCAGAGATGAACTCTTGTATCTCTGTGGGATCAGTTGTTATTTCCCCTTTATCGTTTCTGATTGAGGTTATTAGAGATTTTACTTTTCTATTTCTAGTTAGTCTGGCCAATGGTTTATCTATTTTATTTATTTTTTCAAAAAACCAACTCCTTGTTTCATTAATTTTCTGAATGATTCTTTTGTTTTCAATTTCATTGATCTCTGCTTTGATTTTGGATATTTCTTTTCTTCTACTGAGTTTAGGCTTAGATTTTTCTTCTTTTTCCAATTCCAGAAGATCTCTTGTGAGATTGCTGATGTGCTCTCTTTCTGTTTTTCGAATGTAGGCATCTAAAGCGATGAATTTTCCTCTCAAAACTGCTTTTGCAGTATCCCACAGGTTTTGGTAGCTTGTGTCTTCATTGTTGTTATGCTCAAGGAAGTTAATGATTTCCTGTTTTATTTCTTCCTTCACCCATCTGTTATTCAACAGAAGATTGTTTAATTTCCATGCCTTTGGGTGGGGTTGAGCATTTCTGTTAGAGTTGAGTTCCACCTTTAGTGCCTTATGGTCTGAAAAGATACAAGGTAAAATTTCAATTCTTTTGATTCTGTTGATATTTGTTTTGTGTCCCAGGATATGATCAATTTTGGAGAATGTTCCATGGGGTGATGAGAAGAATGTATATTCTTTATCTTTGGGGTGGAGTGTTCTATATACGTCTATCAAGCATAATTGTTCTAGGGTCTCATTTAAATCTCTTACATCTTTGTTTAATTTCTGTTTAGAGGATCTGTCCAGCTCTGTAAGAGGTGTGTTAAAGTCCCCTGTTATGATGGTATTATCAGATATCATATTGCTCAGACTGAGTAAGGTCTGTTTCAAGAATCTGGGAGCATTTAAATTGGGTGCATAAATATTTAGAATTGAAATGTCTTCTTGTTGTAGTTTTCCCTTGACCAATATAAAGTGACCATCTTTGTCTTTTTTGACTTTAGTTGCTTTAAATCCACATGTATCTGAAAATAAGATTGCAACTCCTCTTTTCTTCTGAGTTCCATTTGCCTGAAAAATTGTCTTCCAACCCTTGACTCGTAGCTTTAATTTGTCTTTTGAAGCCAGGTGTGTTTCTTGCAGACAGCAAATGGATGGCTTGTGTTTTTTAATCCAGTCAGCCAATCTATGTCTCTTCAGTGGGGAATTCAAGCCATTAACATTTATGGAGATAATTGATAAGTGTGGTAGTATTCTATTCGTCTTATTTGGTGAGAGTCCATTGCTTAGTTTTATCTTTTGCATCAGTGTGGAGGTTAGGTTCTGTCCTTTGATTTCTGAGTTCTTACTTTGCTGCTGATCCATTGTGGTGGTCAGTGTGCAGAACAGGTTGAAGTATTTCCTGTAGAGCTGGTCTTGTTGTGGCAAATTTCCTCAATGTTTGTATATCCGTAAATGATTTGATTTCTCCGTCAATTTTGAAGCTTAGCTTAGCAGGGTACAGAATTCTGGGCTGAAAATTGTTCTGTTTAAGTAGATTAAAGGTAGATGACCATTGTCTTCTTGCTTGGAAAGTTTCATTAGAGAAGTCTGCGGTCACTCTGATGGATTTGCCCCTGTAGATCAACTGGCGCTTACTCCTGGCAGCTTGCAGAATCTTTTCTTTTGTCTTGAGTTTGGACAGGTTCATCACAATGTGTCTTGGAGAAGCTCGGTTAGAGTTGAGGCGACCCGGGGTCCGATATCCCTCTGATAGCAGTGTGTCAGAATCTTTGGTGATGTTTGGGAAATTTTCTTTTATAATATTCTCTAGTATGGCTTCCATTCCTCTGGGGCATTCTTCTTCCCCTTCTGGAATTCCTATAACTCGTATGTTGGAACGCTTCATAAAGTCCCATAATTCTGACAGTGAACGTTCTGCTTTCTCTCTCTTCTTTTCTGCCTCTTTTACTGTCTGAGTTATCTCAAGAACTTTGTCTTCTACCTCTGAAATTCTTTCTTCTGCATGGTCTAACCTGTTGCTGATACTTTCCATTGCATCTTTAAGTTCCCTAATTGACTGTTTCAGTTCCTTCAGCTCTGCTATATCCTTTTTATATTCTTCATATCGTTCATCTCTTATTTGATTCTGTTTTTGGATTTCCTTTTGGTTATTTTCCACTTTATTAGCAATTTCCTTCATTGTTTCCATCATTTCTTTCATTGTTTTCAACATGTGTATTCTAAATTCCCTTTCTGTCATTCCTAACATTTCTATACTGGTGGAATCATCTGCAGTAGCTACCTCATGGTCCCTTGGTGGGGTTGTTCTAGACTGGTTCTTCATGTTGCCTGGAGTTTTCTGCTGATTCTTCCTCATGAGTGATTTCTTTTATCTGTTTCCTTGCCCTAATTTTCCTTTCACTTCCTCTTGCTCTTTAAGTTCTTGTGCCTGTGGACTAAGGGTTACAGGACCAGAAGGGTGAGAAGGTTGAAGAGCAAAAAAAAGGGGATGAAAGAAAGGAGGACCGAGTGATAAGAAAAAAAGAAAGATAGAGAAAGGAGAGGGGGTGGGTATAAGGAATATTGACAAAAAGAAGAGAGGCACAGAAAGAGGGAGACAGGGCAATATAGGTGTACAGTAGGGTACTTTGACACAACCTTAAACAACCCCACCTTCTGGGGGTGCCCAGTTGCGTTGTTCCCTTGAGGTCAGCAGCTCTTTGCTAACCTGGTCAGACACAGTACCCCACCTCCACCAAGTAGAGAGGAAAGACAAAAATGCTATAAATCAAACCAAAACAAGCAAACAGAAAACTTTACAGGGATAAAATTGGGTGAAAAACCAAATAATATCGGTAGAAACACTAGCAAAAATGAAGTTGAAGTTATTAAAAAAGGCAGCAATGGGAAATTATAATTAAACTAGGAAAATTGAGAAAGAAAAAGGGATCTGTGTGGAAAAGATTGAAATTAAAAAAAACAAAAGAACATCAGCAACGTCAAAATAAACAAACAAAAAAAAACAACCAAACAAAAAAAAAAAAAGAAAAAAATACACAACCAAAAACAAAGCAGTTTGTATATGTTATTGAATATTGTCTGGGCAACACGTGGTCTTCTGGGGTATGAGATGTTAGTCACAGTTCTGATATGACTGGAGGCTGCTGATTTCTCAAACCCCAGCAGGTAGACACCCTAAATCTCTCTTCAGCCTACTTAAAAGGCACTTTGAACTTGTAAACTTGCTGAGCAGAAGCTTTCCCAGCTTTCTCGCTGGAATCGCTGCTGAAGTGGCTATCCACTTACCCAGTGTGCCAAAACTGGTCTCACTCTGCCCCTGAGGGTTAGGGCTGCAAGGCGGCTCAGACCCCACCCTTAGGCTACTTGGTTGCTGGGTTACCAGCTCCCACCCGTTTCTAGCTCTGTGACCCTGAGGGCGGAGCTTGCCGGGCAGATCACTGACAATGGATCCGTGTGACCCACCGCCAAACACTATTAGCTCTGTCTGGCTCAGCGGCTCAGACTGGGGCCCTAGACAACGGCCAAAGTTCTCCGCACTCCCGCTCAGGCCTTCCCCAAGGCAGTTCAACTCAGTGCCAAGTCCAAGGACATCAAAACAGTTCACAGGTAAGGCCTTTCTGGTTTGCAGTCTCGCTGCTACTGAACTTACAGTTGTGGGCGGGTTTAGACCGATAGAACACACGCGACCACTTGCCGGTTTTCCACGGTTTTAGTCCTCCTCTTGGGGTCCAGAAGTCTCTCGCTGACTCCCTGTATCCTCATAGGAGTGATGATAGGCAGATCCCACAGCCAGAGATGCCTGGAGTCCTATCTCCCCAGACTCACGGTGCCCAGATGCAAGGAAGCTGTTACTCGGCTGCCATCTTGCTCCGCCTCCCCTAGAAACTTTATTTTCAAGATCGATTTTTCTTTTAAACACAAGAAAAATCTTTTTTTCACCACAATCTGAAATCTCAGTTGATCTGAGATCTCTGTGATCTCTGTGATCTGACAGCTATGTGATGGCAGCTGGACATTCTAAGGAGTCTAGCCATCAAAAGTGAAAGTGGATGAATTAAGAAGCAGGGTCACCTTAATCCTTTTGAACATATGAACACGGGTCTAGACTAAAGGTTCTTAGAGTTATGTGTGTGTGTTTAAGATATAGGGCTTGCTCTGTCACTGCAGGGACATAATCACAGCTCATTGCTGCCTTGGACTCCTGGGTTCAAGTGATACTCCTGCCTTAGCCTCCCAAATGCTGGGATTATTTGTGTACACTAGTATGTCCTACCTCTTAGTGTATTTGGATAGAAATCATAAGCAACTGATAAAGGAATATGAAAGAAAAGAGTTTTTGATAAGCAATAGTACATTGTAAAAGAAAACAGTAAATAAAACTTCACGGATTTCCAAGAAAATACAGTGTCTTGGGCAGCAGCCTGACTAACCATTGTTTCCAATGGTATTATTATCTAAAGTAAATTGACTTAATTGGACTAGGCAACAGGAGTAGAGGAAAATTTCATTTTTACTTGTTAATGATTTCAGAAATTTGCACACATGAATGCAAATTGTTTTTCATTATTTAACCTACAAAGACAATTATAATGTTATTTTCATGGACAATGGTTATTTATCTATACATTTGAACAGTTCTAACTTAGATAATATGATAAATAACATAGACAAGGTTATATTATTTTAAAATAAGAGTTCAAACAGAATGAATAACCTAATATACTATCAATCTCATCTCCTGCTAATAAATCTGATCTATTCACGTCATTATAGGGGTGGTGAACATGGTGTGCATATTGGTTTTCTCCCACACTGATGAAGACCATGGCTGGCTATACCCTTTCTGAACCACGGTTTTCTGTTCTCCACTTATTTTTTTTAATTTCTACTTAGTTCTGTATCTTTATTTCAGGTACAGAATGGCTTTGGTGACTCATGCTGACAACCTTTGTGGCTCAACCATGACACTCTCTCTCAGGCAGCATTCAAGTCAAATTTTCATTCTCATGTGAGCAATAGGACCATTCCCTGCTCCAGCCTTGCCTGATTGGCTGAACTCTCCTTACTCATTCTCATCTGGACAGAGCATGGAGGCCAAGCACTGTGTGCAGGCACTATATTCATAACTTCCATAGAAATGGCATCTGTGTTAATTAAAAAATCTGATACAAAGTATTTGGTGAAGTCTTGGAAGGTTTTTGGAAATGATACTTCTTTTCTTTTCGGTCCTGACATCTCTGATGTTTAAATCAATCAAACTTTGTTTTTTAAACATGATTAGAACCCCGGGCACTGCATACTGTTTCAGAGGGACTATTTTCCACTTAGAGTTAATTTAACAACATATGTAACTATGTCTTTTACCTCAGTCTAATATGAAAAATTAATAATAATATGAATATGATTCTGTTCATAGAACTACCCCTAAATAAAGCAGACTATAAGCAAATAAACATTTTTTTTTAAATGGGGAGAAAAGTAACCTCAATAATTCAGGGGTAGTAAAGGTGGCCAAAATCAGATTTCTATCCTGAGGATGTATAATAACATTTTTTTCCTAGACTCTTGCTACTCAATGTGGTTTTTAAATAAACAGATTGTCATTACTATAGAGTTTGTTAAAAATGTAGGCACTCCCCACCCACATTCTATTGAGTCAGATTCTACATTTTAATAAGATTCTTAGGTGATTCCTCTACACCAGTGATTTTCAGCCAGTGTGCCCCAGTAAAATGGTGTGTCATGAAAAATTTAAAAGATAATTTAATTAGTTACATTATTTTTAAAAGAAGTCCAAATAACAGTAAGTATATTCTTTTTTTAAACTCCTTTTATTGATCAACATAATTTAAGTGTGCCATCGAAGTTTTACTGTAAGTTCAAGTGTGTTGTGAGATTTTAAAAAAAGAGTTAAAACACACTACAAATTAAAGTCTGAGAGTCATTGATTTAGACAGTATAGTATGAACTTATTTCTTTTGCAACTTTTTTTTTGCAGAGTTTTGGCCGAGGCCGGGTTTGAACCCACCACCTCCGGTGTACGGGGCCAGTGCCTTACTCCTTTGAGCCACAGGCACCACTCTCTTTTGCAATTTTTTTGCAAATCCCTAGGAGGGATTTTGTGGCAATACAAACTGCATATGTGATGAAAGCCTTGGAGGGGCAGATTTTCCTAGAGAGAATGAAATACAAACAAAACATTTATATTTATTGCACTTTACAGATAGGTTATGAGAGTTATGAGTTCTTGAACTTAAGTTCTTTTAAAATCTACAGCTTACTCCAGGGTGGGCAGAGGGAGAAAGAGAGAGAAAGAGAGAGAAAGAGATCTATTTAAAATATTTGCAGCCAGTGAAAAGTTTGCATGACTGAAAAACACTTATTTTTCATGGAATAGTATTTTATGATGAAAGTGAAAATGATTTTTATCAGCAAATCAACTAATATAATTTAGAGCTTATTACATATTAAATGCATGAATAGTTCTAGCAGGAAGAATTCATATGAAAGGCATATTATTGTAAAATTGTTGGGAGGAGAAGAATATATACACAAAAAATTGTAATGTTTCAGTTCAAAATATGTAGGACATGTAGTAAAACTCCCTCATTTGAAAAATTAGGAAACCACCCAGACAGGTCAAATGGTTTCCCAGTGAAAGAGCTAGACCTAGACTCCTAGATTCCTTTCCCCAGTTGACTGGCTATCACAACATAAGAAAAGCCAGATGAGGGATACAGATTGTCAGGTAGTGCTACAGTTGTTCATAAGGTCGAGTGATCAATATAGGTTGGAGAAATCGTGGAGTACTTTCATGGAAGCCAAGGGCTTGAGCTACATCAGTTGCAACCTCCTACCCCCACTATTTATTCTGGGCAACTTTCCCCATCATCCTTAGTTTCTGACCTATAATTTCCATATTTATTAAATATCTGTCTCTCCCTGCCCCCTAAAGAATATATGTTTCGTAAAATTAGTAATTTTCGTTTGTTGTTTCACTGATGTGTCTGCCCCTAGTGCCTAGACTATGCCTGATACCTGGTAGGGGCTTAATGAACATTTACTGAATGAATAAACCAGTGAATGAGCAGGTAAGGAAAGAAGATTCCTAGATTGAAGAATTTATTTATTTCATAAGTAGCGAGAGACAAGAGCTGCAAAAGGGGTAGAGACTGGAACTGAAGAGCCCTTAATGCTAAGGAAAAGAATTTGGAGTTGATCTTATAAGCAGTGGACGTCATGAAGACAAAATTTGCCACTGGTCTATGAACACACATAGGTTCAAATTTATCAAATTATGACCAGTTTATTTTATTATAATGAATACTTTCCAGTGAAGTTCCAGGTGATGTGGAGGCTTATTTTAATTTTAAGGTATTTTAGAAATATTATTTTGCCATGGTAGATTATTGAAATAGTGGAGAAAGAATCTCTGGAAGAAAGTTTTTGTTTTTGTTTTGTAGATGTATATGCACCCCTTTACAAGTGGTTGTTATTCATTTTAATACATAGTTAATCCAAAGTACAGAGTAAGTTCTGTTTTTATCTACAAATATTCTACAAATGTCTTCATGCTGATTAGGCTCGCTGAAGCCCAGGGGTTGGAGGTTGCTGTGAGCTGTGTGAGGCCACGGCACTCTACCGAGGGCTATAAAGTGAGACTCTGTCTCTACAAAAAAAAAAAAAAAAGAAAGAAATTGCCAAAATGTTTTAAAAAGACTTTTCTAAAAACAGCAATTCATATTTTTAATTTTTTTCTCAGTAAAGAATGTTTTCTATTGCATTTAGATGCAGAAGACCTTTCGTTTTATTTTGTGATAAAAGCAATCAACAAGCAAATGCAAATACATTGGAGCAGTCTGAAAATTATAATTTTCTGGCTTTAACCTCACAATCTCTCTTATTTCCCATCTGGGGAAACTGTTAATATCCTTTTTTTAATTTAACCATGTCTGGAGAATCTTTCATATTATTAAATTACTGAAGTTTTTGGCTGATCTCACATAGAACACAGATGCCAGAGTGATATACATTTTAAATAACCAAGCCTGATTTTTTTGAGATTTCTAAAACAATTATAACCAGTACATACAAGCAAGAAAGGGGTCTTTAAAAATCCCAGTGGGTGATTCAGATTTCAGGTTCAAAATGGCAGAGTGAGCACACATTTTTTTTTTCTCGTGTAAGTCCCTGTGTTGTACAGTTCTATGAAAAGTAAGGTCAAGCTCAACATAATATGATGTTATATCCTTGATTTAGCCAATATATTGGTCCTACTCAGCTCCCTCCTATGGTCCCAGAGTCTTATTGAAATTATATGTGTGTGTGTGTGTGTATTTTAAAAGCAAAAAAAGATTCCTATGAGCTATGATACCACTGCACTCTACCCAGGGTGAGAGAGTCTCTGTCTGAACAAAAAAAGAAAAAAAAGAAAAGAAAAAAAGGATTCCATAAGTCTACACGTATTTTGTATGATTTTTGAATTATAGAAAGCAAGTAGGATCAGCTTAACAAAGGAAACTATAATTCGAAATGGACACGACCAAGGGTAGAAGCCAGCAAAGGTGAGAATTGTTTCTACCTTAGGAACTCCTTAAGAAACTTAGTATGGGGCAAGAATAAATCAAATCCCTTGGGCCAAATGGGTGAGGAACCTGCAGCCTTTGGGCCACAGTGGCCTCCTGGATCCTTGAATGTGGCCTTTCAAGTGAATCCCTTTAATAAAGGGATTTGTTCTGTCAAATTCAAATTCAGTTGAAGGGCCACACTTGGGAATCTGGAGAGCCACATATGGTCCCAAAGACTTGAGTTCCCCACTCCCAGTGGGTTTGTTCCAAGTTAAAATCCTGAGAACTTTTCTTTTAAATAATGAACAGGATAGAGGGTAACTAGTATAATATGGGGTGGCGCCTGTGGCTCAGTGAGTAGGGCGCTGGCCCCATATGCTGAGGGTGGTGGGTTCAAACCCAGCCCCGGCTCAACTGCAACAAAAAAATAGCTGGGCATTGTGGCGGGCGCCTGTAGTCCCAGCTGCTCGGGAGGCTGAGGCAAGAGAATCGCGTAAGCCCAAGGGTTAGAGGTTGCTGTGAGCAGTGTGACATCATGGCATTCTACTGGAGGGCGGTACAGTGAGACTCTGTCTCTACAAAAAAAAAAAAAAAAAAAAAAAGATCCAGAATAAAACAGAGTGGAGTCAAATAATGTCTTGTTTTCCATAACTTTTTGTTTATTTCAGCCAATAAAATCATCTTTACAATTCATTTCTCATTTTTATCTTTAGAAATAAAGTTCATCTCATTATTTTCATCTCTTGACATTAATTATATGTTGGAAGTTCTGTAAGATTATCATGGTTTTGTATTTTTCAAAGACATAATTGTGTTTGGAATAAGTTGCTTGAATAATATATTTGTGCAATTTCTTTTGGATACCTGGAATGCTAAACTCATGGTTGTGCAGACAGTCAAATAATAATTTCATGAAAATAATCTTAGTTTTAATACTATTAATTTGCAGGATTTTAGGTAATTTCTATTGTCACACTAATTAATGAGTCAAATAGGTATTTTTATATCAAAATATACTTCTATTAGATGTAGCAGACATAAATTTTTATTCATCAAGCCACATACAATTAAAACATTAAACATTGCTAAATGTACAATGAAAAGGAAACCCAAACAGGTCAAATATACGTAAGGTTATAGAGCATCTGAGTAAGAATAATTAAACTTGTTTAAACAAACATATATGTGTGTGTATTATATATATATTTATGGTATGCATCCCTTTAAATATCTAGGAAAGAACAACTTTGATTTCTTAAGGAAACTTTTAAAACCGCATACCTTACACTCTCCAAGAAAATTTTAAGTCTAGAAGGAGAATTTTAACTTTCTTTGGAAATCCTTGCTATGAAGACATCCTGGGACTTGCTTTTGTGAGGATGCTGCATTAACCATAGAGAACATTGCCTCAGCCTTGACAGAGAGGATTCTTTTTTATTAATTTGTTTTTCTGGTGCCTTCTTCTGGGTAAAGCAGGCCCATTGGGGAAATCTGTTCAGTGGGCATTAAACCAATAATGACTTGGAAGGCATTTTACTTTATGTTTAGCCCAACTTTTAATCATCAGTCCAAAGCTTTGTGCAAAGCCATTGTATAGTCCCTTGTGGTTAATATACATGTATCAAGTAGAGTTCTGTAAAATCTTTCTGAACAGGGCTGGGTAGGTGAGGGAGAGGAGTGTGGGGGGAGCCCAGATTTGTTGTTTACCTTTATTCGCTCTGGAAAGCTGAGTTTAAGTCACTAAAACCATGTGTTTTAAAAAACTTTTTATTGTGTTAGTACCTCTTGCTATTCTTTTCAACATGGGCAAACACATTAGAAATATAATTCTTGGAGGCAGAATTCTACCTCTTCATCCACCTACTGACCTCAGGACAGTAAACATCAGTTGTCCTTGACATTGGTATAAAACTCTAGATGCTTAAAATACTTTTATGTTTATGAATGTATAAGCTCCTCCCCACCCCACCCCCAGCCTTTTGAATTCAATTTCAGATATGAAGTTGGTGTTGGAGACCAGAAGAATGCATGATTTGACCAAGGTTGTATTGTCCAAAGAGTAGAATTACTGGGATTAGAATGCAAATTTCTTCACTCTTTCCAAAACTGTATTAAACCCTCAGTGTTAGACCTTTCAAGTTCAATGCTTTCATTCCCTGTGTGTTTGCAATTGCAGGGTTGTTTAGGAAAAGACCATTTTCCTTTGTGAAATGCCAAGAAATACATTTTTTAATGTAAAAATGAAGCAGTATCACAAAGTGTTTGTGTTTTTTTAACTAATTTTTCTTTTACTTTTTCTATTTTCTACTGGCTAGCTAATCATTTAATTTTCATCTTATATTGCCCAGGTTGGGTGAGTGAGGAGAACTTACTTTATGAAAACTTTCACCTCAACACTTAATGATTCCCTTGTTTTGACACTTTTTTTTTTTTTTAAATAGGATGTCTAAAGCCTATGGATACATAGGAAAAAGCTAAGGAGTTTAAAAGGTCTGTAGATCTGGTTTCTGCCACATACATGTGTATTAGCTGTTTTATTGTGAACAAGCCATTTTTTTGAATCTTGTTTCTGTCACCTGTAAAGTGAGAATAACAATACCTGACTCAGACATATGTTAGAATATTTAAAAGATATCATATATTTAAAAAAATCTAACCCAGTGTATAGCTTACAGATTTTCAAATAATGATAGCTACCACTATTACTATTATTTTTAACTTGCTTTTAGTAGGCCTTTATTTTTTTTGTCAATGCATGCATTTGCACACATTAGAATACCTTTTATTTTAAAAGCACTTTTTGTCTCTCAGGATATCATTTCATTTGTACTCTACAGAATATGTTTGAAAGATGTCATTATTTCTTTATCAGATGAAGAACCAGAGGCACAAGGAGGTCAGTTGACTTGTCCAAGGTTACTTGATGGTAAGAATTAGGATGATCCCAGCTTTTCTATTTCTTGGCCAGTTTCTGTGCACATTGTCCTGTGTGTACTTCCATGTATGACTATGGAAGAAAATGTTCACCAGATTGATTTTTTACACATATGTTTTAGGTCCCAAAGAAACTTTTGCCACATAGAAACAGAAAATGGAGACCACGAGCCTATCCTCCACCTTCTATTGACATGTTTCCATGTCCTACATACTGTAAAATGTACTTTGTTCCTTATCAACTTTTAAAACAGAACCTTGGAAACTGCTTTACAAAAATAATATACATTCACATTCATTTATATCTTCATTGTCTGTAGCTTCCTCCATGAAGACAGCAATAAAGGTAGCTCTTCATTGCAATATCCTTTGCACTTGGGATAATGAATGATGAATGAATTATATAGAATTTAGTAAGTATAAATATGCAAAAAATAGAATTTTAATTAAATACCCATATAAAATACTACTTATATACATATAATTTGTTTTAACAAAAATATAGTAATCCTGTTTTGTAACAAGTTCTTTTTTTTTACTTAAAAATGTGAGTGAACATCTTCGCATATCAATAAATATTTGTCCTTTAAATGTGTGGGGAGCTGTCCAATATACAAATATGACATCATTTAATTAATTTCCTTTTTTGGGGCATTGTGTTTTCTTTGGTTTGTCCCTATTACAGGCAGTACTTCAATTTTTGCATATGTCCACAATCCACAACAGTTTCCTCTGGATACATTCCTAGAAGTAGATTTTACATTTTACAGATTTTAATGATACAAATTGCCAAATTGTCTTTCAGAAAGATGGTGCCAAATTATACTGCAAGCAGCATTATAAGAGAAGGCTCATTTTCCCTGAACTTTTAATTTCACTATTTTTTCCACTTTAATTTATATTTTTATTTTGAAACAGCCACAATTTTAGTAAGAAAAGGTGGTATCTTATCACATAATTTGTATCAATTTTATTATAAGTGAAGTTTTCTGTTTCCATATACTTGTTGTTCAATTTCTTTCCTTAATTTTTCTCTTGGTGTTCTTTCTTATTAAACTAGTAATAGGATGGAGTGGAAAATTATTATCTCTCTCATTCTCTTTATCCAGAAGAAATCAATTAAAAAAAAAAAACAAACATGCCTACTTCATCCTGTATTTGAGACTGGTTATGGTAATTGTTATTGAGATGTCTATGTAGTATACGCTACCATGCATTTATTCTGACGATGCTCTAACAAAATTCCTCTTTAGCATAAACTCAATTTTATGTATTGTACTTGGGTTTAATAATTAGAGCAGTTTTAACAACAAAAGATCTTTCTGTGAATCTCTCAAGAACCGCATTCTATACCATTGAATATATTGCTTAAATGTAACTAACTTTCACCCGTATATATATTTGAATATACTTGCACTTTCTAAGTGGAGTTATATATACCAAGTTCTGGCTTAGGCCAGCTGTGGTGGCTCAAGCCTGTAATTCTAGCTTTTTGGGAGGCTAAGGTGGGAAGAGAGCTTGAGGTCACAATGAGCTTAAGGAGAATCTGTCTTAAAAAAAAAAAATTCTAGCTTATGACATCTCTCAACTGATTTAAAGTAGTTTGAAGAAGAATGAGCAAGATGAAATTTCCAAGTCAGAAGCATAAAACAAGGTGGTTTCTCATTTCTTTTGACTAAGTGTCCTTTTCCTTCCAACAAAGAAGGAAGCTTAAGTGGGTATCTATGTAGTAACTCCCTATTGAGAAAACATTAACAGACTACAAGTGAGTATGTCAGTACTGGATCTACTTTCTGTCAAGGTAAAATAACCTCCCTGGAGAATTCTCCAAAGTATTAAGTGCTCATTTGAAATGTTATTACATAAATATTGTTGATTTAACTATTAGGGCTGCTTCTGGAACAAGGGGTGAGACAGTGGACTAACTGTCTCGTGGCTAACCCTTTGAACTGGACTCCTTCAGAAATACTATCAAACTATCTTGTGGCACTTGGACTCTATTAAGATTAAACATTTTGGAAAATGTGTATCCAACTAGGCCATCAGGTCAAAGTCCTTGTTATAGTTGAATCTGTTGGGCGTTATCTCATTATATACCTCCTTTCTTTTCTCTACCCTATACTCATCCTTCCATTGCTTGCTTAAACTTTCTGGTCTTTTGGGAATTGTACCCTGGTTTGTCAAACACTGCCTCTATTACCCACATCTTCAACTTTTTTTTTTTTTTAATGTTATCTCTTTCCTTAGTTGAGATCTGGCTCTCCTGAAGATGCTGCTTCTCTGTTTTTGTCACACAGAGCTGCTTCTTTCTCCCTATCTCATATACTATAGAGTCAGGGAGAGGAGTCAGCACCCATCCCTTAATATTATTTTGATACTTGTGCCATTTAACCATGAGATTCTTTGCTCCTCCTTTTTGCTGTTACTGAATCCCAATACTCTCCAATTGTTAAACATACTTAAATTTATAGAATGTACAATTTACTTATATAATTAAAAAAATCAACAATGTGCTAAGGGATAAATTAGAAATCAATTTAAAATTATATATATTTTGATAAGTAGCAAGTATCATATATACATTAAGGAAAATAAAGTGATTATTCTTGGATCTATGTGTAGAATTGCTATGAATATGAATGTGACAAACATAAATATAAATTAATAAAGTGCTGTTGTCTCGATGATTCAAATAAGTTAAACTTTGCTGACATTGGTGTTCTAGTATTTCAAAGTGCTGAACATTTTTTGAAATCATAAGCAAATTCTAAAATCTTTCTTTGACTTATATAGCTTCTACATTCTTGAAAAATCCAGTGTGTATTAAAAAGCACAAAAAAATCTTGGGTCTGTAGGTATAAAGGAATTAGCTTCTAGGCTTGAATAATCATAAGCACAGTGAATGTCAAAAAAATTTAAAAATTGCAAAGAAATAGAATAACTTGTTATTGTACAGTATTTTCCCATATAGAAACATTCATTTTTATTTTTATATTTTTTTGAGACAGAATCACTTGTTGCCTTTGGTAGAGTGCTGTGGTGTCATAGATCACAGCAACCTCAAACTTTTGGGCTTAAGTGATCCTCTTGCCTCAGTTTCCCAGGTAGCTGGGACTAGATGCATCTCCTACAACGCCCTGCTATTTTTAGAGATGGAGGTCTCACTCTAGTTCAGGCTGGTCTGGAACTTGTGAGCTCAGGTAATTTAACTGCCTCAGCCTCTCAGAGTGCTGGGATAGGAACATTTAGCATTACTGTTTTTTAACCACTTCTGTGCCATGGGAAAGTACCCATGTTGTCCTTTTTGAAAATTTGGTAGCATATAAGGTGTACCTTGATTTACTGTGCTTTGGTTTATGGCATTTCGCAGGTAAGGTGCTAAAGAATGTATATACTTTATGAAAGGAAAAAAACTGTATTAAATTTGCAATACTGAAGTCACATTTTACTGTGGCAGTTACAAAAGGTGTGCAACGTGTCATTGTACATTGAGTATTACAATAGATGTGTCCAATATCATGCTAAGGAGTTTCAACTTGAATCAGCAGGCAGTCACTATAAAATAATGTACAATTTAGCAATCCCAATTTGTTATGTCTTGATGAAGAATAGCTTGTTAACTGTGCACCAATCTATAGTGTTATAAATAATTTTTCTATTAACCTATTCACTGCAGCAAGGAATAATTTGGACAGGGTCGAAGAACAAAGTATCAGCTTGAAGTTTTCCTTCCTTTTCCTCATTTTCTTCCCCAGAATCAATGCTTTTCTCCTTTCTGTTCCCTTGGTAGTTTCTTTAATTACAGCACTGCATACATTCAATCATAGCACATTATAGCTTTTATTATTTCTGTGTGTCTATAGTATCAGTTCTAAGAGGAAGTTCACAAGGGTCTTTGCTTTTTGTGTGTCCCTATCTTGTTGAATGGATGATTTGGCCCCATAAGATCAAATTAACATCAGAAGATGCCATTGAATTTTTTATCAGTTGGCCAGAAAATTGATTCCTCTCATTCCTTTTTATCATTACTTGAAACATGGATTTGGATTTGCTAATCATATCTTTCTTCATTGTAGTCTATTAGAAAGAAGAAATTACAATCACAATCACTTTTTCGTTTTTAAAAAGTTTACTTCTGGTTGGAGGTTGAAGTGCTTTTCCTATTCTGCCTCACTATACACCTATATTTCTTCCTTCAAAATGTCATTTTATGAAAGGATCAAGAGTGCTACATGAATGACAGAATATACTTTAAGGCAGTATTCTTGTAGAAATGTTATACTGGTTTTAAGCACAGTACAATGTCAAATTAGATGATAGACAGAAAAATTCATATGAAAGGAAATCTAATAATTTTTCTTCTCTTGAGCATGAACTCATACAGATCTACTCAAACATTTGTTCTTTATACTATTTAAAATAAGAAAAGCAAAGTAAAATGGCAACCATTATAAGTGATCTAGAAAAAGGCTCATTGTAAGTAATACAGCAAAGGATTCCTCTTCCACTTGACTGTAACACATCAGATTGTTTCCTAATGTTAAAATTGGGGCATTCCAGTCCAGTTTTTCTGCCACTTGTATACTCCCCAGCTCTATTTGTTTTGGGCAGGAAAGACGTTGGTGGATTATTTTAATTATTCTACAATTTTAAAAGAGAAAAACATAAATATAAACTCGCCTGAGAATTTTATTAGCTATTTTAGGTTACATAAAATATTAGAGTGTTTTTGTTCATAAATTTTTTTGTGTGTGATACTTTTGAAGTGATCTCCAGGATAAAGTCCAGGCTTCCTCTTGCATGTCTCATGGTGGAAAATAGTTTCTCTCCTTCCACCATTCTCACTTCTTCTGTGCAAACCATGCAATCCTTTGTTGATTGTTCATTTTGCATTATAAAATGGGTCTTCCTATTTAGCCTTTCCTCAGGGTCAGGAGATGATAGTCTTCCCCTCTTTCTTCAATTTCTGTTCCTCACATTGCTCAGAAGCTGTAAGAAAGGTGTGTTGCACTTTCTCTCCACTCTTCTTCCTATCTAATGAGTAAAGGATGTAGCTGTTCACAACTGCAACTTCCATCAGCTAGAATACTTTTTCCCACCATTTTTAGGACCTTCTTATAATCCATCATTTGCAGTGCTGATCAGCTCTGCCACTCTCTCCATAAACTTTGTGTATCATAAATTAACTGCAGTTTTTCAAATTGAAAAGGCTGTTATTTTCCAATAACCAATGATCAACTGTGTTTGAGGGCTCAGCATTGTCACTAACCTCTTGTTATGGAATGACATCTTGGATGTCTCCTGACATTGGAGCAGAACAGAACATTATATTGGACAAGGCCTGACATAGGATTGGAAATTAATAAATAGAAAAATCTTGTATGGAATTGTCTTTCTTCAGAAGCAGGTTCTGTATCACATATGCTGAAAGAAATTAGGACTTAGCAGCTTACAGTCTTACTCTTTTGCTCCCTGTGTGACACTGGGAGTTTTACTGAACCCCATTATTCTCTAATTTGCTCATCTGTAAATCATAAGATTTCCATGAGGAACTGGCATGTTATATTTACACATGTTTTTGCAAACTGATGTTGGGAATTCAAGTTAAAAATGAGAGAGAAATTCAAGGGATGTTCTGGTTTTTTAGTTGAACTCCGGACTTTAAGAAAGATGCTTAACATGTCTTTCCTAAATGCAGTGATTATCTTCCCTTTATATTTTAAAATGTATATAATCTTAGGATTTTTGTCTTTCTCAATATATTTCAGAATGCCATAGGACATATTGCATTTCTTAAAATGAGACAAAGGATCTTGAACTTTTTTTTTGAGACAGAATCTCAAGCTGTCACCCTGGATAGAGTGCTACAGTGTTACAGCTCATAGCAACTTCAAACTTTTGGGCTTAAGCGATTATCTTGCCTCAGCCTCACAAGTAGCCAGGATTACAGGCACCTGCCACAAGGTCCAGCTACTTTTTTTTGTTGTCATTGTTGTTTAGCAGGCCTGGGCTGGGTTTGAACCCACCAACCTCAGTGTATGTGACAGGCACATACCCACTGAGCTACAGGTGCTGCCCAGGATCTTGAACTTTTTGCTTGAATAAAAATTTACCATTTCATGATATTATTGTTACATTTATATATAAAGGGAGAGAAAGTGGAATTCCAAAGGTGCTTTTTTTGACTAATAAATAGATTTTGCTGATATTTATACATTTTAGGAAATAAGGATGCCAATTTAAGCTTTATTACCAAGGCAAAAAATAAAAATATTGATGATCAGAATCACAGACTCAGAGGCCTACCAGTTTATATGAATATTTCTCCTGTTACTTGGTGATCTTGGAAGTCTAGGTGTCCTAAAAGACTCCTCTGTATAAATAACAATTCTACGAATGGTTTCCATAGTGTAAAACAGAACAGGTTATGCTTTTCCACATGTTCCATAAGAGTGTAAGACTGACAATTTTTTAGGTGTTTTCCACTCACCATTTTATCAAAACTGGCACTGTGAGGCAGAATAATATTTTCTTCTGCAGCTATAGGGGAAGAGGAACATTTTTTCTTCCCATATTTTTAAGATTCCCTTCATCAGCATTCAGGAGTCCTTAAACTTTCAAATCTTAGCACTGTAACATCATTACTGCCCAGAGGGGAAACAAAGTGGTGGCCTAAGAAAATTACAACATGAAATACGAGAAAAGAAGAGGCTCAGAGTTTTTACAAAGGGAACCCGTGGGACATCTAACACTTGGCATTTACCATTCTTTTGGCTGTTGCCTATAATCAACACTCCATCTTAAATTTGGATCTTTGTAGCTTCTCTTAAATATCTCACTGCAATGCAACACTTAGCATCCCAATGAGAATGTTTGTGATGTATCCTTTTTCAGGCTACATTACTTGTAGAATTTTGTAAGCATTCCTTCTACATATAAATGAACACCGTTCTGTTTATTTCATTTTTGTATTTCTTAATTCCCTACAAGGCTACTATTTGATATAAACAGATTCTTTTACACTTAACATAGTGTAACTTGCCAGCCTTCTTATTGGTAAGAATGGCTGATAAGGAGGCTTGATATGAGGGCTTGATAAGCTATGGATAAATTTTCAATAGATGGAGATACAGTTGGAGGGGTCCTTACAAGATGGGAAAGTATCCCTCCTTTGATGGCTAAGTTGAAATTTCATGCTGCTCTCTAAAGGGAACCTAGGTTTAGAGAAGCAGTCCTGACATTACTCCTTTGCTTTAAAAGGTTGGTTGGGTTCTTAATTTCTCCAGTAGAACAGGTGTTTCCATAGGATGGATATATATCAAACTATAAAGCCATTTTGCCTCATTCCTTTTGCAGGATGAGTAAAACATTCTCTTACAAACCCTTGGGAGACTAAGCTTTGAAAATTTTATAAAGCTTCAAGTTTTATAGAGAAACAAGTTGCAATATATTCTTTAAAAGTCTCAATTTTAGTTCACCTTTGGATAAAGTCATTAATGGTTTTCAAAAATAGTTTTATCATTTATGTCAAAATAATCCAGAGAAAACAGCACAAAAATAGAGATTAGGTATTTCCCTCTTTCTCTGTGGTGAAGTTGGAAACTAGTAATTCTACAAGTGTTAATTTTTGACAGTATTGTATCCAGAACATTTAGAATTTCCCCTCAAGAAACTGTTTTGTGTCATGGAGTGCACACCCAATAGATAATAACATTTAAAGAATGTGTTGTTACTGTACTTTGCCATAAAGAATAATACAGTGGCAATCACTACAGACAGGTGTGTCATTTTTGTGAGCTGTAGCTGTACATGATCCTTGAAAGTAAATTTTTTCCTTTTAATTTATACCTAATGACCAAACCAGTAAGTTCACAGGACAGTGCGGTAGAAAGACACTGTTAGGGATGCTTATTGAAACAAACTGATATTTTTGGTTTTAGGGACATTTTAAAGTTCAGTCTTTAAAAATAATGGAATGGAATGGATTAACAATTCTGAGGGTGTATTTTTCAATGAGAAAGTAGTCAAATAAGTTGGATACTATATCCTTGGATACTATTAGTCTCTTATGTGGACTAGGTCTGACGGTCCAAACAACTGGTACAAGGGTTGAATTTCTATTTTTAGGGTTGGTTCAGGATTTCCAGATGTCTGAACAGTGTCACATGTCTATAAGGAGCTTCCTGTTGTTATCATATATCTAAGAAATGAAATAAATCATTGACCTTGATTCTAGAGGGGAAAAAGTAAATTAATCACAAGAAACGTTATTGTAGGAGCTTTGAAGCTAAGACAGTAGTAGGTTTTGATGCTTAACTATTAGTCATCAGGGGGTGATGAGGTCCTTCCAGTGAGGTTCTGGTGATGTCTTCCTCTGCCCAGGTCTCCAAGTGAATTCAGTCCTGTCTTGATGTCATAGCACTGTTGGTCTAAGCACAGTGGTTCTCAACCTATGGGTTGCTACCCCTAAACCCCTTTGGGGGTCGGAAAACACATATTTGCCACGGTCTTAGGAACCCAGACACCACTCCCCTCTCTCTCTGTCCATCTCCAGGCGGAGATACACCCACATATGAGCATGATTAGTATGCTCCAAAGTTTTTGGCACCACTCATTATTAAAACCTGCCCTATTTTTCAGATCTTCAGTATAACAGAGGAAGGATAAGGCTGCTGTCTCTTTTTAGAGCTCTGTTACTTTCAGATACACCCACATATGAGTACCAGGTGTGATGACATCATCTGTATTAAATGGTCCCAGCATTAGGAAGGTTGAGAACCCCCGCCTAGGGCAACTGATAGAGCTTCTTGTACTTGTGAATGAAATATATTTATATAATTTATTAGTGTTTTGTTATACAAAAGCACATTATTTAGCATATAAATGTTTTTCTTTGTTTTTTTTTTTTTTTTGTGGTTTTTGGCCATTAAATGTTTTTCTAATGAATGGCCACTAGGGAAGTAATCAGAAGACTCATAGAACATCCATTAATATTGTATGTGGGAAGGTCTCAGTCTTCTGTTTACTCTGTATCTTATGTTCTTAAGAGTTTTGAAGAGTCCATCTGATCACTTCAGTTATGTTTTTGTGTAAACTTTGGTCCACTTATATTTTCAGAACTAATTTTAATGTTCTGCAATCCACTGATATGGACAATGGAGTTGCTGATGATTCTGTAAGGGCTTTACATACTTTCTTTGCAATCTCTCTTCTAAGTATGTACCCCAGTGCCCCTTTCTTTTTTTTTTGGCCGGGGCTGGGTTTGAACCCACCACCTCTGGCATATGGGACCGGTGCCCTACTCCTTGAGCCACAGGCGCCACCCCCCAGTGCTCCTTTCTAGCAAGTATTCTAACCATGGCAATAAGGTCATTTAAAGTGTTTTGCTAATAGTCATTACTATTGGCATCCTGAAGATGAACATGCAATGCATGTGGGTCACCATGAAAGCTTTGAGATAGAGTGTGTTATGGTCCATTATTTCACTTCCGAAAACACAGCCAACAGCATCCTTTCTGATTAACATGTACAAGTTTCAACTTGCTCAGTTTATTGATATTGCTGGGAGGACTTCATCTGCCTTTGTCTGCACAGAGTTTATTTTTCTTGATTTTTGTGTATCTAAAATGTAATGACAATAAGATAGCTATATTGCCAATACATATCGATAAGCATGCTCACAGAATGGCAGTTAAAACACACAAACTTTTGTAATGACCCACATAACTATTAAATTGCATTCACATGGGAATTTAAAAAAAAATATGAATAAATCAGTGGCCTCCAAGAGGAAGGATAAGGCTGCTGTCTCTTTTTAGAGCTCTGTTATACTGAAGATCTGAAAAATAGGGCAGGTTTTAATAATGAGTGGTGCCAAAAACTTTGGAGCATACTAATCATGCTAACTATTCTTAGCATCCATTTGTGTTTTATGCCAGTGCCATGAATTACAGGAGAAATAAATTCTTTCATGCTTGCAAGTGGCTCAGTTCACATTTGACTTCTGCAATTATAAGAATTATTCAAACATGACTTGTATTATCTTTTGTTACTGGTATATATTGAGTATTACAATTTTAATACAGTTTTTTTCTTTTTATAGAATGTGTACACAATTTTTGCACCATCTTTATTCGTATCTATCCATAATATAGCTTGAGTTTGCTTTCTCTTTAAACATATATGTATGTTTGAATATATGAAATTTCATATAGTGTGCCATTCAAAATAGAGGCCTGATTTTGAAAGACAGCATGCAAATGAATTGACAAAGGAGAATTGTTAGTTGCTAAAAATAAGAGTAAAAGTTCTTGAGAACAAAAACTAGCCACATCCATAGTTGTATAATTTTTCAAGGGAGCCAAGCAAAGAAGCAAAGATATCCTTTTGAAGCTAAAGACCCTTAAGCATCAGGGTCTCTCAACCTTTACCCTGGAAAGAAAGCAACATAAAACTGATATTTCAGTTCTGGGAGAAGTGAGTAGTCCTCATTGTTTTTACAATTGCTTAGAGTTCTGAGAGGTCATCATGCACAATAAGAGCCTAAGTGAATGTCAACCCAGCTTTGAGAGTGGAGAAATAAACTCTGGGAAGAATTACAGGTTCTGCCTCTTGGACAACACGCACAGAATGCAAAGAGGAACTTTTATTAACTCTTTTATTAGCATTCTCCAACTCACAGCCAGAGGCCAATTTCTTTTCCTAAGACCTACTGATTTTCTTTCTGTTATTACATAAAGTATTTGTTAATTTTACTAAAATCTGAATTATGCCCACTGATACAATGTAGTCAGATAAGACGCTACGTCAAAATGGTATCGCTTAGTCTTTGGAATAATTACTTTATGAAGTACCTTATAAGAAAACATTTGTCATGCCTTAATTTTATTAGCAATTTGAATGTTGTGTGAAATGAATGTGTTTGTACATTAAAAAGGATACACATACGAATTATGTGGTAGTTGATAGTTATTCAGACTTCTATTTTTCTCTCATATTTACTTTTTTAGTTCCTTTTTAGCTTGTATTCTTTTAGTTTATTTCTACTTTTTCTTAGGTTTCGATTCTGACATCCATTTTTAGTTTACATTATTGTGTGCAGATACAGCAATTACTTGGAAACACTAATTGCATACTTATGGAAATTAATGAAATAAAATAGAAATTGAAAATATCAGTTGTTTAACATTATTTTTTAACTGCCATTCTGTGAGCATGCTTATTGATATGTATTGGCAATATAGCTATTTTATTGTCATATTGAGTTCTAGAGTTAAGTACCATTTTTCTATTTGTTATATCTAATATTTTTAAAAATTATTTAATTATTTTTTATTTGGGATTCATTGAGAGTACAAAGAATCAGGTTACACTGATTGTGCTTGTTAGGTAAAGTTCTTCTTGTAATTGTGTCCCACCCTGATATTTGTGCATATCAGTTTTGAATAGTAGGTATTAGAGTTCTCACAAAAAATAACATGTGATGATTATTGAAAATGCATGTCTTAATTTATTAATCTTAAAGTTAAATTAAGTTCTTTAAATTGTTAATAGTAATTTTTTAAAATACACTTTAATCAAAAGGAAGAATCATAGGAAATTTATCATTAAAAGTATATCCCTAAAAAAAATATACCACTTATCTTTATTATCAATTTAAATATGATGATAAATATTGACTAATGAAACTAAGGGTATGACTGAGCATTCATTCCTCATAAATAACTACGTTTTCTTTTAATCTATGAGAATGATAAGACAGTAGATGAGTGGAAACATCATAAATTCTTATATCTGAAATATATTAATCTGTGGTTCAACTCTCTTACTTTAGGATTAAGAAATTGAATTCCATGTTCATTTATTTAAAGTCATCATAGAGCAAATTAATGGCAGAGCCAAGATTGGAAAGTGAAGTTTCTGAGGTATCCGATCAACTCACAATAGGAGTAGGAGTCAGAAAGCTTTCCTAACGGGAGAAATAGGTTTATGGTTCATTTTAGAGCTCAAGATGCTGGCTGGCCTCTTAGGAAATTTTAAGATGGGCATCTAAAGTGTGGGTGTTGTGCAGGTATGTGGTTAAGATAAGGGCTTTGCTTGCCTGCATGTCAGGACAGTATTGCTACCAGAGAAGTTGGATATTTAAGTAAACAATTACACTATATAATTAAAACTTGCAAAGAATTCAGTGGAGACTCAAGAAAGAGAACAACTTGATTTGTGTGTTAAAGGATTAGGAAGGCTGTGTGAAGGTATACAATTTGAGTATGGTTTTCAGAGATGAGTATGGCTTTTCTAGGCACTCCAGTCAGCCTTTAAAATCCTTGAACTAGAACAAGGTAAAAATCCTGGTTCCATGATTGTACTTGTTAGATTTGAGAAATAGTAAAAGTTAAATGTGACAAAAATGTGAACTGAAACAGGGAGGGGTAGGTGAAGACAGAGGGTGATGGAGAAGAGCTTCATATCCCATTACAGGACCGGGGAGGAAGGGTGATACCATTCCTATAGCAGGGAATGTCTGTGGTACGAGACTTAAGCTAGAGAGAAGGACGCTTGAGGGGGTGCTGTGAGGCTGGGGTTGGGGCAGAGGGAGGCTAAGAACCAAAAGGACATGGCTACGTACACCAAAGTAGCCTTATCAAACGGAACGCACATAAAGGTCACTTTAAATGTGGAGAGAACAAAATTTTGCAATGTATTGAAGTAGAGATAACTGCAGTCAACTTTACTTGACTATTAGTCTGTTGAATTACATTTTTTTCTCCCCTGTCCAGAAAAGGAAGGAAAAGAAGTAGTGAGATAATTGACAAAGTAAACTACCAGCATATTTCATAAACTAGCAGTCCTTTCTACAATAAACATGCCTTATGGCTTATGTAATTCTCTAAAACGTATTTATAAATTGTGGATGAATAGCACAAGCCTTGGGGTTAAAGGTTTGCACACCAGATAGGCAAAGATAGGCTTTATATAAAAACAATTTGATATCAAGGGAATCACCATTTTTTTCTGATTGGTAAAATACAACAGAACACATGCACACATGCGCGTGCGCGCACACACACATATATATATAATTTATAGTAAATATGTTTGAATTTAATCAGACTCAAACATTTGCTTCAGCTAAGGTTTCTTTTTGTATATATCACTGGATTTTAAATATTCTGTATCAGACAGCTTTCTTATTAACATGGAATAAAACAGTTTCCATCATAGTAGTTGAATTAACAAAGAATTATTAGATCCAAGGAAATAATAATTTTACTCCTGTCAGGGCAAACTTTTGGTCTATTTTTCACTTTTAATCAAGACTGAATAAAACAAATATACACAATGTAAATTATAAACCATGAAAATAGCATAATTGCCTATGAAGCCATTCTCCCAATTTGTGAAGGTGAATATCCTTCATGTAGTTTGAGGCTACTTGTGTATTTATTCCAATTATGTCATGTTGCTCCTTACGTGAATAACTACTACCCTAATTTTTTTTTTTTTTGAGACAGAGTCTCACTATGTCATCCTCAGTAGGGTGCTGTGGCATCACAGCTCATAGTAACCTCAAACTCTTGGGCTTAAATGATTCTCTTGCCTCAGCCTCCCAACTAGCTCGGACTATGGGCGCCCGCCACAATGCCCAGCTATTTTTTTGTTGTAGCTGTCATTATTGTTTAGCTGTCATTATTGTTTAGCTGACCAGCTATTTTTTTGTTGTAGCTGTCATTATTGTTTAGCTGACCTGGGCCGGGTTCGAAACTGCCAGCCTTGGTGTATGTGGCTGATGCCCTAACCACTGAGCTACAAGCACTGAACCCACTACCCTAAATTTTTGTTCATAATTCTCATGTTTTTAAACAATGTATCATGCTACTATTCCTAAGTAATTGTTTAGTTTTATTTTTGAATTTTATAAAATATTAGTATGTTTTTCATATCACGTCTTTGTATTTAACATGTTGATGTGTAAGCCATAATTTATTCATTTTCCTGCTACAAAGTATTTTCTGGTATAAATGTAGATTTTTATTCTCCATTCTTTGGAAATTTAAATTAAGTTAATTTTTTTACTATTATAATGAAGGTATGAAAATATTGGTATATCAGAGCATTATATCCAGGATATGCCTAAAAATATTATTGCTTGGCTGTACAGTATGTGTACTTCAGCTCTATCAGATAATGCCAAGTTACTTTCCAAAGTAGTTACAATAACCAATTTACACCACCCTACTAGCAGTTTATAAATGTTCCCTTTGCTTTACGTCCCTGCTAACACTTGCTATCATCACACTCTTTAATTTTTGCCGACTGGTAGATGTTGAATATCTCATTATGGCTTCATTTTTCATTTCTTTGATCACCAATGATGCTAAGTAACTTTCGATTATTGACCACATTTCCACCTTGGATATGCCTTTTCACATATACATCTTCATGCATATGTTGGCCATTTTTTATAATACGTTTATCTTTTTCTTACCTATTCATAGTATTTATTTTAAAAATACATTGATAATAGTAAGCCATCCTTAATTATGTGTGATGTAATTATCTTTGCATATTTTTGTGGTTAGAATTTTCACTTTTCATGGTGTTTCTTTGATTAACAGGAGTTCTTATTCATTTACGTTTTCATTTATAGTCATACATTCATTCAACAAATATTTATTGAATATTAGAGTATTTTGGAAAACAAAGCAAAGTAAATACCTGCTCTCATTGAATTTCTCTAATAGGGAAAAATAGATGATAAAGAGTCCATTGAGCAAGTTATGTATAAAGATAAAGTATTATAAGAAAAAATAGAGCAAAGATTTTGGAAAGCTGGATATATTTCTTTTTTTATTTCAGGTTAATGTGAGGGTCCAAATAACTCAGGTCATAATATTTGAATTTTGGGGGGTAGACTCCCTCTTGTAGTTGTACAACTACCCCTTGTAGTGTGTCATATACCCCTACATTGTGCCCATTAAGTGGGAGCACTACAACCTTCCCTCTTTCCCTCTTCCCAGATTCCCCTTCCTTCCAACTTGAATTGAAATGAATTTTTTCTCCTATGTGGACATGAATTAGATCATCTACTACAGTGGTTCTCAACATGTGCGTCGTGACCCACAGGAACTGTATTAAAGGGTTGGGCCATTAGGAAGGTTGAGAACCACTGATCTACTGGCTCATATTCCTATTGAGCACATTGAATATTTGCTGTTCCATTGTGATACTTTACTGAGAAGAATGTGTTTCGTCTCCATGCAGGTTAATGCAAAAGATGTGAAGTCACTTTTTTTAATGGCTGAATAGTATTCTATGGTATACGTATGACACAGTTTATTAACCCATTCCTGAATCGATGGGCATTTAGGTTGTTTCACACATTTTGGTAATTATAAATTGAGCTTTGATAAACAATCTAGTCTTTATGATAAAATATATTTTTCTTCTGGCTAGATGCCTAGTAGTGGAATTGCAGGGTCAAATGGGACACCTAATTTGAGTCCTTTGAGGATTCTTCATACTTCTTTCCAAAGAGGCTATATTAGTATGCAAGGGAGATATAATTACCCTCCATGGAATTTTTCTGGAATAGAAAAAAATAAGAAGACTGAAATGTGACTGGGACAGTGAAAATCTGATAGGGTCATCGAATTGAAGGTCCCAGTAGAACTGAAGAATGGGTGAAGTCAGGCTATTCTAGAGAGTGAGATAGAAAGATAGAAAGAGATGGTTAGAGAGCTATATAAAATGGAGACAATGGAGGAGCTGTAATTATTATTAACCATGAGCTCTAAGACATGATGATGGGATATGTGGAGAACTAGCTAATTAGAGGAGAAAATCTTAAGAAACTGAGAGGCTAGTGTATTAGATAAATTGTTTAATCATACATTCAGTTCCTCAGGAATTTAGACAAGGAAAGAAAGTATTGCAGAAAGTATCAGTAAGTCAGGAATAAAATCATTGAGAAATGAAAGTGACTCTGGGATAAAAGGTGAAGAGTGATGCAGCCTGATGGTGTAAGATTCAAAGTCGAAGATTTTAGAGAAAAGCAGAGGAAGTAGTCCAGAAGCATCAATGATATGCAATGGGGATAGCTTGTCTATCTCCAGTTCCACTGGTATAAAGGTTGTAAGATGGTAAAAAAGTGCCATCTGAAAGGATGGCAGGAGAAGTGATGTCCTCCAGGGAGAAGCAAGTTTCTATCAAGAAAAGAAGGTAAGGGGAGTTTTAGATATAGGGAATTTGAAGATATAGGGAATTTTTCTGAGGATCAACCAAAATGGCAGAGAACACAGATAATGGTTTTAGGATTTATAGAAGATGGGAAATAGGTTAGAACAGGGGACACACATAGCCTTACAAAGATTAGAGCAAGGGAGAATATGAGGAATCTAATTCTGGTTATTCTTACAGCAAACAATATAAATAAAAAAGAACATAATATAATTTTTTTAATGTGGTCAAACTTATCAAACTTTTTTTTTGTGATTAGAGCATTCTGTGTCGTGTAGATCCCAAGATAAAAAAAATAAAACATATTTCCTCTAAACATTAAGTTGGTCTTTTAAATTTTTGAGTGATGAAAAGCAGGTATCTATTTTCATTTTCTCCACATTAATAATTAATTTACTCAACATCATTTAATGAATTATCTATCTCTTCCCCAGTGATTTTAGTTTTTGATGTGTGTAGGTTGTTTCTTTGGGCTCACTGGTTCAACTCATTGCTCTTTTTGTCTTTCTTGCACCAGTATCACCCTGTCCTAACTAATTTTGCTTTGTAATAAGTCTTCATATCTGATAATGCCAGTCTCCTCCTCCCCATACACTTTTTCTCATTCTTAATGTCCATCTCTTTTTCTTATTCAGGAGTTTTCTAACTATTTTTATCCACTTAATCTTCAATATAAATTATTGAGTTTGTTGAATCACAATATTTTATAAAATATCTTCTTGAGAGTTTGATTATATTTCATGAAGTCTGTCTATCATTTTACCAGGATTGACATTTTTACAAAAATTGGCTCTTTAGCACTGAGGATTAAAATATCAACAGCATTTTCCATTTTATAGGTACTTTTAGATTACTTTTAAGAGATTTTTGATATTCTTTCTCCTTGCTCATGTTTTGATTTTCTCCTTTACTTCTTTAAACACAAGTGTTTATTTGCATTTGAAATTTTTATTATAGAATATTTTAAATACATGTTCAAGTAGAGCAAACAGTATGTGAAACTCCCATATACCCATCACCTTGCTTCAGTAATTCTCAAATCAAAGTCCATTTTGGCTAATAAATGCCCTTCTTCTCCTCTATTAATTTGAAGCAAACTCCATTATCATATAATTTCATTTATATTTCATTATCATCTCCATAAGAACAATAAAGTATGATTATGTTTAACTTAATTTACTTTTCTAATTTTAACTGATACATTATAATTTTACATATTTATGGGGTACATGTGATACCTGTATACTATGTTTAATGATCAAATCAGGGCAATTGAGATATCCATCACTTAAAATGTCTATCATTTGTTTGTGTTGGGAACATTCAGAATTCTCTCTTCAACCTATTTAACAATATATATTAAATTATTAACTATAGTCACTCTACTGTGCTATAGAACAATAGAACTTATTCCTCCTATCTAACTGTGAATTTTGTACCCATTAATCACCCTCTTCCTATCTCTTCCTCCCCACCACCTTTCCCAGCCTCTCGCACTCTCTGGTTCTATGAAATCAGCTATTTTAGGTCATACATCTGAATGAGAACATGTTATTTATCTTTCTGGCCTGGCTAATTTCATTTAATAGAATGTTCTCCAGGCTTATCTATGTTGCTGTAAATTACTTGCTTTTATTCTTTTTTATGATTAATATTTCATTAGTATGTATACCATATTTTCTTTATCCATTCCTTGGTTGATGGACAGTAAATTTGATTCTATATCTTGGCAATTGTGAATCGAGCTGAAATAAACATAGGAGTGATATTATCTCTTTGACATACTGATTTCCTTTCTTTTGGATATATATTTAGAAGTAGGAATGCGGGATCATATGATATTTCTATATTTGCTTCTTAAGGAACCTCCATACTGTTTTCCTGTCTCTGTATCCTTGCCAGAAAGGACATATTTTTTACCTTTTTAGTAATAACCATTTTAACTGGGGTGAGATAATAATATCTCATTGTGATTTTGATTGACATTTTACTGATGATTTGGTACTTTGAACATTTTGGAATATATTTGTTGACCATTTGTATATCTTCCTTTGAGAAATGTCTACTTAGATCATACATCCATTTTCAAATTTAAAGCATAAATCTTTAAAAAATATCCTTAATATCATCAGATATTAAATCAAAATTCAAATTCCTAATTGTTTCATAAATTTCTAACAGTTTGTTTGAATCATGATCCAAAATGGTCACCATATTACATTTGGTTCATATGTCTCTGTTATGATATGAATTCTGTACCCCTAAAACCAATGACCTTGTTTCTTCTTCAAATTACACAGGGAAAAAACATGGAAGAAGAATATACAGAATTAAAGAAGTGACTGTTGAAGCCAGTCCCTCAGAATGTACCTGAAGACAGAGCCTCAGGGTAACACTGCCACCAAGGTTGAAGGGTGAGGCTATAACGGCTGGGCCTGGAGGACAGAGCTTGGGGCCAAAGAGGATTATTCTTGAGCCTTAAAATCTGATGGAATTTGCCCTGGTAGGGCAAGACTTGCTTGGACCTGTGGCTCCTTAACTCTTTTTGTTTTCTCCCTTTTGGAATGGAAATATCTCTCCCATGACTGTCCCACCATTGTGTTTTGAAAGCAGACAAATTGTCTGGTTTCACAGGTTCACATCTTGAGAGGAATTTTGCCTCATGATGAATCATACCTCAGTCTCACCCACACTTGATTTATATAACATTTAGATGAGATTTTGGACTTAGAGTAGATGTTGGAATGAGTTAAGACTCTGGGGCTGTTGGGGTGGGAGTGAGTGCATTTTGTGCATGAGAAGTACATGAATTTTGATGAATATAACACTTTGGAGAACAAAGTGTTATAGGTTAAATTATATCCTCCCATAATTCATATGTTGAGGCTCCAACTCCTATTATGAGGCCTTCTTAGTATGTCATAATGTAACTCTAGTGGAGATGGGGACTTTTAAGAGGTGATTAAGTTAAAATGAGGCTGTTAGGGAGGGATCTAACCTAAATTGACTATATTCCTTATAAGAAGAGGAAATTTTAACACAGAGGATACACCTGAGGGTGCAAACCCACAGAGCAAAGATCATGTGAGGATACAGAAAGAAGGAAGCCATCTGCAAGCCAAGGAGAAAAAGCTTGGAAGGAACTAGACCTGCCAAAATGAATTTCTTTTGTCTAATTCACCCAGTCTGTGGTGTTTTGTTATGGCGCCCTGGAAAACTAATACAGTCTCTTAAGTCTCTTTAATTATGTATATTCCTTTTCCACATTTTTTCCCCGATGTAATTTGAAGAAGAAACCAAGTCATTTGTCCTATAGACATAGCTACCATCTAGATTTTTCTCATTGCATCACCAAGGCATCATTTTACACATTTCCTTGCCTTGTAGTTCTGGTAAGCGAATAGTTGGATATAGAAGCTTGATCAGAGTCATCTTCTCAATACCTTGGTGAGAGTATTGCACACACAGTGAGTGATATATACTTTCATCAAGAGGCTCATTATGCTTATTTGTCTTCTATGCCAATCTTCTATCGTAAGGTTGATCAGTCCATTCAGGTGATGTTGGCCTGTTCATTCCATTGTAAAGGTTTCTGCAATCTTCCTGTGTAGTGATTTTAACAACCATTGATGATCATTGCATAGATTATCTCATTAGAGTTTGCAACATGGTGATATTTTAAGTCTTTCATTCCTTTTTCATTTATCAAATGGAGTATTTCTTTTTAAGAAAAACTTTTATTCTTTGGTTATCTTGAGATACAATTAGCATTTTACAGTAAATGCCTGATTCTTTTATCAGTTTTGAGTATAATGTGTTTTCAGTATAATGTGCCTAGAATCCTTCAAAGGTAAACTATAAATTTTTATTTACATATAATTGTAAACTGATACAATTTAACTATTTGATAATTTGATTTATTATAGTTATTTTTTTATGTTCAAGTTTTCCTGTCTTTGGTCAACATCGGGACTTCAGTTCTTCCCTGTGAATGTGTGACAGGTCTACAGGAGTCTTTAATAGCTGCCTTGATTTCTGACATGAAAAAGTGTTCCAAGCTCAACATGATTGCTTTCTTTCTCAGACCTGACTCAGCCGATTGTCCTAGTGACCTTCTTATAGTGGGAAATAATAATTAGAGACTGTAATCTGTTTGCTAATTGTAAAAATGTATTTTAGATTCTGTGTCTATTAATACCTATACTTGAAGGCTTTCTGATTTTTCTTTTTTAGATGGTGACTCACTAGGAAACTTTATCTTTCTGTGTGCTTTATAGCTTTTCATTGTTAGATCATATTTGCAAATATATCTGTGTGCATCTTTTGTTACCTGGGTTGAACATTTAGATTAACCATACACCTGTGGCTCAGTGAGTAGGGACCCGGCCCCACATACCGAAGGTGGTGGGTTTGGACCCAGCGCTGGCCAAACTGCAATGAAAAAAGTAGCGAGGCGTCGTGGCAGGCACCTGTAGTCCCAGCTACTTGGGAGGCTGAGGCAAGAGAATCGCCTAAACCCAGGAGTTGGAGGTTGCTGTGATCTGTGATGCCATGGCACTCTACCGAGGGTGATAAAGTGAGACTCTGTCTCTAAAAATAAATAAGATAAAATTAAATTAAATTAAATTAAAAATATGAATAAATAAATAAAATAAAATAAAATAGTTTACCTTTATTTTTTACTCCATGAAAATAGTGTGAATTTAAGCCATCAACTAACAGGGATCCAATGTTCATGGATTCTTAGGGAAAATGATTATATTTCTTCTTAGAGAACTAAGGCTAAGACAGAAAAGTATTTTTGCTATTTATTTCTGAGGTTTGCTTTTTAGTTTTTGGCTACCTTATCTCTAAGATTTGGATATAACTTTATTGGATTTTTGTGATATAATTTCTCATGCTATTTAACCTTTTTGGTTTCATGTTCTCCCTTTTGTTCTAGACTTTAAGGGTTTAATTAAAATTTTTTTTTACATATTAGTGAATTCATTTATCTAGTACTTTAAGGAGTTTTTCAATCATGGTGTTCAGAGATTTTCATTTATAATATTGTCAAATTCTGAAATTCTCCAAAACTTGCATAATTTGTATGCTTTATTTTCTCCCCAGGAGATTTATTTTTTTCTGAATAATAGCTTATAATGTGGAATGCAGAACTCATATCTAAGAATTTTCTTTGGTAGGCTGGAACTGGGGTCAAGAATATACTCTTTTTTTTTCAGTAAAGAAAATGAGAATCACATTTTGTAAGACACTGTATTAAGAAGTTTGTACCTTTTATCAGGTAGGTGATAGGCAACTATCAAACAAATTTAATTAATTAGGTAAATAAAGTTATCAGTGTTAAGATTACTTTGTTATGTGACATAGAATGAACTGAAGTGGGAGGAAAAGGCAGTTAAAAGGCTAATGAAAGATGAGACACACATACAAATAGGTAGAGAGAGAGGGAAAGAAAATTTCTGAGGTAAAAATCAACATGATTTGGTGATTGAGTGGATATTGGGTCTGAAGGAGAGGGAGGAGTCAATGATGACTCTGAGGGTTAGTCCTTTCACATTTTAAAAGGTATTTCATTTTAGGGAAATAAATTCTGCTGAAGCTCAACTTGTCTATATTTAGAATTTCATATTTTCTTAGGAAATAGTACTGGAATGTGCAATGAAAACCACCTATGACATTTTCTAAAGGAATATAAAACACGCACATGCACGTATGATAGGAAGGTGCTTTATGCCCCTGTGTATACTGTAAGCTTGATATTTAGAAGGTAAATGTTATGCAATAGCATTTAAGTGTTTTCCCTTTTGGCATTTGGGAGAACCACAACAGACCTTTTTTTAAAAAATGAAGAATTAGAAAAAGTCACAGAAAACCAAATGTCAAAGGAGATCAAAAGCTTAGAAGCTCTATGACTCTGGCTCACTGGTGAAATCGGGATGATTTTCTGACAGTTCCCCCAATAGCCTAATAAAAGAGCAATGTGGTTCCCAACACTTTATACCTGAGCAGGAAGTACCAAAACACAGGCCACCAGCAGCTACACTTTTGCTCTAAACCTCATTTTGAGAGATGTTCAAAACCAATCTTACTCACCTAGAATATTATCCAGTCACCTTGTAAGGAAACTTTCCAATTCAGGGATACATCAGAGGCGGTATAAACAATACATACTAGCAATCACATCACATCCATGGTCTTGCTGGCTCAGAAAGCACACTGATTTTAAAAGCATTATTTAAAAAATCTTAATTAGAATCTTTTATGGAGTTTACACCACACAGGAACTTGATGCAATGTTCTTTTCTTCACCTTCAATGTCATGGAATGTGTACTTTCCATGAGGCTGTCTATTAATAAACAGTCCTTATTTCAATAGCTGACAAGTCCACAGAAGAGACAAATCCTTTAAGAGGGAAGTTTTAAATGACATTATGTTATGACACTTGCAACCCTTTAATTCTTTTTAGGAAAGCATATTAAGTGAGATTCAAGCACTTTAATAAAGATAGGATGAGTTTCCCATCCTATCTTTTAAAGGAAAAAGATTTTTAGTTGCTCAACAGAGTATGTTTAAATTTTCAACATGAGCTCCTTTCTGAAACGTTGGAAATTAATACACTGTTCAGTTTTTTAAAAGCATTTAACTAGTCTATTTATAGATTTTTCACTTTGAGAAAGAGCTATACATTTCTTTTATAATGCCTTCTTTGTCCTTGCTAACTCAGGAGAACCCTCAAATATTGAAGATTTAATGAACTTTTTAAACAATGACAATATCTTAAAAGACAAAATTGCTGCAAGAAGGGAACATCACTTAGCAATGATATTACACTGAATATGAATTTTTGACAGAGGAAAGTTGACATTTGATGTATTAGGTGAAGATAGGCCTGGTTGTTACTAGCTGTGGGACCATATAACCTCTGTGTACTTCAATTTACTACTCAGTAAAATAGTAAAAACAGCTACCTCATAAGGTTCACTTGAGGATCAAAAGAGATGATTTATGTGGTGTTCTTAGAGCATAACAGACTTCCAATAAAATATACATTAAGTACTTTTCACAGTGCAGTTGTAAAACTTGTAATAAGGAGAGTTTCTTCTTGGTTTCTTGAGGCAATCTTGTTCAAAGTCAGTGTTGAATGGGTTTTAAAATTAAGATATTAATTACTCCATTGTTATTTGCTATTGATTGCTTTCCTCTGGGTAACCAGTGAATTTGGAGTCAGTTGTTCCTTTTCAAAATGTCTCATGGTTGCTGGTTTTTAAATAATGCTTTAAATAGTGAAATCTCAGAGAAGTAAGTATTTAGGGATCATAGTTCCACTCAATTCCTTTTCTTAAAATTTTTTTTGTAATTTTTACATGAGAATCCTGAAATACACATTAAGAGAAGAAAGTAGCATACACTTTTTGAGTCATTTCTGAGTTTGATTCTCAGTGCTGTTATTAACTAGGTAGGTGTCATTGGTTAATCATTATTTTTATGATACTCTTTCCTATTCAAACAATAGTCATATCATGGCAAAGATTAAATCAGATCTCATATATAAGAAACCTAAGAGAATGTCTGATGTTATAGGGTGTTATAGGGTTTAATGTTAGTCTCAAGAAATTTACCTAATATCACAGTGCTAGTGATTTCAGAGGACTTTTGCCATTATCTAGATGCCCTTACTCCAAGTTTAGCATTTCTTCCATATCTTTTTATGGGGAGTATTGTGGACAATGAAGTGGGCTTTATGATAAAAGCGTGTATAAAGTGGTATCAGATCTCAAAACAATGAATGCCTCCCTTTGCTAAAAGTAAATATTAAAACAAATGACAGACCAAGGGAGGGTATTTTAAATAGATATAATCAATAAAATACCCCTTTACAAAAGCCTTAAATAAATCAGTAAGAAATGGGCAGCCTGTTAAGTGTATGGATGAACCTTGATTAGAAATTTTGCAGAGAAGAAAGCCTGGTAAAGTAGGATTTTACAAATGGATTTTTGGGGTCAATGTATTACTGAGTTCAGTGAACCAGCTCCTTTTTTTTTCACTCTATTTTCTGTCACCCCAAACACTTTAGCTGCTTCATGGCTAGCCAATAGAAATATTCAGTGTGATATCTCCTCAATAAATACTTGCTGGATAAATAAATGAATACATGGATGAATGTTTCTCCAGTCTTCATTGACTAGTGCCAATGTGGTGGGAATTCTGCCTCTGGTGTGTCCTTGTTGCTCAGAGAGATGGTGTTCTGCCACTACCAGTTGATGCTTTTCTCTGGTGTATTGATGCTGGCTGGAGGAAACGCCACTGTTGCTCTTGCCCCTTCTGTGAAGACACCTGTATCCTTGCCTCACTTCCCAAGCTTTTTTTAAAAATGAGAAGACATAAAGCTCTTGAGCTAGTGCAGGCAGTTAAAGAGGAAGAAAAGAAGAGAAAGAAAGCAGAACATTTGCTCAGAGAATTATGGGACTTCACAAAAATTCAAACATATGAATTATAGGTATCCCTGAAGGGAACAAAGATTGTCTGAAAGGAATGGAAACCCTACTGGAGGATATGATAAATGAAAATTTCCCAAGTATCATCAAAGATTATGACACACTCCTGTCAGAGGGATATTGAACTGTGGATGTGTCAAACAGAGCATCTCCAAGGCACCTTGTCATGAACCTGTCCAAAGTCAAGACAAAAGAGAAAATTTGGCAAGCAGTCAGGACCAATTGACCTTCAGGGGCAGGTCCATCACTGTGGGAGCAGATTTCTCTTCTTGAAAAGCCAAAACTTTTTAAGCCAGAAGAGTATGGTCATCTACCTTTAACCTTCTTAAACAAAAAAATTTTCAGCCCAGAATTCTATATCCTGCTAAAATTGATAGATATAAGCTTTAAAATTATCAAATTTTTTACTGATATGCAAATATTGAGGAAATTTGCCACAATAAGACAATTATATACTAGGACATAAATCAAAACTCAAAAAAACCAAAAGAATTAAAATTACACATTGTATTCAGACCACAAGGCAATAAAAGTACAATTCAACTCCAACAAATATTTCCATCCCCACATAAAGGCCTGGAAGCTAAACAGCCTCATGCTGAATGACAGTTCTGTCAGGGAAGAGATAAAGGAAGAAATCAGTAACTTATTTGAATGTAACAACAATGAAGAAACAAGTCACCAAAACCTATGGGACTCTGTAAAAGTAGTCCTAAAAGGAAATTTATCACAATATATGCCTTCATGTGAAAAACAGAAAGGGAGCAGATCAACAACCTAATGAATCATCCTAAATAAATGGAAAAGGACGAGCAATCCAATCCCAAACCTAGCAGAAGAAAACAAATAACCAAAATTAAATAAAAAATAAATGAAATCGAAAACAAAAGGATCATTCAGAAAATTAAACGAAAAGTTGGTTCTTCAAAAAGATAAATTAAATTGATAAACCATTTGCCAAATTAACTAGAAACAGAAAAGTAGAATCTCTAATAACCTCATCAGAAACAGAAAAGGGGCAATAATCACAGATACCATAGAGATACAAGAGATCATTCTTGACTACTACAAGAAATTCTGTGCCCAGAAATTTGACAATGTGGAGGAAATGAACCAAACCCTGCAATCACATCATCTCCTTTGACTTAACCGGGAAGAAATAGATCTCTTGAACAGATCAATATCAAGCACTGAGATTGAAGAAAAGATAAAAAAAACCTTCCAACAAAAAAATGTCCAGGACCAAATGGCTTCACACCAGAATTTACTCAAACCTTCAAAGAAGAACTTGTACCAATGTTTGAAATAGTTTCTGCACTTCCACTGCAGAAACTATTTCAAACATTGAGAAGTAAGGAACATCCACAACACATTCTATGAGGCACATTCCACCAGTCTGATAGGAAAACCAGTAAAAGATCCAACTAAAAATAACTATAGATCAATTTCACTAATGAATATAAATGCAAAAATGCTCAATAAAATCTTAGCCAATAGATTACAGCTATACATTAAAAAAATTATACATCAGGCTCAAGTAGGCCTCATCCCAGGGTAATGCAAGGCTGGTTTAATATACAAATGCATAAATGTAATTCACCATATTAATAGAAACAAAAACAAACTCCATATGATCCTCTCAATAGATGCAGAAAAAGCATTTAATAAAATTCAGCATCCTTTTCTAACAAAAACACATAAGAATATAGGCATAGGTGACACATTTCTCTCTCTTTTTTTTTTTTTTTGTAGAGACAGAGTCTCACTGTACTGCCCTCGGGTAGAGTGCCGTGGCATCACATGGCTCACAGCAACCTCTAACTCTTGGGCTTACACGATTCTCTTGCCTCAGCCTCCCAAGCAGCTGGGACTACAGGCGCCCACCACAACGCCCGGCTATTTTTTTTTGTTGTTGTTGCAGTTTGGCCGGGGCTGGGTTTGAACCCGCCACCCTCGGCATATGGGGTGAGCCACAGGCACCGCCCCAGGTGACACATTTCTTAAGCTGACTGAAGCCATCTAGGACAAACCCACAGCTAATATCATACTGAATTGAGTAAAACCGAAAGCTTTTTTACTTGGAACTAGAACCAAACAAGGATGTTCATCCACTATAACTGCTATTATTCAACATAGTTCTGGAAGTTCTAGCCAATGCAATCAGGCAAGAGAAGGATATAAAGGACATCCACATGGAGGCAGAGGAGGTCAAACTCTCCCTCTTTGCTGATGGTATGATTTATACTTAGAAAACCCAAGAGACAGAACCACAAAATTCCTGGAAGTGATCAAGAAATATAGTATGTCTCAGAGTATAAAATCAAAATTCACAAATATAGCCTTTGTATGCACTAATAAGAGCCAAGTTGAGAAGCAAATCAAAGACATAATTCCCTTCACAGTAGCTTCAAAGGAAATGAAATACTTAGGAATATACCTAACAAAAGTGGTGAAGGATCTGTATAAAAAAAATTATGACCCTAAGAAAAGAAATAGTACAAGACATTAACAAATGGAAGAACATACCATGCTCTTGGCTGGGAAGAATCAACATTGCTAAAATGTCTATTCTACCCAAAGCAATCTATAGCTTCAATGCAATCCTCATTAATATATCAACATCATACTTTGAAGAACTGAAAGTAGTACTTCATTTTGTATGAAACCAGAAAAAAACAAACAAACAAAAAAACCCAAAAAGTATATCCAGGGTTGTTCTTAGTAAAAAAAAAAAAAAAAATAGTGAGAGGCACCACTCTACCAGGCTTTAGGTTATATTACAAGTCTACAGTGATGAAAACAGCCTGATATTGGCACAAAATAGATATATAGATATATAAAACAGAAAACCAAGAGATGAAACTAGTCTTTTATTGCCATCTTATCATTGTTAACAAAACAAAAGCATACATTGGGGAAAAGAATTCCTAGTCAACAAAGGGTAGTGGGAGAATTGGGTAACCACAGGTAAAAGACTTAAACTGGACCCACACCTTCCACCACTTACAAAAATTGAATCAAGATAAATAAAATATTTAAACCTTAAGACATGAAATGATGAAAATCTTAGAAGAAAGTGTGGAAAAAGTCTTGAGCATGTTAGCCTTGGGGAAGATGTTTATGAAGTCTTCAGCAGCAATTGCAACAACGACAAAATAAACAAAAGGGACTTAATTAAGGTGAAAAGCTTCTGCATAGGACAAAACAAAGCAAAAAGACAAGCTTCAGAAGGGGAAAAGATATTTGCATAGTATGAATCTGACAAAAGATTGATAGCTAGAATCTACAAAGAACTCAAATTAATCAACAAAAAAGAGCAAACAATCCAATCTACCACTAGGCAAGAGATATGAAATGAACAGACAAATGGCTGATGAAGACAGACAAATGGCTAACAAACATTTGAAAAAAGGCTCATCATCCCTAATCATCAGAGAAATGTACATCAAACCACCCTGAGATGTCACCTAACCCCAGTGAGAATAGCCCCCATCACAATGTCTCAAAGCTGCAGATGCTGGCATGGATTTGGAGAAGGGAACACTTTTACCTTGTTGGTGGGAATGCAAACTAATACAACCACTTTGGAAAGAACTATGGAGTATCCTCAAAGAACTCAAATTAGGCCACCCATTTGATCCTGGAATCCCATTAATAGGCATCTACCTATTTTAGCATAAGAACATTTACACTAGATTGTTTATTGCAGCTCAATTTATAATAGCCAAAATGTGGAAACAGACTAAATGCCCACAAACACAGGAGTGGATTAACAAGCTGTGGTATATGTATACCATGGAATACTATTCAGCCATAAAAAAGACGGAGATTTACATCTTTTGTATTAGCCTGGATGGAGCTGAAACATTCTTCTTAGTAAAGTATCACAAGAATGGAGAAGCAAGTATCCACAAGCAAGATTGTCTGGCTCCTAAATTCTTCAGCAATTATTGTGACAACTCTTTCAATGAACACCTATGGTTCTATTACTCTCCGTGGAGCACACACACACTCCAGAGTATCTTCAAAAGGACTGACCTAAGTAACAACAGTCATCCTCTGCCTTGTTCTACCTTTTCCTTCTAATTTTTATGTATTGCCTATATAGGATGACTTCAAAAATTTTGTGGAAAAATGAAGTTAAAAGATAAAAATAAAAAGTATAAACTTTATTTCTCAACCTAGCTCCCAAAAGGTCAAGACACTTTTACAAGTGATGGTGTCAGCCTTTTAGGCTATCCTTAAAGTCCTAAATTCTGGAAGTTTTAAGTGTGTTATTTCAATCATTTTTATATTTTTAACTGCATAAAATGGGCACTCTTTATTTTTCTTTTTAAGATTAGGAAACAAAGTCAGAAGGAACCAATTAGGACTGTAAGCTGAATACCTAATAATTTCCTAATAAAATCCACAACATTACCATTTTTGGATGACTGGAATGAGCAGAATTGTCATGGTGAAGAAGGACTTTGATGAAGCTTTTCTGGGTATTTTTCTGGTAAAGCTCTAGATAACTTTCATAAAACACTCCTATAATAAGAAGTTTTTGATCCTACAGAAAACCAAAAAGCAAGATCCCTTGAGAATCCTCCCAAATTGTTGCCATGACCGTTGCTCTTGACTAGTCTGCTTTTGTCTAGATGAGACCACATTCACCACTTGGTAGCCATTGCCTTGATTGTGCTTTGTCTTCAGAATTCTGTTGGGAAATCCATGTTCCTTCTCAGGTTAGAAATCTTAGAAGAAATGTTCAAGATCTCGATCCCTTGTATTTGTAATTTCCATCAAACATTCGGCTCTTGTCTATAGATTACCTGGGTGCAGTTGTTTTAGGACCTATCAAGTGATGAGTTTGCTCAACTTTAATGTTTAAGTGAGAATTATGTAAACTGGACCACTGCAGATGTCTGTGGTGTTGGCTACTTTTTCTGCTATTAATCATTAGTTCTCTTCAAGTAGGGCATGAACAAGAAGATTTTTTTTTCCTAATGTTGATGGTCTGCCACTGTGGGCTTCATCTTCAACATCTCATTCTTTCTTCAAATGGGTTACATATTTGCACACTGCTACTATCTTTGTGGCACTGTCCTGGTATACTTTTTTGTAAAGCATCAAAGATTTCATCATTCTTCCACTAAAGCTTCACCATAAATCTGATGTTTGTTTCTTCTTCAAGTTTAATAGAATTCATGTTGCTCTAATAGGAACTTGTTTCAAACTGATATCTTATCTTTCTTAATGCCTCAAACTAGATCATTTTCAGACATGTTCAAACAAGTTAATGTTAGTTTATGTGCAAAAATTTAAAGCAAAGGCTTTTCATAATATACATTTCAATAAGCTTTCTGAAGTTCCTTTATGGTCAGGTTCACTGTCACATATTCATTCTTCCCATCTGATGAGTTTTATGTCAGTTTTATAATCTCGTTTAAATGGCCTTTGTCAACCCAGCCTCTCAGTCTGCTGAACTCATCTTGAACATGTTCCTATTAGTTAGGATTCAAGCTTTTCCCTTGAAGTTTCTTCATCTCCTTTGTAAATAAGTGTAGCCCAATGGGAACATAGGTAAAGCTACAGCCTATTCCATTCACTGAATATTTCTGAGTCTCAGCTCTAGATGAGATAATAATAACTACTGGCAGAGTTGTAAAAATTAGTGAGATAACATAACACAAGGCATATGGTAGGTAGGCTTCTCAGTAAATGGAAAGCATATCATCAGGGTCTGTGAACAGATTTTTCAGAGCTAAATAGGGTATTCCGTGTTAGAAAAAAAAGATAAAGTTATGACAGACTATCAAGGCAAGGAACAGATAAAAAAATTCTGGATTACAAAGAAAGAATAGAATAGTATCAACAAAGCAAAAGTGAAGTTCTTAAAATTTGGTTGTAAGGTCAGTATACAAAAAATTGTTAGACTAATGAACTGCTGAGTTTACTAAATACTGAACTAGGATTCTTTACCATCTTGTTTCAGATAAAATCTGTTCCATCTATCAACCAGGATACTGTCCTTTTGCCCACTAGGTGAACCAGTTCCAATTCTCCATTATACCATTTATTTTCTTGGACCACTACTATTTTTTTTATTTATTTTTATTAAATCATAGCTGTGTACATTAGTATGATCATGGGGCACCATACACTTGGTTCATAGATCGTTTGACACATTTTCATCACACTAGTTAACATAGCTTTCGTAGCATTTTCTCAGTTATTTTGCTAAGGTCTTGGACCACTACTATTACCATTTTGTTAGGCTGGGATCTCTTAGTAGCAGACTCCTACTCAGGATTAGATATGCCAATTATTTATTAGGGGAGGTGTCTCTTAGGAAAAATATGAGGGATTTGGCTGGGAGAGCCATTAGAGTATGATGTATGATGATATTCTGATACTTGCAAAAGAAAGATGGAAGTTTAGACAGAAAAATATTAGATAGTATGCAGTTATAAAAAAGTTGATGAAAAGGTTGATGTTGACTCCTTGAACCAAATAGCAAAGTTATCTTTTGGAGGAGTCCTACATTTTCCAGGAATAGTATACTTACCACACTTGATCATGCCCCTTGCCCATCACACACACAGTGATGGATTTCAGAGCATGACAGGTGGGGCCTTCAGCCGGTTATGTTCCTCACAGTCAAACAATTAACAGGTATACTTCTGCAGCCATCATAGTGGATATCAAACTCAGTGTTCTCATGTTCTTGCCTTGTTTAAAAGCAGAGTAAAGATACTAACATTTGTCTTAAAATACACATATTAAAAATATTTTAAAATAACTACTAAAGCAAAGAAGGGACAAATTTAAAAACACAAGAGAATATTTTATGGCTAAATAGTTTTCCATTGTGTGTGTGTATATATATATATATATATATATATATATATATACACCACATTTTTGATACATTTAATGTTGAGTATTTGTATTTCCCTAGTGATTAGTTAAGTTGAGCATTTTAAAGTATATTTTTGACCATTTGTATTGTTCTTTTGAGAAATGCCTATTCAGATGATTTGCTCATTTTTAAATTTGTCTTTTTGCTGTTGAGATGTTTGAGTTCCTTGTGTAATCTGGACATTGATCCCTGTCAGATGAATAGTTTGCAATATTTTTTCCCATTCTATAGGTTGTCTTTTCATTCTGTTGTTTCCTTTGCTGTGCAGAAGCTTTTTAAGTTTGACATAAGCTCATTTGTTTATTTTTGTTTCTGTTGCTTAGGCATTTTGAGGTCTCTTTCAGAAAATCTTTTCCTGTACTCATGCTCTGGAGAAATTCCTATAGGGCTTCTTCTAGTAATCTCATAGTTTTAGATCTTACACTAAGGTCTTATGTCCATTTTGAGTTGATGTTTAGGGTGAGAAGGAGAGATTCTTCTAATCCATTAGCATGGGACGTCTTTCCAGTTGCTTATATCTTCTTCAATTTTTTTTAATCAGTGTTTTTCATTTTTATTGTAGAGATCTTTCACTTCATTAAGTTATTCCTAAGTATATTTTTATGCTTGCTGTAATTGAGATTGCCATTTTGATTTTTTTTTTAGTTAGTTCATTGTTTGTTTATAGAAATGCTAAATGGTGGTTTTGTATTTTGCAAACTTTACTGAATTTATTTATCAGTTCTAAGAGGGTTTTTTTTGGTAGAATCTTTAGATTTTTCTCACTATAAGATCATGCCATTTGCAAACAGGGACAATTTGAGTTTATACTTTCTAGCTTAGATGATGTTTATTTCTTCCTTTTGCTTAATTGCTCTGGCTAGGATTTCTAGTACTATGTAATATAAGACAGTGGTGAAAGTAAACATCTTTGTCTTGTTTGAGTTCTTAGAGGAAAAACTTTCAGCTTTTCCCCATTTAGTATGATGTTAGTTTTGGGGTTATCATATATGTCCTTCGTTGTGTTGAAGTATTTTCCTTCTATACCTAATTTATTGAGAGTTTTTATGATGGAAGAATGTTGAATTTTATAAAATGTCTCTTCTGTATCTATTGGGATTATAATATTGTTTTTGTCTTTTTTTATTTTATTTTTTTGTTTGTTTTTGTCTTTTATTCCATTGACATACTATACCACATTTATTATTTTCCATATATTGAACCATCCTTGCATCCATGGTAAAAAAAATCCCACTTAATCACGTTGTGTTATTTTCTTACGTACTGTAGGATTCTATTTGCTAGCATTTTATTAATAATTTGAGCATATATGTTCCTCAGGGATGTTGAATTCTAATTTTCTTTTATTGTCACATATTTTTTCTCTCCATTTTTCTATCTGGGTAATGTTGGCCTTGTGGAATGAGAAGAATTAGAAAGAATTTCTTCTCCTTCATTTTTTTGAAATAGTTTGAGGGGAATTGGTATTAATTCTTCTTTGAATGTTTAGTCAAATTTGGCAGTGAAGGGATCTAATCCTTGAGTTTTCTTTATTGGGAGGTGTTTTATTACTGATTCAATGTCATTACCCATTATTGGTTTGTTTAGGTTTTCTATTTCTATTAGCCTGTGGTTTTCTTTTTTTATTGTGTCCTTGTCTGATTTTGGTATTACGATTATTCCAGCCTTAAAAAAGGAGTCAGAGTTTCCTTCACTTCAATTTTTTAAAAACATGTTATATATTAATAAGGGATCAATTCAGCAAGAGAACTTATAATTGTAAATATATATCCATCCAGACAGCAGAGTACCGAGATACATACAATAATATTATTAGATCTAAAGGGAGAGACAGGACTACATACAATTATAGTTGGAGACTTTCATACACCACTCTTAGAATTGGCAGAAAATCTAGACACTACAAAGAAACAGCAAATTTAAACTGCACCAGAGACCAAATAGACCTAATAGATGTTTACAGAACATTTTGCCCAGTAACCCAGTAACAGGATACACATTGAGTACATGGAACATTTGTTAGGATTGGCTGTATGTTATGATACAAAAACAAAAATCCAAAAATAAAATATTCAACATCATATCAGCTATCTTGACTGACTACAATAGAATACAACTATGAATCAATAACAAGGGAACTTTGAAAACAATACATATACATGGGAATTGAAGTACATGCTCCTGAATGACCAATAAATGAAGGAAAAAATTAAAAAAATTCTTGAAACAAATGAAAATAGATGTGCAACATTCCAAAACTTATGGGACATTGTCAAAGTAGCATTAAGAACCAAAGTGATAGTAGAAAATGCCTACATCAAAAAGCTAGAAACATTTTCAATAAACAAATAAAGAATGCTTATCAAGGAACTAGAAAAGAACAAATCAAAGTCCAAATTAGTAGGAGAAATTAATAATAAAGACCAGGGAAGAAATAATAAAATTGATAACTAAAAATATAAAAAATCAGTAGTCAGTTATTTTTTAAAAGATAAAAAGAATCAACAAACCATTAGCTAGACTAAGAAAAAAATAGTGAAGACCCAAGTAAATAAAATCAGAAATGAAAAAAGAGATGTCACAACAGAAATACAAAGATCATTAGGGACTAATATAAATAGCTATCTGCCAAAAAATTAAAGAACCTGGAGAAAATAAATTCCTGAACACATACAACCTACCTAGATTGAACCAAGAAGAAATAAAAAACCCTAATAAATAAAAAGTAACAAGATTTAATCAGTGACAAAAAGTCTCCCAAGAAAGAAAAGTTCAGAAGCAGATGGCTTTCCTACTGAGTTCTTAAAGAGAAATTCGTGCTAATTCTTCTAAAACTATCACAAAATTTTCAAAGGAATTATAGTTTATTAGAAATTAATAAAAAAATTAGGAAAAATTCTTCCAGAAATGAAAAATAAAATTCAAAATAGCTCATACATAAAAGAAGCAAATATAGAGGTAAGTAAGTACACAACTTCAAAAATTGGAAAAACAGAAAAAATTCCAAAAGATTAGAATAGCAATATTGATAATTGAGATAAAACTAATACAAATAGAAAATGAAGATATAAGACAGAGAATCATCAAAGTCAAAAAACATTATTTTGAACACAAATAAAATTGGCAAACAAATAAGAATAGCAACATTCAGGCCTGGTGGCATGTGCCTGCATTCCTAGCTACTTGGGAGAATGAGGCAGGAGTATCATCCTCGCTTGAGCCCAGGAGTTGAAGACTGCAGTGAGTTATGGTTGTATCAATGCAAACCAGCCTGGGTAACAGAACAAGACATTGTTTCTAATAAATGAATGAATTAATGAATAAATAAATAGATGGCAATGCTGATCAATAGAAAGAAAATGAAGGTACAAATAATTATTAGGAGTAAAAGGTAGACATACTTGTATATGCTATAGAAACTAAACAAATAATATACAGATGTTATGAACTATTTTATGCCAATATGGTTAAAACTTAGATGAAATGAAAAAAATTCTTAGAAAAGTTTAATCTATTCAGGAAGAAATTAAAAACCTGAATAGGTTTGTAATATAGAGATAACTATAGAGAAACACCAGACCAAAATGGCTGTGTCAGCAAGTCTACCAACCATTGACGGGAACATCCAAAATTTCACAAACAATCCTAAAAATTAAGAAACAGAAAAAAGGAAGTGTTTGAATTTATTTTATGAAGTGACAAAATTCTGATGGTGGGGGAACAAGAAGTAATAAAGAAAACTAGCAATACTCCCATGGAGGACACATGGAGGAGATGGGTGAGACCCAAAACAAAGGGGGTGTGTTTGTTTGTGATTTTTGTTATTGTTGCTAAGGAGAATGTCTTTGCATTCATTTTGTTTTTCAAGTAAACACACTGCTGAGGAACAATAAAAAGTCTCCCAGGGTCTCATGCTAAATCCTCAGACATGGACTCTCAGGGAATGCAATTCTTCTAAAGGTCAGCATTTTTGACCTTTAATTCTGAATCTCAAGTTTCTTAAGAGACTGAATTTCTTTGTGAATGTCTGTTTTCTTATTATATATCCTACTAATAAATTAATAATGTAATTAATTTGTAATACTTGTAATAATTGAATTAAATGTGAGTTGAATTGCTTTGGTGAGAAAAGGAACCTCACTGTCCTTTGTAAATAATTAGCTTTTCTATAGATTTTTTTGTCTCCTTAAGCTTACGCTTTTGTCTCTTTATGCTCCTTATTTCAAATCTCAGGTGCCCCATCTTCTCCAGATTGCTCACTTCAACTTATTGTAGCTCTAGCTTCAAATCACTGTGTCTCTTGTTGTTTTTACCAAATAGCTAAATAAAAATGATAAACACAATTAGACAAATTTACTGCAATTTATTTACTAAATGACCACTTTCTTAACTTTGCTATAATTTTTTCCCTACTGAATACTACTTGACTGAATAATAATTTTTGATGGGGTTTGTATTCATTCCTCAATTCAAAAGTTGGGGTTTTCCTTAAATGTACTCATTTTTTTTCAGGCTCATACCCTAAACTTGTCTCTGCCTCACAAAGTGAAAGGAATGTGAAAACCAATTTAAGGAGTTTAGTAGTTTTTGATGTATTGATCATTTGGAGAACTATTTTGGGGGAAATTGAAGTTTTGGTAAATTAACCTAGATCTTCCAAATTTTTTTTTTAGTTTGCTTGTGTTCTAGATGCACTACTCATCAGGAAACATAACGATGGTTAAGATATGGTCTCTGTCTTTTGAGAAAAGACTTTTTCAAGTTCATGTCCCCAATACTTAGCACACTATCTAGTATGTCATGAATAGGAAATAAAGATTTGTTGAATAAATGAATGCATAAACAAAAACTCAACGTCTGATGAGGGATGTAGGCCATAAATAATTACAATTTAAGGTGACATTAGCAACAATGACTGTCTGTTAAAGCACCTGCAGATATATAGCCACTGATGGTGGAAGCATGAATCTGAGGCTAGGAAAAAAGACTGTAGAAACTTACAGGAGAAGATGCTGACACTAGATCTTAAAAGATGCTATATTTTTTGTTACATTATGTTTTGCAAAAACATATAGCAGGTAAATATGGGAGAAAAGTCATTCCAAATAGAAAGACTACCTTGGAAGTGTACTCTCTAGTATATTATTTTCTTTTGTTCCCTAATACGTAACCACAGAACTGCACATTTTCATTCCTGCACAGATTCTATGGTCAAGAATCTAGGTATGGCTGACTTGGCTTCTCTTCAATGGTCTCACAAGGCTGTAATCAAGGTGGTCAGGTGAGCTGTGTGTCTTTCTAGATATTTAGGTATCCTTTTCCAGATACTCTTCAAGTGTCTGTTAGTGAAATTTAGCTCCTTGTGGTTATACGATAAAGGCCCTCAAATCCTGGATGCTGCCTAAGGTTCCCCACCTCATGGCCTTCTCCATTCGCATTATAGTAACTTGATTTGTTTCTTCAAGGCTAGCAGGAGAGTCTCTCTAGTGCAGAGTAGCCAGGCAGAGTCATATGTATTTCATAACCTAATCATGGCAATAACATCTAAACACTTTTACTAATCACAGAAGTGATAGCCAATCACCTTTGTTACATTATATTGGTTGGCAGCAGTCACAGTCCTACCTACAATGGAGAGGAAGGGGTCATACAATAGCTTGAATACCTGGCAGTAGAAATCCTTGACACTCACCTTAAGGTGTGTGTATCTACAAAAGAATGTACATGTGCCAGGGAAACAACAGAAAGTGAAGTTGGTCATTTTAACAATGCTGATTCTTTCTAGCCAGGGGCATGGTATGTCCTTCCATTTGTTAATGTCTTCTGATGTTTCTTTTCTCAGGGCTTGGTAGTTCACTCTGTGAGATCCTTCATGTCCTTTGTTAGGTATTTTCCCAGGTATTTCATTTTCTTTGAAGCTACTGTGAAGGGTATTGTGTCTTTGAAATGTGCATACTGTCCTAAGCAATCCACAGACTTAATGCAATCCCCATCAAAGCACCAATATCATACTTTGAAGAACTTGAAAAAATAGTACTTAATTTCATATGGAACAAGAACAAACCTGAATAGCCAATGCAATTCTAAGAACTAAAAACAAATCAAAAGGCATCACTTTACCAGACTTCAGGTTATACTATAAGTATACAGTGATCAAAACAACATGATACTGGTACAAAAATAGACATATAGATCTATGGAATAGAATAGAGAATCTAGAGATGAAACCAGCCACATGTCTCCATCTGATCTTTGACAAACCAAAAGCATACACTGGGGAAAAGAATCCCTATTTAATAAATGATGCTGAGAGAACATGTGGAAGATTGAAACTGGACCTGCACCTCTCACCACTTAGAAAATCTGACTATGCTGGATAAAAGATTTAAATTTAAGACACAAAATGATAAAAATTCTAGAAAAGAATATGGGGGGAAACTCTTAATGATATTGGCCTGGGAAAAGATTTTGTGAAGAACACCCTCTTGACAATTGCAGCAACACCAAAAATAAATAAACGGGACATGTTTAAGCTAGAAAGCTTCTGTACAGCTAAAGGTATAGCAACTAAAGCAAACCTACAGGATTCAAAATGGGAGAAGATATTTACATGCTATGAGTCTGACACAGGGCTGATAACTATAATCTACATAGAACTTAAACTAGTCAACAAAAAGAGAAAACAATCCCATTTATAAGTGGGCAAGAGAGGTGAACAGAACCTTCTCTTAAGAAGGTAAATGGCCAAAAACATGAAAAAAATGATCATTATTCCTAATCTACAGAGAAATGCAAATCAAAACCACCCTGAGATATGACCTAACCTCAGTGAGAACAGCCCATACCACAAAGTCCCAAAGCTGCAGATGCTGGCATGGTGGGATTGCAAACTACTAAAGCCTCTTTGGAAATGAATATGGAGAATCCTCATAGAGCTAAAAGTAAACCTTCCATTTGATCCACAATGTCATTACTAGGTATCTACCCAGAAGAAAAAAACATTTTACCGTAAGGACATTAGCACTACAATGCTCATTGTAGCTCAATTCACAATTGCCAAGAGGTAGAATCAACCCAAGAGCCCATCAACCCATGAATGTATTAATAAACTGTGATATATGTATACATGAAATACTATTCAGTCATAAAAGATAAAGACTTTACATTTTTTCTATTAACCTGGAAAGAGTCGAAGAACATTCTTTTGAATAAAGTATTGAAAGAATGGAAAAGAAATATCCAATGTACAAAGTACTAGTATGAAACCAACAGGTAAACAACTACATGCCCACATGAGAGAAAAACTTGAATTAAATTCAAGAGGGGGAGAGTACGGAAGGCATGAGGGGAGGAGGTATAGAGAAAAGGGGAGCAGAGAGGAAGAGTTGGTAAGCTCTCACCCAAGGGGCAAAATGTAAGGGTATATTCAGCACACTTCCTGAGTGAAGGGCTCAACTACAATTTGAACTTTACTTAGCAAATGCAAACAATGTAACCTAATCATTTATACCTTCATATTAATCTGAAATTACAAAAAAGAAAATGAAGTTGATGTTTTCAAGGCTGGCAGAAATGGAATCTTAAATTTTAGATTTAACCCAATATGTAAAGATACTAATTAAGTGGTAGATCATGTATACATTAATGCATTTATGGGGTACAATGTGATGATTTCATATACAATTGGAATGCTTACATCGTACTGGTTAATTCTTTATGATTTAACAAATAAAATACCATTTGCAATAGTACAAAACCAGAAATATTTAGGTATAAATTTAATAAAGTATGTATAGGATCTATCTGTGGAAAGCAACAACATTCTGAAGAAGAAATTTAAGAGCTCAATAAATGGGAAAAAAATACTAATTAAGTGCAAAAAAAAATCTGGACACCATATATGGAATTTAAAATAAAGAGATTTAAAGACACAGAAAGCTTTGTATTTATTCTTATATCCTTTTGGAATAAGTTTCCAAATAGCATAAGCAAGTTTTCAGAAAGCATATACTAATGTGTCTTGTATCACTAAGAGTATTTGAAAATTTAGAGCTATTTGCTTTAGGTGGTTTAAATTGGTTCACTTCTAAGGTCTTGTTCAAAAAATGATGCACAAACTTTGCACAACCTTTCTTGTTTTTGAATTATACACCACCAATTTATTTGGGGGAACTTTCTCTGGTTGATCTGTTGGAACATTAGAAAATCGTAAACATCTGACCTGCATATTGACTTTTTTCTTTTATTTTCGTCTTAAAAAAAAGAAAAAGCTGCAAGGCAAGTGTGTCTGTCACCTGCTCGTTCTGTAGATATCTTTGCTTTGGGCTTCAAACAGTCAGGTTGAAAGGAATTGCAGCTCCTATGTGTCCCATAGAAAGATGCAAAACAAGAATCAATGTGTCATTTTTTTATAATTTGATGAATCTGTTCTTCTTCCCTGATAAGAGACTTTCAAAGACTCGCTAATGATTTGAGTCTAAATCTTCTTTTTCTTAATTTTGTTAAATGATGAGAAATAGTATACATATATAAACACATATGTATATGACAAAAACATATAGAACAGTTTAATGAACTCCTATGTACTCAGCATCTATCTTTCATAATTAATAACACAGGTCCAACCTTGTTCATCTATATTCATATCTCCTTTCTTTACCTTTAAGCTAGAAAGCTTCTGTACAGCTAAAGGTACTTTATGGCCCTCGGTAGAGTGCCGTGGCCTCACACAGCTCACAGCAACCTCCAACTCCTGGGCTTAAGCGATTCTCTTGCCTCAGCCTCCCGAGTAGCTGGGACTACAGGCGCCCGCCATAACGCCCGGCTATTTTTTGGTTGCAGTTTGGCCGGGGCCGGGTTTGAACCCGCCACCCTCGGTATATGGGGCCGGCGCCCTACCGACTGAGCCACAGGCGCTGCCCTATTATTGCTTATTATTATTTTGAGCAATAAACTTTATAATTAACCAGAAAAAATGGTTCAGAAAAAATGGTATTTTATTTTATTTTATTACCATAATCACATTGTTTTTGTAATCTAACCTAATGAGAACTTGTGTCCCTTTTTCATTGAGTCTTCCTACTCAAGAACATGGGCAATCTATTAGTGCAGTTCTACTTGTGTGCCCTTCAAGAATATTTCATGCTCTTTTGTTTAAGAGATTTTGTACATTTATTGACAAGTACCTATATTATTTATTTATTTATATCACAAATGGTGGTTTTCTCTTCCGTTATTTCTTTTCACTGAGTATTTTTTTATGTATATGCAGTAGATACTGAATGATAATGTAGCAGTCTACGCTTTCCATCTCTCTCTTTCCTGTTTAAGTTTTTATTTTTTATTTTTATTTTTAGGGCAACCTGTCTGCTGTTACAGCAAAATGGTTTATCAACGTTCCTTGGGAGCCCTTTATTTTCCTAATACCTCAGTACTTCCTGAGAATTCTTCCTGTCTTGTTTTTTTTCTTTGCTTCTTTTCCATCTTTAATTCTATAAACCTTTTATACCCTCTGGGCCCTTTCTTCTGCATACATCTCCTGCAGATCCTAGCACTCCATTCATTCACATATGTTCACATGGTACACAGCATCAGTCGGTTGTCTGGTAGTTGTGGGGATATGCTTTGCTTGTCTTATCAAATTCAATCCCATGAAATACAGAACGACAGTGACTGTACCTCACACTTTCATTTTCTTCTTGGTATCCAAAGCTCTTTACATACCATGTGCTCAGTAAAATTTATTTTTCAGTTTGCAATTGTTTCTGGTAACTATCATTTTCCTTGTAAGAGTCTGACACACTCTTATTCTGGTCATCTAATAATATCCATAATAGCCCTTACGAGCTAATCCAGAAGTGGACTTTCATCCCATTTCCAGAGACAGCCCATTGAAAGATTTAAAAAGCTTTCACAGAAGGACAGGTCTAAGCCAGGGCTTGAAGCCAGTTCTGTCAAGAGTTCAGGGCTTTTTCCACTGAACTCTTTGGCCTCTTTCTCTGATAAAAAGGCTGAGTCAGAAGTTGTCTTAAATAGCTCTTATGAGTGTCTTTTCCATCTTAAGGAGCATGTTGATAGAGATGGAGAGACGAGAATTTTCAACTATTGAAGGTTCTGTGAGCCTAGCACAATCCTTGAACTTTGTGCCAGTTGAAATACACAAAGATCAGTCTATATCCCTAATTATTGAATTATTGTTGATCTAGAAACGAGGACAACCAAACTGCTTGCTTTATAAATAAACCACAAAATTTGAACATGGTGACAGCTCTCTGAGAGTTTTTAAGATCCTTAATCAGGCCAGGCACAGTGGCTCATGCCTGCAATCCTAACCCTGTAGAAGGCAGAGCGGGGTGGGTTGCTTAAGTTCAGGAGTTCCAGACCAGCCTGAGCAGGTCTTTAAGAATAGCTAGGCCTTGTGGTGGGTGCCCATAGTCCCAGCTACTTGGGAGGCTGAGGCAAGAGAATCACTTGAGCTTGAGGTTGCTACGAGCTATGACCCCAAGGCACTCTGTCGAGGGGACAAAGTGAAACTTGGTCTCAAAAAAAAAAAAAAAAATCCTTAATAATTAGAATACTAGTAGTTCTATTTGAATAATGCATTTGTTTGGAAGCCCCAAGCAGACTTTGAGAGGCCAAACACAGAGGAGTACCATGATTCTTCCCATCTGTGCTCTGTGCTTCTGCACACACGGCCTTCGGCCTTTTCCTTCTTGAGGAGGCATTGTAACCCCCTAAATAGAAGCAATGGCTTACACCCAGAGGAATCTAATTTCTTTCTTTTTTTCCTTTCACTACTGTCTTGGGCATGTAATCTACCTTCTCTGTCTCTAATATCTTTCTATCCTACTGAGAGAGAGTGTGAGGGAATTTTTGCAGAGAGTTTTGTAATCTGGAGATGAAATGTGCTGTGTATAACCACTACCGAGTTGTCATTAATCATCACTGCAACTTAAGTCAGTTGTCAGTATTGCAAGGAGAAGCAAGTCCACGGGGCAGAATGACAACCTCTTCATGCACTTTCAATTGCTCGGAACTTGCTGACACTGATACTGCAGCACGGCCACGAGAAGAGAGGCAAGGTAATGACTGCCGTGGAATAGAAAGGTGTCTGCAGGCTTTGTATCAGAGAACTCTTAGTTAAGCAGAGAATAATATGAAATTTGTTTTTAAAACTAGAGGCCGTTGTGATGGTCAAGGTGCAGAATCTTTCTTGTCTGTGAGATACTGAGTAACATTCCACGTATTGACATCTGACAGGTGAAAACAGAATTACTGCAGAGGCTCTGGGAGAGCTCACTGTGTTGTGACTAGGCTCGCTCAGAATCAAATTCTACCTGGTTTCTTTTAAACGTTTGTGCCTGGAATATCAAGTGCTCAGGAAATGTTACCTGCCGTTATTTCCTTTGGAAGGAGAAAAATGCTGCTCACACTGGTCACCACAGATTTACTGAGGCAGCGTATAGCATTTCTTCTACAAATAGCAAAAAGTATACATTTCTGTCTCCATCTAGCTGGTGAAGAATCCCTCCCACTCTGTTTTTTCTTCCAGAAAAATATTTGGAGGCATTTGGAGCTCACTAAGTTTTATCCCTGAAATTAGACTTGATTCTTGGGTGCAGTCTGCTCTATGACCATTGCCTCCAGACAAAAAGGCATCACGCAGCTGGACCTTTTTAATAGAATCTACTGAGGCAAAGGTTCTCTTTGTCAAGCCAGATAATTAGAAAGAGAACAGAAGAGGCTGACAACTCCTCTCTAGACTGTGGCCACACACACATTGGATTTTGACAGTATGTATTGTTTTCTTGACTTTCCCTTATTAACTCCTCTCCTACCATCTGGCTTGCTTGCTATTTTGGCAGCTAGTTCTTTTTTTTTTTTTTTAATTATTTAAATATGAGGTACGTACAATTAGATTATGTTATTTGCCTTTTGTAAGGTAAAGTCCAAAGTCTAAATTGTGACCTGGGCGGCTAGGTTTTGATGGCTCCAACTTTCCCCTTCTGCCTGGAAGGTTCTAAGCCTCCTTAATATAGTTCCATCTTCTTGTTATGTGGGATTGCCACAAGCTACAAAAGAACTTTTAGATCTCCCTATGGAAATAAACAGGAGGAGAATGCATGCTAATCACCATCAGGATGTTTTAGTCCTGCCTACCATACTGAGCCCTTTTTCTTATTCCTAGTTTAAGCTGGACTATTTTGGGCTGTCTCAGAAGGCAGCTTTGCTAGTACAGTGACCACCAAGGGCAATAACAGCAGATGTCCTTTGTTAAAGGCATAGTTACCGTCTGGTGCTGGGGAAAACCTTTAAATTACATTATCTCTTTTAAATATAAGCCATCCCTGAAACTCAGCGAAGTTAGGTATCTTTCTCAGAATTACACAGGCAGGAAGTTACCAGGACTCACACTTAGGCTTGTACATCCTGGATTTTCACAATTATGCTATATGGTTCTAGTAATGTCAATAATAACACCACCAAGAATCCTTGCACTATAAAGTTGGCCACATTTTCCCTTGGTGTTAGGCAGTGAATAAGTAAAGCACACCAAGATTAAAAAACAAATGAACAGACAAATTGAAAAAAACCCAGATTAGGAAGATGCCTGTGCTTGTGGCTTTGGTCATTGAATAATTTTACTTTTCACCATATTATTAAGCTACAAAAGGTAGAGGGTTGAAACATGGACCCTTGCTGGGGATATAATTTCTAGAGGGAGTTCTTTGCAGTGGAACTGAACTTGATGCCATTAAATAGTAATTATCATTAACCCCTGCTTCTGTGGTGTCATATTTCAGCGAGCTTCATAGGAATTTTCATAATGATATGAAATAGGGTTTTCCTTTTCGGTTTAATTCCAAGAAGAAAGTGTATGCTTTTAAAAATCCACCCAAGAGTGTTTAATAATAACATAGTTCTCATCTCCAGTGAGCAGCTGGTGATTCTGACCTTAAAGAGACAATGCAACTGCAAAGAATACTCAGTTGCAAGACAAGAAGCTCAAGTTTCAGAGAAAGAGAGTACTGGATCACGTGAGGTTACACTGTAATCTCAGCAAGCAACAAATTGGCAAAAAAGTAACAACACATGCTTAGAAAATGGAATGTTATCTAGTGAACAAGTGACTTAATAGAGGTCTTGTTTTCTGTGTAACTTAGGTATGAGCAAGGGTGGCCCCCTCAGTCTTGGTATTGATTTCACACCCTGTGACAATCCATAGTCCTATTGAACTGTTTGCAAATTCATGGGTGAAGAGGGAAAATGTTCTCATGGTGTTAAATTCAGTCTTCCTTCGAGCTTACTAGTAAGTTGGGAATTATTTTTCAGAAGATTGCTTACTTGTCGAAGGCCATATGGTTATGCTCCCAAATTGACAGGACCTTTGCTTCAGCAGACATACTGGGTCATAATTGCACATGTGGAAGCTACTGGCAGTGACGCTAAGACCAGCTCAGATATCTTCTCTTGGCCTGGACAGTTTCTAGGACTGTCAATTCTCAATTTACCAAATAAAAAAAAATCACTTGACCTAAGTAGAATATCTTGCCTCTTTCTCTACCAAACTTCACCCAACGTTCCATTTTTATTTCTTAGGCAGCTTGCTCCTCTATGACCCATCAATACAACATGTTTAAGGGAATAAATCAGCATGAGATACTACAGGATTGTGAGTAGTTCTTGGGAACTAAATTGCAACAACTCAGAAATGAGGAGCTGACATTTCCAGGACAGTAAAGGCATACTTTTGTCCCCACCAACTGAAAGCAGACTGTTCTTAGTGTTCTCTACTTACGGGAATGGATACAAATGCTTTTGCTCTGTCAGTAACTGCAAACGAGGTGGCAATCACCCCAGTAAGGAAACTAATCTGACAAGCAGCTGTGATACCCAATATCATTAATTTCCTATTCTCATCAATGTTTTGTACTTGCCAAAGAGAGATACCTGGTACTCCTTGACTCTTACAACTACCTGGGAACAAAAGGAGAATAGTTATACTTCCCATTTTACAGATGTGAAGACTGAGTAAGAGAAAGCATATTTTGTTGGGGGAAAATGTGTATGAGGGTCCTGAGACCATGAGGAGGTTCTTCCAAAGCATCATTGTTCCTGAACTGTCTTTTGTATCTTTCCTGGAGTATTAGCCTATATTGCATTGCACGCTGAGAGTCAGTGGTCTGGAGTCAGATTGCCTTAGTTGGAATTTGAATTCTGCAACTTGTCTTGGACAAATTGATCAGCCTCTCTATGGCACAGTTTTCTCATCTGAAGAATAAAATAGGATTAAATATATTTATTTAATCTAAGGCACTCAAAACAGAGCCAGACAACTCTTACTGTTTTATCTATAGTTACTGAAGAAGCAATAACTGGCAAGTTAAACTCTTGGAACTCAAATGCAAATGCAGGTTTTAAATATTCTTTTTTTTTGTAGAGACAGAGTTTCACTTTATTGCCCTCGGTAGAGTGCCATGGCGTCACACAGCTCACAGCAACCTCCAACTCCTGGGCTTAGGAGATTCTCCTGCCTCAGCCTCCCGAGTAGCTGGGACTACAGGCACCCGCCACAACTCCCAGCTATTTTTTTGGTTGCAGTTTGGCCGGAGCTGGGCTTGAACCCGCCACCCTCGGTATATGGGGCCAGCGCCCTGCTCACTGAGCCACAGGCGCCGCCCGGTTTTAAATATTCTATGTTAAAAATGTACTTTCTCTAGAGTCCTGGGCTACCTTTACCTTCTTCAGTGAGTGGACCAAGGAGGAAATTATAGGTCGTTGTTTTAAAGTTGAGACGGCTTCCATGCCAAGCTCCTCTGTTAGCACGTAGAGAGCCCTTTGCATTATGAGCACCAACCTGGCAAATTCTTGTACATTTTCTAAGTGATTCAGCTAACCCCTCCCCACAGTTCTGACAAAACTCCAATTCCAAGTCACTGCTTAACAGTGCCACCATTATCCCACATTTCAGGAAGACAAGGAGCTCAGATGGAGCTGTTTACAATTATTTTCAGGAATTAGATGGCTGTGTTTGAATCTGAGAGCACAAATTCATGGATAATAGTCTTTCATATAAAGCAGGTAGTTACAATTGGGAATTAAAACCTTGTCTATCAATGTGAGATTTATGGGCAAATTTTAATAAATGCATGGGCATCTCAAATGTCTCTTATTGCTAAAAACACAGAGTTGAACTGATTGAAACTAATCTGCACAGTTTGTGGCTTGATGGTGGGAAATTGTGAGGAAAAAATAAATAGAGTGTTCATAATGTAAATGTATTTTTGAACTTAGGTGTACTTTTTGGTTTACATCATCCTGACAAATGTGTAGATCTTATAATCTGTCATTACAAATAGAGAATATTTTAAGAAATTTGCATTTGAAAAGTAATATACTCTTATGTGCACCAACTCAAGTGATTTAATTATGGTGAAGCCAGGATTTGTCTTATTTTCACAAACTCATTACATTTTTATTTAGGAATTCAAATTTTTTTAGCATTATATATTTTATTAAATTGGCTTGAAGCTATTTTGCATATTTTTCCTTTAATATCATGGTGAAATCCTTTCCTTTAAGTTCTGCATCTGTTGTTTATATTCCTAGTGGAATGTGAGACCTTGGAGAATTTTAGAGTTTCTCTTACTGCAGCCATTGACTATTAAAAGACTGAATTGCTGGTCTCTTAGAAGAACATTCATACTCTTTACATATTATTTAGTTTAATATCTATTTCATAAGAAGCACTGAAAAATCAATCTTCAATTTTCAAATACCTTAGATTTGATGCATTGGTTTGTGATAAATTTGAATCATTTTGGACAGTTCTCTCTAATACAATAACGGTAAATCAATATCTGTTGTGTAAGTTTTCTACCTCTTTAAAAATATTGGAGTATAATATTGCTCGTCAGGAGATTTGGGATTCAGTCCTGAGTTTGCCTTCTGTTCACTTTGGCAATTCACTTAACCTCTGGGTGCCTTGGTGCCTTCATGTATAAAATAAAGAGGGAGAAATTGGGTCAAGACTTGAGCCTCTTAAAGGTTCCTTTTCCCTTTTGCTCATTGATCTCATTGATGGTAGATTCTCAGAATGCTGTGATCTTGGTTGAGGTTAGAAAAAAGTGTAAATTGGAGGAAGTGCTTCAGGTGTCACTTAGGAGCTGGGGAAAGAGTTTAGTCTATGAAAGAAGGACCTAGTGCAGACTTCTCAGAGGTCTTACGCAAGAGTCCACAAGGCACAATGAAAGTCAGTGAAGCTCACTTATCCCAGGAATAGAAACATTGGGTCTCCTGGTAGAAAAATACTAATTCTAGACTGTCCCAGCCATAGGGGACACTATTTAAAGGGAAATGTGCCTTATAAGGGATTGTGAATGAGAAGGGTGGGGGGAGAGGAACAGTAATCAGAGCCACTAGGCCTTAGCTGCCTCTGCTTCGTCTGCAAGACTGTATTAGTACTTTAAGAAAAATTTCTACTAGGCAAAGAATGAGAGAATCTGAAAAATGATAAAGGAGGAGAAGTACTTACAGAAGAAGATTTTAAACTGAAAGGCTCTGTTTTAGCTAGAATGAGAAAGATGTTTCCTTGGTTACAGATCTTTATGTGTGGTAGAATTATGGTGAAAACACTTTAAGGAAAATTACTTGATTGCTGGGAGGTATGAGAGGTTTTCAACAAATATTTCATTGAATAGTAATAGCTTGAGCACCTGCTATGTGCAAAGCATTGAACTGAGTGCTCTGGGGGATACAAAAAATTGTACTTCATCATTCCTGCCTTGGAGGAGTTCATGCTAGAGCTGAAGAGACTAGTGATATAGCAAGACCTAAATGCCCGTATAGAATATGCTGTGGCATCAGGAAGGACTCCTTCGACTTCTGAGCTCTGGGCCAACTGAGAAATACGCCAAATTGAATGCACATATGGAAATAGCTTACCTTTATTTCCAGTAGATGAAGGCTAGATTGACATACACACAGCTTGTCATAGATCTCAGGGAGCTGCTTGACACTTACGTCCAGAATCAGACTTATTTTTTCCTATTTTATGCCGAGATGAAGCAAGTAAACCCCTTGTTATAGAAGAATTCATCTGGAGTGGGAAAGAAGCATTTCCCTTGACAAAACCTAGTAGTATAAGAAATGAATTCAGAATGTGCAAAGTGTCAAGGAGGCATCCAGATGTTGGGTGCTTCAGACAGGAATGACACTGGACCAGAGATACTGGGTGAGTTTTCCCAGGGAGTAGGGTTTGAGTTGGCGTTTTAGTGATGAGAACTTTACATAGGAGTGGAGAAAGGCCTGCTGGTGGGGGTGGTAGGGATGATGTGGGCAAGGAATCAAGAGCACAGGAAGAATGTGAGCTCTGTGGAATGTTAACGACAGTGGAAAACTGCAAGGAAGGAGTGCGGTAAAAGATGTTGAGAAGGGGATGCTTCTGAGGGAACAACACGTGGAGGAGGAGTCAGTTATGCACTCAAGGACAGGGATCCGAGTTCACATTCTTCTTTGGTACCTTAGCCTGTCAGTTAAACTATTGAGGATTCAATTTCCTCACCTGCAAAATAGTAGTGTTCAAATAGGGAGGGCTTTCTGGCTTTTAGTTAGGGTGGCTGGTCCTGCAGGGTGGAGCTATTAAGGTTATCAAGTAGAACCAGAATTGTTCCCTACACCCCTGGGAGATGCTGAGATATGGAAGGCTTTCAGTGGTCAGAGGAGGTTTCTGAGAAAGAGGCTGTTCTCTGTCCCGGGTGCTGGTCGAGACCAGCCTCTGTAGCATATTATGCAAACTATGCGGGGAGAGTGAGGACACTCAGATTTACAAATCCTCTTTGCTTTCCATGCCTAGAGCCAGGTAAGAAGCATGCAGGGCGGAGCCAGCCTGGCTCACCCCTGAAAGTGCACAGTGGGAGCTAAGAAGACCAGTGGAAGTTAGCTTGGCTGTCTTTACTGATCTTCCCCTGGCAGACTCACTCTGATGCAGTGTCGTTTTGGGAGAAGGACAAGAATTTGCTCTTGTATATTCAGGTACACTGAAAGCATCCATTGAATCTTTTGGCCTTTCCAAATTCATGAACCTGGTAAAATTTTGGGACTAAAGCATGCTCAGGGCAGTGACTGACCTTCAATATTTTTACTGTATTTCCCAGAGCAATCAGCTTAGTTTTACTTTTAGTGCGCATTGGTGAGATTTATTACATACTTTAAAGAAGCTGTCTTTTCTCTAAGGTTTAAAAATGCATATATATTCCAAATGGCTCTCGTCCAAAGAAGAGGGAAATGGGTCTAGGTGAGGGGAAGCCAATCCACAAAATAGTTATTTTCATGTATGACAGACTTCATATTGTATGCCCAGTTGATGGACTTCTACTATGAATTGATGCCTAACTTAGCTCAAACACATATAAGTCATCACTCCTTATTAACATGTAGTGATGAGTGATTTGGCAGAGCTGGTCCCATCCCATTTACTACTCATTTGTTCATTTATTCCCTGTCAAATATTTAGTGGGGTCTGTGGAGGACTGAGTCCTGTGCCAGGAGCTCAGAGTATAATGGTGAGCAAAACAGTTGGGATTTCTGCCTTTCTGGAGTTGGTTTAGGATGGGCAGAAGTAGGGGGCAACAAACGTGAACAAATTTTACAAGTATGTAATTACAAGCTATGAGCCTTATTATAAAGGAAAAGTACAGGCTGCTGGAGTAATTTTTAATCAAACCAACGATGCACTTCCAAAGAGGGGGCATGCAGAGAGCTGAGCCCCCTGCATTCCAGTCTCTCTGTGTCTAGGTCATAAGGTGCATTCTCGGTCCCTATTTTAGAATGGTGTATGTTACCTCTGCCTGGTGAATGCCTATGGACCTTGCAGATCCAGCTCAAAGAATAACTCCTTGCTAGATGGTGTGAGGGGCTACACTGAGTGGGGGTGAGGATGTCCCCTTCCCAGTTAATCTCCAATGGTTCCTCTAATAATTGTGTGACCTTCATTTGCCTCTGTGCTGACCTCTCTTTGCTTCTCTTCAAACGAGTCTTTTATTCGGCCTTTATCCAATTCAACTAAAAGCTATATCAGGTTATTTAAGTATGAATTAAAAATGAGGAATGTGGTTGCTGTAAGCACTTAAAGCTAGAATGAGAGGCCCCAGAGTCCTGTCCGTCTACCTTGAGACTTCGTCAAAAGGCTTGGGGGGCTTCCCATGCATGTGGGCTCCAGCACACCTCAAATGTCATAACGAAATCTCATTCTGACTTTTTTGTGCTGAAATTGGGCTTGTGATCACAATATGTGCCCAATAGATGTCTGTAGAACCAGGAGAGAGAGAGAGAGAGAGAGAAAGAGGAGAAAGAAAGACCATAGGAATAAAAAAGAAAATCACATTGTAGAAAAACCTGAAAATAGCCAGGGGCTCTGTTGTGCTCAGGGGAAGGGCTTTTAAAGTCCCATCACAAGTAAATGGGACTATAATTGGAGGACGGAAAGTTTGGGAGGAAGCACCCAGGACAGGGACAGACTCCAGCTTGCCAATGTAGGCCTGAGGCATCTTTCCCATGGGTGAAAGACTTTCATCCTGTGCTAAAGAGGGGAAGCCGAGTACATCTCTTCTGGGGGTTGGGGGTGGGGCGCCACTTAGGATTTTAACTGAGAATTACAGACATCCTTCAGTGAAAGCAAGTTTTATTCTGGGAAGCAAGAGGCCCCTATGTGGGCCTTATCCCATCTTGATATAGAAAATGATTTGGGATGGGGATTAGCAAAGGGAGGGTAGGGATTTGGGAGGTAGTTTAAAAGCTGGCCTCCTGCAGCTAAGCACCAGCTCAGTGGCCCTGGATGCGTGCCTGCTTCCAGTTCTCCCTCCTGGGGTGACCAAATGAGCAGGTTTCCTCTACTAGACAATAGCCTTCGTAGAAATGGCTGGGAAACATTTTAACAAGTGGTGCCCTTTTGTTTTTGTTGAGCTCTAACATCTCAACTGGGATGGGCACTGTCAGTGACTCATCATTAAGAGCCCAAGGCAGTAAGCAGCATGGCCACTGCAGCTATGGCTCTGCTCCCTGCAGCTTCTCAGCGTTCCTTCCACACCACTGACTGCTGCTGAGCCCCAGTTTTCTAAAGAGTGGGCAGGCTGAGTGCTGCATTGCCACAGAATCATTTAAAGAACCTTGGGAGTATGGTGAATTCCTATCATTCCCCAGCCGTTCAGAAGGGTGTGCAGTGCAAGGGCTCTCTGGATTCCAGGGAGCTCTGTGCCCAGGTGTGGTGGAGCTGGAGACCTCCCTGTGCTGTGTGCAGAGCAGAACTTGAGCTGGCTGAGTTTTGGAGACTACTGGGAAACTGGATAGCCTGTCGTGTATAGCTCTAGGATAGAAAGAAACAGCAGCTCCCAGGTGGAATATTGGCCCTCTGTGTTAGGTTGTATATTTACCACAGAAGAGGCTGTACCCTGGGTTGTGCCAGGGAGACGTGAGACTCTGGGGCAAGACTCTGGAGTTACTTCAGGATCTGACTCGATTGAACCCAGAACCCTAATGCTGGGCAAACTTACGTGAATTCGTCAGTGTTAACTGGGCATTTGTTAAACCTGAGATGTTACTCTGGGTAATACTAGGAAAATCAGAGAAATACCATAAGTTGATCTCCATGGCTATTCGTTTGGAGAAAAGTGCAGTAAGTTTTAATTAAACCTGCGGGTGTTCAGTTCTCAGAGCAGGGTTCATGAATCAGAAAGAAGTCAGGAGGAGGAAGAGTGCTGTGGAGAGAGCTCCCCAAAGGCAGAGGGCCTAGAGTTAAACCTTAGTGGGTGAGAGCACTAGACCTGGCAAGGAAGTTCAAGCCATGCCAAGCTGCAGAGATATCCTGCAGACCCAGAGCCCAGGAGGCTTCTTCCATGAGGAGTTTGGCCCTGTAAGAAGAACTTCATTCCTCACTCCATTAATTCAGGAATCTTGTGAAAACAAGGCAGTATTAACCCAAAGGATGGTCACAGGGATTTCAGTACCATCAAATGCAATTATTCAGTGGGATAATATTCATTACAAGGAACATGTATTGAGCACAATCTCTGTGCAGAGATGTGTGGCTTATGGGGGTGAAAAAGACTCACCCCTGTATTCCTGGTGCATAGTCTTTGCAAGGAACCTTATGCCCAATGAAGAGGGGCTGCAGCTGTAGCACAGGTGGTAGCAAATGAGGATTTGGAGGCAACAGATGTGGCTCAGATCCTAGTCCTGATCCCCTTCTTGGTTGTCTGTTTTTCTTTAATTGATACATAATAATTGCATGTAATATTTTGATACATGCATACAATGTGTGATAATCAAAACAGGGTAATTGGGATATACAGCGCCTCAGACATTCATCATTTCTTTGTATTGGTGGTTATCTGGTTTTAAACACATCTTTTAACTTCATGGGCATTTTGTTTGTGTATAAGATGGGATTGATGATGACTTTCCCTCTCTTGATGTGGGAGTTTGAGAATCAAATGGGATAACGTCTGAAGTATTTGTCAACTGTAAATTGATATAGGATGTGCATCATTATGATACATGTGTGCCATGGCTTCCTGGGTTGAGTGTTATGGCATCATCACAGCAACCTCAAACTCTTGGGTTAAAATGATCCTTTTGCCTCAGCTACCTGAGTAGCTGGGACTTCAGGTTATCCTGCCATAATACCTGGATAATTTTTCTATTTTTAGCAGATATAGGGTCTTGCTCTTGCTCAGGCCTGGTCTAAAACTCCTAAGCTCAAGCAATCCACCTACCTTGGCCTCCCAGAGTGCTAGGATTACAGGCATGAACCACCACACCTGGCCCATCATGGTATAATTAGCATTTTAGGTCGTCTCTAAGACCTAACATCAAAGCATGCTGTACTTATTGGGAAGCATTTTGAAAGCTTACTGTGAATTACCTGTGGGTCTAAGCAGAACAAAACTGAATTTCTTTTAAGGAGATTCTATAATATCTTTTTGAAATTTGGGCTGGCCGTTGCATATAGTTAGTTTGAATTTATGTTGTATGTGATAGGTATAAAATAGAAGAAACAATTTTATATGTAAAACAGTTGGCCTGGGTACTAGAGAGGGAAGTGAGAGAGGAAAGGAGGAGGATGGTTAAAAAATACAATTAGGAAGAACATGGGTATGTGAGGCAAATTATATACCTACGAGCAATGGCAGAGAGGTCCTGGACCCGGGTGAGGAAGTTGGGTTCTAGTCCTTCTCCTCTTTAAGCTGTATTTACTTGGCCACATTGCTCACCTTCACCAGGACTCTGGGTTTTGTTGTTGTTGTTGTTATTTAGATTTGTTTTTATTTTATGTAAAATAACAAATAATAAAAATTTATAATTCTAAACTTAAAGGAAGTTATGGAGCCTCGGCTGTTGGGGTCAGAGACTGAATTTCAGTCAAATTTGTTTGGTTGGATGGGTAAGTTTTCACTAGTCATCAACATTCTGAGTAGTCCTTCATTCAGAAAGGATGTAATTATGACTTATGGAGTGTGTCCCAGAAGACAGCCTGAGCTGCTCAGGTGAAAGGTGGCCCATGTAGATCAGTGCTTAGACAAGCCTGTTAGGAAATTGCTGGGTTTGGAAAGATGCTGCTTCAGAAATGCTATTTGAAATAGGCAGGATAGAGGAAAGGGCATTTGGTATCAAATAAATTCTGAAAGAGAGCAAAAAATCTAATGGGAAAGGAAGAAAAGGGATAAAGAAGGCACAGTGTTAACCAGTTTGATGAAAATATTTCAAATTGTATATGAAACCAGCACATTGTACCCCATGATTGCATTAATATACACAGCTATGATAAAATAATAATAATAATATTTTTTTAATAAAAAAATATGAATTATTTTAGTCTTTAATAAAGAAAGGAATGTGACTATGTTACAGTAAAATCCACATGATTGTTGTCACTCCTTAAATTTATGAAGTATCTAGCGTTTTAATTGCTAAATGAATTTTGCTTCCAGACGTCTTTCCTTGTATGAGATTGTTCATTTTATTTTGTAGAAGCTATTTTACACCCCAAGACTAAGTGGCTGCAGCAAAGGTAGTTGGAGCTGAAAGGTATTTGTAGTGTCTTCCTGTCTGTAATGGTGAGTTATGAGCATCACTTTTCACTCACTAACTCAACACTAAATTCCAGAAGTTCCAGAAGAGAGAATATGACTCCTCCTCTCCATTATATAAGAAACAATTTTTAAAAAAGCTTGTGAGTGGCAAAAAGCATAACTTGTAAAAACCAAACTGGTCACAATGAAATAAAACCAGAAACAATGCAAAAATTAACCAAAGTTCCAGTTTCCAAGAATGATAAACTGTATCAAAACCAAACCAACTCTCCCAAATAACATTTGACAAAAGAAAAAATCAAAATTGCAATTATGTACTGTTCAGAAATTAATAATGAGGAAAATGTGACATACAAAAACTTATAGAACAAGGCCAGGGAAAACAGAGAAAAATCAGTGGTATTTATTAAATGTATTACTGAAGAAAATAATTAGCTAGAAAATAGTCATTGGCTTTCTACTGATCAAAGAATACAAATGATTTGTTACAAGAAAATTATATTAAAAAAATACATACTTGGTTGCCAAAATTGAGAAACTATTAGATAGTCCAGCCAAATTGTAATTCCTCATTTCTGGATCCTGTGCTCCTGCCAACACACCCTCTGCCTCTTTAGGAATGGCTGGAAGTTCACCCATAGATTTGGATCCAACAGGACCAAGTACAGAAAAATAGCTCTGTGTTTCATCTTCTTAAAGGGTCATTGTCCAAGGTGACACTCTGGTGCTATTGCGGGAGGCACATAGAGAAGACTTGAAAGGTGTCATTGTTTGGGGCGGTGCCTGTGGCTCAGTGTGTAGGGCACTGGCCCCATATACCAAGGTGGTGGGTTCAAACCTGGCCCCCAGCTGAACTGCAACAAAAAATAGCCGGGCATTGTCGCGGGCAGCTGTAATCCCAGTTACTTGGGAAGCGAGGCAAGAGAATCGCCTAAGCCCAGGAGTTGGAGGTTGCTGTGAGCTGTGACACCACCGCACTCTACCAAGGGCAATAAAGTGAGACTCTGTCTCTAGGAAAAAAAAAAAAAGACAAGTGTCATTGTTAGACTGTTGGAATGATACTTAGCTGTCATGTCTGAAATTGCCATATAAGTCTCTGATGTAGGATATTCCTAAACTATTAAATTTGTAAAATTTATAAAGTTATGTTATTTATGAAAATAATTTCTCTCTTTGCACCTGTTACAGGCTGATCTGGGTATATTTTCTCCATTTGAGACTTGCAAATACATAGAGAGCTACCTTCCTCATCTTCAGTCTTGGAGTATATAAAACCTCTTTCCAGTGTTTACCAACTGTTTTTCCTTTTCTGATTATCTTAGTCTGTTCTTGCTGCCATAACAAAGGAACTGAGATTGAGCAATTAATAAAAATAGATATTTATTTCTCACAAGTCTGGAGGCCAGAAGTCTAAGATCAAGACATCAGTATGCTGAGGTTCCACCCTGGGGGCAGTGTCCTTTAAAACCTGTGGAATTGTCAGTGATCGATTGAAGAAAAAGAAGATAAAAGCAGTGAGAGATAAAGACACAGGAAACACAGAATTGAGTTTTCAAAGATGGGGACGTAGGGGACCACTGCTAGCTTGGGGGTTTCAGCAAATGGCCCTGAGTGTTTGTTCCACCCAGCTTTTACTGAAGGCTGTTTTCTCATTTTGCCCAGAGGGTAAACTGAGGAAGAGAACAAAAACTTCAGCAGTTTCTCTGAGTAAGCATGTTAGTTATTATTCTATTTATAATCATTAACTTTAAGAGTCTGAGCAGCCTTGAGAAATACGAAACCTAAGCCTGTGTGAGGGCATCCTGCTGTCTGTGGTCACACACACAGATTCCTTGGGGGAGATTAATCCCTTCTAGTTCTCTGTGGAGCAGATGTGATGGCATCAGGCTCCTCTGAAGAATCTGTGGAAGAGAAGAATTTTCTTCTGATCTTCACCTGAAGGCATCTCCCTCCGTGATTAGGCATAAACCCTCCTGTCCATATTTTAGGGCTTGAGCTGTTCCCCTGATCTCTGTCCTGGCCATAATATAAATCCCTACAATGGGTATTTGCTTTGACTGTTGAGTGGGCAGGCAATGGCTTGGTTAATGTTCCTTCCCAGGCCTTGCACGTAGCTTCCTTTATGGCCATTATTCCTCAGAGTGTTTATAGACCCAGCAGGGGCATTTTCAAGCTGTATCCCTTATAGGCCAGGCTTCTAGTAAAAGCAGGAAGGCTCAGATAAGTAATTTAGCTGCTGGTTTAAAAGTAAGCTAGCTGAATTGTTTATTTCTTCTGCCTTGCTCAGCTTATTTCTGTTTTTCTCTTTTTCTGTGGGTGTTTTCCCCTGCCCAGAATGGGACCTTTGGTCCCCTTCTCCCTGCACTGGTGGGGACCCTGTCTCTGCTTCTATAATGGCACCTTGCTGTTGTGTCCTGGCATGACAAAAGGTAGAGGATCAAGAGGGCCTACCTAGTTCCCTCCAGCCCTTTCATAAGATCTTTAATTCCATTCATGAAGGCTCTGTCCTCATGATTTAATCATCTTCTAAAGGGCCTACCATTTAAATGCTGTCATACTAGGGTTTAGGTTCTAACATGAATTTTGGGGGGTACATTCAGAGCACGGCACTGAGCTCTTTGTGCTTCTGATGCTGCTCACCCCAGCTCCTCAGTATCCTGAGGTCTTCATGTTCCTTCTCTGCCTACTTTCAAAGTCTAATATCTAAAAAGGATTATAAGAATCTAAAATGTATGTTCTCATATAATTATAGAGGACCATCACCTTTCCTTTTCTGTTATCACAGAATTTAATGAGAGATTTTTATGCATCAGTCTGTACATGGAAGATTTATACCCTTAATGTCGTCCAAGACGGTCCCCTGGTCTATAGCGGATTTCTTGACTAGGTCAATACTGCTAGGGATAATGTGTACCTTTGAGGCCCTGAGATTGGTTCTACTATAGTATTAATCCATTGTGTCATTTGGTACCTGTCTCCTGGAATTTGATTTTTTTACCATATACAATGAGGTTATACTGAATTTGACTCATACCTTTGTGACATTCTGTCATCTGCAATGATGAATGTGATTCTATTTGATCATTAATGTACATATGTGAACAGATAAATAGAAATTTAAGCAGTAAAATAAAGCTTATCCTGACCTGTGTATATGTGGAGTGAGTGTACGAGGTGTCCTTGACACCTACCTGTCTATTAATGACTAGAATTGTTTTAATGAGGAGCAAAACTTTCACTTTATAGAAAGATAGGAAAATAGCTGAAGAATGGAGAGAGGCTTTCATTCTTGCACATGGGACAACTCATTTCTGCTTAGGATCCTCATTCAGGGGGAATACAAGCTGATCAGTTTTCTGGAACATAGGTGTATAAGAGACTGGGCACTAAACATTGCCAGAATAAAAGTGCTACATGTAAATTCCTCCACTGAATTTACATTGAAAATTCACACTCACATTGAAAATGGTTTCCAGTGAAAACTTACTTGCCTTCTTCAAGTGGGGAAAGGATTAGTAGTGCCGCTGTTTGCCACATCCGTCCTTGCCGTTTGGATCAGCTAGACTTCTGAAACCCAATAATGCAGGGCATACTTTTTAAATTTGGGAATGAGTGATGTATTGTGTTATCTAAATACCACACCCTTAAAAAGCCTAGAGACACCTTCATTATATCAGTTAAACATTACTGTAAAAGGTTAAACCTAGCCTTGCATATTTTCATCTGATCATGTTTTTGGTTTACTGTCCATTTCAGCTATCTAATGAATGACTGTTAAGGCTGGTCCCTGTGTCAGGTCCTTTAAGAATTCCTAAGAGAAATGAATTGCTTGTTCTCAAGTAAAAATGTTATTCTTTGTTATAGCAGGTCCAGGTATAATGCAGCAGTAGGATGGGGAAGAGGATATATTTTGTAGTATGTAGGTGACCCCACCTTGCTCTTGAGTCTGTACTCAAAGGGGTAATGAAAATAACACATAAATAAAGGATGACAATACAGATGTTCAGGGTGGGGAGACCACATTTTTTTTTTTTTATTAAGGAAGAATAACCAAATAGCAGAGGCCTTATATAGCAAGTGACATTGACTTATTTCTATAAACTGGTTGGAATTTTGACCAGTGAAGATGAGCAGGGAAACCATACTGAGTAGAGGAAATTAAAAATGAAGTAGAAAGATGGGAGAATGTTTGGGAACATGGAGCAGCCAACTTTGGGTAAAGCACAGAGCCAAAGTAAGAGGATGGCTATAGATAAGACTACAATTACTGGTTCTGGGCATAATATGCCAGGCCTTGGATCTGAGGGGCTGGAAATTAATTTGGTAGTTAATGAAAGTCATTAAAAGCTTTCGTGCAGTGAAGTGATAGGATTAGAATTCCATATTGGGATTAATTCTGAAAGAGTACATAGGCTATATTGATGGAGTGGAGAAAGAAGAAAGAAATGAGCTAAAAGGTTGTTTCCATTTTTCATTTGCTGTCAGAAGTAATGGATGAGGCACTAGGAGCACACTTGCAAAGGGAGCTGTGGATATCCAGGCTGTTACCAAAAGGAGACTATTTCAGAGTTTTCAGTCAATGAAGTCAGGAATAAAAAATAGTTCCAAGCAATTTAAACCTGGGTGACGGAGGGTTGAAGATCGGAATGTCATTTGAGGGGTACCCCTTTGTGCTTGGAAACTTCCTTCTCCATCCTATTCTGCTCATTAATTAGAAAGGCTTTTCTCTCTTTTGCATTCTCCTATACTTAGTTTATAATTCCATTGGAACACTTATAACATATTTTCATCCTTCAGATTGTATTTTATTTAGTGGTAATCTTGGTTGTAAATCTCCACGCAGCATCCCTCAGACTTGTGACAAATTACCTTACATGTGGCAGAACTGCTAGCAACACTTACCTTTCTCAGGAGAGGATTGTATTAAGGTGGTGGAAAAGTTTAGAAGCAAGTTCAGTTCAATATCATATTTACTGATTATCGTGTTAGTTGCTGGTTTAGAAACAAAATAAACATGGCCACTGTCTCATCAAGCAGTGGGAGCCCAGAGAAAAAATAATTGCACTATATTGTGAGGATACTGTAAAAGGAATGTGCATGGGGAGCTGTGGGAACAGAGAAGGCAGATGCTATTCCACAGGCAGAGGAGGAGGCAGAGTAAAGGGAGGAGGAGTGTCAGAAGGACTATTGAAGAGAAGCTTTTATAGTGGAGAAGGAGTAAAGAATACAAGTGATGTTGTTCTTTAGAAGATCCAGAGTAAAGCTACTCGGGAGGCTGAGGCAAGAGAATCGCTTAAGCCCAGGAGTTGGAGGTTGCTGTGAGCTGTGTGAGGCCACGGCACTCTACCGAGGGCCATAAAGTGAGACTGTCTCTACAAAAAAAAAAAAAAAAAGAAGATCCAGAGTAAAGGAGAAAACTCAAAAAAAGTATATGCCTGTGAGAGATATAGAAAGAGAGAGTGAGTACATAAAAGAGAGATATTATTATTGTTTTTGTAGGGCCTAGGCCTAGGGGAAGCATGTGTGTGTCTGAGGGGAAGGTCACAATGTCTCATGATATTCTGACTGCCACAAATGTTATTTCCCTGAATACATTTCCAAGGGCCTTCTACTTTCAATCATGTAGAAATGAACATCATCTTTTTTTGTCCAAACTGAGGGATGTAATTGTGGGTTTGCAGGAACTTGCCTAAGAATGGGAGATGCATTGGCCACTGATTTTTTTTTAAACAGATTCTTAGAGATTTATGACTTTTTCTGGAGAAGGAGCAAACTAGAGAATGATAGAAGGAGGGCTATGTGATCACCCACTCAACCTTTAGAATAATGAAGTAATTATGAACTTTGGAAATAATCAAGGTATCATTCTATAGATACACAGTCAAAAGGAAAAAAGAAACCTACTTTAGGAGGTGTCTTAGAAGCACAATTGAAATAATTCAGCAAAAAAAAACCCACATAGAAATATAAGGGATGTGCTTTGATTAACCTTTATACTTCGAAGAAGTATAGATATTTTGAACAATATTTTACTTCTTAAGGATTAAAGTGAGGATTCTGTGTTAAGAAGAAAAAGAACTCCTGTCTAATTTCTAAAGAAGAGAGGAAGATGTGTTGAGAAAAGGTTTTGAATCATATAATGTTTGTTGATAAGTAACTATTTACTGAAAAGACTCAATCCTAGAAAAGATTTACCTATTTGCAATTTAGCACTAAAAACCTACACAGTATAGAAAAATGGCCTGACTTGGGGATTAAGGAATATTTAAACTATTACTTATAAAGTCTATAATAGGTTATTTAAAAAATATATTTCTATTGAATTTGTAGTAAGATGAAATTAGTATTAATTTCTTAAACCTTTCATTGAATTTTATAAATTGGTAAATTAAAAATTTATCTTAACAGAGCACAGTTTTAAAAATTCTTTAACAATCCTATTTTCAAATATACAAACTTAATGGTTCTTTTTATTAAGATTTATTATTTTTTAACTCTAATTTTTTTATTAAGTCTTTTATACATAGATCATAAATACATTTATGCCATTTTCAATGTTTTGATTCTTTGTACAAATTGGAGTGCTTACATCATACTAATCAATGTAGCTTTCACCTCATTTACCCAATTATAGCATTAGGACATTTGTGTTCTATACATGATAGATCCAACTTGTATTTGCAATGTGCTCCATAGGTGTGGTCCCCTACTTTCTCCTACTATCCCTCCCACCCCACTCCATGCCCTCTCCTCTCCCTCCCCTTCCCTCCTTCATCCTAGGCTAAAGTTGTGTTTCATTTTTCATATGCAAGTGTGAGTGATTACCAATTGGTTTCACAGGAGTACTGAGTACATTGGATACTCTTTTTCCTATTCCTGAGATACTTTACTAAGAAGAATATTTTCCAGTTCCATCCATGTAAACATAAAAGTCTCCTTTTTTTTTACTGCTGCATGGTATTTCATGTTATACACAAACCACAATTTATTAATCCATTCATGGGTTGATGGGCACTTGGGCTTCTTCCATGACTTGGAAATTATGAATTGAGCTGTAATGAACAATCTGGTGCAAATATCCTTATTGCCAAATGATTTTTGGTCCTTTGGATATACACCTAGAAGAGGAATTGCAGGATCAAATGGCAGGTCTACATTTAGATCCCTGAGTGTTCTCCAAACTTCCTTCCAAAAGGAACATACTAGCTTGCATTCCCACTTGCATTCTAGTAGTGCAGAAGTGTTCCCTTTTCTCCACATCCACGCCAATATCTGTAGTTTGGGGATTTTGTTATGGGGGTTACTCTTACTGGAGTTAGATGGTATCTCAGAGTAGTTTTGGTTTGCATTTCTCTTATGATTAAAGATGATGAGCATTTTTTCATGTGTCTGTAGGCCATGTGCCTGTGTTCTTCAGAGAAGCTTCTGTTCATGTCTCTTGCTCACAATGAAATGGGATCACTTGTTTTTTGCTTAGTAATAAGTTTGAGTTCTCTGCGGATTCTGGTTATTAGACCTTTGTCGGTAACTTGCAAAAATCCTCTCCCATTCTGAGGGCTGTCTATTTGCTTTACTTAGTGTGTCCTTGGCAGTGCAGAAGCTTTTTAATTTGATCAGATCCCAGTAATGTGTTTTTGATGTTGCTTCAATTGCCTGGGTGTCTTCCTCATGAAGTATTCTCCCAGGCAATTTTTTTCAAGTGTTTCCCCTGTACTTTCTCTAAGAATATTTATAGTTTCGTGTCTTAAGTTTAAATCCTTTAACCAGTAAGAGTCAATTTTTGTTAGAGGAGAAAGGTGTGGGTCCAGTTTCAGTCTTCTACAAGTTGCCAGCCAATTCGTCCAGCACCATTTATTGAATAAGGAATCTTTCCTCCAATTTATATTTTTAACAGGCTTATCAAAAATCAAATGACAATAAGTGTCTGGATTCATCTCTTGGTCTTCAATTCTGTTCTATACATCTACTTCTCTATTTTTTTGCCAGTACCATGCTGTTTTGATCACTATAGATTTATAGTATAGTCTGAAATCTGGAAGTGTGATTCCTCCTGATATGTTTTTATTTCTGAGTAATGTCTTGGCTATTCAGGGTTTTTTCTGTTTCCATATAAAACGAAGTACTAATTTTTCCAGGTCTTTAAAATATGACAGAGGTGCTTTAATAGGGATTGCGTTAAATCTGTAGTTTGCTTTAGGTAGTACAGACATTTTAACAATGTTGATTCTTCCCAGCCAAGAGCATGGTATATTTTTCCATTTGTTAACATCTTCAGCGATTTCTTTTCTCAGAGTTTCATAGTTCTCTTTATAGAGATCTTTTATGTCCTTAGTTAAATACACTCCCAGATATTTCATCTTCTTTGGGAGATCAAACTATCACTCTTTGCAGATGATATGATTATATATCTGGAAAATCCCAGGGAATCAACTACAAAACTCTTAGAAGTGATCAAGGAATATTGTAACGTCTCTGGATACAAAATTAACACTCATAAATCTGTACCCTTTATACACACCAATAATAGTCAAGGGGAAAAAACAATCATGAAAAAGATTTAAACTTCATTCACTAGAGTTTATGTCTTAAAATCTCTCTGAAGCTTTTCCTGATTCATCAACTTTTAATTATTTCACCCCTTTGAATATATTTTCTTCTTTTATTTTTAAATATAACATTAATAAAGAAAAATGCATTAAACTTATATGTTCAATTTAACAAATTATTATAGCACTAACACTAGAATAACCACCCTCCACATCAAGAAATAGTGCATTACATTGTCACTTTTGTGATAATCACTCACTTATGTTTGCATGTAAACAATGTGGCTTACTTTTCCCTATTTAGGAACATTATACAAATACAGTCATACTGAAAATATTCTTTATGTCTTCCATCTCTTTGCTTTATATTATGTTTTTGAGAGCCATTCATATTATTGCCTGCAGCTGCAGTTTATTTTCCTTAGTCTATAATAATAGAGTGTCTGATTCCATCACAACCTGAGCCTTCCTTTGAGAGTGATTTCAGTTGTCTACATTTTGGGGTATTATGAAAAATGACGCCATGAACATCCTTGTTTATGTGCCTTAGTGCACTTGTGCATGAGTATTTTTAGAACAAAGAATCTCAAAATGTGACCTTTGGATTCACAATTTTACTATAACATGGGACCTTAGAAATGCAGATTCTCAGAAACTATGGGGTGGAGCCCAGCAATCTGTGTTTTAACTAGTCTTTCAGATGGTTCTGATGCCTGTTAGAGACTTAGAACCATCTATTATTACACTCACGGTATATAGTCGTAGTGAGGCAGTGCTGTCTGTGTTATAGAACGACGAGAAGGTGGTTTGTACTTCTCGGAGCTTTACCCCTAGCTACTTTTAGTATGCACAACATCAGAAATGTTGTCTAGCATACTCAGTTACCCGCTTAAGTTTAAAGATTGTAGCGTCTACTCATATGTTTATCATCCTGTACCAGAAATCTGTTTGTTCTAATAAATTGTCAATATGTGCTTTCCTAAGAATAAACACAATGCACTACTAATCCAGATAGAACACAGCCTTGTGAACTGCTAAACTCAGTGACACCAACAATGAACACATAAAGATGTTTTCCCACCAATGAGCTAAGACAATAAACCCAAGGACATGAAATACAAATTATCTACATAAGTTACAAAGTCACTAAAACACATCCACCCACCATAAAGTCCTGTTCAGAACATCTTGTTTCACCAATTGTCACACATAATAAAAATCAATAAAAAAAATAATACTTATCAAAGAATTTACTCTAAATCAAAATTATAATTATCAATAACAATAAGATCAAATAGTAAATGTAAAATTAGTCAAGCATTAACATAAAAAAGATGTCAAGCTATTCTAAAAAAATAATAAGAAACTAAGATAGAAAAAAGCGGACAAAGTTAACTAATAACCGCCACCCTCCAGAAGCGAAACGTTAAAACATAACAATACATGATAAATCACACTTGTAAACGCAAAGATAACCCACACACGTAAACAAAAAGATTGCATTATGTAAGCTCTATAAAAATGTATAAATACCAACATATGTACCCAATAAATTCACAGCTGCATACTTCACCCGTGGTGTGCCAGACTGTCTTTCCTGCGCCGACCTCTCAACTTTCCTCGTTCCGTAGCAGGTGGCGCCCGAACAGGGACCTAAAGGACAGGTAATCTTCTCTCTCTTTCTTTCTTTTTCAAGGTTGAGAACGACTCTTACCAGAAAGCTGCAGTCCCGCCGGTAAAGGCTGACCGGTTAAGTGTAAGCAATCACAAGATCCATGGAGCACGCATTAACTAAGGAAGAAAAAATCTTGAGTACTATGTTGCAGCGTTTATTGGCAAAGAACGGGTTCAATGTGTCCCTCAAACGGTTGGAGGAGCTTATACATTTTCTTATTAAACAAGGTACGGAGAAGCCGTACCAAGACTTTATTTCAAGGCTAAAAGAAGCCATTAACAGAATACTCCCCCCGTCTGAGGGCACATCACTGTTGCTCAAACAGTTAGAAGCATGCATGGATGCCTCACCAGCGATAGTCCAAAGTATGGCCTATGCTACAACAATACAAGGACAGAAATTCAACGCCTATATTAAGAATACCTTCAATAAGAAAGGTAAGGGACCGAAAACTCCTACTGACACTTGCTACAATTGTAGCAAACCAGGTCACATGCAAAAGGACTGTAAACAGTCCCATGCCAATAAGCCAAGGGGGGAACCGCCCGGCTTATGCCCTCATTGTAAGAAGGGGCGACATTAAAGAAATGAATGTAAATCAAAATTTCATAAGAATGGAACCCCCTTAAATAACAAGGGAGACACTGATCCTGAGGATCAGGACATACAGAAATCAAAAAACTAAATAAAAAACATTCTCCCAACCCAAACTCCAAAAAAAAACAAACTATAGCTTATAACACACAGCCTTTATCTACATTAAATCCTCAAGCCCCTGAATTTACTATTCATAACCTTTCACGAGGCACTCCTAAAAATACAGGTTTAAATTTAACAAATGAAAAAAATGTCTTATTATCCAAATGGGACGGTGTCACTTTAATTCCTACTGCCGTCAAAGGACAACTTTTACCTGGAACAGTTAAAATTATAATTAGTAAAAGTTCAAATTATACTAAAAACTTTAAAGTTATTCCAAAAGTAGTTAACTCAAATTCAGAAAAGACAACACAAAAGGAGGCGCCAACAGCTACTACAAGATCTCACCCACCGCTTAAAGAAAATGAAAGTACACTCGCCAATAGCAAACAAAACCACCGGGCGCATTTCCACTGGCTCCAAAACAGCTAAAAAAACCCAGCAGAGAAGGAAGCTAGGGGCCCCCCTGCCCTTCGTAAGGCGGGCCTACCTCCCAAGTGTTACAGCCCCCAGACAACAACACTGGCAAAATCCCAAGAGTAAAATTTAGAACCTTTATTATTGGCCCTTTACCACTAATAATTTGTATAAATAAAAAAAATATTTTTACAAACTAAATCTTTATCAACGGATAAAATTCTTACCTTTTAAACCTTCTAATTATCAGTTTAACTAAATAAATAAGTGACTTCATAATAAACTAAGATCCTATTTAATAAAAAGTAAGTTTTTGAGAATAAGAAAAATTAAACAGAAAGGAGAATGACATTATGTAAAAAAAAAATCTTGTGTGATAAATTTTATCCTAAAACAAAATAGTTATATAAAAAAGTAAAAGACAAAACAAAAGTTCAAGAAAGTTTAAAATGTTTATAGATAATCTGTACAAGTTAAATGAAACTCATAAAAAAAAATTTATAAAAAAATTTACATGTAATCCAGTTAACTATGTATTTCCTTTAAAATCTTTTAACTTATAAAAATAACTAATTGTATTACATCCTTTAATATTCAACATGATAAACAAGTAAATGTTATGTTAATTATAAAAAAACCTTCTTATGTAATGTTACCTGTAAATCTACAAAGCAATCCATAGTATAATAATACAGCATTACAAGTGTTAAAAACACTTAATAAATTAATTAAACCTAAGAAATTTGTGACAACTTTAATTTTAGACATTACAACGTTAATTTCTATAATCACTACTTTTGCTGTAACTACTACAGCTTTAATACAACAAATACATACAACATACTATGTCAATACTCTTAACAATAATATAACTTTAACATTAATGACACAAGCTAATATGAATAATAAGCTTAAAACTAAATTAAATGTGTTAAAAAGGATAGTCTTAACTTTAAGTCAAAACATTAAATACATACAACAGAAACTACAAACAAAATGTCACTCAACATTTCAAGCCATTTACATTACACCTTTACCATATAATGTATCTAACTCATAAAACAAAGTACAAGCACATCTTCAAAATGTCTAGAAAAACAATAATATAACACATAATTTACACAGCTTACAACAAGATATTACAGCCATGAGTCAAGCTCATTTACCAGTAACTTCTCTTAATACATTAACCCAATCTTTAACTAATGGGTTTAAAACACTCAATCCTCTTAACTAAATCCAGTATATTGTACTCATAACCATTATTGGTTATTTATCATTTTATGTTATGTTGTTGTTACCATGTCTCATACGGTGTCTGTTTTCCTCTATTATCTCTATACGCCAAGAAGTCTTTAAACTACAATTTAAAAACAAAAAAGGGGGAAATACCACACCCACGGCATATAGCCGTAGTGAGGCAGTGCTGTCCGCGTTATAGAACAACGAGAAGGTGGTTTGTACTCCCCGGAGCTTTACCCCCAGCTACCCCCAGTATGCACAACATCAGAAATGTTGCCTAGCATACTCAGTTACCCGCTTAAGTTTAAAGATTGTAGCGTCTACTCATATGTTTATCATCCTGTACCAGAAATCTGTTTGTTCTAATAAATTGTCAATATGTGCTTTCCTAAGAATAAACACAATGCACTACTAATCCAGATAGAACACAGCCTTGTGAGCTGCTAAACTCAGTGACACCAACAATGAACACATAAAGATGTTTTCCCACCAATGAGCTAAGACAATAAACCCAAGGACATGAAATACAAATTATCTACATAAGTTACAAAGTAACTAAAACACATCCACCCACCATAAAGTCCTGTTCAGAACATCTTGTTTCACCAATTGTCACACATAATAAAAATCAATAAAAAAATAATACTTATCAAAGAATTTACTCTAAATCAAAATTATAATTATCAATAACAATAAGATCAAATAGTAAATGTAAAATTAGTCAAGCATTAACATAAAAAAGATGTCAAGCTATTCTAAAAAAATAATAAGAAACTAAGATAGAAAAAAGCGGACAAAGTTAACTAATAACCGCCACCCTCCAGAAGCGAAACGTTAAAACATAACAATACATGATAAATCACACTTGTAAACGCAAAGATAACCCACACACGTAAACAAAAAGATTGCATTATGTAAGCTCTATAAAAATGTATAAATACCAACATATGTACCCAATAAATTCACAGCTGCATACTTCACCCGTGGTGTGCCAGACTGTCTTTCCTGCGCCGACCTCTCAACTTTCCTCGTTCCTTCTCCCTACACTCCCTCGGACTGAGGCCCATCGACTGGCGGTCCGTAGCAATCTATGGTATATACTCTGAACTAGAATTAGGTCTCAGGTTACATATATCTTCACCTGTGCTAGTTCAAGCAAGTTATACCAACTTACAATATCACTAGAAGTATATTTTGTTAAATCCATAACTTATCACATGAAAATCTGAAATCCTGTGATAAAATGCAGAGTTTTTGAATTTCAAACATGCTTAATAAAATTCAAATGTATTATTATTTATTCGTAGGTCCTGATGCATTATTATTTTTCTTGATTGTGAATAAGCAGATATTAGACAATTATGGCTTTTTTTTTTTTTTACTTTGGACAAGGATTAATTTCTTTAATCAGCTTTACCTAACCATTTTATTTTAAATTAATTAATCAATTTTCAAATAGGTAATGTATGCAAAGGATACTCATTTCAAAAGTTGCAAAAATTATATACATATAATGAAAGTAAGTCTCCCTCCAATTCCACATTTCAATTCCATATTTCCCCTCCTAAGTCAACCACAGTGACAGTTCCCAGGATTTAAAACCAGTTTCTCTAGACACATATGCTATGTGCCATTTAGGATGAGTGCTGCTTCCTCTTCTGGCCTTCTGTGGTTCCGTGGCTTATTTTCATAATAGAATTTATTACACTGAATGGTTATTATTTACATTTCTGTTTCCTACTCTAAACTGTAAAATCTTTGGAAGTTAAGATTAAGTTTTATTATATTCATATTCATAAGATAGAAAGTGGGTGGTGCCTGTGGCTCAAAGGGGTAGGGCGCTGGCCCCATATGCGGGAGGTGGCAGGAACCCAGCCTGGCCAAGAACTGCAAAAAAAAAAAAAAAAAAAAAAATAGACAGTTTTTGGTATAATAAAGGTAATTAATAAAAAATACAGTACCTAAATGAGTTACATCCATAATTTTTACATTTCCGATGCTCTCAAGTTGTAATGTCTGGCATTCTCACCTGCTTTTTCTTTCCCAGCATCCTTTGGATAACGTTTGTGAAATGGCATCTCATGATGAATGTGACTCTGTGCAGGTAGGTAAATAGCTAATGAGCTTTGCTGGCCTTTAGAACCCAAGTGCAGGAAGATGGGTATCTTCTCCTTCTCTGCTCTCCTCTGAGAAGCCACAAAGGACTTTGCTGCTTTCTTGCTTTGAAAGGCTTCTAAATACTCCAGTTTGCAGAATCCATCCATTATCATTGATTACACAGCAACAGGACACTCATTTGATTAGAGGAAATGATTACTTAGGTTTTTTTTTTTTTTTTTTTGCTAGAACAGCCAATGTTTGCTAAATTGGAGTTTTAACCTTTTTACCTAAATAAGGTTTCTTTTCTTGAAAACTTATTGAGTTGCACGTTTCTGAGCATTCTGGGGTTCTGTCTTACCACTGTTGGAAATCTGCTCTTTGAATCTAACAAGGAAGCATTTTAAGGCTTTCATTGAGTTTAGGAAAAGGATGTTAGTTCCATCATCTCTGGCTATATTTGTATGTTGAGAAATTTGTCTTTTAAAGTCTGTATTTATCCAAATAACAGCTAAGAATTATAACTGGTATATTATTTGATTTTCTTGTCTCCAGTATGAAATAACAGCCAGGTTTTTCTTTTTCTTCTTCTTATCATAAATGTGAGGGTATTTTTCTAGAGCTGCAAAGTCTAAGAAAAAGTTACTTGAAACTTGTGTTGCATTGATGTAGCCAATACACAGGTTGGGTTGTGTTGCGAATGTGTGAAGGAGAGAGAAATTTTCCTGGAATCATTCTATTTCTTGAGTACTGTGTCATGAATAATGGGAAAATAAGATTGCAACCTCTATTTTCTTCTGCATTCTGTTTGCCTGAAAAATTGACTTCCAACCTTTAACTCTGAGTTTTAATTTGTCTTTTGACATAAGGTGTGTTTCCTGCAGACAGCAAATAGCTTGTGTTTTTAAATCCAATCAGCCAATCTATGCCTCTTAAGTGGGGAATTCAAGCCATTAACATTTACTGAGACAATAAGTGTGGTAGCATTCTATTCATCTTATTTTGTGAAAGTACATTGCTTAGTTTTCTCTTTTACATCATTGTGGAAACTAGGTTCTGTCCTTTAATTTCTGGGTGTTTACTTTGCTGAAGGTCCATTGTGATAGTCTGTGTAGAATAGGTTGAAATATTTTCTGTAGGGCTGGTCTTGTTGTGGCAAATTTCCTCAATGTTTGCATATCAATAAAAGATTTGATTTCTCCTTCAATTTTAAAGCTTAGCCTAGTGGGATATAGAATTCCGGGCTGGAAGTTGTTCTGTTTAGGTAGATTAAAGATAGATGACCATTGTCTTCTGGCCTGAAAAGTTTCATTAGAGAAGTCTGAGGTGAACCTGATGGATTTGCCCCTGTAGGTCAGTTGGCGCTTATTCCTGGCAGCTTGCAATATCTTTACTTTTGTCTTAACTTTAGATAGATTCATCACAATGTGCCTTGGAGAAGCTCTATTTGAATTGAGGTGACCAGGAAACCAATATCCCTCTGAAAGGAGTATTTCAGAATCTTTGGTGATATTAGGAAAATTTTCATTTATAATAATCTCTAGAATGGCTTCCATTCCTCTGGAGCATTCTTCTTCCCCTTCTGGGATGCCTATAACTCATATGTTTGAACACTTCATAGAGTCCCATAATTCTGTCAGTGAACGTTCTGCTTTCTCTCTCTTCTTTTCTGCCTCTTTAACTATCTGAGTTATCTCAAGAGCTTTATCCTCTACCTCTGAGATTCTTCCTTCTGCGTGATCTAATCTGCCCTTGATATTTTCTGTTGCATCCTTAAGTTCCTTCAGCTCTTCCATGTCCTTTCTATATTCTTTGTATCTTTCATCTCTTATTTGATTTTTTTTTTTTTGATTTCCTTTTGGTTATTTTCTACTTTCTCAGCAATTTCCTTCATTGTTTTTTGATTGTTTTCCACTATCTCAGCAATTTTCTTCATTGTTTTCGTCATCTGTATTTTAAATTCCCCTTATGTCATTGCTAACACGTCTTTATAGGAGGAGTCCTCTGCTGTAGCTACCTCTCAATCCCTCAGAAGGGGTTACTCTGAACTGGTATTTTGTGTTACCAGGATTTTTCTGCCGATTCTTCTTCATGAATGCTTTTTTGTATTTGTTTCCTTATGCTAATTATTCTTTCACTTTTTCTTGCTCTTTAAAGTTTTAATGAGTTCTTTTGGTAATGGACCAGAAGGATGAGAAAATTGAAGAGCAAGAAGGGAAAAAAGATTTAAAAAAGAAAGAAAAAAAAAGAAAGAAGAGGGGGTGATTAAAAGGAAATATTGACAAAAATAAGAAAGGCACTGAAAGAAAGAAACAGGAGTAATACAGGTGTATAGTAGGGTGTATAGTACGGTACTATGACCCAACCTTGAAGACCCCCAACCTCTGGGGGCCCTGGGTTGGGTGATTCCTTTGAGGTCAACGGATCTTTGCCAGCTGGATCACTTCATATTTTTTAATCTATTAAGAAACAGATTTACTTGGCTTGGTAGATAGGACAATTGTTCCCAAGAGTCAGGAAAAATAAGTTCCCAAATGTTTGGCTCTTATGAAATTCAGCAGTGTTATTACAAAGAATTAGGTAGGACTATATATACTCTCCAAGGTATATTGCTACTGACTTAAGAAGGGTGCAAAGTGTTATTTTTGATATTATCTCATTTATTTATTAAAAAGGATATTTCTGTATGTTAGGTGCCTAATTTTTATAAGGATCAGACAAAACCGGTTACTTCTGGGTAGTGGGAGTAGTATTTGGGACAAAGTTGTGGAGTTAAGTACATAGAAAGACTTTTTTTTCTTTCACTTTAAAATGCTTTTCCATGAGCTAGTAATAAAAAAGTTAGATAAATGTAAACTCCAGCTGCATGACACCTTTTATTAGGCACTGAAGGCTTGAATTAGTTTCCTTATCTGAAACAATCAATGATAATTACTTTGGTAATGAGTGTCCCCAAACCACACTTCAACCGTAAGACCACTGGTGGTGTTATTTCAAAGCCCCCAAGAGAAACTGTTGGCTGTACAGACATTTTCAAAGTTGCCAGTGTTGCTTTAATTGAACTGCCATCCTAATTCATTGTCTCTGCTTCAACAATATCCAATTCATTCTTTGCACCATCCCCTAAACTGAATGTTCTTAAAGATAACTAGTGCACACTTGCATCATTATCCACCTTAAAGTGATAATCTTTGTTGGCCTTTAGTTCACAACCAAAAAGACAGTTCTGAGTTCAAGGGACTCATGCCCATCAAATCTTCGATGAGGTGGTGGCACGCACTTAGGTGGGAGAGAAGGCAGATGGAGATAAAGGACTACTGCTCCAAGGAACAGCTGTTCAGGACCCCATCTTAAGGAAATATTATAAAAGCTTTTGCTCAGCTGGGTAATAATTAGCCTTTCTTGTCCTGCAAGTATTTAGAGAAACAAGTGACCAGAACACAATATGTGTCTTTGTATTTTTATAGCACATTTTGTATTTTGATACATATAGAGAGTTCCCTTTAAGAAGCCATTCAATTTACATTGTCACTATCAGTTTATGAGAGTTTTCTCATATCCTTGGTATCACTGAGAATTGATACTCATTTTGATGTTTGCCATTCTAGAAGGTAAAATATACTAAAGCTTTAGTGTACAAACTCAGCAAGTAGGTGATCTGGGCCTGAATCTTATTCTACTACTCATTAGTTGTATAAACTGGGTGAGTAACATTTTGTAGTTTTCTTTTATAAAATATAATATCACGTTATTATTGTTTATTGAGAGATATTTTGTGCTATCTGTCGACATTTTAAATGAGACTTTCCATAATATTTTCTAATGGTTGTAAATATAGATTTGGATATATTAATATAGATATATTATGAAGTACGATGTTCTGATTTCATGCTACCTTACTAACTCCAAGTAAGTGGTAAAACTCCTTAACACTTTCTTTCACTTGTTTGAGTTTCTATTATCTCCTTTATCTTTCAGCTTCCAAGGGCAAGATAATCCTTTTTTTAATATTTGAGTGTCCAGAATTGACTGTATTTCCTAAATACAATAAAGAATATATGCTTGATAATTTATTGGATAAATGAATTAATATACAAATAAAATGCTTTCAACCATATAAAGATCTTTTACTCCCGTTCAGATGGAACTATGTAAATGACTGCTAGTTTTGTTCAGCATTCACAGCAGAAATTCTAGGGATACAAACAAGTAATATCTCAGGTGTTCCTTTTGAGATCCTACTATTGAAAGAAGAATTTAAAAAAAAAATCTTCAACCTCATTTTAGGAGCTTTTGAAAGGCCATTTCTATTTATTTTCAGGAAGAATGCAATATTGGCGACAGCGTGCAATTTCCTCTCTTCCTGTTCATGGCAAATAGCATCACTTCCTCGCTATTATCTGATTTGCAAGTTGAAGACACTGCTGTTGCTAGAGAACAGACATTGTCAGCAAGTCTCCAGTCAACATTTTTAACTAGACTTAGATGAAGCTGTGTAAGAAAGAGCTTTTCATTCTGAAATCAAAGAACAACATGAGAGGCCAGAACACTGAGTTGAACCTAGCAAGTTTAACCTTTAAAACGTATAGTGTAAAGTACTGCTTTTAGGTTTAAATAATCAATGGCACAAGACAGAGAGACATAGGTTGGTAGCACTTCTAGCAGAAAAAAAAAAAAAAAAGTTGCCTTTAACTGACCACACGATCAATTGAGCCTTAAGTAGCTGGTGACTGTTAATACATGAACCCAAATTTAGCTTTAGTAGAGGTGCTACTCTTTCCTGCTGAGGTGAGATTATACCTGGAATACTGGACTCAGTTCCTAATAGAAATTTAGGAAGAGACTTATTCAATTGCGTCTAGAGAGAAAAATCATGTGATTTTGAGTGATCTTAATGATGTATATGTGTGTGTTTTTTAAATTCTATAAGCTATGATTAAAGTACTGGATATATCCTAAAAAGGCATTTCTTTCATAAGTTCAGTAGAACTGTGATCTGAGGAAATTCTGTGTGAAAATGGGACAGCTCTCATTTAATTCTCAGTTTCTCTCCAGAAGATAAAACAAGAATAACAGATATAAAGTTATAGGAGGTAACTTTTGGCTACTAGCTAGCTATCACTAGAGTTAATAAGGTGTGCAACTTTCTGAGGTTAGTGTCTTTATGACTGTTTGACACAGAGGAATGCTAAGGCTCAGAGGACAAAGGCTAATGGCCAGCAGAGTGAGCCCAGGCCAGCAGTTAGAGACCCAGCTTTCTAACTTGAGTTTCCACGCACTTGTCACCATTTTCCCTCCAGACCCGGAAGTGGATGTCCCCTGAGGTAATGGGTATCTTTTTAGATATGGGGTATGGTTCAGCAGAGTCTCAACTAAATATCCTTCTGTCAGGAATGTTGTAGAGGTTACTTTTGAATTGAGTGTTAAATGGCAGGTTAAGAACACACTGGAAGATAGTTTTTCCTAATTCGGCATGGAATCCATATTCTAGTAGGTGGATCCTGCTCCGTGGGACCTTAAAAGGTGCTCCATGAAAACAGGATACTTTCATCAAACAAGTTTGAGCTTGGGTAGATCTGGGTTAAGCCAACTTTCACAGGTTTATTTACTACAAAACATCTAAAGCCTTTAATACTCTTATGTGCATTGTGACCTCTTAAACATGTTTGAAAAAGAGAATCCTTTTTAGTCATGGTGCTCTATAATATTTCTCATAACTACCATGCTGTGGAACACAGTTTTGGAATACTGAGCTAATATCCCTTTCATCTATAAGAGACTGTATAGAGAAAATAACCCAGATGGGTTTGATAATGTCCACTGTGTTCAAAGAGCAATGTGAAGCCAAACCAACTTTGTAAAAAAGACTATGGCAAGTAAATTATCTGCTTATTCCCCTTGCACTGTTTCTAGTGGTAAGAAACATGAATTTGAGTATGATCTAAATTTGCACCCTGAGAGTTTATAACCAACATGAAGTCATATACATTCTCTTTCATCTAGCTCTCCCTTCTGGGGAGTTTCTGAGAGGGATGAGGGAAGTCTTCCAAGGTGTACACAACCCAGGAGGGAATCTGAGGGCTGAGGAGGATCCAGATGAGGAGGTGGAAGGAAGGAAAATCAGACCAGATGCCCTATCTCTGATTTGAAGGCACTTTCTACCTGAGGCAGCACAGCCTCCTGCAAGCTTGAATGGCTCCTGTAAATTTAACAGGACTCCTGGAAAAGTCACTGGCAGTTCAAGTGATTCACTCTCAAGTGGCAGAATTATTGGGCAGGTGAAGTGGTTCAGTTCAGTTAGGCACTGTGATAGTTAATTTTATGTGTCTAAGCCTCTGGGTGGCCAGACGTTTGGTCAAACCTTACACTTGGTGTGTCTGTGAGGGCATATTGGAAAGAGATTAATGTTTGATTGGGTAGCCTTAGTTAAGGGGCTTGTGAATGTGCTTTGTCTGATCATCTGAAGACCTCAGTAGAACAGGAAACTACACTGCTTGAGCTAGCACATTGATCTTCTCCTGCCTTTTACTGGAGCCACATCATCAGCTCCCCTGGTCTCTAGCTTGCCTACTATAGATCTTGATACCCATCAGGCATCATCACTGCATGAGCCAGTTCCTTATAATAAATATCTGTCTTTTCTGTCATTTGCCCATCTACCTATCCCATTAGTTTCTCTGGAGTGCCCTAATGAATATAGGTTCTCTTTGGATATAAGCAACTGGAATTCCCACAAATTATCTCATGTGTTAGATGGTTTTCAGGGAAATATATGTGCACAGAAAACTGGAAAAGCTTAATGATCTGGTCTTGATAGAGTAGAGCTGGTAATGGGATGTTAATGTCTTCTTAATCTGCCCAGCTACTGCGTGAATATCTGTTCAAATCTCCTGCTCTTGGTCCTGTATATATTTTTCTGAACTTCATAGATCTTGCTTACTCAGATCCTGCTTACTTATACCTTTCTCTTTTATAATTTAAAACTCTATTTCATTGCATCTTTTCAATTTAGTTTTATTTTTGTTTTATTTTTTTTTAGGGGATAGCAGTGCCATTTTCTGTAGGAGAAAACATAATGGTCCCTGCTTCATCTTTTCATGACAAGCCACATAGCAAATCACTCATCTTCCTGTAGATTGGATTTCTGTAGTTAGACCTTAGATCTCTATCTAGGCCCAATCAGTTCAAATAGAAAATGAAGAATCATAGAATATAACATGGCCATCAGGACTTTCCCCTCTGCAAGGATTATGTGCTGGAAGCTTCTCTTAGAAGCGCTATGGTGTATCCTACCCTGTATTGTGACGGCTGGGACACTGTGCACATACAGAGAGGGGAGGGGAAAGAGTGGGTGTTTGACAGGCAGCTTTAGTGGTAGTATGTCTTGTTTCACTTTCTAAGGTGATGACACCTGTGCTTAGCTATGATGCTTCAATTCCTTTTGTAACCTGAATGATCACAAAACAGTCTTTGCAGGGTTCAGATAGGTAAAATTACAGACACATCCTTCTCCAAGTATCAAAGAGGTAACTGGCTTAATAAATGAATCAATGGCTATACATGTTTATTATTTATGTTTACATAAATATTAGATATGTTTTTCCTTCTGTTGTACTCACTACAAGGCTTAGCTTCTTTATCCCATGTTCAGTCAGAGCTCATTTTCAGTGCATGCAACTTGTATTCAGCTGAATGGAAAGAAATTTCGGATGCCCGTATATGCCATCTGTATCCCTATGATCTTTCTCCAACTGAGTAATTTGAATTCCCCTTGATTCCTCTTTTGCCTTAGTTTGCAAGAGACAAGTGGTTCTCAGTTCTGGCAGAACACTAGAAGCTCCTGGGGGCAGTTAAAGAATTCTGATATCTGGTCTCTTACCCAAAGATTTGAATTTAATTATTTGGAGTGAAGTTAAAGGTTTAATATTCTTAAAATGTGTCCCAGGGAGTCTTAATGTGAGATGACTAGTACTGGGGTTCTCTTCCAGGTCTGTGAGTCAACAAGTCTACAAAATTCTGAGTTCATAGCCCAGGCCTGGTAGATGGTAAATGTAATAGCTTTTTTTTTTTTTTCCTATTTCAGAAGGCTCCTGCCATTTTAACAGACTTGACTGTCTGTCAAAGAATCACTTTTAATTCTTGAAGAGGATAGATTCTTTCTAATCAGAACCTTATAAATGCATTTTATACAGAGAGATTCAGAATGGCTTCTAAAAAGTGTCACAACTCTAAAAAAAGTAGACAATGTGTTTTTAGATATCTGTCGTATTACCAGGGGATTTCCACTCCCAGGCTTGTTCATTTGTGTCCTATTTTGCCAAGTGGACAATTCTTACAAAGCATGAAAGATGGATTTATCTGAGCTGGGGAAACAACAATGTGATTAATCATGCTGTTCCTTGCTGCTCTCTTTCTCTCCAGGACAACACAGTGATAGATCTGCTTGAGGGGATAACATCAGAGGCTTGACTGGCCCCAAATTTTCCTTTGCTCGGAGGTGAGCTTCTGTGCCTAAAGGGAGAGCTAAGTCCCTGGAAAAAGTTGCTTTGATGCATATTTAGCACTCAGTGAAATAGTGGATGAAGCTTTTCTTCTACACACTTAAACTCTGCTTATCAGAAAATAACCAAGAGCAATTTTATTTTGATTTTCTGTTTTATTAAAACAGTGATAATTAAAGAGAGAACATTACTCTAATTAAATAATTGAATAAAATAGCTAACAGATGCACTCTGGCTGCTGTGGATAGCCATTCTCATTTACAATGGGGAGCACAGCAAAACCATCTGGACTTTTTTATATTCTTTCACCCAAATGGGTTTTTGTTTTTGAGATGTCACTCCAAGAATTTCCATACCATTAACGTTACTGCTTCCAAGAAGGCAAGGATAGATTAGAGAATAGTGTTGACTGTGTGATTGTCTTCTTTTGGACATCTCATACTTGTCAGGAAGGACCAAAGGGCCTTGCTTCTGCCTTTTCTCGTACTTAGTACTAGCAAGCAGGCTTGATATTAGGGAATCCTTTCATATGTGGCACTCAACAAGATTCATCATCAAAATCTAAATTCCCCATGTACCTAATTGCCTCAAAGCAGAAATGGGACAGAAATTTAGGTAATGAATTAGCCAGCACGAATTCTCATTTTGAGGACTGTTCTGATGCAGATCATGGTGCCATCTGCTACAATAACAGGATCCACTTCCTTTTGTGGAGGGGGAGTATCTAATCATTTACCCTTAAACATTTATGACGTATGGAAGGTAGAATGCATCTAGCACCCAATCACTGGTCTGATGGCTGGTGGGTTGGTTTGTTTTTCTAAGTATGGAAAAAAAATCGGAAGGAATTTTTTAATCTTTTGCCCAAGGCACTTCATGTCCATCAGATTAGAATCTTAATGCCTTTTGGAAGTTTCCGGGACACCTCAGGGACATCTCAGAGTAGTGCACTTACACTGCCAGGCTGACTTCTGCAGCCTGGTCTGGATCCTGGAAGAGATCATCCCTGGTTTGATCCCATCTTCCCCGGAGAGCCCAGTTTACACCGATGAGGATCCCACTCATAACTCTGTTAGACACATTGCTCAAGAGAAGGTTGTTAGAACCAAATAGCAACGTTCTTAAGCAGTCTTGCTAAGAAGAGCCAAATAATGAATTTTCCATGTAATGAACTCACTTTTGTGAAACACCTCCATCCAGGTACTAATTGGGAAGTGCTGCACATCTCCCAGAGTACTCTGGCTTCAAGGCAGGCCTAGAGAGAATATTGAAATGGTTCATATATTTGTTTAACCCAAACCGATTTCTTCATGCCTAGGGTAATCAATATGAATTAGAGGTCAAAACCAAGGACTAAATGTTATACAAAAACTTGACTTATGCAATACTGCATTGCTCTCAATTTTTTAATTAGCTGGCTTTAAAAATAATAAAAAATCATTAGCAATATGGAGGCTGTAAGATGAAATACACACTATTGTACTTGTTAACATTTAATTATGCTTAACTTCAGATTGATCCTATTTCAGCAGGTAATTTTGCTGTTTTTTTTCTTTTTAATTTTCAGAAAGCTGGACAAGGATCCAGGAATAGCACTGGGTAAGAAAAAGCTTAGAAGAGCTATAAGAAATATCACAGGATAAATCACAACTTGCCCTTTGCAGAGTTCAGCAATGATGTAACTGTGGAGAGCCCAGGCCAGATTAAATTGATGGAAATGTTTTTGGGACTTACAGAGTTTTAGGTGTATGTATCTCTAATCCAAAATATATTTTGACAGTAGTTGGTATACATTTATAAGCTCCATGACATTTGAACTTTAATAAAATAAAGCACAGAGTAATGTTATATCAGTGCAGTTTCTTGTGTTATAGAAGGAAAATATGCTTTGAAATAAACAGATTTTGGTTTAAAGCTCAGGGTTGCTACTTACCTGCTGTGTAACTTTGAGTGAGTTACCTACCTGGGCTCTGTGAAAAATTCTTCACTTGTAAAATGCACATAATACAGTCTTGGGAGGATTCACCATTAATATGTACTTGTATATTAAGCGTGCTTGGACTTGGTAGATATTCCCAAGAAATGGTAGCCTTTCCTCCTTTGGGAAAAGAAGGTGCAGAGAATATAGGTTAAGATGGTGGCTTCTTGTGGAAATCACTTCTCCTGAGGTCAGCAATCTTGCAAGACTATCTCACTGCCAGCTATGGCATTTAAATGGGAATTTAGTGAAAATCAAGGCATGTGTTTTTGAATGTCAGGATATACAAGCTCCTAAAGTAGCCTTGAAAAATGTTCTGACACCAGCTCTTTTCTCTGAAGGAAGATTTCTCTACACACCCCTGCACTTGGAAAATTTTTCTTCCCTCAGCTATTTAACTTGCCTAAAGGGCCCTGGGTGTCTGTAGCTATAGACTCTTTCTGCAGCACCCAGTGGGAAAGAGCTGAGGAGAAGGTAGAGAACAGAAGCCAATTTCTAGCCTTCACGAGAAGCCAGGGCCACCAGCACCAGTTGCCTGCTTAGCTTCATGCATATTAGACCAGCAGCCACATGCTAAACTTCTGCCCTCTCTCCCCACAGTGGAGGTTTTATTTTTATTTTTATTTTGTTTTTAAACACTAAATGACTTTCCCACTTTACAATCTATGGAAAACGTTCCAGTTTTATAAAAAGTTGACTTTTTATCTGTACAGATACATGATCTGACAATTAAGTTCACAAGCTCATCCTTGAACAAGTGCTCCGTATTCATTACTAAATGTCACTATGGTTGCCTTTGCAGTACTCCCCTTGGGAAGTTAGGCACCACCACAGCTCCTAGTCCACCCTTAGAAACAATTCTGGAAATCTTTTTCTGGAATTGCCATCAGAGCTATTGTTGTATTACCCTTGAATTCCTAAATGTCATCATAATGTTTTCCTTTGAATATTTCTTTTATTTTTGGGTTAAGAAAAAAGTCAGTGGGGCCTAGATCAGGTGAGTAGGGAGGGTATTCCAATACAGTTGTTTGTTTGCTGGTTAAAATCTCCTTAACAGACCGTGCCCTGTGAACTGGTGTATTACCGTAATGTAAGAGCCACACCTTTCTCATACCAAGATTATCAGTTAAGATGTTCCTGTTTCTCTACTGATGTTGTTACTTGATATTTTGTGCTTCTCATAGTCAGCTGGCAATTTTGATGCACAATTTGACACATTTTTGCCATGTTTTCATTCGTTTTCATTGTTACTGGCCGCTGTGACCTCTCTTCATCAGTGATGCTTTCTTTTCACTCAGAAAAACATTTAATCTATTTGTACACTGTCATCTTCTTCACAGCATTATCCCTATAAACTTGGAATAACATGTTCCTGATTTCACTTTCACTCTTGCCAAATTTAACAAGAAACTTGTTTAATATTTTTTTCATTGCTCTAATTCAAGCTCCAACCTTCTCTTGATGACATACAAAAACATGCAAAACTAATGAATGCCACTCAGCAAGACACCACTACATGTCAACACAAACATAGCTGTGAGACACTGATATACCAAAGTTATAAAACTTTACCCAGTTGTCTGTACAATGCTTCCAGTGTGAGCATGTAGGGGGCAAGTTCATGAACTTCACTGTCAGACCTTCGTCTATTTATATGCCAAACTTTCTAATAAAATATACTTGTCGTTATACTGTTTTGTATTCTGCCTCATCCTCACTGGGAAGGGCCTTAAAACTTCTTTCTTTTCTATCAAATGAGTAAAATTCTGTAAAAAAAAAAAAAAAATGCATAAAAGCCCTCAGGCGAGGCTTAGCACAGGGTGCACATGCCATACCTTACTGTGGGAGGTGTTCACCAGGTGGATTGAGGCTGAGGAGTATGTATGGAGGGTTGAAGTGGGAGGACATTCTTGGGGAGGACTGTGGATGCCCAGCATGGGAAAAACATTAGACACAGTTCCTTAGGGCTGTGAAGAGTATGCATGGAGCAGAGTGAGACAAATAGGCATTAGGAGAGAGGATTCTGGGTCTCTAGTTTTTATGTATGAACATAGCCAGGTTGCAACCAACAGCAGTGAGAGCTCTTCTATAAAAAACATAAAAATAAAATTTCATCTTGAGAGGAAAGAGCATTGGGGGTAAACATGAACATTCAGCAAAGCCACATAAAGTGAACGATTTTCAGCTAGACTTCTGAACTAGTTCAGTGGAGTGTGACGTTTGCGGAAAAGATAAAAAATAGAGTATAAAACCTCTCATCCATGCTGGAGGTGTTTTCATTGCACACAAAAAATTCAACTCCCTCAATTTATCATCCCACCCAGGTTTCTCATGTGTGCATATTATGTTTTGATGAAGGCCTAGAAGCTACAGTGATAGGTTTAATGGAAAGGAAGCGTCAGTCCCACCTCTCTGCATGTGTAGCACAGGGGCTTTAGACATGGTGGGCAAGGAGGCTGACTGTGCAGTGACTCCTCATGAGGAAGATAGCATCTGTTCATTAAGACTGTCTGACTCTGGCAGTTCTGCAAAGTGGAATATGGTTGGCATCTATTCCAGAATGTACTTCCAGACCTCCTCAGGCTAGCTCCCCTGTGGAGTTCTCTGTTCACGTGAATACTTTCTCCACTGCAAGTTCATTGAGTGAAGGGGGGTAGTCCTTTCTCATATTTGAAGGCCTAGCACAGGGGCTAAGTATAATGCAAGGGTACATGTCAAATCTATTTAGCAAAGAATATAAATGTTTTAACACATTTATAGGTGTTAGGTGAAGGCTATAGTAACTAGTTTGATGTAAGCATTCTAAACTGTATTTAAAATCAGCACATTGCACCCCATAAAAGCATTAATATAGACATGATCTATGTGTTTATGACTTAATAAAAAAATAAGTATATGTACAAAAGAGTTTCCACAGAGGGAGCTCAGCGTGTTGAAAGTGCCTTGTTTCATGGGGCTTGGATGCCAGCTCTGTTACCATGTATAATTCCTGAATCAGTCTTGAAGGGGAATTCAGGATAACACTGAGTGGTACACGATGAGGGCTACTTTCCTCACCAGCGGAACCACCATGACCATCCTAACTCTGTGACCTGAGCAGACTATTGATCTTTCCCTGCCTCAGTTTCCTGATCTAAAAAGTGAACAGTATAATGCCATTCTAAAAGGTGTACGATGGGGATTGCTCAGGAGTAAGTCTGCGTGGAAGTAGTGCTCTGAATATATTTCCTTCTTTCTTTTTCAAATAGCTTCCACTGTTGACAGTCAGATCCCCTGAAAAATATTTTTTCTGCATTGGGATTGACAACTTCCAAACTAGAGAAAATATGCATATCATTGCCCTTGTCAGACATCAACAATCTGTTTCTTACATCAACATCAGTTTCTTATACAATGATCAAAATCAGTTTTTTTATATCAACAATCAAAATCTATTTTCTGTGTTTTTTTACATTTGAAGTGAACCCCTGGATTGGGGGACAGAGGGTTTAATTATTGCTGTGTAATAAACTACTCTCAAATGTACTGGCTTCATATAAGCACCCACAAGCTCAGGACTCTGTAGATCAAGAATCCAGGATGGCTTCATCTGGTAGTTTGCATTTGATCTATATAGCATTAGCCAGGATGGCAGGGCCAGAAGATCTCCTTTCAGGATAGCTTCTTCAGTCTTACTAGGGGGACCTCAGTGTCTGTGACATCTTTCTCCACCTGGCACTTCAGATTGCCTCCAGTGGCTTGAATTTCTCACAGCCTGGTGGTTTCAAGGTGGTCAACTTGCATACATGGAGGCTGACTAGATGGAGGGATCATTTCAAGACTGATTGTCCTAAGAGACCAAGGACGAAGTGTCAAGGCTTTCCATGAGCTAACTTTGGGAATTAAGACTTGGAATGGTAGTGGGGAGAGAGGATGAGGAGAAGTTGCTTAATGATGCACATATATAGTTTGATAGAAGAAATAGGACCTAGATAGATATGCAGGGTGACAACAGTTTACAATGATCTATTATACATTTCAAAATAGCTAGAAGAGAATACAAATGTTTCTAGCATAAAGAAAAACATTTTAAGAGTTCCCAAGTATAATCATTCGATCTTTATAAAATTATGTGAAAGTATTAAATTATCTCATGTACTTTGGAACTATGTACTTGTATCATTTATCAATAAAGATTATTTTTAAAAAACCACATGGTATCATTTTGGGTATAGTCTACTGTTACACCAAGACCAGCTCTGATTCACTATGGGAAGGGACTGTGAAGGGAAGGAGGCATGGTTCATTGGGCAGACATGTTGGAGACCAGCTATCATAGAAATTGATTGTGTTTGACATTCACTCCCTCTCTCCCTCCTTCCCTTCCTTCCCTTCCTTCCTTCCCTTCCTCCTTCCCTTTATCCTTCCCCCTCTTCCTCCTTCCCTCCCCTTCCTCCTCCTCTTCCTTCTTCCTCTCTCTTTCCATATTTATAAAAAAATAGAAGCGCCTACTTATTTTACAGAGAAGTGGTGTTTCCTGCAGTGCATTTTGGGAAACGTTGGCCTATGAATCTCAGCTTTTATTTTCCTCTTTTCCCTGGTGTTGGGCTTTTAGTATCTTATCTGCCTCCCCCCACCTAAGACCCAAGACCTTGGCTTACCTTCTTTCTTATGAAACAAATTCAAAGAACATGCAGAAAGATGACTCTCTGAGCTAACTTAGCACTGTTTAGAGATGGAAGGGACCCTGGAAATGCCACACCCCATATTCCATTTTGCAGTTGAGGAACTAGGTGTAGGTTGAGTAGAAATTCACTGAACCCCTTGGTGTCAGGACTGTGACTAAAATCCAGATCTCTGAGTTCTAAGGAAAGAACATTTCTCTTTTATTTTATTTCCCTTCCTAGGAAAGAACTTTCATAGAGAGTATTCAGGCACTGCTGGCTTCACTGAAAATATGCAAGCCCCAAAGCTGGTTGGGGAGGATTATGATTTCCATAGGATATAATTAGTGATTCTGAGGAGTTCAATGCATGCCCTGGAAATGGAGCAGATTGGCAACTGGAGCTCCTACTTTTGGCGGAGGCTGAATGCTCCTTCTAAACTCCTGGAACAATATAGTGCCTTAGCTGTTCCGCCTACAACCTTAAGGCTTCTGGCCCCCATGGGCTAGGCAAAGCAGAGAGGGAACAAGTTTATTTTTAAAGAAAGACCTTTGAAAAATTTCCCAGGAGATATGATTTGTAGGAGAAAACCTAGGGAGTAGTTCAACATGAGCCCTTGGAAAGGCCTAGGGATGTGGAAATCTTAGAGGGGTGAGATGTACTTTGGAAAGTAGCCCTCACTCTCTGAAGCCAAGTTAATGCTTTCTCTGGGGGATTCTGTCTGGCTCTCACATCTGTATACTTTCTACCACACTGCACATGGGTTTGTTCTGAGGGGTTTGACTGTTGGAGTCTGTGATGTAAAGCTGAGGTTATGCAGAAGGAGAGGTAATAGAGGTAACTAGGAGCTGCCTGGTTGTTACAAGATATGACCCAGACTTCTCTGAAGCCTAGAGGTCTAGTTAGGACATTTGAACCAAAGAGCTTACTAGGGATAAAGTTTAAGGAGGAGATTTAAAGCTGTCAAGATGGACAGTGGGAAGAAAGGGATCAGTGTGGCCTTCCAAGCGCTTGTGAAATAGTTACCTGCATGGACCTGGGACTCAAGGCCAGTTTATTGAGTATGAGAGATATAGCTCTGCCCTGATTCTGCATATCATACAAGTTCACAAGTTGTTTCTGTCCTGAGAAGATAGGGCAAGGAGCAAATTACGTCCAAGTAGGGTGCAGTGTCTCCCTGTCCACTTGAGGGTGGGATAAGGAGATGGGTCTGAATACACAAACTTTGATATGCTCTGGCCCCCACCGCCAACTCAGGCTAGGCAAGAGCAGCCCAAGGGCCCCTCAGCATCAGATTCTCCACCCAGCCCCTTAGGAATAGGTCTTAGGGTCAGAGGGAAAGAATCCAACCCACGGGGAAGGAGGTAGAGGTATCACAACACAAGGTTCATTAGGAAGACCTTTTGATGTGGGAAACAAAACTGAGAAGGAGCTATATGTGGCTGTGGCGCCTGCCCACAAAAAGCCTTCACTCCCATGCAGGTGTGAGGATGCTATGACAAAGGCTGCAACTCCTATCCAGGCTGTGTGGAGTTGGGGGAATCCAAGCGGGTTGAAGAAAGGGGAGTAGGTCTCCTTAAGGTATAAGTCCTTGCCTGAGGCCTCTAAAGATTTTTCTCTGTCAGGAAACAATTGATAGACAGGAATACCAGGCCTCTGTGGCTAAAGAAACACAAAAGAACCCAGTAGAAATGTTTTAAATATTCACTGAAAAGTGGCCCAAGCATATGTCTTCCCCAGCAAGTAGGAAGGCAGGACATCAGCCTGGGCATGAGAAGACTGAGATGCTGAGAGGTGAGAACCTAGGCCTTGTAGGCTTCAAGTATTATAGGTTTAGTTCCTGGCCCAAACAGAAAGGTAGTTGAAAGCATGGACCTGCCTTCACATTGAAGCATTTGTGTCCTGTTCCTTGTTTGGCCTCTACAATGTTTCTAGGGCCAAGACACAAACCTAGACTCTTATGGGGCTAGATTCAAACCACATGACAGTTCATTCCAATTCAAGGTCTTGGTTAGGATGTTTTTCATCCATAGATCATCCATTCATGCATTAGTGACAAAATTACTCCTATACCACACTGTGAGAAGGCATGGTTCCAGGCACATCTTCCAAAATCTCATTCCCAGCTCTTCCACTGCACACCCAGGCTTTGGTGGGATTAGGAATGGACATGGTCCTGTGGTCTTGTCCTGGAGTCTCAGAGCTGGAAAATGTTTCAGAGGTCAGCTGGTCTTTCTATCGAATGCAGCAGACACATAGAAGGCCTGATTGCAGGGTGTGTGGCCCATGTAATTGCATAGGGTCCTATTCTCAGAAAAACCTAAAAATGGTTTAATGTGATGTTATGACTGTCTTGAAATTTTTAATGAGTTTTAAAAAATGAATCCTACATTTTCATTTTGTTTTGGATTCCCTAAATGATGTAGCTAGTTCTGAACGTGTGACTAGGATTCTAGACTCTATCATAGGAAACTCTGTAGCTAGGAGCTCATTACACTTCCATAATTACACATCTCTAATGGTAGAAGGTGTTCCCAATATTGAGCTGAAGAACACTCACATCTGACCAGTTCTACCCTTTGAGGTCTGAAGAACAAATTTTGGAAAGAGAGATGGATGGATGGATGGATGGATGATGCTTCCTGGACAGGACAAAAGGGCTGCGCACTTGTACACTTCCATCAGATATTTGTTAAGCCATGTTCCAAGAACATATACACATTCTGAGCATGAGCAAAACATATGGTGGGAAGATAAAATACGTCCCCTAAGGAAAATCTGTTCAAGCCATACACCCTGGTGCTCTGTTGATGGTTTATATTTGCAGAGCATTTTGCAGCTTAAAAATACTTTTTCGTAGTCAATCTTACATGTTTAATATCTATGATGTAGGTATAAGCATTTGTAGTTAATAGATGAAGAAAAATACGTATTTAAGTGGTGCATCCAACATCACATGTCTAGTAAGCGGAAGAGACAGGCTGTGACCCTATCATTTAAGAGCAAATCACTACCATTTTCTACTATATGACTGGACTGTGAGCTCTATGAGGAGAAGGTTGTGACATATTCGGCTTTATGATTTCCTACCTTCAAATCCTAACATTAGGACCTGGGAGATCTTAATTATGACATGATAATGATAGTGCAATATTACAGTGTGCAATAATACTGACACTCATGGAGGTCTGTGTGCCTGGCACTCTGCAAAGAACTTTACAGATATTATCTTAGTCATCGCCAACCTCTGAGTATTCTTAACTTCCTCTCTTTAGGGATGAGGGCACAGGGCAGGTAACATGCACAGGTGTCCAGGAAATATTAGGTGAATGAGTGAAGATGTATTATCTCTGTCACGGAAATATAGATTTGGACATAATGCCTCTGTCGTGATCCTCTGATGCCACAGCACCTTTCATGTCTGGGGAAGTTTGTGCTATCTCAGCATTGTCTCCATCGTGAAAAATCTTTTCTGTATTTTGTGTTGACATTCATTTCCTGTAGCTTTCACTCTTCCATTTCAGTTCTGCCATCAGTCTCTCACAGAACAGGTTTAGCTCCTACTTTTTGTGACACCTCTTAAAAATGTGAGGAGGAGAACGGAAGTGAGGTTAGAAGAAGAAAACTAAAACACATTGGTACCCCAGGAGCTACTATCAGTGTCATTGTTGCTATTATATTACTGTGAGCCTAGAACTGTTCTGTGCATTTCATTTGCCAATAGGGTTCCTGTGCAGAAAATGGAGACCTTGAGAGATTAAGTAACTTTCCCAAGGTCACACAGACAGTAGGCAACAGAGCCAGGATTGAAAAACTCAGGTCTGTCTGGCTCTCACATCTGTATACTTTCTACCACACTGTAAATCTTTAAAGGCAATAATAATTTCTGCCTTAGATTTTCTTTCATCCTGTTAAATTGATGTGGTGGAAAATGTAAACGTTATCCCTCCCCAGTTTTTTTGACCTTTTGATTTCAGGGAGACAGTGGTGCCTCTTGGGTGGAAATAACAGGTAGTTGTCCAACCCCCTTCCCTGGGATTGGAAATTTCTCTGCTCTTCATGGTGAGCCATCCTAGCTCTGAGAATGTCCTCTTGTCCCCTGGAAGGGTGGCTAAGCAGGCTATGGGAGTGACAGGCACCAGAAAATATCACTTATTCCTGCGAACCAAGCAGGGAATATTTACAATTCTATTCATAAAATATTTACCAGGCTCTTATGTAATTTGTTGATAACAAACAGATTTTAGTTAACTTTGAGGTGATGAGCAATCCTGTTGAACAGATGGGACAAATAAGCAAGTCCTGATTAGACAAATGTTTTCTGTAGAATAGTGTTTGTGCTGTGTTAGGTCTGCTGCTGGCTGAACAATTCCAAACAGAGAGCAGAGAGCCAGACCCAAGGTGAAAACAGCAGTGGATTCTTTAATTTTAATTTTGTATTTTTCTTACTGGAGAGTTTCTCCTACACCCCCTGTCAAGGGGCTATTTTGTAGAACTTACTTTCTCTGTAAGCTGCACTGTGCAATGGTTGGAGGCAGTTTTAGAGCTAAAGACTCTCTGCCCTTGTCTCTGCCCATTTGCCTTTCCCCACGCATCTGGCCCGAGTGCACACAGCACTGAAACAATAATGAAATGATTCCTCTGCAGCAAACTCAGTTCCCCTTTGCTTCTCAAGCTGGATTGGCTGTGTCTGATTCAGTTTTTTTTTTTTTTTTTTAAGTCGATATTGCCCTCTTGTCTATGCATTGAGCAGTGTAGTGATGTTTTTCTTCCTTCCTCCCTCCCTCCTTTCTTCTCTTCTTTCCTCCCCTACTTCTTTCTTTTTCCTTCCCTCCCTCCCTCCCTTTCTTTTTTATTTCCCCAGTGGCAGCAGCTCCTGTTGGTCCCCTGGTGTGGTCTCCTGGAGAGGGTTACATAAGCTCCACAGGGGCCTCTTAACCAGCTCTAATCGGGATTGCTCTAACACCTGAAGAATTTACTTTTCCAAACTTCCTTTTTTTTTTTTCTCAGCTCACGCAGTTCTTTATAATGAAAGCAGGGACCTTAGCAAAAGGTGGGCTTTGATTTGATGCCAGGTTCACCTGGTATCTGCTGTTCAACCTTTAGAAGTTTGCTTGGGTGGCATTTTGGTGACTTCTCTGTTTCTGTGAAAGCAGAACTGTTGGGAATGAATGAGCTAAAGTATGTAGCACAACATGGGGGGCCTGGCAGACCATCCACAAGTGGAACTGTTATTATTCTGATCCTGGAGGATGGGCTGGACTATAGATCTTTGCCACTGTGTCTTCTGTGAAAGACTTGGGCTTCTTTTTTAGCTCTGCTGCTTTAAGCAGCCTTTATCCTAAAGACTTGACTCCTGGATGAGGAAGGGAACGGCATGGGAAGATCTTGTGTTCATGTCCTCATTCTAATTCAAAGCTCTGGATGTGATGCTGGACAGGACTCAGATTTTCATCTGCTATGTAAAGGCATCATATGAAGTGACCTTGTGATCCTCCTGGTCTTAGGCTCTTTAATGAGGATGCTTAAAGAAAATCTATTGTGTGAATTACCAACTACAGAATGATAGTTTGTGGAGATCCTCCACCTCCATCTTCCCTTTTTTACATTATGCTCCCAGTTACCTTTCAAAACATGGTCCTCTTCCCATTCATTAGATGAAGCCTCTCCATCAAAATCCCTTGCTGAGGCTCCCCCAGGGAGCTAATGGCAAAGCTGGCATCCAATAGGCTATTTTTAAATTTTAGATATTTTTATTTTTCCAAATTTTTTGTTCATCAGGAGTGACTGAAATAAAAAAATATAATTAAGTCCCATCATCATCATGGAAATGGGTTTAAGAGAAAACTGGTCAGATGAATATTATTGCTTCCCATTTTCAACCAGTAAAGAGTTCCCACTGATCAATAGACAGCCATGAGCCTGTCAAGAATGGTCAAGATCTTACATATAATATAAGATCATATAATACAACATGCCTGTTCACGGGGGGAAACTAGGAAATAATTTATATGTATTTCTTGATTTCATCGTATAAGTCAAGCACAAAAGCACCAACCATGCCTCTGAGAACACTGGACCATGCAACCTTGAAAAAAGTTTTGTCTCCTTCATCACGAAGGATCTTCCTCCAGCAGTCAATCATGCTGGTGTAGATATCAGTTCCTTTGCACCCCAAATGCATCATCATGCAATGGTGAACAGTGTCATACAAATAGGAAGTCAACCCAGCAATAGCAGTGATAGACTGTGCAATCATCCAACTGATGATGATGTGAGTATTCTTGGGATCTGGAAGCATTCCCTTTGCAGTGTTATAGACACCAAAGTAGGAAGCTCAGTAGATGATAATACCCTGGACAGACATGTTAAAGCCTTGGTACAGGCCCCCAAGCCCTTCAGATTTGTAAATCTTAACCAGGCAGTCACCAAGGCCTCTGAATTCTCTTTCTGCTCCAGCTTCACCGACATCAGCTGCTAGACAGGTACGAGCAAAATCAAGAGGGTGCACAAAACGCAAAGATGGGGCCCCAGTGGCACCACCTGAGGCCAGATTCCCTGCAAAGCAGCACCCAAACTTGGTTCTTTGTCCACACCACCCAGGAAGATCTTCTTTCATTTATCTTTGAAGGCAAAGTTGAGAGCCTGGACGGGGAAGGATTGGATGACGTTGGCCAGTTATCATGCCAGAAAGACAGGACTCCCTGTTCCTTGGGAATATGGACCAGCAATCTGTAATGCCCTTATATTACTTACTCATGGTGATTTGCTTGCTGGCATGCTGCAGCTGCAGGTGACACACTCGATGGGTGCTACCATGGTCTTGAACATGGCTGTGGCCACTCCACCTGCCAGGAAGTCCTTGATGAAGGACACAGCAGCATCTGTCATGTTGAAAGTAAAGAGGAGGCATGTGATGCGGGACAGGACTAGGCCAAGAACTGGCCTTGATTCCGGGACTATGGGGCCCAATAGACTAACTTTAAGAAAAATTAAAGACCACACCATTTCACTGACATTGATTTCACACTGACCTTGATTTCAGTTCCTTGCCAACATTTGGGATTCAAGCTTTTCAAGGATAATTCAGTCAAATACTTATGAGTATTTGAGGGATACTTAAAACACGCTCTCTGCCATGGTCCTAACACCAGGCAATCGCTTAGGGAAAGCACATTGCCTAATGGCAGCACCAGCATCAAGTGCTTCTCCAGGAGCCTCTGCAAATTTCATAGTTCACATTTCCAGGTAGCAGTGGGTTTGAACACAGCATTGACTAAGAATTGTCCAGTGCTATGGAAAGGAGACATATTCTATATGGGGAAGGCATTAATTCGGTACCCACTGATTTGAAATCTGGTCACTCTTGTTCAATTTATAAGGAACAGATTTGCTTACCAAATTAATAGCTTACAATATTGCCAGGATCTCTTTATCTACTGAAGGAAACTGGCTTGTCAAGCTGGGAAATACTTTGTGGTGGTTTATTAAAGCATTGCCCCTAAGCAGCTTTATGTAATTCCCTTAAGTTCTTTGAAAATTACTCGAATACAGAATTTTTACATTTAGTCTCTCTTTCTCCTTCATTATCTTATATTATTGAGGTTTGGAAGTACATTTTAATGTATTTAAAAATCCATATGACTGTGGAAGAGGCTGTCTCCTATCAAGTCTTCTTATTTCTCTTCAGGATCCCTGATTCTTCTCTCCTCTTGCCCCCATCCTTTCAGAAAGATGCTGATAACCTGATTGTTCAATTCCCAGGCATGGATTGAGACACATTTGCTCTTTGTTACTGCTAAGGATCAATGTAATTAAAAGGTAAAGGTTCAGGTAGTACTTTCTCTCCCTCCCGTTCTGTGTGGCAGGGTACCAGCAGGCTGAGTCAAGGCCTGCTCTGAGCTCAACCATGTCTTTCTCTTTGCATATGCCCTTAGACATATTGTCATTACTTTGAGGATGGATGGGATGGAAGGATCCTGAAACCTAAATTTGTAATGAAGGAATGCATGAGACCTTATGTAGCCTTTCAAGCTAAGCCTCATGCTCTGCTATAGACTCAATGCTTGTGTCTCCCAAAAATGTATATACATTTTTTGAGTTTCTAGAATTTTTTTTTTATTAAATCATAGCTGTGTACATTGATATGATCACGGGGCATCATACACTCGCTTCATAGACCATTTGACACATTTTCATCAAAATGGTTAACATAGCCTTCCTGGCATTATCTCAGTTACTGTGCCAAAACATTTACATTCTACATTTACCAAGATTCGCAAATACCCCTGTAAGATGCACCACAGGTATAATCCCACCAATCCCCCTCCCTTTCCCACTTCCCCCTATTGTTAGGTTGTAACTGGGTTATAGCTTTCATGTGAGATCCCCAAATTAGTTTCATAGTAGGGCTGAGTACTTTGGGTACTTTTTCTTCCATTCTTGAGATACTTTACTAAGAAGAGTATGTTCCAGCTCTATCTATGTAAACATGAAAGAGTAAAGTCTCCATCTTTCTTTAAGGCTGCATAATATTCCATGGTGTACATATACCACAATTTATTAATCCATTCGTGGATCGATGGGCACTTGGGCTTTTTCCATGACTTAGCAATTATGAATTGGGCTGCAATAAACATTCTGATACAAATATCTTTGTTATGTTGTGATTTTTGGTCTTCTGGGTATATGCCCAGCAGAGGAATTACAGGATTGAATGGCAGATCTATTTTTAGACTCTGGAGTTTCTAGAATTTTTATTAAGAATTAGAGTGGTCCCAAATATCACAGCTTCTGCCATGAGTTTTACATGCAATAGCTGATCATACATTGTACTTGGTACAGGCAGCTGATAAAAACCGTCTGTAAGTCATCTTAGATTGTATACATATACAAATGTAGTTGTTTTATAACCTCTCCAAAGCCAATATATAAATGTATATTTTGAAACCCTAGTCTTCAGGGTGATGGTACTTAGAGATGGGGCTTTGAGGAGTTAATTAGGTCATGAAAATGGAGCCCTTATAATGAGATAGTGTCCTTGTGCAAAGAAACACAAGCGAGCTCACTTCCTCCCTTTGCTCTCTACCATATGGGGATACAGCAAGAAGATGGGCTGTCCACAAGGCAGAAAGCCAGTCTCATCAGATGCTGGATCTGCCAGCACCTTGATCTTAGATTTCTCACTTTTCAAACTGTGAGAAATAACTATTTGTTGTTTAAGCCATCCCATCTATCATATTTTTGTGATACCAGCCTGAGCTCACTAGTACACTGAGGAAATCTGGAGAGACATATCTATCTCAAATTGCTTTTAGAAAGTGTGTGTGGAATGTGTATCTCAGCCTGGAAGCCCACCCATCCTGGACAGCGTAGCCTGGCCTTTACCCCAGGGCCTGGAATCTGACATTTTGGGTTCCATGCCTGTAAGCAATAAGCTTGTAGGAAAGGATTCTGAATGAGACTGAGCTGACAATCTTATTTTTAAATACATTTTCCCAGGTCATGCCCTGACCTGGCTTATCTACATTCTGTTTTGTGGCATATTAAAATTGGATTTAGGAAATACTTAATGATGTGCTCTCATTTATTATATTTCTGTGTGTGTCTGGTAGGAGTATATTTATAGGGAATAGAGGTAAATGAGGGGTGGGTTGTTACTGGCACATGCCAATAAATGGCATAAAACTCCACCCTCATTGTCAGATGTATCTGACATTATAGGTTTTCTCAACTTTCAAAAATATAAAAGTTCAGAATCAAACGAGACTTAGCAGTCTCAAACTCCACATCGCTAGAAACCATCTTTTCAGTGTCATCCTGTAAGAACACTTGCTTGGTCCAGGTTTGGACTCTCCCAATGCTGGAAATCTTATTCATAGAGTGGCTTCAACACTTGCTGAGCAGTAACTCAGAGGACAATCCCTTCAGATTCCTTCTCCTTTTCTTCATCCACTGGCCCTTTATAATAATCTGTAATAATGACTTAAGAATCAACAGAAATGGAGGTTGATCCCTTGGGATTGACTGAAGTCACCTTGTGGTTTCTATACTGGACTAAATGTTAAACTCTCCAAATCTTCCCCAGAGTATCAGAACTGCTTACAGCACTCTGCCATTGTGAGCAGAGGGCAGAGGCTCTGGAAAGTATACAATGGCTCTCAGAGTATGTGGATCAGTGAATTGCTTGGTAAGTTAGGCAACATATTATTCTTGCATGTTTTCTTGGTTGTCAAGTATCCGGGGAGCAGAGATACAGCAGTGACTGATGCTGATAACATTCCTGCCTGCAAGTAACTAACATTCTAGTGGGAGGAGAAATAGATAATAAATAAATATGCAAAGACAATTAAAGAAGGTAATTTCAGGTGCTCATAAGTTCTGTGAAGAAAATAAAATAGGTAATGTACTGAGCATTGATAAGGGTGAGCCATGACCACATGCCCCCAATGGAAGCAGCAGCAGCAGTTGCAAGGACTTAGAGATGGACATTAACGCAGCAGGTGGGAGGGATGCAAAGCAAGCCAGCGAGGCTGGGCATAGTGAGGAAGAAGGCAGCAGAGGGAGATGGGATGGAGGTAGGCTGGACCCAGATCATGGGCATCCTCTAGGCATGACTGGCTACACAAAATGTAGAGGACTTCTTTATAAAAAAAAATAAGGATTTCAAGAGGATGTCATCAGAGCATTAAATCAAGTGCAGGCGCTTCCAATGGTGGGGTCCTGTGTTGACTATCTCTTCCCCATTTCTAGAAAGCAAGCCCAGCCTCCAGGCCACAGTGAAGAGGCTGGACTTTGTGCTAACTACTGTTGGAATGATTGGAATATAAGCAGGAGGAGGAAGACCTAGAAGTTCTCTAAAATAATTGCTTAATTTGAGAAAAAGTAACATAAGATGGTCCAGAGAAGCTGGTAACTAAATATGTTTGGTCTTAGGGGACTTATGCTCTCTTAGCTCCACCCTTTGTTTGCCATGCAGTTTTGAACATGGGAAAGGGTCATCTGTTCTGTTTCCTCCATACCCCTCAGCTCTGGTGTCTCAAGGAAACCTGATTCTGGAGCCTGAGAATCTGGATTTTTAGATTCTAAAGTGATTTAGTGTGTGATCAGATGAAGCAATAAGGCTAAGTCCACACACACTATTTTAGGTTCCAGAATCTTCTTTTACGATGGGTTGACTCAATTCAGTCTTTGATACAGACCCAGGGATTGCCAAGCTAATGCTTTTCTTTGCCAGTTCTCAAAAGAAAACACTTTATTTCTTAGAGACAGATGAAATGGCCTGATAAAAATGGTTGTTACTGGGCACATCTGTTGTGTCAAGTTCAGAAAGAAGAACATCAGTGGTGGGAGGATCTCAGGGGCTCCCTCTGCATTCTCTGCTCCAATATCTTAAGACATAAACCCATTTACTGTGTTAATTTATTTGACTCATTGTTAGGGAAATATTTATTGATGTTTAATAATTTGCCAAGATTCTTTTTGCTTATTTCAGTCACAATTTAGAGATTCAAGGAAATGATAAATTCTTTCATTTTTTTCTCAGATTGGAAGATGGACATCAGATGTGTTGAGGATAGCAACATATTTGAGCATTATTGTCTAAGTTTCAGTTATTAAAGAATGTTGACAGTCAAAAATCTTAAAATTAGTGAATTTACGTGCAGAATCTCTAAATATTTATAAAACGTTAAGGAACCATTTTCAGATGTTAATATGATCTTTTAAATGTCTTATCTCAGTATTTAAAAAGCTTCGTATGGCATGGTTTATTTGAAATCATGTGTGGGAGGAAAATGAAAGAAAGTCATTTTGTATTTAGAAGAGAAAGAAAAAGCACACTAATTCTACAGTGCAGGAAGGGGCCTTTGAAAGGTGTCCTTCACTTGCCTTTGTTTGAGGTTAATTATATACTCTTAAAAGTACTTCCTACAGGAATGATTTTTGACTCATGAGTTATTTTTGTAGGTATATGTTACCCCTCCAAATATTTGCGATATTACCAAGAAAATAGTCATAAGCAGCATTTCTTTGCTTATATATGAAGAGCTTTTTTTTAATTGTTAAGAACAATATAACAATAAAACATCTTTGCAAAAGAAAGAAATAACACCCTCAGTCTTACATAAATTTTCATCTTGTACTCTCCCTTTTACTTGAGACCATTTTAAAAATGATTTTTTTCACATGATTATATATAGGATGTGACAAAAGACTGGTTAGAATGTAGAATTAAATTATGTAGCACCATTTTCTCTCCTCTTTCCTGTAAGCGTGTTTGTCTGCTTTTTCAGAGTACAAGAGTAGATGGTTATAATGCTGCTTTTATTTTAGAAACTGGGGATTTTCTTATAAAAATTAGGCACTCACAGCTTTGAAATTTGAAAAATGTCCCATTTCTCCCTTCCTCCCTGTCTCCTTCATGCAAGCTCACCCCCTCGTCTCTTCTCTCCTACCCTGTGATTTCTGGCTTGTGCATGGTGCACAGAATTCCAGGTGAGGGCCAGGTATAAAACAACAAATGCTCAACATTTATTAAAATATAGTGAAGATTCACTCTGGTGAGGACATGGGGTCCTTATTTTATTTGAGTAAATGTGATTCAACTTTGAGTAGATGTGATTCAACTGTATAGACGATGTGGCAAAATATAACTGCAGTGTACACGGCAAATTATATTAGTGATGTGATAGCATCGTCTGAGTTGTGTTATCCACTGCAACAAAATAATTCCGAAATATTAAAAAAAAATGTTTGCTGTGGTTGCCTGGCAATAAAGGATAGTATAAATTACACATGAAGAATCTGCTTAGCAGGGTAAGAATGTGAATAATGGTCTGTGTTTCTGATCACTACTTTATGGTGTAGATCCACTACCCCAAAATAGAGGTGACCACGTATTCAAGACCACAGTAATCTGGTCAGCTTTGGTGGCAAAAATTTTTCATGGCTTACATATTATAAAGAATCTTTAACCTTTGCTTTGCTTTCAGATTTTTATTTATACCTTCAATTAGATCCAAGGTAATATCAGCCCAAATGTAAAATGGAGAGGAGAGTCAAGACCATACAATTAAAAAATAGAATCCATTTAAATTTTCTTTTCCAAAGATGGTCTGGTTGTACTATAGATAATGTTTCATATGAGAATATATGTTTGGTATGGAAGAATCTACTTAGAAATCAGTAAATAAATGTGTCCTGACAGACACTGCCTTGAATGTTCCATTTTATATTTATATTTCTCCCATCTTTAATTTTTTCTTCATGTATTCTTTTAGATAGTCCTCAAAAATATAACTAAATATTATCCCAGTTTTACAATTGTTTTAAATAGTTTTAAATGCAATCTCTTGAATTGAATATGTGCCCATTTTATGGACAGGAGGACTAATTAAGCCTGACTCTGATCACTCAGAACCTCAACCAGAGTAGAGCCTCTAACCACAGTTTTCTCAATAGTGCTTCAATTTCCTTTCAGCCTGGCTTATGCAAATCTTTCTCAATAGTTACTGTTTCATGGCCACCCAAAAGTAAAGCAAGTGAATAAAAAGTCAAAAAAAGAGCTAATTTCAAATAGAAAAACACCATGAAGGATAGTTTCAATGCACAGAGAACATACGTATTGCCTAGAATCATAGCCTCTGGATTAGAGGGAGCTCAACAGTCCCTTTGACAGAGGGAGTGGTTTCTCCAAGTACTGACCTTCAACAGCCTGGACACTCCAGGGATGCTTTGTATGGACGAATTGTTGCTGTCGCTGAACTGCACCAATCTTTAGGACAGTGGTCCTCAGTTGTATCAAAATCAGCCTCCTTAAAGTTTTAGTTCACTTCAGCTTGGCCTAGCAGTTACTGAGTATTCACTGTATGTCAGGAACATCAGCTAGTATTGGGTTACAAAGTTTGGAAAGGAATATACATTTTGTAAAGCATTAATGTCTAGAGAACATGATGACCAGTATCTTTTTTGGAGGAAACAACAGAAACCCACTCAAACTACTTTAAACCCAAAGATAAATTATCAAAAAGACCTAGAGATTGGTTTAACATATGCCCGGATCCTGGTACTCAAACCATGTCAAGGACAATCCACCTCTTTACATCTTTGAGCTCTTCTCTCTCTTAGCTTGTTTTCTCTTGATACCTTTTACCAGCTGGTGGGAAAGATAATCCTTTCTAGATCTTGGCTTTATGAGCCTTGAAGTTAGAATCTCAGAGAAATGAAAAAAATGCCTATTCTTTGGCAATGCTATCAAAAATCCATGGTAGACTCTGATGAAGCACCTGTGGGCAATGTTAGCATGAGTATTTAGCCCTAATATAGTTCATATAGGAAAGAAGGGTTCTGTTACTAGAAGCCACTGTGAAAGGAAAGTGTCCTTGTATTGAAAACTTTATCTATCACAATCCACTATGGTGATGGACATGAAATGTGTATAATATTTGAAATAAAACATACCCTGCTACTTCTTCCACACATGTGCATACACGCTGCCTCCCTTCATTTTCTTGCCTCTCATTTAAGAAACAAGTTGTGACAGTGAATTTTGTTTATTGACTCGACTGGGCTATGGGATGCCCAGAGGGCCCATAAAACATTAATTCTGAGTGTGCCTGTGAGGGTTTCCTGAAAGCATTTGAGTTGGTGAGTAATGTGGATGGTCCTGTCTAGTGTGGACAGCCTCAGCCTCTCAGCTGAAAACTTTCAGGGAACAAAAAGGCTGAGGAAGAGTGAACTTGCTTTCTCTGCTGTAGCTGGGACATCCGTCTTCTCCTGCTATAAGATAGTGATGCTCATGGTTTTTGGGTTTTCAAGGACTTGCATCAGTCCCCTTGATTCTCCAGCCATTGGACTAGTACTGAATTATAACACTGGCTTTCTAGGTTCTCCACGCTGCAAAAGGCATATTGTGAGACTTCCCAGCCTCTACAACCTTGTGAGCCAATTCCTATAATAAATGTCATATATGCCTGTATCTATATATCTTACTGGTTCTCTTTCTATGTTGTATAGGCCAGTTTTTTTTAAATGAACTGGTTTCCAAATAAATATCTGATTTTTCAAGTTCAATCAGAAGTTTATTCTATAAAGGGTAGAGTTCATTTTTGTTAGATGTGCCTAGAGCAGTGCTTAGAACATAGGAGCAACTCAATAATTATATAGTAGAACCTCTTTGATTTGACCCCCAAGATACTGTAATAAATTGGTAAACATGGAGAGGTGGTCAAAATAAGGAACTAGATCTACTGTACTGATATATGCATATGGGATATATCCAGTCTATGAAAATTAGATCAATTTAAGGAAGTGATCAATGAAGGGAAGGGGTCAACTATAGAGGTTCTACTGTATTAATTAAGATGAATTTTTTGAGATTTGGATGATGGATTCTGTAAGCCATTTTGCCTTATATTATGTCATCGAAGAATGCAATGTATTATAAAAAAATCTTCAATTAGAGTGAGAGCAAGATGGCGGTCGAGTAACAGCTTCCCTGGGCACGGTGAGTCTGGGGAGATAAGACTCCAGGCATCTCTGGCTGGTGGTATCTGCCTATAATCATCCCTTTGAGGATACAGGGAGTCAGCAAGAGACTTCTGGACCCCAAGAGGAGGACAAAAACAGCAGAAAACTGGCAAGTGGTTGCGTGTGTTCAATGGTCTAATCCCGCTGGCAGCTCTAAGTACAGCAGCAGCGAGACTGCAAACTGGAAAGGCCTTACCTGTGAACTGTTTTGGTGTCTTTGGACTTGACACTCAGTTGATCTGCCTTGGGGAGAGCTTGAGCAGGAGTACGGAGAAATTTTGGCATTGTCTAGGGCCCCAGACTAAGCCACTGGGCCCGACAGAGCTAATAGGTGGTTAGCTGTGGGCTGCAGGGAGCCATTGTGAGAGAACTGCCCTGGTAAGCTCTGCCCTCAGGGTTGCAGAGCAAGGATTGGGCAGAAGCTCATAATCTAGTGACTGAGCAACCTAAAGGCGGGGACCGAGCCGCCTTACAGCCTTAACCCCCAGGGGCAGGGTGAGACCAGTTTTGGCACACTGGGTAAGTGGATAGCCACTTCAGCAGTGATCCCAGTGACAAGCACTTTCCTGGGAAAGTTTCTGCTTAGCCAAGTTTATAAGTTTAAAGTGCCTTTTAAGAGGGCTGAAGAGAGATTTAGGGTCTCCACCCTGTGGGATTTGAGAAATCAGCGGAGGCTTCCAGTTGTATTAGCATTGTGATTAATATCTCGTACCCCTGTTGTGCAGACCACCTGTTGCCCAGACAATATTCAACAAGATATATATACTGCTTTGTTTTTGGTTGGTCTGTTTTTGTTCGTTTTTTGTTTATTTTGTTGTTGTTGTTGTTGTTTTTTATTTTCAACCTTTTCTGTACAGATTTTTTCTTTTCTTTTTCTTTCTTTCTCCATTTTTTTAGTTTAAATACAATTTCCCATTGCTGCCTTTTTCAATAATTAGAACTTCATTTTTGCTAGTGTTTTTAGCTCTATTATTTGGTTTTTCACCCAATTTGATCCTGTCAGGTTTTCTGTTTGCTTTGATTTATAGAATTTTTGCCTTTCCTCTCTACTTGGTGGAGGTGGGGTACTCTGTCCGATCAGGTTAGCAAAGAGCTGCGGACCTCAAGGGAACCACCTAACCAGATACCCCAAGAGGTTGGGTTTTTTTTTAAGGTTGTGTCAAAGTACCCTACTGTGTACCTATATTGCTCTGTCTCCCTCTTTCTGTGCCTCTCTTCTTTTTTCAATATTCCCTTTTACCCACCCCCTCTCCTTTCTCTACTTTCTTTTCTTTCTTTCTTTCTTTCTTTCTTTCTTTCTTTCTTTCTTTCTTTCTTTCTTTCTTTCTTTCTTTCTTTCTTTCTTTTTCTTTCTTTTATCCCTTCTTGCTCTTCAACCTTCTCATCCTTCTGGTCCTGTACCAAAAGGACTCATTGAAACCTTAGTCCACAGGCACAGGAACTTAAAGAGCAAGAGGAAGTGAAAGGTAAATTAGTGCAAGGAAATAGATAAAAGAAATCACTCATGAGGAAGAATCGGCAGAAAACTTCAGGCAACATGAAGAACCAGTCCAGAGCAACCCCTCCAAGGGACCATGAGGTAGCTACTGCAGAGGATTCCACCTATAAAGAAATTTTAGGAATGACAGAAAGGGAATTTAGAATACACATGATGAAAACAATGAAGGAAACTGCTAATAAAGTGGAAAATAACCAAAAGGAAATCCAAAAACAGAATCAAATAAGAGATGAATGATATGAAGAACATAGAAAATGTATAGTGGAGCTGAAGGAACTGAGGCAGTCAATTAGGGAACTTAAAAATGCAATGGAAAGTATCAGCAACAGGTTAGGCCATGCAGAAGAAAGAATTTCGGAGGTAGAGGACAAAGTTCTTGAGATAACTCAGATAGTTAAAGAGGCAGAAAAGAAGAGAGAGAAAGCAGAACGTTCACTGTCAGAATTATGGGACTTTATGAAGCATTCCAACATATGAGTTATAGAAATCCCAGAAGGGGAAGAAGAATGCCCCAGAGGAATGGAAGCCATACTAGAGGATATTATAAATGAAAATTTCCCAAATATCATCAAAGATTCTGACACACTGCTTTCAGAGGGACATCAGACTCCAGGTCACCTCAACTCTAACTGAGCTTCTCTAAGACACATTGTGATGAACCTGTCCAAAGTCAAGACAAAAGATTCTGCAAGCTGCCAGGAGTAAGCGCCAGTTGACCTACAGGGGCAAATCCATCAGAGTGACGGCAGACTTCTCTAATGAAACTTTCCAAGCAAGAAGACAATAAAAATTCTCATAAAAAGCATAGGAAAAACACTGGAAGATATTGGCCTGGGGAAAGACTTCATGAAGAAGACTGCCATGGCAATTGCAACAACAAAAATAAACCAATGGGACTTCATTAAACTGAAATGTTTCTGTACAGCTAAGGAGACAACAACCAAAGCACATAGACAACCTACACGATGGGAAAGAATATTTTCATATTTTGAATCAGACAAAAGCTTGATAACTAGGATCTACAGAGAACTCAAATTAATCCACGTGAAAAAAGCCAACAATCCCATATACCAATGGGCAAGAGACATGAATAGAATCTTCTCTAAAGAAGACAGACGAATGGCTAACAAATGTGTGAAAAAATGTTCATCATCCCCATCTATTAGAGAAATGCAAATCAAAACCACCATGAGATACCATCTAACCCCAGTGAGAATGGCCCACATCACAAAATCTGAATATTGCAGATGCTGATGTGGATGTGGAGAGAAGGGAACACCTTTACACTGCTGGTGGGACTGCAAACTAGTACAACCTTTCTGAAAGGAAGTATGGAGAAACCTCAAAGCACTCAAGCTAGACCTCCCATTTGATCCTGCAATCCCATTACTGGGCATCTACCCAGAAGGGAAAAAATCCTGGTATCATAAGGACACTTGTACTAGACTGTTTATTGCAGCTCAATTTACAATTGCTAAAATGTGGAAACAGCCTAAATGCCCACCAACCCAGGAATGGATTAACAAGCTGTGGTATATGTACAACATGGAATACTATTCAGCCATTTAAAAAAAATGGAGACTTTACATCATTTGTATTAACCTGGATGGAAGTGGAAGACATTATTCTTAGTAAAGCATCACAAGAATGGGGAAGCATGAATCCTGTGTACTCAATTTTGATATGAGGACAATTAATGACAATTAAGGTCATGGTGGGGGTGGGGGAAGGGGAGAGCAGAGAGACAAAGAAGGAGGGAGGGGTGGTGAAAGGAAGAGCAGAGAGAGGGAAGGAGGAAGGGAGGTGGTGGGGCCTTGGTGTGTGCCACACCTTATGGGGGCAAGACACTATTGCAAGAGGGACTTTACCTAACAAATGCAATCAGTGTAACCTGGCTTATTGTACCCTCAATGAATCCCCAACGCTAAAAAAAAAAAAAATCTTCAATTTTTGTTCATGTCATTTATAAAGATGTTGAGTAGGATAAGGTCTTTGATGGTACATTTGCACAACCTTCACAATTCATTAGCATAAATTCTATGGTCTGATTATCCATTGATGCCTTGAATCCACCTGTCCGTTTATTTCAGCTAATGGTGCTACTTCTTTTCCATAATATTAATAGGAAACATGTGGCAAGTGTTTTTATAGCAATTCTATTTAATACATTTTCTAATTATCAGACTAATGGTATTATGAAAAAGAATGATGCTAGTTTAGCAGGAAATATTTTCTTAGTCCACTTTGGCTTTTGGTAACTGACCCCTTATTTTCTATATGACTATAATTGATCTGTTCATCATCAACTAACTCTAAAAGCTAGTCAGGGAAAGATGTCTCCTATATTCTGACATTCTTGGGATCTGAAGGGTCAATTGCACCTACCACACATGGCCAGCAGAGAGCAGTGTATAGGAGGCCTGGACCACAAAGGGTTTCAGGCTGGGAAGGCTGTATTCACAGTTCCCATCCCACAGCCATTTCCTGAGTCAAGGTGAACTCCTAGTCAAATGGGGGAGGGGATTAGAAGAGGAGGAGATGGCAAGGGCGGTGTGCTGTGCCTCAGGGCAAAGGGATCACAGTGATAATAAGCAATAATATTTATTGATCAGCTACTACTTGTCAGACTCTGAACTAAATACTAACTATATTCTCTCTCAATGAATCTTACTACAAATTTGTGAGGGCAGAACTTTTGCTACCATTTTATATGTGAGAAAAGCAAGTCTCAGAAAGATTGTGCAGTTTGCTCAAGGTCATACAAATAGCAAGTGAGGGAAGGGGAATCTGTACGACTTCCAAGCTTTAGTTATTTCCACAGTATTTTGTTGCCTCACAAGGAAGAAAGAACATTATTTTTCTAGGAATCTATGTAATGGGGGAAGTAACAACAGAGAACCAGATTGAAGCCCAGAGGCATCCTCTGGGCCTGTTAGCCTGGCTGACCCTGATGATTGGCTAGAATTTAAAAATATCAAACTCTGGGTCTTGTGTTGGTAAGCCCTATATTTTTTTTCTTTTCTTAACTGCATTTGCCCATTTTCAGTCTTTTGGTATCTCTCTCACTCCCTCTGTTCCTCAGAGATGTGAGATGTGGCCTGTGCCACATTGTGGGACTGGGAGATTTGGCTGGACCCAGGCACTGGAATCCCAGATCGTGTCCTGTGCTCTACATGATTTTGTTTCCCCTGGAGCCTTGTCTTTGCTTGGCTTTAGTCTTTGTCCTTGGACAGTGAGCTTTTTGAAGTGTAGACATTATATGTGTTTATTTGAATTTCTAATACAGGAGCTTGTACAAATAGATGATTAATGTTTGTTGAAGGAAGCAACAGAGATCATTCTCATGGAGAAGTAGAAAACAAAATATGTAGTAGTTGAGAATTAGGACTTTGCCCATCCCACCAGCATCACTACAGCTGAGAATCTATTCCTTGGCCATCATCTTACTGTGACCCACTCTCCCTTTGACAGTCTCTGGAAACTTTACTGGTTTCCAGATTGCAGCCTTCCTTGACAGAAATGTGAAGTACTACATATGCCCTTAGCTGCAATGTCCTGTTGGTGTGTGGGTAATTACAAAAGTTTTGAAATACACAGAAATTGAAAAATGTAAACTCCATGTGCTCAGCAACACTGAGAAGCCAAGCAAGTTGAAACTTACACAAGTGAATCAGAAAGGATGCTATAGACTGTATTTCTTGGAAGTGAAATAATGAACCGTAACCCAACTTGTCTAAAAACTTTCGTAGTGACCCATGGGGTTTCCATAGTAGGTTCTTTAAAAATATGAGATGAAATGAGAACAATTTGGTTCCCCTTTTAGGTACCAGCTGACCTTTCCAGCTACCCATTCTTCTTTGGTATAAAAGTAGAAATTCAGTCCCAGCTGCTCGGGAGGCTGAGGCAAGAGAATCGCGTAAGCCCAAGAGTTAGAGGTTGCTGTGAGCCGTGTGACGCCACGGCTCTCTACCCGAGGGCGGTACAGTGAGACTCTGTCTCTACAAAAAAAAAAAAAAAAAAGTAGAAATTCACCTTCTATTTCTCTCCTTTAATGACGATTCCACATGTGTTTGATCTTTTAGGTTCCTCTCTTCTGACTGATTGAGGAGTGGAACATAGTCTTGTCTCTGCTCCTTGCTTTATTGTGCTCCCAAATAAATTCACAAGCTCTTTTTATTACAAAGGCTGAGCACAGTGGCTCATACCTGTAATCCTAGCTCTCTGGGAGGCAGAGGCAGATGGATAGCTTGAGCTCATGGGTACAAGACCAGTCTGAGCAAAAAAAAAAATGAGACCCCATCTCTACGAAAAATATAAAAACTGAGGCAAGAGTATCTCTAGAGCCCAAGAGTTGTAGGTTGTTGTGAGCTATGATGCCACAGCACTCTACCCAGGGTGACAGCTTGAGACTCTGTCAATAAAAAAAAAAAAGGAGAGAGAGATTTTACTGTTGATTTCTGTAGGAAAGGAACTAAGGAAAGCCAACATAATCAAGCAAGGTGGAGTAGAAATGTCCTCACTGTCATGGTACCCCTGGTGTACAGCTAACTCCCTCATGAGGGTCACAGGAACCTCTGTCTTATAATTTCTACCTTTATTTCTACTTCTTTTTTTTAATTACTAAATCATAGCTGTGTACATTAATGCGATCATGGGACACCATACACTGGTTTTATAGACCATTTGACATATTTTCATCACACTGGTTAACATAGCCTTCCCAGTATTTTCTTAGTTATTGTGTTAAGACATTTATATTCTACATTTACTAAGTTTCACATGTACCCTTGTGAGATGAACCACAGGTGTAATCCCACCAATCACCCTCCCTCTGCCCATCCTTCCCCCTCCTACCCCTCCCTCTCCCTCTTCCCCATATTCTTAGGTTATAACTGGGTTATAGCTTTTATATGAAAGCCATAAATTAGTTTCATAGTAGGGCTGAGTACATTGGATACTTCTTCTTCCATTCTTGAGATACTTTGCTAAGAAGAATATGTTCCAGCTCCATCCATGTAAACATGAAAGAGGTAAAGTCTCCATCTTTCTTTAAGGCTGCATAATATTTCATGGTGTACATATACCACAATTTATTAATCCATTCGTGGATCGATGGGCACTTGGGCTTTTTCCATGACTTAGCAATTATGCATTGAGCTGCAATAAACATTGTGGTACAAATATCCTTGTTATAACGTGATTTTTGTTCTTCTGGGTATATACCTAATAGAGGAATTATAGGATTGAATGGCATATCTATTTTTAGATCTCTAAGTGTTCTCCAAACATCTTTCCAAAAAGAATGTATTAATTTGCATTCCCACCAGCAGTGTAGAAGTGTTCCATTTTCTCCACATCCACGCCAACATCTCTGGTCTTGGGATTCTGTGATAAGGGCTAATCTTACTGTACTTAGATGATATCTCAAAGATGTTTTGATTTGCATTTCTCTGATGATTAAGGATGATGAGCATTTTTTCATATGTCTGTAGACCATGTGAGTGTCTTCTTCAGAGAAGTTTCTCTTCAAGTCCCTTGCCCAACATGCGATGGGATCACTTGTTCTTTTCTTGCTCATACATTTGAGTTCTCTGTGGATTCTGGTTTTAAACCTTTGTCAGAGATAAAGGTTTAAAACCAGAATATCTTCTGCGAATATCTTCTCCCATTCTGAGGGCTGTCTGCTTGCTTTACTTACTGTGTTCTTGGCTGTGCAGAAACTTTTTTAGTTTGATCAGGTCACAGTAATGTATTTTTGAAGTTGCTTCAATTGCCCAGGGGGGTCCTCCTCATAAAGTACTCGCCCAGGCTGATTTCTTCAAGAGTTTTCCCTGCACTCTCTTCTAGTATTTTTATAGTTTCATGTCTTAAGTTTAAATCTTTAAACCAGTGAGAGTCTATCTTAGTTAATGGTGAAAGGTGTGGGTCCAGTTTCAGTCTTCTGCAGGTTGCTAGCCAAGTCACCCAGCACCATTTGTTAAATAGGAAATCTTTTCCCCACTGAATTTTTTAATTGGCTTGACAAAGATCAAATAATGGTAAGTAGCTGGGTTAATCTCTTGGTTCTCTATTCTGTTCCATACATCTACCTCTCTGTTTTTGTGCCATGCTGTTTTGATCATTATCGATTTATAGGATAGTCTGAGGTCCGGTAGCGTGATTCTTCCTGCTTTGTTTTTATTTCTGAGTAATGTCTTGGCTATTTGAGGTTTTTTTCTGATTCCATATAAAATTAAGTATTATGTTTTCAAGCTCTTTAAAGTATGATAGTGGAGCTTTAATAGGGATTGCATTAAAATTGTATATTGCAGGTGGCGCCTGTGGCTTAAAGGAGTAGGGCGCCAGCCCCATATGCCAGAGGTGGTAAGTTCAAGCCTGGCCCCAGCCAAAAACTGCAAAAAAAAAAAAACTGCTTTGGGTAATATGGACATTTTAACAATGTTGCTTCTTCCCAGCCATGAGCATGGTATGTTTTTCTACTTGTTAACATTTTCAGCTGTTTCTTTTCTTAGAGTTTCATAGTTCTCTGTACAGAGATCTTTCACATCCTTTGTTAGATAAACTTCCAAATATTTCGTCTTTTTTGGCACTACTATGAATGAATAGAGTCCTTAACTGTTTTTTCAGCTTGACTATTTTTGGTATATATAAAGGCTACCGATTTATGAATGTTGATTTTGTAACCTGAGACACTGCTGAATTCCTTGATCACTTCTAAGAGTTTGATAGTAGAATCCCTGTGTTTTCCAGATATACAATCATATCATCTGTGAAGAGTGCAAGTTTGGTCTCTTCTGACCCTATATGGATACCCTTGATTGCCTCTTCCCTAATTGTGATGGCTAAAACTTCCATTACAATATTAAAGAGCAGTGGAGACAATGGGAAGCCTTGTCTGGTTCCTGATCTGAGTCGAAATGATTTCAATTTAACTCCATTCAATACGATATTGGCTGTGGGTTTGCTGTAGATGGTCTCTATCAGTTTCAGAAATGTCCCTTCTATACCAATTTTCTTAAGTGTTCTGATCATGAAGCATGCTGGATATTATCAAAAGCTTTTTCTGCATCAGTTGAGAGAATCATAAAGTCTTTGTTTTTTAATTTGTTTATGTGCTGAATTATATTTATAGATTTACATATATTGAACCAGCCTTGAGATACTGGGATAAAACCGACTTGGTTGTGATGTATAATTTGTTTGATGTTTTGCGGGTTTCTGTTTGTTAGGATTTTGTTGAATATTTTTGCATCTATATTCATTAGTGATATTGGTCTATAATTTTCTTGTTGAGTCTTTTCCTAGTTTGGGGATCAGGGTGATGTTTTTCTTCATAGAACGTGTGGGTAGTCTTCCTTCTTTTTCTATATTTTGTTACAGATTGAGTAATATAGGTACTAGTTCCTGTTTAAAGGTTTGGTAGATTTCTGATGTGAAGCCATCTGGTCCAGGGCTTTTTAGGGAGATTTTTTATGGTTGATGTTATTTCCGAACTTGATATGGGCCTGTTCAACATTTCCACTTGATTTTGGTTAAGTCTTGGAAGGTGACGTGCTTCCAAGTATTGGTCAATTTCCTTCAGATTTTAATATTTCTGAGAATAAAGTTTCTTGTAATATTCATTAAGGATTTTTTGAATTTCTGAGGAGTCTGTCGTTATTTTGTTTTTGTCTTTTCTGATTGATGAAATTAGAGATTTTACTCTTTTTTTCCTGGTTAGTTTAGCCAAAGGTTTATCCATTTTATTGACCTTTTCAAAAAACTAACTTTTTGATTTATTAATCTGTTGTATGATTCTTTTGTTTTCAATTTCATTTAATTCTGCTCTAATTTTGGTTATTTCTTTTCTTCTACTGGGCTTGGGGTTGGAATATTCTTTCTTTTCCAGTTGCTTGAGATGTCCCATTAAGTTGTTAGCTTCCTCTCTCCATTCTCTTGAGGAAGGCTTGCAGTGCTATAAATTTCCCTCTTAGGACTGCCTTTGCTGTATCCCAGAGATTCTGGTGTCTTTAAGGTCATTTTGTTCCAAAAATTTGGCAATTTCTTTCTTAATCTCATCTCTAACCCAGCTATCATTCAGCATAAAGTTATTTAACTTCCATGTTTTTGTATTAGTATTCAGATTCCTGTTGCTACTGAGTTTAACTTTTATTCCATTGTGGTCTGAGAAGATGCAAGGAATAATTTCTATTCCTTTAAATTTACTAAGGCTAGACTTGTGACCTAAGATGTGTCGATTTTGGAGTATGTTCTGTGATCTGATGAGAAGTATTCAGTTTTGTTGGGATGAAATGTTCTGTAGATGTCTGCTAAATCCAAATGTTGGATGGTTAGGTTTAAATCTAAAATTTCTTTGCTCAGCTTCTTCTTGGAGGATCTATCCAACACCGCCAAAGGAGTGTTAAAATCTCCGACTGTTATGGAGCTGGTGGAAATCAAGTTGCTCATGTCTGTTAGAGTTTCTCTTATAAATTGAGGTGCATTCTGGTTGGGTGCATAAATATTAATAATTGAAATCTCATCATATTGAGTATTACCCTTAACAAATATGAAGTGACCATTCTTATCCTTCCTTGCTTTTGTTGGTTTAAAGCCTATTGCATCTGCAAATAGAATTGCAATACCTGCTTTTTTCTGATTACCATTGCCTGAAATGTGGATGACCATCCGTTCACCCTGAGTCCATATTTATCTTTTAAGGTCAGATGGGATTTTTGTATGCAGCAAATATCTGGCCCTGAGTTTTTGTATCCAGTCAGCCAACTTGTGCCTCTTTAGAGGATAGTTTAAGCCATTCACATTAATGGAGAATATAGATAAGTCTGGTAAAATTTTGGGTATCGAGTTTTTTGAAAGTCCAGTGGACATTTTTAATCCTTTCACCACTGTGGAAGTTGGAGTTTGATCAAAAGCTTCTGAGTGAGTTTACTTTTGTGGTAGAGCATTGTGCTTGTCATTGTGGAGGATATCTTGGACAGCTGGTTTAGTTATGACAAATTTCTTCAACATATGAATGTCATTAAAGTATTTATTTTTTTCATCATAAATGAAACTCAGTTTAGCTGGATACAGGATTTGGGGTTGAAAGTTATTTTGTTTTAGGAGATTAAAAGTCAATGACAACCCTCTTCTGGCTTGAACAGTTTCAGCAGAGAGATCTACATTCATTCTAATATTCTTCCCTTTGTAGGTAATGGTTTTCTGACATCTGGCTGCTTTCAGATTTTCTCCTTCATATCAACTTTAGTGAAGTTAATTATGATATGCCTGGGGGGGTGTCTTATTCAGGTTGAATCGAGCTGGGGTTCTGAAACTGTCTGCTATCTGAATTTCAGATTCTTTAGCAGGTCTGGAAAATTCTCTTACATAATTTCATAATTTCATGTGCCTTGAAAAGCTACTTTATCACTTTCAGGGATTCCAATGAGGTGAATATTAGCCTTCTTCACATTATCACAGAGTTCTCTGAGAGAATGATCCATTTTTGCTCTCCATTTCTCTTTCTCTTTGAGAATTAGGAGCGTTCATAAGCTTTGTCTTCAATGTCTGAAATTCTTTTTTCTGCTTTCTCCACTCTGTTACTGAGGAATTCTTCTGTATTTTTCAGATCTTTGAGGACTGCAAATTCTTACTTCAGTGTGTCAAAATCTTGGTGGTTTTGTCTTTAAATTTGTTCAATTCTTGAGACAACTTTTGAATTTCTCCTGAAATTTCTAACTCCAACTTTTGAATTGCTCCTCGAATTTCTAATTCCAAATTTTCCTCCATTCTATTAATCTTGTTTGCAATCCAAATTCTGAATTCGATTTCTGACATCTCGGCTGTTTATGAATTGGATGTTCAGTTATATCTGCCATAGCTTTCCTGGGGGGGGGGGCAATGTTTGATTACTCTGGTTATTCATGTTACCAGAGTTTTTCTGCTGATTTCGCCCCATGATTATTTTACACCATTTGACTTTTCCCCTGGAGCTTTGCCCAGGACCTGTATAGTGCTATGGCCTGAGAAACTGGGGACATCTTTGGTGTGGTAGGGTTAAGTGGCTTTGTCTTGTTTTCAGCTGGTCTCTGTCTGACCCTACTGAAACAGTTACTCTGGGTTGACGTCTCTGCTGTGGAGAAATACCAGCAGTTAAGTCAACCCATCCCCCACAAGCAACAATTGGAAAAGGATAATTAAACCTTCCTATACCCACACATCCAGGGCACCACTTGGATAGTCCTCGGGTGATTGGCTCAGTTCAAAAGGTCCAAATCAATTGTCTCAGTCAGCACCTGTCTCAGGTGGAAGAGTATAAAATGTCTCTGGCCACTAGATCGCAGGGGTCTGCTGACAACTCAAATATGACTTGCTCCGGTGCTCCGTGAGGTCAGGGGGACCTACCCAGGAAATAGATTAGTCTGGGAAGGTTTATGCCTCCTTCCCCACCTTGCACCTCAGTCACACCCAGTCACTGATGACCCCGCAGGGCTGTGACCCACTTGCCTCCACTGAGCAGATACTTCAGGGGTTTGCACCTGCCTGAATCACACAAGGAAATCTATGTCTCCTCAGCCAGGCTGCTGCTCTCTGCCTCTATCCGGCAGGGGGAGGTAAGGCCTGACAACCTTGGGGGCTTGATGGAGGCTTGGGGGGTGTTCATTCAGTTCCAGCCCTGCCCCTGATTGATGTTACTGACTGAACAGAACAACTTTGCGGAATTTGTTTTTGTCTCAGCTAAATTGCCCTGCAGAAGATACGTTTTTTTGAGTTCGCAGAACCTGCTTTTCACGCCCTGCCTTTGGTGCTGCAGTTTTAGCCTCCTGCCCTTCTCTGTCTAGGCTGATGATCCCCTGGGGGCCAGGTGTGTCTTAGGCTCATTAAAGCAGTCCTCTGTGTCAGCCACATCCTGGGAGTCAGCTGGCACTGCGCGTGCGTTTTCTAGTCCCCACGCTCCAACCAGGCTGGTACCACCTCAGGCAAACCCTTTACTCACGGGGGCTGTGTTTCTGTCCCAGATCTTTTCCACTGGTGGTTGCCACCTGAGAAGATGCCTGGCCTCCTCTGGTTGCCCAGAGAGACCGGGGGTGTGACTCTGGAATATCCAGGGGTGAGCACTATTGTTGCCAAAAATGGCTGCAGCTCTCCGCCTCGGGGCACTGCCACTCAGGTGTGGTTCCCTCTCAGCTGACTATCCTCTCCTCACTCCCATGCCGCAGAATCAACACTGGCCAGTTGCAGTCCAGGCCCTATCCACACCCTTTGAGAAATCACCCAAGAATCTGGACTCCTGGAGGACAGGCCTCCAGACCTCAGAGTGAGAGTGAAGGGGAGTACTGGGAGCTTAAAATTGCAGGTAGAGAATATACACAGTTTTACACAGTTTTATGCCTGGCAGAAGAACTCCAGGGCACCCTAGTAGGGGAAGTAGGTCCAGTTTTTAGAGGGTCTCTCCTGGGGAGTATAATGGGAGGACTTTTGAACTCTGCTCATTTGTTTATGGGTACTCTGAGCTGTTTTTATGGGGGAGGGGACTCCCATCTGCTTGGTGATGGATTTTGTACCTTTTGTTTGTATCCTTGGGGTCACAGCTCACCTCAGCAGAGTTGATGTGCATTCTTTAACATGCTCTCTTGGCACAGCTCTAATCTGCCAGGTTACTGGATAAATTTCTGTCCTTTTACTGTCCTTCTGGATGGGAGCCTCTGTGGAAAGCTGGCTTCAGTCAGCCATCTTGTCTCCTACCCCCTCTGCCTTTATTTCTGAAGGCAGTACTCACCAACCTGTCTCTTGGTCAGGTTTTAGCAAAACTAGGATGGACTCTCTACCTTTATGGGAGAGCTGTGGCTATATCCCTGTCTCACATGGATAATTTGCATTTCTTTGGTTATCCAGATCAACTGGTACCCAGTTAAGTAGGACTTTGATCTACTTGGGATAACCCTCTCTTAACATTTCCTTATAAAATACCTCTCTCCTTTTCTCTATTTCTGGTATTACTTTCAAAAATATACCCTAAAGTTGATTTCTTAGTAGTCAGTCTATTAGCTTGAGTCCTATTTCCTTTAAAAAATTCCTGGTAGACTGAGTCAGGATTTTTCTTTTTTTGATCAATCTACAAGTTCTTTTCCTAAGGGCCATGGAACCAATAGATATCAGGAATGCACGGTGTCCCTCCTGAGCAACCTTGAAGCCCAAGATGGCATGACCAAATTTTCTCAAAATTTTTTCTGCTACTTCCAAATCTCATCTCACTTTCACTTGTATGTAAAAACTGAGTCACGAACAGCATCCACTCTTGATGCTTTCTCTTCTACCCATCCTTGATAATCATCCACTGCACGTTAAGATTGCATTTCAGTCTCTGGCCTTGGATTCTCAGTGGAGGGACGGGTACACATTTTTAGCTGTCTTTGATAGAGCCACCTGGATAATCGGCCACACCTAGGACTTAACATGTCCAGCTGAGCTTTGTTAGCTCCTCTATCTTTTGCCTTCCAAACTAGGCCCTTCTTCTACAATCCTGATCTTAGCTACATGTTTCATCATATTTCTAGTTAAGTGTACAAAGTAAAAGCCTTATAGTCAGCATTCATCCTTAACTCTGAGTATTTAAGTTCAGCTAATTGATGATTCCATCTTTGATCCCAAGTTTAAGCTTTGTTATTTTTCATATTTTCTCTAATTTTTCTCCACTTATTTCTCCCTGCAACAAGTTTTCTTTTTTAGTTGTTTTTGTTTTCATTTTTTGAGATAGGGTCTCATTTTATTGCCTAGGCTATTGTGCAGTGGAGTCATCATAGCTCACTGCAGCCTCAAACTCCTGGGCTCAAGAGATCCTCCTTCCATAGCCTCCCAAGTAGCTAGAACCACATATGTGTACCATCACACCTGGCTAACTTCTCTGTTTTCTTGTAGAGATGGGAGTCTCACTATATCACTCAGGCTTGTCTCACACTCCTAGCCTCAAATGATTCTTCCACCTTGACCTCCCAAAGTATATAAGCCACTTTCTGGACTTGGCCTAGTTTCCCTTTTAAAAGGAAAATCTAAACCCAGTACTTCTCTGCTTAGAAATCTTGGGTTGGTTTTCCACATCTAGTATGATTCCTAAAGTCCTACCATCATTAGAAGTTTGGCTGGGAACAAAAATATAGAAAGTCCTCAAACTAGCATCAAAGACTTTTTACGACCTGCCATTCTATCCTCACCTTGGGCTATTCAACACCATACAACAGCCACAGAAAACTTCTTGTTATTTCTCAAATGCATTCTTTTCTTTTTTAATTATATAACTTTGTTCGGACAATTACCTCTAAATGTCCTCCCTTAACTTCTAATACCTAATGGACTCTTCTTGAAGGTTAAAGCTCTCTGATCCACTTTCCCAACCAGGCTATTATTTTATGAAGTAAGGTAAGCTGGAAAGTAAATTCCTGTAAGGAATGGTTTGCCTTGTTGAAAGGATGATCTAATCCAGGTCTGTGGGTTGAAGCAAGCATCTGTGACCTTTAGATTGGAGCTTAGGTTCCTTGAGGAAAGGAACATGACTCTGCCTGACAGAGAAGAGATCAGGGGACTGGGTGAAAAGATATGAAAAATCATGCTGGGCTCGTAATTTAGATTTTGCTTTTGATGATGAGTCATTAAAAACTTTTAAGCTATGGAGAGACATGACCGGAACTGTATTTTTGAAGGATCATTCCATCTGCAGTGTGAAAGATGTGCTGAATGTAGGGGAGGCTTGGCAGCAGGATAACCTGTAATGATACACATCAGAAGTTAGCAAATTTTTAATGTAAAAGGTCAGAGGGTAACTATGTTGGCCAGGTAGGTGTTGCCACTACTCTATCCTGGCATTGTTGCTTGAAACCTGTCCTAGGCACATGTAAGTAGATGAGCACGGATTTCATCTAATTAAACTTTATTTGCAAAGATAGGTGGAGGTTCAGAATTTGACCCAAGGATCATTGTTTCATAATCCTTGATCTGTAGAAGCAATGATAGGACCCTAACCTGAATAAGGATAGAGAAGTAAAGATGTGAAGGGAGAGAACTGGTAAAACTTGGTAAGCAGTTGGACGTGGAGGGGGGATGAGGGAGACTGAGGAAGTATCAAGGAAAGTTGCAGGCTGCTGGATTATGAATGCAGGAGTGTGTGCTGGGTTCTTTTTGTCACTGGCTGAATGTTAGGTGCTTGAAGGATAGGTAGGGCCTGCAGTGCATAGGCAGAAGAGATGAAAAAAGTCTGGGGAACAATTGACTGTTATGGAAAATGCTGCTGTTATACCTTCTTTGATCCCCCATTTTGCATCTGCTCTGAGTTGAAATAATTTTCCTTTAATCATCTTACCTACTAAATGGAACATTTTGAATCCCTTTTAAGTTTTCTCCTCATGCCCCATAGGCCCTGTATAACGAAGGCAATTTGCTAATGGACCCTAATTCTGGAGGGTGGTTTATCTCATGCAGGAAGAAAACAGGCCTATTATTTTCTCTGGAAGACTCAGTCTTCCCTTAGGTAGTCTCGGTTCCCTTCCATGGAGCAGGTAGGGATCCATTCTGCTCCTTTCGACTATAGTTTTGTCAACCAGAAACCTGTGTTTGCCCATGATATAAAGTCTTCCTCTCTGCCTGTATCTTCTTGTTCCCAATTGTGAATTGTTCAAGGGGCACTTGACACCAGAAGTGGCCTTTCCCCTACTTTTCAGAAGGACCAGAGTTTCACCTAGCTTCAACATCCTGCTTCTCAGAAATAATGAAGGCTGAATTGCCTAGAGATGCTTCCGTGTCATTTTGCTTGGGGGTAAGAACTGCCATTCCTCTACCAGAAAAATCTTTCCTGGGTTGAGTTCCAGAACCATAGGCATTGATCCCAGTAGACACACTGGAGCTGTGTGCAGGGGAAGAAGTAAATAAGACCCAACGCACCCAGACTTCTGTCAGTGCCATTGGGCATCTGCCTATCCAACCATATCTTTTAGTACTGCTACTTTCTGTTAAAACATAAATTTTTGTTTTTCTGAGGTAGCTTGGAGGCTGGGTTATTACTTTTAGTTTTAGGGGAACATAGGTAATAAATTCATCCCAGAGTGGGGAATCAATAAATCAAACACTATATTGGTGGTTTTCAATCCTGGTTGCACATTAAAATCACCTTGGGTGCTTTTATTAGCCGCTGATGCCCAGACAAATCGAACCCAAGTTTCTGGAGGTTGGGCCTGAGAATGGCATGTTTCCAAATCACTTCCGGTGATTCCAAAGTGAAGCCATTGAACTGAGGCTGAGAAGCACTGAACTAGAATAAAGATTTAATTTTTGATTATTTAGAACAGCAGTTCTCAACCTATGGGTCACGACCCCTTTTTAACAATGAAAGTACATTGTGCCATCAGGAAGGTTGAGAACCACTGATTTAGAAAATGCCCTGGGCACGAAACACTGAGAATTCAACATCACTCTCATCTGTTGTCCTGTGGAAAGCTAATATTTAACCAGGTAGCCACCTGTCCTCAGCAACATGCCCTAGGTACTAGAAGATCTTTAACATGGAATCTGCTGACATTCCCAGGAGCTACCACACCCTGTCCACTGTGGTCTGCACTTGTTACAGCTGCTTCTGGGTCCATTGACATAAGTGTGTGAGAGGACATTTGACCATAAATAGCTTTCCCAACTTAAACTGAAAGCCTTTTATAAGGCATTTAGTTATTTAATGATTTTTATTAAGTCATATATACATATGTTGGGGTCCCATCGTGGATGTCACTGGTTAGGGTCCAGGACTGGTTGGTCTCCAGCCCTGGCTTATCTGGGTTCCGGACGCTGACTGCTAAGCTGCCTTGCTCAGGAACAATTGCTCTTAGGAGCCTAAGGGCTATTTACTTTAGCTGAATTGGGGAGGGGGGAGGAAGAGAGAGAGAATAAGAGAGAGATAGTCTTTGAGAGAGTAAAGCATTCTTCTTAGAAAGATAGATCTTAGTCTTTAGCAGAGCTTAGTGATCTTCAGCAGAGAGATACTGTGCTGGCATACTGCAGGCAGGAGAAGCAACAGTCAGAGTGAGCAGTCTGTAATAGACTGAACTCACTCCCAACTGCCTTCTCCTCCAGCCTAATATAAGGCTGATCTCAAGCTTCTCAATACCACAGGTGTAGAGACTGCCAGTTCACCAATGCTCTCATCTTGAGCTCTCTCATGCTTGTTATGAGAGCTAAATTCCTCCCCATGCCATTTTCACCAAAGTGTTCCATTATTGAGATATACAGGTGTTATTTATAACTCTCACTCCTGTCCATAGGCTATATGGGCTGCTACATACATAGATCATGAATAAATTTATGCCTTTGTGACATTCAATGTGTTGATTATTTGTACAAATTGGAGTGCTTACATCCTGGTAATTAACATAGCTTTCACTACATTTACTTAATCACAGTGTTAAGACATTTGTGTTCTATACTTGATAGATTTGACTTATACCTTTGAAATATGGTCCATAGGTGTGGTCCCACCATTAACCCTCCCTCTATTTAGCCCACTCCCTCCCTTCCCATCACCCTCTCCTTCCTTCCTTCATCCTGGGCTATAGTTGTGATTCATCTTTTATATGAAAGTGTGAATGATTGTAAATTGGTTTCATAGTAGTACTGAATACATTGGATATATATTTTTTCCATTCCTGAGATACTTTACTAAGAAGAATATTTTCCAGGGTGGCATCTGTGGCACAAAGGAGTAGGGCGCTGGCCCCATATACCGGAGGTGGTGGGTTCAAACCAGGCCCTGACCAAAAACTGCAAAAAAAAAGAAGAAGAAGAAGAATATTTTCCAGCTCCATCCATGTAAACACAAACAAGGTAAAGTCTCTATCTTTTTTAATGCTGCATAGTATTCCATGGTATACATGTACCATAATTTATTAATCCATTCATGGGTTGATGGGCACTTGGGTTTCTTCCATGACTTGGCTATTATGAATCGAGCTGCAATGAACAATCTGGTGCAAATATCTTTGTTATAAAGCGATTTTTGGTCTTTTGGATATACACCTAGTAGAGGAATTGCAGTATCAAATGGCAGGTCTACATTTAGATCCTTGAGTGTTCTCCAAACTTATTTCCAAAAGGAACATACTATCTTACATTCCCTCCAGTCATACAGAAGTGTTCCCTTTTCTCCACATCCACACCAACATCTGTAATTTGGGGATTTTGTTATGTGGCCTACTCTTACTGGAGTTAGATGATATCTCAAAGTGGTTTTGGTTTATATTTCTCTGATGATTAAAGATGATAAGCAGTTTTGTATGTGTCTGTAAACAGTGCACCTGTCTTTTTCAGAGAAACTTCTGTTCATGTCTCTTGCCCACAATGAAATGGGATCACTTGTTCTTTTCTTACTAATAAGTTTGAGTTATCTATGGATTCTGGTTATTAGACCTTTGTCAGAAATATAACCTGCAAAAATCCTCTCCCTTTCTGAGGGCTGTCTACTTCCTTTACTTACTGTGTTCTTGGCAGTACAGAAGCTTTTTACTTTGATCAGATCCCAGTAATATATTTTTGATGTTGCTTCAATTGCCCAGGGGATCCTCTTCAAGAAATATTCTGCCAGGCCAATTTTTAAAAGTGTCTTGCCTGCACTCTCTCCAAGAATTTTTATAGTTTCATGTCTTAAGTTTAAGTCCTTCAACCAGTGAGAGTCAATTTTTGTCAGAGGAGAAAGTTGTGGGTCTAGTTTCAGTCTTCTACAAGTCGCCAGCTAATTCACCCAGCACCATTTGTTAAATAGGGAATATTTCTCCCAATTTATTTTTGATAAGTTTATCAAAGATCAAATGATGATAAGTGTCTGGGTTCATCTCTTGGTTTTCAATTCTGTTCCATACATCTACCTCTCTATTTTTGCACCAGTACCATGAGGTTTTGATCACTATAGATTTATAGTATAGTCTGAAGTCTGGTAGCATGATTCCTCCTGATTTGTTTTTATTTCTGAGTAAAGTCTTGGCTATTCAAGGTTTTTTCTGTTTCCAAATAAAATGAAGAACTAATTTTTCCAGGTCTTTAAAGTATGACAGAGGTGTTTTAATAGGGATTGCATTAAATCTGTAAATTGACTTGGGTAGTATAGACATTTTAACAATGTTGATTCTTCCTAGCCATGAGCATGATATATTTTTCCATTTGTTAACATCTTCAGCTATTTCTTTTCTCACAGTTTCATAGTTCTCCTTATAGAGATCTTTCACGTCCTTTGTTAGGTACATTCCCAGATATTTCATCTTCTTTGGCACTATTGTAGTATGAATAGAGTCCTTGATTGTTTTTTTCACCTTGACTATTATTGGTATATATCCTACAGATTTGTGAGTATTGATTTTGTATCCTGAGACACTGCTGTATTCCTTGATCACTTCCAGGAGTTTTGTAGTTGAGTCCCTGGGGTTTTTGAAATATACAATCATATCATCTGTGAAGAGTAACAGTTTGATCTCTTCTGATCTTATTTGGATACCTTTGCTTGCCTTCTCTTCCCTGATTGCAATGGCTAAGACTTCCATTACAAGGATAAAGAGCAGTTGAGACAATGGGCAGATCTGGTTCCTGATGTGAGTGGAAATGACTTCAGTTTAACTCCATTCAATACGATATTGGCTATGGGTTTGCTATAGATGGCCTCTATCAGTTTACAATATGTTCCTTTTATACCTATTTTCTTAAGCATTCTTATCAAGAAAGGATGCTGGATATTATAAAAAGCTTTTTCTGCATCAATTGTGAGAATCATATGGCTTTGTTTTTTATTTTGTTTATGTGATGTATTGTATTTCTAGATTTTCATATATTGAACCAACCTTGGGACTCTGGATAAAACCCACCTGGTCATGATGTATAATTTGTTTGATGTGTTGCTGGATTCTGTTTGCTAGGATCTTATTGAATATTTTTGCTTCAATATTCATTAGTGATATTGGCCTATAATTTTCTTTTCTTGTTGAGTCTTTTTCTGGTTTGAGATCAAGGTGATATTTGCTTCATAGAATATGTTGTGTAGTATTCTTTCTTTTTCTATGTTTTGGAAAAGGTGAAATAATGTAGGTACTAGTTCCTCTTTAAAGGTTTGGTAGAATTCTGATGTGAAGCCATCTGTTCCCAGGCTTTTCTTTTTTAGGGAGATTTCTTATAGTTGATGCTATTTCAGTACTCAATATAGGTTTGTTCAACATTTCCACTTTGTTCTGGCTGTCTAGGATGGTGTCATGTTTCCAAGTATTGGTCTATTTCCTTCAGATTTTCATACTTTAGAGAATAGAGGCTTTTATTTATAATATTCATTAAGAATTCTTTTAATTTCTGAGGTGTCTGTTGTTATTTGGCCTTTATCATTTCTTATTGATGAAACTAGGGATTTTACTCTTTTATTTCTCCTTAGGTTAGCCAAAAGTTTATCTGTTTTATTGACCTTTTCAAAAAACCAACTTTTTTATTGATCTGTTGTATGATTTTTTTTGTTTTCAATTTCATTCAATTCTGCTCTAATTTTAGTTATTTCTTTTCTTCTGCTGGGTTTGGAGTTGGAATGTTCTTCCTTTTCCAGTTGCTTGAGATGTTCCATTAAGTTGTTGACTTCTTCACTTTCTATTCTTTTGAGGAAGGCTTGCAATGCTATAAATTTCCCTTTTAGGACTGCCTTTGCAGTATCCCAGAGGTTGTGGTAGTTTGTGTCTTCATTATTGTTTTGTTCCAAAAATTTGGTAATTTTCTTCTTAATCTCATCTATGACCCAGCTATCATTCAGCATGAGGTTATTTAGTTTCCATGATTTTGTATGAGTATGCAGATTCCTGTTGTTACTAAGTTCAACTTTTATTCCATGATGGTCTGAGAAGATGCCTGGAATAATTTCTGTTCTTTTACATTTGCTGAGATTAAACTTGTGACCTAAGATGTGGTCAATTTTGGAGGATGTTCCATGGGCTGATGAGAAGAATGTGTATTTGGTTTTGTTAGGATGAAATGTTCTGTAAATGTCTGTTAAATCCAGTTATTGAATGGTTAAGTTTAAGTCTAAAATTTCTTTGCTTAGCTTCTTATTGAGGATCTATCTAACACTGCCAAAGGGGTGTTAAAATCTCTGACTATTATGGTGCTGGAGGAAATCAAGTTGCTCATATCTGTTAGAGTCTCTCTTATAAATTGTGACACATTATGGTTGGGTGCATAAATGTTAATAATTGAAATCTCAACCTGTTGAGTGTTGCCCTTAACACATATGAAGTGACCATACTTATTGTTCCTTACTTTTGTTGGTTTAAAGTAAGTAAGTTGGTTTTTAAAAAATTGCAACACTTGCTTTTTTCTGATTTCCATTTGCCTGAATTATAGATGACCATCCTTTCACCCTGAGTCTATATTTATCTTTTAAGGTATGATGAGATTCTTGAATGCAGCACATATCTGGCCTGAGTTTTTGTATGTAGTCAGCCAACCTGTGCCTCTTTAGAGGAAAATTTAAGCCATTCACATTAATTGAGAGTATTAATAAGCCTGGTGGTATTTTGGGTTTTGAGTTTTTCAAAAGTCCAGTAGACATTTTTTTTTTTTTTTTTTTGTAGAGACAGAGTCTCACTTTATCACCCTCGGTAGAGTGCCATGGCTCACACAGCTCACAGCAACCTCCAACTCCTGGGCTTACGTGATTCTCCTGCCTCAGCCTCCCGAGTAGCTGGGACTACAGGCACCCGCCACAACGCCCAGCTATTTTTTGGTTTGCAGTTCAGCCGGGGCCGGGTTTGAACCAGTAGACATTTTTAATCCTTACGCCACTGTAGACATTGAAGTTTGATCAAAAGTTTCTGAGTGAGTTTACTTTGGTGGTAGAGCATTATACTTGTCATTGTGGAGGATATCTTGGAGAGCTGGTTTAGTTATGGCAAATTTCTTCAACATGTGAATGTCATTGAAGTATTTAATTTCTCCATCATAAATAAAACTCAGTTTAGATACAGGATCCTGGGTTGAAAGTTATTTTGTTTTAGGAGATTAAAAGTCGATGACCACCCTCTTCTAGCTTGAAAGGTTTCAGCCGAGAGATCTTCAGTCATTCTAATATTATTCCCCTTGTAGCTTATGGTTTTCTTCCGTATGGTTGCTTGCAGAATTTTATCCTTCATATTAACTTTGGCAAAGTTAATTATAATGTGTTTAGGAGATGTTATATTTGGATTGAGTTGTGCTGGGGTTCTGTAACTGGTATCTGTATTTCAGAATCGCTTGCCATGTTTGGGATATTCTCCTCTATTATTTCTTGGAGTAGAGCATCTGGGTCTTTTGAAGCAACCTCTTCTTCAGGGATTTCTTTTGGAGTGATCCCACAATTCTCTCAAGGAATGATCCATTTTTGCTCTCCACTTCTCTTCCTCTTTGAGCATATGGGAGCATTTAAAAGCTTTGTCTTCAATGTCAGAGATCCTTTCTTTTGTCTGTTCCATTCTGTTACTGAGGGATTCTACTATATTTCTCAGATCTTTGAGGGCTGTAAGTTCTTGCCTCAATGTGTCAAAATCTTTGGTGATTTTGTCTTTGAATTCATTGAATTATTGAGACAACTCTTGAATTAGTCCTTGAAATTCTAATTCCGTCTTTACTTCCATTGTGTTGATCTTATTTGTCATCCAAACTCTAAATTTCTGATTTCTGATATCTCAGCCATTTGCTTATGAATGGGATCATCTGGCATGTCTATTTCATCATTTCTTGGGGGAGTTGATCTACTCTGATTATTCATGTTGCCAGAATTTTTCCTCTGATTCCATCTCATGATTATTTTTCACCATTTGGCTAGATGGGCAGGTAAGGTGAAATTGAATTGGGGGCTCCTGGAGTTGTGGTTAACCAGCCCTTTGCCAAGGATCTGGGACTTGTGACTATGGCTTTTTCCCCTACAGTTTTGAAAAGGACCTGTACAGTATTACAGTCTGTGGCTCTGGGGACCTGCTTGGTGTGGTGGGGTTATGTGGCTCTGTCTTGTATTCAGCTGGTCTTTGTCTGATCCTAGTGGATCAGTGACTCTGGGTTGAAGTCTCAGCTGTGGAGAAATACAAGCAACTAAGACACCCCACTCCCCATGGCCAATAACTGGAAGAAGAAAATCAACCCTTCCTGTTGCCACACAACCGGGGTACCACCTGAGAGGGTCCTTGGATGATTGGCCCAGGTCCTTGGATGATTGGCCCGTGTTCCAAAGCAATTGACCCAGTCAGTACCAATTCTTAAGTGGGAGAGTTCAAAAGGTCTCTAGCAACTAGATAGCAGAGATCTACTGGCTGCTCTGTGGTTCACTCTGGTGCTCTGTGGAGTCAGAAAGGCCCGCTTGGTAGCAGAGTTGGATACCAACTCTGGGGGCTGGTATCTCTTTCCCACCTTGTACCTCTTTCACACCCAGTCACTTGTAACCCCACGGGGTTGTGGTCCTGCTCCCTCCAAAAAGCAGATGTGCCAGGGCTTTGGCCTGCTAGAGTCAAAGGAAAGCCAATGCCCCCTTGGCCTGGTCACCACCCTGTGCCACCAGTCAGCTGGGGGACCTGAGGCCTGCCTGCCTGCCTTGGATACTCTATGTCAGTTGGGGAGTTTTCCACCTGAGCTCAGTCCAAACCTGAGGATAACAAGTCAACAAATGATTTTCTCCCTCAGCCACTGCACCTTTGCCCCAGCTGCTCTGCAGCACTGGTAATCCCTTAGGGCAAGGTCTGTCTTCCTCTGGCAGTCCTCAAAGTTGGGAGGTGTCTCTCCAAGATTAGACCCCAGCAGGATCGCTCTACTGTTGCTGAATCTTTGTAGGAGGTGTCCCTGCACAGCTCCCAGGCAGCTTCCATGGCCAGGGAGGCAGCTGTAGAGGAGGCTTCAGGAGCGTGGGGCGCATGACTCCAGCAGCAGGGTGTGGCGCATGGTGCACAGCTCTGGCAGGGTGAGATGCCTGGCAGCTTTGGCAGGGTGGGGCACTTGGCGGCTCTGGCAAGGTAGGGTGTAGGGTGCAAGGTTCTGGCAGGGCAGAGCACGGGGCACTTGGTTCTGGCAGGCCAGGGCAGGCAACTCAAAAATCTCCTCCCGCAGCTGGTTTGCGTTTTCGCAGAGCTAAGTCTGTCAGCTTCCCCACTTTTGTTGTCACTACTGCTGGGGTCACTGTTATATACAGCTTTTCTACCATGGCCCTTGTAGTGCCCAGACCTGGCAATGAACCACAGACATTCTGGTCTAAGCAGGGGTTAGATTTCTGGACCATCAGGCAAGGGGTAAAGGGTGGACTGGAAGTTCAAAATGGCAGGGAAAACATTAGTTCAACTTTTATGCCTAGCAAGAGAGTGCTCAGGGTCACAGTAGGGTCCCTCTGGAGATATAGTCCCCACTTCCTTCAACGCTCTCCCATGGGGTGAGACAAGAGGTCCTCAGTTCACTGCTAGCCTGTAGAAAAACTATAGCAAGCCAAAAAAACAAACAAATGAACAGGCAAACAAACAAAAAACACTCTTGGGAGAGGGGTGGATACTTTTCCTTTGGGATGAGTTTTGTACCTGAAATTTGCTTTCTTGGAGTCACAGCTTGCCTCAGCAGAGGTTATGTGCAATTATCTCCCTTCTCTCTCAGCTCTGCTCCCAGTCTTCAGCTTTACTGGGTACTTTCTGGTCATTATCCTTCCCTCTGAACAGGGGCTTCTGGTGAAAGCTGGCTCCAGTCAGCCATCTTGCCCCAGGGCCACAAGGCATATTTTAAAATTACAGTTGATAATAGTAGACATTCTTCTGTTCTGTGTTATGAAGGAAATTGGAAATCTTTAAATTCTTCATTCTGTATGTACATAAGTGAACTATAACAAACACATCATGTGAAATATATATCAGCGATATACACTTATGAGTGACTGCAATGTTAGAAATATAGAATGCAGAAGCCTGGACAAGTTAAATGGCAGGTGGAGAGCACCAGGGTGAGGGGAGATACAGAGCTGGGCAGAGAGGCCTCTATGAGAGCAGTCACTTGGGAGCTGCACATTGAGGGGTACCAGACTGTGGGCAGATAGCTATCAGGGCAAGGGTTTTCCAGATGCCTAAATCATCTTATCATTTCAGTTAAGATTGGGAAGCAAGAGAAAAGAGATCTGAAAATATCACTTTCAGTGATGAAAGTAGTTTTCATTTTTTCATCATTGATGAGTTTCAAATACGTGTTTTATTCTCCTTTCTTTTTAAAGATAGCTGTCCTAGTGAGCGTTAAGCTTTATTTCCAACTTTTATAAATAAAACCATTGCTCCGATGAATCATACCTCAGCACAGTATTAAGTGTTCAAGGTTAGGTACAGAAAGCTCAACAGTATAGAAAATGTAAATACAATTTTCCATCTTTTCTTGGTTAATTGCTAGATCATGAGTCCCAGGCATTACTCAGAACCACAGTGAATGTGGGAAATCTGAAAATAGCTTTTTAAGTTTTGTTAGGTCATAGATTGAAGTGATGCAGGGTTTAGCCAGGCAGCCTGGTTGAACATAAGTTTGCTGTGAATTGAGTCCAGTAAACTTGGGTAAAAATAACACCAACCAGTTCTGGATCACTACCCAAGTAGGCAAGGAGGAGAGTCCATGCAAGGAGGAGAGTCCATGTAAGTCCATGTAAGAGACACTTAAGAAACACCTATTTTAGGCTTGTTATGCTAATGAGGAGGCACCAACGCTTAAGGAATGTTCCCTCATCCTTAGGTGATGAACTGTATGTGAAGAGATGAGACATGTGCTTGTGTTTTCCTTTTCAACATGCCACAGTTCCACTGGTGACTAAAAATTGTAATGTGTCCTTTTAAGGGTGAAACTCTGCTTGAGACATAAAGGGTCCGCTTTTATTTTGTCCTTCAGGGACCTCTGCTCTCCCTGCTGAGTTTTCATCTGCATATTTTGAAATAGGGATTTATTAGATTGAATTCCATCAAACATGATTTACATCTAACCAATCTTCTGTATGATGCATCAGTTATTATTGGAGTATTATGTATTAATAAAATGACAGTAGGACCTCCATAATTGATCACTTCCTTTTATTGATTACCTCCTTAAGTTGACCTAATTTTTAAAGACTGAGCATGTGCCATATGTATGTAACAGTACAGTAAGGCCAGTTCCTTATGTTGGTCATGTCTTTATGTTGACCAGTTTGTTACAGTCGCTTGGGTGGTCAACTTAGATAGGTGCTACTGTATTTTGTAATCAGAGAATCATTACCATTGAAAATATAAACAAAGATTTCTCTCCAAAATTTCAGTAGGCATAACTACATTATGCACAGTGAATAAGAGGACCTCTGGCCATACTGAAGTTTCATTAAGCCTGTCACAGGAGGCATAGTGGCTCCTGGGAAGCTGACCATGGGATAGAGAAGGTCAGTGGTTCTGAGTGTACAATGGGCACTATTCCCCTCTGTTAGGTTTCAGAAATCAAGTTATCTGTCTAAAAAATGGACAATAGCATCAGTATAGAATAAGGGCTGGAGATTCAGTGAGAAGCTTCCATGGAACCAAAGAGCCTTGCAAGGAAACTGCTTTTAACCTCTACACAGCTAAAGTGCCTCAAATCTGTCTTGTGGTGCTTTCCAAACCTTGATGCCATGCATAGGGGTGCCACGGACTTCTCAGTTCATGCTGTGCAGGGCAGCCAGGCAGGGGATCTATCACCATGAGGACAGTGAACACACACCTTGGCAGAGAAAGAATGCCAAGAATAATACCAAAAAATGAATCTAGGCCTTATTCTAAAGCATGACTACTGTGGGGCAGGTGCTGAATGGTGGACATCAGGGAGAAGAATAATAGGTTCAGGGCTGAAAGAGGAGTAGAAAAGTAAGAGGGAGATTAGAGACACTGGCCAGCCTTGGGATGGAATGTCCAAGGCTCCTTTTTACTGGTTGCATATGGAACAATCCACAGGGTTGGGTGGGTTGGCTTGGTTTGAAGGCAGAGGTTGGAGCAGATACTTATGGCAGAGAAGGGGAGGAAGTATCTAATCCAGGAAACCTTAATGCCACCGGAGGAATTAAAAATGCTGTAACTGCTCATGGAAGTAATTTGAATTTGAGTGGACAATGTTAAAGAGGGGAAATGAATGGGACAGGTACAGCCTGGAAAGGAGAGATTTGTGAGTTAGACAGCTCATAGGCTGTTCAGGCTGGGGAAAAGCTGGGCAAGGAAGCCTAAAAACACAAGCCAGGCCCTGAGGTCATGTAGGGAGAGTGTCATCAAGGACCTCTGTACAAAACCACAGGAGGAATGGGTAGTGATGTGATAGTGTGGTCCCGTGACTGTTCTGTGGCCACTCCGCTCAGGTAGCCAAAGTCATGGCAAAGGAGGAGAGTATCAACTTCCAGTCCTGACAGTGATGGTGTGTGGTCATGTGAGGACTGGCTTCAGCAATGGGTGATTAGGTTGGAGGAGAGGATCTGGGACAGGGAGTTTGAGAACACATTGTACCTCTTTGAGGAAACTTCCTAGGCTCCAAAGCTGTATCTTTGCAGCTTTGATGGCAGGACCAGGACCAACAAGGTGATGCTCTTAACACTAAGAGGCATCTAGTGCTGGTTAGTGAGGAGTATCCTGGGGCAGAGAGTTATTAAGCACAGGGTGGCTGTGCATTTATTGAAATGGTTGAGAGGACAAGACTATAACTGTAGCAATGTCTGAGAGCTGAAAGAGTTCATTTTAAGTTCCTTTATATGAGCTGCCTCTGGCTTATGGCAACAAGTGCCCTGGATACTGGGAAAGGGCAGGGCCAGACAACAGGACACATATTTCTGAGGGCTGGTAGAAGAGAAGAGGACTGAAATGCATAGTCTCTTGAAAGGTTGGCTTGTGAGTCCCAAAGCATGTTTCATTTCAGTGTGAGAAAGGATAATAACATTCCAGGAAGGAATAAATGTTAGAGATCAGAGTAGAAAGGGAATTGGGATAGTAACCTGAGTGACAAGCCAGCAGCAAGGGAGACCATAACTTAGCAATGTCTGAGGTGGGCCCAGACAGGTTTAGGGTCTGTGTTGGAAAGCTCTGCCCGCTTTGTGCTAGTCCAAGTTTCTGCCACCAGGAAAGTAGGAGGCAGATTCCTGAATGAACCTGCTTGGGCTAGAACCTCTTGGTCCTCAGCAAAATGAACAGCAGTGGAGGGACCCATGTCCCGTCATCAGTGCAGCAAGAAGGAGGATTGGAGTTGGACTTTGGGATCCAGAAGTAGGGATAGGAATAAAGCGATGCCCCTGTGTGCTTCACCTGGAGAGCTGCCCTGCAAAGATTCCAATTCCTCATATCTCTGAGGTCTTAATCTCCAAGAAGCTTTCCTGTACGTAACAAAAGATTATTGTTTCCCTGACAACCGTAGAGCCTCCATTGTTTGGTGGTATACTTTTGTGGTATCCTCATAAACATCTTGATTCTATTAGGTGCTGAGGATGTGTGACAGAGGCTGGACACAGGTATCAAAGGTGGTTAAATTGAATGGAATTGTCTTGCCCAGGATAAAACAAAAACAAAAGCATGCTTCTTGTCCTCACTGGATACTAGCACTTCTGACCTGCACTGCTATTGAATCATGATGCTGGAAGCTGTTATTTGGCAAATAAGGCAACATTGCTGTGCCAGCTAGCTGTGTAGTACAACGGTCATAGCTTTGGGGTCAGATAGATGGGGTTGTAACCCTGGCTCTGTCATACATTAACTGTGTGACTTGGGTAAATCATGGAGCATTCCCAAGTTTCTCCTTTCTTATCTGAGTATTGGAGATGCTGTTTCAAGATTACAGGCTGTTGTGAGTGAGCTGGCCTTTTGTCACCAAGGCTCTCAGAAGCCAGGCAGGATGGCTCCCCAGGACCCAGACTAGGGTGAGTTCTCTCCCTTGGCACCCATAAGGTTTCAGGCTGTGCTAAAACCCTAAAGTAAAACGGTATCAACTAGTCCCATCAGTGGAAGCTCTCAAGCTAGTAGACCATTAAACAAAGGAGTTTAACATACTTGAAGATGGGAAACTGAGGTCTGGAGAAGGGTGACCCAGGGAGTTAGGGGCTGGGGACCTCCTTTCTTTCACTTTCTCATTCTGAGCTTTTCCCATTATGTTATAGTAATGGAAGCTTGGCCAAGGGAATGGCACTTGGCTGGAAAAAAACAGTGACTGCTTATTGAAGCAGGAGTTGGTCATTTTCTTCCTATTTTGTAGTAGTTAGGAGCACAGGCTTGTGAACCAGACTATTGAAGGTCAAATTTTAGTTTCAACATTTATTAGGTATATGATCTTAGACAAGTCACTTACCTCTTTATGCCTCAGTTCCCTCATTTGTACAATGGTGATAGTATTTGTTTATGGAGATTAAACAAGTTGTCATTTATATGTATGTTTATATCTATATCATAGACAATATCTATAATCTCAGAATACCAGATGGCACATCTTAAGCACTAGATATTACATAAGCAGGTGCTATTATTATTGTCATTGGTAATGACACTGACAAGTAATTAGGAGATGATATGTTCTGCTTTATGTCTACAGTCCTGAAATAATGTTTTAATATTGTTCTTTTTCGAGAGCAATAAATGAAATGGTCATCTTTGTTTAATAGGTGGGGGGGGTCTACTGGTCAGTGAATCAAAAGACCTAGCTCTGTCAAAAAAAAATTCTGTGTGAATTTGGGCACCCAACTTCTTTTTTTTTTTTTTTTTTTTTGGCAAGGGAAGAGTAATTTTAATAGCCTTTCAAGATATTATGATAGTCTTTGTTACTGTACCAATGCAGGATAAATATCAGAGTGACAACTTCTTAAAGATTGTTTGCAATGTAGACTTTAAAACACTATCAATGAATATTTTGTGCTCTGTTCTATCAAAATCCCTCAGTCTATCCTGTACTTTGAATCTATCTTTTACTCTCGCTTAATTTAAATAACACCAACTTTGGTCCTTTGAAAAATACAGGTTCACTGAGCTCTACAGCTGTTCCAGTATTGGCGTTCCATTTCTTTTTTTTTTTTTTTTTATTGTTGGGGATTCATTGAGGGTACAATAAGTCAGTTACACTGATTGCAATTGTTAGGTAAAGTCCCTCTTGCAATCATGTCTTGCCCCCATAAAGTGTGACACACACTAAGGCCCCACCCTCCTCCCTCCATCCCTCTTTCTGCTTCCCCCCCCATAAACTTAATTGTCATTAATTGTCCTCATATCAAGATTGAGTACATAGGATTCATGCTTCTCCATTCTTGTGATGCTTTACTAAGAATAATGTCTTCCACTTCCATCCAGGTTAATACGAAGGATGTAAAGTCTCCATTTTTTTTAATAGCTGAATAGTATTCCATGGTATACATATACCACAGCTTGTTAATCCATTCCTGGGTTGGTGGGCATTTAGGCTGTTTCCACATTTTGGCAATGGTAAATTGAGCTGCCATAAACAGTCTAGTACAAGTGTCCTTATGATAAAAGGATTTTTTTCCTTCTGGGTAGATGCCCAGTAATGGGATTGCAGGATCGAATGGGAGGTCTAGGTTGAGTGCTTTGAGGTTTCTCCATACTTCCTTCCAGAAAGGTTGTACTAGTTTGCAGTCCCACCAGCAGTGTAAAAGTGTTCCCTTCTCTCCACATCCACGCCAGCATCTGCAGTTTTGAGATTTTGTGATGTGGGCCATTCTCACTGGGGTTAGATGATATCTGAGGGTTGTTTTGATTTGCATTTCTCTAATATATAGAGATGATGAACATTTTTTCATATGTTTGTTAGCCATTCGTCTGTCATCTTTAGAGAAAGTTCTATTCATGTCTCTTGCCCATTGATAAAAGGGATTGTTGGCTTTTTTCATGTGGATTAATTTGAGTTCTCTATAGATCCTGGTTATCAAGCTTTTGTCTGATTGAAAATATGCAAATATCCTTTCCCATTGTGTAGGTTGTCTCTTTGCTTTGGTTATTGTGTCCTTAGCTGTACAGAAGCTTTTCAGTTTAATTAAGTCCCATTTGTTTATTTTTGATGTTGTTGCAATTGCCATGGCAGTCTTCTTCATGAAGTCTTCCCCCAGGCCAATATCTTCCAGTGTTTTTCCTATGCTTTCTTTGATGATTTTTATTGTTTCATGCCTTAAATTTAAGTCCTTTATCCATCTTGAATCAATTTTTGTGAGTGGGGAAAGGTGTGGGTCCAGTTTCAGTCTTTTACATGTAGACATCCAGTTCTCCCAACACCATTTATTGAATAGGGAGTCTTTCCCCCAAGGTAAGTTCTTGTTTGGTTTATCAAAGATTAGGTGGTTGTAAGATGTTAGTTTCAATTCTTGGTGTTCAATTCGATTCCAAGTGTCTATGTCTCTGTTTTTGTGCCAGTACCATGCTGTCTTGAGCACTATGGCTTTGTAGTACAGACTAAAATCTGGTATGCTGACGCCCCCAGCTTTATTTTTGTTACTAAGAACTGCCTTAGCTATACGGGGTTTTTTCCGGTTCCATACAAAACGCAGAATCATTTTTTCCAAATCTTGAAAGTACGATGTAGGTACTTTGATAGGAATGGCATTGAATAGGTAGATAGCTTTGGGAAGTATAGACATTTTAACAATGTTGATTCTTCCCATCCATGAGCATGGTATGTTCTTCCATTTGTTAATATCCTCTGCCATTTCCTTTCTGAGGATTTCATAGTTTTCTTTATAGAGGTCCTTCACCTCCTTTGTTAGGTATATTCCTAGGTATTTCATTTTCTTTGAAACTATGGTGAAGGGAGTTGTGTCCTTAATTAGCTTCTCATCTTGACTGTTATTGGTGTATACAAAGGCTACTGACTTGTGGACATTGATTTTATATCCTGAAACATTACTGTATTTTTTGATGACTTCTAGGAGTCTTGTGGTTGAGTCTTTGGGGTTCTCTAAGTATAAGATCATGTCGTCAGCAAAGAGGGAGAGTTTGACCTCCTCTGCTCCCATTTGGATTCCCTTTATTTCCTTGTCTTGCCTAATTGTATTGGCTAGAACTTCCAGCACTACGTTGAATAGTAAAGGTGACAGAGGACAACCTTGTCTGGTTCCAGTTCTAAGAGGAAAAGCTTTCAGTTTTACTCCATTCAGTAAAATATTGGCTGTGGGTTTGTCATAGATAGCTTCAATCAGTTTTAGAAATGTGCCACCTATGCCTATACTCTTCAGAGTTCTAATTAGAAAAGGATGCTGGATTTTATCAAATGCTTTTTCTGCATCTATTGAGAGGATCATGTGATCCTTATTTTTGCCTCTGTTAATATGGTGGATAACGTTTATAGACTTGCGTATGTTAAACCAGCCTTGCATCCCTGGGATGAAGCCTACTTGATCATGATGAATGACTTTTTTGATGATAAGCTGTAATCTATTGGCTAGGATTTTGTGGAGAATTTTTGCGTCTATGTTCATGAGTGAGATTGGTCTGAAATTCTCCTTTTTGTTTGGGTCTTTTCCTGGTTTTGGTATCAGGGTGATGTTTGCTTCATAGAATGTGTTGGGGAAGATTCCTTCTTCCTCAGTTTTTTGGAATAATTTCTGCAGTACAGGAATAAGCTCTTCCTTGAAGGTTTGATAGAATTCTGGAGTGAAGCCATCTGGACCAGGGCATTTTTTAGTTGGAAGCTTTTTTATTGTTTCTTTGATCTCAGTGCTTGAAATTGGTCTGTTCAGGAGGTCTATTTCTTCCTGGCTAAGTCTAGGGAGAGGGTGTGATTCCAGATATTGATCCATTTCCTTCACATTGTCAAATTTCTGGGCATAGAGTTTCTGGTAGTATTCAGAGATGATCTCTTGTATCTCTGTGGGATCAGTTGTTATTTCCCCTTTATCGTTTCTGATTGAGGTTATTAGAGATTTTACTTTTCTATTTCTAGTTAGTCTGGCTAATGGTTTATCTATTTTATTTATTTTTTCAAAAAACCAACTCCTTGTTTCATTAATTTTCTGAATGATTCTTTTGTTTTCAATTTCATTGATCTCTGATTTGATTTTGGATATTTCTTTTCTTCTACTGAGTTTAGGCTTAGATTGTTCTTCTTTTTCCAATTCCATAAGATCTCTTGTGAGATTGTTGATGTGCTCTCTTTCTGTTTTTCGAATGTAGGCATCTAAAGCGATGAATTTTCCTCTCAAAACTGCTTTTGCAGTATCCCACAGGTTTTGGTAGCTTGTGTCTTCATTGTTGTTATGCTCAAGGAAGTTAATGATTTCCTGTTTTATTTCTTCCTTCACCCATCTGTTATTCAACAGAAGATTGTTTAATTTCCATGCCTTTGGGTGGGCTTGAGCATTTTTGTTAGAGTTGAGTTCCACCTTTAGTGCCTTATGGTCTGAAAAGATACAAGGTAAAATTTCAATTCTTCTGATTCTGTTGATATTTGTTTTGTGTCCCAGGATATGATCAATTTTGGAGAATGTTCCATGGGGTGATGAGAAGAATGTATATTCTTTATCTTTGGGGTGGAGTGTTCTATATGCATCTATCAAGCATAGTTGTTCTAGGGTCTCATTTAAATCTCTTACATCTTTGTTTAATTTCTGTTTAGAGGATCTGTCCAGCTCTGTAAGAGGTGTGTTAAAGTCCCCTGTTATGATGGTATTATCAGATATCATATTGCTCAGACTGAGTAAGGTCTGCTTCAGGAATCTGGGAGCATTTAAATTGGGTGCATAAATATTTAGAATTGAAATGTCTTCTTGTTGTAGTTTTCCCTTGACCAATATAAAGTGACCATCTTTGTCTTTTTTGACTTTAGTTGCTTTAAATCCACATGTATCTGAAAATAAGATTGCAACTCCTCTTTTCTTCTGAATTCCGTTTGCCTGAAAAATTGTCTTCCAACCCTTGACTCGGAGCTTTAATTTGTCTTTTGAGGCCAGGTGTGTTTCTTGCAGACAGCAAATGGATGGCTTGTGTTTTTTAATCCAGTCAGCCAATCTATGTCTCTTCAGTGGGGAATTCAAGCCATTAACATTTATTGAGATAATTGATAAGTGTGGTAGTATTCTATTCGTCTTATTTGGTGAGAGTCCATTGCTTAATTTTATCTTTTGTATCAGTGTGGAGGTTAGGTTTTGTCCTTTGATTTCTGAGTTCTTACTTTGCTGCTGATCCATTGTGGTGGTCAGTGTGTAGAACAGGTTGAAGTATTTCCTGTAGAGCTGGTCTTGTTGTGGCGAATTTCCTCAATGTTTGTATATCCGTAAATGATCTGATTTCTCCGTCAATTCTGAAGCTTAGCTTAGCAGGGTACAGAATTCTGGGCTGAAAATTGTTCTGTTTAAGTAGATTAAAGGTAGATGACCATTGTCTTCTTGCTTGGAAAGTTTCATTAGAGAAGTCTGCGGTAACTCTGATGGATTTGCCCCTGTAGGTCAACTGGCGCTTACTCCTGGCAGCTTGCAGAATCTTTTCTTTTGTCTTGACTTTGGACAGGTTCATCACAATGTGTCTTGGAGAAGCTCGGTTAGAGTTGAGGCGACCTGGGGTCCGATATCCCTCTGAAAGCAGTGTGTCAGACTCTTTGGTGATGTTTGGGAAATTTTCTTTTATAATATTCTCTAGTATGGCTTCCATTCCTCTGGGGCATTCTTCTTCCCCTTCTGGAATGCCTATAACTCGTATGTTGGAACGCTTCATAAAGTCCCATAATTCTGACAGTGAACATTCTGCTTTCTCTCTCTTCTTTTCTGCCTCTTTTACTGTCTGAGTTATCTCAAGAACTTTGTCTTCTACCTCTGAAATTCTTTCTTCTGCATGGTCTAACCTGTTGCTGATACTTTCCATTGTATCTTTAAGTTCCCTAATTGACTGTTTCAGTTCCTTCAGGTCTGCTATATCCTTTTTATATTCTTCATATCGTTCATCTCTTATTTGATTCTGTTTTTGGATTTCCTTTTGGTTATTTTCCACTTTATTAGCAATTTCCTTCATTGTTTCCATCATTTCTTTCATTGTTTTCAACATGTGTATTCTAAATTCCCTTTCTGTCATTCCTAACATTTCTATACTGGTGGAATCATCTGCAGTAGCTACCTCATGGTCCCTTGGTGGGGTTGTTCTAGACTGGTTCTTCATGTTGCCTGGAGTTTTCTGCTGATTCTTCCTCATGAGTGATTTCTTTTATCTGTTTCCTTGCCCTAATTTTCCTTTCACTTCCTCTTGCTCTTTAAGTTCTTATGCCTGTGGACTAAGGGTTATAGGACCAGAAGGGTGAGAAGGTTGAAGAGCAAATAAAGGGGATGAAAGAAAGGAGGACCGAGTGATAAGAAAAAGAGAAAGATAGAGAAAGTAGAGGAGGTGGGTATAAGGAATATTGACAAAAAGAAGAGAGGCACAGAAAGAGGGAGACAGGGCAATATAGGTGTACAGTAGGGTACTTTGACACAACCTTAAAAAAACCCCACCTTCTGGGGGTGCCCAGTTGCTTGGTTCCCTTGAGGTCAGCAGCTCTTTGCTAACCTGATCAGACACAGTACCCCACCTCCACCAAGTAGAGAGGAAAGACAAAAATGCTATAAATCAAACCAAAAGAAGCAAACAGAAAACTTTACGGGGATAAAATTGGGTGAAAAACCAAATTATATCGGTAGAAACACTAGCAAAAATGAAGTTGAAGTTATTAAAAAAGGCAGCAATGGGAAATTATAATTAAACTAGGAAAATTGAGAAAGAAAAAGGGATCTGTGTGGAAAAGATTGAAATTAAAAAAACAAAAGAACATCAGCAACGTCAAAATAAACAAACAAAAAAAACAACCAAACCAAAAAAAAAAAAAAGAAGAAAAAAATACACAACCAAAAACAAAGCAGTTTGTATATGTTATTGAATATTGTCTGGGCAACACGTGGTCTTCTGGGGTGTGAGATGTTAGTCACAGTTCTGATACGACTGGAGGCTGCTGATTTCTCAAACCCCAGCAGGTAGACACCCTAAATCTCTCTTCAGCCTACTTAAAAGGCACTTTGAACTTGTAAACTTGCTGAGCAGAAGCTTTCCCAGCTTTCTCGCTGGAATCGCTGCTGAAGTGGCTATGCACTTACTCAGTGTGCCAAAACCGATCTCACTCTGCCCCTGAGGGTTAGGGCTGCAAGGCGGCTCAGACCCCACCCTTAGGCTACTTGGTTGCTGGGTTACCAGCTCCCACCCGTTTCTAGCTCTGCGACCCTGAGGGCAGAGCTTGCCGGGGCAGATCACTGACAATGGATCCGTGTGACCCACCACCAAACACTATCAGCTCCGTCTGGCTCAGCGGCTCAGACTGGGGCCCTAGACAACGGCCAAAGTTCTCCGCACTCCCGCTCAGGCCTTCCCCAAGGCAGTTCAACTCAGTGCCAAGTCCAAGGACATCAAAACAGTTCACAGGTAAGGCCTTTCTGGTTTGCAGTCTCGCTGCTACTGAACTTACAGTTGTGGGCGGGTTTAGACGGATTGAACACACGCGACCACTTGCCGGCTTTCCACTGTTTTAGTCCTCCTCTTGGGGTCCAGAAGTCTCTCGCTGACTCCCTGTATTTTCATAGGAGTGATGATAGGCAGTTCCCACCAGCCAGAGATGCCTGGAGTCCTATCTCCCCAGACTCACGGTGCCCAGATGCAAGGAAGCTGTTACTCGGCTGCCATCTTGCTCTGTTCAATCGGCACCCAACTTCTTTGTGTCTGTTTCTTCATCTTCCAAATGGACCTTGAGTCTAAATACAATTTAAGCTCATATTAACATCCAGTTTGGGGGTGTCTGCTATGTACCTAGCACCTAATAGTATGCAAAGATCAATAGGATATACAAATGGGATGTTTGTCTTCCCTAAAACTTTCATTTTGATCGAATAAAAAATGTTGGGTGATGCATAAGATATATGAGAAATATAAGAGGACATTCTGTTCTCAAAAATTTAATAGTTTAGTGGAAGCAACTACTAGAGATTTAGAGTCATCCCAAGGCTAGGAAGGGATGAAAAGTGACCATTAAGTGGGGGAGAAAGAGGTGGGACATTATTCAGACTTGTTTTTTTCTAAGATAACTTTTTTTTTCTTTTTTTCTTTCTTTTTTTTTTATTGTTGGGGATTCATTGAGGATACAATAAGCCAGGTTACACTGATTGCAATTGTTAGGTAAAGTTCCTTTTGCAATCATGTCTTGCCCCCATAAAGTGTGACACACACCAAGGCCCCACCCCCTCTCTGCTTTTCCTCCCCCCACCATGACCTTAATTGTCATTAATTGTCCTCATATCAAAATTGAGTACATAGGATTCATGCTTCTCCATTCTTGTGATGCTTTACTAAGAATAATGTCTTCCACTTCCATCCAGGTTAATACAAAGGATGTAAAGTTTCCATTTTTTTTAATAGCTGAATAGTATTTCATGGTATACATATACCACAGCTTGTTAATCCATTCCTGGGTTGGTGGGCATTTAGGCTGTTTCCACATTTTGGCGATTGTAAGTTGAGCTGCAATAAACAGTCTAGTACAAGTGTCCTTATGACAAAAGGATTTTTTCCCTTCTGGGTAGATGCCCAGTAATGGGATTGCAGGATGGAATGGGAGGTCTAGCTTGAGTGCTTTGAGGTTTCTCCATACTTCCTTCCAGAAAGGTTGTACTAGTTTGCAGTCCCACCAGCAGTGTAAAAGTGTTCCCTTCTCTCCACATCCATGCCAGCATCTGCAGTTTTGAGATTTTGTGATGTGGGCCATTCTCACTGGGGTTAGATGATATCTCAGGGTTGTTTTGATTTGCATTTCTCTAATATATAGAGACGAATGGCTAAGATAACTTTTTATTGGAGCTGGCCTTGGAACAGGTATTGAGAAAAGAAACATACATGGATTTGAGTTAAACTGGAGTTTAACTCCCGGTTCTATCATTAATTGTATACTTTGAATATATTGTTTAATTGTGTTGAGCTTCTGGTTTCACCTCTGTAAAATGAAGATAGCAAATCCTGTAGTGACTTAAATGTGGGATCCAATGCACCCATTTAGGTGATTAATGGCAGCCATTCTTTTTACTGTTAGAGAGGTGTTAGAAAGAAAGGTATTCTAGATAAATGGCATAAGTGAGTATTCACAGAGACAGGAAAATGTGGAGGATGCTGAAATCAGCGAGGTGTGCTGTTTGCTGCATTTATGTTGGCAGTGGTGAGAAGTCAGAGTAGACTGAGACTCAAGTGATCCACATACATCTGTCCTCAAGCAAGAAATTTCTGATATTTTCACAGGCCTGTTGATATCATGCATTCTCACAAACTAGATTTGTGAGTACCAACCCTGCCAACCCTGAAAAGTTAATGCAATTTTATCCACAACTGGACTTAAGCTACAAAAGCCATCTGGCACTTGTCTATAACATCATGAGACATGTTGATCCAGAGGTAATGCTCGTCACTAGCTGACAAGTGGATGGGTTCTCTCATTCCATCATTGACCATGTGACTTTTCGTGTGGCATTTACAAAGCTCACTTAAAGAACCATCTAATAGCTCCCCTTTTCAGGTTTATAAGATAGGTTACATAAATCTGAATAATTACCACAGAGCATTGTTAAGGTGGTGGTGAAGAGCTGTATTACAGCATCATTAGCGCGGCCATGTCCTGGAGAGCAGGGCAGAGGAAGACAGCCGGGCCTGACACCAAGACTTGCCAAATTATTGAGAAGGGCTGCCGTGGGTTAGCAGTCATCTTGACCCCCCCGGACTCCCAGCCTCAAGGAGGAAAAAATAAGCAGAATTTATGAAAGACACCACTCTTCAAAACTCTGCTTCTTTTTAAAAAATTTCTTATTTCTTTTCTTCCTCAAAATTATGCCCAGAATCAATTTTAATGTTTTCATATCCATTTAGTATTTTATCTTTCTTGTACTTTTATTTTTTTAGAAATGGTAAATGTGACTCAATGAATTTTAATTGCATTCTAACAATACAATTCAATTACATTTTTCAAACCAAATAATTTAATTAATATATTAATTATATTCATATTAATAATAAACAAATATGGCTCATGTTGGAGAAGGCAGATTAAAAATATTAAAATTTTGAAAATGAGGACATTAAAGTCCCAAAATTTAAAAACCTGACTGCAGTCCCACATCTACAAATGGTTGCATTTCAGTTAGTGTTCTTGGCCAAATGGTGATCTAATGAGAAAAGTTCTACACAGAAAATCAGGAAATATGGGTACTATTTCCAAAGTCACCACTTTTTATTTCTGTATCTCTAGGCAAGACACTAAACCTATCAAAATCTATAAAATGCTGATAACATTCACTTAGTGTATCTCATAGGATTGTTATGAAAATCATGTCAGAAAATGAACATGTAAGCATTTTATAATCTAATAAACATTAAGCTAATACATGCAAATATAGGAAATGTTAATTACAAAATTATTCACAGCATTTTATTTCATTAATACCCTTACTGCTTTCTATAACTCTTTTGGGAATTCCACTGCCAGTTTGTGAAGGCCAGGGCAACTGGGTACACTGTCATTTACTCTACTATAAGACACACCCTATGTGACAACCATCACACAAGATACTGAAATTGCAAAGATGAGAAAAATGTGCTTTCTGGGACCTCAGTCAGGTTGAAGGAGATAATACTTCGATTAAGATACAGATGATACAATTTCTAATCCCAAAACTTAAGTGACTTTTTTTGTCTAATGATTAAAAGCTAAATGTGTGCTATTTCTTAGGGTTATGGAGATTTATAAGCCACAGCATTTGCACTTGAGGATCTCCCCCATCTAATGGGGGACACAGGTAAACAGAGATGAGTCTGGGCAGAGACAAAGTGGAGATGAGCAAGCAAAGACTTCAAATTCAGATAAAGCATAGGTCCCAGGTTCTGTGAATCAATTTTCTTACATGAAAAATGGGGCTAAAAATACCTTCTTTGCAGGTTTGAGTATCTCTACAACTTTGGGATTTATATATATAAAAAAAAAAATCCAGATTCCTATATGGATTTTAGTAAGATACCTGCCAATGATTCTGTCACAGAATAGCCACTAAAAACAGCAATACCTTCAAAAGTGGTGGAGTGTCTGAAATAAAGCACCAGGTAGAGTTTCTGGCTTATTGGTAGCTGTTGGTAAGTCCTGACCCCCTTGTACAACAGTGACTTGGGGCAGTCTCAGGGCAGTATTCATATCTCTTGTAGATGGAGGCCCCAGGATGTGCATTCATTCAGATCAGGAATAGAATGCGGTTCACGAGGGAGAATGTATTTTTATATGGTCTTTCTTTGTCAAATATATTTGACAAAACTTTGCAATCTTGGTTGATCACCTTGGAGGAAAGATTGAAATCTATTCTTGGAGAATCTTTCCTTGGGGAGGAGGATGGACACAGGCCATTCTAGGAGCTTTCTTTTCTGTGAGTGGTAAAGGTCTTTGGAGACAGTGAGTACATGGATTGGCTCACCCATCAGGAACATGGCCAAGGGACATTTTTAGATAGTTGTTGGATGCCTACAGATGTGCAAAGCTGCAGTGTGTGTCTGCCTCTTTAATGTCTCAGCAGTACTATGGAGGTGTCTTTAAATTTACTGCTAAGTAATTTTGTTTTGTTTATTAATACTATTGCAAATGATTTTTATTTCCGTTGTTTGCTCTGAGTTATATAGTGCCCTGAAGCTTGATGGCTTAAAACAATAATTTTCAACTTTAAAGGTGATTTTTCTCATGTTTCTATGAATAGAGTTGGTCTAGCTGGATAGTTCTTACTAGGAGTCATTTGTGAGGTAGCAGCCATATGGTGGCTGGTGTTAGTGTCATCTAAAGCTTCATCTGGGTTAGGCACAAAAGATACATTGCTCATACGGTTGGCAGTTGATGTTGGTGAACAGCTTGGCAAAGGCTACAAATTGATGTACCTGCAGGAGGCCTCTTCATGAGGCTTGGCTTTTCACTACATGGTGGTTGAGTTCCAATAGTTAAGAGTTTCAAGAAACAGGCAGTGGAAGCTGCTAGTATTTGAGGCACAACCTGGAAAATCCCAAGCCACTTGCATCACATTATTTAATATGGAACCCAGAGCCCTATCAGTTTTAATGGATGGGACGTAGATGCCATCACATGATGTAAGGAGTGTCAAAGTATCATGAAATGCAAAGGGAGAGAACACAGAATGAATTTCTTGCTAAGAGGACTGTTCAAGGACTTGTGTCCATCTTTAATCTACTACAATGTTGATTATGTTTCTAGGTATTGGTTTATGGTATATCAAAGTAATATTGCTATTTTATGGTGACCTTGCAGTATATGATTTTGCATTATTCATTTATTAGGTTCCATGTATATTATATGTGTTTATATTTATACACAAGCAGTCCCCAAGTAAGAAACATCCAACTTATGTACAACTCACACTTAGAAATAAAAGCTATTATATGTAATACATAAATGTACCTGTTCCAACTTACATACAAACTCAACTTCAGATCAAACATACAGAACCCATCTCATTCGTAACTCAGGGACTGCCTATGGATATATTATAATATGTATATAAATTCTTCAGATTATCTACGTAAACAATTCAGCCCTTTTAAATATGACTATTACTGTGTGGTCATTATGTATTACCTTCTCATGTACTGGATTCAGTTTGTTAACATTACATTAAAGATTTTTGTTTCATTGGAATGATACAGAGAAGATTAGCATGGCCCCATGCAAGGATGACACGCAAATTCGTGAAGTGTTCCATAAAAAAAAAAAAAAAAAAGATTTTTGTTTCTATATTTGTGAGAATTGTTGATGTGGACCTTTTTATTTCCCATCATCTTTGCCTGGTAATGCTCATAGAGTAGTTGACAGTATTTCTTCCTTTTCTCCCTTTAAAAATATGTTTTGTATAGAGTTGATTTTTTTTTTTTAGGTGTTTAGCAAAATTTGCCCTGTTATTTTCTTTATGGAAGGACTTATAACTACAAATTCACTCTAAATAGAAGATGTGCTAAAAGTATCTATTTTTTCTTAAATGAGAACTTCAGGAAAGAAGCTAGTGGGGCAGGGAAAATATGTTAGGAAGCATGTTTCATGTTTGTTTTTAGGTCCATTGATGACTGCAATAAATCTCATTGGTGCTCACTATAATCAAAAGGCTCAACCTTTTGATTTATGGAACAGATCATTTTTTATTGTTTCAGGTTAATCTGAGGATGCAAAGATTAGGTTGCAATGTTTGCATTTGGAACTCAATTCAGTTTCTCTTCTGCAGGGGAACTGCAAAATTGTTATGTTCTGTTCTGTCAGTAACTTTAATCAGGGGCGAGACTGGACCTGAGTGAAAACTCCCCAACATTCATCAAGCACCCAAGGTTGTCAGGCCTCACCTTCTCCTGTTAAAGAGAGGCAGAGCACAGTGGCCTGGCAGACTTCCTTGGGATTCAGGCAGGTGCAAACTCCTGGAGTACTGGTTCACTACAGGCAACTGGGTCAGCCAACTGCAGGGCTATCAGTGACAGGGTGTGACAGTGGTGCAAGATGGGGAAGGAGGCATCAATCTTCCCAGACTGATCTATTGGCTGGGTGGCTCCTCCTGACTCCACGCAGCACTGGAGCAAGCCACACCAGAGTAGTCACCAGACCCCTGTGATCCATTTCCCAGAGACCTCTTAACTCTCTCACCCGAGACAGGTGCAGACTGAGACAATTGATTTGGACCTTTTGAACTGAACCAATCGCCTGAGGACAAATCAGGTGGTGCCCTAGGCACACGGTGGTAGGAAGGTTTGATTTTCCTTTTCCAATTGTTTGCCTGTGGGGAGCGGGGTGACTTAATTGCTGATATTTATCCACAGCTGAGACTTCAATCCAGAGTATCTGTTTCACTAGGGTGGAACAGAAACCAGCTGAAAACAAGACAGAACCACTTAGCCCCACCACACAAGACAGGGCCCCAGTTTCTCAGGCCACAACACTGTACAGGCCCTCGACAAAGCCCAGGGGAAAAAAATCAAAGGAAGTAAAACAACTGTGGGGTGGAATCAGCAGAAAAGCTCTGGTAACATGAATAACCAGAATAGATCAACCCCCCCAAGGAAAGATATGGCAGATGAAATTGAAGATCCCATTCATAAACAACTGGCTGAGATGTCAGAAATCAAATTCAGAATTTAGATTGTAGACAAGATTAATAAAGTGGAATTAGGAATTTGAGGAGAAATTCAAAAGTTGTCTCAAGAATTTAACAAATTTAAAGACAAAACCACCAAAGACTTAGACACACTGAAGCAAGACTTTGCAGCCCTCAAATATATGAAAAATATAGTAGAATCCCTCAGCAACAGAATGGAGAAAGTAGAAGAAAGGATTTCTGACATCGAAGATAAAGCCTTTGAATGCTCCCAAACTCTCAAAGAGGAAGAGAAATGGAGAGCAAAAATGTATCATTCTCTCAGAGAGTTCTGAGATAATTTGAAGAAGGGCAATATCTGAATCATTAGAGTTCCTGAAACAGATGAAGTGGCCTCGCTGGGCAGAGGACCTTCTGCATGAAATTGTGAAAGAGAATTTTCCAGACATGCCTGGAGATTCTGAAATTCAGATAGCAGACAGCTTCAGAACCCCAGCATGACTCAACCCTAATAAGACACCCCCCAGGCATATCATAATTAGCTTCACTAAAGTTAATATGAAGGAGAAAATTCTCAAAGCTGCCAGGAGAAAGAAAACCATTACCTTCAAAGGGAAGAATATTAGAATGACTGCAGATCTCTCTGCTGAAACTTTTCAAGCCAGAAGAGGGTGGTCATCGACTTTTAATCTCCTAAAGCAAAATAACTTTCAACCCCAGATCCTGTATCCAGCTAAACTGAGTTTCATTTATGATGGAGAAATTAAATACTTTAATGACATGCATATGTTGAAGAAATTTGCCATAAACAAACCAGCTCTTCAGGATATTCTCAGACTTATCCTCCATAATGACCAACCCAATCCTATACCACAAAACTAAACTCACTCAGAAACTTTGGATCAAACTCCAATTTCCACATTGGTGAAAGGATTAAAAATGTCAACTGGACTTAAACTCCAATTTCCACACTGGTGAAAGGATTAAAAATGTCAACTGGACTTTTGAAAAACTCAATACCCAAAATTTCACCACACTTACCAATATTCTCCATTAATGCGAATGGCTTAAACTGTCCTCTAAAAGAGTCATAGGTTAGCTGACTGGATACAAAAACTCAGGCCAGATATCTGTTGCATACAAGAGTCACATCTTAACTTAAAAGACAAATACAGACTCAGGGTGAAAGGATGGTCATCCATACTTCAGGCAAATGGTAATCAGAAAAAAGCAGGTGTTGCAATTTTATTTGCAGATACAATAGGCTTTAAACCAACAAAATTAAGGAAGGACAAGAATGGTCACTTCATATTTGTTAAGGGTAATACTCAATATGATGAGATTTCAATTATTAATATCTATGCACCCAACCAGGATGTGCCTCAATTTATAAGAGAAACTCTAACAGACATGAGCAACTTGATTTCCTCCAGCTCCATAATAGTCGGAGATTTCAACACTCCTTTGGCAGTGTTGGATCGATCCTCCAACAAGAAGCTGAGCAAAGAAATTTTAGATTTAAACCTAACCATCCAACATTGGGATTTAGCAGACACAACATTTCGTAACAACAAAACTGAATACACATACTTCTCATCAGCCCACGGAACTTACTCCAAAATTGATCACATCTTAGGTCACAAGTCTAACCTCAGTAAATTTAAAGGAATAGAAATTATTCCACGCATCTTCTCTGCTACCATGGAATAAAACTTGAGTTGAGTAGCAACAGGAATCTGCATACTCATACAAAAACATGGAAGTTAAATAACCTTATGCTGAATGATAGCTGAGTCAGAGATGAGATTAAGAAAGAAATCACCAGTTTTTTGGAACAAAACGACAATGAAGACATGAACTGTCAGAACCTCTGGGACACTGCAAAGGCAGTTCTAAGAGGGAAATTTATAGCACTGCAAGCCTTCCTCAAGAGAATGGAAAGATAGGAAGTTAACAACTTAATGGGACATCTCAAGCAACTGCAAAAGGAAGAACATTCCAACCCCAAACCCAGTAGAAGAAAAGAAATAACCAAAATTAGAGCAGAATTAAATGAAATTGAAAACAAAAGAATAATACAACAGATCAATAAATAAAAGCTGGTTTTTTGAAAAGGTCAATAAAATAGATAAACCTTTGGCCAACCTAATCAGGAAAAAAGGAGTAAAATCTCTAATCTCATCAATCAGAAACGACAAAGTTGAAATAACAACAGACTCCTCAGAAATCCAAAAAATCCTTAATGAATGTTACAAGAAACTCTATTCTCAGAAATATGAAAATCTGAAGGAAATTGACCAATACTTGGAAGCACATCACCTTCCAAGACTTAGCCAGAATCAAGTGGAAATGTTGAAAAGGCCCATATCCAGTTCGGAAATAGCACCAACTATACAAAACCTCCCTAAAAAGAAAAGCCCGGGATCAGATGGTTTCACGTCAGAATTCTACCAAACCTTTAAAGAGGACTTAGTACCTATATTACTCAACCTGTTCCAAAAGGTAGAAAAAGAAGGAAGACTACTCAACACGTTCTATGAAGCAAACATCACCCTGATACCCAAACCAGGAAAAGACCCAACAAGAAAAGAAAATTATAGACCGATATCACTAATGAATATAGATGCAAAAATATTCAACAAGATCCTAACAAACAGAATCCAGCAATACATCAAACAAATTCTACATCATGACCAAGTTGGTTTTATCCCAGGGTCTCAAGGCTGGTTCAATATACGTAAATCTATAAATGTAATCCAGCACATAAACAAATTAAAAAACAAAGACCATATGATTCTCTCAATTGATGCAGAAAAAGCTTTTGATAATATCCAGCATCCCTTCATGATCAGAACACATAAGAAAATTGGTATAAAAGGGACATTTCTTAAACTGATATAGACCATCTACAGCAAACCCACAGCCAATATCGTATTGAATCGAGTTAAATTGGAATCATTTCCACTCAGATCAGGAACCAGACAAGGCTGCCCATTGTCTCCATTGCTTTTTAACATTGTAATGGAAGTTTTAGCCACTGCAATTAGGGAAGAAAAGGCAATCAAGAGTATCCATATAGGGTCAGAAGAGATCAAACTTTTGCTCTTCGCAGATGATATGATTGTATATCTGGAAAACACTAGGGACTCTACTACAAAATTCTTAGAAGTGACCAAGGAATACAGCAGCATCTCAGGTTACAAAATCAACATTCATAAATCGGTAGCCTTTATATATACCAACAATAGTCAAGTTGAAAAAACAGTTAAGGACTCTATCCCATTCACAGTAGTGGCAAAGAAGATGAAATATTTGGGAATTTATCTAACAAAGGATGTGAAAGATCTCTATAAAGAGAACTATGAAACTCTAAGAAAAGAAATAGCTGAAAATGTTAACAAACAGAAAAACATACCATGCTCATGGCTGGGAAGAATCAACATTGTTAAAATGTCCATACTACCCAAAGCAATATATAATTTCAATGCAATCCCTATTAAAGCTCCACTGTCATACTTTAAAGATCTTGAAAAAACAATACTTCGTTTTATATGGAATCAGAAAAAACCTCGAATAGCCAAGAAATTACTCAGAAATAAAAACAAAGCAGGAGGAATTACGCTACCAGACCTCAGACTATACTACAAATCGATAGTGATCAAAACAGCATGGTATTGGCACAAAAACAGAGAAGTAGATGTCTGGAACAGAATAGAGAACCAAGAGATGAATCCAGCTACTTATCATTATTTAATCTTTGACAAGCCAATTAAAAACATTCAGTGGGGAAAAGATTTCCTATTTAACAAACGGTGTTGGGTGAACTGGCTGGCAACCGGCAGAGGACTGAAACTGGACCCACACCTTTCACCATTAACCAAGATAGACTCTCACTGGATTAAAGATTTAAACTTAAGACATGAAACTATAAAAATACTAGAGGAGAGTGCAGGGAAAACCCTTGAAGAAATCCGTCAGGGCGAGTATTTTATGAGGAGGACCCCCCGGGCAATTGAAGCAGCTTCAAAAATACACTACTGGGACTTGATCAAACTAAAAAGCTTCTGCACAGCCAAGAACACAGTAAGTAAAGCAAGCAAACAGCCCTCATAATGGGAGAAGATATTTGCAGGTTATGTCTCCGACAAAGGTTTAATAACCAGAATCCACAGAGAACTCAAACGCATTAGCAAGAAAAGAACAAGGGATCCCATCGCAGGCCGGGCAAGGGATTTGAAGAGAAACTTCTCTGAAGAAGACAGGCGTGCGGCCTTCAGACATATGAAAAAATGCTCATCATCTTTAATCATCAGAGAAATGCAAATCAAAAGTACTTTGAGATACCATCTAACTCAAATGAGACTAGCCTATATCACAAAATCCCAAGACCAGAGATGTTGGCGCAGATGTGTAGAAAAGGGAACACTTTTGCACTGCTGGTGGGAACGCAAATCAATACATTCCTTTTGGAAAGATATATGGAGAACACTTAGAGATCTAAAAATAGATCTGCCATTCAATCCTGTAATCCCTCTACTGGACATATACCCAGAAGACCAAAAATCACATCATAACAAAGATATTTGTACCAGAATGTTTATTGCAGCCCTATTCATAATTGCTAAGTCATGGAAGAAGCCCAAGTGCCCATCGATCCACAAATGGATTAATAAATTGTGGTATATGTACACCATGGAATATTATGCAGCCTTAAAGAAAGATGGAGACTTTACCTCTTTCATGTTTACATGGATGGAGCTGGAACATATTCTTCTTAGTAAAGTATCTCAAGAATGGAAGAAAAAGTACCCAGTGTACTCAGCCCTACTATGAAACTAATTTAGGGTTTTCACATGAAAGCTATAACCCAGTTACAACCTAAGAATAGGGGGAAAGGGAGGGGAGGGCGGTGAGAGGTGGGTAGAGGGAGGGTGATTGGTGGGATTACACCTGAGGTGCATCTTACAAGTGTATATGTGAAACTTGGTAAATGTGGAATGTAAGCGTCTTGGCACAGTAACTGAGAGAATGCCAGGAAGGCTATGTTAAACAGTGTGATGAAAGTAATGTCAAACGGTCTGTGAAGCTGATGTATGATCCCCCATGATCATATCAATGTACACAGCTATGATTTAATAAAAAAAGAAAGAAAGAAAGGAAAATGCAGGGTAGACCAGGTGACTATAAAGAAAGTGTTTTATAAGCCTGCTAAATTATTTGCTGTGTTGAATGCAGTCATGTCTCTCCTCAGCCTTTTCCCTGGCCTCCCCCACTTTTGGTTTAAATGTTGGTCTCTCTAGGGTTCCACCTCTGTTCCCTTTTCCATTACCACATACTTACTGAATCTTTTTCACTGACCCCGTGGCTAAGACATAGTAGAATATTTAATAATGATTACAGAATGAATAAATGCACTAATGGATCCATTTGCCACCTTGGCAAAAATAACATATGACTTCCAGATATGTATTTTTGGTTTAGTGCTCTCTCTCCTGACCCAAGGAGATGTCTGCAGACCTGAAATCCAATAGTTTATTCTCATGGCCTCTAGGTATAACAAACATACTCAAACTGAACTTATCATCCCAAACCCATTTCTCAGAGAATGGCAATAGCACCCTCCCAGTTGTCCCAGCCACAGCCTTGGGGCTCTGCGGGCCTCTTCCTTTCCCATTCCCATTTCACCCCTGTCAACATTGCCTGTTCATCTCTTCATCTGTGTGTTTCTCCTCATCCACACAGCTTTTGCTTTACATTGCATCATTGTCCCCATCATCTTCACACTTCTGCTTACTTTAACTTCCCTTTCCCTGGACAGTCTTGAGTCTCGCCTTTTCCATCCCATACTTAACACTCAGCCCATGTGACATTTACATAAGGCAAATCTCATCAGCTCACTTTACACCTCCTCTCTAGATTAAATCATCCATGCTCACAGTGGCAATTACCTCATGCACAAAGTTTGTTTTTCATATAAATACAATATCTATCTATATAAGACTTAGATGACTAATTGATAGTTCTATTTAACTGTCTTGATAGCGGATAAATTCAACATGTCCCAAACTGTAATCACAATGTTTTCCTCAAATCTGGTCCAGGATTCTGATAAAACTAAACAACATTACCTTCCATCTAGTTTTACAAAGCAGAACCTCTCTCACCTCTCATCAAAGTCTTACTATTGTGATACCCAAGCCTTCCAAGTCTGTGTCTTTCTGCTATCTTCACTGACATTACCAAAGTCCAAGTTAATATCAAAGGCTCTTGTGTCTCCCTCAGTCCATTCTCCACAGTGCAACAAGACAAAAGAAAAATTGAATGGTCACCATTGCATTGCCCCAACCCCTTACCCCAGCTAAAAACCTCCTTAGCTTCTTGTTATCCAGACAGTAAAGGCTGAAGTCCTGAGCAATGAATCCCAGGCCCAGCCTGGATGGCTCCTTCTTATTTCCCCAGCATTGCCTCTGTCTGTACTCCCTGAGCTTTGGAGGATAGGACAGCTGCTCTTCTTTCAGGCTCTCAGCCAAGACTCTTGGCATACCTTCCTCAAGTCTTTGCTTAAGTTTCTCCATTGCCTGGGACTCTCTTCTTACCGCCACTTGCTTCTTAAATTATGGCTCTTCTCCTTTCATGTTTCTGGTCATTGCCATTTCATCAAAAAAACCTCACAGCACCATGCATCTCCCATAACACTAACTCAGTTGCCATATTGGATTTTTGTTACTTTTTATTGATGTTTGATTCTTTTGTTAGAGACTAGACTTCCCAAAGGAAGATGATCTAATTTCTGATTTTACTCACTATTTCTTTTTATAACCCCCAACATAGAAAAGTGTCTGGGACATAATTCATTTGAACATTTGTTGGATGAATGATTGAATAACCACTAATATGAATTGAATACTTACTGTGTGCCAGTCATCCTGCTAACTACTTGGTGACTTCCTCTTGCCCTCAGGATGAAATCTAAATTCCTTCCCATAAGAGTAAGGCCTTTCCTGAACTGGCCTCTTCTCAACACCCCATGTTCATTGCACCATGCTTCTCATCTTCCTTTCTTTTAATTCTTGTTCTCTTTTCTCCAGGCATGCTGAACTCTTGGTCATTCTCAAACACATATTTCCTCCACTTCTTGGCTTTGCTTATACTTCTCCTAGAACCCTTTCCACTGCTCTTTGGCCAAATTTTACAAAATTATAGAATCTAGCTCTGAATTTCCCTTTTCAAGGCAGGCTCTTGCTCTCTGTGGCAAGATTTTATACCAGTTCTGAGAGACCCCACTGTAGTCTATTTTTGTGTCTTTAGTAGTAATCTTTGTTCTCCATTGTAATTTAAGATTTACTTCTTGATTGCTGAATGGGAAATTTCTTTAGCTTGTAGTTTCTAGTTTATTGCCTCTGTACCCTCATTACAAAGCGTGGTGCCTGGTTTGCAGTCAGCACTGAGTAAATTCTTGTGGAATTACAAAATGAACAAGACTGCTGTGGCCTTCAGGAAACCTACAGCTTGCTTGGCAGCAACCTGTTGGTTGATGCAGAAGTTCTTCTGGGGCTTTGGAAGCCTCCATGAGAAGTCTTGCCCCCACAGGGCCCAGGGAACTATAGATGCCTACTCAGTGTGAACAGTTCAGGCCTTTCTTATAACCTCTGGTTCACTGGCATGAACTCTCTAGATGGAAAGAGAGAGGAGAGGTACCTTGCTAGGGTTAATTTGCCCGGGTTACTGGGTAGTCTCTTGGGGAATCCTACTGTCCCTCGTAGAGGTCAGTACATGCTCAGAATGTGTCCTACATCTCCCTTTTTTTGGGTCCTTTTCCCTTGTGTATCCCTGAACTCAAACACATGCCATCTGTTGTATGGCTCCTGTGTGTTCTTGTTTTCGAATAATTACCTTTACTCCTCAGCCAAGACTCACACGCAGAGCAGCCAAATCCCAAGGCCATGGTGTTAGCTATCATCTAATACTGATACAATTGTGTTTACTTGTGTGAATCGGTTTAACAGAGGTATCATATATGTGTACATGTATTTTAAGAGCTATATTGATGATCTCAAAAATATCAAAGACCTTTAATGTTTTAAAAAGGATGACTCTTGAATGGTAGGGTGGGGATGTAATGCCAAAGTTTTAGGGGATGCTTCAGACTTAAACATCTCTGAAATCATTTCTAGGACCAGCTCTACCTGGGTGCCTCTTTTGGGTATGGCAGATGTCCTGCTCTGTGTCTCCTTCCAAAAAAAGGCTCTTTACACAGCTACGGGGAATGTGATTAACAGCTTCCATTAGCTCTGTTGGTGTCCACCTCTGTTCTAGCTGTGGTCACTCTATTCTCAGAATGGATTCTGGCAAAAAGCTAAGCAGGACACTGGTACAAGGGCCTGGCCATTTCAGCCCATTTGGGGACTTCTCTAATGTGAAATTTCTGCTTCAGAGCTGCCCGTTGAGTTAGTAGCACATTATTAGATTGGAGTTCTGCTCTCAGAGCTCTCCCCTCAGAGCTCTCCCTGTTCAATCCTGTTGCCTGCCTCTCCTTTCATTGATATTGTCAGTCAAACTTTGTACTCTTCACTCCATCTTAGTGTTCACTTATGTGAGAACTCACCAGTGGCATAGGTTCCAGGGTGTCAATCATCCTACTGTCTGCAGTGTGTATCCAGGTGGCATGATGGGTTGGAAAGCAAGGGTGGTGAGGTATTCCTGCAATTATTGCTTCTCTGACTTCGGGTATTGATGAACAAAACTCATGTGTAGTGTCTCTGCTGGGGAAAGGAACAGCATGGCAAAAACTCAGTGTCATCAGTCGCTTGACTGTACTCCAGAGTGTGCTGTGTTTGACACAACTTCAGTGCAGTTTCGAAGGGAGTTTAGTTTAGAAAGGTAGTTTGGGGTCAGCCTTGAATATCAAGCTAAGGAAAGTAGGCTTTACTTTGTAAAGAGTTACTGCATTGGAAACAAGGTCATGATTAATGTGCTTTGTGGGATTATCTGGTTTTGGCCCACATGGGGATTTGTGCATTAAATCTATCTAAGCAGAAGTTAATTAATAAGCAGGTATTTTGTATTTGGGTTTACCTTAGAAATTAGCTTTTTAAATATAGGATTAAAGGGGGGAGTGATGCACATTTCAGGCTTCAAAGTCAGCTGAGCTCCTGCCCTCTGGTCTGTCTGCAGGCTGTCAGCTTCCTCCCTATCCCCAAACTCCAAATTCTTTGGAATGACACAGTGGCAACTATCACCATGCGTACTTTATTCTAGGAAGGGGTCTACCATGAATTTCTTCTGTTTCATGATAAGAGATGTAGATAAGTAGAAGTCTAAAAGAAGACTTGAAATCAAGATTGACAGACTTAGCCAAAAACCTCCCTCAAATATATTTATATACACACATATATGATACATTAAAAATTATTCATTGCTTATCTGAAACAAATTTAACTGGACCTTTGGTGTTTTATCTGGCAACTGTACCTAAATCCTCTCCCCTCTTCCTTTACTTTAAAGCCCATAACTACTTTTAAAGGAAGTAATGCCCTTTGAGAACTTTTCCTAACATTCAGACTGCCCTTAATTGATTTTGAGGACCCTAGGTCATTCAGTCCCAAGGTGGCTCCACCAGAGAAAGTCCCTCCTTTGGGATGACTTGGCTCCTGCACTTCCCTCAGCAGAACCAGCACAGAATGATTCAGGGAAGTGGGACCGAACTTTACAGATCTGTGATTGCACTGAGCTCGGCCATCTCCTCTGTGAGTGATCCTGGTTGGTGAAGATATCTCCTTGACTTTGAACTTCTTCATGTGTACAATGAAGCACAACAATTGCTCACAGTGCTTCTAAGAGGGATGAAAGCAATAGTCCTTTCCCTGGTACAGCCTGTGCTGTGGGGGGTGTGCAAGTCCTGTGAGCTACTAATCTGGTTTTCCTTCCTACTTATCTGCCCACACGTAGGACCTCATTCATAGTCGTAGCTGAATACCTATTTGTTGAATGAATCAATGAATGTACACGTGGGGCTGCCTGGACTTCACCAAGGAAAATGGGTGAAGTGGAGGATAGCATGAGGGCCTTCAAACTCAGGAAGACAGTCAAACTCAAGGGAGAATGTGCCTAGGGGCTGGACATGGGTCAGAAGGATGTAAGAAAGGAAGAGAAGTGCCAGATACCCACTAAGTCTACAAAGGGGATAGGAGGGTCTGGATGGAAAAGCTGATATGGAATACCCTCTGGGACGAGGGGTAGCATCGGCCTAAGAGAGGCCATGGTAACTTTGTTCTCTAAGAGATCCCAGCAGTATCTGCCCTGTTCTCTGAAGTTAGCATAAATAGTACAGATAAAATGAGCCCAGTTACTTGAAAATGTTTAATAAGCCATTCCTGGAATGAGAAGCTTCCTCAAGGTAAGTTGTCTCTGCCTGCGTCAAGCATACACTTTGTCACTTAAGTAGAACACTATGTTACTTAAATGGTGTACTGACTAAATAGGAGTGCACAAGGCACTCTTAGTTATGTTGCACATCAGGCTTAGACTTAGACTCACTGGGCTACTTGGGAAAGATGGTCACCTGTTTCTGGCCATGTAATTCTTTTTGCAGAAAGAAGAGGCTTGGCTACTTTTTTCTAAGGGCTGTCAACACTTGAAGGTTAATTTCTCAGATTCTCTCTCATGTAGCATGGTACAGAGATTTCCAGGAGACAAAAGAGCTATGGTGAGCTTCCAAGGGGCTTGGCTAGGAAAGAGCTAAAATCTGGCTGGAGAATGTAGGACTCCAATTAATGCTTGCTCTCTCTCTTCAATCATTTCACAAGTACTTATAGATTGCCTATGTGCTCCACCCTGTACAAGAAATTATGAAAAGAAATTGTGCAAGAAATAAGAGACAATAGCATTTACCTGCTTTGGCTCTAACTGATGTTTACTTATCTGTAATCTGCATTAGACCTTCCTGTCCCTGAGGATGAAATGTGGACCATTTATTTCTGCACTCTGCATGCCTATTACAAAACCAGACACACATCAAGGGCTCATTAACTACTTCTTAACTAGGTAATCAAATTGGGGAACATAAAACTATTAGGTTAAAAATAAGAAAACAATAAATCCCTTATGGATAGTTCATTAATTCAACCAATATTTTTGGAGTGTGTCTCAAGGCTCAGCTCTGGATTGGCACTGGTAATTTTGCCCTCAGGGTTTTCATTAGAATTGAACTTGTTTGGAATTTTAGGGATATTTGATTTCCAATCTAGTAACACCAGATAAATGTTAGGAATAGGAAGAGATGAGTCTGGGCTGATCTAGAGTAGACTTTGTGGAGCCCCTGCCTTGGGCTTTGTGGGTGACATGAGAGGTCAGTGCATCTCTGCAACAGCTGTCCACATGGAAGGTAAGCAGAGACATTCATGGGGCACGAGGGAGGGCATGGGTTAGGCATGGGGTGCAGGTTGGTGAGTAATGGCAAATTGGACCCAAAAAGTTGCCCGAGGCTAGATTTTTAATTTCATAAAGATGAGTTTGAACTTGACGTGCATTAGTTTTCCAGGACTGCCATGACAAATTCCCACAGATTGACGGCTTCAACAACAGCAATTTATTTTCTTACAGTTATGAATCAGGCTGAAAGTCCAAGATAAAGGTGTTGGCATGTTTGGCTCCTCCCAAGGTCTTTCTCTTTGGCTCACAGGTGGTCACCTTCTACCTGTGTCCTCACGTGGTCTTCCTCTGTGTATTTGCACACCTGCTCTTTCCCTGTGTATCCTTGGTATTTCCTGGCATTCCTGGTGTTTTTGTAGGGAGACCAGTAATAGGGCTGCCCTAGTGGTTTGATTTTAACTTAATTCTAAAGACCCCTCTCCAAATATAATTGCATTCTGAGATAATAGAGAGTAGGAGCTTAACATAGAAATTTGGGTGGACTGAGGGGGACAGTCAGCTTACACCAACCATAAGGATATGTCAGGTCAGACAGAGTCATTAGGTATTCTTGAGCAGAGAGGTGACATTGTAAGAGTGGAATGGATGTGATTGCATCTCTGCAAGGCATGATTATGGAGAACTATGTTAAATTAAAGACCTTAGCGTTATTACAGGTTTGATTGCTGAATGCGAATGTGGGCTGTCACTATGAAAAAAGAAAGTTTGCCTTCTTTGATTTATTGCTAATCACTGCAAGCTTTGACCATGTAATTTAGTCACAGTTCAAAATGCCTTTGAAAATCAATAATTTTGTCCTTTAGCTAGCCATAACTGATAATGAATATTCTCCCCACAGTCCCAGCTAACACAGGTTGTTGTTTCAGATTTCAGCAAGGAAATGATAGATAGGAACATGAAGAAAATACAAATATGAGCATATACAGGGCATAATTTGGAATCTTGGTGGGTTATGCATATACCACTCTGTACCACTCCCATTAGCTATCTGTCCTTGTTTAGTGACAACGCTTTAGCCACATTTTGTCAGCTGCTTCCAAAAGTGAAATTAATTGGGCAATTCTGCAAATAATTGACCTTTATTATATTTTATTGCATTTTAATTTTTTTCTTTTGGCATGGAGACTGGCTTTTAATCTAATTGAATGAAAACCCATATTGCCAAGTGGTACAAATAAAATGATTATACATTTTCTTCATTAAAATGAATGCATTGGTTATAAACTTGTTTTAGGTGCCATGACTGATGCTGAATATGTGGAGATGATTAATGTAACGCCTTTCAACAAGTTCCTAGTTTGATTCAACATTTAAGTCCTGAAATTACTTATTATGGCCTCAGTACTTAGCTTTGCCCTAGTCATCCCAAAGTCTTTGATAATGGCCCTAAACATACTTCAATCTTTATTTCTTGCTTTATATTTAAAAAATCTATTATATGAATCAAAAATTATATAATGATATAATCTCCATTTAAATACAAATCATCAATCTTTTAAAGTCTTAGAACAAGTTGGAAAGAAAATGTATTCAGCGTTACTACCGTTTATCTAATCTAGGCTATCACTGAATAATTATTTTTGACAATTTCACATTTTATTGTTTATTTACAGTTTGGTTTTAAATGAATGAGTTCAAGGTGTATTTCAGGATTTTTCTCCCTTGTCTATGATGTGGCTCCTCTTACCCAGCCTTAATGTTCCAATTTATGGAATTTGTTTTCCGTTTATATGGCACCGTTTTCTGGGATTGTTGATGTATCCATTGCTAGGGCCAATGTGTTTGTGAGGGCAGTGAGGCAATTAGTATGGTGGTTAAATAGAAATTTGGAAATTTAGAAAGAAGACAGATTGCAGTTTGGTGCAGATGGGAATGTGTTTTCTGGATGGTCTGATGGGAATCAAATCTAAAGACATATCCAAAAGGAAGAAAGCTCAGCATGTTCATTGGTCAGCACTTATCCACTTACCAGATGTGCTCACTTGATTTGTTTAACATCTTTTGTCTTTCTGTAAGTCATTAGTGTCCCAAGCAATGACCTAAAGTAGCGGTTCTCAACCTGTGGGTCGTGACCCACAGGAACTGTGTTAAAGGACTGCAACATTAGGAAGGTTGAGAACCACTGACCTAGAGGAAAACTTGCGCGCTCCTTACCAAGGAATTGGGAAAGATTCATGTTTTCATGTCTTGCACCTGCTTAAGGCATAAAGTCTCTGGGTACAAACGATTATCACTCACAGGAGAACTACAAAAGAACCTCGTTAACATGTGTGCTAATTATTTATTTCCTTTTGCTGTACTCACAGCCCTTAACCACACTATGGTTATTATATGCACATGTTACTAGTTCTCTGGTGGCCTCCACTGTAGCATTGGCAGTGGAGCTATGGTGTTCTGTGCATTTCTGGTGAGACTTCCCTAACGTCCCACTCTCTCCCCACCACTCACACCCTCAGGACCATCAGAATCAATCTCATTGTGTGTCACACTAGGCTAACTGCTCTCACCCCTCTCCCCAAATCTGAGATTCAGCTAGGTAGGTTTCATTTCTCACATACAGTTTAATACAGGAGGTCTTCTAAATGGTGATTCTGAGACCCAAACTGCTGGCATCTGGTGGCTCCAGCCTCCTGGAGGGCCTTGGGCCTTGTAGGGTCCTTTGTGCTCATAATTGGGTGGAGGTATGGGTTCCTGGAGGGAGTGTGTTTTCAGTTTCCTATTGCTGCTATAATAAATAATCAGAAACTTAGTGGCTCAAAATAAGATCAATTTATTATCTCACATTTGGAAGCTGAAGTATTTAAATCAAAGTGTAGGCAGAAGAGAAACTCCCAGCCATGCTGTCTGAATGCATGTTAAATTTATGAATCCTAACCTATAGTTCACTCTTAGAGCTTAGCTCATAATTTTACTACCTTTTCCTAGTCCAGTGATTCTCCACCTTCGGTGTGTACCAGAGTCACTTGGAGGGTGTAATAAAGTACATGTTACTCAATTTCTTATTCCTCCAGTTTGAGTGCTAGAGAATTTGCATTTCTAGTAAGTTGCTAAGCAATGCTGATGCTGCTGGCCTAAGGGTCACACTTTGAAAGCTACTCACTCCCGTGTCTCTCTAACGAGTTCATATTCCTGGAGCCCCAGAGATCCAGCACCTCTTCTGTCACCCCCACTCTTTGTGGGCAGTATGGTTATTGCTGCTTCTCAAACTGTCAGTGGGAAAGGGTAATTTTGTATTTTTATTTTTTTCCTTGTCTGTTGCTCTTTTTCTATCTTTTAATTTCCAATCTGTTACTTTTAAAAAATACAATGAGTATTTATTCTGGTCTATGACAGAGAGAAAAGAAAAACAAGACAAAGACAAATGAAAAAATGAGCCTAAAATTTTTAATATTAGATTTAGTAGACATAAAAGCATTCTATCAAATTTCCTTACTACTTTCCAAACACACACCCTCAATTTATGTCCTGATTTAATCAGAGACAAAAACACAGTAGTTTGTTGATTCGTGCCTGTCCCCAGGCCACCCTCTGAGTGGCACTGCTCTGCATCTCTGCAAACATCTCTCTATCTGCTCATCTTGCCTATAAACCCACGGTCTGCTGCGTGGAAACTGTCAGTGCTCTTCTCAAGGGCTGGGCCCTTTTGTCTACTCAGAGAAAGTATTCCAGCAATTCTTTCTTTTTTCTCCCGAATCCCATTTGTTTTCTCTAATACAAGAAACAAAATAACTTTGGAGTGCCTCCACTGCCCCCTTCAACCTTTATTTTTCAAAAAAAAAAAAAATAAAGCTTTCTGTATCTCATATTTCTTTCCAGCAATTTCTTTTTGTTCCTTATAAAAATTAACATTATTTTAAATTGACAAATTATACTTGCGTACATTTATGGGGTATGATGTGTGCTCTCTCTCTCTCTCTCTCTCTCTCTCTCTCTCTCTCTCTCTCTCTATATATATATATATATATATATATATATGGTGGAATGGTGAAATCCATCTCTTTCTCTTATAAGAGTTCATAGCCAAAAATTTTATGCTGCCATGAGACTTCTAGATCCTTCAACCCATCTAAAATGCTGGTCCAGAATGAACTTGAACTTGTGTTGCTGGCCCTCACCTGCTGTGGGTAGATGGGTGCTGATGGGTGAGTCATTCTGTCCTCAGTGATGAGTCTTTCAGCAGCTTCTCAACCACATTTTCACTCCCACACCCCACCTTAGGTCAGCAAGGCTCCAGGGTTTAGCGTGGTGGTTCTGTCTGCCTTCACCACAGCATTACTGCCCATGTGGATGAGACGGACTTAGTGCTCGTCTCCATCTCTCCTGCCTTCCCGCCTCCCAAGAGTCCCAGTTAATTGCTATTTCTCCCAAAACTTATTTTACAATTTCTGCCTCAATCTGAGCCAACTTAAATTAATGCTTCAAGTGTAATTTCACAATGTGGAGCACTTAATACAAATCAAACTCTGTTATGATTATTGTTTCTCTTCCTTTGCTTCGTAATTCCCACCTTATCATTTGCATGGCAGGATTTGTCACTTGCATACTCTGATCCTCATTGCCCTCCAAACTGTTACCTTCATGAATCCAGATTTCTACCCCAACCCTGTCCACATTTACGTATGATTTGGTTTAAGGTGTTTGTTGCCTTTGTTATAAGAAAATTTCAAAACTATCTTCTTCTGTCTTAACTTTTTTCTTTCTTTCTCATTCCGATTGCCTCCATTTTCCCAGAACACTGTATTTTTTTGGAGGTACACTGACATAATTATCTTTCCTCAAGTTATCTGTTAGACTCTGTTTTGCTGCCTTCGCTCCTTCACCAAAAAGTATTTTCTTTGCTTTCCCAGGAGCCACCTGCCATTTGTATCTACCTTGTCCTGACCCCCTGAGCACAAAGATGTGTGATTTCCACGTAATCATTTCCACAAACTTTGATGTGGATGTGGGAATGGAAGAAGGTTGTGAAAAGTAATTTGGAGGTTGGAATCATTGTAATGATCTTGTTCTTTTCTTTTCTGAAGATTTGTCAGCAGACACTTAAGAGCAGCCTGGTGCATCACTCTCCTTGAGAGAATAAGGGGGCAAAAACAGCCAGTCATGTCAGGGAAAAAATTGGCCCTTTTGACTATATGCCTTGTACCTGGGGCCTCAGGGACACATATCAGATAAAAATTGTTCAGCAGTCTTCCTAGAATGGGTGACAGTCTCATCCCAGTTTGCCTGGGACATTCTCAATTTTAACTCTGAAAGTCCTACATTCTGGGGAACCCCTTATTCCCAGGCAAACCAGGAGAGTTGGCCACCCCATGTGGCACAGAAGCTTCTTGGTCCCTATTAGATATGCCAGTGACCTTTCCTGACCTTTAGAGATATGTTTCTTCTTTGTCCAACTCAAGCGACACAACTGTTCTCAGTTTGTGTATGAATATGTAGTGGGTGTGGGCAATGGGAGAGGAGGGGAGTTTGGAAAGCCAGGAGATACAAAAATACTCACAAGAACATGAGGGATAAGTAATTCACAGAGTTATTTAAACTCCTTTACGCTCTTATTACATCAGGGGAATAAGAATAATCGTCATTTATTTGGAAGACGATCTATACATGCACTCTCTCATAACAACTCATATATATATATATATATATATACACACACGCAAATATCTATGTGAGTTGGTATTAAAAGTTCCAAGACAGTACATGCAGTAGAAATTCAGTAAGGAAAGATTTAGTAGCCTGAAAGAAGGAGGGCAAGCATGCTTCATGGAGGAGGTTGCTGATTTGTGGGTGTTATTTGAATAGAAATAGAGAAGCAGAAACAATAATCAGGTCTAGATGAGACTTCTGCCTGCTCATTTATTCGCTAGTGCCACAAATAGCTGTTTAGAATACATAATATGCTATGATGGGTCCTCTATTGAGTGTTTCGTGTTTATCATATAAAAGCATAATTTAGACATTAGAATAGGCCTTCCTACCTTTAATGTCTTATTTACTTGATTTATTTTACAAGTATTTTTTGAATACCTATTATATGCTAGACATTCAGTTAGGAGTTGGGTGTTTGATGGTGAATAAGCCAGAAATTATTTTTACCCACATGGAACTTACACAGTGTAGTGACAGAGAGATGTTAACTATAATCACCTCAATAAATAGATAATTGTATCTTCTAGTACATGATAAGAAGGAAAAGGACATACAAAGGGATGAGAGTGAAGAATATCAGAGTTTAGGGCATATGCTTTGTATAGGGAATCCGAGAAAGGGTCTCGGTGAGGAAAGGACACTTGGACTGAGATCTGAGTGATCAGAAAGAGGAGGTCAGGTGTCAGTGAGAAGAACAACATCCAGGGGGTTACAACGGCACGTGTGGTGGCCTGAGATAGAAATGCTTGTGGTGTGATGGGGTGACCTGGCCACAAGTCCCTGAGAAAAAGGGAGAGAGGTGCAGGGTGAGCTGGGACCAGATTGTGCTGGCTCCTGTATTAGTGCACAATAAAGGATCTGGATTTCAGTCAAAGTGTAATATGATTTTTTAAATAAATGTTTTATTTTAGAGCAATTTTGGATTTAGAAAAGTTATGACGAGATAGTATAGAATTTCCATATACCCCACATCCAGTTGCTCTATTATTTATATCTAATATTATTGTAGTACGTTTGTCATGTTGAATGAATCAATATAGATATGTTATTATTAACTAAAGTCCATACTTCATTTAGATTTTCTCTGTTGTCTTATAATGCTCTTTTTTCTCTTTTATTATCTCGTTCAGGATATGACATTAGAATCATGTCTCCTTAGGTTCCTCTTTGTTGTGACAGTTTCTAAAAAAATTTTTTCTTTATTTTTATAACCTTAAAAGTTTTGATGATTATTGGTCAAGCATTTTGCAGAATGTTCCCAAATTTGGGAAAACTTTGATGTGTCTCTCCTGATTAGAATGGAGTTGTGGGTTGTTAGGAGGAAGACACAGAGGTAAAGTGTCCTTCTGATCACATCACACATGTCTCATTTCGACTTAGTGTTGTTCACATCGATCTTGATCACCTGCTTAAGGTCCTGTTGTCAGGATTTTCTGCTGTAAAGTTATTCTTTTGTCCCCTTTACACACTGTACTCTGGGGGGAAGTTACCTTGTGTGGCCCACACTGAAGTGTGGGAAGTTATCCTCTACCTCCTTAAAGGTAGAACATGGAATTGTTCTGGTGGAAGATTTGTCTAGCCTCCATTTATTTATCTATTAAATAATTTATTTATGTCACTATGAATGAATGCATACTTATTTTGTATTCTGGGTTATGATTAATTAGTTCATTGCTCAAATTGTTCTAGCTTTGGGCAGTGAGAGATCTTTCCTTTGCTCCCATATCCCTCATGTGTGAGATGTTGTTTTCAGCACTTTCTTAATTTCTGTCACTATAAGATGCTTCAGGATTATCTTACATAATTCCCGCTGTAGTCCTAGAATCAATTATTTCTTCAGGACAATTTGCTTCTTTTTATTGGAGAATAATATTAGAAAACAGATCTGGGTTGTGGATATGCTCTTTTCTATTGGGGTGCTACTGTGTCAGGCCTTCTTGGCTTACAGAGCAGAGGCACGTATGTAATGCATGTTAACCTGTGAGTAAATACATAACGCTATCTGTGCTTCTTCCTGTAAATAATCCTTTTTGTCTATTTTTATGCTAAGCAAGGGTTCTTACTGATGTCTCAAACTCAACTCCGTCACCCATGGATCATCCTAACCTATTATTCTTGCTTATCTGTAACCTCCCACTCCTTCAGTGAGAAATCTGGCTCATACCATCTGCCATCCTTGTACCTAATTGTTCAATTCCATGTACATGTTTCAGAACTGTTAACCTATAACCCCTCAGAAACAATTTTATTAAGTAGAATACAGTACTTATTCCTTCTGCCTTTAGGATTGCAGACCCCACTAATTTCCAAAGTTACTTAGGCGAATAGCTCCTTTTTCCATCCCTTTAGTGAGGTTGTTTCATATATTTGTAATACATTTATATTACTTTTATCATAGTATGCATCCTATCCTGAAATCCTCTGACCTTATAAATGATCTAAAAAACTTACATACTTTAAGTTTTTTCTTTGTTCTATGAGTTTTATGGGTTTTAACAAATGCTTAATGTCTGGTATTCACTATCAAAGTATCATACAAAATAGTTTCATGCCCTAAAATATCTTCTGTACTTCACCTTCCAATCCTGCCTCTGTCCCCAACCTCTTGGGTAATCTGGGTCACCATTGATCTATTTACCATCTCTCTTGTTTTGCCCTTTCCAGAAGGTCATATGATTGGAATGATACACCATATGGCTTTTTCAAATTGGATTCTTTCACCTAGAAATATGCATTCAAGATTTATCCACACCTTTTCCTGGCTTCAGTGCTCACTTTTAAAAAAATTACTGAACGATATCCCCTTGTCTGGATGCCTCACAGCCTATCCATCCATTTATCTATTGAAGGACATCTTGGTAGTTCCAGATTTTGGTGATTATGAATAAAGCTGCTCTAAATATTTGTGCATAGATTTTTATGTGGACATTAGTTTTTAAATCAGTTGGGCAAACACTTAGGTGCATGGTTACTTGGTAGTATGGTAAGACTACATTTAGTTTGATAAGAAACTATGAAATTATCCCAAATAGCTGTTTCATTTTGCATTCCTACCATCAATAAGTGAGAGTTATCGTTGCTTTGTCAGTGGTTAGTATGGTCAATAATTTTGATTCTAGTCATTCAAATAGCTGTGTACTAGGACTTTCATTACCACACACACACATATATATGATGTACATTTATGTATGGACAATTATTAATTGCATAATGAACATTTTCTTAACATGATTTTCAGGATGAAGAGTTAGAAGACTTTATGTCCATAGGTGCATGGGTACAGCCCAGATCCTGTTTCTTTGTCTAAACTTGAGGAAGCCACTTTGAGGATTAGGCCAGACCCCTCCATGAATTTGAAAAATCTAGGTCTCTTTTCCTCATTAACCCAGCAAATATATTAAAATAAAATGCCTATTAGAGGCAGGAAGGCATTTTTTTTCAATGACATGGGTCCCATAGAAGACAACAGTGGTGAGTAGGATGGCAAGCAGGGAGGAGCTTGTCTCATCCACATTTGGAACCACTGCCATGATTCAACTGCTTGCTGCTGCAGGGAGTCAGGCAGAGTGTAACCCTGTCTTCTCATTTTCCCAGAGACCCTGGGAATCTAGATTGTATGTGAGGTCTCCTAATTGCTTAATATAGGCATCTAATTAAAATCCTCTTCAAAACAAACAAAACATTGATGTTCAGGCCTTTAGGCTGCCAACACTGATTTAGACCTTTGTTTATAAAAAGTACTTTACTCATGAAGACTTTTTTTTTTTTATTAAATCATAGCTGTGTACATTAATGTGCTGGTGGGGGACCATACACTGGTTTTATAAACAGTTTGACACATTTTCATCATACTGATTAACATAGCCTTCCTGGCATTTTCTTAGTTATTGCGTTAAGACATTTATATTCTACATTTACTAAGTTTCACATGTACCCTTGTAAGATGCACCACATTATAACAAAGATATTTGTACCAGAATGTTTATTGCAGCCCAATTCATAATTGCTAAGTCATGGAAAAAGCCCAAGTGCCCATCGATCCACGAATGGATTAATAAACTGTGGTATATGTACACCATAGAATATTATGCAGCCTTAAAGAAAGATGGAGACTTTACCTCTTTCATGTTTACATGGATGGAGCTGGAACATATTCTTCTTAGTAAAGTATCTCATGAAGACTTTTTAAAAGGGTTTTTAATCTGATAAACTTCATGGTCTGAATTATGTTCTAAAAAATTCTTGGAAATGTGTTGGAGAGATACAAGGGAGGTCAGTTAGAGAAATATTTTAGTGATTCAGGTAAAAGATGATGCCATTTGACTAAAGTGTTATAGTACAGATGGATGGAAATGGGAAATTTGTGGAAAATTTGAGAAGTAGATTTAACTTTTACTGATGGATTGAGTAAGGGTGTCTGGGGTAAAGGAGGAATATGGATCAAAACTTGCTTCATGTTTCCATGGTGAACTGGGGAATTGGATATGGTGTTTACTCAGAGAATGAACTGGAAGAGGATAAAGAGAAAATTTATTGATGTGGAAGGAAGAACAATGTATGTGTTATTATTATCGCCATTTTACAGGTAAGAAAAATGAGACCTTGAGAGGTTAAGTAATTTCGACCTCAAATTTTACAGAAAATATATTACAGAGCCAGAAATCAGACCCAGGCAGGATTCTGCTTCTTAATTCAGGATTAACTCCCACTATGTCATGGTTCCATATGTGTATTTATTATTTTTGACCTGACCTGGACATCAGTCAGAGGCATCCAGTGATTTCCTTTAGGTGCAGGACTTGGTAGAAAGGCAGTATCCCATTGACCGCAGTAATAATGCAGCTCTGATGGGTTCTAACCTGGGGAAGCCATGAAGGTTTCAGAAGGAAATAATATTGGCTGGGTGAAGGATTACCATTTTGTTATGCTATGAAGAAGATAGGAAAGAGAAGGAGGTAGGTGATAAGAAAACAGTTGCACAAGATATGAAGCCACTGGTGCAAGGCAATTGTAAGTCATGCCTTGATTTATCTTCTCTGATGAATGTGTAAGAAGTTTGTGAGATTAATATTGGGATTATTTAGTGACTGCTACATTTCTAAATTATAATCAAAGAATTGCTCCCATGAGTAATGTGGGGACTGACTGCAACAAAGATGAGCTCTTTAGAAGAGAGATTTACAAAGCAGCTGAGTAGCAGAGGAGGAGAAGAGTAGGAAGAGCTCTGGTCTGAGAAAAGGCTGCTGCTCATCTGGTGTCTCTTCTGACAACATGTAGCAGGTGTGGTGCTTTGAAGTGACCTCAGGGAGAATCTCTCTTCTTCTAAGAAGGGTAGGAATACTGAAGAAACAGATGACAGGTGGGCAAAAGGGCTAAGTTGAGTCTTTATCGGAAGTACCTACTTCATAAAGAAGAATTCTTCACTGGCAGACACAGAGGGAGATAATACTCCTTGTTCAGGAAAAAAAAAAAAAAACAAACCTCATTACTTATTTGAAGGTGGAAGAGAAGATCCTAACACCACAGATCTGTTGGTGTGCAGAAATCAGGAGAGATAGCTGTATCCCTTTGCTTAGGAAATAAATATTAATAGAACTGTGTACCTGCAAAGGATCAAAGGAGAGGAGGAGTAGGTAACAGAGAGGGAGACAGTACCTAAAATGATAGAGAGGAGGAATGTTTACTATTTAATTTAAATTGTTATTATCATGATCAGGTAAGCCCATCTTCCTCTGTATCAGTTCATAAATTTTCATCATCATATTAACTTGATCATCTGCAAAGACCTTGTTTCAAAATCGTGGTCTTTGTCATAGGTGCTGAGGGTAGGACTTCAGTATCTTTTGGGTTGACACCAATGAAACCCAAAACAACAATAAATGTTTGTTTCAAACTTTCATTTTATGCATTTATTTACTGTTGGATCAAGAGAAGGAAGTTGTGGTGTCAAGGAAAGGGGACACATTTCATGCCAAAGTTAATCCATTGAGCAACAAAGATGGTTACTTGTGGGGTGATGGTATGACAAAGAAAGAAAGATAAACAGAAAATAACCTCAACTAATATTATTGAAATTGTGATTCAGAACAACAATTTCAAGCTAATTGACCTCCTTACTACTCCCAGTTTATTACTAGACAGAATAATTGGATTTGAGCCTATTTTCTAAGATACAGCAATCAAATAACTTTCAAGTTGTAGATTTTGTTCCTGTAAGGTTTTACTTTGATGTAATATCAAGTTCTATTTTACACGAAATTGTTATCCTAGGACTGAACTAGGAAATGTTCTTGCAATGGTTGGCAAAGAATTTTATGACATAGGGAAGACAAATCAATTAACCCTGGTTGTACTCCTCCTTGAAATTTCTTCCTAAAGTCTGAGAGAGCTTAAGAAACTCTGAAATTATGTTTATGGTCTTAGTATATCCCTGTATTTCTCTCCATATTTTAGACAAAAAGTCAACCATATACAGGACTTTGTAAATATATTGGCTCAAGAAACCCTTTAGCAAGGTAAGCATAAAATAATCTTATAAATAGTATCTCTGTACCTATACTTTATTTATATTTTGTGTCCTCTAGCAGGGCTCAGGAGGTCCACGATGAATGTGCTTACTGTTGATCAAATCACTGAGCACAAATGCTCAGGTGACTGGACTCACATTGGGAAACATGTGATTGGCAAACATAACTCAGCAGATGCCATATGCAATATTAAAGGGGGAACACTCTCAGGCACTGGAGAGAAGACTTGTGAATGGTGAACAGACACTGTGCTATAAAAATTCTGCAATGCTTCAAGATCTGTCAGTCAGGAGAAGAAAGCTAACTGATAAGAAATGTCAAATATCTCCTTCAACAACTGTTGGGTTACCAACATTGCTTACCATCAGTAACACGGATAGAACCCACCCCGATTCTATAGACAGAAGTTTCCCAGTAAAGTGAATAGAATTATCCTCATGTCAACTTTTTCTTTTTTTAAACCTTGAATCAATTTGTTGGAGACCTCTGAATATGTTTTAAAAGTAGACACTCATCCAATGGATTATTGAAGTGAATGGTTACAATTATTTACGGTGTAATTCCGTTCAAAAAATTTGAACTACTAGGTAGAACTGGAGGATTTCTCTATTTCTCTGGTTAGTAAGAGAAGAGGAGAAGAGGCAGTATTGTCTACTTTCAGGGAATAAGTCATTTTGAGGTAGAAGAGGTGGATATGGGTGTGATTTGACCACCTGAGATTGAGTTCTTGAAAGTCAAGGACAGGCAATCAAGGAATTAAAAATAAATGTGCTTTTCGCTCCCATTTTGGAGAGGAGGTAGTCCTTAGAACAAGAGTAGCAAATGCACATACAAACAGCTGTCTGTACTTGGGCCTGCAGAATGCATGCAGGCTGAGTACACTGCTTCACAGGGGGTGAGGATGAACCCAGTCATAAAAGAAGGTATTGCTCATGTACAAATGAAGAGTACCTACAAAGCAGAACCCTGGAAATCTGGTGAGAGAAAACACACTTTTTCTCTGAGTATAGGGAATGATGATGCCTATTTCTTTCTTTCTCTGTCTCTCTCTCTCTTTTTTTTTTTTTGAAAAGTAAACTTATTTCAGATTAATGTGTGGGTACAAACAACCAGGTCAAAAAATTTTATTATGCTAGGTAGAGTCCCTCTTGTGGTTATGTTCCATACAAAAAAGATGTTCCAAACACCCTTACCCTGTGCCCATTCAGTGAGAGCAACCCAACCCCTCCCCGTACCCCTCTCTGCAAATTGAATTGAAATGAGTTTTTCTCCTATGTGGGCAATAATTAGTCTACTGGCTTCATATTTGTATTGAGTACATTGGATAATTGCTTTTCCATTCTTGTGATACTTTACTAAGAAGAATGTGTTTCAACTCTCTCCAGGATATTACAAAAATGTGAAGTCATCATCTTTCTTATGTCTGAATAGTATTCCAGGGTGTGTATGTACCACAATTTGTTAATCCATTCCTGAGTTGATGGGCATTTAGATTGTTTCCACATCTTGGCAATTGTAAATTGAGCTGTGATAAACAATCTAGTGCAAAATGTCCTTACGATAAAATGATTTTTTTTCTTCTGGGTAGATGCCTAGTAGTGGGATTGCAGGATCAAATGGGAGAACCAATTTGAGATTTTTGAGGATTCTCCTTACTTCTTTCCAAAGGGGGTATATTAGTTTGCAGTCCCACCAACAGGGTAAAAATGTTCTCCTCCCTCCACATCCATGCCAGAATCTGAAGCTTTCGGACTTTGTGATGTGGGCAAATCTTACTAGCATTAGATAATATCTCAGGGTGGTTTTGATTTGCATTTCTTTGATGATTAGGGATGATGAGCATTTTTTCATATATTTGTTAGCCATTCGTCTGTCTTCCCTAGAGAAGGTTCTATTTATGTCTCTTGTCCAGTGATAGATGGAATTGTTTGTTCTTTTTTTGTTGATTTGAGTTCTCTACAGATCCTAGTTACCAAGCCTTTGTCCAATTTGTAATATGCAAATATCTTTCCCCATTCTGAAGGGAGTCTATTTTCTTTTCTTTTCTTTATTAAATCATAGCTGTGTACATTAATGTGATCGTGGGGCACCGTACACTGGTTTCATAGACCGTTTGACATATTTTCATCACACTGGTTAACATAGCCTTCCTGGCATTTTCTTAGTTATTGTGCTAAGACATTTACATTCCACATTTACTAAGTTTCACATATACCCTTGTAAGATGCACTGCAGGTGTAATCCCACCAATCCCCCTCCCTCTGCTGACCTCCCCCCTCCCTCCCCTCCCTTTCCCCCTTCCCCCTATTCTTAGGTTGTAACTGGGTTATAGAGGGCGGAGACAAGATGGCTGACTGAAGCCAGCTTTCCACAGAGGCTCCCGTCCAGAAGGAGAGTTAAAGGACAGAAATTTAGAAAGTAACCTGGTGGATTTGAGCTGCACCAAAAGAGAAGGGAGTCTATTTTCTTCGGTTGTTGTCTCTTTGGCTATACAGAAGCTTTTCAGTTTAATTAAGTTCCATTTATTTGTTTTTCTTGTTGTTGCAGTTGCCATGGAAGTCTTCCTCATGAAATCTTTCCCCAAGCTTGTATCTTCAAGTGTTTTCCCCACAACTTCTTTGAGGATTTTTATTGTTTCATGCCTTAGATTTAAATATTTTATCCATCTTGAATCAATTTTTGTGAGTGGTAAGAGGTATGGGTCCAGTTTCAGGTTTTTACTTGTGGCTATCCAGTTCTCCCAGCACCATTTATTGACTAGGGATTCTTTTTCCTAGTGTGTGCTCTTATTTAGTTTATCAAAGATCAGGTGGCCGTAAGATGTTAGTTTCATCTCATGTTTTTCTATTCAGTTCCAAACATCTCTGTCTCTATTTTTGTGCCAATACCATGTTGTTTTGATCACTGTGAACTTGTAATATAGCCTAAAGTCTGGTAGGGTTATGCCTTCAGATTTGTTTTTATTATTAAGAATTGGCTTGGCTGTATGTGCTTTTTTTCTGGTTCCATACAAAATTAAGTACTGTTTTTTTCCAAATCTTGAAAGTATTATGTTGACATTTTAATGGGGATTGCACTGAATTTGTAGATTGTTTGGGGAAGTATAGACTTTTTAACAATGTTGATTCTTCCTAGCTATGAGCATGGTATGTTCTTCCATTTGTTAGTATCTTCTGCTACTTCTTTTCTTAGGGCTTCATAATTTTTTTGTAGAAGTCCTTCACCTCTTTTGTTACTTATATTCCTAGGTATTTTATTTTTTTGAAGCTACCATGAAGGGAATTTTGTCCTTGATTTGCTTCTCAACTTGGCTGTTATTGGTGTATGCAAAAGGCTGTATTTGTAGACTTTGATTTTATATCCTAAGATATTACTGTATTTCTTGATCATTTCCAGGAGTTTTGTGGTTCAGTCTCTCAGGTTTTCTAAGTATAAGATTATATCATCAGCAAAGAGTGAGAGTTTGACCTCTCTACACCCATTTGGATACCTTTTATTTCCTTTTCTTGTCTGGTTGCATTGGCTAGAACTTCTAGAACTATGTTGAATAGCAGTTGCATTAGAGGACATCTTTGTCTGGTTCCAGTTCTAAGTTAAAAAGCTTTCAGTTTCACTCCATTGAATATGATATTAGCTGTTGGTTTGTCATAGATGGCTTTGATCAGTTTAAGAAATATGCTACCTATGTCTATATTCTTAAGTTTTCTTACTAGAAAAGGATGCTGAATTTTACCTAATGCTTTTTCTTTTTTTTTTTTTTTTTGGCCGGGGCTGGGTTTGAACCCACCACCTCCGGCATATGGGACCGGCGCCCTACTCCTTGAGCCACAGGCGCCGCCCTACCTAATGCTTTTTCTGCATCTATTGAGAGGATCATATGGTCTTTGTTTTGCTTCTGTTTATATAGTGAATTACATTTATGTATTTGCATATGTTAAACCAGCCTTGCATCTCTTGGATGAAACTTACTTGATCATGATGAATAATTTTCTTTTAATGTGTAGCTGTAATCTATGATGCCTATTTGTTAAGGAACTTTGTTCAAGCTGAGACTCTGAATGGAATCATGTGGAAGCTGAGGGAGGCTTGGGAAGGGTGAGCATGAGAACAGCCTGGAGAACTAATCATCCACCTCCTGGTCAGTGAGAATGCTCCCTTTATAGAGCTTCCCACTCCTTCTCTGTAGGCAAAGACCCCAGGGAGAGTACAGTAAGTAGACAGGCTGCTGTTCACATCACTTCTTAGTGTCCAGAGGTCAAAGTTCCAGGAGTGAATCCTGATTCCAAGGGAGACAAGGGATGTTGGAAGATAAAATGTGAGACTCAAGCCACTCTTCTGGATAAACTAAAGCTTTAGAAATCCTCCATAGGCTGGAAGTGACGCAGTAAGCATGTTGCTACGCCGGAATGGTGGATGAGAAATTATGTACATCTGGGGAGAAATATTTATAGCATTGGATAAGAAAAAGAGGGTGTCCAAAAGAGGAATGTGGGAGAGTGGTGAAATTCCTCATACTTCCAGACATCATTTCAAATATCGGAATATTTGAATAGTATTGGTTCAGAGAAGTCTGTACATGCTCAGAGGAAGCCTAGATACCTTGGAGATACTGGGAAGAGGTGAGATTCCAATTCCATGGAAGATAATTATCTTAGCCAATTTCATTTCAGATGGAAAGGACAGGGGATAGCTGAACTAGATAAGCCTGGACTGTGCACTCACTCATCATGTTTTAGCTTATAACTGGACAGGAGGGAGGCCAGACAGGAAAGCGTGAGAGTGGGAAGAAGGACCAACAAGCCCCTCCAGTGTCTCACGATCCAAATGCTGAAGAGTTCCATCTGGGCACAGGGCATCCTGGTCTGTCTCCTGGAAAAGCAGTGTACTACAATGGGAAGAGTTCAGACAGACTTGGGTTTGAGCCTTGTCCCCCCCGGGCCAGTTATGTGACCTACTGGACTCTGAGTCTCATTTTTCTTGTCTGTGAAGTATTCATGAGGTTGTTGTCAGATTGATAGGGTTCCTCCAATTCACGGCTGGACAAAGACCCCATTTTCTAGGCCTGGACAAACAGGGATTTTCCAGACCACACTCTCTGGATGCAAGCAGGATCAGAGAAGAGCAGCCTAACAGTATTTCAGCAGGACAGCCCCTCCTGAAGTAAAAAGCATACACCTGCTGCTTTTCCGGGGACAAGAACTGTGAGGACCCCATTAATTTGCTAATCAACCCACTGAGTTGTTTTCTGGAGGACCCCATTAATTTGCTTATAAATCCACTGAGTTGTTTTCTGTCTGCTACTCCTGGCCAAGTTCCCACCCCCACTACTGGCAGGTGGTATACGAACCCCTAGACCAGTGGTTCTCAACCTTCCTAATGCCTCAAGCCTTTAATATAGTTCCTATGGGTAGCAACCCACAGGCTGAGAACCACTGCCCTAGATGAAAGACCCACATAGGTTTTCCTACTTGGGAATTCTTTCTTCCACTGCCAGAGGCTTTGTTACCCTTCTTTGTTACCTTTCTTTCTTGGACTTTTGGTGTAAATAAACTTTGTCCTGTTACTTATTTGCATGGTCTGGGGTTTTATTCTTGAATCTCCAGACCAAGGACCCACCGCAGAGAGAAAAATGCCAGACCAAGAATCGATGCACAGCTCATGGCAGAGATTCAGCTCTGGCTTGTTATCCTCCCTTTGTGTCTAGCACATGCAAGGATGATTTTTCAATGAGGGCACCTTTACCCTTGAGCGTTTGTGCTTTGACTGGTCCGTGAATTCAAGCCAGGCATTACAATCTTTAGGGTCTGGCCATTTCCCCATCTCCTCTCAGAGTAACCCAGGGTCGTGGTTGAGAGTGAAGGTCATGGTTTTGCTTTTGCACACCTGGATTTCATTCTTGGCTCTGCCACTCACAACCTGCATGGTGTGGGTAGGTTTCTTCACCCGTCATTGCCTCATTTTTCATACCTATAAAGTGGAGGTTGTAACAATCTTGACTCCTCTGAGAGGACCAAATGGATACCTATGTGAAACAGTTAGAAGAGTAGTAAATGATCAGTGAATGCTAGTTGTTATTGCTATGGGCATCTTTCAAATGTTTTTCAGCCAAGAGACATCATTTCTCTGACTTCAAAGCAGAGAAAAGCTAGAGAGGGGTGGACGTATACATCCTCTCCCACACTGTGCTTAAAAGGATCCTAGACTTACCTGCAGCTGCCTTCCAATTACAGAGCTCTGGGGTGTGCTGATTCCTGCTCAGGGGCTTCAGTGACCAAATCTTATTGGTTCATGGTAAACCACCATACTCCTGTCACTGTTCATGTGTGACCAGCATCTCACAGGTGAGGCTGAGCCTGTGTATCCCATTCTTCCTGGGATGGGATGCTTCTTTTTTTTTTTTTTTTTTTAAGTTTATAAAGCTTTATTAAACATTTCAAACAGCTGTGCAATGAACATACCAGAAACAAAAGCTACAGAACAGCAGTCCAAATATTTCACACGTGTGGCCTCACAGCCTTGCAGTCCCATTCCCTAGATGGACTGCCTTCAGTTCTGTTCTCTGACTGGCCTACCTCCCTCTGCCCTCAGGCGAGAGAAAGGGATGGTTCTGACTGGAAGGACAACCATGCTGATCCCCAGTGGGCAGGGCCAGGAGAAAGGCTCATTCACCAACACTTGTTACTGAAGTGCAGAAAAAGAAAGAAGCAAGTGACAGTCACAAGTCTTCCTGTGTATTCTTCATAATGTACAGTCTACATGTGCAGGAATGGAGAAGCTCCTGGAGGGAGGACGATGATTGCTGCTTCCTTCTGTCTTGTCTGAACCACCTCAGATCCAGTGTGCTGGTTACTCTGCAATCCCCATGCTAAATAAAAACTACATATAGCTAGCTAGTGCTAAACTAGCTAGTGCTGCGGCTGAGCCTGTGAGTCCCATCCTTCCTGGATCATGCTGTCGGGGCTGTTTGTAGAGTGATCATTCATTCATTAACTCACTTGACATATATTTATTTACTACTGACCTAGTCTGGCAGCAAGTCTGTAGTCAGTGAGCTTCAGAAGCTGGAGGAGAAGAAAGCAGGAGCTGGTGGGAGGGAATGGGGTCTCAGGGATGCCTTTGTTCATATAGTGATAGTGACAGACATGCAGGTAATTACAGGAAATGCAACATCCTGGACAAATCACGTGCAGATTCATAAGAGAATTCTGGGAGGCTGAGTTTCTGCCATCTGGGGGTCAGGGTGGGTCACTTAGTAATGCTTCCCGAGGCTTGCCTCCTTCACACACAGACCACTTTGTCTTCTGTTTTATTAAAGATGGGAAGTATGCCAGGAAGGAAAGCTGGGTTTTAAGTACAACTCAGAATAGAAGTGAGATCGATACTTGGCTGAAGGCCCTTTTTGCTGCCCTTCCTGTGAGCGTCACTCTCACTGGCTGGGCTTCCTTCCTGCTGAGCAGCCTCAAGGTCATCGCCCTGGGATCATCACTCGTTTACTCTGTGAGTATGCTGCAAGGACTGGGTTCCCCAGCTCCTTCCATCCCACCGGGTCACTCTTCAGTTCTCTAAGTTAAAGCTCTTGGTGCCCATCTTTCTTTTTAATCTGTTTTGAAATGTAGATTTTCTAGGAAAAGGAAAACAAATGAAGAATTTGCTAAATTGGTGAAGAATGAAGCACTCCCACATTCAGTATTTAATCTGTCCTATGTGAACCTCGACCACCAGCAGGAGTCAGCATCCCTTCCCTGAAGAGGGCCGGCCACTCTCATCACACACTCCCACTGCCTCTGCGCTTACCCACATTCCTTCCAAACTCCTCTCTTACACCACCAGTGGAGGAGCTTCTCTTTCTCCTCCTGTCAAACCACGTGTTTCACCATATTTTAGCACCTCAATCTTTGATAATGAGGTGAGTGTGTATGTGGGGATATTTATGTGAGTTTGTAAAGAAATATAATCTGGACAATATGATAAGGCCAACATCCTGTTGGGTTGTTTTTGTTTATAGAAGCTGAACACTTATATATTGAGAGCAAGAGGCATCTATGGCCCTTTTTTATGAGGACAATGTAGAGTCCACTTAACCGCCACAAGAAAGCCTGATGTCATTGCATTTACACATCTCTTTTTAGGCTGAAGATTCATAAGCCTACTAAGATGACATTATGTTGGAATGATAACTGTCCCTGTGGAATCCCAGTTTATCAGAAGAACATTTAGACTAGAATATAACTTGAAGATTTGGAATGTCAAAGTTTCCCATTTCCCATTATTTGGGAAAAAATGGAAGAGTTATAGAAATGATCCTTTTATAAAGAATCCTATAGTTGTATACTCCTTGCACATATCTCTTTGATAAACCCATCGTAAGCTGAAAATATCATGAAGTCGAAAATAAGCATTTTGTAGATGTAATGAAATGCAAAAACACAAAACACAACATCTCCCAGACCCTGGAAACACAGTTCACCATAGAGCATCAGTTAGTCAGACCCTCGTGATGGTGTGGCTGTCTGGGAGCCGGATTCGCTGCTGCTGCCTGACATCATCAGAATTACTGTGCCACACATCGCTAGTCCTAGTAAAGATCAAAATCGGAAACTTGAAGTTCTGCTGGTTTCTACGGATGTGTGTTGCTTTTGCATCATCATAAATTCAGGAAATAGTAAGTCAAACAAAGGTGAGTCAGGGCCCATCTGTATTGCAAATTGGAAGAGCAGTTGAGGACACCTGTGCCACATTGAGAATTGAAGAGTGCTGGATCATGTGACTTAGGCAGCCTCTAGTTCATTTCTCATCTTGGAAATAAGAAAATTGAAACGTATATTGATGAAGTGACTTGTTCACAGTGAGATAGAACATGAGTGGCAGAGTGAAGCCTTATGAAAGGAGACTGAGCCTCCAGGCCAGACGTCCACCTTCTGTGCTTCTGTAGCTTGGGTCACATTGAATAGGTTTGCTGAGCATAGGAACATCTTGATAAGCGGTAAATACACACACACACTCCCTTCAAACTTCAAACTATGTCCATGTAACAAGGCAAACGAAGATAGTTAATTTTTTTTTTTTTTTTTGCATATCATTCATTAAAAAGGGGCACTGATGTGCTCAAGACACAAAGCCATTGCACCGCCCTGTTAAGCATAGCTGACTGGCTGCCAAGAGTTACTTTTGGGATGTTCTTTTTGGAAACTTCCATTACTATAGCCAGGTAGACAAATAATTCATAGTTTTTGAATTTTAGAGAGCATCTATTTAATTTCTGCCTTAGTGTTAGGAGTACTTTGGGTTTGATGCCACACACGTCATTTTGCCAGCCCCTTTTCCTCCGGGCTCATATCACTGTTCCTTTCTACCATCTCCTGTTCACTCACTGACTTCTCCACATCAGCAGGAGCTGGTGGGTTAGGCCAGTCTTCCTCTGCCTTTCAACCATGTTAATGGAATCCTTTTCAAGATTTCAGGGTCCAGGGCCCTAGGCACTTTCTACCTTCATTGTTTTACAAAGGAGGCAGTGGCTCCAAAGCAACTTTGCACCCTCCCCACACCAGATCCACCCTCACTTCTGAGGATGAGCGTGGCCCGAGAGCACAGCCAGCCTGCTGCCTTCAGGTCCCATGCACACAAGAGATTCAAGTCACCTGAGTGGCAAGCAAATTTCCCTATAATGTAGTCCATGTGCTCAGCTAAAATATTTATTTTTACTTAATTACATTTGATTATAAACATAGCACCTTTCATCGCTTTCTTCATCTCCAAGGAGAGAGTTCATGCTTATCAGCTTTGTCAGGAAAGGGCAGGTGTCATTTATCAACTTCTTCACATAGAAAAGGCATTTAATAAATGCTAGTTCCTATTATAAGCTTTCCTAACTACCTGAGTTTCCAGATCAAGCTACCATACTCTAGAATGCTTTATAATAATCATTGCCTTTCTACACTGTTGAATCTGCACTTTACCCTGTGTGTGCTTGTACATGCGTGTGTGAATTGTGCTCTTCTGAAGCTGTCTTTTAGTAACAGCGTCTCATCCTATGAGCCATGTATACATAGTTTTCAGTGGGCGCCGTGGATGTGGCAAAACTCATGGACTAAAGCTGAAGTGTTTTGCTCAGCTGACCTCCCCTCTATGTTGACCCACTTGTTCAGAGGACAGAGTTGGCTTCCTACTCATCTTTTATTCCCTGTATCATTACATGCATTTTCTGGGATATTGTTTAACCTCCACATATTTGTCAAATTGACATTAATTGTAGCTTGGGGTTTGATTTCCCGTGGCAGAACAGAAATAAAAACAGGAGGAAAGAATGCGATTTCTAACAACAGGTACGTTGACAGCAATGAAAAGCAACAACTAGCAGTTCTAATTTTAAATGTTTTTCCTGACACTAACTAACAGAGCAGAAACAAATACTCCATACCAGACACAAGCACCCGTTTAGTTTAGGGGCAATACTGTAACATTCTTTAGAGGCTCAAGGACATCAGCAGTGGACAGACAGCACCATGCTTGATGCTCCTAACAAAATCCCCAGCTGTTAGAAACAGGCCGAGTCATCTTCATTCTTTGAAAGATTTATAGCTCGGGTATCTCTACTTGAAGGATATTACACACATCTTTGCTAGATATCACTGGAACTCATAAGTTTGGGGATGTGGAAGAGGTCACAGGAATAGAAACTGAAGTTTCATAGGCTTATAGAAGGACCTACAGAATTTTGTACTTCTGGCTCCCTCAAATACTGCTATTACAAGTATTTCTAAAAGTCCCTGGGGAGTAAGTTACTTGTGCCCAAGAAAAAAATTCTGCTCTTATTGGGTGCAGTCCTCTCTTTGCCTGACGTTGCTACTGCTGTGTCTTCTGGGCCCTGCGGTCTTGACAGGTCTCCAGTATCCTCTGGACACTGTAAGCCCCACTGGGCCCAGCATGATAGTGCAGTTTCCAACGAGAACTCCACCAGTGCACTGGAGGCTGCGAGGGATGGAAGGGCTCTGCAGTGCTTGCTGTCCATCTTCCTCAGGGCTTCAGCAATGTATGTTTCAAAGTTACACAGAATTGTAATAAAAAAGCGTTTTTTTTTTCTAATTCTATATGAAATCAGCACATTGAACCCCAGAAATGCATTAATGTAGGGCGGTGCCTGTGGCTCAAGGAGTAGGGCGCCGGTCCCATATGCCGGAGGTGGCGGGTTCAAACCCAGCCCTGGCCAAAAAAAAAAAATGCATTAATGTATACATGATCTATGTGTTTATGATTTAATAAAAAATAAAAATAAAATAAAAATAAATAAAAAAAGATTTTTTGCAATAAAAAATAAATAAATAAAATAAAATTTTTGCAATAGGCTTAAAAAAAAAAGCCTTTTTTTATTATAGTCTTCTGTTAATAAAGAAGTCTTTTTTAGTATAGCCCTCTGTTTCTTCAAGGGTTTAAATCTGAATTCAGTGAGCTCTGATCCAGACAACAAATCCTAGTAAAAGTCGCCAAGCTGTGATCAGATGAGAGCCTCCCCTTGAAGACTCAGAATTTATTTATTGATTCAACCACAAATTTATTTTTTCTACCCTTAGGGTTAATCTCTCCAAAGATTCCTCATTTTTTGTGAAAATAGCTGTCTGTCAGGCTGCTGAATAGGATTGACATACTCAGGTACATGTGAATTCTTTCCTTCCCTCCTTCGTCATTTCCTTCCCGCCTTTTAAATTTTCTTCAAGAAATAGTTGTTCATGAACACATGCTGGATGCCAGGCGGTATTCTAGGTGGTAGGACATGGTGATGAACTGAAAGGATAATGCCTGGTCTTTCAGAGAGTCATGTGGGAGAAACATAAAAATAAGTAACTAAATACATGGGGTATGTATTATAAATTCTTAAGACTTTATATTTTCCTGGTGCTTTAAGCCACCTCCCTGAAATAGGCCATGAGCTCCCTGCCCAGGTAAGCAGGTGCACCGGTGTGACAAGCCTGGTCCTGGACACAAATCCCCCTTTTCATCCTCCCCTGAATGGGACCTAATGACATTCAACTGCACCCATGAAAATCCCTCATGCCGTTTGCTTGTATGCTACGTTTTGACCCCAGAGAAGGCCACTTGCCCAGGGGCCCTCACTTCTTGCCTCCCTCAGCTTTCTGTCTGCTTAGTAAGCCCTTCCCTGGGAGAACTTTCCATAAGGCCCCTTGTATGGCCTGGATCTCCTCTCTCTTCTAGGATCTGTGAGTACAATAAATCTTTTAATTCTTTTTTTAAGATAGGGTCTTGATTCATTACTTAGGCTGAAGTGCAGTGGCATGATCATAGCCCAACTTCAAACTCCTGGGGTCAAGTGATTCTTTCACCTCAGCTTCCTAAGTAGCTGGGGTTTCATGTGTATACCAACACACCCAGCTGATGTTTCTTTTTTTTTTTTTTTCTTTTGTAGAGATAGGTTCTCACTATGTTGCTCAAGTAGGTTTCCAACTCTTGCCACCCTACTTGCTACAAGAAATCCTCCCACGTTGGCCTCCCTATGTGCTGGGATTATAAGCATGAGCCACCAAACCTGGTCATAAATCCTTTAGTTTCATATGCCTCTCTGAGTGCAATTTCCATGGCTGTTTGGAATAATCTTTAAAGACCCTGCGATTCACAGTACAGGATGCTGTTTAGATATGATGGCCATAAAGGCCATTTTAGCAGGAATGTTAATAAGGAAAGGCAGTAAGTCAATAGATCTCTCAGAGAAAACGACTCCACTAAAAAGGAGTAGAAAGTTCAAGGGCCCTGGGGCAGAAACACGCCTGGCCTTTTGAGGAATAGCACGGATGCTGGATTTATTGGAACACATATAGTGAAATGGAGAAAGAGAAGAAAAGGTCTGTTACTTAGGGCGACAACTGAAGCGGATCCTTGTATACTGTGGCAGGACTTCAAGTAAATATAGATTACAAAACCCCTTATGAGGTCTTGAACAGAACATTCACACAATCTTATCTTCTTAAAAGCCCATTTTTTTGCTTTTAGGATTATGGGATAATCATAATTATGGGATAGGATTATGAGAGGGAAAATATGGATGGAGAAGCCAAGACAGGAATAAATAAGCTATTACCAAAATCCACAGGAGAGGTGATAGCAACTTGATTTAGATGACAGAAGTGGACAGGGGTGAGAAGTGATCTAGCTTTGTATATAATTTAGAGGTACAGTAATCAAATAGAAAATTATTTAGGAGATGAACTATTTTCCATTCTTGTGATACTTTACTTTGGAGGATGTATCACGAGAATGGAAAAACAAGCATCCAATGTACTCAATACTTTGAGTACATGTGGTAGATGAACTACTACACACCCACACAATAAAAAAAATAATTAAATTCAAGTTGGTGGGGAGGGGGAGGGGAGAGGGGAAGAGGAGGGGAGATTGGTAAACTCTCACCTAATGTTGAGATGTAGGGGTTTATGGCACACCTCCTGGGTGAAGGGCTCAACTACAACTTGGACTTTTGCTGAACAAATGCAAACAATGTAACCTAATTGTTTATATGCTTATATTAATCTGAAATAAAAAAAAATGACGTATTTAACGGATTTGAATGAAAAATAAAAAATATGATTCAAGAGTGATTGCATTGTTTTTGGCTGTAGAGACCCACAGATTAGAATTGTCATTTACCAAGATAGAGGGTCCTGGAGAGCACCAGGCTGAAACAGGTGGGATTGAAGCTGTGGGCCTGGGTATGTTGTATTTGAGGCATTTATTTGATATTTAAACAGATGTTGCATTAGTTTGCTGGGGCCATTTGTAGCAAAGTGCCATGAAGTGAGTGGCCTAGAGAGTAGAAAGTCATCTCACGGCTCTGGAAGTGGGTGTCTGAGACGGAGATGTTGGTAGGGCTGCTTCTGTCTTGTGTCTAGAGAGAAGGTTTTCTTCCAGGCGTCTCTCCTGGCTTGCATTTCTCCCTATGCCTTTTCACTCCATCTTCCCTCTGTGCATGTCTGAGTCCAGACTTTCTCTTCTTGCAAATACACTGATCACATTGGATTAGGACCTACATTAATAACCTCATTTTAACTTGATTACCTCTATAAAGACCTTACATCCATTTTGAGACACTAAGGGCTAGAACAAGTGAATTTGAGGGGCACACAATTCAATTTATAACAGATGTCAAATAAGCAATTGGCTCGATGATGATGAACTGCAGGGAGTGACTGGAGATGTGAAGCATATTGGCTGTTATCCGCACAGAGATGGTGTTTAAAGCCCCGAGGCTCGGTGAGATCATTATCTGAGAAGAGTGGGGATAGAGAAGCTGTCTCAGACACTCCAGCATAGAGGTGGATGATTCTGACTCAGACTCACTCTGAATCTCCAGTCACATATATTTTCACAAAACATAATTTCACCTTAAACTATTAAGTCTGTGACTTTCTGGACCGTGCAGAGGTCAAGCCAATGGGCCCTGTTCTCAGTGCAGAGAATAACTTTATGCTGTGGGAAAATCAAAGCAGAAACTTTTTACACAGAGGATGAAAATCTGATGCCTATGGCTGTTGCTTTCTTATAAAGTTCACTTCTGGGCAGTTTCAACATTATTCCTGAAGAACTTAAAGCACATTTTTAAGCCCATTAAGAAACAGCCTTGGCTACATAGCCTTGATACAAAAGGAAGCAGGAGACTTGTTGCAGACATGAGATTCCCACCATGTCCTAGAAATGAACTCAAAAACATACCCATTTTCTTTTCCTCTTTTGTTACTTAGCAACGCATAACAGACCATTATGCTTGCTTTGAGATTTCAGAATACCTGAAGGAAGGTGGTCTCTATTCAGATGGGCAGCAGATATTTGCCAAGTGCCCTCAGCAACTTGTGATCCCGGTTAGTCTGCTTCTATGTCTTGCCTAAGGGGGCAATGAGATGGTTTTGGTTTCTGGAATAATTATCCACAACACAGGGCCTAGTTTGGTATAGGAGCACTGAGGCAAAGTATGAATTATCTTCTGAGATCCCTCTCTAATATAGCACGTGCCCACCCACAACTCACCTACGCCTGTACTTTCCCCAACAGATGAAGGATATGGACTTGCTGACTTCAGAGATTCCTCCAAGATTTCGTGTTCTATAGTCTTAGGTCTTAAAAAAAAAAATTGTCTCCATTTTTTAAATGCTAATGCTTCTTCTATGGGACCCAGACATGTGGCCTAGTTCTTTGATTTGATGTTGGTTCTGGAATGACTTTCCAAGTGGGAAGATTGAGAGTGCTCGTGTTAACAAAATAACAAGAACATTTCAAAAACAAATCCTCAGCACCCCAAACCTTGTCTCAGTGTAACTTTTTGCTTTTGCTCTTTTACACCCACCTCGTACCTGGTGACTCACATTCCATTAAAATGTGTTTAGAGTGATCTTCTGAGTGTTAGACTTTAAAGTGTTCAAATTTCTTGAGAAATAAATTTTAATATATTTAAAAATATTAACTGTTAATCTCATCCTCAGACTCCTAGTGGAGGACAGTTGGCTCTTGTTCGGGGCCAGTTTGTTAGCTTATCTTCTCAGACTCACATCCTGAACTGTGGTTGCATATGTGGGAGGCCGCCCTTGGGTGTGCTCCTGTCCACTTTGTGACTATGAGGCTCTGAAATGTCCCTGTCAACGGGGAAGAAACTTTTGACAGCTGCTTAGAACCTGCTTATACACCCACAATATTGGGTGCATTCTGTTTGGCTACTGTTCTGGTTATGTCCATTTAATGACACATTACCCAACTGGTATCAAACCTGCGTTATTTCTCTTACTTCGCATGCCGAATTCCCTTCTCTTCACCTGGAGTCTTTGCATTTGCAGACTGTCTTATGATGAGGCTGTAACTTTTCATTTGCTCTTAAGAGTTAATTAAATTTAAAGTCTTAAAAGGTTACAGCTGGCAGTGAACTTAGAGATAATTTGACTCTTGAGAAAACATGTCTAGTGATAAAGCACATTGTTCGTTGTTCATGGTGACTCTGAAACAGGGGCAGAGCCAGGACTAGAACCAGGCTGGGCACTCCTGGGATGTTCTCAAAGGAGCCTTAAGCTTGAGGAGAAGGAATGGTTTGTGATGTGGCCACACTGCCTTCTAGTGAGTCTAAACACTTTTTTTCCCTTTTATATGAGATTCTTTAATCTTTGATAAAATAGCAATAAAAAGTTCCACCTGAATATCCATGTTTTTGATATGGCTAATGCCTTAAACAGCTCTGGCACATTATGACTTTGGGGAGGAGATATTTTACATTGAAGCGGAGGTTTCTTCATGCTCTTTCATTGTTTCAGTGGCCTCTTGGCAGCTTCTGGGAAATTTGAGAGCCAAGTTGTTTTCTAAAGATAAATGAAATTTACCTGGAAAAGGGTTGGTTTGCCTCAGAGTCACTGTTCCGTGCCTATAGATCTTTCTTTCACAGCTACCCATCTAACAATGTGGCAATGATCCAACCTATACAAGGGATCAATTTATGCAGAGATCCTTTTTTTAATGCAGAATTCAGCCTGAAGCCTATGTGAAGCCCCCATATTTCTCCATCACGGCTTCCTCGTGTATATAACTTACCAATATGCTATGAATGCCTATTTATTTGTTTTCTCCCCTAATATTTTTGTGGCTTTTTGAGGTCAGGGTTCAGTGGTCTCATTTTCTTTTTTGTACCCCTCTAGTGCTTATAGGCACAGTGCTTGAGACACAGTATAAGACACAGTATTTCTAGTACCTCCTTAGGAGGGCAGGAGTTGTCTAGGATGTTAGCAAGCTGGAGCCAGAGAAATTATCAGATCTTTTAAATCTACTTTCTCTCCCCGGATAAGGGTACAGCTTTACTGGGGCTATTTGTTTCAAAACCCAAGAGATATTGGTGAATAAAAATATAAATGAATGTAAGTACAGATATAAATGGGACGACCACTGATTGCTCGTGTAGGCTGCTTAGGCATGGTGTTGCTGGCCTATGGATAAAAGGGCAGTAATGTAGCGAGAATTTGGCCTCCTTCTTAGTCCTAAAAGCACCTCACCTGTCAGTAGAGACTATAGGCCCCGTTGGAAGGGCTGGGTCAAGGAAGGGCCACGGGAAGGCAGGCATGTCGCATCTGCTCTGCATAGTCCTGTCACAGCCTTGCTGTGATTTAAGTTCTTGGCCAGGTAAATTGGGAACTGAAGCACAAGTGTGTAGAGAGGCTCCTCCGTCTCTTTCCCACACGCACGGCCACTCCTCCTTTGCAATTGTCTCTGGTTTTTATATTGATTTCATTTTGCTCATTCTGTCTGGCCCTTGGTTTTTTTTTTTTTTTTTCTCATCTTGGCTGACTTCCACACATTTGATATTCATGTCTGGATTTATAGTTTACTCACATGAGCTCAGTCCCTGGAACATAAAAGATGTCCCTAAATGATAAAAGCCACCAGACTATTTGTGAGCTCAATTTTCATCAATTACATCTCTGCATTCCTTATTTCACTTCAAATCTCCACACATGATGTGCCTGACTGTACCAGTTTTCTTTCCAAATGGTTCCATGGACCCTATGAGCTCTGCTTATGATTTCCAGTTTTGCTTTAGCCAAGTGCACCCACTGTATATCAAGTGGTGTCCTAGGCCCTTGGGAGACACAGAAATAAATCTGACTGGGCCTTGCCACTGAGAAACTCACAGTAAATAACTTTATGATGCAAGTTTTGAACCCAAAGGGGCAAAGCAAACATCAAAGGTAATACATACGAAGTGCTTATCACAGCCCCTGATATGCTCAAACATTTCATAAATACTAGCCATAATGATAACATTATTTTAACAGAGGGAAGAGAAGCCTTCATCAAGTCTCTGCTCTTCCCAAGGAGCTGCTGGCAAGTAGGTGGACGGGCTGACTGTCTCTGTTCCTGCCCTGTGGTGACCATCAACCACGTCAGTCAGTGGAGGCCTGCCATATTCCCAGGGAGGGGTGTGTACCGCAAGCTGAGCATAGTGCCTTGAAGTGACCTGGTGAGACCATTACCACCCTTGTTTTACACACGAGGAGAATGATAATGAGAGATCTTGCTGCCAATCATTTGTGCCTGGTGTACCATATTCCATGTCCCCATGTCTTGTGGCCATCAGTACAATATCATTTGATTGGCCTGATTTAGTTCACCTTGTCTCCAGGTAGCTGTCCTGCAGCAATGTCACCATGACATTCATGTGGGTTTCTGGTGCAACGCTCGCCGCATTGTGGATCTGCATGGCTCCTCCGTTTGGTTGGTGTGGAGGAATAGAATCACTCTTCTCTTCCATCAGTGTTCTCTGCCCGTTATGAATAAAGAGCTCTGATTCTACTTTCTAGTGTTTGATCTCTTTTCTAATGTATTGTTAGCATTTATTCTAGGTTTCTTTGAGATCTAATTCATAATTCAGTCATTTCTATACTTCTTAAAACTTTAGAAATATATATTTTTCAGAAAATAAAAATTAATACTTGCATATAATTATTTAATCAAATAAGAAAATGCTTAAAACATATCTGCAAAAACATATATGAATTGTCACATTATGGTTAAAATAAGATATATAGATATTTAATGTTACATGCTGTTGAAATTAATTCTGACTTCATAAATCTTGAGAAAACACTCAGAAATGTATTTGATATTTATAAATAGTCACTAACTACCTTCATTATTACTAGAAAGATCTCATTAAAATCTTGCCTTAGGAAATCTATTTAATAGACTGTGCGTGTAAAAAAGAGCAAGAGAATAAAGGGATGTTTGTCACATAGCTAGGAAATGGTAAAACTTGAATAAGTTGGACTGTTTTTTATTTCAGAATATTATAGGACACACACATTTTGGTTACATATTTTGCTTTTGTACATTTTAAATCAAAGTTACAAATGTACCTTTTGCCCAGATTATATGTATTTAACCAGTTAGGTGTGAATTTACCCTACCCTGCCTCTCTCATCCCACTTACTTAACTTCCTTTGCGTTTAATTCCATATATGTATATAAGTGTTGATCGCATATAAGTTCTGATTTAGTGTTGAGTACATCTGGCATTTGTTTTTCTGTTCTTGTGATATTTCATTTAGGAGAATGGTCTCCGGTTCCATCCTGCTTGTTACAAAAGATACTAGATCACCATCTTTTATGGCTTAATAGTATTCCACAGTATGTATGTGTGTGTATATATATGATACATACACACATGTGTGTATATATATGATACATACACACATGTGTGTATCACAATTTACTAAGCCATTCATGTATTGATGGGCACTTGGGTTGTATCCACATCTTTGCAATTGTGAACTGTGCTGCTATAAACATATAAGTACATATGTCTTTTTCATAGGATGTTTTTCCTTTGAATTAATCCTAATGATGGCATTGCTGGATCAGAAACTAGGTCTACTTACTTTTACTTCTATGACACATCTCCATACTTCTTTCCATAGACATCCTACTAGTTTGCAGTGCCACCAGCAGTGCATGAGTGGAGTGTCCTTTTCTCTATCCATGCTAGCATCTGTTGCTTTGGGTCATTTTAATATGAGCCTTCCTCACTACTGTTAGGTGATATCTCATTGTGCTATGGATTTGCATTTCACTGATGGAGATGTTGAGTGTTTTCTCATGTGTTTATTGGCCATTAGACTACCTTCATTTGAAAAGTGTCTGTTCATTTTGCCTACTTTTTAATGGGGTTAAATGCTTTTTTTCTGCTGATTTGTTTCTTTATAGATGCTTATCAGCCCTTTATTAGATGTATAGCATGGATAATTTTTGATACAAGTCTGGCTGACTTTGTGTTCCATGCTCATTCAAGCATCTAGGTTCTTTCCAACCCTTCACAGATTTTCTATTTAAACTCAAGTCTGGCTATAGACAAGGAATTTATGTTTAAGTCCAGCTACCCTGGAGTGAACTAAACTTAACTAGTCTATTGCCTCACTTGTTGCATTGAGCAGTTCACTTAAAGTATGTGAAAGCAAGAAATATAATAGTAGACAAAAACAATTCCCTTGACACAATCTCAATTTGTGTATAATGTTGAATTTCAGATTTTTCTATATTCAATGAGAAAGTCTTATTACCCTATTGATACTTTGCTATATACTGAAAGTTGTATCAGAGAATCTCTGCTGACTAAAATGTTCTCTAAATAGTTGTGTTAACTCAACCTAAATGTATTATGTTGGAAATCATAGAAAGTTCAAAATAAATTACTTAAGCCACTCCCTCTTCTGAGCTTACTTTCCATGTGGGAAGAAAGGACTCATAAAAAGTCATAATCACCATTTATTGAGAACTTTTTATGTGATAGAAACTCTTCTGCTTGTTACAGGTCAGAGCACCTCTAATCTTCAGAAGGATTATATCATGTAGGTACTACTATTGCCATCTCAGTTTTATAGACAAGGAATTTGAAGTGCAGATATGTTAAATAACTGTCCAGGATCACACAAGCACTAAAATGACATAAATGGGATTTTAACCTGGGTAAAGTTTATGTCAGAGCCCAACACGTAAACCCCTGTGCTGCGAGTTTACCTGTACATAAGCAAGGCCAAGCTGCCTTTCAAAGTGAGTGCATAAGAATTGCTGACAAATGAATGATGCTGAAATCTGATTTGGATTGAGTTTGGAATGTGGAGAACTAAAATAATAATTCTTCATATCTTCAGAGGTTGACATGGTACAAAGGATTTCTATCTTCATTATCCCTTTAATTAATCCATTCCCAGATGGTAGCTATTCAAGTGAAAATCTCATAAGCACACTTAAAACACCTCTCCTGGCTTGCTGAGAAGATGTGAAATGATTTGAGTGATCTGTAGTTCAAACTCCAAGCAACTTCAGCTGTTTCTGGAGCACATTAAAGTGCCCAGAGTGTGATTCTTAAATTCCTTCTTGGTAAGATGAGTACAATACTAGAATATAGAGAGAGCAATTAAATTGGTAAAAGAAGGAGTTTATTAAAATTCTCTAATAGGTACATCACCAAAACTTCCAGTAGTTTGCCTTCTTTGCATCTGGCATAATCTCTCTAAAGTCTATTTTATTTAGGGGCTCAATTTGTGAATTTTTCTATGTCTTACAAATTCTACTTCCAAAATATATCTATCATCCTAACCCTCTTCTTCTCCATTGAAACCTTCCGTTAGAAGACCAGGACACAGTTGCATTATTTTATCCTTGTCCTCAATAGAAATTTTTTCCAAGCCAACTTAAATAGGACAACTTTTATATGAAAGTTTTCAATGAATTTATATGCAAACTCTAAGGCACATCGGACTTTGTGTTTTATGGTCTGTGCAGGAACTCTCCTTCAGTCTTAGGGAACTTTCTCCCATCTGAAATAGATCCTATGTGTGCCTTCTGGCTGAACACCATTTATCCATTACACTTTCAATGCCTAAAATTAGTTTAACCCATTTAGACCTATTTCAAATGTACCTTTCTTCAGATAGTTTTTATCAGCCTTCCAAAAAGGCATAATCCTTCCCTCCTGTGAACATGCAGGTCACATTTTATGTTTCACTGCAATGACACTTTTTAATTTTGCTTGTGTTAGAGGAATTGTAATGATCTCATCCCCTGTTCAAAGATACTGAGCTTCTGACATGTTCCTTTCTGCCTTTTCCTTAGCACATGTGGGCTCTCACTATATGATTGCTGAGATACTCTCAGTTTTATGTTCTGCACACTACGTGATGACTTTCTGGGAAAGTTTTAATGTCATTTGCCAGTTTTTTCCATCAAATAACAATTTTTGTATGTAACACAGGCTCCTCATTTACTATCTGAACTGAACATAGAGAGAGGTGCATCTGTCTGTAAAACTAATGAGGCTCCCTGGGATCTCAAGTCCACAAGGAAAAAATAAAAGGCAAGGATTCCTAGGATAATCAGAAAAGTGAGGACTTTGAACTTAGAAATTGAAGGATCGGCTGACTGTGAGCGTCTCTTTTGATGAAAGGATACTGCTTTACACACAGGTAATGTGAAGGCTACCCACCAAAATGTTTATGAATATTTTTAGATCTCTAAGTGTTCTCCAAACATCTTTCCAAAAGGAATGTATTAATTTGCATTCTCACCAGCAGTGTAGAAATGTTCCCTTTTTTCCACATCCACGCCAACATCTCTGGTCTTGGGATTTTGTGATATAGGCTAATCTTCCTGCAGTTAGATGGTATCTCAAAGTAGTTTTGATTTGCATTTCTCTGATGATTAAAGATGATGAGCATTTTTTCCTATGTCTGTAGGCCACATGCCTGTCTTCTTCAGAGAAGTTTCTCTTCAAGTCCCTTCCCCAACCTGTGATGGGATCACTTGTTCTTTTCTTGCTTATATGTTTGAGTTCTCTGTGGATTCTGGTTATTAAACCTTTGTCGGAGACATAACCTGCAAATATCTTCTCCCATTCTGAGGTCTGTTTGCTTGCTTTACTTACTGTGTTCTTGGCTGTACAGAAGCTTTTTAGTTTGATCAAGTCCCAGTAGTGTATTTTTGAAGCTGCTTCAATTGCCCAGGGGGTCCTCCTCATAAAATACTTGCCCAGACCCTGTCATTCAATCCTATAATTCCTCTACTAGGCATATACCCAGAAGACCAAAAATCACATCATAACACAGATATTTGTACCATAATGTTTACTGTAGCCCAATTCATAATTGCTAAGTCATGGAAAAAGCCCAAGTGCCCATCGATCCACAAATGGATTAATAAATTGTGGTATATGTACACCATGGAATATTATGCAGCCTTAAAGAAAGATGGAGGCTTTACCTCTTTCATGTTTACATGGATGGAGCTGGAACATATTCTTCTTAGTAAAGTATCTCAAGAATGGAAGAAAAAGTATCCAATGTACTCAGCCCTACTATGAAACTAATTTATGGCTTTCACATGAAAGCTATAACCCAGTTATAACCCAAGAATAGGGGGAAGGGGGAAAGGGATGGGAGGGAGGGGGGAGATGGGCTGTGGAGGGAGGGTGATTGGTGGGATTACACCTGCGGTGCATCTTACAAGGGTATATGTGAAACTTAGTAAATGTAGAATGTAAATGTCTTAACACAATAACTAAGAAAATGGCAGGAAGGCTATGTTAACCAGTGTGCTGAAAATGTGTCAAACGGTCTATAAAACCAGTGTATGGTGCCCCATGATCGCATTAATGTACACAGCTATGATTTAATAAAAAAAAAATTTAAAAAAATTTAAAAAATAAACTCTCGATCAGAAAAAAAATGTTTATGAATAGTTAACCCAGTACAACTATTCACCATTAGCATAATAATATACTTTTATAATCTATTAAAAAAAACTGTGCTTTCTTTAGGGAGCTAAATTCAGTTTTGTTTTATTTAAAAAACCAACTTCAACCATTTGGTGCCCACATTATTTTATTGTTATTGCTCAAGAAGATAGCTTTAAAATAGCCTTCTTCTTGGGTTCATCGCACGGCAGCTGTCCAGTTTCATAGTCCATTTATGGATTAAGCTGTACATCATGTGGAAGGATTTTTAAAGCTAGCTTGAGGGCAGCAATAAACTGCATCTTATGGTGTAGGCTGATAAATGTGATTTTTTTCTGTACTGATCTAAATTGCTTTTGCCTTCCCAATTTTGTGGCAGAGTTAAGGATTAGAGCACAAAAGAATGCTTGAAATGCAGTGATTACTTGAGAAAGAGAGTTGAGCCTGCTGAAGCTTCTGGAAGGAGGTAAATAAAAGCAGAATCAATGATCAATGTATAATCTTGTAAAAGGTATGTTATTTTATAAAGACTCTGCTTTAACTTTTTAATTTGGGGTAACAACAGTAGTAGCCACTGTATAGCATGGTTGTGAGGACTAAATGAGATATTCAATAAAAATTAGGATGGAGCCTAGAGATTAGAATATATTTAGAAGTTAAATTAAATAAATGTTGATAAGTCTTTTTGATAGTAAGTCATGCAGCATTTACAAAATACCATAGAAAATACTTAATGACATAAAAATGTATAAGGGGAAAGGAGATTAAAAAGTAATGTGTCCCATTTGGGGTAAAAACATATAAATAAGCTAAAATACATTGTTTCTTTTTTTTTAATGATCATTGAAGGAATTCATATAGGTTAGTAATGGTATCAGAGGTCATGTGCCCCAGAAAGTCATTATTAGAACTGAGTTATAGCTAATATTCTTTGCTAATCCCTTTTACCTTCTGGTGTGTTTTACTGTGATCTATAATTCTGGTAAATTTCTTATGTTTTTGAGCATCAAGCTCTACCTATCCCAGTTTAAACATTTTTGTCCCTTCTTTTCATTTCTAAGCATTTGAATTGAGAGAGAAACAGAGAGAGAGAGAGAGAGAAGGAGGGAGAGAGAGCGAGAGAGAGGTGAAGGCTGTGTTTAGAGCACCATCTTCAATCTACAATTGATCATTTGTTGTCTGTGTGATTGAGTTGCCCTATGTTAACTCTTTATCAGAAATATTTCTGAATTCACCTACAGCTTCAAGTCAATGGGTAAATTTTTTTTTCAAGAAACATCCATTTTTTCCTTGGAGACATATTTTGAACTTATCTGACCCCAAATTTTCTACCACAGAGCCAATATACAGACAGAAGTGGTTGCACATCTGACTAGTTCCTTCAATTTATAGGATTATGGTGGGGATGACAAGCTGTCCCCAAATATTTGTTCTCCTATTTCTACATTGTAAAATTGCTACTGAGAAGAGGTTGCCAAGTTCAGAACAAAAGATCTGCCAACTCGTCTCCATCTCTGTGTGTGGTCACGCGACTATCAAGTATGTGCAAAAGTAATCTGTGTCATTTCTAGGCATGACCCATAAACATGTGTGTGACTTCCAGCTCTTTTTCTTTTCTGGCTGCCCACAATAGAAAGCGTGACCTTGGAATCCACACGTTCAAGACAGAACATCTACTGACAGCCTTATATGATTGCATGGATCAGGGCCACTCGTGAAATGTTAACACCAGTCTAGGCCTCTTATAGCCATCTATTATAATTTGAGCCAATATTTATATTAGAGGTGATTTGTTATAGTGCTCTACCTATCTTAATTGATACAGTGGAATTTGATAGTTTACCTTTTTTGATATTTTCCAAGCTGTGAACACAATATTGCATTTTCTTTCAAGTGATTAAAGAAAAAATAATTAACAAGCTCCAATCTCACACTGACAACCTGCTAGCTATTCTTGGTTTTCTATGACTTTTACCAGCTGCTGCCACAGTGGTTTCTCAAGGAATGCTCTGGACTTGTTTTCATCTTAGAAGATCTTAGTGCAGTTCTTAAATATATAGTTTAAGTGGTTTCATGATAGATACAAACATAAATCTTTTCTAAGTAATTTTCCTTCTTTCTCACTAGAAATTAAATCAGGATGTGGAGAAGTTAGAATATAATCCAAAGAACAAAGGAAGAAATGACCTTGAATAGCAAAGTTGACTTTTTTTTTTTTAAACAGTCCTCCTTCGTAGCTTTAGTGAGATACTTAATTTTACAAGGAACTATTTTGTGCATCAAAGTTGAATGCATAAGTTAAGCTCCCTAAGTCATTCTTATAGCATTTTTTGTTTTAATTCTTAGCAGAATGCCAAGACTTGAAATAAGAATTACAGAGTCTGCATAATATTAAGGAAAATGTTAGAAATGTGCTGCATTATTAAATTTAAAATTTTATATTTTGTAATAAAGAAATGAGAACACCTCATTTTTTCATTGTATAATTCTTTAAAGATGTGGGCACTGTGATCCTTCAGAAATGAGACATGCATCATTTATGGAGTCCTTAGAGACACTGAGTTGTTTGTCAAGCCTTTTCCTGGGATTAATCTCAATTCTAACCTTAAATATTATAAACTTTTAGTTGTTTGACATCTTCTGAATTTCTTTCTTTCTCAAAAAAAATTTAAATTTTCCCTTTTCCCAATTTATTTTCAAGTTTGGATGCTTTAGCTTAATGATCTCCCTGTAAAACTGATGACTTAACAATAGTCCTTTCTCTTCTTGACCATTAAGAAGCATTCAAAACTTTTTTGCTTCTTCTTCCTTCCTTACATTTTCTGAAATATCCAAGTCTTTTTGTTTTCTTCTTTTCCTTTATACTTCAAGCAGCGATAGGAGCTCCTTTATACAGTTTAGCTGTAGAGCTTAAAAAAACCAAGTGCTACAAATTTGAGCCTTGTACACAAATTAAAAAAGGGAATTTCTTCCAGTTTTACCACCTCCGACCAAAAAGAAACTTATTCTAAACTAATTAATTTCATATGAAAAAAATCCACTTGAATGAAGACATAGTGGGTTTTATTGAAAATTTTGTTCACACCCTACATCAGAAGTGTATCTACTGTAGGAAAGGACGTCCTTTGCCAAGGGATGTAATAGCAACAGCTCCTTCATCAGACAGGTGGTGTTTATGGAAACTGTACTCTGTTGCAGCCACAGGGGGCTCAGTATTGCAATGAAGGATGAGTAAGGAAAGTAGGGAGATGCTGATACTCATAGCATGCTCTGTGTGTTCAGAAGGCAAATCATCTATTAAGAAAGACAGAACAGGGCGGCACCTGTGGCTCAAAGGAATAGGGTGCCAGCCCCATTTACCAGCGGTGGTGGGTTCAAACCTGGCCCCAGCCAAAAACTGCAAAAAAAAAAAAAAAAAAAAAAAAATGAAGACAGAACAATGATTTCAATAACCCAAAGACAATGTAAAATTTGGGGAGTGAAATAACAGAGTAACAAAGTCTTATTCCAAAGAGGGAGTGAAAGTTCATGACTAGTTGTGATAGTGGAAGTTTCCAGGAAGTTGTAGCATCTGACAGTGATCTCTGAGGATGCATGTACTATAGGAGTATAGCACAGAGTGATGGCACTTGATTCTGAAAGATGAGAGTGGTAAGAGAGGGTGAGTGCATGTGGGGCATCTGTGATTACACCGATCCACCGAAGCTGAAATGTGAAATGGAAAACAAAACAAAACAAAAATCAAATCAGTGAGAACAGGTGCTATGTCACTTCTGGGCATCCTTTTCTTATATTCTTCTCCCAATTTCTGAATCACTTTCCTGCTCTTTGTCACCTCTGTGGACTGTCTACTGAAATCTTTACCATGTTTTCTTTTATTTGCTAATATATCTCAGGAGGGAGGGCTTATCGAGAAAGAGAAATATCTTATATACGCATTCTGGAGGCAGGGTGACTACCTGCTGTATAGGAAGAAGGAAGCCAAGTAATAGTTGAGATACTCAATTAAATTGAATCAACAGATCTTTTGGTTTAAATTCATTCTTTTCCCAGGGTGTTATCTAGTTAAATGTAGTTAAATGCCTGACGAGGTTATTGTAAGGTCCCAATATAAACTTTAATATACATCTTTGGTATTAGTGTGAACTTTAACTGTAGACTTAAAGAATAAATAAATCAATTGTATTGAGTAAAAAAAATGTGATTAATAATGGGCTGTAATTTTACCAAGGACATAAGTGGGTAGCTGGAAACCATTTTAGAGCAGATAACCAGAGATATGGAATCTTCCCAAAGACTGAAAGTTACAGAATGATTCACCTAGAAACTATATAATTATGTCAGCTATTAAATTTTTTTTATCTAGAGAAATTTCTATTTAGAGAGCAACGTATAGCAGAGAGACATTTGTGTGCCCAGATGAAACGGATGCATAGTTCCTCTAATTTAAATCACTTTAGATCATATGATTTAAATCTATTCAGCTCAGAATGAAAAGGGGCATTGAAAAGAAAAAGTAGAGGTTATAAGAATTAATCACTTTTAAAACCCCGATTTTGTGTTCGATGACTCATAAAGCTTTTTAAAGCAATTTTTCAGATAAATTATTAAGAAATTGAACTTTACTGTGAGGCAAACCATTGTTCCCCTCCCTGCCTTGGCCCCTGCTGGCTGTTTGGCTCTTTACAAATTACTTAACCTCCCTGAAGGTCACTTACCATATTTGTAAAATAATTACAATATAAACCTTGCAGGACTGCTTTTAGAATAAATATGTTAATATATGTGAAACATCTTACCCTCTGGTTACCTGCTACATGTGCTTAGGAAATAGCAATCACTACCAATAGAAGCATAGACATAGATTCTCTCAGAAGAGAGAATCCCAGCAAGAAGTGATACATATCTTTACCTAGCTTACGGAGAAAAAACTGAGTATAACGTGAGAGGTATGTGGGATTGTTCTAGTAACCCCGAATGGTACCAATCCAATGTATGTCATTGTACCAAGGTTTCATTTATACCATGAAGGCATCTCTATTCTTAATCCCCAGGACTTTTGTAGGAGTTATTCAGTTTGGAACGTCACACCTAGAAGGAGATGCTCTGACAATTAAACACAACTTGTAAAGGCAACAACAGTTTCCTTTGGTTACAGACTTGCTGTAAACTGACACAAGAGTGAACAAATGGTTTTGTAAAGTTTCTGAACATTACAACTGTCCTGGTTTGCCCAGAACTGAGAACACAGGAATTTTCCTGGGACACAAGAGCTAAAACTGGGAAGGTCCTGGAAATGCTAATGGGTTGATAATCCACAGAGAGTTTTGTATTAGAATGTAAAGCACCCAGACCTGTGGGGGAGTCTGCAAGGGAATTTTGTATCTTTAAACATTCTGAAAGTTAGGATCCAGAGGATGCTGGCCTAGTTCCAGTCTTTGGTAATCAGAATTTTTAAGTGTGTGTGTGTGTTTTATTTACAATAACAATACATGTTATAGATATATTGCTATCTAATGTTATGTAAGTGTATTATACTTCTTCAATTATTTTTAATTTTTTTCTTTCCAATTAGAATATAAGCTCTAGGAGGTAAACTAATTTTTTTTAATCTGTTTTCTGTGCTTGGCAAACTATAGATATATATGAAAAGAAAAAAAAATCATTTACCCAAAGCCATTTCTCAAAACTCACCAACAAGCCAGAACAATTATCTGTACCATCATTTTATATTTCTTTCTAGACATTTTTCTAAGTGTTTATTTTTAGAAGTGTGTTATGTAGCTGTCTATTTTTATGTTGTTCAAATCATTCTGTATGTGCAATTTACTGGCGTTTCTACCTAAGTTCTTGGTATAAACACTGTCTTAGGTGATTCCGTAGTCCCTTGTAAACATAATGTGCCAACACTTGGAAAATGGCACAGCCATTGAGCCATTCCTTTGGTGTTAGTCATCAAAGTCTTTTCAATGCTTCACTCTTTCAAATATGGCTAAAAATATCTTTGTAATTTTTTTCTATCTTTTAGATTTATGCAAACTTGAAAGTACTCATTCAAAGGCAGGATTTGGGTACATAGTTTTCAAATTACTTCTCAGAAATTCTATACCTATTCACACTCATAAAAAGGGTATGAGAGAACCTATTACATATTATTACTAGAATAACATTTAATATTTAATAATATCTAAGTCAGTTGTGATACTTTGGCAGGTGTCAACATTTGTTTTTCTTTATATTGTCTTCTAGTAGTTTTATAATTTTGGATCTTTCATTTAAGTCTTTAATCCATTTTGAGTTGATTTTTGTATATAGTGAGAGATGGGGGCATAGTTTCATTCTTCTTGATATGGTTGTCTAGTTTTCGCAACACTATATATATAAAAATATATATATTGCATATATATGATATATATATACACACTAAGAAAAAAATATATATATTTTTTGAGACAGAGTCTCACCTTGTTGCCTTGTCGCCCTCGGTGGAATGCCCGGCGTTACAGCTCACAGCAACCTCAAACTCTTGGATTTAAGCAATTCTCTTGCCTCAGTCTCCCAAGTAGCTGGAACTACAGGCACCTGCTACAATGCCCAGCTATTTTTTTGAGATGGGGTCTCGCTCTGGCTCAGGCTGTTCTCGAATCTGTGAGCTCAGCAATCCTCCTGTCTTGGCCTCCCCAGGGCTGGGATTATAGGCGTAAGCCACTGCTCCCAGCCCTCCCAGCACCATATATTAAAGAAGGTCCAGGGCGGCCCATGTGGCTCAAACGAGTGGGGCTCCTGACCCATATACTGGAGGTAGTGGGTTCAAACCTGGTCTTAAAAAAAAAATAAAAAAGAAAAAAAAGGAAGGTCCATTTACCCAATATATAATCTTAGTATCTTTATTTAAACTCAAGTTGTCTGCAAATAAGTAGATTTATTTCTGGGTTCACTGTTCTCTTCCATTGCCCTATGTGTCTATTTTTATAGCAATATCATGCTGTTTTGGTTACTGTAGCCTGGTAGTATATTTTAAAGTCTGGTAATATAATGCTTCCAGCTTTGTTCTTTGTGCTCAGGGTTTCTTTGGCTATTCGGGGTCTTTTATGGTATCATGTGGATTTTAGGATTTTTTTTCTATTTTTGTGAAGAATGTCATTAACATTTTGATAGGGATTGCATCAAACCTGTATATTGGTTTTAGTAGTATGAGTCATTTTAGCAATAGAAATTCTTGTAATTCATAAGCATATGGGATATCATTCCATTTCTTTATGTCTTCTTCAACTTCTTTCCTCTCTGTTTTCTAGTTTTTATTATAGAGGTCTTATACCTATTGGTTAGATGCATTCCTCAGTATATATATATTTTTGTAGCTATTGTAAATGGATAGCTTTCTTAATTTCTTTCCTAGCTGGTTTGTATTGGTGTATTGGTTTTGTATTTTGAACTTTACTAAATTTATCATTTTTATGAGTTTTTTGTGGAGTGTTTAGGGATTTTTAGGTATATGATCATGTCTTCTACAAAGAAGGACAATTGGCTTCCTCTTTTCTAATTCAGGTGTCTTTTATTTCTTTAATGCTCTGGTTAAGACTTTCAGTAGTATGTGAAATAAGAGAATGGTATCACATTTTGGTTTTCTTTTGCATTTCATTTATTAATAAAAAATTTATATATCATCATTATGTCATACCTGTTTTTATGTTTTGACCTCTTTTCAATTAAGTCGTTTGTCTTGTTTGATTTGTTGAAATACTGTTAATATATAATATAAACATATAAAAATACGTTATAATAGCTAATTCTACTATTTATTTATCCTTGCCAAATATTCTATTGATATCTTTGAACATCATTGCTTCTTATATTTCTTTCCTCCCTTTTGCATTTTTGAAATATAGCTTCTATTAGTAGAAACTTTTAGTAGAAACTTTGAATAAACATTCTTTTAATCTTTGGATGACAGAATATGCTTTTATTGTGTTCTCAGTTTTATCAATTTTGCATGAGGAAGTGTATATATATATTTATTTTTCAGATATGTCTTCCCTATTTAGTATTACTCTCCTGAACTCATTAGTTCTCCTAATCATTTTTTATTTTATAGATTTTTGTAGGTTTATACTTGGCCTTTCTTGTTTTTCTTGCCCTTTTAATACTTACACCTGTTTATTACCTTAATTTTTTCATATATACTTAGATGATCTGTTATCTGTATTTCCATAGTGTGAATACTTTCATTTGTTAATTCCAAAGGCTATCTTCATGTTTTACTTTTTCATAACTAAAATTGGAGGTACATTTAAAATAATTTTTATATAAATTTTGGTTATTGGAAACCTCCCTGCACAACAACATCTCACAAGTTCCGTGGTATTCCTCAGTATTAACCAGCATTTTAGGCTGGCTTCCTGACTATGGGTTATTTGAAATATTGAGACATTATAAAATTGAAATAAGAACTAGGGATCTTGGAGGCAGAGCAAGATGGCAGACTAGAAACAGCTGTTTTAGAAATATTTGAATTGAGGCTGGAACAAAAATAAAAACCAAGACTCCCTGACTCTATAGACTGTTATATTAAATTTTGCTTTTTCCAAGTTTCTCAGATTGTCCCCATGGCATTGGCATTCCTTCGATCATGATTAGGCTCTTGCCTACTTTCTCCTGGTGAGATCCCATCTACTTATTCATTTACAGCATCAATCTCTTACCCAAGACACTACTGGGGTCATAAATGGTCTTTACTCATTGAATTTCCAGAACTCTTTGTACTGCTCAATTTATTTATCTCTTTTCACTCTCTATTTATATAGATCATTTCTCCTCATCAAGACTGCAAACATCTTGATGGCAGTAACTGATTCTTACATATTCATTATTCATAATGCCTCGCTCCAAGTCATACCTAAGATAGGTGTTTGCTGTTTAATAAATGAATAAAGTAATAAATCCAATGAGTATATAAGATGTCTTAATATATCCCATGGACAGGCATTTAGAATTAACAGGGAGATGGAGAGAACATTTTACCAGCAACAACAGAAATTTCAGATAGTTGCTTCCCTTAAATGGAAAGAAATTTAGTGTAATTAGCTGGAAAATCAGGTGATATTTATTGCTGATACATTTGTTGTTTCCATCTATGGACAATTGTCCCCCCACCCTCAATGTGCGGTTCTGGGCCTGGGATGACTATCTTTGCGATTTGAGGACAATGTGTTCTTTATGATCTTAGAAACAGAAACACGGGCTAAGCTATAAATCCTATCAGATTTTAAATCAATGCTTTCACCTTTTCCTTAAGATAAGCCAGAAGTTTCAGTCTTTCAAGAAGAATGAGAATGTGGCTTGTTTATTGTGAGAACATAGGTCATGTGAAAAGACAAACAGCTTCCAAATTAAAGATGATATCTTGTGCACTGCAGAAGACAGGAATGAGAAGGCTGTACAGAGCCACAGGGAGAGCAAAAAACAGTCTGGCTGGGGGCAGCTGCTGACTCTTCTTGGGAACCACCACCATCTTTCAGTTTCTGTGTGAGAAAGAGAATTTTCTCATATCATGGTAAGGATTAGATATGGATAATGTATACAGATGGGCTCTGTGAACTCCAGAGCATCAGGCAATTGTGAGGGAGCATTCATATTGGTGTGGTGGTTGAGATAACTGAGCTGGGAATTAGAAGGGCTGCAGCGGAGATCTGCTAACTTAAAGACTGGCTTTCTCTAGACAAAGCAGTGGAGGATGTGTAGGGGCATGGCTTCTCTTTGTTAACCTCTCTCCATCTCAGGGCCTCCATAAAATATAGTTTGAAAGCCACCAGCGGATCTCATTTGATCCCCACTATTCACTTATGTTTATTATTACTCCTATTTCAGACATTATAGACCTAATGCTTGTGTGCCTTGCCCCAGGTCACACGATCAATATGTAGTGAGCCAAAACTCTCTTACAGGTCACCTGACTCCAAATGGTGTGTTTCTAAGGGAGAATAATAACTCTCTTCCCTATGACAGCAGTGATGAGGGACCAGTAAATCTGTGTAAGCATAAAAATTGAATCTAGGCTTCAAAGTGGAGCATTAGTGCAGTCACAAAGGTGCACATCCTCTTGTGTTTGTAAATTTGTAAACTGAACAGGATGAATTATTTAGCAGACAGAAACAACTTGTCATCTATCGTTTCAGAGTGAGAGCAACAGCATTGGCTGGCAGAATTTATGACTTTGATGTCTCAATCTAGATTGTCCCTCTGGAAAACTAGATTTTCTAAATCTGTATGGTCTTCATCCACAGTTTCATACATGCAAACACAATGTTCCGAAGGAAGAATTCCGGTTCATAGATATCAGTCCTTTAAATATCAGAGTACTCTTAGATTTCTCATTAAAATGCCAGATTGAAAGAAATTTTAACTTTTTTTAGCTCAATACCTAGCTATCCCTTTAATCTCCTCTTTAAAATCATCAGACTGTGCTCACTCTTCCTCTGTTTATACACGCTCATGGTAAGAGGGTGGTAGTTCTCTGGCACAAGCAGACTGGAGTGAGGCCATTGGAACTGGAATCTGAGATGTGAGCTGGAATTCTAGTTCTGTTCCTTATAAGATACATGATCCTTGGCATGTTTCTTAATAGCTGTGTTCATTTATTCATTTTTCACCCACAGATGTTGACTGAGTGCTCACCATTTGTTAGACACTGTGCTAAGAACTCAGATGTGATGATGCACGTATATGAGTTGCAGCACCTGCCTTCCTAGAGACTGGAGGCAAAACACAGCAGTCCGAGACATGTGGACATGAAAGAGCTTTTGCAATCAAAAGTCTAACGGTAAGTTAGATGTAATCTCCTGAGGTTGGATGTTAGTTGTGATACCATTAAAGTATGAGTTCATAGAGTTCAATGCAATTTCTGTTTAAATATATGGTAATCTCCTGAGGTTGGATGTTAGTTTAATTTCTGTTTAAATATATGGTAATCTCCTGAGGTTGGATGTTAGTTGTGATAGCATTAAAGTATGAGTTCATAGAAAATGCAATTTCTGTTTAAATATATGGTAGGGTTAGTTCTGGGCAAAAAACAGGCTGCCTTGTTAGAACTGTTCCAAGGCCACCGGGCTTGGTGCTGACCTACCTCTCAGGAGGAGCATGTGTGGTGGGTGGAGAGGATGATGGCTTGCCATAAGGTTTTAGAAAATAGTGGAATATGGGAGCTGAGACAGTGTGTTTAACAGAAGACTGGGCGCTGTGAGTACGATATAATCTTTCAGCCATTCAAGTTATCCTGAATGTTACCAAACTCATAAGCTACTATGTGCAGTTAGATTTTTTATAGAGAACTATAAAAGGGATTTACTTTGAGTGTAGGTTTTTTTTTTTTTTATGATACAGAACTAAGGTAGAACCTTTCAAGTGAGGTAGAGAGATGTATATAAGAGGAAGTGGAATATGACACTTTGGGGAGGACGCTGAATTGCCACAGTCCTGGAATTGGCACTTGGGACTTATTTAACCAGATCTCTGCATCAGTTAGCTTCCGCTAAGTAATATGCAGAAGTAATTTAGCTCATTCTTCATGTTGGGTGTGAGTTCACTGTAGCACTGACCTCACAGACTCATTCTGTTATGTAAGCTGTGGAGGCAGCTGCTGGCTGGGACATGCTGTTCTCACAGCAGAAGAAAAAAGCATGGTAGAGGAGCTCATAAAGCTTCTACAAAGAAGTGTTACATCTGCTCATATTTTATTGGCCAGATGAGTCACACAGCCAAGCTTGATATCAGGTTGCAGAAAGGTATGAATGTCTGACAAAACTCAGCAGCTAATAACTGATAACTACAATCAACCTTGCACAACATCTAAGGACACAGAGACATAAGGCAACACTGGGATTATGTGACTGTATACGTGAAGTGGTCTACAGAGAGCTAGGAGTTATTCAGCCCTTCACTCTTGAAAACACAAGGGATTGGTAGGGATGAGGGACAACGGAGCAAGAAAGGACCAGGAAATACAGGAGATTAAAGTTAATTTTTTTTTTATCAGTTTTGAGTACCATGGGAAAAAAAGGTATATAATATATATTTTTTGTAGGGAGTGAGTAGCTATTATTTATTTTTGTGTGGATCATTAATAATGTCATCATGGTTTCTGGTGCTAGTGTGAAAGAGATGGAACAGATGAGGAAAGTTAGAAAGTTGGTGATGGGCAGAAAAACCCAAGAGGGTGATGCCAGTGGTAAAATCAATGCAAGGGAAAAATAAGGGCTAGTTAAAAGTTCCAGGAATCTACTTGGCAGAATTTGGATACAGGTTTGCTGTCATTGAGTTGAGAAGAATTTTACTCTTGTGTCATCTTATTAACGTAAAGTTTACAAAGGATTCTAATATAGTAAAGTCCATGGCAGCAGGTATGACTAGCTTCTCTAGAAGCAGAAGCCCTTTCAAAGTACTCTAGAAGCCTTATCCATAGTGCTGTTGAGCAATGATGACCTTGAGGAGCAAATCAACCACAGATAGGGTAGAAATTCTGGCAGTGGCCATAGCAGTTATTTATAGCTGATGTGTGTTCAGACTGGCTTCTTCTGATTGGCTGGGGTTCATGATTTACTGGCTGTGAAATGTTTGAATATAATTTTTGCCCAAAAGGTCACTTTTTTTATGTTTAATTTATTTTTATTTTATTATATTTAATTTTTTAATCAATCAATTTATTTTTATTGTTAAATCATAGCTGTGTACATTAGTGCAATCAATTTACTTTATTTTATTTTTTTAATTAATTTATTTTTAGTGTTAAATCTTAGCTGTGTACATTAGTGCAATCAAGGGGTACAATGTGCTGGTTTCATATACAATCTGAAATATTCTCATCAAACTGTTCAATGTAGCCTTCATGGCATTTTCTTAGTTACTGTATGTAGGCATTTGTATTCTGCATTTAGTAAGTTTCCCCTGTACCCATTCTAAGATGCACAGTAGGTGTGGCCCCACCCATTACCCTTCCTCCACCATAACCTCCCCCCTCCCTTCCCCTTCCTTGGCCCTTTCCCCATAGTCTTATGCTATAGTTGGGTTATAGCCTTCATGTGAAAGCTATAATTTAGTTTCATAGTAGAGCTGAGTGCATTGGATACATTTTCTTCCATTCCTGAGATACTTTGCTAAGAAGAATATGTTCCAGCTCCATCCATGTAAACATGAAAGAGGTAAAGTCTCCATCTTTCTTTAAAGCTGCATAATATTCCATGGTATACATGTACCACAGTTTACTAGTCCATTCGTGGGTCAATGGGCACTTGGGCTTCTTCCATGACTTAGCAATTATGAATTGGGCTGCAATAAACATTCTGGTACATATGTCTTTGTTATGATGTGATTTTTGGTCTTCTGGGTATAAACCTAGTAAAGGAATTATAGGATCAAATGGCAGGTCTATTTTTAGGTCTCTAAGTATCCTCCAAACATCCTTCCAGAAGGAACGTATTAGTGTGCATTCCCACCAGCAGTGTAGAAGTGTGCCCTTTTCTCCACATCCATGCCAACATCTCTGGTTTTGGGATTTTGTTATGTGGGCTACTCTTACTGGGGTTAGGCGATATCTCAAAGTAGTTTTGATTTGCATTTCTCTGATGATTAAAGATGATGAGCTTTTTTTCAAGTGTTTGTAGATCGCGTGTCTGTCTTCTTTAGAGAAGTTTCTCTTCAATCCCTTGCCCACCCTGAGATGGGATCACTTGTTCTTTTCTTGCTGATACATTTGAGTTCTCTGTGGATTCTGGTTATTAGACCTTTATCGGAGGTATAACCTGCAAATATTTTCTCCCATTCTGAGGGCTGTCTGTTTGCTTTACTTACTGTTCTTGGCTGTGCAGAAACTTTTTAGTTTGATCAGGTCCCAGTAGTGTATTTTTAATACTGTTTCAATTGCCTGGGGAGTTCTCCTCATTAAATATTCACCCAGGCCGATTCCTTCAAAAGTTTTCCTTGCACTTTCTTCAAGTATTTTTATAGTTTCATGTCTTAAGTTTAAATCTTTATCCAGTGAGAGTCTATCTTAGTTAATGGTGAAAGGTGTGGGTCCAGTTTCAATCTTCTACAGGTTGCCAGCCAGTTTACCCAGCACCATTTGTTAAATAGGGAATATTTTCCCCACTGAATGTTTTTAGTTGGCTTGTCAAAGATCAAATAATGGTAAGTAGCTGGATTCATCTCTTGGTTCTCTATTCTGACATGGTTCTCAATTCTGACACTTCTCTCCGGTACCATGCTGTTTTGATCACTATCAATTTATAGTACAGTCTCAGGTCTGGTAGTGTGATTCCTCCAGCTTTGTTTTTATTGCTGAGCAATGTTTTGGCTATTCGAGTTTTTTTCTGATTCCATATAAAACAAAGTATTATTTTTTCAAGATCTTTAAAATATGACAATGGACCTTTAATAGGAATTGCATTAAAATTATATATTGCTTTGGGTAGTATAGAAATTTTAACAATGTTGATTCTTCCCAGCCATGAGCATGGTATGTTTTTCCATTTGTTAACATCTTCAGCTATTTCTTTTCTTAAAGTTTCATTGTTCTCTTTGTAGAGATCTTTCACGTCCTTTGTTAGGTATACTCCCAAATATTTCATCTTCTTTGGCACTACTGTGAAAGGAGTATAGTCCCAAAAGGTCACTTTTATCTTTCCCTTTATCCTTCCAGTCCACATGATATTATGGAGTGGGAACCATCTTGAGTATAAAAGCTCAGAGATTCCATCCCCTTCCCCAGAATATAGGATTATGTTGCTTAATCCTCTTATAAAAACCTTATGAGAGAACACACTGACCCATATCTGAACATTGTGCCTTGACTGGTGGCCTTTGATTCTAACCGTTAGGAGAAGAGTCAAGTTCATCTTCTTTGGCACTACTGTGAAAGGAGTATAGTCCCAAAAGGTCACTTTTATCTTTCCCTTTATCCTTCCAGTCCACATGATATTATGGAGTGGGAACCATCTTGAGTATAAAAGCTCAGAGATTCCATCCCCTTCCCCAGAATATAGGATTATGTTGCTTAATCCTCTTGTAAAAACCTTATGAGAGAACACACTGACCCATATCTGAACATTGTGCCTTGACTGGTGGCCTTTGATTCTAACCGTTAGGAGAAGAGTCAAGTTCCATCCACACTCCCAACCCAGCTCAGAACATCCTCATGAGGATTGGTTGCAGTCAAGGGTTCTCTCCCAGTTATACCACTGCACCACCAATGTCTCCTATCTTCCTCAGCATCGACTATATTACAGATTTATTGGGCTAAGATCTTAACTTTACAGTTGTCAAGTTATCCACATTATCATATCGTTCTTGAAAAATTTCTTTATATCTAAACATCTAAGTCAAAAAACTTTCCTCTGACGCCCCCAGAGACAAAGGAACTCCTGTTTCTCCTCTTTCCTATAACCCTTTTCTGTTGAGATCAGGCAAATTCACCTTGTCCTTATTTGATCCTTCTCTGCACCCAAAATTCTCATCCTTTTCTCTGTTACACACAGAATCACAATCAGTGCATTAATTATCTACAAAAATAATTTAATCACACAGAGCTCTCATCCATCAATTAAATTCAGGTCCCCTCAGCCTTCTTATTTCCCATAGTGTATAGTTCCTAATTACAGTTAAGTTCTGTTATCTCCTTCTGGAATACCTTGGCAGGCATCTTACTCTCTGTTTCTTATATGTTGAAGTTTATCAGGATGCTCAGTTTCTTTCCTACTCTTTTTTCATGGTCTAGTATATCAACTGCTTACATTTGCTGGGAAAAACTGGAATTTCTAATTCATATCAGAATACATTTAGACTTGTCCTCTTATTTTGCTATTAAGCAAGAAAATTGGTTTCAGTTTGTAGCACAAAGGGAAATTAGGAAACTTTGTGTAAAATAAAGAAGTAATTAGTTTTGGTGCAAAGTACTCTCATGGTCTCATGTATCTTCAGCCTAATGTGTAATTTTATGTCCTTGTGTTCACTAAGCTTAGCTGGAACTTTCCACATTGATTAATGACATAGCCACTAAGGAATTAAATGCGTGTGTTTTGCCTCTTTGTTTTATTTAAATTATTTTATCCTTTCTTCTTAGTCAACAATATTATAGTTACCAAAACAAGTTTCCCTGCTTTCAGCAATGCCTGTGGCTCACTCAGCAAAAATATCCCTGCCACTGACCAGTGTTTGAATGAGGGACCCTGACTCCAGAGCATGATAGCTTCTAATTCAGCATGCAGAGTGAACTGAGTCTTGAGGAATATATATATATATTTTTTTACTTTATCAGGGGGAAAAATTCAAGTTTATCTGTTACCTGGCTAACAGGAACCTACTTTTGATTCTTTGGGGAACTGTATTCTAAAATTATTACCAGAAGTAACTAAAGATGAATCTGGGGATCTAGTGACAGCTGATCTGACAGTTAGATAGAAATTGGGGATGTCTTTACTAACACAATCACATATTTGAATTATTGCTATATTTATTTCATATGTGTTAAGTACAGCATGTCTTTCCTTAAAAGCAAGGCTAGAGTTTGGTGCAGTTACAAGAGATCATAAACTTGCAAAATCTGGAAGGAAAGCAAAGAGTTAAAACTTCGAGTTCTGGGTGTGTAGCACACATATCCCTACTGAGTTCTGTTCATGTTACTAGGCTGCTGCTGGACTTTTTTATATTTTAATGTCCTTATAGGACATACATGCCAACTCAGCAAATCTAAATTAACCCATCATATTTCCTCCTCATTCTCCGTGAATGTCACCACTATTCACTAACTCTTTGAAGTCACTACAGGGATGTAGTCATTAATACCTTCTTCTTCACATCTTTTTAATTTCCAAGTTCATTCCATTCTTCCAAAAGTTTAAATTCACATTTTTCTTTTTTTTATTATTAAATCATAGCTGTGTACAGTAATGCAATCATGGGGTACAATGTGCTGGTTTTATATACCATTTGAAATATTTTTATCAAACTGGTTAACATAGTCTTCACCACATTTTCTTAGTTATTGTGTTAAGACATTTATATTCTACACTTAGTAAATTTAACATGTATCCTTGTAAAATGTACTGTTGGTGTGGTCTCACCAATTACCCTCTCTCAACTCATCCTCCCCCATCCTCTCCCCTCCTTCTCCTCTTTCTCCTTCTTCTTGGGCTATAGTTGGGTTACAGCTTTCATAAGAAAGTTATAAATTGGTTTCATAGTAGGGCTGGGTACATTGGATACTTTTTATTCCATTCTTGAGATACTTTGCTAAGAAGAATATGTTCCAGCTCCATCCATGTAAACATGAAAGAGGTAAAGTCTCCATCTTTTTTAGAGATATGAAACTATTAAAATACTAGAAGAAAGTGCAGGGAAAACTCTTGAAGAAATCAGCCTGGGTGAGTATTTTATGAGGAAAACCCCCTGGGCAATTGAAGCAACACCAAAAATACATTACTGGGATCTGATCAAACTAAAAAGCTTCTGCACAGCCAAAAACACAGTAAATAAAGCAATAAGATAGCCCTCAGAATGGGAGAAGATATTTTCAGGTTATGTCTTTGACAAAGGTTTAATAACCAGAATCAGCAGAGAACTCAAACATATAAGCAAGAAAAGAACAAGTGATCCCATCTCAGGGTGGACAAGGGACTTGAATAGAAACTTGTCTGAAGAAGACAGGTACATAGCTTACAGACACATGAAAAAATGCTCATTATTCTTAATCATCAGAGTAATGCAAATCAAAACTACTTTGAAATATCATCTAACACCAGTAAGATTAGCCCATCTCACAAAATCCCAAAACCAGAGATGTTGGCGTGGATGTGGGGAAAAGGGAACACTTCTGCACTGCTGGTGGGAATGCAAACTACTACATTCCTTTTGGAAAGATGTTTGGAGATCACTTAGGGATCTAAAAATAGACTTGCTATTTGATCCTTCAATTTCTCTAATGGGTATACATCCAGTAGACGAAAAATCACTTTATAACAAATTCACATTTTTTCTAACCAACCTCCCTGCAGGGGAGTTCTTTGAACTTGGTCAAATTAATAGTTAACAGTATGTTTTTAACTTTCTATTATGTTCAGTTTTGTAATGTTCTACACTGCATGCACTGGTCTTTTCTCTCCAAGTAAGTAAAACACTTCTCAACGCTTAAATATATTACATCCCTTTTGGTATCCCTTCCATGTTAGCCATGTTGCTAGGGCTATACAGACATAGATTAGAAATTGAAGTTCCTTTTAAAGGGAACCTTTTTTCTCCTTTATACATTACCTTATGTTCCAAGTCCCACAGAGGCTGAAGTTGGCCCTGTTGGTTAATCAAAGTTGTGTGACTCTAGAGTGGCCTATTTGTAGCATGGTCATGCTTTGAGAGCTGGGAAAATTGAGAAAAGTGGTATCAGAAACAGTCAAGCCAAACTTTAACTGAGGCTTCCACCCCCCACCCCCCACTGTGCATATACTATTTCCATTCATCAAAAGATGTATTTTCCCTCCTTAATGTACCTATTATGTAGTTTATTAGAATGAATAGCTTTTTCCTTGTAAATGGATTTGGCTGGAAATTCAATTTCTTTCAGGGCCAGTGGGAGAGGTCGAAGGGCCATAAATATTCCTCTTCTGAACTTTTTATAGGTAAAATGGCATTGCTGAAAAGGCCTGAAAAATGTTGCACTATATCCTGAATTATGTACAAATCCCTGGCAATCTTCTATTTCTTTCTTTGAGGAGAACAGATTGCATTGTTTCTCAGTAAGGAATTGTGCTCACAGGTGTCTTAATGGATAGCAATGTCTGTGAAGAATGAGTGTTGTCACCAGGGCATCAACTCTAACTCCTGGATTTTCTCTAAAAGTTGGGAAATAGAACTTCTCTTCATGCTTTCTTCATTTTTTTTATTTTTTGTAGCTTTCTTCATTTTTTAATCCAGTACTAAAGTGAAGAGACCTGGATAAAACCACTCATCCCTCTGCATCTGATTTGTGTGGCTTTGGGGAAGGGCCATAACTACTGGGGACTTATTTTTCTTGTGTTAAATGAAATTGTTATTTTCTATGTATTCTTCCGAGGATTTATGTAGATATAAATTTAATCCTATGTTCAAAGTTAGCTCTTAATGCATTCCGTTGGGTAATTAGTTTTGTAGAGTGTTTCTGGGTGGCATAGATGCACAGACATGAAGAGATTATTTAATGCTTTTGCAAAAACCACATGTATTATCTCATGTGATTTTTCTCCTCAGAATTCCTGGTCTGAGGAGAAATGAGTACCTTTTTGGTATTGTTTTATTTAGTTCAAAAGTGAAGTTTAATAGGGAAGAGATGAAAACTACAATGTATTTGTTATCTACTATACTACATATGCCAACTACATGCTAGGGGCTAAGTATATAAACCGGATGGCCATAAACTGATGGGTGTGCATCCACTCTCAGTTGACTTTCTCCTTATGTTTCCATCATGCACAGAGTTATCTAAGCCATTATTGTGGAGGCTCAATTGGGTCCAGTATCACAGGGAGGTAGATTGGCCTTACATAAGAGTTGATTGGAGTGCAGATGGCATTAACTCTGAAAAGTATTTTTTTATCCTAAGTACTCCCATGTAATGGTCTGACTCTCCAATTTGCAGTGCAAGGGTCACCTAGGTATGACATCAATGTAAATAGGATGGCCAAAAGGGACTCTTTCTATTCTTTTTTGGCTGAGAGTCCCAAAGACCGAGAGTAATGCAAAGCAAAGGTGCCAACCCAGCTGACTGACTTGAATTTGAGTCTTTGATTTTGAGATCTTATTTTAGTATCTACTTAAAAATACTTATTTAGTATCCAGATATTCAAATCCACTTCTTAAGGGTGGAGAGGCGTAGAAGAGAGACTTGTTTGGGTTTAAAGGCTTTTTTGGGGGGTAGGGTTGTACTGCACGTTATCAATACCCTCTCCCTTATCCATACAGGAGGGGAGAGTGTTAAAGAACATTAGGAGAAGCACCCAGGACAATTGACCTATGCTTCTTTGAGATTTTGAGTTATAGGTACCAAACATTTGTTTCTAGGAGAGAGTCAGGAAGAAGGATTCTGCTTCAGAAGATGAAGTTTAGTGCAAGGAACATCTTGTTTCCTCAAGAAGGGGCTAGTCTGGGCCATTTTAGATCCTTCTCAGAGAATTTCCCAATGAAGAAAATAATTCCCTAAGAGGGAAAGGAGCACAGGCTCTCCGGGAACTGAGGGAGGAAGGAGAGGTAACTTGCCAGAGCAGAGACAGTGAATGCACGAAGAGAGTCCTCGCTGGAGGTCTCCAGCAGGTGCATCTGTGAGAAACTAACAAGAGCTCCGTATACGTCCTTGAAAGAGAGAACTAGCTTTAAACCCAACACGTCACTGTCATACGAGGGAGCTGTGCTCTTCTCCCTAGTGCCATTTCCTCCACCCTGGAGGGTCCAAAACTAAAGCCAGGGAGGCTGAGCAGGTACAGGGAGAGCTAGAAAGCAGGCACATGCAGGCTCCCCTCCCTCTGATGCAGCGGCAGAAAGAACTTTTAAATTGGAGAAGAAGAGAGAGGTTTTTTTTTTTTTAACTTTTTATTGTTGGGGATTCATTGAGGGTACAATAAGCCAGGTTACACTGATTGCATTTGGTAGATAAAGTCCCTCTTGCAATCATGTCTTGCCCCCAGAAGGTGTGACACACACCAAGGCCCCACCCCTCTCCCTCCTTCCCTCTCTCTGCTTTTCCTCCCCCCCATGACCTTAATTGTCATTAATTGTCCTCATATCAAAATTTAGTACATAGGGTTCATGCTTCTCCATTCTTGTGATGCTTTACTAAGAATAATGTCTTCCAATTCCATCCAGGTTAATACGAAGGATGTAAAGTCTCCATTTTTTTAAATAGCTAAATAGTATTCCATGGTATACATATACCACAGCTTGTTAATCCATTCCTGGGTTGGTGGGCATTTAGGCTGTTTCCACATTTTGGCCATTGTAAATTGAGCTGCAGTAAACAGTCTAGTACAAGTGTCCTTATGATAAAAGGATTTTTTTCCTTCTGGGTAGATGCTCAGTAATGGGATTGCAGGATCAAATGGGAGGTCTAGCTTGAGTGCTTTGAGGTTTCTCCATACTTCCTTCCAGAAAGGTTGTACTAGTTTGGAGTCCCACCAGCAGTGTAAAAGTGTTCCCTTCTCTCCACATCCATGTCAGCATCTGCAGTTTTGAGATTTTGTGATGTGGGCCATTCTCACGGGGTTAGATAATATCTCAGGGTTGTTTTGATTTGCATTTCTCTAATATATAGGGATGATGAACATTTTTTCATATGTTTGTTAGCCATTCGAGATTTAGAGGGTCTACCCTGTGGGGTTTGAGAAGAGAGAGTTATATAACTCTGACATTGGACTTGGTGTTTCAGCTTCCAAACCAAGATTCTTGTTGTGTAGAAAATGTTTGGGGGAAAGGTTAATGTTCTAAGGGTCACTAGAAAACAAAGGGGAATTTCCCCCAAGTATCAGTGGACATAGAAAGCACTAGTGCACCCATAGAGTGAGTTTAAATAAGCAACTTGGAGGGGGAGAAATCCAGTTATTTTCTGCAGGATTCCTTTTTCTCAAAGGATCTAGATAAAACCCTGCATCCCCATAAGTTTACATGGTTCTTTTCCTCCTTCTTCTCCTTTCCCCCCAGACTAAAATAGTTCATCAAACTCTGAAAATAAATATTTGCATAGCAAATACTGCATAGGACAAAATATAAGGTGATCCTTTACCCATTTTATTCTGCATTGTCTAAAAAGTTTTTTTGTGATTTTTCTCATTTCTATTTTCAAGGAGAGATATTATGTTTTGGAAACTGTTCCTAGATGAAAGCAATAATTAGCATCGTTTACCTGCTATGGAACTTTGCTAATCCAAGATCAAGGGCAACTTATCCCACTCTCAGGACCAATGCATCATTTTTCACAAGTAAATTGAAAGATGCTCTGTGCTGGAGAGGAGCTTAGAGATCTTTATTCAGTGGTATCATTTTATTAAAGAACCTTTTCACAGCATCTTTGAAACCAGTCAATTTATATGAGCCGGTCAATGTAATGCTCTTCCCTAGAGGTGTCTCCCCATAAAGACTCACTGTTTTTGCTTAAAAACAGAAGCACCAGATGTAATATCTTGGTCTATATATAGATTATTCAGCTGTAGACTGGAGCAGATGAGGTGAGTCATTTTTGTTATAATTATTACAACTTGGCAGAGATTTTCCACTCTCCTCATCTCCCCATTCATCCATTCATTTGCTTTCCACCTTTGAGCATCTACCTTGTGCTGTGCCCTGTGTAAGGCACTTGTGTGTGTCCAGGAACAGGAAGACACTCCCAAGGACTTTATCACTCAGTAAATTAGTCTGTATTTTACTGTTTACAAACAACTACATCCGTCCTTTCACTTGATTGTCACAATAAGGTAACATAATTTTCAGCACATTAAAGGACTTTGTCAACTTTTAAAAATATAGGGATAAACTCACTATGGTGCTTTCCTTTCTTTTCCACTTGTGTCTTCAAATCACATAGCTGTTCTGAATTCTATTTATCCCATCCATAACCAGGTGTGGACAACTGCAGTTGCTGCAGTGAGTAAATCCTGAAGCTGCCTCCAAGAATTCCCGGGCAACGATCTTGTTTTAATGCTGGCTTTCCCTCCCTCTTTCCATGTGCTTCACGTACTCTGTGTCCAGCTGCTTCAGGTGCAAGCTCGGTGCTCAAAGGATAGGTTGGCTGCTGTGTCTTTCCAAGAGAAGCAGTGCCAAGGTTCTGTCCCTGTGGTGGTGATCTTTTCAACGTTTCTGCTGCTGTGTGAGGCCTCAGGGAGAACAGACACATAGATGGTTATGTCCACTTAAATAAAAAATTCAGAGTTGTGGTTGGAGAATTCTTTACTGAGGATATTTAACTTGAATAGGTAAGAGAGGTGCAAGAGTTAATCATGAAGATGAGTGGAAAGGAGAAGAGATAGCATGTGGAAATGGATTGCAAGGATAGAAAAAACTTGGGCAGAGCAGGCTGATCTTTGGGGCTGTGGCTGGGGCTGAGGCTGAGCCTGAGGTCAGAGCAAAAAGATGACCATGGAGGAACTACGGCAAGAGAAGTCACCCTACGAAGGATAGCTCCATCATGGTCAAGGAGGAGCCTTGGAAAAGAATGGAAAATACTGTAGTCAGATTGATGTGTGGTCTGATCTTACCTCTGATACTTACTTCCTAGGTTATGCTGTTGAGCTACGTAGCTATACCAGCCTCGGTTCCTTACTTGTGCAATAGGGGTAATAATGTTTACTTCATGGATTGTTATGAAAATTAGAGATTACCTTTGCAGAGTGTTTCATGTAGGTACCTAAAGCCGCTGATAAAACTATTTTGTACATTATACTGTTTTTATTATAATCGTCATTATTATTGAAAGTCATTATCTTATTGAAGATACATCTCTTACTTCTGTGATAGCCTGGCTTTTTACTCCTGTCTTTGCATTCTATTGTGTGACCTTGTATAAATTACTAAACTTATCTGTGTCTTAGTGTTTTATTAGTAAAACAGGAATAATAGCAGTACCCTTACTTCACAGGGTTCTTATGAAAACTAAATGGATAATATACATAGAACCTAAAACACTGTCCAGAACATAGTAAGCACATAGAGAGTATGGGATGTTTTATTGCTTACTTCACCTATTTAAGATGCACACAACATCACAGTACTCGCAGCACAAACAACTGTATACTCCAAGGATATTAAGTCTAAATTGCAGGAGAAGTTAATTACAAACTCATCTGAACAAATGTAATTGTGTCACAGTGAACAAAAGGTAGATATGTAAACTTGAATAACACAATCTGTTTCTTATATTATCCAAATGCTGAATGGAATACTGTAGCAGCAGAACATTTTATTGAAATATTACTCTGAATTAAAACATTTTTATGTGTTCCCTGTTGCTCCTGGGTCTAAGGGATTATTATAAAGCAGAGACAGAAATATTTGAGATCAATGATTCTACCTTTCTTTTGCAAAACATACTATAGGACTTCTCAATTATACATGGAAAAGGAGACCCCTGTGGAGGGTAAAAAGAAACAGAAGTGGGATTCTTTAGATTAGAAAGAATTCTATGGGTTCCATGAGTAACGGAGACTTGAGGGAAGACAAGAAAGAAAAACGATGCCTGTGACGTGTGGTAGGTCTTAGGTACTGGAACGCTCACCCACAGCAGTGAGGCCAGTGACCCAGTCCTGGCACAGAGCCAGAGCTGCAGGACCAAAAACAAACCTGTGGCTTGGATAGCCAAGATTCTGACGTAGGTCAGGACAAATCAGAGAGAAAAGCCTTTCCCCTGGTTTTTAGGCATCCCATGGAAGTGATATTTAAAATCAGCATGGCACATTTTGCACGTTTGCGTCTTAGTGGTTACAGCAGGCCTTTCTCAGTTTCTAGGTTATTATTATTTAGTAAGTTTATTTTCATTGTACAGACTGGAAAAGGACTAAGTTTTGGACAGAGAGGATGCCCTTGCTACGCCCAAGGCATCTGCAGGAAGGTATTTCACTGAATGTATTTTTGATAAGTTTCTTTGTGTCATCATTGACCTCTTTGCTTTTAGATTAAAAACTAGAGAACTGGAGAAATTTAAATCAAAGAATTCAAAGCTGTGCACTGCAAGGAAGAAAAAGGATAATATCTAGACTTCTCATAGTTCTGTTACTTAGGGTCCTTTTTCCAGTATCTGCATTTATATCTCTAAAGTCTAGGTCTGGGTGACTGTGAAGCTATTGTGACAAGGAAAAAGTTCTGTGTCTTTCTGAGACTTTCTGATCAAGTTGCCATTAGACTGTTAAGTCTGTTTTTCTTTTATATATATATATATAAAATCATAGCTGTGTACATTAATGTGATCATGGGGAACCATACACTAGTTTCATAGACCGTTTGACACATTTTCATCACACTGGTTAACATAGCCTTCCTGGCATTTTCTTAGTTATTGTGCTAAGACATTGTGCATCCTACAAGGGTAAATGTCTTAGCACAATAACTAAGTCTGTTTTTCATTAGTCTTCCTTTTAGGTGTTGGTATATTTGGTTAAGTTGTAGATTGCAGAAAGGGTTTATAAATTTCCAGATGGAAAGAAGATGTGCTCTGTAAGAACAAAATATTTATCCAGGAAATATTTATTAAGTCCTTTTAATGTGCCATGAATGCTGTTGAGTGCTGAGGTTGTGAAGATAATTCACACATGGTACCCTCAACACGCTTACAGTCCCGACAGGACATGAATCAGGTACAATGGAGGGCTGTACATGGCCTGGAAGACTGTGCCTACCATACGGGCGTGGATTCATCTTGGGTAGACAGTATTTTCTGTGTATTGCTAACAGTTTATGTGCAAAGAATGACTCAGTAAATTTGCTACTCCATTAATTTATTTTCTCATAAAATTGTTCCCTTATAATAAGAAAACCTTGTAAAATAGTATAACCTATAACAATTTCAGGTCATAGTTTTGTTAGTTTGACAAAAGTCTATAGAAATAGAATGGGTAATTGCTAATGTAAAATCGATGTAGAACAAAGCTAAAGAGCATTTCTAGCACCAAAATAGAATGTCACTGGTTAATTATGGGAAAGAATCACAACATCAATAGGTTCTTCTGCCGCTTTACCTAGAGGCACTAAAATAACCATGATTCTGATTTTTTCCAGCACGCAGGAGATATAGACAGCCTAAAAGTTCTCAGAATATCCAGGTTGGACAGTAAGAATTTAATTTTATACTTTTCCAAGTAAAAGCAATACTATCGACATTTCACATAATTTAGCAAACTTTTATGAAGCTTTAAATTTAGAGTTTTAGTGAAACTGAATTAAATGTAGAATAAAAGCTTCCAAAGCAGACATTTGGAAGTTTAAATTTGTGATTTTTTTATAGGTATCACTTAGGACATAAATTATATATAATCATTGAAAAATCAAGGCAGAATTTTGTTCATATTTTTTTCTGTGAATAAAAAACCAAAAACATAAAAACTAAAATATTAATAATAAAAACCAAAAACATAAAAACTAAAATATTAATAATAAAATCTAAGTAGCAATCCCTAAGACATGATCTTAGGGATTGCTACTAAATAGAATTTATTTACATACACAGATCCACACCATGATTTGGAATTAATTGTTAAGATTAAGATATTTCCATGTAGGTCATATGTAGGCAGCCATTCTAAAGTGGAATCAGAAAAATAATCTATTCTGGGTTTGGTGGCTCAAGCCTGTAATCCCTGCCCTCTGGGAGGCTGGGGTTGGAGGTCCCTAGAGCTTAGGGGTTCTACACCAGCCTGAGCAAGAGCCAGACCCATCTCTACTAAAAATAAAAGAAAACTACCAGCATTGTGATGTAAGGCTGTAGTCCTGGCAACTTGGGAGGCTGAAGCATGACGATCATTTGAACCCAGAAGTTTGAGCTTGCCATGAGCCAGGCTGATGCCCTGGCACTCTACCCTGTGACAACAGAGTGAGAGCTGCCTCAAAAAAGAAAAACAAAAGCAAAACAAAGCAAGCAAACAAAAACCTAACCTGAGCACTATAACGTGTTACCAAGATGTGCTAAAAAGAATATGATTATTTTTATTATGAAATTAAATCTTTAAAGCTGTCCAAACTGGAGGATACAATGGCAGGTGTCAGAAGACAGAGCTGAGGGCAGCCTTTCTCTGTTGCTGTTTGTCTTGGGCCACTGTATTCCCCACACCCCAAATATACTTCTTTTTAAAAATGGCCTTATACACTCTACCGAGGGCCATAAAGTGAGACTCTGTCTCTACAAAAAAAAAAAAATAATAAAAAAATAAAAATAAATGGCCTTATACAAACAAATATAGATATCACAATCATACATCTTTATGGATTACTACAAAGTAAACACACAAGAATGATGACTACCGAGTTATGAAATGAATATTACTAGCACTCCAGAATAGGTAACTATACACCTCCTTCCCAAACATAACCAAGGTCTTGACTTCCAACACATAGCTTAGTTTTACTAAATTTTAAATTCAAAGAGTACACAAGCAGTCTTCAGGTTAAGGACGTCCCAACTTATAGTGTTTGGTACTTACAGGTAGGCCCCGGGCACCCCATAAAGATGATTTATAGCTAAGTAATTAATAATTTGCAACTAGTTTGCTCCCTGCAGGTAGGTTGTTGGCCCCAGGGCTTTTTGTAAGCAGCTAGTCCCATAAACAGAGAAGCCGCTGACAGAAAGACAAGAACATGAACAATCAGAAAATCCAGAGCCCAGAGCCGAGAAAGCTGACACAAAAAGTTTCAGGTAAAGTTTATGGTTTCGCTGAAGCAAGATTTGCTAAGCTTGAGGACCACGATCCAAACGTGAAGCCGCTTACACAGGTTTGCCATGAGGTCAGTAAGAAGTCAATTGCTCCAAGGCCATTTATGATGAAAAAAGAAAAACACTGTGCAAACAACCCTAGATCCTTTTTCAAAAAAAACAACTCTAGTGGTAAGCTCCCTTCCCCCAGCCACAGAATCAAATACTGATTCTGTAGCACCCACTTCCGGTGTTCAGCACCATCATCTTCTGGTTAATGTAGCCTCCTTTATTGCCTCAAAAATGCCCTTTCCAGACATGAAGACATTGGTGCCTCACTCAGTGAGTGTTAACTTTAATTCTTTCATGGAAATTTCTCATATCTCTTATCTAAACATTTTGTATGAGTTTGCTTAATTAACAGAAAGAGCCCAATATTTTCTGTAATTTATTTTTACAGCACGAAGGGATTATTATTATTATAGTATTATACTATATTATCATTACCATATATTAGTCACTATAATATTATTATTACTATATACACACTATTCATCAGGGATCTGAGTTGCAAACACATCTGACCTAAAGATGTTCTCAGGAGCATATCTTTTCCCTAAACCAGGGAACTTCTGGGTATATAGTTAAGTCTGGGTTTTGTTATTCAACTTTATAATTTTGTATTTTATCCATGTTGTTGCATGGATAAAAAATTGCATTTATTTTCACTGCTACATAGTATGAATATAACAAAAATGTATTATCCAACTATTTGTAATAATATTTGGTGGCTATTAATAATAGTGCTCTGTGCTCATTCTCATATAAGTCTTTATTCAACATACATAGGCATTTCTATTGTTTATATATGACATATCATTGGAGTATTATTGCTTAGTTTGTTATAGATGATCTGAAACAGTTTTTCAAAATGACTATATCAGTTTGAAGCCACGTGAATCTCAGGCATTCCTGTTTATGAGACTTCCTATGATATTTTTCAGTCCTCACCGATAGTTGGTATTAAGCGTATTTTTATTTTAGTTATTGTCACAGGTGCATAATGGTATGGCAATGTGGTTTTAAGTGTAATTTCAAAATACAAATGAAGTGAAATCATTTGAATATCTTCTTATGAGAATTCATATTCTTTTATCTATTTAAAAATTAACTTAGTTTTTTGAATTGTAGCAGTTTTTTTTTTTTTATTGTTGGGGATTCATTGAGGGTACAATAAGGCAGGTTACACTGATTGCAATTGTTAGGTAAAGTCCCTCTTGCAATCATGTCTTGCACCCAAGCAGTTTTTAAAAAATGTATAAAATTCATAAAATGACTCTAAGTTCATTTTTATACATGTCACCTCTGATTCTGTGGTTTATAGTTTGACTTGCCTAACATGTCCTTTAATAAAATGAAGTCCTTGATTTTAAAGTTAATTTATCAATTCCATTGAGGTACAATTAAAATTAATCTAGTAAAGTGTTTAATTCATTCTTACTTAGTGAGTTAATAAGACTGTATTACCCTCATAACCTAGTTTTAGGGCATTTTCATCACCCCAAAAAGTTCCCTTGTATTTGTTGTCAGTCAATCCCCTTTTCTACCTCAGTGCCAAATACTTTCTATTTCTATCATTTTGTATTTTCTGGAAATTCTATGTAAGTGGGATCATGAAATATTTAGTCTTTTGTGTCTGTTTTCGCCTGTTCCCTAATGGTTTGGGGTTTTGTTACATGTATTAGAATTTCATTCCTTATAATAGATAATCAGTATTCTGTTTTACGAATTAATATATTTTATTTACCATCCACCAGTGTATGAGCCTTTGGATATTTCCTACTTATTTCTGTTATGAATAAAATTTCTATTAACATAAATGTCTGCATCTTTGTATAGGCATATGTTTTTATCTCTTTGGGGGGCAATATCTAGGGTTACAATCCCTAAGTCACATGATAAGTCTATATTTAACTTTTTCAGAAAATGCCAATATCTTTTCAGGAGAAATGCTTATCAAGTTATTGGCCTACTTTTTAATTGGCTTATTTTTTTTTAAATATTACTGCATTGTAATAATGCTTTTTTATATTTTGGAAACAAGTGCCTTACATATACATGACTTTATGATTTGCAAATATTGTTTCTTACTCTATAAGTTGTATTTTCACCTTGTTGATGGCATTGTTTTCAGTAGATAGAATTGTTTTTAAATTTGAGAAAGTACAATTTATCTCTCTTTTCCATCACTTATGCTTTTGGTATCATATTCTAAAGGCTTTGCTTTTACCAGGGTCACAATTTACTATTAATACTGTATTTTCTTTTAAAAGTTTTTGTAGTTTTACTTGTTACATTTACATCTGTGATGCAGTTTGAGTTAATTTTGGGGTATGGAGTAAGGAAGGGTCTCAAGTCAATTATTTTGTAGCTAGATACTCAGTTTGTCAAGTTGCATTTGCTGAAAACATCATTTTTTCCCCATTGAGTTGACACCCTTATTTACCATCATGACCTCAGCAAGATAAAAGAATAGGAAATATTAGCCTCCTCCCAAAATCTATAATTAGATAGCTACCTATGAATAAAAGTAGCCTAGAGAAGGCTCAAGTGTCTAATTAAGAACCTGAAGCAACACAGTGGAACCAAAAAAAAAAAAAAAAAAGTAGAATAGATGCACTGGGGAAACTGGCAATTATGAAACATCTGAAGATGTCTAGAAATGGTCAAGGAAATTATTATTAATATCGGTCACACTGTGGGTGCCACCAATCACCTGCTCTCTGGAGGACACTGGCAGCATTTACCACTGAGGTACTCGATAGTCACGTTCACTGAGTCCCCATGGAGAAGAGGATTCTGCTGTAATTTTTCTTCTGATTCTAGAAAGAGCCATGGTTTTGTCATTTTGGAGTCCTAGAATCCTACATGCATCCTGGGCCCTAGACTTGTGAGTGCTCCATGTGTACCCATACTCCAGGCCTCTGATCTGTGTGCACCCATCTTTCTGATTCTTGAGCTACCACCGTGAGAGGATAGACCTGCAAGGGCCCGCACCAGGTTTTTTTCTGTGTACATCTGTGCCCCTGACCCTAGCTCCACTGGTGCTCTATGAGTGAGTGTGCTGCAGATATTGGTGTCACCTCTGCAGCAAGCTATTCTGCACATTGCACCATAAAGCCACTGTTGCTTCAAGTGCCCATGCATTAGACACTACAAGTGCTTGTACTATAATAACCAGTGTCACTGCTATAATAAGGCACATATATAAGGTTTGCGCCCTAGTCCTTGGAACAATGATACCCCTATGCACACATGTGCTCTGGACTATAACTCTGCATCCACTCAATGAGTTCTATGCCAAGAACATCAGCGCCATTACTGCAGTGGGAGCATCAGCATTCCACACCACAGAGTCTCTGTGCATGCTTAACTCCTGACTGGCACTCCATAAGCTCCTCTGCTTTGCATACAGTTACAAGTATAAGTTGTATTTTCACCTTTGCATCAGGGGTGATTGCACTATAAGGCACTGGTGCCATTTCTGCCCCAGCTCTCCAAGCCGTGCTTGTGATCCAAATATGCTTGTGATCCAGACCTCAGCTCTATGCCTGCTGCATGGGTGTCATGCATCAGACACTACTGCCATTGCCACTGGGAGTGCATCTGTAAACCTGAAACAATGCCAAGACTCCCTTGGGTATTCCTTCTGTGGAAGAAAAAGAGATCAAAGAAACCTCAGCACACTTTGCCACTAAAAATCCCAACACTCTTAGTGACCACTACAGACACACACAGCCTTGGCAGCTGAGGACTCCTGCAATCTTTTTCAGCACCGATCTCAGGTAACAAAGCTGTATAGAAACTATGCCCCTGTGTTCACATTAGAACTGGAACTGCTGTATACCAATCTTCCATTGCCTTTAACTCCTCCCATTTTGGGGGTTATTTCCCCATTGAAATAAGTCTGTGGAATCAGGAAAAGTTGAATGTTCCATCAGATATGGAGACATCAGTGCAAGGCAACATGGAATTTAAAAAAGAAAACAAACAAAAAAGAAAAATGACACCACGAAAGGAACACTATAATTTTTCTGTAGCTAACTTTTCAAAGATAAAGATCTATGAGTTGCCTGACAAAGAATTTGAAATAATTGTTTTATAAGAGCTCAGTGAACTATAAGAGAACACAGATAGAAAACTTAACAATATCAAAAGAACAATACATGAAATAAATGAAAGTCCATCGGAGAGATAGAAATCATAATAAAGAACCAAACATAACTAGTGGAGTGGCAGAATACAATGAGTGAAATAAAAAATGTAACAATACAGTGTGTCAACTACAGAACTGATCAAGCAGAAAAAAGAATCTGTACATTCAAAGACAGTTTCTTTGAAAATATCCAGAGAATAAAAAGAAAGAATGAAAAAAGTAGGTAAGATTTATGGAATACCCTAGAAAGTTAGAAAGAGAACTAACTTTCACCTTATAGGATTTAAAGAAGGAGAATAGAGAAAGAAAAAAGAACAGAAAATATATTTAAAGAAATAATAGGTGAAAACTCCCTAAATCTGGGAAATATATAAATATCTAGGTACATAAAGTGCAAATATTTCTAATGGGGTTCAATGGTAGAAGACATCACCAAAGTATAAGATAATCAAACTGTCAAAAATAAAAAACAAAGAGAGAATCCTAAAATTAGAAAAAAGAGGTTCCTGAAAAGCTTTTGTACAGCCAAGGAGACAACAACCAAAGCAAATAGACAACCTACCCAATGGGAAAGGATATTTGCATATTTTGAATCAGACAAATGTTTAATAACCAGGATCTATACAGAACTTCAATTAATCCACAAGAAAAAAACCAACAATCCCATACATCAATGGGGAAGAGAGATGAATAGAATCTTCTCTAAAGACGACAGATGAATGGCTAGCAAACATATGAAAAAATGCTCATCATCTCTAATTATTACAGAAATGCAAATTAAAACCAACCTGAAATATCACCTAACCCCAGCAAGAATGGCCTATATCACAAAATCTCAAAACTGCAGATACTGGTGTGGATGTGGAGAAAAAGGAACAGTTTTACACTGCTGGTGGGACTGCAAACTAATATAACCTTTCTGGAAGGAAGTATGGAGAAACCTCAAAGAACTCAACCTAGACTTCCCATTTGATCCTGCAATCCCATTATTGGGTATCTACCCAGAAGGAAAAAAGACTTTTATTATAAAGACACTTGTACTAGGCTGTTTATCGCAGCCCAATTTACAATTGCCAAAATGTGGAAACAACCTAAATGTCCTTCAACCCAGGAATGGATCAGTAAGCTGTGGTATATGTATACCATGGAATATTATTTAGCCATTAAAAAATTGGAGATTTTTCAGCATTTGTAAATGCTGGATGGAGGCAGAACACATTATTCTTAGTGAAGCATCACAGGAATGGAGAAATATGAATCCTGTGTATTCAATTTTGATATGAAGACAATTAATGATAATTAATGACATGGTGGGGCATGGGGGAAGGGGAGAGCAGACAGAGAAGGAGGGAAGGGATGAGGGAAAGGAAAAGAAGAAAAAGAAAAAAAAAAGAAAAGAAAATAGTGACTAATTCTCACATAAATTGGATTTAATTTTGACCAAAGTACATTACTTAAACATTAATTTTTAATTCAACTTGTTAATATGTTGTTTAGATATTGCATCCTCATTTATAAGTGACATCTGTTTGTAATTTCCCCTTTATAATAATATATTTTATGCAATTTTAATATCAGGTGTACCCAGATCAAGTAGAATGATTTAGAAGTATTTCTTCTTTTTCTATTGTCTATAAGATTTGGCATCTTCTGCTTTTCAAAATTATCTTTTACTTTTATTTATAAATATTAGTTGTCTATTTTTTGATACTTAAACAAATAAGAAGAAGTTAACTGATGACTCCATACTGAATCTCAGAGTCAAAGCATTCTATAATAGACATACTCTTATTTGGCAATGTTACTTTCTTAGCATTATTATTGTTATAATTATTGCTTAATATTTCGATGTCTGATTCCTTTTCTGAATGTATTTATTCCTTTTCTGAATGTTCATTCATTCTTTATGAGGTTTTTATTTCTAGTCCTTATCTTAAACATTGTTATTGTTATTAAATTTTAAGCCTTTTTAATTTTGTGAAGGCAAAAAAATGGAAACCTAATAAACACATGTATATGTAAAAATAAAAAAAGAGTTTCCTCATGTACAAACAACCCCCCATAAACTATCAGCTATTTTCTTAGCACAAACTTTGTAGGGCAGGAGGAAGTGAGATGATATATTCAGAATGCTGGAAGAAAAGAAAAACTGCAGAGAAGGAATATAGGCAAAGCTGTCCTTCAGAAATGAAAGAGATGTAAAGACTTTTCCAGACAACACCTGAGGGAATTCATCACCACTAGACCTGCCTTAGGAGAAATGATAAAGAGAATTCGTTATGCTGGCATGAAATAACACTACTAGTAACAAAAAGTTGTGTGAAAGTACAAAACTGGTAAAAGTAAATGTACAGTGAAATTCAGAATACTGAATGTGTCAATGACATATCTCTCATGTACAGGTTAAAAGACAAATTATTAAAAATAACTATAGCTACATATTTGTCAATGGCTGCACAGTATAAAAAGATTCAGATGGTGACACCAGAAACATAAAACATAGACGGAGAGTAAAAGCGTAGCATTTTTGTATGTGATCAAAGTTAAGTTTTTATCAATGTAACTATGTGATGCTACATGTAAACATCATGGTGACTGCCAACAAGTGGAACAGAAGACTCTATGGCTAACTAATCTTTGACAAAGATACCAAGATTAAACAATGGGCAAAGGATAATTTCTTCAATAAATGGTGTTGGGAAAACTAGATATCCACATGTAATAACTATAAGAACTACATACAATAACTGAATTTTTATCTTATACCGTACACTAAACGCATTGTGTCAAATATTTAAACATAAGACCCGAAACTACACAATTCCTAAAAGACAACTTAATGGAAAAACTCCATGACATTGGTCTTGGCAAAAAAAAACAAAAACGAAAAATTTAGATATGACACCAAAAATCACAGGCAACAAAAGCAAAAATAAACAAGTGGGATTACATAAAGCTAAAATGATTTTGCACAGAAAATTAAACAAAACAAAACCCAATGTTCGCAAACTTTATATTCAGTAAGGGTCAATATCCAAAACATATTAGGAACTTGTACAACTCAACAGAAATAAAACCTAATACCCTGATTAAAAGTGGGCCAAAAACTGAATAGACATCTTCTCTAGGAAGACACACAAATGGCTAAAAGGTAAATGAAAAGATGCTCATATCACTAATCATCAAGGAAATCAAGACCACAATGAGATATCCCCTCACACCTGTGAGGATGGCTATTATCAAAAAAAAAAAAAAAAAAGGATAACATGTCTTGCCAAGGGTGTGAAGGAAAGGAAATTCTTATGCAATATTGCTGAAATGTTGGTGGAATTAGTGGTACAGCCATTATGGAAAGCAGTATGGAATGTTTTTCAAAAAGTTAAACAATAGAATCACCGCATATATCTAACAGAAAGAAAATCAGCATCTCCAAGAAATGCATTCCCAAGTTCAAGCAACTTGAATATCTGTCAATGGGTGAAAGAACTTGTAATATGTACACGCACACATTAAAAACACACATACAGTGGAATATCAGCCTTAAAAGAGGGAAATCCTGACATTTCACCAACATGGATGAACTTGGAAGACATAAGACTGGGTGAAATAAGTCAGACACAGAAAGACAAATACCGCATGATCTTACCCACATATGGACTCTGAAGAAGTCAAACTCCTAGAAACAAAGTAGAAGGTGCCAGGGGTGGGATGAATGGGGAGATGCTGAATAAATGCTACAGATTTGTAGTTATGATATGAGTAAGTTATGAGGACCTAATGTACAGCGTGGTGACTACATATGTGACTCTATTTAATAATGATGTATATTTAAACTTGCTAAGACAGTAGCTCTTAGGTATTCAAATAAAAAGAGCAATTCTATTAGGTGGTAGGTATGTTAATTAGCTTGATTGTGATAATCATATCACAATGTAAACACACATCAAATCATCATGTTTTGCACCTTGAATATACACAATTTTGAATCTGTCAGTTATACCTCAATAAGTAGAAAAAATAAATTGACTATAAATGCAAGAACTTATTTTTGGATTCTGAATAATATTCAACTGTTATATGTGTCTATATATAACTTCCTAAGACAATAGCTCTTAGGTTTTCGAATAAAAAGAGCAATTCTATTAGGTGGTTAATAACACTATCTTAAGGACAGTAGTTTCCTAGCAAGTTTCAAGTTGGAAAGTATTCATACTCTAAATATGTTTTCTTTTTCCATTTTTTTCTTTTGCCTGTTTTGAGTTTTTTGCATTACCATATAAATTTTAAGATCATCAATTTGGAAAAAAATCCAACTTGGATTTTTATAGAGATGGCACTGAATCAGTAAATTACTTACGGGAGTATTATACATTGAGTAGCACATTTTGCCATATTGATAAACCATGAGTATAATATGTCTTTTCAATTATTTAAATCTTTTAAATTTTTTTTCAAAAATGTGTTTTATTTGTCATAATGTAAGTTTTGCACTGGCATTGTCGATTTTATTTTGAAGTATTTTATTATTTTTGATATTACCATAGATTTAATTGTATTCTTAATTATATTTTGGTTTTGACATTGCAGGTGTATAGAAATAAAACTGATTTTGTATGTGAATTTTGTGTTCTGCCACTTTGCCAAACTTACTGATTGGCCCTAATAGACGTTTAGTAGATTCTACAGGATTTTCTGTATTTAAGATCATGTCTTCTACGTAAATATTTTCACTTCTTTTTTTTTTTCAATCTAGCTGATTTTTCTTTTTCTTTTCTTTTCTTTCTTCTTCTTCTTTTTTTTTTGCCTAATTAAGCAGAACTTCCAGTACAATGTCGAATAGAAACAGCAAAAGAGGATACCTTTGCTTTATTTCTGGACTTGATGGAAAACATCTATCTTTCATATTAAGTATAATGTAAGCTATTGAGTTTCTTTCTTTCTGTCTGTCTTTTTTTTTTTTTTGGCTTCTCTTCATTCATTTGAAGAAGTTTCCTTTTACCCTTAGCTTGTTGAATATTTCGATCAAAAAAGAATGTTGGATTTTGTCAAGTTCTCATTCTGTGTCTATAGAGATAATCATGTGTCTTTTGGCCTTTGCTCTTTATTCTACTGATTCATTCTCTCTCTCTCCTCCTTTATCCTGAAATTCAAACTTTTTATAGTCTTCTGGATTGGGTTTGCTGTTATTTTGTGGAGCATTTTTCCATCTATATTCAAGAGTTTAGTCTGTAGTTTTCTTTCCTTGTCATATCATTGTATTTTCTTTTGTATTTGAACAATATGTTATACAGTTCTCATAAAATGAGTTGTGAGCTATTTCCTCTTGTAGTGAGTTAAATGATGTTCCCTCACTTCCCCTCAAAAGCTAGGTCTATGCCCTAATCCCTGGAACTTGTGAATATTACTCTATTTAGAAAAGGGGTCTTTGTACATGTAAACATGTTAAGGATCTTAAAATTAGATCATCCTGGTAATTGTTCTCAGATTGAAGGGGCCCTAATCCAATGACAAGTGTCTTTGTAATAGATACATAGAGAATAGACAGATGAGGAGAAGACAGAGAGAGGAGGACACTGCAAAGATGAAGGCAGAGCCACAACCCAGTCACTCAGTTTTACTGGAAAAAGCACTGATAAAACTGAGCTTTGGGTTATTAGAATCCTGTATTCTTTGGTCAAGTCCATTTCTACATTGATTGACTTGGTTCTATGTCATAGGCAGCTTTTCATCGCTTGGACCTTCACTTTGGTCTCCCAAAGATGGTCATTTATTAGTACAGCTCTAATATATTTTTAAAAAACTCTGACAGTGATACTTTTCTGTCTAAAATTACTTGAAGCTCAGAAAAAAGTTACAGGTTTTCAGATCTACTTCAGTGGAGTTCTCAGACTGCATCTCTGTTACTTCTTGAACTTGTCCTTTAATTAGTACTGTTGCAAGTTGTAAAGCATACAAGAAAGAATTCAGCACAGATGTCTCTTGCTCTCAAATGTGTCCTGCTTTATGGATTTCCTTTGATTGGTGAGAGGGCAGAGCAGATGCCTAGACTGATGTTTTCCTCTATTTGTTTATTTTTTTTTAAGATGAATTTTTTAAAATTTCAGATTAATATAAGGGTACTCATGATTATTTGCATTTGTTAGGTGAAGTTTGAGTTTGTAATTGGGGGTGTGCTTTATACCCTTAAATCATGCCCATTACATGAAAGCTTACCATCCCCCTATGTGTTCCCCTCTGCCATTCCCCCACCCCTTGAATTCTAATTGTTTTCTTATTTCTCACTATATATGTTTCATCATTCATTCATCACTTAACAATCCATTAAACACCACAATACTGTTTATGAGATTGTATTATGAGCTGTAAATGAATAACATTACCCCTGATTTCAAGCGAAAAAACATAAATTCATAAATACTAAATATTGTGAAAAATGCAATGAAACTCTTGAGTCAGGGTGCTATGGAAACACCGAAATGTGGCAATCTGTCCCCAGACTTGACTTTAGTCTTCCAACTGAGCTACAGCTTTGCTATTGTTGCCTCATCAGCTGGCTAAATGCTCTGTAATCATTTCTGTTAAGTGCAGTGACATAGTTAAGTATCTCCTGTGAGTTTGAACAAAATGATGATAACAGTAATGATAATGAAAATAGTCATACTGAATCAGTATGTGTAATGAATAAATGAATTTTATAGATGAAAATATGAGGTGTGAGGAGTTCAGGAACTTGCACAAGATAATGGGTGGTAATTGGCAGAGCTAAAACATAAAACTGAGGTTATCTATTTTCAGAGTAAGAGCTCCCAACTACTATGTGCTGTGCATAATTAGTTGAGCCAGAATATCATAAAATCAGGGAGTATTTCAACCCCAAGCTATTTCATAACACTCTTTTTTTAAATTTTTATCTCAGAATATTATGGGGGGTATAAACACTTTGATTACATAAATTGCTTTAATTCCATTTGAGTTAAAGTTCTGTGTCTATTACCCAGATAATGTGCATTGTACCCATTAGGTATAAATTTATCCATCCCCTCCTCTCCTCCACTACTACTTGATTTTTGGTGACATTACTTCCCAATGTGCATGTAAGTGTTGATCAATTAGTTCCAATTTAATAAGGAGTACATATGGTGTTTGTGTTTCCATTCTTGTGATAACTCACTTAGAACAGTCTCCAGTTCCATGTAGGCTGCTAGGAAAGGTATTAGTTCACCATTTTTCCTTTGTGGCTGAGTAGTACTCCATAGTATACCTATAACACATTTTATTAATCCACTCTTGTATTGCTGGACACTTGGGTTATTCCCACATCTTTGGAGTTGTTAATTGTGCTGCTATAAATATTCAAATGTAGGTATCCTTTTTATTAAATGTCTTTTTTCCTTTGGATAAATACCTAATAGTGGGGTTGCTAGATAGAACTCTTAATAGTAATCAGGGAATATTTTTGGTTTTATAGTACAATATGTGCCCAATTACCAAAGATTAAAAAGTTATCTTTTATTGTGATATTTAATTAATTACTTAAACAATAGAAGTAGTTGTAAAATATTTTAATAAAAAAGTATTTGTACTTTTGAAGAAAGTTTGAGATGGAAATGATCTAAAAACAGAATATAGTTTCTTAAAAAAAAGAAGTATGAGAATGGTGTCAAAGAATATATCTTGCTTTGATTCTCTTTAGTGAAAGCCAAACTTTTTCATCTGGTGTGTTTTTCTAGGGAGAGAGGTGTATGGAAATGATGTATAATGAGAAAGCAGTCTTTGTCTTGTAGTTCAAAATGACACCAATGGTTTCAATTTGTGTCCTGGTTGGTTGAATGAGTGTCTGGAATGAGAACTCCAAACTAATATTGTCCTAACAGTGGGGAGCCCACAGAGAGCTGAAGGAAAGAAAGGAGGGTAGAGATGGTAGGATAACCCGGAGCTACTACTCCACAGGGTCCTGAAGGAGGCACCAAGGGCATCACAGGCCCTGAGCCAACCCAGAGTTACAGCCAGGTAAACAGATCTCATCTACAGAGTAATTAGAAGTGGGAGAATGTGAAATCCTCAAGGGGATGACTGCTTCTAAAAGCCTTCAGAATAAGTGTCAGAACACACCTTTCTTTCTGGCAGGAACATGAGCCTAGGAACAGTGAGTCCAGCAGGGGACTTGATAAGGCGTTACTAACTTTCTCTGAGAAGACAGCTAACACACTTTTCTCAGATAAAGAGGATGGCCAAAAGGCAACTCACCTTACCTCAGCACAGGTGTTTCCTGTGCTGAGAATCAAAACAAACAAACGAAACACACATATACTCTAAAAACCAAAACGCAAAACCCTAACAATTGAAGACTGAAAACTGGGGGTTACAAAGAACTGGTATAAAGAAAACAATGATAATAGCAAAAAGGATCTTTGCAAAGATTTTTATTGTTCACCATGACTCTCTGTATCCATTATTTAGTTTTTATATTGGCCCTTTATTGTTTTCTAGTGTTGTCTAGTAAGTTAAACAAATGACCACAAACTTAGTGGCTTCAAACACCAACCATAATTTATCTCATGGTTCTATAGGTCACAAGCCTGACATGATGTGCTTGCACAACCTGGTAAGGGTCTTACCATGGTAAAATCAAGGTATCGCCTGGGGCACAGGGTCCTCTTCCATACTCACTGGTTGTTGGGAAAATTCATTTCTTTGTCTCTTTCCACTTTGCCTCTGCATCTGGAAGCTGGCAATGTCAGGTCCATTCCTTCTTCTGCACCAGTGGTCTTTGATGTCCTCTTCTGCTGTCCTACTCTGCTTTTAAGGGTTCATATGATTATGTTGAGACAACCTGAGTAACATAGGATAATATTCCTATTTTAAGGCCAACTCATTAGTAACCTTAATTACATCTACAAAATCTGCCATGTAATGTAAACCTGGGAGGAATACGAGGGACAGAAATTATGAAAACCAGCATTTTGCATACCACGGGGTTGGTACAGTAGGAATTTTTATGATACATATTTTATTTGTATATGGCATTGGAGAGTAAATAATGTACTTGAGGACCTGTTTCTAGGTAACAGAACCAGGTCTGAGCACCCAGAACTCTGCTCTTCTTGAAATTTGCAATCTCTTTGTGTGTGGAATGAACTAACATGTTTGATAAGGGCTGGGCTGCTGTAGTGATAAATCTAAGCAGGCATGTAACACCTTTAAGTGACTGAGAAAATACATTCTTTGTTCAAATTATTCTTTACAAAAGAAAATATGGTGGCTTTTTAAAATGGAAACTTGGTGCTTAAAAGAAGTAAGGTGTTTTGAATAGCATTCATTGAGGTATTTGGTAGAAAGCAGGTTTCCAGGTATATGGGAGAGTAATGGCTGAAGGCTACATTGGTAAACTAAGTGGGTGGCTGCTCCTTGGATAATTGACCCCAGGCTCTCTTCTCTAGGGAGTAAATCATAGAGAGCTCTATGTTGAGAGCCAAAAATCCAGAGTTTTCCAGATGAGCAATTCTTCAGAGGGATAGGATAGGGCAAGTGGCTATGGACTAAATGTGTCCCCTAAGGCTTATGTGCTATAAAGCTAATTCCAAATGCAATAGTTTTAAGTGGTCAAACCTTTAATAGGTGCTCAGATCAGGGCGGCTCTGCCCTCCTGAATGGATTTATCCCAGTATCAAGGGAGTGGGTTAGTTGTCATGGAAGTGGGTTTCTGTCTGGCCCTCCCTCCCCTTTTTCTCTTCTCTCTCTCACATGCTTGAGTGTGGTATCCAAGGTCTCCTGCCCTTCTACCTTCTGTCATGGGGATGAGGCAGTGCAGGTACTTGCCAGAAGTAGTCCCTGAAACCCTGGACTTCCAGGCCTTCAGAATGGTACAGAAATATATTTCTTTTCTTTATAAAATACCCAGTCTGAGTATGGAGTTTTAGCAATACAAAATGGACTATGAGACTGGTCTAACACATTAAGAAGAATGCTACTTGGGATTTTACCTGGATGTAGAATTTTCTTCCCAATTCAAATTTTCTCTTCTTCAAAAGTGACTTTCTGGCCTCGCACCTCATAGACACTCAATTAAATTGAATTGGATAAATGATTTCCAAAGTAAGATATTCAATAAAATTGTTGTATGATGAATTTACTAAGACCGCAATCTGCTGGGTTTTAAATATGGAAAAGTGAGTACAATGCAGTTCATGAACACTAGCACAACTCTTTGAAATAGGAATTGGAATTTTTTTTCACATCATAAAATCTAGGCCTTATTGTTTAATATCCAGGTCAATTCAAACACTTATCCACATTTTACAATGGTGGGGAGGGTGGGCTGTGGCCAAGCTACTCTCAGTAAAAGCAGGCCACAGGTGGCCAACACGTGTTGGGTTTATTGAGTTTGTCATTGTAAACAGAGAAAGTCTTATCTCCTTTTGACCAGATATCCAAAAGGTTATAAAAGAAATGTAACTTAGGTCCAATTTGAGAATATGTAATTTTAGGCCTTCCCTTGGCATTTTTAAAAGACTAAGTATGATACCATATAAGGCAGTTCCATGTCATAAACTCAAACTTCTATGTTTTACATGTAAAAATTCTGCAATGGTCCCAATGACACATATGCAGCTGCATTGTAACTATAGGCACAGAATGAGTCACTAGGTGGCTTCTAAGTCTTACTTTCCAGAGATTAGGGTGATCCATTCTCAATAAAGGGTGCTGCCAATAAAGGGTGTCCTTATCAGATGACACCCAAGAAACAATGACAGCTTTAGACTGACCTAGTATGATCCATGATTGTGACCATACATTGTCATACATTCAACAATAAAAATCCATACCATTTAAGAGTACCTGAGAAAGGATTAAACAATTATTTCATTTTGTGTCCTTCTCATATTGTAGAGTAAGCAATGTCCTATACTTCTATTATTTGAGATTCAGAGGTAAAAACATTATTAACAAAAACATATCTTTGAAAACTCTAGCATTTCTAGGGTACAACATTCCTGCTTCTTTGGCAATGCAGAAGTTGTGAGCTGACCCCTCAGTGCAGGTGGCAGAATGAGCATGTCCCACAGACTTCAAAAGTTTTCATGAAGTCAAGTGAGAGACTGACCTGCAGACAAAGTGTAACAAACACTTCACCATGGGCAAAAGAACCCAAATTCAAAGCCAATGGTCTCATTTCAATTGGCTCTATGATACCACTGGGGAACTTCAGGACAAGACATGGTGCAAAGAAGGCTGTGCCTGCTGGGCAAGGGATTCCATGGGCTGTAATTAGCAGTCAGAGAATGGACAAAAGGAAGGGACACATCTGTCCCATCTGCAGCAGATAGTGTTTATTATTGATGACCCAGACAGACCCCTCAGATGGAATACCCACCCTACGTGAGGACAATTCAGCCAGGTCAAGAATGCTTTGCATGCAGGACATTGTCCCCCAGGAGATGCCACCTGCATCTGTAGGCACCACCAATTCTAACTGAAAATTCTTCAAGTCAGCAAAGGCTCTCTGTGTAAAGAAAACCAAACAGCTGAAGAATATTTTCAGTGGGTGAATGCTCCTCAGCTTCCCCTTTAGTCCTGACAGGAGCTTCTGAGGTGTGGGTACTGTGGGTAACAAAGGATCCCTGGGCCTCCGTGGCACAGCTGTTTTCAGGAACTTCTGTCATGGTGAGTTATGGTAAGTGTGAAGGAGGTTTTAAAAGTTCATCTTCAACTGCAAAGAACTGGACTGCTGTCACATTGCAAAATGACAGGTAGATGGGACAGATGATGATATTTTCACATTTCAACTCCTGGAAACTTCTCTACCCCAAAATTCACATGTGAAAATGTGCAAAACCCTGAAGAGGTCTTCAAAGTGCTTTGGAAAGGCAAGGCCCTTGGGTGCTGAGCCTTCCAGGTGCTTCTTAGCCCATCTGGATCAGAGCTCAGTGAAAACCTAGGCATGATTACAAAGTCTTACAGCCTTTGAGGAGATTTTCTCATCTTTGGGGAAAGAAGTTATTTCATCTGCCACTCTTGTCACAATTTCTTCCTCTATGGGAGAGCTGCAGGCCTTCATTTCAGCCCTCATGCACGTCTTCACGTGTCTGCACTCCAGAGGCAGGGAAGGGGTGAAGTAATGCATGAGGTTTCTCTTGATCAGTCCACTGCCCCATAGTCCACTGTGTTTAATATTGAAAACCCCGACAGACAGTTCAGGTTCCAGGTCCTTCAGCTGAATGAAGTTGGCTTAGTGGTGAGACACTCCATCCACCTGCTCATAGTAGTCTAGAAATGGCTTGATTGCATCAATGATCCTGGGGTGCAATTTATCCATCTCATAAAATATGGAAACAGAGTTTATATAAGCATTCACATTACCACGAATCTAGCTCTGTAACTGGTCCTAGACCCACCGTAAAAAATGAAATAGTATTCAGAGGCCCAAAGGACATGCCGAGAGGGGCACAGGTGCCACACTGCTCCTATGCACTGGGGAGAGATCAGAGCTCTCAAGGGCTTAAGGAAGCACTCTTAGAAACTGAATCCTCACCATTTATTACCTAATAGCTTTTCCAAAACCTTATCTATAAAAACTAGAAATTGGCAGACAGATTGGTGCCAAAATGCAGAGAAGTTTTGTTTCCAATGACATGCTAACTGTGACCTCTCCAAAGTATAAGAAAGATCCATGGGGAGGTGCCTTTGGCTCAAGGAGTAGGGCACCAGCCCCATATACTGGAGGTGGAGGGTTCAAACCTGACCCCAGCCAAAAAAACAAAGACTACAAAAAAAAAAAAAAAAAAAACAAGAAGAAAAGAAAAAAAAAAGATCTGTGCTCATTTAATGTTAACCAACTCATAGTTTTCATCTCACTCTGGACTTCGATCTCAGATATTACAGACATACTGAGGACAAAAGAACTAAGGAACTGAAGTAAGACCAGCACGGTGCTCCAGACCAGTGCTTTGTGCTGATGCAATGAACAAAGGAGCTGACCTACATGATATTTCATGAAAAGCACTTGTTCCCAGTGCTTCCTTGAAACACAAAAACACATAAGCAACAAGCCCTGGACCCCGAAATGTGAAAGGCCATGACTTCATCAGACCTACCCTTGTCTATCTTACTAAATATCTAGAGATTTATGAAATAATGTAGAAAACAAGAAAATTATTCCTTCCTTTTGCAATCTTCCTACTCTTAGAGCTGGTGTGGAAAACACCCACTTCTATTTCCTCATTCAGTTAAGTTTCTGTTTCTTCTTTCAGTCCCCATCTAACAGTAGGAATTAACAAGGATGACCGCGACAAGGATAACATTCACTTAAATGAGAATTAACCTTCCTGGATGACTTTATATATATTAAATGTGGAAAGAATAGCTCAAAAGGAGAGACAGTCTCAACGTTTAAGTTCTTTGAGTCTTTCTTTGAAGAAAGTAAGACTAAGGACTTGAAAGATGGGAGAAAGAAGGGAATGAAACAGTTTAGGAGAAAAAAAAATTTCAAATCTATATTGTAAAATGCTGAGGCTGTGCTCTGCACATAGGTGGGAGTCATTAAATGCAGCCCTGCCCATGAAAATCATTGACGCTGCTCCACCTCACACCAAGGAATCCTGGGTACTTTCATTCATGGAGAAGGTAGCTGCCATGCAGTTGGGAGATTTGGGTTCAAGTTCCTGCTCTGCCACAAAGTCATGAAGATTATAATGAGTAAATCACCTTGCTTCTCTTGGCTCTATGTTTTAATAGAAATAATATTCCCTACCCCACTGGATTATTTTGGAACCACATAAGAAAAAAATGTAGGAGAGGACTAAATGGACCTTAATTCCATAGAGCCTGGTGCTATTGCAATGCAAGGAACAGAAGCAGAAGCCAGAGTTAGTGAGCAGGTGGCCCAGACCAGTCCCAGTGGCTTATGGACTGGATAAGAGTGGATTGTCTTGCTTGGAGGGAAGGGCAGAGTTGACACAAACAGGTGGACAACATTTACTCTTCAGGCGTTTTGGGTGAAGATTTTCAGCCACAATTTGGCTAAGAAAATTCTTGCCTGTACCAGCCCAGCCACGTAAGTAAAGTTAAGTGGTTTCTCAGGATTTCTGTTGTTCTGTTCTCAAGTCAGTGCCTTGAGAATCAATTGAGCATGGAGTGGCTGCTCCTCGTGGCAGCACTAGGTGGAGTGGCAGTAGATGTCCCAGAGGGGGACAGCATGGTGCCCACGTGGATGGGCTCAAATGCCACCGCCAATGGAGTCACCAGCAGCAGCGGTGGTATCCAGGCACCATGAACAGCTCAGCCAGTAGTATCCCAGCATCTTGCCCCCACGGCAAAAAAATCCAGAATTGGAATTTTGATGCTGCCAATTGTAGGACCAAATGTGTAGAATGAAATAATTTATGGAAGGAAAAGATGGCTTCAGTGTGCTGTAGTGCTCTTGTAGGACCAGTCACTTGGTTAAAATATTTTAAACCTAGAGGCGGAGCAAGATGGCGGCCGAGTAACAGCTTCCTTGCATCTGGGCACTGTGAGTCTGGGGAGATAGGACTCCAGGCATCTCCGGCTGGTGGGATCTGCCTATCATCACTCCTATGAGGATACAGGGAGTCAGCGAGAGACTTCTGGACCCCAAGAGGAGGACTAAAACAGTGGAACACCGGCAAGTGGTCGCGTGTGTTCAATCCGCCTAAACCCGCCCACAACTTCCACAGGCACAAGAACTTAAAGAGCAAGAGGAAGTGAAAGGAAAATTAAGGCAAGGAAACAGATAAAAGAAATCACTCATGAGGAAGAATCAGCAGAAAACTCCAGGCAACATGAAGAACCAGTCTAGAACAACCCCACCAAGGGACCACGAGGTAGCTACTGTAGATGATTCCACCTGTAAAGAAATGTTAGGAATGACAGAAAGGGAATTTAGAATACACATGTTGAAAACAATGAAAGAAATGATGGAAACAATGAAGGAAATTGCTAATAAAGTGGAAAATAACCAAAAGGAAATCCAAAAACAGAATCAAATAAGAGATGAACGATATGAAGAATATAAAAAGGATATAGCAGACCTGAAGGAACTGAAACAGTCAATCAGGGAACTTAAAGATGCAATGGAAAGTATCAGCAACAGGTTAGACCATGCAGAAGAAAGAATTTCAGAGGTAGAAGACAAAGTTCTTGAGATAACTCAGACAGTAAAAGAGGCAGAAAAGAAGAGAGAGAAAGCAGAATGTTCACTTTCAGAATTATGGGACTTTATGAAGCGTTCCAACATACGAGTTATAGGAATTCCAGAAGGGGAAGAATAATGCCCCAGAGGAATGGAAGCCATACTAGAGAATATTATAAAAGAAAATTTCCAAAACATCACCAAAGATTCTGACACACTGCTTTCAGAGGGATATCGGACCCCAGGTCGCCTCAACTCTAACCGAGCTTCTCCAAGACACATTGTGATGAACCTGTCCAAAGTCAAGACAAAAGAAAAGATTCTGCAAGCTGCCAGGAGTAAGCGCCAGTTGACCTACAGGGGCAAATCCATCAGAGTGACGGCAGACTTCTCTAATGAAACTTTCCAAGCAAGAAGACAATGGTCATCTACCTTTAATCTACTTAAACAGAACAATTTCCAGCCCAGAATTCTGTACCCTGCTAAGCTAAGCTTCAAAATTGATGGGGAAATCAAATCATTTACGGATATACAAACATTGAGGAAATTCGCCTCAACAAGACCAGCTCTACAGGAAATACTTCAACCTGTTCTGCACACTGACCACCACAATGGATCAGCAGCAAAGTAAGAACTCAGAAATCAAAGGACAGAACCTAACCTCCACACTGATGCAAAAGATAAAACTAAGCAATGGACTCTCACCAAATAAGACGAATAGAATACTACCACACTTATCAATTTTCTCAATAAATGTTAATGGCTTGAATTCCCCACTGAAGAGACATAGATTGGCTGACTGGATTAAAAAACACAAGCCATCCATTTGCTGTCTGCAAGAAACACACCTGGCTTCAAAAGACAAATTAAAGCTCCGAGTCAAGGGTTGGAAGACAATTTTTCAGGCAAATGGAATTCAGAAGAAAAGAGGAGTTGCAATCTTATTTTCAGATACATGTGGATTTAAAGCAACTAAAGTCAAAAAAGACAAAGATTGTCACTTTATATTGGTCAAGGGAAAACTACAACAAGAAGACATTTCAATTCTAAATATTTATGCACCCAATTTAAATGCTCCCAGATTCTCGAAGCAGACCTTACTCAGTCCGAGCAATATGATATCTGATAATACCATCATAACAGGGGACTTTAACACTCCTCTTACAGAGCTGGACAGATACTCTAAACAGAAATTAAACAAAGATATAAGAGATTTTAATGAGACCCTAGAACAACTATGCTTGATAGACGCATATAGAACACTCCACCCCAAAGATAAAGAATATACATTCTTCTCATCACCCCATGGAACATTCTCCAAAATTGATCATATCCTGGGACACAAAACAAATATCAACAGAATCAAAAGAATTGAAATTTTACCTTGTATCTTTTCAGACCATAAGGCACTAAAGGTGGAACTCAACTCTAACAAAAATACTTGACCCCACACAAAGGCATGGAAATTAAACAATCTTCTGTTGAATAACAGATGGGTGCAGGAAGAAATAAAACAGGAAATCATTAACTTCCTTGAGCATAACAACAATGAAGACACAAGCTACCAAAACCTGTGGGATACTGCAAAAGCAGTTTTGAGAGGAAAATTCATCGCTTTAGATGCCTACATTCGAAAAACAGAAAGAGAGCACATCAACAATCTCGCAAGAGATCTTATGGAATTGGAAAAAGAAGAACAATCTAAGCCTAAACTCAGTAGATGAAAAGAAATATCCAAAATCAAATCAGAGATCAATGAAATTGAAAACAAAAGAATCATTCAGAAAATTAATGAAACAAGGAGTTGGTTTTTTGAAAAAATAAATAAAATAGATAAACCATTTCTAGACTAACTAGAAATAGAAAAGTAAAATCTCTAGTAACCTCAATCAGAAACGATAAAGGGGAAATAACAACTGATCCCACAGAGATACAAGAGATCATCTCTGATACTACCAGAAACTCTACGCCCAGAAATTTGACAATGTGAAGGAAATGGATCAATATTTGGAATCACACCCTCTCCCTAGACTTAGCCAGGAAGAAATAGACCTCCTGAACAGACCAATTTCAAGCACTGAGATCAAAGAAACAATAAAAAAGCTTCCAACCAAAAAATGCCCTGGTCCAGATGGCTTCACTCCAGAATTCTATCAAACCTTCAAGGAAGAGCTTATTCCTGTACTGCAGAAATTATTCCAAAAAACTGAGTAAGAAGGAATCTTCCCCAACACATTCTATGAAGCAAACATCACCCTGATACCAAAACCAAGAAAAGACCCAAACAAAAAGGAGAATTTCAGACCAATCTCACTCATGAATATAGATGCAAAAATTCTCAACAAAATCCTAGCCAATAGATTACAGCTTATCATCAAAAAAGTCATTCATCATGATCAAGTAGGCTTCATCCCAGGGATGCAAGGCTGGTTTAACTTATGTAAGTCCATAAACGTTATCTACCATATTAACGAAGGCAAAAATAAAGATCAGATGATCCTCTCAATAGATGCACAAAAAGCATTTGATAAAATCCAGCATCCTTTTCTAATTAGAACACTGAAGAGTATAGGCATAGGTGGCACATTTCTAAAACTGATTGAAGCTATCTATGACAAACCCACAGCCAATATTTTACTGAATGGAGTAAAACTGAAAGCTTTTCCTCTTAGAACTGGAACCAGACAAGGTTGTCCTCTGTCACCTTTACTATTCAACGTAGTGCTGGAAGTTCTAGCCAATACAATTAGGCAAGACAAGGAAATAAAGGGAATCCAAATGGGAGCAGAGGAGGTCAAACACTCCCTCTTTGCTGACGACATGATCTTATACTTAGAGAACCCCAAAGACTCAACCACAAGACTCCTAGAAGTCATCAAAAAATACAGTAATGTTTCAGGATATAAAATCAATGTCCACAAGTCAGTAGCCTTTGTGTACACCAATAACAGTCAAGATGAGAAGCTAATTAAGGACACAACTCCCTTCACCATAGTCTCAAAGAAAATGAAATACCTAGGAATATACCTAACGAAGGAGGTGAAGGACCTCTATAAAGAAAACTATGAAATCCTCAGAAAGGAAATAGCAGAGGATATTAACAAATGGAAGAACATACCATGCTCATGGATGGGAAGAATCAACATTGTTAAAATGTCTATACTTCCCAAAGCAATCTACCTATTCAATTGCCATTCCTATCAAAGTACCTACATCGTACTTCCAAGATTTGGAAAAAATGATTCTGCGTTTTGTATGGAACCGGAAAAAACCCCGTATAGCTAAGGCAGTTCTTAGTAATAAAAATAAAGCTGGGGGCATCAGCATACCAGATTTTAGTCTGTACTACAAAGCCATAGTGGTCAAGAAAGCATGGTACTGGCACAAAAACAGAGACATAGACACTTGGAATCGAATTGAAAACCAAGAAATGAAACTAACATCTTACAACCACCTAATCTTTGATAAACCAAACAAGAAGTTACCTTGGAGGAAAGACTCCCTATTCAATAAATGGTGTTGGGAGAACTGGATGTCTACATGTAAAAGACTGAAACTGGACCCACACCTTTCCCCACTCACAAAAATTGATTCAAGATGGATAAAGGACTTAAATTTAAGGCATGAAACAATAAAAATCCTCAAAGAAAGCATAGGAAAAACACTGGAAGATATTGCCCTGGGGGAAGACTTCATGAAGAAGACTGCCATGGCAATTGCAACAACAACAAAAATAAACCAATGGGACTTCATTAAACTGAAAAGCTTCTGTACTGCTAAGGAGACAATAACCAAAGCAAAGAGACAACCTACACAATGGGAAAGGATATTTGCATATTTTCAATCAGACAAAAGCTTGATAACTAGGATCTATAGAGAACTCAAATTAATCCACATGAAAAAAGCCAACAATCCCATATATCAATGGGCAAGAGACATGAATAGAACTTTCTCTAAAGATGACAGACGAATGGCTAACAAACACATGAAAAAATGTTCATCATCTCTATATATTAGAGAAATGCAAATCAAAACAACACTGAGATATCATCTAACCCCAGTGAGAATGGCCCACATCACAAAATCTCAAAACTGCAGATGCTGGCGTGGATGTTGAGAGAAGGGAACACTTTTACACTGCTGGTGGGACTGCAATCTAGTGCAACCTTTCTGGAAGGAAGTATGGAGAAACCTCAAAGCACTCAAGCTAGACCTCTCATTTGATCCTGCAATCCCATTACTGGGCATCTACCCAGAAGGAAAGAAATCCTTTTATCATAAGGACACTTGTACTAGACTGTTTATTGCAGCTCAATTTACAATCGCCAAAATGTGGAAACAGCCTAAATGCCCACCAACCCAGGAATGGATTAACAAGCTGTGGTATATGTATACCATGGAATACTATTCAGCCATTAAAAAAAATGGAGACTTTACATCCTTCGTATTAACCTGGATGGAAGTGGAAGACATTATTCTTAGTAAAGCATCACAAGAATGGAGAAGCATGAATCCTATGTACTCAATCTTGATATGAGGACAATTAATGACAATTATGGTTATGGGGGGGGAACAGAAAGAGGGAAGGAGCGAGGGGGGTGGGGCCTTGGTGTGTGTCACACTTTATGGGGGCAAGACATGATTGCAAGAGGGATTTTACCTAACAATTGCAATCAGTGTAACTGGCTTATTGTACCCTCAATGAATCCCCAACAATAAAAAAAAAAAAAAGAATAATGAGGAATACGATATTTATATGTTCTCTAGTATCTACCTCCAAAAGATTATCCTAATTACAAAGGAAAAAAATACTAACGATAACGTATGAACCTGCAGAAACCATTCCAACTAAATGATCAAAGTTAACATCACCAGAAATAAAAACACTGGCTATCCTCAAGATAGGATACGAAGCAAAGCAAACAGCAGCACTTCTGTGGTCTCCATGCTGAAAACATATAACCCAAATTTAATGAGGAAGCATCCCATAAACTCAAATTGAAAGATATTCTACAAAATACCTGGCCCATTCTCTTCAAAAATGTGAAGGTGGTGAATGACCAAGGATGACTCAGGAAAATGTCCCAGAATCAAAGAAACTGAAGGTAATAAATGTCAGGTGGGATCCATTCTTGGATCTGGGACCAGAAAAAAGAACATCAGCCGAAAAATAATGACATATGAATCAAATATGAGGATTAACAGTACTGAATCAGAGTCAACTTCATGGTTTTAATAACTGTATTATGGTTATATAAGATGTTTTCATTTGGGGGAGCTAGGTGTAGGGTGTCCCAGAACTCTTGGTACTCTTTGTAACTTCTTTCACAAACCTGAAATTACTCCAAATTTAAAAGTTATTAGAAGTTCATTAAGAAAGAAATATATATATATTTTAAACCTACTAATTATTTATATTTTATTTTTGCTGTTATATTAACAGACGTGATTTCTGAACTTTTGACTAGACTGCAACTGATTTTCTTCTATGTACAATCCCTCTCTATATACACGCACATACAATGCCTATCACTAAGCAAATACCTGATGGCAGAACTCTCCAGTCTATTTAATTTTCTTAGAAACATGGCATGGTTATTATGAGAAGTAAAATTCTTTTGTTTTGCATTTGAAAAAAGTATAGTAGACTCCACACTAAAATATTAAAGTTTGACAATCACTTTCTATGATATATTCAGTTTTATTTTATAAACAAAATGCATAAAATTATAGGAAATAAAAAATGGCTTCCAAATTCTGAGATTCAAAAGGAATTTACATCATTACGAAAAGCTAAGTTAGTATAAAATTTTCATGTTAGCCAATAATTTATTCTTTCATCGTCTAAAAAAGGAACTACATTTAAGTTAAATAACAATAGAATAAGTTTATAAAAATTACTGTAAATCCTCTATTATGTAAAGATTAGCTCATTATCTTTCTTGAAATACCCATTCAAATGCATTAATGACTTGATCTTTCTCCACTCTTCTAATGCTTTGTCCCATTATTATTTTCTTTTTTAGTCTAAGGTAACATGTGGCTTCTTGTCTCCCCATCTGTCTGCTTCCCAAGCACACTCTAAACTGGGCATCCTTGGGATTTCATAAAAATGGAGATATTCTGCAGAGGTGTCAGAACAGTAGGAAAATTAATTTCCCCTACAGTTTCCTGATTGGTGAAGAACAGAGCTGCTTGCTACCATGGGGAAAAACATCTCTAATTCAAAATGCCAGTAGTTGTACAATTAAATTGGGAAAGAGAGTTTATTATGATGGTATAAAATATATAAAACTGTCATATCACTAAGAAAATCTCAAAGCTCAGCTTTAGGATCTCTATCTTGCTCAGTATGGTCACCAGTTTGGAATTACCTAAACCTGTCTAGTGATAAATATTTGTCATCTACTACATATCAAAGTTTAGCCATCAGCCCAAAGGCACAACCACACCTGCTGCTATCATCTCTCTTCTTCCAGACTTTTTTAATATCTTTGCATATTTTAGACCCATCTTTGCCAAAAAGAAAGTAGTAGGGTTTGAGTGCTGCCCCATATTCATTCATTCATTCATTCTTGCCTGACATTGACATTAGTCCTGTGAGATCATCCTAGTAGGGTAGTGGGAATGCATTGTTCAGAGAAGCACAATGTTTCTGTCCATATGCTTTGATCAAGATAGTGGCAGGTGGGCTAAGGAGATATGGTTCCGGCCTGGGTAATTTGGACTGGGACTGGAAATCCAGAAAATGAACTTTACCAAACAGCCAAGGTAGCGTCTGCCTTCTACTCAGCCTTCTAACTGCTGTGGGAAAACTATAGTGGGAAGTAGAAGCAACTGCATTGATAAGTTTTCTCTTCTTACTACTGAAACTACTAAATCATTTTATGATATTTATTTGTAAACAGATTTGCTATCTACATGATGATGGGTCCTCTGATAAATTCTGTGATAAAATTTCCATGGCTGACTTTTGACTTAGTGGGAGGGTTTTGTGTCATCTGTCACATATGTATTTAAATAACTCTATTCTTCGTGATGGAAGCAACGTCAAACTTACTTCTTTAGCTTCCTGGCCCATCAATCCTGCTTTTTGTCCTACATACTCTTTAGAACCAGAAAAGTACTTTTATTTTGCTGAACATACCATATTGTCTTTCTTCCACGCCTTTGTTCCTTTGGTGACAGCTGTTTGGATTGCCCTTTTCTTTCTTCTTGCCTGACAAGCTTCTGGTTAACACCAGTGTGAACTAAGATGCAGTGGTCCCCAAAATATCCTGGTTCCAGACTATGGGAAGTGTCCTTTCTCTGTGGTAAACATACTTAACACCACCATAATATTTTCATCCTGTACTGGAATCACTGCCTGTTCCTCTCTGCGTTTAGACTGAAGGAGTGATGACCTTGAACATAAGTAACATCACTTATTTTGAGTCTGAAATGCTTAACAGATATGGAAACAGATCAGCTCAGTAAAATTTTGACCTGAACTAACCTGCATAGAGACAGTTTTCTTTCTTGCTCAGACCAAAAAACATTTTTATTTTCAAATATCTGGAACAAATCCCAGACTTCACTAGTCTCCTCTAGAGCATGAGCTGAACCTTGCCCAGGGAAAAGCTCATCATATTCTTTGAATACAAAGAGAAAAGGAACCTCAAGTTCAATGCCTTTTATTATTTGGATTTTAAAGTCATCTTGACACAGTGTATAAGATCTTGGATTTGTGAGAGATTTACTGGGTTCAAGATCTAAAACTAAATATTACTGATGTGGTGAGGAACAGAGGCACTCTGAAGCATGAAAGAAAGCATTGTGTTCCAGTCCAGAGGAACTTTCCTTTTGATGGATCCTTAGAAATTGAGTCTTCAGTCTTTCCATCATCTTCTCAAAATCAAGTTAAAGACCTCCTTCCAGGTATGGTTTATGCATAAACATCTTGGCCTTGCGTACCATGCCTATTAGTTCTCAGAAAAACTTCTTTTGCACAGTGCCACAGTAGTGTGACTTATTTCAATTTGTGAGTGCAATACACAAGATAAGGTGCTGTGTTAGATAAAAAGTGAACAACTTTCTGTAAATTAGTAATTGAGAAGCTGAAGCATATGTCCAGAAAAATATTTAATATTATATAATGAAAGTACACTCGATTAGACAAGGGAGAAAAGGGACCTAGTTTGGGTGGGTGATATGGGTAGGGAACATTTGAACAAGGTCTTAGGGGATGAGTAGAGAGAAGAAAAGGCTTGAGCAGAATTGCACGGGTTGGAGAGTCAAGAGTATATTCAGAGAAGACAAGAAGGCTGACATGACCGAATTTATGGGAAGGGGTTAGGCAGTGACAGTATTGTGGTAGGTCATTTGGGGTCACCACAGTGTGGAATTTTGAATTTCAAGACTAGGAGTAAGAACCAATGTGATTGTTTTTAAGAGAGATTGAGTTATGAGTCAGGGATAACAGCGATATTTTAGCAATGGTTAGCAGTCGCCAGGAAGTCTTTATGAGAGTTTTCCTTTCCTAGGGCTGTTGTAGATTTACAGCGTAATAATGAGCCTTGGGTAATTTTCAAGTTGCCTAATACCTTAGCACCACAGTGGGTCTGAGGTGGAAAGAGTGAGGTGAACCAAACCCCCAAGCTGGGGAAGATCGATGGCTGCCAGTGAACTGCAGCCTCAGAGCTGGAGTTTGCTCTCATGGCTGCTGCATTGATTTCAGCTCCAGCTTCTAATTGCTGCAGTGGGAAAAATGAATGTTCCACTCGTGAGTGTTTAAGGCTCTATAGATTTTTCCTGGAGCGTGAGCTAGGGCTTCTTGCTTCTAATGATTCTGTACATTGCTCATTTGAACATTCCATTAAGCCATGACCCGTGTGAAGCTTTTCCATTTCATGCCTATGTTTTCTCTTCCAGGGCACAATGTGGAGGACATTGGCTGTGGCTTAGATGTTCTTGTATGTCCCATAGGGCTAGGCACATTCTCAGGGAATGATTATTGATGAACTAAATTGAATGTCAATTTAAGTTGTGGCTACTATTGAGGCATTATTTATGTGACATTAAAATATATTTTAAAAATAAAATCACCTAGAACCCCACTTTTGTAGTACAGTAATTGTTTCCCCCCCTAAAATTTTCTGCTAGTTTTTGGTCAATTTCATATCTATTTTGATACAATTGCAACCCATTCATTAATTTATCTCATATATCTTCACTGATTACCTATTAAATATGAAGTATTAATGATCAGGTACATACCTAAGATACAATTAGCAAGAATTTATAATTTCGAAGGTTTTATCTTGTTGGTATTACATAAAAATATTTTGTGTATTATCATATTTCATAACTTTAAAAATAACTTAGAAGGGTAACAAACCTGGTACTTTGCTCATAAGCTGGATATGGTATTATGGAGACAAGCACACTCAGGTCACCCTATAAGAAGATTTGAATTCACAACCACCCCAATCAATTCAAACAGGCCAGGCAAGGCCTGACCTAGTGGCTTTGAGCATCAGTAGGCCCATGGTAGGTGATGATGATGACTGATACTCACCTCTTAAAATTAGCAGTGCATTATAGAGAAAAGATTTCTTTCTTTTTTTCTTTCCTTCTTTTTTTTTTTTTTTTTTTTTAAGAGACAGAGTTTCACTTTCTTGCCCTCGGTAGAGTGCTATGGCATGACAGCTCACAGCAACTTCTAGCTCTTGGGCTTAGGTGATTCTCTTGCCTAGGCCCAAGTAGCTGGGACTACAGGTGCCCACCACAATGCCTGGCTTTTTTTTTTTTTTTTTGCAGTTTGGTGGGGGCCGGGTTTGAACCCGCCACCCTTGGTATATGGGGCCAGCACCCTACTCACTGAGCCATAGGTGCCACCTGAGAAAAGATTTCTTAACTTTCAGAAAATGCTATCAAAGATTTACATAAAAACTAAATTCAGGCTTTCATGATGACTGCCCATAGTGTGAGTTTATTGAAACTTAAGAAAATAGGTCACAGAGGCTTTAAACTCTGTGAACATGAGAACAAACTCAACTCTACATCTTACCTAACTCTTCCCCAAACAATCGCTCTTGCTGAATAGAGATATTTCTACCTAAGTGGGTGTCCGTCTTCCCATCTGAGATTGTCTGCCTTACTCCAGCCTGGCTGAATAGGTTAAAATTAGAGAATTCTGACATGACACATTCCTACTAATTCCTGCCCTTGGATGCTGGTGATTCAGATGAGCTTCCATGAAGAAGCATCCAGCACCAGCTACCTGAAGCTCAGCTTTCTCTTCTTTGTGGAAGGGTTGACATTTCTCTTGATATGTAGACTGCATGGTCTTAGACAGGTGTGTTTAAACAATAGTGCCCCCAGTAATTTTCATGGATTGGTTTTCCTAACCAAAAGGGGAAGTAAGGCCTTTTTCCATGCTGAACAGAGTAGGTACGGATCAGAGCACAGAGAACAGAGGGAGCCACGAGACAGTGTCAGAATCAGGAAGAGGAGCGGGAAGATGCAGTGTCACTCAGCAACCCAGTGAACAACAGTGACAAGCGGTTTTGCCTATCACATTCTGGAGGAAAGGATAGCTTTGCCTAGTAAAACTTCAACAGCCCAAGACATTAAAATAAGGCATTCATTTTAAGTTTCAGGTATAAAATCAGAATATTGGATACACTTTTATAAAACTTACCTTGAGTTGCCCAGACATTGTCATATGAGCCCCTGTTTGTGTCTCTGTGTTTAAATCTTTGAGTTAAGCATGTTTATTAGATTCCTGGTAATGGAGAATTTGAGATTAAACCCAGTAAATGTCCATTTTTGTTGCATCACATAGTAAACCGTGTATATTCTAACTCCAGAGGGGGTATGCAATTTTATTCTCACTATTTTATTGACTATATACTTTTCTAGGTTAAGGAATTCCCTCCAGGCATCATTACAAGTAGATTGATAGCTGGCTAGAAATAGATACATAGATAGATAGATCCTTAGGGCAAATGAACTTCATCTGACCCTGAAACTCCAGATTCTTACACTAAAAATTAGTACTGACAAGTGAGAAAGCATGTTAACTTATTTTTTGCCCATCTTTTCAGATATTAAAAATAATTAGTATTTGCCTAAGTTTTGCTATTGCATGTTTTCTTTCATTCTCATAATACATATGGAACAAGGTCCTGTGTTTATAGATATCATAAAGTTCATGTCTTTTTGGCCAGATGAATAGTAGTTGGGTTCAGTTGTATAAATGGCTACATACTGAAGGATACTCAGCATGCTTAGATACATTAGAATATTTTCTTATGGTGAGTAGAATTTGCTTCAGATTTGCTGGGTATTATATAATGAGTTTTATCTGACTAAACTCTGTACACATTATAGAATTTCCTGAAAACACAGAAAAGATGAAAGAATTATCTTTAAATTCTTCACTACATGGCTTATTTTTTTCCAACATTGCTTTATTCATTCACACAGATACTTGCCTTACACCCAAAGGGGATGTGATTCTGCAAAGAAAACTTCAACACAAAAAAGAATAGAAAGGCAGTGCCTGCCTTGAAGAAGATTTAATGAGCAAGGAAATAGCCAACTACTCAGATTACTCCACCTTCAGGCAGTGTGGTGGGTGCCATAGGCTAGAGAAGAAAATCTATGAGGCTGACAGGTGGCAGGTTAGTAGAAATCGTCAGTAATGGAAATTTGAACCCCTGTCACTGGGTCCAGGGACCAAAACTCTTCTCACTGACAGTGCTGGGGAAGGATTCACAGAGAAGGCATGTTCATGAACTGTAAAAATAGAATAGAATTTCTGTGGGTAAAATCATGAAACATTGCAGTTGAGAGAGAATGCCATAAAAAAAAAAAGACCAAGGCAGAAGCATGTTCAGGAAGTTGTGAGACAGACTAGAGGAATGGGAGAGAAATAAACAGGAAGGGTAGGTTAAGGCCACATCATGCCATAATACAGATGTTGAACTGTTTTTAAAGATAGAAGGAGCCATCAAACTTTTGAACAAGGTGCTCATATGATTACAGATATTCTGGGACGATTAATCATAATTCGCCCTCAAGTACAGATTTATATTCTGAAAATTCAACATATTTGACTTTTCCTACAGTAGTTTTTCAGCAACTACATGGAGAAAAAGTATCAAATTTCCAACAATGGCAACTTTTCTGTATTTGCTATTAAATAATTTATAATATTTGTAATGTAAGGCATGTATCAGTATCATTTTAGTATGGCTTGGAACTAGATTTATGTAAGGATGTATTTGTGAGTAAATTTTTACTTCATTGGGATTATAAGGAAGATTTTAACAATGTGCTTTCATGATGCATTTGGACTACGGCTTGTCTTTACAGACTTTGACATTAGTAATCAAGAGCATGATCATTTTTACACCTTGCAATCAATCTCATCTTCTGAATACATTTGCCAGTGGTCACTGACAAGGGAACTGTGATTATATTATGAAGTAATACTCATTTTGAAAAAGCTAGTTCTTTCTTTTCTGATTATCATGGCTTTACTTGAAAATGAATGTACTTCTTTAATATCTCTCCTTTCCATTTTTAGTTTGGTTATTTTTATTTTTACACATATTACATCATTTTTCAAACCAGCAGTTCTAAGAATGAACATTTTTTTTATTTATTCATGTCGATGACAGCCCTATTCCAAGACTAATGCATTTACTTCTAAAAGTAAATGAATCAGTTTCAAATTAAAGGAAGTGGATATGTGATGTGGATATAATCAATGCATGTATGAATGATTGAACTTTGAGCAAACATAGTAGGGAGACATTTAACAGCTGAAATTACTCACTAGCTCCATTGTGAACAATGTTTCCTAATAGAACTGAAATCATTAGACCTAAGAATTGACTTATTTTTCTATAGACAAAGTAGCATGACTTGTGGAAGACATACAAATGAAATTGAAATTATATTATAAATCATCTTGTTTACCTAGTATCCACGGTTGGAAGTATGGTGGGCTTGCACTAAGAGGCTCTGTTGGAACCCTAGGTTCAGCACCAGCTCTCTAGTTTGAATCATGGAACTTGGGCATTATGTTACCATATGCTGACAATTTATTTCAACTTCAGGAAAAGATTCTCATGCTATCTTAGGTAAAACCTCAAAGTGTTACTCCTTGGGCACTAAGAAGCCAAAATTTAGCTAGGTATATTTTTTATAACAAATATTTAATGCCTCTCTTGCCTGCCTTGATGGGGAAAATGGAAGAAATAAAATGCACTCTTTCAAGTGATTAAAAGAGTGTGTTCCTGTATTAAAAGGGAAAATAGAGATATGGTGTCTTTGATCTTGCTTATCCTTATCTTATTTTGTTTAATGCAAACTCTTATAATGGACATCTTCTATAGTAGTTTTTTCACAATTTGGAACTGTTCTTCCTGATTCATTATGTGGGCCTCCAGAATAGCCAAGGTGTGTGGATATATGTTCATACTCTGTGTGTGTGCATGTAATGAAATTCACCTTTATATGGAGTATAATGAACCAGGAGAGACTCCCCAAATCCATCTAAGCAAATTGGCACAGATACCCAAATATTCTAGAGCATCATCCGATATAATCCCTTAAACTCTGGAACTGTCATGCATTCATCTTCTCCACGCAGATTAAGTAACCAAGAAGCTGCTGAGAGAGATAAAAATGAAGCAGCTCCTTTTTGAGCCCCAGCTACACACCTGCCCATGGTTCAGTGAGGCATGTCTGTATTCTGAGAGCTCTAACTAATACATCCTTTAATGTCAGCTTAAGAGCTAGATCCTGTTCAAAAGCAGATCCTTGTAAACAGGGAAAATGCAAAGGAAAGGCAGTGTACCAACCACTATTTGTAATGTAGACTCATTCAGTCTTAAAACTTGAGTGATCTTTGGAGAGCTTCAAGTATAGCCTCCTCCCCACTTCTTTAAGTTAGTTTTCTAAGCTCACTCCTAGGTAGGTGTGGAGTTGGAGAATGTATGAATAAAGAGTTTTTGTCCTTTTGTCCTGAATAGTCTTAATTAGGATACCAAAACTCACACCTGTGGTTTTGAACTCTCTTGTTTGTTTTACCTTTGAAGATTTAGTGCACATTACATACACAGGATACTTTTCATTCTGCTTTTCTTTCCAGCACCCACAAACTGCTCAGGCATCAGTGTAAAGGCCAAATAACTAAAATTTTCAAAGCTGTTAATCTGTTCTATTAAAAGACAGTCATGTCATTACACCCTACTATGCACTGTTGGTGTACTGTAATATTTTAAGAACTTATTTAGAAGGAGCGTGTATTTGCATCTTTCTCTGCATCTCTTTTTTTCCATGATGGATTTCTACAGATAATATCATTTCCTATTGCTTAATCTTCTTGGAGTTACAGGTGAAGGGAATCTAGTTCAAGTGGGGGATATGACTACTTGACCTTTTTTAAAATATCAGAATATTAAGGGTGTTCACGCTTTGTTTACAAACTTTGTTTTTTATACAGATTGAGTCAAAGTTATGTGACCTTCACCCAGATAGTGACCACTGTATCCAATAGGTGTAAATTTACCCATCCTCTGCTTACTCCTTCCCCAGCTGGATTTTCACTGAGATTTCCTTCCCTCTGTGCTCTTAAGTGTTGATCAATTTGTTCCAACTTGGTATTAAATACATGTGTTAGTTTCTCTATTCTTGTGATAGTTTACATAGAAGAATGGTTCTCAGTTCCATCCAGATTTTCACAAAGGATACTAGATCACCATTTTTTATGGCTGAGTAGCTCTCCATGGTGTGCATATACCACGTTTATTTATTGATGGCACTTGGGTTGTTTTTGTGATTGTGAATTTTGTTGCTATAAACATTCCAGTACAGGCATCTTTTTTTATAAAATGACCTTTTATGTTCCTTTGGGTACATAACCAGTATTGGCATTGCTGGATCGAATTGTTGGTCTACTTAAGTTCTTTGACATAGCTCCATACAGTTTTCCATAGAGGTTTTACTAATTTGTGGTACCACCAACAGTGTGTCAAAGTTACATTTTCTCTGCATCAATACCAGCATCTATTATTTTGGAACTTTTTAATATGAGCCATTCATTTTTTTTTTTTTATTGTTGGGGATTCATTGAGGGTACAATAAGCTAGGTTACACTGATTGCAATTGTTAGGTAAAGTCCCTCTTGCAATCATGTCTTGCCTCCATAAAGTGTGACACACACCAAGGCCCCACCCCCCTCCCTCCTTCCCTCTTTCTGTCCCCCCCCATAACCATAATTGTCATTAATTGTCCTCATATCAAAATTGAGTACATAGGATTCATGCTTCTCCGTTCTTGTGATGCTTTACTAAGAATAATGTCTTCCACGTCCATCCAGGTTAATACGAAGGATGTAAAGTCTCCATTTTTTTTAATGGCTGAATAATATTCCATGGTATACATATACCACAGCTTGTTAATCCATTCCTGGGTTGGTGGGCATTTAGGCTGTTTCCACATTTTGGCGATTGTAAATTGAGCTGCAATAAACAGTCTAGTACAAGTGTCCTTATGATAAAAGGATTTCTTTCCTTCTGGGTAGATGCCCAGTAATGAGATTGCAGGATCAAATGAGAGGTCTAGCTTGAGTGCTTTGAGGTTTCTCCATACTTCCTTCCAGAAAGGTTGTACTAGTTTTCAGTCCCACCAGCAGTGTAAAAGTGTTCCCTTCTCTCCACATCCACACCAGCATCTGCAGTTTTGAGATTTTGTGATGTGGGCCATTCTCACTGGGGTTAGATGATATCTCAGGGTTGTTTTGATTTGCATTTCTTTAATATACAGAGATGATGAACATTTTTTCATGTGTTTGTTAGCCATTCGTCTGTCGTCTTTAGAGAAAGTTCTATTCATGTCTCTTGCCCATTGATATAAGGGATTGTTGGCTTTTTTCATGTGGATTAATTTGAGTTCTCTATAGATCCTAGTTATCAAGCTTTTGTGTGATTGAAAATATGCAAATATCCTTTCCCATTGTGTGGGTTGTCTCTTTGCTTTGGTTAGTGTCTCCTTAGCTGTACAGAAGCTTTTCAGTTTAATGAAGTCCCATTTGTTTATTTTTGTTGTTGTTGCAATTGCCATGGCAGTCTTCTTCATGAAGTCTTTCCCCAGGCCAATATCTTCCAGTGTTTTTCCTATGCTTTCTTGGAGGATTTTTATTGTTTCATGCCTTAAGTTTAAGTCCTTTATCCATCTTGAATCAATTTTTGTGAGTGGGGAAAGGTGTGGGTCCAGTTTCAGTCTTTTACATGTAGACATCCAGTTCTCCCAACACCATTTATTGAATAGGGAGTCTTTCCTCCAAGGTAAGTTCTTGTTTGGTTTATCAAAGATTAGGTGGTTGTAAAATGTTAGTTTCATTTCTTGGTTTTCAATTCGATTCCAAGTGTCTATGTCTCTGTTTTTGTGCCAGTACCATGCTGCCTTGAGCACTATGGCTTTGTAGTACAGACTAAAATCTGGTATGCTGATGCCCCAGCTTTATTTTTGTTACAGAGAAGAGCCATTCTTACTGGAGTGAGGTGATATTGTATTGTGGTTTTGAATGCATTTCCCTAATGATTAGGGAAGCTAAGCATTTTTTTCATGAGGTTGTTTGGTTATTTGTTGATTTGCTTGAGTTCTATGTAGATTCTGGTTTTCAGTCCTTTATCAGTTACATAGCATGTGAGCATTTTTCTCCCCTTCAGTGGGTTATCTATTGTTCTTTGGATTGTGTCCTTGGCTGGGAAGAAGTTTTTTTGTTTTTTTTTTGGCCAGGGCTGGGTTTGAACCCACCACCTCCGGCATATGGGGCCAGCACCCTACTCCTTTGAGCCACAGGGGCCGCCTTGGGCAGAAGCTTTTTAATTTGATCAAGTCCCATTTATTTATTTTTTGCTATTGCTATGATACCTTTGGGGGTGTTCTTCATGAATTCTTTGCCTAGGCCAATATGAGGGTTTTTTCAACATTTTCTTCTAGGATTCTTATAGTTTTCTGCCTAAGGCATAGCCCCATTTTATTGGTGGGGAAATTGAAGCCTAAAGCGAAAATACACATTTTGACTAAAACGTCATTAGTGGCAGAGTCAGAATTTGAATCTTTGTTTTATAAGTTCCCACATACATGTCAGGCAATGTCTGAAGATGATAGATACTGTGATACCTGTATCTCTGCAAGCAGGTCTACTGCAAGTACCACACACCCAATTACATACATCCACAAATTATGCCGTGTGTCTATATTTTAACATTCTTCATGTCCTTTTTCTATGAAATGTGTATTAACTAAAAGCATCATTTCCATTTGTGTGGCTTGTTTACATCACTTTGCCTCCCTTTAACTTGTTCTGTGGATGGGAGACTCACTATGTCCTTCACGTCCTTGTACAAGCCTCCTAATCAGTTGCTTTGCTCTAAGCCAGGCATCCTCAAACTTTTTAAACAGGGGGCCAATTCACTGTCCCTCATACCTTTAGAGGGCCAGACTATAGTTTAAAAAAAACAAACTATGAACAAATTCCTATGCACACTGCACATATCTTATTTTGAAGTAAAAAACAAAACGGGAACAAATACAATTCGCACCGCTTCATGTGGCCCGCGGGCTGCAGTTTGAGGACGCCTGCTCTAAGCTCAGCAGGGCCTTGCTCAGGGATCTGTCTCTTATCCCTATGGAGGGATGAGAGAGAGAATTGTATTCTTCCTCCAGGTGCCTAATGTAACCCCCTTCTTGGTGGTTGCAAACATACGGTGTTCTTCACACAAACAAGCTGAAGCCTCTAAGGGATAAAATGTATTCACTCTCACCTTTTAAATATTAAAAATGTCTTTTGTTCTCTCTTGACTTAAAGTAACCTGAGTCTTTCTTTCTAGGGCTAAAATGTGCGCCTATGGTCCCTTCCCGACGGAATCCTAGATCCACCTCGGTTACGGGGCGCTGAGCAGACCCTCCGTGACCTTTCCCCTTTCCTCCATCACTGTTTGCTCTCTCCGCAGAGAAAAATGGGTAATATCCCCCATTCTATGAAAACTTCTCCAGTTTTTCCTTAAATTGTACTGTTAAATTGACACTCTTTCTCCACTTAACAATTCTACATTCACCGCTTTTCTATCCTTCCTGGGCATTCATTTCTTAGATGCTGCCTCTTGGTGTTTGTCCCATCTGATCTGTTCAATTATCTCTTAAATTTCCCCCAGAATTTTCTGATTGCTGAATCCAGCAGGGTTTTAAACTTACATTTCCTTTTTAAACTCTCTGTAGCTTTTGCAATCACTGACCACTCCTTTTATTTTTTTCCTATAGCTTAACCTGAGCCTTTCTAGGCAGTCTGATCATGACTTCCGATGAGCTTGTCTACTTAACTAGTAATGTGGTTTCTACCTATTGATTAAGTAAGCATTTGCAAGACACGTGAGCCTTTTTCTACCATCTACACGAATTAGGCTTGTAAAGGTTGAATAAAGGACTGGGAGCAGGCTTCTCTGGCCCTTTATTCAGTGGCGTGTCCCTTAGTATTACTTAATGACTCTAAGATTTAGCTTCCACGATCTGCACAATGGGGTAAAAATAAGTGCTCACATTTACTGAACACTTACCATGTATGAGGTCCTCTTATAAACATTTATATGTATTAAGTCACTTGTTATCACAGCTTTAAGGGGTTTCTATCAGGTCATCAAAACACAGAGTTTAAATAATTTTCCCCCAATGACTTGATAGTAAATAGCTGAGCCAGGAATGGAATACAGGTAGTTAAGATCCAGATGTTAATTGCTACATTATTCTGTTGTTCAGTAGATATATTTTTATTCTTTACTCAGAACATTCACATGTAATTTAAATAAAATAATGCATGTAGGACTTTTAGCATACCTACTGGCAGAAATTAAAATGTCTATCTGATGTTAACTCAATATTCCTCCCATTGTTAATTTTCTTTGGGAGGTTATATCCATTTTTCTGCAATTGAACATGCAAATGCACACACTCCCATACGTATGCTAATATTCATCTCCTGAGGTATGTGGCTATATCTATTTAGTTACAAGTCATGGATTTAAAACCAGCTTACATAAAATTGAACATACCCCACTACTTACCTTCGCTTCAACCTCTGATCCTTATCTCAGTGAATGACTCTATTATCTTCTTAGGTGCCTGAGCTTAAAACCTTGGAGTTGGCTCACCACCTGTAGCACAGCATGAGCCACATACACCGAGGCTGGTGGGTTCCAACCCAGCCCAGGCCAGCTAAACAACAATGACAACTGCAACAAAAAATAGCCGGGCATTGTGGCAGGCACCTGTAGTCCCAGCTACTTGAGAGGCTGAGGAAAGAGAATGGCTTAAGCCCAAGAGTTTGAGGTTGCTGTGAGCTGTGATGCCACGGCACTCTACGAAGTGTGACATTGAGAGACTCTGTCTCAAAGGAAAAAAAAAAAAACACAAAACCTTGGAGTCATCATCATATGATCTTATGTCCATCTTACCCTCAATTTTACAATCAATACATAGCCAGTCCCTGCTTGTTATAACTCTGAAATATTTTTTGAATTTTCCGCATTTTCTAATAGTGCTGATTATCTGAATGTTCATCATAACCTAGCTAGATTATTGCATTATCTTTGTAAAGTATTCTTGTCTTTCTAACGTATTTTCTGCTCGACAACAACAGTTGTATTTCCCATTCTTTGTGTAGTACATGTTTTTTTGAGCTATGGATCTCTTTGTTTAAACCAAATCCTACTGGAAGCCTAATGATATGAAGTGAAATACAAAACAGGACTACTCAAATTGACTTGGGGATATGGAATTTGGAGCTAAGGGTGCTCTTATTTTCCTCTGCCCTCATCTTCTCTGAATTAGTTTTTGAGTCGTCTCTGGAAAGCTCAAAGGACATGATTTGAAAAATTTTCTAAAACAGACTTAATAATAATATTCTTCTGCATAAACCCTTTCTTAATATAACATTCAAGGACTTTCACAGTTTTTCCCAAAGTTTATGTTCGGTTTCATCCATTGCCACTTGCCTCTCATAAAAACACATTTGCTATTTAGCATTCTTTGATCATCTTTTTCACTCTCACATCTCCATTCCTTTGCTAATAGGTTTGGCCTCCTAAAACTCTGTTTTCTGCCTCATATATTCTTATTAATTCCTGAAGACGTGGTTTAAATTTCACTCCTTTTATATAGCCTTTGCAGAATATCGTGTCAACATTCAACTTTCTCCTTCATACTCTATGTTTGGGGTTTGACTTATATTGAAGACTGAATCACCATCTTTTTTATTATAATTCCTTAAGTATATATCTATTTCATCCTCAGTATATCCTTAGGTCCTTGGCTCGGGAATGCATTGTCTATTGTTATATACTCATACATAACATCCAAGGGTGTGGCCTGTAGTTATTCAATGAACTGAAATAACTGGATCCAATTTTCACAAGCATTTGGGCTTTTAGGGGTAGATATTGCCTTCTTTCTTTGCTTTTTTGACTTTGTTATGTTTGAAGCCAGGCAACTCTTGTTTCCAATTTCTCTTCATCAGGTATCATGGGTGGTGTTACTATTCCAGATAGTCTGATACGTGAGAAGTTCCTTATCTAAGATCTTTTCATTATCATTAGTCATCTGTGCTCTTTATCCATCCATCCACCCATTTATCCATCCTACTATCTATCCATCTTTCCGTCCTCACCGTATTCATTCTTAGCAGACCTACATCACCCCTTAGATATTCTTCCATGACCATAAATATGGATATATTTTTCCTACAGATACCTATAGCCTCCTATAGTAACACCATCCATGATACCCGGTGAAAAGAAATTTGAAACAAAAGCTGTCTGGCTTCAAACATAACAAAGTCAAAAAAACAAAGAAGTCAATATTTACCCTTACAAGCCCAAATGCTTGTGATAATTGGATCCAGTTATTTCAATGCATTAAACATTCTCTGTCTTAAATCTACTTATAATGCCTGGTGTGAAACTTACTAAATGCAGAATTCAAATGTCTTCATATAATAACTAAGAAAATGCCACGAAGGCTGTTAAACAGTTTGATGAAAATATTTCAGATTGTATATGAACCCAGCACATTGTACCCCTTGACTGCACTAACGTACACAGCTATGATTTAATAATAAAAATAAATAAAAATTACATATATTTGCATTACCTTCTCCAATAGAATCTAAGTCCTTTTAGAACAAAGACCTTAAATTTGCAGTCTCTTTTGGATCTCTCATAGTTCACAGTTAGAAATTCTTCCCTTCCTTTCCTTTCATGAGTTAATATTTACAGTCAATACATTTCCAACACTGCGTGATTTCTTGTTTTTTAATTTTTTTTCAATTGAGAAGAGTTTTGTCAAGGATCAACACATTCTTAAATTCTATCTATACCCCTAGCCACTCATATTATATCTCAAAAGATTCTGATGTGTCTGTTTACGTGGGAGTTCCAAATAATAGATTCAGCCCATTGAAAAAATATAGCTCACACCAACCTTCTGATGGTGCTGTCCAACCGTAGGTACAGTGCTGTATATCTCTTGTTGAGAATTTGCTTGAAACATTCAAATATTGCCTTAGAGGAATATTCCAAAACTGCATATTACGGAAATTATGCTCAAAAGTTTTCACAGTCAAATATATTTTGCGAGCACAATTCTAAATAAGATAAAAATATTACTTTTCTGCAGTAAAGTAATCTTAGAGCCAGCATTATGCTAATGTATACTGCATATACTAATGTAGGGAAAAGCATGCAGTATTTTCTAAAATTATTTGAACATGGGAATCTTTTTTTCAGAGCTTCTCTCATCTCATGAACTGGAATTGAGAAAAATGCTTTTTGGGAAACTCTGCATCAAGAACCCAACCCTGTGCCACACTGCAAGTCTTTTTTTTTTTTTTTTTGTAGAGACAGAGTCTCACTTTATAGCCCTTGGTAGACAGCACCCAGCTATTTTTGTTGTTGTTGTTGCAGTTTGGCCGGGGCTGGGTTTGAACCCGCCACCCTCGGCATATGGGGCCGGCGCCCTACTCACTGAGCCACAGGCGCCGCCCAAGATAACGGTTGTAGTCTTTTTTTTTTTTTGTAGAGACAGAGTCTCACTTTATAGCCCTCGGTAGAGTGCCATGGCATCCCACAGCTCACAGCAACCTCCAACTCCTGGGCTGGAGTAGCTGGGACTACAGGCGCCCGCCACAACGCCCGGCTATTTTTTTTTTGTTGTTGTTGTTGTTATTGTTGCAGTTCGGCCGGGGCCAGGTTTGAACCTGCCACCTTCGGGACACGGGGCGGCGCACTACCGACTGAGCCACAAGCACCGCCCTACACTGCAAGTCTTAACAGCTGGGTAAGTCAGGGTTTTTCGTTGTTGTAATTATGATTGTATGTTTGTTTTTTGTGGATGAGGTGATGCATGCCCAGAGAAAATACAGTTCACTTCCTAAAGATCAGAAAACTAGTTGGCATCATAATTGCAGTTAGAATACTTGCTTTATTCTGTTGCTCAAATTACTATAGTGCCATCCGTCCCCTGTTCCTGATTCTACACCCAGTTCTTCTGCTTCCCTGAGGCAGACAGTTTCAAGGTTCTCTCTTGACTCATGTTAAACATGTTAACTCTAATAGTCCTCCTTCCTGGGAGTTGTAGGTTATTTCTCCCTGACAACTGGGCTCAAATACATCAAAATATGCTACTTGTTATACTGCAAAAAATATGCCCATACAAATCAAGTTCCTGGAATAGTACAATTCCCTGAAGCAGGGTAAACCTTAGTAGCAGCCCTAGGTTATGTATTTATTAATGAACGATGGCTTTTATAGTAAAAGCAATGGTTGACTATTGGCTTTCAGCAAATTTTCATAAATCAGAAGAATTTTCATATTTGTTCTAAAATTAAAGAGTCTAAGAACTTTGATTAACAGGTATACTCCACAATAAAATTAACATACACATTAGATTTTACTGGGTTTTGCTGCAAATTCAAAGAATTTGGGTCTTTTATTTAAGTCAGGCTTAAGACCCTTTCCAGTGAGAAATCTTTATTATCCTTTACTCATTTTTTTTAATGGGAGGAGGGAACATTCATGGAGAGGTCTATTTGAAGAAATAGTTCTTCTTATTTTAAAAAACTGTTTTAATTTCAAAATATTAAAGAGCATACAAATGTTTTATGATGCTTAACCTCAGGGCTTTTAATGTGCCCACAGTCTGAATAGCTTTAATTGTACCCATAGGCAGCTTTTTACCCCTCCCCTTCTCCCTGCTTCTGCCTTCCTGACTTCCCACAAGCTTTGCATCTCTTTGTACCAATCAGTGGTGTTTGTGGTTTGCTTTTCTCTTCCTGAGACACATCATTTAGAATGGTGGTCTCCATTTCCATCCAAATTGCTGCAAAAGACATTATTTCATTCCTTTTCATTGCTAAGTAGTACTCCAGGGTGTGTACGGAGTACACACACCACATTTTCTTAATCCACTCATGAACTGATGGTCATTTAGGTTGATTCAGCATGTTTGTAATAGTGAATTATGCTGAAGTAAACATTTGAGTGCAGTTTTCTTTTTTATAAAATGATTGCTTTTCTTCGGGTAGATACCCAGTAGTGTAATTACTAAGCAGAATGGTACGTCTACATGTATTTTTTTTTTTTTTTAGTAATCTCCATACTGTTTTCTCTCTCTCTTTTTTTTTTTTTAGAGACAGAGTCTCACTTTGTTGCCCTTGGTAGAGTGCCATGGTGTCACAGCTCCAGCTCTTGGGCTTAGGCAATTCTCTTGCCTCAGCCTCCCAAGTAGCTGCAACTACAGGTGCCCACCACAATGCACAGCTATTTTTTGTTGCAGTTTGTCTGGGGTCTTGTTTGAACCTGCCACCCTCAGTATATAGGGCCGGCGCCCTACTCACTGAGCCACAGCCACCACCATACTGTTTTCTCTTCATCCCTCTCTACCATAGAGTGATTTCTTGGGAAAAAAATGTGAATATTGGATTTCCTAATATTTTGTGATATCTTTGAACTCCAATCAATTGTTAAAGAAGACTCATATTTTCCACCTTCTTTGCACGTGACTGGTAGATAAATTATGTTGTGCTGCCTCCCGTGAGGGACAAAATAGGAAGCCCAGGCTGAACTCAGGCCACAGTAGCTTGCGTTGAAGCCCTATAGGTTGAGGAGTTGCCATAATAACACATTTAATACAAGCATTGTTTCATCTCCATTTATTCCTCATATCCTTCTCTATTGATTGAATGCTGGAGGTCAGAGGGGTAATTATTTGCCACCTGGACCTACCCCAAGCAATGTATACATTGACAGATCTGGATCCGACTGAATGTGGGGAGACCATTGACCCATGCAGATTTTATGAAACTTAAAGCTGATCTACTGAAGTTGCCAAAAAATATATACACATTTTAAGGGATGTTATCTGTGCATTAATTTTGAAGTTGAATTGAAAGACAGTAGCAATGTGTACTATGAAGTTTGCTTAGAAGATGGCATTAATTGAATACTAGTATCACTAGTGCACTGGAGAATGGAGGAGGCATGATTGTTGTTCAAGGAGCTCAAGGCCACTTTAAAGAGGCATTTGAAATTTGAGAATGTTGCATACCCATGACAATGGAGGCATGGGTATGCAACAGAACCTCAGACATGCCTAACAATTGCATCCATTCATGAGAAGTTTGATATGCGTGGTACTGTGTGTGATGGGTGCAAGGGAAGACCCAGGAGGCCTTGCACAGCAACAAGTCCTGCTGCTTTTGCTATGTGCTGGAGCAGTTTACGTGCTCACTAAAGAAGTCTGTCAAACAGTGTGCATGTGAGACAGGAGGTAACAGAACAAGAATGTGACACATTCTTAAAATAGCAGAATGGAAAGTTTTCATCCCAGGATTATTACATGCTCTGAGATATGAAAGCTTACTTTGATGAAAATTTGCCAGGATGATGGATAGGATGAAGAGGTGTGGTCCAGTTTCCCCCACATTCTCCTGATTAACACCCCTTGACTTCTACCTACCACAGAGCTTAAAGAATGGGATGTACCATAGACAATCAGCCACCCTGGCAGTACTTCAGGTAGGAATTGAAACAGCATGCCCACTGATAGAAGTGGACACTTTGGTCAATGCTGCTCAAGTAGTTCATTGTAATCAGACGCATCTGGATGGTGATGGTCACCACTTTGACTTCCTCTTATAATTGTTTAAGTTAAATATGACTTGTAGTCATCTTTCGTTATCAGTTAATTTTGAGTATTATAATTTTAACATAGCTTTTTTCTGTCTTAAAAGTATATATATATTTTTGCCACCTCTCTATGTTGGGGATGTTTTCAAAGAAAAAAATATGAAATGAGTTGTTAAAGAAAAAAATTAATTTGGAAAAAAAAAGAAAAAATTAATTTGGAATAAAATTATAAACTATAATTGATAAAAATTTTAAACATTGAGAACTATTGTGTTTATTACTAATTAATTGCTTGAGTTACCTCTACAATATTGTTTTTTTCTTCTTTATTGGGCTAAGTACTGCTTGATTCTTTTCCTGTGGTAGTATTTTGTAATATTTTCTTTAGAAAGAATAAAAAGTTGTTTGGGTTTTTTAAATCATAGTTAATTGAATTTTCAACATTAGTGACCAGTAATAATTTTAGTAATGGTATCTAAATTGGGGGATTATTTTTAAATTTAGAAAAGCTTCTATCATATGTCTTTTATCCATAAGGCATATGATTTGACTGTAGTCCAGTTTTCAGGTCTATACATTTCCAACCTTGCCTCTGTTCCATTACCCTATCACTTCAGTACCAGGTGATATAGGACAGATTCCTATCAGCATACAAATTCTATCCTGTACTTTCCCATCAAGCTATGGGGTCTGTTGGCACAATTGCTAGTTGTAGTATCTCTGGAAGCCATTCTTGTATAGAAAGGGCCAGTCGTAACTTATTTAGGTATGGAACTGATTGCAAACTACATCAATGCATTTCTTTAAAACCAAGCTAAATGGGTCCCAGATTTAATTTCCTGTGACATACCTAATGGGAGGTGTGACCACAATTAAGTTAAGTGGAAAGTAAATGGTCTTAACTGCTGCTAAAATACATTTATCTTGTAGACTGTATAACATCACAGAACTGATAGAATAAATTGTTTGCCTCCTTCAGAGCCTGAAGGGGTCTGTCCAAGTGACAGGCCTGGAAGATTAAACCTCACAGTAAATCCTCTTATGAGCAGAAAGTGTTGTCATTGCAGAAACCAGAAATCTCTGAGGGCAGTATTGGTAACTTAAGGAATGAGTCAGGTTTTTAACCGAAGAAAAACTATGTACCTATTTTTAAACCAAAATGTTCTCTAATGATCTCTTACTGCAGAGTCACAATTTAAAATGGGAATTATTTCCTGGAGCTTTAAACTGCTAAAATAACAACATCACTGTTTATTTACCACTTATGTGTGCCAGCATTTAACATATGTGATTTCTAATCTCACAAAAAACCCTACAAAACTTGGAGAGCAAAATTTCACAGCAATAGGCCTCCCAGGTGTCATCTTTGCTCTCTAAAGACTCCGGTTAGAAAGAAAAGAGTCATGTAATAAAGCTTATGCATTTGTACAGACTTGCTGCATTTGAATTTCAATGGAAAGTTCAGTTCTAAAAGCTAGGTAGATAAATCAATTTTTAGAGATTAAACAGTAATGCAGAGTAAGGCAGGCTCTCAGATGTGTTAAAATTTAACAGGAAGTTAAGATGCAGCTCTTTTTTTCTTTGGGGGTAAGCCAGATGCTGGCTGTGATGGATTTGTTGTGTGTGATTAATATTGCAAATGCTTGCGCTTTTCTGTATCTTTGCAGAAGCGTGTAAGGACAATCAAAACCTTCCATTAGCCTTTCTCTTGGTCCCCTGACCTTATAAGAACAGTCTTCTTTCTTTGTTCTACTTTTTTTCCCCCCAGCTTTATTGAGGTATGATGGACAAAACATCGTATATCTTTAAGGTGTACAATGTGGTGTTGTGATCAGTCTTTTCTAATGAGGCTAATCAGTTCTTTCAGCACCATTTATTGAGTAGGGATTCTCTTCCTCAGAGTATGCTTTCATTGCTTTGTCAAAGATCACATGGCAGTATGAGGCTGGTCTCATCTCTATATTCTCCATTCTGTTCCATACATCTTTGTCTCTACTTTTGTGCTGATACCAGGCTGTTTTGATCACCATAGACATGTAGTATAATCTGAAGTCTAGCCTCCAGATTTTTCTTATTGAATTGGCTATTCAGGTTTTTTTTCTAGTTTCACATGAAACATAGGATGATTTTTTCAAGATATTAAAAGTATGACATTGACATTTTAATGGGAATTGCATTGAATCTGCACATTGCTTTGGGTAATTTAGACATTTTAACAATGTTGATTCTCCCAAGCTATGAGCATGATATGTTCTTACATCTGTTAACATCTTCTCCTGTTTCTTTTCTCAGTGTTTCATAGTTCTATCTGTAGAGATACTTCACATCCTTTGCCAAATATATTTCAAGGTATTTAATTTTCTTTGATGCTACTATGAAGGGTATCGGATCTTTTATTTGATTTTTAGCTTGTCTAGGTGTATATGAAAGCTACTAATTTGTGTACATTGATTTTATATCCCAAGACATGACTATATTTCTTGATCACTTTCAAGAGTTTTGTGGTTGAGTACTTGAAGTTTTCAAAGTATAAGATCATATTATTAGCAAGGAAAAAACAGTTTAATCTCCTCTATCCCCATTTGGATACCTTTGCTATCCTTCTTTCATCTGGTTTCAAGGGCTAGGACTTCCAGCACTATATTAAATAGTGGCGGTAGTGGACATCCTTGCCTGGTTCCAGTTCTAAGTGGAAATGCTCTCAATTCTCTGTTCAAAATGACGCTAGCTATGGGTTTGTCATAGGTGGATTCTAGCAATTTAAGGAATTCCCCATCTATGTCAAGTCTGTTAAGAGTTGTTATTAAAAAAAGATGTTGAATTTTGTCACATGCTTTTTCATATGTTCTTTGTTTTTAACTTCTGTTAATGTGGTAAATTATATTTATAGATTTCTAAATGTTGATGTAGGCTTGCATGCCTGTTATGAAGATCACTTAGTTGTGAGGAATTACTTTTTTGATATGTAGCTGAATTCTGTTTGCTAAAATTTTATTGAATGTTTTTGTGTCAGTATTTATTAATGATAATAATCTGTAGTTTTCTTTTTTGTTGTTATGTCCTTTCCTGGTTTTGTTATCAGGTTCAGGACTTTTTTTTGTTAGACCATTTTATATTGTTGTTTCAATTTTGGTGCTTGAAATTGGTCTGTTTAAGAGTTCTATTTCTTCCTGGTTGAGTCTAGGAAGGTAGTGTGATATCAGTTATTATTTCCTTTGTTTTGTCTCTGATTGAGATTATTAGAGATCTTACTTTTATGTTTCTGTTTAATCTTGCCAAGAGTTTATCAAGTTTGTTTATCTGTTTAAAGAACCAACATTTTTTCCCTTCAATCTTCTGAATGTTTCTTTTGTTTCAATTTCATTTAGTTCTATTTGATTTTGGTTATTTCTTTCCATCTGCTGGGTTTGGGATTAGATTGCTCTTCCTTTTCAGTTCCTTGAGATAGTTCATTAGATTGTTGATTTTCACTCTTCCTGATTTTAGGATGTGAGCATTTAACATGATTATTTTCCCTCATAGGACTGTTTTTGAAGTATTCCACAGGTTTTGAAAGTTTGTGGCTCTACTGTCATTTTATTCCAGGAATCTAATTATTTCCTTTTTTAATCTTTCCCTTGATATAGATATTATTCAGCAGTAAGTTATTTGGTTTCCATGACTTTGTGAAAGGAATGACTGTTTATGTTAGAACCAAATTCTACTTTTATTCTTTTGTGGTCTATGAAGATACATGTTTTAATTTCTATATTATTACATTTGTTGAGGCTTGTTTTGCAACTTAGGATGTGAGCGATCTTAGATAATGATTCATAAGCTGATGAAAAAATATACGATCAGTAGTTTGGGGGTGAAAAGTTCTGAAGATGTCTGCTAAGACCATTTGTTCTAGAGTCGGTTTTAAATCTAAAGTTTCTCTGTTTAATTTCTGCTTGGAGGATCTGTCCAGTTCTGTTAGTGGGGTGTTGAAGTCCCTGATTATTATGGTGTTGTTGTTTATCATATTATTTAGATCAAGTAAAGTTTGCATTATAAATCTGGGAGCACCTGAGTTGAGTGCATACAGATTTATGAATGATCTCTCTTGTCATTGAATTGTTCCCTTGATCAGTATGAAATGTCCATCTTTGTTTTCCTTTACTCTTGTTGCTTTAAAGTGAATGGTTTCTACTATGGGTATTGTGACTCCTGCTTCTTTTGGTTGAAAATTCTACATGTTAAATAAATAAATTTGATGTCATATGAAGCATTTATCTTACTAGATATTTGATCTAAATACAGTGTCACTATTCCCTGAAGATGTCAAGTGCATGGACTTTGTCATAGTTTTTCCCCATGCTGAGGAGCTGTTTGCAGATTTACAACCATGTTCCAATAACTAAGATTGCCCAACATTGGAGATATTACTGGTTAGTACCTGAGGGATGCTAGAACTGTCTGTTTGAAAAATATTCCTTGCAGTTTCCAAACATTCTTGCTCTTTTGTGAGTCTTTCTCATATATTCTTCTCTCAGCTGGGAATGTTCTTCATCTGCAAATATATTGGAGCCAACCCCACTCATACTTCAGGATTCAACTTCAATGTCAGTCCACTCTGTGTATCCTTTTATAGCACTATTCTCTCCTCAGAGGAATGATTTCTTTTGTGATCTATAAAGTTCTCTATTGTAAAACTTACCACAATGAATACTTTTCTTCTCCACTGAAGAGTGAGATCCTTATGGTAAGAAACCATGTTTTATTCATTTTTGCATCTCTGCCTGCTGGCAAAATGCCTATCACACACAGACCCTTAATAAATAACCATTATTTATTGAAGTGTAAATAATAAAAATAATGAATATGTTAATTAGCTTGATTGTGGAAATCATTACACAAGAAATACTTGTGTCAAATTCATTCATTCATTCATTCTACATAGAATGTGACTTAAGGAATGTTATTGAAAGCAAACTACATTAGAAGTTCCTTTAAGCAATTGAAGTGTTAAATTAGGGACTATTGTTATTCCTTAGAGAAGCTGAGATCTACTTTAACCATGGGTCTCCTTTGGCTGCTGCCTACCTTAAAAGCTAGCTTCATCCCCACATAGCTGCCTGTGTCCATGGCAACTGAATGCATGAATATAGGTTCTGAAACATAATCTCTCGAGAAAGTCAGGTATTCTATTAATATTATAGTTCACATCTGTATTATATCTTCCTAGACAGGTATTATCATTGGCTTATATGTGTGGTTGTTCCACTAGGCAGTAGTAACTTCACACGTCATTATGTCTACAAAGTAGCTTCACGGTTTAGAGCATAGTAAGCTGTTGATAAATCTTGTGTGGTGGGATTCCAGGAGGTCATATATTCCTGAGAGGGGAACCAGCAATGAAGGTGCAGCCTGTAGTATTTTCTTTATGTATCAGGGAGCATCACAGTCTTTTTGGCCCAGCTTAATAGAGACAGCAACTCCATTTGTGTTTTCTGTAGACTTCTGGAGGTAGGGGTTTATGTGCCATGTCCCTAATGAAAGAATGCTATGTGGAAATGGCTTCCAGGTAGGGCTGCAGAAGCAAGAGATGGAAAATAACATTTGAAACAAGAAAGCAGTGAATGCACACAAGTTTGGAGAAACTTTTAGATCTTCAGGTCTATATTGAAGAGAGGTGGGTTTAACATACCTGTGATTAGAGGATTTCCTTTTATATGGGAATCAGGACCTGTATATGACTATATAGATTTTGGAACATTTATTACATCCTCATGGGCTAATGTGTATTCATTTGTTTTCTTGAGAAAGCTTAGTGGTAAAATCCTTATAATGTGAAGGGGCTATGATCTTGTGTTAAGATGCAGTAAGGAAGTAGTCAGTTGAGGAGAAAGGTATGTTCTTTAGTTTGTCTGGCAGGGAAAAGGTTATTTGGCCTGAGGAGATGGTTGCAGCCTTAAAGATGTAGTTTTCTGCATCCACAAGGCCTTACATCTTTAGTTTTTGTATCACAAGGGAAGTCCATTGAGCCTGAGAAAAGAGCTAGGGTGGGTGCGGAAGCCAGAGGTGTCTGGAAGACTAAGGATTGTTACACAGTTTGTATGTACTAACTGGAAGAAAATGGCTTCACTATTCATACAAACTGTTTGCTGTACCAGTGCATACTGACTGAATATCAGTCTTTTATTGATTTGCCAGATCTGCTATAACAAGGTAATACAACTAGGTGGCTTAGAACAACATAAATTTATCATCTTACGGTTCTGAAAGTCAGAAGTTCAAAACTAAGGTGTCAGCAGGACCATATTTTCTTTGAAACACCAAAGAATCTGTTATATAACAGCTTATGGCAGTTGTGTTAACCAGTCTTCAGATGACATTCTCCCTGTCTGCATGTCCATCTTATCACATGGTTTTGTTTTTATAAGAATATTTGTCACATGGTTTAGGAGTTGCTATGGACAGAATTTTCATGCCCTTCCAAAATTCATGTGTTGAGATCTTAATCCTTAATTTGATGGTACCAGGAAGTGGAGCCTTTAGGAAGTGATTAGATCACAACAATGAAACCTTCATGAATGGGATTAACGTCCCCATAAGAAAAGATAGGGGACTTGCTATCTGCCTTTCTGCTCCACTATATGAGGACACAACAAGAAGGCAGCCATGTGCAAACCAGAAAGTAGGTCCTCACCAGATACTGGATCTGCTGCTACCTTGATCTTAAACTCCCCAGCCTCCAGAACTGTAAGAAATAAATATTGCTACTCAGTCTATGGTAATTTGTTATAGCACCATGAACTGGCTAAGACAGAAATTCACCTTACTCCAGCATGGCCTCTCTCTCTTTCACAACCCTAAATCAAAATATGGTAACATTTTGAGGTTACTGGGTATCAGGACTTCAACATAAAAATTTTTGAGAGGATGTAGTTCAGCCCCAGCCACGAAATGACTTGAACATATTTTCTAGCATATAAGCCTAGGAATCTCCTAGGCTTTTAGATACCTAAACATGAGCTGCTGGGACAACCATGAAGAATATGAAAAGCACTTGGAAGCTGCCCTGAAGACCAGATGAAGTGATGTGGTCAAACCAGTGAGAGGTCTGCGTGTTCTTTTCCTGAGACTTGGCAGCTGCTCTTCCAGTGGGTGCTAAAGCAATTCCTCTTCTTTACTAAAGAAGTTCACTAGAGAAAAGTGTGAGGAAGACCATGTCATGTGAGGAATCCCATGTAGTCAACACTGAAGAACAGGGCTCTTAGGAGCACCTAAGAAGATGGGCCGGGGTAATTTACAAGGTACTACGTTACAACTGACCAGTCACCAGAGTGTGGCTGGGTCCCCAACAGGAGTTCTCTGAAGTTGCTTCTGCTTCAGAAAACAGAATCCAAGAACACATGCTGTAGTTTCACATTTCTCCTTCCTTTTTAGCCTCCTTCTAATGGCTTTATCCAATCATCTCAATGGACTTCAAAAAATTAGTATTTAGAAATGCAAAGTACACTTATTTTTGAAGGAAAGAAGAAGTAAAACAAACACATATGCAATGACTACTCTAAGTAAGGTGTATCCTATGCTGTTGTTTCCTTTCTCCTTCAATCATCCCTTAAGAGGTGCCTTAGTCAGTCTGGGCAACTGTAACAATATGCCATAGATTAGATGGCTTAAAAACATTTATTTTCTAGCGGTTGGGAGGCTGGAAGTCTGCTGGTCAGGTTCTGGTGAGGGCCCTCTTCAGGGTGCACACTGCTATCTTCCGGTGTACTATTATACAGTGGGAAGACAGCTCATGAGGTCCTCAAAGGCTCTTTTATAAGGACACTAATCACGTCATGAGGGCTGAAACCTCATTATAATCACCTCCTAAATGTTCACTTCCTAACGCTGTTATATTGGAGGTTAGTATTTCAACATACGAATTTGGGAGAGACCCAAATACTCAATCCTTAACAAGAAGAGATGATTTATTCTCATTTTTGTAAACTAGAAAATTAAAACTCACAGAGATCAGATAATTTTCCCCAAAGCAAATAGTAAGTGAAGAGATTTTAATTGGGGTGGTGCCTGTGTCTCAAAGGAGTAGGGCACCAGCCCCGTATACTGGAGGTGGTGGGTTCAAACCCAGCCCTGGCCAAAAACTGTGAAAAAGAAAAAACATATATTTTAATTGTGGTTTTTCCCACTCTAAGCCTTAACAGTTATATCCTATTGATGCTTTAATATGTTTATGTTTTGCCGCTTTGTTGGCTAAGTGGGAGGTAGCAGTTTCATGGTTAATATTAGCCATCCTATTAAAGGAAAGAAATCCACAAAAGAAAAACAAGCTTTGGTTGTATATTGATTGCTCTTCACCTGCAATTTCTTTAGGTGCTCCTAGAAATCCTGACCTTCAGTGTTAAACCAAACTTAGGAGAAAATGAAGACTTAGAAAGACATAATAACTTGGTCAATGTCACATTTCAAAATGGTAGATGTGTGGCTGTAATCACACCTCTACGATTACCCTCTAACATGAGATGTCATATTTATATGTTTTGCACATTTTCTTCCTGCTTATAATTAATTGGCACCTAAATTTAATGAAACTGAGACTGTGTTATTTTTATATACTGCACTGAGATGACATGAAATAAATATTTTTTATAAATTTCAATGAAAAACATTTGCATATTTTGTTATTAGAGCAGTTTAAGATCAGAATGCAGTATTTCGGGATTCTATAAGGCAACATCTTAGCTATGGTTTGCAGATTGAGATTATATTAAATTTATCAGTTGTAGATCCTGTTTCAGAAAAAATATCTCAAGCTCTCCAAAGTGAAAGACTTTGATTTCAAGGTGAAATCATGTCATTTTATAGCAATTCCCCCTATCTAATCATAAAGGAATGTCTCATGCACTGTAGGCATGAGGGACCACAGGATGCAAAACAACAGATTCTGTCTGGGGAAATCTGACTCACTATTATTTTAATCTAGGTACTAAGGGAATTCTGTGCTTTCTGGATTTCATTTGTCATAAGCTCTGCTCTTACGTAAGAACTTTACATGAGAGCCTTACTATGATCCACCTATGGAATTTTTTTTAAAAGCACTCTCTTTATTTGATTTTCCCTAGATTGACTTAGCTTTGCTCCATGCTTTGTTGAGAAAGAAAAAGAACACTTTGGGATGGGGTAGGTAGAGGAAGAAAGCTTCCAGGGGGGTTAGATAACATCTATTCCTTTACTCATAACTTATGGTAGTAAACTAGTGGCTTAGGCACTTAACTTTTGCTTTTTTAAATTTTTTTTCCTAAGTTCCATTTTAAAAAATATGTTATGCGTACAATGCATAAGACATTCCTTTATGATTAGATACGGAGAATTGCTATAAAATGACATGATTTCACCTTGAAATCAAAGTCTTTCACTTTGGAGAGCTTGAGATATTTTTTCTCAGGACCCACGATTGATTTTGGTTAGTGTGAATTTAATAATACCACAATATTAAGATGTTATCTTGTAGAATCCTGAAATACTGCATTCTATCTTAAACTGCTCTGATAACAAAATATGCAAATGTTTTTCATTTCACTGATAGCCTTTCTACTACTGATTTTGTTCAGATGTCCAGTCCCTTTCTCCAGAGAAAACATATTAAGCCTATTACCTGTTTCTGGTAGCCGGTTACCAGCAATACTCTGCAGGAGGTAAGGGAGAGTTTACAAATATCTTCACAGAGCTAAGCCCTAATGGATGAACATGGGCCCACAAGAGAGGGAGCAGCAGTTCAGGCTGGGAATGCCATGTGCAAAACATTGACATATGGAATAATATAGTTATTTAGCAAAGCTAATGTTTCAATATTTCTTCCACTGGGCATATTACTTCATCATCTTCCTCTGCTTCGAGGAGTATTGCTTGTTTATTGAAATTCATAGAAATGGTATGCATTCTCTTGCTTATCACCTGCTTTTTTCACTCAATATTGTGTTTTGTGTCCAGCAGTAGTTCATGTATTTCAATGTTGTACAATAATCTATTGTATGAGTCTAACAAAATTCATTCATCCATTTTCTTGGTATTGGACATTCCTTCTGTATTAGAGCTTCTGTTACACTGTTCTGTATTAAGCAGTCCACATTTGTTTCTCTCATGGACATCACGTAGTTCCTGAGAGTGCTCTTCTTGCCAGAAATAAATAAGATTTGGGTTTGATACTGAGAAACTGAAAGGTGATGCCCCAGTTTTGTTCTTATAACTTTGGCCTTGCTCCAAATTATAAAAAGGAAAAAATGTTTTTGCATTTTCAGATTGAGTCCTGCATCTTGGGTCTTCTGATGTGGTGACAGAAGCAGCTGTCCCAGGAGGATCTGTCACTAGGAAGGATGAGTCTGTAGGAACCTTTGCTCACAGTGTTTCCTAAACTGTGCCCTCCTGGAAAAACCCAGCAGCCTTCTTAGTAGACCCATCCATCTTCTGAAATTCTTTTTAGCCTCTTGGACAAATCAAATTCCCTCACACTTCCTACAGCAGCAGCTGCATGAAAAAAAGCAAACCCAGCTAGCTTTCTAGCATGATAAATTATTTGGAGACACAAACACCAAGGAGTTTATGCAAATGAAACCACAGAATATTGAAGTACAAACTGAGCTCATGTGTTATAAGAACTCAAAAGGTCGTGTCTAGATGGTCCAAGGATAGATCACAGAATTTAAATTGGTTATCCATAGAATTCAATTAAGTCCAACAAATATTGACTCAGCGTCTGGTCTCCTTGGGACAGAACTGTAAGCAGGGAGGTGGGGTATGATAGGCAGGATGGAAGGACAAGAGAATGAGACATAAACACTGCTTGCAGGAAACTCTCAGCCTAGGTTCGAGAAGGTGAACGGAGACAAGCAAAATGATTGTGATAAAGTGTGAAGGCATAACACAGTCTTGATGAAATGTCCAGGACATTTCTTAATCTGCCGGGGTTTGAAGCCTGGCTTCGTCACTTAGAGCTAAGTGACCTTGGCACATTGTGTCGTCGAATCTCAGTCTCTTCGTATATAAGACTGGGTTTAATGATAGTATACTATCTACTTTACAGTTTATTAAACCCCATATCTGTCTAGAGCATTTAAGCCAGCACTGCCACACAGTGCTTAATGAATGACAGCTATGCAATGTCAGGGGAGGCACAAAGCAAGTAGGAAATGTTGCACCTAGTTGAGAGTTTGGAAAAGACTTAAAGAAGTAAGTTACACTTGAAAAACAAAGAAAAGACATCAACTGATAGGAACTGGTGAGAAACCCACTTGGCATATGTTTATAGTTGTTGCTGTTGGGGTATGTGGTCTCTGAGGTCAGTGTCTACTACACCTGTCACAGTCATCCACATATCCCTGGTACCCACCTCTACAGAGGGGGCCTTTATGAAGAAAATCATAACCAAGGGAACACATTATGGTGGGAAGGCACAGGGTGTGTGTGGGGTACCTTATATAGGCAATTCCACCAGTAGCCTCACTCCAGGGGAGACTAGAGTGTGAGAATGGAGGTAAATTGCATAGAGCTTTCAGTGCAAAATGAAGAGTTGCATTGACAGGCACGGAAATCATTTTGCTTTCATTTCTTTTCCTTAGAATTTTGAAGGAAATAAAAAAAAGCCGCTGAGCCACACTGCAGAATCAGCTGAAATGTTACGAACTCATCTTTCATTTTCCTGCCATCAGTTATGTGAAATTAGACATTCTCTTATGCCTATAAATTGCTTAATCTAAGTTTGTGCTGCAAATGATGCCAATGGCTTTCGAAGCTGCTGCTTGAGCTAATGAAGAGGTTGATAGAATCTGTGAGGATTATTTTCTAGAGCAGGCAAGTTCTACAGTAATCTAACCTGAAATGGGTCATAGATAAAAATGTTGCATGAATTCCCTGATTGTAGGTACTCAAGTGTCAGGATTGTGTGTGTGTGTGTGTGCGCGCGCGCATGTGTAACCCCTGGTTCTCTCTATTCTAACTAATAATGGGCTTCTTGAGAGGTTGGTCAGTTCAAAGAAATATAATGGTCATTTGTCAGCCTTAAACTTTTTGTATTTATGAGCCTTTTACAAGCATTTTCCAATATCATGTATCATTTAGTTTTCAGAACAACTTTGTTCAGTGGGTTTTATCACCTTGATGGGGCTCAGACTCCTGTCATCTGACTCCCAGTCTCAGGAGTTCACTCCTCAACCACAAGACCCTGTGTGTGTCAGTGTTTTCCTCTGAACTCTCTAGAATTCTTCCTGTAGCATATGTTCATGTATGAAATGATTTATTTTTAAGCCACAAAATGATTTTCTGAATATTGAGGCTTCTTCAAAATGTTGCATACAGCTATTGTTACCTTGACCTTTTTCTAATTTTAAAGTTACAATTCCTTATCTTATCCAGAAAAACAACAGCAGCAAATAAAATAATCTAGTAATTAACTGGGTTCAATTTTATAAAGCCTCTTGATCTGAATGTAATGGTAACAGGCCCAGTCAAAACCTATGAGGAAGATTCTAATACAGAGATGGAAAGACATTAGGGCTAGGCACCTGTAGCTCAGTGGTTAAGGTGCTGCCCACGTGCACCAGGGCTGGTGGGTTTGAACTCAGCCCATGCCTGCTAAATAACAACAACAGCAGAAAATAGCCAGGCATTGTGGCAGGTGCCTATAGTCCCAGTGACTAGGGAGGCTGACACAAGAGAATCACTTGAGCTCAAGAGTTTGAAGTTGCTATGAGCTTTGATGCCATAGCATTCTACAGAGGGAAACAAAGTGAGACCCTGTCTCAATTAAAAAAAAAAAAAGACGTTTAGGTAGGTCTTTAAGTGGAAAGTTAGGACATAGAAGGCAAATAGATGTCTGATACCCCATTAGCCAGTGTGCTCCCACCTGTAGCTGGGAGCAACACAGAGTGGTAGAAAGTGTGTGTGCTCTGGAGTCAGACACACCTGTGTGAACTGGTTCAGTTGCTCCCAAGCTATCAAAAGTGGGTCTTGATCTTGAATTGAGCACAGATGCCAAAACTCAATTTTCTCATTTGTAAGGTGGGTTTACTAATAGTTATGTGATATTCACTTGTTTCAATCATTCATGAGTCAATAGACATTTTTTCAAGACCTATTATGAGACAGATATCCTATTGGCTGGGAATAGAGATAAAGGTAAAAATAAAATAGACACAATTGTTATCTCCATGTACTTGAAGTCTAGAGTAGAATATGGTATTGTACAGATACTTATACAATCAAAAAACTAAAATTCTGATAAAGGATGTGGGGAAATAATGCAAGATGTTATGGGAGTGTGTTAGTATGGTCTGGGGGGATCAAGAATCTCTAAAATCGAGACAAAAAGGAGTAATAGGATGAGTTGCAATATAGGGTGATTGTAAGGATGGTAGGTTTTGCTTATTTAAGTGTCTGGTATAGCTCCTGGGACATAATAATCATCAGCGATGACAATGATGTCTGGGTGACTTCCCATTCAGATATTTTGAGGCAATTGAAGAAGGGTTTCCCTACCATCTTTCTCTTTCACAGATCACATCCTTTCCTTAGGGCACAGATCCCTGCTTCCCACGCTCAGATGGGAAATCCTCAGAGGTTTATTCTAAGTTACTCTCCGATTCTAACTCTGAGGAAGTATGTTGTTACTGACGGATAAAAGATCAGTCCTAAGACTGACAGCAATTACTCACAGGAATGGGTTACTCCAATCAAGACTACATTTCTAATAAGATGTAATATCCCATCCTGAGAGCAAGTTTTATTTAAGAGAAAAAAAAAACATATGAATGACCCCTGAGAATGGAACAGGCACCACACAGGGCAGAAATGTCAGCTAGAGATCCCGGGAGCTTATACACTGCAGTTACTAGAAAGAGATTGAAATGTTTGAAAACATGCTGGCTTCCGAGGAATTCTATCCAGGAAGCCTGTAGGATGTCTACTTTCTAATGGCAAAAGTGGTTTCTGCTGTACTCACAGTCCATAAAATCTGTTAGCTCATTATAATAACTAATGCTTCCTTGGGGTTTCTGACCGACAGCATTATTCCATAGTCCTGATCACCTTTGATTGTCTCCCCAGACCTGGGGATTGCTGACTTTTGCTTATTGTGACTCTAAGAGGATATCATTTCTGTATTACTGAGGCCTCTGGGGCCTTCTAAAGACAGAAAAAAACAGGCTCATCCTTCCATCTACCATCTCTCTAGACTTTTTGAGCACCTGCCAATTCTTGGTCTTGAGTTAGAAGTTGCAAATAAAGAATATATCAATAATAGTTTCTGCCATCCAAAAGTTCACAATCTCATGTTCTGATGAGACAAAGTAGAGGGACCTATGAGAGCAGAGATGAAGAAATGACTAACTTGGGGTGGGCACATTGGACAGGTGGCATATAGAGATAGGCCTTGAAATGAGGTCTACCTACCAGAAATGGGGATGACCGGCATTCTAAGCAGTACATTGTCCACAAAAATGCATAGCGGAAAGAAAAAACATAATTGTCAGATTAAGTGATCCATGAACCAAACATATTCCATAATCGTTCATTTAATTAAATACAATGTGTTTTGAGGCCCTTTGGTGCAGAAAGAGGAAGAGAAAGAGAAGGTGAGGGAGAGGGAAAGACAGGGAGGGGTGGAGGAAGGAGGGAGAGAAAGGCACGAAGAGAAAGAGAGAGAAGGAAGGGAGGAAGAGAGGGGGAGAGAGAAGGAAGGTAGCTGATAAACAGACTCATAAGGGCTATCTCTGGTAGAAGGGTATTGAATTGATGAGGGTGACAGCATTTAACTCAAGCGTTTACAGGTTAAGGTAAAGATACCTGAGTTCTTGTTAACCTTATGAACATGGTCAAATTGTCAACCTTATTTTTCCTGTTGGGATGGGTGAGAAAGCTTGGTAACACATTTGCATCACTGAGGATTCTTTCCTTGTCCTCCTAATTCTAAACATCAATTATTTAGCACTTGATAACTCAAGGTTTATATCCTAGAACTTTCATTATTTGCCATATGACCTTGAACAAGTTTCTTAATCTCTCTAAGCCTCAGTCTCTCCTTATGTAACAAGGAGGCAATCCCTTTCTTGCATTGGTGTTAGAGGTATTAAGAATAATTTATATGAATATCTCAAATGGTCTGTGGTACACAGAAGGCACTCAGTGAATGGATGTTTTTATGACTCTTTCTGCCATTACTTTTGTTTCCAGTAGTAATTTTTCTAGTACTATTTCATTTTTTGTATGATTTCTTTTTCTATATTAGATTATAAAAGTCTGTGGAGAAATGCGTTGGATTTTACCTTTCCCTGGGCACCTGGCTAGTTCCAATGCTTGGTAAATACTTGGTAATTCACTGATAAAAAATGCTTAAAAATGTACAGTTGAGAGAGTAAATTCCTCTTTACTTTCCTAGCATAAACAATTTTATCTAATGCCTTAGGTGCTATAAATAATTTACAGGAACTTCACAAAATATTATAGAAAAACAGATAAAGTTCAATCATAAAAGTGATATGCAGGGCAGCGCCTGTGGCTCAAGGAGTAGGGCGCCGGTCCCATATGCCGGAGGTAGTGGGTTCAAACCCAGCCTCGGCCAAAAAAAAAAAAAAAAGTGATATGCAATCTTAAAACATTTCAGAAATAGCCCTTACTCCTGTATATTCTGCCAGAAAATGAAGCATGCCTTTCATCCATAAAGAGGGGCAGGATGCAGGGGAATTTGGGGGGAGGGGACATTAGGCTGTTTAATTGGATCTACATAATTATTTCTTTTAACCATCCTTTTCTTCTGATAGGATTAACATTGGATAGAAGGCACATTATTTTGCCAAAGATTTTTATAAGTTATTGTGCATAGGAATCACGTAGAAAAGCTTAGCCAACTACAGTGTTCTAACTTCAGGAATTCTGTTTTAGAACTTCAATCCTGTATCCTGAGGTTCTACCCAGGCCACAGCCTCAGCCAGAGTCCTGTCTGTCTCACACACCCCCACCCTAACCCCCCAGCCCTGCCCCAGGCTGAGACATGGAGGTGCTTGTGCTCACACAGGGTCCCCCTGTCTTCTGAGCAGGTAGATAATTATCCTCTTTATCGTCCCTGCAAGCAGAGTCACAGTTCAGGAATTTGCTAATTACTGTCCCCTGTTGACTGATTATCCTCATCCATCTTGTGTATTCCTGGACACATTCAGTTTTTAAATCAATTTAAATCCCAGGTTCACAGCCACTTACCTGAGTGGATGCACATGATATATTTATCTGTCACTGCCACCACCACACTGATGGCTGCTACCACAAATGATTATAGCTAAGGCAGCAGCTGGTGTCTAGTGAAGCTACCGCTTCCCAGGAGCCCTCCTGGAGGCTTTGTAGTTCCCACTAGGGGTGAATTAGTACCTGACTATGGATACAGACGGTTTGGCTCAGAGAGATTAAGTAGCATCTTCAAGGTCACAGAGCTGGAAAGCAATAGAGCTGTGATCCGATCTGTTTTCAGACCCCTATTACTTCTACTACAGTGCAGGAAAGGCAAATGATGTCTTTTCATCATTTCTACTAGTTAAGTATGATTTGTAGCATTTCCAACTCCTGCCTTGATGAGAGAAGAACCATTTTAACTTTTTCAAGGTGAGAATTCAGAATGATTTTTTCATATTTATTATTTTAAATTCATCTTATCTTTTTAGTCCAGAGATTTGCTGTGGGACAGGAGCCATTGATGCCAGGCCACATAAGGAACCATCAACATCTTCAGGTATATCTTGAGCCAAGAGCTCCAAATGCAGAGTTGAAATACTTGAGGTAAAATGCAACCTTTTTGAAATCTCTCTCTCCTGTTAATTGTTAATCCAAAGCAATATAGTTTACTGCACATATTTCAAGATACTTCAGAAAAGGAGCAGCTTCCCCATGAGCCTTTCTATAGAGGACAGCTTGGAAGCCGAGTGATAAAGTGACAGCCTGGAACTAGTCAATCTCAGGCTACAGAGAGATCTACTGCATTGCAGAGTCCAGGGACTACCTCACGGTAAACAACAGCTGTAGCATTGGCCAGAGCTCTGCCGGGGGAAATGTGGGAGCAGCTCCAAGATGCACGAGACTGCGCATGTGCAGAGAAATGCAGCCAGGACATTTGCATCTTTCCTGTAAGGTGAGCAGAAACAACCCTCCCTACAAAAAGGTTTCAGATGGAAATTTCCTGATAGTTGAGAATAAAATGCAAATAATAATTTCCCATGTTGAGGAAACCTGGATCCAAATATGAACAAAGGAATGACCCTAAAGAGCAATGACTTAAGTAGACGTCACTCCAGCAGTGGGTGCTGGGTGTAGGAAGATACAAGAGCAGTGGGCACAGGTGCAGTGAGATTTCATATGTATCTAAGGAGCAGGCTTCTGGAGATACTCACATCTCAGGTTGCAAGTTTTGTATCTCAAGTCTGCTCCTGAAATACAAATATGGTACCTGTGGTGCTTCATTGTAGGAAAGAATATTCAAATCAGAACCATGAGGTCTTATTCCCTGGGCAACTCATGCCTTCTCTTGGTCTCAGTTTGCCTTCTCTAAAAAGAGGGGTGTGGACTACCTTAGTGCTTCTCAAACTCTAGCGTGTATAAGAGTCATTCGGGGATCTCGTTAAATGTAGATTCTGAGCAGGGCACAGTGGTGCATCCTTGCAGTCCCAGATCCTCAGGAGGCAGAGGTAGGAGGATTGCTCAAGGTCATGAGTTCTAGGCTATGGTACACTATGGTTGTTTGCAAGTAGGTCCCAGGTGATGCTGATGCTGCTATTCTGGGGTCCATAATTTGACTAGCATGGGATTAGTTTCCAAAAGCTCTTCACCTTGACATTGGGTTAAAAGAGAGAAAAAAACTGGGGCCTTTATGGATTTAATTCAGTAATCTCAGGATTTTAAGTGTTTTAAAAAGTCTCCATTCAGATACTTACTGGGCCAATCTTATGTTATGGGTACTCTTTTAGAAACCAAGTACTGTACACAGAGAGGGAAGAATTGCCAAGATCCTTTCCTAGAGGGAGACAGGCAATAAACAAAAAATAAGTGGACATGGTAATTCAGACCAGGAGAGAGAATGTTTCCTGGAATGTAACTTCCATGACCACCTGGATTTTACTTTCTTGTTAGTATAGCTGTTCCCATTACCTGGAAGAGCATCTGAAACATAGTGATATTTGTTGAACAAAGGAATAAGTAAATATGTTAAGTCCTACCTAAAAACAACATAAAATAAAGTAATTCAAAGGAGAGTGAGAGTAATATGGGCATTTTAGTTCAGCAAATAAAGGTCCCTCTGAAGAGGTTGCATTTTAGCCAAGTATTGCAGGACAGGAAGGAATTAACTTTGCACATACCAGTTTTCCAGACAGTGGGAATGGTAAGTGCAAAGGCCCTGAGATGGGCTTGGTTGGAACACTCAAGATTCAGCATGGAGACCTGTGGCTAAAGGGCTGGTGAGGACTGGCCTCAGTCAGAGGATAGAGAAAAGAGATAGACTTTGGGAGAAGTAGGCAAGGATAAGACCATGAAGGGTCCTGTGGGTCATGGTCAGGGATTTTGTTTAAATGCTACAGAAGATCATGGAGACTTCATGAAAATCCTGGCCTAATGTGATTCATGTTTTAAGAAGACCAGTCTGACTGGTGTTAGAGGACCTGGAAAGGCAAGTGGGGAGGAAGCGTGACAGGAGGCAGTTCCAGTTGGAGGGAAATCCCAGTGTTCCAGGTGAGAAAAGGTAGAGGTGGTTTGATGACAATCTGAGAAAAAGCAGGTGCTTATACAAATAGATTCAAGGTAGATGTGGCAGGATTGACTGCTGGAGTTGATACTGGCTGGGGCCTGTGGAGGTGAGTGGGTGGAAAGGAGTGAAAGGAACAACCAAGGCTTCTCCTTGCTCAACCTTTTAGCCGATGTAAGGATATGTGCTCCTTTATAAATCAACTTATTTTTGGACAGCTTGATTTGTAGGTAGAATTTTCACGTATGTTTACATCTGTCCCCCTGCATCTTCATTCACTGATCTGCAGCCTAGCTTTTGAAGTTACAAAGAGTCTATGGCTTCTTCCTTCCAATAGTCTTCCAAATGCTCAAAGACAGAGATTGTACTCACGTACTCCATGAGCCTACTCTCCACCAAGCTAAATGTGTCCTGTGTGTTCATGCCATCTTCTCACACCAGGCATGACTTGACTTTGTCTCTAAAACATGCTTGTTATGTGAGTTAGAATCTCTCAGTGGTTCATCCTTCCTGGTCCCTGCATGGAACCAGGCCTAGAATGGGTACGTGCTGAAATCCTCAATTGTTGTTTCACAAATACATCACACCATGGCCTTATGTGATGAGTTTTTAAAAAGACTAATGTCTGTGTCCCATCCTGGAAAGACTCATTTAGTTGATAATAGGTGTATCCCAGACATATATTGTCAGATAATGTCTTTATGCATTAAAGTATGAGAAGTATTTGTCTAAATCAGTAGTTCTAAACCTTGGTTGCACATTGGAATTATGTTAGGAGCTTTAAAAAAATACTAATTTTTAGTTCTACTCCAAGAGATTCTGATGTTTGGAATGTATGCTTGGGCATCGGGATTTTTACAAGTTCCCTAAATGATTTGAATGTACAATCTAATGAGAATCACTACTCTGTATCTTATGTATGACAGTAATTAAGCTCATGGCCATGAATAAGGTACTTATTTTCTTCCACAATTTCCTCTTTGAAGAAAGTAAACCATGGCTCTGGCACAATGGACCAAAGTCATATTAAGTATTTAGTACATTTTCTAACAAAGGAAGCTTAGAAATTTAGGAGATTCTGAAAAAAATCAGGCTGATGAAGAAAGATGAAATCTGAATTAATTTTCCCAGAAAAGTGAAGGTTGGAGATTGGTTATAGATTTTCAATTCCTAGAAAGGTAATTTAATAGAAGATACCAACCAGCTATTCTCCTTTGCCACCAGAAGAGCAGCCAAGACAAGACAGTAGTGTGAGAGAGGTTGTCATGGTACCTGGGATTATTTCCTGGTGATTACTGGGCCAGTCATCCAGGTGCTATTATCCTCAGGGCAGCTGGTGCCAGGCACTTTAACAATGAGAGGGACTATGTTTATGACAACTAGGCTTTCCATGGAAGAAATGTTTTGGTCACCAAGATCCTGGGGGCTATGGAAGCTGAAGGAGGGGCAGAAGTTATATCGACTCTACAAATCTATTTGTATAATGCAAAATGGTCAAATTAAATTGCACAATGGTCCCAAGTGTCAAGCCCAGAACAAAAGGATACTATAGCAGCAGGATGACATCTCAATGAGTAAACAGGTCACAAAGTAGGCAAGGAAAGTGGAGTTCAACTGGGACAGACACAGCAGCCAGAGGCCAGTGGTATTTCTTGGTAACTTTCTAGGGCTGTAGGTTGGTAAGGAGACACCTTGTGTTTTCAGTGGTGTGATGGGAAGGAAAATTACTTCCAAATCAAAAAGCTATGGCTACAAATCCCAGCCCCAGCACTTTTTAGCAGATGACCTCAGATTATTTTCTAAAAGACAAATAACATTGTCTTATGCAATTGCGATAATAAAATAGGACCAAAAGTAAAGTAACCTTTATATCACTTGGTATCAAGAAGATATTTAATAGATGGTGGATGTTGGTGGTGTTTTTTGCCATCATCATGGTTATACAATAGTTCCAAGAAAATGAAACTTATGGTCAATTAAACCAGAAATTCTTTTTCACAAGCCACCCCGCAGAAGAGATGTGATTCCTGGCTGACAAGAGCCTAATGCGCAGTTGTCAGGATTATTCATCACAGAGAGATCTTTCTCACAACCCAGATATTTGCCAGTAAAAATCCTCTTGCATCATCAAGTTTGTAAACTGATTTTACATGTAAAGTAGAAACTTTAACAGCATAATGGAGTGAGCCCAGAGCATAATTCTACTCAGCCACATAATTTTTGAGTGCAGATTTCATTCCCCAGGCAATTGAAGCAGTATCAAAAATACACTACTCGGACCTGATCAAACTAAAAAGCTTCTGCACAGCCAAGAACATAGTAAGTAAAGCAAGCAGACAGCCCTCAGAATGGGAGAAAATATTTGCAGGTTATACCGCTGATAAAGGTTTAATAACCAGAATCCACAGAGAACTCAAACGTATTAGCAAGAAAAGAACAAGTGATCCCATCTCAGGGTGGGCAAAGGACTTGAAGAGAAATTTCTCTAAAGAAGACAGATGCACAATCTACAGACACATGAAAAAAAAGCACATCATTCTTAATCATCAGAGAAATGCAAATCAAAACTACTTTGAGATATCACCTAACCCCAGTAAGAGTAGCCCACATAACAAAATCCCCAAACCAGAGATGTTGGTGTGGATGAGGAGAAAAGGGCACACTTCTACACTGCTGGTGGGAATGCACAGTAATACATTCCTTCTGGAAGGATATTTGGAGAATACTTAGAGATCTAAAAATAGACCTGCCATTCGATCCTCTAATTCCTTTAGTAAGTTTATACCCAGAAGACCAAAATTCACAATATAGCAAAGATATCAGTACCAGAATGTTTATTGCAGCCCAATTCATAATTGCCAAGTGCCCATCGACCCACGAATGGACTAGCAAAGTGTGGCACATGTATACCATGGAATATTATGCAGCCTTAAAGAAAGATGGAGACTTTACCTCTTTCATGTTTACATGGATGGAGCTGGAACATATTCTTCTTAGCAAAGTATCTCAAGAATGGAAGAAAAAGTACTCAGCCCTACTATGAAGCTAATTTATAGCTTTCACATGAAGGCTATAACTCAACTATAGCTCAAGAATATGGGGAAAGGGCCAAGGGAGGGGAAGGAAGGGGGGAGGTTAGGGTGGAGGGAGAGTAATGGGTGGGGGCACATCTAAGGTGCATCTTAGAATAGGTACAGGGGTAACCTACTAAATGCAGAATACAAATGTCTACATACAATAAGAAAATGCCATAAAGGCTGCATTGAACAGTTTAATGAGAATATTTCAGATTGTATACGAAACCAGCACATTGTACCCCTTGATTGCACAAATGTACACAGCTATTATTTAACAATAAAAAAATAATAAAAAATAATAAAATAAAATTCTATACTTAAGCCAGTTTCCTTTATTCCAGGAGAATCGGTCTTTGGTATGGCGATGGACAGGTTTTGCCTTTCAGTATTATGCATCCTCCTAACTTTAGGAATATATGAAAGATGTTACACATGCCTAATCCTTTTGGAAGATAAACATGGGGTATTATATATTTATATTAATCATCACTCCTTTTTACAAATGGAGAAACATAGGCTTAAGTATCTTGTCCAAGACCATGTTACAAGAGTCAAACTCAAGTCTGTTGGATTCCAAGATCCATACTATAATACCTCTTCAACCACCTCTACTGCCTTATATCTACATCTGGAAATAGGACTTCTAGGCAAAAAGCCAGACTTCCAAGCAGGGTATATTTAGTAAAATTAGCACAATCAAAAAATCATTCATAAACAGCACTGATGGGGAGTGATCATCCCTGAGAAAAGTGGAGCTGTGTGCACAGAAGGAATACATCTCCACATTATGGCTCTCAGTTTAACCCTTTCACATCTATTCACTTATTCATTTGTGTACTCATTCATTTGATTATTGAGCATACAGCTGAACTTATTCCATGCTTCAAAGGGACCCAGCAATGAGTCAGACAGATGACTAAATGCAATTGTGCTCAGTTTATGAAGGATACCTTGATGTCTGTGATGAAAAAGGAATGTCTTCCCCTTCTGAAGCCCCTCACCACTCTTACCAACATTACCTGTGGTATCCAGGGCTCTTGGATGACAGTACATTATAAAATGCATGGAGCTTCCTGCCACACCTCCAGGCCTCTGCTTTTAGACGCTCTCCCTGTCCACACTCTCAAATACGGTTCTCATTTATTAATAGTTTACTACTTCCCAAAGTCCTGCAGCCCTAATACCCGACACTTCCTTGAAACCTGGGCACTCAGTACCTGTACTCAAAGGCTGTGTGCAGTCATTAAACACTGCAGTTTTGCATTGGGTTTGGGTTCTACTTGGCCATCTAATTCCTTGTAATCTCAATTTCCTTATTTGTGCAGTTGGGATAAGGCCAGTGGCTTACTCTAACCAACTGTTGCTGCTCTAATCAGATATTATTCTCATGAGTTTCCTAAAACTGTATAACTATATTTTCTTCCTCTTCAGGAGTTTCCACCAACTTTTTCTTGCTGTATAATCAAGACCAATCTAAATCATGTTTTCAAGAACCCCCTTACCCAATATTATCTTTTCTACTTTTCCTAACCTCTCAGTGCTCTGACTCAGTGGACTGACTACTGCTCCAGAAACATCCTGAGCTCTCCATTTCCTCTCTCTTTGTTCAGCCTTCCCTTCTCGCAGACTGCCTTTCCCTTTGCTCTGCACTGCTCACCTTTGCAATCATCTGGTTGTGCAACCTGAGCACAACCTCCACCATGGAGTTTTCCCAGATGCCATTGTTGGAATCAACCCTTATTTCTTGTGCTTACCACCATTATAATTCTGTCTGTCTTTAACTGAAGTTACTCTGATAGATGTTTGTATGGTGAGCTTGATGGTGAGCTTCTCAAGGTCAGGGAACAGGTTTATGAAGGCTTTTTGAATAAAATGAAGTGAAATTCATCCTCTGCCTACCTTAAGTGGAAAGGCACTGTCTACCTCAGCAAACATGAAACCCTACTTGGTTTAGGGTTAATTCTTTAATTCTGTTTATGCAATCTATTTTCTCTCCGATTCCTAGGATATTTGAGCTGGCATGACATAGGATTTTCTGGATGATTTAGTCTTCCATCATTTATGATCTCCCTAACCATGTAACTATTTGTTTCAGGGCAGACATTTGAAGAAAAGGTTAGTTTGAGTCTCAAACTTGAGATTTGCTTCTTGTGTCAGACAGCGACACATAGCTTGAATAATGTATTGAATGGTTTCAAGAATCAGGCCCTGTGGTAGAGTACAGGTAGACCTCTCAATTATTCATCACCACACACTGGAAGGAAAAAAGAAGTGAGAGAAGATCAGGAAAGTAGAAGAATCTGATAGCAAGGCTTGGGGCTCCCACTCAATTTGTTCTTAAAGGGTAGAGTGATGATCAGCTCTCCTGATGTAAAGTAGATTCTGAGGAAAGTGGCATTTAGGGGCATGAGATGATAGGTCTGAACATCCAAAAGAGACCTTAGGTATGTATGAATGCCTTAGCAATTCCCTCGGGAAGACGTGATGGAGTGCCAGTGCATGCCATAGGACAAGGGTGGGGAAACTTTTCGTGTTGGGAGGCCTCATTAATTTAGCCATAATCAGGAAGCTTCAATTAGATATAGTTAACAATGTAAATTATTTTGTAAAAATCTAACTACTATGTACTTAATTATTTCAAAAAATGAAAATTATTTGTTAATTTTACAGTTTTGGCCAGGGCTGGGCTTGAACCCTCCACCCCTGGTATATGGGGCCAGAGCCCTACTCCTTGAGGCACAGGTACCTCCCTATTTGTTAATTTTAATGTTAACTGACTTTTTAATGAGTTTGCTGGGTCTGCTTTTTGTTCCAAAGCATTTAAATATTTCAGTTTGAGTTGATTTTCTAGATGGGTGTATGTATCAGTCATTTGTGATCTGAAGGATGTCTTGAGATGGGCTAGGTAGGAGGATTCATAGTAATAAGTGATCGAAAAGCAAGAGGCATATTTGGGGTATGTTGCCAAAGGCCTCGGTGTCTTCAATTTTTCATATTTCAGTTGGATCTTTCTTAACATCAAACAATGACTTTATTTATTTATTTACTTATTGCAGTTTTTGACTGGGACTGGGTCTGAACCTGCCACCTCTGGTATATGGAGCCAGTGCCCTACTCCTTGAGCCACAGGTGCCGCCCTAAACAATGACTTTAAACTGTTATCTACTGAGAGATATCATTGTCTTAGTGATATCAACTAGGTGAGGCTGAAATGCTAATGTGAGTGTGATGTCATAATTCTCAAAGCCAGTGAACTTTTCATTGTAGTCTCCAAATAATAGGTCTATAGCAGCTGCATAATCTTCTGATGACTCATGTATATCATCTGTTCATCAGTGACCTTTTCTAAGGGAGGAAAATGTTCATCCAAAATTTTCTTTTGTAGAAGTGTTTTGAAAAAAAGATAGTTTGTTTCAAAATGCTTGGATTTTTGCCACATATCAAAGTATATAGACTTAATTTTACCTTGCAAAGAAATATTCAATCATTTTGATTTGATGTGCTATCACAGAGAAATGATGCATTCCTACAGAAATCTTTCAATAATACACATTGCTGATTCTGTTTTTCATAAAATTGAAATGTCTGTTCTTGCAGAGAAAATTTTGGCTAATACCTGTCCCTGTGAGAGCCAACACACTTTAGAACAATATGGAAAATTCACACTGCATACCTCATTGTTCAACATTAGCATGTTAGGAAACTGGTGATACCCTGTTGCATTTGCAAAAATATAGTTAACAATACTTACAACTTTTTGCAAAGTGTCACTTAACAGAGTAGCTTTAGCACAGAGATTTTGTTGATGCAACATACAATGAAGAGAAATGAGAACATTTAGATCTGTTAATATTTATTTTATCTGTGCAATAAACCTTTCATGTTTTCTTGTCATGGAAGGTGCATTGTCTGTACATATATTCACTAAATTCACCAAATTTAGTCCAACTTCACATATATCTTGTAAGTTTTTGAAGATATTCTATTCCCTATGTTCTGTTCATAAGAGTGTCCAAAGTGAGTAACTCATCATAGCAAAGGAAATCTGCTATAACACAGATATAGTATAAGACCTGTGGTGAGTCAGTAGTATCAGCTCATTCTTCCAGAGCAATTGAATTATATACATTTTCCTTTTGAAGTATTTCATGAAATTTTTATGCTAAATTGAAGATTAACTTGTGCTATCAATTAGTCATAGTTCTCCTTGAAAGAGGCCCTTGTTTGTACTTTGAAATGTTATTGGGATCTAAGCATCCTACAGTTTTGACAATGAGTTCTTTTGTAATTTTTGCATCACTGAATAGCCCCCCCACTTTTTCCTGAGTATATAAGCTACTTTATAAGTTGCTTCAGTGGCATTCTTTCCACGTATTATAGCTACTTAAAAAATCATCTTTGTCTTTGCTTTTCATCTTTTAAGTTCTGCAGTACAAACTTTTGCACCTCTCTCTACTTGAAAATATTTGTGATCCTTCTGAGTGTTTTGATGCTGATGAGCATTGACTTTCTTTAATGTTGATATTTCAGTATCATAAAGCAAGCAAATCATCTTATCTTAGCATAAACGGGATAATATTGCAATTCTCATTTGAATTCTCATTTAAAAATCTGTTTTTTTCCTTCAGTGTTCTCTTGGTCTTTTTTGACATGATGGGCCGTCAAGCAGACAGAATTACAAAATACAGTAGAACCTCTGTGAGTTCACCAACCAAGGGACTGTAACAAATTGGTCAACATATGGAGGCTGTCAACATAAGGAACTTCCATATAGTACACGTAAGGGATGTCTGCTTTGTGAAAATTGGATCAACATAAGGAGATGGTCAACTATGGAGGGTCTACTGTACTGTCGAGCTGTGCAACTATTCACAATTCCATTACAAACAAAAAGACAGTGCATCATTGTCAGAAGTTGATAACACACTGGTGTACTCAACCCCTATCAACTCTCCCCAACCAGGCTCGTATGGTAATGGCACCAGTCAGGTGGGACAAGTTAGAACAAAATCATGAGCATAGGAACCATCAATTTAGCCCTCATGGCTCACTAATGTTTTAATTGTGCCCGTCAATCTGGGAGGATTATTTCATAGAAACTTATTATATTCTCCAGAATTTTAAATGTACTCATTTTTAAAATAAAATAAAAATATAAACAAAAATGTATTACTAAAAATAAAAGAATTTGTTGTGTAAAATTTGGGTTCAATCAAAAGGCCAAACATAAGGACCTAGAAGATCACATGTTCCCACCCCTGCCACCACGGGGAAGGTGTGTATGTGTGAGTCAGGTGCAGTGCAGTGGGTGCCAGGGAAGCTTTGAATACAAATTGGGGATAATTAGCTTTAGGACCAGGAAAGCGAGGGCTACTCTAGAGGGATAGGAGTAGGATACAAGAAAGCTAGGATACAAGAAAGAGCTAGTTTGGACTAAAGAAAATACCAGGTCTTCTATTAAGAGTGGAGCAATGAGTAAAAGTTGCCAAGCTGTGGTTAGATGTGCTCATGCCTTCCTATTCAACCACATTTCTTCTGAGCAGCAGGGGAACAGAGCGGTAAGTGTGCAACCTATTTACAAGATGATATCACTTGACATTCTGTCCTACCTTATCAGACTCAGAGATAGGAAAGAATGATAGATTTTGTGGAATAAAATGTGCTAAATACTGCTTATTTTAAGTTCACCTAGCTATCATCTAGGCCAGCTATCTTCAGGGAGGATTTCTTGAGGGATACCAGAATTAACCCAACCATCACAGCCCCTGCAATATTACCACCTCCTGACCAACATATGGCTGAACAAGGAAAAGTAAACTGCCATTTGAAGGATACTACTCTTTATAGAAAAGTGCTCCTCTTTTCTGCAAGCCAATGAAGAGGATGAATTCAAATGATGCAGAGAGCCTGATGGATGCAGTCTTTTCATGCCCTTCCTTGTCAATCTCCTCTGCTGGTGAACTGGCCTGTCACCCCTTGTGCAGCCTGCATAGCCAAAAAGAGATTTAGCAAAGAGACCATGACTGAGAGAGGGACTGAAGGGAGCATTCTTGTTCTTTGTCTTGATAAGGATGTATAAATTTCCAGTGGAAAGAGGCTGGGAAGAGCTCACTCAGATGCCTCAAAGGAAATTTACTCAAAGCACATCAACAACCATTTGCATGAGAAACAGCAACAATCAAGAGAAAGGGTTATAATGTGTCCAATCAAGTGGGATAAAGATCGTGGCCCTTTTCCTGTGCCTCCATAGTTCTTCAGCATCCACAGCATCTGAGAAAAGATCTTCCAGGAGAGAGAGAGTAATCACAGGCTGTCTGGAAGGGGGGCAACCCCCTTTCTACCTTCCCTACCTCATTCCACACTCCAAGCCAGAGTTCTCTCCTGTACCAGCAAAGGTGAAAAAGACAGCCGTGATCAAGATTGAATTTATGATTTTTAAATGAGACCTGTGCACCAGGATAAGACTCCTGTAATCACATAAAGAAACCAAAGAGTCAAGGAATCAAACAAAGATGTGACATTAAGAGAGATGCCCTCCGTCAGAAAGGGGAGTGACACAGCACTGATGGGCACCAGTTTCTGGAATAAAAAATAAAGCCATTTAATGTTTATAGCCAATGAGCTGAGACACACCAATAAATATAAATATCACTTTGAAAAACTAGTATAAAGTCAAATGGAAACTTTGAGAAGAGTGACACTGAATGATGATTCACTTAGCTTGGTTCCTTAGCAAATTTCACAGAAGAAAAGTTTATGGAAGAACAGTTTTCTTGTTTCTAAATCCTGGTATATTAAAACAGCAAAGAAACAATGGAAGAGGGAATTTATGCTGAGGAGCTGCGGCTGTCGCTGAATGCTTCATCACATTTTCCATTAAAAATCACAGTCTGCAGTCAATTTGCTACCACAGAGAGAAACATTAGAGAAATGCTTAATGTTTCAGGCTTAACTGGAACCGAAATTCAATGATTTCCCATTAATAATAATTTTACTCTCTGCCGTTGACTTGGAGCAATTTGCTGCCACTCTTTCCCTTTCTCTTTACAGATGCTGCTGAGTCTGAATATCCTGCTTAAGCACTGGGAGTATTAATTAAAAGTACCAGGAACCATAGTATCTTCAGTGAAATATTAGTATTACATGGAGGCCTGTGAATATAGAAGTTATTTATGGATAAGGCAAAGCTTGCCTTCTAGGGAACCTATAAATTAGCTTTTAAAACCCATAAGGAGGACCAACAAGCAATCTCTGTGTTGTGGCCAGCAAATCCAGATATTCAATAAATCTAAGTATTCTTGTCTGCTACCCTCAACTCTCTCCAGATTCTGGATATAATGTTTTCCTTTCTTGTAAGAATCCTCACAACTTCTGCAAGTGGCACAAGGACCCGTTGGGGAAGAAGAAGGGAGAAGGAAATGGGAACAACCGATGTCCCTGTTCTGGATCCCTAGGGGAGGTGAAGGGAATCATAAAACCAGGCTTTAGAGCCAGAGATCTCAAGTTTGAAGACGAAGCAGATAGGTGTGTCTGAGGTGCTCCCCGCCATCACTGAAGTTGTTACAGTGGCAATGCACAGAACTTGCTCTGAGTGTGTCCACACGTGTACAATCATGCATTTGCACACATGCACGCAAAGAGACAGATGAGCAATCCATACGTATCTAGCACGCAGCACGTGATGTAGGCGCAGTGCTGCTATTACGCAGCATGGGGCCCATTCTGCTTCCTCCTTGTTTTCATAAGAGACGGTCTTTGAATCAGGAACATGGTTGAAATAGTCCAAAGAACCAATTGAGACAAAAGAAGTTGAAGTTTCCTATCCCCCTGTGATCTTTGGTGTTATTTGGTGATGCTAAACAATGTTGTCATGCGAGCAATCAATATCCACCTTTGTTTGTAGCTGACTTTCCCACCTCTTCCGTGTTCTTAGTGACTGGATAAGTGATTGCTATCCAGGCCCGAACTGACTGATGAGTAAGGCAGCCTTCTCTGTCCACGGAAACTATAAAAACAACATGCGCAGTCCAGGAATCACAGATTTCTCTTATCATCAAACATCGTAGCTCCAACTTCTGAGTTTCCTTTTCTGGCTGTGCTGCAGAGACCACATACGGGATGTTTGATGATTATTATCAAGTGAGGCAGAAACAGAGTAGAAGTAGCCAAGACCTTGACCTCTTGCAAGGTTACTTCAAGCTTTATATTCCCCAATGTGAATAGTAGTTCTTTTGCAAAAAGTGCCCTTTGGATAAATTTCATATTTTCTCCTTGCTTAAAAGAGAGGCATTTGGATTTATGTTATACTTTTCAAAAATCTATAAAGAGAGTAAAAGGAATTATGAAGAAAAAAATAATTTTACTGAAATGTGAAGAAAAGCAACACTCCAAAAGGAAGTCCATGCTAGGGAGACACATCTTACATGTCAATAGTGGTGCAGGTATTTGGCCACATCAGTCTGGGTTAAACGGTTGGGGAAGAAGAGGTGACGAGGCTAACACACTGAGTTGGAAGATGCAGTAGCAGTCAGCACAGGGCCTGTGGTTCAACACACCTTAAAAACTACTGGCTGTCCTCGTTACACAGCAGTGGGATTTTGTTTCCTGGGGCTGGTCCTTCTTTCCTGTAGCCTCCTTGAAGTCTACTCTTCTGGCAGGGGCTTTGTTCCTGTTAACCTTGGCTTCTGCTCATCCCTTCTTCCCAGCTGTACACTCCTTCCCAATTGCTGATCCAGTATCCCTCTTTCCCTCCCAACTCACTATCCATCACCCTAACATCTTCCTTCTCCCTCTCAGGAGGAGATAGAGTTTAAGGAAGAGAAAATTCCCAGCCCGAGAATTTCTGGGAAACCAGGAGGAAGTCCCCACGTTTGGTCTTCGTTCCTGTGCTGACTTTCAGGAATGAAGCTAGAGCTGCCAGATTTTAAGGTCCACTGACTTTACTGAGTCCTCTGCAAAAGAATTCCTCTTCTTTTAAACTTTAGATGAATTTAGGAATAATTTTTCCTATTACCCCCCCCCCAGAGAGATATATAACATTTTACATTTCAAATTCTGGGGCTCTAATGAGATAATTGACCTGAAAACTTTTTGAAAAGCTAAGATATGTATACACAGCTGGATCATTATTTGAGTACCTCAAAGTTTAAGGTACTCGCTATTCCTCAAAGATTCCTTAAACGTTCTTCTTTATCTTCCCTGAAGATCTCATTTTACATTCAGATTTATTCTACCTAACAAAAGTCATCGGAGATAACCTCATATACATTTTAATAAGGCTGATCTTGTTCTGGAAGATGATGAGGTTTCGTTTGTGGTTGTTAAGGTGCAGAGTTTTCCAAATAAAAATTGAGAAATAAACTCCTGAAACTAATCACATGAATATGGTTTTTCTCAAAGATTATTATTTTTTGCTTGTATTTCTATTAAACTCTGAATTCCTAAGTTGATTTTAATTAACCAGAATAGCTTACATGGGTGGTCACATTTTTACTCTACAGTGTCCAAATCCCCAGGGGACAGGTTGTGTGGTTTCGATTTCATTGTGGTCCTTGTCCTGAAACAGAAAACTCTATAAGGTCAGGGACAGCTTCTGATCTATCATCATTATAAATCTCTTGTGTCTCATACTGTGCCTTGATATAGTAGACCATAAATATATGCTGAATGAAATAAATGTTGATTGAAAAAATCCTGTTTTAATATACTTTTGAAGAATTCATCTCAGTAAGTTTGTGTATTATTTTCAGTCTTTTTGAGACAGAGTCGCATTACATCGCTCTTGGTAGAGTGACATGTATCACAGCTCACAGCAACCTCAAATTCTTGGGCTTAAACGATTCTCTTGCCTCAGCCTCCCAAGTAGCTGGAACTACAGGTGCCCGTCATAACGCCCGGCTATTTTTTGGTTGTACACTATACTGGATTACATTATGTTTTAAAAATTATTCTGTGTAGTAAAAGGGAATGGTGGAAAGAACATTAAACATAAACCCAGCTGAGCTGAACCCTTGTTCATTGAACTCTACTAACAATTAACCATTTATTTGCTATAAAAGATGACCTTCGGATTTCATATTGACAATGAACAATGACGGAAAGTTTGGAAAAAATTCTTTCTGGGCTATAGATAGAATGTCTTTACTTGACCTTTCCCCTCCGTTTAAGTTAATGCAATTTGGATTACATAATTTTTTTAATATGAAGGGAAAGTGTTTATCTTGAATGATGAAGTCTATAATTGCAGTTTAAGTCATATTTTAAAGTATTCTGCTTGATATAGAAAAGCAACAAGAAAAGTAATGAGTTTCATTCATTTGGTCCTTCACTACTTACAAGCTATGTGATCTTGAGCAAGTCATTTTGTTATTTTGGGCTTCAATTTCTTCATGTGCAAATTGGAAGACACCACTAAGTGGATTCTCGATCTTTTCCCATCTGTATTCTCCTGTGATTCTTGATTTATTCAACGCTCCAAAGATTTGGCACTGGCATTCTTGTTCTCATCCATTATTCTTTTATTCAGCAAATATGACCGAGTAGCTATTAGGTATAGGCACTGTGCTAGGTTCTAAGAAATCATTGCTGGTCCCTGACCCATGAAGGTTATCATTTCTTTATTTTTCCTTTTCTGAAGTTTCCCTAAGAATACCTAATGCCCATTAGGAGATGTACAGAGGAATATTAACTAGAAGCACAAAGTACACATATTCCATTACAGGAGAAGTATTGTAAATGAACACAATACAACCATGCGAGGTTGAGGGGAAGCAGAGTCAATATAAAGTTCAAGTTAGGACAGGTTTGTAATTTTATTACTTTTTCTTTTATAATTTTAAAATTTATACTATTTTTTTGTTATAGTTTCTCACATTTTCATGATTCTTTTTAAATTTTCACTCTTTAATTCAGTAAGAATTTATGTTAATGTACTAGAATGTTTATTGCAGCTCAATTCACAATTGCCAAGATGTGGAAGCAACCCAAGTTGCTTGAATGAATGATCCGTGAATGAATAAGAAAAGATGAAGACTTTACATCTTTTGTGTTTACCTGGATGGAGTTGAAACACATCTTTCTTAGTAAAGTAGCTCAAGAATGGAAAACAGTATCCAGTGTACTAAATACTAATATGCAATCAATACATAAATAACTATATACCCACATGAGATCTCATCTAATGGGCGTAATATGAGGGTGTTCAGCATGGCCCCTGGGTGAAGGGCTCAACTACAACTTGAACTTTACCTTAGAAATGAAAACAATGTGTCCTAAACATTTATACCCTAATATTAATCTGAAATTTAAAAAAAAATGTATTAATCAAGGGTATCCAATGAATCCAAATGTATAGAATTTCCAGTAGTTACTCAGTGACAATAATTTGATAAATCTGTCTTTCTCATCGATTTGTGATGCTGCCTTCATTTTCATACAAAGTTTTAGTTGGAGATTTAATTTGGTGCTAGAATATTTATCCTCCTCCATCAGTATCTACAGAGTAGTCTTATAATGTAATCATATCTATTTTTTTATTACCTGTCAATGTCTTTCGATATAATTTCTTTAAAAATATTTATTGTAGATGAATTTTACAACCTTCAGGAACTAGTACAAAAATAGTATTGGCATTTTGGTTGCATTTGATTTTGGGGACTTGATACCTGCATGATATTTAACCTTCTTTTAAGAAATGGTATAGCTGTTCATTTATTCAAGTCTTCTTTTATAATTTCCAACTGTACAATGTACTTTTCTTTGTTTAGATCATGTTTTATCCTCATTGGGTTTACTTGTGGATATTTTCTTTTTTATTACAAAAAGATAATAGAAGCAAAGCTAAATCATATTGGACACTTTGGTAGGAAATAGAGCTTTACAAATATTTCAATCAGAGAAACTTAAAATATTTATTTTTTCGAGGAATATATTGAATATTTTGAAAATATCTGCCCAATTTACTTAGTCTTAAATTATCTGTTTAATATTTTGGTACTTCTACCTATTGAAAATTTATTATATTTATATAATTTATATATAAATATAATATATATAAATATATAATATAATATATTATAATATAATATATGAATTATTTATATTCTGGGCAAGAAAAGAAATCACCTGAAATTTGAAGATGTATTACTAAATACCATTGTAGAAATGGTGCTATTTCTTTTTTATTTTTTTATTTTTTTATTTTTTTTGTAGAGACAGAGTCTCACTTTATGGCCCTTGGTAGAATGCTGTGGCATCACACAGCATTGTTGCTCACAGCAACCTCCAGCTCCTGGCCTTAAGCAATTCTCTTGCCTCAGCCTCCCGAGTAGCTGGGACTACAGGTGCCCGCCACAACACCCGACTATTTTTTTGTTGAAGTTTGGCCGGGGCTGGGTTTGAACCCACCACCCTCGGCATTTGGGGCCGGCGCCCTACTCACTGAGCCACAGGCGCCGCCCCAGAAATGGTGCTATTTCAATGGTCTCTGCCTTTTATACTGGAAGGCAATTTCTTTTATTATGCCTTAGCTTATGTTAATTAAACAATCTCAATTAATGTGAGAATAATAACTAAAGAACAAGGTGTTTTAAAGTGACTACATAATAGTGATAGCTTCTAATCACAGAGCACTTACTACATGCTGGGATGGGAACTTCGCATATATTATGCCTTTTAATTCTCACAATACTCTAGGTGAGATAGCTGTTAAAGTCTCATTTATAGATGAGCACCTGCACAAATCTTCTAGCCAGTCTTGCTTCCCACCTCCAAAGCCAGTGCTTCTATCCACTGTAGACACTGCCTCCTTTTAAATATAAAACTAATGACAAAGCCAGAAAAGTCTGACATGTCTGCTAGGACATTAGAAAATACTTCTAGAATTTTGCCTTCACATAAAGAAGGGGCTCTCAGTTTTTTTCTAGACAAGAGATGCAAAGAAAATCAATGGCTTTTATATTTTATTTATGCCACGTATTAAAAATAATTTAAAATAATATTGGAAAATGAAATCTGCCTTCTTCCCACAGCCCTCATCACAGATAAGCACACATACAAAATTTCACATTCACATATACAGCATGTATATTTCCAAACCCACTCATATACACACTCACACATACATACATATTGAATATTAATTTTGTAAAGAATCTGGTTCTCTTTCAAAGTCAAAAAAAGAAAAATATTTTACTTGTATTATTTTGGTTAAAATTAAAATGACTTTTAGCTATCAGTTCATTTATTAAGAACATTTCTTCAAAAATGCCTTTTAAAATTTTATTTTATTTTAAGTGAGAAATACGTACCAATGTGTCAGCATAGCAGAGTGATCCAGGAACTAAAGCAACATTATTTTATTTTATTTTTTTAGTTGACAAATAATTGTCAATGTGTCAGCATAGCAAAGTGGTCTAAATGCTAAGGCAACATTAAAACATTTTGTGTGTGTGTGTGAAGAACTAAGAAGAATTTCAGGCTTTTTTAAAAGAGTATTGAGTGGAACTTACATAAGTATTCCACTAAGGCACAACAAAACATTCTTTGGGGAAAATAATAATTGTCATTCACTTGAATGGATGCTGCACTTGAATATCCCACCCTTACAAAACAATGAAAGTCAACACATCCAGAAAAAGCCTCAACAAATTAGCACCCTTTCATGGTGAAAACCCTCAGCAAACTAGGCGTAGAAAGAACATATCTCAAAATGATAAAAGCCATATATGACAAACCCACAACCAACATCATACTGAATAGGGAAATGCTGAAAACATTCCCACCAAGAACTGGAACAAGACAAGGATGCCCATTGTCATCACTTTTGTATAAGATAGCGTGGAAGTCCTAGCCAGAGCTATCAGACAAGAGAAAGAAATTAAGGGTATGCAAGTCAGAAAAGAGGAGGTCAAACTATTGCTTTTTGCTGATGATATGATCTTATACCTAGAAAACCCCAAAGATTTCACTAAGATAATTCTGAAACTGATACACAAATTCAGCAAAGCATACATTGTACAAACAAGTAGCATTCCTATACATCAATAACAGTTAAGTTGAGAGTCAAATCAAAAACTTAATATCAAATTGGTACAAAAATAGAAACATAGACCAATGGAACAGAATAGAAAACTCAAATATAAATGCTCATTGACAAAGCAGACAAAAAATACAGCCGACTGGTCTTTGACAAAGGGGACAAAAAATATAGACAGACGAAAATTATCCCTATTCAGGAAATCATGCTGAGAAAACTGGAGAGCCAAATGCACAGCATTGAAACAGAATCAGTATCTGTCACCACTTGCAAAAGTTAATTCAAGGTGGACAAATGACTTAAATGTAAGGAATGAAGACATAAGAATTCTGGAAGAAAATGTGAGAAAGACTCTTTTAGATATCAGTCCAGGCATCCATGAATGGATTAATAAATTGTGGTATATGTACACCATGGAATATTATGCAGCCTTAAAGAAAGATGGAGGCTTTACCTCTTTCATGTTTACATGGATGGAGCTGGAACATATTCTTCTTAGTAAAGTATCTCAAGAATGGAAGAAAAAGTACCCAATGTACTCAGCCCTACTATGAAACTAATTTAGGGTTTTCACATGAAAGCTATAACCCAGTTACAACCTAAGAATAGGGGGAAGGGGTAAAGGGAGGGGAGGGAGGGGGGAGGCGGGTAGAGGGAAGGGGATTGGTGGGATTACACCAGCGGTGCATCTTACAAGGGTATATGTGAAACTTGGTAAACGGTCTGTGAAGCTAGTGAATGATGCCCCATGATTATATCAATGTACACAGCTATGATTTAATAAAAAAAATAAATAAATAAAAAAGAAAAAAGAAAACCCCAATGTCAATCATAGCAACAACATAAATAAATGAATGAGACTTTACTACATTAAAAATATTCTACCCAAGGGGGGTAATCAGCAGAGCAAATAGATAACTTGAAGAATGGGAGAAATGGTTCACCAGCTATGTATCCAACAAAGGGCTAATAACAAAAATCTACAAAAAACTCAAGAAACCTCCCCCACCAAAAAGTCAAACAACCATATTAAAAACTGGGCAAAAGAAATGAACAGACGTTTTTCAGAAGAAGGTAGATTGATGGCCAATAAACCTATGAAGAAATGTTCAACATCACTAATCATCTGGAAAATGCAAATTAATACTACAGTGAAATAATCACCTTACCCCTGTTAAAATAGCTTTTATTAAAATGTCCCCAAATAATAGATGCTGGCATGGATGCAGAAAGAAAAAAAAAAATACTTCTACACTGTTGTGGGCCTCCTGATTAGTACAACCTCTATGGAAAACAATATGGTGATTCCTCAATGAACTAAAAGAAGAGCTACCATTTGATCCAGCAATTCCCTACTGAGTATTTACCCCCCCCCAAAAAAAGACAGTTATTTTTCCAAAAAGTACGTACACTCAAATGTTTATTGCAGCATAATTCACAATTGCAAAGATGTGGAATCAACCCAAGTTCCCATCAATTCATGAATGGATTAACAAAATATCATGGAATATTATTCAACTATAAGAAGGATGACTTAATGTCTTTTGCAACGATTTGGATGGAACTGGAATCCCTTATCCTATGTGAAATATATAAAGGATGGACCTGTACTCACTCTTAAATTAGAACTAACTGAAGAGCACAGAGGTGAATAGAGGGAAGTAAAACTCAATGGAAATCAAGTAGGAGTGTAGGGAGGAGAAGGAAACAGATGAAAATCTACCTAAGTGAACAAGTGAACGCCATCTGGGTGACCGGCACACTTGCAACCAGGAACCAAGCTGTATAAAAGTGATCCATGTAAACAAAACTATGTGTACCCCTGTAATCACAACTCTGAAATAGTAATAAAAATTGTTAAACATCTCTGAAGGATTTTTCAATATAGCTAAAGCATGTCAGGAACGGTGAGATTATACATACTCTAAAACTAGATACTGCTTAATTTTTTTTTTCCATTGAGCATGTTTTCTTTTTTAAATAAGTTAAACTTGTTATTTTGAGATTATTGTAGTTGAAAGAAATGATCAAAAATTCCTTTGTGTCCTTCATCTATTTTCCCCTGATGGCACCATCTTGCAAAACTATAGTTCAGTTGTATTTATTTTCATAATAAATAGAAAATTGTTTTATTGCTAAGGGGAAGAAAGAAATGAGACATCAGGGAATGAATGCCAAACCATGGAATGGGTCTGTTGATTAACTTGAAGGGTTGAGTAAGTTCAGATGATGACAGGGGGTACAGAGGGGTAGAGTGAGAACTGAGTCCCCTGGGTCAGCTGCTGGGCTCTGCCAAACACTTTTCTGCCACCGTGTATTCTATGTATGCTTTGCTCAAATAGCAGAGAAGAATAGGGTATTTTATTTAATTCTTTCTTTTGGAAGAAACTTTCTTCCTGGGTGGGGCCCTGTAAATACATTTCCCGTTGGAAAGAAACAGGGGTGGGTTGCCCCCACCAGTGTGCAGTCATCCACATCTCTCTTTTCTGTCCTTCTTTGACAGTTCAGCTCCTGGGTGAGGTCACTCAGCTGCATCGTGCCCAAATGGGAGACATGTGGTGAGATGATGTTATGCCACTGAGTTGGTCACTGCCCTCAGTTGTCTTCTAAATCATATCTCAAAATAATAAATGAATAAATAAATAAATGAACAAATAAATAGAACAGGCAAAATAATAAAACAAAACAGTGAAAGTGCATTTGTGTATTTGTTCACCAGCGCAAAACAAAGATACTGGGTTTGACGGTGGCTACCTCTAGTCTTCTCTATTCACGTTATATTTCAGGAAAGTCAGTTTTGAGACCCAGGGTTCTTTTGTGGAACTGACTGCAAGGTGTTGTGGTCCTCTGTCCACCATAGTTAACATGCAGAACATAAATGGATGTGTTTCCATCTGAGGCTCTGGAGCTCCCAGCATAGGTCTCATAAAACATGTAAATAAATGTTTTATCATTTATTCATAGCTAGTTAAGATATATATAAATAAATGAAAATAGCCATTCAGCTGAAAAAATTCATTTACTTAATAAATTTTAATATGGCCAGTATTATTTTTCCAGAATATTGTAGAGCTTTTTTAAATTGCTAAATTACTAAATTGCTAAAGTCAAGCTGAGAACTGCTGAGATCTCAGAAGGCTAGTGGGTACTGAATAAGTTAGTCAGATATTTTCATATGAAATAAGTGAGTCAACTAATTTATCTCTCGCAATGGCATCGTCCCTTTAGATGAAACATTGAGGGGTCTCCTGATGGAAGTGAGAATTTGTTCCAAGGAGTGATTTTGTTTTTTGGTAATAGTAAACAAAGTAATAAACATCCTGAAATATATACCCACCTATTTCAGAAGGGAAAATGTGTTCGAGATAGTAAATGTGATGTTAAATGTGCATATGCATAACATATCCATATATTAAAAATATATATACACACACATCCATATTCACACACATATACATAAATACATACACACAAACACACACCAGCTTCCTCTTTTGAAGAGTACTATTTTGAATCAGTCAGCAAATTGCTTTGCTAGCTGGAATTGCTAGGCCAAGAATACCAACTTAAAATCAAACTGCAGTTTTGTTTCATACTATTTTTTCTTTCTCCCTCAAACTCAACATATTAAAGCAAAACCAAAAAATAAGCCTCTTCCTTTTGATACTTTGCATTTCCTAAAAGAAAGACATATGGTTTATAAACTAGTACTTAAAACGTATCACCATGAATTTATTAAGCTATGACTAGGATAAAATAATGAATGCAGACTCCTACATTGAATCATTTGGTACAAATAAATCAGTAATATCTTAACTTCTTGTCTGCAGGTCTTTGTTTTTTAGAGCGATAAATATTTCTGTCACTGGTAGCGAAGCTGTACACATTGATTTGTTTTTCTTCCTACTGCATTGCAATTTATTCATATAGTGATTTCTGAAAGTTTTTCTAAAGCAGCAAAGCAACACTGTTTTCTAAAAATAAATGTTGTTAATGATTGTGGCTGAACCTCACCCCTCACCTTATTCTTACTGACATAACCCCTGGGGGAGTGTCCCTCGTAGATGGGCCAAGAGGCAGTAGTTGTCTTTGAGACAGAAGCAGAAATTGTTGCGCTGGTCTTCCAGAGAAGCTTCTCCAAAGAAAGGCTGACTCAGCAGGTGCGCGCCTCCTTCCCCTCATCCCTTCTGCTCATCCCCTCTTTCCTGCCAAGGATATGCATGCCACATCTGGAGCAACTGCAGCTCTTTTAACTCACACTGTAAGGAAACTGCCAGGAGAGTCACGGGGATTTGTGGAGGCTCCAAACCAATACGAACCACAGCTTGCTCCCAGACTTTGTACTTTCAAAGAGAAAAAGAGAAAAAATGTCTCACCTCCATTTGGCAGGATATCTGTTGCTCACAGTGAGTGCAATTCCAAATTGTTAAAATTTATCTTCAGATAAAAGTGCTGTATTTTCAGAAGTCTGGAAAGAGAAGACTGAATCCTGGAACCCAACAATAAACAAATCAGTATATCTTGGTCATATCCCAGTAAAATTTTTAGTATAAATACTTTTATTATACAATTATTAGATTTTTTTTTTGAAAATGAATCCTCAGTTTTGATTTATTTTTTCCTTTGCTACCAGACTTACCAATGGCTGAAAAACAAACAGCTGAGGTTGTAACACTTCTGCCCAAACAAACTGTCTGGGAAGGTAGTGGATGGGTGTGGCGTGAGGCACTCAGCAAGGGCTCTGAGACCAACTCGGCTACCTTTGTACCTTTCCCCTTCCCCGCTACCTTGGGGTTTTCAGAGTGCTATCTTTGCCCTTGCCACACTGCCTGTAATAATTTGATCTGTGAGCTCTCTAAAGACAGGAGTGCTGTTTTGTTGATTTGCATATTCTGAATACCCATCGCAGGTTATAGCTCATAGATGGCACTCACTAATGCATAGAGGGTGAAGGGATGAATACATTACAGTCATCACCAGGACTGATTGGCCCTCTGTGAGCAACTGAGCCCTTTGCAGTTGTGGGGAAGGGCTGAGATATCCACCGTGCTATGGACTGCTTCCTGGCAGAGATTTGCTTCTTCATGTGGCAGGGAAGGGCAGCCCAGCCCCACTGGTCTAGCCTGGGGTTGGAGGTCTGATTCCTGACCACCACGGAGCCAGTGAGCTGGAAAGAGCATTGCTCTGAGTTGCAGCAGGGTGTAATTCGTCAAGCCTTGTCCAGACCTTTTCTAAGCAAGTGCCATGGAGACTTGTTCAGAGTGCAGTGTGATAAGGTGGAAAGGTCGCAGGGTGGGTAGCCACGGTGACAGAAGCTTACCTCTAAGATATATGATCTAACCCTTCACCTTCCTGACTCTCCATTTTCTCTCTCCAAAGTGGGGACTGAGTCACCATATAGAGCTGCTATAAGGACTGAAGGGAGTGACATGATAAAGCCTGTGCCTGCCACAGGGCAGCCTTCACTAAGAGGCAATTCCAGGGCTGTTCTATGCCATATGTCATACTGATCTTGCGTGAAACATGTTATTGGCATTTGTCAGGGATGTTTCTGAGTAGCATGATGAGGAAATATGGAACTTTTGGTTAGAGTATCTTTGGAATGTGACTTCATTTGTAATATAAATTGACAAAAAAAAAACTTCCTGTCCTCTGGGTGCAGTCTCTACTGCTCAATCAGTGCCTGCTGTCCCAAAGGCTTTCCCAGAGCAGACTGACGCAGCGTCTCACATTCACACACCTCCCTTGTCTAGAAGTTCGTGCGCCAAAAGAAACAAGGGAAGAAGCCAGACACCTCTGTTTCCACAAACCTTTTCCTTGCCAATGTCCCTTTCTCTCCCTCATGTGCTATTTTAAGAGACAGTGAATCAAATTATTTCAGCAAGATTAGGCTTTCATCCTGACATTCAAAAAGATTGATGTTCATATTAATTATGGACCAACTCTGCTTCTCTCCACCAGCAGGGCTTTCATTATATGTTTTCCTGCTGAAAGCACTTTTATTCATTTTATAGTCACCTTCTCATCAAGTTTCTAGTTCTAGCAGGTTTCTGGAGATAGAGAGCCAATTTTGGAAGATGTAATAACTACTGTTTACATTTCTGATGACTTTTTCAATTCAGATACAGTGACAGTGCCATTTCGTATCTCTGCTGTCATATATCCTGCTACTTAAAAACCCAAAGGTTAGACAAATGTCTTTGTAAACATCTAGCTGTTTGTCTGTTTATCTGTTAAGAAATAAACATGCCTTCACAAGTCCCTTTGTAAAATGATGAGAAAGCAAAGTCTCTGCAGCCTGCTTCTCCCTGCTCCTTTTCCCTTCCTCTGCCCTGGGCTCCAGGCAGCAGCACCTGCTTTTGTAAAACTTGTTGCCTTCTGCTGGGTGGACGCAGCTTTGCACAGGTGGTGCACCTGCCTGTAATAACCTTGATGCATCCTTTCTCTTAATGTCTTCACTTCTCCTCCTCCTACCAGACAAGTATGCCTCTTTCTCTTCATTCCCACTCGAGCCATGATTTTGAGTACTTCCTGTGTCTGCTCTGATGGCTCTTCCAAGGTTTGACCTCTTAGGTCCCAGTTGTACTTTTTGTCCAGCACTTTTCAGTTATGCAGTCTTGAATTTGCCACACCTGGGAACTATTCAACATCTAAGATTTTATATTTAAACCTGCTACTCTTTAGCTAGAACCTTCTGGTTTTTTTCTTGTCAATGACTTACTGAGTGACTGAATTCTATACCCTTCTAAGATCTGCAGTCTGCAGACTCCCACTCGCGTTCCTTGCCTCGTGGCCTCTTCCTTGCTTCTCTCCTGGGTCCAGCTTATCCACACAGTCTTGCACTTCAGTCACCCTTGCCACCGGCCTCAGCTTTCCTCCTTATTCTCTGTCACTTTCACTTGAAAAATTACTAATGTGAAGCAATCCAGTGGCCTAATTTCTTTGTCCCTTTGCTTAGGTTTCTGTACTTTGCTGAACCAAAGGGCAAAGCTGCAGCATTTAATGACATATGATCAACATAGTCAGCATGAACTAGGAGCTCAGTAAACACATCTGCTTCTACTTCGCCTTACCATTTTTTTACACAGTCTATTTCAAAATTTTCAATTCCTAAGGCATTATTTGTCTTCTAAGATTACCAGAGGTAGCTCCATTTTTATAGACATACGCAGACACACACGTGGAAAAATGGGACTCAGCAGAAACTCCTTCAACCGGTGTCCACAATACCAACAAGCATAGTTTCTGAATGCAGTGAAAAGATGTCCTCCTCTCCGGCCCACCTGTGCTGTGGGTGTCTTCTGCCTCCCGCTCCCTGCACTGCCACCCACACACAGACATACACGGGCCTTCATAATCACTATGTGGGTTATCCCCTTCCTTTGTTGTGACTTCGTCGCCCTGTTTTCTGGTTTTCTTGCGATATATTTCACCATACTCCAATCCCTGTCATCAAAACAAATTTATCCTCTACTCTTGTTCCCTTCAGCTATGTGCGGCCCTCTTTCCTCTAGTCACAGTTAAATTTATAGAAAAAAAAATTCCAAACTAACATGCCATGTTTTTCTCTTATTCACTCCTTAAACTACTAAAATTCATCTTCTGCCCCATCATGACCCTGAAGAAATTTTCGTTGCTATAGTAAACACCTCCCTCTTGCTCAAACTCACAGACAGCCACACCACTTGTCCTTGTGGGCTTTTTGCAGCTTAGCATAAGGGGGGGGGGTGTTTCCTCCAACTTGTAGGACCCAGGCCATAGAGGGCATCTAACTCTTTCTCCACACCCTCTCTCCATGACCAGAAATCAAGTTCTGTCAGGACTTTCTGAAACCCATTCTACTCACTTCTCTCCAGACCTCCTGCTGCTGCCTCACTCAGGCCAGGATGGCCTGTGATTTACGTTTTATAGTTTCTTTGCAGATTTCCTTGACTCCAGTTTCAGTCCACCCACCCTGGCCAACACACACAATCTATCCTGCAGGTTATATAGCTAGAGAATTTGTAATTTATCTAGACATTCCCTGCTAAGAGCAAACAAACCAAACATTTCATGATCTTCCCATCGACCTCAAGATAAAATCTAATGGGACAAATATAAATTACAAAAACCGAATCTCTGCTTTTGTATTCAGCTTATTCCTCATCTCTCTTTTCACCCTCCCCCATACCATATCTACTCGGCTGTGCTGTGGGCTCCACCACCCTGAGTCACATGCTGCATCTTTCTTCCTCCCCAGAACCTTTGCATGTGCTTTGGCTCTTTCTGCCTGGAGTCTCTCTTCTCCTCTTCAGTTTCCACTCTGCAGCCTCCCAAACACCATACCTTGTTTCTTTACCTGGTTGATTTCTCTTCAGCTTTTAGGTCTCCAGTTAGATGTTACTCTCTAAACAGTCCTAGAACAGGATTATTGCACTCAATGACCACAGTATCCTATGCTCATCTCCAGGATGGTTCTTCTCACGTTCAATTATAAGTGTGAATTACTAGATAATCAATTCTTTGAGCTGATCAGCGACCATTATTTGCTTTGTTCTTTCTTCCTGAAGGCTTGCTTGATGCTTTGACATAGTGGGTCTAACAAATGTTGATTAACGATCAGAGCCAGTGTTTAAAGACTGTCCATTGGAGGCAAATGCATTTGTTCAGTGTTCATTACCTTGAAACTCTTTCTCTACCCTTCATAGCCTTTGATTACCACAGTAACATGTGACCTACGGAGAAGTTTTAAATTTTAATAATGGCCAATTTACCATAATTTAATTTTCTGTTTTTTCCAGTGGTTTGTATCATATCTAATGAGTCCTTATCTCAAAATTGGAAAGCTATTTTTCTATATCTTCTTCTAGAAGTATTATAGTAGAAGCTTTTACCTTTAGATCTATAGTCACCTCCTTTAGTTCTTGTGCGTGTGTGCATAGTGTTAGAAAGAGCTAGGGATTTTTCCACATATGTTTATCAAGTTGTTCCAGTAGATGTTTCTGAAAATACATTCATTTTCCAATTGAATTGTACTGTCATGTTTACACAAAATCATTTAATCATATATTTGTGGGTTTCTTTGTGGAATCAATTTTGTTCCACTGAGATCAATGTAATTCTTTTTTTCTTCAGGTTTAATTTGCTCTTTTTCTAGCTTCTAGGATGGAAAGTTAAAGAATTATTTATAAAACTTTATCTTTTGCAGTATAAGCATTTAATCTAGAAATTTCCTATTTCATCCTTCATTACATGAGTTTCGATATTTTTATTTTTCTGTCATTCGGTCCCAGATATTTTCTATTTCCATTGTGGCTTCTGTAATTCATAGGTTATTAAGAAGTGCATTGCATAATGTCAAAATATTAGGAATTTTGGTGTATTTTATTTTTATTAATTTCTCATTTAATGATGTATTCGGATAATATATTTAGTAATATTTTAATTTTCTAAGTTATTGAAATTAGTTGAAATTTAATTTTTGAAATGTACTGATACATTATTAATTACTCAGTCCATTAAGATGTCCAACTCTTAACTCTATGATTACTTTCACATGCAATTATGTCTGTTCCTTCTTTTTCATTATAAAATATTATTCTTTTATGTCTGGTGATATTCCCTGATATGAAGTCTACTTTGTCTAATATTAATAGAGCCACACAAGGCTTCATATGCTTACTTTACACATGGGGCTATTTCTTCATATTTTTAGTTTCAATATCTTGCTGAAACCACAGAAAAACTATGCCATAGGAGTAAAAACCACATCCTCAAAGACTAAGAGAGGCAGAGGACTGACGACCCAATATACCAACCCACATTGCAACATTAAGTCATCTTGGTATTTTTGTTTGTTTGTTTGTTTTATTCTTTGTTTTTTAGGGTGGTTTCAAGTATACAGAAAAATTGATCAGAAAATACAGAAAGTCCCCATATACCTTCTTGGCCCCCTGGCCCTGCAGTTTCCTTTATTGACATCTTGCATTTGTGTGGTGTGTCTGCTGTAATCAATGAACCAATGCATGATTATTAACCAAAGTTTACAGTTTCCATTACAGTGTGGTTTTCCACAAATGCATAAGGCCTTGTATCCACGTCACAGTATCAGGCAGAAGGATTTCACAGCCCTGGGGACACCCTTTGTTCTGCCTGTTCCTTTCCCCTTTGCTCCTTCTGACCCCCTCACGACCACGGATCTTCTTACTGTGCCCACAGTTTTGACCTCTCAGAATGTCTTACAGCTAGAATTCAGGTTATAGCCTTTTGGACTGGCTTCTTTCACTTACTAATATGCTTGTAAGACTCCTCCATGCTTTCTCATAACCCTGGGCTGCGACTTTTGCAAATGCTTCTCAGCTCTTTGTCCCCCTTAAGTGAGGTAGAAAGGCGTGGCGTAGGAGCAGGGGACAGGCTTGTCACCTGAAGTAAGGGCTTTCCCTTCCTAACCCCTATGTGGGTTAGATTTTGGTAAAACCCTTGTTGTGTAGGTTTTGATAAAAATAGTTTTCCTTGAGGGTACATCTTTGTTAAGGAAAATAAAATACTCTGGATGTAATTAAAATTCTGGTGACAGGTATACTAAAAGCCCTCACTTCACCATTATACAATTCATCCATGTAACAAAAAAATACTTGTGCCCCCTAAATCTTTTGAAATTTTTAAAACTAAATCACAATAAGTAAATAAATAAAATGGTTATTTTTTCCTCCTCCCCCTGCCAGAAGCACTATGATATTTCTCTCTGATCTTTACCCTAAGAAAGCAGTTGGTAAAACTCATGGAGGGCAGGGCCCACTTAGGACTGGCTCTTTGGAATTTTGTTCTCTTCAAACAGTCCCTGCTGGGCTATAAGCAGCTGAACAATTACCATGGCCATTTGGATCGACTTCTCTTCCTGGTAACAAAAGCAGCATCCTCTTTTCTGATAAACTGTGATTCTCTCTATTGAAGGAGTTCTGGAAATGCCACCTCCAAATAAGCTACTTTGGACATCAACTGAGGGCTCTTAGGGAGCCGTAAATGCTGGAAGGGGCTTTTTCTAAACTCTCCTTAACTGTTAAAGACATGTCCTGAGAAAAAGAACCATTCGTCCTGAACCCCTGGCCCAGGAATCTCGAAAACCAGGGAGCATTAAGACTAAGGGTAGACACCACACCCAGGCATCGTAGGCTGTCAGCTTTGAGGGCTCACTCATCTTTCCTCCAAATCATTTACTCTCCGCTAAGTTGCTTACCATCTCTCTCCTTTCTCCCATAAGAAGGGGACATATCAGCTTCTCAATCTAACTACGTTTGGAGGTATTCACTTTTCCTTCATAGCATGCTTCTGTGTACATAATAAACTTATATATCTTTTCTCCTCTTACTCTTCCCATTGTTAATTTATGTCATAGCCTCAGTTATCTAAGCCTCAAAGCGTAGCTGGAAACTTTCTCTCTCCCACAGCACCCAGCTGTCTCTCCAGTTTTCAGGGCAGCATTGCCCTGTGACTTCATTTCTCTGATAGAGCTAAGAAGAGTTGTTGATTTTCAGATTGTTTAGATTCTTTTTCTTGTTGTAACAATGGGAGTGATGACTTCCAAGTTCTTTACAAGTCCCAGTTAAACTGAAAATCTAGGTTTGTTTTTACCAACTGCTTTTTGGCATGGGTAGTAATTTTTGATCACATGCCAGATATGTTGAATGATACATGCCAAAGAGTATATAGATGACACTGGTCATGTTTTTGATGCCATTGGACTTTGTATCAATGGACAGTTCTATGTGTTCTACAAAATGATTGATTTAGTAAGTGAAATAACCTTAGAAAATTTACTACCTTATGCAACTGTTAAACAAAACAAAACAAAACCAGAAACGTGGTTGAATCCCTCATCCCCAAGGTGATGTGTGGGTGCAGCGGCATGTGGTGGAGAGGAAGTGAGCCTGTCGCAGCTCTAGGAGACATCCAGTGCATTCCTGATGGACTCCACTGGGAAGTCTTCCACTGTTTGGTCCTCGGGAGATAGCCTGTGTTAGTGCTGATGCAACTTATAAAACCTGGTCTGTGTATGTTCCAGAACAACTGCTGCTGTGTCTTCCCTCTGTGGTCTCTGGTTATGTTGTCTACACTTTGGACCCTGCTAATCCAGGTTCCTTTGACATTCCTGGGTCTCTCACTGTGTCCAGCAAGAAGTTCTGCATCTTCTTGAGGCCCAGTTTAGGCAATAGGCTTTATTTCGGAGCTGCCATTTCGATCCTATTTACTAATCAGTTTTTCTACTCTCAACAAAACAAGGATTTTGTATGTGAACATTCTCACAATGAACTTTTTTCTTAAACTTAAGAGCTTATCTTTGAATTTAAAAATAAGTAACACTAACTTGATTATTCTTAGCTGACATTTTTCCGTCTCTCTGGTATCATGCTGATCTCATGTTTGATAAACAGAGATCAATAGACAATTTGAATAATCATAGGTAAAAATGACAGGATTCAGATAATCATGTAATTATTCAAATAATGAAAGAAACAGAATTATCTTATGGATTTAATCAATTCATGTAATGAAGAAAAAAGCCACTTGACCTTGAGGTCTGAAATACTCTTCTTTGGGTGGCAGAAGTTTAGAGACAGGCTTACATTTTCTACTCTTAAAATCAAACACATTCCTGAATGTGTAGTGTGTAATGCTGGAAAAGATAACAATGTTTTAAATCATTTTACTTTGTTTTCAATTTCATTATCCTCCTGTAGATCATGCTTAGAGGCTCTCAATCATAGTTATGAAACAGAATTTAAATGTTATAAATCTAAGAATGTAAAAATAATATTGGTGCTGACAGCAGTCAGTAAGTGAGATTAGTGTCGGAGAAGGAGTCCAGAGCATTCATTCCTTTCCTTATTTGATGCAGGGGCGAGGTATCAAATGCAATCTAATAGTTATTGAGGTAATAGTTTAATCAACATAGTTTTTTTTTTTTTTTTTTTTTGAGACAGAGCCTCAAGCTGTCGCCCTGGGTAGAGTGCTGTGGCATCACAGCTCACAGCAACCTCCAACTCCTGGTCTCACATGATTCTCCTGCCTCTGCCTCCCAAGTAGCTGGGACTACAGGCGCTCACCAAAATGCCCAGCTATTTTTTTGGTTGCAGCCATCATTGTTGTTTGGCGGGCCCGGACTGGATTCGAACCCGCCAGCTCAGGTGTATGTGGCTAGTGCTTTAGCCGCTTGAGCCACAGGCGCCAAGCCAGAATCAATATAGTTTTAAGTAGACAGAAACTGAAATAACAACTGGAGGATTTACATTAATAGCTTAAATAAAAAAATTATAGAGAAGAAACAAGATTTAAAAAATAATATTTTCATATTTTAAAGAGGAAAACAATTTTTAAACGATTTTCTTCATAGCTTAAGAAATTAAACTGTGAGTATATACTTTGGAAAGGTGAAGAAAACTATCAAAATTATTCAAAGACACGGTGTAGAGAAATGAAGTGGGGAATGTGACTGGCAGTACAAAAAAATTGGCAAAATACATCAAAATTTCCTTTAGTCTTTCATATGATTGATTTTTTTAAAACTATATGGTATATTGCTTTTATGACATTTCAATATTTAAAAATTTCATTTTCCAAAATACTTTCATATCATGCCTTGTCACACATTTGCCATTTTCTTCATTTTTGTTCTCATAACATTTTATAGTTAAATTTTCTTAAAAATAATTTTGAACATCTGCACGTTTATCTCTGCAAAAACATAATCCCTACCAGATGTTTCTTGCTGGCTCTGGGCCCAGAGATATTAATGGAATTATAATTGAGAAGGTCTTGAGCAAATGTATTTGTCAGTCTGATTGTGCTTTGGATCCTAAATTGCACTAAAGGCAGTGGTGGGGTGGCAGGAAGTGAAACTGCTGTGGGGCTTCAGCAAGTTATCTGAACATCTGGCTGATTCTATTCTCTTCTGTTCTCTGTTTCAAAAGCCAAGTTTGTCTTTCTTTTTTATATCATATTATAGAACATAAGATTCAGATTTGTTTTGCAGAGAATTTTAAAATTCTTTATCTTTGTATATATGTGAATGTTAACTATCCCTTGGGCAACTGTATGATCAACATTTTCTTTTTTCCTGTCTACCTACACCTTTCTTTTTTATCCTTTCCCCTCCTCTATATGATCAAAGATAAGCAGAGATTAATTGCTGAAGATATATTTCAATAGTTATCAATAGTATTAGTTTCAACATTATTTTTGAGTCAGATTTAATTTTAAATTCTCTCTCTATATCTTTTTTTTAAGTCACTTTGTTACCCAAGCTAGAGAATAGAGATATGATGATAGCTCTCTGTAGCCCAAACCCCTAGCCTTAAAAGAATCCTCTCACCACAGCTTCCTTAGTAGCTAGAACTACAGGTGCTTACCACCACACCCACTTAATTTTTAAACCTTTGTAGAGATGGGGTTGCATTAATTTGCCCAGGCTGGTCTCAAACGCCTGGCCTCAAGCATTCCTCCCACCTTGGCCTTCCTTAGTGCTGGGATTACAGATGTGAGCCACCTTGCCTGGCCTAATTCTAAATTCTCTTAATCTGCTAAATTCTTGTATAATCTATTGTTTTTATAGTATTTTATTAAGCTAATACATCTATGATGGAGTGACAATCTATGTTTCCTGTAAGCTCTTACATGCCTTTGAGAATTGATTGATGGAGTTTCCATGAAGTCAGGCCCCAAACTATAGTCTTTCACAACAGAAAATTATAATATTGTATTATTCGTATTATTCAATTCTGACATGGGGAGAAATAACGGGAATAATTTGACACTGGATCTTTGTACTTTTTCCTTATGGTCCTATTTTATCCTAATAGATTGTAAACTCTATGAAAGATGGATTCTGTCTTTTCCTTATAATTCTTTAATTGCCATGGACACAATACAATTTCTGGAAATGCTGAAGCTGAATTTGTTAACAACTGAAGTTCTTATTGATTTCTAAATTGATTTGATTAGTGTGCTTGTTTTTGTGTTCAAGAAATTATGGATTTATGGCTTCCAATTAGGTCATAGAAGGTTGGAAAGAATACTTTCCCCACCATAATTCCAAGAAATATTAAATTAATGTAAGAAATATTAATTTTTATTGACTTTGAAGAGATGAGGTTGCAAAGCAAGCAACTAGCCTGAATCTGAAGGTAGGCAGTCACACCAAGGAGAAAATTCTTTGGGTAGAAGAATATGATAATACATAGGAACTTGAACCTACAAAAAGAAACCAAGGTCTTCAGAAATGGTTAACATGAGAATAAGTATAAAATACTTTTCTTTGTTATTGATTTAAAAGATAACTGACTGTCTTTGAAGTAAAAGTAGTAGGGTATATTTTGGGTCTAGAGCATGTTTGAAAGCAAAATTATGACACATAATTACTAAAATTATGATTTAAGTAAAATTATGTTCGAAAGTAAAACAACACATAAGGAAAAGAGGAAATAATTCGGGGCATATGGTTGTAAGTTACATAATACTGTGAAGTGGTAATATTTGAAGTGACTGTAATATATTGTAAACTTAATAGCAACAACAATCTTTTCAAAAGGAGCCTGAAAAATAAACCAATAGTGAAGATTAAATAGAAAAATAAAAAAAATACACATTTATTCAAAAGGGGAATATAAAGGAGGAAAAAAAGAACAGAGAACATATGGAAAATGATAGAAAATGCTATAATTTTTATTCAGTCATGTCAATTGTAACATTAAATGCCAATGACCTAAACATGCAACTAAAATACAAAAATTGGCAAGTAGGATAAAAAAATAAAACAGGACCCAACTATATGTTGCTAATAAGAAACTCATTTCAAATATAAAAACTTAGGGAGCTTAACTGAAAAACGATGAAGAAAGCTATACCGTGCTAACACAAATCAAATGGAAGCTGAATGGAATGGCTAGACTAGTATCAGGCAAATAGACCTCAGAGCAAAGAATGATCCCTGCTGGGAAGAGACATACTATGTAATAATAAAGGATTAAATTAACCAAGAAGATGTAATTCTAAATGTACATCTCCCAAAAGCCAGAGCTCAAGGTACACGAATCAAAAGCTAAAAGAAAGAAGGGAGAAATAGAAAATAGAAATCGAAAAATCCACAAGTTAAATTGGCGATGTGAACAGTTCTCTCTTCATAAACCAAATAAAAAGAAAATTTATAATGATACAGGACACCCAAATGACATTAGTAGTAACATGATCTAATTGGCAATTATAGAACACTACATTCAACATCAGCAGATATATATTCATTTCAATTCACATTGAACGTTTACCAAAATGCATAATAAAGCAAACTTCAAAATATGAATGAGTTGAAACCAAAGGATCTTTTACCATACAGATTAAAATGATATGATTAAAACCATATGATAATTTACACAGGATATCTAGAGAATCCCTAAATACTTTACATTAAAAAAATTCAATTTAAATGTATAAGTCAAAAAATAAAAACAATGAAGTTATAAAATACTTAGTGTTGAATAAAAACATAAACATCTGAAAATTTACCAAAATGCATAATAAAGCAAACTTTAACAAATATGAGAGAGTTGAAACCAAACTATTTCTTTAACCATATAGATTAAATGATAAATCACTCACATAAGAGGATCCCTAAATACTTTACACTAAAAAAAATACAATTCTAAACATCATATAAGTCAAAAAATAAAAACAAAGAAGTTATAAAATACTCAGTGTTAAATAAAAACATAAACATCAAAATTTCTGGGTTAAACTAAAGCAGTACTTGGGGAAAATCATGAAGATTAAATCTTTCTATTAAAAAAGAAGCAATATCTAAAGTCCCACAATAAGAAGTGGAAAAATACAAAAATACTAAATTCAAAACAAGGAGAAAAAAACGGCATTGAGAACAAAATCCATTGCATATTGAAAACAGGAAAATAATATAATCAGTGAAATTGAAAGTTGGTTCTTTGACTAGGTCAGTAAAATTGGTAAATAGCTAGATTGACTAAGGGAAAAAAGAGAGAGAGAGAGAGAGAAATAATACCGAATGGGCACAATGTAAGGGTACAAGGCCACCCCCTGGATGGAGGGCTCAACTGCAACTTGAACTTTACCTTAGAAACAAAAACAATGTTACCTAATCACTTGTGCTCTCCTATTAATCTGACATTAAAAAATGAGGTGAAGGATATATTAATTAGTTCTATATAAACATTCCAAATTGTATATAAAATCAGCGCATTGTACCCCATAAATGCATTAAAGTATACATGATCTATGTGTTTATGACTTAATAAAAATTTAAAAAAGAAAAATTCAAATCTCCCAAAAAAAAAAAGAAAGAAAGAAAGAAAACGGAGAAGTACATTATCAGCAACATAAATAAAAAGCAGGACATGAGCATAGAAGCTAGAACAGACGTTAAAAGGGTGATAAGGGAGTGCTACAAGTAATTTCACACCCATACATTGGACAACTTGGATGGGATACAACACACTTTTATTTTTTTCCCAGAGAAAAGTAGAGGGAAAGATACTTCGAGACTCATTTTTTAAGATTAAGATGACTCTGAATCCAAAATCATCAAAAGAAAAGAAAACTAGATAGAAACAATCCTCTGTTGAAGCTCAGAACACAGTACGCCAACATGAAAGGCTCAGAAGCCAAAGATTTTCCTCTGGACTTTTCCTGTTCTGTCTCTCAGTCCTATTCTCCTCTGAGGCTAACCATAAATACTAGGATCACTCTTTCCCCAAATAGGTCAAAAATGTCAGAACACTTTTTTGCAAAAGCTAGCCATAAAACTTAAAATTATTCTGTGTAAACCGGCCATAAAGAAATTATAAGGTCTGTCTTATTTGACTGTAGGTCATGAAACCCCCATTCAGAGGGGCCCTGCCTCACCCCCAGAGGAGGAATGCTGCTTGCAGGCCAAGAAAAATCTAGACAGACAGGCCTTGCTGGGTCTCTCCACTCAGTCTATTAGCGTTGGATCATACATTTTTTTTTTCCCAATTATATTTCTACATGACCGTTTATACTTTTGAGAAACTAAGTGTTAAAATGAACAATTTTCCCTATATCTTTGGGTCTTCATTTTAAAGGCTCCCAGGTATATACATTAAATAAATTTGTATGCCTTTTCTTCTGTTAATCAGTCTGCCTCATGTCAGTGACTTTCAACAAATTTCCATGTCCTTGGCCCCTATACCTCATAAAATTAGATACAAAATTCTTAATATTTTAGGAGATTAAAGTCAGCAATATATAAAATGGATAATATATCATGATCAAATAGAGGTCATCTCAAGAACGTTAGATTGGTTTGTTATTCAAAAATCAATCAATGTAATTTCGCATATCAACAGAATAATAATTTAATAATTTAATCTTATTAACAGATGTACAAAATGCATTTGACATGAGTCAAAATCCTTTAATAATGCAAACTTTATCAATCTAGCAATAGAAGGAACATTTCTCGGTCCAATAAACAAATCTTTAAAATATCTACCGCTAACATAATACTCATGGTGAAAGAATTAATGCTTTCTTTCTAAAACTGGAGTAAGGCAATTATGGCTTTCTTTTTCAATTTGCCAACTTACTGGAAATGCTAGCCAGTGCAACAGGGAAGAAAAAGTAGAATAATAATGATGATGATGATAAATACACAGATTGCAAAGTAAGTAATAAAATTGTATCTATGTGCAAATGACAGAATTGCCTACATAAAAACCCCAAATTTGAAAACTCTCCTTAGAAGTAGTAAATGGAGTATTGTAGGACACAATGTCAATATATAAATATCAACAGTACTCGACATACTAACAATGAACAACAAGCTGGAAACTGAATTTTAAAAATACCATTTAAAATAGCACCAATAAACAAGAAATACTTGGGTATAAATGTAGCAAAATGTGTACAAGAATGGTATTCTGGTAACTACAAAGTCCTGAAGAGAGAAACTAAACAATACACGAATAAGTGATGGACTATATCATGTTCATAGATTACAAGGCTCAATATTGTTAATATATAAATTTTTCCCAAAATTATCTATGGACTCAATACAATTTCCATCAATTCCCAGAAAGAATTTTACTGAAATTGGCAAGCTCATTCTAAAATGTATCTGATAAGGCAAATATATTTTCTCTTATAAACATTAATAAAATATAAGTAAAAACATAGTCAAAGATATTTTGAAAGGGAACAAATTTGGAATCAAATCACTGAATATAAAGCTACAGTCATCTAGATACTGACAAATGATGGACATATAGCTCAACAGAAGAGAATTTAGAATCAGAAAAAAGATCCATATATATGAAAAATTGATATTTGACAAAGGTAGAAGGGCAATTCAATTGAGAAAGGATAATGTTTTCTACAAATGGTGCTTGAACAATTATATATCCATATGCTAACAAAAGACCTTCACTCATACTCATGCCTTAGATGCAAAAATTAATTCAAAATAGATCATTGTTCAAATATAAAACCTAAACTTACAAAGCTTTAGAAGAAAAAAACTGTGAGAAAATTGTTGTGCCCTTGGATAAAGCAAAGATTTCTTTTATACAAAATCAAAAACAATGTATAAAAGAGTAAAAGGAGAAAAACTGGACTTTTTCTAAATTAAACCATTTTATTCTTCAAAAGATTATTTTTTTAAGAGAATGGAAAATAAGAGACTCCAAGAAAACCTTTGTGATACATATATTTGACAATAGACCATCCAGATGCTGTAGGCAGAATTCTGAGATGGTGTCCATTGTTTTCACACTCTGAGTTATAAATGTTATATAATCCTTCTCCCTTGAGCGTTGGCAGACTCTTCTAGTATGATGAGATAGTTACTCCCTTGATTAGATTACAGTTTATGGGTGGGGGTGTGATTGATATTCACTTTAGTTCCAAGTATCCATAAGAGAAGCGAAAGGGAAATTCTGGCTTTGAAGAAGTCGGCGACCACGTTGTGGGAGGGATACTTGACTAAAACAGAGGGTGGCGTCTACTGGTTGAGAACAGCTCCTGGAAAGCAGCCAGAAAGAAATTAATGACCTCAGTCCTGCCCATCACAACAATAAATTGAATTCTGTCAACAACCTGAATGAGCTCAGGAGAGGACCCTGAGCTCCAGAAGAGACCAGATGAAAATACAGCCTGCTGACACCTTGCATTAGTAAAACTTGTAAAACTCTGAGCAGAGAACCCAGTTATGCCATGGCCAGACTTTTGACATATAATCTATGTGATTATAAATGGGTTTTATAAGCCACCAAGTTAGTGGTGATATACACAGCCCTAGGAAATAAATACAAGAGAAGATATGAACCTGTGAAAACCAATAATGAGAAAATAAATAACCCAATTAAAATTTGGCAAAAAAATTTTGAACAGACATTTCGCCAAGTCAAAATCATTAATCATTATGGAAATGCAAATAAAACTACAAAGAAATCCTACCATATACTTATCACAATAGGGCAAATGGACAAACAAATAAGATTCCTGCCAATCCCAAATTCAGAACAATTATGACTCTCATACACTAATCGTGAAAATGAAAAATGCCAGTCATTCACTTTGTAGAACAGTTTTTCAATTTCTAATAAATAAAATGTATGCTTATTCAACCTAGCAATTCCACTCAAGGGAAATGAAAATTAAAGTTCACACAAAAACCTGTACTCTACATTTTATAGTGCATTTTTCATAAGCACCAAAAACTAAAAACAAACTGGATGTCCTTCAACTAGTATATTAGTTTTTCATTACTGCTATAAGAAATGTCTACAATCTTGGGCAGCGCCTGTGGCTCAGTTGGTAAGGCGCCGGCCCCATGTACCGAGGGTGGTGGGTTCAAACCCAGCCCTGGCCAAACTGCAACCAAAAAATAGCCGGGCGTTGTGGTGGTCGCCTGTGGTCCCAGCTGCTCGGGAGGCTGAGGCAGGAGAATCGCTTAAGCCCAGGAGTTGGAGGTTGCTGTGAGCTGTGTGAGGCCATGGCACTCTATAGAGGGCCATAAAGTGAGACTCTGTCTCTACAAAAAAAAAAAAAAAAAAAAAGAAATGTCTACAATCTTAACGGCTTAAAACAGCACAAATTTATTATCTTATTATTTTCTATCTGGTGGAAAGAATTCTAGAGAGGACTCATTACACTAAAATCAAGGTGTCAGTAGGCTTTCATTCTTTTCTGGAAGCTCTAAGGGAAAATATTTCCCCTCTTGTTCAGGTGTTAGCAGAATGCAGTTCTATGTAGATGCAAACCGAGGTCACATTTCCTTTGTTACCTTTAGATTCTTTATGCCTCTTTCTGATTCTTACATACAGTCCCTTACATCAGAGCCAGTAACAGGGCATCAGATCCTACTGATGCTACCATCTCTCTGATGTATGTGAGTGTATTTGGCCCACCTGGATAATCCAGGATTACCTTGCCTTCTCAGGGTCTGTAATTTTAATCACATTAGCAAAGTCCCTTTTGGCATGTCAGGTAACATATTCATAGGTTCCAGGATTAAAACATGAACTTTTGGGGGTTGGGGAGTGGGGGGTTAATTAGTCTACCTTCCACAACTGGTGAATAAAGAAAAAATAATAAATCCATGTCATGGAATACTCAGGAATAGAAAGAAATGAACTACTAATACATACATCAACATGAATAAATCTTAAACCTTCTCCTAAGACAAGCCAGAAGCAAGATGGTCAGTAGGTTATCTTATTTCATTTATTTGACATTCTGGAAAAAGCAAAATTCTAGATATATAAAACAGATCAGTGATTTCTCAGAGTTTGGGTCCTGGGGCAAACTTGACTACACCGAGCAGAGAGGAATCCTTTGGGGATAATGGAACTACACCATGTTTTCATTGTGGTGGTAGTGAACTGTGTGCAATTGTTAAAACTTGTAGAACTTAAAAAAAGGTGCATTTTAATGTTTTCACTTTATGCCTTAACGAAAATTAATAAATTTTAAACTGAGAATTTACTGTATGTAAATTTACTTCAATAGAGCTAAAAGAGTAGAAGCATAAAACCAGACTTCACTGATATAAATAGGAAGAATGAAATTTTAAGAATGAACTGAGGACAGTGTAGTAGATATGGATGAATTTATGGATGATCACAAATTTCAATTATAAATAAATACATACAATACATACATATATGAAGGCGATGTTTATATCAGGGACATTGTATAAAAAACAGAGAAGCACAGATCATTTTGAGGCCATTATAAAATTTATTTAAAAAATTAAAAAAAATAAATGTCAAAAATAGCACAAGAGTAATAGCTACTATTTTATGTTATATATATGAATATATTCATAAACAAATTGCTAGTAAATTGGAAAAAAAGAACATAAAACCGCACAATTTATTTGGAATATAATATATTCCACTCTACCTCAGTGTCATATCATTCTCCAAACACAAAACAAACTAAAAACAAAACTGGAAGACCAGTTTCTTTAAAAACAAGCAAGCAAGGGAAATAAATAAACCCACTTCCTGAGCATGGTGCTGATAGTGGTGTTAGAAGCTGAGGATATGCATGTGCTCGAGATAGAGACTGTATCCAAGTAAGCTCAGAATCTTGATTTGGGGGTTAAACTGGGATAGTGTGGTGGAAACTTAGAGAGGAGGAGTTTCAGGAGAGCGGAATGGCCAAATCATGCCACATTCTAGGTGGAAGACTGAATGAGATGAAATTGTTTAAAATGCTTACATTGAGTTCAATTTCTGTTGACTTCTAAGGGTAGGAAAGAATTAGATTGAAATGGGTTAAAGTCTTAATAGGTGGTAAGGAAGAAGAGAAAAGGCATGTGAGCAACTCTCCTGATAAAGACACGTGGAGAGAAAGAGAGAGACAGACAGTAACTGGGGATGGCGTTAGGGGTCGAGGAAATGGAAGATACATCATACTTCAGCATGTCTGTACTGGGTGAGGATGAACTGGGAGAATGTCAGTGTTCAAGGATCTCCTCTCCTATTCCCTTCCCTTCCCTTCCCTTCTCTTCCCTCCCCCTCCCCTCCCCTCCCCTCCTCTTCTCCTTCGAGAGAAGGGAGATAGGAAAGGAACAAAATCATTGAACGAATAGAAGGGAACTAGTTGGGGCAAGATTCAAATAGATGCCTTGGACAGTGGTAAGAGGAGCCTTCATGTATCGTGGTAGCAGGAAGAAAGGAGGAGATAGGATAGATGTAGGCACAATTGCAGATTTTTTAGTGGAAAGATGCTGGCATTTGTACCACCTAAAACTTTGTGATACACATTGCTTCTGTAAATGCAAAAATACCCTTTTAACCCCACTATAACTGCCTGGGGAAGGAAAGAAGCTACTCTTACATATAAATCATAAAATGAAGACACTGAGGTCAGATACACTGACTTTCTCAAGGTCACAAACTAGTAAGTGATCAGACAGAGTTTGAATCTCAATTTAAGTTTCTTTTTTCCATACCAGGAAAGATAGTCAAAATCAATATTATGAAACATGTCAAGCATTAATACTTAGTCCTAGAATCAAGCAAAAAATATTGCCAGCTTTATTCCCACGTTACTACTTTTTCTCTACTACTACTTACTGGGGTGAGAAAATGGTCGAGGAAGTGAGGTTGCTTTCAGCATGCATGGAGGCAGCAGAGAGACAGCACAGGGAGGGATGGGAGATGAACTTTTTATGTTTAAATGGCATAAGGCCTCTGGTGGCACCTAACTTTGGCTCTATTGACCAGGTAGGTTTTGGCTTGTGCAAATATAACCAGCTTCAGTCACAAGAAGAAAAGGGGATGGTCATTGTTGGTGTGGAGGCTGATGTGTTTAGTCATGGATATGTTGAACGTAGGATGCCCAACTACTTGTTGAGTGACCGGGGCTTAATCTCAACAGAGTTTCCTGGGATAGAGATATAATTTGAGGGGTCATCGCAACATAGACAACATTTGTTGTGAATCAGAAGGTGGTGATAACTTGCATTTGAAAAAAATGTTTAAAAATTACAGTAAGACTTATAAACTCTCTTCCAATTCACCTGTTGTGATAAAAGCCTTTTGCATACCTGGGAGACCCTTTCATGTGGTAAGTTTCTATGGGAATTTTCCCTTTGCTGAGCACGGTTTGTCATAGAAAATTTCAGGATTTATGTTTGTCATATCTAAATGGCATTTATTTCAAGCACATAAATGGTCTTTACTGACAGGAAGCCATGCAAATTTTCCCCTTCTACAATTTACGAAAATTGCTTGTTATTTTTAGAGGGGGTCAAGCATTAGTGAACCCCAGGCTGAAAACAAGTCTTTGATAAGTTGTTGGTTTAAAATTCAACATAAATTGCACCATTTCCAATATTAATAATTCCAGCAGACTTATATTGTGCATTGTAATTTTCAAAAGCGTCTGAAAAAAATGTGTCATCATAATACTGAATGATACAGGGATAGCTGTCATCCCATTTTTCCAAATATGTAAGTGACGTTGGAGGGCAGAGTGACTTATACAACAAGGTCCCAGAGTTGAACACAGAGACCGGGTCACCCGACTCTTATCAGCTGTCTGCATTATACCACATGAGGTCCCCTTAATAATGCTGAGAGCACTCTATTATGAATTCAGTGAGGAAATTGAGACATGACTGTAGTTTAATTTTCATAATTTATGGTTGTTCATAAAGCTAGAAGCCTATGTTCTATAAGATATTAGATATACCGAAAGTTTATGAGATAAAAACTTTTTTCAATAATTCTGAGCTAATAAGCTTTTGGGAAATCAGAATGCAGTGGAGATGGGAAACTAGTCACATTTTATTGTAGTAAAGTTTAGAGCTCAGGAAATACCAACAGTGAATTTTGTTTTTCCAATGGCTTTTAAGTGATGCTGCAGATTCCCCGTACAGCTGATTAAAACAACTTAATACATATACTTACTGAACTTTCCTTTAAGAAAGGAAAAGTCCTAGGGTGGCGCCTGTGGCTCAAGGAGTAGGGCCCCGGTCCCATATGCCAGAGGTGGCGGGTTCAAACCTAGCCACGGCCAAAAACCAAGAAAAAGAAAAGAAAGGAAAAGTCCAAGGCTGTCAAGCATACCTAAATGATAAGGAGCTTAGGTAGCTATCAATTGCCAATATTGTTTAAATAAGACAGCCAGATACTTGTTTTGAAAGTTATACTCTACTGTTGGTTCTTTAAATCCCTATTTACATGAGCCCCAAGAAATTTATAGCTTCTTAGAAAAGAATTATCGGCACTAAAAGCAGCCACAAACTTCACTTTGAAGAATATGGGAAATAATGATAGAAAGAAAGCCACTCACCAGGCAACTGAGAGGTAGGGCACGATTTGGCGGCCATCTTTATGTAGAGGGCTACATGCTTCAATCTCTTTTTTCACACTTTGAACTTCCAGAAAGCAGGATAAAGTCATCAAGTTGGCTGTGCCTGGTAACCCCAGGCTTCTAGATCCGGTTAGGGGTGAAGATGAGGAAGAGGAATTAACAGGTATCAACGTGTTTGGTTTATACATGTTACCCTGCTTCATCTTCACAGCAGGCTTACAGTGCAGGTATCATAATTCCCACATCACAGATGAGGAGACCAGCTAAGAACATTGCAGTAATATATCCAAGATCGTACGGTTATGAGATGGATTTGGAGTTCAATCTCAGTTTCTATGTCTGCAAAGTCAGGAAACCCAGTGTTTGTTTTCCTGCCTTGTCCCAGACACATTATTCATCAAACTTGGACCTTGATATGTGTGGTCGTCCTCTTCCCCATTGACCTTCCCCAGACTTTTTCAGGAAAAAACATTTTTCCGTTGGGAATGAAGGCAGGACTTCTCATAGGCTCTGGTTTGCCTCCTCAGAGTCACTTCTCACAATCCCCTTATAACCCTTCAGGGAGCTTCAGAGGTGCCTTCTCTCTCCCCTCTTAGCTCATAGCAGCTCTGGCTTCGTGAGCCCTTGAGAAAAACTCCATACAAACTCTTCTTGAACAATGAATCAAGGAATCAGTAATCCATCACAATGGGAGGCTTCTTATGTGGACAGCCTATTGGCTGTCCATCTGACATAATAAACTCCTGGATCTATAGATGGACCCTTGCTCTCTCCTCAAGCATAGCTCAAAGTGTGCCCTTTGAACTTTTAGCTATCTCTTTTAGTTTTCTTCCTTTGGGGATTTTCTTGAGCAGGATAAGTTCCCATTTCAGATATGCTGCTGCAGGTTTCTTGCCATCCTGTTCCACACTTCTGAGCAGAAGGCTTGTTTTTCCTCACCTTAATATCCTACAGTTCACATTGTTTCAGGGTAGTATGTCCATTTCCAGCAGGCATCCCATTGTTTGCCCAACTGGACTCATGTTTTCCTCAGCTGAATCACCGCCCTGTCCTCCTCTCCTCCACTCCTTGCTTTATCTCTGTCTAAATCAAATCCATCAGATGTCCTCGTTTGTGGGCCTGTTGGCCTCACAAACATCGTTTCCAGTCTTTAGGATGATCTTGTACCTTTCTTCACTTGCAAAATTCCCTCTCATCTTTAAAGCACCAACTTGAATGTTATTTCCTCTGTGAAGATTCTTCTAACTCCTCAGTACAGATTAAGTGATTTTTCCCTTTAGAGTATCATAGCACTTAATGCGTATTTCTGTTGTTGGAATCAGATCCTTCCCTTATACTTTTTATTTTTCCCTCTCTCTCTCTAGAGTGTGAGCTCTAGAGGGCAGTTTTTCTGACTTAACTTCTCTTATATTCTCTGCCTATGACATGGGCTTATTATTATTCCTTCCTACTAGCAAAATTTACAGATTAGACTTGACCTATACCTTGACCTTTTCTTGATCATACATTCATATTATTTTTGGAATAATACCTTAACTATTGTTAAGATGCATCAATTGCTCAATAGGGAATAGATACATTGTCAGGCTTTTAACATGCATTTTCTCATCTGATTCTCAAACAACCTGGTAAAGTAGAAATGATCATTATCCTCATGACACCCATAGGTATTTGCAGCTCAAAGGACTTGAATACCTTCCCCAAGGTCACACAAATAGTTTTCTGGATCCAGACTAATGACCTTGAGCAGTGGAAATATGTCCAACACAGCTTCCTTCTTGTTCACCCACAAACTACCCAATTTTCGAAGTATAAAGTATTTGGAGAACATAAAACTAAACATGATTTTGATGGATTTTGATAGAGTTAGCTTGGCTTTTACCTTCCTGATTGTAGCTTTCAAATTTCCTGATCTGCTGCATAAATTGCAGATTCACTAGTATCAGTTTCTGGGTCTTCTTTACTTCCATTATCTCTTTTTGAAGTGTGTATAAAACAAACAGAAAGACTTTCTTGTAAGAGGATGTTGTTTTTCCTCCCGTAAAATGAATCTTGTGGCAGTAAACACCACTGCCACCCATTTCAGATTTTCCACTTTGGGCCATTTCTCCCTAGTTTATTTATAATGCCATCCAATTTAGAACAGCAAATTTAATTAATACGATTTATCTTCTGTAAGATTAATGAAAATGAGAAGACCAAAGGCAGGCATTGAGCTCTGTGGTAGCTCATTCTAACATAAAATATTGATCAAATCAATCTTTATGCTATTTTATTGTTCATAAGCAATTCTGTTGGAGGAAAAAATCTCATTCTGATGAACTGCTTTTTATTTTTTTGGATCATTTTAGAGATAATACTTGCCTTGAAGGATAAGGAGATTAGTTTACCATAGAGTGCAGGGTGAGGTCCAGACAAAGATGTATCCTACTAGCAGCAAAGAAAATCATCTAGAATGGAGGTAAAGTTATCAGGTCAAAGTCTGGAGTTACAGATAAGGATACAGAAAGTTAGAAGATGAAGTAGAAATGTAAGGGTCCAGTAACTCAAGGTCATTTGGCTATGCACGAAGACTGGACTCTTACATAATTCCAGCTAACTCCAAGGCAAGAGTCTTCCTCCTCCTGTTTTAATACATGTGGGGTACAGGACTAGCCTATTTCTGCCTCTTCCTTGAGCATGTTTATAATCATGTAGATCCAGAGCACTTGTATTTTTCATCGGTAGAGTGTCAGTTACATACACAAACATGTTGATTGACAGTGCTGCCTCATAAGAGAGAAACACTTCCAGATAGCACAGCAGAGATGTCAGTGTGAATTATGATGCTTCATAACTTTAGGGAATATGAGAGATGCAATCTGCTCTGTGAAACTTGGATACCAACTAAACAACTCCTCACACATGCACATAAACACACACTCAGATACCGGTAACTAGTGAACTGAGAAATAAGACTTTGATGATGATAGCAGGACAGGGGGTGGAATATGAAGGCATTCACTAAAAAATTTGCATCCAACCTCCAGAAAGTGCCAGGTTGCCAATATCAGGCTGTGTGTGTAATAGACATCCAAACGAGTACAGCATTCATTTATAGTCACATAAGTTTAACTTGGTTTGCAGGATCGTGCATGTAACACTTTGAGGCTTAGGGGCATACATGTGCGTATACCTTACAAAGTTGTGAGAGTGCAAGGTACACCCGTGAAACCAGTGGTAGGTGATATTGGATCGAGGGCCATCCTTTTTTGCAGATTACAAAATATCATGTAGAAGACAAAGAATATGTTTAAATAATGCAACCTCATTGAGGTTTTCTACATTGAATGTTCTTCATCCAACATTGGCCCTCTCAGTCAGTCTTAGCTCCTCCCTTAGTGTCTCTGCCATAATCTTCTGTAATTTATTTTAATTGCCTTTACCTCATATTCCATATCTGGAAAACTTCATGCAACATATTTACCTTAAAACAAAGACGTAGTTATTCTGACCAATGAAAGAGAATTCAGTCTGCCGGTGAGAGCCGGGTGTTAGTGAGGTGTAGGCACAGGCTTGAGCACTTCCTTCAGGTTGCTGCAGTGTCCTGACCTTTTCAGACAATGTGCTGCTGCTCTGAAGGGAGCAGGAGGGACGGTCTTAGGGGGAGATGACCTTGAAATGTGATTGGCTCATTACTGCTAGTTTCTGCCACTAAGGGACACAACCTCCAAGTATTTATTGCATGAGTGAAATTAAGGAAAAATTAAACTTGTAAGCAAACCTATTATGCTACAGTGATTCCATTTTTGGCGTATGTAGTCAAGACCTATAAAATACAAAATTCATAAGCAGGAAATGGAGAACAGGGAATTCAAGCACTGTTCATTTAAATTCTCATTTCTGGAGGCATATTTGGTGAATTAGAGAGCAGAAAAAACTTCCTATAAATTTACCTAGTATTTCGCAATTCTGAATGCAGAAAATAGGCTTTGGGAAGCAAGTATTTCTCAATTTTATGGGGTATTGAACTTTGGAAAATAATAGCAAACCTATTGGTGGAAATCTATAAAATTATTCATTCATTGATTCTTCAGATATGTATCTGAAAAGGTGATCCAGTGTATGCTAAGTTTTTTCTATGTGATCTATATTGATGTGTTAATCTGCATATGAAATTACAAACCAATAGGTATTATGAAAATTATAGAGACTATTAAAAATTATATTTGAGGTAACAATTCTCTGGAAATTATCAAAGTTTATAAGGAACTAAAAATAAATTCCAGGTGTTTGATAAAAGTAAAATTGTAAGTTACAAAATTAAACATGTATAGTTAATTGATCATGCAAAGAAAATGAACTTGATAAGGATATAAGCAATAAGAATAATCATGAAGGCAAATACTAAAATGTTTCCTTAGATCAAAATTTAAAACCTCAATACATTCATAATATTGATTTCACATATAAAATATAGACCGATATACTTTCTTTGTAAAGTATTTCTATAAACCAATAAGGGAAGCACTAAAACAAAAAAAATTGCAAAGAATAATTTATGTAAGAATAAATACAAGAGTATAATAAGAATAAATACTGAAGAATTATTAAAGATGCAAATTTAAATGAAAAGATATTATTTTTACTTGTTTAAGAGAAGAAAAAGGCAAAAAAGAGGCCAACCATTCATAAAAGTATAAGAGGGATGTAATACACATAACAATTGTTGCTATAAATTGGTGTAACTTGAGAAAAGTATTCAGCAATAAAGATTGAGCTTTAAAATACCAGTATCAGGTGGCACCTGTGGCTCAGTTGGTAAGGCGCCAGCCCCATATACCGAGGGTGACGGGTTCAAACCCATCCCCTGCCAAACTGCAACCAAGAAATAGCTGGGCCTTGTGGCGGGCACCTGTAGTCCCAGCTACTCGGGAGGCTGAGGCAAGAGAATCACTTGGGCCCAGGAGTTGGAGGTTGCTGTGAGCTGTGTGAGGCCACGGCACTCTACCGAGGGCCATACAGTGAGACTCTGTCTGTACAAAAAAAATAAATAAATAAAACATAAAATAAAATAAAATACCAGTATCAATTTGCCTAGAATTTTTACCATATTGCGAAGTAATATGCCTCAGAGTATTAAGAAGAAATGCATAAAAAATATACCTACTTGAAAATTAAAAAGAAAATGATAGATAATATAAAAATTGCCATTTTTTTCATTTTTTTAATTAATTAATTAATTAATTTTACTTTTTTCTTAGACAAGATCTTGTGCTGTAGCCCTGGATAGAGTGCAGTGAAGTCATCAGAGTTCACTGCAACCTCAGTCTTCTGGGCTCAAGCCATTCTCCTGCCTCAGCTTCCCAGGTAGCTGGGATGATAGCACACTCAGCTAATTTTTATATTTTTAGTAGAGACAGGATCTTGCTCTCACTCACATTGATCTTAATCTCCGAGCCTCAGGAGAACTATCTGTCTTGGCCTCCCAAAGTGCTATGATTACAGGTGTGACTCACCACACCCAGCCCTAAAACTTGTTCAGTAAGTGCAAGTGCACAATGGAATATTATGTAGCCATTAAAATATGTTTTTAAATAACATTTACTTTTAAGGGAATATCTTAACAATTTCTATAAATAATACATTAATTTTTATAAAAAAGAGGAAGAAGTAAATGGAAATAAGGATGGTAATTTAGGTTGTGAAGTAGGAATAGTATTTTTTTTAGTTTAAACCTGGGAGAGATTAGAGAGACTGAATCAAAATATCTTAGAGCTTTGAGACTGTATTCCTATTTGTGACACAGGAAGGAATTTTGATTGAGGGCCTTAATGAAATAAATTGAGCTATGTAAGCCATGGCACTCTGGGCATGGGAAATGTGAAAAGAACTAACTTCAGGTAGTCTTTGAGGACAATCACTTAGCAAAGTTTAGTTAAATGTGGTGAAAACTTTGAAATCAGTGAGTTGGTTTTGTGTGTGTGTGTGTGTATCTTAAATACACAGATTATATACCCAACATTCTATCACCATGTGTCAATGTAATGAAGTCAAGAGTAGTATAGAAAATTTTAGAAACAAGCCAAGGTCATCTAGTTAGATGCCAGAGAAAGAAGCCAGCATAGCCTTAGTGATTCACCCCAGGCCATAGTTTGCTCAAATAGAGGTTCCAAATTGGAACAGAAAACATGAAGGTTAGTGTGATGTCACATCTGACATCAAGGCCTGCCAGAGCAAAGTGGGAATCAAACATGAGGTCTTCAGTAACTAGCTGTGTAAGGGAGCCCTCTGAAAGGTGGTTTATTATGACATCCTGATAATAATTACATTTTTTAATGCCAGTGTCTATACCTGGCACATGGTAGTTCAGATGACTGGAAAGGAATACTGAACTGAACAGTCAGAAAATAAATAGATGTATGTATGTATAAAGCAGCTGCTTTATTATTTATTAAAGCTTCTTAACAGATAGCATTAATTTAAAGAATTCATTCCATGGCCAAGGCAGCACATAGAGGAATTTATATACTTAATTGTATTTATCCAATTAAAAGAAAAATTCAAAGCATTCAAATGCAGAAGGGAAAGGAAGTTGGCAGCAAAACTGTAATTGTAAGAAAGAAATTAATACAAGTAAAAGAAATGATAATGAAAACAGATTTTCTAAATAAAGTCAAACTATTTTATGTGCATGAGACCAATATGATAATTAAACATTGACAAGTAGGAAAATAAAAAATATATATATAAATAACAATCTTAGGAATCATAAGGGTGTTGTGCCTTCCCTAAGCAAGTAAAAATCATTAGAATATTCTGTGTGTTATCAAACCAATATATTGGAAAATATGACTAAAACAGATGGACTTTTAGGAAAATATAAATTACAAATTGATCCAAGAAGTTATAGAAAGCCAGTATTAAACATAAATTGTATTTAAAAAGTTGAAATATTTGTCAAAGCCCTCAGAAATTAATCATTCTTAGATATTTTTAAGCTTGAGTGCCACAAAATATTGAACAGAGAAATGTTTTTAAAATATTCTCTGCATCAAAATGAAGTGAATAACTTCCCATTTTATTATATGGAGCTAGGATAATCTTTGACACATGAAGTATATAACAAAAAGAAAAAAATAATCCAATCATAATTTGAATACAGATAGAAACATATAAATTAAAAATGTAAATTAAAATATTATTTAACAGTTCATTTGCCTATCATTTAACAGGGTCTTCAAGCAGTGAGGTATATCAAACAACTACAATTCATTTTAGCAATGCTAAGCTATTTCAACAATAGGATACTTATTAATATAAGTTACATGAAGAAGAGAAATACGATTTTTTTTAATTAAGAGCAAAACAAACCAACAAAAAGATTTTCACTTTTTCCTCTGGTAGAGTAACAAGAACTGGATGATCTTCCCACTTTTAAGAGCTAAATTACCAGATGAAATATATGAAAAATTATTCCCAGACATTGGCTAACAGGAAGCTCAAGAAAGTGATCACTTAGAAAAGAAAAACATTGTGAGGCCTAGAATTGGCCCACTCCTCTCAACTACCTAAGAGAGAGTTTCCATGTTGTATCACAAAGAGAGAGAGACCAATTAATTAAATAGAAAATAGAAAACACAAAGCAAAAATATGATGAATAATGCAAAAGCTGCTTCTTCAAAAAGATCAATTAAATGGATAAATTCTTAGATAGATTAATCATGGAAAAAAGGGAGACAAAGAAAAAGGGTAGAGATTACCAGTAGGAGGAGATAATTTTGTAAATCTTACAGACATTAGAAAGATAAAAAGAAATATTGTGACCCACTTTTTGCTAATTAATTCAAAACTAAGTTGAAAAGAACACATTCCAATCCTCTTGCAAGACTAATTAAATAGAAAAAGAAAATATGTGCATGACTGAGTGTGTGTGTGTAAATCTATAGCTTAAAAACTTCTCTAAAAGAAAATTTTCTAGCCTGAATGTCATTACTAATAAATTCTACAGGTGCTTTAAGGGACATATAATACCAATTCCACACATCCACACAAACTCTCCCAGAAAATAGAAGAGGAGTTCGTGTCTTCCAACTCATTTTAGGAGAATAATATTATCCTGATACCAATACAAGAGTCATTACAAACAAACAAACAAAAAAAAAAACTGCAGGCCAGTATCTGTTAAGAATCTAGCTATTATTCTTTAAAAAATTAGCATTTAAAGCAAAATGTGTTGTGTGTGTATGGTGGGGGGGAGATAATGTGCTGTGACTGTGAGGGGTTTATCCTGGGAATGCAAGGTTGGTTGAATGTGTTAAAATTAATCAATGTAATTTCCCCTATCCACAGACTAAATCATAAAACTTACATAATCATTTCAATATGTGTAGAAAAAGCAGTGGTCAAAATAAAAACTCAATATCCTTCCTTTCTAAAAACTCTCAGTAAAGTACCAATGCGAAGAACTTCCTCAGTGAAATAAAGAGCATTTATAAAAAACTACAACTAACGTCACATGTAGTTAATGTTGAAAGTCTGGGAAAAGAAAAAGGCCATTCACTCTTCGAGAGTTCTATTCAGCTTTGTTTAGAAGGTTCCAGTTTGTACAATATGCAAAATAATTATCTCCTAGATTGAAACAGAAGAAATAAAACTCTTTCTTTATTATGAAATAACATGATAACCTGTGAAGAAAATCTTAAAGAATCTACAAAACCGTCTACTAGAATTAATAATTTAACAATTCATGGTTAATTTTTATGAATATTGATGATTAGTAGTGTGGAATTGTCTGCATTTGTCTCTTAGGCCAGTTTTTTTTTCTTTGTTTATTAAATCATGACTATCTACGTTAATGAATTTATGGGGTACAATGTGCTGAACTGATGAATAATGTGGAACGCTTCCATCACAATGATTAATGTAACTGTCAGCTCACTTGCTTATTTCTTGTGGTAAGACAGTTTTGTTGATGATACTGAAATCGACGATAGTATTTTTTTGCTTATTGTTGTAGAACAAGAGAGATTTGTTATGTACTCTTCAAATAACTTCTCCTTATAGACCTGTTCATTTTTGCTTTACACATTTTGAGCTTACAAAATTTTATTTATAAAAATTAATGAATTCATTGCTAGTTTGATATTCTCTTAATTTTGATATATAATTACTTCTATTGTTTTCGGTTTTATGGTTTTCTTAGATTTGTGTCAATTTTATTTTCTGAATATGTAAAACATTTACAGAGTTCAAAAGGCAAAATTGTTCTCCCTTCCCTGCAGCACAGCAAAGCTCCAGTCCACAGAGTTCCCTCCACCCCCTGAGGGGAGCTGCTCCTGTGTGGCCCCTACCCCAGGCTCCGTGTCCTGACTTCCTGACTTGAACAGAGCATGTTTTTTCTTACAGCCTCATTTAATCTTTTATAAGGGTATTAATAGTACCTTGAGCATTTTGTAATGTTGTATCACAGGAGGCTTTCAGCATCTCTAGGCCATCAAATTTCCAGAAGAGGATCTCTCAGAATTGTGTCCTATTTACCTCTAATTTTGGAATCTAGGACAAACTTCGTGCTGTTTGGTTTCTTAGTAAATTGTTATTGAATGAAAAAGTGAATTGTTCTTCTCTTATCCTATATTATTTAATCAATAATGAACCGTGTTTCTCAATAGTTATGGATATTTTAGGTTGAGCAGTCTTTTCTCATAGGGGCCTGTCTCTTGCATTATGGGCATTGAGCAGCATTTCCCACCTCTGAATACCAGGTGCCGGCAGCATGCACTCCCACTCAGTCCTGGCATTCCAAATGGTCTCCAAACATTGCTAAATGTTCCCTGGGGAGGGAGTCACTCCCAATGGAGAACCATTAATATTAGAAAAAGCATTTTGTTATGTTAACGAAAATGATATACTTTGAATATCAGATTTTTAGCCAACATGGTTGATGTTTATGGAGAAAATGAAATTACCTGCAATTACTTCTTTCCTTGATTGAGTCCCTTCTTGACACTTTCTTGAGGAGTAGGTAGGTCAGAGAAAGGATCTTTCTAAACCCCTTAACAGTGATAAGAACAACAGTTCTTCAACAGTGATAGCAGTGGGCATTAATGGAAAGTGTGTGTGTGTGTGTGTGTGTGTGTGTGTGAGAGAGAGAGGGCGGGAGGGAGAGAGAGAGAGAGAGAATGAATGAAACTTCCCTGACTTTCCTTTGTGGCTGCAACAAAGTCAGTTAATGCAGGAACTTTCCCACCCTGAGTCTGCAGAATGTGGCCGGGCTCAGCCCTCTCTTCTGAGACAGTCAGCATCACCCACCTTTCCTCTCCCAGCACAAATGAACCATGGCACCAACACCCATAAGAAGCTTAGCATCAGTCTCGAATAAAGCAGTTGGGCCAGTCATGTGGCAGGGATTTATGAGTCCTGGTGACAAAGGAAATGAAAACTCTAGCTGGGAAAAGGCTGATAAGCTCCATTAATGAGGTTTGTATGGTTAGTAATGCAGCTTTTATTTGTTCTGCCAAAATAGTCACTGTTTTCTCCCACTCCGTGTATCACTCTGTTTCTATTGACTGATATTTTTAAACGCGTTAATTATTTAAGGACAAGGGAGGCGTTATTAAGGATATGTCAAAATGAAGGCTTTTTGGAGAAGATATTTCATTCAGAGAGGAGCTGATGGAAAATGTACACAGGCAGGAACATCTGCCTCTTATTAGACTGGTTAGCAAAGCACTGTCCTTGTTTCAACCAACAGACGTCTGTGCAGAGTAACAATTTGTGTTTGGAGATACCAGTAAGGCACAGGGCCTGTCTCCCAACAGCTAAGCATTAAGACGACCAAGTTAGAGCCTTTTTGAAAGTGAAAGGGGCACCATTAATAAATGTACTAGATTATAAACATGATGAGGAATGAATTAGGTCTGAGCCAGATGAATTGGCTCCAAATTTTATTGTGCTGTTGGGGAGATAAGATATCTAATCAACAAGATTTATATGACCTTGTACTTAGAGGTATGGCAGATGAAACACTGGATTATTGAAGAGGGGTAGAAAAGTGCTGAATTCTTGTATTCTGGAAATAGGAGGTAGGAAGAGGAAATAAAATTTGTGAAACTCTCTGGAATAAATGATGGACATTGTATAAGCATGCAGAACAGACCGTGTTTCCACAAAAGGTCTTCTTGAATCTCACAGTCTTCCAAGGGAAGCAGTTTTATACAAATCAAATGCTGTAGCTTAGTAATGCATTCATGATATTGTCATTAAGGCTAGATCAGTTCAGTTCAAAGATATTTGCTGAGGATGTGTGTCAGGGAGCACCAGTTCAGGATATAAAGAGCATGCCTCTCTTTGAGTAGTTCACCATGTGTAGGAGACACTTGCAGTACAGTGAGGGATTTTGCTTAAGGGAGGTTTTAGAATCTGTTTTAGTAAAGAGAGTGATTATTATATTCATTGGATTTTTCAGAATCTAAGGAAGATGAAGATTTTACCTTATTTCTGAAACTTGTACTTTATTAAAGCTAGAAATACAGAAGTATTCAACAGAAGCTCTTGGTCAATACATATGTTTTTAATAAGCATTAATGCATAAGGTGTTGTACCTGTGTTATTTAATCTTCAAGGCATGTGTTATTTATTATCTAATTTTACGAGTGAAGATGCTGGGATTTTAAGTGGCGATGATAATTTTGAATTCTAGGCCTCAGGAGAGCTGGAAGTGTGAACTAGGTTTATGTAACACATTTCCCTCAAACTCACTTTGACACCTTTTCTGGAAAATGGACAACAAAGTGTAGGTGGATTCATGGTAGTGGCAGAGGAAGCATTCTTGAAAGTCAACAATGCCCACCCAAATGTCAGGACAACTGCTCAGTCACAGGCAGTGCAGGTGGCAATCCCATTTTTATGTATTCTATTCTGTCAAATATAGTAAAATATGTTTCCCTTAAAGATAAAGAGATTGCAGTTTCTTTGTTTTAGTCAAATGCCATAGAAAGACCAGACGGAGTCCACTGTTTTCCTGCTCATTGTTTGCACCATGTGGTGGACAAAGAGGCTACATAATTTTCAGTTTATTTGGGGAGTCAAAGGACTACATTCTTTCATAGTCTCTCACTTCTAGTAATATTTATGATGTTATTATGCCTTCAAATCGAAGGGATAAGAAAAGCATGCTGTTGTCTTTATTGCTAACATAAACACATAAGCAAGTCTGGATTCAACAGCAAAGGGGAGGGATTGGAGAGGTGATTTAACGGAGACACTTTGGGTGGCCTAATGAGGACAGAAGGTGACATTGTGGCCTAGGCAGGAAGATGAAACAGCAAAGGAAAGAAACAAGACAGCTACCACAGGACAAGTCATTAAGTTCTCCTTAGGAAGGATTTTGGTGGCTTCAGCACCTTAGGTAAAGGAACAGAAAGAGTGAGGGGTCTATCTTGTTGTTCCCATTTAAACCATACCACTGAGTAGCCAATAGCAGGTGAAGGGAAGTTTCTCTTTGCACTTTCTCCAGCTAATGCACGAAGATCTAATGCCATAGGTGACAGAACTAGGAATTGCATATCAATGGCCGCTAATATTGAACAAGATACAACAATTATATTCTTCCAGAAGAAGAAATACTCATGACTATCTACTTCTGTGCTGAGTTTTGAAAGTAAGATCTGGTAAGAGCTGCGCACCAGCTGAGACAGTAGAGGTCATCCAGGTCACCTGCCTGGATGTTGCAAGGCTGTAACCAGGATCTTGCTTTCCTGATTTTCAACACAGTCCTCTTTGCCTGCTCGTGTTTTCCACACCTTGGTTATCCCCATACCTCCTGCCCCGCAGCCCACTTAGCTCAGGAATGCCAGTGATGATGGTTAATGTCTCATAAAATCTATGGTCCAGGATAATATTAATGTGTTCATTTATAGGAGAAAAATGGGGCTGTCCCTTTCCCCAACCAGATCCCTTTTCCTTAGCCTATGTAACTTGCTTAAGTTGAGGTGAGCCCTCCATATCTTCTGACCTTGACACTCTCTTTTATTAATTAGCTCAGGTTTTTATGTTTCTAGGAAAAGTTGAAATATCGATTGTTAATTCTCATGGAGCAGTGGTGATTTGTTTGGAGAAAATCTCAACCCTAAAGAGAAATCAAAGATGTAAGAGTCCCTATGGAGGAGGAATAGGCCACTTTCTTGAAAGTCTCTGACTAAAGAAATGACATAGCATTTGGAACAAAATCTATTTCACAGAACAGATTAATGTCATGGCCAAGAGCTTTTTCTTTTCTTTTTTCTTTTTCTTTCTTCTTCTTCTTCTTTTTTTTTTTTTTTTTTGAGACAGAGTCTTACTATGTCACCCTCAGTAGAGTGCTGTGGTGTCACAGCCTACAGAAACCTCAAATTCTTGGGCTTAAGTGATTCTCTTGCCTCAACCTCCCAAGTAGCTGGGACTACAAGTAGCTGGCACAATGCCCAGCTATTTTTTGTGGCCTGGGCTGGGTTTGAACCCATCACCCTCTGTGTATGTGGCTGGTGCCATAACTACTGTGCAATGGGCTCAGAGCCTGAGAGCTTTTTCTTGGTGGAAGCTTCTGGGCTGATGGAGCAAAGACAAGGAGAGTACTATTACTTGGCATTCTTTGATCAAACTCTTAGGACTTTTGTTGGTGGTGTTCAGGGCATATCCTCTATTGTTGTTCAGGGAATATCCTTTTAGGTTCACACTTGGGTATGAATAGTGGGAGCTGACTAATATATAAGTTAACAAGCTCTTCTGGTACAATAGACAAGTCAATGTAAACTGATTGTTAGTGGATACTTACTGCAGGAAGTCCTATGTCATGGTCAAGAGCATGTGCTCTGGTACAAGCTGCCCTTAAATCCTAGATCCTCAGTTTTCTAGTTACATAACCTTAAAATAAAGTACTTATGCTGTCTATGCCTTAATTTTCTCACCCATATAATGGAGATGATAAACCATTTATTTCATAAAAGTTCATCAGGGTATTATGATAATTAAATGAGTGAATACACATAAAGCAGGCCTGGTACATAATAAGCCATGTCAGCCCTTATTAGTCTGGTTTAACTGGCTACAAACCATCCTTTGCCAAGAAGCCTCTCTTGATTACTTCCTTTCACATCCAGTATTCTTCTCTGGTGCCATGGAATGGTGAGGACTTTAGCAGCTGACAATCTTGGTTTTAAATTCTGACAATGACATTTATAAACCAAGTTACTGGGGCAGAATATGACACTTCTTTAAACCTTTTGTCCATACCCATAACACATAGAGAAAGTAAAACATACCTGTCAAAGTCATTGGGAAAATTAAATGAGATAATGGAGGTAGGGTTTAGTAGACTAGAGGGTAGGTTTCCATAAAGGTGAATAGCTCTCCCCTAGTGGAGGGCTCACAACTTTTTGCTTCTGGAGTATCATGAACTTCACTTCTGGTGCTCCACATGGCTGCCAACATGATCATTCCACATTCAAATGCTTGGCTTCTGATACACGGACTAAGTCCTAATTTGGAGGCTATCTTATAGGGACCAGAAGAGGGCATGAAACTGGTATTTTAATGCAGTCACCCCATTCAACAAACATTTATTGGATGGCAACTACATGCCAGGAACTAGGAGAGTAGATTTTGAGTGTTCTCACCACACAGAAGAATTGTAAGTCTGTGAGGTAATGCCTAGTTTTGGCCATTCTACTATGCATGTATATTTCAAAACATCATGCTATATACTATAAATACATACAATTTTTGTTTGTCAAATCAGTAAATGAATAAATATGAATAAGTGAGGAGAGGGATTTATATTCTAAATGGAAAAAAATAGTGCAATTTCTAAACAAATCTTGTTTTAGACACACAGATGTCCAAAACAAGATATGATGAAAATTAATCTTTATTTTTACTGAACAAAAAATAATAATTAAACTACTCAAATTCACAACAAGTTTAGTCTGTCTTCAGTGAATCTTCACTGAACACTCACTCACTGTTTGCACGCCTTCAGGCCTTCTCATGATTAATGATGAAGTCAACCTGAGTTGTATTATGCCACAAAGAGCACTGTAAGGCAGGAATTGTCCATTGGGAAGACTTTCGGAGGTGGCTAAATCACTCCCCTAAAGGATCACCTCTGCTACCTGGGACACAGAGCCCCAAAGTTTCCAAAGAAGAAGCATTTAACACATAAGGGGCCTACCAATTTAATATGTTAACTGATAGTTTCCTCCCATTCATTGGAAATTAGATGAGTGGCAAAACCTCACCCGATACCCTAAACTCTGCAGTGCCTGTGATCTCTCCTGGCTGCTCCAATTTGCCCCACCTACTTTCTAACATTTTTGAAATCTGCGGCCCCTTCTTTACCTGTATGGACCTTACCATATGTCAGCAGAGTTACTGGAAAACAGTTTTATAAAGAGTTTTATAGTTATATAAAATAATTATAGTTTTATAAATTTCTCATTCTTTAATGAACAAACAAAGTTCATCTAGTTGGGATTGCATCTGGAATACAGAAATGAAAAGACACAGTTCCCACCTATGAGAGGCTCTGCTGGATTCTGTTCTGGTTGTCCTAGTTCCAATTTTTATCTTTATGATTGTTGCTAATTCCCTGATAAGGAAGATGTTTTGGAGATCTATAGGCTAAGGCTGAGTCTGAATGGGTTTGATAAGATTTATTTTTGATATAGGTCAGTAGTTCTTAAAATTTAAATATAACTCTTAGAGTATCTACCAGTGTCTTAGAATTATGGGTGTGCACATATGTTCATGTGCATCTGCATTGGATTGATATCAGGTATAGAGTTTGCTTTCCCCAAATAGCTGACATATTGATTTTACTTACTCTCACCAATCCGCTATTCTTTTTTTTTTGTGTTATTATTAAATCATAGCTGTGTACATTAATGCATTTATGGGGTATAATGTGTTGGTTTATATACAATTTGAAATACTTTCATCAAACTGGTTAACATAGACTTCACTGCACTTTCTTAATTGTTGTGTTAAGATGTTTCTACTCTACACTTAGAAGACTTAACATGTACCCTTGTAAAATGCACCATAGTTGTGGTCTCACCAATTACCCTCCCTCCTCTTTCCCCTTCATCTTGGGCTGTAGTTGGGTTATAGCTTTCATACGGAAGTGTGGGTGTTTTCATAGTAGGGCTGAGTACATTTTCTTTCTTCCATTCTTGAGATACTCTGCTAAGAAGATATGTCCCAAAACTATAGATGTTGGTATGGATGTGGAAAAAAGGGAACACTTCTGCACTGCTGGTGGGAATGCAAACTAATACATTCCTTTTGGAAAGAAGTTTGTAGAGCCCTTAGGGATCTAAAAATAGACCTGCCATTTGAACCTGCAATTCCTTTACTAGGCATATATCCAGAATACCAAAAATCACTTTATAACAAAGATATTTGCACCGGAATGTTTATTGCAGCCCAATTTATAATTTCTAAGTCATGGACGAAGCCCAAGTGCCCATCAAGTCATGAATGGATTAATAAATTGTGGTATATGTATAGCATGAAATATTATGCAGCCTTAAAAAAGACGGAGACTTTACCTCTTTTATGTTTATATGGATGGAGAGCTGGAACATATTCTTCTTAGCAATCTGCTATTCTTGAGAAAGACTCCTTAGGTACAATTAGGTAAAAAATAAATCACAAAGGCTTTTGTGGGATTTTGTGTTACTTGCTTTATAAGGTCAGGATGAACATTAATGGGAAATGAAAGACTTATAATTGATGATCAACTTTTGACTAATATAGGAAACAGAGTAAATCAGTCTGGGCATCCCTGAGCCTCTGCTTCAGCCTGTTAAATTCACACATAAGCAAGTGTACACAGCCATCCTTCCCTTCCTCCTCCCCCACATGAAAAGAAGACCACCTGTCTCTGTTTTGGAATGTGCTTCTGCAGGAATTGGCTCTATCCAAAGCTCCAATGGATAAATACACAAATCTGACCATACACATACTGATTACAGACACATACACACACACATATCCTTCCGTCTTAAAAAAGGGGGGGTGGAGGTGGCTCACGCCTGGACTCCTAGCATTCTGGGAGGCCAAGGCTGGTGGATAGCTTGAGCTTATGAGTTCAAGGCTAGTCTGAGCAAAAGTGAGACCCTATCTCTCCTAAAATTAGAAAAACTGAGCCCAAGAGTGGAAGGTTGCTGTCAGCTATGATTCCATAGCACTCTACCCAGGGTGACAGCTTGACACTCTGTCTCAAAAAAATAAAAATTATATATAAAATAAGTCAGGTTCTCCAGTCTCTCCTGAAGCTCAGCACCCCACTGGGTGCACCTTTGTCTCTGCCCTTCCCTGCCTGTTGCCTCTTCCCTTCCTGTTCACTCCTTGATTACCTTAATCTGGCTCTCAGTTCTGGCTAGGGCTAAAACTCCTCCTGCCAAGGTCAGCAGTAACCACAGAGTTGCCAAAAGAGACTTTTCTGTCTTTCACCTTCTTGTTCTTGCTACTGAATTTAGCACTTTAGAACATGCTCACAATTTAAAAGCCACCTCCCTCCCTGAGTTCTACACAAAGCCCACTTTGGATTCATCTGGGCGGTTGGTCTCAACAGTGATGTCCCGTGTGACATCCCTCCTTGCTACCCCTATCTTTCCACTTCTCCCAGTCTCTATCTCCAGCCTACATTTCTCTTCTGAGCACCCGACACACGTCCACCCCTGTAGAGGGCATCTGGACTTCCCACCTGGTTACCCAACGGGTACCTTGGGCACAGCCCAGACCTGCTCCTCCTCTGGGTTCCCCAGCAGAGTCAGTGAGAGATTCCAGCCTGCAACCAGCTGCTCAGCCTGGAAATCTCAGAGTCACCCAGGACCTCTTCATTTTCACCCCAACTCTCCAGTCAGGCACCACATTTTACCTTTGTAACGTCCCTACGATTTATTTTAGCTATCAGATTTCTCTTTCCTGGATTATAGAAACAACACTGGGCAGTCTCATTTCATCAATTCCAGTCTTTTACCCTCACATCCATCCAACTGCACTGAAGCCAAGGTAATCTTTCTAAAACACAGATGTGGTAATGCCAATTTCCTGCTTAAAATTCTTCAAAAGCTCTCGGATGTGCAGAGTTAAATCCGTGCTCCCTAGCATGGCATGCATAGCCTTTTGCTTAGATTTCCAGCTTCATTTCCTTCCAGCTTCTCCACTCTCAGTTGTACGCTCTATGGTTTGAAAGAAGGCAAATCTTATTTTCTTTTTTTAAGCTTATCCTCATTTCTTCATTCCCTAAGAGTTCCATTTTCCTCTTACAGATTTGGCTAAAGCAAAACAACAATCTCCGTCCCCACAATTTGCTTCTGTACAAAAACAACTATGGTTTTGTTTTTTTTTTAATTTAATTTAATTTAATTTTTTTATTATTTTATTAAATCATAGCTGTATATATTAATGTGATCCTGGGCACCATACACTGGTTGTATAGACCGTTTGACACATTTTCATCACACTGGTTAACATAGCCTTCCTGGCATTTTCTTAGTTATTGTGTTAAGATATTTACATTCTACAATTACTAAGTTTCACATATACCCTTGTAAGATGCACCGCAGGTGTAATCCCACCAATCACCCTCCCTCTGCCCACCTCTCCCCTCCATCCCCTCCCTTTCCCCCTTTCCCCTATTCATAGGTTATAACTGGGTTATAGCTTTCCTGTGAAAGCCATAATTAGTTTCATAGTAGGGCTGTGTACATTGGATACTTTTTCTTCCATCCTTGAGATACTTTACTAAGAGGAATATGTTCCAGCTCCATCCATGTAAACATGAAAGAGGTAAAGCCTCCATCTTTCTTTAAGGCTGCATAATATTCCATAGTGTATATATACCATAATTTATTAATCCATTCGTGGATCGATGGGCACTTGGGCTTTTTCCATGATTTAGCAATTATGAATAGGGTTGCAATAAACATTCTGGTACAAATATCTTTGTTATGATGTGATTTTTGGTTTTCTGGGTATATGCCTAGTAGAGGAATTATAGGATTGAATGGCAGATCTATTTTTAGATCTCTAAGTATTCTCCATATATCTTTCCAAAAGGAATGTATTAATTTGCATTCCCACCAGCAGTGTAGAAGCGTTCCCTTTTCTCCATATCCACGCCAACATCTCTGGTCTTGGGATTTTGTGATATAGGCTAATCCTACTGGAGTTAGATGATATCTCAAAATAGTTTTGATTTGCATTTCTCTGATGATTAAAGATGATGAGCATTTTTTCTTTTCTTTTTTTTTTTTTGGTTTTTGGCCAGGGCTGGGTTTGAACCCGCCACCTCTGGCATATGGGACTGGCACCCTACTCCTTAGGCCACAGGTACTGCCCTGTGAGCATTTTTTCATATGTCTGTAGGCCGCGCACCTATCTTCTTCAGAGAAGTTTCTCTTCAAATCCCTTGCCCAGCCTGCAATGGGATCACTTGTTCTTTTCTTGCTTGTACATTTGAGTTCTCTGTGGATTCTGGTTATTAAACCTTTGTCGGAGACATAACCTGCAAATATCTTCTCCCATTATGAGGGCTGTTTGCTTGCTTTACTTACTGTGTTCTTGGCTGTGCAGAAGCTTTTTAGTTTGATCAGGTCCCAGTAGTGTATTTTTGAAGCTGCTTCAATTGCCCGGGGGGTCCTCCTCATAAAATACTTGCCCAGGCCGATTTCTTCAAGGGTTTTCCCTACACTCTCTTCTAGTACTTTTATAGTTTCATGTCTTAAGTTTAAAACTTTAATCCAGTGAGAGTCTGTCTTAGTTAATGGTGAAAGCTGTGGGTCCAGTTTCAGTCTTCTGCAGGTTGCCAGCCAATTCACCCAGCACCATTTGTTAAATAGGGAATCTTTTCCCCACTGAATATTTTTAATTGTCTTGTCAAAGATTAAATAACAGTAAGTAGCTGGATTCATCTCTTGGTTCTCTATTCTGTTCCAGACATCTACTTCTCTGTTTTTGTGCCAGTACCATGCTGTTTTGATCACTATCGATTTGTAGTATAGTCTGAGGTCTGGTAGCATGATTCCTCCTGCTTTGTTTTTATTTCTGAGTAATGTCTTGGCTATTTGAGGTTTTTTCTGATTCCATATAAAATGAAGTATTGTTTTTTCAAGATCTTTAAAGTATGACAATAGAGCTTTAATAGGGATTGTGTCATAATTATATGTTGCTTTGGGTAGAATGGACATTTTAACAATGTTGATTCTTCCCAACCATGAGTATGGTATGTTTTTCCATTTGTTAACATTTTCAGCTATTTCTTTTCTTAGAGTTTCATAGTTCTCTTTATAGAGATCTTTCATGTCCTTTGTTAGATAAACTCCTAAATATTTCATCTTCTTTGACACTACTGTGAATGGGATAGAGTCCTTAACTGTTTTTTCAACTTGACTATTGTTGGTATATATAAAGGCTACCGATTTATGAATATTGATTTTGTAACCTGAGATGCTGCTGTATTCCTTGGTCACTTCTAAGAGTTTTGTAGTAGAATCCCTGGTGTTTTCCAGATATACAATCATATCATCTGCAAAGAGTGAAAGTTTGATCTCTTCTGACCCTCTTTGGATGCCCTTGATCGTCTTTTCTTCCCTAATTGTGGTGGCTAAAACTTACATTACAATATAACTCTGCTTTTGATGTACATGGTTATTTCTACTTGTCTCTTCTCTCTTCTTCTCTCCCCTTCCCAGGAGGGGCTACAGAGCCTGAATTACCAGCAGAGGCAAGACAGGTGGGTTCTAGATCTGGCATCTCCTAGCTCCCATCTATTTTTTTTGTTTGTTTTGAAACAGAGTCTCACTTTATCACCCTCTGTAGAGTGCTGTGGCGTCACAGCTCACAGCAATCTCCAGCCCTTGGGCTTAGGTGACTCTTTTGCTTCCACCTCCCAAGTAGCTGGGACTACAGGCACCTGCCACAATGCCTGGCTATTTTTTGTTGCAGTTTGGCAGGGGCCGGGTTTGAACCTGCCACCCTTGGTATATGGGGCCAGCGCCCTACTCACCCAGCCACAGGCACTGCCGTATTTGTTCTTTTGTTTGGTCCTTTTTTGTTGTTTCTGCAGAACTGGAAGACTGGTTTCTGGGATGCTGGTGATTGGTCAGTCCAAGCTCTTGGTGGTTGTTCCTCATTAACTCACACAGACAAATGTTAACATTTCAGGCCAGTGTTACTTCGCCTGGGCCAATCCTGCTACATGGAATTTCCTCCTGGCCCCCTGAGCTCCCCCACTCAGCAGCTGGGGAAATCTCGCTCTGGAGTCCAGGCCCAGCTCACTAACCTTCTGCTCATACTCATCTTTTCCAGGATGTTTCATTACATCCTCCCCAGGGCCAGCACCACATGTGTCCCTTGAGCATGGGGTTACCACACTGGAAACACCCTTCCATCATCTCCTTTCTCTCCCTGGCACTTCACAGAAAGCTTCACAGGCCATCAGAGTCCCAGTTACCACTACCTTTCCCGAGTCAAGCCTGATGCTGAGTAGCTGCTCAGTTGATGTCCATGAAATGAACAGTGGACACCTACTTGGGCAAAAGTAATAGAACTTATGCATCCTATTGCCCAACTTCATTTACAAAGGTGTTGCAGATGGTATCACGGGCATTGGAACAAGAAAGATACAGAGGTGGTGACTGTTGCTCATGAAAACCCTCAAACAGATTATGTGGGTAAAGGCATTTTGATTTCTTGGGGTGGGGATGGGGTTCTGATAATGAGCTGGAGCTGTAAGCTGGACAGATCGGCTCTTTTTAGAAGGTCCTCCCACTAGGAGTCCTTGGGCTCTTTGGAGGAACTTCCAGGCTTGGGTAACAAAGGTTTCCCCCAGCTGCTGCTGGGAGGCATGCTCTTTTCCCTGGTGAATGGTTTGACTGGATCTCTGGTTCTGCTGGATTCCCTCCTAATCCAGACGCGAGGCTGGGCTCAGGAACCGCCCTCATTCCATGTCAGTCCCAGGCCCCATGTACTGGTCACTACACCTGGCACAGGACTGCTGCAAGGACTGACCCTCTCTGTTGTCTGACAATCCCCAGCCACATCTGCTGTGTTTCTAGCAGTCAGCCTCAGGGCTGGATGTTCCTTCACTGCCTTTGGTAGGGTTGGGCTGAGTCCACAGTTAAGGCTGCAAAGAAGTCTTGTTCTCTCTTCTTTCTCAGCGGGAAGGCTGTTTCTTTTTTCCTGCTGAAGACTAGATGCCCTTTTCCAGATCTCACAGCTGAAATGTCAAAGCGAGGTCGTGCTTTGCATGGCTTCTGCCCTTCTTGCTGGCTGCTGCAGGTGTCCCGGGGTGGGGGGTGGGGTGGTTCCTGCCGGCTGCCTGGTCTCAGGAGTCTCCTTCTGAGTCTCCAGCTTCCACCAACGGACACTAGCAAGTTTCAAGTATCACAGTGGGGCTCACAAAACAGTTTAATTTATCAAGGAAGCTTTTGACTTTTACTTTCTGAGCCCACCAACCCCCGCTGATTCTTGGCCCCCTACATGTGGTGGTTGCTTCATTTACATCGTGGTCTGAAGCATAGCTGAAATTGCATTCATCCCTCAGAGTGTGAACGTTTTGAGAAAATTACTCAGCATTTAAATGTCAGGATAATCGAGCCCACACCACCACAAATAATTATGGAAAGGACAGAGATGAGGCATCACCACTGCCCGGGCTGCCAGGGACCTTCAGGGCCATGGAGTGCAGCCTACACCTTTCTCAGGTAGACAAAAAAGAGGAGGCTGTGCCGCCCACCCCCACCCCCACCCCCACAGCTCCCAGTGACCGCTCTGAGGACACAGCCAAGGCCAATGAACATTTATAGCAGGCATTTCACCCTCACAACACCCTCAACAGCAGTTAGTCTTATTGTGAAAAATATCTTACATCTCTCCTTTTGCTAAGATAAAAGAAAACAGGAGATGGGTGTTGATTCTTGATGCACTTTGGTCTTGACAAACCAGCCACCCTGACTGACTTCTTCCTGGTGGGAGGTGGCAAAATACCAGACAGCTGCTTAAAGCCCATTTGGATGTGAATGCTGGAGCCCAGCTGCCCCTAGACACTCTCTTCTCTGGAAGGCCTTAGCTGTGTTTCTGATGAACTGGCAGACCTGACTCAGTCAGTGAGATGTTTTTCTGACTTGCTTTTCAGTATTGCAGCAGCAGCAATCAAGAATTTGTAAAGTGTGAGGCTGCAGAAAGAAAAGACCACGGTGCTTACACTCAGTCTGGGGGAAAACGCCAACCGCAGGATTTGTAGCTGGAGAGAGCGCACTGGAGACCACTTCTAGAAGCATTCTCCCTATCTATTTCTTTATATATGTAAATAAAGAGTTATCTTTATTCTAAGCATTAAAAGCAAAATCAAAGACTCTACACTTAGTAACACAATAATTAAGAAAGTATATTGAAGGCTAGGTTTAGCAGTTTGTTGTAAGTATTCCAGATTGTATATAAAACCAGCACATTCTACCCATGCATGCATTAATGTACACAGCTATGATTTAATTAAAAAAAAAGCAAAAGCAAAGGGACACAGTTAAGATTTTTTCATCTCAGCAATTGATATGTTAGATACATGCCTGGTGCCAAGCTCCATCCTGCACACAGGACAGGATGGGGACAGCTCTTCCATAGGCTCAGATTAAAAATAGCAGCAAAATAAGGTACACGCCAGTCAATGGCACCTGGCAGTGGGACACTAAGCGCATCGGGCACACAGAGAGGGTGAAAGCTGAACCTAGTGGTGAATGTAGTCTAGTTAAGTGAGCAGTGAGTCTACATAAGGCATCCACCCTCCATGGCTTACTGCCTTGTGAAGGCACCTCCTTCCAGGAAGTCATTTAGTCCTCCATTGTCAAAACAGTCCGTGATCATAAAACTTTTAGAGCCCATTTAAACAACTCTTCTTTGTAAAGTACATCTGGGAACTGATCGGCTTGATAGTGTTTTTCTTTGAGCTTTCTAATCATGCTGTGTATCTCCCCAGTAGGTCATCAAGGACCATGCTGAAAAATGTGTATGTCATTTCTTGGGCCTTGCGCTGCTTTACCTCTCAACAGCAGTTGACCTGGTGGAGCACTTGCCTTCCAGGATACCACATCCTCCTGGGTCGGCTCCTCCTTTTTTTATATTGTTCCTCTCCATGGACTTCTTATCAACCAGAGCTCTCAACATTGCAGTGTTCAACTTTGAGTCCTCTAAGGGGCTGCACTGAATAACACCAGGGGGAAATTCTCGGAGATGTCTACATACTTAGTAATCCCTGAAGTTGTGCAGTGCGCAACTTTTCACAAAGGCCAGTGCTGAACCATGGTCACTCACTAGTCGATGCTGGTCTGCAGCGATTTGCTATCAGTTCGTGACAAGACAAGGACAGATATTGGGACATTTAGAGCAATGTGACATAGTTCCTTCATTCATATCTGCAGCCAGTGGTCTCTTCGGTGTTCCTGGTCTGGTCATGAACAGCCCAGTTTGGGTGCATTTGACCTCATGGTGAGTGACAGTGGTGTGAGCTGTGTACTAGCCATGCACAATAAGACCATGTTGGAATGTGTGATATTTAAACTTTAATCAGTCAACTGAAAAATTACATAAAATTTGAATTCCTATCTTTTATTAAAAGATAATTTACTGAAAGATAATTGTATTCTATATTTATAGTTTACTAAGAAAGTAGATCTTAAATATTATCTCCAATAAATAAATAAATAAATAGAGCTAGCTATGTGAAGTAATAGATGTGTTAATTAACTAATTAACCTGATTGCAATAATCAGTTCATAATGTATAGGTTTATCAAATCATCATGTTGTACACTTTAAGTATACACAATTTTCTTTGTCAATCATACTTAAATAAGGGTGAACAAAGATAATTTAAATCAACTAAAACATTTAGGACAGATTGTTGAAAATGAGTACTGATGAAGAATTAAAGACTAATATTGAATATATGATTTCCCTTGTTTTATTGAGGATAAAAGTTTTAAATAACTATTCTGAACCTACAGAATTTGCTTTAAAATCCTTTCTTCCATTCCTATCAGCCCACCTCTTCTGCCATAAGTGACAGTCAAACAAAATGTAGAAATCCTTCAGTGTCATTGTCCTCAATAAGTATTCCCGTCATCAATCCAATTTAGATTCCCTGGATTACTTCAAAAACTATTATTGATATCTCTAGTGTAAGTTCAAAATTTGTGTAGGGATTTTGAAAATGTGAAATCCCTATTTCATTCCTAATGATTAATTAAGTTATAACTTCTATAGAGTTAAGAGTTACAAGGGCATGACTCTTATTAATTCCCTACATGCACAATTTCAATGACCAGTATGTCATTTTGGTAATTGTTTCCTCCGCTATGCTTTTGATTTTTTAGTTTCATGTGTCTGTTGAATCAAATAATACAAATTTAGGCCTTCATTTTGTCTTTGTTCTTATTTCATTTCTCTTTTCCAGTAGTTCACTTTTTCTTTGGCAGAAGTATCGATCTTCGGTGGTTTAGAAACTAACATATGCATACACACACACCGACACACACACACACACACACACACACACACACACTAATGTACCTACCTCGGAGGTAATCCAGTCCTGAAGTTGTGCAAGTAGCTTCTCTTCTCCAGGTACACTCACTCCCACGGTGATATTATCAAATTTCGTGTCCTTAAATTCCATCCAAATGCCAACAACTTCCAAATGTGTCCCTGCAGCCCAGACTTCTCCCGTGAACTTAGCCTCATTTGTTCAATTTCCTACTTGACGTTTCCCCCCTTCCCACTGCAACAATTGCAACTTCCATCATCTCAATAAGTGGAAACAACATCACTCCAGGGGCTCAGGCCAAATGTTCAAGGTTGTTCTTGGCGCTTCTTTTTCTCACACCCCACGTCTGTTTTGTATTGAAATCATCTTGGCTCCACCTGCGAAATAAATCCAGAATTTAACCACGTTGTCATAGCTCCGTTTACATTGTGTTGATCCTAGCTCTTCTCCCCCTTATCTGGACTACTGTGATGATCTAAATAATGTCTCTGATTTTACCCCATCTTACAGTCTCTTCTCAGCACAGCAGCCAATGAGTGGCTAACAACATCACTTTTCTTTTCACATCATTCCAATGAAGCCCATAGCCCATCTTAGTTTAAAAGTCAGTTATAATGACTAAAAAAAAAAAAAAAACAAACAAAAAAGAAAAACAAAAAAACATACATAGTGTGCTTTCTTCTTTTGCTCACTCTGACCCAGGCACACTGGCTTCCTTCTTGGCCATCAATGCACTAATCATACTTCTGCCTCAGGGCCTTTGCACACACTTGTTTTCTTCTTCTGAGAACACTTTTCACTGACAGATCCTCTTAGCTTGCTCTCTGATGTCCTGTAGATATTTGCCTAAGTATGAACACCTTTGGGCTCTTTTTAGACCTTATTTAAATTTACACTCCTTTGGCTTCATCTATTCCTCTTACCTGCTTTATTTTTATTCACAGAACTTATATCTTTCTGATATTCATATAATTTATGTTTTAAAGCTTGTCAGTAAAATATAAACTTCATAAAGGTAGTGATTTTCTCTCTTTTGTTCACATTTACCGCACAGATTGTAGTTCTGATAGGTACTTATTCTCCTTATTTGAAGTCTGTTCTTTGTGAACCTCTGATCAGGAGACAGAATGATGTGAAACTTTCTTAATTCTCTGGGTCTAACCCAGTTCCTAATAAAAGTGTAAGGATTAATACATGTTGATCAATGAATGAATGAAAGGCTGTCTGGGGATATTGTAAATGATGAAGATGTACCACCAGAACTTCTGGTTTTCATTATCTCATTTTGGAGATGGGACAAGTGCAAAGGCAAAAAATTTATCTAGATGCAAGAGATCAATAACAATTTATGTATAGTTCCAGGAAAGAGACATCATTGAGGTTTGGAATGAAGCAGATATGTTTATGTCCTGGTCCTTGACAACAGAAAGAGAAGAAGGCTACTACTTCTAACAGAGGTGGGGAAAATGAAGCCTCTGTTCCAAGAGTTTGAGTAAATCATCTTTAGCTGAATGTCCCCTCTCCAACTTGAACAATGTGCCATATCAGTCCAAAATTCCTATTCATTTTTTACTCTTCAAAAAAATTAACATAAAGCAGTAAAAACTCTCTCCTTTGTGAGGGAGAAAATCGTATCTATTCTCAAGTAAGACAATTAAAATTCAGGCTTGAGTTTCAAGAGACAGACTTCAGCTGTCATTACATAAAACAGGTATACTCTTTCAGACATAAGGGGGAAAAATCATTGCTTTCTTTTCAAGGACAGATAAAAGGAAATGATGGGTATGTGTTGAGGAAAATGTTGTGGAAGCTCATTGGGGTTGCTCCCTTTACTTGGGTTACAAAGGTATGGTATGACCAGTTATAGTCACTCACACGTGTGAGTAAACCCAAACTTGTTTTCTTTCTCAGGGAGGTTTGCACTGCAGATATCATTCATCAAGTGATAGCAAGGATCATTTTACTGAGTAAATGAACATACTTGTATCTAGTTTCCATATTCTTCAGATTTACAAAGTCCTCACCAGATTGAATGGTGCACATCAATCCAAAGCACCAGAATTTACTGTCAGGAGAGGCCTCTAGCACTTAGGTATTTGGTTTGCACTTTTATTCAGTATATTTTAAAACAAAATGGTAAGAACACCACGTGTAGCTGAACTTTTATGATGACTGTGTGTCGTGCTCCTCTGTTCCTGTTGAACAGGCTCAGAGTCTGAGGTATATGATGTTCTCCAGCATGAGCTGGGGTGGTGCAGAATCAGATTGGCATTCCCTCTTGGGATTCAGGACAAAGATATAGTATTCATCCTGCCCTGTGCATACAACTTAAAGAACAGTGAGAATGCCGAACTGCTGATCAGGTTCCTTCTCTTCTTGTTTGGTGCCCTGAAGTTTGTGAAGCTCCTAAGTGATTCTATGTTTTTATTTTCATTAATTATTTATATAAAGACTTATTTTCCCCCATAGAAAAGCTAAATCCAACCAGCTCTGCCTTGTGAAAGGAAAAAAAGTCACATCTCTTCTAAAAGCCTCACATTTCTCATTCCCGTAATACAATTTTTGAATGAGACACCCACACTTTAGGAGCCAAAAACAATTAAGCATGTATTTTGATGCCTGTCTTGGACAGTGAAGCAATCTTGGAATGTTGGTATGTGAGGGACATGTTGGTGGCCTTTGAGAACAGAACACAGTAACGTAGTATTTGAAGTTAGGTCTATTCTTCAGAGTCAAGGAAGGATACTTCCATCAGTGTTAAGGCCCTATGAGATAGGAGGATTTCCCACTGTAAACAGCACTCATAAGCCTGCTAGAGACATGTTCAACAGCTCTCTGTTTAGTAAGTTCAAGTACTCCTTGGAAATGTGGCAGGGTGGGGGGTGTTCTTTTTAAAAATATTTTTATTTTAGAAAAGTTAGGGATGTAGAATTGGCATATCTAAGTTTTACTTATCCTTTTATCTCCTTCCATGTTTTAATACTTCCTCCCCATAATTTAAGACTTCAAACTGGCTCTTCGAGAAAATCAATAAAATTAATTAACCCCTAGAGTTTGATAAGGAAGAAATTGAAGACACAATTTACCAAAATTAGAGAGAGATGAAATCACTATAGACTCTACAAATATTAAAAGGAAATAATACTTAAAGTGTTATTATTTATTTATTATTTATTTTTATGTTTGAGATAGAGTCTCACTCAGCCACCCTGGGGTTGAGTACTATGGAGTCATAGCTCACAGAAACCTCAAACTCTTGTGCTCAAGCAATTTTCTTGTATCAGTGTCCCCTGTAGCTAGGACTACAGGAGCCCCGCACAAACAATTTTCTTGCCTCAGACTACCCAGTACCTGGGACTATAAAAGCCTGCCACAATTTAGAGATGGGGTCTCACTTTTGCTCAGACTGGTCATAAACTCCTAAACTCAGGCAATCCACCATAATTTGAAGTCTAAATTTTAATATTCTGTTTATGAATAGCATCAGGATTTATGAAATAATTAAAGATAAATCTGACAAATATGTGAAAGACCCATGAACTGAAAACTACCAAACATTGTCAGGAAGACTTTAATACCTGAATTTAAAGGTCGGAAGTTCAATATTGTTCAGATGGGAAGTATCTTTGAATTTATCTAAAGATTTAACATAATTCCAGAAAAAATATTAGTAGACTTTTTGTAGAAATTGACAAGTTATGGAACTCATTGAAATGCAAAGAGATGAGAATAGCCAAAACTTTCTTGAAAATGAAAAACAAATTTGGAGTTAGTATCACCTAATGTCAAAACTTATTAGAAAGCTACTGTAACCAAGACAGTGTGATTCTGGCATCAAGATAAGTAGATCAGTGAAACAGAATCAATTTCAGAATTTGACCCACCCATATAGGGACAACTGATTTTTGATAAAGCTGAAAAATTGTTTGTCTTTTCTATTAAAGGTACTGGATACTGAGATACAAAAAAAAATTAATTTCTCTTATATATAAAAATTAATTCAAAATGGATCATAGGTGTAGATGTAAAATTTTTAACTTTATACATATACTTCTGGAAAAATAAATGAGAGAAATCTTTTTGACCTTGAATTAAGCATGTTAATTCATGCATAGATCACGATTTGTTCCAAAAGCATGATCTATAAAAGAGCAACTTAACAAACTGGACTTCATCTAAATTAAACATCTGGTCTTCAAAGGAAATTATTATAAGAATGAAAAGACAATCTACTAGCTGAGAAAAATATATTTACAAAGTGTACATCTGATAACAGACTGGTATCCAGATAAAGATCTTTTAGAACTCAAAAATAAGAGCTTGTATACAAATGTTCTTAGAAGTTTTATTTGTAAAAGGCAAAAATTGGAGATGTTCATCAGAAGACACATAGCTGAACACATGTGGTATACCCATATGATGGAACTATATTCAGAAATAATGACTTGTTCCTAGACGCAGTAATATGAATGCTGGAATAGAGGTAACTACATAATTTTGTTGAGTGAATTGAGTCAGACAAAAAGAGAACACATCACATAATTTCGTATATAGAAAACTCTAGAAAATGTAAACTAATCTAAAGAGACAGAAAGCAGATCTTTAGTTGTCTACAGGGAGAAAGATACAGAGGGCGGAAGGCAGAGATTAGAAAAGACTTTGAGGAAGCTTTAAGGGTGGATGAATGGGTTCATTATCTCCGCTGTAGTAATAGTTTCACAGGTGCAAATTTCTGTCAAAATGTATCAAATTGAACACTTAAACATACATTTTGTTGAATGTTAATTATTCTTTAATGAAAATGTAAACAAAAGATGAGCAGAACTCATAATAAATGCAAGAGTAGTCTGATAAAATTAGGTACTTTTAACTGTAGCCTTATTTGAATTTGTTTGATATTGGTGGAATTCTGATACAACCAAAATATTTAGTCAGCCTGTGGGCTTGTTCCAGAGGCAGATTAATATGTATTTTGGTGAATGGCTGGCTTCTTGTTCTCCTGATTTAAATTCTGTGCTGCGGAGGTGAAGTCATCTGTATGCAGTCCATGTTCTTCACCAGCAAACACAGAGTAAATCTGAGCAAGCATTCTGCTTGTACTGAGTGTTGAGTCTCAAATGACCTTGAGTATGACCTGCAGAGAAAATAGCATCCTTTTTTGTTAGTATGTTTAAGTTAAAAAGTGTTGATTCATTTTCATCACATGTATGTAATTGTGTATTGATAATACCCTTAAAAAATCTTTTTAACAACATCCATCAATTATCTAAAAAGTCTCCCATCCCAGGGAAAAATGGGGCAATTCTTTTGAGTTTAGGCCAATTTAATCCAGTTTAAATGTTTGATTAGACCATTATTAACATTTAATGTCTCTTTTTCATGGAACTTTTAAAGGCTTCATAATTATGTACAACTGGTTTGTGTGTGTGTGTATTAGTCATGATTCTCCAAAGAAGAATCAATAAGAGATCTCTAAATAAAGATAGCCAGATGGACATCTATCATCTCTCTATACATAGCTATCTTTCTATCTACCTATCTTTATCTGTATCTAATATAACGCACACCTATACATGACTTAATATAAGTAATTGGCTTAAGTAGTTACAAAGGCATGATCTTCCCTCAGCAAGTTTGACACCCAGGGAGGAAGGTGGTACAGTGTAAGTTTGAATTTCAGACTGAGGACAGGAGAAAATACACGTCCCAGCTCAAGCAGTCAGGTAGAGAGAACAAATTCTCCCTTTCCTCCAATATTGTATGCTGTTCATATTTTCAACAGACACGCATTGCCACCAACATTAGGGAAGGTGACTTGATTTACTCAGTCCAACAATTCAAATGTGAGTCTCATCTGAAAACATCCTTACAAACACACAAAAAGTACTTTTAGCCCAATATCTGGTGCCCTATGATCCAGACAAGTGGACACATAAAAATAGCCATTACAATATGCTCATGCACAGTCTTCTAATTCTTCTAAATGTCCAAATACATGGAAAAGGTAAGCTGGGGGGCAGTTAGGCACTGAACTGAGAATCATAATACTTGGCTTTCACTGTCCAGTTTTGCTACTTTTCAGCTCTTTCAATTTAGAGAATATGAAAGTAACCGTGAACCACGACTTATCAATTCTCATTTCAAAAGTGCCTTACGGGGGGGAGGAGACAAGATGGCTGACTGAAGCCAGCTTTCCACAGAGGCTCCCGTCCAGTAGGAGAGTTAAAAGACAAAAATTCAGCAAGTAACCTGGTGGATTTGAGCTGCACTAACAGAGAAGGTTGAAGAATGCATGTCAACCCCACTGAGGCGAGCTGCAACCACAAGGATACAAACAAAAGGTACAAAATCCATCACCAAGCAGATGGGAGTCCCCTCCCCCATGAGAACAGCTCAGAGTGCCCCACAAACAATCAGGCAGGGTTCAAAGGTCCTCCCACTACACTCCACGGGAGAGACCCTCTAAAAACTGGACCAACCTCCCCTACTAGGGTGCCATGGCATCCTCCTGCCAGGCATAAAACTGTATAAACTGTATATAGTCTCTACCTGGAATTCTGAGCTCACAGCACTCCCCTCCACCCACACTGAGGTCTGGAGGCCAGTGCCCCAGGAGTTCAGAGGCTTGGGTGATTTCTCGAGGGGTGTGGACGGGGCCTCAACTGCAGCTGGTTGGCGCCGGCTCCAGGGCACTGGAGTGAGGAGAGGACCATCAGTGGAGAGGAGACCGCACCGGAATGACAGTTCCCTGAAGCACAGTGCGACAGCCATCTTTTGGTGACAATACGGCCAGGCATAAAACTGTGTAAAATTGTGTGTGTTCTCTGCCCACAATCCCAAGCTCCCAGTGCTCCCCACACTCCCCTCTGCTCTCGCTCCAAGGTCTGGAGGCCTGTCCCCCAGGAGTCCAGACTCTTGGGCGATTGCTTGAGGGGTGTAGACAGTGCCGGGCTGCAGCCGGTCAGTGCAGACTCTGGGGCACGGGAGTGGAGAGAGGATGGTTAGCCAGAAGGGAGCTGCACCAGAGCAGCAGTTGCCTGAGGCATAAAGCAGCAGCCCTCTTTTCCTAGCAATATGGCTCACTAACGAATATTCTGAAGCCACACTCCCTGTCTCCCTGGGCAACCAGAGACTGTGAGTATAGGATTTGCCTGAGGCAATTCCAACTTGAAAATCAGGGAAACTCCCAGGGCGGGGCTGACCCAGAGGTCCGCTTACTGAACCTAAGACACACCTGGCCCTCAGGGGATCGTCAGCCTGTAGACAATACAAGAGCAAAGATAAGCTGATTTGAAACTCAATTCAGCTTCTCTTCTGCAGGGGAAACGCAAAGATGTTCTGTTCTGTTCTGTCAGTAACATTAATCAGGGGCGAGACTGGACCTGAGTGAAAACCCCCCAACCTTCATCAAGCACCCGAGGTTGTCAGGCCTCACCTCCTCCTGCTAGAGAGAGGCAGAGCGCAGTGGCCTGGCAGACTTCTTTGTGATTCAGGCAGGTGCAAACTCCTGGAGTACTGGTTCACTACAGGCAACTGGGTCAGCCAACTGCAGGGCTATCAGTGACTGGGTGTGACAGTGGTGCAAGGTGGGGAAGGAGGCAGCAACATTCCCAGACTGATCTATTGGCTGGGTGGCTCCTCCTGACGCCATGCAGCACTGGAGCAAGCCACACCAGAGTAGTCACCAGACACCTGTGATCCAGTTCCCAGAGACCTCTTAAACTCTGCCACCCAAGACAGGTGCAGACTGGGACAATTGATTTGGACCTTTTGAACTGAACCAATTGCCTGAGGACAAATCAGGTGGTGCCTTGGGTGCACAGTGGTAGGAAGGTTTGATTTTTCTTTTCTAATTGTTTGCCAGTCGGGGGTGGGGTGACTTAATCGCTGATATTTCTCCACAGCTGAGACTTCAATCCAGAGCATCGGTTTCACTAGGGTGGAACAGAAACCAGCTGAAAACAAGACAGAACCACTTAGCCCCACCACACCAGACAGGGCCCCAGTTTCTCAGTCCACAACACTGTACAGGCCCTTGACAAACCCCAGGGAAAAAATCTAAGGGAGTAAAACAACCAAGGGGTGGAATCAGCAGTAAAGCTCTGGTAACATGAATGACCAGAATAGATCAACCCCCCAAAGGAAAGATATGGCAGATGTAATTGAAGATCCCATTCATAAACAACTGGGTGAGATGTCAGAAATCGAATTCAGAATTTGGATTGTAAACAAGATTAATAAAGTGGAATTAGGAATTCGAGGAGAAATTCAAAAGTTGTCTCAAGAATTTAATGAATTTAAAGACAAAACCACCAAAGACTTAGACACACTGAAGCAAGAATTAGCAGCCCTCAAAGATATGAAAAATACAGTAGAATCCCTCAGCAACAGAATGGAGCAAGCAGAAGAAAGGATTTCTGACATTGAAGATAAAGCCTTTGAATGCTCCCAAACTCTCAAAGAGGAAGAGAAATGGAGAGCAAACATGGATCATTCTCTCCGAGAGCTCTGGGATAATTCGAAGAAGGAGAATATCTGAATCACTGGAGTTCCAGAAACAAATTAAGTGGCCTTGCTGGGCACAGAGGCCCTTCTGCATGAATTATAAAAGAGAATTTTTCAGACATGCCAAGAGATTCTGAAATTCAGAAAGTGGACAGCTTCAGAACCCCAGCATGACTCAACCCCAATAAGACATCCCCCAGGCATATCATAATTAACTTCACTAAAGTTAATATTAAAGAGAAAATTCTGAAAGCTTCCAGGGGAAAGAAAACCATTACCTTCAAAGGGAAGAATATTAGAATGACTGCAGATCTCTCTGCTGAAACTTTTCAAACCAGAAGAGGGTGGTCACCGACTTTTAATCTCTTAAAGCAAAATAACTTTCAACCCCGGATCTTGTATGCAGCTAAACTGAGTTTCATTTATGATGGAGAAATTGAATACTTTAATGACATTTATATGTTGAAGAAATTTTCCATAACTAAACCAGCTCTTCAGGATATTCTCTGACCTATCCTCCATAATGACCAACCCAATCCTATACCACAAAAGTAAACTCACTCAGAAACTTTTGATCAAACTCCAACTTCCACACCAGCGAAAGGATTAAAAATGCCCACTGGACTTTTGAAAAACTTGCTACCCAAAACTTCACCAGATTTATCAATATTCTCCATTAATGTGAACAGCTTAAACTGTCCTCTAAAGAGGCATAGGTTAGCTGACTGGATACAAAAACTCAGGCCAGATATTTGTTGCATACAAGAGTCACACCTTAACTTAAAAGACAAATACAGACTCAGGGTGAAAGAATGGTCATCCATATTTCAGGCAAATGGTAATCAGAAAAAAGCAGGTGTTGCAATTTTATTTGCAGACACAATAGGCTTTAAACGAACAAAAGTAAAGAAGGACAAGAATGGTCACTTCATATTTGTTAAGGGTAATACTCAATATGATGAGATCTCAATTATTAATATCTATGCACCCAACCAGAATGCACCTCAATTTATAAGAGAAACTCTAACAGACATGAACAACTTGATTTCCTCTAGCTCCATAATAGTCAGAGATTTCAACACTCCTTTGGCAGTGTTGGATCGATCCTCCAACAGGAAGCTGAGCAAAGAAATCTTAGATTTAAACCTAACCATCCAACATTTGGATTTAGGAGACATCTACAGAACATTTCATTCCAACAAAACTGAATACATATACTTCTCATCAGCCCATGGGACTTACTCCAGAATCGATCACATCTTAGGTCACAAAGTCTAACCTCAGGAAACTTAAAGGAATAGAAATTATTCCATACATCTTCTCGGACCACCATGGAATAAAACTTGAGCTGAGTAACAACAGGAATCTACATACTCATACAAAAACATGGAAGTTAAATAACCTTATGCTGAATGATAGCTGGGTCAGAGATGAGATTAAGAAAGAAATCACCAATTTTTTTTTTGGCCGGGGCTGGGTTTGAACCCACCACCTCCGGCATATGGGACTGGCACCCTACTCCTTGAGCCACAGGCGCCACCCAGAAATCACCAATTTTTTTAGAACAAAACGACAGTGAAAACACAAACTATCAGAACCTCTGGGACACCACAAAGGCAGTTCTAAGAGGGAAATTTATAGCACTGCAAGCCTTCCCAAGAGAACGGAAAGAGAGGAAGTTAACAACTTAATGGGACATCTCAAGCAACTGGAAAAGGAAGAACATTCCTACCCCAAACCCAGTAGAAGAAAAGAAATAACCAAAATTAGAGCACAATTAAATGAAATTGTGGCTCAGTTGGTGGGGTGCTGACCCCATATGCCGAGGGTGGCGGGTTCGAGCCCGGCCTTGGCTGAACTGCAACCAAAAAATAGCTGGGCGTTGTGGCGGGCGCCTGTAGTCCCAGCTACTCGGGAGGCTAAGGCAGGAGAATTGCTTGGGCCCAGGAGTTGGAGGTTGCTGTGAGCTGTGTGATGCCATGGCACTCTACCCAGAGCCATAAAGTGAGACTCTGTCTCTACAAAAAAAAAAAAAAAGAAAACAAAAGAATAATACAACAGATCAATAAATCAAAAAGTTGGTTTTTCGAAAAGCTCAATAAAATAGATAAACCTTTGGCCAACCTAATCAGGAAAAAAAAAGAGTAATATCTCTAATCTCATCAATCAGAAACAACAAAGACGAAATAACAACAGACTCCTCAGAAATCCAAAAATCCTTAATGAATATTACAAGAAACTCTATTCTCAGAAATATGACAATCTGAAGGAAATTGACCAATACTTGGAAGCACGTCACCTTCCAAGGTAGCCAGAATCAAGTGGAAATGTTGAACAGGCCCATATCAAGTTTGGAACTAGCATCAACTATTACAAAACCTCCCTAAAAAGAAAAGCCTGGGACCAGAAGGTTTCACATCAGAATTCTACCAAACTTTTAAAGAGAAATTAGTACCTATATCTATATTACTCAACCTGTTCCAAAAGGTAGAAAAAGAAGGAAGACTACCTAACACGTTCTATGAAGCAAACATCACCCTGATCCCCAAACCAGGAAAAGACCCAACAAGAAAAGAAAATTATAGACCAATATCACTAATGAATACAGATGCAAAAATATTCAACAAGATCCTAACAAACAGAATCCAGCAACACATCGAACAAATTATACATCATGACAAAGTCGGTTTTATCTCAGGGTCTCAAGGCTGGTTCAATATACGTAAATCTATAAATGTAATCCAGCACATAAACAAATTAAAAAACAAAGACCATATGATTCTCTCAATCAATACAGAAAAAGCTTTGATAATATCCAGCATCCCTTCATGATCAGAACACTTAAGAAAATCGGTATAGAAGGGACATTTCTTAAACTGATAGAGACCATCTACAGCAAACCCTCAGCTAATATCATATTGAATGGAGTCAAATTGGAATCATTTCCATTCAGATCAGGAACCAGACAAGGCTGCCCATTGTCTCCATTGCTTTTTAACATTGTAATGGAAGTTTTAGCCACCACAATTAGGGAAGAAAAAGCGATCAAGGGTATCCATATAGGGTCAGAAGAGATCAAACTTTCGCTCTTCGCAGATGATATGATAGTATATCTGGAAAACACTAGGGACTGTACTACAAAACTCTTGGAAGTGATCAAGGAATACAGCAGCGTCCCAGGTTACAAAATCAATATTCATAAATCAGTAGCCTTTATATATACCAACAATAGTCAAGTTGAAAAAACAGTTAGGGACTCTATCCCATTCACAGTAGTGCCAAAGAAGATGAAATATTTGGGAATTTATCTAACAAAGGACGTGAAAGATCTCTATAAAGAGAACTATGAAACTCTAAGAAAAGAAATAGCTGAAAATGTTAACAAATGAAAAACATACCATGCTGATGGCTGGGAAGAATCAACATCATTAAAATGTCCATACTACCCAAAACAATATATAATTTTATATATTATATATTTAATAATATATAGTAAATATTAATATTATTATATATTAATATATATATTTAATAGGCAATCCTTATTAAATGCAATGCCTATTAAAGCTCTATTGTCATACTTTAAAGATCTTGAAAAAGCAATACTTCATTTTATATGGAATCAGAAAAAATCTCAAATAGCCAAGACATTACTCAGAAATAAAAACAAAGCAGGAGGAATCACGCTACCAGACCTCAGACTATACTACAAATCGATAGTGATCAAAACAGCCTGGTACTGGCACAAAAACAGAGAAGTACATGTCTGGAACAGAATAGAGAACCAAGAGATGAATCCAGCTACTTACTGTTATTTGATCTTTGACAAGACAATTAAAAACATTCAGTGGGGAAAAGATTCCCTATTTAACAAATGGTGCTTGGTGAACTGGCTGGCAACCTGTAGAAGGCTGAAACTGGACCCACACCTTTCACCATTAACTAAGATAGACTCTCACTGGATTAAAGATTTAAACTTAAGACATGAAACTATAAAAATACTAGAGGAGTGCAGGGAAAACCCTTGAAGAAATTGGTCTGGGCGAGTATTTTACGAGGAGGACCCCCCGGGCAATTGAAGCATCTTCAAAAATACACTACTGGGACTTGATCAAACTAAAAAGCTTCTGCACAGCCAAGAACACAGTAAGTAAGGCAAGCAAACAGCCCTCATAATGGATGGGAGAAGATATTTGCAGGTTGTGTCTCCGACAAAGGTTTAATAACCAGAATCCACAGAGAACTCAAATGCATTAGCAAGAAAAGAACAAGGGATCCCATCGCAGGCTGGGCAAGGGATTTGATGAGAAACTTCTCTGAAGAAGACAGGCACGTGGCCTTCAGACATATGAAAAAATGCTCATCATCTTTAATCATCAGAGAAATGGAAATCAAAACTACTTTGAGATATCATTTAACTCCAGTGAGACTAGCCTATATCACAAAATCCCAAGACCAGAGATGTCGGCGTGTATGTGGAGAAAAGGGAACACTTTTGCACTGCTGGTGGGAATGCAAATTAATACATTCTTTCTGGAAAGATATATGGAGAACACTTAGAGATCTAAAAATAGATCTGCCATTCAATCCTGTAATCCCTCTACTGGGCATATACCCAGAAAACCAAAAATCACATCATAACAAAGATATTTGTACCAGCATGTTTATTGCAGCCCAATTCATAATTGCTAAGTCATGGAAGAAGCCCAAGTGCCCATCGATCCACGAATGGATTAATAAATTGTGGTATATATACACCATGGAATATTATGCAGCCTTAAAGAAAGATGGAGACTTTACCTCTTTCATGTTTACATGGATGGAGCTGGAACATATTCTTCTTAGTAAAGTATCTCAAGAATGGAAGAAAAAGTACCCAATGTACTCAGCCCTACTATGAAACTAATTTAGGGTTTTCACATGAAAGGTATAGCCCAGTTACAACCTAAGAATAGGGGGAAGGGGGAAAGGGAGGGGAGGGAGTGGGGAGGTGGGTAGAGGAAAGGGGATTGGTGGGATTACACCAGCGGTGCATCTTACAAGGGTATATGTGAAATTTGGTAAATGTGGAATGTATGTGTCTTGGCACAGTTACTGAGAGAATGCCAGGAAGGCTATGTTGACTAGTGTGATGAAAGTGTGTCAAACTGTCTGTGAAGCTAGTAAATGATGCCCCATGATCATATCAATGTACACAGCTATGATTTAATAAAAAACAAAACAAAAAAAGTACCTTACAGATGTACACATTAATACATATTAAAGTATTGTTAGTAACTAGACCATAGAAGTCTTGAATGACAATGTTAGCAGCGTAAATGCAGCCCAGGGTAGATATTATGAGCCTGGGGAAAGACTGAAGAATTCAAATCCTAGGTCTTTTCCTGATAAGCTGTGTGATCTTGGACAAATCATCTACATCTCTTAACTGAAAATTCTGTATCTGGAAGATTAGGGATGTACCTCAAAATCTTACTATGAGAGTGACATAAAGCACTTATCATAGTAAAGAGGATTGCTTAATAAAAAATCATCAATTATTATTATGACAAAATATCATTCAAATAAAAGTCAGAGTAGAAATATTTCTTAATTTTTATGATCATAAAATGTACTTTAACAAGGTATTATTAAATTCTAGGTAAACTCTTCAACTGTGACTGCCAAATCTTTGAACATTTAGAGATAGATGTTGAAGTTTAAATGCATTCTTTTAAAATGAGAAATTTCTCTCTCATTATATAACAAGGAATTCTATTTCTGAGGAAAATTGATATGCCCTGCACCAGTTTTAATGAATAATTTTAAAAATAATTTAGACAGTCCACAGTTTAGTCAAATGAATGCTAATCCATCATTTCACAGTAAACATTATGAATCTAAAAATTGCATGAGTAGTTTTATTGATGCTATGAAAACTGAAGGCATGAGGGACAATAAACTGAGTTAATATCAGTTGGTTTTCCTCAGGAATTAAAACTAGAAGGTGTGGAATGTTTTCTCTAGTGACAGGTCATTGTTTAAGATAAAGTATAACAGATAGGGTAGACCCAATTCTAATTCGGCACATCCTGTGGCACAGAGATGCTTGCTTAGATGAAGCAATGTTACTTGGTTGAGAATTAAGAAATGGTGAGAGACACAGGAAAATAAATGATTAAAATAGGGTGAGTGACCACATAACGGAGATGGGTGCCAGGACGAGTATGAACTGACTCTGTTTCCAGGGCTCAGGGAAGGTTTCAATGAGGAAATAATTTTAGAGTCAGATTCAAAGAGTGAGTAGATGGAAAGCAGATGAAAGGCCTGTTTGGGGAACAGTATATACACAAGGGGCGCAGAGCAGTGGGGGGTGGGGGTAAGGACCAGGGCAGAGGGTTTTTGGGTAGTGCAGAGTAATAATTTTTCATTAAATCAAAGTAAATAATGAATCCTGCCATCTATAGTTCACTAACTACTTTGACATTCTGGAGTCCTTGTTACAGGTTGAAGGGTTGATGACTTCAGGGAAGTGATGCTGATACAGAGAAAGTCTTCATACCAAATAACTGGTGCAGGTTCTCATTCAGTTCCAAATGCTCCCAGATATGTGGATTCTGGATGCTCTGGGCATTCTTTGCTAGGTTGCTCGTTAAATAAAAACAAAACAGAACCACAAAACAAAACCAAAATGCATGAGAAACATTATACAGTTGGATGTTCAGCTATCCTAAAAACACAAAAGACAACCACAATGGATGGGACTATCACTTCCTTGGTGGGTGAGATAAAGGGAGCACTGAGGGCTTTACTGCTGACTTTTAGTTAATAGCTGCCAAGGGACAGCTATTCACTGTAGACAGTTTTATATCTCTTCTGAAAGGAGCATAATAGCATACAAATCCTAATCTTTCTGATATGAGAGATTCCCAATCATTCATATTCACTCCATTCATTCTTTCCTCAAGGGTATCTGGAACATCCCTGATGCCATCTCAAGACACGACCCCATCCTATCTTCTGAAAGCTAGCATGTAACTGGACATCACACTTAGGCAGTGAAGAAACAACCTGAGATGGTTGCTCTGCTGAGTATCCAAAGAGGGTCAGAAATAGAACTTAAAAGGGGGAAAGAGAGAGATCTCTGAGCTATGATATGGTTAGGGCTGGTTTCTTGGAGGAAAAGGCCTTGATGGACAGATAATGCTTGAGTGGATTTATAAAAGAGAGCATTCAAATAAGTAAAGGGACATGAGCAGGGACCCAGAGGCACAAGGAAAGCTTCTTCCCACCCATTCTCATCTCTTTAGAATTAACTTTGCCATCCTCCTGGCTTCTGACTGCAGCTTGCTCTCCTGGGTCAAATGATATAGAGTTCTTTTCCTTCTGTGTTTCTGCTTGTCTTAGTACTCCAATACTAGCCATTTACAAATTGGAGTGATTTTACTGCAAATAGCTACCCCATAAGTGGACTTTTTTTTTATTGTCACAACTGCAGGGGAGTGCTACTGGCTACTTGTATACTGAGGTCAGGGATGCTGCTCAACAGTCTAGAAGGTCTGATGATTAAGTTTGTGAAGTTGCCACTATGCACTTGTGTTAGCAGCATGGTACAAACAGCTTGGTAAGGTTTCATAACCTTGGCATATCAGTGTCCCACAGTTGTGTTTGTGTCAAGGTGTGGCAGTGTCTTGCTGAGTGGCATTCATTATCATCGTTGTGTGTTTTTGTGTGCTGTCACAAGAAACCAAAGCTTGAATTAGAGCAACAAATGACATTAAATTTCTTGCTAAACTTGGCAAGAGTGGAATTGAAACAGGGACATGTTAGTCCAAGTTTATGAGAATAACGCCTTGAAGAAAATGGCAGTATACAAATGGAATAAACTTTTTTTTTCCATGAGAGAGAAAGTTTAACTGATGAAGAGAGGTCACAATGGCCAATAACAAGCAGAACTGGTTAAAACATTGCAAAAATTCATTGAATTGTGTGTCAAAATCATTGGCTGACAGAAGCATAGCAGAAATAGGAAAATAGGATAGATATTATAGGAAAATAGGATAGATAGAGAAATAGGAAAATCTTGACATGAGAAAGGTGTGACTCTTGAATCACAACAATGCACCAGCTTACACAGCACTGTCTGTGAGGGAGTTTTTAGCCAGTAAACAAATAACTGCATTGGAATACCCTCCCTACTTACCTGATCTGGCCCTCAGTGACTTTTTTCTTAACCCAAAGATAAAGGAATTATGAAAGGAAGACATTGTGATGACATCCAGGACATCAAGGACAATATGATGACAGCTTTGATGGCTGTTCCATAGCACCAAGGATGAGAAACCCTGCATTTGTCTTTAACTCCTGCCCTTTCACCCTCGCTGGAAAGTGATGCCTTAGTGAGAATTTTCTTCAAACTCAGAAGTCACTTTCAGACATCATTTCAATGTTTATACTGGGGCTCTGAGAACCTCACTGAAGAGATCTGTCCCCTTCTCATTCTTCAGCTCCAGTGAGGTCATACAGTCAACAGAGTCACATGCTGTGGAGGGTGCGGGGAGAGCAAGAAGTCTGGCCAGTGGTTTGCAGATTTGAGCTCCACTGGGGAAAACATTTCTGCCAAGGAAGCAGAGAAGGAAACGCTTTCAAGAAGGTGAGGAGAAAAATAACAATCAGAATATAGACACAGGAAGAATATGTTCACCTGCATACCATGTTTCACCGTGTGTCTTTCTGTTCATTTTACACATATTGTGCTTTTTACGAATTGAGGCTTTGTGGCAACCCTGCACTAGGCAAGTCTGTTGGCACTGTTTTTTTTCATCATCATGTGTCCACTTTGGATTTCTGCATCACATTTTGGTAATTCAATCCTTCCAACATTTCAAACATTTTCATCATTATTACATCTATTATGATGATCTGTGATCATGGCTTTTTTGTGTGTTACTATTGTATGATTTTTTATGTCTGCTGATACAATATCCATTCTGCAGCCCATGAATCAAGGAGTATATTTGAATTTTAAGTTTTGTTATTTAAGAAATATATTTCATAAGCCCATATCTGCTATAGGTAGCATGTCCTCTGATGGATCTAGGCAAAGTAAATTGAAAACTTTCTGGAAAGAAATTAAAAAAGAAAAAGAAAGAAAACCTTCTGGAAAGAATTCACCATTCTAAATGCCATTAAGAACATTTGTGATTTATGGAAAGAGATCAAAACATCAACATTAAGAGGAGTTTGGAAAAGGTTAGTTCCAACCTCCTGGGGGACTTTATGGGGTTTGAGATATCAGTGGAGGAAGTAACTGCAGATGTGGTGGAAATAGCAAGAGAGATAGAATTTTAAGTGAATCCTGAAGATGGGACTGAATTGCTGCCGTCTCATGACAAAACTTTAACAGATGAGGAGTTGCTTCTTATGGATAAGCAAAGAAAACGGCCTCCTGAAGTGGAATCTGTCCTGTTGAAGATGCTGTGAACATTGTTAAAATTATAAAAGAAAAAAGAGAGACTTAGAATATTCCATAAACTGACTTTATGAAGAAGCAGCAAGGCTTGAGAGAATTGTCTTCAATTTGATGTTGTACTGTGGGTAAAAAGCTTTTCAACAGCATCTCATACTACAAAGAAATCTTTCATGAAAGGAAGAATCAATTGATGTGGCAAACTTCATTTTCTTATTTTAAGAAATTGCCATAGCCAGCCTAACCTTCAGCAACCACCACCCTGATCAGTCAGCAGGCATCAGAACAGAGCAAGATCCTCCACCAGCAAAATGACTATGACTTACAGAAGGCTCAGTTTATCACTACTATTTTTTAGTAATAAAGTATTTATTAATTAAGGTATATACTTTTTTTAGACATAAGGCTGAGCTACAGTATAGTATAAACACAACTTTTATACTCTTCAGGAAATGAAAAAGATTGCATGATTAATTTTATTGCAATTTATTGTGGTGATTTGGTTTCTGATGGCTGCTGTAACAAAATATGGCAGACTAGGAGTTTTAAACGACAAGTGTATTGTCTCACTGATCTGCAGTCTCAGAGTCTGAGATCAAAGTCTGAGAGCAGAGTTGGTTTCTTTTGAGGTGCTGTGTGCAACAATCGGTCATATCCCACTCCCCTAACTTTTGATGGTTTTCTAGCAATCTTAGGCACAGAAGCATCATCATGCTCTCTGCTTTCACATTCATATGGTGCTGTGTGTACGTGTCTATGTCCAAATTTTCCCTTCTTATAAGGACACAGTCATATTGGATTAGAGCCCACTCAGATGGCCTCATCTTGACTAATTACCTCTGCAAAATCCCCATTTATTTCCAAATAGTCACATACTGAGGTACCAGTAGTTAGGACTTCAATGTAAGAGTTTTGAGAGGACACTCTTCAACCCACAGCAATATGCAAATCATCTTTCCTTCCTGTAAGCTTCCATAACATTTACTTTGCACTTTGGATAATCATGGAGTCCGCATCTTCTGCCTTTCTAGAGGAATCTGAATAGTGGAATAATTCCTCTATGGAGCTGTGAGCTCACTGAAGAGACAGGCTGGAGCAAAAAAATATGCAGAGAGATATTATGGAAATGAATTATAAATACTTAAATACTTTGAAAATGTAAAATTTTGTATGGGGGTAGTACTAAATGCAATTTTGAATTCTAGAAGTGTTTATATATATATGTGAAAAAGAAAAAATCAATCAAGTTACGTTGTTGACAGTTCTTGCTGGGATTCTTTTATTTCTTCTCTTTCTGGGGAGAACAAAGCTGCTACTTGAATTAGAAGCAACTGAATGACCCAGGCGGCCTGTATTTTTCATTTTCCCCTTTTGTTTTATTTTACTTTATTATGTTTTGTTTTATGTTCATCTACTGACATGTGGCAATCAGTGGGAAGAAGATCTTTTTATGTAGATAAAAATATGTGGTGGCTGGAACCCCTGGAGTAAAAGAAAAAAGGAGACGTAGATGCACCAATAAACACCAAATGCCTTTTGAAATAATTTATCTGATCGCTGCTACATCTGACTGACAGTTTCTAGAGATATAACTTTATAAAATTTATTACTCTTTTGATATTTCTCTGAGATACTTTGGTGAATTAATTTTATTTCAGCTTCTTGCCTCTGGTCTGGCTCATGCAAGCTTCTTTGCAGCTACTAGGACCTACTAGGCTAAGACGGTGTTTTTAGTTTTTATATACTTAGCAGGTACTTTGTGACACATGCTGGGTGCTAAGCATATGTGTGTTAAATTAACTCATATGTCAATGAATTTAATTTATAGGTGAATGGACTCATAGAATTTGAGATTAATATAAATGACCAGTGTTTATTGCCAATCCCAGGCTACGGTTTATTAATCATCATCCACCTTTTCCACTCTGTTAGAGTCTCAGGGCCTTTTATAAATGTGCAGCGGCCTAGGCCTCCTTTCAGGTTGAAAGTGGATGGGGTAAGAGGTTAAGCTAGAAGAAGAGAATGGCTATGCCACAGGCTTTGTCCCATATAACAGGTTAGATTTAAGGGAAGGGATAAGGATTAAAGAAGATGGAAAAGAGAAATAGCCAGTGCATGGAGAAAACTTTTGTTGTGCTCCCACATAAGCAGCAGAAATAACATCAATTACTCAACTTGCTCTAAATCTGAGTCTGTTTGTACCTTTGAGCTCTTCCTCTGGTTGTCTGTGGTCAATGGCTAAAGAGAGTAGGGTAAGGGCAAATATTTTTAGCCGCAGTGAAGAATACTTTGGGAAACTCTTTTTTGCTACTGCTACCCAAACACAGAAGAACTTAAATTCAATGAGAAACGTCATTCCTGAACTAGAACACATACTCTAGTGGAGAATTATTATAGGGGATTCAAAGATATATATTTATTTTTTTCCTTTTTATCTATCCATGTACTGAATACCTCCTCTGTTCTAGATTTCATACTAGGCACTAAGATGCTGGGATCTAAGATGCCTAGTATGTTTGTAACAAAATATGAAAGAGACAATCTTTGTTGTCAAATAGTTTTCAATAGACTAGAGGAAATAGAAAAGTAAGCCTATTTTTACAGTGTCCTATGATATACAGTGCACTATGATAATTGCTATATGGTTCTATGAGCTATTGTGGAATAAAAACCTTAACCTCTTCAGGAGAGTAAGAGAAGATATTACAAAAGAGGAGCATTTGAGCTGAAATTTGAAGGTTACACAAAATATTTTTCAAGTAGACAAGTCCAAAGAAGGCAATTTAATTGCAGAAATTCAAGAAGTTGAGTTTGCTTAAAATGTAAGAATAGTGGGAAAACAGAAAGGGGGCTGGACACCTCAGCAGAGTAAGATCAAGGAAAGTCTTCTTTGCCATACCTGTAGTTTTATTTACCATGTAGAAGATGAAGGATCAGTAAAGAATTTTAATAGGAAAATAATCTGATCATATTTGCATATTCAAATTATTACCACAACAGTCATATAGAGGATAAAATGGAAGATATGTTTAAAATTCATTAATAAGGCCAGAAGCAGTGGCTCGTGCTTATAATCCTAGCCCTCTGGGAGGCCGAGGTGGGTAGATTTTCTGGGCTGAGGAGTTCAAGGGCAGCTTGAGCAAGAGTGAGACCCTGTCTCTAAAAATAGCTGGGCATTTTGGTTGGTGCCTATAGTCCTAGCTTCTTGGGAGGCTGAGGCGAGAGGATCACTTGAGCCCAAGAGTTTGAGGTTCCTGGGAGATATGATAACACAGCACTCTACTGAGGGTGATGAAGTCATATTCTGCCTCAAAAAAATTAAATAAATAAACAAGATAAAATCCATTAATAATCATTCAATTGATGACCAGAATCTCAGATGGTCAGTGGACAAAGCTATCTTTCTGGTGGCTCTTAGTCTAAGCTTTTCATAGGAGAAAAACAGACATTTTTGCTCAAAGAGGAACGTGCTGTTGTGTTTAGACAATCTTGACATTGACAGTCATAGTGGGCTCTCCATGGCCAAGACTATTATCAGTGATTTAATTGGCTCCCCCGTCTGTTTCTCTTTTAAGTTTCCTGTGTGAAGAGATCAGATATGAAGCTCTCTGGGCATCACAGCTGGCTCATACGGCAAGATTCCTTTCTGTGGGAAACCAATTTAGCACTAGCCTCTTGTGCCTTGCTCTCCTATCACTTTTTAGCTCTCTCTAATCACAGTCTGTTTTCCGACTAATTAGTGTTGAGACAACTCAGCCCTCAACCTCAACTTGAAAATGCTGGTGTCATGGGGAGAGAGAACTTAATTAAATGACTTTGATTACTCAACAAAGATATTTTCTCTGATTGAGACCGCCACACTTTCCTGAGGTCTTTTGTTGTCTCTTTCAATAATCATCTTTGCTTGGGTAGCTATGAAAAGGCTGCCATGGGCATGGGTATCCAGAGGCAAGGAAGACCACTGGATTTTAACTGAAATGAGAATATTTTGAACAGCTTCCTACTGGCTATTAATTATTTTTTAAATGTCAGTCTTTTGTCATAGGAATGGTTAAATAACTTAACTTTAATAGGACAGGTTCTCATGAGCTCCTAATCTGTGAAAATTGTGTCATTTTATTGTGTTAAAATGTTTATTTTTATGTTTCCTCAATTTTGGATACTTGGCTGTTCGAAGACACACGTTATTTTTTTTTGTATATATTCTTGACAGTGAACATGCTTCTAATTTGGGTTCTAGATATGGGTGGGTAATTTGGGATTAGTGAACAGTCTTTGGTCCTTGAGGTAGGCAAATGGTTAGAATTAAATCCTATACTTACTATGTGAATTCAAATGAGAAACTGAGCCCATCCTTTCAGAAATGAAGTTAACATATATTTTCATAAAATTCTTATGATGATAAAAAGAAATAAGACATCTAAAATACTCCAGAAAGCATCTGCCAACATAGAAAGCAATTATTTAGCAACAGCTAAATTGCAGTTACTTAAATAGAAACCAGAGTGCTTTGTTTCTGAGATCCTGTAACCTCCCTAAACATTGACCTTACCATGTGACTAGTTTTTACTAGATTTCTTGGACCAGCAAAAACAATAAATTCACCTAAAAGAAAAAGCCTTGTGAATGCAATGAATATTCCTTTCCAGGTTGCTGTGGGAGGCTACTGTAATTTTCCTCGGAAGACTCTTCAGGGACCCACACAGGGAACCGGATGCCCTCCAGAGCTCAGATTCTTAGGAGCTTGTCAAAACAGGATTTTTTTTTTTCACCCTACATTGCCAGCCTCCTCATTTGTTTCCATTTGTATGTGATAATGAAGTCTAGAATTGGCTCCTCTAAAGCATGTTCAAGCATGTTAATGGCATTTGGTAAAATATTGATTCTCTTTTCCTTCACATGGCAGCATTTCCAGCCCAGCAAAGAGAGAGCACTATATGCTCTAGGCAATGGAGAAATATATCTTTTCCCACATAATCATAAGCTAAGAGCATTCAGATTCAAGGGCTATTTTCAAGCCATATCAGGTTGTCATGGGCAAATTAAAAAATAAAAGTAGTAAGAAGTAGTTGGTTATAAAGAATAGGGGCTTTGGAGCCAAGTCAATGTGGTTTATATTTCAGCTCTTATCCTCACAAACTCTGTGACATTGGTCTGTGAATTGACTTAATCATGATCTCAGATTTATCATCAGAAAATAGAGATAGTAAATGTAATTTGAAGAATTTATGTGAGCACAGGAGAGAATTTGTGTAAAGTGTGCAAAAAAGAACCTAACCCATCGTGGGTGCTTAATAAGCAGTAGCTATTGGTACTGTCCTGTTACTTGTTCGACAAAGACAAGAGGCTGTGCACCCCCTGACACCATACCCACTCTTATTCTGCATCCACAGCACACCATCTGCCTCCACATTGAATAGTTGACCATGTGTGTAGGACCTTCCAAGTAATCCCAACACAGTGGTGCTCCATGGTCCACTCACAATGGTGGACAAACTGCCACCTGATGAAATTATGTCAGAACGAGAAATGTAATAAAGAAATCCCTCTGTTTCTAAACTTTCTTTCTGGGGAAGGAAGAAAGGGTAAGATGGATATTTAAATGGATTTACATTTTGGCAATCGTAAATTGAGCTGGGATAAATAGTCTAGTGCAAACGTCCTTATGATAAAATGATTTGTTTTCTTCTGGGTAGATGCCTAGTAATGGGATCGATCAAATGGGATGTCTAATTTGAGTTCTTTGAGGATTCTCCATAATTCTTTCTAACCTAAATGCCCACCAATCTAGGAATGAATTAACAAGCTAAACTGTGGTATATGTATACCATGGAATATTATTCAGCCATTAAAAGGATGGAGATGTACCATCTTTTTATTAACTTGGATTGAGGTACAACACATTCTTCTTAGTAAAGCATCACAAAAATAGAGAAGAAAAACTCCAATGTGCTCAATTGTATTATGAAGGAAGTAGATGATCTAATACAAGGTGAGGTTAAGGAAACGAGGAAGCGGAGAAAAGAGAGGAGGGAGGTGGATGGAGGCCATGGTGTATGGCACACCTCTTGGGGGCAGGACCAAATTACAAGAGGGACTTTACTTAACAAACAAATACACACACACACACACACGCACACGCACACGCACACGCACACACACACACATATAGATTTATATATAAATGAAGATTCACTTAAAGGACTTTCTCCCAAACCTTCCTAGGTTATAGGCTCTTAGAAACATACAAGAGTTCTACTAAAAGGTGAAATAATACTGATTCAGGAGGTTGGTGATGGTGAAGCCCTCCAGGGAAGGAATGTGAAACTTTTTCACTGTATTTACCCAGAGTTAATAATAGCTTGTAATACCTTTCTTCTCTTCTGTTATTCTCCAGTCTAACTGATCTATTTATAGAACTTCAAATTAATTGAATATTTTCATGCTTTCATGATTTTGATTATACTGACCTCTAACTTGGTTCCTGCTAGATATGGGGGGAAATGTGGGGTTAGTGAACAATCTCTTGATCCTTGAGGTAGGCATATCTTCATTAGAATTAAATCCTGTGCACAATGTGTAAGTTCAAATGTGAAACAGAGTCCATACTTTCAGAAATGAAGTTAACATATACTTCATGCAATTCTTGTGATGATAAAACTAAATGAGGCACCTAAAATACTTCATAATGCCTCTGCCAACATAGGACCTCTTGGCCGAGAATCCTTTTGTCTTCTTTTCTTTTCTTTCTTTTTTTTTTTTTTTTTAGACAGAATCTCATTTTGTTGCCCTGGGTAGAGTGCCCTGGCATCACAGCTCACAGCAACCTCAAACTCCTAGGCTTAAGCAACTCTCTTGCCTCAGCCTCCCAAGTAGCTGGGACTACAGGTGCCCGACACAATGCCTGGCTATTTTTTGTTGTAGTTGTCATTGTCGTTTAGCTGGCCCCAGCCAAGTCTGAACCTGTTTACCTTGGTGTATGTGGATGGCACCCTAACCACTGAGCTATGAGCACCAAGCCCTTTTGTCTTATTTTCGACCTTCATAATTCTACTCCTTGTAGGCCACACAGATTGAGTTAAAATTCTGCCTCTATCACTCATTTATCTGTGAAAACTTGGGCACATTGTATGTTATGTATCCCTTGTTTACCACATTAATGGTGTTCCTTGCTGCACATAGTAGAGCATATATCAGCAATACCATTACCTGAGTCTGTTGGAAATGCAGACTCTTAGCTCCTACTTCAGACCTGATAAAACAAAATCTGGATTTTTAATAAGATCTCCAGAAAATTATTATGTATGTTATAGTTCAAGATGTGCTGATGGTACCTACATGATAAAGAGATTCTGAATTGTGAGATATGTAAAACAGGTAGAACCTTCTATACCTACTAAATGCTGAATAAACATTAGCTATTGCAGTCATGCACCACATATCAACTCTTCAAAGACAGACCACATAGATGACAGTGGTCCCAGAGGACTGTAATGTGAAGAATTCCTATTGCCTACTGACATTGCAGTTGACCTATGTGTTATAGACCAACACATTACCTTTTCTATGTTTAGATAGGTTTAGATGCACAAATACTTACCATTGTCTTCCAGTTGCCTATAGTATTCAGCCAGTACGATGCTGTAGATGTTTGTAGCCTGGGGTTTGTAGCAACAGGCTGTATCGTATAGCCTAAGTGTGTTGTAGGCTGTATTGTATAGCCTAAGTGTGTTGTAGGCTACTATGTTTGTGTAAGGGCACCCTATGATGTTTGCACATGGATGAAATCACTGATCCATTTCTCAGAACATACCCCCATAGTTGAGGGACACATGGCTGTATTTACTTTACATCAAGACATACCTCAAAGTGACAGATTTCTTGTCAAGCTCTCTATGATCTATCTCTTATATCTCATTTAAGTATTTTATCTTTTATTTGTATTAGACAAAAATCTTCATAGGTACTTCTGAAAATGTATTTACTTGAATGTCTTCTCTGCCAAACTCAGAGATGTTTAAGAATATAGAAGTATTCTTTATCACCCTGGTTTCCTAGCTTAGGATCATGTTAGAATAGGCCTTAAATGAATATCAGTTAAATAAATGAAACTCACATACAGCCAACAATAAGAACAAACAACAGCACCAGTAATAGTGCTAAGTGAATGATATGAAGAATACATACTACAAAGACTTAAGGAACGTGGAGGTGTTCTGAGAAATTTCTTTACTAAGATGAGATTTAAGCTGTCCTTTGAATAGCATAGATGTTTAAAAGCTTAAGGGAAAGAAAAGATGTAAATTCTGGATACAGTAGTTGTTTGAGTGAAACACAAAATTTGAGGCATAGTAGTGGGTTTAAGGAAGCAAAAATCGATATCTGTTGCTGAAACAGAGTTTTCTGTGGCACTACGAAGGTCTGACAATTAAGTTTGTGAACACATCCTAGAAAAAATGCTGTATGCCTCATTGCTGACTATCACCACAGTCACCTTCTTTCTAAGCATCCCCCTTGGGAAACTATGCAATGACACCAGCACCTAGTCCACTGTTCAAAGCAATTTTGGAACTCTACTGGAATGAGCATCAGAGCTGTTATTGTCATATGAGGTCTGACAATTAAGTGTGCAAAGTAGCCATCATGAGCTTACATTGGCAGCACTGTATAAAACACTTAGTAAGGTTTTATAGCCTTTACAGCTATATTATATATAATAGCTTTATAGCCTATTATCAGTGTCTCACAGACATGTTTGTGTTGATATGTGGCCATGTTTTGTTGAGTGGCATTCATTATTTTGTGCTATATGACAACAGCTCTGATGGTCATTCCAGAAAAAAAAGTGCCAAAATTGCTTTGAAGGGTGGACTAGACACTGGCATCTATGCATAGCTTCCCAAGAGAAGTACTATGAAGGTGAGTGTAGTGATATTCAGCAATCAGGGATGTAGTAATTTTCCTAGCATGAATTTGAGAACTTAATCATCAAGCCTGTATAATAGGAAAAAATAAGGTGAATATTTATTTAAGATTTTGAATACCAAGCTAAGAAGTTATAAAATAGGGAATTGTTGAAAGTCTTTGTTCTGGAAGTAATATATTGAAAGTGTCTTTAAAAAAGAAAAAAAAAAGTAAAGCTTACTAATTGCATCTGCTCTTTCAGTAGCTCTATGTAAAATGAGGCTGCTTCATGCCCACCAGCTCACATGAGCAAACTGTAAAAGGACAGGGTGTGTAATAGAGCTGGTGTAGTCTAACAAAGCAAAGCTTTATTTCACAGATGGTAGCTATCTTTTCCTTTCTGTTTCTTTTTCTTTTCCTTTTTCTTCTTCTTCTTTTTTTTTGCTTTATCTTGAAGAGAAACAAAGTCAATCTAGTCCATGACAAAACTGTCAAGTTCATATAGTCCCTTATGGTTTATTCTAAAGATTTTTTAAATTAATTTTACTGCCCTGTTTCCCCGAAAATAAGACAGTGTCTTATTTTAAGGTGTGTTCCCAAAGATGCACTAGGTCTTATTTTCAGGGAACATCTTATCTTTCCTGTAAGTAGGTCTTATTTTCGGAGGATGTCGGGGAAACAGGGTAGTCAAAATTATTGTTGTTGCAAATAATTTTCTTACTTGAAAACACTCCAATAGTCTATAATTTCCTTTCCTAGTCAAAATTACAAGAAAGTATGGCTGAACTATGCAAGTGACCATGATAGATCCTAAATATGAGTTGCTGAAAAGTAGGTATTGAGTAGTAAAGGGCAGTGTTGGACTGATACAACTGATGGGCGGTCAGCCAGCCTCCTCACTGCACTCACTCGCTCTCGCTCTCTCTCTCTTTCTCTCTCTCTCTCTCTCTTTTTTTTTAACTTCTTGGCTCATTTAGTGACTTTCCTACAGTCTTGATGGTTCAGGAATTTCCCAGTGTCTCCAGGTCACTTGGCAGAATAACAAGTCTATACAATATGCCAACGATTTTGCAAATATGCTGAGAGTATTGCATGTAGATTCTACAGGATAAAGTGAAGCCTTTGCAGTATTTCCTCTTGATTGAATTTACTAACAAAGAAGTTTTGAGAACAAATCATTTGTCTTAAATATTCTATTCTTCCTTTGTGCTATAGATAAAAGAAAAAAGAGTCAGAGAAGATCATGAATATATCCAATCTCAAAACCAATTTATTCTCTTTCTTCTGACTTATACTCCTGTGAACTAACATATGGACTTTTTAAAAAAATTATTATTCAAGAGATATGCAAGCCAGACATAAATGCACAGAAGAAGCATAAAAAAAAACTTACTAAGTAGTTGAATTTCAAAAAATGTCTTTAGTAATTATTTATGTGCTGGGTATACTGATAGTGCTCAGAGCGCTTTATGTAAAAGCATCTGCCTAGTCTGTATCATATCTTGGGCTCCAGATAGAGCCTCTGCCCATAACTGCTTGAGGCCATAAATGCCCCTCCCAAAGATCATGCCTGCCATTCCCTGTAGAGCAATATATAATTATAAGCTCCTGGGAGGGGACGGAGTGACAGAATCACAGTGATGTGTATAAGGCATTGAGAGAGGAGCCTTGCTAGAGGGTGAGGATAACACACATTTTACCTATAATATATGGTAATACCTTGTAAATAAGAGATGATATGTACTGCAAGGATATTATGCAAAAATCAATGTATTCACAGGGATTATCCCACTTACTTAAAAGAATAATATTAGGTGGATATTAACATATTTTTCATTATAATATAGGAAGACACTGAGGCATTGAAATCATATGCAATTCGCTTATATCCAAAGAGCTTAATAAAAGTAGATTCTTATTGTTTTAATTATATCAATTTTAGCAAATTTGCAATTATCCCATTTATTAGACATTTTTTCTAATGAATGATTTGTTAGGATGATTCTAGATCTAATGTTTTACCATTAATGAAGCAGCTACATATAGACATTTCTGGATTTTTATTCTTGAGAATAATATTTTCATTTATTGACAAATCAAATTTTGCTTGCAATGTTAAAGTTGTTTTAGCCATAAAAGTCAGATAAGCTATGAGATTCCAGATGATTAGAAAGAAATGTGTAGGAATTTGTTGTCCATGGAAGGAAGGAGAGTTTAAAATCAGAAAGAAAAAAAAAGCAAATGAAAAGCAAAATAAATCAGAAAGCAATACTCATTCTACTTCTCATACCAACACATATGACTAATCTACAGAGAATACAAATGTAGGCAAAGAGGGAGTCTGGCATAGACTGTGAACTATGATTGAGCCGGGAAAATAGGGGAGGGTCTGTCAGGAGAAAGGTCTATATTGAGTCTTCCTTTAATACTCTTTAGAGCCTCATATAGATCACTAAAGTTCCCTGCACTGTAGGTCCTGTCCTAGCAAAAAATCCTCTAAATATGAGTTATTATTGACATTATCTTAAAAAGAGTATTATAATCTGTTCTTAAGATTAGAGTTGCAATGATGGGCTAAGGCCACTACATTTTTTTCAATAGAATTTTTTGATTTCCTATGGAATTCATGATTTTTCATCTACAATTTACTTACATAGAAAAATGCTAATATATTAAGTTCTTTTAAAAAGCAAATGACAACTTTATCCATATATTTCAAATGAATCACTTGAGTAAATTTCAGCTTGATGTTACCAAAAGAGAATAGAAAACAAAGAATAGAGAATGAGGAAACGTGTTTCCTTCTTCTGAAAAGAGTTTGATGGCAGGATAATGTAGCTCATTTATCCAAACATAGAAGGAAGATAGGTAGGACTAGAGAATACGTTATAAAGAGGTATTCTTGGACACAACGGCATAAAGAAAATGCTGAAAGAATTAATTAGTTAAAAATCATATTGACAAATTTAAAAATGACACCATTTCCAAAAGCATAAAAATGTCAAAGGCCATAAGATCTAGTGAAAGATGAGCGAGACCTCTAAACCACTGCTATTCAAAGTGTGGTTTAGGAGCCAAGCCAGTCCATTTTGATTCTTACTAGTAAGCGATAAGTGCAAAAATTAAAACTAAGTGTTCAGGCATTTTTATTATTGCAGTTTTCAATCTTGTGATCCATGGATTTGATTCATTGAGAACTGTATAAACAACTTTGCATGTTTTTGTACTTGGTTGGTTAAGTCACATGTGTTTCAAGCTATGACCTAGCTATGCATAGTAGTCTCTTTATCAGTTTGGACTACTATAACAAAAATGCCATACATTGGGTGGCTTAAACAATAAACATTTGTTCTCACAGTTCTAGAAGCTAGGAGTTGAAGATGAAGATCCTGGTAGATCTGATGTCTAGTGAAGGCAGTCTGTCTAGTTTGCAGATGGCCGTCTTCTCTTTCTGTCCTCAAAGAGTAGAAAAAGATTTCATGTATCTTCCTCTTTTATAAAGTCATTGATCCCATCATGAGGGCCCTACCCTCATGACCTAATCTATCCTCAAATAACTCTCAAAGGGAATCCACCTTCAAATACTATTACACTGGGAATTAGCTTTTCAACATATGTTTAAGTTTGGGGAAAATACAAATATTAAGTGTATAATATTCTGTCCCTGATCCTAAAGTTCATGTTCTTCTCATATAACATTCTTAATTTGTTCTAGCATCAACTCTAAAACCTAATATCTAAAGTTTTACCTGAATATTATCTAAATCAAGTATGGGTGAGATTCCAGGTATAATTTGTCCTGAGAGAAAATTCCTCTCCATCTGTAAGCATGTGAAAACAAATAAATTGTGTGCTTCTGAAATACAATAGTGGGGCAGACAAGGGTTAAAAATTTTCATTCCAAAAATGATTAATTGTGAAGAAGAAAGGAGTAATGGGTCCCAAGCAAGTGCAAAACCTAGGGTAAACTCCATGAAATCTTGTATTGAGAGTGATCCATTTTGTCCAGATACTCTGCCTTCTTCCCCCACCCTACCCCAGGGGGTGACAGTCCTGCCCCTGAAGCTCAGCTAGGGGGCAAAGAAAGGGGTGTCATGCCTATGTTGTTCTTGAGTGGTTCTGTTCCTAAGGCTCCAGGGGGCCTCATATCCAAAGCCTTGGGTAGAAGCCCCTTGGCTTGATAACCCTGAGACAATGACATACCTTTTAAAACATTCATGATTTCAAACACAGTCTTCCTTCACCTTGAAGAATAAGACATATTAGTGACTTAATAGCTCCATGGTTTTGTCTTATAAAATCCAACTATAATATCCTTGTCTTCATTCCGTCTCTCTCAGTTTAAACTGGCATTGTTCCAGTTGGGGGTGACTGATTAGGTTTGTGGTTCATATCTCTGCTAATTTCCTTACCAATGATGGGTCCACCATATCCTTAGTGTTTTCTTTTAGACATACTTTTTGTGTGATATAAATAAGCTAAGAATTTTCCAAATATCTAAGTTCTGCTTTATTTTTACTAATAATTTCACTTCATTTTATTTCTCTCTTCTCATATTTTATTGTAATATAATCAAGCAGTCAGGAAGAACCAAGCTGTTCCTTCAACACTGTGCTTAGAAATCTCCTCAGCTGAATATCCAATGTTATAATTTACAGGGTCTATCTTCTATAAGACACCAAAATACAATTGCATTTAAACCAAGTTAGTCACCAATTTATGACAAGAATCACATTCCCTCCAGTTTCTAACAGCATGTCTTATTTCCATGTTATTCCTCATCAGAATTGTCTTTACTATCTCCATTTCAACCAACAAATTGATTGTGGTTACTTACATATACTCCAAGAAGATGGAGGCTTTCCTATATATTCTGCTTTTATTTCTTAACACTCTCCAGAATTACCTTTAAAGTTCCTATGCAGTGATATCAGCTTTTTTCTTATCTATACTCCCCAAACTTCCTCGTTTGCTGCTACTATTCCACAGTACATACACATAATGCCAAAATAAAGGGAAAAAACTGTATTAAAATTGTAATGCTCAAGTCATATTTGATCCTGCAATTCCAAGAGATGCAAGATACAACATAACAAATGTTATTGGGATAAATTGATTATCACAATTTTAATAAATTTTCTTTCCTTTCTCAAAATGTGCATACATTTTTTGGCTCCCTCTGTATATTCATATAAATCAATAATAAAATGATAAACAACTTAATTAAACAATAGAGAGAGAAGGAAGAGTAGGCGTGGGAGTACAAAGGTAGGCAAGAGGAAAAATGGGCAAAGACTTAAAATGGAAATTCACAAAAAAGGACATTTGAATGGCTAATCAATAAATGAGTAGGAAAACAAAAGAAAGAGATTCAGGAATGATGGAAAACTGGAAGTACCTCTCACATGGTGCTCTCAAAAAGAGGATCCAGCGTTACAAGTCAGTGCCCACCTGCAGATAGACTTCCTTGCAGTGCACACTGTAAATCATCAGAAAAATGATGGCAGACACTCCAAATGAAGGTGAGGGAGTAGGACGATACATTCACTTTGCAAGATCAAAAGATACTTGGTGGAGGCACCCACATATGAGCAAGGATAGTAGGAGAAAACCCCAGAGCTCCATACTGCCCCCTTGGGCACTATGAATTGAGCTTTGAGTGGGGGGGAGCATCATTCCAGACCTCAGTCCCAATCAGAAAGCTGTTGTAAATTGTACAGTGACATTGCACCAGAGAATAGGCACAGTAAGGACCTGATGGCTTCCATTCCCAGGTCACTGCAACTGATGCCATTATGAACCTCCAGTTCAGAGTGCCTGGTCACCATGGGCTTATCTTTGCTGCAACTATGTCTTCATCATCTTAGCCAGACCAGGGTGGGAGGAGCAGGGAAAGTGGAGAATTGTACACAGCCTGTGACTGGGAGCCAAGCACTCCTTCTATTCATGAAGGATTCAGATAGAACAGGCACTGCTAACATCACCTGAGGAACCCTGTGATGGCAGCCTCAGTGAGAACTGCCCCAGTTTCCTTGGGTGTATCCCTGCCCTCTGCCATCCCCTGACCACGCAGCCATGACCCTGATGTTACTGTACTTTAGCCTGGCCCCATAGCTATAACTACAAGGCCCCAGGCAAACAACTACCCCATAGTCAGTCAAAGATATAGAAAAAAGAATAAAGAAGAATGAATAATCACTCAGAGAAATATAAGACTATGTAAAATGAGCTAATACATGACTTATATGTGTCCTGGAGGAAGAATAAGGAAAACCAAAAAAGCATAGAAAACATATTTGATGAAATGATTGAGAACAACTTGCCTGGTATTTCCAGAGATTCAGTTACCTAGATACAAAATGGTCATTGAATATCAGGAAGATTAATAGCAATAGCAAATAAGACATCTCTATACAAAAAGTCATCAACATGGCCAAAATCAAAATGAAGGAAAAAATTCTACAAACAGTAAGAAAAAAGGACAAATAACCTTAAAGGAAAACAGCCTAACATCAGAGTTCTCAGCAGGGATCTTAAAAGACAGAAAGTATTGTGGCCCTATTTTTAGTCTTCTTAGAACAATGGCCAGCCAAGAATTTTATATCCTACAAAACTAGTTTCATAAATGATGGAAAAATACTTTTCCAGAAAAGCAAGCATTAAGGGAATTTTTCACTACTAGATCTGCCCTACAGGAAATTATCAGAAGTATACATGAAACAGCACAACAGAAACTAGCCAGTATCATAGCTCATAATTCTTATAACAGTAACACAAAAGGGAAAACAAAACAAGATATCATCCAACTGGATGAATAGAATGATATGCACATATCAATACTAACACTTTATATGAATGGTCTTAATGCTCCACTTAAAAGATGTAAACAAGCTGAATGAATAAAAAACCCAACCCAACCTGTTGTCTCCAAGAAACCCAGGTCCCTTGCAAGGACTTGCAATGATTCTAGGTAAAGAGATGGAAGAAATATTCCATGCAAATGGGAACAAAAAGCATGCAAGAGTAGCCTTTCTCATCTCAGGTAAAATAGACTTTAAATCAACAATGGTAAAGAAAGACAAATATAGTCATTATCTAATGATAAATAGAGCCATTTCAGTAAGAAGACATAGCAATCCTAAATATGTATGCTCTAACACAAGAGATCCCAGATTCATAAAGCATAGTTGATTTAAGCAAAGAAATAAAAAGTAGCATCTTAATATCCAGGGTGTTTCAACATCCCACTGGCAGAACTGGATAGATCACCATATGTACTCTTCAATAATTGAGATCTAAATTATAGGTACATGAAGGCATAAAGCAATATGAAGGACATTAGAAACAAATATAGGGGAATGATAGGTAAAATCTTACCTCTTAGTACAATGAATACTATTCTGGTGAAGGACACAATAAGAGCCTTGAAATAAGCATTATAGAAGGTATTTATGTAACAAGAACATTTGTATCCCCTTAATATTTTGAATTAAAAATAACAAAGGAATATGTGTGTAGCTTCATTAGTCAGGACAAAAATGCAAATTAAAATCTCATTGACATAGTACAACACATTCAACAGAATGGCTAAAATAAAAAATATGTAAAATGGCAATTGTTGGCAAACACTTGGAGAAACTGAAACTTTTATATATTTCTGGTGGGAGTGTGATGCTAACTAAATTGTTTGGCTGCATCTACTGAAACTAAACATAAGCATACCCCATGAAGAAGAAATTTGTATATATTTTACTAAAAGACATCTCCTAGAATTCTCATAGCCACATTTAACTGCAAACTAGAAATGCTTAAATACCCATCGAGAGTGGAACACAAAAGTAAATGGATGTATATTTATATAGTTTAATGTTATATCATACAACAATGAGGATGCATAATGTACTATCACACCTATTTATATGGAAGATTCTCACAAATAGCATCTTGAATAAAATTAGTCAGATTCAAACAGACACATATTGTGTTATTATTAATTTATTACAACAAAAATATGCTACAGTAATTTGTGCTATTCAAACCCAAAATAATGGTTACCTCTTGGAGAAAGTAATAACAGAAAAGAAGTATAAGGTTGACTTCCAGGTCACTAGTTGAATGATATGATTCTCGAGCTGATTATGTGAATTTAATTTGAAACATTCACTGATGTGTGCTATCTACATATTTTTTATCAATCCATCAAATGACAGAGAGGGTGAGAGAGAAAGAGGAGAGAGATTTCAAGAGAGTTAGTCATAGAAGCATGGAGAAAAGATTAGAAAATATTAAGTAAAGTCAGAATTCCTATTCTGAAATTTTCCTAAAGTTAGTTGTACAGCACTTTGAGTTCACCAAAAGGGTAATATGGGTCATGCCCTCCTTAATAAAAGAGGTTAAAAAAATAAGATTTTTCAGCGCGCCAATTGTATTTTCTAATGTAAATCTGGCATATGCACCTAGCAGCAGGGAGTAACTGTCAAATGTATGGAACATAAACTGGAGTGACAATTCCAGAATACTCTGATTGAATTTTTTTTCAACCAAGAAAATACACTGACAGTTCTGCTATTGGTGAATTTTTATAAGCAGGAGGTAAGAGGATCTAACAGGATCATTTGTAGCTCAAATTGAGATGCTGCCTGTGAAGCCAAATACTCTAAAATATGAGTTATTTTTGGTTTGGTTTTAAAAGGAATATTATGCTCAGCATTCCAGCTGAAATAAATGGGTAATGTAGAGGCTTATGCTATTACTTAAAAGTAATAAACATGTTAATTTAGCTTAGAATAGGTACTAGGATTATACTTCATTATACCTAAAAATAAAATCAATACATGGGCAAGGTTGATAGATACAGTCCTGTGGCTTATAAAATTACACATGATGAGGACTTGCCTGTTCATGGTTAGGAGGTGGGTGGAGGCAGTGTATTTGAATGTTTCTGCTTTTTCCCACCTCATTTCCTCTGGAGTGCTTCCCTTGATGAATTGTGTTTAAGATACTACTTTGTTATATATTCAGCTTCCTTTGGGATAATGCTGCATATTAGATGTAGGTTAATTATTCCTGGGCATATATGCATTAATACCACCACCTTTTATTATGATTTTCCATTGAAGGATGCAATTATTTGTTTATTATTTTGGTTATTCATTAATTAATTCATCAATTGCATGTTGACCAATTACAGTGTGTTAGAGGTAATGAGAGATACATAGATATCTAAGAAATAGTCCTTGTCTTCAAGGAGAATGCACAATAAGAAAAATTTCATAAACATAAAAAAGTAGTATTACCTACCTGAAGCGATTTACAGATTCAATGTAATCTCCATTAAAATACCAGTCTTATATTTCACAAATCTAGGAAAAATAATTCTTATCTTTATTGAGAGCCAGAAAGAGCCCCAATACCCAAAGCAATCTTATGAAAAAAGAAAAAAAATCTAGATACATCACATTACCTGACTTTAAATTATACTATAATGCTATATACACATATATAGTATTGAGACCTAGACCAAAGGAAAAGAATAGGGAATTCAGAAATAAAACCCTATACCTACAAGCAACTGATTTGTAACAAAGCAGACCACAATATACACTGGGGAAAAGAAGTCCTATTTAATAAATGATGCTTAGGAAACTGGATAGCCTCGTGCAGAAGAATGAAATAGGATCTCCATCTTCACTGTATAAAAAGACTAATTCAAGATGAATAAAAGACTTTAATGTAAGGCAAAAAACTATAAAAATTCTAGAAAAAAACATAGGAAAACTCTTCTAGACATTGACCTAGGCAAAGAACTTATATAAGATCTTAAAGGCAAATATAGCAATAACAAAAATAAATGAATAGACTTAATTAAATTAAAAATCTACCACACACTAAAGAAAATAGTCAACAGAGTAAATAGAGAATCTGCAGAATGAGAAAAGATATTCACAAACTGTATACCTAATAAAAGGCTAATATCCAGAATCTACAAAGAACTCAAACAAATCAGGAAAAACAAAACAAAAAAAAAAAAACACACCCATCAAATAGTGGGCAAAACGTATGAACAGAAGTTTTTCAAAAGATAATAGACAAATAGTCAACAAACAAGAAGAAATGCTTACCATCACCAATCATCAGAGAAATGCAAATTAAAACCACAATGAGAGACCACTTTATCCTATCAAAATGGCCATTATCGAGAAGTCAAGAAACAATGGGTGCTGGAAGGGCACAGAGAGAAAGGAACACATATAGGTAGATTATTGATGGGACTTCAGGTTAGTATAACTTCTCTGGAAACATATGGAGATTCCCCAAAGAAATAAATGTAGATTTCCCACCTCTGGGTATCTTGCCCAGAGGAAATAAGCAGTTTTATCCAAAGGACACCTGCACTCTAACATTTATCACAGCACAATTCACAATTGCAAAGATGTGGAATTGACCTATGTGTTCATCAATTCATGAGTGGACTAAGAAAATATTATAATATTACATGTATATGTATAGTCCCACACAGAGGGTACCAAAAATATATACACATTTTAAGAAAGGAAAAATCTGTATTGAAATTGTAATACTCAATATATAATGATAACAAAAATTAACACAAGTCATGTTGAGCACCTCTTATAATTACAGAGGTCAAATGTGACTTGAGTATTACAAATTTAATACAGTTATTTTCTTTTCTTAAATTGTGTTTGTGTGTGTTGTGTATCTCATGAAGTACAACTCAGTCATAAAAAGGAATGAAATAATTGAAATAATGTCTTTTGCAGCAATTGGGATGGAATTGGAAACGATTATCCCCAGTGAAATATCTAAGGAACAGAGAAAGAGAAATACCATAGGTACCCACTTATGACTGGAAGCTGAATGATGGGCTCTAGTGCGCACAAAGGGCCATTGTAAACAGGAAAGGGGGAAGTTGTGGACAGGAGTGGGGGTAGAAACTTACCTATTGGGTACAATGAATACTATTCTGGGCAGGATGTGCTAAGAGCCCTGAATTAAGCATTATACAAAGTCTCTGTGTAACAACATTTGTACCCTCTCAATATCTTGAGTTAAGAAAAAAGCAATATAAGGCAGTATACATAAAATAAATTATAAGAATGGTAATGGAGAGAAAGGAAATCTTACTTTCAGAGAATTTAAACAAGGATTTGTAAAAGTCATCGTCATTGAAGTAGGCCATAAAACATTTGTGGAAAAGAGTTGAAATGATGTTAAGTCTCTTCTAAAGGAAATAAGATGGGCTAAGTGTGGGTATACATTGGGAGTAGCACATTTTCAAGTTGGCCTGGAGCACAGGCTGTGACAGAGGGAGTAAAGAACAGAAAACAAAAGAGTACATGGGGGTGGAGTATCCCAACAACTGAGATGATTAGACTTAATAATAGAGAACTGGGGAGCCACTGGAGACTTTGGACTTAAGGGAGATGGAAACAGAAAGCTCCTTATCATTAGAGTGTAAATCACTTAAAAATAAAATCTCTTGTATCCATACGGTCTACCCAACAGACTCTTAGTATACATATTCTATAAATAGTTGTAAAATAGTATATTAAATGTCCTAAAAAAATATGCCATGTAGAATATTCATGATACTCTTAGTCATTTAAAAGATTTATTTACTTCCTGAGTAGGTAATTTATGCAAGTGATAACAAAATCTGAAATGTACAAAAGAACATACATTGAAAAATAAATTTTCTTTTTTCTACCCTTCTATCCATCTCTCTGCTATTGTTCCAAGAGGCAGTCACTGTTAAGTTTCTTATAGATGCTCCAAGAGTCAGTCCTTGTGTGAGTGTATCAGTGCACTTTTAAATACATATTTTCTACTCGTTATACAATAGCAACATTACATGAGATTTTGCAAGATGTTTATTTATTTGTAATGCATAAATAAATATATAAAAGTGATTATTTCTCATCAGTATGTAGAACTACCTCATTCTTTTCAAATTACTATCCGTTATTACTTTGGATGAAGGCAATGTAATGTGTTTAAAAAACACTCTAAGAATAGACATTTTGACATTTTCAATATTTTCCTACCTAAAGAAAGAATAGAGCAGTAAATATCTGTGTAACTAATATAAAGGATATGTATGTCATGATCATTTTAGTTGTAAAATGTTACAATGAAATATTTAAACATAACAGAAGGTATGAGGAATAATTCAACAAGAATCTTTGCATCTACCACTAGCCAAAAAAGTATAACATGAATGATACAGTTTCATCCCACATAAAGCCCTCTTCAATTACACACCTTTCTCTCCCTTGTATGAGCCTCACTGTAGTTACTACAGGGACTGAATAATTTTATATGGACTTCAGAGCCATTTGTATTTTTCCTTTCCAATGAACTTCCAATTCATAATCATTGCCCATTTTATATTAATCTTATGCCATCAGTCTTTTTATTGAGAAATTGTTGTATGTTAGTGAAATAAACTCTTTGTGTGGAAAGATGGCAGAGGATGTTTGTGGGTAACCATGGAAACTCTCTCCCATTTGCCTGGTAATGAATTAGTAGATCACCCTCTCCCTGGCAGCTTAAGTTGGGTCCAGTCTCAACTTCCCCACAAGATAAGGAAAAGATAGAAGCAGGTCCCATACCCAGCAGTGTTCAACTCTGCTGAGCAACTGGTACTAAATCTCAGGTTGTCTTTTCTTGGACATATAGGGTTCCTTATAAAATCTGATAGTAAGAAGGAATCTGAGCTCCTCTCCATAACACAGCCCAAAGAGAATCCATATGCATATGACCCAAGCATACGTCTTTCTAGTTACCAAGAGAAAGGGACTCATGCAGCTTGCTGACCCTTGGCCAGTGGGTCACGAAAAGATGCAAACAGTGTGTGACTTGAGCCTTTTGCACAGTAGCTTGTAATCACACTGACTTTCATTCCCAGTTTATCATTTGTCCTTTGCACTTTGTCTTTTGCCTGAGGAATGTTCTCATTTTCTTTTGTAGCTTATTTCCTTTAAAAAAAGACTTATTAAAATATATATGATTATATGGACAAGTACAAAGCAGACTTTTTCACTTAAAATAACTTCTTGCATCTTGCCATACACAATGTGTGATTATTATCTCAGTTTGATTTCTTCGAATATACAGTTTAATCCAACTGACTTCCTGCTATACAACTTAATATCTAGTGATATTCCATAGAGATTAATTCTCCTGTTACTGTGGTCTCATGAAGGAAGACAAATTCTGTCTTCCTAATGAAAGAAGCATCATGTGTATGTCTTTTGGGAAAAGAGAATAAAGTATATTTTGAGGTTAAGTTTTTGTAGGATATAACATTGTGTTTATCTTTCTTTAAAATTTCTGTTCTTCAAAGTTGAAACATAAGAAGAGTAGAAAGAAATACACAATAAACTTCTGTGTACTTGTCATTCATTTACAGCAGCCAACAATCCTAGGCCATTCTTATTTCATCTTCATTCTGACTTACAGCACTACCTACCACTTCACCCCTGGGCCAATTTGTCATTCCTGTATGCTATAGTTTTGAGGACTTATAGTGTATTTAGATAGCCTTTTCCAATGCCAAGATTATTAGAAATAAACATCTGAATTTTGTTCTATGTTTGTGGTCTTATCTTATGAATTTAAATAGCTGCTCAAGTTATTTATAGGACTTATTTCAGATAAAGGTATAAAGAATGTATCTGCTTATTTTCTCTAGATTGCTTCTTCTTCTTTTTTTTTTTTTTTTGCAGTTTTTGGTCAAGGCTGGGTTTGAACCCACCACCTCCAGCATATGGGGCTAGCATTCTGCTCTGCTGAGCCGCAGGTTCTTATGTGATCCAGTACCATTAATGAAATAATCTATAATAGAGATTTAAAATGACAAAATGATCATAGGGTAAATTCTCATTTCTAATCAAAAATTTTATCCCCAGATAGTCTAATATATTTTATTGATCTATCTAAATATAAAATATAGCATATTCAAATTATTATAGATTTCAAATATTTTTAAATATTTGGTTGGGTTAATGCCTACTCATTTCTCTTTTATTTCAGAATATTTCTGACTACTTTTCCTTATTTTTCACTCTAAGGAAATTGTATAGTCAGATTATTCATGAGATCTAACAATTAAGTTTGCGAACTCCTTGTAGAAAAAGTACTACATACTTCTTTGCTGAATATCACTATGGTCATCTTCAAAGTGCTTCCCTTGGGAAGCTAGTCACTGATGCTAGTGCCTAGTCCACCCTTCAAAGCAATTTTGGAATTCTTTTCTAGAATGGACATCAGAGATGTCATTGTAAGAGGTTGGACAATGAAGTTCACAAACTCATCACAATGTTCACCTTCAAAGTACTCTGCTTGACCATCTGCTGACCATAGTGATATTCATCAGTGAGGTGTGTACACATTTTCTAGGATGAGTTCACAAATTTAATTGTCATACCTCCTATATCCTAATTCTCAGAATTTATAAATATATCACTCTATATGGTTAAAGGGATTTTGTAGATGTAATTATTACCTTAAGGATTTTGAGATGAGGCAATCATCCTGGATTACTTAGGTTGATCCTATATAATAAGTACAAAGTTCCTTATAAGAGGGAGACAGGGTGGGGGCTTCTAATAAGGAGGCACAAGTGAAAAGCAGAGAGGTTCTAGGGAGAGGTGAGGGAACAGTCTCTACCCAGGCATAATGTGAATACACCTTAATTTTAACCCCTGCCAGCACCTTAATTTTAACCCCCAAAGACCCATTATAGACTTTTGACCCACAGAACTGTAAGATACTAAATTTATCTTGTTTTAAGCCACTCCATTTGTGGTAACTTGTTACACCAGTGAAAGGAAAGGACTACAGTGGGGGGAAAGGAAACTTTCACAATTTTAATTCATTTTTACTGAGGAATTTTTTTTCTTATTAAGATTGTATAATGAATTTGTAAATTCCCTTTTAACCTCCACATGGACAATTACGTGGTTCTTCTCTTTTGACTGGAAGTATAAGAAATTACTTTAATAGGTTTGCTAATAATGAACCGTCTTTGCATTATAGAATAAGTGTCAATATTTTATTTACATTTTTTGTAAATATTCATAACTGATATTTTTCTTGATGTGTAAAAACTATTACCTTTGTCAGAATTTTTGGTATTAATGTTATGGTCACTTTATGAAATGAATTTAAGAGGTTTCTTTCTTTTTTAATGCTCTAGAAGAGTTCAAATACTATTGGAGATGCTCTAGAAAGGTTTTCCTTGTCAAATCACGTGAATCTAAGATTTCGGCCAGTTATGTTTTTGATAACTTTATTTCCCATGATAGTTGATTGGTTTAGATTTACTCTCTCCTCTGCAGCCAGTTTTCATAATTTATATTTTATTAGAAAAGTTTCTGTTTCTATACAATCATAAACTTTTTCTCCTCTGTGTTCCAGTCTCACTAGTAGGAAAGGTACTATTCTGACTGTGTGAGCAACAGACACTGTTTCCTGCGAGCCTTGCAGATGGCTTTATCCCTAGTTTGGGGGAACTTCCTTGTACACATGTGCTGATAATACTTTGTGGAATATTGGGAGGGGTTGCTGTAGATCTTAAGGTTCTTTCTGTGCACAGCTCTCTCCTCTCTAGTCCTCTTTCTTTCTTTTTTTTTTTTGGCCAGGGCTGGGTTTGAATCCTCCACCTCTGGCATATGGGGCTGGCACCCTACTCCTTTGAACCACAGGCACCGCCACTCTCTGGTGCTCTTTCCTATGAACCTTAGCCATCTTGCTGTCCCCAAAATGTCAGCTCCAGCTCCTCAACTCAAGAAATTCATAGTCTTTTCTAATCCAAGCTCTGGATACTCTTGCCAGGCACTAGCTGGGCAGTTGTAGAGCTCATATCCTTTATTTCCTACCTCTCATTGATCATCATCCTTCATTATCAGATGTATGGTGCCTTCAACTTGTATATTTAAGTCTTCATTTGTCCCTGAAAATATAATCTGACTTGTTTCTCTACTTTTATCATATTATCTATTTTCATTGGGTATGTTAAACCTTTGGAGGCTATTAATTAGCATAGTTGGAATGTCCCTTTCCTTTTTGTAAATCCACCATTCCTTTCTGATTTTAAACATTTCGTATTGTTTGCATTCATCGTTCCTGTCCTCATGGCCCTTGTGGACTATTCAGCCGTCTTCTCCATGTTGGCTTCTTTACAATTGCTTGTGTATTGGTTTTCCCTGGGTTTTGTTGGGCCATGATATCTTTTCTTGTATTGTCACAGCAAACCTTCCCTAGGCCAATGTACATCTGACTGTTCTCTTGCATCATAGACATATTTGTTTCCTTTTTCTAATCTATGGTGATATGTTGGTTAAAGTTTTCATCTAGTGTTTTACAGTATATTTTCTGATGTGAGTTCTTCAGCTCTTATTTTTTTCCATTTCTCTCCTTTTTAAAAAATCTCATCTTATAATTACATAAATTATATTATTTTTAAATTATTTAAAGTATTACTATTCTTTGTTTTCAGGATAGCTAATTTCAGGATTACACATAGAGGAGAAAACAGAACCCTGTTCAGATGAGTGGGGCTTCTCTTCATGACTGAAATGTGCGCTTCAGTGATCTCTTCTACCCTTTGCTGTCCTGTAAACAAACTGGACTGATCCTATAGGGCATGTTACAATGACATCTTCCTCATCTAGTCTTTGTTAGCATCAGACCACATACTGCACAATAGCTTTTTACTTCCTCCTAGGGTGATAGAAAAAATGAACACATAATTTAAAAATATGTATGTATGTAAAGATCTGAATTTTCTTCAAATAATGCTTTTTGTGGTACTCTATTAGAATGAATCCTTTTGGTGATGGTTTAGTTGGTCCTCTAAGAAGCATACCATATGGTGATTTAGGTCTGCACTGTGGAACTAGTTTTGACTAGAATCACTGTTGTTCGCAGCACAGAACATCATTTGTCTAGAAACCAAATTCTATCATACTTATGAATTTAATTAGTTGTTAAGAATTAAACACATTTCAGTCTTTAATTCAATATTTATTTTCTTCCTACTTACAAAGTACTGTCTTAACAGTAGATAGACATTTATGCTCCCTCCTCTATTCCCTAGAGAGATAGGGAAACCAGATTGAATGTGCCTGATGTGTGGAGTGGAAATCTGTTGCTTCTGTCTTCTCAGAAGCCAGGCCAGAGTTTGCTTTCCAATCTCCTAATACACTATTCTCAGATCAATTTGCAGATGACCCTCTGGTTGCCCAGACTGTTTTTTCCCAGTCAAAGTTACTTCCACAGACTGATGTTCCATGTTCCATTGCAGAGATCTCACAGTTGCTTCTGTGTGTTTTGTTGCCTGGAGACATCTCATTTACTGTCAAAAAATACTTCTTTCAAACTACTTTATATTACCTTCTCCTTTGAGAATTCAGAAATTCTTGGCCACACAGCATGGCAACTTAGAAAGTTCCTTTTTTCCTTATCTTTCTTTCTTTTCTTTTCTGCTTTCCTTCTTCCTACTTTCTCTCTTTTCTTTTCTTCCTTCCCCCTTTACGTCTTCCTCTTCCTCATATACATTATGGTGTTCAAATATTTAGAAATGGCACATAGATAATGACACATAAGCTACAATAATTGAAAATACACCTGGCTTCGATGAGAATCATCTTTGATTAGAGAGGCCACATGGTTTACACATGACCTATCTTTGATTAGAAAGGACACATGGATGATTTGAAGTCATCCCCACACTGTGGTATCTGCAGCCGGTCCCTGTTAAGGATAGTCAGTAATGACTACTGAAAAATTTATGTTTCTCTCTAAGCTTTCATGCCTTAGCCCAGATGTCTGACTGATCCTCTCCTTCAGTAGGGTTGGGTTTCATTGAAGGGTGAGGATGAAAACCTGAGTGGGATCTTTAACACTTAATATTACCTCACATACAGAAAGATAGAAGAGTAAAATGCAGATGCATGGAAAGCCATGGCATGTAACTCTCAGATGTCTTCCCCTCCTTTCCCTCCTATTGCTATCCCCTTCCCAATGTTACACTCACCTATGTCTCCAGTAATGGCCCTTGCCTCACCCTGTTTTTTTTTTTCATTTTTATAGTATTTCATACTTCTCTTTAAAGAGGCATGGAAAATGCTTTCTGTTACCACCAGTATTTAGCAGGGTCCCTGTCAATGCTTCCTTCTCTGCAGTTAGCTTCCTCATACCTTGGTAGTCCATGTACCCCCATGAAATGAAACTCTTTAGCTGATGAATCAGGGCATGGGAATGAAAGAGCCAAGAAGGTAGGCTGGCTAGAACACCCAATAGCATTCTTTGAAGTGGGTCTCTTTGAGTCAACAACTCCCGTTGTTGCACATCAGCGAGCATCTACAGCATAAACAAATAAATGGATGAATTCAGAATTGATTACTTCTTTCTAACCTGCTCAGAAGGTAAGCTAATCTTCAAAGAATCATCCTGGGGGGGGGATTTTGGGGGGGGGGAAGTGGGAGCTTTTTAGCTTGATGAAATCTTAGTTATTTATTTTTGGTGTTGCTGCAATTGCTAGCGGGGGTCTTTCTCGTAACATTTTTTCCTAGGCCAATATCTTCAAGTGTTTTTCCCACAGTCTCTTCTAGAACTTTTATTGTTTTATGTCTTAAATTTAAATCTTTTATCCAATGAGAATCAATTTTATCAATGATGAGAGGCATGTGTCCAGTTTCAATCTTCTCCATGTGGATAACAAGTTCTCCAGCACCATTTGTTAAATAAGGATTATTTTCCTCAGTGCATGTTTTTGTTAGGATTATCAAAGATCAAATGATGATATGTGGCTGGGTTCATCTCTAGATTTTCTATCCTATTTGACAGATCTACATCTCTATTTTTGTTCCAATGCCATGCTATTTTGATCACAATACCCTTGTAGTATCTGAAATCTGGCAACTTGATGTTTCCCTATTTGTTTTTATTTCTAAGAAGTGTATTTTCTATTTGTTTTTTTTTTATTTGATTCCATATGAATCAAAGTACTATTTTTTCAAGTTATTTGAAGTATGACATTGGGTAGGGGGATAAGATGGCTGACTGGAGCCAGCTTTTGACAGAGATTCCTGTCTAGAAGGGGACTAGAACTCCTTCTCCAGAGAGGTCCGACCTGTGAGCCCAGGCTTTCTCTTGCCCAGCATAAAATTGAACAAATATTTTCTCCACAATTCTGAACTCCCAGTCTACCCCTCCCCATCTCTTGGTAGTCTTAAGGCCTGTACCTTGCAGAGCCCAAAGTGTCTGGCAATTCCTTGAGAGGTCTGGGCATGGTGTGGGCTGGTGCATGACTGTGCAGAGAACAGTGACTCAAGTGCTAGTTGGTGGATTTGGGGAGAGGTAGTCAAGCAGGAGAGGGAGTAGCAAGGCTGGCAACAACACATGGCAGTGGCAGCACGGCTTATGCCCTTATGCCATGGGCTAGATTTTGGAGAAACACTTCCCCTTTTCTCTTGATCATCTGAGGGAGCCAGGACTCAACTTTGGGAGTGCCAGTGGCAGCATGCTTGGGACAGAGATGCCAACTCTGTGACAGAGAAATATGTGCTGCAGTTGTACCTACCCGCAGACAGAGGTGATCACATCCTGGGACTTATTCTGGTGGTGTACTCCCCAGATGCCCTTGAGCACTGGAGCAAGTCAGGCTTCAGCTCCACGAGGTTGCTCCACTGGCTGCGTGTGACCCAGGAGGAAACATTGACTCCCCTTTGACTCTGGCAGGTGTGTATCCCTTGCGCCTTTGCTCACTGAAAGGAACTGAGCCACAGCCCTGTGGGGTTACCAGTGGCGGGATGAAGTGTAAGGTGGGGAAGGAAGCCCCAACCCCCCTGGAGTGACTCTTTGGCTGGGTGGGCCTACCTGACCCCATTGAGCACCAGAGGGAGCCAAAGTCCACCTCTTAGGTTTCCAGGACAGAGCTGCCTATGGATCCCTGCTGTCAGGTTGCTGGACACTGTTAGAACTCTCTCAGTTGAGCAGTGATTTTGCTTCCTGGGACAATTGGTTTGGAACTCTCAACCTGTGCTGTCCACCTGGGGACCCTCCAAGGTTGAGCCGTGGTTGTGATGAAGTGGGAGGGACTGATTCTCCACTTGCAATCATCACTGGAGGGGAGCAGGGGTGTCTCAGTTGCTTATATTCCCCCCTGGCTGAGATTTCAGCCTAATTCTAAGACTCAGGATTGGATAGAGGCTGGCTGACTATAAGACAGTGCTAGCTAACCCTATCACACCAATCAGATCATCAGAGTCTCTGGCTGTAGATCTGAAAGGGACCTTTGTAAAACAAAGAGGGAAAAGCCACAATCACTAGTTCCAGCTCTTTGGTAAAGGGCTGGTTGACCACAATTCCTGGAACCCTCAATCCAATCTCACTCTACCAGTTTTAATACCCAAACTGTGGAAAATAATCATGGGGCAGAACCAAAGGAAGAACTCTGGCAACTTGAATAATCAGAGTAGATCAACTCTCCCAAGGAATGACAAAGGAGACACATTAGAAGATGTCATTCATAAACAAAAGAATGAGATGTCAGAAATAGAATTCAGAAATATGGATGGCAAATTAGATGAATAAAATGGAAGTAAAGATGGAATTAGAAATCCAAAGAGTTGTGCAAAAGTTGTTTAAAGAAATTAATGAATTCAAAAACAAAATTTCCAAGGATATGGACACAATGAGAAAAGAGATAGCAGAACTCAAGGAAATAAAAAAGCTATTCAAGGAGCTTCAAAATACGGTAGAATCTCTGAGTAATAGAGTGGGAAAGGTAGAAGAAAGGATCTATGAAATAGAAGACAAAGCTTTTGAACATTCTCAAATGCTCAAAGAGGAAGAGAGACAAATAGCAAAAACTGTTCGTTTCCTGAGAGACTTGTGGAACCACTCCAAAAGATCAAAAATTAATCTTATAGGAGTACCTAAAGGAGAAGAGGATGGTCCTAAAGACACAGATGCTCTACTCCAAAGATATTATGGAGGAGAATTTCCCAAGCATTGCAAAATATACTGAAATTCAGACAGTAGACAGTTTCAGAACCACAGCATGACTCAATCCAAATAAAGCATCTCCTAGACACATTGTAATTAACTTTGCCAAACTTAATGTGAAGGAGAAAATTATGTAAGCAGCTAGACATAAGAAAAGCAGTATCCACAAAGGGAGAAATATTAAAATGAATGCAAATATCTCAGCCAAAATTTTTTAAGGCAGAATAGGATGGTCATCAAACTTCAGTCTCCTAAAACAAAACAACTTCCAGTCCAAGATCCTGTATCCAGCTAAACTAAGTTTCATCTGCAATGGAGAAATGAAATACTTTACTGACATACACATGTTGAAGTAATTTGCCATAACTAAACCAGCTCTCCAGGATATTCTCAGACCCATCCTCCATAATGATTACCACAATAGTCCACCACTGAAGTAAACTCACCCATAAATTTTTAACAAAACCTAACTTTCACAGAGGGGAAAGGATTAAAAATATGCACTAGGCTTTTGAAAAACATGACACCCATAACACTACCATGCTTGTCAATTACCTCAATTAATGTGAATGGTTTAAATTGTCCTCTAAAGTGGCACAGGTTAGCTAACTGGATACATAAACTCAGACCAGATATCTGCTGTATACAAGAGTCTCATCTTAATTTAAAGATAAAAATAGACTCAGGGTGAAAGGATGGATGTCTATAATACAGGAAAACAGAAATCAGAAAAAAGCAGGGGTTGCAATTTTATTCTCAGATACACTGGGCTTTAAGACAATATTAAGGAAAGATAAGGGTGGCAACTACATATTTGCCAAGGGAAATACTCAACATGAAGAGATTTCAATAATCAGCACTTATGTGTCCTATCAGAATGTTCCTCAATTTATAAAGCAAAGTAACAGATATGAACATTTTGGTATCTTGCTACACTATAGTATTGGAGATTTTAACACCTCTTTGGCAGTTATGGATAGATCGTTCAAGAAAAAAACAACAACAAAGAAATATTGGACTTAAACTTGACCCTAAAACAAATGGACTTAATAGACGTCTACAGAACGTTTTATCCTAATAAAATGTAATACACATTGCTCTCATCAGCCCATGGATCATCCTTCAAAATTTATCATATCTTAGGACACAAGTCTAACCTCAGCAAATATAAAAAAATAGAAATTATTCATTGTATCTTCTCAGATCATCACAGAATAAAAGTTGAACTCAATAGTAACAGAAATCTTCATACTCAAAGAAAGATATGGAAACTAAATAACCTTATGGTGAATGATAGCTGGGTCAAAGGCTAGATTAAGAATGAAATCACCAGGGCGGCGCCTGTAGCTCAAGGAGTAGGGCGCCGGTCCCATATGCCGGAGGTGGCGGGTTCAAACCCAGCCCCTGCCAAAAACCACAAAAAAAAAAAAAAGAATGAAATCACCAAATTTTGGGAACGAAATGATAAAACATAAATTATCATCAAAACCTGTGGGATACTGCAAAGGCAGTCCTAACAGGGAAATTAATAGCATTGGAAGACTTTGTAAAAAAAAAAAAAAGAGAGAAGTCGACAATTTAATGGGTCATTTCAAGCAACTGGAAATGGAAGAACATTCCAACCCCAAACCCAGCTGAAGAAAATAAATAAGCAAAATTAGGACAGAATTAAATGAAATTGAAAACAAAAGAATCATCCAGAAGATCAATGAAAAAAAGTTTGTTTTTAAAAAAAATCAATAAAATTGATAAACCTTTGACTAAACCTAACCAGAAACAGAAAAGTAAAATCTCTAATATCATCAATCAGAAATAATAAAGGAGAAATAACAGCAGACACCTTGGAAATCCAAAAAATCCTCAATGATTACTACAATAAACTTTGTTCTCAGAAATATGAAAATCTGGTGGAAATGGACCAATACCTAGAAGCATACCACCTTCCTAGACTCAGCCAGAAAGAATTAGAAATTCTGAGTATATTGAGCACTTAAGTAGCATCAACTATACAAAATCTCCCCAAAAAGAAAAGTCTGGGACCTGATGTCTTCACACCAGAATTCTACCAAACCTTTAAGAGGAAATAGTACCTATTGCATAACCTTTATTAAAACAGAAAAAGAAGGAGTACTTCCCAATGCATGCTATGAAGCAAATATTATCCTGATCCCCAAACCAGGAAAAGACCCAACAAAGAAAGAAAACTAGACGAGGCATCCTCAAACTTTTTAAACAGGGGGCCAGTTCACTGTTCCTCAGACCGTTGGAGGGCTGGACTATAGTTAAAAAAAAAAAAAAAAACTATGAACAAATTCCTATGCACACTGCACATATCTTATTTTATTTTTTTGTTGTTGTTTCTTTAGTTTCTTTTTTTATTTCTTTTTTTATTGTTAAATCATAGCTGTGTACATTAGTGCAATCAAGGGGTACAATGTGCTGGTTTCATATACAATCTGAAATATTCTCATCAAACTGTTCAATGTAGCCTGCATGGCATTTTCTTAGTTATTGTATGTAGACATTTGTATTCTGCATTCAGTAAGTTTTGCCTGTACCCATTCTAAGATGCACCGTAGGTGTGGCCCCACCTATTACCCTCCCTCCACCCTAACCTCCCCCCTCCCTTCCCCTCCCTCGGCCCTTTCCCTATATTCTTTTGCTATAATTGGGTTATAGCCTTCATGTGAAAGCTATAAATTAGCTTCATAGTAGGGCTGAGTACATTGGATACTTTTTCTTCCATTGTTGAGATACTTTGCTAAGAAGAATAAGTTCCAGCTCCATCCATGTAAACATGAAAGAGGTAAAGTCTCCATCTTTATTTAGGGCTGCATAATATTCCACGGTATACATGTACCACAATTTGCTAGTCCATTCGTGGGTCTATGGGCACTTGGGCTTCTTCCATGACTTAGAAATTATGAATTGGGCTGCAATAAACACTCTGGTACAGATGTCTTTTGTTATATTGTGATTTTTGGTCTTCTGAGTATAAACCTAATAAAGGAATTACAGGATCGAATGGCAGGTCTATTTTTAGGTCTCTAGGTATTCTCCAAACATCCTTCCAGAAGGAACGTATTAGTGTGCATTCCCACCAGCAGTGTAGAAGTGTGCCCTTTTCTCCTCATCCACGCCAACATCTCTGGCTTTGGGATTTAGTTATGTGCGCTACTCTTACTGGGGTTAGGTGATATCTCAAAGTAGTTTTGATTTGCATTTCTCTGATGATTAAGGATGATGAGCTTTTTTTCATGTGTTTGTAGATCGTGCATCTATCTTCTTGAGAGAAGTTTCTCTTCAAATCCCTTGCCCACTCTGAGATGGGATCACTTGTTCTTTTCTTGCTAATACATTTGAGTTCTCTGTGGATTCTGGTTATTAAACCTTTATTGGAGGTATAACCTGCAAATATTTTCTCCCATTCTGAGGGCTATCTGCTTGCTTTACTTACTATGTTCTTGGCTGTGCAGAAACTTTTTAGTTTGATCAGGTCCCAGTAATGTATTGATGATACTGCTTCAATTGCCTGGGGAGTCCTCCTCATAAAATATTCATCCAGGCTGATTCCTTCAAGAGTTTTCCCTGCACTTTCTTCAAGTATTTTTATAGTTTCATGTCTTAAGTTTAAATCTTTTATCTAGTAAGAGTCTATCTTAGTTAACGGTGAAAGGTGTGGGTCCAGTTTCAGTCTTTTACAAATCGCCAGCCAGTTTACCCAGCACCATTTGTTAAATAGGAAATTTTTTCCCCACTGAATGTTTTTTTTTTTTTTATTTATTTATTTTTTTATTTTTTTGTAGAGACAGAGTTTCACCTTATCGCCCTCGGTAGAGTGCCGTGGAGTCACACAGCTCACAGCAACCTCCAAATACTTGGGCTTAAGCGATTCTCCTGCCTCAGCCTCCCGAGCAGCTGGGACCACAGGGGCCCGCCACAACGCCCGGCTATTTTTTTTTTTTTTGTTGCAGTTTGGCCGGGGCTGGGTTTGAACCCGCCACCCTCGGCATATGGGGCTGGCGCCCTGCTCACTGAGCCACAGGCGCCGCCCCCCACTGAATGTTTTTAATTGGTTTGTCAAAGATCAAATAATGGTAAGTAGCTAGATTCATCTCTTGGTTCTCTATTCTGTTCCAGACATCTACTTCTCTGTTTTTGTGCCAGTACCATGCTGTTTTGATCACTATTGATTTATAGTACAGTCTCAGGTCTGGTAGTGTGATACATCTGGAAAACACTGGGGATTCTACTACAAAACTTTTAGAAGTGATCAAGGAGTACAGCAATATCCCAGACTACAAAATCAACACACATAAATCTGTAGCCTTTATATATACCAAAAATAATCAAGCAGAAAAAAACAGTCAAGGACTCTATTCCTTCCACAGTAGTGGCAAAGAAGATGAAATATTTGGAAGTATACCTAACAAAGGACGTGAAAGATCTCTAAGAAGAGAACTATGAAACTTTCAGAAAAGAAATAGCTGAAGATATTAAGAAATGAAAAAACATACCATGTTCATAGCTGGGAAGAATCAACATTGTTAAAATGTATATACTACCCAAAGCAATATATAATTTTAATGCAATTCCTATTAAAGCTCCATTGTCATATTTTAACGATCTTGAAAAAATAATACTTCGTTTTATATGGAATCAGAAAAAAACCTTGAATAGGCAAAACATTACTCAGCAATAAAAAAACATATCTTGGGTGGCGCCTGTGGCTCAAGGAGTAGGGCGCCAGTCCCATATGCTGGAGGTGGTGGGTTCAAACCTAGCCCTGGCCAAAAACCACAAAAAAAAAAAAAAAATCTTATTTTGAAGTAAAAAAACACAATGGGAACAAATACAATCACACGGCCTCATGTGGCCCACAGGCTGCATTTTGAGGACCCCTGCTATAGACCAATATCAATAATGAATATTGATGCACAAATATTCAATAAGATCCTAGCAAATAGAATTCAACAACACATCAAAAATATTATACACTATGATCAAATTGGTTTTATTCCAGGGTTATAAGGTTGGTTCAATGTAAATCCATAAATATAACACATCACATAAATAAAATAAAAAAACAAAGATGATACGATTCTCTCACTTGACGTGAAAAAGCTTTTGATAATATCCAGCACTTTTTCATGATCAGAACACTTAAGAAAATAGGCTTAGAAAGGTCATTTCCGAAACAGGTAGAGGCCATATACCAGCAAACCACCATTAATATACCAGCAAATCCACTGTTAATATCATACTGAATGGAGTAAAATTGAAAACATTTCCATTCTGGAACTAGGAAAGGATGCTCATCGTCTCCACTGCTATTCAACATGGAAGTCCTAGCCATCACAATCACACAAGAGAAGGAGATCAAGTGTATTCAGATGAGATTAGAAGAGATTAAATTCTCACACTTTGTGGATGATATGATCCAATAGCAGGAAAACCTCAGGAACTCAACTACAAAACTATTAGAAGTGATCAAGGAATACAGCAGCGTCTCAGTATACAAAATCAATACTGCAAATCAGTAGCTTTTATATATGCCAACCATAGTGAAGCTGATAATATAGTCAATAACTATTCCTTTTACAGTAGTGCCAAAGAAGAAGAAATATCTGGGAATTTACCTAACAAAGGAAGTGAAAGATGTCTATAAAGAGAATATGAAACTCTGAGAAAAGAAATAGATGAAGATGTTAACAAATGGAAAAACATACCATGCTCATGGTGGGGAATAATCAACATTGTTAAAATGTCCATACTATCGCAAAGCAATCTACAGATTTAATGCAAGCCCTATTAAAGCACCATTGTCATACTAGTGAATGATGCCCCATGATCATATCAATGTACACAGCTATGATTTAGTAAAAAAAAAAAAATAAAGAAAAAATAGTGCTTCATTTTATATGGAATCAGAAAAAACCTTGAATAGTCAATACATTACTCAGAAATGAAAACAAATCAGGAGGTGTTACATTACCAGACTTCAGACTATACTATAAATCTATAATAATCAAAACAGCTTAGTACTGGCACAAAAATAAAAAGGTAGATTTATGGAACAGAATTGAGAACCAAGAGATGAACCCAGCCACCTAGCACCATTTGATCTTTGATAAGCCTATCAAAAACATTCATTGGGGGAAAGATTCCCTATTTAACAAATTTAACAAATGTGCTGGGTGAACTGGCTGGCAACCTGTAGAAGAATGAAACTGGACCTTTAACAAAAATTGATTCTCACTGGATAATTGATTTAAATTTAAGACATGAGACTATAAAAATACTAGAAGAGAGTTCAGGGAAAATGCTTTAAATTGGCCTGGGAGAATATTTTATGAGGAGGACTTCCCCTGGCAATTGAAGCAACACCAAAAATATATTACTGGGATCTGATTAAGCTAAAAAGCTTCTGCATAGCCAAGAGCATAGTACATAAAGCAAACAGACAGCCTTCAAAAAGGGAAATGATTTTTGCAGGTTATGCTTCCAACCAAGATCTGATAACTAGAATCCACAGAGAACTCAAACTAATCAATAAGAAAAGAATAACCCCATTTCCACGTGGGCAAGAGACTTGAACAGAAATTTCTCTAAAGAAGACAGGCGCATGACCTACAAAGACATGAAAAAATGCTCATCATCCTTAATCATCAGAGAAATGCAAATCAAAACTACTTTGAGATATCATCTAACTCCAGTAAGATTAGCCCACATCACAAAATCCCAAATTGTTTGTGTGCATGCAGAGAGAAGGGAACACTTCTACACTGCTGGTGGGAATGCAAGCTAATACAGCCCTTTTGGAAAGAAGTTTGGAGAACACTCAAGGAACTAAAAGCAGACCTACCATTTGATCCTGCAATTCCTCTACTAGGTGTACACCCAGATGATCAAAAATCATTTTACAACAAAGACATTTGCACCAGAATGTTTATTGCAGCCCAATTCATAATTTCCAAGTCATAGAAATAGCCCAAGTGCTCTTCGACCCATGATTAACAAATTGTGGTATATGTATACCATGAAATACTATTCAGCCATAAAAAGATGAAGAATTCACATCTTTTATGTTTACCTGTATGGAGCTGGAACATATTCTTCTTAGTAAAGTATCTCAAGAATGGAAAAAAGAATCCAATATACTCAATATTACTATGAAATCAATATATAATCACCTACGTATTTATACAAATGATAAAACTTAGCTATAGTCCAGAAAGAAGAAGGGAACATGGGGAAGATAGGAGGGAGGGGAGAGGTTGGGAGGAGGGAGGATATTTGGTGGGACCTCACCTAATGTTCATAATGCAATGGTACATTTTCTATTAAGAATAGAGTATAAATTTCTTACCACAGTAATTAAGTAAAGATGGAGATGGTCATGGTAATCAGTTTGATGTAAGCATTTCATATTGTATGTCAAATCAGTGCACTGTACCTCATAAATGCATTAATGTACACAGTTATTATTTAATAAAGGAAAAAATAAAGTATGACATTGGTGCTTTGATGGTGATTGCATTAAATCTATAGATTGCTTTTGGTAGTATGGACATTTTAATAATGTTGATTCTTCCCTGCCATGAGCATGGTATATTCTTCCATTTGCTGACATCTTCTGTGATTTTCTTTCTCAGAGTTTTATAATTCTCTTTATAGAGATCTTTCACATCTCTTGTTAAATATATTCTCAGGTATTTCATCTTTGGTGCTATTTTAAAAGGAATAATCTTTGATATTATTCTTGGTTTGATGATTATTGGCATATATGAAGGCTACTAATTTGTGGGTATTGATTTTGAATACTGAGACGCTGCTATATTCCTTGATCACATCTAGGAGCTTTGTAGTTGAGTCTCTGGGGTTTTCCAGGTATAAGATCATGTCATCTGCAAAGAGAAGAGTTTGACCTCCGCTGTCCCCATTTGATCAAGCTAAAAAGCTTCTACACAGGTAAAGGTATCAGAAACAAAACAAACAGATAATCTTTGGAATGTGGGAATATTTTTGCATGTTATGAATCTGACAAAGGCCTGATAACTAGAATCTGCAGAGAACTCAAATTAAACACTAAGAAAAGTGCAGACAACCCTCTTTATAAGTGGGCAAGAGATTTAAACAGAAACTTCTCTGAAGATGACAGACGAATGGCCAACTAACACATGAAAAAATGCTCATGGTCTTTCATCACCAGAGAATTGCAAATTGCAACCACTATAAGATGTCACCTAACCCCAGCAAGATTATCCCACATCACAAGGTCACCAAACGCTAGATGCTTTCATGGATATGGAGAGAAGGGAACACTTCTACACTACTGATGGGATTGCAAACTAATACAGCCGTTTTGGAGAGATGCATGGAGAATCCTCAAAGATCTAAAAGTAGACCTTCTATTTGACCTTGTAATCCCATTAGCAGGTGTCTACCCAGAAAAACAAAAATCATTTTACCATAAAGACATTTGCTCCAGAATACTTATTGGCACTCCCTTCATAATTCCCATGTCATGGAAGCAACGTAAGTGCCCATCAACTCATAAATGGATTAACAAACTGTGGCATATGTATATCATAGAACACTATTCAGCCATTAAAAGATGGAGACTTTACATCTTTTACATTTACCTGGATGGAATTGAAATACATCTTAGTAAAGTATCACAAGAATGGAAAAATAAATATCCAATGTACTCCATACTAATATGAAATCAATGTTTAAATAATTACATGCTTGTATGAACAACAAAACACAAATATAGTCTAGTTCGGGGTAGAGAAAGGAAGGAGGGGGGATGGGGAGGAGGGAGGATAACTGGCAGAAGGAGGGAGGGCATGGGGTGGGATCTCACCTAATGTGCACAGTGTGAGGGTGTGTAATACCTGTAGAATATTTAGCAGCATCTCTGGCCTTTACCCTCTAAATGCAATCCTTCAAAGATGGAATAACCAAAAATGTCTCCAAACATTGCTAGAGGTCCTGTTAGGACACAATCATCTCCAGTTGAAAAGCACAGGGCTATAATCGGCTGGGGCTAAGCAAGTCTTCAAGTAAAGAGTAAGTTCAGGCCTTCTGTATGAAGTTTGGGTTAGGGCATACAAAAGCTCCAGCAGACTTTCATTAGGAGATAAACAACTGGGAGGGCACAAAACAGAGAATGAACATGGTGGGTGGTGGTCAAGACAGATATCTGTCAAGTCAGGAGTCCAGCACCTGCTCTTTCAACCTTCTCGAAAGGCCGGGCTCCTGCCCTAAGACAAAGCATGAGCAGGGCGCTCCAGGGAGGATATCTCCTGTCTCTGCCTCTACCTCACGCAATACTTGGCGTCAGACATCACCCCTCTGGACATCAGTTTCTCTGTTGCTAAATGAGAGTACTTGGAAAATAGACTCTTACATCTCAGCTTTCTTTGATAGTGCCCATGAAACCAAGCTTCCAAACCATGTTCCAAGTTTGCAAACCAAGAGAAAACCTGCTTTCCCAGGCCCTCCTAAAAGTCCCTGGGCCTGGGCACTTTTCAGTCTCTGAATTAAGCACATTTTTCCTAACCAAGCTTTAGGTTTGATTTCTTTCCAAGGCTTGGCTAAAGCTGGAAAGAGAGCCGAGAAGCCAAGTGTCCACAAGCCAAAAATCACAGCGTTCAGCCTTTAATGCCTGGCTGTGGCAATGTAAGCAAACGAGAGTGACAGAAAGCATGACTGTGAGAGGGGCCCAAGTCCCTGACTGCAGTTCCTCTAGGCACTGTGATGTGTGGCTGTGTGAAGTCTGGTGCCCCATGAGGCCTGTCAGGTAAAGCTTTGTGATTGCCCGTGGTCGACCCTGAGAAATCCCATGTAAGATTTTTGGCCAGGAGCTGGAATTCTCAATTTTGCTTAGGTCTATCAAAATTTCTAGTGGGTAGGTCGACTGATTTTTCTCTAAGTCTATTCTCACCTTAATACCCATAATACCTTCCTTGTTTCTTAAAAGTCTTGGATACTTGCTTCCATTTGTGACCTACAGAGCTCCAATTTGCTATCAGAGAACAGATGAGAGTTTATGCCATTGAAAAAGAAACAACTGCACTCTTGTGTGATTTGAGGGTGCAAGGAAATTAAGATATAAATACCTTAACAGGCCTTAAATATCACGTTGCTTGGTTTCCCATTCCCATTGTCGTAGCCCTTGTGCACATCTCTACAGTGGGAATTAATGGCATTCACCTCCTCTTGTAGGAGATCAGAAGCTCTGAGTGTTTTCAATGCATCCATATTCAGTAATGTATAACACAGTGCTTTCAGAAGTCTGCTGACCATTCTAACAGAATAGATAGACATGCAGTTTAGGAGCAAATTAATAAATGTCAAGCTACAGAACAATTAGGAAAGCAGAGAACAAAAGAAACCTATGCTCCATAAAGACTCAAATCGATCCAAATTTTCTAACATGGTAAATTTGCAATTTACCATTCCCCAAAGGAACATTTAGCAAGGGTAGATCACATTTAGGCGGGACCCTCAATTTATGCACTAACATTTACTGAGAGCCTATTTAAAAAACAAAAGAAAAACCAACTCAGATTCTGTGCTTTGTGCAAGGGAGTAAATAGCTAAGATTCCCAATGAAAATTCTCTTTTGCTAGACACAAAAAACGCACTTCCTCCTGTGCACCTGAATCTGAATGTCCCACAGACAGAGCAAAGTTAACATGTCTAAGTTCAAATCCTTCATCTCCACTTCTGTTGTCTGCACCTTCCCAAACCAAGAGTTTCTTTCTTAACTTCTTCTTTTGCCTCGGGAATGGCACATGAATGTATGCATTCTGTGGACAGATTAACAGTAGAAACATTGATCCTGTTACAGCACTGCATCTGTCCACCCAGGACCACTGCATGCAGCACTATTTGTTTCAATCTCGTTCTTCTGAGGACAGCTTTCTTCTCATACATCATGTGCATTTTCATTGCAGTTTGCCCTAGGCATGTTTTAAAGATTTATCACCAGAGTAATAGAAACTTTTTTTCATTTCTAATTAGGTAGTCTTAAAAATAAAAATTTTAGAACACTGACATGTCTTGGCATAAATGGCATCTTCTTGTGAAGCCCTCCATGGTTATCCAGTTGAAGGAAGGAATTCCAATTCCACTTACCAAAGTCACTCTCTGCCCATTTTACAACCCCTTCTTTTATTTTCATCACAGTGTTCACCATCTTTTAATGATTTCCAAAAATTATTAATTACCTATTTCTCTTCCTTTAGAATATAAGCTCCATGGGAGTTTCTATTCATCTCTGTCTCTCTATTTTTTTTTTTTTTTTTTGCAGTTTTCGGCAGGGCTGGGTCAGTATATGGGGCTAGCGCCCTACTCCTTTGAGCCACAGCTGCTGCTCCATCTCCTTAATGACTCCAAATGACAGCTACTCATCTAGCACCCCAAATAAAATAACTGCTCAACTATATTTTTTAAATAAAATATGAATGAATTCATGTGTATTTAGTATATATAATATCATTTTCATTTGATTCTATTATCACTTCAGCAGGATTTTTTTCTTTTATTTTTGACTAGAATTTTTAGTTTTGTTGTAGGTTATGTAGTATCAAAAGTAAAATATATATTTTGTCTCTCATGCTATTTATAGTGATTATTTAGTTAAATTTTTTCCCTGGATCTATAAGCTAGAAATATCAAAACTATGGACCATAAATCATGATACCATCGTTACCTGTCTTGTTTCAGATTTTAATGGAAATAGGTTTATTATTTCACTATCTATTCCAGTGTTCACTAATAACACTTGAAAATTGTTGGCCTTTGAGCTAATTTAGTATTTTTTTCAAAAGACAATGAAGTTCTATCAATTGGCTTTTTAACATCTATTGACATAATTATATTGTGATTTTCTTTCTTTATGTGATGTGTTATGTTTATAGTTTTCTTTTCTTTTTTTTTTTATTAAGACAGAGTCTCTGTTGCCCTTAGTAGAGTGCCATGGAAGCATCATAGCTCACAGTTACCTCAAACTCTTGGTCTCGAGTGATTCTTTTGCCTCAGCCTCCCAAGTAAGTGGGACTGCAGGAGCCCACCACAATGCCCAGCTAGTTGTTTTTTAGAGATGGGGTCTTTTGCTCAGGCTGGTCTCGAACTTCTGAGCTCAAGCAATTCATTTTCTTTTTTTACTTTCTTTCTTTTTTTTTTATTAAATCATAGCTGTGTACATTAATGTGTTCATGGGGCACCATACAGTAGTTTCATAGACTGTTTGACACATTTTCATCACCCTGGTTAACATAGCCTTCCTGGCATTTTCTTAGTTATTGTGCTAAGACATTTACATAATACATTCCTTTTGGAAAGATGTACGGAGAACACTTAGAGATCTAAAAATAGATCTGCCATTCAATCCTATAATTCCTCTACTAGGCATATACCCAGAAGACCAAAAATCACATTACAACAAAGGTATCTGTACCAGAATGTTTATTGCAGCCCTATTCATAATTGCTAAGCAATTCATTTTCTAATGACAAACCATCATTACATTCCGGGAATAAATCCTCCAGTTTAATATTCTGTTTTTATTATAATATGTGTTATATTTAATTTGAAAACATTTTGTTTAGAATTGTTGCACCAATTTAGTAATTTAAAATGAACTATAGTTTTCTACCTTTGCACTGCTGCTATTAGCTTTTGAAAATAGAGTTATACTATACTCCCCAAATGAATTGGGACTTCTTCATTTTTTTCTGTGGCCTAGAATAGAATAACATTTATTTATGTTTTCATCAGCTTTAAAATCATATAGCTTTATGTAATCTCTGTTTATTGTCTAAGGATATACTATAGAGATTTTACGAATCTAAAATGTCAGTGATTGTATGAAGCCCCATTATTTTCTATACCACTGAATAAAAATGTCAAAATATGTTGACATTTTTTATCATTTATTTACTTTAAAGTTATTGAAATAGCACTTTAGACATGTAGAGAAAAATTGTATAACATAATACTTGTACATAATGAAAGGAAAATGAAGGTAAGTCATAATTTGTTAAATTTTTTCATAAACACCCTCCACATTTAAAGTTGACTCTTCTGAGTCTTGTTTTTTTAAGTTGAGTCATCAATGTCTATTTTGATTGTGTTAACGAAGGTTTTCGTATTCTTGCTCATTTCATTTTATTTATTTTATTCTTTCATTTTTATTTATCTATTCTATATATTTCTCAGTGGAAAGATGCACAATGTGTGTTGCATTTAAACTCCACATTTTACTCCTATAACCTGCTCTCCAAAAATAACCTCAAATCAGTCATTTTAACTTTTCTATGATAGTCTTATGTAGGTCTCTTTCTTAGCCTTTGTGTTTAAGCTTAACTTCTCAGGAAGACTTTATCCCTCAGTAAGGGCATTTCAGGCTTCAGCAGGCATGCCAGCAAGAACTAATTTGAGCTTTATCATCCCAAATCAATTAACAGAGCCCTTTCCTACCTCTCCATCCCATCTGTGATGACAGCCAGTGTCCTCAACCTTTCTGTCACACTCGGGCTCTCACTGAGTGATAAAAAGTTGTGATCCTGTCTGAAGAAGAGACGGATGCTTACTGACTAAAATGAAGGCAGTACATTTATTACATCTCTAGATGTCTGGCGAATCCTAAACCAAAATTTATGACAGAAATTTCCAGTTCAGGCTATATATTCTATCCTTTCCCTTTGAGAGGAAGCTAAACACAGATATTTTTGGTGGACTCCATTAGCCTTCCTGGAGGAAGACCAATGTTATTAGTCATTTTATATTTGCCAGCTATAACGAGTGCAGCAGATTTTGACTATGTTATCTTGTCCTAAAAGTTCATTTTGCCTTTACCCACTTCGTTGAATTGTGTCAAAATACAGAGATTATAAGCTTATCAACAGTGAAATGAAATAAATAAGTCTGAGATGTTATCTTTAGAGATCCTTTTACTTAGTAAAGGAGGTTTGGAGCCATTCACTTCATTATTTCAAGAAAGTACGAACTCCAGCATGTCTGTGCTTTGGCAGGGAGTGGGCATGTTGTCAGAGGTGGCCAGATCCCACCTTATGGTCAGGTGTCCACTGTCAGCTTTCCAGACATGGAGTTATCACACTTTGTTCAAATACCCCCAGGGAGGGGAATGAGAAGAGTAACTCTAACCTTTCTTCATGTACAACTTCCTCAGAAAAAGAACGAAGATAGATAGTGTGTGGACCAGTAGAGGAAAAAGCATCTGTTTAAAAATGTCTTGGGAATCCTCTCATGATCAGAAATGAGCCTGTAGCCTTCAAGCAGCCAAGCAGATACAAAGCATATTGGCCCTTAGGAAATGTGGGGTCACATGCATGTAAGTGTGAGTTTATTTCTAAGTATTTTATAGTTGTTTCTTTGTTATTTCTTATTGAAATTGAGATTTCTAGGGCCAGGCATGGTGGCTCACTTCTGTAATCCTAGCACTCTGGGATGCTAAGGAGGGTGGATTGCCTGAGCTCAGGAGTTTGAGACCAACCTGAGCAAGAGTGAGACCCCCATCTCTAAAAAATAGCTGGGCACTGTGGCAGGCACCTGTAGTCCTGGCGACTTGAGAGGTTGAGGGAAGAAAGTCTCTTGAGCCCAAGAGTTTGAGGTTGCTGTGAGCTATGGCAGTACATCACTCTATAGTAGGCAACAAAGTGAGACTCTGTCTAAAAAAAAAAGAAGATTTGTGTTCCTGATTTCCTTCCCATTGATTTTTAGATTTACTTAAAATTGATAATTAATCCATTTTCTAAAGAAAAATCAACTTGTAGGCACCTGGGATCCAACCAGCCAGGCCAAAGAGTACTCCCAGAGAGACCCTGTGGCCTGGACTTGGGTGCTTGAGCTTCAGTATTCAGAACTCAACCACCAGTGTAGGGTTTCACATTTTCCACTTGTAAGTGGTTTGCTGTTGATATGAGGCAATACCTCTTATGACTATGCCAAGGAATGGCCATCACCTGGTCTTTTCAGGTGCTCATTGGTAGGTGGCTCTGGTACTCATTTTTCTTCTTTTGCCAGTTCTTTATTGTGAAGGAAATTGTCAATTTCCCTCTGTTTTGTCATTTGCTGTCCCGAAGTTCAGGGTCAATGTCTCATCCAACTCCCAGTCTCCTAATTTCTATCACTGTGCCTTGCACAAAGGAGATGATCTACAAAGCCTTGACAAAATTAAATATAGAGAAGCAGGGAGGATCATAGATTTGTAAACTCTCAGTCAGATCTGGCCATTCTATCTGGGTCCTTAGAAATTCCAGGTCTTGACTGGGTGCCTGTAGCACAATAGTTAGAGTGGTGTCCCTGTGCATGGTGGGTAGGGGGGTTTCAAACATGGCCAGGGCCTGCTTAACAAAAAAAGAAAGAAAGAAAGAAAGAAATTCCAGATCTTCACTCATCAGTCTCCTTATAAAAAATAGATAAATAAAAAAAAATACAGTAAATCTCATTTTTCCTCTACCTTAATCTTAAAAATCCAGATTTTTTTCACAGAATAGTTAACACACACATAATCTTGCCTTGATCTGCCTTGCCGTATTTCTTTTTTTTTTTTTTTTTTGTAGAGACAGAGTTTCACTTTATGGCCCTCGGTAGAGTGCTGTGGCCTCACACAGCTCACAGCAACCTCCAACTCCTGGGCTTAAGCGATTCTCTTGCCTCAGCCTCCCGAGTAGCTGGGACTACAGGCGCCCGCCACAACACCCAGCTATTTTTTGGTTGTAGTTTGGCCGGGGCTGGGTTTGAACCCATCACCCTCGGTATATGGGGCCGGCGCCTTACCGACTGAGCCACAGGCGCCACCCAAGAAAATATCATAGACTAAGTGGTTCACACAAAATAAATTTTTATTTTCAAAGTTCTGGAAGCTGGGAATGGTCAGATTAAGGTGTCATCAAGGTGGAAGTTATTCTTATGCCTCTTCTCTTGGCTTGTAGGATGCCATCCATTCACTGTTGTGATCATGTGACCTTCTCTTGGTGTGTGCCTTATGAAGGCACCAATGTCATCATGAGGACCCCACCATCATGACCCTAATCACCTTAAAAAGGCTTCATCACTGAATACTATCATACTAACTAGGGCTTTAAAATGAACTTTAGGGTGGGCACAAACATTTGGCCCCTACATATAGGCTTACACGCTGTCAGCACCACTATGCTCCTCCATCCCCCACACTTCTCCATAATTATGTCCTTGATAAGTCAGTGGATCTCCTTGAGAGCAGTCAGGTCGGTCTGCAGAGCAGGTACAAGCCATGAACTGATTGAGGTTGAGGAGAACTCAGCAAACATGTGAGAACTCAGGGATTAGGGCCTGGCATAGGAACTCACAAACGGAGACCAGTTTGGTCTCCTATTCTGCTCAGGATAACGCTTCTATTCTGCTCAGGATAACGCTTCAGGTGTGCAGAAAGAGCTGGTTCTTCTTCTGGCTATGATAATTAAGTGTTCTTAATTATCAACTACAGAATGAGGGCCTAGCCAGGCTTCCCTCTCTGGACAGTTACCTGGCAGCCTTCCAAGACACTTCTAGTTAGACCAAACTGAGTTCCATGCACCCTGTAACTGAATGCAAACTATGCAAGGTAGGCTTGATTTGAGGGCTACTTGCAAGAAGCCACCTCTTAAATCAGCAACTCCTCCAGAACAAGGGCTGTGTCTTTCTCCAGAATATCAAGTTTTAGTGAAATAAGGACAGACTTTGGACTTAGATAGATGTTAATTCAAACCCCCAACTTAGCCATCAAAAGCTGTGTGGTGTTTGGAAGTTTGATTTATCTCTGTGAGTCCAGTATTATCTTCAGTAGAAAATAGGAAAATCATATTTTAAAAACAATATAACTTAAGTACTTGGTTCATGGTACAATTCAAGCACAAAAAATATGGTTAGAAACCTCTAAAACCTTTTTTCCTCCTTTTCCTGATGTCTAGTGAGGCAGTAGGTGGAGAATAAGTCTTTTTTGAAGGATAAGCAATGGAATTCATCAAAGATTATGAATATAATAAGAACTGATTTGACTTCAAGCTCCTTGAGGAACTTAAAAGTACTTTTATTATTTCTTAACCTCATAGTTTAGCTATAAGGCAGCTCTCTTCTGGATAGAAAGCAGTATGAGAAAGAGACAGGATGCCTATCTCTCATCCTCATTTCAAAGGGGGAGATCTCTGGAATGTAAGTTGGATAACTCTGTTCCTGTTCTCACTTTCACAATTTCAAAGGCTCAAAAACAATCTGTCACTTTGACCTGGTAGCAATGACGACGCCTGTTACATGTTCGAAGATGAATGAATGGCTGCAGAAAGGCATTCAAAAAATATTTATGGAGCACATATTATTATGTTGCTTGGCAGTAAAAGATAAATAAAATCTTGCTCCTGCCTGTAGAGTCTCACAGTTTTGAGCAAGACATTTGCAAGTATCAAGTAATATGAAATAATGTGCAATGTACTATGATGGAGATACTTATCAAGTCTCAGAACAGCACAGAGGAGACAGTAATACCTGCTTGAGGCTAGAAAGAGGGGTAGATGATTCTTCAAAGAAGATGTCAACTTTGAGATAAGCCTGCAGGATGAAGAGGGACACAGGGAAACAGTTTAGACATAGGCACAGGTTTCCTCTCACTTGAGACAGTATAAGAAATGAAGGTAGGCCAGGAAAGGAGGAAAGACACTTTTTTTTTAAGTCATGCTAATCCCACTAGCTATTGCTGAACAAACAACGTTCTATAGTCATTACAAATGTTTAACTCAAAAGACAGCATCCACACTCTATGTATGCACATGGCTTGCTGGACACTCATGTCTTCTAAGATAGGCTTTAGATATTTTGGGACAAATGGCAATTATTCTATCATGGGAGCTCTTTAAAATGGACTCTCTGAATGTGATGACATCAAAATCAAGGGCCATGTGGAATGTCAATGGTCCTATCAAGAACTTCACTGTGAAACCTTGAACAAATCACTCAGCCTCTGCAGTCTTCAGTCCTACAAAAGAAATTGGGATGGTGAGATAATCTGGTTGTAAACCCCTCTCCAGGCCTAAGATTTATAAGTATACAGACAGGTACTGTGTTTTCATGGGAGAGCATTATCAATTTGGAGTAAGTGAATTCCTTCTGAATTAGTAAAAAGACTGAGAGAATACTTTCAATGAAGTTTATTGCTTTCTGGTACTCCAAGGAACTCTGAGTCAGCTGAACATGTTAGCAAGTGCTTTCATCAGTAGATAAGCCTGATTCTGAGATACAGTTATTTGTACATTGTAAAGTTCTCTGGATCTGCTTGGAATTAGCTGGATTCTTTAAATCTCTCACAAAGAAAAGTTCATTGTTTGAGCTAACCATATTTTCATAGAAGATGCAAAGGCCATTCTCTTTCCAAAACATTATAGTTTATAAAGTAATAGGCATCTGTGTCAGATATACACAGCAATTTTAGGAAATCCCACCCAGGTTGTACAGAGCCACTGCTACTTTTTCTGTCTGGTGGAAAAGAAAGTGATCTTGAGGTGTCAAGTTCTTTGTCCTGTAATGAAGATCACCTCCAGGACCTAAACTGTCTTTATGAACGAGTCCTGTCTATTGAGGGTGGGTCAGTGGTTGTAATTTGCTTCTGAATACAGTAGCAGAAAAGATCAAGAGACTACTTTGGAAAGGCACAAGGATGGGCATTGGGTTCTACTCCTGACATGCCACACAATCACTGCATGTTCTTGACAACATCTCTCTATCAACAGAGCTCCGTCTTTTCAAATATATTAGAAAGGAAGTTGCCCCCCAATTCTGCCATGAATCTAAGATTTATGGTGAGGAGGCCCCAGCAAAACTGAACTGTATTCATTCTTGCTGTCAAATTCTCAATGGTAATTGTGTTTGGTTAGTCGTGATGAAACAAAATAGAATAATTCAGGCATCTTCCTGAATTTCATGTTCCTGTTAAGAGAGACTTTTGTGACCTGTCCATAGTCTCACTGCAGATTATCACCAGAGCAGAAATCATGTTTTGTTGCTCATTCATCTACCATGTAGCCTGCCCAAAGATGTCAATGTGATGAACTGTCTCCCAGAAAAGCCACATTAGATGGGGAACAGATTACATAAAATAGATAAATGAGCAAATAAATTTGTCCCAGAAACATGGTCTCTTAACTTTTTCTTCTCTTTAGTTTTAGCCTCTGCCTTTGGTTTATAACCACAGCCTCTGGTCAACTCCAGTTACAATATGGGCTCAACAACAGCAGTCCTCTACAAACAACAATGGCAACTTGTTGATATGACTGTCCACAGCTCCAGTGACCACTCCAGATGTTTGCTTCCTGAGTTTTTGATCTCTGAGCCTTATCTCTGGGAATACTTTTTGGAAATGTGCTATCCCTGTTGGAGAATAAGAGAGAGATCTTTCATGCCATTATTTTTATTTTATTTTATTTTTTTTTATTTATATATATTTTTTATTTTTTTTATTTTTTTATTTTTTGTGGTTTTTGGCCTGGGCTGGGTTTGAACCTGCCACCTCTGGCATATGGGACCAGCGCCCTACTCACTGAGCCACAGGCACCGCCCATCATGCCATTATTTTTGAAGGTTATGAAGCTCTTGGGGGTCAGGTTCACTGGACAATAAGTTTTTCATGTTGTGAATTTCATTTTTTCTCAAAAATAGCAAATCAGCAGGAATAAGGGAAAACCAGGCTATGCCTTCTATAAAAGAAGAACACAGAGAATAAATAGAAACATTAGTCAAAGAAAAACTGTATTAAGTCAGTTTCAAAGTTCTACAGCTGAATTTATGTTTGATAAATATAGTGCAGTACCCTTTCCTCACACCCAATTCAAACAAAAACTCAAGAGTTTAGAATAGAGAGTTGGCAATAACAGTGAAAAGAGAGAGACATTGAGGAGAGACTAAGATGGAAAAATTGATGGAAGATAGAACTAGATGAGTTTGGCAGATGTGGGCATCAATGAAGTTAATTATAATTGTCAACTCCACAATTCATACAACAAATTTATGCATTTAATCATTCTTTTGTCAGTTTTTTTCTAACTATGTAGAAATGCGTTTGTTAACAAGATAGACAAAATCCTTACTCTTAATGTATTGGTGGATTGGAGATAGCTATTATGTCCATAATTAAATCCATAAGATGCTTTCTACTTGATTTCAAAATATACTACAAGTCTGTAGTAAACAACACAGCATGTACTGGTGTAAAACCAGACACATGGAGCAATGGAATAGAAGAGAGAATCCATGAATAGATCCATACACTTACAGTCAACTCATTTTTGAGAAAGGCACCAAGAATATATATTGGGGAAAGGACAGACTCTTCAATAAATGGGTTGGGAAAAACTAGATACCCATAAGCAGAAAAATAAAACTAAACCCTTACTTTGCATGATATAAAAAAGTCAAATTTGATCGAAGATTTAAATGGATGACTTGAAACTATGAAAATACTAGAAGTAAACATTAAGAAAACACTCCAGGACTTTGGCTTGGGCCAACATTCTTTTTTAGTTAAACTTCAAAAGTACAGACAACCAAATCAAAAACGAATAAATGGGATCATATCCAGGCAAAATCCATCTGCACAGCAAAGGAAACAATAGACAGAACAAAAAGAAAATCTACAGAATGGGAGGAGATATTTGCAAACTACCCATCTGACATGAAATTAATAAGTAGAAGATGTAAGTAACCCAAACAACTCCATAGGAAAAAATCCAAGAAATTTGATTAAAAAATAGGTAAAATATCTGAATAGAGTTTCTCATAAAAGACATGAGAAATAGCCAACAGGTATATGAAAAAAATGTTCAACATCACTAATCATCAGAAAAATGAAAACTAGAACTATTTAACTCAATAAGATATCATCTTACCCCAGTTAAAATGGCTTTTATCCAGAAAACAAACAAAACAAAATACTCAATAACAAATACTGGTGAGGATGTGGAGAATAGGGGAACCCTGTGAACAGTGGAAATGCAGATTGGTATACCCCTGTAAATAATAGTATGGGGATTGTTCAATAAACTAAAAACAGTATAGCCATATAATCTAGCAACCACGAGGCTGGATATATAGCTAAAAGAAAATGAATCAACATATGATTCATATGAAAATGAATCAACATATGATTCATTCATATGAATCAACAAATGAATCAAGAGGTATCTGCACTTCTATGTTGATGCACCCCTAGTCACAATAGTCAAAATACGGTATCAAAGTGTTGATCAACAGAAGACTGGGTAAAGAAAATGTGGTACGTACACATAATGGAATATTAGCCATAAACAATGAAATCCCATCATTTGCAACAACATGGATGGACTGGAGGTCTCTATATTTAGTGAAATAAGGTAGACACAGAAAGACAAATATTGCATGTTAACTAATGTGTGGCAGCTAAAAACAAAGGGATAGAACTCATGGGGAAAGCGAATGATGGTCATTAGAGGCTGGAAAGGGTACTGGGGGGGGGAGAGCGGATGGTTTAATGGGTACAAAATACAATTAGATAGGAGGAATATGATCTAATGTTCAATTGCACAACAGGCAATTGTATTTTTCAAAATAAAGAGGGAAATTGGAATGTTCTAATACAGAAATGTTAAAAGACTATCCTAATTGTCTTGATTTGATCGTTATGTATTATATGCTTGTATTAAAATATTTCAGGTGCTACATAAAAAACTATTATATATCCCTAATAATTATAAATAAAAATTCTAAAATGTAAAGTATACACACGACTATGACCATGGGTAGTGTAAGATTCTAGGGTGAATAAATCATCTCTGCAAAATTTGGCTGCATTTTCTACTTAGTGGGCAAGAGCTCCTTTTATATTATTCTATGTCCTGTGATATTTTAAATTGTCAGTGCAGAAGGAGCTTTTCCTTCCAGGTTTTTAGAGAGAGATGCTAGCACCTGTTGTTATGGAGGAAAAGAAGGAAATAAAAGCAGTGTCAGTTTCTTAGCATATTCATTCATAGCAACTATGTAATTCATGTCTGTGTCTTCTACCAGACCACCCTCCCCCCAGCTAACTGGAAGTTATTTGAGGAAAAGATGAATTTCATTGCCATATCATAATAATTGTATGTATTTGGCATATCCTTGCTTCAATTCCATGGTCTAATTTCAGGCTGGTGGGCCCTTGAGCTTGATATCATTTTCACCTACCATTCAGTGGATCTTTCTGGAGTAAGGTCATTGTCTCTGTCTGCCCTGGGAATCACAGGGGAAGCTGGCCTTCAGCCTTCATCCATGAAGTGGCATGGACACTCAATTTGGCCTCTGGACCATGGAATTTTCTCAGCTCTTGTATGACTGCACATCCCATTGTGCAGATGTGGAGTAGAAGGTGGGTAGTCTCCACATCATTCCCAAGAGAAAGCAGCATTCTCCATGCTAATGATTTTTTTTTCAGAGAGTCACGCATTTCTGGCAATGAGGGTACTGACAGTCTGAGCTATCATGTGTTCCCTCCACCATGAATGTAACTATTTTTTGACACTAGTTTGACTAGCTTTCCTTGGTGTACACTCCCTTGCTAGTGCCATGGAAGAAAGAAGAGATGAACTGACTGATATTCCTTATTTTGATCATCAGAAAATCCGTGGTTTTCTCTTATGCTTTCTGGCTCTGTGGTCTTTCATTCTAACATTCTTAGCTACATCAGACAGCACCTGGGCCAAGAAGCTGGGAGACATGATTCTAACTCTTCATTTTTCCTGTTATTTTCTCTTAGTAGAATTGAGAATAAATGAGAACAGGGGGAAGAAAGAACATTGAAGTTTTGGGGGTTTTATTCTAGTTTTGAGAACAACTAGCTCTGAATATAACAGTTTGAATTATCTATGATTCTGTAAAATAACTCTATGAATTTGTTTTCAGGGGATGAGGAAGAGAGAAGGCAATCATTTTCAAAGAAAAAGAATAAAAATACACTTGCAGCAAAAAAGCTGTTTTAATGATTAAAGTGATTTCATTATTATAAACAAAATTTCCATTGAAACCTATAGTTGAAAATAAAAATGCTTTGCAAATCCTAAATTATTAAATTATTGGAGGAAATCATAATAGCTGTACACCCCCTTAATTAGTAGGGAATGAACAAGCCATTTAGCCATTGGTGGAATTTTTATTTTAATTCAATTTAAAACAGAAAAAAAAACCCACACATTTTTCTCCATGTTTATTCTAAAATAAATACTAATATCCATGGATCCTAGACTAGGATTCTTCCCAGGTACAACATTCATAGACTGATACTAATTTAATTAGTTCAACCTAATTATGGACATATCCAATTTCTCTCTCTTCTTCTTGACCATGAATTTTTATGTGATAAGATGTGGAGTTAACTTGAATCTCATGGAAAGGCATATCGTGTATCATCTAGGATTATGTCCAAAATACTTATGAGTTCCTTGTACCATTTTTCTCAAAAACATTATTTCCATTTGTGACAGGTTAAGAAATCCTGTGCTTCAAAAGCTCTAGTTGTCCAGTAGATCGTAATAGAAAGCCAAATACTGTCTCTCTGTCACTTGCAACTTAGGATTTGAAATCTCCTTTTAGGGTTTGTAAGTTTTACTTTTTCCCAATGATGTCTCTTAACATCTCTTGCTTCTTCTACAAAGTAAGCCTTCTCAGACCTTTCAACTCTCCTTAAAACTCTTAATTCAAGTAGCTTGTCTTGTGTTTGAATGTTTTGCACTCCCTGGTGGCCCTACTCTTCTGGAAAGATGAGTTTATTGTTTACTTTAAATACTAGATTGCTACTACCTGCTATTTTAATCGTCTGTTTACTGTCTGTCTCCTTTACCAGCTTGCAGATGACATGGAAATGAATATCCTGTCCTTTGCTTTTTTTACTGCTTAGAATAGTGTATGTCATGTGGCAGGTGCTCAAAAAGTATTTATGGGCTAAAATTGAATAAGTTAATGATTGTATGATTCCATTTTAAAATTAATAAGCCAAAGTAAAAAGAAGAAAGCTATAAATCATCCAAAATTTGATAATACAGAAAAAAACATGGACATTTAATGAGCATTTAGACCTAACTCAATGCTTGAAGAGATAGATATAAATTAAAGATAGACAAAAACATGGTGGATAATATTTATCCATTACGAAAATATTTATTGGTGAAATTACTTTCAATTTTTTTAAAGTCAGGTCACACATAACAGTTGTTTTAAAAATAAAAGTGCAAAATGAAACTGAAGTCAATGTAAAAGAAAGTGAAACTGGGAGAGCTGCACCAAGAGAAAAGTTTGAAGAACTCACATAAACCCTGCTGAGGCAAGCTGCAACTGCAAGGATACAAACAAAAGGTACAAAACCCATCACCAAATGGACAGGAGTCCCCTCCCCCATGAGAATGGCTTGGAGTGCCCCACAGACAAACGAGCAGAGTTCAAAGTTTCTCCCACTACACTCCACAGAAGAGACCCTCTAAGAACTGGACTTACCTTCCCTACTAGGGTGCCACGGCATTCTCCTGACAGGCATAAAACTGTATAAAACTGTATATATTCTGTACCTGCAAGTCTGAGCTCCCAGCATACCCCTCCACTTTCACTTTGAGATCTGGAGGCCTGTCCCCCAGGAGTCCAGATTCTTGTGTGATTTCTCGAGGGGTGTGGACAGGGCCTATACTGCAGCTGGTCAGTGCTGATTCTGTGGCACAGGAGTGAGGAGAGGATGGTTGGCTGAGAGGGAACCACACTGGAGCAGCGGTGCCCCAAGACACAGAGAAGCAGTCATTTTGGGCAACAATAGGGCTCATTCCTGAATATTCCGAACCCACACCCCCTTGTTCCCTGGGCAAACAGAGGAGGCAGAGCATCTTCTCAGGTGGCAACCATCGTGGAACCAATCTGGGATGGAAACGCAGGCCCTGTGAGTAAAGGGTTTGCCTGAGGTGATACTGGCCTGGGGGGAGCGCAGGGACTAGAAAATGCACATGCAGAACCAGGAAATTCCCATGGTGGGGCTAACCCAGAGGACTGCTTTACTGAGCTTAAGACGCACCGGCCCTCAGGGGATCATCAGCCTATAGACAAAGGAAGACAGGAGGCTAGAACTGACAGCTAACCGAATACAAACCTGCATGAGCAAAGACAGGGCCTGAGGCACAGGCTCTGGGAACTGAAAACAGCTTCTTTTCTGCAGGGGAATTTAGCAGGGACAGAAACAAATTCCCGCAAAGTTGTTCTGTTCTGTTCTGTCAGTGACATTAATCAGGGGCGGGGCTGGAACTGAGTGAACACCCCCCAGACTCCATCAAGCACCTGAGGTTGTCAGGCCTCAACTCCCCCTGCTGGATAGAGGCAGAGCGCAGTGGCCTGGCTGAGCAGATATAGATTTCCTTGTGATTCAGGCAGGTGCAAACCCCTGGAGCATCTGTTCACTAGAGGCAACTGGGTCACAGCCCAGCGGAACTATCAATGACTGGGTGTGACAGAGGTGCAAGGTAGGGAAGGAGGCATCAACCTTCCCAAACTAATCTATTTGCTGGGTGGGTCCTCCTGACTTTACGGAGCACGGGAACAAGTTATATCTGAGTTGTCACCAGACCCCTGCAATCCAGTTGCCACAGACCTTTTAAACTCTCCCACCTGAGGCAGGTGCTGACTAAGACAATTGATTTGAACCTTTTGAACTGAGCCAATCGCCTGAGGACTATTCAAGTGGTGCCCTGGGTGTGTGGTTGTAGAAAGGTTTGATTTTCCTTTTTCAATTGTTGCCTGTGGGGAGCAGGGTGACTTAATTGCTAGTATTTCTCCACAGTTGAGACTTTAACCCAGAGTAACTGTTTCACTAGGGTCAGACAGAGACCAGCTAAAAACAAGACAGAGCCACTTAGCCCCACCACATGAAACAAGTCCCCAGTTTCTCAGGCCATAGCACTGTATGGGTCCTCAAGAAAGCTCCAAGGGAAAAAACAAATGGTATAAAATAATCATGGGGCAGAATCAGCAGAAAAAAATCTGGTAACATGAATAACCAGAATAGATCAACCTCCCCAAGGAAAGATATGGCAGATGTAACTAAAGATCCCATTCATAAACAGCAGGCCAAGATGTCAGAAATCAAATTCAGAATTTGGATTGCAAACAAGATCAATAGAATGGAGGAAAATTTGGAATTAGAAATTCAAGGAGCAATTCAAAAGTCAGAATTAGAATTTCAGGAGAAATTTCCAAGTCATCTCAAGAATTTAACAAATTTAAAGACAAAACCACCAAAGATTTTGACGCACTGAAGCACAAATTTGCAGCCCTCAAAGAACTGAAAAATACAGTAGAATCCCTCAGTAACAGAGTGGAACAAGAAGAAAAAGGATTTCTGACATTGAAGACAAAGCCTTTGAACACTCCCAAACTCCCAAAAAGGAAGGGAAATAAGAGCAAAAACTGATCATTTTCACAGAGAGCTCTGGGAATTCGGAGAAGGCTAATATCTGCCTCATTGGAATCCCTAAAAGTGATACAGTGGCCTCGCAAGGCAGAGAGGCTTTAAACCAACAAAAGTAAAAAAGGATAAGAATGGTCACTTCATATTTGTTAAGGGTAATACTCAATATGATGCGATTTCAATTATTAACATCTATGCACCCAACCAGAATGCACCTCAATTTATAAGAGAAACTCTAACAGACATGAACAACTTGATTTCCTCCAGCTCCATAATATTGGAGATTTCAACACTCCTTTGGCAGTGTTGGATCGATCCTCCAATAAGAGGCTGAGCAAAGAAATTTTAGATTTAAACCTAACCGTCCAAGATTTGGATTTAGCAGACATCTACAGAACATTTCATCCCAACAAAACTGAATATACATACTTCTCATCAGCCCACGGAACATACTCCAAAATCGATCACATCTTAGGTCAGAAGTCTAACCTCAGTAAATTTAAGGGAATAGAAATTATTCCTTACATCTTCTCGGACCACCATGGAATAAAAGTTGACCTCAGTAACAACAGGAATCTGCATACTCATACAAAAACATGGAAGTTAAATAACCTTATGCTAAACGATAGCTGGGTCAGAGATAAGATTATGAAGGAAATTGTCAAATTTTTGGAACAAAATGACAATGAAGACACAAATTATCAGAACATCTGGGATACCACAAAGGAAGTCCTCAGAGGGAAATTTATAGCACTGCAAAGCCTTCCTCAAGAGAACAGAAAGAGAGGAAGTTAACAACTTAATGGGACATCTCAAGCAACTGGAAAAGGAAGAACATTCCAACCCCAAACCCAGTAGAAGAGAAGAAAAGAACCAAAATTAGAGCAGAATTAAATGAAATTGAAAACAAAAGAATTATGCAACAGATCAATAAATCAAAAAGTTGGTTTTTTAAAAAGGTCAATAAAATAGATAAACCTTTGGCTAACCTAACCAAGAAAAAAAGAGTAAAATCTCTAATCTCATCAATCAGAAATGACAAAGACAAAATAACAGACTCCACAGAAATTCAAAAAATCCTTAATCAATATTACAAGAAACTTTATTCTCACAAATATGAAAATCTGAAGGAAATTGACCAATACTTGGAAGCATGTCACCTTCCAAGACTTAGCCTGAATCAAGTGGAAATATTGAACAGGCCAATATCAAGTTTGAAATAGCATCAAACATAGAAGATGGCTTCACATCAGAATTCTACCAAATCTTTAAAGAGGAATTAGTACCTATATTACTCAACCTGTTCCAAAATGTAGAAAAAGAAGGAAGACTACCCAACACATTCTATGAAGCAAACATCACCCTGATCCCCAAACCAGGAAAAGACCCAACAAGAAAAGAAAATTATAGACCAATATCACTAATGAATATAGTTGTAAAAATATTCAACAAGATCCTAACGAACAGAATCCAGCAGCACATCAAACAAATTATACATCATGATCAAGTCGGTTTTATCCCAGGGTCTCAAGGCTGGTTCAATATACGTAAATATATAAGTATAATTCAGCACATAAAAAAATTAAAAAACAAAAACCATATGATTCTCTCAATTGATGCAGAAAAAGCTTTTGATAATATCCAGCATCCCTTCATGATCAGAACACTTAAGAAAATTGGTATAGAAGGGACATTTCTTAAACTGATAGAGGTGATCTACAGCAAACCCACAGCCAATATCGTATTGAATGGAGTTAAATTGCAATCATTTCCACTCAGATCAGGAACCAGACAAGGCTGCCCATTGTCTCCACTGCTCTTTAACATTGTAATGGAAGTTTTAGCCACTGCAATTAGGGAAGAAAAGGCGATCAAGGGTATCCATATAGGGTCAGAAGAGATCAAACTTTCGTTCTTCGCAGATGATATGATTGCATATCTGGAAAACACAGGGATTCTACTACAAAACGCTTAGAAGTGATCAGGAATACAGCAGCGTCTCAGGTTACAAAATCAACATTCATAAATCAGTAGCCTTTATATATACCAACAATAGTCAAGCTGAAAAAACAGTTAAGGACTCTTTTCCATTAACAGTAGTGCCAAAGAAGATGAAATATTTGGGAGTTTATCTAACAAAGGACGTGAAAGATCTCTATAAAGAGAACTATGAAACGCTAAGAAAAGAAAAAGCTAAAGCTGTTAACAAATGGAAAAGCATACCATGCTCATGTCTGGGAAGAATCAACATTGTTAAAATGTCCATACTACCCAAAGCAATATACAATTTTAATGCAATTCCTATGAATGCTCCACTGTCATACTTTAAAGATCTTGAAAAAATAATACTTCATTTTATATGGAATCAGAAAAAACCTTGAATAGCCAAGACATTACTCAGAAATAAAAACAAAGCAGGAGGAATCATGCTACCAGACCTCAGACTATACTATAAATCGATAGTGATCAAAACAGCATGGTACTGGCACAAAAACGGAGTAGATGTCTGTAACAGAATAGAGAACCAAGAGATGAATCCAGCTACTTACCATTATTTGATCTTTGACAAGCCAATTAAAAACATTCAGTGGGGAAAAGATTCCCTATTTAACAAATGGTGCTGGGTGAACTGGCTGGCAACCTGTAGAAGACTGAAAGTGGACCCACACCTTTCAGCATTAACTAAGATAGACTCCTACTGGATTAAAGATTTAAACTTAAAACATGAAACTATAAAAATACTAGAAGAGAGTGCAGGGGAAACCCTTGCAGAAATCAGTTTGGGAGAGTATTTTATGAGGAGGACCCGCCCAAGCAATTGAAGCAGCTTCAGAAATACACTCCTGGACCTGATCAAACTAAAAAGCTTCTGCACAGCCAAGAACACAGTAAGTAAAGCAAGCAAACAGCCCTCAGAATGGGAGAAGATATTTGCAGTTATGTCTCCAACAAAGTTTTAATCCAGAATCCACAGAGAACTGAAACGTATAAGCAAGAAAAGAACAAGTTATCGCATCACAGGCTGGGCAAGGGACTTGAACAGAAACTTTTCTGAAGAAGACAGGGGCATAGCCTACAGACATATGAAAAAAATGCTCATCATCTTTAATCATCAGAGAAATGCAAATCAAAACTACTTTGAGGTATCATCTAACTCCAGTAAGATTAGCCCATATCACAGAATCCCAAGACCAGAAATGTTGGCGTGGATGTGGAGAAAGGGAACACTTCTACACTGCTGGTTGGAATGCACACTAATATGTTCCTTTTGGAAAGATGTTTGGAGAACACTTAGAGATCTAAAAATAGATCTGCCATTCAATCCTATAATTCCTCTACTGGGTATATAGAAGACCAAAAATCACATTATAACAAGGATATTTGTACCAGAATGTTTATTGCAGCCCAATTCATAATTTCTAAGTCATGGAAAAAGCCCAAGTGCCCATCAATCCACGAATGGATTAAGTAAATTGTGGTATATGTACACCATGGAATATTATGCAGCCTTAAAGAAAGATGGAGACTTTACCTCTTTCATGTTTACATGGATGGAGCTTGAACATATTCTTCTTAGCAAAGTATCTCAAGAATGGAAGAAAAAGTATCCAATGTATTCAGCCCTACTATGAAACTAATTTATGGCTTTCATATGAAAGCTATAACCCAGTTACAACCTAAGAATAGGGGGAAGGGGAGAGGGAGGGTTGAGAGGGAGGAGGATGGGGAAGGGAGGGAGGGATTACACCTGCACTGCATCTTACCAGGGTACATGTGAAACTTATTAAATGTAGAATGTGAATGTCTTAACACAATAACTAAGAAAATGCCAGGAAGGCTATGTTAACCAGTATGATGAAAATGTGTCAAATGGTCTATAAAACCAGCGTATGGTGCCCCATGATTGCATTAATGTACACAGCTATGATTTAATTAAAAAATAAAAAAAAGTGAAACTGGAATAATTTCCAAAAAACAATTTGGTAAAAGGTAAATATCTCGTCTTTTTGGGATATATTACTCCCTAATAGATCCCCCTAAAGTTGAGAAAAATGACAATAAAAATCATAATAGTAATTTTTTTTTTTTTTTTTTTTTTTGCAGTTTTTGGCCAGGGCTGGGTTTGAATACACCACCTCTGGTATTTGGGGCCAGCGCCCTACTCCTTTGAGCCACAGACACCACCCCAGATAGTAATAAATTTTTAAAACTCCACGAATTGACTTAAGCCGTATCATTGGACTTTCTGAGTGAAACACACTGATGGTCACTTTTATACATTATTTGCTTCTGTTTTCAATTTCATAATTTTTATTGTTCACATTAGTTACATTTTTCAGGATCCTTAAGATAGATTTTTACAATGGGTTTTTGTCTTTGTTGTGTATTTAATGGGTCTCTGGTGCTCTTACCCATGGTTCCTTCTATAACTTTGATATTTACTTTGAGTTATCTCTGCAATTTCAATAGTTAAGTCATTTATTCAAGAAGGGTTCATGAGAGCTACAGTCTCTAACTTCTTTCATCTGAGCAAACGTCTGTCTAATGCCTTTGTATTTAAATGGCAGTTTGGGTGTTGTAGTCATAGATTATGTTTTCTTTTACTTGAAATATTATCAACATTGAGTCATTGTCATTTGCATTAAATGTTGAGAGGAATTTTGAGATCAGCCAGATTCTCCACTCTTTTAGGTGCCTACTTTAGACGATCTAAATACAAGGATATTTTTTATGCCCATTAAACTCAGTAGCTTATCTGAAATTCTATCACTTGCTTCCAATTAAAAGTTATGCTTTTTCCTGTTACAGAGGTATACTTTTCATCTGAAAAATTAAGTTCTTTCTAATTTCAAGGTTCTTTACTTGAAATAATTGTTATCTTTATGTTGCACTTTTTCATACTTATCATTATTATGATAATTTTATGATAATGACTATGCTAATTTTGCTTCTTTTTCTTTGCATTCACTTTCATTTCCAAAATGTTTTCTTTATGCTATTAGTTTGGATAAATTAATTACTTTATGCCCTGTCTGTTCTTTTCTCAGATGTACCTATTAGACCTGTCATAAAGCCGCTTTACATTTTGGTATGTCCCTTAAAGTTGTAATTACCCTGCCTTTGAGCTCATGTTTTACTGAATTCACTTAAGTTTTTACACACAGCAAATGCCTGACAGGAGTCAGTTGATCTTTCTCAGCATTGTTTTCTTTCTGTATCCTTCCTCCATGTTTACATGCTACATTGTAGTCATTATTAATTTCTTTTGTTTTCTATTATCTCAGACCAGCCTATTTAGTGAGTTGATATGGATACATTTTGCTTAACACGTCCTACCTTATCTGGGACTGTTTGCCTGTGTTTAGATCTGTAGTTGAAGCTTTGCTGAGGGTACCATGGTGGGAAAACGTATCTCCACTGGGGATAGGGAGCACGGAGTGAAGCCGTTCCTAGGAGACCAGAGCTCTGCTTTCTTCTGTGATCCTGGAAAGGTCCTTTTCCAACTATCGCTTCATGTAACCAGGGTGTGGCCACCATTCAGTGCATTTTAAATTGTTTCCACCACTCAGGACACAGCCTTTGGAGGTGGTGAACCCTGGCACTCCTTTTGCATTCTTTCTGCGGTACATAGAGCTATTCCCACCATAGGTCTGCTCTGAGGGTTCCCAGTGCTGCCTGCCCAGCCACTCCTCACTGTTCTTCAGATGAAAAGGCATTAAATGGTAAGAATTCTCCAAACTTTGATGTTCTCACTGTCACTTCTAAATGCTGCTTCTCTGGTAAGGGAGAAGTTTTAGAGACGTCCCCCACTTATGATGTTTTATTTCTTGTTGCAGCTTCTACCTTTGCATCAGAAGTTATATTTCTTTCCTTATTTGGGGACCTGTCTTTGGAGTTTGGCTACATTTTAATATCTTATTTATTCATTAGTCATTTTAACATTTATAATATCTTATTTATTCATTAGTCACTAGGATCCTGAATATTCGATTCTGCTTCATTCCGACACCTTTACTTAGAGACCTCATTTCTGTCCTCAATTGTATTTTAAATATGACACTAAAAACTGAGTATAAAGCTCTGATTGTGGTCTAATCATGCTATGAACATTGACATATTCACCTTCTTTGTCCTAGACATGTTACATAATGTTTCTGTATTTTTTTTCTAGGTGATCCCATCTGCTCATATACTCTGTGTGTGTCTGTGTGTGTGTGTGTGTGTGTGTGTGATCTATTTCACATTCTCAGCACAGACATGTCTGGGTTTTAAATTTGTGAATCTAATTGCTTTTAAATCTCTACCTGTTCCTCCCAAACAATTCAAGCTCTCTATACATATACGGCAACCTTTTCTCTTCTTACACAATCTACGCGCGCACGCGCACACACACACACGCACCTGACCCCCAAACTGCTCTCACTCTTAACTGCCCTTGTCAGTCACTCTTAACTGCCCTTGTCAGTCACTCTTAACTGCCCTTGGCTCAGCATTACTATCCCCCTGGTCACTTAATTTCTCACCTAGTTCATCTTCTTCCCTCTTCCTTATCCTCTTCTGTGCTCTATATATTAATTACGAAATATATCTGAAAAGTATTTATTGAATTTATGGTAATGAAACATATCCAAAATATATACTAACGTATTTCTATAAACATGTATAACAAAGCACTTTTATGATAGGAAAAGTTGTACTAGACGCAGTGGTTCTCAACCTTTCTAATGCCGTGGTGTATTTTTATTGTTACAAAGGGGTCGCAACCCATAGGTTGAGAACCACTGTACTAGAGACAATGCTAAATTAAATGGGAAAAGCAAATAATTTGTGGCATATTTATACAATTAAGAATCTAGGTGCCACTAAATAAAATTATAAAACTATTCGATCATGTAAGAAAATATCTCTGATAAACATTGAATTCAAAATCAGGAAACAAACTAGTGATGATTAATAAACATGCTTTAAGACAGAATGTTATGGACAATTCTGCCAATGACAAACAATTGTCCACATGTTGGTTTTGTTTGGTTTTATTTTTCTGTGTGTGGAGTTATTTTCTTTTCTACTCTTTTCCACATAGTTCTAATAAATAAGCAATAATTTATAGGATGTCAAGCATTTCCCCTATGTGCCAAGCATTACGCTAAGTGTTTTATTTGCAGCATTTAAGTAAATTACCTTTGATGGCCATGCATTAATATAAAACAACAACAACAAAAAATAATAAGGGAAAGATAGTTCTCAAATCAATTCTTCTTTCTACCCCTTTGTAGTTTTTACTTTACATCAGGACCTAAATGCCTAGGGTGGCTATTCTCAAATTCTCCTGGTATGTTGTGTCCTTAACATCTGGGTAATTTGATGAAAGAAATATCTTAACAATTCTGTTTATCCAGTATTTAGACACAAACAATTTAATAAGCATTCATGTTCTACCAATTAAGTGACTGGTTAACATGCATAAATTGAAAGAAGAATTTTTTTTATTTCATTCTTAAGTAACCACAATCACTTATCACTGGGATATGTGCCCCTTTCAAACTCTGTACACTGTCTTAAAACTTCTCCCCCTGGGCGGCGCCTGTGGCTCAGTGAGTAGGGCGCCGGCCCCATATGCCGAGGGTGGCGGGTTCAAACCCAGCCCCGGCCAAACTGCAACAAAAAAATAGCCAGGCGTTGTGGCAGGCACCTGTAGTCCCAGCTGCTCGGGAGGCTGAGGCAAGAGAATCGCATAAGCCCAAGAGTTAGAGGTTGCTGTGAGCTGTGTGACGCCACGGCACTCTACCGAGAGCGGTACAGTGAGACTCTGTCTCTACAAAAAAAAAAAAAACTTCTCCCCCTTGCTTCCCGTTCTACATCAATTTCTGCACGGTGCTTGCTTTTTGTCTTCTAAAACCCAGCTTTGCAAACATTGCACAAAGCGGAAAGAAATGCAGCTTAATCTCACATTGAAACTGTGAGCAACCAATGAGGTAATGGTTTTCACCATCTTTCTCAGACATGTTAAAATGTCTGACAGTGTCCTTGTGTTTGGAAACTATGAACCTAAGAATTCATAGCATTTCCTAATTATTTTTACCATCTTCTACTAGGAGAATGTTTGTTTTTGTCCAAAATAATCTGTAACTCTATCCAGTTTCAATTTCCAATTTTGGGATTTGGTCCAATATTTCACCTATCAATTATTTTGTGGATAAATAACAATATCAGGGTTTTTGGCAGTTTGCTCAGTGTCTTTATCCAAATTACCATTATGTTGCATAGGCCAGCATGACCACAGTCCTCTCTCCAGTCTGACCCCACAGGAGAAATTAGGAACTCACCTTGAGAACAGTGGTTCGCTAAGTTCAGCATCAGGGCATTTGTTTCATAACCAGGAGTCGATGTCTTCATCTTGTCCACTGGGAGATGATAAAGTCTTCACTAAATGCCTTACTACAGTTTTCAGTTTGTCAAATCAGGGATACTATGTGAAAGCAAGTCATGTTTATCTCTATTCATTTAAAAGTTAATTTTCAGCACCTACTGTGAATGGACACTGTTCTAGGTTGTGAATAAGAAGAAATTTATTTCTATTCTCAATGTTGCATGGGAAGAGAGGCAGTAATTCACAAATCACACAAAAGTATGCAAAACTCCACCTGTGATTCAAAGGAGAGGTATGTGGCACCCCAAATGCATAAAATCAAAAGACTGGGCCTAATGAACAGCTCCAGGGTGGAACCAGTGAGGATGAGGGCGAGTAATGTTTTCCTCAGGTCTGAAGGCTGTGCAGGAGTGAACCCAGAGAGGTGTGCTGTGGGACGAAAAGGTGGGGCAGGTGGGGAGGAGAGGGAACGGAAGGGCACCGCAAGGCTCCGTGGTGGAGGAAGTGAGGAGCGGGACTGGCAGGGCAGGGAGCAAGGGAAGCAAGAATTCAACAAGTGCCTGAGGAAGTCCTGCGCTCTTCCTCCTCATTTGACAGATGTGTCTTCAGCCTTTGAACATGAGGCACGTGATGTGAGCGTGCATTGAAATGTTCCACTGAAAGGGCGGCGCTTGGTCAGATTTACATTTTAAAAAATCACTTTGCACCGGAGAGAACTAACTGGAGACCCCCTGCCATTTACAGATCTCTAAGGATTCACAACAGGAATTCAGTGATGCCATCCTACAAGCCCCAGAGGTCTTTCATCAAGGTTGGCTGTTCTGAGATACTTTAAAGCACCGGAAAGATCTCTCCTAACACTGTGTGAGGCTGTGTACCTGGCTGACAGAGCTGTCTGCTCCTCCTTGTACTTTGAAGATCAGTCTTAACTAGTGACTCTGCAGGGGATATAGCCCCACTGGACCCCACAGTATGTACACAGCCGTTCCTGCTGAGTTATATCCATGGTCACTGTGTATGGGGGATGCCAGGCATTCTACCAAGTCTGACTCCATAACCCAGCTCTGCCTGGTAACAGTGATCTCAACAATAACCAGCGTGGAGACAGAACGTGACAGTTTGATTGTCACGACCAACTTGGAGAACAGACATCACTGGTTTCTCAATTATACATTAAACAATGAGGAACAGAGTTTTGAAGTAATTTGTTCAAGGTCATAGGCTCAGGATAGAGATGAAGATTCATGCCTAAGACTTATGGCTCCAAACAGAATGATTTGTCCACCGCCTTGTGGTTCCTCAGTGACTGGGTAGGAGGTTCTGTGGAGAAAAAGCTCCTGTCCACTTAGCGAAGGACATTTTTCTAGGAAGTGAGGATGAGAATCCTTACCTCGTGACTCTTACCAAATTTTCCTTTATGTCACACTGTCTTGTTCTTTCTTTAAAAAGCCATACATTGACAAAACTTAAAGGTGCTTCCACAAACTCTTATTAAGGATTTAAGACTTAGCACTATTACTATTTAGATTCTGCATTTTTCACTTACAGCTTTTTAGTCAAGGACTCCAGAATCCCTGTGTTCAATGTCACATCGGCATATCTATAATGCTCAGGCTTCGCACAAAGAACTTTCTGTAATTGGGTACACAGGGTCAGAAAAGTTAGGAGCTTCTGAAACTGGGCTCGATTGCATACTAGTTAGGTGCCCTTGGGCAAGTATGTAGCCTCTCATTCTCACAGTTTTCTTATTTGAACAATCAAAACAAAGAGTTGTGTGCAATAAATCGGTTACTGTTTATAAGTAAATAGTGCAGGATGTGACTTCTAGATACCTTTCCATCAAAGATACATCCTTTTTACAACTATAGGCTCTCCCTTCTTCCCCCAAACCATTTCTTTGCTCAGTTTAGGGTTTCAGATGTCAGATTTTGTAAGAAATGGGGCTCGAGAGTGTAATCCAGCTAGAAGTTTTTCTCAATAACTGAAACCAAAGTTATTAAGCTGAGTGAGGACTTATTTCTAAAGGATTTATTTTTCCCTAATGGGATCAGGAGTATCTGTTAGAGGCCTAAGTTCCTCCTAAGATAAGACTTCAAAGGGATCAATTTACTGATACTCAGAACTGCTGCCCTATTTTTGTAGTCTCAGACTGAGTATTTTCAGCTTTTGGAAGCTTTTTTTCTTTCTCTCTTTCTTTTTCTTCTTCCCCACAACCCCTTTCAAGCTGTCAGAGGGTAGGGCCAGGGAGGAACCCAATAACCAATGTGGAAACATCAATTATGAAAGAACTGCATTTTTTTTTTTTTTTTTATGATCAAACCATTTTTTTTCCCGATTCTTCACCAGTGGCCAATCTTCTTTGTGTAATGCAATAGAATTCGGCACCACTTGTTGAAAGTCTAAGGGTCTGTCTACATTTCTTTGTTTATTTTCAAAGATAAAACCCCTTTATACACATTGATAATGATGATGCTCATAATTATGTAGATGATGACAACATAGCTAACATTTATGGAGGTTTTCATGTGTCAAGGATCAGAAAAGGGTTTTATTCATTTATCCTACAAATGTGAAATGAGGGCTAGGTCCATGCCAGGCAGTAGTTAAGGCCTACGGGCACGAGGATAAACAAGATGAAAAAGAACCTACCTTTTTCAGAGCTTGCATTCCAGTGAAATTCTTCTAATAGAATGAATTGCCTCCAACATTTGTTGCACAAATACACTTATTTAGTCCCTCCCCTAAACTTATGAGGCAGGTACAACTATTTCTTCATCTTTACAGAAGAGGAATTTTAGACCAAGAGAAGTTAAATAGGTGTGCATGCTTCCAAAGTTAGATTGAGATTAAGCCAGATCCAGAATATTTACAGCCTGTGCTCTGAAAGAACATCTCATTACATCCTCACTGTACTCTTCTGCTGCGATTGCATTAATCACAGCATTTTGTATATGAGGAAACTAGAGGTCAAGTTTCTCTCCTCAAATTCCACACCTTGGGTTGAAACTTAGGACTTCTCCTGCTCAAACCATACGCGTTCTTCCAATCACCTGCCTCACATATGTAGAAACACACACAGGCACACACACACATATGCACACACAGAACAGAACTGCTACCTCCAGCATGTTCTTTTGCATATGAAGTTTCCTTACCTGGAGGGATACAAACTCTTCATGGCAGTGGCTGGGGAGCCCTTACGTGTGAGAAAAGAAACCTCCCTCTTCCAACTTTGATAGTAGAGATTTCATTTCTGTGGGATATATTATTCATTTGAAATGCAATTAGGTTCATTTGTTTCTATTTGCAGTTTTGCTTTTCCTTTTGTTAATTCCTTGTCACATTTCATGATACTTTTTGAAGTTGTACAGCATCAACATGCTTGTAAAAGTTAAAACTCTGTAAAAAAAGACATACTTAGAAAAATATCTCCCTTCCCCTGTAACTTCTACTCAATTTCCCTTCATTCCTTGCACACAACCAGTTTTATTGTTTTTTGGTTTACCCTTCCTGCTTTCATTTTCCAACAGCAAACAGACACATAGATCTTACTTTACCTTTTTTCTTACCTCAGAGATAGCTTTTCATATATGCCTCTTGTATCTTTTGTTTGTCCAACTAACAGTATGTTCTAGAATTTGCTTCATGTCAGTTCCCATGTGTCTTCCTCCTTGATTTTGACATTTGTATCACATTCCATTGTGTGAATGTGACACATTTTAACCAATTTCCTGCATTTCAGTATTTTGAATGACACCAATATCTTGCAATTATGAATGATGTTGCAAATAATAATCATGTACATGTATATTTTTCTATTGACAGATATGTATCATCAGATAAATTCTTAAAAGTGTAATTTCTGTGTTAGAGGGTAAAGGAGCATATAGTTTTATGAGATATTGGCTAAATTTCCTTCCATCATCATACCATTTTTATTTCCACCAGTAATACATGAGTGTGATTTGCCTTGCCAACAGCATGTTTTATCAAGCTTTTTGATTTCTTGCCAATATAATTCATGAGAAAATATATTCCAGTGAAGTCTTTAATGTTTAATTTCACTCTTATCGTGAATAAGACTGAGCGTTTTCCCAGAGGTGTAAAAGCCATTTTATAGATATTTTTGTGATTTTTAAAAAAATGTACCTTGTTCATTTTTGTTCTCCTCCTTATCAAATAAATCTAAAGTTTTTATATTTTAGTAATATTAGTTTTTATTTATGATATTAATATACATTAGACATTTTTTCTCACATTTTGTCCATTTTGATGTGACTTTGATGGTTTAAAGAAGTTTTTCTAACTGAATAATTTTTTCTTGACTCTGGATTTATGTCATAGACATTCTTTACAGGTTATAGAAGAATTTTCTTCTAATACTTGAATAGTTGTACATTTTTTAACATTTAAGTGTTTGATCTATCATGAATTTATTCTTGCATACTATATGAGGAATTGATTTATTGAAAACCATGTTCAAATGGCTAGTCAGGTATCCTAACACCATTAAAAAACTCCTTTATTGCCATTTATAAGAGATCATTTTTTTTTTTTTTTGCAGCTTTTTTGGCGGTTTCAACCCACCACCTCTGGTATACGGTGCTGGCACCCTACTCCTTGAGCCACAGGCACTGCTTGATAATTCTTTTTATTTTTTTTTATTGTTAAATCATAGCTGTGTACATTAGGGCAATAAAGGGTACAATGTGCTGGTTTCATATACAATCTGAAATATTCTCATCAAACTGTTCAACATAGCCTTCATGGTATTTTCTTAGTTATTGTATGTAGACATTTGTATTCTGCATTTAGTAAATTTTGCCTGTACCCATTCTAAGATGCACCGTAGGTGTGGGCCCATCCATTACCCTCCCTCCAACCCAACCTCCCCCCTCCTTCCCCTCCCTTGGCCATTTCCACATATTCTTAAGCTATTGTTGGGTTATAGCCTTCATATGAAAGCTATAAATTAGCTTCATAATAGGGCTGAGTACATTGGATACTTTTTCTTCCATTCTTGAGATACTTTGCTAAGAAGAATATGTTCCAGCTCCATCTATGTAAACATGAAAGAGGTAAAGTCTCCATCTTTCTTTAAGGCTGCATAATATTCCATGGTATACATGCACCACAATTTGCTAGTCCATTTGTGGGTCAATGGGCACTTGGGCTTCTTCCATGACTTAGCAATTATGAATTGGGCTGCAATAAACATTCTGGTACAGATGTCTTTGTTATATTGTGACTTTTGGTCTTCTGGGCATATACCTAGTAAAGGAATTATAGGATCAAATGACAGGTCTATTTTTAGATCTCTAAGTATTCTCCAAACATCCTTCCAAAAGGAACGTATTAGTGTGCATTCCCACCAGCAGTGTAGAAGTGTGCTTTTCTCCACATCCACGCCAACATCTCTTGTTTTGGGATTTTATTATGTGGGCTAATCTTACTGTGGATAGGTGATATCTGAAAGCAGTTTTGATTTGCATTTCTCTGATGATTAAGGATGATGAGCTTTTTTTTCATGTGTCTGTAGATCATGTGTCTGTCTTCTTTAGAGAAGTTTCTCTTCAAGTCCTTTTCCCATCCTGCGATGGGATCACTTGTTTTTTTCTTGCTAACACATTTGAGTTCTCTGTGGATTCTGGTTATTAACCTTTATTGGAGGTATAACCTGCAAATATTTTCTCCCCTTTTGAGGGCTGTCTGCTTGCTTTACTTACTATGTTCTTGGCTGTGCAGAAGCTTTTTAGTTTGATCAGGTCCCAGTAGTGTATTTTTGAAGCTGCTTCCTCCTCATAAAATATTCACCCAGGACAATTCCTTCAAGAGTTTCCCCTGCACTTTCTTCAAGTATTTTTATACTTTCATGTCTTAAGTTTAAGTCTTGTATCCACTGAGAGTCTATCTTAGTTAATGGTGAAAGGTGTGGGTCCAGTTTCAGTCTTTTACGGGTCACCAACCAGTTTACCCAGCGCCATGTGTAAAATAGGGAATCTTTTCCCCACTGAATGTTTTTAATTGGCTTGTCAAAGATCAAATAACACTAAGTAGCTGGATTCATGTCTTGGTTTTCTATTCTGTTCCAGACATCTACTTCTCTGTTTTTGTGCCAGTACCACACGGTTTTGAACACTGTCGATTTATAATACAGTCTCAGGTCTGGTAGCGTGATTCCTCCTGCTTTGTTTTTATTTCTGAGTAACGTTTTGGCTATTCGAGGTTTTTTCTGATTCCATATAAAACAAAGTGTTATTTTTTCAAAATCTTTAAAATATGACAATGGAGCTTTAATAGGAATTGCATTAAAATTGTATATTGCTTTGGGTAGTATAGGCATTTTAACAATGTTGATTCTTCCCAGCCATGAGCATGGTATGTTTTTCCATTTCTTAACATCTTCAGCTATTACTTTTCTTAAAGTTTCATAATTCTCTTTGTAGAGATCTTTCACGTCCTTTGTTAGGTATACTCCCAAGTATTTCATCTTCTTTGGCACTACTGTGAAAGGAATGGAGTCCTTGACTGTTTTTCAGCTTGGCTATTGTTGGTATATGTAAAGGCTACAGATTTATGGGTGTTTATTTTGTAGCCTGAGACATTGCTGTACTCCTTGGTCACGTCTAAAAGTTTTGTAGTAGAATCCCTAGTGTTTTCCAGATATACGATCATATCATCTGCGAAGAGTGAAAGTTTGATCTCTTCTGACCCTATGTGGATACCCTTGATTGCCTTTTCTTCCCTAATTGCAATGGCTAAAACTTCCGTTACAATGTTAAAGAGCAATGGAGACAATGGGCAACCTTGCCTGGTTCCTGATCTGAGTGGAAATGATTCCAATTTAACTCCATTCAATATGATATTGGCTGTGGGTTTGCTACAGATGCCCTCTCAGTTTAAGAAATATCCCTTCTATACCAATTTTCTTAAGTGTTCTGATCATGAAGAGAAGCTGGATATTATCAAAAACTTTTTCTGCATCAATTGAGAGAATAATATGATCTTTATTTTTTAGTTTGTTTATGTACTGAATTACATTTATAGATTTACATATCTTGAACCAGCCTTGAGACCCTGGGATAAATCCCACTTGGTCATGGTGTATAATTTTTTGATGTGTTGTTGGATTCTATTGGTTAGGATCTTATTGAGTATTTTTGCATCAATATTCATTAGAGATATTGGTCTATAATTTTCTTTTCTTGTTGGGTCTTTCACTGGTTTAGGGATCAAGGTGATGTTTGCTTCATAGAATGTGTTGGGTAGTATTCCTTCTTTTTCTATATTTTGGAAGAGGTTTAGTAATATAGGTACTAGTTCTTCTTTAAAGGTTTGGTAGAATTCTGATGTAAAGCTATACAAGATGCTTTTGTATAGTTGATGCTATTTCAGAACCTGATATAGGCCTCTTCAACATTTACACTTCATGCTGGCTAAGTCTTGGTAGGTGGTATACTTCCAGGTATTTGTCAATTTCCTTCAGATTTTCATATTTCTGAGAGTAAAGTTTCTTATAATATTCGTTAAGAATTTTTTGAATTTCTGAGGGGTCTGTTGTTATTTCATCTTTACCATTTCTGACTGATGAAATTAGAGATTTATTCTTTTTTTCCTGGTTAGTTTGGCCAAAGGTTTATCTATTTTATTGACCTTTTCAAAAAACCAACTTTTTGATTTATTGCTCTGTTGTATAATTCTTTTGTTTTCAATTTCATTTAATTCTGCTCTGATTTTGCTTATTTCTTTTCTTCCGCTATGTTTGGGATTGGAATGTTCTTTCTTCTCCTGTTGCTTGAGATGTCCCATTGAGTTATTAACTTCCTCTCTTTCTGTTTTCTTGAGGAAGGCTTGCAGTGCTATAAATTTCACTATTAGGACTACCTTTGCGGTATCCTGGAGGTTCTGATAATTTGTGTCTTCATTGTTGTTTTCTTCCAAAAATTTGGTGATTGCCTTCTTAATCTCATCTATAACCCACCTATCTTTCAGCATAAGGTTATTTAGCTTCCAGGTTTTCATATGGGTATGCAGATTCCTGTTGTTATTGAGTTCAACTTTTATTCCATGATGGTCTGAGAAGATGCAAGGAATAATTTCTATTTTTCTAAATTTGCTGAGATTAGATTTGTGGCCTAGGATGTGGTCAATTTTGGAGTATGTTCCGTGGGCTGATGAGAAGAATGTGTATTCAGTTTTGTTGGGATGAAATTTTCTGTAGATGTCTGTTAAATCCAGGTGTTGAATGGTTAAGTTTAAATCTAAAATTTCTTTGCTTAGCTTCTTTTTGGAGGATCTATCCAGCACAGAACTGGAGGAAATCAAGTTGCTCATGTCTGTTTGAGTTTTTCTTATAAATTGAGGTGCATTCTGGTTGGGTGCATACATATTAATGATTGAAATCTCATCATATTGAGTATTATGTTTAACAAATATGAAGTGTCCATCCTTATCCTTGATTATTTTAGTTGGTTTAAAGCCTATTGTATCTGCGAATAGGATTTCAATGCCTGCTTTTTTCTGCTTTCCATTTGCCTAGAGTGTAGATGACCATCCCTTCACCTTGAGTCTATATTTGTCTTTTAAGGTAAGATGAGATTATTGTATGCAGCAGATATCTGGCTTGAGTTTTTATATCCAGTCAGCCAACCTGTGCCTCTTTAAATGGCAATTTAAGCCATTCACATTAATTGAGAATATTGATAAGCCTTTCGAGAGTCTAGTGGATATTTTTAATCCTTTTCCAACTGTGGAAGGCGGAATTTGATCAAAAGTTTAGGGTAGATTTACTTTTGTGGTGGAGGATTACCCTGGTTTTTATGGAGGATAGGTCTGAGAATATCCTGGAGAGCTTGTTTAGTTATGGCAAATTTCTTCAACATGTGAATATCATTAAAGTATTTAATTTCTGCATTATAAATGAAACTCAGTTTAGCTGGGTACAGGATCCTGGGTTGAAAGTTATTTTGTTTTAGGAGATTAAAAGTCAATGAACATTCTCTTCTAGCTTGAAAGGTTTCAGCAGAGAGATCTGCAGTTATTCTAATATTCTTCCCCTTGTAGGTGATGGTTTTGTTTCTTCTGGCTGCTTTCAGAATTTTCTCTTTCATATTAACTTTAGTGAAATTGATTATGATGTGTCTGGGAGATGTCTTATTCTAGTTGAGTCATGTTGGAGTTCTGAAACTGTGTGCTATCTGAATTTCAGAATCTTTTGGCATGTCCGGAAAGCTCTCCTTCATAATCTCATGGAGAAGAGACTCTGTGCCTTGTGAAGCCACTTCATCACTTTCGGGGATCCCTATAAGAGCTCTCTGAGAGAGTGATCTGTTTTTTCCCTCCATTTCTTTTCCTCTTTGAGAGTTTGGGAGTGTTTGAAAGCTTTGTCTTCAATGTCAGAAATCCCTTCTTCTGCTTGCTCCATTCTGTTACTGAGGGATTCTACTGTGTTTCTCAGATATTTGAGGGCTGCAACTTCTTGTCTCAATATGTCAAAATCATTGGTCCTTTGGTCTTTGAATTTGTTGAATTCTTGAGACATCTTTTGGGTTACTTGTTGGAATTCTAATTCAATCTTATTTGCTATCCAAATTCTGAATTCAATTGCTGACATCTCAGCTATTTGTGCATGGGATCTTGTGCTCTGTCTGCCCCATTGTTCCTTGGGGGAGTTATCTGCTCTGATTATTGATATTGCCAGAGTTTTTTCATTGATTTCACCTCGTGATTGTTTTTCACCATTACCTCTGGGAGTCCTCAGAGTTGGGGAGGTGTCTCTCCAAGATTAGACCTGAGTGGTATCACTCTATTGTTGCTGGATCTTTGTAGGGAGTGACCCTGTGTAGCTCCTCTGGGAAGCCCCAGCCAGGGAGTTCTGGTTGTGGGAGCATCTCCGGTGTGATACACCCAAATCCAGCAACTGGGGTGTACATAGTTCTAGGAATGCCTGGCACCTGGTGACTTTGGCACGGACAGCCCCAGGCTCCAGCAGTCTTTGGCCAGGAGAAGGGCTCTGCGCAGAGGCAGGGAGGGATCCAAAGGGCACACGGCTGCCAGAGTCCCTGGCCAGATGAGCAGGCCAGTGTGGAGGCAGGGAGGGTATGGGAAGGATGACGCAGGGTCGTGTGGCTCCTGGAGTTCCTGGTCAGGGCGTGCGGAGGCCCGGGCGGGTGTGAGTCATGTGTTGCAGATCATGGCGCCGCTTATACAGAGGTCCACGCGGCCACGGGTTGCAGGTCGTGGGTCACAGGTCGCGGTGCCGCTCACACAGAGGTCCAGGGTGGCTGCAGGTTGTGGGGGTGGGTCATGGGTTGCCACGCTGCTTGCATGGAAGTCCGGGTGGGTGCAAGCTGTGAGGCCGCACAGCTGCCGGTGGAGATCCTGGTGGGGGGAGGGGCTCGGCACGGCCCCCAGAGTCTCTGGCTGGGGAAGTGCTTGGACCAACAGTCAGGGAAAGGGGGCACTGCTCAAGAACCTCCCCCTTCAATCTCAGCAGGGGTTAGGCTTCAGCAGGGGTTAGGTTCATCCAATAAGGGGGGGAAGGGCGTACTGGAAGTTCAGAATGGCAGGGAAGATCTTAGTTCAATATTTCTGCCTAGCAAGAGAGTAGAGTGTTCAGAGTCACGGCAAGGTCCCTCTGAAGAAGTAGTCCCCACTTCCCACAGCACTCACATGTGGGATGAGGCAAGAGGTCCACAGTTCACCGCTTGTCCGTAGAAAACCCACAGGAGCAAACGAAGAGAGAAAAGAAAGGAGACAGAAAAACAAAGAAAAACCATGGCTTTTTGGGGGGAGGGGACAGACACTTCTCCTTCCAGATGAATTTTGTACCTGAAGCTTGGTTTCTTGGAGTCATAGCTTGCCTTAGCAGAGGTAACCTTCATTTATCATCTCTCTCTTGGCTGGGCTCCCAGTCTTCAGCTTAATTAGGCTTTTTCTGGACATTATCTTTCCTGTTGGACAGGAGCCTCCCTCGGAAGCTGCTCTCTGTCGGCCATCTTGCTCTTCCCCTGATAATTCTTTTTTTTGATATTACGTTTCCAGGCATAGTTTAGTGTATCTTTATATTTTCTATACCATCCATTGGTCTTCTGTCTATTCAGGTATTAGTAGGTTTCATTAGGCTTGGTTGTATGTTTTAGTATCTTGTAAGACTAGTTTTTCCTTCACAGGCCTTCCTTTAGAGTACTTTTACAACTATAATTACGTGTTATGGTTTATTTAATTTTTCCATATGGACATTAGTATTAACTTGTCTAGCTATAGTAAAATAGAATTTTTTTTTGTATTTTTAACAGTATAAATGGAATGTTTGACTTCAGAAGAACTGACAGTATATTTTCTTATTTATTCAACTGCTCATAGGTATCTTTCAGGAGTGTTTTTATAATTGTTGTTGTTGTTTTCTTAATGCATGTTTCGAATATTTCTTTTTAAGTAATATAAACCTATTTTTGTTGCTATGGTATTTTCTCTTCCATTAGATCTTTCAAGGTAGTATTAATGGTGTATATGCTGCATATTTTGTCTGCATTTTAACTTTTTATCCAGCTGTATTAATGACCTTGTTTACTTTTAGAATTGGCTTTATCATTGATTCAATAGGATTTATAGAACCCTCTTATTCAAATTATATTAGCTAATACCTTCAGTAGAGTATTTGCATAGTAGTGCGGTTATTATGTATCTTGACTGTGATTTTCTCTTTATGTCTATATATTTATTTTTAAAAATATTTGGACATTTAGAAATGTTTGTATTTTACTAGTACTGGCTATCCTTATATTTATATGCCCTTACGCTACCTTTAATTCCCTTTTCATTGTTTAATTTTTACTATCAGGTGTATAATTTTAATATGGTAATCTTTGATTCTTACCTATTAAATAGTACACAATGTCTAATTCTACTTCCTTTACTCTTTGATTCACCTCAGTTATTTTAGTCCTGCTCCTTACACTTTGTCAGAACCTTGTTTACATGCAATTCTTACAATTTAACTTCATTTAATTCTTCTGCAAATATGTATATATGCACATTATTGTTTTCACAAAGTTTCCTCCATCAATTCTTGGATGTCTGGAGCCCATTCTTAAATATACTCTGGAGATATAGCACAAAGGAGTAGTACCCCCTGAGTATTTACATGTTCAAAACTAGTTTTTCATAGTTTTGTTGCTTAAATGCTGGTTTGATTAGATGTCTGTGCATTTCTTAACAAATTCTCCCACCATAGCATTGCTTCATATTCATTTTTGAGAAGTCTGATGCTAACATAGTTTCCTCATTTTGTCTTAAGGTCCTAAAGATTTTTTTGTGTCACATGCTTTTGACAGTATTCTTGGATTGTTGGATCAAATGGAACTAGTTGAACAACACATATGTGCACATACGGAAGTAAAACTCGAAGGAAATCAAGTGGGTGGGAGGAGGTGTACAACTGGTATAAGATGCATATTCTGGGCGAAGGGCACTCTTTTAACTTTGATTAAAAATATACAAAAGCAAATTAGTAACCAAAATGTATGCACACCTATAAATTCTGAAATTTAAGAAAAAAGAGTATTCTTGGTAGTAATTATTGTAGGTCAGTTTTACCAGGTACTAGTGAACTCTTTCCACTAGTTTATTGATTTATAATTTTTAGTTCTGGAGATGTTTCCTGGATTATAGTTTTAAATATTAGTTCTGTTCCGAAGTATTATTCGGAGACTCCCATTATAATTTTTTGTCTATTTTCTATTTAAGCTATTTTCTCTCCAACTGTGTTTTCTGATCACATTCTTTCTTATCTCATTTTCATTTCTTCTTTTTCCAGTTCTCCTTGGTAGATTTTATCTGACTCTGTTCTCCCGTGGCAACTCTGTCATTTAGTCTTCATTTCTCAACTAGTCTTGTCCTTTTCTTCATTGTCTTTTAAAAGTTTGAACAACTCCTACTGCATCTATTCTAATATCTTGCTGTTCTATTCTTAGTTTTAGAATTTCCGATTTGAGGTGTTATCTAAGCAACCTTTCTAAAAATAAATTCTTGGTTAAGTTCGGGTATTGTGTTTTATTTTTCTTTCTGTATTTTGTTTTCCCTTGCCTAGGGAGTTTGTGGTAAGGGCTCTTTGTTCAAGCTTCCCTCTTCTTCATGTGTGATTTCTTTAAGAAGTGATGATGATAATGAAAAGGGGAAGAAAAGCAATGAGCTTGTTGCCATTCTCTTTCATTTCTTCAAGACATTTAGTTTTCCTCTCACCATTTTATCAGGTAAAAAGATACCATTTGAGCACTGTTCTTGATAGTGAAGTATTAGGAGCAGCCAAGAAATCTATCATGAGGGAGTCAGACAAAGCAAATGTACAAAAGGGATATATAAAAATATATTGTTGAATTAAGAAATAAACAGTAGAACAGAATTAGTAAAACAGTATCATTTATGCAAATTAAACATTTTATATAAAATTATATGAAAAACCATATCAAATACATTTGAGTGGAAGATTTGGGAAATGAGGAAAATAGAAATGAAGGTCTGGGGAAAAGAAAAAGTCCAAAGCAAAATAAGAATGGGTTCTCACACAAAATAGTTATTATAATATGTCCAGAGGTCTAACTAATGAAAATTTGTACAACTAAGGTTCTAAAGAAAAAAGAAAATTTGATTAATGAATGACCTTGAGAAAGTCCCTTTTATTGTTCCCCACATGGAACTCATTAAGAATGACTTCCCTTACCAGCACCAGAAATTGTGGACATCACTGTGTCTGCCTGAGGGCAGCTGATATTTCTTTACTACTGATCCTGAACCTTCCATATTGCCTCTGTACTTCTCTCTTCCATATTAGTGCCTGGTTTCTGACAGAGATCCAGTTACTGTGAAAATGAAGCTGGCCTTTCCAAGATGATGTGCAGTCTAGAGTGTAGGATGCAACCTCCCTTTGCAGGTTTTGACTGACTTTATATGAGTATATTTGTGTTTTGTGAAAAAAAGGAATGGATGATTTCCAAGGTCTCCTTTTTATGTGACTAGCAGGATTATCTATCCTGATTTCTACAAAATAAAACCAGATATACATTAAGAATACATCTGTATGCCATCTTACATACAGATAAATAGAGATACCAAAATTTTAGATTATAAAAACCTCTTAAGCTTGTCACCTTACTTTTTTCTATCTTCCTTTCTTTCTTCTGTCCATCCTTTGCTTCTTCCTTGCTTCTTTTCTTCATTCTATTGAAAAACTGACTTCTTTTAAACATCCGAGAGCTCATGGCGGGGGCAGTAAACAGCTAGAATGATTTTTTTTTAAGTGCTGGGACAAGGAGGAATACAGGAGTGGAAACTCAGAGAAAAGTGCCCAGCTCTGCTTGGCAGAGCAGCAGAATTGTTTCTGAGAAGATGGTATTCATTCTGGCATTAGAAGGTTGCATGGGAGTTGACTGGAGGAATAGGAAAGAAAAAAAGGAACTTGTAGGCAGAGGGAATAACATTTGCAAAGATTTGGGCCCATGTGAGTGGTGCATTTGGGAAATCTCCAGTGGTAAAAGATCATTTGGGGGAAGAAGGGGGAGATTAAACCTGAAAAGTAGACAGGCAAAGTCAGGAACACTCTGCCTCACTTCACTGTGATCCCACTGTGCTGACGGCTTGCATCTTCTTAAACACACCAAGCACATTTCCACCTCAGGATTTTTGTTTTTGTCATTGTTTCTACTTGAAATATGCTTCCCTCAGACATACACATCCTCTTGCTTCTTTTCTGTCAGGTATGTGCTCAAATGTCACCTGCTCAGAGCTGCCTCCCCTTGGCCCCATGCTCTAAAGAAGTGCCTTTCTCCAATCACTTGGTGGTCATTCTATTTTTCTCACTTTGCTTATGGCACCTTGTATGATTCTTCTTTCCTTTTTTCTTGTATTTTTTTTTTTCGATATTTGTTTCTTTTTCTCTGTAATGCCTGTCTCTTCTGCTAAGATGTAAGTGCTATAAGGGTAGTTTTGTTTTCACTGCTCTATTCCTGGCACCTGTAATTCTAGAACCACAACATTGAATATTTTTTTGAATGAATGAAAGAATAGACATAATGGTGAGTAGTCGGGACTTAATCCAGATGGAACTGAATGACCCTGCATAGCGGAGTTCTATGTCAGGTTTGTGTTCAGATTTTTCTGTCAAATGAAGAGGCTCATTGATTAGAAGTGAAGAGACCCTGGCCAGGGCAACCAGGTGAGAGCACATATGGCTAAATAAATGTGAGTGACCTGAGAGATATGATTCCCAGGTTTTTTTTTTTTTTCTTAAGAGAACATGGTGAATGATATTTATAGCTACCAAGAAAAATAAGAAAACATAGGAAATCAATTTTCAAGTTAGCAGTAGAGTATTATGATCAGAAGTCGTGGAGATTAAAGACCCCAAATGTGGGCGGTGGCTCAGGGAATAGGGTGCCAGTCCCATATACCGAGGTTAGGGGTTTTAAACACAGCCCTGGCCAAAACTGCAACAATAAATAAATAAATAAAAAATACAGACCCTAAGTGGTCATCCAAGGAAAGAGGTTGAGTTAGAATTTGAAAATTCATTTTGTAGTTCAGGCAGGAAGCCAGAAATTTAATGTAATTAATCTCATGGCTACTGTGCACTATTCATTAACTCATTCCATAGTTTTTGATATTCTAGTCAGGCTTATCTTAGTTAAAAAAAAGCAGAAGGAAATATGAAAATGACCCTAATGAGACTTAAATTCTGATGGGCAATTTACAAAAATAAGCAAACATATACACATATACATATAAGTCAAGGAGTGGTAAGTACTATAAAATTACGATAAAGAAAATAAAATGGAGATATATGAAAAAAGAATGTCTAAGAGATTGACAATGGAAACTGTTGGGGTTATGATCAGGACAGGCTTTCCTGAAGGTGGACATTCATACTGAGTTTGGAGGCACAGAGGAAAGCCACACAAAAGACAACAGTTCCTTAGAAGAGAGTTGGGTTGGCAGGTCAGAAGAAGCCCAGCACACCTCGGGCAGAAAGAGAGAGAGAGAAGAATGAGGAGGAACAAAGACAGGAGCTGCCAGGTGAGAGAGAACATGCAGGCCACAGTAAAGAGTGTAGATTTGACTTTAAAGACAAAAATAAGGCAAGAAAGCATCTTTAGCACGTGGGTGATATAATCTGATGTACATTTTTAAAAAGAGCATTGTAGTTGTTTGTAGGGGGAGAGATTGCAGATGGCAAAAGAGAAAGAACAACTCTGCTGAAGTTGTTTACAGGAGGATCGTAATAGAAATTGCTGACTCAGGTCATGACTGTGGACAGATTAAATTGCTGGTGGAAAGGCAAAGGTGAGCAATAGGTAGTGGTGGCGGCACCATTTATGGAGATGAAGCAAACCATGGAAAATTCTGCTCTGGGACATCTGATCAAAGTAACTTCCGGCCCATTGGGTTTGATATGCTTATGAGAAATCCAAGTGAAAATGTCAAGCAGACCAGTAGTTAGGCAAGTTCACACTTTATGGGGAGGGCATGATGAGAGATAAAATTTAAAAGTTACCCACCTATAAATAGCATTTGAAGCCATAAAATTTGGTGAGATTGTTTCAAGAGAGTATATAGAAAGAGGACAGGGTCCTTGGCACATTCCTTAGCATTGAGACCTTCCAACATTTAGAAGCTGAAGAGGGACAGCAATAGAAATTTTTCTTTTGAAACATGAAAAAACAAAAAAGAGGATATGCAGTCAAGAGCTTCAGTGAAAGAAAAGGGGATTTCACTTTGTCAAGTGCTACCAGGATGTTAAATGATGTAGACAAAGGGAAGAAGCCATTGCATCCCCTAATGGGGATGACTAGTGACTTGTCTGAAAGCATTTTTAGTAGAGTGGATGGGTACAGGGTTGGACAGCATTGAGGAGAGAATATGAAGTGTGGAACTGGAAACAGTGTAAACATTGATAATTCACATTATGTGATCTTGCCCACTGCACAACAGTGCTGTGTGATGGGTAGAATGAGACCCATTTTCAGATGAGGAAAACTCAAATATGGTAGCTTCAAATGAATCAGTCAACAAATCTTTTTTTGAAGACGTGTGCACATGCCCGCATATGTATGTGTGTGTGTGTGTGTGTGTGTGTGTGTGTGCGTGCACGCACCAAAGTGTGGACTATGCACCATCGATATAACTGTAAGATCCAGAAGTTTATTCTCCTCAGAAATGGGGAAGAAGACATAAATGAAAGAGGATAATACAGTTGATAGTGGCTAGGATGAAAGGGTCAAGCATTTCTCCTTTAGCTAATACTGGGTAAGTTTTCTTTGAGGAGAAATATTTGAGTTAAGAACAAAGTGACAAGAAAGAGAAGAATGGTTGTGGTGTCTCAACTGTAATCCTAGTTCTTTGGGAGGCTGAGCAGGGAGGACTGCTTGCAGCCACAAATTAGAAACTAGCCTGAGCAAAAGAGAGACTCGGTCTCTATAAAAAAACCAGAAAAATTAGCTGGGCATGGTGGTTCGCACCTGTAGTCCCAGCTACTGAGGAGGCAGAAACAGGATGATCACTTAAGCCCAGGAGTTTGACATTGTAATGAGCTATGATGGCACCACTGCACTCTCTCCTGGCTGACAGAAAGAGAGCTTGTCTTGGATGGTGGAGGGAGAAGAGGGGGGAGCACACAAAGAGTTTAGGGAAGAATATTCCACTTACAACACCAAGTACACAACAGATCTGTAGATGAGACTGAGCTTGAAGGGTTCAATGGGGAGAAAGAAAGCCAGGGAGCCTGGAGAACAATCAATAAAAGAAGATCTTTATATTTCATTGAATTGGTAAAGGGAAGCCTCTCAGGGATAGTAATCAAAGCAACAGCACAGTCTAATTTCTCACTTAAAAATATCACTCTGACTATTGAAAAATAATTTAAAGGAACCAGAGTGGAGGCAGATATTGTAGTGAGGAAGCTATTAGGAATCTCAAAGATGATGGAGACTTAGACCAAGTTCATATAATATAGCAGAGGATATAGTGAGAAGAATGCTTTTGGATGCTTGATTTGGAAATCGAGTGCATTCTATGCATCAAATATTTTAAGCCATCATAAAATAATCCTAATTAATCTGTCCCAGGGAGTACCTATATTTTCATCTTACATTTAAATTTAAAGTGGAATTTCTTAGGAGTTACAGAACATCAGAATTGTAGGGTATCTTGGTGGTTCAAATCTTAAAAGTGTAATCAACCATCTTCTATAGAGCTTGCGGAGAAGAGGGTTCTGGTAAAGCTCGTGAATCTCAACAGTTCAGTTATAAATTAATTATCAGGTTGAACAGGCTGCTCTGAGGAGCTGCCTGACAGTTTTGGAACAAGTTGTGCCTATCTTCAAATTCTAATAGTCACTTACTTCCTCCAATTCTGCCTCTTTCATTGTAGATAAGTGCTGAAACTCCCACAATGCAATATAGAAGAATGCTTGATAACATTTTGTCAATTCCCTACTGGGAGCAAAAGGGTTGGAGTAACTAAGTTTGAAGCTGTGTACATTTTGTACAGAACTGTCTTGGTGAAGAAAAAGAAAAAATCAGATACACTTTGTGAGATTTTTTTTTATTCTTTATTTTTACCTGGTGATTCTAAATTGTTCTTGAGAGTAATCATTTATAGTTTAGTTTTTGCCAGCACCTTTTCTATTCTATCCTATTATTTGTGCACACATTTAATTAACAAACACAATGAAGTCTTCTCGTGTTTAAAGATGTACTGAGGTGAATACGATAAAGGACAAGAAACTGAGATTCTAATATCCAATATAAGAAATGCAGTGTTAAAACTGGAACACCATTTATGCAGTGCATGTGGTGTTGAATATTTGCAAATAATTTCACAAGCCATAAAAGTAAATTTTTATTCAGTTTTATTTAGAAAACATTTTTAGGGCAGCCCCTGTGGCTCAATCAGTAGGGAGCTGGCCCCATATACTAAGGGTGGTGGGTTCAAACCCAGCCCCGGCCAAACTGCAACAAGAAAATAGCTGGACGTTGTGTTGGGCGCCTGTAATCCCAGCTACTCAGGAGCCTGAGGCAAAGGAATCGCCTAAGCCCAGGAGTTGGAGGTTGCTGTGAGCTATGACACTTGCAGGTAACTGTGACACCATACTGAGAGCAATAAAGTGAGACTGTCTCTAAAAAAAAAAAAGAAAGAAAACAAAAGAAAAAGAAAACATTTTTATCCCAGAGGCTTTATTCTGAGGAAATAAAATAAAAGGTAGAAAACAGAGGGGAAAAAGAAACCATAAGCATGAGTATATTAACTATCAGCTTTTACAAAGGAAGTTATCCTGGACCCTTCATTTTCTCAGCTATGTGGGACCTGGAAGGCAGGGTGAAAGAATGAACCTATCCCTGACATTCCATTTCCTTCTCATGTGACTTTGTCCTCCTACATAGTGTCTTTTGGAAAGTATTTTTACCTCTCAGGAAAATTTTCAACTAGTCTCTAATGCTCAGAAAATCTTTTAAAATGTTAAAAGCCATTTTATTCATAGTAATATCAAAAATACACATTCTCATTAGCTGGAAGAGAATGCAGTGATATACCATGCTGTTTTCTTTCCTCAGTCCCTCCTTTTTCCCTTCCTCTATCCTTTATTCAGTTTTCCCAAATGTATTGATCATTCCATGTGTATTAAGCCCTATAACCTTTACCAGTAATATATAGATGAATTAAACTATTCTTCTTCCCTTAAGGAATTCAAAATCAAATGAAGGGGTGGTGATACTAGCATAAATGATAGAGGAAGATGCTCTGAAAGTCCTTCATGTTAGCGATTTTTTTTAACTATGGTAAAATAGAGTCAGAATAAACTACTTTTAGAACTTAACCAATAACTTGTAGCAATCCAGGAAATAGTATGTAAGGAAAGTATTTGAATTTCAAGAAGAATAGGGGGTTTTCTCGCATTTTAATTTGTCCTAGTATACATTTCCATACTTCAGTTTCATAGGAGTCTTGAAAAATGAGAACTGCTATTCCTAGTGTATCATAGAAACCACCAGAGCGACGAGAATGGAGTTTGAGTTCTTCCAAAGCTTTATTTCCAATAAAAATTTCATTATTGTTCCTTGAAAACCTCCCTTTACAAGGCTATCTATATTTAACCTGACTCAGAGATTGCCTAATGTGAAAAGCCTTCACCCAGGGGCATTTGTCAAAATAATTACAGGCAACTGTTTTAATTCCCTGGCTGTCTGAGATATTGAATGGTAGAAGAGGAAAAATAGACTGACCAATAAGCTTAAAAGGAGAAGCTCAAAGAAAAGATTTTCAATCATTGTGCTGCAGCACCCTGGTATGCCATGAAAAATTTTAAAGATCATTAGTTAAATTATTTTTCAAAGTTTAAGGCACAGTAAGTATATTCCTTTTTACTTTTCTTATCGGCATAATTAAAGTGTGCCATGGAAGTTTAACCATAGGTTCAAGCCTTCCATGAGATAAAAAGGTTCAGAAACACTGCTACAGGGGCTTCAAAATTCTCCCACATGCTGAGAGGGAGTAGAAGTCCATGTGCACATAATCAGGAAAAGCAAGAGGGGACCCTAAACTTTCACCTCTGGCTGATGTTGAAACTCTGTAGAAGCAAAAGGTGAAGATTATGGGGAATTGACAGCCAATTGGCTGAATGAAGAAGGTATGTCCCCAAAACACAAGAAGTCCTATTACACAAGGGTATATGTCAAATGTACCAAGTATAGAGTATAAATGTCTTAACACAATAATTAAGAAAGTGCAATGAATCCTATGTTAACCAGTTTGAAGGATTTCAAATTGTATATAAAACCAGCACTTTGTACACCATAAATGCATTAATGTACACAGCTATGAGTTAATTTAAAAAAAAAAGAATGAGAAATTTATTGTCTCCAGGCATTTAGTGAAACCTCTGTCTAATTATTAGTGGAACACTAAGCTAACCAAGTAAAGATTTCAGTGATGACAAATGGTAAAGAATATAGACTTTATAGAATTTGTTTTTAAGTCACTAAACAACAAATGTCACAACAACAAACAATAAAATCAAACTTTGAGGGTAGAAGCTTCTAATTTTCAGAGCTACAGTTTAGATTTTTTTTTATAACGTCTAATTTTCAACAAATAATTACAAAGCATGCTAAAAAATATGAAACCTGGCTTATATACAGAAAAAGAACAGTTAACAGAATATATCCCTGAGGAATTTAAGACTTTAAATGACAATAAGGACTTTAAATCACCAATTTTAAATGTGATCAAAGAACTTAAGGAAACCATCTAAAGAACTGTAGGAAATCAGGAGGATGATTGTTCACTAAAAGAACACAACAGATCATTTAAAAACAACCTAATAAATCTGGAGTTGAAAAAATGAAATAAATGGAATTCAAAATTCATTAAAGAGGCTCAACAGAAGATAAGGTATGAGAAGAGTCAGAGAACTTGATTAAATATTGATTATTCAGTTAGAGAAACAAAAAAATGAATGAAGAAAAATGAACAGAATCTCAGATATCTCTACAATACCATAAAGCATGCTAACACACTATAATGGGAGTCACAAAAGGAAAAGAGAGTGAGGAGAAGAGAGAAAAAATACAAATCTGTTGTCTTGTATTTAGTTCTAGCCAGGTAAGAACTGCCTTCCTTCCTTATCTTTCCACATAGTATAATTCGGTCCGAGGAGGGAGAATTTCAATTAAGATGCTATGGGTTTTTAAAGGAAATCTTCAAGTAGAACACTATAAGTATATTGACAAGTATGGGATGATGTCATTGTTTCCAAGTTTTGTTCATCCTACCTCTAAAATGTCTACTGAGATCTCCATCTCTGCTGGTACCTATTGAGTCTTCATCTAGACTGCTATAGTAGCTTCCTCTTTTTTTATCTTTTGATTTGTCTTATTTTAGAGTATTACAAAGGTACACATGTTTTGGTTACATAATTTGCTTTTGTATATTCTTTTTATTAAATCATAGCTGTGTATATTAATGCAGTCATGGGGTACAATGTGCTGGTTTTATATACAATTTGAAATATTTTCATCAAACTGTTTAACATAGACTTCATGACATTTTTCTTAGTTACTGTGTTAAGACATTTATATTCTACATTCAGTAAGTTTCACATGTATCCTTATAAGATACACTGTAGGTGTGGTCCCACCAATTACCCTACTTTCACCCATCTTCCACTTCACCTCCTCTCCCTTTCCCCTTTCCCCATATTCTTGGGCTATAATTGGGTTATAGCTTTCATATGAAACCTATAAATTGGTTCAATAGTAGGGCTGAGTACATTGGATACTTTTTCTTCCATTCTTGAGATACTTTGCTAAGAAGAATATGTTCCAGCTCCATCCATGTAAACATGAAAGAAGTAAAGTCTCCATCTTTCTTTAAGGCTGCATAATATTCCACGCTGTACATATACCACAATTTATTAATCCATTCATGGGTTGATGGGCACTTGGGCTTCTTCCATGATTTAGCAATTATGAATTGGGCTGCAATAAGCATTCTAGTACAAATATTGTTATTATAGTACAATTTTTGTACTTCTGGAAATCTACCTAGTAGAGGAATTATAGGATCGAATGGCAGGTCCATTTTTAATTCTCTAAGTATTTTCCAAACATCTCTTCAAAAGAAATGTATTAGGTTGCATCCCCACAAGCAGTGTAGAACTGTTCCCTTTTCTCCACATCCACGCCTACATGTCTGGTTTTGGGATTTTGTGATGTGGGCTAATCTTACTGGGGTTAGATGATATCTCAAAGTAGTTTTGATTTGCATTTCTCTGGTGATTAAGGATGATGCGCATTTGTTCATAAGTCTGTAGGCCATGTGCCTGTCTTCTTCAGAGAAGTTTTTCTTCATGTCCCTTGCCCACCCTGAGATGGAATCACTTGTTCTTTTCTTGCTAATATGTTTGAGTTCTCTGTGGATTCTGGTTATTAAACCTTTGTTGGAGACATAACCTGCAAATATCTTCTCCCATTCTGAGGGCTATCTGCTTGCTTTACTTACTGTGTTCTTGGCTGTGCAGAAGCTTTTTAGTTTGATCAGGTCCCAGTAGTGTATTTTTGATGCTGCTTCAATTGCCTAGGGGTTGCTGCTCATAAAATATTTGCCCAGGCCGATTTCTTCAAGAGTTTTTCCTGCACTTTCTTCTAGAATTTTTATAGTTTCATGTCTTAAATTTAAATCTTTAATCCAGTGAGAGTCTATCTTTGTTAAGATAGATCTCAGTGAAAGATGTGGGTCTAGTTTTAGTCTTCTACAGGTTGCCAGCCGGTTCATCTGCACCATTTGTTAAATAGGGAATCTTTTATCCGTTTAATGTTTTTAATTGGCTTGTCAAAGATCAAATACCAGTAAGTAGCTGGGTTCATCTCTTGGTTCTCTATTCTGTACCATACATCTAACTCTCTGTTTTTGTGCCAGTACCATGCTGTTTTGATCACTCTCAATTTATAGTATAGTCTGAGATCTGGTAGCGTGATTCCTCCTGCTTTGTTTTTATTTCTGAGTAATGTCTTGGCTATTCGAGGTTTTTTTCTGATTCCATATAAAATGAAGTATTTTTTTTTTTGAAATCTTTAAAGTATGACAGTGGAGCTTTAATAGGGATTGCATTAAAATTGTATATTGCTTTGGGCAGTATGGACATTTTAACAATGTCGATTCTTCCCAGCCATGAACATGGTAGGTTTTTTCATTTGTTAACATCTTCAGTTATTTCTTTTCTTAGAGTTTCATAGTTCTCTTTATAGAGATCTTTCATGTCCTTTGTTAGGTAAACTCCCAAATATTTCATCTTCTTTGGCACTAATGTGAACAGAATAGAGTCCTTGACTATTTTTTCAACTTGGCTATTGTTGGTATATATAAAGGCTACAGATTTATTAGTGTTGATTTTGTAACCTGAAGTGCTGCTAGATTTCTTGGTCACTTCTAAGAGTTTTTTTTTCTTCTTTTTTTTTTAATTTTTTTTTTTTTTTTTTTTTTTTGTAGAGACAGAGTTTCACTGTACCATCCTCGGGTAGAGTGCCATGACTTCACAAGGCTCACAGCAACCTCTAACTCTTGGGCTTACGCGATTCTCTTGCCTCAGCCTCCCAAGCAGCTGGGACTACAGGTGCCTGCCACAACACCCGGCTATTTTTTTGTTGCAGTTTGGCTGGGGCTGGGTTTGAACCCACGACTTTCGGCATATGGGTAGAATACCTGTAGTAGAATCACTGGTGTTTTCTAGATATGCAATCATATCATCTGTGAAGAGTGAAAGTTTGATCTCTTCTGATCCTACATGGATACTCTTGATCGCCTTTTCTTTACTAATTGCAATGGCTAACACTTCCTTTACAATGTTAAAGAGCAATGGAGACCAGCTCCATTGGTAACCTTGGGCAACCTTGGTAAATGGGTAAATGGGTAAATGGGCAACCTTGCCTGGTTCCTGATCTGAATGGAAATGATTTCAATTATACTCCATTCAATATGATGTTGGGTATGGGTTTGCTGTAGATGGCCTCTATCAGTTTAAGAAATGTCCCTTCTATACCAATTTTCTTAAGTGTTCTGATCCTGAAAGGATGCTGAATATTATCAAAAGCTTTTTCTGCATCGATTGAGAGAATCATATGGTCTTTGTTTTTTAATTTTTTTTATGTGCTGAATTATATTTATAGATTTATGTATGTATGTTGAACCAGCCTTGAGATCCTGGGATAAAATCCACTTGGTCATGGTGTATTATTTGTTTGATGTGTTGCTGGATTCTGTTTGTTAGGATCCTCTTGAATATTTTTGCATCAATATTCATTAGTGATATTGGTCTATAATTTTCTTTTCTTGTTGAGTCTTTTCCTGTTTTGGGGATCAAGGTGATGTTTCCTTCATAGAATGTGTTGGGTATTATTCCTTCTTTTTCTATATTTTGGAAAAGGTTAAGTAATATAGGTACTAGTTCCTCTTTAAAGGTTTGGTAGAATTCTAATGTGAAGTTATCTGGTCCCAGGCTTTCTTTTTATGGAGATTTTGAATAGTTGATGTTATTTCAGAACTTGATATAGGCCTGTTCAACATTTCCACTTCATTCTGGCTAAGTCTTGGAAGGTGGCATGCTTCAAGTATTGGTCAATTTCCTGCAGGTTTGCATATTTCTGAGAACAAATTTTCTTGTAATATTCATTAACAATTTTTTTAATTTCTCAGGGGTCTGTTTTTATTTCATCTTTACCATTTCTGATTGATGAAATTAGAGATTTTACTCTTTTTTTCCTGGTTAGGTTAGCCAAAGGTTTATCTATTTTATTGACCTTTTCAAAAACCAACTTTTTGATTTATTGATCTGTTGTATTATTCTTTTGTTTTCAATTTCATTTAATTCTGCTCTAATTTTGGTTATTTCTTTTCTTCTACTGGGTTTGGGGTTGGAATGTTCTTCCTTTTCCAGTTGAGTGAGATGTCCCATTAAGTTGTTAACTTCCTCTCTTTCCGTTCTCTTGAGGAAGGCTTGCAGTGCTATAAATTTCCCTCTTAGGACTATCTTTGTGGTATTCCCAGAGGTTCTGGTAATTCATGTCTTCATTATCGTTTTGTTCCAAAAATTTTGTAATTTCTTTCTTAATTTTATCTGTGACCCAGCTATCATTCAGCATAAGGTTAGTTAGCTTCCATGTTTTTGTAGGAGTTTGTACATTCCTGTTGTTACTGAGTTCAACTTTTATTCCACGATGGTCCGAGAAGATGCAAGGAATAATTTCTATTCTTTTAAAATTGCTGAGGTTAGACTTGTGATCTAAGATGTGATCAATTTTGGAGTATATTTCATAGGATGATGAGAAGAATATGCATTCAGTTTTGTTAGGATGAAATGTTCTGTAGATGTCTGTTAAATCCAAATGCTGAATCATTAAGTTTAAATCTAAAATTTCCTTGCTTAGCTTCTTATTGGAAGATCTATCCAACACTGCCAAAGGAATGTTAAAATCTCCAACTATTATGGAGCTGGAGGAAATCAAGTTGCTCATGCCTGTTAGAGTCTCTCTTATAAATTGAGAAGCATTCTAGTTGCGTGCATAAATATTAATAATTGAAATCTCATTATATTGATTATTACCCTTAACAAATAGGAAGTGACCATCATTATTCTTCCTTACTTTTGTTGGTTTAAAGCCTATTGTATCTGTGAATAAACTTGCAATACCTGCTTTTTTCTGATTTCCATTTGCCTGGAATATAGATGTCCATCCCTTCACCCTAAGTCTATATTTATCTTTTAAGGTAAGATGAGATTCTTGTATGCAGCAGATATCTGGCCTGAGTTTTTGTATCCAGTCAGCCAACCTGTGCCTCTTTAGAGAACAATTTAAGCCATTCACAATAATTGAGAATATTGATAAGCCTGGTAGAATTTTGGGTATCAAGGTTTTTGAAAGTCCAGTGGACATTTTTAATCCTTTTGCTATTGTGGAAGTTGGAATTTGATCAAAAGTTTCTGAGTGATCCTTATCATATAGAATTCCTACAATCAGGATTTTGAAGTCCAATGATCTATTAAATATGTGAAATATATGATCAGTTTATACCCAAACACACATAAAAAGATGCTTAAGCTCACTGATAAAAATATAAATCCAAACTACAGTATGGTGCCATCTTTGTTTGTCAGATTAGCAAGTTCTAAAACTGGATAACTCTTATGGCCAAAGTAAGGGGAAACAAGACAATGGCATACTTTGCTGATAGGTGTGTGATTTGGCACAGCCTTCTCTACAGAGGCACTGTGACTATCAAAATTACAAATGTAACAAGAATTATATAGCCTACAAAAGAACCACTTGGTTGTGACATACGTAGTACACAGATAATTGTTGCAATGCTTGGTTGTAATGCATAAAGGTTTTAATCACCCCCAATTACTATTACCAGCAGACAGGTTAGACAAAGTTATATGTCTGTAAAATGCAATACTATTCAATTATTAAGAATGAGACAATTCTCTATATATGAATATAAATAGTCCTCAAGATACAAGTTTTTAAAAGGCAGGAGAAAATGATGTCTATAATATACTCCAATTGTGTGCAGGAAAATAAGGGAATATACTACAAATACCTAGGATATTTGTAAAAGTATATCAAGTAATTGTTGTCAGTGCAATTCTCTTGGGAGAATATAATGGGTGGGGCACAGGAAGGAAGAGAAGTACTTTTTATTGTTTCTTCTGTGTAACTTTTGGATCTTATGCCATGTTTATGTAATACCTTTTCCAAAAACATAAAAATGTGAAGAAATAAATAAAACAATACTTTACATTATTTACATATACAATAAAAAGTAGGACACATTGTATTAACCTGGATGGAAGTGGAACACATTATTCTTAGTAAAGCATCACAAGAATGGAGAAGCATGAATCCTATGTGCTCAATTTTGATATGAGGACAATTAAGGATACAGTGGGGTATCTGTGGACCCTTGAGGGGAAGGAATTGTGGGGGTCTTTCTGGATTCTTTTATTTTTTTTTTATTTTTACATATACATGTATTTATTAGGTTTCCATTTTTTTTTGCCTTCACAAAATTAAAAGGGATATTAATCCTTTGATATGAATTGCAAATATTTTCTCAGTTTTATATTTGTCTTGACTATATGTGTATATTGCCATCCAGATTTTAAAAATGTAGATGAATTTATCAGTTTTTTTTTAAACAATTGGATCCCCAGTTTTTAGAAATTTTCTACTCATAAATCATTAAGACATCTTGTTGTTTCCTTCTTCACACATATATGAATTTTTCATGCATTTTATTCCATCAATAACTTATTTTAATGGAAATAATGAAGTAGGAATCCATCTTTGTTTCCAAATGACCACTCACTTCTCCTCACTTAAGTAATCCATCTTTATTCATTTACAAAACAATTTTATATTCTAGAATTCTTATATGCATTTTTTTGTCATTTTTAAATTGACAAAAATGTATCTATGGTATACAATGTGATGTTTTGTTATTAACATGTTCATAACCTCACACACTTATGTTTTGTGGTAAGAACATTCAAGGTCTACTCTCTTAGTAATTTTCTCATATGCAATTATTAAGTGTAGTCACCCTGCTACACCATAGGTCTCCAGCACTTATTCCTCCTAATTGAAACTTTGTACCCTTTGCCCAAATCTCCCTGTCTGCCTCTTCTCCTCAGCCTATGGAATGCCCTGCTGCTCTCGGCTTCTATGAGTTCAACTTTTTAGATGCCGTATACCTGTGTGAGATCATGTGGCATTTTTCTCTGACTAATTTCACCTACTGTAATGTCTCCCAGGTGCATCCTTGTTGTTGCAAAGGATAGGTTCATTTGCAATATTAATCAGCTTCTTTAAGGCTGAATAATATTCCATTGTGTGTACATATCTCATTTCATTCTCCACTCATCTGCTGATGAACACTGAGACTGACTCCTTATCTTGGCCATTTGCTACAACAAACCCAGGAGTGCAAATACCTCTTCCACATACTGACTTCACTTCTTTTGGCTATATACCCAGTAGTAGAATTGTTGGATCATATGGATAGTTCTATTTTTAATTTTTTGAGGACTCTCCACTGTTTGCCATAATGGCTGTATTAATTTACATTCCCACCAACAGTGTACAAGGGTTCCCATTTCTCCACATCCTAACACTTGTTACTTATATGCATTAGGGTCTATTGGGTCATTATTTGTCTTTTTATGAACCAATACCATATTACCTTTATTATGTAGTTCTATAATGTTTTAATATCTGGTAAGACTAGTTTCTCTCTCCTTGTAGGAATTTTTGGGAAACATTTTTCTTTTTCTTCAGCAACAGAAACAGCTCACCCAGAAACAGCTCACCCAGTATCTTTGTATTTTACTGGAATTATGGCAAATTTGTAGATTAATTTAGGGAAAACTCAGTTTTAAAAATACTGTTGATTTTTCTTGTCCAATAACATTGATATGTCTTCAAGTGATTACATCTTACGTTTCTCTTCACTATTAACTAATAATAAAAAAACCTCCTCCTTTCCACTTTATTTTCAATATTTCTATTTTTTCTCCTGTGGTCACTAGTTCATGCTGGGCCATTTGTTAATGAAGCCACTACCCAACCTCAAGCTAGATCATTGTCAATAACTTACTATTCTACTGCTTCTTCTCACCAAGATGAACATGACTGTGAATTTTTAGTTCATTCTTTTGATTTTTGATTTTTATCAGTGTGTTATATACATATGTACAGTCGATTCTCATTATTCCGATTCTGTATTTGTGAATTCATTTCTATATTTATTTCTAATTCCACTATCAATGCAGAGCTCTTACAGTTATCTGTGGATATGCAGTGTTACATTCTCAGCTGAGGTTTAATAGGCCTTGTTTCAGCTTTCATAAACAAGTATCCCTTTTACAGTCTGTTTAGTGCTATGATTTTTACATTTTTGTGCTTTTGCTTATTTTGCTGCTTAAAATGGTACCCAGGCTTAGGGCTGAGCATTCCTAAGTATAAGGAGACTGTGATGTGCCTTATGAAGAAAGTACATGTGTGTTATTGGCAAAGTCCAATGTTAATGAATTAAGCGTATGTGTTAATAAGTTATCTTTAAACAGAAACACACATATAACAAAGGTTATGTATTTACAAGCTGATGAAATTATGACCAGTGGCTTGTAGGAAACTAACCCTGTATTTCCACTAGGAGTAATGTGTTCATGACTTTATAGACATAATTACCATGGGTAACAAGAATGACTGTATACACACACACACAGTATTTTTACATACACTTGTTCTTCAGTATCTGTGGGAAACTGGTGCTAGGGCTGTCCTACCAAAATCCTTGGGATTCTCAAGTCCCTGATACAAAACGGTGTAGTATGTATATATAGCCTATGTACCTCTCATTTACTTTAAATTATCTCTGGATTACTTAAAATACCTAACACAATGCAAATCCTATTCTGTTTAGGGAATAATGACAAGTAGTTTGTACATGTTGAATACAGATGCAATCTTTTTTCCCCAAGTATTTTTCAAAGTTGGTTGAATTCATGAATATGGAACCCACATATAGAGGACCAGCTGTATGTCTAAATAAGTTTAGTTTCATTTGTTTTTGACTTTATCTTAATGTATATTGTCTTCTGAGACTGTTTTTCTCTCAACATTGTTACTCCTTGTTTTGGATGTGACTCGTATAAACTGTGTATGGCTGGGAAAAAAAAAAGTTTCTGAGTGAGTTTACTTTTGTGATGGAGGATTGCACTAGTCATTATGGAGGATAGGTTTGTGTTTGCAATCCAGTAGCATTCAGAGACTTGAGTGCAGAAGCGGATGATTAGGTAATCACATTTAGCCAGGACAGGGTGCTTGTGATGGAGTAGGTATAGTACTGAACATGGAATCCAACCTGGGATATACTGAAGGCATGAGGATGGGTACAGAACTGAAACTTCAAAGTCAGGAGGATTAATTGTTGAGGGGTTGCCCATGTAGGAGACATACAGTCAGTTGGAAGAATGGAGATAATTGTGTTAAAAAGTGAGATTTACATTTTATAGGTCACTCTCTCATAAACAGTAACAATCATGGTTTGTAATTTTATGTGTCAACCTGGCTAACCTATGGTGCTTATTTTTGCTCAAACACCTGTCTAGATGTAGCTATGAAGGTAATTTTTGAATATGATTAATTTTCAAACAGGTGACTTTGAGGTAAACAGTTACTCTTCATACTATGAGTGGGCCTTATCCAAGCAGCTGACGGTCTCAAGACTGGAGACTTGGGTTTCTCAGAGAAAGAATTTTCCTCAAAACTATAACATAGAACCCTTTCCTGTCCCTCACACTGCCCTTTGTAGTTTTGACTTAAGACTGCATTATCAACTCTAAATTTACAGCCAGCCAGCCTACCCTATAGATTTCAGAACTGCCATCCCCCATAGGAGCCAATTCTTTAATATACATGCTATTTGTTTTGTTTCTCTGGGGCATCCTAACTATTGCAAACATATTTCTGATTCTGAATATTAATCAGATTAGGTATTCTCTTGATTAAGGTTGCCCAATTATTTCCCAAAACATTGAGAATAAAATTCAAGATCCTAATTAGAGAGTCTATAAGACTCTCCACAAACTGGTTCCTGCCCCAATAGGTTCTATTGATTTCACTCCATCACCTTTTTCCTTGATCCATTCTAATTATAGTGCCCCTTATCCTGTTCCTTGAGCAAAATTGGCCTCAAAATTGTGCTTGTTTCTCATGTAGTTTGTGGTTAAGTAGGGGTAGGAGTGAGGTCCTGGAGTCAGAATGGCCAAGATCCAGTTGAAGCTCTGCTGCTTATTAGCTCCACAACATTAGGCAGGTCACCTAACCCCTATGCATCCATCTTGTAATCTGCAAATAATGATATAAAATGAGGCATTTATTAAGCACTTTGTATGGTCTAGGAACTACTTTAAACTTTATTTGTGTTAACTTAATACACTCAGCAACACTACTGATATCTATCTATATATAGCTACACATAGGAGACTATTTTCTTTCATTCTAAGCTATCTGTGGAGGGCTCAAATGGCAACCTATTGAGCACATTCTATGGAATGCTTGAGAAGAAATCATTCTCCTTTTTAACTTTATTATAGCTATGAAAATTTAATTAAATATTTCTTGAGGACCAAATTGCTAATATATTGCTAATATATAACAGTAGTGTTGCTGAGTGTATTAAATAAGTTAACACAAAGTTTAAAGTAGTTCCTAGACCATACAAAGTGCTTAATAAATATTGGGTGCCATGTGGCTGCCTGACGTGTTCTTCCCTCCCTTCTCATCAAATGGTTCAATTCATTCAAACTTCAACTCAAACACCACTGCCTCAGACATTTATGCTGATTTTTTTCCCAGGTATTTATTGCCTGAATATTCCTTGAGGATTCCTCTGTAGTTCAGGAGAACCAGTGTTGACTGATCCAAGCCAGTTTTATAATCCCATTCCTCTTGTTAGGGATAGGTTTATGCTTGACAAGGGAGGCCATCCAGGCCCATGAGAGCTAGAACAGTTGGGATATATCCTCCTTTTTAATGAAAGAAACAAGAAAGTCTGTGCCTTCTTTTATCATGAAGTAAAGACCTGATGTTCAGGGCTGTGGACTGTGGCAGCCACTGTGCTTATAGGACAAAGGGAAAGGCCGAGGCATTTCAGAAGCTGGCATTGTTTCACTCCTGTGTCAGCCAGCCCTGGGGCTGCCTACCTCCATGAATCATGTGACATGGTCCCTCTGCTTGGAACTATTTTATTTAGCATTTTCAATTTGTGTAATTCCTGACACACTTTCTATGACCACCGTAGAAAAATTAGCCAAGTGTCTCCTAGCCTAGCCACAAGTTATTGGTTTATTTCTTCCTCACTTGTAATTATCTGATATATCACATTTGTTTATGAATTTCTTTTGGTCAGAACGACAAAAAATTACTCCTCAGCACACAATTACTCATGTTTATTTAATCTTACCTCTCATGAGGCTATAAGGAGGGTTTGATAAAGGTCACACATTAGAAAGCTTTATAAATAAAGGAGCAAGATATACATGTCAAAGAGTATTAATTTTTCTTTATTACTAATAAGTGATTTTATCTCCAATTACTTAACAGTATTGTTAAGATTATAAAAGTATGTACTGTAAGGAAAAACATTCAATTTAACTTCCTGAATAGGTAATTAACAGTAATCAGAAATGCTATCGTAGCATAGTGCTATGAGTTTATATTTCTGGAACATTAAATTTAGATTTTCTCACTTTTCTAGACACTATAAAAGGCTTCTTCTTCCCCCCCCACTATATTCCATAAAAATGTTTAATCCATAAAAAACAAACAAGAAAAACAAAAGGTCAGTTCTTACCAGAGGCAGCAATAGATCAAAGAAAAACTACACAGTGTCAATCCTAGTTCACTAGCCAACAGAAATAAACCTTTAAAAATCCTATCTAAATCTGTTTGCTATGTTTTTCATTTTTAAGAATTCAAAAATCAGTCTTCCTCAGGATATTGGAGCAGGACTGCAAAGTGCTTTGCCTAACTTCCGGATTTATTCACCAAACACAAAGACATACACAGCTCACACTAATTCACACCATCCCAATGGCACATTTATTTTCACTTGTGGCTCAGGGGAGGATATTGTTCTGATGAAATAGGTTGCCATTTGAGCCCTCCACAGATAGCTTAGAGAGAAAGAAAATAGTATCCTATGTGTAATTAAGAAATGAGTCAGAAAAAAAAAAAAAAGAAAGAAAGAAATCAATTCCACTTATTCTTAAAGAAGAATCCCTAATGTAATCTGTGATTTTAGGTACTCTGGTTAGACTGATCCTACAGCCAGGCAACCCCTTTTACAAAAGAGCACATTCTATGGAATGCTTGAGAAGAAACCATTCTCCTTTTTAACTTTATTATAGCTATGAAAATTTAACTAAATATTTCTTGAGGACCAAATTGCTAATATAAAATATGGCAATACTTGTTTATCTACATCTTTAATCTGGAATTTAGCTGTGATTTGAGAAGGCACTGTGTGGTTACACAAATTCTGTAAAGTTCCCATAAAAGCATATGCACCTCATTTTATAGGACATTATCAGAAACGTATAATGAGTCAATTAATTCTTATTTTCAAAGTAGTTATAATAAAAATAAGCATTTTTCCTGTGTAGAAAGCAAAAACTACTTTAGAATTATTCATTGAGTTTTCCCTATTCTTGCTCAGCACCCGAAGCACAGTGGTTACAACACCAGCCACATACACCAAGGCTGGCGGGTTTGAATCCGCCCTTCACCAGCTAAACAACAATGACAACTGTAACAAAAAATAGCCAGGCATTGTGGCAGGTGCCTGTAGTCCCAGCTACTGGGAGGCTGAGGCAAGAGAATCGCTTAAGCCCAAGAGTTCGAGGTTGCTGTGAGCTGTGATGTCACAGCACTCTACTGAGGGTGACATAGTGAGAATCTGTCTCAAAAAAAAAAAAAATTCCCTATTCTGTGAGGTAGGTTATTTAGTTGTATTTGTAGTATTTAAGGGAAATATGACTGAAATGTAGAGCAAATCAAGACCTGTAGAGCTCCTCTTCTTAGAAATTCCAGATTGAACTCTGGGAAAACACAGTGAAAACACCAAAACAAAATGAAACGTTACCTCCTTACCTCCTTATTAGCTATTTCAATGCCCACGTTGCCCTCTGAGGAAAGCATGGAAACCTGCACCTTTCCCAGGACTTGAATCCATATGTTGTCAACCTACCACCACCAGATAAAAGAAAAAGGAGAGAGAAGGAGTTCACCGTGCTCCAACTGGGGCCCTCAAGCGTGTTAAGTATGACCATGGAATTAAATCTGTGTGAGAGTAAGTGGGTATAATCAGTCCTCCAGCTTTTGAGCCATCTGATGAGAAATTCCTTGCATTTTGAGTAGTAGGGGACCCTCTGGTGATCTAGGCAGACACACAGGAAGAGAGACGGCTATGCAGATGCCACTGCTTTTACTGCGTAGATGAGGAAATGGAGGTTCACGATTTGCCCAGAGTTCCATAGCTGGTAAGAGGCAGAGACAGATTTCAAAGTCAGAGCCCCAGCTTCTAATTATTACCAACTAGCCACGATTGTTTTTTCCTCTGGACTGTGCTTTTCTCTCAAATTACCCTTTATTTGACTTCTTAATGTACACCAATTAAGAAACAAAAATAACAGGTGGTAAAGGCATTACTAGAGGGAGGAACACAAACACCTGCCCAGAAGGACAGAAATGTCACACGTGAGTCATGGGAATCCCGGATACCTTTCAATTAAATTTTATTTCCTAACCAATGAACAAAAGAACAACACATATACATTACTAACTGGCATTTAATGTAGGGTCAATTTCCTCCATTTGCCTAAGTAGATATATGCTTAAATAATTGGAACTTAGAACTGATCGCCAAGAAAAATATTCAACATTTTTATTTTAAAAGGCAGTAAAGGTTATACTAAAGACATTGTCTTAAGTATATTTCATGGCGTACCAATCCCTCAAATAAATAAAAACTGTAGGGTTTTACAGCCAGGTGAGGTTTTAAAGTATTGCCTTGTAGGCTCCAGGTGATTCACACTGCAAATGAGCACAAAGGTATTCCTGTGACAAACACAACTTTTATCTTTTTGCATTGCTTAACCCGGCATTGCTCAAACTTATTTTTCCTTAAAAACCCATTTCCTGCCTCATAAGCCATGGAACTGAATTTCAAGAAAATACACTATGAAAAATAAAGTCATTGTAAATTGTGGAAATTTAAATCAGAATGTGTGACATAATTTTTTCTTCTTTTAAAATTTTAAAAAGAAAAGTTCTGGTACCTAATGGGGTAAACTTCATTCCCTGGATGTTATGGCTCATTCACTAAATAAACAGAGCTCTACTTTATTATGCCACTGGATGGTCTGAGCAGTCTAACACTGTTAGGATGAAATAAGTATTTCAGTTCTGTAGGTTGAATGGATCTATTTTCCAATAATCCCCTAACTAAGTAAAAGGATCTCAGAAGATTCTAATGCCTTTACTCAGTATAATAACCAATTCTGATCATGATTTAATTCAATTGATTTTTCAGTAATTTACCTGGAGCCTCATCAACTTGACCTCAGATTATCTAAAACCTGCCTTCTCGGAGAGAATACTTTGTTTTTTCTTTAAATCTTTATTTTATAATTGAATCCATCATGGGAAAAGGCATATTTCTTCTTAGCCTAATTTAAAATAATATCTGCAACTGTTTTACCATCTTACCTTCTATTTCAGGAGGAAAGTAGATAAAGGAACAAAAATTATGATGAATAATAGTGTTGATCACTTCAAGTATCTTATTTTATCTCATTCTTCCCCTGGTAATGTTCTTACAAGAACAACTTTTACAAGCCTGTCTGTTCTCTCTTTCAGAATTTATGATTAACTCTGGTGTTTGTATCTGTCCCTCGCATATGGGAAGGCTGACTACCTCACCTTACATGGTAATTATCATACCAAAAACATCCAAACTACAGTGAACATCAGAAGAAAACAGATGGATACTATTTTCTACACTTTAAACAAATCCACATCAGGAAATATGTTATATTAGGACATCACAAACCCAGCAATCAAGGTACAGGCACCTTTTTGTTGGATAGAGTCAATTTTCTCTGTTGTGAATATCTGCAATAAAGTAATTACAACTGCCAGGTGACAACATAGAGAATATTTGAAGTCTTATTTTTCTTTCTCTGTAACAAATCAACAGATTAAGCCCTCCACTGCTACATTCCCTATAACAAGCAGCATCTTTAATATTAAAAAAAGATAAATGAACAAGTGAATGCTGTACAGATACAGTACACAAAGCTACCTGCAGGCTACTTGGGAACTAGGTAGAAATCAAATAAAGTATTAGTAGCCCTTATCATTCAAACTCACAGGGTTTTGAAATTGCAGCTATTATTTTATGTCTGATAGCAGAAGGTTCTGGTGATTCTTCATTGTTACCAAATGGAACCAACCTCTGGATACACCTGTGAAGGAACTCTCAAGCCCTTTGTGTCTGGAACTTTTTATCTTCTAGCACACTGCAGCTTGTTTGGGAGTCCTACTTTCAGCTTTGGGATTGAAGATTGGGTAGAGTTAGAGATCCCATCCCAATGTACTTGATCTTGCTATGCCTCATCTCAGGACTAAATTCTTTTCTTATCTTTTCATGCCCTATTTTAGACAGCTTTTCTAGGACATTCCAGCTCCCTCTCTGACACCCCCACCCACTCTGCATTTCTAAAATTGTCACTGGTCTGTTACCCGGGGATCCTTTGATTCTTCATACCTGGTCCAGAGCTTGGAAAGATCTGATATATTATATGGTTAGATTTGATGTACTTCCCAGGGCCTATAATTCTGTGCCTATGATTTGTCAACATCCTGTTGAACTCCTCCCCCTCCCAGCATGCTGTTGAATTGATGTTCAAACCTCCTAAAGTGAAGCCAGTACAGAAAGCAGAGAGAGGAGGACATAGAGAGCAGGACTGGGTTTGGGGGCTGAATATAGAGATCAAATCATGGCACAGGACAGAAAACTCCTCAGATACTGTGTTCAATTGGAAATGTGAAAGGGAGTGAAGTTCTGGTATCAACAGCTGAGATAAGGTCAAAGCCAAACAGATATAGGTTATGACTGAACTAAGGGATTGCTGATGAACAGTTCTGGTGTACTGGGTTTCATTAATAAGTTGGAATCATACTTTGAAATGGACTGGATTTAAGATACAATGCTCATAATAGACATATTAAATAAATTCTTAAAAGATAACAAAATTCTGGGAACCAGTGTTTGAAAAACATTAGTTCTCTTAAAGATCTAGGATAAAGAATGATCCAGAGAATATCTCTATTTCTTAGGACCTGAGAGTCTAGGAGGAATGTCAGCAAGCATATAAGTTGTTATAATACCATGAAATAAACCCTACACTAGAAATCAAAGCCAAGTGTTATGAGAGGGCACTAGTAGCTCTGTGTGAGAGAACCTAAGAAGATCTCACAGAGGAGAGAAAACTCGGGTTGGTGCATAAAGTGGAGATTGGAACACACAAAGGATATGAGAGAACAAAGGGGTCTGTGGCAGTGCATCAGTATGCCAAGAACAGGGATGTGCACAATGCATTTGAGGAATAAGACAGAATTTGGTCTGACAAGAATAATTATCTCAACATATTTTTGCAGTAATGAAACAAGTGGAAACCATAAAAGCATCCATTAATAGCAAGTAGAAAATATTTTTGTGGTATTTAAACAATAAAGTACATATTATTCAATATGTGAAACACTTCTAGAATTGCAAAAATTAAGACCTGTAAAAATCTGCTGCTGTATAAAATCAAGTAGAATATTGACCCAAATGCCAGTATCACTTTTATCTTTATTCCTTAAGCAAACAAACAAACAAAAAAGCTGGCACCATTATAAAGAGTGTTTGTCCAGGAAAAAAAAAAAAAAAAAGTTGGGTACCTACAAGAAAAGTGACCTTTTTGGTGATATAATTTCCTCATTGTATTTCCCTTTCTTCAGCTCTGCTACTCAATAATTTTTACTCCTTCAGTATCTGTAAAAATCAGCAGCATGGCAGGCATTGAAAAGGATAGAATAGAACACAAAAGCCTGGCCCCAGAAAATTGTCACTTCTTAACCAAACTAACACCTTCCAAAAGAATCTCTATTCTCAGGGTATATTTTTATTTTCTCTGTGCATTTATGGAAAATATTCAGTGGGAATATATCATGGCAGATACTTGAGGTGCCCATAACAAGTTGAGACCAAAGAGAAAGCTAACTAAAACACTTGAAAGAAAGTACTGGAAATGAGATGTCCACAGGGAGTTTTGAAAAGCTCTGATATTCCTGGGAATGTTAGACACTCTTGGGAACCTCAGATTCCTCAGAATCTGAAAGTATGCACATGAAAAGAACTATGCACTTACCTAAAAATAACATAAGACGGACTTAATCTCTGACTTCTGGGTAACATTTAAACTTGGCGCAAGTAGGAAGTGAAGGCTAAAGCAGCACTAGAAACTGCCTTCTGAATCTGTGAGGACATGTTCTAATGCCCACAGAGCCTCTAGAAAAAGACTGTTAGATTTGTTAATCCAAGATATATAAGGAATTCTCTGCCTAGTTATTAGCTGACCACTATGCAAACTGCATAAATACTTCAATTGCCATATATATCAAATAATATAGACACTAAACAAATACAGTAAACAACAATGGCATAAAAACAACTGTCCAGGGGAAAGGAAATACTGATTTACAAAGTTGCCAAATTATATTTTTAAATGTCCGATTTTAAGAAAAATTTACATGATGAGATGTTTAAGGAAATGGAAATGTGCAACCCATACACAAGAAAAATAACTCTTATGCAAAGCCCCAGATATTAAATTTAATAGACAAAGAGTTTAATTTAGTAATTACAAATATATTCAAATGACTAAAATAAAACTAGAGAACTAAAGTTGAGATCAATGCCTTATTAAATAGAAAAAAATCAATGAAGGGATTAAAATTATAAAATAGAACAAAATAGAAATTCTGGACTTAAAAAATATAGTAACTGAAACAAATATTCACCAGAGGGACTCAACAACATATTTGATCAGAGGAAGATGTCAGAGAACTTGAAGATAGGTCAATAAAGATTTTCCAGTCTGAGGAACAGAAAGAAAAAAAGGATAAAGAATGAACAGACCTGTGGAACACCATCAAACACAGCAACATTTACTTACTGGGGGATGTGAAAGAGAAGAGAGAAAAATGGGGAGAAAGAATAGCTGAAGAAAATTTTCATATTTCATATAAATATCTGAAATGTAGAAAGCTTCTGATACATATATTTTTATTCTGCATGTGCAAGAAGCTCAACAAGTAGGATAAATTAAAAAACTTCCCCACCTAGACCCAGCATACTCAAAATGCCAAAAGCAAAATACAGAGAGAAAGTCTTGAAAATGTCAGAAGAAAAAGTTATTTATAATGTGAAAATAATTATCATTGGGATTAATAGCTTCCGATCAGAAACCATAAAGTATAGAAGGCAATAGGATGACATAATCAAAGTACTGATATGAAAAGCATATTGACCAAAAATTCTAGAGAGAAAAATTACCCTTCATAGTCAAAACAATTTCAGATTAACAAAGTCTTAGAGAATTGATCTGAAGCATACCTGTCCCATCGAAATATTAAATGGTATCTTTCCAGCTGAAAACATGTATCAAACAGAAACTCAAATCTATATGAAGAATAAAGATCAATGGTAACTGTAACTACTTAGGTAAATGTAAAATAAAAAAAGCATGAATGGATTTTTGTTTATAACACTTTTCTTCTATCAGATTAAAAAAAATTAAATAAACCATTAATTATAAAATTACATTGATGAAACTTTGTTTTAATATAGATTATTTTAAAGTAAAATGTCATTTTCAGTTTTCAGAAAAAGCACTAAAAAGGCGACTTTAAAAACATAGCAAAAGAAAAAAACATTAAAATGACATACTATAAAATATCTATTTAACACAAAGGCAGATAATAGTGGAGAAATAGAAAATCAAAGAGAACATAAGATATAAAAAAATACAAAATGGCAGTATGGATTCTACCTTATCAACAATACATTAAATGCAGACAAATAGACTTTAAAAAAATGTTTCTAGAGACAAATAGGGATATTTTACAATGACACATGGTTAAATACATTAGGAATATACAACAAATATCTATCCATCTATACCTATATACACACATACAGTAACATAGTTCCAAAATACCAATATACATGAAGCAAAAGCTGACAGAAATGAAGAGAGAAATAGAAAATTCAATAATAACAGTTGGAAATTTCAATATCCCACTTTCTAATGGCTACAGCTAGGCAGATGATCAACAGTGCAAGAGAAGAGTTGAGCAACTCCATACACCGACCATATCTAACAGACTTCTACACAACGCTACCAACAACTGCAGCATCTCAATCACACATGATATAAACACGTTCTCCAGGATCCAACATTTGAATGACAATAAGACAAGAGCTTTATTGCAATTAAAAATATTTTAATTCTATATAGCACATTCTCCAACCACAATGAATAAAATTAGAAACGAATAACAGAAGAATAATTTGGATTGACACTCCTGAATGAGTAATAAATGAATTTCAAGGGAAATAAGAAAATAATTTGAGATGAATATAAAGGAAACTCAAAAATCTAAAATTTATGGAATACAGCTAAAGCAATACTTAGAGAAAAAAATATATATATAGCTGTAAATGCTGACCTTAAGGGAAAACAGAAGTTTTAAATAAATAATCTAATCTTACAATTTAAAAACTTAAGAAAAGAAAACTAAAGACAAATCAAGAAGAAAGGAGGAAATAGAAAAGATTAGAGCGGAAATAAGCAAAATTGAGACTAAGAAAAACAAGTCTCAAATTAGTAAAATCAGGAATTAAAGAGGTGACATTACTACTAAAATTGAAGAAACAGGAATTATTTTAATGGATGAGTACAAAAAATGTTAATAAATCAGTAGTCTAGAGGAAATGGACAAATTCTTCAAAAACTACTAAAATTGCCTCAAGAAGACAAAAGAACATCTCAAAAGACCTATAATGAGAACAAAAATTAAATTACTAACCCTAAAATTTCCCAAACATAAAAGCATTTATCCAATTAACTTCTGGTAAATTCCATCAAACATTTAAACAATGGGCATCGATTACTCACAAACACTTCAAAAAACAGAACAAAACAGAAGAGAACGCTTCACAAATCATTTATGAGAGCCGCACTGCCTTGATACCAAAACTAGGCAAGGACATCACAAGAAACAAAAATTACACACAAATCCATCTTGTGAATATTGACTCAATTTGCCTAAACATAATATTCTCAAACTGCATTACCGACAAAGAAAATGATGGTACCACATATAAGTAGGTTTTCTCCCAAGAACGCAAGATATTTTTAAAATCTGAAAATCAAAAATACCGTACCATATTAGTAGAATAAATGACAAGACTACATGATCATCTCAATAACACAAAATGAATAAATGTGGTAAACAAGGTGGAAAATGTAAGATTAATAGAAACAAATTAATTATATCTCCATATACAAGCAAGAAGCAATCTAAAAATAAAATTGAAAAAAGAATCCCATCTCTAATAGCAACACAATGAATGAAATTGCTAGTGATAAGTTTAACAAAAGTAAGACAAAATTTGTATATTGAAAATTATACAACATTGCTGAAAATAACTAAAGGGAATGTAAATGAATAGAAAGACATTCCGTATTTATAGATCAAGTGACTTAACATTATTGAAATGGCAATTATCCCTAAATTGTTTTACAGAGTCCATTTAATCTCTATCAAATACTCAGGTGTTTTGTTACTATTGTTGTTGTTGATAAAATTGACAAGTTTAGGGCGAGCATGATGGTGGACAGGACAGATGTGTAGCCCACCTCTCCCAAGCCATCAGGTGAGAGGAAAGGTGGTCTGGACCTTCCCTGTGTGTGGATTATTGGAGTGGACAGACAGCTGGAGACGCCCAGCAAACTGGCGGATTGCTATATATGAGGGGTAATTTAAAACCACAGACTCTGTTGTAGAGATTCTTCCTTGCTTAGTCTTGCGGCTGGCAGGCCCCACCCCTAAGGAGGTCAGCAGCTTGTAAATGCTGATAAAACCCAACTGACAAATATTTATTCCTGAACTGAGGGAGGCATCCGAAAGGAGAGCCACTCAAAACCACGGGGAGCTGGGCAACCTGTTGGACAACTGAAGGGAAGGGATCCTGCTGGGGAAACAGACATTTTGAACTACCCAAAAGGACGGGCACCTTTCCCCCAGGTGTTGGAGGGGGCTGGCGGTTCAGGCTGCGCGGTGAACTGGTGGGTGCCGATCCAAAAGGGAAACTCTGAACGATAAAACTCAGAATAAGTTCCCTGAACGCTCCAACCATGGGAACCGGCTACAGCTACTGAAGCCGCGGACCCAGCTTCAGCCCCAGGAATCAACTACAGCAGCTAAAACTGCAAACCCGCCAGTGACTGCCCGAACTCAGCACCACTCCCCCTACAGCCAATTGCAGTTGCCAGTTTGCAGGAGAACCTGGGAACAGAGTGGAAAGACTTAAGAAGCATGGACACCTGCACTGAGTGGGAAGGTCAGTCGCAAGTGCTGTCTGGAAAAGAAAAGCCAAGGTTACACAATTCTTAGGCGACAAACTTTTACAGAAATTCCAAAAAGGCAATCGGCCACGGAAGGTGGTTACCATGGTAACAGTATAAACTGTAAATCAGGTATAAGCCTCGGAACCACTCACAGCGCCACCTGGTGTCCCCAAAGTATATTGCAGTATGAATATATTCCTACAAAAGTTGATCCCTACAGCAGACATATAGATATATACAGGTATATTTCTACATGCAAGAATATTTTTGTAGTTAGTGCCTTTTTTTTGTTTTTGTTTTTTTTGTTTTTGTTTTCTTGTTGTTGTTTTTTTTGTTTTGGTCTGTTTTTTCCTCACCATTTTCTTGGAGGAGATTTCGATAATCTTTTACTATTACTTTTTATATAGATATATTTTTTATTTCTATGTTTTCTAATTTTAATTTCTTCTTTCTTCTCTTTTAACATTTCTACTAACACCACTTTTTTCTCTCTTTTTTCCTTTCTTTCAATTATTTTACGATTATCACTGTTTTTATTGCAGTTGTTTCTTATATTGCTGTTGTCGTGGCTGTTGCCTGTATGTCTATGTGCTTCTGTCTGTCTCTGTATCTATGGGCCTGTGTGCCTGGTAACCTTTGTATCTGTTTATTTGTTCATTTGGTCTCAATGAGCTTGGTGTTACGACCTGCAACTCTGAGCTCCAAGTACTCCCCTCCACTCTCACTCCATGATCTGGAGACCTGCCCCCCCCCCAGGAGTCCAGATTCTTGGATGAACTCTCCAGAGGTGTAGACAGGAGCTGGACTTCAGCTGTCTAATGCTGACTCTGCGGCAAAGGAGCGAGAAGACGACAGTCGGCTAATAGGGAATCACACTGGAGTGGTGGTGCCCCGAGGTGCAGAGTAACAGCCGTCTTCAGCAATAACAAGGCCCACCCCCAGATATCCCATAGCCTCTCCTCCTGTCTTTCTGGGCAACCAGATGAGGCTGAGCATCTTCTCAGATGGCAACCACCACAGAACAGACCTGGGTCTGAAACACAGGCCCCGTGAGTAAAGGGTTTGCCTGAGGCGGCACTGACCTGGGTGGAACACAGGGACTAGAAAACACACCCACAGAGCCAGGAAACTCCCAGGGTGGGGCTGATCCAGAGGACCGCTTTACTGAGCCTAAGACTCACCTGGCTCTCAGGGGATCACCAGCCTATAGACAAAGGAGGCCAAAAAGCTATAGCTGACAACTAATCGTGCTGTGAATACAAACCCTCAGGACTAAAGACAGGGCCTGAGGCACAGGTTCTGGGAACTCAAATCAGCCTCTTCTCTGCAGAGGAATCTAGCAGGGTCAGAAACAAACTCCCACAGGGTTGTTCCGTTCACCCAGTAACATAAACTAAGGGTGGGGCTGGAACTGAGAGAACACCTCCAGCCTCCATCAAGTGCCCGAGGTTGACAGGCCACACCACCCCCTGCTAGATAAAGACAGAGAGTAGCGGCCTAGACAGACACAGACTACCCTGTGACTTAGGCAGCTGCAAACCCGTGGAGTATCTGCTTAATGCAGACAACTGACTGGGTCACAGCCCTGTGGGGCTAGCAGTGACTGGGTGTGACAGAGCTGCAAGGTGTGGAAGGAGGCATCAATCTTCCCAGACTGATCTATTTACTGGGTGGCTCCTCCTGACTCCACGCAGCACTGGAGCAAGCCATATTAGAGCAGTCACCAGACCCCTGTGATCCAGTTCCCAGGGACCTCTTGAACTCTCCCACCCGAGGCAGCTGCTGACTGAGACAATTGATTTGGACCTTTTCAACTGAGCCACTCACCCTGGGGACTATCCAGGTGGTGCCCTGGGTGTGTGGTTGTAGGAAGGTTTGATTTTCCTTTTCCATTTGTTGCCTGTGGTGGGTGGGTGACTTAATTGCTGGTATTTCTCCACAGCTGAGACTTCAACCCAGAGTAACTGTTTCACTAGGGTCAAATAGAAACCAGCTGAAAACAAGACAGAATCACTTAGCCCCTCTACACCAAACAGGGCTCCAGTTTCTCAGGCCACAGTGGGTCCTGTTTGTATGGGTCCTCAACAAAACACCAGGAGAGAAATCAAAGGGAGTAAAACAATCATGGGGCAGAATCAGCAGAAAAACTCTGGTAACATGAATAACCAGAATAGATCAACCCCCCCAAGGAAAGATACTGCAGATGTAATTGAAGATCCCATTCACAAACAACTGGCTGAGATGTCAGAAATCGAATTCAGAATTTGGATGGCAAACAAGATTAACAAAATGGAACTAGGAATTCGTGGAGAAATTAAAAAGCTGTCTCAAGAATTTAACAAATTTAAAGACAAAACCACCAAAAACTTAGACACACTGAAGGAAGAATTTGCAGCCCTCAAAGATATGAAAAATACAGTAGAATCCCTTAGCAACAGAATGGATCAAGCAGAAGAAAGGATTTCTGACATTGAAGATAAAGCCTTTCAACGCTCCCAAACTCTCAAAGAGGAAAAGAAATGGAGAGCAAAAGTGGATCATTCTCTCAGAGAGCTCTGAGATAACTTGAAGAAGGCAAATGTCCGAGTCATAGGAATTCCTGATACAGATGAAGTGGCCTCACTGGGCACAGAGGCCCTTCTGCATGAAATTATGAAAGAGAATTTTCCAGACATGCCTAGAGAACCTGAAATTCAGATAGCAGATAGCTACAGAACCCCAGCACGACTCAACCCCAATAAGACATCCCCAAGGCATATCATAATTAACTTCACTAAAGTTAATATGAAAGAGAAAATTCTCAAAGCAGCCAGGCGAAAGAAAACTATTACCTTCAAAGGAAAGAACATTTGAATGACTGCAGATTTCTCTGCTGAAACTTTTCAAGCCAGAAGAGGGTGGTCATCAACGTTTAATCTCCTAAAGCAAAATAACTTTAAACCCCAAATCTTGTACCCAGCTAAACTGAGTTTTATTTATGATGGAGAAATTAAATACTTTAATAACATTCATATGCTGAAGAAATTTGCCATAACCAAACCAGCTCTTCAGGATATTCTCAGACCTATCCTACATAATAACCAACCCAATCCTCGACTACAAAAGTAAACGCACTCAGAAACTTCTGATCAAACTCCAACTTCCACAATGGCAAAAGAATTAAAAATGTCCACTGGACTTTTGAAAAACTCAATACCCAAAATTTCACCAAACTTATCAATACTCTCCATTAATGTGAATGGCTTAAACTGCCCTCTAAAGAGACATAGGTTAGCTGACTGGATACAAAAACTCAGGCCAGATATTTGTTGCATACAAGAGTCACAACTTAAAAGACAAATGCAGACTCAGGGTGAAAGGATGGTCATCCATATTTCAGGCAAATGGCAACCAGAAAAAAGCAGGTGTTGCAATTTTATTTGTGGATACAATAGGCTTTAAGCCAACAAAAGTAAGGAAGGACAAAAATGGTCACTTCATATTTATTAAGGGTAATACTCAATATGATGAGATCTCAATTATTAATATCTATGCACCCAACCAGAATGCACCTCAATTTATAAGAGAAACTCTAACAGACATGAGCAACTTGATTTCCTCCAACTCCATAATAGTCGGACATTTTAACACTCCTTTGGCAGTGATGGATCGATCCTCCAACAAAAAGCTGAGTAAAGAAATTCTAGATTTAAATCTAACCATCTAGCATTTAGATTTAGCAGACATCTACAGAACATTTCATCCCAACAAAACTGAATACACATACTTCTCTTCACCCACGGAACTTACTCCAAAATGGATCACATCTTAGGTCACAAGTCTAACCTCAGTAAATTTAAAGGAATAGAAATTATTCCATGCATCTTCTCAGACCATCATGGAATAAAATTTGAGATGAGTAACAACAGGAATCTGCATATTCATACAAAAACATGGAAGTTAAATAACCTTATGCTGAATGATAGCTGGGTCAGAGATGAGATCAAGAAGGAAATTGCCAAATTTTTGGAACAAAACGACAATGAAGACATGAACTATCAGAACCTCTGGGACAACGCAAAGGCAGTTCTAAGAGGGAAATTTATAGCACTGCAAGCCTTCCTCAGGAGAATGTAAAGACAGGAAGCAAGCAACTTAATGGAATATCTCAAGCGACTGGAAATGGAAGAACACTCCAACCCCAAATCGAGTAGAAGAAAAGTAATAACCAAAATTAGAGCAGAACTAAACAAAATTGAAAACAAAAGAATAATACAACAGATCAATAAATGAAAAAGCTGGTTTTTTGAAAAGGTCAACAAAATAGATAAACCTTTGGCCAACCTAATCAGGAAAAAAAGAGTAAAATCTCTAATCTCATCAATCAGAAATAACAAAGACAAAATAACAACAGACTCCTCAGAAATCCAAAAAATCCTTATTGAATATTACAAGAAACTTTACTCTCAGAAATATGAAAATATGAAGGAAATTGACCAATACTTGGAAGCACATCACCTTCCAAAACTTAACCAAAATCAAGTGGAAATGTTGCACAGGCCCATATCAAGTTCAGAAATAACATCAACCATACAAAATCTCCCCAAAAAGAAAAGCCCGGGACCAGATGGTTCTACGTCAGAATTCTACCAAACCTTTTAAGAGGAATTAGTACCTATATTACTCAACCTGTTCCAAAAAGTAGAAAAAGAAGGAAGACTACCTAACACATTCTATGAAGCAAATATCACCCTGATCCCAAAACCAGGAAAAGACCCAACAAGAAAAGAAAATTATAGACCAATATCACTAATGAGTATAGATGCAAAAATATTCAACAAGATTCTAACAAACAGAATCCAGCAATATATCAAACAAATCATACATCATGACCAAGTCGGTTTTATCCCAGTGTCTCAAGGCTGGTTCAATATATGTAAATCTATAAATGTAATTCAGCACATAAACAAACTAAAAAACAAAGACCATATGATTCTCTCAATCAATGCAGAAAAACCTTTTGATAACATCCAACATCCCTTGATGATCAGAACACTTAAGAAAATTGGTATAGAAGGGACATTTCTTAAACTGATAGAGACCATCTATAGCAAACCTACAGCCAATATCATATTGAATGGAGTTAAATTGGAATCATTTCCACTCAGATCGGGAACCAGACAAGGCTGCCCATTGTCTCCATTGCTTTTTAACATTGTAATGGAAGTTTCAGCCACTGCATTTAGGGAAGAAAAGGCGATCAAGGGTATCCATATAGGGTCAGAAGAGATCAAACTTTCACTCTTCGCAGATGATATGATTGTATATCTGGAAAACACCAGGGATTCTACTACAAAACTCTTAGAAGTGATCAAGGAATACAGCAGCATCTCAGTTACAAAATCAACATTCATAAATTGGTAGCCTTTGTATATACCAACAATAGTCAAGTTGAGAAAACAATTAAGGACTCTATCCCATTCACAGTAGTGCCAAAAAAGATGAAATATTTGGGAGTTTATCTAACAAAGGATGTGAAAGATCTATATAAAGAGAACAATGAAACTCTAAGAAAAGAGATAGCTGAGAATGTTAACAAATGGAAAAATATACCATGCTCATGGTTGGGAAGAATCAACATTGTTAAAATGTCCATACTACCCAAAGCAATATATAATTTCAATGCAATCCCCATTAAAGCTCCACTGTCATACTTTAAAGATCTTGAACAAACAATACTTCGTTTTATATGGAATCAGAAAAAACCTTGAATAGCCAAGACATTACTCAAAAATAAAAACAAAGCAGGAGGAATCACAATACCAGACCTCAGACTATATTACAACAAATCGATAGTGATCAAAACAGCATGGTACTGGCACAAAAACAGAGAAGTAGATGTCTGTAACAGAATAGAGAACCAAGAGATGAATCCAGCTAACCATTATTTAATCTTTGACAAGCCAATTAAAAACCTTCAATGGGGAAAAGATTCCCTATTTAACAAATGGTGCTGGGTGAACTGGCTGGCAACCTGTAGAAGACTGAAACTGGACCCACACCTTTCATCATTAACCAAGATAGACTCTCACTGGATTAAAGATTTAAACCTAAGACATGAAACTATAAAAATACTAGAAGGGAGTGCAAGGAAAACCCTTGAAGAAATTGGGTTGGGCAAGTTTTTATGAGAAGGACCCCCCAGGCAATTGAAGCTGCTTCAAAAATACACTATTCGGGGTTGATCAAACTAAAAAGCTTCTGCACAGCCAAGAACACAGTAAGTAAAGCAAGCAAACAGCCCTCAGAATGGGAAAAGATATTTGCAGGTTATGTCTCCGACAAAGGTTTAATAACCAGAATCCACAGAGAACTCAAATGCATTAGCAAGAAAAGAACAAGGGATCCCATCACAGACTGACCAAGGGACTTCAAGAGAAACTTCTCTGAAGAAGATAGGTGCACGGCCTTCAGACATATGAAAAAATGCTCATCATCTTTAATCATCAGAGAAATGCAAATCAAAACTACTTTGAGATATCATCAAACTCCAGTGAGACTAGCCTATATCACAAAATCCCAAGACCAGAGATATTGGCGCGGATGTGGAGAAAAGGGAACACTTTTGCACTGCTGGTGGGAATGCAAATTAATACATTCCTTTTGGAAAGATATATGGAGAACACTTAGAGATCTAAAAATAGATCTGCCATTCAATCCTGTAATTCCTCTCCTGGGCATATACCCAGAAGACCAAAAATCACATCACAACAAAGATATTTGTACCAGAATGTTTATTGGAGCCCTATTCATAATTGCTAAGTCGTGGAAAAAGCCCAAGTGCCCATTGATCCATGAATTGATTAATAAATTGTGGTATATGTACACCATGGAATATTATGCAGCCTTAAAAAAAGATGGAGACTTTACCTCTTTCATGTTTACATGGATGGAGCTAGAACATATTCTTCTTAGTAAAGTATCTCAAGAATGGAAGAAAAAGTATCCAATGTACCAGCCCTACTATGAAACTAATTTGGGGCTTTCACATGAAAGCTATAACCCATTTACAACGAAAAAACAGGGGGAGGGGGAAAGGGAGGTGAGGGAGAGGGGTTGTGGGTAGAGGGAGAGGAATTGATGGGATTACAGCTGCGGTGAATCTTACAGGGGTATATGCGAAACTTGGTAAATGTGGAATGTAAATGTCTTGGCACAGTAACTGAGACAATACCAGGAAGGCTATGTTAACCATTGTGATGAAAATGTGTCAAACGGTCTATGAAGCTAGTGTATGGTGCCCCATGATCATATCAATGTACACAGCTACGATTTAATAAAAAATCAATCAATAAATAAGAAGAATTTAACAGCTTGTTAAAGACCAAGATGGCCAGATTCAGTGAAGTGCAGATACAGTGAAGTGCAGATTTCTTTTTACTCATTAAAAAAAAGGTGAAATTTACTACACATTATTAAAAATTTCACTGAACGTGTTATTAAAAACAAAGCAATCCTTTAACCATTTAAAAGTTTAATATAGAAAATTGAACACAAAATTTATGGACACCCCATATCTTGGTATACAAAGGAAAAACATGTAATTTAGGAAAAATAAAATTACTCAATGTAAACTGAAAAAATAAATAAATAAAATAAAATAAAATGGTGCAGTTGCTTTGCAAAACAATTTGGCAGCTCCTCAAAATGTTTAACATAGAATTACTATATAATTTGGCAACTCCTTTGATATGTATAAAACATATGTTCAAACCAAGCTTGTCTTGAATATTCATTGCCGCACCTCGGCATCAAGCCGCAGCGAGGTGGCGCTGTCCGCGTTGTAAGACGCATGGGTAGGTGGTCTGTGCTCCTCGGAGCGAAGCCCCCAGCACCCCTAGTATGCGACAGCAGCGCAGAAGTTGCCTAGCATACTTTTTGTTGAACGTAATGACTCACGAGGTGCGGCATTAAAGCCTGAGGAATGCCTGTGAATGAAACCTGTCTGTTCAGTTGAATGCCTGATTGTCTTTAGAAACTAAGAATAAACATAATGACTTACTGATCCATAATTAAACATAGTAAGAATGCCTGTGGAGACTCAGTGTCTCCAGGGGGAACGGTGCAATAGCACGCCCCTATCATAAATGTCAGTGAATTGAGACAATGCAGGAGCAGCAAACAAGATGTTCCATCCAGATATGTGCTTACACCACCCACAGCCACCCACGACTTAAAACTTTCCACATACCTTTACATTTCATATATTTCCTAATACTATAATCACTTACATAACCCACACACATATGAAATCTTTTAATCACATTAGAAGTAAATAATTTGTGAATTATTACTAATACTAGTAGTTATAAAGAAAGAATTTTCACGTTTTAAAACTTCAACCTTTGAAGCATTTACTTAGATAAGGGGTAGTGAAAGACACAACTGATAACCAATAACCTTTATTCCCCCTTGCGAACAGAACCCCTTGCGGGCAAAACCCCTTGCGGGCAGGACATTGTGCAAGTGGGATGGTTGAATACTCACATCTACAAGGTTAGATAATAACTTGTAAGGCTCAGCAAGTTGTAAAAATACCTTTTGTAATTTGTAATGCTTTGTCAAAAATGTATAAATATCAACTCAAAATTCAGTAAAGTACAGCTGCTTCCTTCATCACTTTGCTGTGTAGCAGTCTGTCATTTATCCTGCGTCGACCTCTCAACCAACCTGTACCGTTCGCCCTGAGCACCCTCGGACTGAGGCCCATCGACCGGCGGTCCGCGGCAATTCATTGCAGAATTATTATAGTAGCCAAGAAGTGGAACAACCCAAATGTCCAGTAAGGAATGAATAAACAAAATGTAGGGTGTCTACATAATGAAATATTATAGGACCATAAAAAGGAATGAAGTAGTGATACTTGCTGTGGCATTGAGCAACCTTATAGGCATCATCCTAAGTAAACGGAGTGAGACACAAAGGCCGTATATTGTATGATTCCATTAGTGAGAATGTTCAGCGAATCAACAGAAGCAAAGTGTAAATTAGTGGTTGCTGAGACAGAAGAGCAGGGGAAATGACATGTGACTGCTCCTTAGTGTAGGGCTTCTTTTTACCATGAGAAAAATGTTCTAAAATTAGGCGCCCATAGTTCAGTGGTTAGAAAGTTGCTGTGATTGCACAAATTCCATGATTATACTATTGATAAAAAACAATGAATTATTTGCATTAAGCTGATGAATACTTGGGAGGCTGAGGCAAGAGAATCGCTTGAGCCCAAGAGTTTGATGTTGCTGTGAGCTATGATGCCAGGGCACTCTGCCAAGGACAACAAAAAGTGAGACTCTGTCTCAAAAAAAAGAAAGAAAAAGAAAAATGATACTGCATATATGTCTTATGATAATGTATAAACAAATTTTAAAGTGCACAAACAATATTTTTTATGGACACATACAAATATGTATGTATTTAAAGTAATGAGTAAAATTTCTAAATATACAAAGAACAAAATAATGAACCAACTTAGGATAGAGGTCATCTAATGGGCAGGGTAAAGATACAAAGTAGCAGTCAGCAGAAACAAGCTGTTTTAATTTTTATAAGCAAAAATTAAGAGTCAAATTAATGAGAGTTGTGTTGATTTGGGGGGATTCATATACATTCTTTTTTTTAAATCTATACATTTGAAAGATTTTATTTTTACAGAACTACAGTTGACCTGCCATCATGCTGTGTTCATTTTCATATGGTGGCATCTTCTGTGGGGCTAGACTTGTCCAGGCCTCACCCATTCAAATTCCACCACCCCTTTGATGCAAGTGGTGTCCATCAGAAAACTGATGTTTGTCACACTAAAAGTCCCTTCCACTCACTTGATACTGGGCATGGCTTGCTTTGTAATTTTGGAAGTCAGATTTTGGAAGACGGATCTGCATCTGTTTACCTTTGACACCCCTGGAATGTTTGCAAAGTGGTATACACACCGTCCAGACTAAGATGTTATTTGGAAAAGTGCCACATAAATAAACTAGTACAAATCCTTGCCAAAGTTTAGATCCTGAACTTAAAAGTACATGGATGTTTTTCTTGTTAAATACAGTATACTAAGGATGGGAGAACACAGGACCAGAATTGGGATAATAGCCACAGAATAAACATGTTGATTAAAGACAAAACCTTGTGATGTTCCCAACTTACATTAAGTAAAATATTTTAGAGATTCCCATAGAACAGCAACAGTAATAGTGATGATAATAAATCATATACTTAATATTTATCTTGCTAGTGTCAGGTCCTGTTGTAAGTATTCTGTATGTATTGTATACCCACAAAAATCAAAAATGTTTTGTGCTACATTTACCTGAGGACATGGAGGAATTAGAGACCCAGAAAGATTAAGTAATTTGCCTCTTACTAATCGAACGTCAGTTTCAGAGCATATACTTAAGACATCTCTGTGTAAAGACCTCTTTGGATAGATGTGAAATTGTTCTCATTGACACCACCTACATTTCTAGTTCCCATGGTCCCAGTTTCCAGGGAAAATTTATAAGATGGCCAGAGATTCTCTTGTTTTTCTTTATTTGGTTTATTCTTTAGATAAATTGGAAATAACTTCTCCACTGACCCCGTGTAATCAAATAGTTTTGAAAATCCCTGTGTTCCTTGGCCCATGAATTTGCTTTTCTGATGTACAGAGATAAATCTTGAGAACGTGGAGTAAAGCAGCTTCGCCACCTGTGTGGAAGGCCCTCTTAAGTATTTTGTCAAAAGGAGAGGTGTGGAATGAAATTTCTGGGTGGGCTATGCCGAATATATCTAATTTTTAAAGATTTCCATTTCCAGATTAGAAAACAATCCAAGTCAGCTGTTAAGACTATCAACATAAAATAGATTTCAGAGATCTGACTTGATTTTAAAATATCAGACTCCGAAAACTAATTTGTGAAAGGGAATTGGTGTGAATGACAAGCTCTCATCTCATAAGCGGGTGGATGAGATATTCCTTTATCTGGCCCTTCTCACTGTTTTTTATTATAGCCTGTTGACAAATGTCATGCTATGCATTCATGCAGACAGATTTCACTTTGCTCTGGGAAAAATTACCTTAGATCTTACATAAATTTCTTCTTTATGAGACCTGAATCCCTTTAAGCCTCATTGTGATCATCTTAGACATTCTACTGTACCAAGGGGAGAGTGGGAAGAGGCAACATGTGACCAGTACAAGGTTAATGAGCCTCCAGCTTCTTTATGTAGCTACATCGGGAAGAATTGGGGCCATACCTTTGCCTTTTATACCTTTTGCCTGTGAGGCTGCATCAGAACTATTCACAGTGCAAATCCTGGAGGCTCCAGGAAGACTTTTTCCAGTAGACCAAGCACCCTGGGCATTTTGTGCATTGAAGAAAGGGATTGTGAATTCCTTGTCTTTGCTGTTCCACACTCACGATGTCATGACAGTGATCAGGCCGCATTTACTTATGCCAGCCTCATTGTGAGAGGAAAATACATCCCCATTGTCCTGCAGTTCTAACTCTCAGCATTTTCCTCTAATCCAGCAGTTCTCAACCTGTGGGTTGCAACCCCTTTTAACTGTATTAAAGGTTTGTGGCATTAGGAAGGATGGTTGAGAACCACTGCAAAGTCTAATCCTTCTTATCCTGTCCTTGGAAAGTAGCTGCAACGCCTCTGCCTCCCTGGTTTCCGACCTCTTTCCTACCACATCTCAGACAGTTGTGAGCATCCCTTCCCAGCCGCAGTATTTCCCATCTGTGCTGCAGCACTGCCCATGCTTTTCCACTCTTGGAATTACTCCTTCTGTTTATTTGAATGGACTCTATTTTTCACTCCTGGAATAGTTCCTTTGACTCTGAGTGTGTGTTTGTGATGCTAGAAGTATATAATTCTAGCCTGTTGGGCAAACCTCCTCCTTTCTTTTCTGAAGCTGTTCTCTAGGAAGAAAAAATTACCCTCCAACTCATCTTTTGATCTTCCAGCTGAGATCATCTCTGCCCATCAGTCTGCACAGTAGGACACAAGGAAGGGGGTTCCTTTACGGCAGAGGGCAGGCTACCTTATTTTCTAATTCATACTCATCCTTGCTAAGCTAAAAGCATAAAGGCCTTGGATAGAAATTAAGCAGACTTTCTCCTTATTTCATTGGTGGGTTCATTTGTTCATTACTGTAAGTTAGAGTCTTGAAAGAATATGAGACAATGAACTGGGAAAGGTGATCCAGTTATAGCTAAAAGGGCAAAGTGAATCAATCTCTTCTTATATTTTATAAACTCTTCTACTGAATATTGGGATGTTGTTAAATTCTCTTCTGTTCTAATTTGGCCCAAATGTAAGTGGCTAATGATCTGTGTGAGATCAAGGGATTGTGGGGGTGCTGCAGCCCACTTTAGTATATCTTCAGCAATGTTATCGCAGGGTGTTTATTCCAAAGTTACTGAAGCTAAACATGTCTCACCACTAATAAATTATTAAAGAAGAATCAGTTGGGTTTTGATTTTTCTTCTAAAGGTTGTAGTGTATTCTATATGAGTAATATCTCATCTTCTGAACATGAATAGAATATACCTTTTTCTATAATTTTTGCCTCTGTAGAGAATTACAATTATACCCTGACTTGATTTTAATTTTATCATTCTAAAGTATCATTGAATGATGTTTCTACCCCAAATGGTACTCTTCCCCGCGGTAGCCACATGTACCATCTCTCCCTTCATTTCCATCTCTGCGTAGATCCTACCTTATCAGAGAAGCTTCCCAGGCTCCACTGTATAAAATACTCCCTTCCCAAGCATTATCTGCCCCTTAGATAATGGTAGGGAACTAGTGAGAGAGTGGGTAGAGGGAGATAAGGGTAGAAATTATTTATCCCTTTGTGTTATTCTCAAAATAATTTTTTCCATAAATAAGAATGAATAAATCTAAATAATTTGACAGCATTTTCATAGTTTTCTCCCAGTGCCTGTTCTTTCTCTGGAACAGGGCTCACTTTGTTCCACAGTTGAGACTTGAAGGCTCCCTCACTCCATTCTGGTGGAGAAGGCATGACCCAAGGTCTCAGGTCTCAGGGCAAGTGGTCTGGTGACCCTAGTTTGAGTTTTGATTGTGTTGTAGAAAGAAGGATCTGTAAGCTAACAGGATGTGTTAGCTTTCTGTGGCTGGCTTAACAAACTACCATACATTTAATGGTTAACAGCAACAGAAATTTATCATCTTATAGTTCTGGATAAGAAAAATCCAAAATGGATCTCACTGGGCTAAAATCAAAGTATCAGCAGGCCTATGTCCCTTTAGAGGCTCCAGGGGAGCCTAGGTATTTTCAGCACACAAGTTAACATATTACTTTAAGAATCTCAGGTTCATGTACTGATGTCATTAAATTCAATCCAATCATTGATGTATTTCCCTTAATCTGAAAGCCTTAGACTTTATTCCCATGTATATCACTCAGTTTTCTGCCAATACAAATTAGCAAAATTTTGCATTTCTTTAGGAGCATAAACTTTCTCTGAGGTAAGACTCTTATCTTCCTTGGGTATGCTGGGATTTGTCTCTAGTTAAACTTTTAGAAGTCACAAGGGATGGGGGTAGATCTTGAGAATAATAAACTCCTCTTCATGAAGCAATTGGCTTAGATGAGGTTATTACAAGTAAGGGAAGGCTAGCTTTTTCTGTTGTGGAAGAAAGGGCTATATCTGTGGACAAGAGAGCTCCAGAAAGACTTAGGGACACTCGGTTCTCAGCTTCACTCAAGTCAATATGAACACCCCATGCAAAGTCTCAGGGATCCATTCCTTTCACAGAAGTTCCAGTTTGCATTTGTAAAATGTAATTAACCTCTGAACTCAAGGAGTTTTTTGGTAATTGTTCAACCTATGGGATTTAATTTTATATCATCTTTGAACAATATTTGACCCACAGGTATTAGATCATTTTAGTTAATTATTTAATAAACATTTTAGAAAGTTATTATGACTAAGACTTACATTAGGGACCAACAGCCCTGAACTTGCCATTTCTTTTTGCCAGAACTCCTGTGCAGTTGGCCGTGTTTTAAGGTCAGGGATATAGATGCTGATGGTTTCTGTGAAGGGTAAAAAAGAGCTGGCTCTGAGAGTGCTGAAATAAGCTGGAGGCTGAAACAAACCTTTTCTGCTGAGGTGAGTGATTAAGAACAAGACACAGGAAAAAAAAAGTGGTTTCTTTTCCCTGCCTCTAATCGCTCTTTATTACTTCCTACAGGCAGAGCCTAAGAGAAAGCTGCTGAAAAAGGTGTCTTGGAAGTCTAGAAAAAAGAATTTTACATGAACTTAGACCAGAAAGCCATTAGGCAAATACTTGGAACCTAATAAAACTGTGCCCTTCATTTATCGGACTTAATGTCAGTGTTTCCTCCTTGGTCTCTAAGTTTCCAGAAGGCAAGAACACTGGCTGGTTTTGTCTAATTTGCTTTTCTATTGCCTAATATACTGCCTGACTGAGAGTAAGGAATTCACTAAAAATGGTAGAATAGAGAGACTCCAGAATTTAATAAAGGGTTACTTTTTACATACATGGGATTTTTAGCAATAGCTTCCCACAAAGCATATCCCTATACATGTTTTTAATCTACTTTCTCCCATGTATCACACAAGAGTGGAGTGGAGCGAGAATCTAGTTTGCCTCTAAGGACCATGCACGTGGTAAACCTTGGTATCATCAGTCTTCTGAAGAAGGTTGACTCAGCCAGGAAGCTTGGGCACTGGTTATCTGGTTTCTCCTTCTTCTCGACCTATATTAAAGGCAATGGGAAGAATCAAGGTTGAGAGTTTATGAGTTAGGACACATCTCAGTCTCTGGTTAGTTTAATGCCAGACCCATCTCAGTCTCTGGTTAGTCTCTGGTTAGTTGAAGTTACTTATATAAAAATAACTTGATAAACATTTTACAACCTAAATAAACTGAATGTCATAAGGAATAAGGCTTTGACATGTTGAGCATTCTCAGACATCCCCACCCATCTCAAGACCTGTTTTCTTCTGTGTTCAGTATGATGACTGAATGAGGAATGGCTGTTCTCTACGGGGCCAAGCATGACTGAAGGAAAGCAACTGCGGAGGGCGTCAGAGAGCAAAGAACAGAAGGCCTGAAATGCTAGGAATTGAGGACAGAAAGAATAATACTATCAGACTGCTCTTTGAGAAAATAAATATCAGAAGAGTAGGGCAACAGACAGCAGGATACTGCATAGAATAAATCATTTAAGTTTGAATTGCTTAGAGTCAACATAAGAGTAAATAGAAAGAAATTCTCTGATTCATAGGATAGCAGTGTCAGCATTCAACTTTCTTTACTTATGGGAGTAAATAAACTTGTAATTTCTTTTTTTGACACAGCTTGTCTAATGAGCCTTACTAATGCTAAATAAAGTGGTATATTTATTTTCCATGCATCATCATCATCATATTCCTGAAGGAATCAATCCTATCACCTGATTACATCCTGTTTCATATTTTTCAATCTAATGTCATCACAGAAAACTGTTCTCTCTTCCTTCCTAAAATTCTTCTTAGGACTTGGGGCTCATGTGGCCTGGCAAAAGGTGTCTCAGTTCCTTGGCATACTTACCTGGCTCAAGCTGTGTTTTCTGCTATAATTCTCATTTAAGTTGTGGGCAATGGTATCTTTTGACTGCTGGTATATTTTACTGTGGCATTATTTTCCTCATCTCATCCAATCTTGGAAATCATCCAGAACCTGGTGATCAACATGTCTCTCAGCTCTGTGGGAAAGCAGAGAGGACTGAGAAATAATTAGATTCCCTTTTATCTCAACCCTTAATTAAATCCCTGAGTGCCTATGTTTCCCTTAGCACTGAAGGGCAGCAATCAGGGATCTGTCCTCTAGGGAAGCAATGACCAATAGAACCCTTTGTAATGATGTGGTACCACTATTCACATGTAGCTATTTAAATTTTAATTTAAGTTAATTAAAATTAAATAATATTAAAAATTACTTGTCGTATTTCAAGTGCTAAAATGCCGCATATGGCTAGTGGCTATCAGAGTACCCAGAGGGTTGAAGTATTCTGTCCTCTATGGCAGTCTAGAAAGTAATACTATCCTCAAAAAAGTTTACCTTTCCTGCCGGAATGAGATAATTGGTACCCTATACCTGGGAGAGGTCTGAGAACACATGCCAATTTCAAATGCTGCCTTGTCACTAGTTCTCCTGATTTAAATGCCTTTTCTACCTCTGGCTCTCTAAATGTATCTGTCACTTCCATCCCTCCAAACTGTTCAAAGATCATCGGCTTTGATGGTTTGGTCTGTATTGATCTCCTGTTTTTAAACTACTACAGAGTTTAGTGTTCAGTTATTCTCTTACTATTTCTTATCTTTAGCTATGAGATCTTTAACTATATCATAACAATCATTCCAAGTAGGACTTGGACCTCATCACTCCAAAAAACTGTCCATGTAATGGCCACCAAAAAAAAGTGGCCATGATGTTGCCATATCCTGTGATTACTTACCTACTCTTAGTCTCCCAGTGGCATTTCACTTTGCTCATTCCTTTTTTTTTTTTTTTAAGATGGAGACTTACTTTCTCATCCTCTGCAGAGTGCTATGGCATCATAGATCACAGCAAACCTCAAACTCTTGGGTTCAAGTGATCTTCTTGCCTCAGTCTCCCGAGTAGCTGGGACCATAGGTGCCTACCACAATGCCTGGCTATTTTTAGAGACAGACTCTTGCTCTTGCTCAGGCTGACACTATGCCCATTCTATCTTTTCTGAAATCTATCCTTCCCTTGGCTTTTGAGATACTATACTCTTCTGATTTTCTCCCTAACTCTCTGCCCTCTCTTTATTAGTCATTTTCTCTAGATTTTTCTCATCTCTCAAATGTAATCTAGGAGTTGCTTCTTTAATGCTTTCTCCTTGTGTGACCTCTGCAGTTCACTTAACATTAAATAATATTTATATATGTCCATAAGCTAACAATTATAAATTCAGCTTGGGGAAGCACAGACTCAGACTCTTATAGCTAAGGACTCCTCAAAAAATTCATTTAAATGTTGACTATATATCTAAATTAACACATTTAAAAAAGAATTCTTGATTCTTTCCCCAGCGCTATTTCTGCCCCTTCCAAAACAATAACTCCATCTATCTTGGTCAGTGGTTTCACTACCCTTCTAATTTCCTAAACTGAAATACTAAAGGCTAACTTCGAATAATCCCTCACAAACCATGCATTGGCTAGTCCTCTTAACTCTATCTGCCTTTAAAAGATGTTGCTAATAAAGTATCATCTCTTCATTTTCACTGTTACCATCCTAATTTGAGCTACCACCATTTTTCTGCCCTCCCCCCACCCCCATTTCTTACCTGGATTATTTCCTACCTGAATTATTTCTTAGTGGGGCTTTTATTTCTTTTCCTTTCCTTTCTTTTCTGTTCTTTCTCTTCTTCTTTTCTTTTCTTTTTTTCTTTTCCTTTTACAATTTCTTACCTGAACTATTAAAATCATTTCCTAAGTGCTCAACTATTAGATAGTTTCTCTCTTTAAGAAGTCCAGCTCTCTGTCGGGAGTTTGAAGCCCTTCACAATTCAGTTCCCACCTTCTCCAGCCTCACCTACTGCCAGTTGCCCACTCTGTTACCCAAGACCTACACATTCACCTGCTTTCTGTCCTTTGGTCACATAGAACTCATTATTGGCTTGAAGCCTTTAAACTAACTGTCTCTCTACCTGCAATGCTCTATGCTCTTGTGATTTTAGGCTGCTTTATTTTTTTCTGTTGAGGTCTGAGGGCGAAAGTCTCTGGCTTGTGTGTCCATAACAACCTTAGTTTCTCTCGGTTGCATCCTGGTTAATACCTCATAGTGGTTATCCTCACCTGAGATACTTTCATCATATATCTTTTGAAATTTTACCTTCTTCCATAAGCTTCATGAGAGCTTAAATCTTATCTGTGTCACTGATTCTGTTCCCCAAAATTAAAATAATGCCTGATGCATAGCGGTGTCTTACTCCATTTGTATAGCTATAGCAAAATATCTCAAACTGGGTAATACAGAATAAAGTTAAATTTATTTATTCACAGTTATGAATGCTGTGAAGTCTAAGATCAAGGGTTAGTATCTGAAGAGAGCCTTCTTGCTATATCCATTCCATGGTGGAAGGAAAAAGGGCAAGAGCAGACAAGAGGGGCCCAAACTTGTCTTTTCATAACAGCATCGATCCCATCCCATCATGATGGTGAACTTCTCTGGGCCTCATCACCTTGTAAGGGCCCTATCTCTGAATATTGTAAAATGGCAGTTAAATATCAATATGAGGTTTGGAGGGGGCAAACATTCAGACCATAGCAAGTTGGTATTAAATGAATAAGTTAATGAGCCTTACATTTGGAAGTCATTTAATGAATTACAAAAAAATTTTCTGAACTGTTGCATCAGATATTTTTTGAAATCAACCCATAGGACAATAGTAGTACTATGAACATTTTGAAGACAGAGCTCAGAGACGTCTCATGTGCTTCCAAGGTAATAAATCCTGATGGAAGAAGATGGTCATGATTTTTCTACATTTGGTATTAATCTATAATAGCATTTAGTGTAAAACATGATGCATATTATACACCTTACAAAGCTGTGCTGAATGGACTACTTACACCATAGGGGAAGGGTTAGGTTCATCTTTCTTTCCAATGTGTTTTCTAAAAAAATTAATTAATTAATTAATATATTACCTAATTTTCTTCCTTCCTTTATATACCATGTTTCCACATTATGCATAAAATGAGTATTCATTACTTATAATTGCTTAAATTAATTAAATCATCTTTGGAAACATTTTTAAAGAGAATTTCTGTTCTGTGACATGTGGATTATCAGAGTTACTGATTTGGTATCCACTGATCCAACATATCTAGAAATTCAGCAATGATTCCTGGGTATCATTAAAAAATTAGACTAGAGGGGGAGGAGACAAGATGGCTGACTGAAGCCAGCTTTCCACAGAGGCTCCCGTCCAGTAGGAAAGTTAAAGGACAAAAATTCAGCAAGTAACCTGGTGGATTTGAGCTGCACTAAGAGAGAAGGTTGAAGAACACACGTAAACCCCGCTGAGGCGAGCTGCGACCACAAGGATACAAACAAAAGGTACAAAATCCATCACCGAGCTGACGGGAGTCCCCTCCCCCATGAGAATGGCTCAGAGTGCCCCACAAACAACCAGGAAGAGTTCAAAGGTCCTCCCACTACACTCCATGGGAGAGACCCTCTAAAAACTGGACCTGCCTCCCCTAGTAGGGTGCCACGGCGTCCTCCTGCCAGGCATAAAACTGTATAAACTGTATATAGTCTCTACCTGGAATTCTGAGCTCCCAGTGCTCCCCTTCACTCACACTGAGGTCTGGAGTCCAGTCCTGGTCGGCAGAGAGGGGATCGCACTAGAGTGGCAGCTCCCTGAGGCACAGTGCGACAGCCGTCTTTTGGTGACAATACGGCCAGGCATAAAACCGTGTGAAACTGTGGGTGTTCTCTGCCCACAACCCTAGGCTCCCAGCCCTCCCCGCGCTCCCCTATGCTCTCGCTCCAAGGTCTGGAGGCCTGTCCCCCAGGGGTCCAGACTCTTGGGCAATTGCTCAAGGGGTATAGACAGTGCTGGGCTGCAGCCAGTCGGTGCAGACTCTGGGGTACGGGAGTGGAGAGAGGATGGTTGGCTGGAAGGGAGCTGCACCAGAGCAGCTGTTGCCTGCACCATAAAACAGCAGCCCTCTTTTGCTAGCAATATGACTCACTACCGAATATTCTCAAGCCACACCCCCTGTCTCCCTGGGCAACCAGAGACTCTGAGTATAGGATTTGCCTCAGGCAACTCCAACTTGTAAACCGGGAAACTCCCAGGGTGGGGCTGACCCAGAGGTCCACTTTACTAAACCTAAGACACACCTGGCCCTCAGGGGATGGTCAGCCTATAGACAATACAAGAGCAAAGACAAGCTGATTTGGAACTCAATTCAGCTTCTCTTCTGCAGGGGAACTGCAGAGTTATTCTGTTCTGTTCTGTCAGTAACATTAATCAGGGGCGAGACTGGACCTGAGTGAAAACCCCCCAACCTTCATCAAGCACCCGAGGTTGTCAGGCCTCACCTCCTCCTGCTAGAGAGATGCAAAGCGCAGTGGCCTGGCAGACTTTCTTGTGATTCAGGAAGGTGTAAACTCATGGAGTACAGACTCACTACAGGCAACTGGGTCAGCCAACTGCAGGGCTATCAGTGACTGGGTGTGACAGTGGTGCAAGGTGGGGAAGGAAGCAGCAACCTTCCCAGACCAATCTATTGGCTGGGTGGCTCCTCCTGACTCCATGCAACACTGGAGCAAGCCACACCAGAGTAGTCACAAAACCCCTGTGATCTAGTTTCCAGAGACCTCTTAAACTCTCTCACCCAAGACAGGTGCAGAATGAGACAATTGATTTGGACCTTTTGAACCTAACCAATCGACTGAGGACAAATCAGGTGGTGCCCTGGGTGCACGGTGGTAGGAAGGTTTGATTTTTCTTTTCCAATTGTTTGCCGGAGGGGGGTGGGGTGACTTAATCGCTGATATTTCTCCACAGCTGAGACTTTAATCCAGAGTATCTGTTTCACTAGGGTGGAACAGAAACCAGCTGAAAACAAGACAGAACCACTTAGCCCCACCACACCAGACAGGGCCCCAGTTTCTCAGGCCACAACACTGTACAGGCCCTCAACAAAGCCCCAGGGGAAAAAAATCAAAGGCAGTGAAACAACCATGGGGCGGAATCAGCAGAAAAACTCTGGTAACATGAATAACCAGAATAGATCAATCCCCCCAAGGAAAGATATGGCAGATGTAATTGAAGATCCCATTCATAAACAACACGCTGAGATGTCAGAAATCAAATTCAGAATATGGAATGCAGGCAAGAATAACAAAGTAGAATTAGGAATTCGAGGAGAAATTCAAAAGTTGTCTCAAGAATTTAATGAATTTAAAAACAAAACCACCAAAGACTTAGACACACTGAAGGAAGAATTTGCAGCCCTCAAAGATATGAAAAATACAGTAGAATCCCTCAGCAACAGAATGGAGCAAGCAGAAGAAAGGATTTCTGACATTGAAGATAAAGCCTTTGAACGCTCCCAAACTCTCAAAGAGGAAGAGAAATGGAGAGCAAAAACAGATCATTCTCTACAAGAGCTCTGGGATAATTGGAAGAAGGTCAATATCTGAATCACTGGAGTTCCAGAAACAGATGAAGTGGCCTCGCTGGGCACAGAGGCCCTTCTAAATGAAACTATGAAAGACAATTTTCCCAACATGCCTAGAAATTCTGAAATTCAGATAGCAGACAGCTTCAGAACCCCAGCACGACTCAACCCCAATAAGACATCCCCCAGGCATATCATAATTCACTTCACTAAAGTTAATATGAAGGAGAAAATCCTCAAAGCTGCCAGGAGAAAAAAAACCATAACCTTCAAAGGGAAGAATATTAGAATGACTGCAGATCTCTCTGCTGAAACTTTTCAAGCCAGAAGAGGGTGGTCACTGACTTTTAATCTCCTAAAGCAAAATAACTTTCAAACCCGGATCTTGTATCCAGCTAAACTGAATTTCATTTATGATGGAGAAATTAAATACTTTAATGACATTCATATGTTGAAGAAATTTGCCATAACCAATCAGCTTTTCAGGATATTCTCAGACCTATCCTACATAATGACCAACCCAATCTTATACCACAAAAGTAAACTGACTCAGAAACTTCGGATCAAACTCCAATTTCCACACTGGTGAAAGGATTAAAAATGCCCACTGGACTTTTGAAAAACTCGATACCCAAAACTTCACCAGACTTATCAATATTCTCCATTAATGTGAATGGCTTAAACTGTCCTCTAAAGAGACATAGGTTAGCTGACTGGATACAAAAACTCAGGACAGATATTTGTTGCATACAAGAGTCACATCTTAACTTAAAAGACAAATACAGACTCAGGGTGAAAGGATGGTCATCCATATTTCAGGCAAATGGTAATCAGAAAAAAACAGGTGTTGCAATTTTATTTGCAGATACAATAGGCTTTAAACCAACAAAAGTAAGGAAGGACAAGAATGGTCACTTCATATTTGTTAAGGGTAATACTCAATATGATGATATCTTAATTATTAATATCTATGCACCCAACCAGAATGCACCTCAATTTATAAGAGAAACTCTAACAGACATGAGCAACTTGATTTCCTCCAGCTCCATAGTAGTCGGAGATTTCAACACTCTTTTGGCAGTGTTGGATTGATCCTCCAATGCCGGGAGCCAAAACATCTCACAAGAATACCCCTTGTTATCTTGATTTTACAGGCAAACTGTTCTCAGGAATTCAACCGTAAACAGCAATGGTACTTTCCCCTTGCGTATCTCTTCAAAAATGCACCCCCTGCCTTAGGGTCTTTCTCCTAGTAATTTTCCAGAAACTAGCCCCCTCCCCGCCCTGTTAGGAATAGCCCTTAGTTACTTCCTCATTTGTGTGCTTATAAGTCCAGCTGAAAAATAAACTCGACGGAGCTTGATCAGACTCTTGACTTGCTCTCATTCTTTCGTGTCTCTTGTCCCCTCATTCGACTGACCCCTTTGTTTCCCAGGTCCCTGTTGAATTCCCCGCAGGCTGGGGCACTCCAACAAGAAGCTGAGCAAAGAAATCTTAGATTTAAACCTAACCATCCAACATTTGGATTTAGGAGACATCTACAGAATATTTCTTCCCAACAAAACTGAATACACATACTTCTCATCAGCCCATGAAACTTACTCCAAAATCGATCACATCTTAGGTCACAAGTCTAACCTCAGTAAATTTAAAGGAATAGAAATTATTCCATGCATCTTGTCAGACCACCATGTAATAAAACTTGAGCTGAGTAACAACAGGAATCTGCATACTCATACAAAAACATGGAAGTTAAATAACCTTATGCTGAATGATAGCTGGGTCAGAGATGAGATTAAGAAAGAAATCGCCAATTTTTTGGAACAAGACCACAATGAAGACACGAACTATCAGAACCTCTGGGACACCACAAAGGCAGTTCTAAGAGGGAAATTTATAGCACTGCAAGCCTTCCTCAAGAGAATGAAAAGAGAAGAAGTTAACAACTTAATGGGACATATAAAGCAACTGCAAAAGGAAGAACATTCCAACCCCAAACCCAGTAGAAGAAAAGAAATAACCAAAATTAGAGCAGAATTAAATGAAATTGAAAACAAAAGAATAATATAACAGATCAATAAATCAAAAACCTGGTTTTTTGAAAAGGTCAACAAATAGATAAACCTTTGACAAACCTAATCAGTAAAAAAAGAGTAAAATCTCTAATGAAATCAATCAGAAACAACAAAGATGAAATAACAACAGACTCCTCAGAAATCCATAAAATCCTTAATAAATATTTCAAGAAACTGTATTCTCAGAAATATGAAAATCTGAAGGAAATTGACCAATACTTGGAAGCACATCACTTTCCAAGACTTAGCCAGAATCAAGTGGAAATGTTGAACCCATATCAAGTTTGGAAATAGCATCAACCATACAAAACCTTCCTAAAAAGAAAAGCCAGGAACCATATGGTTTCACGTCAGAATTCTACCAAACTTTTAAAGAGGAATTAGTACCTGTATTACTCAACCTGTTCCAAAATGTAGAAAAAGAAGGAAGACTACCCAACACGTTCTATGAAGCAAACATCACCCTGATCCCCAAACCAGGAAAAGACCCAAAAAGAAAAGAAAATTATAGACCAATATCACTAATGAATATAGATGCAAATGCAAGACAAGATGGCGGACTGAAGCCAGCTTTCAACAAAGGCTCCCGTCCAGAAGGAGAGTTAAGGGACAGGAATTTAGTAAGTATCCTGGTGGACTTGAGCCTCACCAAGAGAGAAGGCTGAAGAACGCACATCAACACCGCTGAGGCAAGTTGTGATCACAAGGACGCAAACAAAAGCTGAGACTTCAAGCCAGAGTAGAAGTTGCAATAGGATCGAACAGAAACCAGCTGACAACAAGACAGAACCACTTTGCTCCACCACACCAGACAGGGCCCCAGTTTCTCAGGCCACAACACTGTACGGGCCCTCGATAAAACCCCAGGGGAAAAACCAAAGGGAGTAAACCATGGGGCGGAATCAGCGGAAAAACTCTGGTAACATGAATAACCAGAATAGATCAACCCCCCCAAGAAAAGATACGGCAGATGTGATTGAAGATCCCATTCATAAACAACTGGCTGAGATGTCAGAAGTCGAATTCAGAATTTGGTTTGCAGACAAGATTAATAAAATGGAATTAGGAATTCGAGGAGAAATTCAAAAATTGTCTCAAGAATTTAACGAATTTAAAGACAAAACCACCAAAGACTTAGACACACTGAAACAAGAACTTACAGCCCTCAAAGATATGAAAAATACAGTAGAATCCCTCAGTAACAGAATGGAGGAAGCAGAAGAAAGGATTTCTGACATTGAAGATAAAGTCTTCGAACGCTCCCAATCTCTCAAAGAGGAAGAGAAATGGAGAGCAAAAACGGATCACTCACTCAGAGAACTCTCAGATAATTCGAAAAAAAACAACATAAGGGTTATAGGAATTTCGGAGAACGATGAAGTGGCTGCCAAGGGCACAGAGGCCCTTCTACATGAAATTATGAAAGAAAATTTTCCAGACATGCCTAGAGAATCTGAAATTCAGATAGCAGACAGCTTCAGAACCCCAGCACGATTCAACCCCAATAAGCCATCTCCCAGACATAGCATAATTAGCTTCACTAAAGTTAACATGAAAGAGAAGATTCTCAAAGCAGCCCGGTGAAAGAAAACTATAACGTACAAAGGTAAGAATATTAGAATAACTGCAGATCTCTCTGCTGAAACTTTTCAAGCAAGAAGAGGCTGGTCATCAACTTTTAATCTCCTAAAGCAAAAAAACTTTCAACCCAGGATCTTGTATCCAGCTAAACTGAGTTTCATCTATGATGGAGAAATTAAATACTTCAATGACATTCATATGTTGAAAAAATTTGCCATAAGTAAACCAGCTCTTCAGGATGTTCTCAGACCTATCCTCCACAATGACCAACCCAATCATACCACAAAAGTAAACTCACTCAGAAACTTCGGATCAAACTCCAACTTCCACACTGGCGAAAGGATTAAAAATGTCCACTGGACCTTTGAAAAACTTAATACCCAAAATTCCACCAGACTTATCAATACTCTCCATCAATGTGAATGGCTTAAACTGTCCTCTAAAGAGGCATAGGTTAGCTGACTGGATACAAAAACTCAAGCCAGATATTTGTTGCATACAAGAGCCACATCTCATCTTAAAAGACAAATACAGACTCAGGGTGAAAGGATGGTCATCCATATTTCAGGCAAATGGTAATCAGAAAAAAGCAGGTGTTGCAATTTTATTTGCAGATACAGTAGGCTTTAAACCATCAAAAGTAAGGAAGGACAAGAATGGTCACTTCATATTTGTTAAGGGTAATACTCAATATGACGAGATCTCAATTATTAATATCTATGCACCCAACCAGAATGCACCTCTATTTATAAGAGAAACTCTAACAGACATGAGTAACTTGATTTCCTCCAGCTCCATAATCGTTGGAGATTTCAACACTCCCTTGGCAGTGTTGGATCGATCCTCCAGAAAGAAGCTGAGCAAAGAAATCTTAGATTTAAACCTAACCATCCAATATTTAGATTTAGCAGACATCTACAGAACATTTCATCCCAACAAAACTGAATACACATATTTCTCATCAGCCCACGGAACTTACTCCAAAATTGATCACATTTTAGGTCACAAGTCTAACCTCAGTAAATTTAAAGGAATAGAAATTATTCCATGCATCTTCTCGGACCATCATGGAATAAAACTTGAATTGAGTAACAACAGGAATCTGCATAGCCATACAAAAACATGGAAGTTAAATAACCTTATGCTGAATGATAGCTGGGTCAGAGATGAGATTAAGAAAGAAATCGCCAATTTTTTGGAACAAAATGACAATGAAGACACAAACTATCAGAACCTCTGGGACACTGCAAAGGCAGTTCTAAGAGGGAAATTTATAGCACTGCAAGCCTTCCTCAAGAGAACAGAAAGAGAGGAAGTTAACAACTTAATGGGACATCTCACGCAACTGGAAAAGGAAGAACATTCCAACCCCAAACCCAGTAGAAGAAAAGAAATAACCAAAATTAGAGCAGAATTAAATGAAATTGAAAACAAAAGAATAATACAACAGATCAATAAATCAAAAAGCTGGTTTTTTGAAAAGGTCAATAAAATAGATAAACCTCTGGCCAACCTAATCAGGAAAAAAAGAGTAAAATCTCTAATATCATCAATCAAAAACAAGAAAGACGAAATAACCACAGACTCATCAGAAATCCAAAAAATCCTTAATGCATATTACAAGAAACTTTATTCTCAGAAATATGAAAATCTGAAGGAAATAGACCGATACTTGGAAGCACGCCACCTTCCAAGACTTAACCAGAATCAAGTGGAAATGTTGAACAGACCCATATCAAGTTCAGAAATAGCATCAACTATACAAAACCTCCCTAAAAAGAAAAGCCCGGGACCAGATGGTTTCACATCAGAATTCTACCAAACCTTTAAAGAGGAATTAGTACCTATATTACTCAACCTGTTCCAAAATGTAGAAAAAGAAGGAAGACTACCCAACACGTTCTATGAAGCAAACATCACCCTGATCCCCAAACCAGGAAAAGACCCAACAAGAAAAGAAAATTATAGACCAATATCACTAATGAATATAGATGCAAAAATATTCAACAAGATCCTAACAAACAGAATCCAGCAACACATCAAACAAATTATACATCATGACCAAGTTGGTTTTATCCCAGGGTCTCAAGGCTGGTTCAATATACGTAAATCTATAAATGTAATTCAGCACATAAACAAATTAAAAAACAAAGACCATATGATTCTCTCAATTGATGCAGAAAAAGCTTTTGATAATATCCAGCATCCCTTCATGATCAGAACACTCAAGAAAATTGGTCTAGAAGGGACTTTTCTTAAACTGATAGAGGCTATCTACAGCAAACCCACAGCCAACATCATATTGAATGGAGTTAAATTGGAATCATTTCCACTCAGATCAGGAACCAGACAAGGCTGCCCATTGTCTCCATTGCTTTTCAACATTGTAATGGAAGTTTTAGCCACCGCAATTAGGGAAGAAAAGGCGATCAAGGGTATCCATATAGGGGCAGAAGAGATCAAACTCTCGCTCTTCGCAGATGATATGATTGTGTATCTGGAAAACACTAGGGACTCTACTACAAAACTCCTAGAAGTGATCAAGGAATACAGCAGCGTCTCAGGTTACAAAATAAACATTCATAAATCGGTAGCCTTTATATACACCAACAACAGTCAAATTGAAAAAGCAGTTAAGGACTCTATCCCATTCACAGTAGTGCCAAAGAAGATGAAATATTTGGGAATTTACCTAACAAAAGACGTGAAAGATCTCTATAAAGAGAACTATGAAACTCTAAGAAAAGAAATAGCTGAAAATGTTAACAAATGGAAAAACATACCATGCTCATGGCTAGGAAGAATCAACATTATCAAAATGTCCATACTACCCAAAGCAATATATAATTTCAACGCACTCCCTATTAAAGCTCCACTGTCATATTTTAAAGATCTTGAAAAAACATTACTTCGTTTTATACGGAATCAGAAAAAACCTCGAATAGCCAAGACATTACTCAGAAATAAAAACAAAACAGGAGGAATCACACTACCAGACCTCAGACTTTACTACAAATCGATAGTGATCAAAACAGCATGGTACTGGCACAAAAACAGAGAAGTAGATATCTGGAACAGAATAGAGAACCAAGAGATGAATCCAGCTACTTACCGCTATTTGATTTTTGACAAGCCAATTAAAAACATTCAGTGGGGAAAAGATTCCCTATTTAACAAATGGTGCTGGGTGAACTGGCTGGCAACCTGCAGAAGACTGAAATTGGACCCACACCTTTCACCATTAACTAAGATAGACTCTCATTGGATTAAAGATTTAAACTTAAGACATGAAACTATAAAAATACTAGAGGAGAATGCAGGGAAAACCCTTGAAGAAATTGGTCTGGGTGAGTATTTCATGAGGAGAACCCCCCGGGTAATTGAAGCAGCTTCAAAAATACACTACTGGGACTTGATCAAACTAAAAAGCTTCTGCACAGCTAAGAACACAGTAAGCAGAGCAAGCAGACAGCCCTCAGAATGGGAGAAGATATTTCCAGGGTATATCTCTGACAAAAGTTTAATAACCAGAATCCACAGAGAACTCAAACGCATCAGCAAGAAAAAAACAAGGGATCCCATCGCAGGCTGGGCAAGGGATTTGAAGAGAAACTTCTCTGAAGAAGACAGGCGCACGGCCTTCAGACATATGAAAAAATGCTCATCATCTTTAATCATCAGAGAAATGCAAATCAAAACTACTTTGAGATATCATCTAACTCCAATGAGACTAGCCTATATCACAAAATCTCAAGACCAGAGATGTTGGCGTGGATGCGGAGAAAAGGGAACACTTCTGCACTGCTGGTGGGAATGCAAATTAATACATTCCTTTTGGAAAGATATATGGAGAACACTCAGAGATCTAAAAATAGATCTGCCATTCAATCCTGTAATTCCTCTGCTGGGCATATACCCAGAAGACCAAAAATCACAACATAACAAAGATATTTGTACCAGAATGTTTATTGCAGCCCAATTCATAACAGCTAAGTCATGGAAAAAGCCCAAGTGCCCATCGATCCACGAATGGATTAATAAATTGTGGTATATGTATACCATGGAATACTATGCAGCCTTAAAGAAAGATGGAGACTTCACCTCTTTCATGTTTACATGGATGGAGCTGGAACATATCCTTCTTAGTAAAGTATCCCAAGAATGGAAGAAAAAATACCCAATGTACACAGCCCTACTATGAAACTAATTTGGGACTCTCACATTAAAGCTATAACCCAGCTACAACTTAACAATAGGGGGAAGTGGGAAAGGGGTGGGGTGGGTAGAGGGAGGGGAATCGGTGGGATCACACCTGTGGTGCATATTACAGGGGTATTTGCGAAACTTGGTAAATGTAGAATGTAAATGTTTTGGCACAGTAACTGAGATAACACCGGAAAGGCTATGTTAACCACTGTGATAAAAATGTGTCAAATGGTTTATGAAGTGAGTGTACGATGCCCCATAATCATATCATTGTATACAGTTATGATTTAATAAAAAAAAAAAGAAATAAATGCAAGGATTTTAGATGAAAAAGAAAAAAGAATATAGATGCAAAAATATTCAACAAGATCCTAACAAACAGAATCCAGCAACACATCAAACAAATGATACATCATGACAAAGTCGGTTTAATTCCAGGGTCTCAAGGCTGGTTCAATATACGTAAATTTAGAAATGTAATCCAGCACATAAACAAATTAAAAAGCAAAGACCATATGATTCTCTCAATTGATGTAGAAAAAGCTTTTGATAATATCCAGCATCCCTTCATGATCAGAACACTTAAGAAAATCGGTATAGAAGGGACATTTCTTAAACTGATAGAGAACATCTACAGCAAACCGACAGCCGATATCATATTGAATGGAGTTAAATTGGAATCATTTCCAGTCAGATCGGGAACCAGACAAGGCTGCCCATTGTCTCCATTGCTTTTTAACATTGTAATGGAAGTTTCAGCCACTGCATTTAGGGAAGAAAAGGCGATCAAGGGTATCCATATAGGGTCAGAAGAGATCAAACTTTCGCTCTTCGCAGATGATATGATAGTATATCTGGAAAACACTAGGGACTCTACTACAAAACTCTTAGAAATGATCAAGGAATACAGCAGCATCTCAGGTTACAAAATCAACATTCATAAATCGATAGCCTTAATATATACCAACAATAGTCAAGTTGAAAAAACAGTCAAGGACTCCATCCCATTCACAATAGTGGCAAAGAAGATGAAATATTTGTGAATTTATCTAACAAAGGACATGAAAGATCTCTATAAAGAGAGCTCTGAAACTCTAAGCAAAGAAATAGCTGAAAGTATTAACAAATGGAAAAACATACCACGCTCATGGCTGGGAAGAATCAACATTGTTAAATTGTCCATACTACCGAAAGCAATTTATAATTGCAATACAATCCCTATTAAAGCTCCACTGTCATACTTTAAAGATCTTGAAAAAACAGTACTTCCTTTTATATGGAATCAGAAAAAACCTTGAATAGCTAAGACATTACTCAGAAATAAAAACAAAGCAGGAGGAATCCTGCTACCAGACCTCAGACTATACTACAAATTGATAGTGATCAAAACAGCATGATATTGGCACAAAAACCGAGATGTCGCCTGGAACAGAATAGAGAACCAAGAGATGAATCCAGCTACTTACCATTATTTAGTCTTTGACAAGCCAATTAAAAACATTCAGTGGGGAAAAGATTCCCTATTTAACAAATGGTGCTGGGTGAACTGGCTGGCAACCTGTATAAGACTGAAACTGGACCCACACCTTTCACCATTAACTAAGATAGACTCTTACTGGATCAAAGATTTAAACTTAAGACATGAAACTATAAAAATACTAGAGGAGAGCACAGGGAAAACCCTTGCGGAAATCGGTCTGGGAGAGTATTTTATGAGAAGGGACCCCTGGGCAATTGAAGCAGCTTGAAAAATACACTACTGGGACATGATCAAACTAAAAAGCTTCTGCACAGCCAAGAACAAGTAAGTAAAGCAAGCAAATAGCCCTCAGAATGGGAAAAGATATTTGCAGGTTATGTCTCCGACATAGGTTTAATAACCAGAATCCACAGAGAACTCAAACGCATTAGCGAGAATAGAACAAGGGATCCCATCGCAGGCTGGGCAAGGGACTTGAAGAGAAACTTCTCTGAAGAAGACAGGTGCACGGCCTTCAGACATATGAAAAAATGCTCATCATCTTTAATCATCAGAGAAATGCTAATCAAAACTGCTTTGAGATACCATCTAACTTCAGTGAGACTAGCCTATATCACAAAATCCCAAGACCAGAGATGTTGGCGTGGATGTGGAGAAAAGGGAACACTTTTGCACTGCTGGTGGGAATGCAAATTAATACATTCCTTTTGGAAAGAGATATGGAGAACACTTAGAGATCTAAAAATAGATCTGCCATTCAATCCTGTAATCCCTGTACTGGGCATATACCCAGAAGACCAAAAATCACATCATAACAAAGATATTCTTACCAGAATGTTTATTGCAGCCCAATTCATAATTGCTAAGTCATGGAAGAAGCCCAAGTGCCCATCGATCCACGAATGGATTAATATATTGTGGTATGTGTACACCATGAAATATTATGTAGCCTTAAAGAAAGATGGAGACTTTACCTTTTTCATGTTTACATGGATGGAGCTGGAACATATTCTTCTTAGTAAAGTATCTCAAGAATGGAAGAAAAAGTACCCAATGTACTCAGCCCTACTATGAAACTAATTTAGGGTTTTCACATGAAAGCTATAACCCAGTCATAACCTAAGAATAGCGGGAAGGGGGAAAGGGAGGGGAGGGAGGGGGGAGGTGGGTAGAGGGAAGGGGATTGGTGGGATTACACCAGCGGTGCATTTTACAAGGGTATATGTGAAACTTGGTAAACAGTCTGTGAAGCTAGTGAATGATGCCCCATGATTATATCAATGTACACAGCTATGATTTAATAAAATTAAAAAAAATTAGACTAGAGGGAGTCTAAGAACATGTTATAGAACAACATAATCATTTTTGAATTGTTTTTTATTAAATTATAACTTTGTACATTGATGCATTTATGGGATTCAGGGTACTGCTTCAATATACTGTGAAATGCTTACATTGAACTAAGTAACACATTCAATGCAATTATACTCATTTCTTAATAGTTTTCAAATGTACCATTGCATCATGCACATTAGGTGAGGTCCCCCAGAATACCCTCCCTCCTTCCATGTCCTCCTTCCCCTCTATTCTCTCTCCTCTTCCCTTCTACTTTCTGGACTATAGTTATGTTTTGCCATTCATATGAGTGTGTAGGTGGTTATAAATTGATTTCATAGTAGTATTGAGTACATTGGATACTTTTTTTTCCATTCTTGAGACACTTTACTAAGAAGAATATGTTTCAGCTCCATCCAGGTAAACATAAAAGATGTTCTCCTTCTTTTTTTATGGCTGCATAGTAAAATGTTTCCATGAAAACAAACAGAAAAACTAGAAAATAACCAAAACCCCTGGACAATATTTACAATGAAACTAAGGGACAGGTAGCCCCATGAATTCCAACATACAAGCATGTAAGGATAACTGACCAACAGCTACGTACGTCAGTAACATCAATGTCTTTGCCGACGGAAGAAAGTAAAAAAACTCCAAGGTGTCTGAAAGACCTAAGACTAGAACTTAAAAATATTTAGTACTTATTTGCATGAAAATGCTGTGATCTAATTTGAGAACAGCTGCTGAAACTAGGAAGGATTTTATCTACTCCACAAAGAGAATCTGCAGCAATGCCTGAAGTAGATGTCATAGATCGCTGCCATGAAAACTTAAAACCAAGCTACTGAAGCACCCTTCTAAAACTGGGCCACATACTGAGAAGCTGCTAACAGGAGATTTGGCATTAAGCAGGTTAGAAATAAAAGAGGAGGATGAAAGAATTCTAAATAAAGTACAGGGAAATAAAACCAAGAGATTTCAGAAGGAAGGCCACTATATCTTTGAACATCACCTGAAAACCAGAGAGTTTTCGTTCACACAATATCCTGAATCTCACGTTCATTTACAAGTTGAAGGAAAGAATCGTGTATTTATCCCACCTGTTCTATATGAACTGTACCCCTAAATATCTCAAGATCATGAGAAACATTGTCTCTTTATTAATTAAAGTATTCTAATGAAGAAATGAAAAAGAAATATGAGAATTAGAATATCACTATTTTGAAACCCCCACTGAGTTAATGGGCTTAGACATTGAGCACCAGCACCAGCTGACATCATGTAAACAGCAACAGCCAGACACTATTGTCTGGCCCCTGATGAAAGAACATCATGTCACTTCTAGTCTTTCCCAAAGGATTGAACATGAGCTTTACAAAATTTCTGGATTCAGATGCTAATTTTCAAGAAATACAGAGGAAAGAGAAAGATATTAAACTGTACCACAAGAATGCAATCAGCAAAACTCAGACTACGGGAAAATCCATAAACCAAATGACGCAGGTTATTCAATAGAGATGTTATTAGGAAATGAAAGGGGTGGAGGTGGAATGTTCAGATTAAATAGTCCTAAAGATACAATGCATTTTTAAAAAGGAAGATTAAATTATAGTGTATATAGATGCAAACATGGGTGATAAAACTATAAAGAACTGATACTACAAAGACACAATTAGTGACAACTTTTAGGGGGAGCAATTGAGTTATGATCAAGATGGAGAGGCATCTGGATTGGCCAGAAAAGTTCCCTTCCTTGACCTGGGTTTTGGTGAGTGCCTGATAGTATTTCTTTAAGTTATACCTCTTATGAGTTTTTGTTTGTACATATTTTATCTTGTAATAAAAATGTATTGAAAATTGTTCAATATTTTCAATTTCATTCAGAAATTATGAGCTATTTGGAAACTACATAAAGATTTGCAAGGGTATATTGTGTGTTTGGATCTGCAGGAATTGTGAACCTCAGGGAGGCCTGTGCAGGCCTGAGCAGAGATATGGACACATGAAAGGCTCAAAGCATTGCTGTGTCTTAGCTTAATCTATTCTGGGTCACAAGAGGGGAGATCATTCTGGAATTGTGAGAAACATTGTGAAAGATCATCAGGTTAGAGTTCTGCCCGAAATAAGTCACTGGGGGCTAATCACTGTGCTTTTCCAAACAAAAGTCAGCAGGTATTCAATAGTCAGGAGCCTAAAGAAGTTCGAGGGGAGGCTATTTGTGTCACTGTAGAGTGCTCCTAATTAGTGTCCAAGCCCTCTACAGGGACCCTGAGGCAAGCAATGCCCTGTGCTACACAATCAAACCATGGCCTTTTGAAATGCATAAATGAGAGCCTCTGTGCATGTAATTGTTACTGCAATATTGCAAGATTCTCTTTGAGTGGCATAAACAAATTACAGAAGAGACAGCTCTCTCAGAGAACATTAATGACCTATTATTTCAGTATTACAGAGAAAAAGTACAAAAATAGGTAAACAGGCCTTCTCTATTACTAACAGAGTAGGGCCACTCTGCAAATAATCACAGGCCCAGAATCAGAGCTAGCGTCAATCAACCCCATGACATGGTGTCACTGTTCATCACTTTGCCCTAAACCATCCACTTATCTCCATCCCTCCAGATCACCATCATCTCGCTCATGGGCTACTAGAAAAAACCTGCTAACTGGTATCATCCCTGCACTTGGTGTTATTGTCCCATTGAATCTGTTCAACATGGTACAATCTTTTATGCAAAACCCTCCAATGTCTCGTAGTGACACTTGGAAATAAAACTCCGAAGTTTACACCACAGACTAAAAGGCCCCGAATGCCTTCCTGGACAACTTTACCATCTTTCTTCCCTCTCGCTCTGCTTCTTTTTGTCCTAGAGCAGGGCGAGCTCAATCTTACCTCATGGCTTGGCAGGTTTGGTTTTCTCTACCTGGGATTATGTGTCCAGATGTCTTTGTCTGCCTGGCTTTTTCAAATCAGTCAGGTAGGTCCCAGTCCAAATGTTATCTCTTCAGAAGACTGCAGAGGACCTAATTTAAAGAAGAGTTTCCAGTCTTCTCATATCATTGTTTTATTTTCATCATTATACTTTGACTAGCCAAAATTAACATTTTTACTTTTGTTTTTCTGTTTACCTGTCCTTTGTCTTGTCTGTCTCAAGCTTCTAGGAGCTAAACTCTGCAGACATGGATGTTGCTTGCCTCATTCTGTACTGTGGCTTCTCCATGGAAGCCCTGTGCCTTCCAACATAGATGGCCTATGAATATTTTCAAGTGAATGATGGATATAGATTACTCTCTGACTAATGTAGTTTTACCATCTGCTTCTCTCTGGTGCCGTCCATTCAACAAAGGACGTGTTTTAACTAGTCTAATACTGTATTCTATTATTTTTACAATTTCTTTTTGTTCTGAGAGTGAACTACTTCCATTTCTCTGAATATCCCATACTTTCTCATTTTTCCTTGCATTTACACATTGGCTTTCATCTCTGGGCCATGCCTTCCATTTTCTACCTTGATCACCTAGGAAACTCTTTTTAATCTTTTCAACTTATATTGTCTTGGTCTGTTCTGCATTGCTGTAATGGAATACCAGATACTAGGAAATTTATTAAAGAAAGAAATTTATTTATTATAATTCTACAGGGTGGGAAGTCCAAAGTCAAGGGGCCTACATCTGGTGGGTGCCTCCTCACTGCATCATTCCATGACAAACTGGAGAGAGTGAAGGGGGCTGAACTCATTCTTTAATCTGGAACCTGCTCCTGCAATAACTAACCCACTTCTGAGATAATGGCATTAATCCATTCATGAGGGGCTGAATGCTCATGACTTCATCACTTCTTAAGGGTTCCACCTCTCTGCACTGTTTCATTGGGAATCAAATTTCTAGTACTTGAGCATTGGAAGACACATTAAAACTATAGCACATCTGTTTTATAATAACAATTAACCCTATCTTCCTAGTTTATCACCTCACCTTCTGTACTACTTTAGAACTTTTGCATTGTCATACTCTACTTTAATATATCTCACAATATTTTACACTTAAACTTTTGCATATCCATGTCTCTTAAATTGTAAGATTTTTGAAAGAGGAAATGAAACATTATTTATTATTATATTCCAAGTACCAGGCACACAGTAATGTTTGCCGATTCATTCGAAAAATACTTGCTCAGGGTTTAATATGTGCCAGAGATGGTTTACAGTACTAGGGAAAGAATAGACAACAAGAGAAAGTTCTCTTATGTTTTAGTGGGAATAAAACGAAAACGTGTGAATAAAGTCAGTTTCTAATTTTACATGAGTTAACTTGGGCAATGATGGGATATATGACTTGATACTAGTTTTAAGATTTTAGACTGTTAATAATTTATTCTAGTATAAAACATTATGAGACTATATTTAGAAATTTTTGGAAATATTCTAAAATGAAAAATGCCTGCATTTTTAAGTTTTTTATGTGCTTATGTATTCCAGTGGTGGAACAGCTGCACAAAAAACTATAGGGAGACTTTTGTTGTTGTTGTTGTTGATCTGTATGATAGGGCTAAATTTAAGATTAGGAACATAGGCTTCATAACCATGATCCTACAAGGTATTTCAAATCATGGTTTCATTTCCATTGACATTACTTACACTTTGACATCTACATGAACTTGATTTCATTCACTGTATGGTCATTTCTAGATTGAAACCTCAGTTCTTGAGAATCTTGTCTTCATGTCTATGGAGTTTCCCTATGTGTGAAAGAAACCATAGCACAAGAATTTCTGCACAACAGGAGAATTAAGACTAAAATTTTTGGAATTAAACTGGGTTCGAATCCAAATCTGCCAATAGCTAGTGTAGCCTTGAGCAAGTTGGTTCACTTGCTTATTGCTAAGTTTCTTTTTCCGTAAAATGAGAATAATAATAGTAAACACAATAATGGGTGATGATGAACATCGATGACCGGCACATGACAAGTGTCTAGCCAGGACACTGCGCCTAGTGAACACTTACTATGTTGTTATTCACAGTGCAGCAGAAGACACGCAAATCAGTGTTTTTATACCATACTGATGTTGGACCCTGAGAACTTCTAAATTCCTTAGAAAATATTCATAAAATATTATAAAATATTTTTCCCTTCTAGCCTACTAATCACAGCTGCAACTTTCTTCAAAGAAATACGAATATGCAGTGCACGTGAGGCGGAGCAAGATGGCAGCCGAGTAACAGCTTCCTTGCATCTGGGCACCGTGAGTCTGGGGAGATAGGACTCCAGGCATCTCTGGCTGGTGGGAACTGCCTATCATCACTCCTATGAAGATACAGGGAGTCAGCGAGAGACTTCTGGACCCCAAGAGGAGGACTAAAACAGTGGAAAACTGGCAAGTGGTCGCGTGTGTTCAATCCGTCTAAACCCGCCCACAACTGTAAGTTCAGTAGCAGCGAGACTGCAAACCAGAAAGGCCTTACCTGTGAACTGTTTTGATGTCCTTGGACTTGGCACTGAGTTGAACTGCCTTGGGGAAGGCCTGAGCGGGAGTGCGGAGAACTTTGGCCGTTGTCTAGGGCCCCAGTCTGAGCCGCTGAGCCAGACAGAGCTAATAGTGTTTGGCGGTGGGTCACACGGATCCATTGTCAGTGACCTGCCCCGGCAAGCTCCGCCCTCAGGGTCGCAGAGCTAGAAACGGGTGGGAGCTGGTAACCCAGCAACCAAGTAGCCTAAGGGTGGGATTTGAGTGCCTTGCAGCCCTAACCCTCAGGGGCAGAGTGAGACCTGTTTTGGCACACTGAGTAAGTGGATAGCCACTTCAGCAGCGATTCCAGCGAGAAAGCTGGGAAAGCTTCTGCTCAGCAAGTTTACAAGTTCAAAGTGCCTTTTAAGTAGGCTGAAGAGAGATTTAGGGTGTCTACCTGCTGGGGTTTGAGAAATCAGCAGCCTCCAGTCATATCAGAACTGTGACTAACATCTCATACCCCAGAAGACCACGTGTTGCCCAGACAATATTCAATAACATATACAAACTGCTTTGTTTTTGGTTGTGTATTTTTTTCTTCTTTTTTTTTTTGGTTTGGTTGTTTTTTTTGTTTGTTTATTTTGATGTTGCTGATGTTCTTTTGTTTTTTTAATTTCAATCTTTTCCACACAGATCCCTTTTTCTTTCTCAATTTTCCTAATTTAATTATAATTTCCCATTGCTGCCTTTTTAATAACTTCAACTTCATTTTTGCTAGTGTTTCTACCGATATAATTTGGTTTTTCACCCAATTTTATCCCCGTAAAGTTTTCTGTTTGCTTCTTTTGGTTTGATTTATAGCATTTTTGTCTTTCCTCTCTACTTGGTGGAGGTGGGGTACTGTGTCTGATCAGGTCAGCAAAGAGCTGCTGACCTCAAGGGAACCACGCAACTGGGCACCCCCAGAAGGTGGGGTTTTTTAAGGTTGTGTCAAAGTACCCTACTGTACACCTATATTGCCCTGTCTCCCTCTTTCTGTGCCTCTCTTCTTTTTGTCAATATTCCTTATACCCACCACCTCTCCTTTCTCTGTCTTTCTTTTTTTCTTATCACTCGGTCCTCCTTTCTTTCATCCCCTTTTTTTTGCTCTTCAACCTTCTCACCCTTCTGGTCCTGTAACCCTTAGTCCACAGGCACAAGAACTTAAAGAGCAAGAGGAAGTGAAAGGAAAATTAGGGCAAGGAAACAGATAAAAGAAATCACTCATGAGGAAGAATCAGCAGAAAACTCCAGGCAACATGAAGAACCAGTCTAGAACAACCCCACCAAGGGACCATGAGGTAGCTACTGCAGATGATTCCACCAGTATAGAAATGTTAGGAATGACAGAAAGGGAATTTAGAATACACATGTTGAAAACAATGAAAGAAATGATGGAAACAATGAAGGAAATTGCTAATAAAGTGGAAAATAACCAAAAGGAAATCCAAAAACAGAATCAAATAAGAGATGAACGATATGAAGAATACAAAAAGGATATAGCAGACCTGAAGGAACTGAAACAGTCAATTAGGGAACTTAAAGATACAATGGAAAGTATCAGCAACAGGTTAGACCATGCAGAAGAAAGAATTTCAGAGGTAGGAGACAAAGTTCTTGAGATAACTCAGACAGTAAAAGAGGCAGAAAAGAAGAGAGAGAAAGCAGAACGTTCACTGTCAGAATTATGGGACTTTATGAAGCGTTCCAACATACGAGTTATAGGAATTCCAGAAGGGGAAGAAGAATGCCCCAGAGGAATGGAAGCCATACTAGAGAATATTATAAAAGAAAATTTCCCAAACATCACCAAAGAGTCTGACACACTGCTTTCAGAGGGATATCGGACCCCAGGTAGCCTCAACTCTAACTGAGCTTCTCCAAGACACATTGTGATGAACCTGTCCAAAGTCAAGACAAAAGAAAAGATTCTGCAAGCTGCCAGGAGTAAGCGCCAGTTGACCTACAGGGGCAAATCCATCAGAGTTACCGCAGACTTCTCTAATGAAACTTTCCAAGCAAGAAGACAATGGTCATCTACCTTTAACCTAATTAAACAGAACAATTTTCAGCCCAGAATTCTGTACCCTGCTAAGCTAAGCTTCAGAATTGACGGAGAAATCAAATCATTTACGGATATACAAACATTGAGGAAATTCGCCACAACAAGACCAGCTCTACAGGAAATACTTCAACCTGTTCTGCACACTGACCACCACAATGGATCAGCAGCAAAGTAAGAACTCAGAAATCAAAGGACAAAACCTAACCTCCACACTGATGCAAAAGATAAAACTAAGCAATGGACTCTCACCAAATAAGACGAATAGAATACTACCACACTTATCAATTATCTCAATAAATGTTAATGGCTTGAATTCCCCACTGAAGAGACATAGATTGGCTGACTGGATTAAAAAACACAAGCCATCCATTTGCTGTCTGCAAGAAACACACCTGGCCTCAAAAGACAAATTAAAGCTCCGAGTCAAGGGTTGGAAGACAATTTTTCAGGCAAACGGAATTCAGAAGAAAAGAGGAGTTGCAATCTTATTTTCAGATACATGTGGATTTAAAGCAACTAAAGTCAAAAAAGACAAAGATGGTCACTTTATATTGGTCAAGGGAAAACTACAACAAGAAGACATTTCCATTCTAAATATTTATGCACCCAATTTAAATGCTCCCAGATTCTTGAAGCAGACCTTACTCAGTCTGAGCAATATGATATCTGATAATACCATCATAACAGGGGACTTTAACACACCTCTTACAGAGCTGGACAGATCCTCTAAACAGAAATTAAACAAAGATGTAAGAGATTTAAATGAGACCCCAGAACAACTATGCTTGATAGATGCATATAGAACACTCCACCCCAAAGATAAAGAATATACATTCTTCTCATCACCCCATGGAACATTCTCCAAAATTGATCATATCCTGGGACACAAAACAAATATCAACAGAATCAAAAGAATTGAAATTTTACCTTGTATCTTCTCAGACCATAAGGCACTAAAGGTGGAACTCAACTCTAACAAAAATGCTCAAGCCCACCCAAAGGCATGGAAATTAAACAATCTTCTGTTGAATAACAGATGGGTGCAGGAAGAAATAAAACAGGAAATCATTAACTTCCTTGAGCATAACAACAATGAAGACACAAGCTACCAAAACCTCTGGGATACTGCAAAAGCAGTTTTGAGAGGAAAATTCATCGCTTTAGATGCCTACATTCGAAAAACAGAAAGAGAGCACATCAACAATCTCACAAGAGATCTTATGGAATTGGAAAAAGAAGAACAATCTAAGCCTAAACTCAGTAGAAGAAAAGAAATATCCAAAATCAAATCAGAGATCAATGAAATTGAAAACAAAAGAATCATTCAGAAAATTAATGAAACAAGGAGTTGGTTTTTTGAAAAAATAAATAAAATAGATAAACCATTAGCCAGACTAACTAGAAATAGAAAAGTAAAATCTCTAATAACCTCAATCAGAAACGATAAAGGGGAAATAACAACTGATCCCACAGAGATACAAGAGATCATCTCTGAATACTACCAGAAACTCTATGCCCAGAAATTTAACAATGTGAAGGAAATGGATCAAAATTTGGAATCACACCCTCTCCCTAGACTTAGCCAGGAAGAAATAGAGCTCCTGAACAGACCAATTTCAAGCACTGATATCAAAGAAACAATAAAAAAGCTTCCAACTAAAAAATGCCCTGGTCCAGATGGCTTCACTCCAGAATTCTATCAAACCTTCAAGGAAGAGCTTATTCCTGTACTGCAGAAATTATTCCAAAAAACTGAGGAAGAAGGAATCTTCCCCAACACATTCTATGAAGCAAACATCACCCTGATACCAAAACCAGGAAAAGACCCAAACAAAAAGGAGAATTTCAGACCAATCTCACTCATGAACATAGACGCAAAAATTCTCCACAAAATCCTAGCCAATAGATTACAGCTTATCATCAAAAAAGTCATTCATCATGATCAAGTAGGCTTCATCCCAGGGATGCAAGGCTGGTTTAACGTACGCAAGTCTATAAATGTTATCCACCATATTAACAGAGGCAAAAATAAAGATCACATGATCCTCTCAATAGATGCAGAAAAAGCATTTGATAAAATCCAGCATCCTTTTCTAATTAGAACTCTGAAGAGTATAGGCATAGGTGGCACATTTCTAAAACTGATTGAAGCTATCTATGACAAACCCACAGCCAATATTTTACTGAATGGAGTAAAACTGAAAGCTTTTCCTCTTAGAACTGGAACCAGACAAGGTTGTCCTCTGTCACCTTTACTATTCAACGTAGTGCTGGAAGTTCTAGCCAATACAATTAGGCAAGACAAGGAAATAAAGGGAATCCAAATGGGAGCAGAGGAGGTCAAACTCTCCCTCTTTGCTGATGACATGATCTTATACTTAGAGAACCCCAAAGACTCAACCACAAGACTCCTAGAAGTCATCAAAACATACAGTAATGTTTCAGGGTATAAAATCAATGTCCACAAGTCAGTAGCCTTTGTATACACCAATAACAGTCAAGATGAGAAGCTAATTAAGGACACAACTCCCTTCACCATAGTTTCAAAGAAAATGAAATACCTAGGAATATACCTAATGAAGGAGGTGAAGGACCTCTATAAAGAAAATTATGAAATCCTCAGAAAGGAAATAGCAGAGGCTATTAACAAATGGAAGAACATACCATGCTCATGGATGGGAAGAATCAACATTGTTAAAATGTCTATACTTCTCAAAGCTATCTACCTATTCAATGCCATTACTATCAAAGTACCTACATCGTACTTTCAAGATTTGGAAAAAATGATTCTGCGTTTTGTATGGAACCGGAAAAAACCCCGTATAGCTAAGGCAGTTCTTAGTAACAAAAATAAAGCTGGGGGCTTCAGCATACCAGATTTTAGTCTGTACTACAAAGCCATAGTGGTCAAGACAGCATGGTACTGGCACAAAAACAGAGACATAGACACTTGGAATCGAATTGAACACCAAGAAATGAAACTAACATCTTACAACCACCTAATCTTTGATAAACCAAACAAGAACTTACCTTGGGGGAAAGACTCCCTATTCAATAAATGGTGTTGGGAGAACTGGATGTCTACATGTAAAAGACTGAAACTGGACCCACACCTTTCCCCACTCACAAAAATTGATTCAAGATGGATAAAGGACTTAAATTTAAGGCATGAAACAATAAAAATCCTCAAAGAAAGCATAGGAAAAACACTGGAAGATATTGCCCTGGGGGAAGACTTCATGAAGAAGACTGCCATGGCAATTGCAACAACATCAAAAATAAACAAATGGGACTTCATTAAACTGAAAAGCTTCTGTACAGCTAAGGACACAATAACCAAAGCAAAGAGACAACCTACACAATGGGAAAGGATATTTGCATATTTTCAATCAGACAAAAGCTTGATAACTAGGATCTATAGAGAACTCAAATTAATCCACATGAAAAAAGCCAACAATCCCTTATATCAATGGGCAAGAGACATGAATAGAACTTTCTCTAAAGATGACAGATGAATGGCTAACAAACATATGAAAAAATGTTCATCATCTCTATATATTAGAGAAATGCAAATCAAAACAACCCTGAGATATCATCTAACCCCAATGAGAATGGCCCACATCACAAAATCTCAAAACTGCAGATGCTGGCGTGGATGTGGAGAGAAGGGAACACTTTTACACTGCTGGTGGGACTGAAAACTAGTACAACCTTTCTGGAAGGAAGTATGGAGAAACCTCAAAGCACTCAAGCTAGACCTCCCATTTGATCCTGCAATCCCATTACTGGGCATCTACCCAGAAGGAAAAAAATCCTTTTATCATAAGGACACTTGTACTAGACTGTTTATGGCAGCTCAATTTACCATTGCCAAAATGTGGAAACAGCCTAAATGCCCACCAACCCAGGAATGGATTAACAAGCTGTGGTATATGTATACCGTGGAATACTATTCATCTATTAAAAAAAATGGAGACTTTACATCCTTCGTATTAACCTGGATGGAAGTGGAAGACATTATTCTTAGTAAAGCATCACAAAAATGGAGAAGCATGAATCCTATGTACTCAATCTTGATATGAGGACAATTAATGACAATTAAGTTTATGGGGGGGGGAAGCAGAACGAGGGATGGAGGGAGCAGGGTGGGGCCTTAGTGTGTGTCACACTTTATAGGGGCAAGACATGATTGCAAGAGGGACTTTACCTAACAATTGCAATCAGTGTAACTGGCTTATTGTACCCTCAATGAATCCCCAACAATAAAAAAAAAAAAAAAAAAAAGAAATACGAATATGTTTGTTGGATTATTACTTACAATAGTAAATTCAACCATGGTCGATATTTTATAATAGACCAAGCATTAATAGTTACCCAGTGGAATATCATATGGTAGTTCCTAAAACCAAGACTTTTTATTTAAAAACTGTGAGCTATGATGCTATGGTTCTCTAGCCTGGGTAACAGAGTGAGAATCTGTCTAAAAAAATTAAAAAAGAAAAATATAAAAATAAAAAAAGAATTATGTGTATGTATAGATTATATGAAACATTAAAAAATCTGAATCATGTTAAGTTAAAAATTCAAGTTTTAATATTCTAAAAATTACATAGACTTATAAAAGCTCAATCCATACTTGCACATAAACTTTATGTACTTACATAAAATATTCTTTGAGAACAAAGCACAAGAGATTTAAACATACACAGTGTCTATTATCCTTTAAATGCTCAATATATACATATTTGATTGAAAATAAAATGATTAAAATAATGGGAGCCATTGCTCCACATTTAAAATTGCATTGCATTGTAAGGAAGCAGTGGTTCTCAACTGGATTTAATTCCTCCAACCCCAACCTCATCCCAGGTGCATTTGCCAATGCCAGGAAACATTTTTGATTGTCACAACTGGAAAAGAGGAATGCTACTGGCATCTGTTGAAAAGAGGCCAGAGATGCTGCTACACATCATTCAGTGCACAAGATATACAGGCCCACAGAACAAAGAATGACACAGTCCAAAATTTCCATGTTGAGAAACTTTGCAATGTGGGTGCAGCTCTCTTTGTCAGAGTGCACCAGAGGTCAAGTCATCATGGGGTAGGCAGAGACAGTCCTGGTGAAGTGAGGTCTAGATCTTTGGAGGATCTTACAGAAACTCAGGCAGTATTAGTGTTTATTTGATAGCTGACCTGTAACTGAACTTTTATGTATCTTAGTGGCCTTGATGTAGAGATGTTTAATTTAAGTCTCGACTCTTCCAGTAAGTTAACTTATCTCTTGATGAAAAGGATTAGGCCATCTTTTTCAGTTGCCCTCTTATAAACCATAAATATATGTGTCCTCAAGGAAATGGATAGAAAGAAACTTTCCTTAGATATTGAGATACTTTGTTCCTCACCCCTTCCATCTCTCACTGTGCAAAATACACACACACACACTTTGGTGGTCTTGGAAAAGTTACTTCTTCTCTCCCTGCCTCAGTAATCTTACCTGTAAAGTGAAGATTACTGTCATTTTCCTGCAGATCATTTCCTGCTGATCATTTCCTGCTTAATGAATACATGTGTGTGTGTCCATTGTAACTATAGACACAGAATCTCTGCATCTCTATGACTCTCCTTTATTAAACTTGATACGTAAAGAGCTCACTGGGGAGCAGTCTGTGAGTGACTACAGAAGATTATTTGTTTTACTGTACCAATCCTCCTTTGACCTTTGCTTATGAGCAGAAACCCATCTTGACTGACCTTCTGGGGCTCAGTGGACTCTGAGCTGATGTTGCTTGTTCAGAATCGGTTTCTTCAGACTGCAGAGGGGTCTTCTATTTCTATCTAAGGCAGGGACAGTGAGTTGAATTACCACTGCACCACATCTCCACTCAGCCCAAAGCCAGCCCTTGACACTTATTTCCACTGAGGCTTGGCCACATTTGAAGAGAGGCCTACAAACTGGTCAGCTACTAGACAGACTCGGCTTTGATAGAAAACATTAGCCATAGAACTTGCTGGCACGTCTGTGGGGAATTACTCCAACATAAAGATGTGTGGGCGGATTCAAACATTTTACTACTCTTTGAAAATTGAAGATTGATATTAGTGCATACAGGAGCTAGAGATATTTTATTTGGTTTTAAATTTGATTTATGGAGCCTTTTAGCTTCGAAGCTCCCCATTTTCTGGATTGACTTTCTATACCATAAAACCCACTTAATCATGAAAACAGCAGAGCTAACGTTCGCACTCTCATAGTAATTTCAGTCCAGATGCTAGCACGGAAAAAGTTCTTTCAGCCTCAGGATTGGAGGAATAAGTATATGAACTGGGATTGAACATATTTTTCTGGCTTCTATCAGAGGCTCATTGAAAATCTCTTTGGGGAACAGATTCTGAATCTAAACTCCAAAGCAGAGCTCGTCTCTGCATGATGCAGAATAGTTAGCTTAGCCTCTTTTTCCTTTATTCTTTTATTTCAATATTGACAGCCTTTAGCTCTGGTAATCTTTTCCTACTAATTCGGATTTTCATTAAGAATATGCTCTCAAATCATTATACCCTGAGATATAAATCTTTGAACCAAAGAACTAGAAGAAAAACTGTTGATAAGACGTTCTACATATGAAAAAGAAATAGCTCAGTGAGATGCGGACTATTTCATCAGCATCTTAGCTTGCAGCAGAGATGTGATAAAAAAGCAAACTTCCTAAGTCTTAGACCAGAACTCTGCATTAAAGTGGATATTTAAGCAGTGAGAACTAGAATAATTTAGTCCATACACTAAGCATATTATAATTTTCATGTTGACGTGAAAAGTTGAAAAAAAAATCTGTGAAAATAAAATGGAGAAAACACACTGGACCTTTGCATTTGCTTAAAGTTCTTTCCACATTATTGTAAGCAGAATTCTCTGATAGGTCCCAACACTCTTGTCCCCATCCTCTGCTATACCTACCTGTATAATCCTCATCCTTTGAGTGTGGTATATGATACAATATAATGTCATGATTTGCTTGCTCTATAGGAAAAAAGTTTGAAGAATTTTGCAGATATAATTAAAGTTCTAATCAATCACTTGATTTTGAGGTAATCAAAAGGTTGGTTTTTCTAGATGATCACAACTTGAACTGTTAAAAGAAGTCACAGTGATCTAAAGGGAAAATTTCTTTCTGGTCTTGAAGGAGAAAAATAGTGTGAGTTCTGTAGATTCAAGACAAATAGTTCTTCTAGCAACCACAGGAGACCTTACTGATACTTTATGAGAACCCAGATAGAAGACCCAGACTTCTGACCCACAGAAACTGAAAGATAATATATGATATTGCTTTAGCTGTTAAGTTTAGGATACTTTGCTGTACAGAAGTAGATAAATAACACAGATGTTGGTATCAGGAAGCGGGGTAGTGCTGTAACAAAAGCTTAAATGTGTGGGAGCAGCTTGGAATACTATAGTGGACAGAGACTGAAGGAATTTGAAGAGTATAACAGAGAAAGCCTTAATTGCCATGTACAGACTGTTAGTGGAAATATGAATTTTGAGGCTGCTCTAGGTAAAGGCTTAGAAGAAAGTAAAGAGCTTGCTACTGCAAACTGCAAACTGGGTCCCCCTTTTTAGGTTCCCTTTCATTCTTAGTAAAATTATCTCCTGCAGTTATGTGGAAATCAGGAGTTGTGATGGTCCTGATTATTAGCAATGGGGAGTTCCAAAATGCTGCCTGGTTTCTTGCTGCTTGTGGTAAAATGTGAGACAGATAAATTGAAGAGCAAATTAAAAAATAAAGTGGACTTCCAAATTTGAAATGTTTGCCCATAGCAGGTTTTGTACAACACTTGTTCAACATTTTTGAACCTGTGGAGAAATTTTGCTAATTACCAGTCCCAAGGGAGGCTCCTGTGGCCTGGAGGAGAGAAAAAATCTCACTGTGCCAACCACCAGGAACAGGAAGCCAAAAGATGCTGCCTAGTAGATCTTGGGGGACAGTTTCATCAGTTGCCTGAGTTTGGCAAGAAAGCACTCACTCACCAGTTACAGGAAAAGGCCTCTTCACTTACACATAAGCAGCAAGGGTCAAAAAAGAATCTCAGATTCATTGTGAGCTTAAGAGAGCTGCTAGGTGGATGGCATCTCCACCCTGTGTGCCCCTCTTGTCAGACAGCTGAGGGACCTGAAAGGCAAATCTTCCAAGGACTTGGAGAAACAAAGCCCAAATGGTCCCAGTGGTTCTCCCTAACTTAAGGTGTTACATTCCTGAACAGGGAAAAGAATAAGACCCGGGCCTACTTCAGGCTGTTCCTCCCTGTCCCAGGGTATTGTGTGGACAAAGCATTCCTGGGTTAGTCTAAGAGATACAAGCAGAAACGAGAGGAGGGAGAACTGGGTCTTTACAGGACTACTCTGAGAAGTGTCCTGCAGAACTCATTTAAAAAAATACTATGCAGCAGAGATTGTATGCGACTTGCTAAGTTTAAAAAAAAAGTTATTCCTATCTTTATTTATTTATTATTTATTTATTTATTTTATTGTTTGTGATTCATTGAGGGTACAAAGAATTAGGTTACACTGATTGCATTTGTTAGGTAAAGTCCCTCTTGTAATTATGTCCCTCTCCCAAGAGTTGTGCCAGACACCATGACATCCTACCTCCCTCCTTCCACTCCTCAACCCGCTCCCTCATTCCCTTAACTCCATCTTGTATTGGAACATCTACTGCCTTCATATTACAATTGAATACTCTGGATTCTTGCTTCTCCATTCTTGTGATGCTTTACTAAGAAGAATGTGTTCTACCTCCATCCAGGTTAATACAAAAGATGTAAAGTCTCCATCTTTTTAATGGCTAAATAATATTCCATGACATACATATACCACAGCTTTTTAGTCCATTCCTGGGTTGGTGGACATTTAGGCAGTTTCCACATTTTGGTGCTTGTAAATTGAGCTGCCATAAACAGTCTAGTGCAAATGTATTGATGATAAAATGATTTTTTTTTCTTCTGAGTAGATGGGTATAGTCTAGTAATGGCAGGATCAAATGGGAGGTCTAATTTGAGTTCTTTGAGGATTCTCCACACTTCCTTCCAAAAGGTTATGTTAGTTTGCAGTTCCACCAACAGCGTAAAAGTGTTCCTCTTCTCAACATTCATGCCAGCATCAGCAGCTGTGAGACTTTGTGATGTGAGCCCTTCTCACTGAGGTTAGGTGATATCCCAGGGTGGTTTTGATTTGCATTTTTCTGATGATTAGGGATGATGAGCATTTTTTTATATGTTTGTCAGCCATTTGTCTGTCTTCTTCAAAGAAGGTTCTACTCATGTCTCTTGCTCAGTGATATATTGGATTGTTTACTCTTTTTTTCATGTGTATTAATTTGATTTCTGTATAGATCCTAGTTATCAAACTTTTATCTGATTCATGGTATGCAAATATCTTTTCATATTCTGAAGGTTGTCTATTTGCTTTGATTGTTGTCTCCTTAGCTGTACAGAAGCTTTTCAGTTTAAATTTTTCATTCGTTTGCTTTTCATTTGTTTATTTTTGTTGTTGCAATTGCAACAGAATTCTTCATAAAATCTTTCCCCAGGCCAATATCTTCACTTTCTTCAAGTATTGTTATTGTTTTATGCCTTAGGTTTAAATCTTTTATACATGTCAAATCAATTTTTGGAAGTGGTGAAAGGTACAAGTCTACTTTCAATCTTTTACATGTGGTTATCCAGTTCTCCCAGGACCATTTATTGAATAGACATTCTTTTTCCCAGTGTATGTTCTTGTTTGGTTATCAAAGATCAGGTGGCCGTAAGATGTCAGTTTTATCTCATGGTTTTCTATTCTGTTTCAAATGTCTATGTCTCTATTTTTGTGCCAATACCATGTTGTTTTGATCACTATGACCTTGTAGTGTAGCCTAAAGTCTGGTAGGGTGATGCTCCCGGCTTTGTTTCTATTACTAAGAATTGCCCTGGCTTTGTGAGTTTTCTTCTGATTCCACACAAAATGAAGAATTATTTTTTTCCAGATCTTGAAAATATGATGTTGGAATTTTAATGGGGATTGCATTGAATCTGTAGATTGATTTGGAAAGTATATACATTTTAACAATGTTGATTTTCCTAGCCATAAGATTGGTATGTTCTTCCATTTGTTAATGTCTTCTGCTATTTCTTTTCTTACAGCTTCATAAATATTTAACCACTTCTGTCATCGAAGGTGAAAGTTTACCCTCTCAGAGTGAGTCAATAGGTCTCGGCTATGCCTTTATAGTTACAGTAAGGTCATTTGTCATGGTGGACATAGACAATTGTAGCAGATGACAGATGACCCATTCTGAACAAAAAGGAAAGAACCAGAATCTTAACAGTATCAACTCTAATGACAGGAAGAAGATATAGGAAACTCCAGCATTTAATCTACTGCAGGAAAAGTGATCAACCTTAACTTAGACACGACCTCTTTAATGTATTGAAGAGAGACATAAGATAAAGCAGTGTCATTGTTCATTAAAATGAACTTGGAAGACTGCATGACTATATCTGGGCTCGCAGGCTTGGGTTATAGTGATCTCAGAAGACCCATGGAGAAAAATGGCATATCTAAAAAGGCTTGCTTTTGTTTCCAAGGTATAGATTGCTTGAGCCTCTGTGTATCATAGGTACAATAAAGTTGATTTTAAAAAGGGTGAATGTAGTAGAAAGAGTCCTGGCCTTGGAATCAGGAGATACCACATGTTGTTAACCCTTTCTGCATCTTAATTTCCCCACATGTAAATTGAAGAGAGTTGAAATAGATGAGTAGTTCTAAATCTAAGTTCAGAAAAGTGTAGAGTAGCTTCAGGGACCCTCATGGGGTGTAAGGAGGAAGAACATGTATATTCGAGGTCCCCACTATCTGTTCAACCAGAGAAGCTCTACTGCTATGTCTTGTATGTATGAAATGTTACAATATGAAATGTCCTATTTTTTAAAAAGTCTACCATTTAAAAATAATGATCCTTAAGTTTCTTTCTACCACTAATATCTTAAAATTCTGTGGTCTGCTATTTTCCCCTTAATGCCAAGTTGCTATTGCTGGTGGGGGTGGGGGCAGGGGAGAAGGACAGGCCATGTCTGCAGAAGCGCTGTCAGAAGTTAAAGAGAAGCTCTGGGACTGGATCCCTAGAGGAGGCTGATGTCTCCAAGGAACCTTCTTTATCTGAAGCTTCAAGATTTTGAATCTTCATACTGTGCATATCAGAGTTCAGTGGGTGGTTTAAACCAAGCACACAGCACAAAGTCTCTAGGACGAGAGGTATCCTTTCTCCAGGTCTGGCCTGTTGAGGATTCCAGAGTAGTGATCTGGACAGCAGTGAGAGATAGAGGCCCAGCAGTTCTCTGCTGCTCCTATCAGGCTGCTCTTCATATTCTCTCAGGCTCAGTGGTAAATTCTAGGGTAAGAGAACCTCTCACATAGCTTCTACTCATAGCTGCCAGGTTCTAGAACATAAATCCTGCAGTGTTTAATCTGCAGACACCTCAAAGGATTCCCTTTTCTAACCACTTCATTGACTAGATTAAATGTTTAAGGACAACAACAGAGAATATGTGTTATTTAAGGAATTATTATCATTTAGGCTAATTTGCTACAACAAAGACTCAAAACATAAAATTGGTTTAAATAAAATAGATTTTGTATCTATTTTATGGGAATCCAAAACTGGGTAGTTCAAGGGTTGGAGTGGCCACACCACTGCATCTCTGAATAGTGACTTCCATCTCTAGAGCCAAGGCAGAATGAACAGCACCAAGTAGACAAGACTTGGTCACATGAGTGAAGGTGAGTCACCAAAACAGAGGGACAAAGCCCTAAGACAGAGGGAAGAGTAGCCGAAAGTCAGGGCCAGGCTGGGGATGCAAAGAGCCTTGAGATGGGTCTAGCCAGTGAGAAAGCTTAACTTGTGATAACTGCATATCATCAGAGAGATCTTCTATATAAGAAAGGGCCATATCCACTGAATAGACCAGATTTTCACTTTCAGCTAAAACACTTGTAAAGGTCAGGACACTATGAGATTTACTGGAGACAACTCAGGACACAATAAATCCTTCTTTCTACCTTACTCCTGCTATGAGTCCAGACTAGGTCCAGGATTCTGGGTCCTGCAGGAATCAGGTCAGGGGAGAGGACAAGAAGGGGATAGAAGAAAGTGCAATGTAATAAAGGTTTTCATTTTATTTCTTCTTTTTTTTTAAGAGAAACATTTTGTAATCCCATGAGGGAACTAGATTTTGGTACAGCCCTTCATTGATCTAGCTCATGGCTGCCTAGATTCCAGACCAGTGCTCTTGATGTGCCCAAACGGATCTTGCTCAAGCCATTGGCATTCCACTGGTCATACAAATCTTAACAGGAAGATAGTGAGACAGCAAGAATATTTGATTAGAGAAAGTGATGAACCAAACTAAAAGCTCTTCTAGACCTCAGTTGCCCTTAATAATAACTCACCTTTATTCCTTACCACATTCTAGTCACCATTCTTAGAATTTTGAAATACTCCCATTATCCTCATATTTTAAACAAGGAAATTGCCCAATGGTTAAGTATCCTGCCTAGAGTTCTGCAGTTAGTAAGTGGCTGAGCCAGGATTTGAGCCCAGGCTATTTGGCCTCATAGCCTCCCTAACTGACCACTGAATTCTTCTGCTCGTCAATACAATTAGTTTTCTGGTTTTGAGTGTTTTTCATCCATTGATTGATGTGTCTGGGCTATTTTTGCCTCCTCAGTAAAAGCAGAAGCCCTTTAAAAGCAGGGACTTGAGTTGATTTCCCTCCAGTCTTTACCTAGTTCCAAACCTGTAATCAGTATCTTGGCAATGAACTATTGAAGTTAAACCCTCACAATCCAGTTAAAAAATTCCCTGCACATTATTATTAAAGGCAAGTATAGAAGCATTCTCACCAATTTCTGTTTCTACTTTCAAGTAAATTGCCCAGGCCTTTTATTAAGAGCTAACAGCTTCTCCCTCCCAGCTGCCTGACTGAAGTGGTCAGAGTGGCACCCATCAATAGCTACTGCAAACCACCCTGACCTGCGCTGACACCAGCAAGTGATCCTTGAAGAGCGTGTTGCTTTTTGGCTTCATTTTTTGGCAGCATTTCACCTTTCAGTCACTCTCATCCTCTACTCACAGTGATATTGCATTGCTGAGACCTAAGATTAGTTGCTTGTGGAAGAAAGAGTGGGTGTTTGCAGCAGGCACTGTTAAAATCATTACCCGTTCTTCTCTCATCACTGCCTGGACCAAATGCCTGGATTCGTGACTGTGTTGAAAAGCAATGCTGAAATCCATAATACTATTCTTTAAAACAGATTTTTCTAGGTGAAGAAAAGTAGAAAACATTTTCTTGGCAATTACTTTGGGGAAATGACCTGAGAACTCAAAGAGCACTCAATAAGTATTTGTTGTATAAATGTGTGAATTGAAAATGTTTGAGGAATTCTCCATTCCGATGACACCATTCCCCAAGGATTTACTTTCTGTCAAAGACAGTTTCCTTGTATTTTCTCTACCACCTTTCTCTGGCATAAGCCCCTGATTCCAACATATATTTCTTCATTCAGCCTTTTGATTCATTCATGTATCAATTACTAATTGCCTTCCATTAATCAAAATCCATGTGAAATTGTAATAGAGAGTTTACAAGACATAGTCTTTGAATGTAAGATTTTTCTTGTTCTAGTCAGGTCTTGCAAATACCTCAAGTGATACCTCCACCCCACCACCACCAAAAAAATAGAAAAAAAAACAACCAAACAAAAATTCCCTCCCATCCTGTGATGGCAGAAGTGAACACAGGAATCCCTTTGCCATTTCAGGAACCTAATACCTTGGCCACAGTTGATTGAAATAGAGATGAGTGTCTGTCTGTACACCAGAGAACTCATCAGATTAAACCTATTGGGAATCCTAAAGAGAGGGCTGGTCAGAGAAAAATAAAAGTGGGGAGAGAAATTATACAGGTTTATGCTACTTGGCAGTATTAGTAGCTTAACTTAACAAAGGTTTATTTCTAATACCCACTTCTTAGCCAATATTAGTAGGAATTTTGCTTCAGATAGTTACACAGGGCCTCAGGCTGTTGGGTGGCTTCACCACCATATACCTACACCCATTCGAAAACATACAGACACTTCAGTCATGTTCAGGGCAAGACTGGACAATTGGGTTTCACACAGCCTTAACTTGGAAATGACACATCACATTGGCTCAAATTTTATTCCCTAGGACTAGTCACATGGATCCAGTTAATTGCACAGGGTTGAGAATTTTAAGGATGCAATATTTGGTAAGCATTCTCTCTGTCACACATAGCTTATATTATATATTTGTGTTTTTATAACTTAGAGGTCTATCCTAATTTACAATATACATTCTCAGAAAGCTATTCTAAAATTAAAGAGAATAAATGATGAAATAAAAATTAATGCAAATAGATGGTCTAATCTATTTCTTCCTGAACTCTTTCTAATCTTGCACACTCCCTAAAGAATCCCTTTATAGAGTTCCTACTATAACATGACACTCCAGTTCCCTTTCAGGTCTGGCTATATGGCTGCTGATAGATGTTTTTCTTGTTTTTCCTCTGTCCTTATGCCATTACAATAGATCTCCATTTATGGAGACAACCTGAACTCACCTTTGCTCAAAGAAACCTGAAAGAGCCTAGCTAACCAAGTTCCCCTGTGCCCGTCTTCCATGGGACCCATTAGAACACTACAGTCTGTAAAGTCATCCAGCTGCTTTCTGTTTGAGAGAAACAGCAATGTTGAGCCCCTTGTTCTTTCTTGGATGTTCTCCTAAGTTCATGTGAATCGCTTCTGCATGCATGTCCATTGCCCTGCCCAGCACAGTGCCCAGCACATGATAATTATTCTAGGATAATTCAGTGATAATCATTCAGCCTTAAGACAAAGTTGATCCCCAGAGCTTTACCTCTCCCAACCTGGTGGCTCCTCATACATAGACTTTTCAGAGAAGGAAAGCACCTTGGATTTAATTCAGTACAGTACTCTTTTTACCAAGATAAGGAAACTAGGACATTGAGATCTAGGTATGTTGAACGACTACCTAGCAAAATAGAGTTATTTTGATGCCTATGACTTCCCAGGGAAAGTAGAAACACATTAAAAAACACAAAAATTCAAAACAAATCATAATTTTACTTAATCTTTGCTTAGCGCTTTCTTTTGTCTCTGTGAAAATTAAAATCAAATATATCAATTAGAACTTAATATAAAAAATAAGGCCAAGAGAATATTCAATGACAGGTTGAAAAAGAAAACACTATTTGAAGTGACCCTTCCATCTATTCAGAGAAGTCCAACTAGACAAATTCACCAGCATCTTCATGCAACATAACCTAGAATTAATGCAGCCCATAACCTTGGCATTTACAGAGAAATCCACAGGGAAATAGCAATTTTATTTCCACAGACTTCATCAAAGTAAGGACCTGACTTCACAAACCATTTAATATTTTTTGAAATATTCTTGAGAAATTTCTTAGCATTTAATATTCTGATCATATTTGTAATGACCTTTAAGTCTAAGTTATACTCAAATGCAATGGACTTTTCCACTTTGATTGAAAGACCAACACAAATTGAAATGATATAGTGAATCAACAAACATTGGCTACTTAGTCTATGCAAACTTTGTGCTAGCTTCTGAGGACAAAACAATGAACAAGGCAGGTCTGTGCCTGTCCTCATCAGCTTATTGTGTTAGTCCCTAAGGAATCTAAATGTCTGTTACTCTGAGCCTCCGGAGTCTTTGTGAGAGCTCTGCCACAGACTCCAACTGAACTTCAAGGGCAAATTTTGTATTTCATATTAACTAGCCCAGAGTTTAAAAGAATTGGCTTTGAGATGAAAATATCTGGGTGTGAATTCCAGCTCTGGCATTCTTTAGCTCTGTTACTTAAAACAAGTTACTATGGTTATTAGCAAATTGCTACATGAGTTGGCTATGGCTGCAAAGCAAACTACCTCACAACTCTATGACTTAGCACAGCACTTATCTATTATTAATTATTTCTCAGGAGCCCATAGCTTAGCTGTGGGGTCAGTTGATTTGGAAACACCAGCTAATCTGAGCATGTCCTTCTCAGGGGGAGGGCAGAGATTCAAGAGCTCTTAATCTGTGAAGTTTGGATTCTGTGATGCATATAAAGTACTTACTAAATGTTTTTGATATCTGAATGTTTTTCTTGAACATAACCTTGATCTACTGACTCTTCCCACCTCTCACCTTCTAACCACCCCATTGAAGTTCCCACTTTCTCAGATCAGACCACCTTCCTGACTATTGAGAACAGCCTGAGCTTGGTTTTTGATTACTGGGCATTCTCTGAACCACCTCTGGAAGAATCTCTGGCCGAAAACCCTACAACTTCCTCCTTGGGCTGTATTTTTAGCTGGAGAAATGTTGCAGGTACCACTTCCCTCCCAGACAGGCAAACTGACCAGTGACAGTCATGAGCAGTGTATGCAAAACAGAATGCATGATATCCAGGCGGAAGAAGGGGGATTAATGGGATTACACCTGCGGTGCATCTTACAAGGGTATATGTGAATCCTAGTAAATGTGGAATGTAAAGGTCTTAGCAGAATAACTAAGAAAATGCTACAAAAGCTATGTTAACTAATGTGATGAAAATGTGTCAAACGATATATGAACCAAGTGTATGGTGCCCCATGATCATATTAATGTACACAGCTATGGTTTAATAAAAAAATAAAAAAATGAAAAAAAAAAAACAATTAACCATCATAACATATATAAGGTCGTTTTCATTATATCCTCCAATAGATGAAGAAAGTATTGATGTACTTTATAATATCTGACTATTAAATTAGAAAAAAATAATATTTTCTGGAGCTTATGAGTTAAAAAAATATAACATCCCTCTTTTCTTCAATTTCCCCTCTCAAGTATTGATAAAGAGGTCAGACAAATAGAGATCTAAATGCCAGCATTAAAACTAATAAAGGTGGCACTGATAATTTGCTAATTCTCAGCCCTCAAATTAGAATTACCTCCCTAGTAAATTCAGCTCTGGAAAATATCAGGTCTCCCTTTCAGGGGGCAGGTTCTCTGCTCTATAATAAAGAAGAGACTGGAAACAGATATATCCCAAAAAGAATGGAAGAGGTTTAGCCTTTCATGCAATTTCTCCTTCCAAATTTGCCAATTACATAGACAACTGACAAGAGAGGGTCGTGAGAGATGCAAGGGAAGTTTTGCTAATTCAAGCCTTTCCAGGTGAACCCGCAACAGGGAAAGGGAAGTTCCCACCATGTCTACTCCAACAGTAAATGCAGATCACACAGCACTTCAGAAATTTCCCCTATTTCCCATTAATTCCTGACAGCTCAACACTCTTAGGACAGAGGTTTAAATATTCTAGCATCTGCATATTGCCACGAGTTAGTAGTTCCATTAATAAAGGTGATCTATTCTAGGGACGTTTCTGACGTGAAAGGGCGCTTTTCCATTTTATAAGTACAATTTGCATAGCTTAATTTGTATTTCAAAGACAAAGAAAATATTATTCTCTACCTCTAAATTTCTGTCACTATTAGAAAACAAAGATATCATAAAATAACACACAACTATAGAAAAGTTCTTGCCTGCTCTCCTGCTGCACAGGGAGGAGAGGGGATCATTCCATCGCATATGTAAATCTGGGCCAAAATGTGCTCTGTCTTGAGCACAAGCAGTAAGCACAGAAGCTCTTGAATTCACAAAGAGTGTGAAATACCCCTTGAACTGTGTCTTACCTATGACTCTGTCCTTTTTAAGAAATCATATAATCTTCAGGCAGCCATGACTTCTGGGGAGGAGAGGACTGGGCATGTTAGACATTGAGGTTTAAGGAAGTAACAGGGCTTGCCCAAAGTCGCAATGTAGTTTATACTCCAGAGCTATGATTCAAACCTATAACAATCTGATCCCGAATCCGCGATGCTTTTTGAAGATGGCAATTTCAACGGTTATTCTTGCATGATTGAAATCGTCCATTTGTTGATGTTTTAAGCAAGAAATGAATTAGAAATAAATATGGACTTTTGGTGAATAAAAAATCATAAATTATATCTAAGACATACATGCAGCTCTTAGACTCAGCTCCCTCTTAGGGGAAGGAGATGAAAAGGGCATACTTCGCAAAATCAGACAAAGCACCCAGCAGCAACTTTCTCTCTCGTAAGCCTCAGTGTGAATTTTCATAGCCAGGATGCATCTCTCTTCACAGGTGGGATTTTAGGTCAGCACTAGGTCAGTTGAGGCTGTATCAAGTGGACTTAATGAAGTGAGAAGAAAATATGGAATTGATAGACCTCCTGGTGATAGCCTCCCACCCTTGAGTAGATGACCCCAGTCTACTCAAAGTGTGGCCAGCCTCTAGCCAGGCAGGAGGAGGTTGTGTGCTCACTGCGCATTGCCCAGTGTCAGACAAACGTGAGCTCTGGTACCAGATCCGCGGCAACAGAAGATGCAGGGAAAGCACCAGACAGCTCTTTAGGCGTCTTCTCAGCCTTCCTGGAAGCAGTGCCTTTCAGCTTTTCTGATCATCACAATATGTTTGGTTGCATTTATTAGCTAAGATCTGGAGTAGTCTGTTCGAACATCCTGCAAGTAAAAATATATCTTTAGTAATATGTTGCTGTGCACAGGTATAAACCTGTAGGTGAAAATAGTGTTCTTTACACACACACACACCCCTCTCCATCTCTGGAAACTCCATCTTTGTATTTCTTCATTGCGGTTTCCTCAGGGCTTACAAAACCCTAGCACAGTGGTTCTCAACCAGTAGGTCGTGACCTTTTTTTAACAATGAAAATACATTGCAGCATTAGGAAGGTTGAGAACCACTGCCCTAGCACAGGTCTGATCTTGACTGACCACACAGCACCCCAGTGGGAAAAACATCGTAAATGGTCATCCCATGTTATAATCAAGAGGACGAAAGCTTAGGAGCCCAGGTCATTTGAACAGTAAGTGACAAGGTCTGTGAGGGCCCGAGTCTTCACTCTCCAAATCCTGAGCTTCATCCCAGTCTCCAAAGTCAAAATCTATTGAGCTCAGATAACTTGGTTCACTCACTAGACATCCCTGCCTTCTGACCCAGGAATTTCTTAAGCCTTCAGAGAGGCCTCAGGAAAGTTCCAGCCCCAGCAGAAAGCCGCTCCCTTGAACTGTCACTGAGAATGAGACACCTGGTGGGAATAAAAAGGCCCTGCTGTAGAGCCTCCACTCCAAGAAAAAAAAAAAAAAAAAGGAATGGGTAATCATTGTTTTTTTTTTTTTTTTTGTGAAAAGTGAAATCAAAATTTTAGAGATAAACTTAACAACAAAACATCTTGTGAGCCATTGCTCGCTGCACAATTTCCTCAGGTGGCGCAGACTGTCGAGATTGCTTTCCTAAGAACACCTTGTTTTGCACTTTCAGAATCAAAACAATCTTATCTATAGTTGCTGCAAAACAGGATGCCTTGTTTCAGCCAAGACTTTCTTTCCAATGCTTCACAACACACTTGCAGTGTCAGAAGACTAAACTCTTTCTTGTGAATCCTTTATTCCAGTGGTTCTCAACCTGCCTAATGCTGCAGCCCTTTAATATTGTTCCTGTGGGTCGCAACCCACAGGTTGAGAACCGCTGCTTTATTCCATCCTCCCTTCCTTCTTTTATCCCTTTCTCTCTTCCTCCCTTTCATTCACAAGCCAGTGACAAATCTATACACTGTGTCAGATTCTACACAGGGTTCCAACTCTTAGGGAACAAAAATACGGCTTTTAAAAAAACTCAATACACCTTTACTCATTCTCATACCCCTTTCTCCCTCACATCCCCACTGACAAACTTTCTATTGGTTCTTGAAAGATCCTTCCCCGTGTCATCTCCTTGGGAAAGCTGATGCTCATTGCCTTGGCATTAAAGACAGCTGGAATTAATAGAAACCTAACAGCAGCAAATAACAGGTCAGATTTTGAGAGCAGCAGGGTTATTTTCTCAATTGATTTATTTATTGACCAATAAAGACCATTATAGGCTGTTAACATCTTAGTGTAAAGTTTTTATGATTAAGTGTAAGTCAATTTGCAGGACTCTAAGGGTGTGTGTGAGTGCAGGACATCCCATTATGAAGAAGTTAGCTGCTTCGAGAAATCAGGTGTTCTAAATGGGGCCTATCTGAGACAGATACTTATGTAAGAACATCTATATATCAATAGAGAAAGCTTCCAAAATAAAGTGGGTTAGGATAGTGTGTGTGTGTGTGTTTGTATGTGTATGTGTAGGAAAGTGGAGGGGTTCTTACACCCCCCATAACCAAATTCCACCTCCTATGGCATTTAAGTACCAGAAAGTGCCTTTGACACTCCAATTTACCTGAGTTAATTTTACTTTGATTCCTATCACAGTTATAAATGCTCAGAGTCTCAAGATTTTCCTTCTAAAGAGAACTCTTCTATGGCTTCAGAGAGGGACAGAAAAAGGAAGAGGTGTTGGCAAATGTTGAAGCTTCCAGGACAGCCACGAAAGCCATGGTTTATGATGGGTCCCCAGAATGAGCCTGCTATCTTCATGTTGTATCATTTCTTACTAAAGAAGACGGAGAAGAGAATGCTCATACATTGAGCTCTGATTTTTTAGCTCTCAGATAAACACTTCCTTCCCTACCAAGCTGCCCAGGGTCTAGAATCAGGGGTCCTCAAACTACGGCCCACGGGCCACATGAGGCGGTGTGATTGTACTTGTTCCCGTTTTGTTTTTTTACTTCAAAATAAGATATGTGCAGTGTGCATAGGAATTTGTTCATAGTTTTTTTTTTTGTTGTTGTTTTTAAACTATAGTCCATCCCTCCAACGGTTCGAGGGACAGTGAACTGGCCCCCTGTTTAAAAAGTTTGAAGACGCCTGGTCTAGATAGAAGGGACTTTCCATGTCCTAACTTTTTCAGTCAGTCCAAGAATGCCCTGAAGTAGGCAGCTAGCATTATTCCTGTTTCACAGAGCAAGAAACTGCAACACACAATTCAAGACCCAAAGTCTCACAGGCAGCAAGCAGTAAGGTTGGGATTCAAACCTGCCACTTGGAGCTTCGGTTTATGGCTTTAACTTTGACTCTGCATTTCTCCTCATCCGAAGTGGCAGTGACCAGCTTCCCAGTCTAATCTCTCCACAGCTGCTCTGAGAGCAACTGAAGGGAACACATCTACATCATATGTTATTGCTGAACAACAGCAAGGGAGTTTGTCCCACACACACTCTTAAAAGAATGCTAGACGTTTCCTCATTTCCATAATTAGCAGTTCCACTAGGTCAAGGTGACATTGGGTGTTCATCTCTTTTACCATTCTTGGCCAATTTCCACTCCACCTCCATAGTATTCGTGGGATTGGTACACCAGGACTGAAATAAAAATCGTTCTGGGTAAATGCAAAAAACATATTCAGAAAGTGTGGGAGACAGGTCAGTAATATCAATAGCAACAGGGCTTTTATTATGCCTGGAACATATATTCGACATATCCCAGGTGGTTAAATGTCACTTATTATTAACAAAATTTTTTTGTCTATGAGAAACCTGAAGAACAAGGTAACTTATGGTCAACAGTTACCATAAGTTCCCCTGTTCTGATTATCAGAGTAGTGATTCTAATAAATGTCATTAGGAACCAGAATAGTTAGCCCTAATAGTTAGGAGTTCACAGGGTAATGTTTATTCAGAAATGTGGTTTATAGTTAGGAGTTCACTGAGTAATGTTTATCCAGAAATGTGGTTTATAGGCAATTTTGACCTCAAGAAATTATTTTACAAGTTCTCTCAGGTAATACAATCATGGAAAGACACTTCTTTGCTTGTTATTTTTCCTTATGTTTTTATTCTTTATATATTGTAAAAGAAAAGGACATTTTATCAACTATTGTCTATTTTGAAAATTGGAAGTATTTCTATAGATATCTAATCATAATTATCCTCAAATAGTTTCAGAGTTACATGACTAATCAAAATGGCTAAAATTTTCTGAGTTCTCTCGGGGAAGCCGAGGTGGGCAGATCACTTGAGTTCATGAGTTCAAGAACAACCTGAGAAAATGAATAAGAGAAACAAGAAGAGGAGAAAAGATTGTGAGGAAGGGAAAGACAGGGTGAGAAAGTGTGTGTGTGTGCACACGCGCTTGAGTGTGTGTTTGTGTATGTACATATGCTTTAATTTCTTTAGAGTATATTCACACTGAAAACATTCTGGGGTAAACTCATTATTTTAATACATTACTAATTGCAAGAAATTAAATGGTATTACATTAATAGTTGTTAACCACAGTACAAGGTCCTTTACGAAACACAGATGGAAGAGTTATGCAAAGTTAGCATAGAATTAGGAATCTGGAGACCTGAGTTCTGGAACTGAAAATTTTCCTGAAGTAAGTAGATCTTAAAATCCAAACATGTTTCTTTTTTGAATGTTTTCTACAAATTACATTTTCCCATAAATGCCGCGGACCACAAGCCTCCTTACCAGCGTTCTAAAACGCGGACAGCGCCGCCTCACTACGGCTATGGTGCCGTGGGTGCGGCACATAAAAACCAGATAATAAGAAATGTTTTATCATTGAAGATCAGAACAAGGTAATATGTGGGGATGAATTTTGAAAAGAAAAATGTCTTCCTTACATTTAGGGAGATATTACTATGTGTATACACTCCTTTTTGTTTAAACCTTAGGAAGTTGTTAAGAAATAAGTTGGCTCCAGGGGTCTGGCCAGCTGAGGTGAGGATGGGGTTTATATGTGAGGTTTGATGTTACATTCCAAAATGTTAAGTAGAAAAGATACAAGCATAGGTATGAATTGCCAGAAGTACAAGGATTTCACCCCACAGAAAGGTTGTATGGAGCAGTGAATGGAGATGTAATTCCATTTTTTAAAAATTAGTTCCTATTTATACAGCTTAGTCAATGAAATAATAATGCAAATTGATATGTAAATGTATCAAAATGCATATATACACGTACAAACTTGTTTTCTGGAACGCAGAGATGGTCAAAAATAGGAGAAAACTGTGCATCCCTGTGTTCAGAACTGCTCCCTACACAGAGGAAAGCAGATGCGTATCTCCATAACAAGGTAAAACCCAATTTCTATTCAGTCAATCTCTATTAAAGGCTAAATAAAGTATTTGCATATTGTTAAAAGAGAAATGAGAAAGAAACTGAATAAAATGTTAGGAGGTTTACCAAGTCTGAGATGGAAGTTGAATCATACATTTGGAAGATCTATTTGTATGATTAGCCTTTTTAATCTGGTGTCTATGGAAACAAACATACATTAATACCCAGAGTAGATGACTGCATCTTTGGCATTAGTGTGAGACAAAGCCCATCTTGTCCTGCCACCAACCACCGTATCAGAGCCAAATGCCCAGACCTCCTTTCCAAAGGTCAACCCCAGACCTGGTAAAAGATGGACCAGGGGTGACATTTGATCTATTTTTAGCACCTCCACTTTTCTAAACCAGGTGAAGCTTTCCAAATATGAATTTTAAACACTTCTTTTTTAAAAAACAAAAGAATAAAATTTTCCCTAGGAATAACATATCAAGATGGATAAGTTAAACATCTGGATGCAGGTTAGGTAAACTTATAGTAGAGTCTTCCTGCTGGCTGCTAATTCTGTCCCCACCACACAGGTGTTGGAGCAGACATTCAGCTTCCAGAGGTGAGGTGGGAAGGGAATCATGGGTGGTGTTCTGCCAGTGAGGGAGATTTACATCTACAGTTCCTTATCTCACATTTCCAACTAATTTGTTTGTTAGTATGAGTTTTACACCTTCTCCAGTGCTGAAATGCTACCACTCAAAATCCCTGACCACTTAGCCATTGGTCAGTCTAAATATGGGATATAATTTCCTCTTCCAGTTAAACAGCAAACAAGGAAAGGATGGTGAATTCATCTGGACCTTATTATGAAGTCACGTCAAGCTGAGAAGGTGCTAGAAATTGGAGAGTCTGTTTTACAAGAGTAGACAACAAGGTTCTCCCTAATGAGGTGCCATCTGAACAGAGACTTGCATGAATTGGGGAAATCTGCTACATGAATGTCTCAGGGAAGAGGTTTCTAGGCAGAGAGAATAATAAGTGTATGAAGAAATGAGGAAACACTTGTGAGTGGGTTGTTGTTAGTCCTGTTTCAGGAAAATCTGCTCTCTGATGAAGACTGGCAGATTTGTGAAGGAGACAGAGCAGACAGACTCAATATTCTCTCACTGATGACACCCGAAAGGTGGCAACATGTTTCCCACCCTGTATCCTCCACTCCCATTTCCAAATTTATGTGGTCTGCATAAAATATAAACAGAAGGAAATCTATGTCTTTATCTATCTACAAGGATAGATACATGAAATATATCTAGATCTATACAAAGAATGTGCTCAATAAGAGTTGATTTTTCCAGAAGGGATTGTGAATTATGAAAGCTAAGCACTCATTGGAGATAAGACAAGCCATGAAATGTAAGAAGCAACTATGTTAGGATGGTGCTGGTTCAGGCAGACCTGGAAATGAGCAGTGGGATTACTGAGTGTTTCCTAAATACAGGACACCGTGTCCAGTGCTGCGAAGGAGGGAAAACAAAACGAGCACACATTCCATCTCCCTGCCGGGCTGATGCCTGGGTACAATGACAGTCACCTTGACTGTGTCTTCATAATGCTTCCAAAAAGATAATCCCCAGCTTTGAAGTTAAGCAGAAGTCAGGTGCCACCATAATTCTGTCACCAATAAGCTATGAGACCACAAGTGAGCCTTTTAACGTTGACAGAACTCAGATTTTTTAATATCTTAAAAGACATTTTTTCATTAAAGCCTACAGCGTCCAATATCCCCAGGCAGTCCTTCATCCAAGTACTCACCAGTCCTGACCTTGCTTAGCTTTGCAGGGTCAGGCAAGTCCAGGGTAGTATGATCATAGGCAGAGACTGAAACCTCATTGGAGATGTTCTACCTACACCTATCACAAAGGCCCGCCATAAGGAGAAAATTGATGTGAACAAAGCAGCTAACACTCTGCTAGATATTTCCTTTTAGAACAGGGAGGCTATTTATTCCTACAACTGAAGGATTTTTTTCAAAATGGGTTTCATACAGTAGACAATTTATCCACAGCAGCCATCACTCAGTATAGTTATCCAAACAGGTAGACACATTGATGCATACAAAGGGAATGGATTTGGCTCATTCTGTGAACTTCATCATGCCATGGTCATGCCTGTACCTTATGCATTTATTTTTACATTTTAAATAGGAGTTACTGTTGTGTCTCACTGTGAATTACATTCATTAAATATATCAATCTGTGTCCATCTGAAATGCACAGCCATTAAAACTTTTGCTTGCCAAGGAAAGCTAAGAGCATATATATGTATAAAAACCACATATATCCAATCCCTTAGCCAGCTCACATTATGTTAAATAAACCTTCCTGGGTGCTCAAGCCTGAGCATATAAAATCAAATTGAATTCTATCTTCAAATAAAATACACACTAGTGCTGGGGCTAAAGACAAAAATAATATTCACATCACAATGTGATGATCACTGATATAAAGACACTCTTTCCATGGAAGTACAAAGAGTTGTCAACTCCATCCAGGTGTTAGAGGTCCATGAGACAAATGGGAGCTCTTAGGGGAGATGGGAATGGAGAGAGTAACCCAGAAGGGTTGGTAAAGTGAATGTGAAGAAAGAGATGAGTCAAACATCATTAAGACTGGATCAAAGGATAGGTCTAGTTTAAGTTCTTTGAGATAGATCCATGTGATTAGAAAGCAATATTAAAACTGTAGTCTTTAGAAGTAATCCAACCCAGCGTCTTCATTTTAGAGAAATAAGGAGGATCTAACTCCCGATAACAGTGCATTAATCCTAGCGCTATACTCCTACCTCAGAAAGTGTTATTCCCACTCAATACTCTTTTCCCTAAAAGAGAATTCAGACCCTGCTTACATTTCTAGGCTTAACTTTATTTGCCAATTATGGTATAAGCCTCCCGAGAGTGTCTGGGTTTCATTGCACTATGAAAGGGGTCACAGCCAAATCCTTTCTTTTTTTGGAGACAGTGTGTCACTCTGTCACCCAGGCTAGAGTGCAGTGGTGTCTTTATATCTTACCACAACCTCAAACTCCTGAGCTTGAGCTGTCCTCCTGGTTCAGGCCCCATAGTAGCTGGGAGCATAAGGCATGCGATACCATACCCACCTAATTTTTCTATATTTTGTAGTAAAAAATAGAAGGTGTCTCACTATGTTGCTCAGGCTGATCTTAAACTTCTGGGCCTGCACCATGCTCCCAGCTTTCCTCCCAAAGTGCTGGGATTACAGGCCTGAGTCACTGTGCTGGGCCACTTCCGAATCTTGAGAAGCAAGTAGACCCACTTATCTGCTCCTATGTGGGCTACTGAATAGCAGATTTTGATCACAAACAACAGGTCCACTTTGATTCTTTTTACTTCCGTGAGAAAAAAGACAGAAGAGAGTTGGGAAAACAGACATGTGACTTCAGAATACTTTTTTGAGCATATGGTGGATTTGAGGGAAGAGGGTCTTCCATGGCAGAGAGGTCACTCTTCTTTGTAAGTGGCATCAGCTGGTGTGAACGCTTGTTTTCTATTCCTAAACAACGAACCAGTGCACTCAGGCTTTTGAAAACATCTTCCTCTCCTAGACTGCATTGCTGAAAACCTCATTAAAAAAAAATAATAATGATAATAGAAGGCTTTCATAACAAACCTCCATCTAGAATTTAGCTTCTTTTAAATTTAATAAAACAAAAGCAAAAATACCTTAGTGCTAATTTTTAATTCCCTGCCCTTTTCTTGTTAATGTACTTAAAGGAGGTTTTCTTTATTTCTGAGCAAAGCAGGAAAAATTATTTCTTTAGAGAGTAGCACAGGTGTGTATGCCCTGCTGAAACTCCTGCATGTTGTTCTACCATGGTGGAGGGGAGGGTGCCCTGCCTGGAAGGCGACTTTGTCTTCCAGTCCATCGTTGTGAAGTGCCTTAATGAAGTGCTGCTTCAGTCCAATGACATGAATAGAAAGGCAGGATTTCCGGTGGCGCCTGTGGCTCAGTAGGTAAGGCGCCGGCCCCATATACCGAGGGTGGCGGGTTCAAACCCGGCCCCGGCCAAACTGCAAACAAAAAATAGCCGGGCGTTGTGGCGGGCACCTGTAGTCCCAGCTACTCGGGAGGCTGAGGCAAGAGACTTGCTTAAGCCCAAGAGCTGGAGGTTGCTGTGAGCTGTGTGAGGCCATGGCATCTACCAAGGGCCATAAAGTGAGACTCTGTCTCTACAAAAAAAAAAAAGAAGAAAGGCAGGATTTCATGGTAATCTGCGCTGAGACTGCCTTTGCATGTAGCCAGCACACACTGTAGTGTTCTCTGGGTGAAGCCAGAGATGAGACACAGACCCTGCTAGCACACAGAGCAATGGCTGTGTGCATCTCTGGCCTGGCTTAAAAGAGAAAAAAAAGAACAGAATAAAGCTGATAAAAGCTAGGTGCAAACTGTATCCCCCTGCACCCTCTCATAATCTTTTCCAAGTTTCAGCCACCCTCCACCATCCTTTCAACTAAAGACATGATCGGTGGAGAAATCAGCCTGCCACGGTGCCCTTACTCTCCAAGAGTATTTCTCTTGAGCAATATTTTCCAATCTTTGGGAGACCTGTACGTACCTTGTACCATTTAGCTTGATATCTTGGCACTTAGCACGCTCTCCACATGCATCTTTAATAAACTATTTCATTTTAGAAGGTGCCAATTGTGTTAGTTCCTGAAAAATAATTAAGAATTAGATGTAAGGAAATGGTGCATTCCAAGCAGACAAAAGCACCCTTAAAATGTACTTAATGCAATTAACCCACCACTTTCTCAACTCCAGCTCAGTGGCTAGAAACATCAGATAAGTGTTGGGATGTTTCAAAAAGCTAATTACTTACAAGTGAAGACGAGTATTATTTCCATTAGGAGGTTTCAGCTTCTCCTGGACTTTATTAGACTTAATTATTTGCTTAAAATACACACACACACATACAATTGAATAAGCAAACAAATAAAAAATACCCAATAGGCAAAAAACTAGAGCCCTGAGTTGTATAATATATTATCTGCCACTAGTGATAATTGTGCCCTTCTCCCAAGAAAGGGGAGAAAATATGTTTGAGATTTACTGAGAGAACCTCTTTGGTAGCCCAGAGAGAAGCAGGAATGTGCTCTCTGCCTCCAGCCAGGGGACTCTTTCAGCAGAAGTCAAAATGAGGTTGTATCAACTGGAGTGTAAATCTCTTTCTATCAGGAATCTCACCCCCTACCCACCTCAAAAACAAAAAGTCAAGAAACAAAAGGATAATATATTTTAGTGAGAATTAGTTCTGAATCCTTAGGAGATGGTCCAAGAAGAGGTAAGGGACATGCTGGGAGCAAGGGCTGCAATAAAGACTCAGACTTTGAAAATAGGTTCAGAGTAGGGTTTTGTGGTTGGTTGTTTGGCCTTGTTTTGGCACATCTCACTTGGATGAGCTCTATTCCCAGAACAATGAAGTATGCTTGTTTATCTCTTTATGGGTGTGTACGAGTATGTACACGCAGATGTGTGTACTTTTCATTTTCATGTATGTGCTTCTCGTGAGAAAGGTTATCATTTTTCAAAATACTCAATGTGGAGGAATCATTGTCAAGAGTAAATGGTGAATATGGTCATTTGCTTTGAAAATCCTAAATGCTCTATGTTGTTGTTAGGGTCTCATGGAGAAGCACTGTCGCAGAGAATAAAACCCGCAATTGAAATTGTATGGAAAATAAAGGAGACCTCCGGTCTCTCATGGCATGTGGCCATCTTTATTTCTTCCATCAAAGCTTATATAGGCACATAACTTAATCAATAAACACATGACTTAAATTATGGCCCCAGGCCTCTTACCACCTGGTACTTACGGGCCTACAGGTAAACCAGATTAACTAATAACTATTTTACTAACATTATCTAAAGCTATTTATGGGCTAAAGTTTAACCGGATTAACTGATAACTATTTCACTAAAGTTATTCTTATGCTAAGTAATCAAAAAAAAACGAGACCACAAAACAAGATTCTGGGGAAATAAGCTGTTTGAATGTTTGACCCTCTGGAGGCCATTAATCATCTTCATTGAGTAGTCTGGGAAATCCTGAGATATACAAGTAACTGCCTGCAGACCTGCCTCCACAAAGCTCCACCCTAAATACTTTTACATGATTAGGTTCTAAACCACATATGGAGTTCTATCAAGGATTTTTTCCTTTCTAACTCACAAAAGACTTTAAACTTCCCTTCACAAAATGGAACCATTTAAAGGTTTACTTATAGGCTTTTCACCTATAGCTCTAATCTCCTTTTATCTGTATAATGACTTGAGACTTTAATTTCCATGAACTTGTCTAGGAGTTTCGCCCATGGAATCTCAGTAATGCATTCTTTGACTCAAGCCTCCTCTGCCCACCTGCTGGTTTCACCTCTACTTCATGATCCACTGTTCCCACTGGATGATGTCATGTCTCCTGAGGCTCCTGCACCAACTGGTTCACTGAAAACTCAGCCAGGGTCTTCCCATTGCCTCATCCCCATTCCCGTTTCCCAGCTCCGTCAAGCGACAGCTGACATTGCATCACTGACTATGGAAATAGATGTAAACAACAGTTTGTGGTCTTTGATCTACAATGCCGAATTCCTGTCCAGGGCAATTCAGAAAGAGTTCAATGCATAAGAAGACCAAGTAGAACTCCATTTGCATTAAACTAAATAGACAAGACTAGGATTGTGGCCCAGAGTTAAGTTTCATTCAGACCAATGCTCCTCAGGTCACAAAGACTCTTCCTCATACCTAGTGATTTCATCTACACCACGAACATCTGGGGGGCAAGCATCGTACCATCTGAGTGTGCCACTTGTTTCCACAAATAGCTCCTTTATAAAACCATGGCGCGCGCACACTGAATGCAAGGACAGTGGAGTGATTAGTTTTAAACTAATTTTTTTTAGCATTTCAGCAGGCCTGGAAAAGCAATCCATGTTATGAAGAGTTTCTCCCAGGAAGCACAGAGTGGTTCAGGAGCCTCTACTGAGAGGTTTACAATGTGGGCACAGAAGAAGGTCAAAATTTCCCTACTGGCCAGTTTTCCTTTTCTTTCATCATTCCTTCCTTTTTCCTCCCCCTTCTTTTTCTTCTTCTCCTGTTCTTCTCCCTCCTCATTCCCCTATCGCTCCCCCTGCCTGGCTCTCTGTCTGTCTCCCTCTTTCTCTTTCTATTTCTGTGACTATTGTACAGACAAGTGCCAGGGAGAAAATGTTAGGTGGCGTAAGACAAAGAGATGCTCCAGAAGAGACGAGACTACCTGAGCGGAGAAGAGCATTGACAAAGGGAGATAAAACTTCAGTCACTCCCATTTCAGAAACAAGAAAAATCTGCAAATTTTCTGTATGTCTTTCAAAGAGACAGAGAAGGCTGAGTACTGGGGATGGCTGCCGACAGGGAGGAGTGAAAACAGCAGTGCTGCTGTTGGGGTACAGGAATGGCAGGGACAATTGTGAACGAAATGAGATCTTTTGGTGTCTGTTAAGCTTCACAGGGAAAAAGAAAAGTAAGATTTTTCCAGCTTGGTGGACCAATCACTGAGTTAAAGTTAAACTTTGTCTTTCATTGATTTTTCAAATTTAGATCTGCTTATATCTCTAGCATCCTGGGAGTGCTAGCAAAGGGGATACTTGGAGATGCCATCCTGGCCACTGGAATTAAAATAGCATCTCAGTACACTTATGGAAATGAAGATGTCATCTCAGTACACTAATGGAAGTTATACTGAGATGTGTTCTATAGCTTGATAGGAAACAGGCACCATTTGGCACTCAGACCTCACTGTAGGAGCCAGACAAACTCACTCAGAAGAGGGAACACTCCCTCTCGGGGGACAGCCCGGATTACACTCTGGCCGTAGAAATAAAAACATTTGATTTAGACATGGCACAGTTCACTCTTGATTTTAAAATTTTAATTTGCACGTTCCTCTTGCAGTGACTAAATACCTCCCATCTAGTCTGGGAAAGCATATGGTAATGTCTCTCACGCAAGCTTTTCGTCTCTCACAGGCTGGGAGAGTTAATAACAATAAAAATAACAACTTCTTGGCGTTTTTAATAGTTTGCACAATTCTTTCACACATATTATTTTCTAAGACTTTCATAACATCCCCGTGTGGTAGGCTGTGCAAGGAATATAATTATCCTCTTTTGACAGGTGTGGAAACTGAGGCCCAGGTTGGGGCACTGGCTCACCGGCTAAGCCAGTGATACCTCATAGGTTGGTGACAGAGCCAGACATCAGATGACAGCCGCCAATTCCAGTGTTTAAGTCGTTCCACTGCAGTGTTGTCAGGGATCTGTTGTTCTGTCTCCTCTTGAGAGTAAATTTAAAGTTGGTTAAATCGCAAAGACCATATGTACTTATCTTGAGTAATCACATCAGACCAGGAGACAGGGGGAAATGTGAACAAGCGTGTAGCCAGGCTTTCAGAATGCACATAGCAGAGGCAGCTCAGGAGACACAGGGAAGCAAGATGAAGCCCTCACCTTGCACGGGGAGAACGGAAAGTGCAGGGGCTGCCTGGGCCGAGATGGCCACTGAACACTGTGCATGCACATAGTTAGAAGACAGAAAATAGGGTATTAATGGTCATGGTCTTCCAGAAGGTCGGCTAACAAATGGTGTCACCGAGCACACATCTAGATCCCTATTCAAAGCTGGGTCTCTAGTCCCCACTACTGTGCACAGATTTGAGGCCGCTTCTGTACTAGACATGGCTGCAGCCTTCACAGAAGCACCAGACTCCTTCTAAGCATGAGTGTGCAATCTGTTCACGGCACTGTGACTCAGTGTATCCCTTTAAGTTCTTGTCTTGAGACGCCGAGGCATTGAGGGTGCAGAGGTGAGCCTCCTTGGTCAGGAACTGTGCCAAGTCCCTCTCACTTACTGCTCTTAGTCACCCCCCAGCAGGACCATTCATGGTCGTAGAGTGCTGAACTACCGAAATAATTATTTAAAAGCCCAAATTTTTCAACAGCTGTTTACTGAGTGCTTGCTAGGTTCCGAGCACTGCTCAAAGGACATTACATGTATTGGATTATTTAATCTTCACAATGCAATGTGACGTTTTATTTATTATGATCCCTGATTTGTGGATGGAGAAACTGAGATACAGAGAGATTAATTTGCTCAATGTTATGTGCTAGTGTTGGGGAATTCAGGATTTCAAAACCATGAAGTCCAAGTCCAGAGATAACAACAGAACATATAAACCTATCCTCGGGGATGACTAGAGAACCGTGTACAAGATTCTTCAATTTTCTGGGGCATGAGACTTGAGTAACCAGCTTTCTCAAATGAAAATGTAAGATTCACTGTTAAATATGAATGTCAAGCAAACAACAAATAAGTTTTAAAATAAGGATGCCTCATGCAATCTTTGGGACACTCTTCTCTGAAAAAAGTATTGTTTATCTAAAACTCCAATTGAACTGGGTATTCTGTACTTTAGCAACCATAGCCCTCACCTACCAGTGCCACCCTGGCTCAGGAGTCCATTTCTTCTCTGAAATTCCAGCATTCTGCATATCCTCGTTACTATTACATTATCTCAAAGGTACTTTTATTGATTTAGATGGGTAATATTAACTAAATTAAATCTTCTGTGGTTTCTTCAGAGGCCTTCATGGTAAAATCTTGGGATCTCTCAACACATTCCTCTCCCCGCTTTTCCCTTATGATGTTTCACCTAAAGTGGGATTTGCTACAAGCCAAAGTTTCAATGTATTGAGACTTTCTTTCTTTTCAGGAGCTGATGTTTGGAAACTTAACCCAATCTCTCTCTCACCTCAGCTCCTTCACGAGTGGATCCTACTTCCATCTCTCTTTGGAAGTGCTCTGAACTTCCTCTTTCTTCTTCCTAAATAAAATTCTTCTTTTTCCCAGTGACATTTGTGCAAGTTACTTTTACCTTCTATTCATGCTGCCTGTGCTGCTCCAGCTTTGTTTTCTGCTTCTTTTCATTTTTGCTTCTGGTTATCACCATGCCTCGGTTGAACTTTGTAACTCAGCTGAATAATTGAGGAATAAAATAATCTTAAAAACAACTTTCATTAAAAAAAAACTGATTTAAAAAAAAAAAGAGAGGGAGAACCTTATTCAAGCGCAGTTCTCTCTCCCTTCTCTTTACAAGTTACAGTGAAGTCTGAGAATATAAAGATGTTGGAGTCTGGCCAGTTCTTGATCCTGTCCTTTCCAGAAGGACCCAGTAAGACAGCCCATTCCCAAGCCAACATCCCATCATGTGTGAAATTTCTTAGGAAGTGAGTTGCTTCATGTTTTTACACTGCAAGCAAATTTGTGGTTCTGCACTTGGCCCCTTGATGAGTAAGATCCCTGAGAGCCTTCCAGCAAGAGGCCCAATGTGTTGAGTGTGAACAAAGACATATGCCACCACATTAATAAAAATTCAGTTTCCCTAAACCAGCTTTTTATCCTGCAGTTTTAGCCCAAGACCACCCAAGGTTTTTACACTGGACATACAGTGAGCTCCCATCAACTACTTAGGAAGAAATAAGGAAGTAAAGAATCACAGGAGAACACTTCTTGTGTGGAAGGGTTGGGCTGATGCCCAAGATTTTAGACAGGTGGTGGCAACTAGGGAAAAAAAGATTCCCAGGCATCTTTTTAACAATTGGTAGAAAGCTTGGCATCTGATATGACACACCTCTGGTGTGGTTTTTTTGCTGTGGTGTGGAGGCAGGGCAGCAACCAGAAATAGTGAGAGCTCTTACGAGAGTATAAGGCCTGTGACCTGGGTCGATGGAGCTGCCAACTGATCTGCATAATTAAAACTTTATTATGAAACTATTTCTTTCCAGAGACAAAGAGGGCAATGAAATTGCAGAAGTGGAATATTAGTTTTCTGTCACATCTGAAACCTTTCCAAGGTGGCTAATTAAATTATACCTTCCAACAGAGAATGCAAACACAATTTCAGGTTCTAATCTCTCAGTAATCAAGCTTTCTATTATTAATGTCCTCTTCCTTTTTCTGGGCTTAATTGCTCATTGTACTACATGTGGCATTGATTAGCAGTAGGAAGAGTGTGTTCTGTTTTGTTGGTTTGTGACAAAAGTGGCTATAAAAAGGCAGTGAATCAGAAAGCGAGCTGCATCCAGCTGTGATATGATGTGTGTGTGTATGTGTGTGTGGGGGGTGCCTCTGCTGAGGAAGCAAAGCCAGCCAACTTGCTTAGTTTCAAGTAAAGGCATGAAGTTCCATATTTGCCTGTGAAACAACCATTCTCAGTCAACCCCAAAGTCAACAGGGTTTTGTCACCAATGATTTGAGCAGAGCTTTGCAGTTTATAACACACTTTTTTGCAGGTATCATTTTGGTTGATCGGGACCATAAATCTGTGAGTTAAACATTTGTATTCAGATTTTGCATATAAAATGTCTGATGCTTTGCAAGCCTGAGTAAACATTATCAGGGCACACAGCTGGTGTGAAGAAGCTGGGATTTGAACACAGACATTGCAGTTGCAAGCTTTGTGCTCTTTCTGTTATATTACACTCTCTCCAGCAGCAGTGAGTCAATTCAAGATAATTCAAGTATTTTGGAGGGCAAATACCACATTCCATAAACTAAGCTAGGTACTATGAGTAAATATAAAAAAAAATCACTAGTAGACATTATAAACCAGAACAAGAGACATGTTTGACTCTGATGTGTTGCATTGCAAATATAAGATCCCACTTAGAAATGAAAACAATATAACCTAAATATTCGTATCCTCATATTAACCTGAAATTTAAAAAATACAAGATACTAAAGAATCAATGAGCAAAAGGTACTAAGAAAGATCTTGGGTTGGGGAAAATGTGAGTTAACACAATTTCTGAGATTGTAAAGTACAAGGGAATGAAATGAAAATTTGATCCACATGAAGGTATTAAACTTTATTGTATAAACAACAAAACACCATGACTATTTTTCTAGAAATATCAGTAGCCCAAATGTTTTTCAAATTAATCTGTTTCCTTCTACACTGAAGGAGAAGGGAGACTTTAAACATAGCATCAACTACTAAAATTCCTAACTAGGGATGTGACTTTGTGCTTAAACAGAGAGCCCCTCCCACAGGAATGTCTATCTCTCATATAGAGACCCAACAGTAAGGGCACAATCACTTGCCATTAGTGGCTGAAGCTTCCTATGCAGGTTAGAATTTCCTTTCCAAGATCTGGACCAGAAAATGTCCATGGCTACCACCTATCCAAGCTTCTGTTTAATATATTCATAACTTAAATCAGCATTTGGGAAGACAAAGTTAAGAATTTGCTTTGTTTATAATCGTTCAGGACTCACTAAGGTTTGTAGGAAAAGGGGCCTTAAGACTAAGGAAACAACCTCTCTCGCAGTGTTCCATTAATGAGGCTTTGTTTGTGTACACACAAGGGGGACACATCTTCCTGGGCCACCCGGACCCAGTAGAATGAAATGCACTTTCCATTTTCATGATTTTGTGTCAGCGGTCAAGCTATTGGAGAACAGCCCCTTGTTCCCCAACTTTTCTTACCAATTTCCTTTGGTATTTCCATTGCTTTCCCAGGTGCAGGTGAGATGTTCAGGTCTGGGCAGTGAAGCTCTACACCAGGTATCAGGTGTCACAGGCCAACAAGAGAGGACCAGAGCTGGAGGTCTAGGCCTCTAGGCTGCTGCCATCTTTCTTTGTGACTCCTGTGCACCTTCTCCCAATGTGGGCAGACTCAGCTCCGCATTCTCTGGCATTTGCTGATCAGCTTAGTTATTCATTAATTGTTTCTCTCTCTCCTGGGCATCCATGCCTCAACTAAGTGTTGCAGGAGATCATAGAAAATGAGAGCCAGCATAAAATAGTGGTCACATACTCTGCAGCCAGACCGTGTTTAAATTTTATAACTCCTGATTTTGGACAGGGTACTTAGCCTTTCTTTGCCTCAGTTTCTTCATCTCTAAAGTGGGTGGTAACCATATTTTTCTTATAGGGGTCTTGTGACTATTAAATAAAGATGTATGTAAATGACTCAAGACAGTACATGGCGCAGAGTAAAACTTTATACATTTTAGATGCTTCGTCGTATTCAGGTTATAATATCCAAAACTTTTTGTAGAATAACTGCATGCCAATAACTGAAATTAAAGGGTAGCACATGGCAATTGTTAATTGTAAATTCACTAAATAAAGCAATAAGAGAATTAAAATAGTTTAATAGCAGAATACCAAAAAAGACTTTACAGAGGAAGTAGTAGTTTACGGTTAAATGGATTTGTATTGTAATCCCTTTAATTTAAAAGTCCTGAGGACTCAGTGCTTCTGATGTCACACTCCTTTAAGGCATTTGTCCCCTGGATAGTCAAGGTCTTCAAATCACATGACATTATTCAGGGGTTCTGTTTCTGTAGGAATTCAGGGAGCTGCTGAATTCACCAAACAATTCCTCTGTGACAGATGAAAGTTTGAGTATTTTGATTATTGCTACTCTGTCTATACTATTAAAATGAAAAGATACATCTTAAAGACTTCAGCATCTTTTCTCCCCATTCTTTCTGAGAGATAATATTTTTCATTTGCCCTTGAAAAAAGAAAATGAGTATTCATTATCTTTGCCATGCTTTTTAAAAGTCTCTCAAATTAGTGCTGGTATAGCAGTACAAGTTTCCATCCAAATATGCTATGTCTTCCAACTTTCATCACTACTATGGAAACTCAAAACTCGAATTACACTGATCATTCTCTAACTAAAAAAAGTCATCGTCCTTTTCAATCTGCAGTAAAGCTATGCTAGCCCTGCGTGGTCACAAATCCGCCTCCCTTTCCATTACACTTGACGTTAGACCCACCCCATTGTGTCCTATCTGTACTATTATCCTATTTCTTTTCCTTAGTACTGTTACGACCATAATATGGTTATCAAAATCCCTTAGAAATTCCCTGTCCTCTATGAAGAGCACTCCCAAACTGCTTGGCACAACAAACGATATCATTTTTACTCCAACTAATCTTACCAGCTGCATCTCCTACTATGTCAGCCTACACACCCATGTTCCAATAATACTTGCCCTTTTGCCTTTTCCAAACATACCATATATTCCAAACTATTTTCATTGTATAGAATCTATCTGCCTTGTGAGCTGTTGTTCATCTTTTAATAAATCATTTCATTAATGGAAATTTCTGAGATGCCCCCATACACAGACTTGCTATTAGCACTGCCATGTTGCATCTAATATACTGTGCTGTTTAAGTCAGCACATCAATGAACAATAAGAATCATAGGTCACATGTTCACTTGTTACTCTTTTTTATTTATTTGTTTTTTTGAGACAGAGTCTCACTATGTTGCCCTTGGTTCAGTGCTGTGGCAACATAGCTCACAGCAACCTCCAACTCTTGGGCTTAAGCGATTCTCTTGCCTCAGCCTCCCAAGTAGCTGGGACTACAGGCACTTGCCGCAATGTCCGGCTATTTTTTGTTGCAGTTGTCATTGTTGTTTAGTTGGCCTGAGCTGGGTTCTAACCCATCAGCCTTGGTGTATGTCTGGTGCCATAACCACTGTGTACAGGAGCTTCCATTTATTACTCTATTCTTATATTATCCATATAGGTCCTTTGTTTACTTTTCTGTTATTTTTATTATTGATTTGAAAAAGTTCTCTACCTAGTATGAAAATTAATCTTTGCAATAAATTTTACAAGTAATGTTTTCCACATGGTCATCTGCCACTTTTGATTTACGCATTTTGTATATTTTTTCAAATGATCAAGTTAAGCATATCAAACGTATGCTGCCACATGAGTTGAGTTATTGTTTGTTAGTCTCAATTTTTAGTGAGCTCTTTAGAAAAGCCCCACATTCACTAATGTCTATATCTTTACACTTTTAACATTCTGATTGCAAATCGGGTATTAGAAATCTTTCAATGGTGAATGAAGAGATAAAGACGTCATATACTATAGTTTAGAGAAAGAGACTAAATAACTTGGGGTCGAAATGTAAAGTATCCCAATTTATGGAATAAATTTAAGGTTCCATAAACAAATGAATGGATAAAGTTAATATTCTTTACACATAATATACAATGGATTAATATTTAGGCTTTAGAAAGGAGAAAATGCTGTCATTTGTGGTAACATGGATAGAATTGAAGAGCATTATGCTAAGCAAAATAAGTAAAGCACAGAAAGATAACTAACCACATGTTTTTACCTGTATATAGAATCTGAAACAATCAAATTCATGGAAGGAGAGCGGGAATGATGACTCCAGCGGCTGGTGGGTGGGGCAAATAGGGGAGGATGATGGTGAAAAGGGTACTAAAATCTCAGTTAGACAGGAAGAATATGTTTTCTTCTTTGTGCTCACAGTGTGGTAAATGCAGTTAATATAATAGAGCATTGTACATTTCAAAAACAAATTTCAAATGTTCTCACCAGAAAAAAAAACAGATAAGTATATAAGGCAATGGATTATGTTAACTAGCTGGATTTCATTGTTCCACATTATGTTCATAAATTATAACATCAATTTTTATCCCCCAAATTTATGTAACTTGTCAATTTGCAATTAAAATTCGATAAATAAAATCTTCTAGCTAATTCTTCAGATTAAGGAAACATAGGGAGATGCCTATTTGGCAATGCTGACGGAACTAATGCTACTGAAAATTTTTAAAGGGTAACATACCAATAAAAACGAAAGCCTTATTTTCTATTTGGTTCATTTTTTAACGTTTTTTTTTTGTGATGAAAGGAAAAGCAGAGGTGCAAAAGTGCACCAACAAATGTATAGTTTACTAAATTATGAAAAGGTGAACACACTCATTCTCACAAATTAGGTAAAGAAAGACAACTTTGCCATCCCTCTCAGAAGCTCTTTCATTGTTCCATCTCAATCTCTGGTCTCTTTCTCCAAAATTAACCACTGCTCTGATTTAAACAGTAGCTACTACCTTGCATTTATTACGCTAATACCATACAAGTGTGAATTCTTACATATAGTACTATTCTAATATTGCTCACTTATTTTTCTTATTTTAAAACATTAAGGGGGTACAAATGTTGTTGGTTACATGTATCACTTTGCATTGCTTAAGTCATTCCTATAGGTGTGCTCAATGCCCAAATAGTGTTCATTGTAGCCATTAGGATGTTTTGCCACGCCCCTTTTCCCCTCCCCCATTATTTCCACTTTTATTTCCCTCTGTGCACATGTGTGCTCATGAGTTAGCACCAATTTAATAGTGAGTACATGTGGTTTTTGTTTTTGCATTTTTGAGATGCTTCACTTAGGATAGCGGTCTCCAGTTCCATCCAAATTATTTTTAAAGGTATTAATTCATAGTTTTTCATGGCTGAGTAGTACCCCATGGCATGATATACTACATTTTGTTAATTCATTCATGACTTAATGGGAACTTGGGTTGATTCCCTGTCTTTGCAGTTGTGAATTGTGCTGCAATAAACCTTCAAATGCAGGTGCCCTTTTGATAAAATGGCTTCTGTTCCACTGGGTAAATACCTAGCAGTGAAATTGCTGGGTCAAATGGTGGGACTAGTGTTAGTTTCTTGAGTAATCTCTGCACTGTTTTCCATAGAGGTTGTACTAATTTGCAGTGCTGCCAATAGTGTAGAAGTGTTCCCTTCTCTCTGCACACCAGGATCTATTGTTTTCAGACATTTTCATAAAAGTCATTTTTATAGGGGGAAGTTGATAATTCATGTGGTTTAAATTTCCATTTCCCCAGTGATTAGTGGGACATTGAACATTTTAAAATATGTTCATTGGTCATTTGTCTATCATCTTTTGAAAAGCTTCTGTTCATGTCTTTGGCTCACTTTTTAATTGGGTTTTTTTTTCTTGCTGATTGCTTGAGTTCTTTGTAGATTCTGGTTATTAGCCCCTTTCCTGATGTACTATATATAGCTTATGAATATTCTCTTTCATTCTGTAGGTTGTCTATTTTTTCTGTTGATTGTTTCCTTAGCTGTGCAGAAGCTTTTTAGTTTAACGAAATCTCATTTATTTTTGTTATTGCTGTGATTGCTATTGGGGTCTTATTCATAAATTCTTTGCCTAAGCTAGTAGAAGAGTTTTTCCTAAATTTACACTAGCTTTCTTATGATTTCATGCCTTATATTTAAGTCTCTTATCCATCTCGAATTGATTCTTATGAGTGGGGAGAGCTAGGGGTCCCATTTCATTCTTCTGCACGTGCCTATCTTCTTTTCCTCATTTATTGAATAGGACTTCTTTTTCTCAGAGCATGTTGTTGTCTGCTTCGTAAAGATCAATTGTCTGTAGCATTTCTCATTTCTTCTAGATGCCAAGGGATATTTTTACAGCTAAAAATCTGGTAATTTTTTAATTCATAAAATTCGGTAGATAATATCCTGGTGGTGTATCTTCTTGATTGGTATACTCCAGTTTATGATATGCTCTATCTTTCATGTTAAATATGAAAAGGAGAAACTTATTTATTTCCAATCAGAATTCCTTTTATTTATTTTGTACCACCATATTATACTAAGTAGAATTTCATGTAGTATAATAGAGGTGGTGATAGACGGTCTTCTCCTTCCTGCCCCCCAAATCTTAACTAAAAGCATGTGGTTTTTTCAACAAGGATAGGATGCTTTTAGCTATAGAATTTTTTTTAAGAGACACTTTTTATCATTTCGAGAAAGTGTTTTTCATTTCAACTCAGCAAAAGTTTGTGTTACGAATGAATGTTGGAATGGATCAAGCATTTTTCCATATTTATTGAGGTGGTTGTGTAATTTTAGATCCTTGACACTGTGAATGTTTTGCTACTGAGTGTCTCAATTTTCTTGTCTTCCTTTAAAGAATATTAAAGTTTGTTATTTCACACAGTCAATTTGCTGGAGAATCAACTTGATCTCTTTTAGACTTAGTTCTAAGATGTATAAGGGTAGTCTATCATACCCCAGTTTATTCCAACTTCTAAGATATAATCAGGTGTAATCTTGTCAAAGTCTTTATATTCATTTCAAGTCTTTATATTCATTTATATTCATAAAATTTTCACCATACCTTTCTTATTTGGCAGATTGAAAGTTGACCATCTACTAACCCTGCGCCAGCTCCAATTTTGTTCAGCTTACTAGAGTTTAGCAATTGCTCTTTCCCTGACTTTTCCCAGTCCCATGGAATTTTTCCTGAAACAAATTAAGTTCAATAGTTAGCCAAAGACCCAAGAGAGTCCCTATGCTATTTGAGAATTCTTTTATTGAATCTTACTTTTCTCTTGTACTCTGCCCTAAAAATCATATATACCTCAGTCTTCACTGAAATCTAATTCCTCGGCTTTTAGCTCAGCAAAACTATCTTTCTCTCCCTTACACTACCATCCAGAAAGTACCTCTGGGAAGAAAGCTAGTGTGATCTCCCACTGATTTCCCTAATTGGAGATTCATATGCCCACACTGGCTGCTGCCTGATATCTAAAAAGAGCTACTTCACTTTTTCTCCCAATTCTTTTCTTCTAGGAGGTACAGAGTGGCTAAACAGCTCACTGTCACACTTTCATTTCTCCAGGAATGTGTTCTTCAGTTACACAGCTTGTTCAGTTGCTTCTCATTGTTTGCTGCTCTGTTTGTCTTTTTGCAGGACCTCTGCCATGCACATGGTGGGTCATCTCTGGCTGTCTTCAGAAATTGTCACCTTCGTTCTTATCTTTCCTTTTTGATTTTTAAAAATTTCCAGAGGCTTAAAGTTGACCGTGTATTTATGTCAAGTTATTATTTTCTCCTTTTTGTACTGACCATTTATTTCTGTAATCAGAGGCATCTGTGTTCTCCGCTGCCAGGCCCCTACAACAGCTCCTTCTCAGACACAAACTACTTTTCTGCAGCCGAGTGTAAATGAACAATTTAGTTTAGGCGTCACTTGTGCTGAATTTCATACCATTAGTCACTTTCCCCCTTTTGAAGTCTTCTAGCTTCTGGGTCAATGACACTTGTAGAGGAATGGACACCATGCTTGCAAGGACAGTTACTGATACTTATCACATTAAAAGGAAACGCTGAGAACAAGACAGTCTCCTGGAAAGCCTAGAGATGTTTTGTGACTTAGGGGCAATCCCCCAAGTAACTCAGTGTTCCAGAATGAAGAAGAGCGGGCACTCCTTAGTAAGCAGGTGTTAAACAATGGTTCTTGGTGCTCCTTTATGGGGTTCTGGGGAAAGAACCTGTGAGGAGAGAGCACGTGGCAATCCTTTTGCAGGCAGCCCTGTATGTCATTACTTCAACTCTCCACACCTGTGGTGTGTCACCTTCATAAATAGCCATTGCAGAGGGCGCTCAGGGCTCTCCTGCACCTCTGGTTAGCCCACTTCATGCACGCTAGTACTTCAATCCCTGTCCAGCCCGGTTCTTTCTTTCGTGTGCACCGGGAGGCATAGCATCCTCAGCGGTGGCAGGGGCGGCAGTGGTAGACACTACTATCTGCTGGTACTACTACATTTCTGCCCAATCTTTCTGCGTCTTCTTGCTGGGTGCCACTTCTTCCACCCACCACCCAACTTTAGGTGTCCCATTCTTACCTCCTAGTTATCTCCTAGTTCTTATCTCCTAGTTCTGATTACTCCACTTAGGAGAGTTCTTCTCTTTCTAGGTATGTATGAATTCTCTGCAGCCTATCAACAGCATATTTCTTGTAAGAGCATTCCTCCAGTCTTTAGAAACTGACCCCTCTATATCATTCTCCTGACTTATTTTCTGGTTCATACTTTGTGACCAGTTTTCCCGTATGCTCTTTCAGCTTCTAGTCTGGCCACCCTCAACTTTATTCTCCACCTAGGCATAAGAGTTATTAACCTAAAACACAGAACAGCCATTTCACTGTTAAGCTTAAATTTTTAAATTTCTTCCAATTACCTTAATAATAGAATATATCACAAGTCTCCACAAGGCCACTCACCTCTCCAACCCGACCTCTCACCACTCCCAGCTTTGTACTTTGCATTCTAAAGAGCTGAGCTACTTCCCATTTCCTGTACTCAACATTCTTTGTCATGCTTTGCTTGCTTGTCAAGCTGTTCCTTCTGCTCAATACGATATGTTCTAACCCCTTCTCTTTACCTTACTAATATATCATATTCAAAATTAAGTGCGGGGGAAATATCTCTTACAGGAATCATTCTTGGAACTCCCAGGCAAGGTAAGCAATGTTCCTCTGTGCTATGCCACACCCTGACCTCTGTATGTTTGCCTTAGGGCACTCTGCAGCAATTGTTACTTGGCAGCATTTTCCCCTGGATTGTGCAATATTACTAAAAACAAATTTGTGTACCTAAAGCTTACTACAATGTTGAACCCATTGTTACTTGGCAGCATTTTCCCCTGGATTGTGCAATATTACTAAAAACAAATTTGTAACCTAAAGCTTACTACAATGTTGAACCCATTGTGTGGTTCAATAACATTTATGAAACTCAACTTTCAGAAGAATAAAGTCTTGTGCAACCTCAGGCCTATCTTATAGTATAATTTTACAAACATTAGAGATGTGAGAAAATCAGGAGTCAGGAAGGGCAAACTTCTCACTTCACAGATGAGAAATCTAGGCCCAAGATCATTAGGTAATACATGATAAATCCTAGACTGGACACAGAACATAGTTCTTAATTGAGTGCCCTTTCCAGGAATTCTGGATTTGATTTAAAGTCATCAAAATATTTCCCTCTAGTACTAAAGTTCTTTAAAAATTAGAATATTTTTGCATGTTATGAATCTGAAAAGGCCTGATAACTAGAATCTATAGAGAACTCAATCAACAAGAAAGGAGTAAACAATCCTATTTATAAGTGTACAAGAGAATTGAACAGAAACTTCTCTGAAGATGACAGACAAATGGCCAAAAAACACATGAAAAAAGGCTCATCTTTTTTTATGATATTTGATTTGTGCATTTTATTTTATTTTATTTTTTATTAAATCATAACACACAAATCATGTATCCATTAATGCATTTAGGGGGTACAATGTGCTGATTTCATATAGAATTAGGAACTCTTACACCACACAGGTTAATATATACCTCTTCTCATTTACTTAATTATTGTGTTAAGACATTTATACTCTATACTAATGATCATCAGAGAAATGAAAATCAAAAGATATCCCCTAACTCCAGTAAGATTAACCCACATCACAAAGTCCCAAAACTGTAGATTCTGGCATGGATGTGGAGAAAAAGGAACACTTTTGCACTTCTGGTAGGATTGCAAACTAATGCAACCTTTTTGGATTGCAAACTAATGCAACCGTGTGGAGAATTCTTTAAAAAACTAAGGGTCAGCGGTCCATTTGAGCCTGCCATTTCATTACCCAAAGGAACAAAAACCATTTTGCCACACAGACATTTGCACCAGAATGTTTAACACACCTCAATTCATAATTTCCAAGTCATGGAAGCAACTTAAATTCCCACTATTCCTTGAATAGATCAACAAACTATGACATGTGTATACCATGAAGTACTATACAGCCATAAGAAAAGTTGAAGACTTTAAATTTTTTATGTTTACTTGGATAGAGGTGAAACACATTCTTAGTAGTAAAGTATCCCAAGAATGGAAAAAAAAAAATCCGATGTACTCAATACTAATATGAAATCAATATATAAACAATTACAAATGATAAAACACAAATATAGTAGCAAGGGGTAAGAAAGAGGGGAATGAGGGGTGGAGGAGGGCAATTGAAGGGAGGAGGGAGATCTCACCTAATGTACACAATGTGATGGTGTTCATCATGCCCTCTGGGTGAAAGGCTCAACTACAACTCGAACTTGTCCTTGGAAATGAGAACAATGTAACCTAAACATTTATACCCTCTTATTAAGTTAAAATACAAATAAATGAATAAATAAATAAAGTACTTTAAAAATTTCAGCTAGGTTGTATTATAGCCCTATAGATAATGTCACAGTGATGCGTTAATTTGATCTGTGAATACCTTAAATAATAGTCACTCATTTTTAAGACATTCTATTTTATTCCGTGTTTTAAGTTTCTCCAAATTATAATATAATTTTCTTCTGAAACTATTGTCTTGGCCTTTGACTAAAGCAATAGGTTTCGTCTAGCCTTAAAAGTAATGTTCTGCCTGTCAAAATGTGATGCTATCTGTATTCTGGACCTCTTCAAATTATTAAATATTGCTTGCCAAGTAAGAGAATTGACAAAAACATGAAAATAATTTGATGCTTTTTTCTTTTTAAAGATATAAACCATACCATGAGTTGAGTTGGGTTAGAATTTAGGTAGGAGAGTATCCCATCAGAGAAAGTAGATGCCTAAGAAAATAGACAGATAAAATAGGAGATCAAAATAATTCTTTATACTGAGTATATTCCAAGTATGTTATTTCAGTTTCAAATTTACTTTATCAAATATAGTTAAAAGCTCTGAAGTCTTCTTGACACCACCTAGAGCAGGGCAGATTTTACCAAAGCAATATATATGTACTATATTAACTTTTTGAAAAAATACCTCACTTGGTTACAATTCAACATTGGACTCTCAAATTTTATTTAGCCTTATACAAAAATTAAGTACATAAAAATTCCTACCATCTACTATTAAATAGTTGTGTCATTGCTTATCCATTTTTTTTTTTTATTTATTTATTTATAGAGACAGAGTCTCACTTTATGGCCCTCGGTAGAGTGCCGTGGCATCACACAACTCACAGCAACCTCCAAACCTGGGCTTAGGCGATTCTCCTGCCTCAGCCTCCCGAGTAGCTGGGACTACAGGCACCCGCCACAACGCCTGGCTATTTTTTTGTTGCAGTTTGGCCAGGGCTGGGTTTGAAACTGCCACCCTCGGTATATGGGGCCAGCGCCCTGCTCACTGAGCCACAGGCGCTGCCCTGCTTATCCATTTTATATAAAAGCCCAGAATGAAATCTTTATAGATTTTGAACTAGGGAGGAAAAAGTAATAATCCTTTCATAAACTGATATGTGATATTTATAAATTCAATGTAATTCATACTTTTACATCTTCTTGTTTTGGATTCACTGGTTGCAAGCAATAGAAACAGGATCAGAACTAAGCAGTGAAAGCAAATGAAATTGTCAGCCAAAAATAACAACAGAGTGGCTCTTTAGAGAAATGAATGTATTTAGGAAGGAACAGGGGATTATAATCCGGGACATATATGTTACAATGACGATATCTTAGGAGGATCAGGTAAGGGGAAAGTTTTAAAGGTGTAAAGGAGAAGTCCAACTAAGTTGTCTCAAAACAAATACTGTTGTTCACTGGGGTCTGCTGTAGGAGCTGATGTCACTAGTGGAAGCAGTCTTAGTTAAGGAGATGGTTTTGTGAGGGAAGGTAATCTGAAACTCAGTGTTAAGGAATTTTTGTGATGAGTCTTGTTGCAGACACATGTAGGATGAGCAGGCCAAGCAGTTACGAGGGTCATGCAGAATTTTTTGTGAGCTTTTAGAAATTCCTTATGATAATATTTATTTCAGACATTCGTATATGAAATCCCTTCTTTTAAGAACTCTCAATTCTACTTCATTTTGGCCTTGGCAATAAAGATTTCACCAGGTAGAAAAGGCAAACCGTGAGTGCAAAGAACACAAAGAGCTCAAGGGCCAAGAGAAACATCTGGCCATGCAAACTGCAGAGTGAAATTGAAAGACTTGGGGCAGGACCCCCCACTCGGTCCTGAACGACGACGACCCCAATCAACCGCAAGAGACGGCACTTGATGCAATCAGCAAGAGGATTTTATTCCAGCATGCTGCGGCTTAACTCGCAACTCTCTTAGGAGCAGAGGAGTCAAGCCCTGAACAGCAGGTTTTACAAGCTTATAAAGGCAAAAACCACAAAGTAGGGAGGGGTAGCAGACATAGCAGGGGCTTTTCCAGATAAGAAGAACTCTGGTTCATTACCCATCTGTCTTAAGATAAGATCAGCAGTTAAACATTTGCTTAGTTTTAAACCGGTTATCTGCTTCAACTCGGGGCTATTTCCTAGAACAGTTACAAAAGGTCACATTCTTATGGTAGGGGGCGAGAGGTGCTGCTACATGGCTGGTTTCCCCCCCCCCTTTTTGGATTTGGTAGTACTTTCCTTCATTCCCCCATTTGTTTTTTGGGAAGTTCTAATCATGGAACTTCTGGCTCTATGTATTCATTCTCATGGCTATCGTCCTGGTGGAGAGACTGGTAATGCTGTCTGACCATTAACACCTATACAGCACTCACTCTCTCCTGGACGAAGGTGACTATACGGTTGAAAATGCAGGGCCCAAAGGTAAGAATTAGAAGCAGTATGATAAGGGGATCTATTAAACTGGAAACGAGAGTGGTGAACCAAGGGGACTGGTTGTACCAACTTTCAAACCACCCTTGATGGGCCTCCCGGTCTCGTTGCCTTTTTTCCAGTCTCTCCCTGAGTTTAGACATGGAGTCTTTTACCATGCCAGAGTGATCTATATAGAAACAGCATTCTTCTCTCAGTGCAGTGCATAACCCTCCATCTTTTAGGAACAGGAGATCGAGTCCCCGTCTATTCTGCAATACTACTTCAGATAAGGAGGACAGTGACTCTTCTAGTTTTGTGATTGATTGTTCTATGGCTTTTAGGTCCTCATCTACGGCTGCTCGCAGTTCTTCGAGATACTGTGGGGTCTGGACAAGCGCAGCTGTTCCTGTTCCTACTCCGGCCGCCACCCCTATACCCATCGGGATAGCTAGGGTAATAGAGACTGGTTCCCTCTTCTGTCTACGGGGTCTGAGATGGAATTCTGCCTCGAAAGAACTCGCCTCGTGGTAGATAACTCTAGGTATTAACTGTACGAGGATACAGTAGTCTGCAGTGGAGTTAAACACTGATGAGGAAATGCACGGGGTTAGCCCGGTGCTGCAAGCCCACCATCCTCCTTTAGGGGGCACTAGATAATAATTGTAGTGGTTGGCGGGCTTTTAATGGTCTGATTACACAGATGCTGGCGATTTTCGGGGATCGTGCCTAGGCAAATGCCTCGCCTGGAGACTGCTGTAAGGGTGATCTTGGATCCCCAGTCACAGGAATTATGGGAGGTGGTATTTTGGAAGATACCTGAGAAGGCGATCCCTTCATAATAGGGCGGGCCTGAGGCTAGGCACAACCAGCAAGATTCAGTAAGATTAGGGTTGGATGTATTGAGGACATTGAAAGCCCCCTGTATTAAGTTAAGGAGTCTCTGCCCGGTGCTTGGGGTCTCCGGGGATGTTACCTGGGGAGACAGTTCCGCAGGTGATGGGGCTATGCTGGCCTCAGGTAATTGGGTGCTCCCTGGGGTCTGGGGCATATGGGGGGAAATAGGCAGCCTGGCTGGCGGCTGCTGTCCTGAGAGTACGATGTTGGGTCCTATCTGGACAGCGACGGGGGTCTCTATTTTTAATTTGATAAAGAAGGTAAATCCTTTATCCCACCCTGACATATAGAAATGGAATCCCCATGTTCTTCCTTTTATCCAATCTCAGGCTTGCTTCCCTCTCTCCGTGAAGGAAATATTTAGGGGGTTTGACCCTGCTCCGGTACTGCTCCTCTTTACGGTTATTAAGTCCCAAGAGGAAATGGGGTGCCAGGAGGCCTGCCCAGTCGTTTCACATCCCCATTGCTTACAATATAAATTTTCTATCCCCCCGCATCTGTTGGCCTTGCTTCTCGTTCTCCCATCCCAGGGACAGATATAGAACTCCGTTTGTTGCATCCGGCGCTGGGCAGGCAAGTTGCCACAGCCAGGGGCGTCTGCAATGTACTGGCCTTGGGATGTGGAGCCTTGGGTAAGCGAGCACTTTGCCAAATGATGATCAAGGCTCGATGGAACCTCCTCAAAGGTCTCATCGGGGATATCCCAATTATCTAGCCCTGCTATTAAGGCGCAAATATCTGGGGTGAGGGACGGCCACCAGGTCCAAGGAGGGTCCTCTTTTGTAGTACTCCGTACTACATCACCAGTTTGAGAGAGAACCTGCCAGGTTAACCTCTTGGGGGCATGGGGATTGGGACCGAAGCTACTTATCACCGGGAGTTGTATCAGCAGGAGCAGGGCTACTGCGGTGGATGCAGAGCTTGAGGGGGTTGTCCGTCTTTTCCACTTTCCACCCAGAGTCTGGCGGCGGTGCTGGTTTGACATGAGATGCGTGGATCCAGGCTGCAATGCCATCAACTTTTACTGCGGTCGGGGTTGTGAGCAGTACTAGGTATGGTCCTTTCCACCATGGTTCAAGGTTGGCTGTCCGGTGGCGCCGGATGTACACCGAATCTCCAACCTGGAACTGGTGAGGTATTTGCAGATCTCTGGGCTTGTAGGCTTCGATCAGCCGGCTCCACACTTCCTTTTGCACAGTTTCAAGGGCTTTTAATCTGATGTATAGAGATTGAGAGGAGTAAGATTCTGGGGAAGGGAGGTGGTGCATGGCAACGAGCGGGGGATGAGCTCCATATAGGATTTCAAAGGGGGTCAGCTTGAGAGTACTAGGGGTGTTGCACACACAGAACAGGGCAAAGGGAAGGAGGACTGTCCAGTCAGTAATGCCAGTCTCTAAGGATAATTTTGTCATGGCCTCTTTTAGGGTTCTATTCATCCTCTCTACCTGCCCTGAGCTCTGGGGCCGATAAGCACAATGTAATTTTCATTCAAGCCCCAGGATTTTGGCCAAACCCTGACTAACCTGGACAACGAAAACGGGACCGTTGTCGGATCCGATTACTTTGGGTAGCCCAAATCTTGGAAAAATCTCTTCGAATATTATTTTGGCCACAACTTGAGCAGTCTCCCTCTTTGTAGGAAAAGCTTCGACCCATCCTGAGAAAGTGTCTATGAACACTAGCAAGTACTTGTATCCGTACTTAGCCCGCTTAATCTCTGTAAAATCTGTTTCTCAGTAGCTTCCAGGGTGATCCCCTCAGAGTCGTTTTCCCTGAGGTAGTGTGCTAGGTTGGGTGTTTACTAATTGGCAAGGTCTGCACTCTTTTACAGCTGCATCAACCACCTTACTTAATTCTATAATATAGTATGGAGAGGACTGAACAATGGTTTTCAGATGTTTGGGGCCCATTAATTAACCCATTTCAGATGGGTTAATTTATGAAGTTGTCTGAGAAAGGTGATTGCCTGCTCCTCAGGGAGGATGTTTTTCCCTTCCGGGGTTTCTAGGATCCCCTCTGGGGATTCTAGGTGGAGGCCTAATCTGTCCATCCTCTCGAGATCCTGTTCCAAATATTTAAAGTTTTTGATAAGGGGGGGGTGCTATTTCTTTAAGGCTAGGCCTTAAAGTGTTTTCATGTAGCGGTAGGATGTTGAGCCCTTGAGCCGCTCACTTAGCTTCTCCGTCGGCTCTTTGGTTTCCCTCGGCAACTCTGGACCCCCCTTTCTGATGTCCAGGGCAGTGGATTATGGCCACTCTCTTAGGGAGGTGAACAGCCTCCAGTAGACTTAGGATTTCTTCCTTGTGTTTAATTTCTTTTCCTGCTGAAGTTAACAGTCCTTGCTGTCTGTAAATGGCCCCATGGACATGGGCTGTAGCAAAAGCATACCTGCTATCGGTGTATATGTTAACTTTTTTCCCTTCTGCCAAACGTAAGGCCTGGGTCAAGGCGACCAGCTTGGCCTTCTGGGCTGACGTCCTTCAGGCAGATTACTTGCCCAGATGGTCTGCTTATGGTCCACTACCGCCGCCCCGGCCACCCTTTTACCTTCTATTATGGAGCTGCTCCCGTCAGTGAACCAGGTCAGTTGGGCATCCGGCAGGGGCTGATCACAGAGGTCCCTCCAAGTTCCAGTCTCCTCAGCCAGTACTTCTTGGCATGTGTGTAATACATCCTCCTGGACAGAGGTATCAGGTAGTAGGGTAGCTGGGTTGAGGATGACAGGCGGGCCAAACTGGACTCTGTCTTCATTTAATAGGAGACTCTGGTAATGTGTCATGCGGGCATTGGACAGCCACCGGTCAGGGGGCTGTCTGATGATGCTTTCTAAGGCATGGGGGGCAATGACTGTCAACTTCTGCCCCATAGTCAATTTGTCTGCATCTTTTACCAGTACTGCTACTGCCACCACAGACCTCAGACAGGCTGGCCAACCACCAGCGATGGGGTCCAATTTCTTGGAGAGGTATGCTACCGGTCTTTTCCATGGCCCTAAAGGCTGCATCAGCACCCCTCGGGCCACTCCTCTCTTCTCATCTACGTATAGGACAAAGGGCTTTGTTACATCTGGTAGAGCCAGGGCCGGGGCTGATAATAATGCCTTTTTAATGTTGTCAAAGGCCCGCTGTTGGCTGGCACCCCACTCGAAGGGAGTGCCTTCCTTGGTCAAAGGGTAGAGGGGGGCTGCCAGAGTAGCAAACCCCGGTATCCATAAGCGGCAGAACCCCGCAGTCCCTAAGAATTCTCGCACCTGGCGGGGCGAGCGGGGAACTGGAATCTGAGTTACAGTATGCTTCCTGGCTTCTGTTAACCATCTCTGCCCTCCTCTTAGGGTATAACCCAGGTACATTACCTCTTTCTGACAGATCTGGGCTTTCTTGGTGGAGGCTCGATATCCTAAGCGGGCTAGTTCTTCCAGTAACAGTTCTGTGCCCGGATGGCACTCTTCCTTTGTCTTTCCAGCTAGTAATAAGTCATCTACATATTGTAGGAGCGTTACCTGAGGGTGGCTGGCGCAAAAGTGAGCTAGGTCTTGGTGGAGGGCTTCATCAAAGATGGTTGGGGAGTTCTCGAACCCTTGTGGAAGTCGGGTCCATGTCAATTGCCCCGACGTTCCAGAGTCCGGATCTCTCCATTCAAATGCGAAGATGTTCTGGCTAGAGGTGTGTAGTCGGAGGCAGAAGAAGGCATCCTTCAAATCCAGGATATGGTCCGGAGGGAGAGAGCTTAACAGATTATAAGGGTTAGGCATGGTGGGGTGGATGTCTTGCGCCTGCTTGTTTACTTCTCTCAAGTCCTGCACAGGGTGATAGTCTCCTGTGCCGGGTTTCTTGATGGGTAATAAGGGGGTGTTCCATGGTGACTGGCACTTTACTAGTATGCCCAGCTGTAGGAGACGCTGAATGTGAGGCCTAATCCCTTCCCAAGCTTCCCTAGTCATAGGATACTGGCGCACTGCCACAGGAGTGGAAGTAGCTTTAAGTTCTATGACTACAGGTGGCCTTTCTGTGGCCAGTCCCATTCCGGCAGTTTTGGCCCATGCCCTGGGATATTTTTCTAGCCAGTCATGTATGAGACTAGTCCCTTTCTCCCGTTGCTTTTCAAAGAGTCTATGTTCATCCTCCAAATGCATGGTCAGGGCTGTTACTCTCTTATTCTGGGTTACCTCTGGGCCATCAGGAGTGAAAGTGATCTGGGCTTCCATTTTGGTCAGTAAATCTCTCCCGAGGAGGGGTGCAGGGCACTCAGGGATAATTAAGAACGAGTGGGTTACCCGTCCCACTCCCAGATCTACTGATCTTAGGGTAGTCCATGAGTACTGCTGATGCCCTGTGGCCCCTACAACCCAGGATTTTTTCTTGGAGACGGGTCCTGATGGTTCGAGTAGGACTGAGTGTTGAGCTCCGGTGTCTACTAGGAACTCAACTGGCTTCCCCTCCACCTTAAGTATTACCCTAGGCTCGGGGAGGGGTTCCGAGCCCCATCCCCGCTAATCTTCTTCTTCGTCTAAGGCCAGTACTTTCTTGGAGAGTTCTTTCTTTTTTTTTTTAGGACATTCCCTGGCCCAGTGCCCCTTCTCCTTACAGTAGGCACATTGATCCTTATCTAATGGGACGCGGTTGCCCAGGCTACCTGACTTCTTAGTTCTACCTTGGGTCTGTTCTTGGCTCTTCTCCCCTACTACTGTGGCCAAAATCCGTGTTAAGTTTTTCTCCTGTCTTCGGTCTCTCTTATTTTCCCTTTCCTCTCTCTCTTTCTCCTTTCTCTGCTCTTTTTCTTCCTCAGTTTCTCTTTTATGGTATACTTTCTCAGCTTCCTTAACTAAATCCTGCAAGGTATAGTCCTGCAATCCTTCAATCCTCTGCAGCTTTCTTTTAATGTTTACAGCTGACTGCCCTATGAAAGTCATAGCCACGGAAGCCCTCTGTCCTTCAGAGGCAGGGTCAAATGGGGTGTAGCACCTAAAAGCTTCCATTAGACGCTCAAGAAACACTTACGGGGGTTCCGTGGCCCCCTGTATTACTTCTCTTACCTTAGCCAAATTAGTGGGGCATCTTGCCGCCCCACGGAGGCCAGCCACTAGAGCCTGGCGATAGACTGTCAGTCGCTCCCTACCTTCTGCCGTGTTGAAGTCCCAGTCAGGTCTGGAGAGGGGAAAGGCAGCCTCGATGATGTTGGGGAGTTGGGTAGGATGCCCGTCCGCCCCGAGTACATTCTTCCTAGCTTCTAGTAAAATCCTCTCCCTCTCTTCAGTAGTGAAGAGAGTCTGTATGAGCTGCTGGCAGTCATCCCATGTGGGCTGATGAGAGAACATCAGAGACTCTACCAGCCCAGTCAGGCGTTGGGGGTCTTCTGAAAAAGGGGGGTGATTAGTTTTCCAGTTATACAGGTCTGCGGAAGAAAATGGCCAGTACTGGAGGGGCTGGAGAGGAGGTGGTCCCTCATCTGTTGCCACTGGTGGGGGGGCGTATGCCCTCAGGGGCAGGGTAAGAGTAGTGTCGGGAGACATTCCTCCCTGGCGGTGACTCCTGGTACCTTGTGCAGGCCACAGTGAAGGTTCCCCCAGGGGTGCAGAGGGGGCAATTGCTGGATCCGGCGATGCTGGTCCTCCCTGCCCCCCGACAGGAGCCAAGGCGGGAGGGTATGGGGGAGGGGAGGCGGAGGGTAGAGGAGAAGATGATCAGTCTGAATTTCCGGGTAGATCTTCTTAGGGGGGTCCGAGCTGTCACCCCCTTTTCTGGAACCGGAAGATTGTACAGCGAGCACCCGAGAATTAGACGGGAGCCTGGATGTGGCGGTCCACGGCCGAACCCAGGGGGGCAGATTCTGCACCAGGTCCTGCCAGACTATGATGTAAGGTTGTTGATCTGGATGGGCTCCCGGTCCTCTCTGAAAAACAATCTCTTTGATAGAAAAAATAAGGGATAAGTCAAAGGTTCCTCCTGAGGGCCAGCTGACGTTAAATGTGGGCCACTCCGAGGAGCAGAAAGTCTGCCATGGGCCTTTTTTAACCTCTACTGACAGGTCACGACCTCTTCTCTTCACTTCAGTCTAATGATGTAGAGTCAAACTCAGAGGGGTTGTCACAGTCTGTCCCATCGTCAGTAGATATGTCAGAAACACAAATAACAGGAATAACAGAAAAATTACAGATACAAGGACCTACCTACCACACTTGGTCCCTCACAAGCCTACAACAGAATCAGACGGGTGTGTTTCTTGTAATTTTTGATCGAACAACCAGACTCGATCAGCACCCTTACAGCAGGAGACAACCAGGCGTCCCTGGTTCTCCTCAGTTCCTGGGGCGTCCCCCAGGGTTTCAGCCTGTGGTCCTCCAGGCACGTCTACCAACCACTGTCCAGCCACTCTCACAAGGTGCTGAATGGCTGCGAAATCGAAAGCGCGCACACAAAGTCAAACAAAGGACTGAAGACACAGACCAGACGGTTTTCAGGGTACCCCTTTCTTACCTCCAAAGTCGACTCTGCAGGTGAGGGGTGGTCGTCAAATCCCAGACGAGCCCCCAAATGAAAGACTTGGGGTCCTGCCCCAAGTCCTGAACGACGACGACCCCAATCAACCGCAAGAGACGGCACTTGATGCAATCAGCAAGAGGATTTTATTCCAGCATGCTGGGGCTTAACTCGCAACTCTCTTAGGAGCAGAGGAGTCAAGCCCTGAACAGCAGGTTTTACAAGCTTATAAAGGCAAAAACCACAAAGTAGGGAGGGGTAGCAGACATAGCAGGGGCTTTTCCAGATAAGAAGAACTCTGGTTCATTACCCATCTGTCTTAAGATAAGATCAGCAGTTAAACATTTGCTTAGTTTTAAACCGGTTATCTGCTTCAACTCGGGGCTATTTCCTAGAACAGTTACAAAAGGTCACATTCTTATGGTAGGGGGCGAGAGGTGCTGCTACATGGCTGGTTCCCCCCCCCCCCTTTTTGGATTTGGTAGTACTTTCCTTCAAAATGTCAGCCTACAAATTTGCCTTCCCACTCAGACACAAAACCAAGCCAGAGGGCTGAGAAGGAGATACCGGGCTGTGAAAATACCTTGAAAGTTCTCAGTAACCAACTCCATTTTGGTTGCTGGAAGTAGATAAAGGAGAGTTACTTGACCTCATAGAACTTACAGTCTTAAAGAAATTACAAACATATAAAAAATTAAGAAGGCTGGGCGGTGCCTGTGGCTCAGTGAGTAGGGTGCCGGCCCCATAAGCTGAGGGTGGCGGGTTCAAACCCGGCCCTGGCCGAACTGCAACAAAAAAATAGCCAGGCGTTGTGGCGGGCGCCTGTAGTCCCAGCTGCTCCGGAGACTGAGGCAAGAGAATTGCTTAAACCCAGGAGTTGGAGGTTGCTATGAGCTGTGTGATGCCACAGCGCTCTACCCGAGGGCTGTACAGTGAGACTCTGTCTCTACAAAAAAAAAAAAAAAAATTAAGAAGGCACGGGGCTGCGCCTGTAGCTCAAAGGAGTAGGACACCAGCCCCGTATACTGGAGGTGGCGGGTTCAAATCCAGCCCAGGCCAAAAACTGAAAAAAAAAAAAAAAAAAAAATTGAGAAGGCATAAAATGAAGTCATAAAAAGTAAAGAACAGGGGGACAGAGAAGAGATTCTACATCAGTTGATAAGAATCACAGCATTTGCATTTTTCCCAACTTGCAAGAGGTTGAAAGGAAATAACTTGCCATTTGCAGACCTCACTGTAGCTATTTCTAACCACATTCCCCATCTCCTAGTTTCTCATTGTGTGAATAAGTATGTGTGTGCAATTTTTTCAATTACTCTTTCTTTGTGTGCACATAGTGAATATTCACCTGCTTTGAAATAGAAACAAAAACAAAAACTGCCATTTACTGAACACACACCCAGGCCTCAGAGACATGATATAATTCTAAGCTAAATGTTATTATTCATAATGGGTATGTGAGAAATGCACAAGTCATTCAGTCAGTTGCTTAGAGGTAAGAAATGTTAAAACCCTGTATCTAATATATTGCTATAAATACAACACCCAAATCCTTAAGTGAGAGAACCGCATGTTATAAGATAATACATAAAGATATAATAAATATTCTCTAACATTTATTACATAAATGAGAAAGTTCTAAGGCAACTCCAGTAAAGAATCCAGGTGAAAAATAAGCAATCATGGTAATACAATTGGTTTCTAAGGTGCTTCTCCCATGGCTATTACTGGGATTTAAAAGCATGAACAGGGCTTGGTGCTCATAGCACAGTGGTTATGGCGCCAACCACATACACCAAGAGTGGCAGGTTCGAACCCAGCCTGGGTCAGGTAAACAACAATGACAACTGCAACAGAAAATGGCCAGGCATTGTGGTGGGCACCTGTAATTTCAGCTACTTGAGAAGCTGAGGCAAGAGAATTCAAGAGAATCCTTGAGCCCAGGAATTTGAGGTTGCTGTGAGCTGTCACGCCACAGCACTCTATCGAGGGTGACATAATGAAACTCTGTCTCAAAGAATAATAATAATAATAATAAATAAAATAAAATAAATAAAAGCATGAATTGGAATTCAGAAGAGTAGGGCTCTCATTTTATCAGCAGTATTTTTTTTTTCCTTTGTGGTCATAGACAAGTTACTTAAATGTACTTGAACACTAGATTCTCACCTACAACACACTGAACCTACTTTGTTCATTTTGGATATTACAGAAATGAGGTTGTGTTTACTACTTTCATTTTCTATGGGGAGTAGTAATGTGTATCATAAATCTTCCCAATGTTTCTTCCTGTTTTTCACTGTTTAAAATGTGATTGTTTATTTCAGTGACTTAGCAAAAAGATAAAATAATTCTCCTTGAAATATAGGAATCATTTCACAGTTCTACGTCAGTGCAACTGGGGTTTTCTCTCCAGGCTGCGAAGTTTTGCACCATTTCATCTGTAATTCACTGCCGACTTGGACAGCGGGACTGTTTTTCAGCAGGAGTTAAAACCATCTTTCCCAGAGAAGCATTCAGTGGAATGGAGAATCCCATGTTTCACATTCACTCTCCCTGGTAATCTTTTTAGTTAGCCTTGTCTCAACATTCGTGGAGGTCTTTTTGGTACTCTGGGACTGTTTTCATTCTCGCTTTTGGGCAAAGAATAATTTAAATCTTCTGCTTTCAAAACTGCAATCACAGAGGGATTTCTCTGCAAAATACCTCGGAGCTATGAAACGATAAACAGTCTTGAGAAAGGACAATAGTATAAAAGAGCTGTTAACCAAGAAATCTGTCCTGAAGAGAAATCTGAATCAGTCTCCCCCTTTTTTCCACTCTCTCAACCATCTCTTTGATATTTCTCCCTCCCTCCTTCCTTTCTTCTATCTTAATAGATACGGGTCTGTTACTTTGAGGGACATATGATGCCTGAGCTCTGATGATTTCTTCCAGCCACCTGATTATTTTCATTTCTCAGGAAATGTCTCATTGGCCAATTTTCTAAGTATTTTCAACTTCTAAGCAGGATTTTTATCTTAGAATTTTATTTGTTAGATATTTTGCCTAAAAAAATTTCATCACCAGATTTTCTAGAGCTCAGCTTCCGTTGCACCTGACCAACTTAGCAACTATGAGCTGTGAGAGGCTGGGATAAATTTCTACCATTTTTTTGGTGGGGGGAGCTGTGCTTCTGAATGGGTGTTACTTGGTTAAGGCCTCACAACTCTCTAGCCACAGAATCAAGACTAGGAAGTTGTCCTCAGCCTCTGAACCCACAGGTAGTGAGTACCTGCCCCTATCCAAACTTCACTTTTCTTTTAAACAGCAACTATTTTCAACTGCAAGCACCATGGACTTTCTTCCTGAGAGTGTCCTCTGAATTATGTTGGGCTCATATGTGGAGCAAACAGATAATATTAAGGAACTAATGACCTGTAGAGATATCTCAACCAAAAGTCAGATGGTAGTTGGTGCATAAATACATCAACTTAGTCAGCCACAGGTGGAACATCTTGGTGATGGACCTGTGGGCACTGAGAATGGTACCCTAGTGGTCCATAGGAGTGCTCTGCCCATAAACAACCCGAATAGGCTTCCTTTTTTCATCTCATCTTTGAATCCCCTTACCTTTACTACCTGGGATTACTTTCCAAATAAACCAGTTACACACAAATACTCACCTCATGGATAAACTTCTGACTCATTCATTTTTCCTTAAACTTTTTCATGTTTCTCTAGAAATGGGGTTGAAAGTAAGCAAATCTCAGCCATGTAGCCAGCTGTTTTTGTATTATGGTCCAGATCTCCTTTGCTTTATTTCAGTGATGGCCTATTTCCAGCACCAGTGACCCATCATTTCCACAATTACGTTTTCTATCATTTCTGTTTATTTTGGACTCTCTGAAAAAATTGCTATTAGGTTAATTTAATAAAATAAACACACTCTGGCACACGTGGTGCCACTTACAAGTATTGGTGCACACACAATATATGGCAACGTGTTCCTCAAGTCTTTACACCACTCATAAGCTCATCTGTACCCACTCTACTGTCTACTCTGCATTTACTTATGTAGAGAGCCTCAAACTAGGAAACCCAGTTGCCTTTTATTCCAAGGGAAAATCCCCTATAATAGCCTGGGTGAAATGTCATAATTCAAGATTTGGAGGACTAGCTCAAATTTCCATCATTCACTAGGTTGCCGAATGTCACCGTGCCTCTTGGTAGGTGGCTATTTCCCCTAATCCTGTAGGGAATACTACAAACTGAAAGCCAAGTATGTCAACCTTCCCCGGCTGAGGGTGACATACAGAAGAGAGGCCCAGGGGCAGTGTTTTGAGCAAGATGCCACCCACACAACTCCTTCCTCATGAGGTCTTAGTCTCCCTTTGCTCCTGACAATTTTTTAGTAGGTTTCTTGGGGAAGCAAATGTGAGTAATGTCACTCAATGTCAACACACGCCCCTCTAGACCAAGAGTCCTTTGGTGAGCACTAGTCCACTAAGCTTGAGCACCTGTGCTCTGAGATTCCCATGACTTTGCTGAGCCCCAGCTTCGCCTCCCGGGAGGTGTGGGCAGAGCCCTGCAGAGACAATGTATAATAATTTCAGTAGCTGAGTAATAAATCATCTAACCCTCATTATCTCTTCTTCCTTGCCTCTTAAAATCTTAGCAGCATTTTTACAATTGATTTCCTCATACAGAGGCATTCATCTCATTATTTTTTCAGCAAAGACAAACTAAATCCAATAGTGAGTCCAGGCCCAGGATGTTATAACAGAGTCACAATAAGAGTAAACACGTTTTAAATGAAGGTCTGAGAGACTTTCACGGCGGTAGAGCACATGGAGCATGTCTAGGGTGGGGGTGAGGAATTGCGGCGATTTTCTCATGAAGTGGGCACCTCTGCTCCCATATCTGCCCAGGCATTGAGCTCCCCTTTCTCAGGATGCTTCCTGTGACTTTTCTCTATTTCACACCTTGTTGCAAGAGTTGACAATGAATTCCCCAGCCCCAGTGTCAGATGGTCACAATCAGCAGAGGCTATTGCCTCAGCTTTCAGAAGAAGGTTCTCATGTACACATGTACAAATTTGAGATCTTTCTTGACTCTTTTGGGTATACATCAAAAAATTGGCCCAAATTTTTTGGTATATTTCAATGTCACATGCACAGATCAGTCAACTCACACATATTAATGGGGATAAATGGTACCAAGAATCTCATAGACAATTAATCACAGGGTATGATGTCTCAACAGTTCCTTTGAAGCTCCCCTGAATGACTCTTCATTAGATCATTTCTTCTATCTTGAAGGCAATATTACAAACATTAGATAGTTAACTACTAAATTATAGATAAAATAATACTGTTAAAGACAGAAAAATTTTCCCTGCCTCCCTTCCTTTCTTCCCCTTCCCCTCCCCACGTTCCTCTTTCTTTCTTTCTTTCTCCTCTCTTTTGTTTCTCTCCCCTCAGAATAACTTAACATCAAAGCTAGAGAGATATGGGTTGCTAAAAAAAAAGAAAACAGAAATGTTGCCTGTGAACAATAAGTAAATGTTTCACCAGCAGTTTTAATCAATATAGGTTGGATGTAGTTGATGCCTATTTAAAGTATGGGGCTTATCATTTTGAGAATTCAAATGATATTAAAAGCTGCTATTATTTATACAAGAAAAACAAGCAATAATGGGATGAAATGGCTTGCATTGACAATTGAAAACATCATTCGAATTTGAATAAGAATCTCAGAAGACTATTATTGCAAGCAAAAAAATTCAGAGTTAAAAAAATAGCAGACTGATCCCCCCCCACCTCCCCGCCCTCCACCACACACACTCCAGATCTTGACACTGCCTTTGAAAGGTCACTTTCAGAATTAGCTTAGAAGTGAACTTGACATCAAAGGAGACACTTTATAATGTCATGTGCCTTAGGTATAGCCAAATCTGTTGCAGAAGAAAAGAAATAGGGAATTGAAAGTTTCCTCCAAGGAGCAGCCTTAAGTATTAAACTTAAGTTTACCGAAAAGAAACACTTGAGCAATTGGCTGAGGATCTAAAGTTTAAATTAACTGAACAAATGTCTGGATATCAAAGATGTAATAATTTCATCGGGCTTGTTTATTTTATTTTTAACAAGGTAATTTACACAATGTATTTAAAATATTTGAGGGTAAATTAACCAGTGAAGAAATTTAACTTTTACTCTGTAACAAGATTTTTTTGAGTAGACAAAATTGTGATGTTGATACAGTGGCTTCTGCCATGGTCACAAAACACAACATTATTCTTGGAAGCCTCTCACCTCTGAGAGTTAGAGATTGGCTATTTGAGACTTAGGGTTCAACAGACTGTGATGAACAATATTTTCATGAACTAATTTATAATGAAATAGGAACTGACTTTGAAAGTCAGCTCTACCACAGTATAAACTTTCTCAGCTGAGACAAGCTACTTATGAGATTTTTCTAGGCTCAGTATTGATATTTTTCTTAATGATAAATCATATAAAAATGACAAAATGGATTAATTCCGTTTTCATTTTAGAAATGGTACAGGAGGTTCATAAAGGTAACTTAAAAGCTTCCCTCAAGCCTGAACATTGTTAATTAACAATTCTAAAGCAAAATTTTCAATGATTTTTCTGCATATAAAAAGAGAGCTGTTATAAAATGATATCTGTGATTTGAATGGAGAGACTTGATCAATAGTGGAGCTCTGAGTGTTTTGAAAATTTTATTTTATTTATATGTGATTCAAATTAGAAAGTTTGTGGTAAACATGAAAGTGATTCAGTGAAAACTCACTAAAAAAGTCTTTTGGTAAATCTTTTGTTATAGTAAAGGAAATTGCTCATAGATTAAAAAGAAAATTAGCACAGCTGTATCACAATGGATTTTACTACAATAAAAATTGTATGCGTTGAAATCTGCATATAAGAAGTGTGAAAACATTGAATGTTTCCCCTCTGTGGCAGCAATAACTTCACTTCTCACCAATTCCTGGGGCAATACAAATAAAATGTTGCTCTTGTATCCATCCATATATGTCCGCCTGAATTTATGTATGGTCTGGCAAAAAAGCAAAAAAGGCAGGAAGAAATTAACTAGTTATAAATATGGTATATATTTCCTCCTTTTTGTATTATACCTTAGTAACATCCTAGTCAATTCGCAAAACATTCATTAAACTTCTTTTCCAAATAGATTGAAACATTTTTTTCACATTGAAAAAAAAATACTGAGTCTGCATAGTACAAAGCCCATATAAAGTTATAGAACAAATGGTTAATTTTAGAGGGAGAGATTATGAAAACTTACATGTTCTACTTTATGAAATTCAACATTTGAAATTCATTGTCTAAAATATATCAAATTTATGATGAAAATTTTAGTGCAAAACATATATGGGAAGAATTTTTGAAATTTAGGTGGTTTGTAAAGTAAAACACAGATAATAAAGCAAAATAGCAAAGACACTGCAAGTTTAAACGAGGTTATCTGAGGATGTTCCCTCAGGGCTCTGGGGTTTATTTGTTCTGTTCGGTCTAACCTGTCTTTGAGGGAATTTTATTGGATATGTTGAGAATACAGTCAGGGTTAGGGTTAGGGTTAGGGTTATAAAAAGGCAATTTAGAGGGACTTAGAAAATTTAACTGGGGTGTGTGTGTTCTCGCACGCTGATACACATTGACCACCCCTGCCTTACACATCTTTAATGCATTTTAGGGTTAGCCCTGCACATCCACAGGTTACACTTCAATGGCTTAAAAATATATGATAAAAGTAAATGGTGGGTCTGTCCGTATTAATGTACAAACATTGTTTTCTCGTCATTTTTCTCTAAACAATACAGTATAATTACTATGTACATAGCATTACTTCCCATTAGGTATTAGAAGTAATCTAGAGATGACTTGATTAAGGTATGTGCGGGAATGTGCATATATTGTATGCAAAGACCATGTCATTTCTATCAGGGACTGGAGCATCTGTAGATTTTGGTATCTGATGGGTGGGAAGCGGGGTCCTAGAACAATTCCCCATGTATGTGGAAGAACATCTATATTCTGATGTGCTGTGCTGACTCTCATGGAAAATGCATTAAAGATGGACAAGGCAGGGGTGGTCAATGTGTATCAGCGTGCAAGAACACACACCCTCCCAGTTAAATTTTCTAAGTCCCTCTTAATTGCCTTTTTATATTTTCTGATATCCACTGAGTCCATACCTGACCAACATCACTCCATTGGGGCTACTTGCACCCATTGGAGTCGTAACTATTGTTATTCTCAGATTTCTAGCCTTTAACCTTTACCTTTTCAATCTATCTTATTTTTTCTGGTAATATCTTATCTCTAAATGAAAAGCTTTCCATTTTTCAGAAACTAATATAGAAATACTACTTTGCCTCATCTGTGCCTTGGAGGTAATTCAAAGGGAAATTTCATAAAACCTTCTCACATAAGCAGTCATCAATAAACACATGGATTGTCCTACATTTAATTTAATACCTAGATTAATATGAATACATTTTATTAATTCATTTAATATTGGCTTGCTGCCATGCTATATTCCATGGGGGATAAAGTAAATAGGATACACATTAATTTGCTAGCATTATATGACTACTGTAGGTCCTCCCTTATCCATCTCTCCCTTTCATCTTAGTAATAGAATCTTCCTGTAGCCATCAAGAATAAAGACTACATTGCTAGCCTCTTTTGAATTTAGATATTTCTACATCACTAAGTTGTGCCCAGTATAACAAAAGGAAACAATATTTCCAACTCTTCTCTTTCAGCTGGCTTCAGTGTGGATGGGGTAGACATCTTGGATGAAGAGGTCACTTTGGGAATGGAAGTCACATGACAGAGCTAAAGAAAACTGGGCCCCTTAACACATTAAAGCACCCATCTAGCCTTGTACTGCATACCTAAAGAATAATCCTCTCTTATTGAAACAACAGTCATTTGTTGGCTTACTCTCACCCATAGTCAAACTTAATCCTCACTTAAGTAGCCATCAAAAATAGTTTATATAAATTTTATTTGGAAAATAAGCAGCATCTAAACATTTTGGGCATGATAATTTCTTGAGGCTTATGTTCTTTACCTATATCTTAAGGAAAACATTTGCTAAAGTGGTGTTTTTGATTCTTTATTACTTTTCTGATACTTCCCTTCTGAGAACTACAGCCAAAACTGCTACACATCACTCTGTGCTGTTTAGTCTCCAGTCTATTATTTCTGTCTACAGTCTGGCTACTGGAAAAACACTTCTCTCTGCTTCACTGAATCTCACCCTTCAGCATCACATGGTTTAATAGACAACACTGCTAGAATGAGGTCAGCAGTGAATCAGCATGAGGTTCCATGTTTAAACTAACCGTATGATGATATGAAGCAATTTTCTCTCTCTTGTATTAGAAATTACTCTGTTTTCATGTTGGGATTTTTTTTAAGCATGAAATAAGATGATAAATATCTTAAACCGTTTCATATGTGTGATACAATAAACATGCTTAGTATAGATGTAAGCTATGAAAAGAGTGATTTTAAAAACTCCTATAGAAAGATCACTGACTAGAACATTACCAAAATTTTAGAAAACACCTCTGTAGTTTTTTCTCTATCTTACTTTCTAGCTTGCCCCACTCCAGAGGAAACAAAATGCTGAATTTTGTGTTTATCATTCTCAGAATGGCTTTATTTTTCAGTTTATTACTTATGTATATACCTAAAATGTATTGTTTAATTTTATTTTGAACTTTATACAAATAAAATCATTATATGTGCATTTTTGTTTAGCTTTTTTCATTGAGCGGTATATTTCTAAAATTTATACATGTTATTGTGTGTGACTGCAGTTTATTCATTTTTATTGTTGTATTAATGCATAATTTGTATGAATAGATAAACACACAGTTGACCCTTGGACAGCAACAACCCTTGGGCCACACAGTTGACCCTGAGACTTCAAGATCAAATCCTTCCTCCTTTTGCTCCTTCCAGCCTACTCCACATAAACACAGTGAAGATGAAGATCTTATGATGATTCCACTTAATAAATAGTAAGTAACTTTCCTCTTCCTTATGACTTTCTTGATAATCTTTTCTTTTCTCTAGCTTACTTTCTTACAAGAATACAGAATATAACACATAAAATATGCATGAAACTATTGTTTATGTTGTCAGTAACTTCCAGGCAACATGAGGATATAAGTTTTGGTGGATTCAAAAGTACATGCAGATTTTTGACTGCATGGGGTGTTGATACCTCCAACCCTGAAGTTGTTCAAGGCTCAGTTGTAAATTCACTTTATTGATGGATATCTGGGTGGTCTCTAGGGTTGTTTTTGTTTTACTATTTGCTATTTTGAAACAATCTAGTATAACTTTTTTATTTTTCTTGTTGCTCAGGCTAGAGCGAAGTGGTGTCAGCCTAGTTCACTGCCCCATTCTTCTGAGTAGCTGGGACTATAGGTATGCACCAGCATGCATGGCTAATTTTTTTTTTTTTTTTTATATTTTTAGTAAAGACAGGATCTCACTCTTGCTTAGTCTGGTCTTGAACTCTGCACCTCTAGCAATCCTCCTGCCTTGGCCTCCCCGAGTGCTAGGATTACAGGTATGCACTATGAACATTCTTATACAGACCTCCTAGTGCACGTGTAGGAATTTTCTAGGACATGTACCTAATAACAAAATTGCGGTCCTATAAGTAATTGCTTTCCAAAGCTATTTACACCTTTTTGTTTCTTTGAGTCATGTATGTGCGAGTCCATAAGTCAACAATCTAACACTAGATTTATTAGACGTCTCGATTTCCACCAATGTGATTGGAGAAAAATAGTATTTTATTGTGGTTTTAATTTACATTTCTTTGATAATAATGAATATGTTTATATTTTATTAATGTGCTTCTTATGACAAGACTGTTCATGCATTTTGCTTATCCTTGCGGTTGGATTTTTATCTTTACCCTGCTCATCAGTAGGATAAGCAGGATAATTTTTCAGTGTACTTATAGTTCTGTTCTTCTCCAATCATTTGCAGAAATAGCTTCTGCAAATTGCAACTTGTTCTTTCATTCGCTTTTGTGGCATATGTGAGGTTAATTTAAAAATGAACTTACCAATCTTCTCTTTTATATAGTATTATCACTTTTTGACTTTTTAGAAATTTTTTTAAATGCCCATCAGAGGACAAAGGTATTCTTGTATATTTCTTTCTAAAATTTTAGGCTGTCCTTTTCATATACAATTCTTCATTCCACCCGGAATTGATTTAAATGTATGCTGAGATTCTAATAACCATAAAGCATCATTATTGTCGATTCCAATCACCATTCTGCATCAAAATTATAGGAATGCTGTTGTAATTTTCTTTTATTTGTATAGATGACTTATTTCCCATGTTCCATGCATTAACTATTCTATTCTTTTCAAAGTGATTAGCAGTGCCAACTCTGTGATATATCATGTTTCCATACATCCTTGGCTCCGATTCTGAGCTCATTATTCTTTTTCACAATTTTATTACAATTTTATTACAATATCAATACCATGATATTAATTACCAGAGAAATACACTTTGCTATCTGGTAGGGAAATGTGTATCATGTTGTGAGAATTATTTTCATTCTCCTTGTGTTTTATTCTACCATATAAATTTTAAAGTCAAGGCTATCATATTAATTTTAGAACCATTTTTAGCAAAAACAGCACCCAACAATACTAATAATAAAATAATTGTGATTTTACCTGATATTTAACATAATATATAAAATTGGGGGATATTTGCTAATTTGCCAAAGTCCCCTATGAATTATGATTATTATTTAACATTTTTTCATGAAAAATCATACTAGCTAAAAATAATGGACTTTTTTTTCTCTTATGATGATTAATTTATGCTTTAACTTGTAAGATGTTTGTGAATAAGTTTGACATTTAAATCCATGAACTTTGAGCAAACAGATTATCCTCTACAGTGGGAGTGGGCCTTGTCCAATCAGATGGGAGCCTGACTAGACCAAAGAGACCAGCCTCCTTAACAAAGGGAATTCTCCATCACACTTCTATTGGACTTCATCTATACCTTCCCTTCTCCTGGGTTTTCACCTGCTGGCCCATAGTGCAGATTTTATGCACTGCTGACCTGGGCCCCCTTTTGCTTCATGTGCAAGAAATTGGCTGAAATATAGGGGATCCTACTGGTGGCTCTAGGCTTGGACCATGAGAATGTTGCCTTCTGTCTACCTGCATTTCACGTGACACGTTATTAGCATGTAATGTTCACTCTCAGCTGTTGGCTCTAGTTTTTACTGCAGTATTTCTTCTTGCAGTGTAGTGTTAATTTTTTTTTCATATTCAAAGATTTCTCTTTCTTTCTTAAGAGACCAGCAATGCACTACAAAGCATGTTTTGTGAAATGCATCCAGGATCCAGTTTTCACTTGACCAGGAGAGCACTTGGGATTATCAAGCTCAACATAATGAAAGTTTTCACTGATTCATTATCTTTGTCAAAAGCTTAATACGTACCAAAATAATCTTGCCAGCAACAGAGTTTTAAGAGAGATAAGGAGTTCACAGTCAGTGGAATATAACCTTGGTAGAGGGCTATGGCATCCTAGCTCACAGCAACCTCAAATTCTTTTTTTTTTTTTTTTTTAATTATTGGGGATTCATTAAGGGTACAAGAAACCAGGTTACACTGATTGCATTTGTTAGGTAAAGTCCCTCTTACAATTGTGACTTGCCCCCAAAAGGTGTGGCACACACCAAGGCCCCACCCCCTCCTTCCTTGTAAGTGTCACTGAAGGGGGATCTCTATCTGTTTGGTTCTATGCCTGGAGGATGACAGTTATACATTTGAGTCCTTTGTGAAGATTCTAGATTGAGCAGTGATTTCAACTGCTTGGTTTCTGAAAGAGAATATTGGGAAAAGAAATGGAATTTCTTGTTACTGATTAAATGACACTTGTACTTGGGCAAGACACTGTGGAGAAAACAGAAAGGGAGAGAAATCTTGGTGAGAAGCACCCCTCTGCAGGGATGTGCACCAGCCGCCATATTACCTCCTTTTTTGCAAATCCACCACAGCGCCTCACCCAGCTCATTCCTTCTACCCCGCCCCTTATGTTCAGACTTTGTGAAATGCTCTAGGGCTGCCCTTGGAGCTTCTGAAGTATTCAAACTCAGACCCCAGCGCTGGGCAATGCACAAGGGAGTTGGTTCTAGGAGGATGGGGTTTCTGCAGCTTTCAGAATGTGCTCCCCTCCCTGCATTGTCTGATGCACAGATGAGCACAAAGCCTGTCCTTTGTGAGTGAGGACTGGGAGGGGGGCCAGCCCTGGGGCAAGGAAATAGGAAAGTGTTTCTCAGACAGTGCCTTAAAGACTAAACCGGCATGAGAAAAAGAATTATATTTTTTAAAAAGTGATAAGACCAGGAGGTAAGTTGGCCTCTCTAGTGGGTGATAAAAGAGAAGTCACTCATCCATGAAATAGAAATAGCAGGAGCCGCCGCTGCAGCCGCTTCACGTCTGCTTCTGCAGATAAACGCTCATTACCTCGGAATCACCAAACAGGGGGTGGGCCTGGCATTTGTAAAATTTGGAGAACAGCTACAACCAATCACCACAACTCCAGCGAGATACACAGCTCTTCTGCACACGGCTTTCTCAGGCCAGAACCAGTCCCCTCCTGCACTGGGTGGAGGTACAGATCCCAGAGGACCATCCAATACTCTGAACTCTCTGGAAATGCTCTGTTTTATTCATGACAAAATCGCTCAGCCTTCTTCCAAATACAGAGTTCAGTAAAGAAATAATCTGAAAACTTCTTGGAATTTGTGGGAACATAAACAAAAACAGTCAGGGTTATGAATTTAGCATTAGGTTGCTCACAAAGTCAGTCCCCACTGCCTGCCATCCCTAACCCAGGCCATAGTATTAGGCTGCTGACAGGGGCAGGAAGATCTTTTGCGCACCAAACTCGCTTCCCTGGTGTTCACACTACCTTCAGCCAGACTAATATATCAGTTCCAGCCTCACCACCTGATGTGCACTCTAATACCAAGTCCGTATCATCTATTGTGTCCTTGACCCTATTACAGACTTTATAAATAGGCTGCCGCCTTATTCAAGACCCACCTTTGGCCAGGTTAGATGAGCTGACACAGTCTTGTTTTCTTGGGCCCAAGTGTTTCTCTTGAGAATCTGCCTCATTATATTCCAGTTTATCCTGCAGGCTGCGTTATTTCTGCCAGCTGATGTCTCTTCTTTCTCCATCTGACCTCTGAATTTGTTTCTTTTTCATCACCAGCATCATCTGGAGACATGTTTAGTCCAGATAAGGTGAGAAGTTATTACTCCAAGACCCTCTTGTAAGCACCAATATGCAGGAGGCAATTCTAGATACATATTCCAGCATATTCCAAATCCTCCCTATTTTCTCTCTTCTATTACAATTAATTTGTTAATAATCTCTTGAGATAAAACTCGGAGTAGACATCCCTATTCCAATTTCAAGGGGTTTAAATGCGTTCTGTTGACTTCTATCCACTGTTTCTATCAGGCCAATAATAGGTTCATTTTTCAACCAAACATTTCTACTTTGGTCACATAGGTTTTGAAACAAGATTTATATTTTGAGAAATATAAGTAAAATCTGTTTATGTTTAGTAAATACTTACTGAATCTCGTTTTAGTCTCATAAGAAAGCGATGTCCTTAGCTTGAACTTTGTGTTCCACCGGGGTAGCTCCTACTGAGATCTCTTCAAAGAATTTCACTTTCCAGAAAATTCATAAAAATGCATATTGCAAAGGCAGAAATGATTTTATGCAGTTTGTTTTCTCTAAATAAAATGAGATCTCAATAGGAAATTTCTGCCTCACTGATTTTAAGACACTGAAGAGAGAATAAGAGTCTTGACATAAAAGGGAAGGAAATTGATTTTTGCCCAAGACCGATGTAGCATGGTTATTAGGAATAAATTCAGAAACCTAAGGAACTGTGTTCCTATTTATCCTCATTAGGAATACCATCAAAATTACATAGAGTGGATGGGAGGCACGTGGCAGGAGCCTTCGCTCCCCCCACACTTCCTTACTGTCTCCTCCACGCCGGACAGTGCCACATGGTGACAGGGATTGCAGTGAGAGACAGACCGACTGCCTCAGTGCAGAGATGGGGCACTCACATCCCACTCTCCCAGGCAGTTCCTCTCCTCCATTCAGGCAAGCACATGGTTAACTTTCATTCCAGGAGGCTTCCTGCTGAGGACTGAAATGAGCATAAACAAACTATCAAAAAGGAAAAAAAAAAAAAAAACTAATAAAAGAGGAAAAGAAGGGGCGGTGCCTGTGGCTCAGTGGGTAGGGAGCCGGCCCCATATACCGAGGGTGGCGAGTTCAAAACCCGGCCCCGGCTGAACTGCAACCATAAAAAAAAAAATAGCCAGGCATTGTGGCGGGCGCCTGTAGCCTCAGTTACTTGGGAGGCTGAGGCAAGAGAATCGCTGAAGCCCAGGAGTTGGAGGTTGCTGTGAGCTGTGTGATGCCACGGCACTCTGCCGAGGGCTATAAAGTGAGACTCTGTCTCTACAAAAAAAAAAAAAAGAGGAAAAGAAAAATGGACAGAACAACAGAAATAAAATACACTTAGGAACTTGGCAGAGAGTAAAAAATCCCTATCAAGTTCTTACTACCAGTATTCTGGAATTTTCTGCTTAAGAACTTCCTGAGAGGTTTCCCATCCTTATTTTCTGTTTACTGAAGGTAAAGCTCAAGCACACAGGCATGAAAATGCAGTCAAGATGAAGTTTTTGAGTAAACCAATTTCCTTTTGTCTCAGGTGGGTAAATTGCTTCCAAAATGGGGCAGAATCTCTTGGGGAAACTTCTGTGACCTCTGCTCCACAAGCTCCTGAGGGCGTTTTTCCACATTGAGTGGAAGAGAATCAAGTTTGCTGTTTTTTTGTTTGTTTGTTTTTATTAAATCATAGCTGTGTACAATAATGCAATCATGAGGTACAATGTGCTGGTTCCATATACAGTCTGAAGTATTTTCACCGAACTTGTTAGCATGGCCTTCATAGCATTTTCTTAATTATTGTGTTCAAACCCTTATACTCTACATTTAGTAAACTTCACCTGCACCCTTCCAAGATGCACCATAGGTGTGGACCAAGTTGACCATTTTAAAAGCAATGTCCTTGCGGAGGTTGACTGACATTTAGTTTAAACCCTTAAGAGGAGTTGAAGTCATTTTGAAGAAGGCTTGATTTTCCTGCCAGGAACCTGACTCTCATTATGAAAGTCCGATTTTCAAAACAAGGTGTCAATCTCACATTTTGTTTCACTAATTTCGTGTTAGTCAGGGACAGTTTATGTGCATGCTTCAGTCAAAGCGTGTCTCACAGAGCCATCCAGTCTGCCGTTACATTGGCCACATTTGTGGGGCCCAGTGCAAAGTGAGAAGGCATTAATCCTTTGTCAGAAGGGAGGAAAAAAAGCCTTTAAATGTATTAAAATGTAAGGCATTTTTCCTTCATTTCAGTCTCTAACCGCGTTTTGGTGCTTTTATGTGCTATGTAATGGAATCTAAGTACAGAAAATTTCAAAAAACAAATTCTGAGCATGTATTGTATATTTCATCCTTTGTGCATTGCCAGTTTTAAATGCAAGCACAAACTGTGTTTTTATTTGCCCAGCTGTGTATTTATTCCTTATTCTTGCGTATTTAATCAGCTAGGTAAAATTTTCTAAGTTAAAAATGTATTTCAGAAGTTCAAAAGTATTATTTATCTGTTTTCTTGTATCTCCTGCTGCTGTTAAGATGTCTGCTGTGTCAATTTGGCATTTCTTTGAAGACAATATGACTTTGTTTGGGGCTACTTTTTAATCTCCCCTTTTAAATTTACTCATGATAAAATCACTATCTCCAGTCAATGATGTGGAAAAGATGCAGATTTTAATAAACGATGCTGGGAAGTGCAGATAACTATATGTTTTTCCCACCACATATAAATCTATATAAATAAGATTCTAGTAAATTCTATATAAATCAGAGATTAAACATTAAAATTGAAATCACACAAATACTTTCAAAAACAAGAATGAATTCTTGTAATATAGGTGTGGGAAAACATTCTTCACTGTGACTCAAGTTGCATTAAAAAAAAGAAATGATAAATGTAGTTTTGTGAACAGTGGAAAGAAATACGTTTGCAGGATGAAAAGCATAGGAAAATAAAAAGGCAAGTGACAATTGGGCATCATTTTCATCTCTTTTTTTTTTTATGATGTTCTTATTCACCTATAACTTTTTCTTTTTGTGTAACTTCTTTCATGTTTGTGAACTCTCATTCACATTATTGGTTTCCCTTATGTATAAAGGAATATATATGTGTATGTGTGGGGGTGAATAGGGTGCCAAAAATGTACACCCATTTTAAGAAAGAAAAAAACTGTATGAAAATTGTAATGCTCAATATATACCAAAAACAAAAGGTGATTACATGTCATGTTTGACTTCTGCAGTTACAAGAGGTGCTGAAGGTGGTTACGTTCGCATCCAGGCACTTCTGGTTTTGGCGAACCACTGCCTGAGCAACCTTGCCTCCTGGATCTGGCCTTGTGCACATCACACACAGGTTCGGTTGCACATTCACACCTCCATTGTCATTGGACTTCCACAATGTTTTCAAATTTCAAATGTCATTTCTTTTTTGGGTTTTTTTTTTTTTTTTTTTTTTTTTGGTTTTTGGCCCGGGCTGGGTTTGAACCCACCACCTCCGGCATATGGGATCGGCGCCCTACCCCTTGAGCCACAGGCGCCGCCCTCAAATGCCATTTCAAATGGTCTTGCGCTCCTCAAATGACAACCGTGCTTCCTCTATTTCTTTGACCGTCCTGCCCGTTGTATGGTGATGCATTTACTTAATTAACACCATCTTTGGAGCAAACTTCATACTACCCTTTGCTACCTTAATTCAATTCAACTTCAAAAAGTAATACATAGATAACATCTCTTAAAATGCATATATGTTTTTTGGCAACCATCTATGTGTCTAAACATGACACAGGTTTGTATGTGTGAGTGTGTGTGTGTGTGTGTTGTTTCTTGGTTGAGAGCTTATTTGTTATGTCAGAATTATTTGGATGGCTTACCCTGCACTGGCTTCCTACTACAAGTTCAGATTGTTATTGTCATTCCTCATCTGCTTTTCTCCTGTGAAAAATGTACTCATTATCTTGAATTCTATAACTATGTATTAACCAATTCCGTATATATTTTCTGGTTGATCTTCTAAAATACAAACTTAACCATGTCACTATCGCAAATGTTCCCAGTAGATTCCTATATGTTTGAGCACGAAACATAGATTGTATCTTTCAGGGTCTGTCATTACCAACTATTTATCCCTATTTCGGATAATATCCTTTACATCTTTTAAATTTCTAAAACTTTCCTGCAGGTGTCACAACACTGAAGGCCACTCTGATCTTTGTGGCCTTTTTCATGTGAGTTCCCACCTGAGATATGCTTTTCTCTCCTTGAGTATCCAGTGAATTTAACTTATTTCAGAAATTAACTATACTGTCTCTGTGAAGACTTTACTCAATAAATCTTGTATAAATCAATGTGCACTTGATTAACTGATAAATACATGAAAGCTAATTTAGCAGAACTTTATAGATACATTTCAATCAAATAAATACAGAGCTTTAAACAGTTTCAACTAATACATTTCAATCAAATAAAGACAGAGCTTTAAACGGTTTCAACTAATCGTCTTAAAACAGTCCAGGAGAAATGTATCCCCTATTTACTACTTACAATTGTTACTATTTTGTCATGAAGGATTTACATACATTATTTTATTCTCCCAGAAAAGCAGTTCTCCATTTCACTGATGAGAAATTTGAAACTTCAAGCAAATATTTAACTTGCCCAAGATCATAAAACTAACAGGAGGCAGAGCCAAAATTCAAACACAAGTTTGGCTAATCCAAAGGCTCTTGTTTTTTACTAGGCCACTGTGTGCCCTTATATTGTTTTATGGGAGTTATGTGAAGTTAATAAGAACACTGTGCTTTGAATGGTATGAATAACCGGCAAGTTCTTATTTGCTCAGACTTGATATTTAGTGGTGCTAGTGGGAAAAGATGATGTGAAATAATTTCTTGCCTCTGGGAGCCTATCAACAACATAGCTTAGTTAGACAAGGTATTATAATAGTGTTGGCTTTTTTATTAACCTCTATATTTGTCAATGTACTAGTGACTTTTTTTGTTTGTTTTTCTTCTCTAAGCTGTGAGACAGCCTGTTATGTTAGAAAGAATTCAGATCTTGGAAGTCAAATAAACAGAATTTAAACCCCCGATTTACCAATTATCAGTACTATGATCTTACTACTTGCTTGAAAACGACATATTAACATTCCATAATATTGGTAGAAATGAGTTTTCTATAACATTTACTAAGACACCGTGTATGCAATTACTTAAGCACTGTGCCTGGCACAGAGTATGACTTCAGTAAATCAGCGATAAAAATGCAAGTAACCCAATTCAAAATTGGGCAAAGAGTTTGAATAGACATTTCTCTAAAGAAGGTACATAAATAAACAAAAAGCACATAAAAAAAGCTCAACACTATTATTCATTATTCATCAAGGAAATATAAATCAGAGCCACAATACAATATCACTTCACACTTATTATGTTGACTACAATAAAAAAAACATAGCAAATGTTATTTATAATGTAAAGAGATTGGAACCCTCATTCACTGCCGATGAGAAAGTAACATGGTGCCTCCTTGGTGCTTAGGTAGTTGGGTGGTTCCTCAAAACATTGAAGCTTGAATACCCACATGATCCAGCAGTTCCACTGCTAGGTATGTATCCGAGAGAAGGGAAAATGTACGTCCACACAGAAAAGTGTATGGATTTACACATCAGTGTTATTAATAATAACCAAAAAGTAGAAACAACTCAAATGAGTATTCTTTTTTTTTGTCACCGTTGGTAGAGTGCTGTGATGTCACAGCTCACAGCAACCTCCAGCTCTTGGGCTTAGGTGATTCTCTTGCCTCAGCTTCCCTTGTATCTGGGACTACAGGTCCCTGCCACAGCACCCAGCTATTTTTTTGTTGCAGTTTGGCTGGGGCTGGGTTTGAACCTGCTACCCTCAGTATATGGGGCCGGCGCCCTACTCACTGAGCCACAGCACCGCCGAGTATTCTTGTACAAATTTATAAATAAAATATTTGTATGACATACAATGGAACATTATTTAGCAATAAAATGAGGTACTGGTATATCGAGCACCTTAGGTGACCCTTGGACATCTTAAACTAAGTGAAAGAAGTCAGTCATGAAAGACCACATCTTGTATAATTTTATTTATGTCAAATATTCAGACTAGGCAAATTCTAGCAACAGAAAATAATTTAGTGATTGCCTTGGACTATTGGGGGAGGGATGTCAAGAATAAGAAATGGTCACTAATGTGCATGAGTTTCTTGTTAGATTTACATGTTCTAAAATCAGATAACGGTGATAATGCATAACTCTGAATATACTAAAAAATACTGAGCTGTGCACTGTAGATGAGTAACTTTTATAGTATATGAATTATATCTCAATAAAGCTTTTTAAAAAGAGAAAGAGAGTTCCTTTCTCGAGGATAGTGTCCCAGACCATGCTATCTCTAAGCGTATCAGGGAAACACAGCTTCTCCCTGAGACACTATCTAAAACCCTTCCATGCTATTTTCCTAGTGGCCACTAGAATTAAAGGTCTTTGTCTTTCTGGAAGGTCTATTTGAGGGTAGTTGCTTCAGATTTCTGGCAGATATTGTTATCCATTTCAACTATCAGGTTTGACGATCTGATTTCCTTACAGAGCAGATGAATGACAGGCCCACCAAGGGAGCTCTTGTGAGTTGTCACTATAAATTAATGTGTAGACAGATTCTCTCTGCCCAACCAAGGCAAGTAATGGGCACTCATGAGGTAGTGATGAGTTGTGGACCAAATTTTACAAATATCTTATATGAGAATATTTCCATACACGTATTTGTACATACAGACCATGTAAGTAAGGTGGATCATATGGCTATATAATATTTATGCAGACATAGGGTAACTCATAGGGGAACTGTTCTCACTGTAATTGTGTAAATGCTGAGAATATGAATATATTTAAAGGCCCATTTGGGGAAAATAAAAATTGTTTAAAAATCGGTCGACAACTTTTCCTTTGTCTGACATTCCTTGCTCAAGCGCAAACAGAAGCTTTATCATTGGATCTAAAATATTTAAAGACAGACTTTCATCTCAGACATTACTATTTATATTCTTTAAAATCAGCAAAACTATTAATAAGAAGTGTTATGGAGTTCATTAAGGAGATGGGTAGTTTTTATATTTGTGATTTAAATTATCTACCATACTTGTTAAATATGGAAGGAGAGATAGGGTCTGAGTAATCCTATACCTTCTCAATCCACCTGGCAGGGCCATTGCTGGGCAGAATCTATTCCATCCTTCCACGAATGTGGCCTACTGGTGCTTTTGAGTGTGGTATACATTCCCTATTGCTATCGTAGAGCACTGACCAGCCTTACCAGAGAGCTCACACTGTGTGTAAAAGCTCCACACATTACTGTATAATCCACACAATTACCTGATTCCTCTTGGAGGTAACCTGCCTTCCTCTTCCCACCAACACACAAAAATACCATCAGTTAATTACTCCTTAATGTGGATAAGCCTACATCTTATTTTGAGATGTAAGCGAAGCTATTTTAACCTGGTTCCATCTCATCTGTTTCCCCAATCAACCCCACTGAGCTAGGAGTTTTACCTACATGGGATACATGTAGAAAGGAGGTAATACTGGGTCTTGGACTCACTATAACATAAGAGCCTGAGTAAAAGGGATGAAGCAGTGTAGGAGAGTCAAATGAATGAATGAGTCAATACAGGAAAGAGAGAAAAAGAGAGAGGGAGAGAGAATGCTGAATTTCACTAAAGTGCCAGATTATTTCCAGGCATCAGTGGAAAATTTGTGTGACCTCTGTCCTATTTCATTTGAAGAGGGGTGTCCCAAAATAACCAAATATTCAAATTAACCTTAAAGATGTTAAGAGCCTGGGGGATTGTCAAGGGCTTTGTTGAGAGAATCCCCATTTTAAATATAGGCTGTGCAGCTTACAAGTTCAGTGTCCTTTGAGCAAATCTTTTAGTACTTTCTTAGCCTTGGATTCTTTATCTGTAAGATGGAGATAATGACAGCTATCTCCTAGGATTAGAATTGAAGCAGTAACATATATAAAGCAGTGAGAAAAGTATCAGATATGTAGGTACTCAAAAAAACAACAGTTATGATGATTGAGAAGGAGGGGCGTGCACCTTCAGTGAAATAAGAAGCCTGTCACAGCTTCCAGTTAAAATGTGGATAAAAGCTAAGGAGAGAAGAGACCCAAATACCAACAGAGACTATTGGGATGGACTGACACCCTCATGTTAGAGACGGAAGTTCTAACTCAAGCAAGTTTAGAACCTATAGAGAAACACGTACCTAGACTTCCTCTTATGAAACAGATTACCTAAGAGAGAAAGGCACTTTCACTTCTCCCAGTATCTATTCCCATCTTCAAAGACTATCCACTGTGTGAACCAATCGGAGAGCTGAGCAGCTGCCTTCTGACCCCTAGGAGCTGATTCATGAGGTAACACTCTCCGCTGTCATTTCTGTACCTCTCCGCGGTAACTCTGGGACCATAAGAGGGAGTTAGTTGGGACCCACATTGCAATCTAGGAGGAATAGAGTCTGCAGGGAAAATCCTTTATGTGGGCTGGAAGAGCCACCCTGGAAACAGTGTATACTGAGATTCATGCCACCCTCCACAGATTACTGTAGAATCCACACAACCATCCAGCAATTCAGAAGGCAGTGTCATCACTCTGTCGCCTTCACAGAGCACAGTGTACTAAGCTACTGCCACCTCGAAGATGGCCCTGGGGTGTGGGGTTCTGGGTTGGGGACACCTCTGCCAAGAGCAGGTGCGAGGGAAAAAACTTGCACATAAGTGAACGGAGGAGCCAAAAGCAACCCTGTTTGTTGGCAAACACGGAGGGTACAAGTTAGCTGAACCCCTGGGTAAGAGAAAATAAAGAGAGGAGGAAACTGAAGTAAAAGAGAGAAAAGCTGCAGTGCAAGGAGAAAAAAAAAACCTCAAAAATTCTGAGAAAGGCCTATGTCTGAACGTGATTTCATTCAGAATCCCGGAGAAAATATCAAACAACCGTCATCTTTTATGAGAATAATCAAATAGGCTTTAAGAAATAGTAACATGAAAGAAAAAACACATTCCACTCCCACAAGGACAAGCAGGGAGTATTTTGTTTTGTTTTCCTTGCCGGTGCTCAGCCCGGTCCTGGTCACAGTGGACATAATAAATATAAATGACATTCAGCAAAGGTTAACTTCATTCAGCTCTGGGAGGAAAAATTACCTGTGATATTTATCCTCTTCTGTTATTTTGCTTCATTTTTTTAAATCTCTATAATAAAAATGACACGTTTTTGAAATAAGGGGAAATATGCATACGAATTATATGACTTTGTCACTCCCGTTAATCACTGTCGAAATGGATGCGGAAAAACCTCCCAGGAAAAGAACTCTAATGATGCCGAGATTGGGGTGCCGACCTATCTGTAGGCACATCTGGCAAATTGGGTGGGAGTAACCCAGGGGAATGATATTTCCAGAGGGGTGAGGATCCGTATGGAGAAAGTCTAGCCCAAGGAAAGAAGAAATCCGTTGTAATAAGACAGACTTGGTGACAGGCCGGAAGGGGGGAGGGGAGCAATGATACCACACTGTGGCTGTTTCCCCGAATCATACTAATAGCTTGAACCAGTGTACACTGCTGGGGAACTTCTCTCAATTGTAAGAACCTAACAGAAAGAAGAGGATCATCCCTCTACTAAGAAAAAAGCAACAATTGACAGTTGCCCCATCAATGCCCAAAATCCAAGCAAATGGATAAAGATGCTACTTAGAACATTAAGCCAGAGATTGCACTTGTCCTGGAAAGTGGTGAGCACTGGTCTGGAGTGGGAAGACTTTGAGGAATGAAGCTGGTTGGAGGACTACCAGTTAAGCCCAGAGGCAAATGACCCAAATGTGAGCAGTGCAGAGGTGAAGAGTAACAGCTGGGCATCATGAGGCCCACACCTCAACCCATGGACACCAGCCTCACAGGCTGCAGTGGAGTAGGAAGCAGTGACTCAGGGACAGGCAGTGGCAGCAGGTTGGGCCCTGGTTCAGCTGCTGAGGAAGCAGAGACTGGCCTGATGCCCCTGAGGACACCCTGGAGGGACTGAGCTCATATAGCCCAGGTATTCCCATTAAAGTGATTCCAAGTTCACCCAGAGGTAGGGGCCACCTAATTATGTTTGAGCTATACAAGCAATGAAAGATATTCAAATGAGAAATTAAAAGAAAAATTTTTCAATGGCTCTCCACTCTCTCTCGCTGCCTACTCTCCTAAACCTGTCATTCTGGACAGCTGTGATTTAAGCCCACACCACGTCTCTAACCTCCTCCCACTAGGTGCTGCCATCAAACCGCACAGCTCAGTGAGAAAGTTTCAGAACTTGATGTTGTCTGGGCATTCTTCTGCCTCCTGTGTTACTTCACCTTCCAAATCTGAGTCGTGCCCCCTGAGGATCTGCGAATATGATGCTGAGCTGTACTAAGTCATAAAGCTGAAGCTGGCCATGGGGATGAGGGGAGGGTTGCAGGGAGAAAGCTCAGCTCCAGTTCCAGGCAGACCTGCTGCACCTGGCTCTGCCCCCCACTGGCTGTGCACTCAGACACAGATGCACCACTGCTCTGAGCCTGTTTCTTCGTATATGAAGGGACGAAAGTAACAATCACCTTACTTAACAGCTTAACCTGAAGAATAAATGGTATAAGGCAGGGCTGCCCAAATGTTTTCACGTCATGGTGCATAGAAATAAAGGCTCTCTGTGGCCCAGGGGCTTCTACAGGCCCAAGTCCCTGTTCAACCCCCTCAGAGATGAACGGCACACGTATCTCAATGCATCTGCAAATCTTTTATGGTGTTCTAGGTTCCATGACCCCAGGTAGGGAAGATGTGTGCAAAACACCTACCATAATGTCTGGCTTTGGGCATTTCCTCAGTAAATGTTAGTTCCGTACACTTATTCCCTGAGAAAAGGATACTTTGCATATTCCTTTAATTATAAGCAAAGAATACCTGGTTAGTACAGGAGAAAATGCATCCTGGAAGTACAGCAGGAGAGGTCACACTGGGGAGTTAAACGAGCTCCTCCACTCTCTCTGATTAATATTTGTTCTAAGTACAGATGTTAGTACTTTCTTAGTACCTTACATGTCTTCTATGATCTGTCCCCTCTGATGTTTACTTACTGACACTATGTATATTTCCAGCAAGTTTCTCTCTGCATCAGGATGCAACCTCCAAAATTAAAGAAAAAGAGTGAACCCAAGGCACGAAGACAGATTACTGCAGAGAGTACTACTGTTAACATTATCCCTGCTCTGAAGAGGGTCCGAGGCCTCCAGGGGGCCAAGTCTATGTCCAAGTATTGTGTTGATAGTCAAGGAGGGAACGTGCTTGGCTGGGCCCCTCCTGGTAACCCTGTGCATTATTCCAGGAGCCCCCTTCTTGTACAGCCCCAGGAAAGTAGTAACTTTTCTCCTATGTTCTCAAAGCACTTTCTTTCTACCATATTTTTTTGGCCTTTTAATGACCTCCTTATATTTTTTCAATATACTATAATGACACATAATATTTGAACAGTACAGTGAACACTTCCATTCCTTCCACCGGTTTTACATTCTCGGGTTAACTCCCCAGTGGGCTGATCTCCAGTCATCGCCTGGGTGGAGCGTCCTCTCTGGTTATGAACCCTGCTGGTGCTACCTGGGCTCCCCCACATGCAGTAACTGCCTCACTTTCCTTCCTTCCACACTCTGCTCTGTGACTCTCAGCTCAGTCATGGGCTCCAGGGGCAATCCTTGAGTTTCAAAAGATTATTTTCCAACTAAAACATGCACTGAAGCTTTAATATCCTCTAACTCACCAATACATTGCAGGCATGGTCTACTTGGAATTTCACTTATTCTTCTTTCTCCTCTATGATTCTTGGAGGATAAGGGGATAGTCTTCATTATCCTAACTTCCTTCTCTTGAGCAGTTTATTCGTGTTTCTTATCCATGACATTCGCTCTGTACAGATTCAAAGGACACACCTCTGACCCAATAGTGAAAATTACTAGGAGGTGATTCTGGGTCTGTACCTGGCAGGGGTTTTGTGAGAGCTTTGCAGAGTTGTGGGGATGCGTGTTAGAAACTTACTATATTCCCAACTTACAATTGATATTAAGGAGAGATCAAATAGGCATCCTGTGCTTAAGAACCTCATAGCCTAGCAAGAGAGACACAGACATCAAGAAATAAACGCAATCAAGGACCACCACCTTTAGAACAGGAGTGTGTTCGGGGCATGCTGTGGCTCAAGGGAGAGGCAGTCAAATCTACTACAGGGTACAACCTCCAGACTGGAATGCTGAATATCCTCAGATAAGATTTCTTTCCCCCATTAAACTGCCTTTTGGGTTTTACTTTTTATGAAAATAATGCTTATACTTAAGACTCCTTCCCCAAAGGGCCATTGTGTTCTGTTGGTTTGAAATTTCTTTCTCTCCAGACATTACTAATACATTTATGGGCCGAGTATGAGATGTGAGCACATTAGAAGGCAGCCAGAACATTATTTGTTTAAAATAAGCAACTGACATTTAAAAAGCTAGAGGCAAAGCAAGAAAATGATATCCCAGGCTCCAGCTTCACACACGTGTTCTTCCCTGGAGAGGCGGCATAGGAAATCATCACCTGCTTTTGGCTTTCCTCCAGAAAGAGTGAAATGACGGATTTCGGGGTCAGCCAACATGAACTCAGGTTATGAACTAGGGCTCTAGGGAGAAATGTAAGGTGAAGGGGAAAAGTGACTAGGAACTTGGACCCACATGCAAATAAAGTTCAAATTAAAAAGGAATATTAAAAGGGCGGTGCCTGTGGCTCAAGGAGTAGGGCACCGTCCCCGTATACCTGGGGTGGGGGATTCAAGCCTGGCCCTGGCCAAAACTGCAAAAAAAATAAATAAATAAATAAAAAGGAATATTAAAGAATAGTTTTTAAAAGTAAAATCATGCCTCTCATACAAATATAAGCATCATGACTCAAACATTTTACTTACTAATTAATGAAGGCTTCAGTAAGACGGTACACCCAGTTCAAAGAAGAATTCAAAGATATGTGTATTGTTTGTGTATATATGTCTGTGCCTACACACACGTGCCCATATATGTGTGTAGATACATCCCTTTGTGTGTGTGCACACCTACCATCACAAACTTTGAAATGGATTTAAAATTTGATGAAAACTGACCTTTCTATGGGAATGAGAGGAAAAATCAGTTGTTTTCTCCACTGGACAAAATTTGTTTGCATATCTATGAACAAGAATCGCTTGCATTATTGTCAATTATCTGCAACTTAAAACAAGGAATAAAGACGAGGAAAAGCACAAAGACTCAGTAAAACTGATATCTCAGGAGGTGATCTCCACTTCTCCTCTGAATTCGCTCAGTAACGTTTTTACTCTATTCCAAAATCTCCCACAGATCATTTTTTCCTCCAGCGATTACTCCCAGGCAGCCAGCTCCAAGTGACTGCAGGTTGTTCTCCTAAGAGGTTGAGCACTCTCCAGCCAGTCACCCGTCAGAAACTCCAGCAAGGCATCCTTGCTCTTTATCTTCCATCACTTCAAGTGAGAGCTCGTATCTCAGTCTGACCTCGGGTGCAGATGGCTCGTGTCTGTGTCTCTGACCCCTCACCCCACAGCTGTCCTCTTGAAGTTTCTCATCATTCTGCTGTGTACCATGAACACTGTGTGGATTCCTATGTATCATAAGCATTTGTAGAACAAGGTTGAAGTAGACATGGGCAATGACAGAGGTTGACATCACAGCCATGTCTGTCACAGAAGCTGCCCCTGTTATGCCTGAGGTCATCTTCTCTGGGAAGCCTCTTCAACTACACCCCTTCTGCTGAGCTTTCAGCATTTCCTGTCTGTGCCCCCAAAGCCCCACTTCTGCGCCTCCTTAGGGCTCTCTCTGATTTGTTCCAGACTTGGTTCTGCAGACTCCTCTTACCCCAGTTTTCCTGCACTGTAGAAGGTGCTCCTTGAAAATAAGGGTCCTATTTTTATCATCCTCAGGCCTTCCTTGAACTCAATTATTGCCAAATTATAAAATAACAAATTATAAAAGAATGTATTATGCACCATCAAATAAGACCAATAAACTTGAATGGCGAGAGGCAGAGTAGAAGCGAGGCTGAGCCAAAGATGGCGATGAACAGAAGCTCGGGGTTCGAGGGTTCTCTGAGATGTCAGAGAACCTCAGAAGTAAATATTCCTTAACCAGTCAGTGTTTTTCCCATTTTTAGCAGAACTGGATCATCTCATGAAAGCGAAGGCCCCAGAAATCTGGGCCCAGCCAGGCACCTAAGCAATCAGCTTCTTTTCTCCCACTATCCCAGGTTCACGTAGGAGGCTGAGAATTTTCCAGACATGTTATGCCATTTGAAAACCCATGCCTTTGTACATTCTGTCTGAAATGCTCGCTTTACTATTTTAGACCTACACATCAAATAGCCTCTCCTTTATGGAACTTTCCCTGACCTCCCCTATAGAGTTGACCGCTCTCAGCTCGAGTCCTCCTTGCCTCCCTGCCTACAGATCAAATTCGATGCCATCCACAGAGGTGCTGGGTTTGCTGCTCCACCTGTCACAATGTTTCCCCTGCTGTGCAGAGAACAGAGAAGGTTCAGAAATGTGGTAGGTGAGCTCATACCTCTCCTGTCATATGTTCTTCCCTTGGGAGAGAGCTCTAGTGTCTAACTCTCCCAGTCTCTCTCCTTTTCTTTAATCATTCATTCCCCTGCAATGAAGAAAGATTTCACTCAACTGTGAATTTGGTAGAAGAAATCAGAAAGGAGAGCCTGAGTTCCACCTATTCCTGTTTCTCCCTGGAAACGTGCTACCTTCTGGAAGTACACATCTGCTCTTCTCTGGGACATAAATTTTGAAATTCAGAATCCAGTGAGAGGAGGTAGGTCTAGAGCAGTGGTTCTCAACCTGTGGGTCACGACCCCTTTTTAACAGTGAAAATACACTGCGGCATTAGGAAGGTTGAGAACCACTGGTCTAGAGGGTGTCTGTGGTATCCAATGGCTCACTGGCATATCGTGCCTAAGCTACGTTCTCCAACATCAGCTTTATTTCAGTAATGAAGATAATATCCTGATCACTGCCTTAGAGTCAAAGAAGTATACTACTGCTTGAGGCCCCCTTAAATCCTCAACTATATTGCCCTTCTCGGTAGAAATTCATACCCCAGGCTCCCAAATAATTCTTGGACTTGGTTTTACACTATGCTCGTTGGTGTTGGAGCAAGAAGGCTGAGAGGTGAAGGCTGAGAGGAACTAGAGGGAGGGAGGTTGGAAAGAGGCAGGTCACGTTCTCCAGCTTGCCTGGGAAGGTTTCCTCTCCTCAGGACAGTTCTTCCTCCATGGAAATTCACCTGGAGCCCATGAACGCCACAATCACACAGTCTATTTCTAGAACCTGTTAGTGGAGTGAAGTATTTTATTTTGCTGTTTTTTCTCCTTACCTTCACTCTCCTCCCTCACAGCTTACAAAAGGCTGCTGTACAATTACTACAATCTGACAAGCACTTCGCAATTTCCCTGCACGCTTAAGTGGATTTACTGCCTTTCCATCATTCTTTTTCAAAAGAGTAATTGGAATGAGTCAGTCTCTCCTATGGCCTCCAGTTTGCCAAGCATCCTCCTTGAGAAAGACTAAGGTAGGTACTGTTTAGAACTTACTATGTATTTTAATCAGAGACAGAAAATAGTAGATTTGACATTTCAGTTTCCATTTTGTTGAGTTAACTCAGTGTTGACTTGAGAGTTTCACCATATCACCTTGATGAGCTCTCCTCTTCACCATCCTTTCCATTTCATGCAGGATGTATTCCCAACAATAGTCCTACGTTAGCCCATTTTCCTTTTCAAACTTATCCCCCACAATAATACAAACTCTTACATAGTTGATCTTGCACTTTCAATATTCAGAAGAAAAACGTCAAATTCTGCCTTTGATACTTTTTCTTATGTAGTTCTTTTTTGAGAATATTAATTCTTTTTCTGCTAATCCAAGTCTACCCTTCAAAGACCATTTCAAATCCTACTTCTTCCAAGAAGACATTGAGCCCACCCTGGGTGAATCAATCCTTTTTATTTGCAAATACTGCCTCATGGCCTAATTGCTTTTATTCATTACTAACATTATCCCTTTTATAAATAACCGTGAGATTCATAGACCTCAAGGAGCTGATAGAATTGTCAGGGATCCAGAAAAGCAAGCAGATCATCCGTGCATTGTGGAATGTGCATACTTGATAGTGGAAAGTATAAGGCTCTTTGGGAGTACAGGTGAGGGTTTCTCTCCCAGGCTGAAAGTCAGGAATGGCTGTCTGCGCTGGGCATGAGGAGCCAGCTAGTGAAGAATAGACTAGATAGCTATTAGAAACAGTGCACTCCATCTAGAGAGAGCAGCAAAGACCTGTGTAAAGACCCAGAATGATGAGGCCTGCTGAGTGAGAGGCTCTCCAAGCAGGAACAAATAGGCTGGACGGGGTGCCAGGGTGGGTGTTTGGTGGAGTGGAGGTGAGAGAAGTCAGAGTGTCAAGGGTCTTGTAAGCCAAGACACAGGGCTTGCCATAGGCTCCAAGGACGAGGGGCTTAAGTGTCTTAATTAGTTTACAGTTCCCACTATCAGAGAGAAAAAGCTCCGTCTATGTTAGATGAATCTCAGGTGGACAGAACTGTTTTTTCTTTACTCATCATGAGACTATTAGAAGAACCCAAACAAGAAATGAGGGAACCGCAGACTGCTTCATACCCTTAGTTATTTCTTGCAATGAATAACATCTCCTGAATAATTTTATGAGGTGCCTCAAGGGCAAGAACCAGGCTCAGTTTATTTCTGCCTAAATGTGCCTCCAGAGTAGAAGCATGTAGTTGGTACACAGCGAGTATCGACCTCTGTCAGGAATGCTGGATGCAAATAGACATCCTTTATCTTCTTCCCCTCACTCTTCTCAGGAAGCACAGCAGTAGGCGTGGCGTGTGGAAGTAGTGCCTACCTATCAGATCTACCAATTAAGATCCGCTTCGATTAAATACTAAGTACGTATGAGAGAAAAGTTACAAAGACAAAGAAATGGCCTTCCCGTATTCACATGGGACATTATGAATATGTCAAGTTCTGAGCTCTGTGTCTGTTATTGCTTTGCTTTGCTTTTACTTTGGTCACATTGTGATGTATTCTTGAATGATGTATTGTTGTGTGTCGCGTGGCTTTGGAGCAATATAAAAACAGATTCATATTGTATGCATTCTGATAAGACTTTCTTTTCTCAATCAATATTCTGTTTCTGACATCCAGCCATATTGATATACTCATTTTACTGCTCTGTACCATTAATTAAATTATAATCTTATGATGTGTTTATCCATTGCTCTAAGAGCGGACAGGTTGGCTCTTTGGGGCCATTGCAATTTTGCTGATATGAACATCTATCAATGAATTTACTACTATCTGATTCTGTATTAAGAATCAAAATTTGGAAACTTTCAATTTTGACTGATCTTGGGAATGTAAATGACAATTGCAGAGATGAGAAAATTTTGACATGAGATTTTAGAGAATGAAAAAATTGTTGGTATCTCCTTTCTCAATAGAATAAAAAACATTTCAGTGGAACTTACAGAATGTTTATATTTCTGTGACAGTAACATTACAATAAGCCACTAGTAGTGTCATAAATTAGTCCCTTACAGCAAAGATCTTACGCAACATTAAATATTGTCACTAATTATTTTGCTTATACATTGTCATGCTGTATTTACTGATAATTAATGAGAAGGGAAACTTTCAGAGAGTGGTAACGGTCTGATTATAAAGCTTGTCAATGTAACATCTAACCACAAAGCTTAAAACAGCAAAGATTATAATACACATACTGTATGTTATAGGAAATTGAAATTATTCCATTAAAGGATTGAGAACTATTGTTCGGAAACAGTTCTCTTACTTAAACTGTAACTCATCTTTTTTGTGTTCATTAATTCACCACTGGGTATGCCATATTCATTTTTTTGTTAATCAAATGGTATTTTGACTGGCTCTCATATACAGCTATGGTTATGAAAGCTACCCTTGCGGGCTCTGATCCAAACACAGGGGGAGGCTGAATGTCTTTTACAGTGATCTCAGACAAGGCAGTTTACCTGAACCTCTTTAAAACGGGTATTATAATATCAACCTGCTTTACTTAACTAGCCAAGAAGGCCAGGTGAGACCAAGTAGGGAGAAACACTTTATAATCAGCAAAAATATGGGCTAAAATAATTGTTGATGATAATGACAATAATGATGGCAAGGGTGATTATGTTACTATTCTGCCCAACTGAATAAGCCACAGAAAGACATGAAGTTTGTTACTGGGAATGGGAGTAGATATTAGGCTGAAACTGAATCTTTGAATTTCATGCTGCAGTAAGCGTGCCAGTCTGTGAATCACATTGTTGTGGACTGAATTGTGTCCCCCTGAAACTCAGTTAGTTTATGATGAAGTCGTGCTGGAGAAGAATGGGCCCTTAAACCAAGATGACTGATGTCCTTATCAAAAGGGAAAATCCGAGCACGGATATGAACACGAGTGAAATCTCCCATGAAGGTGAGAACGGAGATGAGAGAGATGCTTCTACATGCCATTCTAGAGAATTATAAAGCGAGTTTTCCAGAAGCTATAGGGCTCATCACGATTATCTGAAAAGGCTACTAAACTAGTTCTCCCTTTTCCAATTTCATATTGATCTGAGGCTGGATTTTTTTCACATACTTCTGCCAGCACATTATATCACAATGGGTTTAATGCAGAAGCAGATGTGAAAATCCAGCTATTTTCTAATCAGGTATTAAAAGGATTTTAAAAAATAATACCACTCTTTTCACCAACTTTTTGTTTTTGAAAAATATATTTTTACTAAAATGCATCACTTGGGTTGATTAACAAGTAACAGGTTTATTGTTGCCATTTTAAACGAATAAATAAATATTTATTTTCTCCAGTTTAATATAGGACAGTAAGCATCAATAACAAAACATATAAACAAAACTTTCTGGAATCCTCAATAATTTTTAGGGTATAAGGGGGTCCTGAGGCCAAAAAGGTTGAGAACTATTTTTGTAAAAATTATCATTTCATCTCTCTCAGAAAGAATTCAGAGGAATTTGTTGAATTGTAGGGACTACGCTGGATTGCTAAGAGCTGAGTATCTACAGTTGTTTGGTTTAAGGGTCATGGTTATTTCAGCATCTTTTCTGTGTTTCCAAAATTTTCTGCTTTCTGATTGATTTCTTTTACATCAGATGAAGCATAATTTCTTTTTAATTTGTACTTTTATTCTTCACATAAAAAAAAAAATCTCCCTACCCTTAAGCCATCATTTAGAACCTAAAATTGTAAATTGCCTCTAAATTACACTTGCATAGAGAGTCTCAGCTCATAAAATTCTACCAGATTTAAGATATGCAGACAAATTAGCCACAAGCTCTATGAAGGTAGAATTTATAAACATAATTTGCACTGCATCAGCAGTTTCCAGAGAAATATTCTTTAAAACAACAGTGAGCAGAGGAGGTATCTTCCAGAAGATGGTCATGCTTGGACTAGAATAAAAGTTCATTTTGTGTTTATTTATTCATAAGTCTCTTTACCACCTACCCTGTTCAAATTGTCAATGGCCTTAAATCTCATCCATTTCAAAATCTTACCAGCCCAGGAACCACTACCCCACCAACCAAGGCTCCCACCTGTTTGCTTGGATACTTTGAACAACCAAAAATTTTGGCCAACAGATTTTGCTATTAAACAGTTCTGACTGTTTTTTCTAGTAGCTGAATTATGTTCCCTTTAAAATCTACAGTTCATAACTATATGGGTTACCTTGGGCTACTTCCATAGGGAAAGTATCAGGTTCTTAATGTGTTGTGAGACTAATAGCATTTGTACTCATAGAGTTGACATGAGGATTAATTGACATAATACATGAAATTAAATTTTGCAGTGCCAGATATACAATTGGTGCCTAATGGATGCACAATGCCCATTGTTATTTTTGTACCTCCCAGAATGAAGTTGAAGTCAGTGATGTTTCCTTAGGAACATTCTATGATCAGCTTATCTCTCTCTGTTTAATACTACCTACTGGTCTATTCTCAGATTTGACATTTTCCAGCAAATCTTCCCAGCCTACCTAGGATTTGCCTCCTGGTCTCAGAGCTAGAGCATGTATTGTCTGGGACACCTGCTGCTCCCTGTGCTAGTACCACAGGTTTCTTACTAGGTGGAACCAAGTCTTCCGATTCCTTATTTATAATCCACTCTCCGTCTAGCATAGACTCTCTATGAACTGGCACCTCAGCTCTTTTGTTGATTTGTTCAACATTTCTCCTCTGGAGTATTTGGGATTATTTTAGTCTCCTTGCTTATTTCCACTGGAATAATGATTAGACTAAATTAAACCTATACTTTTCCCCCTCCATCAATATAGCTCCCAGGAATAGCTAGAATTAAAATAATAATATTTGGCCAAACCCTTAAAAAATTGGTTAGCCTTTTGTCATTTTTCTTTATCCTCTGAGATTCGGCAATGTCCGGGACCAATCCTTACCCAGAAAGGTTTTCATACATACAAACTTCCCAATCCCAATAACTCCCCAAATCCCTTGCCATTAATTTCATCTTTCTCCCAGCAGAAGACCATTACTTTCCAGAACAATACGGAGAGCAGAGAGGGTAAGAATCTTATCAGGATGTACATGTTGCTATTGTGGTCTTTGTCATACACAATGTGGAGATTCTGAATAGGCCAAGACTTGCTTCCAGAGCGACTCAGGTAAAAACTCAAAATTCCAGAAGATATTAATATATAACCCAGATGGATGCATATTCCCTGTGTTTCTTACCTCTGCCTTATTCTAGAAGGCACTCTCAGTGAAGACGTGTTTGTTTAAATGAAGAAAAAAACAACATTGTTCAGATTGCTATTTTTAAAAAATCCATCTTACCATCTTGCCTTGAAGAGTCTAGACAGCGTGGGAGGAAAGAGGCAGATTTCAAAATTTCTATCTGAGTTCATGTTAAATTCTATTTTAAAGGAGAACACTGCATGAGTAGGGTAACTGGATCTCAACAATCTCCTGAGATAATATGAGAAATCTCCCTGAACATGGCCAGATGCACCACCAGGCCAAGATCAGTGTTACCATCATTTTCTCTCCTTCTCATCCATGTGTTGGGAAAAACCAGAACAATTTCAATAACTCTAGTTCATAGTGGAGAACTCACCAATTCCTTTCACTAGGGAAAAGTGTCTTCCATGCTCTTCAAGCACATCACTCACACACATTTGCTATCAGAATGGGTGTAGCAAGATGACAGTAAAAACCATTGCCTGCATATTCTTCTTTACTGATAGGAACTTTAATATCCCATAAAATATTAGGGGAAGACTTTCTGAAAGTTTGGTTTTTCTGAGTTTCTGTCTTATAACGCCAGCTTTCATAGACCACGGCCACCAGCTTGCACCTTCCTTACCTTTACCTTCTTCACTTATGTTGACACAATGAGTAATCCCACTAAAATTATGTGGAGACTATGTATTCTCAATCTGATCGTTGCTGTAGCCAATGTTAGGCCAACGAAATGCTTTGAAATTGCTCATAATGAGTTTAACAAATCTCCTCATGGCAATATATTGATTAATGCCTCTGCAATCAATTACAAAGTGATGACACAAATCTTTTATGTTGCATCTTCTTTCCTTCTCCTCTTTAGAACTTCAGAGGGGCACACTGTGTATTTATGGTGCCTTGGTCTTCTGTGCTTGCTTTTATGTGTCTGTTTCCATGCATGTTTCTTATATGCATGCTTGTATTTGTTTATATAGTATTTATGTATATATATAAACTATGTTTATGAGTTTTGTTTGCAATATGTTTCAAAATAATATACAAGTGTGTACAGGTTGTGTACACATGATGTCTAAATACATGCCCACACTTATTTGTGTATATTCATGTGTCTGTCTGGGCTTACCACGCAAAAGTGAGATGCTTGCATTTCTTTCTCTGTAGAAACTGGAGAGTTGGCCTTATTTTGTCTGCTGTTACATAAGCTGGATAAGCTGAAACTCAGTGGGTTTCAGGAGGAAATGGATATTGCCACCTCATCCTGTATCTGTTATTTCTTTCTCAGTGGTCAACAAACTCTCCTAACATTTTTGCAATCTCATCCTGTATCTGTTATTTCTTTCTCAGTGGTCAACAAACTCTCCTAACATTTGCAATCTCATCCTGTATCTGTTATTTCTTCCTCACTGGTCAACAAGCTGAGCTATCACTGATGAATCATCACACTGAAAAAGGCAGTGATGAGAGGCTGTTTAACCAAAGTAACTTTTGAAGGAGTTGTTCTATATTTTAATATTCTTAGAATTGTTGACATAAAGATTCATTTTTTCTTTTTCTTCCCTAGTCTTGGGTGTATTGGGTCATGCTGACCAGATTTATGGATGGAAACTATTGAATGCCATGCATGGCTAAGCTCACACACAACATAAAAGCGGTTTTGCTGTACCAAGATTCAAAAGAGCAAGGGACCTGGCAGGTTATCTGGTCCCCTATGGCTCAGCAGCTGTCTGCCCTGTTTGGGGGTAGCAAAATCCAATTTTCACTCTGCCCACATGGACTGGGGGACAGCAGGGGACCAACACTTGCTCACAGGATTTTGGCTTCCTCATTTGTGAAACGTGACCAAACACATTAATTTCAGTGGCAGGCAGATTAGAAGACTATCAGATGGGGTTGGACAAATTGCAGTCATCAGACACAAACTGCCACAAAAGTGCCAGATCAGAATCAGGGCAAACCCCAGGTTAGGGAGACAGAATGTAAATAGAATATGCCCCCACCCCTCGTACAAATCCAGAGGCTTTTGAAATATTTCTTGTTAGACCACAACTCATACCATTCAACCACCCTACACAGCTAACTTCAGAGGGTCTCTTCTCTGTGGTCCACAGGACAAAATTTTAACTCATAATTTTTTTATTTAAAGCACTCCATCATTAAACTTCAACTTCCCTTTCTAAGGTTATTACCCATAATGGCTTTCTCAAGCCCTCTGCAGAAATGACTCATCACTTTCTGTGCAAATCTAGCTTGCACAGTTCTCCCTAGATCTACTTATACAAATTACTTTATCAAGTTTCTTCTCAGACTCCCTGGTCAGGAGTTAAAATGTCTCTCTGTTTCTTTCTCTGTGTCTCCTCTTACAGAATGTATTTGCATTCTTTCTATGGTACTTACTAATTTCTGTTTTGGATTGCAATCATATGTCTACATGCCTGATTTCCTTGCCTGATCCTGACAGACAGGGTCTGCTTCATCCGTGTATTCTTCCAGTACCTAATAGAGATAGTTATATGTGTGAAATAGATGGAAACAAAATCATAAATGAGGAAGTGAGTAAATGCATATAAGGCACCCAACAATTTGGTTTCTTAATGCTATTTTAACATTAACTTAATTTCATAGCACCTCAATGTATTTAATTGTACAATAAAAAATTAAGATTATATTATTACTTCAGACGTTTTATGCAACTAAATTCAAATGATTTTACAAACAAATTCTACCAAATTTCAAAGGCCTGACTGATCCAGTCTTGTTCAAAATGGTATAGAGGGGCATTTCTCAGAGTTGGCACTATTCTTGTTATGTTTTGCCACATCCCTGGCTTATGCCACTAGATACCAAAAGTATCTGCCCTTCAGGAAAGACCATTAAAATTAAGTTTCCCTTTGTATATTTTGCATTTGCTTGGATAGAGTTAAAGAATGTTCTCCTTAGTCAAGTCAGCAATGGAAAAGCCAGCACCCGATGTGCTCAAGACTTATTTGAAATGGCAGGTAAACAACTACAGGCCCACAGGAGAGGAAAATCACAATTAAATTTAAGAAGGGGGAAGGTAGGAAAGGGGGCTTAGGGGAAAGCACCCACCTGACGGGTACAACATAGGGGTAAAGGGAATATCTCCTGAGTGAAGGACTCAACTACAACTCAGATGCTACCTAACAAATTCAAACAATGTAACCCAATTGTAAGTACCCTTGTAGTAATCTGAAATAAAATAATAAAATAAATAAAAGTAAGTCTCCAGATGCTACCAAATGTCCCTTGGGAATAAAATCATCCAGAGTCGAGAACCACAAATCTAGAAAGTAAAAAAGCAATCCCAGACTTGACCATGAGAGCATATAAAAGGAAAATTATTGACATGGAGTATTCATACATATAGATATAAACATTTAAGCAAGATACTCACAAACCAAATTAAATCTATGTGAAAGAAAATGCACCAAGCTAGATTTTTCTCAGGATTGATTTAATAGGTCAAGCATCTCTTGCCACATTAACAGAGCTAAGGAGAAAACCCATATGATTATTTCATTGGCTTCAGACTAAGGATTCTATAAAATTCAACACTGACTCATGATTAAAACCGATCAGCACACAACTTGTAACTAGCTTGTCATAGAAGCATACTCCATAACCTGGAATGGGTATGTTTTTTAAAAGACTACATATCATATTTTTATAAGGGAATTGTTACAAGGCAAAAATTGCCATCATTTTCCACTTTATGTCAAAATTGCATTAGTAGCCTTGGCCAGTTCAATAAGACAAGAAAAAATAAATTAAAAGTAAAATTCTTAGAAAGAAGATAAAACTGTCATTATCAACATAGAAAACCTCAAAAAGCCTAAGCACAAGGGCTCACGCCTACAATCCTACCTCTCTGGGAAACCAAGACAGGTGGATCGCTTGATTTCAGGAGTTAAACACCAACCTGAGCAAAAGGGAGACCTTGTCTGTACTAAAAATAGAAAAATGAGGCCAGTGTGGTGGCATGTGCCTGTATTCCCAGCTACAAGGGAGGCTGAGGCAAGAGGATCACTTCAGACCAAGAGTTCAAACTTGCTATGAGCTATGATGATGCCATGGCCCTCAACCCCAGGGCAACAGAGGAGTGAGACTCTGTCTCCAAAAAAAAAGCCCTAAAGAAACTTAAAGGCAAATTATTATAATTCATTTTGGTAACACCCTGAACAAACAATAAAATCCATAAGTTGTAAAAGCTGCCTACTGATACACTAACAAAACCCACAATGTATCTAGGAATGACATAAAGTATCAGATCTGAATGCAAAAAATGGGTAAACTAAGAGTTTTGATTATGCACATGTCACTGTTACTTTATTTAATGCATAAAGTTATTGTTTTGAACATGGTTTATACCTTCTTTTTTGTCATTGTTCTGATTGGGTTTGTTTGGTAAAGGCTCTCTTGTCTTATGTCCCGCCCCTGAGAGGTGTGCAAAACATCCTTGCAAGTTGAAAATGTTTTCTACACAAAAATAAAACTTCTATATTCCCAAATGTAGTATTTAAATAACATAATTATATTTTACATACTTATGTGCACTTTAAATAGTACAAATAATAAAAATGTGACTTTTATTGTTATTTGATAATCATTACACATTTTCAAACATGAAGTTTTAAACATACCAACAGCACCATGTAACTGGCATCTCATAATGACTAAAGGTAACGAGGTATCCGAGACTGTATGCGGGAACAGCAAAAAAATATTAAATAAAAACTGAGGAAGCCTGAAAAAAAAAGTATAAACTTTATTGAATATCATAAAGAGAACCAAAAGAAGTTAAGAGACATTTGATGTTCATGAATAGGAAGATTTGAAACACAAATAGTTCTCCCTGATTAATGAGAGAAACTCCAGTCGGTAGTTACTGGTTCTCAGCAGGAGGCGGAGCAAGATGGCAGCCGAGTAACAGCTTCCTTGCATCTGGGCACCGTGAGTCTGGGGAGATAGGACTCCAGGTATCTCTGGCTGGTGGGATCTGCCTATCATCACCCCTGAGAGGATACAGGGAGTCAGCGAGAGACTTCTGGACCCCAAGAGGAGGACTAAAATGGTGGAAAACTGGCAAGTGGTCGCGTGAGTTCAATCCGTCTAAACCTGCCCGCAACTGTAAGTTCAGTAGCAGCGAGACTGCAAACCAGAAAGGCCTTACCTGTGAACTGTTTTGGTGTCTTTGGACTTGGCACTCAGCTGAACTGCCTTGGGGAGAGCCTGAGCGGCAGTGCGGAGAACTTTGGCCTTTGTCTAGGGCCCCAGTCTGAGCCGCTGAGCCAGACGGAGCTAATAGTGTTTGGCTCTGGGTCACAAGCAGCCATTGTGAGCGATCTGCCCCGGCAAGCTCCGCTCTCAGGTTCGCAGAGCTGGAATTGGGTGGGAGCTGGTAACCCAGCGACCAAGTAGCCTAAGGGCGGGGTCTGAGCGGCCTTGCAGCCCTAATCCTCGGGGGCAGAGTGAGACCGGTTTTGACACACAGGGTAAGTGGATAGCCACTTCAGCAGTGATTCCAGCAACAAGCACTTCCCTGGGAAAGCTTCTGCTCAGCTAAGTGAACAAGCGCAAAGTGCCTTTTAAGTGGGCTGAAGAGAGATTTAGGGTGTCTACCTGCTGGGGTTTGAGAAACTAGCAGCCTCCAGTCGTATCAGAACTGTGATTAACATCTCATACCCCAGAAGACCACGTGTTGCCCAGACAATATTCAATAACATACATACTGCTTTGGTTTTGGTTGTGTTTTTTTTTTTGGTTTGGTTGTTTTTTTTGTTTATTTTGATGTTGTTGATTGTTGTTTCGTTTTTTAAGTTCAACCTTTTCCATACAGATCCTTTTTCTTTCTCAATTTTTCTAGTTTAATTATAATTTCCCATTGCTGCCTATTTCAATAATTAGAACTTCATTTTTTTTAGTGTTTCTACCGCTATTATTTGGTTTTTCCAGCCAATTTTATCCCGTAAAGTTTTCTGTTTGCTTGTTTTGGTTTGATTTATAGCATTTTTGTATTTCCTCTCTACTTGGTGGAGGTGGGGTACTGTGATCAGGTTAGCAAAGAGCTGCAGACCTCAAGGGAACCACCCAAGTAGGCACCCCCAGAAGGTGTTTTTTTTTTTAAGGTTGTATCAAAGTACACTACTGTACACCTATATTGCTCTGTCTCCCTCTTTCTGTGCCTCTCTTCTTTTTGTCAATATTCCTTTTACCCACCCCCTCTCCTTTCTCTATTTTTCTTTTTTTTTCTCTTATCACTCGGTCCTCCTTTCTTTCTTTCATCACTTTTTTGCTCTTCAACCTAATCACCCTTCTGGTCATGTAACCCTTAGTCCACAGGCATGAGAACTTAAAGAGCAAGAGGAAGTGAAAGGAAAATTAGGGCAAGGAAACAGACAAAAGAAATCACTCATGAGGAAGAATCAGCAGAAAACTCCAGGCAACATGAAGAACCAGTCCACAACAACCCTGCCAAGGGACCATGAGGTAGATACTGCAGAGGATTCCACCTATACAGAAATGTTAGGAATGACAGAAAAGGAATTCAGAATACACATGTTGAAAACAATGAAAGAAATGATGAAAACAACGAAGGAAACTGCTAATAAAGTGGAAAATAACCAAAAGGAAATCCAAAAACAGAATCGAATAAGAGATGAATGATATGAAGAACATAAAAAGGATATAGCAGAGCTGAAGGAAATGAAACAGTCAATCAGGGAACTTAAAGATGCAATGGAAAGTATCAGCAACAGGTTAGACCATGCAGAAGAAAGAATTTCAGAGGTAGAAGACAAAGTTCTTGAGATAACTCAGATAGTAAAAGAGGCAGAAAAGAAGAGAGAGAAAGCAGAATGTTCACTGTCAGAATTATGGGACTTTATGAAGCGTTCCAACATACGAGTTACAGGAATTCCAGAAGGGGAAGAAGAATGCCCCAGAGGAATGGAAGCCATACTAGAGAATATTATAAAAGAAAATTTCCCAAATATCACCAAAGATTCTGACACACTGCTTTCAGAGGGCTATCGGACCCCAGGTCGCCTCAACTCTAACCGAGCTTCTCCAAGACACATTGTGATGAACCTGTCCAAAGTCAAGACAAAAGAAAAGATTCTGCAAGCTGCCAGGAGTAAGCGCCAGTTGACCTACAGGGGCAAATCCATCAGAGTGACTGCAGACTTCTCTAATGAAACTTTCCAAGCAAGAAGACAATGGTCATCTACCTTTAATCTACTTAAACAGAAAAATTTCCAGCCCAGAATACTGTACCCTGCTAAGCTAAGTTTCAAAATTGACGGAGAAATCAAATCATTTACGGATATACAAACATTGAGGAAATTCGCCACAACAAGACCAGCTCTACAGGAAATACTTCAACCTGTTCTGCACACTGACCACCACAATGGATCAGCAGCAAAGTAAGAACTCAGAAATTAAAGGACAGAACCAAACCTCCACACTGATGCAAAAGATAAAACTAAGCAATGGACTCTCACAAAATAAGATGAATAGAATACTACCACACTTATCAATTATCTCAATAAATGTTAATGGCTTGAATTCCCCACTGAAGAGACATAGATTGGCTGACTGGATTAAAAAACACAAGCCATCCGGGCGGCGCCTGTGGCTCAGTCGGTAAGGCGCCGGCCCCATATACCGAGGGTGGTAGGTTCAAAGCCGGCCCCGGTCAAACTGCAACCAAAAAATAGCCAGGCGTTTTGGCGGGTGCCTATAGTCCCAGCTACTCGGGAGGCTGAGGCAAGAGAATCACTTAAGCCCAGGAGTTGGAGGTTGCTGTGAGCTGTGTGAGACCATGGCACTCTACCGAGGGCCATAAAGTGAGACTCTGTCTCTACAAAAAAAAAAAAAAAAAACACAAGCCATCCATTTGCTGTCTGCAAGAAACACACCTGGCTTCAAAAGACAAATTAAAGCTCCGAGTCAAGGGTTGGAAGACAATTTTTCAGGCAAATGGAATTCAGAAGAAAAGAGGAGTTGCAATCTTATTTTCAGATACATGTGGATTTAAAGCAACTAAAGTCAAAAAAGACAAAGATGGTCACTTTATATTGGTCAAGGGAAAAATACGACAAGAAGACATTTCAATTCTAAATATCTATGCACCCAATTTAAATGCTCCCAGATTCTTGAAACAGACCTTACTCAGTCTGAGCAATATGATATCTGATAATACCATCATAACAGGGGACCTTAACACTCCTCTTACACAGCTGGACAGATCCTCTAAACAGAAATTAAACAAGGATATAAGAGATTTAAATGAGACCCTAGAACAACTGTGCTTTATAGACGCATATAGAACACTCCACCCCAAAGATAAAGAATATACATTCTTCTCATCACCCCATGGAACATTCTCCAAAATTGATCATATCCTGGGACACAAAACAAATATCAACAGAATCAAAAGAATTGAAATTTTACCTTGTATCTTCTCAGACCATAAGGCACTAAAGGTGGAACTCAACTCTAACAAAAATGCTCGACCCCACCCAAAGGCATGGAAATTAAACAATCTTCTGTTGAATAACAGATGGGTGAAGGAAGATATAAAACAGGAAATCATTAACTTCCTTGAGCATAACAACAATGAAGACACAAGCTACCAAAACCTGTGGGATACTACAAAAGCAGTTTTGAGAGGAAAATTCATCGCTTTAGATGCCTGCATTCGAAAAACAGAAAGAGAGCACATCAACAATCTCACAAGAGATCTTATGGAATTGGAAAAAGAAGAACAATCTAAGCCTAAACTCAGTAGAAGAAAAGAAATCTCCAAAATCAAATCAGAGATCAATGAAATTGAAAACAAAAGAATCATTCAGAAAATTAATGAAACAAGGAGTTGGTTTTTTGAAAAAATAAATAAAATAAATAAACCATTGGCCAGACTAACGAGAAATAGAAAAGTAAAATCTCTAATAACCTCAATCAGAAATGATAAAGGGGAAATAACAACTGATCCCACAGAGATACAAGAGATCATCTCTGAATACTACCAGAAACTCTATGCCCAGAAATTTGACAATGTGAAAGAAATGGATCAATATTTGGAATCACACCCTCTCCCTAGACTCAGCCAGGAAGAAATAGAGCTCCTGAACAGACCAATTTCAAGCACTGAGATCAAAGAAACAATAAAAAAGCTTCCAACCAAAAAATGCCCTGGTCCAGATGGCTTCACTCCAGAATTCTATCAAACCTTCAAGGAAGAGCTTATTCCTGTACTGCAGAAATTATTCCAAAAAATTGAGGAAGAAGGAATCTTCCCCAACACATTCTATGAAGCAAACATCACCCTGATACCAAAACCAGGAAAAGACCCAAACAAAAAGGAGAATTTCAGACCAATCTCACTCATGAATATAGACGCAAAAATTCTCAACAAAATCCTAGCCAATAGATTACAGCTTATCATCAAAAAAGTCATTCATCATGACCAAGTAGGCTTCATCCCAGGGATGCAAGTCTGGTTTAACATACGCAAGTCCATAAATGTTATCCACCATATTAACAGAGGCAAAAATAAAGATCACATGATCCTCTCAATAGATGCAGAAAAAGCATTTGATAAAATCCAGCATCCTTTTCTAATTAGAACACTGAAGAGTATAGGCATAGGTGGCACATTTCTAAAACTGATTGAAGCTATCTATGACAAACCCACAGCCAATATTTTACTGAATGGAGTAAAACTGAAAGCTTTTCCTCTTAGAACTGGAACCAGACAAGGTTGTCCTCTGTCACCTTTACTATTCAACATAGTGCTGGAAGTTCTAGCCAATACAATTAGGCAAGACAAGGAAATAAAGGGAATCCAAATGGGAGCAGAGGAGGTCAAACTCTCCCTCTTTGCTGACGACATGATCTTATACTTAGAGAACCCCAAAGACTCAACCACAAGACTCCTAGAAGTCATCAAAAAATACAGTAATGTTTCAGGATATAAAATCAATGTCCACAAGTCAGTAGCCTTTGTGTACACCAATAACAGTCAAGATGAGAAGCTAATTAAGGACACAACTCCCTTCACCATAGTTTCAAAGAAAATTAAATACCTAGGAGTATACCTAATGAAGGAGGTAAAGGACCTCTATAAAGAAAACTATGAAATCCTCAGAAAGGAAATACCAGAGGATATTAACAAATGGAAGTTGGTGGGAATGCAAATTAATACATTCCTTTTGGGAAGATATATGGAGAACACTCAGAGATCTAAAAATAGATCTGCCAGTCAATCCTGTAATTCCTCTGCTGGGCATATACCCAGAAGACCAAAAATCACAACATAACAAAGATATTTGTACAAGAATGTTTATTGCAGCCCAATTCGTAATAACTAAGTCATGGAAAAACCCAAGTACCCATCGATCCACGAATGGATTAATAAATTGTGGTATATGTATACCATGGAATACTATGCAGCCTTAAAGAAAGATGGAGACTTTACCTCTTTCATGTTTACATGGATGGAGCTGGAACATATTCTTCTTAGTAAAGTATCTCAAGAATGGAAGAAAAAGTACCCAATGTACTCAGCCCTACTATGAAACTAATTTGGGGCTCTCACATGAAAGCTATAACCCAGTTACAACTTAACAATAGGGGGAAGTGGGAAAGGGGGGTGTGGGTAGAGGGAGGGGGATCGGTGGGATCACACCTGTGGTGCATCTTACAGGGGTATTTGCGAAACTTGGTAGACGTAGAATGTAAATGTTTTGGCACAGTAACTGAGATAGCGCTGGAAAGGCTATGTTAACCACTGTGATAAAAATGTGTCAAATGGTCTATGAAGCAAGTGTATGATGCCCCATGATCATATCAATGTATACAGTTATGATTTAATAAAAAAAAAAAAAATGGAAGAACATACCATGCTCATGGATGGGAGAATCAACATTGTTAAAATGTCTATACTTCCCAAAGCAATCTACCATTCCTCTCAAAATACCAACAATGCCATTCCTCTCAAAATACCAACATCGTACTTTCAGGATTTGGAAAAAATGATTCTGCATTTTGTATGGAACAGGAAAAAACCCCGTGTAGCTAAGGCAGTTCTCTGTAACAAAAATAAAGCTGGGGGCATCAGCATACCAGATTTTAGTCTGTACCACAAAGCCATAGTGCTCAAGACAGCATGGTACTGGCACAAAAACAGAGACATAGACACTTGGAATCGAATTGAAAACCAAGAAATGAAACTAACATCTTACAACCACCTAATCTTTGATAAACCAAACAAGAACATACCTTGGGGGAAAGACTCCCTATTCAATAAATGGTGTTGGGAGAACTGGATGTCTACATGTAAAAGACTGAAACTGGACCCACATCTTTCCCCTCTCACAAAAATTGACTCAAGATGGATAAAGGACTTAAATTTAAGGCAGGAAACAATAAAAATCCTCCAAGAAAGCATAGGAAAAACACTGGAAGATATTGGCCTGGGGAAAGACTTCATGAAGAAGACTGCCATGGCAATTGCAACAACAACAAAAATAAACAAATGGGACTTCATTAAACTGAAAAGCTTCTGTACAGCTAAGGACACAATAACCAAAGCAAAGAGACAACCTACACAATGGGAAAGGATATTTGCATATTTTCAATCAGACCAAAGCTTGATAACTAGGATCTATAGAGAACTCAAATTAATCCACATGAAAAAAGCCAACAATCCCTTATATCAATGGGCAAGAGACATGAATAGAACTTTCTCTAAAGACGACAGACGAATGGCTAACAAACACATGAAAAAATGTTCATCATCTCTATATATTAGAGAAATGCAAATCAAAACAACCCTGAGATATCATCTAACCCCAGTGAGAATGGCCCGCATCACAAAATCTCAAAACTGCAGATGCTGGCGTGGATGTGGAGAGAAGGGAACACTTTTACACTGCTGGTGGGACTGCAAACTAGTACAACCTTTCTGGAAGGAAGTATGGAGAAACCTCAAAGCACTCAACCTAGAGCTCCCATTTGATCCTGCAATCCCATTACTGGGCATCTACCCAGAAGGAAAGAAATCCTTTTATCATAAGGACACTTGTACTAGACTGTTTATTGCAGCTCAATTTACAATCGCCAAAATGTGGAAACAGCCTAAATGCCCATCAACCCAGGAATGGATTAACAAGCTGTGGTATATGTATACCGTGGAATACTATTCAGCCATTAAAAAAAAAATGGAGACTTTACATCCTTCGTATTAACCTGGATGGACGTGGAAGACATTATTCTTAGTAAAGCATCACAAGAATGGAGAAGCATGAATCTTATGTACTCAATTTTGATATGAGGACAGTTAATGACAATTATGGTTATGGGGGAGAAGCAGAAAGAGGGATGGAGGGAGGTGGGTGGGGCCTTGGTGTGTGTCACACTTTATGGGGGCAAGACATGATTGCAAGAGGGACTTTACCCAACAATTGCAATCAGTGTAACCTGGCTTATTGTACCCTCAATGAATCCCCAACAATAAAAAAAAAAAAAATAGTTACTGGTTCTCAGTGGAATTTTTCAAGCCAGGTATTCTAAAATGCACATGCAAGAGTAAAGGATGAAGACCGGCCAGGACATTTAGAAAGAAGGAAGAGGATGTAGAGAAGAACAAAAAGAAGGTGAGGAGGAACGGAAGATACATCCCATCTGACATTAGATCTTATTAAGAAGCTGAAGTAATTAAGACTTTTATAAAGGTGTGATATTTGTAGATATCTGGACCAGTGGGATGGGATATTGAACCCTAATATATGACAGAGATAGAAGGATGGATGTCTGTGAAGAAGGTATATTTAATAAATGTAGGTGAGCGTATTAAAAAAAAATATTGATGCAGATCAGGAATGATTGGCTACTTCATGCAATACACAAAAATCAGCTCCAAGTGGATTATGGACATAATTGCCAAAGTAAAAAATGTGTTATTCGCTATGAAAAAACCCTAGTCATATAAACCAAATGTTAAGAGGAAATGGACGGACTTGATCACTTATACATTGCTCTGGAATGTGTGATTTTTTACAACCATGTTGGAAAATGTTATGGCATTACCATGCAAGCGGAATATTTTGATATCCTATGTTGCAGAAATCTCACCTTTATGTGTGAATCCAGGATAAAAGAAAAAAAAAGATTGAATAAAATCTTTCAAGATCACAGAAGTTATAAAATTTGGTTCTATACCTCACAGAAGTTATAAAATTTGGTTCCATACCTCAAGAAAAAATTATAAGATAATAACAAAATCAACACAGAAATAAAAACCAAATCAAAGATAGCAATATTAAAACAGATACCTTGAAACAATCAAAACAGAAGAACATTAGCTTGAGGAAAAAAAAACTCAGGTAAAGCCAGTTGGAAAATTACAGAGAGATCAAAGTTATTAGACAGTAAATGATAACTGTCAAAAAGACGAAGGACACCCTTTCCTATGATTGGTTTTCTTAAAAGCAGATATGGGAGTAAGTGAAATAGAAAATATATTCAAATGTATAATTAAAGGACACTTTCCTAAAATATAGAAAAATCTGTTCCTGAAGTTTTAAAGAGCAGAAGTTTAAAAAAAAATCAATAACGATACAGCCAGGAAATAGCCTGATGAAGGCTTTGAACTTCAAGGATTAATTAAACAAAAGAGATCAGAAACTTGATTTCATTTTTTTATGAATAAACTGATAATTCACATTAAGTTTATTTAAACAGAGAACTAAGACAAAAACATGATATAGGAAATACAACAAAAGCATAAACATTATAAACTCTAACAATGTAAGACAGTATAATTAACCAAAAGTAAGATATCAATATTCTTCTTTAGGGAATTAAAAGGAAACGTGATTGCATTAATTTCCTCGTTTTCTAGAGCAAAAAGGTAGGTACCTCCAGAAATACAGATTTATGGATAGTATTTATGATTGTTTTATTAACTATGACAAAACCTAAGGTTACATTATGAATTTCCCAGATTTTCTACAGGAATCACATGTGCGTGCGCACACCCACCCACACAAGCGCGTACATGATGATAACATCAGCAGAAACAATAGGATGGAAACGGAAAAGAAATGGAACACTTATAGCACATCTCTTCTCTCTTTATCTCTCCATATAAAACATAGGAACATTTTATTTATACATTTACTTGCTATCTGGAATGCCTAGAACAACACACTCTTCAAAGTAGATACTCACAAAATTGAAAAACATTAGTATCACTTCAGAGCCATTGAACTTGTTTTCTTATGACCTTCACCTGAATCCCCACCTCCCCACACCACTGAACTCTCCTTTCTCTGAAGTCCTTGTGGCCTCTATGGTCTGTGACTCCACCCTTTGAATACAGTCCTGGAGTCAAAGAGAAGATGATAATCAGAAGGGATTTTCAAGCAGGGGCAAGTCAGTTTGCCTGTCTGATTCAATTCCTTTCACTGTAAAATGTCTAACTTGAATCCCTCACTGTCTCTAGGGTGTGTGTCTTATTTTCCTAGTAAGCTATATACTTCTGAAAAACTCTCATCTTGAAAATGTTCCTTTTCTCATAAAATGCCAAACTCTATCTCTTGCTCATATTAAGGGCCCTGTATTCAGCTGTGAAATGTTAAATGATTGTTTTAACATTGGAAAGTTAGTAATACATTGAATATGTATTTTCCTCTTTTCCCAAACATTCTGCTGAGCACTTAATCACTCATTACGTAACATAATCTTCACAGTACTCCTATTATTATTTTATACTTGAACCAAAAAAATAAAGAGATGAATAAAGATGGCTAAGTCAGCATTTGAACCTGGGCAATCTGGTTCCTGAGTTAATTACTATATTGCACAGCAGAGGCAAAATAGTAGCATGTTTTTTTTTCTGACTCTTCAATTGACTCATAACCTGTATTTAAAGATTTGGGATACACGTGTCACTGCCTTCAACATGCCCAGCTGCACCTGCACTAGGAGACTTCTCACCCTTTCAGCAGGTGGGGAGGAAGCCCTGGGTGTGAAGAGATGCTCAGTGAAGCGGCTGACCTATTATAGAGGAGGATTTGCAAACCCCAGCCACAGCCGCCCAACAGCTCCTCTGAGAGCCAGGCCCACACACGGCAAAACCACACAGGTGCAGTCCCCGACTCTTCTGCCTGTCTGCGTTTCCTCTCAGACACCTTAGAACCGAATGCTTCCCACTCAGGGGGCAGGAGGCAGACAGGTCTGGGAGAAGGAAAGTGTTGGGCAAGTCCTGATTTTGAGAAACTAGCCCAGGCAGCAGTTTATTCTTAGGTGTGTGTGTCTAACTGTAAATTCTGCCACCTGAGATCTCCTTGAGCTTTCACAGTTCTAGCAAAGAATCTTCATTTTGGCTGTAGAAATGTGTTCATGTCTTGGAGACATGTTAGTTTTCTTTTCACGAATGTCCCTCAGTGGCCTGATATGCTGTCAATGACACTTCTGTATTCTGGAGCCTACTATAATGTAACATACTATAGGATGTTACAAGCTTTGTTCTTGAACTGGATCTCACTGGACCCCTTAGAGGGACTGACAAGTGGTTCAAGTCTGCACTCCTTGTGTCTGGAAGAACAGACTCTGACATGGAGCAGATACCAATGCACTTGTGAAATGAGTAAAAGGCCAATCAGTTGCGCAGGGAACACATAATCTATCCAATGGAATTGAATCAAAGGGAGCTGCTGAAATGTCTGATTAGAAAGCTAGTCTCCTGATCCAAGGCCCTAAGGATCTTTTCCAAAATCTAGGCTCCTGACTGAACCTAAAATTTATGCAAGTATACACATACTTACAAGTCAACAAGAACGTGAATTGTTCTTTGTGGTGTTCAGATCAGCATTTTATTTAGTATTCAAGATATTGGTGCAATGTTATTTTATATATGACATGTAAAATAACACCATGAACATTCTGTGTATTTACTAAAGACACAAAATAGAAACAACTTATTATAATACAGGAATAATCACTTTGGCATTTGGAGGGTATTTCCTTCCTATTGTCATTCCCATTCCAGTACACGTGTGTTTACGTATCTATCCCAACAGCCAGATCATTGAAACATATGTGTATCTAGAGATAAATATCACCTCCCAAAAGATGCATGTTGAGGCTGGCCCAATTTAATCATAGGTGTCCTTGTAAAGAGAAGATAGGAAGGTGAAGACTAGGGAAGGAGACGTGAAGACAAAAGAAGAGGTTGGACTGATGCAAAGGGGACCATGGGTCAGGGAATGCAGTAGCCTCTAGAAGCTGGATAAGACAAGGAACAGATTCTGCTCTGGAGTCTGCAGACAGAGTAAGCTCTGCAGACATATTTGGACTTCTGCCTTCCAGAAGTACAATATAATAGATCTGTGAGTCATAAGCCACTCATCTCTAATGTAGTTGTTATAGTGGCAATAGAAACCCAATACAGATACATCGTGTATTAGTTTTCTAGGGCTTCCATAACAAATAGCCATAACTAGTAGTTTATATACAATATAACAAAATCTATTTTTTTACTTGTAGTTCTGAGGGCTAAATAGCCAAAATGTAAAGCTGGCAGGACAACATTTTCTCTCTACAAAGACCCTGGAGAACAGTCCTTCCTTGCCTCCTCTTAGCTTCTGATGGTCGCTAGCAATCCTTGGCATTCCTTGACTTATAGGTAAGTTACTGCAATCTCTGCCTCTGTCATCACATGGCCTTCTTCCTTTGATTGTCTTCCTGTGGCCTTCTTATAAAAACGCCAGTCATTGGGATTTAGGGCTCACAGGTATGACCTGAATCTAACTAATTATATCTACAAAGACTCTATTTATAAATAAAACCACATTCTGAAGTTCCAGATGAACATGAATTTAAGGGTCTGGGTGTATTTAACCCCATATAAATAGATACTTTGAAAATTCCAGCTATGCTGTTGCATAATATTTTCTTATACTGTTGCATAATATTTTTGTATGTTTAAAGCAAAATTTACTATGTTTATTCATTTTTCAAAAATAACACATTGCTATACTTATCTAAGCATTAATTATTTCACTACCCCAAAGGGAAAACTGCTGCAATACTGGTCTCACCTCTCTGGATTCTCTTCCTCTCTCAAATCTTGGGCCTGAAATTTTTCAGTCTTAGTAGCCCTTCAAAGCCTTCAAACAATACATTTTTAAATACGAAAACTATGATGGCATGATATTTTATATACTATTAACTGCTAAGGGTCTGAGATTCTTTTCCCCACTTGCAAATTGACAAGTTATCCTGTTACAGTTGCTTAGATACTGTGAAAGATATGAGTTGCATAGGTCAGGTACAAAGGCTGGCTTATTTACCCAATAGCAGTAGGAGTTACCAGAATGTCATTAAGTTCCCAAGTCTCAATTCTGATAGGGTGCTACAAAAAGAGCCAAGCTATGTCTGCATACACAGTGGTTGCATTACAGGAAGTAAGCCCTGAATTTAGGAAATCCCAATCTCTTATAATGGTCTCTAAGCAAACCTGCCAGATATTTGCCCTGGAAGAAGACATTTATAGCCATAAGAGCAAGTTTGAAAAGGTGGTCCAAAATAAAAGCTGTCAGCATCATTGCTTGCAAGATATGCAGAAATGCAAGAGACTCAAAGACAATTATGTCTTAACAAGATCCACCCTCCTTCAATTCTATACCACAATCTAATGTTTTGTTGTCTACTAAGTTTTCCCATGAGTTCTTTGTTACTTCAGCCACTTTGATTAATCTGACTGAGAGGGGCCAGGATCAACCCCATTCAATTTGTCTCATACATAATTTAGTTAAGACTATGAGGCCAGGCAAGGTGCTCACATCTGTAATCTTAGCACTTTGGGAGACCAAGGGAGGAGGATTGCTTGAGCTTAGGAGTTAAAGACCAGTCTGAACAGGAGCAATACGTATCTCTATTAAAAGTAGAAAAACTAGCCAGGGTAGTGCATGCCTATAGTCCCAGCTACTGGGAAGGCCAAGGCAAGAGGATAGTTTGAGCCCAAGAGACTGAGATTTCTGTGAGTTATGACACCATGGCACTCTACCCAGTGTGATGCAGTTAGACTCTGTCTCCACAAAAAAAGACTATGAATAGGACTCCAATCAGCACAATGAGGTCAACCTGCATTATTAACCTAAACCATGTCCCCTCGTTCCCCAGGATCCAGGACTCAACTTCCTGAACAAATCCCATAAACCATTAGAGTCTATTTTTAACAATCAGTTTGCTTTCTCCTTAAGTTTCTGTACTGACATTTCTACTTGTCCTGGGAATTAATCCATGATAGATTATTGATTGTACAGATTCTGTTTTGGCCTGAGAAATGCAAGTCTAAGCCAATCTTAGATCATCCATAACAACCTTGGTATTAGTGAATTGGAATTTACCTGAATGTCTTCCATTTTCAAATTCAGTGTCATTGATTACTTCACCTAAATAAAGAAAAGGACAAATTCTATACTAACTTTTTTTCATGGATTATTCCTATTGCAGAAAAATCTACCTATTCTTTTTCTTTTTTCCTTTATGGGGGTGATGAATGTGCAAAAATGACAAATAGGTTATTCCTCCAGAAAGCTTAAGCAATGAAGGGGACTCTCTAAGGTTTAAATGATTTACTGAAATTGTTTTAAAACAATTTCAGGTCATTAATGACCAACACTATGAGGGGCAATCACCGTGTACAAAGACAAGGTATTTTTGGTTTTCATGCATGGAGTGCAATCTCAAGGGGTCACATGGCACCCCTAGAGGAAAGTGTTGGTACCTGTCAAGTGGGACATTTATTCTTCTGGAGCACAGGTTGATGTTTCTTACATAGCATCTTCAGGGGCAGCTTTTAGTGTTCTAAGTTTAGTTGCAAAAAATTTTTCTTTCTGAGGTACTGCCAACCTGTTCTTTTGTTCATGCCACCACTTAAGTGGCATTTGTTTTCTCCATGGAATAACTGATAATTTGGCATGGAAGGCAGCTAGAAATGTTGATAATGTTTTTCAGTGAGAAGTGCGGGAGTTAGGATATGTCTTGCTGTGTCTTCTAGACTTCTCAGGCTTATCTAACGGGAGGATGATAGACCCAACAGTCAGTGAAATTTAAGACACTTGCAACAATTTGGGAAATCAGCACCAAAGAAAGCTCTGGAATTTTTTCCGAAAAATGAAATATTGTTAAAGTCAATTCTTTCCTCATCTATATCCATGTCATATATACCCATGTTGTTCCCTCTCCAGGAGTTAAGATTTCTTTCCAGAGTAACTTGCTTTCTCTCCACTTGTACAAAATCAATATGCCACATTCCCTGTATTTTTCTCATTCATTCCCTACTCGTACTTAGACATTTTGTCTGACAGCGTTATGAGTAAGAGGGACAAAGACATTTTTATAAAACTTAATAATTAAGTTTGAATATCCCATCTTCTCTAATGACTGGGCTATAACCCAGGCTGTGTACTAAAGAAGTAGTGCAGAACCCTTTTAAGAGAAAGAAAGTTATAATAAGCTCAAGTATGATCAAGATAGAATCCTGAATTTTCGGAGTTGACATAGATAACCTCCACTTCTTTCATCTTGATCATTGCCCAGGAAGAGTCAGAAAGTAGTTTTCTTAGGACAGCTGAGCCACATTCAAGGTCCAAACTGCCTTGCTAAGGTACATGTAGAACAGGTGGAGCTGAGGAAAGTAGATTCAGAAAATGTTTTTGAGTCAATTTTTGAGGAAGCCTTTCCAATACTCTATAATACCAGATGTATTATTACTATGTTAAAAAATAAGTGAAAGTTCAATGTAGTAACTTAATCCATTGTTGAGTGGGTGAATGACTTTGAGATAAAAGACACACCACTGTCGACAACAATTGGCTTACAAAGCCAAACACATGACACAGATGACTTTCGAAGACCACTATGGTTAGGGTGGAGTTGGCTAATGGGATAACACCATCGCATTTCAACTGAAGAAGTGTCAATAGTGGTGAGGCACCACTGTCATTAATGGTAATTTTGGGGAAACCTCTGCCTCCCTCTTTGCTTTCAAATTTTTACTTGATCAAAAACACCTGTTCTTGCTTCAAAAGCGTATGGAGATAGTTTTAGATGTTTCATTGCTTTAACCTCGCCTTTGGATTCCCCACTTAGGAATCTGAAGCAAAGCAATTCTCCAACATTCTGCCAATGTCAAAAACAAATTTACCTTTCATCCCTCCAACCAGAGACAAGAAATGAAAAAAATGATGACATCCATAAAGTTTCCTCATCTCCAGGTTACAAAATGAATTATGTTATAATTGAGGATTTAGTGATAGACTCTTTTAAAAAAAAAAATCTCACTCTCCCATCTGTTTCACTATAGATTAAAACAGATCAATATATTTTAATTTAATTTAAATTATTGAATTCAATAATTATTATTGAGTGCCTGTTTTATGGCAGGCACTTTGTCAAGTATGAGGAATATGAAGAAAAAAGTCATTGTCATGCTTTAAAAGACATTTGACTATTAAAGGGACATAATACAGCTCAGTGCAATCTGTGCCAATGCACAATTTATCATGTGTTCCAAGAACAGAAAAATGGCATCTCTAGATGTCTACTCTGGAAAGCAGACAAGATTATTGAGAACTTCCTAGAAAAAGCCCCTGAGAAATCCAGGCTCTTGTTTGTTTATTTTGCAGTGACCAGGGGAAAGATAAAAGAAAGTGTTGAGATGGGATGGTACAAGAAGCGGGAGTGAGACATTGGTCTACAGTTTGCAACATAAGCAGGCGAGTTTACAGAAGGTGAAGGTGGAGCTGTAAAGATGGGCTGAAGGTGATGAAGGATTCAGCCATGCTTAGATTTTATTCTACCTTACTCTTTATTTTACTCCATTCTTTATTTAAGCTACTGTATTATGCTCTTAGACTTAGACATTATTCTACTAGTGATGAAGAACCATTAAAGAGTTTAACAGGAGAGTTACACAACTTATTTGCATGCAGATTAATCCTCCAGGATATCCAAATAAATAACAACATGAAGAACATGCAAGTAGCTAGAGAGAGACTGATCAAATGACATTTTTGGTAACACATAAAGTAGACAGTGAGGCTCAAAGGGGGAAGATTTTAAACCTATTTAGGAGACAGAATCAACAGAACCTGTAAGTGAAGGAACTAAGAGAGAAGGAAGGGAAGGCATGACTCCCAGGTGTCTAGCTTTGGTAACAGACCACAGTGTTGGGTGACAGTGGCTCTCCCTGAGACAGGAGAACATGGGACAGTGGTTTTAAAGGCTATTGACAAGTTTAGATAAACATGATATGTGTAGATAATCATTGGTGTGTCTAAAAGTCAATTTGGAGGTTATTAGCCCATGACTTTTCACTAAACCTTGGCGTCTAGATGAGAACTACTATAGAGAATATACTTTGAAATGTATCAAAGGGAGACCCTAGGAGGGAGTTCTGCCATGAGAGAGAACCGTGCAGGAGAGATTAAGTTGGAAGTATGGAATTTAGTAAAATAAAAATGGTGGGTGACAGGAAGGAGAGCAGTGCATGGGAAGATGACAGCTAACTATTAGTTAATTGTAGTGAGCTGCCAATGTTATCATTCAGAATGGACTGAGCATGTCCTTTAGGAACATTTCATTATATAATGTTGAGTCTTTCTAAGAATTAAAGGGACATCCTCTGGGTGTAGCCTTCCCAGGGTCTCTGATTCTATTAAAGGGAAAACAGGAGATGGTTCATCCATTTATGTTATGTATTTCCCAGCAAGCATGCAGCACGTTCAGTGGGAAATCATAGTTGGAGAATATCAGAGAAGGAGCAAGATATCCTTGAGAATAGAAGTGAAAGGGTGGTCAGCTCATCATTTAGACTTTGTCAAATATTAAAGAAGAAAAAGGAGGTGGATGATAAGTCTAAAATTGAGTCCGACAACAGCATGCCTTATTTCACTAGAGAGATACCGTAATAATGAACAGTTCCACCAATCTCACATCATCCATTTTCTTTTATGGGCATGCCCCCAGTAAGATTTTATAAAAATGTGTCTGGAAGAAAATAGGAAATGTCACTGAGGCTGAGTGCCAGTCAAAATGAGCAGGAGAAAAATACAGACTCCTGTAATTAGGTCCTTAGATCCAGCTCAGACTGCCACATCTGTGGCCACGCTGTCTTCCCCACTAATGTTCTGATCAGGTACAGTGTCCTGGGAAACAAAGGGGACAGAGCTTCCCTTCATGGAGTAGCTAAGCAGGCTCTGTACAGACCCCAATGGTGACTGGCTCTCTAGCATTTGGCAAGTTAGTTTACTGCTCTAAGTGGCATGGTTTTGTTTATATTTTGTTTTTGTTCTTTAAAAAGTAACCAGACTCTCTTAAAAGATTATTGAGAGGATTAAATTATCCTTTAAAATTCTCAAAAAGCCTATGAAATTTTTTGAATATAAGACAATAAGCAACTTCTTAATCCTTCCTTCCTTCCTGCCTGCCTTCCTGCCTTCCTCCCTCCCTCCCTCCCTCCCTCCCTCCCTTCCTCCCTTCCTCCCTTCCTTCCTTCCTTCCTTCCTTCCTTCCTTCCTTATTTTCTTTCTGGGTACCTCCATCCTTCCTTCCCTTTTTCTCCCAGTGAGTATCTGTTCCTTTAGGAAAAGAGCCTGACCTCCTGGGAATCTAAGTGCCACCTTCTCAGAAATCCAGATTATTTGTATGGCAATATTATATCCCCCAGATAACAGGCCCAAATCTGAAAGTGTCCCTAGAGGTGGAAAGGTCCTCAAAGGCCCATGGGTTCCCCTAAGCAGATTGACCTTGGGGACTTGATTACAGCAGCAACAAAGTTCTTCCAAGTTACAAAATGACACAGCTGCTGTGAGAACCATATGCAGAGTTTTCCATCTCATTAACAAAATGTTTATTCCTCACAAATCCTTGAGGAAAGAATAACTCTTTCTCAAGAAAACAATCTCGCATCTCTTTAGCCTCTGAAACTGGATTTCATACCTCCATACACATTGGAAACATAATTTTCTACTGCAAACAACTGTACTCTCCAGAACTTACAGGAGGAACAGGAGTATCCCCTTCTGACATCCCAGCTTTCTGGTATTTTCTAGACATAAAGATGTAAACTGTCACTTTGAGAATCACAGCTATTCAATTTTTACATGTGACCTATCTAAAAGTATCAGGAAAGAGAATCTAAACTGATGTCTGGCAAGTAAAACTGTATGTTAAATTGTCTTCATTACATTCAGAAGGACCTTTTAATCTCTTGTTGAAGGGTCTTATTTCCTCACTCTAAAAATAGTGTTTCATAATGTTTAAATTGATGCCAAATTTGAAGCAAAAAAAAAAAAAATTGAAGTAGAAAGTGAAATTATGGGTAGAGGATGTACCAAAAAGAAATACTAGTTAACATCAAAAAAAAAAAAGAAGAAAGAAAGTGGAAGCTAAATATGAGAAATATTGGAACGCAAAGGTCATAGCAGTTAAGGAATATTTTTTGCTGCACGATACACGTCGCATGCCTCAGTCCCCCACCGGGGTTACCACTGCATGGCACAGTAAGGACTGTCCAACATTAACCCTGAAAACAGGGGAAAGAGTGTCAATTAGTCCAGCATTTTGAAGAAACACTTTTATCCAAAATTGTGAATATTGAGTAAGCCATTCTTTAAGTGTTAGTTTCTAGTATCTGGGATTTCATTGACTTCAAAAATAGACTCGCCAACAGCATTGGGAAAGGATATGTTGGTAGAAAAAGAAAACGTCAAGAGTTTCTCAGTGGGCACTGACGTCCTAGTGGGAACTGGAATACTATAACATTCACAAATGGATGTCAAATTGAATCATTTCTAGATAAAAATTTCTCCCTCTCTTTCTGGATTGACTTCTGTAGGAAAACAAACAAGACAGATCCAACTCCCCTGATTACTAAAAAAGAATTAATTTATACAAATTCATTAGATTTAAGAAAAAAGGACCAAGTCAGTAGGACTCCCTGAGCATCTGCTGAGAAAAAGACCATTCTCCCGGGTAGCTCTCCCAGCTTCTCTGAGCATCTTTCCTCTGCCAGCATCATGTAATTCTCACACAAAGAACAGAAGGGCTCAGAGATTGGGTCTCTTGTGTTTGGAGGATATCTGATGTTTTCAGGAGAACTTTTGTAAGGTCCAGGTTATAGTTCCTGTCAAATTAGGAGCCGTCATTCAGAACTGTACTTTGTCCAGTCACACTAACACATAAAATTAACCAATGTAGCCCCTATCTCAGTAGTCATTTGGTTCAGATGATAAGGCTATTTCTCTTAGTTCCAACAAGCAGTAAGAAGTAGATCCATGAGCTTACTTCTGGTTGAACAAGAGACTTGCCTGCAAGGTTATGGCTCCAGGACTGGTAGGCAGTTGGCAATGGACGTATCAGGAAAAGATAAGAAGAGCGTCAAAGGGTTGAGAATAACAAGTGCAGATCCCATTGGCCTCATCATGGTTATGTAAAGAGCACAGTCTACTGAGGAAAGCAAGAGGTATCAGGAAGAAAATTTCCAATCAGATCCCTCTTTCCTCACCTGTTTCTTCCAATCATAGTACTTGGAATTGGTTTTCAGAGGTTTTTCTCCTTAGAAAACAGGAAACTCCTTTTCTTCCTAGGCAAAATAATAAGCTTTCCTATGCAGTAATAAATATAGTGTGCTGTGTGTGAGAGAGAGATCAGAATAAGCCTGCAGCCTCCTTGGATAGATAATTTTCCTAAACAGACAATTCCTCCTTACTACACGTATGTCCCTTTATAAAAAGTTGTCTTCTGATACAGTTCTTCTGAAAAGGTCTTGAGGGCAACTAAGGTTTCCATGGAGATGGCCTTTGTATATGTCAATTATGAGGAAATTGAGAGATTGTCGACTAGAAAAGAATAAATATAAAGAGTCCAAGACCTAGGAGGGCAGGGAAGAGACTTATCTCCTTGAGGTCTTACTTCCCCGGGTCTCCCTTACAGGGACGAGTTAGTAGCAGGTTTAACAGTTGGAAGAAGTACCTCTGCAGCTCTGCAGGACATGAGCAGTGGGCAAGAACTGTGGTGTTTATAGCATGGTTAGGCTTTCATTTAGAAAGGTAAATCTCCCCACAGTGTGGGTAATCGATCCAAGAGGCTAAATAAGGACCCGAACTGAGGTAATGACACAGGACAGAGTAAATCTGTAAGCTGCACATGAGTGAGAATGAAGAGAAACAGGTGACAGGTGAAAAGAGTAGAAGAGCTCAGTCTAAGGTATGTTGAGTCAGAATTACCCATGTAATTTATAAGGGATTCCCGCAATTAAGTATTTGGTCCTGAGGCACAGATGAAAAATCTGAGTTGGGGATACGACCATGGGTGCCCTCAGTATTCGGGGCTGAGGGGAATTTAAAACAGTGCAAGTAGGTGAGAATTGAGGAAAAGACTAGAAGGCTCAGTGACACTGGGGGGATGGGCAAGAACAGGGGAAAGAGAAGCCACATGACTTCCGTAGAAACACGGTCGAGAAGCGCAGCGCACTGTGGAGGCACACACCGCTCCTGGGGGTTGAGAAGGATGTTGGATTTTGATCAACAAGAGAGAGAGGTGTCTTTGGAGAATCTAAACTTAAACTGAGGCTCTTTTCAGTGAAGATTAAGAGATGCAGAGCCAAAGACAAGGACGGTTGAGGAAGTGTGAGACCAGAGGATGTTGATGGAGAGGAATTCCTAGGGGAAACCAGACAGGGAGTGGGCGTCTGCACACAGAGCCAGGGAGAGAGATGAGACCAGAGACTAGTCCAGAAATGAAATTACGCAGATTTTAAATTCTATCTCAAATTTGTCATGTGCATTTCTGAAGCCTATGCAACACGGGGCCCAGGGTGATCTGTCACCCCTGCAGAAGTCAGGAGTCAGGGTTTGGGCTGATTTTTACAAGCACCAACCAGGAAAGCATTGTTGGAATGCATGGCTATAAACGTGTCCCTTTAAATGGCGTGTCCCTCTAGACAAACTCAGTCCCATCCTTCAAGACTAGCATCTGCCTGGGGGAGGAAGGATTCATGTTTCCAAAACTGTCCCCTGGGGAGGGAGGGATGGGGGAGTTTGGGAAAGTTTAAGAATCGTAGTTTCAAAGCCTTTTCCAGGCATTGGCTAATCAAGCCCCAACAAACACAATGAAGAAAAAAAAAAATAAAGAGCAAATAACATCTCTGATGATTGGAGGTGAAGTGACATGATGAAAGCTCAAAAATGGAAGGACTCCCCAGGAAAAGTGCCAAGGTTTGGAGAGAAGCCCCAGGTAAAGGGATCCCCCAGAAAGCACAGTTTCCATCTATAACTGAAGAGACCTCAGTGCGTGAGGGCACCAGTCCCATGTTTTATGCACAGATTCCCAGATGTGTTCTCTCCTTCACTGGAATTCCTGGAGCTAAGACTGACAACAGGTGTATTAAAGAGCTATAGTTAAATCTTAATAGAATAGCTTGTCATGTCAGTTTACCTTTACCAAGCTGGCAAACAGTAGAGTACTCTCAGTATATATGGGAATGAGCTGGGGGCATTTTCCAAGCCTGTAAATTCTGGAAGTCCCATGGGACGCAGAGGGGCCCAAGGCCTCCTTCCCCGAGAGCCTGGTGATGTCTGGGTTAGTAGTTCTGGGTTAGCCCTCTCCGAGGGAGGAAGCCAACATGGTCTGATGAACAGCCTGGGGTGTTTCTTAAGGTTCTGTCCTCCTTGCAAGCCCGGAACTCTAATTTCTGTGTGCTTGCCTTTGTGAGAACACAGGAAATGCCTCTGCTTCTCAGTGGCTTTCTGTGTGGCTTCTTAGACCTGGGCCCTGAGGAGATAACGGGCACCTGTGTCAGGGAGAAAAGCTGTGGCAAGAGTCCGGTTTTCTGGTGGTTTATGTTGGGAACGCTAGCCCAGCACCAGCTACTCCATCACAGGGAGAAGAGACGTCCTATGCAATTGCTTTTATTACTGAATCACAGGGATAGGGAATTTAAAGTCAGATTTCTACCTTCCAAAATACACACAAGCAAAACATACAGATAGTATTGGCTGAAGGAGTTCCATAATTGCAGAAGACCTAATTTGCAATGCCATAGGATTAGATGAGTTAGAGGGCTATATGCATAAGTGAAGCCCCAGGGAAACTCAGAGAAAAGCCAGCAGCGGCCTGCGGAGAAGGCAGGCCAATGAAGTCAGGCAAGAGTAGGTGCAGACGCAGCGGGTACAAACTTCACAGTCCAAATGGTTTTAAGCTAGTAATGATGCTGCTTACTTTATTGCTTTATAACTAAATTTGACTTATTGCTAGAACCACCACTCCTCTTTGGTAAAATTCAGTTTAATCTTACCAACTCAAGAAATATTCAACTTCTTGCTTAATATTCAGTCTCTTGAGAAACCACTAAGTCGATTTAATAATTTTCCTCCTCCCTTTTCGTTTCATGGACGGGGCTAGAAGGGGCAGAGGCTGGGGGATGCTTCAAGGTGATCTTATTCCCAGGAATTTATTATTATCAGTTTGTTTAGGTTTGAGAAGGAGGTTTACCTATTATTCGAGCATTGAGCGACTGCCATGGGCATGTTACCTAGGATGGCATTTTCCAAGATGAATAATCGCTCTTCACGGATCACTGCATCCATGATGGGGATTCCACACGTGTCTGTTACTCAATCACTATGTTCATGCAGGTCAGTGCACATATTCCTCTGTCCCACTCCAACGCCTGCTCGGGTCTGGAGGATCACCCTCAGGGTCTCTGGACTTTTGCCAGCGCACATGCACAAAAAATGTACAGACGTCTTCCTTCCCTGAGGGTATTTTCTAGGTGCATTTTGTAGAACTGCCATTGGGCTCGTTTTAAAGTAGTGAGTTTTATTTTCAGCCCCACCAAAGATGAGCTGTGTGATTTTAGGCTAGCCCCTTAGACTAATCTCTCTGTGTTTTGTTTCTCTTCTCCATGAAATCATAATGGGAGTTTTTACTTGGTAAACTTGTGGCGTGAATGAGATGGGCTGATAACAGCCAACGTTCTTAGAACAGAACCTGCACAGAGCAGGTGCTAGACAAATGTTATTTACTGTTTTTGTTATTATCAGCCTAGACATTTCCTGAGCAATTTCTACTCAAGCACCAAGTAAAGTCTTAAATTATATGCCTATCAGTCTATTCCAATAAATACCATGGAAAACTAAAACAACCAAAAATATTTGGGTATCCAAAAGTAGAAACCGGGCAATGTTTGTGTATGTGTGCGATTCTCTAAACAGTTGTGTTCTTCAACTTTGCCGTCTCGTAACAACTTTTTCCCTTTAGAGTTGCAAAACTGCTTTTGCAATATTCGATACTTTTTCTTCTATCTAAATTAATGGCATAATCATGTTCTGAGTCCTAGAGCAATTAACCTTTATCACTGAAAACCAAAATCAAAACTGTTTTCTCCTTCAAAGAGTCATGGCTCTTATAAACTCTGATTTTAAAGACTTGCATTTTCTGTAAAATCCCAAGCCTATTTTGACATTTGAAAGTTTAATATCAGCTAGTTACTTCTCTTTGTGTGGCTGCTACACAAATCTATGCTGAGACAATGGATGCTAGTGACCAAATGACCAGAATGTTGGGTAGAAAGGAATAAAGAAAAGGACAAAGTCATCTAAATATTTTCTATCAGCCCTTTCCAGATCAACCTCTCAAATATCTCTGCCCTCCTCTAGGTCAGGAGGCTGAGCTTTGTGGACTTTATCAGTGGACCCCCTCATCCTCTGACTTCTACCTGGGTTTGGCCAAAGAGCAAGACTTAATCATAGCCCCTGGTTCCCTTCTTGTCTGTCCCCTGCCAGTGAGGTGGGCCCTCTGCTAAAGCCATGTCTTCTCTCAAGACTTACAGTTCCTGGGCAGCACCTGTGGCTCATAGGAGTAAGGTGTTAGCCCCATATGCTGGAGGTGGCGGGTTCAAACCCAGCTCCAGCAAAAACCAACAACAACAAAAAGACTAGTTCCTTTAGTCCTCTGGTATCTGTTCCCTCCCTTCTCCCCTCAGACTAGGCAATATTTTCCCTCTCCAGCTAAGCTTAAACACTCCACCACTCAAACTGGTTTCCTTCTAAACTTACAATGTTATAAGTAAACTCTCTATGAAATATTTTTCCAATGATCCCATTTGCTGGTCCCTTTCTTTTCAGCCAGGACATTGAGTGATTTGAAAGCAATTAAAACTCCAGGAAACAGACAAATTGGTCCCCCCAAAAAGGGAAACATAATCATATATCTCTGTGTATTATTCCATAAAGTATTTTGAAATACTCACATATTGTCAAGTTTTAAAATTGACTCTTAGATAAATCACTGAATATTGCATTATGGTAGCTAAATGGAAGGTAGTTATTATTACCTGTGAAGATTTTTAAAAAATATAGGTAATTCACCAGATATTGAGAGGCAGAAATAGTTCAAGCAAACAGGAGAATTGCTAACATCCAATCTCAGTAGCTAGGAGGAAAGAATGTCTATGAATTGTGGAGAATGGACTGGAGTACATTAGTACAGTATTTATAGTTATAAAAGTAGCCAAAAGTAGAACTAAAAATGGAGGAACAATGCTCTTGTGCAGTAAGAGGAGGGTGGAGAGAGGTATCAGAGTGTTAAATCCTCATTCTCATAGCAGGAAATCAATAAATCCATCTGAAGTGGACAAATCAAGAAATACCGGTTTAACCATGTTATTGGAATTGACAGAAATAGTGACCAGAATAGATAGTGGCAAAGGGAGCCAGTATGGAGCACCTGCCCCTGAGAGGAAGCTGGGGAGGGAAGGAAATGGTGAGGAGGAGACAATGGCTTTCATCTAACCTACTCTTCACTATTAGGAAAGGATTTTTTACACTGTGTGCATGCATTGATTGGATTTTAAAACAGTAACAACCCTGAAGGAACTGTGAGGACCAGGTGTAGGTGACACTCAGCTGCCCTTGGGTCGGTTCTCACTGTAGGGATATGAGTCAGGCTGAGTCAGTGAGAAGAGCAAGGGGCCAGCAGGCAGCTTCTCCAAGCCTGCGAGGAAGGGTGGTTTACTCAGGTCCTCACAGATCCTGTTCCTGAGCCTCAAGTGTTCTACTTCCCTTTGAACTCAATTCCCAGAGTCTGGACAGGGACCTTCACCCAGAGGAGGATCCCTTTCTCAGAGGCATTGGAGAGGGTGAGAGTCTGCCTACTGCAGGCCTCCATGCTTGATACTGGCACCCGGAAAGCATGCATCTCTTTTGTTCTGCTGTGAAAAAGGTCATTTGGTTTATTTATCACTGTTATGCATGACTGAGAAGCTGGTCTTGCCAGACTCCCTCTCCAAATCTCTTTTGACAAAAGTTGTTTCCAAACTCTGCTGGCATTATTTAAAGTATGTGGCTGTCTTATAGTCAAATGTGGTCGGCACCCCCACTTTCTCCCAGGACCTTCAAGGCCAGCTTCTGGAGAACAAAAAACAGGGACCCAGTTATAACCTAACAATAGGGGGAAGTGGGAAAGGGAGGGGAGAGAGGGGGGTGGTGGGTAAAGGGAGGGGGATTGGTGGGATCATACCTGTAGTGCATCTTACAGGGGTATTTGCAAAACTTGGTAAATGTAGAATGTAAATGTCTTGGCACAGTAATTGAGATAATGCCAGGAAGGCTATGTTAACCATTGTGATGAAAATGTGTCAAATGGTCTATGAATCGAGTGTATGATGCCCCATGATCATATCAATGTACACAGCTATGATTTAATCAAAAAAAAAAAAAAAGGACCTTTTGTTCTCCTGCACAGGCTTGAGATAAGAACATGGGTCTGAAATGAAGGATGAATAGAAGCACAGGTTGCTATAATTCTAGAACCTTCTAGGAGTCTGGAGACTGCTGGATTTAGGCACAGCCTTTCTTCTAGGGAAGGGTGAAGGCTTCTGTGTCAGCACACAGCCACACCAGTGACAGCACATGGATACACTGGCGATAGCCCACAGCCAGCATATACTCAGGCCCCTGCCCAGTAGGAAGCGCTGCACCCTGCCCAGCCCCATCCTTCTGTGCAGTGCTATGGCCCCAGCACTGTTTCCCTCCATCTCATGTGTTTAAGTCTTGCCTAGAACGTACAGTTCTTGTTCCCAGCAAATGTCCCAGCCTTCCTAACTGGACAACCATAGTTAAGCCATTGTTTGACCTGCAACACTTTCAGGAGAAACACATCTTCCCATTTTTACAAGGCTTAGCTAACAGGTCACTGCCCAACTGTGCTTTCTTTGACACTCAAACAAAGGTGTCTGCCACTTCTGGTTCTCATCAAACACTATCTGTCTCTCTCTGTTTCTCCTTATATTTCAATGGCTTTTTTGCATGACTTCTCTCGGTTACTCTTTATATGTATAACATAACAATATACACTATCACAAGTTCTTCTCTGGCTGGAGCTCATAGAACAGAACCTGGTAGTCTGGCAATGTGCTAAGACATTAATGTGCAAAATACTGATTTGGAAAACAAAATAAACACACAAACAAACAAAAACTAGCTTGAGGATTTAACTAGTCCCTTTTATCCTTAAAGATGATATCTTTTTCTTTGTTCTCAAATTAGGGGGATATAAAAATTAATAGTCTGGAAGGCATCACTCAGTAAAAATTGCCCACCTATTATGCTAACTTTACACTAAAAAGAATGGATTAAAAGAAAGAAAGTATACTAAAGTACTTGGCAGAATTCCAGGAAATAGGACTCTAATTCCCCAGTAAAGTTCTATCTACACCAATGAAAATATTTGTATGTATAATTTGCCATATTTAATAATAAATTTCTCAGATACCCAGTTCTAATTCAAACTTAGAATCTCCAATCATGTGATCTTTTTGAGTGAATAGCTTTGCAAGTCATACTGGTAAGAAATTGTACCCATGTGTTCATGTAGTAAATGTTTATTCTGAACTGGTACACTGTACAATCTCTGGGTTCAAGAAGCTATCAAATTTTAATAGTAGCTTCTGAACTTATCAGTCATCTCTGTCTTAGTCCGCTTGGGCTGCTGAAACAAAGCGTCACACCCTTGATAGCTCAAAGAGCAGATATTCATTTCTCACTGCTCCGGAGGCTAGAAGTCCAAGATCAAGGTGCAGCAGACTTTATCAGTTCCTGGGAGGATTTGCTTTTCTTCTGATGTGCAGACAGATGCCTTCTTCCACTGTCCTCACATGGTGGAGAGACAGAAAGAGAAAGAGAGAGATTTAGTTTCTTCTTCTTTTCGGAAGGGCGATAATGCTATAATGGGGCCTCACCTTTATGACCTCTTCTAAGCCTAATTACTTCCCCCAAATCCCTATCCCCAAACACATCACCTAAGAGATTAAAGCTTTAATCTACACATGGGTGGAGTGGGAGACACAAACATTCAGTCTACAACTATCTCTTGCTCTGCCGAGGTTATCATTACTGCTATTTTATAGGTCGTAAACAATTACCACTCTCTCTTCCTAGGACAGGTCTCTAAAGTTCTGCAAAATGTCTCCACGGTGGTATTTTTCTGACCACAGTCTGTACCAACCAGCCTCCACCTTTCCCATTTATTGATAGTCTGTTCCTTCCTTCTCACAGACCCTACCTACTTGCTAACTCTTTGTTCCGGCTCCCACTTATAACTTCATTTTTACCTTTTTTTGCCCTGGCATGTTCCTGGTCCTTCAGGGTTTTACTCCTATCCTCACTCAGGAAGGCCTGCTCAGCTCCCACCCATGAGCTCTCCCTGGTGGGACAATTCTGCTGCTATCCATGCCACAGTCATTTCTACTGGCCAGTTGGCTAACCACCTTTTCCGTACCTCTTAACTTCTTTCAGCTTTGCCTTAGCAGCTGGAAATTCTAATTAATTGCTTTCCATCTGAATATAAATTGATGAATGGACACACAAAATCCACCTTTACATCAGAAGGAGACAAATGAACATACTAAGGATGTTACAGCAAAAGTGTCCAAGTTCTTGATGAAATCACTGAGATTCTGCACCAGCTCTGTCTTGATCTATTCATGTTGCTATAACAAAATACTGGAGACTAGGTAATTTATAGATAATGGAAATTTATTTCTCGTAACTCTAGAGGCTGAAAAATCCAAGATCAAGACATTGGCAGGTTTGGTGTCTGGTGAGGGCCTGTTCCTCATAGATGGCACTGTCTGGTTGTCCTCACAGGCAGAAGGCAAAAGGACAAAAAGATCTAGGCTAGATTCTCTTCAGCCCTTTTAGTAAAGTAATAATCCATTCATGATGGCAGGGTAAGACCCCTCATAACATAATCACTCTCCAAAAGGCCATCACAATACCATCACAATGGGGATTACGTTTCAACATAAATTTTGGAGGGATCACATTTAAACCATATCAAGAACATATTCCCTACCTCCCTAATTCTTATCACATGGGTATGAGGATATTAATTGTTTAAACTTCTAATAGGCAATACCGTTAGGAAAGCGGAAGGAGAGATTGGAGTATAGGATCAGTTAGATGCGGTCCTTCCTCAACACCATCTCCACTTCCTATCCCTTCTCCTCCTCTTCGTCCTCTTTCCTCTCCTCCTCCTGTTCTTCTTTTTGTCCTTTTTATTCTCATTCTTCTTCTTTTACATCACCACCACCACCACCTGCAGCTGGTCTCTGATCTGCCTTCCTACAGTCAGCCCTGCCTCAGTGCCCCCACCTGTCCACTGCAGTTACCCAATGCCTTCACCTTATCCGTGGATCTCTGGGTTAATGATAACCCAGAGAATGGGGCACTTATAACTTCTCAGTATGGGGCACTTATAACTTAGTACAAGTCATAAAACTAAATAATTTAGTCTTAATTTAATATGAATGTCAACCACTCAGAAGGATTTCCACATTAAGCCCTTCCTCTCATCAAAGGAAATCAAGAGTATCTTTAAGGAGGGGACATCAGAGTTGAGAAAGAAGACGAGAAAATGCCATCTGAGGACAAATCCCTCTGCCGTGCCTGCGGGAGTCTACATGACGACTATCATTGCCGAGATGACCTTGAAAGACCAGAAGTTTGTTTGAAGATGGGGAATGAGAACAAAATGTTGGCTCCTTGCTTTCTTTTCCTGTTTTCTGCCCAGCTATTGCAATGCTCTGTGTAAGGCTGGAAAAATAGGAATGCTACACTGATGCCAAGCCATCTATAAACAGCCTGTATCCTGGAAAGAACTGGCCTATTTGCTAACTCTTCAGCCTCATGTTCAGCCAAGAGAGGCTGAAACTAGTATTTTGTTTCTATTCAACATTGGTTGGAAGCAAGTGATACTTTTATCTAGGGGGAACAAAAAAGATGGATTCTAGAAATATGGGTGTAGTCTTGGTGACAGGGCATCATTCAGTATTTTCAGAACAATAAGAGACAATCATGACAAAAATGATAACTGTTTTTTATTAAGTATCTCACATTTGATAAATATTGGCCTAAGATGTAGACACACTGATTTAATATTCACAGTATCTACGTACGGAGTGCATGTTCCACTCTGTTTTACAGATTTTTTTTTTTTTAATATGAGGGTCAGAAAGGTTTAATTACTTACAACAGACCACATGGTTTCATTCTTTTTTGTTTTGTTTTAATATTTATATCATATGGTGTGGGATTGATTGGATTATCATGTAGGAATTATTCACGACCCTGCCTCTGGTGCACAGAACTCCCATTTTTCTTCCATCCAGATTTGTGAGATTGTTGAAAACTGAAACTAGCTTTGAGCCTCTCATGCTATGCTTTTTGCTTAGTTTCTGGGTCTCTTGTCCCTGTGCAGTTCAGGATTCTCTGTCTCTCGGTCCCTCGAGTTCCAGTTGCTTTGGTAACCCAGGCCTCCATTTCTGTTTCTCCCACCTTGAGAGACCACAGAAAGGTCTGGGCCACCAGTTCCTTCTCTACTCTGGTGCTCCGTGATCAGAATCAGCAAATAACCAGAGAGAAGGCGACCAAGCAGGCTTAGCTCAGGGTCACGTCTCCCTTCCTTCAGATTCTGGGTCCCGTTGGCTGTTCCCTTTGCTCTCTGTTGATATCAAACAGCCATTTTTTGCTCTATTTTCATAATTTTTTCTTAGAAAATGGATTGATAGGACAAAAGATTTTCTATCAGAGCCAGAAACAGAAGACTTAGATGCATTTTTAAAAGTATCAGTTTTGAGTCATATTAATTTAAAATATTAAACTAATATTTTTAAGAATTTCAATAAATATTATCATCTGCCTTCTCAGAATATTGTGCTAAATTTTATTCATATAACAATAATTAGAATATTTATTTTCTACTTCATTAAAAATATTAAACCTAAAAATTATTATTTTTAAAAAAGTCTAGTTTCCTTCATGAGAATTATGTCTTATTTTTATTTTATTAAATTTTGTTTTACTTACTAATTTTTTGATCCTTAATTCATAGATGATTTAGAAGTGATTTGTAGTTGGTCTTATGTCCTGGGGAATTATTTATTATTCATTAAGAAGAATTAAAACACAGAGTGTGTTTTATTGCTCTTTATTCCATTTCTTTTTCCCCTCATTATTTTTGACCTAAGGAACAGTATGACATCCTGTTCTTCACTGGGAAAAGTCATATGAATTTATAAATACTGGGTTGTCCCTAAACCTGCATTAGAATAAATGATAGGTTCATAAGATGTGCTTAGTCATTGTCTACTAGCAGTGGTTCAATATTTGAAGGACTCATCCCGATAGGATTTAGCATTCCTGACTGTGTTCCCATCTTCCTTATAGAACCATCTTTGAGAGCACAAGCCTGGGAAAAGATTCCATCCCTGTTTATAAACAGAGCATTAATTGAATAAACCAGATTCTTTCTGCAGGAAGAAAATGAAAAAATTTGTTAGGCACTGGTCTCCAGAAGCTATTTTTTTTTTTTTTTTTTTTTGCAGTTTTGGCCGAGGCTGGGTTTGAAACCACCACCTCTGGCATATGGGGCCAGCACCCTACTCCTTTGAGCCACAGGTGCCACCCTCCTGAAGCTACTTTTAAGAACACTATCATTACAAAAGGTGAGAGAAACCACGTGAATAGTATTCTGATATTAACTTAAGAATGGGAAATTAGTGGTAGACCTGTATCTGTTCACATGTTTAAAAAAAGTAAAGATAAACCTTAAAATTAAAAAAAAAACACACTACATATTAAAGGAGAAAAGAGAAGGAATAGAATACAAAGAAAGAGATAAGAGGAAAAGAAACTAGACTTCCTTGAACATACTTTGCCTTGTAGATTTGATTTTGAAGCAATGAGAATATTTTATATAACAATAAAAAGTTAAATTTATAAAATATTATCCTAAAATTTCAAAAACTAAATGAATGAACTAAATTATAATTTCAGTTGGTAAAATACTGAATAAGAAATTATTCCATGCAACTTTAAAATGTAAGAACTTGTCTGAACATTCCTAGTAAGATATATCCTGAGGGGAGGAAAAAATCTGCAAAAAATTAAACAAAACCTTTTAGCAACCATAATTTCATGGCAGCCATTGTTCTTATTTCTCTTCATAGATATAGGTTAGCTGATAATGAAAACTAATGATAGAATTTAGAATTGAAATAGCACCATTTTACAACCCCTAATTAAATAAGTTATTAACTATTTATTATTAATTATTAATATTAATGAATAAATTATTTATGAAAGTAACATAACAAAACAATCTCCAGACATTATGTGCCTCCTGTTGAAAAAGCACAATACTTCTTATAAAAGATTCCTAGAAAAAATAAAAGTTCGAATGTGAATATTAAGCCTCTAAATCCAGATTTGTAGAAAAGCTTAGGAAATTGAGATCTAGGCTTAAACACTACAGGTACAAACAATAAAATCCAATCAATGGGACTGTAGGACAAATGGTCTGATTAAACAATCAACAAACAAATTACAAATGAAAATATTAGTGATGAATAGTGAACTATAGATTTAAAAAGGCTTAAAAATTGCATCAACTAATTTCAATGTGTAATCCTTCATTGGATCATAAGTAAACAAGCAATCTATTAAAAAAAAACAATTTGTAACAATTAAGAGACAATTAGAAACTAGAATGCCAACTGACTATTTGACGATATTATGAAATTATGGTTCTTTTTAATGTAAAAGTGGTAGTTTGTCGGTATGCCAGTTAAAATATAGAACATCCAGATAAACTTGAATTTCAGATAAACAACTTCTACACCTCTTGTATAAGTGCATTCTATGCAAAATGCCCAATGTTTTTTACTACTATTTGTTGAATCTGGCAATTTTAGTATTATGGGCATATTTAACACAGTAGTCCTTTTTTACATATATACACAGAAATACTTAGGGATAGGTAATATGATGCCTAATTTTTTTTAAATGACTTAGAGACAATAAAACACTTGGTACAATGAAAACTTGGTTAACCACTAATTGTTAACTGATAAATCTGAGAGATGGGTATGGGAGCAGCAGGTCCACTATATCATTCTACTTGTATACTTGTTTTAAATTTTTCAAACTAAAAAGTTAAAAAACAATGTAGCTGGAATATCTCTAGACCCTACCAGCACATGCCTCTGAGTCAGACACGACAGGGCCACGCCTACATGAGGATGTTTTTGAGCTCCCCCTGATTTATGTTAGAATATTGACTCAGAGGCTTCCATGTTTGCTATAGTTTCTTCAGGGATGTCTCTCGCCTGTTTGGGATTGTTCCAATTGCCCCTCATCAGGGCAGCAAGCACCTGTCTTGGCTGCTGGTGTCACCCTCGGGCAGAGAATCCCTGTGGCTTTCTGAGCTCTCCACTGGTCTGAGCTGAGTTCTGGAATCTGGAGAAATGGGTTGGGAGGGCCTGTCATTCACCTCTGCCCTACTTTGCAGGGTGTGTCCAGGGTAGCACTCCTAGAATTAAGAGCCTCCAAAAGTATAAAACAGCCAGTTGTTTCCAGACTTCAGGGGTTTCTTCCATGAAACCAAAACGCAGCCCCTCCAGCTGAGGAGGAAGCAGAAAGAAGGAGCTGGGATGTCTCCAGGCTTTTGCCTCTCTGTCTCTGGTCCCCAGCACCTCAGTCCTCCTCCTACCCCAGTCCCTGTCCTGAACCGAACCTTGGACTGTCTCCGGGGAGGATCACTGCAAATGAAAAGGTGGTCACGCCACTCCATTCTCACTGTGAATCAGCTGGAGAAACTGAGGCCCAGAAAGAGGAGAGACGCTTGCCCCGGGAAACTCTGTGCTTCAGAGGCTGATCTGAGACTTCTGAACCAAACTGATATTTGAAATTCTAAGCACTTTCTACTTCCCTAGTTATCAGGTGCTGGGGCGGGTAAGGTGGCTTGCTATTCCCAGAGGGGAATACATAGTTGAAGCAAAATGAAAGTGCCCCTGGAGAGGTTAAGTTCTATTGCCTAGAGCAAATGTCTTTGCCCTTGTGGCTGAGGGCACTGATCTTGAAGATTTTATTGGTAAATGAAGTTAATATAGCAGGTCCCTGGAGCTTGCTCATCATAGGCAGGTGAGATGATATTAGGTTCCCCATAACCTGGAGTCCTGGGCCTTACATCTGAATTAGTACTTCTGTGCACCCCTATCCAAGAAGGGCCTCCTAAACAGGGGTCCCAGGATAAGCCTTCATCACCCACATCATCTCAAGCTGAGACACAGTCAACAGGTGCATGTTTAGTTATCTTTGTAGGCAAAGAACCAAGAGCTGAGCTAGACAAGGTAAGAAATGAAAATAACGTGTTCTGTAGGGAGCACTCAGCAGGAGGCAAGGGATTTTAAATACCTTTTACTATTTATTTAATCATAGAAACAATTATAGTATGCAGTCCTCATTTAATGAATCAGGAAACTTAGGGTCCAAAGAAGTTAACATCTTTCTTACATATCAAGAAAAGACACTGTTTCCTGTCATACTTGGAGCAGATTCGATATGAGGTGTAGAGGTATAGACACCATGTTTGCAAGGACAGTCACCGGTTCTTAACACATCCAAGGAAACGCTGAGAGCAGGGCAGTCTCCTGGCAGGCCTAGAGATGTCATGTAACTTGGGGGCAACAAGTGACTCGGTGCTCTGGAATGAGATAAGATCAGTCACTTGTTAGTAAGCAGGTGTTAAACCTTGAACATTTTACAGTGGGTGTTTCATTGTGGGGGTTGTGGGGAAAGAGCACATGAGGAAAGTGCACATAGCCCCTGTATGTAACTGCTGGGCACTCCCCACACCTCTTGTGTATCATCTCAATAAATCGCCACTGCGGAATCAGAGCTCTCCTGCGCCTCTGGTGAGCCTCACCTCTCGCAAGTTTGTACTTTCAATCCTCATCCTGGCTGTTTCCTTCAAGCACCTCCAACATGAGAGGATGATTGTTTCCATGTACAGACCTCAGAAGAGGCGCTGCCTGAGTGAGGTCACTCAGAAACACTGACAAAGGCCTGGGCCTGGAGATGACGTCTCCTTCTTCCAGGCCAGCATCCTGATCTGTCTACAACGCTGCACCCACTGTGGTCAAGTCATCCTGCCTTTGGACTGCAGTCACATCTCAGGGCCATCCTAGCCAGATCTGTCCTGGAAGATGCTCCTTCCTGGCTCTGATTTCAGCATAAGCCCTACTCAGAGTGCTATGTATTATCCTAAGTGTTAACCAAAAGACATAGTATTCTTAGAAATGGATTCTGACATGCACCTTTCTGCTAAAGATGAACTGATGTTCAAATTTCCCTTCAAAATCCCCTTCTCTTGAGTCAGAAGATACAGGTTTCTGAAGAAAAAGACACAAATGCAGACAGATTTCATTCTATGGAGCTTTGCTTTATTGCATTTCATGAACACTCTGTATTTTACTAATTGAAAATTGTGGCAACCTTGTGTTAATAAGTCTATAGATGTCATTTTTCCGTTATCATGTGTTCACTTGGTATCTCTGTTTCATATGTTAGTAATTCTTACAACATTTCAAACGTTCCCAGCATTATTATATCTGTTATGGTTGTTCAAGTCTTATTATTTAAGAAATACATTTTGTAAGGCTGCCATCAATAGAAATCTCTCAAATGGATCTGGACAAAGTAAACTGTAAACCTCCTGGAAAGAATACATCATTCTTGATGCCATTGTGAACATTCATGATTCCTGGGTCAGGATCAAAAAATATCAACATAAATAGGAGGTTTGAAGAAGTTGATTCCATCCCCCAGGGAGATCTTGTGAGGTTCACTAGTTGGGTGGAAGAAGTAACCGCAGACGTGGTGGGGATAGCAAGAGAAGTAAGATTGGTGGTGGAGCCTGGAGGTGTGATTGAGTCGCTGCAATCTTTTGATAAAGCTTTAACAGCAGTTGCTTCTTAATGCATTATCCAAGAAGCAGATTTCTGGAAATGAAAGCTACTCCTGGCGAAGGTACTGTGAACGTTGTTGAAATGACTATAAAGTATTTAGAATATAAGCTTAGCTGAGAAAGCTGTCACAGGTTTTAAGAAAATTGACTTAAATTATGAAGGAAGTCCTACTGTGAGTAAAGTGCTGTCAAACACCATTTCATGCCACAGAGAAATATTCTGAAAGGATATTTCAGAAAGGAAAGAGTCAATTAATGTAGTGAACATCTTTCTTGTCTTATTTTAAGAAATTGCCAGAGCCATCCCAACTGTCAGCAACCACCACCCTGATTAGTCAGCAGCAAAACATCAAAACAAGAAGCTCCACCAGCCAAAAGATTACAATTTCCTAAAGGATCATATGACATTCGCATTTTTAGCAACAAATTACGTTAATTAAGGTGTTTGCGTTGTTTTTCCTAAGTAATGTTATTGCACACTTAATAGGCTATAGAATAGTGGAAACATAATATTTTTATGCTTTAGGAAACCGTGGACTGGAAGGAACGGAATCTTCAAAATTTCCAGGGATTCCAAGGATTTCAAGGATCTGAAGCTTTAATTTAATGGTAAATTTGTAATTCTATTAGATTTAGTCAGAGTTGCTTTCCCCTTTACTGCTGGTAGAATTGATGGGAGTTTGGCATCTTTGCAAGGTAGAACAGGCAAACCAAGCTAATGAATCAATGCTGTCATTCAATTCCTCCCCAGGGTACTGAAGACCACAGAACATGTTCTTATAATATTTATTTTTGTATTGACAAAGTTAGAAAAAAGTTTTACCCTTTATGTAAAAGAAATAAACCTTGTTCATACCACCTGCAATTTCTTTTGTATTTGAAGCAGAGAGCCTTGGATACTTCACTGGAGTAGGAGCTACAACACAATCACCGCACAGAACAATGGCGCCAGCAGGCCTGGGCGCCCTGCACCTAACAGACTGGGGCACAGCATGTGCTCTGTTTTTCACTCCAGAAGAAATGAAAGGAAGGGAGCAAAGCAAGAAGAAAGGAAACAAAGAAGTAAGAAACTAAGAAAAGGCTGCATTTTTAAATAAAATAGTGCATAAAATAAATGAAAAGTTACTTATTAAAGCAAATAAAAAAATAACCAACAAAGCCACAACCAAAAACCATTTAGAAACGAGTGTACTAGGATAAGAGGCAAATAAACCCCAAATGTCCAAATCCTTAATGGTTATAAAAATTGATGCTAGAATTTGAAAAGTGCCTATAGGAAGAAAATCCCACACAGTGTGATTCTCTTAGGAATGTGTTGTAAAAATAACTGGGTTTTAGGATCAGCCTTTATGCAACTCTATTTTATATGCATTTGTATTTTAGTTCTCTTTAATTTTATTTCTTTTGAATAAATGCCAGTTTGTTCTATAGTTGATAATTGTGGTAAATTAGAGTTATTGTATTTGGTAGCTGACACACACACGCACATACATCACCAAATCTATGCGGGGCAGAATGATAGATAAAAAATCATTTAAAAATCAAACTGGTCTGGCTTGGCGCCTGTAGCTCAAGCGGTGGGTTCAAATGCGACCCAGGTCTGCCAAACAATAACAACTACAACCAAAAAATAGCCGGGCGATGATGCCACTGCACTCTACCGAAGACCATAGCTTAAGCCTCTGTCTCAAAAAAAAAAAAAAAAAGGTCAATGTCTGCTTCCTGGCCCTTCACTTGCTGATTTCTCTAAAACTAAATTGCCCCTTCTCAAAATTGGGAGCACAGTATTCATTATACTTAGTATATGTTTCCCAAAAGTTATAAGGAGATACTCACTGATCAGTTCCACATGTATACACAGGTGCATCCTACGTTCCAGGCACTGTGCCCGCAGCTTAGTCAGGCACATGAGAGCCCTACCTTTTTAGATTTTTACATTCTTTCAAGACAAAATAAAAAGACAACAAATACATTCTACAAACACAGATTGTGCATAACACTCTGAATAAAATAAATGAGATGTTTTGATAGAAAACAATAGAAGGGCCCACTGTAGACAGTGGGGTCATGCAAAGCTCCTCAGAACAGATGACACAGAACCGGAAGCCTTCGGTGTGAGAAAGTCTGGCTGAGGAAGGACGGGCTCGGGCAGGGAACATGCGGAACACTGAGGCCCCCCAGGGCAGGTGAGTTCCTGCTGAAGAGCGGGGAGAAGCAGCAAGAGGCAAATTGGGGAAGAGTATGAGTCACACCACACAGAGCCCTGTAGACCCAGGAAGAGCACGGATTTTATTATAACGGTGCTACACTGTTGAAAGCAACAAGCCTTGGAATGGCTTTATCTGATCTGCATTTTCTGATAACCTGGGTTCTGTCTGGATTATAGGCAGCAGAAGAGCAAAGGGTAAGAGTCCAAACCCTATCAGGTCTGGAAAGGAAGAGGAGCACATGACCTAGGAAGCCAGCACTGGAAGAGACAGAGGGACACATTTGTCATATACAGTATTTTGGATACAAGATGGACAGATCTTTTGGATATAGGATGAACCAAACTTGACAAAGAACTGGGCACTAGAATTCTAGAGAGAATTCTAGGATGACCCTCAATTCTGCTTCAGTGGATAACCTGGCCATTTACTGAGAAGAGCAGGAACAGGTCACGGGGACAAATCAGATAATGCATAGGTTGGATGAAAAGCACTTAGTGCCTTCCCGACGTACAACTTACTTTTCCAGGGTAGCAGTAAAGGAAAATGTTCCTCTTGTTGTATAATTCAAACTCATTACTTTCCCTTGACAACCAATTTCAATTTAAATGAAATCCTCCAAAGTATTTTCATTTTCATTTCTCTGTGGTTGCATTGTTCACTTTTCCATAACCAAATATTCAAAACCTACATATTCCTTGTTTTAAAATCCCACGTGGTAATGAGGGCAAAAATTTTCCTCACTGTCCTTCTCTTTTCGTTGTAAACAAACACTACACACTACATAGTACAGTGACTATTTCCAGCTATTCTTACCTTTCCAAGATGGCAATGAGCTTCTTTAGCCACCTGCAACAAAAATACCACCCTGCCCAAGAGTTCTCTAGTCCAGTGACCTGAGGAAGCCAGAACTTGGGCAATAAAGTCATTAACATGTGCATAGAAATTGCCACAGTCTGGACGCTACACCTCAAGCATCTTACAAGAAGGGCAGTCTCTGGATGGGCAAGAAAAAAACTGTAAGGGACATCACATTCCTTACAGATTTATTTAGTTATATAGCAATTACCCAGCAGAGGATAATAAAAAGTCTTAAAGACTTTTACTAAGTTGTGAAGTTGCTATTGGGCTAAGGGTAAGTCATGCAATCTCTTATTACAGTCTACAAACACCCCATTGTTCTCACTCGCATTACAGAGAAGAGGAAATGAAGGCTTCTAGTGATAGGTTGCTCAAATTCAGCCCTAGAAAATGGGAGAAATGGGATTTGATTCCAAACTCTCTATGTTTAAAACTCATGATCTTAATTTCTATGCAATACAAACTTCCCAAAGACATTTCTGATTTCCTTTTATGCTCTCTCATGTTGCAAAAGATATTTCTTGAATATAATTGAATGCAACTTAATGCCTGACATAAATGTGAAATATTATTAGAATAGCATTGGCTACTTCATAATTAATATCTATGCCTACTTTAGTTGGTATGTAACATACTGATGGACTAATCTGGGATTTCTCTTTATAAAATAAATAAAAATGTTATCTTTTCTTAGACTCAAAGAGTCATTCTTTTTGTTGTTGTTGTTGTTGTTGTTGTTGTTAATTTGCAATGTTTTGATTAAACTCTTATAAAGAGTAAAGTTATATAATCAGGGCACATTTGTCTCCTGTATTATTTTAGTTCAGATGTATTAAACATTCAGTACTCATCAGACACTTTGCAAATAATATTTTGTACAAGCAAAAAGCAGTAGAAAATAGAATTTTAAAAGAAAATTGGATTTACTTTTCATTCTTTGGAAAAATGAATGAATGTCCTGGCATGAAAGGGATACATACGCTGCTATTGTAATTTCAGGAAATAAAAACAACATAAAAATGGGAAGCAAGGTAGTGTAGCAGAATGATCACAGGTTTTAGAGGACAACCTATTTTACTTAAACGTCTATTATCAAGCTATTTCCCATAGAAAAAAAGTTCTTATTACTCAAGAAATATAATTTTTTTATTTCTGATAAAAAAATATCTGATAAAGCCCAGCACAGTAAAAACAACATAAAAATGGGAAGCAAGGTAGTGTAGCAGAATGATCACAGGTTTTAGAGGACAACCTATTTTACTTAAACGTCTATTATCAAGCTATTTCCCATAGAAAAAAAGTTCTTATTACTCAAGAAATATAATTTTTTTATTTCTGATAAAAAAATATCTGATAAAGCCCAGCACAGTAAGAACAGCTGAGAAATAGCAGCCTGATGTGTGCTAAATTGTCCTCGGGCTATTCGCTTTTCATAAAAGTCACAATTTCTAACCAATACATAATTTTGGAAATATGAAAACTACACTAAACTTAGAGAAACTGGCTACATGTATACACTGTAACAATTTTAGGTCTTTGTGATTTTTTTTTATCCATTCTCATTATTTTCTTTTCTATCCAGAGAATTTCTATTCATCTTCTAAAGACCCAGAGAGGAAACATTGTCATTTCTAATAAAATAAAGATGTAGTTAGAAATGAATGGTCAAATTGTCCTCTGCATGTCTATGGGTCTAACGCTGGGCCCAGACATTTGAACCAAAGCAGGTTCAGAGAAAAGTCTAGAATAAAGTCACATAAAAAAATAGTGAAATAAATGAGAATGTTCAATGGACTAAAGAAGCATCTTGAGCTTCCTTTGTCTGGTCACAAAATTTCAACCAATTGAGTTCGAAGATCTAACTGGCTTTTATTAGCTCTTCATGAATTCGGTACCACTACGTCTGCTGAGCAGAGGGGTAGACTTTATAAACAGAAAAGGCTGAAGAAAAGAGAAACAAGGAACAAAAAACAGAGTGGTTACTATCAGGTAACTGCGGGTTACTTTTCTTTGTAGGTTAAAGCAGAGGAGATTTCCATTTTATACCAGCTCAGGTTATATGGGCCCCTTTTTATTGGTTGGTATGAATCGCCTTAAAAGAAAAAAGAAAAAAAAAACTGGCCTGTTTGGGGATTCGGCTATCACCTCCCTTCTGATTTCTCAGGTAAACCGCTCAAGCGTTGGCTCAGTGATATGGAAACTTAGCATGAATAAGTTCATTTTGGGTTGGCCTATTGGTACCCAGTGAAAATCAATGGCCTCCCATAAATTTTACTTAACCCCTTCTACTCTTCAAACAATTGGTTGTGTGGAAAAAAAAGACACAAATATATATATGATTAATACTATATTATATTAAATATATACTATATAATACATATAGAATTCTATATTGCATATACTAAACAGAGTCTGTATAGTTTATATGTAAATGTATTTTATTTTAGATTCAGTGTGTTTTATGGCTATTAGTAAATATAAATATATCTTACTCTATGTAGTAACACATGAAAATACTTAGTACAATTACTACTTTGCAAGAATACAAATTTTGCTTTATATATGGGAGTTAATTCCAAATATCAGAGCTGTTCCACAATAGAGCAGGCTATTTCTTCAAATTATTTGCTCACAAGGGTGGAGAAATGCACAAAGGTCAGAAAGATTTCTGCAGGGAAAGGAAGTTGAACTCAACGGCCCATGACACTGAGTCACACAGAATTGCTTACGCGATTATTCTCCTGCCTCAGCATCCTGAGCATTTTTAAATAAGGAAACTAAGAGGAAGTGGGGAAGCTAGCCCCTGGGAGTGGGCATAGATCTCTGTGATTTAGTATTTGGGTCAGATTTGGAGAAAGCCTTCAGAGCTTAAAGCTCACACAAATTACAAAGAAGTAATTTCATTACTTCAGTTATTCCAATTCTCTTTGCTAGGTTTGCCCTCACTTGATCACTGAACTTGACTCTAAATAACACTTATCTGTCTGTTTCACTGGAGTCAACTTAAAATCCCACCAGCTACAATCTACCAATAATACTCAAAAGGACGTATTTACTAAACTCAAGTAGGATCATGGGAATAAGCACATAGCCTTTCAAGGTATTGATTTGACCTGGACAACAATGCGTTTCAGTGCCTTTGTTATAATTTAGTCACCTTGTTGTGCAGTTATGTCTGGTGACTTTGTAATAATAACAATCACCCAACATTTATGTAACATATTACAAGTTACAAAGCCCAATCACATACAACATATCATTTTGGTTTGATCCTGCATAAAAGCTTGTGATATGTAACACAGAGAGATCATTATCTCCATTTTTTATTTATTTATTTATTTATTTATTTATTTATTTATTTATTTGTGTAGAGACAGAGTCTCACTTTACCACCCTCGGTAGAGTGCCAGGACGTTACAGGACTCACAGCAACCCCAGCTCTTGGGCTTACGCGATTATTCTCCTGCCTCAGTCTCCCGAGCATTTTTAAATAAGGAAACTAAGAGAAATTAAGTGACTCACCAAGACCTGAACTCTGAGACTCTGAAAAGGTGATTGCATTTGGTATTTAAAAGCTTGGATTCTATCACCCAACAACTGAGTTCACTTTCCGCTTCTTTCCGTCTTAGCCACATGACATTGACCAAATCATTTAACTTCTCTGTCCTTAGTTCCTTCATCCTTAGAATAGAGGTAATAAAATTATCCATCAGATAAAATTTCCATGAAGATTTTATAATAAAATCTAGATACTGGCCACCCCTTGGAGGTACTCAACAAATTGTATTTACTACTGTTGTCCTGTACTACCTCTGACACTTGACATTGATGCTGCATGTGTGAGGCCAGATACACATAAAGATGGCATTGGCTCTAACATCCTGAAAGCAAAGAAAACACTCCAGTGTGTCTCTGCACCAGTCCTGCTCTGACACACGACACCATGGCACTTTTCACACATGACGCCAGGCAGACTTTTCAAAAATATATACCCAAAGTACAAGGTGCTATTGATAAAAGCAAGGCTTATTAATGATTCTAGAGGAATCCAGGATGGCAGAAAAAGGTAATATGGCTACATTAAAATGAAGAACGTTTATATTTCAAAGCATGCCATAAATAGAGTGAAAATTAAAACCCCAGTCTAGAAAAATACATTGCAGACTCTATAATAATAAGCATGGGATTTTTTTCCAGGAAATATAAACAACTCTCAAATAATCATATATTCTTGCTTCCTTTGACAAATGGTGACTGAGTCTTTACTACGTTCCAGGAGGCTTTCTAGATCCTGAAAAAAATAAGACCCTACTTGGGTAAAACTTACATTCTAGAAAGGAAAAATGCATATACATGTGAATAAAGTATATGATGCATATATAATAAAGTCTTGATAGGTGCTATGATGAAAACTATAATAAAGTAAATCAGGATTGTTGGGGATGGGCTGTTTTCAATGAAAGGGCAGAAGAAATCTTCTCTAAGCAGGTAAACAGAAACTGAATAAAATGAGAGATTCAGTCATGCAAACTTCTGGTGGAAGAACTCCCAGGAAGAAAGAACAGAAAAGAAAATGTTCCTTCCATGTATGTTTCTTCCATACATCCAAGGCCCAGCGTGAAGACCAGTGGTGCAGGTGCGCTGGAAAATAGCAAGTGATAAGCCGGGTAAATTTAAATAGGTGTCAGGGCACATTGTGACCCACAGAATTTCAAACATCATTTGGATTTCATTCTGAGTGTGATGTGAATCGATGGGAGGATTTTGAGTGAGGAATCCACTATCTGATTTTAATGTTGGAAAAGCAATTTTGCCAAGTATGTGGAGAATCGATTCTGAGAGGTTGAAAGCGGATGTGGTGGCAGTAAGATCATTAGGCTAGCCCTGCAATAATGCCAGGAAGAGGTGCAGAGGATCTCACTACAACAGTAGCGACAAGGAGGGAGGGAAGTCAGGGGTTGCGGGATGCATTTTGGAGATAATCTTCCTGAAAGATGTGGGAGATGAAGGACAAGGAGTCAAAGATTACTTCAGGGCTTTCAGCCCAAGGAATTTATCAAGTGGTGATAGCACATTCAAAATAGGGAAATCTCAGGGAGGATATTTGTTTAGGATTTAGAGGGGCAGATCAAAAGCTCCATTTAGGCAAGTGAAGTTTGAGATCTCCACTAGAGATCTAAGCAGACACATCAAATAAAAAAGTGAAGATATGAGGTCTTGGAAAAAGATCTACACTTAGGACTGGATGAGATCACATAGTGAGTTTATGGAGAAGGGACAGGAAAGGGAGCATGGGAAGGAAGACCTGGGACAGATGAGGCGGCACAGGCAGGATATGGGAGGAAAACCCCAACTAGAGTGGAGATGGAAGACACGCAGAAGAAGATAGAAACTTTCAGTGTGGAGGATGTAATAATGATCAGAAGTGACAACGAAGATTTAACACTTCATCTATACCCACCAGTTCATCCAAGAATAAAAAACACCCACTTGAGGGGACTTCTGGGGACAGGCAAAGTAACTTTGCTATATCATATTTCAAGTCCAATAAGAAAGGGAAGAGGTTTCTAGAAGATACTTAGGATATAGATGACTTTACTAATGACAGACCGAGCTCTAAACAGGCAGAGAAAAGCTCTGAGAAGTTTGCAAAAATTTAGGAAATAGAATTAGATTATTGAATGTACAGACCCCTTGGGATCAAAGTCCTGGAAATGGTAGATGATCTGGGCATCTGAAATTGTGGCCTGAGACCATCTTTCTTCTGATGGTATTTCAGGGGAAGATGTGTAATCAGTTTTAACTTCATTTTTCTTCTTGGGCTTAGTGTCTAGCCAGGGGTCCTCAAACTTTTTAAACAGGAGGCCAGTTCACTGTCTCTCAGACCATTGGAGGGCCGGACTATAGTTTAAAAAAAACAACTATGAACAAATTCCTACACACACTGCACATAACTTATTTTTAAATGAAAAAAAAAAAAAAAAAACAGGAACAAATACAATCACACCGCCGCATGTGGCCTGTGGGCCATAGTCTGGGGACCCCTGGCTGTGGAGTGTTGCACGTGGCAACAGGTGGTGGGGATTTGAGGATTAATTGTGGTAGACTTGGAATTAGCTTAGCTGGTTTAGTAAGTAAAATTTTTGTTGTCATAGTATTGACCCGTGATTATATCCAGGAAATAATAAATGCAGAACTAATAGTATTACTTATAAGGGGAGCTTAGGACAGTTTTCACCAGCTTGTTAATATTATTTATTGATAACAAGATGAGAGGTTTGCACCAAGTTTTGGTGAAATTCTCCTCTAATATCCTGCCCAGAGACGTAGGGGCTCATTATAAACAAGAACATGCCTATGTAACCAGGAGGTTGTAAGAGGTTGTAGCCAAGACTAAATTTGGGGTTCTCTTGTTTTGAATCACTTGTTCTATTTTCTTCTTATTTGATCTTAAAGTCTCTCTCTGAAGAGTAGACATAGCCAAGATATGGAGATCCCTGACCTGGAAAAGAGTTAGGTTGGGGTCTGTTGGTCACAGCACAACAAAGCTCATGAAACAGCAAAAGCAGTTTTTACACATGTTACTGACAGTTACTCAAAGGAAGAGGGCAGCACAGGACCAGCAGGAAGGTGGGGAGCTGGCCAGGACATGCACAGTCAACAAGCAAGAAGGAGGGAGGAAGAGAGAGAGAGAGTGAAAGGCCTGTGAGCCAAGGCTTGACCTGGGTCCAGAGAAGTCACCCAGGCAGGTTTCTTGCAGGGAGCTCTAACTGGCAGGTTTGGAGCAAGCAGGCATGACTCTGGGGTCACACTGTGGCTGGCAGGAGATCACCGTGTTGCACCTGCCTCGGCCATGCGGGCTGTAGGGGGCAACCAGCACATTGAGCAGACTGCATCCAGCTGTCCCATGTGGAGGTGGTCACCGGGGGCCAGTGTGTAAGGCAGATGTCTGGGTCAGCTGCACTAAGGAAGTAGGAGGAAGTAGAGAGCTGGAAACACTGCTTCTGGTGGAAGAAAGTTAAACTTATATCCAAAATGAATGCCAAGGAAGCATAAAATTATAAAAATTTACTATAGTCCTCCATACACTCGTCGGTGACTACTGGTCTGAGACAAAGCCTATGTGATGTGTGTCCCTGAAGAGAGAGGACAATTAGAGCGCTTGTTGTGGGGCAGTCTTTGGCTGCGATACCCGTCTTGTGGGGATACTGTTGTTTCACTGCATCTTTTCCTGCAAAGTCTATACACACATACCCTTGTTATTTTAACCCTGTGGATCTTGCTGGCAGTTAGCTTGTCTGACTCCCAGCACTAGTGATGGATGGTGAGATGGTAATCTTACTAGATTTATGGGCTCTCTTAAGCCCTGCCGAGAGCCCTGCAAAGGTGCAGTAGGTTGAATAATGGTCCTCAAACACATCCAGGTTCTAAACCCTGGAACTTGACAATCTTACCTTATATAGCAAAAGAGGCCTCGCAGATGGGATTAAGTGAACAGTTTTGAGATGAGGGGATTTGCCTGGATTACTTAGGTGAGCCCAGCGTATTTACAGGAGGCCTTTAGAGAGAGAAGGAGAGGGGGATCTTAGTTTAGAAGAAGGAAGAATTGTGATCACAGAATCAGAGGGAAAAAAGACAAAGTGAGGCAAGGAAGGGGAAAGCCAAGGAATGCAGGCAACTCCCAATAGCTAGAGAAAGCAGGAAAACAAATTCTGTCCTGGAGCTTCCAAAGAACTTGCCGTGGGGACAGATTTCTGACCTCTTCAAACTTCTGGCCTCCAACTGTAAGAAAATAAATTTGTCTTGTTTTAAGAAAAAAAGTTTGTGGTGATTTGTTACAACCACCATGGTGCTCTAACTGGCAAGGCTAATGCTCAGCTGTAGAGCAGACTTCAGAGGGTGGCATTACTGTGCTGGGTGGGGCGATCTTTTCCGAAGGACTTGGAGCTCTGAAGGCCACTGTTACAAAATCCTGTGTGTGCTGGCACAGAGGGACTACTGACCCAATAGAAAATGTGTCCAGGATGAGAATAAGGAACTCAGAAAGATATTTTAATGACCAATAAGCAGAGGAAGAAATGTTCTACCTCATGATAATCACCAGAGAAATGTACCTTTAATTATCAGGAAAGTATGATTACATCTCCAATTAACTAAAATAAACTATTATCAGTTACAGCAAGCCTTGGCATGGGTGAGGGAAAATAAAAATATTTAAACCTTGCCAATGGGAATGTGACTTAGTACAAACAGAGCAGTTTGGTCCAAGAATTTCACTTCTAAGCGTCCAATCTGGAAGACTATTTATACACGAGTGCAAAGTGGCGCATTTGTAGACACTGAGTGTATTTTTGTTGTAATTAAAATAAAGGTGAACAAATCACAATTCCTCAAAAGAAGAATGTATAAATAAGTTGTGATTTATTTGTACAATAGAAATATTAGAGTTAACATTTGAAATTGACATTTAAGATTTAATTTACCAAGAGGAATATGTTTCAAAAATGCAACATTGATACAGCATGTGTGGTAATAATTTATTAATTCGATTGTGGCAATAATTATACAACGTGTACATATATCAAATCATCACATCATACACCTTGAATATATGCAATCTTTCTTGTAAATTACATATTTTTTTAAAGATACAATGTTAAATGAAAAATCAAGCTGTAAATTATATGTACTTTGAACAAAGCAGAAGCATTTTTCATAAAATGCTGGTAAATTAAATTCCATTAAAATTAAAAATTTCTAACTTGTCAAAAGACACACCTTAAAAGAGTGAAAAGATTTCACTAAGTGGAAGAAGACATTTGTAAGGTCTATAAATGACAAAAATTAATATCCCAACTTATAAACATCCTTACAAGTCAGTAAGAAAAAGTATAACAACCCAGCTTGTTAAGAGGCAAAATCATCTAACAAGCATTTCCTAAAAGAGAATATCTAAGTGGCTATTCACCCTATGAAAAGATGCTCAATGTCACTAACCATCAGGAAAGAGCCAAATAAAACAGCATGGTATCACTACACATTCACCAAAATGGTTAAAATTAAAGACTGACGTGATCAAGTTTTAGCAAGTACGTAGAGCAACTAGAACTTTCAGGCGCTGTTGGGGAAAGTATCAGCGAATGCTCAGCATAAGCGTCCTCTGTGACTCAGAAATTTCACTGCTAGGTTCTATACCCAAGAGAATAAGCCTGTGTGTAAAATGCGTGAGCTGTTATTCATGTGGAATCCACACAAATATCCCTCAGCAGTAGAATGGGTATATAATTGTAAATATTCCTATGACAGGAGACTGTAAGCAGTAAGAATGAACCACTGCAACTCACAGCACAATATTCAGTAGAAGAAACCAGACATGAAAAGATGCATGCTTACATGTTACTTACATGTAGCTCAAAACAGGAAAAATTTGCATGTCATGGAGAATACCAGAATAGTTATTACCTTGAGGAATGAGGATAGTCTGTGAAGAGGCATGAAGGAAACTTCTTCATTAACATTTCCCACATGCAAAAGGCACTGTTCACCCAAGATTAATGCACTTTAATTACTACAAATCAATTAAAGAGAACTAAAAAATAGACAGGGTAAGGCACCATTTGTGGGAATTTCAAAACTGGAAAGCAACATTAAGTGTAATATATTCAGGTGTAGACAGGTTGCATATACATTAACCATACACATCAACTTCAGCATAATGGTAATTTCTGGCAAAAGAGCATAAAAAGTTTGGTTCAGGGAGAGAAGACTTCAATTGTATTGACTTTAAAGAGAACAGCTGAAGCAGAAATATCCAACAGTTAACATTTTGATCACTCTGGTTGCCAATATATAGATGGAAGAACATAGATGTTCTACTTTAATGGAATATTATGCAGCCTTAAAGAAAGATGGAGCTTTACCTCTTTCATGTTTACATGGATGGAGCTGGAACATATTCTCCTTAGTAAAGTATCTCATGAATGGAAGAAAAAGTATCCAATGTACTCCATTCCCCTACTACGAAACTGGGGAATTATAACCTAAGAATATGGGGAAAGGGAGGGGAGGAGAGCCGGGAGGATGGGCGGAGGGAGGGTAATTAATGGGACCACCCCTACGGTGCATCTTACAAGGGTACATGTGAAACTTACTAAATGTAGAACATAAATGTCCTAACACAATAACTAAAAAAAATGCCAGGGAGGCTATGTTAACCAATGTGATGAAAATTAAAAAAATAAAAAATTCAAATATGCAAACTTCCATTTTAATGAAAATGATAGGAAATTTCTGTGAGTCAGAAGTTGAAGGGCAAGCACATAACCAGTAGACCCAATTCACATCACAGGCGCAGCTCCCCCCTTCAGAAGGCCTTCCTCTCCTCAGCGGCATTCAGCCCAGATTATTGTTATCAGATCTCCCTGGAGGGGTCCACTACCAAAGGACAGTATCAGCAGCACAGAAAGCCACATCTCCTGTATTTTACAATCCATCTTGGGCTACAGAATTATCTCACGCATGTGGTTTTAGGGCCTCCAGTTTCATATTATTAATAGAAAAGCTGAGACTTTGGCAATGAGTCTGGAATTAGAACCTGCCAGCCCCTGGGACTGATTGTGCTGGAGCAGCTATTCTGCCGCTCCACCTGCTGTTCTTCTTTTGCCCCAGTTCAGCTGAGCAGCATTTCAACCCACTCTGTGAACAGTGGCTGCTGGGACACCACTGTTACACAGTGGCTCAGCAGCCCGGGAAACTCAGGTCAAGCAAAACTGGCTTCCTTCTCTTTCATCTCTTTCATCTTCCAACACCTACCTGACATAATGGAAAATGACACAGGAACATATTTTTTTTCCTATTATTTCTCATGTTGGCCTTTTAGGACTTATTTACTTGAGGGGGAAAAATTGTCAAGAGATCTTTGAAAACATATTGATATTCTTTTGTTGTAAAAATCTTCTTTGAATGCTCTTTTACAGAAAGTCCTTCCATTTAAAAATAAAGATTCTTGATGATTAAACAGAGGAAGTAATTTCTGGTTTTTAAAACCACTTACTTTCAACGCGATTAAAGTTGCTAGAATAGAAAAGGTAATGGATGATAAAGAGAATAATGGATAATGGATGACAAAGAGGGTACCCAGCATCTGAGCAAGTATTTACCTATAGCCACAGAGCACATGTGTCAGTGGCATGGTTAAATTAAAAAGACCCAACGAATATACAAGTACGAGAATTTTTTTAATTTATGAGTTTTAAGAAAACAACTATTATACTTCAATATTATGATTTGCATACTACAGAATAAGTTTACATGAATGATGATATTTAGTAAGTTTATAGAGTTGTACAATGATTATCATAATCCAGTTTTAAAATATTTCCTTCACCCTCTTAAGTTCCCTCTTATCCACATGCTTTGATCCCCTGCTCAGGCAACAACTTCCCTGCATCTGTCTTTGTAGATTTGTCTCTTCCCAAAATTCACATAAGCTGACTGTCGTAATCTGATCTTTTTTGTATCTAGTATCTTACACTTACCATGTTTTTCAGATTCATCCATGAATCAGCAATTTGTGGTAATATTTCATTGAATGACTACATCACATTTTGTTTATCTATTTTTTGGTTGATGGACTTTTGTATACAAATATTTATGTGGATGTATGTTTTCATTTCTCTTGGGTATATATCTAAGAATGTAATTACTGGATAAGATGGGATGTGTAGGTTTAACTTCTTAAGGAATTATAAAACTTCTTTTTTCAAAATGGATATACCATTTTAGATTTCAACCAGCAATATAAGAGGGTTCTACTTTGTTTATCTCTTTGCTAATGTTTGATTTTATCAGCCTCTTTTCCTTACGGTTATGAAGTGGCATCTCATCGTGGTTTTATTTTGCATTTTCTTTTCTTTTTCTTTTTTTTTTTGTAGAGACAGAGTCTCACTTTATGGCCCTCTGTAGAGTGCTGTGGCCTCACACAGCTCACAGCAACCTTCAACTCCTGGGCTTAAGCGATTCTCTTGCCTCAGCCTCCTAAGTAGCTGGGACTACAGGCGCCCGCCACAACACCCGGCTATTTTTTGGTTGCAGTTTGGCCAGGGCCGGGTTTGAACCCACCACCCTTGGTATATGGGGCCGGCACCCTACCGACGGAGCCACAGGCACCGCCCTTTATTTTGCATTTTCCAAACGGTAAAAGACATAGATGCCCATACATGGGGGATCTCATGCTGAAGCCACTCCATAATCACAGTAAAATCCCTTAACTTGGACTCTTTCTTCTGAGTCTCCAGCCATATCAGACCTCCTTGAGGAGTTGTCCTGCTCACCCATAACTTTAAGCTTTTTTTTTTCCCATTTTTTACTTTTTTTTTTTTTTAATCTTTCAATCTGAAGTCTGTCTCTTACAGGTTAACATATAGTTGGTTCATGTTTCTTTAACCAATCTGCCTGACAATCATTGCTTTTTGGCTGGAGTATTTAATCCATTCATATTTAATGTTATTACTTATATGGTTGGAATTATGTCTGCCACTTTACTTTTTGTTTTCTAAAGGTCTCATATCTTTTTTTGTTCCTCTTTTACTTCTCTACTACTTTCTTTTGTGTTAAATTGGCCTTTTTTTATTTTTACAGTTATCTTTCCCTCCATGTTTTATTTTGGACAATTTCTTCTGCTGTCTTCAAAATTATTAGTATTTTCTTCTTGATGTCTAATTGTCATTAATCCCATTTTATGCATTTTTTAGTCTAAGATGCTATATCTTTTATCTTTAAGAAGTTAGATTTAGTTGATTTTATGCCATCCACTACTCTACTTAACTTTTTTAACATATGGGATACAGTTACAATAATTATTTAGGGTCCATTGCTGCTAATTCTAATGTTTTATCTGCTCTGGGATGGTTTCAACTGGTTTATTGTTTCCTTGTGATAGGCTTATTTTCTTGCTTGTTTTGTATACATATATATTTTTTAAAACTGGATTTAGTATTATGTATTTTCACTTTTTGGAGTGATGGATATTTTTGTTTTCCTGTAAAATGTCCCTGAGTTTCATTTTAGGGTTCATTTAAGTTATTTAGAAGCAGTTATCGTTTTTGATCATTGCTTTAAAAATTAGATGGAGCTGGAACACTCTAGGTTCGTTAGCCCACCACTATTTTATGCTGTGCACTCACTCTGTCTTCCTTCATCTCCTAGACTCTTGATTTTTTCTCACTAACTAATGGAGTGTGCTAGATTCTGGGGTCCCTTCTCTGTGCCATGGCCTGGACACTCTCCCAAGGCCGGAAACTAGAATAGACATACAACTTAGCCAAATTGACGTGTTACTTTCCTTCAGAGCAAGCTCTCTAGGATGTTGAAAACCATTGCTTTATATGTATGATCCAGTATTTTGTTTTGTTTTGTCATTTCAAATGGAAGGATACATTTTGTCCTAATTACTCCATTTGGCCAGAAGTGAAAATTTGTTGATTTCTTTATATTTTTTCAGTCCTTTTCTGACTGGTTTCCCTAGGAGTTACAATATACCTCCTAAATTATGAAAATATAATTTAGGTTAACAATGATGAATTACACTTAAATATAGCAATTTTGCCAATATAGCTTTATTTTCTCTCTCTTCCTCTGTGCTATTACCTTCTGTGCTATCACGCACAAGTGTATGATAATCCCAATAATAGTTACAATTAATGTCTTATACAATCTATTTCTTTTAAAAATTTAGAGAAAGAAAGAGAAAAAAATGTCTTCACACTGTCTTTTTTGTTTATACATATTTAGCATTTAAGAGATTCTTCATTTCTTCCTATACATTTACGTTAACATATGATAATTTTTTGCCTTAATAATTTTATTTACTATTTCTCATAAGGCAACTTCATTAGCAACAAGCTTTTAGTTTCCTTTTTTTTATACATTTGTTTTTAATTTTGGAAATTTTATTATTTTGCCTTTAAAACAAAAATATAAAATTCTTATTTTTTCTTTTTAGTACTTGAGCCATATGAAAAGATGCTCCACATTCCATTGTCTTATGATATTTATGGTTTCTTGTGAGAAATTAGACATTAATTACATTTTTCCCTATATACAATGTGTGTATCTCTAGCTGTTTTCAAAATTTTCTCTTGAAGTGAGAATCTCTTTGTGTTTCTCTGACTTGGGGATCATGGTGCTCCATAAATCTATGCATAAACATTTTTCATTAAATTTTGGAAATTATTAGCCATTTTTCTTTTAAATATTTGTTCTTCCTCTTTCTTTCCTGGCATTCCCATTGTATATTATATATAGTCCATAAGTTCTATTGTCTGTATATACCTCATTTTCTTTATCCATTTATCTGTCAGTGAACATTTAGGTCACTAGCATGTTTTGGCTATTAAGAAAAATGCTGCAATAATCATGGAATTACAAATATCTCTTTGAGATTCTGTTTTCAACACCCAAGAGTGAGATTGCTCTTTCAATACCAAGAGTGAGAATTACATGCGGTAATTCTATTTTTTTAATTTTTGAGAAACCTCTATACCATTTTCCACAGTGGCTGCACTATTTTACATTCCCATCAACAATATGTGAAAGTGCTAATCTCTCTACATTCTTGACAAGACTTGCTTTTTATTTATTGTTTTTGTTTTTATATCCATCCTAAAGGTGTAGGGCGATAGGTCATTGTATTTTTGATTTGATGTGGAGCATCTTTTCATATACCTGTTGGCCTTTTATATGTCTTCTTTGGAGAAATGTCTATTCAAGTTCTGTGCATATTTTTTTAAGCAGCCCTTTTTTTTTTTTTTTGGCTATGAAGTTGTAGAAGTTCCTTATATATTTTGAATGTTAATCTCTCACCAAAGATATGCTTTAAAAATACTTTCTAGCTTCCATATGAAAGCTATAACCCAATTATAATCTAAGAATATGGGGAAAGGGGAAAGAGAAGGGAGGGGAGGGGAGAGGATGGGCAGAGGGAGGCCAATGGGTGGGACCACACCTACGGTGCATCTTATAAGGGTACATGTGAAACTTACTAAATGTGTAATATAAATGTCTTAACACAATAACTAAGAAAATGCCAGGAAGGCTATGTTAACCAGTTTGATGAAAATATTTCAAATTGTATATAAAACCAGTGTATGGTGCCCCATGATTGCATTAATGTAAACAGCTATGTTTTTATAAAAAAAAAATATATATATATACTTTCTCCCCTTTGTCAGGTTGCCTTTCATCCTTTGTTCTTTTGTTGCACAGAAACATTTTAGTTGGATGTACTCCCACTTGCCTATTTTTGCTTTTGTTGCCTGTGCTTTAGATGCCATATCCAGGAAATCATTTCAAAAATCAGTTACGTTTCTATATGTTAACAACAAATAATCACGAAGCAAATTAAGAAATCAATATTGTTTGCAATAGCTTCTAAAAGCATAAAATACTTAAAAATAAACTTAACCAAGGAAGCAAAAGATGAGTCTAGAAATGAAATATTATAAAGAAAGAAGAGTTTGGAGGGTGTGCCAGTCCCCAGTTCTGCCTGTCCTTTCTGCCACAAGGGAAAGTAATTGCAAAGGTGATAAGAGAACAGGCTTTTTATTAGACTAGGGCAGGAGACAGCCTGACAATGAGAATACATCAAGGTGGAAGATTTTGATCACAAGACCTGGGAGACAGAATTCATTCATTAAGAACTTTTTACTTGACAGTAGCGATTTTAATCACAAAGTTTGCTGACCCAGGGGCACATCTGGGGGTGTTTTTACGTGTATGTGTATTTTCCTCACAATGTATCATACTTGACTTTTAAAATCTTTTCATTTTAAGAAAAGAAACCTTGATACCTTGGAGACAGCCTCTAAATACTAGCTATCCCCTTTAACTGAAGTTTTCAGTTCAAAACCTAAATATGATTTTATTAAACTTCATTTTAAAACTCAAGTGATATTGCAGATCTCAGAAGTGAGCAGACATCAGTAGGCATAGTGTTGAGAAGGTGGGGCTCCCCATGAGAAGTGTAGGGGAGGGAGTATTTCTTTTCTTACCCATCATTAGGTTCACAGCTGAGGCATCAAGATTCAAAACAATAAGAAGAAAGCATACAACACTTTTACATGATATGACAGCCTTCAGAAAAGAAATTCCAAAGAAATAGGAAAGCTTGTGAATCCTTAATGTTAAATTTGATGAAGAAGTGGATAGTTGTGGAGACATGATTGGACAAAGTGGGCATGATCATTCCATTGGTAGCAAACTGTGGAGAAATTTAGCAAGGCCAGTTAGTTCAGATTCTCCTTTTTGTTCCTGAATCTTCTGAGTTGAAGATTTTCCTTTCCTCTGGATATAGGGAGAGCACCTCTCACATGAAGGTCTTATGGCCCACTTTAAGGGAAGGACAGAAAATTCTTTTCTAGAATTTTATGACCTGCTTCAGGGAAGAAGGGCAGGGGAGGTCAGGGAGTCTTCCTGTTTCTGTGGCTTCACAAATGCCAAGGGATCATATTGTGGTGTAGTGTGCATGCCCTGGGCCCCATCAAATAGGAAATTAGACATAATGCTTCCCAAAAAAGGATGACCAGTAAGGCTTACTACTTTTTATCAGGAGCACAAAAGTTGTCAAATTTGAGGGTTGGATCCTACAGGCAAAATAGAAAATGTTTCCATTTTGCAATTGTCTTAATAAAGGAAAATGGACAGCAAATGATCAGAGGGTTGCAAAGATAGATACAGGTACCTGAGACCAAAGGGAGAGTTTAGAGAGCCCCTTAACTACCTTGAAAGAGTTCAGGTTTCTCAGAATATAGTGAGAATTAGCAAATCATAGAGCTAAACGGTTGTCAAATATCTCTGACACTTTAAAGAAGACGAGAAACATAGTATGATACCATTTTGTGAATGTCTCTTCTGGGATAAGCCCTTGATACCAAAGACAAAATGCCATTTGGCTGTTCAAAATAGAGAAGCCATCATAGGATGCAAAGGATTATCAGGGGGTTGATATTCACCAAGGGTTCTGTAAGTTGTTAAAGGGATGGTTTGTGAGCCCATGCCCCAGATGGAAGCTTCACCTTGACTTCTGGTTCCACTGGGGACTTCTGGACTCTGTAGTGAACCCTTGGAGACAAACACGTGGCTGCCTGCTGGCTCTTACCAACAGGTACTTTCATAATTCATCTGTGATGTGCAGGAAGAAAGAGGCCAAGCGAGAGGGAGCACTTCACAGCACAGAGGAGGTATGAAGCTGCTGTTGGGTTCATAGTTATACTTTGCAGCTTTTTTTTTAGAGACAGAATCTCATTTTGTCACCCTCGGTAAAGTGCTGTGGCATCACAGCTCACAGAAACCAGCTCTGGGGCTTAGGCGATTCTCTTGCCTCAGCCTCCCAAGTAGCTGGGACTGTAAGCGCCCACCACAATGCCTGGCTATTTTTTGTTACAGTTTGGACGGGGCCAGGTCCGAACCCGCCACTCTCTATATATGGGGGCGGCACCCCATTCACTGAGTCACAGGCACTGCCCCACACTTTCCAGCATTTTTGAGGGTCTTTTACATAAATGAAATATTTGGACTACTATGGTACAAATACAACATCACTATTATTTTTCCACTATACTGCAAATCTCCTCACAAGTAGGGCAAGTTTAGTAATTTTTGAACCTTAGGACTCAACATTGCCCCTGGATCAGAGTAAATCATACATGGAATGTAGGAATGAATGAGAGCCTAATGATGTGACAATTAGCATGAATCACGAGTAAACAGTATGATTTAAATGCCACTTGAACACGTAGCCTGGCATTCAAGGCCCTGTATGACCACAGTGGTCCATGGATGTGTAGGCTGTGCTCATGAAGCTATCCTGGGGAATTTTTTTTTTTTAATTTTATGAGAAAAACATTATGTTTGATCATCTTATTTTTAGTAAAGTAAGGAAATAATTGAAAATTTCTAGGCATTGTGGTGGGGGCTTGTATTCTCAGCTACTTAATTGATCCACTTGCCTCACTACAGCCAGTGCTGTTATAGGATTATTTGAGCCCAAGAGCTTGAGATTGCTGTGAGCACCTCTACCCAGGGTGATGCAGTGAGACTTTGTCTCAAAAAAAAGTAAATAAAATAAAATATAAATCTTTTTAAAAAAAAAAAGAAAATTACCAGAAGACATAAGTAGAGTATTTTATGTACTTTTAGTCTAAAATATGTGTCTGTTGCTACAGGATTCCCTGGAACTTAGTTCTAACCTGCCATGGCACTCAGTTACACAGTGTTCTACATACTGCTGGTTTCAGAGCATTTGCCTGAGCAGCTAAGTAGGGTCAGTGCACCTGTGCTCTCATCCTTTCCCTGTCACACTGGAGTGAGTGCTGGGGCTTATTCCAGAGAAGATAAAACATCAAGACGGAAGAGCACTGAGCTCACTTCCTGCGCTGTACAGTGGCCTCCCTGGCCTTGCCACTCAGGCTTCTGGGGCTAAAATCACAGATTCATAGTGGCTGTAAGAAACTCCCTCCAGCTACCTGGGAGCTGAGAACATCCTGCCACAGCTCTGATTGTTCATGACAGAGGAGGAACAGCCCCTGAGGAAGCTGGCTAAGGGAGGGGGGGAGGGCCTTGGTCTAACATTTCAAGGTTCATGAGAATCATAGACAAAATCTGCAGCCAGGAGCACCTGCCTTGAGCGCCTACTTTCTTGCTGATTTCAACAGCAGGGTACCAATGATGGATTCTTTGCAAACCTCCTTGGACCCCTGTGGCTCTGTAGGGATTTATATCTTATTTGATGACAGTGACATTGATGCACAATATTTTCCATCTCTGCAAATGATTACAGATTCTATAGCTGATAGAAAGATTTTGCTACAAAATTTAACACTTTACACCATGAAAGAAACATTCTCCCTTACGTGCAGTCAACATTCAGGGGAAGGCTTTCAGGGATTTTGCTGAAAAATTCTATTCATCTTTTTTAAATCCTGGATACTGAGACCAGATACCATACCCAAGAGTTATGGAGCACATACAACCTGCCACGGTCCTCACTGCAGCACAAAAGGTTGTATGTTTCCAAAACTGCATTGCTAGAGCTTGATGGAGGCTGACATCTGAACAGAAGAAATGTGTAACCATCTCACTACAGGAAAACAGGAGGGGCAGGGAGGAGCTCGGAGCCAGACTCCTGGATCCACTCTCCACTCTGCCGCTCAGGGCCCGAAGGAGCCAGAGGCACCACCGCTCAGGCCACCGTGACCACCCACCATGGAGGGATGGCTTAGGCGACAGAAGTTCATCTTCTCTCAATTCTGGAGGCTGGAAGTCAAGACCGAGGAGTCGGCAGGATTAGTTTCATTCTGAGGATGGTGCCCTTCTCCCGAGCCTTCACATGGGAGCCCTTCTGTGCACATCCACATCCTTGTCTGCATTTCTTCTTCTTGTAAGCACATCATGCGTGTAGGATTAGGGCCCACCCTAGTGACCTCATTTAACCTTAATTATCTCTTCAAAGATCCTATCTCCAAATACACTCACATTCTGAGTGAGGTACTAGGGCTTAGGACTTCAACCTAAGAATGAGGCGGACATAATCCAGCCCATGACAGGGACTCTAATCAAGGTGCGTATAAGCAGGGCTGCACCACCCTCTGGGGCTCCAGTGTAAAGGCTGTTCTTGCCTTTCCCAGCATCTAGAGGCACCTGCACTCCTTGGCTGGTGGCCTCTGTTTGCTTCTTAAAAGTGCACCATGATAACCACTGCTTGCATCCTCACTTCACCTCCCGTCGCCGGGCCCTGTTGCCCCTGCCTTACAGGACAGGCCCACCCAAATAATCCAGGGGAATAGCCTCACCTGAAAACCCTTAAGATAATCACATTCTCAAAGTCTCTGAGTGTCTTCCATCATGTGACACAATATATTCACAAATCCATGTCCCAAGAATGGCGGTGAGGGGGAACTAATTTCAGCCTATAGTAACTATTTGATGTTTGTAGGCCTTTGTTTATGAGTCAATAAAATGTGAAATAACAGTCTGCTAGATAATTACGCAGGGCTCCTATAAGGATAAAATAGCACATTTGGTGAAAAGGTGTTTGTGTATTTCAGTGTCACCATAGATATAAGGTATAACCAACTGCAAATGTTTATATTATTCATTTCTGTACCTCCAAACTATCCTATACCTCATAGTATGAACTCATATGGATTAGAAACACAAATATTCAGTAAATTAAAGACATTATGCTTTTATTTATTTATTTTTTGAACACTCAAAAAATGCAATCAAAGTAATGTAGGGATTCCATAAAAGCTTGATTTGGCTCATGTACCCTTTGCTAGCAAGAATGTTTTTGCTCATTTGTAAATAGTAGGCACTCTTGTCAGTGAGATCCTCCAGCAAGCTCCCCCTCTTCAGAACACAGCAGGGAATCAGATGAGAAATGAACATAGTCGCTGAAGAACCGCAATGTGGATCACAACTTCCATCACTCTATCCAGAGAATGTATTTAAGCAATCATAAAACATTTATTTAGTTCTATTCCATAATCGACGCTATTTTTCTTTAATATTGTCTCACATCAAACCACCCTGAAACTTAGTGACCTAAAATAGCAATTGTTTTGTTATACTGCATGATTTTATAGGTCAGGCATCTTGGCAGGCTGTGACTGGCCATTTGCACTCCCTGTGCCATCAGCCAGACTCACTGAGAAATATGTAGCTGGCAGCCTGCCTGCATTGCGTCTAAGATGGCTTCATTCTCTGGCCCAAGGCCATGGCTAGCCCTGAGGAGCTGGGCTCAGCTGGGAGCCTCTCACCCTCAGGGCAGTCTCAGAGGCTCTACGCGTGTCTCTCCCGAAGGTAGGTGGGCTTTTTACCTGATGTTCAGGGCTCTAAGAGAGCCATCTGGAGCAGAAATCCCTTCCAGTCTTATAAGCCTGAGCCTAGAGACTGACACGGTGGGGTCCACTGTATTCCGTTGGTCGCGGCACTCATGAAGATGCTCCAGACTTAACAGGTAGAAAAGAAAGACCCATTTCTTGATGTGGGAAGTGTGGTAGAATTTTCAGCTTTCCTTAATCTTCCACAAAGGCCACCAAACTTGTGTTCCTTCTCCTCTGCCTGCAAGCGATCAAAAGAGAAAGGAAGAAGATACTGTCACAGATAAAGCTGTTAAATATCTTGATTGTTACTCGTAGTGGGCAAGCAAACTGCACAGAAACAAGACATGACAAGAATTATCAGGGGGGAAGGAAGAAAAACATCAGATGGTGGCACAGTAATTAAAAAGGGACAGCAACCTGGAGCTAACACGTGTAGGGTCAGCTAGCCAAAAGGCTGTGCAGTCCTTGAAGGCATCAGTGATTACAGCACATAGGGCATCAGGGGACGCTCATCCATCTATCGATTTGTTCAACTTAGCACGTCCTGAGCAGCTACCGTAAATGCAGCACTGGGCTGGTCATGACAGATATGAAGATCTCTGCTTCTCTGTAGGAAAGAAAAATGCAGCAATTGTTAAATACAGCGTAATATGATAACACAAAGAATTGTATTCTCGGTGATGACTGAATTAGCAAAATTATGTTGTATTAACCCAAATTGTTTGGGAAATGCAAATAAATAAATAGACAAATTTTACATCTATTCATTTTTCATTGCAATTATGCCTTAAAACATATCAATCCATGGGCCCTTAATTGCCGAGTTTCCCCAATGTCCTGAAAGATTCTGATATCAACAATTACTCCTTTGCGGTGGATATTACTATTCTCCAGCGGCGCTATCTGACTCAGCTATTTCCCAGTACTGGTGGATACTGGGAATGTCCCTGGCACAGTGCTGGGAGCTTGTGTTGCGCAGACAACACTCCCAGCCCTGGGGAGCGTCTCATTCCATTTGGCAAAAGAGATACACTCTACTCATAACCTGCACTGCTGTCCCTCTGGCACTGTCCAGCAACGAGAGCCCACTGCACATCAGGTGCTGTGACAGGCAGTGCCTGAGGGACAGACAGAGACCTTTCCCCGGTTGGATGTACATTCCCACAGGGAGGCTGATAAGAAGGAAGTGAACAGGTAAGTAAATACTCCGATTCAGAGAGCTGTAAGTGGTATGGAGAAGAAAAATCAAAGGAAAGGGCCCAGGTAGCCGGGGGCCTGCAGAATGGCCTGGGGGCTCTATTTGAGGTGAGGTGGTCAGGAAAGTTCTCTCTAACAGTGATACTTGTCCTGTTTTTAAATGTCTTGGGTCCTTAAGTTACATGCTCAGCCCAGTGCTTGAAACTTGTCATGAACTTCATAGTGGTTACAAATGCAAGGTGGAACCCTCACAGCAGCCAACCTTACACAGTGACCACTCATATAACTGTCTCTTCCTCCTCCTAGAACAGGGGTGTCCACAATGTGACCATGGGCCACATGCTGATTTGGTGAGGACTTTTTGTTTCTAATTTGTAGTAGTGGATACCACAAAAATTATGCACAGACTTTTTTTTTCTTTGCTAATCAACTTTCATTAGTATTTATGTATATATTGTGTGGCCCAAGGTGACTCTTATTTTCCAATATGCAACAGAGGTGGATACCCCTGTGCTAGAAGGAGCACACTGTGAGTCCACAGGCTGTGGCTAACTAGCCTAGAAATCATAAATGGTGATTTTGGATGGTGAGGTACTGCAGCCAGCTCCCAACCCTGGGAAGTGTCTAACTCTGGGGCCCAGGGTGCCTGAGAATGACAAGAAAGGAAGAGTCAGCAATAGATGCCCCAAATCTTTCCATCTAAGATGCTTCTTTGACATTTGCAGGATGGAGCAGGGAAGGACCCCACATTGAAAGCAATTAGAGACTCCTAATTTATTTATTTGCTGGTCTTCGGAATGGGAGAAATTAACTGAGCAAGGTGCCTGTTAGTTTAGGAATTCCAGGGCTAACTCATGCACATGTGTAAGTAATTAATGCCTCAGTAACCAACTCAGGATGAATTTGTACGACTGCCTTAGTCAGTGCGGTAAACAAATTTAAAAGTGAACAACGGCCTTCACTTGAGAGGAGAGGAGAGGAAAAGGGAGGGGAGGAGACGGGAGGGGAGAGGAGGGGACAGGAGAAGACAGAAGAAAGGAGAGGAGAGAGAGCTGTGAAAAGAGAGTCAGCATCATTTTTATTTTTGAGTAATGTCTTGGCTATTCGAGGTTTTTTTCTGATTCCATATAAAACAAAGTATTGTTTTTTCAAGATCTTTAAAGTATGACAGTGGAGCTTTAATAGGGATTGCGTTGAAATTATATATTGCTTTGGGTAGTATGGACATTTTAACAATGTTGATTCTTCCCAACCATGAGCGTGGTATGTTTTTCCATTTGTTAACATTCTCAGCTATCTCTTTTCTTAGAGTTTCATAGTTCTCTTTATATAGATCTTTCACGTCCTTTGTTAGATAAACTCCCAAGTATTTCATTTTCTTTGGCACTACTGTGAATGGGATAGAGTCCTTAACTGCTTTTTCAATTTGACTGTTGTTGGTATATATAAAGGCTACCGATTTATGAATGTTGATTTTGTAACCTGAGACACTGCTGTATTCCTTGATCACTTCTAAGAGTTTTGTAGTAGAGTCCCTAGTGTTTTCCAGATATATGATCATATCATCTGCGAAGAGCGAAAGTTTGATCTTTTCTGACCCTATGTGGATATCCTTGATCAACTTTTCTTCCCTAATTGCAGTGGCTAAAACTTCCATTACAATGTTAAAGAGCAATGGAGACAATGAGCAGCCTTCTCTGGTTCCTGATCTGAGTGGAAATAATTCCAGTTTAACTCCATTCAATATGATATTGGCTGTGGGTTTGCTGTAGATGGTCTCTATCAGTTTAAGAAAAGTCCCTTCTAGACCAATTTTCTTGAGTGTTCTGATCATGAAGGGATGCTGGATATTATCAAAAGCTTTTTCTGCATCAATTGAGAGAATCATATGGTCTTTGTTTTTTAATTTGTTTATGTGCTGAATTACATTTATAGATTTACGTATATTGAACCAGCCTTGAGACCTTGGGATAAAACCAACTTGGTCATGATGTATAATTTGTTTGATGTGTTGCTGGATTCTGTTTGTTAGGATCTTGTTGAATATTTTTGCATCTGTATTCATTAGTGATATTGGTCTATAATTTTCTTTTCTTGTTGGGTCTTTTCCTGGTTTGGGGATCAAGGTGATGTTTGCTTCATAGAACGTGTTGGGTAGTCTTCCTTCTTTTTCTACCTTTTGGAACAGGTTGAGTAATATAGGTACTAATTCCTCTTTAAAGGTTTGGTAGAATTCTGATGTAAAACCATCTTGTCCCGGGCTTTTCTTTTTGGGGAGATTTTGTATGGTTGATGTTATTTCCGAACTTGATATGGGCCTGTTCAACATTTCCACTCGATTTTGGTTAAGTCTTGGAAGGTGACGTGCTTCCAAGTAACGGTCAATTTCCTTCAGATTTTCGTATTTCTGAGAGTAAAGTTTCTTGTAATATTCATTAAGGATTTTTTGGATTTCTGAGGAGTCTGTTGTTATTTTGTCTTTGTTATTTCTGATTGATGAGATTAGTGATATCACGCTACCAGACCTCAGACTATACTACAAATCAATAGTGATCAAAACAGCATGGTACTGGCACAAAAACAGAGAAGTAGATGTCTGGAACAGAATAGAGAACCAAGACATGAATCCAGCTAATTACCGTTATTTAATCTTTGACAAGCCAATTAAAAACATTCAGTGGGGAAAAGATTCCCTGTTTAACAAATGGTGCTGGGTGAACTGGCTGGCAACCTGTAGAAGACTGAAAGTGGACCCACACTTCTCACCATTAACTAAGATAGACTCTCACTGGATTAAAGATTTAAACCTAAGACATAAAACTATAAAAATACTAGAAGAGAGTGCAGGGAAAACCCTTGAAGAAATTGGGTTGGGCGAGTTTTTTATGAGAAGGATCTCCTGGGCAATTGAAGCTGCTTCAAAAATACACTATTGGGACTTGATCAAACTAAAAAGCTTCTGCACAGCCAAGAGCACAGTAAGTAAAGCAAGCAAACAGCCCTCAGAATGGGAAAAGATATTTGCAGGTTATGTCCCCGACAAAGGTTTAATAACCAGAATCCACAGAAAACTCAAACGCATTGGCAAGAAAAGAACAAGGGATCCCATCGCAAGCTGGGCAAGGGACTTGAAGAGAAACTTCTCTGAAGAAGACAGGCGCACGGCCTTCAGACATATGAAAAAATGCTCATCATCTTTAATCATCAGAGAAATGCAAATCAAAACTACTTTGAGATATCATCAAACTCCAGTGAGACTAGCCTATATCACAAAATCCCAAGACCAGAGATGTTGGCGTGGATGTGGAGAAAAGGGAACACTTTTGCACTGCTGGTGGGAATGCAAATTAATACATTCCTTTTGGAAAGAGATATGGAGAACACTTAGAGATCTAAAAATAGATCTGCCATTCAATCCTGTAATCCCTCTACTGGGCATATACCCAGAAGACCAAAAATCACACCATAACAAAGATATTTGTACCAGAATGTTCATTGCAGCCCAATTCATAATTGCTAAGTCATGGAAAAAGCCCAAGTGCCCATCAATCCACGAATGGATTAATAAATTGTGGTATATGTACACCATGGAATACTATGCAGCCTTAAAAAAGATGGAGACTTTACCTCTTTCATGTTTACATGGATGGAGCTGGAACATATTCTTCTTAGTAAAGTGTCTCAAGAATGGAAGAAAAAGTACCCAATGTACTCACCCTTATTATGAAACTAATGTAGGACCTTCACATGAAAGCTATAACCCAGTTACAACCTAAGAATAGGGAGAAGGGGGAAAGGGAGGGAGGCGGAGGGAGGGGGATTAATGGGATTACACCTGCGGTGCATCTTACAAGGGTATATGTGAATCCTAGTAAATGTGGAATGTAAAGGTCTTAGCAAAATAACTAAGAAAATGCTATGAAAGCTATGTTAACTAGTGTGATGAAAATGTGTCAAACAATCTATGAACCAAGCGTATGGTGCCCCATGATCATATTAATGTACACAGCTATGATTTAATAAAAAGAAAAAAAGAAAAAGAAAAGAGAATCAGCAGAGCTTTATTCTCAAATCAGAGACCAGCCAAGACAAATAGTCAACATATTCTGACCACATACTGTATGGTAGTCTCCATTAGCTGCTTTATGAACATAATTCTACTAAATTCTTTTGACCTGAGAGGTAGTTTCCATTATCCAAGAGGCAATGTAACTTGCTCTATGCCAAAAAGCTAGCAGGTGATGGTCTAGAAGTGAGTTCAGAGGTACTTGACTAGAAAGTCTTTGGGGAATTTTTTCCCATTTTACCAGCAGCAAAAACAGTTCTGTGTATACAAGTGCTAGTCCTTCATCTGCTCTCCATGTCTTTGAAAAATAGCAGTCCACAACTATTCAGATGGCTTTTGATGCATCAAATGCCTCTGCAAAACACACGATGTTTCATCCATCTCATAATTCTGTGTGTTGGCTGGTGGTTCTCAGGGCCTATGCCAGCTCAGGCGATCTTCACATCTGATCAGTCAGTCACGTGCAGAGGTCAACGGCAGGTCAGGGCCTCTCAGTCCTTCATTTTCATATCCAGCATCTACCAGGGCAGCTTGGGTCACACCACTGGTGGTCTTGGGGTTCTAAGAGAAGTGGGAGAGGAGAAGCCTAGGGGAGTCTGCACTGTGGAGCCTCGGCTGGGTCATCCCCCCTATTGCCCCACAGACCATGACAAGCCACACGGGGAACATCTCCCATGGGCAGGGGTTCTGGGCAAGGAATGAGTGTGGCCATCTTCTAGCATCCTGCTCTGGGCAGACTCGGTTCCTATGTTCACTCCCTCAGCCAATGTTGGTAAGTGTTTTATTCGGGACCAGAAAGAAAGAAAATAAAGCAGACTTTGACCTGAAGTTTCTGGTCTACCATGAGAGCATATGGACAAAGTGGTCAGAGGCAGGTGTCATGTGCAGGGGTGTCCTAGTCAGCTCAGGCTGCTGCAACAAATGACCTCAGACTGTGTGGCTTATAAACCAAAGAAATGTGTCACTCACCATTCCAGAGACTGAGAGGTCTGAGGTTGAGGCACCAGCAGGTCTTGTGTCTCTCTGGTTCACGGGTGACACTTTCTCACAGTGTCCTCACATGGCAGGAGGGGCAAGACAACCCTCTGTGGCCTCTTTTTTAAGGGCACCCATCAAACATGAGGGGTTCACCCTTAAATCCTAATCAGCTTCTCAAAGGCCCCATGACCTAATATCACCATCCTGAGGGTTACAATTATAACATGAATTTGGGGGGGAACATAATTTTTCAGACAATATCAAGGGGATAAATAAACTATTAAAGTGTCCTAGAGAGAGGAAGTTACAGCAAGGATAGCTTCATGAAAGTGGTGACCTTTGGTCTGAACGCTGAAGGATGGTGGTGCTATGCCCACTCGTGTGTCTGAGAGAAGGTATGGTGTCCAGACACTGCCAACCAGTCCCTGGATGACTGTGGGGACTACGCTCTCATTTCCTCTTAAATGTAATGGCTTTACATGCTTGTATTGTTCTGTTTTGTAATCTGCAAGTTTCTAGAGTCCTATTCTTTATAGAAACTGTTCTTTTTCCACTTTCCAGCTCCATCATCTTGGCGTCTGTTTTCTGAATCAGTAGGTGTGAGTGAGGAAGGGAGGAAGTGTATATTCTTTTAAGCAAACTGATGATCCCTGGGTTTCTTACTATAACCTAGATCCAGAAAGGTCATTTTAGGAAAGGGACAGGCCAGAGCAAGAAGCCTGAGTCAGGGCAGTGTTGATTCCATTAAGAGGTGGAAATCCCTGAAAGGGGAGCCTTAGGGGCTGCTGGAGCCAGAGAACAGTGTGAGTCAAAGCTGACTCTGAGACTCCTGCTTGGAAACAGGAGGGTGAGGTGCTGTGGACAAGGCAGGGCAACGAGGCAGGGAGCCTGCTGTGGGGTGCATTGAGTTTGACGTCTCTGTACAAATACAAATACAGTGGGAGCTATTTAGTGCAGTGCTGGACATGTAGATCAGGACCATGGGGAAAGCTGGAGGCTGGAAGGAGAGTCCTCAACAAGGGAACTGGCTGGTGAAATCGTAGGTGCACAGGAGATCACCCAGAAGGAAAAGCTTTACCAAAATGAGAAAAGGAGAGATAGGGGATGTTTTACCTAGCAGAGGAGAGAGAAAAAGGGGACAGTGCACTAACTATAGTAGTAAATGCATCATCATAACCCAACAGCCTAAACTCAACCTTGATTGTACATCAAAAGCTCTAGATTGGGCATCATGAGTAGGGAGACTTCAGGTTAACTGCGACTTCCTTGTAAGAACCATTTCCCACAGCATAATTTTCAGAGGACATTCTCTTCTGGACACAGTGGCAGGGTGGTGCAATGGATGGGAACACTGACTTTGAGACAAAAGCTGTAAATTCAAATCTTGGCCGCACCTGACTTTGTGGACGTAGGCAAGTCACTGAACCCCACCTGGATTTCTTGGGTGTACACTGAGGAGGGTCACCCTGAGGATTGCTGGTGTTCTGAGTTAGGTCCTGGGAGTAGCTCCTGGCACAGAACGAGCACTGCGAAAGTACAGTATTAGATGTTTCTATTTCTAGATACACACACCCAGAAGGAAAGAAAATGATTGGAACGTTGTGCCACCTAATGAGTAGCGTTGGTAACAAGGACTGAGATTGTTGACTGCGTATGTACAACTGACATTCCAGTCAGCGGGTCTGAACAGAGGGGCACAGGGACTTGAGGAGGCTGAGTGAGGAGTGGGGCCACAGTACTGTCAGGAGCAATCTGCTCAGTACCAATAAGGTGGGGTACTTTGTGGTCATGGGCTAGAGAACTGCCAACCCACCTTGCCAGCTGCAGACGTGTGCTGAGCACCACTAGACCTTCAGCCTGGACCAAATGCTAGACGTGACCATGAAATTAGTCACATAGGACAACAGAGCCCCTGTGGCACAAGCTGTAGAAAAAAGGAGCAGAGAAAGTGATGTAAAAAGAATCTCGTGTGCACTGTTTTCACGTACTTCAGGCTGCCCTGGAGGGGCATCTGACTTTGACATCCAGGGAAACGCTGAGAACATACTCCAGATTCTGCAATGCTGGGGTTGGGGGAGCGTATGGACGTGCGGCACCTAAGGAAGGCTAGAACTGATGTGTGCTGTCGGCGATCCTTCAGAGCTCTTCCTTGGGTCTCCCTCTCTCTTTCTCTCTCTCTCTCCGTCTCTCTCTCTCTTACACACATACACACACACACAGACACACACAAAAAAAACCTGGTTCCACCCTGCCTGTAGAATAAGGTTACCCTCCTTACGATGGCCTTCAAGGCTTTCTGTGATTCAGCCCCATTCTTCTCTCATCCCCATCTCCCGTGATTCTGGGGCTCTGTCCAGCAGCTGAATAGCTTACACCTCATGGCCTTAGCATGTCAAAAGTGCTTACACCTGGCTACCTTTAACCCTCTATTCATTAGGTAAATTTTAGGCATGTCAATTCTTCCCTCAGTTTAAATTTCCTTCATGGTAACACCCATCTTGCTGAGTTTTGTAAGGAAAAGTACTTTAAACATAGATAAATATTGTTCTTACATCACCAAACATACTGTAAACACCATAAAAGCTGTTCTTATTTTTATGATTATTTCATTAACAACAAAGGTTTTTGCTTATTATGAATATTAGGAAAATGTAGAGAAGAAAATTAAAATGGCCCCCAATTCCATTTCGCTTAAACACTGTTCATTTCCTCAATCATATATCTAAAGATATCTATTCATAACTTCAGGAATTCATACTGCACATAATTTTGTTTCATGATTTTTCTGCACAGCACTATATCACAAATTTTCCTCATGTTACCAAGAGTTTCTCAAAAGTATTATAAGATGTATACTTCCTTTTTATTCTATTTAATAGATTTACTTCTGTACTCCACCAATCTCCAATTGTTGACTATGGAAGATCTTCTGAAAATTTTCTGTTATAAATAAACTGTGATGTGCATATTGTTTGAATAAAAAACTACTTCTGAAGCTTTATTATTTCCTTTGCATGATTCATAGAAACTGGATGAGTGGCTTCACACATATAAACATGGAGGGATCTTTCTACATATTTGATACTTGTTTTCCAAGTAGTGATACTGATTTCACACCCCCTCCCAACCCCTAATAAGGTTTCAAGTTCCCTTCTAGTCACCTTTCCTCCAACCCTGCAACCTGGGGAGGACATATCTCTGCCCTTAGAAACTATAACCAAGAGGCTTATCTTCTTCCCGGGAGTGGAGACTGTCCTTCCAGATGTGTGGACAGTGGTGCTCCCTGCTCCCCACTGCCCTGCCAGCCATCTTGGTCTCCCAGAGGCCCTGGCTGTGGTTGCATAGCTGATGCCAGGTTCTGGTGAGCATGTAGTGATCACGAGTGCAGGCACACAGCCAGATGGCTGGAGTCAAATGTTGACAACACCTATCACTCATCCCGTGTCCTCTGAGAAGGTGAGGTGACCACTGCCCTTTGGTATCATCACCCAAGAAACAGGGATAATAGTGGGACCTTCTCTGCAGAGTTTATGGTGAGGATTCAGAGAGGAAATAAAGTGCCTAGGTGAATATGGAATGATTAGAACAGCTGCATTTTCTTGAGTTCAGTTCTTTCATTGCTCTATTGATACCTCTGAAAATTCCACAACAGAATGACTTTCTAACAGCATGTTCCTGTCACAATAGCTGCAGCAGGTAGAAGGATGTCACAAGGAAAGCAATTCCACAATGGATGAATGCAAACTTAGCCTGCAGTTGGACTGTGCAGTCGGGTGGAGAAGGTCTATGACAAGCCTTGTTCTAATGCTCTTTGTTCCATGAAGCAAGGCTCAGATTCTAAAATTAAACCCCATCTCCAGTACCCTAAACTGCCGTGTGCATTTGAGAGTCGCCTGCATTAAGAAACATTTTTCGTCTGATCCCATTACCATGGTTACATTTCAAAGAGCAAGAAATATATGGCTACAGCTTTTGTCAAATCAGACCCACTCTCCCATGATTCCAGTCCCTTGCTGCAAAGTGGCTGATGGCTGCTCTCCACGGGAGCTCGTTGAGATGGCCCAGGAAGGACTGGGGACAAGGAAGGTGGGCCTGGTTCCAGGATGTACAATGGCTCCCTTGTTCAGAGACTTGAGCAAGCCCTCTGATATGACATCAGTTAGTGGCATGGTCTGATGTGGAGTCATTTGGTAGCACAGGAAAGATAAAGTCCAAGCTGGAAAAAATGCCCATCAGCTGAGCCCAAAATGTAAGCCTTGGGCATGCAGGGCACCTGCCGCAGAGTTCAACAAGGTCACAGACACACAGAGAATATGTAAAAAGGAAACAGGAAAGGTGGAGGCATCATGAGCTCAAAAGAACACACTTCCTCCCCCCTCAATCTTAGCATCACTAAGATACAGAAATAAGAATCAAGCAGACAGAGAACAAGGCATTACCTTTTTTCATGAAGTGGTTTGGAAAGTTTGGCTTAGTACTCCAGAAATGTGGGCTTGCCAATATGTCATTAGACAGCCTAGTGTCATCACTGTAATATCCAGAGGCCACAGGCCTCTTCCTGGCTAGGAAGATTCCTAATGAGAAGCTCCCTGCAGGCAGGCAACCAAGCAAAGAGAAAGGGTGGAGTTGGATATGCCCAGTTCTGTCTTCCAGACTCACCATTAGAAAGAACTTGCCCTTCCAGTGGGGTTAGCAAGAGCTCAGCAGTTTTACTTTAGTCCAGGGGTCAGCAAACTTTTCTGTAAAGGTCAGATACTAAATAATTTAGGTTTTGTGGGCCACATATGATCTGTGGTATAATTTTCTCTTTCTCTATTTCCCCTAACATCCCTTTAACCATATTAAAACAAACATTCTTAGCTCATAATCCAGACAAAAACAGGCCTTGGTGCACCTGTAGCTCAGTGGGTAAGGCGCCAGCCACATATACCAAGGCTGGCGGGTACAAACCCGGCCCGGGCCTGTTAAACAACAATGACAACTACAACAAAAAAATAGCCAGGCATTGTGGCAGACACCTGTAGTCCCAGCTACTTGGAAGGCTGAGGCAAGAGAATGGCTTAAGCCCAAGAGTTTGAGGTTGTTGTGATCTGTGATGCCACGGCACTGTACCCAGGACAACAGCTTGAGAATTTGTCTCAAAACAAACAAACAAACAAACAAAACCCACACCTTGAACCAATCTCTCCTCTGGCTTTTGCTATTCAAAATGCATGTTCTTGAGTTTGGTTGTTTCAGTTCTCTCTTGATACCCCTGAAAATTGCCACAACAGAATACCTTTCTACTGTCACACCACCATCACCATAGCCACATCCAGGAGCAGAATGTCACAGCAAAGCCAACTCCACAACTGATGAACCAGCAGCATCAGCATCATGTTACAGGTGGTGAGAAAGTCAGAATCCAAGGCCCCATCACACACCTACTGAAATGGACTCTGCAATTTTAACCTGAACATAAGTAAAAATTGAGAAGCAATGATATGGAATATCCCATGTGAGGAGATGGGAACAGGTGTCGTTTCTTCTAATAGCAAAAACAAAAAATAAACAAAATCATGGAAACTCCCTGAATGAAGTTTGCTTCCATCAAGTTACCTACGGATTGCAACCTGCCTTTTAATAGAGTTTCTATAGGTATGTCTCTGTCCCTCTCTCCCTCCCATAGACAGTGAACTCGTTGGGGACAGGGAAACAGAACTAGCCTACCTCTGAGTTCTTAGTTCCTTACTTTGCAAAAATCCCCTCTCTTGAAGCCTTAGTCTCCTCCTTTGAAAAATGGGACTTCAAATTCTTCCTCCCAGGTTGTTGAGAGAATTAGACTATGGACATTAAAGGCTTCTCTCTGTGTCTGGCTCATAACTGGTACTTAGTAACAACAGCCATTTCAAGGGTGATGGGTCCTGCTTTCACGGAAAGCACTGAGAAGATCCATGGCATTACTCTGGGAACAGATCTCCAACAGAAGGGGACTGCAGAGTGGCTGAGGCTCTGAGCATCTTACCCACCCACATTCTGGCCTGCAAGGGGCTGCTAATATCTGCAAAGCAATGATCTCAAGTTCTTCTCCTAAGATAGGAATTTCAGGGGCATAATCATTTAAGTTCTGTCATGGCTATGTCTCACGATGGTGCCCCAGACATCAATAATTACTCACACAACAGAAGCAGCAGCATTCTGACAGTGCCCAGAATCTGAGATGCTCTGCCTGGCACCTGCTATTGAGTGTCTTGTTGGTAATGAGTGCCATCTCCTGGATATAACTAGAAATACTTTGAAGATTACTTTAAAATTATTGTATCCCAAACATCTGAACTGATGCTTATTAAATATCTTTCTCCAGCACTCCTCATTAATGGATGAGATTAAAAAATATATGCAACTGGAAGTTCTAATATTTCTTTCTACACTCCAGTAGATCATGACAGCATTCTAAAGATCTAGGGAATAAAAAATGAGTATCTATCTCAACATATGTCTATTATAATATTATATATGCTAAATCATGTGTATATAATTTCATATTGTATTCTGCACTTGATGTAAAATATGACCATTAATTCAATCAATCCATCAACAAATATATATTGAATTGATTGAGTGTCTCTTATTCTGTCAGGCACTGTGCAAGGGGGCTAAGGGAACGAGGGCAAGTTGATGGCATAACACTTAAACAAGGGCTGGGAAGAAGAGAGAATTGGGCACGACAATGTCTGGGGTTTAGACATCTGGATCACAGGAAACAGCCAGTACAACAGCACTGAGGCAGGGGTGTGGCTAGAATGTGTGAAGAGCAGAGGAAGTCTCTTTGGCAGAAGTGACTAAGCCACCTGGTGAGAGTGGAAAGAAGACAGGAAATCAGAGAGGAAGCCCAAAGGTGTGTCCAGCTGGACCTTAAGGACATTGACTTTAACTGGGTGAAGTGGAAAATCACTGGAGGACATTGAGAAATGTGTGACCTGACCTTGCTGACATTTAAAGGTATCATCTGAGCAACTGAGAGGAGACTAGCACTTTGGGGCAGGGCCCAGGGCAGAAACAGAGCCCATCAGGAACTGCTGAGTTTATCTAAGTGAGAGACATGAAGGGCTCAGAGCACAGGCATTGCTGTGGTGATGACACATCAAAAATTAAAACTCAGAGGATGAGATAAAAAGTGGTTATAATATTCTCGTTTCACATCCCAGATAAATCATGACAGCAGGTCATATTGAAAGTCACTATGCAGGCATGGGGAAGTGATTCCCTCAAGCAAATATTATCTATCAAAGGATGACTGAATAAGGACAATGGGACACTATGCAGCCTTTAAAAAGAAAGAAAATCCATTACCATTGGTGACATTTGTGACAATGTCAATGAACCTGGAGGACATTACATTAAGGGGCATAAGCCAAGCACAGAAAGACAAATACTGCATGATCTCCCTTGTATGTGAAATCTAAAACAGTCGGACTCATAGATGCAGAGAGTAGACTGATGCTACCAGGGACTGGGAGAGAGCATGGAGAGATGGTAGTCAGAGGACACCAAGTGTCACCTGGACAGAAGGTATAAGTTCAGGAGATCTATTGTACCACATGGAGGATTCAGTTACCAGCAATGCGTTATATACTTGAAAACTGCTGAGAGAGGAGAGAATAGATGCTAAGTGTTCTCACCATACAAAATAGGAGAAGCATTTAAGGTGAGGCCTATGTTAATTAGTTTCATTCAGCCATTCCATAATGTATACGTATTTCAAAACACCGTGTTGTATACCATAAATACATGTGATTTGTGTGTTTATTTAAAAACTAAATGTAGATTCACTCTGGGAGACAAGATGGCTGACTGAAGCCAGCTTTCCACAGAGGCTCCCATCCAGAAGGAGAGTTAAAGGACAGAAATTTAGCAAGTAACCTGGTGGATTAGAGCTGCACCAAGAGAGAAGGTTGAAGAACGCACATCAACCACGCTGAGGCAAACTATGACCCCAAAGATACAAACTAAAGGTACAAAATCCATCACCAAGCAGACGGGAGTCCCCTCCCTCATGAGAATGGCTCGGCATGCCCCACAAACAAATGAGCAGAGTTCAAAGGTCCTCCCACTACACTCCATGGGAGAGACCCTCAAAAAACTGGACCTACCTCCCCTACTAGGGGAGAATGCCACAGCATTCTCCTGCCAGGCATAAAACTGTATAAAACTGTATATATTCTCTACCTGCAACTCTGAGCTCCCAGCACTCCCCTCCACTCTCACTCTGAGGTCTGGAGGCCTGTCCCCCAGGAGTACAGATTCTTGGGTGATTTCTCAAGGGTTGTGGACAAGGCCTAAACTAGAGCTAGTCAGTGCTGACTCTGGGGCACAGGAATGAGGAGAGGATGGTCGGCTGACAGGGAACCACACCGGAGCAGCGGTGCCCCGATGCGCAGAGCAGCAACTATCTTTTGACAACAATAGGGCTCGATCCCAGATATTCTGAAGCCACACCCCATGTCTCCCTGGGCAACCAAAGGAGGCTGGGCATCTACTCAGGTGGCAACCACCACGGAACAGATCCGGGATGGAAACACAGGCCCTGTGAGTAAAGGGTTTGCCTCAGGCAGTACCGGCCTGGGTGTAGTGTGGGGACTAGAAAGGCACACACAGAGCCGGGAAGTTGCCAGGGCAGGGCTGACCCAGAGGACGGCTTTACTGAGCCTAAGACGCACCCGGCCCTCAAGGGATCATCAGCCTATAGACAAAGGAAGACAGGAGGCTAGAAATGACAGGTAACTGAATACAAACATGCAGGAGCAAAGACAGGGCCTGAGGCACAGGCTCTAGGAACTCAAAACAGCTTCTCTTCTGCAGGGGAATTTAGCAGGGACAGAAAAAAAATTCCCACAAAGCTGTTCTGTTCTGTCAGTAACATCAATCAGGGGCGGGGACTGAGTGAACACCCCCAGCCTCCATCAAGCACCAAGGTTGTCAGGCCTCACCTGCTAGATAGAGGAAGAGTGCAGTGCCCTGGCTCAGCAGAAATAGACTTCCTTGTGATTCAGGCAGGTGCAAACCCCTGGAGCATCTTTTCACTACAGGCAGCTGGGTCAAAGCCCCGTGGGACTATCAGTGACTGGGCGTGACAGAGGTGCAAGGTGGTGAAGGAGGCATCAATCTTCCCAGACTGATCTATTTGCTGGATGGGTCCTCCTGACTCCACGGAGCACTAGAGCAAGCCATACCAGAGTAGTCACCAGACCCCTGAAATCCAGTTGCCAGAGACCTTTTAAACGCTCCCACCTGAGACAGGTGCCGACTGAGACGATTGATTTGGACCTTTTTAACTGAGTCAAGCACCCAAGGACTATTCAGGTGGTGCCCTGGGTGTGTGGTTGTAGGAAGGTTTGATTTTCCTTTTCCAATTGTTGCCTGTGGGGAGCGGGGTGACTTAATTGCTGGTATTTCTCCACTGCTGAGACTTCAACCCAGAGTAACTGTTTCACTAGGATCGAACAGAGACCAGCTAAAAACAAGACAGAACCACATACCCCACCACACCAAACAGGTCCCCAGTTTCTCAGGGCATAGTACTGTATGGGTCCTCAACAAACCACCAGAGGAAAAATCAAATGGTGTAAAACAATCATGGGGTAGAATCAGCAGAAAAACTCTGGTAACATTAATAACCAGAATAGATCAACCCCCCCAAGGAAAGTTATGGCAGATGTAACTGAAGATCCTATTCATAAACAGCTGGCTGTGAGGTCATAAATTGAATTCAGAATTTGGATTGAAAATAAGATTAATAAAATGGAGGAAATTTTGGAATTAGAAATTCAAGCAGCAATTTGAAAATCGGAATTAGAAATTCGAGGAGAAATTCAAAAGTTGTCTCAAGACTTTAATAAATTTAAAGACAAAACCACCAAAGATTTTGACGCACTAAAGCAAGAATTTGCAGCCCTGAAAGATCTGAAAAATACAGTAGAATCCCACAGTAACAGAGTGGAGCAAGCAGAAGAAAGGATTTCTGACATTGAAGACAGAACCTTTGAATGCTCCCAAACTCTCAAAGAGGAAGAGAGATGGAGAGCAAAAATGGATCATTCTCTCAGAGAGCTCTGGGATAATTCAAAGAAGGCTAATATCCACCTCATTGGAATCCCTGAAAGTGATGAAGTGGCCTCGCAAGGCACAGAGACCCTTCTCCATGAAATTATGAAAGAGAATTTTCCAGACATGCCAAGAGATTCTGAAATTCAGGTAGCAGACAGTTTCAGAACCCCAGCACGACTCAACCCAAATAAGACATCCCCCAGGCATATCATAATTAACTTCACTAAAGTTAATATGAAGGAGAAAATTCTGAAAGCAGCCAGATGTAAGAAATCCATTACCTACAAAGGGAAGAAATTAGATTGACTGCAGGTCTCTCTGCTGAAACCTTTCAAGCCAGAAGAAGGTGGTCATCAATTTTTAATCTCTTAAAGCAAAATAACTTTCAACCCCGGATCCTGTATCCAGCTGAACTGAGTTTCATTTATGATGGAGAAATTAAATACTTTAATGACATTCATATGTTGAAGAAATTTGCCATAACCAAACCAGTTCTTCAGGATATTCTCAGACCTATCCTCCATAATGACCAGCCCAATCCTCTACCACAAAAGTAAATTCACTCAGAAACTTGTGATAAAACACCAACTTCTACAGTGGTGAAAGGATTGAAAATGTCCACTGGACTTTTGAAAAACTTGATACCCAAAATTTTACCATACTTATCAATATTCTCCATTAATGTGAATGGCTTAAATGGTCCTCTAAAGAGGCACAGGTTAGCTGACTAGATACAAAAAACTCAGGCCAGATATTTGTTGCATACAAGAGTCACATCTTACCTTAAAAGACAAAAATAGACTTGGGGTGAAAGGATGGTCACCCATATTTCAAGAAAATGGTAATCAGAAAAAAGCAGGTGTTGCAATTCTATTTGCAGATAGAATAGGCTTTAAACCAACAAAAGTAAGGAAGGATAAGAATGGTCACTTCATATTTCTTAAGGGTAATACTCAATATGATGGTATTTCAATTGTAAATATCTATGCACCCAACCAGAATGCACCTTAATTTATAAGAGAAACTCTAACAGACATGAACAACTTGATTTCCTCCAGCTCCATAATAGTCGGAGATTTCAACACTCCTTTGGCAGTGTTGGATAGATCCTCCAATAAGAAGTTAAATTTTAGATTTAAACCTAACCATCTAACATTTGGATTAAGTAGACATCCACAGAACATTTCATCCCAACAAAACTGAATACACATACTTCTCATCAGCCCATGGAACATACTCCAAAATTGATCACATCTTAGGTCACAATTCTAACCTCAGTAAATTTAAAGGAATAGAAATTATTCCATGCATCTTCTTGGATTACCATGGAATAAAAGGTGAACTCAGTAACAATAGGAATCTGCATACTCATACAAAAACATGGAAGTAAAATAACCTTATGCTGAATGATAGCTGGGTCAGAGATGAGATCAAGAAGGAAGTTGCCAAATTTTTGGAACAAAATGACAATGAAGACACGAATTATCAGAACCTCTGGGATACCACAAACGCAGTCCGAAGAGGGAAATTTATAGCACTGCAAGCCTTCCTGAAGAGAACGGAAAGAGAGGATGTTAACAACTTTATGGGACATCTCAAGCAACTGGAAAAGGAAGAACATTCCAAATCCAAACTCAGTAGAAGAAAAGAAATAACTAAAATTAGAGCAGAATTAAATGAAATTGAAAACAAAAGAATTATACAACAGATCAATAAATCAAAAAGTTGGTTTTTTGAAAAGATCAATAAAATGGATAAACCTTTAGCTATCCTAACCAGGAAAAAAAGAGTAAAATCTCTAATCTCATCAATCAGAAACGACAAAGATGAAATAACAACAGATTCCTCAGAAATTAAAAAAAACCCGTAATGAATATTAGAAGAAACTTTATTCTCAGAAATATGAAAATCTGAAGGAAATTGACCGATACTTGGAAGCACATCACCTTCCAAGACTTAGCCAGAATCAAGTGGAAATGTTGAACAGGCCCATATCAAGTTCAGAAATAGCATCAACCATACAAAATCTTCATAAAAAGAAAAGCCCGGACCAAATGGTTTCACGTCAGAAATCTACCAAACCTTTAAAGAGGAATTAGTACCTATATTACTCAACCTGTTCCAAAAGGTAGAAAAAGAAGGAAAACTACCCAACATGTTCTATGAAGCAAACATCACCCTGATGCCCAAACCAGAAAAAGACCCAACAAGAAAAGAAAATTATAGACCGATATCACTAATGAATATAGATGCAAAAATATTCAACAAGATCCTAACAAATAGAATCCAGCAACACATCAAACAAATTATACATCATGACCAAGTCGGTTTTATCCCAGGGTCTGAAGGCTGGTTCAATATACGTAAATCTATAAGTATAATTCAGCACATAAACAAATTAAAAATCAAAGACCATATGATTCTCTGAATCGATGCAGAAAAAGCTTTTGATAATATCCAGCATCACTTCATGATCAGAACACTTAAGAAAATTGATATAGAAGGGACATTTCTTAAACTGACAGAGGCCATCTACAGCAAACCCACAGCCAATATCGTATTGAATGGAGTTAAATTGGAATCATTTCCACTCAGATCAGGAACCAGACAAGGCTGCCTATTGTCTCCACTGTTCTTTAACATTGTAATGGAAGTTTTAGCCACTGCAATTAGGGAAGAAAAGGTGATCAAGGGTATCCATATAGGGTCAGAAGAGACCAAACTTTCACTCTTCGCAGATAATATGATTGTATATCTGAAAAACATCAGGGATTCTACTACAAAACTCTTACAAGTAATCAAGGAATACAGCAGTGTCTCAGGTTACAAAATCAACATTCATAAATCAGTAGCCTTTATATATACCAACAATAGTCAAGCTGAAAAAACAGTTAAGTACTCTATTCCATTCACAGTAGTGCCAAAGAAGATGAAATATTTGGGAGTTTATCTAACAAAGGACGTGAAAGATCTCTATAAAGAGAACTATGAAACTCTAAGAAAAGAAATAGCTGAAAATGTTAACAAATGGAAAAACATACCATGCTCATGGCTGGGAAGAATCAACATTGTTAAAATGTCCATACTACCCAAAGCAATATACAATTTTAATGCAATTCCTATTAAAGCTCCACTGTCACACTTTAAAGATCTTGAAAAAATAATACTTCGTTTTATATGGAATCAGCAAAAACCTTGAATAGCCAAGACATTACTCAGAAATAAAAACAAAGCAGGAGGAATCATGCTACCAGACTTCAGACTATACTATAAATCATTACTGATCAAAACAGCATGGTACTGGCATAAAAACAGAGAAGTAGATGTCTGGAACAGAATAGAGAACAAGAGATGAATCCAGCTACTTAACTGCTATTTGATCTTTAACAAGCCAATTAAAAACATTCAGTGGGGAAAAGATTCCCTATTTAACAAATGGTGCTGGGTGAACTGGCTGGCAACCTGTAGAAGACTGCAAGTGGACCCACACCTTTCACCATTAACTAAGATAGACTCTCACTGGATTAAAGATTTAAACTTAAGACATGAAACTATAAAAATACTAACAGAAAGTGCAGGGAAAACTCTTGAAGAAATCGGTCTGGGCGAGTATTTTATGAGGAGGACCCCCTGGGCAATTGAAGCAGCTTCAAAAATACACTACTGGGACATGATCAAACTAAAAAGCTTCTGCACAGCCAAGAACACAGTAAGTAAACCAGGCAAACAGCCATCAGAATGGGAGAAGATATTTGCAGGTTATGTCTCTGACAAAGGTTTAATAACCAGAATCCACAGAGAACTCAAACGTATAAGCAAGAAAAGAACAAGTGATCCCATTGCAGGCTGGGCAAGGGACTTGAAGAGAAACTTCTCTGAAGAAGACAGGTGCATGGCCTACAGACATATGAAAAAATGCTCATCATCTTTAATCATCAGAGAAATGCAAATCAAAACTACTTTGAGATATCATCTAACTCCAGTAAGATTAGCCCATATCACGAAATCCCAGGACCAGAGATGTTGGCGTGGAGAAAAGGGAACACTCCTGCACTGCTGGTGGGAATGCAAATTAATACATTCCTTTTGGAAAGATGTTTGGAGAACACTTAGAGATCTAAAAATAGATCTGCCATTCAATCCTATAATTCCTCTACTAGGTATATACCCAGAAGACCAAAAATCACATCATAACAAAGATATTTGTACCAGAATGTTTATTGCAGCCCAATTCATAATTGCTAAGTCATGGAAAAGTGCCCAAGTGCCCATCGATCCACAAATGGATTAATAAACTGTGGTATATGTACCCCATGGAATATTATGCAGCCTTAAAGAAAGATGGAGACTTTACCTCTTTCATGTTTACATGGATGGATCTGGAACATGTTCTTCTTAGTAAAGTATCTCAAGAAAGCAAGAAAAAGTATCCAATGTACTCAGCCCTATTATGAAACTAATTTATGGCTTTCACATGAAAGCTATAATCCAGTCATAACCTAAGAATACGGGGAAGGGGGAGAGGGAAGGGAGGGAGGGTGATTGGTGGGTTTACACCTGCAGTGCATCTTACAAGGGTATATATGAAACTTAGTAAATGTAGAATGTAAATGTCTTAACACAATAACTAAGAAAATGCCAAGAAGGCAGTGTTAACCAGTTTGATGAAAATGTATCAAAAGTTCTGTAAAACCAGTGTATGGTGCCCCATGATTGCATTAATGTACACAGCTATGATTTAATAAAAATAAATAAATAAATAAATAAATAAAAACTGAATGTAGAATACGAAATTCTGAACACAATATCTAAGAAAATGCCATGAAGGCTATGTTAACCAGTTCGATGAAAATATATCAAACTGTATATAAAATTAGCATATTATACCTCATGATTGCATTATTGTACACAGCTATGATTTAATAAAAAATACAAAATTTTTAAAAAAAGAAAATAAAAAATATTAAGCAGCTGCATATCAAATAGTGAGCACCTGTATCACAAACTCTTGTGCCTAACCATGAGAGCCCACCTGGGAAATTCTAGCTCAGGAGGTCTGCAGTATGGTCCAAGGATCTGAGCGTTTACAAGCTCCGTAGGACCCTCTGATATAGAATACCGAGGCCCAACACTAGAGAAAAGAAACTACAATAGAGCAAAGAAGCAGAGGAGACCCTCCCCAAGGGCTTTTCAAGCCTCCAGGTGCACAGCTGGAAAGGGCCTGCAGAGCGGCAGGCACATGCATGCTCTATGTCAGAGTTCTTTCTACTGCAGCTCCTGGGGTACTGAGGCAGAGAGATAAAGGCAGGATTCCCATTCTTGACATTTTGTAACACTGATGTAATGACGCTATTAATGACCTATCATCCTACATTTGTAAAGTGGTTCCCCAACCTTCCTGTCCATCAGAAACCCCTACAAAGTTTATTCAAAGGCCCATCCCTGACACCTTATAGCAATTTCCATCAGGCCTGGCAGATGTTCTGCACTTGATAAGACAAGGACCCAGGTGATTCTGAATCAGATGGTCTAGCATTTGAAGGCCATGAGACTGCCTGTCTTCTTCCTTCCTTCCTCCTCCTTTTTCCTTCCTTTCTTCCTTCCCTCCTTCAATCTTCCCTCCCTCCTTCCTCTCTCCCCTCTTCCTTCCTTCCATCTTTCCTTCTTACCTTACTTCCTTCCCTGCCTCCTTCTTTCCCTCCTTTCCTCCTTCCCATTTATCCTTCCCTTCTACCAGCAAATACTTCCCTGAGTATCTTCCTCCCCAGGACTGGACTTTGTGACCCTTACATATCAGGTATTCCAAATACAGTACATCCTCATTATCCACAGATCCATACTGTCAAATTTTCAGCTTGCTCAAATTTACTTAGGAATCTGCAAAACCAATATCTTTGGTGATTTTGTGCTCATTTGTGGACAGGTACAGAGCAGCAAAACTTTGAGTCTCTCAATATGTGTGCTTCCCACTGAGATTGAACGAGGTGTTCTCTGCTTTCTTGTTTCAGCCCTCAAACTATAAACAAGAGTCTTTTTTGTGTGTGATTTATTTAGTATTGTGCTTTTTTTTTTTTTTTTTTAGAGACAGAGTCTTACTTTGTCACCCTCGGTAGAGTGCCGTGGCGTGTTCACAGCTCACAGCAACCTCCAGCTCTTGGGCTGGGGCAATTCTCTTGTCTCAGCCTCAAGTAGCTGGGACTACAGGCGCCTGCCATGATGCCTGGCTATTTTTTTGTTGCAGTTTGGCCGGGGCTGGGTTTGAACCCACCACCCTCAGTATATGGGGCTGGCACTCTACTCACTGAGCCACAGGTGCCGCCCAGTACTGTGCTTTTTATATTTTTGTTCTTTTGTTGATGATTCAACAAAAGATGATTGATGATTTCATCTGCTGAAATGGTGGCCAAGAAGAGCCCAGAAACCAAGAACAAGGAGGCTGTGGTGTGACTTACAGGGAAAATATACGTGTTAGAGAGGCTTCATCCAGGCATGAGCGAGAGTGCTGCTGACTGCAAGTTCAATGTAAATGAATCAACAAGATACATCCAATAAAAAAAAGAAGAGGAAATTCACCAATCCACGTGTGAGGCCACTCCAAAAAGTGTTAAATTAACATCTATGATGTACAATGAAGGAATTGGGACAAAAATGGAAAAGTGGATTTGCTAAATGGAAAAGCTAAATTTGTGGATTTTTGAGATGACAAATGATTATCTAAATAAAATTTGAAAGTGTGAGATTGAAAGCCAAAGAAATTTACAATCAGATTACTCATAGTCAGGAAAATGTGAAACTCTTCTCAGCTAGCACTGGCTGACTCACACAATTCAAAAAGCAATATAATGTGAAAAATGTTAAAATTAACATTTTACCCTAACTTAAAGGTAAGTTCTACAGAGCCAGAGTCTATGAAAGAATTTTAAAAAAATCTGCTGAGTATTATATAGGAAAAGGGTTAAATGGAAAAGCAGATTTTCAATGTTGATGAGATTGGCTTTTTTTACAAGCATGATGTTGGCAAGGAACATATATAAAGCAAATTTCTTCTTGGAGGGGTTAGTTTTCCCTAATCCAGAGATCACAGTGACTTTACAGACTCTAACCCCCATGAATAGTGAAAATCAACTATATATTTCTTAATATAAATATGAAGGTTTATATCTTCATAATAGGTGGAATATTTATATTTTCCTAATTTTTCCCCTTCCTTTGCTCTGTAACCTTTCAGGTCCTCCCTCCATGAGGTAGTCACTATTTCCCCACTCCTTGGAGCAGTATCAGTTTTTTTTCTTGTTCTGGGAAATATAATATTGGAAAAGTGATGCTGTGCTCCTTCTGAGACTAGGCCTCAAGAGGCCCGGCAGCTTTCCCTGCTCTCTCTTTGAACCCCTGAGATTGACATATGAACACACATAGGACAGAGGCAAGTGTTCGAGCCAAGGTCATCCTAGACCAGTCAGTACCTTGCCAAGTGCTGGGCAGGTGAGCAAGCTTTGGTACAAACTGGAATAATTGCCCAAACAAATTCACCAACAGAACCAACCTCAACCTGTAGACTCAGGAGCAATAATAAACAGGTGTTATTTTAAGACATTGACCTTTGGGGTAATGTGTTATACAGCTAAAACATAACTAATATAGATGTTGAGAAACTCTGTCCAATTTCCTTGATACTCTGTCTCAGATATAACTTCGAATAACATGTTATGGAGATTAAAGGAGAATCAGCTTCAATTCTCAAGTATTTAATGAGTCACAAGATTTTGTATGTGTTGGACTTGACCTCTGGAATAATCCTTAATGTTCACACCTCCAGAAAAGGTCTCATACCAGAAGTGTGGCATGGTAATATTGTCCTAATGAATGAGCAATTAACCTGCATGTTGGAGAAACAAGTATCTGTGCCCACAGTCCTCTAACAGCCTTACTGTTTAGATCAGTAACACACCCGCTTCTTTAACAGTGAACACCTGTTCAACATCCATGTATGTGTAACCCCAGGGCATTTTTATCTCTCACAATGGTAAGTTAAAGGAGTCCAATTCTGTTGTATGAATATACACGGTGAGTTTAATGTTGAGTAATTATTCATGCTTGTTTTCTTTCTGTCAAAATTCCTGCAAATGCCCCAGTTTAATGATGTAATTTTAGACTTGAACATCTCAAAGTTATGTAATTAATTATATTCAGCTTCAATAAAGATCACTAATTGATTCAAGCCACCAGCAGGACACCTGAAAGTGTCAGTTACACATTACGAATGGTCTCATGAGGCCTAAGTATGACAGCTAATTAGATTTCTACATTTTTTTAATTAAATTTTGTTTGGCTAAGGTCATACATTTAGTCCACAGTTGAATGTTTAATACCTAGTTTTAAGTTAATATTCACTGAAGAACTTGAGTATTATAGCACTAAATATAATTAAGAGCTAAAATGCATTAAGTGTATTTCCGAATTTTGATAATAAGGAAAAATGATAATTGTGTGACTTATTAATGCCATCTTAGAGCATTTAATAAGAAGCCTGACTAAGGCCTATCTGTCTCAGGAAATGTAACTTTGTTTTACTCATTCCCTATTCACAACTTTCTCAAAAGTTTGTGATTAGGGCCCACACTTTCTCAAATCAAAGGTTAACTTACAGAAAATCAGAAAAATCAGGTTTTCATTGGTTCTGCTGCCCTAGACATTTGAGGGGAAAGATGGGTGTCATGAAGAATGTGGAGTTTTGAAAAGTGAGTAAAATTTTGAAAATCTGAATGAAAAAAGAAGAGACCCCAGTGAGGATTCACAACATGAGAAATGGCATGGAAGTGGGAATGGTCTTCTGAGGGAATGAGATATGGAGCTTGAGCTTCCATATGCTTCAATCCACCATGATTCTAAGTGTGTACAAGGAACCCAAGTCAGTGCTAAATGAATGCTCTGAGTGAAAAGCACAAAGAAATGGAGATATTCAAGTGGGAGGGGTACCACAAACAGAGATTCACTTTTGCAACACTTTGCTACAGTTATGGATTGAAGGAGAGGTCATGTAACAAAGGATCATAATGTTATGCCAGCACTTTAGTTTTTTATTTGAGGAAATGGAAAAAATTTTTACTTCTGAGTTATTTCACATCTATAGAAGGACATGTAAGTTTTATCAAAGAAACTCACAAAGTGGAAAAACTTTACCTAAAATGAAAGTTTCAGAAGTGTATTAGTTACCTACTGCTATATTACAAATTAACCCCCAAATTTGTAGGCTTATAAAGCACACATTTATTGTCTCATGGATTCTGTGGGTCAGGAGTCCAGGCCTGGCTTAGCTGGGTATTTGCCTTCAGAATCATTTTCAAGGGTGCAATCAATTTGTCAGCTATGGCTGCAGTCTTATCCGAAAGGTCATCTGTGGAGGATCCCATCCAAACTCACTTATGTGGCAGTTGGCAGGATTCAGTTACTTGTGCCCTTGTGGCTTGGGGACATAAACTTCAGCTCCTTGCTAGTTGTTGCCTGGAGGTTGACCTCAGTTCCTTGGCAGGCGGGATGCTCCAATGGTGTAGCCTGTCTCATAAAAAAAAAAAAAAAAAAAAATGCAAGCCAAGAAAGGAAGAGAGAGTAGACCAGGAGAAGGAATCCTAGCAAGATTAAATCATAGTCACTTTTAGCATAACCATAGAAATTGCATCCCTCCACATTTGCCTTATTCTATTCCTTAGAAACAAGTCACTAAGTCCAGCCTACACCTGAGCATAGAATTAGTTCCTCAAAGGGTCATGAGTCTCTTTCCCCTCACAGGTACTATGAAGAGGCAATCTTAGAAGTCTGCTGAACACAAAAAAGGCTCTGGTAAAATGGAAAACCTCATATTCTGCTGATAAAATTGTAAATGTGCATAGCTCCTTGGCAATATTTGTTCAAATGATAAATGTGCATATTTATCATTGAACTATTCTAATGTGGGACTATCCTAAAGACAGAGTCAGAGATACATAGCAAAAATATGAGAACATCTGTCTTAATTCAGGCTCTATTTGGAGAGATGACACCTAGGAAGAACATAACTGATCCCCATTGAGGTTCAAGATAAGTCAAATTATGTTTAAATTTGGGGTTGTTATCTTGTAATTGAACATGAGCTTTATTCGCTCAGCTATGTATCTTCAGGATAATCATACATAGAAGCATATAGGCCTACTTCAGTCTTACTAATTATCTTGGTCTTATTAATGTCTACACAGTCAAATGTTAGTTAACACTTGTTTGTATAAATATTGCATAATTACTTAACATTTAAATGATTAAATATTTTGGTTGTTCTAAGTCTTCAGCTTTTACATTCTCTTAAGTAAACTTTAAGTAGAGGATAAATTCCTGATTGTGAAACTTCTTAAAGAATTTATGTATGTTGGACAGTGTAAGTGAAATGGTAATAATGTCACGCACATACATAATGCAGGGTGAGGACAAGCATCTGGCATGATGCTGACTTGAAGCTGTTGTTTCCTTCCCAGTCCACCCAGATCCCTGGCAGGAAGACTGAAGGGAGGATGAGCCAGAGCAAACCAAACAGGACTGTGCAGACACCCATGGAGTATGGGTGTGTCTGCAAAGAGTGAAGAGGGACATTTCGTTGGTGCCTGGACTTTTCTTAATGTTTGCTGAATAACATGGTGCCACCAGTTCTTGAGCACAGGCTCATAGGACCTATGGAGCTGTCCAGGCAGGAGTGGGCAGTACCAAATCATCAACCTCCCAATGGCTCCCAAGTAGAATAGCAGATGGATGGTCTAGTGTTCTGGAGCCTGGGAAGAAGAAACACAGGGTGGCTGGGTGTGGGAGTCCACACTTTGCCACGTCAGAGGAAACCTGGCCCCGTGCAGCCAAGTGACAATTTGCTCTCCTCACTCCAGGAGACCCCAGACGCCCAGGGAGCTGCATAGATAAGCCCTGAAGCGAGTGAAGCTGTATGCCCAGCCTGACTGCATCCCTACTCCAACTCCATCCCCACCCACCAGCTGCCTCTGCGCCTGTGCAAACAGAAGACTGCAGATGTTTCCTACCGCTTCTGTTAGCAGGACAGAGCACACGGTGTAGAAAGGGCCAGGGGATGGATGAAGAGAGTAGAACTATCCCTCTGTGCTCACACACACTTGCAACCAATATTTTTGGAAGAATAAAAGAGGAACTGGTATTATTGAACAGGCAGGATTTAAGAGGACAAGGTGGGCAATTATTACTATTTTTTGGCCCATTGTCCTTCCATCTGCCCTGTGGGTAAGGTCTTTCCCTGTCCCCTGGATGAAAACTCAGGCAGATCACAAAGCTTTTCTAGTCACATTCACAAAAGGAAGTGTCCTCAGGTCACTGTCACACATGACAGCAGTCTCATTTTGATCCTTAAACAGCTCATCCCAGGTATTAATGAAAGCATCAAATTCTTATCCACATTCTTGGGTCCCTGTGCAGATTTGACCCAGACCTAGAAACATTAATAGAGTGAACAGGGCCATGATGGACATATGCATAACACACGTGCACACACACACACAAGCATGTGTATATGTGTACATCTGTGTATGTACATGTACCTGTGTGTGTCTGAGGAAGGGTCACAGTAGGCTAATGCAGATGTGAATATAGACGTGCATATATTGCTGTTCTATTGTGGTCACTCTTCTAGCACCTTCACCTGGTCCATCTACTGTTTCAGAACCACTAGGGCGGGAGGCCCTGGAGAGGACAGAGGAGGCAGGAAAGGGCTCACCAGGCTGTCACCTGCTTTTGAGCGGTCTTTGCTTGGCAAATGTTCCTTCTTCTTTGGGGGGATGTTCTGTGTCCTGCCGAGGACTGCCACCTGCAGTTCTCTGGATTTGGGAGACAGCTCTGTCCTCACCACTGTGCTGGGCCACACGGCCCCCATCTTCACCACCCTGCATGTGGCTCTTCTGAAGGATCCCAGCTTCTCCATCCCATGAGTCCAAATGGGTCTGTGGGGACCTCACCCACCTGCATCCCTGCCGTGGTAGGGGAGCAGCTCACCCCCTCTTGCTCTTGCTGTTTCAGGCACACACGTCCCCTTTGCTCTTAGCTTCTCAGATGTGTTTCAGTCCCTTCTTGTCCCTCAAACTTTAGAGGACAAAAACAAAGCTATTCATTAAAACCTGAAGCTGAAACCTCTCATGAAGGTGAGATAAAACTTTCCCCTTTCCTCTTTCTGGGCAGGTAGGGAGGGTGGGGGTTGCAGCACTCTGACAACTCTCTCCAACCCCCCATGTGCCCACATCAAATCTTCTCAGAACCAGTGGGTTGGTAGTGGAGGATTCACCATCTCTCTGCATCCTGTGCGGTGATCTCACACCTGGTTTTAGGTGGAGGGGGATTCTGTGCCTTTGTGACTGCTCTCAGATTGGGCCTCTGCCAAAACGGACAAAAACCCCATTTTAGCATCATGTTCACATTTAATACCTTATTCAGCATAAATTCCTTTAGATGCTATTAGATTGAAAAAAGAGAAACCCATCCATTCATTAAAAAATAAGCTTTATGAGACAAAATGCTTTTAATACAACTGTATTTTTTTCATTTTAAGTAAATTTAAAATAGTACATTTTTGAAAAAGCAAATACAAAAATTTCAAAATGCAGAAAAAAAATCTGTATTTACTGTATAAAAAATAATTCATAAAATACTAGGGAGAAATTATCTATGATGTTCGGAGTCTTTTTATCTTAATATTTTCTAAGATCAAAAATTTCATTTTGTAGGTTTCATGTTATAGTTTATTTTCTTGTTTGTATACTTATTTTTTTTTTTTTATTGTTGGGGATTCATTGAGGGTACAATAAGCCAGGTTACACTGATTGCAATTGTTAGGTAAAGTCCCTCTTGCAATCATGTCTTGCCCTCATAAAGTGTGACACACACCAAGGCCCCACCCACCTCCCCCTTCCCTCTTTCTATTCCCCCCCATAACCATAATTGTCATTAATTGTCCTCATATCAAAATTGAGTACATAGGATTCATGCTTCTCCATTCTTGTGATGCTTTACTAAGAATAATGCCTTCCACGTCCATCCAGGTTAATACGAAGGATGTAAAGTCTCCATTTTTTTTAATGGCTGAATAGTATTCCATGGTATACATATACCACAGCTTGTTAATCCATTCCTGGGTTGGTGGGCATTTAGACTGTTTCCACATTTTGGCGATTGTAAATTGAGCTGCAATAAACAGTCTAGTACAAGTGTCCTTATGATAAAAGGATTTCTTTCCTTCTGGGTAGATGCCCAGTAATGGGATTGCAGGATCAAATGGAAGGTCTAGCTTGAGTGCTTTGAGGTTTCTCCATACTTCCTTCCAGAAAGGTTGTACTAGTTTGCAGTCCCACCAGCAATGTAAAAGTGTTCCCTTCTCTCCACATCCACGCCAGCATCTGCAGTTTTGAGATTTTGTGATGTGGGCCATTCTCACTGGGGTTAGATGATATCTCAGGGTTGTTTTGATTTGCATTTCTCTAATATATAGAGATGATGAACATTTTTTCATGTGTTTGTTAGCCATTCATCTGTCGTCTTTAGAGAAAGTTCTATTCATGTCTCTTGCCCATTGATATAAGGGATTGTTGGCTTTTTTCATGTGGATTAATTTGAGCTCTCTATAGATCCTAGTTATCAAGCTTTTGTCTGATTGAAAATATGCAAATATCCTTTCCCATTGTGTAGGTTGTCTCTTTGCTTTGGTTATTGTCTCCTTAGCTGTACAGAAGCTTTTCAGTTTAATGAAGTCCCATTTGTTTATTTTTGTTGTTGTTGCAATTGCCATGGCAGTCTTCTTCATGAAGTCTTTCCCCAGGCCAATATCTTCCAGTGTTTTTCCTATGCTTTCTTTGAGGATTTTTATTGTTTCATGCCTTAAGTTTAAGTCCTTTATCCATCTTGAATCAATTTTTGTGAGAGGGGAAAGGTGTGGGTCCAGTTTCAGTCTTTTACATGTAGACATCCAGTTCTCCCAACACCATTTATTGAATAGGGAGTCTTTCCCCCAAGGTATGTTCTTGTTTGGTTTATCAAAGATTGGGTGGTTGTAAAATGTTAGTTTCATTTCTTGGTTTTCAATTTGATTCCAAGTGTCTATGTCTCTGTTTTTGTGCCAGTACCATGCTGTCTTGAGCACTATGGCTTTGTAGTACAGACTAAAATCTGGTATGCTGAAGCCCCCAGCTTTATTTTTGTTACAGAGAACTGCCTTAGGTATATGGAGTTTTATCCAGTTCCATACAAAACGCAGAATTATTTTTTCCAAATCTTGAAAGTACGAGGTTGGTATTTTGATAGGAATGGCATTGAATAGGTAGATTGCTTTGGGAAGTATAGACATTTTAACAATGTTGATTCTTCCCATCCATGAGCATGGTATGTTCTTCCATTTGTTAATAGCCTCTGCTATTTCCTTTCTGAAGATTTCATAGTTTTCTTTATAGAGGTCCTTCACCTCCTTCGTTAGGTATATTCCTAGGTATTTCATTTTCTTTGAGACTATGGTGAAGGGAGTTGTGTCCTTAATTAGCTTCTCATCTTGACTGTTATTAGTGTACACAAAGGCTACTGACTTGTGGACATTGATTTTCTATCCTGAAACATTACTGTATTTTTTGATGACTTCTAGGAGTCTTGTGGTTGAGTCTTTGGGGTTCTCTAAGTATAAGATCATGTCGTCAGCAAAAAGGGAGAGTTTGACCTCCTCAGCTCCCATTTGGATTCCCTTTATTTCCTTGTCTTGCCTAATTGTATTGGCTAGAACTTCCAGCACTACGTTGAATAGTAAAGGTGACAGAGGACAACCTTGTCTGGTTCCAGTTCTAAGAGGAAAAGCTTTCAGTTTTACTCCATTCAGTAAAATATTGGCTGTGGGTTTGTCATAGATAGCTTCAATCAGTTTTAGAAATGTGCCACCTATGCCTATACTCTTCAGTGTTCTAATTAGAAAAGGATGCTGGATTTTATCAAATGCTTTTTCTGCATCTATTGAGAGGATCATGTGATCTTTATTTTTGCCTCTGTTAATATGGTGGATAATGTTTATAGACTTGCGTATGTTAAACCAGCCTTGCATCCCTGGGATGAAGCCTACTTGATCATGATGAATGACTTTTTTGATGATAAGCTGTAATCTATTGGCTAGGATTTTGTGGAGAATTTTTGCATCTATGTTCATGAGTGAGATTGGTCTGAAATTCTCCTTTTTGTTTGGGTCTTTTCCTGGTTTTGGTATCAGGGTGATGTTTGCTTCATAGAATGTGTTGGGAAGATTCCTTCTTACTCAGTTTTTTGGAATAATTTCTGCAGTACAGGAATAAGCTCTTCCTTGAAGGTTTGATAGAATTCTGGAGTGAAGCCATCTGGACCAGGGCATTTTTTGGTTGGAAGATTTTTTATTGTTTCTTTGATCTCAGTGCTTGAAATTGGTCTGTTCAGGAGCTCTATTTCTTCCTGGCTGAGTCTAGGGAGAGGGTGTGATTCCAAATATTGATCCATTTCTTTCACATTGTCAAATTTCTGGGCATAGAGTTTCTGGTAGTATTCAGAGATGATCTCTTGTATCTCTGTGGGATCAGTTGTTATTTCCCCTTTATCATTTCTGATTGAGGTTACTAGAGATTTTACTTTTCTATTCCTTGTTAGTCTGGCCAATGGTTTATCTATTTTATTTATTTTTTCAAAAAACCAACTCCTGGTTTCATTAATTTTCTGAATGATTCTTTTGTTTTCAATTTCATTGATCTCTGATTTGATTTTGGATATTTCTTTTCTTCTACTGAGTTTAGGCTTAGATTGTTCTTCTTTTTCCAATTCCATAAGATCTCTTGTGAGATTGTTGATGTGCTCTCTTTCTGTTTTTCGAATGTAGGCATCTAAAGCGATGAATTTTCCTCTCAAAACTGCTTTTGCAGTATCCCAGAGGTTTTGGTAGCTTGTGTCTTCATTGTTGTTATGCTCAAGGAAGTTAATGATTTGCTGTTTTATATCTTCCTTCACCCATCTGTTGTTCAACAGAAGATTGTTTAGTTTCCATGCCTTTGGGTGGGGTCGAGCATTTTTGTTAGAGTTGAGTTCCACCTTTAGTGCCTTATGGTCTGAGAAGATACAAGGTAAAATTTCAATTCTTTTGATTCTGTTGATATTTGTTTTGTGTCCCAGGATATGATCAATTTTGGAGAATGTTCCATGGGGTGATGAGAAGAATGTCTATTCTTTATCTTTGGGATGGAGTGTTCTATATGCATCTATCAAGCACAGTTGTTCTAGGGTCTCATTTAAGTCTCTTATATCCTTGTTTAATTTCTGTTTAGAGGATCTGTCCAGGTCTGTAAGAGGAGTGTTAAGGTCCCCTGTTATTATGGTATTATCAGATATCATATTGCTCAGACTGAGTAAGGTCTGTTTCAAGAATCTGGGAGCATTTAAATTGGGTGCATAGATATTTAGAATTGAAATGTCTTCTTGTGGTATTTTTCCCTGGACCAATATAAAGGGACCATCTTTGTCTTTTTTGACTTTAGTTGCTTTAAATCTACATGTATCTGAAAATAAGATTGCAACTCCTCTTTTCTTCTGAATTCCATTTCCCTGAAAAATTGTCTTCCAACCCTTGACTCGGAGCTTTAATTTGTCTTTTGAAGCCAGGTGTGTTTCTTGCAGACAGCAAATGGATGGTTTGTGTTTTTTAATCCAGTCAACCAATCTATGTCTCTTCAGTGGGGAATTCAAGCCATTAACATTTATTGAGATAATTGATAAGTGTGGTAGTATTCTATTCGTCTTATTTTGTGAGAGTCCATTGCTTAGTTTTATCTTTTGCATCAGTGTGGAGGTTAGGTTCTGTCCTTTAATTTCTGAGTTCTTACTTTGCTGCTGATCCATTGTGGTGGTCAGTGTGCAGAACAGGTTGAAGTATTTCCTGTAGAGCTGGTCTTGTTGTGGCGAATTTCCTCAATGTTTGTATATCCGTAAATGATTTGATTTCTCCATCAATTTTGAAGCTTAGCTTAGCAGGGTACAGAATTCTGGGCTGGAAATTGTTCTGTTTAAGTAGATTAAAGGTAGATGAGCATTGTCTTCTTGCTTGGAAAGTTTCATTAGAGAAGTCTGCGGTCACTCTGATGGATTTGTAGGTCAACTGGCACTTACTCCTGGCAGCTTACAGAATCTTTTCTTTTGTCTTGGCTTTGGACAGGTTCATCACAATGTGTCTTGGAGAAGCTCGGTTAGAGTTGAGGCGACCTGGGGTCCGATATCCCTCTGAAAGCAGTGTGTCAGAATCTTTGGTGATATTTGGGAAATTTTCTTTTATAATATTCTCTAGTATGGCTTCCATTCCTCTGGGGCATTCTTCTTCCCCTTCTGGAATTCCTATAACTTGTATGTTGGAACGCTTCATAAAGTCCCATAATTCTGACAGTGAATGTTCTGCTTTCTCTCTCTTCTTTTCTTCCTCTTTTACTATCTGAGTTGTCTCAAAAACTTTGTCTTCTCCCTCTGAAATTCTTTCTTCTGCATGTCTAACCTTTTGCTGATACTTTCCATTGCGTCTTTAAGTTCCCTGATTGACTGTTTCATTTCCTTCAGCTCTGCTATATCCTTTTTATATTCTTCATATCATTCATCTCTGATTTGATTCTGTTTTTGGATTTCATTTTGGTTATTTTCCACTTTATTATCAGTTTCCTTCATTGTTTCCATCATTTCTTTCATTGTTTTCAACATGTGTATTCTAAATTCCCTTTCTGTCATTCCTAACATTTCTGTATAGGTGGAATCCTCTGCAGTAGCTACCTCATGGTCCCTTGGCGGGGTTGTTCTGGACTGGTTCTTCATGTTGCCTGGAGTTTTCTGCTGATTCTTCCTCATGGGTGATTTCTTTTATCTGTTTCCTTGCCCTAATTTTCCTTTCACTTCCTCTTGCTCTTTAAGTTCTCGTGCCTGTGGACTGAAAGGCTAAGGCAAGAGAATCCCTCAAGACCAGAATTTAGAAGTTGCTGTGAGCTGAGATGCCATGGCACTCCACCCAGGACGACAGCTTGAGGCTTATTTCACAGCTTCAGAGATGTCCCGGTGTCCTCCCTACAGATCTCCCAGTACCTTCAGGTCACGCGTTACAGAGACTGCCACTGAGACGACTAGGATCTCCAGGAGATGGAACTTTCTCCTTTGTCCTATTAGCGTCTCACGCTCATGCCAGCGCCGTATGTGGGGGCGAACAGAGCGCGGGGCTCTACCCGAGCAAACATATTTAAGTCCAGGGGCAACGCTACTGCAGCAACCCCAGTTCTGGCCAGAGGCCCCAACTCTTGTTTGTATACTTATTAAATATCTCTAAACATTATTCAATAAATTTTTTCTTCTTGTAACTGTAAAATTTAGGATAGAACGTATCCCTGGCCTGACATAGAGCCTAGGCTACTACTGTCACCCAAGGGACACATCAGAATATTTAGGGCACAGTCACCCAAGACTGACTTCATTCTGAAATGATTGTGCATGACAAGATGATGCTTGTCCCACTGGGCCAGGAGGCAGACGTCTGCTCCCTTCTGCCTTGACAGAGCTTTGGCACAGTTCCCAAGGACCACCTAACTAAACACCCTAGGGGGCCCGTTGATTCAGATGTCTGATTCAGACTCACTCAGTGACACGACTCTTTTAATCTGGGTAACTTTGTCACAAGATGATGATCAAAGCTTCAATAAACCAAAACACTGAGCAGGAGAATTTCTACCAAACCTGATCTAGGTATATAAAGGTATGTACAGCCTCCTTCCAGGAAGAATTTAGAATTTCTGGTAAATGGCTAAGTAATTTTCTGGTAAACTTTCATAGAACTAAGAATTGAGTGATGTTTAACCAAGAATACCTTTTTCTTCGATCTAGTTTGACTATAACTGGCTAACCATGTGTATTTTCCAATAAATGTCCCCATCAGTGTGAACTCTTTCAATAAGGCTACTGGAGGTCTCTACTCTTTCAGCAAATTCCTTGAAATAAAGCTCATAACTAAGGTGTTTAGAAACTCTTTTTAATGAGCTTAACCTTTCCATAAGTTTCTGTCTGAATCACATTGATGTAACATGCTTTCAGCTCAGGGAAGAATGGGTATTTCTTTCCTATTTCCTGTACCAAGGAAGATAAGCTCATTTCAGCTGAGACACACAACCATTCATTCGGTAACTGAGGAGTGAACATAACAGCACGTGAACTCCCTACCCGTTGTCTGTGGATCTGTCTGCCTGCCTGCCTGTCTGTCTCCCCACCTGGGCAGGGCTGTCTATGCAGGCTGCATCCCAGCCCAGGCCGGGTCCTCTGCCAGTGCAGGGTGAAGGATGCTGCCTGGAGTGTCAGAAGGGAGATCTCTACCTGCTCAGGGAAGATGCCCTGAAGGAAGGCGAACTGGTGAGTGATGTGGGGACCCAACTGACAGAAATTAGAAAAGAAAAAGTAGAGTCATACTGGAGTGGAGGTGGCCCTCTTTCCTCTAAACGGCAATTCAATTTTTTTTTTAAAGGACAACACCATGAGGTGTCCTGAAGTGACAGTACAGAGGAGCACCAGTAAGGAGCCCAGACTCATGTGTCTTGTTCTGCCTTTCCACTAATTTATTGCAAAACACTGGAAACTCCCCACTTCTCCCTGGACTGCAGTTTGGCCCAGCTGAGAAACCAGTGGGTGGGACTTGATTGGTCTCTAAGCTACCTTTCAGCATCCTTGCCCGGTCACTGCCTCTAGCCATGGACATACATGCTCAGCCCTGCCACCATGGAACAGATATCTCAGGGACATCCAGGGACAGCCAAGGACAGCCGGGCCTTTTCTGAGCCTGGAGGGAACCAGGCCCTACAGGAGGCCTTGAGCTCCTGGCTTTTCCTGAGAATGTGGCTGATAACTCCATGTGGCCACCAGGTGGTGCCACTCTCCAAGGCACTGTGCATGCACTAGATTCCAGAAGGTCATTTGAACGCCCTTGGAGCTCAACCACTTGCAAGAAGATAACCCAGGCTGATGTTTAGTAAATACACTAGGGTGCTGGCTCCTCTCCAGGGATGAAAAGGAACAAACACATAACCAGACACCGAGAAAAAGTAAAATGTGGGAAGAGAGCTGAGGAGATGAGCCTCCTCTCTGGGCAGGGTGGGTGAGCAGGGACTGGGGCTAGGGTTCCCCCTCAGGGCTGACTTTGGCACAGTGGTTCCCATCCATGACCCCTCAGCCCTACCGTTACCCCAGATGGCCTCCTCCCACAGCTGTGAACTCAGAGCCATGAGGATGTTGCAATCTTCATTTCTGGAGAAAACACGAGACAGTTGTTTCTCTGACCCAGGGGCTTTGGCCTGTGGTCCCTGCAGCTGTCTCTCCATGAGGAAGAGGCAGACAGGGGCTGGAGACAGCACTGAATGGGGACCATCTCATCTGAGAAGCATTCCCCTTCTCTGACAAATTCAACAAACTTCCCCTGAACCCTGTGCCAGGCCTCCCTGAGACAGTGCTGAGCAGGCCTCCAGGAATGTCCCGTCCAGCAGGCAAATGGCTCTGCAGATGATGGCACAGAGGCTGAAGAGGGGCACCTGGTCTTCCAAGGAGAGAGTGACTCACCCTATTTCCACCAGGGACACAGGCTGGGTAGGAAAGGCTTACCGGGCAGTGGACGCTGAACCAGCACTGCAGGAAGTCACTAGGAAGCCGGGGGCTCCAGGCAGGGGACTTTCAGAGCAAAGGGGTCAGAAGGGGCCTGTGGAGGGCTGGAGGGTACTGGGACAGCTGGAGGAGGAGCCGGAGAGGCAGGCAGCAGACAAAACCTGAGTGTGTGGGGGTAAAGAGCCCTGCATCATGGGAGAGCCAGGCATGGCCATCCCTGGGCTTGTCAGACAGGTGAGAAGAAGGGCCATGTCTGGGGAGGAGGCTGAAATTGGTTGGCAGGGAGCGTGGGGCCCGCCTGAGCCGGACTCATGGGTAGGACTTTGCAGCAAGATAGTGAAGTCCAGCACAGGCAGAAACAAGGCAGCGAAGGGGAATCACTAGCCAGCAGCAAAATCAGCCGAAGAAACATCAGCCCCTTCGGTGGGTCCAAATCATCCTTTTGAGAAAGCCACGGGAGAGAAATCCTCAAGATGCAATTTATGTGTAAATCAGCTTGTGTCTTCACTGGATAACAACAGAGGATATTTGAAGATCTTGTCATCCTTGTTCTTTGTTCACTGATTTTTTTTCCTGATGGAATTGTTTGAAAATTCCAAGTTTAACATGACTCATGATTGTCCAAACCCAGCTCTATGCTCAGTGTCATTTCCCATTTCTCAGGAGTAGCTTGGCCTCCACGAAGCATCAAAAACAAAGCGATGAGATGAAGCCAGAATCAAAAGGCAGAAAAAATGTGGTCATGAAGCAGCATTGGTCATGGGACCAGTTTCCCCTCACAGTTGTTTTTACTTACTGTTTACATCAATCCTGCAAGCAGTGTCGATTGCCCCCTCCCCGCCCACCCTGGCCCTAACCAGAGCCAGCTCGGCCACAGGGAGACAAGCCAACCTCTGCTCACTGGGAAAGGACTCCTTCCAAGGCCTGTTGCTGTGTGTCTGCTGGCTCTATCTGCGCCTGAGCTCTTTGCAAGACCACTGCACAGGCCACGGCATCTGCTACCCCGGGGAGCCCTCCTGGGAGGCAGGGAGGTGCCCACCCTGCGGGTTGAGATACACACCTCACTCTGCAGCTCCATTGTACGGGGCCACGTCCACAGGTCACAAAGGGACAAGACCTGAGCCTGGCCCCTAATACAAGCCTTTGTTCTTGGCAGGACCCCATGTATTGTCCTCAAAAGAAGTCTCCATGGGTAACAAGTCACTGAATAAAGACCCCCAAAACTAGGTGACAAGAAGAGGAGAATATGGTCTTTGAGAGGCCTAGTCTCAAAGGAGCTAGTCTGAGCCCCAGTGAGGTCCCTGTCATGGACTTGGAGTGGAGCCCATTGCCCGAGAGTGCTGAGCAGATTGCAAACCAACCATGTAGACTTGGACCACTGACGTTAATTCTCCAAGGCTTCCTTCCCCTCACGCACATGCGAGGGTTTAACTGGATGGTCTCTAAATGCCCTCTAGCATAGGATTCTCTCTTACAAAAATTACAACTTACTGATTCAGTGTGATTACTGGGTTGAGGACAGAAGATTCAAACCAGGAAATAATTGGCCCCTGCCTCCAGCGCATCCACCGTCTGGGAGGGACAGTGTACATGTGCACAGCAGATGCACCATAGAAGTGATGGACACCAGGTGAGACACAGCAGTTGGAGGGAACAGCAGGTGCAGTGACGGGGACACGGGAAAGAGTGCAGTGTCTGAAAACAGATAAAGTATTCCTATGGGCCATGAGGTGAAAGGAAAAGTTAGGTGAAATAATGCCTGAAATTTTAAGCAGAGTCAAGAGCCATGGAGGACCTTGACCGTCACACTAACAAGGTCAGCACCAGCACACAATTCTGTCTATGCCAGAAACAAGGAGAAAACGTACATCCCTGAGTCCATGCGAGCCCCCCTCCACATGCAGGAGTAACCTTGGCGAGGGACTGAGCTAAGACTTAGTTCCAATCCAATCCAGAAATTCATTTTTGTAAAGATAGGCAGCCCCAGCCCCAAGGGAGGCATCAGCTCAGCACATCAGTGAGTTTGCAGGGCCCTCTCCCAGCAGTCTTCCCATTCCTGTTCTGGCAGACTGGAGGGCAGGAGAGTTCTGAGTCTATATCAGGACAGGTGTGGCTGTGGTCACATGGCTGAACTCCAGAACTCTGGAGTAAGTTCCAAAAAGAGCAAGAACCTCTCAATATTCCCCATGACCGGAGACTAAGCCATCTGGGCGAATGGCCACAGGTGGTCCAGGGGACAGTTTCCAAAAGACCAAAGCAGGAAGAAGTGCCACACAACCTTGGTAAGCTGGGTCCCAGTGGAGATGCCAGGTGTGGAGGAAACACAGTGGACTGAGTTAGCACAGCTGAGGCTCAGTGCAGCCTCTACAGCACACAATTGAGACTTTGAGCACGTTCCTTCGGGTTTTGAAGCCTATTTCCTCCTCTGTAAAATGGGACCAGAGCCTCCTCTTTTGCAGAGTTGCTGTAGGGATTGAATGAGACCATTGGTATGTGACAGAGATGTCTGGCTGCCTGCCAAAAACACATACTGCTGAGAAGTGGGGGCCAAGAAGGGATGTGTCTTCCAGCCCCTACATTGGGGCAAGGGCATGAGACTGGGTTCAGGTCCTCAGAATAATGGGGAGGCAACATGCAGGTGTTGACACTGGCCCATAAAACCCTTTCATGGATTCCTCCATCCTCTTTCTTTCTCTATCGGTGATCCCCCAAGGCAGGTCTTACAGGTGGCAGGCTGGGCATTAGCTTTCCCTCTCCACCCCAGCCCCCACTCACTGACCCTCACAGGACTAAGAAATAAACTTCTAAATGAAGTCACGGAGATTTCAGACCTTCATAGCCGTCAGTTCACCTAAACCAATGCAGTGTTGAGAGCCCAGCACTGTGCCTCACATACAGAAATGAAAGCCTTTTACAAACAGTCACTGGGGAGGGGGCGGGTGTCTAAGTATCTGCCAGGTGGTGAGCTCCTTGTTAGACAAGACCCCTGAGTGAGAAGCATTCTGTCTTCCAGGAACTTGCTGTCCATGAGAAACTATGACAAGGACACGGATAATGGAAGTGCAGGTGATAAAGGGCTATAGCAAGCTGAGCCCAGTGCCAGGAAATCGAGGCCAGCAGCATTCTCAGCCTTTACCTCTGCCTCCTTTGGGAAGCCCTCCCCAGTCTTCCTCGCTTGGCTCAGGAGTTACCGCCGGGGAGGGAGAACAAGGGAGAGTGTTCTCTAAGCAGACAGAAGAAGGTGGTGAAGGCGTGGAGGTGACAGGCATATGTGGGTGGAGATGGCAGTCCAGTAGCTTACTTTACACAATTTGAAGACAAATTGTGAGTGGTGAGAGTCGACCCTGGGGCAAGGACCAGCCAGCCCCTGAAAACCTGCACAGCACCATGAGGAGGGGCGAGCTTACCCTTAAACGATGGTGCATGATGAAGAAATGAGTATGGGAGAGAGACACTATTTGCTCCTTAGAAGCGTTACTCCAGCTGAAATTGAGGGCAAACTAGTGGAAGTGGGATCACATGCAGGCTCCCTCTGGAACCCACATGAGATGGCTGGTCGTGACCACTAACATGTTATGACCACTCGCTGTGCTAATGCACCATCAGAAGTGCTTCACATAGACAGTAGGACCTTGGTCAGTTGACCACCCGAGGGACTGTAGCACACTGGTCAACCCACAGAGGTGGTCAACATAAGAAAGCAGGCCTGCTGTACCGATAAGCAGCATGGCCGGTCTATGAAAATGAGTCAACTTAAGGAGGTGGTCAGCTGTGGAGGGTCTACTGTATGACCTGTTACTTTCCCAAATATACAGACGAGGAGACTAAAAACTGCAATGGTAAACAAAGTAGTGGACTTAACTCCGGCCGCCCAGGATTTCTGACTCCAGAACTCGTATCTTGGACCTGGAGCTGTAATACACTGCTCTGCGCTGAAGGTGGGAACCAAGAGAGTGTGGGTGGAGGAAAGCCAGTGAACCCGAGAAAAAGTCACGTGGCGGAGTCCTGCCCGGTGCACAGGTACCAGGTCTTGGCGTGGGGTAGGAGGTGGTAGCCCCCACTGTGCTTATTTGCTAAGGTTGCTGCAACAAATTATTACAAATTCAGTGGCTTGGAACAGCCTAAATTTAGTCTGTCAAAGTTCCAAAGAGCAGACGTCCAAAATCAAGGTGCTGTCAGGGTTGGTTCCTTCTGGGGGCACTGAAGAAGAATCCATTCAGGCCTCACCCCACTGTGGGAGGTTGATGGCAACCCTGGTGCACCCTGCTCATTACTGCCTCCATCTCCACGTTGCTTTCTCCCCCTTTCTTCTCTTACAGAGACACTTGTGATTGGATTAGGGCCCATCCTCACCTAGGACAACCTAATCTGGAGACCTCTAATGTGATTACAACTCCAATGACCCTTTTTCTGAATACGCTCAGATTCAGAGGCTCAGATGGACATGTTCTAAGGTGCATCATTCAGCGCACTGCACCCACCAGGGTAGCAAACACAGAAAGAGAAGATGTCCAGGGAAAACTACGATGGGTTCCATTTTCAGTAATGCTGGGACTGGAGTGTTTGTGAGATTTCTGAAGAGAAATATCTGGTAAGCGTTAGATATAAGACTCTAAAGCCTTATGTGAGAAATCAGTGCTGAGGAATCATAAATCTTCAGGAAGAAGGTGCAGGAATTGCCCCAGAGCACTCATGTTGGGACTAAGAAAAGAGGATTAGGGCAAAAGAGACACAAAATTTTAGGGACAGGAGAAGAATAAGGAGCCTCTAAAAATCCTAAGAAGAAGTGGCCCAAGTGGCTTAGACTAAAGAGTCTCAGAGGGGCCAGTGGGAGAATCCCAAGAAGTGGCTGCAGGATTTAGCCCCACTGAGACGTCAGGGCCCTTAGTGAGCAGTTTCAGGTAAGTTGGGAGTGACACCCCTGGCAGAGACAAAGGGAAGGAGAGACGGGGCTGTGTGCAGAGGCGGACAAAAGACAGATGTAATTGGAGCTGAAAGGGAAGACGGTGTGGGGGGAGGGGGGAGAAGATTCAAAGTGTGCAATCCATAGTGAGGCTCTGAGAAAGTTCGAGGGCGAGGGAATCAGATCTCAGGCTGAGGTTTCAGACTTACAGCACCGGAAGAACAGGCATTCTTTTGGCTATAAAGAGGGAGTTTTAAAAGGATGGGGAAGGATGTAAGTAGTTGGTAGGTGTGAAGTCAGGAAGTAGAGGAAGATGGGATCTGGTGCCACCTATTTTCTCTGTGAAGCAGGAGATAGGTTATCTGCAGGGAGGGAGTGGGAAGTGGTGGGTGGGAACTCTGAGAATCGTCAAGGTTTTAAATAGTTGCTATGGCTAAGAAAATTGACTCCGGAAACAGGATTGCTTAGCGGCTTCAGGTTCAGACCGTGTGTGTTCCCAGGCAGCCATCTGCACAGTGCCCCAAATCTCCTCAGAGGTCTCTAAGATGGCTCAGAGATGGTGACATTGGTGCAGAGTCAGAGACTCTGAAGAAAATGCAGCAGAAAGATGACAAGGCAGAGAATTGGAGACATGACAAAGAAGGTTGTCAGCATGCGCCTCAAAGCTGGGGTGAGGTAGAAAGTCAGGAAGGGCTGAGTAGACCCGACAGCGGATTGGAGCAGGGCCGGCTCTGGCAGGCTCTCTGAGGACAGGGTCAAGGGCGGGGACAAAGCTGCACCTCCGGGAGCTCAGGAGGCTGTGGGCCGATTTCTGTGAATGTGCAAACTATGAATCAGGGACAGCAGCTCCGGACAATGGCAATATCCAAGGTTGACAGCTGTGGCCCCAAGGAGCAGGGGGGATGCTGTCTTAGCTGGGCTTCCTGGAAGCAGAGTCCGAGGCCAAGATACTTGTGAAAGTGGTTTCCTGAGGGGCTGTGTCCTTTTAGAGAGGAAGCTCAGCACATGTGTGCTCCTGCCTGACCCGACAGCACTCCCGAGTGCAAACGGTGCCATGAAATTGGCACAGCTGGCACTGAGGCAGGAGTCAGCCTTTCGTAGCCCCGAACCAGTCCACTGTTGGTCACTGGCACAAGGTGGCCCTGTTTGGTCAAAGGAAATTCTTGAGGGAAATGGGCAGCTGTGAGCAGTTGGCGGCCCCCCAACCCCAGCAGCTTGTCTGTGCTGTTGCCCTAGTGGCAAAAGGGGGGTTCTAGGTAAGGCCCCAGCAGCACTTACAGCAAACAGTGGCAGCCCCACCTCCCAGTCCCAGATAGGGGCTTCAGGGAGTCAGCACTTCCACAAGAGACAGCAGCTGAGGAATTGTGTCCTCAGGATTACTCAGGCTCCCACCGCTTCAGGAGGTGGAATTTTCCAGGAAGAGTCTGGGAATTGCTTCTCACAGAGCTTCAGATCCAGAGGGCAGAGGGATGCAGTCCAGTAGGAGAGGGAGAGGTCAGAGCATGGACTGAGGGAAGCCCGTAGTAGGGGGTTCATGTGAGAAAGGAAAGGTGATTCAAAGGTGTTGAGCTTAAATGAGGAACATAGAGCTAGATTAGCCCTCTGTGAGGCCGCCAGGTGAATCACCCTAGCCAGGCCTGGAGGGAGAAGGGGACTGGCCCTCTATGAAGATGCTATGAAGACGTTGTTCTACTCCAGCTGGGTCATAATCCAAGGAAAGGAGCTCTCCCCCTGGTGAGCCGAACAATAAATCCTTAAACTGGTCCCAGGACAGCTGCCTTTGGTATTTTGTTCCTAAGGACTACTCCAGAGTCGGACCCTCCAGCAGGGACCAGCATCCTTCTTATGCCAGGACACAGTCCTCTAGAGGAAGCTGTGATGGCTCAGGACACACAAAGGAAACTAATGCTCCATCTCCATCTGACCTACTTCCCAGCTCCTCTCTCCAGCTGAGCTCAGGCAGGGCTGTCTTCCCTAGGTCTATTTAGACAGATGAAGATCTGTGTTCTAGTCCAGTTAATCAGAGGAGGCAAAAAGTTGGCCCAAAAAGCCTGTCAGTGCACCAAATGACAAGCATGCCATTGCATGTACCAATCCAGTGAACTTCATGCCTCTGGACCACAGCTAGGCATGGGAAGAAGCGTGAGAGTGGGTAAACAGCAGGGGTGCCAAGGTCTGTTGTAACTTTTCTCTTCCCAACATGTGAGCTTGTCTCCAGTATTTGTGAGTGAGCAAAGTTCTAAATCATCAAAACTCCACAATCCCTAAGCGCTGGACTGAAGAAAGTGCTCTCCTGTGCACATGTGGTTTGGTCTGCACTGGTCTGCAGTCCTGGCTGCAGTGTGGCCTGGCATCTGAGCAGAACTGCTCACAAGGCCCAGCTGCAATCACCCAGACCGAGCCTCATCCTCAGTCATTCAGGAATGCAGATTATTTTTCCTGGAAATTTCTTTCCCTTTAGAAGTACTTTTGGGTAGAAAGGAGACATTTGGAGAGCTCATGGAAGGGCAGAAACCTCTCTCATTTGCACACCTCATCTTCAATTTAGTGGCATATGTGCAGTGGTCGGGTGGGTGCATGGAGGACTGAGTGAGGATCCCGTACCAGATGCTGTGGTGATGGATGGAGCAGGCTCTGTGGCTCCTCCTAGCTCTGGCATTGCTGAGAGACAAGAAGAAACCAGGAAAAGCATTTTCAAAGTTGGTGAGCAAGTGAAAGACTTTGTCTTAGGGTCCATTTGGTTTGGGTTTTAATCAGGCTTCGTGGCCACAGGCTTGTCTATCTTCCCTGAACAACCACAGGGCAGGCAGCCACCTAACTCAGCCACCACCGTGACATGCCTGGGCATTGACTCCAGCTCTGAGATCCAGGGAAAGACCCTGAATTCCTATGTGTCTGAGCCCAAGGATCCCAGGGCCCATGATGCAGATAAGCAGGAGATGGCTGAGACCAGCTCTGATTCAACAATGGATCAAGATTGGGGAGTGGGTTGAAGAGGAAACTGAGAAACAGCAAAACTCTGAGTCTCTTCTCAGACTTGAGAGGTGATCTTTGCAGAGACTCTAGAGGAGCCACCCTCTCTCCATGCCAGTGACACAGGCAGCTGGATGCTCAAAACAATCACAGCCACATCAGGCTAGTAGGGCTGCCCCAACCAGTGCCACAGACTGGCTGGCTTGAACAGCAGGTATTTTCTTACAGTTATAGAGGCTGGAAGGCCAAGATCACAGTGTCAGCAGGCTTGGTTTCTCCTGAGGCCTTTCCACTCTGCTTGTAGTTGTCTGCCTTCTTGTGATATCCTCACATAGTCTTACTCCCGGATGTACCTATCCTAATCTCCTTTTCTTATAAAGATACCCATCGTACTGAATTAAGCCACTGATACGACCTCTTTTTACCTTAATTCCCCCTTTTAAATGCTGTATCACATTCTGGGACACTAGGGGTTAGGACTTCAATGTATAAATGTTGAGGGGACAGGATTCATCCCCTGACAGACCACAATCAATTTTCTGAACAAGCTGGCACAGTAGGGCACAAGCAGAAAGCCGCTCCCTCCTTCCCATTGCTCCTCACTAGATGCCACAGCATTCCGCATCTGTGGACTTCATCCCTGGATGAAGTTTCAGGCTGGTCTCAATTTTTCTGGTCTCTCCCTCAATAAACAAAAAACAAGAAGTCTATTTCAGTCTAAAATAAAGGCTCCCAGACGGCAGTTGGAGGCTTCTCTCCTCCCTCCTGCCTTCCTTCTCCTCCTGGCATCTCCCATTCCCCACCCCGTCCTCCTGCCCCCCGGGCTGCAATGATACTCAGCAAACCGAATTCTCTCCAAGGAATTCTCTCCAAAGAAGTCAGCCCCAGACCCTCTCCTACCTACTTTGGGCTAGGGACTGAAGTCTGATTTTACACTTTTTCACCTACCCTATATGGATTTCTGCCACCTAATGATTGGTGTCATCCTTGGGGCCTCTGCAGAAACTGATACGGAAAGTTTCAGTATTTATTTAAGTAATTAATTAATTAATTTGCATTATTCCAAAGCCCACAGATATCTCAGAGAATCTTATAGATACAAGCCCAGTCTCTGGGAGAAGGGCCTGAGGCTTCCAAGAGGTGAGGGGCTGGAGCTGCTTATAGTCCTGAGGTCATAGATGTCAACTCCCTGGCTGGCTGCAGTCTTCCCAATACCCCACGATTACATGGTAACTAAGTTGACACAGTTTCACACCCTTTTCAAGTTGAACAATACATCGTTAAAAATACATTAACACGAAATCTAATGTTAAGAAAAAAATGCCTCCAACTTTGTGTTTCAGAAGGCTTTTGTCTCCATTTCTCTAGGGATGCTGTTGTCTCAAAGTGTCTAACTGTAAGGGGTGGGGGTGGGGAATAGATCACTCTTCAGGTCAAGAAGAGCTTGGCTCATTAGCAAAAAAACCTGACTTTTGGTTTATCCCCAACATTTTAATTCTTTCTTGGGTGAATGATTGTGTAACTTTTCCCTCCTCTCTAGCTTTCTTTCCTCTCCTTCCCTCACTCCCCACCTACCTCCCCACAACACAAAGATGTTTAAATTCTGCAAGTAGAGCTCCCATCTGCTCATGTCTCCTCCTATCGCCATGGTTACTGGGCCCAGAGTGGTCTCTTTGGAGACAGAGACAGAACAGTAACCAGGCAGGAAGAACTACTTAGCAAGAGCCTGTGAAAATGAGTGAGGGGTTTTAATCCCCAGTTACACTAGCATGCTCATGCTCAGGGTTTATTGGGGTGGGGGGAGTGGGAGAGTTGTTTGTTTTTTCTGAAGTGATATATAAGATTTTAAAATCCTTTTTAAGATGAGAAAAATAAAATATGATGTTTTGGACAACTTGCTGTATGTTTTTGACTGTATTTTTTTTTAAATCAATATTTAAGGTGTGCTCCATCTGAAATACAGGGTGACCCATGTGGATGGAAGGAAAGTGGGGGCTAGATATCAGGCCACACTCCAAAGAAGGTGGCAGAGCTGTGACAATCTCTGTGACAACCCTCTGAGAAGTGAGGGGGTCCAAGTGAGGCCATAGAGTGGGATAGGGGATGAGTTCCTGAATTTAATCCAAAAGACAATGGAAAAAGCCTCTGATGCTTACAATTCCTGATCCTCAAACATCTGCCTGTGCAACCTGGGAAACCTCAATGACACCGGATTCTATAACTGCAGTGGACTGAATGTCTGTGTATTCCTCCCCTGCAAATTAATATACTGGACCCCTAATTCCAATGTGATGGTGTTAACAGATGATACATCTGGGAGGTGATCAGGTCATGAGGGTGGAGTCCTCACAAGTGGGATTCGTGCCCTTTTCAGAAGATGCTGGAAAGCTGACTCATCCTTTTCATCACATGAGGACAGTGAGAAGTCAGCTCTCTGCAGTGCAGAAGAGGTCTGTCACCAGAACCTGCTCATGCTGATCTCCTGATTTCAGACCTTTAGTCTTCAGAACTGTGAGAAATAAATTTTAATAGCCCCCCAGCCTGGGATACTTAGTGATAGCAGCCTAAACTAAGTGCCCAACAGTCTGGGTTTTTTTTTTTTTTTTTTCATCTAGGTGGAGGTTTTATTCCTTAGGCTCATGTGCCACAGGAAGAGGAAGAACATTGATCCTCATATGATGAACGGGGGGAACCTCCCACAGAGCAGGAGCCAACAGGAGCCTCAGAGGAGAAAAGGGCTTCACTTCCAGGCTAGACTTTCCTCTCACTACTGGCAACTTGCACTGAAATGGAGTAGGGCAGGAGGATGTTGGATTATAGCAGTGCATCCAGCCCAGGCTGCACTCTGAGACCACCTGGGAGTGTGTGAAAAATATCAATGTCCTGACCCAATTACTGTACCATTAAATCAGACTCCCTGAGAAAGCACCTTACCCCTACCTTTAAAACTTTCCCAGATGACTTTAATGGGTCATCCGGTTAAAATCACTGACCCAGAGGTGCTCTAAGATACCTTCCATGTGATTCTAAAAGCAAAGGAGATGGATCTTGTGAGCCAAAGGAAATTCCTAGGGTGAACCACACGCAGGTGTGGCCAGCTGGCAGCAGCCTCCCCTGCAGTGATGCCACCAGCTCTGCACCTCCAGCATGGCACAGCCAGGGTTGAGTGAAGAAAAAGCTGGCACCAGGACACCTGAGCAATGGCCTGCCTGGCTGCAAAATAGCTGTGTGGCCTTAAGAAAGTCTCTTTCCACTCAAGGGGTTAGTTTCTTCACTCATAAAATGAAGGAAGCAATATTTTGAAAAGGTTAAAAATGCAGACTCTGGAGCCTGTGTAAATTCAGACACAGAAGATATACTGACTCACTGTTTGACCTTCAGCAAGCTACTTATCCTCTCTGAGCTCCAGTCGTCTCATCTGGGTGGAAAATGGAAATAATGACAGCACATAGCTTTAACTACTGACAGATTCCCTGGACTAATTCATGTAAAATGCTTATTAATGCCTGTCTTCAGTAGATACTCAACAGATATTAAAATTTACAAATCAACATTACAATAGTACAAATTAGAGAGGTTGAACTAGATGTTCGCTGAGGGTATTTCTCTGTCTCTGATGCTAAGCCCTGAGGAACAGACTTTGCTTTTGGCAGATAGTGAGGGCATTGCAAACAGAAAAGAGGCAAGGAAGCTGAACTTGCATGGGTATTGCACAAACTATTGGGAGCACGGGCTAGGGGTTGGGAGATAGAATTTATCATTGAACAAAAGAGCCTTAAATATCAGAGTGTGGAGTTGAGGTTTCTCGGGTACACTAGTGATTCTAATATTTTTAAGTAGTGGGTTTCAAAATCCTCAGACAAAATCTTATATGGAATGTGATTGTATATGGCAAATAAAAGTGTGTTGTAGCCCATATGGGAGTTAGGAATCCCTGGTCCTGTTGTCCTTTTACAATCATGGCTGGCCCCTCAGTAATCCTCTGGGGCTCTAAGATTCTTTGGAGAACAATTAATATTCACGACCATAAAGATCTAGGAATTACTTGAACACAGGAACCAATTATATATAGGAAGATTTGGTCTCTACAACAACAAAAAAAAAAAAACAAGCAAAACATCTTTATAAAGTCAGAGACCAAATCTTAAGCTATAGAGTCCTTGAACCTGACTGACTGATGTGTTTTCAGGCTGGTTTCCATCATGAGTCTATCCCCCCAGAGTAGTCAAAGAACTTCCCTGAGTTTACCTATGATTGAGGGCAAAGATATATTACACAGAGACTGCTGCAAACAGGCTGGGTAACAGGCAATCTCTGATGTTTCACTGGCTTGTTGAAAGAAATATTGTGTCGCTGTCACATTCACAGATGGACAGGGCAGCTGTGACATGGCTGACATCTGCTGGGAATGCATGAATTTGGCCCTAGACAATGGATTGGTTTGGTCTACCCAACATGTCTGCTCATCCTAGGACCAGCATCTCTCCAGGATGTTTGTCTTCTCATGATGAAGTGGAAGCATTAAAGAAGATCAGAGCCCTACCATGACTCTCAAAGCTTCAGATCAAAGTGGCAATGATCTCCTGCACACACATTCAATTGGCTCAGGCCCTTCATAAGGCAAAGGTCAAGGTCAATGAAGCAGACAGCATTCTGCCCAGAGGGAAAACTTGGCAACAGAAATAGAGAAAGGAGTAACAGTCAACAAACAATACTACCTGGCACAGATGAGGATGAGGGGGATGCTGAGAAGTCACCAGCAGGGAACTTTTCAACTCTTCTCATTCTTCCATGTCCAGCCCATATTCTGCCTCCTCCCTGGTCACCCAGGCTGAAAGGGAGATCTGCTTCTCTGACCTTTTCAAGGCTTGTTTTGACCCTCTGTTAGCTGTCTCCTGAGCAAGACCATCGTGTGGGTCCAAACACTGTGTTTCTCTGGGCACCTCACACACATGAGCCTGTGGTATTTAGTAGTTACTAAGTCAATGTATACTACTAGATACATGGATGGAGGAAGGATCCAGAATCCTCCCTAGGAGAGTGAGGTGGAATGGTAAGTTCAGAGATCAGTCTTTCTTTTCATACAAGATCTGCCTTTAAATGTGGCAGAGTGATGGAGAAAACAAAGGAGTCAAAGAGAGCTCTGTCCTTCACTTGTCCCATGACCTCAGACAAGTGGCTTTGCCTTACAGGACCTCCAATTTTTTATATGTAAAATAGAAATGATAACAATTCCTTGGAAGGATTATTATCATTCAAACACACTACTCACAGTCCTATCTCTGGGCTATTGTACTTCCTGTTCCTCCTGCCTAACATGTGGCCCCCATTTATCTGCATAATCCATTCCCTCATCCCAGCGAGGTCATGGCCAACATGCCATCCTATTGGAGAGGTCTTCCTTTATCATTTTATATAAAACAGCACACTCCCCACTATCTCCTTGCTCTGTTTCCTTCCTTCACTGTGCTTATCAACACTCAGCATTTATTTGTTTGTTTACTCTGTGTATCTTCTCAAATTTAAGTGTAGGCTCTGTAAAGAGCTAGAACTTTGTGTTTTAATCATTTTAATAATCTCTGTATCTGCATTCCCACGATGATGACTGGAAGCTGTTTATTAAATATGTCTTGAACGAATGAACCATGAGGATTGAATGAGAGTGTGTCTGTGGAGTCCCAGCGTGGTGCCTGGTGCACTCAGTAAATAGCAACAGCTATTTCTCAGTGGCCTCTGCTAGCCTGTCCCCACTAAGCCGCACCTCTATCTTCCTGCTCTGGGGCCAGAGGACACAGCCAACCAAAGGAGAGCTCTGTGCATCTGGGCACCTGCCTGCATGCAGACTAGGGCACATATTTAAGAATTTTCAAGCCTTTGCACTCTTCCTCCTTCCTTAGCAAACAGAAGAGCCTTGATCTTGAGGGGCCTCGAGTGTATTCCATCATCTCTTCTTCCTCTGTAGGCCCTGGACATATCATCACCCAGATTCGCCATGTGAATCACAGGCATTCAGCTCATTCCTAAATGCCTTCCTCTGTGTGGAACAGGCAAATCAAGCCAGAAAACTGAACTCTAATTAAACACATGCACGATGCCATTTTATTCTATTAGAAAAGCTTCTATAGTAGAATATATTGACATGAATTGTGCTCCTGAAGCTATTTTACACGCAAACAAGAAAGAATCACCCTGTGCTGATGACTTGGTATAATATGGTATTTATACAACTGTCTGAAGAAGTGAGGTAATGCTGGGAAAATGAGGTATTAAAGCATAGACAATTCTGTAAAAGAAATTGAAATTTGACTTAAAGTCCAAAATTCCTGCTTCATTGGTGGTTTTTTTTTTTTTGTTTGTTTGTTTTTCCCAGATTTGGGGCACTTTGCTTAAAACCATTACCAGGAGTAATGACTCCACCTTGGTAAAGTGAGGTGAGCTCATGAGTAAATACCTTACTAATTTAAGTTGGCCTGAGTCCATGTGCTGGAAGTGGACTGGATCTTGGGGTGACTCTTCAACACAGTCCACGTCCTCAGGGACCTGGCCTTTCAGTTAGAAGCCAGTCATGTTCACAGAGGGGTCCCCAGTGAGGCTGTTCTAATAGGAGCTGTGCCTTGCCATAGCTGTGACCCCAAGGAGGGGTGAGTCACAGCATGAGCAGGTGATCAACATTCAGCCCAAGGAGGGAAAAGAATTTTGGGAAAAGGGAACAGTATGCACAAAAGCACGTGGAGACAGAGGACAGCAGAGGCAGTTTAAGGAGCGGTGTGATCCCTAGTGGCATGGGAAAGCTAGCTCGTCCATACGAGCTTGTTCTCGCTTTGCCCTCTCGAGAACAGTACCAAACATTGTCGTAGATGATATCACAGGATGAAAATCTTTGAAGTGTGTATTTTTTCCACAGGAATTTTGAGAGACTGTACTGTGCAGACTCTGCTTTTAAAATGGACTTTGTCCGAGGTGATTTTCAGACAAAACTTACCCCTTTGTAAAATTCTTTCAAAGGGACCCCAGTAAAACAGAATATGCCCCCTAGCCTCCCCGGGGTTGAGTATCACAAGTACACACACAGGACACACTCACACTTCCTTGTCTGATTCCATTTATAGATGTATTTTCTCATCTTTCTAATCTGAAATCTGATCATGCTATTCTCATTTTAAAGTCCCTCCACAGCTCCTGCTGCTCATCCAGGACAATGGCCAGGCCACTTGATTGATCTCTGAGACTCTTTGCCATCTGGATCCATCTACCTCCCCAGCCGTGGGGAATGGTCCTGACCACTCTTGTTGGCACATTTTGCTCTCAAGTTCTCAGCTTCTAATTTTCACACGCAGGCTCCCATTTCTTACTTCTTTAATTCCCGGGTCATCTGTTCTTCCTGAAAGCAGATTCCTACCTCTCTGCCTAATCAGCTCCTGCTCTGCCTCAACACATGGCTCAAAATCACCTTTAACTGCCTTCCCTGGGCAGGTTAGCACTACCCACTGCCCCCAAGCATTGCTGAATCAAGAGACCCCACTCCAAGGTCCTAGAAACAGACCACAATGTGTCACAGCTTCTGTTTACCCAGCCTCTCTCTTTTCACCCAGCACTGACTTCCACTAGGCACAGTGCCTGGGACCATAGTACTTTCAGGGACTGATAAGTGTTTTAAGTGCCTTTAAAATCAAAAGATACGCTGAGTAAGGTAATGATGAACATGTAGTAATGAATCCTCCCCAGAGTGTTTTCAACTTTTTGCCAATGCAGAGATAAAATAGATGGTAGTTTTCCATTTTTTAATTTTCATTTTAATAGGAGAAGGAGCTAATGAAGGCAAAAGCCTGGAGCTTTACCCCCTGCTCCCTACTGGATCTAGAAGTTCTTAAGACCCTGTTCTGGTGTCTCCATTTTCCCCCAGCACCCAGCTTAGCTCTGGCACATGTGCACATTGCAGATGTGTCGCAGAAACTGGGCCATAGGGGGAGGAGAAGAAGGGAAACCCACCGTCAGCATCTCTGTGTGGACATGAAATTCCAGAAAATCCATCTCTGTAATCCCCCTACTGTACTCTCTTTATAAGAGCCAAGGGAGGAGAGCTGAGGGCAAGCTCAGATATTAGGGAAGTCCTAATATGACAGCCATCCAGTGCCAGTCTGTTCCTGGATCTCAGAGTCAATAGGATGGTTCTATATTGTGATTATATGGAAGAATACTTTCTAGTTGTGTTTTCAAAAATAATCATGTGAGGATATATACATGATTCCAAAGGCAACCCTGGTAGACTGAGCAAGTGAGGCAGGCCTGTATGTCCACAGGAAACATGGATAATGTGAGAGAAGTTTCTATTTTGATGTGATTTTGCAAATGTATGGCTCCTGGAATAATAATCACCAGTAAGCAAATTCTTCTGATGTCTACAAGCAAACCACTTAATAGCAGGCTATGTCAAAAGACACACCTACATTCGTTTTTGGAGGGTGGGGGGCTGAGGATTCTGATTGCCTTGCTGGAAACTATTCTGTCTGTTTAAAGTAGGAGCTAAATTGTAGTCTCTGGTAAACGCAGTATAAAGTTCTCCATCACATAATCCTAGACTTTTAAGCTAGTGAGAACCTTAGAGAACATTCTATGCCCTTCTCCACAGTACATATGTGGAAACTGGGACTCCAGTGGGGAGGGACTCTCCAAAGTTTACCGGCAAGGCAGTAGGTGTGGCAGAGCTAAGTGTAAGTGTGGCTTCAGGCCCTGTGCCCCTGTGCAACCTTGTCACACTGCAACTCATACAACAGAAATGAGGAAAGGGATCATGCAAATGGTCATTTCCCTCTTGAAGTCTCAAGCCATTTATATTCTTTGGTTGAGGGGAGGGCTGGCTATAAGAGTGTAGGGCGCTGTTTCAGATTACTACACTGTGAAAGCAGATGAAGGGGGCTTGTGGCTCCACTGGGGTCCTTTCATGTTCAATAGTTCTGGGATTAATACCACAAGGACAGTCTCAGACAGACCTGCTCTAAAGTACTCAAATCAGTTCTATCTGCCAGCTCAGAGTCCTCTGATAAGACTGCAGAGAAGGAGAGGCTGGCAGGGGAAGCAATTATGTCCACACCTCAAGACAAGACCAACAGTGCGGGCAGGATCCAGCCATAGCTCCCCCCATGCTCCAGACTTCCTCCACTGCTGCCTCTCAGGGAGACCCCAGCCTCTAACACAACTCCAGTTCCTCTCAGGAGACAGTAGAGCCTCCCTGCCTCCTTACCTCACTGCCACTTGTCCCCTGTTCCACATTTTCTGCATAGTATCACAAGTCATGCAACAGTCAAACCAATGACCTCTTGGCACAGTTTTCAGATCCCATAAGTCTTCTAGCAATTTCTGAATCTCTGAAAGAAGAACACTGTGTTGCTTTAAGTATCCAATTGGTAGTAATCTGCCTAGAAAATTGGGATAACCAAATTTGATAAATTGATTCTGTTTTGTTTGGGGGAAATCTCTAGTTGCTGGATTATTGGTTTTAAAAGTGTGTTACTTTAGGCCAGGCACAGTGGCTCGTGACTGTAATTCTAGCACTCTGGGAGGTGGAGGTGGGTGGATTGCCTAAGCTCAGGAGTTCGAGACTAGCCTGAGTAAGAGAGAGACCCTATCTCTAAAACAAAAAACAAACTGGGCATTGTGGCAGGCACCTATAGTCTCAGCTACTCAGGAGGCTGAGGCAAGAGAATCACTTGAGCCCAAGGGTTTGAGGTTGCCAGAAACTGTAATGCCATGACATTCTACCAAGGGTGACAAAGTGAGATTCAAAAATAAAAATAAAAAAGTGTATTCTTTTACTCATGCAACCAAATTTGATTGAGTCCCTACTTTTTGGCAGGCACCAGAATTAAAGGGTAAAGAGATCACAGTTTTGGGGTTTAATAAGCTCTTGAGAAGAATCAGACAAGTCAACAGACATGAAAATTGTGATGAGTTTTAAGACTGAAGAATTTTCAAGGTGGAGATTCTATTTTTGACACAATGATAGACTAGATACTTATAGAAAAATCTACAATAAAGCATGATTTAAATGAACTTCAAATATCAAAAACTTGTTTTGATGCACAGCTAAGGCAAAGAGAAAGGAAATTCCTCAGGAGCCATAACTGTATAAAGCCTAAGCCCACAGGCTAACCCTGTCCAGAGACAGAGTACTCTGAGGTGTGTGCTGATTTCCAGGAGCTAAGAACCTGGGTTTTAATGAGCAACCAATGAGATGGAAGACAAACCTAGGCCTTTGGCAGGTGAATTAAATCAAAGATACCCACAAAATCTAGACCCTTTTGAGGAAAAACATGTTCAATGGGAAAACAAAGGGATAAAATCCACCCAACAAAATTATCGAGTCAGGTAATGTTCTGATTAAACAAGAAAAAGATGATTAATTAATTTTTTTTAAAACGTCTACAATTCCTAAACTTGAACTTGTGCTTGTGTAGATTTGTAATCAAAAACTGTATAAAAGAGAGATAATTTATCTCTGTATAAAAAAACAAATCCAGAAGGAGCAAAAATAAAAACCTCCAGGCTTTACCTTTTAATGGTCCTAGTTTGATACTGTATTGAAAAAGAAAAGGGTAAATCCTCTCCAGAGAATGAATTTTAAACCAAGTCCTCAAAGAATTCCCACAGGTAAAGAACTGAAGAGAATGAGCTCACAAGTTCACAATCAAAACAGGGTCAGCATAAAAAAATATAGAGTCAGGCCAACAAAGGCCACAGGCATTTCAATTATAAAAAAGAGAATACAAAACAAATATCTCTAATGTTTCTAAAAATTAAAAAAAAGAATCAAAAGCATGATGAAGAAATAAGATATTGTCAAAACTGATTAGGCAGATGCAAACTAGAAAAAAATTAAGCAAATAATTACTGCTAGAGCTAAAATATGTATATGTATTTTTTTAAATGGCTACATTTAATTATAGATTGTATAAAAAGAGAAAATTCATGAGCTGGAAGATTTATCTGAAAAAAATTATCCATAATATGCCCCCAAAATTTAAATGGGGGAAAGGAACCTAAAGAGATATGAACAATAGAGTGAGAAGGTATTAATATATCTACTTAGAGTTCCCAAAGGAGAAAGGTTAAAAAGGATGACTTAGAATTTCTCATAACTGATGAGAAGCAACGATTCTCAGATTCAAGAAACCAAATTCTAAGCACTATAAATAAGTAGAAATTCATATTCAGATATTGTTTTGTCAAATATAGAACACCAATTCCTAAAAGAAGATATAAAGGAAAGCCAAAATACTAATAAACTTAATTAGTTTAAATCTGACTTTTTTTTTTTAATAGTGATATTTAAAATCAGAACAGTATCTTCAAACTGATTAAAAACTTACTGCCAATCTAAAATTCTATACCAAGTTATTCAGGTAAAATAATACAATAATTTCAGAAGAACAATTGAAAAGCAAAAATAGAATAAAGAAAACATTAAACACATGAGTATGAAAACATTTACTGCATTATACTATTATAATGTGAACAACTGGTACAGTTAAATCAACAGAAAAGAGCCAAAACCAGGACAACATTAGCATATTATTTAGAATTGGGATGGTCAGAGTTAGTGCATTACAATATTACCTTATTGTTTGAAAGAAGTTAAAGATACTAACCAAGTTTAGATTTTAAATTAAATATATATTATGTGTGTATATGTATATTTATTTATATTTAACTTTCACAGCAGTTGAAAAAAATTGAAGTATAGGAGTGAGATATAAATCAATCCAAAAGAAGGCAAGAAATAAGCCAAAAAAAAAAAAAAAAGGCAAAAAACCCTGTATACTACGAAGGTAGAGAAGGAAGGATAAACTAATATAGTAGCTTTTAAAAACAATTGTGCAGGGTGGCACCTGTGGCTCAGTGAGTAGGGTGCCGGCCCCATATGCCGAGGGTGGCGGGTTCAAACCCAGCCCCGGCCAAACTGCAACAAAAAAATAGCCGGGCGTTGTGGCGGGCGCCTGTAGTCCCAGCTGCTGGGGAGGCTGAGGCAAGAGAATCGCGTAAGCCCAAGAGTTAAGAGGTTGCTGTGAGCCGTGTGACGCCACACGGCCCTCTACCTGAGGGCAGTACAGTGAGACTCTGTCTCTACAAAAAAAAAAAAACAATTGTGCATTTCCTAAAGGATTGAAATGTTCATTTTTTTGACACAGCACTGCCATTTCCGGATTTATAATTTAAAAACACTTGTAATCTATACTAGGAGAAATGTTCAAAAATGTTTATGAGGATTTCTTATAAAAACAAACAAAAAATAATTTTCTCATGAGGAGAATGAATACATAAATTGTGATGATTTATACAGTGGAATCCTATATGGACGAACTCATGGGCTTTGGCCTTATGCCTCATCGTAGATGAATCTCAAAAATATATCATTGAGTGAAGAAAAAAAAGTCAGAAGAAGGTAATTCACTGAGTTCATGAAGATGAAGTTCAAAAATAGGCAAAGGTATGTTATGTGTTATGTATGAATGCATATGCGGTCAAACTCCACAGAAACAAAAAAGATAATTAAAGAATTTAGGAAAGTGGTGACTTTTAGGGGGAGAGGAAAGGAATGAATTAGGGAACGGCCCTCAAATGTTTCCAAAAAGTTAACAATTAACTGGATGTTGGATATCTGAGTGTTCATTTTATTATTATTCCTTAAAGTATATGGATATACTGTAAGTTTTAAAATGTTTGTAAAAGCAATAAAATAAAGGGAATGGGAGAAAAATGAATGCCAAGAATGCCAAAGGGGAAAATGTGGGAATCTCATCCTTAAAGCAGCAAAGTGGTGTCTAAGTTCTCCTGAGGTCAGGACACCTCTTTTTGGAGGATGAATGGAAGCCAGCTCAGAGGCACTTCAGAGCATGGACAGTGGAAAAGTACAAGTGATTGTGTTTGTCTGAAGCCTGGGGTGCTGGAGGAGCCTGGGGGAGGCAAAGCTGGAAAGCAAGGCAGGCGCCGGAGCCTGTTTGGAGCCTTGTTCTTGCTCATGTCACGAGCAGGAAGGCATTTAGCAGACTTGGAATTTCCTCAGTCATGGCCTGAGATGTAATATTTTATGTGGGTGACAGGGATGAGATTGATTTTAAGTGAAGCACACATAAATCTTTATTTTGAACAGCCTTGCAGCACTCTCTTGCTAGAGAATAGGATGTGAGCCTTAACCCAGAGGGGACGCCAAGGGTCTTTTGGGTAGAAGGAGATAAATGTCTCAACAGACACACTGCCAGCATTTCAGCAGAAACAAGCATACGAAGTCTTTTTCGCTGTGGTTGGAAAATTATCATGATGATATTAAATCCTTATACTTAAAATGTGTTCCTGCTTTCCAGTCGACTATCTTTATTTGATGCTTAAAATTCAGATGGAGAAATTGTGGCTGAGGAAATTACCAGGTATCATTCACAGTTACTTAGAACCCTGGACTCCTGGAAGTGCTAGGAAGAGATTAAGAATCTGGAAAACAAAAGTCAAGAAAGGTTGAGTGCGAACATTAGGGCTGACCTCTCTGCACTGTGAGGTTGAAGGCAGAGAGAGGCGAATCTTTCATTCTGCCATCACTGGCGCTTGTCAGATGTGGAGTCCACATTATATAGTGACCTAAGGAGGAAGGGGAAAGGGGCCCCATAAGGAGGGAAGACTGGGGGAGAATATGACATAGCTCACAGTCTTTCTCAGAGGAAAATGATCAAACACAGATCTCTGAAAGTGTCTAAGGCACCAAATCCCTTCAACAGATCATTGTACAGCACCCATGAAAGCGAATTTCTGCAGTTTACCAGTTTGGCCATCTGGCACCTTAGTCATGAGTGAGCGTATTTCAGTGTTGACTGCTCCTTTGCTCTATAGACAAATAAAGATGCAGTGCCATTCATTTTCCTTGTAGATACTCTGCCCCAAAATCACATTCATTTTTGTTTAAACTAAAGATGCCCTCAGCTAAATTTTTCTCTCCTATCTGGGCCATGGGTGGTCTCAGATCTACCCTGGCTTTGATATCTGTAGGAGGAGGCAAGAAAGGAGGCTCCCTCAGTGATGATGCAGAACTAAGATCGACCGTGGCATCATTCTGCCCTAGGTCTTGAGATGCAACAGAGTCAGAGAGTGGTCCTTAAAATAGATCACTGACTCAGAGTGAAACCCCAGTGAGACAGCCACGGGGGATGGAACGGCTCTCAGACAACTCCAACAGCCGTATATGGGGAACTGGTGCCTTGCAGTAAATAAATATACAAGAAACTGACACTTCTACTGCCTCTAACCTCTCAAAATCATGACAGGAAAGAACCCGCTTCTGAAGTTTAAGAACAACAAACAAAGCCTGGGGTTTTATAAAACAGTTGATGCTCATAGAAAATATTTTCAGTGTTCTTATATACTTCCAAGGTGGGAATCTCATGGGAATTCTGTGGTTTTGTTTTTTGTTTGTTTGTTTGTTTTTGTTTTGGGCCGATTTATCTCCCCTATTCCATAAGAAAACTGATCAAAAAAGAAGTACTTTGGGAGCAAACACAGTCAGCCGAGGTGCTGAAGTGTCCCTCAAGCTCCTGTATTGGAACGGAGATGTACGTCTCTGAGGCTGCACTGGCCATTGTAATGGGAAAAGCCTTTGAGAGTCTGTGAGCAGATGGCTGCTTAATCCCAAGAAAAGTATTGCTGGGACAGTCACAAAATCCATAAGCACTCAAAGATGGCTGAGATTCTGGGCCTTTTGATGCTAGAGATTTTCTTGTAAAATGCTATTATTTGTACCATCTTGGAAATTAATGATAAAATTATTCCTAGAAAGAATAGGATGTATAAACCACTCTTTGGAAATACATTCTATTCTTATCTCCCCATTGGTAGAAGCAATTTCTTGTATTCCTTATGTTCTTGCCAAGCCCCTAAGTTGAGTGCTCTCCTAGGATTTATTCGTGGCATCTCTTGTGCTTCTAAATAATTGAGCAGAATTGCCTTCTCCATAATGTCTTGGTCCTAATTATACTAATCACATGTTGTTACTCTAACTTCATTCTCCACCTTCATAATTATTTCACAGTCTTTTTCTTGGATAAATTTCTACCTTCTATTTTCTGGGCATTTTTTTATCCCCTGTTCAGCAATCCTAAGTACTCATATTTTGAGTTTTTGGCAGTTTATGATCCTTCCCTTGGCAAGGTTAATATGAAGCAATTCCAAAACAAGCAAATCCTAGTATGCCTCCGTTTTCCCAGAAAATATCATGATACACTCAACAACCTGTGTGTGTGTTTATATCCTGTAAAATCCACCTAACAATTCACCTTGTCTCTGCATTCTTGGAAATGGAGAAGTGACCCTAAGAAGTAGCTTCCCTTATGTCACCCAGAGAGTTATAATAATCCTTGACTCCCAGCCGTTGCCACACAGCGGTGCTAAGATCGTGGGTGTTTGTCTAGGTATCTATTGGGTACTGGACTGGAGAGTTTTAACTCAGTTTTCTCTGGTCTTGTCAGATCTTGATGTTACATGACCCATTGTCTGGACTTCTGTCACTCATGGCTCCCTCCCCTCCTTGCTGCCAATAACTCTACGTCCTCTGTTTGGTACAATCGGTGCTTGCAGTCACAAACATGCCTCGTCATTATCATCACACCTTCCACCCTTTGGGTCCTGCTGCTTTCCTTCTTAAATATCAAGGGAAGCTTCAGACAGCTGAGCAGGCTTCTCGGTGGCCCCTTCCCACAGCTCATTGCTTCCCAGCCTGTCTCTGGTATTCAGGACTCCAGTGAACTCAACCAATATTTGCAGGAAAGGTTTCAGGTCTTGAGAATGCAAATTTAAACAGGATATTGCCCTGCCTGGTGGCTTTTCACAGTTTGGTGGGAGAGGCAATTGTGAAAACAAAGATTACAAATAAAAATACATTATGACCAAATGAGAAAACAGAATAATAGTGTGACTTCTCTGAAGTCACAAAGCCAAGGACTGAGAGAAAATAGCTAGAATTCAGGTTTCTTGTATCCTAGCCAGGGACTTTAGCAAAGTTTTGAAGGAAAAAAAAATTAGTTTTCACTATGATCAAGCTAAAGTGACTTGGTGGATAAATTTAACAGCTAGTATCTGCGAAGAGCTTTGTTTAATATGCTTCAAGGAATAGACAGTTCAGAAGGAGTAGAAGGGTGAGGAGGAGGAGGAGGAGGAGGAGGAGAGGGGAGAAGGGGAGAAGAAGAAAAACTTTAAAAACCCCAGTATATATTTTAGTATTCTATTTTAAGAAGATGGATACCAGGCGGTGTTTGCCAATTATTCTTGCTCCCAGCGTCAGAAGGAGGCTACAAAGTCATCTAGGGTTAGCACGGCTTCTGAAAGAGAGCTGGGGAATGGGAGGCATAGGAGGTCAGGCGTTGGGCCTCTCAGACGCAGCAGCTCTCTTTGGATTTTTCAGACAGGAATGTGGGCTCCTTCCAGAAGAATCAAAAAAGGGAGGGATCAGGTTAGTGGCGCTGTCCTCCACCTGGATTCAGCAGAAGAAATACTGGACCAGTCCTGAAAGGCAGAAAGGAAACGTGCATTGCCAGGAAAAGATAAAATGCGATGAAGTAGAAAAAGCCCAAACTTGGAGCAAGAGTCCCTGGGTACTGGTCCTAACTCCTCCATCTGCTAATGGCAACGATGGTCACGTCACTTTACTCTCAAGTACCTCGGCTTCTTGTGTGCACACATAACAAGAGCATAGGAACACCTTCCTTGGTAGGATGGCAGTGTAGTCAGGATGAGATAAAGAAGGTGCCAGCCTGGGGTTATGAAATGCTCCAAACACACAGAGAGCTGCAGCGAAACCGCCACAGCAGGCAGCAGTTCCCAGCATCCCAGATCCCAAACCCCTTCCTCCACTCATTCACCCTGTAGCCTTGTACTCTCCACCTCTGCCGTGACTACACTGGATTTGGAGCTTCAGAGGCGATGGAAACACAACCACATGCTCTCAAGGAGCTCACAGTCTAGTGTAGGGGACAGACACTCAAATAGATCCTCAAACACTGAAGGCAAGGGGAGAATGGCAGCTTGAAGAGATTATCTCTGCACAAGGGAAAGTGGTCTCTCAGATGAAGAGAAAACTACGTCTGGCTCTTGAAGGGTGTGTAAAGGTTGAGAATGGTTTAGATTAGAAGGCCAGAGGCAGGGCAGAAAACACAGTTTATGCAGGAAGATGAATCCAGGCTATGTTTGAACCACAAGACAGTCCACCCCCCAGGTGCTGGCCCGCTAGGGCCTCCAGCTCTCCCTTCCCTGGCTTTTGACTCTAGCGCTCAGGGATGTATGCCCTCCAGTCCTCCCACTGAAATGTGAGACATAGAAATGAACTCTCTGCTATGGATGGCCATATATTATACCCTTCAGGAATGTTGAAATGGTGAAAATATTGTGAGAGCCACGGTGCTCGATTCTCACACCAAACATCTAGGAATGTGTTTCTGTTTAGGCTGTGAATGGCTACATTTTTACCTATGTAGAAAACTCAGAAGTGTCACCAGCCAAAAAAAAAAACAGAGTATGAAAACAGTCAAGCATCAATTCCCATGCCAGGTCCCGAACACAGGCTATGTTTGTAATTACAGAGATAAAGGAAGAGCTTCTTAAATGGCTTGTGTTTCTAATCCCAATGTCTTTATTCAGGGCCAGACCTGCAATTTCCAGTTGCATTATTGATGTTGTGAGAAGGCAGGCCCCCGGGTGCTCCTGAGAATTGCTGCAGGAGTAAGTTATGTCTGAAACCAAGCCATGTGCTAAGACCGGCTTTCACTCCCGCCTCTGACTGCCTCTGTCTTTCCTACTTCAGCTTCCTGTTCTTACTGCAAAACTCTGTGCCCACTACACACACACACACACACATACACCAAATCAATCCTGGGTACTCTTTGACAGAATTCCTCCTACCCCCTACTCCTCACCACCACCATTCTCCTGTCTAAGAGCCAAATCTTGCAAGTGCTCCTAGTTGCACTCAAAACCATGCCCGCCACCCAGGCATCACCTTCTTCTTTCCCCACCCCAAGAATTGTTTTCCTGAAGGTCTCCCTGGGACAGCTCCTAGCTGGCCAGCTCCCCTCAGGACCCACTTGGTCTATTTCTTATCTTCGCCCGATCCATGGTCCACGCTGCTACCACAATGACTTCCCTCACACACTCAAGTCTTCAGGCCCTTCCCTTCTTAGGAAACTACTGGTCCCATGTTGGCTGGATGTTAAATCCCATTGGCTGACACCCAAGTCCTCCCTAATCAGCCTTCCAACCAGTACAATAGGGGGTCCTAGGGGGGTCACCACAGTCCTCATCTCATCTCCTTACCACACATCTTGATCGTGCCCACTAAGGTTCTGTGCAACCCACACTGTGCCATTTTAGCTTGTCCCCGGTCATTAGAAATGCCTTATCCTGGTCTTCCTCCAAGGCTCAACTGGAGCCTCATCACCTTGATGAGCAAGAGTGAGACCCGGTCTCTAAAAAATAGCCAGGTGTGCTGGCAGGCGCCTGTCGTCCCAGCTACTTAGGAGGCTGAGGCAAGAAAATCACTTAAACCCAGGAGTTTGAGGCTGCTGTGAGCTGTGATGCCACTGCACTCTACTTAAGACGGCAAAGTGAGACTCTGTCTTAAAAAACAAACAAAAAAGCAAACTTTGCCCCAGCTCATGGTGACCTTCCCCATGGCATGAGTCCCTGCCCGTTTGACAAGTGAGATTTTATCTCCTAGGCTTATATACGAGCACACTAATAGATTCTCCAAGATGGAGAGAAAATTATAAATTATAGGTGTGTCCCACTACACCTGACACGTAGAAAATACTTAGCAACTCTCATTGACAATTTTTTTGGTCAAGTCGGAAATAGATTTTTTTTAAGAAAAAGAAAATCATACATATCGTCCCACAAATTCAGAGATTAATACTATTAAAATATTAGAAATTATAACAGATTGAAAAATTATAGTCCTCAAAACTCATTGTTGTGAACATTTTGTCTTATGGATGAATAAATGAAGTCCAGAAAGAGGTTGATGGTTTCAAGGAATATTGTAAAGCATTTAAAGCTATGCTAAGTGACTGAGTCTGCACGTGCTGGGCAGAAAAGGTGTCACAGAGACAGTTGGTAATGGCCACATGTAGAAAGCCTGTACTGTCCTGTCCTGACCCACCTGCATCCTTGAGGCTCACCCTGGTACTCTCAACAGAGGGACCTTCCTGTGCAAAATGTAAGAGTCTGAGAAAATAGCACCTATTTGGGCACAGTTTTCAAACCTCATTTAATCAGGAACTCAGGTTAAATTTCCATACACCTGCTTGGAGCCTTTGTTCTGCCTTATCAAGGACAGTCTCAGGAATGCATTTAAGTTGCTGCTTTGTAATGTCGAATCCTGCAATGCTTGAAGAGTTTAATGAAGTGATTTTGTCCAGGCCCAGGGGGAGGCATACTGCCTCCTGCCAGTCACAAGGGGAGTCGTGGTTTTGACACTGGAGAGATTTTTTTTCATCACCCTTGGGTTCCTTGATTTTTTCTCATGCCAGTTAATGAAGGTATGTGACCTTATCCTAAAAAAGATGAGTCCAAAGTTCACAACGTGGTCAAACTACTAGCCAGCTTAATTGCCTGCTTCTTCAGATAAACAGGTTCTTACAAAGTACCCCAATGGTGTGTTTTTCGGAGGCATAGAGTGAGCACTCTGTAAAATTTTGGAGTTCTTGGAGGCGCAGAGGATGAGGCTGACACTGACCCCCTGCATCCTTGAGGCTCAGCGTGGGAGGCGTCAGCAGCTTGGTGAGTGGTTCCTTCACATGCGAAGCACTGGCTACCTTGAGCCCCTGCACATCTCCATCAGAGAGCCCTCCTCCCCCCAGGAGGAAGCTGGGTGGGCCTGGAGCAGAGCAGATGTGGCAGGAAGTGAATACCCCAGAACGAAGCCTTCACTGAAGAGGAATGAGCCTCAGTGGATCAACTCCCCAGCTGTGTTGCTTCTCAGTGGGGAATTCTTAAACACCCATAAGCTGTACTGAAGAGTTTCAATTCTACCATGGGAAGCTAGGAAAACAATGAAGGATTTTGATTAGAGAAGCGACATGGGTATTCAACACTCACATACAGTATACATATTTTTAAAATAGATATTAGGCCAAGTGTGGTGGCTCATGCCAGTAATTCCAGCACCCTGGGAGGCCAAGGCAGGAGCACTGCTTGGGCTCAGGGGTTCAAGACCAGCCTGAGCAAAAGTGAGACCCTGTCTCTACTAAAAATGGAAAAATTAGCTGGTTGTTGTGGCAAGTGCCTGTATTCCCAGCTACTCAGAGGCTGAGGTGGGAGATTCTCTTGAGCCCAGGAATGAGGTTGCTGTGAGCTATGATGATGCCGTGGTACTCTGCCCAGGGCAACAGAGTGAGATTCTTCCTCAAAAGAAAATAAAATCGATGTCACTAAGATGACTGAGAGAGGGAGGAATTGTAGAGGCAGACGGAACCCTAGTCAGGGATTTGTGGCCAAAGCCGGGGGTGGGCTCTAAGGAGGTCATGGCACAAAGCCTGGAGTTCCTGAACTTCCTGGGCCCTGGCCTGTGTAGCTTCAGCTGTTCATCTCTGCCTATTGGTAGTGATTTATATTTTCAGAGAGCTGCCCACCCACTTTTACTGGAACCTCTAATTGCAGAATTACACATATGTTTTCCAAAGAGAAAATGCTGCCTTCCCACTGACTCATGTTCATTTATCCCAGGCAGCACAGGAGCTATTTTAATACTCTTTCTGCCATTCTCATCCCAAAATGGGCCTCTCACAGAGCGCGTGCATCTCGTTTTATCAGCACCGTATATTACCAGGTGCTAGAAGATTTCATTTCTCATCCTGCCTCTACCTCTTGTTAGTCTACTCTGAACCTCAGTTTTCTCCTCAGAAAAATGGGCATGAAAATCCTCATAGAGGCTTCTGGATAAAAGGAAATGGCTAGTTGCTCTGGATGCTCCTTGCTGGACATTAACCCAGTTAAGATGTGGCTGTAAAGTGCTGAGCTTGTCAGGACTCTATAGGCTTGGTAGAGATTCCTTCATTAAGGAGCTTTCTAAGATTTTCCCACTAACCAATGGCCCCTGGGGCCTAAAACATACCAATTTTCATTAAATGAGCAAGGAACGAAGGGTCTGCCAGAATGAGGGACAGAGCCTGGCAGTGAGCTGAGGCTCAGCCCTGCCAGAGGGTCATGAGGAGAGGAAGTGCAGGGAGCTGTGTCTGCACCAGGACCTGGCTTGGCAAAGCATCCCAGGAGGCAGGCCAGGTATGCCCGGCAGGCCAGGTGTGCCCAGCATCCCAGGAGACCAGGCCAGAAATGCCCGGCAGGCCAGGTGTGCCCAGCATCCCAGGAGACCAGGCCAGAAATGCCCAGCAGGCCAGGTGTGCCCAGCATCCCAGGAGACCAGGCCAGGTGTGCCCAGCATCCCAGGAGACCAGGCCAGAAATGCCCAGCAGGCCAGGTGTGCCCAGCATCCCAGGAGACCAGGCCAGGTGTGCCCAGCACGGTGAGGCTGGGGAGCAGCTCAGAAAGGGCTCCCAGGAACCTGTGCTGAGCCTGTGCTGAGCCACAGCACGGAGAGAAGAACATAGAAACTCGCATCTCTGACCTTGCTCAGGGACCTGACAGGAGGCTGGACAACACAACTTACCTACGTGAGGACACTCACAATCCCTTCAGACTGCCTGGAAGGTGTTGTGGTGGGGCATGGGGGAACTGCCTAGATGGGGGACACATTCAGGAAACATCCTGGAGGACATTGCCTCCTCTGCCCCCTCGCATTCCTTGAGTCCCGCACTCCAAACTCCAGCTTTCTGCCTGGCAACTGTCGTCCCTCCTCCTCAGTGGCCAGCGTGGGCACTGTAGCACTTACAGAGCACCAGTGGGCTCTGCTCAGGCCAGAAGGTGCTTCAACCAATCCGATGCTCGGCGTCATAGGGCTATTAACAAGAATTCACAAGACTGGTGAGACATGCTTTCATGATTCCAGACTTACAGGTGACGCTGATGGACACAAAGGTCTCAGAGGTTCTTGTGGCAAGAACAAGAACTTGCCTCAAGTTGAACTTTGAACTTCAACTTGAACAAGTTGAACTCAATTAGGCAAGTTGAACCCAATCTCTGATTGTACCTCCAATCAAGAGGTTCTCAAACAGCTGATTGTTTTTCACCAGTGAGATCAGAGTAAAACACAAGAACTCTGCCTGCCACTGCGTAGACTTCACATGGCGGATTAGGCAAGTTCCCACTATGTCAGACGAGGCTTAGGAGGATATCTCTGTCCCAGGTGGGACAGTGCAAAGGGTGATCTCAGAGCAATTGGTCTTAGATCTGAGGACTGCATGAGCTCAGAGCTACCAAATTGTTTAGCTCCTGGAAATCCTGAATCCAGCCTTCGGAGAAGGCAGCCAGCACACATCCTAATAACCCAGTGGCACTTTGCATTGCAGTTGAGTCTCACATCCAAAAGGTCTGTGAGCCTCCTACGCCAGCCCACGACACCCCTGCAGGGACTGTGTGCCGAGCATTCTTGGCACCGTCTCTCTCGTCAGGGACGCCAAGATGCTGTGATAAGTGACTTGTCTAGCAGGGAGCTGACAGCTTTCCAGGGCTCCTACCCTCACTTCTGAAATTATTTTCTTTGATGGAGAATTATCTAGAAAAAATTTTAAATAAAAAAAAATATGCACACACACACACTTGCACGCACCATCCTCACAGGAGCGCACTTGCCGTGTGACAGACGGATTCTATTTCTGTTCCTGAGAATACGCGTCCTAGTCAGCAAGAACAGGGCCCAGGAGGCAGGAGCGCCCGCTCAGCCCGGCCTGTGTTCGCATCTCAGAGCAGGTTTTGAGGATGGGCTTGGAACTCCCCAGTTGCCAGTCATTTTTGATGAGCTGACACTTCACAAATGCTGCTTCTTTCTGATTCTGGGAGATTTGTGTAGCTACAAATGTCATTATGGCAAGCTCACAGTGTGAGACAGGGTGTGATTTTTGTTGCTGTTGTTGTTGTTAAAAATAGATCCACAGGGGTCAGAATTTAAAGGCACCTTTCAGTTAATAATTTTGCAATAGGAGGCACAGAGAAGGCCGAGGGCTTGCGGAGGGACACCCAGTGAGCTCACAGAGCTGGAGGGAAGCAGACACAGCCCCAGCCCAGGGCCATCTCCAGGGACATTCAGCCCCTCATGGTTTTCTTCATCAAAGAAAAACAGGTATTGTATCCAGGAATCACAACACTCCAGGTTGCCTCTTCTTTTAATCAGTTCCGATAAGGTTTCTGATTCCAGATAGGGAGGAAAAAAAGCAGTTTATGAAACAAGGTGAAAACCACCTTTTGTTTCCAATGAGCACATCTTCCTGCGGAGCATTGTATGTTCCTGTCTGCACCTCACTCTTCCTCCCCTCCTTTAATTTCAATAACTTTCCCTGCAGCTTTGTTTCTCCGAGGCTCTTGCTTCTGGAAGTTCCCCCATTACTGATCTATCTAGTGATGAGGACCATGGTTTACAACTCAGTCCCAGGAGACCCTAAGATTACAGGCTCTGCCCCTTCCTGCTGGGAGCTCCCAGCACAGAGCGAGCCTGAGACAGAGGCCTGTCTGTAGCACTCCTGACCTGTTTCATAAGCCCTGTCTCAGATGTCACCTGCTCTGGGAAGCTTTGTTTGACTACAGGGGAGGTGATCCTTTTTACAAATAAGCATCCATATTGTATTTTCCAGCCAACTTCCTCGTGAGGAACACTGGGGACACGCCCGCGTCACACACTTGCCTGAGCACCACCAGCCCAGAGTCCCACCCAGATCCAGGCAGGAGGCTGTGAGATATTCCATCGGTTTGATCTTCTCAAGTTCACATGGCAGACAGATTGAGACAGCGTTGACAACTTGGCAACTCCCGTAGCATGGGTCTTAACGCCCTTCCCAGCTTCTAGGTTCCATCACATTCTACAGCCTTCCCCGTTTCAGGGTCTCTCTCAGCCCCTCCCTACTCCTCTTTTCCCATCCCTCAAAAATCCAGCTCCTAGGAAGGGCCACACCTCTGACACTGGGCAAAAGCCAGGGGCAGGAACTGAGGGCAGGGGAGCCCAGAGGTTCTTTCTGGACACTCTGAAGTTGCCCAAGTGCCCAGCCACCTTCTCCTGTAGCCCATCTGTCTGGAATGCAGTCTCAGAGAGGCCAAAGCCCCCAGATGTGAGGTCCAGCTGGACGGAAGAGTCTGGCTCCCCAGGCGGTGGTCAGTGGTGAACTGCTGGGGCGGGGTGACCGGGAGAGTTTTCACGCCGGACCCTCTTCATAACCTCGGGAACATGGGAGGAATTTGTCCAGTGACAGAGCTATTTGGGAAGGGGTGTCATGTCACAAGCCTGGTTCATCACATTCCACAGAGTCTGAATTCAGGGGCTCAGAGTGTCGTGGAGAGCTCGCGGCAGCGTGACTGCTGACCCCTCTCTGGAGAATGGAGCCTCTGTTCTGGAAGAGGCTCAGCCCCAGCCTCTGTCCTCTGATCCCTCTGTGACAAAGCAGCACTCCCCACCCCTTCGCAGGGGCCCTCCCCTGCAAGAGGCCCCAGAGGGGTGCCAGGAGTTTTGCTCTAGCCCTCAACCCAGACCCACAGCCCCACCAGGTGGTGGTTCTGCTCTCCCAAGAGTCGAGCAGCTTCCCAGAGTCTCACGTTTGGAGCCCAGAAATGTCCTGAACACAGAAACAGAGCACAGACAGGGCGCTCTGCTGCTGCTCTTGCTGCAGGAGCTTTACATGACAGCCAGGGTAGCCGGGAGAGCTGAGTTCCCAGCCTGAGATGCCAGCACGGAAGGAGTGTTGATAGATGTTGGCAAGAAACCCACACAAATGTGGAACACAGGCACATCTACGCACATGGGCACACATACACCCTCTACACACACAGCCCCCACACCACGCATGAACTCTGTCACACACGCAGCAAAACAACACTCGGAGCACAACCACAGCAGGAAGCAGGTACAGAAGGCAGCAGCATACAGGACCCGGAGCTGCTGCTGCAGAGCACCCAAGCCGGCAGAGGACTGGCAAGAGACCCAGGAGGCAAGTTGCAGAGAAAAGTCAGTTTCACAAACCCTCCCTGACTGTTCCGTGGTGTGTTACTCAGGTCCCCCAGGGGCTGAGTCACTCTCTCCCTAGCTGCTGGGAGCGTTGGCAGCAGGCAGCTCTGATTCCGCTGAGCTCCACTGAGTTCATGTCCCCGCTTCAAAAGAATCACCTTACTGAAGGTCAAAGTCTTCCCTGAAGGAAGGTCACATCCAGTAACTAGTCAATAACAGAGCCAAAGTTCCCAGACCCCTTCCCCTCTAATAAAACTCCGAAGGGCCGCCCCCCTCCAGAGCTACTGTGCCCTCAGCTCAGCCTTTCCTGCAGCTCCATCACAGCGTGTTCCTTGTCCTCACCATTCAGCTGGGGGCCCAGCTTGGCATGTGGACTTGGCTTCCCCAGGAACCTGGCTCTGAAAAGGACAGGAAGCTCATTGGGGAATCTTTTCAGGACCGTTCCCTGCGGGGGTGTGGAAGTTGGTGAGTTCGTATGCTGGCTTTGTATATGGGATGATCCCAGGAGGAGATGGGAAAATGCTTTTGAGCAGTACTATGACAAAGCCACCTGGCTATAAAGGCTCAGGAAGCTCTGGGGATTGATGAAGCCTTTCGGTGTTCTTCAAAGTCAAGCACAGTAAGCCATAGAGCATAGAGGGCTCCGTCTTTTCCCTTCTCTCTTCTGCTCGGTTCCCCTTTTGCACGTCTAAATCCCTTCTGGGAGCTCCTACTTCACCCGAATGAGGAGGCACACCGACCAGGTGAGCTCCTCCTAACACATCCCCATTTATTATCATCCTTCCATTGGCTGATCAGTGACCTGACAGGCTCCAAGTCTGGTTCTCTCATCTCCTAAGTGAATGTTTCTTGAATGAATGAATAAATGATCTCCTAATCCTCTGTAGCCCCCTTCCTCCTACACAACACACGGAAATTACGTATACTTAAATTTACTAACATCTCTATATACAGAGACATCATATGAACTCACCAACTTCCATACGTGCCTACAAATCCTAGTTCACAGGGCCACTCTCACAGGATTAAGAACCTAGACATGCAAGCACATGTGTAAGGAACACACACAGAGAGATACTTTAACACACTCAAGTTTCTACTCTTAAGCCCACTGTCCCAATCTATGCTTTATGAAGTGTGACCCTCTGACCAGGGAGCACAATGACAAACTAGTGATGATGAATTCACACATTCATTACTCTAGCACACAGTAGTTGAACAAGGCTGAAGAAGAGCCAACCACATCAATGGTAGGCGAAAGACTGAGACACCAGTGCTGGCTGGGGGGCTGCAACTCTTCACATAGCACTGTCCCTGTCACAGGTTTGTGTCACTCCTGTTGTTCTATTGCTCTACTCTTCGTGGAAAATGAAAACTTCTTCTTCAATGACAAATACAAACCATTCCACATATGTCCATCTTTAAATTGCGTCAGGCCAGCAATCCAAACCAGGTGTCAACTAAAAAGGGTAGGAAGGGCCAGTCTTCAGGAAGACCAAGCTGTGCCTTCTCCATTCCCAGCCCCATAACAGAAACACTAGTTCAGTTCAGTTCTGTACTGCTCATCGTGGCAGGTGTGATGGAAGGTAGCAAATTGTAAAGCATGCCCTCAAGCCCATGGCACCTTTAGCTCTTTAGAAATGCTGAATGAATAGGTTTTAAACATTTTTACTATAAAAAAATGATAAGAACATAATGTGGTGGATTTGTTAACCGGCTTGATTTAGTCATTCCACAGTGTAATATATCACATCTCACGCCTGTGTAATGTGCACAATTTAAAATGACAATAATAAACAAAAACGCAAAAGGATAACTTTCTAATATGACATGTTAATACTCACAACAGTAAAGGGAGGAAAATTGTGAAGATTAATGATCACCTCTATTTTATCAGAGACGCTGACTCAGAGGTGCTCTCAGGTCACGCTCAGGAGGAGCATGGCCACGTTTTTAATTCTCTGTCACAAAATGAAGCCTCGATTTGTTACACAACAATATGCAGCTTTCCCCACACCTCAGGTCATTTATAATAGGAGTGACAGTCAAACATGACATAAAGGGAAGTAAACATGAAAAATCAGGCCTCCAAAAGACTTTTAGTTTGGGCCATACTGATTCATACTGGTGACAGGAAATCAGAATCTGGTGGGGCTGGCAAGGCACTTGGAAGCTTCAGACACACGGATTGGTCATGTTGAGTTCTGTCATCTGAGTCCGGGTATATCATGGTGCTTCATTTGCATTAAATGAAAAAGAGTCCAAAAATACTCACTGTTGCTAAGGCTACGTCTTGCTAGATGCAAATGAAGATGTGTTTGTTCAGACCAGTTAAAAATATCCTGGCACAAGCTCATTTTCCCATTGGCATAAAGGGAATTATCAGCAGCCTATTAAACTGAGACATTAGGTTTACCTTACTCAGCATCAGGGGTCTGGAAAGAGCATTGTTTCCAAGTAACAGTTTTAGAACTTGCAGAAACTCCTGTACTCTTTTCTTTTTGATTAATTTGGGTAATAAATCTAATTTCAGTAGGGTTATAAATATCATCTAATAGCAGGACCTACTACTGCAAACATATAGACGTGCTTTCCCCGGGTTCCAAAAAAGTCATCTGCATTGGTATCTTTAGAATCTGGGAGGAAACGGGAACAAGCAATGTGGAGACTGCAGTTCAGCCAGTTAGGTAAAGAAGGGTAATTTTTACCTCTCTGGATCTTTTATGTGCAATATTTTATTTAATTCTCACAATAATAGTGTAAGGCAGCCCTTAGTATTTCTCTTTTTATATTTGGGAAACCGAGGCTCAAGACATCCAGCCACTCTGTAGTAAACAGAAGAGCTGAAGGTTGAATTTAGATTTGACTCTGAACCCGTGGTCTTTCCTCTATATCACTCTGCTTGTGTAATCTAACATGAAGTATGAAAGAAAAATTGAAAAGCTGACCAAAAATTGTGAGCCAGAAAAGCAGAAGTTTTCATATTTTTTAAAAGCATTATTCAAAATGGAAGTGTCTTTTATTTTTTAACCAAATTTTATAATCTTCCTAAATATGTCTCAGCTTCCTGAGAAGCAAGAACAAATGCTTCTGTTCCCCTTTTTCCTCTAGAGAAATCCGGAGATAGCCCACCTCTAAAATCATTGTCTCACTGATTATCAAAGCCTAAAATGTCAGAGCTAGCAGGACCTCAGACGTCATCCCACCCACCTCTCTGAGGCCCGAATCCCTGGTACCACATCCTGGAAGGGAGCTCATTCAGCCACCGGCTTACAACCCTGAATAGAGAGAGTAGTTCATATTTATTGCTTACTAACTCAAAATTGGACACAACACACACTCCTAAGAACTTTATCCATTTAAATTCATGTGACCCTCATAACACCCCAGGAGGGAGGTGCCATTATCTCCGTTGTGAAAATGAAGACAGATACACCTAGAAAATTGAAGCACATTACTCAAGTCCACAGAGCTTCTAAGTGGTCAAAATGGAACTAAAACCCACGTCATATGACTCAAGAACCCAAGCACTTGATCATGGTTTGGGCCATTTTGCTTTCTCCGAGTAGCTCCCTGTTTCTTTCCCAAAGCAACCCACGTTACAGAACTCGTGTTACTACATGGGTAATGTCTCTTGTTCCCTTTAGAATTCTTTGTGATCTGGCTAACTGGCCAGGTATAGGGAGAGAAGGCTGAAGGGGGAAGATAACAAAAGGGAGAGAGAAAATAGGGGCTTAAAATCGGGGCGCTTCAAAAGGAGGTACTGGAAGTAATCTTCAACTCTTTCTAGGCCATTGGATGGAAAAGAAGACGAACCTAATAATTACTTCAATTTTTTCAAAGATATATGTGTGAGTGTCTGTGTGTCTGTATGGAGAGAGGGAGAGAAAAAGAGGAGATGGGAGGGGAGGGGACGGGCGGAGAGGGGAGCAGAGGAAAGGGGCCATGTGTGTATATGCATGTTTTTACTAAACTTCACAATAATCCTGCAAAGTGAGCGTCACTATCTCATTCCATAATGAGGAAAATGAAGCTCACGGAGGTCATTTTCCCACAGCCACACAGGTAAGAAGTGGTGGCCCCAGGATTCAAACCAGGAGAAGGGTACCTACCAAATACCTTTCTCTTCCCACTAGGCGACCCAGTTGTAAAATATCCTTTAATCTATTTTTGCATGTTTTCCAGAAGTAAGAGCTGATACCAGTATGTATAATAGAAGTAATATGGAATCAGATTTAATTTTAGATGTGAGGAAGAATTTGTACAGTGATTTAACATTCTTCCTGTATCACCACCCTGGAAACTTCCTCACATCTCCTGGCAGCTCCTTTCCTGGTCTTCTCTGTCCTCTCTCTGTTCGCTAAGCATTTGAGTGCCCTGTGTTCTCTCTCAGCATATTTCTTCTCTAACCACACTTTCCCCATAACCCTCTTCTGGTCTCATGGCTTTCTATATTTAATGTCTAAATATTAGCTCTTGCAAATTTATATTGCCAGCCCTGGCCCCTGGACTCACTTATCCAACTGTCTATTCACCTGTTCATTAAAATCTCTATCAAACACTTAAAATGTAGCAAGTAAATAAGCCCTGTGATTCTTCTCTCCCTCAAAACACCCTGTCATTCCATCTCAGTTTTCCCCAAAGAGGACTCTGTATCCAGTAGACCTGTGATCCATTCAGTTACTTAAAGCGCAAACCTACTACATCCATGACCGTTCTCAGGCCCCACGTCTGACCTCTCAGCAAGTCATTATGTTTCCCTCCCGGAAATACATCATGAATCTCTCGATCCCTCTCCACTGATGTGACTATTCCTCCAGTGCGAGCCGTGAGCGTGGGCTGCTCTCTCCACTGATGTGACTATTCCTCCGGCGCGAGCTGTGAGCGTGGGCTGCCCTCTCCACTGATGTGACTATTCCTCCAGTGCGAGCCGTGAGCGTGGGCTGCTCTCTCCACTGATGTGACTGTTCCTCCGGCGCGAGCCGTGAGCGTGGGCTGCCCTCTCCACTGATGTGACTGTTCCTCCAGTGCGAACCGTGAGCGTGGGCTGCCCTCTCCACTGATGTGACTGTTCCTCCAGTGCGAGCCGTGAGCATGGCTGCTCTCTCCACTGATGTGACTATTCCTCCGGCGCGAGCCATGAGCGTGGGCTGCTCTCTCTACTGATGTGACTATTCCTCCGCGAGCCGTGAGCGGGGCTGCCCTCTCCACTGATGTGACTGTTCCTCCGGCGCGAGCCGTGAGCGTGGGCTGCCCTCTCCACTGATGTGACTGTTCCTCCGGCGCGAGCCGTGAGCGTGGGCTGCCCTCTCCACTGATGTGACTGTTCCTCCGGCGCGAGCCGTGAGCGTGGGCTGCCCTCTCCACTGATGTGACTATTCCTCCGGCGCGAGCCGTGAGCGGGGGCTGCTCTCTCCACTGATGTGACTATTCCTCCGGCGCGAGCCGTGAGCGGGGCTGCTCAGATTACTTCAAAGACCCATCATTGCTCTCCTACCTTCCACTCTTGCATTTCGGAGCAAAGTGTTTTGTATAAAATGTAAATTAAACGCTGTCACTCCATTCTTTTAAAAACTCCATGGTCTTTCAAATGAATTTAGAATAAAATCCAAGTTCTTTCCCTTGTCTGAGGACTGCTCTCTTGTTTTACCTTCATTCCTGATCACTTTTACGTCGCCCACCCATCTCCAGCCACGCTCACTCTGTCTCTTCCTCCAGCACGACAAGCTACATTTACTTGCTGTCCCTTCTGTGTGTGGGACCTTTCCTCTTATTTTCATATAGATGGTTATTTTTTTATCTCTCATTTCTCAAGCCAAATGCCCTCTCAATCAAGAGGCGTAGTCTCCCTAACGCTCTATTGTATTACTCGGTTTTCTTTCATAATATCTATTAATATCTAAAACTACGTGTTTGTCTACTAGTTACTGTCCCCGTGCCCTTATTGTAGAGTATCGTAAGCCCTGCCAAATAATATCTTCCTCCAGGTCACAGAGAATGAAGGAATCAAGGATGAGTACAACATCTCTGTAATTTTTCAAGAAGACTTTGAATGAAAAACAGTACAAAGAGTGAGGGTGTTTCCTCAATCATATGATGTCTATTAGTTTATTAGTCAGTGAATTCTAATTCACAATCCTTGGAAGGTCATATGAGAAAAGCAGACAAAGGATACTGGTCACGTGTCCCCACTACCTGTCCTAGAGAGGCTGTTTGTTGAAGGAATTAGCCACAGGACCAGAGGGTAGAGACTTAACCCACAGAGGATTATTCACAGACCTTAAAACCTAATGAAATTTTTCTTTCTGGATTTTGACATTTTTTAAAAGCAGTGAACCATTTTTTCCTTCCATTTGCTTCTTCTGGTAATAAGAATATCTATAACTTTTTGTCCTACCATTTATTGTAGTTTATTTTTTTATTTTATTTATTTATTTATTTTAGACAGAGTCTCACCACATCACCTTCGGCAGAGTGCTGTGGTGTCACAACTCACAACAACCTCAAACTCTCGGGCTTAAGTGATTCTCTTGCCTCAGCTTCCCAAGTAGCTGGGACTACAGGCGCCCGCCACAACACCTCGCTATTTTTTGTTGCAGTTGTCAATATTGTTTAGCTGGACTGGGCCATTTTTGAACCTGCCAGCCTTGGTGTATGTGGCTGGAGCTGTAACCACGGTGCTACGGGCGCCAAGCCCCTACCATTGTATTTTAGAAATAGAGAGCTTGTTTTTAGGTTCACAGATCCACAGAAAGAAAAACTAATTTTGCCCCAGGAAGGTTCACGCCTGTAGTCTCAGACATACCTGAGTTAGATGATGTGGATAAGGACCTATGGGAACTTTTGCACTAATAAAATTTAGATAAAATTTTGTCCTCCAGATTGAGGCTGCAATGGGGTGAGTCTGTTAGGGATGTTTGACAAGGAGATAGATGTACTCCATTTGTGGAATAGATGTGATTTGGGGGGTGCTGATTTTTTGGGTGCCAGAGCATGGACTATAGTAGGGTGATTATAGTATATAGAGTACTATAGTAGGACCACAAAGAATTATAACCAAAAAGTTATAATTCTTGGAATATGCCAATATTATCTTATGTGGCAAAGACTTTGCAGATGTCATTAAGTTGCAGAACTTGAAATAAGTTGATTATCCTGGATTATCCACGTGTATCTGACACACAATCCTAAGGCTACTTACAAAAGCAACACAGAGGGAGATTTGGCACCTACAGAGAGGAGAAAGAATGTGACTGTGGAGGCAGGGATAGGAGTGATAAAGTCACAAACCACCAGAAGCTGAAGGGGGTCAGAAGCAGATTTTCCTGTAGGCCCCTGGAGGGAGTGTAACCCCGCTGACACTCGCTGTGGGCCCAGAGATATGGATTTTAGCTTTCTGGTTTGCAAAACCATGAGAGAATAATTTTTTGCTGTGTAAAGCCACTAAATTTGTGGTAATTCATTACAGCAGCCAAAGGAAACTAACACATCCTATGTTTGCTACAGCAGACTACATTCTCATCCACAGAATTTTCACTATAAACTGCGGGCAACCCCATCACCAAGCAAACTAAACCAACTCCAGTTGTCAGGATATTTAAACCACCAAAGATTTCCTCTTCCATCAGAGTGCTGCAAGCAATAAAGTTAAATGGAGATGTTTTCTGAAACACATTGTAACTATTAAACAAAGAAAACGTACATTATCTTCCAGTTCAGGATAATGGGTTGACTATGCATCAATCTCTGCCTAACCTCAGTATTTAAAAGGGGCATTAACCCACAAGGACAGAGTGAATGAGAGATGAGACAAAAGCCAAAAACCAACCAAAGACACAAATGGAAGCTGAAAAGGAGGTTGAGCATAGGAGTTTCCTTTGCTTATTCTAGACTGTCGACTCCACAAAAGCAGAGGGGAAACTGAGAACCATCCTATGGACATGACAAAATACTTCCAAAAAGCTTAGCATCAGTACCTCAATTGAAACAGGGGTGTGTCGTGTACCAGAACAGAGGAATTGATTGAGAGTTTGTTTACGAAATTGTTTGAATCTTGGATCCTTCCCTTTTTCCAAAAGGCAACAAAAAAAATGTCTTTTTTCTGGATGAACAAGGCAAAAATTTTCTGATTGGGAACAAGGGGTTCAGTTGAGTGCATGAGCATCATGCCAAAAACTAGAGGACTAAGCTGTAATGTACAAAGTGAATATTGGGACTCCTGGACACCTTTCCCATCCTGGTTCCCAGCTTACGAGCACCAGGTTTGGATCTGACAAATAGGAAATTGAATAAGTCTTCTCTGTAAATATGATGAACACTGGAGCAAAACCATGACAGCACTGGCAATGGGGATTCCTTACTCTGGAGTAAAGCCCACAGTATGCCAGCTTCATCCATTTGCAGAGTCACCAATCAGCTCTTCAGTAAGAGTAAACACCCATGGACCACCAGGTATTTATTGAATGTTTCTAACAAGGAGGCAGAGGTCAAAGCAAAGAAACAGAAAAAAATCAACCGGAAGGAAACAGAAATAAACAAAAATGTATGATTACCAATAACCTCAGAAAGATAAAAGATGTTGCATTCTTGGAATACAATGAAAATACTATAAAAAGGAATATTCTCCAAACAAACAGATATTAGAAATTAAAAACATAATAATGAAAATAAAAAATTCAAAGAAAACCCTATAAAATAGGGATTTCAAAACAATTTTGAAAGAAAAGTGAAAAAAGAGAAAAATTAGAGAATTAGTTGGGCGAGTTCAGTATATGAAATATAAGATTTCAAAAGAAAGTTGGATGAAAAAAATTATCAAAACGTAATTTTTAAAATTCTCAGAATCGAGGGCGGCGCCTGTGGCTCAGTGAGTAGGGCGCCGGCCCCATATGGCGAGGGTGGCGGGTTCAGGCCCGGCCCCTGCCAAACTGCAACCAAAAAATAGCCGGGCGTTGTGGCGGGCGCCTGTAGTCCCAGCTGCTCGGGAGGCTGAGGCAAGAGAATCGCGTAAGCCCAAGAGTTAAGAGGTTGCTGTGAGCCGTGTGACGCCACGGCACTCTACCCGAGGGCGGTACAGTGAGACTCTGTCTCTACAAAAAAAAAAAATTCTCAGAATCGAAATCCTCGAGTTTTTGAAAAGGTTGACTGTATACCCAGCACAATAAATCTAAATGACCAGCACCAAGGTGAAGAACCCTAAACTTCACCACACTTGACATGAGCACAATCCTAAAAGCATCAAAAAAGGTGAGTAGAATGAGGGAGAAGAGGTTTAATCTAAGGTCAAACTTCGATCACTGGAAAAACACAACAGTAAAATAATGCCTTCAAAATTCGAGAGGAAAAATAAGAACCTAAAATTTCCAACCTGAAACTTTATACCCAACCAACCTATAGGGAAGGAAGGAAAATAAGCAGGTATAGCTCAAGTCAAGTAAAATTATTAATTCTTTGACAGAGGAAAGTCCTTCTTACTTTGGATGCCCAGGTATTGAGGACACCCAGGCACCTGACATGATGACTATTAGTTGACATTGTCCACTACACGCATGGCCTGTGGTCATGCCTCTCATCCCAGGGAGAAGTCCACTAGAGAAACTGACCTGCCAACTCTCAGAGAAAGCCCATCCAGCTACCAAACGAAATAACCTGGGCTTTTAATACTTTAAAATGGCAAATCAAAGATCAACAGATGATAGACATCATGAAAGGGAAGTCTTCAAGCAGATACCTAGTAACTGACTCTAGAGAAAACAGGTGATTTAAGAGAGACGAGAACTTAGGAAGAGAGATGAAGCGTATCCTCAGAGAAACACGAGAGGGCATTGCATTTATAAAACAAGAACCAGACACTATGGAAAAAGAACCAATTGGAACAGAGAAAAGGGATTATGGGAAATTAAAAACGTGATTCCTAAAATCAAAATTCCAATATAAGGACAGCATAGTGGAAAGAAGGAATGAACATGGACAATAACAGAATCCGTGACTAGAAAGTAAAGCTGAGAAAATGTCTCAGCTTGTAGAGGAGAAATTGGCTGAGCTCCAGGAGGAGAAGCAGGCTGTGCGCACAGTTAGCCAGTCTCTAACTCAGGACAGGTGACAGTTATAAAACATGTCTATGACATTTGTAACACTTATGTCATTGAAAAGTGGGCCTCCGTCTCCCTCTTTAAATTAAGACACCTTAGATTTATTTGCTTATAGTCAGGAAAGTGACATTGTGTGACTTTTGAGGCTAGGTCATGAAACTCAATGGAGTGTCTTCCTCATTCACTAAGACACTTGCACTTGAACCACTAAAGGTCAATGTAGAGGGTCCAACAACCCAGAGGCCTGCCTTCTGCAGGAACCCAAGCCACACTGAGAAGCCCCCTACAGGCTCTGCCATCAGAAGTCTTAGAAGTCAAACCCTCCAAACTAGCCACATGAGCAAACAAGCTGTTCCACCTGCTGTGACTTATAAACAATTACTCCAAACCTTGATGATATAAAGCAGCCTCTTATTATGATCACAGATTTTAGCAGAGCAATGACTGTGTGGGCTGAAGCCCTCATATATCTGGAGGTTCATACTGGCTCTTGGTTGGTGGTCTCAGTTCCCTTTCATCTGAGCTATTCTAGGCTCCCTAATGTGGTAACTGACTTCCAAGTATGTTTCCCAAGAGAAAATGAGAGAGAGAGAGAGAGAGAAGGAACGAGAGAGAGAGAGGAAGAAAGGTAAATGTTATGATGCTTTTCAGATCAACCTCAAAAGTTATACAATGTCACTTTGACCATATTTTCTTCTGGAGAGATTATCACAAAGTCCTGATCAGCTTCATGAGGAGAAACAATAGATTCTCTTCTTGATGGAAAGTGGAAGGCTGGAAGACCTTGAGAACTAGAAATAACTACCATGGGGAGTTTCAGCTGATATCCACCTCCAGCTCCAGACCTGGGGCGTGGAGACAAGCACTTCTGTGGCACACTAAGCAATCAGTGAGCTTAAGTAAATAACTGCTTGAAGGTGCTGAGTTTTATGGCCAATTTGTTAATCAGCAATACTGATTATAACAGAACATTGTTATGAGCTGAACTGTGTCTCCCTCCCAAAACTCCTATGCTGAAATCCTAACCCCTTGTACCTCAGAATGTATTCATATTTGGCGATAAGGTCTTCAGACAGGTAATTAGGTTACAAGGGTGTCTTTAGGGTGGGTTCTCATCAATATGACTGTCCTTATAAGAGGAGGAGTTAGGACACCAACATGTACACACAGGGGAAAGACCATGGGAGGACATGGCGAGACAGTGGTTGTCTGCAGACTGAGAAGAGACGCTTTCTCAGAAACCAATTCTTTGGCACCTGATCTTGGACTTACTGGCTCCAGAATTGCGAGGGGATTCATTTTTGATGGTTAGGCCACCTAGACTGTGGTGTTTTGTTATGACAGCCCTATAAAAGTAATACAAACAGTATCCTACATTAAAAAAAAAAAAACATAATTACACACAGTAATGTATATGTCCTTGGAAGCATTTTTTACAGGAGGGGACGTATGGAAGCAAAGCTAAGATTTCCTCAGAGGGAAAGTAAACTGTGGATGATACATCCCTGTCATGAAATAAAAGGTTTTCAAATATGTAAGTACTTTATATCTATTTGTGTTAACATTAAAAAAATCAATGTATTAAATCAAAAACCAAGTTACAAAACACGACTTGTAATCGCATATGGTTTTAATATCACTATATCTGTATATGTATAGAAATGCGTAAATGCACAGGGGAAGTTCTGGAAGTGTACCACCAAACAGTTCCCTGGGGTTTCCTCTTGGGAACAGAGTGGGTTGCATACATATATGAGTGTGTTGACCATTTACTTTTAACTCTGTGTGCTTCTAAGTTGTTGAAATTTTTACATTGGCTATGCCGTCCTGTACTAATGTGAAAATAAATTTGATTCCTTCATTAACTTGCTATATCTTAATTAACCCATTGTAACGCCAGCTTCCTGTTTTTCCAGACTCAGCTTGTTCTACCAGTGGTTCTCAACCTTCCTAATGCGGCGATGTAGTTTCATTGTTACAGAAGGGGTCACGACCCACCTGTTGAGAACCTCTGGCAAGATTGCTGCCCCGAGTGCTGAGATCCAGCAGGCCCGGGTGCTCCTCTGCTGTGTGAGAAACACAGCTCAGGTCTTGAATGCCTAGTTTGAACCAAAATGCTGGCACAGCAGAATAGGATGGAAATTTCATTAGTGAACTGAATTACCAGGACCTGGATTGTTACGTTTGGAAACATCCATGCTTCTGCCTGGGAACATGCTGTGTAAGGTTGCTACAGCAGCTGGAATAGTAGTCTTCAGGTTGGATGCCTCCCAAGACAAAGAAAAGAGATAGTTTTGAAAATGTAATTCTGTGAATTTGGGAAAGAATCATTTCCCAAGTACCTACCATGTGCTGTACTATGGCCTATGCTACAAAATGTGTCTACACAGTCCTTTTAACGCTATGACACTGTGCAAAAGTATTATTGCTCTAATGTTACAAAAGGGGACCTGGGGCTAAGAAAGTTTGCTTATGGGAATATTTCTGAGATCCTTTATCAAGGCACAGTATTGCCTTGTTAGGAGCAGGAAGTAAATAAAATGTACAATATTTTCCCTCTACCACATTGCCTGATGCTCATTAATACCTTCTACTTCAGGGCTTTTGTATCTTATCCCAGGATCTTCTTCCCTCACATGCAATTGATGAGGCACCTGGGCAGTGGCTTTGCAGCCCCAGGTCATCCTCTCTCCCACGTGCGATTTCCTAAGTCCTTCCTTCCTCGCAACACTGGCCCAATTCTAGAAAGAAAGGAGCCAGGAGGAGTCAGTAGAGGGAGACCCAAGGGTGCTCACCCCTTCAGGGAACAAGTTAGCTGGAGCATATGGCCAGAAACACAGTTTGCTTCAGACCGAAGCCAGAGGAGGGGAGAGGGCTGGGGAGGGCGGGTGATGCTTAATCAAGGTCAGGAAGAGCGGCGCTGGTGCATCAAACATCTCATCTTGTGTTACTGAAAGACTGGCACGTAGAGTTTCACTGACTGGGCAGAGACTGCCCCTTCGAGGGCTAGCTAATTCTTAGAGACAGTAAAACATTTGCCTAGGAGGGCACCTTTTATATGCTTTCTAATCCATGCAGAGCCCACCCTCCCACACACCTCCCAGATCCATCCTTGTCTTACAGCCCGGGAGGTGATATTTCTCTATGCTGCACACCCCAGGGTCAGGCACCAGAAAAATAGGGACAGTCCCTTTGCCCCACAGCCCTCTAAAATTATTCAGTTTTCCAATTCTGCATCTGTGTGCCTCACCTGTTCTTTGGAAGCCACAAGAAAAAGGCTCTGGCAGATGATTTTCTTTGCTGCTTCTGCCTCAGACCCACTGTGCACCGCCCGCTCCCACCCCAAAGTAACGTCCACGTTTCCCATCTCTAGGGAGCTGTGAGTAAAAACTTCTTCCTTCGTGACAGTTGGTGTCTGCATGTCTCGCCATTCCTGATGGAAACCAACCAAGGGTATATTTCAAAATAGTTGGTGACGGCAAAAAATAAATATCAAGATGCTTAAGATGCTTGCTGTGTAAGGAAGGAGGAGCAGTGACGAATGGACCATAGTTGTTCTGCTCTGCCATGGAGCTTCCTGCTTGGACTCAGAGCTGGAAGACACTCTCCCTTTCTAAGAAACGTCTCCTCAGTCACTGAGAAGTCCGCATTCACTCTTTTATCTTGCTGGACTTTTCTGGGAACGTGGAATCTTTTGTCCCATAAGAAAAAAATGGGGCTAGCTTAGCATAATGTGTGCAGGTGATCTGGAAAACACCGAATTCACATCCTGGGGGATGAACACTGCCAACCTGAGACAGGTGCTTTTTTTTTTAAACTGGTCTCATTGAAAGACAGGGGAGTCATAATCAGGGTTTGCTTTTCTTTCTCTGGATGAGTAGAAGAGAAAAGGTAACTGAGTTAGACACAAAGAAAGAGGTTGATAAAGACTCTTTCCAGCTGGTATTTTCCAAAGCACACATGCAGAGCAGGATCTCAGCACTCAGCAAGGCACTCCAGCTTTTTCAGGAACTGTAGAGCTTTTCCCTCTCTGTTCCTCAGTTTCCCTGTATATATGAAGAGACTGATAAATGAGTAGATCTCTAAGGTCATTTTCAATTTTCAGTGCCCATGATGTCCGAATGAAGCACTGGGAGTCAAGTGTAGCTGCGGGTACATTGAGATAAGTCCCAGTTGGACCAGGAAGCTCTGACTTTATTGCAGATGCCGCCTCCATTAACAGCGTATGATGCCCCAATGCATGAGTGCACACCCCCACACATGGACTGTGGTCTCTGTCCACATTAAAAGTCATTTATACTCCAGACATCTCTTTCTAGGTTGCAGACCATCTGGATGCCTTCCCAGACACTGATCAGGTTCACTAATTACCAGGAAGACACACATCTAACCCTAAATATTGAAGGAAGTACTTGAGTGTGCCATAGACAACAAAGACCTTGGGCCCAGGATATTCTAATCAGTGCAGGTGCAAGACACATTTCAGAAGAAGTGAAGTGAAGAAAAGCTGCTTTCATTCCTTCAACTTAAGAAACTTTTCTTGGCACATTGATTTTAAACATCCAGAACTAAACAAAGTCACCTTTGATTTTCACTTCAAAGGCCTTTTCCATGAGCTTTAATGGGACAAGTGGATTAGGAAGGCATTGATGGTCCTGAATTTGCTGTTATTCTTTTTAATGTGATGCATCTGACATGCTAAATGCTCTAAGCACCTAATATACTATGAACTGAATTGAAAACAATTTCATTATCTTGTTCAGGGAAGGGGCTATCCATTAGTTATTTCGTCCGTTTGCAAAATAAACACATGACATTTTACAAATGGAGAATATGTTGTATATTTTTTTAATAGAAGAAAGAAAAGGAAGAGATCTGAAATTTTCACAGCTGTCAGTAAGAGTAAGCCAAGGTAAATTCCTATGAGTACCTGAATTGAATATATAATTCTGGAGCTAAGATTTGAATACTTGTAAAAAAGTGAAAAAAAAAAACTGTAAAAATATGGCCCCCAAAAATATTTGGGGGGAGGAAATTTAGAAGTAGCCTCATTGCAAAAAGCAATGCAGACGAAGGTTAGAAATGTTCTACCCAGGTGACAAGAACCAGGATGACTTACACCAGGAAGAGATAGAGGCACAAATTTAAACTCTCAAGCTACAAAGGACACTGTCATGCAACTCTCTCATAAACACTTTTTAGAAGGTGTTCACATTTTCTGAACTAGGGAACTATTGTCAGAAGGCACCTGGTTCTGGTTAATAGCATGGGCCTCCAGACAGCTGCTTCCACAAATCAGTCTACAAGCCAGCTTCTACAAAAGGGAACTCCACTACTCTACTAAATGTTAGAAACCATGTGAAAAAGCTGCCGTGTGATATAATCAGCAATTGCAAGAAAGATGGGAGTTTTTATGTTAAAAAGAGACTTTCATCAAGAATGTTTAAAGTATTCCAAGGAGCCAATTAAAGAAGGAAAGATACAAAATAAAAACAGAATGCAATGAGATTATATAATCTCTCTCAATAAGAGATTATATGTATTGGGCAAATTTCACAGAGAAAAAATAAATTCTAGAAAAGAAAAATAAGAAGAATAAAACTGAGAGGAGGAATTCAACAGCTTGGCTTAGTAACTGATTCATCAAAGCCCCGCCCTCCCAAAAAGAAGCATGGAAAATGCAGAGGAGGTATGCAAACTAGAGCATAGAATCTCAGAGACATGGACCTAAGACATGAAATTCCAGATGATTGAATAGGTGTTCAAAAAGGTTGCCCTGTATCTCCTATCTTGAATGGCCTGTGACCAGTTTGCAAAGTTTGTAATAACCTCACAGAATATGGTGTTCACTTTGCCTTTGTTTTCTATTCTATGGAATATTTCCCATAATTTAGGAGTTATGTGTTCCTTGACAGTTGGTAAAATTAGCCATGTGGGCAAGGCAGCGTTCAGAGTCGAGTTATTAGTGGTTGGACATTTTAACTAAAAATTAACGTTTAGGGTTTTTATTCTTATTGAGTCACTTCGTATTTATATTTTGCTTTAAAAATGTATCCATTTTAGTCGTTGGCATAAAATTAATTCATTTTAAATGTACATGTAATAAAATATAATACTCATAATGTTGAGGAAAAAAATCTCATTAACTTAGAACTTATAATCACCTTAATCTGATAGAGATATTCTACTAAAATATGTCAGTATCACATTCAATATGAAAGTATGGCACAATTTCCCTAGAGAGTGGGAATGAGACCAAGATGCCCACTACTGCTAATTTATTCAACATTGTATTGGAGGGCCTAACTAATTAATCCATTTAGGCGAAAAGAGAAAAAGAAAACACAGATAAAACATTTGATTAAAAATAAAACCAGGGCGGCGCCTGTGCCTCAAAGGGGTAGGGTGCCAGCCCCATATGCCGGAGGTGGTGGGTTCAAACCCAGCCCTGGCCAGAAACTGCAAAAAATAAAATAAAATAACATAAAATAAAACCTTTACTATTTGTAATTTATATAATTGCATAGATAGAAAAAAGTCAGAATCTACTAATAAACTACAGAATTTATAAATGATTTCAGTTATGTCTCCGAATAGAAAATCAATATGTTAAAATTATATTTTCCTATGCAAACAGCAAAAAATTTTCAAATGAAATTTTAAAAGGCATTCCTTTGTAAGAGCATAAAAAGATCAAATAAGGCTATATCTAACAACATGCAGGACTCTGTATAGAAAGCTGCAAATCATTATAGAGATAAATGAAAGAAGATATATCAACAAAGGGATAGACTGTTTTATTGATTGAAAGACCCAGTATTACAAAGATGCCAATTCTCCCCCCAATCTTTTAAAGATTCACTGGAGTCAAAATCATAACATCAGAGGATGTTTTATTTGTTTTGTATTGTTTTGCTGAGAACATTGACAAGCTAATACTAAAATTTAAATGAAAGTGCAAAAAAACAAAAAAAAAAGCCATGACAATCTTGAAAAAGAAACAGAATTGAAGAAATTACACCACCAAATAAAAAAACTTATTTGAAAATGTGGCCTTGGCTTTAGAACAAAGTAGCCTGTGGAGCACAGTGGAGGCCTCAGCAATGAACCCTCATGTATGTGAGAATTTATTTATGACAAAGTGACTCTCAGAGCCGTGGGATACAGGCAGCCTTTCAATAAATGATTCTAGGTCAAATGGAATTTCCTACTGGCAAATATGAACCTTGACCCTACTTTACATTATACACATCATACACAAACATTAATTTCAGCTGAATTGCTTATCTAAATTTGAAAGGTAAGACAACACAGTTTCTAAATGATAATATATACTAAATAATACATACCCCAGAGGGTACAATTCAGCAAAAAGGCAAAGCCAGAAAGAAGCAACAGTGAGTTAAGTTTATAAAATATTTTCATGTCTAAATTTTATTGATTATAAATATTAAAATGTAAATGTTAAAAATTCATGAAATTGCATATTATTAACTCATTTTAAATAATTATGTGTTAAAGAAAAATTAAAAAGTAGAAATAACAATACTTCTAAATGAATAGAATAAATTACTACGCCTTTGTGAGATATAATTAAAACAGTACTTAAAGTACAATCTGAGGCTAAATGCATTAATTAGAAGCAACAACAATTGAGAACAAATGAGCTACAATGAAAAAGAATGAAATAACAACATAGGAAAGTCAAAGTATAAAAGAATTTTAAACAAACATGACAGTAATAGAAAACAAGCAACCAAAATATCAGTAACAGTAATTCTTTCCAAAATCTAATAAAATATTAAAAACTCATCGAGGGAAAAAAGTTGAGGCTAAAATTATTACCAAAAAACATAGAAGGTACTCTAGCTATTATAAAGATTTTTAATTATAAGAGAACAAGAATAACTATGCATCAGTAAATTTGTACTCAAATAAAACAGAAAAAAATTTTTAGAAATATGTAAGTGTTAAAACTAACTCAATAAAAATATTGTCAAGGCCATTGTTCATTTTTAAAAACATACTATTGATTTTGGTTTGCGAGTATTGTATCTGGAAATTTTACATCTATAACTTAAAGTGAGCGAGATCTGTAGTTTCCCAAATTTGGGTATTATTTCCGTTAGTTTTCTTCTTTTTTAAAGCCAGGATTATAATAACTTTATGAATTAATTAGGAGATTTTACATATTTATCTATGCTTCAGAGCAGTTTATCTTTTTTTTTTTTTGAGATAGAGTCTCATTATGTCATCCTGGGTAGTGGCGTCACAGCTCACAACGACCTCAAACTCTTGGGCTTAAGCGATTCTCTTGCCTCAGTGGACCAAGTAGCTGGGACTACAGGCATCTGCCACAACACCCAGCTATTTTTTGTTGCAGTTTGGCCACGGCCAGGTTTGAACTCACCACCCTCAGGATATGGAGCCGGCGCCCTACTCACTGAGCCACAGGCACCACCCCGCCTGGCTATTTTTTGGTTCTAGTTCTCACTGTTGCTTGGCAAGCCCAGGCTGGATTCAAACCCACCAGCTCTGGTATATGTGGCTGGCGCCCTAGCCACTGGGCTACAGGCACCCAGCCCAGAGCAGTTTATCAATCATGATAATTGTTCTGTAAGTTTGAAATAAATCACATGTGAAGCCAAATTGTCCTACAGCTTTTATTAAGTTTATTTAATAAATATTTAATATATTTCAGGCTTATTGTTCTACATAGGTTTTCTGTTTCTTGATTCAATGTTGGATATCTATATTCTTAAGAAAAAGAACTTACTTTATTGATATTTAAATTATTAACATAAAGTAAAATATTATTTTATGATTATAATTTTTGAATCTCTCTGATGTCTATTATTATAGATCTCTTATTTATAATTTTATTTTTGTGTGCTTTCTTTGTAACCAGATCAACATTTATTTATCTATTTTAGTGATCTTTAAAAATCTCTTGAATTTATTCATCCAGTTTCTTTATTTCTGTTCTTCAATTCTCAGCTTCTCCTTTTGTCTTTATTATTTGATTTTCTTTCATTGTTTAAGTTTGTTCTCTTCTTTTTCTAGTATCTTTACTTGAATTCTTATTTCATTTATTTTTCTCCTAAAAGTCAATTTCATGAATTTGTCTCATAGTACATTTTGAAAAAGATTATTTTGAAATGTGTTTATCATAAAATAATCATTTTCCATACTTAAAATTTATGGTAACCATGCTAGAAAATTCATACATTAAATCAATCAAATGAAAAATTTGAGAATAATCAATCCTCTACTTCTCAATCTTTCCCCCATTTTGCACCCAATTTGGCCTTGAATTTTTTCATCTATTTTTCAAAATCCTATTAGTTCTGCGCTTTTTCTGCTCCATTACTGCCACTATCAGAAAGCTATCCATCATTTCTACTCAGGTTGTCCCAACACAGCCATTAATCTCCTGTCAACAGGGCTGCTCTTTTTAAATTCACTGTCCAAAATTTGCTAAGAACAGAATTTTGTTCCCCCCAACATTCATATGTTGAAGCCCTTAGTGCCAATTTGAGTGTATATAGAGACAGGGATTTTCTGGAAATAATTAAGGTTCAATGAAGTCATAAGAGCAGGTCTCTGATCTGGTAAGATTGGTGTCCTCATAGGAAGAGACACCTAGAGAGTGTTCTTTCCCCACCCAGTGAGGATGCAGGGAGAAGCCACCATCTGCCAGTCAGGAAGAGAGGCCTCACCATCTGCAAGTCGTGAAGAGAGGCCTCACCAGAACCCCACCGTACTGGCACCCCGATCCTGAACTTCCACCCTCCAGAAGTGCGAGAAGATAAATTTCTGTTCTTAAGCCACCCAACCCATGGCATTTTGTTATGGCAGTCCAAGCAGATGATAAACAATTGGTCAGGCTGTTTAAACAGCCTCATTTAAAATGTTAACTTCCTAGTCCTTTACATCCAATATTTTAATCAAGGCTTGTAAATAGTTCCATGATTAGTTCTTACATCCCCCTCTCCCTCCCCATCCTCCACCCCTTCATGACCCCCAGATAACCCTATGCGCGGTCAGGTTGGAGAAGCACTGCCCTCTACAGGGTACTCTGCTTCCATCCCGTTCCACACGGACCTTTCCCTGACCTGCCCCATCAAATCCTAAGTCTCACAAGCAAAATGGATATATCTTTTCAACGGCCTATTCCCTTTGCTTAACACTGTGCCTAACACATAATAGTCTGTGACAGTCTGTGGAATTGAGGAAAACTGAATAATAATAATTATAATTATAATTACCATATAATTACATTATACGATACATTGTATGGACCATATATTTTCCTTTTGTATTTATTCTATCAGATTAAATCACCCATTTTTCAATTACAAGTCCTAATTCAAACAACACTGTCAATAATCCTACAAGAGAAGAGACAGAAAGTTAAAGCCTGAGATCTACTTTGTGCACAGATCTAATTACCAGGTAGTGAGGACATGGACGCCACTGGATGCTAGGCATTTTTTTTTAAGTGATTTTGCAAAGTCCATGCAAAACCCAGATCAAAAGGAAAGCTGAATGTCTCCACAATGCTCCTTCCCTGAGTCAAGACTTTGCTTTGCTCAATGGCCAGAAGTTTCTATGAGAAAGGGATGACGGCAGGCAGGTGGCCACTGGGAGACTCAAGTAATGTCCCAGAAGGAAAGATGCATGTGTGACCATTTGCTGTGCTTGCCCAGCATCCACCAGTAACAGAAACGGGGGTCTTTGCTGAAATAGCCACTTTTGTCTGTGCTTATAGAAAAGGGAGATGCCTTGAAGAGGCCAACTGGACGCACTGACAAGACAGATGACATCCAATGAAGAAAATAAACCCAAATGAGCTTTTTCATTTTGTTTTATGGCAGGCACTGTTGGTGCTCCTTCCAGATCCCCTCAGGTCCCTTGTACTGGTTTTGTACTGATCACGTTGCAACAAAATAGGAAATTACTCGAAAAAATAACACTCTAAAAACTTAAATAGTAAATAAAACACCACTCTGTCAAATAACTTTTGGTTTAAGGAGAAAATTGAAATTGAAATCACATATTACCAAATAAATCCATGAAAATGAAAGCACAGCATTAAAAAACCCTATGTAGTTTTCATATATAAAGGAATGCCATAATCTTAAAGGTTTTTCATTACTAAAGAAGAAAGACTGAGAAGAAATAAAGACCAAGCTCAAAAAGTTAACTGAAAGAAAACAAAACAAACTTGGAATAAATTTATAAAGAAAAAGCCATAGTATGCTGTGGACTAGCAAACAATAAAAAATACTTTTAAAATTTAAAAAATGAAGCAGAATTAATGGGAAAGACTATGACAATTCTAGCAAATTAGAGCAGGATAAAGGAGAGATAAAACAGAATTACTCATAAAAGCAACAAAAAGAAATGTTAGATTTTAAAATTATAAGAGAATTTCACATTTAATAGAACACTAATGAATTTGAAAATCTCTTTCATTTTAATGAAAACATAATTGCTGAAACTAGCTTAGTAAGAAAAACAAAATCTGAACGGACCAATAATTTTGAAAAACACTTAAAACTCAGTCACTAAAACTAGTCTCAACAAATGGCACTAGTGCAAAATATTTTAAAATATTTAAAATATTTTAAAATCTCCAGACCCCTAGAGATTCCTATAATATTTAATGGCTTTAGAGCAGGTAAAGAGAAGGGGGATTGGTGTGCCAATGGCCACACTGTAAGAGTATACAGCACACCCACTGGGTGAAGGACTCAATTACAAGTTGAACATTACTTAATAAATGCAAGCAATGTAACCTAACCATTTGTACTCTCATATTAATCTGAAATGAAAAAAGAAAGAGATGGAAGATTTCTTAGTTATTTTTATAGTTTAATATGGATATCAACATGTTATAAAGGTACTCAAAAATAAAACCTAAGTAACACATTTGGAAAAAGTATGTAGATAAATAACTTACTAGCAAATCAGACCCTATATTTCAAAATTTAAAAACAGGGCTGCTTTGTTAGATTATTTGGAGCAGAATGCATGTTATTTAGTGGACAATCTTGGCAATGGAACAAGAAGGATTCATCTTGTTGTACAAAGGTAATTGAGCATTAGGAAGTGAAAGCTATTTACTAAATCAACAAGACAAAGAAAAAACTGCATGGTAATCTTTACAGAGAGCAAGCAGGCATTTGATAAAATTAATATCTATGCCTAAATAAAGCAAAACATATTTTCAAAGTGGAGTTAGAAGAATATCTCTAAATGTCATCTACTTGGGAACCACGGATGAGAGGTTCTTAGGGGATAAGGATCTCCAAAAAGGTATGATGCAAGGGATTGAACAGCAAAAGTGTCAGAGATGCAGAGTGTGAACTCAGCCTGCCAAGTGACTGGTTTGAGTAAGAACTTTACCTCCTCACTCACCTCCAACCTCTGAACTTGATGGGTTAGGAAACAATGCTGGGTAGAGGTGGAGGAGGGCAGAGGAAGGAGGGATAGTGTCAGGTGGAGAAATAAAAATAATGGCTGTGAAGCCTTCTCATCGCCTGGAACATATTTGAGCTGGGGGAGGGGAAAAGATTTAATCCTAATTGACATTTGGAGTTTCACTTAATATCTTGGACTTCAAAATTCCAATTTTTGGATTGAGATTGTTTGCAATTTAAATTGGCCATAGGACTGTTAGATCTAAGAGTAAGGAGAAAAATGTGTCTGCTGTAGTTTTCATCCAAGGGCAGAGGAAAACTACATCTGTAAGACATTTAAAAGGATTTGGGTTTTTAGTATGTTCTGCTTCGTTAATAGTACTAATTACATTTATTTTCAATTCCACGTGAACATTTGAATTAGCTTGCCAGTAACCTAAAAAGAAAAACCTACTAAAATATTCCAAGAAGTGTTGCATTAATTTATAAGTTGATTTGTAGTGAAATTATGTTTTTATAATATTAGGTCTTTTCTATTCAGCTGTTCTTAATACATTCTTCAGTAGTTTTATATTTTGCTTCACATAGGCTATGCATGTTTTTGCTAAGATTTTCCCCAAGATATTTTTAATTCATTTTCGTAGCAATAGGACCTGTGTGATTTTCACTCATGATTTTCAAGTAACAGTTACTACATTAGTAACTGTCTCATATTGGAAAGTATTGAACTTTTTTGTTGGTCTTGAGTTCAGCCACCTAACAAAACTCTTCCTTCTTAAGCTAATTTTATCATCTACCTAATTGATAGTCTGCAAATATTTTTTGTTTTCTAACATTTATACCTCTTTTTTGATTTAATGAATTTTAGCAAGTGAATTGTGCAATTATGTAGATTCACACAGAGTGAGGGTATTTTTCTTATATTAGCTTACTGAGGGGGTGGGCTGTGTGTGTGTACACTGGTGTGTGTGTGCGTGTGTGGTCAATCAGGAATGTGTTATGACATCTGTTAAAATGATCCCCATGGGTCTTGCTTTCTGTATGTTAATAGTGGATTTCATTAATTTACTTCTGGATGAGGAACCATTTTTATATGGCAAGAATAGAAAAAAAGAAATCTTAGATATCCATAATACGTTATGCTTTTAATTCACCGCCAAATTCAGTTTTATAAATGTGCTACTTCTGAGTTTTGGGAAATCGACCAGGATTTGTGAGTCTGTGTCTGTGCTCATGCATGTCCAGGTTTTAGTATCAGAATAATATTTAATTGGCTGTGATGTGTTTATCTTTTTCTGTGGTTTAGAATAGTTAATATAACATAGAAATTACTTCATTTAAAAAACTGAACCTGGATGGGAGTCTTTTCTAGATCTTGGGTACTGTTTTTCATTTCTCCCATATTACTAGACAAGTATGCTCCCTTTCATTGATTTGATTTTCCTAAATTACATGTTAATAGAAAAATCACTCATGTTTTCTAGTTGTTCAGCTTTTGCTCCCAAAATGAAGGTATTCCTCTATAATTTTAAATCATTTTAATTATGATTTTTCTAATCCTCATATTTGTTCTTTTTCATTTTTTTTTTTTACTATTTTTCATTTTAGGGGATTAATTTGTCATAGATTTTCTATTTCATTAATTTGTTCCTGAAAAATAAACACCACCAGTTCATTTTATTGTTCAAGTTTGTTACTTTTTAAATTTCCATGTTGCTTGTGTTAATCTTTATCAAAATAGTCTTCTCTTTTCGTGGATTTATTTTGATTTTTGTCCTACCTTTGTTAATTCTATGCTTCTTTTATTCTCAGATGTTTTCTTTTTCCTCTTCTATGAAAGTAAGACTGCCTATGGGTACTACTAAGCCAACATCCTACAGCTTACAGCTTTTAAAATGTGGTACATTAATTGCAACTTATTTTTAAATAGACATTTAAATGTCCTCCTTAATTCAAAACTTATTTAAAATCCTTTATGTAGCCTTTTTATTGAAGTATAACATACATACAGAAAGGTACACAAAAGGTATCAAGAGAAATTCTTAAGTTGGGCATTAATACTTTCTTTTTTAATTGCAAAAACAAATTGCAAAATTTTCAGCCACCCTTCAATATATTTTCTGATTTTATTACATTGCAGCCAGAGAATTAAATTTATATTATTTTTAGAAATGTTTTATTAAGATTTTCTTTAAGGTATAATACACTGTCATTTTGAATGTTTATGTTTTTCAAAGAAAATGTGTTATTTCTCTTTATTGGTGCAAAGCTTCATAGAAAACACACGTAATACAAATGTACATATACGATCATACATATGCTTTTGTATCATATATCAAATCATATTTAATTATTCTTAGTTGTTCCAAAATTTGTTCAGGTCAGAGCCCAGCTCACACAGAAATTTATCTGTATGGCATGCTCAGAAAATGAACAAAGCTGCTTGACGCCTGCGGTAATTGGTTTTAGGCTGTGGCTGCCTCAGGTCCCACCAGGCCACCTGATGGCCACATGATCAATATCTCAGCACTTCAGTGAGCCATCTGCGGCACACCACTGTGGGAAGGGTCTGGAAACTCTGCTCTCTGTCCTTTATTGTTTACCTAATCCTTGGATTTCAGAAAAAAATATATATTAAATTGTCCTTTATGAATGTGGATTTGTCTGTTTCCCTTAAAATTTGCCAATTTTTTCTTCATAAAGTCTGAAGCCAGACTGTTTGAGGTCTTAAAGTCTATGATTCCTATGGATTCTATGACTATGGATTATAGTTTTTATTAATATTATTATCTCTAGGAGGTCTTGCTGAGAAATTCTCACTTCAAATTCTCTCTCCCCTAAAATTAATATTGCTAGTTTGGCTTTTATACTACAACAATGCACCTGGTATAGAAAAGAAAGTCCATTTAAATTTTACATTTTATGCTTCATTTTGTTTGTGGTGTGCCACTTGTACAGTATAGGACTGTCACCCAATTCCAGGACCTCTTTTCTTTGTGTTCATTTTAACTATTTCTTTAAGATTTATTTTGCACTTGTAGTGTCTATATAATAAGCATTCTTACTGTTTATTTTTATTTCCCTGTCCTGTCTTCATTTTAATTGACTGAGTTTTCTTTATTCTTTTTATTCCTCTAGTATTTTAATGCTTGTATGTCCTATTTAAATTTTACTGGTGAAAAACCCTTGAATAACTGTAGTACACATAAGTCTCCACAGTCAATCAGTATTCATATCTTTAATCAAACAAGACAAAATCCTTCATAAAAATTTCATTTCCTTCCTCTCTCTAACCCTAGCCTTCCTCCATATGAAGATTCAGATTGAGATTACAATATTTTTAAATTATGCAAAAATAATCACTTCAAACAGTTGTATTGGCTGCTGTGGTTTGTGTGGTTGGTATAGTTTTATACGTTTTTTTTTTTTTTTGCAAGACAATTTTTCTCAAAAAAATGTATCATCTTCTTTGTTGAATTTAGTATTTATTTTGCTAGAATATATGCTCAAACAGGTTTTTTGGAAAGTTCTTTGAGTTGCGAATTTTATGATTCTTTGATTACTAAGAATATCTTTACTTTGCCCTCTCATTTGAATGCAGTTTGGGTCACTTTCAGGATTATTGTTTTGAAATGATTTTTATCTCCTAACTCTGAAAAAAACCTGTTCCATTGTTCTTAGAATCTAACATCACCAAACAGAAGTTAGGTGATATTCTAATCTTTTTTTAATTGCTTCTTTTCTTTCTCTGTTACCTTTAAAGGATTTATTTCTTCTAAGAGCTTTTACTAACACATGTCTGGATGTCAATATTTATTTATTTAAATTAAGCTCAAGCAGTACTTTTGGGGTCTTGTGATTTGAAGATTCTATACCAAACTCTTACTCTCTTCTGAAAATTGTACTTACCTATTCTCAGAAGATGGATATTCCTGCTTAGTCAATCCCCTAAAGACAGGGCAGGTTGGCACCTATAGCTCAGTGACTAGGGTGCCAGCCACATACACCAGAGCTGGCAGGTTTGAACCCAGCACCAGCCAGCTAAATGACAACTGCAACCAAAAAATAGCCGGGCATTGTGGCGGGTGCCTGTAGTCCCAACTATTTGGGAGGCTGAGGCAAGAGAATCACTTAAGCAGAAGAGTTGGAGGTTGCTGTGAGCTGTGATGCAACAGCACTCTACTCGGGGTGACATAGTAAGACTCTATCTCTCAAAAAAAAAAAAAGAGAGAGAGAGAGAGAGAGAGGGAGGTTGTTGGATAGAAAATTGAGAGTTAGAAGATGCGGTAGAACAGCACAGATGTACTGAACAGAACGGATATGGTACAACAGTCCTAAAATTTCTTGTGCTAATACTCAGAGTCTGTGAATATGTTGATGTATTACTGCCATGATTTTATTATATTGTGAGGTACAGTTGGCCTTAAGATGAGGAAGTTATCAGGGTGGGCCTGATCCAGTCTCATGAGCTCTTACCAGCAGAGGATTCCCTCTGTGTAAAGGCAGAAGGTGAAGTAAGAAACAGCAGATGCATAAGAAGGGCTAATGAGGAATTCCTGCTCTGAAGTTGGAGGGGCCATGTTCAAAGGTGCATGTGAGCCTTGAGCTCTGATAGTGTGAGAAAACAGGTGCCTCGGACATACAACTGCAAGAAACTGGATTCTGCCAACAACATGAAGGACCCTGCAGATTTTTCCCAGGGCTTCCTGATGAGGACCTAACCAGGTAATCCCTTAATTTTGAGTCTTTGAGACCCTAAGCAGAGAACCCAGCCATGCCTACTCATTCTAGAACTGTGAGATAATAAACAGTTGTCCCTGATGTGTGTGTGTGTGTGTGAGTGTATTAAAGTTGTAATATTCAATATACACCAATAATGTTTGTTATATCTGTTGCAATTACAGAAGTCAAGCATGACTTGAGCATTAAAATTTTAATATAGACTTTCCCTTTGTTAAAATGTTAATGCCTTTTTGGCACCCTCTGTATCTCATCTAACATTTACCACAACCTCTTTCGGTAGATATTATTTCCTGTGTTTAAAATTAGGAATCTCTGGCTCATAAAGATGAAGTGACTTTGTAGAAACTACAGAGATATTTATGGTGGAGCCAGGGTTCAGATCAAAGGCTGTCTCTTTTCCTGAACCCCTGGAGCATTACCTCATTCATGCCTAATACTCCAGTTCAAAGAATAAGACAGCTCTTTTCTCAGCCCTAGGTCCCCAAACTGGGAACTGGGACCTGACCCCGCGTGGGTCCTGCCACCTCTTTCACTTGAGACCTGGTTCTGCTCAGAACTGACTTCCGCAGGTGCCCCCCTCCCTCCACCACCACCTGCCTAGTTAATACCCACCCGGAAGCCTGTGGTGATTATCCCCAGCCTTCTAATACCCTCAGGCTCTAAAGATTGCATCCATCTTTCTGCTGTAATTTCTCCTCAAAGAACTAGCCCCCTACACTTCCTCTGATTCTAAGCCTATGACCACGCTCCATCTTCTCCAGAGAAGGAAGAAGAGGATATTTGTAAACATATGCATGTCCTTTGTCAATTGTCACAATAACTGAGGGATGTGCAGCAATTCAAGTTTACAATTTCTGCAGTTCATGGGTCAGTTCACATGATGAAGAAGCATCTTGCCCTAAATGCCAATAGCACCTCAGCTAAGGAAGCCTTGCCTCCGGCTCCTTCCCCTCCCCCGCTGGTCGGAACCTGCATCTCCTGACTGTGTCTCCTCTCTGGTGGCTTCTGCCATCTTGCCCCTACCCTTCTTTCCAGGATTACCTCCCTTCGTGAATGTCTGTGACACTTCATACTCTCCATTTCCTTCTGCCTCAAATTCCTAGTCTCGTATCCTGCAATATTAGCTTTCTGCCTGCCTGGTGAGTAATCATTTATCTCAAAAGTCTCAGCTTGAATTCTACTTTTAGAAAATTCTTCTACATCCCTGAGGCACCGTTTTGGTGAGGATAGAGGTGTTTCTCCAGAACTTAGTAAATAGTCTGACACGAAAGAGGTTGCTCAGTGATCATTATTTAGTAAACAAGTTAGTAAATAAATAAGTAATGAAGAATGGGTAAAAATTGAATGAAAAGAAAAAATGCATCATGTTGCATTTCATATCGTCAATGGCCTGAAAGTAATAAATATCACTTATTTTCTGAGGTCATGCTGAAGTCAGGCTAAGGCAGAGCTCTGAATGCATTTTAAGATGCCTTGAACAGCTCTCTCCACTTAGGTTCATATGTTAGCTGTGCATGTGGTACTCTGCCCCTCAAGGGCAAGCTGGTGCCTGGGCTGGACCATCAGGCAGTCTCAGTCAGCCTGAAGTCTGGACCATCAGGGACAATGAGAGGTGAACCAGTCAGTGAAAGCCCCCTGGGCTGTGCCTGGGTACCTGACTGCACAGCTCCTGGCACAGCGGTCCCTTGGCTGTCCCTTTAACCCAGAGTCCTTTACCCCGAATATTAACTATAGACAATTCAAACATCCAATTTTCAATAACAGAAGAGTAATTTGAAAATACTATAGCTCTGCATCAAAGATGGATTGTTATTTTAACTCAAGGGTATCATTACTGATGAAACTTCAGGAGGTCACATGCACTGACCCATGGCTCTCTACTTCCTCATTGGTTAAAGGGAGAGGTTAGAAGCCAACTTCTTACAAACAAGAAGTGAGCATAGGGACGTGGAAACTCCTATGGGCTGGACTCATTCATTCATGTACCAAGGACACAGCATTTGCTGCATATCTGTGATGCTCTGGGCACTGGAGAGTGTGAGGAAGGCCAGAGTCGTGACTCTTGCAGAAGAGGTTGTGGTCTAACACTGGGCACCAACAGTGAAATTGGTGAGGGCAGCAGGGGTCTGACCCCACAGAATAGGTATCATTTCCTCTCTCCAGGGGAGCTGAAAGTCCGAGAAGGTGGTAGGGGAGATTCTCAGGGGAGATGAGAGCCAAGTCGGAATTTTATAAGATAGACAAGTCGGGATGGACAAGATCAAGAGAGGAGGAGTTCCAGAAAGAGGGACCAGCCTTGTGCTTTAGAAATGCAAAGCTGTTGTGATCATTGCTCCTGTCACCTTTCTCAGAATTGCCAATTTGTGAACCGCATTGCCAATTTGATGGTTAAATCATCATAGAATGCTGTTTCTTTATTGCATTGCTGTTAAACTCCCCCTTGTTTATATGTTGTCTCCTCAAAGGCCTGTGCTTTTTTCCCTCTGCATTCTTAACAGAACTCATCCAGACACTCATCCAGAACACATCCCTTCCCCCAATCTTCTCCCTCTCCGACTATCCCTTCTCCACTCAGTTACACAGACTCAAAACCATGGATTCCTCCTTCCCGTTCTTTTCTCCCTGTCATCTCAAAGGCCTGACACATAGTGATCAGTGACTGTGCCTTTGCGAAGTTCCCTCTCCGCTCCCCACTCCAGTAACATCTCCTCTCCTCCCGCCTCGGCCCTGGGCCAGCCCGACCCTCTCTGAGAGATCAAGGGGCCTCAATCATTGCCACAGGCTGTGCCCTGGGCTCTTGGCCTCCAGCCTTGTCCTTCAGCTGTCCCCACATGCAGGCCGGATGACTGCACTCCCTGTCTACATGCTGCTGGTGGGGCTCTAACCTTTTCAGTCCATGAAGACGGACATAACATGTCCCTGCCCTTTACAGGGACACAGTGAGACTCGAGACCCAGAAAATAAGGTATCAGGCCCAGGGGACTAGGGAAATGGAGGTTTTGAACATTACCAATGTGCTTATTCTTTGGTCTTTCTCTGTTTTAGATCTTCATGAGGCTCCAGAGATTTATGTGATGAGAGAGACAGACAGAGACAGACACCAGGTTGCAGAGTGAGGTTTTTCACAGAAGGAAAGCAAAAGAACAGAATTGACAACAGAGTCCCAAGTCAGACTATTGTGTTCTGAGAATTTTTCTGAATGTATTTTTCTTCCATGAGGGCATATTAAGAACAAAATTTGGATAACTTTGTTCATAGATTTGCCCCAAAGTGCACAGGAAAACACTCCTCTCTCCCCACTAAGACTTACTGTGGTCAGAAAGAAGGAGACTCTGACACAGAAGGACTTTCTTAGGCTGCTCCCTGTTCCAGGAGGTTGATGGCCACAGATCCAGAGACCCACTGTGGCAAAAAGAAATCAAAACCCAGGAGGAGCTAGGGAGTGGGTGGGGAGTGAAATGAAGACAGAGGTGCATAGGTCTGCTGCCTACAAGAGTTGAGAGAGGCTAATTTTGCACAGAGAAGTGACAGTTGTCCCTGTGGGAACACTGCTGAAGCCAAAGTAAGGACAGTCCACCAGCAGCAGCTGTAACACGGCAGTCACCAGGGCTCCTGACAGCCAGGTAGACGATGGACATGGTTCTGATACACAGGGTGCAGCCCAGTGCAACTCTGAGGACCAGGAGAATCCCAGAGGCCTCTTCCCTCCCAAGGCCAAGAGGCTGTGGGTTAACTTCCCCCCCCACCCCACTCTCAGACTTGGTCTTAGGGAGGTGACTGGGGCAGTGAGAAAGGGTCCTTCCCAAATGATAAAGCAGTTTTTAATCCAATTGAAAGATAATGCTTCAAGAGATAATTTAAATTTCAAGATCAGACAAGCTTTATACCAGATTGAAACTAGATTCCTGTAGTCTTTGTTCTGTTTTATTTGTGTGTATATAGGGCTGTGTTGGGTGTGTGCATGAGTGTTTTGCTGTATTCTGGCTAGCCCACAGGCAGAGAGTTGGGGGAAGGCCACTTGATTACACACATATTTTAAGAAATAATTACATTTTCTCTGCAAATCCAAGTTGTTGTGAGAGTTGACTTTGTGTTTTCCTCCCGCTGTAATCTTCTAATAAACCGTAGTAAGGAGAATGCTAAGAAGGAAAAGAAAACTGGGATACAGCCCCAGGAAATTAGTCACCCTGACATGTAACTGACGCCATGATCTGTCTCAACTTACCTTCAAATTTTATTTCTCATCTATTCCTTTAATCCACCCAACTGCTTCCCAGGGATAATTTCTTCCAAATTTAGCCTCTCTGAAAATGTGTAACAGCTTCCTAACTAGAAAATTGCTCTTTTACTTGAAGAGGGGCCTGCTCCTCCCACCTCTCTGAATGCCGCTCTGAAGTCTGCGCTCTGCCCTTTTGTTCTGTGCTCACGGGCTCTCTGTGTCCCGGGCTGAGCCTCAGTGGACACAAAGAATGAGAACTGAAAGTGGAGATGAAGAGAAACTGGAGCACCCGCCTGGCAGAGACAAGGGATCAGATAAGAACTGGACAGCAGAAACAAAGAGAAGGGACTGTCTGCAAGTGACACAAAAATGGCCTTTGTGTGGAACAGCCACTGCTGGGAGTTGAGGAAGTAGCCTGGCTGGGCCATTTTGGGGAATTCCAGAACATCCTTTCAGTGCCCTCTGGCTTTGTTGCTCAGCTTTCTCTGTTCCCAGGTGTCAGGCTTCAGGCCAGCACAGGCTAGGGTCTCAATAAAAGGAGCCCACGGAAGGGAGAAGAAATCTGGTCATAAAGCAAGTGTCATTATTAAAAAACCTTATGAAACCCCCATTGATTGTTGGCTGCTGAGTGCCTGGCCTTTTGCTGGGATATTCAGGTGGAAGTTCCTTCAGAAGGCATCTGTGCCCATAGTGTGTGCAGTGGGGTGGGGAGGGGGTTCATTTATGTGCACAGATGAGAATCAGCTGGCAAGGGCACCCATGCTGCTGTAGGTGCTGCTGTTGCCTAGCGTAGTGGTGAGTTTCCACGAAGCTCTTCCTAAATTATTATCACAACATGTCTGCATGAGCTAGTGCTGTGTGTGCTCTGCTTAAACCCTTCCACTCCCAAGCTTGTCTCTTTTTGTTCCCCCATAGAACTGTGCTCATTCCTCTGTTGGATCCATAGTACTTTGTCATAACAATTATGAGACAGTTTTTGAGATTCTCAAGAATATGAATGTGGTCACTTTAACAGCTATTTTGAAAACCATCAAATGTAAATTGTTTTTCTGACCAAGTAATGGCAGAAAAAAGCAGCTTCAGTGTCATCTCTTCCCAAGGATTATCCATCCCTGACCCTCCAGGGAAAGTTTCAGGGTTGACATCAGAATCCAGGTGCACAATTGCACAATTTGAGGCTTCCAGGTCTAAGGAACGTAGCAAATCGGCTGCATCAAAATATCCTGCTTCCACCTTCGGATTGGGTCTGCTCTTTGTGATTGCTTTGGGACTTTTGAGCCTGATCCCTGACTGTCTTGAAGAGCCTTGTCCCCTTGTAAGGTTGACCTCTATGTGCCAGGACTGGATGGGCTCTGGCGGTGATGCCCTGGACAGCTTTAATAGCTTCTGCAAAGATGTGCAAAATTAAATCATAAGCCAGAAGTTCTGTCCCCTGCCCAAGTGAGCTTGGAGAGACAAAAGAGCTCATCTTCCCTGTGCTGTGTTCGCCCACACAAGTCTTTTCTCCTGTTCCCGGAATGGCCCCGTCATCCTCTCCCTTTCCCTGTCCGTGTGAGCTCTCAGCCAGTTGGCTCTGCTCTCCCATCACTACCTCAGCAGAAGGCACCTTCCCTCATCCCTCCTAGCTCAGGAGGCCACAGATCTCTTCCAGCCCTCATAGGGACCACCAGCTTGGTCTTCATGAGGGCCCAACTCCTTTCCATGTCAGTTCTTCTCAACCTTCTCTTTCTCTCTTTCACTAAGAACCAGAGAACCTCAACAACAAACAGAGCCCACCTGATGTAGAAATTATCTCCTTCAATAGCCTTGCAGGGTGGCCAAGCATCCCTGCCTGTGTCTGGTGACAGCAGACTCCCTGGCACACTGACTATTCCTCTCAAATTAGTTCTTCCTGAAGATTAAAAAAAAAAAACTAAAAAGGGCCTTGTAAAGTTCCTGTAATATAAATCTATCATGATGTGTGAGTGAAACAGGGCCAGAGGACCACAGTGAGTCATCCAAAAGAAACACAGCAAGTCTGGGCAAGTTCAAGCCTAGAGTAGCCACACTGCCTCCCAATCAAGGAGCATGCCACGCCACACAGTCTCCCTGAGGTCTAGCTGAGCTCTGCCCCACCTCCCCACAGTGTCCACTGCTAGTCCCCTTGCCATCCTCTGGGACCACAGGGGACTTCACACAACGGCTCTCATGGATTCCCAGAACCTTCTCTTCCACACAGTCTGTGGCCCTGTGATTAATCTGTAACTTGACAGCAACCCCTTCCAGGCTTTTATACATGCCTTTATCCAACCTGGATGACTTTTTCTAGTGGTTCATATGTAGGCCCTTTTTCCAAATACCTTTCCCAGTACCTGCCTCTGGAAGCCATATCTGATAACCCACCTTCTCCTGTTGCTACTCTATCCTGCAGAAGTTCAATAAAGGTAACCAGAAGTCTGTCATTGACACAATCTTGGCCATGTTACTTATGGCTATTTTTCCGGAAAAGACTGAGCTTTTTGGAGGCAGGATCATGTTTTTATTCCTCATATGTAAAGAAACCATATTTGAATTTTTTTCATCAGTAACTGTTTTCTACCTTCTTAACTGTGTCTGACATCATATGATGAAAGAGCAGCCCAGGGAGCTTGGAGGATCCCAAGTTCCCTTAGCTGAGAGCTATCAGAGCCGGGACAGAAAGCCAGGTCTTTATGACTCCCATTCCCATGTTTTCTTCCAATGTATCCCTTTGGCCTACAGGATTTCAATGCACCACATCTTTGTGTAAATTACTTACCTGTTTGGGTATTGCATGTCCTCTGAGTGACATGTGACTGTCCACTCCCTGTCCAATTTTAATAACATCAACAAATTCAGGCATCATCTCTGACCATTTTTTAGCCTTTGTAGAGGACTATGTATGGATGATCACTTACTAAATTCTTTGACGATAGCAGTGATTTTTACTGAAAGCCATCATTTGGATAAATATGCAACTACAGTGAAAAGGCTACAGCTCCTACTCACATTTTCTACATTCACTACAAGCAACTTCAAAAAGATTCTGCAGATAGAGTGATGCTGCTATATTCCAATTTAAGCTTTCCCCAGTAATTTCTCTGTAACCACACTCAAATTTTCAATTCCTCAAATAGAAAATGAACTGAATAGAAATTAACAAAGTAATCTCTACACTTTGAAAATTGCAAACTGTCTGAATTTTTCTCTGATGGTTGAGAATAGCCATAGAGAAACCAATCATCATTCCTTCTCTCCAGCCTCTGAACTACATCATTTGAAAAAGCTTCCCTTATTGGGTAATAAAATGAGGAGAACAATCATATTAGAGACTAATGAATTCACATAGGGTTATTCTCTTCACTTTGTAACTTCAGGGTATGAATAATTTTCTTTAAATAAATTTTTAAAACGTGGATTAAGGGACACATTTTGTTAAAACCCTGAAGTCATGAAACTACAGTGATAATTTTTTTCAAGTTTATGAATTTTGTAACATAAAAACGGTCTTTTACAGCACCAGTTATCTTTAACTTTAATCACATAGTCTAGCTAAAATCATTAAGCCCAGGAATGGACCCAGATTGATGTCTGACCCAGAGCAGACATCAGCTGGACTGATCCTGGAGAGTCAGACACAGCTTTCAGTGGCTTTAGAAACCAAAAGAAAGAAGATGTAGTGGAATGGTTAGTTATGTAATCAACAGGGCTGCCCCTTTGCTAAATATGTGGAATAATTTGAGAGTCAAAAAGAAGCTAGCTTCATCCAAGTGTTTCCTATGCACCTGCAGTATCTTCCCTGCCCACAGCAGAGTCCTCTTTTCTGCTAAGGCTTTGTGTTCCTCTCAGAATATATATGTCTTTGTGTCCTCTGAAAAGTAAAGCAGACTGAGATGGTATGGAAGATACTCCCCTTACTCAAAATACCCTAGAAATACTGGATTAAAAATAGAAAAACAAATCAGCTAGCAATTGTAAAATCATGGTCTGACTTGAAACCAAGAAAGAGAAATTCTCCATTGAGAAAAAATAAGAGAATTTCAAAAACGGTGAGAGTTTTTTTTTTTTTTTTTTGTAGAGACAGGGTTTCACTTTGGCCCTCGGTAGAGTGCTATGATGTCACAGGATTCACAGCAACCTCCAGCTCTTAGGCTTCCGCAATTGTCCTGCCTCAGCCTCCTGAGCAGCTGGGACTACAGGCGTCCGCCAAAACACCCGGCTATTTTTTTGTTGCAGTTCAGTGGGGGCTGGGTTTGAACCCACCACCCTCGGTATATGGGGCCGGCGCCCTACTCACTGAGCCACAGGTGCCACCTGGTGAGAGTTTAAACTGAAAAGCAAGCGTAACAGGGGGATTGGAACCTGTTATAAGCCTAAACAGCTGAGACTAGAGATTAATGCTACACAGAAATGGAAATTCAGCCAACAGCCCTATGTGTGTGGGCAGCCAAAACTGAGTGGCCTAAATTGATTCTGTAGCCACTGGTATTGCCATTGGTAAGAAAATCACTGCCTACCTAACCAGCTATAATAAAGCTTCCTATCCACCTAGGCCAGTGGATGGAAATAAACATATTTATAAGAAATAAGAACATAAGAAGGGGTACAAGTTTAAGCCACTTGAGTAGTTCAGGACCCTCCCAGATAAATTATCATGAACATCAGCCTACCACACTTAAACTCATAAAGTTCTAGCAGAAACTGTCACTCAAAACAAGTTACATGGATTTCCAATAGGAAATATCCTGAGAATTAGCTCATAGCCAAAATCATAAACCACGTAAGAAAAATTAATGACCAGGAAGTACAATGAAGAGAAAAAGTAAATAATCCTGGAGATAATAACAAAAACATAAATAAAAACACAGGCAATTCAAATCAATAGCTTTAATTAGAGTTTCCTCCAGAATTTCAAAAAGGATATGTTCAGATATTTTACTGAAGAGAAAATCTGAAAAAAACAATATACGTACAAAAACACGCTCAGTCTTTCCTTAGTAATCAAGAAAGCACCAATGACAGCAATAAATTAAATTACAAAGATTAAAAAAAAAACCCAAAAGCTTGACAATAGAAATATTGAAAAATATATGACGATGTCAGCATACTGTTTCATTGGTGCTGTATTAAATAGTAGAAGCATTTTGAAGAGGAATTTGTAATATCTGCTAGATCTGGACATGTACATTGTCTATAGAATTGCATAGTCATTGTGATGGATGGTTTTAAAATCCATACTATTGAGTAAAGAAACTTAAGAGCCAGAATATTATAACATTTATGTAAGCTTTCAGATCATGCATCATAATACTATACATTAAGTGGTGATAAGTATGTAGAAAATGTGAATGGAAAGATTCCTAGCAACTTCATGATAGTAATTTAACTGGATGGGGAGACTGTAAGTTGTATGGGTTAAGTTCACTAAAGTAGTAACAACTCCAAAATTCAAGATGTTAGAGGATCTCACACTAACATCTGAAGCAGTCTGCCCACAAACCATTGGTCAGAACTTGTCACATGATCCAGCAAAGCAGAGAAAGGACAGAGTAAGTTCCTAGGATACATAGGGAATAATAGAAGTTTTAGTTGACCATTAGTTGGTCATTAATAACTTACTACTTAATAGAAAAAAAATGAAGCACAAATAAAAACATATTAATATTTTGAATGATAAGACCATTAATGTTTATCACATTAATCTTTGTCTATATAGTTTTTGGAATGAGTAAACATCTCTCAATCATTACTCCTTAGAGAGAATTGGACTATCAGTGCTTGAATAAAAAAGAGGAAATGGATATATGTTGAAATCAACATGTCACTTCAAATAATTAATATAAACTTCTTAGCAAATCAGAATATTTCTCTAAAATGACAACTATCTAAAGCTTCTATCACTTTAGTCAAACCAATTGTCCTGAGGAAACCAACATTTGGATACATTTGTTGTTATCTTTAATTTTTCCCCTTTCCCCCCAGGTCAGTTCTACTCAGCCTAAATATGTGAAAGTATAAATTTTTTTCAAACATCAATAATATTGGATAGGAAAAAAAAAAAAAAGGACCAAAGAAAACCTGACCACTTTCAGGAAATTAACATCAAATTAGTATGCATGCCACTTTGGCAAAAAGGCAAAATCTTCTTCTGCCATTACATGAAATAACGACATTTTGTTTAGCTTTTTACAATATTTTCACATCTGTCACTTGATGTGATTCAACATTCTTGTAAAGTTGGCAAGGAAGGTGCAGGGAACAGAAAACATTGAGAAGTTTGCTGACCTGCCCAATATCATGCAATGAGTTCAAAGCAGTGCTGTTTTTTGAATGCAGGTCTTTGGAGTACAAATTCTTCCCATGAGATCACTCTACCTCCTTAGAATGACAGTTTCTGATTCTTGTCCCAGAATTGGCCTGGGCCTTCCATTATAGGTACTCATCCCTGGAGACAAAACCCAATGGAATCTGTGAGAAATTGAGGCAAAAACTTGACAATTTGCAGTTAGAAAACTAGAATTCTAGGTATACAACAAATGGTAAACTATAGTACTCAAATAAGAAGGTGGGGGTGAATGTTGTCCAGCCTCAAGGACTACAAAAACCACTAGCCTGTTACCAGCACACCATGATTTGAATCCAGGCTCTGCCACTTACTTACCTTATGACTTTGGAAAAATCACCTTCCCTTTCTGGGCCTCGATTAGTCCATGTGTCAAATGGACAAATTGGATTAGACTATCTCTAAGGCCTCTTCTGCTCTGAGAGTCTTTTAAGACCTTGAAATGCTTAAACATGTATAATAAAAGGTCATGTTCCTTTTACTTCTAGAAAAATAACCTCACATTAGATAGATTTGCTGAAGTCGAGGTATAGATGAACCATAGAAATCAGAAAAATTAACTGCATTTATGTATAAAAACATAAAATTCACCAGATTTTCTAAAATCTTCCATTTCCTCTCCCATTAACAGATGGAAAGCAGTTTTATCAGATGAAGCAGCTGCCATCCTCGCATCACACTACATGAGTGACATTAATGAGACAGGTGAAATATTCAAGAGCCCAAGACTCTCCTCAAGAAACCACAGCAGTTCTGCCAGGGTCATACTGGGCATGCTTGGGGGTTATTCTTCAGCTCTAAAAATAGACTGTGTAAATACTCTTTCTTATGATGATGATGACTATTATTTATAGTTTGCCCCAGCTTCTAGGCAAATATCCCAGGAAGAACAAAGGGATGCCTCTTATAATTAAAACAAAGAAAATGCAGAGGTGTTGGCATATGAGAAAAGGAAGTGTTTCGACATCAGAAGCCAAGAACTGTTTGTTGGATTTGACTAATAATAACTAATATGGATTTTATTTTAAGATCACACAATATTGTGGGAGTTTTGTTTTAGTCACACACAAATTTATTCTAAAATCTCTCTTCTACTAAAAAGTTCTTACATTGCTCTTCCAGGCTTGATTATATTTTATTTTTCCAGAAATAATTTTAGAAGACAATTATTCTAATCTCTGCATTGTGAAGGATTCAGGGAGATTTAGTGTGACTCAGATCAACTCAGTGGATATTTATTAAGTGTGCACTAGAGGTCAAGCATTGAGAACACAAACATTGTGTGTGTGTGTGTGCTCATGTGTGCGCGTGCACATAATTTGTAAATTCTGGCAGCTAAGGGAGTGGTGACAGAATTAAAACACCAGGAGGTAAAGTGTGCAAATCACTGGGCCTGGTGAGCCAAGGGTCAGAGTTTGGAAAAGAGTTCAGTACAAGGTGATAGTTACCTGCCTACAGGACCACTTGGAGTTATCCATTTGATAACCGACAGGCGGGTGTTCTTGGAAGAGGAAAGCAGGTACAAACACAGCGAGGAGAGGCATAAGATTTTTGAATTAAAGAGTGGGAAAAATGCAGCCAAAAGAACAAGCAAAGGCAGATTATAAATGGCCATGTAATTATAGTTTTGCAGAGAATGTAAGATTTTGTCCTAAAGTCTTGGGGAGCTATTAGAAGGGTTTGAATAAGGAGCCTCTGTGACCACAGTTACCTTGTACAAAGAGCACTGTGGCTGCTGCAGAGTAGACAGTGAATTGTACGGGCTAAATATGAAAACAGGACACCAATCAGAAAGCTGTTGAAATAACTCAGGTGAAAGTTGACAAGGAGTTAGTAGGGCAGTAGCTGAAGAGAGGATAAAAAAGGTAAATATGAATTCTAAAGATATCAAGTTTGAGCATTACCATTCTAAGACACTTCTCAAGTGGTTAAGGAGGGAAAAGGCAAATGCAATAGGTTGCAAATCATTAAAATGGCCACTTATGCAGTTGTCACATAATAATGTGCGTTGAAAGATGAAAAATTCATGAAATTCATGAAATTCATTAGCACAGCTTGCAAAGAAATTCTATAGTGTCAACCATTTTGCTTTATGAGAACTTTAACACTGTCTTAGTATCCAAAGGGTTTTTTTTTGTTTGTTTGTTTGTTTGTTTGTTTGAGACAGAGTCTTTTTGTTGCCCTGGGTAGAGTGTTGTGGTGTTATAGCTCACAGCAACCTCAAACGCTTGGACTCAAGTGATCCTCTTGCCTCAGCCTCCCGAGTAGCTGGGACTATAGGTCCCTGCCACAACACCCGGCTATTGTTAGAGATGAGGCCCTGCTCTTGCTCGGGCTGGTTTCGAACTCCTGAGCTCAGGAAATCCACTCACTACGGCCTCCCAGAATGTTAGCATTACAGGCACGAGCCACTGTACCCAGCCCCAATCTGAAGTTTTTTTGCTTAAATTGGACAAAATCTCTGATAGCAAGAATGCTGGCCTATGCCTCAATCAAACATGCCTACATGCTCACTAAAATATTTTCTGAAAAGCAAAGGAACAATTTGTAAAGAAAAGCAAGATCTGATTGTCCAAGGAATACAAAGTTTTGTCTTAAACTGTGAGCCTTGACACTTTTGTTTTGTTTATTTATTTATTTTTGGCTGTGACTATAACTCAGTTGATGACTTGAACCAGTCACATAAAGCCTTAATTTCTGGGCTTTATAATGGGGTTAGTCATAAGTGACCTCTACTTACCTGTTTGTGCAGCTACACAGATGACCGAACATGCCTGTAAAATGCTCTGAGCCTTTGTTCAAAGGCTCCCACCTGTGTGTCATTACTTTGTTACTGGTGATTTTGTAGACTCTGTGAGTTTTGCAGGCATTGAGTTTGAGTTTGAGTCGCCAAAGGAGCTGACTCATTTTGTCAAAGGCGCCAAAAATTGATGCAATCAGCAGTTTCTGGGTCTACCTATGTAGCCAAAGATTGAGACAACTGATTTATAAGAAAGTATCAGAGTATGTGGACTTAGAAGAGAATGGCAGTCATATGTTGAAAACTTGCAAATGATAGGGATGGGGTCAATGGCAGGGAGGGAGGGGAGGAGATAACTTGATGGGTACAAATAACTTATGATGACTTTTTAAATTTGGTAGCTGGCTTATATCAGGCACTGGGCCAGGTACTCATTAATTATCTGCACATGCATGATCTCATTCACATTTCTGTCTAGGACACAGTAGGCACTCAATAAATGTTAGCTGCATAGACAGCCCTTTGTGGCAAGTCCTAGTATCATCATTTTATATACATGACAAACAAGGCTGAGGAAAATTGAGGACCCGTCCAAAGTCACACTGTTGGAAGTTGGGGAGGAGCCCCCATTTACTTGTGGATCTCACTCCAGTGCCACCGCAGGTCACCCTGATTTCCCTGCCTTCAGTTGACTACATCCCTTTCTTCTTACCACTGTGCCACCAGTGTCCCTTTCAGTTGCTGGGCTATGTTGTTTTTCTCCTTTGTTGGCTGTCATTTGACTCTGCTTTCCTAGATCTTAGGAATTCATTGCCCCGCTTCTCTTTTTGGGAGAGGATGGTGCTGCTTCTGCTCTTTTACCCATCATCAAAGCCAACGTATGTATGATTCAGATTTGTGACATATGAGGAATCCACTCCCTATGAAATGCTCCTTACATTCAGAGATCAGACCTTTGGTCAAATAACTGACAGGCATCAAATATGGTCTTTGACATTCATATGGGAGATGAACCAGCATTGTATTTCCTGCTTTATTCATATAAGTTTATACATTGTCAGTAAATATCTAAAGAAATGCAAGATTGAATGGTTCACTCATACAACTGGCATTTATTGAACATTGATTTTATATGTATCAGGTGCTCTTCAAAGGACTGGGAAGATTATCAAAACCAATGAAGCCCAAAGTCTGTCTCAAAGAGCTCATAGACTAGTGCTCTAGTCGGAAGGTTCAGAGAGTTGATGATGTTCATTATTTTGCTATTCAGGGGATCCCATATTTTTGAATTCACTTACTTGCTAAAATGTATTGGTAACCATAAAATCAATACTTGCAGAGATTCTGTGGTCTTTGACCGACTTGCACCAGCAGGTGAAACCCTTAGGTCACCTGGACATGCATGTTCCCAGCTGAGGTCCAACAAGACCATGTTCTGCCTTCCTGCTCCTCTTTACAACATATTTGTGCCTTATTTTTTTCTCATTTTTGTACTATTTGTTGATAATGATACTGTTTAAAATGGCCCCCAAGCACAATGCCAAAGTGCTGTCAGGGGTCCCTAAGTGCGAGAAGGCTATGATACTCCTTACCCAGAAAATAAATGGATAAGATAAGCTTCATTCAGGCATGAGTCATAGTGTTGTTGACTGTGACTTCAATGTTAATGAATCAAAAATGTATGTTAAGTAAAGTGTCTTTAAACAGAAACATACATAAGAAAGGTTATGTGTTGATTAGTTGATGAAAACTTGACCTTGCAGGAACCTAACCCTGTATTTTCCTAGGAAGCTGTGGTTCGTTATATGTTAATTCAGCGTGCCTGGTGGCTTTTACAGAACGCAGCTACTGTGTATAACAGGAACCAACTATATGTAAACTACCCAGTTAATACTACTTATAAATTGTGAATGCTACAGAGGAAAGCACACAGGAAAGAGCAGTTGACCTGGTCTTGGAGAGCTGGAGAAGTTGTTAGAGAAGAGGTGCTTTTGAGTTGCATTTCAGGAAGATGAGTTGAAACTCAAAGAATGTACCAGGATGGAAGGTCATTCAAGGCAGTGGGGAACCAAGTATAAAGGAAGGGAGGCCTGAAAAAGCCTGGCACATTCAGTGATTAAAAGTGATTAAAGTCAGAGCCCTGAAGTCATGTGCTCCAACACAGCCACTGGCAAGGATTTTAAGCCATTACAAAGTTTCTCTATATAGTTCGGGCTGTGATTTTTACAACAAGGAAGTGTGCAGCATGTCAGCTGTGAAAATTGGCTCAATATTCATAATCAAATCTATTATGCTCCCTCTGAAGCCTGGGCTATGTTTCCCTAGAAACCCCTAGTTACATAAAGGGACTCTGGCCAGTAATTGGCAAGAAAATCCACCACCTTTGGAAACCATTATAGTAATGCCAGAGGGAAAACACTCTATAATTCCTGCTGGAGATCAGTAAGCTGAGAGGGGGAAAAAATAAAAGCAGTTCTGAAATGAACACTTCCCATCTGCCCAGCACAATTCAAGGTACCATGAGGCTACAGACACACACACATACACACACACAGGGTGTGTAGCATTGTACATAACTCTTCTTTCACAGCTACCAGTTTATATTTAATATTAACTTTCTCAGGTAGGTTTTATTACCGTAATCCCATTTTATGGGAGAGAAACCCACAACTCCAAACGATGAAGTAACCTGTTTAAGTGCACACAGCTAGCGAGTGGCAGAAAGGGTTTATGCTCAGCATCAGCTTTGACTCCAAAGCCTATGGGGATTTTATCTGCTCCTCCAATAATATCCCTGTTCTTGAGAAACTGGCATAGGTGAAAAATCCCCAGTGCTTGTGCTGAGACACGGCTGTCACATACCAGAGGAGTGAGTGGCTCAAGCTGTCAATTTTCTAGGACTACTCAGAGGACAAAAGTCTGAGCCCATAGTGCCACACTGTCCCCCAGGCATCCTTAGTACTAGAACAGATGATCATTGGTAGCTGTTGATGGGTGAGGAAGCCGTCCCAGGTGGGTACGCCAGCAAAAGTTCAGAAGAAGAAACGATCCTTCCAAGGAATAAGAGTCATAGGAGAATGAGAAATCAAATGGAGAGGGAATGTTCCACCTCCCCTAGGACAGGTCCCAGTGGGTAGAGAGGAACCTGGATGGGATCAGCCCTATGGCTGTATCCTCAGCAGGGAAGCCCATCTTCCATGATCCTATCATTTATTCAGTAATGCTGCTGGGCACCAATTTGTGCCAAGTACTGTTCTTAGCACTGGGAACCCTTTGGAGAATGCATTTTTAAAAGAGCCTGGTCCTTCCCTCCCAGGCAATGACGGACATTCCCTGCTTACCATTTTCACTGCTGCTTCTTTTTTCTCCACCTCCTGTCCCTGTGGACCCTTAACCTGTCATCAGTCCCCAGGATGAAGTGCACCTGATGGCCCAGTTCTCCACTTCCTGTGTCACATTGTGCAATTCCCCTGGTGTGGGGGCCACACCAGGCCACTTTCCCCATGGCTTTGTCCCTCTACCTGGAGTGCCCTTGTCCTCATTCCCTGACTATTGAAGTCTAGCTCATCCCCTGGGGGTTAGCTTAAAAGCTGTCCTTCCAGAGAATCGGCTCTTAGTTTCCCCCAATCACAATAAATTCCTTCTTTTCCTGGGTCCACACGGCCAATAGCTCTATTTTAGGCTGTTTAATATCCTGCCTCATAGACTAGGACTGGCTGCCTGTCTGTGTTCTCCTCAAGACCAGGGAGCATGCATCTTTAGTCTATCATTTACCAAAGTGCCTGGCATTTTGTCCACAATCAATCTCTTTTAAAATAAATAAATAAATATGTAAAGAGTATGTCCTTGACACCTGAACAGTTCAGTTTACATTGAATTTAATTAAGATATTAAGGTTCATTTTAGCAAACATAATGCAAATAAAAACCATCTGAAATTCAATCTCCATCTACCTGCCCCCTAAATGACAGTTCAATTTCACTATAGTCTTTATTATAATAACCTCTAAACTTGTTATTAGTGTTACTGACAAAGTCAAAAGGCTTTCATCTGGTTATTGTGTCTTAGGAAACATTTAATTATTAAATTCCACACTAATAATTAGAAAACCCTATTATTTTACACTGGGTGAGGCAATACCATGCAGCTGAAATCTCATACATTAAATGGTCTACTCACCAACTCTGCTGTGTTATTAAAGACAGATGGGTATAAAGTAAAAAGTCCTTCTATGGTATGAAAAGGTAGAGTTTTATGGGATAAATGAGATCTGTGCCAGATTGGTTCTTGCCCTTCCCGAAGTCTGGCCAAGTTCAAGGTGGACAGATCCAGCTAGAAATTTTGGAGGGTGTGTGTGCATGTGTGTTTTGGCAGAGGAAGGAATGTAGTTTAGCTCTTGGCAAGAAGGGTTTTCTAATAGAGCCGCTCAAAGATAAAATCAATGGTCTTTGCAAGGGCTGACAATAGAGGCTGTGCCAGGGTATGGGGGAAACTTCAATGAAGCATGGGAAGGTGTTCATTCTGGTCCTAAAGCCCCCTTTTGATGAGACTTACTTCTCTCTAACTAAGCTGTGTCCTCCTGCCCTCTGAATTCTTGCCAAAGCCCAGACCAGTTTGTGAAAGCTTTTAGAACCCCAAGGCGGCTTGGGCAACATCAAGTCCTCTGTGGGGACACCGACTGGATCTGAGAGGGAAGGGACCGTGACACTTCTGATGTTTCCTTCCTGCACTCACAGACCTGGGTTTTGTCTCCTTGTGCTCCCTACCGACGCTGTCCCCAACCAGTGAAGCTACGGGCACACTGCTTGGCACCTTATAGGGATTTCATAAATCCCTAAAATGTTTCACGATGTTCGGCTGATTGGCTGGGAAAGGAAGCAGCCCAAGCCCTCCGCAAGAGCCCCCCCTGCCCTCCACAGGAGCTCTGACTCACAACCTGTTTGGCACTGCTCAGCCATCTCTGGTTTCCTGAATCTCCCACTCTCTAATGCAAAAAAGCCTCCATGGCAGATGTTTTCAAACAATGATCATGACAGTGATGCTGCAATCCACTACTTTCTCCTGCATCACAGAATTTTTTAAAGTATTTTTGCAGACTTACCTTTTAGGGCAATTAACATTTTTTTGGACTAAGCCTTTGTGATCCCGTCAGATAACTGCGGGCCCCAGGTCTGGGAATCTGTTAACAGGACGGGCAGGAAGGGACTGGGAGCAGGGCTGGGTTCAGAATCCAGAGTAATTGGGAGAGGGGCTAGGGCTTGGGATAGTCTGACTGGGAGCATAGGCACTAATTTGAAGGTGCGTGTGCGCCCTTTTTTCTTCTTTTTCTTGGAGGGTAATAACGGGTATGGAGGAATTCGGTGTGTGGAAACAGTAAGGGGCTGGCCGGGGCTTCCTCTGGTAGGGCATGGCCAAGTGGCCAAGGGTGAGAAGGGCCGGGGTTGCCATTCTGGGGGGGTCAGCGCCAGCTCCTGGGCGCGGAGGGCAGAGCCGGCTAGGAGCGGGGGTGGCCAGGACCAGCGTGAGGACGCCCGAGTGACAGCGGGGCGGGGTCCCCTGGGGCCGGGGCGGGGCGGCGCGCGGCCGGCTGGGGGCGGGGCGGGGCGGGGCTCCGGGGCCGTCTCGCAAACTGCGGCGGCCGCGGGAGAGGCGTCCACGGCGGCGGCGCGGCGGAGCGGGCGGCCGAGCAGGGCGGCGGCGACTGGGTGAGCTCGGCGCGGACCCGGCCGGGGCGCGGCGGGAGCGCGGTCTGGGGTCTGCGGGGCGGCGGCGCGGCAGGGCGGGCACCACTCTCCGGACCGTCCTTCCAGGCTCCCCATGACCCTACAGCCTTCAGGCGAGGGAGGGAGAGCAGAGCGTCTAATCCTTGAGTCCTTCTGCGCTTGCTGGCCAGAGGTCCATCTTTGTGCCCCATTGCCCCCTCTCTCCAAGGACAGCCTCCTGATCGTGTTTTTTTCCCAGATCATCCTCTTCAGTCCCTCAACCCATCACCCCTGCCCCCAGCTATCCTTACATCCAAAGATATTCTTGCAGAAGACCTCGACCATCTGCTGCCCTTCCCACCACCAGAGGCCCCGGCTTCTCACCACTCTCTAAAGCCCCAGAGGCAGGGTGACGCCCTCCCCATCCCTGCACACCTGGACCCTTCTGCTGCCACCCACCACAGAGGTTCCCGGCCAGCCGGCAAGCTGTGCTGCCTGAGACCCCAGCCCTCCTTGCAGTCACCCTCTCTCCTCCTCCGGAGCCCAGAACCCAGAACCCGAGGCTGGCGGGAGGGACTTTCCGATACTGAGCTTTGGGAACAATTTGACCCACTTCCCAAAAGGCTGGTCCCAAGCCAGCCACGCTTTTTGGTGGAAACACCTGTCTTGTCTGCCGTTTGAAGGGCCAAGAATGCTTCTGTCAAAATGGGCCAGGCGGTCCCTAGGTCCTTCTCTATGCTGCCCTGACTTGCTGGCCAAGTCCCCAGAGACCAGGCCAGGAGCTTTGTCATTTAAGGCCTCCAAAGGTATTTCCCTATCCCACACACACACCCATCCCAAGAATTCTCCCAGCCACTGCGTTGGGTGTAAAAGAACTGATGGGGCCACCTCTGGGGGCTCTGGGGCTGGTTTCATTTCCTGCACCCTGTTTACCTGCCTGACTTTTAGGCAGAGAACCCACGTCAGAGACAGGGGGCTGGAGTTCAGGGCCTTGGTCCCCCCATAGCTCTGTAGCCTCCTTCCTTTCCCTGTTAGAAACTTTCCCTTTTGCTACCAGCTAGTCTCTCCTCTGGTTGGAGCCTGGACCATCTGCATGGCATCAAGTCCCCAGGGCACAGAAAGCTGGGCTAGGACTTGTGCTGGGACATTATGAGGAACATCACGGGTAGCCAGGTCTGGGCTGGGGGGCCAGGGGTCTTACAGTGGGTTGTCATGGCTTTCACTGAGCTCCAAATGGGGTTCGAGGGCTTGGTTTGCAGTGAAGACAGGAGGCATAGCAGGGGCTGTTTTCCTTGCGTGTTTCTGACTGTCTTGTGTTGCTATGGTGACAGTTTTGCCTGTCTTCCTCCTGACTCTTCTGGGAGCTGGTTTTTATTGGTCTGTTGTCCTGTCTTTTATGGCTCTAATTTCTCCTTTCTACTTGCTCTGAAATAAACAGTCATAAACATGGCTCTGGGCCCAGGCTGGGGGCTGGCAGGACTTCACCTCCTGCTGGCCATGAGCTCCTGTGAGGGGAGACTAGGAAAGGGAAGTAGGAGAGACCCTCCACACACTCCCTCTGCCTCTCAGCTCTGGGAAGGGGCACGTAGTAGGTGCATACTGCCTTAGAGCTAATAATAAAGGTCAAATGTGATGAGGACCTCACTCATATTATTTCCTTTCATCTCCACAGTGTCCGTGAGGGGCAGGGTCTGTCTCACTTTGCAGATGAGGAAACTGAGCCCAGAGCAAGTGGGCTTTTTCTCTAAAAGTCACACTGATTTCAGCCCTCCGTGTTTATTAAATGAATGAATGGAAAAGTAATGGAGCTGCTGGGCTGATCCTGTCCCAAAGGGACCACAGAGCCTACCTTAGTTCAGCTCCCTAAACCTACACTCCAGGGGGCTCCTCAAAGGGGGTCCCCCCTTGCCCTGCTCCTGGGTGCACCAGTGAACTCCTGTGGAGGTGAGCTGCCAGGGAACTGCATATCCTGTCCTGGGTGTACGCTTAACCCTCGACAGAACTGCTGGGGACCCAAAGCAGAGCAAAGCCACTTGTGACTTCCTGTTTTTACTCAGCACCAAGAAGAATTCAGTTTGCTTTTACTCCCGGGGCCTAGATGCAACTGGATAAGTCAGGGATGCTGAGGCTAGCGTAGGACAAGGTGTTCAGAGCTTACTAGGGCCATAGGGTCCCTCACTGTCAGCTGGCACTGATACTCTCCAGTGGAGCTGTCTCCTCTCTTCCCTGCTGCGATTGCCTGTACTGCACTCTCTTCCACCCCTCTTTGTCTCCCATGTAAGTTGCTATGCTGAAAAAATATCCTAGTAGCGTGAAAAGGACAGAGAGTCAGCAGCCTCCATGTCAAATATTGGCCCTGGAGAAGTCCTTTCACTCATATGGGCCTCAGTTTCTCAATCTTTAAAACGAGGTCAACAGCATCTGTCCTATTAGCCATGTTTACTTCTTATTTTAGGATGGAATGGAATAGCCTCAGAGATTTCTCTGAATTCATTGAAAGGCTGAAGGACCATAATGTCCTAGCCCTGTTGGGATATCTCAGTGCTAAAGAGACTACTGAACCACTGTTCAGAGATTGAAAACTGATTTAGGAATAATCAAGTCATAAACTCCCAGTCTTTGAGACATTCTGAAAGTCATCTTTTTCAGCCTTGACAACGCATCAAATCCTTTAAGCGCCTTATATTTACTGAACATCTACTCCGCACCAAATGCAGTTTTGGGAAATGGGGATCTAAAAGATGAAAATGAACCCTATTCCTGTTTACAAAGAATGTAATCTGGTGGTGACGACAAACATAGAAAGAGATACTTGTAATATAGTCATGGAGAGGGTGCTAAGAGGAAAGACAGGCTGGTGCGGGGCCAGGAGAGTCACTTCATGAGGCCGCCATTAGGGTTGAATCCGGTAGGCTGTGCTTTGCAGCTGAAATACAGTTGTCCTCTGCTGACCGTTTGGCAAGCCCCAGTCCGCCCTCCCAGCCATGGAGAAGTTGCTGGAGAGGCCCTCAGCAGCTCCTCTGAGCTGGGCAAGGAAGAGGAGGCAGGGTGCCAGTCCTGCCTCGCTCTTTGAGTTTTGACTTGTCCACTCAGAGTAGCTTCTGGTTCTTACTTCATCTTGGTTAAAATCCTTTCTCAGGAGCTGCATGAATTACCTGACAAAGTGCCATAGTGACTGGGAAGAAAGTGGGCTTAGGAGTCAGGTAGTTCAGACTCCATTACTGCTGTGTCCTAGCTGTGGCTGAAGGTATATCTGACCTCAGTGGGCCTCATTTCTTATACCTGCAAAATGGTAGCAATTATACTTGCCTTCTAAGAATTAAATGCTTTTATGTATTTATAGGGTCTGGCATGGTGCCCGCCTCATAGTAGACTTGCTGTTATTTAGTTATATTGATTAGAAAAGACTTCTTGGTTACTGAGCCTCTGGGTCCTCTTACAACTGTGGTAGAGAGCTCTTTGGGTGGATTCTGGCCTTTTGAGATCCATTCATTATCTGGGAGGGTTAAAAATTGCCCACACTTAGGCCGCTAGCACTGCTCGTTAATCTTGAGGTTATCTCTCACCAGATAAGCTATGTCCTAGGATACCACCGCAGTGTGCAATTTACCAACACTTTTGTTTCTCAAAGGAGAACAAATTTTAAATGGAAACAAACTCCCTGATTTTCAGAAGCATATTCTGTCTATAAGAATACTTTAAAATGGGGTGGCGCCTGTGGCTCAGTCGGTAAGGCGCCGGCTCCATATACCGAGGGTGGCCCCGGCCAAACTGCAACCAAAAAATAGCTGGGCGTTGTGGTGGGCGCCTGTAGTCCCAGCTGCTCGGGAGGCTGAGGCAGGAGAATCGCCTAAGCCCAGGAATTGGAGGTTGCTGTGAGCTGTGTGAGGCCACGGCACTCTACCGAGGGCCATAAAATGAGACTCTGTCTCTACAAAAAAAAGAATACTTTAAAATGAATTCTTCATTTTTTTTTTTTTTTATCCCGGGCATGCCTAGTATCTTTTTCTGAAGTTACTATGAATACATATGTACATGTAGACATTTTCCCCATGTTATTACTACCATTCTGCCCCATTCGTATTATTGTCCCCATTTTACAGTTAAGGAAACTGGAAAAGTAAAGTCATTTGCACAATGTCTGGCAGCGACTAAGTGGCAGGACCAGAATTTAAAAGTAGGTTCTGGTTACTCTCTGTGCTTTCGTACACTGTTGTCATTTCCTTGGCTGGCATGCCGGTGACCTAAAATAATTGTGTTTGGAGAATGCAAGCAGATTTGAATGGGGTGGAACTGGTCAGTGTTGTAACTTAGACTCCTAGTAAATATTTAGAAACTTTATTAGGGTTTTGCTTTCAGCACAGCCTCAATAGAGTTTCTGCAGTTGGCTTGATATTTTTATCCTGTAAGTGATAAATAGGAGTTTGACACATCTAAGTTAAGGAAAAATGTTTGATGACGCTGGAAGTAGCTTCCTTTGCCCAAGAATGGACTGCTGGTTTGTCACTGAAATAAATTGAACTTCTCATCAGACCAAGATTTTATCACTGAACTTATCATAAAGGTGTGACAGTGCCTCTCAGGGACGTGGATACACGAGAAATGACAAGGTCAGGACATACGACTGGGTGGCTCTTCAAAAGCAAGGGTGCTTGGATTAAGTCTGTTGGTATAACTCACATCTAGGAAGCTGAAGGTATTGAAAAGCAATTATAGAATTGCTCACCAGCTTTATTTTATTTATTTATTTTGGTATTTTGGAAGCCTAATTTCCCTGGTAAGAAGCCTGTTGCCCCAATGAAGTCGAGTCCTGGAACTGGGCTCCATGTTTCTCGGCAGTGTGTTTGTTTACGAGGTCTAACTTAGCACTGCAGACAGATGCGTTTCTATTTGCAATTATCTCAGGGCCTGAGTCTGGTGTCTGCTTATTTAATGACTTCACTTTCTAATAAAAATCCTGTATGGCATAGATAATTAGATTTTTAAAATGAAACTGGGGAAATGGAGTGCCCCACAGAGTTTAATTTCAGTTTTATGATGGATCAAGCATAAAAATTAGATCATTCATTCCTTTAACAAATGTGTACTGGGTGAGTTCTTGCCCTGTGTTGCACTAAGATACAGGGACCAATATGGCGCTGTCCCTGCCCTCAGCTAGCTCTCCCTCCCTGGGGGAAGCAGGGGAAGACACAAGTGCCCAAGTGGAGCTCGACCCGTGTTCTACACAGTACAGTGTGCAGGGCTGGAGGCAGCGCCATTGTTTCCACTCTCCCCGCAACACAGCCCGTTTCCTTCCACATGGATGTGGTCCATGGAGCACCTGAATGACACCTGACATGTCGCTCAGAGAGGGAGCATGACAAGCACAGGTCCTGGAAAGCCGCCACTTGGCTGAGCTCCCAGCCGTGCCCCTCACTTCCTGGTGAGGCAGGAGAGGCTCTGGGCTTCAATTTCACTCTTGGTACAGTGGAAAGGTTGGATTTGATGACTTGAAAGGCCTTTTTGCATGGAGCCCAGTGATTCCAATGAAACCTTGGGCTCTTATCCCCGAGTGACAAGTGTGAAGAAGCAACCCTTGGCAGCATTGGGTAGCAGGTTGCTCAGAGCTGGCTGGAGTAGGGGAGTGGAAAATGTGTTGTCAAAGAATCCTCTCAAAGAGCAGAGAAACCTTACTACCCTGCCCAGCAAGGGAGCCCCTTTCTGATTGAGCACCATGATAAATGACCAAAGTCAAGGCTGAAGACAGTGGGGAAAGAGGGGACACAGGAGCAGAGGGAGTGCCAGCTTACTCCCCTGTTCCAGAATCTGCACTACCAGGAATGTGGAAGGGGGTTGACTTCACAGATGCCTTGGATACAGCAGTGTCCAAGTAAATGTCCTTTAAGAAAAAACAAAATGAAATAAAACTTCATTTGGTTTGATGATTCCTAGGTTTCCAAATAGATTAAAACACACACAGTGATCATGAAGAGCGGTGACTGGCACACACCTGTGCCGACACCCTTCAACCCTGTCCTTCCCTCTCCCACCAGAGGCGTGTTCTTCCAGTAGCCATGGTGAGGCTAAATCCCAGTCACCTTGTGTAGAGAGGCCCACGCTGTGGGCAGGGCAAGAACAGTGAGAGGGTCTGGGAAGACCCGGGCTCTTATGCCCACGCTGCCCACTCTCAGGGAGCCCAGGCTCTGACTGGTTGTCTTCTCTCTCTGAGCTTGTGTTCCCCTCGATAAAATGTGGGCAGCGTTGTGCACTGAGCCATCCAGGTATCGTCATCAGAATGGCAATAAGCATTTCATACCCACTTCTAACATTCCTCTGAAGAGCTTTTGAAACGGATATTATCTCCATTCTGTGGATGGGGAAACTCAAGTTCAGAGGTGTTAAGAAATTTGCATAATATCATCCTTTTAGTAAGGTGGCATAGCTGGTGTCTGAAACCATGTCTGTGTGCCTTCAAAGCCGGGTCTCTCTCTACCTCCTACTCTGTAAATAAGAGCTGTGCCCATGTGAGGGGCATGGAATTACTAAGCTTATATCTTGGCTAGAATACTCATCTCCAGGAGGTTTAAGTTCATGCTAGACAGAGGAGCCTCCATAACTTGCAATAGAATAAAATAAAATAAAATAAAATAAAATATAGCTTGTGTTTTAAGTGCTTCCCTGTGCCTTGCGCCTCTGTGATTGGCTGATGTCCTCCAGGGTCCGTCCTTCCTTTGTTCAGCCCATTTTTTGGAGGATGCCACTCAGCAGTGAGGAGCTGAGCCTGCAGTGTGTGCAGCCTATGGTCTGGCTGAGCTGTGGACCCCTCCCTGTCGAGGCAGGTGGTGCATAACTTACTCTTTCGGCCTTTCCCTGGGACAGCCTGCCGTCATGGGAGCACAAGAGAACGATGTTCTCAGCTTACAGAATGACAGGCTCGCCCATGGATGAACACCTCTGCTCTGCAGAAACTGAGACTCCTCTGTTCTGCAGAAACTGAGAACTGGTAGCTGGCTGGCTCAATGGGTGGAAAGAGAAGGTAGGAGGGAAGAAGGAAGGAAGGAAGAGAGGGAGGAAGGAAACAGGGAGCAAGGGAGGGAGAGTGGGAGAGAGAGAAACTAAGACCAGTTGCTTGGGACAAGAACTCAGCTATCAGAACTCTTTGAAACCCGGACAAGTGCCACGTGCTTCTGAAAGTTCTGGAGCACATGTTTGGAAGAAATAGACGTGGACTGGAATCTTGGCTCTTCCCTTGGACAAACGCCATAAGCTTGCTAAGTTTTCCAGTTTTTAAACTGAAGTTAGTGGTACTCGTGTCTGAGGGATATCGTGAGGGATATGCGAATTGAATCTATATCTGTCTCCCTTTTTGCCTGAGCTTTGAATAAAATCGGTTTGAAATTTTTTTGTTAGGTCCTCTAGGTTCCTCTTTGTTTGTTCTTCTGAGTGGGAAATGACATGGAACTTCTCCTTTCTCTGATAATATATTCCAAATCGCCCCTGACAAGCCCCCGAAAGTCTGCTGCTCTGGCTTCTATTTCTAGCTTGGGAACCTTCCTTTTGTACTTGACGTGAACCCAGCTCTGTTATTTACTGGGTTGCAGCAGTGAAGCACCACAGATACGCTATGACCCATCTCCTGATCCTAAGTTTTTTGCTTGTCTTTTACATGTGTACTTTTTTCTGGAATGTTGAGGTTTTAAATCTGGCCCCTCAAATACCTTCAGAAGTAATAAATGGGTCATAAGCTATTTTTTGCCACATACACGTTCCCTTATTTTTAAGTCCAAAAGGCTCTCAAAATGGCAATTTTTTTCATCATTCCATTTGGAAGCTAAAGTTGGCTCAATGTTACACCAGAGTATTTATAGCTTTTATTTATCCCACTCAAGATGAATGCGTTTTTTTTTTTTTTTTTTTTTTTTTTGGTAGAAAGATAAGTGATCCACACCCTGGTAGGTACCTAATAAATGGTTCAGGCACTCTTTGCTTTTCTAAAATTAAAAAAAAATTATGAATTAAGAAGCACATCTGAGCAAAGGGTTTCAAAGAAGGGTTTGCACATGTCTATTGCAAGAAAGCTGAAGGAGATCACAGGACCCATAAGATCCCAAGGACAAGAATAAATATCCTTCACATCTTTGGATATTAAGTGGTGTGGGGACATGGTTCATCTCACGCTTTATGGAAAGCATTAATGGATATTTTTATATTTTGTCAATTTAAATAATAGGAAACGAATTAAGTGACCTAGATTGGCACAAATACAACAACAATAAAAACTTTTAAGGACATGGGTTCCTCCAGAGTTTTACTGTCACAAAGTCATTTTAAAAGAAAACTTTCTGAGAAGTGAAAATACGCTGGGGATTTTTGATTGAGCATGGCTTATAATCAGATTTCAGCAGTGGCCCTAGAGAGGAAGGTAGAGGGAATTTTTAAATCTGACTCATCATTTTAGTTGTGCAAGGAGGAACCAGCGCTTGAAGAGTAAGCATGGGGAAGTGAAAAGCCCTACAGAGCGTGAGAAAGTCTTGGTTCTTATGTCAGGTCTGCTTTTGACTTGTTGGATGGACTGGAGCTTATTACTTGCCTTCCCCAGCCCCTTAGGAACTGAGTTTCTAAGTCATGCGTTGAGGCTAGGGCCCCAAAGGAGTTGGGCAGGGTGGGAGGTGCAGTCTGGCTGGCCGGGCCATGTGGCCTACGGGGCAGTGAGAAGCCTCTCTGAGCTCCGCCTTGGGTTCTTCCGGGCCCTGCCTTTGCTCCTCTCACAACACTGACCTTGCCTTCAGCTGGTTTGCGTAGATGCCTTCTGGCCCCAGCGCTTTCACTGCCATCCTATCACTGATGATCGGGATGTCTCTGACGTTGGGATGGGTGGCGTTGGTCGTGACGACAGTCACCTCAGTGGTTGCTCTGCTTTGGGGGGCTGACACTGAACTTTGTTGAGAGGCCCGTAAAAGTTTTCCACTGGGGAGCACAGGACCCAAGCAGGATGTGCCCAAGGAAATGGAATAGTTTGATAATACGGCTTGTGTCTGTGTGGACTTAGGTGTTTAAATATAGAACATTTAAGCAGAAGTAGCAACCAAACCATGGTTGCTGTCTCTCTATCTTGCTCTCTTTTCTCTAATGTTCTCTTTCTTTACCTCTTTGTCTTTTGAGTTTATGCTTAATGCATTGTAATTCTGACTCTTGCCAGGCTGAAAGCTTTAACATATCTTCCAGAATCCAATGAGGCTTAAAAAGTCAGTGACTCTGCCTCTCCCTGAGGACTCCCACTCTTCATCTGGAGTAGTGTCTTCCCCAGGAGACTTGACCACAGACAAGTGATTTCCACAGTTGAGAAATGACCTGGAATTTCAAGATCCTGAGGTCTTAGGTTTGCATAGATGGGAATTGGAAATAGGCTTTACGTGAAGGCATAATGAGGCCCTGAGATGAGGGTACCTCTGGGGGTGGCTGGTCCTTATAATTAGAGAGGCCTGGACTCCTGTGTATGAATGTGTGTGTGTGGTTTGTGAGTGGGGGTGAGTGTGAGAGTGTATGCATGTGCTGTGTGGGTGGGTGTGAATGTCAGCGTGAAATATGACCTGCATAGGTGTGTGTATGAGCATGCGTGTGTGTACATGGGCACGTATGTTGTGGGAGGATCCTTTCAGACCCAGCAAGGTGCTGCCCAGGGCGGGGCCCTTCCAGACACTGTCTGGACAAAGCTCTGCCTCAGGCCAACCTCTGGGCCTGTGTAGCTCGGGAATGGAGTTGGGTGATTGCTTAAGTCCTCCTGCAGGCTAAAGGGCCTTTTGTCTTTCAGGGACCAGTGACCAGCAAGAAGGGCAATTCAGACGTTAACTGGCAGAAGTAACCAAATTCCCTGTCTCAGGGAGAGCTGGCTAATGCTTCCGCTTCAGAAACACAAACTCCTGCGAAATCTTATTCTATACATATTCAGAAACAGGCAAATCATTTGGGTGCTAGTTTAAAAATAAAAATAAATGAAAGAAAAACTTAATATGGGTTTAAAAAAATAAAGGACTGAGAATATATTCAATTTTATTTACTAGTCAGTTGGGAGAAAGTAGGAAAAGATGATGAAAGTGAAAAGAAAAAGAAAGAAGAAAAACACAAAGGGAGAAAAACTGTGCCACCATTGCCTTGGCCCCTGTGTCACTCAGACACACTCTAGTCCCCTCATGTTTACCACCCCTTGAAGTTCAAGCTCTTTCAGGTCAAATCCAGACAGGGCTTCGCTGAGTCAGGAGACTGGGTGTGAGGGAGGAGAAGGCCCAGAGGAGGGGGCGTTGGGGATGGTTGCCTGGCTTTGCTTACTAAGCTGCTGAGGATCGGGAGGCCCACATGGTGGTGGGTCCAGGCAGACTCCTGGCCGCTGAGTGTGGCTCTGCTGCTAACTCCCTGCCTAACCGGTTGTGAGCCCATTTCCCTCTGTGAGCCTCAGTTCTCCACCCTCAATGAGTGAGTTTGATTCGACAAACCCTAAAGCAATTTCTGGGAGAAAGCCTGGCCCCATACTGGAGGCCCAGAGGCTTTCTTGAGATGGGAAGGAGCTTGTTCAACTCCGGACTTCAGCTACTATAGCTAAGAGCCCCCTTCCCCATTGACCTAAATTGGGGTTTCCTTCCACAGAGCCAGGGAGGGGGGTGAGTGTGAGCGCTCCCGCCCTGTGGATGAAACGTTACATGTATTGCCCCTGTTTTTTCCTACCTTTAAGCCACCTATGTGTCACCCCTCCTTCCCCCTTTCACACTGTACATGCCATCAATCATCTATGGGTAAGACCGGGGGTTGTGTAAATTTATCTGTTAAACCTCAAATTCAGGAAGTAGTTTGAGTAGCTCGTATCAACTAAAATAGCTATAGTGTACTTGCTGTTTTGCGGTGTATTCATGCAAATTATTATTTGTTTTTTCTAACCAGTGATTTGCAGGTTACCCAGTCCTGACGTGATCGCTAATTTTTCAAAGTATTTCTGAATTTTTAATTTTATTAATAATGGTGGATTACGCTATCCAACATGTATCTAGCATTTATTAATTTTAACTATTTTATAATCTTTTTGTATACATTTCTCACCCCACAGACAACCTTGCATGTTGCTATTTTTAATATTCTTTTGATGTTAAAGGCACTGAAGCTAAAAAAATTTGCCTTAAGACCTAGCACTGAAGGTGGAACACAGGTTTTGGTTGAAGTCTGCCTGGCTCTAAAACTTCTTCACGTTTCCACACCACACAGCTTACGCTGCATACAGGCCACAATTTTTTTTTTTTTTAAAGAAAATAAAATCCTTTTTTTTTTCTTTTACCATGACTGGAGTCTCTTAAACCTCAGAAAATATAATCATAGCTTTATTTCATTACTTTTCCTGGAATGAAGTCCCAGAGCTCTACCTACCCTAATGTAACTTTCATGTAAGTAGTATATTCTGTTTCTGTTCAACAAACTTTTCCTGGGTGCTTCTGAAGCACCAGGCACTCTGCTAGAGACTTCTACATGTGTAATTTGATGGGAGAAGAATCTGTGGTCTACATTGTAGAGAGGGCACAACTAAGACTTAGAGCAATGCTATGATGTACCTGAAGGCAGATAGCAGATGGAAACTGTGGCTTGCTTTGTGAATTAATGCTTCACACAGTTCAGTGGTAGGGTGCTTGGTATTTTGCCTTGACCTGGAACTGAAGCACCCCTTGTTGAATAAGGAGATTGATTTTTCCAGCTGCCCCACCAGTTCCCACCTCACTGGGCTGGGCTTCCCCACTTTCTGTCTGCTGGTCATAACTCAATCTGGTGGTTGCAGAGAAAGGCAGCTTCCTCTTGTCCCTTGCCATGTTGCATCACCCTGCACCATTGCTGGCTCATTTTAGATCACCCAAGCTCCTTTTTTAGTTTCATGGCTCATCATAGACATGCAAATACCATGCATTAGCTCCGTATTATGAAAAAAATCTCTCTTCACAGGAGATTGTCCTTTTTCCAAATGCCCTTTCTTTATCTGGACAGATCCTTTGAGATTCACTTCACTTTCTTTATCTGGACAGATCCTTTGAGATTCACTTTAAACCTTCTCCAGGTCCCCACCAAATTCATGCATCCATCTGTCCATCCATTTATTCCACGAGTATTTGTTGACCACCCATGATGATCAGGCATGTCCTCTCTGGGCCAGTTTCTGGGGATTCAGCGGTGAACCAAACAGGCAGACTCCCTGCCCCTGTGGAGCTCATGTTCTATTGCAGAAGGGAGACCATAAACACATTAACAGGGTAAATGTATATTATGTTAGATTAATCTCCATGAGGAGAAGTGAAGCAGGGATGGGTGCACAGAGCAAGCAGTGGGTAGGGGGAGGTTTGAGGAAAGAGATGCTGCTTTGAGTTGGGTGGTCAGGGAAAACCTCACGAGAAGGAAATGGGAGACAGAACCAGGTTGGATAGTCAGGGAACACCAAGTGCTGAAGCAGAGGCTGGGTGTGCCTGGCCTGTTAAAGGGACCGCAAGGAGCCCGGGGGCCATAGCTGAGTATGCAAGTGTCTGGTGGCAGGCAGTAAGGTTGAAAGACAGCTCGGACCAGCCTGTGCAGGCTCTGGCCTAGAGCTAGCGCTGCACCTGGCTGTCCCTGGTTCACTGGCCTCCTCTCACACTGGCCTGTGCACCTTGCAGGGCTCCACCTCTAGAGCGTAGTGGAAGGCCCAGGACAGAGGGAAAGCTCAGCTGCTATGAACACCTTTGCTCCTTTTATTTTCCTTTTTTTTTTTTTTAAATGTCAGTAGTTCTAGTTAAAGATAGATAAACAAGGGAATTTTGAAGGAATGCTGACTCTAAATCCCATTTAACCAGTTCCTTTCTGAACAACCATCAGATGGGTGGAATTGCTAAGGAAAGAAGAAGGTGTGTGTGTCGGGGGTTGGGGGGGGAGCTAGAAGTGAAAGTCATGGAGAGGAGAATGTTAATTAGAGTCCAAAGAAAGAGGGTTTTTCCCAATCCCTGGGGAGTAATAGCAGGCCCCGGAACCCTGCTGGGGACTGGTGTTTATAAAAAGTGACCGCAGGCTGCAACAGGGAGGCTCTCAAGAAACCCTCAAAGCGTGTCGGGATTTCAGCCAGAATGTTCCACTCTCCACTTTGCTGACTCAGAGGGTAGCAGGGGAAGTCCAGGGGACCTGGAAGGCTGTGCCTCTGGAGACCTTTCTACAAAGAAAAATGCCTTCACGCCAGGCAGGGTGTTTCTCCTTGCTGAGAGGAATGCTGGTCTCTGAGAAGTTTGCTTTTCTTTTAATTCAAGAAAAAAATCCTAGGAAATGAAGAGAGGCTACAGCAAGCGGAGGGTGAGGGCTAAGGTGAGCATTGCCCTCCTGCGGTGCCAGGGTCAGGGCGCCATGCTGCCTCTCCAGCATGCATGGGGTGAAAGGGGGTTATAGCAACCTGTACCAACTTAGACCAGGTGGGACAAGTCCCCAACAGGCTTAGATGGGGTAGCAGTTAGTGAAGTTTGAAGCTGGGGGACACTCTGAAGTCTGGGGAAAGCCCTTAGGGCATTTTCACAAGAGAGGAAGGAAACTGGATTTCCAGCCAGGGGTATTTGTGTTTGTGTGTGTGTGTGAGAGAGAAAGAGAGAGAGAGAGGGAGAGAAAGAGAGATTGAGAGAGAGAAGTGTATATGCCCTAGGTATAAAACTGTGCAGTATTCATTAATGAATTAGTGAAAGTTGGGGAGGAAAGTTATTTGCTTTCAGCTGGTGAGTCAGGAGGTGGACTTGCTTAAAAATAATAAAAAGAGAAAATACAAAGATCTGTCTTTCCCTTGTTTACCAACAGTTTCTTGAGACACAAATAAGGGTTGGCAGGTGCTGGCCCGGCATCAGTCCTGCTGGAAAGCCAGCCTGCATGGGGCCTGCATGGGGCCTGCACGGGGCCTGCACGGGGCCTGCACGGGGCCTGCATGGGGCCTGCATGGGGCCTGCATGCCTATCGGCCTCCTAGGAGAACCTGATTTGAAGGTAACGTGGGATAAGATCACTGGAATTGCCTGGATTTAAATGAACGTTGCCAGCTGTCAACTGAAGAAATTAAAAAACAAAAACTCAGTGCCTGATATTAAAAGAATGAAGAGTTAATTTTGTGTCTCCCAATGGCCAGGCAAGTCGCTGCCTTCCTGGGCCTCCATCTCCCTGTCCTCTGGTGAAGCTAACCTTCCTCCCTAGTTCTGTCCCTCTCAGGGGTATTTTGAAGTCAACACGCTTTGAAAACAAGTGAAAAGCTCTGTACAAATTGCAGGGCGTGAATAACATGCCTGCAAGGGACCTGTGTTCACAGGTGATACCTGGTGAGAGGTTTCTGAGGAAGGCTTATGTTTGCTCACAAAACATTTGTTCACAACTCGATTTTTATCAACTTTGCATATCCTTGTTTGTTCCCAAACGTCTGTTTGGATTTTCCTCCAGCTTTCAGAATTAAACTTCCTGATTTTCTATTAGTATTTGATTTCTGCAATTCAGCATAATGCTGTAAAAGCATAAGCATGTCAGTGTTTACCTACTTACTAGAAGGCAATTGTTTAATATCATTGATGAGACAGGAACAGAAGGCAGTGGCCAGGATTGCTGCTCCAGATACCAGGAAGCTGGAGTGCTGAATGCAGAAAGTGTCTGTAGGTACCAAGGGGCAGGAGGTGTCAAAAGTCAGCTTGGCTTGGGTGTGGTAGAAACCGGTGGTGTGAATTGTCATGGAAAGCCACATGTAGGGGCGCTCCCAACCTCCCCTAGAAAGGGATGTTGAAAATTGAGCTTTCTGGTAAAAAGATCACCTTCTGCAGAAAGCCTTCCATATACGTCAGCAACCTGGGGCAGATTGCATAGGGAGAGCCTGAAATGTGTCTAAATAAATGATGAAGGTGACTTACTCGCCCCCATTGAAAGGAGTATTTTTCAAAAGTAAAAGTAAGAGGGAAGACAGAGAATAAAGCAGAGAAAAAGCACAATACGGTTTGAATTTAAAACAATATGAGCAAGAAAATTGAATTAGTCACTCATGTCAGATCCTGTTTGCTTCTGTCCTGAATTACTACCTCCCTGGCTAGGCATTAAGGTCAGCGTCTCTTTATGTTTGAATTTCCTGGTGAAATAACACAGCCTTCGATTGTTGCCAAGCCCCGTGCCGGTTCCAGGCATGTGATGGGCTTTCCGGGAATGTTTGTCAGGGAGCTGCTACGGAGGTGGTCTGTTGATGTCGGCAAGCCTTTCCCTGGCCAGAGAGGAGCATCCACTCTCCCTAAGACCTTCAGTGAGACCACATGGAACCACTCAGCCTTGGGATACAAGAGCTGAGGCTACTGGTGCATTCAGTTTAATGGGATAGATGCCCTGTCCTTTGGTTGTGTGTTTCTTTTTGGGGTGCTCTTGTTTTTTTGCTACATCACCCCTGATATCAGGAACTTGCCCAGAGAGCAGTGAATCCTTTATGATTTGCCCATGGTTTAATCCATTTGCAGTTTGCAGAAGGATTTTTGCATTAAAGGTGAGTCAAGTCCTGTTTTTAATCTCACTTAGCTATCATGACGTATACAGTTTTCTTCCCCCTCCTGTCATCTCTTTGCTGTTTGATTCTGGAATGTCACATAAGCGCTCTTAGGTCTCGGGAACTTCATCCATAAAATGCATGTAATTCTTTCTTTACTGACTTCACCATTGTACCTGTGAATATGAAATGATTTAATCTGAGCCAATGTGTGTATTAGTCAGTTTTGCCACAGTAAGAAACAACCCCCAAATCCCTGTGGTGATAGCAACAGGCATCTTGCTGCGTCACCTATCAAGGCCTTCAGGTTGGCTTTGGTGGCACTGCTCCACGTTGCTCCTCATTCTGGAACCTGGGCTGAAGGGGCAGCTGCTTCTGTCCCACAGGCTCAGGACAGAGAGCAAAGAGCAAGCAAGGTGGGCAGACAGTTAAGACTATTCTTGAGACTACTTTTCTGCTGGGATGTAGCATTCTTTGTTCCAGAAACTCATATTCAGTCTGCTAGTCAATGTGAATATCCAAGGCCAATATCGATTGTATCCCATCCCAGCAGAGCAACCAGCAAGGCTGTGCTGAACAGTGGGCCCTCAGTATGTGTGGGGGATTTGTTACAGGACCCCCAACCCCAAATGCTAAAATCCCAGGGGATTTGCATATAACATAGGCACACCCTCCTGTATATTGTGTTAAATCTTCTTTAGATTACATAGAATAACTAAGACAATGTAAATGCCATGTAAATGGTTGAACTTATAACACTTAATGCAATGTAAATGCTATGTAAATAGTTGTTATACTATGTTGTTTTTATTTGTAATGTTTTTTATTGTGTCTTTTTTTACATTTTTTTAAAGTTTTGTTTTCTTTTTCTTTTTTTTAAAGACAGTCTCACTCTGTTGCTCAGGCTAGAGTACAGTGATGTCATCATAGGTCACTGCAAATTCCTGGGATCAAGTCATTCTCCTGCCTCAGGGTCCTGAGTGCCTGCGATTACAGAGGCACCACCTTGCCTGGCTAAAATTTTTTTCTATTTTTTGTAGAGATGGGAGTTTGACATGTTTCTAAGGCTGGCCTTGAACTCCTGGCCTCAAGTGAACCTCCTACCATAGCTTCCCAAAGTGCTAGGATTACAAACGTGAGCCACTGTGTCTGGCCCTTTTTTCCTAATGTTTTTGTTCTGTGGTTGGTTGAATCTATAGATTCAGAGCCCACAGATGTGGAGGGCTGATAATGTAATCTTTTACAAGTGAGGAGATAACACAGTCTAGCCCATACAGTGTAAACCTATTGCACAAGAAGTGAACATTACGTTTTTAGTAAAATAATATTTGATGACATACTAGGAATGGAGTTTGTATCTGGTGTTGATATTTTAGTGAGAAATATCATGTTCAAATGTAGCAGCTCCATGGTGGAAGTATTTTTGTGTGTTCACTCCTGGGTCTTAGGGTTAAAGCCTGGACCCTGCCTGACAATTAGTAGGCATTCCGCACACACTGGTTGTTCTGCATAAATTCATGAGGTCACAGCTGCTGCAATACCCTGGGAACCCTGGAAAGTCAAATATGATTAAAGTCTCTGCACCCTATTTAAGATCAGAAAATTTGTCAAAGTGTGTATTTCAACCATGTGCTAGAAAGATAAAGCGGTTTATCAGTTTATGGATTAAATTCAAATATAATCACATCCTTGAAACCTTTTTTTCCCCTTCTCCTGGAACTCATGTCATCATGTCAAAGACCTCTAGTCACACAGTCTGAAGTCCCCACAGTCAGGGTCCCCACATTGTTGATGAGCAGGAACCCCAACTGGGGCAGTGACCACACAGTGCTTTTGACCACTGTTGCCTCTTCTTTGAGGCTGTCCCAAACACCTGCAATTCCTTATATTCTTTTTGCTTTTGTTGTTGTTCCTACTCTGTCTTCCTGGGAGCAAGGGTAACCTTTTAAATACAGAGAAAAGAAAACTAAGTCATCAATCTGCGAAGACAAGGCCAAAAGCCAGGCAGTGAGTTGAGTGGATATTGCTCTCAGCAAGGTAAGACCCCCTGGGCCACCTCTTCTCTACTCAATAGCATAACCTTGGACAAGTTACTGGGTCTCTCTGGCCCTCATTATTCATATCAATAAAATGGGTATAATAATAATAGTGTTTCCTCTTTGGGGTGCTATGAGGATTTAAAGAGGATATAAAGCATTTGGCACCTGGGTGCTTGGGGGACCAAGTGGGCTTTCTGGTTTGACAGGGCGTCTAGGCAGTTTTGGGGCTCAGACTGAGTGGTGGTGGGTCAGAAAAAAGCATTTGCAGGGGTGTTGTCTTTGTCACATGGCAGCCTGGGTCAGACAGAGGTGTGGGGGTCTCTGGGTGGGAAGTGCAACTTGGGAAACACGTACAGAGCTACATCTCAGGACAGCAGGCTCTCAGTATTGCCGTCAAACAACAAACCACAGATAAACCACTTGGTAGAGGGCACCTTCTCCACAGGTAATATCCTCAGAGTCATCGCACACCATCATTAGCTATGTCCCTCTAAGACCTTGATTAGAGAATATTATAAAAGCCCAGTGTGAGTTGCAATGTGAACTTGAAAATAATAAACGATAATTCCATTTTTATTCCATCATTGAGATTTACCTTTTTAAAGCAACTTTGTTAGAGAAAATGGAGCTATAGGCCTTATTTACCTGTTAATCATTTCCCCTTCTGCTAGCATTAGTGGGGAAGACAATCTGTGTACAGCTCTGACGACCTGTGTTGTTCAAGGGCAGGAGGGGACTGATTTCCAGGTTTGTTCTTTACCCAGCCTGTCTCCCCCAATCTTCATAATAGTCCTGGGAATTGCATTTCACTGTCTGTGCCTATTTTGTGGAAGAGCGAACTAAGGCTCAGAGGTGTGTCTGCTTGGTTGTGGTTATACAGATGGTAAATGGAGTACGTGCAGCTCAGAGCAGGTGCCCTTAGCATTGCTTAGGATAGTGGTCAGTGGGTGATCTAAACAAGCTTTCTTAGGACACTTTATCTTCCCAGATGCCTGGGCCAAAGTGGGTGAGTGCTTGTGTTTATGAAAACCTTTATGATGTGGCTCAAAAAGGTTGTGTGAGGATGGTCCTGGTGGTCACGAGAGGTTCACTGTATGGAGCCTAATCGCCTCTGCCCACTCCCACTAACAATGCAGGAGCACGGGGAGTGTGGGCAGCTCAGGGTTAATCCAGTGGGTGAGTTCCTCCCATCATACTCCATGGTCAGCTTCTACCCAAGAGTGAATGTCTATTCTTTCCATGTCTGTCCCAGTGCGGGGTCACATGGGCTGTGGGGACTGGCCTGGTTCATTCATTCTTTCAGTCCCCAGTCAACAAATACTTACTGGGCATCTACTATGTTCCTGGCATTGGACAAAACAGTGCCTTGGCTTTTATGTTCATATATACATGCTTGTGTATAGTGTGCGTGTGTGTAAGACGTTAGGCAGTGATGAATACTGTGAGAAGAAACAAAGAATAAAGTTAGGTAATGGAGGTAGAGAGTGACAGATGTGTATGTGTGTGTGTGTGTGTGTAGGGAGGAGTTAGAGGAAGCCTGCCAGTATCTACAGGGAAAGTGGGGAGACCCTGAGGTGACAGTATGTTGAGGAGTCATGAATGAAACCAGCGGTGCTAGAGGGCCCAAAGCAGCTGGACAGAACCTGCAGGGCCTTGGAGGATGGGTTTTGAACAAGGAGAAAGGAAAGTGGCGTTTAGTGAGGACACATGTGCGCTAAGCCCAGGCTGGGGGGATTGTGCCAGAGCAGCTGGTAAAGGAGGTGTAGGCGAGAAAGCTGAGCTCACGTACTTGTCTGTGATCAGGTAGCTCACAAAGGCAAACAAAGGATTTGGACAAGGTCTTGGGTTTCAGAGTGTACCCCAGACCTGCTTCAAGTTTGTTAATTATTTAGTACCTGATATACTTGTTCATTTCTCTACTTTGTGTCAATTGCTATGATACAGGAAGGCTACATTTCCACTCACTGATTTGCATTAACACAATTAATGACTATAAAATATCTTTTAGGAAGGAAGACTGCACCAGATGTAGTTTGATTGCTTGAGCAAATTAATATATCCTGTTAGCTGATATGTCCTACTCCAGGCTCTTCAGAGAAATAGAATCCATAGGCGATACACCACTTATAGAGATGCATTTGAGGAATTAACCCACATGGTTATAGAGACTCAGGAATCCTATGATCTGCACCTGTTAAGTTGGACACCAAGGAGGTGGATGAGATAGTTTCAGCCTGAGTCTGAGAAACAAGGGAGCTGGTGGTGCAAGTCCCAATCCAAGTCTAAATCCAGATGTGGAAGACCCATGTCCCTGCTTAAAGATAGTCAGGCAGAGACAGCAAGTTCTCCCTCACCCCACCGTTCATTCTTGTAGATGAGAATGAGGCCCACCCGTATTTGGGGAGGGGAAAGGGCAGTTCACTGTAGTCTATTGACTCCAGTTTATCCCATCCAGAGATACCCTCACAGACACACACAGAATATTTGCTAAGTGTCAGGACACCCCATTCCTCAGTCAAGTTGCCACATAAAATCAACCATCACAGAGACCATCTTTATAAACATACGTATGGTTAAAGAGACCGGAAGTTCTGATGGAGAGGCTACATCACGGGGTGTGGCTTCTGTGGTCCTGCAGGGGGGCCTGAACCATCCGGCCCCACGGCCTTGCAATTCCTTACACTGACCAGCTTCTTGAGATTCCTGAGACTCTTCTTTTGCCTATTCAAGCCCTCTTTGTTTCACTCAAGCTTCACCTCATAGGTTGAACAAACAGACAGGAATATTTGTGATGATCTTGACTAGGAATTTTCAACATATTCTATGTCATGGTCAAGTGGAAAATGGAAATGTTTGTACAGCACACAGAGGAAATGGATGAAACTGCTTGTGACCACGGGGTAGTGGCCTGTGGGAGGTGGACTTTGGACATCCTAATCCCACCAGCTGTCTCCAGCTGAGTGAATAAATTAGCACACCTTTGCTGCATAGTTGGAAAAATTTGGTTTAAATCAAGCCATCCATCATATAGATGAGAAGACTGAGGCCTGAAGAGGGAAAAACCAAAGCCAATTGTTACCTCCTGAGATTTTCCTGGTCACACTGCATAGCTGCCTTACCACTTTGGACATTTGTATTTCTGAATACTCACTGAGCAATTTGTCACCAACTGTCAGGGACAGCTGACTTGTGTGTGAGTGTGTGTGTGTGTGTGTGTGTGCACACTGTCTCTTCCCCATCAGGTTATTAATTATCCAGGGACAAGGTCTGTGTCATGTTTTCTATCTTTTCTCGTACCTCAAAATTACCAAGCAATCAGACAGATCACACTTTTCTAAGTATTAAAGTATAAACGAATAATCATCCACCATTATCCTTTAAAAATAAACTGTAGCATCCCCCTACTTCAGATTCCCTTTCTTCTAGAAAGTGTTTGCTGATATCCCTGGCTATGAATGATTACTGCTTTGTATCACCTCCCAACGCATTTATTTTTGTGACATCTTAAACCTTTTGCTACTTTCCATCTTTTAGAGTTGTTGGTGAACATATTTCATCTCTCTTTCCAATAGTACAGCACATGTAAAGTAGAAGTTGTGTGGTTCATCTGACAGAGGGGCATTTCCTTACAGGCATTTCAGCCTTTTTTGAAGGTCTCTTGTATCAGTGCCTGTATCAGCTACTGCACTGGCTCTCTTCTTACAGGGGTTTCTCTACATACACATCACATATTTGCAGTGAGGACTGTCTCTTAGCTTCATTTTAGTATATGAAGAAACTGAGGCTTAAAGAGGGGAGGGGAGGTGCTAATTCCAGACTGGCTTAGTTGGAGCCCACTGGTTCTAAATGCCACACTCTCGAGCTAGCCCTTGCTTACCTAGGTAAATTTTATGGAATAAGTACACAAACCAAGAATTGGTGAGTTAATTCTTTTAGAGGCTAACAGATGCCCATCACAAATCATTTATGGTGTTAGTGGCTATGAAAGTACCCTCCTGGGCGGCGCCTGTGGCTCAGTGAGTAGGGCACTGGCCCCATATACCGAGGGTGGCGGGTTCAAACCCAGCCCCAGCTGAACTGCAACCAAAAAATAGCCGGGCATTGTGGTGAGCACCTGTAGTCCCAGCTACTCGGGAGGCTGAGGCAAGAGAATCGCTTAAGCCCAGGAGTTGGAGGTTGCTGTGAGCTGTGTGATGCCACGGCACTCTACCGAGGGCCATAAAGTGAGATTCTGTCTCTACAAAAAAAAAAAAAAAAAAGAGAGAGAGAGAGAAAGTACCCTCCTATTGGAAAAAAATGAAAAGAATGTTGATTCTCAGGGATTCGTTCTGCTTGCCCACGGGCTGTGCCCTGGAACATCTGCAAGTTCAATTAAAATATGACTTCCACATGAAAGAATGCTGTCACTGTCCCAAGACTTTCTGCCCTGATTTCTATCACAATGAAAACAAAAATTTACCCTTTTTTTCATTTTAATGTTCATCAGCTTTTCTGATAAGTCTTTTATTTATGAATGAGGTCGATCCAATTGGCCGCTGACCTCTAGGAGGCTGTGTGTTTGTGGCTCCATGTGTGTCCCTGTGTGTGCGCGTGAACGTGTGTGTGTGTGTGTGTGCATGGCAGGGTTGTGTACATCTTGCTTTATTTTTCTGCTCTACTTTCTTTGTATTTCCTGTAGCCATAATTGACCCCCTTTCATATTAACGACTCCCCCAAAGGGAGAAGAAAGCGGGCACAGTAATGCTAGAATCATCTTCCGTGTTGTCATCTAAGATTGGCCCCCGGAAGTTGTTTTGGAACCCAGTTACTTCCTGACTTACTCGGAGCCCCAAGCCCCCGTCCTGCTCCTGAATTTGGTGATGACAAGTCTCTTCATGGCATCTGGGAGGACAGCGTGCAGAGAGGAAGCTTCTGATAGAAGACAGTAGTTAAGTCACAGCAGTCGCTTGACAGATGCTTCTTAACAGCAGGATATGCACCAGCTCACGGGAGGATGTGACAGAGAATGTCCAAGGGAGGAATGGTTGTCTGAGGCCAGGACGCAGAGGGGTCAATCCTCACAGGTGTGTGACATGAGGTGTGATGAAACTCTTGCTGACAAGGAAAACGCTGAGGTTGCCCATGACTCAGCCTGTCCACTAAGGAGACTGGTCTTAGATGCAGCTCTCCCCTCCCTGTGTGGAAGGGAGGACACCTCAGCTGGGCGAGTGATGGTCTTCACCTGCAGCGTCTCTTTTCCTGGGATCAAACAACAGCAGCCGAGTAGAGAGTCCTGAGATGCTGGCTCATCCAGCACCCAGACCTGCAGGTAGATGAACTTGACTTTTAGTTGTCAGATACTTAGTAAATGTCTACTGGAGCCAGGCCCCACGCTAGGTGCAGGGAGACAGGGTTGGCTAATGCTCTGTCTGCCTGGAGGCCAAGGCAGTGGGCCTCAGAATGTAATCTTATGTCACCCGAGGGATCCTGGCAGGGCATGTTCAGAGGCATTCATTCATTTCTTCATTCACTGAACAAAGACTTTGAAAAGACTCTGTCTGTTCATAGGCTGGGTGCTGAGAACCTCCCAGGGAGCAAGACCGTGGTGTGAGTCTGGCTAGAAAGCAGGCCTGTGGGTTCTCATTGTGGGCACATAGAGACAGAAGGAAGGATACTGTTTTTGTAATATTCTAAGGGAAAAAAGGTGCGAAAAAATGTGTAATGCAAACAAAATTGTAGACGCAATATTTACACACATTTACCCACTTTTGTGTATGTCCTTTGCATTTTTACTGTATGTAGTATTTTTTCTTTTTAGCATAGTGATACATTGAAGTCTCTCGAAACTTTTGTAGGCTGGTCTGGGCAAGTTTGAAACCACTTAGTGGTGCTTCTTTAGTGCTGCTGAATAGTTCAGGTGGGTCTTTGCAAGACTGTAACATCCTAAAATGTTGAAGGAGGCTGTATTTCCCAATCCTCTGCTCCTCAAGTGCCCCTGCCTGCAGAGCCGTTCATCTCTGTCTGTGGCTCAATGGCATTCATTGTTCAAGCTACAGGTCAGGGATCACCGACTGAAGTCATCCACTCGTGCATTTGACAAATATTTATTGAATGGCTGCCTTCTGCCAGGCGTGGGGCAGTAAGGATGTGATACTGACACATAGTGAAAAAATAGTAGATAGTAAATAATAATATTAACAAGAAAGTAATATTAATAACAGTATTCTAGCAATAATAACATTAAAATAATGGTAATAAAGTCATATTTATATTATTTGTTATAAATAATACTTCAAGGTGAAAGTAATAAAGGGATATTTTTTACCTTCTCATGTATTAGAAGGTAACAGGATCTATGGGGAAAAAATGGAGCTGAGTAAAAGGAAGACAGTTGCTATTGAAAGCTGCGTTAGAAGGTTTTCATTGGAAAGGTGGCATTTGAAGAACTTTTAAAAGATGAGGGAGTGAGCACATGCTACCTGGGGAAATGTAGGCCAAGCAGAGAGAGAGGCCAGGTGACTATGTGGTTGAGGACAAGGGAGCTGATGCGTGGGCCCAAGAGAGCAGAAGGAAGGCGGAAAGTGATGTCAGAAAGACCATGAGGGGGACTTGGACTTGAGCCTGAGGGGCAGGGGCAGCTGCAGGCTTTGTGCCGGAGGAGAGTCGCGGTGGGACTTGTATTTCCGGGGGATCACTCTGGCTGCTGTGTGGTCAGTGACCAAAGGGGACCAGCGTTGAATCAGGGAGCCACGGGGGAGGATGTCCTCGCTGCCCGCAGGGATGGAGGGTGGGGCAAGGTGCTGTGAGTATTTTAAAGGAAAAGGCAAAAGCATTTCCTGAAGGATGGGATGTGGGGTATGACATTAAGAGCAGGCTGCGATGTCTCAGTATTTTTGTCCTGGAAGGATGGAATTGCCATTAGCAGGGATGGGAAAGGCTGTGAGTAAACAGGATGGGAGGGACGATGAGGAGCTCTGCGTGGGGGCTCACTGAGTCTGAGTTCGCCTGCTGAGTGTAGCTTCTGAGCAGAGCATAGGTCAAAGCTGGAAATGTAAATCTGGGATTTATCAAAATAGAGCTGATATTTAAAGCTGTGAAACTAAGGACACACCACCAAAGGAGTGAGTCCTTTCACAGCCACGGGAGGCCGAAGGGCTGAGTCCTGGGAAAGACCAGTGTTGAGAATTTGGCTAAAGAGAAGGACAAGGAAGTGAGGACAGCCAGGAGGGACATGGAGAGACCACCATCTCCGAGAGGTCCAATAAACGAGATCTGATCGAAGGGATGATGATGTTTTTGTGTTAAATATTGCTAACAGATTTTAAAAAGGTGAAGACTGAAAGACGACTGTTGGCTTTAGCTCGATGGAGGTCAGTGTGTTGCGGACTGGGGTCCGCTCAGCCTGCCCCTCTGTGTGCCGTCCTGACCTGACCAGCCCATCAGCTGGGCCTCCTGCACAGTATCCTGCCGGCCTACAGACAGACTGACTGTGCGCTCCTGCGACGCGGTGAGCACCTGCTGGGTATCAGCACTGTGCTGGGGCAGTGAGTGCGCAAGACGGAGCTGGGTCCTCCTCTGCCCCAGGTTTCTGATGGTCCACAGAGAAAAACAAGGCGCACAGGATCTCTGATAGCAGCAGCAGGTGGTTGAGGTGGAGTGAAATGATGAGAGGACAAAGACGTTTTCTCTGGGGCCAAGACTGGGTCCACGGCTGAAGGGGCCTTCGAATTTGGTATTGAGGGCTGGGTTAGACTTGGAGTAAAGGAGGTGGAGGGGAGAGGTGAATATTTTAGGTAGAGGGAGAGGTGGGGGCAGGGGTACACAAGGGAGTAAGGAGGGGGTCGGTGAGGCAGGGTTTGCCCAGGGGGCTGATGAGAGGGCCTAGCAATTAGACGCTGGGCTTTATTTCTTAGTCAACAGGGCCATGGAGTGACACAGTGATAGCTGTGCTGCTTCAGGAAGAATCACCAGTTGTGCATGCCGAGCCGTCCAGGAGAGAGATAATAAGGACCTAAATTAGGGCTGCAGGAGCAGAGAGGAGGGGTAAAGTGAGGCGCGGGGGATGGGCGCTGGGCCCAGCACCCAGAGAGAAGGGCACAAGGGGTAAAGCTGGGTCCTTGCCTGCCCTGAGATCCTCCCCGGACTCTGAGGGCAGTGGCCTCACCTCCCTCCTGCCCTTCTCCCACACCTGCCCCCACCCCCCTCTGGCCTATGCGCCCTCAGGCTTCTCATTCATGACACCAAGCTGCTACTTCAGGAACTCTGTGGTTAACAAGTGTCTGCATTTGGGAAACAAAAGAGCCAGGTACAGTTCAGGACCCACCACCTATAATGTGCCCACTTTGAAGAGGGGAGAGCTGGCCCACCTGGGTCACCTTGGGCCTGTAAGCTCTGGTCTTCTCTTGCATCCGACCTGATGGGATCTGACCGCTCCTGTGCACCATTGTCAGAAATTGTTGAGCAAAGGTAGCTGTGAGGCCCAAAGAGGGGATACACAGAGCCACCGACCAACAGCGCCTCAGGAAAGGCTAAGGTGCCAGGTGGGTCTCTCTGCTCCACTGCTTAAGGCTGGGCCCAGGCAGTATGCCCCAGAAGATGGAAACTCTCCTGATGGCCCCAGGCAGAGTGGGGCACACAGGTCATGGCCCCAAGGGGGTCGGCACTGATGTCTGAGGCTCGCCTGGTGGGAGGAAGGGCTGGCCACCAGCCCCAGTGTCCCAATTCATGTGGCAGCGCATGGGGAAAAGCCTCTGGAGGGGGCGAGGCTGGCTTCTTCCTGAATCTGCCCATAAAAGGATAAAAGTGCTGCTGTCTGGTCGGCATTGGTAGGATGTCTGATGATAAATTTTTTAAAAGTGTGGATTTTTCCCCCTTTGTGTAAGGACGTGTGTGTGCGCGGGTGTGCCTGTCTTCACACAGTCCGCAGCCTGCATGTGCTAACAGATGGGCCCCGGTGTTACAGAAGATAAAACTCAAACTGGATGATATGTTGCCTCTTCAAATTAAGAGAGGAAAAAAAATAAAATAAAAAAGCTCTTCAAGGGAAGCCCTTCTGGTAGAAAAGAGTGATCCAAAGTATTGTCAGGCTGTACTCAGAAAGGCGGAGACAGCAGAGCTATCTGAAAGTGGTTTTTCTCCCTCCCACTCTGTGACTTCTCCAAAATATATCATCTCTGTGTCAGAAGTAGGCCAAGCTTTAAGGCTATCATGAATTATATATCAAGGGACATCATTTCCCAGGAGTCTAGAACAAATGCCCCATGGTTTAAATTTTGCAGATATTTTCCCCCCAGTGGCAGTGCTTTCTGGGATGGAATGGGAAAGTGTTTTGCAAAAGGCACAATGAGACATTATGCTAATCACGGTAATTGTGCAATGGTTGGAAGCCCTTTCTTCCTGAAAGAAGGCTTTTACCCTCCCCACACCGCCCCTGCACTCCAGATACTCAGGCTGCCTGCTCTGGTCTTGCCTTATTTTAACAGGATTTGGAGACATCCAGGGTGAGGGAGGATTGAGGGAGGGGAACTTAACTGGGCACGTCTGTGCTCGTCCCTTAAGGCAAAGACCCTGCCATCTCACCTGAATATCACATACGTACATATGCTTTTTTCCTACCTGTTTACTATTCTGTAAAATTCAAGAAGGGCTTTGTGAAAAATCCTTCTTTTATCTAAAGTTGTAAACTTAAGCACATCGGCTAAATTGGATAGATAGGTTTTGGGGGTCTTGGTTCTTCGCCTCCTTAGTGCAGGTGCAGGGGTCAGAGTTAGCCCAGAAGGTAGGAGCTGAGGACAGGCCATTAGCAGGTACAGTGCCCTGTAGGGCCTTCCAGATAGTGACAGCTAGAGCTTCCGGAAGTGGCCTTCTCTGCTCCCCACACCATATTCTTCCCCTCAATTCATTCTTCTGAGCTGGATGTTTGAAAACTTCTGAGCTCTCCTGTATACAGACTTGAAAGAATCAAGGTGTATATATAACATTTATATAGGCTTTCCATAGTCTTTATAGAGGCTTTCCATTTTCTCTTAGTTTTAAATAATCCTTTTATTAATCATCCCATTTTATTCTTTTTTTTTTTTTTTTTGAGACAGAGTCTCACTATGTCACCCTCTGTAGAGTCCTATGATGTCACAGCTCACAGCAACCTCAAACTCTTGGGCTTAAGTGATTCTCTTGCCTCAGCCTCCCAAGTAGCTAGAACTACAGGTGCCTGCCACAATGCCCGGCTATTTTTTTGTTGTTGTTGCAGTTGTTATTGTTGTTTAGCTGGCCCAGGCCTGGCTCAAACCCACCAGCCATGGTGCATGAGGCTGGCACCATAACCACTATGCTGCAGGCGCCGAGCTGATCCCATTTTATTCTTAAAACACTTTTGGGATATGGAGGGCAGGTCATGTTTTTCCCATTTCAGAGATGAACTAATTGTCAGTGCAGTAACACGAGCAAGGTCATGGCTGCTAGGGTAGTGCTGTTGTGCAGATACAGATGTAGATCAGCGCATGCGCAGCGTGAAAGGCAAACACAGCAATGTTACCCGCTCCCTAACAAATAATAAAAGGTAAAACCCAATGTTGAGAGTGTAGATGCCTTTGTAAGGACATGCCCAGCCCCCTGGTCTTCTCAGCTCTGACTCTCTCCCAGGCCATCCCATCATTTTCTTGCATTTCTACCACCCCCAATGACACCTTGTTCCCTGCACTGGGGACTTTATCACTCTCATCCATTTTTAGTGCCTGTGCCCTCTGCCTGAGCACCCTCCTTCTCACTCCCAGGTCACCCACTTGCCTAGCGTGGTGCCATCTATTGTCCCGGCTCAGCTCAGGCCCCTCCAGGAAGCCTTTCCCAGGCAGATCCCGCTACCCCGGTGGACTTCAAGATGCATCCCTCATGTCTCCACGTCTGCCTGTCACTTGCCACACTGTATTCACTTGTCATTTTGTATGTTTATGTTTTCTGGTAGCTCATGAGCTGTTAGCCAACAGGGGTGAGGGGCCATACTTGTTCTCAAAATCTTCATCCCTAGAGGAGGAAGGATGCGTGCAGGGTGGACCTGGGTGAGATTCCTCTGTCCTATCTGTACTTCTCTCTGAACACACCCCAGACGAGGACTCCACCCTCCAAGAGAGAGTTCGGTGACTGTCCTGTGTGCCACTCAGGTGTATGGCTACATCCAGACCCCAAGATGAGGTCACAACTGCTACCTCATTCATCACCCCCAGTGACCTGGGCCCCAACACCGTCCTCAGCTGACACGTGAAGAGAAGATTGATTATTCTAGAGTCTGTGGAATCTCATCTATCACTGAGCTAACACAGTCCCAGGTGCAGAAAGCAGGTCATTATGGAAAAATGATCCAGAGATTCCGAATCAGGCACCCTACTGCCATTGACTTGCTGTGTGATCTCAGAAAATTCACCTAGGCACTCCAAGCCTTTGTGCCTGCATCAGTAAAGAAAGAAGAAATGGATTCTACGTGAAGCTACTTTAATAATGAGAGATTATTTTGTACAGTGCTCAGTACATAAAGGATATGCATAAATATAGGCTGTCATTAATATGAACAAATGTAGTTTTGCAAGTCCATAAATCAGAGGATTATTCACAATATAGCAAAATGATCTGCCATTACTGAAGAAGTCATGGTCTCCGTCCAGGATACTATAACATAATATATAGACCGAATGACTTAAATAACAGAAATTTATTTCTCATAACTCTGGAGGCAGGGCACTGTCTGGTGAGGACCCCCTTCCTCGTTTGCACAGGGCTGTTTCCTGTTTATATCTCACATGGTGAAGAGAAAGTTCGTTTCTCTCCTGGCTCTTCTTATAAGGTCACTGATGTCATTCATGAAGCTCCATTCTCATGACCTTATTCCTCCCAAAGGCCTCACCACCAAATATCATGACAAGGGTGATTTTTTTTTTTTTTTTATACAGAGTGTCACTTTCTTGCCCCGAGTACAGTGCTATGGAGTCGTAACCCATAGCTACCTCAAACTCTTGGGCTCATGCAATCCTCTTACCTCAGCCTTCTGAGTAGCTGGGACTATAAGGCATCTCCCACAATGCCCATTTATTTATTTATTTATTTGTTTGTTTTAGAGATGGGGGTTTCGCTCTTGCTGAGGCTGGTCTCAAACCTGTGAGCTCAAGTAATCCATCCACCTCGGCTTCCCAGAGTGCTGGCATTACAGGTGTGAGCCACTGTGCCCAGCCTGACAATGAGGATTTTGGCTTCAACATATGAATTTGGGGAAATACAAACATTTAGTCTCTAATAGTCATCAAATTGTTACTTTAAGTATTACAACTGTATCTTCAAAAGACAAGAATTGGTTTGAGGTATGAGCATTGGAACCAAGGAAATCCATTAGCTGTTTGGCCAAGCGTGTTCCTCTACTTCTTTTAGCCTGGGTTTCATGAGACCTGGCTTGCCAGGGTGTAGGTGTGAGGATAGTGAGGCGGGGGCGTGGAAGGGGCTTAGCCAATGACAAAGCAGGGTCTTAGGATGTGGTGGTTCTCAGAATTTCTTTGCCTGAAGCTGTCCTACTTACATCCTGTGACGTTGGGTCCTTGCTGGATTGGAGCCAGCTTGTTCTGAGCTCCATGCCTTGGAGAGGGAGTGTAGAGACCTCAACAGAAACCTACTCTCTGACGAGATAAGTGACTCAAGACTGGACACACAAAACTGCATTCAGCTGAGAGTGAGTAAGAAACTCAGTACAGGCCCGGGCAGCTGGCCTTTCAGGCCATGGGCCCCCATCCACCAATGAAGACTGGGCAGACGGCTGCTCAGGTGGCACCCAGTGACTCTAATGAGTAGTTGAGCAAGTTGTCATTCATGGACCAGGGAGGGCAAAATTATCCTCATTAATCTGCTCACAGTTCTGGTGCTTGAGGAGCCACTGGGTCCTGCCACGTCTAGAATTAGCTTTGAGCCCTTGGGCTTTTAATTAGCGAGCTTTGTGAATCAGAGGGTTTATGGTCAGATTCAGATCTTCAGGGAGACACAGAGGGAGGTCCTCTGATTTGTCATCTTCTCCTTTAGAAATTGGCTGCCTCTCCCAGCGTGAGGACTCTGGGAGTCGGGAGCCTTGCAGGGCACCCCCAGGAATGGCCTGTGGTTGAGCTTCACTGGCCATTTCTGCTGACTCCAGGCCCCTAAGGCTCAGGGGCAGTAGATATGTTAAAAGTCATGGCTTTTTTCCTTGTGAGGGTCTGGCTGGTGCCAGCCCGGTCAGATTCTGCCGCGTTCCCCACGCTAGCCACAGTGTCTGTGGTTGTTTCTTACCCTGTGCTGTTTCCGCTTCGGGTGTTTGGTGCTAAATGCATTTTCGATCCCAAGTGGTGCAGAGAATAAAAGGATTGTCTTTAAAAAAGTGGCTTTGAGTGTGTTGAAAGTAAGGTTGCCTGCTGTGTTTTTAACAATTGCTTCCCCAGAGGAGCCTTTGAAAACCTCACCTTTCAAGATGTTTCAACTCCTATTAGAAAGTGACTTTAATAAAATTGCTCTTCTGACCATTGCTGTTGTGGCTGGCAGACTAGTGACTGTTTGTCTAACCTGAGTCTCCAGGGCTAGAACTTCACACCATCTCTTCTTGCTACCCTCCCAGCAGAGGTGAAATCATATTATCACATTCTTCTACTTGGTGTCACTGGGCAGTGACACCCAGTGTCAAATGTCAAATGTCTCCTCACCACTTTGCATTTTCCAACCTGGCAGGTGGGAGGTGGGCACAGCAGAGTGTGGGCTTGCTGAAGAGATTGCACTACGATTTCAACTAGATACATTTGCTTTTCCCGTAAACTACTCCTGGGCACCTGTCCCGCGGGCAGCACTGTGTCAGGGCAAGAGCTGTGTCTTATACGTGCACTGTCAACCTGGAGTATACATCACAGTGTTCTCACTGGCTGGCCTTGTGGGTTTTTGTGAGATGACCCAGTTTCTCTTCTTTTTCTTAGGATACTTACATGTTCAGGGTGCTTGCATATCTTTACATCAGGATTGCTCAGCCTCAGCACCACTGACATGTCGCGCCAACCAGGTCTCTGCTGTGGGGGGGTCTCTCCTGTGCCTGGTAAAATGTTTAGCCATGTCTCTGGCTAGTAGCACCGCACACACCTCAGTTGTGACAACCGGACATGTCAGCAGACATTGTCAAATGTCTCCTCACCACTTTGCATTTTCCAAAGTGCTCTTATGTTCTTTACAGATGAAACAACTTAAAAGAGGAAACTTGCCCGTATCCAACTGTGATGTGGGGGCACAGATACCGCTACAATTGAGATCCATTTGGTGGTGTGCTAATAAATATTTAATATCTAATTCTCTGGGGTAAACAAAAGCAAAACAACCTTGATTGGAGCATGTGTAATTTCCATGGTGTAAGAGCTCTCAACGTGGCTGTTTTCACGGGCTTCCCTGACTTGTCTGAACGTGAAGCTGGGAAGAAGCAAGCAGGATTGGCTCTACTGAACCGCATAACTGGCTCCAGGATGCTCTGGGGTCCTGTGTGCTGCTGCTCCCAGATCAGTCTTACTCTCTTCCGGGCCTTTTCCTACCTGCAAACACAAATACTCGCCACTGTGATGTTCTCTGGGGGCAGGGTGAGCCTGGTAAGAGGAGTTTGATCACCTCTTTGGATAAGCATAGCAGGTAGAGGGAAAGTTTCCTTTTACAGTCTTTCCATGGAGGGAGGCCCAGAAGCAGTGGGGCAGCTCTGGCCTCAGGAATTTCACCATGGATCTCCTGGACAGAGGAACTCCTGGTCAGGGACAAAACACCATGGCTGAGCATCAGATCTGTGGAGTGTGAAGTGCTTGGGAGATATCAAAATGACAATGGCCAATGGACTGTGGAGTATGCCATTCTGGATGTAGGAGAAAGGTCTTGGCTAAAGTTTTAGTCCAAATGCAAACTATGACCACTGTGAGACTGTAAGAGGAGAAATGCCAATGCACTTCCCACTATTAATGTCAAGAGCAAATGAATTCTCTTGTGCCTGTACCTCACCTACCTTCTTGCTTCAGATTCCTTTCTTGGTGGATGGGTTGATGGTCATAATAGTGTGAGCTCTTCAAGCTTAAGGACTTAGCTGGTCTTGGTGTTTTCACCTTGACCATAGTTCAGTGGCATTTGCTCCTAGTTATCTGTGATCCAGCATTGACCTGGGAGAGCCTGGGACTGAGGGAAGAACCCTCAGCTTGTTATCCAGAGATCTGGGTTCCCACTATGTGTGGTGTCACCGCATTACATAACCTGGGGGAGCAGTTGGTATGAATGGAAGATAGATAACCCAAGGGGAGGGGCGGGAGCAGGGTGTGGCATTTGGATTTGATCACGAAGGTGGTGAGAGGTGCTTGAAAGGTTTCAAGCCGAGAAGACAGATGTGTGCTTTAAGGAGTTCGTTCTGCAGCGTTCAGGGCCACAGTCCAGGCAGGATGAAGCCACGTAGGAGGGTGGTGCCACACTCCAGTCAAAGGAGGAGGCAACCCATGGGTTCTAGTTCTGAATGGTACACAGGGAAAGTGCTATGAGACTTCACAAAACAAGAGGCCAGCGTGGACCATAGTTAGTAGGGGTTTCAGAGGTGATTTTGTGGAGGATGTGAGACCTCTGGTGCCCTTGAGGGATGGTAGAAAAAGGGGAGATCAAAGTGTAGGCTGCAGGACAGAGAAAGAGAGCACAAAGTTAGCTGAGAGCTTATATAAAGGATGGGTCTTGCTTAGTGTAGCCTTGTTGATGGAGGGACTCGAACCTGAGGCTTAGGACTATGGATTTTGTCAGAAAATGGTGGTTCTCATGTGGAAGGTACACTGTCCTGTGTTAGTGTCTCTGGGAATCCATCCTTATTCATTCTCGTCCACTGCCTCCCACTGCCCTTTCTCCTATGATAAGATGTGGGGTGCCTGAGGCCCTGATGGGGGTGCCGTGTTGTTGGGGAAGGCAGACTATCTTGCATCTTGAGGATGATTAGAAGCTGAATGTGGGTCTACGACTCCTGATTTGCCCACAGCAGGGAGCCCAAGACGGAGAGCAGCTGTGCTGTTGTCTGCAGCAATTGCTAGTATTTGTCTACCGAGGCCAGGGGTGACCACTGCCAGCATTGTAGATTAGCCGGCTCCCAGCTGTCACAGGTACGTCCTCCATCATTCCTCCTCCTGTCGACGCTGACTCGCTCCCTGTTTCTGAGGATGATGGAAGTGTCTCATTTCCCCGTGTCTGCTTACTGAAAGCGTACCTGGCTCTGTCCACAAGGGCGAAGGATGACCAGCTGCGGGTGTCTAGGTGAAACGAGATCGGCACTTTCTATGAAGTATTAAGAAACGGAGTGTTCTGGGAAACGGCATGGGCTATGATCCTTACCTCTGAAGCTCACACGAGGACACTGAAGCTCAGAGGTGTGGAACAGCTCATCTGAGGTGACACACACAGGAGTATGTCAGGCGAGAACCGGAGACCAGGCCCCCTCTGGATGTCAGAGTGTTCCTGATGGTTTGGGATGAGGACATTTATGGGATGGGCTCCATCACCATGGGATTTTTATCAGAACTCTGCCTTGTAATAAAATCACTTTCTTAAGCACAGTATGTGAGATTAGTTATGTTCCTACGGAAGCACTCCACAGAGGGCTGCTGTAGGCATTGAGAATCCCAAGTTCCAAAGACCACTCAGCTAGAAAGCCCTTTATTGCACAGGTAGTAGCCAGTGACTTGCCCTAGTGTCTTTAAGAGATCTAGAGCCAGCCCAGATCTTCTGCTCCTCAGCTCAGCATGCTTTGCCATCCACCCAGATTTATGGCACAAGTGGGGTGTCTGTCGAACACCCAGCAGGTATCTCCAAGAGGTGCCCCTTGTAGATGGTACCGTAGGTCAGGGCCACTTTGAGGTGGTTTGTGGGACTTAGGTAATGTTTGCTGTCATGTGAGACCATGTGACTTCTGGGTGTGTGAATGCTGTAGGTGTTTGCAGAACATGCAGGACCACCCCAGAGTTGCCCCCAAACTGGACAGCAGATGTGTCTGGCCACACTGGCTCTAGGTCGTGCTCACTGCAATGTAGCCATAGCACCAATTCCTCGCTTCTGATTCCGAAGTAGCACTTGTTTACCTCGCGCAGTCCAGATCATCTCGGTCCTTAGAGCAGACATACTTGCTGAAGTTCAACGAGGTGCCAAGTACTAGGTTGGTCACTTTAAATGCTAGGCGACCCTTGTGACCCTGAAATGGAGCTGCTGTTCCCATCATGCAGATAAGACAGGGAACTCACAGAGACTGAAGTTCATAGCTGCTGGGCTGGAGACCCCAAGCTCTTTCCACAGCCACATCCTCCTACTAAAAACCTTCTTCAAAAACCTTTGCGATATCAGCAACATATTGAGTTTAGGGGTATCAGTATGTGTTAAGTCCTCCACAGCCTGGTGTCAGCCTCTTTTTTCTTCTCACTGTGTCTTCGGCACCTCTCTTCTTCCTCCCCATCTGCACTGAGCTGTTCACTGCCCTCAAAGAAGCGGAATTTTACAAATTCAATCATCAACACTTCTTATTTGTGCAGGGCTCTGGGCTAGTCACAATAGTCTGTGAAGATGAATGAAACATGGTCCCTCATCATAAGAAACTTTCCACCCAGTGGTGGAGATAAACCATGGACACAAATAGCTCCTTTGATGTGCAGAGAGGCTCCGCGCATGTCATATCTGCATTTAACAGGTGGCGTGTCTACAGGGCAGAGAGAAGTGACTGACTGAAGGTCACACAGCTCAGCCACATCACGATGGGGGTAGATCCAGGTTCCCTCACCCTCTCGTAAAGCAGTAACACTTCATCAAGGCATCCTCCTGGCTTTTGTCACCCTGGAGGCTCAGGCTTAGACTCCACCATCTGGACTGTCCATTCCTGTCTTGCTATTGCCTTCCTGATGTTCGCTGCTGATGCCTCAAACATGTTTGAGTTGTGCCCCTCTGCCTTCCCTAGAGGTGACGCTCCTATGATGGCACCAGGGAGAGGGAAGAGAGGAGGTGAAAATGCCACCGTGTGGGGGTTTAATGGTATTTTTGCTCACGTTGGCAGAGAGGGAGCTGGTCTCACTGGGTTTCTAAGGTGTGTCGCACTCCCCCAGCGGAAAGCCTGGAGTAACGGACCTTAGAGAATGCTGTCTCAAGGAGAGGGGATCCACTGGGGTGGTTTGATTCAAATAGAACAATGTGAACTCCTTGAAAAGCTGGGTGGACTTTTCTGAATCGTTCAGCCAGTTTGACAGACTGAATGGGTGTCCTCCTGCCCTGCACACACCTGTACGCACCTTCATGGCTATTTAGGTGTGACAAAGATCACAGTCAGAGGTTAAACCACAACCTTGAGGAATGGAATAAACATGGGCCCAGGAATAAAGACCTGGGCTCTTGTTCAGGTTCTTACACCATTTTCTACCTGCCACTGCCCTCCCAAACCTGTGTCCCAGGTAGACCATCTGTCAGGATGGCCCAGGCCCCTTCTTTGCAGTACAGTGCAGCAGTCTGTGGTGGGGGTGCCCATCAGACATGGGTCCAAATGCATGCTTCACTCTCTTCTACTGGCTAACACAGGGCTAGTCGCTCAGCTCTCGGAATTCCTCCCCAGTTCCATGCTGGAGAGGCAGATAACAGAAGGACCAGGTTTCCCACAGGATTGATACCAGGGCTAGGTGGAACACTGATGTGGTGCCCAACAGTGTCAATGTTACATGGTCACCTGAATATAATCCACAGTCCCATGAGGCTGGTCAGTTTTGCAGAACAATCCAGGTATTTGTCTCGGTAAAAGGACCCCCTTTCACCCTCAGAAGTATCCAGGTTGGGACGATAAACCTTGAAGTCGCCCTAATTATGTGTGACTATGTACGTGGAAGTGGTTAGCACACTTAGCGCAGCCGTGTAAGGTGGAGAAAATGGTTCAGTAGAAAATGTGCTTTGGCAGCTCAGAAGCTGGCTGTGGGTTAGCATCACCGCATGGCCATGGGCAAGGCGCTTACACATTTCACAGCACATGCGGCTTTGAGGTGAGATCATGGGCCAAAAACTCCCAGAAATAGTGTTCAGGTTCTTTCTTGTAGGGGCTAGCTTTGACCTTTACAAAATTGATGAGTTCTACTCAACTACAAATTAGGAATAAACATATGAACCTCTCAGAGTTTGTATGGTTGTAATTATAATCTATGTGAAACATCCAGCTTATTTCCTGACATATTATTATAGGACTGTTCCCAACAATTGGGAACTGCCATTATTGTTATTATTCCAGGACTGTGGCTGTTTTAGCTTCAGTCTCTTCATCTGGGAACTGGTGAGAGATGAGTCCTGTCTGTCACTGCTTCCCAGGATTCACGAGGCTGGAACCAGGTGGCATCCCAAAAGCTTGTGTCCCAGGAGTGCGTGTACAGTCGGTGCCAGGGACTATAGACAGAGCACCGCCCTCACGCCCGCCCAGCTGCTCCACCCCTCTGGGAGATAGGAACAGGGTTCCCAAGACATCATCCCCTCCACCCACTTCTCTAACTGTCCCCTCTCCAGCCCAGCCACTCCCTCCTCCCACAAGTGGTGCTTGCTGGGTAAACACCACAACCAGGATGTCATTTACTGGTGCTGGCTGACACTGGTGGGGCTAGACTGAATTCCCGATCCTGCTTGCACAGCCCCTCTCAGCATTCCCTGCCCGGAGAGTTGCCTTTCTTCCTGACTCCTTCTGAAAGAAGGTGTCATCCGCTCCTAGGGCATTTTGCTTTCTCTTTCTTTCCACTACTTTGCCTCACAGAGTTCAAGTCAGATGTGGCTTTGTCTCTCAAAGGTTTACTCCCTCAGACAAGTGACTTAACCAGTCTGTGGCTCAGTTCCCTCATCCGCAAAGGGGGAAACGGCAGTGCCACCTGGTAAGGTTGCTGTGAACTTGCAGGGAGCTGCTAGGTGCTTCAAGGCCTGACGCCCAGCAGGCACTTAACACATGTTAGCTAGTGTTATTATCGAAACACCTGTCCCTTCTTACTTCTTAATGTTGGTCCTGCTCCAGGGTTATAAGAAAGAGGCCACTGATGCTGTGTAAGCTCTGGCGAACTGTGTGACTTCGCACCAACACGTGCACATGTCTGCCCGCAGACTGCCTGCCTGGAGGGTGGGATGGGTCTCTTTTGGGCCCTTCCATTTTGCCTTCTAGTCAGTGGGCCCCAGCCCTGCCTTCCTGCCGCCGGAGCCCTTCAGAAGTAGAAGCCAGGCAGCTGTGCAAGCCGTCCCTTGGCCCCTCTGCTAACTGGAGACATCTCCTGTCTCTGGATTCCAGCTTCTCCACTATTAAAATGAGGCAAGCCTTCGGCTTTGTACCTCTCTCAGAATGGCCAAAGATGCTGAGATTTTGAAAAGCACTTTGCTGGCCTCCCGGTACTGCAAAGGGGCAGACCCCTGCCTACTTGGGCCAGTGTTGGTCCCACCAGGCCACAGCTGCTTATGATGGAAATAAATAGTGATGGTGTTGGGTGAGCTTACACTGCTGGCGGAGACCCCCAGTGGAGTAGGAAGTCTCCTTTCCCACTTGATCTCTGTTTTCACTATCGGACATTTGGGCCACGGGTAACTCACACAGTGTAAACCACCAACAGTCACTTCAAAAAGCTTGGCCTCCTCTCAAACATACACTACTTTTTGTTTCTCTGTGTTTGTTTGGATTGGGGATGGGGATAATTTACAGAATCTGAGCAGGCCCTGGGGGGCCATTCTCTGCGGGACCTCGAGTGAGCCCCTGCCCTTGGAGGGTGTCTGCATCTGTGGGCTGGGAGGGAGGTGGGCGATGGCGAGGGCTGAATCAGGGCCTGTGCTACCTAAATGCCAGTCCATGAAGCAGAGCCAGTTCGATCGGGGATGCTAAATCCCTCCCAGAAGATTTTTTTACCATGCAAGTTTCCTTGCCACTACTTTGGGTTAGGTCTGCATTTTTTATTAACTTCCCAGATGCACCAGCAGTTTGGAAGAAACGCTAGAGGATGGGGTGGTGCCTGGGGCCTTGTCTACTGGGGCACTCTGCATTCTCTGCCCCCACCTGCTGCCCCTGGGGGCTATAAGACAGTATCAAAGCACTGGGTTGTTACTTGTGTGGTTGTTCCACTCACCAGGTGGCTGCCATCCGTAGTTATCTGCATTGGGAGTTGGGGAACTTGTGAGTAAGCAGAGTGGGCAAAATGGATAAAAACACACAGGATCATGCACTGGGGAGACTCAGCCTTCTGCGGGACCGACCCTCCTTGTATTGAGGTAGGAGGTGGTAGCATTTTTGCTGGGCCTGGTTGGGCAGATCAGTCCCAGTGACATTCTGAAAACAGGTTCTCATTTTGAGAACATTTGAGAAAGGAAAACAGTGAGGATGGGATTGCTCCCCGGTGCCCGGTCACTTCTACAGCTTCTAGATCTTTTTGTGACACATGGGGCCTCGCAGCCACAGCCAAGACGTGAGGAATGTGGTCGTCCCCAGGCTCCCACTTTGGGAATCCACCTCCTTTGGTGACAGGCTGCACCTGAGCGTGTGGGAAGCAGCCCTGTGTCAGGCGCGCTCTGCGGTGGGAAGTGAAATTTGTGGGCACCAACCCTGAGTCCAGAGGAAACAAAACTGCTCTCTCTCCGCCTACCTCCCCCTGACCATCGTGACCAGGTTTCCCAAACTGCGAGGCTCGGCTCCACACATGTCCACTCAGAAATCACTTTCTCATGGGGCCAAGGACATTTCAAAGTTGCTGTGTTTTCTCTATCATTTCCTTCCCTCCTCCCCGCTTCACTTCCTGTTTTTTTCTTCCTCTTTCTCCACCCCCACCCCATCTCCCCTGGCATGTCCCATGTTGTGTGAGAACAGGAACAAAGCCAGAGCCAGGGAGCTTGATAATCATGACTTCCTGCAGTGCCCTCTTGCTGGTGCTGCCCAGAGCAGGGGCCAGCTCAGCCTCTGGGGGCCTGTGACCCCAGTGGAGCCCGGCAGGAAGCCTTGGTCTTTAATATTATGAGAATAACCCTTCATATCCTTATAATGGCTACGGCTTCCAAAGAACTTCCTTGGACATTTTAGCTAAAACATTGAACAAAGTAGACAGTTCTGAGTATTTTGACCTAACAACAAACTGTAGTCCGGTTTAGATGACCAAAGCAGATTTAGGAGTTAGACACGGGTTCATTTTGGAGTCTGTGTTCTGTTCTCTATTTGACTCTATAAATCATTCTAGCTCTTGAAAGGTTAGTTTCCTACCTCTTTGCAAAATGGAGTTAATGGTATTTCATAGGGATTTCTTTGAGGACATCTTAGGAAAATATATCCATAAAATTCTCATGGGATGCCTGGCAGATATTTGCTTAATGAGTGTGAACTTTTTTTTTCCTGTGATTTTTATGATTTTCTTCACAGACGTGTGGCCATTCCAATGAACAAACGCCAGAAAATATCTCCTGATAAATGATATTCCATATTTGATACTTCAGGGAGGGAGGGGGGAAGAAAAAGAGAGAGAGAGACCTGGGTGCAGGCGTGCTTCCCACTAAAACCAGAGCCCACCCAGCTCTGTGTCACTGTGCCATGGGTCATGGTATTCCCTAACAATAGTTTTCTAATGGAAAACAGGGAGAAGCATCCTGACCACATGCCTGAGGTGAACTGTTTTACCAATTTAGCTCCCAGGGGTAAAACTGCAAAAACAGCATTCTGGAAAAAGTGCCACATCCCCGTTTGAAAATCTATTTGAAAAAAAAAAAAAAACAGAAACAGAAAAACCTTCCCATTCAGGGTCAGTGACCATTTGTTTGAGAAGTCAACCCGACCATGTGTCTGCATTTTAAAAAATTCCAAAGGCCAGAGAGTCAGAGTCAGGCTTCCATGGGGATTCTGCTCCCAAATTGCTGAATCTTCAAATGAGGCAGTTTTGTTCTCTGAGTCTCAACTTCCACAACCTAAGAATTTTATCAGATTATCTCAGAGATCTCCTCCAGCCTTGGTAATCTACAATCTTGTGATTCTCTCTGCTCTCCTTAAAAAAGTACTTTGTGACTGAAGGAGAACAGGAAATTGTCTCTTTAGTAACATGACTTGCATTCTCTTGCAGCAAGGTACCACCGTCTTCAGGACAGAGGAGCTGCGGGACTCCAGGAGGTGACGACCCTGACTCCGGGAGCTGGACTTGCCTCAGCCAGACAGTGGCTCAGCTGGTTCGTCTCATCAGCCTGGATTGGTGAAACTGAACCATAAGAGATATTTCCAGGTAAGGAACAACTGACTTTGGTGATAGCACCTAACACAATAATAACCAATATCGTAGTGCAGGAAGTGTGTATGTACATGTCTGTAGAAGACTTGAAGCTAGTGAGGATGCTCATTTGACCCAACCTGTCCTCTTTGATTAGAAGCCATGCCTCCTAGCATCACATACATCTAAAGAAAGATAACTCCCCACCTCCACAAAAAGAGACATAAATAATAATTGACATGCATTTCAAGGTGGCTATCATTTTGAAGTAAAGCCCCTCAGGTTCTATAGCTGTATTTTGGTGGGATCTGCGTTGTCTTGAGTCTTTGGAGTGTTTAGGGATAAAATAAAGTAGCAGGAGAGGAGCAGATTGGAGCTATAGGTTTAGTGTCCTTTTTCCTTGCAGAACCCATTTATGATTGAGCTGGTCAGTGCTGCTTTCTGCCCATCCTGGCCTAGCTGATTTAGACAAGCAGGAGGAGAAGTCCTTTAGTAGCCAACCTAAGATGAAATTCAAGTCTCATGTTAGAAATCTGACTCGCATCCCACTTGCTGTATCATTTTAAAAGGCAAATCCAATTCATGAAGTTATCACTCAAGAGCACTTGCAGTGGGCGGGCTACAGATAATGACTCCATTGCCCTCTTCTGCCACCAATATGCTGGTTCTGTCTTGTTACCATTCTCCTCTCACCTCCTCCCAATCAGTTATGAATACTTTTTCTTTTTATGTGCAAGGATATGGCCACATCTGTTTACTTGAATGTCTTCATTGGGCTTGCACCTGTTATAGGCTGTCATTCCTTCCAGGTGACTAAAGATGTGGTGAGGGTTCATCTCCCGGGACCCTGGAATATCAACACAACTCTCTTAGGAGGAGGGAGAAAAGCTTTGGGAATCAAGAGACCTGACTTCAGATCTCAGCTCTGCTATGTACTGGTTCAGTGATTTTGCTGATTATTTGAATTTGAATTCCTGAGCTTTTGTGTCCCTACCTGTAAGATGGGCCAGAATGTTCTGTGCTGTGGGCTGGTGCAGATTAATAAATGAGATCACACCTGAGCATCATTTCTTACTAACAGGAGACCTCAGAAAGTGCTAGCTCCTTCCCCACCCAGTCTTTTTTTTTTTCTGCAGTTTTTGGCCGGGGCTGGGTTTGAACCCACCACCTCTGGCGTATGGGGCTGGCGCCCTACTCCTTTGAGCCACAGGCACCACTCCCACCCAGCCTTTTTTAGAGCTACTTAAATATAGCTTTGATCTCCTGTCTGGAGTCCATTGGAATCTTGTACCTAAAATCTAGGGGCAGGCTTTGTTCACAAACACCATTAGGTCCCAGCATGTTAAAGAGAAGAGCCTTTCAGAGCCCTTTCAACAGCAGTCTATTCTCTGGGCTTGGTCAACTGTCTCTCTGAGCTGGCATTGGACACTTTGCTCTGTCATATCCAAATTTAGGGTCACCACACTCCCCTAGTCTCTTGACTCCATTCTTTGTCTTATGAGTTATTAGCTGAAGACTAACTTCCTCCCAGTGGCTTTTTCCCTTGAGTCTAGCATACTTCCAAGACCCAAATGAATGGGCCAGTTGATTTGGGGCAGATGTCATGGCCCAGCACTCAGCAAGACAGTTATGGTTCAAGCTCACCTGCATCCAGGGATTTCTTCCTTACCTGCTAGCTTTTCCAGTGAGTTCATTCAACTGGTCATCAATTTCGTCAACACATATTTATGGAGCATGGGCTGGGCAGCATGTTGCAGGTACTGAGAACAGCAGAGGGCAAATCCAAGTTACTGTTCTCATGAAGCTTGATTTGAGTAGGGTCAAGGGATTGTCAATAAGTAATAAGTGTACATATATTACATCAGGTAGTAGAAGGTGATGTTCTGTGATTTGCTTAGATTATTTAAATTCCTGAGCTTCTGTGTCTCCACCTGTAAGGTGAGGCAGAATGTTCTATGCTGTAGGCTGGTGAGGATTAATAAGTGAGATTACACCTGAGCATCATTTCTTACTAATAGGAGACAAAGAAAATTAATCAGAGAGAGAGGGAGAGAGAAAGTCAAGCCAGAGAGCAGGGGAGGTGAGGGAAATGGACATTGCTGCTTTATATAGGGTGCCAGGGGCCTCCTGGACAAGGCATTACTGGAGCAGGATCCACAGAGAGCGAGGTAACAAAACTACAAGGAAGAGCTGGAATGAAGGCTCTCAGGGTGGACTGTGCTTGAGCTTTGCCAAACCACAAGTGGCTGATGGGACTGGAGCAGAAGGAAAGTGGGGCCTGTGGAAGGAGGCGAGGGCAGAGAGGAGTGGACAGGTGGTGCCAGACCTCGGAGGCCCTTGGGAGGACATACGTGTTTCTGTGCTGGCTGACTTTTCTCGAGTTTCTTCTGCCCATTCCACTTTTTTCCCCCCAGAACAATTAGAAGCATTTAAAGGTCTCTTCCCTGAAGCATTCTATGTAGAAATAAGGATGGCTATCCTTACCTGGTGGAGTATTAGTCATTCATTCAAAAATCTTTACTGGGCCCAGCAGTGCCTGAGACCCTGGAGGGGAATGAGCCTCAGCCCCAGTCCCTGGGAACTGACGTCTTGATGCTGGGTTGGGGCTTCTTGGGGAAGGGGTATTGGTAAAGGAGGTGAAAGGAAACAGTAGTCCTGATGTGACTATTGTAGAACCAATTTGCCAGAGTAGAAATTTTCTGCTAGAACCTCCCACATGTCAAGCTTCCCAATTCCCTTGGGATTTGCTTACACAATAGACTATTGGCAAGTCTTGCCCTCAGGGTAGAGCGAAGATCAATTCCTTCAGCTACATCTGAGGGCTTCTCATAGGTCAGCGCCTGTGCTAGGCCTAGGGGATGAGTGATGACTAGATTGAGTCATTCATGGCTTCACCAGGAGATGTACTAATTACTGGGCAGGACACACTTAGAGTGGTCCAGTAAGGATGGTGTGCAGGGAGCCCCGAGGAGCAGCCTGGACCCAGACTGAGTGGTGGAACCAGAGAAGCTCCCTGGGGACATGTGTTCTCCACTGGGGCAGATAAAGAGCTGGGCGGCTGGAACATTTCAGAGAAAGGTGTCAGGAGTACTCAGGCGGAGGGGATGGGATGCGTAAGCAAGGAGTGCACCTTCGAATTCACTTGTCAGAGCTGTGGAATGTGGTGAGGTGAGTCTGAGAGAGCAGGGGACTCCTGCAGAGGGGGGACCTTCCAGGCCAGACCATGTGGCTGGAATCTATTCTCAGGACAGCTTAGAGCTGCAACACTTTTTAAGCAGAGATGGACGGCTTGATAAGATTGGAGCTCTAGATAGCAAAGGGTCTAATTTTATTTGCCCCCACCCCATTCTTTAAAATGCTTATTTTATGTCTCCTCGAATGAGTCTAAGATCACAGTTTCCTCAGCTATAAAATCAGTTTACTCAGGTGGGCTGAACAAGATGGTTGTTGACAATGGATGAATACAATGGGCTCCCCACCACAGGATGGTGCTTCAGAGTCAGTCTTAGTACACAGATTGCTGGGAAATGGTTAGAACACGAGCCCTGTTTCTCATAAGAGGGTGTGGGTGGCAAGAGGTTATATTGGTCTGGTAGAAATGATAGAATTTAAGTCTTATTGTATTTTCTTTTAGTCAGAAAATGAATGGGTAATATCCACTTCTAACTTTTTCTTTACCGAATACAAAAAAAAAGTATTCTCTGTAGAAAGTATGCATTTTTTAAACAGAGAATACCTGAGTAGCTACCTTGGGCCAGATATTGTGCTGGGCCTATGAAGATCAAGACGGATCGGATATGGTCAGGACCTCAAGGAATTCATAATCATGTGACAAAAACAGAGGAGTCACCAGTCAGAGAAGCAGACTATAGGCAAGAATGCCAATGTGAGTAAATTGATACAGACATTGAGGAGGGAATGTGTTCTCTGCCCAGGAAACTCAGGCACAGCTCCCAAGAGGAGGGGCCATATGAACTGGGCATTGAAGGATGAATAGGAGTTGGGAGCTGCAAGAGAGAAACCCTAGATATGGAGCCATGCTCTACGAATAGGAGCTAACGTTCAATTCTCTGTGATGAGTAAGGAGAAGATAGCCAGAGTGCTCATCTTGCACTGATAATGCCTTGACTGGGCTTTTTAAAAATCCATTAGTGGCTACCTCCTCATCCTCCCACTTTGTTCCCAGCAGTGACTAAAAAACAAATTGACTAATTTGAGTTGATCTCTTTTCTGACCCCATGGAGGTGTTAATGAGCAGAATAGGATGAAAGGACCAAGAAAAGAAGTAGAAAGAAGATGGAGAGGAATCCATCCCCAACATCCAGAAGCCCTGATGTCACAGCACAGATTGTGCCATAGCTCTCTACACAGCCTTACAGAAAACTGGGTCTGCTGCTTCTCAAAGAGGCAGAGAGAGGAATGTGTCCAGGCATATGCACATACAGGAGTGTGTGTGTGTGTGTGTGTTACATAGAATTCAGTCTAGAACCCTGCACAGAGCCCGACACAGTCCACCTCCTGTCCCTCTTGCTGGCTGCAAGATGAATGGGTGGATTAGGACCAGCCTTGCCACCTGCACACTTCCTCAGGCCAAGGCTTGGTATTGGGCATTCACAACACACGAGGAGGGAGTCTTGGGGCCAGGCATGGAATATGAAACAAGTGCAGAGAGATGACGTCACTTGCCTGAGCCCCAGTCAGTTCAGGATTCAAATTCTTTCTTGATTGTGCCTGCTGTGTGTCACCCCTCCACATGTAGGTGGGGCTTCAGCTGGACCAAGGGGAAGATTCTGAAACTAAGAATTGTTCTTGGCCATGGTTCTCACCTAGACTCCAAACTGCAGAACTAGACAGAGCAGTGGCATCCCATTACAGAGTCAGAGAGGCACATGTCTGGGAGGGCTCCGAAGGCTACATCTTGGCTTGCAGAGATCTGCTTGCATGCTTCCAGGGACAGGGAACTCATTACTTTACAACGAAGCTGGTTCTATTTGATACTGGGCAGCTGTCCCTCCTTTCAGAGTCATTTCTGAATCTAACCAGGCCTCAGTTCTGGTTGGCATAAACATCTCAACAGTGAGGGGCCTGGAAACACAGGCGGCCCTGGGACATGTCCTCCTCCTCAGTTCTCCTCTCAGGGAACCAGTGTCCCACCACAGCCAGGGATGTTTTGTTTCTCATTCTTAAGGGCCCTGTTTGTTCCTCCTAACACGCTGGGGTTTCTTCTCTTCTCCCTTGAAGAATCTTCTTCGACTTTCTCTTTAAAATCCGAGGGGTACTCAGGGGGAGTGAGCATTTCCTTTAATATAAGATGAAGTTCAAAAAGATTTTTTAAACAGAAACAGAGAAGATGCTGGGAAGAGGGAGGGAGGAGAGAAATGCTGTCCTCAGGGGTAGCACCCTCCTGTCCCTCCCCTGTACCCAGGCCACTCCCCTGCTTGAGCCTGGGCCACCATTCATTGTCCCACAGCAGCCTTAATGTCCTGAGAATCTACACCAAGGCCACCTCCCCAGGAAGCCTGCCTTGACAGCCAACTGGAAAAAGTTCCTTTCTTCCCCCAAACCCCACAGTGCTGCTTGCTTTTGACAGTTCTCAGTGTAACAGGGATAGATACTGTTTAAAAATAGTAAGGAAGGAAAGGAGGAAGAAAAAATGACCATGGTATATGGAGTTAACTTGGGTTTTAGCCCCAACTCTGACACTGACTAACCATTTGACCTTGACTGGCTGACCCTCTTCCCTTCTCCATGGTAATTGTGGGGGAATTTGGTTGTATTGTCCAGCTTCTATCTCTGAACTTACCTTTAAAATGACCAGCTCCCAAAAGAGTCCTTGAGTTCGGTTGAATCCCACGTGGCCTGGCAGGACCCCCATGTGGGGCTGCTCCACCCTCACTAGCAGAGGAAGCCCTTCTGTAAAGAGAGAAATGACCTCTAGCCTCCCTGGGCAGGCAGAGTCCCTACCAGCCCTCCATACAGAACAGCTGACCTGGTTCATGAGTGCAACGGGTTCAGCCTGCCCCCCACGCTCCTGCTTCAGGCTTTCATCTTGGCAGCTGCCAGCCCTGTGCAAGAGCCCCGCACAGCCATGACCCCACTCAGTCCCTTGGACTGATCAATCCTCTGTCGTCCATGCAGCTCATCTCTGCTTCTTCTTTGGGTTGGAAACTGGAAGAACCTGCCTGTGGGGGTCTGGCCTACGCCTGGTGAGCCTGCCTTTCTCAGCATGGGGCTGGGAGCTGCCAGCCCACATGCTTGGGGATGGAGGCTGCACTGACCTGGGGGTGGAGCCTGCACTGACCCGAGGATGAAGGCCATATCAACCTGGGGGTGGAGGCTGCACTGACCTGGATGTGGAGGCCGCACTGACCTAGGGATGGAGGTCGCACTGACCTGGGGATGAAGGCCACACTCACCTGGGGGTGGAGCCTGCACTGACCTGGGGGTGGGGATTGCACTGACTTGGGGGTGCAGCCTGCACTGACCTGGGGATGAAGGCCGTACCAACCTTGGGGTGGAGGCTGCACTGATCTGAAAGAAAAAAAGAAGGAGCCCAGGGGCAGGGCTGGTGCAGAGTGCTTCCTCTGAGGATCCTACTTGGTCATCAGTGCCTCTCCCCGGACCTTCTACCCAGAATGTGAGCTCTTGATTTTCTCTAGGTCTGGAGCCTTAACTGCACTGGTGGTCAAGGAAGAAGGGTCCTGGCTATCTGTTCTGAAAGAGTAGTCTTCAGTTATCATAATGTGTAATACAGGGAGCCCAGCAGTTTGATGACAGTTGCAGAGCAGCCCGCACCTAGCTTCAGGAGTCCAAGTGCCATGCGTTCTTAGTAGGCTCAGCTGAGATTTGCATTCATCATCATGTGATTCCACATAGTGTGGTTGGGAGCAGGCACCTGGGCTTGAATTCTCATGTGCCCACTGCCAGCTGATGCGCTTGACTGAGTTATCAGACCTCCACAGGACAGTTTCCTTATCTGCAAAATGAGAAAAGTACTAACACCAACCCCCTAAGATTGCTATGGTAATTAAATGAGTTAATGTACATAAGCGTTTAACGCAGGGCCTGGTGCACTGTAAGGACTCCATACGTGTTAGCTATTTTTATTTACACTAAAGCCTCGGTTGAATTTTCTATTGGAAGTGAGCTTCTGGGGCAGGATGTAGGTTCAGTCCTTTAATGACTATTTATGGAGCATCTTCCAGGTATAAAACTGGTCGTAGACTATAGAGCTACAAAGCTGAGGTCAGCACCAGTGGTGAGTACACGTCACACCACTAGGATGTGACACTCTCTGTGCCCATAGAACACCCAAAGAAAAGCATATTAGGACCCAGAGGAAAGGAAGCTCTTTAAATGAGAAAGCTTCTCAGAGGAGGCCCAGAGTCATGATGGGAGCAGGATCCTGGGACGAGGATCAGTGACCTGAGGAGTTGACAAAGGGTGACTTAGGGAGAGGATGCCGTTACAGATGGGCGAGAGGGAAGCCAGCTGAGGAGGGAGGAATTGTTTAGCAGGAATTTTTTGGTGCTGGTGTGGGCAGTAAGTTCTGCTTAGAGCTTTCTCGGTGTAGATGCCTGTGAGCCTCAGGAGCAGATTCCACCTCTGTGCTCAGCTCTGGAGTCAGGGGAGGACAGGAACATGGGACGTGCCAGTGGAGGGTCCCCACTGCCACTGTGAGGGATGGAGCAGGCCATGGGGGAGCTCCCAGGCTGAGCTCACAGGCCTCCTCTGTGTGGCCTGAGCCTGGCCAGCCTTGTCCCCTTGAAGGACCGACAAAGACTGGCTTGTTCTGCTATGACATCAGACCTCACTCCCAGGATTTCTCTATCCTTCTGGGGCAAGATCTCACACAGTGATAATAGAGAGACAGGGAAGAGAGGAATCAAGTGAAGACTGTCCTGGTCGTCACCATGCCAACCCGCCTGTGCAGAGAGGAAGGTGGTTCCTGCCGCCTCAGTCTTCTGCACCTCCCCGGTTGCACCTGGGGCAGCCCGAGTGGCTGCACTGTTGGGATCAGTTCAGAGAGACTTTGCTGCCTGGTCAGCGCGTGACAAAATAGTAGGGCCAGATTCATTAATAACCGCATACAATGAGTTGATTGTTTTCTGCTTTTGAGTTGCATTTTATAATCTAGATTTTCTGTTATAACAAAGATTTATAAGAGAATTGTGCCTTGGGAATTTCATACAGCTTACTTTTAGAGGGACCTGAGGGATCATCTGGTCTAGCATCTGTCTAATCCTTTCATCAAGCAAGAAAACTGAGGCTGGGACTGATTCCTTGCTTGGAATATTGGTCATGGAAGGAGGGAAGAGGCTGCTGCCATCCAGCCCCAAGTCAAGGATTGAGGTGCTGTATGGAAAGTGTTTAGCACCAAGCCTGGCCCCACCTGGTTACATTTTAAACTTCCCGTCTGCTCCAACTGGGATCAATAAATGAGACTGCTTATAAAAGAAAGTGCAGACTAAGCCGTGGGAGAGGCACTCCAGATTTAGTGGCCGGTCCTAAAACAACCTTCTCTGTGCTTGTGAGATGCAGGAAGAAAGGGGACCTAACACTGGAGCTTCTAATCTTCAGTGGAAAGAAGCTCCAAAACTTAGGGCATCTATTATTACAATGGGGACTCAGATTTGCAGGGGAGGCCTGGGTGTCTGCGTTTCTATCAAGCTCCCAGATGGAGGCTGGTGCTTCAGGTCCCCAGGTCATGCTTAGAGTAGCAAGAGCCAAGAAAACTCACAGCAAAGAGCCATTTTGTATTTTGTGGTCGTAAATTAATAAGTTATGGGAGATTCATTGTCAGAGGTCCTTCATGAATAAGAATGACTGAGACCTGTTCGGAGCATGATACGGTCCGTGCAAGGAAGTCACGCAGAAGGTCATGACAAGTTCCAGAATCCCACTGGGCCTCCATTTCCTTACCTGAAGAAACTTTGCAGAGGGGGTTTGAGGTTCAAAAAGAGCTGGCAAAAGGCTGGGCCTCAGTAGGGATTCAAGGAAAGGGGCCTGGCGCTTTGCCAAGGCCATAAGGCTGGAGGGTGGGCAGTGAGTGTGGGGGTCTCTGCGCTCCCTCATTTGGGTGTTTTCCGCCCTCCACTGGGCTCCACATCACCGGAGATGATTTTGCTCAGCTGGCTTCTCAGATGGCCCAAACTAAGGAGCCACTCGAGGCCTGTGTTTGAGTACCGGTTTGCTGTCTTCAAATGGAATGAAGAAGTAGCCTAAACAGTGCCTGAGCCGTCTGAGGCTCGCCAGCCCTCAGAGGATGAAGGTCAAAGCTTTCCAACATAGAGGCCTCTGTGGCCACAGACACCAGCCTGGGAACCTCGGCTGCAGGGGAAAGTTTAAATTAGGATAGAGAGTGGCTGAGTCATCCAGAACAGGGCTGGGCTTCAATGTAAATTCAGAGATAAACTTTGTGCGTTTGTTTGTTTGGTTTAATTGTGGTCTTGGTTGATCAACCTAAATAGGGAAGTTCCAGACGGCCTTTGCTGCCTTCTCTTGTGTCCTGTGAGTTTCCTGCCGGGGCATCCTCCCTGGAAACAAGTTAAGGGGTACAGATCACAATAGACGGTTTCCAACTACCTTTAATTCTCATTTCCACAGCACTTTCCAGACCCCAAATATAATTTTAAGTGGAATTTTTGTTAAAATGAGCTATAAAAACTCATTTTGATAACGCTGTGATACGTTCTCAAGTTTTCTTGTTTCTTTTTTCTCATAACACTTTGTAACTGGAGTAAAGTTGGTTCAGCCACAAGATGGGTGTTTTCCTCAGTGGAAAACACAACTTAAAAAAATTAGTTGAATGGGCTGGAGAGTGTGATTACTAAGCCAAATGGTTGAATCTATTAATTTTTCCTTCTCAAAAAATCATGACTCCAGTTCTGGCAAAGTGACTAAGACTAATGCCTTTGAAATGAACTTCAAGCAGGAATTGAGTTAGTACATTAAGTAAACTAGGCTATCCAACTGTGATTTAAAACACTTTTTGCTACTGTGGAGAATAACGTATAAAAAATACTTAGGATGTTGAAATCGATCCCTCTGTTTTGTCTTTTTTTCTTTAAAAAAAAAAAAAAAAACAACTTATGCTTGTTTACTAAATCCCTTAACTGACCAGATCTGGGCATGTTTAATATGAGATGATAATGCCCCTTAGTGGATAAAGTACTTAACTGCAAGTTCTTACTTTTGCACAAAGAAAAGCTCTCTATTTTAGCAGACATGTGCTATAATATAGTAACTCTTAAAACTACTTACCTGTATTTGAGCGTTACTGTGTGAACTATGAACATGTTTGTGTATAGCACTTAGTGACACTGAGTGCAGGGTAACTTGGCAGATACCTGCTGTTAGCTCGTTCATGTGACAATGACTGTTTGACAGCCAATGGCCTCCACAGAAGTGGGGGAACAAGTGCTCTGCAAATGCAGTGTCAAGGCTCTCTGTGTCAGCTCTACGATACATTAGGAAAGGGGCCTGAAGAGTACAGGGTCCTCACCTGGCAGGTGGCTCCTCACTGGCCCACCTGTCCAGTGGTGACAGGCACGAAGTCCCACTTTTGAAAATACATGGGGTCCTGCAGCCTTCAGCATTCTCATGGGGCAGGGATTTTGATTTGAAGGTGCATCCACAAAACGTGAGTTCACCTCCACTTGGTGGGGGAGACATTGCCATGCTTGACCTTGGAATTGGACTTCCCACGTCTCAGCCTTCTGAGGCTGATAAGAGTTTTCTGATGCAGGAGCCCACGCAGGAATGGTTTTGCAGGTTACTCTGTGAAAATGAGTCTCTGGCCATCTCAGCCCAGCAGTGGGAGGCAGGCGCTTCTCAAATCCTGCTCTTCTGTATATTTTTGCATCACTGAGAACATATTTCACTTTTCTGATGACTCACATTTTTTTTCTTTTAACTTTGAAGCACAGCGTGGAATCTGTGTCTGCTTCTTTATGTGCCTGACACTAACTGGCTGTATTTTTATTAAACTAGGTGGGAACGTGGTGGAACAATTTTCCTTCCTCTTTCCCTCCTTCCTTCTCTCTTTCTCCCTCCTTCTCCTTTTTTTCTTCCTTTCTTCCTCCCTTCTTTTCTTCCTTCCTTCCATTTTCCCTTCCTCCTGTCCTCATTCTTTTCTCCTCTCCCACCCACCTGTCCTCCCTTCCTTCCTCTTTCTCTCTTTCTAGATAGTTTCCTGAAAGGGCCTCTGTCAGAAAGTACTTGGATACCGATTTTGGCATTCACACCATCACTGTTCATTTATTCAGTGGACACACATTCCCTGGGTGGCCTGAGTGGATTCAATCAAAAGTAAATCCCAGCTCCCCATTCAGGGAGTCTCTGCCTTCTACAAGGAAGGACAGGCAGTAGGTTGGTGTGACAGGAACATGGATATGAGCTGGGCGGACTTGTGGGGCAGAGGGCAGGGAGTGCTCCCCACAAGAAGGTCTAGGCCAGGCCTCAGTGCCTTGGGAGCATGTTTAAGAGCCATACAAGAAACCTGGTCCCACCACTCCTTTCTAACATGACGACCAGGAGCTGCCAACAGAGCCCAGAGCTGAGTCTTCGACAGATGTCACTCCACAGCCCCTTGTTCCCACTACCCTCAAGCAGGCCTGATCACTGCAGGGCCCACAGCGAAGGGCCTCAGGCTCCTTCTTCATAGCTCATGGATTTCACTGTGGCAGGATTTTCACTGGGCATTCGTCCCTCGCCCCCGTCTTCCTGCAGGAAACTTCCCAGGTTCTTCCAGTCCAAATGAGTCATCTTTTGGCACCTCTTCACCAAAGGCTTTGACTTTACCCAGGGAAAATCCCCACCGGATGCTTCTTCCCATTTGAGTTGTCTTTGAACTTGGCTTCTCACCCTTACTCGTCCCAGGCTCAGGGACTATGATTTCTTCACCTCTAGTCTCTGAAAAGAGTGATGCTCCTATGTTCCTTCTGTTGACCAGCCTCCAGCTTTTTGTACTGTATCAAGAATTGTGCCCGGTGTGGAGGACAAGCAGGGCTTAAGACCTACCCTCAGGAAGCACAGCAGACCTGTGCATTTCCTAAGACTTAATTTTTTGGTAGAAATACATACAGCATATGCAGGGAATATATATTAAAGCAAAAGAAAGAACAAGTCAGTCCTACCTTGGGGGCAAATAGCCAAGGTGAAGGAGGGTGTGGTGTTGGCTTTGGGTGGGGAAGGGGATCATCTGAATTTAATTAAATGGAAAGTGAAATGTGAGTAGACAGAAATCTAAGCAGAGCCATGTCAACTGTACAGCATTTTTGGTTATACTTTCTGGAAATTTGACTAGGGTTATAAAGTACTCCAACTAAATGCTAGAACTGAAAGCCTAAGTGGGCTTCCAAGGCCTTGAGAGCTTTTCGTCATCTCATAGCATCTTTTGGAAAGCCACCGGATATAGCTTTGATCTTTGCGTACCATTCTCAACCTCGCATACTAATATTACAATTTTATTCTCATCACAGTGAGAGCTACTTTGGGCTCTGAGGGCAGGGGATATAGGCAGGTTCTTAATTTCTTCTAACATTCCCAAGAGAAAAAGTCTGAATTAGAGAAATATCATGGTATATTTTTGAGTACACATGATAGATTGAACCAGGCTGTCCAAGTATTGCTTCCCATGGGTACTCTAGGGCAAGCTTTACTGACTATATGAACATGATTTGTGGTTAGCGTATTGGTGCATTTCGTGACATTTAATGCTTTAAAAGTGCAAAAGGACTTGAGAACAACTTTCTTTAGTTTAGCCATTCCACCAGATTTCTGAATTACTGCTTTTTCACAGAGATCAACTCTGTAGTACTCCCTGATTATAGCATCAGCCAATTGTGATACAGTGGTATACTTGAAAGTGCTATATCTTTATCATCCTGGCCTTTATCAATAACTTGAAATCCATAGAGCTTTAAGGAACAAGACTACAAATGCTCATTGGAAGTACTGCTGGTCTGAAGTTCTGTTTTTGAAACTAAAGTTGCATTTTATTTCTAATTAACTTAGCTCATGGTTTGATATTAGGTTGCATGAATCCATATTTGGGGATTGGTGACATTCTCATTGTATAAAACCCTACACTGCTGAGGCAGGGAGGAGGTTTACCTGATCATCTGGCCCAGTCCTGTTGGGTTACAGATGATAACAATGAGACTCAGAGCATGGAAATGACTTTACCTAGGGTCCTGTAGCAAGTAAGTGACTGAAGTAAGTTTAGGACACAAAGCCTGTGACTCTCTGTGTAGTCAGTATCTTCCATGTCCTTCAGGCCGGGGTTACACAGTCACCTTCCAACCTGCCTAGAAGGACCGAGCCACATTTCTTTTCAGAAGTGTCCATTTGAAAGGTCGTGTAATAGTCCTTAGCCAGATTTCCCAAGTCTCTGCCATTTTACTCCCCAGAGCACCTTTCCTGTTCTATGATTTCCTGACGTCCCTCAATAGGACAGAGCTCTCTTCTCCTGAAATTACTACTTCTCTCAAATTCTTATCCAGCTGAGCCTCCTCTGAGTTTCTTAAAGCCCAGGTCCTATTTTAGCTCCTCCGGGAAGCTTTCCCTGGCATCCTCTACCCTGATTTGGTTTTAAAAACCTTATTCAATACCAGGCGGTTCAACGCCCAAGTTGTTTAATAGTTGCCTGGGTGTGGCTTCTGAGACCCCACCCTTCTGCCCTGACCAGAGGCCACAGGCCACCATGTCTTAAGCCATTTTGTTTTCTGAAAACATCCAGCTCTGGAGTCCATAACAAGCGGATTAACATAGTGGCTTAGAGTGAGAGTTCTACAATGGGCTGGGCTGTGTTCAAATCTCAGTTGCACTGGTTATTCATGGAGTAACTTTGGGCAAATTATTCACCTTACTTCAGTGTTCTCATTTATAAAACAGAGGTAGTAACAGCACACATGCTGTGAGGTTGATTTGGGGATTAAATATGACAGTATATGTAAAGTATTTAGCACAATGCCTAGCACAAAATATATTCACTCTCTCTGGAGGTCACTAGTATCCAGCTCACAAAGCAAAAGCAATAAGTATTCAATTTCGTATTTTGTTGGCTGTAAATCAATACATATTGGCAGTATGCTCTGTCTGCCAAAATTCCTCAACGCCATGTTGGGTTGCATCAGTAGAGGTATGATGTCCAGATGGAAGACAGATGGAGTCCTGCTGCTCAGACCACACTCAGGGGCCTGGAAACAGTTCTGGATACTACACAGTAGTAGATGCTTTTACCAGTGAGAGTGTGTGACCAAAATATCAGGATGATCTGAGAACTTCTCCTTCCCTATGATTTAGAAAGAAAAACCCAAGTTTTAAGAGGAGAAGCTGCAGAGGAGTCATAGAAGATGTGTTTATCAATGAATGTCTTCATTCATTCTGCATGGATCTGTGACCTTCCTATTATGTGTAAGGTCAGGCCCTATGCTAGGAGTTGGGGGAGGTATAAAGTCAATGGTGATAGATACTGAAAAGAAAATAAAGAGAATGATAGAAGGTGGGGTGAAGCACTATTTTGGACAGAACAGTTAGGTTGGTCTCCACTAAAAAATAAACCCTGAATGGAGTTAGCAAGAAAAGTCATGAAGATATATTAGGGAAGTAGTCCAGATAGCAGGACTAGCAAGTACAAAGGTCCTGTGGCAGAAACATATGTGATCTCCAGCTAGAACCTAAGGTTTGAAGGCAGAGATAACTTGCCCAAGGTTCTGTGGTGACCACATGTTGCATTTGAGGTGTTGAGATTTAAACTCAGGCTCTCCAGATTCCTAAGCTCATGCCTGCAGCACTGAGGTTTTTAGAGAAGGAAGGGGTAGAACAACCTAGGGTCATGAGGGCACTCTGCCTTATCTGCTCAGACCTGGAATGCAGTTCCAGGGATGGCCAGCAGAGGGGACCAGGCACAGGGTTTCTGCAACACACTGCCTGAAGCCATGTTGAAAATGAGCAAATGTCTGTGACCAACTCTGTGAGATCTAAATGTCTCCTTGGCAGGAAATCCTCTAGGAGCACGGCGGGGTTGTGCAAACAGCCTTACAATGTCTGCTTGTGTGTGTGCACTCGGCTTTGCCCGTGTCTTCCACAATGCTCTGGGTTTTTTTGTTTTGTTTTGTTTTGTTTGGATAATGGGGCTCTGTGGGCCTGTCCGCCTGTCATGCAAAGGGAGTGACCTGTGTTTGTCATAAATGGCTCTTGTATGATTAATAGCCATGCGAATGAACCCACAGCAGCTGTCAGCACCCAGCTTCACCTCTTCACGGAGGCGGTGGTCTGAGTCCACTCCAAAGCAGCAGCGCAGAATTTATGGCTAAAAGGGAAGTGACTTGTTTGCAGGGTGGTTGCAGTCTTTCAGATGCAAAGTAGGGGGCGCACACCAAGTACTTTATCTACATCATCTTACCCTACTAACAACACTAAAAAGGGAGTATTACGATTTGCATTTTACCAACATGGGAAACTTGGATCCAAAATTACGCTGACTCTGCCAAGGTCTCCAAAGCTCATGCTGTTTACATTAAACGATTCCCTTTCCTTCTCAGAATGGCCTCGTCCATGGTCCACACGCTTGGAAACACCCTCCTCATTTGGCTTGACTAATGAAATTTGTGATTTTAAAATAGATGAGGGATTTCTGTCCCTGGGCACCAGTGTGTTTATTGTACATTTGTACATTTTTATGAGAAAGCCAGTTTTCCTCAGATTCTCAAAGTAGCCTGTGATCCTAAAACAAAAGGGTCAAGCACCCCAAAATGTTTACATTTGGGGAAATTCTTATTTTTCTCTGGCCTGTTCCTCTTACCGATGACTGTTTCCTCTGCTCGGGGGTGACGTCTATGCTGTGACCACTAAAACGACACTTGCAACGCATTTTAGTCACTGTGAGTGACAGTGTGACATGTCCAGCCTATGAGTGGTGCCTGGACTGGGGGGAGGGGCTGAAATGGCTAATATGATGAAAGTGAATCAGACACAGCCCTTGAAAGAATCTACAGCAAGAAAGAGGGTTACTAGGAAGAAATGGCATTTCGTTTAGTTGACAGATAGAATGGACACCCACAGGCAGAGAAGGAAAGGGTGTTCCAGGCAAAGGAAACCACAAGAGAGGTCTTAGCACTCTGGGAGATTATAGGGGGTGGATTGCTTGAACTCAGGAGTTTAAGACCAACCTGAACAAGAGCAAGAACTCATCTCTAGTAAAAATAGAAAAGCTAGCCAGGCATGGTGGTGGGCACCTATAGTCCCAAATTCTCAGGGAGGCTGAGGCAGGAGGATCACTTGAGCTCAAAAGTTTGAGGTTGCCGTGGCACGCTAGCCTGGGACAACAGAGTGATACTCTGTCTCAAAGAAAGAAAAAAAGAAAGAAAGTAAAGTAAGAAACAGCAAGAGGGAAATCACAGAAGAAAGAAGTAGGTGAGAACCCTTAGTACAGTCCAAGTTCTGGTGTGAGCCAAGTACACAGTGTTCAGAGGAGCTTCCCCAGAGGGGCTGCAGTGTAAGTAAGCACTTAGAGCCAGGTTTTGTAGCCTGGGATACCAAGTAAAAAACTATCCCCACCTTTATTTGATGGCCAGCTTAGGCAGTGTCTCTGTTAAACACGCGTTTCTTCCACTGGTCAGGTGTGTGTCCCATCCCTCGTGTCCCATCCCTCCGTGCTCCAGTCCAGTGTCTCCGGTGCAGCCCCCCACACACCCTGCGTGACAAGCTGACTCCCACTGCTCTGCCACTGTCACTTCTGCCACCGTTCTTGTCCCAGCCTTAGGCTGATGGTCTCACAGCTTGCTTGGGGTTCAAGCCAGGACTTACATTTTAAATCATTGATTTTGTTTGCAGTAGAGTCTACCCTGATTTGCTCAGAAACTAGAAACAAAGGGAGAGACACACATGTCTCTGAGATGTTAAGACAGGTTTTGGTACTTTGGATATTCTTGCTGCTGGAGATTTCACAGAGCATGCCAACTTCTCTTGGCCTCAGATTCTCCAGGTCTTTATTATGTGACTTGGCTTTTGTTGGATTTATTAGTTTTTTGTACTGATATAATTGTTGACATCCCCCACTCTGAAAATAAATTTGACCTAAGGAATAATGCCCTAGATGTTTGGACATGTGATTCCAAAGATTATTTAGGTACCCAGGTGGGCCCCAGTGTAAAAAATCTCAGCACCTGAAAACCTTAATTTAGGAACCAAGTCAGTCCATGGCCCTGGGGCCGTGGGATTCTGCAGGGGCTTTCACCTCCAGAAGGACTCTTTTCACTAGCGCCTCACTTCCCTGAGCCACAGCCTGCTGGGTTGTTTTTGACCGCCTGACAGAGAACTCTGCAAGCTGAGATAGGCACTTAAAGAGCAAATGCATCATACAGTTGCCCAGGGAATGAAAGCCAGGCAGAGAGATAAAGAGAAAGTGCTATTTTTCCTTTCTCTTTCTTTCTTTCTTTTTTTTTTTTCTAGTTTCTATTGGTAGATAACGGAAATAAAGATTTAATTCACCAGCATTCATTTTATGCATGGCATTTCCTATAACATGTCCAGAAACTGGTGGGTGAACTGAGGGCCCGCAGTATCCAGTGTGGGAGTATTGAGAGGGCAGAGAAATGAGGACACGGACTGGGGGTTAGAAGGCTCCTGGCACGGAGGGGAAGCCTGAAGGGGGGCAGAGGAGGGAATCCAGACGGGATGCGGGAAGTTAAACTGAAAGTTTGATGGGAGAACGGACATGAAGGGTGAAGCAGACAGGGAAACCTCAGATGACACTCAGATTTGGGGCTTATGCAGTTGAGTGATGACACTCTCCATTGGACTAGGGAGGAGGAGGAGCTTTGAGGAGGGCAGAAAGTGAGGGTTTTGGGCCTGTGGGATCTTCACTTAGATTTGTGGGCCCAGAGCTGGAGACAGAGTTCCAGGGTGGGGCCGAAGGTTCAGCATATGGGTGGAGTTGGAGTCGCATGGGTCTTGCCAGAGAGGGTGAGAAATGGTAGGAAGAAAGAATGCAGAGACCAGCACATGAAAGTCAGATGGAGAAGGGAGAGACTTGAGTTGGAACAGGCAGGGCGATGAGCGTGGACGGGGAAGCAGCCCCGAACCATCCGGGAGAAGGGCTCGATCCTCTGAGCACATGCTCAGCCACGTGCTGTCTGGAGCAGGGGATGGGGGCTCCTGGCTGTTGTCTATCTAAATACCCAGAAAGAATTTTGGCAAACCCAGAGGCTTACAGCCCGAGAGAACTGACGGCCTGTCAGTGTAAGCCGCTGTCAGAGCAGCCCACTGTGGTCACTTCCTAGGCCTTCCCTCTCCTTCTCTAGACTGAAGATGAAGACATTGAAGCGAGGTGGCCCCACATTACACCATAGCGAACGCTGTTTCCAAGGCAAGCACTTGTGTCTCTGGGGTCTCCTTCCCTTTGAAATTGGGTAGAAGTGGCCTGGGTGGGCTGAGACTGTCAGCCTCCTAGGTGAGAAGCAGACTTTTCAAGCCGTTTCCCTCATAAGCATGTTCTGGATTTTGAAAATGAAAGGGAACAAATTCCGTAATGACTTCCCAGCGGTGGGCTGGCCCCAAACTAAGCCCCACTTTGATTGCTTCCATACTCACTGGCATTTGAAACTGGGGGGATACACTGACTTTCACTCCCTAGAAATGAATCTGATTTCTTGGATACTTTTTGCTGTCTCGATATTAATGTTTATGGGAAAGTTAGCTATGATGAGGTAATAGTCTATTTTAGAAAACCGAACTGAGATACGTATTGAAAGAGCTATTTTAAACCTGTACTTAATTGTTCAACTCCATAATGGTCTGTTGGTAAGTTTTTTTTTTTTTTGAGAATCACCATGGATTGGCTTACAATTGGAATCTAGCAGCCTGTATTCCACAGAGGATGCCAAGCCCTTTTGAGGGACACCATGGTATTAATGATGGATGAGAATATTCAGGCATTTTCCCACTTGAGTGCCATTACTTGTAGTGTTAAAACGTTTCAAAAACACATTTTAGCCATTAACTCATTTTTATTGTCAGATGAAAGTGCTTAATAGACTCCACTTCAGTTTTCCTCCTTCATCGTGGAATGAAATCATCTGTTGGATTCTTGGCAACACATTCGACAACGGAGCAGAAAACCTTATGACTTCATTGCAAAAATGGCAGATGGATCAGGGCTTCAGCCCAGCCCAGCTATCAAAGACTTTTAACCTTGTTTGGCAAATGTGGGCTCCCGGAATTTATAAGCTGAGCTACTTCATTCCACTCGTACATTTTTACCCACACACCCCCTCCCCCGCCCAGGAAAGCAGCTGCTTATATCATTTAAGAAATGTACCTTTATTTTAGTTATGTAGTATTTTTAACACTGTGAATATTGTGTCTGATATATTATAGGTTGATGGCGAACTGGAAGCCAGTTGGTTTTTTCTTTGCTCATAATTCAAAACAGTTAGGTAGCATAAATGTTGTACCAGGGGCTCTGCAGTTACCAGGAGAAAGTGTGTCTGAATACTGGATGCCTCGGGCCCAGGCTCTTTCCTCTGGGGACATCCTCTGGGGGCCAGTGGATGATTCAGGGGAGGAGCCAGAGGTGTGTCTAGTTGTGCAGAGCAGCATGGTGTGTCCTTGACAGCAGTGGCCATCCTGGCTGCTGTCAGGATTTCTCCAATTCTAAACCTTGTTGACAGTTTGAAGGGTTGATTATCATAATCATCTTCCTAAAATCACATCTAGTCCCTAAAACATTCCTACAGCCCCAATTAGATTGCGTTCCTCCACTCTTTTGGGAAAATCTTGAGCCCCCCTTGTGGGTGGGAAGTGAGACTTACAGCAAAACTGAGTGAGACTTACAGCAGGTGCGGCCGAAGGCCCTGGGCTGAGCCAGAAAAGCTATGTTGCGCTTGGAGCTCGGCCCCAACCCTGGGAAAGTCACTGACTGGGTGAGGAGCTCCCTGACTTCTAGAGAGTCACAAACTAGTAAAATCTCACAGTCAACTATGTAAGTTTAGAATACAATTGTTGCCATCATTTTATGAGATAAATACAAATACTGCAACATGGAAATATTTGGGCAACTTTAGCTTTATGAAAGGACCTTGACATAGGCTTTATTATTCTCATAGTGCCTTGTAGGCGCTGATGCTTAGGGACCACTGGACAGGACAATCCAGTGCTCACTACATGCCAGGCCTGGCTTTGAGGGCTAGGAATACAGTGAGGTATAAAAGCAGCCTGCTTAAGAAGTGCACTGTTTTATTTATTTATTTTCTCACTTTCTGTTTTTTATTGATAAAAAGTGGTATTGGCTTAGGAATTCTCCTTTCAAGTAGTCATAGCCAGAAAAGAAATCGTTTAGATTAGCTAATCATGAAAATTGAGCATTGAAATTTTGGTGCCCACAGGCAAAGGTCAACATTCACATTATCCTGGGCTTTCATTGTTTATTGTGTTTTGATTATAGAAAAGGAATTTCCATAAACTGTGGTCAAGCCCTGCTTGATTCCACGTGTTTTGTTTTATTTATTTATTTACTCTAGGAATGCAGCTGTAATTAATTTTATTTTCTAAACAAAAATAGAGTTCCAAATAAGGGGGAAAGTGTGTGTGTATGTATTCTCCCCCTTTTTGAAACTGGAAATGTTCTCAGGGAATTATTTCCTGAAGAGAATCATTGTTTTCCATTGAGTAGCATCAGAGCCATCTCCCATGGAAGTGGTTTTGAGTTGAGAGCCAGGAAAATGATCATAGGAAAGACCATGCACACATCCAAAATTGTCACCCCTTGACACTGAGTGCCTCCCTTGGCAAGGACATGTAGGCGCCTGTAAGGGCAGAGCCACCACTCCTAAAGTAACTAGAGAAACACCCTTCTTCCACTACTGGGGGGAAAAACCTAAAGGATCCACTTCAAAATACTGGTATAGTAAGGGAATCTTGAGTGATAAGTCTTCCATCTTTGAAGAACTTGATGAGTCACCCAGCTTGTATCTTTTGTTCCCTACACACTCCTAACCTTCCCCTAGCTGGAGAGCTTCTCTCAGCCAACCACATCCCCAGTGCTCTTCACAGCTGGGTGGCAACCCTAGGAAGTGGCTTTTCCAGACGTATTCCCCCCACATTCAATCCCTGGAGAAACACCTCGCCTTCCCTGCACATGCCACGGAGAAGCATTAGTATAGAGCAGGGCCCTTTGGAATCTAATGGAAGCTGTAGACTCTCTCCAGAAAAATAAGCATCTGTAGTCAACAGTACAATATCGCACACGTGCTCTCTGCAGACCATAGATTCGCTGAAGTTCACAAGCAGGGACCTTCCTTCCAGGGCTCTGGAGCTCTAGGTCTTCTCATGTGTGGAAAAGAACACTTTGGGTTCACAGACTTTCAGAATCAAATACAACTCTATCTTTTATTCTCTTGTAGAGTTGGAAAGTTATCTAGCCATTTGAGCCTCTTTTTTCCCTGCCATTAATATGAGGATAGTTATAGCTACCTGAAGGTTGCTGTAAGGTTGCAGTGAAATAAAGCTCGAGGTAGCTGCAAGTATAGAGCCAGGCACGCCATGGACACCCAATAAAATACTGCTGTTCTCATTTCTCTCGTATATATCATCAGTAATGATAACTATCATCTCTCTGATCGGTACATAATATGTATCAGGTACTTACTGTTATTTTCACATTCAGTTAACATCTTGGAGCACTTAATGGTTATCAGGGACTTGTTAGGGGCTTTGAGTTAGATTACATTATTTAATTAAAGATGTGCTGTCTCCCTAAGTAGAACAGACATCACCTGAGCACCTCAGCCCCCGCTGCCCTCACGGTACCCTCTGCTCACAATCACCCTGTGTATTTAGCGTGTTCAACAAGTGATTAATTCTCTCAGAGTGATGGTTAAACATGGTGTTTTGTGAGAAAAGCAAAAGATAAAAGTAGAAGAAACTGCCACCAAACCATTACCAGATTACCTTTCCTTGGGATGAGCATCGCGCGTTCCTTCCATTTCAGTAGGTGTCACCAAGAGAGGAAGGCGAGACACATCTCCTGCGACCAGAGTGCACAGCAGTCCCAAGCCTGCTTTTGTTTAGGTCACTGGAAAATCTGAGTGTTAACTCTTTGTTCTTTGGCATTTTATTTCTTTTCAATAGAGGTATGTCATGAGCCACTTTGATTGGATTTTGTTCATTAGATATTTGTGTTTTACATAGACTTTTTGCTATATTTATGACCTGGGGTAAACATAATACCACTGTTTGGTTAATTGAAATTAAATACAATTAAAAATCTTGGATGGTCACCTGAGCATTTACTAAAAGAGTGGACTTACTATCAATATTTTCAAAGCACTTGTTTAGGCTTCAGAGTTTTGCATTGAACATGGGTATTAATCTATATAGAATGATCCGAAGAACTCCAGTCTCTAATTATCATAAAATTATATAAATATTGATTCTTTTAAAAATTTGATTTTCTTTTATAAGGACTTATGTTGTATTCAATCAGCTTTTACACTTAATCCCAATAATTCTAAGTTTTCTGATCTCTAAAAAAATCTTCCCCCAGGTTTATTTTGAATATGAAATAAGAGAATGTATCTGAAACATAGTGTCTCACATGTAGGAAAATTTCTTTCAACTATTAATGCCTATAAGTATTTACCTGATTATAGCTTAGCATGAAAGAGATACGTGACCCCCCATAAAGGGTCATGGGTCTTGGAAGATAAAGAAAAATGCAAGTCATGTAATTCCGGAGATGCTGCATACATTTATTTGATGTCCTGTGAATCTTAAGCCATAAGACACGTTATAATGTTGAAAGCTTATGGCTAATGTTTGCACAGCATTTTACAGAATACACAGGGTTTTCAAGCTCATCTTGTTTAGTCCTTGCAAGAGTTGGGTGTGGAAGATACTGTAACCTTACTGTTTGTCAGGTGAAGAACCTATCCTCACAGCTTCAATGACTCTAGTATACCGGGGTGGTTAGATGGTGCCTTACATTTGTGGGCTCTTCCAAGCATTGTTCTCTATGATCTTATTCTTTTACTGCTTACACTGTAGATATTTTGAAAATAGAAGCTCTGAGAGTCTTTTCTCAGGGCCAAAAAACCCAAAGTCCAAAATACTCCAAAATATGAAACTTTTTTGACCATCAATGTGCCACTCAAAGGAAGTGGTCAATGGATCTTGGATTTGGGATGCTTAGCCAGTAAATAGAATGAAAATATTCCAAAATCTGAAATCTGAAACACTTCTGGTCCCAAGCATTTTGGATAAAGGACATTCACCTTGTATAAGCACTTGGCTACCGAGAGAAGGGAAAGGAAAGGCCATGCCAGTTGGACTTTGGGTTCTGGGATTTGGAACACTCAACCTGTACTCTCTGTTCCTATCCAGGCTCTACCTTATAGCCCCTCACAAAGCACTTTAGATCTTGTAACCATCAGGTGTACTGCTCAAGCCACATCATTTTCCTTGAGGGCTTCATTTTAGAAATAACCCCTGAAGATGCCCAGGCAGTCATTGTGTGTATCTGTGTGCACAAGTATGTTTGTGTGTGTGTTTAAATTAAGCTTAAACTTTACAATATAAGCAACATGCTAGTTTCAAATAATAAACTCTACAGATAATGTTAAAATAAACTGCTCTGCAACTTACTGCTCCGACTGCTTCATCCCTGGAATACCCGTTGCCATCCTCCGTTATCAATTCTATTCCTAATATGTTAGTATTTTTGCATCTATGTTGTTTGCTATACTTCTCTCCTTCAAAGCATTCTCCTTCTCTTCTTTTATGATCGGAAAGACTTTTCCTGTCTCCTGAACTTACATAAGAAAATTCCTTACCTATGGAAACTGCTAAGATTTAGCATCATTTTAAGGGAAGCAAGGTAAGGTCCTCCTAGGCATCTCTGCGCTCTGTTGAAAGCTCCCGCACCACAAGGAAGTGGCAAGTCCCTTCAGACAGGTGTAGTAGCTACGTTAGGTATGTAGCCAGGCAATTCCTGAATGGAGCATAGAAGCCAGAGTTCCCAGCTTTCCAGAGTACACCCCGAACCAGCTGTTCTGCCCACAAGATCTCTGAGACCAGCTCACCCTGAGATGTGACTTCCTCTAGGAAGCATCCTCTTCTCTTAGTCAGACGACATTTCTCTTTGTAGTCACTCTCCCGGCCATGTTTCCTTTTTCCTTAATTTTCTGAGCACCAAATCTTGAAAACGATCATTTTTTTTTCTACTTTGCTTTGCCTTTCCAAAAGCTCAGGTTCACGCTGCTGAGCCATCTCTAACAACTGGCTTGGATGGCCTGTAGTTCACGTGCCATCTCGTTTCTCTGCCTTCATCTTACTGCTCTGCTTTTATTCTTCTCTGCCCCCACTTCCATTCTCCAATAGTGTTAATAACGCCTGTGAAATTCTTTTAATGATGAGATAAAATGATAAAAATGATCTCTATTAATTAACTAAGCCATCTCACTAGTACCGTGGCACATGGCCATCTAGTTTATATTCACTTAGGAGCTGCTTGAAAAGATGAAGGAGTCTGTGCCATGAAGAGTATAAGTGAAGGGACTTTCCAAGTGGAACTCTGGGTCCAGTTGAAAGTGGGCACAGCCTCTACTTGGTGGCTTTCTGATATACCAAGTCACTTAGCAGGCTTCTCTAGATCAGAAGGTACTCCCGTAATTCTTACTGAGCTTGGAGAAATGGCAGGACACGTCAAATCCTTTGGCCATAAAGCAGATGAGATTAAATACGTCTGTGCTAATTGAGGGGTCTTGTATTGGATTTGCATAATGTTTTCTAGGTTCTATATTATTTCTCTTCCAAAAGAATCTTCTCTATCCCACCCCCCTTTTTTTGATTTTATATAATGTCCCACAGTCATTGTTCCAGATGTTCCTGTTTGAGAGATGACACTTCTAGAGACCTGGAAGTTCCAATTAATTGACCTTTGTGGATGTTCGAATGATGTTCCAAAATATTTGACCATCTCAATGCCAGCCCACTCAGATAACCTTTTGAAGAGCTCAACTTCCACAGCTAATATTCAGATGTTTTCCACATATCTTTGCTTTAGTCTATTATGAATTTCAAAGGCTTGGCGTATTTTTCACCCAGGTACTCTCTCAGTAAAATCATACGCAAGATCAAATTTTAGGATGACGCTAAATCCATGTAGGTCTGTTGTGACCTATTTATAGCACAAAACCATGAAAATTAAGAATATTTAATTTACATCAAGGCCCTTTGTATGATAGGTCAGGGCTGCTGCTAAACAGTAAAATCATCTTCTTACAAGAAGTGCCTCCAGGTTGAAGCTGGACTTGTTCATTCAGCTGGAAACAGATTCTTTCCCAGAGACCCAGGAGGGTGTGTGAATGCTGCCCTGTGGCAGGAGTGGGTTATACCAGCCAGGTCCGAGGTTTAATTTGACAGGACATAACCTCACACAGGGCTTTACTCAGAAATAAGTTTTAAAAGGAAATGTGCATAAAGGCAAGGGAGAAGGAGGACAATGACGAAAGGGATAGAGAAGATTCTTTTGGAAGAGAGAAATATGGTGTTTGCGTCCCCTTCCATGTACTGTGTGTGTGTCTAAAAATCTTTATACACCCCAAAGTAGGACACATCATAGCAGTCTTAGTCAGCCCTTCTTCTCAACACGTAACTAATTTTTATGACTTTGTTAAGTACTAATATAGCACATTTCTACTTAGAAATCATCAGTGAGAGAATGCTCACTGTGTCACAAAGCAAACCACTCCATATTCAGACAACTCCAGTGGTTAGAAAATGTCTCTTTGTTACTTCTCCATTCTCCTGGTTCTCTTTCCTAGAGCCACGTGCCGCCCGTGTAATCCATCTGCCAAAAGCTAATCCTAAGTGACTATTTGAAGCTGTTAGGATAACCGTGATGATGATGGTGGTGGGGGCAACTGTCACGACCATCATCAATAGTATGAGCATGGAACTTATCGCAACTCTTCCTATAAATGCTATGCTAAGAATTTTACATCTTTATCTCATTGTCCTAATTTGATGAAACAGATACTTTTCAGAAGTTCATTTTCCAGGTGAGGAAACTGAGGCTTACAGAGATGAAGTTGCTTGCCCTGGATAACATGTAGCGGGAAACAGCTGGAATTATACCTGTGAAGTCTGACACCGATAGACTCTTTAAGTCCCAGCCTCTTTGGTTTTCCATTAGCAAGTTGTACCGTGCAGCCTATCTGTAGACGTATGAGTATGTGGAAGAGGATGGAGAGACCAGGGTCCACCACTTGCTACATATTTTGGTGTACAGAATTATCCTTTTGGTGCATTTTTCTTTCACTACATCTTTCTCAGAGTGGTGTATTTAAAAAAAAATTCATTGTATCAACATAAGCACTGTTGGAAGCTGTATGCATAGAATATTTCAGCCCTGCAGTTTCCTTGCACTGGTGCGGTGGTTTCAAATTGTCCTTGATGCTCTGAGTCCCCAGAGTTCACTTACAGCCGAGTTAGAGAATGTCTTCCCAAAAGCACAGTGCCCAATGTATAACTGCTGTTCCACAAAGAAGTGGTGAATGAATTAGTAGACGAGTGACTTCTCCAAGAAGATAGTTTCCTATCTAAAAATAATAGCAGTAGAAATTTTGCTGTTTACTTTAAAAATTGCTACATTTTAGCTATTCTTCTTCTTTTTTCTTAGGTTGAGAGACTACATGTAGGCAGCAAATTTGTATTTTCGTTTGATCTGACACACCTTTGCAAATGTCTTAAGCAGCAGTTTCATTGAGAGTAACTTTTGGAAGTACCCTGTCTCGGTACTGTTGGAATGCTAAATTATGAGAGCCACTACCTTGCCTATGAGCCAAGCCTCTGAGAAATCTGTCTCCCTGTACCTGTGAAGTGGAGTCCCTGCAACTGTGAATCTGTGTTGTCTGAACTCTGTTCTCATGAGCTTTAAGAAACTTACCTTTCTAGACAGATATTTTAATAATGCCCCTGATTGTACTTGTTCTCCGACGTATGTTCTACCTCAATGCAGAGCTTATGACACTTTAATCGTTGTCATACTTTGTATGGTGTAGGTCAGATGTCCCTAAGGTTTAGAGACCCAAGGCCTCAGAGATACTTACCACACATTCAGAAATGAGTGGCTGTGTTGTCACTTAATCTCTGGGATGAAGCGGCTTTCTTTCTGGTCTTCAGAGGTAGCCACAGGGATCTCAGTGGTGCTCATGCAAACCCGTTTTTCATTTTGCTGATGAGAGTTGGTTTTGTGTTGCCTTTTCTAGGTTTGCTGGGATGGGAAACCTGCTCAAAGTTCTTACCAGAGAAATTGAAAATTATCCACATTTTTTCCTGGATTTTGAAAGTAAGTGCAAAAAATTATAACATAATAATAAAAACTTTTCACATTCTTTATAGCTCACTGATAGGGAAGTTAAAAAGCTTTTATATGATGTTTAAACCATATCCAATGTCACTGTGTACTTCTTTCCGAGATGATTTCTAATGTCATTTTCCTTCTTTATTTATCTATTGTTTTAGAAAAACAGTGGAAAATCATTTTAATGTATCTGTATGGTTTTTTTGGTTTTATAAGTGACCAGCTTTTGTAGGCTTAGCATAAATTACTGTGTATATTTTTCTTTAGGAACTTTTATGAATTATTGTTTTATATTCCAAAAGAAAATTGTAAGCAAAGCAATTTATACATATTACTATAACACCAATGTCACTAGATATGAAAGAAAAAAAATCAATACGGGAAATTAACTTACAGATTATTTTTTTAGTTATTTTCATTTATTCTTTGTATTTGATTGTATGAAACATTTCAGGATTTTGAGATATACTCCTTTTATCCAAGAGGTCGTTTCTTTTATCAAAAACGTTAACATTATTTTTTTTCAGGTAAAAAAATGGCTTAAGAAATCATGGCAGAATAAACCCATAAATTATTTCTTAATTATGGATTAAATATATTTACAAATAAGTGTGGCACATTCATGTTTAATCAAACAAGGCTTATGTTTCCATCTTCCCTTTTGTATCTTGCCCTTTTTATTTTTATTTATTTATTTATTTTGAGACAGTCTTACTATGTTGCTCTTGGTAGAGTGCTGTGACGTCACAGCTCACAGCAACCTCAAATTTTTTGGCTTAAGCAATTCTCTTGCTTCAGCCTCCTAGTAGCTGGAACTATAGGCACCCGCCACAATGCCCGGCTATTTTTTTAGCAGTTGTTATTGCTGTTTTTGCTGGCCCGAGCTGGATTCGAACCCCCCAGCCTCAGTGTATATGGCTGGTGCCCTGCCCACTGAGCTACAGGCACTGAGCCATCTTTCCCTTTTTAATAATTCCACTATAACAAGCAGGGTTACATGCCTTTTTTAAAAAACCAGTATTCACCACTTGTTGCACCCTTTAATCTGCTCTCAACTTAATTGTTCAATTATTTTAGCTGTATTAAAAATAATAGTTGGAACTTCCTTACATATAGATCCTAATGGAGGTTTGCTTCTAACAGAGATCTGTAAGTCAATGCTAGAAGACTCTTCCAAGATGTCCTAGACTGAAAAATGACAGTTCCCTAGATGTATCTTTTTAGTATTAGCGTGTTTTTAAAATAGCTCCTTGAAAATGTCCTGTATGTTCTGAAAAAAATTAATCTAGATTATGTTCAGTGAAACAGGTGTTACTTCTGATCGAACTCACGGGCTGTGTTGCCGTTGTTTGGCTTGGCTTGGTTGGGTTGGGTTTGGGTGTGCAGCAATAGCCGGTTTGATTTGATATTTCAAAAGGAATGGACTTCTTAAATAGTTTATCTTTTGCTATTCCTTTTGCTCCTCTAATAATAATAATATATATGTGTTTTTTATATATTGTTAAAATAAGGATTTATTAATAAGTTATAAAAATCTTAACGAAATAAGTTCCTTCTAGTCTTACCACCCTTATTTTGCCAGTTAAGTTTTCATTGCTCCCTTCTCTTTCCTTTCACATGTATTTTACTTTGTTGCCTTCACCATGTACAAAGGCCAAAATAGTGGTAAAACATCTCATTGATTCACAACTGTGGGGATTTATAGCACCTATAAAGTTACATGCTTGTTCTTTTTGGAGGCCCTGAATCCCGCTTGCACCTGTTTGTGCTCACCTGCGCCCCCCAGCGCTCAGGGATGCCACCTGCCTGCTAAGCTCTGCTGGATCTATGGCTTTCCATGCTTCCTCGGAGAAACTCTTGCTTGGGTCTAATCTTAAAAGCCTTTAAAGTTACAAAAATAAAATTGGGAGGAGGGGCTTTAAAATGGTGGTTTTCTACCAGGGTTCTCCGGAGCACAGATTTCTGAGGCAATGGTTTAGGGGTGTCATCCCTGCCCTCTGCCGTAGTCAGGGACTGAGGGGCCCTGCCCCTCTCCCCTCACGACCACAGCACTCGGCTCTGCTCAATCTTGTACTTTGGACATTTTGTTAACATTTGATTTAAAGATAGGTCATGGTGGCTAAATCAATCACTTAGAAATCTTGACTTTTGATGCTAGTTTATGGTATAAAAACTTCATTTGTTAATATGATTTTTCTAGAGGAAGAAGCGAAGACTGAATTCACACATCTTGTGGTTCGTTACTAGGCCTGTAATATTTAAGGAAAGTATAAAACTATAAATTTATAAAAATTGACCTGGCAATTTTTATAAATTTATAGTTTTATATTTTCTGGTGGGTTACACTTGTAATCCGATAGACTCATGAGGCACAGGGAGAAGAATCACCTGAGCCCAAAATTTCAAGACCTTTCTGGGCAACATAGTAGACTCCATTTATAAAAAACTGAAGAAAAAATCATTGAGGGGTGGTGGTACATGCCTCTAGTCTCAACTATTGGTGAGGCTGGAGTGGGGGGATGGCTTGAGTCCGGGAGTTCGAGTTTGCGGTGAGCTATGATCATGCCACTGCCTTCTAGCTTGGGAGACAGAGTAACACTCTGTCTCTACGTAACGATAATCGCGATGATAATGATACATTTTAATAAATATATATTAAAATTCTGTTTACTTCCTCATCAATCCTAAGGAGAAGATCACTTTATTCCACTGAGATTCTGAGAAGATAAATAATTGAGTTGCAGTCACGTAGGATTGATGAGGGGATGTAGGTGTTTTTGTCCATCCTGTTTCTACTACTTTGCTTCCCTGAAGGGCTCAGCACCAGAAAGTTCCTAGAGGGACCACAGCTATTATTTTATCCCTGGCTAGAGAAGGAAGTTTTAATTTTCTGCAAACTAAGACGTATCATAAGAAAAAAATGATTTTGATTTCTTGATCCTAAAAACCCTGTTTCCTAAAGGTGGCTTTCCAGAAAGATTGCTGGTGGTCCAGAAGGATCAGGAAGGTGGCTTGCTGTCACTCAGATTTCAGTTCCATCCAGTAAGGGTATGTTGAGTAAGGTCACAGCCATGTATGTAACCCATGCAGCATCAGGGGTGCAGAGCTAGATGAGAACAGTCATTGCCTAATGGAGACTCATGCTAGAGTGGAGGACAGTACAGGCACACAGTCTGAGACAAAATAAAATAAATGACTCAGGGAAGAATGGCATGGCATGACAGTGAAGAGGAAAAAAGTATACATAGTACATCTGATTTCTGGATGTAGAAGACTGTGAAGAAATCAGAGAAGTCTTCTTGCAAAAGGTGGCATTTGGAAAAGGCTTTAAAGAATGAGTAGTTTCTCTACAGTGCAGATGGGGAGAGTTTTCCAACAGATGGAAACAGTATGATTAAAAGCAAAGACTGGAATAAGAAGGGCATGTTCTGAAGAACAGCAAGAGGTTTGATTTAGACAGAGCACCAAAAGCTTGTTGGAGAGAAATGGGGACTGAAATGAAAGCCTGGCTTGGGTTAGGCAGTGGCAGCTTGGCAAAGCTAAGAAGCTCAGGGCTGGATGTCCTGAATCAAAGCTCATCTCCAAAGAGAGTAGCCAACATCCCGAGGGAAAACTACAGATTAGATGAAGCTGACAGATGGCAAGTTGGGCATGCTAATGCTTAAGGGAGGGCTTGAGCTGCCGGAGGATCTACATTGTAGAGGAGGAAGGACACTTTACTAGAGAGAGATTCCTGAAGGCAGGGCTTGAGCTCCACTCACTTCAAGGAGGCAACATTCAGCCCTTCTCGGACATGAAGCTCTGAGCACCAAATGAACTTCAGTAACTGATGCTGGTTGCTTTCGGGCACAGAGTAGAGCAGGCCAAATTCAGGCAGGCAGGAGAGCCCAGAGGCTCAAGGAAGAAAGAATGTAAGTAGATTCAAGCCTGTACAGCTATCAGAAAACATAAAGCTTGGAAAGGGGATGAGGACTTGGGCAGTGAGCTGCCCAGTCACTGGTGGCCCCTGGGGGTAGGTGGGGGAGATTCCAGATCTGTTGCTTTGTGTACAGAGGCTGGAGTGTAAAGAGTTAAGGAGGAAGGGGGTGAGGGCAGGAGGGAAAGCTGAGCAGCGTGTAGTAACAGCATAAATGAATGTGGCACCTCTACTTTGAGTGTTGAATATTCTTTTTGAAGTTGGTGATGGAATCTAATTGAACTGGGTCAAATAGATATAATTAAGCCAGGTCAAAACATAATACAAAAGTAGACACATCTGTCCCTAGGTTTTTCCGTTGCATAGATCTGATTTAAATTCTCATTTGACCTTTGCAGCAAGTTCCACACTTTATGCTCATATTTCTGCACAACCACTTAACACCTTTTTTCAATTGCTGTTCTTTCTTCCTTCTCACTCCAAGGCCTCACTGTGTCTTCATTTCCTCTTTGAAGGCTGGGAGACAAGAAAGAAATAGAAGATTAATGCAGGTTGCTCGTCTTTCATAGCTTTAGGGACAGCGTACAGGGAGATGTGTGCCTGAAGTTCTGCCCAGGGTTGTGTGGTCAGATCCACCATATGGCACCCAACATCAGCAGCGGGCATTAGTCTTCCAGTGAAGCAGTTCTTATGATTCCCAGATGGAAGTGATCTTTCAAAGCGTTTAGTGAACTTTCTTTTTATTTGGGTAACTGAGCCTAACCCCAAAATTCTGAATCAGTGGTCTAGTCCCAAGAATCTGCGTTTCCCCACATTTCTAGGTGCTTCTGATGATCAGCCAGTTTGGAAACACTTTTAGCTAATACATCCAACTGAGGAATTAATTAGCCCACCCCAGTGTTTAAGACAGGGAACTAAGGCACACAATTTCTTGAGTGCCAAGACCTAAAGCCTGGTGTGAAAGGTCCCACACATAGGTACAAATTCAAGTGGACTGAAATCTATGCAAGAACACCTTGTTTCAAAGATAAATTATTTTTTTCTATCAAGAAACAATTGACCTATTAAAGATCCATTTGGGATTTTAGTAGGCATTCCTTCCAAGAAGGTAAACAAATAACCAATAAACACATGAAAAGATGATCACTAATTAGTCATAAGGGAAATAGAAATAAAACCACAATGAGGTAGCATTTTACCTCCACTAGGATTGTTCTAAACTGAAAGGGAGCTCATATTAATAAAAAGTGTTAGTGAGGAAGTTAAGAAATTAGAATCTACATACACTGCAGGTAGCATGTGAAATGGTATGTATACGCTTTGGAAAACAGTCTGGAAGTTCCTCAGAAAGGGTAAACCTAAAGTTACTAGATGACCTAGAGATCCCATTCCTAGATTTGCATGAATAAAGGTAAACTCTCCATCTTTTTTAAGGCTGCATAATATTCCATGGTATACATGTACCACAATTTATTAATCCAGTCATGGGTTGATGGGCACTTGGGCTTCTTCCATGACTTGGCTATTATGAATTGAGCTGTGATGAGCAATCTGGTGCAAATATCTTTGTTATAAAGTGATTTTTGGTCTTTTGGATATACACCTAGTAGAGGAATTGCAGGATCAAATGGCAGGTCTACTTTCAGATCCCTGAGTATTCTCCATACTTCTTTCCAAAAGGGATGTATTAGCTTGCACTCCCACCAGCAGTGCAGAAGTGTTCCCTTTTCTCCACATCCATGCCAACATCTGTAATTTGGGGATTTGTTATGTGAGCCACTCTTACAGGAGTTAGATGATATCTCAAAGTGGTTTTGATTTGCATTTCTCTGATGATTAAAGACAATGAGCATTTTTTCATGTGTCTGTAGGCCATGCACCTATCTTCTTCAGAGAAGCTTCTGTTCAAGTCCCTTGCCCACAATGAAATGGGATTACTTGTTCTTTTCTTATTAATGAGTTTGAGTTCTCTGTGGATTCTGGTTAGCAAACCTTATATCAGATCTATTAGTATAGAGTATAAATGTCTTAACACAATAATTAAGCAAATGAGATGAGGTATATATATATATATATATATAACCCCACAAATAAATAAATAAAATTAAGAACACTCTGTTTCAGAATAAATACAATTAAAAATTAAAGACATCCACCATTACTCAGATCTCCTAGGGCAGCAGTTCTCAAACTATGGGTTGTGACCCCTTTGTAACAATGAAAATACATCGTGGCATTAGGAAGATTGAGAACCATTGTTCTAGGAGTTAGGAGATCTGAGTAATGGTGGATGTCTCTTCATTCTATTTTGGTCAAAAGCTGCAGAAATTTTATTCTTTTGTGTTTTCCTGGTTAAAAGTTCCTAAAGCCATAGTAATTACATGCCTACTTGTTATAATGATTTACTTTAAATCATGCTTAAATATTGCAGCAACATGTACTTTATTTGGCACAACCCATTTTTAAAGTTCTAAGTGTGGGAAGCTATATGTATTCTCAATTATAGTTTATTTGAATGTGCAATATTTTTGGAACAGTGAAGTAGCATACTTTGGGGGGGTGGAATGAAAATATGTATTTTTAAATGAACTAAAGTTTTCGTAATGTTCAGTATCCACGATAATTTTAAAGTTCATTGGTTCTGTTTTATATCATAAGCTGTGAATAAAAATATCTTTATGCAATGAAAAAAAAAAAAACAAAAAAGAAACCACATCTTACACCAAGGTAATAAAGTTATTCTACTCTGTTTCCTTCTGGAATCTTTGTTTTAAACTTTACATTTAGGTCAATAAGTGATCGTGACCTAATTTCTGTATGTTATGAGGGAGGTATTGGGTCAATAATATTTTTTATAAGATCAATAAAATTGTGGTAGCACAAGTAGATTGTTTTGATACCACTGTCATAAGTCAGATAATTGTAATACATGTGGGCTACTTACAGACTTTCTATTTTCTCTCATAGCTCTATCAGCCTACTTTTACACCAATAAATACCAAATATAACAAATAATAGGTCTTAAAGTCAGGAGGAGTGAGTTCCTTTTCAAAAATTTTCTTGGCTATTCTCTTTTATTTTTCTAAATAAATTTTCCAATTAGTTCTCAATTTCTAATAAAACAAAAAAACCTGCTGTGATAATGATTATACTTAAATTAAATCTATAGATCAATTTGGGCAGAATTGACATCCAAACAATATTGATTCTTTTTTACCTATAATGTCTCTTTTCTTTTATACAGATATTCTTTAATTTCCCTCACGAATGTTTTATAGTTTTCAATATAGAGGTTCCGCACATCTTTTGTTAAATACACCCCTGAGCGTTTCGTAGATTGGCCAGTTTTCCCGTTCTTTTATTTTCATCCTGTTTGTGTCTTTGCTGTTAGAGTGTGTTTCTTGTGAACAACACGTAGCTGATCTTAGCTTTTCATCCTTGCTGATAGGAGCTCTCTTTTAATTGGGTGTTGAGTCCATTTATATTTAATTAATTATTATATATACATTTAATTAATGCTTGTATTTCGAGCCTATTATTCGAGTCTTTACAATTCATTACTGTGCTATATTTAATTAATGTTTGTATAGAGTCTGCTTTGATGTTATATCTGCTGTGTTCATTGTATTTGTTCTCTGTTTCCTCTCAATGTTTTCCTGCCTTTTTGATTAACTCAAATAAATTGTGGTGTTCTATTCTGTGTTTTCTGCAAACTTTTTTGTTATGCCTTTTTTGTGATTACTTCAGAGATTGTAGTATATATGAATGCCATCTACCTTCAAAATGTGTTTTCTACCTCATAAAGAATTTAACAAGCCCACCACAGCATACCTTCGATTACCGTTCTTCCACCATTTGTTCTCTTGCTATACTTTTTGCTTCTATATATACTATAAACTTCTCCTGCAATGTTTTAAACTTTAAACTGTTAATAGTCTTTTAAATGTGTGTGTGTGTGTGTGTGTAATTTTAATAGAGCCTTAAGATTTACTGACATATTTGCTTTTTCTGGTATTTCTCCATTCCTTCTTACATAACAGTGTCTGATATCATTTTACCTCAGACTGAAAATCTTCTTTAATCCTTCTTTTAGCTCTGTATTGGGAACAGATTCTTTGAGTTTGTTTCTGTCTGACAATATTGTTATTTCATTTTCATTTTCAAAGGATACTTATTTCTCAATAAAGAATTCTAGATTGTCAAGGTTGGGGGGGGTTGTGTTGTTGTTATTGTTATTTCATTTTGTTTTCTTTGAAAGAAAGTATTCCATTGTCTTCCGGCCTCATTGTTTCTGATGAGAAGTCAGTCATCATTCTTATCACTGTTTCTCTCTAAGCAATATGTCTTTTTTTTCCTGCATATGTCTTTATCTTTGCTGGCATAGTTTCTCTATGATGTGCTTAGGCATGTTTTCTTTGTATTTACTCTGTTTAAGGTTCCGTGAGTTTCTTGGATCTGTGAACGATACATTAATTTTGAAAATTCTTGACTATTATCTCCTTAAATATGTCTTTTGTCCCATTTTATTTGTCTTCTTCTTTTGGGATACCAATTGCATACATGCAAATTTATTTGCTACTATCTCACAGAACTCAAGATACTCTGTTCCATTTAAATTTTCTTTTTCTTTTCGTATTACAGTGTGTTTAATTTTTATGGCCTTTTCTTCAAGTTGACTGATACTTTCTACTAATGGTGAGCTAATGATTAGCTCACCATTAGTAGAAAGTATCTAACATGGAACTTTTCATATCAAATGAAATTTTCCATCTCTGATATGAAATTTTTCATTTTTAGCATTTTCATTTTTTAATAGTTTTAGTGAATTTGCTAAAATTATCCTTTTAACATGTATTCAGCTTTTCTTTTATATCCTTTAATAAATTTGTCACTGCTGTTATAATGTTCTCATCTATTAATTCTAACCTCTGGGATATCTGTAGGTTTGTTTCTGTTGAGTCTTTACCATCTTCATGATATTTTCTTGCTTTATGTTTGTCTGTTAATTTTTTTTAATTGAATGCCCAGACAATATGTGTTAAGGCCACTAGTGTGAGTAGTCGAGTATTTTTAGTCTGTTTCTGGGTTATATTACTGCTTAAGTTATATTAAGTTCACTAGAAACTTCAGATATTAGATATTCACCAGCAGACTTCTCAACAGAGCCTGAGACCTAGAGAGTTTTTCTCAGTTTTCCTGCCCCGTCTGCAAGTTTTAGCAGGCATTTTGTACCTACTTCTCAGAATGGCATTTCTTAGCTGCCAATGCTCAGGCACTGGCAGAGAGTTGATCCTTATTGACTAGAGAATGGCTGGTGTGTTTCTTTCAATTTTTCTGTTGTCTACCATGACAAGTCTGCTGTGCTTATGCCTTAGAGGTCACCTCCCCAGCCCTTCTCCTCTCACCCAGTAGTAAATGGTCATGTTGCATACTTTGATGTGACCCAGAGTATAAAGGCCTTTCTGTAAGTTCACTTGTGTATCTTCAAGGAGACCCAAGAGTGTTTTATAGTTTAACGTTTTTCTTTCCCCATCTTAGTTTTTCTTGTTAGCATTTGGTGGAAGTTCATGGAAAGTACATTGCAGGTAGACATAAACTGCCCTTCTCCCTGAGATTCCCAGGGCCTCTTGGTCTTCATGCCAGTCCATAATAATCCTTTCAAAATGTGTAAAAATTTCAGTTATTGTATTCTGAGGTACACTTATGACAAAATTCTCCTCCTATCTTTTCTCTCTCAAACCTGAAAGCACCTCAGATCCCATGTCTCCTAGGAAAGTCTTATCATCTTTTGAGTTATATAGTTCATTAGGTGCTTTGTAACCTTGACTTTCCTACAGTGTAAAAAATAACAAGAATTTTGTAGAGTATCTAACTTGTTTTCTTCATTAAGCTATAAGCAATATTCTCTGTGACTTTTTTGCATCTTTTACAAAATAATGTGAAAATGTATTATATAAGCACAGATTTATACCTAACAAAATCAACATTAATTCTTGTATATCATCTAATATATAGTACATATATATTTCTTGACACTCTCAAGAAATATAGCAAGTACTATATTTTGTTGTGCATACAGGCAGCTCCCAGGTTATGAATAAGATAGAGTTTGTAGGTTTTTTTCTTAAATTTAATTTTTATGTAAGTTGCAACAGGTACATATTTTTATTACCTGTAATAGCCTGTATTTGTAAGTGCAAGTCATATGTCAGTCAGATGTTTGTAATTCAGGGACCTTACTGTAATAACCTCCATTCATAAGTGTGAGTTGTATGTAAGTCAAATGTTTGTAACTCAGAAACTGCCCATAATATGCACTCTGTTGCCCTACTTTTTAAGGGGAAAATAAGGATGCACATTATACATTTATGATAATACCATTCCCCTTCTGCCAAACTGCCATTTTACTCTCTGCTTGTTTGACTTTCAGGAGCTTAATATAAATGGATCTTATGGCACACGTTTTTCTATTACTACTGAATCTCTCTTAGCATAGTACTCTCAAGGATTATCCCTATTGTCACATATGGCAAGATTTTCTTTTTATAAGGCTGAATGATATTCCCTTGTATGTATATACTACATTTTATCTGTTCTTTTTAAGTGGAAACAGAACTCCTGACTATAATCCTTGTGGTTAAGTTTTTCAGGCTATCATGCAGGGTGTTCTATAGGCCAGGTACTCTGCCAGTTGGGGTGTGACCAGCTTCAGAGCTAACAGTCTGCTCAGGTAGGCAGATGTGAAAGCCGCCATCTATAATTCAGTGTAGGTAATTGCTGTAGCAGAGACACATCCTGTGCTATAGATGTCATAGGTAAGAATAATTAATTTGATCTGAGATAAGGTAGAAGAAAGAGTTTAAGAAGGACCAGTCTGGGAAGACTTCCAAGAAAGGGTGACATAAGAGCTTCAGTGATGCCATATTAAATGTCTTCTTTTCCAGGAAACCTTCTTAGCTTATATTGGTTGCTCTGGAGAAATGTCTATACAGTCATTGCCATTTAGGTTTCACTACATGATGCATTTGCTTATATGGTTCTATGAAATTATTACCAACAGTAATAACTTTAACTTTCCGTGAAAACTTCAGCCTTATTTTACTGATTGCTTTATCTCCTTGATAACCTGTCACTGTAGCAGGCATATAGAAAGTGCCCAGTAAATGTTTTCTGAATTTAATGATTGTGCTCTCACCTTTCTGAGGTCCTTGAGGGCAGGACCTAGGACTGCTATAGGCACATAGTAAACACTCACAAAATATATTTGACTGATTTTTCTATTATCTCATAATCTTTTAACATCTATTTGCAATTCTAGATTTTTTTCTTCCTCTTGGACCTTGACAGGGCCTATTTTGGATGTGTAGAATATTTGGTCAGTGTATTAGTTTTAACTGCAGGGAGAAGTTCCTGTTAACCCCAAGTGCCACTCAATCATCCACTATCTGAGACACTGTGAGGGATCCAGCTTTGCTAGTTTTCTTCTGCAAGTGTGCATTTGTCTGTGTTTGGATGACTGATCTCTTATGATTATTTTATCCTATGTTTTGTTCAGTGTCCAACATAGACATCGGCATGGGAGTGTAAGCCTAGAACATTTGGTTTTGATTGGTGCTAATTAAATAATTATATGCATCACGTGCCCTACATTCCTCAGGCAGAAACAACAACAGTGGGGTTAGGTTCTCAGAGGGGCAGGGAGACCTGGAGGGTTGAGATATGACACATAAATATAGGAACGTTAGAAGACCATGGTCTCTTCTTCAAGGAGATATAATTTTATCATACAGATAAGAGGTAAGCACCCCGAAGACACAATAGTACAGATAGTGGGGAAGAAGTCTGTGATAGAACAGAGAGCAGGTAACATGTCAGCCAGAAGGACGGGTTCTAGGTTGTCCTGAAAGGATGTTTCTTAGAATATAGTGGCTGAAAAGTGGTTTTCTTACAAGACAAACCCACACTAACATAGTAGTAATGGTCAGGGTTAAGAAAGAAATTCTAAACTCTCTACATCATTATACTCTAAAAAAGCTCTGAATATGAGGACTATAGACTCCTACTCTTTAAAATAGGGGTTGAGTGAGATCAGCCTATCATCTGGGATTTTGTTTGTTTGTTTGTGTTTTTGACTCAGATCACTTCCTGCTACTACTGATCTCTTCTTTCCTCTTTCTGCTCTGCACGGCGACTTTAACCTAAGATAATGTGAGTAGAAGACACAACTTGTGGCTGATGTCTCTGGTTTTGAAAGAAGTCCTGGCGTTTCATCAGTAAGATGTATGGTTATACCTGTGCCCCAATGACTGTCATATAAACGCCGAGAAAGGTACAGAAACCCTCACGTCTGATAAGGCTGCTTAGAAGAGGCAGGATAACCTTGGAAAGGGGGTGAAAATGCCAGGAAATAATAGCTGTTTTGAGATCTAGTATCTTCAATTGACAAAAGGAAAAAAGAAAGTACAGAACAGACCTGGGAAGCAGTTTCTATTTATGGAAATGCAAAGATTAGGTTAAAAAATGTCTTTAAGTTTTCATATTGTTGCTTTAAAAGTTCTTTTAATCTATGTCATCATCTTAGTTATGACCTTATAGTTAGGGAGGAGACGGCTATTCTTAGCTTCTCTCTCTTTTACCGAGATCTAATGTGGGGCCCAGAGAGATAACCTGTCCTGCCCTTAGGTCTAACATGTACACACTCAGTGGGTGGCAAAGACGGCAGTAACTCCCTCCAACGCCCCCACCTCAGGCATCCCATTGCACGTGAGTGAAATAGACAGCCCTTCAAGAACCTTGACCCCCTGGCTCTTTTCAGCCTTAGTGTGGTTGCTCCACAGGAAAAGTGCTCTGGGCTCTGATGTGAGATGACTAATGTCCTGTATGAATAAATTTGTCAGCCTCATCACACATACTTTCCAATGGACCTTTGCAATTTTATGCTATTTCCGTTAAGCAGTTAGTATTCTGCTATAAATCATTATCGTTTTATGTCCCCAAATGTTAATAATAGGTAATTATTTATGTTTCTTGGTTTATCCTGGAGGAGAGAGGGATTGAAGAAGGGAGGAAGTGGATGAGGAAGAAGGGCACAGATTTAATTTATGGCTTCAGCAGATCCTTTGTGCTGCGCCTTTCTTCCGTGTTTATGTAACAGTCACAGGGGCAGAGACCGCTGTATATCCTATTGATGAAATGCCAGAGATTCCTTCAAAATCAAAAACATCTCCACATAAATTGTGTCTTCTCACTTTATCTTAGGTTTAATATGATTCTTTGTCAAATTTGGTAGAGTCCTAAATAGGTTATTGATGGAAGGGAAGTGTGTTCCTGGTGCTTTTGAAGACAGGGTGAGTCCTTGGCTGATTTGCAAAATAAGAGCACTTTGATTTGAGGCTGCTGGTGTGCCCTGTGGTAAGTTCACCAAACACCTTCCTGACAAATACAGCCACTTTCCTCTCCATTAGCACCGTGGAATGCCAAGCATTTGCATTGAATAAATATCATGGGGCTCCAGAGTGCATTCTTCCAACCTGCCTCTGGTGACACCAAAATGTTGGCCATTAATATTCACCATCATTAGCAAATTGAGCCAAAGGAGGATCAATGTATTTCCCAAAAACAACATTATTACTGTTTAACTATTTTAATTGGTAACAAGGTATCTTTTTTCTATTAAAAATTCTGCACACTTGGAATTTAGGGAGTTCTTGACCGTAACACTGTGTGAGCAAGGCCACAGGGCACATGATGTGTTTCCATACTTTCCACATAGCAGCTTAGAACAGAGCCTTAAATCATTGCCCAGATAATGGCCTGAGTACACTTGTTCCCGGGCTCCTAGAAGTATTGGTTTCTGAAATTGCCTGCATAAATCACAAGGATTTTTAACAGCTTCATTGTTAGACAGGAATAACTCCAGCTTTATGTAACCATTCTCCTCAATCTCAATGAAATAATTGGTAATGATAGAAGTTTACAATTACGATGTGGCTCTTAAAAGAAACATTCCCAAAGAATTCATTGGCTGCAAATGGAAATAAAAACCATTTTCATCAGTAAGATTATTGGTGTGTGTGTATGTGCATGCATATGTTTGTACCTTTCTGTGAGTAACAGTCGATCTTTGTGTTAAAAATAGAAAAGCAAAGCTCATAGTTCAGGGCTCCTATTCACTCAGCAAATGCTTTACGGGGTTGCTGATGGTTAAACATAGTAAGCTTGTCCATCACTGATCGTTCAAGGTCCCATTCAAGATGTCTTTCCTTGACATCTGAAAACTCAATAAATTTTAAAAATGTGGTCACCAACTGGATCTGAATATGGAGAATGCCCAACATATAGACTCCAAGGCCTCTCAAAGGGTTTTTTCAATAAGGCAACATGATAATAGCCTTAGGATTAAAAGAGTAAAGATAAGTGCAGTTTTTCAAGGGCCAGCTTCAACTATTATTATGTTAACCACCCTATTATTATGTTAACCACCCTGAGGAGACGTGGAGGCTGTAGATGAATAATGAATGATCTAAAAACACAAATGTTGGTGAAGGTGTGAATGCTCAATTATATTATAGGTAAATACACAGATCTTAATGGTAAATGGGAGAGATGTCATCAATCACTTGGGGGGAGGAGGCAGAGGAAAGGATCTAGAAGTAATAGGACCTTTATTTTTTCCACTGCTTCCAGCATCCTCCATTCTCTACACCCAGCCAGCTTCCTCAATGTTTCCTTTATTCATTAGAGCTTACTGAGTCTCCAATGGCTGTCTCAGGAGATCTCAGAATTTAAAGCAAAGCAGAAAAACCACCACAAGACACGGCAAAAGAAATATATTTATATTACTTGTTATAAATTATATTTATATTACTTAACTATTTGTTAAGCAAATTTTTCTTGAGTGACTATTAATACTACAGCCTGGCATGGTGTTGCACCCTGGGACTGTAATGTCCAATGAGTCAGATGTGGCCAGAGTCCTACAGTCTAGCAGGTAAAATTCTCATTAATGAGTTCTGACTGTCTCATCATTTAGGTTTTTTTGGGGGGTGAAACTAGGATGAATCATGGATTTGAGCCAATGTTAAATGTCACCTAAGGTCACACAGCCCATTTCCTTCTTGAAAAGAGACAGACAGACAGACCAGGGTTTCTCCAACTGTGTCTGCCCACCTTGGAAGCTGACTTCACTTGTGATTTGAGTCCCCTGAAAATCTGACTGCACACTGGCCCAGAAGGCAGGGACTGTGCTGCCTGCACCAAGGGCCTAATTATAGCTAGAAAAGGAAATGACTTCAGTTCCATGACAGGGAAGGAGGAAGAAAGTTGCACACCCAATAAGACCAACACATTATGGAGGAAAACGAGCCAACACATTTCTAAACCCAGATGAAAAATCAAGTGATGGGTTGAGTCTCCTCCCCCACACCACCTCTGCTGCACAACACAAAAACATTTGTAATAGAACACCAGGAAAACTGCCAAAAGAAACAGTTTTCCAAAGAAAGAGGCTGGGGATGGAGGGTGCTGTCTCACAGATGACCCCAGCTGGCAGGACAGAGGTGCTGTCATCCCTTTGCTATAGCCCCTAGGTCTGTCTGCTCCAGGAGGGAAGTAGCACCAGTCCCAAGTTACTTGTCCCAGTCTCTGTGGTCCTGTAACTGTCGCTGTTGATTTATACTAGAAAGTGTCCCTTGGCTGGGATGGGGGTGGAGCTTGCCTTACTCTAGTCCTAGCACCACTTTGAGGCCACCGTGGCAGAAACAATCTCATTTCTGCAGCACTCAGGAATGGCCTCTGTTCTATAAACTGACTGGAAATCTTTCTCCTGTTGGGTTAAAGCATCATTCACAGATCTTTTGTTTGTTTTTCTAGCTGTCCCCCTGGTAGTCCACTTAAAGTTTTAATTCCTTTTTGTCTAAAACGTATCATGTGGTGACTTGCTAAGATGGAGCCAGGTGACAGTCAAGATGAGAAGGCTTCCTTTCCTGGCCTCCAATGCCTTGCCTTTTCATCGGCTAGTTTACAAATCCATCAAGTAGTCTTAACCCTCAGAACCTTGGTCACAGACTCTATTTTGCTTTTCTTCTCCTCCAAATGCGTATTTCTTTAGGAAACTGTCTTTGTTTAGGTTGTGACTTGCTGATACATTCATCAAAAGGGAAAAGAATTTGAGTTAATGAGCATTTGGTTGTTATTTGTTTTCTAGGATCTTTGCCTTGCTTTTTTCTTTCTTTCTTTTGTTTACTCTCCTGACCCTTTTCTTACTCAGTAACTGCCTGCCATGCTGGAATTCCCATGTACTGCAACACCTCCAGTTACAGCCTTCCCAAACTTATGGGTTGAAGACACCTGTATCACTTAGAGAAAAGTTTGGAAAAGATAAAATGTAAAGTGATTAATATTATGAATATCCTGAGAAAAGGCACCAAATGTTTGTGGGAGGCAATGAATGGGCACAAAAAAGATACAGGAGTGCAGAGTGAGTATCCCTCATGAAAATGCTTAGGACCAAAAATAGGAATATAAGGAAATAGATATTGTTTGGGATTATGAATTTTATCAGATTTTGCAAAATTTGCATTATACTTACCAACTGAACATGCCAAATCCCAAAATCTGAAATTTGAAATAACTCCAATGAGCATTTCTTTTGAGTGTTTTGTCAGTGCTCAGAAAGTTCCAGATTTTGCAGCATTCTGGATTTCAGATTTTTGGATTTGGGGTGCTCAGTGTATATTAAGTGTCTTTTTCCCTCCCATCTCCCAGCAGACTGCTTTCCAGCCTGGCAGGTCTCTTTCCTCTTCCTGGCCCAGCCTTGCCTTTTTCAGCTGCCAGCCTTCTCCCATGGTTCCTTTCTTCATCGGCTTCCTTCCTTCCTCCTTCCATCAGCCCAGCTCAAGTCCCATCTCTTACGTTTGACTTAGTCCACGCTCACCTGCTCCTTGTCTGAATCCTGATGCACATGTACTTTTGTGCCTCCCTAGTTCCTACTTGAAATTGTCTGATTCTTTAAAGGCATAGTTTACAAACATTCTTGATAACCTACAAGGGCCTATGATGTTCCTTTTTTTTTTAAAGAGAATTACCATGCAATGATGAATTTCACCATTCATTTCCTAAGAAATTCTACCAGTTTCTTAGGTGTTGGCTGGGACAGCATGATGAGGAATCTAGTCTGATAATTTCCCTGGGCTTCGCCCTCAAGGGTCCAGCCGTGGAGTGTTTCCATGCAGCGCAAGGTGACTAGAGCCCTCAACCCCTTCTGATCCTGGCCTCTCAACACAGGCTCAGTGAAGCAGTCCACTTTGGGTTATGAATCCCAAAGACTTACCTCCTGGATTCTGTTTTTTATGCCCTGACAGTAACACCAGCCAATGACTTCTCTTTTGCGAGATCAGCCCTTTGTACTGTCACAAAGATTAGTCCAAACAAGGATGTGATCTGGGGAGTCTAAACGCTTTCCTCACTCACCCACATTAGCTAAGTCTGCTGAGATCATTCAGTGACTTAGGACTTGAATGTTTGAAAGCAGAGTTTTATGAGATGACATCTCCATGACTGTTCATTTTAGACAGAGAGAGGAACTTCATTTCTAGCCCAGACAATTAACTTGTTTTATAGGAATTGTGAGATAAATGAAACCCAGTTTTTATTTAAACCCATCTCTCTCCTTCCAAACATTAGTCCCCATGAATGCTCCTGTGCGTAAGAACACATACTGGGTCCAGAGAATCAAGTGAGAATTCACAAAAGAGCTAAGGGGTCTTCATTTATTTAAGCTTGAATGTGTCACTTGTTTTTGTGGGTAACTGTCACAGATAGTTAGACCAAAGATAGTCAGAAGAGGTGTCATTAGAATGAATTCCCTGCATGTCTTTGCAAAAACTCTTGAACATGAGATCATGTTCAATGAGAAATCTCAGTGCTTTCTACACACCCATGTGTTCATGAATCATATGCCTCTGTCATGGCTCTGAAGGGTTAATTATCTCATTTTTAAGCTTGTATTCTTTTTTGAGACAGAATCTCAAACTGTCACCCTTGGTAGAGTGCCGTGGCATAACAGCTCACAGCAACCTCAAACTCTTGGGCTTAAGTGATTCTCTTGCTTCAGCCTCCCCAGTAGCTGGGACTACAGGTGCCCGCCACAATACCCAGCTATTTTTGGTTGCAGTTGCCATTATTGTTTAGCTGTCCTGGGCCAAGTTCAAACCTGCTACCCTTGGTGTATGTGGCTGACGCTGTAACCATTGTGCTTTGGGTGCCGAGCCTTAAGCTTGTATTTTTATGTAGAAATATGAGGGGAACTGTTTTTCCTGCCTAATTTTCAATTATAACAAAAATACTTAGTCACGACCCATGTTTATTATTTGTTGAAACAATAATTTTTTTATGTATTGGATTAAATAAGGTATAGTATTAGATTTTTTTTAAAAAGAGCAAATCTAATCTAGTATTTTAGTTTTACAAGATGAAGAACTTTGGAGATAGAAGGTGATGATGGTTGTACACCATTATGAATATTGAATACTACTGAACTGTATACTTAAACATGATTATGATGGTAAATTTCATGTTATGTGTATTTCACTACAATAGAAATGTCAATATTCTAAAGAGTTAGAAAGACAAAAAATGCAGACCCCAAAACAATAATGTTTATTCTTTTTATTACCCAGTATTGTGCTTTACACATAGTAGGTGTGCAAAAAATGCATTCTACATAAATATATGAGTGCCTACAGTAATTCCAGCATGCTTGTTTTAATGTGCATGGAAAAATTGTTGAATACTTTGAACAGAGTTATGGACAGAAGTTGTATTAGTTTTCCCTTCCTAGCATCCTAGCAGCTTATTAGGTTAAAGAGTGAATACTAAACCTGCGGGAAGAAGGTGAGACTGTGAAGTGGTTGGAGCTGATTGCTCATCCTGCTCCTAACCTGTTTGTAAACCCCAGCTCTCTGGGTCTCTCGGTTTCTCTGCCATCTAGATGCCCAGCCTACAGAAGGAGAGAGAGAAATCTGGAACCAGATCAGCGCTGTCCTTCAGGACTCGGAGAGCATCCTCGCAGATCTGCAGGCTTACAAAGGCGCAGGGCCTGAGATCCGAGAGGTATACCAATGATAATACCCAGCTGACAACACCCTGGGAGGGGGGGAAACCACACATGCACACACACAGCAGGATTAAGTAAGAGCCCCACTATTTCCTAGAGTTTTGGGAGAAACAAGGAGGGTAATGTGTCCTTACAAAAATGCATGAATGGTCCCTTTTATTCTAGGGCATTAATCTGAGCACATGGTGCTATAGATCATGTTAAATATTAGTCATTTTCTTCTCAGACATACATTTGATATTACAGGACTCACATTTAAACAATGATGTGTTGGTATATTACTTTATTTGAGGGAAATGTACTTTTAAAGTCTATGAAGACCACTTGAAACATGAATCAACAAGTCTGGGTTGACATGTATTTTCCAACATTTTGTAATGCTTTTGGCAGGTCCCACCAGTGTCACACCATAACCCAAAATCACCTTGTTCTCAGTAGACGGCAGGTCTGCCATCTCAGATGTCTCCTGAGGTGTAAAAAAAATAAATGAAAAACGAAGCAACCACCAAAACAAAAAGGAAAATCATCGATTTGACTTGAGACTTCATAATCCCTTAAAAGCCAGAAACTTCACACTCCTTTTATTTGAAAGCATCAGTTTTATGGAAATAACACACACACACACGTGTGCATATGCACACACATACACACACTACTGCAGTGTCCCATCCTTCTGAAAAGAACACCACTGCATCATGACCCTGAAGCTGCTGAAACCCAGATCAGACAACATTTCTAAGAACGCAGTAGTCTCTAAAGAGGTGGTTTCTCTACCTACAGGTCCCCGTTTAATTTGGGTAATCTAGGTGGCATTACAGACTAGCAGGAATGTAATGCATATTACAAGGAAGAAAAATATCTACAAAATTGGCATTTATAATGAGCACTGACTCTAGAAGAATCAAATGGGGATGGTGAGGGCTGAGTTTGTTCCAGTTTAAAGTGCATTTTTTTGTATTCAAGATAACAAACGAAGTAAGATGACACAGGCTCTAATTGCAGAATGTAAAATTTTCATTCAAAATGAGCATGTTGGGGGACAGTCCAGTGAACTGATGTCCATGTAAGTAGTACAGATAGCAAAGCACAGCAGGGATTGTATTTTTAACTATTTTTTTCTCGATATAAAAGCATTTTGATGTAGAGGGTCTTGCTTCTTTTTAAACAGACAGTTTTAATTCTGTTTTTTGTAGGCCATTCAAAATCCCAACGATATTCAACTTCAAGAAAAAGCTTGGAATGCCGTGTGCCCTCTCGTTGTGAGGCTAAAGAGATTTTACGAGTTTTCCATAAGACTAGGTGAGTGCGTGTTTGTAGTTTTCATGTCTCACACGGGAAGTTCTGTGCTGGAGTTTGAGAAGGCAGCAGGAAGAGCTCGGCTTATCAGGAAGAGCCACACGTCCTCCCATGGTAACTAGAGGCCATTCCTGGACAGCTCATCTGACTTTCATTTATTTCAATCTGCCGGGGAGTTTCTTCCCCAGAAGTTATCAGCACATGTAGAGCGTCTATACTGGTGGGCGCCCCTTTGGTCTTATTCTCATCTGTGTTCTACTCTTAATAGTTTTACTGGAGGTGGATCACATTTCTGATGAGCAGAGATGTTGGGAGGTATGGGTTACCTGGATGACAGGAGTCATGTGATGCATTTAACATAGGAAAATCCAAGACATTTCCTTATGCTTAAAAACAATCAAATCTGTACAGGTACAGGATGCTTTTGTAGAAGCAAGAGTTAAGACCAAGTCTGTCTGGCAATAGGTTCGGTGTAACCAGCCATATGATTCAGTCACTGTCCCCTAAACAAGCTGTCATAGTTGAAATCGTGTTTCTAGAAGGGAGAAGGGGGTGGGGGGAGAAGGCAGTGGCCCTGCCCTGCTGTACTTTTGCTATAAAATGAGTGCCACGATTTAAGAAGAAAACAAAGACTGTGAACGGCTTTGAGGAACAATGACCATGATGTTGAAAGGACTAGACGCTGAGAGCAAGACACATTTCTAAATGAACCAAACCAGTTTTTCCAGCAGAGTGGGCTTCTGCAGATTCTCAGGTAGGAGCAGGACCAACTTGTCTCTGCATTTCCTCAAAGGGTGCCTCTTAACCCAATGAACTGAAACCTTAAAGAGCCAAATTTTAGCTCAACAGAAGGAAAAAGATTTCATCAATCTGAGGAGGCCAAGGTAATGCTGTCTGCCTCAGAAGACAGCGTGTTTCCATGGATGGAAATATTTTAAAATGGCTGGCGACATCCCTTGCGAAGATGTTGTGAAGGGCACATAAGAGCTGTGAAGAGCAGATGTCAGCAAACTTAGCTGGAAAGTACCAGATAGTAGACACTTAGACTTGTTGGCCATCCTGTCTTTTTCCCCACTATTCAACTCTGCCATTGTAGCACAGAAGTACCCCTGGTGAACACATAAAGGAACGAATATGTCCATGTTTTAGTAAATCCTTATTTGCAGAAACAAGTGATGGGCCAGGCTTGGGCCATCCTTTCCCAAATCCTGCTATAGAGATTGGTGAAATGATGTTGTGCTGTTTAAAATATATTGAATTAGACACTATAGGGACTATTTAGAAATAAATAAGTTGGAATAGTGAAACCTAATAGAGACAAATATGGCAGTAAGTTTGTAGAAAAATATTTCTGAGATGAGGTTAGAGCGTAGATGCAGAGAAAAACTAAAATAGCAATTGGAAGTCTTTCCCTGCGAACAGGTGATCTAAGCCACTTGTGAAGGGCTGCTCTCCCATCCCATCCTGTGTCATGAATGACTGTCTCTTACACATGATCCCACAGCACATATTTGTGCTTTTCTGACAATGTGAGGAATTGGGAATACCAAACACATTAGGACCCTACTGAGCTCAGAGAGGCATTTACCAAACACTGTTGCAGGGGGGTTCCCTGGGAGGCAGCCTGCTCAGACGATGGGATTTCTCTCATCCTTATACACATGCGGCAAAATCTTGCACACATACCAGGAAAACCATGGGGAGGAAAGACCCAAGCAAGCTGCGTGTGAGATTTATCCACTGAGCTGAGAATTGTCCTTTCTGAAGGATCCTGTGGTTATCTCAGGGGTCTCTTTATCCTTTTGACTTTCAGAAAAAGCTCTTCAGAGTTTACTGGAATCTCTGACCTGTCCACCCTACACGCCAACCCAACACCTGGAACGGGAGCAGGCCCTGGCAAAGGAGTTTGCAGAAATTTTACATTTTACCCTGCGATTCGATGAGCTGAAGGTTAGGCCGAATGTGCTGTGAAAATTCATTGAACTTCAATGGAGTACCTCCTGTTGGCGACTACCCTGTTAGTGCTGTGGGGTGGGGGATAGAGAAATGAGTAAGATGCAACTTCTTCCCTAGAAGGATATATGGTATCTGAGAATCTGCTTTCCATAGTGGGAAAAGTAATTTAAGATGATGATTTGTGTATGGAAATACAAAATCTGCCAAATGAAGTCAGAGAAAACCTTTTCAAGTGTCTGCCTCATTGAGAATAAATGTACTTTCCCCGAAACCCAGCCCATGGTAAAAACAGGGCGTTTTATAAAATAATGAAGCTGTGGGTCTGATTTTTAACCAGAAGTTGCTTTGACTTCTATGTAACAAACAGAAGTGGTGGCACATTTATGCAATCTAGTATCTGGGCTTATAATATACAGTCTTTTCTCTCTTCTGACTTCCAGATGAGGAACCCAGCTATTCAGAATGACTTCAGCTACTACAGAAGAACGATCAGTCGTAACCGCATCAACAACATGCATGTGAGTCCCTGGGTCTCCTCGCCCTTTGCACCCTTCTCCGGGGCTCTTGTGATTTCTGCCTCAGCCAGTGCACGGAGAGAAGACCGAATCCTTGTCTGTCACTTGGTTTCCAGGAGGGAGTAATTGAGAATTTTGATTTTGTCTTTATAATTGCATCTTCTCTTCTTATTTTCATCAGCTAGACATTGAGAACGAAGTCAATAATGAGATGGCCAATCGTATGTCCCTCTTTTACGCAGAAGCCACCCCGATGCTGAAAACCCTTAGCAATGCCACAATGCACTTTGTCTCTGAAGTAAGTGAAGCTGGGCAACAGGGTGCTTTTTTCTTTTAAATGCACGAAGAGCCACTAGCAGGCCTAACATGCATTTTGTGTCTCCCGTTTAGAACAAAACCCTGCCAATAGAGAATACCACAGACTGCCTCAGCACCATGACGAGTGTCTGTAAAGTCATGCTGGAAACTCCGTAAGTCCTATCAGATGTGTATCCGTGGTTGTGAGTTCACTCAGCCAGGGTCTGCTAAGGTGGTGATAACAATGATGGTGAAGACAATGTGTGCCATTGGATCGGCACCCTGAAGTTGACATGTGTAGTATCTGCTTTAACTTCAAAAAGACTGCCAGGTGCCGGTTGTCATTATCCCCATTTTATACCTGAAGAAGCCAAGGCTCAAACTAGTCAACTGGCCGCTCAAAGATTGCATAGCTTGTTTGAACCAAGACTTGAATCAAAGATATTGTAGGAAATGTGCAAGGAGCAAATGGGAAAGTGTACTAAGTGACGGGGTCTCATGAGAAATATATTGTAAAGAAGATTGTGAGAGAAGATTGATGACCAAGAGTGAGGTGGTAAGAGGTCTCTCTCTCTCTCCCCCTCTCTCTCTCCCATTTCCTTGTACCTAAACTAGTTACTAGTTGCTAGGTTTGAAAACAGTTGAGCTCATTGAGGATGCAGCAGTGTGGTTATGGGGAAGTCTGCACTCAGAATTCTAGATTCCACTATGTCTGTAGCCCCTACCATGCCTGCCAACACCAGCCTGACCTCCTGTGCTCTGGTTTCCTGTCTAACGACGTTCCCATAATGCCATTTACTTTACAGTGTGTTTGGGAAGGCCTAGGGCATCAAGAGTGCCTTATAAAATTTGATGCTCTGTTCAAATGTAAGATGGCATTAATTTCAAATATTTCACTTATATCAAAGCTAAGATTTATTCCAAGGAAGAAAGCATAGTCATCTTCATGGTAGGGCCAATTCATAATGAAATAGATACTAAGAAAGCCTCTAGAATTGGCCTGAATTATCAGAATCATCCGGGACCCTGTCAAGGTAAGGGAAGAAGATTGAGACTTCACAGATACTCTCAGCTCAGTGAATGGGACATAATTTCTTTTAGGTATCTTTGCCAATCCAATTCAATCTGCAGCCTGGATCTTAACAAAGGAAGTTACTCTGACCAGTGACATGATAGCCGCGCTGTAGAAATGAGCCTGATTCTTTTTCTCTGTAATGAAGCCATTACTCTCTATAATCTTGGACAGCCAGAGGGACATGCTATAAAACATTCAAGATTCATGGACAGGGGAGTGATATACACGATGAGCTAGCCCACTGAAGGGCAGAGGGGAGAGAATTGACTGCCCTTTAATTTCCCCAATTTCCACCCTGAATTGCTGGGTGAAGAGATGCAAGGAGAATTATCATCATGGATTTCTTCAAGAGCATGTTAACTGGTTGTTGCAGGTCCGGAATTGTTCTCAAGAGAGAACTGGGCGTGTGTGAAGCAGTCAGTTGGGAAGGGCCGAAAATGCACAAATGCACATGCTCTGACAAGGAAGTGACTCTGTGATGTGTTGTGTCTTCCAGGGAGTACAGGAGCAGGTTCACAAGTGAGGAGACGCTAATGTTCTGCATGCGAGTGATGGTGGGGGTCATCATCCTCTACGACCACGTCCACCCTGTCGGAGCTTTCTGCAAGACCTCCAAGATCGACGTAAGAATAGCTGCACAATGTGCTTTCCTGACAGGAGCATACAGACGTTGCCAAACAGCCCCTGCTTCTCTCCCCAGCAGGGACACAGTGGTGCTGCAGACCCCCGCGGCTCTGGGGGAGTGCAGTGCATGGAACGTCACGTAGCTGCAGGCTGCCCCTTCACTTACCCAATGCGCCATACCAGCAGGTCATTTCTTCATGACATGTGTCTGAAGGTGAAAAGAGTTGGGAGATAGCGGATTACACCAGGGTCCAATCCCATGTGACCTTCTGATTTCCGCTCCTGCCACTCCCCTCCCACTGCAGCAGCGGTGCCCAAGCCTTTCCCTGTCAGCTGACTATGTGTGAGTCCTTTCCCCTGCCCAGGGTGCCCTTCCTGGTCCTCTCGGAAGGCTGGGTTCCTGCAGACGCTCTTCAACTGTGTTCTAGGAACACATTTCCTGCGTGTGCCCAGCTTTCTGCTCCTCTGGTCCCTGGTGCACTTACTCTTTTATATTTTCTGACTCTCCCACAGACTGTATTTTTTGACAAGGATGGAGACAATGGCTGTCTACACCTCACGTCTGTCCTGCTGCCTGGCACACAGTGCATGGCACCCAATGGCACCCATGGCACTGTAGAGTGAAGATAACTGGAGAACTCCTAATCTTGTTGCACAGCTGTCTTCCTGTTGACTGTGGGACAAGCAAACCTCTATTAGCCCAGAATGCACCTGTAGCACCAACCTGCTAGTGGCCCCCACGTGATAACTTAAAACATATTAAGCACAGAATTGGACCTCGTGGTGGTCCTAACTTATAATGACATGGCTACATCTGGGTGACACACTCTGTGTCCACACAGAACAGTGTCCTGATGCTCTAGTACTGTGCAAAAGAGTCCATGTGCCCGGGAGGAAGGGGAAGGGGAGTGTGTAACTCGGAAGAATGCAGGAAGCTTTACCAGTGAGAAATGCAGCTTAGATTCCTCATTTGGAGGTTTTGAATTTCTGGCATAGCAAGGCCTTGTTCTTCATAGAATCTTCATGATTTCTTAATGCAATTTTTTCTATTTACCAAGAAAGTAAATATTTATTATAAAAACGTTATGAAATGTAGGAAATCAAAATATAGGAAATTGGCCAAGTGTGGTGGCTCACGCCTTATAATCCCAGAAGTTTGGGAGGCCAAGGTAGGAAGATCAGTTGAGGCCAAGAGTTTGAGATCAGCCTAGACAGTATACTGAGACTCCATCTCTGTAAAAAAATTTAAAAATTTAGCCAGGCATGGAACACATGCCTGTAGCCCCAGCTACTTGGGAAGCTGAGGCAGGAGGATCACTAGAGTCCAGCGTGGGGAGGCTGCAGTGAGCTGTGACTGTGCCACTGCACTCCAGCCTGGGTGATAGAGACCCTATCTCTTAAAAATACACATAGAGGAAGAAAATTAAACCTATTTGTAATAACTTCAGAATGAATAGATAGCCCCTGTTATTATGTCAACATATATATGTGCCGCCTTTTTATTTTAGATGCTTATGTGGATGTGTTCAATTGTGACTAACAAACTAGGACCCCGCTATGCATATTATTTTGAAACATACTTCATTTGCATAACAATACATTTTAGGCATGTTTTCATACCAGTAAATATTTTTATTGTATCCTTTGTGAGGCTTTAACACTTGCATACTATAGATTGAGTGAAAATGACTCTGTGAATAACTATAAATATTGTTTGAATACTGATTGAGTTTATTACCTGGCAGTCATAAGATATTCTCATTTACCATAGCCAGATGTTAACTTGTCACAGAGTCAGCAATTAAAAATACACTAGGTACAATTATGCCTTGTAACCTCAGCCTTTAACAAGCTTGACTTTACATGTCATTTGCTGAGTCTTTCGGTCGAGGTCGTAAACAGTTTATCATGCTAAATCTTTGCACATAGTCCTGATGAAGTCTGTTTTTGTTCATTCAGGTCTCACTAAGAAAGGTTTGTTACACTGAAGTTTGCAGGTGCCTCTAAGAAAGTTTTGGGTTTATACCAGGCACAGAACATATGTGAGATGGGCCGTTATTTTTTATTACATAAAAGGACTCTCTCCAGATACCAGTTTGCTTCTACACCAGAGGTTATGGGCAGTGGGTTGATAAATATTCAGAGGCATCAGCACCAACTGTGAAGGCGCATGTGTCTGTGTGAGGCCTGGAAGAGGTACTGTGTGTGTGTGCAGAGAGCACCCCATGGAGTGTGGAACAGACGAGCACTGAGCTCTGGAAACCCAGGGGAGGAAGAAAGTTGTGCTGCTGAGAAGCAGGCACAGCGGGTGAGGTTTGAGGTGGACTTTGAAGAAGGTGCAGGATTTTCCCAAATGGACAGAGGGAAGGAAGGGTACTCCAGGCTGAGGGAATCATCCAAGCAGTCAGTTAAGCCCAGTGGGGTATGAGCCAGTTAGAGAAAAAATGCCAGGCTTAGGTGCCAGAAAAGAAAAGTTACAGTGAGATGGTGTTTCCAAAAGATTTCCTTAGAGTCTTATGAAATAACCCAATAAGGAATTAATCCTTAACCTCTGCACCAGAACTCCAGACCCCTCTTCTGTGGACACCTGAAATACGGCCAGCCCCAAACCAAGGTTCTCCTTTCCCTACAAAGCTGGCCCTCCTCCTGGGTTTCTGTCTCAGGTGTTCACCATCCTCCATCCAGTCTCCAAGCCACAGCCCAGAACTGTCCCTAGGAACCTAAGGATTTTTTTTTGCCACTGTACCTTATGGTCCCCAAGCCCTACAGAGTCACCCTCAGCTTAGCCCCATCTCTCCGAGCCTCCCAGGCCTCCCACTCGCAGGGTTTTCCCTGGTCTTCCTCTCTGTTCTTGCTTCCTTCTGGGCCCTTTTTATGAGCCGCGTCACTAGGTTGTTTGACACCTGCCAAGTGAGTTTCCTGCTGGTAGAGCCCCCCTCTACCATGCTGTTCCACTCACTGAGTTAAAGCCAGGCTGAGTCTGGCCTTGACTTCATCCCCCACAGCATCTCCTTACTCCCCCCGTGGCTTTAATCATCCTAGAGTAGAACTAGAAATTCCCAAACTGTACCTACTGCCCTTCCACCCCAATCCACATCTGTGCTCTCCCTGTCCCTTACCCAGGTTTACAAGAACACTTTTACACTGTGGTAATGAACTATGAGAGAGGGACAAAAAGCTCTGCATCCTATGCCTGGGGTGGATGTCCCTGGGATGCTGTGGCCTCTCCCAATCCAGTTCCTATGATGACATCTGTAATTGGCCTTGACATCCTTTCTTGACTAGCCTGTATGTGACCCCCAAATGATTCTCAACCCTGTGCTCCTGCTGTTTCCATCAATCTATCTCTTGGCCTTTTGGATGAAACTTTTGAAATAGTAGAAGTATACACAGAAAATGTCTGAGGCCCTTCATATAACCAGACCAGTACATGTGGTACATGAACATTTGAGTTTAAAGTGAAGGATTGTCTTCTTTGCAGAAAGTTTCTTGCCTTGCCAAAACCTCCAGGACATGCATAATATAATATGAGCTCTATAAATCTAGTTTTCAAACATTTCCCAAACTTTGAGTAAGTTGTATTCCAAGGGCACAAAAAGTTAAAAACTTGACTAGGTTCATGCAGATACTAAACAAGCAAGCACGGATGAACCTCTGGCATTTTTTTTTTTTTTTTTGGTGTTTCTTTTTGCATTAGATTTTTTTTATTTCAAATAAAGGTTCACATTTTTTTTTTTTTTTTTTGAGACACAGTCTCACTATGTCACCCTGGATAGTGTATGGTGGCACCACAGACCTTAAAACCTAATGAAATGTTTCCTTCTGGATTTTGAATTTTTTTTTTTTTTTGCAGAGATAGAGTTTCACTCTATTGCCCCCAGTAGAGTGCCATGGCATCACACAACTGACACCAACCTCCAGTTCCTGGGCGTAGGCTATTTTCTTCCCTCTGGGACTACAGAAACCCACTACAATGCCCAGCTATTTTTTTTTTTCATTGCAGTTTGGCCTGGGCCACGTTTAAACCTGCCACCCTCGGTATATGAGGCCAGCACCCTATTCACTGAGCCACAGGCACTGCCCGATTTTGACATTTTTTAAAAGCAGTGAACCATTTTTCCTTTCATTTGCTTCTTCTGGTAATGAGAATATCTATAACTTTTTGTCCCACCATCGTATTTTATTTTATTTTTTTATTTTATTTATTTATTTATTTATTTTTAAGACAGAGTCTCACTACATCACCCTTGGTAGAGTGCTGTGGCAACACAGCTCACAGCAACCTCAAAGTCTTGGGCTTAAGTGATTCTCTTGCCTCAGCCTCCCAAGTAGCTGGGACTACAGGCCCTGCCACAATGCCCGGCTATTTTTTGGTTGTAGTTGTCATTGTTGTTTGTCAGGCCTGGGCTAGATTCCAACCCACCAGCTCCCGTGTATGTGGCTGGCATCCTAGCCGGTGAGCTACAGGCGCCAAGCCAAGGTTCACATTCTTAACAATCGCTCTTTACCAGTCCTCTCCAAAACGGTTATGACACGAACCTAAACCTCTAGGAGCTCCTGGTCTAGGGAGGTAGACAAATTAACTGGGGCACTCACCTCCCCAAGGTTCTCTGATAAATGCCAGAATAGTATTAGGAACACAGAGGTGTTTGTTACTTCTACCTAGAGAGAGAAGTGAGGTCAGAAAGGGCTTTCTAAAGTGGCTGATCTTCAGCTAAATAAATAATTTTCCAGTCAAACGCGTGAAGGACCAAATACATTTTGGGCAGAAGGATGACCGTGGTTTTGTAATACATTCAGTAAACTCCACTGGGCACTGAGCAGTGGGAAAGGTCTGTTCTTGACTCTGGGGAACAAGACAAGAATAAAGCCTTGATTCATTGTCCTTAAATGCCTGGCAAGTAAAATATACAGTTGCAGTACAGTATGAAAAGTAATAATGATTGTGATCATACCCTCTAGAAGCCCAAAGGAGCAACTTACCAACTCGAGGGGGGAGTGTCAGGGTCCTGCTCCAGGAGCAGGATCCTCTAAGACCTGTGGAAACTGGCAGCGAAGTGAGAAGCAACATTAAAGAAAGAGACATGAGACAGAGTAGAATTAAAAGTGGGAGCTCAGGGGTCCATTGCCCATTTGTGGGCTTCTAGCAATGGCCCAGAGTGTTTGCTTCACCCTGATTTTATTGAAGTCTATTTGGCCAGAGGGTAAGATGAGGGAGGAAACAAAAACGCCAGCAGATTCTCTGATTGAACATACCAGCTCCCATTGTTATTATTATTAACCTTAAGGGTAGCCTTAAGAAATCTGAAATCTGAGCTTTGTATTGAGAGAGCCTCCTGCTTGAGATCACACACAGATTTCTAGGGAAGTGTTAAATTCTGCTAGCTCTCTGTGGAGTAAAACGCCACCACCATCACCGGTGTTAATTTCCTCTAAGGAATCAGTGGGAGGGAGGCAATTTCCTCCCATCACCACCACAGAGGATCTTCCTCTGCAATAAGGGATATAAGCTCTTCGGCCCATATCTCAGGGTTCAAGTTACTCCCTTGATCTCCGTCCCAGGCAAATCTCCATAATGGGTATCTGCTCTGCAGTTTAATGGGCAGGAAACGCCCTAGAAGACGTATCTTTTTCTAGGACCTGCCACAATCTCTTCTATGGCCATTTATTTTCCTCAGAGTGCTAACAGACCCAGCAGGGTGTTTGTAAACTGTATTCCCAACAGGCTAGAATTTCAAAAAATGCAGGAAGCTTGCTAGCAATGGCTAGCTTAAATGTAAACTAGCTGACTTTTCTTTGTTCCAACTCACTCAGCTTACTTTTTAATTTTCCCCTTTTTCTGGAGGTGCTTTCCCTTGCAAAGAATGGGGTCTTCAGTCCCCATTCTCCCAGCAGGGGAGGAAAACCAGTTGATCATTTCTGTGTTTGACTTCTATGGGCAGAAATAATGTGCTGTCATTACAGACTGGTGTCATTACAGAGAGAAATTAGTATGTACAATATTACTAAGATATTAATAGAACACCGTGCTTTCTCCCTCTAGATGAAAGGCTGCATAAAAGTTTTGAAGGAACAGGCCCCAGACAGTGTGGAGGGGCTGCTGAATGCCCTCAGGTGAGCTTTACCTCTGCGGTAGACATGAGCACGGGGCAGCCAACCCCTCAGGTCTATTGTGAATGTGCATATGTTGGAGATCAAGGGGGGAAACCAGGCTTAATCTTTTGTGTATTTTAACCTCATAACCTGCATCACCTCATGACCTGTTGAGGTTAGCACCATTTTTATCATTATCACCCTCTTTTTACAGGTGGATAAAACAGAGATTTAGAGGAGTCAAATAACTTGCCAGAAGTCATACAATAAATAGCCAAGCTAGGACCTAAACCCAGAGCTGGGTGACCCCTGCATGTCATGGACCTAATTCTCTGTAGCATTACTTTGTGGTTACTTGAGACACCTCAGAACAAGGGGCATCAGTGTCTTCCTACCCCCTTCACCAGTGGTTCCAAAACCCCAATGCACATGAGGGCTACATGGGCAGATTTTGAAAACACTCTGACCCAGACTAAATGAATCAGGATCTCTGGGCTTGGGGCCCAGGAAGCCTCTTTGGGTGTATTTGTTTGTACAAAAGCTCCCCAGGTGATTCACATGTGCATTATCCAGAACTGAGAACCCACTCTTTGGCCAGCTATGGTGTGTTTCAGCCCCTCACTGCTAACAAGATATGCCCTCACACCTGCTCCTTTCCCCAGGATACATGTGTTTAATTCACTTCAGAAAGGGAAATTTGATTTTTTGGCTATCACGCATCTATAAGAATCTGTTGAAACATACCACTCAATCATACCACTCTGTGAATCATTCCAATACTGGATCATAGTCTGGAACATTCATGGTTTGATTTCCCTCAGTTCCCCTCAATGCTGTGTGCGCAGCATTTAATAAATATAAGTGGAATGGATCAATAATCCTCTGCCTATGTGCAACACTCAGATGTGATACTCCACATACAATCACATTGTCTCAATTGTCACACTCAGAGAGGCAAGACTCATCTATCATCTCCATTTAATAAATGAAGAAACTGAGACACACAAGAAATGAACAAAGGAGAACTGAGGTTGATGCCATTTTGCTGAGCTGCTAAGTCATCATCCTTCAAAACAAATACATTATTAACATAAGACCCTTATGGATTCTATGGGTAAACGACTGGTGTTCATATCACACCAGGCTTCCTTTCTACATACAATAAAAAGACTTTAACTTCTGAAGGTTTTTTAACATTCCGGCTTAATTCAGTCAACCAAAGCACTGTCTTAGGTTATAGGTCTCCCCAGAGTAGTTGGAATTTGTGTCTCCTGAAGACACTGTGGTGATGTGAGAAGAGCACAGGTTTTCAAGGTAGCCAGATCAAGGTTTGAATCAGAAATCACCAGTTGTTCAACCTAATCTTGAAATGTTATCTTTGTAATCTGGAATGGGTCATTTAACCTCCCTAAATCTCAGTTTTCTCATCGGTAAAATGAAGGCTATAACCTTGCCTGCAAAGAGTTATTATGAGCAAGATAGAAATGTACATGGAATGCCTAGGACATGGTCAAGGTTTTAGTATATGTTAATTCCCTTTCCTTCCTTTGCTTAAGTGATTTCTCTACCAGATTAATGGGAGGCTGCAGATTGCGGGTCTTTGGTGTGTTTACCTCATTTGTGCCCGCTTGTGGTGGCAATGAGGTTAAGTGTTGCAGTGAAAGTAGAGTAATAAATATCCCAGTTTGGGGAGGGGGGAATGTTGCTTTGCAAACACCTATTTTAAAATTTGTGACTCACCAGATTCTACACTTGGTCATGTGAAGTCTACCTCTCTAGAAAAGAACATTGTTTTATCTTCTCTGTGTAATTATTCTATTAGGTTAAAAAAAAAAAAAAAAAAAGACTTAGTTTATTAACCCTAATACAAAATTCCTTTGGAAGGAAGAATCAAATATGCAATCTGTCTGAAAATGCTGTGAGCATTGAAGTGTGTCTCTTTGTCTAAAGAACTGAGCCCCAATTTGATTTATAAATATCAATTGTTTTCCAAGGTAAAGATGAGCTGGCAAGTGTTTATTGAAGCTTTCCCAGAGCGGCATTTGCAACTCACATCTCTCATTCTCTCTCCATCCAGGTTCACTACAAAGCACTTGAATGATGAATCGACTTCCAAACAGATTCGAGCAATGCTTCAGTAGAGCTCTGCTCACAGAGGAGGATCTATGTGCTGACCTCAGAAGATGTATATGTTTACATAATTTAATACAGATTGATGTTAATACTTGCGTATTTACATAACTGTTTCCTTCTTGTCACTGAAATATATGGACCTTAATCTGTATCCTGACTGACTCAACCCAGCAGAGCATAAATTGACTTGAGAGCCTTACCTTTGATGTCTGAAAGGAAACCCTCTTCTCTAAAGGCAAAATTTGGAGACTTTGATCTTTGCTACTGGAGTCCTTTAATGACACCCATAACAATCAGAAATTCCTAATAGTTTGTGGTAGTGTTTTAATTCTAGATGTGTTATCTCTCTGGGAAGAATAGTTTATAGAAACACAAAATATTTGATTTCCTGTGTTGGCTCAGCTACAAGAAACACAACTGTTATCCTGACAGAGGGAGAAAGGAATCCAAGAACTGAAAAATGCATGTAGAGAGGCAAACCCAAGTGTTTTGAATTCAGCACACACCCTCTCTGTCCTCAGATTGCAAACTGCACGTGCAACTTTTCTGTGTGCACATGTTTTATTAATCAGTATATTCCCTTTCCATCTGGATTTATATCCCTCTAACATTCCTTTTTAATTTTGCAAGAGGAAAATCACCTTTATTTTAATCAGTTTATGGGGGAACAGCAGGAGTAGATAGGTTTGCTATTGCAGCCGGACTGATGAAGGTGTTGCCTTGGAGGTGGGGGACAGCTGGGAGGAGGCACAACCAGGAAACAGCACAGCCGTGCCTCTCTGCTTTAGTCCTCTGCTTAAAGGACAGGGAAATCGAGCTCTGGCTTTGAAATCATGGGTAAGTTCACCAACTTTTCAGGAGCCTACACAGCGCTGCATGTACGGCCCCTCCTACCAGGAGCCCTGCTCTCTGGAATTCATTCAATGGAAACAGAGGTTTGGGGCACCTCATTAGTTACCAGAAAATGGGGGTGATTGGGAGGGAAAGTCCATGTTTTCTGGTTCCCTGTATTTAAAAGGCAGCTTTTCCCTGACCCATTACTAGATTGTTGCACTATAAAAGCTCTGATCTGAATCCTTCGATTTAGTACTCTCTGAGTCTCAGCTTCCTTGTCTATAAAACAGGCAAGTAACACAGACAATCTTCAAACAATCCAGTAAGGTTAGGAGCCAATGAAATGACTGACTCCACCCTTCTTCCTTAGTAAGCACAGGGTGGATGTAAAGTTCACGTGCAATTTAAAACAGTGTAACATAGTAAATTGCACCTGAACTTTATGGACACCCCATATAGTCCAGTAAGCACTCCCCTACCCTGTCTTGTTGATTAACAGTAAAACAAGATGTGCAGTAATTCTGAGTGTAAATCAAAGCTTAGAATAGAATCTTGAAAATGTTCTATTCTGACCTCCTGTGGAAAATTGAGACTCAGAGGATGTGGTCACGTAGGACGGCTCCCTGTGGGACTAGAACCCGAATGTTTCACCCTTAACCCCATGCATGCTCTTCCTTCTTTACCATGTGGCCTGTGAACACATGCTGTGGGTTGGGACTTGATCTTGAATCTGCAGTTGGTCTACGTTATTACCTGCCTGTTTTCACTAGAAGGAAAGCATCACACAGGCAATTAGTAAATGATAATCCTGGAAGTTGGAACCAGGAACATCATTTGCATCATCCCGAAGCATGAGCTATAAGATACGATTGTTTTCTAGACTTCAGTGGCCAGCATCAATTCCCTGTGGTCCTTCAAGGAAACAAATAGTTGAGTTTTTTAAACAAAGAAATGTATTCAAGTGGCAGGAAAGATTCCCTGTGTCAAAGCATCAGTCAACAAAGAGGGGAAAGGAAATTCTCCTTGGCGATTTTCAAGCTCAACAGCAGAGCTGCTTGGATGGAGGTTCTCATCAGAACAGGATTATGCTAGGTGTCCTTCAGGACCTCTGCAAACCCCGGGATTCCAATACCCTAGAGCAGTGGTTCTCAACCTTCCCAATCCTCCTAATGCCTCCTAACGCCGTGACCCTTTAATATAGTTCCTCATGTTGTGGTGTCCCCCAACCATAAAATTATTTTTGTTGCTACTTCATAACTGTGATTTTGCTACTGTTATGAATCCTAATGTAAATATCTGATATGCAGGGTGTATTTCATTGTTACAAAGGGGTCGCGACCCACAGGTTGAGAACCGCAGCCTAGAGGGACCTAGAAGAGGTGGTGGTGCCAGGTGAGCGGTTATCAAATATTCAGCTTAAGAAATGGTCTATGTGTACTTGGCAGCTACAGGTTTTGCTTGAACAATGATTGTCAAGACAAGAAATAGAGAAGCACACGATGTTTGTTGTTATTGGTTTCATTTCCCTCCTTAGCAGTGACCACATTAAGGCTTGAAGAGAGGAAGGGCTTGTCAACCAGCACAGGGCTTTTAAGGCTCAAGTCTTGTGTCTGTACCGGAGCTGCCTCTCAGCTGACTAAGTGAGAAAATGTTAGGGATAATCGGTCATATTATATTAATATTTATCTCAGAGTAAATAGTTAAGCACATTTATAATTTTAAATTAGACATTCTATCCAATAGGACCAAACATCCAGGAGGGCCCGCTGGCCTACCTCAGTGTCATCAGGCCACCTTGTCTCAAGGCCAAGACGTAGCAGTACATGGATTCTGAAAAGCCCAAGGTTGAAATTGTTGCCTCTGATTATTGAGAGGACAAGTTAACTGAATGTCTATGATCACTAGCAGGTGATGGACCTTGGGTCCACTCCAGAACTATGGTGGGAGACAAATTCTTTTAACACAATGTCCACCAGGCACCAGGAGTCCTTAAACAATCACGGTTGTTTTTTCTTGTGCTGCATGCACCATGTGTCCAAGACTTACCGGTGGTTTAGGGGAAAGTGCTAGCGACAGTGTCAATGTCAGTGTTAACTATATTTCATATTTGAGGTCTGATAGTTTTTAAATAAACAGTGTTTTCCATGACTCAGATATTTATTTGGGGGCAAGCAACAAAGTGAAATTATGTTTCTCAGATACCTTGCTACTACCTTGGCATTGTAACTGTATTCTCAGAAACCTTTCATGTGCTGCTAGGAACTAGTAGTAAAAAACAAGTAGAAATGGATATTTTAAGTTGTGCCAACCCTTTAACACTGGAGTGTTAACAACTGGAAAGAAAGGTTTGCATATTATCTTTTAACCATTAGTTAATATCATGCTTCATCAAAACGTTTTCTCCTAGTCATCACCATTATATCAAATTATTAATGGTAACCTGAGGTTTTGGATGCATTATCAGATTTAAGGAAAAATAATTTCCTGCTTTTCCAAAAGAAATGCCTCCTTAATCTTGGGATGTAATTGTGCAATAGAATCCAGGAACTTCTCATTCAATCTCCTATCCTGGACAGCCATGAATTTTTTTAAATGTTAATAATCAACATTGGAATTTTTATCTTAAAGACTCCAAAATGAAGTTGTTAATAAAAGATACGAAATCCCCATCTTTTTATGGCTGAATAATATTGCATGTTATATGTATACCACAATTTATTAATCCATTCACAAGAATGGAAAAACAAAACACCATTTGTGCTCAGTACTAAATTAGAACTAGTAGATTAACACCTACATATTTGCATAAAAGAAAAAACTCAATGAAACAAGTGGGGGGAGGGGGAATGGGGTGAGTAAATTTCCACCCAAAAGGTATAATGCACCGGTATATTATACCCTTCCCAGGGGAAGAACAGACACACCTATAACTCAGACCTTAATTCAACAAAAGCAAACTATGTAACCTAATTATTTGTACCCTCATATTAATATGAAAAAAAGGAGTCCAAAATCATGGAACCCAATTTTCTCACTACATCTATAAAGGCTGTTGCATACCTGAAGCTATTTTAAAGTTGTTATATGTTGTTTGCTGAAGTCATTGTAATTTCTTTTTTGCCTGCTTTGCCTCTTTTTGTACAGAAGTTTTGAGTGTGAAATGAAAATTAAAGTTTGGTACATATATTTAAAAATACATCTCTACTTTGTGTGACGTTTGAAGTTGAGTGACAAACCCAGGATGTTAAATCTACACAGATGTTTACTAAATACCTGCTCTGAGGAAATCACACACCAGCTGCCCTTTACCTCTCTGCACCTCGGTGTCTTCAAATAGAACATAAAATACTCAAAATGTGCTACGTTTGGTACCAGCTGTCTCTTAACTCATTTCAGCAAGGACCTTTCATTATAAAAAAGGCAGAAAATAAACAGAGAAATGATTGCTATCTAGAACTGCATGAGACCTACTTGTCCAGGGATGCTAAGAAACCCGAATAAATGTCCTTTTATTTTCTTCTGAGTGCAGTAGCACTTCATGGATTTGGCAAGGTTAGCAAATAACCAATTCCACGTGAGTACATTTTTCAGACAATGTAAACACCAAAGCAAATCTTTTAACTATTCATCATTGAAGCTTTTCTAGACAATCACTTTTAATCCCCGCAGTTCTGAAGCTGATCACCTAGTGATGCATGTTCACAATGGGAGAAAATCCCCAAGAGACCTTCTGCAAAAGGCACAGTCATCAAGATTATTTGGAGTGCAAAAGGACATGAATAGAAATGGGACATTATCTATAAATTGTCAAATTGACAAATTTAACTGATGAAACCCAGAAGGTTAGGGAAGGAAGGGGTCCTCTGAAGTGTGGGTATGTGTCCCTCATTAAATACTTACTGAGAGTCAAAAGACACAAAACATGAAGAGGGGAGTATACGTGTGGTTATCCACAGGAATCCAGCCAGTAAGGAGTTGAGAGTTTTGTGATTCAGAACACCCTCTATACTAGCCAGAAAGCTGACTATTATTTAGGGTTCTCTTGAAAGGATGGGGATGAGGAGCTTAGCTGGCCGTACTCACGAACCCTGGTGAAAATTTGTGATCTGTAGTCACACCTGACTTTACATTTTGGCTTACAAATGAGTAAGTAGCATTTCTAAGTGTTTGCTGTTGAAAGGTCTATGTTATATTTGGCCATCACGACTTCAGTAACTGATGAAATAATAGTCATTTATCAACTTATTTCTATACACTGTTCAAATTCATTACCTTCGTTAATCTATCCAGTACTTAAATGCTGATGGAGACTAGGACGGCGCTATCTCACCTGTGCGTACCTCTTGCAGAGTAAAGGGAGGTCTTGACTATTCTGTCTGCTCCAGCTCCACAGGCAAACTCCAAAGAAGAAAGTTTATCTGCCTGATCGCATCAAGTTTCTTGGTGTTTTCTTGCCTGTTTCTCTCACATGAAAGTCTGAATATCCCAGAACCATTGGAAATACATGTCCTGAACATACATTGTGCAAAATGACCTCCATTGGAATGCTGTTTGAAATTATGCCTTGTCAGATTTTAGATAGAACTTAGTTTTAAAAGAGTGTTCTTAGGAGACAATGTCTGAACACTCACTTAAAAATAATTTCTCTATGAAATCTCCAGTTTCTCCCATCAAATCTCACACTTCCAGACTCTTCCTCCTCTCTGTCTGCGTTTGTGTATATTTTAAAAATTTCCTTGTTTGCACCATGAGGGGTTTGTTTCACATTGAGAACTATATTTTATAAACTCTTCATAAACCATCTAAGAGCTAAATTTGCCAGTGCTGTTATTTAGAAACCAGAAGTTGTAAGAGGTACCTTACGCTTTAAAGGACACATCTCTAGAAAATGTCAAAAGTATTTGGCTATCAAATTATCTTCTTCCAAATGTCAACATATTTGAAAAGGATATATTTCTTCCTTGCATCTGAGATAAAAAAAAATATATAATCTCTATGGCGGAGGGTGCAGGTGTGATGGTGTTATATGTGAATGCAGGTGGAAGGATGAGCTGGACTAGACTGGGCACAGAAAGGACAGAGAGCTGTAGGCTGAACCAGGTGAGTGTTTACCATCTCCCAAATGCATTTCCACTCCCAGTAAGGCACAACCTCTCTTCTCAGTCTATCTGAATTCCACCTGTACATCCTGGTCCTTCTCTACTCCCTTCATGAAGCTTCCCCTAACTATCCCAGCCCATGCTAATCCCCTCTGTTCTGGGTCCCAAATGCAGTTCATTTAGTTAACAATAAACATAGGTCACTTTCTATTAATTATACTTGCAATGTGTGTCTGTTTTTTCCACCATATTTTGAGTCCTTCAGAACATAGAATGTGTCTCTTAGATGGATGAGCTTACTATATAGGTAGGTGGCAAATAGAAGCTGCCCAAAAAAGGGAAACTTCAGGGTCCTGAAACCTGGTGTGCTGACATGAAACTCTGAGAATTAAATCTCACAGCTTGCCAAAACCCACAATAATAAATTATCTGCTCCCTTGGCTGGTCAATTTTACTCCTGGAGGAAATATTTACCTCCCTGTCAGAATGATTTTAACCTCTGTGGACACAAAAAGCGTGCAGCTTGCAGCTAAACTGCCAGGAGTCCAGATGAGAAATCAGGCTGTTATCTTGATCAAAAGTCAGAGTCAGCTAGTCCTGGCAAGGGAGGGCAGCCAAACATGCTAGTCAAATGACATCTTGGGATGTTGGTGGGGACAAGGCTGCTACTCTGACAGAGAGCTGAGCTTGACACACTCAGAAGCAGTTTCAGGTTAACGAGACCAATCGATTCAGCACCTTGGATAGCTATCTAGGCGTCTTGTCTTAACAGTGCACAGCCATTTATCCTGGAATCTATAAGCCCGATTGGTTGATGCAACTTTGTCTTTAGAACTCTGGTTATCCAAGATAACCTTCCTTCTAAAAATAAAGTTAGTAGATAGAGGTATTTTTCCTCTTCCTGGGACTTCTTAATAGCGCATAAGATGGGCAGAAAGTAGTTTTGGAAATGCCCAAGAATCATCTTGAGTTTTCATATTCTTAGTGTTTTTAGATGAATCTAAGCAGACTGATAGGATTGACTCTTCATTCTCCTTTAGCCCCACATATGTTTCACTCCTAACACATATCTTTCTAAAGAGCTCTCAAAATTTATCTACTTATTCCTGTCTGTTTTATTACCTCCAACCTTCATCTCCTCTCTAAAAGATCACCCGACATTTTACTGTTCCTCCTCCTATCCATTCTTCACACATCCAACCTTTCTGTAACATATGTCAGAACCTATCAGTGCCTTGGGCAAGTTTTCTGAAATATAGACTCAGAGGTATTAATTTATATCCAATGAAGGGAGGTAGGAAGAGAAGATGTTTGTGTTCAAGTGTTTGTGAAATGAGGTTAAAGAGTTTCTTTTTTTCTATAGCCCTGGATGAAGGAGGGAACGGGAGGGAGATGGAAAGGAAGGGGGGTGGTTTGATAGAGGCAGGGTTAATGGTGGGACCACACCTATGGAGCATATTACAAGGATACAAGTCAAATCTATCAAGTATAGAACACAAATGTCTTAACACTGTGATTAAGTAAATGAGGTGAAAGCTATGTTAATTAGTAGGATGTAAGCACTCCAATTTGCACAAATAATCAACACATTGAATCCCACAAAGGCATAAATGTATTCATTATCTATGTATATATGACTTAATAAAAAATAAAGAGTTTACTTTTTCTTTCTTTCTTTCTTTTTCTTTTCTTTTCTTTTCTTTTTTTTGAGACAGAATCTCAAGCTGTAGCCCTGGGTAGAGTGCCATGGCGTTACAGCTCACGGCAACCTCAAACTCTTGGGCTTAAGTGATTCTCTTGTCTCAGCCTCCCAACTAGCTGGGATTACAAGCACCCACCACAACACCTGGCTAGTTTTTGGTTGTAGTTATTATTGTTGTTTGGAGGGCCTGGGCTGGATTCCAACCCGCCAGCTCCAGTGTATGTGTCTGACACCCTAGCCTCTTAAGCTACAAGCGCCAAGCCTACTTTTCCTTTTACTACTATACTTTTTATACATTGTAAATCTCCAAGGAAAGGTGGACCAAATGATATATACATAAATTCTGAAATGTATTTGTGTACAGACTCTTTTATATTTCACAGAAGATCTTATGGACATCAGCATTCCATAATACTAAACGAAACTTGGTGGCTTGAGATGCAAGGCTGAGACAACCTGTCCACAGTTCTCTCTTCTCACTCACCTTCCACCAAATGTGCACCCCATTTTCTCAGACTATGAAACTTTTCACAGTTTTCTAATATAGCCTCTATTTTTCATATTTATAGGCCAACTAATGTTGCCTTTTCTGCCTGAAATTTTATTTCCCCTTATTTGCCATGTGAAATTCTATTCATTCTTTAAGACATTGCCAAAATACTTCTTCTCTTTTGAATCTTTTTATATCCCCAAACAAAGTTGGTTGCTCTGTGCTGTGTGTCTCTCCATATATACGTATAATAAATAGTATTTTAATATGTATAATAAATAGTATTTTAATATTACGTTAAAGGTGAGTGATAGTGGAGAATTAAACACATAAAGAAATAAGCATGTAGATGTAAGACATTATGATAAACATCCCATTCATATGATATTTAATATTAGATTTTAAACATTTAATATTAATATAATATTTAATATAATATTCTGTATTATATTAAAATATAATATTTTAATCTCATATAAAAATATGGATGTCCACCACACAGTATTTTTCCCTTATGCGTTTATTTGTCATTTTCTCACTGGACAATGGATTCCCTAAAAACAGTAACTTCACTGAATTTCTCTCTCTCATCTCTATTCACATCACCTAATGGGATGCATGGTACTCAACATGTGCTCGGAGCATATTTAAACTAATTTCCTCTTCTCACCCAGAGCTGAAGCCCAGGCCATCCTGCCATTTGGAACAGGATGACCTCATGTGCTTTTGCACAAATGTGGCTCTGCCTGCCGTTCTCCCTCAGGTGGCATTTTCAATTTTGCCGAGGACTCAGAACCACTGTGAGAGCCGGGAAAAAAGATGCATCTTGTTTGTGCTTTTCCATTAGGAAGCAGGAGCCCTGACAGCATGCACCAGGCATCCAGGAGCCACTGGATTCTTGTTACTCCTGCCATTGTGTTTGGTTCCCCTTAGTTCTGTGACTCTCACCTAAATAAGCCTCCCCAGGATCAGCAAATGAGACATAAATAGGATATTCCAGTAGAAACATTTCCCCAAGGCATTCAAACTAAAGCTGGTCACAGATACAGATTGTTATTCCATGACACACATCTAGACAAGAGAATAATGAATTTTTTTTTCTTTGCAGTTTTTGTAGTTCTGGGCCAGGGCTGGGTTTGAATTCACCACCTCGGCATATGGGGCCAGCGCCCTACCCCTTTGAGCCACAGGCGCCGCCTGAGAATAGTGAATCTTAATCACAAATGCTCCTCACTGCTCTACTTGGTACTACTCAAATTCAAGGTTGGAGGCAAGGGTAAGCAGCTTTAAATGCTGAAAGCTGTGTGGGCCACACTAAGGCCCTCAAAGAACCAGAATTAATCTACCTCTAAAGCCCTGCCATCCTTAAGCAACCACTGATCTGTTTGCTGTCATTATAGATTAAGTTTTATTTCCTGGAATTTTTATAATTAGAATAATACAATATGCATTTTTTTCTGGCTATATACCAATCCTGGACATTTCAGAATTCATCTATGTTGTTGCATGTACCAACAGTATATTTCTTTTATCGTTGGCTAGTATTCTTTTTCTTTTTTGTGGAGACAGAGTCTCACTTTATGGCCCTCGGTAGAGTGCCATGGCATCACACAGCTCACAGCAACCTCCAACTCCTGGGCTTAAGCGATTCTCTTGCCTCAGCCTCCCGAGTAGCTGGGACTACAGGCGCCCGCCACAACGCCCGGCTATTTTTTGGTTGCAGTTTGGCCGGGGCTGGGTTTGAACCCACAACCCTCGGTATATGGGGCCGGTGACCTACTCACTGAGCCACAGGCGCTGCCCTATTGTTGGCTAGTATTCTATAGCATGCATATTTGAATTGTTTGGCTATCACAAATAAAACAGTTATGAACATCCATTTATAAGTCTCAGTATGAACATATGCTTCACTTACCTGGGAGTACCATGGCTGGATCCCATAGCAAAAATATTTTAACTTTTTAAGGAACTAACAAACTGTTTTCCAAAGGGACTGTATCATTTTAAACATATTGATTTTCTTCTTATAGCTAAGCTTTGAGAGTTATTTTTGTGTATTGAATGGTCACAATAGTGACTCTTCTAACCCATAAAGACAGTAAATTCCTCCAGCTGTTTCAGTTTTCTTTAATTTTTAAGATGTTCTTCAAGATTATATATAGTCTATAAATAAAGACAGTTGCGCTTTTTCTTTCTAAATCTGCGTCCCTTTTATTTATTTTTAACCTACAACACTAACTAAAACCTCTAGCTTGATGTTGAATGGAAGTGGTGAAAGTGAACGTTCCTCTCTAGTTCCTGATTTGGGGGGACACACTTAGTCTTTCATCATCAAGAGTGATTACCTGTAGATTTTATTTGGACACTCTTTCCAGGTTGAGAAATCTCTTTTTTATTTTGCTGAGAGTTTTTTATCAGGAATGCATGTTGGATTTTGTCAAATACTTTTTATGAATCTGTTAATAGGATCATATCTTTTTTCTTTTTTTTGTGTACGAACATGATGAATTTGATTGATTTTTGTTTATTTTTTTATTTTTTTTTATTTTTATTAAACCATAGCTGTGTACATTAGTATGATCGTGGGGCACCATACACTTGGTTCATAGATCGTTTGACACATTTTCATCACATTAGTTAACATAGCTTTTGTATGTTAAACCAAACTTATATTACTGAGGTAAAACTCAGTCATAATTCGTTATCTTTATACATTTTTATAATTGATTTCCTTAAAAATTTCCCATACATCTTACACCTATGTTTATGAGAAAAATTTACAATACATCTTACACCTATGAGAAATGTTGGTCTGTAATTGTCTTTCTTGTAATATTATTCTCTGGTTTGGGTATCGAATAATGCTGACCTCATTAAATAAGTTAGGAAGTTCTCCCTCCTCTTCAATTTTCCGGAAGAGCTTGAGTAAAATTCGTCCTCCACAAAAGTCCTTGAACTACCCAACCCCTTCTCTATCTTCTTATATTAGCTTAAACATCATTTCTTGAGAAGCCCCATCTTGAATCCCTAGAGTTTTATATCCTCCCTAGGTGTATGTTGCTATGAGCAACTCTAATTTTCCCTTCATTGACACACGTCCTACTTATAATCGCTTTAGTATTATCAACTTTTTCTGCCAGACTATAGACCTCATAAAGTCAGGGTCATTCTCTGTATTGCTGACTTCACTATTGCCATCATTTAATAACACCTAGCCCATAGTAAGCCTGGACAGCTTCTTTGTTAGGCAAATTAATACTATTTTAACTAAATGTCCTTTTGAGTTTGTAATGAGAAGATCATACTTTTTTCCTGTGAAATAAAATGTTATCAAAAATGTTATTGGAAAAATTTCTTAATGTTGAACCACTACCATACCCTGAGATGAACTCTATATAGCATTCTATGTAATTGTTAGTGTGAGAAGAACAGACTACTAACTTCTCTTTGATTTTGTTTCATTTAGCACTTTTTTCTGTATTAACAGACTAGTCTGTTGCTCATATGTGTAGGTTCGTGACATTTGTTAGAATTGATTCTAGTTTCTTTAAAAGAATCAGAGCGGTGTATTTTTTTCTATTAATTCTCTCATTAGAAAAACAACTAGAGAGTATAGGTAGTTTGAAGATCTGAAATGAGGCCTCTTTTCCACCTCATTTTTTGTAGGAAGTATTACCAGTTAATATTCTCAAATTCTTTGGCAATTATGAGACTTGATCGTACAGTCTACATATTTCTTTTGATTTTTCTTGGTTTATGTTTTTACAAAAAATATAATTTATCCATATGTTAAAATATTTAGTAAAATATTTTACAAACTTTTTCTTTTTAGTTTTTGTTATTTTCTCTTTATCTCAGATTATATTCCATCCTTAGAACTTTTTTTTAAATTTGTGTTTCTTCTTTTTTTATCTTGATTATACAAATAGGTACTTATCTATTTGTATGTATGTATATATGCACCCTGCCTCTGTGTGTGTGTAAGATGTAACTTTTAAATAGCAGTAAATAGTTTAAGAGAGGGAGGGGCTGAAAATTCGGACACACTGGGTTTGCGTTCAAGTCTCATGACTTATTAAATGTGCAATCTTGGGCAATTTTACTTGTGCCTTAACATAATCACCTAAAAAATGTAAATTATTAAAATGTAATAAAAGTTTTCCAAATAGTAACAAATCAATAATTATTAACTGTCATTATTAACATCTTTACTGTAGTAATTTTTATTTTTATTTCCTGCTTTCTTAAACTTTATTTTTATTTATTAGCTTTCTTATTTCTTTTCTGGTTTTTTTTTTTTTTTGAGACAGAGTCTCACTATGTTGCCCTGAGTAGAGTGCTCACAGCAACCTCAAACCGTTGGGCTTAAGCGATTCTCTTGCCCTCAGCCTCCCAAGTAGCTGGGACTACAGGTGACTGCCACAACACCAACGTTGTTGTAGTTGTCATTGTTGTTGGGCAGCCCTGGGCTAGATTTGAACCCGCCAGCTCCAATGTGTGTGGCTGGTGCCCTAGCCGCTGAGCTACAGATGCCAAGCCTCTTCTTCCTTATTTTTGTAACTTCTTATGTGGATTTTTTTTTATTGTTCATGGAAAATCTAAAGAAATGCATTTCTCTGTGGCAATTCCTCTAGTTATACTTCATTATTCTTTTTACTAGGTCATTTTATGCTCTGTGTATGATTCTTACTCATTTGATATTGTTTAAGAGTAATTTTAAATATCCAAGTTGTTGAGGATTTTGTTGGGTTTTGGATTGTAATTTTGTCATTATTGTTAGTATGATTGATCACGATCAGAATGTGCGACCTACCCCACTCCTACCATTTTGGAATTCACCATGGTTTTCTTTGTAACCTAACACTTCATTTGAATTGCCCCCCAGAACTTAGGCGCAAATGATTTATTTAGGACCCAGGAACCAGGGTCAAAGGAACAGAGGGAAGGAGACAGGGAACAAGGAACACCTGACAGGTACATTGTTCAGCTAGTTACTTCTGTGAGCAACGAGGGCTTAGTCCTCTCAAAACCCTCTGAGAAACCAGGTAGAAAACTCCTAAGTATTGTCTCTGAAAGACCGATTTGTGGATTTAATCCACTGTTTCACTGCCCCTGCTTTTTCTCCTAAGGGATATATATGCACCCTGTCCTTCTGAGATTCAGTTGTGTGTGAACAGAGGAAGTCTCCTTGACTTCAGAGAAGCCATAGAAACAGCATAGAGGAGAGAAATAGTCCAGTTCCTGAGTAGGTCTCATCAACCATTCAGGCTTCTGTAACAAAATACCACAGACTGGGTGAATTAAAAACAATAGAACTTTATTTCTTACAGTTCTGAAGGTTAAGTGCAAGATGAAAGTGCCGGCATATTCCGTGTCTGGTGAGGGCTGCTCTTTGGGCTGCTGACGGTGACTTCCTGCTCTAATACCACATGGAAACACAAGGAAGAGGTAAGGGGCTCTCTCAGGCCTCTCCAGTGAGGGCGCTAATCCCATCACTGAGGGCTCCACCCTCATAACCTAATCACCTCGCAGAGGCCACAACTCCTGATTTCAACTTGGTGAAGGTGGGGGGATTTGGAGGGGAGGCTCACGGTCTGCAACAGAAGGCCACTGACAGCTCACAGAACTGTTCCCCACAGCCACAGTTGACATCCCAGGTATCCCAAGGGATTCTGGGGTGGGAACCCGTATTCAATGTTGCACATAAAATCACCCTAAGTTTTTAAAGTTTGCCAATGGTAATGCTTTATTTATTTATTTAATTGTTTTTGAGACAGAGTCCCACTCTGTTGCCCCGGGTAGAATGCCATGGTGTCCTACTTCACAGCAACCTCAAACTCTATTTTTAGAGAGGAGATCTTGCTCTTGCTCAGGCAGGTCTCCAACTCCTCTACTCAAGCAATCCACATACTAGCCTGGGCCTCCCAGAGTGCTAGGATTACAGCCGTGAGTCACTGTGCCCAGCCAATGTTTTATTTTATTTTTTTAAGGATCTTTCAGGCATGACTTCCAGTTTTTCCTTTTAATATTTACGAAAGGGAAGCATAATGTTGCCCAAGGACAATTGGAAAGCATATAGAATAGTATTGCCATTTATAAGAAACGAAGTACAGTTCTATACTCTCTTCTTATGTAATAAATAGAAAATAATTATTCATATATATTTGACTAAGAGTTTCTTTGTATAAAATTGGACTGCAAAGAGTAAATAATCTCTTAACATTAAATAAGAATCAATAGTACAGAAGTGCTTTGAATCATTAGCATTAGCAATTTCCTTAAAATGTATTGTCTTCTTTGCTCTTATTACAAATAATTACGCTGACCTGACAGAGCAACTTTTTATCTAGATAGAATTAATAGCCCGTGAGAATTATATTTGTAATATTATATGGTGAGTCGAGAAAACTTGATTGCCTCTCCTTAATTAACAGACATACAGTTGTGTTCTTTGGTTTCAGTATAAATTATTATTACACCCTGTTCCAGTTCTGAAAAGTTATTCCTAAAAGATTATGAATAGTCTCTTAATATAATAAAGCCAGAACAAAATTAATTGTGGCAAGTAAAAAACATACACTTACAGGGCGGCGCCTGTGGCTCAGTGAGTAGGGCGCCGGCCCCATATGCCGAGGGTGGCAGGTTCAAACCCGGCCCTGGCCAAACTGCAACCAAAAAATAGCCGGGCGTTGTGGCGGGCGCCTGTAGTCCCAGCTGCTCGGGAGGCTGAGGCAAGAGAATCGCAGAAGCCCAAGAGTTAGAGGTTGCTGTGAGCCGTGTGATGCCATGGCACTCTACCCGAGGGCAGTACAGTGAGACTCGATCTCTACAAAAAAAAAAACATACACTTACAAAAACAGAGAGGGAGCTAGGTAGAGTATATATAGAACATCTAAAAATATTTAAGACAGATGATGGATTAACACTGCTACTGGTAATGGGGGATCTTATGTAACATAAGATGTTACAGATGGTAGGAATTATGGGTATGAAAGGTCTCACTTGGACAGATTTTGCTAGTGTTTTTAATAAATGTCCCATTCTAGCTTTAGACAGAGTTAGGCTGTTTCAGAAGTAGCCACACGTGTCATGTGGACTTACAGTACCTGTTATTAACTCATGTTATAGCCTTGAGATACCACGACTGTGTGTGTGGAAGTATTATATTCTCTGCACCACTTTCTTAGTGAGTTGTGAAATTAGCATCGCTGAATTTCTGCGGTTGTAGGTGGAGATCACTGCCCCAGGATAAAATGAAGATGCTCTCAATGAAAACAGCCTTCATTTCTTCTTCTGACTTCAGTCACTTGTATATTCATTGTACAGTTACTGAGTTACTGATACTCATATGAGGTCGTGTGCTAATTGCCAAGGATATAGTTATGAAAGAATATTTGAGTGCTAGTTGGGGGCAGCATAAAAGGATGGCTCAATTTGATAAAGATTATACTAGAAATAAACACAAATTTTGCCTTAGGAAGAATATGGGAAATTTCACCTTTCACAGGTCAGGCTAGGGGAAGGGGGTCGAAAAATTCACTCATGCTGTGGCAGTTGAACTAGGTTTGAAGAATGGTGGGGAAAATCCAAAGAGGGAAGAAAGGGAAGTGGCTTTTTCCAACAAGGAGCAGCAGGTGCAAAAACAGTCCTCAGGGAGTCCACGCGGCTGGGACATATAGTTTGCTTTATTTTATTTGTGGGGGCAGCATCGGAAGAAGATAAATGGTGGGAACCTGGTGACAGGTGAGGCTGGATGATCTGGTAAAAGATATATAAGGATGACAAGAAGATACGAAAAAATGTTAAATTGAAAAGTGACATGGTCAAATGTATACCTTCCAGTGATTATTCCACCTGCTGGGTTGGAAAATGACTTGGAAAATAATAACTTGAAGAGAGGAAATCAGCAGTCAGTAAGAAGAGAAGAATTAATTACCTACCACGAGTTAGACCCAGGGTATAAATTATTAATATGAACCTCTCCATGTGTTCTGTACTATCTACTACATCTCATCTTTACAGAAGAGGAAATTGAGGTATTGCTAAAGATTCTCTGCTTGACCAAATCCTCCTTGGGCTCCTGCTGAACTCTCTGTTCATCTAATTCTGACTTTGAACTTCCGTGATTGCCTCTACAGTGCCTCATTCCAGCAAGAGTTCTGCTAAGTTAGTTTCACCAGAAATCCCAGCTTTGATTTCTGATCACCTTCGATAGCTAATCAGATTCTTTATCCTCTACCACTCCCCAGGTGATGTCACCCTGGCCTGCCTTCAGCAAGAATCCTGTTAGGTTTGGCCAGAATTCCCCCTTGATAATTTTCTCTTTCCTGACCCCCACCCTGCTCCTCGACGACAAATCCCCACCTGTCTGCACTGCATTCAGCGCTGAGCCTGATCTCCTTCTCCTATGCCTACTGCAGTAGTTCTCCCCCATGAATAAAATCAGCCTTACCATCCTCAACAAGCATCAGTAATATGTTTTTTCTTTTCCATCACAGAGATGATTAAGTAAATTCTCCACGTTCTCAGAGCTGTAGGTGGCAGATCTGGGATTCTAAAGCAGGCAGCTGAGCTCCAGAGTGTGTGATCTCAGTCATTGAACTGTATAAACTCGAATTTTTGTGGGCACTCACTCTGCATAGACAGTGTATTACCACTTGGCATATATTATCCCATTTACTCCTCACAAGGACTGGAGGTAGGTAATCATATTATCTCACTTTATGGATGAGGAAACTGAGGCACAGAGGGAATGAATACATTTCCCAAGGGAGTTCAGCATGAATCCAGAATGAAGATTTGGACTCATGCTGTCTCATTCTTGAGACTGTGCTTTCAATTGCACTGGAATACCCTTCATTAGCAAGCAACTCCTATGACTACATAGTGGATCTAATTACTGAAGCTGAAACTTACCTGATATAAAACCATCAGAGGGAAATGGAAGGATCCAGAATGAATGAAAATAAGTATGTCATGATCAGAATCTCTTAACTTCCTTTGGTGAGGCTGGACTTACCCTTTTCCATGATTGGAATCTTCCTCACTCGATTCTGAGCTTTTTAAAGAAAGGGATTCTGATGTGTTCATCTGTATATTCCCAGATACAAAATAAACGTGAGATAAACACATTAATTAATGCTTCTCAACCTGGGAATGGTCCAACACAGCCTGGGAGGTCTCTGAACAAGAAGAGAAAGTGTATCTGCCTGGGTGGTGCCTGTGGCTCAAAGGAGTAGGGCGCGGGCTCCATATACTGGAGGTGGAGGGTTCAAACCCAGCCCCAGCCAAACACTGCTAAAAAAAAAAAAAAAAAAAAAAAGGAAGAAAAAAGAAAGTGTATCTGCCTGTTATGGATGCTAAAGGGCAAACCCACAGAGAAAATGCGGGACCTGTGCCACCCGGGAAAGGAGCCACCAAGTACATATGACTAATTTGATTTAAATTAGGTGAAATTTTCAATTGCTCAGTCATACCAGGCAAATGCTCAATAGCCACAAGTCATGGCTACTCTAGAGCACCATGCTGTCAGAGATTACTCCCACCACAGCAGAAATTTCTGCTGAAGAGCCTTGCGATGTTCCCCTTGAAATGTCTGTGTTCAAACACCCTGAACATCTTTCTATAAAGCAGATTTCTGGATCCTATTCCAGACCTGCTGATCAGAATTTCTTTGCAGAGAGCCAGGAACTTTGCATTTTTAATATTTATCTATATGATTTCTTTTAAGAAATACCAGCCTCAATCTTCAATTTCAAATATTTTTGTTCAAAAATTCCTTTGTTCAAATAAAATCTCACCTAGAATTCCAGAAGGGAAAACAAAGAAAAATGGAACAAGTTAAAGTGGTGGAGATGATAAGCCTGGGTGCCAAACCAACTGCCCAATCTCCGTGAAACACTAGAGAGCAAAGACATTGAACTTTGCATTTTGGAAACTATTGATCCTGGAGATTATGGGAACTTCCCAGAAACTCTGAGGTTCTAACTCCCTAAAGAACAGAAACATTGATGATGGGAAGATGCCGTTATCAGTGCCATGACCCTAGAGCCCAGGATCCATCACAAACTGGACTAGGGAACATGGGTCATATTTTAAACACAGGTGATGGAACAACTAATATATGCCAAGCGTTAAAGGTAGCTGTGTCCCACAGCAAGGCAGGCTCAGTGCCAGCTCGTCCTAGGATTGTTGAGAAGTGAGGGATTAGGTCACACTTGTCCTCTCTAAGTCTCCAATTCTGCAGGGTTCTCATCACACCCGTCCTGGTGTTCTCAGTGTGCTAGGTTTTGGCAGCTGCTATGGCCCTATGTAACTTCTTGGGAGTGGGCTATCCACAGGCTGGAGATTGATCAGGCAAAGTGTGAAGACATAACTTCACGAGTTGGTGAGAAGATATGCAAAGAGGTTGGGAAAGGGTGACTTCAGTTCATGTCTGAAGTTTAAGATTGGATCCAGGAGATATTTCAGCTGAGGTGGTGTCGACAAGTATCACCTCAGTCACAGTGCAGGTTAGCATGGGAGAAGAAAAGAGGCTCCTTTACATCTGAACATACTGAGTAGCAGGCCATACCACCCGGCTGCCTGCTGTGTTCCTGAGGTTGGCCACCTTCCAGCAGAAGTCAACATTATCGCGTTAATTGCCAGAAAGCCCTGGGCTGGAACTTTTACTGGTTAATGAAGTAATGTTTCTAAACTTACTTTGCCATCTTTGAGGGATTATTGCCACACAGTAATGGGGGAGGCAGGCATCATATCATCCTCATTCTTACACCCTAGGCTCAGCTTAACAGAGAGTCATTGAGCAACTTATCCAAATATGTCAGATAAAGTCTATAATGCCACCATTAGAGCAATTGCTTTGTAGATGAAGTCTTTTATCCTCAGTAAAATTCAAGTGATTTGGCAAAAAATGTTTTTTCCTCTGGGTGTGCCATGGTTGTGCCGTAGTTGAACACTTGAGTAGATGATCATCAGTGCATGCAATGATGTTTATTGAATTCCATCTTTTGTTCTGGATCCTTCCAGCTCTGACATTCAATAGCAATCATGTTGTATTAAACTAAAGTGAGACCATTGAATGAAGAACAAAGGCAAAGAAAGAAGGCTATTCTTTTAAGCTATTTCTTATTTGGGGTATTTCATTTGTAAACTACAGGGCATATCGTATTTATTTAACTTAATCGATCAGAATGACACTTCATTAAATTAAGAAATTTAATTAACTAATGAAGATTTCACGTGTCTTCTTTTTTTACGTTCATATTAAGGCAGGCCATTTTGATGACAACTTTTATAGCTGTGATTAAATATTTCTAATAGATTTAGTTGAAATTTGCAAATAATAAGGGATATTTCATCTTTATTTTATCATTCATGACATATCCAATTTAGCCTTGAGGCCATCACCCAGGCATTCTGTGTCTTCTCTAATTTCTGTTCACACATCTGTGCTGTGCTCAGGAAGCAGCTTGGTTACCCACAGAACAATTTCATCCATAAAAAGCAGAAATGGGCCCACAGAGGAAATGCTCCTTTCCCTGCTTTGATATGTGGGTAACGGTCACCCCAAGTGACCACCACACATGTATATCTCACAGCTTAATCAGCATACATCAAGATATGACAGCTTGGCATGTGTTCCCTTTTATGACATTTTTAAGAGGTCATTCTGCTGATGTCTGTCCACCCCAGTGGTGAGAGGCCTATACCTCTCAAGGAACAGTGGTTAATTAACTGTTTGACCTTGATCTTTAAGGGTGGCACCTGTGGCTCAAGGAGTAGGGTGCTGGCCCCATATACCAGGGTGGTGGGTTCAAACCTGGCCCCAGCCAAAAACTGCAAAAAATAAATAAAATAAGAGATTGATTTTTAGTAAGTTTATATTCACCCAAAATACATCTTGTTCTTACCTTATATTTGATTCTAGACCTGCCTTTGAGACTCACTCATTCATCCCAACATTCATTTGCTGTGTATTACATTCTAAGCCTTGGAATGGATGGAAACCAGGGCCAAGCAAAGCAGCTTACTCTGTACTCACAGAGGTCCCAGCATGGTGATTAAGCCAGTCTAAACGTCTCCTTCTTCAGTTCTCCCTCACAGGGTGTGTTATCCAGCTCCATTACCATCCTGGTCTTGCTCCTTCCATATGTGAAGGTGGCCCACCCACAGCTGAAAGCTAGATCTTTGCCTGTTTTCTGCTGTGTCCAATACAACATACCTCTATAAGGAGCTTTCTTTAGTACAAAAATATAAATCAGGTCATCGGAGGCCAGAATGAGAGGGAATCTACTTGTGGGGAAGGTTGGCTGGCCTCTTCAGAAATCTGTCCCACTGAGCCACTCTCCACAGTGCTTATTCGACTTCCTCCACCTGGACCACAGCTTGGGCACCAGAGAATGGACCCAGAGTCAGACAGCCTCCATTTAATGTCCCCCAGTCAGACGCAGACAGAACACACGTCCTCATCTTTCCGGAAACGTTGCCCCATGAGCACTGCAGCATTTTGGACTCACCAAGTCATACAGATACTCAGAAGCCCAAAGTGAGGCCATGCTGTGACTGCCAGCATGCCAGGGTCTAAAGGGAAAAAAAATAAAAGGATCAAACAGAGCGCCTCAATTTTTTTTCCATGCTGATTTCACATGAGTAACCTCTTCAGAAAGATCATGCCCCCCGACCCTATCTCACCATTTTTCAGACTCTCTAGGAAGGCATCTTGCATGGACTGAGGGTTGAAGGACACAGGAACTGGAATCCTAAACTGTCAGAGCTAGAAGGGCACCTGTGGGTTGCCCAGTGAATGTCATTCACCTGCAGGCAGGAAGCAGCTTCACCAAGGCAAATGACTGCCCAACGGCTGAGCCAAGGGCTTGCCTAGAATCTCTGGTACTATTGTACCTTATTAAAATGAAGTTCCAGCTGTTGCTGTGAGTGTTGAATGCCCCATATGGTGGGAGGAGCTTTTCTCCTGAAAGGAGCAGGTGTTCCTTGTGTTCTGGTCCTTAGATCAGAAACTAGAACCAACCAGAGGGAGGTTAACTTGCAGCTATGGTGATTCCTAGTGTTTGTGGTTTAATTTTCCTAAATCCAGACACTGGGTGCAGGCTGAAGACAACTCATTCATACTTTGTACACTTTGTGCAGCTAGTCAGTGCCCTGTTTGAACCCAGAGCTGCCCTAGACCTCTGTGGGGCATTCGTCAAACTCCACAGAGCTCGGGATCCCTGGCCTGTGCTGCTGAGCTAACTCCCTGGCACCCACCCCCACTGCATTGGCCTGGGCACCCCTCCAGCTCCAGCTGAAGCCCTCCCATTCTCTCCAGGAACACACACCCACCCCTATGGCCTCACACCATTTCTCCCCTGAGCACCAGTTTCAGCTGCTACACTCTTGTTTTCCTGCTGCTCCAGTGCCGCTGCCTTCCTCGGGTGTGTTTTTTTGTTTGTTTATTATGTTATGTTTGGATTCCCTTTCTACATGGATTTCTATGTCTTGCTTCCTATCAAAGTTATAGTCTCCTGAGGGGAGGGGAAAAGATGAGCCTCAAATTGCCAGTATCTCCTTGCTGTACAGACCTTTCCTTACCTGCCAACTCACAGCTGCAGAGCTGAGGCCCTGTCCAGGGCAGGTGCTTTATAACACAGATGCACCAACTGGCACATTAAAGACTCGAGCCCCTGGCCTGCAGGAATGGGGGGAAATTGCCCTGTCACTGGCCCACTATCCCAAGCTTAACAATGGTACTCTTGATTATCTTGGGTGGGCAGTGGGGTCTTTGGAAACTGCAACCCACATTGCTTTTCCTAGGTCTGTCTCCTTCCACTCAGGTATTAAAATCTCCCTTCCTGTGTGTGCCCTATCATGGACATTCCTTTGGGAGACAACTTCTAGTCTGTACTGATTCTGAGTGGCCCGTTCGCATACGCCTTTGTCCAACTTTCTTGTCACCCATTTCAGTCTTCTTTGCAGCTAAGCTGTTGGCAACTGTTTATGACTCTGTAGAATTCTCACTTCTGGCACTATGGATAGCCAAACATACTACACTACATCCTCCCTGTTGGGGGATTTCCCTCCCTACTGTCCTTCAAGGTCAGTGAAGGCTGTGGTGCTTCAGCATAACGTGTGGACACATCTGGAGAGCAGACTTGCGGACTAAGCAGACTTCTCTTCCTTAGTCAACTTATCAGAAGAAACGCCCCAGAAGCCCATAGTCATGGACCAACAGTGAGAAGATGCTGCAACAGGGGTTGGTTTTGAAAGAATCTGTGCCACCTGGTCCCACCTATTTTTACCTTCTAGACCTGCCCAGGCTTTCTGTTATATGCTTTCTTCACTTGTTATTAGATTGCTCTGTGTGCAACCAAATGTGGTGCTCATTAAATGTAGCCCAGGGGTCAAAAAACCATTTATGAAGGGTCACATAGTAAGGCCATATGGTCTCTGTTATAATTACCTAACTCTTAATGTAGGTGAGAACAGCCAAAGACAATACTCAAATGATTACTTGTGTCTGTGTTCCAATAAAATTTTACTCATAAAATCAGGCAGTTGGCCACAAACTGGAGTTTACCAACCCGTACCATAGTCCTTTTTGAGACCAAATTTGAGTTGACAAATCAAATGAACTACCAGAGCCACCTCTAGATGCATCAGCAAACATGCAATGTGGAATGGCTAGCAATAAAGAATTTGGCCCAGTCCATGGTTAAACCAGTCTCCTTGGTCTAACACTCATATAATCCACTGCCACTCGTGTTCCCCAGGTTTCTACCAATATTTGTTAACACAATTTGAATCCTTTTTGGTGCAAGCTATTCCTACCTGGGCCTTAGTGTGCACCTGATTCTGTGGAGCACATAGGGATATGGCCCTAGCTGTGGGCCTAGTGACAACAGGGAGTGCTTAGGTGGGATTTGAAGAGATGGATAATCCACTGTTAAGTCATTTACCCCAGGCAAGCTTATAATAAGGCTTTTCAAGGAAAACAAGGAGAGTCTCCTAAGACACAGTGGGCCAAACTAATTTTATTAGTAAGGGAAATCCAGAGATACTTGGAAGTTTAAGATGGCCAGTTTTATAAGGGTCCACTAAGATGTTCTCATTCCAAAGTTTAGTATCCTAACATTTCCATTGAATTCAACTGTTATGGCAATTCAGTAATTGACACAAAGAATTTTTGGTTGACTTTTTAGCAATATAATCCTTGTAGTTATTAAGAAATGAAAGCTTATTTCAAGGTTGAAAACTGTCTGATTCCCAATCCATGACTTGAACTGATAGTTAAAAGAACCAGAACTGGTCATTTATTTTCTCCCTGTAATTGCTCATGTTCACTCAGGAGACTCCACCTCACACCACTGTCCACGTAGCTGCCATGACTGCCATAGTGGTCAATATGGCAGCCACTTGAGTTCAGAGGCATCTCCTTGGTGCACATTTCATCATGTTCAATCCCAGCTGACAGCTCAATTAATTGAGGTGTCATGGCATGGCATGGATTACTATTGATAACATTTTACTAGCAAAACAGGAATAATTTTTTTTTTTTTTTGGCGGGGGCCGGGTTTGAACCCGCCACCTCTGGTATATGGGGCGATCGCCCTACTCCTTGAGCCACAGGTGCCGCACAAGAATAAATTTTTTAAAAAGAATAAATTGGCAAAAAGAGAATAATTTTTTTTTAAAGATAGCACTCAAAGTTAAAAATATAATCAAACCAAGTCCCAAATTCCATCTTCCTGTCTCTACCTCCCGAGACTACTTTTAATAACAATTCTGTATCAATCTGGGTCCAATTAGGAAATAGAAACCATATAGTTATTTGAACAGAAAAGAATTAATGTAAGAAATTATTAGCTATAACAACAGTTATAGTTAATCCATGAAAGAGTAAAGAGAGTCCTGCACAAAATTCCCTAAATTAATGGAGAGTATCTAAATGAAAGAGAAGCAAACTGGAGGGGCACATGGCCCCCTCCCAGGATGGATCCACCTCTTTGAAGAAGGAGGGGTTTGCATTCTTTTGGCTGTATGGAGGTTCCCTGGGTTGTCCAGGTCAGAGCTGCTCCATAGATACCAGGCTGAGAGAAAATGGCAAAAAGCAATACCCCTCCCAGGGCAGCTGGGCTGAGACAGTGAGTAGAGCCCCACAGAAGGAACCAGGAAGCAAGAAATGCGCTTCTCGGGTGAGTGTGGGCCAAAGCTGGCAGGGGCTGAAAAGGGACTGGTGCAGGCAGGGCTGGAAGGTCTGCTACCTGAGTGCCTGTGAGAATCGCTGAGGACCCACCACAGACAGGGGTACCATGGTCAGCCAACAGGACCTTGTTCACAGGGGAGCCAGCAAAACTTGATGGGAGTGGTGAGCCATCAGTGGATCTCCCTTAAATGAGATGCTGACAGCTGAATTGTAGGAGCAGGAAACAACACATTAGCATCAAGACAAGAAGCCCTTCCTCCTGCTCTGTGTCCCTTTAGAGCCCTCTGCTGAGAGCGCTAAATGCTTCACAAACTGGCAAAGGAGGTATTTTCAGGGTCCCACACTATTACCACAGAGCAAGAAGAGAAAAGTGGACCTGGAGCCAAGGGACAATGGGTTGCTATTTGGCACAGTAGCATCAATTATCATGATAATAATTAATGTTTCACAGAGTCTTTATCTAGTCCTCTCAATTATTTATTTAAAGGGGGAGGAAATTGAGGTTCAAAGGAATTGATTAATTCAGAGTCCTACAACTAGTAAAGAGAGTCAGCATTCAAAGGAGATTTTTGGATGCAACATGAATTCTTCCTACTGAACTCACCGGCTTCCCCTGGGGGGACTAGAAAGAATGGAGAATTCATTGATTATTTCATTAGACCAGTATTTATGAACACTGACTATGTGGCAGACACTGAGGCAGGTACTGGATCTTCAGGGAAGAGAAAAGACGTGGTCTCTGCCCTCATGTAGAGCGGTGTCAGCAAATTTTATCTTAAAAGACAAATATTAATAATAATATTTGAGGCATTGCAGGGCCAAGAAGAAAAAAAGAAGGATATTATGTACATGCTTATATATACATTGAAAGGTAAGGATTTAAAAGGTGGAAATCATTCTTAACTGTTCAGCAGTGTTGGCTGTAATAACAGTTTGTTGCGCTGATGAATATTTTGTTGATTCCTGGTCTAGACTAGGAGAGAAATAAAAAATAAATACACAGGTGAGCACAAAGTGCCAGGAGGCCCCAGACAAAAGGAATCATTTCTGGGGGAGAGTTTCATTAAGACTGAGAACTGGAAGACGTTCGTTATGATTGAGGAAGGACATTGTAACCAAGACCTGAAGAGGGAGGGGGTAGCTGGACAAACAGCTGAGGATGGAGCATTCTGCGCAGAGGCCACAGTCCTGAGGGGAGCAAAATGTGGTGCATTCGCGGACGTGGGTCACAGCATCAGCAACCACAGGATGACAACAAGGATAATCACACACACACACACACACACACACACACACACACACACGGGGGAAGCAGGGTGCATGCAGCAAAAAGGGAAAGGATATGGACCTAATGAGGAAGGTGGGCCAGATCATGCAGGGTCCGGTGAAGGGACCAGCCTAGAGGACGCCGTGCCTGGGAGCAACCAGAGTGCTGGGGAAGGTGGAAGAGAGGAGGGCAGCCAGGGCAAGGGCAGATGCTTGTTCTGAGACAGGAGCCTCACAACCTCCCAGCTGTGCCATGAAATGCTATTGCATGCGTCAACCTTCAGGGGAGGCCCTGCTTCTCTCTCCCCCAACCCTCACCAGCAAACATTCCTTTAGGTCTGTACTTTGATGCATTCAAAGAGAATTCAAACCATCTTTGCCTTTCATAATTTAATCTGTTGCCCAGGCCTGTCAGAAAGTGCCGGAAAGCAGCTGATGGCTTCCCCCTGTAGTTCTCGGTCCTGCAGCAGAAGGACCTAGAAGCAGCAGACAGGAGAGCTGGGTCTCTGCTCTGACTCCCCCCGGATCTCACCTTTCACCTTTGCACCTGGGTTCTTCTGATTTAATTAGTCACAGAAACAGGATAATGTCACGGCTAAGAGCATAGGCTCTGGAATGGAGCGCTTTGGGTTCATGTCTCTTCTCTTCCAGCTGCATCATTCACTCCTGTTCCCTCATGTCCCCATCCTGAGGATGGGATCATTACTGTACCCAGCCGGCAGGACTACTGGGAGTGTGCGCTGGCTGTGGGAAAGCCTGTGCGTGGCACACAGAGCCCCTCCGTAACTGTATGATATAGGCAGGCATTCTAAAAAATAATTTTAGTTTTTAGTTGACATATAATAACTGCACATATTTATGAGGTTCACAGTGATGTTTTGATACCCATGGATGGCAGGACTGGAAGATAACCTACAGATGAGGTCCACCTCCACATTCAGACCAGGGTAATTAATATATCCATCATCTCAAACATTTGTTTGATCATTTCTCTGTGTTCGGAACATTCACTATTCTCCTTCTAGCTATTTGAATCTATATCATAGATTATTGTCAACTACAGTGGCCCTACATTGCTATGGAACACTAGAACTTTCCATCATTCTATTCTATGGACAGTGTACTTTAGGCACAAGATCATGTCTTTTGCCTGACACAGCGTGACAGGGTTGGTCTCAAATTCAGGTCTTCCCACTCTCAGGCTCCTGCTCCCCAACACCACGCCCTGGCGTGATGACTCGGGGCAAAATGCTTCAGCCTGGGGGACTCTGTTTACCCAACAGTAAGGTCAGGGGGAGAGGATGAACATCAGCCCACAATCTCTTCCTGACCTCTGTCCACATGCTTACAATCCATTCTGGTCACTTTCACACTAATTCTGGTTCTGTTGCTGTGGTCTCCCCAGATTGCTGTGGGGACTCTTGGTGAGGACAGGGCCCAGCCGCCTGAAAAGTGCCAGCACTTTCCCAAGGAAGGTCTGCATCAGCTGCCGGCCTCTGCTCTGTACGCCTGTAAGTTACCTTGTCACATAAAATTCTCCTTCTGACACTGTTTCCCTTTAGAAAGAAAGTAAATCATAACTTTTCACTTAGGCATTTCTACTTCGAGTCAGACCTGCTTTAGCCTGAAGTTGAAAAAGTGTATTTGGTTGGATCACATTTCAACTCAGTCTAATAGATATTTGCTTAAGGGGAAAAAAGGTTAAAGAAAAAAGGAAAATGTCAAAATGGAATAATAAAATGGTCTATAAACAGAAGCAGGTTTTCTGTGATACGTTACCCCGATAAAGCCGATAATGGTTCCCAAATGCACCGTCCTGGGCTGATGCCAGGCTGGGTGGTGGGGGGTTCTGGGTTATTTTCAATTTTACTGTTGCCAAGCCATGACCTCATCCTCTTGGAATTCTCTCCCACCAAAAAGCTGTATCGAGTTATTTGTCGGCCGAAATTCATTTGTATGTGAATTCATCGGAAACATGTGTGGCCACAGAAGTAGCCGAGAGGGAAATCTGGGGGAGGAGAGAGAGGAATTTGCAAGGAAACCCTTCCCTTTGTTTTAATGCAACAAGCCGGTCCTTGCAGGACCTCAGGGCTTTGACAGTGTTGGTCTTGGGCTGCTGCTCTCTGTGACTTCCCTGTGCCCTCAGCAATCCAGATCAGACTCCCTTCTCTCCAGCAGAAGATGGAATGGTCCTCGTCACCCACCGGCCACAGGCCCTGAGGCTATTCTGTGGGATGGACTCAGGTGTGAGAGTGCAGGATCCTTGGCCAACAGCCAATCCAAAGATACTACATGATGCATAAAACGACAACAGCTTTGGCTGCTGTTTATCAAGCACCCGGTGGAAGTGCTGCCAAACATTACCTCTGACTTCACAACCAAGTGCATGGTACGGCCAGTCTCTATTTCACAGACGAAAACACTGAGGCTCTGGATGTTAACTCCTTAAGAGCACATGGGTATTTAGGAGCTTAATCAAATTTCAAGGCCAAGTCTGTTTTAAATAAAGCTTCCCCTCTAATCACAATGCTTCTACAAACAGAAGTCTTAAAAGGGTTTACAGAAGAGAAAGATACTTTAGGCTGGCAGAGCAGGGAAGGCTTCATGTAGGAGGTTTCATCTGAGAAAGATGTGACAAAGCATTTGGACAAAGGGAGATACACTCCAGGCAGAATAAAAGTCGGGAAGAAAGTGAAGCTTCAGGAAAACGAGGACTGACTGCTTCAAGGAGTAAAGAGCCTGCTTTGACTCCTGAAGGCGACGTAGGAAATACCTCCTGAGCTTCCAGTGTGAAGAGCAGCTGATTTTTAGATGAATGGACAGGCTTGACCTAAGGGAACATGGAGATTCAATGACAAACCTTGACGTGCCATGAGCCATCGTCTGGCCTCAAAGAGGAAAGGGACAGCACGGGAGACCTTGGGGGCAGTCAGGAGAGAGGGCACTGGGCAGCAGGCTGATGGAGTGGGCAGGACAATAATCCAGGGGACTTTGTGATGGATGACACATGAGATGGAAAGGGAGAAAGCCAGCCAGTGCGAATGCCGGTTGCTGGTCTGAGTGGCTGTGCGGTGGGCAAGACCACTCGTGGAAGGGGGACTGAGCTGTGGGCAAAATGCTTCGGGGCACGTTCAGCTTATGCTGTGTTATTTCTGTCACTCCAGCTCTCACATGGATGGATTGAATCAGGCTTCTCTTTGCCCACCCTCTCTCTCCCAGTGCCCAGCACGGTCCTCAGGGTGTAGAACGTGCTCAGGGGAAAGCACTCATGGCTAGACTGGCACTGTCCATGGCCCCTGTGGCCTGACAGAATTGACCACCGACAGAGCAGAGAATGGCCAAACCCAGGCAGCACAAGCACCACAGCAGCAGCTCAGACCACGCTCTACATACAGACAGACCCAGAGGAGCAGCTGTCTCAGACTGTCACATGGCGGCATTTGGAATGGGAAGAGATCTGGCACCAGCATGGGACCCTGCCTGTTGTCACTGCCAGTGTAGAGATGGACCCATGCTACCAACCAGTCTTCATGGCCAAAGGGCTCAAAGGACCAGGAGAAAATCCTGTTCAGAACAGATGGGAGGGAGAATCTGTTTTGCTTTTCAATCAAGCCCTTTGTCTTGCACAAAGCAACCTGGTAGGAAATTAATTGTTCTATTGTCTTCTCCAACATGGAGACTCTGATATTAGGGAGAATAGTTTCCCATAAGAATGATGGTTCATGTGTCTGGAAAAATGATAATTTTTTTCTAGTGTCTTCCAAAATAAGCATCATAAATATTGCATATATCACAGAGGCTTGGAAAAGCAGGATCGAGTACCTCATCATGTCCCTGATGGACAGAGCCTTTTATTCCTTGGCTTTCCGGTCTGTGTCCACAGGCAGACAGTGGACTGTGTCCACATGTGTCTTGCTCATGGCATGTGGTCTCCTGTTTCCAGGGCCATGTTTACCCATAGGACCCCATGTAAACCAGACAGCAAGAACAGAGTTGATAAAGACACACCTGTCATGGAGCTCTTAATTTCCAAGAAGGGATGCTCCATTTTGAACTTGAGAATCTCTAATTTTGGAAAGTCATAATTATAAGCCCCATGACATGGAGCTTTTCAAATGCTAACTACATGAAGAAAGTAGGAAAATGAGCCTCCTCCAGGTACCTATTACTATTTTTCCCATTTTGGCTTTATCTATAACTCCCCACACACTTTTACTTGCTATGTTCGTTTCCCCAAATTGTGATTTGATGGGGCCTGACAACATGTGACAGCAGATTTCAGCAGAATCATAGGAGGCTCTGCTGCTTCTGGATTAGGATACTTTGATGGCAAACGCCATATTTACCTTCCTACCTCCAGGGCTTGCACAGGACCAAGTGTGCAACTGGCTCTGAAAGAATGACGGGAAGACCCCTCACCAGGCTTGTGGTTTTGGAAACATCCTTGTATCTCTTCATCCCTATAGTTCTCACCTGCAAAGTAGGAACAAGGAAATCTGCCTGATAGAGCAGTGCTGAGCATTAAATCAATGCATGGAATCGATGTAGTGCAAAGCTAAGCCCGCAGCAAGCTTAGCAATGCTCTTGTCTTCCTTCTCCTTGGCTGTAGGAGTCCAGGCCTTCCTAAGATGGAGAAAGTAAGAACAGTAGGTAGAAAGAAAAAGAAAAAGAAAAGCAGAGTTGAATTAATGAGGATTAAAGGAGGAAGAGGCAAGAGAAAAAAATCAATATGGAGTTAATAGAAGGAGAGCAACCCGAGAGAGCTCTCCCAAGGACCCTGAAATCCAGCTCTACGGCAGGCGTGTGGAAGAACGCTGCATGCCAGAAGACGTTGCTCTTGAGTTCCCCGTGTCCCCTGTTGAAAGCAGGCCAAAGGGCTTGGCACTGTTTGCCCCAGACAGTTCCCCTATCTCCCTTTATCCCACCTCAGCCCTTGGGGTCTCTTCAACCCTTCCCCAATTATTGCTCCCGGACTTGCTACCTAGAGAGTATCTGGGGACATGCCATATTGGAGTGTGAAGGGACGTGGGCTCTGAGGCTTCCGGGAAAAGAAGTGCATTCCCTTCCATCTGGTCTGGTGAGGTCCTAGGCACAGACCATCAGAGCACGGTGTGATATAAACCATGGCAGAGCTCAGCTACCCAGAGGTGGCTGTGGACAGTGGCTCATAATCAGAAAAGACTTCTCTAGGAGAATAGGAGAAGTTAAGCTGTGTTTCGAGCAGTGAGTAAATGTTTACCTACTAGAGAGAGTAGTGAAAGGATCTATTTCCAGAAGCAGTAAAAGTCTTATATTTGATTAGCCCATGGGTGAAACCATTTTTTTTAAACTACGCACACATATTCTCATTAGCTGAAAAATACACATATACAATCACCCCTACACACGAACCTCAAATTCTGTTCCTCTTCATCCACGCTAGCCTTGGGTAACCCAGGACTGCTTCCACGTTCTACAGATTAGACAACTGAGCTTAGTGCCTTGTGAGACTTCAGCTCCCCTGGTTCCAGCTCACAGGTTGCCTATGACTCAGCTGCCGGGAACCCCTCTGTGAGGTAAGCCTCGATCTAGAGCCCACTCCTAGCACTTTTTGCCTTATAGTTACCTGTGACCTTGTCACCCATTCCTCTAGCCTGCAAGTTCCTCCACGGTGGGAATTGTTAATCTCTACATCCCCTGCCACCAACACAGGGGTCTAGTAAAATGTTGGTGTAAACAAACATTTGTTGAAATTAAAGTAACTGAGCCTTAACCCAAGGCTAAAAAGTGAAAACTGCAACAGTCACCAGATGGTCTGCATTCTTCTGGCAAACAGCGCCATGTGAAGAACATCCAAATATGTGGCTGGCTTTTGCATATTCCGTCCAGATGTTTGGCTTCAGGTAGAAGCAGACGAGGAAATCCTTAATGCACAGACTAGTGTTTCTTACCATGTCTAACCTCCAGGCCGCCCTCTTGTCTCCTGTACTGAGGCTGCAGCTAATTCAACATTCTTCAACAGGCAAAAAAAAAAAAGTGCCCTGGATTGGACTTGTAAGAAATGAGGGAAAGGGAGGGAGAGCAGAGGCCACCCAAAGCCCCTGGGGCGGGAGAGCGCTTGTCATGTTGGAGGGAGACAAAGGAGGTGTGGGCCCACTGACTGTGGGCACAGACGGGAGGTGGGAGGGCAAGGAGTAAGGTCTGGGTCAGGGCAGAGCCGCCTGCCTCCGCCTTACCGGTCATAGCAGGAACTGGGACTTTTACTCTGAGTGAAATGTGAGTTTAGAGCAGGCCTAAAAATCAATCGCATAGTATAAATTACATTTTCAGGGGAACACTCTGACATCTTCGAGCCTAGCCTACAAGGGGGGGCCGGGGAAGGGAAGGAAAGAGGCAACAGGACTTAGGAGGCCACCACCAGCATCCAGGTAAGAGGTGGTAGCGGCTTGGATTGAAGCCGTTGTGGCAGGAACAGTGAGAGATGGGTAGAGTCTGGATGAATTCTGCCTTCCATTTCCCGCTCGTGGTTGGACTCCAGACAAGTGCCAGTGCAGAAACACTGTTGCATGCCTGAAATTGCACAGTAGGGCAGCAACATTTTATATCCTCAATGAAGGAGCAGGCAGACAGATGCACCAGTTCTGGAAGGACCCGGATGCTGGCCCTCAGAGGCCTCCTCCCAGATAATCTCACCTCGGCCTTCTCCTGCCACTGGGACGGGCACAGATGCTGAAGGAACAGAAACCGTGAAGTCTGCCCATAGCTATGGCGAGGGAGAAGAGGGGCTGTCTGTGAAAAAAAGAAAAAAGGAGAGGTAGTAGAAGTCATTTGTTGATGCTTTTTTCAGTTTGTGCAGGACACATAACCAGGATACAAGCAGGAATTTTGATCCTCTGAATATAATTTAAGAGAGAGGTCAATACACGTTGGAAATTCAGGTGGCAGTGAGGGACAAAGGACTGATTGGGACAGAAACCACCAGAGAGGGTCGCATCCAGAGGAAACCACAAGGCAGCAGGCTCTCACAGGTTGGGGTTCTCACAGGTTGGGCGATTGAGGATCTGATCTCCAAAGCTCGTCCAGATGTGCCCCCGCCCCCCATGTACCTGCACATCCTGGGCTCCTCCGGGAGGTTCAAGCCTCCCAAGTTTGGGGCAATGTCAGGTTCTCTCCTCCTCCCCCAGCTGAGTGCAGTTGTCAGGAGCAGCATATTCTGTACAGAGCACACAGTGGCTCCATCCACCCTCTGTTTCCAACCTAAAGCACCCCAGTGGGGCAGGAGTTAGATTCTTCATTTTACAAAAGAAACAGGGGAGAATTAGCAGGAACATACGAATAATCATACAGCAAGTTAAGGAGACCCAGTCTGCCAGTACACCGAAGCCTGCCCTCTTAAAGATGATCAGGGCCTCCCTGCAGGACAAGCAGGTTTGTCTGGCTTCGAGGCTAATAAGGGGAATTTGGAGGTTGGGTGTGAGCACCCACCTTCACGAGAGGTCCGAAGGGAAAGCAGTGCCCCACAGTCAGTCCTCTCCCCACCCCAGTCCTGGCGAAAGCAGCTGGTGTGCTTTTTCTCTTGCCTGACTTTCTAGAGATATAACATAGATCCATTTCAAGGAGCTGTTCTGAGAGCTGTAATACTCCTTCTAGAACAAAAGCTGCTAACTTGGCTGCACATGAACCACCTGGGCAGCTTGAGAAAATACTGATGCCCAAGTTTATCCCAGGAGTCTTTCCTTCAATTGCTCTGAGGCATTGCAGTGGAGAGTTAAGGTGAAAAAACATCACTCCAACATCTCCTTTTAGTGTCTAAGCAGGAGTTAGGACAACTGAAATCCTTAAGTATGCATATTCATTAATATGTAAGCTATTATAAATACTGTTGCAATTTCAACATCCAAAAATGTAACAATTTTTCTGACTACTTTGGATCCTTTTGGGAGCATGAATTTCCAAGAACAGAATTAACTTACTGAATTAGCAAAATTAGAGATTAAAGAGTATGAACAATTTTAAAACTCTTGATGTATACTGATGACTTGTCCTCCAAAAAGATTGCCCCATTTGTGTTCTTTTAATTTTTTTTTTTAAATAAGAATGTCTATATCCAAATTCCAAATAGCCAGAGCTGTTCAGTCATGGAATGGGCTTACTTAGAATAAGTAGTGAGTTCCTCGTTATTGGAAGTGTTCAAGCAAATCTAAAGAGCACCCTGCCACTCCCTGAGGGCCCAGAGCAAGCGTGTCTGTGATATAGCACCCCTGGGCTTGACTATTTACTATTGCCTGGAGAGTGCACAGCCACAGGGCTTGGTGGACAGGTCTGGGGTGGGAAGGGGTTTATCCTGTAAAGTTCTCAGGAATGGCTGGCACCCCCTAACCTATAGGAGACACTGCTGGGGCTCTGTGCATGTGAGAGTGACAATGATCAGGACATTGAGGGTGATGGAACACAAAGGAACATGATGAGCTTTCCAAGAGACTTCGCTAGGCTCCTGTCCTCTGTCAGCAAGGAGGTACATCCTTGCTATGACCATTATTAATTAGAGCATAGTTTTCTCCTTTACTTCACACAGAGGCGATTAAACAGTGAGGAAATGATAATCATGATCATTTCAATAACAGTGCTAAGGGCGATAATCTGCTGGGGACCTACTATGTGCTGGAAATTTCTTTACACAGTACTTTAATAATTGGTTTAAGCAGTTTTATCTTCAAAAAAAGAATGAAGCAAATCTTACAAAATAGAGACTGTATTATAAATGAAGAATTAAAAGGTCCTTCATTTTTGTCTAAGGACAAGGAGAAAGTAAAATGTGTTTCTTTTTATTTTTTGTTAAGTACATTGAATCCCACTCTGTAACCTTGAGGTCTTGTAATTTATAATATTGAGGTAGTGAATGTTTTGTGATATAATTAGGAGGAATTTATAATATTTTTTTAAACAAGGTTCAGTTCCATCTGTTTTAATTCCATCTTTTCAATTTTCCAATAAGATCTGATGTTGAAGATACCGGGGCAGCCTTCAGAGGCTCTGGTTTTTGGGCCTTTCCTCTGCCCTCCAGGAAGTTTCCTTATTGACTCCAGATTCCGGTAAATCCCCAGAGTCCAGGCGTTTTGCCTGTCTGTGGTAGGGAGAGACAAAAAGCCTGTTTTCCAGGCCAGGTTCTGTTTACACTTCCTTGATCAGGGATAATGATTTGTTTACAGGAGACATTCCATCTTCATTAAACTCACTTCTGGACAATCAATGAAGAGAGTGAGATGACAGGGCACATGTGTGTTTGAAGTCATGCATCCTGCCTTGCTCAAGAGGGACCAAGGCTCAGCTAAGACTTTCTTGTACTGATACCCAGGATCAGTATATTAAAAGTTCTATTTGAATTAAGAAAGGATGACCTTTCCCCAAAAGAGCATAAAGTCTAAACAAATGACTTTCTAATTATTCTTCTCTGATTCCTGTATGTCAGAACGGGACCAGCCTTGCCTAGTATATTTCATATATAATGCCGCCTGCCTTCCATCCTCTTTTAAAAAATCATATTTAAATGTGTTTAATAAGCACATTAATGCACTTTTGTAATTAACTTAGGTGCGTATCTTTGCAAGCTCAATACAGAGAAGTATCCACCTACCTTAATTGGCTGATATACTTTATAAATTTCAAGGCTCATGTTTTAATTTAAGATTAAATCAGAATGAAATAACTTATACTTATCTTTCCATAGAAAAGCAAGGTGTTTTTAAATATCTAGGCATAACATTTTTAAAGCCTCTCATGTATGAAGTGACCTTTTTTTTTTATTGTTGGGGATTCATTGAGGGTACAATAAGCCAGGTTACACTGATTGCAATTGTTAGGTAAAGTCCCTCTTGCAATCATGTCTTGGCCCCATAAAGTGTGACACACACCAAGGCCCCACCCCACTCCCTCCATCCCTCTTTCTGCTCCCCCCCACATAACCTTAATTGTCATTAATTGTCCTCATATCAAAATTGAGTACATAGGATTCATGCTTCTCCATTCTTGTGATGCTTTACTAAGAATAATGTCTTCCACTTCCATCCAGGTTAATACGAAGGATGTAAAGTCTCCATTTTTTTTTAATGGCTGAATAGTATTCCATGGTATACATATACCACAGCTTGTTAATCCATTCCTGGGTTGGTGGGCATTTAGGCTCTTTCCACATTTTGGCAATTGTAAATTGAGCTGCAATAAACAGTCTAGTACAATCCTTATGATAAAAGGATTTCTTTCCTTCTGGGTAGATGCCCAGTAATGGAATTGCAGGATCAAATGGGAGGTCTAGCTTGAATGCTTTGAGGTTTCTCCATACTTCCTTCCAGAAAGGTTGTACTAGTTTGCAGTCCCACCAGCAGTGTAAAAGTGTTCCCTTCTCTCCACATCCACGCCAGCATCTGCAGTTTTGAGATTTTGTGATGTGGGCCATTCTCACTGGGGTTAGATGATATCTCAGGGTTGTTTTGATTTGCATTTCTCTAATATATAGAGATGATGAACATTTTTTCATGTGTTTGTTAGCCATTCGTCTGTCATCTTTAGAGAAGGTTCTATTCATGTCTCTTGCCCATTGATATATGGGATTGTTGGCTTTTTTCATGTGGATTAATTTGAGTTCTCACTTTTTTTAAAACTATATAATGTAAAAAAAAAAAAAAAAACCAAACAGTACCATGTAGTTCCTTTATCATTAATTACTGGTTTGTCCTCTCAAGTTTTTCTTCTCCAAGCTGAAGTATCATTCTTCCTTCTAACTTGCCTTTGACCTCCTTATTGCCTATCTTATTTATTATAGCATTCTAGTGGGTACACAGTTGTATCTCACTGTGGATTTAATTTGTGCCCCTCCAATCATGATTAACACAGAACATCTCTTCACGTGCTTTTCTCATGTGCTTTTTTCTAAAAATTTTTATTATTTTAGTTCTTGCCTGTAAGTATATGATCCATTTAGAGTTAATTTTTACGTATGGTTTGAGGTTAAGGTCTAAGTTCATCTTTTATGTGAATATACAATTGTTCCTTCATCATTTCTTAAACAGACTATCTTTTCCCCAGGAATTGTCTTGGCAATTACCAGCTGTCAAATTTGTCCAAAAACCAGCTGACTGAAAACATAATGCTTTTTTCTGTTCAATTTTATTCCACCAGTCTAGATCTACGTCCATCTCTATGAGTATCACACTATCTCCATTCCTGTAGCTTTGTAAAAGTTTTGAAGTTGGAAGTGAAAGTCCTCCCGCTTTGTTCTTTTCTTTTTTCAAAATTGTTTATCTATTACATGTGCATTTTCATGTATACTTTAGGTTCTAAAAAAACCTACTGGAACTTTGGTGAGAATAGTTTTGGAGCTAGGGAGGTCAATTTGGGAAGTTTTGTCATCTTTATAATGTTGGATTTTCCAATCTATAAACAGAGCATGTTTCCCCATGTATTTTAAATCTTTAATGTCCATAATCAAAATTTTGTAATTTTCAATGTACACATTTTTAACTCCTTTTGTTATAGTTTTTCTCTTTTTACATTATTGCTTTTTGATGTTATTGTGAATGGAATGCCCTGAATTAAAAGCCTGCTGACTCTGGCAGGCCTGTCACCTGCTTTCCTCAGTAGTCAGTAGCTACCAAACAGTATCTTTTCCTTATTTGAGTTTTAAAAGGGTCCTTGGCTTGTGTCCTCCTAACTCCCGTCCTCCCACCTCAGGGTAACAGAAGCAAGCAATGTGTGCGGGGAGAGGAAGTGTGATATCATATCTCCCGTTTCTGCCTTTTCTGACTTTCCATTCACAAGCCAAAAGCAGGAAGAACGTAGAAAAGTTTTATTATCCATGATTCCGTGGGTACAATTACTCATAGCTGTTCCTTTCCTCTCTGGGTTGTAATGCTTCATGAGAGGGAAGCCAACGAGTTAATGGCAGAAGGTGACATGTATACACTGAAGGCCCTGACTAGAGAGGGACTGGCTCTCCATAGCATTACAGTGACCATCTCAGTCACTTTACTACTTAGTTCAGGCTTCTCTCCTTCATTCTGGTCAATAGTCTACTTTTTCCAGTAGGGCTTGTGAAAACCTATTCATTCCTCCCCTCCAGAGTGCTTTGGTGAAAAGGTGTTAATCAAGAGTCAGGGCATCTGGCTGTAAACCTTTATTGAGCTCTCTTAGGCAAGCAACCTAGAATGAAGAGACTTTACTGCTTCAATTCAATGGGTGTGCTTAGGTGTGACATCCTCAGGTTCAAATGCACAGATGAGCAGATTGATGCAGTAAGAAAGGGCAAGGGTTGCCCATGTCTCACAGGCAGCAGGAAGTATTTAAACCAGTTGTACTGGGCAATAATAACCTAGGGTCAAAAGGACAGAGATTCCCTTGACTTTGTGCCCAGCCTGAAAACCCCATTGAAGTAGCTCTATGAACTCTTTTTGTCTTTATGAATAGACCAACTGTTAGGCCTATGAGGCCTAGGCTAAGACAGAAAGGTGTCAGGTCTAGGCTATAATGGAAACATACCAGTTAACTCCTGGCAAATTTCTGGATTACAAGTTTTCAAAATAAATGAAATAAGTTCACCCCCAAGATAGATGTAAAAGTACTAACTAACCAAGTTTCTTGCTTAGCTAACTCCCTGGAAAACAGACTGGGAGGTTCCAACTGTTCCCAGACTGACTTTTAAACAATCTCAGGTAGGGAAAATACTAGAACTAAGATGTATGGGAGGAAAGTACTGAAACTAAGATGTATAGGGAGGAAATATTAGAACAAAGATGTTTGATGTATGACTAACTAACTGCAAAATTCTGCTTCTGTACAATGCTTGCTTGCTACCCTTCCCAGATGCACCTGGGCAGCCTGTGTACCAACCAGGATCCAGACCAAGCCTTAAAAATCCAACCCCTTAAGCACTCAGGGCTACTCTCAGAAACCCCATATTGGGACACTGAGACAGTCACCATCCAGCTCTTCAATAAAAGAACTCCTGTTTAAATTTAACTTGTTTAACAGTGTGGTCTTTGTGGAACTCCTGGACACAACATAACCCTTCCATTGATGTAGGTCTGAAAAATATGCTTTAATAAATAGAAAGCTCATAAGTAACAGATGACCTAGTACTGAGAGAGTGTCCTTCAACCCCACCTAGGCATAGCATCCAGGTAGCTCACAGTCCAAAAGGCCCCAGGGATCACGGGCATTAACTGCAGCCAGGGCAAGGTGGTAGCCTTCATAGCTGAGCAATCATCTTATGTTTGGACCAATGGAATTATCCTACTGAGAACAATTAACGTGCCTTTTTAGATCTAAATTAATGAGGGCCTGATCCATTCCTTGGCAGCCAGGCTGAAGAGATCCTTGTACCCAGTGACAATCAGGAACAATGCCAATCTGGGCTCTGTGCCTACTGGGCCAAAAGCATCATACCCAGAGAAAGGCACCTTGGGGTTAATATCAAACTGCAGACCTAAATATAGATAGTAAAATCCAATTGCATGGGAACATTGAAACAGATTGAGCAGCAAAGGCCAAGAATCAAAGATTAGCTTCTGGGAACTGGAAATAACACTCTGGTTTGAAGAAATGTGGCTAAGATCATATGAACGGTCAGATATGAAGTCAAGGTTTTAACTGAAGTCTTTATGATACCTTTCTCCTTTATCACAATCCATAATCAAAAGGAAAGTGGTACTGAGGTGTGGGGCATACTTGGTTCTTGCTGAGTCCAGTGCCTAAACCCAGAGGTCTAAGCTCCTTTGAAGTCACACGAAAACTCATGCTCATCACTGTTGAAAAAGTCAGGAGGCAGCCTCACCTGCTGAAAACCTTCTCAGCACTTCACTCTTGACCAGAGGAAACAGGAGGTACAAGTAACTGTCTGTTTAGAGATATGGATCCTAATGCTGGCTCCACCATCAACCAACTGACCCTAAATAAGACATTTCAACCACCTCATCCCACTCTCCTTACTTACAAATTAGTGATATTCCTCCTTCTCAGTGATAATGTATTTAAAAGACAATACCTAGAAAGGGAGGGAAAAAGGGAGTCATCGAGGTTCTATGATACATAACATTTCTTTTTTCTAATCCTGGTTTTATCAAAATTTCTGATTGGCCACAGGAAAATCACCCTTTTCCCCTGAGCTCCAGTCTTCTTAACTATATGAGGTTGAACAAGTAAGTTCACAAACTCATCCTACTTATCTCCTTGCTGAGTATAACTATGCTCCCCTTCTATGTACTTTCTTTGGGAAGCTACACACCAATGCCAGCGCCTAGGCCATCCTTCAAAGCACTTTTTCTAGGATGATTTCTCTAATGTAATTTTCAGACATCATACAACCACTGTTGATGGCCACTCCAGATGAAGAGTTCCAAAATCACTTTAAGGGTGGACTAGACACTCACATTGGTGTATAGCTTCCCAAGGGGAGTATTTCAAAGTATTTCAAAGTATATCATGTGATATTCAGCAATATTAGGTGTATAGCAGTTTTTTCTAGGATGAATTCATAAACTTAATTATCAGACCCCATATAATGGAGGTAGTGATTCAAACGCCTTTTTGGGATTGTCTAGTTCTAAGAGTTCATGACCTTTGGCCTCTGCTGGGTCCTGTTTCTTTGGCAAGCCCTAGCACATTCTGCCCGTTCACTCTGGATTAATGTGGATACCCTCCAACGAAGGTCGGATAAGTTCTTCCATTGGAACTGTCAGTGCAGTTGAAGGTGCACCTCTTGAGAGAAGGTAAGGGTCTCATTGGTTTCTCTGGACAGCCGATTTTGGTACATCTGACCAGCTGGTGTGATACAATGCCCACCAAAGGCCACAGATTTTGCTTGGAGGTCAGGGAGCAAAATCAGATCCATTGGCTCCAATACATATTTGCCAGAGTTTGGGTGGATGAAGTAGGGCAGGGAAATATCATTTAAATAACCTAGAACCAAAAACGAGAGATCGCTAATGGGCTGAAAGTGCGGGTCATTCTTGAGACAATAACATTCCCCCACTGGAAAGAATAATAATCAAAGAAACACAGATTGGAGGGCTAGGCAGAGTTGGACTGGAGTCCCAGGACTCCCGCATACCAGCTGTGTGGCCTTGAGCAGGACTTTCAGCTGTTCAATCTGCTGTGACAGGGCATCTGTGAAACAAAATTCATTGTTTCTTTATTTTGGTGAAGAGTAAACAGGTCTTCTCTATCTAGATGGCTCAGGGGTCTTCACCTCAGTTAGACAAACAGCTTCCTTTGGTCAGGTAAAAACTAGGGAATTTATCCTCAATTGTCCTGGGGAAAGGGAGTTTGGGGACTTTTTCTGGCCTAACAAAGCTGGACCTTGGTGAGTAGAGTTGACTAATGAAAAAGCAGTGGACACATTTTCACAAGGGCCAAGGAACCATTTGAAAAGAAAGAGGCTGGGATACTAACTCCTTTTTTAAGAAAGACTTACTGGATCCTCTCTGGAAAATGAGACAGCCCCCACTGTAGTCCACTGTCAGGAGGGTAGGGGGATCTTGGTGGTCCAGCCTCAATGCTAGTTGTGTTTTGAAGGAAAGATGGGATCTTGTAGGACACGTGACTGAGGATGGATAGAACCCCTCCAGACCCAGCTATGGTGGCCCATGAGATGGCATTTAGCTATAATGCCCAAGCATGAGTAGAAACTACAAGAGCTGTGAGCTTGGGAGCACTGAGCCAGGCAGGCTCAGGCCAGTAAGGGCATCACAGAAGCAGTGTATGTGTCTGCCCAGGCCAGTTTTCCATGGAAGTCCACTCTGCAGCTGACCAGACCCAGCTCCCTCTTCCTTTGTTTTGAAGCAGAACTGACCCCTTTGGCCAGAGGAAAAAGGTTTTTTGAGAAGTTGTTGGACAACTGGAGGTGGAGCAGCAGCTGGCTTTGAAAGAGAGATAAAGCACCTCCTGCTAAGGTGGGCTGATGGAGGTGATAGATTAACTGGAAAAAATTAGACAAATTTGTATCCGTTCTCAAGCTGGTGAAGTAGTTTCTACTAATCGCTTGTCCAATAGGATTCCTCCAATTTGCCAACACAGGCATGTGGGACGATGTGTCAGTGTATCACCTGGGTCTGGCGGAGTGGCTGGCACATAGTATGTTCTCACCCAATGTTTGTGGCTTTAAGCCCCTGGACTGTCTGCACATGGAAGGAAGGAGTTAAAGCCCAATGAGAGTAGTGCCATCCCTTAAGCAATGTTTCTAGAAAACTCTCTGACTTTTAGCATCGTATTGGTGTAGGAGCAGGGCAGAAAATAAAACTGTCTGGGATCTGAAGAGGTTTACGGTATCTGGGGACAAGTCTCATCCCTGAGATGAGGTTTTGAGAAAGGACAATGGACATGTAGGTGTTGGGGGCATCTCAGAGCTGGTGGGTTGCAGAAGCTTGGACCAATGACTGGCCCAGCATTTCCCCAGGAGGCCGGGGCTGCAGGGGACCTCAAAGCAAACCTGGCCTCGCAAGAGAGGGAGGCAAGATATTTTCACAGGTCACAGCAGCCACAAGTTTACTCTCAGGACATCTTTGAGAACTGTGTGATCGCATTAATGTACACAGCTATGATTTAATAAATAAAAAAAAATAAAAAACAGGGCTGCCAAAGGTGCTCAGGGACTACAAAGCACCTGGCCTGGGGAGATGGGCTGGACTTGGGGCAGCTGTAAGAGGAGCTTACCACACAGGCCACTTCATCTGTCTCAGCTTCCGCTGCTCTTTGCTAAAACCTAACCTCTTTGCTCGCCCCGTGTATACCCCCTTCGCCCCATTCTCCTGCTTGTTCAGACTGTGTCAGCCTTGCATTTAGAGACAGGCTTCCTGTTCCTCTGGGTCATCTCTTTTCCAGAACAAACCCTCCTACCTCCTTCTTCCTCAGAGTGGCCACCGCCACTGGGGTTCAGGGGTCTGGTGCTTCAGACCTTTCAGAATCCCCTGGGGAGCATCCCTGCCCAGCAAAGGGTCCCTGACCATGGTAGCACTGGGCAATGGTGCAACACTGTGGGTCTTGTTCACCTAGGACTGAAACTCTGAGAAAACGTTTATCCAAGTTTCTTTGGGCTTCAATTTTCTCAACTGTAAAACTGAGATAATGACATAGGCTCTGGGCCTCAAAGCCAATGTCTAAAGGAAATTTGCTTCTGCCTGGAGGCTTTTGGAGCTGTGTTTGTGAGAAGCATAATTTGGTATGTTTATGGAGCTAGCTCTGTTTTCAGAGGTCCTTTCTTCTTGATCATTATTATGACTCACATCATCTGATTTAGCTGCTTGGACTGAATTTTGATTTAGAAACCTTCCCACGGTTGACACACGCTTCCCTATGAGCAGAGACAAAGAAAGGCCTTGGTATGATCCCTAAGGTTAAGTGACAGTCTCAAAGGGATCACATGACTTGGTCAAGGTGATAGAGAAAGCAGAGCAGAGGATGAGGAGGAAGAGTATGTCCTGAAGCCACATTCCTGTATCAGGAGGAACTTCCCTACCCCCCAGTCCCACCCCCAAGTGCAGCCAAGGGCTAAGTGCAGATCTGGGGCTCAAATGCACCTTGTTTTGATTCTTGGTTCCACCACCCCCCCCCACCCCCCCGCTTGTTATCTTCCTTAGGAAGAGTTACTTCTCGCCTCAGAGCCTGAGCCTCCCGCCTTGCCTGTCAGCGGCTGACATATAATCAAAGTTGACTCCGAGATCAGAACGGCATGACGAGCAAGAAGAGCTGACTGAGGTGGACGTGGTTATCAGCTCTGGGCTAATCTGGGAAGCCTAGCTTGGGCGGGCAGCGACTCGCACAAGGCCACGGCCGCCCAGGGTCCCCGCGGAGCGCTCCCAGGCGGGCACCGCCGACTGGCCCCTAGGTGGTGCTGCTGCTCCGGGCAGCGCCGCTTCCGCCCGCCAGCGCCTGCTCGGAGCCCCAGCTGCGTGGACGCCGACCGCGGGGCCGGGACAAAGGGAAGAGCGGCGGGGGCACGGCGACCGGGTGACCCCGAGGGGACACTGCAGTGTGGGGCTGTGCTTCTTCGCGGAGGGAGCTGCCAGGTCCAGCAGGCCTTGGCGCGGGCGGGAGACCCCTGCCCTGCACCAGCCCTGCCATCGCCTCCGCGGAGCAGCCTGCGGGCCAAGCGCTCCTTCGGGTCTCTGCGGACCTGGAGTGCCCGGTCCTCCTTCTTGCCGGGCTGGAGGTGGGGGGGTCTCGGAAAGCCCCTTCGTGCCGGTGGCCAACCAAGGTTCCTCCTGCCTTCACCCTCTTTTTTAATTTTTATTTATTTATTTATTTATTTATTTATTTATTTATTGAAATAAAAAATAAAAATAAAGTCCTCCGTGGAGAGAGCTCAGGTACCTTCCACTCCCATCCCCTTGCCCAGCACCCAGTCCCACGACACACCCAACCAGGGGGAGGCTGGAAAATGGAGTCTCAGCTGGGTGCCAGGGAAGAGGAGGATAGGTTTCGGAAACCAGCCAGCGGCCCCTGCCACAATGACCTACGTTCTACGGTTGTTTTACAGATGACATTACTAATTCAATACTTGGAAAGTACTTAGAATAGCGCTTGGCACATGCTCTATACAACCTCAATGTTTGCTGTTATTGTTCTATTGTTATTTTTAGCCCTTAAGAGTTCACTGAAGATACAGACTGGGAGGCTCATCTAGAATTCCAGCCAAGGCTGTACTGCATTGTTCAGGAAGTCTCAAGACACCGCCCCTGGTGCCTTGTGCAAATTCAGACACATCATAGACAGCGCCCCGTTGAGTTTCTCTGTAAGATCTTTTATTTCTGCACTGACAGATAGTTATTGAAAAACAGGTTCTTCCAGAGGACCTTCGTGTCCTTCCGATGCTCGAGAAGAAACTCTAGCTGTGCGGACTTCGTCTTCACCTTTATGATCACATACAGACCCCAGGGTTTGCACACCTTCCTCGGGTACTATCTCCCTCTTGTTACCTCCCTCGTGGTGGCACAGGGGCAAGAAGACAGGTGTGAGAATCAGAGATAAATAAAGGGCATCTAACAACTGGTTCTGCCAAATGCTGCTTGGTCATTAAGTTACTTTCCACCTTTGCTCTCTGGTTTACTTATCTGTAAGACGCAGTCAGATGATAACAGTGGCTGCAGAAGAGCTGTTGAAGGTGAAAAATCTTGCATATGAAGCCTCAAGTACTGAGTAACCCAATGGTTCTCAACCTTCCTAACGCCGCAATGTATTTTCATTATTAAAAAGGGGTCACGACCCACAGGTTGAGAACCACTGGAGTAAGCTATAGTGTGTGCTCTTAATAAATAGTAGCTACTTTGGATCACTCAGTCTTATGTTGAGTCACTGTTGACTCTGTATTTATAGAGCACTTAATGTGTACCACATAGAGGAAAAATAGGTTGAGCAAGGGGGGTTCCCAGAGTCTAGCCTTTAAAAATGTTCACCTGCTTGTGCTGGCATGTAATCTCATGCCTGGGACACGCAAGCTTTCAAGTAAGAAAGTGAGAGCTGAGCTTAGAAGACACTTCTCCTGGCCCGCTCCATCCTTTCCGAACTCTACTCCCTGGCTCCTACCACGTCCCCTGTTTCTACCCAGCTAGGAGTCCTCGATGAGGTTACTGTCAGATATTTTTATTTGGAGATAAGGAATAAAGTCTATGCTAGGAAGGGAATAATAAAAAACATTGGTGATAAAAACGATGAGTTCTTTAATATAATTTAATAATATTATGGAATTTTGATATAGTCTTCAAATCACTTATCTATTCTGGGGACCCAATGTCCCAAATGGTGACATTGTATAAAAGCCTCCATATTCCTAACAGGTAAATGAGGATCCCAAGAGCCAGTAGAATACTAGTAAATATTTACCAACCACATTTCCAGAAAAACATCTTTATCTGTTTATAATTTGCATGTAGATAAATGATAGATAAATAAATTGAGCATGAATTTTACTAATACAAAGTTTGTGTAGTACACAATTTACAAATATTTAAACATAACATCCTTATTATAAATTCCATTTAGCCAATTGATGCTTACAGAATCCTTTCCTTAGATTACTTTTTGCATCTTTATTGGTAATAATAAAAAAGTGTCAATAGTCCAAGTGTCTACTCACAGATGAATACACAAAGTGGAATATTACTCACCAACAAAAAGAAACAAACTATGGGTCCGTGCAGCAGTGTGGGTGAATCTCAAGACACCTTGTCGGTTGAAGAAGCCAGAGATGAAAGTGCACACAGTATGATTATGTCTATACGATGTTCTAGAAAAGGCAAAACTGAAAATCAGATCCTGTTTGGTTGCAGGGGCTATAAGGACAGGGGGACATCTGGGGTATAGGAGAGGGAGAAAATTCACAGGGGAGTGACACACTTTCATTGATTTTTGCCAAACTCTTCCATTTATTATAAACATATGATTGCTATTGATAAAAAATGCATGCAGTTCAGACATGAAAATTGGTTGAAATTCTCAGTTCAGTTAATGAACGAAATGAAAGTGAAATAATAAAGATGTGTATTAGAATCTCATTTGTTAGTCAAAGACATGAGCAATGCCTTTGCTGACTCAGATAATTGTTTTGGTATAGTAAAATAATATTTCCTTAAATTGTGCATGTGCGTGTATGTGTTATTAACAATACAACTTCTATAGACAAGACGCACTTTAAAAGTTGATTTGCCTTTCTCAACATTTTATCCATCATCCTCCTACATCTAAACAATTAACAAATCAATAAAGCAAGCCCTGATTTGTAATATGTGCATATTTTCTTTACATACTTCCAACCAACTTAAGGCTACCAACGGAAGGTCACTGAGCAAGTGTGTGCACTTGTTTTATAAAACTGAACTAGTGTATGCACAGTACTACACACTATTTTCACCATCTAAATACAGTGATATAAGTAACCTCAAGAGTCTAGGATAATCGTGAACTGTAATAAAATGACTAGGAAGTGATGATTTTGAGTATTTACTACTGTCTATTTCACTATTTTTGAATTGTAAGTTATATAATCTAGCTTTTAATGGCTGTGGTGAATAACCAGCTCACAAAGTTTCTGAAAATTTAGTCATCGTCTTAAGAGCTGGTTTGAGCACACCACTGCCAAGAATCTAATTTATTTTCACTGGAAACTGAGTAAAAAATATACTATTTCTTGACATTGTTCAATAAAGTATAAAGAAAGAGAGAAAAAAAGAAAACAGGTGGGAAGAAAGGGAGTTTACAGACGGGTTCAATTTCAACTGAACAGACCTCATCTGTGCCAACAGAAACCATCAGTGTAGGCAGCAAACGCTTTGAAAGTCCTGCCTCAACAGAAGTCCGCTGTATGCCCCAATTTTGCTTTTGCCCAGACGTGTGTAATAGCTCAGCCTCTGGCCATGGCTGGCTACCGGGCTTTCCCACTCACCAGGTGGGCAGGCTCAAAGGCACGAGACGGCAGCTGAAGCAATCTATGCTTCTTCACGCCCACCTCTGTCCCCCAGTGCCATTGCCTGCCTCGTCCATGCCCTGTTCTCAGTGCCAAGAGCAGAGGCTCAAGCTGCCATTCCTCATCTATGGTGCTATATGGTTGGGATGTTTGTGTCCCCTCCAAATGTCATGTTGAAACCGCATCCTCAATGCAGTAGCATTAAGAAGTGAGTCCTTTAAGAGGTGATTAGGCCATGAGGTCTCCACTGTCATGAATGAGATTAATGCCTTATACAAGGCTGGGGGGAGCTAGCTTAGGCCTTTATGCCTTCTGTCCCTTCTCCCACGTGAAGACACCTAGATGGCGTCATCTGTGAGGAACGAGCCTTCTCCAGCCACCTGCCAGAACCCTAATCTTGAACTTCCAGCCTCCAGTCTGTGAGACGGTGTATACTCAGTCTCAGGTATTTTGTTATTATGCAGGGAGCAGCATGAGTGGATGATTCACATGAGCATTCTGCCTTCCCCAGCTGAGCATCTCTATCCAGTGAGGAAGTATTCTGTCCCTCAAACTCCAGGGAGATGGGAGGGATATGATGGGCCCCAGGGAAAAGGCCTTGTTAAGGCTTCCCACCTGCTTTCCCTGTTAGATGCTCAGTTCCCTGTAGATATCCTCCTAAGACACTAACCCTGCTTCAAAATATTAGGGAGTGTAAGTGTCCTTGCTACATGGATGAAATGTGTAATGCTGAAGTCAGGGCTTTCAGGGCGCCAGTCACCAGAACAGTGTGTATTGTACCTGACAGGAAAATTTTCCTCTATCACCCCCCCCCACACACACACACACACACACAACTCCTTTCTAGCTGCCATTGTCCTTTATTCTACTTTGTAACCATGTGAACCAACCGTTTAGCTCCCACTTATTAGTGAGAACGTGTAGTATTTGTTTTTCCCTTGCTGAGACTTCACTTAGCCTAATATTCTCCAGCTCCATCCAGGTTGCTGCAGACGACATTACTTCATTCCTTTTTATAGTTGAGGAGTAGTACTCTAGGCTGTGTGTGTATACACATCACATTTTCTTTATCCACTCATTAATTAGCAGGCACTTAAGCTGCTTCCATGGCATTAAAAACTAGATTGTATAACTTACGATTTCATACTTACATCTTTGCAGTTGTGCTGGGATAAACCTTTGGGTATAAGTGTCTTTTTGATATAATAACTTCTTTTTTCCAGACCTCAACATTTTGATTCTGTGTCTTGAACTTTAGAGGTGAATAGGAAAACAATGGATGTAATGAAGGAAAGCAAAAAGACCAACCCAATCTCCCCCATTTACTTCTGATTGTTAATCAGTCCACTGAAATTCGGTTTCCTCACATGTAACCCCTGGATTGGAGAGTGAAAGGACATTGGGGAAATAGTCAGCGCTCCTGGCAGATGAGAAAACACAGACCCTCAGAGCACCTCCCCAATGGCCTCCAGGCCTTGCTATGAAGTTGGTGGCAAGAAAATTCTTCTGAGTCAACCATTTAAACATCTTGAGATTTCCTTCTTTTTCTGTTCATTTCAAGGGGCTCTGGGTGTGCTATTGTTACAATCTTCCATCACAGCTGTCCCCACCTTCAGTTCACTAGACTCTGACCCCTTCAGTGACATAAACCACATCCTGGTCAACTCTGATGCAAGAAGAAGAGCCACAGCTTAGAATCCACACCCGGGGTTTTCCACCCCAGCTCAGCCTGCTGTCTGGCCTAAGCAGGCTGTTTTCCCTCAGTCTTGGCACTCCAGTTGCCCTAACTCTGAGTGGGAATGACCACGCCTCCTTACAGGGATCTTCCGAACATCACATGCGCTGATGTATACATTTCCTGATACCATGATGGCCCCTGGGAGCCACAAAACAAATGCAGCTTCTCGTGATGTTTGTACCCTTTCATTTGCAGTGGATGTGGACAAGCCCAGCACAAAGAACTCAGGGAAGAGATCTGAATAGATGAAGTTATTAAGTAATGAAAACTTTTCACCAAACCCCAGTCATTTTCTCCTTCAAGGTATTCTTCTTTCCCTTCTTTGCTCTCCCTCTGGTGACCATCCTCATTTAGTCCTGGACAGTTTCTCACTGGCACTTATTGCAGTCAATGCATGCTGTGTTTTGGCCTTCACCTGTATCCCTGTTCTAATCTATCTTATATGCATCTCTGAATTACTCTTCCCAAAATGTAGCTCAAGGTCAGGGCTGTGTCTTACACAGCATCTCTGTGATTTCCAAAGGTGTGCGGTCAACACTGTTGGCTGAAATGCACAAAGTACACATCACTTTGTTTTTTGAAACAAACAAAACATATTTTTTTATTATTCTGTCCTCTCCTTTTCGTTCTGTTCCTCTGAGTCCTTTCTGTTACCACTTAAAGATCATCTTTGGCAATAGTAAAAGTTTAGCAGGTTTATACCAGTGGTAACAACTGCATTTCTGGTACTACACAAAGCCCAAGCCCTCTGCAGGCACTATCTCATTTAGTTATTATAGCAACCCTTTAAGTTGTGGTCAGGAAAGATGTCATGTGTTCTCAGCACGTAAATACTCTTTACTGAGATTCAGATAAGTGCTGGGCAACGGTGGCAGATGCAAGTTTAGTCCCTCTCTGGTGCCTTGAAAATTTCCACTAGAATTTATAGGGGGTGAGGCAGGGATGGGCAAGAAGTTTCCTTTATGAAAACTCTGTGTCCTTGAGTGGCCTTGAGCAAAAATGACTACATGGGCTCTCATTAGCATCTCACAGTTGACACACTTTACCACCACTCGCCCCATGCATTGTTCCATTGAACTATGAGTTTCTTGACATGGGAGGGACAGACATCTTGACCATTTCTTGACCATAGTAATATGCTGGAGATGCTTCAAAACTTTGGCCTTTGCAAATGTAATAGTTACATTTAATGCCCACTTAATAGATAATAGAAACTGAGCCTCAGATAGGTGAAATCCCATAGCCAGGATGAGATTCCAGGACGGCTGATGTCTACTTGGGTCCTGGGTAGTTCTTTAAAATTGTCAAAAAGTCTTTGGAGGATTTGCTGAGAATTTTGGAAATCATTGAGAAAAATACAATACTAAATGATTAAATATAATCTCATGGCCTCCTGAAATTTATTATAGGTTCACAATGCATTCATTCATTCATTGAACAAATATTTATAGAATTATTTTATTTTCCAGGTACTGTTTTAAGCAGGGGGATATAGTAGTAAAATGAGAATTTCAGCACTTAAAGAACTGATTTCTATTCATGAGGCTGGTGGGTGGTGGTGGTGGTAAACAGTAAATAGGTAAAAAAAAAAATGAACATATAAAGTATTAGTAAAAGCCAAACAACAACAACAAATATATATATATATATATTTGTATTCCTAGTGATAAATGTCAGAAATAAAAATGAATCAGCAAGAGAACAATGCAAGTCTATTTTGTACAGGATGATCAGAAAAGCTCTGAGTGATAACAGGTGACATTTAAGCAAAATTAGAAAGAGAAAAGAAAACAAATGATGTGGGATTTTTGGAGAAAAGAATTCCAGGCAGAAGAAAAAGCAAGTGCAATGGCAGGTGTTCAGCTGTGTGAAGGACAGTGTGGCCAGGGTCTAAGCATGGCAGAGTGGATGGTGAAGGGTCCAGATCTTACGGGATCCTGTAGGTCTCTGAGATTGTATTTGACTCTGAGTAAGATGGGAGGCCACTGGAGGCAGGAGGGACAGGATGTGTCTGGAGTTTTAAAAGGATTGCCTGTCTCCATGTGGCATCAGGAAAGGGAGAACACAACTTGAGGGGGGAGACCAACTTCAAGACTGTTGCAATAATCCAGATGAGGTGATGATGGCTACTAGGGTGGTGGTGGAGGATAGCAACATAACTTGCTGATGGAGTGTCAGAGAAAAGAAGAAGAAAGTAGGATTCCCAGGTTGAAATTAGAGAGCTCAAACTTCTTCCCTTAGTAAGAATACAGCATTTGGAGACATGATTTGTGTGAAACTGCTTGTTGAAGAGACATTCAGTGGAAGAATATTTTTAGTAAAAAATGCTGAGGGGTGCAGAGCACTTCACATGAGCAAAGGTGCCTCTACTTGGCCTTCACTTTGCCTCAATAAGCACTTCCCGCTTGGAATGCCCCCGATGCATTCTGAGCCAAGGCTCAGTATGGGCATAATAGATCCAGTCCCTGACCTTGAGGCTGGCTGACACAAGCAGAACACCTGTTATTCAGATGCAAGTGGAGGGGAAGAACTCAGCCCATGAAAGGGAGGTCACTGCTTGAACCTCAGGCTCTATGACAATCAGTAGACCAGGGCCCTGAGTATAAGGAACATGGGCACATGCTGCTTGTGGAGTAGTTTTGCCAACCTCAAACTCGGGATATTTAGGCAACTTTCCCACAGACCCAATGGCAAATGTTCAATAGATTCTTAGAGGTTGGTAAGTGCCCGTAGTCCAGTAGGTAGGGCGTTGGCGACATACACCGAGGCTGGCGGGTTCGAACACGGCTCAGGCCTGCTAAACAACAATGACAACTGCAACAACAAAAATAGCTGGGCATTGTGGTGGCTGGCTGTAGTCCAAGCTACTTGGGAGGCTAAGGTAAGATACTTACTTAAGCCTAAGAGTTTGAGGTTGCTGTGAGCTGTGATACCACAGCACTTTACCCAGGATGACAGCTTGGGACCTTATCTCCAAATAAATAAATAAGATTCTGAGAGGAGATTCCCGTTTAGTCTGCAGGTCAGAGGGAGGTTGCTGGTCCTAAGGGAGGTTTTGGAAAGGAAAGAAAGACTATGAACCCCCAAGAATTCACGTCGTATTCAAACTGGGTGAACTGATGGTCAAACTCTCCACTCTTGACCTGTCCCTATCTGTCAATGTTGTTGGAGGTGGCTGCCAAAAAATTTTCAGGCCAGATTACAAAATCTATCAAGGGGCACTGACATCATTTTGTACGAGTTCCTGCTCTTTTGAATGGACCCTGAACACCTTGGATCCCCTAGCCCAGTAGGGAGGAAGATACTGCCCTTGGAGAGGGCATGGTCAACTTTGAAAGCATGGGCAGTTGGAAATTTGATGTCCTGAGGATTGTGAAGGTGGGGACAGCAGAGAAGGACATGAGTCTTCTGTCCCAGTGCAGAAGCCCCTGGAGTTGGGCATAGGGACTCTGGGTCCTTATGTGTCACTATCGTCACTGTCTTGGCTTTATTTATTTACTCAATAAGGAAGACAGATGAGCCTCTCATGCCTTTTCTGGCATTTTAACACACCTTGCCCTAACCCAGGAAGTCTACTGTGTTCTTTCACTGCTTCTACGTTCTTGGAACTAGAAGAAAGTTGTGCATTCTGAACCTGTATTCCACTGGCTTTGCTCTTGGTCAGCAAGTCTCTAGGAGTTTCCTGCAGGCCACCTCTCTCTCTTGCATCCAGCCTTATACACTCGTAAGGGATGAAGGAAAGAAAAGACTGTTCTTGGCCTCACGATCAATGAGTGTGGGTGTGAGGCAGGTAGGACTATCACAGAACTGCTCATCCTGTCACCGCCATTTGTTCCTCCAAGTCGATTCTGTACCTCCTTGTATCGGTTCCGTGCCCTGGGCTATGATCTAGATGGACACTGCTATACTATTTGACTTTCTTGCCTGCAGGCTTCTAGTTGGATTTTTCAGTAAATTAGTGAGCAGCAGGAGGGGAAGAGATGGTCTTTATCATCACCTCCCCCCGCCCCCACCTCACGGCCATTGCTGCCACTCTCAGATTGCGGGGCTCACCACCACCCCACCTTTGTGCCTTCAGGCCTACAGATGGTATCACTTTTCCAGCGCTGTGGTCCTGGGAGACTTCATCCTCCCTAACTGACTCCCTACATCCTTCTTGCACTTCTGTAAATATTGCATTGCTCTCCAGCCTGCTGGGATGCAGGCAGAGTGTGTGTAAGGGAGCACAGAGCGAAATGGAAATGTACAGGATGAGATTGACCCCAAACCGGGTGTTGGGGTATGGGATCAGGATCTAGTCTCAGTTCCATCACTCGAGCTGTGTCACTCTGTTCCTCCAAGCCTTAGTTTCTACCTCTGTGAAATGAAATGAGTTGGACTTTTCTGAGTGGAGCAGGTCAATCTGCCCAGCGCAGTCTGTACGCTCTGCTGCCTGCTTCTTGGATGTGATTGGAGGAGGAAGCAAAGAGCAGTGGGGGATTCCAAACCGCAGGCACCCTCACCCTCACACACAGCACCCCTGGCACACAGTGGGGACCAGAGCAGGTGGTTGCCTTCCTCACCTGTCAGCTCAGTAGTTTGTTTTGCCTGCTGAGCTCGACCCGGGTACTTCTGCTCAGCTGTCGACAGTCCCATAATCTGAGGCTCCGTGTGATATTATTCTACCTGCCTAACTCCGCTGGTCTCACGTGCTCTTATCCATTCCAGCCCCATGTCCTTTGCTTGAGTGGCCTCTGTTAGCAGAAAAGCTTTCTTGTTCCCTTTACTTATCTTAATCTGCAAAGGTTGGCCCGACTTCCACCTCTTGCAGGGAATCTTCCTTCCTTGTCTCTTTCAGACTGGCCCGACTTCTCTCTGCTGCTAAGGGCCAGGAAGCCCCCGTGATCTGCACTGGTCTGTTAGGTGCCAACTTGCACTCTGCCCATTTTGGTGCCTCCAACTTTGTTTCTTTGCTTCCTTCGGAGTCCTGCCTTTGATTCATCATGGTGAGAACTGTAGAATGCTGGGCACATGACAGCATTTAATCAAATCTTGTCAGTTATGATTTGAGATAATGTCTCATTCATCTGGCATCTTGGCCTTTTCCAGATAACTGAAGTTGAGCTTGTCAAACACCACAGCAAGTATAGTAAGTTCTTTTTAATAGACATCTTTCTGAAATGCATTTGACATTTCCAGAAATTCTGAATTCCCATCTGCCATACGGAATGATGTAATTTCAGAATCACTCAGAGATGTCATTCTAAACAGCCATTAGCATCCTGAACAGTAATGCAGTTCTGTATCTGGTTTTAGGTCCTTTGTGTCTTCCTTCAGTATCTTGCAATACAATCTGTGATTTTCTTAGGGCTCTCAAATTGGTCTCTCCTGAATGTTTTCTTCAATCATTCTCTTCCTGGGTACTGTGTTTCTTTTGTTAAGGTTTAGGAAACCTGATCTCCAACAGTCTCCAGAACACACTCCCTGCATGTCTACTTGATGTCCTGTAGAATGGAGTAAATCAGGCTGACACTGACTTCAGCAAGCATGAACTCTAAGTAGGCAAGGCCAAAATACAGAATGGCAAAGGGTACAAGGGAGGTGCCAACCTAGAAGATGGAACCATGACCTCTGTGGGCAATAGAAGGGTATAGGAACAGCTTGGGAGCTATAGAAATTTCAGATAAGCTTGAAGAACAAGCCAGAGTATGCCTAGAAGAACAAACAGAAAGACAACTTCTAGCAAAGGAAACAGCACACTTGCGTGATTAATGGGAAACAAGAATGTGGGTTATTCAAGGCTAGGGAAGAGGCAGGAGAAGCGATGCTCACAGTCTTCAGCCTGGACTTTCCGGCAGCTAATGTGGGGGCTCAGGGGACTCTTTTGATGATTTCAGGATCAAAAGGTCCTGAATGAGTCAGATTGCTGGGAAACGGACCTGTGAATAAATGAGGTCTAATTGTGGTTTGGCATGTGGTTGGCTATTTGAAAGGACTTTGGCCATCACTGGTAAAGGGCAATTTTCCTAAGGCCTGCAGATACAACAGTGCCTCTAAAATTAATGAACACAAGCCAATGACAAAAAAGTAGCCTAAGAGAATATTTTTCTAGGACACCAGAGTTGGAAGGTCTCTTGCAAGGGATTTGCCTTACCCTCTTTATTGAAGATTTGGTGATTAACTGAAGATGCAGATTGAGAATGGAATATGCCTAAACCAATGCAGTGTTCCAGGATGCCTGCTGCTGGTCTCTTCTGCTTATTCTACTATTAAAATGTGCCTTTAAATCAGTTATTGTATTCATTACTGAATAATTCAAGGAACATTCATTGAGCCTAGGGGGCCTTGAGCTGGATGTGAAAGGGCTCCATCCCTGTCTGTAAGTTCTGATGATACAGAGTAATGGAAGGTGCTTGGCCCTGACTCCTATGATAGCAAGTGTCTCCTGCACGCTAAGCATCGGGCTCATACTCCCCATCACCTGTTGAGTTTCCTCCACCTCTGAGTCTGGTTTCTCCAGCTGCTTCTGGCATTGTCTAAGGCCATTATCCCCCACCCTAGGGTGTTCTTTCCTGGCTCACTTTTCCTTCCCTTTCAGGAGGGGTCAGTTCCTGGACTACATCAGGCTCCTCTCCTCAATGTTTTCAGATCCCTTAATTACACGGTTAATCTTCTGCCTCTGAGTTTACGAAGTGATTTGTAGTTATCTGTTCTTACACTGGACTTTGAACTAAAAGGTAAAGAATGGGTCTCTTTCAACTCTCATTTCCTGGTGACTTGCCCAGTTACCATCACAGGATTGTGGGGGTTCAGTGCACATTTGAGTTCAATTACGAACTGGAAAAGGATATCAGAGACAAGGAAGCCATACTGTCTGCAGTGAGACGAGATTCCAAACTGAGCTCCCACGAGTGGTGTGATGTGTTGTGCCTTCTGAACTCTGGCTTGATTCACTTCGCAAACAGTAGCGGATTCTTCCAAAGGCGGTATTTAATCATGCCTTCAGAGCAGTTTACATGCATTCACTAGATGCTAGCGATATGCTGGTAGTAGAGGACAAACTCACAAGGTCCTTGCCTTCATGGAACTCACATTTCTTGGGAACAGCTGTAAATGCCTACATACGCATGTACATATTTTGATATCTACTATAATTTCAGGACACTGTTAAATGCTGTGAAGAAAAAATGGATCTGAAAAAGGAGATAGATAATGCTAGTGAGGCAGGGAATTCCATTTTAGATAAAACAATCAGAGAAGGCTTCTTCGAGGAGGTGAAATTAGACAGAGAACTAAATGAAGTGGGGTCGGGAGGTCCAGGGTCCCCATAGCTGTGTAGGAGAAGAGCACTCTTGGCAAACACGTGGCACATGCAAAGGCCCTGAGATGGGAGGGTTCTTGGCATGTTTTGAGTATAATAAGGCACCCATGTAGCTGGGGCCAGAAGAAACAAGGGGAGAGTCTCAGGACAGGGTCAGGGGTGGGTACCAGGTCAGGAAGAACTTCAGGCTGCAACAGGAGAGTGAAAGACAGAGAAAATAACTCTCTGGACCAGGGACCCTAAGCCTCAGATTCTAGTATTTTCTCTACTACTGAATTCCTAAATGACTCTGGGCATCTAACCTCCTATGTATCTGATGGAAGGTGGAGGTGATGTTCAAAGGACCTCTCAGCCCTGTGGTCTGTGGACTTTATGTATGCATTTTGGACCCTAGGCCAGACAGGGGAACAATCAACGGGTGGGCTTTGGTAGTAGGCTAACTGTGCTCCTGAACTTTCCAGAGCTCTCTTTACACATAGTCAGAGAAGTGGCATTTCAAGACACCAAAGCTCTTTCATCCATAGACCTTCTTTAACAGTTGGAGGCATACTGTGGTGAATCTAATCTGTCAGAGGAGGCTATGAAAATGCTGTGGGCCGCCAGCAAACACATCGGTGGGATGTTACGAAACGTCTCCTTTGATAACAGGTACAATCGCACCTTTGCAAGTTGTGCATCATCCGTGAAGGCTTTCTTTTCCTAATGATAAGCTGTCACTCCATCTTTGTAAGGTGGCTAATGGAATTATTTTTAAAGCTTTCACTTAACAAGCTTGCATTTTGTAAAAGAGCAGCTTGAGGAATGCAAGCATCTTTAGGCAGGGAAGTGACAACTGTCTCTGATATGAAAAGATTTCTTTCTTACCTATCCTATTAAACATGTGAGACTTCATACTCCTCCTCCATATGACAGTGGTCTCAGCTTGTACTCTACCTAGAAGGGAGTGTGGCCAATATGCACAACTGGGAGGGGCAGGAAGCTAGATCGGGGTTACGCTGAAAGGCCTTTTTACTGTGCTGTCTGAAGAACAAATGCTGCCTCTGGAGGTTATGAGTTTCTCATTACTAGAGATGATCAAGAAGAGACCATTAGGCGGGATATTACAAACAGCACGTATGTGTCAGTTGGCGAACTGAACAAGCTGCCTTCAAAAAGCCCTTTCTGCTCTGAGATCATCTCCCCCACTAGCATAATCTTTCATTAATCTGAATTTTCTATTCTATGGGGCAGATCAGGAGATCGTCAATGCCATTTTAATTGCCATGTGCCTTTGCCAATAAGATAAGGCCTAATAAGATCTCACTACAAATATGTACAGCCAAAGAAATGAGTTTGAAGTTGCATGTGGGGGTGGAGAGGAGCTGGTCAACCACAGGGAGAGAGGAGAGTGTGTATGTGGCACACACAGATAAATGTGTGCACCTGTGTGTTTGTGTGTGTGTAACTGACTCCAGCCATATTTTCTTGTGCTGGGTTCTTTGTCTTCTAGGTTCTATTTTCCATTTTTTTCTAAAAAATCTCAGGTTTTAATGATCTCAGCAGTTCATATTCAGAACAGCTTTGGGTGCTATAATTTAGGTCTTTTCCAAATGTAGTTAGTGCTACTTTGGAATTAAATACTATACCTCATATTTTTAAATGTCTCTTCCTCGTAGTAAACTAATTAGCATCTGCTATGTACTAAGTTATGTCCCCTAAAAATTAAGCTTAAACGAAGACACAAGGGCAGGGCCGTCATCTATAAGACTATGGAGGTATAAGAAGATTCTCTCATTCTCTTTTTCTCTCTCTCCTTTTCTTTCCTCACCATCATGGAAAGAAACAATCAGAAGGCAGCTGTTTGAAAGCCAAAAAGTGGACGCTAACCCAAACCATATCATCTGGCGCCTTGATCTTGGATTTTCCAGCCTCTATACTTTGAGAAACAAGTTTACATTGCTTAAGGCACTCAGTCTTCAGGATTTTGTTCTGCCAACCTGAGTAGACTGAGAAGACAGAGAAGTATGAGAAAATGCCAACGACTTTATATAAGCCCTTCAAAAATTTACAGTAACTTTTTTAATAATTGGAAGTTTCTGGTTCATGATGGAGACCGGAATGTATGTATTAACCTCTTCTTTCTTCCCAATTTCTGTTGGAATAACATAGAAATAAACATCAGGACATAAAAATCATAATAATGCAGAGAATCAAAAGAGATATACCAGAACCCTGGGAAATTTACCAAATTTCTGAAAGATTGAAAAGCATATTAATTCAAGTAAATGGCTCACCCACAGTGGAGAGAGGGGAAGACCGAAACAGAGGAAGGAAGCTACTTGAAAGGTAGGAGTTGTTTGAAATAAGGGAGACCTAGACAGGTTCAAAACTGGCAGTCAGTGCAAAAGGTCAAGGGTAAGGGAATAGTAGCTATGCTATTTAACAAAAAGAGTCTTTTGGACCATCCAAACTACCCAGTGTACATAGAGCAACCTGCAGTGACTTGCTCTTAAGGCAGAGAATGCTCCATACTCCATTTTGCAGAAACTGAAAGCCCTGGGTGCCCAGAGTTAGAGCTGCCCTCAGAGGAAAGCTCTTCTTACCTGACAGGCCAGTGAAAGGTGGGAAGGTGTGGGGAGGGGCAGTCTGCTCACAATGTTCAACCTACATATTGCCAGTCAACACACACAGACACTCACTCTCCTGTGGCTCACCATCTGTCCCCCCATTCAGGAGAAAGTTTTGCTGGGTAAACAAACCAACACAACCCTGGAAGAAACCCACTGCAGCTATCTGTATTAATCAATGAATTTCTCATTTGTAAACGTCTTCTAAGATTTGTTCTGTATTTAGAAGGGCAGGGGAAGAAAGATAAGAAAGGAAATACCTCGTGAAGAAGAAATAAAGTTAATACAGGGAACCAAAGAGAATGTAAAAGTATAATTATTATTGTTAGAGAAATTTTAGGTAACATTAAAATTATTTTTAAATGAGAATAACTAAAGGAAAAACACTTGCAGAATAATAAAAAAAAATTTGGAATTTATTTTAAAAACTCATGAGTGTGCGGCACCTGTGGCTCAAAGGAGTAGGGCGCTGGCCCCATATACCAGAGGTGGTGGGTTCAAACCCAGCCCCGGCCAAAAACTGCAAAAAATAAAAATAAAATAAAAACTCATGAGTGGACCAAGAATATAAGAACGTGGAATACAAAATCAGAAATTTCTTGTGGAAAGTATAACAAAAGCAAAAAAGAGGTAAATAAAGAGAAAAATTAAAAGATAGGACTAATTCAGGGTGTCCACCATATAATTAATAGACGTTACAGAAAGAAAAGGAAAAAATTGGTGAGTGGCGCCTGTGGGTCAGTCGGTAAGGCGCAGGCCCCATATACCAAGGGTGGCAGGTTCGAACCCGGCCCTGGCTGAACTGCAAACCAAAAAATAGCCAGGCGTTGTGGCGGGCGCCTGTAGTCCCAGCTACTCAGGAGGCTGAGGCAAGAGAATCGCCTTAAGCCCAGGAGTTGGAGGTTGCTGTGAGCTGTGTGATGCCATGGCACTCTACCAAGGGCCATAAAGTGAGACTCTGTCTCTACAAAAAAAAAAAAAAAGAAAAGAAAAGAAAAAAATTGGTTAAATAAATAATAGAGTAAATATTTCCAGAGCCAAAGTCCTTGGTTTGCAAGGACCACTGAAGGTCAAGCAGAATGAAAGAAACGTGATTCATGTTATGATGTATGCAGTCATGTGAAAGTTGAGGATGTTGCCCACAGTCAGAGATGCTTAGGTGCTTATAGGAAGAGAAAAGGAAGGGAGAAAAATTAAACCAAAAAGAAATGGAAAAGATTAAGCCAAAAACTGATAATCAGTTTACTAGCTAACTTTGCATCAGCAGTATTAGAAACAAAGGGAGAAATACTAAGAAATTATGGAATAAAGACATTTTCATTTATGTAAAAACTCAAAAAGGCACTTTCCAGTCATCATTTCTGGAGATAAAATACTTGGGGGTATACTGCAGCACAACCATAAACACATACATCCCAAAAGAAGACATGAGATCCAAGAAACAGTAAAACTAGTCTAGGAGTAAATTAAAAATAATAATAATAATCCTGGTCAGAGTGCAATGCACTCTGGAAAGCAATCAGTCCAAATGGGACCATTAGATTATTAATATGATTGATTTAAAATATGGATTTTTTTAGGTATTGTAAGTAAGGGATTTTTTTAATAATCAAGGGAAAAAGCAAGAGGAAATGCCAAGAGAAACATAAAACTATATTACAAATTTAAGAATCAAACATAAAGCAAAAAAATGTGGAATAATGTAAAGTATTTAATAGAACACAGGCAAAAGCAATCACTCTGACTATAAAACTTCATTCTTTTTTAAACATACTATATTAGTGACAAAGGATTCTATTTTTTTTCCTTCTTGATTCAGATACAATACTTGGTCTAACAGTGGATAATATTGATATAATCAAATATTTTAAATAATGCTTATTGGTTTGCAGGTGTAGAATAAACCTACAGACAAAAAAAATGAAAGGTTTAATTGTAATAGCAGATAGAGTGTAACTAAGCTGTAAACCTCAACAATGTAAAAGTAATCACAGAGCTGCCATATTTAACTATGGAAAGTGTTAAATGGATAAGCCATAGTGAAGGATAATTTTCTCATCTCACCATATGTACAAAAAGACTCCAAAAGTTGATGGACTAAGAAGTGGAAGATGAAGTATATTGTATATTGTTTAAATAACTAAGTAGATAAATAAATGAGTAGAATTACAGTCATAACATTTAGAATTCTTGTACTAACTACCAGAACAATATCAATCAGGAGAGGTTAAAAATGATTACCACTGAGGAAGGGCCTTGGAAAGAGAATTACCTTTCCTTCATTAACTCTCTGCACTCTTATATTTTTACCATGTGCATGAATTAGTTTTGTAAAAGTAATAATAATATTAAAATTAAATGGCTCTATTCAAATAAAGACAAAAGTAACATTTATTGAGTCCTGACACATAGGCAATACATACGTCCTCTTGGCTCACTCATCACACAATGAACGCAGTGTGGTTATTTTCTCCTCGGAGCCTGATTTTCCTCATTGGAAACATGCAGGTGATAAAATGATCAGACAGTCGAAAGGTGCAAAAGCCAGGGTTGGACAGCATCTTGCCAAGTGCTCTTTCCTCAACTGTGCCAGGCTTCCCCGTGGGATACTTTATAAAACCAATGTGCCCAAACTAAAAAGACTTAGGTTTTAATCCTTCCTTCATGATATGTGACTTGGAGCATTTCATGTTTTGCCACAATTTTCTTTGTCTTTGAATTAAGTGAACAGACAGTTTGTAATTATAAATGTAATCTGTGCTATACATACACACAGAAAACTGTACACTTAGAATTCGGCTTCAGCTTACTAGTTTTGTAACACTGAGATGGCTAATCTCCCTGAACCTGTTTCTTTATCAATGAATACACTAATTTCATCATTGTTTTCATCTTGCTTCTTTTCTGTGGCCAGTTGGGGGCGTTGTGTCCCTTGGCATTAGCCGGCCAATAATTTGTAGCCCTGCAATGCTTGGCATCTGCAAGGAGAAGAGAGAGGCTGTTTCCCAGGTTCTAATTCAAGAACAGAAAATCCCCTCCTAGGTAGTAGGATTATTATATGAACTATACATTTAACTTCTTGATCAAACACAAAGAAAGATTTTCTTCCCAGGAAGGAATGATTTCAGGCTTTCATTAAGTTAAAATTAAAATAATGCAAATAAGTGGTCTCGAATTATGGAAGGAAGCAAAATGGAAATCTTCTCTCACAGATAGAAAATCTCCAGAGATGTAATTCTGATTGTGCCCAAGGTACTAGGGCTGATGGGGGATCTGGGCTGCTTACTCTCGGCATGACAACATAGAGAAACCCCAGGAAATATAACCTCCTTTCCAACTGTGTTTCCTCAGAGAATTGTAATTTGGGCCTGTGTGCAAATGTCGCAAACCTATAGCTCTTAAGAAGGTCTTCTCTGTTTTCTTTGGCTCAGGGTGTGACAAGGAAGAGAGGGATTTAGCTGGATTTTGTAGCTTAAAGCTTTCCACACTAAACATTTAAGTAAGGGCAGCGAGAGGGCAGCTGGTTCTGCTCCAAACTCCCCAGTGAGAGTGAAGAAGACGTGTTGTGGGTGTTTATAACTGTAGCCGTAAGCCAATTTCACCCTGCTCTTGGATTTACAGGTTGATGTCAAAACTTCCGAAGCTGTGTAGCTAATGAGGTTGGATACCTGAAAAGATGCTTAAGTGGCTGGTGTGACTTGTTGCTAACATTGTACAGTGGACTCTTTTGCCCATAGTCAGAAGAATGGCATTAGCATTGGAACCCATGGGTCTTTTGAAGAAGAGATGAACAAAACTCCTCCACCTAAGATCTTTAGAGTTGAGTTGTACAAAATATTTAGAATCATTAAAAAACAAACCTCAAGGATGACACATACAAGTGGTTATTGAATCTCATGTGTATAAGGTGGTAGAATCTGAAGGGAACTTTGGCATCATCTAATTACATTGATTCATTTTAAAAATGTTAAAGGTTAAAGAAGGTGACATGATTTGCCCAAGTCCAGTAGTGGACTACAAAAGCCTCGGTTCATTCATTTAGTTAAGTAATAAATAGTTTTTGAGCAGCTATGTAGTCTTAGCCATAACACTATGCCAAAGCCAGGCATGGCAATACAGATGTGGATATGAGAAAACCTGCCTTCCTAGAGCTTCTAGTCTGGAGTCTGCGGAGATGGGAGCCAAGTGTTCTGGGTGCACAGCAGAAAACTCTAATTCTTCTGCAGGGCTGAGGAAGGCCTCATAAAGGGCATTCTATTGGGGCAGGGTAATGTAGGACGAGAAGGAGAGAAGGAAGAAACATTTCAGGTGGAAGAACCCACATCCAGGATTTTCTAAGCAATTAAAGTCAAAGCAATTGCTTTCTAAGTCAAAACCATTAACAAGGGTTAGTGGCCAAAGCAGGGTCCTGAGAGCATTCCTATCTGGGTAGGAGAAGGTAGGCCCTAGATGCCAAATTCCCCAGGATAAAAGCACACAATGTTGGGATGGAAAACTTGGGTGTGAGCCAGCTTGGATTTATAGCAACTTCATCTGGTGACAAAGTATTCAAATTTTAGAGGAGCCTGAAGGAAGCTTTGCTCCAAAGAAGAGCTCTGCCTGCTTCTCTCTGAATCTCTTTAATGGAATCCAAATATGCGCAGCTACAATCCTTTAGAAATTGGAATAAAGAGATAACATTCCTGGAGGGTAGAAGCCCTGGGACATACCACCTCTTGTGAGAAGGTGTATCAATTAATATATAGAGCATTTCAGTACCCAATATTTCAAAGAAGAGAATTCTGAAATCCTTTCTGTCTTAATCTCAAGAGAAAGCATCTTTATTTACAAAGAAAAAAGGTTCTGTGCTAATGTACACAGACCACCATCTTCTGCTTTCCTAGAATGTCAAAGGAAAAAATCTTTATTGCTGTAGTATACAACCACAACTGGGAGTATAGTTAGAAAGTTGTATTATGTAGTGACCAAGGCAGTTGCTCTGGATGCATACTGCTTTGGTTTAAAGCCTGAGATGGCCATTTACAATAGTTGAGTGAATTTAGTCAAGTTACTTCAGATATAATAATAATATTTACCTTTAAAGGAACCTTAAGGTTTTTACTTATGCTCTCAGTTATATATAAATCCTGGAACATAGTATTTACTTAATATTTTTTCTAACATGAGTATTATCCTATTACTAATTTATTATTTCCAGTGTGCTAAGATGATGACTGGCCTGTCTCTTTAGATCTCAGTGATGATTAAATTGATTGACCAGCCAATGACCAGAAGATTTTGGTCTTTTATCAAGCATTACAATGTTATATGCCTTGTGGAAGAATCAGACGTAGTTTTAGCTCCAAAGAATTTATAATCAGATTAAGAGTACTTGTTGTTAGTCCCCAATTCTTACAAAGTAATATAACACAAAAAATATATCTCTTAGTGCTTTCATTCGGTCTTTAGCATCCCATTCTCCTTCTTTTTTGCTTATCCAAATTTTATCCATTCCTCAAGACACAGTTTCTAGGTGTATCAGCCAAGTTCTAGTCAGTGGAGCAAAACCACACAGCCATTTGAAGAGGGAAAAATCTGTTATATGGAATTATTAACTACAAGGAGGGATCAGTTGGTAAAAAGAGAACACTGACAAATGTGTAAGTAGCAAATACTGTAAGAAGGTGCCATTGTGCCTAGGCCTAGGATACAGTGCTTGAGCAAGACGTTCCCTGGGGCTGGGTTCCAGACGATTTTGGAGAGGCCAGGGCTCCCAAGACAGAAGAGAAATCGTTGTGGGGCCACACCTGGAATCTGGTCTCTTGGGTGCCAGAGAAGCTGTTCAAAGGGAAGTGTTTCATAAGTGACACTTTGCTATGAAACCAGCTCCCAGGGATGCGGCCCTGGGAGCTGCTGGCCTCTCTGTACTGCACAAGCCTGCTGCTATGGAAGCTGTGCTGGGGGCAGGAGTTTGGCAGGGGGGGAAGCTGCATGCAGGGGGGGAAGCTGCATGCAGGGCAGGAGCCTGCTGGGCAAGGGTACTGGCACCAGGAAGCAAGACTTTCCTCCTTTAACATCTCTTCCCTGCTCTCTGATGGCAAAATGTAACATATTTTCTTTGTCATCTGACAAAGGAAAAGTATTTAAAGGGCCCACCCCCATTTTCAAAGAGCAGGTGAAAAGAGGAAATTAGGAACTAAATTGATAACCAGCACCCTCTACCCTGTGACTCATCAGCTTCCACATGGAATTCTTTATATCAAGGTGATGTCTGCGTGACTGCAACTCCAACCACTGTGGTATTAGAGTTGACCTCTTGGACCTCTGAGAGTTTGTATTCTGCAACATGTTAACTGTAATGCTTAAACTTACTGACGGGCACAGAGCTGAGGAAACAGATCAATTTCCTTAGGATGGACAGCATTTCTCTGGTACTAAAGCATGATGTCATCACATGAACTGCCATATCACATAGGGGATGCTTAGAAACCTACTTTCAATTAACCTGCAGTCTGCTCCTTTGTGGCTTTTGTTTAGTTTGGAGATTCGTTTGTTCAATCAATTAATATTCCTTGAATGCCTTTCTTTGCTAGGTGAGAAAGGCTGTTTCCTCTCCATCTATAGAGCTGCCACCCTGGCTGGGTCCTTTGGTCCCTCTTGGGCTTTTTCTAAGCCTTGGAGGCCCACTTCCTATCATTCATAAGAAATTACATCTTTATCATTATGGAAAACGAAAATTTCCTCTTCACTATCACCTATTTAAGCCTTGAAACTTCTCTGAATAATCATAAGATATTGTCATTTCCAATTAGATTTGTTTTAAATCCAATGAGATTTATCCTCACGTGGGAAAAAGTGTATAAGAGGTTGGAGCAAATTATACATGCTTGTGCCCGGGCATGCCTTTTCCATTACTACAAAGGATTGTACAAATTTCTGGGCTTGAGCTACAAATTTCTTATCACAAATTCAAAATCTGCCAAAGGCCCAAGAATAGAATCCCTAGGGCTGAGCAAATCTATTTCCACACCATTCTCATGAAGAAGTGGGACTTTAGGAGAGCCAGGAAGGTTCCAGAGTTCAGGAAGAGGAGAGGTTGTTCTAAATAATGAGGAAAGATGGATGGCAGGCAGGTGATTGCTGAGGAAATTTAAGAGACTTTGGCCACTGGAGAGACGAGTCCTTAATACTCAGTGGAGGAAGACAGAAAGCCTAACATTCAGAAAATAGCTGAAGGTAAACGTACTCCTGTTATTTTTCTAACATAGCCTAAATTGTGAACTGTGAAAATGTGTGGGTGTTTGCCTAAATAACAAAATCGCAACCCTCTGTGCTTTTTGTTTTTATTTTTTTAAATTCAAATTGTTTCTTTGGGAGAGACAAGTGTCTTTCCTTTTTGGTAGAACAACAGTAGCATAAATAGCAAGACACATTTCCAAGTTTCATCTGGCTGTTCTCAGAAGGCCCAGACATACCTCCCAGACTTAGAACACCCAGAGATGTCAGAGAGACCCAGGCCACCCTCTCTAGCCCAGGCTGTCCATTGCAGCAGCATCTATGGATGTTCAGTTAGTCGCTGTTTCCTGCCCAGCTCTCTGAGATAGGAGTGAGCGTTTGTGGTAATTAAAACAGTGTGAAATTTGCACTGTCAGGAAACACAGCTATTTTTTTCCTCTGCCAACCATCATGCTATTTATAGCCATGCACTTCACCATTTGTTTGCTGGGCAATGACATCAAGAAACAGATATTAAGCAAGGAAGCCAATTTACTCCACAAAAACATCCATTATCTTTATCACCAACCGAGACTGAAAAATAATCAATTAGGATGCTTCACTTGAGAATGACTAATTGAATTGTTAAATATACAGTATTGGAGAAGTCATTCTGTGAGCCTAAATATTAATTCACGTAACAGGCAAGACCTGTTCTAAAGAAACTGCAAATTGCTACTACCTTTCACATCAGAATCACATTCATCAGTGGGCTCTGGTTACAAATCAAAATTCTTCGTTCTGAAGCTACTGTATTTCAATTTGATCCTATTTATAGGAAATGTCACATTTTCATAAGAAGTGTGCTTGTCAAGAAACATTCATTTCTCTGTTCTAAACACTCTATTATAAGAATATACCCCAAACAGAAAACCAGGAAGTGTGGTTGCACAAGCACACGTACATTTATGCGTGCACACACATGGAGTCATATACACATCTACACACATGCTATTCCCAGCTTCCACATCCTTATAAAATGTAGGGAAGTGTATTCTCATAGAGAGAACTTAAGGCCCAAGCAATACAGTTCAGCCCAAGAGCTTACCAAGAACACAGAATTCTCTTCTACTGTTTATCTGAACAATAAATCCTTTTATTCAATTTGCTAAATATGTACTGCATGCCGAGGACCATTTCAGGCTCTTAGGAAATGCAGATGTGGAAGAAATGATTCTTATCATCAAGGCGTTCACACTGCAGTGGGGAAGACAGGCTTAGAGACTGGTCTGTACAGCACAAGTTAACAAACACTCCTCTGGGAATATGCACAGGCCGTTTGCGATCAGCTCTCCCGTGACAGTTTGGTTAAGTCTTGCAGAGGACTCAGCTGTGAGATGAAGTATGGAGAAGGGCACTGCAGCCACAAAGCAGTACCTGTTTCAAAGGATGGAGGTTTCGAAGAGCCTGGCATAGTTGGTGAACATATTATGCGCAAAGCCTAAAATTTGAGGTGGCATCTGAAAGACATAGGAATCAAGGCAGGGCTCTGCTTCCTGTGCTGGGAGCCTGGAGCTTCTTCTCGGGAGCACCGGGAAGCTCCTGAGTGGTAATCTGATGAGATTGTTCCAGGAACATCATTCTGGCTGTCCTGTGGGCAATGCACAGGGCGCAGGACGGTGACAGTGGTACAGAAAATGGGACAGAGAGGTCGGAAGATACTGCTGTAAGGAACCAGTTAGGGAACTTTTGCAAAGAAATGAAGCAGCCTGAACCCAGGGACTAGAAGTAGGCAAGAATGATTGTCGGGAAGAGAGAGCTGAAAAGCTGCATGGCACGTAGAGGACGGGGCACCCCCTGTTTCTGATGCTTCATAAAACCATCACTGGAAGTAAAAAATGCAGGCGGAAAAGCCATCCTTGGGGAACAATTCAGCTCTGGGCATGCTGAATGTGTGACTTATATGGAACCGTTGATAGGAGAAGGGGGTGGACAAAAAGACATGCGTCTGACTCAAGAGTAGACCCAGCGATGCACACGTGGCCTTCCATGAGCCTCCTGACTGGACAAAGGCGTCATCCCTGCTGTGCAGACTCTCACTTCCTGCGGAGATGCCTACTCGTGAGTCAAGGAGGGCAGAAGCGGGCTCTTTTCTACCTCACCTCCTCCGGACTGAGTTAGATTGAAGATGCCCTGAACTAGAAAGGCTGCCAACCTGCCCAGCTCCTCCCAGGATCTGGGGTGGAGCTGATGACTGCCCCTCAAACAGCCCACATTTGCAATAAAGACGGCCTTCTCTGGAAGATTGTGTGGACAGAATAAGAAACACCATTGCAAGGGTCAAGTTGCTTTTTTATAATTCTAAAAATTGTGTAAGCGAGCTCTAATTTTAGAATCCGAGAGTTCAGAGAATAACCTCCTCTCTTTCATTTTATACCAACTGTTCTTCCCTTTCTTCTTCCCTCCTTAGTTGCAGGGCCACGATCCACTCCAGGGCCGGGTGGAAGCCCTCCCCGGCCACCCATATCGAAGGTCCTTGGCAGAGACGCACCTCACCTGCCTCCCTGCCAGATATCAGTCTGTCTTCTTCCTCTCTCTAAGCAAAGTGACCTTCTATTGAAATCACTGTTTTTGAGCTCAAAGCAAGGACAGTCTGTGTTTTGCATCTGCATATTTTTACCCCAGTAATAGAGAAATAGAGCTCTTTTGGCTCAGAATGTAAACTTTCCAGAGTTGGTCTTGATTTTATTTTGTTAAGGTTTTGGTCCTCCGAAAGCACTGAAAAAACACATCCATTTGAAGATACCTCTGGGTCTGGGGTCCTACCATCTCCAATTTCATTGCATTTTTTGTTTGTTTGTTTGTTTGTTTTTCTTTTCAGAAACAGATTTAAAGTTCTCACTCTCTCCCATCAAGAGCACACACTGTAAGTGAGAGGGACAGGCTGGCCCCGAATCCAGTTTCAGTGTTTTGTATTTCTTTTTTTTTTTGAAATGGAGAAGAAGGAAAAGACAAACATTAACATAGTCACGAAGTGAATTAGACGGAGATGGTAGAATGTGGAGGCCCCTCACCGCCATGCCGAGCAGTCACTTTTACTCATGGTGTTCCCTCTAGACATATTTAAAAGCAAGGTATGAATTGCCATATAGGCCATATACTCTTTCCTCTGAGCAATCTCAATTCAGGAATTATATCTTTAAAAAAATAGTCACAAATCTAAGAAGGACTTTGTACACAACATGTTCACCACATTGTTGCTCATGGCAACAAAATAAGCAGCAGGTAAAATATCGCTGCAAATTATCTTAGGCATGAAAACTCGGCATAATGTTAAATACACAAGCAATGCGAAAAAAAAAAAATGTGTATCCTCTATGCAATTTTTGAATTGTTAGGATAAAAAGCTCAAAGTACATGCACCAAAATATTAGCAGTTGTTGTCTGGGGTTGGTGACACCATGAGTTCCACATCCACTCTGAAGGGGAAAAAAAGAATAGTAGGAATGCATCAGAGCTTTTATCTTTAAGAAATGTTAACCATTAAGAAAATTAGCATCAAGGTTGAAAAGTAACTTATTGAAAATAAAATGTGTGTATTATAAGGACAATCAGTCTCTTTTTCTTTCAACGGGGTAGAGATCGGGGTAGGGGGAACACTTTTTAATAGTGCAGGGCATGACATTTTGTAGTAGTTCCAGAGCCACAGGAAATACTCTGTGAATATGTGCTTTCTACCACAAATGGAACCGGGTGCTAGATCATCAGAGGGAGATGAGGGGATTCTGCTATGACTGACTCACTGTCTAAGGAGTGGGCATTGTGGCTGGGAACACACACAGCCATGGTGTGGGGGTTGTGGGAGAAATGCAGCCCAGTTCTCCAAGGAGAGAACATGCTCCAGGGGCTTTGATAGGTGGAAATTATTTGGTTTGAAACATGAGTTGTAGGAAGAAGAGTGATGAAAAATCATGCACTGTAGTTTTACCACCTTGCCTGAAACCTTCAACAGAACAGAAGCTCCATACAGATTTGCCAATTGCTGACCAGCACTGAGCAGTCTACTGCGTTTGGCCAGACTGTGGAAATTCAAGATTAGAATTAGTATTTAATTCTGCAGGTAACAGACCCTCACTGACAGTATTTAAGCAGAGGAAGTAAAGAGTCAGAGCTTTGTTTTAGGAAAACCTATCTGGCCATTATAAGTAGGAGGGATTGGAGGAAAAGGGCTGAAGGCAGAAGTTGGGGAGAGAAGAGGGGAGAGACGCTAAGACGGCAGCCAAAAAAATGATCAGATGGGTTGTGAAGTATTGTACAGGTAGGATGGAGACCAGAGACACGCCTGAGAACAGGGAAAAGGTGGAGGAGAAGGAGCCCAAAATGGTGATGCAGGCACAAAACTATACTACAGAGCCTCTCATTCTGAGCTTGAGTTGTGTGCATATGCCAAGAGTTGCTTTTCAATTTCCCAACTATCTCACTTTCCTTTGAGTTCAGAGTTGATGAGGACATGTGGATGCAGGAGATAAACTTGCAGAGCAAAGCCACTGCCAAGCAGGTGGGTTTCCCCAGGAAATTATCAAGGGGTCTCTTTCAATTTCCACTCCCACCCATCTTTCACCTGGGTTCCTGTCACACGCTGCAAGAGCTTTGGCAGAGGGATCTCACGGAGCTTTGATCCTTTTACAAGGCAGCTCGTCTGAACTTGCAACACCCACCTCCTCCTTTCCCGGACTCCCACCTCCCATCCCAGCTACTCCAACTATGCCTCGAGAACCCATCACACACCATGTATGTGCGACTTCTAGCCCAGGTGGTCTTTGCAGGCATGAACAAATCCGGAATCTTCCTGAATAAAATCAACTCTCAACCCTACAAGTATGTGAAGGATTTGATTGCCTACCCAGAATCACTTTCTCTCTTTAGCCCTGACTTTCTTTTTGATCTCTACCCATTCCCCATTCACTTTCTAGAGAGCTGACCCCATTCTGCTGATCAGATTGGGTCTGATCAGTTCAAATAATTCTACTGATAGGTTCAGGATTGTAAAGCTACAGTTCAATCCATGAGACTAAGGGATATTTCTTGATGCTTCTGCAGGGAACTTTCTTCCCTCTATAAAGCCACCAGAGGAGATGGTGCTTCTCTTCCTCTGGAAGAGGTTTAGTAGAGATGGGATCACAGAGCTGCAGCAGCCATCTTGCTAGATGGAGGTTGAAAGTATTGCACAGAGAAGAGCTGAGAGAAAAATGTAAAACTCTCCTTCAAAATCTAAGTCTGTTTAAGTTGTCCCAAAGCTGTTTTATAATGTGTGCCATTTGGGGAAATTAAAGGGATATTATTGTTGTCAAAATAATTGGTGGCAGTGGAGATAGCTACCAACATTTAATATATAGACACCAAGGAAGTTACATGGAATTTGTGGACTAAGTTTGCCTCACAAAGAATCTTTCCTCATCCTGCACAAGTTTTTAATGATGCACTGGCCTTTAAGGTACATGACAAACCTATTTATTATATGAGCCTGAAGTCTACATCTATTTTCCATACACACACGGTGTTTTTACTTGGAGTATATCCTTAATACACACTGAATTTTCCATTGTTTGAATCAGGGGAATATTGTACTGTTCTTTGAAACTCTTCCAAGATTTGTTCATCTATTCAGATAACCATGTCACCTATGGTAATGCCACTTATGGGGCTTGGGTGGCCAACAACATGTTTCTATTAGTCTGCATTTATTGTTGTCACATGTTGATTCTATCTCACAGTCAAAACTTTTGACTGCTTTATTGTGTGTTCTAGTGTAATTTTGAGATATCATCTTCATATTAAAATGTATACATCTCTCTACTATATGTTATTTTCCTTTCATTTCTCCACTCTATTATTGTTAGGACATGATATATTTTCTTATCTATATGATGAATGGGTTAAATTAATTATTAATTCTATCATAGAATAGTAAAAGGGATATTACAAACTGCTTAAAATAAAAAAGAGGTGTTGTGTTTGCTGAGGGTAGGAAGGGAGGAGGTTCATTCTCCTAAAGAATCCTAACTGATGCAAAATTAGGCCTCAAGAAGTGGGAATTTTTAAAATAGTATGCCCTGCCACAGGCATTGGGCTCAATTGTTAAAGTGAGTAAAAAAAAAAAAAAAATAGTCATGCTGGAAACTAGACATTACTGGTTTTGTATTTGAAAAACTTTAGTGGTACTAACCTCATACTTACTTTGGAAAGACCATCATGTACCTCCAAAGCTATAGTTTTAAAGGAAGTAGTATAATAATTCAGAGAAGTATTGACTATGGCTTGCAACCTTCTGTAAGGTCTAACAGGAAAGATAAGAGTCTTCAATTGGTTACTCTGGAAGCAGTAGGGGAAGGAAATCTCACTTCACTAAGGAAGGCCTTCTCCCACTGTGAATCCTAAGTCAGAGTTAGCGGGGGTGGAAGGACCAGACACTATTGTAAGCTAAAGTACGGGAGGGAAGAAGCAAATGAATGAGTGTCTCGTATGGAGATAAAATTTGGGCCAGAGACATGCATGAGAGTCACCTGAACTTTCCCTGTCTGACAGGGGAGACATTATTCTTGGGGAAGAGGTCAATCTGAGAGAAGCTCGTGACAAAGAGCCAATGTCAGGCTTCCCACCTCTGATTTCAAGCCACTGTCTCATCTTGTCTTGGTGCATGTAATTGTCAGAGTTCTGATCTAAGAGAAGCAGGACTTGAAAAAAGGCAGATGTTGCTCTCATCCAAGGCCTACCCTGCCTGGTCCAATTCCTATCTTAAGAGGTTTCATTCCTGGGAATGTTTAACTTCCCTAAGGAAGGCTCAAGGGAAAGGGGTTTATAAGTGGCAACAACAGGATAACCTCATTCTATTATGGTAGTCACTCCACTAGCCATCCAAAAGAACCCATATCTTTGGGAGAATAGCTATTTGACTTTACCAGGCCCAAAGAAGTATAAATCTTACCCTTTGGGAATGAAATCGCTAGGTATACACATTCAAGAAAGCAAGCACATTTGTACCAGAACGTGTGCACCAAATGTTCCCAGCCATGTTGCTTGTAAAAGCCAAAATACCAGGTTCCTCATGCCTGGAATTGAGAGGATCCTGGAAACAGTCCTCAGAGAAGGTGACCATGAGGAAGGGTCCACAACTCGGTCACCAGTCACAGTGTGCTCCATCTCAAATGCAGAGCTGTACCCAGCGTCCCCCAGGAATGAGGGATATTTCTCTGATGGTGGCCACAATTCTCAGAATTTATAAAGCACCTGCATGGTCAGGCTCTCATTTGAGCCTCACTACATTCCTTGCAGAAAATCAGGGATGGGACGGGTTTTCCCATTGTCTAGCACAAGAAAGCATGGCATAGATACACACAGCCAGGAATTTATGGCCCAGAAATGGGAAAGCCTGGACATGCATCATTTCTTCTGAATTCAAGAATAAGTGCGGCTTTTCCCTTCCACCTTGTGCCTCTCACTTGAAGCTTAGACTTTTAGGTGTATCCTATATATGTCTATAACTACCTATATAACCATTTATTCACATTTTGTATGGAAATATCTTTACCATATAACATCACTTTTTCATATTCTTAAAAAAATGTTAACACAACCAAACACCAACCTTTTCTTGATGCCCCGTTTGTACCATTTGGATGTGTATTATCATGATGGGAGGTGCCGTAGATCTACCCTTACTTTCTTTTGCCTTTGTTTTCCAAGTCAGACCACTTATTCTCCAGCAGGCCTGGTATCATCTCTCCACTGCCTTGTTCTGTTTGGCTGTGAGCTGGACTTCCACACGGTCACATTTCTTAGCACTACATGCTGAGTGAAAATTGCTAAGGTCATCCTCTCACATTTTGTACACTCACACTTTGACTCTTTGGAGTATAAAAGACATGTCCTGTCAGCAGAATCTTCTTCAGCTAAGCCTTTAACTCTAGTAGGAAAACAGAAGGTTTGGGCTCTTTGCCTCAGAGCAGATGTTCCATGAAAGAAAATTACTTCATGCTCTTTCAGCTCCTCACCTCTCAGGCCTCCTCCCTTCCTGACTACTAGGGCAGGGTTAGGCTCTCAGTAAACAGCTATGAGAGCAGCAGAAGGGCCGGGCCAGCCGGGAGCTAGCTGGACTTGTCAGTGACCCTGGGGAAGTATCTTTTTTTTTTTTTTCTTTTTTATTGTTGGGGATTCATTGAGGGTACAATAAGCCAGTTACCCTGATTGCAATTGTTAGGTAAAGTCCCTCTTGCAATCATGTCTTGCCCCCATAAAGTGTGACACACACTAAGGCCCCACCCTCCTCCCTCCACCTGGGGAAGTATCTTAACCTCACGTTCAGTTTCAGTTTCCCTCTCTCGTATGACGATGCTGTCATGTACCCATGTACCACACGTCAATGTTATGAGAGGATGTGCCCAGCCCAGCGCCTTGCAGAGAGCTGGTGCTCCAGGAGTGGTGATTTCCCCTCACTCACACACCACACACACTTGTACTCACACCACATGCCATTCCCCACTCCCCTCAAACATACACACTGCGCATATTATCCCCAAGGTTTTCACAGTTTGAGGATGTTGTCTTCAAAAATGCTATCACAAAACTCAGCCCTCTCTTGTCACAGCAAACTGGACGAAGTCAGGTGAGGCAGACCCTGCACCTCTGCCGCCCTGTGAAGATTCTCTCTGGACCAACCAGGCTATTGCAGCTGAAACCAAGGCAGCCGACCACTAGCATGTGAGGTTACTGGGCCAGCTGGAGAAGTTTTATTTATTTTTTATTAAATAAAAACAAATGGGATCAATGAATATGCCTGTTAGAAATTAAACTTAGATTCTTAAATAGGTCAGTAAGAATGGTAAAAGGTTTTGAAGGGAAATTGTAATAATAGCTATTTCTGTCAATTTATTTTGATCACATGGTTTAATAGATTATTTTAAGCAGTAAAGGAGTGGGAAACAAGACATCCAAAGAAATTCCTGAGTCTTCTGTCTCCAGTTTATTTTCTGGCTAAGGATCCTATTGTGGGATTCTTTGTGACCACACATCTTTATAAATTAACTGAGGAAGCGGTGGTTGAAACACTTAAAATGCATAATATTTACCCTGTTAAGGAACTGACTTGCTTTCATTTTATTTTATAAAAGAGTTTTGACTTAGATTCAGTATTAGGTTTTTCATAATAGGGCACACACACAGAGAGAAATTTATTACAGGAATTGGCTCACATGATTATGGAGGCTGGAAAGTCCCACAGTCTGCCATCTACAAACTGGAGATGCAGTCAGCCAGTGGTGGTGGGTCAGTCTGAGTTTGAGGCCTGAGCACAGGGCTGTGCTGTAGGTCTTAATCTCACTCCACAAACCTAAGATCCAAGAGCGCTGATGTCTGAAGGCAGGAGCTCTCTCAGTTCAAGCTGGGAGCAAATTCTCCCTCCCCTGCATTTTTGTTCAATCCAGGGCCTCCAGGAATTGAGTCATGGACGCTCACCTTGGTGAGGGTGATTTTCTTTTCTCAGTCTCCTCATCTCTTCTGGACACTCCCTCACAGACATACCCAGAAATGATACTTTTCCAGCTTCCTGGGCATCCCTAGCCCAGTCAAGTTGACACATAGAATCAACTATTATAGATTCCATTGTTAATCTGAGCATTATAGCAGAAAGGAAAGAAAGTGAGGCAGTATCAGTAACAGGTGGATTTGGGGTCCTGCCATATCTATTATAGCTGTGACATCCTCCTCTTTTATAAAATATAGCTAACAACTTCTACCTTGTAGATTTGAATGAGTATAGATGGAATATATTCTAAAATAAAGCGTCTGGTACAATATCCTACCATATAACATGTAGTCAGAATATTGGCTCTGTTACGATTATAATCATTATTTCATCATCCTCACCATCATTTTAATGTGCAAATGTCCCTTGGAGTCTGGCTGCTGACCCCAAAGATGATCTCCACCAGCATCCTCCTGCACAGACCTTCTGGACTTCCTAGCACTTACAGGCTAGATAAGGCTCTTTGCCAGTTTGACCTCATTTCTGTGCTGTTTTCTCATTGCACTGGGCATCAGTACCCTCCTTGATACCACATGGTATTCTACTATGAATACTACTATTCTACTACTAAGAAAACAGATGCTTCCCCTCTGTTCCTCCTAGAGGGCCTGAGAGTGTGTCAGCACTGGTACCCAGCCAAGACTTCAAATACAGAGATATGGGAATAACTTGTACTTGAAACCAGAAGACCCAAGCCTGGAGTCCGGGGCTCTTTCTCCTACAGCACACTACATCTTGGAAGAACATCGCCAGCAGGGATATTTAGAAACATGGGGATTCAGGGAGAAGAGGTCTTTTAGAATTGAGCCTTAGCTACAGGCAGTCCCTCCACTCCCTCCCCACCTTCACCCCATGGGCATGCTACACAAACACTCTAATACCACACACAGTAACGCCACCAAGTATATCACACCACAACACCTGAATCAGGTCCAGTCCCAGTGGGGAGAGGATACCACGTGGGAAGGGAAGGTTCATCAGAAGCAAGTGAGTGAGAGCTAGAGCTCCAGAGAAGCCGAAGGAGGATGACAGGCTGGCTTCATCCCAAGCCCCGGGAATGGCTCCAACCCCACCAAATAATCCATCACAGAGGACGTGGAGAAGCCCAGCCACGCTCATCTGCACCCTTTGTCTGATACTCCCCCGAGAACCTCCCACACACCTTTCTGCCAGCTGTCTCTATCCTCAGTCTCCCTGTCTCTCCCACACCTTGACTCTGTTATCTGATTCCTCACATCAGCCTCAGGCCCTCCTTGTTTTGACAACCCATTTGCACTTTTCTCTAGTTTAATTATCCACAGATCTCAACTTGCACATCCCCAAATACCTCCCTTCCACAATTGTGGTAGGAGATGCTCCCACTGTTTGCCTCCACCCCACAAGACCATGGTGTTCCCGGCCTCCCCTGAGAGTGTTGGGGAGTTGTGTGTGTGCGGTGGGGGGAAGGTGGCAAAAAGGAGGTGGAGGAGGGAGCAGTCTGCTTAATTCAGGTATTCCCCGCAGTCAGGGGCTCTAATAATCTCTTGCCAATTTATGAATTAGAGCTGACACTGATTTATAATTGTATGTTAAAATCTTCAAACTTATGACATTTTTAATTATTAAAGACTTAATTTTTAGAGCAGCTTTAGGTTCACAGTAAAATAGAAAGGAAGGTACAGAGCTTGCCTATACACCTCCATCCCCACATGTGCACAGCCTCCCCCATTATCAACACTCCCCACTGAAATGGAAACTTTGTTACAATCAAAGAACCTACATAGACAGTCATGATCAGCCAAAGCCCACAGTCTACATTAGGGCCCACTCTTGGTATCATACATCCCATGGGTTTAGACGAGTGTAAAATGACATGGACCCATCATTACAGTATTGTACAGAGTATTGACTGGAACCGTGCTTTGCCTATTCACCCCTATTTTCCTGCCTACCACCTGGCAACCACTGACTTTTTTTCACAGTTTTCGCTCTTCCAGAATGTCATATAACTAGAACCACAGACTACAGCCTTTTCCACATTCACTCCTGTCCCGTCATAATATCCATTTAAGTTTCCTTCGTGTCTTGTTATGGCTTGATAGCGCATTCATTTGCAGTGCTGAGTAATACTCCATCATCTGGATGGACCACAACTTACTTATCTATTGACCCCCTGAAGGGCATCTTGGTTGCTTCTGGGCTTTGGCAATTACAAATAAAGCTGCTATACACAGCCACATATGGATTTTATGTTAACATAAGTTTTCAACTCCTTTGAGTAAATAGCAAGGACCACCATTGCTGAATTGTATGGTAAGAGTATGTTTAGTTTTATGAGAAACAGCCAAACTGTCATCCGCAGTGGCCATCTCATTTTGCATTGTCACCAAGAATGAATGAGAGTTTCCATCGCTCCACATCCTCACCAGCATTTGGTGACCTTTTATTTTTAATCCTTGAGGTTTTATTTAGTCCCCCTAGGCAAGAGAACATGATAAAGATGACTCCTTACTATTCTGTCTCTTGGCCCAGGCTGTGTGGCCCGACCTATGAAAAACTGCAGAGAGAAAAGATTGCAGTTTCAGGGCAGATAACATGATAACCACCAAAGAACAGGTTTCTAAATTCCACAATAATCGGTGACAAGGCCAGGTGACTACAGCTGCATTTTGTGAAAACATGCAAAAATTTTAAAAGGAGAGAGCACATTCCAGTTAGTAACAGTAGGTTCAAACAGTGTCAAATGACACAGAATCTGGAATCCTGCAGGATGTAGCCTTTTTTCGCATTGGATTCAAAAAACACAAAGCCCACGGCCACAGATAGTGAAGCAGCAGACTTTCCTCCTGAGCAAGGAACAGAGGACTGCCTCTGAGATTTAACTTTTCACTTCAACAGAACTAATTTGTTTTGACAATGATTATTTTTTCCTAGAAGTTTTATTTACTGGGTTTTAGAATCTATCTTTAGAACAATTTCAATTTTTCCCTAGCACCTCCTTTTCAGTTAACTTTATTCTTCTTGACAACTAGGATTTTCAGCTACAGTGTTTTTTATAGTAGTGCCTATCATTGGTGAAGGAGTGTTGTATATGGTTCCTTTTTAGCACCAACCTTGCATTTTAGTTTAGCTGAGATGAGGCTGTAGTGCATGCAATTGACCCTCCATATCCTTGGGTTCCATATTTGAGAATTCTACCAACCATGAAAAATGATCCAACTGTGTTGAACATCTATGGATTTGGACGCCTAAGGAGTGGGACAGGGAGAGCCTGGGAACCAATCCCTCACCAATCTAAGCAATTCAGATTTTTTTCCTGAAAATAAGTCTTAATAAAACAAAGCTTAAGAATTAATTAATACATTATGAAAATACTTCTTTACTTTTTTCACCTCATTTTACAAAAGGATTTGAGCTAGTTATTGTTTGACCTGCACTATTTAGAGAAATTACAACCTAGAGCAAGACTTCATAGTTCCATGAAGTGGTAAAAATGTATTCATTTATTCAATTGTTCAGCAAATAATTATTGGAAATGTTTTGTGCTAGGCACTAGACATACTGTGGTGAAATTAACTTAATGCCTCCAAGAGTTCCAAGAATATAAAAAGGAAAGATATACGAAAGTGTCAATGGAGGATTCCAAGCTTGACTACAATAAGCAGAATGACCTAGTCTTCTCTTTATCTGTGTAGACTCCTCATCACAATTACATTGAATAATGTCTTGGACAAATAAAAGGTAGTAGGCTGTAAATGGATTCAAGTCATAGTAATTTTAAGTGGGAAAGGCCGTTGGAAATCACCTCCCAAATATACTTAGGCAAAGATACAGGGAATCTCTAAGTCCAAGGTCTCTTTGTCCAAGGCCATTCAATTCCTAGATGAGCTAGAGATCTCCGGGAATCTGCTGAAGGAGGGTGCTGTGGGGATGGCAAGGATTGAGAATAAGACTTTGCTCTCATTTGGATTCTGAGCAAGTGCAAATCTAGGAGAAGACAAATAATGTGACATGAACATGGTTGCCGTTCATGTGATCCCAGCTCTCCTCCCCAGAGCCTCTTCTGAATGGACATTTTTTTTCTCCTTCAAGAATGATTTTCCATTGTGGATTTTAAAATGCAATAGACTTGGTTTTCACCTGTTTCTTGCTATTATTTTGCTTTTTGATTTGTGTTGTGATTCCTTTTTTTGGTCTGCTTCTCTATTATCACTTTTTATAAACGAGAAGAATTATTATTAATCATTATTTATTCCTAAACACATAAATAAAGTAAAGGTCCATAGAAAAGTTTTCTGCACTTACCACCCCCATGTCTATAGAGGCTGTGTGTTATGAGCTATAAAATATCACAGATAGAATATCCAAGTTCAAGGGTAGATGACTAGATAAATACCATAAAACACTCCTCCAAGGACCACAATAATCTGTGAGGCCAGGTGATGATAGATGCGGTTTGGAAAAATTTCAAAAATATAGAAAAACAAGTATTTTGTTCTTAACTGGCCTGAAATTCTATTAGATGCAGGTCAGTAAGTCAAGCTGCCCAATCTAATTATCAAACCAGGGTAGCTTGCCTGGTCTCTATCACTCTCCAGTTCAAGTTTTCGGCAAATATATCTTTTATTCTTTTATACAAGGGCAGAGTCTCCTTCTCAGAGGACAGATGTGAAACAAGTAGAACAATCATATAATTTATTGTCCAAACTAGCACACTTTTGAAAGTGAAAGGAGCACTGTTAATAATTACTTCTACACAATAGACATTACTTAGAACTTTACGCCCACACTGAGATATGACATCAACCTATGTCTTAAAAACCTCAAGATCTGTTCTGAGGCGGCTCCGGGGTGAAATCTGCCCATGATCTCTCTCTTACAGGCTGGATGAGACTGTCTTCCTGTATAAAACAGCCATTATAATATCACATGCTTATTGGGTGCTCTTTAGGGATAGATGGTTATGGATGTCAAGGTCCTGGAGCATGGTAGGTTTCCATCTAAAGGTAGCCATAGCTAACACAGCAACCCTGTGAGATGGTTGTTATTAGTGGCTAACTTAAAACTTGAGGAAATTGAGGCACCAAGAGGTCCGTAGTTCTCCCAAAGCCACAGAACAAGTGTGTAGTTAGTTGAAATGCACCACCCAGACAGTCTATCTTCATCATCTGTGCCCTTCCCTTCTACACTATCTGGGCTCATAATGTATGGGACTGTGAGTCACACGCTGACAGTATCACAGGGAGTGCTTTGGGTAGTAGTAGCATGTGGAGATGGAGTGGGGGAGGCCCACTTCGGGTCTCCAGACAACTTCTGGCCGAGCCTCTGAGAGCCCAGGAAGGCCCAGCACTGCCCAGCTCCCAGGAGGAGTGGGCTTGCCTGCTCCCCAGACTGCCCCGGGCAAGGCCTGGCATCCTGGGTTGTGTGGGTGTGGAGCGGATTCCCACACACCCACACCTCAACCAGCCAGAGAGACTGACCACCCATGCTCCAGCCTTGCCTGGCCACATCAATCAGCAGCCTGGGTGGCCTCATTGTCACTGCAGGCAGAGCTGTCCACCAGGATTAGCGGCACAGCCACAGTGGCTCTTGCCCAGCTCTGTGTTCCTGTGGGTTGAGTGCAAGGCGTTCATCTCCCAGTTCTTCCGGTTGCTTGTCAGACTGGCGCTCACCATGAAAGCCAATGAAATCTCCTTAAGGGGGGAAGAACATCTGTCCTGGAAAGATGTTCTGGGCATGCACGAAGATCAGAGTTTGGAAATATTATAAGTAGAAAGCCCCAGAGAGATACTGTAATTGTTTTCATTCATTCATGTATTCAGCAACAATACTAGACGCTAGAGATTGAAAGATGACTCAGACATAATCATAAAAAACAAAACAAAATGAAACTGTACAGACAACTGAGGAGCAACTTTAAAGGGAAGTTATTTCTTTTTAAGTCAAAATGCAGTGATGGTAGTCACAGAAACACTCAAGGCACCCTCTAAGAGAGTGTGTAATGGTTTCTTAGGGAAAGAAATTCACGACATAGGTCTTTGAGCAGAAACTCAGTGGGTGAAAGCAGGGAAAGGTGATATAGCAAAAAAGAAACATCTGGGCAAGGTGCACATTGACAGGTCGGTAGCATAATGTATGGAGGATGAAGACCAAGGAGAGTCTGGAGAGGTAGACAGGGGCTCACTCACAGAGGACCGGCTAGTAGGTGGCTTTTATCCTTTGGGGATGGAAAGCTTTCCAAGTGTTTTAGAGTAGAAGTAACCGCAAAGGTTTGTGTCCTGGAAAGGCCAATCTGAAAGCTGTGACACAAAAAGGCTCTGAAGGGGGCCTGGACTAGTAAGGAATATACATTTGCCATAAGTCATAACTGTGTCTGTGAGGTAATGAGCCCCAGTGGAATGCAGAGACCTAGAGGAAAAAGGGCTGCTCTGTGTCACACCATGGATTTGTGACAGAGCAGAAAGGAGAATTCAGTCCTCCTGCCCCTTGGACTGATACGTGTCCAGGTCAGTAACAGTGCAGGTCTCCAAGGCTCCCAGGAGCAAAGCAGTGGACCAGCTCAAGGTGAGCCCAGCACCTTGGCTCTAGGACACTTCCCCACTCAGCTAAGTCTCTGAGGTTCAACTTCCTCATCTGTACAATGGGATCACTGCCTCGGTCTGCTCATTTCCAAGAACTATTGCAAGGATCAGGTGTAAAGAGAATGAAAAAGTGTTTTGTTCTGTTTTTTGGTGGAGTAGGATACAGATCTAAGCAACTGGTTTATTATTTTATTCACAAAATCCGTGTGACATAGATGATTAGGGTAAATACCTGGGGAGCACATATTTCAGGTAAATTTCTTTGCTCACACTGTCTTTTGCACTAAGAATGCCCTCTGCATTTTAGAGTGCCATCTAAATCCTGAATTCCACGTACATATACATACAAGTGTATATAAACCACATCTTTATTGCCAAGAATCTACACTAGAAAATGTAAAAACTCCTATATTACAAGGTTCTTAATATGATGAAAATGTAATCCAATTTACAGATACACTACTGATAAAAACATTCAACAACTCTTCTACACAAATTAATACATTCTGAAATTTCCTTACAATTTTAAAACAGAGGTTTACCCCCGTATAGAACAGTAGGAAGCTGCTATGGAACATTCTTCCTTGGCTGTTTTGAAAGAACTAGTCAGGCCAAGTGCCAGAGAACCCTTGATACTGAGCAAGCACCCTGCATTTCCTCTCTGCACACCTGGACTCTGTCTTTTGTGTTCTGGGTTATGGTCTTTGCTGCTTGTTCTTTGGACATGGGGGCCTTAGGGGATCTCTTTAGTCATAGGCTTGACTTTCCCTGCACCTTAGTTTACAATCCTTCTGTCTTTAAAGTGAGAAATGGGTTATGTTTGCCTTTTGATATCCTGGAGAAGAAAACTGTGACTTGCATGGATGACAGTCATGTTTGTGCGTGTGTATGTGTAGGTGACAGATAGTATCAGTCTTGTATTTATTTGACTGAGCCCAGGTTAAGCTAATGAACAAACCGGGTAGATTGCTTTCATTTAACTGAGTTACCCTAGACATTACTCCTCTCTGTGGGGATTATGTTGAGAAAGTCGAGAAGGCCTCACCCACACTCACAACTGTGTTACAAGTGGGCTGACAGCCTTATGAATAGCCCCATCAGTCCCATAGCCATAGACTGACTTCATTAGGTGAACTGTGTGTGCACACCTGTCTACATGTTCATTTTGGTGAGAAATTCTCTTTATGCGCCAAGTAAGTGTTCCCAAATCACACCATTCATCACTATCTGATTACTAAGTTTTAGAGCATTCATAACATATATTATCATTGGTCGTCCTATTAGATGATTACCATGATCTGTACTGCAAATCTTATTCTTATAATTCTTTAAGCTGACGACCTACATGTCTGTTGAATCCTTCGAACAGATGTGAAGGGCATGCATGAACCTAGGAATGTTGGAAAATGTATTGTCTGAAAGCTGAGGCTGGAATAACACATGGCCACTTCAGGGACAATTTGTGACACACACACACACACACACACACACATGCTCTACTCCCACCCCACTTTCCAGGCCTCTTTTCACTGTGGGATCTGAGAATAGGATCTACAAACTCAGAGTTGACTAGATGCTCACAGATTAATCTGTCACCTCTATTAGGTGCTTCTTCTTCAGTTGGACCCTTAATCTTGTCCCTAGCCCTGTGGCTATCACTCCAGTCCAGTCTCTGTGCCAGATGATGGCAATAGGTTACTAACTCATTTCCTTCAAACTCACTTCTCAGGGCACCAGGGTGACCTTAGGAAATGCAAATCTGAACATCTCGCTTATAAGATAAGAAAACTGAGGCACAGAGAGAAGTGACTCACCCAAATATCTACTATCATATGGTGGTAGAAATTAGACTCAAATCCAAGTCTGTCTGACTCAAAGTGTGAGCTAATTTCCTCTATGGCAGGCCAGGAGCGGGTGTTGAGAAAGAAATCTATGAAGAGGAAAGTCCTTGGCAGAATGGAAAATACTGGACAAAAATTTTTGAAGAAATCAACAACACTGTGTCTTTGGAAATTCTAAATTCCTAAACTTCTAAAGAAGTTCTGAGAATGCAATGGGCTTTTTCCAATGATATTGACAATGACTCTGAGGATATTTGTACCCACTGGAGTCAAAGGAAGATGCATATTCTATCCTGTGAAGAAAAGATATACTTTTAGTCTGTGCTGCCAAGAACTGATGAGCGCAGTTCACTGAGCTTACTTTTGGGTTCAGAGTGTTGGAAGAAATAAAAATATTCTATGAATACACTTATATTTTCATGTCTTCTTAATGTTTATCTGAGTTGCATTGTTTAAATTCATCTTTTAATGTAATTTGAGAGAGGTCAAATGAAAAGAATAAAGGTTTACCTTAAAATGTTATCAGTATTTTTATCTTTTATCTTATTTTTATCTAAAAAAAATAATAATTTCCTGGGATCTGTGCCATAATTGAAAAACGCTTAGTTCTAAGGGCTTAGAACTTAACAAACAAACTTAAGGGTTTGTTTGTTTGATGTCTCAGTGATGCAGTGGCCTCATCATTTAGTGGGAATCACTGTTTCCTGAAAGCAGAGAGCTGGTCCCCACTGTGGGTTGTGGGTTCTTTCTGTTCTGAGGACTGGGATGACAGGGCAGTGGGCTGACGTACCCAGCTGGTCCAGCATCATCTGAGCCCATGGTGAAACAACATTCATACTCAGCTGTGTCCATTTCTATGTGGAGATTTTTGAGATGCACAACAATTGCATAAACTGCTGCTAGTTAGCTTAATTGGCACATTCAGGTTAGTCATGTAAATGAGGTTCTTTTTATATTTTGCCAATCTTTCATGGTGTAACAGAAGTGTTCCCATGTTAAGAATTTCAAGTTAAGTGTTTCACTGTGTGATTAGAATCTGACTAGACTGCGCTCAGCAATTATCTGTGAACATGTTGACTCTTGTGCCTGATGGTGAATAAAGGGAGTCTGGGAGGTACCTCCATGCCCTCTTTCACTGCCACCTTGGGACAAGGAGGACCAGCTGTACTTGGGATGAGGCTCATGGGATAATTCTGGGGGACTAGTAACTACTGTGTGCTGGGCCTGCCCAGACTCCATGCCTCTCTCTGCCACACCATCTATCAGTCACCAAATGTGCTGCGTCTTCACTTGGACCCTTAATCTTGTCCCTAGCCCCATGGTGATCATTGCAGTCCAGTCTCTGTCCCAGATGATGGCAATAGGTTACTAACTCATTTCCTTCAAATTCACTTCTTAGGAAATGCAAATCTGAAAATCTTGCTTATAACCTCTTCCTAGGAGAAAACATTGGCTGTTCTACAGAGGTCAGACTCTCATTTATCTCAGGGGCACATGACCCTTTGGTTCATTATAAACTCAGACTTTTTCCTGTTCTACTGTGTACTTCACTGAAGTGTAAAGCAGCAATATCTGAGTGGGGGATCGGGAATTCTATGGGAAGAAATGTCCCAAGGAAAAGCCCCTCCAACAGCAATATCACTTCCCAGGTGACTCATACTCATAGACACTATCAATAGAGTCCTCTTTCATGTGTAGTCTATGATGGATGTGATTCCTAATTTTATGTGTCAACTTGACTATGCTATGGAGTGCTCAGATTAAATATTATTTCTGGGTGTGTCTGTGAGGATGTTTCTGGATGAGATACACATTTGAATTGTTGAAGTTACCTATTTGGGGGTCTAAATAAAATAAAAAGACAGAGGGAGGAGGAATTCATCCCTTTTTACTTTTTACTTCTTGCCTTCCTGCTTTAGCTGAGGCAGCAGGCTTTTCTTATACTTGGACTAGAACTACACAACAAACTTTACTGGTGATGCAAATGGCAGATGGTAGGACTTCTCAACCTCCATAATCACATGGACCAGATACTCAAAATAAACTCTTCATTATTGCTATCGATCTATATCTATGTACATCTACATCTCTATCTATCTCCTATTGATTCTGTTTCTCTAGAGAAATTTGATTAACACCATAGGAGTTATTAACTGGAGACTAAGACCTGAAATATATACAAACTTTTAGCAAATGTGCACATGTTCAGTTTTCTGAGGCCACAGGTTCTATTGTGTTCTACCAGATTTCTAATAGTCTGTTCACCAAAGAAAACAAAGTACCACTAACAAGAAGTCCTTTCTTAGGGAGTGCCTTGGGAGGCGGGAATTGTATGGAAAGAAATGTGTCCTTAAAGAAAACTGTTGAAAATAAAATACAACTATCTATGATGTTATAGAACAGCATCTTTCATGAGATGAGATGTCAGCCAGAAGCCACTAAAGAACTGAGATACCTGGATACAGATAAAATCAGAACCATCTTCATGGCACAAAATATGACATTCCCCTCATCACTTGCCATGTTACAATCACAATAAACAATGTTAAAACACATAATAAAATGGAAAAATTATTTGTAGTATTAATGCAAAGAAAAATAATAACATACAAAAGTGTTCTTTACCTTGTTTCAATTACTCAAAGTCAATCTTACTCTGAAAATAGGTAAGTATAATACAAGAAGATATTTTGAGAAAAAGACACCAAATTAATATAACTTTCATAATCTTGTATTGTTATAATTATTGTATTTTACTTCTATTTGTTGCTCCTTTCTTACTATTTTTAATTTACAAATTAATATTTATCACAGGCATATATGTATAGAAAAAAACAAGAATATATAGAGTTTAATACTTTCTGTGATTTAGACATCTACTGGGAGTCTTGGAAGATGATCCCCACAGATATGGGTGGTCTATTATAAGAACTCCTGAAAACCTATAAGAAAAAGAAATTGCTCAAAGAAAAAGGGGTGTTAAAAAAAATCACAACCAGTGTAACCTAAAAGAAAAAAAATGCAAATGGCCAGGGAATATAAAAAGTCATTCAACGTTAAAAGTAATTGAAGTTTAAAAAAATGAATGCATCATATTTCATATAAAAATTTACAGTATCTTTCCAAAAGGAATGTATTAATTTGCATTCCCACCAGCAGTGCAGAAGTGTTCCCTTTTCTCCGCATCCACGCCAACATCTCTGGTCTTGAGATTTTGTGATATAGGCTAGTCTCATTGGAGTTAGATGATATCTCAAAGTAGTTTTGATTTGCATTTCTCTGATGATTAAAGATGATGAGCATTTTTTCATATGTCTGAAGGCCGTGCGCCTGTCTTCTTCAGAGAAGTTTCTCTTCAAATCCCTTGCCCAGCCTGCGATGGGATCCCTTGTTTTTTTCTTGCTGATGCGTTTGAGATCTAAAAATAGATCTGCCATTCAATCCTGTAATTCCTCTGCTGGGCATATACCCAGAAGACCAAAAATCACAACATAACAAAGATATTTGTACCAGAATGCTTATTGCAGCCCAATTCATAATAGCTAAGTCATGGAAAAAGCCCAAGTGCCCATCGATCCACGAATGGATTAATAAATTGTGGTATATGTATACCATGGAATACTATGCAGCCTTAAAGAAAGATGGAGACTTTACCTCTTTCATGTTTACATGGATGGAGCTGGAACATATTCTTCTTAGTAAAGTATCCCAAGAATGGAAGAAAAAATACCCAATGTACACAGCCCTACTATGAAACTAATTTGGGGCTCTCACATGAAAGCTATAACCCAGCTACAACTTAACAATAGGGGGAAGTGGGAAAGGGGGGGGGTGGGTAGAGGGAGGGGAATCGGTGGGATCACACCTGTGGTGCATATTACAGGGGTATTTGCGAAACTTGGTAAATGTAGAATGTAAATGTTTTGGCACAGTAACTGAGATAACGCCGGAAAGGCTATGTTAACCACTGTGATAAAAATGTGTCAAATGGTTTACGAAGTGAGTGTATGATGCCCCATAATCATATCATTGTATACAGTTATGATTTAATAAAAAAATTAAAAAAAAATAAAAAAAAATAAATAAATAAATAAAAATTTACAGTAATCTAAAAGACAAAACTGATATTGAGGTATCTAAAGTACTAATTCTCAACCCAGGTGGCACAATAGAGTAACCAAAAGAACTTTTTAAAAAATTGATGCCAACAGCTGTCTCTGACTATGAAGGTTTAATGGTTAAGGGAATTGCTCTTCTATACAAACAGCTAGAAAATCAGAGAAATAGGCAAATAAAGGTTGTTATCCCAAGAGAGGAGAAAAAAATGGAATGAGCCCTACAATTGCCCATTTTGCTGCCTGGGGGAAGATTTCAGGACATACTATAGAACAGAGAACCCAAACAAAACCCAGTGGTCTCAATGAGGTAAGAACAGAAAATAGCATTCCAAGGAGCCAATCTTTTGAACTAGAATACTAAAAAGAAAGAAATGGCACAGAGAGCTTTAAAGATTTGTAAAAATCTGTGATTGACTAGTGATCTCTTTGTGTGTAGGGAAACTCCATGAGATGGGGAGAAGAGGAGGAAAAATAGCAAAAAGTAGTAAGCTGAACAATTCTGAGAGCTCATGAAGGACTGCTTGGTTTAAGTTCTCCTAAAAAAAAATGTTTAAAGACAATCATAGACTCAAGCTTATGCTAAGTAACTCAACTGCAAGCCAGAAAAAAGATGTTCATTATAATTAAAAGATTATTTTAAAAATCCAGAATTTAACAGCATACAATACACCATATGGCGCATTCAGTAAAAATTAACAGTCTTTTTAAACACAAAAAGAAGCACAAAAATATGACCCATAACCAGTAGAAAAACCAATCAATAGAAACAGACACTAAAATGATACATACAATGATTTTAGCAGACAGGCATTAAAAAAGCCATTATAATCAAATTTAAGAATGTAAAATAAAACATGAACATGATGAAAAGTATAAATGGAAAGTATCAAAAACTTAATGGAACTTCAAGTGATGAAAACACAATATCCAACCTCAAAAATATACCAAAAGGGATTAGTAGCCTATTAAACATGTGGAAGAAATCACCAGTGAACATGAAAATACATAAACAGAAACTATACAAAACAAAACACAGAAAGAAAATAGATAAAAATAGGTAAATAAGAATAGCATCAGTGATCTCCAAAACAATATCAAGCCAGTTAACATACATGTTTGTAAAATCACAGAAGGAGAAGGCAGAGATGTGGAGAAGAAAAAAATGTCTGAAGAAATAATGGCTAGAATTACTTTTCTAAATTTAATGAAAACTTTCAGCATGGGGTAAAGTTGAAAGTATTCCCCTTAAGAACAAGAACAAGACAAAGATGCCCACTTTTACTAGTTCTGTTCATCATTGTAGTGTAAGTCTTAGCCAGATCAATTAGGTAAGGGAAGGAAATAAAGGACATTTAATTAGAAAAGAGGAAGTCAAATATCCCTGCTTGCCAATAATATGATCTTATACATAGAAAACCCTAATGACTCCTCCAAAAGACTCCTAAGATTGGTAAGCAAATTTCTCAGTATACAAGATCAATGTGCACAAATCACATTTAATTAAATTAACAACAACCAAGCTGAGAATCAAATCAAGAACTCAATCTAATGTACAATAGCTGCAAAAAGTTAAAATACTTGGAATATATTTAACCAAGGAGGTGAATGACCTCTACAGGGAGAACTTCAAAACAATGATGAAAGAAATCATAGATGACACAGTAAATGGAAAAGTATTCTATGTTCATGCACTAGAAGAATCAAAATAATTAAAATGGGCCCAAAGTAATGTAGAGCTCCCACGTGATTCCTATCAAAATACTCATGTCATTTTTCACAGAATTAGATAAGCTATCCATAAAATTCATATGGAACCAAAAAAGAGCATGAATAGCCAAAGAAATCCTAAGCAAAAAGAACAAATCTGAAGTCATTACATCACCTGACTTCAAATTATACTACAGAGCTATAGTAACCAAAACAGCATGGTATATATATAAAAGTAGAAACATATACCAGTGGAACAGAATAGAGAATACAAGACAAAGCCATCTACCTACAACCTACTGACTTTTGACAAGGCAGACAAAAGCACGCACTAGGGAATGGAAACTCTCTTCAATTAATGGTATTAGGGAAATTGAATAGCCTCACAAAGAAAAATTAAACTGGATCATCCCTATCTCACCATATACAAAAATAAACTCAAGATCGTTTTAGACTTAATTATAAGACCCGAGACCATAAAAATGTTAGAAGAAAAGCTAGGGAAAACTATCCTCGACATGGGCCTAGTTGGAGAATTTTTAACTAAGACCCTCCAAGCAAATAAAAAAAAATAGAAAATAATAAGTAGGACTTAATTAAACCAAAACTAGCCAAAAAGTAAAAGATATAATCAACAGAATAAACAGACAACCAACAGAAAATTTGAAGTTTTACATCTGACAAAAGCCTAATCTCCAGAATCTATAAGGAACTCAAACAAATCAGAAAGAAAAAAATAAATTACCTCATCAAAAAGAAGGTAAAGACATGAACAGTTTTCAAAAGAAGAAAAACAACTGGATGCCTGTAGTCTCAGTTACTCGGGAGGCTGAGGCAAGGGGATCACTTGGAGTGAAACTGTTGAGAGCTATGAGGCATGGCATTCACGGCACTCTGCTAGTGTGACAGACTGAGACTCTTCCTCAAAAAAAAAAAAAAAAGGAGAAAAATAAATAGCCATCGTAGCCATCAAACATACGATAAAATGCTCAGCATCACTAATAATTAGGAAAATGCAAATTAAAATCACTAGATACCATTTTACCCCTGTCAGAATGACCATTAACAAAATCTCTAAAAATAACAGATGCTAGTGCAGATGCAGTGAAAAGGGAACTTTTATACACTGTCAGTGAGGATGTGTATCAATATAACCTCCATAGAAAGCAGTACAGAGATTTCTCAAAGAACTGAAAGCATAGCTACCATTTAATCCAGAGATCTGCCCAAAGGAAAAAAGGTCATTTTATCCAAAAAAAAAAAGACACTGCACCAGTATGTTTATTGCAGTACCATTCATAAATTCAATGACGTAGGAACCAACCTAAGCGTCCAAATATGTGGATAAAGAAAACGTGGCATATGGAGTATATGACATTGAATACTACTCAACCACCAAAACTAATTAATGTTCTTTGCTCTAACTTGAATGCAACTGGAGGCCACGTTATTCTAAGTGAAGTAACCAAGGAACAGCAACAGCAACAAAGTACATGTTCTCACTCATAAGTGGGAGCTAAGCAGTGGGCACACACGGTCATACAAAGTGACGTAATGGATATTAGAAACTCAGAAGGGGGAGTGTAGCAGGAGGTGGGGGACGAAGAATTAGCTATTGGGTACAATATACACTATTCAGGTGATGGGTATATTATTATAAAAGCCTAGACTTCTCCACTGTGAAAATTCAGCCATGTAACATAAAACCACGTGCAACCCCCAAAATCTGATTAAATTTTAAAAATACAAAAAACTTGCAAATTACTACAAAGATAGATGAAAATAAAATTAAATATTTGATGAAAACTATAAGCACACAGATCTGTAAACCTCAATTGTGAATCTAGGCACGTGCAGAAGAAACAGAAAAACACACCAAACCGTGACCTCATAGTGAAATTTCTAAGAAACAGTGATAATTTTTTAAAGAAAAATTTTAAAGAATTTTTTTAAAGCATATAGAGAAAGCCCTGGCATACAAAGCAACAAAAAATTATAGCAGACTTATTACAGAAGTTATGGAAAACAGAAAACAATGAGAAAAACTTCTAAAATTTTGAAAAAGGTAAACCTAGAGTTTATTACCAATGAATTTCAGAAATAATTATGAAATAAAAACATTCCAGTAAAATAAAAACTGGAAAAAAATACACTGGCAGCTTACTTGCACCATTAAAAAATATTAAAAGAGGTAACATTCTTTAAGTAGGAAGAGGAGAAAAAAGAATATGAGATGTAAATTTGGATCTATACAATGAAGGTCACCAGTAATGCTAAATAATGTAGATAAATATGAAAGATATTTTCCAATTTTTATCTTTCTTAAGTTATAAGGATGTTTAGAGTATAAGTATAATGATATGTGTGAGTTTTAATATTTTTAGTGTGTATGACAATAATTACAAAGGACTAGAAATGAAAACGTAGTCATTAAAAATAAAATAAATTATAAAGAAAGCAGTAATCTAAAATATACAAAATTAATCAGCAAAGAATGATAAAGAAGGAAAAAGAACAAAAAACAGATAAAATAAGTAAAAAATTGATAACAAGGTAGTAGGTTTCAATTAACCATATTGATACATGAAAATTATTTAGCATTCCAATTAAAATACAAAGATTATAAGAAGGGTTTAAAAATGCCAGACCCAATGACTAAAGGATATGCTTTCCACAAGAAGCCTGCTATGTGTATAAATAGGAAGACATAATAAAAGTAAAGAACAAAATGTATACAGCATGAAAACACCATTCTACAGAAAAATAAGGTATCTGTGTTGATAACAATGTTTCAAAAGAAAAAATATTACCAAAGATAGACTTACATAAAAGTATTAAGGTGAATTAATCAAGGGGATATAACAATCCTAAATTTGTATAAAGCGAATAACAAAGCTTTAAAAAATGTCAAGCTATAACTGATAGAATTGCAACAGTAGACGAATCTGCAATTATACCTGGAGACTCCAACACTTGCCTCCCCGTAACTGATAATGGCAGAGTAGAATTGCTCTATACTATAAATTAATTTGGCCAAATTGGCATTTATAAGACATACAATTCAAAAGTAGCAGAACTACTCAAAATGGATAATAGACCTAACATAAGAATTAAAAGTGTAAAACTTCTAGAAGAAAAACAATCTTTATATATTTGGTATGAGCAAGATTTCTTAGATAGGAAGCAACAGATACAAGACAGAGAAAAAATAAAAAATTAGACTTGGTTAAAATTGAATTACACTTTACAAGACAGTGATAAATGTTAGACATTGAGAGAAAATATTTGCAAAACATGTATTTTACAAAGTACTTATATCCAGAATATATGAAATATATATCTAGAATAAATAGAAAATTCTCACAACACCATAAAAGGAAGTAAATTCTCAAATTTTAAAAAAACGGAAAATTTGGAGGAGATACTTTATAAAAAAAGATACATGAATGTTAAATGTATACATCAAAGGTACGGTACATCATTAGTCACTAGGAAAATGTAAATTAAAACCTTAATAATATACCACTATATAACCAGAAGAATGACTAAAATTAAAAAGACTGACACAGTCAAATGTTGTCAAGGATGGGAAACACTGAAACATTCGTACAAGCCTGGAAGAAAAGCAAAATTGCGTGGTAACAGTGGAAAAGAGTTAGATAGTTCCCATAATGTTAAATATACGTTTACCACTTAACCCCAAAATTTCACTCTTAGATTTTTCACTCAAAGGAAACAAAAACATGTGTCCACCCAAACACTTGAATGTTCACATGGCTTTATTCATAATAACCCTGAACTGAGAATATTCCAAGTGAGCATCAACTGGTGAATGGATAAGGAAATTGTGGAATACACAATACCAACGGCATTGGTCCATTAATCCATTAATAAGGGCAGAGCCCTCATGACACAATCAGCTCTTAAAGGTCCCACCTTTTAGTACTGCCACGTTTAAGATTAAGTTTCAATATGTGTTTTTGGAGAAGTCAAATATTCAAATCTGGCCAGATGGGTGGCTCACGTCTGTAATCCCAGCACTCTGGGAGGCCAAGGCAGGCGGATCACCTGAGCTTAGGAGTTCAACACCAACCTGAGCAAGAGGGAAACTCCGTCTCTACTAAAAATAGATAGATAAACTAGTGGGGCAGTGTGGTGGGTGTCTGCAGTCCTAGCTACTTAGGAGGCTGAGGCAAGAGGATCATTTAGCCCAAGAGTTTGAGGTTGCTATGAGCTATGATGCTCCAGCACTCTACCCAGGCCGACAGAGTGAGACTGTGTCTCAAAGAAAAAATAAACAAACATATCCTAGTATTCTGCCTATGGCCCCTCAAATCCACACCTTTCTTATATACGCATACATTCATTCCAACCCCATAACCCTAAAGATTTAATTCATTTTAGCACCAACTCAGACGTCCAAAGTCCAGAGTTTCACCTGTAAGCCTATGAAATCAAAACAAATCATACAAGATGCAATGATGATACAGGTCTAAGATGGACATTCTCATTTTGAAAGGGTAAAATAAGCAAAAAGAAAGGAGGGACAGATTTCAAACAAGTTCAAAATTTAATAGGATAGACATTATATATTAAAGCTGGAAAATAATCTCTTTTGATTCCACGAATCACCTCTGAGAGACACAGTGAGAGAGGTAGAGCCCCCAATGTCTCAGGCAGCCCCACCTTTATGGCTTCGTAGGGTGCAGCCCACGTGGCTACTCAGATGAGCTGGAGTCTACTGCCGACAGCTTTCCCAGGTGGGCACTGCGTACTGCCAGTGACTCCACAGCTCTGGGATCTCTGTGGTAGTCCCATCTCATGGTTCCACTAGGCATTGCCCTAGAGGGGACTCTCTGTGGCAGCTCCAACCTCATGTCTCCCCTTGGCATTGCTCTAATGGAGACTCTCTGAGGTGGCTCTGCTCTGTAACAAGTCTTCTCTATGCTCCTAGGCTTTCAAAGGCATCTTTAGAAATCATAGTGGAAGCTGCCAAGCCTACATGGTTCTTGCTTTTTGTAAGCCTGCAGAATTAGCATCCTGTGGACATCACAAAGCTTTACCACTTACACCTTTTGGAGTTGCAAAACAAGGCACAGCTGGGGTCTCTTGACCTGTGGAGCACTATGACAGGCTGCAGGAAGCAAAGGCCCGAGGCAGGGCTGGACAGTGATCCCACGGAGAGTGCATGGGGCCTGTTGTCTTATACCATTTTGCCTTCTTAGGCTTATGAGGGCAGGGGAGCAGCCTGGAAGACCTCTGAACTGCCTGCAAAGTCTTTCTTCCATTGTCCTGAGGAACAACAACTAGCTCCCTTTTATCCATGCTAGTCTCTTTAGCAAACAGTCCCTGGGCTACATCTTTGTTTTTTCTCCTGAACATCCTTTTAAACTCTTTATGTGGTCAGCCTGAAAGTTTACCCAGTCTTACTTCTCTGCTTCCTTTTAATTGTAAATTCTGTCTTTGAATTATTATTTTGCTCTCAAATCTCAGTGTAGGTGGAAAAATATAACCATGCATGGTTCTATATTTTGCTTAGAAATATCTTCTGCCAGATACCCTAGTTTATCACTGTTTGGCCTTTCACAAAGACCTAGATCATGGACATGGTTCAGCCAACCTCTTTGCCAGGACATAAAAAGGGTGACCTTTACAATGCCTTGTTACACAGTTCCATCAGAATGGCCTTCATGTCCATGTTTCTATCAGCATTTTTGGTCATGACCATTCCTGCTTCTAACCTCTCACCAGAATATGGGCTTTTTCTAGCCTGCTCCTCCAAAGCCATCCAATCTCTGCCCATTATCCAGTTAAAAAGCCACTTCCAGTTATACATCTGAATATTTTCAGATATTTATTGTCAGCCACAACCCCACTTTGAGGTATTAATTTTCTGTCTCAGTCCATTTTTTGTTGCTTATAACAGAATAGCTGAAACTGAGCCCAGGACATCCAAAGTTAAAGGGTCACATCTGATGAGAACCTTCCTGCTGGTAGGGACTGTCCACAGGATCCCAAGGTGGCACAGGGCATCACATAGTGATGGGAAGGGCCGGGCATTCTAGCTTGGGTCTCTGGTCTTTCTCTTATAAAATCGTCAGTCTCACTCCAATGATAGCCTGCTAATCTATTACTCTATTAATCCATTAGTCCATGGCCCAATTATCTCTTCAAGGGCTCACCTTTTAATACTGCCACATGGAGGATTAAGTCCCAAAATGAGTTTGGGAGGGGACAAACACTCAAAACAGATGATACCTGGACCTCATTCTCAATATGCAGACATAATTGATCTTGGTGTGGTTTCAGAGCTTCATTTCCTTTCTTTTTATTTTGTTGTAGAACACTCCATATTCTATTAGGAAACCAGGGCTTTCAATCCCTACCCCAGGGAAAAAGGCACTCTTATTCTCATGCATGATTGGTGAGAAAGTAAATTCAGTATCTGCTCTAAGCAGTTTAGTAATATGTATTCTAATTAAAGATCTATTTATACTTTAATGCCAAGAATCCTCTTCTAGAAATTAATCTTAAGGATATAATCAAAGAAGTATACTAAAATGTGTATGTAGGAATATTTGGCATAGCATTTGTTTATAACAGCCAAAGGAACTGATGACAACTTACATTTCCATGAGAAAGGAAACGTTTAGTTAAACCATAATACATCTAAATGATAGAATAGTCTGAATTTTTACAATATTACAATACAAAGTTCTATATTTTTAGTTGGAAAAATTGTCCATGATATAGTGAGTGAAAAAGTAGGTTATGAAAAACATTATAATATTCCATTTATAAGGCATTGTTATATGGAGTGTATATTAACTATAGGGGCCAAGGAAGACTCTCCCCTCTTCCCCTGAAGTTTTGCTAAAAACTCACAAAAGGTAATTAGAGAAAAGACAGAGAAATTTATTAACATTAATGGCCATGCAGGAACCACAGAGTGATTACTTACACCCACCACAAGATTCAGAAGCTTATATGCCATCCTGGCAAAGCAGGTTACCAGAGCAGGTAGAAGCGAAATTCTGGTGAGGACCTTAAAGGGTTACTAAGGAGAATGAATGGATCAGGAACAGAGATCAACTAGTAAATAGTTATTTTGGCAATTTGAATGAACCTGAGAGATAACATTATCTAGCTAAAAGGTCTGTTCAGGTGTGGTTACATTCTCAGTCTCACAGAAAGGGGAGGAAGATTACAATTATTCTTCGTGGTGGGTCTGGACATTAGGCAGATAAAGAACTTCAGAGCACAACTTCATCCTGGGTTTGAGAGAATCCTTAGAGGGAATGGGTTAGAAAGACTTTGAGGTTTCTTCTTCAATGCAGCATGTATTTGGGGCTATCACTTTCTGAGCCCCACTATTATTATGAATGTGTGAAATGATGGGGTGATTACCTCTCAGTGAAAGATTTCAGGTGACTCTTTACATTGTACTGTGTAAATTTCATACATCAGAAAAAAACATAAATTAATCTTTATTTTTAATAAAGGTGAAAAATGAAAAACAAATCATTCACTTACTTCAGTAATTTGTCAAATGTCCTCCATGTGCCAGGGACTTTGCTGGATTCTGGAGATGGATGAATGACTATAAGTCTGATTACTGAAGTTCAAAGCTCATTTCTTCCACTTGCTTGCCACAGTGCCTTGAATAAAGAGCAACTCTTCAATATCTCCTCTCCTTTTTCTGTAAAAATGGACATGACAATACTGTCTATCTAAAGCGATCATAAGGTAACTAAGTAACATAAGGAGAGAAAGGAGCTCCTCCCCTCTCACTTTTTGTTTATGAGAAGACAGAGTGGGCCAAGCTCGATTCTGAGGACAGAAAGATGAAGCCAGGCAGAAATGTCTTGATATTCTGAGGTTCCCTTAGCTCCTGTGTGACACAGAAGCCAAGACAAGAGCCACTGGACAATTCACCCCGGAGACAGAGAAGGTGGCTCCTGGGCGGAGGCTGGTGGTGGTCATCCCAACCCATGGCTCTGATGAAGGACACAACACTGAGAGAGGTTTGCATGGTCAGTGAGAGGGGATGGGGGTGCAGTCAGCAAGAAGGGTCATGGTGCCCTGGTCAAGCCAACTTTTAAATTTGCAATAAGAGCATTAAAACATGAAACCAAAAGAGTCAGACTGCCATGACCTCAGGATATAGAATATGTTCTTTAATAAGTTGAAGCAATTCTATTTAATTTGCCTTTATGAACAACCTGCTGTGTTGTATTTTTGTGTGTGTCATTTAGCCATGGACCAGCAAAAACTTAGCAGGGTGGCCCAGCATGGGTGCTTGGACCCATGTTTGAAACCCACTGTTGTAGACAGCTCATTCTGGCCTCTATACTTGGGGGGCTCGCACTGAGGGAGAGGTCAGTTGAGAGGGTCTTTAAATCATGTGGGCAAAAGGCCTGAAGGCCCCAAGTTAAAGAACATTCTGAGTGTTTCTCTAATGCGACAGTTATTTTGACTTTTTTCCTCCCTTTTAGCTGAAATAAATCCTGTATTTTCTTTGTCAATCTCCAATAAAAAACTATGTTAGGTGATTGGTTTCTATATTTTGGGTAATTGCTAGAGGCACCAGACTTAACTGAGGCTGGTATTAGGCAAGTGTTGCTATCTATGCTTTCATGAAGACTTCTCTTTGGGTCTCCTTTGAGTTTCAGAATTTCCTAAACTCAAATTTGAAGTTCAGTGCTCCTATTTTCTCTTTATTTCCTGGGCATTTTGAACAAATTGGTATATTTTTAAGGGCAGTGTTGCCCTGGTCTGCACAGGTCACTATATACTAGACTTGATTAACACTGTGGAAAATTTAATATTTTATTACAGTTGGTGTTTTTGTTAGAATATGTGGATGAACTTTATGTTTTCTAAACTAATTTTATCCTCCTCTAAACAAATTGAGCTACAAATGAAAATGTGACTTGAAACATGAATTTCCTCCCCTATGAAAGTGCAGGTTGGAGTACTAAAAGTTAAAATTGTCTTTAAAAAATTAGTTCAAAATAACTATTACACATGTACGTCAATTGCTACCTTATAAATAAAGTGTAAAAACCACTTACTCACTTACCGCCTCATAAATGAAGTATAAAAACCACTTGAGTTTTACCAATTGCAGAAGAGTTTCTGGAAAACATTGAGGAAAGATGAATTATCGCCATTTTTTACCATTAACAAAGGAAAAGTGAGAAAGAACATTAAAGCAGACATGACTGTTTTGTGTTTTAAAATTATTCTCTTGGTAAAAATTAGCTTGATGACACTTAAGGATGATGGAAAAATTAAAAATGCCTTTGCATGTGACTTTGATTTTGTGGAATGGAGATGTCTGTGTTTGGAGTGATGCCCTTTACTGTACGAATTAAATTTCTTTTCAGTAAACGTTTGTAGAACATTTACTATGTATTAGGCAAATACTATGTATTTGTGCGGCGAGTAAGAAGGCGAGAGATAAATACAACACAGGTTTTACTTGGAAGGAACTCACAGCCTGGTGATAGAGCCAACCTTGGGGCACAACTGTCTGTAATTACAAGGCAGAGCTAAATGAAGACTGTATTTAATAATAATTGTGGATCCCAGGCCTCCTGAAGACAAAGGCTGTCTCTCTATTCACAGCACTTTCAAACCACTCACCACGGAGGGGAAGACCCGTCACCGACAGTGAATATTAATAGATTCTAGTCTGCAAACTCCGTGATGCTGAGGGGCAGGTTTTAAGCACCAGGTATTCTCTGTACCTGATACAGACGAGGTGCATAGTAAGTGCTCAGTGAGACTGTTAACTGGAGGAACCATGAGCAAGTGAATGAGTGAATTCTGTGAGTATAGGGAAAACTCAGAGCTCAGTCCGACTAAGTTAAATCAGGACAGTGAGGGGAGTCTTTCAGGGGAAGGTGTTGAGGCCAGCCCTGAAGAATGTGTTCAGTGGCAATTCACTATGTGTTTGCATACTCGAAATAAACCTCTACAAAATAAAGGCCAGAATCAAACCGAATCATCCAGTTTTCAGCCAGGCTAGATGAAAATCCCAAGATTTACTTCTTAAACCTGACACCTTGAAGCTGGTCGCATCGTTGAATAAAGCCCCTCATCAGTAGTCTCAACTTACCCCTCTAAGCTTGTCTGCTCCAGCCATGCTGGTGTCTTCTCTGCCTCAGAGAGGGCCGTTCCTAATTCTGTCACAAGCAATCCATTGCTGAACAATGGGGAGCCACAGAAGCTTCTGGATCAGAGGATTGAGGGGATCTAATATGTGTTTTAAACACAGTAAGAATAAGTTTCTATGATAGGGTATTGGTTTAGGGGCTTTAACAAGAAGCAAAATCAAAATGATTGCTGCAAAGTATCTTTAACTTCTATGTAGAATGATGCCATAGGCATAGGAAGCCGTGCTCCACGAAGTCATCCAGGGACCCAGGTTGCTCCTATTTTGGAGCCCCTCTATCCAAAGGGGTCTTGACTTCATTTATTTATAGGGTAAAACGGACTCATCACCATTGTGTACATGTTTTTGCCCACGGGAGAAAGAAAAAGGTGTGGAGAACAAGCTGTGAAATTGCACACATCACTTCCACTCACACCCCTTTGGACAGAATCATGTCACATGACATTCCCTGCTGCAGCCTTGGGCTGAGCAGTCCTGTGCCCAACTAGAACTTGGAAGTTCTCTTATGAAAAGGGGTAAGAGATATTGGGAAATATTTCTTCCCTTCTCCTTTGAACGTCTGTAAGACATATTGTCCAACAATGACATTGACCTACTGATATGTGAATATAGCACTTGGCAAATAAAACTGCATGTATTGAGAATGTGAGGGTGAGGTGCAGTTATTGTTTCTTATGTACCTGGAGTGTGTCAGTACCATGGTAACATGGTAACTGCTTCCCATATGCTATTATAATCCACTCCCCAAACAATAAGGAAAGGTATACACTATTATCTTCGGTATGGTCAAGAAAGCAAAGTTCAAAAATTTCATGGCCGCAAAACTAAGTCAGACAAACTGGATTTGCACTCAGGTATGACTACTCTAATCTTCCTTAACTATATATAGCATGTTGCATGTTTGGTCCAAGCAAGTAAAACTATTTTTTTCCCAGATACTTAATACTGATCCTTAATACTGTAATACTTAATGATTGCAGAAAAACTCAATCCATAACATACGTTGTCCAATTTCTTGTCCTTGAATAACCTAAAATGGAGTATAATACAGTGTTTCGTGACCAGCCCATATCTGAGACACTGTGGCAATTTTAGCCAATACTAGATTATTCCAGGGACCACACAAGGAAAGCCAGGTTTTTCTTCTGCGTTTTTTTTGGTTTGGTTTTGGTTTTGGTTTTTAATCAGTTGAGAAAGCATTCTGTTTGGTTTCAAATCTTCAACTGTCTTTTTGGGTTACGAAACACTGCAGGTGACCTCTGGATCAGACATGGGAATTCATAGTCACATTTCAGAAACAATAAGTGGACATCCTTCTCTTCGGTGGCCACTGAGCATCCTAATCTATTAAACAGGTCCCCTGGTCACTCCCTCCATGGGGCCAGGATGCAATTTGCTAGCAAATTGGAATCAGAATTGAGTTTTTAAAGAGAACCTTCCCACAGTTGTAAACATCCTTAATTTTTACAGCAACACGTTGACTTCAAACCGGACTCCTAATTATTGCAATATTTCCTTTAAAAGCCTGCATTGTAGAGTCAGTAAGCTTCAGACATCTGCTTCAAATCCAGAAATTTCTTTCCTTTCTCAAAAAACTTGTTCTCCTCCAATTAGCCTCACCAGAGCAGCGCAGCAAGTGAAGCTCTGTGGATGGGGTTTCATGTTTACTGGGCACATTCCAGCCTCACCCGCCTTTTCCCACATGGGACCGTAATAACCACTTTGCCTGATGGGCCCAGGATCAAGTGGCTTTTGAAGTACAAAAGGGATACATCCTGAGTCTTTTTAAATTACTCTCTTGCAAATCTTCGGTTTATCATAAATAAATGCAGTTTACCTAAGACAAAACATTCCTTGGCATTTCTATTTTACGAATTGGAAATAAATTTTAAGCACTGAAGAGAAAATTTAGCCAACATTGTTGTTTGTTGAGGCCTGTTTTTACACATTTGAAATACAATGTTCTTGGCTCGAGCTGGTTGTTGGAGGCAGTAGCTGTTATTACCCTAAACCGAGAGGCGGGTGGTAATGATGATGGCCACTGATACTTAGACCTGTCTTTCATCCCCAATAATTTCAAAGCACCCAGTAAATTGCCTTACATTAAATGCCAACATCGTTAAATAAATTATTCCAACTTAAGTCCAACCTCTCTAAGAAGCCCATACTGAAAAATCATAAGTTGGGGCTTCAGAAAAATGCAGGCTTAGATCTCAGCCCTGTTACTTAACAGGAAGGACCTCAGATGAGATTTAGACTCTCTGGGCTCAGTTTACATCAGCTTTGGGACCCAATTTCCCAATCTGCAAAGTAGGGAATGTTGGGGTTTTGAGGGTCAGTATGAATCTTGCCTCTGTTAATCCACTTCCGAGTTTAGATCCACTTATTCGCAGTTGGGTGGATTTAATACCTTGAAATGTATTTCTGATCAAGTGGGTGCGGAGACTGAGCCCCAGTCTGCACAGTCAGCTAGAGCTGTCTGTCCAGTGGGTGGTTCCAAGTATGACTCTAAGCTCAGGGGAGAAATCCAGGGTGAAGCTGGGATAGGCTGAGGAGGTCATCGGCTTGCGCCTTGTCCTCAAGGCTACAAGAGGAAAGGAGATACACAGAATTTGTTCAAACTGAGAAAAGAAAAAGCGGCAATTCAGGCTGGCAGAGGAGAATTACTTGAGAAGGAGCCTGAGTCCAGCCGGGTCAAGAGAGCACCTTCCGTGTGTCATGTCCTTCCTGGGAGACGCTCAGCCTGTAGTGGCCTCCCTTATACCCAGAGCAGAAACTGCCCAGCTTTGGAGAGGCCACAGGGGCTGGTCTGTGTTCTCCCTCTTGCTGCAGCCTCGTGCAGTATTGAAGCCTCATGATTGATTAGCTCTGATGCTCCAAAAATGCTGAATAAAATTACTTCTCATCCACTGCTCCCCTTCCCCCCAAATCCCAATACACCTCCAGCTCCCTCCCAATGGCCTTGCTTGCTTGCTTGACACCAATAGCTTCAGTTCTTATGGTCACGCAGGCACAGCCCAAATCCTCAGCCACCTCCTCTCCTCATCATTCTCCATTCCAGTTTCCTCCCCTTATCCACCAAGCATTTCCTACCGATCTGTCACTTCCTGGACATTTCTAAGCCTCAGTTTTATCCACTGTGAATTGGATATAAAAATCCCTCTGATGATTCTCTTCAAGTAAAACTGACCAGAATAGTGCCTAAAAATAATAGATGTGCAGTTAACTCCACTTTCTTTCTTTCCCTTCTTTTTTTCCTCTTCCCTTCCTCTTTCTTTTAAAAAAATTTCCCCTTTATCTTTTTTCCCTTTCCTCCCTTCCTTCCTACCTTCCTTCCTTGCCTCCCTCTTTTATTTCAGTATAAATAAACATCACGTAAAACCAACCAGACATGTGCTATTGGCTACAGAAATAAACTGAAACTATAAATGTTCTCTGTCCTTCTTCCGGGAGCTCAGTCTTTGGATGAGTGAGGGAAAGGCACACACATGTAAAAGTCCCAGTACTTGGCCAGGATGAGAAAATCTCTAGGACAGGGGATAGTGGAATGGTGGTGGTGACTGCTAATCCTACTTGAGATTGTCAAAGAAGGCTGGAGGGAGGAAATAACCTTGGAGCTTAACCTTGAGAACTGAGGATAGCAGGGGCTGTGGAAGGGAACACTGTCTGCTGGGGTGGTGGCATCACCAAATGTCCTGCAGCCATGAAGACAGATGAAGATGGAACCTGGGCCCTCACGTCTTTATCACCCACTGCTTATTTGTAGACATTCTTTGAGCAAAGGGCTAGGGGAGAAGAAGTCCCAACAAACATTTGGATCATCCCAGCAAAGCATGCCTATTTATCTGTATTTCTTCCTAATACAAATTAAAATGGAAATTGAAGTTTGTGCTGTGGAACCCACAAAATCATGTCGCAATTTGGTAAAACATATTATTAACATGACCTTTCCAAAGGACTTGATATCACCTTGTGTCCCTTCAAACTGTGAGTCTAAAATGTCACTTGAATCTTAATATATTTAATGTCACCTTGGAAAAATTCAACATAACAACTCTGTACTAAATTTCCTTTTTGTCCCCAAATGACAAATGAACAAAAGCACTTTTATTAACACACATCTGTCCTTTAATACTTAGAAGTTGTCACCATCATTGCCATCATTGCACAGATAAGGAGCCTGAGGCTGAGAAACAATGATGTCTCTTGCCTCAGGTGACAATCCCAGTTAGGGGCAGAGTAAGGCTCAAACTCCTTCCACTATCCCCTGCTACCTCCAAAGTGTCTCAGGGGATCGTGACTGTTAGTAATAAAGCTTTGATAGCAAGAGCTTGCTTTCATTTTGCATGAAAATTCTGGTGACTCTTCCTTCTGGTAATACCAGGCAGGGTGTGGGACAGCTGTGTATACGCAATTTAGCACTCTCACCACGCAGCACTAGGCTGGCTGTGCAGGCTTTAGCTGAGCTCTGCTTCCACCTTCTCAGTCATTCTTCCTTTACTGTGAAAGGAAGCACTTTTTTTTTTCAGTTGAGTACTTTTCATGGCCTGATTCCTGCCTGTAGAAGTTGGGATGTCTAAAGACCCCTTTGCACTTCACACTGTCTCTTTTTCTATTCATGCTTGGCCAATGCGACTTGACAAAAACCTTTGCAGTTCTTGCCATGTGGACCTCTTGATAGAGCTTCTTGGCTGACCTGACTAGAGAGCAGACAACTTCCCCTAGAGCAATCAATTTAAAAGAGCAAAGTGGAAGGCACAATGTCTTTAATAAAGCCTCAAAAGCCAGATGGATGCGGTGGCTCCTACTTACAATCGTAGCACTCTGAGAGGCCAAGGTGGGTGGATCGCCTGACTCAGGAGTTCAAAACCAGCCTGAGCAAGAATAAGACCTTCTCTCTACTAGAAATAGAAAAACTAGCTGGGCATTGTGGAGGGTGCCTGTGGTCACAGCTACTCGGGGGGCTGAGGCAAGAGGATCGCTTGAGTCCAGGAGTTTGAGGTTGCTGTGAGCTATGATAAGATGGCACTCTATCCATCCCACACCCAAAAAAGTCTCAAAAGCTATATACTGTGATTCTCACCATATCCTATTGGTTACAGAGTTCAGCCTTATTTGGTGTTGGAGGAGATTATACAACAACATGAATACCAGGAAGCAGAAATTATGAGGGACCATCTCAGGGGCCAGCTGTGTTATGGAATAAACACTTGTGTCCACCTAAAACTCATATGTTGAAGCCTTGATCCTCAATATGACTATATTTGAAGATAGGGTCTATGATACAGTGGTAAAGGTTAAGGAATGTCCTAAGAACCTGATGTCAGGGGCCGTAACATAACATGGCTAGTGTTCTTAGAAGAGAAACCAGAGTTCACTCTCTTTTTCTGCCTTGTGAGGACACAGAGAGAAGGTGGGTGTAAGCCAGGAAGAAGGCCCTCTCAGAAAAGAGGTTGGCTTATACCCTTTAATAAAAATTGATTTTGGATTAATATGAGGATACATATGATTAGGTTACATTGTTTGCATTGTCAGGAAAAGTATGAGTTGTAGTTGGGCCCTTCACTGAGCAGGCACACCATACTCGGTTCCCTTCCACCTTCTTGAATTTATGCCTTGATCTTGGATTTCCCAGCATCTAGAACTGTGAGAAAATATATTTCTGTTACCTAAGCCACCTGATCTGTGGTGTTTTGTTGTGGAAGCCTGACCTAAAAACTACAATACATTTGTAGTGTCTTATCTGTATAATGCCCCACTCATTCCAAGATCATTCCAATACAATGTTAAGGTCATTCATTTTGACATAATTACTTAATTTTTTAACTAAAAACAATGTGTCATCATACTCTTTAAGAGTGCATATAATCAGTATTATCATAAACCAAAAAGGTTCTTTTGTCAACCATATGTCCTGATTTTCCTTCTGAAAGAGAAGGTCCCAGTCCTTTCCCATCAGAAAACAACTTCATCTAACTGAGCCACGGGGCTCTGTTGTAGGAGGTCCTAGGGTACTCTGGCACATCTGAGCCTCTGTCTAGGCAGGGCCACTCCTCACCATTACATAGCTTGTGCACTGGTCCATTAAAGGGGGCGCCATCTAATGAGAGTTCATGTAATTTTCACCCCATGATGTTAAAGCAAGTAATATCTCATAAATTTGAGCAGTGCACAACTTGCATAACTATACGTAGTGGCCTTAAACCCAATACAAGACCCTGTGCTTGTTTTCAATAAAGCCAAACTGATATAAGGGTTCAGCAATGAGCCCGGCCAGCTGCAGGGAGTTTTTTTACCTTCAGAAGACAAATGTCATCTCTCCATTCCTTTCGCCACAGATGAGTCCCCTAAGGTGTGGTTAGAGGAAAGGACTTCTCCAGGGTTCTCCCACCCACTGAGTGCTAGCTAGAACTTGAAAGATTCGTCTTTTGCAGTAGCTAAGGATGATCTTTTTTGAGCATGGATCAATCCCTTGTCTTTGCTAATAAAGTTGCTGAAGCCCTTGCAGTTGGGTCTGGGAGCAAGAATCAGCCAGCAAGGGGGGCTTCCCTTTCATGTAGTTTCTTCCTCCTACAACTCCATCTCTCTTCCATCACCTAGAGGTCTGCATCACTCCCGCTCACTCAGTCTCTGGAAAAGATATAGAAGAACCAACACGACCTAGAGCTGAGTGACTAAGAGGTAGGGAGGGAGAGTAAAAGAACTCCAAGAGGAAAAGAAAGAAAGGGATAGGTTTTTTTCTGTGTGGGCTGGGGAATAATCTTATTCATTGTCCTGGTGATGACAATAGGATGAACCTGAAGTATAGTCACCCACCCCCCCACAATCACCTCTGCCAGTATGGGTACTCTAAATCCCTTTGTTTCTGGACCCACAAAATATGTTAATCTCTGAAATGCATCTCAACATTGCTAGGTTCCACCTCCCTTTCCCATATGTACCAATTATTTCTGACAGTGTTTGTCATTTCAACATATGTCTGGAGCTCTCTGAACCACTAAGAGAGTATTGAGGTTAAGGGTGGAAACAGGTTTTTATCTTGCAGCCCAATTATGAGTAAGTGGCAGTGGCTCCCTGGAGGGCTACTTTGGCCAGAATCCAGACACTTCAGCGAGAAGGGCTTATTTCCAGATTCCAAAAACAATGCGTATTTCTTAGCCCTTACTGGAACCGTGTTGGCAGTCAGGTGGTCATGTTTAGATCTGGTAATGGTCATTACTGATCTAAGTGTCCTTATACCTTTTAGTGAGGGCAATGTCCTAGTTCATGAGGAATTGAAGCAGTAAAGACCTGCAGTGGAAGAGGAATTGGGTTGAGCTACTGTGGCACTCAGAGGTGTCAGGAGCTGTGGACAGAGAGTACAATGATTACACGTAATCCTTGACCCCCAAGGAGATCTTAGTCTGCCAGGGTAGATAGCTGTGCAAACACAGAGACTATGGGGCCATAGACTTATAGTGCAGGAGATGCACAGAGAACATGTCAGTTCTTCCTAGGGTCTAATAACTCAGGCCCCAAAGTGACATAGAGCAAAGCTTTGTAGAGGAGGAAAGGGAAACTGTCTGGGATGTTTCGAACAACTGGTGCACATTTGAAATGTTGGTGACCTGGCAGGGAATGGTGAGAGCTCAGGCTCAAGGCCAGACTGTGGAGGGCACAGTTTACCAGGTTAAGGACTGGGGAACCCAGGAAGGGTGTCCCAACAACAGCTGCAGCTGGATCATATCAGTGCTTTAGAAAGGTCATCCTGCAGAGTGGAGGTTAGATGGAAACTGTCAGTCTGGAAGCAGGTAGAAAGGTTAGGATGCTGTCATGGCAGTAAATGATGGAGGATGGATGGAAGCCCTCAGGAGTCAAGTCAGAGGGAGGATAAAGGCAGAATAGTTAGTGATGAAAATGTGTCAAACGGTCCATGAAGACAATGTGATGATCTGGAGGGAAGTGTGAAAATTGGTGACAAGGGAGTGAGAGAATTCCAGGACGGCTTCAAGAGATGGAGATGGGCATTGCTTTGATCCTCTAAATGAAGGAAAAGAGGAAAGAAGGAGCTCACTGGATGGAGGGAGCATGAGGTCTGGACCTCATGCAGTGGGAGAGCTGGGAGGAAAAGGTGCGTGTTGCTGCTACCAGGAGATGGGATGGTCTGGGGAGGGAGGCCTTGCCCCACCCAATCTTCCACCCCACCCCACCCCCAGATTCTAAGCTATGGCAATAGAGAAGAGCTGTGTCAGGGAATGTGAAGAGCTCCCAGCATAGCCAGGACCTTACTGAATGGGGTGATTCTCCACTTAGAAATAATGTGCAGGGGCCAGGCACGGTGGCTCACACCTGTAATCCCAGCAATCTGGGAGGCCGAGGCATGTGGATCAGTTGAGCTCACGAATTTGAGACCAGCTCTGATCAAGAGAGAGACCCTGCCTTTAAAATTAGCTGGGCATTATGGCGCATGCCTATAGTCCTAGCTACTCCAGAGGCTGAGGCAAGAGGATCGCTTGAGCCCAAGACTTTGAGGTTGCTGTGAGCTATGACACTACAGCACTGTACCCAGGGTGACAAAGTGAGACTCTGTCTCAAAAATAAAAGAAAAAAAGAAAGAAGGCAATAATGTGAATCCTGTAAGATATTCCAAAATCCTACGAAAAGAAAAGGGGAAATGAGACTCTGAAAAGCCATATAAATGCATCTAATAACAAAAGCTAAATTATTAAAAGTGATTACCTCTAACTTCAGTGAGACTAGCCTATATCACAAAATCCCAAGACCAGAGATGTTGGCGTGGATGTGGAGAAAAGGGAACACTTTTGCACTGCTGGTGGGAATGCAAATTAATACATTCCTTTTGGAAAGAGATACGGAGAACACTTAAGAGATCTAAAAATAGATCTGCCATTCAATCCTGTAATCCCTCTACTGGGCATATACCCAGAAGACCAAAAAGCACATCATAACAAAGATATTTGTACCAGAATGTTTATTGCAGCTCAATTCATAATTGCTAAGTCATGGAAGAAGCCCAAGTGCCCATCGATCCACGAATGGATTAATAAATTGTGGTACATGTACACCATGGAATATTATGCAGCCTTAAAGAAAGATGGAGACTTTACCTCTTTCACGTTTACATGGATGGAGCTGGAACATAGTCTTCTTAGTAAAGTATCTCAAGAATGGAAGAAAAAGTACCCAATGTACTCAGCCCTACTATGAAACTAATTTAGGGTTTTCACATGAAAGCTATAACCCAGTTACAACCTAAGAATAGGGGGAAGGGAGAAAGGGGGGGGTGGGTAGAGGGAAGGGGATTGGTGGGATTACACCAGGGGTGCATCTTATAAGGGTATATGTGAAAGTTGGTAAATGGTCTGTAAAGCTAGTGAATGATGCCCCATGATCATATCAATGTACGCAGCTATGATTTAATAAAAAAAAAGAAAAAAAATAAATAAAAATAAAAGTGATTACCTGATGATAGTTTGCACATGCAAACAATTAATTTATCCAATTACTACTATTGTCAAATAACAATCTTTTTCTTCTGACCCTCTTGCTCTCTTTCTGTGGCCCATGCACAAATACAACCTTGTGTTCCTTTCCATGAGCCTTTGCACTGCTGTCCCGTCTATGGGTATCCCCACCAGATAATAGCTGTTTTTAAACTTTTATGATCATTTATATTTATCAGTTCACAAAAAGAACTTTGATCAAGTGCCCTTCCAACTATTTATATATTATTTTTTATAAGTAACACGTCTATCTTGTTAATCTGCTATAAATTTGTTGCATGTATTATAAACCATATATTAAAAAAAATTAGAACAAAATGGATGCAATAATATTTTCCCACATACTGAAAGGCCATTTTGCACAATCTCAATGTGCACCTACTATACCAAACTGAAAATAAATGTTTATCTCATGCATTTGCCTAATAGAGTTGAATACACTACCCTGTGCTTGAGGTGGGTAAGTATTCTTTTTTTACAGGGAATGGTTAGAATGGAGGAGCAAGATATTCTCCTGGGCCTGCTGCTCCCACAGTGAGGGACTGTTCCAGTTCAAGGGCCCAGGAGAACATGCTCTGTGGAGGGGCCATGGCATCATGGTGTGACCAGGCCTCCATGCTACCCATCTCGATTGGCTAGGCAGAGAGGGAGAATGGAAGGCCACCCTTGGGTGACTTTTTCCCTTAGACTTCCTAATCCTTACCATTCCACCTCCACACTTAAAGGGTCTCCCATGCAAGTGAAGTTCTTGGCCTGAGTGGACAACAGTCCCCACCAGGAGACCAAACATAGGCATCTATGTTTCTTAATCAGAAAATAATTGTACTCTGGGATTTGGAGGGAACAGTAGATTTTTACTGAAATCCATATAAAAACATACTTGGGGTTCATTTTCTCTTTTCTTAGGCCTGGTTCCTGTGTATGGTAAGTAGATACACATGAATGGCAGCCTCCATATGCTCCTTGGGTTCAGATAGTCCTACTTTATCACTATGGTACATTAAGAAATCTTCTTAACGGCAAGGCGGAGCAAGATGGCAGCCGAGTAACAGCTTCCTTGCATCTGGGCACCATGAGTCTGGGGATATAGGACTCCAGGCATCTCTGGCTGGTGGGATCTACCTATCATCACCCCTGAGAGGATACAGGGAGTCAGCGAGAGACTTCTGGACCCCAAGAGGAGGACTAAAACAGTGGAAAACCGGCAAGTGGTCGCGTGAGTTCAATCCGTCTAAACCCGCCCACAACTGTAAGTTCAGTATCAGCGACACTGCAAACCAGAAAGGCCTTACCTGTGAACTGTTTTGGTGTCTTTGGACTTGGCACTCAGCTGAACTGCCTTGGGGAGAGCCTGAGCGGGAGTGCGGAGAACTTTGGCCTTTGTCTAGGGCCCCAGTCTGAGCCGCTGAGCCAGACGGAGCTAATAGTGTTTGGCTCTGGGTCACAGGCAGACATTGTGAGCAATCTGCTCGGGCAAGCTCCGCCCTCAGGGTCGCAGAGCTGGAATTGGGTGGGAGCTGGTAACCCAGCGACCAAGTAGCCTAAGGGTGGGGTCTGAGCCGCCTTGCAGCCATAACCCTCAGGGGCAGAGTGAGACCTGTTTTGGCACACAGGGTAAGTGGATAGCCACTTCAGAAGTGATTCCAGCGACAAGCACTTCCCTGAGAAAGCTTCTGCTCAGTAAGTAAACAAGTTCAAAGTGCCTTTTAAGTGGGCTGAAGAGAGATTTAGGGTGTCTACCTGCTGGGGTTTGAGAAACTAGCAGCCTCCAGTCGTATCAGAACTGTGATTAACATCTCATACCCCAGAAAACCACGTGTAGCCCAGACAATATTCAATAACATATACATGCTGCTTTGTTTTTGGTTGTGTTTTTTTTTTTTGTTTATTTTGATGTTGTTTTGTTTTTTAAGTTCAACCTTTTCCATACAGATCCTTTTTGTTTCTCAATTTTTCTAGCTTAATTATAATTTTCCATTGCTGCCTATTTCAATAATTAGAACTTCATTTTTGTTAGTGTTTCTACCGCTATTATTTGGTTTTTCCAGACAATTTTATCCTGTAAAGTTTTCTGTTTGCTTGTTTTGGTTTGATTTATAGCATTTTTGTCTTTCCTCTCTACTTGGTGGATGTGGGGTACTGTGTCTGATCGGGTTAGAAAAGAGCTGCTGACCTCAAGGGAACCACCCAACTGGGCACCCCCAGAAGGTGGTTTTTTTTTTAAGGTTGTATCAAAGTACCCTACTGTACACCTATATTGCTCTGTCTCCCTCTTTCTGTGCCTCTCTTCTTTTTGTCAATATTCCTTTTACCCACCCCCTCTCTTTTCTCTATTTTTCTTTTTTTTTCCTTATCACTTGGTCCTCCTTTCTTTCATCCCTTTTTTGCTCTTAAACCTTCTCACCCTTCTGGTCCTGTAACCTTAAGTCCACAGGCACGAGAACTTAAAGAGCAAGAGGAAGTGAAAGGAAAATTAGGGCAAGGAAACAGATAAAAGAAATCACCCATGAGGAAGAATCAGCAGAAAACTCCAGGCAACATGAAGAACCAGTCCAGAACAACCCCACCAAGGGACCATGAGGTAGCTACTGCAGAGGATTCCACCTATACAGAAATGTTAGGAATGACGGAAAGGGAATTTAGAATACACATGTTGAAAACAATGAAAGAAATGATGGAAACAATGAAGGAAACTGCTAATAAAGTGGAAAATAACCAAAAGGAAATCCAAAAACAGAATCAAATCAGAGATGAACGATATGAAGAATATAAAAAGGATATAGCAGAGCTGAAGGAAATGAAACAATTAGGGAACTTAAAGGTGCAATGGAAAGTATCAGCAACAGGTTAGACCATGCAGAAGAATGAATTTCAGAGGTAGAAGACAAAGTTCTTGAGATAACTCAGATAGTAAAAGAGACAGAAAAGAAGAGAGAGAAAGCAGAACGTTCACTGTCAGAATTATGGGACGTTATGAAGCGTTCCAACATACGAGTTATAGGAATTCCAGAAGGGGAAGAAGAATGCCCCAGAGGAATGGAAGCCATACTAGAGAATATTATAAAAGAAAATTTCCCAAACATCACCAAAGATTCTGACACACTGCTTTCAGAGGGCTATCGGACCCCAGGTTGCCTCAACTCAAAGTGAGCTTCTCCAAGACACATTGTGATGAACCTGTCCAAAGTCAAGACAAAAGAAAAGATTCTGCAAGCTGCCAGGAGTAAGCGCCAGTTGACCTACAGGGGCAAATCCATCAGATTGACCGCAGACTTCTCTAATGAAACTTTTCAAGCAAGAAGACAATGGTCATCTACCTTTAATCTACTTAAACAGAACAATTTCCAGCCCAGAATTCTGTACCCTGCTAAGCTAAGCTTCAAAATTGATGGAGAAATCAAATCATTTACGGATATACAAACATTGAGGAAATTCACCACAACAAGACCAGCTCTACAGGAAATACTTCAACATGCTCTGCACACTGACCACCACAATGGATCAGCAGCAAAGTAAGAACTCAGAAATTAAAGGACAGAACCAAACCTCCACACTGATGCAAAAGATAAAACTAAGCAATGGACTCTCACAAAATAAGACAAATAGAATACTACCACACTTATCAATTATCTCAATAAATGTTAATGGCTTGAATTCCCCACTGAAGAGACATAGATTGGTTGACTGGATTAAAAAACACAAACCATCCATTTGCTGTCTGCAAGAAACACACCTGGCTTCAAAAGACAAATTAAAGCTCCGAGTCAAGGGCTGGAAGATAATTTTTCAGGCAAATGGAATTCAGAAGAAAAGAGGAGTTGCAATCTTATTTTCAGATACATGTGGATTTAAAGCAACTAAAGTCAAAAAAGACAAAGATGGTCACTTTATATTGGTCAAGGGAAAAATACAACAAGAAGACATTTCAATTCTAAATATCTATGCACCCAATTTAAATGCTCCCAGATTCTTGAAACAGACCTTACTCCGTCTGAGCAATATGATATCTGATAATACCATAATAACAGGGGACCTTAACACTCCTCTTACAGAGCTGGACAGATCCTCTAAACAGAAATTAAACAAGGATATAAGAGATTTAAATGAGACCCTAGAACAACTGTGCTTGATAGACGCATATAGAACACTCCATCCCAAAGATAAAGAATATACATTCTTCTCATCACCCCATGGAACATTCTCGAAAATTGATCATATCTTGGGACACAAAACAAATATCAACAGAATCAAAAGAATGAAAATTTTACCTTGTATCTTCTCAGACCATAAGACACTAAAGGTGGAACTCAACTCTAACAAAAATGCTCGACCCCACCCAAAGGCATGGAAACTAAACAATCTTCTGTTGAACAACAGATGGGTGAAGGAAGAAATAAAACAGGAAATCATTAACTTCCTTGAGCATAACAACAATGAAGACACAAGCTACCAAAACCTGTGGGATACTGCAAAAGCAGTTTCGAGAGGAAAATTCATCGCTTTAGATGCCTACATTTGAAAAACAGAAAGAGAGCACATCAACAATCTCACAAGAGATCTTATGGAATTGGAAAAAGAAGAACAATCTAAGCCTAAACTCAGTAGAAGAAAAGAAATATCCAAAATCAAATCAGAGATCAATGAAATGGAAAACAAAAGAATCATTCAGAAAATTAATGAAACAAGGAGTTGGTTTTTTGAAAAAATAAATAAAATAGATAAACCATTGGCCAGACTAATGAGAAATAGAAAAGTAAAATCTCTAGTAACCTCAATCAGAAATGATAAAGGGGAAATAACAACTGATCCCACAGAGATACAAGAGATAATCTCTGAATACTACCAGAAACTCTATGCCCAGAAATTTGACAATGTGAAAGAAATGGATCAATATTTGGAGTCACACCCTCTCCCTAGACTCAGCCAGAAAGAAATAGAGCTCCTGAACAGACCAATTTCAAGCACTGAGATCAAAGAAACAATAAAAAAGCTTCCAACCAAAAAATGCCCTGGTCCAGATGGCTTCACTCCAGAATTCTATCAAACCTTCAAGGAAGAGCTTATTCCTGTACTGCAGAAATTATTCCAAAAAATTGAGGAAGAATGCATTCTTCCCCAACACATTCTATGAAGCAAACATCACCCTGATACCAAAACCAGAAAAAGACCCAAACAAAAAGGAGAATTTCAGACCAATCTCACTCATGAACTTAGATGCAAAAATTCTCAACAAAATCCTAGCCAATAGATTACAGCTTATCATCAAAAAAGTCATTCATCATGATCAAGTAGGCTTCATCCCAGGGATGCAAGGCTGGTTTAACATATGCAAGTCTATAAACGTTATCCACCATATTAACAGAGGCAAAAATAAAGATCACATGATCCTCTCAATAGATGCAGAAAAAGCATTTGATAAAATCCAGCATCCTTTTCGAATTAGAACACTGGAGAGTATAGGCATAGGTGGCACATTTCTAAAACTGATTGAAGCTATCTATGACAAACCTACAGCCAATATTTTACTGAATGGAGTAAAACTGAAAGCTTTTCCTCTTAGAACTGAAACCAGACAAGGTTGTCCTCTGTCACCTTTACTATTCAACATAGTGCTGGAAGTTCTAGCCAATACAATTAGGCAAGACAAGGAAATCAAGGGAATCCAAATGGGAGCAGAGGAGGTCAAACTCTCCCTCTTTGCTGACAACATGATCTTATACTTAGAGAACCCCAAAGACTCAACCACAAGACTCCTAGAAGTCATCAAAAAATACAGTAATGTTTCAGGATATAAAATCAATATCCACAAGTCAGTAGCCTTTGTGTACACCAATAACAGTCAAGATGAGAAGCTAATTAAGGACACAACTCCCTTCACCATAGTCTCAAAGAAAATGAAATACCTAGGAATATACCTAACGAAGGAGGTGAAGGACCTCTATAAAGAAAACTATGAAATCCTCAGAAAGGAAACAGCAGAGGATATTAACAAATGGAAGAACATACCATGCTCATGGATGGGAAGAATCAACATTGTTAAAATGTCTATACTTCCCAAAGCAATCTACCTATTCAATGCCATTCCTATCAAAATATCAACATTGTACTTTCAAGATTTGGAAAAAATGATTCTGCATTTTGTATGGAACTGGAAAAAAACCCGTATAGCTAAGGCAGTTCTCTGTAACAAAAATAAAGCTGGGGGCATCAGCATACCAGATTTTAGTCTGTACTACAAAGCCATAGTGCTCAAGACAGCATGGTACTGGCACAAAAACAGAGACATAGACACTTGGAATCAAATTGAAAACCAAGAAATGAAACTAACATTTTACAACCACCCAATCTTTGATAAACCAAACAAGAACATACCTTGGGGGAAAGACTCCCTACTCAATAAATGGTGTTGGGAGAACTGGATGTCTACATGTAAAAGATTGAAACTGGACCCACACCTTTCCCCACTCACAAAAATTGATTCAAGATGGATAAAGGACTTAAATTTAAGGCATGAAACAATAAAAATCCTCCAAGAAAGCACAGGAAAAACACTGGAAGATATTGGCCTGGGGAAAGACTTCATGAAGAAGACTGCCATGGCAATTGCAACAACAACAAAAATAAACAAATGGGACTTCATTAAACTGAAAAGCTTCTGTACAGCGAAGGAGACAATAACCAAAGCAAAGAGACAACCTACACAATGGGAAAGGATATTTGCATATTTTCAATCAGACAAAAGCTTGATAACTAGGATCTATAGAGAACTCAAATTAATCCACATGAAAAAAGCCAACAATCCCTTTTATCAATGGGCAAGAGACATGAATAGAACTTTCTCTAAAGCCGACAGATGAATGGCTAACAAACACATGAAAAAATGTTCATCATCTCTATATATTAGAGAAATGCAAATCAAAACAACCCTGAGATATCATCTAACCCCAGTGAGAATGGCCCACATCACAAAATCTCAAAACTGCAGATGCTGGCGTGGATGTGGAGAGAAGGGGACACTTTTACACTGCTGGTGGGACTGCAAACTAGTACAACCTTTCTGGAAGGAAGTATGGAGAAACCTCAAAGCACTCAAGCTAGACCTCCCATTTGATCCTGCAATCCCATTACTGGGCATCTACCCTGAAGGAAAGAAATCCTTTTATCATAAGGACACTTGTACTAGACTGTTTATTGCAGCTCAATTTACAATCGCCAAAATGTGGAAACAGCCTAAATGCCCACCAACCCAGGAATGGATTAACAAGCTGTGGTATATGTATACCATGGAATACTATTTAGCCATTAAAAAAAATGGAGACTTTACATCCTTCGTATTAACCTGGATGGAAGTGGAAGACATGATTCTTAGTAAAGCATCACAAGAATGGAGAAGCATGAATCCTATGTACTCAATTTTGATATGAGGACAATTAATGACAATTATGGTTATGGGGGGGAACAGAAAGAGGGAAGGAGGGAGGTGGGCAGGGCCTTGGTGTGTGTCACACTTTATGGGGGCAAGACATGATTGCAAGAGGGACTTTACCTAACAATTGCAATCAGTGTAACCTGGCTTATTGTACCCTCAATGAATCCCCAACAATAAAAAAAAAAAAGAAAAAAAAAAAAACAATACAAGGCCTTGTAAAAGGAGCTTAAATTATAAAAAAAAAAAAAAGAAAAGAAAAGAAATCTTCTTAACTCTTTTTGCATCTGTTTCTGAAACTAGACAAGTACAGCACTCTTGATAGAGTTTGGTGGGGACAAAATGAGAGAACAAATATAGGCACCTAGTACTATTCCTTGGCACACAGCAGGCCTTCAGTGATCAAGGCTGTAGCTACTCCAAGTCATGTGTGGGTTCCATAGTGGCCCCAGGACTCCGCAGGAAAGTGACTGCCACATCCTTTAGTAAACATATTATTATGAGCCTTCATGGAAAACAACATCATTATGTGGATGATGAGGGAGGACTGGCGAAGAAGCTTAAGTCCAAAAGGCCAAATTTCTTGACCTCTAGAATTGTACTACTGATTTTTTTGGGGGGAGTGGGGGACACATCCAGGATTAGGGGCAGTTGGAAAAGGGTTCTTCTGGTGCCCCTTTGGTCACCACAAGGCAAGGGTGCATCAGATCTCACGTCTGGTGGTCCTGTGATAACACTGATGCTTTATCAGTGTGGGCTCAGTTTTTCCTTTGGTTAAACTTCCCCTTTACCACACTGAGCAAAGCCATTGTCCTCAGAAGGAAGAATTATGTGGCTGGGAAACCGCTTCTCCAAAGAGAGCTGATTGTGGCCAATTTATTCCTGGGCCTAAAGCAAAGCTAAAGGGTCCCTGTGAAGAAAGAAATAGTTCTCATGAATCATGAACCATGTTATTCGTGTGTCAAGGGCAGTTGACTGAGGGAAGATGCCTGTTGCTTTCACTACAGGATGCCGGATCTCATAATTCTTCCTGAGGCCACAGGGTTGGTCTGTCCTGTGGGGCCAGGGAGGAGCAGAAAGACTGCCAGCCCTCAGCCTCATGGTTTGTGGTCTGTGTTTGGAGTACAGTGTGGACCAGTCCAAAGGCTGGACGAATAAACTTCAGGGGCCAGTGGCTTCTGACCTATCCATTTCATTCAGCAACATTGAACTGTATGGAGAAAGTCCTCATTTCTCTAAGGCCTTTTTGTACTCTATGCACTGAGTAAAGGCTTAGAGCAAAGTCCTTGTTCATTTTTAGTGGCATTTGTCTGACACCTTGGGTCAAGAATTTACCTTATTTGAACCCAGACACCTCCCAGTGTATAGGGTTGCCCCAGAGCAGATCCTAAGCTAGTTGTAAACTTTGAGTCTCAGTGTGTGTTCGTGGCATACGGTACCCAGAATATTTCACTCCCATCCAAGAAAAACAGGCAATCCTAAAAAATAAGACGCATTTTATCTTAGGAGTTGAGAGTACAGTTTTATGATTCAAACTGAACAGGCTTCAATTTCTGGCCTCATTGTGTATGGCAGATATTCTGGCAAGATATTTTACTTCTCTAACTCTCTGTATTTATGAAGTGAAATAATATTAGTAGCTAGCTAGCTTATACAATTTTAATAAACATTTGATAAAATAAATGCATGAGAAACAGCACAATTCCTAGTGCAAAGTACTACTTGGGAAGTGCTGGTTTGTATGTTATCTTTGCAGCCCACAGCTAGGGGATAGAGCTCAGTCTTGTACTGATAAACTGAACTGTGTCCACGGGACAGGGCTCAAGTTTGTCAGATACACCAATCCAGGCCCCATGATGAAGAAAAATGGGCTAATATAGGTCCAGCCTATGGAAGATTCCAGGAAACCAAGGCTAAACATTTTATTCAAGTATCTGAAGCCTTGGTTCTACTCAGGTGTATGTGTGTGTGTGTATATATATATATATTTCCTTCACCTGGAAGTTATTTCCAAGCCCCCAAGCCAAGGATCTCTCATCTGGGACTTACAGCTCTTGAACATCCTTCCCTCAGAGGATTTTCTCTGGTTGCTACAATCATGTTATTTGTCTCTGTACCATTTCACCATCCCCAGGCTCTGAGCTCCTTGGCCAGGGACCAAGTCATACATATCCATGCCATAGCTCCGACTTAACTTAGTCTTTGAATGGATGCTGAAACCTGAGTGTTTCTGGATGTATCTGCTCTGACCTATGTATTCCCTACCAATATGCGAGACTGACAGGTTTGTCTTCCTTATAATAGGAGTTTCTTCTTTCCTTCTTGCTATTCAGAAGGCTTTTTTTTTTTCAGTCCCATCTCAGTTGTGTTGTTTCCTGGAGTGAGGAACTAATGCTGCTGGAAAAATCAGATCTTTTTAAGATCAAAGTAGGATGAAAAAGTTGCTGAGAGAAGAAAGTATCACCTGAGGTTCTGTGACACAACAACAAAGTCTCAAAGGACCGCTAGGAGTCTCTGCACCTGGTCTTGCCATCCGTCACTCACAGCGGAGGGGGAGGAGAGTGGCCCAGGAGGCCCACGTGGAGCTAACATGGTGGAAATAAAAATGTGAACATTTGAACGTCCAGTTCTTCTCCCAGACCTTAAATAGCCAAGCAGGAGACCATAGTTTACTTTTTAAAAGAAACTAAATGGCGAGCTATAGACTTCGACACCAGACATGGGAGAGAAAGAGGATAAAATACAGCGCTGAGACAGAAGGATTTAGAGGAAATGGATGTGCTGAATGAGAGTGCTCCAGCCTCCTTCCACCAAGCCCTGTCAAGCCAGGTCTATGCTCCTCAGGGTGGGAAACGCAAGTGTGTGTGTTGTCTATTAAAATGGAATAGCCCAGGTTCAGTTCTGGGCTTCAGCATCTGTAGCTCAATGGTTAGGGCACCAGCCACATACACTGGAGCTAGTGGGTTCAAACCCGGCTGAAGCCTGCTTAAAAAAACAACAATGACAACTGCAACAAAAAAATAGCCAGGTGTTGTGGCAGGTGTCTGTAGCCCCAGCTACTTGGGAGGCTGAGGCAAGAGACTCTCTGAAGCCCAAGATTTTGAGGTTGCTGTGAGCTATAATGCCACAGCACTCTACCGAGGGTGACATAGTAAAACTCTGCCTCAAAAAAAGAAAAAAAAGGAACATCCCAGATAAGAGATGTCCAGATGTGGACATCTGGGAACTTCCTAGCAAGAGAGCCAACTCATCTCATCCTTTCCCGCTGTCAACATACCATGGAGTATAGCAGCCAAGTGGCTTGGTGCCATGGACACAGAGCTTCCCAGGGACCTACTCTTAAAGGGGAATAAAAAGACAAGGATACCACAAGACAAGGGAGGCCTGCCTTCATCGTTCTGCGATGAAAATGACAGGTCAGAGGAGAATTCTTCATCTCGCCAAAGGTCGACATTGTGAGTATAGAATGGAGATATGTTCAGGTATCAAGGGAGGGAAAACACTGTTTTCTCCCTTCCCTTTCTTGGGATATTATTGGAGGATTTTCTCCTGGGAAGAAAAAGTGAATATGAAGGAAAAAGAAGCCGTAGCATAGAAGAAATTGTGATCCAGCAAAGAAGAACATCTGATAGCAATTGTGCCTGGAGACAGGCAAGGTTGGGACAGAAAGCAGAAAGACCCGGGAACAGGGTCTCAAAGAAGAAGGAACCGATTCATTAAATGCTATCCCAGATGCTTAAGAAAATAATGTTAATAGACAGTTGGATCAATGAATAGAGCCTGACAAAGACTGAGGACAGATAAACAACTCAACTGGTAAGTATTAAATACCAGAATGTTTATTGCAGCCCAATTCATAATTGCTAAGTCATGGAAAAAGCCCAAGTGCCCATGGATCCACGAATGGATTAGTAAATTGTGATATACGCATGGAATATTATGCAGCCTTAAGGAAAGATGGAGACTTTACCTCTTTCATGTTTACATGGATGGAGATGGAACATATTCTTCTTAGTAAAGTATCTCAAGAATGGAAGAAAAGGGCGGCACCTGTGGCTCAAGGAGTAGGGCGCTTGTCCCATATGCCGGAGGTGGTGGGTTCAAACCCAGCCCCGGCCAAAAACCACAAAAAAAAAAAAAAAAAAGAATGGAAGAAAAAGTATCCAATGTGCTCAGCCCTACTATGAAACTAATTTATGGTTTTCACATGAAAGTTATAACCCAGTTATAACCCAGTTATAACCTAAGCATATGGGGAAGGGGGTGAGCAAGGGGAGGGAGGGGGGAGGTGGGCGGAAGGAAGGTGATTGGTGGGATCACACCTACAGTGTATCTTACAAGGGTACATGTGAAACTTAGTAAATGTAGAATGTGAATGTCTTAACACAATAACTAAGACAATGCCAGGAAGGCTATGTTAACCAGTGTGATGAAAATATGTCAAATGGTCTATAAAATCAGTGTATGGTGCCCCATGATCACATTAATGTACACAGCTATGATTTAATAATAAAAAATAAAAATAAATAAATATTATGCTATGCTTTTAAAAAATTGTACAAAAAAGGAAATATTATCATAATATACACTTGGGCCTATATACACATAATAAACTATTTATTGAACTATAACAATGTAAAAATTTATTTCCGATTTTGCAAAAAGTTTAATACTACAATATTGCAAGAGTAGAGTAAGATTTGGCAAATTTATTCTGTAAAGGGCAAGAAGGTGAATACTTTAGGTTCTGTGGGGCACATGCAGCCTCTTTTTTGTTTCATTTGTAACTCCTCAAAAATATAAAAACTACTCTCCTCTTAGAGACCACAGAAAAACAGGCAGAAGGCTGGATTCGGCCTATAGGCTGTAGTGTGAAGACTCAGAAATAAAGGAAAGGGAAAGAATATGTGTAAGGATTGGTGGTTGGGAGTTAGGGATAGATAGATATCAATTTTAAGTGACACGGACTGAAACCACAGGAAGAATTAGCTGCGGTGTGGCCTGTGCTACGGCTGCCTCCAGAGCACCGTGCCATCCTCCCATTATGGACCAGTAATGTGGTTTCATGCTGCGTAATTGAGAATTCTGGTTAGTCTAAGCCAATCCTGGTATGTTCAACCCCTTACAGAGATTGTGACACTCTGAGCTCAGCATCAAACCCATCACCAGATGGCATGTCCCTGACAATAGTTATTGGGCCAGGGCTGGGTATCTAAGTTGGCTGCATAGTGAATTGTGTGTGGTTTGAGGAGCCTACAAAAAAGTGAGTGCCCCTCTTAACTACCAGCACCAGGTTGGAACTGAATCTCTGGCTGGGAGAGCAGACAGAAGGGTCCTCAGTGACATGTTGAAGTGGTGAATAAACCAAAACTGAAACCCACCCAGCTGTCACATGTCTTCTTCCAGACCTTCTTTAGAGTTCCTTAAGGTTTCTGATTTCTGCCCCCCTGGTGACAAGCATTGGCTGTTCTTGCTACGGTTATTGAGTAAATGAATGACTCTACCTACAAAAACAAAAAGGGAAAATGATAACAATAACTCAAAAGGACAAAACGGCCTTTTGAGTTATTGTGTTGGTGTTTAATTGCAAACAGCCCTCTCTGTCCCTGGCAGAGGACGCTGCACCCAGCTGAGTCTCAGTTCCACATGGGAACACTTGACTTCTCTGTCTCAGCCCCCAAGTCCACTTTTCCCTATGACCTGGGCTAAGCAAATGCAAGGGAATAGGAAAAGAAATGTCAATTGTTCTTTCTGAGGTATATAAACTTTATTTTCTATCAGACATGGTTTAGGCCCAGGAGAAGCTTTGAAAGCTCAGTTCGGTCAAGAGCTAACCTCGGACCTTTTTTAAGGCTGCATAATATTACATGATATACATATACCACAATTTATTAATCCATTCATGGGTCCATGGGCACTTGGGATTCTTCCTTTACCTCTTTTATGTTTATATGGATGGAGCTGGAACATATCCTACTTAGTAAAGTATCTCAAGAATGGAGGAAAAAGTAAAGTAGCCAACGTACTCAGTACTATCCTGAAACCAATTTACAATCACTCACACTTTCGTGTGAAGAATAGATCACAACTATGGCCCAGGATGAAGGAGGGAGGAGGTCAAATGGAGGGAGGGTGAATGGGGGGATCACACCTATGCTTCATATTGCAAGGGTGGATGTCAGATCTATTAGTATAGAGTATAAATGTCTTAACACAATAATTAAGTAAATGAGGGGAGGGATAGATTAACCAGTACGATGTAAACATTCCAAACTGTATATGAAATCAGCACATTGTATCCCGTAAATGCATTAATGTATAAATGATCTACCTCTTTATGATTTAATTAAAAAAAAAAAAAAAGCTACCATTGGAAACAGACATTTTGGTTTCATTTCTGCTGCGATTTGCTCCATGGGCCCCTCTGACTCATTTCCTTTTCATTCTCAGGCAGAACAAGGATGATGACCTTAGCTCCACATGCTTGGTGAGTTTTCTCCCATCCTCACAGCACTGCCATGGTGGTCTCTTTCTGCACTCCACAGCTATGCGAACACCCGGGTGGAAAGCTCCTGAAAGAAATGACTTGAAATGGCATTTCTATTCAAAGGAATGACTTTTCATTTGGGCCTTTCAATACTGGGCTGGCTTTCAGGTAAACAGAAAGGATTGTTCTCAGTGTGTCGGTCATGCTGACCCAAATGTATAGTTTGCTATATTCCTGGGCACCAAAGACAGAACTCCAGGTGGGGAGATGATGGGATAAAGCCCCAGGAGTCCAGGGCCCAGAAGCTGGGAGAGCTCAGAGCTGAGAGCTGGGCTGGCTCGCTCCCTGGAGAAAACACTCAGCATTCAGTGGCAGTGGGAGATCTCCAAGCGGTACATTTCATGAAGAAATCCAGTCTGATATTGGCTTCTAAAGTAAAGAAGTGTAGCTGGCATGTGGGTGGATGAAGAGAAGGTAAAACGACACATTTCAATTTTATTTTGGAAATGTCCCTACAAATTTAAGATTTATTTTCCAAAGATGTTGGCTTGGAAAAACCTCATGGCCAATTCAGATCTGTTTTCAAGGGGAGCACTAGGCATTATAACATTATTTATATGAATCCTGAGTATTATGGCCTGAATTGTGACCTCCCAAATTCATAACCCCCAAAGTGACTGTATTTGGAGATGGGGCCTTTAGGAGGTAATTAAGGTTAAATGAGCTATAAGGCTGGGTTCCTAATCCCATAGGACTGTTGTCCTTATACGAACGAAGAGGAGGAGAGACCAGGGTTGTGTATGCACAGAGAAGAGGCCTAGTAGGACACAGTGACAAGGTGGTTGTCTGCAAGCCATGGAGAAAGGCCTTACTGGAAAATAACTCAAAGGGACCTTGATCTTGGACTTCCAGCCCCTAGAACTGTGAGAAAATTCATTGCTGTTGACTAATCCCCTGTATCTCTTGTTATGGACACCTGAGCTCACTAATATATGGAGGTTTATCATACACAGAGTTGGTTCCAGCCATTCAGTGTGTTGTGATTATTATTATTATCCCAGTTTTACAAATGGGATAGCTGGGATTGAGGAGAGGGAACGAAATGTGGGCCTCTGTCAGATCATGACACTGATAGAAGGACTCAAGGCATGCCCACATCACAGCCCCACTCGTAAATGGCACCTCAGTTGGCTTCCCCAGCACCTGGGTCTTCACATGAGTGTGGCCCATGCAGACACTCACTGAGACACTGAGATTCTGGAAGGGACAGGGTCCGACCTGCTGAGCGAGTGCATGGAGGCGGCTGCGTTGCTCTGTCTGCACTCTCTAGACAAGACACGCCCACCTTAAAAGCAGAGGCCAGGCCAGCTTCTGACAGGGAGGGGAACATGGGAAGAACTGTTAGAGGAAGGATTCAGATAGGACAAGGCCAAGGAAAGAGGAGGAGAAGGCGGGAGAGGCAGGCCCGAGGTCCTGCCAGGGAGCAGTGCTGTGAGCAGCCCCACGCAATGAGGAAGGGAGCTTCCCTGGAGGGCGGGCCTGGGGCCAGGCGCAACACAGAGCGGGGCTTCAGTGTGACTTGCTGAAGGGGTGAATGATCTCCAGCACAGGCCAGGTAAAACCTCCGTGCCCGCTAGAACTGTAGCGGTTGTTTGTAGGTTTTGCTTTGTTTTGTTTGTGTTTGTTTTTCATAATTGACTGGAAGGTGCTCTCCAATACCTGGTCTCATTTGAACCTGACAATAGCCTCATAGCACTGCAGCCTTTCTCCGCCAGCTTGCAGACTGGACAGTGGCCCATTGGGAACTGGGCCACACAGCAGGAGATAAACCGTGGGCAAAGAAGCAAAGCTTCATCTGTGTTCACAGCTGCTCCCCATGGCTCACGTCACCACCCGAGCTCTGCCTCCTGTCAGTGAGTGGCAGCATTAGATTCCCCGAGGAGCACGAACACTACCATGAACTGCACATAGACAGGACCCAGGCTGAGCCTCTAACGCCTGACGATCGGAGGCAGAGATGTAATGTGCTGGAATCATCCCGAAATCATCTTCCCACGCCCAGACCGTGGAGGGTAGGGAAGATGAGACCAGACCCTGGCAGCGCAAAGGCTGGGAACTCCTGTTGCTGCGTAAAAAGGATCAACTTCACTTTCTAAGTAAGGAAAGTGAGTTCCAAGGGGCTCCGTGGGTGACAGGAGCAGATTTCGGACCCAGATGTCCCGTTCTTGCTCTGCTCCGTGCTCCCTCTGTCCTCAGGTGGAAATCCTTCACAGGCGCGGGTACTTCCAGAAGATGGCTGTTCCCCTCCCTCTGCCCCAAGTCCTGAGGAAGTACAGTGCCTTCCTGTGTCCTCCTGCCTTGGAGGGAGCTTCACCACAGGGGAGGGCTAGAGACTGAGTTCCCAGCAGCCAGTATGCACCCACTGTTTACCTGGACTGGGGCTGCTCCCATTAGTCGGTCTTCATTTGACAAGGAAATTGCCTACATCTCTTCAGGCTGGGAGCTGAGTGGCAACCCAGACAGGAGGAGAATGAGGTGGTTGGATCAGGATCCTCCACACGGTGTCCACAATGGGCCTCATCTTCTCACCAAGATCCCACACCCTCCTCCCTGCCACGCAGAGCCGAAGGCAATTCAAGTGCTTTATCTCAATTTCTTGCCCTGCCCTTGCCCCCACTTTCCCCTCCACCTGGTAGCCTTTACTGTCCTCTCCTCCACCCGGAGCAATTTATACTCTGTTCAAAACCCAGAAAGCAGGTCTAAGTCCTGTCCTAGGGTCCCCACCTGCCATGCTATATCACACTCTTCCTCTTTCTTGTCTTTTAACTAAAGCCCGCTCTCCTTGAAGGCATATGACCTTCACCTGCTTATTCCTAACACCCAGCACAGGGTCTGCTACCTAGAAAATTAGCAGTAGATACTTGTGCAATAAGTATATGGGCCGATATCAATGGATGGAGGTTTGTTCACATAACCTTAGAGCCCTGCGCTTTCACGCAGTAGGGAGCAGGGCATGGTGTTTGAGAGCAAGGACCCCTGATCAGGGAGCACAGATTTCAGTTCTAGCTCTGCCATTTATTAGCTATCTGATTTAGGCAGAATGCTTAACTTCTCTCTGCCTCCGTTTTGATCTGTAAAATGGGGTAACAATATCAACTCAGAGTTCATGTGAGGATTAAATCAACCCAGTAAGGCAAGCACTTGGCGTGGTGCCGATTGCATAAGAGCTGGAGAAATCAGGTCTTATCATGATATACCACCCAGATCTCCAACCCCGCAGGGGAGAGCATCAGCCCCCGCCCTGTCTGTCAGGTCAGCCCCATGAACCTGATCTGGACCAGGGCCCAGCAAACCCTCTGCCAGCGTCTTCCCACATGAGTGGAGTGTCCAGGTCATACTGGGTCTCTCTGTGGTGGCATTGTCCTGGGCTCTGAGACCTGAGCTCCTCCCTGAAGCTCCCTCATCCATTCTTTTTCTTTTGTTTCTGTCTTCCAATAAATTTTATGGAGTGTTTGCTTTTCTGCTAGCTCCAGAGCTTACAGTCAAGAGGCAGACAGACATAGCTCCTGTCTACAGGAGACAGCAGAGAAACTGGAAGTAGATAAAGTGAGCCTTATACCTGCGGTGATTGCTGCAAAGCAAAAGCACAGGAGTTTAGGGAAGCTTGTGACCGGGCACCTAAGTTAAGCAGAGGGATACAAAGGAGGCTTTTTGGAGGAGAATCCAGGGGAGTTGAGATCTCAAGGAGTTACCAGGGACCTGGGCTTCAGGCCTGGGGTTGCACTTTAGACTGATTCTGAAGTAAGTGTGAGGGACATCTGGGCACTTGTCAAAGTCCACTGTGGCCAGAGCTTGGAAGCCTGGGAGGTCAGAGAGACCTCATGGCATATTCTCAGGCGCTATAAGTTCTTTTATGGATATTGATCTGTGTCTTAAACACAGGAAAGGCAAGGATGTGGTGGGTGAGCAAGTGGGAGCCTTCCAGGATGGCTTCCACGTTTCTGTCTGAAAACGAGGTGGGTTGAGATGCCATCCCTGGAGGAGCCCACATGTTGGGGGGCAGATGATGAGTTACCTGTGGGACCGTCAGGGCTGTATCAGTTTCCTGCTGCTGATGTAACACATTACCACAAACTAAGTGGCTTAGAACAACACACGTTTATTATTGCACAGTTTTGGAGATTGGAAGCAGGAAATCAGTGTGAGGCTAAATTCACTGTGTTGGCAAAATTGGACTCCTTCTGGAGGCTTCTCGAGGCTGGCTGCAGTCCTCGGCCCACTGCCCACGTTATTCTCATCCCTCCGCTGTCATTGAATCTTCTCTGATTCTTCTGCAGTCTCTGGTGATGACATTGCCCCCCTGGATAACACAGAATTATGTCCCCACCTCAAGATCCTCAAGTTAGTATATCCACAGTTTCCTGTGCCACATACAGGTGACATGTTTGCAGATTTGGGAGATTAGTACAGTGACATCTTTGGGTGGAAGCATTATTCAGCCGGCCAAGTGGGGCTAGGGGTCAATTTGATACATAACCTGGAGTCCAAAAGATAGTTATGTTAGAGATATAATCTGGAAGTTATTTGCTTCAATGAAATAATTGAAGCCATGTTGGTAGTCAAGATAATCTAATGCAATACTGTACAGTAAGCAGAAGAATAAGGTGGAAACTAAACATGAAAGCCTGTAAGATCATGTAGAGAGATAAGAGCTAGCAAGCGAGGGGCCTGGGAGTTGAATTTACATCTCGTGGGCTTTCTTCCTCTTATAGTTCTTGGAGACCTGAGTTCCATCCATGGCTCCAGCTTTTCAGGGGCCAGATTTATGACTGCTCAGGCTGCAGAAGCCCAGAGCCTGCTTGCCTCAAGTCAGCTCTGCAAGGGACTAGCACCCACGCTGTGGACCCACTGTGCTCTGCCCTGTGGTCAATCCCTTGCCTTCACTTGCCTTTCTCCCAATCCATTAGCACAGCTGAGACACCCTTCCTAGACTCCCAGGCTCATCCCCAGGACAGGAGCTGAATCATAGCCCCTGAGATTTTGGGCCCCGAGCATGTGCTGAGATATACCAGTGTAGGCTGTCCAGCCTGCCATTCTGCTTGTTTCGAATCTAGTTCTTACATAAATGTTGAAGTTTTTAGAAAAAGAGGCATGAAACAGGCATGAAATCCCTTGGGTTACCTTCTCATCTCTGGAATTACTGGAACTTGAGTAAGTGCCTTTTAGAGTTTGAGAAATGAATTTTTATCAAGAAAATACTGTGTCTGGCTCTGGTAGCCCAGGGACACCTCTTGCCCAAGATGTGGCCCAGACAGGAAACATAAATAATTTTGAGAGTCATAGATGTATTTCTGGGTGGCAGTCTGGCTAGAGGGCAGCAGGGCCGTGTGTGGAGCTTGGAGATGATGCTAATCTTGAAGGTCAGGGCTGGCCTGCAAGCTGTTTGTTACTAATCTACAACAAGATAATACAGAAATTGAAATGAGGCATTTAGAAGATTTTTCTAGCAGCTGATAGAGTCATGACATTGAACTGTAAGAACATTTTTTTCTAGTCATTTATTTTATAAAAGTATCAGCTTACCATAGAATTTGTAAAAACATGTTTTTTTCTTTTTTTTTTTTTTTGTAGAGACAGAGTCTCACTTTATGGCCCTCGGTAGAGTGCCGTGGCCTCACACAGCTCACAGCAACCTCCAACTCCTGGGCTTAAGTGATTCTCTTGCCTCAGTCTCCCTACTGGGACTACAGGGGCCCACCACAACGCCCGGCTATTTTTTTGGTTGCAATTCAGGCAGGGCCGGGTTTGAACCCATTACCCTCGGTATATGGGGCCAGGGCCTTACTGACTAAGCCAGAGGTGCCGCCTGTAAAAATATGTTTTAACTAAACCATTCAGGTAATTTGACAGCACAGGTAGAGAGGACTCCGTGATCCCCCCAGCATTGACCTTGTATGGTGGGAACACGGACGTGATCTATCCTGTGGGCATGGGAAGGGGGCCTAGGCAAGGAGTGGTTAGCAGGAATTCTGCTGGTTTTCAATGTGGCCCCTCAGAGTAGACTTGGCTGGGGTATGGCTTCAGTTTCACCATGTGCTGATTCATGATAAACAGTGCCCTTTTTACATGCCTTTTTTTTAGCAGGGATGTACCCTTCTGAATAGTGACTGGCTCAGATGGAAGGACCAATCTTTGTTACTGTTACTTACTGCGTGACAGGGCCAGAATTCAAATCCTGTCTGCCTCGGGGCTTTTGCACATGTTCCTCCTTCCACCTAGATGCTCTTCCTCAGACATCTCCTATCACCATGACAACCTTGCACTTGTTTGAGAGTGAAGCTCTGCCTTTATTTACACAGGCACCTCTCCCCACTTTGCCTAGTTCTTGAAGCCTCCCTGTGCTTCCAGGAATTGGAATATTAACAGAGCTAATTGTGCAATGAGTTGCCTAATTTCTACCTTTTCACCAAACTTGTGAGTTTTCTGGGGGGTAAGACCCTAATCTTTTTCCTTCATAATCGTGTCCTCATAGCCCAGGACCCTGCCTGGCTCCCACATGATAGGTGTTTAATGCATATTTGTTGAGCAAAGGAATGGATGGATAAGCAAATGAATGGATGGACGGGTATAGAATAGCCTCTTCCCCAGAGCTGGAAGTTCTGCTTATCAGCCTATTCTCCCACCGTTCCCTGTGTTAATCCTGGCTTTGCCTGCACTGAAAGAAAATAGTCGACAGGTCAAAGATTCTAATTCCTTGCTAGCAGCCCCTTGTACTGGGCTGACATGGGAAACCTCAGCTCCCCACCACCCTGGGCCTGCGCTTCCCCTCTAGAGAGATTCATAGAGGGCGCGCAGAGGCAGTCATAATCATTCGCTATCACAAAGTAAATTTGCGAACCTTTGTAACATACCAATCTCATTTCCTTTGAAAAACATACACCCAGATAGTCTTTAAATTGTGAACATTTTGTTTCATTTTGCAGATATTGAAGAAATGTGAGGCAAGAATTGTTAATAACAGGAGGGAAAGAGTGGCCTCTTGTGTAAAGGCCAGAGAGCTGAGCTGTGCATGCTGCATTTATCACCATTAGTGATAATAGGAGTTAGGTGCATAATGGGTGCTCCTGTAAATCTATCCAGTGGATAATATACCCCTTAATTTAAAATAGCTGATAAAATGTGAATAAAGGCCTCTCGTCTTTACCACTTCTCATTTCTATTAAGAAAGAAATCACATAATATTTTAGAGCTCTCAACTAATTAACTGTGGATGTGGATGGGGAGGGCACATGCTTTGTGCACAATAGGTTATTCCCAAGTCCACATTCATAGGAGGCTGAAGCTCTGGAGCTGGGCACCCTGGACGTGATTGAATGTCAGGGTGCTGGCTCTGATTGGAAGACACTGTCTGCTTACCTCTTGGCAAAGGGGAGGAATCGCTAAGTCAGCGGTAGAGAGGGAAGGGCTGTGAACAGAGGCAAACAAGGGGGACAAAAAAGAGATTGAATTCTTTGAAAGACTCTAAGTGTCTGCCACATTGCTTTAAAAACCTGAACACGTGCTCGGAGACCCTGAAACCTTCTCATAGCAGTGATTGTGCTATTACTTCTTAGAAATCCACCACATGAAAATCTGTGTTTGGAATGCAGAACTGTGCAAAAAAAGAACACAGAAAATTTGACTTAATATAAACATATAAAAGGGATATTTACTTTCCACTTGCTTATTGTTTTTTATTTGTTATCCACCTATCTCCTGATGTTTACCAGACCTTTCTGGCTAATGTTGACATTCGCTGTTGCTGGGTCTTTAGCTGTGACATATATAATTAACAAACAAGATAAATATATGCTTTGCCATTCCGATGTAAGTGGTGTAATTAGATATTTCTCTCTACATTCCTTCTTTAGAGAGATAGTCACAATCAGCTAAAGAATGATTAAAACAAACTGATACATTGCAGAATTCAAGAAAAGAAACAATTTCTATAAAGCCACTGAATCAAAACCAAAGAAATTCTTTGATATGAACACTTAGTAAGCACTCAATGAAGATGTGTTCCCATTAAACTGAACTGAATTGAGAATTCAAAGGAATCATTCATATTCAATTCAAAGTAGTACTTTTCAAATGTCAGGAAGTTGGAAGCTACTCCTTTATTCATAATTTCCATGTAGTCTGGGGGAAAAAAGTATTTGTCTTCTGTTATTTCTTCTTCTTCCCTGTGTAATTAGATAAAGGCTATAAAGTCTTCTTAAGACAGTCTCTAGACTTCTTTAATTACATGAACAATGCAAAGCAGTTAGATCTCTTTTGGAGAGAAAAATAATTTTTTTTTTGCATTTCCAGCAGACACATGAGGAACAGCCAGCTTCGAGGAGAGCAGACACCATCACCAACCCTTGGAAAAATTCTAGCATTTTCCAGTTAGCAGTTTTATTTCTGTGCCTTTTTCCTTTTCCCTCTCCCCTCAACCCTAAACCCCCAACTCAATTTTTTTTTTTTTTTTGCTGTTGCTAATCCAGATGTTCCCTGAATACTTCTTGATTTTAGGGCACATGTAGTAAACCAGGAGTATTTCCAGCTTGCAGGTGATCCTGTCTACCCCTGCTGACTAACGTGGGGACTTTGCTACTCAGTTTAGGTCAGGCAACATGTGACTCCAAGGCATGTCTGTAAAAATGCCTGTGGAGCAAGAAGGAAACTCATAATATTGCTTTTTCACAGTGCAATAAAACGCCCAAATCTACCAAGAGCTAGTGGGCCCTTGCACATGACAATTAAACATTAACAGCCCCAGGGCCCTGGGAGCAGGGCCCAGCAACCCTTTGAAGCCCTGTTTGCCAATTAAACACTGTCTGACATTCGAGTCAAGGTGGCAGGGATCCAAAGCAGAGATAGGAACGTCAGCCACTTCAGGGGCATTCATTAGCTCCCAGACATTCCTGGCGTGGCCTGTTTCTTTACTATTGCCAAATCCACACCCTGCTCGGGAACTCAGGGGCTCTGAGAAAGTGTACTCAGATAAGCTTATTATGGAAATATCACTTTGTCACCGTTTACTACTCACTCCTTGTTCAATTATCTTTTATCTGTTTAGAGTATTTGCCAGCTCTCCCAAGGTTCCCGGGAGGGGGCTATGGTGGGGGTGGGGAGGTACCACTCTGTGCTTGCCTTTCTGGTCCAAGAAGTCAGGGCTTTCTCCAGAATTTTGGAAACTGCTCCAAAGAGGATAGTGAAAGATCTCAAATTTTCTGACAATGGGGAAAACTGCCTCCCCTTGAACAGAGACCTATGGAGCCTGACCCGTCATAGTCAGCAGAGAGGGGATGGGGTGGGATTTTGACTGCAATCGTGAGCATCCGATGTGTGTTACCAGTGTAGAGTGATGAGCAGGAAATTTCACCCACTCACCAGCACCCTACATCAAGGTGCTCACTCACCAAATTTATACACAGCTACGGAACCAACATACTTGAAGTTTTTATTGTCAGCCTTTGTCAAATCTCTATTGCCACCACCCCCTTCATGCCTGTTGAGTCACCTGAGTCTATCATCACTGTCAAGTGGCATCTTTGCACTCTAAAGCCCTCCCGATTTGGGGATCTCTCCACAGTGAACGTATTCCAGAAGTCAAGATAGAGGGTGCATTTTTGTTGCTGTGATGGTTTTAAAATATGCCAAGATCTTTCATACTCCTCCCATCAAGAGGTAGAGATGAATGCCCCTCCCTCTTTCTGAATGTGGGCTGAACTTAGCAGACTCATGTCTAACTGAAACAATGTGATGGAAACTTGGAGTGTGACTTCCAAGCATAGGTTGCAAAAACATGCTAAGGCTTCCATCTTTGTCTTTCTCTCTTATCACTGACTCTAGTGGAATCCAGCTGCCATGTCATAAGGAAACTCAAGAAGCCCTGTGGAGAGGTCCGTGTGATAAGGAGCAGAGGTATTCTGCCATAAACCATGTTCCCAAGCTGAGACACAGATCCTGCAGCCCCTGATAAGCCTTAAACGACTTGTCCCAGTCAACAGCTTAACTGCAACCTTAGCTGAACCAGAACCACTCAAGTCGGCTCCGAATTCCTGTGAGATAAAAACATGTTTATTGACTAAGTCACTGCATGGATTTGGGGTAATTTGTTACACGGCAATAGATAACTAATACGCCTGCCTCAACTTATTGCCAGGAAACTGCTATTTAAGGGCTCAGAGTCACTGGACCTCAATTCTGCAATCAACTCTGTCATTTAGAAGCTGTTTGACCATGGAAGATTTACCTGCTCTCTCTGGACTTCAGATTCCTCTGGGGATACTGCTCTTCTTTCTTCTTCTAGTTGATGCGAGAATCAGATGAAATATTTTTGAGAAACTAAAAGTTCTTTAATATCATAATTGCATAGAATGTCTAAGATACCTTCCTGGTGGGTCTAGCTCCCCCTCTTTCCTTCACACTCCAAAAATTAATGATTTCTCCTCATACAAGGCAGAGTTTTTGACCCTATTTGGAATATCCTCTCCCAATTCTAATTATCCCTCCAAAAAAACCTTAAAAACTATGTGCATAATGTATTCAGTTCCTTGCTTAGAGGACAATGTCATTCTCATCTTTCCTCCTTCCAGCAGAACTCAAACCATTTTCAGAAAGTCACTCTCTCCTAAGCCCACCCCATCCCTGGGTCTAAGCAGATCCTGCAAGCTGCTGACGGGGGAATGATCTGTCTCCCCTGTCAGTGATTGGTACAGGGCCTGTGATGCAGAGCTGTGAGGCATGATCAGCTGGGGGGATTCTGGAAAGGAGAAGGATCTGTTCTTCCCCTGGGTTTTTGTTCTGTCTGGATTTGGTTCCTGAACTATTGTATTATTGTGCTACAGTTCCAAACTCAAAAGATGCTGCCAAGAGCAATTGCAGAGGCCTGGTACCACGGTGCCCCAAGCCCGGTCTGCTGATGTGCTCCATAGTATGTGGATAATTGTTTTCCTGTCAAAGCCAGTTTGAGTGAGGACGATCTGCCCTGAATAAACAAGCTTAAGATCTGGGGCAAAGCCTCACTTCTCCAAGGTGCCTGTATGGACCCCTCCTCCTTCAAGGCTCTTCTCAGCTTAGAGTTCCCGTGCCACTGCCTGGGCAGGCAGCTCCGACAGTCCACCCTGAGGGCCTCACCGGGAGTGTGCAGGTCATCAATGTCTGAATCCCCCATCCCAACACCAGTCCTGCACTAGAATAAGTTTAATCAAATCCAAAATGTCCTGTTGAAACTCCCCCTAACCCAATGGCTACCTTCCATAATAACTTAGGAAGGCACATAAAGGATCCCTCACATAATCTGCAACATTTCTCCTACAATACTGCCATCTCTGCCTATTAGGAGAAGCAGCTAGCATTTTTTTTAAAAACAGTTATCATGAGCAGGTGAATCTAGTAGACAAAGCCACTTACTTTCTTCTCAATGCCATTACTGGTTACTTTTCTTAAAAAATGTGAGTTGGAAATTATAAAACCTCCCTCCAGAAATGAATAAGATAATGTGTGAAAAACCCATAGCTTAGGATGGGAAGCAGCCAGAGATCAACGACTTGTAGGGCTCCAGGAAATGGATGACACCTGGTTAGGATACCCAAGGCCAAACCTGGCTCAGTTATTTGAAAGGAAGAACCTGCTCAAATGGATTCCTGCTAAGCAATGAACTAATGTCCTTGCCAAGAAGAGAGATTGATTCGGGGAGCGATGAGACTTTATTGGAAGATGTGAAAGCCGACACGAGTCATTGCCTGATACTTTACAAGTCCAATTGAAGGTTTTGCCCGATTATGATCAGGTATTACACTGAAATGACTATAGTTTGAAAATTGAAATTTCTCTTCCATATAGTGCCCGAATGGAGATGTGTTGTAGTTTTTCCATGGTTGAGTGTGGTCCCTATTCACCCAAATGGGAAATTTTCTCCAGCAAGAAGAGTCAAGAGAATGGCCTCCGATAGATGAAATCTATCACAACTAACTACAAGTAGTTCACTTTCCCACTATTTAAAGTGTCAAAAAGTGAAAACTCTTGGAAAAATCCCCCTTTTGCTCAAATTGAAATTAGTGTAAGCATTGGATTCAGGCCTGTGATCAATGTTCCCAACTTTCTTCCCTCTCTACCTCAGAAGCAAATTTATAATTACTCAATTTTAGACTGGAAATAATTATTTCTATGGGCTATGCTTAAGAATAGTACGCTGGAGACCAAAACTGGAATTAAGTTTGATCCCCACAAGATCATGTCACTTCTCTTGGAGCAAGTGCTTAAACCACAGACCAAACAAACAACTGCGTGGGAAATAAGACCATTGATCACGTTGGTCAAAAGGACTTATGCAAGAGTCTGGGGACTCCCATAGGCCTTGACTGTGTTGTCCACAGACTGCAAGATCTCAGGAGACAGGTGCAAGGCCTGGTTCATGTCTAACTTTGTACCATAAACCTCATATTCCCTGAACCACACATACCCAAGAACAACAGCATTCTGAATCCACATTCCCCCTCACAAAGCCAGTTGTTTAATCGCTTAGTTTAATAAATTTAGAAACTGTGTGTCTCCTAGGAAATTCAAACAAAATTAGAAATAGTCTGAAATGTGTATAAACTTTAGATGCTTCTCTTTAGCCATATCAGTCTGAATGTTTTATGGGAATGAATTAGTCAGTGAAGGCAGAGAGAGGAAAGAGGAAAAGTAGTACTTTTTCCCACTGAGTAGCATTTAAACACACTAAAGATCCCCAGAATTGTGTGAATGCCCGCCAAACACTTTTGAATTAGTTATTCGAGGGACCACTTAAAAAAAATCTGAAAAATACAAAACTATTAAGAACATACTGGACAAAAATATTTTGGGACCCTGAGGAGACACAATACATATTCAATTTATAGATTCATCCCACTTTATTACCAAATTGGGTAATACTTACAACTGAGAAGGAATATTACAAACCCTTGCCTTATGCTGCTTTTCACCTTATATTGGCAAAAAAAAAAGGGTTAGAGTAAAACTTCTGGATATTGGTGCATGAAAGTTCAGTGAGTTTGAGTCTCTAGTGCCAAATTCAAAACTTAGAAAATTAATGAATTTTTTTTCTTACCCGAATAATTTTGATGAATTATCATGGCTCAAAACAAGAAAAAAAAGCACTCCTATACGAGTCTTCCCTGAAACTGTAATGTTAAACTGAACGCCATTTGTTACATAACCATTCTTTCCCTATAGGGTTGTGATGATACTTTTATCGCACACAGCCATCTGCTTCAAGGCACTATCTCCTCTTTTCCATTAAAGTATGAGGTGAGCCTTGTACCTGAATCACGTATCTAATTATTTTCAATGATTGTAGCATTAGAATTTTAGAAATTTCTCCACTTCCTTTTTACTTAAAAATCCCCACCATGTAAAACAAGTTATAATAAAAATGTTCATCACTTATTTATCTTTCTGATAAATTACTACATTATTTTATCAAGATTTTTGAAATCTTTATTGGATATCTGAAATTAGTATTTTATTCAATTTATGGAATACCTGATATTGGTATTTTATTCAATCTGAGATCAGTTTGGGAAGAAATGATATCTTATAAGTCCTCTTTCCTTTGAAGGACATCACACTGTTTTCCATTCATATGGGTCTTCTTTTGTGTCTGTAAGTAAAAATGTTTTATATCTGTAAGTAAAATTATGTTCTTGTGATTTCTGATACATGTTGCTATTGGGTTATTTTATATTTGGTATTAGGAATACGTTAGTGTTTTTATTACAGCATCTGCCTACTGAAATAGAGGGTATTCATATAAAAATCTATAACTTTGCTTTTTGTTGAACTCTTAATAGTTTAAAAGAATTTGCATTGATTGTCTTTTGTTTTCTAGGTAGAAAATTGTGTTGACAGTAAATGAGAGCAGCAAGCTCCAGCTTCCCAGCAATCGCCCTCTCTGTTCCTCTCCATGTGCTGCTGGCTGAACCCGTCCACTTCTCCTGCAACCACCACCACCTCCATTCTCACCCCGACTCGAGTCATCTCTCACCCTCACTGAGGCTGGAGCCTCCTAGCATGTCTACCTAACTTCCCATTGATAGCCTTCTAGTTTATTCTTAGCGCTGTCTCCAAGACAATCTGCATGAAATGATCACACTACTCCAGTCCAGAAAAAGTCAGGGTGTCTTTCTGTTTCTCTCAAGTTAAAGACAAAGCTACCCCCTGCGGCCTGTAATCCACAACAGAGGGTCCTTACCCACCTCTTCAGGTGCAGCTCCTATGTCAAACTCCCAGCCCTGCAAGCCTCCTCTGACATGTCATTTCTATGCATTGCTCCAAGTACCTTCACCTCCTCTGGGAAGTTTCTCCTCTACATCAAATCCCCCAGTTACATATGCTCAAAGTCTCCACAAGGCTCTCTTCTCAACATTTGCCATAATTCAATGTCACATATTGTTCACAATTATTTAATGCATAGCTCTCTATCCTCCTTGCAGATTGGAAGCTCTATGAACCAGATGCCATATTAATTTTTTATACCATTTTCTTTCCAATATTTAACACAATACCTGACACTTAATATTCCAGATTGATTAAAGATCTGCAATTGCTCATCTGCCTAAAAAAAAAGTTGAATGATGATTTCATTTTTTATGGTTTTTTTTTTTTTTTCTTATTTAAAAGAGATGCCTATAGCATTGAACACAGCTTGTACTTGAACACAGCTATTCTTTTTTGTGTTAAGGAAGTTTTCTCCAATTCCCAAATCGGGCCACACAGGTGCAAGTTGGAGCTCCCGCCCAGGTCAGTCCCAGGCCTCTTATTTGTCCCCAGTCCTATCCTACCCATAGTGCTTTGCTTCTGACACTCATCACTCTGTGGGCAGTGTGCTATTGCCAAGCCCTTTTTGCCATTCGTCTGTCATTTTCTGCCAATCATAGTCTCTAACCAGATATTGAGGGCAAGCGTCTCTTGAGGGGAGTAGATAGAAGTAACGCTCCTCCTTTTTAAGTGGGCCACCTCACAAAAGCACATCAGGATAACATCTGGGGGCTGTTGGTGTGAGACTTTCTAGGAGGATCATAGTTCCCCACCTTCATTCCAGGATGCTGTGCTCTCTCTCAAGTCATGAAACATTTGCCAATTACAAAGCATGAGTCTCCGCTTCTCTCACTAGTAAGCAGTGGATGGAATTGCTTCCAGAGCCTCACAAGAGTTCAACTGTCTTCTTCTTAATGTGAGGTCATGAGAGTTTATGTCGGGTACTTTTGATGCAGAAGTTGTTGAGTGATTTCAATAACGATGACTGCCTTCCTATAATAAAGGGAGGCAGAAACAGAGATTGACTCTCAACCAATAGATGTTCTCCTATCAGTAGGCCCTGATGAGGGAAAAAGAGAGAGAATGACATGTCTAGAGACCTGGAACTTAACCATGGGAAAGGAGGAAAAATGAGAAATGCATTACAAACAGCTATCACACTCCGAGACTCGAATTCGGGGACTGAGCTATGATTGAAATTTCTCTGTTTCCTAGGACTCGTCAGCTGCTCAATTATGAAAAGCAAATATACAAACTTTGCTGTGAGATACAGTGTCTACTCTGTTAAATTATTTGTTGCACCCAACCATTAGAAATCTTTGCTGCTGGACCAGGGCATGTTGGTCCCAACCCCCACCGATCCTGTGGGGAGCACCTTGGCAATGTAACCATTGAACACAGCTGGTTCACAGAATTTCACAATTTGAAATTCTCCCTGTTATGCTTATTACAAAAATGCTACAGAGGACTTGGTTCAGAACAACACAGTGAATTGTCTTTCTGAGACCCCACAGGAAAAACTACTCCATGTCTCCTTTCTAGAAATAGGCACTGTTTAGGAGCAATTGATGTATGTTCATCCTGTGTGACTGAGTTAGGTAACTGACCACACTTCCCTTTACCCTGGCTCCCAGGAACTCCAGAGCCCACACTGCAGCTCAACATGCATGACTGCAGGACATTAACGTATGGATGGAATAAATGAGTTAAGAATTAGTACCTTCCAGAATATGGCTTAAACAAACCCTGGAAAGTAGTCCATGCCCAGGAAAAATTTTTAAAAAGAGAGAGAAGTGGGGACTGGTAGCCCACACCTGTAATCTGAAGCAGAAGAATCGCTTGATTTCAGGAGTAAGGGATCAGCCCGAGGAAGAGTGAGATAGTGAGATCCCATCTCTACTAAAAATAGAAAAAATGAGTGGAGCCTAGTGGTGGATACCTGTTCTCCCAGCTACTCTGGAGGCAGAGGCAAAAGGATCACTTGGGCCCAGGAGTTTGCAGGAAGCTATGAGGGTACCACTGCACTCTAGCCGCGGTGACAGAATGAGACTCTGTCTTAAAAAAATAGAGATATAGAGAGAACATTCATAAGCACCCAGACTCATGAGCTCAGAGTTGAAGGACTGAAGCTTATTTGCTGAATGAGTGTGCCTGCAAGCACATGTATCAAGTGCATGGCTCTGTGCTTGGCCTATACTACTAGGTACTTGTTAAATTTTGAAAATAGAAGTGCAAAAGTATATTTCTCAGAACTCAAAGTATGTTCTACCAAATCTCAAGTTTGTGCAAGTTGTTCCTTCAGAAGGAAGGCAACCCTCAATATTATAGGCAAATAGATGGGTCAGGCCAGGATTCTAGGTCCAGTAGCAATTTGGCAGTTTTACTTCCAAAATCCTTTTCTAAAAAAATATGTAATTCATATTTTATAATGCAAATTCTTATGGAAATAAGACAGGTGTGGAAGACTGGTTTAGGCCACCATTATTCTATCTTTAATGAGCCAAAAATAAGGTAACTTGGCATTTTCATAATATTTAAGTTCTCTTCGTGGTACCACTCACAGACATTGACCCATAAATACTGATACATAGGTAAGACACTTGCTCCCAAATACTACTCTGTATTACTTACTATACATGTATGATGTATACAGCTCATCAAAGTGCAATCATTCATTCACTGGACAGCATACCAACTACTGAGGGCCTCAGGCCCTGTAAATTAAGGAAGGCCCAGAAAAAGATCTCACATGTGCTTGTATTTCTCTTCATTTGTCTTTTGGGAGCATAGGGATTTATATAAATCAACTTGGGTATAAGGACAGGTTTGCAAATACAATCAATGCAGCATGATATCAGAGTTTTGGAAAGCCATGGGTGTGCCTGCCAGACACACTGTTCTGTCTCAGGATGTGCTGTTAAACAGGTATGGCAAACCTGCTGCTGTAGAATCACACTCAGACACATAAGAGCTCAGCTCAGAATTACACCCTAAAAAATAGGGGTTCACCAAACTCAAAGGCTTGATTGTTTCTAGCTTGTGTTGACAGTCTTGGGAAAGTACAGGAATATGTACCTGGGGTCTATCCTTCATTTGTTAATTTTGGGATCTGGAATTCCTTCAAGACTATAGCTCTGCACTCTTTTGGACCCATCATTATCCGGGTTCAGCTGACAGAGGAATAAGTATGAGAGCAGTCAGGCCTGAGGATGTTAGGGGCATCAGTTTGCCTACATTTCTTCAGCTATAACTCAGGTGCATGTGCACATCTAACTGCAAAGGAGACTGGGAGAGAAAGTGTAGCTATGGTTCCAGAAAAATTGAGTGTTTTTTTTGTTTTGTTTTTTTAAGAGGTAAGGTCTCACTCACTCTGTCACGCAGGCTAGAGTGCAGTGGCCTAATCATAGCTCCCTGCAACCTCAAACTCCTAGGCTCAGGTGGGCTCAGATCATCCCACCTCAGTCTCTTGAGTAGCTGAGACTATAGGCATGCACCACCTTGCTTGGATAATCCTTCCTTCCTTCCTTCCTTCCTTCCTTCCTTCCTTCCTTCCTTCCTTCTTTCCTCTCTCTCTCTCTCTCTTTCTTTCCTTCTTTCTTTCTCTCTTTCTCTTTTCTTTAAGAGACAAGGTTTTACTATGTTGCTAAGATTAGTCTTGAGCTCCTGGCCTCAAGTTATCCTCCCATCTCAAGCTCCCAAAGTGCTGAGATTAGTACTGAAGTCTTACTTGGATTTATGAGAACATGAATTTATATTACACCCTAGGCTTGCTTATTTGTTTGTGACCTATTTCCCATTCTGACTCTGGTGTGTTAGGTCCTTGAGGGTAGCAACTTGATTCTGCTTTTTAACATTGTTTGCCTATTCCTGGGACCGTGCCTGGGCACACCTATTTACAAATATTTGTTGGATGAGCAAAATGGATAATAACGATGTGGTATATACACAATGGAATACTGTTCAGCCATGAAAAGAATTAAATCCTGCTATTTGTGACCACATGAATGAACCTAGAGGCCATTGTGTTAACTAAAATGAGCCAGGCACCGAAAGACAAATACTGCATGACCTTACTCACATGTGGAAATTCACAGAAGTAGAGAGTAGAATAGATAGAGGGTACCAGATGCTAAGGAGGATAGCTGGGAGGAGGGAGAGGGGAGACAACCATTATAATGTCACAGTTAGCAGAGAAATAACTTCTGGTGCTCTAGTGCACAGTAGAGTGACTACAGGTAACATTAATGTGATCTGTATGTCTAAAAACTAAAAGAGATGAATTTGATTATTCTTATAAGCTGTTATAAATGTTTGAGGTAATGGATGTGCTGATTACCTTGATTTGATCATTGCATAATGTATACATGTATCCAAACATTGTACTGAACCCCATAAATATATAAAATTATGTGTCAATAAAAGTTTAAAAATTAGGAAATAATAAATTGGATGAAGAAATATAAGGAAGATACAAGCAAAAAAAAATGCAGACTCTAAAAATGAATAACCTGTATCACAATATTCATGTAAATTTAAGATTAGAGAGCTGAAAGAACTCAGAGTTCTTTGAATACAACATTTTAATTCCTTCATTCTTTTGTTTGTACTGTCAATCAAAAAATATTTGAAAGAGGAATAGAAAGGCAGATGAGAGAGCTCTCAGAGGGTCCTTGCTCTGAGTGCACTAACCCCATTCATGAGGACTGTCACCCTCAGGACCTAATCACCTCCCAGAGGGGTCCCACCCCCAAATATCATCACACTAGTGTTTCAGACTTAACGTATGAATTGGGGGGGAGGGATACAAAATTCAGGCCATAACAGCAGACACTAACTTCATAGAAACAAGTGTGTGTCTATGTGAGGTTTCAGAACACTAATGTGTCCTCTTTTAGCGCCCATAATCCTGTGAGTTAAGAAGGATGTTTTCCACTTGTGGGCATGGATGGACCATGGAGAAATCAGAACACTTCAAATAAAAAAATTCAGGGCTTGGTGGAGCCATGTGATAACTGTGCAATAATGGAGAAACCACTTCACCTATCAGACACTACACTTCCTCATATGCAAATTAGATTCTTGCATTTCATCTTAGAAGTGTTTCATCTTAGAAGTGCTAAAACAGTAGTAAGTAGATAAAATATTGGTGGAACAAAAGAGGATCAACAGACCCATCAACTACGCTTAGGAGGGTCAGTGATGTCGTCTTGCCTTGCCCCATAAGTGTACAAGCAAATAATGAAGAAGCTGGTCAGTTCTGGAGGATGGCGGCCATGCTCCAGACTCTCTGACCCTCCTCATGCTGAATACATTGTTGGATTTAACATAGGTAATCAGCAATTGCTTTTAATTGTTTGAGGGTTTCTTAATTAAATGACATTTCACAAATTTGCCTTAATTATACACTCATTCCTTGCTTCTGTACATCATCATAGGAATTATCTTATATTGTCTTTATAGTTTATAAAAGCATTCACATGTGCTGTTTCATTCTATCCTAAGCTCAATCTTGAAAGAGAAGAACGTTTATGCCCATTGTACAGTAAAGAAAGTCGAGGTGCTTAGAGATTCAGGAATTTGCCCAAGGTAAAAAACTTTCAGGTACTAGAGACATAACTCCAAATCCTCTCCTGACCCAACGCTATGCTTGTTCCACTCCAGAAGAGCTCTCCCCAAATTTCTCATAGGTGATGGGACATCATGATAAAACAAGAAAATCTTTCCTGACCAGGAACAACCTACAGATTTCTTCCAAAGGCTTTCAAACATTGTCTGCAAGTGAGGTATCCCTGGGACACACAGCATCACCTGCCAGCCTTCCTGAGATGGCACATTTCAGACTTTTACATCATGTCTGCAGGATTATCTTCCCCTCTACTATGTAAAAATAGTTTCTCCACTCATCATAGCCACAGCCACCGCACATGATGTCTCCTTATCTGAGACAAGCAGGCCTCTTGTGTAGGGAGCCCCACTCAGCCACATGCCCTGGGAACCTCTCACTGCTGGTCAGCGGCACGGAAGTTGTTAACATCCTGGGTTGTTTTGTGTCTTCTTCTTCCTGACAGTTTCCCAAGTCTATATCTGGCTACCAGTGTTTTCTTTTCAAGAGTAGAGAATACTACTAATTGTCGAAATTGATCAGAATCTCATTCTTAACAATTCATTAATTGGGCATATATTTGTGGAGTACCTCTACTGAGCCAGGCTTTGTTCACATCATCTGGGATAAACCAGTGAACAGAAGAGACGATCCCCCCCAGCCCAGAGAATCTTAAATTATAGTAAAAAGAAATAAACTATCAACAACAGACGTAGTATGTAAATGAAAAATTTATTACGATAGAAAGAGAAGAAAAGAATAACAATGAAGGCAGTTTGCAAATTTGGTCAGGTAATAGGCAAATAGCTCTCACTGAGACTGTGCTATTCAAGGAAAGGCTTGCGTATCTAGAGGATGGGGGTTTCGGATGTAGGAGATAATCAGTGCCAAAATCCTGTGATATCAGGGTGGCACCTGGTATGTTCAAGGCATTGAAAAAGGCTGGTGTGGCTCATATAGAGTGAAGGGTGCAGAGGACAAGGAGATGAGACCAGGGAGATAGGGCCAGATCATGCTGAACCAGATGACATAGGATCCCATAGGCCCTTTAAAGGACTTTGGCTTTTATTTCAGTGACATGAGGAGCAGTGGGTAAGGACCAAAGAAAAGAAGAACATAATCTGACCATTTTAGAAAGAGTAGCTGAGTGCTTTGCCAAGAACAGACTGAGGACATGCGGGTGGGGGGCTAGCAGAGAGGCAGGGAGCAGCAATAGAAGCAGAGAAATCAGCTGAGAAACTCTTATCATGATCTAGGGGCGAGATGCCTGGAATCTTGCAGGGAGCGTGGCAGGAGGCAAGGTGGTAGAGCCAGCGTGCTTTCTTAAAGCATTGGATGTAGGGTGTGAAAGAAAGGAAGACATGGATGTCTAAGGCGTGAGACTCAAGCAACTTGAGTCTCCAATACTCAGTAGTCTCAGCTACTGGGCATGTGCAGGGAGTGTTATTAAAATTCCCATTTTGGTTACACTGACTTTGAGATGTCTAGTCTATAGTTATAAATATCTGTTGAGTAGACAGTAAGATACAAGCCTAGAGGAAGGAGAGTGTGCGGCCTGGAGGTAAAAATTGGGGACTCTTCAGAACGTAGGTCACATGCAAGACCATGAGACTGGCCCGTGGACTGCATGCTTATGCCTCAGCCCACCCCCATCTTCTAAATTCATAGGTTGAAGCTCTAACCCTTAATGTGATGGGATGAAGTCACTAGGGCACAGCCCCATAATGGAATTAACACATTTCTCTCTGTGTGTCCGTGCATGTAAAGGGAATAACTAGGAAGAAGCCCTCATCAAGAAGCCAGCCTTATTGACATCCTGATCTTGGGATTTCTGAGAAAGAAATGTTACCTAAGCCACCCAGTTTATATTCATTTGTTAGCGCTGCTCAAGCTGATGATGACAAGAATGAAAGTACAAAATAAAAGGGGGGTGTGGAGAGAGAACCGAAGAGGGTCTGGGTGGTACCCCAGACCAGACTCTCCAAAGACTGGGGGAGAAGTGGAGAGATAGGAGACAGGTGGAGAAGGAGGAGCAGGGAGTCAAGAAGGGGCTGTGACACTGCCCTTTTCTGGAAGTCATGGAGGAAAAGGGTCAAGGGCAGTGAGGGCAAGGGTGACTGTGCCTGATGCTGTGGGGCAGTCAAGGAGGATGAGGACCTGGAACTGACCATTGGATCTGGAAAACTGGAAGTCATCAGTGACATTAAGAAGCACAGTTTCCAAGTCAGAGTAAGCTCAAGAAAGAGTGGAAGAAGTGTAACTACAGCAAGCAGCTCTTATGAAAAATCACATTGAAAAGAACAACTGGAAAATCAGCAGTAACAGGAACAAGCACAGGGGCAGGAGAAGGTTTGGTTTTGTCTTCTAAGAAGGGAGAAATAGCAGCAGGTTTGTAATCTATGGGATAATCCAGTAGCAAGTGCAAAATTGATGGAGGGAAGCATATTGGAATGATGTTCTTGAGTACATGGGTGGATGGGATCTAGGGCATATGTGGAAAGAGAGGCTTTTGACAGAGGCTTGCTAGTTCACTTACAAGAACAGTCTCTAAACCAGAATTGAAGGCAGAGGCCAGGACACTCTTCTCTTTTTTTTTAGAGACAGAGTTTCACTTTGCCGCCCTCGATAGAATGCTGGGGCATCACAACTCACAGCAACCTCCAGCTCTTGGGCTTAGGCGATTTTCTTGCCTCAGCCTCCCAAGTAGCTGGGACGCAGGTACCCACCACAATGCCTGGCTATTTTTTGTTACAGTTTGGCCGGGGCCGGGTTTAAACCCGCCACCCTCAATATATGGGGCCAGCACCCCACACACTGAGCTACAGGTGCTTCCCCAACACTCTTCTTTTACAGGAAAAGACAGTCATTCTTTAAGCTTTTCCAGTTGTATGTTTCCCGTTCCAACTACTCAACTCTGCTGATGTAGCTCTAAGGTGGCGTGTATGTATTTTCTTTCTTCCTTTTTTTTTTTTTTTATTGTTGGGGATTCATTGAGGGTACAATAAGCCAGGTTACACTGATTGCATTTGTTAGGTAAAGTCCCTCTTGCAATCATGTCTTGCTTCCAGAAGGTGTGGCACACACTAAGGTCCCACCTCCCTCCCTCCTTCCCTCTCTCTGGTCACCACAACATGAGGAACTGTACTAAAGGGTCACGGCATTAGGATGGTTGAGAACCACAGTTCTAGATGTTTACCTTTGTTTATTTATTTTTATTTATTTTTATTTTTTTTTATTGAGACAGAGTCTCACCTTGTGGCCCGTAGACTGCCATGGTCATAGCTCACAGTAACCTCCAACTCTTGGGCTTAAGCAATTCTCTTGCCTCAGCCTCCCAAGTAGTTGAGACTATAGGCACCTGTCACAACACCCGGCTCTTTTTTTTTTTGGATAGAGAGGGAGTCTCACTCTGGCTCAGGCTGGTCTCAACCTCTCAACTCAGGGCAATCCACCCGCCTCAGCCTCCCGGAGTGCTAGGATTACAGGCATGAGCCACCACGCCCATCCTTGATGTTTACCTTTGAAAGACAGAAGCTAACCAAAAATTTATTTAAATAAAGTAGCAGCAATTATCATTATTACAGTGTAGGAGATTATATATATTTTATCCATCTCTGCAAGTTCCTCTAGTGACCAGTAAAAATATTTGCCTCCTGTAGGCTCAGCTGACTCTGATTTTCCTGGGCTGGGGGGCCCCCTCAAACCCTCTTAAATGGACTCTGGAAATAATCTGCTACTGCTTTAGCTGCTGGCCATTGGGTGAACTTCATCACTATGGCACTGCATTGACCAGAGGTCACAGTCTCCCTATCTCACCACCACTGTGCATCACTAAGCTCCTTACTTGCCTGGCTTCTACCCAGGTGGCCACTTCTCACCAGTTCCCACCTGTAGCTGAATCACAATGTTGAACCCTAGGCTAGTCAGCAGGGGTCCTCACCCCTAATCAAAGTCCTCACAGCCCCTTTTCCAGAGTCCCTTTCATGGGTACTAATGGATTTTCTTGATCTGTGTTTGACACAGAAATCTTCACTCAATGCTGAAATCAACTGGCAGCAAAAAGTCCCATACGCTGCTCTTCCCCAATACCAATCCATTGATACCACAGGCTAAGTAAGGTTCTCATGCTCTTTGGAGACTATCAACTCCTTCATGGGAAGAGGAAGAGAGGGAAGTGGAAGGGAGGGGAAGGTGAGGGCCCACCCCATAATCCTGGGCTATTCTGTTCAGGAGCCTGAATTCCAGCAGCCTCATCTCCTTCCTCTTCTCTCCTAGAAACACTTGTACGCCATGGGTGCAGAGTCAAAGTCCATCTTTAATATTCCTTACAGCAGAGGCAATTTCTGCTCAGCAAATTCTGCATGTGCTTCTCCACATTTCCCAGCTTTTTTCTGATTTGTATGGGGTCATATTAATAGTTCAAGTCAGAGTGAATGGAAGTAATTTATACCACTTCTGAGCTCCAGCTGTTACAGGTTCATGTGCCTCTTTCAAACTTCTCATCCCGGGTTGTAAAAACCTTGGATGCAACAGTTCCCACAGCATGGCCACAAGATGGAGTCAGGATGCCCACCCTCATCCAACGTCACCCGAGTGAGAAATAACCCTTACTGTGTCAAGCCATTACAATTTCAAGGTTTGACTCATGTGATGGCTCAGATAGTTATCCCGACTGATCCATCCTTCAATGTGAGCTCAGTGAGGACCGTTTTTTCAACGTGTTCTCTCCTACACATGCTGTATAAATGTTTCAAGAAAATGCTCCGTTGTGGGAAAAAAAAAAAAAAAAGATTAGGACATGGTTATATCTGCTTCTGTGAACAAAAGCCACCAAGAGAATACTTGCACATCTTTTACATATCAAACTTTTGAACTCCATGGGCTCCAATTATATCAACAAATGTCACTCGGATTCTTGATCTCATAGTGCAACATTAACACACACTGGTGAGAACTTCTTAAGTGTTTTTGCAGTGTTGAATACCAGAGATCAAAACACAAATGGCATTTTCTATAGTCAGATGTATTATATAGAAATAATGATGTTGTGCAATTATTTCATTAATGCCTTAATTTTTTGTTAGGCCTTTTTTTCTAATGTCCTTCCCCAGCACATCTGCTATGAGAAGGCTCTAGCCTTTTCTCTGACCTGCTGTCCTAATAAGAATTGCAGAAGGACTCTATGCAGATGCCAAATGGCAAGGCAGAGAGAGGAGGTAGTCTGTGGAGCCCCTTGCCAGAAATGACATATACTCAGACCACATATCCCAAAAGCACCATCAGCAACCACAGCAAACCTTTACCGAGCACCCACCTTGTGTTGGGCACTTTGTGAAGAGCTTTTTTCCTCGCACCCATGGCAACCCTACAAATTGGGCCTACTCTTGCCTTTGTAAAAGAGAGGACACTGAGTCTCAGAGGGGCTTAAAAACGAAGAGCTGTCAACTCCAAAGCCATGCCTTTTCCATGACATCATGGGCCCTCCATTCAGATGCCTTTGCCACTCGCCAGATGCCTCTGAGACGTTTGGCTGTTGGCCAGTCTAAGACGGGAGCAGGTTGGGGGCAGGCGCTAACTCCTGAGCACCTACTAAGTGCCAGGCCTGTGTAAAGGCTTTCCTCGGCTCATCCTGCTGCCTGACCCTGCGCCTGGAGATCAGATGACTCGGGGCCCCCTTCCAGGTCACACGCGCCTCCTTTATTAATGTGATAGCTGCCACTGAACTTCTTTTTAATGAAATATTTTGGGCCACTCAATCAGTTGTTTGGGTTCAATGAGATATTGATGCCTCTTTATTCAAAGCTCTGTCAGCAGCTTGGAAAACATCATGCTACTTTAAAAAATGAGGGTTTTTTAAGATTTAAAAAAAAAAAAAAAGCCCCAATGATTTGAGAACTTCTTTGGTTGCCAGTTGGCCCCACTCCTTTCCAGGAGCCAATCGGGAATGACTGCAGTAATAAAAGGGTCCCTCTCCCCCTTCCTGGCTGCTTTCAAGAGTGATTAGCAGAGGGGGATTCATAGGCCTTGGTTTTGTGTTGTTTTGTTTTGGGGTGGTTTCTTTTTTTCCTTGCACTTGGAGAATAAGTTAATTATGATTGGTTAAAATTTGTGTGTTTTTGCTTTTATCCCTGAGCCACAATTAGAGCTCCTGACAGCCTCCTGGCCCTCAGAAATTCCAGCTGGTATAATAATTGATAACCGTGGTTATGAATAGATTGGAAACAAGACTGTGAAAGAATGCCCAGCCACTTCAGAGGGTCATTTATAGCACACTGAAGGGAAAAGAGAATTTCGGGCCTGGAAAGCTTAGAAACAGAACGAGTTTTTATCAGTTTCCTTGACACTGGCAGATCAAAGCCTGGGTTGTGCTCTCTAAGGGTTACAGATAATGGGGTGGCTGCTAATTCATTCTGCTGCTGGAGCTGAGGCCTATTCAGAAGGGTAAACCAGGGAGTTTTCATGGCGTGGCTTTGTAGTCTTTATCATAGTACCAATGCAAGAATCACCTTTTTATTTTAATGAGACATTTGAAAAGTATTTGATTCCCTCTGGCTAGGGGCTTTTCCCCCCGGCAGAGACGGTAAGAAAGGGTCTCCCAAGGGAGCCTCATTCTCTGAAAGCAATAGTATCTGCATTCCACCCACCTACCCCCTTGGCAGTTTAATAATTTCAGTGCAAGCTAAATCTGGGCAAATGGGAAAGGAACAGAATAAGCTTATTATGAAATCCAAACAATTGTCATTTGCTTTTTTTTCCCTTGAGAATGAGGTTGGCAACAAAGATGCAAGTTCAAATCCCCACTCCACCATTCTCAAAGTGTGCAACTTTGGGAATAGCTTAATGTCTTTCCCTAAGTCTCCTCTTCCCAGCTGTGACATAGAACTAATAACAACTACCATGTCATGCTGCTAATGATGTTTGATGTGGCACCATATCTAAGGTACTCAAAGTCTCTACAGTAGAGGCCTTCAGTAGTCATTCTGGGATTCAATGACTGAATGAATTATCTCCATTGAGCCTCACCAAACTCCTTTAACTGTGTTGAGTAACAATGTCTAATACTAAAAATATTTGTTAAGTGTCACTATGTCCTGAACTGTATCTCCTGAAATTCATACCTTGGTATCCTGACCTCAGAACCCCAGAATGTGACTGTGTTGAAAATAGGGTCTTTAAGAAGGCGATTCAGTTAAAATGAGGTCATATGAGTGGGCTCTACTCCATTACAACTAATATCTTCATAAGAAAAAGATAGTAGGACACTGATATGCCCAGAGGGAAAGGGAAGACCACATGAAAACACAGTGAGAAGATGACCATCCACCAGGGAAGGAGAAGGGTGTCAGAAGAAACCAATTCCAGCCTCTAGAATTGTGGAAAATAAATTTCTGTTGTTAGGTATCCAGTCTGTGATATGTAACAAACACCTGCTATATTCCTGCCATCACTTCTAATACTGAGGGTTTTTTCAGGTTTATGGGACTTTCCTATTTGGGCACGAAGGGCATGTGAATTGCAGACAGAGGATTCAGGTCATAGTCCAGCTTTGCCACTCTGAGCCTTTGGAGGTAAAGACCACTAATGGTCTTGCTCTGAAATACATCCTGGGACTACAGAAAAGCTCATTCCCAAGGTCCCTCTCCCTGAAGTCTCTTTTCCCCACCTTTCCCTACCACAACTCAACTGCCTGGTCCTGTTGGCCAAGCACCCTGTTCACTCCACCCAAACCCTAGAGGAAGAGTCCAGCCTCCTGATGTTTGGATGAGCCACAGCTTTTTCCCACCTATCCGATGGAAACTAAACAATAGGCGAGCAGACCAGCATCCTTTAAGCCTTCCATTCGCAGCCACACAGAATCTCATAGCACACTGTGTGCAGGACCAGTGCTTGCTGAGTTTAATTACTCCTCTAAGTTTTGTTACACAGCCTACTGGCATTTTCAGTTTGATTGGCAGAAATGATTAAATAAATCAAAGCACGCAAAGTAGTTTGTGAGTGTAGATATATTCACGGTGATTCAGAACAAAATCTGACCTTGTATATAAAAAGCATCACAGAGTCCCTGGAAAGGGTAATTTTGCCTTGCAGATTGGAAGTGGATTATTCCAGACCAATGTGGCTGACTCCTAAGCCTACTCTCCGCCTCCTTCTTTAGTCCGTCCTTCACAGGGCTTCGGGGGCGGGGGGGGGAGGGGATTGCAAAAAGCATAAACCTGACCACAGCATTCTCTTGGCTTAACACTTTTATTTCTTTAGGAGAAAAGCCAAGCTCCTTATGAGGCATTGAGAGTGTCTACAATATCAAGCCAGTCGACCTGTCCATCCTCGCGTGCCAACTTCCTGAGTTTCCAACGCCTCCCCATGCACATTTCTCTGAATGTGCTTTGCCCACCACCTCCGTGCAGTTGTGCCTGTGCTTCCCTCAGCCTGGGACGCAGTCATCCACCTTCCCTACCTATCAAAGTCATCCTCACACTTAGGGCTCAGCTCACGTTCTACTTCCCATGCTCAATCCTTTCACTCGAGTGAAGAGTTGGCGCCCTCTTCTCCCTGTGTCTGAATGATTGTATTTATTTGTGCATCTACCATGTTTTGGTGGGATGGAATGAGAAGGCAGGTGGGGAGAAGACAAAGATTAGGAGGCTTTGTAGATGAGCCAACCGGTCCTATGCAGAGTATCTTAAGGACAATCCCATGACTGAGGAGTTTTTGCTTCAGAGTTTTGATCCTGACCTGTTGAGATTCCAAAGGAAACTCAGTGGCAGATTCAAATGAACCAAAAGTACAAATGATTATAAATAAATCAGAATGTGAGTCACTCATTGATAACTGAGAATCTCCATGTACACATCCTATAGTGCTTGAAAACTCAATTTGAGATGCCCCAGAATACTCTGCCTCATGCTGGAATCCTGGTAGCTTAGAATTAAAATTATTTTGGCATATACCATACTCAGGAGAAGAGAAGTAGAATGATTTGGTAAAGATATTGCACCTAGACTTTAGAAAGTAAGAATACTGTTCTTCAAAAGGCAGCCTTCAGAGTGACACAATGGTTGAGGGCTCAGGTGCCCATTACTTGGACATTGTGAAATGGATTTTTAATTCTGACTTTCTATGTCCAAGGTCTTTCTATCACTACCTTTTCTTCAAATGCATCAATGCCATATCAAATTATAATCAAGCAAGAGGTCTTGGTATAGAAACATTTTTCTATCTACTATGCGCTGAATATTTATTTAACCACTCTAAAAATTCTAGGTGGCCTTCATAGAGCCTTTGATATTACAGTTATTTGTTAATAAATGTTGTCTTCCAACCTTGACTGAGAGCACTGTGAAGAAAGAGTTTGTGTTCCATTATCTCTATTCCATTCGATTGTTAGCTCACTGCCTGGCATAAAACACGTGGTAAATAGACTTTTGAATGAATAAATGGCATAATGGATGGATGTGTCAGTAGAGGGATGTTTGGATGGACAAGTGGATAGATGAACAGATGGATGAGGAAATAAATGTTACTAGAATCCTGATCTTACCCTTGCTTTGGAAGGAGACTCAGTAAAAAAACAAACAAAAAGCTTTGACGTGCAGCCATGATGGATGTTGCAGGATTTCCAACAGTGATAAAGGGCATGGTTTACAAAAATCCAGTTAGGGCTTTTTTTCCTCCCATACTACCTAAAATTACCGTGTTATTACAAAACATCAGCTTTCTAGCCTGACCAGGGAACCATGTTTCTTATTGACCCAACAAATTTGTTAACAGAGAGCTGTTACCAGAGCTGTGCTAGGATTTCCAGCGTCCACAAACAAGAAAACACACAGCACTAAAATCACACAAAGCTCTGCCAGCTCTATCTCTCAACAGCCAGACAACATTTCAGTCTTGAATGATGTGGAAATTTGAATCTGGAAAATCAGCCTTTGTTTTTCAGGATTTTTTTGGTTTTTGTTTTTTGTTTTTTTGTTTTTGAGACAGAGTCTCACTATGCTGCCTTCGGTAGAGTGCTATGGTGTCACAGCTCACAGCAACCTCCGACTCTGGGGCTTAAGTGATTCTCTTGCCTCAGCCTTTCAAGTAGCTGGGACTACAGCCACCTGCCACAACACCTGGCTATGTTTTTGTTGCAATTGTCATTGTCGTTTAGCTGGCTCAGGCTGGTTTTTAACCCACCAGCCTCGGTGTATGTGGCTAGCGCCCTAACCACTATGCTACGGGCACCGAGCCTGGAAAATCAGCCTTTGAATTCTGACTCTGATACTTGCGTATGTGTGACCTTTACCTGCTTGATGTCAGTTTTCTCATCTGTGATTTCTGTCCTGCAATGCTGATGGGGTTAGCTTGAGCAGCAGGACATCCATGCAAACCTATTGCATGTGATAAAGTATTAAAGCGATAACCATGTGCCACAGACGTGACTTGTTTGCCCCTCACAGTCCCCTTCTTCTGGGAAAGGTCACTGGTTCACCTGAGTGGTCCACGTGGTCACATGGCAGCTCTGTCCTCCGCAGACACAGCTTTGTCTCCCATCTTTGGGAGATGCCCTTCCTGGGTCAGCTGGTGCACTGGGACCAGAGAGAGAGTCATTCTCTGTCTGACAGTGGCACAGAGATCTGTTAGACCTAGAGTTTGGAAAAATGGAGGACAGGAAGATGGAGGCCATTCACCAAGACAGCCCAATAGGAGAGGTGAAGAAAGTGCAGTCTGGCCTATGGCGTCTGAATGTCTGGCTCCAGCTGGTCCTGAGGACAGCAACCCCACTTCTAGTCTCCTGAGTAGAAGAGGAAATACATGTTCCTGTCCCTATTCAAGTAAAGTCAAGCTGCACTCTCTCCACTTGCAAAGAAAACCTCCTCCTCGGGGAAACGGGACGACTGGCAGCTGATCATGACCACTTCACTGGAAGCTACAGGAAGACAGGGACATGGTATATTCCTTCACTGTCTGTTCCTGTGCCTGCACACCACAGACTCACAATAAACATGTGGTCAGTAGATCATTATATTATTATGATTACAATAAATACTGGAATAGGAAGAGGCCTAATTATTAGCAAGTGGAATTAGGCAGGTTTTAGTGATCAACAATACCCTTCTCGAAGTCTTCCTCTCCCCACACAAAACACACACATCGTCATAATTTGGTATAGGGTCCATTTAAAGCAAATAGTTCAGGACAGCATTAGCAGCAATGTGGCTCTGGTTCATAATTTTAGACTCAATCTCTCTATCACTGAAGTCATATTTTTACCCATCACTATGGTAGGAATGGGGGATATAGTAATCAGGAGACACAGATTTGAAACCCAGCTTTGCACTTGGTATATCAGTTAAACTCTCAAATCCTCAGTTCCCACATCTGTAAAATGGGTTTGATATCTTTTGGGGGTTCCAAGGATTCAAAGAGGTAGTCAAATGTCTAACACATACAAGGTACTTGAGACATAAACTCTGTAGTTTACATATGTTAGATGTATATACACATACGTTTGTGTATATATAAACTCTGTAGTATGTTCTTAAATACCAAAGAGCTGAAATTTTTTCAGTGAGTTCTTACAGACAGATTAGATTCAATCCCCCAGCCCAGCTCCTCTCATTCCAAACCAAAAGTGAACTTTGGAAAACTTCCTAAAGCCACTAAAACAAGCTTTCTTCAGGCCAACTTCCTTTCCCAAAAGCAGCTCTGAAGATGTGTGTCCTTGCTGTGCCCCCACCCCGCTTTGGTCCCGGCAGAAGTGTCTCCATGAAGGGCCTTATTATCCCCCAAAGCACTGCACTTGCCAAGTCTCACCCCATCCAGCCCTTGCGGAGGCCCCAGCTAGATAAGCACCAGCTTCCCCAGACCTTTCCCCCATAAGTGCTGGGAAAATCCTCTGCGCAGTTGCCAGGGATCCCACCCGCTTTGAAGGGCTGCTGGTTATCTTTATGGCTCCTGCTGGGCCGAGCTCGAGTATAAGAAAGGTCATGACCTGCTCTTCCAGTCTCCCTGAGGAGAAAAGAAAAGGAAATGTCCAGGAATGGCAGAAAGAGAGATTTTAAGTCGATAAATGAAGCAGCTTCCCAGCTTCGCTAAGCAGATTGCCGGTTTCTGGCACAAAGCTGTCCCATGGGCTCAAACAGTCCTCGGTCTTCCGCCTTGGTGTTTCGGACCCTGATCATGCGCTGACAAACCACGGCCTTCCTGGGATAAAATGCATGTGAGACGGTTCAGGCCTCCGCCCCTCTGAAGTCTTCAGTCATGTTAACGTGGGGCTCTGTGTCACTGGTGTGCTAGGTCCCGAGTAAGTGCAGATGGTGAGCAAGAGTATAGTCTAAGTCACCACAGAGGGCTCTGCCAAGACAGGGCATCTGAAAGTAATCTGACGCCTGGAATAAACACATGTTAATGTTTTTATAATCACATATATGGATTATAAAAATCACATACACTGTGCATATTTATTAATGGCCCTATGTAAGATTTTGTATTATATTAAATCCAATTGTCATTGCACAGTAAACTGAACCATTAGTCAGTGATTCTCAACCTTCCTAATGCCATGGCCCTTTAATACAGTTCCTGTGGGTCACGACCCACAGGTTGAGGACCGCTGCATTAGATAGATCTAATATCCATAGCTGCTAGTAGGCTTACAAGGTAACAGCTACTTGTCTTATATGTACTTACAGATAGATGTATATTACATACTGTACATATAACACCTGTACCTCTCTGTACAAAAATAAAGACCTTATGTCTAATTAGAACCTGAAAAGTTCCATCTGGTTTAAACTGTGAAACTTGGTCCTATTGGTTGTATTTTTCTAAAAATAATTGACATAATAGATTATTATAGTGTGCTTTTAAAATCCTTTCAAGAAAAACAATAAAAGTCTATGGTGATTATAATTGAGATAAAATGGATAAAGTAACTCCTGCACTCCTAATAGGATATTTACATTTCCTATAAGTCCTGGGAACCAAATGTCATATAAACTTCTAAGACATACTACTCACCTGATAATAATAATTATAATGATAATAACAGCTACTATTCACATCTGCTATATGCCAATTGGAGTGCTATGTGCATTACAGACACTGTATCTATAAGCCTCACCACAATTAGACCCTTTCAGATACCAGAAGTCTCATTTTACAGGTTATGAAATGGGTTCAGAAAAGTTTAGAGAAGGAAACAGGTAGTCTAACAAATAGCCAAGATTTGAATCTCAGTGTGTCTAACACCAGAGATCTTGTTGTCCCTTTCACACTATGCTCCCCACCACGTACCCCATCATAAACTGGTCATGCAAAATATTGGCCACTGTGTCCACGCTGCCTTGTAAATACCTGGTCTCTGTCCCTGTGGTCATCTTTTATGGTAATGACTGTGGCAGAGGCTCTATTACTTTTCCCGGCTGAATTAGACAAATGCACACACTATGCTCAAAAAATTGCTGACTGTGGTCGGGTAGGGAGTAATCTCCATATTTCCAGGAAAGCATAAGAATGAGATGGGAAAAAAATAAAAGGTAACAATTGAATCTTCTCATGGAGGTAATATATTTTTGTTTAAGAAGACACTTAATTTAAATAACAAAAATTCATTTAGATCACCTTTTCCAAGTGGTTAGATTTTGTTATAAGACAGAGCTCTGTAAAAAAATTAATTAATTAATTAATTAAAAAAAAAAAAAAGAGACAGAGCTCTGTTTTCAAATACCTGCTTTCAGCTTTCACCAGAATAAGAAAATTCTTTATGTTGTTGATAGTGTGCACATCTGGACACAAAGGCTATTTTCCGAACCTTGCTTCCCCAGTCAACTTCAGCTTAGAGGCCTCATTCCCTTGTGCAGAAAACAGCTGGGAGGTGAAGGACTTGGAGTCTGAAACTGATCCCCATCCATTTGGACCTCTGAGCTGTCAGCCTCCATAGAGCTCTACTGTCTTGTTTCCTCCTAAACCCTTCAGGAAGTACTTTCCAGAGACCAACTGCCTATTGTGTGCCAGGCAGGAAAAGAAATGAAGATGATGGGCAGATGTCCACAGAGGGAGACAGACACATTAGCAAACAGTTGCTAACACAGCGCGAGGGGCACTGCAATGGCGCCATGTGCAGAGTGAAGTGTGGGCTTCCAAGAGGCAGCTTCCCACTCAAATTAAGGATGCAGTGTTCATAAGAAGCAGCATCCAGTCTACGATGAACTAAAGCCACTTGCCAAGGGAAAACAAGGTGAGCCCACGCAAATTTATGAGGCCAGTCTCATTTTCCATAACACTGTATGAGGCAATGATTATGTCTCAGTATCAAAATCAGAGTAGCCACGACCTTCAGGGTGGTAGATAGAAAGCGAGATACCTGTCCACTCTGCCCAGTCCATCCCCAAATCAACTTCTTTCAAAAGCCCTTTGCATGTCCCAGAGTGGATGTGATCACTCTTCCTTGGAACTTCATAAGGTTTTCCTGCCAGTCTATCCCAGAACACATAACACTAACTCTTAACTTTCTTGTGGTACTTCCTTCATCCCCAGAATTTCCAGCCCGTGACAGAATCAGAAAATACAATTTAGTTAAATGCATTTAGTTAAAGGATTCTGCTAACATTTCCTGCACACACCCTCTGAGGCACTGGACTGTACTGAGTTGGTGATGCAAGCGTTCACAGTCCATGTGGGACTCACATATCTATATATAATTTAGCGTCCACACCATCTGCATGACGGCAGAGTGATGGCCCAGTCATAGCTGTGTAGTGGGGACCCAGTGGAGCCAGGTAAGTCTTCACACAAAAAGGATTGATGGTTTGGGTCTTGTAAGATCCACTACAGTTTCTAGACAATTTGTCTATTTTATTTTATTTTTCCAGCAGGTAAGGATTAGCTGTTTAAAATGCACCAGGATCATTCTAGGCATTAAGGAGAACATAGTGTGGGCAGAGGCAATCCTACAGATCCAGCAGTAGGAGAGCAGAGGCAGGTGGGCCAGGCCCCTTGCCAGCTGCCAGCACCACTGAGCACTCAGCCCACAGCCCCATAGGCTGGCCAGGCCACCCCAAACCTCTCTCAAGCCCCATCCCCTTCATTTCAAGCCCTTATTCAGGGACCCCAAAAGATCTAAAAAGTGAAATGAGATTATCCTGAAAACACTGTTGAGAAGAGGCAGGGCAGTGTGGCAAACAGGAGGGCAGAGTCCTGGACTCAGAGTTCAGGGGCGCTGGGGTGTATGCCACCTCCTCTGAGAAGTGGCCAGCAAAATAGCCACAGAGAAGCCAAGGAAAGCATGGAGGTGGTTTCAATCTGGCCCTCTGCAGTTAGGAATATGCCCCGTGATTCTCTTATTCTTTCTTAGCAGCCCACAATCTATTACCTAATTTTCAGATGATTTCAGATATTCAGTAAAGGATGATTTTCCCACCAGTAAAAAGCTAAATCAATAAAATATCCACACGGATAAGAGTGAGTTATCAGCTCTGACCTTAGTCAGCATGTCTGCTTCTGTTGACCTGTTTGCTTTTCACATTAGCTCCATTTTACAGATGGGGCACCTGAGGCTCAGTACATGGCAAGTCTGTCTCAAGGCTATAGAGAGTCAGGGACGGGGCCTGAACAAAGGGTGACCTGGTCTCTATGTCCCCGCACCTTGCCCCTTCTGATCTGTGGGCCCCAGGAGATTTCTTCCTGCTGACACCGTCCACCTTTCCTGGTGGATCTGCCCTTCTCCCTCCCAGGGCTGGGCCTGGGCCCGTCCAGCGGTGCTTCTGACAAGCCCATGGGAGGTGGTAGTGACCGTATGTGGCACATGACGGTGGCGCATCTGTCTTGTGGCACCTACCTTTGTCCAGGTTCATGCACACTGTCTGGGGGGGCTCTCTTTCTAACAGACGAGGATATGTGGAGATGCCTCTGCACATGTGTGCAGATGAGGGCACCGTGTCTCTGCAGCCCATGTGTGCCGGCCCTTCTCTGTGTGTGTGATGTATGTGTGGCCTGGTGTGTGCATGTATGTGTGTAGATGCCCTTGTGAGTTGTGTGTGTGTTTCTGTGGTGTGGACAGATGGATATACAGGTGTCTCTGAGGCATGTGTGCATGGAGACGTCTCTGTGTATGTGCATTTCTAGGGTGTGTGTGCTATGGTTTGTGTGTGTTGATGTCCCTGTGTAAGAGAAGTGTGTGCATGTCTTTGTGGGGTGTGTGTATGTGTGTATACACTCACACATGTGTACACATACAGATACCCAGCTGTCTCCGAGGTGTATGGTACGCAGACATTTCTCTGCTGGTGTACCTCTGTTGTGCTTGGCATGGCGTGTGTGCAGACGTTCCTATGCCCTGCTGTGGTGTGTGTGCATGTTTCTAGGGTACATATGTGTCTCCATGATCTACACAGATACACAGATGTTGCAGGTATATGGACACATGTGTGTGTCTCCCTGGCATGTGTGATGTAGAGTGTGTGTGTGTATCTCTATGTGCGGATGGCATGGTGTACGTGTGGGGTGAGTGGTGGGGATGTGTGTGCCCCTGAGCTGTGTATGTGTGTGTGTGTGGTATGTACTCCTGAGCAGACAGCTGCTGGTCTGGCTGGCTGTGAGCAAGAGCACGCAGCTGACACGGCAGGATGCAGGGAGGGGCAGTTGCGGGGACCTGTCTTCACACAGCCAGGCTGAGAAACAGGGTGGCTACCCGAGTGTTCTCCAGCGAGCAAATGCTTCCGAGCCCTCACCCCCTAAAACCTGGAGGGAGCCAAGGGCACCCAGAAAAGGGCTCCTATTGTTATTCCAAGGGCTCAGGTGGGGGCTGGTCTAAGAGGTCTGGGCAAGTGAGCTGCCCTGGAAGGAGTGGGGAGGGCTCAGGATGGCAAAAGACGGAGGTGGGCATGGGGCGGAGCTGGGGGTGAGAAGGTCTGAGGCAGAGGCCCCTGGGGCACAGAGCTATGAGGATGTGTGTGTGCCTGTGTGGTGTGTGTACGTGGATGCGTGTGCCTATGTGGTGTATGCACATGTAGGTATGTGCACGTGTGTGCTGTGTATGCATGTGTGTGTGCCTATGAGCTGTGTGCACCTATGTGCTGTGTGGTATGTGCATGCACACGTCTGAGCGTGTGCTTTTGTAGTGGGTGTGCACATGTATGAGTGTGTGCCCTGGGTGAGGTGTGTGCATGTGTGTGGTATATGCCTATGTCCTGTATGCATGCACATGTATGAGTGTGTGTTTATGCCTGTGTGGTGGGTGTGCAGACACATGAGTGTGTGCCCTTGGGCAACGTGTGAGGTATGTGCCTATGTGGTGTATACTTGCACGTGTGTGTGCCTGTGGGTGGGTGTGCATGTGTGTGGTGCATGTGTGTGCTATGTGGGGCACACATTTAACCATGGGGTCCACATACTTTGAATTATTTCTCACTCCACTTCCAGCTTGCCAGACAGACAGAGAAAACCTTCACCTTGCGGCAGGGGGGACATTTGGCTCCCTATCTGCCCCTGCCTACAGCCCCTCCCCCAAGAACACGACACCAGGACACCCTGCTGTTGTACAGGCTGCTGAGGACTCCGCCATGCCGTTGTCAGGACCCCGGGACACAGAGGCCGACCGAAGCCACACAACCCCTCCAGGCAGGCAGGCCTTTGTTCCAGGCCACTTACAATGCTTTTATCTGTAGGTTTGCCTTGAACAAAATCCTGTCCAAATGGTACACACCTGACAATAAACTCAACCTTTCAGATTACAGTTTAAACCAGACTGCCACACCGGGGAGAAGAACAAGCTGGATTCCTGGGCGTTTCAGAAACCCCCTCGGAATAATCCCTTGAGCCGTCCCCTAATGGACGCTTTGATGACAGCAGATAAAGGCCAAAGGTACTTTTATTCTCTTAGAAATTGCTCCAAATAAACAACCTTGATGATTAAAGCAGGAGAAATCCCCAGAAGATTGATGGCTTGCAAAATGCTGCTGGTGAATGAATAACTTCCCCCTTTATTTCCAAGAGCTAATATTTGTCCACATTTGCTGCCTTTTAGAAAAAAGTGCAATCTTTTTTTTGTTATGAGTGTTGGTCAGAGACAAATAGTCCTCATCCAGTTGTGACTTGAACTTTAACCGAGCTCCATTTGTGAGCCACTGAGGCAGCTAGTCAGCCTCCACCCATGTGTCAGGCTCAGCCTGGGTTCTGCACATGGAAACGCCACACCTGGGCATGGACTTTTTGGGTGGGGCCAGGAGCCCAGACTCGCTTTGAAGGCCTTGAACTATTCTATCTCCTTTTCTGCTTCTGCTGTGTGCCCAGGAACGATTGTGGAAACATTTTTCAAAGACCATGCCATTTTGTGTCAAAACAAAACATGCCTTTGTTCAAATGCCAAGAATTAGCCTTCAGCCAGTGGTGGGAACTGCTCCGTCCTGCAGACCCAGAGATTGTGGGTCCCCAGTCATGTACCTGGGCCTGTGCGGAGGGCTCTGCTGGTGGGTGAATTGCTGTCCTTCTGAGCCATCCCTGGATAGCAAGTGATGGGATGGGCTCCTCACCAGCAGCCAGGGTCTCCTGGGAGAATCTGGCTCCACAGAGCACTATAAGAAACCTGTAAGAGTGGCATGTTCCAAGTCACCAAAGGACTGAGGTCGGGTCCCTGGTGTGCACTCATGCTCCCCTTCTTCCTGATCCTTGGGGGATAAATGTCCATTCTCCCAAACCAGCCATTCAGCTTCCCTAGAAATCTCTCCACTGAAGACCTAGACTCTCTGGACCCAGGATTCTCCCCACCTTGAGGGCAGTCAGGCAGCGCGTACCCTGAGTGACATCAGCTACACAGGCCCCTCCAGTTCCTTCCTCACCATTCCCCTGACTTCACCTTGGAACTGGCCGTGACCTGGAGCTGCTCCAGCTCTGAGTGCCTGGTACAGACCTGTCCTGGACCACAGCTCCCAGATCCTTCTTGCATTACCTCATTTCTGCCCGCTGTTTCCTTGCCAGTCCACAAATTCGACTTCATTGAGACCACTCATCTCCTAGCCGCTTTCCTTTCCCCAGCTTGTCCTGACTTCTGCTGTTCTTTTTTCACCAGCTTGTCCTGACTTCTGCTGTTCTTTCTTTAAACTCATTTGGAAACATTAAAACCCTGGATCTGGCCAGCCAGCCAGCTTCTTGTGTGCGCACACCCAGGATGCAATGCGTTTATGCAGAAAAGTATGGGTGCACAGGTTACCCCGCCACAAAATGAGTCTGAATCCTGCCGTCCCCCTGCACCCAGCACACTCCCCGCCCCTCAGCCCACAGCAAGTGCCCCTGCCTCTCCCAGGTCTCCCACTGCAGGAGCTGGCCCTGACTGAGAGCAAACGTCAGCCACAGCATCATGCATAAGTTAGAATCCACCAGAAAGAAGACCTGCCGACGTCTTCGCAGGTCACCTGCCAGCTCACCTACATCTCTGTTCCCTCTTATCTTCCTTGGGTCCTACCAGAAGAGTCAGGGATTCTCTTTTCTAGAGCCAGACCTATCAGCCTTGTTACTTTGAAACTGCTTCTGCTGGAGTCGCCAAGGACTTTGCTGCCAGGCCACCCTCCTCTTCCTTGAATCCTGCAGTGCTCAGAACTAAGGGCCCAGCCCTGCTCCCAGGCTCCATCTTCCAGGCTCTTCAGTTCTTCCTTCTATGTATGTGACCAGCCCTGCCAGGACTCCTCTTCCCTCGCCCTGGCTTAGATGTCTGCCTTTTTAATATACTCTGTCCAAGGAACATCACCATTCTGAGGTTCCCTGACCATGCTTGTCTGAGGATGGCAAATACGTGTTTCTAACCCCAGAGCTTCTCCTGGTATCCAGACAGAAGCCTCTCCCGCTGGCCTCCTGGCTTTTCCACGCAGATACCCTGCAAACATCTCACATCCTGGCTGATGAGACTGGAGCTACCTTCTCCCCACGGGAGCCTGCCTCTTCTCCTGTACCCTCCTCTCCAAGATCGAGCCCATCATCTTCCTGGTTCTGAAGCCAGAAAACAAGGCATAACCTGACGACTTCCTCTTCCACACTCCTCAGAGGTGATCTGGCACCTGTCCCCTGTGAGGTGCCAGTCTCCTCTTCTGTTCTCCACGGCCCTCAAGGGTAAGGACACATTGGAGTCACCTTGGTGGTTTAGCACCTCACTTGAAACCAGGGACTTTGGCACCTCTCAGTAAAAGTCTAGTGAATGAATGGCTAAGTCTTTGGGGAAAGTGTTGCCACTCTGTTACAGATGAGGCTCAGAAAAGTTAAATAAATGGACCAAAGGCATACAGTTAGCAAAAGGAGCCAAGATTTGTCTAAATCCAGAATTCAAACACTTCTATTTTTGCCCTATGTCAGGTTTGGGGATGTGGCATTTTCACGTGCCAACAATTTTACCCATATTTGTGGAACGTTGAAAGCTAAGCACACAAGAAATTGGCATTGTGATGTGAACTTGGAACCTGTACTTTCTCAGGTTTTATGATTCTATATTTTCCTCTGTGGTAATTTCTTTCAGATAAGACCCAAAACCCTCTACATCATTTTGAAGGTTTCCTTAACCACCTCTGCCTGCTGCTGGCTCAGGCTTCTCCCCAGCTAACCTCACCTTCCTTCTTCCCCTTCTCTCTGGGTGGCTACCAGTTGTGCCCAAGGCCCTGCCTTGCCAAATGTGCTCCATTTCCAATAGGAGGCAATCGAGCCTACAGCTGCTAAACACACATACACACACGCACATATGTGCACACACAGGTGCACCCACAAGCACACACAAACATGCATGTACACATGTGAGCACACACATACATGCACAGACACGTGTACCCATGGGTGCATACACAAGCACACACATACACACACATGTGCGCTCATAGGTGCATCCACAAACACACATATACACACACACATTCATGTGTACCCATGGGTGCGTACACAAACACACACATACACGCACACACACACGTGCACCCACAGTGCATCCACAAGCACACACATACATACACACACATGTCCACACACAGGAGCATTGTGTCGGTGCCGCCATGTCACACTGACATCATGCACAGGAAACAGCCAGTACATGGATTGAAAGTACAAGCTTGCAAGAGGTGAGGCTCCCCACAGGTGCAGGAGAGCCTTGAGTAAGCTCCACCATGACCTTTTATTGAGACATTATACAACAGGTGCGTGGAGCCCTACCTACACGGACCATGTGCTTCATGATCACTAGGTGCTCTTCCACTTGGGCCCGACTCCCACCCTGATGCACCACAAATGTTCAAAGTCCAATACCTGCTTCCTAACAAGCGACCGATCTTACCTGGTTAGAGCACTCAGTTGCTTGAGGACTTATCTCCAGGCTGCAAAACATCTCCAAGCCGGCCAGGAGATTGTCCCACACCCAGAGCCTCCCTAAAGAAGGTGACCATTCCTATAAGCATGGTGCTCAGTCTCCTACAGCACAGACAAGCACACACATACAGGCACACGCACATGTGCCCACACGGGTGCACAGACAAGCACACGCATACATGCACGCGCACATGTGCGCCCACGAGTACATACACAAGCACACACATACCTGCACACACATGTATGTACACAAGTTTTTAAGTATCTCCTATGTGGCAAGTCCTCTGGAATAGGAAGAAATCTCTGGCAGACTGGACACACAGTTCAGGTGTGGGTCTGAATGAAGGAAAATAAAATATACCAGCACACAGACAGCAACTGTGGGCAGGAGAAGGCAGCTGCCCACCCTGGGAAAGCAGGAAGGGTCAAATGAGGAAAAGGCCAGAGAGAGACTTCCGGGGACACTGATCGTGGGGGCAAATGGAATCCTGTGGGGTTGGGAGGGAGTCTGAGGATGTGGGCACTGAAGCAGAGACGTCATGAAACCCCAAAGAGGGGAATGATTGATGGTGTCAAATACAGCAGGAGGACTCTGAAATACTGACAGCGGCAACCATAATGACAGTGACGGGGGGAAGGAAGAGGGACGATTCGCCACATGCTTATTCTGTGGCAGGCCCTTGTGCCAAGCACTTTCTATACACTGATCCTTAGAGTAGCCTTATGAGATATGTATTTAGATCCCTGTTTGCTGATGGAAAAAAGCTGAAAGATACTCATTGAATTTGGCCAAAAGCATGTACTGGTGACCTTAGCAAACTAAATTTCACTAGGGGAGAGTGACCAGAAGACAGGCCGAAATGGTTGGGCAGTGAGAAGGGAGAGGAAAGAACAGTCTTTCAAGAAGTGTGGAGGAGAAGGAAAGAAGAGAGGCTGCGGAGTGGCGAGAAGGGACGTGGTGTGGAAAGAAGTTCAGTTGTGGGACAGAAGAGGCCGAAACGTGTCTCTAGTCTGAGAAGAGAACAGAACGGAGGTCTGAGAGGCTGGAAGGGGCATTTGTGATGGGAAATTAGTAAACCTGATTTGGTGGGAAAACTCAAGTCAAAGACATTGGCTGAGAAGCTGCGCTCATCTCAGCAGGAGAAAATGGGCCTCATTCCCAGGGACAGGAGTAGAGGAATCGGGGTGGGATGGACATAGGTGGATTTGCAGCTAATGGATGGGAAGTTCAGGGAGATCATGGCAAATTTCTTAATGAAGAAAGAGCAGGGATTTTTTTTGAGAGTGAAGGACTGCAGGAGGATGAGGACTTGGAGGAAAAAGGCTCCTGTTAAAGGTCTCCTGGTGGGGTGGGGAAGAAGAAGTCTCAAGAAGGAATGCTTGGCAGGCAGGTGTCTGTGGGCTCTGGCTGACAATGGAGCACGTGCGTGAGCCGTGGCTCCAGAAGCCTTGAGATTGTTATTTCCTCAGCTACCCAGATGTTGGAGCAGAGAGGCAGGTCGATGCTAGCTTGGGACACATTGGGGGAAGGATCCAGATGCACCTTGAGGATGAAATGAGGCAGCCTAGGTCGAAGCTGTGTGCTTGGTGAGCACCAGCCTCCTCCCTCTGCAGCATTTTCTCAGCAACTAAGGAGGAAGTTGCTCCAGCTCTGACAATTTGTGTCCACATAGCCACTTCAGAGAAGCCCAAATTCACTGTTCCTCAAAGTGTGGCCATGTGGTCTACTTCCAGGTAAGGAGGTAAAAGTTTGGAATTAGGGGCTGCTGGCTCCAGAGTCAGAGTCATTATGAGGAGCACAGGAGTCTCTGCAGGAGGGAGTCCTATGCAGAGTCTTGTATGAGAGTTACTGCTTCCATGGTTATGCACCTGTTCTGGTCTGGCTTGGGCAAAAATGTGGTCTGAGTGCTGACTGTGGTGTTGACTGTGAACTTAGGACAAGAAACGTCAAGACCATGTATGGTAATCCTGAGGGGAATGAGGAGATTCTGGATAAGTGAGGCTCCTGGGGGTGCAATGCAGCCTTCACTCTTTCCTTTGGACATTCCCGGGAAGTGGGCTGCTTGCTTGAAGCCTTCTGAGTCCTAGTTTTACCTCTCTGCCTTAGATGTGGGCGTTGTTAGTACATCCTTTGGTCCAACTCTGCCTGGGCTGTTAGGGTGTCTTGGTGCAGACAGCACAGCCCGTCTCTTCTCTCCGTGGCAGCCCTGGCTGTTAGGCGAGGACCCTTAGGAAAAGGTCTGTACATGCTTCACCATGATTATCGCTTATTCTACCTGCATTGCTCTTTAAAGCATACAGAGTCCTCCTACACACATTATTCTCCTAGACCACCATCTGCGATTTGCTTAAAGATCATAATTTCCATTCAGAATTACCTTACCGGAAGCCCAAAGGGACCAGGCAGCCTGCACGGATGACAAGATAGCAGCAGAGCTAAGAGTTCACGTCAGGGTTTTCTTTTCTTTTCCTTTTTTGCTTTTTTGAGAAAATTCAACATTTATTAAGGCATACTTTCTCCTTTCTCACTTCTTTTCTAAAAAACATTCTGGGTCCGTAACAGTCATGTATGTTTATAGGGTACATGTGTTGTTTTGACACAGATGTGCGATGCGAATTACTCAAATCAGGGAAATGGGGTGTTCATCACCTCAGGCATTTCACCTTCCCTGTGTTAGGAGCATTCCCATTCCCCTCTGAGTTCTTTTCAAGTATTCACTAACCACACCATGACTTTCTGTCTTTAAGTCTAGGGTTCTTCTCAGAAAAAATAATTAATTAATTGGTTAATTAATTAAAATCAGATCAAGACTTTCTGTCACCGGACTCTGTGGCCTCTACCTTCTCTGAAACCTCCCCAGCCCCCACCTCATTCGCCAGCTTTCAACGTCCCTCATCAGGATGGTCAGCAGGCTCCAGCCGGAGACTATCCCCGTGAAGCTGGCAAGGCCTGTGTGGGCTTTCAGAGGGGCGTCCTGGGGTGCGGGATGGATGTCTCCCGGCATCAGCACCTGCGGTCTCTGTGGGCCCCTTGCACCTCCCTCTCTGCTCCCCTGGAATGTGGCATTTTATGCTGCTCTTGAAGCCACCAAGGAGACCAACAAGAATACTGTGGGGATGAAAGACCCCCGTAGAAGCCCTGGAGTGGGGCACAGGGACCCCATGGAGGCGTTTGTCCTGGTGCTCAAGGTCTTTGTCGCCCTACAGCTTCAATGGTTGCTAACTTCATGACTAAAGTTTTAAACCTAATTTTTAAAAAACGTTTAGAAAACATACTTGAAAAGCTCTTTAAATGGAAACTTTTTTGCTGCCAAGTTCCACCATAGCACACATTTTTACAGCCCTTATAATTCCTTGAAAAAACCCCATGTATAATAGAAGTGCTGACAGATGCTACGCCACAGCAGCTCGCCTAGTGGCTCAGCTGTATTTATTTTTCATTACACTTGACTCTAATTGGTTCCAGTTTAACTGGGGCTCACACTAGCAAGAACATTTTAACTCAAACATCAGCCCAGGGAAATTGGCTTTTCTCCCTCTGTCTTGGCTCTCAATGTTAGCAACTGCCCATACTTCTTTCCCATCAAACCACGTTTATTGAGAGACAGTTAAATTTATTTTCTAAAAAACATAGGATTTAAAATAGATCTACACTTGAATCCAGGTTCCTCTATCAAGTGACCTCTCAGAAGTCCTCTGACCTCTGTGAACCTCAGCTTCTTTATCATAAATGGAAACCGTAATTCCTATGTTGCCGGGTGTGACTAGTGTTAGGTGGAAGGTGGAAGAAGTATACAGCAGAGCGCCTGCACATGATCAGATCTTAGTACTAGATATTATTTTATTCGTGTTATGTATAATCAGTTTTATAATTAATGCAGATAGTGTTTAACACAGCAAAGGAACTCACTGTCTGATTCATCATTGTGCTGTTCTCTGCTATGATGATGAACTGAGCTGCAAAACCACCAATTCACACGGAGACCTCCTTTGACAATCTCACACAGAGCAATCCCTTTTCCATTCAAAAGCTAGCATTCCAGGGTAGGACAGGGACCTGAGGTTCAAAGTGGCCTCGGGTCTTCCAGCTCCTCTGAGATGCTCTTGGTTGAGGGAATTCTTCAAATGACTCTCAATAGGTGTCCTTAGAGATGGTGATAGGTCCCATCACACTCCCTTCTCCTGGGTCCTGAGATGAAAGAAAGAGGCAGAGGTGTCTGAGACATGACAAAGGTGTCTTAGATAATCCCAAGGTAATTTTCTTGGAACAGACCAAGTTCTTGAGTTCTCTAAGGTACATATCTCAAAAGAGACAACGCCCACGTGAACATCACTTGCTCTTCTAAATAAAACCACTCTGGGTTCAGGTCCTTTACGACAAAAGACCTCCTTCCTAAACCCCCCTCCACTCCTCTCCCATGTAGAAACCCCAAATGAACTTTCTCTAAGCCCACCTGCATTTATTATAATGGGGGAGACAGGAAGAAGAGCTTTCTCATTTGGTAACTGCTATGCACAAAGCATTTTATGTAGGTGACCTTGACTGAGCCTCACATCAACCCTTCAAAGCCAGTGTAATTCTTGCTATTTACTGCTGGGGACATGAGACCCTGAAAGGTAAAATGGCTTACTAGGGCCACACTTCAGCAGCAGGGGCCAGCATTTGAACCTAGTTCTCTAGGAATAAGAACAATGGACCATAATCCCAACTACAGAGGAATCAAAGGAATTAAAGAACTTATTTTATTGAAAAAAATCATTATAATAGCCCTAATAGAATTTTTTTTAATTAGGAAAAAAGAATCTCACAGAATCCTACACCTTATCAAACCACTTATTTTTTATTTTTTATGCTTCCTTCAGCCTGGACAGAGGCAGAACTGTATGTAGGTGAGGATGATTTCATGAGAGATGTATTAACACCTACTGTATGCAGCAACTCCTGGATCCAAATGGTATAATATGTGCCAGTGCGGGATTATATGTACCTTGTCATGTAGTGTTTGAGATAATGTAATAGCCATCAGGATCCCTTAATACAGAAGGTCACAATTTACTAATTGTGTGGCATATACATGCACAAAGGGTGTTAAAAATAGAGGCAGACCAATGTGGGCCATCACCACACTCCTGAAAGTCCTAAGGAGCCCTAGCACTATCCCATCCAACTCATAACATCTTTTGAGTATGCAAGTTCCCAGATTTGGGTACAGAAAGGGAGAAACACAGAGATATGCTTCTTCCAAAACAGACCCAAAGCAAAGAGTAGACTTTTACCGTTATTGTATTACTCATGTCTTTCTGCTTACCAAAGTAATATCTACTCATTATTATAAAATCAAAGTTTACACAAGTATTTATTTAACAATTTAACCACACATAGTTAACACCATTTGGAGAACAGGTATTTGACATTAGTTCCTTCCAGTCTGTTTATATGCCTATTTTTACTTAGTGGAGATTGTGGAATATGAGTTTAAAAATCTTATCATTTCAGTTAACATTATAACATGAGTATTCTCAAAAGTCATTAAAATTATTTCAAAAATTTTAAAAGGCTGGCTGCATCAACCTCTGTACTATGAAAATACTGTGATGTAGTTAGCCATCTCCCTATGCTTGGTGTTTGGGTTGTTTCAAAAAAATTTACTATTAAAATTAATGTTGACCTTCACTCACAGTGGAACTATGAGCTCCCAAATAAACCCACTTGACCCCCCCTTGCACTCCAGACACACATCATAGTGGATAATTGATGAAAAATGTGCCAAAAGACAGCCATGATTTAAAATAATACAATAAACTTTGCAAGCCATAAATAGTGGAAATATTACCACTGGAACCAGAAACAAAACAAGCAGAAGCATCCAAGAATTAGACATGTTCAGGGCCAGGATGGAAGACGAGAACACGTGTGAGTACTGTATGTGGTGGGACAACCAGTATGCTGCCCAACCCCTGAAGATGCCATTCACGGCACAGGATAAGTGAACGCTTCTCATCTCCATTACTGCCCCCAGCCCACCCCACCAAGAAGTTGTGCAAAGATAAAATTTCCTCGTGTGAAAAACTGAGATGGCATCCACCAACTTGGAACAGGAAGTACAAAGCTAAACAAGCCCTCCCCAAAGCGACAGCTGATACTAACTTGCTGCCAAGGGATTCAGAGAGAACAAAGACAGCTCTTTGATGGGACATGGCCTAGCTGCCTCTATTTCTGAAAATTGATTTATGGTAACTGTATGAAATGAAAACTCAAACTACTAATATGTGATCAGGGAGAAGGCACTATAAAATTTCCAGAAACAATAGACCAAAGAAGAAGTGAAATCCACACACAAGTTTGCTACAGAAATGAGCAAAGCACATACATTAATTATAAAATAACATTAAAAGTAACCATTCATTGAGTGCTACCAATATTCTAGAGACAATTGTTTTTCATGTATTTTATCTTTTTATAATACAAGAGCAATCAGATATTGACTTGAAAATCAGAGAAATTAGAAAATGCAGTGGAACAAAAAGCTGATTCTTAAGAAGATCATAAAACTGATAAATCTCCCACAGACTGAGGAAAGACAGCAGCGACAAATGACAATTATCAGAAAGGTGACAGGCCACAGATTCTACATACATCAAAATAATAAGAAACTACCAAGGAGAAGTTTATGTCAAAAAAATCTGACAATTTAGATAAAAAGAAAAAATTTCTTAAAAGGTACAAACTTCCTAAACTCATTCAAGAAGAAGCAGATAATCTGAATAGCCACATAATCTATTAAAAAAAAAAAACTAAATGTGTAGTTTAAAACTTTCCATAAATATAGGGCGGCGCCTGTGGCTCAGTGAGTAGGGCGCCGGCCCCATATGCCAAGGGTGGCGGGTTCAAACCCAGTCCCGGCTAAACTGCAACAACAACAACAACAAAAAAAAATAGCCAGGCGTTGTGGCAGGCACCTGTAGTCCCAGCTGCTCGGGAGGCTGAGGCAAGAGAATCACGTAAGCCCAAGAGTTAGAGGTTGCTGTGAGCCATGTGACGCCACGGCACTCTACCCGAGGGCAGTACAGTGAGACTCTGTCTCTACAAAAAAAAAAAAAAAAAAAAAACTTTCCATAAATATAACTTCATGCTAAGATGGCTTCACTGATGAATTCTTTAAAAAGAATACTTTAAAAAAAAAAGTCAATTTTACAAATCTCTTCCAAACAATTAGAGAAGATAAAATACTTCCCAACCCAGTCTATGAGGTGATCGTTACTCTGACATGAAAACTACATACAGATATTACATAAAAAGAAAACTGTATGTGAATCTCGTATCATGAACAGAGATGCAACAATCTTTAACAAAATTTTAACAAATTGCATCCCACAATAAACAAAAAAGGTAATATTATACCATAACTAAGTGGGACTTATCTTGAGAATGCAGAGCTGATTCAATTTTTGAAAACCAATCAATGTAATTCACCATACTAACTGATTAGAAAAGAAAAATTACAGTCAACTCAATAAATGCAAAAAATAATTGAGAAAATTTTATATCTTATTCATGACAAGAAGAGAGGAGAAGCCTCACTACCCATTTCATAAAATTAGTTTACTTTGTCCAGAGACCAGATAAGTATGTTTTGAGAAAATAAGATTATACCAATCTCACTAGTGAACATAGATGTAAAAATCCAAGTGTTAGAAAATTGGATTCAGAAATGTACTTTTAAAAGCATAATATATCAGATTAAATAAGGCTTATCTTGGGAATATAAAGATGGTTTAAATTCAGAAAACTCTAATTAAATTTATCTTATTAAATTTATAATAAATTCAAAGATATATGATCATCTCAGTACTTACAGAAAATAAAACATTAGACAAAATTCCTTCATTGTGAATGCTAAAACAAACAAAATATCCATAAGCAAATAAGGAATTAAAAAAAGAACTTCTTTAACATTCTTTAACATGAATATCCATGAAAAAGTACAGAAGCATTTTACTATATTGAATGGTAAAACATTGGTAGCATTTTCAATGAAATCAGAAACAAAGCAAGGATGCTGGCTATTACCTAGCATTAGCTGCTATCCTTTCCTCATTATGCTGGATGTCCTAGCCAGTGGGTAGAAAGAAGCAACAGAGAAGAAAGAGAAGAAGGAAGAAAGGAAATGGTATATGGTGGGGAAGAAGAGCCAATTGTTATTTTTTTTAAAACATGAACGTCTACAAAGACAATCCAAAACAATGAACAAAGTAATAAGACTAATGAGAGCGTTTCCAAGATTGTTGAACATGAAATCAACATAAAAATAAATAGCAATGGTCATTTGGAAATTTATACAGAAAAAAGAAAAATACTTCATTTTTTAATAGCAAAAAAAATCACAAGAAATAAAAACAAAGACATGGTAAGACCATTATAGAGCAAGATCAAAATTAAAGTAAAAATGTATTTTGCATGTGTTGAAAGACATACGCGTGATAACGCAAAAAATTCAGTTATCTCTTATTTACTCCATAAACTCAAAGTAATTCTAATCAAAATTCTATCAGGAACTTTTGTGGAACTTGGAAAATTCCTATGCTTAGGAAATATCCAACAATAACTAAGATACTTTCCCCAGACTGTACACCAAGCCACCACTCAGGACAATGCAATAAACTCAGAAGCATACCTAGTGATACTTTAAAATTTCAAGGGAAAACTCATAAACATCTATTGGACAGCTCATGAACTGCTAGCTTAAGAAAGTTCTCAGTTTCAACATCAGATCAGGCTGTATTCTATCAATGATGTGATATTTGCAAAGTTGGGTTTTCACTGGTTGCTATAATAAGAAGTAAGAACCTTTCTAAAACAAATTGGAAGAAGAAATGAGGGTGGTAATGTCCATTCTCATTCCAAGCTTTGAGAAGCTGTACCATGCCCAGTAGATACACATATCTTGTTAGTAATTGTGATATGTAAAGATGAAATAAAAATATTGCTTTTTTCTTTTAATGCAGATGAGTCATTTCTTCAGATGACTAGTACAACATTAGGACACCAAACCTCTTTAAGTTATTTGAAACTTAACTATTGAATAGACACAATTCTTGGGTATGTCTTTTGGCTTAGCAAACCAGACCAAATATAATGTAGTGAAAGAAGGGCTACACAGAACGGTGTCATAATCCATAAGAAGCTAGTAAAAAGAATTATAAAAATGAAGACGAAAGGAGGATTTGTCCTGTCTAATGCCAAGACTTAACAATAGAATGTGATTAAGGAAGCATAATTAATTAAAGCAAATAAACCCATGGAACAAAAAGAAAGTCCCCCGATGGATCCAAACATTAATGAGAATTGGAGAAACTATAGCTGTGACATTGTAAATCAGGGATAAATGCCTAGACTTCTTAGTATACGAAGCTAGGTTCACGGGCTTCACTCTTAGGGGAAACATACATTCTTATATCAAACCAAATACCGAAATTATTATCAGATAGATTTATTTCCATTTGGGTGGCTAATAGAAAACTTAACAAGAACAAAACTTGTGAATAATCCATAGCCTTCTCTAACTAGCTGATGGGCAACTCTATCGATCTAGTTCAATTACTCAGTCTAAAATCCTTGGAATTATCCTTGGTTCTTTCCTTTATATATTCAATCCATCAGAAAAAAATCTCATCGTCTTGACCTTAAAAATAGACCCCAAATCCAACCAGTCCTCATCACCCCTAAGGCAACTGTTCTGTTCCAACCACCATCATCTCTTGCCTGAATAAATGCAGTAATTTTTCAGTCTCTGCAATTACTCTTCTACCATCTATTATCAATGGAACAACCAAAACAATTTTTTTTTTAATTATGTCCGCCCAAGTTACTCAACAGCTGAAAACCTCCTTTGATGACCTCCTGGTTCAATCCTTCTGTGAGCCTACAAGGTCCTCTGTGATCTGTGTCCTGCAAGGTCTCTGGCTCTTGCTGGCCTTGAAGCTACTGACCAACTTATGTCTCACGTTCCATTATTGGAATGATAGTGCCATAGCAGTTATTTACAACTTATTGCTCAAGGTCATTTTCAAGGTCGGATTTTTCAAACATGTCTGCCTCCTGAGGGTACATGTTACCACATGGTGCACAGAGTTAGTCACTGCTGCAGACACTGGCATGCTGGGAGCTTATCAAAAAGTCGTGCAAAAAATTGAAAAATTTCAACCTCTGGCATAATTAATTACACCAAGCACATGCTCCCATCAGGGCCTTTGTAGTTGCTGCTATGTCCACTGGGAACATTCGACAGGCTTCTTTCTGCATAGCTTATTCATTCACCTTCTTCAAATCTTCGCTTAAGTATCACTTTCTTAATGAGGTCTACCCTGACCATCTTATTTAAAATTGAATGTGCTGGGTGGCGCCGTGGCTCAAAGGGGTAGGGCGCTGGCCCCATATGCTGGAGGTGGCGGGTTCAAACTCAGCCCCAGCCAAAACAAAAAAAAATTGAATCTGCTTATTCTCAAACCCCAGCTCTCTCAGTTCCCTGATTTAGCTCTATGTTTCTTTTTACTATAACGTGTAACCTTCTAAGTAACACATGACTTTTTAAAAATTTCTTGTGTGTATGGTGTATCTCCTCCTAGTAGGATGTAAATTCTGTGAACAGAAGCATCTTTCTCTGTTTCATTAGCTGATGCAGCTTGAGCATCTAGAACAAGCACCCACATGGCGCGCATGCTGAATAAGTATTTGTTAAATAAATGAAAGAAAGATTTATTGTAAAAACATTTTTAAATAATTAGAAAAAGTAATTTATAAAATTACGTAATTTTAATATAAAAATATTACATATTTGTTATATTATAATATAAATTAATTATACAGATATAATATCTGTATAATTATAGATATTATAATACCTATGCAGATACAGATGCAGATAAAGAGAAGCTCTAGGTATCCACAACCTTTAGAAGAACACATATTAAATTTACACTGATCACTGCCTCCTAGGATGGATTAGAATGGGACTTAGAATGAGAAAAAAAGTGGACAGAGACTTTATATGAAAATTCTATGTGTTTAAAAATATGAAACAAATGTGACAAAATATTAACAATGTCTTTACATTTTTGGTAATGAGTATCTTGTTATTTCTCATAGTACTTCTCTATATTTAAAAAATAATAGTAGGGTGGCGCCCGTGGCTCAAAGGAGTAGGGCACCAGCCCCATATACCAGAGGTGGCGGGTTCAAACCTAGCCCCAGCCAAAAATCAAAAAAAAAAAAAAAAAAGGGAGGGGAGACAAGATGGCGGACTGAAGCCAGCTTTCAACAAAGGCTCCCGTCCAGAAGGAGAGTTAAGGGACAGGAATAGTAAGTATCCTGGTGGACTTGAGCCTCACCAAGAGAGAAGGCTGAAGAACGCACATCAACACCGCTGAGGCAAGTTGTGATCACAAGGACGCAAACAAAAGGTACAAAATCCACCACCAAGCGGATGGGAGTCCCCCTCCCCCATGAGACCGGCTCATGAGCCCCACAATTGAACAAGCGGGCAGAAATTAAAGGCCCTCCCACTCCACTCCACGGGAGAGACCTTCTAAAAACTGGACCTACCTCCCCTACTGGGGTGCCGTGGCGTTCTCCTGCCGGACATAGGGCTGAATAAAACTTTGGAAATCCTTTGCCGGCAACCCTGAATCCCTGGCGCTCCCCTCCCGCCCACTGAGGTCTGGAGGCCTGTCCCCCAGGACTTCGGATCCTTGGGTGATTTCTCAAGGGGAGTGGACAGTCCCCGAGTTGCGACTGGTCAGCATTGACTCTGAGGAGCGGGAGTGAGGAGAGGGCACCGGGCTGAGGGGGAGTCATGCCTCGCGGACTTCCCTGCGGTGCAGTGCATCAACCCTCCCCGGGCACAAGACTGAATAAGACTCTGCCCTCCCCGCTGAGAGCTGAGAGCCCCTACTCTCACTCGGGGTCTGAGGGCCTATCCCCCCGGAGTTTGGCTCCTTGGGTGATTTCTCGAGGGGAGTGCACAGTACCTGAGCTGCGTCAGGTCAGCGCTGACTCTGGGATACGTGAGCGAGGAGAGGGCACTCTGCTGAGGGGAAATCAAGCCTTGGCGGCACTTCCCTGCGGTGCAGTGCAGGAGCCCTCCCTGGGCACAAGACTGAATAAGACTCTGCCCTCCCCGCTGAGAGCTGAGAGCCCCTACTCTCACTCGGGGTCTGAGGGCCTATCCCCCAGGAGTTCGGCTCCTTGGGTGATTTCTCGAGGGGAGTGCATAGTGCCTGAGCTGCGCCAGGTCAGCGCTGACTCTGGGATACGTGAGCGAGGAGAGGGCACTCTGCTGAGGGGAAATCAAGCCTTGGCGACACTTCCCTGCGGTGCAGTGCAGGAGCCCTCCCCGGGCACAAGACTGAATCAGACTCTGGCCTCCCCGCTGAGAGCTGAGAGCCCCTACTCTCACTCGGGGTCTGAGGGCCTATCCCCCAGGAGTTCGGCTCCTTGGGTGATTTCTCGAGGGGAGTGCACAGTGCCTGAGCTGCGCCAGGTCAGCGCTGACTCTGGGATACGTGAGCGAGGAGAGGGCACTCTGCTGAGGGGAAATCAAGCCTTGGCGGCACTTCCCTGCGGTGCAGTGCAGGAGCCCTCCCCGGACCGTAGTATTGCGTAAAACTGAAAGAAACTCTAGCTTCCCCCCCACTCCCAATCGGGGTCTGGGGGCCCATCCCCCAAGAGTTCTGATTCTTGGGGGATCTCTTAAGGGGTGTGGACCCAGCACAAACTGCGGCCACTCAGTGCTGACTCTGGGGCGCGGGACAGAGGAGAAAAGGGTTGCCTGAGTGCCCACACCAGAGCAGCAGTTCCCTGGAGGTAGATCAACAGCCGTTTATTCTTTAACGGCAGAACGCTCACTTCTGGATATTCTGAGGCCACACCCCCTGTCTCCCTGGGCAACCAGAGGAGGCCACCAGTGACGGCTCACAAACCCGGGAAGCTTCCAGGGCGGGGCCGACCCAGAGAGGTGTTCAGACGCAATTCTCCAGCAGCAAAGACATTTGAACTCAAAACAGCCCGTCTTCTGTAGGTGACGACAGGAACAGAGACAGAACCTCACAAAGTTGTCTGTTCTGTTCTGTTCTGTTAGCAGCATCCATCAGGGACGGGGCTAAGCCTGAGTGAACACCTCCTTCCCATCACCTGCATGAAACACTCAAAGATGTCAGGCCCCATCTCCTCCTGCTAGATAGCGGCAGTCTGCGGGGGCCTGGCAGACTTCCTTGCGATTCAGGCAGGTGCAAACCCCTGGAGTGTCTGTTCACTGCAGGCAACTGAGTTAGCCATCTGCAGAGATACCAGTGACTGGGTCCGACGGAGGGGCAAAGTGGGGAAGGAGACGTCAACCTTCCCAGACTGCTCTGTTTGCTGGGTGGCTCCTCCTGACTCCACGCTGCACTGGGGTGAGCTGTGTCAGAGGAGTCACCAGGCCCCTGTGATCCAGTTCCCAGAGACCTCTTGAACCCTTCCACCCGAGACAAGTGCCGATTGAGACAGTTGATTCGGACCTTTTGAACTGGGCTAATAGACTGAGGACTTTACAGGCGGTGCCCTGGGTGTGCGATTGTAGGAAGGTTTGATTCTCCTTTTCCAACTGGGGCCAGAGGTGGGCAGGTGGGGTGACTTAATTGCTGATTTTTCCACACAGCTGAGACCTCAAGCCAGAGTAGAAGTTGCAATAGGACCGAACAGAAACCAGCTGAAAACAAGACAGAACCACTTTGCTCCACCACACCAGACAGGGCCCCAGTTTCTCAGGCCACAACCCTGTACGGGCCCTCGATAAAACCCCAGGGGAAAAACCAAAGGGAGTAAACCATGGGGCGGAATCAGCGGAAAAACTCTGGTAACATGAATAACCAGAATAGATCAACCCCCCCAAGAAAAGATATGGCAGATGTGATTGAAGATCCCATTCATAAACAACTGGCTGAGATGTCAGAAGTCGAATTCAGAATTTGGTTTGCAGACAAGATTAATAAAATGGAATTAGGAATTCGAGGAGAAATTCAAAAATTGTCTCAAGAATTTAACGAATTTAAAGACAAAACCATCAAAGACTTAGACACACTGAAACAAGAACTTACAGCCCTCAAAGATATGAAAAATACAGTAGAATCCCTCAGTAACAGAATGGAGCAAGCAGAAGAAAGGATTTCTGACATTGAAGATAAAGTCTTCGAACGCTCCCAATCTCTCAAAGAGGAAGAGAAATGGAGAGCAAAAACGGATCACTCACTCAGAGAACTCTCAGATAATTTGAAAAAAAACAACATAAGAGTTATAGGAATTTCGGAGAACGATGAAGTAGCTGCCAAGGGCACAGAGGCCCTTCTACATGAAATTATGAAAGAAAATTTTCCAGACATGCCTAGAGAATCTGAAATTCAGATAGCAGACAGCTTCAGAACCCCAACACGATTCAACCCCAATAAGCCATCTCCCAGACATATCATAATTAGCTTCACTAAAGTTAACATGAAAGAGAAGATTCTCAAAGCAGTCCGGCGAAAGAAAACTATAACGTACAAAGGTAAGAACATTAGAATAACTGCAGATCTGTCTGCTGAAACTTTTCAAGCAAGAAGAGCCTGGTCATCAACTTTTAATCTCTTAAAGCAAAAAAACTTTCAACCCAGGATCTTGTATCCAGCTAAACTGAGTTTCATCTATGATGGAGAAATTAAATACTTCAATGACATTCATATGTTGAAAAAATTTGCCATAAGTAAACCAGCTCTTCAGGATGTTCTCAGACCTATCCTCCACAATGACCAACCCAATCCTATACCACAAAAGTAAACTCACTCAGAAACTTCGGATCAAACTCCAACTTCCACACTGGCGAAAGGATTAAAAACGTCCACTGGACCTTTGAAAAACTCGATACCCAAAATTCCACCAGACTTATCAATACTCTCCATCAATGTGAATGGCTTAAACTGTCCTCTAAAGAGGCATAGGTTAGCTGACTGGATACAAAAACTCAAGCCAGATATTTGTTGCATACAAGAGTCACATCTCATCTTAAAAGACAAATACAGACTCAGGGTGAAAGGATGGTCATCCATATTTCAGGCAAATGGTAATCAGAAAAAAGCAGGTGTTGCAATTTTATTTGCAGATACAGTAGGCTTTAAACCATCAAAAGTAAGGAAGGACAAGAATGGTCACTTCATATTTGTTAAGGGTAATACTCAATATGACGAGATCTCAATTATTAATATTTATGCACCCAACCAGAATGCACCTCAATTTATAAGAGAAACTCTAACAGACATGAGTAACTTGATTTCCTCCAGCTCCATAATCGTTGGAGATTTCAACACTCCCTTGGCAGTGTTGGATCGATCCTCCAGAAAGAAGCTGAGCAAAGAAATCTTAGATTTAAACCTAACCATCCAATATTTAGATTTAGCAGACATCTACAGAACATTTCATCCCAAAAAAACTGAATACACATACTTCTCATCAGCCCACGGAACTTACTCCAAAATTGATCACATTTTAGGTCACAAGTCTAACCTCAGTAAATTTAAAGGAATAGAAATTATTCCATGCATCTTCTCGGACCATCATGGAATAAAACTTGAATTGAGTAACAACAGGAATCTGCATACCCATACAAAAACATGGAAGTTAAATAACCTTATGCTGAATGATAGCTGGGTCAGAGATGAGATTAAGAAAGAAATCGCCAATTTTTTGGAACAAAACGACAATGAAGACACAAACTATCAGAACCTCTGGGACACTGCAAAGGCAGTTCTAAGAGGGAAATTTATAGCACTGCAAGCCTTCCTCAAGAGAACGGAAAGAGAGGAAGTTAACAACTTAATGGGACATCTCACGCAACTGGAAAAGGAAGAACATTCCAACCCCAAACCCAGTAGAAGAAAAGAAATAACCAAAATTAGAGCAGAATTAAATGAAATTGAAAACAAAAGAATAATACAACAGATCAATAAATCAAAAAGCTGGTTTTTTGAAAAGGTCAATAAAATAGATAAACCTCTGGCCAACCTAATCAGGAAAAAAGGAGTAAAATCTCTAATATCATCAATCAGAAACAACAAAGACGAAATAACCACAGACTCATCAGAAATCCAAAAAATCCTTAATGAATATTACAAGAAACTTTATTCTCAGAAATATGAAAATCTGAAGGAAATAGACCGATACTTGGAAGCACGCCACCTTCCAAGACTTAACCAGAATCAAGTGGAAATGTTGAACAGACCCATATCAAGTTCAGAAATAGCATCAACTATACAAAACCTCCCTAAAAAGAAAAGCCCGGGACCAGATGGTTTCACGTCAGAATTCTACCAAACCTTTAAAGAGGAATTAGTACCTATATTACTCAACCTGTTCCAAAATGTAGAAAAAGAAGGAAGACTACCCAACACGTTCTATGAAGCAAACATCACCCTGATCCCCAAACCAGGAAAAGACCCAACAAGAAAAGAAAATTATAGACCAATATCACTAATGAATATAGATGCAAAAATATTCAACAAGATCCTAACAAACAGAATCCAGCAACACATCAAACAAATTATACATCATGACCAAGTTGGTTTTATCCCAGGGTGTCAAGGCTGGTTCAATATACGTAAATCTATAAATGTAATTCAGCACATAAACAAATTAAAAAACAAAGACCATATGATTCTCTCAATTGATGCAGAAAAAGCTTTTGATAATATCCAGCATCCCTTCATGATCAGAACACTCAAGAAAATTGGTCTAGAAGGGACTTTTCTTAAACTGATAGAAGCTATCTACAGCAAACCCACAGCCAATATCATATTGAATGGAGTTAAATTGGAATCATTTCCACTCAGATCAGGAACCAGACAAGGCTGCCCATTGTCTCCATTGCTTTTCAACATTGTAATGGAAGTTTTAGCCACCACAATTAGGGAAGAAAAGGCGATCAAGGGTATCCATATAGGGTCAGAAGAGATCAAACTCTCGCTCTTCGCAGATGATATGATTGTGTATCTGGAAAACACTAGGGACTCTACTACAAAACTCCTAGAAGTGATCAAGGAATACAGCAGCGTCTCAGGTTACAAAATCAACATTCATAAGTCGGTAGCCTTTATATACACCAACAACAGTCAAATTGAAAAAGCAGTTAAGGACTCTATCCCATTCACAGTAGTGCCAAAGAAGATGAAATATTTGGGAATTTACCTAACAAAAGACGTGAAAGATCTCTATAAAGAGAACTATGAAACTCTAAGAAAAGAAATAGCTGAAAATGTTAACAAATGGAAAAACATACCATGCTCATGGCTAGGAAGAATCAACATTATCAAAATGTCCATACTACCCAAAGCAATATATAATTTCAACGCACTCCCTATTAAAGCTCCACTGTCATATTTTAAAGATCTTGAAAAAACATTACTTCGTTTTATATGGAATCAGAAAAAACCTCGAATAGCCAAGACATTACTCAGAAATAAAAACAAAACAGGAGGAATCACACTACCGGACCTCAGACTTTACTACAAATCGATAGTGATCAAAACAGCATGGTATTGGCACAAAAACAGAGAAGTAGATATCTGGAATAGAATAGAGAACCAAGAGATGAATCCAGCTACTTACCGCTATTTGATTTTTGACAAGCCAATTAAAAACATTCAGTGGGGAAAAGATTCCCTATTTAACAAATGGTGCTGGGTGAACTGGCTGGCAACCTGCAGAAGACTGAAATTGGACCCACACCTTTCACCATTAACTAAGATAGACTCTCATTGGATTAAAGATTTAAACTTAAGACATGAAACTATAAAAATACTAGAGGAGAATGCAGGGAAAACCCTTGAAGAAATTGGTCTGGGTGAGTATTTCATGAGGAGAACCCCCCGGGCAATTGAAGCAGCTTCAAAAATACACTACTGGGACTTGATCAAACTAAAAAGCTTCTGCACAGCTAAGAACACAGTAAGCAGAGCAAGCAGACAGCCCTCAGAATGGGAGAAGATATTTGCAGGGTATAACTCTGACAAAGGTTTAATAACCAGAATCCATAGAGAACTCAAACGCATCAGCAAGAAAAAAACAAGGGATCCCATCGCAGGCTGGGCAAGGGATTTGAAGAGAAATTTCTCTGAAGAAGACAGGCACACGGCCTTCAGACATATGAAAAAATGCTCATCATCTTTAATCATCAGAGAAATGCAAATCAAAACTACTTTGAGATATCATCTAACTCCAATGAGACTAGCCTATATCACAAAATCTCAAGACCAGAGATGTTGGCGTGGATGCGGAGAAAAGGGAACACTTCTGCACTGCTGGTGGGAATGCAAATTAATACATTCCTTTTGGAAAGATATATGGAGAACACTCAGAGATCTAAAAATAGATCTGCCATTCAATCCTGTAATTCCTCTGCTGGGCATATACCCAGAAGACCAAAAATCGCAACATAACAAAGATATTTGTACCAGAATGTTTATTGCAGTCCAATTCGTAATAGCTAAGTCATGGAAAAAGCCCAAGTGCCCATCGATCCACGAATGGATTAATAAATTGTGGTATATGTATACCATGGAATACTATGCAGCCTTAAAGAAAGATGGAGACTTTACCTCTTTCATGTTTACATGGATGGAGCTGGAACATATTCTTCTTAGTAAAGTATCCCAAGAATGGAAGAAAAAATACCCAATGTACACAGCCCTACTATGAAACTAATTTGGGACTCTCACATGAAAGCTATAACCCAGCTACAACTTAACAATAGGGAGAAGTGGGAAAGGGGGGGGTGGGTAGAGGGAGGGGAATCGGTGGGATCACACCTGTGGCGCATATTACAGGGGTATTTGCGAAACTTGGTAAATGTAGAATGTAAATGTTTTGGCACAGTAACTGAGATAACGCCGGAAAGGCTATGTTAACCACTGTGATAAAAATGTGTCAAATGGTTTATGAAGTGAGTGTATGATGCCCCATAATCATATCATTGTATACAGTTATGATTTAATAAAAAAAAAAAAGAAAAGAAAACTGAAAAATAATAGCAAAAATGCAAAGAAAAACTTCTGTAATAAGTATTCTGGCCTATAACTATGTCCTTAAGGTAAATAACTGAAAATGAAAACTGTAGCACTGACTCAACAAATTTTAATTGAGTATTTTAAACTTAGTTCAAATTGCTTTCCAGAGACGTTTTTCTTAATTATGACAAATATACTACGCAAAGTGCCAGCTCATTATACTCTTGCCAATTTATCACATATTTATTAGAAATGTTTAAAGATATTTCATGCATTTATTGACCATTTGTGTTTTTTTTTTTTTTTTTCAATTTTTTTTTTGTTGTTTTTGTTGTTGTTGATACCCTTTCCTAACCAGGTACCAGTTCTTTAGTTCTTTTTTTTTGGAGACAAAGTCTCACTCAGTTGCCCTGGGGTAGAATGCCATAACTTCATAGCTCACAGCAACCTCAAATTCTTGGGCTCAAGCAATCCTCTTGCCTTAGCCTCCCAAGTAGCTGGGACTACAGGTGCCCACAACAACACCCAGCTAGTTTTTCTATTTTCAGTAGAAACAGGGTCCCCCTCTTGTTTAATATGGTCTCCAACTCCTGAGATCAAGCCATCCACCAGCTTCAGCCTCCCCAGAGGCTATTGTGCTCAGACAGTAAAGTTCTTTACATAATAAAATCTTTATTAAACTTTTAATCTAATTTGCTATAATTATTTTTCCTGTTAGATTCATCGTTTAAGTATGATTTTATTTTTTTTGCTATTAAGTTGAGCTTACCAGTTATTTACTGTGTAGATTGTTTTCTCACTATTAAGCTTAGAAAGTATTTCCTCTTTGAAAGATTCCAGTAAACATTTTCTTAATTTTTATGAATTCTAACTATAACTCATTTTCTTGTGCAAAATAATATATTCTCTTAATCCTTAATCTTCTACAGTTGCCTATAGAAAAATGGATCTAGGCGTGGATTTATTTTGTTGTTTATTTTTCTCAGAACTTAGTAAACACATTTTACCTGAGGAATCCTGTCCTTATTCAATTCTAAAAAGTTCTCAGGTATTGCTTTGCCATTGTTTTCATGAGGTGCATTCTACAGGTATGTTTCATTGTCTGTGATTCATTAGTTGCATTATAAATTATGCTGTAATAGCCAACCTTTTGGCATGACACTATTTATGAAATAACTCTGCCCCTACAACAGACTTATGATGTATTAAATGATATACTGTATCAGGGCATATTTATCATTACTTCCTTTGTTCTTCCTATCTGCGTCCCCTTTCTTGCTTCTATACCACACTGCTTTTATTATCATGGCTATTGAGTATGTTCCCTATTGGTTCACAGCTCTTTCCTCTATAATCTTGTACATTTCCATCTGATATTGTAGTGATGAAACAAGGCAGGTCAAGCTCAAGTGTGGGCTTCAGAGACTTACTGAAAATAAGATAACATAAAATATCCCCATGTAACAATTCATACTAATTAAATACCAAATGTATTATTGATCAAAAAACATTATTAACCCTTTTGCAAATTTTTGCAAACACTTTTCAAATTTACTTCACAGTTATATAGGGTTCTCTACAATGCTCTCTAAGGGTTCTAGAAAGATGCAAAGAACAGCAGTAGAAAAAATATATTCTGGGTAAGTGAAGCCACATAAACAAAAAGAGGGTTGTGGAACTAGAAGGGCCTCAGCAGGTGAGAGTGCTTTGGAGAAGAGTTGGCACTGAGTCCAGAGAAAGCAGGCGAGTTAATAAGCACCAATTGTGGCCACTTTGCTTATTATGCAAAGTGGTAGGTGGTAATTTCCCAGATTGGGAAGTTCATTATCCCACCTCTTTCCATTTGGGGGGAGCTATGTGATTCATTTATTTACTCAGCCCAGTTGCTGAGACCCTGTATAGGTGGTGCTTATGCAAAAATGCATAAAGCCTGACCCCAGTCCTCAAGGCCCCATGGTCTTTTTTGCAAGGTGATACCTAAACCAGATATGGAAAAGGTAATAACCAAAAGCAGTTACAAGAGCAATCACAGCAGAAGAGGAGAAGCAATACATGCCTCAGTGTTGGATTTCTAGAGAAGGAAACATTGACCTGAGTCTTTAAGGTTGAGTAGAAACTCACTAGGGGAGGGAGGAAAGGGGTGTGTGAGAGCATCTCAAGCAGAAGGAAAAACGTGAGCAAAGGAGCAGAGCAGTGATGTGCACGGCATTCTCCAAGACACCTGACATGTGTGCCAGGGGGAGGCAGATATGGGGTAGGATTTTCCTTCCACTCAGCACACTTGGATACCTGTACCCTAGGGTTATGCCAAGGGGATAGGAAATCATGGTAATTCTTTAAAAAGCCTCAGAGGCATTGATACCCCAGCAGCAATGAAGACACTCAGCACCCAAATTTTGGTTTTTAAATACCGTTTTTCCATTTTAAAAGAACAGAGGATGGAGAAATAGTTGATTTTCCAATTCCATCCATCTCTATTCCAAGGAGGAGCCTGGAGCATCTTATGTAAGCCTGGGGCATCCTGTAGCTCAAAAAACAAAAAGATGAAGGTATATCAAAGAGACATGGAGACAACCAGAAAAATCTCTAATGGACAAAGTTGGAATAATTTGAGCATCAAAATAAATAATATAGTAAAGAATTATCACCCAGTTCTACCCAAAGTACAAAATAAATGTATGTCATACCATACTAATACAAATAAATGAAAAAGTTAATAAATGGGGAGGGGAAGAGACCAAACATTCTGACTAATTCCATAAGAAAATCTATAAGGAATATATGTACATACTCCCATCTGGTAGGAAGAGTTTAAAGACTCTCCATGACTCCAGGGTTGTCTAGACTTGGTGATTAACTTCCTGAGAATAGGCTAGAGAAAGGTAAAAATAGTAACTTTATCCTTAATCATCAGAGAAATGCAAATCAAAACTACTTTGAGATAACATCTAACTCCAGTAAGATTAGCCCATATCACAAAATCCCCAAACCAGAGATGTTGGCATGGATGTTGAGAAAAGGGAACACTTCTACACTGCTGGTGGGAATGCAAACTAATACATTCTTTTTGGAAAGATGTTTGGAGAACACTTAGAGAACTAAAAATAGACTGCCATTCGATCCTACAATTCCTCTACTAGGTATATATCCCGAAGACCAAAAATCACACTTTAACAAAGATATTTGTGCCAGAATGTTTATTGCAGCCCAATTCATAATTGCTAAACCATGGAAGAAGCCCAAGTGCCCATCAATCCACGAATGGATTAATAACTTGTGGTACATGTACACCATGAAATATTATGCAGCCTTAAATAAAGGAGACTTTATCTCTTTCGTGTTTACATGGATGGAGCTTGAACATATTCTTCTTAGCAAAGTATCTCAAGAATGGAAGAAAAAGTATCCAATGTACTCAGCCCTACTATGAAACTAATTTATAGCTTTCATATGAATTATAGCACAAGAATATGAGAAAAGGGCAAGGGAGGGGAGGGGAGGGGGGAGGATAAGTGGAGGGAGGGTAATTGGTGGGACCACACCTATGGTGCATCTTACAAGGGTCCATGTGAAACTTACTAAATGTAGAATATAAATGTCTTAACACAATAACTAAGAAAATGCCAGGAAGGCTATGTTAACCAGTTTGATGATAATATTTCAAATTGTATATGAAACCAGTGCATGGTGCCCCATGACTGCATTAATGTACACAGCTATGATTTAAAAAAAAAAATAGTAACTTTACAGTGGAGAAACCTATTGAATGTTACCTTAGCAGAGTGATAAATTAGAGATGTTATGTGGTTGTCCTTGATATAATGTGTATTTATGCAACATTACAACTGTACGTTTTATTAACCTAAAACACTACTAATTCTGTAGTGCTTAAATAATGCTGGCAAATTTCCTCTCAATCTTTTGAGCAATGGGCAGGGTGTGGGTGTCAACTCCCATGACTGTCCCCAGAGGCACTATGCTCCCTTCCTTCCGAGGTCAGCTACTTCCAGGGCAAATGTTCCTGTTTCCCTAAGACAGTCATAGGGTATGCCCAGTGCCCAGGAGTAATCATTAATAATGCCCTCCTCTACTCTCAAAAGAACCCCAGTCACCCCAGTTCTTGCTTGTTGCTTCAACCTTGTGCTTCATCTATTCTCACAACCATTGCAAGACCAGGCCAATGCTGCCTTTTGTTAAAATAACCTTGTTTTGTCTCTCTGTAACTTCATGCCTTTTGTTCTCTCCATTTACACAGACCCTCCTCTCTGTGGGACCTCTTACAGGACTATGAATGCACTGTGGCTTTACTCTTCTCCACATTTTACAACTTCACAAGTGCAATGTCATAAACAGAAGCCCTAAAGTACAGAGAAGCAGAGTCTGAAAAGAATGTGCATCCTGAATGAGGCATCGTCTTGTTATTTCAGAGCCTCCTTTATGGACTGCCAACAGGGTTTGGATTTCTTCCTGCAAACCAGAAGTATATCCTCTGCATATCAGGCCATTGAAAACAATAATTTGCATGTGCTGTGCTCGGCAGTAACCGTACAGACACCTTCCGTGGAGGAGACGCAAGCTGGCCAGCTGTGCAGGGGCTGGCAGAGAAAGGCTGACTGATGCTGGACCGGGTCCCTGCTCTTAGCTCTGGTTTCAGCCTTTCCTTCTACAGCTCCCTTCCTTGTCTTTGTGAAAGGTTTGCTAAAACTTCATTTAAAAATAGAAACTCTTCTGCACGAGACATTAAATAGGGGATTAATATACCTAGTAAACTTTAACAGTGTCTTAAGTGTTTAACAGTGTCTTGGCTATCAGAGAAACATGATTGTCAGTAACTTCATATCAATTCGAAGCCACTGGTTTTATATATACCACTCACAGCTTCTATCATTTGTTGGGCGTGGCCTGTGACCTTTTGGCTCATTTCTTATTTTTTCCTTGTACACTGATCAGGGAAGTTACTAGAGTGTTATGCTCTGACTACAAACCTCTAAATAAAATAAGATGATTCAGTTTGTGATCATAGCGCTGCTGTGAACACTTAATAGGCACTTGTTTATTAATTGCATTGACACTTGCATTTTTTTCTCTTAGAATTCCTGTTGAAGCGTAACTACATTTATGCCTACAATGCAAAGGGCATTCACTAGCCAAAGATTATGGGCTTTGTGAAAAGAAATTTTGGTTGCAAATTATAATTAAATGAAATAAAAAATTAGAACAAGTTTCTAATCTTATGTTCAACAAAAAATTATATTAGTATATATATACATTTATTAATGAAATTATCTGACCATATATTTCTGATATTTAATTCCTATAATTGGGCATTTCCTAGACCTCTCATTTTCAAAATTGCAGGTGATTTCAACACTGTTCACTTCACTGAATTCACCAGAAATCGTGCTCCAAACTTCTTTTCTGTACAGTAGTCTACTGGAGGGGTATTTGAGCCACTTGATTGGGAGATACAAGTCCTGGTTAAAAAAAATATAAAGTAAACTCAGTAGTGCTGTATGTCTGAAATATAACTCTGAGAGTTTTCATGATGTCTCGAAACCTTACTTTCTTTTCTAGAGGGTAAATTTTGGGGGGAGCTCCTTTTTGTTATCATCGGTCAGTTCCTTTACATCAGAACACACAAAGCACTATATCAAAGCAGTTAAAAATGTAAACTCATGAACCAAGTGACTTTGAGTAAGTTGTTTTCTATCTCAAAATCTTAGTTTCCTCATCTCCAAAAGTAGAACCAGGAACCCTACTTACTTCATAGCACTCTTAAGAGAATTAAGTGCATTAAGGCTTAAAAAATGCTTAAATGGTGCCTTACACATAGTGTCTTAAAGATACTGACTATTACTGAGGGCATCTAGTTGCTGTTACAAGTCTGTTGAATCTTTTAATAATCATTTTAGTGACACTAAAAAGAAAGGAACAAAAAGATAGATCCAGATAGCAAATGAGTAAGAGTAATAGATTCTTCACAGGAAGTTATCCTCAAATTGGGGATGGAATGTTTAGACATGGCCGTGGCAGCAGCAGTGGCTGGGTAGGAAAAAGTCTATCTGAGATCAGTGCACAGCTCTGGTTGACCCTCTTGCTTTCTCTGATCTTCTCCCTCACCACAAGAAACAGGCTGAATTAGTTGATCCTGGTGGTCCGTTTTCACTCTGACATCTTAAAGGCATGAAAACAAATACAGTAGCACCAAGCTTCCATGCTAAGTTGCTGCAGTGTCCTCCCTGTCCTGCAAAGCATAACTTCAGGTTTGATGCCATCCTGGGGAGAGCAGAAATGTCTGAGTAGTCAGAGTGGTGAAGCCTCCGCTTAGTGATCTGGGTCTCCTGAAGAGCTGAAGTCCTCACAGGAAAAAAATAAATAACCCCACAAGGAAGAGTATTTTTGGAGAAGGAGCTATAGGAGCAGCCTGGAGAGTCTCTTCCTGCTCTCATCTCAGCCATTGCAAAGAAAGGAAAGAGCTGTCATCTACTAATTGCCTAATGTATGCCAACCCCTGTGCTAGACAGTTAATACATATTTCCAGTTCTGACAACAGCCATACAAGGTGGGGCTTAGTTTCTCTATTTTACAAATGTGGAACTTAAGGCTCAGAGAAGGAAAGTGATATTCCAAGTATGCACAACAAGTAAATGGAAGAGCCAGAATTTGAATTGCAATCATGTTGGTTTCTGCTCTTTTCACTCCAGCAGGTTGCCATGGGCTCCACCTTACCCAATGAGAATAAGACATGATGGTACATGACTACTCAACCCCACCAGCTGGTACTTGGCAGAATGAGTCTGTGGCCCAAAGCCCATTCTCTGAATGCCAAGGACAAGCCTACAGATGCTTGCATATTTCATCTTCACTTTGTGTTCCAAAGCCTGTCTTCCAACTATAAGAAATGCCTAAATTAAATTATAGAACTATTCTTACATTGATCTTACTCCAGCTCCAATTCTTAAACATGTGAATTAATTCAATTTGGATGAGTTAGTAAAACAATATAGTATAGTGGAAAGAACACAGAATTTGGATTCATATCCTGGCTTCCACCACTTACAAACTGGATGAGATTAAGCAAGTCACACTATCTCCCAAGCTTTGGTTTCTTCATATGTGAATTATGGATAATGTATGATTCAGAGGATATTGCCAGGATCAAAGGGTAAAATACATGTAAGGACAACATACCCAACACAATGCTAGATAAATTCTCAGTAACTGGCAATGCCACTTTTGCAACAATTATCACCATTTTACCAATCTGACTTTCCTTTTGATATGAAAAATAAGGCCTGTAAGGGAGCAAAATTGAGAACCTAGAAAGCGATCCACTCATACATGGAATTTTCACATGAGAAAAAGGAGGCACAGAAAAGCATCATGAAAAGAAGGGGATGCTAGTCTGAAAAGAATTATTTTGACATGGAAGGACTAAATGGGCTTGCTACCTTACACCACACAAATATCAGCTTTACTTGAACCCAAACACCAGCAGTAAAAAAAATTTTGGAAAAAAATATAAGAACAAACATATTTATCTTAGCATGGATTAAAAATTTCTTAAACAAGATACAATAGTGTTAATCATAAAATAAGTTTAATCCATTTTACTGCATTAAATAAAAATTTTATTCATAGGAATCCTAATTTTTTTTAAATCAACAAATTATACAAAAACATTTGTGGTGACATGCCAGATGCAATGTGTATAAAGAACTTGTAAAAATCAAGTGAGAAAAGACAAACTCTATCGAAAAATAAGCAAAGATGGGAACAGGCAAATCAAATCATATGGCCAATAGGCAAATCAAAATCATATGGCCAATAAAAGGATGAAGATATGCTCGAATTCATTTTTAATCAAAGAAACAAAAATCAAGACTCAATGACGTAGCATTTCCTGCCCTTGTGACAGATAAGAACCGAGAAGTTAGTCAATAAAAAGGAATGGAAAGAATATGAAACAAGGGCTCTCTTATACACAGCTAGCAATGATAATAATTTGGGAAGTCTTATGGATTTTAATTTTTGCATACTTTATACAATTATATTACTATAGCAATAAAAAATGTTCACACATATACTACAATGTTCATAGAAGCACTTATGTAATAACAAAAAAGTAAAAACAAACTCTACCAGTCAGGGTTCAAACAAAGGACAAAAATCTTATATTAATTTGGACAGAGTAAACATTAACAAAATATTAACTGTAACAGGGAATATGAGTAACAGGGAATTGGTTATTAAGAGATAAAGAGAAGGGCAGTGCTTGTGGCTAAGTGAGTAGGGAGCCTGCCCCATGTACTGAGGGTGGCAGATTCAAACCCAGCCCCAGCCAAAATGCAACAACAACAAAAAATAGCCGGGCATTGTGGCGGGTGCCTATAGTCCCAGCTACTCAGGAGCTGAGGCAAGAGAATCACCTAAGCCCAAGAGCTGGAGGTTTCTGTGAGCTGTGACACCATAGCACTCTACTGTGGGCAATAAAGTTGTCTCAAAAAAGAAAAAAAGAGAGAGAGAGAGATAAAGAGAACTCTAAAGAATATAAGAACGGCAGGTACAAGGTATAACCACTATGCCTATAGCTGAGTTAGACAATCCTTGGAAGAGAGTCCCTGCCCCAACGCTAAGATACAGACTCCACTGGAGACAGCATTACCGGGGCATTAGATAGGAATCTGCCATCTGGGATGTGAGTCAAAACTGCCCTCAGGTAGGCAGTGTGCCTCAAAACTCACTACAAGACCACTAAGGGGTACCATGCCGATGGCACCTATGTGCTGCTGCCGTTGCGAGCTCCCAGAGCTGGCACTGAAAAAGCCAGGCATGCAGTAAAAAATCTTTCGAGAGGAACACACTAGAACTTGTAGAGAAGCCTTGTGTACCCTGACCCCTAATATTCATTAGTAACAAAGTTGCAATGTTTACAGGGCCCATCCCCATTATCATGGACTAGGCAATGGAGGGTGGCTCTGGACCCAGAGATAATAAAGTGGTACACAACCCAAAGGCTCATCAGAGAGAAAATAAGGTTATTGGCATCACAGAATACCATCACCATGAAAATGAATGAAAAACTCCAAGGAACAGCATCTATCGCTAGAACATGGATGATTTTTAGTGACATCTTGAGAGAAGTGAGAGGGAAGCAGATAGGATAGTGAAGGAGTTTTCAAGTAGTTGTATTTTAGTGGATTTGGTCTAATTTCTAGGTTGGGGAGTGATTTATGGGTGTTGGTTGTATTATTATATCATATCATAGTGATACATAAAATGAAAGAGGGTTATGCATGATGCTGAGACTGAATCATGAACAATAGATTACAGTAAATACAACTCACATGTATATTGCAAGGTATTAAAAACGTTCAAAAAATAAAATTTAATAATTAAAAGTAGAGTCTGAGAAATGTCACATTACTACACTACTCTCTGAGTACCCTATTTTTCAGCTTGGGCTATAACTGCAAAGAAATAAAACTTTTTCAAAAAATAAATGTCCCAATTTCTCCAGTATTTCCTAATGCAATATTTCTCAAACCACCTGTGTCAAAGGGCCGCTTTTTTGGCTTGTTTCTTTTTCCCAGTCCTTGATGTGCTGATACTTTTGCGTCTATGTTCTGTTCAAGGCAATGGGTGCATTGCTCCTGGACTTGGTTGTAAGGCCAATGTTAAATTGCTGTAAAGCTTCTAAATACTTTCTCTCTGATTCTATGCTCTCCTTGAGTGGACCAGTAACAAACAGTCCCCTACCTGGCACCAGTCTTTTCCCTTATGGCTAAAAGCATGTGCTTCAGAACCAGATAGGCTTAAGTGTGATTCCCCACTCCTTCACTTACTCTCTGCTTGGATGGGCAATTTATTTTAACTCTCTGAGCCTTGGTTTCTTCATCTATAAAATGTGAACAAAAATTTTGAGCCACTGCACGCCTGTAATTCCAGCACTATGGGAAGCTGAGAAGGGATAATTGCTTGAGCTCAGGAGTTCAAGACACATCTGCATGAGAATGAGATCCTGACTCCTAAAAAATGGAAAGAAACAGTTGGGTGCCACAGTGAGGACCTGTAATCCCAGCAGCTTCTGGAGGCTGAGGCAGCAGGATGCCCACAGCCCAAGTCTGAGGTTGCAGGGAGCTATGACTCCACTGCACTTTGTTTAAGGGCATAGGGTAGGACTCTGTCTCAACAACAACAACAACAATACACAAGCAAAGAAATAAAATAAAAAATATGCAAGGAAATAAAAAACATTTTTTTGAGAGAATGACTGAGAGACAAGCCTGGAACAAGGGTGAACAAAGCCCTCATTCTTAGGATCCTACGAGTGAAGAGTCTTACATGTAACTTAGGTGCCTCATTTGCCTCACCCAGTAAGCCAGGACTAAATGAAAAAAGATAAATAAAGTGCTTCAGCCATGCCTAGCACAGAGTAAAATCCTTAGCAATGGTGTTTACAATTAAGATTCTGACAATGTTATTTATGACCATTTTTGTTGCGTTATTATCAGCCGAACTTAATCTTTTAGCTCTCCATGTCTTGGAGCTGAAAATTAGGGGAAATCTCTTGGGAGGAAGAAAATGTTCATGTGGAAAAAAACAAAAGATTCAACTTTATTATTCTCTTATCCATTCATTCATTTAGCAACACTTCATAGAGTGTCTATTATATTGCTGGAGAGTCTGACTTCTCCAAAAACTCACAGCCTGAGATCAAGAGGAGGACAGAGTTAGGAAGTGACTACAGTGTGGGAACTGCTGTAATAGAGGGATGAGTTGGGTTTAAGGTAGCCCAGAGGAAGTCTAGCCTATGTTTGATGAGATCAAAGAAGTCTTCCAGAAGGCAGTGATCATGATTGAGTCATGAAAAATGAATGATACTTTACAAGCCTTCCAGTACATAATGGGTTTGTTCCCCCTAGTGTATTCTTCCATACAGTGAAAATGCATAATCCATAGTAAAAAAATAACCCTTCTCAGAGATGAAATAGAGTGTAGGAATCATGGCCACCAATAGTAATCCTCTAGAGGAGATACCACCCTCTAGGGGGCATTTGAAAGTGTCCTGAGGCATTTTCAGTTGTCATAACTGTGATTGGGTTACTAGCATTTTGTGGGCAGAGAGCTCAAAATGATAAACATCTCATAATACACAGGACAATCCAACACAAGGAAAAATTGCCATTTATAAAATGCCAATCATGCCTCCTTTGAGAAGCACTGAAGACAACCCATTATTTATAGATAACATACATGTGAGGTCAAACAAGAAGAGAAAAAAATACCAAAGTCATTCAGGCAATTAGACATCCCTATCATGGCGTGGGCCCTTCTGGACCTAGGCTAAGCCTTCAATCTTCTCTCCTTTGTGAATCACAAACATTACCTGAGTGCACATCAGTGTGGCTTATGCATCCTGGGCCTTGATACTTTTTCCTGTCAAGCATGGCCCTTCTTGTCACAATATCACTAGGTTAGATATTCTAAACCATGTTGACGGGTATTTAAAATTATAACTTAGAAAAATGTCATGTAGTTTGGCAGTTAGGTGTCTCTGATACTTTTCCTTCTTCTACAATTGCCTTTTTTTCTAATATTAATAGAAATACCTTTTATTCCCTTCTATCAATACCTCATTCCTTCTTTAAAATCCATGTTGTGATGATCTCTATATCTAAATTAAAAGATTTTTTTAAATTTTATTTTCTTTCACTGAAATTCACAGATTACATTATTCTTTAAACCAGAGGGATTGTTTTTATAACAGGTTGTATTGGGTGAACAGTCAGTTTTTATTTAACTAAGATCTATAACTCACCAGAAAATTACATGCAGGACTGAGGGATTTTATGTATAATGAAGTATGACCATAGTAAGAATATTGACCTGGAAAATTTTCCTAGACATCACTGAGTAATACTTCTCATCAAAACCAACAAATTGATAATAATCTTCAGGATTGAAAAAAGTTTACTATAAAAAAGTATGTATTATAAAACCTGAATAAAAAACTCAACATGTACTATAAGATTTGTATTTTATTTTATGAAATAAATAAGTGACTACAATCATTTATCACTTTTTAAAATTTTTGCTACCGTAGGATAGGCAGTTGCATTTTTTAATAACATGCACTAAAGAATTTGTACATTTTACCAGTTTGCTGTATTTCCTAGGCTGGCAAACACCGGTTGATGTATAGAAATTGTCTTTGTTAGTATCATATCAGCAGGCAGATCGCTCAGTGTATGTTGTATATCTGATTCTAAAGGCTTTTTCTATAATCATTGCAGCAAGACCTTATCTGACAACCACTGCAATAAGAAAAGCCAAGGTCATGAGGACCATTCCATAAAACTGAGAGGCAGGTATAATTACTCTGGAAGACTGTGTCTAACTTTCTTTACAGCTTATCACAAACATTTCTTCAAAATCTAGCGTCATAGAGCTATAAGAGTCAACTTTCTTCCAACTGGAAAAAATTGTTTTCCAGAGCTAGAGAGAACTATAGAGATTTCCATATACATTTCCTACATGGATGGGGGAGCAGAGACCCAGTGATGATAAGTCCTTTGTACAAATTCACAAAATGAGGTGATAGAAGAACCAGAATTGAAAGTCAAATTGGACACACAGTTATAGAATCAGCATTAGAAAATCCCTAGATGTCACATGGTATCCAACTCTCCCCACACCCAGCTGCCTTGGCTTTCTGACTCCCAGTCCAAGGCCATATCAGAGTTCCATGATTTCCATAAAGGTCCCCACTGGTGATTGATTATCTATATATAAATTGAAGGGATTAAAAATTTTATTTTTCTTTACTGAAATGGAAAAATTAAATTCTTTACTTTTTATGTCTGGAGAAAACAAGAGAATCTCTAAGAAAGCAAACATTTTCATCAAATTCATGCTTACTATTCATTAAACATATTCCAATGCCCTACACAACACCTATCAATAACTACTTTATGAACATTTTTATCAACAGATCAACCAAGGAGAGAGAATCATAGAAATAAGAGTTGACAGCTGAGAATCTGAATGTGAGTGCTGATAGGTAGAAGTGAATTTAAGAAGTTTAAATATGGCCATTTAGGGATAGAAGTACCCCCCATCCCAACAGAATATTTTAAAGAAGGGGAAGAAATGGTCACAATTATCTGGACCTTAAGCTCCTTAGCACAAGTACCATGGAGGATTATTATCTGTGAATTCTTCTCCATTTTCCTCACACACCTGGAAAAGTGCATTTTGTTCAATGGAGATTAGTCATAAAAACTTTAAATAATTAATGAACATAAGTTTCCCATTATCTGAAAAAGACAAAAGATTGAAGAATAAAAGAGGAGAGATGAGGGATGAGAACTAGATTTGGATCTATAATAATAATAATATCTAAGAGAAAGTTCTAAAAATTCCAAAGGAAAAGTATAAATTACATATGAAGGAACAAGAATCAGAAGACATTTGATTTTTCAGAAGCAATATTGATACAAAAAGATAAGGAAGTAGTATTTTTAGAGTACTGAAGAAAAAGAACTTAGAATCCAAAATTTAACTTCTAGCCAAACTGTCATTCATATATAAAGGCATGATAAAAATATTATCTGGCATAGAAAGTTTGAAAAGTATTTCTTCACAAGGCACACATTGAAAAGTGGTTAAATACTTTAGTAAAATTTATAGTTACCTAAATAAGTGAAGACTAAAGGAGAAGAGAAATATAACTATAATAACCCATAGTTTACCCAGATTTTCAAAATGTAGACAATATTAATATGGTGGCTGTAGTTGGGGAGCTCAACCAATTTGAGAGGGTGTTAAGTTTTTACCCTCTGTGGATTAAATTATCAATTTTTGAAAATATAAAAAAAATCATTTAATTATACAAGGTGAGACATACTGAAATAAATCTAAATGGAAGATACAAACACAAATATATCAATAATTTAAGTTAAAGTAAATAAATTAAATTCTTCAAAAGAAAGGTAAAATTAGAGAAATTTGACTTTATAAATCCATGCATAGAATGTTTACAAAGATGTACCTAAAACATATAATTGAAAGCAAAAATGAAAAAAATATAAATGCTAACTAGATGAAAGATGCTTTAGCTAAGCTTTCTTTTTTAACCTATAATAATGAAGTAAAGTAGATTTTGAGATATAAAGCATTCTTAGGGCTGAAATGGGGAACTGTCTGATGATTAAACCATCCTTGCAAACCTAAAATATTAATTTCAATTAATTTAGATGCTATAACAACTTTTAAATTTTTGAACTTAATATATGGCCTTGATATATATGAAATACATATAAAACATACAAAGAAAAAAATACAAAAAAAATACAAATCACCTATCATATTTGTAAATTTCAATGTCTTTCTCATAAAAAAAATTAAGAAGGATATAGAAGATCTAAAAAACTCAATTAAGAATCTTGACCAAAGAGCAAATATAGTTCCCTTGAAATTTTTAGAGAATACATACTTTTTAAAATTATACATTTCATTAAAAAAATGAGTAGGTATTATGGCAAAAACAAAGTTTTGGTAAATTAAATTTCAAAGGTTATTACATACACCATGACCTTTTAGCACAACATAATTAAATTGTATGTTTAAAAGATGTTTTAGGATTCCATTTGTAAATTAGATAAGTTATAATAACTAATATTTTCAAATATTCAGAAACCAATGGTAAAAAAAAACAAGACATAACAAAATTTGTGTGAGATTTAGTAGCATATTTTTTAATATAAGGCATCAATAATATTAGAAAGGCAGAAAATCTTAAAATTAGAAATTGTATATCTTAAGAAATAAGAACAAAAGAATAAAACCATGGAAAAGAGAAGGAAAAGATAATATAATTGAGAGCAGATATCAAGGAAATAAGACAAAAAAATATAAAATATTGACAGTCAAAATTTGGAAAAAACAAATAAATCTCTGACAAGAAAACACCCAAATTAAATAACAATAAAAAGTGCACTATAACTTTGGCCACAAAGACAGATGAGCAAGAAATTAGAAAGGATTGAAAACTATCACAACTATTTGCTGTAACTTTGAAAACTTAGGTGAAATGGACAAATCTTAGAAAAATATAACTTAAAAAAATTAACTCAAGAAAAAATAAACTGAAAATCTTGTAAGTAGTAAATATATTAATGCAACAATTAAAAATCTTTCCACAAAAGAAACACCAGTCCCCAATGATTTCATAGGCAAGTTCTACCAAACTTTCATGGAATATATCTATTTTAGGTGGTAAAAGAAGAGAGAGAGCATACACCCCAAATCACTCAATTTATTCTAGGTAGCCAGTACATCCCTAATATCAGAAGCAATAATTCATTTTACAAACATTTGGTAAAATACAACATTCATTTTTGATGAAACGCTTAGCAAATTAGTAATAGAAGGAATTTTTTTTAACCCAATAAACAATGTCTATTAAAATTTTAAAGCAGACATCATCCAAAATGGATAACTATTGGATACATTCTCCTTAAAGTCAGGAATGAGAGAAAAAATTTATTCTATCACCACATTTAGGGAATACTGCAATGAAGAGGTTAGTCAGTACAATAAGACAAGGAATAAATAAATAAATGCATAAACATTTAGAAAGTGGAAAATAAAACTGTAAATACTCACAGATGATAATCCTTTTGACTTTTTTTACTTATAAAACAAACAAAAATAAACTACCTGCAAATAATTATAAATAATGAGGGATGGAACAAAATGGCAAATGAGAAGGATTGTTCAGCTGAGCTTCCTAGAATGATTGGGGAAAGAGAGAACCCAGCCATATCTGGAGCAGGTGCCTTATTCAGAGTCATATAGCTCAGGGAACACAGAGAGAAGGTGATGAGCTGGATATAGCATATGATCTAGAGCAATGGAATTTGATAAATTAGGCCAGTGATTGCCAACAGCTGGTATTAGCTGGCCACCCAAAGAGGTCCAGGATGGGAAGAACCCTTTCTGGAGTTTTCGGTTGTCGGTGGAAGCTGCACATTGAGTGGAAAGCTTGGAAGAGTGGGAAGACTTGAACAGTATACAGTAACCAGATTTGAATGCCGGGTGGAGTGTATTTGCTATAGGTTTGGTGGCTGGGGAGGCAGCCATACTGAGAAGATCTCAGTGGCCAGGGGGCTGCCATTATGGGTGGGAAGGTTGTGAGAAGGTCTTAGAAGGGGTCTAAAAGACAGCTGTCTCAATTCTACCTGCCAGGATCAGAACTCCACTCTTAGGACAGGCTGAGGGAGTCCCACACCCATGGGAACTGAACTCAGGGGGCACTGTGAGACCTGCCCCTGAAGGATTTTTGTGAGCTTTAAGATCCCAATCCAGTGGGGTCTGAATGCTGAGGAAATGATCAGGCAATCACTGAAGGCAAGTAAGTTTGGAATAAGGAATATAGGTTGCTGACTGTGCTCTGTCTCCTAAAAAAACTACAGTGCCACCTGGTGTCCCGGTGACATCTTGTAACATACTGTCATGAAGAATAAGACTTCTGTTTGAAACAAAGGAGGCAGTGAGAAGTCAAAAGGAGGACAAGGAGATGAACAAAAAGAAAGAACACATGAAGAGGAACCAACAGAAACATTCAGGCAACATTATAAACCAAAACAGAGGGCTCCCCCAAGGGACTATGAAGCAGCCACAGCAGAAGACTCCACCTATAAAAAAATTAATGGACTTGACAAAAAGGGAATTTAAAATATGGATGATAAAGACAATAAAAGTAATGGATGAGAAAATGGAAAGACAGAAGCAAAAGTCATACAAGAGATATGTAGAATATAGAAAGGATATGGCAGCGTTTAAGGAAATGAAGGAGACAAACAGGAAATGTAAAGATGCAGTAGAAAGTATCAAAAATAGGTTAGATCATAAGAAGAAAGAACCTCAGAGCTAGAGGATAAAGTTTTCAAGTTAACCCAGGTAGTTAAAGAGACAGAAAATAAGAGAGAGGAAGCAGAATAGGCACTTAGAGAACTAGAAAACTCCATGAAGCATTCAAACTAACAAATAATAGGGATTCCTGAAGGGGAAGAAGATTTTCTCAAAGGAATGAAAGCCTTAATAAAGACTATCAAATTTGATAACTTTTCAACTTTTATGAAAGACCCTGACACACTCCTTTCAGGTGGATATTGAACCCCAGGTCATCTCAAGTCAAACAGAGCCTCTCCAAGACACATCGTAATGAATCTTTCCAAAGTCAAGATAAAAGAAAACATTCTGTAAGTAGCCACGAGTAAGCACCAACTGACCTACAGAGGCAGAGCCATTGAGATGACAGCAGACTTTTCAACTGAAAAGCCAGAAAAGCATGGTCATCCACCTTCAACATTCTTAAACTAAACTATTTTCTGCCCACAAATCTGTATCTTGATAAACTAAGTTTCAAAACAGATGGAGAAATAAAACCTTTTAAGGATATACAAGGACTGAGGAAATTCGCAACGATAAGTCCAGCTCTACATGAAAATGCTTAGGCCTATTCTCAACACTGACCACCACAGTGGACCACCAGCAAACTAAACACCCAGAAGCTAAAGGTCAAAACTCAGCTTCTACAATAACACAAAGGATAAAACTACACAACAGACTTTTATTACAAAATAAGATGAATAGAACATCACCACACTTATCAATTCTCTCAATAAATGTCAATGGACTGAATTCACCACAGAAGAGGCATGGGCTGAGTGATTGAATAAAAAAGCACAAGCCATCCATATGCTGTCTCCAGGAGACACACCTAGCCTTGAAGGACAAATCAGAGTCAGGGTTAAGGGATGGAAAACATTATTTCAAGCAAATGGAAATCAGAAGAAAGAAGGGGTTGCAATCTTATTTTCAGATACAAGCAGCTTTAAAGCAACTAAAGTTAAGAAAGACAAATATAGACACTTCATACTGGTCAAAGGAACAATACAACAAGAAGACATTTCCATTTTAAATATTTATGCACCCAGAATAAATGCCCCCAGATCTATGAAACAGACCTTGATGGGTCTGAGCAATATGATATCCCATAACACCATAATATTTTACACCCCTTTGACAGAACTGGACAGATCTTCTAAACAGAAAGTAAACAAAGATAGAAGGACTCAAATGTGACCCTAGAAAAAATGGGATTAATGGGCCTATACAGAACACACCATCCCAAAGGTAAAGAATATACATTTTTCTCATCAGCTTTTGGTACATACTCCAAAATCGACCACAACCTAGAATACAAATCAAACCTCAGCAAAATTAAAAGAATAGAAATTATACCTTATATCTTCTCAGAGCACAAGGCAATAAAAGTGGAACTCAACTCCCACAAAAAAGTTCATCTCCACACAAAAACTTAGAGATTAAACGACCTTATTTTGAATGATAGTTGGGTTCAGGAAGAGATGAAAGAGGAAATTGTTAAATTCCTCAAATATAACAACAATGAAGACACAAGTTACCAAAACCTGTGGAATACAGCAAAAGCAGTCTTAAGAGGGAAATTTATATATACATGCCTACATTCAAAAAACAGAAAGAGAACCCATCGACAAACTCATGAACCATTTTATGGAATTGGAAAAAGAAGAACAATCTAATCCCAAACCCAGTAGAAGAAAAGAAATACAAAAATTAAATCAGAGATTAATGAAATTGAAAATCAAAAAAAAATCATTCAGAAAATTAATGAAACAAAAAGTTGGTTTTGCAAAACAATTAATAAAATAAATAACCTTTGCCCAGATTAACAAGAAACAGAAAAGCAAAATCTCTTATAAACTCAATCAGAAACAATAAAGGGGAAATAACAACAGAAGCCACAGAGATACAAGAGATCATCCTTGAATACTATGAGAAATTCTATGCCCAGAGGAAATAGATCAATACCTGGAATCACACCCTCTCCGTAGACTTAACCAAGAAGAAGTAGACATCTTGAACAGACCAATTTCAAGAACCGACATCAAAGAAACAAAAAATTCTCCCCCCCAAAAAATGCCCTGGTCCAGATAGCTTCACACCAGAATTCTATCAAACCTTCAAAGAACTTATATCCAAACTGCAGAGATTATTCCAAAAAATTGAGAAGGAAGGAATCTTCTCCAACACATTCTATGAAGCAAACATTACCCTGATACCCAAACCAGGAAAAGACCCAACTAAAAAGGAATTTTTCAGACAAATTTCACTAATGAACATAGATGCAAAAATTCCCAATAAAATCTTAGCCAATAGATTACAGCTGCACATTAAAATAATCATTCATCACGATCAAGTAGGTTTTATCCAGAGATGCAAGGCTGGCTTAACATATGCAAGTCCATAAATGTAATTCACCACATCAACAGAAGCAAAAACAAAGACCTTATTATCCTCTCAATAGATGCAGAAAAAGCATTCGATAAAGACATGCAGTATCTCTAAGAGAAAATTACAAAACCCTAAGAAAAGAAATAGCAGAAATTAACAAAGGCTTGGTGACCATAGCTCAATGAGTAGGACACCAGCCACATACACTAAGGCTGGCAGGTTTAAGCCCAGCCTGGGCCTGCTAAACAACAACAATGACAAACAAAAAGGTAGGCCCAGGCATTGTGGCAGGCTTCTGTAGTTGCAGCTACTTGGAAGGCTGAGGCAAGAGAATTGCTTAAGCCCAAGAGTATGAAGTTGCTATGAGCTGTGACATCACAGCACTCTGCACAGGGTGACATAGAGAGACTCAGTCTCAAAAAAAAAAAAAAAAGAAGAAGAAGAAGAAAAGAAAAGAAGATATAAACAAATGAAGAACATATACATATGGGTGGCAAGAATCAACATTGTGAAAATGTCTATACTACCCAAACCAATCTAGAAATTCAATGCATTCCTCATTAAAATACCATCATCATATTTCAGGATTTAGAAAACATAATTCTTCATTTTGTATCAAAGCAGGAGAAACTCCAGATAGCCAAGGCAATTCTTAGTAATAAAAACAAAGCTGTGGATATCACCCTACCAGACTTTGGCTATGCTACAAGGCCACAGTGATCAAAACAGCATGGTATTGGCATAAAAATAGAGACATTGACATTTGGAACCGAAAAGAAAACCATGAGATAAAACTAACCTCTTATAGCCACCTGATCTTTGATAAAACAAACAAGAACATACACTGGGGAAAAGAATTTCTATTCATTAAATGGTGCTGGGAGAAACTGGATAGCCACATGTAAAAGACTGAAACTGAACCTGCACCTCTCACCACTTACAGAAATTGATTCAAATTGAATAAAACATTTAAATCTAAGGCATGAAACAATAAAAATCCTCAAAGACAATGTGGGTAAAACACTTGAAGATATCATCCTGAGGAAAGATTTTAAGAAGAAGATTCCATGGTAATTGAAACAACAACAAAAAAATAAACAAGTGGGATTTTATTAAACTGAAAAGCGTCTGTATAGCTAAGGAAACAACAACCAAAGCAAACAGGCAACCTTGAGAATGGGGAAAAAAATTACATATTATGAATTGGATAAAAACTTGGTCAGATTCATAATATGTAAGAAACTATAGTGAACTCAAATTAATCAACAAAAAAAGAGCCAACAATGCCATATATCACTGGGCAAGAGAGATGAATAGAACATTCTCCAAAGAAGACAGATGAATGGTTAATAAACATATGAAAAAATGCTCACCATCCATAATCATCAGAGATATGCAAATCAAAACTACCCTGAGACATCACCTAACCCCATTGAGAATGGACCACATCACAAAGTCTCAAAGCTGCAGGTGCTAGAGTGGATGTGGAAAGAAGGGAACACTTTTACATTGCTGGTGGGACTGCAAATGAATACAACCATTTTGGAAGGAAGTATGGAGAATCCTCAAAGAACTCCAATTAGACCTCCCGTTAGATCCTGCAATCCCATTACTAGGCATCTACCTGGAAGAAAACAATCCTTTTATCACAAGGACCTTTGCACTAGACTTTATTGCACAATGTAAAATCACCAAAATGTGGAAGCAGCCTAAATGCCCACCAACCCAAGAATGGATTAGCAAGCTGTGGTATATGTATCCCATGGAATACTATTCAACCACCAAAAAAGATGGAGACTTTTATATTAACCTGGATAGGGGTGGAACATATTCTTAGTAAAGAATTATAAGAATAGAAAAGCTACTATGCAATGTACTCTATTCTAATTTGAAATCAGTAAATGGGCAAATACAAGGTGGGGGAGGGAGAGGAATGAGCAAGTGGGGAGAGGAAAGGAGGGAGGGGTTAGAGCATCACGGTGTATGGCACATCTCTTAGGGGCAGGACACAATTATAAGAGGGACTTTATCTAACAAATGCAATCAGTGTAACCTAATTCTTTGTAATCTCAATGACTCCCAAACAATAAATCATAATAATAATAAATAATAAAAAGAAAAATAAATAAATAAAACAAAGTGACAAGCTAAAAAAATTAATTATAAATAATGAGATTTTAGCAAGGTAACTCGCAATAGGATCAATATAAAACTGTCAACTGCTATTCTGAACACAAGGTAAAATATATAGAAAACATGAATAGAAGACAATAAATTACAATTTCCAGAAGTTATACACCTCTAAATTTTTTATAATTTCCTAAGTGCTATTAAAGAAAACATATGTAGATAGAAAAGATATTAATGAAGGGACTATTTCAATCCTATCAATTCTCTCATTGAATCCATGGATGCAAATTAATTCAATGCAATTCAAATTAAAATCTCAATGTGGGTATTTTTAATTAATTTTGATAAGCTGATTATTAAATAAATGTGAGTTAATGGCTAAAAATAGCCAGGATACTTCTGAAAAAGAACAAGGATAAATAACTTGCCGTTCCTCTGACTTATTATGAAGCTACAGTAATTAGGTCAGTCTGGTGATGATGCAACACAGCCACATTGACCAATGGAAAAACCAGAACAGAGAGCTCAGAAACAAACAAGTGCATATACATAATTTTATTACATGAAAAAGGCAGCAGATCCTATCAGAATGGAGAATAGAAATTGTGGATGGTATAAAATACATGTACAAAAATATCCACTACAGCAATGCACTCAAAAGCCAAAACAACTGGTAATAACCCAAATGCTTATCAAAGAAAAGTAAATACAGTTTAATATGTTTACAGATGTGTATATTTACAGCAGTTAGATAAGAAATACGGTGACATATAGCAATATAACTAATCCTAATAATGCAATGTTAGGTAAAAAAAAGTAAATCTTAAAGGATTATATAGGGGGGCGGAGACAAGTTGGCTAACTGAAGCCAGCTTTCCACAGAGGCTCCCATCCAGAAAGAGAATTAATGGACAGAAATTTAGCAAATAACGTGGTGGATTAGAACTGCACCAGGAGAAAAGGTTGAAGAATGTACATCAACCCCGCTGAGATGAGCTGTGACCCCAAGGATACAAACAAAAGCTGAGAATTCAACCCAGAGTAACTGTTTCGCTAGGTCGAACAGACATCAGCTGAAAACAAGACAGACCACTTAGCCCCACCACACCAAACAGGTACCCAGTTTCTCAGGCCACAGCACTGTACGGATCCTCGACAAAGCTCCAGGGGAAAAATCAAACAGTGTAAAACAATCATGGGGCGGAATCAGCAGGAAAACTCTGGTAACATGAATAACCAGAATAGATCAACCCCACCAAGGAAAGATATGGCAGATGTAACTGAAGATCCCATTCATAAACAGCTGGCCAAGATGTCAGAAATAAAATTCAGAATTTAGATTGCAAACAAGATTAATAGAATGGAGGAAAATTTGGAATTAGAAATTCAAGGAGCAATTCAAAAGTTGGAATTAGAAATTCAAGGAGACATTCAAAAGTTGTCTCAAGAATTTAATGAATTTAAAGACAAAACGACCAAAGATTTTGACGCACTGAAACAAGAATTTGCAGCCCTCAAAGATCTGAAAAATACAGTAGAATCCCTGAGGAACAGTGTGGAGCAAGTAGAAGAAAGGATTTCTGACATTGAAGACAAACTCAAAGAGAAAGAGAAATGGAGAGCAAAATTGGATTATTCTCTCAGAGAGCTCTGGGATAATTCAAAGAAGGCTAATATCCACCTCACTGGAATACCTGAAAGTGATGAAGTGGCCTTGAGAGGCACAGAGGCCCTTCTCCATGAAATTATGAAAGAGAATTTTTCAGACATGCAAAGAGATTCTGAAATTCAGATAGCAGACAATTTCAGCCCCAGCGTGACTCAATCTGAATAAGACATCCTCCAGGCATATCATAATTAACTTCACTAAAGTTAATATGAAGGAGAAAATTCTGAAATCAGCCAGACATAAGAAAGCCATTACCTACAAAGGGAAGAATATTAGAATGACTGCAGATCTCTCTGATGAAACTTTTCAAGCCAGAAGAGGGTGGTCATTGACTTTTAATCTCCCAATGCAAAATAACTTTCAACCCCGGATCCTGTATCCACCTAACTGAGTTTCATTTATGATGGAGAAATTAAATACTTTAATGACATTCATATGTAGAAGAAATTTGCCATAACCAAACCAGCTCTTCAGAATATTTTCAGATCTATCCTCCATAATGACCAGACAAATCCTCTACCACAAAAGTAAACTCACTCAGAAACTCCAACTTCCACAGTGGTGAAAGGATTAAAAATGTCCACTGGACTTTTGAAAAACTCGATACCCAAAATTTTACCAGACTTATCAATATTCTCCATTCATGTGAACAGCTTAAACTGTCCTCTAAAAAGGCACAGGTTAGCTGACTGGATACAAAAACTCAGACCAGATATTTGTTGCATACAAGAGTCACATCTTACCTTAAAAAATAAATATAGACTCAGGGTGAAAGGATGGTCATCCAAATTTCAGGCAAATGGTAATCAGAAAAAAGCAGGTGTTGCAATTCTATTTACAGACACAATAGGCTTTAAACCAACAAAAGTAAGGAAAGATAAGAATGGTCACTTCATATTTGTTAAGGGTAATACTCAATATGATGCGATTTCAATTATGAATATTTATGCACCCAAGCAGAATGCACCTCAATTTATAAGAGAAACTCTAACAGACATGAGCAACTTGATTTCCTCCAGCTCCATAATTGTTGGAGATTTCAACACTCCTTTGGCAGTGTTGGATAGATCCTCCAAGAAGAAGCTGAGCAAAGAAATTTTAGATTTAAACCTAACCATCCAACATTTGGATTTAGCAGACATCTACAGAACATTTCATCCCAACAAAACTGAATACACATACTTCTCATCAGCCCACAGAACATACTCCAAAATTGATCACATCTTAGGTCACATGTCTAACCTCAGTAATTTAAAGGAATATAAATTATTTCTTGCATCTTCTCGGACCACCATGGAATAAAAGTTGAACTCAGAAACAACAGGAATCTGCATACTCACACAAAATTATGGAAGTTAAATAACCTCATTCTGAACGATAGCTGGGTAATAGATGAGATTAAGAAAGAAATTGCCAAATTTTTGGAACAAAACGACAATGAAGACATGAATTATCAGAACCTTTGGGATACCAGAAAGTCAGTCCTAAGAGGGAAATTTACTGCAAGCTTTCCTCAAGAGAACAGAAAGAGAGGAAGCTAACAACTTAATAGGACATCTCAAGCAACTGGTAAAAGAAGAACATTCCAACCCCAAACCCTGTACAAGAAAAGAAATAACCAAAATTAGAGCAGAACTAAATAAAATTGAATTCATTTGAAATTCAGATTGAAATTGAAAAACAAAAAGAATTATAAAAAATTCTTTTGAAAACAAAAGAATTATAAAACAGATCAATAAATCAAAAAGTTGTTTTTCTTGAAAAGGTCAATAAAATAGATAAACTTTTGGCTAACATAACCAGGAAAAAAAAGTAAAATCTCTAATCTCATCAATCAGAACCGACAAAGACGAAATAACAACAGACTCCTCAGAAATTCAAAAAATCCTTAATGAATATTACAAGAAACTTTATTCTCAGAAATATGAAAATCTGAAGGAAATTGACCAATACTTGGAAGTGTGTCACCTTCCAAGTCTTAGCCAGAATCAAGTGGAAATGTTGAACAGGCCAATATCAAGTTCTGAAATAGCATCAACTATACAAAATCTCTCTAAAAAGAAAAGCCCAGGACCAGATGGCTTTACATCAGAATTCTACCAAATCTTTAAAGAGGAACTAGTACCTATATTACTCAACTTGTTCCAAAAGGTAGAAAAAGAAGGAAGACTACCCAACATGTTCTATGAAGCAAACATCACCCTGATCTCCAAATCAGGAAAAGACCCAACAAGAAAAGAAAATTATAGACCAATATCACTAATGAATATAGATGCAAAAATATTCAACAAGATCCTAACAAACAGAATCCAACAACACATCAAACAAATTATACATCATGACCAAGTCAGTTTTATCCCAGGGTCTCAAGGTTGGTTCAATATACATAAATCTATAAATGTAATCCAGCACATAAACAAATTAAAAAACAAAGACCATATGATTCTCTCAATTGATGTAGAAAAAGCTTTTGATAATATTCAGCATCCCTTCATGATCAGAACACTTAAGAAAATTGGTATAGAAGGGACATTTCTTAAACTGATAGAGGCCATCTATAGCAAACCCACAGCCAATATCATATTGAATGGAGTTAAACTGAAATCATTTCCAATCAGATCAGGAACCAGATAAGGCTGACCATTGTCTCCACTGTTCTTAACATTGTAATGGAAGAACACAATTAGGGAAGAAAAGGTGATCAAGGGTATCCATATAGGGTCAGAAGAGATCAAACTTTTGCTCTTCCCAGATGATATGATTGTATATCTGGAAAACACCAGGGATTCTACTACAAAACTCTTAGAAGTGATCAAGGAATACAGCAGCATCTAAGGTTACAAAATCAACATTCATAAATTGGTAGCCTTTATATATACCAACAATAGTTAAGCTGAAAAAAACAGTTAAGGACTCTATTCCATTCACAGTAGTGCCAAAGAAGATGAAGTATTTGGAAGTTTATCTAACAAAGGACATGAAAGATCTCTATAAAAAGAACTATGAAACTCTAAGAAAAGAAATAGCTGAAAATGTTAACAAATGGAAAAACATACCATACTCATGGCTGGGAAAAATCAACATTATTAAAATGTCCATACTACCCAAAGCAATATATAATTTCAATGCAATCCCTATTAGAGCTCAACTATCATACTTTAAAGATCTTTAAAAAATAATACTTCATTTTATAAGGAATGAGCAAAAACCTTGAATAGCCAAGACATTACTCAGAAATAAAAACAAAGCAGGAGGAATTATGCTACCAGACCTCATACTATATTATAAATCGATAGTGATCAAAACAGCATGGTAACTGGCACAAAAATAGAAGTAGATGTCTGGAACAGAATAGAGAACCAAGAGATAAATCCAGCTACTTACCATTATTTGATCTTTGACAAGCCAATTAAAAACATTCAGTGGGGAAAAGATTCCCAATTTAACAAATGGTGCTGGGTGAACTGGCTGGCAACCTGTAGAAGACTGAAACTGGACCTGCACCTTTCACCATTAACTAAGATAGATTTTCACTGGATTAAACATTTAAACTTAAGACATGAAACTATAAAAATACTAGAATAGAGTGCAGGGAAAACCCTTGACGAAATCGGGCTGGGCGAGTATTTTATGAGGAGGACCTCCCGGGCAATTGAAGCAGCTTCCAAAATACACTACTGGAACCTCATGAAACTAAAAAGCTTCTGCACAGCCAAGAACACGGTAAGTAAAGCAAGCAAATAGCCCTCAGATTGGGAGAAGATATTTGCAGATTATGTCTCTGACAAAGGTTTAATAACCAGAATCCACAGAGAACTCAAACGTATAAGCAAGAAAGGAACAAGTGATCCCATCGCAGGCTGGACAAGGGACTTCTCTGAAGAAGACAGGTACACGGCCTACAGACATATGAAAAAATGCTCATCGTCTTTAATCATCAGAGAAATGCATATCAAAACTACTTTGAGATATCATTTAACTCCAGTAAGATTAGCCCATATCACAAACTCCCAAGACCAGAGATGTTGGCGTGGATGTGGAGAGAAGGGAATACTTCTACACTGCTGGTGGGAATGCAAATTAATACATTCCTTTTGGAAAGATATTTGGAGAACACTTAGAGACCTAAAAATAGATCAGCCATTCAATCCTACAATTCCTCTACTAGGCATATACCCAGAAGACCAAAAATCACATCATAACAAAGATATTTGTACCAGAATGTTTATTGCAGCCCAATTCATAATTGCTAAGTCATGGAAGAAGCCCAAGTGCCCATCGATCCACGAATGGATTAATAAATTGTGGTATACATACACCATGGAATATTATGCAGCCTTAAAGAAAGATGGAAACCTTACCTCTTCCATGTTTACATGGATGGAGCTGGAACATACTCTTCTTAGTAAAGTATCTCAAGAATGGAAGAAAAAGTATCCAATGTACTGAGCCCTACTGTGAAACTAATTTACCGCTTTCACATGAAAGCTATAACCCAGTTATAACCTAAGAATAGGGGGAAGGGGGAAAGGGAGGAGGGAGAAGGAGGAGAGGGAAGGGGGAGATGGGTGGAGGGAGGGTTATTGGTGGGATTACACCTGCAGTTCATCTTATAAGGGTATATGTGGAAGTTAGTAAATGTAGAATGTAAATGTCTTAACACAATAACTAAGAAAATGCCAGGAAGGCTATGTTAACCAGTGTGATGAAAATGTGTCAAATAGTCTATAAAACCCGTGTGTGGTGCCCCATGATCGCATTAATGTACACAGCTATGATTTAGTAATTAAAAAAAAAAGAAAACAGAAAAAAAAGAAAATCTGTCAAACGGTCTGTAAAACCAGTATATGGTGCCCCATGATCACATTAATGTACACAGCTATGATTTAATAATAAAAAAAAGCAAAAACTGGATTACATACAGTATAATACAATTAGAATGAATATATATTTGTGTAAATACATATAATTGTATATTCTTTTATCTCTGTCAGTCTGTCTCTGTGTGTGTGTGTATATATATTTTTTAATGTATACACATTTTAAGAGATGTTATCTATATATTACTTTTCAAAGTTGAATCATGGTAGCCATGTGTACAGTATGATGTTTGCCCAAGAGGTAGCATTAACCAAATGAGTGCCAGCATCACCATGCGTCAAGTAGGACAGTCAAAGAAAATTACAAAAGCACAATTATTACCAAATGGTGCAAGATGATTTTAAAGAGGTATTTGAAATTTGAAAATGTAATGGAAGTACAATGGCAACAGAGGTGGGAGTATGCAATAAAACTTCCAACATGCTGAAAAAATGCAAGCATTCATGTGGAAAAGAAGGCTTTTCCAACTCACTCAACTTAGTGAGTTCAGCTCCTCAACTTAGCGTAGACCATTACGGGACTAATTGGAACACATTTTTTTTTTTGCAGGTACAGTTACTACTCAAGTGTACCTTTAGACATGTTATGCACATCTGTTTTACCTGCAATTAGTACACTTTTTGGAATGATCAGTTTTACTTCCAACAAGATAGCACCCCACCACACTTCCACTGAGACATGAGAGCTTAGCTTGACGAGAATTTGCCATGACAATGGATAAGATGAAGAGGTGTGGTTGAGTTCCCGCTCCACCGTTCTCCTGATTTAACACCCCTAACTTTTACCGAAGGAGGAAGTTCACCACAATCAGAAGTGTCTGGACACTGACTGTAACCACTTTGAACACCTCCTGTAATTGCAGAAGTCAAATGTGACTTTTGTGATCAAAACAGATTGAGTGTTACAATTTTAATGCAGTTTTTTCTTTCTTAAAAATGTATGTACATTTTTGTCACTCTTTTATAAATACATACACATATGCATATATACATATAAAACTGTCATATACACACATACAATGTGTTATATAGAGAGGCAATAAAACTCTATACACAGGAAAGCAAGCAAAAGAACACAGGGTCTCTGACATTGGTTCATTGCACAGAGGGATCAAGGAGGCAGAAGAATGGATTGGTTACTGGCAGGGAGAGGGAGAACCTCACTGCTTGACATAGGTTTTAGTTGAGGTCCTGACATTTCTTTTATATGTTGTTTGTATGAGTATTTGTTGCTTTATTAAAAATATTTAAGGATAACTAAATAAATGTGACTAATGATGGAATGATGAGTACAAATCAGGAATCAAGGATTATGATCAAGTTAATTCTGTGTACATGGAACTCCAATAAAATAAACGAATGTGATACAAGGTAGTTTATTAAGGAGACACAAGGTAGTGTAAGCAGTGCTATTCACATTGTAACCCCTCCTCAGAGACTTCCTTGGCCCCAGGGTTCTGACTTACTCTCTGGTGGGGATGGGGTACCATGGTTTACTTGCTTGTGTTCCACCCAATTTTTGTGGAAGCCCTTCTGACTAGTAGCAAGGGGCTGCCTGGCCAAAGTAGAAGCCACATCAGCTCCTCACATTTCACAGGATGGCAGAGCCTCGCTCATTCCCAGTTCTGGGATCCACGTTGATTGTACTACTCTCTCATTCCTTGGGGTCACTTTCCTGCCACTCTCCTGACCCAGGAACTTCCTACCATCTCCCTTGATCAAGCCAGTGAAGACTCTCTGCACATCGGCTGCACCTATGTGGGCCCCTGGCTTTCTTTCAAGTGATTCATTCCATGAATGAACGACTTAGTCTCCTCAGTGGTCATCAACTCAGTGAAAATGGAAACTGAGTTACACTGGCTAGCTATCCCACAAAAGCAAAACCGAAGGCCATAATCTGACTTACTCACACCTTCCACTTTGCAGCCATTGATGGCCATATTCTTGCTCAGGCTGATGTGCACTGCAGGTGGTGAATGTGAGGATTATAAATGAAGCCTGATGAGGAAAATGTTCCCATGCTCTTCTTGGTTTATCCTAGTTTGCCCTTCCTTGTTACAGAGGAAAGATTTTGAAAACTAAGACCAAAGAAAGCCAAAGGCTACTGATGGCTCCCACAGAGGGCTGCTTCTCCTGGGGCTTACAAAATCTGGGATATTGTCAGAGTCACCCTGGGGGCTTACAATGTAGAACAATGGTTCTTAAAGTGTGGTCGCTGGACCATCAGTGCCAGCATCCCCTGGGAATTTTTTGTAGATGCCAATTTCAGATGACATTTCAGACTTACAGAATCAGAAATTCTGGGTGGGACCTAGCTATTTGTTGGTTTACAACCCTGCAAGTGTTTCTAATAGAAGGTAAAATTGGAGAGCCACTGATAGAAAGAGTCTATCAGTGGAGATGTTGAAAGTCTAGGTGGGGCACAAGTATCAAAATGTTGACAAGACCCCCAAGTCCCTGATAATCCTAAAGTCTATCAGATGGCCCTAAGGGTCAGGAACTATTTGTCTGTCTTCCTGGACTTTAACTTCTGACTTTAATTAACAAATGTCCCACTAACTGTGGAGTGTCTCTTCTGTCCTGCTCTGTTCCCTATGGCTTGTCAATCCCACTCTAAACTCAAAGTAGTCTGATTTGTTCCCTCAGGTCTATTCACCTGTAATAGTAGTGTCAACAGAGTGTTGTGCATATTTTCTTGGTAAAAAAAAAAAAATGAATCCAATTTCTCCTGTTTTAGCCTAAATTATATATCCTTTTTAGACAGCTTTTCCCAATTAAAAAACAAACTTTACACAATAGTTCCACATTTCTCACTTGGTTAGCAAGGGTTTTTTTGAAGATATTTATAAAAGCTTTAGACCATGGCAACCTGGTCCAGGGAGTATGAGTTGAGGTTGAACCCAGGCAAGGTGATCCCAGGTGCATGGACAGGAACAGAGGTGCCTCCAAGTAGGACTGATGACCTTGCCTCAAACCCATAGTCTATGCCCCTGCCCTGTCTTTCTTGGGTCTGAAAGCTATGTAAATAACATTGCATATTCAGACAATTCAGCTTTTGGCAACTCCTTTTTTTTTTTTTTTTTACTATGGTAATTGCATATTCAGACCATTCAGCTTTTGGCAACTCCTTTTTTTTTTTTTTTACTATGGTAAAATGTATATAACATAAAACTTACCATCTTGGGGCGGCGCCTGTGGCTCAGTCAGTAAGGCACCGGCCCCATATACCGAGGGTGGCGGGTTTAAACCCGGCCCTGGCTGAACTGCAACCAAAAAATAGCCAGGCGTTGTGGTGGGTGCCTGTAGTCCCAGCTACTCGGGAGGCTGAGGCAAGAGAATCGCTGAAGCCCAGGAGTTGGAGGTTGCTGTGAGCTGTGTGAGGCCACGGCACTCTACCGAGGGCTATAAAGTGAGACTCTGTCTCTACAAAAAAAAAAAAAAACTTACCATCTTAAGTATTTTTAAGTGTGTATTTCCCTGGCATTAAGTGTATTCATACTGCTGTACAACCATCAACACCATCCATCTTTAGAAACTTTTCATTGTACAAAATTGAAACTCTCAATAAACAACTCCCCATTACTCCGTTCTTCCAGTTCCTGGAAACTACCAACCTAATTTCTTACTCTATGACTCTGGCTATTGTAGATACTGCTTATAAGTTGACTGATAGAATTTTTGTCTCTTAGTGTTTGGCTTACTACATAGTTCTCTTAGCATAATGCTTTCAAGGACGATTGAAGTTGTAGCGTGCATTGGATTCATTGGAATATTCATTCCTTTTTAAGGCTGAATAATATTCCATGGTATGTATATACCACATTTTGTTTATACTTTCATTCATTGACAGACATATGGGTTCTTTCTACCTTTTGACTTTTGTGAATAATGCTGCTGTGAACATGGATGTAGTACAGAAACATCTGTTTTAGTCTCTGCTTTTAATTCTTTGGGATATATGTGTAGAAGTGAAATTTCTGAATCATACGGTAATTCCATGTAAATTTTTTAGAAGTTGTTAAACTGTTTTCCACAATGCTACACCAATTTAAATTCCTTCCAGCAAGGCACACAGACTCCAATTTTTCCACATTCATACCACTTTGGGAGCATTTGTAAAAGCTATTTATTACAAGGTAATAGCTGAAGGAAAAAACAGCATCTTGTTTGTGCCTGTCATTCTAGTGATAAGCACAGGACCTCTTAGGGAGAAAGTGTTGAGTACATGTTCACAGATGGACATGGGTGAATGAATGGATGAATACAAATAATGCTTATTACATGTCTCTTTTGTAAAATCTCTATAACTCAATAGTGGTGCTTCCCCACTCTTTATAAGCCCATAGTCATTTGAACTTCTCTTAAACCACTAAACATATTATACTCAATTTTCAAAGTAATGGGACTTTTATTTTCCCTGAAGACTGTGAATTTCTTTCTTTCTTTCCTTCTTTTTTGTAGAGACAGAGTCTCACTGTACCACCCTCGGGTAGAGTGCCATGACGTCACATGGCTCTCAGCAACCTCTAACTCTTGGGCTTGTGCGATTCTCTTGCCTCAGCTTCCCAAGCAGCTGGGACTACAGGTGCCTGCCATAACACCCAGCTATTTTTTTGTTGCAGTTTGGCTGGGGCTGGGTTTGAACCCACCACCCTCAGCATATGGGGCTGGCGCCCTACTCACTGAGCCACAGGCACTGCCCAACTGTGAATTTCTTAAGAGGAAAGTCTGTGGATAGACTCTTCTTGATCTGATCATGTCTTTCCCATTCTTCAAGGCCTACATCTCCCTTTCCCAGAATACCTTTCCTAACCCTTGCAGCTCACCAAAATTTTGTCCCACTGAGTATTAGCCATTAATTAGTTGGCCCAATCATTGACAGCCTCAGGAATATTGAATGACTCAAAGGAACCCATTTAAAATAAATTAATCTCTAATTCAACACAAGTTATTGACCACCTACCATGTGCTGGTACTTGAGATTATGAGATGATAAGGTATCATCCTTGCCCTTGAGAAAAACATATAGTATTTATTTCACTATCAGAAGGCTGTATAAGTAACCACAAGAATGCAAAGAGAGTGGCTAGTGAGCTAATTAAAGGATCTAAGATGTAAGGTTGATAAAAGGCTTCACAGAGAAGACACTTTTTTAAGCTGAATCTTGGGAAAGTGGAGTTTTCCAAATATACAGAGTGGAGACTTTGCAATCCAGGCAAAGGGAATTGTGAAACCAAAGTATGTAATCATAAAAGAGGCTAGGATTTTTTTTTTTTTTTAAACCTACAAGTGTGGCAGCTTTGCTGAAGGGACAGGTGAATGTGAAAAGAATGTGTGTCTGGCTTTGACTTTCTTATCCAGCTGCATTTCATACTGCCGAGACACCCACTCATATTTCTGTCACATAGGTCATTGTGTCCACCAAACATGCAGTGTTTGCCCCTGTCTCTATTTGCACCAACCTCCCTTTCCTGATTGGAAAGCCAGTCTTCATCCTCCTTTTCTGGGTCCATAGATATCTAGTGTTTTGCCCTGAAGACCCAGATGTGGTAGGATGAGTTAATAATTACTCATAGAGTGACCATTGACAAAAAGAAGCTGGAAAAGACAAAGGGATTCTGGAGATAATGGAGACTATACTGGTTTGTCCCAGGTTTGAGTTATCACTATCAGGCCTAGAAAAGAAGAGAGAAACAAATAACTGATACTTCCATTCAAGATGGTAAACTGAATATACACACAACCCTGAGCTCCCTCCAGAACCCATGCGATGTGCCAATAAACTCAACAAGAAGAATAGGGAGAAAAGTAATAGCAACAAAAACGTTTGAAGCTTGAAATCAAAAGGACCAGTGAATATCTGGCTAGACAACTCAAGAAAGCTATATCGTAAGCCAGTGGTAGGAAAAGCTTCCAATGACAGAAGAAATCTCAAAAGGCTCTAGAATTTATAGCTCCATGTACCTCTAGACATGGAAATATGGGTGAAGTTAAAAGGAACAGGATCTGTTAAAATTCAATTTGATGCTGTAAAACCTTCAATTTCCTTCCTCACTCCAGCAGAAGAATTAATATTTATTCTCTGACGATTGGAAAACAGATGCTCGCTTGGAATACAAAGAGAGGCAGAGTTGAGAGTGAGGGAAAGCTGAACCGCACTCCCCACCACCACCTTCCAGCCCTCTTCTCTCCCTTTTGCAGTGAAGTCGTTTGAGATTCTTGTGTATTAATCCCTTGAAAGGTAAATACGTTGCAAATATTTTCTCCTATTCAATAGTTTCTTCACTCTGTTTATCGCTACTTTTACTTTTAGTTTAATATAGTTCCATTGTCCATGTTTTTTATTCTTGTTATCTGTGCTGTTACAGTCTTAGCCATGACATCCATGGTTAAACTAACCTCCTAGTGTTTTCCCTATGTTTTCTTCAAGTAGTTTTATAGCAAAGTTTTAGTCCAACTTGGTCTGATTTTTGGATGTGATGAGAGGCAGGGGTCCACTCTCATTCTCCTACACATAGATATTCAATTTTTCTAGCACCATTTATTGAAGTGTCCTTTCCCCAGTGTATCATCTTGATGTCTTTTTAAAAAGTTAGTTATCTGCACAAATGTGCATTCATTTCTGGACCCTATATTCTATTCTATTAGTCCATATGTCTGCTTTTATACAAATAACATGCTGAATGCTGTTTTGGTTACTGTAGCCTTGTAATATGTTTTAAAGTCAGGAGTGTCATGCTTCCAGCTTTGTTCTTTTTGTGAGGATTACTTTGGCTATTTGAGCTTTCTTTTGGTTCTACACAAATTTTAGAATTGATTTTTTTCTATTTCTGTGAACAATGACATTGTTATTTAGACAAAAATTGCATTAAATTCTTCTCTTGCCTGATTGCTCTGTGACTTCCATTATTATGTTGATTAGGATTAATAAAATTGGTACCTTTGTCTTGTTCTTGAGGGAAGGGATTTCATCTTTTCTACATTCAGTATGATGTTAGCTGTGGATTTATCATATATTGCCTAATTGTATTGGCTAGAACTTCCAGCCCTACATTAAATAGTAATAGTGACAGAGGACAATTTTGTCTGGTTCCAGTTCTAAGAGTTTTCTCAGTTTTACTTTTAGCTTTTCAGTTTTACTCCAATCAGTAAAATATTAGCTATGAGTTTTCCATAGATAGCTTTGATCAGTTTCAGAAATGTGCCACGTATGCCTGTACTCTACAGTGTTCTAATTAGAAAAGGATGCTGGATTTTATCAAATGCTTTTTAAGTATCTATTGAGATGATTGTATGGTCTTTGTTTTTGCTTCTATTAATACGGTGGATAACGTTTATGGACTTGCATAGGTTAAAACAGCCTTTCATCCCTGGGATGAAGCCTACTTGATGTATGACTTTTTTTCATGATAAGCTGTAATCTATTGGCTAGGATTTTGTTGAGAATTTTTACATCTATATTCATGAGTGAAATTGGTCTGAAATTCTCCTTTTTTCCTGGTTTTGGTATCAGGGTGATGTTTGCTTCATAGAACGTGTTGGGGAAGATTCCTTCCTCCTCAATTCTTTGGAATAATTTCTGCAGTACAGGAATAAGCTCTTCCTTAAAGATTTGATAGAACTCTGTATGAAGCCATCTGGACCAGGGCATTTTTTGGTTGGAAGATTTTTTCTTTCTTTTGCATGGTCTAATCTGTTGTTGATACTTTCTATTGCATCTTTAAGTTCCCTAATTGACTGCTTCAGTTCCTTCATCTCCTCTATATCTTTTCTATATTCTTCATATGGTTCATCTTATATTTGTTTGTTTTTGGATTTCCTTTTGGTTATTTTCCACTTTATTAGCAGTTTCCTTCATTGTTTCCATCATTTCCTTCATTGTTTTCATCATCTGTAAATCTCTCCTCAGTCCACTTAAAAGGCACTTTAAACTGCTAACCTTGACTAAGTAGAAGCTTTCCCAGGAAAGCAATTGTCGCTGGGATCACTCCTGAAGTGGCTGTCTGTTTACCCAGAGTGCCAAACCGGTCTTGCTTTATGCCCCTGGGGGCTAAGGCTGTAAGGCATTTCAGTCCTTGCCTTTAGGCTGCTCAGTCACTCCTGCACAATCCTTGCTCTGTGACCCTGAGAGCGGAGCTTGCCAGGGCAGTTCTCCTACAATGGCTTTGTGCAGCCCACAGCCAAACACTATTAGCTCCGTCTGGCTCAGTGGCTCAGTCTGGGGCCCTAGACAACACTTAAAGTCCTCCACCCTCTTTCCCAAGTTCTCCCAAGGTAGTTCAACTGAGTGCCAAGTCCAAAAAAAACAAAACAGCTCACATGTAAGGCCTTTCCACTTTGCAATCTCACTTCTGCTGTACTTACAGCTGCTGGCGGGATTATACCTAACAAACATACTCAACCACTTGCCAGTTCTCCACTGCTTTTGTCCTCTTCATGGGGTCCAGAAGTCTCACACTGACTCCCTGAGTCCCCAAAAGGATGTTTCTTGGTGGATCTACCAACCAGAAATGCCTGGAGTCTTCTCTCCCCAGACTCACCATCCTCAGTTGCAAGGAAGCTGTTACTCAGCTGCCATCTTGCTCCAGGATCACTCCAAACCTTGCTTCTGTTTAATTTTTAAAAGATGATTCTCAGGTTCATGATTGGCAAATAAATGAACTTGGAAATTCTTACATAGGCCATTGTCTTTCTACTTTTTTTTTTTATTAAATCATAACTGTATACATTGATATGATCATGGGGCATCATACACTCACTTCATAGACCATTTGACACATTTTTATCACAATGGTTAACATAGCCTTTCTGGCGTTATCTCAGTTACTGTGCCAAAACATTTACATTCTACATTTACCAAGTTTCGCAAATACCCCTGTATGATGCACCACAGGTGTGATCCCACCGATCCCCCTCCCTCTACCCACCACCCCACCTCCCTTTCCCACTTCCCCCTATTGTTAGGTTGTAACTGGGTTATAGCTTTCATGTGAGAGCCCCAAATTAGTTTCATAGTAGGGCTGTGTACATTGGGTACTTTTTCTTCCATTCTTGAGATACTTTACTAAGAAGAATATGTTCCAGCTCCATCCATGTAAACATGAAAGAGGTAAAGTCTCCATCTTTCTTTAAGGCTGCATAGTATTCCATGGTGTACATATAACACAATTTATTAATCCATTCATGGATCAGTGGGCACTTGGGCTTTTTCCATGACTTAGCAATTATGAATTGGGCTGCAATAAACATTCTGGTACAAATATCTTTGTTATGTTGTGATTTTTGGTCTTCTGGGTATATGCCCAGCAGAGGGATTACAGGATTGAATGGCAGATCTATTTTTAGATCTCTGAGTGCTCTCCATATATCTTTCCAAAAGGAATGTATTACTTTGCATTCCCACCAGCAGTGCAGAAGTGTTCCCTTTTCTCCGCATCCATGCCAACATCTCTGGTCTTGAGATTTTGTGATATAGGCTAGTCTCAGTGGAGTTAGATGATATCTCAAAGTAGTTTTGATTTGCATTTCTCTGATGATTAAAGATGATGAGCATTTTTTCATATGTCTAAAGGCCATGTGCCTGTCTTCTTCAGAGAAGTTTCTCTTCAAATCCCTTGCCCAGCCTGCGATGGGATCCCTTGTTTTTTTCTTGCTCATGCGTTTGAGTTCTCTGTGGATTCTGGTTACTAAACCTTTGTCAGAGATATACCCTGCAAATATTTTCTCCCATTCTGAGGGCTGTTTGCTTGCTTTACTTACAGTGTTCTTAGCTGTGCCGAAGCTTTTTAGTTTGATCAAGTCCCAGTAGTGTATTTTTGAAGCTGCTTCAATTGCCCGGGGGGTTCTCCTCATGAAATACTCACCCAGACAAATTTCTTCAAGGGTTTTCCCTGCATTCTCCTCTAGTATTTTTATAGTTTCATGTCTTAAGTTTAAATCTTTAATCCAATGAGAGTCTAACTTAGTTAATGGTGAAAGGTGTGGGTCCAATTTCAGTCTTCTGCAGGTTGCCAGCCAGTTCACCCAGCACCATTTGTTAAATAGGGAATCTTTTCCCCACTGAATGTTTTTAATTGGCTTGTCAAAAATCAAATAGCGGTAAGTAGCTGGATTCATCTCTTGGTTCTCTATTCTGTTCCAGATATCTACTTCTCTGTTTTTGTGCCAATACCATGCTGTTTTGATCACTATCGCTTTGTAGTAAAGTCTGAGGTCTGGTAGTGTGATTCCTCCTGTTTTGTTTTTATTTCTGAGTAATGTCTTGGCTATTTGAGGTTTTTTCTGATTCCATACAAAACGAAGTATTGTTTTTTCAAGATCTTTAAAATATGACAGTGGAACTTTAATAGGGAGTGCGTTGAAATTATATATTGCTTTGGGTAGTATGGACATTTTGACAATGTTGATTCTTCCCAGCCATGAGCATGGTATGTTTTTCCATTTGTTAACATTTTCAGCTATTTCTTTTCTTAGAGTTTCATAGTTCTCTTTATAGAGATCTTTTACGTCTTTTGTTAGGTAAATTCCCAAATGTTTCATCTTCTTTGGCACTACTGTGAATGGGATAGAGTCCTTAACTGCTTTTTCAACTTGACTGTTGTTGGTGTATATAAAGGCTACCGATTTATGGATGTTGATTTTGTAACCTGAGACACTGCTGTATTCCTTGATCACTTCTAGGAGTTTTGTAGTAGAGTCCCTAGTGTTTTCCAGATACACAATCATATCATCTGCGAAGAGCGAAAGTTTGATCTCTTCTGACCCTATATGGATACCCTTGATCGCCTTTTCTTCCCTAATTGTGGTGGCTAAAACTTCCATTACAATGTTGAAAAGCAATGGAGACAATGGGCAGCCTTGTCTGGTTCCTGATCTGAGTGGAAATGATTCCAATTTAACTCCATTCAATATGATATTGGTTGTGGGTTTGCTGTAGATGGCCTCTATCAGTTTAAGAAAAGTCCCTTCTAGACCAATTTTCTTGAGTGTTCTGATCATGAAGGATGCTGGATATTATCAAAAGCTTTTTCTACATCAATTGAGAGAATCATATGGTCTTTGTTTTTTAATTTGTTTATGTGCTGAATTACATTTATAGATTTACGTATATTGAACCAGCCTTGACACCCTGGGATAAAACCAACTTGATCATGATGTATAATTTGTTTGATGTGTTGCTGGATTCTTTTTGTTAGGATCTTGTTGAATATTTTTGCATCTATATTCATTAGTGAAATTGGTCTATAATTTTCTTTTCTTGTTGGGTCTTTTCCTGGTTTGGGGATCAGGGTGATGTTTGCTTCATAGAACGTGTTGGGTAGTCTTCCTTCTTTTTCTACATTTTGGAACAGGTTGAGTAATATAGGTACTAATTCCTCTTTAAAGGTTTGGTAGAATTCTGACGTGAAACCATCTGGTCCCAGGCTTTTCTTTTTAGGGAGGTTTTGTATAGTTGATGCTATTTCTGAACTTGATATGGGTCTGTTCAACATTTCCACTTGATTCTGGTTAAGTCTTGGAAGGTGGCGTGCTTCCAAGTATCGGTCTATTTCCTTCAGATTTTCATATTTCTGAGAATAAAGTTTCTTGTAATATTCATTAAGGATTTTTTGGATTTCTGATGAGTCTGTGGTTATTTCGTCTTTGTTGTTTCTGATTGATGATATTAGAGATTTTACTCCTTTTTTCCTGATTAGGTTGGCCAGAGGTTTATCTATTTTATTGACCTTTTCAAAAAACCAGCTTTTTGATTTATTGATCTGTTGTATTATTCTTTTGTTTTCAATTTCATTTAATTCTGCTCTAATTTTGGTTATTTCTTTTCTTCTACTGGGTTTGGGGTTGGAATGTTCTTCCTTTTCCAGTTGCGTGAGATGTCCCATTAAGTTGTTAACTTCCTCTCTTTCCGTTCTCTTGAGGAAGGCTTGCAGTGCTATAAATTTCCCTCTTAGAACTGCCTTTGCAGTGTCCCAGAGGTTCTGATAGTTTGTGTCTTCATTGTCGTTTTGTTCCAAAAAATTGGCGATTTCTTTCTTAATCTCATCTCTGACCCAGCTATCATTCAGCATAAGGTTATTTAACTTCCATGTTTTTGTATGAGTATGCAGATTCCTGTTGTTACTCAATTCAAGTTTTATTCCATGATGGTCCGAGAAGATGCATGGAATAATTTCTATTCCTTTAAATTTATTGAGGTTAGACTTGTGACCTAAAATGTGATCAATTTTGGAGTAAGTCCCGTGGGCTGATGAGAAGTATATGTATTCAGTTTTGTTGGGATGAAATGTTCTGTAGATGTCTGATAAATCTAAATATTGGATGGTTAGGTTTAAATCTAAGATTTCTTTGCTCAGCTTCTTGCTGGAGGATCGATCCAACACTGCCAAAGGAGTGTTGAAATCTCTGATGATTACAGAGCTGGAGGAAATCAAGTTACTCATGTCTGCTAGAGTTTCTCTTATAAATTGAGGTGCATTCTGGTTGGGTGCATAGATATTAATAATTGAGATCTCATCATGTTGAGTATTACCCTTAACAAATATGAAGTGACCATTCTTGTCCTTCCTTAATTTTGATGGTTTAAAGCCTACTGTATCTGCAAATAAAATTGCAACACCTGCTTTTTTCTGATTACCATTTGCCTGAAATATGGATGACCATCCTTTCACCCTGAGTCTGTATTTGTCTTTTAAGTTAAGATGTGACTCTTGTATGCAACAAATATCTGGCTTCAGTTTTTGCATCCAGTCAGCTAACGTATGCCTCTTTAGAGGACAGTTTAAGCCATTCACATTGATGGAGAGTATTGATAAATCTGGTGGAATTTTGGGTATCAAATTTTTCAAAGGTCCAGTGGACATTTTTAATCCTTTCGCCAGTGTGGAAGTTGGAGTTTGATCCAAAGTTTCTGAGTGAGTTTACTTTTGTGGTATAGGATTGGGTTGGTCATTGTGGAGGATAGGTCTGAGAATACCCTGAAGAGCTGGTTTACTAATGGCAAATTTTTTCAACATATGAATGTCATTGAAGGATTTAATTTCTCCATCATAGATGAAACTCAGTTTAGCTGGATACGAGATCCTGGGTTGAAAGTTATTTTGCTTTAGGAGATTAAAAGTTGATGACCACTCTCTTCTGGCTTGAAAATTTTCAGCAGAGAGATCTGCAATTATTCTAATATTCTTACCTTTGTACGTAATAGTTTTCTTTCGCCGTGCTGCTTTGAGAATCTTCTCTTTCATGTTAACTTTAGTGAAGCTAATTGTGATATGTCTGGGGGAATGACTTATTGGGGTTGAATCATGCTGGGGTTCTGAAGCTGTCTGCTTTCTGAATTTCAGATTCTCTAGGCATGTCTGGAAAATTTTCTTTCATAATTTCATGCAGAAGGGCCTCTGTGCCCTTCGAGGCCACTTCATCATTCTCAGAAATCCCAATAATTCATATATTGCTTTTTTTCAAATTATCTGAGAGCTCTCTGAGTGAGTGATCCGTTTTTGCTCTCCATTTCTCTTCCTCTTTGAGAGATTGGGAGCATTCGAAGACTTTATCTTCAATGTCAGAAATCCTTTCTTCTGCTTGCTCCATTCTGTTGCTGAGGGATTCTACTGTATTTTTCATATCTTTGAGGGCTGTAAATTCTTGCTTCAGTGTGTCTAAGTCTTTGGTGGTTTTGTCTTTAAATTGGTTAAATTCTTGAGACAACTTTTGAATTTCTCCTCGAATTCCTAATTCCATTTTATTAATCTTGTCTGCAATCCAAATTCTGAATTCAATTTCTGACATCTCAGCCAGTTGTTTATGAATGGGATCTTCAATCACATCTGCTGTATCTTTTCTTGGGGGGGTTGATCTATTCTGGTTATTCATGTTACCAGAGTTTTTCCACTGATTCCGCCCCATGGTTATTTTACTCCCTTTGATTTTTCCCCTGGGGCTTTATCAAGGGCCCGTACAGTGTTGTGGCCTGAGAAACTGGGGACCTGTCTTGTGTGGTGGAGTTAAGTGGTTCTGTCTTGTTTTCAGCTGGTTTCTGTTAGATCCTATTGCAACTTCTACTCTGGCTTGAAGTCTCAGCTGTGTGGAAAAATCAGCAATTAAGTCACCCCGCCTACCCCCCTCTGGCCCCAGTTGGAAAAGGAGAATCAAACCTTCCTACAACCGCACACCCAGGGCACCGCCTGAAAAGTCCTCAGTCTATTAGCCCAGTTCAAAAGGTCCAAATCAACTGTCTCAATCGGCACCTGTCTCGGGTGGGAGAGTTCAAGAGGTCTCTGGGAACTGGATCACAGGGGCCTGGTGACTCCTCTGACACGGCTCATCCCAGTGCAGCGTGGAGTCAGGAGGAGCCACCCAGCAAACAGAGCAGTCTGGGAAGGTTGACGTCTCCTTCCCCACTTTGCCCCTCCGTCAGACCCAGTCACTGCTATCTCTGCAGATGGCTAACCCAGTTGCCTGCAGTGAACAGACACTCCAGGGGTTTGCACCTGCCTGAGTCGCAAGGAAGTTTGCCAGGCCCCTGCAGACTGCCGCTATTTAGCAGGAGGAGATGGGGCCTGACATCTTTGAGTGCTTGATGCAGGTGATGGGAAGGAGGTGTTCACTCAGGCTTAGCCCCATCCCTGATGGGTGCTGTTAACAGAACAGAACAGAACGGACAACTTTGCAGGGTTCTGTCTCTGTTCCTGTCGAAATCGCCTACAGAAGACGGGCTCTTCTGAGTTCAAACGTCTTTGCTGCTGGAGGTTTGTGTCCCCTTTGCTGCTGAAGGCTTGTGTCTGATCACCTCTATGGGTTGGCCCCACCCTGGAAGCTTCCCGGGTTTGTGACCAGTGTCAGGAAATCCCCCGCTCACCTGTGGCCTCCTCTGGTTGCCCAGGGAGACAGGGGGTGTGGCCTCAGAATATCCAGAAGTGAGCCGTTCTGCCGTTAAAGAAAAAACGGCTGTTGCTCTGCCTCCAGGGAACTGCCGCTCTGGTGTGGGCACTCAGCCGACCCTTTTCTCCTCTGTCTCACGCCCCAGAGTCAGCACTGAGCAGCCGCAGTTTATGCTGGGTCCACACCCCTCGAGAGATCCCCCAAGAATCCGAACTCTTGGGGGACAGGCCCCCAGACCCCGAGTGGGAGTGGGGGGGGAGCTAGAGTTTCATTCAGTTTTATACCTGGCTGTACTGTTGCCCACCCGGGGAGGGCTGCTGCACCGCACCACAGGGAAGTGCCACCAAGGCTTGATTTCCCTTCAGCAGAGTGCCCTCTCCTTGCTCACGTGTCTCAGAGTCAGTGCTGACCTGACACAGCTCGGGCACTGTGCACTCCCCTCGAGAAATCACCCAAGGATCCGAACTCCTGGGGGATAGGCCTCCAGACCCCGAGTGAGAGTAGGGGCACTCAGCGGGGAAGCTAGAGTTTTATTCAGTTTTGTGTAGTAATGTTGCCCGGGGAGGGCTGCTGCACTGCACCACAGGGAAGTGCCGCTGAGGTGTGACTCCCCCTCAGCCCGGTGCCCTCTCCTCACTTGCGTGCCTCAGAGTGAATGCTGACCAGTCACAACTCGGGAACTGTCCACTCCCCTTGAGAAATCACTCAAGGATCCGAACTCCTGGGGGACAGGTCTCCAGACCTCAGTGGGCGGGAGGGGAGTGTTGAGGATTCAGGGTTGCTGGCAAAGGATTTTTAAAGTTTTATTCAGTTTTATGCCCAGCAGGAGAACGCCACGGCACCCCAGTAGGGGAGGTAGGTCCAGTTTTTAGAAGGTCTCTCCCGTGGAGTGTAGTGGGAGGGCCTTTAATTTCTGCCCGTTTGTTTAATTGTGGGGCTCTTCAGCCAGTCTCATGGGGGAGGGGGACTCCCGTCCTCTTGGTGGTGGATTTTGTACCTTTTGTTTGCGTCCTTGTGATCACAGCTTGCCTCAGCGGTGTTGATGTGCGTTCTTCAACCTTCTCTCTTGGTGTGGCTCAAGTCCACCAGGATACTTACTAAATTCCTGTCCCTTAACTCTCCTTCTGGACGGGAGCCTCTGTTGAAAGCTGGCTTCAGTCCACCATCTTGTCTCCCTCCCCTCGTCTTTCTACTTTTTGATGTAAGTATTTATTGCTATAAACTTCTACCTTAACATTGCTTTTTCTGTATCTCATAGGTCTGAATATATTGTGTTTATTTTATGTTTCAGGATTTAAAAGAAATTTTCTTCCTAATTTCTTTCTTAACCAAATAGTCATTCAGAAGCATTTCTATGTATTTATACAGTTTCAATGTTCTTGTTACTATCAATTTCTAGTTTTATTCCATTGAAATATGACAAGATACTCAATATAATTATGATCTTTTTATTTGCTGAGATTTGTGTCCTAACAGATGGCCTATCTTGGAGAATGATCCTTGTACACATGAGAGAAATCTTTACTCTGTAGCTGTTGAATGAAATGTTCTGCAAATATCTTTTAGGTCCATACAGTCCAGTGGTTTTCAACTTTCCTAAAGCCATGACCCTTTAATACAGTTCCTATGGGTTGCGACCCATGGGTTGAGAACCGCTAATATAGTCTAATATGCAGTTTAAATTCAATGTTTCTATTTAGATGGTGTCTAATGCTGAGTGGGGTATGAAGACCTTAAGATCCCTTTGATGTTAACACACATTTTTAGAATTATTATATTCGCTTGCTAATAGATCCTTTTATTACACTCCTTTATAATGACCTTCTTTGTCACTTTTTACTATTTTTGACACTCTCTGTATAGTTTTACAAATGAGATGTGTTTCTTGTATACAACATATAGTTGAGTTATATGTTTAATTTGTTCATTAAGGCTATACCTTTTAAGTACAAATAAGAATATTATTGATTTGTGAAGGCTTATTTCTGTCATTTTATTAATTGATTTCTTGTTCTTTTGTATATCTTTTGTTCTCTTATTCAATTTTATCACTTACTATTGTGATTTGGTAGTACTCTATATTGGTAACATTTGAGCTTTTTCTCTGCCTTGTTTGTGTGTTTTATCTACCTGTGTTATTTACATTTTCATATGTTTTCATGATGGTACATTTTTGTTCTTTAGTTTTCATTTATAGCACTTTCTTAAACATTTCTTGTAGTGTTGGTTTAGTGCTAATGATTTTTCTTAGCTTTTGCACATCTGAAAAAGACTATTTATCCTTCACTTATGAAAAATAAATTTGCTGAGCATAATATTTTTAGTGACAATTATTTTCAATCAGAGTTTTGAACATATCATTCCATTCTCTCATGACCTGTAAAGTTTCTACTAAAAGAAAAATCTCTGTGAGTCTGATGAGAGATTCCTTTAGTAATAAATAGATGTTTTTCTCTTGCTATTTTAAAGATTTTCTCTTTGTCTTTTACTTTTGACAATTTGATTATCATATGCTATGAATATCTTTTTAATTTATATCTATTAGGGGATCATTGAGTCTCTTATATTTGGATTTTTTGTCATTGTTGAGACAGAGTCTCACTTTGTCATCCTCAGTAGAGTGCCGTGGTATCATAGCTCGCAGCAACCTTCAACTCTTGTGCTTAAGCAATTCTCTTGCTTCAGCCTCCCAAGTAGCTGGGAATACAGGTGTCTGCCACAATACCTGGCTATTTTCTGTTGCAGTTGCCATTGTTGTTTAGCAGGCCCAAGCCAGGCACGAAACCACCAGCTTTGGTGTATGTGGCTGAATAATTCAATGAATTATTCAGTTCTAGAATTTTTGTTTTGTTATTTTTCATATATCTATCTCTTTGGTAAATTTCTTATTCATATACTGAGTTATTTCTCTAATTTCTTTGAATTGTTTTTCAATGTTTTCAATGTTTTTCAATGAGATACTGTTGTTCGATATCACATTGAGCTTGTTTAGTATAAATATTTAAAATTACTTTTACAGGATTTTTTAAGTTTCTTTTTGATTGAGATCTGTTACTGGAGAACTTTGTGTTCTTTTTAAAGTGTCATATTTCCTTGCTTTTTTTTTCTCTTGTGTCCTTACATTGATATATGCACATCTGATATAACAGTTACTTTTTCTAATTTTTTAAATTTGCTTTTATGGAGGAAGACTTTTGTGAAGATGTGTCTATGGTATTTGTTGGGTAGGGCACTCTGGCTTTTATTATGGTTGTGTACAGTAGTATAATCCCTGCATGATTTCCTGGGGTGTGTCTGTGATTTCCTCAATGGCTTGTTGTGCACTGTTAGTAAAGGCTGTGGTTAATTTTGGTGAGAACTGGGATGCCAGATGGGTCAGTCTTGGAGCCCCAGTGGTGCCAGTTGAGTGCTGAACATGTTTGTCTTTGTGTTCTAGGGTAACATATGTTGGCATCAGTGTCAGTGGATCTAGACAGGCTAATTTTTTGAGTCTCCATGTGGCTTACTTGGGCACCAGGAATGGCAATGAGAGCCATATGGGTAGGTGGATTCTCAAGCTCCTAACCAGTAGTCACAACATGAGTGATAGAAATAGCAGTGGTAGGACAGCCTTTTGGGACACAAGTAGCTGGTGTGAGTGTTAACTCCTGTTGGCTTGGCAGACCAGTCTCCAGGCCCACAGGTGACATATGCAAATGGGTGCTAGTTGTGCTGGTAGCAGAAAGTTGAGTGGGCCCAACCTCAAACCCAGAAGAGTGCTTAGCTGCCAACAGTGGTGGACTGAACTAGATAACACCCAGGACCCTAGAATTGTGCCTAGGTACTCAAGATTCAGTCTTTGAGGAGAAAGTTAGTAGTCATTTGTCTCTTAACACCAGTAACATTCTGAGAAATGCATCATTAGGCAATTTTGTTGTGTAAAAATCATACTTACATACATTACACAAACCTAGATGGTATAGCCTCCAACACACCTAGGCCATAAGAAATAGTCTATTGCTCCTGGGCTACAAACCTATACAGTACATTACTATGCTGAATAACATAAGCAACTGGAACACAAATAATAATTATTTGTGTATATAAACATAATTAAACATGGAAAAGGCACAATAAAAATATAGTATAAAAGATAACAAATGGCCTTGATGTATAGGGCATTTACCATGAATGGAGCTTACAGGACTGGAAATTGCTCTGAATGAGTAAATGTGAGTGGTGAATGAATGTGAAGGACAGGATATTACTGTACACTACTGTAGAATTTATAAACATTTTAGCCTACACTAAATTCATTTTAAAAATAAAGTAATGGTACTATGACATTACAATAGCTATGACATTACTTGGTGATGGGAATTTTTCAACTCTATTATAATCTCTTGGGACCACTTTCATATATGTGGTCCATCATTGACTAAAACATCCTTATGTGGTGCATGGCTATGCTCTTGGTAACTATTGGAACAATGGCAAGTAGAAAGAACTATCCTCCAAACTGCTTTTTATCCATCACAGTTGATCTCTAACCCAGGCCCCCACTAATTCCCTCGAACCTGTTGACAACAGATTCACTAGTGCTTATGTCTACATCTTCTGCCACTGAGAGCTCTCTCCTAATGTAACATACACCTGTTGCTACTTGATCCTCTTTATAGCTCCATGGCAAGGTGAGACCAATGTTCATAATAGACAGGTAAGGTAGATAGGAGGACAAGTTAAGCCGCCAGTGATCGCTTATCCCACTCCCACCCTCCACTCCCAATTTGCTCTTGGGTATGCAGAAGGAGAGCTCCCGCCCCCTCCATCCTGTTGTGCTTTCTTTAAATAGCCGGTAAGTCTTGTTTATTCAATATCCAAAATGAAACAAGTTCTAGTCTACAAATGTCCTCTCTGGCTGGGGGGCTCTTTCTCAGATGAGGCTTTATGTGGCTGCCAGGATAGGCCGTAGACAATGTTTCTTTTTGGTTTTTATTGGTTGTTGTCTTATTTATTTATTTATTTATTTATTTTCTGAGATAGGGTTTCACTTTGTTACCCTTGGTAGAGTGCCATGGTGTTACAGCTCACAGCAAACTCAAATTGTTGGGCTCAAGAGATTCTCTTGCCTCAGCCTCCCGAGTAGCTGGATCTATAGGGGCCCACTGCAAGGCCCAGTCAGCTCTTTTTAGAGACAGGGTCTCAGTCTTGCTCAAGCTGGTCTTGAACCTATGACCTCAGGCAATCCACCTGCCTCAGCCTCCCAGAGTGCGAGGATTATAGGCGTAAGCCACTGCACCTGGCCTACAGTCACTGTTTCATGAGTTTCAAAAGGCTCAAGCTTCTGGATAATATATCGTAGCACTAGATAAAGTGCAGATGCATAATGAGATTCTTTTTGCTTGGCTTCTTGAAAATCTCAAGCGTAAGTATTATAAGTCATGGGTTTGAAGGTAGACAGCCTGGGACCTTCCCCTCAAACCAGGAAACTGTGTAGACTTGGACAAGTCCCATACCTTTCGGATTTTATTTTCCTCACCTATGACATCCCATGCAGTAGACACATCTTTAAATCTCTATTTCTTTTAGCAATCTGTATTTCTAAGTCTTTGAGAAAATAGAGATGTATGATCAGAATGGCCACCAGAAAGGCAGGCCAGAAGGTGTTTGCCTGAAGACCCTTTAGTAATTGGAAACAATGTATTTCTTCTTTTATTTTCCAAGAATTCTAATGGACCATCAAGTATCAAATCAGGACCACTGGTACGTCCCTAAATGAGTTATCTTTAATCTTCCTCCATTCTTAAGTCTTGCTTGTTTCAATTCAGCTGAAATTGCATCCTACCCTGTGGTTAGCAGAAAAAGTCCATGGTGGTTTTGTCTCCTGCTTTCAATTTAGGGTCCACTCTCCTCTAATCACTAGATGCCAGTATGTTTTCTAATAATTCCTGTTTTGCCAGTTTCTGAGTTAACAAACTTCCTCTGCCCCTGGGTCTGAAGCTCTGCCCTGCCAGTGGCAGTTGAAACACTTCAGCCTTAATTATGAGCTATCTTTTTAAGCCACAGAGAAAGCCAAAACAACAATTAGCTTCATGTAAATACTGAGCCACAGCATTTCCTTCTTGTGTTATGGAAAAGGCCTGAGCTTGTCTTGGTAAAATATCTGTGCATATGATGGGTCCATGCACAACTATGGATGGTTGAATGGCTTATCCTAATGAGGGCTACTTAAAGAGGTTCCCTGTTACTCTTGTGGGGATATGTAGGATCATTTGGGGACTGCTCCCCACACCACATGTGTTGAAATTTTGCGATGGTATTAATTCTCTCTCTAGGTCAGCACCACCCCCACTTGCCCATATGCCTTGTGACACTTATGCAATATTGACACTGCAGTCTGTGGCTGTGTCCATTAGGACAGTTTGCTGTGGGGACCTTGAGCTCAGTTCCATTTAGGGGATCTGCTGCCCTCCACGGGAATCAGATTGTTTTGCCTTGTTTATTTGTTTGTTTTTTGGCAATTCAAATGACCAGGCTATTTTTCACCCTAAATTGGTCTTTGGCCTTAATTCAATGTACTCAGAAGAAATTGTCCAGGCTATCTAGATAAATCTGCATATGTCTTTGCAGGCTTCAACTCAGAGCAATCTGCTTAACACCTGAGTGTTAGGAGTTAACTCCTAATGCTGCCAACAGCATGGTCTGTATCAGTTGGGCAGGCAGGTCTGTATAGGGACACAGCCACACAAAATGTTCCTTGGTACTGGAAGGATCCTAAGTCATCCAGTAGTAGAATTCCTAGCTCAAGTCTCGGAGTTCAAAAAGAACAAAACATTCTCCACTTTGGCTAATATCCCTTTGGCCAATATAAGATTTCCTTTATTTTATGGGATTTTATTGCAAATTCCTACAGAAAACAAGGGCAAAAAAAGCAAGAAACACAGTGCTTTATACTGGGTTCTCTGGAAACAGACACTGAGAGGGACTTGGGAGGGCAAGGCGTTTATTCAGGATCAATGTGTGTGAAGGAAAGGAGGAGGCAGGATTAGGCAGCAGCAAGAGATGGACTGTGAGGCCAGCCCAGCAGAGCCTCCACCACCTAGTAGGTTTCTGGAGAGGGTATTGTTCCTCAGAGCACCTCACACTAGCTTGTAATGGCTGGGCCTCCACACCCCTCTTGCCTTGCTCAAGGTATAGCCTGCCCTCGAAGCATGTGGCCTTGCACAAGGCTATTCTCTCTTTAAGCTATAGTAGACCTTAGAGTAGCTAGACCTTGTCTGTTGACCTCAGTACTAATCACTGTGGCAACAAGTCCTTCCTTGAAGGATTTGGGTGGCACACCTCTGTATCTACTTCTGAGAGGGATGTGGAAAAAAAGCTTACAGCACCAAGGTAGTCATTGCCCCCGATCTGTGACTGTGGATTCCAATAAAGCCTCTGCTGGATACGTGGGAATTGGATGCAGCAAATCTTCCCTCTCCCGTACCTAGGCATTCAAGACCCGATGGAGGAGGCAGGTCAGAGTAATACTCCATCCCCACACTGTGTCCCCTGTGTGTGCCTTGCATCTGAAGGTCCTCCCAGGAGTGCTGTTCAGTCTCCTGGGCCTCTGGCCAGTCCAGCCAACACAATGGCTGGGTACATCTCTTAGTTCAGCCCAAGTCTCTTTGCACCTGACAGCCAATATTGCAACGATGGTATAAAGAGGCCAATTTCCCTGCTTTCATTACATGTGACTCATTATAAAATGCAATTGGAAATGAGCACGTTTTCACTATCTACGAGTAGGCATTGTGTGATATGAAACGGATGACATTTGCTTTCCTTGGGCTTCTGCAAAAGTGTTTATTTTTACAAAGAGAGTTCGTCAAACTGCAAATTAGCATGTATATATCCCTTCCTGTTCTCTCCTCCCATCTGGCTTACCCGGAGAAATTACACTTCTTCTCAGCTTGCTTAAACTGTTAGCACACAGTTCAGCTCCCATTTGCTGGGTGTCAATTTAATACTGCATTAATTAGACAATTAGGGAGGGGCAAAAGAAGATTCCCAGCTAAGGTCCGTTACGTGGGAGTCAAGTTGATTAGAAATGGTTCTTTTTCATTTTAAAATAGTTTATTTGGTTTTGCCTTAGCACAGAAATTTTAGTTGATCAAAGTCTTAGAAGCTGCTAATGAATTGATTCAACCAGATTAAAGTATTTCTATGGATTCACAACTGCAAGAAAGGCATCTGACCTCCCACACTTACTGTGAAGAAAAGAATAACTCCCAGTTTTTTTCTTTTTAATAACATGCAACGTGGAAAAAATGCTTACAGCACCAAGGTAGTCATTGCCCCTGGTGAAAAGTGAAAGATTCAGTCCCATGGGTAAAGTGGCCGCTCTCTTCAGCTCCTGCATGAAAACCTTGGGACAGGACACTGGGCTCCAGCCCTTGGATTCTGTGTCTGTGAAATCAGGGGCTGATCATTTTTCTCTCAGGCTTCATTTCCTCACCTGGGGAAGGTGGCGAACTTTGCATGATCATCACCAGGATCTGTCATAGAGGTTAGGAGACCCTGACGTGGGATAGTTAGATGGGATGGAACAGTGTGTGAAAATGACATGGAGCTTTGCACACTTAGGCAACAGGGCCTTGTCTTTCGGTTTTGTTCAAACACTTGGCAACCTGGAGACTATTATATTTAGTAATGATAATTAAACTGTCCCATGTGTTCTGCTGTTCTCATAATATCATGAGGCATTTACTTTGGAAAGGCTTTTATAGCTAATCTACCATAATAGCTTCATTTTAGAAATGTTCAAAGAATTTAAGGGACCTGGAAACACGCATGTGGTATGTTAAGACCCTACAGCATGCCTGTAGCTTCCCCACAGGGCCCTGGCCCTTATGTCATACTGCTCCCAAGCCTGCCTGCACCCAGGCAAACTTTGCTAACAGCTACTTTGCTCTGGGAATTTCTTCCTGGAAATGTCAGGGGCTTGCCTATGGTGGATCTATGTCAGATGAAGGATCTCCTGGGCTGGTTGAGGTCAATGCTGTCTGCCTGCATCTCTCTCCCCTAGTGGACACCTGGCCTTTTCTGGCTTGTTTTCAAACTCTTAGATTTTAAGATCTTGGCAGAAAATTTTAAAACACAACAAACTTCAAGTATATTCTCAAGCCCCAGGTCTAACAAAGGAAGCTGAGTTGAGGGCCTTTCTGGTGAGAGCTCATCTCAGTCTTCTCTCCTAATGCCAGTTCATGATCCTGCCCAAGCCTAGAGTGTGGTCAAATGTGTTACTCACTAGAAGTGCCCTATGGCCAGAGGGTACCACCCTGGTAAATAGAACTAGGGTCTGAAACAGTAACCACGTTCAGTCAGGTGGACTCGGACAGGCATGATCAGCAGCCACCAGAGGGTCAAGTTCTAATTCTCACACTTGAAGAACATTACCTCTTTCCTTTCTCTGTTAAGGAGACAGGAATGATATAAAAACCCACTGCAGAGAAAATGGAACATGAAGTACGCCAGTCAAGGCCTGCAACAGGAGCCTGAGAGTATGTTCTGAATAAATGAACAAGTGAATAAATTCCCTAAAAGCATAATAACAAGCCATATTTATATTTATAAAATTGGAAGGGGGGACCTCAGGACCAAGAATGAATTGAATTGAGTTATGTTGTTTCATATTTCAACGTTTTATATTTTCATTGAGATTTTTGAAGGGCATCTTACCAGAGCTCAGCATCTACTATGTAACTGCAGAAAAAAGAGTTGGAAATTAAGTTTATTTAGTATTTATTAGATATGCAACACTTTCTACTACATCACAATGGCCCTCATAGGGACCTTACGAACCCCATGAGGTAGGAATTTTGCAGCCTTCTTCATCAACAACGAGAAATCAGTTATAAAGTTACTGAGGCCGTGAAACCAGTGTGAGCCCCACATCCACAGGAGCAGCAGCACTCAGTGTGCGTCTGGCCTGGCAGCCCTTCCTCTCGTATCTGCATCCCTGGGCAGGACCCTGGGGCAAGGGATGCTGGTCCCAGAGTCCCACCAAGTCCTGAATGAGTGATCAGTGCCTCACAGATGGTTGACACCTTTTGGGCCATAGCACACTCACCTTTCCTTCCCCTAACCCCATCCTCACCCTAGGGAATGTGTGGCTTGCTCTGCTATCTTCCGCCTTTGCTCCACCCGCAGTGGCCCATGCCTGATGCCAGGCTCTCGGTCCCTTCTCCTCCCTTTGATTTCGCTCCTCTCTCTGGCTCCCGCCCTCCGTCTTCTTTCCCCCTTCCTTTCTCTCTAGTGTATGGTGGCTCAGAGCACGCCCCTCTTTCAATCAGGGCTCACTTCACCAGGACAAGAGCCAATCCTGCCCCTTTGCACCCAGTAACCCCCCTGCATAATGGGGTGGCTTCATGGGGCCTGTTGTCCATGACTCCAGGCAACATAATTCCATTCTATACAAATTCCATTTCTTGGATCGCAGTTACTCAAGTCATGACCGTCTTTCCTTTCTAAAGAGAGGCGGCCAGGTCTGTGCAGAATCCCACAGTCTTGGGGATTCTGGCTCATGGACCCAGCTCCCTGGAGGACACGGGGCAAGTCACTTTCCCTTTCCATGCTCCACCACCCAGGCTATAAAATGAAGAGGTGCTATGAAAGGGTTACACTCCAGGATGCTGCGCTGGGGGGAGTGCATTCCTGGGGAGTGACACAATTCCAAACAGGGAGATCAAAGGGGCTCCATGAGGGAGGCCCCAACCAGGAGCTTACAGGCCTGTGCTGGAGTTGGTAATTAGCTCCTGCCGCCACCTTCCTCCTGTGGGCAAGCACCGTGGCCCAGGGACAGGGTCCTCGCCAGCCAGGGGTAGGGGGAGAAAGCCCACCAGGAACCGTGACATCTGTATCGAACTTTCTGTTAGACAGATGCAAACTTTAAACATTTTAACGAAAAGCAGTCCACTCCGGGCTTTCCCGGCACCAGTGTGAGAGCGGCACTGTGTGGGCACCTCTTAAAGTATTTGATGAGAGACTAGAAGGCTGACGGGCTAACACTTCACTTCCTTCCAATTAGAGGCCTTTAACATCAAAGGCCCAGGCCCCACTCCGCCGGGCTTACTTGAATGAATTAGGGAAGAGAATGAGTCCAGGAGTTGCTTCACTCTCTCCCTCACAGAGACATGGGGCTCCGGGGGCTTTAATAAGATGTTTGAGGTCAGAAAGGTCAGGCCTCTGACTGGGAGCACCGGGAAACTGCCAGAGTGTTTCAATATGTGTGGTGTCTGTCATGCAATAAGGCCCGCCAAAGCCTCCCCTGGAGGGGCCTCATTTTTGGGGGACCCTCCGGAGATGGAGATGGAGCACTCAGCAGGCAAGTAGGGAACCCCACCCCAGGTCCCACTCCAGTGGGTGTCGGGAGCCTGGGGACAGGGCGAGCCAGCTTTCTCTGCAGACCCCCAGCCTGAGATCTGGGAGATGAGGTTTCCCCTTTTCATTAACTTTGGACGTTCAGTGCAGAGACATGGAGGCTGCCAGAGTGAGAGGGATTCTTAGCCACTGAGCAACAATCAGACAGAGAATACGCTTCTGCAACAGTCAGAGGAAGGAGAGCGCTACTTTTTATTTCACTAATTTTGTGATTGCAAGAGTCTCCACAGCAGCCCCTGCGGATGGTTTCCAACACCAGCTGGCACATGCCGGTGCTGGGACACTCCCTCTCCTAAAGGTCTACCCATGGTGAGCGGGAGCATCCTCTGGTCGCATCAGAAGACACCTTCCTGCAGTGCTGGCAGATCATACTCTGTCCTCTGCGTGCAGCTGACCTCTGGGGCCAGACAGATGGAGGTTCAAACCCGAGGCCCACCTGGTCCCCTGTTTCTGTGTGCCACAAGTGTAGGCAGGTGACTTCACCTTTACCCTCCTACGTCCTCCTCGGTGAAACGGAGTTTTGGCATTGACTATTGAGAATAAGAAGCAGTGTTTCTGAAGTGCCTAACAGAGAAGTTGGCACATGGTGGGGACCTTATTAATGAAAGGCACTTGCTATGTACAGCCTGCCGTGGTCCAGGAGGTCTCCCTCCTCCCCGTCTAAGCTCCCCACCTGACCTCTGCTTCATGGGAGTGTGAGAAGACAGGTCCTCAAGACAGCGGCCTCTGGCTTCTGGCCTCTGGCAGCAGTGGGATCAGGGAGACCTTCTATAGTGAAAGCAGGTTAGCTGGTTCCAAGAAGTTCAGGTGAAGTTGAGTAAAATGGGCAGGCCCCTGCAGGAAGGGGAACAACGGCAGCACCGAAGAAGGGCCCGAAATGTGCCAGAGATGCTGGAACAGTGGGAGAGCACAGTTTGCCCAGATGACTGCACCAGGGAAGGCGAGGGGGCCACCCAGATGGAGCAGGACTCCTGGGGAAGAGCACTGCGTACCCCCAACATGAGATCACTTTTGATCCCTATAACAAAACCAAGAGGTAGGTATTTTTACCCCCATTTTACAGATGTGGATACTAAGGCCAACATCGTTTCTGTGACTTGTCCCGGTCACTTTGCTAGAACCTGAGTTTTCTGACAGCAAATCCAGATTCACAAAATGATTCATGGTCTTACTGAAAATACAAAGGCAATGTGAGCTGATAATAAAATGGAGCAGGGAGAGCTCAGGGTGGGGAGGGCTAGAAAGGAAGGCTTCCTGGGAGGATGAATCTTACTTGAGATCTTCTGCCCACTGAGCCCCACTGGCTCTTCCCAGTTCTGCGTCTAGGCCAGCTGTCAGCCAGGCAGGTCCCAGGAGCTGCTGATGGGACACAAGTCCAGAGTTTGCCTTTAGAGCTATTGATGGATCAGCTAGTGCATGGAAATTATACTGTGTGAGTGTCAAAGACGGGGGTTTGGGGGTGTGGACTAACTTTTATTAGACACCTGATATTTTCTAGGAGCTTTGTAAAAAGCTCTGTGTGTTCGTTTTCATCTAACTCTGGATGGTTGGCGTTTTTATCTCCAATGAGGAAAATGAGCTAACAAGAGGTTAAGTAACCTGTCCAGAGGCAAGCTTCAGTCTAAAATGTGGGTCCTTCTGGCTCCAAACTGTGAACTCTTTCCATCCCATTTATTTTCCTTCTGAACTAAAAAGCAGTGCTTTGTCTGGGATCTCATCATGTGGCTCCTGTGCCTGATGGTCTGACAGCCACAGGGCGCAGAGAGGAGAGAAGGCCACAGCACCTGTGTCTCCACCTCCGGGAGCAGGCACCAGCCCACTCGGCCACTCTTCTTATGTGACGCTCTGAGTGAAAAGGTCCTCAGGACTTCTCCAGAAACCTTGTGATAATTCACCATTAATTAGCTAGGTCATTATTTTTAAGCCGCATCAATATTTCCCCATGGCAAAGTCAGCTTTAACCCACACCATTTACATACAAATTGCAGCGCATCCCCATACCCGTCACTTGAGCTAGGAAGGATGACTATGATCACTGAGCTGCTTTTGTACCAGCGACAAAAGCTTGCTTCACCCAGAGCAGACAGGGCACGTGCTATTTCCAGGATTCCTGGGTCTGTGGGTAGCCAGGTTCTTGGACTCCACAAAGGCCACTGTTCCATCCCTCAAAGAGCTGTAGATCTAAGTGAAGAGACAATGACCAGGAAGGAAGCAGAAAGATGGAAGAATATGCATCGCAAATGTTTTTCCGAATTGGATGTGCCAATAACTCACAGCTTTTCAGTGTTACATGAAGCCATGGCTGCCCCAATAAGCTAGCGCTTCCCTCCCTGGGGACCCATTAGATAGGGACAATCAGACACCAATGGGAAGATTGACCCCATTATTTTCTGCAGTGAGCATAAAGCACTGTGATGATGTTATCATGTCCCCAAGCACCAAGATGCAGTCAGCTTCCCCTTTTCTTTTTGGCCTTCGCAGCGACATCCACCACTCTAGACCTGGTATTCTTGCAACACACACAGAGCAGAGATTGCAAATTTGGTGGATGAGGACAGTGTGAAGTCAGAAGAGAAAAAAGAGGTTTCTGTATAAATTATACATGTTATATATAAATTATTACGTATAGTTATTATATGCCTCAATTCTTTTTTTTTTTTTTTTTTTGTAGAGACAGAGTCTCGCTTTATGGCCCTCGGTAGAGTGCCGTGGCCTCACACAGCTCACAGCAACCTCCAATTCCTGGGCTTAAGCAATTATCTTGCCTCAGCCTCCCGAGTAGCTGGGACTACAGGCGCCCGCCACAACGCCCGGCTATTTTTTGGTTGCAGTTTGGCCGGGGCTGGGTTTGAACCCGCCACCCTCGGTATATGGGGCTGGCGCCCTACTCACTGAGCCAAAGGCGCCACCGTATGTCTCAGTTCTTAATGGGGGAAAATGAGGGGCACTGTTTGGATTTGGAAGTTGACTGCGTGGAGGGCTCAGGGAGCAGAAATCTACAGGGGCTTCCTGGAGGCGTTGGTGCTCAGACTAGACGTCAAAGGTGAGGCAGGATTCTTGAGTGAGAAGGGTAAGAAGAAGTGGGGGTCTTAAGACACACAAGCAATGAGGTGACATGTGGGCAATGAGATTTGGCCGAAGGCTCCAACAAGGGGAGTATCTGGAGAGAGAAGCCATGATCAGTTGGTGGACTGTCCTGGGTATCAGGTGGTGAAGGAGCCCCTGTGTTCTAAGGGTACCTCTAGGAGCACCCCACAGTGGTGATTTGTGAAAACCCACAGTCCTGTATGTGGTAGCAGAGGGCTGCTTCTGCTGGACTCTGGGGCTCAGGCTGGCCTCACTCCTTAAACCCAATCATCTCCCAAAGTGTGGTTCGACTCAGTCTCTCTCCACTCTCCAAGCCTCTGCCTGTTCACCTGTAAAAGAATAGGCGTGACCATTGTCCTTCCCACATGAAAGGACTGCTCTGTGCAGGAGAGAAATGGCCAGCACTCTGGAAGGTACTATCTGAAAGGAGTGGAAGAAAGAGCCGCAAAGACCAGGACTGGTCCTGTCTCACCGTTGGGTGAAGGAGGCTGCACACCCACTTCCCACTTCAAGCGCTGTGTGAGAGTGCCGTGAGGTGACGGCCCAGAGGCTGCAGTCTGTCTCAGAATTCTGCCACTGCCCTCATCTCTTCTCTCTTCTTTTCTCTCTGAGAACGCAGCCCTGTCCCCATTTTTCTGATGGAGGGTACATTGTTTTAAAGATTACCGAGATGATCCCTGGAGAGCCGCAGCCCCCATTTTCCCCCAAACTGTGGGTACTGACACAGGATTCCCCAGCACACTGGCTAATTATAAGATGTTGCTGAGTCTCTGTCCCTACCCCATGCCCCCAGCCCACACGGCAGCACTGGCATCTATGACAACCATCAAACAGCAAACTCATAAAGCCAGCTCATCTTCCAGGGTATAGGACAGCTCCAGGGCTGTATTACAAATGTTTGACCCCCAGGTACCTCCAGGTCATGGGGATTTATTAGTTGGAATCTGCAGTTCAGCAGATGACATTTTAAAAGGTGTTTTATTGCCTTGTGACCTCTGTGCACTGCACGGTTATTCTGAGGCTTTGTGTCTGTGGTAGCTGTCAGAGCTACAGTGCTACCTCTGTACCATGGCCCTGCCTGCCCGGCACAGGAAATCCAGGTGTGGCCATCCCACCCAGCACTAAGCACCAGAGTCCAGAATCTCAGGCTCTCCACCACTCCAAGCTGGGACCTGATGCCTAGCCCAGTGAGAGGGCTTTCCCGCAGGAGAGCTGGCTGCAAAGAGATTCTTATCAAATCTCCCAAAAGGCCACAAAGTCAGAATGTGCTGGGTATATGGGGAAACTGAGGCTCAGTCAGAAAGCTCATATTATGACAAGCTTTGTCCTGGAACCCAAGAATGGCCCTATCCTTATGTCTCTTCACCAGCTATAGCTGCAAATGTTTCCATTTTGATCTTTGCTTTAAAAGAAATGATCCACAGAGTATGCCTTGAAGGGTGAGTCCTGGATTAGCAGGAGCAATGACCCTGCTGCAGAGAACGGCCTGGAGGCCAGGCTATTAGGGAGACTCAAGGCCCACTGAGAGAAGAAAAGGGGCCTTCTTTTTGTGTGTGTTGGGGCAGCCTGGGCTGTCTGTGGCTTCCTGGAGTAGCAGGGCACCTCATACACAGTCTGTGGACCAACCAGCAGCTCCCTCTGCCCAACCCCCTGGTTTACTTCTAGAAGTCTTTTGAAAATGAATGCAGGAGTCCCCTCATCAAAACCACACAGTTGGACATGGAGGCCTCCCTGCAGCTCTCAGGTTTCCCTGGATTACAGCACCATCCACACGTATTCTAATTGTGTATGCCATCTTCTGCTCTTTCACTGAACTGTGAGCTTCTGTTGCAGAGAGATCAGGGATGATTCCCTCCTGTCTCCCTGGGAATCCCCCACCTCATTGTGCAGGCTTGGGTGAAGGCTCACTCTATGGTGATTTTACTGAGTTGAGCCCCAAATCTGACACCTTCCAGGAATGGCGGCTCTTCCTTGGAGCACTCCTCCAGCCTAAAGTAATGTAAGTGTTGAAGAATGTGTTTTTACCCCAAGACATGCATTAAGGCATATGATCCGAATCCTGCCAGTCTCAGCCCATTCTTGGTTTGAGGTTAAGATAATAAAAATTGCACACAGACAAGCACACTTTTTTGTCAAATGCCAGTCTCCTTGGAAGCAGAGACACATGAACTCCTTTACTGGTTTCTTATTCAAGATCAATGAAACACACAGTTGAGCTCAAGAGGTAACATCATCTCTCCAGACTGCTAGCTATTCCTGTCCTCAAGCCAATTCAATCTTGGCTCAGTTCAGCCAAGACTCTACTGAGTCTGTACCTAACTGAGACCCTAGAACTACAAAATGAGTAAGGTGTAGTGCCAACTCTCATGAGTCCATCAGTCTAGCAAAAGAAAAAAGTAAGCAATCAGATGATTATGGTATAAAACAATGCTGGCCAAGCCCAGTGGCTCATACCTATAATTCTAGTACTTGGGAAGCAGAGGTATTTTCATGAAGCCAGGAGTTGGGGACCAGCATGAGCAATATGATGAGACGTTGTCTCTACAGAATCTTTTAAAAGTAGCCCAGCATGGTAGCTACACTCATGGACCCAAATACTTGGGAAATTGAAGCAGGAGGATCACTTGAGCCTGGGAGTTTGAGGCTGCAGTGAGCTATGGTAATGCTATTGCATTACAACCCGAGTAACAGAGTGAGGGTCTGTTTCAAAAACAAACAAACAAAAAAAAAAAACAGAAAATACAAAAATAGAAAAAAATAGAAGTCCATGGGCTGGGCTGTGAACATGTTACTGTGGGTTCTCACCCACTGGGCCGTGCATGAGAGAGCAGATAGAAGTGGTGTCGTGAAGGAAAACTTAGAAGGTCATCACAGGCAGAATCAGCAGCACAAACAAAAGTATGGCGGTTCAGAAGGGTCCGGTGTTCACCAGAAACTTCATGCTATTCCATGTTGCTGAAACAGAGAGTCTAAACCAGGAAGTGGCAGATTCAGGAAAATAGACAAAGACCCCTGCAGACTGACCTTTGTGCTGTGAGCAGCAGAGAGCCACTAAAAAAAACTTAAATATGGCAGCAAAGACTTAAGTGCTGTGGAAAATCCATTTGGTGATCATAAAAAGGGTGGATTGAGGTTAGAGTGAGTGGAAAATGGGAGATGAAGTGTGACAATTAGAATATCCCAGAAGGAAGATGGTAAGGCCTCAGGTGAGGGCAGTGGAGATGGGAGGGACAAAAAGGAAGACTCGTGTGTGATTTGGGGGATGAAAGACCATCTGGCTTAGGTAAGCAATACAGTGTGTGGAGCTCAGCCTTCCTCCTCACTAAAGCTGCCACTGGAAGGCCAGGAGCTTGTCTGGCTGTGGAGTATTAGAGGCCTGCTGGTGGGTACATGTGATTGGCAAACACCAGCTGGGACTACAACAGGTGCTGCCATAGCCCCTCCCCTTGCACTAACTGGGCTGAATACAGGGCATTAGGGATGAAGGGAGGGCAGCCAGCATCCTGGGAGAAGCACTGCAGGAATAGAAAGACCACGTGTGCTGGCCTGTCAGCTACTGACTAGGTAACTCCCGGGCTCCCCAGAGGTGCTCAGTCCATACAGGCACGGCAGGGTTCATTTAATTGGTAGCCTTTGAAATGTTTTTGCTCCCCAATCTTCAGGAAAAGGAAATGAGTGCTGTGGTGGGTGGATGAGGTGTTGAGCTACAAGGAAAGAGACCAAGCCTTTGATGAGCCAGGGACATAATCAGTAGCACATGTCCAGACACACTGCCCAACTCACAAGGACTCTGGGGAGCTAAGAGAGGTGATGAGGAGGGGTGAGGAAGGGAGAGGTTGGCAGGTGGCTAATTGGATAGCTCCCCATTATCAGTGAGGCTGCAGAGGGCTGGTGCATGGCCCCAAGATGGGAGAGCATTTGCCCTTGAGTCTGAGGGGAGGCTCCCAGGGAGGTCCTGCCCTTACTATTGACCAGGTTTTAGACACTGTGCAAGATACTGCCTCTCTCTGGGCCTGTCCACTCATAAACTTAAATGGGGATGCTGGTGCCTGCTTTGCAGGGTACAGTGATGATCCAGTGAGAGGCAGTAGAGGATCATGGTTAAGAAGAAATGTGAGCGTGGGGACAGGCAGTCAGACCACCTCAGCTCAAATCCTGGTTCCATTACTTGCAGACAGTGTTGCCTTGGGCAAGTCACCTTACCTTTCAAAATCTGTGTCTATCCTTTTGAAAACCAAGGTAACAATGGTACCCACACTATAGCCTGGGTTTTAGGACTAAAGAAGACAACTCATACACGTGTCGGCCCCTCGGAAGTGCTGGGTCACTGGGAACATGGCTGGGAAATGGAAGAGCTGAGCACTGCAGCCAGAGGGTGGATGTAACCTCTGGTTCAGTAGACAGTATATTGCAAATATGGGCCATTGTTGTTATTCATTTAGCCCCAGTTCCATCACTATTAAGATGCATTTTACATAGAAGATGCACGATCTGAAGAAATTAAGTGACTTATTAAGTGGCTAATTGGATAGCTCCCCAGTATCAGTGAGGCTGCAGAGGGCTGGTGCACGGCCCAGCATCGTACTGGCTAGGACTTGAACTCTAAGTAATTCCTCCAGAGCCCTTGCCCTTTGTGACACACCTGGGCACTGCAACGCTGGACCCTGCACGGGGGGCACTGACTTGGCCTTCCATTGGCCTGGCATTTACAAGAGTTTACCGTGTGCCAAGCCTGTGCCAGGGACTTCACACAGCTCACTGCATGTTTATAAGTAGTGAGCTGACTTCTGTCCCAATCTCACAGCCAGCTAAGAGATCCCATGAGGCAGCTACCCCCTGCCTCAGTGCCACGATCTGGACCTGGGTCTGCCAGACTGCAAGGCCTGGGCTTCCTCCTTAGCCCCACGTTGGCCCCACCGTGCAGAGGGATGACGGTGACGCCATGCTCCCCCACCTTCTCAAGGCCCTTCCGCAGACTCTGTCTTTCCTCTGCAAAGCAGGCATTATCACCCGGCTGTACATGAAGAAACTGAAAATGAAGCGTATTAAGTGACTTCCCGAGGTCCCAGAGCCTGCTGGCAGTACCTAACTCATCGTCTTTCTGTCAGAAAGCACTCAGGAAGTGACATTTAACTCACAGCTGATCCCCAAAATGAAGGCATTTTCTGGGTCATATCCAGGACAACCAGCCCTCAGTCAGAATTTGGGGAAGTGCCTCAGGAGGGGTCGGCCACGCACCCCAGCCACCGGGAGCTGCAAGCGCCCTACCTATGGGCTGGCAGCATGGGGTGCTTCTTTAATTAGATCACCATGGTAACGAGCTACAGGAGAACAATAGACAGTTGTGTACTTGCACGAATCATCAGCCTCAGACGAGGCCCTGCTAAACTGTAATTACGCTGGAGTGGAAGCAGATCTTCATTCCTGGGAGAGAAACAAACCTCCATCCTCGCCTAGTTACCTGTCCTTGTTATTTGAACATCAGGGTTCCGGATTCCAAGTGGGCTTACTGTTTGGGTTTAGATTTGGAAAACGGTCAGACCCCATACAAAGACCTTTCCATCCTGGGTTTTGAGGGGTGTGTTTCCGGAGGGGAACTGAGGGCAAGGTGAAAGGTAATAATAGTCACATAGGTAGCTTTTATCGCCTATCAGTTGTGCTGGATGTTTTATATCACTTGCCCCTAACCTTAACCGTCACCCATCAGCATCTGCAGCAGGTGTCATGAGTCCCACTTTATAACGTGGAAAGCAACCCGAGGGGCATGTCTGGTGCTGCCCCGACAGCCTGAAAGTTTGACCCCCAGGCCCACAGTCTTTGCCCTGAGCCATGTCACTGTTCAGGGACAAAAGGAGATGTCCCAGTTCAGCTGCACTTCTAAGACATCTGAGTCCTCCTTCTGATGACAGGTGAGGGGTTCCCTTTAATCTGGTTAGTTTTGCTGGTCTGATAAGAAGCAGTTCACCCCAGCCATTGGCGTCACTGAGACACATAAATAACAGAAAGATCATTTAAAAATAAATTACCAGCTGAGAGCAAGGAAAACGCATCCTTGGATGGCTGCTCTTTGGGCCTGCCATAAATCTACTGTCTTTTCGGTGCTATGATGGCCAGGGCCACAGACCATAAAGGGCTTCCACAGAGAAATTTGAAAAATCCCAGCAAGATGGGGCACGCGGGAGTCCTAGGAAAGGCGTCTGCAGCTTCTGCACCAGCCCCGCTAAGGGATGGAGCCCGCAGGCTGGGCAGGCACGATGGTGTGGGCACACCAGGGCAGCCAGCTGCTGCCTGCCTTCTGGGATTTCGGGGGCACTACAGAAAGAGCTCAGCCCTAAAACATTTGTGGTGCCTGACCTACTTTGACAGGAAGGAATGAAATTTCCAGTCTCACTGCAGCACAAAGCTACATTTCCCTTTGGAGACTGGACCCAGTGACCTCAATTCGTGTGCCTGAGGAAGAGTATGATTCTAGATTTTGTTTTTCCAGTGAGCTCACGTGTGTTGGAAAAGTCAGGGGATGGAATAAGGTGTCACAGAAGGTATGGGCTGGGGCCCAGGAGTGCTGGGGGCTGGGGCTGTAGAAGGCAAACACACTGAGCTCCCTGAAGACTGCTCTTATTCTGTCTCTGAGACAGTAGGGGGATGTGGTGGCCTCAGAGAGCCTTTGGACAGGTCACAGAGCCAAGCCAGCTGTCACCTCATCAGGCTGCTGTGATGATCAAGGGGCATGGTGCCCTCCAGCCAACCACAGTGAGCAGGTCAGTCTGCACAGAAGGGAGGAGGGAGGCCAACCTGCCTGTAGCTGGTGTCAAGGTCCGTCTTCCCTCACTTGCACAGCCAGCAGGAGCATTTTAAAAATGCATTACTTTTGGGCGGCACCTGTGGCTCAAAGGAATAGGATGTCAGCCCCATATGCCGGAGGTGGCAGGTTCAAGCCCAACCCCGGCCAAAAACTGCAAAAAAAAAAAAAAAAAACAAACAAAAATGCATTACTTGGCGGGGATGCAATGGCTCACACCTATAATTCCCGCACACTGGGAGGCCTAGACAGTAGGATCCCTTGAGCTCAGGAGTTTAAGACTCATCTGAGCAAGAGTGAAACCTCATCTCTATTAAAAATAGAAAAATCAGCTGTGCTTCGTGGCAGGTGCCTACAGTCCCAGCTACTCTGGAAGCTGAGGCAAGAGGATCCCTGGAGCCCAGGAGTTTGAGGTTGCTGTGAACCGGGCTGAGACCATAGAACTCTAGCCTGGGCAACAGAGTGAGACTCAGTCTCAAAACAAAATAAATAAATAAACAAACAAACAAACAAATATATCTTACTCACGGGAAAGGGGCAGAATCTTAAACCATTGGGAACAATGTGAGCTACAAGTGCATTTCTAGCTATTGACATGAGTGGCTTAAAACTCTGGGGCTACTAGCCTTCCAGGGGATGTGGTGAGATCCCTGTGGGTTGCCTGTGCATGTGTGCTGATTTCTGAGTCTCTGCAGCTCCCTGATGCCCACCCCTGGGCCTTCCCCCACCTGCACTAGAAGGATCAAACACCAGCTAAGAAATCCCTACTCTGGCCCAAACTCCTCATGCTGTGACTGGTCAAACAGAAAGAGCGAGTGACTCACTCCAGGTCCCAAAGCAAGTGAGCCCCACACGCCTCCAGTCCCATTCCTCCCTCTTCCTGGACAAACCACTGAACCACCTCTTACAGACATCCAACACCAGAGCATTCTCGATGTGTCAACAAAATAGCCCTTTACAAACACAGATCCTGGAGCTCCCCCGTTCAAAATCCTGGATGATTCTCCATTACCCTTGAGATAAGACTCCACCAACATCTTTCCTGTGACCTACAGGCAAGAGCACCTCCAGAGAGGTCATTCAGGTCATGGCACCCCACCCCCACACCTGCACAGCCATGTCTCAGCCCTGGTCCCAGCCCCCCACAGCACAAGGGGCCTCAGCAAGGCCTCAGTGCAGCCTCCAGCCTCCCTGTGTTCAAGCAGCTAGTGGATCATCTCACTGGCAAGTTCCAAGGGCTCTCACACCACAGGACCCTTGCACATGCCTTTCTTCCTTCCTGCCACGCCCCCCTCCTCATCAGGCTGCGTCCTCTTCAGTCTGCCATTCTCAGCTTTGTGTCTTTCCCAAGAATGCCTTTTCCTGGTTGAGCTGACCTGAATTAGTCAGGGTCCAGTGAGGACCTAGAAGTTATTCCAAACTAAGAGTATTTAATAGGCGGTGCCTGTGGCTCAAGGAGTAGGGCGCCGGTCCCATATGCCGGAGGTGGTGGGTTCAAACCCAGCCCCGGCCAAAAAAAAAAAGAGTATTTAATACAAATTTGTCATAGATGTAGAAAAGCTGAAATGAAAAGGTTTTTAAAAATTAGCACTGAGTTTACTTAGAGATTTGTGTTATGGGAAGCCATTACTAGCCCTAGGTTTGGGGGAACAAAAGGGAAGAGGATGGGAGACCAGGATCTAGAAGTTCAGGGGTTGGCTCTCTGACCACCAAGGGGCAGCCCCGTGTGTGTGGCCAGGGCCTCCTCGAGCGCCTGCAGTCACAGTCAGTGCTTGGACCTCTGGGTGGGGCAGGACGCAGGTTCACGGGCAGGCCTGAGACCCCAGAGGCCTCCTCAGTCTGGAAGCGTGTACAGTGCAGGGCACAGACCTTGACAGGCTGCATGTCTTCACTAAAGTAGAGAAAAATGGAAAACCAGCAAGAGACTCCCCCTGATCCCTCCTGATGCCAGAGTCTAAGCAGCTAGCCAGAGTTTCTGGGAAATGTGGTTCTCAGACTCCAGCCATTATCACAGAGCACAGAATGGGTCTGAGCAAGAGACAACAGCTAAAAACTGCAGCAGACCCATGCCACGTGGGACTTATCTATTGACCTTTGCCTTTGACTATGGACTCTGTACAAGTTGCCCACCACAGGGCTTAGCTCAAACCCTCAAACGTCAGCACATAGCACATGTTGACTGGCCAATTGAATAGGTGAAGTAAGTTATCTCCAAGCCTCAGTTTCTATAGCTGCAAAGTGGAGATACATTCCTAACCACAGAATTATTGCGACAATACTAAGATCATGGAGATGAGCGGCCATGTACTGTTTCCAGTTGGTCATGACAGAACATGAGAGCCCTCCACGGATAACGTCTGGCTTCACCAAGAGCTGTGTTCTAAGCTTGTTCTTAACAGTGTGTGAGGATGCTGAGGAAAGAGTGTGAAGCCCACTTACTGCCTATCTGCCCCGAAAGAATTTCAAAAGCTCCTTCTGCCTATTTTTGTCCCGTGGTGCTTGAGTGGCTACATGGTTATCACCTGTGACAAACACTTTTCTAAGAGTGATGACATTTCTGGTGTTTCCTGATAGAACAAAATCACCTACAGAGCCCCGGGAAAAAAGTCAGCACATGTTCTGACCTTGGAGTGTTAGGGGTGGGGACAGGGGATGGAGAGAGAAACGTTTGGGTTCAGAATTCTTTGCTGGTGTCCAGAAAACCATGAACACAGTGAATTCTTCCTACCTGCAAAGCCCACAGGGCAATTCGTGTCACAGAAAATCAGAGATGAGGGCATTTTACACACACAGCAAAACTCCCAGTTCAAGATGTGTCTAAACATGCCCTGTGGGTGTGGAATTCCTCAGGACCAGTTCAGGAGGCTGTTGGTCTCCTTGTCATCTTCCCAGTCAGGAAAGGCCCCTTGGGCCAGAGAGTCAGCAGGCTCAAGCCTGGTCTCTCCTTGGCTTCCTCAGTGAGCCTGGGCGAAGACCCCTTCTGCATTTCCCCTGACTGGCCCTCAGCCTGAGCTGTGCATTTGAATCACCTGGGTCAGCTCACAGCTGGAGAGCCCATGGGTTTGGATCAGTTTGGATGGAGAGCAGAGTTTACATACACCGTGATCAAAGTTTGCTGGTGACTGGAATGTCCCTCTCACACTTCAGGGCTCTTCTGGATCCAGAGCACCAGGAGGGTGTGTGAAACCTTGGCCGCCCTGCCCCACCACAGTTTCCACTCCAGTTGGCCCAGGAAGGGGCCTAAGAATCTGCATCCCGGCAAGTTCCCGGGCTCCGAGGCTGTCAGTCTGCACCACATGTGGAGGAGCCCTGCCCTATTCAGCGGCTCTCAGTGGTGGGGGATTGCCTCCCAGGAGACATTTGGAGGATCTCTGGAGTCGTTATTGATTTTCACAACTGGATAGGGAGGTAGTACTGGCATCTAGCGGGTACAGACCAGGAATACTGCTAATCACTCACCAAAAACAACCATCCAGTCTACAAGTCAATAGTGTCGCTGCTCCTACAATTTTAATGTGCAAATGAATCACCTGGAGAAGATGCTGGGAAACAGATTCTGATACAGCTGGTCTGGAGTTTGGATTTTTATTAACAACCAGGTGATGCTCAAGGTGTGGAGTTCTCAGGACTCAGGTTCCTTCATCTCTAAAGACATCCCTGGCCCGGGATAACTCAGTGTTCTCTGCTCTTTCCTCAGAGCCCGCAGCTAGGTCACCACTAGATAATATCAGGAGAGGACACTCACAGTGTGGAAGCCCAGCTGGCTTCAGCCACCCCCTGCCACCCTTCCCTGAGGGGCCGTTGAGAGTCAAGAACTCGTCTTCATTCTTCCAAAGCTGAACACAGAGCTTCCTGCCTACCGGGAGCTCCATGTACGTCTCCTGTACAAAAGGAGACAACGTGGTGAGCACAGGCTTCTCATCATGTAGATGCTAATCTCCGAGCTGCCACTGTTGATCCTGTCTCCTGGCCACTGTGCCTCTGATTACAAGGTGCTTTCTCTTACATCACGTCACCCCATCTTCACCAAACAGATGGGAACACGGAGGTGCAAAAAGATGTAGAATCCCTACCAGAGCCACAGCCCCATGGCCCTGTGTGGTCCGAGCTGCATTCTCAGCTCCATCCTCCTCCTCTCCCGCAAGTGCTGGCTCCTCTTCACCAGGGCCTCGCCTTGCTTCCCCGTCTTTTCTGCCTTTCAGCTCTTCCTGCCCTGCAACGAGAGAGCCAGCCTCTGTCTAACTGGCCTTTTCTGAACTTTCCATCTGGGACTGCCTTGGAAGGCTGAGGGCTTTCTGAAAGGCCAACCCGAGGTATAGGGTCAATCAGGCCAGGGGAGGAAAGTCAAGGTCCTCATTGGCTCTCCACGCTCCCTGTCCTGCCCCAGCTGGGCAGAGGAGCTCCAGTCCACTGGTGCCAGGTCTGGGATCCTCCTCACCACAAAGCAGGCATAAGGCTGGTACCTGCCCTGTGCCAGGCCCTGTGACCACCGGTGGAGAGACAGAGACATAATGTGCAGCTCTGCCCCTCTGGGTGGCGGTGGAAAGGGAGCTGGGATACAGTCATATTTTCAACCAAATCCAAACTTCTGGTTTCCCAATCACTGTCAGCTCCTCCACTCTCTCTTTTACTGATTTTTCACTCTTTCCCCTGATCAATCAGGACCAGAGAGCCCAGGACCCCATCCTCTGACCCTCCCTTCCCTGTCTGCACTCTGTCCACCAAGAGCCCTGTTCTACCCGTGACCTAGTGATTTCTGTCCAGAGCACCAGCCTTCCTTCTGAACTCCAGACTGATACATCCAGCTATTCACTTAACATCACTATGTTAATAGGTATGTGTACACGAGACAAAGTTCTGATTGCCTGCACTGCCCCAGTGCTTCTCCCACAGCCAGCCTCACCTCCTTCCAGCTTTGTAGAAATCCTTGTCACCTCTCCTCCTCTCACGAGTCTCATCCAAAGTTGGTTCTATGTTTGAAGTATAGACATCGCTTCTTCCCTCCACTCCCCACGCAGCCCAAGCCATGGCATCTCTCACTGGGTAACTGCATGAGTCTGCTCACCTGTCTCCCACCCTCCCAGCTTACCTCCTATGAGTCATTCTCCAGTCAACAGAGAGTAGGGTTCTTTTACTTTGTGTGGTGGGTTGAAAGGTTGCCCCCCAAAAGACATGTCCACATCCTAATACTTGGACCCAGTGAAAGTGACCTTCTTTGGGAAACAATGCCTTTGTGGATGTAATTAAATTAGAGATCATGAAAACACCCCAGATATTCTGAGTGGGCCCCAAATCTAAGGACATTTGTCCTTAGAAAATGCAGAAGGAGTGACACAAGGACTGAGGAGAGTAGTTGATGTGAAGCTGGAGGCAGAGATTGCAGTGATACAGCCACAAGCCAGAGAATTCCTGGAGCCCCCCAAAGCTGTAAAACACGGGAAGTATTCTCCTCGGGGGTGTCTGGAGAGGACACAGCCTTGTGGACACCTCGGTCTCAGACTTCTGGCCTCCAGAACTATGAAAGAATACATTTCTGTTGCTTTCAGCCAGCAAATTTGGCAGCCCTAGAAAATTAATATGTACACTTTGCAAGTCACATCACATTCATTTCTGCTCTTAATCCTTCAGTGTCATTCCTTGTCATTTTAAGTAAAGTCCAAATTCCTTGCCAAGGCCCACAAGGCTTTGTGTGAACTGACCCACGCTGTCCCCCTGGCTGTGTCTCCACACTTCCCCCCGTCCATCTGCCCAGCCACACAGCCTCTTAGCTGCATCTTCACAACTCCCAGCACATGCCCACCTTTTCTCAGACACCCATGGCTCACCCCTCACTTCCCTCTGGTCTCTGTTAGGCAGAGAGGCCACCCCCATGGCTTGCTGTCACGTAGGACACCCTTCCCCTATCCACCTTACAGGGCCATCCTTGCTGGCAGGTATCACCAGGTGACGTCACATATGGTGGCTTTAGTCTGGCTGCTGATCTGACTCTTCCCACTAAAATGAAAGAACCGTGAGAGGGAGGAATTTATTTTCCTCATTATTCTATCTTCAGTGCAAGGAAGTACCTAAGACAGCAGTGACTGTCACCAAAGCCACTTCGGTGAGCAAATAGCTCACACATATAGCAGCCCATTGCAATGAGATTCCCCAAGGTTGCACCTTAAGTCCCAGCATGGCTGGACTGGGTCTCTTTGGGGTCCTGCCTTCAGCTTTCACAGAAGGACCCAACAGCCTCATGAGATTGGCTCCTGTCTTTGTTCCAGAGATGGCACTGGAGATGTGAGCCACACTGTCTTTTAGTGTCCCCACTGTGAAGTCACATAGGAAACATTTTGGTTAAAGCAGACAGCTAGAGGAAGTTTTGCTGTATCTGGGAGCTTCTGCTTTTCCTTCGGAGCAGGGAGGCCATGATTTTTATTTCTACTCCGGCCTCGATGATGTACAACTTCAGCAAGTGAATCGGACCTTGTGAATGAACCAAGAGGTCCGTTTCCCTGGCTTCATCGCTATGGCTATGATTTATGTTCTCTGATCTCAATATTTTCTTTTTCATTCTTATTTTGCTATTTTATTGTGTGTAAATAAAATATCCTGCTTGTAGATGGATACTGGATAAATAGCTAAATAAACAAGATGGGCAAACTCATACTCTGTGATAAAAGGCAGTCCCTGTTCCCAACCCCCTACCTCTAGGACTTGGCTTCTAGAAGGATTCAGACATACACACGTTTGTACCTTCATTCTTTTGGGGGGCAAGCCCTGACCTAGCGTCCCTGCCCTTCCTCTTGGCCGTTGGACATGGCCTTAGCCTGCCTCAGCCTTGGTTTTCTCATCTGAAAATGGAGACCATACTACTTAACCTGAAAACAAAAATGTAACACCAATACCCAGGAATGTACACCAAGTCTCACCTTGACTCCAGCAAAACCGTGCATAACGAGTTTGCTCTTTTCTTCCCTTTTCCACCCCAGCCCCCAAGTCACTTCTTTATCCAGAATACCCTCATTTCTGCCTCCACTTTCTGCCTCTTTGTTAAGCCTTTCCTCTATCCAAGTGGAGAACTCGAGTAGCTGTGCCCAGGGGCGGGGACTCCTGGAAGAGAGGCAGGACGGCTGTGTGAGGGCAGCAGCCCTGCTCAGGAGACCCTGTCCACACCTGGACTCTGCTGGCCCCTGGAGCTGAACAGGGCAAACAGCTGACCCTGATGGCAACGGTCATGACCTTCAGTAAGGGAGAGAGGGAGACTCTCTAAACCTTGCAAGATATGGGGGAATTGGGGATGTTTTATACGGTTTTGTTTGTTTTTAATGTATAACATAATATATGTAAAGTACCTGGCACCACACAGGTGGTCAAAAACCTGTATTTGCTGATCCTCAAAGTCATAGTATGCAAAACACAGAGTATGTGTTGCCATGGCACCATGAGATTGTGACAGGCCGGGGAAGGGGCTGCAATGGGAGGTAAGTATTTGAACTTCTGTTTCAACAAAACATCATTCCCGGTTTACAGTATTCAGAGACTCAGCCCTCAACCGCTCTGTGAGAGGGCTGTAGTGAAACTTCCAAAAGGGCTCATTTTAAGTTTTAAAGGTGTTTGTATCATTGCTTGTCAGATTCCCTAATACACACCTCAGCTCACGTGCACCGATCCTGGGATCCCTGACTCAGGGAGGGCAAGACTCAAAACAGGACCAAGGGGCAGAGAGAGGCCATGTCTGGATTTTGTACCTTCAGGAATCAAACATGCCAAACTATCTCCTTGATTTTGTTCTATAGAGCAGAGAAGATTTCAGCAGCTCTGTTGTGAAATTTTGCCAAGTTTTCAGAGCCAGGTTGAGATGAATTTATATAAATTAAGTGTATTTGCTTCATCCACTCACATCTTTGTTCACGCATCCACCTATCTGAGTTAGATGGGCTCTTCCATCCGTTCATCCACCTGTCTACTTAACATTTACCAAACACCTGTTGTTTTCTAGGTATTATAGATGCAGAGAGGAATAAGCCAAAATTTCTGAACTGAAAGAATTCTCATCACACTAAAATGGCAAATACTAATTTACTTTTTTCTTTTCTTTTTTTTTTTTGAGACTGAGTCTCAAGCTGTCACCCTGAGTAGTATACCATGGCATCACAGTTCACAGCAACCTCAAACTCTTGTGCTTAATTGGTTCTCTTGCCTCAGCCTCCCAAGTAGCTGGGACTACAGGTGCCTGCCACAACACCCAGCTATTTTTTGGTTGTAGTCTTCATTGTTTGGCAATGGCAGGCCCCAGGCTGGACTCTAACCTGATGGCTCCAGTGTACGTGGCTGGCACCCTAGCCTCTGAGTTACAGGCACCAAGCCACTAGTTTGCTTTTGTATAAAATACTTATCAAGAATCAATCATGTTTCAGGTGGGGCCTGAAATACTAGGCCAGCCATGATAAACCCGATCCCTGACCTCCTGGAACTATACTTTAACACAGGAGGGAGATTTGAAAACACAAATTATAAAGTAAAAGATACTTATGTGATGTGTGCCATGAACACCAAAAACAGCCAGAGAATCATGGAGGAGGAAGTTTCTTCGACCGGCTGCTTAGGGAAGACCTCCTTGAGAAGGTGTGTACATTTAGGCTGAGTTTTGAAGAATGAGTCATTGCTAAATAAACCCAGAATGTGAAGAAAGTGTGATGTGGGCAGAGAAAATAGCAAAATCAGCAATGTGTCCGAGGAACAGAGAAGCAAAGAAACTAAAGGTGCAGATGTGTGCAGAGTTATGAGGATAGGAAAGGCAGGCAGGACTCGGATCATTCAGCCTCCTGTGGTCCAGAGCAGGGCACCTGGAATTAGTCTGTGGGCCAAGGTGAGTCTATGAAAGGTTTTAAGCAGACAAGTTGCCTAATAATTGTTACTGCTGCAGGGAGAATAGACTAGAAGGATGCAGAGGAACCATTAGGACTCTGTGGTGACAGTTTCAGTAAGAAATGACATTAGCATGGTCTACAAATGGAGAAAAGATATATTTTAGAGATAGGACCAGCAGGGTTTCTAGCTGGATGCTGTGAGGAAGGGGTGGTAAGAAGGAGATTCAAACATGACCTTCGGAATCCTGGTTTGGCCGACATGAAATGTAAGTGTAGACCTGCCTTTCCTGGTATGGGAGGGACTTAGTGGGGCAGGGGCAAAGGAGAGCAAGTTTGGAGTGTGGTGGCGGGAATGGGGGGCAGTGTTGAATCAATTGTTCCATTTTTAACATGCTAAGTTTGAGATGTCTATGGGACAACCAAGTAAAAACAAAAGTGTGTGGTTGGATCCATAGGCCTTAGGTCGGAGGTGTCTGGGATGAAATAGCATGAGATTGAGAATCACCAGGATGTGGCTACCCCATCGTAGGTGTTACCACAGAGGGCCAGTGAGTCAGGCCAGCAGAGGAGAGAGGAGGTCCGTCACCCTGGGCCCTGCAGAGACAGGAACTCTTATAGAGGAAGAAGGCACCCAGCTAGATAAGAAAAGCCAATGAGAGAGAATATAGCCTGAGCCAGAAGTGCTGACGGAGTGAGGCCGGAAGACAAGAGGCTTTCAAGATGGCGGAGAAGTCACCAGCCACAGCTGAGAGTGTAAGCAGAGAGGGACAGGTGGTGTGCCTGGTCATGCTATCAGGAAACATTCAGTCACCCAAAAATGACTGAGATGGAAAATGTTGGTACTTGTGTGGAGGCTAATTTATAAGCAGGGATATATATATATATGAAAAAGTTTGGAGTTTCTAGTGAAGGAGGGATGCCATCCCTGCCCATGGCTGGCACTTGTCAGACAGCGTCAGTGGAGGCACAGGGCCCTGAGTGAGGGATGTGAGGCTCTGTTACTGAGGCTCCATTCACTGAGCTCTGATGGGAACAATAACCACCTGGGCTGGCTGAGAGGACTGACGAGGATTGGAGAGCAATGAGGATGTGCACTACAGGGAAGATGTGGAGGAAGTGTTTATCTCAGAGAAAGGACCATCTAGAAAACATAATCAGTTCCCCCTCAAAGCTTAAGGACTTTGAAAGGGAGCCAATCATGTGAAAAACTGAGCAGGCTCCCTGTGTAGCCCCAGAAGTTCAGTGAGAGTGAATTACACGGTAAAGATGTCAGTCAAATAGAAAGAGGGTCTGCATGATCAGAGCTGTCCCACACGGGGGCTGCAAGCTATGGCCTTCAGGCCAGTGTGACTTCTCTTTTTCTTGGTCCAGAGAGCTAACAATAGCTTTGATATTGTTTAATGGTTTGTAGGGGAAAAAAATTAAGGCAAGAATAATGCATCACAACACATAAAAATTATATGGAATTCAAATTTGAGTGCCCCTAAATAATGTTTTATGAGAACACACCTATTCCCGCTTGTCTAAGGCTGCTTTGTACTCCACTTGAAGAGTTGATTAGTTGCAACTGAAACTATGGTCTAAAAACTCTAAAATGTAGTTACTATCTTGCCTTTTCCTGAAGAATTTGCCAATCTTTACACCATAGCAGTAGTTCTCAGAATCCCCTAGAAGCTTGTTAAAACACAGTTTGCTGGGATTTCTAATTCCCTCAGAATTTCTAGTTCAGTAGCTCTGAAGTGGGGCCCAAGCATTTGCACCAAGTTCCCAGGTGATGCTGGTGCCTCCAGGGGAGGGACCGAACTGCCCGGAGACACCGGCCACACCACCAGCAGGCTAACCTCCGTCCCTGCAAGACCATACCCGCCCGAGCAAGGACTTCTGCCCTGTTGGTCCCCAAATGAGACAATGCTGGAGACTTCACAAATATTTGTTAAATGAATTAATGAATCAGTAAATTATTTTGACTTTTTGGTCTTTGGGACTTTGTAATTCTATCTGCAAGGGAAATACTCTAGGAAGGAAAGTAAGAAGGCAGAGAAGGAGGGAGGAAAAGGAGGGAAGGAAGGAGCTCTTATCACAAAACAAGATTTATTTTTCTAATATCTAGGAATGTCTCTGTGCTTGGGCTGCATAGCTTTCTGCTCTGCTTTCCCAATCAGCTCAAATTCTCCCTAAGGAAAGCAGCCTGAACACACCCTCCTCATTCCAAAGACCCAGCCCATGGCATCATGAACTATCATATCTCCAAGGACACCTGGAATCTAAAGATATTATATATGCATATCTATTTTAACAATCTTACGTATTTCTTCCCAATTCCTTTCTAGGTATGTTATTTTGTTATTAAGATTATGTTCGATAGATACTTCTACATCTTTTTAATTTAATATTGACTCAAAATATTTTTCCTATGATACTAAAAATTCTATATAAATATCCCTTTCCTCTGCACAGTGTTTTCTCAGACATCCAGATGATACTCTATTTAGTTGTACACCTACTATTACGTATCTCTGTCTCTTGCACCAGCTGTCCTGTCCCTGATTGTTTTGCTATAATAATCTTCCTTGCAATGGGAGTTATTAGTCGTCTATTCTTCTTCTGATTTTTAATTATTTTTTAGAATAGATGGCCACAAGTAGGAAAGAATTATCAAAAAGAAATAGAAGAAAGAAAATGTTAAAGTCATAAGAGGCCACTTTGTATAACTGTATAGACGAAAATGAGAAAGACTAGATAAAATGGATATTATAGAAAGAACATAACTGGCCAAAAATAATCCCTCTAAAGATAGAAAGTTGAAACTAACCATTTATCTTAGAGAAAATAATGAATGCTGCAAACTCCTCCACAGTAAAAGCACCAGCCCTGGATATTTTTGCACAAGAATTCTTCCACATTTGCAAAAATTAAAGATCCCAACTGCTCCTGAAACTGTTTCACAGCACAGGAAAGAAAATGCTTCAGTTCTTTTCTATGAAGAGTATATATATATATATATATATATATATATATATATATATATATATATATAGCATTGATGCAATAAAAAAGATAACTCATAAAAATTATACTAAATAAAGAAAACAGATCAATCTCACTTAAGAATATCAAATAGTACTGGGCACAGTGGTGGGAACCTACACTCCCAGTCACTTAGGAGGCTGAGGCAAGAGGATCACTTGAGCTTAGACGTTCAAGGAATAGTGTGTAAAGATTGCATCTGTGAATAGGAAGCAACTGCCATTTTAGCCTGCCCAACATTGTGAGACCCTATCCATTAAAAAAAAAATAATATCAAATAAAGCATTAGCAAACAGAAAAAATTTCCAGCACAAGCAAATAATAAATAATTGAAAAACAAAAAGTGGTTTTCCTGAAGTTTGCATTCAAGATTGCAAAGATGGTTCACTGTTTTAAAGAATCTATTAATAGAACCTTCATATAGCTAAGGAGAAAAAAAATAACGTTTTTATATTTCAACTACTACACTATCTCAAATTTATCACTCCTCCATGTAAAAATTATTCAACAAAATAAGAACAGTTAATTTAAGTGTGATCATATTATTATTATACACACGTGCACACTTAAAAACCTCAGCCCCAAAGCCAGCATCTTATATAATGAGAAAGTAAGAAACATTAGACCCTCTCTCTAAACTTCAAAACAATCCATCTCCACTACCTTTTATCTTTGTTTCAATAATTAACCAAAGTAAACAGGCAATAATGACAAAACTAGAGTTTAAGAATTGGATATTAAGAATAAAACTTTATCAATCACATTCAAAACCAAAAAATCAATTCAAAACTATGAGCTCTGAGAATTTAGTAATTAATGAATCAATGTATAAAAATTAATAATCTTCATGTTAGATACAAAGGGCAGTTAAAAGACACAGTATAAAAAAATTCCTTTTAGAATAGCAAAAATAAATAAACACATCACCCAGGCATAAATTTAAATATAAAAAAAACTAGGAGGATAACCTTCTAATAGATACAGAAATAGAATTGAACAAAGGGGAAGACATACCATATTATTGGACATGAAGAAATCAATTTTTCAAGATAATGTGATCCAACAAAAAATAATGTCACATTTGTGGGTGGGGGTTCCCCTAGCTAAGTTGACTGTAAAGTTTATTTGGAAGGACACATAAGCAATAATACCCTGTTTCCCCGAAAATAAGACAGTCTTATTTTACGGTGTGCTCCCAAAGATGCGCTAGGTCTTATTTTCAGGGGACGGCTTATCTTTCCTGTAAGTAGGTCTTATTTTTGGAGGATGTCTTATTTTGGGGAAAACAGGGTAGCAAGAAACCCTAAGAAAGAAAAGCAACATATTGAACACACTACTAGACTCCCTAGAGTAAAACCAATGTGGTATGGGACACTCCTGAACAGAAAGACAAACAGAGCCAAACAAAAGTCCAAAGATAGACCCATTGCATATGAAAATTTAAATATGATAAAGACAATTATTTCAAGTCATCAGGGAAAAATAGACATTTATAAATGTCATGAGGATAAAGGACTAGCCTCATGGAAACAGGTAAAATAAGACCAATTCCTCCTACCCATGCACCAAGGATACACTTAAATGTAAAAAGTAAATAAATAAAATTTCAATAAATAAAAATGAAATCACATAAATCCTTGAAGAAAACATGGATTCATCCCTCTATAACCTGGCATTGAGAAAACTTTTTCCCAATTATATCCTCAAATCTGGAAGTAATAAGGGAAAAACTAGATACATTTGACTTTATAAATATTTTTGAGATATAAAAAAATTAGTTACATGGCAAAAGCAACAACATGGCATAGAAAAAAAGAGAAATGTCAAACTAGAAAAAAGTATTTCAAACTTACATCACAGCATAAAATGTTCATATCCCAAATATATAAAAAGCTTCTAAAAATAAAGAAGAAAAATATCACCAGCTTTATAAAAATTGGCTAGAGATAGAAACAGAGAGTTCAGAAAGAACACAATGAATATTCCTCTTAAACATATGGAAAAATGCTCATCCTCACTGAGGATCAAAGAGATGTAAATTCTCGTTTGACCAATTACTTCTGTTGTTGAATCTTCAGAGAATATAGACACTGCCATAAATTGCTGGTGGGAAGGAACCACCAGCTGGAAAACAACGTGACAGACTTTCAGAATGACATATATATGTGCCTTTTGACTCAGCAAAAAACAAGCATGTAGAGATATGTATATATAACTCGCACATATACAAATAGCATTTAAATAAGGAATTCTGCAAAATTGTTAAGCACCAAGATTTTCAGCATAAAAAAAGTGGTAATGTCAAAGAACTAACAAATTTAGTTAGATAATTCTAAATTTGAATTTAAATAGTAGTATGAATTCATGTTATATTTCCTAGCTCTGTGCAATGAAAAAGCTTTAAGAAAAATGATCAACCCAAAGCAGTGAGCATCCTACCATTCAAACTGTGATCTCTAAATAGCATTTCTCAATAAAAGGAACTAGGACTCCTTGGAAGAAGATGTCTCATCCCAGAAAATGTACAAGATAAACCTAGAATACCTTATTATACAAAAAAGAAAGTTTGTCCTAGTGATTCTGTCTACCAGACGCAAGAGACTATGGGGTAATTTGAGCTTCAAAATGAAAATGAGTGGAAAAACTAAATATTCAAAAAGACAAAGTGATAGTGTTAGTTTCCTTTTGCAGCTATAACAAGTTATCACAAACATGGAGGCTTAAGACAACATGAACTTATTACTGTACAGTTCTGGAGGTCAGAAGTCCAAAATGCTTTGGGATGGCTGTCTTCCCTCCAGACACTCTAGGGGAGAATTAATTTCCTTCCCTTTTCTATCTTCCAGAGGTGGCTCACATTCCTTTGCTCATGGCCACATCACTCAGATTTCTGCTCTGTCCTCTCATTTCCCCTGACTCTGACCCTCTTACTTCCCTCTATGTCCCTTGTGATTACACCAGGCCCAGGAGGATAACCAAGGGCATTCTCCCCATTGAGAAGTCCTTAAGTTAATCATATATGCAAAGTCCCTTTGCCATGTCAAGTAACATAACTGTTTCCAGAGATGAAATTGTGAACAACATTTGGGGCTGAATTCTGGTCCTATAGCCATCATCCTAGGCTGCTAGGGAACTACTCATTGTTCTAAAAATTCATAAATACAAGGATGAATATTTATCCTGTCTTTTCTCTACAAACTATCTTTTAGAGTAGCCAAATAGTGAAGGAAATTTTCTTTTTAAAGAAATAGTCTAGCTAATAGATTATGGAAAGAGGAAAGATCATGTTATTGCCATAAGCAAACCTAATGAAGTAATGGATCCAAGCAATGATCATCAATAACCGCCATGTGATGAAAAGCTCTTGGGAAACGTTATATTAATTGAGTCATCCGGATGCACTGACCAATTTTAACATTATAAAAGGAGAGACAAAAAAATAAAATAAAATAAAGGAGAGCCGACCAGTATATGCCTCTCATTGAAATACAGAAGTACACAAGCTACTTTCAAGGCTTTCTTGTCCCCAACTCAAACCTGGATATGAAAAGACACCTTAGATCTAAACACTTGTGTAAGTAATATGGGAAGAGTTAGAGGGAGGATATAGGAACAGGTCAAACAACAACCAAAAGATCTAAAACAGAAAATACAGAATGTGGAAAACTACAGTGCAAGCAACACAAAGATAGAAAAGAAAAAACAAAAGAGAGGATGAACCAAAAAGTTAAGATACTTGAGGTATGGTGGCCTAAAAAAATGTATGGATCCTGGGTTGTGCCTGTGGCTCAACAGAGTAGGGTGCCGGCCCCATATGCCAGAAGTGGCAGGTTCAAACCCAGCCCCTGCCAAAAAAAAAAAAAGTATGGATCCTATTCAAATTTTCTTTTTTTAAAATTAGTTTTTATTAACTCATAACTGTATACAATTATGGGATATAATGTGATGATTTGATATACAATGTGGAATGCTTAAATCAAACTCGTTAACATAACCATCACCTCACTTACTTGTTTTTATTGTAAGACATTTCTAATATACTCTTAGTTGTTTTGAAATGTACCCTTGCATTGTGCACATTAGGTGAGTTCCCACCAAATACCTCCCCTCCGCTTGCCCTCCTCCTTCCCCTCCCCACTCCCTCCTCTTCCCTCTTTGTTTCTTGACTATAATTTGTGTTTTATCATTCGTATGAATGGCTAAGTTATTATATATTGGTTTCATAATAGTATTGAGTATATCGAATACTTTTTGTTTTCATTCTTGAGATATTTTACTAAAAAGAATATGTTCCAGCTCCATTTAGGTAAATATAAATGATGTAAAGTCTCCCTCCCTTTTTATGGCCACATAGTATTCCATGGTATACATATACCACGATTTGTTAATCTATTCATTGCTTGATAGGCATTTGGGCTGCTTCTGAGACTTGGCAACTATGAACTGGGCTGCAATAAACATTCTAGTGCAAATATCTTTGTTGTAAAATGATTTTTGTTTGTCTGGGTAGATACCTGGTGATGAAATTACAGTATCAAACTGTAGTTCAACTTCTAATTCCTTGAGAATTCTCCATACTTCTTTCCAAAAAGGCTCTAATAGTTTGCAATCCCACCAGCAGTGTAGAAGTGTTCCCTTCTCTCCATATCCATGCCATATCTGCAGTTTGGGGATTTTGTGATGTGGGATAATCTTACTGGAGTTAGGTGATATCTCAGAGAGGTTTTGATTTGCATTTCTGTGATGACTAAAGATGATGAACATTTTTTCATGTGTTTGGTGGCCATTTGCTTGTCGTCTTCAGAGAAGTTTCTGTTCAAGTCTCTTGCCCACAAAGAAATGGGATTGTTTGTTGTTGTTAATTAATTTGAGTTTTCTGTAGATTCTAGTTCTTAGACCTTTGTTGGAATAATAACCTGCAAAAAATCTTCGCCCATTCTGAAGGCTGTTTGCTTTACTTGTAGTGCCTTTAGCTGTGCAGAAGCTTTTTAGCTTGATCAGATCCCAGTAATATATTTTTGATGGTACTTCAATTTCCAGGGGAGTCCTCCTCATAAAACATTTTTCCCTTGATCCTGTAATTCCTCTACTAGGTATATATCCAAAAGACCAAAAGTCACTTTACAACAAAGATATTTTCACCAGATTGATTATTGCAGCTCAATTCATAATTGTCAAGCCATGGAAGAAGCCCAGGTACCCATTGACCCATAAATGGATTAATAAATTGTGGTATATGTATATACCATGGAGTAATATGCAGCCTTAAAAAAAGATGGAGACTTTACCTCTTTTATGTTTACATGGATGGAACTGGAACATATTCTTCTTAGTAAAGTATCTCAAAATGGAATAAAAAGTATCCAATGTACTCAGTACTATTATAAAACCAATTTATAATCACCCACACTTTCATATGAAAGATAAAACACAACTATAGCCCAGGATGAAGAAGGAAAGAGGAGAGGGAAGGGAAGGGAGGGGGAAGTTTGGATGGAGGGAGGGTAAATGGTGGGACCACACCTATGGTGCAGATTGCAAGGGTACATGTCAAAAATCTATTAAGTGTAGAGTATAAATGTCTTAACACAATAATTAAGTAAGTGAGATGAAAGCTATGTTAACCCATTTGATGTAAGCTTTCCAAATTGTATATAAAATTAGCACATTGTACCCCATAAATGCATTAATGTATACAGTTATGATTTAATAAAAAAAAAAATATTGTTCCCAGGCCAACATCTTTAAATGATTTCCCTGTACTCTCTTCTAGTATTTTATAGTTTTGTGTCTTAAGTTTAAATCTTTTATCCAGTGAGAATCAATTTTTCTTAGTGGTATAAGGATGAGGGTCCAGTTTCAGTCTTCCACATGTTGCTAGCCAGTTCTCCCAGCACCATTTATTAAATAGGGAATCTTTTCTCCAATGTATGTTTTTGTTAGGCTTATCAAAGATCAAGTGACAATATGTGCTTGTGTTCATCTCTAGATTCTCTATTCCTTTCCATATATCTATACCTCTGTTTTTGTGCCAGTACCATGCAGTTTTGATCACCATAGGTTTGTAATATAACCTGAAATCTGGTAACATGATGCCTCCTGATTTGTTATTATTTCTAAGTAATGTATTGTCTATTTGAGGTTTTTCTGATTCCATATAAAACAAAGTTCTTTAAAGTATGATATTGGTCCTTTGATAGGATTGCATTAAATCTGTAGATTGCTTTGGGGTGTATGAACATTTTAACAATGTTGATTCTTCCCAGCCACGAGCATGGAATGTTTTTCCATTTGTTAACATCTTCAGCTATTTCTTTTCTCAGGGTTTCATAATTCTAATTATAGAAATCTTTCACATCCTTTGTTAGATAAATTCCCAGGTATTTCATCTTCTTTGGCATTGCTGTAAAATGAATAGAGTCCATGACTATATTTTCAGCTTGACTATACACCACTATTGTTGGTGTATTTAAAAGCTACTGATTTGCAAGTATTTATTTTGTATTCTGAGACACTGCTATATTTCTTGATCTCTTTTAAGAGCTTTGTAGTTGAGTCCCTGGGGTTTTCCAGGTATAAGACCATGTCTCCACAGTGAGAGTTTGACCTCTTCTGACCCCATTTGAATAACCTTGATCCCCTTCTCTTGACTGATTGTGATGGCTAGGACTTCCATTACTATGTTGAATAACAGTGGTGACAATGGGCATCCTTATCTATTTCCAGATCTGAGTGGAGATTTTTTCAATTTTACTTCATTCAATATGATATTGGCTGTGGGTTTGCTATAGATGGCCTCTATCAGTTGAAGAAATGAACCATCTAAACCTATTTTCTTAAGTTTTCTAATCATGAAAGGATGCTGGATATTATCAAAAGCTTTTTCTGCATTTATTGATAGAATCATATGGTCTTTGTTTTTTTATTTTATTTATGTGGTGCATTATATTTATAGATTTACATATGTTAAACCAACCTGTAACCCTGGTATAAAACTAACTTGATTGTGGTGTATAATTTTTTTTTCTTTTTTTTTTGTAGAGACAGAGTCTCACCCTATGGCCCTCAGTAGAGTGCCATGGCCTCACACAGCTCACAGCAACCTCCAACTCCTGGGCCTAAGCAATTCTCTTGCCTCAGCCTCCCGAGTAGCTGGGACTACAGGCGTCCGCCACAACGCCCGGCTATTTTTTGGTTGCAGTTTGGCCGGGGCTGGGTTTGAACCCGCCACCCTTGGTATATGGGGCTGGCACCCTACCGACTGAGCCACAGGCGCTGCCCAGGTGTATAATTTTTTTAATGTGTCATTGAATTCAGTTTGCTAGGATATTACTGAATATTTTTGCATCAATATTCATTAACAATATCAGTCTATAGTTTTCTGTCTTTTTAGGGTCCTTACCTGGTTTGGGAATCAAGGTGATATTTGCTTCATAGAATGTGTTGGGAGGATTTCTTCTTTCCCTTTGTTTTGGAAAAGGTTATGTAATATAGGTACTGACTCTACTTTTAAGTTTTGGTAGAATTCTGATGTGAAGCCATCTTATCTCGGACTTTTCTTTTTTAAGAGATTTTGTATACTTTATGCTATTTCAGTGCTTGATATAGGTATATTTAAAATATCTAATTCTTTCTGGTTGAGTCTAGGAAAGTGGTGTACTTTCAGGTATTGGTCCATTTTCTCCAGATTTTCATATTTCTGAGAATAGACCTTTTTGTAGTAATCATTAAGGATTTTTTTAATTTCTGTGGTATCTGTGTTATTTCTCCTTTATTTTTTCTGATTGATATTATTAGAGATTTTACTTTTCTTTTTCTGGTTAGGCTAGCCAATGGTTTATCAATTTTATTATTCTTTTCAAAGAACTAATTTTTTGTTTCATTGATCTTTTGAATGATTCTTTTCTTTTCAACTTTATTTAATTCTGCTCTAATTTTTGTTATTTCTTTTCTTTTGCTGGGTTTGGGGTTGGATTGTTCTTCCTTTTCCAGTTGCTTGAGATGACCCATTAGGTTGATGACTTTCTTTCTTTCTGTTCTCTTGATGAAGGCTTCTAATACCATAAATTTGTCTTTTAGGACTGTCTTTGCAGTATCCCACAGGTTTTGATAATTTGTGTCTTGATTATCATTTTCTTCCAAAAATTTGATGATTTCTTTTTTAATCTTGTCTTTGACCCATCTATCATTCAGCCCAAGGTTATTTAGTTTCCATGACCTTGTTTGAGTATTAAGATTTCTGTTGCTGTTGAGTTCAACTTTTATTCTGTGATATTCCAAGAAAATACAAGGAATAATTTTTATTCTTTTAAATTTGTTGAGGTTAGACTTATGTCCTAAGATATGGTCAATTTTGGAGGATGATCCATGGGCTGATAAGAAGAATGCACATTCAGTTTTATTAGGATGAACTGTTCTATAGATGTCTGTTAAGTCTATTTGTTCTAGGGTCAAGTTTAAATCCATTATTGTTTTGTTTAGTTTCTTCTTGGAGGATTTATTCATAACTGAAAAAGGGGTGTTAAAATCTCCAACTGTTATAGTGCAGCAAGATATCAAATTGTTTATATCCATTAGGGTTTGCTTTGTAAATTGAGGAGCATTCAGGTAGGGCACATACATGCTAATTATTGAAATCTCTTCATGTTGAGTATTTCCCTTGACAAAAAGTGTCCATCCTTTAATTCCTTATCTTTGGTTTAACTCCTATTGTATCCGCAAATAAAATTGCAACCTCTGCTTTTTTCCTGATTTCCACTTGCCTGAATTGTAGATGTCCATCCCTTCATCCTGAGTCTTTTTTATCCTTTGAGGTAAGATGAGTCTCTTGTAGGTAACAGATAACTGGCCTGAGTTTTTGTATCCAATCAGCCAACCTGTGCCTCTTTAGAGGACAATTTAAGCCATTCACATTAATGAAGAGAAATTATATGTATGGTAGTGTTTTGGCCACCATGTTTTTAATCCTTTCACCATTGTAGATGTTAGGTGTTGTTCAATAAATTCTGGATAAGTTTACTTTGGTGGTAGAGCATTGTGCTGGTCATTGTGGAGGATGGGTCTCAGAATATCCTGGAAAGCAGGTTTAGTTGCAGTAAACTTCTTCAACATATATATATCAATAAAGTATTTGATTTCTCCATCACAAATGAAACTCAATTTAGCTAGATACAGGATCCTGGTCTGAAAGTTGTTTTGTTTTAGAAGATTGAAGGTCGATGACTATCCTCTACTGGCTTGAAACATTTTGGCTGAAAGATTTGTAGTCATACTAATATTTCTCCCTTTATACGTAATGTGTTTCTTATGTCTTGCTACTTACAAGATTTTCTCCTTCATATTAACTTTGGCAAAGTTAATTATGATGTGTCTAGGAGATGCTTTATTTGGATTGAGTCTTGCTGAAACTATCTACTACCTGAATTTCTGTATCTATTGCAATGCTTGGAAAATCCTCCATTATATTTTGGAGTAGAGCATGTGTGCCTTTAGGACCATCCTCTTTTCCTTCAGGAATTCCTATAAGTCAGATGTTTGATCTTTTGGAATGATTCCACAACTTTCTCAGGGAATGTTCTGTTCTTGTTTTCCATTTTTCTGCCTCTTTGAATACTCGAGAGTATTCAAAATTTTTGTCTTCAATTTCTAAGATCTTTTCTTTTGCCTGCTCAACTCTATTAATAAGGAATTCTACTGTATTTTAAAGCTCCTTGGATAATTTTTTCACTTCCTTGAGCTCTCCTATATCTTTTCTCATTATGTCCATAATGACTTGGTGACTTTGTCTTTAAATTCATTAATTTCTTGAGACAACTTTTTTCTTTTATTCCATTGTATTCATCTTATTTGCCATCTATATTCTGAATTCTATTTCTGACAATTCAGCCATTTGTCTATGAATGGCATCTTCTGTTATATCTCCTTTATAATTCCTTGGGGGAGTTAATCTACTCTTATTTTTCATATTGCCATAATTCTTCCAGTGGTTCTGCCCCATGAGTATTTTCTGTAATTTGGCAATTAAAACTGGTAGAGTGAGAATGGACTGGGGGCCCAGGAAGTGGAGTTAACAGCCCTTTACCAATGAGCTGGAGCTTTTGATTGTGTCTTTCCCCCTACAGCCTTACAAAGGTCCCTTTCAGAGCTATAGCCAGAGACTCTGAGGACCTGCTTGGTGAGTTAGCACAAGCTGACTCTGTGTTGAAGTCAGCCAGCCTCTACCCAATCCTAACAAGTCGTGGTATTAGGCTGAAATCTCAGCTGGGGAGAGATTCAAGCAACCATGGCACTCTGCTCCCCACCAGTGACAACTGGAGGAGGATAATCAGTCTTTTCCCACTATAAAAGAACCACTGCTCAACCTCAGAGGGTCCCTGGGTGGACAACCCAGGTCGAGACTTCTAATCAGATTGTCCTGGGCAGTATAATCACTGCTCAACAGTGAGAGTTTAAAGGGTCTCCAGTGGCCTGATAGTAGAAATCCACAGGTAATTCCATACCACAAACCTGAAGGGATGGAGCCTGGACCACTTTGGTGAGCCACCAATTCAGAAAAGATCTGCTGCTGCACACCATTGCAGCACATCTCTCTTTCCCACATGTCCCTCTCTTCCCACACCTAACCAGCTTACACTCAACTCACTGTTTCCACACTGTGGTCCAGTAGCCCACACAATGCTCAAGGCCACTCTGGGAATTGCAAAGCATCCTGGGCTCTGCAGAGGGCAGAACTTGGGAGGAAGGGTGGACTGGGAGTTCAGAATTATGGAGAAAATATTTGTACAATTTTATGACGGGCAAGATGATGCCTAGGCTTACAAGTGGGACCTCCTTGGAGAAGGAGACACAGTGTTTAGCAGATCTCTCCTGTGGGGATAAAAATGAAAGGTCTTTTTTTCCCTGCTCACTTACAGAGAGCTCACATGAAGCCTTCCACTTGGAGGAGGGGTCTCTGGGCCTCTTGGTGATGGGCTAGAATTTGTCTTCTTAGATCCTCTTTCTTAGAGTCACAGCTTGCCTAGGCAGAGATGATGTGCACTTGGCTATCTTCTTTTTTAGCTCAGCTCCCTACCTTTGGCTTCACTGAGTGAACTTTTGTCCAGTATCTCTCCCTCTGGACAGGAATCTCTGGAGAAAGCTCCTCTAGTTGGCCATCTTCCTTCCTCCCTTTTCAAATTTTCATTGAATAAACCTAGCATCAAAAATATTTATGAAATAATCAGAGAATTTTGAGCACTGATAGAATACCTGATGACATTAAGGAACAGTGATTTTTCTTTTTAGGTATGAAAAATGGAATGGCAGTTATTTTTTAATCCCTTATCTTTTGAAGACATGTACTGAAATACTTACAGAAGAAATAATTGGAATGATTTAATGTCTTGGATTTGCTTCAAAATAGTCCAGTTGACCCATATGAGAGGAGTGGCCAGGTATATTAAAACAAGGTTGGCCATAAATTGAGAATTATAGAAGCTGGAGGGTGGGAACATCGGAGTTAATTATTTCCTTCTATTCTTGCATTGATTTGCAATTTCCCATAATGACAAGTTTATTTTTTAAATAAACAATATGCACCCAGAAATAAAATTCCTGGGTATGAGTGTTTCCAAGGCATTTAAAATGTATTGTCAAATTGCTTTCCACAAAGGCTGTAGCACTTTACAGTCCTACTAGGAATGTACAAGAGTGCCAAGGATATAATATTTTAAGAGAATATATAATCACTTGGATAAGCATAAGAACATGTTTTTCTCAGTCGTCCATGCATTTAGAAAGACTAATGGCCTATTATGGGATATTATGGTCCAGTCGTGACTGCACACCTGGAGGCCTTGTACCTGAACAGCAGGGGGAAAAAAATCAAAGCATAAATGGAGTTCAGCATGACATAGTCTTGGCAACTCAGATTTATACAAAGCTTAAATTACCTTAATGAGAGGTTTCTATGTTATTTCTAACACCATTGCAGATGATCTTTCTGAATGTCCATTGAGGTATTAGTTTAATGGGAAAATCTGCAATTGTATCTTCTCAGTGAAATCTGATTATCTTCAAGAAGCTTCTTCACATAAAGATGGGGGAAAAATCAATGCATGGGTTTCTATGCCTAGCATAAAAAGGAATTTTCTGCTATAGGGGAATTTTGAGCTCCTATAATCTTCCAATTATGTTTGATTGTAGTGCCTCTTTACTGTCTCAGTATTAAAGGATGGTCAGCACTTTTCTGCAACCAAAGCCAACTCTCAGATGAAACAGCCACTTATCTCAATGGCTTGTTTATAATCAGCTCTTTGGACATGTAGAACATCCCCGCCTTTGAGGAGGAGGCCGCCCCAGGACTTCTCTCTTTTAGACAACTAACAGATAACAGGTATCAGTGCCTGCTGTTTAGGCTCTGCATGGGGACACCAAGAATAGCAGGCTATGGTACCTCCTCTCTAGGAGGCCATCATGCTATGAGAAAACAAGTAAAAAGTCACATAGTGATTCAGCCAGTCATTCATTCCACAGATGCTAAATATCAGACGCTGTGAGGAGCCTGGTAGCAGAGAGAAAAATAGGTCAGAATCCCTGCTCTAAAAGTGCTCATTCTATAGGGAAATAGACATGTAAACAAATAATTAAAATAGCACTTGGTAAGTGTAGTGCTAGAGGAATGTACCAAGAAGATTTGTGGTGCAAAAGAGAGAGAAACTCTTGCTAGTCCAGGGAAACTTCCTGGAGGATGAGAAGGTTGGATTGTCTTTAAGGCTTAAAGATAATCAAGGAGGATTTCTGCAGGTAGAAAGAAGAGCATGTGGAGAGACAGGGAGACTTGAAATAGCTCAAATCTTTGGGTGGAATGCTAATTCGTTTGCTCTGGAGCAAAGTTAGGGAGGAAGATGAAAATGGGAAGGTAGAAAATGCCAGATACTAGAGGGCTTTGTTGCATGCAGAAACATTGGCTTTCTTTTGCAAACAATACTAGGCTACTCTGTTTTAGGACTGGATCAGTGAGCAAGTGAAGAAAAGGAAGCTGTATAAGCAGGCCAGGTTGCCCAGGGGAGAACCTAGCATCTTCATAGAATCTGGGAGGAAAGGTATGCTGAGAACAATCCTGAGACATGCCAAGCCAGGGGAAGAAGTGGCAAGACTCCTGTGCAAAAGAACTAGTGGATACAAATCATGACTGTAGATTTCTTGCCTTCAAGGAGCTGGAGCACAACTCCACACTCCTTAGGTGAGTCTATAGTGACTTTTTTCCAAGAGCACAGTATGGAATAGGGGCAGGAGAGGGAGAGTAATTTTGCAATGGAGAAACCTAACAAATGTTTCTTCAGCCAGTTGTTAAGAATAATACTAACAGTCATAGACTATGTAGATGGCATATAACCTTAATACTATTCCATAAAACTGGCACTTTACCTCTGTGGTCTTGTTCCCAATAACCCACAACATAGTTTATTCAAGAGGCAACATCATACAAATCTCAGGATAGGGACATTCTATAAAATACCTGACCAGTATTCACAAAACCAGGGTAACCTGTGGTCTTAAGACCACATATGGCCTTCTAAGTCCTTAGGTGTGACCTTCTGACTGAAGTCAAATTTTACAGAACTAATCCTTTTAACTTTATTATTACCCTTTTGTTCATCTTTTACATTTTTAGTTTATTTTTAAGATAAGTTTCAATGAAATAATACTCCCAGACTTACCAGCACAATTAAAACATTAGTGTAAGTTATAAGGGCTAAATGGACAGCTTCTATGCTTGTGATTTAGTTCTAACTTCTGACTGGAGTCACTATTGCACAAGGCTGGTTGGTGAGAGTTTGGGGGGCTGAGTATACACCTATTATCAGCTTTTGACCATGGTGCACTGTTTTTCTGTTTGAAGTGAAATTTTTGACAGTATTTTTTAAATTCTGTCTGCTTAACAACCCATCATGTCAAAGAAGACCAAGAGAAAGCTGAAGGAACAAAACAAATGTTTTAATGAGGACTGGAACTTTCAATATTATCTTGTCTCTGCTAAAAATAAGGTGATTTGCTTGCTTTGTGATACTGCAGTGTCAACATTAAAGTAATTGAATACACATCAGCATTATAACACTCATAAGGACTGCAAAAATTTTAAATGAGCAAGAGATGTGCTAAAGGTTTTACCATAGAAGTTAAAAAATAAAAACAAAAGCAAGGACAATTGTTTTAAATAGCAATAAGACCTGGAAATAATGCCACTGAAGCAACTTATAAAATAGCTTATAGACTTGGGAAAAAAGAGAAGCCACTCGGTGATACAGAAATTGTGAAGGAATGCATTGTTTAAATTGAGAATGCCTAGACCCTGGTAACATTTCAAAGTACAAACAACTGCCTCTTTCAAGAGAATCACAACTGATTGGCAGCAATAATTATCCTTCAACTTAACAAAACAACTTTTGAGACCATCCATTCTTTGCATTTTTTTAAGTTCCTAAGTAGACCACCTCCATCTCTAGCCACCCACATTCAAGGAAAATATATATTATTCAACCACTCAACTGATAATACTGACTCGGTACAGGTTTTATGCTTCATCTGGGTCATAACGGAAGATTTTCTTTACTGCAAAGAGTTACTTGCTTGGGGCACTCTTGTGAACAGAACATGGGCAACACATATCTTCAACGACTTTCAAGATAAATGTTGTGAAGTTGGACTGAATTTGCTAAATTTGGCAAGTGTACATGTATGTATGGACAATGCACCTTCCAAGACAGGAAAACATGAAGGGATTATTCCATAGATTTTTAAAAAAAAAGAATAGACTCAGATGGTTTCATTTCTTTTCATTGTATCTTGCATCAGCAAAATCTCTATGCTGAAGCTACTATTTTAAGTGACATGTTGCAAAAGTTATAAGTATAGCTAACTATATTCATGCAAATGCAACAGGGCCTAATCGGTTTCATAATATGCTAAAGTTCAACAATGAGTTATTCTGTGTAGATTTTCTATATCAATCTAAAATGTGTTGGCTTTTGCAGGGATAGGTGTTAGTTAAAATGTTATCTAGGTAAGACAGTTAAATTTATGAAGAACAGAATCAGCAATGTGAATTATTGAAAGATTTCTATGGGAAGGCATCATTTCTATGTGATATCATATCAAATAAAAATATTTGAATTTTTTTGCAAGTTAAAACTAAATCTATATATTAATATAATATGTGGCAAAAAAAATCCAAGCATTTTGAGAAAAAGCTATCTTTTTTCAAAATATTTCTTTTTCAAAAGGAAATTTCAGATGAACATTTTCCCCAATTAGCAAAGGTCATTTATGGGCAGGATGATATGCAAATCATTTGAATAATAGTGTCTGTTACAAACCTACTTACTGGAGAATACAATGAAAAGTTCACTAACTTTGAGAATCATGACATCACACTCACTTTAGCATTTCAGCCTCACCTAGTGCATATCACCAAGTCACCTGAAGAACTACCAGTGAAATTGATTAAGCTCTTAGTATATGACATTTTAAAGTCATTTTTTGATGCTAAGAAAGATTCAATTGAAATTTGGAAAAATGCTATAGAATACCTACACCTTTAGGCTATAATATGCCTGAAAAATGATTTCTTGCTCTGCAATCATTTATTGGTGTGAATCTACATTCTTCTACCTAACACACATCAGGAGACTTTTAAGGTCACAAATGACTTATACCCATCTAGAGGATCAACTGAAACTGTGGACCTCCATGCTGCAACCAAATGTTCAAATATTTTCCAACAAAAAATAGACACAGCAAAGTTATTAAAAGGTCAGTTAAGTTGAAAATTAACAAATAGTTTCATTTTTTGAAATTATTAAGTACACAGTAGTTATATTTTTGCAAAATAATGTACAGTTTCCAGTATACCTAACTGAAGTTTCTTGGAAGTGGCCTTATTTGGTTACAGCTAAATTAATGTAGCCTTACAACATAAAAAGGCTCCTCAACCCTACACAAAACTGTCAAGATCATCAAACACAGAGAGAGTCTGAAGAACTGTCACAGCGAGAGGAGCCAAAGGAGGCATGAAAAATAATTATAACCTGGCATCCTGGATGGGAGCCTGTGCTAAAAACAAATGAAATCTGAATAACCTATAGACTTCAGTTAATAATAACATATTAATAATTGGTTTGTTGATGGTTGGAGCAAGATGGCACCTGAGTAACAGCTTCCCTGCAACTGGGCACCATGAATCTGGGGAGATAAGACTCCAGGCATCACTGGCTTGTGGGATATACCTGTAATCAGCCCTTTGAGGATACAGGGAGTCAGCAAGAGACTTCTGGACCCCAAGAGGAGGACAAAAACAGCGGAAAACTGGCAAGTGGTTGCGTGTGTTCAATTGGTCTAATCCCGCTGGCAGCTGTAAGTACAGCAGAGAGACTGCAAATGGGAAAGGCCTTACCTGTGAACTGTTTTGGTGTTTTTGGACTTGGCACTCAGTTGAACTGCCTTGGGGAGAGCTTTAGCAGGAGTGCAGAGAACTTTGGGCATTGTCTAGGGCCCCAGACTGAGCTGCTGAGCCAGACAGAGCTAATAGCGTTGTTCAGCTGTGGGCCGCAGGTAGCCATTGTGAGAGAACTGCCCCGGCAAGTTCCACACTCAGGGTCACAGTGCGAGGATCGGGCAGGAACTAGTAACGTAGTGACTGAGCAGCCTAAAGGGGGGACAGAGCTGCCTTATAGCCTTAACCGTCAGGGGCAGAGTGAGACCAGTTTTGGCACACTGGGTAAGTGGATAGCCACTTCAGCAGTGATCCCAGCAACAAGCACTTTCCTATGAAAGCTTCTGCTTAGACAAGTTTAGAAGTTTAAAGTGCCTTTTAAGAGGGCTGAAGAGAGATTTAGGGTGTCCATCCTGTGGGGTTTGAGAAATCAGTGGAGGCCTCCAGTCATATCAGCATTGTCATTAACATCTCATACCCCAGAAGATCACCTGTTGCCCAGATTATATTCAACAGGATATATATACTGCTTTGTTTTTGGTTGTTTGTTTTTTGTTTATTTTGTTGTTGTTGTTGTTGTGGTTGTGGTTGTTTTTTAATTTCAGCCTTTTCTGTACAGATTTTTTCATTTCTTTTTCTTTCTTTTCTTTCTCCATTTTTCTAGTTTAAATACAATTTCCCATTGCTGCTTTTTTCAATAATTAGAACTTCATTTTTGCTAGTGTTTCTACCCCTATTATTTGGTTTTTCACCCAATTTTATCCCGTAAAGTTTTCTGTTTGCTTGTTTTGGTTTGATTTATAGCATTTTTGTCTTTCTTCTATACTTGGTGGAGGTGGGGTACTGAGTCCAATCAGGTTAGCAAAGAGCTGCTGACATCAAGAGAACCACCCAACCAGACACACCCAGAGTTTTTTTTTTTTTTAAGGTTGTGTCAAAGTACACTACTGTACACCTATATTGCTCTTTCTCCCTCTTTCTGTGCCTCTCTTCCTTTTGTCAATACTTCCTTTTACCCACCCCCTACCCTTTCTCTATTTTCTTTTCTTTCTTTCTCTTTCTTTTATCCCTTCTTGCTCTTTAACCTTCTCATCCTTCAGGTCCTGTACCAAAATGACTCATTGAAACCTTAGTCCACAGGCATGGGAATGTAAAGAGCAAGAGGAAGTAAAAGGAAAATTAGGGCGAGGAAACAGATAAAAGAAATCACTCATAGGAAGAATCAGCAGAAAACTCCAGGCAACATGAAGAACCAATCCAGAACAACCCCTCCTTGGGACCATGAGGTAGCTACTGAAGAGGATTCCACCTATAAAGAAATGTTAGGAATGACAGAAAGGGAATTTAGAATACATATGATGAAAACAATGAAGGAAATGATGGAAACAATGAAGGAAACTGCTAATAAAGTAGAAAATAACCAAAAGGAAATCCAAAAACAGAATCAAATAAAAGATGAACAATATGAAGAATGTAGGAAGTATATAGCAGAGCTGAAGGAACTGAAGCAGTCAATTAGGGAAATTAATGATGCAATGGAAAGTATCAGCAATGGTTAGACCATGCAGAAGAAAGAATTTTGGAGGTAGAGGACAAAGTTCTTGAGATAACTCAGATGTTAAAGAGGCAGAAAAGAAGAGAGAGAAAGTAGAACAATCACTGTCAGAATTATGGGACTTTATGAAGTGTTCCAACATAGGTGTTATAGGAATCCCAGAAGGGGAAGAAAAATGCCCCAGAGGAATGGAAGCCATACTAGAGAACATTATGAATGAAAAATTCCCAAATATCATCAAAGATTCAGACACACTGCTTTCAAAGGGATGTCAGACCCCAGGTTACCTCAACTCTAACCAAGCTTCTCCAAGACACATTGTGATGAACCTGTCCAAAGTCAAGACAAAAGAAAAGATTCTGCAAGCTGCCAGGAGTAAGTGCCAGTTGACCTACAGGGGCGAATCCATCAAAGTGACTGCAGACTTCTCTAATGAAACTTTCCAAGCAAGAAGACAATGGTAACCTACCTTTAATGTATTTAAGCAGAACAATTTCCAGCCCAGAATTCTATACCCTGCTAAGCTAAGCTTTAAAAATGATGGAGAAATCAAATCATTTACGGATATACAAACATTTAGGAAATTTGCCACAGTAAGACCAGCTCTACAGGAAATACTTGAACCTTTTCTACACACTGACCATCACAATGGATCAGCAGCAAAGAAAAAACTCAGAAATTAAAGGGCAGAACCTAAAGGCCACACTAATGCAAAAGATAAAATTAAGCAATGGACTCTCACAAAATAAGATGAATAGAACACTACCACACTTATCAATTATCTCAATAAATGTTAATGGCTTGAATTCCCCACTGAAGAGACATAGATTGGCCGACTGGATTAAAAAACACAAGCCATCCATTTGCTGTCTGCAAGAAACACACCTGGCTTCAAAAGACAAATTAAAACTCCAAGTCAAGGGTTGGAAGACAATTTTTCAGGTAAATGGAATTCAGAAGAAAAGAGAAGTTGTGGTCTTATTTTCAGATACATGTAGATTTAAAGCAACTAAAGTCAAAAGTCAAAAATGACAAAGATAATCACTTTATATTGGTCAAGGGAAAAATACAACAAGAAGATGTTTCAATTCTAAATATTTATGCACCCAATTTAAATGTTCCCAGATTCTTGAAACAGACCTTACTCAGTCTGAGCAATATGATATCCCATAATGCCATAATAACAGGGGACTTTAACACTCCTCTTACAGAGCTGGACAGATCCTCTAAACAGAAATTAAACAAAGATATAAGAGATTTAAATGAGACCCTAGAACAACTGTGATTGATAGATGCATATAGAACACTCCATCCCAAAGACAAAGAATATACATTCTTCTCATCACCCCATGGAATATTCTCCAAAATTTTTCATATCCTGGGACACAAAACAAATATCAACAGAATCAAAAGAACTGAAATTTTACCTTGTATCTTCTCAGACCATAAGGCACTAAAGGTGGAACTCAACTCTGACAAAAATATTCGACCCCACACAAAGGCATGGAAATTAAACAACCTTCTCTTGAATGACAGATGGGTGCAGGAAGAAATAAAACAGGAAATCATCAACTTCCTTGAGCATAACAACAATGAAGACACAAGCTGCCAAAACTTGTGGGATACTACAAAAGCAGTTTTGAGAGGAAAATTTATCGCTTTAGATGCCTACATTCGAAAAACGGAAAGAGAGCATATCAACAAACTCACAAGCAATCTTATGGAATTGGAAAAAGAAGAGCAATCTAAGCCTAAACCCAGTAGAAGAAAAGAAATCTCCAAAATCAAATCAGAGATCAATGAAATTGAAAACAAAAGAATTATTCAGAAATTTTTTTCTTTTTCTTTTCTTTCTTTCTTGTTTTTTTTTTTTTTTTTTTTTTTTTTTGAGACAGAGTCTCACTTTGTCCCCCTTGAGTTCTGTGGTGTCTTAGCTCACAGGAACCTCAAACTCTTGGGCTCAAGCCATCTTTCTGTCTCAACCTCCTGAATACTGGGTTTAGAAAATTAATGAAACAAGGAGTTGGTTTTTTGAAAAAATAAATAAAATAGATAAACCATTGGCCAGACTAACGAGAAATATAAAATTAAAATTTCTAGTAACCTCAATCAGAAATGATAAAGGAGAAATAACAACTGATCCAACAGAGATACAAGAGATCATCTCTGAATACTACCAGAAACTCTATGCCCAGAAATTTGACAATGTGAAGGAAATGGATCAATATTTGGAATCACACCCTCTCCCTAGACTTAGCCAGGAAGACATAGAGCTTCTGAACAGACCAATTTCAAGCACTGAGATTAAAGAAACAATAAAAAAGCTTCCAACCACAAAATGCCCTGGTCCAGATGGCTTCACACCAGAGTTCTATCAAACCTTTAAGGAAGAGCTTATTCCTGTACTGAAGAAATTATTCCAAAGAATTGAGGAAGAAGGAATCTTCCCCAACATGTTCTATGAAGCAAACATCACCCTGATACCAAAACAAGGAAAAGACACAACCAAAAAGGAGAATTTCAGACCAATTTAACTCATGAATATAGATGCAAAAATTCTCAACAAAATCCTAGCCAATAGATTATCTTCAAAAAAGTCATAAAAAAAAAAGTCATACACCATAATCAAGTAGGTCTCATCCCAGGGATGCAAGGCTGGTTTAACATACGCAAGTCCATAAATGTTATCCACCATATTAACTGAAGCAAAAATAAAGATCATATGATCCTCTCAATAGATGCAGAAAAAGCATCCAATAAAATCCAGCACCCTTTTCTTATTAGAACACTGAAGAGTATAGGCATAGGTGGCACATTTCTAAAACTGATTGAAGCTATCTGCGACAAACCCACAGCTAATATTTTCCTGAATGAAGTAAAACCGAAAGCTTTTCCTCTTAGAACTGGAACCAGACAAGATTGTCCTCTGTCATGTTTACTATTCAACATAGTGCTGGAAGTTCTAGCCAATACAGTTAGGCAAGACAAGGAAATCAAGGGAATTCAAATGGGAGCAGAGGAGGTCAAACTCTCCCTCTTTGCTGACGACATGATCTTATACTTAGAGAACCCCAAAGACTCAACCACAAGACTCCTAGAAGTCATCAAAAAATACAGTAATGTTTCAGGATATAAAATCAATGTCCACAAGTCAGTAGCCTTTGTATACACCAATAACAGTCAAGATGAGAAGCTAATTAAGGACACAACTCCCTTCACCATAGTCTCAAAGAAAATGAAATACCTAGGTATATACCTAACAAAGGAGGTGAAGGACCTCTATAAAGAAAATTATGAAATTCTCAGAAAAGAAATAGCAGAGGATATTAACAAATGGAAGAACATACCATGCTCATGGATGGGAAGAATCAACATTGTTAAAATGTCTATACTTCCCAAAGCAATCTACCTATTCAATGTCATTCCTATTAAAATACCAACATTGTACTTTCAAGATTTGGAAAAAATGACTGTGTTTTGTATGGAACCAGAAAAAAACCTGTATAGCTAAGGCAGTTCTTAGTAGTAAAAATAAAGCTGGGGGCATCATCATACCAGATTTTAGGCTGTACTACAAAGCCATACTGGTCAAGACAGCATGGTACTGACACACAAATAGAGACATAGACACTTGGAATCGAATAGAAAACTAGGAAATGAAACTAACACCTAATCTTACAACCACCTAATCTTTGATAAACCAAATAAGAACATATCTTGGGGGAAAGGCTCCCTATTCAATAAATGGTGTTTGGAGAACTGGATATCCACATGTAAAAGACTGAACCTGGACCCACGCCTTTCCCCACTCACAAAAATTGATTCAAGATGGATAAAGGACTTAAATTTAAGGCATGAAACAATAAAAATCCTCCAGGAAAGCATAGGAAAAACACTGGAAGATATTGGTCTGGGGAAAGACTTCATAAAGAAGACTGCCATGGCAATTGCAACAATAACAAAAATAAACAAATGGGACTTCATTAAACTGAAAAGCTTCTGTACAGCTGAGGAGACAACAACCAAAGCAAATAGACAACCTACACAATGGGAAAGGATATTTGCATATTTTGAATCAGACAAAAGCTTGATAACTAGGATCTATAGAGAACTCAAATTAATCCACATGAAAAAAGCCAACAATCCCATATATCAATGGGCAAGAGACATGAATAGAACCTTCTCTAAAGAAGACAGATGAATGGCTAACAAATATATGAAAAAATGTTCATCATCCCTATCTATTAGAGAAATGCAAATCAAAACCACCCTGAGATACCATCTAACCCCAGGAAGAATGGCCCACATCACAAAATCCCAAAATGCAGATGTTGGCGTGGATGTGGAGAGAAGGGAACACTTTTACACTACTGGTGGGACTGCAAACTAGTTCAACCTTTTCGGTAGGAAGTATGGAGAAACCTCAAAGCACTCAAGCTAGACCTCCCATTTGATCCTGCAATCCCATTACTGAGCATCTACCCAAAAGGAAAAAAATCCTTTTGTCATAAGGACACTTGTACTAGACTGTTTATTGCAGCTCAATTTACAATCGACAAAATGTGGAAACAGCCTAAATGCCTACCAACCCAGGAATGGATTAACAAGCTGTGGTATATGTATACCATGGAATACTATTCAGCCATTAAAAAAAGTGGAGACTTTACATCCTTCGTATTAACCTGGATGGAAGTGGAAGACATGATTCTTAGTAAAGCATCACAAGAATGGAGAAGCATGAATCCTATGTACTCAATTTTGATATGAGGACAATTAATGACAATTAAGGTTAACAGTGTGGGTGGAGGAAGGGGAGAGCAGAGAGAGAGAGAAGGAGGGAGGGGTGGGGAAAGGAAGAGCAGAGAGAGGGAAGGAGGGAGGGGTGGGGCCTTGGTGTGTGCCACACCTTTTGGAGGTAAGACATGATTGCAAGAGGGACTTTACCTAACAAATGCAATCAGTGTAACCTGGTTTATTGTACCCTCAATGAATCCCCAACAATAGAAAAATAAAATAAAATAAAAATAAAAAAATAATTGGTTTGCTAGTTGTAATAAATCTACCTAATGTGAGATGTTAATTATAGAAGAAGCTGTGTGCACAATATGTAGAAACTCTCTGCACAATCACCTAGATGTTTCTGTAGATCTAAAACTAATTATAAAAATAATATTTATTTTTTTAAAAAATGAAGCCAGAGAACCCAGTTGAGTCAATCCCTAGACTTGATGCCACGTGGTCCTGCAGGGAGGACTACAGAGGAAAGGGGAGGATGGCAACACTAGTGAGGAGCTCGCCCCAGGGAAGGGGGTGTGAGAATACAAGAGGAACAGACACAGGTCCAGGGAGAAGGAGAAAATCCACTGCCAGGAGCAGCTGGAGGGAGCTTGGAAATAGAGTGGCCAGGAGCTGTGTCTCAGAGCGTGGAAAGAATTTGGGTAGGTAGAGATGGAGGCATCTGCTTAGGAACTTAGAAAAATGCAAAGAATGGACGGTCTCCAAAGGAGTATGACTAGAGGAATCCATAGCTGTATTGTGCTCTGAGCAGCTTTTTTAAAATGCTGAATTGAGCTTGGTGAAAACCACTTTGGATCCCAGAGGTGATGACAAGAAGGGGGAGGGAGGCAGAGAAGGAGGAGAGCTCATCCTACAGAAGTTTTTCTTTATCTTTTTCTTTTTCTTTAAACACACTCAGGACCTAGTTTTAAAATACTAATATTGTGGAAGAGATCATTACTGGGAACATGTTAATGGTAAGAATGAATTCTAAAATCTCTCATGGGAATTTCTCCACTCGGATTACCCCTTTTTTCCCTCCTGGTAAAGTTTGAGAGATAGTCAATCCACCCCGGGAGAGGAAAAACTGTCCTGACATATAGAGGCCAAGTCTGGCTCTAGAATTTTATAAGTAAAAATTGTTCGTTGAATGAATTAATGAAATTACATCAATTGCCAGAAGCCTTAAGTGTAACTAACTCTACAAGAGGTTTTGTGATTGGTGATTAAATCAAAATTGATCTGCTTTATTCATTCAGACAAATCAGATTCTGAAAACTACTATGAGTTTAACATAGCCAGATATCTTTTTAAAGCCATAGTCTTTTTAATAAGAAACAATTTTTGTTAGGTGTTAGAGGACACTACAATCAGATGTTTAAATGCATCTGAGAGTTCACAGGTACAATTCACAGATACAACCTTTTCGTTCGCTTCATGGCTTTTTTGAACACTTACACATTAAGATCAGGGGAGGGTAGAGAGAACTGAAGGATAGCTCTAGCAATCCATAACTTCAAATTGTTTTTACTCCAGTCTGAGATGAGTAGCTCTAAGTAATCCCAACATTTATCGGATGGTTATGAAAAGAAAGCAAAACCAATCATGACCAAAAGGTCTATTTCTGCCGAAGTTCACGTTCAGTGCACCCAGTCAGCAGCCTGCTGGGTTCTGGGGAGAAAGGAGGGGTCTGTAAGGCAGCTGCCACATGGTGATCAGACTGACCCGTCAGAGGGCTGCGGGGGCTGATCTGGTGTCCAGATAAACGTGGCATTCATGCCAACCATCTGTCCACAGGTCAGTGGGGACAGAAACTCAAAATCATTATCTGTAATGAATGAATATACAATGACAGTCTTGTGTGTGGCAAAGGATCATCACATAGGAACATGGCTGGAGAGAATCAGGCATCGGAAAGCGGCGCTAATCTTGTAAAGCAAAACAGTTGTGTGTGTGTGTGTGTGTGTGTGTGTGTGTGTGTTCGCCTTCAACCCTTGCTATCCGGGATAAGCTGTCAAGAGAGGTGCTTTCACTTGGCACCATCTCCCTTTTCTTACCCAGAGCAGCATTGCTATTTTGCAGAGAAGGTTCAGTTGATGAGTTTCAGGATAGCTCACCCCTTTCTTCCATGCCTGTCCATCTTGTCACCCCTTTTGTGTTTTGCTCCTCAAGGACAGGAGTTTCTATGACTTCCTCTCTTTTCTGTGCATGTCATCACACATACAAACCTTAAAACGTTAAATCCTGTTATTCTAGATGTATCATACCCTTCGTTGAAATAGTGAAGTCTTTATATATGCACGCATACACACAAACGCACACTAATGCAGACAATTAAGTTCACTAACTCATCCTAGAAAAAGGGCTTTGAAGGGTGGACTAGAAGCTGGCATCAGCACATAGCTTTCCAAGGGGAGTGTTTTGAAGGTGACCATAGTGATATTCAGCAATGAGGTAGGTAGCACTTTTTCTAGGATGTTTGACAACTTAACTGCCTGGTCTCATAGGATGACAGCTCTGATGGCCATTCTAGAAAAAGAGTTTCCCAAGTGCTTTGAAGGGTGGAGTAGATGCTGGTTTGGATGCAGAGCTTCCCAAGAGGAGAACTTCAAAGGTGACCGTAGTGACATTCGGCAATAAGGTATGGAGCAGTTTTTCTAGGACAAGTTCGTGAACTTAATTGTGAGCCCTGGTGTGTGTGTGTGTGTGTATTAGAAATGTAATGACATACATTTTGGTTATAATAAACAGACATTTACTGAGCACCTATTCCATAGAGGAGCCCCAGGAGGTGAAGGAAATGTTTCTAGATCTGAAGGATTTCACAGTTAAATTCAGAAGACAAATTTGTTACAAATAATTACAATGAGAATTAAATAGGAACTAAAATAGAAGTAAAATCAATGTTCTGAAGGCATGCAAAGAAAGAAAGAAAGCAGCAAGCAAGCATTTATCAGGCTTTACATCAGTGCAGGGCACTTTACTTAAAAGACACTGTTGCTTTTACTTTTGATAACTTCCTTCTCAAGGCAGAAGTCATTGCCCCTGTTTTGCAGTGGGCAAGTTAAACCACAGAAGAGTTCAGAGAAAAATGCAGTGTCAGAAGGTAAGGGATAAGTAAGAAATGGATCAGGAATTTGAACTCTTGTCTATCTATTTCAAAACCTACACCAGTGTGAGGATCCCTAGGATGCTTATGCAGAAGACAGCACTGGAGCTGAGCAAGCCAAAGAAGGCCGATGTTTCTCTAAAAGGAGGGGGAAGATGAGGCAAAGTTAAGAGACAATGTATGAGGGATGGGGCAATGTATCCTAAAGAAGAGTCCAAGGCCTGGAGCACGGGAAGCGGCTCAGTGCTGGGAATTGCAGAGACAACCCCAAAGACTGGCTGCCATACACATTGTGGAGGGTCTTGAATGGTGTGCTGAGGAACTTGGACTTGCTGCTATAAGGGCTGAGGACCCACTGGTGTACAATCCCAGAGTCCAGGAGTAAGTTTGTCCTCACTGCACATGCAGTCATGTCCAGGGACACCTGGGCAGCTGATGGGATAGACCGAGAGGAACCAAAGAACTAATGGGCAATGATTAAATTGGCAACTTACACCTTAGCCATAACCACAGGAATAAGGGAAGCCCTCCAGTCCTGCGGCAGAGTGTGGGGCTAGAGAAGGAGCCTGCCTGAGAGCAGGTGAGGCAGGCATGAGCTCAACTGGAGAGAGCACTCAGGAGGCAAAGAAGAGGCTAGGAAGCGCCTCACAAAGTGCTGACAGTGAGGCTGATCCTGGCTCAGATCTCTGGGCTGACATCTTTGGGAGAGGGCTGTGATGAAAGCCGGTCACCATCACAGAAGGGCCCCAGAACTTCTCTGTGAATGTGAAGATGGGAGGTGATGCTGCTCACGGGCTTCAAGATTGGTACTTCTCACATGGGAAACGTGTGCTCATCACATGTGCTCATGGGGCCACTGGAAGTGGGAAGGGGAAAGGACTTGTCACGGGATACAAGCACGGGACACCCAGACATGTTCAGGGACTCAGAGTCAGTCGTCACAGCAACATGACAAGCGCACACATTGTGGAGGGCCTCGAATGCCACACTGAAGAATCTGGACTTAACTCTAGGTGTACCTAAGACTCATGTGACAAATCCTGCCTGCTGGGAAAGGGGGAGTCCAAGGATTCAACATCTGAGCTGGAAGAAGCAGTGTGGAAGGGAAGGAGTTCCTAGTGACTCTGGGCTTCTCAAAGTGCAGCCCATAGGTCCGAGTATCTCCCCATGGTCTTGAAAACACTCTACAGTGGTGAAATGCTTTCAAATGAAAACCTATGAAATAACCATGCTCATATACATTTCAAAAATTTGAAATGGAAGATTAATTATAATTGTTCAAAGAACTCTCTTCCATAACTATTATATGCTTAGCAGTTTTTTGGGGTTTTTTTTTAGATTTATTGATTTTTTTTCTTTTTTTTTTTTTATTGTTGGGGATTCATTGAAGGTACAATAAGCCAGGTTACACTGATTGCAATTGTTAGGTAAAGTCCCTCTTGCAATCATGTCTTGCCCCCATAAAGTGTGACACACACCATATGCTTAGCAGTTTTACATGTACTGTAAGGGTTCTGTTGTCAGTCCACCAACGTTATTCTGTTAATACGTAAGCTATCTTATTAGGTATTGTTTCTTGATTTCATTACACCCTGCTATACATTTTGGAAAATGTATATGTATGTTATTGTTAATCTGCACCCCCTCCAAAAAAAGAGGAATTAATGGCTCAAGAGAAGCTGGAAGTATGATAGCTGTTATAATAATAGTAAATATTACAACTCAGAGTAAGATCGTTGTGATATTGTGAAATATATATTTGGTCTTCCTCTCACTTCCTGACTTATAGTTCTTAAAACTTTTGGAATCTCCCGAGTGACCAGAGTGTCTTTTGCATGCTAATGAGATGACTGGTGGCTGGCAGGCCCTAGGTAGCTTCAGAATGGGGACTGGTCACAAGATGGGGACTTGTCACTTTCAACCTCACCCCCAACCCTTGGGGAGGGGAGAGGAACTAAAAGTTGAGATGGTCGCCAATGGCTCAAGATGTAATCAATCACACCTACGTAATAAAGCATTTATAAAAACCCAAAGGGAAGAGGTTCTGAAAGCTTCTGTGCTGGTGAACACAACATCATGACTGGAAGATGGTACACCTCAATCCCACGGGGCAGATGCTCTTGTGCTCAAGACCTTTCCAGATTCAGCCTGATGCATTTCTCCGTTGGCTGCTCATTTATGTTCTTTGTTATATCCTGTATCAATAAACCAGTAACCATAAGTGAAGTGCTTCCCTGAGTTCTGTGATGTACACTAATAAGTTAAGTAAACCCTCAGAAGAGGTTATGGGAACCCAAGTTTATTGCCAGTTGGTCAGAAGTTGTGAAAGCCCAGACGTGTGACTGGCATCTGAAGTGAGGGCTGTCTTGTGGGACTGAACCCTCACCTGTGGGACTATCTCCAGGTAGACAGTGCCAGAATTGAGTTGAATTAAATTGAACTGAATTGAATTGTGTTGAATTGATTGGATTGAATTAAAGGACACCCAGCTGTGTCCCAGGAGGGAAGCCAAGAAGAGGATTGCTTACTTGATGTGTAGGGACAACTCCCACACATTTGGTGACAAAAGTGTTCTGTGTTGTGACAGTCTGGTAACAGTAACTGAGTTTGTTTTTTCTATATCTGTACAGTCATAAATGAATGAGAGGACACAACTATGGATCAGATACAAAATATGATTCCATATATTGTGAAGCCTGGACCTTCCTATTGATAATTTTGCTCAAGTAGCCAAAAAGACAAAAGAGAGGAAAAAAATTGGATGAATAAGTTTAATGATATATATTCAAAAATTGGACTTTTAGGACAGAGGATCCTAGTACATTGTTTTAGAACTTTGCCATGGTATGTCATAAAGTCATTTTTGAACAAAGTCTGGTGACATTAGTTCTAAACCAATCAGAATATTTTACAACAAATTGGATAAAATACTTCCCATAGGAAATTAATGAATTCTATCATTAAATGTAGAAAGGAAAACCAAAGGAGCATCATTCAAAGCTAAATTTAAATTTTCATAGCACAAAAACAGGTACAATTACACTGTTGCCAAGGAGCTTATAAACCACCTGCAAAGTTAATGACAAATATTGTGCTCAGAGAGAAAGAGAAAGTAGCAAATTTCCTTTAGGAACTAATATTGATGGATGATAGATAATATCAGTAGCCTGCAATGTGAAAAAGCAATTATTACCTCCACTCATAGGAAGGTAATGAATGAGCTCTCCGCATGCACACGGCGCAGTGACAAAGGGAAAGTGCTCAGTGACTTTTTTGTTGTATTTGTCACTGAAAACCACAATAACAGGCAAATGATTTTTTCACGCTGGTAGTAACTGCTCTTTAGGCTGTTCTACAGACAGCAAACAGGCAGAGAGAACTAACCATGTGTACCACAAGAAAGGAATGATCACATAAAAATGAAAGGTTACACCTGAGTGTCAACTCAGCCATGTTTATCCACAGCCAAATGTCAATTATGCACCTCCTGACCTTGATTCAAATTTTAAGAGAAATAAAGAAAATGGTGATCATTCTACTTTTCCATACTTAATAGGAATCTGGGTGTATAGGAAAGAAGTACTCAAGCTTTGAGGAAAGTGATCTGTTTAAAATCTTTCTTCCAGACTCAGATAATAAAAGTGAAGATCATTTCCACTATTCCAAATACCTTCCTGAAGTGAGTTACATCTCAGCAATATCTTGAAATCTGAAACTTACCTCTTCAGAAGCAGAAAGTCATGTGTGTGCATGCCGAGACTAAGGTATCAAAATCTTTTAATAAGGTTGAATTTGGGTACATCAACATTCTGGTAATTTTTTATGATTTTCTTTATCTGAAACAGAAACCAATGCTATAATATTTGAAAACTACATCTTAATGCAATAACAGTGGAATAAATGACTTTCCAAGTTGAATACTATCGAGCTGTTGAGAAATCCTTTTGCAAGTTGCAACAGTGAGCCTACCATAAACATCCATCTAACTTGGTTTGAAAAGAAGCTGGTACAAAATTATTGTTTATCATTGTTTCTAGTTCTACCTTGAGACCAGTTGCCAGGGCAACACCTGTTAGAGAGGTTGGCCCTGTATCCTCTAGGCTTGATGTAGCACTTGGTGCATGAATAGTCACTCAGAAAAACATTATTGGATACACAGGTGAATGGACTGTGGAGAGTACCTACCTCTAACATTCTGCAGTAATAAGATCACAGAATAAAACACTTTTGATATTTTTAATGTTTTTAGTCTTCAGTTCTGTTTAGACTCTCTCTGATGCCCTGCCTTTTCTCCAACTCCCTGGGCCCATTTCCAAAGCAAAATTATCCAGTACCTTTCAGGCACCTAAGTGGAACAAGCAAAAGATTTTTCCCCTAAGAACCCTCCTGCTGGTCATGACACCTGAGGACCACTCCCAGCATCTCTCACAGTTGGCAGCTACTCTGTGGCAAACACACAACACGCCCACAAGTAATACTGACTTGTCTTTTCTTGTTATTGCAAGCTAAGCAGGTGGGTTCTTTGGATTTTTATTCCTAGATCTCATCACCAAAGGAAGGACAGATGTTATTCTTGATGAATGGATGTTAATTTCTTATAATCACTGTTCTCAAAATACCAACAATCTGCTTCATAACCTGTTCTAGAATTCTGCAACCAGCTTTAGTCTCCCCTTCATCTATAGTTTCCAAAATCCTTGATTTTGTCCATAGTGAAAAATAGGATAGTGTTGACTATTTCCAGTGACTTTAGACAGACCTGGTGGCACTTGGTGATTTTGGACAGATTACAAACAGGGTTTTAGTATTTTTTTCATTTCTAATTCATATGAGAGTATTTATTTTTATTTATTTAAAAAATATTTAAAATAAAAATACTCTCATATTAATCTAGAAATTTTAAGAAGTAATATATAAAAATAAATACCCTCATATTAATATGAAATAAAAAAAACAATTAAAAAATAAGTTCTTTGAAGCAAAAGCTCCAGGATCTCTTAAATTCAGGCCCAAATTCTCCAGTCCTTCCCCAGTGACTGCACGGTCTTCAATCAGGGTCCATTCCAAGAAGCCAAACTAAACAAGCATGTAGGTCCCATGATTTTCGAGAAGTAAAAGGTCTGAAGTAGAAGCCCACACATCTGACAAGAAGGCAAGAGAAGATCCCCCCTAGGGAAGACCTCTAAGAAATATGCTAGGCTTGGAGGGACAAGACAGTCACTTGGTTTTTCCAGGGAACCTCTCATCTTTTTACCTGAAATTTTCCTAATGAGACATTAGTCCTGCCCCCTCCAATCCAACTTTCAATGACCAACGTGATAGTTCTTAAACACAGATTGATCAGTTCAGCCCTCACTTAAAATGTATTGCTTTCCACTATTGTCAAAACAAGCAAAGTCCAAATTCCTTACCATGTCATAAAAATATCCTCTGTGGCCTGTGGCCTGACAGAAATGGCCTACATTTCTCTCTGGAGCCTGAGCTTCATGATTTATCTTCTCCTAATACAGAATACCTCCATGTGCTCATCGCGCTATATCCATGGCTCTTGCCATTGGTTGCCTAGCTGAACCTCAGCCAAATGTCAAGACAGAACCTTGCATCTTCTCTGACTTAACCAGCTTGGTGAGCTGCAAGCACGTCCTGTACTCACCCAGAGATCACAGGCCAGATGTTCTCAAGGACTAGAGTTTGAGACCATCCCCTCCTCTCAAATTTGTAAATACCATTTTAGTGTGTCATTTTCCCCATAAAACACAATAAAAATGATTCCATGACTGTTGCCACTTAACCTGAGGACAATCGGACGTTACACCACTTATTGGTGAGCAGGTGTTTGGGGGTCCCTTGCCCTTTTGCCATTCTCCTACGTAAACTCAGAATGCGCCCTACATTACCTTCTTTTTTGCTGCTGTAACAAATTACTAAAGTTTAGTGTATGATGCTTTAATAATGGTTTAAAATGATGGTTGTACATGTATTTACTTATATTTCTGGAGGCCAGAAATCCAAAATCTCTCTGAGCTAAAATCAAGGTGTAAGTGGGATTGTGTTCTTTCCAGGGTTTAGAGTGCAGGTTCTCTATTTACTTGACTTTTCAGCTTCCAAAAGCTTAATGAATTCCTCGGCTGAGGGCCCTGCCCCATTCTGACCTCAGCTCTATAGTCACATCCCCTTTCTTAAGTGTGTGGGCATCTTTGAAGGGGAGGGAGGGCATCATTCTACCTATCCCCTGCCACAGGCAATTGCAACAAAGTGCATATCATGAAACTTTGGGTTTCATGACTTTGAGAAAGGCGTACTCTAACCTGCCTGTCCCCCCCCCAGTTATGAGCCCCTGGAGGGGGCCCCCAGCATATGGATATACTCTGTGAACATTCACTGAACAGATATACTTGGTTTTACTAAGATCTGGAGCTCTTTAAGGTCATTCAGGGAAACCCTCCAAAGTCTGAGCAAGAAATGACCAGTGTGATCTTTTTTTCCAAGCATGTAATACAATTGAATATGATTTAACGTCTGATATCATACTCAGCTCTCTCTCCCCAATTCTGATTAGACAGAATCTCAATCAGGCAGAATCTCTGTACAAGTTGCCACATGAAAGCATCTTTTAACCCTTTGGCTTCTATACTCAGGTAGAGTAAGAACTGTTTATGGCAATTAAAAATGAGAGCTTCAGCTAAGGAAACGGAACTGCTTCTTAAACACCAGCCCTCTGGAGCCACCCCAGGCATGCCCCAACATGCCCCAGTGGCTATCCCTGGGCAGGCTCCCATGGGCTCAGGCGGGGCCTTCCTGCCTGTTCCTACCAGGAACTACAGCCTTCACACCCTCCGCATGTAGGGGACTGACCGTAGCTCCAACACTGGCCAGGCTCCATGACACATGACTGGTGCTCAGTAAAAGTGTGCTCCTGCTTTTCAAATCTCGCTGCAGAGGACACCGCTGAAGTTTTGTGTAGAAATGAAGACACCAAGAAGTACATCTCTCATGCTTGGCTTCAGGTGTGCCATGCCGGACAGAGGTCACATTGTGCTAGGCCTGCCTGTCCCCTTCTGTGGTCCTGAGTTCTCTGCTATATAAAAAGCCATGCATCCATTTAATCCACTGTGTGTAGGTGGCTTCCCATCTGGAAAGGCTTTACCTGTCAGCATTCCCCTATGCAGGGGCCAGTACTAGCAGTCTGAATACAGGAGTGTGGTCTGACCTATTCAGAGACTGGGGAACCCATCACTCTCTCTACCTGAGGACCCACAGTTGCGTCTCAGAGACCTCACTTTCTTCATTTGTAAAATGAAACAATAATACATTTCCGAAAGAGCCCGACATGGAATAAATAAAGCAGTAGAGATAACCTACTGTTGCTTGACACAGCAGGTGACTGCTAAATGGTAGATTTTGTGTTATGACTGTCATAGTTATTATTTCTATCAGTATCAATTTATTCTGGAGTCTCTTTGGGGTACAGGAGCCTGGATCTCAGGGCAGGAACCAGAATGTGGACACCCCACTCACCTCCCAGGCAGCACTCTGGCTACAGCCGCAACTTTCTTCACTCATCAAAGCTAATCTCTCTGAGAGAGGGATTAGCCTTGTCTGTGTCCTCTCACCGCCAGGCCATATGTTCCTGAGTGACAGCTGTTTGACAGCCTATGCTGCGGGAACGTGGTCTTTTCAACCCAAATTTGATAAACATACATTTCTTCTGTCTGTCCTACTTTGGGCCATCTGTCAGTGTGGCATGGTGCCTTCACTAGGACTGGCAGGCTTCTGAAATTGGACCACCAAAGAAGGCTCATGGAGAATGTTGCTGTCAGAGAGAGGGGAGGCCTCCTCAGGGCCTGAGAGGGCCACTACACACCTCACCCGCAGAAACAAGAACACCTGGGGGCGGCGCTGGCCTCCACAGCTAGCTGAGTTCCCAGGTCAGGCGCTCTTAGACAGGATTGCTGTAAAGTGTCGTAAAGCAAGGCTTCTCAAGCACTCACATGCTTATCAGTAGCCTAGAGGTCTTGTTGAAATGCAGAGTCCCATTCAGTAGACACTGAGGTGAGGCCTGAGACTCTGAAAAGGATCCTGCTACTGCTGCTGCTGCTGTCGCTGCTCAAGAGACCATGGCTACAGGTGCTAAGGGACACCTGACTTGGGGTTAGAAGGCCTGGATCCTATAGAGAGCTTCTTGCCAAGGGAATGCTTTGGAAATATGATTCCCACAGAAGCAGACACCAGACTGAGTAAGCGTCCTGGACTTGCCTATTTGTTCTAACTCTTGGTCACCTACCAAATGATATAAATACTGCTAAATCCACCAGCCCACAACAAACAGCTTAATAGTCACCTTCCCTTTTAAAGCATCTAATACAGATTCCAAAGAGGAAGTTAGAAGAACAATGTACAACCCCCCCCAATTTCCTCAGCACCTGCAGACTGTAAAGGGTGACTAGGCAGGTGCTGGGTTACAGGAGGGGAAGTGGGGTGCCAGACACTCAAAGGAGAATCTCTAGATTACTTATCCACTCCTGGTTGAGCCTCAGGGTCTGGAGGAGTCAGTTGGAAAGGAATGTGGAAGTGCTTCCTTTCAAGATGGTAGGAAAGTGTATGCACTTGCCTGGAAGCAGGATAACATGAGCAATTTCCCAAATCGACCTTGGCAGTCCAGAATTTCAGCAGAGATGTCAGACAGTGACATCAATCGGCCCAAATTGCTTTTGAAGATAGAGAGCTCAAGATCTCATAATTCCTCTTTAATTGTTAAGGAACTAATTAAATCTGTAGCATCTCTGCTCACTGAGTTTTATTATGTTAATTTCACTAGTGGACAAGCTAAGTCAGGCATCGGTGGACCACACTGTGGGCTTTGGCTCCCGACAAAAGGTGTTAATGATATCTTCAATGAACACAGCTCCTGGACCCACAGAATTCCAAGTGATTTACCAAGGGTTTCCTGCCAATTCCCACAGGGCTGAGACCTGGCGGCTGAGTATCACTCTGCTGGCCTCATTCAATGTAGCCCTTCCATCTACAGCGCGTGCACGCAGATGGGTCTGTGCAAGCTACACGCATTTGCCTTTCAGCACAGAACCAGCATGGGCCACAGACTGGATGGAGATAAACAAATAGATGTACAGTTTGGAATCCTATTTACATTTCTCTCTAAATTGTTGATAATCTCTTTAATTTAATTGAGATATGGGCCATGATTACGGTCATTAGTACCTCTCAGGATGGGATCATTTCCACCCTATGGAGTCTCTCTGCATTCCCGAGCGCTAGCCAGACCTGGACACCCGTGTGTGTGCTCACCCACTCCACCCCAGCAGGGATGTTCCACGGCACCATGTCCCAGCCCTCCAACAGCCCTGAAAGCACGCAGCACCTGTAAGCATAAGGTGACTTCAGGCTCCTGCACACCCCTGTCCTCAGCCCTACTCCTGTAAATGATGTTTCTGGAGCCGACAGACACCTCAGGAGCCAGACAAGTTACTTGGCTTGCTAAGAAAGTGTCAGAGTGTGAATAAAAACCCCTATTCCCTAACCCCTAGGGTTCTGGAATAGCAGGATAGAATGAAGCTTAGAACTCTTGAAAACCTTCCATTTCTACTTTTTCCTTGCAGAAGAACCTATAGCTGGCAGAGGAAAGACACTTGTTAAAGAATACTTAGAGCAGTTAGTTCATGGTAATTCTGAAATCCAGTCTCCTACCTGCCAATTCAGAATTTATTCTCCAAGTAAATACTAAGTGTACTTATAAGATTTTAACCTGTTTGAAGATTGTTGGGTTTATTTCTCCAGGTTAGAGATAAGCCCAAACTCTGTCCTGCTAGGCAGTGAGCTAAGATGGCCTAGGGAAGATCTCTGCTCCCCGCATCCGAAACTGAAGACCCACAAGCCTTAGAACCCCCAACTGAGGTGGATTACACTGGTTCAGAGAGATCTATGCAGAGAAATAAGGCCACACACCCGGAGACACCCTTCATATCTTGTTCAGGGTTAAAAGGTCCTAAATATGCAACCCTTTTCAGGTGTTTTCACTTGCTTTTTTCCAGCCAAACTAATGCCAAAAAATTCCCCAAACTCTAAGAGCCTCTGAAACTTGGCCATCCACATATTTTTCTGATACCCACGTCTTCATCTCAAAAACAAAAACAAAAGCAAAAAGGAAAGGAAAGAGTCAAATATGCAGAGGCCCTTTTATTTCTGCCCTTGCTTCCCGCTAGAACAAATCCCTTGTGAATTATGGGTGCTTAGCGGTGCCTCCCTAGGCCTTCTGGCCTCTGCCACGGTGGCCACCCCCCAAGCCCGGGCTCCCGGTGTGATTTCAGCTCTAGAAAAGGCATCAGCACCATTCTGACAGGCCTGGAGAGCTCTACAGGGAGATGCCCCCTCCCCGGGGACCAGACTAGTTTTTCAGTCTAGTTTTCGGAGAAGGGAGTAACCAAGAATCTGACGCTAGCCATAGAAGAGAAAAAAAGAGTAAGCCAATTACCAGAAGGTGGTGCTATACTTTCAGACAGGCACCAGCCGGAGGCGTGAAACCTACAGGAGAAAAACTGCAGGACTTCGGGGAGGGGTGGGGGGTGAGGGGTGCCTAGAGATACAATGCAGTGCAGTGCAATGAAATGGAATGACATGAAATGAAATAAGAGCTGGAAAGACCAGAAAATATCATTCTAAAATAATCCCATATCCCTGATGAGGAAACTGAGGTCCAGAGATGGGAAGAGATTTGCCTAAAGTTGTATAGGGTATAGAACTCAGCCTGTCAACCCTGCAGGTTCTACAAAGGCCACCTGGTTTTTGGCAAAGCTGATATCAGAGAATAAAACAGGAGGATTGGCTCAGCTTCAGGAACTGATGCTCCAGTGAGGGAGGAAGCACCACAACCCCTTCCCAGGGAACAGGCTGTGAACCCTCCCAGGGTAGAGCAGAGACCACGGAAGAGTCTGGTGTCTGTGGCCTTGGCAGCATCTTCCTCAGCCTACAAGTCTTGACAAGATAACAGATTAGAACCCATGAGCCCCACTGCTTACTAGCTACAAATATTCCTACCATATCTCTAGGCCTTGACATCTTCATCAGGGAAATGCATAGAAATATATCTTTCTTGAAGTCATTTTTAGGAATTAAAGACCCTCATGCAGTGTGTGGAATGATCCTGGCACATGGTAAATTCTCACGGTAGGAATTTCCCTGCCCTTCTTGGCTATGCCAAGAGGACTGGTCTCCTGATCAGTATCACACACTTGGACAGGAAACGCCCAGTGAGCTGTGGGTAGAAGATGCTGCTCATTGCCAGGACCCCAGGCATGAAAGGCTGGGGTTCACATGTGGGTGGCAGGAGGAGTGAGCATGGGGGATTCTGAGAGTCCATCTTCCAGAGTCAGTGCAGAGATGCTGACATCATTGCCAGGCCCTCTTGCCTCGTTAAAAGCTCAATTGTAAAGAACTAGCTTCCTGGCAGAACCACCGAATATCCACAGACACGTGCACACGTACACATAACACACACACACACACACACACACGTCAGACCCACCAGGAGGAGGGCGTGATGTGGTGACCAGAGCGCTGGGTCAGGAGACCAGCTTTCATAGTGGGCTCACATCCTTCTGGAAGCCACACTGTGACCACTTCCCACATCCTTTTCAGTTGCTGGCTCTCACTCAAGGTCCACAGGGGCTGGGCAGAATTATCACCCTCCTTCCATGGACAAAAGTTCCGAGCCCGTGAAGGGAATTCTCTTCCTGGTTCTGGCGATTGCTCCCATCGAGGAAGCTGAGCCTCAGTTCCCTGGCTGAGAGGTGAAAGAGTAAAAGATGGTATGCAATCCTGCTTAAGGTCACTCCCAGCTCCATGACCCTGTGACTGCTAGACTTGTCTAGCCAGCCCCCCTATCTCTTCTAAGGGAAGATGTCCCCAGAATCCCTAAGGGGCCACTGTCTAATCTAGAACACATTTCATAGAGGCTGAACTTTGGGGGGACCGTATCTTATAGATAGCAGGTGAGGAAGGGACCTGTGAGAGTGGGAGAAACTGACTTCTGTCCCTTCCTGCCCAACATCCAGCTACCCTATTCACAGACTTCCGTGTTTCCCCTGGAATGCTTGCTCAGGGCGCCTTATGATCATAACTGGCTGATCAGTGACATGCCTTCATTCAGCACCCAGCCTGCGCCCATGATGTAGTCTGAGAAACGCATTCCCTGAGGAGGCGCCTGAGCTTGCTGCATAGCTGTGCTATATCCTGGTGTTCACAGCAGGATGGGTATGGGGGCGGTGAAGGGCAAAGACACTGGACTGCAAGGTTCAGACCCATTTTAGCAACTGCTAGCCATGTGAACACAGGCAGGCAATTCCACCCCTCAGGACTTCAGTTTCATGGAGGATAATGATAGTCTACTTTATAACCCATGTAACGTGCTTATCGTGGCTGGTTTGTAGTAAGTGCTTAATAAATAAAGATTATGGGAATTTCTTACACTCACTCATTTTCACTTTGCAGTGTGCCTGCTAAGCTCAGCCTCAGGAAAAGGAGCCTCAGTTTCCACCAACTGTGGGACTGAGGAGGAAGCGAGGTTTGTGGTGCAGACACTAAGCTAATGCAAACCCCATTCTTCAACTTCTTCTTCATCCCTGTCAAGAATGCTTCTCAGACTTGCTGCGTTCCACATGTGGGGAGCACTTATGAGACCACCATAGTTTCTCCTAGGAGGGGTGTCCATCCTGCAGCCTGTGGGCTGCATATGGATTAGGTAAGGACATTTCTGCTTATCTGTGGTGGCAGATATCATGAAAATTATGCACAGACCTCTTTTTTTAATTTTTTTCACATCAAACTTATGTGCAAAGATTTCCTTAGTATCTGTGTATTTAATGTGTGGCCTATGACAATTCTTATTCCAATGTGGCCCAGGGAAGCCAAAAGTCTGGACACCTCTCTTATGAGTCTCCAACTTTCCTTTCTGTGCCAACTGTCCCCTCTATCCAGAAGGCACAGAGTCTTCCTGAATCTGCTTGTAACTCACCTGGATCTTTGCTCTGGGAAGAATTCTCCTCTTGATGCATGCTTCCAAAAGACTTTTACGGTGTTCTGACTGCATGACAATGGCATGGTAGGCTTTGGGGGAGAAAAAGAGATAGCTGGCACTGATCCCTGTCCTTGAAAAGCCCACATCCTTCTATATGTTCCTTCTATATGTTCCTTCTCTAGGAAAGTATTTATTGAATACTTAGTAGGTGTCAGTCAGGCCTGTGCCTAGCTGTGAACAAGATGGCCGGATGTCTTCCCCCCAGAGTTTGCAATCAAATGGGGGAGAGTCTGTAAGCAAAGCATGACCACTATAATGGGGGCTGACTCAGGGGTCCATGGGAGTGCAGATAAGACATAAAGAGATAAGGGTCAGGAGGCAGGGAGGGATGGGGCTGCTGGGACAACAGGAAGAAGCCAGTTCTGCCTAGGGGTAAAGGAAAGTTTCAGACAGAGACAAGAGGAGCAGCAGAGCATGGTTGTTGAAATCACAGGTCCTGGAATCAGGCTTCTGGCCTTCAACTGCCAGGTCTGAGACGTACTAGCTGACAGAGTTAACTTGGGCAGGAACTCAACCCCTCTAAGCATCTGCTTTCACGTCTGCTAAAATGGGAATAATATCAGTACTAATGTACAACATGGAAGTAGGAACGGAAGGAGACGATTCACGGAGTGCGAGAAGTATCTGTTGGCACATAATACCACCCAATAAATATTCATCATTATCACTTATTGAATTACATGTGAGCTGATTCTAGGGATTGCCTAGAAGTGGTCATGGAGAAAGGCATCCTTATACTCTGCTTTGAATGGGACCCCTGGCCTAAGGCAAGTCATTTCTTTTCCCCAGCCCTTAATTTTCCCATCCATGATATAAGCACATTTGATGACTTATCATTAGGGTCTCTTTCCACTATAAAATGCTATGACTTTGTAATGCTCTGACGCTTTGTAGTCTGTGACCACACAGAATAACCGCATTCTTGATAGGGCAAAGTTGCCGTGTCAGATGCCACATGACACGGTGAGGGTGCAATACTGCACACAGACCAGCCCCCGATGCTGGTGCACTAACAACCTCTCCCATCTGCTTATGTTCAGTCACAGCATGAATTTTCACAGCCAATGTACTCACCACTAAAACTATAGGTGCCCAACACAAGTGAAGACAGAACCATCACAGCACATATTTCGATTCAGGAGGCATGTGGTTTCAATACGCCCCACTGTGCTCCTGACTTTGTGGTCGAGGCTTTTATTGTCTGCCTTTCAACAGCATCATTCTCTAGAGCTCTGGCCAAGTGGCCAAAACCACACAAATGCAACTGCAGCTTGAATTTTTGTCCTTTGGTTTCTTTTTGGCTTTAGGAAACAGCCATTTTTCTTGATTTTCTCTCTTGTTAAATAGCATCAATATCCACCTAAGACAGGAATTAGGAGTCATTCTAAACTGCTGGTCCCTATGTTCAATAATTAGCTAGTGACCAAGCACAGCTAATTATCATCTTCCTCCTGAGTTCAATGAGTTTTAGCCTCGTCGCTACAACCTGGGTCAGACACTCATCATGTTCTTGCTCAGAATTTTGCAATAAAGTTAGGTTACTATTCTCCACTGGCTCCAGCGTCTCTCTCGTTTTAAGGGAGAATTTCCTAAAATGTGTGTAAATGACCACATTACTCCCCTACCTACCATTTTTCAACTGGCTTCCCATTCTCTACCCCAAGCAGTTCCCAAACTTGATGCATGCATCGAAGTCACCTGTAGGGCTTGTTAAAACACAGACTTGTGGGTTTCACACTTGGAGTTTCAGATTCAGAAGTTCTAGAACAGGGCCTGAAGTTTTGCATTTGTAACAAGTTGCCATCAGTACTATACGGTACTGATGCTGTTGTTTTAGGGATCACACTTTAAATGCCACTTCCCTACTCCACAGGGTATAAACCCTTTCACCTGGAAGTCAAAAGCCTTGACAGTCTGTAGCCAGCAAGGCTTTCCATGTTCTTTCAAGTTACACCACACACATATGCATCTAATATTCATGACTACTGAAGCCAAAAGTCAATGCAGAACAGAGACTTTCTAGGTTGATCACAAAATATAAAGCTCGCATGAGGCAAGGGACTCTGCTGCCCCGCCGGGGCTGGCAAGAATGAACACTCAAGCTCTGTAGCGGGGCTTCATGGAGATGCCATCCAAAATGCTGTCTTCATTTGAAGTCTCACATCCATGTGGCAAAATAAACACCACAGCCAATTCATGATTTAAGCCAAACGTAAACAAGATCTAAAACAGAATAGGGTGGAAGAAAGCCAAATGGAAAGGTAGTTTAAGGTTATGAAATCTGGCTTGGAAACCACATGTTGTCTGAACTTGTAAACATCAAAGAGCCAGACTGGAAAACTGTAATAATATAATAATAATTAATAATAATAAAATCATGCCTTCCCCACTGTTACCTCTGGATATAAAACTATTAAAAAAAATTAAGATGTGATAGGCCTATTAAGTCATTTACTCTGTCCTCTGCTAGGGAAGATCTGCTCCATTTACAGGGTCTAAACAACCTTCTGTTCCAGGGTTGATTCCCAGATGCCTAGAGGTCGGAGGTAGCCTCAAATGAGGCAAGATTACAAAAAATGGGCTAACCTCCTGCTTTTGGAATTCTGGGTTGTTAATGTAAGAAAACAAAATCCATTCCCACCTCCTCAGAAGGAAAAAATAGCATCGACCCCCTCCCTTCCTGAGTCCTCACCAGCTGCCATATTCTAGGAAAATACTTGGTGGGTGGTGGCTGTGACCACACGTGTGTTTCTAGGGTGGGACCCCTGAGATGGAGTTGCTAACACTCACCATCCCTAAAGAATGGACCAGAATTTATTTCTACCATTGGTAGACTTGTGTGTATTTGTCTTGTTTCTCTTAGGGCTTATGATGCAAACAACTTGAAAATTCAGAGTTAACCATGAAATCAATTATTCTTCTATAATTAATGCATTTGCAATACTCAAATTATTCTTGTGAGAAAATTTTTTAATGGGATAAATATTAATTTATCTTTATCCTTCTTAGGAAGAGCCTCCTTCTTGCCTTCGAAACAGCAACAGCAAGAACAGCAAAAAATATTAGGTAGATGGAATCACCCAATAGTGCTTTGGAATAAAACAGTTTTTATATTATTCCAGACAAATATTTATCTTTTCTGCTGTCATATATATTCTCTTAGTTTATCACATCCATGATAAAAATCACTCTTTCTTGATGCAATCTTTGCTTTGCTAGTATGTGAGAAGCGTTTCTTCCATCTTATGTCTTAATCTTCACAGTTTTTGAATTGCTCCTGATCAAAGTGAATTTTAGTATTTTAAGTTTCTCAGGGGAACATTGTAATTTTTTTTAGAGTCACACGATCCACTATGGCAGTGACTAACCACATATGGCAATTTAGGTTTAACTTTAAATTAACTAAAATTAAATAAAGCAAAAAAATTATCCCTTAGTCACTCACCTAGAGGGATTTTAAATATTCCATAGCTTTGTGTCACTAGTGGCCTACCACATAGCATAGTACAGGTACAGAAAATGTCCATTATCACAGAAAGTTGGGTTTCCATTATCACTGCTCAGTTGTGTTTCAAAAGCTTAACTTCCCCATAAGAGTAATTTTCTTCTTTTTCTTTTTAAAAAATTTTCCAATATTTTATTAGGCAATTTTTCATACATACCATACAGTTGAAAGAATTATACAATGATCACCCAGACACCCACCACATACATTTTATAATATTTTTCTTCTTCACATATAGAGAATTTGTTCCTGGGAGGCCACAGGTTTTGTGCCCCTCATCACTGTAACCCTAGATTCTTGTTGGGTATGTTATAAACAAAGGAATTAAGCATCACAAGAATGGAGAAGCATGAATCCTATGTACTCAGTTTTGATATGAGGACAATTAATGACAATTAAGGTTATGGGGGGGAAGCAGAAAGAGGGACGGAGGGAGGGGGGTGGGGCCTTGGTGTGTGTCACACTTTATGGGGGCAAGACATGATTGCAAGAGGGACTTTACTTAACAATTGCAATCAGTGTAACCTGGCTTATTGTACCCTCAATGAATCCCCAACACTAAAAAAAAAAAAAAAAAGGAATTTTCTTCTTTTTCTTAAAAATCTTTTTTATTCGGCTCGGCGTCCATAGCTCAGTGAATAAGGGCGTCAGCCACATACACCAAAGCTGGTGGGTTAGAGCCCGGCCTGGGCCTGCTAAACAATGACAACTGCAACCAGAACAAAAATTGCTGGGTGTTCTGGCAGGTGCCTGTACCCCCAGCTGCTCGCTGAGGAGGCTGAGACAAGAGAATCACTTAAGCCCAAGAATTTCATGTTGCTATGAGCTGTGACGCCACAGCACTCTACTGAGGGTGACAGAGTGAGACTCTGTCTCAAAAAAAAAAAAAATATATATATATATATATATGTTTTATTCTGGTCTAAGTTTTGTTCTGTGGCCCTTGCTCTCTAACCCCACATCCCTGCTGTCAGAATCCAAGTTCCCAATTTGCATCCTCTTCTCAGCAAATGGAGCTCCCTCTCCACTTGTGTTTATAGACACAGGCCTGGCCAAAGAGAGGACTACACTCGTCCTGCCAAGGAATATATAAGACACCTGCTTCAGTTGAGGAATAATTCAGAATCAGGCTCAAATTCCAACCTTCTGATGATAAGTGATTTGATCCCATTAACATTTCTGAAAATTTTATTTCCTTTCTCCTTAGATAACTACCCCCTACTTACCAGAATTTTCATCATCCTGTCTGCTCTGACCATGGACAACCCCTGCAAATTGCAATTATTATTATTATTATTTGCAGTTTTTGGCCGGGGCTGGGTTTGAACTTGCCACATCTGGCATATGGGTCCGGTGCCCTACTCCTTTGAGCCACAGGCACGCCCCAAGCCACAATTCTTTGAGGATTACTCTACCCTTTAGGCATATTCTTGGTGTCTCTTGGACTACAGCTGGCCATGGTTCGGTGTCACATATAAAAGATCTGGAAAATGCATACCTAGGATATGAGGGCTCACTAGTTTTAATCTCAAAGGTCCCATATCTGTTCAAATTAGAACATGGTAAAGTGGGAGAACACCACCAGTTAATGCGTTCTAGCTCCATTTCTGGCTCTGTGAACTTAGCAAGCTGCGTAACATCTCTGAGCCTCTTTGTCCTCACTCAGGGGGATAATAGCAGCCATGATCTTACTGTGGGGATCATATGACATAAGGATATTAAACTCTGTGGTGGGTTTACATAAATCAGATATCCCATGAAATCACACCCTTTCAATGTTTCTCTTTAGAAATATGCATAGGCATTAGTGGTAATAGCATAATGCAGTGGATAATTCTTTTTTTAAGTCATTAGAAGACAATAGCTCTTAAATGTAACTATTTAATTAACATCTTGCTTTTGTTCATATTACTACAAAACGTCTGTGTTAGCCATGCTCTGCAAAGTTAATCACGCAGAACAAATGTGTGTCATTGGGAATCTTACATGGGAAGAAATCCCATAAAAGGCCAGCGCTTTCAGCGCTAACTTCAAATTAGGGAGACACCCTTGTTCTCTGTCCAGTTTGGGTTGCTAATTGCTAAGGTTCTTCTTGTCCCATCCTTGCCACAAACGCAAAAGCAAGGACAGGTAGGACTGCCTGGGGAGGAGAGAGCGCTGGCTCCAGAGCTGACTGCCGGAGGCGGAATCTTGACTTGGGCCCTTGGGTTGTTCTAGGGTATTAACTAATTTAAACCTCAAATTTAGGATGAAATTAGTTACTAATCCAAGGGCAGCATCTGGCCTAGGGCAGGTGCTTTCTGCCTAAATCTGCATATGAAATTATCCAATATTCCAACAACCCTGTACACTTACCTGAAATACTATGCTCATAGGGGGAAAAACTCCGGCGGGGTTTCTCCTCACAGTTCTCACTTATAGTGCTAAAATGTGTCGATTCCTCATTTTGGCCAGGCTCTATGCTAAGAGTCATTTCATTTCAGGTAAGGCTCAACTTATGAGCCCTTGGGAAAATTCCACAACTAGCCCATAGCTAAGCCTGAACTCAGTACATGAAATGCTAACTCTAAAACCCAGACTCCTCACCTTGCTGTGTTTCTGCCTCTCCCAGGAAGCAGGGAGATGTCTCTGGACCCAGGAATAACACTGAAGCCTCACACGCTGGGTTCAGGTCTTGGTTCCACAACTCACTATCCCCGTCAACTTGAGATGGAACCTGAGTAATCTCTTCCTCTTATGTAAAATGAGGGTGATACTACCATGTTTGGGGAGCTTCCTACAAGAATTCATTGAGATAAGCTGTGCAAAGTACTCAGTCACACATTAGACATGCAGGAAGAGTTCGAACAAAGAACAAGCATGCACACAATTTGCAGAGGCAAGTAAATTACTTCTTCACCCCAGGAGCTGACAGTGGTCTCAGTTCTCATTGGAGCAGTTAAGCGGGTAATTGCTTTAGCAAAAAGGGGCACTAATTATAAAAGTGGAAGTCCTGGGAAAACCAGGCTTTGCACATACCTGTCTGGCTTTGTGTCATCAGTTGTCTCTGGGCCTCTAGTTTCTAATCTGCTGAATTCTCTCTGGAGGCCCCGAGGCATTCAGGAGAAGGAGAGGCCACACATTTTTTATAACTGCTCTTTGTAAAGTGAAGTTAACTTTTGCAACAACTCAGTCCCTAAAAACTTTGGCGCTGATGTTCACTGAGGCCACCTGTTTTAAAGGATGTCCTTAGAAGTAAATTCTCACAGAAGGATTTTGGTGCCATAAGCCATATTTTTACTTCCTGGGACCTGAATCTACTCAGAAAGATGCCCTAGACCAGGAGACACGCTGGAGTGCTCCCACTCTACAGACCACTTTCCCTCCCGCAGGCTCCAACAACCAGGTCCAGTTATCTTTCCAGAAGATCGGACATCAGGAATCCCCTGGTTAATTGGTTTCCTAGGGTCTATAGTGTGAGGTCCAGCCCCTTTCATGATCTGACCCTCACCATGACCTCTCCCAACAGTATGGCACACAACCCCTCTGGACCACTTATACATGATAAAAAATTTCTGGTTCCCAAATGGTTTACGCTTTTCTGCCTCTGTGCCTTGGCCTACACTCTTCCCTCTGGACACACTCTTCCCTCTATCTGCTTCAAGCTAAATGCAGCCAATTAATACCTTGACACTCAGCTCAGTCCCACCGGGGGTAGATTGGAGCCCCCTCCTCAGTGTTCCCACAGTACCTGTTATTCTCAATTACTCTCATAACTGAGAATTGATTCTGCCTCCTCCATAAGAGCATAAGACCCTTGAGGGCAGGGATCCTGAGTAATATGCCAAGTGCAGAATCTAGAGCAAAGAAGACGTTCAATAGATGTTGGGGGAGGGAAGAGAGGAAATGGAAAAACAAAATAGGAACTACAAATAGATGCCAAAGACCTTAGGCTTGACGAGCCCTTCTTGGCTCCTCCTGGCAGCAGGTACTTTGGAAGACACGCCTTTCAGACCCACCCAGCACTACATGCCAGATTAGGCTTTCCAACTTGATCACCCCAGTCTGGATTCTGTTATTTTATTGATGCCATGCAGCTTTCTGCCTTTTGAAACAAAGCTATGGATAGAACATTGGCATCACTGATCAATTCCTGACCACCAACCACTCAGTTGTGTGGCTGACACCAGCTGGGTGTTCTCTAATCTAAGCCAGTCTGACACTGTGTCCCCAGAGGCAGCGTCAGATCCCACAGGTGCAGGGCTCAGTCCTACAAGCCTGTTCATTGCTTCCACCATCAATCACAAGCTCCAGGTTATAGCCTGTGCTTCTGACCCCCTGGCTATAAATTGGAGTTCCTAGGACCCCTCCTCAGGTCCAGTTACTTTGCTACAGTGGCTCTCAGAACTCAAGGAAACACTAATGCTTACTGGGTTAATGTAAAGCTATTACCAAGGTGAAGAGCTATGGGGGATGGGTGACAGGGAGTTTCCAAGCCTATCCTGGGTGTGCCACCCTCCAGCAACTGCCATGTATTCAGCCAACTGAAAGCTCTCCAACCAGGCCTTTGGAATTTTATGGAGGCTTGACCTATGTAGGCATGATTGATTAAGCTAATCACAATTGAGCATTGGTGATTAGCTTAATGCTCAGTCCCTCCCCACAGTTTGGGGGGGGTATCCCCTTCTCATGCTGACTTGGTCTTTCCAGGGGCCAAATCCATCCTGAGGTTACCAGGGGGCTGCCAGCCACCAGTTGACCCATTGGCACACAAAGACACTTAGGTCACTTTGGGGACTCCAAGGATTTTAGAAGTTGTATTCTAGGAAGCTGAATGAAAACCAGATACACTAGAACCTCCACAGCTAACCTGTGGTAACCTCCCTACACTGACTACCTCCCTACATTGACCACCTTCTTAAGTTGACTAACCTTCATAGACTGGACATGCACCACATGTACATATCAGTAAATTAGGCCTAGTTCCTCGTGTTGACCTCCTCTGTATGTTGACAGTCCCTTGAGTGGTCAACTTACAGAGGTTCTACTGTATGTATTTTATAATATCACAAGAGCAAAACCACTACAGAGGACAGGCAGCATTCCAAAAGGAAGGAGGTGAGACCAGCAAGGGAGATAACACCCTCAGGCCATTTAATGCCAGGGCAAGAGGCAAGACCCCCCCCAACAAACACACATACACACATACCCCAACCACCACCATCACCAAGATAGCCATGTGCAGCATCCCCGTGAAATAATGAATGTGTGTGACAACAGCCAGGCATGTAGGGCACATGGCATGTCCAGGACGTAGAGTCCTTTGAGTTTCTCAGGTACAAACTTTCATTGTTCCAATGAGTAGACTAAGATCCAAGAAGGTTGACAGACTCTAACTTTTCCTTCCAAAAGTAAAATCCCTTAGAAATTGGCAAATTGGTCAGATACGCTATGTTTACCATGTATAGCAATGATGATTGTGGTATTTACATGTGTCAACTGCCTACCACAGGCCAGGCTCTGTTCTATTGCTTGAACTTATCTTCATACTCAAAACAACCCTGGGTGGCACCTGTGGCTCACTGAGTAGGGCGCAGGCCTCATATACCGAGGGTGACAGGTTCAAACCCGGCCCCAGCCAAACTGCAACAAAAAATAGCCGGGCATTGTGGTGAACGCCTGTAGTTCCAGCTACTTGGGAGACTGAGGCAAGAGATTCGCCTAAGCCCAAGAGCTGGAGGTTGCTGAGAGCTGTGATGCCACGGCACTCTACCAAGAGCAGCAAAGTAAAACTCTGTCTCTAAAAAAAAAGAAAAGAAAAAGAAAACAGCCCTTAGTGGGAGAGATGATTATCAGTTCTATTTCCCAGAGAATGAAACTATGGCAGAGAGAGATTAAATAACTCGTCCAAGGTAACAGGACTTAATAAGAGGTGGAGCATGGAGAGGATGCAGGTTATTAATTTTTAGGATAACTCCCATCAAAAAAATGTTAAAATATAGATAACACATGTATTTGCACTTCTGTCATCAGAAAATCTATTTATATAACACATCTGGTTCCCTAAAGACAATAGATACTGATACACTGATCTATTATCCTTCTATACATTCGATTGATGCTTCCTCTCATCAAACCAAATATTTGTGCTGCTTCTGGGAAGGAGTGAGCCTCTGCACTCCACCAACTCTGCCTGAGTAGCAGTGATTCAGTTCAATCTGAAACTATTTCCGTCCCATTTAATTCGATAGCCATTAATTCCCTGACTTCACTCCCTAACCCATGAACATCTGTTTCCTCAAATGCCTGTTTTTAGCTCGTTGGTGGGTTTGATAGCTTCTGTTAAGCATTTACTTCTCACATACCATCTTTGCCTAAAGTCTTTAAAGCAAATGATAATCAGAGGTTTTTTGCTAAAATCTTAAGACATATTCTCAGCTCTAGATAACAGGATTTCACTTTAAATATTTAATCCTAGAGATAAGCCTGCCGGTTATAATTTTTTAATTATTCAGTATTCACACCCTTCTCTGCCTGCCTAACATTTTCTGTTCATCCTTAAAGACTGCTCCTGAAAGAGTCACCTCCTCTAGGAAGCCCCCAGGTGGCCCACTGTGGATCAGGAGCCCCTTCTTCACTCTCTAGACAGCCTCTGCCTTATTTTTTGTATATGGTTGTTCCTCAGTACCCTTGTGGGTTCTGTTCTAGAACCCCCAGGAGATAGCAACATCCAAAGATGCTGAAAGCTCTGATGTAAAATGATGGAGCATTTGCATATAACCTACACACCTGCTCCAGTATACTTTGCCATATCCATATTACTCACAATACCTAATACATTGTAAATGCTATGTAAATAGCTGCTATACCATATTGTTTTATTTGTATTTTTTTTTTTACCATTGTACTGTTAAGTTTTTTCCTAATATTTTTGTTCTGTGGTTGATTAAATTCAGAGATGCAGGACCTGCAGATACAGGGTACCAGCAGTGTGTCTTATCACACACTGTGTTAAATTTTCCATGCATCTCCCTTGCTAGACTTTGGGGCTTTTAATGACAAGGACTGACTGTTTCTCTCTCTCTCTCTCTTTTTTAACTTCTTTTTCTCCTGGCCTTAGTGCAATGTCTGGCCTATGGTTGATATTAAATGTTCATGAAATTTCATGAATTAATAAACTCCAAATTTCAGAAAGGTAGAATTTGGATCATAAACTGGTTCCATGCTCAGCAACTATCCTTTCTGGTTTCCAGGTTCTACCTCTGTAAATTGGGCATAGTAAGATACACCTCCCAGGTATCGTGAGATGTAAGTGCCAACACAAATGTGAAGTGCTTTATAAATTATAGATGGCGTAAGTGATCAATTTTAACATTAACCGTATTATCTATTACTCAACAAACCATGATTAATTGGCTGAATTAATTAATTAATTGGTCAATCAGTAATTCACTCATTAGAAAATAGATTATTTTTATATGTTGGCACCTTTGAATCCATGATTATGCTTTTCCTTTAAAGTGTCCAAGTGAAAGCATCCAGAGCTTTCCACCTCTGCAGGGTGTGTGTGTGCGCAGAGTTTGGGTGCTGGCCAGGTTTTTTATCTGTCTCCAGGAGGTTCCCCCCCACTTCATCTTGGTTTCTGTAAAGCAGTTGGTTGGGAAAGACAGCACGAGCCTGCACACCTGAGCACTGGGGTGCAAACACAGCCCTGTTCCAGGGCATGGGGGACTCTGAGAAGGCCAGAGCCCTGGCTTGGTTATGACCGCAGCTCCCTAGAAATGGCAGCTACCAGCCTGTTGCTCACATATTGGGAATCTGGCTTTGATGTAATCTCACAGGAGTCCCTTGGACATCCCTCCCTTGGACTCAAAGAGTCAGGAAGTACCCATGAGGTTGTGTGGAGGGCCTAGAAGTACAGAAAAAGCCAGGGAATGTGGTTCTTGGGCTAACTGCCATGCCACACCTTTGTGCACTGAGACAAGCCACTTGCCTTTCCTCATCCAGGGATTTCATCTATCAAATGAGACTGAGACTCCCCCATCTATCAAATGAGAGGTCAGTGGTGGCAACAGCCAGTATTTGTGCTGCACCTACTGAAGTCTGTGGAGATAATGGCCAATTCATCTCACTGTTCTTTTCCACCAACTATGAGATGTTGTTCTAAGAGTCCTCTTGAACACTATATTCCAGGCAACTGCTCAGTCCATCAAGCATTTCTCCAAAGGCGAAACATACTTCTGGTCACTTCTGGTCACTAGAAGACTTGGAAGTTTCTGTGAGCTGTGAGATTCAGAGCCTTATAATTGATGAATGTCTAGTCCGATCTGCAGGCATGCCCATGTAAAGGTCAAGCCATCCAGCCATGCTTCTTTATCATTATTATTATTAATCATAGCTGTGTACATTAATGCAATCATGGGGCACCATACACTGGTTTTATAGACTATTTGACATATTTTCATCACACTGGTTAACATAGCCTCCCTGGCATTTTCTTAGTTATTGTGTTAAGACGTTTATATTCTACATTTACTAAGTTTCACATGTATCCTTATAAGATGCACCATAGGTGTGATCTCACCAATCACCCTCCCTCCACCCATCCTCCCCCCTCCCCTCCCCTTCCTCTCCCCCTTCCCCATATTCTTAGGTTATAACTGGGTTATAGCTTTCATATGAAAGCCATAAATTAGTTTCATAGTAGGGCTGAGTACACTGGATACTTTTTCTTCCATTCTTGAGATACTTTACTAAGAAGAATATGTTCCAGCTCCATCCATGTAAACATGAAAGAGGTAACGTCTCTATCTTTCTTTAAGGCATCCAGCCATGCTTCTTTGTGAGTTGAGATAATCATTGGGTTGATCACCTGCTTTCAGTAAGGATCCAAACCATGTTTCTTGAAATGCTTGCTTGGAAAATTGGCTTGTTTAAACCCCAGGAAACAAGGCCCCAAATCAACCCCGAGTTGGCTTACATGTGCTTTGTTCCGTGAATGAATCAAAAACAACTACCACCACAGCAAATGCTTGGATGGAAACAGCTATTCCAACTGTCCAGTGTATAATAGATTCTAGAGTTTCTAAAAAAAAAAAAATTCCATGAGGACTGATATTTCACCTATGACAAAATATAGATGCCTCACAGACACAAGGACAAAAATGAGTTTTTACACAAATAATCAAAGAAAAGCAAATTGAAGTTACCCATGAGGCATCCTTTTACTACAAAAAAAGTCACCAAAATTTTAAGAAACTTCCATGGTTAGTGAAGTTAGTACGATTAGTATGCTCATATTCTAATGACATTTGGAAAATTATATAATAGCAGGCAGCAAAAGTGACAGAGATATTCATGCCTTTAATATACATTTTTCTTCTTTTCTGGAAAGGTATATTATAAATACAGTTTAGTGAATTCTAGCTACTATTTAGGAAAATAGTAAATATGTTAAATATTCCTCAAACAGAAGATGGCCACCCATACACATGAATATTGTATAACCATCAAAAATAGTAATTTCTATGCAATCTTAAATATTTCTAGTATAATGTGTATTAATAAAAAATGAAGACAAAAATGTTTTTACCGTAGTTAGAACTTTGTAAAGGTATGCATATACATGGATAAAGACTGATGCTTTCACAGAAAAGTACAAAAACAATGTGGTAGAGGGTGGGATTAATTCTTTTCAATTTAAAATCCCATCTGTTGCATTTTTTCAATTTTCAGGCAAGTTCAGCCAGCTCTAGTTCATGTTACCATGGGCTCTCCTCCACCCAGAGGAGGATTCTGAACATCCCCGGCAAAAGCTGCCGTCACAGAAGTCAAGGATCAGGGTTTTGTGGGCAGGATCGCAGGACGCCTGGATGGGACATCTCCAGCTCAGCCTTTGGGTAGTTTTTGCTGTGCAAGGAACCGTGAAGCAAATCCCAAGGCCACAACTTGTCAAGCTGCAGGATAAATATTATTTGGAGGTTGGTTAAAAAAAACAAACAACAGACAATCTTATTTTAAATATTGTCAGTTCTTAAGGTTACACACATTGGTCCGTGACTCATTCTACGGAGTACAGAACACTCTTGACATCTTGACATTTCAGCGCCATCACAAGGCTGGTCTTAACCACCTCAGAGCATAAAGCTCAGCATTCTCGGAAGATAATTCTGACTTGAGGACAGGTTCTAGCCACTCTTTGATTCAAGGACAACAAAGCGCAATTAACTGAGGCAATTAATTCGCCAATCTTCAGACCCACTGGAAACTGCAAAGTAGCGGAGCAATTTGGCCTTTCAAGCCACGTTCACCTCTGGGAGGTGTCCGCCTCTGCCTAAGTGCTAACTGTCCCTCTTTAAAATTCAGCTGCCTCTCAGGAAACGGGTAACTTTCCAAGCACAGAACTTCCCCCTGGACTCGTATTCACTGGCTTGTCAATCAGATGTTCAACCTTCCTTTAAAGTTTAAGCCTTATTAACCTACACGCTGGATTTGACTGGTGATAGGCCACTGCAGACAAAGAGAAACCCCTCTCAGGTTCCAAATCCTGTCGTCCTGGTTCAGCTCCCCACAAATTCCCTGGAAGGGATGAAAGGATCACTCACATGTCTGATCCTTCGAACACAAGCAATGAGAGGACGATGTTTAAAAAAAAAAAAAGTTTGTGGAGGCCCTGCTGATTGAGACATCTTGGGGGAAAACGGCTCTACTCCTAACGCCACTCTGCCCGGAGCAGGCATGAGTGCCCAGCCCCGGGCTTCCCAGGCCCTGTCGCGAGCATGCTGTGCGCGCCATATGCAAGATCCGAACCAAGCATATAGTTGGCAAAAATACCTGATTCAAAGGCGGGCGTGCCAGGGTTGCCCAGATACTGGTAGAGAGTCTGCCTCAGGGTTGAGATTGCCTAGTCGAGAAGATTCTAACTGGAAAGTCGCTAAAATTATTAGTGGAGGCAGCTTGGATGTCAGAAATATGGTCTCTGTGACGAGAGCAGGAGAAAAGGCAATCCGCACCCCCACATCCCTAGGGAGCCCACATCCTTTGATTTCTTTCTTTTTGTTCGATCACAGCAGACTGTGGCCTTAGTTCTGAGCAGCTTTTTTACACATTTCCATGAGGCTTGGTACCTCTGTCACTTTCCACAGGTCCCAGCTTAAAAACAAAACAATATATACATCTCTAATGGAGAGTAACTGGAAGAAACTGAGATATGTGGAATCACAGACAGGGACACACACAGAAATGAGCCATTTGCCACTTTCTAGGACATTGCTGCTTTCCAAAGCAGGTGCTACAGGTGGAGAGAAAGGCACTCAGAGATTCATCATGTTGTCTTGACATTTATTTCACCTGCCTTTTAAAATATCAGAATCAGCTCACATTCCCACTTATCCTAGGAAGGATAATGATTTTGGAAGAAGCTACTGGAAGCCTGCTCTTTCCCCACACCCACTGGGTCACAGTCTCTGAACCCCTCAGTGAGCAGGCTTGGTGTTCTAGACAGATGGAATAATACGATTCCTCTTCTCACCTTCATAGTCTCACAACTCCTTACACCCACCTCAGCACAGGAGGATTTTAATGCATCAAATTTAGTGTGTTTGCATTTTATTTTATTTATTCTATTCCCATTTCTCCCCTTTGACTATAGTAAGTTACATTACTCAAGCAATCCCCGCCACCAAAACAAGTTGAAGGACAGATCTAAGAAGAAATTAGTGCTGCTGCTGCATCTTCAAATTTTTATCTGTAAGTGTGAATTCCAGCACAAGCCCCATCATCATGAATGTCACTGATAGCAGGCGCACTGACCAAGCTGGGGGTACCATGGTGGGAGAGGCCGGGAGCTCACACCTAGCCAGGAAGCCCCACTCTGACAGCAACGGTTACTGACATTTCAATGCCCTAGCACTGGTTAGCAATAAATGCTGCTGCCTTAGACCTTCCAGATCTCTTGACCACAAATAGCTAAAGAATGCTTCAGATTACTGAGTCAAACCTACTGTTCCACCAAACACCACCCCCCAGCCGAGGCCTTGTTAATATGTTTATTTCCCTCCCCTATAACCAAAGTCCTACAAGCCTAGATAGGGGAGCTCCTATGGTTTTGTGACTCACAGAAAATCTCCACAATGGCTGGTAATTAACTCTGGAATTACATGGTAGATCTTTGACAAACACCCTTTTAAAAGTCATGGGGTTGAGTCAATATTAAAACTTCATGCTTTTATCAGGCAAAAAAAAAAGTTGACCTTACTCTCTTAACCTCCATTAAAGATGTCATAGTGATTTATTTTTTAAGGGGGAGAAAATAACACAACAAAAACAAGCCATATTTTCTGTTTCCAGAAACATGGGTTCAGGTGTTTACTCTGTATTTCATCCTTTTAGTTTTTAAAGTAAACGGTGGAAAAAAATCGCAATAAAATGAAGACTATTAGGGTTTGTTTATTGCTTACTGGTATGACAGGTAGCACGAAAGTTTTCAAAAAGAGGTTTATAAAAGGAAGAGGAAGAAAAATATTTTCCTCTAACCTGCACCTGTTGCTAACTTAGTATGTCAGTGCCAGACCCTGGGGTCAGGTGAGAATTATTTGTAGAGATGACTGGGAAACAATTAGAGAGGATATAAATACAGAAGACCTCAATTTAGTATTTGTTTTCAGAAAGCCCCTGCCACAGCCCCTCTTTCTTACTCATTCAATATCTTTTCTAGGTGGCCAAGTCCAAAAAGACATGAAGGGAAATGATTCTCCAGCTCTGGTGACACCTCCAGTCCAAATCTTAGAGCTTAGCATGATGGGTCGGCATGAGGGCTGTGAGGTCTGTGGGAGCACATCAGGGATGGCACAGAGCTTCTGAAGGTCAAGGGTACGCTGTCATTCCACTCTGCAGGCTCCATGTTAACAGGACAATTTATTAACAGGTGAAATTTCTCACTCCCATGAAGAGCCAGCCATGTTCCCCCAAGGATACCCCTGCAGGAACGTGTGGGGAGTTGTGAGTACCTCAGGGTCGACACAGGGGAGGTGCTCACATAGCAGAAATGAGCAAAGGAGATTAGGTGTGACTTTCCAGGACTAGTTTTTAGTCGCTTTCATTGGGAATCTACCCCTGGCAGGATGACCTCTTGGCTTCCACAGTTACATAAACCAACTGCTCGATAGAACTGGCTTGAGTAATTCAAAATATTATTGGATAAAGGAGGCAGCCTGATTTAGAAAAAAAAAAAAGAAGAAGAAAAGCAGAGGGTTTGAAGTCAAACATAAAACATAGGTCATGAGCTGTCTTACTTTAGACTCTGAAGCTTATTTTCTTTATCTGCAAAACAAAGACGATGCCTCAATAACTAAATAGCTTGCAAATTTTCAGGGTGGAGGGAGTCTTTCCAATCACAAAATCAAAGCACAGAAACACGAACGGTAGATGAGAAAGTGACCATGCAGTCTTTACAATTATAGGGAATTTTTTTTAATGCCAAGTTAGCAAAAGAATTGCAACTTTATATTTGCACAATGGATTAGTAATCAGCAACAAAGCTTTTAAGTGAGCAACAGACATAACATATTCTTAAAAGATATATGAATGATCAGGCGGCACCTGTGGCTCAAAGGAGTGGGACGCCGGCCCCATATACCACAGGTGGTGGGTTCAAACCCAGCCCTGGCTAAAAGCTGCAAAAAAAAAAACAAAAAAAAAAACAAAAAGATGTATGAATGATCAATAAGCATGTGAAAAAGCATTCAGTCCCACTCGGTAACAAAGTATTATAAAGTAAATCAAGTGAAATTCCATATTGGACATATCATGTTAGAAGATATTTTCATTTTAAATACCAAGGATTGACTGGGATGAAAGTAAATGTATGTTGTCCTGTTCTATAGGTAGAAGTGCAAACTAGCATTTTTGGAAACCATCCAAAAGTTGTAAAGATGGTTATTCTCTTTAACCAAACAATTCCACTCTTGAGGATTGATCTTAAGGAAATAATTACAGATGTGTTAATGATTTAGCCAAAAGGATGTTTGCTGCAGTGCAGTTTGTAACAGCAAATATTTAGAAACACAGCCTAACTATGCAGCCTTCATTCAAGTAAGTCATTCAACAAATATTTACTAAGCACTTAGTAAACTATGGGCCATGGACACAGTAAATCAAGGCACTTCAATCTAATAAAACACAACATTAAAATGAGACAGAATATCTAATGACAGAAAAAAGTGGTCATAACATATATTGTTAACTGGCCAGAGAAAGTGGAAAAAATAAGATATGCAATATCATCTCACTTGGGGTAAAATATCAATACATGTTTTTATAAAATTTTGGAAATAATGCCAAGGATTTTTGAAGTGATTACTGCTAGGTGATGGGATATGGTTGTTTAAATTTTTGCCTTTAGCTTTCTCTGTAATATAGCATTTTTATTTATAATTTTTAAACACAAGTTTATTAAAAGCACCTAAATTGTGTTTCAAAGATTAAGAAAAGTGTTTAGTGAATAATAATGGCCCTAGACATTTAATCTGTCTCTCTGTGGATTATTCCAGTGCAATCAGTGCGAACCTTCTGGGAACTATTCATTGGGAGCGAGCTCGAGCTTCCAGTGGGGAGTAAGATCATTGGGAATGGGATCCTTGGACGCACAGTTGGTCCATGGCATCCTTAGAGCAGGTCACAAAGGTGCTAGTTCTGTCACTGGGAAAGGATCGCCTTGGCTCGTTGCTTTTTTATTATGATTTTTTGTTGTTATTTCTAGTGTCCTTTTATCTCTGTAACAGTTTGGCTTTTTCTGTGTTTCTTATTTGAGCTCTGGTAGTTTGATTTTAGTCTTCTTGTGTTGACTTTCATCCCATCTTTCAACTCAAAAGTCTCTCCTTTGAACTTTTTGGAAAAAGTAAGAAGAATAATAATAAAATGAATACTGTCTATAACGCTTTTGAAACTTTAGAGAATCCTTCGAACTTTTCTCTTGTTTCCCTAGATCACACGTCTTCTCCGCCTGCCTTTCCTGGTTCCCCTGTGCTCCTTTTTCTTCACAGTAGCATCTACGCCTAGCTCGTATGGTGGACTCCTCTGTCAGTATCTCTTATGCTGAAGTACGGCCAGACACTGATTGAAGAAGAAGTTTGTGAGAGAGCAAAGGAAACGTGCTACCTCTCTGTTTGTTCGCTAGCTCTACTATTTCTTTTACCCTAGGAGCTCCTCTTCCCATAGTTTGGTGTTTAAGAAATTAGCTCAGCTCACCTGAGTGCCCTTCAGGATAGTCCTTTTCAAGGTTCAGCATGCATACCATGCTCCTGGAGACCTTCCTGAGAATGCAGATTCCCAGTCATCAGGGCTGAGCTGTGCTCTAAGTTCTGTCCTTCTAACAAGCTCCCAGGTAAAGCTGATGCTTTGAATTTATGTGGCTTTGACAGAGGCATGCTATGCTGTTTTACCTCCCCAGATCTAAAACCGCCTCAACTAGGAGGCTGGTGAGACTAAACGGAATTGGTGTGTTTCCATAGCATCTTCTTCAGACCTACTGCCCCCAAAGCTTCTAGAATGTGCTCTCATAGATCTGCCCACTTTCCTAGACATACCTCTTAAAAAATAAAAATAAATAAAAATTAAAAAAAAAACATTGGATAAGGCTCTTACGACACTGTGTGTTACTTCCAGAAAAATGTGTTCTACACTTAAGATCTGAAAAGAACTGTGAGGATGTCAGATTCGCACCTTGTTTTGGTGCAGATTTCACAGTGTTTGGCTAGGATGCTTCATGGTTTGTGGTTCAAGGTTATAGCTATTTTCTTATCTCAGCAAAAATAAGGTTGTGCTTGTTCTTCTGTTTTTTATTCCCTCTCTTGCCTTTCAAGGAAGGAAAGCGAAGAAAAATAAGCCTTTGTATCTTTAATGAAAATCCAGCCCTGCACTTTGGGTGAATTTCCCCAGGAAATCAGTTTCATGATGGCTGCCAGGGCAGCTGAGAGGGAACAGCTGATTCAGGCCTCCCTCCCTCACCTGCCCCTCCGCCCTTGCCTGCCCGCCTCTTCCCTGTTTCCTAGGCCCTCTCTCCTCCTTCTGGGTGACTTTTTCCAACTGCCTCCTCGCCTCAGGCCTTCACTACCTCTTCTGGTCCTCTCAGAAGAAGACTTTGACTTTTCTTTCTAAAAGAAAATTCAGCCTCAGGCGGCGCCTATGTCTCAAAGGAGTAGGGCGCCAGCCCCATATGCCGGAGGTGGCAGGTTCAAACCCAGCCCCGGCCAAAAACTGCACCAAAAAAAAAAAAAAAAAAAAAAAAAAAAGAAAAGTAGAAAAGAAAATTCAGCCTCCTCAGCCCCTATGTGATCTCTCTCAACTTTGGGTCCTTTTACTCCAAACTTAAATACAGGTGCTCGTCATTATTCACAAATTCTATATTTGCAGATTCAATTATTCCCTAAAATGTATTTATGACCCTCTGAATCAGAGCTCACAGTACTTTTGTGGTCAGTCACTAGCACACCCAGCATGGTATGAATTTTGAGTCACTAACATACACGTCCGTCCCCCAAGGTGGAACACTCTGCCTGTTTATTTCAGCTCTCATTCAAGTGTTAAGTTTTGTGATATACTTTGTGGCCTCCTTTTCACATTTTTGTGCTTTCTCTTGGTAATTTCACTGTTCTTAATGGCCCCCAAAGGTAACGTTGAAGTGCCATGTGTTGTCTGAAGTACAATGCCATGTCCCATAGAGAGAAGATACATGCATTAGATGAGCATCATCAGCTGCTGGCCACGAGCACAATGCTAGTGCATTGGCAATGTATGTCTGATAGGGCATCTTTAAACAGCAACACATGTAAAACAAGGTTATGTATTCATTTGTTGACCAAGATGCTGTGAACAGAGGCCTACAGGAACCTAACCCTATTTTTCCCCTAGAAACAATGGTTTCAGTATTCACAAATCCAGGGTTAGAGGTTTCTTTCTAGAAAACACTACTACAGATAGTGGGAATTGACTGTAGGACTCTGCCCATTCTCAGCTTTCCTCCAGTCTCAAGATTCTTTTTCCCCTGTCCTCAAAAGCATCCATTCACAGGGACCCTCCTCCATCAGCCATCTCTGTGTTCTGGGTTTCATTTCTCTCCTGTTTCCATCAACCTACACATTTGCTGAAGTTTCTTCTATTCTGAAAAACACTATTGTTACCAGTTCTCATTAACCATGTCCTACCTTCCACCCTGAACCAGGGGCTTTCTGTGCACGGTTTCTTTGATTCCTCAGACCTACCACTCTATAGACAAGGACAATAAAGCACAAAGACGCTGAGTAATCTCTTCAAGGACATAGAGCTGATAAATATTGAAGGACACATCTTCCTGTAGCTACCATCCAGACTTTTCTTGTCCTGACATGAACTTCATAAAAATAAAATACGATTCACAGCTTTACGTCATTGCCTGGCATTCATTCGCCCTCAACTCTCCCCTGGAATAGCTCTCACCAATGAACTGAAATACATCCAGGAAGTCTCTTCCAGACCTTACCTTTCCTAATCTTGCCCTTGTCTTTGACTCTACTGATCACAGCACCACCTTAAAATCATTTCTTTGTTTACCAAGACACTTGTCTCTTCCTTGTCTATATGTATACAGGTGGTTTCCTCTCTCATCAACACATCCACCCCAGAATGCCCCAATGTCACCCTGGTTACAAGAGCTCAGCCCAGACCCATCATTCTTTTCACCCTATACCCTTGTTACCTGATGATGGTTTCTGCCTCCTGGGGAAGCAAGAGTTGAGTGCTCTTGTCCCCCTGCTGATGAGGAATTTGCAATGCTTCAGGAAGGCAAGACCCTTGAGAGAGAAAGTGTGCTGCTATAGCCTGCATCAGTTCAACACTGATTCAACTTACTCCATATCCTAGAAAATTAGAGCAGTGAGGGAAGGCTTCCTGGAGGAAGCATCATGGCCCTGAAAGTCACAGAGGATCTGGCTATGAAGACACAGAAGGGAGGAAGAATAGAAAAATTCTCTGCTACTCCAAGGGCCCCATGAGTATGCCTCTCGCCTCCGCAGCAGGGTGGTGCTGGTGGCCTGTACTTCATTTGCACATTGATCCTACTTATACTGTCATGGCCTGGCACATGTGGCCTGCTCCCAGGGATGGTGAGCTCCCTGGTGTGGGGGCAAGGGGTGCTCAGCAGTGTTGGTGCTCAGCAGTTGTTGGCACAAGCCAGAAAGCCAGGTGGGCCTGTCTGAATTCCAGTTGGACCACTTACTCACATGTGACCAGGGGTCAGTTACCTTCCTCGTATATTGAGAAGTAGCCATAGCAGGGTGCCTGTGAAGACTCGGTAAGGTAGGACAGGTTGAGCATGTGGGTGACATGAAAGCCACAGCTGGATAATGTCCAACACTATCATTCATTTCTAAAACCATGGCTACATGGACCTCACCTCAGGCCCAGAACCTGGCAGTGACTGTCACTTTTCCTTTGAGACTTGGATTCTCCCCACAAATAGACTGTGCAGCTCCCAAAGATGAAGGCCACAGAGTCATCCCAGGACTCCTGGTCATGCGAGTGCAGGAATCTTTAAAGGAAAAAAAAGATCAGAAGATAATGAGAGAAATGAGAAATATTTGTGCACATTTGTTTTATGCAGTCTTTGTGACGACATACATTTCTCAAAAGTATTAAATGCTTCAGAAATAGCTGCCCTGAAGAAAGAGCTCAGACCAGCATACTCTGCCTCAGTCCAGCCTGTGGCTGGAGTGTCTCAGCATCAAAGACAGAGTTGCAGTGGACCCCTGGGCCTGCCGCCAGAGCAGCCGGTGCCTGAGCACAGGTGGGATGTCACCAGCCATGAGGGCTCCCAGGGGAGCCACGAGCGTGTTCTTCAAATAGTGGCTTTCAACCCAGTTTCATTCCAGGGATTTCTAAGAATTGCAGGGACACTGCAATGACTATTAGCCCGTATAAAAAAAAGAGGAAAGTGGAAAGAAGAAAGAGAAGAACTCTTCCAGAAAATGTTGCCCCTGGAGTATTTTAAAGTCTGGTGGAAATACTTTTCTCCAGATGCGTTTCCCGGCAGGGTGACCCTCCCTGGCGGCGGGCAGTGGCGGAGAGGAGTCTTCCCATAGCCGACACACAAAGCTGGTGTTGTTGAAATGAGAGCCGTGTAATCAGCTAAAGAATTCCTGAGCAGAACCAAGGGCAGCAGATACCCAAACCTTGAACTTCTTTACCTCCCTGCATTTTTCAAGTGCCTCCTGGAGAAAGGAGCACTCAGGGGCCTGGATTCTCTTCTAACTTAATTAGGAATATGCAGAAGCTGGGCCGACCCCAAGAACTATCTCTGTAAGCCCCAGGATCTGAAAATTCTTCCTTCACAGGAGCCTTGGTGGTCATTTGTGTCACAGGGATGCTGAGGACTTTTCTGGCATCCTGACTCCGGAATAATGGAGAAATGGCAGTCCTCGCCCGAGCAGACCAGCTGGAGGCCCCGTCTGCAGATTCTCCACGAGAGGCTGACATTTCCCCAGTGAGGCCTGCGGCCTTCATGGCCCATGGCAGTAAATGAAGGGCCAGGAAGGAGAATTCATTTCTAGTCCCTGCCATAGGCCAGGCCGAGGCAGGCACCACGCTGCCTGCCTGAGTTTGAATTCTGGGACTGCTACTGGCTGTGTGGCCTTGGAAAAGTCACTTTTCCTCCCTGTGTCTCAGTTTCTTCATCCCTAAAATGGAAATGGCAATAGGCAATCACTCACAGAATTGTGGCAACAATTACAGTGTACTTACGACGGTACCCAGCAGATAGACAGTGCCTCGTGGAGGGCGGCTGTTAGTATAAGAACCTTATCACAGACCTTGCTGTGAGAGGGGAAACAGAGAGTGTCTTCAGACTCCTGGAGAAACAGGGCCACTGTCCTGCAGGAAGTTAACTCGTGGCACTTGTGTTGAAGCCTGCAGGCTATAATGCTAGAAACCAGGATACCCTTCGACCTGCCTATGAAGCACAATTCAATTCAGTTGAACAAACACTGTACAAGGAACCTCTTAGTCTGCACCAGACCCATGGGAGGCAGGAGGGCTCCAGGACCAGGGCCAGGTTCAGCCCCTGCCCCCAGCTGCTCCTGGTCTGTGGCAGAGGCTGAATGTAAATGAAAAACCACAAGACAGGTAGTGAGAGGAGCAACAGCATGGAATCAGCAAAAGCCAAGGAGAGTCTCTGAGGAACAGATCACCCTGGCTCCCAGCATCCTCACAGATGAGGCTAGAGGGTTACAAAGTGTGTCTTTTGACACTTTATGAGCAGGAATTGCTAAGTGGGAGCTCTAGCAGGTTGGCCAATAAATCTTTATTGGATTTCTTTTCACTCAATTCCACTTTCCAGTGGTCCCATCCTCTGGCCATGCATTCATCCACCTCCAGGCTTCCCCGACCATTCTCACTGCTGAGGCTTCTGTCCTTGGGGACTCCTGGGTCCAAACCAGGTTGGCACAGCTCTGCTGTGTGCCCACCGTTTCCTGCTCACACCTGTATCCACGTCTTGCATGTCTGTGTAGCACTTGTGGGGTGGTTTTAGCCTTTTGATGAGAAATCACCATGGAGGGCTCTTGCTAAAGCTATAGGTCAATTGCACATGCTCCACAAGTAATCCTGGATTTGAGGACTTGCAGGATCCTTCAAGATCACTAGCACCATGTCTACTGTATAACAGAGGAAAAACAGAGAGCCAAGTGCGGAAAGAGACCTCTCCAAAGTGGCATCTGAACAAGTGCGCAGTGGAGCTAGAACTTGAGCCCTGGTGTCCTGACACAGCCCCTGCTCACTGTCCTGGCTGTCATGTGAATGCACGGAGAACAAACACATGGTCTGCCTATTTCACTCACCTCCCCTGTTCCTGCCTGGCACTTCCTGGGGTCCTCAGTGTACCCTCCCCTGAAGTCAATCTCAGATTCTGTCTCCAGAGGTTGCTGCAGTCTGGTGAGACAGGAACAGGCCAACCTAGGAACAAAGGGAGCTCAAACCAAATAATGAGGCTGAGGCTTGAAGACAGAAGTCCTCTACCTCCAAGGCAGCTGGGGTGCTGAAACAGGGCTGGCTGAGCCACTGAGTTCTAGCACCACTTTGACACCAAAGACTGAGTGACCCTGAGCCTCAGTTTCTCCATCCATAAAACAAGCAGGCTAGCTGAGCTGCTCTGGAGCACTCTTCCAGCTGTGAACATCTGGAATCCCACCTCCCTTGAAGCTCCCCCACTACCACTCATAGCAGTCACAACAAGGCATTCCCCTCTCCAAGGTGGAAGGGGCAGAGACTATGCAAACATGCCTCATTAAAGCTGGAGGTCAAAACGGCCTTTCTCTGTGAAATTCACCCAATCCCCGTGACATTCTGCAGAAAGTGGAGCAAAGTGAGCTTTCATCGCGTGCCAGATTGAAGCGTGGGCAGCGGAGGTAAAAGAACAATTTCTCCAGTTCCAATCCTATTTTGGGGGGATGGGGGGTGCCGCATACCACTGTCAGCTCGCCTTACGTCTCCCTCTCCCACCCCCAGGCGCTTGGTTACCCCCTGCCCCCAGAAGCATTCCTAGTCTTGAACTTTCTAATCATGGCCTGCCTTTGTCTGGGCACTTGGGATCATATGGCATCAATTGAAAGCGTAACCCGACTCAGGTTTGGTATTTAACATACCTGCCGCAGAGGAAGTGTCTTTGAAGGCGAGGCCCTGTGCGATGGCCCTCGACCCTCCCTTCTGCGTGGCCCAACCCTGCCCCTCTTAATCAGTCCCCTCCCCCCCCCCAACTCACCACGGAGGTCTCACAATGGAAGTGCAATTATGAGCAAGGAGATGAAAGCGACAGCCCCAATGGTCCGAAAGGTTCTTTTGCTTTTAAATTATCCATGATTTACCTGAATAAAAGGAGAGGAAGTGCCCTAAGATTATTCTAATTGAGCCAGACTTTTCAAATCATGGAAATACCAGCATTTCCAAGGGGAAATCCAATCCGTTGAAATTGCCCCCGTGAGTAACTCATACAAACAGAAGGAAAGAGGGTGCTTTCATTTGCCAATGTGGGTCTGATCAGTGTAAATTGGATAAATGGCGGGGGCCAGGAGGGCATGAGGCTCCCAGAGTCCTCTGCCCATGTTTTCTTAGCCAGGTTTGTAAAAGGGATCATTCTAGAGCAGAGGATGGTGGAGGAAATGCCTCCATTTCGGCACCAAGCCTCCTCCTCGTATTATTGAAAACAGGCCAGGCACGGGGTGTTTTCTCCTGGCTGATGCATGTCCTTCCAACTTCCAAATTCTCTGCCCTGAAGGTCTGCAGATAACAGGCCAACAGGGATCATCCCTGCCTATATTTCAGTGAAAGAGTCCGGGACAAGAAGATGACAGACACTTGGCAGGACTGCATAGCCCCCTCTTGGGAGAGGGTGAGAGTGTCTGGGTGAATGGGACAAGTCCTGAGAAGAGGAATTTGAGGCAGAGAAATTAAGGTCAGAGGGTGAGTCCCTGGAAAAGGTGGGGCAAGACCTTCCTGCTTTGGGGTTCCCTGCTTGCCCCAAGTTGAGACAATGGGCCTTTACTTTGGAGTTCTCAAAGCCATATATGTGTAGGAACAGTTATATTAAAACTCTATGTGTGTTCACAAGGGCTGCCTACATATTTGAAACTGGCTCAAGAATTTACAAGGACATAGAAATAAGTATTATCTAAAAGTAAGTTGCATATTTACATATATTCCCAGTTCTCAATATATAAAGAGATACCTACTTCTATGAGTTTGTGTATATACAGAGTATGAGTGTATTTATGTATAAAGACATACGGACCACATATCTGTACATACCAGGATCACATTTGCCACAATTTAAACATAAATTACAGGGCCGGGTACAGTGGCTCATACCTATAATCCTAGTGCTCTGGGAGGCAGAGGTGGGTGGATTGTCTGAGCTCAAGAGTTCAAGACCAGCCTGAGGAAAAGTGAGACTCTATCTCTACTCAAAACAGAAAAACTAGCCAGATGTTGTGGCTGGTATCTATAGTCCCAACTACTTGGGAGACTGAGGGAAGAGGATCGCTTAAGCCCAAGAGGTTGAGGTTGCTGAGAACTATGGCACTCTCTCCAGGGTGATAGAATGAAACTCTTTCTCAATAAATAAATAAATAAATAAATAAGACTGATAATAATACTTGATACCCAAGGCCATATTTGAGGGTGCAGAGTTTTTATTTGTCAATCAAACAATGAAACCTGTTATTGCTAAGCTATGATACTGTTGCTTTTGTCATTTTCCTAAAGACATAACTTACCTTTGCTAGAGCCGGTGACTAGACTTTCCTTTAACAAACAAAACAAAACAGTGTGGCACTTAGTAACTTCCAGGGTGCTGTTAGGGTAACCCTCACAGAAATACTAGGAGGAAATCAGGGTATGGCTTCTGCTCCCATTTTGCAGAAGAAAAAAACAAAGCCAGAGACCTGGGGGAAGCACCTTTCGAAGCCAACTCCCAGATCCTCTACCAACCAGTGATGATGAAAGTTCTCAAGGTGACCCAGACTCCCACAGCCTTCCTGCCCAGAAAGATCAGCAGGCCAACTCTAAACCTACCCAGTCAGTCCACCTCCCACACCTCATGTGTGAATCACTGGCTATATATGGAGCAAGATGACCCAGCCAGACAAGGCCCAGTTCTTACACATGAGAAGCTGAGGTCAGGGATTCTTTGAAATATTTCCCCAAACATACGAATGTTAAGAAGTAACTCTACAAAGAAAAGTTGGGACAGTTATATTTAGCAGTTTCCAGATCTGAAGTTTATTTAAACAGCAGTGCCATGTTAGAGGTGGTCTCTACTCTGCTGTTGGGATGTGTGTCCGTAGGATATAAATAAATTCGGTGCCCAAGACAAGGGAGGGGCTGCTCCCACTTGTCCTGTTGGGCAGTGAGTGCACTGCAACAGCTAAACATCCTCCAGGGCCCAGGTTGGTAGCTTCCCTTCTTTTCCTGCAAATTCATTTTGCCAAACCCCCTTTGGCAAGTAGAAGTGGAAACAATGCCACACTGAAGGCATCAGTTTGCTAAATATTTGAGATGTGAAGGTGAAGTAGCAAGAGGCCGGGTGCCTCTTAGTGGTGTGGTCCCTGTTTTAACTTTGCTTCCCCTGGGCGTCAGCCTCTGCCCACACCTCACCTGAGCCCCAGTTTCCATTCCCTTGGGAGAGTGTGACCCTGTCCCAGGCCACTCCCCTGGCTCCACAGCGCTCTAAGGATGGAGTGCAGTGATGTTCCTATGGGGGAACCCCCGAAGGTAAGTCCCTACGCACCGATTAGGGGAGCTTCTGTGGGACGATGGGGGTTCCAGGGTGGGGGGTGCCTACCCCTCAATACTAATCCTGATTTGCAGGTTCTGTTGTTGCCAATTGCCTTTCCTCTAAGCTGCGTCTGTCAGCCATGGCACTTCTCCAGCTATTTGTGGATCCGTGCAGAGCAGGGAAGCATAGGGGTCACCCATCACCCATGTTCTCAGCTAAGGTCAAAGAGTCAGCTTTCTGCCTTCCTGTTTTAGCTGTCACCCTATAAACAAGTGTCCCCTTTTGCAGTCTATCCACACAGTGGAAGTTTCTGTGCATTTTTTTTTCTTGGTGACTCACTGGGGGACCCAGGGTGGAGAAGTGAAGTATTTCTCCAGTATACGTGACACTTGTCAAATTTCTGGAACCCCCTCAGGCTGGATAGGAGGTGGGGAGGGGAGGAAAGAATTTGCTTGGAAGGGCACAAAGGCTACGAGAGAGAAGGCTGGGTGTGGGGTGAGGGGCCTGGAGCAGGGCCGCAGACACTCAGGGAGTAGACTACTGGTGGGGACAGAGGACAGTTCGTGTGCTGGGTGCAGTGGGACTGGCTCTGGACATCTGCCTTGTAGCTCTTCCCACGGGGGCTACCGAGGATATATCTAGGGAATAGAGGCCACAATTTCATGGAGTGCTGTCTGGATCAGACAAGATAAGGGCCATTAAGGGCCTAGGATGCCTCCAGCACAGAGTAGGAGCTCATTACTGTTAGTTCCCTTCTTTTAATGGGCTCCAAACTGGTATGAGGATGGAGTTTGCTGAGCTTCCCACAGCCACCTTGCTGGGAGGTTTCCATAAACCCACTGCACTGCCTATCATCAGAGGGAACAGGGTCTCCAAACCTCAGTGCCCCTAGGATGCACGGCCACTTGGGCATGGCTGAGGAGGACAGCAACTCCAGCATCACTGCCGACCTGGCACGGCCAGGGCCCTGCCAGCAGCCCCTCCTGCACCTCTGACTCACTCATGGCTTTGGAGGCCTGCGGCAGGAACAGTGTGATAGCAGGTAGACACCTTAAGGCCTCATAGTCTGGAATGCTCACCTCTGTGGTGTAGTGACCTTTGGGTGTCCCCAAGGTAATAACACCCTATGGTTTTACAGCAACTTTCCCAAAGGAGCTCACAGCCTGGGGGAGATATGACTTCATTAGTCCTCACTCAGGCGGGGAGAGGGCTGTCAGTGTTCCAGCCAGTCTGGTTCATGGTAAGGAAAGTGAAGCCTCCCAAGTCACCAGTGGGGGCAGATACAGATTTCTCAGGACCAGAAGGCCACTGTATTCCTCTTCTTCCTTCCTCCCACCCGGTGCGTGGAGATTCATTAGCCAGTGCTCCTGTGCAGCGCCATGCTGTCCCACCCTCACGGCCCAGGTTCCATTGCCCGAGTTCTGATAACACACGGTGGCTCTGTGCTTGCTCTGAAAAATAATTCTTATTCAAGTCTGTAATTTCTCTATTCAAATCAAGGGCCTTTCTCATGGTCAAAACAGACAACCTGTTCTAGAAAGCTGAGCTCGTCCTAAGCTCAGGACCTATGGTGATAATCAAAATCAGAATGACTTTTAACTGGGAACTGAAAAGGGTTCTATGAGAAAATATAAATTAGGTTCTTGTTCCCAAAGCAGGCTTGTCTTCATAATGGACTGGTTTTCACAGTCAGGTTGTAAAGACGTACGTTCCCAGCACACACATTGCACATAAGTCCGTACCACCACCACCCACGCACGCTCTGCTGTGCACACAGACACACAGGCACACATCCACAGGCTTGTGTTCCCTGATGGGAAAGCCCCTGGCACACATGCCCAGACACATAGCAGTCATCCTGTCCCTGGGGACACCCTGACATGTACTCCTGTGGCATATGTGAAGACATACGGATACACACACCTGCCGAGGCGTGTGCCCGCTCCTCTGTGCTTTTTCTGGCTTAAGCGGAAGCTCCTTCCGGCAGACAGCTAGAGAACATTCACTGCCCCAACAGCTATCTGCAAGGGTGGCTACGACTGGCCCCATGGCCTCTGTTCCCCAACATAAGACACCAGCCCCTGACTATGACAAATTGGAGGTTCCCCTGACTCTGACCCCAGGACTCCCCAACTGTGAGGTCACAGCCTTCTGTCTGTCCAGTCAAGCCACTCCCATGAGATGTGTCCCTCATGTAGGGCCATTGTATTTTTCTGGGTGTGTGGCCTGACTGTCCAGCCGGGCCTGCTCTGGGCCAGCAGGTGCTTTGGGTACAGTGCTCTGAGGTTCCCTCCAGCAAGGGCCAGGGCTCCACCCAGTGTAGTAGCCCATGGGTAGACCAGATAACCCAGAAAAGAGGGCCACGCTGTTAGTAGCATCAAAGCTATGGAATGACATAAAAATAGCTCTGGACTGAGAGGCAGAGGTCCCTGCCCACACTTCCTGTTCCTTCACTCTCCCCCAGAGAATTCTGCCCAGCCCTTCAGCCTCTTTGGGCTTGTTTTTTTCTCTGTAAGACAATGAAAAAGCTAACTATCTGAGAGAAGTTTGTGCTGGTTAGATGCAGTATGATGACGTAAAGTACATAAAATCCCTGGCCCTATGCCCGCCCATGGGAGGCACCTGACAAACAGTGACAGTTTTGTTTCTTAATAACCAAATAATCCCCTAGACAGCCAGTGCAGTTGAATCTGTAGATCTCAGTCTGTAAAGCCCGAAAGGGCAGGGCTTCCTGATCACCTTGGCCAACCCTGTCATTATGGGGAAATGAGAAGAAGGAAGGCAGCAGCCTGTACCAGGTCACACAGCTGTGAACCGACAGTCAGATGCGAGCTGAGATCAGAGGCCAGCTGTGAGACTGGAAGAGTCTCAGAATGAGTGGGTCACTAGGATGACAGGATGTTCTGCACAGCCCAGCCTTCCCTGGAGGGACCCCCTCAGGGAGCAAGGGGCAGCCTAGCAGGAGATGCCGGCTTTCCACCCCCACATGATCAGCTTGACACTTCTTATTAAATGATAAGATATTGCTGAGGTTGGCCACGCCTCTCATCTTACAGGTGGGTAAAGTGATACCCAGAGAGGGCAAGTGAGGGTTCCTCTCAAACTCAGTATGCTCCTGTCTCTGTGACACCTTACTGAACAAGCAGTGGCATCAGACACTCCTCTGTTCCGAGCTGAACCACCCAAGAAGCTCAGTTAAGGCTCTGTGAGCACAGTCGGTGTCTAATCCTAACAAATCCTCTAGCGCTGGTTTGCTTCTGGTGTTAACTTTTAAAATACAGTTCAAACAGCATCTCCTCTACGAAACTGTTTTTAACTACCCCAGCCAGGGAGATGTGATGACACCTTCATGGTGCCTTACCCTCCAGGCTGCCCCAACACTGCGTCCTACTACATAGCTTACATGCCCATCCTCTCTCCTAGAATCTTACTAGTCTTTGTTCCCTAAAAAGTGGAAGGACACAAGATCTGGCACAGAGTGGAGCTTAGTAAACATTGGAACGAGCAAACCGATAAATTAAACAATGAATGAATCTGTTCTCTTGTGACATGATCCTCCAAGCCCGTCATCTATCTGGAATAACCTCTCACCATCACTCAGCAGCTAAAGACAGCAAAGTCACTCCTGGCCCACTGACACTTGGTGCCAACAGGTCCCCAAATAAACCAGTGCCAAGCCCGGCACTAGTGCTCTGAGAAGTCTGACACTCTGCCTACCATGTCCCATGGAAGCCCCCTGCCACCCACACTGTATGAAGAGGGTGCAAACGCTTTGCCCCCATTAATAATGGGCCCATTTCTCATCTGGCTTCAGACCCTGTGAAGCCCGTCCAGGCGCGGAGACTTCAAAGGGAGCTCAGAGCTGGAATTGGCCCCAGAGGGCATGGGGCAAGACAAAACACAGGCTACAGTTTTTATACTGTGGCTGGTATATAGGAAGTCATTGTTACCGAGAGCTGGCCCTGCCAAGCCTTCCAGATTGAAGGAGCCGAATATCTCCCATCTTTGCATAGCTTAGTAGTTAGTGCACAAACTGTTTTGGCTCCAAGACCCACAGACTGAAATGTGAATTGCAACATGATTTTTTTTTTTCCTCAAGTAAAACGTCTACATCCCTAAAAAAAAAAAAAAAAAAAAAAAAATCAGACTCTAAAATCATTTACCCAATATGACCTTAAAAACCATAAAGTAAACTAAAGTTATTGAAGAGAAAACAGAAAAAAAAAAAAAAAAACCTGTCCTCACTCAGTAACATGCTTCTCCTTCTGGGATGAAAAGGTCAGATCCCAGAAGGTCTCTGCTCCTCTTCCCTAGGCCCTTCCACTCCATGCTCCTATGCCTCCATGGTCCTCCTACAAGCCTCGATTTCTGCCTCAGCCATGCCAGGTGAAAACTGCAGGTTTTGAATAAAGCTCCACCCTAGACCATGCAACTTGAAGAATGCATCTTTTTCATTTTCTTGCCCTTAAACACCTTGCAAAATACTTGATACTCAACACCGTTTGAATATCTTTCTTACTCATTGGCTTACTTATCTATAATCTGTCTTCCCTACTGCCAGATTTTAAAGTCCACGAAATAAGAAACATGTCCGATGCTGCTTGTGACTTCATCCTCAAAGGCTGGAGAAAAGGCTGAAGTAGACTGTGCACTACTAAATATTCAGGAACAACTGTTGACCAGTTGGCTTGTGATAGTGCAGGACGCTGCTCTGGGTGGCCTTGGGCCAGCCCGGTGTCCTCCCCCTTCTCACTTACAGTTCTCAAGAGCAACTTGAGAATGCACTGGAGATACAACATTCCGAGATAGGGAGGGACTGGCCAGAACAACCCAGGCTCTGTTCCAGTCTCTCTCAGAAACAGGATTCCTCCAATGCTTCAGCCCAGCAAGTCATGTGACCATGGAGTAGAAAACCCGAGAGGAGCTGTTTTCCCGGGTCCCTCAGGGCTGGTGCAAATAGAGCAAGTGTGGTCCAGGCTCTATCCACCCTGGACAGCTTCCTTAATCCTTAAGGGACCAGATGACAATGAAGCCTAGGCTTCTGCTGTCCCTTGCTGCCTGTCTGTAAGTAAAGTCCCTCTTGCTGTGACTTGTGTGCATGGGTGCATCAGAATCAGGCATGTTGGCGGCAAGTGCACGGTGAACCAGCTTCATGGTGTGCACCGATGGAGTGGACAGATGAACAACCAGATGAAGCGACTGTCCTAGCGGATGACCCAGCTTAAAGGAGACTTGTACAAATGCCAAAACTAAAGCCAGATTATTCAGGAAATGGTGGAAGGAACAGTGTTTTTTCTAGCCAAGAAACCTGAGACTGGTGGGAACAGGTTAACAGTTTTCAAACCCTTGAAGGTCTCCCCTTGGGGAAGAGAGATGGATGCTCCATGGGTGCAGGGTCTAAAGTGGGATTTATGGTTGCAGGCAACGGAGAAGCAAAGGGAGAGAAGGAACTCATGAAGTCCCCATCAGCCTATAGGGAACCTTCTTGCAAATTAAGACAAAGGTGCTCCGCGGGGTGGATGGAGCCCTACAAACTGACAGAGTCACACAAAGACAAAGGTATCCTTCCTTTGGAGCTGCAGCGGGATTTCAGCCCCCACATGCTTCCTCAGATGTGCACAGTACCCAAACCACCCTGTGTGGGGCAGCTGCTCTCAAAGGGAACAGAGACTGGGTGAGGTGGGCGGGGGGGAGGCATGCTGCCACAGAGACATCCGGAGAGTCTTCATAAGCAGAGTCCCAACCTGTCCCCCAGAGATTCCCATGTATTCATTCTGCAGCCACCGCTGCTACTGTTCTTATCCTTGTTAGTCCATCCCCGAAGCTCCCACCTGATTCTAGTGATTGGAACCGCTGGGCTGGATGACATCTGTGAACTCTCTCAACTTCAAGATCCTGGTTGTTGTGGACTCACTATGAGCACCTCACACCTCCTGGAAGAGATTTCATGTAGAATCCAACATGTCATTTCTTTTAGGAAAAGTCAAAACGTGTTCTTTTCTTTTTTTTTTCAAGAGACAGATTCTCACTTTATCCCTTCAGTAGAGTGCTGTTGGCGTCACAGATCACAGCAACCTCCAACTCCTGGGCTTAGGTGATTCTCTTGCCTCAGCCTCCTGAGTAGCTGGGACTACAAATGCCCGCCACAACACCCTGCTATATTTTACTGCAGTTTGGCCAGGGCCGGGTTCAAACCCACCACCCTCGATATATGGGGCTGGTGCCCTGCCCACTGAGTAACAGGCACCACCCAAAATTCAAAAGATTTTCAAAGAAAAATTCCCCAAAGCAAAACAACTTAAGAGACAAGAAAAGAGATCATTGATTTAACCCATCTTGGAGCCTTCGCAAAGGTCAATTCAGGGCAAATCTAATCAATTGTTAACTGAATGATCCCAAATACTCAAATTTTTAGGGTCATATAGATAAAAAGAAAAAGAAAAGATGACACGAAGGCAGAGCAAGATGGCAGCCGAGTAACAGCTTCCTTGCATATGGGCACTGTGAGTCTGGGGATATAGGACTCCAGGCATCTCTGGCTGGTGGGATCTGCCTATCATCACCCCTGACAGGATACAGGGAGTCAGCGAGAGACTTCTGGACCCCAAGAGGAGGACTAAAACAGTGGAAAACCAGCGAGTGGTCGCATGTGTTCAATCCATCTAAACCCGCCCGCAACTGTAAGTTCAGTAGCAGCGAGACTGCAAACCAGAAAGGCCTTACCTGTGAACTGTTTTGGTGTCTTTCGACTTGGCACTCAGCTGAACTGCCTTGGGAAGAGCCTGAGCGGGAGTGCGGAGAACTTTGGCCTTTGTCTAGGGCCCCAGTCTGAGCCGCTGAGCCAGACGGAGCTAATAGTGTTTGGCTCTGGGTCACAGGCAGCCATTGTGAGCGATCTGCCCCGGCAAGCTCCGCCCTGAGGGTCGCAGAGCTGGAATTGGGTGGGAGCTGGTAACCCAGTGACCAAGTAGCCTAAGGGCGGGGTCTGAGCCGCCTTGCAGCCCTAACCCTCGGGGGCAGAGGGAGACCAGTTTTGACACACAGGGTAAATGGATAGCCACTTCAGCAGTGATTCCAGCGACAAGCACTTCCCTGAGAAAGCTTCTGCTCAGTAAGTGAACAAGTTCAAAGTGCCTTTTAAGTGGGCTGAAGAGAGATTTAGGGTGTCTACCTGCTGGGGTTTGAGAAACTAGCACCTTCCAGTCGTATCAGAACTGTGATTAACATCTCATACCCCAGAAGACCATGTGTTGCCCAGACAATATTCAATAACATATACATACTGCTTTGTTTTTGGTTGTTTGTTTTTTTGTTTTTTTTTTTTTGGTTTGGTTTTTTTTGTTTGTTTTGTTTATTTTGATGTTGTGGATTGTTGTTTTGTTTTTTAAGTTCAACCTTTTCCATACAGATCCTTCTTCTTTCTCAATTTTTCATGTTTAATTATAATTTCCCATTGCTGCCTATTTCAATAATTAGAACTTCATTTTTGTTAGTGTTTCTACCACTATTATTTGGTTTTTCCAGCCAATTTTATCCCATAAAGTTTTCTGTTTGGTTGTTTTGGTTTGATTTATAGCATTTTTGTCTTTCCTCTCTACCTGGTGGAGGTGGGGTACTGTGTCTGATCAGGTTAGCAAAGAGCTGCTGACCTCAAGGGAACCACCCAGCTGGGCACCCCCAGAAGGTGGTTTTTTTTTAAGGGTGTATCAAAGTACTCTACTGTACACCTATATTGCTCTGTCTCCCTCTTTCTGTGCCTCTCTTCTTTTTGTCAATATTCCTTTTACGCACTCCCTCTCCTTTCTCTATTTTTCTTTTTTTTTTCCTTATCACTTGGTCCTCCTTTCTTTCATCCCTTTTTTGCTCTTAAACCTTCTCACCCTTCTGGTCCTGTAACCCTTAGTCCACAGGCACGAGAACTTAAAGAGCAAGAGGAAGTGAAAGGAAAATTGGGGCAAGGAAACAGATAAAAGAAATCACCCATGAGGAAGAATCAGCAGAAAACTCCAGGCAACATGAAGAACCAGTCCAGAACAACCCCGCCAAGGGACCATGAGGTAGCTACTGCAGAGGATTCCACCTATACAGAAATGTTAGGAATGACGGAAAGGGAATTTAGAATACACATGTTGAAAACAATGAAAGAAATGATGGAAACAATGAAGGAAACTGCTAAGAAAGTGGAAAATAACCAAAAGGAAATCCAAAAACAGAATCAAATCAGAGATGAACGATATGAAGAATATAAAAAGGATATAGCAGAGCTGAAGGAAATGAAACAGTCAATCAGGGAACTTAAAGATGCAATGGAAAGTATCAGCAACAGGTTAGACCATGCAGAAGAAAGAATTTCAGAGGTAGAAGACAAAGTTTTTGAGATAACTCAGATAGTAAAAGAGGCAGAAAAGAAGAGAGAGAAAGCAGAACGTTCACTGTCAGAATTATGGGACTTTATGAAGCGTTCCAACATACGAATTATAGGAATTCCAGAAGGGGAAGAAGAATGCCCCAGAGGAATGTAAGCCATACTAGAGAATATTATAAAAGAAAATTTCCCAAACATCACCAAAGATTCTGACACACTGCTTTCAGAGGGCTATCGGACCCCAGGTCGCCTCAACTCTAACAGAGCTTCTCCAAGACACATTGTGATGAACCTGTCCAAAGTCAAGACAAAAGAAAAGATTCTGCAAGCTGCCAGGAGTAAGCGCCAGTTGACCTACAGGGGCAAATCCATCAGATTGACCGCAGACTTCTCTAATGAAACTTTTCAAGCAAGAAGACAATGGTCATCTACCTTTAATCTACTTAAACAGAACAATTTCCACCCCAGAATTCTGTACCCTGCTAAGCTAAGCTTCAAAATTGACGGAGAAATCAAATCATTTACGGACATACAAACATTGAGGAAATTCGCCACAACAAGACCAGCTCTACAGGAAATACTTCAACCTGTTCTGCACACTGACCACCACAATGGATCAGCAGCAAAGTAAGAACTCAGAAATTAAAGGACAGAACCAAACCTCCACACTGATGCAAAAGATAAAACTAAGCAACAGACTCTCACAAAATAAGACGAATAGAATGCTACCACACTTATCAAATATCTCAATAAATGTTAATGGCTTGAATTCCCCACTGAAGAGACATAGATTGGTTGACTGGATTAAAAAACACAAGCCATCCATTTGCTGTCTGCAAGAAACACACCTGGCTTCAAAAGACAAATTAAAGCTCCGAGTCAAGGGTTGGAAGACAATTTTGCAGGCAAATGGAATTCAGAAGAAAAGAGGAGTTGCAATCTTATTTTCAGATACATGTGGATTTAAAGCAACTAAAGTCAAAAAAGACAAAGATGGTCCCTTTATATTGGTCAAGGAAAAATACAATAAGAAGACATTTCAATTCTAAATATCTATGCACCCAATTTAAATGCTCCCAGATTCTTGAAACAGACCTTACTCGGTCTGAGCAATATGATATCTGATAATACCATAATAACAGGGGACCTTAACACTCCTCTTACAGAGCTGGACAGATCCTCTAAACAGAAATTAAACAAGGATATAAGAGAATTAAATGAGACCCTAGAACAACTGTGCTTGATAGACGCATATAGAACACTCCATCCCAAAGATAAAGAATATACATTCTTCTCATCACCCCATGGAACATTCTCCAAAATTGATCATATCCTGGGACACGAAACAAATATCAACAGAATCAAAAGAATTGAAATTTTACCTTGTATCTTCTCAGACCATAAGGCACTAAAGGTGGAACTCAACTCTAACAAAAATGCTTGACCCCACCCAAAGGCATGGAAACTAAACAATCTTCTGTTGAATAACAGATGGGTGAAGGAAGAAATAAAACAGGAAATCATTAACTTCCTTGAGCATAACAACAATGAAGACACAAGCTACCAAAACCTGTGGGATACTGCAAAAGCAGTTTTGAGAGGAAAATTCATCGCTTTAGATGCCTATATTCGAAAAACAGAAAGAGAGCACATCAACAATCTCACAAGAGATCTTATGGAATTGGAAAAAGAAGAACAATCTAAGCCTAAACTCAGTAGAAGAAAAGAAATATCCAAAATCAAATCAGAGATCAATGAAATTGAAAACAAAAGAATCATTCAGAAAATTAATGAAACAAGGAGTTGGTTTTTTGAAAAAATAAATAAAATAGATAAACCATTGGCCAGACTAACGAGGAATAGAAAAGTAAAATCTCTAGTAACCTCAATCAGAAATGATAAAGAGGAAATAACAACTGATCCCACAGAGATACAAGAGATCATCTCTGAATACTACCAGAAACTCTATGCCCAGAAATTTGACAATGTGAAGGAAATGGATCAATATTTGGAATCACACCCTCTCCCTAGACTCAGCCAGGAAGAAATAGAGCTCCTGAACAGAACAATTTCAAGCACTGAGATCAAAGAAACAATAAAAAATCTTCCAACCAAAAAATGCCCTGGTCCAGATGGCTTCACTCCAGAATTCTACCAAACCTTCAAGGAAAAGCTTATTCCTGTACTGCAGAAATTATTCCAAAAAATTGAGGAAGAAGGAATCTTCCCCAACACATTCTATGAAGCAAACATCACCCTGATACCAAAACCAGGAAAAGACCCAAACAAAAAGGAGAATTTCAGACCAATCTCACTCATGAACATAGATGCAAAAATTCTCAACAAAATCCTAGCCAATAGATTACAGCTTATCATCAAAAAAGTCATTCATCATGATCAAGTAGGCTTCATCCCAGGGATGCAAGGCTGGTTTAACATACGCAAGTCTATAAACGTTATCCACCATATTAACAGAGGAAAAAATAAAGATCACATGATCCTCTCAATAGATGCAGAAAAAGCATTTGATAAAATCCAGCATCCTTTTCTAATTAGAACACTGAAGAGTATAGGCATAGGTGGCACATTTCTAAAACTGATTGAAGCTATCTATGACAAACCCACAGCCAATATTTTACTGAATGGAGTAAAACTGAAAGCTTTTCCTCTTAGAACTGGAACCAGACAAGGTTGTCCTCTGTCACCTTTACTATTCAACATAGTGCTGGAAGTTCTAGCCAATACAATTAGGCAAGACAAGGAAATAAAGGGAATCCAAATGGGAGCAGAGGAGGTCAAACTCTCCCTCTTTGCTGACGACATGATCTTATACTTAGAGAACCCCAAAGACTCAACCACAAGACTCCTAGAAGTCATCAAAAAATACAGTAATGTTTCAGGATATAAAATCAATGTCCACAAGTCAGTAGCCTTTGTATACACCAATAACAGTCAAGATGAGAAGCTAATTAAGGACACAACTCCCTTCACCATAGTCTCAAAGAAAATGAAATACCTAGGAATATACCTAACGAAGGAGGTGAAGGACCTCTATAAAGAAAACTATGAAATCCTCAGAAAGGAAATAGCAGAGGCTATTAACAAATGGAAGAACATACCATGCTCATGGATGGGAAGAATCAACATTGTTAAAATGTCTATACTTCCCAAAGCAATCTACCTATTCAATGCCATTCCTATCAAAATACTAACATCGTACTTTCAAGATTTGGAAAAAATGATTCTGCGTTTTGTATGCAGAATAAACCCCGTATAGCTAAGGCAGTTCTCTGTAACAAAAATAAAGCTGGGGGCATCAGCATACCAGATTTTAGTCTGTACTACAAAGCCATAGTGCTCAAGACAGCATGGTACTGGCACAAAAACAGAGACATAGACACTTGGAATCGAATGGAAAACCAAGAAATGAAACTAACATTTTACAACCACCTAATCTTTGATAAACCAAACAAGAACATACCTTGGGGGAAAGACTCCCTATTCAATAAATGGTGTTGGGAGAACTGGATGTCTACATGTAAAAGATTGAAACTGGACCCACACCTTTCCCCACTCACAAAAATTGATTCAAGATGGATAAAGGACTTAAATTTAAGGCATGAAACAATAAAAATCCTCCAAGAAAGCATAGGAAAAACACTGGAAGATATTGGCCTGGGGAAAGACTTCATGAAGAAGACTGCCATGGCAATTGCAACAACAACAAAAATAAACAAATGGGACTTCATTAAACTGAAAAGCTTCTGTACAGCGAAGGAGACAATAACCAAAGCAAAGAGACAACCTACACAATGGGAAAGGATATTTGCATATTTTCAATCAGACAAAAGCTTGATAACTAGGATCTATAGAGAACTCAAATTAATCCACATGAAAAAAGCCAACAATCCTTTATATCAATGGGCAAGAGACATGAATAGAACTTTCTCTAAAGACGACAGACGAATGGCTAACAAACACATGAAAAAATGTTCATCATCTCTATATATTAGAGAAATGCAAATCAAAACAACCCTGAGATATCATCTAACCCCAGTGAGAATGGCCCACATCACAAAATCTCAAAACTGCAGATGCTGGCGTGGATGTGGAGAGAAGGGAACACTTTTACACTGCTGGTGGGACTGCAAACTAGTACAACCTTTCTGGAAGGAAGTATGGAGAAACCTCAAAGCACTCAAGCTAGACCTCCCATTTGATCCTGCAATCCCATTACTGGGCATCTACCCAGAAGGAAAGAAATCCTTTTATCATAAGGACACTTGTACTAGACTGTTTATTGCAGCTCAATTTACAATCGCCAAAATGTGGAAACAGCCTAAATGCCCACCAACCCAGGAATGGATTAACAAGCTGTGGTATATGTATACCATGGAATACTATTCAGCCATTAAAAAAAATGGAGACTTCACATCCTTCGTATTAACCTGGATGGAAGTGGAAGACATTATTCTTAGTAAAGCATCACAAGAATGGAGAAGCATGAATCCTATGTACTCAATTTTGATATGAGGACAATTAATGACAATTATGGTTATGGGGGGGGAAACAGAAAGAGGGAAGGAGGGAGGTGGGCGGGGCCTTGGTGTGTGTCACACTTTATGGGGGCAAGACATGATTGCAAGAGGGACTTTACCTAACAATTGCAATTAGTGTAACCTGGCTTATTGTACCCTCAATGAATCCCCAACAATAAAAAAAAAAAAAAAGAAAATCCCATTGGTAATTGCAGCAACACCAAAAATAAACAAATAAGGCACACGATCCAGCTAAAAAGCTTCTGCACAGCTAAGAGTCCAAGGACTAAAGCAAACACATAGTCTTCAGAACGCAAGAAGATATTTGCCTGCTATGAAGCTGACGAAGGGCTGATAAGTAGAGTCTACAGAGAACTTAAAGTAATCAACAAGAAAAGAGCAAACAATCCCATTTACAAGTGGGCGAGAGAAATGACCAGAACATACTCTGAAAAAAAAAACAGGGAAAGGGCCAACAAACACATGAACAAATTTTCATTGTCCCACTGGCACAAGACTGTTTATTGCAGCTCAATTTACGATCGCCAAAATGTGGAAACAGCCTAAATGCCCACCAACCCAGGAATGGATTAACAAGCTGTGGTGTATGTATACCATGGACTACTATTCTGCCATTTTAAAAAATGGAGACTTTACAGCCTTTGTATTAGCCTGGATGGAAGTGGAACAGATTATTCTTAGTAAAGCATCACAAGAATGGAAAAAAGAAAAAAAAAAAAAGAAAAGATGCCACTTAGCAACATTTTATCATATATCCAAGAGTCTGATAGGTAAAGAATTATCTAGATGAATGGCCGCTTTCTTTTCACACACTCTGCAGATACACAGGGGCCAGAACATGCACCTGGAGCCATGAACGCCGTGACTCTGCCAACCAAACCTGGCTCCAGTTTCCAACTGTATCTTGTAGCCAGCCTTGTTCAAAGTCTGTGTCCAGGAAGATGGACAAGAGGACATTCCCCAGGAATAGAAGGAAAGGGGGAAAGGAGGACAAGAAAAAAGGTAAATCCTAGTTCGTAGAAGTTCTGTCCTTCATCACACTATTACTGTTTTGAGAAGCCGTGGAGAATGCAGACTCCTCAGCCAGGCTGCCAGCTCTCAAGGATTTGGCCTCCTTCTCATGCTCACCGTCTGCTCTGGTAATACCAAGGTCCTTGCTCACTGCCCTGGTCATGTGATGTCCACTCACCCCTACTAGTGGCCCTTGTTTATAAAGGGCATAAAGGTTTATGGATTACTTCTACCACTTATCAGTCATGTCAGGTTGGGCTGAAATCTCTCTCCCTTAACTATATAATGGAGATATAGATGTATCTACTCCAGGGAGGAATAACAAACATGAGAATTAAATGGGTTAATGCAGGTAGAGCTCTTAGAACAGAGCAGTATGCATAGTATGTGTGAGATGAATATTTGCTCTGATTATTTTAAATCACATGATTTTCATTTTCGAGGTCACCCTCCCAAGGCTCCTGCCATGCCCTGTGCAGGATTTTCCCATTGCATGTCTCATACGCCATGGTAATTGCTCCTTGGCTGTTGCCCTCTCTAGATGATGTGCTCACTGTGGGACGGTTCTACCTGAATACAGGCCTCCAACACTAGCACAGGACTTAGCCCAGAGAGCAGCCTCATGGAAAATGCCCAGGGAGTTAATGCATAGATAGTGGTTTAAGGCATTTAAACATTTATGTGAACCTTGCAACTACTCTGTGAGATGAGATGAGAAATTATTTTTATTCCTATCTTATAGGTTAAGAAAGTGAGGCCCTGAGAGATGAAGTGATTTATTCAAGGTTCCATGGGTCGTATAGGAAAAACAAGATTTTTGTGGCTCTGTTTGACTCCTTGAGATTTTTTATGGTTCTGTGCAACTCCACATTCTTGCTTTGCTTTTTAGCAGATGTAGACAGTCTTACAAGGAAGTGATTAAGCTAGATCTTAATGTTGATGAAGCACTATCTAAGCAGAGAAGATGAATAATGTTGCACTAGGTAAAGGACAAGGCATGGTCATAGGCAATGGGCAAGCAAGGTGAGGAAATAGTAGTTTCCTACTAGATTCTTCATTCCTCAAGGACAGAGACTATTCTCCTCCAATGTATTACCAACAGAGAGCTTAAGTGTCTGGCATAGATCAAGCAACAACCATTGGAAGAAAGGATGAATGGATGGATGGAGGGATGGATGCATTGATGAATGGATGGATGGATGGATGTATAGGAGAATAGATAGATGAATGGATGGATGGATAAGTAGATAGGAGGATAGATGGGTAAATAGGTGGATGGATAGTAGATAGATGAGTGAATGGATGGATGGATGGGTGGATGGGAAGATAAATAAATAGATGGGTAAATAGGTAGGTGGGTGGATGGATGGATGGAAGAATAGATGGATGGGTGGATGGATGGATAGAAGGACAGACGAATGCATGAGACGATAGATGGATGAATGGATGGATGAATGGATGGGAGAATGGATGGAAGGGTGGATGAGTGGGTAGATGTATAAATGAATGGGAAAACCAGAAAAAAAATGTTCCTCTGCTTACAGAAAAGTTGGTACCCACAATCTGTTCTTAAATCCATTTGTTCTAAAGTCTAAAGTGATACTTTACAAGTAGATGCTCATGCCATCTGGTAGTGGCAAGAGCTGAAGCATTTGAATCTGGTTCATGTCTTAGTTTTCACTTTAATATGAAAGTGTTCAATGGGAAAAATGTTGTACTGGGAAATGAAGTGAGAAATAAATGCAAAGGTGACCTTTTTGAGGCCTTTGCACTATTGTCCTTAGACATTATTTCTACAGGTAGCAAGCCCCAGAGTGTTGGAAGCAGGATTCTGAACTGCCTGTGCCTTTCTGCTACAGAAAACCTCCCAGGCTGTAAGTGAGAGAGTGAACCATGAGGGAACAGACCAAAGGCAGGGGCAGAAGTAAGAAACAACTGCCATGGAGCAAGACTCAGATGAAAATTGAGCTCTAATTTGTCTAACGATCTAGAAGACCTAGCCTGTCATAGCCTTTTCTATAAAGATATACCATAGAGGGCAGGTTATGTAATGTCAGGGGCCTCTGACAAGAATTCTTAAAGGGGATGAAGATTCCTCATACACCTTCCCTTCAAGTCATCATTATGCCCACCAACTCCAAAGAATGGGAGCTGGACAGCAAAAGAGAATTCTTCAAACCGTCTGAGTATCCAAATTTGGCAAAGCACATCTTTTGGAAGTTTAGCAATTCCCAAATGGACAATTTTATGGTTCATTTAATACTTAAAAGCAATTTACCTAATGACAAGTTCATGTAGGAAGATTGGAAGTGGATTTTTATGCAAAAATGCCTGGAATGACTTGCATTTGGCCTATGACACCCCATCAACATCTTCTGTCTCCCCAACCCCAAGACTGCTTTTAGCTTCTATTTTTGGAAAAACCACCAACCTGCTTCTAAAGTTCCTTTTCTTTTCCTGAGATTTGAAAGGTTGTGCCGTAGAATTTGTGAATAGAAAATTTTCACAGTAGAGAGACACTGCGAGAAAATAGGGCATCATCCAGCATCACTGATGGTTTTCTAGGGGCTGTGGCCCAAGCAGATAGTCTCAAGATGTCCACGGTTCCACAACAACAGATCAGTGACCCATGGCTTAGAACCTGCCTCTAATTAAAAACTGCTTTTGTTATATTATAGCTATTATGAGCAAAACTGCTACACTGCATGCATAGGAGGGCAAGCCAGAACATTTTTGAGAGTGAAAGAAAGCACTATTAACAATTGTGTAGGATGACAGGAGTCAGGGTAGACCATCCCCTACCAACCAGGTAGCAGAGGTGATCACTCAATGTATATGCCATCTTATGACCTATTAAGCTGGTATTAGCTTTTCTTTTTACTACTGTTAATGGAAATATTTCTAAACAATGAGACCACTAATAAATATAATCTACTATTCCTTTAGTAGTTTAGAATCACCTTTTGCCTGACACATAGTTGATATGCAGAGTAGTTAGATGAATGATTAAACCATTATGAACAATTATTATGGTACAACAATAATTACTGTACAATAAACCATGATTACTAACAAGGTAATCTGACTAACTTCTTTTGACTCATTCGACCCAATTCTCTTAGGTCTAAAATTAGGGACTGAAACTAACAAGCCTTGCAGGTCCCTTCAAACTCTAATCCTCTATGTTTCAATTTATTAATTTGCTCCCAGAAGTGACTATCGTTTCAATGTAGCTAACTGTGAAAAAAAAATTTAAGGAGGAATGGAAGATACTCATGCAACTTGCAAGTAGCCAAACTGGTTCTAAAATAGCAGTTTTCTATTTAGAATAGATTTCATTATACTCCTGTGCCAAAAGTATTAACTTGGAAACAAGTTTATGACCTTTATGACTGCTTTACTTCCTCATGCATCCAATGGACACTACCTGCTCACCTGCTTCCTGAAGGGACAGGGTCTGAGTGCCAGTCCTCCAAGTCCCAGAGCCCAAATGTGGCAGATTCTAGCGACAGAGAATGGATATGGATACAAATGGCTTTAATCTGGGACAGGAAGAGTGGGGTCAGTAGAAGAGGAGACCAAGGACTACAGTGGGAGTTCAGGGAAGGTATGATCAGGTAAGCTAGGTGGGGTGAGACAAGGCAGAAGGACAGGCTTCCTGGAGGAGGCCTCATTTTAACCTTGAACATTTAATAAATTTCATGTACAGAGGGCCTTCCAGGTGGGGGGAAAAAATAGTGTATACAATAGCATAGAGGGAGGAAAATGTTTCAGCAAGTGAAACTGTATTAGTGTGGGATAAATAGTCCTTAAAAGCAAAGTCTTCATCATATTTATTTCCCTTTGTGTCTCCAGAACCCAGCATATAATAAATGTTCAATGATGACTGATTGGTTGTATGAATAAGTGAACAAATGAATGCAAAGTAACAGCAGTAAGTTTAGGGTTACTGCTTAGCTTGGGGGAGCACCCATCATGTGGGTGGGTGAATGCATGTGTGTGTCAGAGCTCCGCAGGCCTGGAACCCCAAAAGCCTGAACTGTGTCTACAGACAATGGAAGATGAGGAAGGATTCCAGCAAGCCTAGGGTAGAGGAGGTAAATCAGCCAGCATGCAGGATGCTCAGGAGTGGGTAAGTGGTGGCAGGGGGTATGATTTTACTCTTGAACTAAAGAATTTTAACTCTATTTGTTACAAGCATGCCATGATAAGGAAATGAAAATGATTACAGACCAGGCGTGGTGGCTCACGCCTGTAATCCCAGCACTCTGGGAGGCCGAGGCTGGTGGATTGCTTGAGCTCAGGAGTTCAAAACCAGCCTGAGCAAAAGCGAAACCCTGTCTCTACTAAAAAAAAAAAAAAAATAGAAAAACTGAGGCAAGGTATGACCCCCCCAAGGGAGGTTGCTGTAAGCTATGATGCCATGTCATTCTACCCAGGGTGACAGCTTGAGACTCTGTCACAAGAAAGAAAAAAATAAAAGATGTACAAAGAGAGTATTTAAACACTCAGTTAAGGTTTACAAAATGTTTTACCTGGGATACCAAAGGTGGGTCAACAGTTCATGTTCTGCCTGAGAAAATGTGCTGTGTTCTACTCAGGTTTCTAGAACCAAGAGTTACTGGGCTCTGTCACTTGCCAGGGAGGAGGGCAAATGGAACAGGGCCAGGAGGACCATCAGTGAGGGGCACAGGGTGGTGCCTCATCGAGCCTAACCTATGGAACAGCCCCCTCTGGCCTCAAGCCCTTTCTCTGTTGAGCTGCACAGAAGCAGAGACGGGCTCAGGAACCATGCGACCTGGGTATACATCTTGACTCTATCACTTACTGCATGAGACTGGACCCGCTGCTCATCAGCCATCACTGTGCGGGAGCAAGCCCATGAGTTAAGTGCATGAGAACCTCCCCAAGTCTGTGCCCTGGGACCTCCTGGCAGGGAGTTGGAAGTTGTCCATGCCTGGTGAGAGCATGGACACCACAGAAAGTGGCAAAGGCTACAATTTTCAGAGTTCGTTTTTATTCTCGGTTTTTTCCAGAGAGTAGTTGCTAACGTGGACAGCCTACCACTGTCCATGCCTGCGTTTCCCATCTTTCAAGCAGGGATATATTAATAATGATACAGCTCTCCTGGGGTTATTAGGGTCATTAAATTAGTTGATGCGAATAAAATGCTTAGAAAAGCGCCTGGCATGTACCTAGTAAGCGCTCAGTAAATAGTGCCCTTTTATTATCCAGGTCTTTGTGTGAGTGTGTCTGTGTTCTTGAAAAGGTGGGAGGCTTTGACACATCTCCCTAAAGGGGCCGGTGGGAGTCCAGCGCCTGGGCTTAGGAAGTGTGGGCCAAATTGAAATCATCGCCCAGAGCAGTGGAGTTTGAGAGGCACCAAAGTCCCCTGCAGGCACCAGCATTAGTATGAGCGGACCTTGCTCCTTTAATTAACAAACCAGCGTAACTTTTACTCTACGGCCTGTCCTCTCCTGCCTCTCCTTCTTTCTTTTAACTCCAGTTCTTTAACAAATCCCTCTTTTCAGGAATGGAAGCTGATCTGTTCTGGGGATGTGCCAGTGGAGCGGTGTGCGCTGGCAACACCAGTGGCTGTCATTCTCAGGAGACAATGGGATCGGAGCGCCAAGGGGGAGAGTTCTCCATGCAGAATTTCCCTGCTTAATCCGCTCTTGTGCGTTGGCACCAGGTCAACAAAGGAAAGGAACCAAATTACCCGGGCGGCTTTGGCAGGCTGCGGCACTGTCAGCGGGCCAGAAGTTAATTCCCTCATCTTCCCCGTGCCACCAACTCAGGGGGCAGGTCTGGCCAGGCTGGCTTTCTGTGTAAGTCTGTCAGGTGGCATGAAGGGGAGAGAACAGGCGAGCAGAGGGTGGTCCAATTACTAGTGCGGCTTTACAGACAGACGGACAGACAGATGTCCTGTGCTAGTCCTGTCCCCCACCCCTTGAATCCTCAGCACCAGGCTCTGTCTTGTGCCCCAGGGGAAGGAGGAGCGATGGAGCCTGGCCCACAGTGCCCCATTTCCCATGTGGAAATGGGGCTTGACCTGAACTTCAGTGAAAACAGGGCACAGGGACCTCAGATAGAGCAGCGGGCAGCTCAGCCTGGCACCAAGAGCGGCTGCAGGATGTAGTGATACTCCCTGTCCCTGTCCCACCATGAAACACCCCTGCCCCCACTCTCCGCTGCAGCTCGGGTGGGCTAGGGGCTGGGGAGGGAGCACTTTGGGATCCTGCTCCCTGTGCCCGTCCTTCTTCAGACACTTCGTCCCCTGTCACCCTCAGCATAGCCTGGTCACACCTGTGCTGTTGGCCTCATCTGACAGATGCGGAAGATGAGCTCCCAAGTGTGAGCAACCTCCCCAGGAGCTGTGGCATGTCTGAGCATGGAGTTCAGTCCTTCTCAGAGACGGAATACCGCAGCAGAGTTTCCAAAGGTAAATTTTTTTTTCTTTTTTGAGACAGAGTGTCACTCTCTTGCCTAGGCTAGAATACCTCAAACTTCTGGTCTCAGGGAAACCTCTAGCCTCAGGCTCCCTGAGCAGCTGAAATTATAGGCACCTACCACCACATCAGGCTAATTTTTCTATTTTTAGTAGAGATGGGGCCTTGCTGGTCTCGGCCTCCTGAGCTCCAGAGATCCTCCCACCTCGGCCTCCCAGAGTGCTGAGATTACAGGCGTGAGCCACCACACCTGGCCTTCAAACATATCTTAATCATACAGTTAAAGTATATGTTGTATATTATATCTCACTAGAGATCTACAAATTTTACTGAGACAATATACACCTTACCATGTGTAATACACTCTATTTTCGATTCTATCAGATGCTACTCTATATTTTTAAATGCATATTTCCATATACGAAGATGGCATCAGGGCCCATGAACAAGCGAAAGCCACGTGGACAGACCCTGTGCTGCCAGCCTGGGATATGTCCCTGCTGAAGGACGGTCTCCCCAGTGGGAGTCTCCAAGGATCAGCTCAGCCACCACGCCCAGAACTCAGCCACATTTCCCCTGGAAGGAGGGGTGAGGCACAGTCTGCAATGTACCTGGTTAGCCACTGCTGGGTTATTTCTAAATTCGGACTGTTTCCCTCCCCTTCACAAGATTTCTCGAGTCCACCTGGAGGCTTCAGCTTTCCCATTTCCCCCTTTCCTATCAACTGCCCTCTCCTGAAGGGTTTGCTGTCCTGAATGCTCCCTACGTCCCCACCCACCCACCCACACATGCACATACATGCACCCCTCCAGGGGCACTATCTGCCCCAGATCACTCGCTGGGGTCTAGGGATGCAGTGTTTGAGGAGCAACCATGTACTCCGCTTAGCCCTACTTCAACTCTGGACACCAGTTGTGGCTCACTAGTACCTGCCAGGGCACTGCAAGTCTAAGGGGACCCTCCACACCATACCCCCAGTGACCCGGGGACACCACTGAGACAGAATGCAGAATGGGCACCTGCATGCAGCCACCTCGGTGAGGGAGGAGGGTACTAACCGGGCCCCCTGAGATATCAGCAGGGACCCCTAGAATTGTGAATCCACCCCCGGGTTGCACAGATCCATGAGGCGTGGGGAGCAGATCCTGAACCACATGAGCTTGGGCAGCTCCTGGGGGCATGGCATTTGCTGTGGTCTGGAGGAGGTATCTGGGCTTGTGGGAGTGCACCCTGCATGGCTCAGGACAGCCTTGGGCAGACGAGCCCAGCTCTGGGAGAGATAAGGTCTGACTTGCTTCATGAGCAAGGCTCTTGGGATGCTTGAAGGGTCCCCTGGGGATTCTGCAGTAGGTCAGAGCCCCTGGTTTGCCCCCAAGCACTAAAGAGGCAAAAGCCCACATGTACTCACCTCAGAACAGGAGATGCTCTGGGGGCAAGTCCCATCTCTGCCCTGCAGTGTGAGCCCCCTGGGTGCATCAGTTTCCTCTCTGAGCTTGTCTCATCTTTTAAATGAGAAGGTTAAAATGATCCCTGTCACTTTAGGGTCAGATTAGAGCACCCATGCTAATATGCTTTATGAGCCCTCGCTCGCCAGCCAAGCAATTTAAAACAAGACAAATGCTCGCAGAGCAGACACTAGAGACTAGACACCATTCTAATTCTCCTTTATCCCTATAACCCTCATTAATAGTCTCATGGAATTAGTGCCCAGAGAAGTAAATGACTCATCCAGGACCACCAAGCTGGGAGTGGCAGGACTGGGACACAGACCCCAGCGCTTCATCTTCTCCCCACAGGGCGCTGTCCTGGGCAGCTGTCTGCTCTTGTCATCCTGCATTGTGGCTCCCATTTCTGTGTCTGCCTCCTGCCCTGGACCCTACATATCTTAAGGACAATATCTTATTCATCTTCAAAGGAAGAGGCGGTAGGAGTTGAGTGGTGCACAGCGTATACAAGGAGCCACCAGCATTCGTTAAATGCCACTGAATTCTTAATGTGCCTCTGAATGGCTTATTCAAAAGGAATAGTTGTTGTGCCCAGAGATATGAAGTCTCTTACCAATTTCCCTGCTTTTCTAGAATTTGTCACCCCCTGAAGAGCTCTCTGTCCTTCCTCAGAGATGACAGAGCCCTCCACAGCGTCATTATGGAACCCCAGCTCTGAGGACACATTCTCAAGAAATGTGACCTGATTTGGCCTCATCACTTGACCCAGGAGAGTCCCAGTCTCCCCTGGGCCTGTCAAAAGCCGGCATTCCCTACAGGGCAAATCTGGCTTTGGGAAGCCTTCCCAGAGTGACCCAACAGGCTCAGCCTGCCTCTGTGGGAGCCCAGAGCTCTGTGTGCCTGCTGACCCCCTGGCCTCAGACCGCCCTTGTCTGGCACTGCTGCAGGGCAGTGTATCCTCCCAGCAGGCGTCACTCTTCCAGGCTAGACTGTAACTTGCTGATGGAGGGTGACCTGCACAGGTCTAAATATCAGGACCACTGCTGCACTGTTGTATCTGGAGTTTGCCCCAGATTTTCACTCTGTCCGTGGCCCAATCTTCAGACCAGCAGGAAGATGGGTTCTCCCTCTGTTTAGCCATCAGCCCGTCTCTTCCCCAAGGGCTGCCTGACTCCAGAGATTCCTCCCCCAGACACAAACCTTCTTTCAGCAATGCTGGGACTCTAAACCCCTCTCCCCTTCAGCTAAGGGCCATTGTATCAGCTGTGATTTATGTAAAGGCTTTTGTTGGACTCCTGGTTTTGACAGTCTCTGTGTTTTCGAATGGTAATAATTACGGGCCCTTTCATCCTTTATTTACGGGATTGCTCTGGGGGTAGAGAGGCCTGGTGCTAGGGGAGGGCCGCTGGGGAGGGCAGACTCTTTCTCTTAGCCTCAGTACAGAAGCAAAGGAGTAAGGGTCCTTTGGAAGTTATAAATAGCAGCTCCCGAGAATAAAGAAGTCACCTCTCCAGGCTAAGGGAGCTCACAGAGGACAAAGGATGCTGAGAGCTGGGAACACCAGGCTTCTTCAAGACTGACAGGGCTAAACGGGAGTTTCCAGGGCCAGGCCCCTTGTTTTCAAAAAGCTGATTTTTGCCTGAACTCAAGTCTCTGGCCAAAGGGAAGCAAGTTTATTTCCATCAGCTAGCCATTTCCGAGTCTCTGGGACTACCACTCCGTTAGGAATTTCTCCCAAACACTGAGCTGAAGCTGACCTCTCCACACTGGTGTCAGAGAAGTCTCATGCTCTTCAAAGATCCAGCCACCCCTGCAGCCGGGCTGGGCTATGTGCTGGTTCCAGACAATAGGAATGGGTAGAAGTGACATGTGCCACTTCCGGGCCTGGCTTAACATCATCGCTTGTCTTTTTCCAGCTCTGTCTCTCTACTTCATGGGGAAGGGAGGAAGCCTTTCCTCACAGCAATGCTTAAAGCATTATGATGAGAACTGCCTGACCAGCACTCAGCCGTAACGTGAGCAAGAGACCAGCCTGCATGGTGCCAACCCAGGGTTTGTTTGCTCCTGCAGCACAGCTCGTCCCTCCTGACCATGCTCTGAGTCCCTGGAGTGGCCCAGACATGTGATCTGATGCCCGGCTTCTGCCCTCAGACAGCTCACAGTCTGATGGAGGAGACAGTCATGCCTCACAGTTGCGGGCTATGTGCTCGAAGGCCAGAGCTGGAGCAGCGCAGAGCAGGGCCCTTCCCCTGACTCGGGCTCCTGGGAGCGCTTTCTGGAGAGAGCCATGTAAAGTGCCCCAGGGAATGGAGCTGGCCTTGGCCAGTGACATAGAGGTAAAGAAGGGGACTCTGGGAGGAAAACAGCACAGGAAGGGGAGAAGACACACCAGAGTCATGGAAGACTGCTCGCAGCTTGAGGCTGGGCCCCTCTGCTCTCTCATGGAATGGGGTTCAATCCAGCCTTAGCTGTCCCCCAGGCTTGTGTCCAGAGAGAATAACCACCTTGTCTGTCATGACGGAAGAAGGTTTTTGTGGATACCTGGAGTTGAGATCACAGGAAGACAATGGATCTCAGAGTGGACATGGATCACAGGGAACATGTGGTTACAGAGAAGATGGGGATCCTGGGCAGGGCATAAATCACAGGAAGATATGTATATCAGGATGAATGAGGGTCATAGTGGAACATGAATCTTGGGATGGATGAGGGTCACAAGAGGATGTGGATCTAGAGGAGGATGAGGGTCACAGGAGGACATGAATCTTGGGGTGAATGAGTATCTTGGGGTGGATGAAGATCTTTGGAGGATGAGTATTTGGGGGTAGATGAAGATCTCAGAGTAGATGAAGATCACAGGGAGGATAAGAATCCATAGTAGATGAGGATATTGGGGAGGATGAGGATCTGGGGGAGAATGAGGATCTCAGAGTGGATGAGGATCTCAGGGTGGATGAGAATCTGGGGGTAGATGAGGATCTCAGGGAGGACGAGGATCTCAGGAAGGACAAGGATCTCAGGGAGGATGAGGATCAGGGAGGATGAAGATTTGGGGAAGATGAGAATCTCAGGGTGGATGAGGGCCTGGGGGAGGATGAGAATCTGGGGGTAGATGAGGATCTCAGGGAGGATGAGCATCTCAGGAAGGATATGGATCTCAGTATGGATGAGGATCTGGGGGAGGATGAGGATCTCAGGGAGGAGGAGAATCAGGGAGGATGAAGATGAGGCTTCTGGTAAGCACAGCTCATTTGGAGCCTCTGAATCCTCTCTGTAAATTGGGTTCAATGACACTCACCTTGAAAGGAGCCACCTGTGAGCGGCTGTGAGCCCACACCCCATCCTGCAGGGTAGCGACAGTTCCTGGAAGTCATGGAAGTTCACGGAAGCCTCAGCATTTGCTTGCTGTTATTCTCACTGCTATCTTTGTTGTCATTGAACACCCAGCTCTCAGAGCTGATGTGAGACACCCACAGAAGAAAAGGGCTTCTCCAGAGGGCATTGTCTAAAGATGCAGCCACCACATGGGCCACATTGGCAGAAGCCCAGGTGGTACTTTCAGCAGAGCTCCTCCGACCCAAGTCCCCCCTGGGACAGGACAAATGTGCTGAGAGGCAGCAGAGAGACTGAAGCCCTGAGGTGATGCAGTTGTGAGGACATGTTCTCAGCTCACCACATGTTCTCAATGAGATTATCTCATTTACTCTTCATAGCGAACCTGTGGGGAAGATGTCAGTCTCACCACCAGGGTTGCTTAGGCCCAGAGAGTGTAAGTAATTTGCCAGGATCTCACAGCTGGCCTGGATTTAAACTCTCACCTTGCTGCTCCTCAGGCCGTGTGATCTTCTCTTGCCTGAATGTAGCCTCGTGGGACTCCATCCAACATGTACAAAGAGGAACAGAGTAAGAATCCCACAGCCACACTTGACCTTGCAGGTGTTGATAATGGGGAAGGAGGAGAGGAAGAGAAGAGAGGATCCTGGCACTTACTTAGGGCTTCACCTGAACCCTATAAAGGCAGCACCATCACTCCTGTGCAGGTGAGGAAACTGAGGCCCAGAGAGGGTAAGCAACTTTCCTCAAGTTTCCCAGCAAGTCTTCCCCAAAGGCTTCCTACTGGCTGGTGTGTTGGCACACAGATGGGACAGGCTGGATGGGGACATGTGAAGGCTGATGTGTCCTAGAGGAATCCCAGGACTTCATAGAAAGCCCAGAGCCCCCTCAGACGATATGAACTCACTGAGCCCTGACAAGTACCACTGCCTGCCCCTCTGTGAAGTATGACTTACAATTGTTGGGTTTTAAAGATGAGGACGTCGTGGCCCAAAATGGTAGAAGTCATTTGCTCAGAGTCAAAGTCAGCTGCTGTCTCTCCTCTGTCCCCACAACTCCCTGTGTATGTATCTCTATCAGCATACAGATGATGCATGTAATGGTTTCATTCTTCTTTTTAATTTCAAATTAATAGGGTTAATCTGAGGGTACAAATGTTTAAGTTACATTATTTTCATTTCTAAAGTAAAGTTTAAGCTGTAATTGAGCCCTTCACCCAGAGGTCATGCTAACCGCCCCCACATTGTGCACATTAGGTTTTGTTCTTAACGTGTCCCCAGAAGTCCGGAGCTCTTTTCCTCATCCCTGAATCCCAAACTATAGACACACTGTTAGAATCAGAGTGGATGAGTGGAAATTGAACTCTGACCCTCCCTCTTCTTCTGTCCGTCTTCCTTCCCTTCTCCAGCAATTTTGACTTCAAGGAGAGCACTTCCTGTTTTCACGATGGAGGCACCGGTGTCCATGATGGTCCTTCCTTCTCACTTTCTAGGCAGAGACATCTGGACTTGGAGTAGGCGGGGACTTGCCTTGATGTCAGTGGTCCAGCTGCAGCACCTGGACGTCCTCTGGTCCTGCCGCACTGTGGCTGTGGTCTAGCCCCTGTGTCACGGTGGCCTCACCTACCAAGTGGCAGCATCCTTCCCCACGCAGCAGTCGTGACGTGTCTGTGAGGTGATAGAGGGCAAAGCTTGCCCATTTCCCCGAAACGGTCCCAGCAACTGGGCGGAACCCACCCTCTGGGTTCTGGAGACTCCGTGTCTGCGTGTCACCCTCACGTTCTCTTTGGTGCTGAGGAGCAGAGACTCTCAGGACACAGGCCTCTGGGCACCTTGGCAGAAAGAAGATGAAGCACACAGACTTATTTCTTTCCTTGAAATTCAAATAATATTTCCCCCTCCTCTTCTTCAAAGGTGACTGGGTGATTGGACTATGAATGTGGTTTTTGATGATGTTTCAGATTTCCCATAAAAATCTACAAGCATTTGAACTACTGTTAGTAGGCAAAAAGCAAAGGGGCTGGTTTCTTTTTGTTGGAGTGAACGAGATCAGAGGCTTTACTGCTCTGTAGGTTAAAAGGTACTCCTAAGAGTTGAGAGGGAGTGATGAGAGGTTTGAATAAATGCCTCCTACGAATTCACTAAAAAACAAATTATCTGTCTTGAAGGAATGAAGGGATCATTTGAGTGTGCCCCTGCTTCTCAGGCCAGAGCAATTTTTCCTGCCTCGTGTCTGTGCACCAGCATCGCTGATCAGGCAGCCTCTGTCTGTGAGATCAGAATTAATTAAACTGCGCTTAGTTCACGCTTTTCGTGCTGTTAGAGTCGAGTCGGAGAACTGTTTGAAACAGGATTCCTGCTGATGAATGGGTCTGTACAATTACCAGTGACAATACTGCACAGCCCCCAAGCACCAGACTGAGCATGGAGGCCCTTCTGGGCAGCAAGGTGAGCCAGGCCTCCGCATAGGAACCTGTGTTGTCCCCAAAGATGGCAAGGTTATTTTCCAAAGGACAACCAACCCCTCCACCCACCTTTTTTAGGAGGAGGGAAGATGGCTGCAATTTTCTGTTGGTATGAAAGACAGTGGGTGGGGTATTCTGAGAGCCAGCCATGGAGTCACACCCACCTGAGACCCCCTCCTTCCTCTGAGTACAGAGCTCGGAGAGCCTCATCACCTTTCTGAGCCTCGTCTGCCTTTTCTGTAAAACCATGATGATACCTACTGTGTACAGGTTGACCTGGGGACTAAAGAATACACGGGAGGGGGGGCGTCCTGTACTGTGCCTAAGGATTAATGGGCACTGGGTAAGGGCCCCGCAGCTTATTTTGACATCTCTGACTTGAAGTTGCCGAGGTTGGAGTGTGGCTGCCGCATGACATCAGACTGCAGAAGCAGTTCTGAGAACTCCCTTCCTGCTTAATGAATGAAGACAGATTCTAACAGCTGGGGCCAGACAAAGGAACATGTGTCAGGCTCCGGAAGCGCCCGGGGAGCAGGGAGGAATCTGGGTGAAGGGCAGGGCAGAGTGGGCCAACACCGCGTGGGCCAACGCTGCCCACTTCCGCTTCCCAGAATTCCTAAGGCCCCATCAGCTCTGCCCGATTCTGCCTTCTTCGAAAGCGGTTATGAGCCAAAACAGAAGAATGTACCAAGCTTCCTTTCCAAGTAGTGAAAGAGCCTCCGGGTCATGAATAGCTTCTTCATGTGGGCATGCACCCCTGAAAAGGATGAGGGCATGCCTTCAAATATTCAACTCTGACATGTTCCCCTCCTGATGCAATGATCACACTTAACAATACAACCAAAAGGTTCAAAGTATCGATTTGAACGGGAATGATAGCTTTCTCAGACATTGTTGCCTTGATATCTGAAAGATGATTAAAGATGTCCAAAATGCCCATGCCTCTTCAATGAAGAAAACAGGGAATTCATACAAGCAACACCAGAATACCCTCACTGGTCTTGAAAGCAGGCAAAATTTTTCCCCACTTACTTGCTGTAAGACTGTGAAAAAAAATTACTACCCTGTTTCCCCGAAAATAAGACCTACTTACAGGAAAGATAAGACATCCCCTGAAAATAAGACCTAGCGCATCTTTGGGAGCACACCTTAAAGTAAGACACTGTCTTATTTTCAGGGAAACAGGGTAGCTTCTCTGGGCTATAGTTCTTCAAATGAGCTCTTGTGAGGATAAAATGCAAATACAGTCATGCATGCCTTAACAACAGGGATACATCCTGAGAAATGCATCATAGGGCATTTCGTTGTGCAGACATCACAGAGCGCTTACCGAGGCCCCGGTGCCACAGCCTGCTGCACACCCGGGCTCTCTGCTACAGCCTATTGCTTTCAGGTTACACACCTGTGCAGCTCGTTACTGTCTTAAATACTGTAGGCAACTGTAACACAATGGTAAGTATTTCTGTAAACACACCTCAGCATAGAAAAGGTACAGTAAAAATGTGGCATTACTAACATAATCTTACGGGATTATAATAATATACATTTAGTCCATCGTTGACCAAAACAACATTATGTAACATAGGACTATATGTAAAATGACAGCATTCTGCCCAAAGGGCATTTTTTTATTTCACAACATTAAGGGGTACATACGTTTTGTTTACATTCTTTGTATTTGCACAGATTGAGTCCAAGGGTGCCCTTCACCCAGATAGTGTGCACTGTACCCAAAAGATATGAATTTATCCATCCCCTCCTCCTCCCTTCTTTCCCCAGCTTGATTTTCATTGACATTTACTTCCATATGTGTATTTAAGTATTGATCGATTAGCTCCTATTTGGTATTGAGTACATGTGTTTCTCCATTCTTGTGATGGTTCACACAGAAGAATGGTTTCCAGTTTCCTCCAGGTTAGCCGGGAAGATACTAGATCACCATTTTTTGTGTGGCTGAGTAGTCCATAGTGTGCCTGGACCACATTTTATTAATCTGTTCCCGTCCATTGCAATATTCTTTTAATGTGCTTCTGGTAATGGAAATCATCTCCTCACCACTAACAACAGACATTTGTTGTGGTTGTGAATGGGGGTGCTTACAATTCTGTTAGGAAAACTTCACCAAGCACAAAGAACTATAGAGACAGCAAGAGGGATGGGAAAGAAGAGTGGACCCCTCAACTAGCTGGTCCAGTAACTTTTCAAAGCAGAGAATGCATTGTAAGCATCTCTTTTTGTGTGATCAGAATAAGTGGCCTGGCTTTTCCACCCAGATCACCAAATGTGTATGAAGATGGCAAGGCCCGTGGCTCTTTCTCTTTGTTTTCCTGTCTGGACGTAGTGGAACAAAACTGGTCCCTAATTTGCCAGAATCATAACAAAATGAAAATCTGGAGCCCCTTGTTCAAAAAGGAAGAATTTCAAGACAGTAACAACAGAGTGTTAAACAAAATGGAGGGCCCTTTTTGGAGAACAGGGCCTTTGTGCACTCAGGCCCCAGGAGGACTCCACCGGCTGATACCTACAAGGCCAGACCTGGGCCAGAACTTGGATGAGGTGACAGTGCTGTGGGGAGAAAAGGCTTGCTCAGAGAGCCTGTCTCTGAACCATGCAGCCCAGAGGCTTGGGGCACACATCTCTGATGAAAATCTTAATTCAACTTACCCCTCTCAGACACATTCTTATTGATTTGTTCAGTGTCTGTCTCTCCACTCCAAAACGGAAGAGACTTTGCTGATTTGCTGAGCATTGTACACGTTACATGTAAAAGAAAAGACAAAGCCTGGACCATCTCCCCTCATGCAGGGTAGTAGAACCTCTTTAGGTGTCTGATGCTGATGGTCTCTGACAGGGCAGTAAATTACAGGTAGAAAGTTTACTATTTTGGGAGAAGGGAAAACCTCAGCCGGGGCCTACCTCTGCAAACTGCTTCTTTACAGGGTGAGCTTATGCCATGCCATGTCTTGGGGTACTTATATGTGCTGGTGACATGTCTAACCAAAATTAAATTTTCTCTGAGTCACAGAGACTACAAAATGGCTTAAAAAATAGAATTAAGATGAAAACCATGGTCCATAAATTAAAAACTGCTAACATGGACTTCATCAAAGTGAGAAACTTTTGCTCTGCAATGGAAACTATTGCAAGAATGAAAGGTAAGTTATAGCACTGGAGAAAAGAACCCTCAAATCTCAACAGTAAGAAAACAGGTAAACCAAATTAAAAATGGGCAAAATACCTGAGCACATATTTCTCTAAAGATACATGGATGGCAAATAAGTACATGAAAAGATAATCTTTATCCTTATTCATTAGGGAAATGCAAATTAAAACCATGATGAGGTAACACCATATATTGGCTAGAATGGATAAAATATAAAATCCTGACAATAATACCAAGAGCTGGAGAGGATGTGGAGCAAATGTCTCTCTCATACATTGCTAGGCAGAGAATAAGATGATATGGGCATTCCAGAAAACAGTTGGACAGTTCTTATAAAGCTAAAAATATGCTGATCAGGGTGGTGCCTGTGGCTCAAAGGAGTAGGGCACTGGCCCCATATGCCAGAGGTGGCGGGTTCATACCCAGCCCTGGCCAAAAACTGTAAAAAAATTAGTAATAATCATTATATATATAGATATATAGATATATCTATATATGTAGATCATATGAACCAACAATCCCTCTCCGAGGTACTTACCATACAGAAATAAGAACTTAAATTCCGGCAAAATTCTTCACATGAATGTTTTTAGTAGCTCTCCTCATAATCTCCAAAAGCTGGAAACAACTTACATGTCTTGCAGCACCGGAATGAGAAAACAAAACTCATATATTTATGCAATGGAATACCACTCAGGGATGGAAAGGAAGAAGCTGAGGATTCACACAGCAACAAGTATAAATGTTAAATACATTTTGTACAATTCCATTTCTATGACATTCTCAAAAAGATGAAATTATAGTGATAGAGAACAAACCAGCAGTAACCAGGTGGGTTAGGAGTGGGGAAGGGTGTGATGGCAACGGGACAGATAGCTCAAAGGACATCTGTGGCTGGAGGAGCCTCTCTGGACCCCTATTGTACTTTTGGTTGCACAAATCTGTGCACATGTTAACGTTCTTACAACTGTGCACACCCTGTGAGATCAATTTACTTTAGGTGAATTTGAAAATCAAGCAAAAGTAGAAAAAAAGATAAAAGTTTATTTTTCTCCCATATTAAAGATGTCCATAAATGGCCTCCTGGGGGTTGGTATAAGAAGCAAGACAGTTGGCGTGGTGAGGTGACTCACACCTATAATCCTAGCACTCTGGGAGGCCAAGGCGGGTGGATTGCTTAAGCCCAGGAGTTCAAGACCAGACTGAGCAAAAGCGACACCTCGTCTCTAAACAAAAAAAAAAGGCTTTGTGGCAGGCACCTGCCAGCTACTCATAAGGCTGAGGCAAGAAGATTGCTTGGGCCCAAGAGTTTGAGGTTGCTGTGAACTATGATGCCACAACCTACAGAGGGCAACAGAACGAGACTCTGTCTCAAAAAAAAGTAAAACTGTCTTGATAGCAAGACAGTTATCAAGCAGGCAGACTTTGCTGCCTCCCCCTTTCACGTCTCTAAAATACAGCTCTATTGTAGCTTAGAACTTGATACCCCAAAATGTGGTACCTTGGCAATTGAGAAAACTGCAGAAACAAGAAGTCCACTCTGACCTTCTCTTGGCTTTCTCCCCTATAGCGCTAATCCTCCTGATCCCAGAAGATTGCTAGAGCACTGGCCATCACAGCCAGCTTCCAAACATCAGGGTGCAGGAAGTGGAAAGACAGGGAGTTGCCTCCTTTCTAAGGAGTATTCCTTGCGATTATGTTTCCTTGGTCAACACACAGCCATACCTAGCTGCAAGGGAGTCTGAGGAATGTAATCTATGAACAGAGTGGAGTAAGGAGTTCTCCTTACACCACAAGAGACATCTAGCAGCCCAGGTTTCTGACCCCCAGCAACAGCCTTCCTCCATTAGTAAGAAAATGGGGGAATGAATACTGAACACCAAATCATCTTTCTTGGCAGAGTCCCAGTTCCTTTCTCAAGCTCTCCAGCTCAAGCTAGTCCCCTATGCTTTTGTCTCACATAATCAACAGTCTACTTGACATTCCCCTTGCATGGCTAATAGTCACCTCAACTTAGACACACTCCTCAACCAAAATTCCTTATCATCTCCTCCTCTATCCCCAACCTGGCTCTTCCCCCAACTCTCCCATTTTAATGAAAGTACCACTGCCCACCCAACTACTTCAGCTGAAAGACTGCCCAGGGTCTGGTGGGCCTAGGACACTCTGAATCTCTATTAGAACCCAATTAATATTTCATTGCCATTTGACATGTACCCAAACTTCCCCACTCATAAACAGACCAACAATTCAGAAAACACTAAGCACCTATAAGGTGTTCAACCCTGAGTAAGAAATTGCGAGGACACCAGCATTGATGGAGACCCAGGGCCAGGCACAGGAGCTGGGATTATGGGGCTGAGGGGGTGGGGAGGAGAAGGACACCCAGGGGCAGAGAAGGAACATAGTCAAATGTGCACACCCCACACCTAAGGGCTCTGGAGACCAAAGGTGTCAGGACCACAGGAGCAATGTCAAGGATTCACTTGATAAAAGCAAGATAATTTCACACCCAACGTGCAATTCAACTACTGGATCACCACCAGTTACAGATTTCTTCATTGTTCCTTCTCCACTCCCACTGCTTGGCCTAACTAGCCCCTCCCCCCAGAAACAAAAAAGAATACTTATAACATGATACTACTGTTTTCTAGTTCAAATGTCTTTCTTTCTCTTCCCCTCTTTCCTTCCTTCCTTCCTTCTTTCCTTCCTTCCTTCCTTCCTTCCTTCCTTCCTTTCTTTTTTTCTCTATTTATTTTTAGAGATAGAGTCTTCATCACACAGCCTGGAGTGTGATTATAGCCTCCAACTCCTGGGCTCTCTCACCTTAGTCTTCAGAGCAGCTAGGACTACAGATATGCACCACCATATCTGGCTAATTTTTAATTTTTCTGTAGAGACAGGGTCTCACAATGTTGCTCAGGCTAGTCTGGAACTCCTGGCCTCAAGGGATCCTTCTGCCACTCAAAATGCTATGATTATAGGTGTGAGCTACCAAGCTCGGCCTCGAGTTCAACTTTTGTATCAAATTCACAATGAAGCTGGAAGCAGAAAAAGAAACTTACAAATGAGAGAATGCCAGGAAGGCTATGTTAACCAGTGTGATGAAAGTGTGTCAAATGGGCTGTGAAGCTAGGGAATGATGCCCCATGAGCACATCAATGTACACAGCTATGATTTAATAAAAAAAAGAAAGAAAGAAAGAAAAAGAAACTTACAAATTACTCAACCAGACAATCACATCATGAGGCTTATTCACCATTAAGAGCCAGGTTTTGTGGTGGGTCCTTAGAAAAGTTGGGCAATGACGATTTAATAAAGCTAGGCTTCCAGGGCGGCACCTGTGGCTCAGTCGGTAGGGCGCCGGCCCCATATACCGAGGGTGGCGGGTTCAAACCCGGCCCGGCCAAACTGCAACCAAAAAATAGCCGGGTGTTGTGGCGGGCGCCTGTAGTCCCAGCTACTCGGGAGGCTGAGGCAAGAGAATCGCTTAAGCCCAGGAGTTGGAGGTTGCTGTGAGCTGTGTGAGGCCACGGCACTCTACCGAGGGCCATAAAGTGAGACTCTGTCTCTACAAAAAAAAAAAATAATAATAAAAAAATAAAGCTAGGCTTCCATCCTTAGCTAACTCCACTGTAGTTGTGGAGAGAAGAGAGAGGCAAGAAATAAAAGAAAAAGAAGAAAGAAAGAAAAGGAAAAAAAAAAAAGAAAGGAAGGGAGGGAGGGAAGGATATTTCCTTGACACTTCAAAATAATACTACATGAGATGACCTGGAGGCTCTGAGATGAATTAATTATGCAGATTAACCATAAGGATCCTGGAGTTCAGGGAAGCTTCTAGAAGATGAGATCTGAGTCAGGTGAGTTTCCCCTGCCTAGAAAAAGCGGTGCAATAGAAAGAAAGCAGAACTGAGATCCGGGAGGAAGGAAGCAAACATTATATCAGGCAGATTTTGATGATCCCTATAGTGTGTGAGTGGCATGGGGCCAGGGCAGTAGGTTGAAGGGACAGACAGTGGGTGGAGGGTCTTGGATACAAAGGTAAAGTGTTGGCTATAAAGTAGAAACTCTGTAAGTTGATCACCCAAGGGACCGTAACGAACTGGTCAACACAAGGAGGTGGTCATCATTAAAAAAACTAGGCTGACTGTACTGATAGCAACATGTGATGCATATCTGATCTGTGAAAATTAGGGCAACTTAAGAAGGCAGTCAATATAGGGATGTGGTCAACTATGGAAGTTCTATTATATTTTCTTTTGAGTCAAAGTCACAAACTCACTACAGGCTCAATCTGATCCACAGCAATTGTGGTCTAGCATCCAAGTGTTTAGAAAAGTGAAAGTAAACACTTTTAGGGTCTCCTTTAGTTAACTGAAGACCCCACACCTTACTGCTTCCAGTCCTCCTGTGGCCACTTCACACCTTTATGTTGACTGCCTAGCCCAAAGGAATTTGAATTTTTTGGCTTTGTAGGAAATTTCACAGTACTTCCAGCAAATTGAGGAGTGACATGCCTGTAGCCAGATTTCTCCAGCAATCATCCAGCTGTCTGTGCAAGAAAGATTGCAGGAAAGAAGAAATCACCTGGTGCTTATAGCATAAGGAATGTCTTGGACATGCAAATGATAATCCCTGAAGACTTAACTTCCTGGGCTTCAAGGTAGGGTATCCTCTGAGCTTTGCTGAAAGACAGACTAGTAATTATAGACTTTACTCTGAGAAGACGTCATGAAGCAGCTGAGAAAATGACATGGCTCCAGCTGCTTTGGCCCCAGATTTTGTGAGTCTTTCCAGCTCAGGCAGCAAATGAGTGAGTGAGAGAACCTTCAAATAATTCTAGCCCCGGTCACCACTGACAGTGTAGTAGGGACCCAGAGCCCGGCCCTCTCAGCTCCAGCAATGACAGAAATAGTAGCAAAATGAGTTGTTCTTTTCAACCAAGTTTTGGGATGGTTTCTTACACCACAAGAGGCATCTAGTAGCCCAGGTCTCTGACCCCAGCAACAGCCTTCCTGCTGCTTCTCCATGTCCAAGGGCCCCCGTATGATTGGTCACCAGAGGACCCAGCACCTCCCGGACTGCACTGAGGACCCAGAGAAAGAGGCCGCAGGCAGAGGAGCAAACAGGAAACTGGAAATGAAGAAAGTGAGGCAGCGTGGGTGGGTGACATCTTGACCTGTGCGGTTGCTGCAGAGACCCTTTGGAAGATGCATTTCAGGACACGTACCCTAGCTTCTCCTAGGGGGTAGTTGACGCAGAGGAACATGTCATAGGGGAACACTGGAGGGTTTGACATCTCTCCCATCAGACCACAAGATCCAGTCACCCACTGGACTGAGGTACTGCGGTCTTAAGAAGTTGAATTAAATCAAGTTGTCTTGTTAAAAAGCCATCAGCAGCTCCGTTCTCCTCACAAGAATTCTTAACTTCCCTGCCTGCCCATGAAGAACCTTCCCAGGAGGGCTTTGATGGGCTTTTCCCATTTATCTCCTGTGACCACCTCTCCTCTGCTGTCTCCAGAGGCACTTCCCACAAACTGTCCCTACTTTAGTGAATTTCGTGTGGCTAAAACGTTCCCTTCCCCTCCTCCTCTCTCTACCCTGCTCTCACATCAGGCGGGATCTCAGACCCCACCTCCTAGGGAAAGGCTTTGCCGCCACACTGCTCCATCTCCGTGCTCAGCAGCATGCCAGTGTCCACTGTCCATCCAGTATTTCTGAGTCCCCGGAGGTCCCCGGTACAGGAGCCCACAGCTGCAGCGGGAAAGGAAGTGATGGGAAGACGGCAGCAGTGTGCCAGGGCAATGGGGGTGACTTCCGGTAGGGAAAGCTGTTTCCTTTTTTGCTCTGCATTTTATAGGAAAAGAAAACAAATGACTCTAAGATACAGCATTTGGTTTAATTTTGAAAATCCTTGTCAGTGTACGGCATGTGACGGGAATCTGCTAGCCATGTGTGTTTAGTTTTTCTGTGCAGTATCGCATCCCAGAGCCATGGGCTCTGATATTATTTTTCTTTCTGTTTTTCCCTGCAACATCCATCCACCTCTTCTGATTCAGCATGACGTCTGTATGACAGGGATGATGGATCTGAGGGAGAAGAGGCAGCAAGGCAGGAAGAGGATCAAACCCAGCTCTGTACTTTGGTCCTCAGGCCCTCTGCCCGGCCCTGCCTACCTCTCCCCCTCACATGCCCTCTTCCTTCCTGGCAAATGCCACCAACAGGGCTGTCACTTCCTCACCCTTTTGTGCCTCTCTGCTCCCTGCTTCCCCCTCACCTGTGGTCCCTGGACCATGCTTCTCCCCACACTGCTCCCACTCCATCCGACTATGAAATTTGACCGATGACATGCTGGGTGTATTCGTTTCCTAGGCCTGCAGTAACAAACTACCACAAACTCCGTGGCTGCAAACAACGGAAATGTATTGGCTCATCGTTCAGGAAGCCAGAAGTCAGTAACGAAGGTGTCGCGAGGGTTTGTACCTTCGGGGGGCTCCAAGGGAGGGTTTGTTCTGTGCATCTCTCCTGGCCTCTGCTGGTGGCCAGCAATGCTTGGCTTATAATTGCATGGCTCCAGTCTTTGCCTCTGTCTTCACATGGCCTTCCTACAAGGACATCAGAACCCACCCTAGTCCAGGATGACCTCATCTGGACTAATCACACCTGCAAAGACCCTGTTTCTACAAGAAGTTACATTCTCAGGTTCAGAGTGGACGTGACTGGGGTGACATTATTCAACCCAGTATATTCTCATGGACTCCTTACCAGGAGCTGGAATTACCTTCTATGTAATTCTGCTTTCAAGAAGCTTACAGTGCCGGCATACTGTGTGTACCTCTTCCATAATGCTAACTACAGATGTTTGCATTCATCTATATATTAATTTGTCCCTAGCATGGACAAGGACCAGGTCTTATTTATTTTTGTTTCTCCACATCCTTGTATTGGGCCTACCACTTGACAGATTCTCTAAGGAAATTGCCAACTGAAAGTGCAAGAGAGCCATTTATAAAGCCTGGGCTGTGAGGACGTTTTCCACAGGGTCCCTGCCTGTACACAATCCCTGGTGCTCAGCAGCAAAGCCGTTTTCAGCCAAGGGGTCTCTGTGTAACTATCAGCTCTGCATCTGAAATCTGGGGGATTTCTCAGCGTCATGGAAGCTCATTTTGGGATCTGAGATTCTAGGCTCCACTCCAGATGAGATAATAGCATCATAAAACCACATCTCTGCCCACTCACCTCTAAAGCTTGGGGGTGGGGGTGTCAGGTTCTATGGGCACCTCTGTTGTCCCCATTCAGCTGACACATATCTATAAGCATAGAAAGCAAAGCAGGCTTATCTCAGTAAAGGAAGTCACAGTGTCAGACTCATGACTAATTTGCTGGGTACTTTAAAACACACAGCCATGGATTATTGATGGGGAGGTGTCCGCCAGAGTGTAAGACCACGGTTTTGCCCAAATCAGGAGCAGTTCCTCTGCCCCCTGCCCCCCATCCTCTGCCGAATATGGGGTCCTCCAGGCATCTTCCTTTTCAGCATAGGATTTAGACCTTATTTTAAACTGGAATGTGTTGTTCTTCAAGCAAAAATTACTCAACTCAAAGAATATGTGTGGCTTTTAGGGAGCAACAGCTGAGAAACCCACACTGGTTCTGGACGAAATTCAATACGGGCCAACCTAATCGCCATGACGGGGAATCTGGAATGAGTCTGAAATGCCTTCGCATCATTGGACAAACAGCTCTCCCGCCTTCCTAAGTAGGCCGGGGCGTTCCCGGTGAAAGCCCTTTGATAAGAAGAAGGGGGCTCCTGGGAGGCAAGCCACCCACCACTTTCTTAGGCGCTTTTGTCCTGAGCTCGAGGATTGTGCTGTGGGGCTCCGCGTCCACACAATGGCCCACGTCCTGCAATGGGCCATTCATCGGGCCTCCAGGTTCCCTGATGGGAGGGAGCCCATTGACCCCGGGATAATAGATGAAAGTGTTTTCTCACTTGCCTTCGCCCCCTGACCCCTTGCCACCATTTTTCATGCACTGTCTCCTCTCCAGCCAGACGGAGGAATTCTTCCTCTGATGATGAAGGCCTGATGACCCTCTCCTGCATCCCGTAAGCTGGCTGCTTGTGCAGAGAGGATTGCTCAGAGGGCAATCCCTGCATGTCACGACCACACCAAGCAAGGGTCACTTCCTCCCCAGCCAGCTCCTGCACCATGCACACACACGCCCTGGAGCACAGGAGCAGAGCTTATGCACCCAAAATCCAAACCGCTCAATTTGTTCATTTGTTGTTGGACTGTTTGTTTGCCGGTATGTTTGAGTTCTCAGTAAGTCCACAAGAGAATTTCAAATTTAATGCCCAACCTCCTTCCCATCTCCACTGTCTTCTCCAAAGGGCCAGGTCACCAGGCACGTGGGGGCAGCAGAGCAAGCTGCAAGATCTGTCCATGGACACTACAGCTGGGAAGATCTCAGCCCAGTGAAGCCCAGGTGCTCAGCTGAGGGCCACCTGGGAGGAGGAACTGGTCGGGGCCACATGGCCTAGCTCTCTGGCTCCATGCCAGGGATCTGTCCACTTCAGAACACCTCTTGTATTCTGCTTAGTAATGACCAGCAAACAACAGCTGGGCCTTGGCTAGGGTGTTTTACAAGAGCTAGAAATCACTAAACCACTGAATCCTTCTGTGGCCTGCAAACTACAGGACACAGCACTTAGACAGAAGCAGAGGGACAAGAGCTCAGATGAAGAAAGATAGGGGGCTGTGGCAACTCAGGCTCTCCAGCCTGTTAGAAGCTCCTGACATGAGGGTGCAGCCCTTCCACCGCAGCCCGCTGCCTGCACCCACCTCAGTGTGTGCGGGCCATGTGCTGGGGACAGCCACAGCAAGGCCAGAGATGTGACACTTGCCTCTAGGTGGGAGGAACCTGAAGACTGGCAGCTGCTCTCTGGGTCGGGCCTCTTCCCCACGGCCAGGGTACATCTGGGCTATCTGCTTGTCATCTCCCAGAGGGGAACCTCAGGCCAGAGTGAGGAAGGAAAGTCTGGCTCCTAGAGGATCTTACAAAGTCCATCAATTTCAATGTTAATTGCATCCAAAATGCACCTTCACAGAAACATCCAGAACAATGTTTGACTAAATATCTTGGCACTGTGGCCCAGTCAAGTGACACACAAAAATTAATCATCACATCCCTGTTACCTAATTAGGCATTTATAGTTTACATTTTTGGTTCTTGTAAGGAGAAGACTTTCAAAATACAAAAGTGGCCAGGCACAGCGGCTCATGCCTATAATCCCACAAACGCCCTGTGGACCAGGGTGAAAAGATCATTTGAGGCCAGGAGTTTGAGACCAGCCTGGGCAACATAGTGAGACCCTCATCTCTAAAACTGAAAAAAAAGTTAGCTGGGTGTGATGGTATGTGCTTGTAATTGCAGGTACTTGGGAGGCTGGGGCAAGAAGATCCCTTGAGCTGAATAATCAAAGCCTCTTTGGTCTTCTATTTTCTACCAATTCAGGGAACCTGTCAGGTCTTGTAGTTTAAGGGAAATCCCCAGACAAATAGCAGCAAGTGTAGCAGGGCCTGATACAGTGTCTGTGCCTGTCAAGGGGTGGCCTCGGCCCATAAGTCTATAAAGACACACCCCCTCAGGGAAGGTACCACCTGGTGCACCTGGTGTCTGAGGCAGGGGTGAGGTGGGCCGGCCTCAGGGGGACATAGCAGGTGAAAGGTGCACCTGGTGTCTGAGGCAGGGGTGAGGTGGGCCGGCCTCATGGGGACAAGCAGGTGAAAGGTGCACCTGGTGTCTGAGGCAGGGGTGAGGTGGGCCGGCCTCATGGGGACATAGCAGGTGAAAGGTGCACCTGGTGTCTGAGGCAGGGGTGAGGTGGGCCGGCCTCATGGGGACATAGCAGGTGAAAGGTGCACCTGGTGTCTGAGGCAGGGGTGAGGTGGGCCGGCCTCATGGGGACATAGCAGGTGAAAGGTGCACCTGGTGTCTGAGGCAGGGGTGAGGTGGCCGGCCTCAGGGGGACATAGCAGGTGAAAGGTGCACCTGGTGTCTGAGGCAGGGGTGAGGTGGCCGGCCTCATGGGGACATAGCAGGTGAAAGGTGCACCTGGTGTCTGAGGCAGGGGTGAGGTGGCCGGCCTCAGGGGGACATAGCAGGTGAAAGGTGCACCTGGTGTCTGAGGCAGGGGTGAGGTGGGCCGGCCTCAGGGGGACATAGCAGGTGAAAGGTGCACCTGGTGTCTGAGGCAGGGGTGAGGTGGGCCGGCCTCAGGGGGACATAGCAGGTGAAAGGTGCACCTGGTGTCTGAGGCAGGGGTGAGGTGGCCGGCCTCATGGGGACATAGCAGGTGAAAGGTGCACCTGGTGTCTGAGGCAGGGGTGAGGTGGGCCGGCCTCATGGGGACATAGCAGGTGAAAGGTGCACCTGGTGTCTGAGGCAGGGGTGAGGTGGGCCGGCCTCATGGGGACAAGCAGGTGAAAGGTGCACCTGGTGTCTGAGGCAGGGGTGAGGTGGGCCGGCCTCATGGGGACATAGCAGGTGAAAGGTGCACCTGGTGTCTGAGGCAGGGGTGAGGTGGGCCGGCCTCATGGGGACATAGCAGGTGAAAGGTGCACCTGGTGTCTGAGGCAGGGGTGAGGTGGGCCGGCCTCAGGGGGACATAGCAGGTGAAAGGTGCACCTGGTGTCTGAGGCAGGGGTGAGGTGGGCCGGCCTCATGGGGACATAGCAGGTGAAAGGTGCACCTGGTGTCTGAGGCAGGGGTGAGGTGGCCGGCCTCAGGGGGACATAGCAGGTGAAAGGTGCACCTGGTGTCTGAGGCAGGGGTGAGGTGGGCCGGCCTCAGGGGGACATAGCAGGTGAAAGGTGCACCTGGTGTCTGAGGCAGGGGTGAGGTGGGCCGGCCTCAGGGGGACATAGCAGGTGAAAGGTGCACCTGGTGTCTGAGGCAGGGGTGAGGTGGCCGGCCTCATGGGGACATAGCAGGTGAAAGGTGCACCTGGTGTCTGAGGCAGGGGTGAGGTGGGCCGGCCTCATGGGGACATAGCAGGTGAAAGGTGCACCTGGTGTCTGAGGCAGGGGTGAGGTGGGCCGGCCTCAGGGGGACATAGCAGGTGAAAGTATTCCAGCACATCGTGCCTGGGTAGACTTATGCATGCACCTGTCCCACAAACTGAAGGCCTGCAGAGACCTTTTGTCCAACTCCAGTTCCAGAGAGAGACAGTGACTCAGCCATGATCAGAGCCAGTGGCTGGGGCAGATACTATTGGTAATCATTACCCCCTGATACCTTGCTGGGCAGAGCCCAACTCCATTCAGTTTTCAGGAAAAAAGGATCCCAGTCTAGGGCTGAATGACAGTTGGTCAAATCAATCAAAGCAACTCCATTCCCCCATGCCACCTTGATGTTAGCAGGCATGAAACGGAGACCTGCAATCTTCTCACAGCATCTGACTCACTTCTCGCTCTCCAAATCTGCAGTGAGATGAGCATGCCAAGTAGCTAGTGGATACAAGAATATTGAATGCTTATGGAACAGACCTGAGCCCGACCTGAAGCTCCAGAGGGAACCTCAGCCTGGCTAACCCACAGGTAGACTCCTGAAGATGGAAAAATAAATGCTTTGTTGCAAGTTACTGAGTTTGGAGATGGTTGTTATGCAGTATTGCCATCACTATAGCTAGCCAATACAACCCCCACTGCTATTCAGGGCAGCTGTAAAAGGGTGTGAAGCTTGATACTGTGCAGCCATCTAACAATCACAGCAGAAAGCCCACAGAGTAACAGAGAAGGCTACTGATGGTCAGCCCCATTTGTGTAGGTGATGTCTCAAATTTGGGATCCTGAGTTTGCCAACACAGAGAGAACTTTTCTGCCTCTTCAAGGAGACGTTTTCCTCTATTTCTATTCAAATGCCATTGCCTTCCTTCTACCAACTTCCCTGATATGTGGCCTGCTTGTAATTTCTAAGAACGTCTGTAAATGTGCATTCATGTGTCTGTCATTTCATTCCCCAGGTCTTTCCTGAGCTGGGCTTTGGGAGCCATCAGCACAGTCTCTGCCCAGCAGGGATGTTCACCTGGAGAGCAGTGATGGGGCTGCTGCAGCTAAAGCAAGTACACAGTGCAGTCTGAGTGAAGAGAGCATGGGATGGCACCAAGTAATGTGGAGCAGTGGGAGGCTGTCAGAGGCTGAATCGAGAGCAAGGATCTCACCAACAAGCAGAGCAGCTTCCCTGTGTGACCAGGACTGAGTACAGTGTGTGGGAAATAGGCCGGGTGGGATCCTAATATCCCATGATAGTGCATTTTACTCCTGAGTCCTGTAGGAAGCAGCCGTATGAATAATCCGCTATATCCAACAAACAAACAAAACACTTTAACTAAAGAAGGCTGTAAAGCTGTCCCCGGAAACTCCATAAATCCGTGAAAGTGAACTCTGCTGGCTGGTGAAAACTATGCTTTGCCAGAAAGTGGGTGAGCTGAACAGCTGTCAAGCAACCCTCTCTTCATATGCTGGAGAAGTGCTCTGGGCATAAAAGAACATCCAGCCTCAGAGACTCAGAGCCAGAGAGAGCAGAGGACACCAAGGGACCATCATCTGTTTGGGCAGCTATAACAGAATACCATAGACTTGGGGGCAGGAACCATAGCCATTGTTCCTCATGGTTCTGAAAGCTGGGAAGTCCAAAATTGAGGTGCTCGCAGATCCAGTGCCTAGCAAGGGCCCCAGGGAGGGCTCCCTTCCTGGTCTGCAAAGGGATGTGTCCTGCTGTGTTGTCACATTGTGGAGAGGGAGGAGCAGGAAAGGGGCAGGAAGGAGGGGGAAATATTTCGTATCTCTTTCTCTTTTTATAAAGAGCATTAATCCCATCACAGGGGATATACCCCATAACCGAGTCTAACCTTAATTCCTTTCAAAGGCCCCATCTCCAAATACCATAACATTGGGCATTAAGGCTTCAACAGATGCATTGGGGTGGGGGGACACACAAACATTCAATCCATAGCATGAGGAAGCCTGGGACCTGCCTAGGCCACACGAAGCTACTGGTTGCTCAGCCATCTCCTGGTCCCCAGTGTGGAGTAGTTTGACTCATTTCTCGGCACTGAGCTTCTCAGTCTTGGCACTTTGGACACTTTGGCCAAGATCCTTCTTTGTTGTGGAGGCTGGCCTACGCAGTTTAGGATGTATGGGAACACTCCTGACGTCTGCCCACTGGATGCCAGTAGCAACCCCCTACACCAAGTCATAACCACCAAAAACGTTTCCCCTAACATTGCCAAGTGTTCCCTGGAAGACAAAATCACCCTCATCTGTGAATCACTAGATTAATTTGCAGATTAAATTCAAGCAAAACAGAGTTGAACAGCTAGCATCCTGCAAAACTCCACCCAAAGGTGGCCTTTTTTCTGCAGAGCTGTCCCTAACTCTTTCTCCCAGGTCAGAGCCGTGGCTTCCTCCCCTTACCTTATCTCTCACATAAGATTGGTTCTGTTATATTCTTATAATTCTTTGGCTTTGGATCAGTCACAGTAAAACCACAAGCTCTTTGAGGGCAGGACTGTAAAATGTTTCTCTTTGGAATCCCCAACACCTGGAACAGCACTTGGGCCCGAGGGAGGTGTGAGTGAGTGGGCCAATTCCACACGCACAAGACCCCTGTGGCCTGGGCACAGCATGCTTTGTGTTTCACACCCCCCTGCAGTCCCCTAAGGGCCTGCCACCCACCAAAGAGGCCCCGGCCTTTCCCAGTCCTTAGTTTGCTAATACTGGCCTTTTCTCGAAATTCCCTTCACATTCAGCTTGCCCCTGCCCAGGTACTGAAACCCTAGCAAGCCTCTCAGGCCCATCTCAGGCATTGCTTCCCCTAGGAAGACTTTTCCAAACCTTCTAATTTAAAATAATTAACCACCCACGCCTCCCCCATTACCCCAGCTCCTGCTCCCAAAGTGCTTTTTAATTCCGTTATAACCATTTCCGGATACATCCTGTGTCCCTTACTAGACAGTGGATTCCCCAAAGGCAGAAACTGTCATGATTTATTTCCATATCTTCCAGAGCCCAGCAGAGGCCAGGCACACAGCAAACATCACTCAAATCTAATTCAAGTCTCCGAGAGAGGACAGGCCAGTGGTAGACGGTAAACATGTGGCTGACTGATTCTTCCTTCAGTAACTCCAAGAGAAAGATCATGGCTATTTGAAAACATTGTTAGTAATATTGTTTGCAAGGGGAAACTGCCGTACAAAATAATTATTATTAAAAAAAAAAGTGGATCTGTTTTTTTTATTTCGAATTGGCATCAATCCTAAGTAAAGGATGCATCTGAAAGGTTAGAAAGAGTCCTTTGAGGTTTGTTAGACTGATCCTGGGGCCACACAGGACTAGAAATGTCTGGGGTGACACAATTCTTTGGTTCTTAAAGAACTTGAAGTCATGCATTTTGTGGTCTCCTCTGACAGCAAGCTCATTCCAGCCTTTTGGAGAACATAATGAGGTCATATGTGTTGGCAACTGTATCTGTAGTTTATAATTCATAATTAGAAATTTTATTAATAGGGCTTTTACTGCAATAGTTCTTCTAAAGGGAAAGAGCCTAAATGTCTGGATTGTATAATAATTAATGGTTCAGATTTTTACACGGGGCTTTCAAAATTATAAAGCATTCACACCCTAGCAACTTCCCTGACTCACCCGCACAGACATGTAAGAGAGGAAGACAAAATGGGGAGGCCAGTGTTGTCAGGGCCTCCAAAAGTGCCCAGTGTCACCTGGCTGCCCTGTAGGACTCTGCCACCACATCCATGCAAGGCTGGCTGCTCCCAGCCCTCCATATGGGGAAGGAGGAAAGAGGAGGCTGGTTCACACCGCAACCATGATGGCACCTGCTGGGAAGAAGCACTTAGTACTTGGCAGGAAATAAGCCCGGGAAGGGACAAAGCCTGCCATTCTTTCATTAGACAAATGAGCTCCAGAAAGTCTTGGGGCTTTAGGAAAAGAGAAGCTGGACTCAAGGGATTAGGAGCAAGTTCCAGTGGGGCCTGGAGGCTGCCCGTTTCCAGTGGGGTGACTGGCCGAGCCCAGAAAGAAGCAGCCAACTGACAGCAGCCACTGCCAGTCTCCAGTGCCTCAGAAATCCTCTGCTGGAGGGCGGAGATGTGGCAGGGGACAGAGAGAAAAAGGACACTCCAGAGCCAGGTGTAGCCCGTCCTATAGCCTAGATAGTTGAGCAGGAGTGGGAGGGTGGAAGCTGGGTCTTGGCTCCTTATTTGCTCAGATTTGCACAAAGGCACGAAGTGGCCTAGCAGAAGCCAGGTAGGATGTACACCCACGCAGACAGGTGTCAGGGTTCTTGTCCTCCCCCAAGTACAAACCTCTCCTTTAGTGATTCTGGTGCCAAAATATAATGATGGAGCCCTCTCTGGGCATGAAGCCCTTTATTAAAACACAGAAGTCATCCTCGGTCATTAACAACTTACAGAATCAGTCAGCAAGGAGCAGAGAACGGTCTCTGGGCACAGGCAGTGCTGGAGGGGAGAGAGGAATTGCTGCAGAAAGGGGACGGGGGTCAATTTGGGCAACTCCAACAACCTGCAAGGCACATGCCATGCATCCACACTTTGTTCTCACAGCACCCCTCAAAGGAAGGTGCTGGTACCCTGTTGGATGAAAGTTCAGAGAGGTTCAGGCATCCAGCTGCACAAAGTGGGCTCCAGTTCCCTCTCAGATCCCACAAGCTCCCCAGATGGGGACTGGGACACAGGCTGGAAAAGGAACAGGCTAACAACTATGTTTGTTATGGGCAGGGTGATAATGCGACCACAGTGACCAGAGCTCTGCTGGGATTAGCCCGACAGCATAGGCACCAGAAACGTCTGTTTCCCAAGACAGAACAGGAGACACACAGTGCAGCTACAGCCATGTCTCCCAGCAGGCAGACCATGGAACGGGGGTCTGAATCCATGCTATGAATCAACAATTATCTCAACATTAAAAAGTTTAATTAAAGGATCAGCACCCATAGCTCAGTGGTTAGGGTGCTGGCCACATACACCGGAGCTTGTGGGTTCAAACCCAGCCTGGGCCTGCTAAACAACAATGACAACTACAATGAAAAAATAACCAGGCATTGTGGTGGGTGCCTATATCCCAGCTACTGGAGAGGCTGAGGCAAGAGAATCGCTTAAGCCCAAGAGTTTGAGGTTGCTGTGAGCTATGACGCCACGGCAGTCTACCAAGGGCAGCATAGTGAGACTGTCTCAAAACAAATAAAGTTTAATTAAAAATAAACAAAAACAAACTGCACCCTCTAAAAATCAAGGTCTCATTCTGGCCAGTCAACTTGCTGAGTAACCACACTGGAATGACGACAGGTGACTAGTGAACTTGGCTAGTGCAGCCCAGACCCAATAGTTCTTTCAGTCAGCAAACCACTTTTGGAGCATTTTCTGCCTGCCAGGATCCTGCCTTCCTTCCAAATGGCTGCTCAGAGGCTGGGTGGGAGGACTAATCAGCTCTGGGTGTAAATGGCAGGAGGGGTAGTAGGCAGGCTGGGAGAAGAGGAGATACACAGGCGAGGGTTTGGGGAACATTTCAGGGCAATCACGCCCTCACTGTGAGTTCTCTTGGGCGTGGTCTTTCATTTCTTGGAGTCTCAGCTTCCTCCTGCCCACAGGCTGTTGTGGGGTCCTATCCCTGTCTGAGCGCATGGGTATGGGAAAGGGAAAGGACCCACCAATGCAAGATGTCATTATTTTTGTGATCCCAGGGGAGCACTGGACTCTCTGGCCCATGGTGGTCTCCAGTGTCCACTCCTTCTACACACCCTTTCCAGAAGGTTGCCAGGGCGATGCTTCCAAACCCTGCCCCCTCTGTGACTCCCCAGGGCTCGATCCCAACTCTTCGTGTGGTGCCTAAGGCCCCTGAACTGCCAGCATTTTCCATATTTCTTTGTCCATCTGACCCCAGCTGCTCCTTCAAGACTGTCTTCTTTGGAAAACCTCTTCTGGCCCCCAAGTTTAGGTTGGGGCCACCCTGTCTGGCTCCAGGCTCCCTGAGTGCTTCACACTGTGCTGTCCTTGGGCATTTCCTCACTTGTCTCCTGGTCCCTGGGCAGGCTCCTTGAGGAAAGCAACACTTGTGCTGTCAACTGTCTAGACTCTGGGGCCAGCGGAGAGTGTTGTGTGTGCTGTAGATGGTGCAGGCGGCTCTGACCAAGAGGGCGCCCTCCTCCTGTTCCATTCAGTGCGTAAATTAGCAAGATTGGCCTCTCCAGTTCTCACTTTAAAAAAAAAGAACATGTTCAATGTTCCAGTGGCCTTGTGGAATCTATCATAAGGTTCTTTCCATTTGGGGGATTTTAGGTTCCTGCTATTTAATAATGGTGGCTTCATCCCAGAGCTTCTTCCAGCCAGGCATCCTGAGATTCTGAAATCTCAAGAGAGGGCCACGTTTACCTCCAAAGAAGTGGAATTATTTTGAAGGCCAGTGTGGTCAGTGATACTCCCCCTGCCTGTGTGAGGACCCCTGCCATGTGATTTGCAGGACCCCTTTTGGAGTAATTCCTGCTCCCATTGACATCAGGCTTGATCATGTGACTCGCTTTGCCAGTGGAAGATGAGCAGATTGATTTGGACACATCTAATAGAATCTGCAAAGTTCATTGCCTGGTTTGGCCATTTCTTTCCTCACACTCAGTATAAGATCAAAACAAGGGCTATACTTTAAGTCTCAGAATGGGAAAGTAATGGATTATAGACTCAGTTGACCTGACACCTTATAAAAAATAATTTGTTTTAGAATCCATTGATATTTTGGTGGCACTTATTAGGCACAGCACAATCTAGCACAAGCTGACTAATTCAGGTTTGATTTGCACTACTTAAAAAAAATAGCATTGGTTGGAAAATGAAATCTAATCATCGTGAACGTTTAGGTTGATGTTAAGTTTAGGGTGTCATGATGATTCATCAAATGCTCCAATCATTTGGGAGGCCTTGCTGTGCTAGGCAAGGCTACGCTTACCACGGAGGACACGGACATGAGAAGCCTCCCTGCCCTCTCTCACGTGTCCCTCAGTCTGAATTATGGATAATCATTTCAAAAATTTATTCCACAATATTTATTGAGCATATACTATGTGCTTGACATTGTTTTAGGTGCTGCAGCTACAGCCTCAGACAAAGCAGGGTCCACCCTTCTGGAGCTCATGTGCGGGGGGACAGGTCATGTTCATGGACACACATGTGGGAGACTATGATGGCCACATAAGCCAAAAATCTTATCCCCACCCCCTCCCACTTCCCTAATGGAAATAAGTGAGAATATCTCAAAAGTTGATGACATTATTCCAGACTAGATAGCAGCGGCCTCTCTTCTCAGGGAAGATTCCCTCCTACCCCCTAACCATGAAGTCCATGAACAATTCTTCCATTGTGTGCAGCACTTCAGAGTTTACAAAGTGCTTCAGCCTTCATCACCGGTTTGGATATCTCAACACCCTCATCAGGTAGACGAGTTAGGATTTCTCACCCCCATTTTGCAAAATAGTTCAATTGAGTCTTAGGGAAAAGTTCAAGTTCAAACAGCCAGTTAGTGAAAAGCCAAATTGGTCCCCTACCTCTCAGCCCAGTGTCCTATTGCTCCAGCTTGACTGCTGAGATGCTCTCACGAGAGTGATGTGAGTTTATGAGCAGTTTTTCATAAAGGATTTGAGAGGATCTCCTGGAGCAGATTTTTCTTTCTTTCTTGTGCCATTTACAATTCTCTCTAGCTACAATGTGATGATCAAAAGTGAGTATAAACCTCTCATCAAGCCAAAGTCACATTAGGCCATTTTCCCTCCCTGAGCCTCTGCTCTCTCCTCCTGTACTGCAGGGGTGACAACACCTACTGAAAAGTGCTTGTGTGAACTAGCTCAGATTTCCTATGGGAAGTGCTGGGCCACAGCAAGTGCACGCAGATGCTCGGTGCTAACTTGTACTGAGCACCTGCTATACTAACGGGGGCAGGTCAGGCCTTTGGTGCACACTGTATTCCATCAGGTCTTTTAACAACACTGAAATAAAGCTATTGTCATTTTATAGACAGAGGATAGATTTCAGGGGTAAAATGTTATGTCTGCAGCTTATCTTCAAATAGTTCAGCAGAAACAAATATGTACACTTACAAACAGCATGCACACATGCTGTCTATAAAGAGAGAAAGACAGGGAGAGAGGGAGAAGTTAAAACAAATACAGGATGTTAACAGGTGCTGAATCTAGGTAAAGAATATACAAGTACTCATTCCACTGGTCTTTTAACTCTTACGTAGGAAAAGTCATTTTGAAGAGTTAAGAGTTAAGAGTCTTTTTGAAGACCGGGCCAGAGTAGGGAGTGGGGATCTGACAGAAGGCAGGATGAACACAGAGAGGTGAGTGATGGGGAGAGGTGAGTGGTGGGGAGAGGTGAGTGGCGAGGACAGGTGAGTGGGGGGGAGAGGTGAGTGATGAATGGGGAGAGGTGAGTGACGGGGAGAGGTGAGTGAGGGGCAGAGGTGAGTGATGATTGGGAGAGGTGAGTGACGGGGAGAGGTGAGTGACGGGGAGAGGTGAGTGACAGGGAGAGGTGAGTGGTGGGGAGAGGTGAGTGACGGGGAGAGGTGAGTGGTGGGGAGAGGTGAGTGACGGGGAGAGGTGAGTGACGATGGGGAGAGGTGATTGATGGGGAGAGGTGAGTGACGATGGGGAGAGGTGATTGATGGGGAGAGGTGAGTGATGATGGGGAGAGGTGAGTGGTGGGGAGAGGTGAGTGGCGGGGAGAGGTGAATGGTGGGGAGAGGTGAGTGACAGGGAGAGGTGAGTGATGATGGGGAGAGGTGAGTGGTGGGGAGAGGTGAATGGTGGGGAGAGGTGAGTGACGGGGAGAGGTGAGGGGGGAGAGGTGAGTGATGATGGGGAGAGGTGACTGACAGGGAGAGGTGAGTGGTGGGGAGAGGTGAGTGATGGGCAGAGGTGAGTGGGGGGGAGAGGTGAGTGATGATGGGGAGAGGTGAGTGATGATGGGGAGAGGTGAGTGGTGGGGTGAGGTGAGTGGCGGGGAGAGGTGAATGGTGGGGAGAGGTGAGTGACGGGGAGAGGTGAGTGATGGGGAGAGGTGAGTGGCAGGGAGAGGTGAGTGGTGGGGAGAGGTGAGTGATGGGGAGAGGTGAGGGGGGAGAGGTGAGTGATGATGGGGAGAGGTGACTGACAGGGAGAGGTGAGTGGTGGGGAGAGGTGAGTGATGGGCAGAGATGAGTGGGGGGGAGAGGTGAGTGATGATGGGGAGAGGTGAGTGGGGGGAGAGGTGAGTGATGGGTAGAGGTGAGTGACGGGGAGAGGTGAGTGATGATGGGGAGAGGTGAGTGGTGAGGAGAGGTGAGTATGATGGGGAAAGATGAGTGGTGGGGAGAGGTGAGTGACAGGGAGAGGTGAGTGGTGGTGAGAGGTGAGTCGGGGGGAGAGGTGAGTGATGATGGGGAGAGGTGAGTGACAGGGAGAGGTGAGTGATGGGGAGAGGTGTGTGGTGGGGAGAGGTAGTGATAGGGAGAGGTGAGTGGTAGGGAGAGGTAGTGATGGGGAGAGGTGAGTGGTGAGTAGAGGTGAGTGATGATGGGGAGAGGTGAGTGGTGGGGAGAGGTGAGTGATGATGGGGTGAGGTGAGTGGTGGGGAGAGGTGAATGACAGGGAGAGGTGAGTGGTGGGGAGAGGTGAGTGGTGTGGAGAGGTGAATGACAGGGAGAGGTGAGTGGTGGGGAGAGGTGAGTGGTGGGGAGAGGTGAGTGATGATGGGGAGAGGTGAGAGAGGTGAGTGTTGGGGAGAGGTGAGTGATGATGGGGAGAGGTGAGTAGTGGGGAGAGGTGAATGATGGGGAGAGGTGAGTGGTGGGGAGAGGTGAGTGGTGGGGAGAGGTGAGTGATGATGGGGAGAGGTGAGTGGTGGGGAGAGGTGAGTGATGGAAAGGGAGCAGCTGTAAACACAGATGAAGCTTCGCCAGCATGCTTGCTACTCACCTCCTGCTGTGTGGCCCAGTTTCTACCAGCCCATGGACCAGTGCTGGTCCAAGGCCTGGGGGTTGGGGACCGCAGTATTATAAAATTTTTCAAACTAAAAATTTGGGGAAAACAGTCCCAGTTTGAGCAATAGACCATGCAGCCACCACCACTCCCAGCATTCGTGCTCTTTCTGAGCACTTTGCCTTTGTACACTGTCTCCTCTGCCCAAGCGCCTTCCCTGTCCTGTGTGGCTGAGCCCTACAGCCATCAAGACTACCACAAAGTTGTCCCTTCTCGGTGCCCTTCTGCTCCAGGCTGGAGCCCTCCTCTGGGCCCCACAGCATCCCTCCCTTACTCAAGCTTCCCACTGAGTACCTGCAGTGTGGAGTCTAGTGTACCCCAGCCATGGATGCAGCATCTGCCCCCGGCAGGCCCTCAGGAAAGGCACACGGCGGGTGAATCAAGGTGCTCACCTCTGATCCTGACCTCCAAGACCTGTCCACAGGCAACAGCAGGGGTTAAGCAACTTCACCCTTGTCTTAGGCCTGGATAAGAGGAAGCAAGCTGTGGCACCTGCCTGGGATAGAGCTAAAGGGCCCCACTGTCACAGGTTCACATCTCTGCCCCCCACCTACTGGCTTAATGCAAGTTGGTACCTGTCACTTAATGTCTCTGTACCTCAGGCTTTCCCCTCACTGAAAATGGAAATAACACATTCTCACCTTGCATGACATTACAGGCTTAGATACGAAGTATATCCGGCTGTGCTAAGCACATGGGCTCCAGCCACAGGAGGGAAGCACCATGTTCCTCCACAAAAGGCTCCGGGAACAGTGTCCTTTGACTAGGTCACTGGGCTCTCCCAGGGGGACCCACATGATAACAAAAAGGGAGAGAAGAGGGCAGGTGCAATACAGCAAGATATGAGTGTGTGCATGCATGTCCATGTATTTGTGTGTGCCTGTGTATTCATGTGTGTGCATGTGTGTGCCTCTTTGTGCATGTGTGTATGTGTGTGTGCCTGTGTGCATATGTGTGAGTGTGTGTGCCTGGGTGTGTGTGAGGAGGTCAGAAGAGCCCCTGATTTCCTCTGACATGCCACGGGGGTCAACTGGGTCAACTCAACCCACCTGAACCACCTGAGCCACCTGACAGAGGCTTGCTGGCTCCCAGCAGGATTAGAAATTATTTATTTCATTATGAATTTGAGGAGCCGCTGTGTGTTTGAAGTGGGATTTGAAGCAAAGAAATGGGCAGATTAGTGGAGCTTGATGGAAGGCAGCTCCGTCTCGCCCACATTCCCGCCAGAGTGCACAGACAGCTGGCAGCTGAGCCACTCTGGAGAACACGGCTCTGCAGTCATGGCATTTTCTCCCATGTGCTGGGCCCTGGTGCTCAACTTGAATTGACTGCAGGGACCTCTGAATCCACCCGCCAGTTTTCAAAGCTGTAAAGAGGCCCACAAAGGTGCAGGTGGCTCCCACTTCAGAACCAAATGCTGCGGGCGACGCCAAGGCCCGTCCCTCCCATCCTGCACCGCCCCACCCCCGTCACTGCCCTTCCCCACCAGTCACACAGTGATCACTCGGGTCTCTTGTCTCTCCCACTTGCCCTTCCCTCTGCCTGGAGTATCTCAACCCCTTTCCTGCCGTGGAAGTTTCCGCTCACCCTTTAACAACCAGCTCAGCCAGTGCCCATGCTGTGAAGCCCGCCACTCGCTGGGGAGGCGGGTCGGTGCTCCTTCTCCTGTGCACCAGCTAGCAGAGCCTTTGCCACTCTGCCACCTGCCCTGCCCCCACCTAAACTCTGAGGCCCTCGGGAACAGGGACTGTGTCATCTGCACAGCCTGAAAATAACTGCTCGTCAATAAATGTTTGTCGCCCGAGTGAATAAATAGAGATTTATAGTCTCAAGGCCGATGGGTTAAAAGAAGAATCTCTGCTAAAAACAAACATGTTTTCCAAGCTTGAGAAATACCAGAGAAGCATATTTTTCTGACCTTTCTCCCAAACCTTCTCATCTTGAATTTCTAAGCACCGCCGCCTGCTAGGCACAGAGCGCTCTGCCACCGTCCTCAGCTCCATGTTCCACGTTCCGTCTGAACGCCCGGCTGGCATAACATCTCCGGTAAACATGCAGCCTTCTTCCTTCCCCTGGAAGAGGAAGGCTTGTCCCCTCCCAACTGAATCAGGCCAGATCAGAGAAGGACCAGAACCACACAGAGAATTTGAGATGTGCTCTAAGGAAAGCAAGAACATCGGGGCAAGGCTCTGAGCTGAGGGAATGGAGAATCATTTAAGGAACCGAGAGAGACTTCAGAGAAGACGGAGGACTCAGAGCGGGTGAGACAATGGTCTCCAAATGTCAAAGGCCTGGTGCATGGGCTCAAAGGCCACATAAACACCCTGGATATGGCTTGTAGGTTGGGGCCATGTATTCCTGCTTGCAGGCGTCAGGCCACTGGGCCATCTGTCACTCTGCTATCATATTACATTCGCTCTTAGCAGTGTCCTGGCTTGGACAGTAATCACACCATCACTTTGGTTAGAGAAAGGTCTTTTCCAGTTCAGTAAAGGCAGAGAGTTTTTCTAGCAAGACTTTCAAGGCTGTAACAGGTCCCCCAGCAGGAGGAAGTGTGACGCATTTATCTTTACAGCCCAAGGCTGAACACAAGGCTGGCACTCAGACGGGGCCCTGCATGTTTGTCAACTGGATGAATGACTATCTTCAAAGGGAAAGAATTTCACATCTCTGGGAGTATTTCAATGCCGGCAGCCTTGCAGGATACTGGAGCATCACAAGCGGAGTTGGACTAGAAGATCTATCTTTCAGCCCTTCTTTCCAAAACAGAGGCGACAAGTGAGTCAAGTTCAGGGATTAAGAGTAAATAATTCTGGAAGCCGGCAGCTTGGGTGGGAATCCTGGGCCACCACTCAATAGCTGTGAAACCTTAACTGAATTGCTTAACCCTATCCCAGCCTCTGTTTCCTGACCAGTAAAGTGGGTATGAAAGTAACTGCTTCCAAGTGTGGTTGAGAGAATTTTTCTAAAGTTCCTGTATATAAAAATGTCTGGCCCCACAGACCATTTTCCTTTAGTTCTAAGATGATGACAGTCATGGAGCTGCTCTCAGAGTTTGCCCTGTAAACAAGGAGAGGTCACCTGAGTGCGGGATAGGGAGCTCCCTTCTTCCCCGTGGTGGCTGTGGAAGGTTAATCAGATGGCAAGCCCAGTAACCAAGATTAGGAGGCAGAAAATCCCTCCAACCGCCTTTGAATTTCAGTTATGTGTACGTTTTCTTTGAACTAGTGATTCAACTCCTTCTCTTGGAGAGAGAACAAAGCGAGTGATGTGGAACTCAAATCTCATTTACAACTTAATTTTAAAACTGAGGAGATTTGCAATATTGGAAAGGCAAGGGAGCAGGAAATAAACTTTAAAGTAATTGCCCGGTAGTCTTTTAAACATAAGGCATTGCATTTCTATTTTTGTTGATGGTATTCAAATGAGAGGATGCCACAGCTGCAGGAATCTAAGAGATCGTTGATGGTAACACCTTAACTCCACAGAAGGAGAAACCACAGGCCGGAGCCGGGAGGGCCGGTCTCCTGCCTCACAGCATGTTAGAGACAGGGGCGGAATCATATGGCAGAGCCCCGGGCTCCCTCACAGGTCTCTGTAGAGAGCCCAGAAGCACATGAGCAAAATAATAGCCTCAAACAGCAACCTTACTACCTGACTGTAGGAGAAGAGGTGCAGGGCTGATTCCCTGAGTGCTGCATTTACAAAAACACAAAGATGCCCTTAAGAAATAAGGCTAGGTTAACCAGTTTGATGAAAGTATTTCAACTTGTATATAAAACCAGCACATTGTACCCCATAAATGCATTAATGTACACAGCGATGATGTAATAAAAATAAATAAATAAATAAAAAGAAATACTCGGAGGACAAGGCTGGTTATCTTCCCAAGAGAGATTACAATAGATTCATTAAATTTATGAGCCCAGGATGCCAAATATTACTTTATACCCATTATATTGACAAGTAAGTTGAGGCAGGCAGGCATCTTTTGTTTTCAACCACAGAAATCCTCAAGGCTCCTAAAGCCCATACCAGTAAGCCTTAGAACATCAGACTGTGAGAGATGAGCCATCTGACCCCCAAATCCAGAAGCCCAAATAAAGCCCCCAGGTCCGGCACTCCTTGGGGTGCTCTAATGTGCTAGCACACAGGCTGTCCCTTTCTGGCTGCTGTCGCAGCAGCAGCAGGGCCATTTCGATTAACCCTTCACAGCCACTCCACTTTGGACATGCATGTGCTCTGTTCTTTTCAAGCTGTGCTCTGCATCGAAGATGGAGTGAGAAGATCTTGCCCCCACTCCAGCTCTGACTCCAATCAAAGCGACCCTGCTATTATTTGGTTTTTATTTGGTGGATTCAGTATAAGATTTTACACCTAAGCACCCTGATGTTTTTAAAAATCATTGCCTGAGAGTGTGCTCATGATGTATCTACAACAGGCGTCCTCAAACTGCGGCCCGCGGGCCACATGAAGCGGTGTGAATTGTATTTGTTCTTATTTTGTTTTTTACTTCACAATAAGATATGTGCAGTGTGCATAGGAATTTGTTCATAGGTTTTTTTTTTTAAACTATAGTCCAGCCCTCCAATGGTCTGAGGGACAGTGAACTGGCCCCCTGTTTAAAAAGTTTGAGGATACCTGATCTACAGCATCTTTCGTCACTGCAGTTAACTGAGGCACATAGGCTCTGCACACAGGTCTCTACAAAGCCTGGCTGCCATGCCAAGTGGTCTTTCAAAGGGCCACAGGATCCCTTCCCTGTGGCCCCCGGATAGGTGCTCCAGATGCATTTGCACCCACCAGGGGCAGCCAGTGGTTCACAAGGCTGTAAAAACAGATACCGAAATACTGGTGCACACAGGCCTGGGATGTTTCCTGACAGCAGGACCAGGCCAGTCAGCACACAGGCTGTCCCTTGCTGGCTGCTGTCGCAGCAGCAGCAGGGCCATTTCGATTAACCCTTCACAGCCACTCCACTTTGGACATGCATGTGCTCTGTTCTTTTTTGCTGATTTAATTAACATAATATAATGGAAATAAAATAAGTGAAGGGGCTGCCACTTCAAAAAAGATCATCGTGGGGCTGCTTGGGAGGCATTGTTGCATGGTTTCCAGGCAACGCTGAGGAGGCCCTAGAGGGGCTGGCAGTCCCCAAAGCAGCCAGCTGGCTGGGCCTCCCCTGACAGCCCCAGCCAAGCCCGCCCAGGCCTGGATATGTGGGCCCATGGACCTGGGTTCTTCAGGCCCGTTTTTCTTCACGTCTGTGAGTCTTTGAGTCCCAACAGGTAATTTCTCAGTTTAAAAAAACTAAGAAAAATCCAGGAGAGCAAATAAACACATTAGAAACTCAAGCATATACATTGCATCCAAAAACAAAGTGTGAATACTATGTATTTCTAAGCCCAGTATCACACCTAGAAGTGATCTTTGGACCAAAACTTGGGATTATATGGAGATCACTATGAATGGACCCTCTCAACATTTATTTTCCAATGAGAGTTTTGGAGCTGGAGGAGATCTGTGTTCATTCTCTCTAATTCCCAGGAGACCTCGAATAGGGGGTGGCCCTTTCCTCACTGTGACCCAGTTTTAGTGTCCCATCACTGCCAGGATGTTCATCAAGGGTGAGGAAGAATCACAAGGGAGGCTCAGACCACGAGGCAGCTATGCTAGGTTTTGACCTCCTCCATGGGGAGACCTGCCTGGCCAGGGCCCCTCCACCAAGTGGAGCGAGGTGCAGAGGGAGGAACCTCCTGCCTTGGTGATCCACAACAGATTATCAGTGGGGAAAGTCTCTTCCTTGTCACCCAGCACAGTGCAGGGCCACTGAGAAGGGAGAAGCTGCAGGGCAGCTTGAACTCACTCAGCAACCTACACACACACGTTCCCGGCCCCAAATCCTGCAAATCCTCTATTACAAATATATATACCATCCTGCAAATCCTCTATTACAAATACTTTTTAAAAGGATCCAGCCTCAAGGAAAGAGCATTTTTCATGATTTTTCTGGTAGAGGAGTATTTTTATGCCAGCGATGCCAAATTATAGCCATACTGTAACATAAAGTACCATAGTTGTACGCAATGTTGCCATGTCACAGAGCAGAAGCAAAAAAAGAAAAAAGAAACAACAATCTTTGTTCACACAGAGTTTGTGCACATGTTGTTGTGCGGTTGTTTTGGGTGACAGTAGAAATGCAAGGGGATGGGAATTAATTGGTAAAGGTTTTAATTGCCCTGTAACCTTGTTAATGTTCCTATCACATTGATTCCTATTAATTAATCCAACGTAATGGAAATGTCAATTATGCTATATTAATGCCGCTTGTTGTAGAAAAGACTAAATTAATGAATGCAGATGGAGGAGCCGATTCGTCATGTTGAATATTTGATGAGTTCCTTTGCCCACCTCCAAGAATAATTTGGCTTGAGGTATTCAAACATGACCCATCTCTCCCTGGGAAAGGAGAAGCCAATTACAGGTTGGAAATGAGTACAAAGATCAGGTTTTCACAAAAAATATTTTTTAATAGTCCTCAGTCCTTTATTAAAGGAAAGAGACAGTATCTGACAATGGTGATAGGCCTCCAGTTGTCTAGGTTTAAAAGTGGCTACAGGAATCAAAATGTTACCCAGAGCCCAACAACCAGTGCCAGTTTCCTCCGGTAACCAGTGCCGCCAGGACAGGGAGAACTCTGCAAAGCCAAGTGAAATCCCAGGTCATCAAGTAGTAAAGGAGGCCCAGCACACAGTTGGGCCTTCTATCCACTATAAAGTGGGCTGACCTCACTCCCTGACAACCAGACGCAAAGCAGAAAATGAACAAATAGTTGTAAGTGTCTTACCAGGACGCCATGTGCCAGAGGCTTGAGCTTTTCATTGGAGTCACCATGGAGGGCATGGTGCCTGGGTTAGCGCAGCTCCACTGAATACTAGCTGTATGATCTTGGACAAATCACTTGCCCTCATAAAAACAAATTTTCATGAGGGCAGTGAAGTAAGACACTTTCATAAGACACTTCACTGACTTGGTCCCCCTCTCCCAATCCATCTGACTCCTAAGAATGAGCACCGGAATTGAAGTCAGAAGACTCGGGCCCCGGTTGGGACCCTGATGTCATCTCAGGGCTTGTATCTGTTTCTGAAACTTTATATCTCGATATAAATCGAGATAGTCATTCATTCTTTCAACATGCACTTCTTGACTCCATAAAGTGAGCTTCAGACCTTATTCCTCTTTCTCACGCATCACAACTGGATATTCTGCAGACCCACTCAGGAGTTTTCTGATCACCTGAAGGCCCCACCTGCTCCCCAGCCACAACCCTCCAGGTCACCTGGGCTCATCTATTCCTTCCTGTTTGCCTGACCCACCACCCTGCAATTATGAAGTCCCACATAGGCTCCCATCTAGATGTTTCAATCACAACATTCATGAAATTAAAAAGCAAATAAGAAACTAAAAAAAAAAAGAATTATCAGCAACTATAAAAGGTTAGATGTTTAATATACTGACTCTTTTTCTAGATAAATAAGGAAAATCATCCCACCAAATTGGGCAAAGGAAATGGACTATTTACAGGAGAAATATGTAAGGTAAGTAAATATCTGGAAATGTTTTAACTTCAAAAATCAAGGGAAATCCAATTAAAGCAACGACCAATTTTTTTCCTCTCGAAATGTTTGCTTTTATCAAATGATCATTCTTGTTGTCCGTGAAGGTACAATGAGATGGGCGCTATGATGCCCTGAGGGCGGAGAACACAAAATGAGCGTAGCATTTTGCAGACGCACTTTAACAACAGATATCAAGAGCCTTAAAAATGCCCAGGAATCTCCAGTCAGGAATTTCCCTTGCAGGAATCAATTCTAGGGAAATAATTGGAGATGAAAATCAAAGACGTATGCATAGGGTATTTTATCACCACGTTGTTTTTAACATTAAAAAATTAAAACAGCTTTAATATCAAAAACTAGAGAAGCACTAAGCGCACTTTGATATGTCTGTTTGACGGGCTGTTATGTAGTCACAGAAATGTCCTTGAAGGATTTTCATGTTGTGTGGAAAATACCCGCCACATAATAGTGAATGGAAAGGAGGCCAGAGAATCTAATACAGCAAGATTCTAGATTTGCTTTAGTTTTTTCAGTTGGGACTTGACATCCAATATTACAGCAGGAAAAACACCCTTCAGGGCTTCTCACAAATGTCTGACCTTAAGTTACTAATTATCCAACAGCCTTTGGACTGTGCTCTCCTGTCCCTCTCTTGCCTACCCCTCCTCCACATTTCTGACACCCACCCTCAGATTTCAACCCCGCATTCGGTTCTTGGCACCCCCTGGCCATGCTCTGCTGCTCGACCCCCTCTTCTGCCTGGAGGTGCCTTGGCCCCCACTCTGCCTCCCCTGCCATCTGCTTGCTGCTGACTGTCTGGCAAACATCCACTTGACCTTCAGGACTCAGCTCACGTGTGGCCTCCTCAGACCTGCCTTGCACGCTGGATTGGGCATTCCGCTGTGAGATCCCACCATACCCAGAGACAGGGCATAGCTGCTGACAAACTTCCAGTGGAAGAGTGCCAGTCCCTTTACAGTGTCCACTGGCAGCCATGTCCAAGGCAGGGATGAGCCTGGGGCAAGAGCATCTGACAGAAAATTCTCAAAGCCTGCAGTTAGGGTTAGGGTTAAGCCTTGGGCCCCCACTTCCTTGGGCATCAGGGTTTCCAGCCCAACCTGAGGCCTGACCTGAGCTCCCAATCTAGATGGAAGCTTTTGAGAACTCCCCTTTCTTTCCCACTCCCCGCCCCAAAGGAGCTCCCACCCTGCTGGCCCTGCCTGAGGAATTTCCTGGGCCTGAGTCTACCCCACCCTGACACCCAGTAGTTCCTCCCTTTTCCCCTCTCTCCAACCACAATGTGGGCAAGGAGCCTCAAGTGTCCTCTGCCCGTGCCAACATTCAGAACCTGAGCCAAGCCCCTCAGCAGAGCCACATCTGGCTCCCCGGCCACAAGCAGCTGTGACGGAGAATCAGGGCATCACAGACACTGATGCTGGGGAGCCACCTCGGACGGAGTCCCAGGCCTGGAGCCACACTCACAGACAGTGTACAGAGCCGGAACATGCTGAGTGCAGCCCTGGTCCCCAAGCACCGCCCTGTGCCAGGCACTGGGCTGCGAATCTGTGCCACTCGCAGAAAGCCCAGAGTTGAGCAAGAGTGACTACAAATAAAGGAAGGTTGACAGGATGGTGTCCAGGGGGCACATGGAGCCCAGAGCAGGTCTCCTAAACCTCGTGGAAGTCCTCGCAGAAAGTTTCTTAACGGTGGTCTTTGTTCCAAGAATCCTTAGAAAGAAAAGGCGGGTGAAGACTTTTGGCAGGATGAACAGACTATGCAAAGCCTATAAGCACCGGAGAAAGGAAACGCGATTTTCTCTGTGCCCTGGTTCCCCTCTGGAAATCCTAGTGTGGGAACATAGGGCAAATCCACAGAGAGCCTGAGGTCTGGCCTCAGAGCCACCCAACTACCCTGTCACGTAACCCCAGCCAGGCATTGTGCAGAGCTCCCTAAACTGCACCCCAGACACCAGACCAGTCACGTAGCAGTTGCTGTGGTCTCGCTTCGCTGTCATGTTGAGGAAGGCTCAGGCCGAGGAAAGGCTCCATAAGTGTTTCTAAACATCATCCTTCCCCAGCAGGAGAGCAAATCAAGGCACCAGCAGCACCTGATGTCTCCTCATGAGTTGGCTAGGACCAAGTTCATTCTCAAGGACTGTCTTGTCTCTCTCATCTCACCCCCTCCCCACCAGAACCAGCTTTGGTTCCATAAGGCAATTTTCAAACCTCAAAGGCCTCTGCAGCCTGGAGGAGGAAGTTACCCTAGGCAACAAGGATCAGGCAGACAGGAATCATTTGTCTGGGCAATGGACTTGGAGATCACAGAAACAGGTGTCGGTTGCATTTTAAGCCCTAGCAGAAGGCTGGCCCCCCAAAGTAGGGACAACTCTTTACCCAAGCCTGGGACGTCTACCCAGGGCAAGTTCCTACAAGAAGCTGCACACAGGCCTCTCCCCTCCCTGCCTTCACTACCCCCACCTCGCTTCCTCACCCACCTGGCTCAAAACCCTCCCTCACCTCTCCCTGGAGTCAGATTGGCACCTCCAGACTGGCGTGTGCCAAGTGACCTGCTTAAACTTATTTGCTCCAGGGATGTAATTCCTGAGGAAGTACATTTTAATTAAACTTTCCAAAAATGCGTTTTTTCTCTGTAAAAAATAATTCCACTAAAGAGGGATTGCTACAAAGAAGCCATTCCATCCATGAACATGGAAAAATAGACAACCAAGTCTCAGAGCTGGTCTTGCAGCACCAGGTTCTCCACCCCACAGCCTCCACCTCCCTGCAAGACACTGCTGTGGTGCTCCTACCTCCAGGCTCTTTCTGGGGGGAGAGGTCCCTGCCTGGAAGGCTTAGAGAGGCTTCCACCACTGAACCAAACTCTCCTTGTGCTCCCCCAGGAGCCTCCCTCCCCTGATTACCCTCACCCATCTGACATCACTTCTTCTCATAGCCCCAACCATACAGCTATGTGCCATAAAACCACCTTGTCACTGTCTGCTCTCCCCACCCGGGTCACAGAGCCATGAGGTCAGAGGAGGCCACAGACTTCCTGGTCTCTCCCGAAGAACCCTCACGTAGAGCTTCGTGCAGAGTAGAAACACCACTCAGTAGACAGTCCATGTACGGCCACCTAGAAACCTCTAGTCACCAGCAAACAGTGGCCAAAAAAAGAAAAGAAAAAGAAAACTGGAGGAGCGTGTTTTATGACTCATGCAACTGTCTCTTATTATCCAGAAAAAAACTGAAAAGAAGGTATGTAGTTGCTGATTGCTTCTCTTAAATTATTTAAAGAAATGGGTTTGACTCTCTAAAATACAAGCTAACTATTCCTTATCCACAATGTCAAACTCCAAAAAGTTTTTACAGAAAAATGGGAGTGGAGAGGGAGAATAGTTTTTGTTGGTTTTTTTAGCTCATTTGGCAGCAGGACTTCACTTGACCTACATGTACTTTTATAATTTGGGCAGCAAAATTTGATCTAGGACGCCACCAGTAGCTCAATGGGAAGGGCGCTGGCCACATACACTGAGGCTGGTGGATTCAAACCTGGCCTGGGCCAGCTAAAACAATAATGACAACTGCAACAACAACAACAAAAATAGCCAGGCATTGTGGCAGGCGCCTGTAGTCCCAGCTATTTGGGAGGCTGAGGCAAAAGAATCGCTTAAGCCCAAGAGTTTGAGGTTGCTGTGAGCTGTGACGCCACCAAACTCTACCCAGGGCAATAGCTTGAGACTCTGTCTGAAAGAAAGAAAGAAAGAAAGAAAGAAAGAAAGAAAGAAAGAAAGAAAGAAAGAAAGAAAGAAAGAAAATTGGTCTAAACCTAAATTTGATCTGAACTGGAGTGAGGTTGTTTTATTTTGTACAGAGTCATCTGTTTTGTTGCAAAAATGTTAATGTATTAACAAGATACAGCTCTGGATCCTCCTGGGGATATACGTTATACGTTTTATATAAATGTATTTGAAGTCATTTGACCCCAGTGGTTTCCGATAATGGATTATATAGATATACATTCAATATTCCAAGGTTTCCTATAAATAAAATATATGTACTCTGTATTCTATTTGTCTGATCCCTGTGTGATAATTTCTAGGGCATTTAATATGATTGTATGATTGTTTCCAAATATCTGCCTATCTCTTCTCCGTAAGAGATTACACATTCTTGCCACTGCTTTGGGAGTTTCAATAACTTCCTCAGGGAAAAGAATACTCCCTGTTGCACTGACTTCAGGCTTGGCAGAAGCAAGGCAAGTGGACACACCGTAAACCACGCTGAGCTGAGTCTCTGAGAGCTGCTGTAGGGATCAGCTTCTTGTTGTCTTTTGGAATGTTCCCCTTTCATCTAAAACTTAGAAAAAGGAAGATACAGTGACTTCACACCATATATAAACATGAACTCAAAATGAAACAGTGGCCTAAATGTAAGAGCTAACACCATAAAACTCCGAGAATGAAACAAAAAGGTAAACCTTTGTGACTCTGGATTCGGCAGTGGTTTCCTAGATCTGACACAAAATGCTTGAAAAACAAAAGAAAAAGACAGGCTGGCCATGGCGGCTGATGTCTGTAACGACTGCACTTGGGGAGACTAAAGTGGGAGGACCAGGAGTTTGAGACCAGCCTGAGCAATATAGTGAGACCTTGTCTCTACAAAATACTAAAAACTTAGCTGAGCACGTGGTGCGTGCCTGTAATTCTAGCTACTCAGAAGCCTGAGGCAGAAAGATCACATGACTGAGCGTTGAAGGTCGCTGTGAGCTATGATAGCTCCACTGCACTCCAGCCTGGGCAATAGAGTGAGACTCAGTCTCTAAAAAATTATATTTAAAAAAATATAAAAATCACAGGTAAATTGGACTTCATTACACTTAAAGATTCTTATGCGTCAAAAGACATTATTAAGAAAATGGCAAGGCAGCTTACAAAATGAGAAAAAAATATTTACAAGTCATATATCTGATAAGGGCCTAGTATCCAACATATATAAAGAACCTTCACAACTAAACAACAAAAAGATAACTAAACAATCCAATTTAAAAAGGCATTCTCCAAAGAAGATATACAGACATTCAACAAGCACATAAAAAAAAAAGACAATGCTCAACATCACCAGCTGTTAGTCAAACACAAATTGAAACCGCGATGAGGTGCCACTTCACATTCATGAGGATGGCCGTTATGAACAGCTACATCCACTGTGGAAAATAATCCTGCGGTTCCTCAAAAACTTTAACATAAAATTACCATATGATCCAGAAATTCCACCAGTATATCCCTGGTCCAAAAATTGAAAACTAGTACCAAAACAAACACACACATATGTGTATATAGTACATTTACATGGATGTTCATAGCAGCACTATTTGCAATAGCTGAAAGGTAGATACAGCCCGAACGTTCACCAGCAAATGAATGGATAAACAAATGGTGGTACACACAGACAGTGGAGCAGTGTTTAGCCACAAATAGGAATAAAGTACTGATACGTGTGACACTGTCAATGAATATTGAAAACTACTGCTAAGCAAAAGAGGCCAGACCAAAAAGGTCAGATAGTGTGTGATTCCATTCATATGAAATGTTCCAAATAGGAAAACCCACGGCACGGATCACAGAGCAATGGTTGCCATAGGGCAGGGCAGAGGAGGTCAGGACCTACTGGGAAGGGGTGTAGAGTTTCTCTCTTGTGGTGACAAAAATGTTTTCTAACCAGACAGAGGTGGTTGCACAATGAGGTGGTGCACAACATTGTGAATTGACTGAATACCTCTGAAGTGCTCACTTTAACAGGCTTAACATTATGTTGTATAAATGTCACTTCCATTTACAAAAGAAGAAAGAGGGGAGCAGTAACACTAGCACTCTGGGAGGCTAAGATAGGAGGATCGCTCAAGCTCAGGAGTTCAAGACCGGCCTCAGCAAGAGTGAGACACTGTCTCTATAAAAGTAATAGAAAAATTAGCTGAGCATTATGGCAGGTCCCAGATACTCAGGAGGCTGAGGCAGGAGGATCGCCTGAGCTGAGGAGTTTGAGGTTGCTGTGAGCTATGATGCTATAATGACACTATTGCACTCTAGCCTAGACAGTACGGCTAGACCCTGCCACCCCCGCCCCCCCCCCCAAAAAAAAAGCAAGAGAGGGAAGGGGAGAAAAAGAAGAAGCAGTGACCAGTGCATGGAACCTGAAAGTCATCTGTCATGGAACCTCCCAACTAGTGACTCAGATGGGTACAGGTGTAGAAAGACGTTAATTGTTTTCAGTGCTTGGAGCAGGCAGCAAGGGTCAAAAATGACTAGAATCCCAGGCCACTCCCTCTGGCCCACAGAACCTAGTCCATACCCAGGGTCACGTGATATGATCAGTATGCTATGAGTCAAGACATGAGAAGGGAGGGGACACAGTTTTTTGTGTCTCCACCTCCACTGAGGTCGGCCCTGGTGCCAGACACAGAGGTGGTCCTGGGCAGAGCGCACACCAAGGGGCCGGCTCTGACATCTGTTGTGGCCAGCAGGGTTCTGGCAACCCGAGAAGACACAGCAAATGTCCTTGGAAGCCCCCGAGGGTCCCCTGATGCTCTGTGTGGTGCTGATGCTGGAGATACTGTGTCAGGTGGTGACAGCATCCCAAAGGCTGTTCAGGAGATGATGGCTTTTATCATCACAGTGGGAGTTTCTAGGCTTAGAATTTTGTTACTATGCTAGGAGAGACAAAGAACTGGCCATGGAAGTCTCAGTCCTTCCAGAAGAAAGACATCACATTTTTGAGAGGTTTAACCACTTTGAAAGAGAATTTTGAGACTTTAAATCAATTATACTAGCAGTCAGACTTTAAGAACAAACTATCAAAAACAGCAAATGTGAAAATCATGAACAAAGAGGTATGACTCTACTTGGTCTTAAAATAGATTGTTTCAGAGAAGCATGAAAAGGGGAAAAATCTAAATATTTACAAGAAGTTCAGCTGCTGGCTGAGCTTCCATGTAGGTCTCAGTCCTTAGAAGACTCAACTAAGCAAATCCAACAAGTGGCTACAGCCAAAGCCTTCATCAAAACCCACCAGATGGGAATGCAAACTAATATGTTCCTTCTGGAAAGATGTTTGGAGATCACTTAGAGATCTAAAAATACACCTGCCATTCGATCCTACAATTCCTCTATTAGGTATTTATCCAGAAGACCAAAAATCACTTTATAACAAAGATATTTGCACCAGAATGTTTATTGCAGCCCAATTCATAATTGCTAAGTCATGGAAGAAGCCCAAGTGCCCATCGGCCCATGAATGAATTAATAAATTGTGTTATACGTACACCATGGAATATTATGCAGCCTTAAAAAAGATGGAGACTTTACCTCTTTCATGTTTACATGGATGGAGCTGGAACATATTCTTCTTAGCAAAGTGTCTCAAGAATGGAAGAAAAAGTATGCAATGTACTCAGTCCTACTATGAAACCAATTTACAGCTTTCCTATGAAAGCTGCAACCCAGTTATAACCTAAGAATATGGGGAAGGGGGAGAGAGAGGGGAGGGAGGGGGAGGGGATAGAATTGGTGGAGGAAGGGTGGGACCACATCTATGAGGTGGGAGCACACCTATGGTGCATTTTACAAGGGTACATGTTAAATTTACTAAGTGTAGAATATAAATATCTGAACACAACTGCAGTGAAGGCTTATGTTAATCGGTTTGATGAAAATACTTCAAATGGTATATAAAACCAGGACACTGTACCCCATGATTGCATTAATGTACACAGCTATGATGTAATAAAAATAAAAAAATGTAAAAAAAACCTCACCAGGTTTGTGTGGAAAACAGCTTCAAGAATACTAACAGAAACTTTGGAGAAAGATTCCTATCTTCAAAGAAAAGTAAAGCTACTTTCAAAGAATCTCAACAATAGAAGAGTAGGAAAATTAATAAAGAGGAAAACAGCTCAGAAAGTTCTAACCTGCCTATGGAGTAAATTCTTTTTTTTTTTTTTTCTTTTTTTTGCAGTTTTTGGCCAGGGCTGGGTTTGAACCCGCCACCTCCGGTATATGGGGCCAGCACCCTACTCCTTTAAGCCACAGGCGCTACCCTGGAGTAAATTCTTAACAGTGAAGAGAATCCCCTCAAGCCTCTAAATAAACACTTTAGTAAAGGTGAACAATTGCATGGTAGTTTTTGGGAAGAAGACAGCAGTGACCATGGGAACTTGGAATTGGTTCTGTGAAAGGTCTGTCATCGTGATGGCCTACAAGATAAATCCAGAAGAGTTTTGAAGAAACTGATTTATGTGGTGGAGTATAAGTACTTATTTAGAAACTGTCAGAGGGGGAAAAAAACAAAGTATGTGAAATTAACTGAAGAAACTAAAATAATCAATGTACTTAAAGATCACATGAAAGTCTCCAAACCAAGAAAGCTTCACGGCAGTCACAGCAGTCAGAAAAAAATGGAGTTAGAAGGGGGGTTGGGAAAGGTTCAGCAGAAACATCAACTCCTTCCTGCTATAGCACATTGAGAAAAAGAAGTTTTTATCGCATATCCAATCAAGAGAGGATTTTCCCTGTAAAAACAGAGAACAATCTTTCCGAGGCCAATGAAAACATTAGGAAAGTATCTAAGAGTTACACAGCTAATAAAATTCAAGCAAAATTATTTCAGAAAAGTTCAGAAGACTGAATGTTATCAACACTTTTTTATTTCTCAAAAAAGAAAGGTTCATGATACTGGGATGAGAGTTCTGTTAGCTGAGAAAAAACATCAATTAACACAAGAAAACACATACTTGACACAAAAATTGAGGAAGAATGTAAAGGGTTTGGGAAAGTACCCTTCTGTCTTTGATGTTCAAAGGGGCATGGGTAGAACGCAGCTTGGAAATCCTCTGGATAGTAAGACTGCTGAGGAAGGAAGAGCTCCAGGCTGTGAGGACCAGGTGCCACCTCTCCAGTCCGGCCACCCCATCCTGGGTCAGCAAGTTCTCCCTGAGATCAAAATGGCTTGTCACAGGGCTGCTCGTACACACAGAAGCACATTGTCTGCTTTGGACTCAATCAGCCCACACAACAGGGCAGTAGCCACATTCTGATTCTTCACGCTAACCCCACACACACCCAGAGGTCAGCTGTTGAAGAAGGGAGGGGTCCCAGGAAGAAGTTCCTGAACAGGACATCCAATCATTCCCCCTATTCCAAAACTGAACACAAAGTTCCTCCGGGGTCCCTTCTCTTCTGGATGACAAAGCATCCTCCTTGGCCCAGGACTGGTCTCCCCTGGCAACAAGTAACATCTCAACAAGCACCACTGCCTTCAATCCCACATCCGCACAACCTGGACACAGAAGTGGTTCACCTTCCGAGCGGACACACCTCCCCTCATGTCTGCTTTGAATATCTAGAACAACCGTATGGCATCTTTGTCTCTCTCTATGAAAATATGTTTCATTTTGTTCTTTTAGAATTATTCTATTATGGGATTATATAATGGCACAATTGGAGATATGACACATGTTTATACTAACAGCTATAACTGTTAGTACAATGCGTTGGAACTGTAGAGTATATATCATGTGAATCTTGTCAGTTAACTGCTTCCATTTTATTCAATTTGTAGGCAATGTCAGTAGAGTATGTTTCTTGTGGTTAACTAAACTGCAGTAATCCAGATATGTGGTATATTGGTTCTTACCATTTAGCATGTCCCCTGGACATCAGCTGTAATACATGGGAACTTTCACCAGTGGCAACATTTAAAACTCAAGGGTTATTTCTATATAACAAGAGCTCAATACCTTCTGGTTGTAAGATTAGTATTTTTCATCATTATAAAATTTGATGAATAAAAGAAGCTAGAAAGCTTTAATGGGGTGGAGGTGGGGGACATGGAACCAAGTGAAACTCCAGCAAGCCTGTTGGTGACAGTCAACGGGCCTGAGAGCTAAGTCTCAGCTGGTGTAAGCCACGGGGATTCGGAAGTGTGACAAAGTCTTTCTTCCTTTAGTGATTCTACCTCCAATTCCAGAGCACAGGTGTGGCCTGGGAGGCAGAGCAGGAAGACGGCACATTCAGCTCCCCCTGCCTGGATCTCTGGAGAGCCGCTCAGATACTGGCTTCCTGCTGTACGTCTTCTTTAGAAGATCTCAGCTAGGAGGAGTCGGTTTTCCAGCTAACCTTTCTTAGTAGAGCCCTTTCTACCACTTTCCTCCTGACTCCCCATGACCAAGGCAACTTTAGAAACGACTAACTTTCATTCAAGCCCTCACTGCATGCCCAGCACTGATCCAAGATCCTTACACTGCTGTCTCTGGGCCCCTGCCACAATTGTGAAGAAGGTACCATCAGGTGCCCCTTACGCAGATAAAGAGTCTGAAGCCCAGGATACTGTCGACCTAATTAATGGTGGAGCCAGATTCACAGCCCACAGCACTCCTGCAAGCATGCATGACCGTTCTGCCTTAGCGACACTGCCTGTTCAACTTGTTCCTCTTCTTTGGAGTGAGACCACAGCTCTCGGAGCTTTGCGGCATTGCTGTGCTTATGCCAGGAAGCCAAACTCAGAGCAGGTCCATGGCTCACGAGGGTCTGGGACTAGTGGGAGTAGTGGAGCGCCAGTTCTGTGCATGCACACAGCTCACCACCTTCCCTAGGCTGCCGGCCTTGGGAGGAGCCTGTCCTTGAACCATCAGAAGACCCTGTGGAAGGTTCCTCTCTTTCACCTGTGAAGGACAGACATTCACAGCCAGGGCACCCTCAAGAGTCTGTTAGAAAGAAAAAGAAAAAAAAAGAGCAAAATCCAAATTTAAAAAGACATCTTAAAAATATCACATTTCTTATTTCAACACCTACCACAGGCTTAGTTTTAAGCTAGTATGAGAATTTAAAATTATTAATGACTCTATGTAAATGAAAATAATTTTGAATTTTCACTGGGATAAATTTCGTACAGGGACTTCTGCTCTGTGAATGCTTACTACTGAATATTTGAGTTATTGATTTTCACAGAAAAAGTAGAAAAACGATAAATGCATCTTGCATGTGAAAAATACATTTACGGTTTGAAAACCAATTTTGTACTTAACATGTTGCCTGATTTTTCCAGTAAAAGACAGGATTAGGGTGGCACCCATAGCTCTGTGGTTAGGGTGCTGGCCACATATACCCAGGGTGGCAGGTTCAAACCCGGACCGGGGCCTGTTAAACAATAACAACTGCAACAAAAAAATAGCTGGGCATTGTAGCAGGTGCCTGTAGTCTCAGCTACTTGGGAGGCTGAGGCAAGAGAATCACTTAAGCCCAAGAGTTAGAGGTTGCTATGAGCCATGATGCCACGGCACTCTACCGAGGGCAATGTAATGAGACTCTGTTTCAAAAAAAAAAAAACAGGATTAGGCACTGTCCATTCACATATGCATTTACAAAGCACCTACTACTATATGCTATGGAGAGGTAGAGAACACATTGTTCAAACTACTACCTACAAGCAAATGTAGGTGATAAACAAAATCTGAGAAGCAAAGTAATTCTCGCAAAAAAGTCCGCAAGTAATTGACAGACTTGACTCCAGATCTCCCTGCATTGCGTCCAAACTGCTTTCATCTCTTTGTACATGTTTCCTAAATGAATGTTGAGGGTACCAGGTAGTGTTCAGTGGTAGATTAGAGTAATGTATGTTTAAAAAGCAAAAGCAAATCATGTTGTCCGGAGCAAATCCGATCTCTTCCTCCTTCTCAGATCACACCTTGATCACCCACTAGATACAGGCTCTGTGGAGGAAGTTGCAAACACCAGGGTCCCTGGTCTTCCTCTCATCAAAAGCTGAGAGAGAGAGAAAAAGAGACAGAAACAGAGAGAAGGGAGGAACGAAAAAAGAAAGAAAAGGGAAAAAGGAAGAAAAGAAATACATAAAGAAGAAGGAAGGAAAGAAGGAAGGAAGGGAGGGAGGGAGGAAAGGAAGGATTGTTTTATAGAAGATGAAGTTTACAGCGCCCAAACACAGGGAAATCCATGGGTCCCATGTGTCTGGGCAGTGGGAGATAATTCAGCAGCCCAAGCTTTCATCATTCCTAGCCCGGAACGCAGGGCAAGTGTATTGGGTTAAAATGGGCTTTGTCTAGGCCTGTGCTGCCCTGGTCCCCGCGAGCCCCACCTGTGTGGCTATGTGGCCTGGAAGAGGGGCATGTTGACTGCGCCCACCCCACATTGTTGCTGCGCAGTGAACTGGAGGCTCAGAGGGGAAGGGAAAAAGTAATTCCTCATTTTCATCCTGACCAGGGTCCCCCTTCTCTTTGGCGGCCCCCAGCACAGTAATCCGCATTCCAGCGCCTGGCCCAGCTCCTCTCAGAGTGCTCCCGGCTCCGGCCATTGTCTTCCTATCTGGGCCACTTCTTCCAATAGTGCTCCTTGAAAGCGCTTTCACCGACAAAAAAGGACCAACTCCATAATGGCCAACTTGGCCCCTTTCTTCTCCCTCTCTCCCTCTCTCTTCCTCTCTCTCACTTTTTTTTTTTTAAAGCTTTCCGACAGAGCCGGGCTATTTAATCTTCTTGAGGCGTTCAAGATGTCACTTACCTCTGATGGTGGAGACAAAGGGGAAATACTTCCAGCCTGAATGCCTGGGCAGTGCTGAATGCCTCTGGCTGCTTTGAAGAGGGTTCTTGGAAATCTCTGTTGCAACCACTGTGGCCCCAGAGCAGGTCTTTTTGTACTATGGGATGCATGCCTCCAAGCCAGCCCCACCAGAGGCTGCTGTAGCGTAAAGGACAGAGAATGGCTTTGTCATCAGACATAACCTGGTTCAAATCCCAGCCCAGGCTTGGGCAAATCAGTCATTTCATTGTCCCAGTCCTCAGTTTCCCTGACTGAAATACAAGTGAGAATCATCTCCACCTAAGTGTTTTGCAAGACTGGAATGATTATTAAAGGCACACGTCATCTTCTTCGTACCGTGAAAGTATCGTGTATTGGCATATAATTAATTAATGGATTAATGATATAATTTCCTGGCATCTAGTAAGCTAGCATGTAAAGTTCTGATATTCCTTTCTGATGGAACATAGTAAGAGAAGTTTCCCTAATTAATGAATTAGTGCAGAAGGAACTAAAGTCTCCCAGCCTTGTCACCTTTGACCTTGTCTCTCCTTATATCGAACCCTCTCTCTAGAACAGTTCATTGCTCCCCATTGCCTTATAGGGCAAAAGGCAAACTCTTCACTTTATTCCCAGGCTCTCAATGACCTGCCAATTTCTCCAGTCTCAACTCCTCCCTTTCCCTTCCAGGAACCATACACACCAGCTGAAGCGTCATATGGGGCAAGGTTTCCCCACCCTGCTGGTGGTCTCTTCAACTTGGAATTATGCCCTTTCACTTCAGCACAGCCTCTCAAATCTCATTATCTTTCCAAAGCCCTTGGAAGGCTTCATCCCCTGTGGGCCATGCCTCGCCCCCTGGAACAAGGCTCACTTCAACTCAACATGCACTTGATCGGACTTCTCCTCTGAGCCCAGAAACGAGAGCTGTAAAGCTCAATGAGTCACAGCCCCTGACTCAAAAAGCTGAAAATGGTCATGAGTCTCAGTCTGTATCCTGCAGAGGCAAGAGTTGGACTATGTCCACTTGTACCGCCCTCTGCACCTGGCAGTGCAGAGTACTTGGCAAAGCTCAAGCTAGGACGTTCAATGAATGCATATGCCACTTTATTATCTGTTGGGTACCTCTCATCCAGCAGGTGCCAAACCAGTCAAGTCACAAGCTTTTATGAAAATTAGGCTGTCCCCCCACTTTACAACTGACAAAATTGAGATGCTGGCAGATGATCTGACAGGGTTAAGGCCGAGCAGTTTCCACTTACAGACATGGCCCATCTCATCCAAGAAAAAAAATTGAGAATTTGGTCTTTTACTAATGTAATCGAGGGAGCTTTTTCAGAGAACTCAGATTTAAGAGGGGTATTGACCAGTTAGAGACCAGTATCACACAAAGAAAAGGAGCTGGGGACAAGGCGATGCTCAGAGCTGCCCTGTCCCTGTGCAAACCTGGGTGGCACGCAAGCCGCTCACGCTGTGTGTATGAAATGTACATTCTGCACCTTCCCCTAGTCCCTAGTGCAGTGAGGGCAAGCAGAGCCTTCCCCGAGCCGTGTACAACTTTTCATTTCCCATATCAATCATGAGAACAAGTTGAAGTTCAGATAATGGCAGCTTGGTTTCCCCTAATTGTTCGGGATTTAGACTGACTGTTTGCACTGCAGACTGCGGCCACTGGGTTCCCGGCGGGGGGCTGTGGCCAGCTCTTTCTCTAACAAACCCGTGTTCATGCGTCCATTCAGATCCATCACCCTGAGATAAACTGTGAATATTGCCCTTTGTCGCCACTGCATTCTTCCCGGCATTGTGGGGGCACTATTTACGGATTTAAAGGTTCATTTGCACAATTCTTTTGTCAGCAGCCCAGGCACAGAATGGCGAAGTGAGGGCCGCCTGTTCTTTCTGGGTTACTGCCCTGGAGCTCTCCCTGAGCAGAACGGACATGCCTGCCCTGGACTTAGCATGAAGAATGTCAATGCAAAAATTACATTTTTTAAATGACCTGTCTGCTTCCGTGGCCAGGGAGGTCACTGGTTCACAGAGGGCGGGATTTCCGGGTTGCCCCTCTGCCCCTGTGGTGGTGTTCGCAGACAAGCAGCTTTTGAAACGCGGCCCAGGGTACCATGTGGCACAATTACACTAAGCAGCATCACCACCGTGTCCTATAGCGAGGGCTTTGGACGCCAAGCCCTGTGCAAAGTGCTCCTGTGCGTCGTCCTACTGACAACTCACGCTCCTAGAGAAGTGTTATTATTCCCATTTTACAGAAGAGGAAACTGAGGCATGAAGTGTTCATGAAATGGCAAGGCTGAGCTGCCCAAACCTGTGCACCTGCTGGGTGCTCTGCAGCTCTCTGGCATTTTGATCGGAGGATCTGGAGTGGGACTTCTGAATGCAGTGCCATTTGTGTCAGAAACAACCCATTTCAGAGATGCCTGTGACCACGCATCAGAGAACAGGAGTGCAGGACTGGAATCCTGCAGCCAGGACTCCCCCCAGAAGCCTCCTGCCCTGGGATCAGTGGCGCTAGGCACCCCTCTGACAGCACGGGGGTGGGGGTGGGGGTGGCCATTTGTGGTGATTCTTAATGACAGGTCTTATCCACCTCCCAGGAGATTGCAGACTCCTTGAGAGAAGGGACTTATCTTTCCCACCTCTCTCTCCAGCACCCAGCATGATCCTGGCAAATGCATGGATCCACATACTAAATATGGGAGAGAATTAGTGGATGGGTGATTTTTGTGCAATATGAGGGGAGGGGTCTATTTCTCGGAAATCTTATTGAGAAAAATTAATTATTCTGTATCTGACTACAGTCCTGCAGCTCTGCTCTTCAGAGATGAGAATGAAGCAGAGGAAAATCCTGTGTGCTCCTCTGTTGGGGACAGAAAGGAAAAACAAACAAACAAACAAACAAGCAAAAGCTCTCAGCCAGAGCCCCACAGAGTGCTGATCTGTGTTACGGGTAAGATCTGCTTTAATCTCTTCTGTGAAATTATACCAAATTCTCTGTCAGTCAGGATGCAGCCAAATGCCTATGGCCTTCAGGAGTGTACACTTTATCCCAAATGCAGGTGAGAGAGTTTACAAGTGCTGAGGAAGAAGAAAGGGATATTTAATAATAATTTTTTATTGTTTGGGACTCATTAAGGGGACAAAGAATTAGGTTGTGCTGATTACATTTGTTAGATAAAGTCCCCTCCCCGCTCTCTCATTTCCCTACCCCTCCCCTTGTATTAGATCATCTACTACCTTCATATTAGAATTGGGTATGGATTCTTGCTTCTCCATTCTATGACGCTTTACTAAGAAGAATGCATTCCACCTCCATCCAGGTTAATACCAAAGATATACAGTTTCCGTGTTTTTTAATGGCTGAATAGTATTCCACGGTATACATATACCACAGCTTGTTAATCCATTCTTGAGTTGGTGGGCATTTAGATGGTTTTCACAATTCGGTGATTGTAAATTGAGCTGCAATAAACAGTCTAATGCAAATGTTCTTATGATGCAATGATTTTTTTTTTTGTTCTGGGTAGATGCCTAGTAATGGGATTGCAGGATCAAATGGGAAGTCTAATTTGAGTTCTTCTAGGATTCTCCATACTTCCTTCCAAAAAGGTTGTATTAGTTTGACAACAGTTTTTAAAAAGGAACACACAAACCATATTTTTAGCATTGCTATAATCAATGGCTGTATCTTTCAATAGTCTCAGTGAATCTCTAAATGAATAATCTGGTGATGAATTTGATAGTAACCAAATATAAGGAATTATGAAACATCATTATTACTCTTGTACAGAGGTTAAAAACATATATTATTCTTGAAGAACAGTTTTAATTTTCTTTGTAGGTAGAGGTTGGGTCTATGCTCTGGGATAAAATACAGCATGTACAGCATGTGCATCCTGCTCTGATAGCCCGACTGGTGTTGTGTCATATATAGAAAGAGTTTAATGCACATCATGTTCTTTGTTCCAGTAATTCCACTTCTAAGACTATGCCTAACCTGAAATACGGACATGTTATTATGCAACAGGATCTTCACTGCAGTGTCTTTTATAAGCAAATATACCCACACAACACACCAATTGGAGGTAGATTACATAAACCATTAATATGGAGATTAAATGTTAATCTCCATTATATAATCTCCAATGTATAAATGTTACAATGTCAATTTAAAAACTTCAGGATACAAAATTGTATATACTATATAAACTCAATTATAAAAATCTAAATGTTCAGAAGGAAAAAGAAGTTGAAGAAACTTTGGAAAACTGTTGTTATTGACAATCTTAGGATAGGGATATGGTAAGTGAAGTATTTCTTTATACTTTTCGGTAACCTATAGATATTATATGTCACTTTGATTGGTCTATTCAATACACATTTCGTGTTTCTTTTAATGTAGCTGTGCTTATATTAACACATTTTTAATGAGCACCTATGATGTGCCAAGCACTCTGCTAGTAGCTAAAGACACAGCCATGAAAAAGGCAGACATGGCCCTACCCTCCCAGAGCTCACAGGTGGTGGGGATGGCAGGGGGGATACAGAAATCATGGTAATTACAGAATCGATTACTCACAGCTATGTTGGGGGATATAACACATAACAGAGAGGTCCGATGTATAACTGGTGGTGGGGGAATAGATTTAAGAAGAATTCAGGGGAGATTTCCTTGTGTAAGCCATGCCTGTGCTGTGCTTCAAACCATGAGTAGGATTTACCTAAGTGAGAAGGAGAAGGAATCCCGTCCAGTGGTGTTTAATACCACCTCTTCCCCAGCATTTCTTCTACCTGACCCACAGCCGGAAGACCGGTGGTCGGGTTTTCTGTGTGGTGATAGGGTGAGAGAAGAGGGACCCCTCATCCCTGGGTCCAGGAATATATATATATATTTCTTTTTTTTTTTTTTTTTTGCAGTTTTTGGCCGGGGCTGGGTTTGAACCTGCCACCTCCAGCATATGAGGCCAGTGTCCAATTCCGTTGAGCCACAGGCACCACCCGATATTGGTTATTTTTGACCCAACCAGGATAACATCACTCTTCTTGTATCAGCCAGCCTTTGAGATAATTCAGTCTCAGTCTAATTAATACACACCATTCCCTCGGCCAAGATATTAGTTAAGTTAACACGAGATCATCCTGGAGTGTAGAGTGTTCCCTGCTCCAGTCCGACTTGTGTAAGAAGAGGAAAATGGGGTGCAGGACATACAGCAAAACAGCCCTGTGAAGACAGAAGCAGAGATGGGACTTCTGCTGCCGTAAACCAGCAATGCCTGGGTTTTCCCAAAAGCTGGAAGAACCAAGGAAAAACCCGTATTTGGAGGGAACAAAGACCTTGATTTTTGACTTCTAGCCTTCAGAATTCTGAGGCAATAAATTTCTGTAGTTGTAAACAACTGTTGTTGAGATTTTGTTACACTAGCCCTAGAAAATGAACACACCTAGAAATAAAAATTTCGGGATAAATTCTACCCCTGTGTGACCTGACTTGTCTAGGCATCCCAGATAATCCATGAGAAATAAACAAAAACGTCAGAGAAAAGAAAAACAAAGAAGAAAGGATCCATTTATCTGAATGAGCACAGTCTCCTGCAGGAGCAAACTCCTTAATGCCAGCTCGCTGGAGTTTGTGCCCAGAAGAGCTTCACCATATTGGGCCAAATCGTAGAGCTCTATGCAGATGCCCCCATGTTTGACACTACCCTCCGTTCCTACTCCCTTACACCACTTTGGTCTCCACCTCCAGCATGCCTCCAACATCCAAAGCATTAATCTAAAACAAATTTTCGGTCATTGTTTTACCTGACATTTTAGCAGCTTTCAACATCATGAATCTCTGAGCATTCTTTAATTTAGTAATGTAGCTGGGTTTATATTAACACATTTTTAAGGAGCACCTGTGATGTGCATTCTTCTGTGGTCTCCTCAAACTTTGTTCTTAGATGTTGAGTAGACTTACTCCGTGGGTCTCAGCTCATCTTCCTACTAGGTCATCTCATTCCCCCTCTGACTCCAGATACCACCTAGAGACAGTGATTCTCTAAATTTCAAGACCTCTGCCTTCTGTCACTTATGGGATGTCTCCCCTGGGATACCCACGAAGCTCCTCAAACTCACTACATCCAGCACAGAACTCAGCACGGCGCTCTTAAGCCTGGTCTTCCCAAGAGGTTTCCTGCCTTGGTGAACATTGTCATCGTCTGCATAAATTTGAAAGCCCTATACCTCAAGGTTATCTCCAGTACCTTCCTTTACTTCCTTCTCGCCACCTTTCCCGCCCAGTCAGTCACTTCGTCCTATTATTTTGATCGTTCTTATCTCTGGAATTTCTTATCTCCAACTTCCCTGCCATTACATTCTTTCAAGTTACTTTTGCCACGTCCTGCCCTCCCATTTCCAAACCCGTCTTGTTCATAATCAGCCAGAGTGGTCTTTTAAGCACTGTGTTCTGAGGTACTGGGGGTTTTAATGTATTTTTCGGGGGGAACACATCAGCATATAATAGTAAGAATGAATTTTTACCATGGGATTTTGAAGCTGGTGACACAGCCATAAAGCTGGGAACCCACCTGCACCTTTACCCAAAGCCATCTTTGGTGCTCTTATCATTCAGCAATGAGAGAAGGATTTTGGTTCGAGCTGAGCTGTCAACAGAGATGACAGCACTTATTAAAGTGGTTTATTAAAGCTACAGTTCCCCTTTGCATATATTCTCTCTGTTAATGAGTTCTAAGTGGCCCACGCTACCATTGACAGAGATGCCAGAAACCTGGCCACTACTTCCATCATAAATGCTGCTCCACGGAGCAGTGGAAGGGCCAGAGCTTTGAAGTGTCACTCAACCCAACGTGCCATCCTATGGGTCTGTTAAGAACTGCAAATCCTTGCACACAAGAGGACAATTTGCTCCTCTGTGCCCAGTGAGCCAACACTACCCAGCACTGCTAGAGGATTAAAGGGAAGCAAGAGTCTACACGGGAGACCTCGCTGTGTAGACTCTCCATCAGTGTGTCTTGGCTTTGCTTCCAGGTTTGTCTGTGTTTCACTGAGCCATGGCTATTTCTTGAACAGCCTACTCACACCAGACTCAATTTCAGGCACTGGTGAAAAAGTGAATGAAAGTGAATAAAATAAACTATTTTCTGGCTTTCTCAGAGCTTAAGTTCTTGTGGGAACAAAACAGACAATGAGGAATGTTTTTTCAAGTGAGGATCTGCTCTGTATAGAAGGAAAAGACGGGACATTCTGATTAGAGCATCTGGGAAGAAATGAGACGAAGGGATAACTCAGATAGCAAGCATGGTCAGGGAAAGCCACTCTGAGGGGACCACACAGATCTGAAGGAGCAGGGGGACCCAGCGTTGCAAAGATCTAGGGACAGATAACATAACGCCAGCACAGCTTCTGGGGCAGGAATGAGATGAGTGTGCCCCAGAAGCAGCCAACAGGCCAGTGGCCAGAGCACAGTAAGGCAGGAGTCAGGAGGTGGAAGGCGAAGATGGCGAGGTGGGCAGAAGCTCGGTCAAGTAGGTTTTCTTTCAAAGGTGATGGAAAGGTTTTAAGCAAGGGCAGCACATAAAAGATCACTCTGGCTGCTGTGTGATGGAGTAAGAGAGAAAGCAGGTGGACTCTGTCAGAGGCTGCCCAGTTGCCTGTGCATCAGTCCATTCAGGCTGCTATAACAAAATACCCTTGACTGGGTGGCTTAGAAACCACAGAAATCTGTTCCTCACAGCTCTAGGGGTTGGGAAGTCCAAGATCAAGGCACTGGAAGATCCAGTGTGTGGTAGGGCCTATTTTCTGGTCCACAGATGGTGACTTCTTACCGTGTCCCCACATGATGGAGGAGTCCTCTTCTATAAGGGCACTAATCCCATTCATGAGGACTCCACCCTCATCATCTCCCCCAAAGATACCACCTCCTAATTCCATCATCTTGGGGCTTAGAATTTCATCATATGAATTTTAGGAGACATAAATAGTCAGACTATAGCACTTGGGAAAGAGATGGTAGAGTCTTAGACCAACTGGAAATGGTGAGATGTGGGTATATGTGAAGATATTTTGGAGGTAGGTTTGAGAAGTTACAAATTCAAGTCATAGTGCTGGAGACATTATGATTGCAGTAAGCAAACAGCTAAAATGTACACTTATGAAATACACGCTTTCATATACCTTACCTGCACATCAGTGAATTCTAGATATTATCTATCTTGACAAAATATACCACACTGCTCATTTATTATGTTGTTTGTGGATCCTGCTGCTGATATATAGTCATTCATTCCTTTTTCTTTTCTTTTTTTTTTTTTTTGTAGAGACAGAGTCTCACTGTACCGCCCTCGGGTAGAGTGCCGTGGCGTCACACGGCTCACAGCAACCTCCAACTCCTGGGCTTAAGCGATTCTCTTGCCTCAGCCTCCCGAGTAGCTGGGACTACAGGTGCCCGCCACAACGCCCGGCTATTTTTTTGTTGCTGTTTGGGCGGGGCTGGGTCCGAACCCGCCACCCTCGGCATATGGGGCCAGCGCCCTACTCACTGAGCCACAGGCGCCGCCCCATTCCTTTTTATTTTCTACATTTCTGTGACATGCCACATGTGTGTTCATTTTTTAACACTAACTAGCAGTAAGTTTTCTCTGTCAGACAAAAAAAAAAAGAAGAGTGCCTTTAAACATTTACTGACTAATCTTGTAACTTTGTACTGGTGTTGTACATCAAGATTCCCCACTATATCCAATAGAGACATAAGATGCCCAAAGAATCCATAAATATCTTGAGTAAGTAGAATGCGGTTCATTCATCGTGGTCGAGAAATTGAGAGGTCTTAAGCCAACCTCTTTAATTTTTTCACTAAGGGAGGAGTGCATTTTTAGACTAAAGAAGTTGGGATACCTGTTGGAATGAGTTTTTGACCAGGAACCAGAAAATAGGCCCTACCACACACTGGATCTTCCAGTGCCTTAAATAAGTACCCACTCTACTACTGACTGTGTGTCCTTAGGCAAGTTGCTTCACTTCTCTGATCCCATTCAGTAATAATAGCATTTTGTCTGTGCACAACACAGCCTTGTTGTAAAGATCAAGTGGGCTTTCAAGTTTGCAAGCACTTTGAGAACAGTGACATGCTGCATTAAAGGCAGTGATTGTTTGGCTCTCTGTCTCTGGAGTTCCTATCTGACAGCCCTTGCTCTGGGCCCATTACTTCACACTAAGCACAGGCTTCTTGCTCAAGGGCAGCAGCAGTGACTTCCTGCCAACATCTTCTCAGGAAATGATGCCTTGTTGGACCAGGCAAGCTCCCTGGATGGACCCTCCCAAGTCCAGGAGGCAACCTGCAGGGGCACCCAGCTTCCTTTACCAGGGCCCACTTTCAAGATTTTGTGATTAAGAAGTTTGGAGACCAAGCAAGTGTGAAAAGTTAGCACCTTAATTGTTGAAAACTCTCAAAGATTCCAAACTTGTAAATCATGAAAGGCCACTGTTTAGCAGGCTGGAATGCTTTTGAAAAAGGCCAGCGATCAGAGATTGGCCTCCTTAATAACCACAGTAAAACTAACTCTCCAAGCTTAAAGACTCAGCTAATTAGGGCAGAAAAATTCAACCTCAAATTAAGAGAGAGAAAGAGAGAGAGAGTTTCTGAAGTGTAAAAGCTTTTCTCCCAGAGAAGTATGTCTAAGTATATATTGGACATGTTCCAAAATCCACTGGAAGACAAAGCCAGGACTGCAGAAATGTCAGGGTGGGGTTAATCAACTCCCAGAGCGTCTGGGTGCCCATCTGCCCAGTAAAAAGGAATCACCAACTTCCTTACCTAGAAGACTGTCTAATCTTAAACTTTCAAAAGGGAGACTCAACGACTGAAATTCTCGGAGAATTCATTTAAAATACTTTCCTGGTTGGTTTTTTTGTTAAGTAATAACATATGCATATGGCCCAGCACAGTTGGTATTTGAGAATTTATTGAGTACGTCTACATGTTCCAGATAATGGGGATTTAGATATGAATATCAGGGGGTCCCTCCCCTTCATGAATCTTGTATCTGCTGCTGACTAGAGCCTGGTACAGCAAAGATGCTCAACATATATCCACGTCTTCCATTTTCTGAGAAGAGATTTTTCCCTAAGTAAAGGTCAGGAGCAACTGACTTAAAATTTTCCAGCTATGAAGATTATACAAAGGCTTAAAGCCCAGTGTCTATTTGTCAGCTGCCTCATTGGTTTAAACTTAGAGTGTCTTAGTTAATGAAATATCCTAGTAGAAAAGAAATGGAGAATTAAGACTTGGCTCAGTTGCTCAACCCAGTACCCCTATCTCATTACTAATACCACCTACATGGTACCAACGGTCAATAATTAAAAAATAAACACATATATTCAGAGTTACTCTGAGTCCAGTCCAGTGTGGACTGTGTTCACAAGTCACTTTACACAAGTAGCATGTGCCCGGTGTCCTAGAGAGGGGAGACGGTCTTTGGCATTAGCATTCAGGGATGCTGATTCAGGGAGGGCTCAGCGGTGCAGGGATCTTGGTCCCTGTATCCCAGTGGACGCCAGGGGCTCTGCCTTATGGAAATACAGACACTCTCCAAGTGTGGTCTCCAGAGCAGCAGCTTGTGGGAAATGCAGTATCTCGGGAACCACGAGAAGCCTTCAGAATCAGAATTTGCGATTGAGCAAGATCCCAAGCTAACGTTTGTACCACAAGGTCCGAAGGCACTGTTCCCCATGCGTTTTAGGTTGCAGGACACAACACAGGGAAAGCTGCAGAGAGGAAGAAGGCTCCTAAGTCATCTAATCAGATTTCCAGGCTCCTGCCATCTTAGTCACGAAATTCTAGAAAAGTGACTTCCTCTCTCTCAATTTTGGCGTCTTCCTCTGTAAAACTGGCCAATAAACTCCCTTCTGCCTACTTCACAGATCCGTTTTGAGAGGCAGTGAGATAGCAAATGGGAAGCTCTTTAGGTCTGAGTACCCCTTTTTGCTGACAAACGATGGACTCTTCTCCCTTTCCAAGTGCTCTCTTTGGAAGTGAGGCTTTCAGATGTGACCACAGCTCCCAACATTAACTCTGAGAGGCTGCATCCAGTAGAAACAGCCAGAAATGCTCCTGGGGAATGCCCTGTGGCATGAGAACAAGTCCACGATGGAGGTGGACATGTGAGGACAGGGCACAGGGAGACTGCACAGGATTGGCTCCAGGGGCCATTCAGGGGCCACACAGACTAAGCAGCAGCAAGCCTGCCCTCAGGAGCCCACAGGCTAACGAAGACTAAAACCGTTTCCACCTTCAACAGATGCTCTGATAACTGCCCAGTTCGCAGGGCCCTTCTTGTTGACTGATCCATCCAGACGTGGTCCACGTAGGCCTGGAAAGAGGCCAAGGACTTGTGTTTGAACCGCAGCTCTGCCTCTTACTAACTAGGATTGGAACAGACTCACACGGGAAATGGAATAATGAAGACACTACCCCCACGGTGGCTCCGAAGTGAACAAGCCAAACAGGTGTCTCCTTGCCCTCACTAGCACACCCTTTACTTCGTTTTCTTCATAGCACTTAGAACGACCTATTTTTACATTTGTTAATTTTCTGTCTCTGTCATTAATATGTGTCTGGTTCCTCATGGTACTTTCAGCACCTGGAACAGTGACTGGCACAAAGGAAGCACTTAATGAGTTTGCTGAATGAATGGATTCCTCCTGCCCAGAACTAATTTAAAGTTTCATGTCTGGGCCCGCCACAGTGGCTCACTCCTGTAATCCCAGCATTCTGAGAGGCCGAGGTGGGCGGATGGCTTGAGCTCAGGAGTTCAAGACCAGTCTGAGCCAGAGCGAGACCTCATCTCTAAAGAAATAGCTGGGCATTGTGGCCGGTGCTAATAATCCCAACTACTTGAGAGGTTGAGACAAGAGGATCGCTTTTGCCCAGGAGTTTGAGGATGCTGTGAGCTGTGACCCCATGGAACTCTATCAAGGCTAACAAAGTCTCAAAACAAAGAAAAGCTTTCATGTCTGCAGTCAGAAATACAGTCCCCAACGATCCCTGCCTCCTGGTCTTCACACTTTACACTGTGAACCAAGGTTGATCTGTGTGACCAATGCCACGTGACAAGTGATAGTATGTCACTTCCAAGATTCGGTTATAAGAGGTTGCAGTTTCCATTTGTGTTGCCCTACTGTTCTGTCACTCCCTTACTCTTGGGCCACTTGTTCCGAGAGGAACTACGTCATGAGCAGCCCTATGGAGAAGTCCACGTGGTGGGGAGCCAGGGCCTCCTGACAACAGCCACATAAGGGAGCTTGGAAGCGAGTGGATTGTCAGACTCACCCACACCTGCAAAGACTGCCACCCGGGAAGAGATCTGAGTCACAGCCACCCAGTTAAGCTACAACCAGTTTCTCTACTCAGAAACCACGGAAGGAAATTAATGGTGGGTGTTTTAAACTGCTAAGTTCTGGGGCAATTTGTTATATAGTATCAGAGAACTAACAGCATACACGCCTACTGGGTGACCTCCAAACCCCAGCCACAATCTCTACCATTCCTGCCCAGAGCAAAGGGGGGACCCTCCCCGTCCCACGAGAACAGATGAAGAAGCAGGTCAAGACGCTGAGTGCATACAAACACTCCTCGACGAGGACTGATCTCTTCCTTTGCAAAAATAGCATCCATCACCCCCACATGTGACACGGGAAGGAGCCCCTGCAGGGCCGTGATGCTTCCCTCCAGTGCAGAGATTTCACAGTCCCTGGCTGGGTGGGAGGGACCTTTCGCTGACTCCTAATGCTTTTTGTCATTTGGCACTCTGCTTTTAACACTCTACCACACACAGCTGAGACCTGAGTAGAATAATGAAACCACACTTTATTAAGGGCTTTGGGAAAACAACAAAGAAATATAGGACACGACCCATTGAGAAAATTTGGTTTGCAAAGAAAGACATATTTGTTCTCACTGCGTCTGTGTACCTTCCGGAACTCAGAACCCTGGAGTGTCTGTGTAGAAATCCCAGTTCCCAAAATTACAATTGCCAAAAAAGCTATTTGAGTCTTATCTCCTGCCCACTTGGATCCCTATTGCTGTTTAAGGGCCGTGCACCACTTTCCCACTCACCAACAGGGACAGCAGCCAGCCCCAGGCAGGACTTGTATCTGATGGGCTGTAGCTTACAAACATCAGCCACCTTTACACACCAGGGTATCTTGTGACGTTCTGGGGAGGACTACATGCCTACGCTTATGGCAATGCTGCCTCTTCACCCGCAATTCTGTACCAGCTGGCTCCCCTGGTAGGGAACAGCAACCCCTCACCTGTAGGCAGAACATTTTCCTCAACCTTTCAGCAAAAAGAAAGGCCAAAGATTAGCTGATGCTCCTGACCACAGAGCTGCTGGGAAAGCCAGGTCTGGGATGACCGCAAGGATTCCTCCTAGGTGAACATGAAACTCTGATTTCTGATCACACGACCTTCTGGCATCTCCCAATAATAGGTGTGTTGCGTGCTCTGTCCCATAGCTAGACATCCTCCAAACTGGGACCTCAGAGTCTGTCCAATCGAACTGCCTACTTGGTGCCAAAACCCCTACAGCAGAACCCTTTTGGACATCGCAGGTGACAGGGTTCCTACCGCTCCTGAGACTACTGATCTCATTCTAGAGCACTTCTGACATCAGAAAGCGCTGGCTCCCACTGAGCTGAAATTATCCCCCACCTAATTCATGCACCCCGCACCTTCCACGATTGGCTGTGGCTCTACCATCTGGCCTGTGTCACATGGCTTGTCTTTGATGGCAGGCCATCAAAGATGTGGTGACAGTGACTGTGTGGCCCCATCATTTCCATACCAACCATTCTTTATATGAATGACATTGTTCATCAAATTATTCACTGTTCTCCTCTTCTATTCTCACCATATTCCCTGGAATATGAAAAATCTAAACTCAATACTTAGATAAAGTCTGGCCCGTTCAAATAAAGCCAGATTCTTACTTCCTTTAGTGTGGTTGCTATAATTCTAATATAATAATGCAGATTACACTAACTTATTTAGAAACTCTATCACCCTGTTGGTTCCCAATAACTTGTGGTAAACACAGCACACACAAACAAATTTCCTATCTCCTTTTCAAATAAACTGCTGTTAACCCAGGTACCACCACCCAACCCTCAGAAACTCAATGTGGGAATCTAATTCAAGACTATATTTGTTTTATATTTTTTGTAACTGAGCAAAAAAAAAGTCTTTGTACAAAATATTAACAGATACCTACATATAATAGGTTTTTAAAAATGAAATAAAATGAAAATATATGCAGACAGTTTTATTCGAAAGTGAAAGCTATACAACAATGAGAAACATTAACAGCAAACCCAAGTACGAATGAAGATACACCTCTGAATTCCCGTGTTTCACTCAGCATCAAAACCACCGATCGGATCATCCTTTCCTTGTACATTATCCTACATCCGCAATCTCTGCCTCTGGTTGGAACCCTGGATTTCATTTCATTGCCTGTGATATTCCCGAGGTGTGTATCACTGGCTATTTTAGGGGTGAGCATCCTTCCTGTGTCCATTGTTAGTCCCTACACAGCACAGAGAAAAGTCACTACCCATCACAGTCCGTGACTATATATTTATTCTTGTCAAGTTTCACTTCATTCATTCTAACCCATCATCTCAGTCTCTAGGGACTTTTAATGAATTATTTCAAACCTGCAGAACAGTATCAGTGATCATATAATGGCCAGGCATCTACTTACTGCTTCAGAAAGAACTCACTTCAGGTCTGACGGGAATTCCCAATACACCCTCCTTTCTATTCTCTTTTCTCAAAGTGAGCCGCCATTTTGAACATGTGGTTTATTATTCAATGCATCTATTTACAGTTTTGCTATATCATGTTATCCTTCTGCTTTTAAACTTTGTATGAATAGCTCCAGATCCTACATATCCCTCTGAAACTTGCTTTGTTTCACTGTAATTGTCTTTGGATATTTAATCTTGTTGATAAGTGTAACTGTAAATTACTCGTTGTCCCTGCTCGGTAGTAACCCCAAGTCCAGATGTGAGATTTACTTGCTTTCTAGTGTGTGGTCATTAAGGTCTGTTTCCCATTTCCTCTATCACAAAGATGCTGTGATGAACATTGCCAGGCAGGTTTCTCTCTGTGCATCTTCCAGAGTGTCCCTAGTCATAGGCCAAAGAGGACAACTGCTGGGTCATGAGTTTATCCATCTTCTGTCTCACTAGATATTGCCAGCTTGTGCCCCGAAGCCACTGAGCAAGTTCCTCCGCCAGTGTTGGTGCGGGATAGGCCCCTGTCTCCACACCCTCACCAGAGGTCAGCTTATTGACCAATCTGATAGTGTAAAAAAGTTTCTTGTCTACCTCCTACGTGTCTTTAATTTTTATCTTGCCTCGTCCCTTTTTCATGTGGTCTATTAATTAGAATGTTTTCGGTTACAAGTGACAAAATGCCCAACTAAAAGCAGCTAAAGCAGAATAAGGTGGCCAGAGTAGGGTGGCTCCATAGTTGTCAGTCTAGGGGCACCAGGACAAGGTGCTTCCATTTTTCTTCTCTAGTATCTTCACCTCTGATCTTTAACCTGTCTTCTCCTGGTGGCAAGGTAGCTGCCCTACAACCTCACACAACTGCAGCCAGAGGCAAGGAGGTAGTTCCTCGTCCTGAGCCTCTTCTCAGCAGTGAGGGATTCCTTGCCAGAGACGCCCTGCCCAGACATGCCTGGTTTCCCTTCATACCATGTTGGTTAGGGTGTCCTGACGTGTTCAGGACTAAGGCAATGACAAGTAAGAGGAATGGAATTTCCACAGACATTTTAGACTAATCCACATTCATCCTATAGGATGGAATGTTCCCCCTCCCCTAAGCCCATGGGAGGATGAACTTCCAAATTCAGCTCTTTCATCAATAAGGAAGGATGGAGACAATGGGTGTTGGGTAGCAGAGATGGATGTCTGCCACGACTGAATAAAGTTCTTTAAGGCTAGCGTCTAGAAACACCCATTCTTGGTGATGAAGCTGCTCCTATCACAGGCAAGAACACCAGCAGTTTCTTTGAATTTCAATTCAAAAACTGTTTTAAACATGGATCTCCATGAATTCTTCCAACCTCATACTTTCTGCACCTACTGTTCTTATTCTAAGAATTCCTGATTGTTTTCTGAAACCTGCCGTACACTCCATACTTCAAATCACCATCAGAAAGAGGAGTTCCAATTTCCCAACCTAAACCCCATTTGTGCTCCTCCAAGGATCGCTCTTCCTCAGACACAGCCTCTGTCTCTTCTTAGGACATGAACTGACTTCAGTGGCTTTCACGTTCGCCATTCAGCCAATTCTTCCCAACTAAGGTTATTCCCTGTTGCTTATGGTCTTCTAGAGTCTCAAGTTGGTATGGAAGCATTTTTTTTAACCTTCAAAATAATAAATGTGAGTAAACTTGGTATAGAAGTACATAAGCCTATCACTTGTTCCTCTGTCCTTTGAGATCAGAACCAAAGATCCTTTAAAATTGACACCAGAGACCAAAAGTTTTTCTGAGCACTGATTCATTACTCATCAGCCACATCAGTGATTAAATATTTAAGTGCCAAGAAGTCTGTGATTAAATATTAATTTCCAGCCCGTCTACTATGAAATATTTAAGGGCTGGTGGGTCTGAAGCATGCAGCTTTCAGCCCAGAGCAGAAAAGAGCCCTGTCAAAGGCCGGACACTTGATGATGGAGCAGGTGCATGAAGATGAGTTGGTGAAGAAGTGTTCCAGGTCCAAGTGCACCCAGATGTTACGACTCCACAGCACTGAGATTATGAACAGCCACACAGGGCTGGTCCCTTTGAGAGTAATAAGTCATCACTCTGAGGAATGAAGACCTGAACTTCTTGCAGGCATTTCAGAGACCAAAGAACTGAGGCTCAGAGAGGTTGTGGGAATGATGTCAAGGTCAGCAGGAGTGGATCTTTACTCCGCTCTCAGATCCACCTTTGAGGAGGAATTGTTTTCCTTTCAGCCCCAAGAACACCACAGGCAAAGAGTTCTTACACAATCTTTTTATCAGTAAGAAATAATTTGCTTTAGTGGTTCAGATGGAGGGAATTTAATACAGGAAATTGGTCACAACATGGGGTAGAAAGGTTGAAAGAACAAATAAGAAAAAAGAATGAGTGAGCATTAATGGGACCAAAAGGGAAAGGGGGCAATGCTTAGAGATCAGAACCTCTTGCTGCTGAGTTTTGGTGCTGGCGTCTCAGTTCATTCTGGAGCCACCAAAGAGGCATTTCCCCAACCAGAGCTGCAGCTGTTGGAAAATCTGCTGACTCTCCCAGCACCAGGCACGGCCACCAGGGCAGTCAGCAATGCCATCCTGTCTGAGTCAGAGCAGAGTGCTTCTCTCGCCCGTCCCCCCTTGACAGTCTCCCACCAGGAACCCTATTGGCAGAGCAGACAGACCCTGCTGGCAAACAAACCAAAGAAATATAGTTTGCAGACTTCTAGCTCCAGTATCTAAAAAGACGTGTGTACAAATAAGAAATATAAAAACAGATAAATAATAGACACCGCCCCTTGCTACCTGAGGGAGACATCGATAGGTTAATGAAGAGAAGTTTGCCCTCCTTTCCTTTTTTCCATCGTTTCACTATAAACTAAGACCATCATGTATTTGAGGAGTTTTTCCAGGGTTTAGTCTTAAAACTACTTCTTAGTCAACCCTAAAACCCAATGGATGTGTGATTGATTTGGTTAAAAATTGCAGGTTTTGTTTTTGTTTACACTTCTCAAATGAACTCAAATTGGCATGGTTATTCAACTCGTAAAATAAAACTTGGAAAAAGACCAACCCAGGTAGGATCATAAATGGTTGATCAATGAGGCAGCTCACCCTCAACCCCAACCCTGTGTGCTGCCAGGAAAACTGAGGGCCAGAGAGGGAAGGCATGGGACTGACCCCAGGTGACTCAGCCTGAACAGCCCAGCCCACTCTGCACTCTGACCACTCGGGCCCCACCTGAGCACACCATGCTCTCTGTCTGTGCCTGGCAAGCTCGTCTTCTACTAGAGATTGTCTTTATTCCTTCTCATTTCTTACATATTCCTTTCATCTCTCCAGTAAATAAGAACAAGAAAAAGAATAATTTATTGGTGATATTTTTTACAGTTTATAAGGCATTTTCAACTTGCATTATCTCCATTGATCACAAGAGAGCCCTGTAGACTGGAGGGACATTTATTCGCATCTCAGAGAGCGATCTGTGGCTTAGAGTTGAAGTGACCTTGCTCAAGGGCACAAGGTAAAGTACCTGCCATATAGAAGATACCAGGAAGTTCTTGTTGAATAAACTATTGAATGAAAAACATAAAGGGTCCAAGTCTTCATTCATAAAAACTAGGGCTGGGGGAAGTGCATTAGCTAGGGCCCAACCAGAAGAAGACTTTGTGAGGAGAGAGACCCGCAGAGAAATGAAGAGGTAGAAGCTGGTGGGGAAATGTTAGTTCCTGAACCTAGGAGGGAGCAGGGAGGTGGTTCCCAGAACCTGCGGAGAGCTGAGCTTCAGTCTACTTCCAGATCTGCCAGGAGGCAGGTTCTAAGTAGAGAAGCTCCTAAAAGCAGGTGTTATTTCCAGAATCCCAGGTCTGGCCCATCGCCTGTGCGCAGTGGTGCACCCTTTGGTATTTGGAGGTATGAGGATAGGTCCTAGAGCTCAGTGGGGCCCACCAGGTTTCTGATTATTTATGTTCTGTGACCTTGTCATCCCTGACCCATTCCCTACCTCACCACCTGTCCTCCTCCTGCCCTGGATCTCATGGGCCTCTGCCCTCTGCCGCCCTCCCCTCAGCCACCCCCCAACATACACACACACACAGAGAGTTATAAAAACAGACAGAACCTACTGGCCAGTGTTTCCCTGATCCCTAATCCAGGGTGACATTCCAAGCAAACCACCACGTCGTTTCCCTTTCTCTCCCTGTTTAGGGGCCTGCCTTTATGCTGACTCCATTTCACTTGTTTTGAGACAAGGGGCAAGATGTGCAGTCTATTACCCTTATAAACCAGCTCCTTTCTTCCTCTCTCAGCCATTTAAAAGGGCCTTTCTATTTGACTGAACAAGAAAAGGAACTCTAAGAGGGGAATTAACATTGTCCCCATTATATCGTCCAATTAACACTTGTCCCGTCAAAGGCTGAGTAGGAAGCTGGGAGCCTTGGTCAATGAGAACTTTTAATCCCTCAGGTAAATGCAAAGTCGCATTGAACACGATCAAAGGGCAGATCTCAATATATTCTCCCCAAGCCCCTCCCCCGCCCCCTCATGCACAGGACTGTCTGAGGCTTCTGAGTTCTGGTTTGAATTAGTTTCAACCCTCCTTTGTGGCCATGTTGGGTGAAAGTGTGGGGGATGGTTGGTCAGGCATTTAAAAACTCACACCAAGGTTCTTAATTCCCTTCAAGACAAAGACACAGACACAGACATGTTGAAGTAATGAAGACCCAACCATCTTCTTTTTTAAAAATCTATTTCCTCTCTGCAGGTACTAGGCTCAGCACCATTATTAGCAAAGTAAATTATGCTAATAACTAATCCTTCGGAGGGGTGGAATTTGGGGGTCAGTTTCTTCATTCTATAGAAAGCCAGCTTAATTGAGATCTGACCCATGAGAAACTGATGGACAAATGGAATTGGGACTTCAACTGGAGGGCAGGAGTCCTTCCTCCAGGGCCTAACATGTGTCCTTTGATATAGTAGACGCTTAAAAAAATTACAAATAGGGCGGCACCTGTGGCTCAAAGGAGTAGGGCGCCGCCCCATATACCGGAGGTGCTGGGTTCAAACCCTGCCCTGGCCAAAAACTGCAAAAAAAATTACAAATAAAGGTATCTGAAAAGGTCATTTACTTAGGGATGAATTTAAGATCTAGATCACTTCAAAAAGGCTCATACTGGTTTACTAAGATGAAAAATAAATACCGGAGAAAAGTAAGAGTAGACTTGTAAGTTGAAGCCCACGACAGGTAAACGCCGAGAAGTTTGTGCTGGCTTTTCCTGCCCGGTTCTTACTGGTGAGGCTCAGAGCTGACAAGGAGATGCACAAAATCAGCAAATCAGCAATAGCAATCTATGTTGTCCAGAGAAGAACTACTGAAATACCCTTAAAACCAAGGATGCAATATTAGCAAATGCAAAAACTTAGAGCAAACATGTAAATAGGACTTCTCTGAAGGAGCCAGCATGCTCCTAGCCTTCTGGATACACAGTCTGGCAAACGGCTTTATAAAATTATACAGAATGGTGTCGCAGGCAGATGTCGCCTCCCTGAGCTCTGCCCCAGAGCTGTGTGTAGTCTGTGCAGTGGGCTCAGCTGCGGAGAGGTGCCATAGATGCACGAATGACAGGGAAAGGCTTGGGTTCGGATCCTTCAGGAGCCTCCACCACCCACAGCAGGTCAGTAGTCTGGCCACACGGGTGTGGCTGGAGCCAGGTTGTCCTGGGAAGCTTTGACCCAAAGCCACGCGACCAAGAGGACCAGATGGATTTCTGACCTGTCAGACAATCAACATCCATCCTGGCTTGCTGGATGTGAGCACCAGGGCCAGGCCAGGCTGTGGGAAAGACAGAAAAATCTTCCCTCAGGTGCCGCAACCCTGAGCACTCTTCCTGCCCCACATGCGCTGACACCAGCCATAGAGCATCCCCGCTGTTCTTCCCTCCTGAGGCTTCTGCACACACCCTTCCTTCACCAGATGCTTCCACCCCACTCAGGTCACACACCCCCCCCGCTTCATCAGGCCTTTGTTCAAACAGCACCTTAGTAGAGAAAGCTGCTCTATCTAGTGAAATGTAGGACACAAGCGTCCCCATCACTCCCACCTTCCGCCCAGCCCTGCTCTGCTGTTTGCACAGTCTTTGGCAACAGGAAACAGTATATATTAAATAAAATGTCTTAAATTAAATATAAAATATTTATGAAATAAAATTCATAAAATATATTAAGTAACATGAAATGTATTGAGCATATACATTAAAGACGTGTATTTCCTCGCAGCTCATCATCAGGGGTATAAGTGCTGGCCCCATCTTCACAGCGCACACCGTAAGCGTGTCCTGCACTTACTGCCCGTCTGCCCCTTGCTATTCCTGTTTCCCTCATGCTTTTCCAGCTCCCTGTGGATGAAATACATGGCGAACAAGTTAATAAGGTCTGTGCGACCGGAACAGGCTGGTCCCCATGCTCCCATGGCTGAGAGAAGTGCAGATTTGTCATGTACAGGTAAGAATAAGAACAGAGATGGACCACCTGGAAGCCACAAGGTATCCTGGAAGGTCACTAATAAGGTATGTCTTATGACAGTGATTCAAGCTGTTTTCTTAGAACAATAAACATTAAATCAAATCTTCAGAATCCCAGTGTGTAAAACCCAGTTAAGCTGATGATACTAGGGCTCAATCAGAGGTGGGATCTCGAAGTCTTGCCTTTTTTTTTTCACTCTCTTGCTCCTCCCCACTCAGTGGCACTGGTGTAGTCACTAGACGATGCTCCATGTACCTCTCCTAGGTAGGGTCAAGGTTACCCTCCATTGCAGCGGCAAGACTTCAAGGCAAACATGACTTGGATATTTCAGTTCTTTTCATTTATGTTTTGGTGACTCTTTCATGATATCTGAAAATGAACATAAGTATGTCACCACCAGAAAGAATTATTATTGGTCAATCCCAAGCACAGAAAGACCAGAGCCTAAATATGCAAACAGTGTCCTGGCCACTGAGCCACACAGAGAGAGGCAACCTCTAGTCCTCAAGCCCTCAGCCTCCCTGCAGACCACCTCCTCCTGGAACGTTCCATGAGGTAAAGGCCACACAGATCTGCAGAGTTGGCATCCACGGCTCCTATCACTAGTGGGTGCTGAAACTCAGTGCCAGGTCTGGGGAGAGGTCAGAGAGGTATCTAGGGTGCAAAATTTGAGGCTCATCACTCTCGTGGTGGAGCCAGTCCTCAGGTGCACCCATGTTCCCGCCCTGCTGGAATATTTGCCCAAAGTGTGAACTCCAATTTTCTGTACCCTTCAGAGGGAAGCATCTAGAATTCACTTCTCTTACTAACATTGACCATTTCTCAATGAAGAAGGCTGGTGAGCTACCACGCTAAAGACCCTTCACCATCAAGGGTGAGTAGAGGGCACGAAAGAACACCCCATCCGGAAGCATCCTTATTAAGAAAGCCATGTCCGCACACTCACACAGTCACTAACAGAGCCACACACACACAGCAGAGGCAACGGGGATGCCACCAGCTCGGTCGGGTTCTCTCCATTTCTCTGGGTCCTTACGGTGCTGTGTGGAGGAGGCTGGGTCAAAGTGGGCACGAAACTTTGTGACCTGTTCATTTCAAAAGCATTAAATTGTTTCCAAAGCTATAAAGAAAGATGTCAGTGTGGAAAATGGTCAGAAAGAAGATGGAACATAATTTGGAAAGTCAGTTCGCTGTTTGTGACTGCAGGGGTCCACGGTTTTCTAAAAAGAGCTCTGTCAGCAGAATGAGCAGCGGCATTGTAATTCAGAGCAGTCAGATTGAGAACCCTGGCAGTGGGCGGGGTCTCATACATGTCACCGCCTCTTCCCACCACCTCCCAAACCATGGGAGGCAGGAGGCACAGTGCTGTCCTCAGCCAAACCCACACCTCCCTAGCCATGTACTAAGGTACTCAACCACTCGGTGCCTCAGTTTCCCTATTTATAAAGTAGAAATTGACTAACTCTGAATTCATTGAGTTGTCGGGAGGATTAAATGAACACACACTCATACATGCAAACAGTCCCTGCACCTGGGCTATGTATTACATAATTGGTGACAATTACTTTTACCATCCCCATTTTACTTTTGAGGTCATTGAGATGTTGGGTTACCCAGCCAGTGAGCATCCGAGCCAAGATTAGATCTGAGGTCCATCTGATGGCCACTATCAGCCCTGTCTGTGAGCAGCTAGTGTCCCATAAATATTCTCTTTAGATCTATGTAGGCTCACAAGGCAGGAGAATTGATCTCAGGACCATCTCAGAGGACATCCCTGCTCTGCCAGCAACTGCCCTGAACCTTCCTGGCTGACACTCCTGTCTCTCCTCTCAATAGTCTTCACCACTTCATACCATGAAGGATGCAGGGCTGGAAGGGTCAGTCTTGTTTTGCAGATGAACCAGCCACGGCTGAGGCAGTTAAGGACTCTGGGTCTCACAGTCAGGAAGAGGCTCATTGCGATGGGCTCAGATTTCCCATCCCGTGGTCCAGCCCCCTCCAGCCCTGTGACCACTCCCCTTGTGCCAACATTCCCTCTTTCCAGGGCTGAGGAACGCTCCCACCCCACCCCTAGGGAGCCCCCCCAAAAGCCTTAGGTTCTAGAAAGCACCTCTGAAAACAGCCGATCCAACCAGCCCTCCTGTTGTGCAGATGAGAAGCCAGAGGCCCCGATGGGACGAGGGCCTATGTTCTCAGAGGGAAGGACAAGTCTCCAACACATCTTTTGACTCCTGAGCTGGAGCCCGTCCCCCATCCTTCTCTCCCAGGTTCCAGAACACCACAGATGCTCTCAGGTCCCCTAAATCTCCATTCTCCCCTCTATCTCCCCTTACCTATACCATGTCCCTATCTCTGAAAAAGGCATTTGTTAGGCCTTCTTCCCAATTACTTTCTTCTCTTCAGCTGTGTGGCTTTGGGCAAGTCACTTAACTTCTCTGAGCCTCCAATTTATTTCTCTTATCTGTGAGAAAGGGGCCGGTGCCCCACATCCTACTTTGCTTTGAGAATTAGGTGCAAAAAGTATGCAAACACCTAGTTGCTGGTCAGAAAATGATAGCCGTCTCCTCCTTTTCATATAGTCATTTATTTTAAGTTATAATATGAAGTAATTACTATTTAACTATTTATCCTCCAGGGTCTGCTAAGTGTTAGGTACTGTTCTAAACACTGGCAACCTAGTGGGCAAGACGCTCTGAATCCGTGACCTCACGGCATGTACATTCTGGGGCAGGGGATGTTGCCAGATACAGAGAGCATTTTTAAATACACTCTGGTGAAAGGGCTGCTCTGGAGTGCCAGGGAAGATCTGATGTGACAGCTGGGCAGAGATGGAATGAAGTAAACCCACAGAGAGGAGAGAGGAGAGGGCCCCCTTACCCACCACCCCATCGTCACCATCCTCCCAACACAGAGACACCTGAGCATGCCCCGTTCAGAGCAGAGGCCCTTAGGAGCTATGTGGGTGACAATGACAGAGTGCCCTTCCAAGGGGTTTGCTTCCGTGTTCCTGCAGCACAGTTCCCCAAGTCTCCTCCCAGGCCTTACCTGGTTGAAGGAACCAGTCTGGGCTCTGCTTGGCCCAGCCTCCTACACACCATCACCACATCTCCCCACACTTCCAACCAGGACAAGCTGCATCGGGCAGTTAACTCAGTGAGAGATCCACAAGTTTAATGGTTCAAAGAGTGAAAATCTGCCCCAGCCCAGCCCGTGAAGGGGGCCTGCTCCAGATAATCCATCACCTGAACCTTATTCTTAAGCTCCACCCTCCTGGACCCAGTACAGTACGTGGGACTGGCAAAGCACTGAAAGCCCAGCCTTGCAATCTGGGCTTGAGCATGTACCTGATCTGTGAGTTTTTCACCTGCTTATCGGTATGCCCTCCCGAGGTCCACTGCATGTAACTGATTAGACGTAATGATTAATGATAGTGTAATGATTAGACGTGTGTGTGCGCGCACTCAGATGTGTGTACACACGTGTATATGTATGCACATGTATGTATGCATGCCGTGTGTGTGCATGTATCATGTGTGTATAAGTACGCAAACACTCTTCCCATTCCTCATCTCCTCTCTTCTTCCTCGCTGCTTACACCACCTTCTAACCACTGTAATCTCAAGCACATAGGATGCCAAGAGGAAGTCAAGGAATGCCTCTATAATTGAGAAGAAAGTAGAAAAAAAAACAGGCCACATAAGAGCAGCCAGACAGGGACATTGCAGCATTAGGTAACACATTTGCAACCATTAGGTCTATTACCTAGTAGCATCCTGGCCTTCCTCTGTTACCAGATATCTTGGGCACCATTGTTCTTTTTGAATGGGGAAAATACCTCTTTGGGGAGAGGCAGGGATGGCCCTTGGGAGGGAGGAGCCCCAGATCTCCAGATCTGCCCCCTTGCTTCCAGAAGAGAGTGTGTCTACCCGCTTTTCAACAGTTCCCTAAGGGATCTCCTCACCTGCCCTCCTTTCCCCAGGATCTAACCCCTTAATTCCACTGTATTTCACAGCCTTGGGTTAATACTAATCATTCAACTTAGTTGGCATTCATGCAGAAATCAACACTATGATTGACAGTAATTAACTCAATGCCATCTAATGTTTTTGTGTATCCCATATTTCTTGAGGTGCTTCTGAGTCTTGGGAGGGATACTGATGTCTCCGACACAGATCCTCACCTCCAGAAGCTCAGCATTCTGTGATATTGTGGAAATCCAAGGGTGGATGTAGGTGTGGCCTAGAGATCCCAGGATGCTTCCTGAAGGAAGTGCCCTTTAAAGGGGCTTTGAAGGACAAAGAAAAAGTGAATATGAAGAAAACTCATGAAGAAATGCCTCAAGGCAGGAACCTATGTGAGAGGTTTTCAGGGAATAATGCCTAAAGTTAATGGCTAGAAAATAGAGACACAAGGAGCTGCTGAAGTTAACAGATGCAAACCCTTCTTCCATGACATGTATTAACTTTTGCAAATGTAGGTATTATTTCCAGTCAGGAAAGGCAAGGAGGGGACAAGTGAGAAGCTGTGAAAGCCATACTAAGAAATGTGTTTCTTATCAATTAGGAGCCAGTAAAGAGCCTCTGCAGGAGACCAGACTGGGCTCAGGGGCTGGGGAGAGATGAGGCCAATATTAGTGGCAACAGGAAGAGCTAATGAAGTCCTAAGGCAAGGCAGGGAAGAGGGATCACAGATCGTAGATGTGAGTGATGCAAAACACAGGGTCCACTCAGCTGCAAAATCAGACAGACACAAATGCTTCCTTCCCCACTGGCCTTTGTTACTACTCGTGGGACTCTGAGCAACAACTCTGAGCCTCAGTTTCTCATTGGTGCAAAGATGTTCCTGCCTCCTGCTCCCTGTGGTTTCCGTGTGGATTACGTGAAAATTTGTACCTCCCCCACAATAGTACCCAGGTTTATCTCCCTTCCCGCTCTAGCTTCCCAAATGGGAAACTAAGAGGAGGAACACCTTTGCCCAAAGATACTATGTTCTGTAGTCATCGTCCATCAGCCGCCCATCTTTGTATGTCTTCAGCCCCTGTGACATTTCTTTAATTGTACACCAAACAGATTATCATTTGGCAAATCACAAAACATATCAATCAAAGGACGAAAGAATCTATTAGTTACTCACATTCAGAATCACTCCTATTAGATTGAGCATCAAACAGTAAATGAAAAAAAGAAAGATATAAATACATTCTGGGCAGCTGTTAAGTTGGATACGTGGAGAGGCTGTCTTCTGTGTGTGACTTGACAGTATGTCTCTCACTATGGCCGGCTGACGCCCACCCTGGCATGATGCAGGAAGCTAATGAGACATTTCCAGATAGTTGCTATCCAGAGACAGGACAACAAACTAAGGTCTCAGGGCTCCTTGTGACCACAAGGGGGTCAATGCTTCCTTTCCAGGACCCCCAGCAAGTCTCTGCTTGTCTGAAAGTAGCTATCTTTTTATTAGTCAGGCTTACAAAGTGAAGGAGCAAGCCCTCCACCCAGGAGCAAAGAGCTCAGAGCCAGCTGGAAATCAGAGGAAACCCAAGGTCATTGGCCTGGATGGTCCAGGTTTGATCTTCGACACAACAGACCAGAAGCTGGATCAGTAGGAATCCCAGCTCCACAACCTCCTAGAAGTGTGCTCCTGGGCAGGTTGCACTAAATGTGGAGCCTTAGTTTCCCCATTTCCAAAATGAAGGCCATAATACTACTCAGCAGGGGTGATCAGACAATCAAAGGAGATAGTGTATGTAAGAGCACTTCGGCAATTAGAAACCGTTGTTCCTCCAGGAGATATTATATGGATGACAATTGGCTCCCCTGAGCATTAGCCTTTCAGTAGAGCCTCCCCTGATAAGCTGCCCCAGGCCTGGTGCGTGAGGGGGAGCAGGGTTGGGCAGGATGAATTGATGTTTTGGAACACTCACTCAGGTTCCATCCATGCAGCAGGCCCCTGTGCTGTCCATCCCTTCCTGGTCACTCAGGTATTCTGTGTCTCCACTGTGTTCCCAAATAGGTGATCCATCCTGCCTAAGTCACTGCACATCTCCAAGCATAACAGCTTTTCATCTCCTTAATGGGCGTGGTGCTATCTGTCCTGGCCATGTCAGGAGCCTGTGGCCAAGCCCATTCAGGAAATGCATGTGTGCTTTGAAAGCAAGAATCTTAGCACACACCACATGTTGAAATACCACTCCTGCCCATCCTTCCCTGTGAACTGTGTGAACTCAGGCAAGTTATATGGCCATCCTGAGCCTCAGTTTCTTCTTCTACAGATACATATATTTAGAAGTACTTAATGCCTGGGGTCATATGAAAAAATCGCCCAATAAGTGAAGTGGCCAGAAGCACCATCCGTGGTCCGTGGTAGCTGCTTGGAAAGAGATGGTCTTTTCTTTCCCTTCTCTCATTCCTCTCTCCTACTCTGCCCCCAGGGAAGTTTAAATCTTTAAGTTGTTGTTCAAGATCCTTGGTAAACTATAAAGCAACCTGAAAAGCTTCTTCAATCTCCTTTATCCAGGATTTAATTTTACCCTGATCGGGAAAAATTAGTGTCTAGGACCTATGCACTCCTGCCAGGAGAGCCAGGCACAGTGGCTCACCCCTATAATCCCAGTGCTTTGGGAGGCCTTGAGGCGAGGAGGTTGAGTCTACATAGTGACCTAGTAAGCTTGATTGCACCACTGCACTCCAGTCTGGGAAACAGAGTGAGACTTCATCTCTTAAAAAAAGGAAAAAATAGTTCTGAACCATCCAGCTAAGGTAAGTGACTGGACAAGAGACTTTTCACTATAGAGTAAAACCATCACACACAACATCTCTGATCAAATGCTTACAGGGCCCCCTTAAAAAAGGAAGGGCGCCACCTAAATCATGACAGCATGATGTAAACCCTTCCCCAGTATATGATCTAGCCTTATTTTAGGAAGTGGATCTGATTATTCCTTCCCTATGGGTACAGGAACATGAAAGGCCTCTGAGTAACTGATCCAAGATTAATTTGTTCAGGGCCTACCAGGTGACAAGTGTCATGATAAGCACTTGGGATGAGGTGGTGAAGAAAACAGAACAGCAATAAAGCCATAAGAACCAGCATGACAAATGTCAGATATAGCCTCCCAGAACCTACCCCCATCCTGGGGCCCCGAGAAGACATTTGCTGAGGCCTGGAGGATGAAGGCCAAGACCAGGAAAGGCTGGAGAGGAGAGCATTCCCAGCAGGTGCGCCCAGAGCAAGTGTGGTCCAGAAGGACAGGTGAGTCTCTCTGGGTTCAAAACTGAGCTCAACCCAGAACAAAGGGCTGGGGACCCACCCAGTCCAGGCAGGATTGTCTGTGTTTGTACACTTGTATTGTTTCTGGGGGGAACATGGGTAGTTTCCGTGGACACTGAAAAGAATCCATCACTTCCCTCCCCTCCCCTAGGTCAAGAACAAGTGTGCAGGGCTGCTGACACAGTTCCCTTCTCAGCAACCGTGCTGCACTTCCACAGGTAGATAAACTGAGACATGCTGGCCTCTCCCTCACAGGGAAGTGGCTGATGCCTCTCAAAGCATGTCTTGACCATCATATCCACAGCTCAGAAAAAGCCCTGCTCACCACGTGGGACCCAGCTGCGTGCTCTGAGCAGAGGCAACATGGCAAGGGGGCATCTCTGGGGTTACATCAAGGTCACTAATGGCGGGAGTGTTCCTCACCAGATTCCTGTCCTGAGAGCTCATGGATTATTCATGGCCAGTGAGAGCACCAGCTTCCTTCCGAGAGAGTGTGGTTGTCCAGGCCGGGGGAGGTGGGCCCAGGGACACCCTCCATGGGCAGCAAGCAGGCCTGGTGGTGCTGGCCCTGGGCTGGAGGTGCTCTCTGGGGAGCTAGGAGCTGGGACCAGAGCCACGTCTGGCCGACCCAGCCCCCTCCCGTGGGCACTCACCACTGTGGCGCCCTGGCCGGCTGACTGATGTGTCCATCCATAAATAATTTACACCCTCCATCCAGGAAATGGACCACAGAGATGCCAAAGCCATTAGAGGCCCCGTGGATGGGGGAAGGAGATGCAGAAGGGAAGAAAACACAGAGGTCTTAGAGCCGGAGCAGCTTTCTGGGCAGGTCCCAGCTGCAGGGAGCCAAGCTCACTCATCTGAGGTCTCACGCAGCCCCACGGATTTGTGTCATTACCTTTGTTTTCCACGTGGGGAAAACAAGGCTCAGAGAGGTTAAGGGACTTACTGCAGGCTGCACACTTGCACTCAAGCCACACCCTCGGACCCTAAATCTGTCTTTTGAGCAGAAGGGATTTCATTAGGAAATCACCGTTTACTCTTTATTACTATTCTGTGCCGAAGTCACCGGGAGCTGGTCCCTGTGTGTGACCAGATCCTTTCTTCCACCTCAGGCCTGGACTCTGGTCTTCCTACCCTGCTGGGCACCAGAGGGTCCATACCCCACTAGGATGAACCCCCCTCCCCCAGGAACAAGCTCTGAGAGGGCACAAGTGTGAGCACTATGTCGCAGGAACCACATGGAACAAGAATGTGGGACCCCACAGCCTGGCCCAGTTCCTAATTCCCCTTCCTTTTCAGGGGGCTGCCTCTGGGGTCAGATGTGTCCCCACTGCCAGTTAAACACCCAATGTGTTTCTGCCCATAAAGGCAATAGCTGGGACCTGTGTGCCTTCCCAGAGCCCAAGAATACCCTCCTGTGGCCTATGCAAAGCCAGCATGCTCCCCCATGGCTGGGCAATCCCAACGCCCACACACCCAGCCAGTGATCGAAATAAAGCTCAGACCGAAAAACAAGCTCTCTCTCTGGTCCACACAAGGGAAATAAAATACAACTCCAGGGCAGATGCAGAAACGAGCCTGTGGTGTATCGATCATTTCTCAGAAAGGAGGCCCGTGCTAGCAAAGAGCTCTGATGTGCTCATGTGAGTGTGTGTAGGTGTGTGTACGTGAGTGTGTGCGTGAACGTGCACTGCGTGTGTGCGTGTGTGGGTGTGCACGTGCCAGCTTCACAGGAGGGTCGCTGCACCAGACCACGTGTTTTCACTTCCTAGGGCTACTGGGGCAAATTACCACAAACTGGGTGGCTAAAACCCACAGAAATTCATTCTCTCCCTGTTCTGAAGGCCAGAAGTCCAAAACTGAGGACTCTGTCCCGTGCCCCTTACCTCCTGTCCTCTTCCGGCTTCAGGTAACCCCAGGCATTCCTTGGCTTGTCTCAGCCTCACTCCAGTCTCTGCCTCCGTGTTCACAGGGACGTCTTTCCCCGTGTTTCTGTGGCCAAATTTCCCTCTTCTGATAAAGACACCAGTCACATTGCATTAGGGTCCACCCCACTCCAGTGTGACCCCAACTTAGCTAATGACACCTGCTATGACCTTATTTCCGATTAGGACTTCAATGTATCTTTCTGGGGAACGTAAGTCAGCCACTAACACCAGAACAGATGAGAAAACCTTGGTAATAAGAGTTAGGCAAGAATCACTGGATCAGGGCCCCCTCCTCCCACCACAGGGTCTGTGGTGGCTTCTTGCAGGCGCAGCCTCTGGCAGAGGGACAGGGCATTTGCAACAGGGCAGGGGGTCTGCAGCAGCTGTGGACCCAGGCGCGTTCCTTCCCATGCTACTTTTGAGGACCTTGTTAGCAAAGAACCAATGCTCTCTGGTTCCACATGGCTGTCTTGTCCTCCAAATCCAAACAGCACTCCTTTTGTTCAGCAAATACAAATGGTGCGCAAAAATGTGTTATACACATTTTAAGAAAGGAAACAACAGTATCAGAATTGTAATACTCAATATATACCACTTGTGGATGAATATATGAATATAAGCCACGTTTGAGCACCTCTTTTAATCGCAGAAGCCAAAGGTGACATATTACTTTGTAATACAGTTTTTTCCTTGCTTAAGATGTGTATAATTGTTTTTTGGCACACTGTGTATTTACTTAGCAACTACTCCCTGCCAGCGCCAGCATGGTGCCCTGCAGCTCCCGGGACCACTGAGAAGGTGCCCACCCCAGAGGTTGGAGGATTCGAATAAATAGATAATTACTAATTTATCATAGACACCATGATAAAAAGATGTCCAGATGCCATGGGGCACAGAACAGCAACAAGCTGATCTCTGCGTCATCTTTTTCACTCACACCAGTCTCTCTACCTGACCCAAAGTGGACGTGTTGTCTTCAGTCAATATGCACGAATCAGTTTTCTTTTGACACTTAGCAGATGGCTTACTGCAGAATCACAGAGGACACCAGACAGGTAAGTAGGTTCACAAGCTCCCTACCAGAACCTTCAGCAATTCAGACCATGGAGCGGAAGAAACAGAGGAGCCCACAATAGTCCGGAAAACCACCCAAGCAACATAGCCTTCTGGTGCCCACAGTAGTGCCTTGCACCTCTGCACCAATGAAAGTCCTAAAAATGCTTTTTTCACTCAGGGCACAAGTGCAACAGAGTACAGGACCCTGGAGGTGACTGCATATAACAGAGCCTCAGGTTTGAGATTCCACATCTCCTGCACAGAGCCCTGGCAGTGCCACCCTGGTGACAGCTGCAGGGATGGCCATGTGAGGCAGTCCATCCTATAGGCATTTTTATAGGAGATGACAGCTTCCCCACCGCACAGCCTGCATCCCACGGGAGGCAAGGAGCAGCTGGTTATCCACAAAAGAACTTTGATGTCAATATCAATTCTCTAGACCATGAACAGTCAGTTCACAAAAAGGAAACAAAGAGCCAGTAAGTGCATGAAAAATGTCCGCTCCATCTCATAGGCCAGGAAACGCAGATTAAAGCAACCACAGATTTCCAGAGTGTGTTTATTAAAATAACTATCTACATGTATCTATTTGGTGAGACTCAGGGCAGGAAAGATGCCATGAAATGAGCAGGGCCATTCATTTATGGGAGAGAAAAAGTTGGAACACCCCTTCTGAGAAAGAAAGAAATTGGGCAATATATACTAAGACCCTTTAACAATGCATAGATTTTGGCCCACTTCTAGTAAACTATATTCAGAAAATAATCCAAGTATGTTTTAAATAGAAAGGTGACTCTCACAGAACTGTTTACCATAGAACAAAATAGGAATGGGAAACAACATAAATGTCCGATAAAATGGACAAGATCAAATAAATAATGGTATATCCAGGAGATAAAAAATTATGATGCCACTGAAACTACATTTTGAGACAATTTAATAAATGAGAAAATGTCTATTAAAATAGAAAGTGGAAAAAATAGAAAATGGAAGGAATATTTATAGTACCATTTGTTATCAACTATATCAATATGTATTTTTAAAGACTGGAAAAAGATATGCTAAAACAGCAATAATGACTACTTCTGTGAGTGAGATTATAGATTACATGAGAAATGTTTTCTCTTCTATAATTTCCAAGTTTATTTTAATAATTATATAGACTGTTGTGCTCACTTAAATATACTAACACTAATTGACCTTGTTTTAAATATATGTATTTGGGCAGCACCTGTGGCTCAAGGAATAGGGCACCAGCCCCATATATGGGAGTTGGTGGGTTCAAATCCAGCCCCAGTCAAAAACTGCAAAAAAAAAAAGAAAGAAAAGAAAAGAATTCTTTTTTTTAAAGAATTTAAAAAATTTAAAGAATATTTTTTTTAAAAAATAAAAATATGTATTTGTGTTTATGTGTTCAATAACTTTGGCAGGACTCAGCTACAGCCCAACTAAGAATGTTGCTGTAGGTGAAATAGAAGGTAGGAATGACTTCCTCAGAATTAATATACCAGGCATTTTCTGTATTAAATTGTTGGGTGTTGTACCATTTTTCTAAAGATTTAGAAATATTGGGGTCAACTGAAAGACTGCTAACTTTTCAAGGTCAAGCTCAAGTTTCACCTCTCACTGAAAGACATGAAAACTGAGTCCACAGACACTTCCTCCTCCTTGGAAACCCTTTGGGTGTGACATATGATTTAACTCAGTGAGCATCGAATGCTCAAGACTCAGTCACTTGTCTTCATTCTGTGTGTGTTATTTCTTCTTTGCCAGTGTTTATACTCTTGAGAACAGATGTATCAGTTAGCTATTGCTACATAACAAACCACTCTTTTTTTTTATTGTTAAATCATAGCTGTGTACATTAGTGCAATCAAGGGATACAATATATTGGTTTCATATACAATCTGAGATATTCTCACCAAACTGTTCAAAGTAGCCTTTATGGCATTTTCTTAGTTATTGTAATGTAGACATTTGTATTCTGCCTTTAGTAAGTTTCACCTGTACCCATTCTAAGATGCACCGTAGGTCTGGCCCCACCCATTACACTCCCTTCACCCTAACCTTCCCCCCTCCCTTCCCCATCCTTGGCTCTTTCCTCATAGTCTTGTGCTACAGTTGGGTTATAGCCTTCATGTCACTCTTTAAAAAATCACAGCTCTATGAATTTTCTGGGAATTGGCTATTCTTGGAAGAACTCACTCATGGGTTCATGGATAGACAAAGAACTAACTGGTCTACCAGAAGCTTCAGTTTATATGACTTGTTTTCTCTCTGTGTATTTTCTTAGTCTCCAACATGGTAACCTGGGCCTTTTCTGACATGGCAATATGATTCAAAGTTGGTAAATGGAAACACACAGGGCCTTTTGAAGCCAAGGCTCAGAACTGACAGGCTGTCACTTCTGCTGTATCTCATTGGCCAAACGATGTCACATGGCAAGCCAAGATTCAAGAAGTGAGGAAATAGACCCCACCTGTTCATGAGAGGAGCTGAAAAGTTACATTGCATAGACAGAGGAAAGAAAATAATCGAGGTCATTGAGTCACGGAGGTGCAAGGTTTTTCAATTCCATAGAATGCCTAGTAATTCACTGAGTATATAATATACGCACCAACCTTGTGACTGATTACTAACAGCCTAATGACCACTTTTTTTCTTCTCTCTGTTCTGAATTGCAGGAGGCTGGAAGCCTGGAAACTACATACATGCCCAGATTCTCTGGCCAACTGGCTTCAGAGAGATCTCTGCGAAGGGGAGGCCCGGCCGGAAGATTGAAAGGCGGGAGAAAGAGGGAAGCCATCTTAGTTTTCCTACTTTCACTTCTAGCAGCAGCAACAGAATTGGCGTGGAGGTGCGGCTGCTGGGTTTCTGCTCAGGCAAAGCAGATCCCCTGGTCATTGCAGGAAATGGAAGGATGTGTCAGCAGCATGACACTTGTGTCTCCAGCCAGGAGAGGAGCAGCCTGTAGCAGTCTCAGGGGCAAGGCACAGAGGAACAGAGCAAAGCAGGCACTTGGTGCCTCCCCAGAGCCTGTGCCACTAATGGCAGCACCTTCCTGATCTCTGGAAAAGCTGTTTTTGTTGCAGCAGTAGCATCAGCAGTCACCCCAACATCTTGGACTCTGGGAAACCCTGAGTTTGGTTGTCTGGGTATCTAGGGAAAATGGCACACTGGTAAGCACTTTACTAGTACTAGTAGACCATGACGAGTGGTCCCTATAATGCAGGGACAAAATAGTTACCTAAGTTATAGCCTGAAGTGGTTTGTAATCAAGTTACTGACGATATTGAGAGTAACAATTACGACTTGGATGGGTGGAGAGGTGCAGTTCTTGATTGCACTAGAAAACTTACATGAAGAGAACAAGAAGATGTACATTAAATACCTGGCTTAATGCACCATCTAAAAATCATCCATGTCAGCCCTAAGAGAACTTCCAGTTTACTATAGCCTCATGGTTGATACAGGTGAAAATCAGACCCAAATTTTAACACTACAGGTTTCAGCATTACAATATAAACTATCCTGGTCAGGTTTGATATACAACATTGCCTGGGGAAAAAGTGGGAATTACAAATATTATAACATATACATTTAAATGGCCTTAGATCAACATGAAAATCTATACCTAGCAAATACTCTTGAGTGTTTTTTTTTCTGCAGAAGCAGACTGTCCTGTCCTGAGGAATCCCTGTAATCCAAACCTACCACCATGACGTAATACATAAAATAATTACAAACTGGTAGAGTTAGAACTTTCATGCTAAGGTGCTCCTAAAGACACCACGGAAAGAACAGGCTGGGCTCTAAAACAAACTTCCTTCCAACCTCCTTAGTTTAAAGTTAGGTAAAGTGAGTCCCTGAGAAGGTATGACAAGAACCCTAAACCCTCCCCACGATGTTCCTCAAATGAAAGAACAGAATATTTGCAGACACAAATTGAAGTCTTTTGTACTGAGCCCACTCAAGGAAGGTTCTCTCTATTCATTCCTAAGAGTATCATCCCTACCAAAAACAACACAGCAAGGTGACGTAATCGATAACTTTACAAGTGTCACTACTTCTTGCTATACTTTATCAACATGTATTCATTCTAGTTTTATTTTCTTAAGCTCAGCCAAAGAAACTCTGATACATACCCTTTGGAAGGTGGCCAGTCACTCTCTGTGGAGAGTCACAACATTCAGCCTTGACTTTCATGGGGAAAAGCTGGCCTTGTCCAGGAGGATGTTTTAGTAACTGAGCAGCTATTACAGAAAGAACCACACACTTTCTCAACTGAACCCCTTGGGCACCATCCTTAACACAATATGGAAGCTTCCTTTCTCCTTAGGTTTGCTCAGACATGGTATATTTTCCATGGCAACATGAGGGGGTAATTTAACCACTGCTAAACTTGAAATCACTGATTTACCAACACTTTCCCTCAACCAAGTGACTGCTGGTGTTCCACGCCTCCATATCAGAAGCATGGAGGTTGGTGTCATACGTCTTCCGTCCTATGTTGTGTAATGATTTCCAGATGTGTATAATAGAAGTGCAAAGAAGTTCTCCGGGATGTTGGTCAGAGTTCTAGCCAGAGTCCCCGACTACCAAAGTGATTTGGCCTCATCCTTTGTAAAGTTTACATCCCAGTGGGACCTCATTTACCCTAGACTGCAACTGACTGATGTGAAATAGTAGGGCTGGAAGGAAGGGTGGAGATCAAGTGTCATCACCTTGTCACCACGAAACTGCATTAGTTACTGTCCCTGCCCTAAGGATCTTTTATATCAGTAGTCATGGATGGAACACTTTGGAGAGAAGAAAAGTATGAGCTTTATGGTTAGAGTGATCTATGTTCAGATTCAGTTTAGATAACTGTGACCATGGTCTAGTTATAGAACTTCAACTTCCTTAAATATAAAAAAAGACAAGGCGACGTCTGCGTTGGAGGATTACTGCAAAGATGAAGCAGTGTGAGCAAAGGCCTGCCAGGGAGGCTGGCACCTCGCAGGTACATGAACTGTCATAACTCTTGCTTTATTATTCCAAAGACAGACAGCCCGAGTTATGGAGAGTCTCCAGAAATGGCCCTAATGAGCCACATGCTGCTATATTCATGCTCTGGGGCAGATCCTCCTGCTTTCACTGTGAATTGTCTGTGCAAATTTTTAATCAACAAAATGTGTCAAAATGACCTGGTAAGATTCTGGTTTTACACTCTTGAAGGTCAGCCACCAAATTTAAGAAGTCCAATTACGCTGATGAAGAAAACGGCTCTATTGACAGACTCTCGAGGATGAGGCACCACAAGGAAAGAGTGGCCACGTGATGCTCCATTCCAGTCAAGGCCCTTCTCAGACTCCAGCACCAGATGCGGTCTTATGGCAAACTCATGAGAGGCCCAAGATAAACAGCAGAGAACCACCCACTGAATCCAGAGTTAACCCACAGAATCACAAGTAATTATAATAAATCACTGGTGTAAGATGCTACATTTGGGGTTGGTTTTTTTACTTGCCATAGGTAATGTCCGACTCTTCCACACTGATGAGCTTCCAATTGGAAGCAGAGATTACGTTTTTGTTTAATCTCTGGATCCCACCATATCACATCATCACTGTCCAAAAGTTGGCATAAAACAAATGTATGTTGAATAAATTATTAATAAAATGAAATTAACCAAATCAATCCTTTCCTTTTACAGAGAGTAAAACAGTCCAGAAGGAAGGAGAAATATCCAATAAGCAATGATAACCAAATGAAAATTTGGCTATTGTTCTTCATGCCTGTTTCCAAATTCTCCGCTCTCTCTTTTTCTCTCTTTCTCTCGTTCTCTCTCTCCCTGCCCCCTGCCCCCGTCATCTACAATAGAAGTATTCCTTTATATGTTTTCCAGAGGCTGCTCAAGAATGTCAATTCCTATTATACCCTATCCCTCGCATCAGAGTAAGTTCTGCAGGGCACCCTCGCCTACCCGAGCTTGATTACTGAACAGAATAATTCTTCATACGGGTTTCCAGGGGATCCAAGGTTGTCTTCTGCAAAAAGAATCATCCTTATAACAAGAATGTCCACATTTGTGCTTCCGGCATAAACCCATGCTTGGCTGGATCTAGGACAGCGGGAGTGTCCCAGGAAGTGCCTGAGGCCGGGGCATTTGGCAGCTGAGATTAGACTGGCAGTGCCTTTATACCACACTAAAGAGTATGGACTTGGACTTGCTGAGGACACAGGCTGGTGATTACGAGCGAGCTGCCTTTATAAGATCTCTTCTGAAACTTGAATCAGTACTTGTAACAAGTACTCAGTACTTGTCCCACCCTTTCTACACTGGCATTAATTTCCTCAGCCACACATGCGTGTCAGTGTTTCTGACCAGAAATCTGAGCATTTTGCTAGATTCCTTCTTCTCCCTCAGCTCCCACATCCAGTTAGAAATCATCCCAATCAGCACCGCCGTCATCACCCCTACCAACTCTTGAGTATTTCCTATGCGGGCTGGGGCTCATTTTCATTACTGTGCCTGTTTGACAGAGCAGCACAAGAAAGCGGAGACTGGGCCAGAGTCAGAGCCAGGACTGAGAGGGAGCAGAGCGGGCTGAGAGTGCGGCCCCTGACTGCCTCCCCTTAATGATATTCCTAGACTAACTCTTACTTCCTCTTCCACTGCTGGGTTATTCCGATTATTCCAACACTGTCTTCATTTCTTATCTAAAGTCAGCTTCTTGCAAACATTCTCCACACGGCCTCCAGGGTAAGCTTTCTCAAATGTCACTCTAACTGATGGTCAGTCCCTGGCTCCCCCAGGTCTGCAGGGAAAGTTCCAGACAGCAGCGTGCACACAGTCTGCCCACCTTCTTCCCCTTGCCATCACACCTGCGGGTACCCCTGAGCTCCAGCTGTGCACAATGGCTTGGAGGTCACCAAATACACAAGATGTCACATCCTTGTCTTCTCTCATCATATTCCCACTGCCACTGGTGCCCCCGCCCACAACAACCCACCTTACCCTGGCCTTCACCAACTTCCCCTTCAATAGTAAGCTAACCCAGCACCCCACTCTTTAGGAAGCATTCTTGGAAACTTTCAATCTTTCTGTCCCACCATGTAAAGCTTAGACCTATTTTAATTTAAAGTTTATCACAACATAATGTTTGTGCATTCACATAATTCTCTCCCCTCTAGGTGTGTGAGCTCCCCAGTTCTATGTCTGTCTTCTACTCCCAAATCTGACACTTAGTAGGTGCTCAACTGCTCAACACTCTTAACAAGTAGCTGGCTGGGTGGATGGATGGATGGCTGGGTGGGTGGATGGATGGATGGATGGACGGATGGATGGATAGGCAGACAAATGGACAGATGGATGGATGGCTAACATGCTGTTTTCTTTAGCTGAAAGAGAATTACTTCCCACTCGCTCCAGCCTCCATCAGACTAGATTTTTTTTCTCAATCCTGCAAATTAGAAGATATTATTGCTTCTATCAGTGATACTTTCAGAAATGTAAAGATTAATACTCTCTGCAAGCAGCAAATGTTTCATCCTTAAGGTGCCACAGGAATAACATTTGCTAATTTGTATTTGCATTTGAAATTGAAACACAAATTGGCACAAGAACTATTACACATCCCAGCTAATTAATGTTCTAAAAATGAATTATGCAAATCAGCCTCAACAGGCCTCAGAAGCTCTTTCCATGTATAATAAGCGACTTGGAAAGTGAACCTTGTTTAAGGGCTGATTCTGACAGGCTTGTGTAGTGGAAAGGGCACAGGTTCTGTAATCGGACTTGGCATGATCCCTGGACTTCAGTTTCTTTATCTGCAGACTGAAAGTGAGAATGCTTACCTACCTAATCCGGCTCCTGAGAGAAGGAAAGAGCAACCAGTGCAAAACTGCTGACCCAGAGGAGCCGCTTCTCAAGGTTAATGTCCGCTGTCCCCTTGGTGATAACCTCCCACCTCCTACGCTGCCCTTTCCCCTCCTCCTTTGCCGACACTCGTCTCGCCTCAAACATCCGGCTCTGCCCTCCATTCCCTAAAATTGAGCCTGGCGTGTTGTGAGTGTTTTCATTTCATGCGCCAGGAGTCCAGAGAGCATTTCTTTGGCCTTGAGTAGGATGTGTCAGAACAGCTGGGAGGAGTCCTGGTGACTAATGAGGTCTCAGAGCAGGCGGCAGTGGCAGTCTGTGTGGTCTGCCGTCGGGACCTCAGCAGCTCCTGACTTGACTGGGCCCAGAGCAGTGCTGCAGGGCCATCTGCACAGCACAGCGTCACGACATGGACCAGGGCCACGTGGCTCAAAAAGGACTTCGTGCACCATGGGCAGGTCTGGTGGTGACCCAAAGGATTAGAATGACACAATCCTGGGCCTCGAGAAGCCCACCACGGAGACAGCAGAGTCTGACTGTATCCCCCTCCCTGGCTTCAGCAGCCCAGCAGAAAGCTCCGTGGGTCTGGCTCCTTAGTATTAACTAATACAACAAGGGAAACGTGATCGGCATCAATGACAGAGAAGGAACCTGATGGGAAGGGTGGGGCAGAGGCAGCACTGAGTCCCAGGCCAGCGACTCTAGTCCTGCAGCCGTCTCCACAGGAGCATGGGCCACACGGGAGTCCAGTCTCGGTCTGGTGTCTCTTATTGTTCCTGCCACCCCACAGAAGTCCAGCTGGCACTGGACACTGAGCACCCACCTGCCTTGTGTGAGGAGCCTCTGTGTGCTCATCCACCCTCATCTGCGGACCCCCACATGCCCCGTTAAGCCCAGCACCTGCAGGCCGAGGGCTTTGGGAGGAAGAGCCCAGCCTTGCAAACTGCTGCACTCCCACCCCAGGCCCCTGAGCCGCCTCCCCCTCTGCCTCAGCTCCTTCTCCTTCCTCAAAGGCTACACCCGTACCCCAAGCTCTGTGCTCAACTCCTATGCCCACTCCCCTCCCAGGTGTGCACAGCCCCTGCAGAAGCAGGAGGGTCCTCTGTACCTTCCTCTCCCCTGGGAGTCCCTCTCCTGCCTGGTCAGCTCTTCCACCGGGGACTTTTCATCCTGGCCTGCCTCCTCTGCGATCTTGATCCATCTCACACAGACACACACACACACAGAGACACATACAGATACCTACAACCAGATACCCAGACACATGAGACATACCCCCACACACAGACATACACACAGAAACACAGGTACAGACGCACACAGAGAGACACATACAGATACCTACAACCAGATACCCAGACACATGAGACATACCCCCACACACAGACATACACACAGATACACAGGTACAAACACACACAGAGAGACACACAGACACACATGTGCACCACCACACACCTCTTTAACTGCTTCGTCTCTTCCAGCTCACATCTCTTCCACCCTGAAAAAATTCTTTCTTGGGGTCTCAGTCTGGCTCAGGCTGGTCTCCAGCTGCTGAGCATAAGCGATCCACCCGTTTAATCCTACCGGCCTCCCAGAGCGGTAGGATTAAAGGCGTGAGCCACCACACCTGGCCTCCCTCATTTTTCAAAGTTCAGAAAGAGTCATCTTTACTCTAACTTGGGTTCCTTGTATCCTGTTCTCCTCTCTAGTTAATGATTGTCCTTGTTCTGAGGACAGTTACTCACCCAAAAGTCACCTGGGCCTATGAACAAAACAAAAATTGGCAAACCCATGGCCCTGGGGTTTTTAAGAACTTAACTTTACAACAAGTAACATAAAAGATAGTCTGTCACTACCTAACTTTATTTTACCATACATTTATTCTTTCATACACCAAGTATATTCTTCTGAGCACTAATTCTCCGCCAGATTCCTTTCCAGGCACTGGGGACACAAAGAGGATGACACACTGTCACTGCCTGGGTACCACTTGGTCTAGAAGAACGTGATCCTCACCTGGAGAACTGGGAGACCAGGACGAAGACTGTGCCAAGTGAAGTGGAGTCCAAACACGTGCTCTGGGGCCTCAGAGGAGGAAAAGCAGAAGCCTGGCACAGCCTGGAGGGGGAGGTGGCGAGCGCGCAGGATCACTGCACGGCCTGGAGGGGGAAGTGGCAAGGGCGCAGGATCACTGCACGGCCTGGAGGCGGAGGTGATAAGCACACAGGATCACTGCACGGCCTAGAGGGGGAGGTGATGAGCACGCAGGATCACTGCACGGCCTGGAGGGGGAGGTGATGAGCACACAGGATCACTGCACGGCCTGGAGGGGGAGGTGGTGAGCGCGCAGGATCACTGCACGGCCTGGAGGGGGAGGTCGCCAGCGCACAGGACCAATGCACGTGGGCGAGGTGAAAGCCCCGTGGACTTTGCTGCCCAGGCAGCAACTGAAGGCTGGTCTCTGCGTCTGCTGGGTCACAGAGCTCCACACTCTCTTACCATCCAGTTGTGCAGCACAGGGAAGTCTGATGCAGGAGAACCAAAGGCAGCCACAGGGCCATGGAGGGTCTCACAGGGATCCCCTAGCAACAAGCTAAAATTAAAGATCCAAGGTAATGTTCAGAACTAGAGGCTAGAGCAGAAGGCAGAAGGTGACCACTGGGACAAAGCAAGGGTTTAGCGGAAAGATGTTCTTGTTAATGCAGTTCTGAGATCTTGTGTCCCAGCCTCCAGCCGTCCATATTTCCTTCATTCGGAAGTTGCATGTACACCAGAGATGTTGAAAAAATATGTACACATTTTCAGAGTTGTAATCTATGTACTACCTTTTGAAGTTGAATTGAATTACAGTAGCCATGTTTACTACCATTGCTCCCAGCACCTCTTATAACAGGGGAAATCAAACGTGACTTGAGTGTCGCAATTTTAATATAGATTTCTTTTCTTTCTCAAAATGTGTAAACAATTTTTGATACCCTCTACATGAGGTAAGGGCCATGGAGCAGGAGAAACTCCTCCTGCCACACATGGTGGCCGCCTGACCAGAGCAAGCAGAAGTCCAGAAGGGGACAGCACCAGTGACAAAGCCAAGGCCAACAGTCCCTCTGACCAGCCTCCTGCTTCCAGGCTAGAGGAAGTTCCTAGCCTCCCACTGAGGAAGAAACACCAGCATCACATACCCAGCAAAACTGTAAGTAGCTGAGTCTTACAGGTTTGTCTATACAGATGGGCATCAACGTCTCGACTGGTGATAATTTGGTTCTTTCTACTTACTCCTTGGACTGAAAAATTCAAGTTCAAAAATTCATTTAAGCATCATTTAAATTGAAGAAAGACCAAGATGAAAATCATCGGCTCTAGTCTCTTTATGTCTTGGTACTAGGGTCCAAGGGTATATAGGGCCCCTATGATGAAGAGGGCTGCCCATCACACGGCCACTTGTTAACGTCTCAGATATACAAAGAAGAGAGAAATCTTCAGGTCCTCTGTGCTAGAAAGTAGGACCTATCCCTGGATTAAAGTATTTCAAGTAGGGATGACAAGGGGAAATTAGAAAGTCTCACAAGAGAATCAATCCCTGAAATACTTACGGTCAATGCCACATAATTTCACACTTAACTTTGGAGGCTGTATGATGAAGCAGTTTCAAAGTCAGACATCCCAGCCTTGAATCTGGGTCCACCATTCACTGCTCCTGTGATCTTGAAGGAATCTTTTTATCACTAAGTGTCTGTTTCCTCAGCTATAAAATGTGGTTTATGCCCAGGGCTGCACATTGATCCCAAAGTGCCTCGAGTACCTGTTCTGGGGAGAAAAGGCAAAACATAGTATCTTTCCTTACCAAGAGAAAAACATACAAATTCATTCACTATACAATTTAGGTGCCATGGGAGCCTTCAGAAGTAAAAACCCCAAGAAACATGGAAAACCGTGTCTTTTTATGGACAGTTGTACAGAGTGTGAGTGAAGGCAAAAGGTTATGATCCAACAGTAATAAACTTGAGGGAACTTAGTAAAGCCTATTTTTTTTTTTTTTTCAGATTTTTCTCCTTCGTCATTTCTTTCCTCCAGGGTTAAGGAGAACCCCTTTGGAATAAGGGCCTTATGACCTGCTTCAGAGGAGAGTCACAGAATTCTTTTACGGCCTCCTCCAGGAGAGATTGGCAGGTCAGAGAGCTCTTCCTCTTTCTGCTGTTTTGAGGAATATCAAGGTGCCATATTTCAGAGTAGCATATCCTGCCCCCATCACTGTTTAAAGTGAAAATTCATTTTGCCACGGTTTAAATACTGAATCCAGTACTCTGTAGCTGGGTGGCCTCAGGCAAGTTACTTTGCTGTGCCTCAGTTTCCTAAGCAGCAAACTGTTCTGTACCACTGTTTTGCTGCTTAGGAAACTAGTTCTAGGACCTAGACGTAATGGGTGTATTAGTGAGGTAATGTTAATACCTTAGTTCAATACTTGGTGCTGGGTAGGTTCTCATACATTCGCTGTTGGGATTATTGACTTCAAATCTTGACCGACTGAGTGCCTCTTTCAAGCCAGGTGCTCCCTTAGGCACCAGAACACGGAGATTATTAGAAAACAATCCTTAAGAAACTACCACCCAGCAGATGAGATGGCTCAATCACAAATGACAGCTCGGTGTGACAGGCTCCACAGGAGAACTTGGTCCAGTCTAGAGAAAGTGACATTTGAGGTGAGCCTCAAAGGATAGCAAAAAATGCTCAAGAGGGTACACGGGTGAAGGTGCGTCCAGAGAACGAGAACTGCACGTGAAAAAACATGGAGCTGGGAGAACAGCACGTTTGGAGGGGTGAGCAGTGGCTCAAGGTCTGGAAGGAGCTGAGCTTGGTTCATCTTCGGAGGACGGAGTTTGAACTTTATCCTACGTGCCTGCAGGTCCAGAGACTTTGGTTCCAAACTCTCCTGAGTACCAGAGCTGAGGATTTGGATTAATTTCCCAATTTGTAAAATTAGGGCTTTAAGAGAGACGATCTTTGAGGTGCCTCCCAGCTCTGAAGCAATTTAATTCTCCCCAGATGGCAAACTCCAAGGAGGCAAATTGCATGTTGGTCCCGCTACTTTCTCTGCTGTACCACCTCAGGGCACGGCAGAAGGCTTGATGCTCAAGAAATGCTTTTTCCTCGTTTTGAATTTTTTTAAGTCTTTTCTAGCTCTGAAACCTCTCATTTTAACAGTTCCCTCGCAGTCGGGTTCCAGAAAGCATGCATTTATGAAACTTATCAGCCCGGAGTCTTTATTATACTTGTTTTCTCATTAAAACAAATCAAAAATACCTATGCAGGTGATGTCAAGGTTTTTAAAATTCAAAATCGAAAGGTAGCCATTATCTGAATTGTCTCATGGGGGATGCTGAGATCAGGGAGCCTCGTTTAACAAAGACAACCTGGGACTCTACAAAGTAGACAGGAGAGAGCTGCTTCCAGCCCCAGCTCCTGAGCCCGATAAAATTAGCCAAAAGATGATCTCCATGGCAACAGGAAATTTGTTTCTTAGAGATGGTTAGAAATAATGCCTTTGGAAGAAACTTCACACAGATAGAATATTCTCAGATTACACATAAATGGTGTCTATGCCAACAAAATGACGGACCAGGAGGCTCAATTATCTGGATAATTTAGGCCTGAACCAGTGATTTGTAAGAGAATAGGAGGCTTTTAAGACCTGAAGAATGGAATGTGGCAAGCTTGGGCCCAGGCTCCAGGAATGGGAATAGGAATTGGAGCCCTGCCTGCCTCTGCCAAGAGGTTTCTCTGCTGGTCTCAGGACCTGAAACAGGACTTAACAGAGGCCCAAGGTGTTTGTCTCTGCCAGCTACTTCCCAAAATGCTGAGACCTGCCTGGAATCCTCAAAGGGATAATCAATAAGCTGTTAGCTTAGGCACTGGAGGAAGGGACAGGCAGAGAGACCACGTCTCAGGTGTGGGGGAAGAGGTGTCCCCATCCGATCTCATTTTTCTGTACTTCTCTCTTTTTCCTCTCCCTCAGTCTTTAACCCCTTCATTCCATCCTTCCATGGAAGATTAAAAGCCACTTTGTAAATCGAAGTTCATTTTTCTTGTATCAAATGTGAGAGGAGACAGCAGAGCGCGTGGCAGCCTTGCTGGAGCTGGGTTGCACAGTCAAGTTCTCCACCACAAGCTGTGTGGCTTTCAACTCCCTGAGCCTCTGTTCCTCACCCAGAAAAGAGGGATGGTGATGGAGGGGACCTCCCTACAGCATTGAGGCAACTGTTAGCTAAGTTAATATGAATTTGTGAGCAGCGCTCTGCACATGGTAAGAGCTGTTTAAGCATCTGATGAACTCCCCAAGTCATTTAAAACACCGGAGCACCAGCAAAGGCCGTGCTGAAGTCCCAGATGCAGAGGAACCAAGCAGAGACCCCCCTGCCCTGTCAATCCTTATAGAATCCTAGAGGATGGACAAGGCCTCTTGTCACCCTGCCTCCTGCTCATTACAAGATGAGAAACTGATGCTCAGAGAGGGATGGCAGAGTAGAGCTCCCTCAACACAGGGCATGTTCTACTTGTGACAGGGAAAGATGGGCAAATGCTAAGGCCCCACAGCACAGGAAGGTGAGGGACCATGTCCTAGGGCTCCATAAATGTCTAACAGCCTGGTCTCCTTTTCCCTGGTGTTTGTTTGTTTATCTGATTGTTTGTTATTTGATGAAGGAAGGTGTCCATCAGGCAGAGATAAGGACCCTAATGGCCAGATAAACCCTTTGCAGGAATTCAGCACAAAAGTCGCATCTCTAAAGGTTTACTTTGAGTAGCTTTTTCTGGTCATTGCTTCCGTGACCATGCTGTTGTGGGGTCCCATGAGCCACCCGGTGGCACCTGCACAGCTCCAGAGCCTGGAGGAACAGCTGTGAGCTTGGAAAGCAAACAGCGACTCCGCAACTGCCCTTCTCAGGTGTGAGAACCAGACAAGTTACTTAGCCTCAGCTCCTTGGTCCTGAAGCATAACACCCAACATGTATTGAGCACTTGGTGTTTACCAATAACTGCGGTTGACAGCTTAACACATATTCCTCATTTAATTCTCACCATTTTAGCAGAGAAAACAGAGGCACAGAGGATTTACTCGCCCGCAGAGCAAAGAACTTGCGCAGAGGACAAATTTACTTATTGGTTAATAAGTAAATGACAAAACCTGGGCAAACACCCTGCAGTTCCTCCTGCTGGTTGTGAGAACTGCATTTCAGTAACATAATGGCCCAGGGCACATTCAGTAAACTTACTTCTCCTTTCCTCCTTTCTGTTCCTAAAGCCACTAGACTGGCTCCAGAGGAAGAGTGAGTTTGTATCTTTCCTCAGTCTTCCTTCCTTCCTTCTTTCTCTTTTTCTCTTTTCCTGTTTTATTTATTCATCAAATATTTATTGAAAATATTCCTGGAATTCTACATCAGTTTCCTTCTGAACAACTCCCAGCAGCCTGGTCTTCTGCTTTGCAATGTTACCTAATTTCATGGGAGCAAAACAGAAAAGTGTCAAGATCCTCAAGTTCTATTTTGTTTTATTTTTAATCTTAGAAGTAAAAAAAAAAAAAAAATCACTTTTGAGTTCCTCCCCCAGTGAGGTGTTGTCTCATGTGAGAGGTAGGAATGTGTCTGTTTTTAATGTAAAAAAGTCTGTGGTCCGTGGCTTGTCCCAGCCGCTCCAGCTGCACAGTGAGAACTGAGGTGGACTTAGGGTCCTCTGCAGTCCTGAGCTTCTCCACGTCCACCCCTCTGGGCTGACTTTGCAAGTGGCAATTCAAAGGTATCTGAGAATTTTTCTCTTTTAAAAAATGTGTTTGGAAAACAAGTAGGCCACTGACATTTTTCTGGTAGAGCCCTTCTGGAGAACTCAGCCCTGCCCTGGGGGTCCTGGGCCCCCTGGCATCACCCCTTCCCAGCAGGGTGTGGTGGGTTTCTCTTTATGGTGTCGTTTACACATCAATAAAGCCTGGATGAGGAGCTGTTTCCGCCACTGGCCCCACCTTCAACAGGCTCAGTCATCTCCCCCCCCCCCCACCTCCCACTCCCCACCCTTCCCTGCAATCTGGGTGCCTAGGGCCTGTCCTGGGGACACTTTCCTCCCCATAATAGCTCTGCTCCCACCTCAGCCTGAGCAACCAGGGCCATAAAGACTCTCGGCCCTGGGCCCTGGGCCCTGGGAGAGCAGAGTTCAAAGCTCTGGCTGCACTGGACCCCCATGGGCCAACCCCCCTGCTTTATGGCTCCTGCCAGCATGGAGCCTTATCTCCTGTGCAGAGATAAAGCAGCCCCCAAGACGCCCAGGCTCAGGCTCCCACTGTTCCGGGGCTGTTCTGGAGCTCTTGAACAGGCTTGAGGAAAGATGGCCTTTTCATACCCTCTGAGACAATGGCCCTTCTGGGCTGGGTCTCCCCAGATCTGACCCTGCAGGCGCGCTGGCCTTAGCCGGAGCCCCAGCGTGCCTGAGAAGATCTCAGCGTGGCAAAGTGAGAGAGGATGGCTTACTGAGTGAGGGGATGTAGGCAAGAAGAGGAAGCCCAGGGTGCAGTCTGGCGTCTGCACGACAAGGCCTGTGCAGACATTTGCTTGGCCATTTGCTCTAGAAGCCTAGCAGACTCCTACAGTGTGCCCAGGCCATGTGGGATGCTGTGTGCTCAGTAGGGGAAAAGAAGAGAGAACAGGACTCAGCCAGGCAGGGAAGGGAAGTGGGACAGTCACTAAAGCAAGGAGATGACAAAAGAAGGATTAGGGTTAGAGTTCAGGGTAGGGCAGGATCCTGGGGTGCCTGCAGGAGGGGAGACAGGACCCACAGCTGTTCATGCCCCTGGCCTGTCCCTATACCTGGGACACTCACACACAGCTCTTTCCTTCTGGTGGTCACAGGAAACCTTGTGTGAGGGCCAGCTCACCGACCTATCGCACCAAGTCCAGGTGGGGGCAGCCTGTGTTGGTGAAACCGAGAACAGGGGTTAAAATGGCCAGTAGGGAGTAAGCCCGGGGTGGGGGCCAGGCAGCACTGTGCTCCCTCAGCACACGCCAGCCGACAGACACCTGCCAATATCCAGTGCGTTCAGTGGCCCCAACACTTGCTCTGTGCTTTGGGAGGTATCATAAGAGCCTCACTCTGGAGGAGAAGAATTAACAGACTCCAGTTAATACATGGCCACCATTAGCCTGCCGGGTGCATTTGTGTGAACAAGGAAAAATAGCGCCTGCCCTATGGTGTGAGTGCAGACTCAGGGACAGGGCAAAGAAGCCGGGCCCTCCCCTCTGGGCAGGTGCAGAAGTGCTCCACAAATTGTCAAGGGAAGTAAAGGGTGGCCTTTGGTCTCCTTGGTTGGGCATCCTTGTGTCGCTTACTGTGGCTACCCCAAGCTAACAAGAGAAAGGGCCTGCTCCACATAACGTCGGACGGACCTTCAGGGGTTTCTGCCCCGGCCCCATGGCACCACTTACCAGTTTGGCAGCTGTGGGCAACTTGCTCTCCCCACCTCTGTAGACAAAGCTGATGATCCCCGCTTCACAGGCCTGGGTAAAGATTTACGAACAGATGGCTGTTCTTTTTAGTCCAGTGCCTCAAAAATGGGAGCTGAAGGAGCCCAGAGCCCCGGATGTTTCCCTTCCCTCCTCACTTAGAAGAATGTCTTAGTTATTTGTTTCCTGGCAGAGTGTAATTACAGTGCAAGGGCCCTGTTCTCCAGACCTGTTTTAGTGACTAAGGAAGGAAGTCGAGGCCTCTTCACCACAAACTCCCTGCCCAGAGACGCCAGCTGGAAATTTGACTAATCTGCTCTTGCAGCCAATAACCCCTGCACGTTCCAGACCAAGGTGCTACCCAGGCCATTCAGGACTGCCCTTGCTGTCATCAATCAGCCACCGTTCTCAGGCTGACCCGCAGAACACCCGCCTTCTCCCGCAGCTGTGAGTGCACAGCTGGAGGAGGAAGGAGAGCCCGTCCACTCGCACTGCAGAGCTGCGTCGGCCAATGGCTGCTCTCACCATGCACACAGCCTGTGTGAGTGTCTCCCTGGAGGCTCAGTGCAGACTGGTGCACCAGAATAACCCTTGCAAACAGCGTTAGAAGAGGCATGACCCCCCTGAGACCAGCGACCTCTAATTTGCCCACCTGTTTCTGAGCCCAGCTTGGTGGCCCATGGTATCCAAAGAGGACCATGGGCTTTGGTCCAAAGATGTTGTGGGAGAGTGTCACTTCTATTGAGTTGAGGGAAGAAAACACAATGCTAAGAACAGCCCTATTCTATGACCTTGAACAAGGTCCTTCCCACATTGCTGCAAACTCTTCTACACAATAGGAGAACAAAAATATGTGACCTCCAAGAGCCCTGAAGAGCTGATAGTCTGGGATTCTGTGAGTTACAGAGGATCTTTGCCTAATCCATGGTGTGAATCAAAAGAGAATATTTATTTGCAAAGACTCAGAAGCTATGGGAGAAAATTCCTTCTCGGGGAGATGGCCACAGGAATCCTTGAGCTCTGACAGAAAGGGCCATAATGTTATTTGACAAAGTTGATCTTAAAGAAGCCTTTTCTACGTGTTCAAAGAAGAGAGCCCTGGTCAGTGCAAGGAGAGACTGCATTCTTATGTAAGGTATCAAGAAAGCAGGAAGAGCCTGGTTAATGTTGTATGTCAGCTAAGATTTAAGAGATGGACCCTGCACTCTCAATGTACTTACCTAATGGGTTTTAGGTCTGGTGCTGAGGACAGAGACACAAGATACCTCACCTGCCCTCCTAGAAGTGGGCTGAGCAAGAATTACCAAACAGTTAACTGAGACTCAGAGAGGTGCATTCATTGATCTAAAGCCACACAGCCAGGCGGTGAGGCAGTCGTGAATTCTGATCTTCTGACTCATGGGTCAATTATCTCTCTCCACTTGGTATCTGCCTGTAACAGAGGGCCTGAGATGGAGAGGTTATCACCCCTCAGGGCCTCCTGCACAGAGTAGGTCCTCGCTGTATATTTATTAACTAAACCAACTGAGTTCTTGGCTCCACCACTCAAGACAAAGACTTGACTGCCTAAGCCCTTAATTTACTTCTCTCCAGCTATTTCATCCTGAGTGTTTGTTATAGGATTGTGGCTTCTGCAAATGGAAAATTCTAAAAGGTATCGCTCCTGCACGTTCCTTAATCCTGCTGGTATTCCAAGTGCAAACTGCACAGCATGCTGCTAATTTCCTTAAAAAATGACAAATATGTCTATCTGCCCACAGCAGCAGGTGGACCTAGCAGAGCCTTGGAATCAGGCAGACCTGGGTTCCCATCCCTGCATCGCCTGGGCCTTTCTGGGCCCCAGTTGTCTATTCTGTAAAATGGGGTGAATATGCACCTTGAAAAGATGTAGCCGGGCCAGATAAATTCATAACAGCCTCAGCACACCATGAGTTCAGTTAGGTTTTTGACAATGTGAACCTCCTTCTCTCCCCTACTCCCTTCCATGATGGGTTTAGCTCCTTCTGTGACTTGTTTTCTTCTCTACCATGAGTTTTTCCACCAGAGTTCCATGGTGCTTCAGAGCCATCAGCCTCCAGAATTACTTGGTGACCATCTCCATCCGCCCGGCCTATTCCCCTAACTCAGCAGCCCCCAAAACAGTGCAGGTGGAGGCCGGAAAGGATGACTTGCAGTGAGGGAGGATTTCTCTCTGTGGCTTCCACGTTGCAGACACAACTACAGGGACCTCAGGGGCTCTTCTTTCCCAGGAAGCGCTAGCATCGTCACAAGCAGGACCAAAGTGACAGCCCCTGGCTTATGAGCTTCTTAAGAGTCCTACAAAAGTATTTGCTATCTGAAAACAAAAAATGATTAGCTCTACAATACAAAACGAAAATTGCAAAGTCAAAGTGAATAAATGTTAAATACCTGAGAAATATCACATTAGGTCATGTGCCCTTTCCTTAAATTGCTGAATTTATCATTCGCAAAAATTCCATTACATTCAAAAATATTTTTTAGGTTATACTTTCTCACTTTGCATAAGTCCCAGATAAGCTGAGGGGAAGGGTTTACGGGAAGACTTGTAAATTCATTAAATTCCCCAGACCCATATAATTTCTTTTTTTTTTTCTTTTAAGGATTATGGATGTCAAGAAATTTATTTTCATTTTTTGCTCTCTCTGTTTTCTGATGAATATATCTTCCATTTGTGTTTTTCTTTAATTTCAAATTAATATGAGGGTACAAATGATTAGGTTGCATTGTTTGCATTTGTTAGGTAAAGTTCAAGCTGTGGTTGAGCCTTTCACCCACGGGTGTGCTGTCTACCCTTACATTGTGCCCATTAGGTGAGAGCTTACCAATCCCCCTCCCTCCCAGCCAAATAACTTCAAAGGAAAAATTCTTTTAAACTTTTTTCAAAGCAAAGAAGAATTTTCCATCATGTGAAATAGAAGTATGTTATATCATGTTTGATACAGTGTTGGGCAAGATCTCCCAAAATGACAGTGTCAAGGGCCTACAGAGCTCCTTAAAGAGCCCAGCCCATCGTCTGATATAGCCTGGGGACTGGGGTATATCATTCTTACTGTCTTTACCCCAGTGCCCAGCCAGGCTGCCCAATAGGCTGTGAAGACTTTTAGATATTTGCTAACCCCAAGTGCTAGGTGCTATCTGTGATGTTGGCTCGGCCCCTTCTGCAGAGCATTCCTCTGGCTCATAACACATTGGTCATCCAGCACTGGGTTAATATTCATTCAGCACAAGCCACTTAGAGACTTAGAGGCTGAAGGCCAAGCTGAAGTTAAAACATTAAAAGGAAATCTTATCTCCTGGGAAAATTGTACAATGTTCTAAAGGTGGATTGTGGCTCCCTGGTGGATTTTGCCCACAACAAGTGGCATTACTTGGAGCAGAGGAGAGAATTCTGGGCTTGAAACAGGATATTTAGGTCCACTTCTACCCTTTCCAGTTCCCTTCTATACTTCAGTGAGCCCTGCGGGGAAACTTGGAGCTTCAAATAAAGTGAGTTGTGCTAAGACTTTTAAAACCGAGAAACACCATACAACATTAAGGGGTTATGCAGCATTTGGCCAGGGATTTTTTTTTTTTCATTTTACTATAACAATAAAGGAATCCCGATTAAAATAACAAGGGCTTCAATCAACATTAGAATAACAAATGCTGAGATTTATTTGTGAGAAGTCTTATTTTCTCCCATCCTGTCCTGCAAGCTCTTCTGGCAGTAGATGAGGTAGCCTATCTCTGCTGAGAGGTGAGCTTCACACTTCCTCTTCTAGAACCTGCAGGGAACTTTCTTTTTTTTTTTTTAATTTTAGATTAATATGAGGGTACAAATGATTAGGTTTCAAAGTTAGCGTTTGTTAGGTGAGGTCTGTGCTGCAGTTGTGTCCTGCACCCAGGAGGTGTGCCGAATACCCTTACATCCATCGTGCCCACTAGGTGGGGGCACATCCGTCCCCGCCCCCCTTCTACCCTCTCCTCTCCCTCCCCGCAACTGGAATTAAACTGAGTTTTTCTCTTGTGTGGGAGTGTACTAGTTCATCCACTGGCTTCTATTAGTATTGAGTACCTTGGCTACTTGCTTTTTCATTCTTGTGATACTTTACTAAAAAGAATGTTCTCCAACTCTTTCCAAGTTAATGGATGGAACTTTCTAACTGGCTGCAGGGAGGGAATCTGGCAGAAATGAGACTGAGTGACTTCCATTTCGACCTGGCTCTGTCTTTTGGGACAGGGACGTTTGGAGCCCTGAGCTGCCATGTAAGCAGTCCAGCCCCAGCTACGAATGTTCAAGTGGTAGGATAAGAGTTTTATTCGTTTACTTATTTTATTCCTTTTGTTTACCTGCACTTCTAAAATTTCTGTAGAAAACATATATCACTTTCATTCGACATCAGTTGTTGCATTTTATTTCCACTGTGCTCCCATCCTCCCAAAGCATCCGTAGGCCTTGGCTGAGATCTACGTGGAATTTGGATCACCTGACTCTTTGCATAATTCAACAAAATAACTGTTTGCCCCAGAATCCTGACAAGCTTATACAGGCAGACAGATGCCAGAAACCACTACGCACCTCAGCTGTGTTTGGTGGATCCAATGCTCAGATTTACCCGTCATTAGATTTGCCAGCCCAGCTGACCCAGCAGTGGAGCAAGCTTTGCTGAGCCTAAATGTCTGTTTTTGTTTTCGTTTTACAGGAAAGTTTCGTTTTACAGGAAAGTAAAATTTTTCATTCACTCATCTCTTCCTTCCTTCCCTCACTCAACTAACATGGACTGAGCCTTATGTGTGCCAGACACAGGGCTGGGTGCTGGGGACACATCTGAAGGCCACACATAGTCTCTGTCTTCATGCTGTGAAATCTACAAACGAAGCTGTGATCTGAAAGCAACATCAATTCTGCCGACAGAGACATCCCAAAGGCAATAAGGGGACAGGGAGGAGGGACCTGGCCTGGATGAGGGATTCAAGAAGGTTTTCTGGGTAAGAGGATATGGGGCACAGGCCTGAGTAGGGGAAGGCATCGCGTGGGCAGGCACAGGAGAAGGGGAGGCTTCAGGCAGAGGGACAACATGGGGCCAGGTGTTTCCCAAGAACCCAGAGGCTTTGACTCGTGGACCCTTCTGGTGTGATTCCAGGACAGCTTCCAAACACTGGATAAATAAATGAAATTCATTGTCCATCCTTCATTCCCTCCATCATTTTGATCCTCAGACCCTGGAGCCAGCTCAGGACATGCCCAAGAAACTAGCTGCAGGAGCCCTGCCCTCCTGGCACCGACACTCAGAGGACATCCCCAGGTGAAGGGCGTCCTGACTACCAGCCCGTGCCCCACTGTGGAGCTCACAGACACCTCCACATCCAATGAAGTGGCAAGAGCACCAAAGTTGGAGTCAGAATTTGGGTGAGGACCTGCCCTTCTCTGACCCCTCCAAAGCTCCCTTGTCCGTAAAGTGAGGTGAGGAGTAACCTCAGCACCACAGACCACGGTGAGGCCGGAGGAGATAACGCACATAAGCACACTTAGCAAAATAAGAAGGCAAGACGTGTACACCTGTCCCTCCCATGGGCCCTGGCTGCTTCTATAAAGCAGCCACAATTCTGATGCACCCTGAGGCTTCTGTCTTCCACATTGGCGAGCACAGAAAATTGCTAACTGTGACCATGACACAGGAGTCCTTGGTTGCTATAGAGTCCAAGACTTCTATGCGTGATTTGCCAAACAGGCGAGGCAGAGAGACTTTTTTGCTCTCAGGCCAGTGGCCAAGGTCCAAGATGCTGCTGGTGACTCATTCCCTGCAGCTGGCCCGACCACACTGCTGGCCACATGGGGCTTGGGAGACAAGTGCCTTGAAAATTCATTCTGATGTCCAACCAGAGGGAGCACCTGTGCTTCAGGAGCAGGAAAAGCTTGTCCTGTCACCCTGCTACCCCCTTGCAGCTAAGGATCAGGGTCTGCTCCTTGCCGTAAAGTTGCTGTCCAGAATGGGTCCTGAGCACTCAGGATCCTGGCCCTGCCCCACATAGCAGGATCATGCCCTGCCCCCCAGGGTCCCTCTGTGCCTCCTCTCAGGACGCTCGGCTGCCAGGCTGGCCTCCTCCTGCTGCTCTGCTGCTGCCTCCCTTCCCCACCATTTGTTCCACCCAGAGCCAGTTCTGAACCATTTGTTCCATCCAGGCCCCACTTGTGACCCCACGCCTTCTCTTTCACATGATTCATGCCAATCTTTTCAATCTCTGTTGAAGTGTCACTTCCTCCAGGTATCCTACTTGGAACCACAGGGCTTCTGATTTCTCCCAAGAGCCCACAGATATCCATATTTAGCATGCTGGGCTGTTACTACCTGGCACCTGTGCAGCAGGACTCCCCCACGCACTGTCTGGGCACACTGAAGAGTCTTTGGTTAAACAGAAATGGGGGTTTGTTGGCATCGTTGTTATGTAATGAGAGGGGATCAGTACTAGCAGTGAAAGGTCTGTTTATCTTGTGGCAGCTCAACTTGCAAAGCTGTGCAAAGGCCCCAGGAGGACTTGAAGAATGCATATTAACCATGCATAGCTGCCCATAATGTCTATTTTCGAGGAACACCTCTTGGTATCCTATAGAATCAATGTTTCACAGAACACAACTTAAAAAATTCTGCTCTAGAGATATTTACAAATTAAGGAATTTCTAAAGGGCCGTTTTTCCTACTATCCATCTCTATTGAAAGATTTTATTGATCATTTTTTTTGACACATCACACAGTTTCTTCTTTTATCGAGTCAGCTTTGTTTCTCGTTGATGCTGTGAACCATGTGAGTATTTCTCTCATTACTGTGGCCGCTAGGAAGCTCAGAACTGAGTCCAACCCATAAGCTGCCAATGCCCGGGAAAAATTTTAACTTATAATTTTTTTTTATCTGTCATTATCTCATCTTTGTTTTCTCTTGGCCATGGTTCTTTTATATATTTATTATAAACCTGTTGACTGGTATGATAAAAGTCTTTTTGAAAAAGAGGTTAGAGGTTCACGAATGAATGTAAATAAATATAATAATATTATTCTCAATAATAACAAAAGCACTGTCCTTCCAAAGAACAGGTGGATCTCCCATAGGTATAAGCATCAGCTCTTTTCTCACAAGGCAAAGAGGATGCAGAATGTATCTCCTTTCTGGCCTTGATTTTCATGCTTAACCCTTTCGTTCTACTCTTCAAAGTCAGAAGAAATGCTGCTTTCTGTCCCCACACCCCTTGAAAGACTGAAACAAAACCACCCTCAAGATCATATAGATTACACTGATGACAAAGAGAAGAGAGGGTAGTCTGTGTCCACTCTCTGAGCTCAGCCAAACAAGAGGCCTTTGTGCTCAGGAGGGAGACAGGGGCTGGGGGCCCTCACTAAGCCACATCCACTGGGCAGGCCCTGCGGGGCTGAGTGGAGAGAAGGCCTGCAAATCCCAGACCTCTCCATGGCTCACCTTGGCATGGCCAGGACCATAGAGGACCCCTGCCTGCTCAGTACCCAGATTGTCACTCCCAGGGCTTTTTGAAGACCCAAAGGAGGGGCTGAGTGTTCAGATGGTCCCAGCCTGTTGAATTGTCCTTCTGTACACCATGCACAAGCTTAACTGAGCCCTCTTCCCTTCTGAGGCCTTGACTGTAAAGTGGCCCATGTATCATAATAGCTCTGCTGCCTGTCTGTCTTCCTTACACTAGAGTGGCATGCTGTCACCTGTAGATTGCCTTTATCCCTCTCTCTGGACAGATGGCACATACTCCTGGGAGCAGGAGGACAGGGGCTGCTGCCTTCCTCCTGTTCTGTTTCTCTTTGAAGAAAGAGCCGTCAGGGGACAGAGGGCGTCTCACTCACTCTTCTTTGTGTGCACACACACTTCTGCCTAATACCTGAAGAGGATCCCTTGCAAGAGGGGCAATGGATATTAATAAAACTGTACATGTAAGGCCAGGGAAGGTGTCACCTAGATCCAGAAGGACAGGGGGAACTGCCCAAGTTAGATGTCCTTCCTCTGAGCCTGTGGACCTACTGTTACCCATCATCGCGTTCATTCACCTGTTTGCCCGGGAGATGTCCTCCTAGAGGTCTGGAACCTTATGGAATTTAGCACTGTTCCCTAATGTCAGGGGCCTGCCTTCAGGGATGACCTCAATGGATTAAGAAGCAAGAAAAAGGGCAGGAAAGATAAAGAAGAGCAGGAAAAGGGGCGAGAGATGAGGTCATCAATGTTCGGGGGTGATGAAACGTTTTATTCATTATCACCTTTAAGTTTCACAATAACCTTAAGACTTTGGTTGTTATCATTGGCTCCATCTGAGAAATGAGGACTTGAGCACCCGGATGGGGAGGGTTGCCTCCCCAGGCTCATTGCTAGGGCACACTTCATCACAGTTTGGACCAACTTCCAGCCACGGCCTGGCTCTCACAGCTGCACTACACTGAGCCCGTCCAGAGTTTCAACTTCATCCCAGAGGCACCGGACCTTGAAATCTTTTTGAAAACATGTGAGTTGAGCTGGCAAGGCAGTGTTCAAATTAAATAGGGATTTTCTGCCACAGAATTCTCTGCTTTCCGGGGTAGTCGGAGCTTGTGTAAAAACCTACTCGTAAAGAGGTCATATGTTGGACACTTAAATCAGAAAAATCACAGGTCCAGAAAACTAAGATTTTCCCCACCCTTCTCTATGCACTTAGCTAAGCGTCCTTCCAGAAAGTCTAGACACCACTCCTTAGAGCTTCTAAACTTTCCTGAGGAAAAAAAAGAAAAGGAAATATAGGCCTATCAGCCCGGTTGTCTCACTTCATTATAGCAAGGCCTCATTAGGTGACCTTGGCTCCTCGAGCACTGGGGAGACCTGTGGCTGCAAACCTCTTCCCAGGCCCACTGCACACCAACATCCAGACAGGAGGAGGAATAAAGTGTTCATAGGTTTCCCACACACGATGAATTTATGTGAGGCCGATGAACGTTGGCAAATCTTTGGCTGTAAAAATCTCAAAGAAACATACTTGTAGCTATCCCTCGGTACATGGAGAAAAGAAAATCTTTGTAAGGAATCTCTTGGTCCCAGTGAATGGCTTGTTTTGCCTAAAAGCATTTTTTTAGGTCATTTAAAAGATTCAATTGGTCTTATTTGTATTCTTAAAAATAAAAATTTAAAAAGTGAGATTTTTTTTATGAATGACATTACCTTATTAATGGGTAAGTATCCCACCCCCATACTTTTAATGGAAAAATGTCAAACAGCTGATTTGTCCAGGCTTAGAAATAAGAATCATACCTACCATTTGTGTGAGGTCCGTGATTTACAAAGTGTTTTGTATTGGAAACCTTACTCACTGCCATGCATATTCTAAGGTCAATGTTTCTTTTGACATATGTGTTTATCTTAACCACACTTTGTTCAAAACCTGATTTGAGATACTGAGGAGGTAGAGAGTCTGTTGGAAATTGAGTTCTACAGCTTTTAGAGATGAAACTACTAAGAACTTGGAACATTCCAATTCCAAACCATAGCACAATTGTCGTAAACAAGGCCTGGGTAGTCTGTATCTACCCCTCTGAGGTCATTTCTGGAGCACACAGGGCCAAAACTTCTAGCTCATCAGAAGCCCAGTGTGTTGGAACAAGCGCTGAATTGCAGGGCTGGGACATTCTGATGTCATATTTTTTACCAGTTCCCTGTTCTATTCCTTTGGACAAGTCTTTGTCCTCTCTGAGCCTCAGTTTCCTTGTGTAGACTAATGTCCATCACACTAATTCCTAGCGTGACTTGTAGAGGCAGTGTGAGAAGGTGTGTAGAAGTTATATCATGATGCCAGACCTGAATCAGGAGACCCTGGCACTAAGCGCAGCTCTACTTCTTGCTGTGTGATCTTAAACAAATTACTTCTCTTTCAGCCTCAAAGTCTATATCTGTCAAATGAAGAAGATGGGACCTAGATGATCCATGTGAGTGCAACTCAGTGTGGTTACCAGTCTGTCGTGAGATAAGGAACATGCATTAGAATATAAATCAATGCTCTGCTTCCTTCATTGAGAAAGTCTTACATGAAAAAAAAATTTTTTTTAAATCCTGCTGAGCTGCACAGTACACTTAATGAATAGTGACACTGACTGTTAGCCCTTTGATGACCAAATGATGTGATTCCGATGGCATTCCGATCCTACTTGCAAAATAAATAGGATCCTAGGAAATTAATTAGATTCAGGATTACTGATATCCAGGTGAGGCCTGTCTCTTCTATTTAATCAACAGATCATCATAGGAAAGTATGATAGGCTAGCACAGTGGGCCCTGCCCAGGTGCCTCCGATCCCGATGGGAGATAAGAGGTGAGAAAGAGACATGCCAAGAACTGTTGACCAGATCCCCAGCCAAAGGCTAGACACCAGGCATCCTCAGCTAGAGAATCCCCTGGAACAAAATGTCACTGAGATAGGACAAGGGAAGGCTTCCCAGACAAGGTGGCCTGGTCACCAGGATTCGCAGAGGTAACCTGCAGTATGTGAAATGTGGAGAGGTCCAGAACATAATGTGCTGTACACATTATCCTGGCGCTCATTCTCAGTGATCTAAAAACAGTCTCGTCGAGTCCCTGGTGAGATACAGGCTGGTCCCCTCAGCCTGGTAATCTAGACTTCCAACAAATCCTTAGGTCCCATTGACATCTTGATACCTCTGGATTGCAAGGAAAACATCCAAGGCCCCAAATGGCATCTCTGCAGGAAGAAGCCTGCCCCTTTGTCCTTCCCCGGCAGAGCCCAGGGGCTTATTAAGTGGTGCCTTCTGCCTCACTCAGCCCCAGTCTTCGCCTGAGACTCAGATCTGCCCTGGAAATGAAAATTTGTTCTGATATGTCATCAGCTCTGTCCTCTCTGTGCTCAATTTGCTTTAACAACGGGAAAGCGAAGCAGATGTACAATTGGGCTCTTTGTTCGTTTTCCACACTTCACCATAAAGAACAAGAAACGATTATCGAATATATGTATCTCTGCTGCAAAACTCCTTTCTCCCCTCGAGTTCAGAAGCTGGTGTTCGGAGATGTTTGGCATATTTTAAATCAGCTGATGACAGTTGGCTGAAACTAAGTGTGCTCCTTCTTATTATTTTTTTTCCTCTTTTTTCTTCTGGTTTCATCTCTTTATTTCTGACTATCCGTCTTCCTTTTTCACCTTTCTGCTTGCCTTTTGGTAGACTTTCTTTCTTTTTCTTTTTATCTTTATTATTTTTCTACACAATCAATTGGCCATGTTATTCAAATTTAACTTCCAATTTTCAAACTAGTCTGTGTGTGTGTGTTTCTAGAAAGGACATATTCCCATGGGAAAAGATACGTGTAAAACAAGGGCAGCTGGGGTCCTGTCTTGGAGGTGTCCAGCCTTATACAAAGAACTTTTTAATGAATTGTTTTTCCTCAAAAAAAGGAAGACATGTGTAGTCTCTCCTCTAGAGAGGGAGAATTCTTGGCTGAGGAGGATAGGAGAAGGCTTCCAGCCCCTGCCCCTTCGAATCCTAAATCTTTGAAAGCTATCCCAAGATAAAGCAACATTTTCTTGTCAATGTCATAAGAATTCTAGACTTGTTGAGTAGGAGGTAACTCTGAGCTTGCTAAGGGAGGGTATCCCCTTGGGTTTTCAGGGGCCATCCTAGAATCCTTGGGAAGGACTCCCTTTATTCCTGGACTGCCTTTGATGACACACAACCTTTGACCCTGATCAATGCATCCTCCTCCCAAGCAGCAGAGATGGGAGCGGCTCTCTCAGCGCCCAGAGGAAGAGCGGGCATTTGGCCCTGACCTCTCACCCTGCCCCTCACCTCACTGATAATTGAGTTTTCCATCCGTGCTCACCAGCAGGCTCTCCACACAAAGAAACAAGCCCCTCCTTACTCTGTCTTTCCTGAGATGAAACCACAAGCTCAGCTGTTGAGCGAGCACCGGCATCCAGTCCCAGAGCGCACAAGGGGGTCTTATCTGGGGCCCGGCTCCTTCATTCTGTCCTGGGCCTCGGTCCCTCCCACACCCTGGGACAGACTATCCGATTCCAGCAGCTTCTGTCCCTCCGGGTACAGCACTTGGAGAGAGGACTGTGTCTCCTCGAAAGATGTTCACGTGGCAGAGCAATTCAGAAAACACAGCTCCCTCCAAGTACTTTCCACAAAAGCATGTTTTCCAGATGCTGCTGGAATCCTGAACACTGAATTGAAGAGAATTTAAAATAAACTTGCTTTAGCTCCTTTTCAATCTTTGTAAAAGATCTTATTGCAGAAAAAAGTAAGCCATAAATAAGCCTCTTTGAAACATTTCCACCTGAAGTTTGCCCTCCTTGCTGAAGGACTGGGTGGCCAGAATTACCCCCCAGCCGCCTGCTGAGGAAGCACATGGCTCAGGTTGGGAGGCAAGTCCACCGCCAGAGCCTGGGCTCGGGGAGGAGATGGAGAGCCACAGCAGGAATGTTTACTGGGCCTCCTTATGAATGACACGACCTCGTTCACATCCTGCTCTTCCCCGTTCAATGACACCATCTCCTCTGGCCCTCACACCCCCACTGAGGTTACTGTATTTTGCAGAGAATGTATCCAAGGTCACCCAAGCTCGGAAGAGGTGGAGCCATATTTTCAGACTCTGCAGCCGCGAGCCTTCTGGAGCATGTGACAGCTTCAGGAAGAACACTCTGGGAACACAGAAGGAAGAGGAGGCTGCTGGGACACGTCAGAGACGAGAGACAATTTGAAGCAGAAGCAGCACTGTGCTCGCCAGAGGAGGACACCTGACTTCAGAGCTCAGGGCAGTTGCTGTGGCTGTGTGGCACTCCCAGGATGTGGGAGCTTCCTGGGCAGGAAGGGCCTCACGTGAGCCCCAGGGACAGAGCAGCACTGAGAGAGGGGCAGAGGCGGAAGGAGAAGGGCTTCCGCAGAGGGCCTACTTGAGCAGAGGCTCCCCTGGAGTGGGGAGTCCAACTGGCAGCCTGTATGGGGAAGCTGGCAAAAGAGGAAGGGGCCAAACACATAGGGCTTTGCAGGTTGGGGTAGGAGTTCGATCCTTCTGTGTAGACAGCCTCTTAGAATACCAATTGAAGGGGGTGTCGTGAGCAACTTTTAACAACCAGGACATTTTCCCTTTGGAAACTGAAAATTGGGAAAACTCAGACAGAAGAGCTTATCACTCACCACAGCTTGTCGCCATGCCCAGACAGTATGACAGTGTGACAGTGTGACGCTCCTCTGGCCTTGTTCAACTGCCAAACCCTTGGGCTGCTCTAGGGCAGATGCAGACGCAGGTCTGGAAGCAGCAAAAACCTGTGTTTTTAACCGTGTGCCCACTGGTGGTCGCTAGGAAATAATAGGGGCCCTTTTCAGGAAAGCCTGAGTCAGTAGGTCCATGGGAAGAACCAGGAATCCGGGTTTTAACAAAAGCAGGCCCAGGTTCAGGGTGAGTGGGGTGAGTCCTACAAATGCAGCATCAGCTCCTGTCTTAATTTATAAGTTTGCTCTGTTGCACTGATTTTTGATATCATGTGTCTTGATGACTGAGGTTTTGAGCCTCCCTTTAAATTTTTCTCCAAAAATGTCTCACTCACCTCACTCTCCTTTCAGCCCTCAACACAAGCCCAGGTGAGCCCAAGAGTGAGGCGTGGGTCCTGTCCACTCAGCACTGCCTCCACTGCTTTTCTGCTGCCTCGGCCTCCCCTGTGCACGGGCTCCACTCCCCACCCTGCCCCGTGACTGGTTCTCCAACTGGCCCCGACACTCTCCTTCCCCCTGCAATTGTCCTTGCTGCTTTCAGGGCTCCCACCCCACCCGGGCAGCTCCTCCTCCAGTGCCACCTACCACCTGGTATATGCACAGAACCAGTAGCTCTGCCACACCCCCTCCCGCTGTCATCACCAGCCTTCCTGGACACCCCCAGGGAGAACAGTTGTGCACTTCTCTGCTCACTTTGCACACACCTCCAGGTCAGAATAGTCTCACCAACCATCCTGGTGTCTGTCTGTGTGAGTCTCTAGAGGACAAAAGAAAATGTCTTAATCTAGATCCTCCTATACCTAAAACATACCCTGGCACTGCAGAGAGAATGAATGAATTTGTGAATGAATGACAGGAATGAGCACCATCTTTGGCCTCACATCACAAACCCAGGCTACAATCTGACTCCACCACCCACCTCTGAGCACTCCAGACAAGTGACTCAACTTCTCCAGGCTCCTCATCTATAAAACAGAACCAGTATGGCCACCACTGTAGGGTTGTTGGGAAAACTGAAAGTGCTTTACTGAGTGCCTGAGTACCTGTACATACTACCAGATGCTCCATAAATTTAAGAAAAATAATAGGGATCAGATAGCTGAGCCCTTTTCCCTTGAACCTTCTTACAGTGACATTTCCTCTAAGAGCCGTGCCACAAAGCATAGCGCTGCTGTGATCCTGTGGAGTGGCAAAGCCTGGTCTGATGAGTGATTTGTGGGGATCAGGCTTAGGTGAGGATTGGTCCCTAGTCAGCTGGAGAGTTTGCACATCCTAAAGTTCAGATGGAAGAAAGAAATAATTGGGGTTCTTCATTGAATTTAAAACCCACTGACTCAGCCTGAATTTGAGGATGATCACCCGGTATTTTTGATGTTTACATATGGTGGCACTCCGCCAGGAGCCACTCCTAGGCACTTTTGTAGACAGAGTCTCCAGCAGTCCCTTTCAGGCCTTAAACATCATGAGAAAGTTTTTACCTAGAGTGGTAAAATTCATATATATATAGTGCAAGAGAGAGAGAGAAATATCACATAATTTCATTTAAGGACTTAGCACACAGAATAGTGGACCTTGGCATCTCTGATATCTGCAAGGTGGCTGGCAAGGAGACCCAGGAAGAACTACTATTGTAGTCTTGCATCCAAAGGAAGCTGGAAGCAGAATTCTTCTTCAGTGAATCGCAGTCCTTTAAACCTGCCGAGTAATACATCTACTCAGCATGCACTGACTTCAGTGTTAATCTCATCCAAAAAATAACCTTCACAGTGACGTCTGGGCTGTACGAATGGGCACCATAGGCTAGTCGCATTGACACATAAAATTAGCCATCATACCCCCAAGTTGAAATATGAAAAGGAACCAGCCCATTCAGTAATCAGTCAAAAAGGCATGATGTGAGAGGTGGTAAAATGGAAGTACTTTTCTAGGCCAATGGTGACGCACAGCATGTGCTGCTGGGGTCGGGGTTCTTTGGGAAAAACCAGGACATACCATATGCTATGTTAGCCTGTGTAACAATAAAAAGGAGGCTGGGGGGTGGTGCCTATGGCTCAAGGAGTAGGGCACGGGCCCCATATATCAGAGGTGGCGGGTTCAAACCCAGCCCAGGCAAAAAACTGAAAAAAAAGAGGCTGGCTGAGTCCTTCCCAGCAAGCCTGAATCGTTTACCTGATATTATTGGCCAGGCACACTGGATTAGGTTCTGGGGTTAGATATGAACCTGATGAGCAACCTCAGGACTCTCACAGTCCAGGGTGCAGGCAGACATTCAATCAACAATCACATCCAGTGGACAAATGTTACAACAAAGGTGTGTGCCAAGGGAGAAAGCTAGGCAGCAGCTACACTCCATCTGAGGAAACACAGGAGAGTGCTCATGACGCCAGGAACCCCCCAGCTCAATGGCCCTCAACAGGGGAATGGATGAGGAAAATCGAGTGATGTACAATGCAACATTTTTTGCAGCATTTGGAAGCAATTAAGTAGATGTACACACACAGCTTAGATTTTAAAAACACAGTACTTCATGTGGAAAAGAGTAAGAACAGTTGATAGCACAGTATCATTTGTATAACTTCAAAATACATCACACAAAGCAACATGCTTTAGAGAGATGCATATAATTTCCAGCTTATAAAGCAGATGCATTCAAAGAGCTGCCTGTGGGAAGAGAGGGATGGAAATGGGAATATAAATGAAGTAAATATATAAGAGGGCCCTGGCGTGGACCAGTGAGGTGAGGCTTCGTGAACGGCAGAGTAACTCAGCTCTCTGCATGTTGAGGTCCAGAAAGCAGAAAAAGAATCACCATGAGAGATGCCATGAGTGGGTTATTGTGACTTATTCAACATCTGTCTTTCCTTCTAAATCAGAGGTTGGCAAAATGCAGGCCCAGGAGTCAAATCCATCCCACCACCTATGTTTGTAAATGAAGTTTTATTGGTATCCAGCCAAATGTGTTCCTCCCCACATTGGCTGCTTTTTCACGACAATGGCAGAGTTAAGGCCCCGCAGGGCTTCCGTAGCAAAGTGCTATAGACTAGATAACTAAAACAACAGAAATGTGTTTCCTTCAAGTTCTGGAGGCTGCAAGTCTGAGATCCAGGTATTGGCAGAGTTGGTTTCTTTTGAGGCCACTCTTCCTGGCCTATATATGTCTCTGTGTCTTCACATGGTTTTTCCTTTGTGCTTGTCTGTGTCCTAATCTCCTCTTCTTAAAAGGACACCAGGCCTATCAGGGTCTACCCTGGTCACTTCATTTTAACTTATTCAGCTCTTTAAAAGTCCTGTCTCCAAATACAGCTCCATTCTGAGGTTCTGGGGGTTGGAACTACTACACAGGAATTTGGAGGGAACACAAATCATGCCATAGCACCTGGGAAGAGCCAGATGGAAAGCAGTTCAAATTCTCACCTAGCCACTTACCTCACGGAGCCTCAATTTCCTCATCTATAAATGAGGAGACTCTCTCTGGCTCCGGCGTACCTGTACATGCGTAAGGGTCAAGTGAAATGAGAACTGTGCATGCCTCTGCACAGTCTGGATGCGCAGGAAATGGGATTCAATATCAACAGTGTTGCTGTACTCTGGGCCTCCCGTATTTCAGCTCCCAGTCGTCTCCCCTTTCCTACATCTGAGGGTATACCCCGTGTGTGTTTGTTCTTCCCAGTGTGACCAAACAGCTCTCTTCAGCCTCTCAACTCCCACTCTTCCGGACATTTTTCTTACTCAACTCATCTAGACGTATGGTCCATGAACACAGTCGGACGGTCTCACACACACAGGCTTTCTGGCGTGCTGGTTGAGAGTCTATCGAGAGCCTTCGTTTGGTCTTGGCTCTGCCACATGAGTGCTGTGTGAACCTAAAACTAATGGTTGGAACACTCAGCACCCCAGAGTCCTCCTTTGTAAGGTGATGGTCCCATAAGTAGTTCTCTCATGGGGTTGTAGCAACATGTAACTGAGCTCTGATATGAGAAACCGTTATAACAGGGCAAGCACAAAGCATGTACCACATGCCGGAGGGGATGCTGCTGCCCCATCTGGACCGTCCTCCTGCTCGGGCCATAGTGACAAAGCCTTCAGGCCCCTCCCCCCACCAGCGTCTCTACTGCACTCTCTCTGATGGACTCCAGCCCCCTCCATTCTCACTTGGCCTAAATGCCCAACTGTGTACCAAGCTGCTCTCAGATCAGGAGCTCAGAGGGTGCGACTGTGCTTTCACCCCCTGCCGTCCGCAGCCTGAGCATAGTGCCAAGCACAGAGCAGCTTCTGGGGCTGCAAATAGTTGTTGATCGACTGATAAAGCCACACAATGCCAGCTCAGCAGCAACCCAGCTACCCAGGGGATTGCACTGTTCTCTGAACCCTGCAAAGATGTTGAGGCAAAAGTGCTATGATTCCAAAATGCTCTTTTTTGACCTACATAAAATATATTATTTAAAAACAAATTAAAGGCTGGGCGCTTGTAGCTCAGTGAGTAGGGCGCCGGCCACATACACCAAGGCTGGAGGGTTTGAGCCCAACCTGGGCCTGCTAAACAACAGGGACAACTGCAACCAAAAAATAGCCACGCGTTGTGGTGGGCGCCTGTAGTCCCAGCTACTTGGGAGGCTGAGGCAAGAGAATCGCTTAAGCCCAAGAATTCGAGGTTGCATGAGCTGTGATGCCCTATGTCTACCAAGGGTGACATAGTGAGACTCTGTCTCAAAAAAAAAAAAAAAATTAGAGCTTGGAGTTTTGTTTTATCTTTGTTTCCTGTTGCCTTAAATTCTTCAGTGACTTCACTCTGATAATTGGCAAATTCTAACTAAACAGACACATTTGTAAAGATACTTCTTCATATGGACCATGGAAAGCTACTACATTCCACAAAGAACGCTGCTGGGGGATGGGGCAAGACTGCTCTTAGAAGCCTTTTATTTTTCTTTTTTGTTCTTTTCTTTTCCTTTCCTTTTCTTTTTTTTTTCTTTTCAGAAAAGGATGAATGTCCCAGCTCAAGAAGAGTGCATTCACCCTTGCTCTACCTTCCAACATTTTATCTTGAAGACTGGCAATGTAAGAAATCTCACATTAGGGCAAAGGTCCCCAAATTTGGAGCCCACAGCACTCCCCTGCCCCTGGGCTTTACATAGTGTAATCCTCACAACAGCCCACGTGACAGAGGAGGAATCTGAGGCATGAGGAAATTAAGTCACTGACCCCAGGCTAGACAAGAAGCTTCCCTCCTTGGCAGCCCTGTGACCCGGACAAAGCCTGGTCCATTACTCGACCCCACCTCTCAACCACACTGGACTTCTCGTGTTTGACAGGCAGGTTCGCCTGGCTTCTCCTAGCACCCTGTGAGGACAGCAGACAGGGAGGATGCTCTGCAGCTCACCTTGCAGGTGGGAAATCTAAGTGGCTGACTATGCTGTGCAGCATTCTGGGGCTCCTCTTGTCTCTGCCCCAGGAAAGCAGCAGTCTTATTTACGAGCTGTAGGATGTTCTCACTGTGCGCTGGGGTAGCCGGCTTCCAAGCAGGGCAGAAGGGACTTCCCTGCAGAAAGTGCTAGGCCTGTGAGTGGTCGGACGTAGACACACATATGTGAAACTAGAGGGGGAAGTCAAGGTGCAGAGTAAATCCACAGAAGGCAAGACCATTTACCTTGGGGATTATTGAGGAGGCTTCTGGGAAGAGACTGCACCTGCCAAGTTCCTTAATGGAGTCTGACAGTCCTACACACATCACCTCCCTCCCCCAGTGGCCAAGTAAAGGATGCCTTGGGCCTCCTCAACTGTTAGAGGCCACTCTCCAGGCTCCCATCTCTGATCCTGCCTTGACTCCCACTCCCAGCCCAGCCCAGAGTCTACACAGAGCATCTATACCACAGCTCCCTTCTTATTCCAGCTCCAGGATCTCCTTGGACCTCCCTGAACTAGGCCCAACCAATTTGACGATCAGGGTGATGCAGGGACCTGCTAGGATGCCCTGGCTCTCCCCACCCAGCCTCATCTGGTGCCCTGAAGAGCACCAGCCCTCCTTGCTGGGACCAGCAGTAGAAGAATCAGAAAAGACAGACATTCAGAGCGGGACATTTGGGACATGACCTAGAGACACCTCCCCATCCCCCAACTCAGCCTTCCTTCTTCTCTGGAAAGTTGATGAGCTGCTTGCCCATCTTCTCAACCCTTGTCATTCCATCCTTGAGGCTATTTTCCAAAAGGAAGCTTCGGGGATCATGTTTGTCAGGAGTTGATGACTTCTAGGGTGATTTTCCCTTGAGAAAATCTTCTGGATTTCCTGACACAGGAGCTGTCTGTGTGTGGTGCGGAGGGGAGAGAGAGATGCATTGATAAAGAGTAGAACAGATTTCTTTGACACAGAAAATGAACCGCTGGCCTGTGCAGGAAACTGAGAAAAGACGGGGAAATGGAAACCTTCCTCCCAAGTGTCCTGGGATCCAGGGTTTCAGCCAGCCATGTGGCTCTCAGGCTGTGTCCTCACTGAGCTCCAAAAGAGACCCCCGGGGGCTGCACTGCCAGCTCATAACAGTGTAGTCAGCCCACCCAGCGTCCTCCTCTTCTCTGCTGGGCTAATGCAAACCTCGTGTCCCTACCGCCCCTCCCTGAGCCCTCTTCTTCTCATGCCACCAGCAGGGGCTGGGGGTAGAAGCTCCACTGCTGGGTACTCTTCTGGGTATCACCCCAGCCCCCGCCACGCTGCCTGTTTCAGCCTTTCAGCCAGCTGCCTGTTGGCACAAGCCTTTGCAGCTCTGACCTCTGCCTGAGTGTGCAAGCTTCCAGAGCCTGCCCCAGCCCCTCCTTGCTCTGTCATTTTCTGGCACCTGTTTATCTGATTGCCTGGCCTCTGGCCATCTTCCAGGGCAGGATGGCTTTACCCTTTGCAGGGAGGGAGCCCGACTCACCCCATGTGTACCCACTGACAGAGCAGCCCGTCGGGCCTCTCACCAGCCAGGCCGGCAGTCTGCCAGGGCCCTGACCTTAGGTGTGACCAGCCAACCCACAGCTCACACAGCCTCAGACACACAGAGGGGCCGGCCCAGCTGGCAACACCTGCTCAGCAGTCACCTTAGACTCTTCCCTCCATCCCCAGCTCTCCAGGCTTGCGTCTTCGGTCTGGTAATACAAGTGCAGTCACCTGTCCTACAAGTAACAGGAATACATATCTTCTAGAAATGCAAACAGAATCTTTACTCCCCATCACTTGAGAAGTCTTGTCTCCAAATATGACAGGGAGCCAGAGAACATCACTACAGTGGCATCCTTGGGGTCAGACTGCAAATGGAATACACAGCAGAGCATGTGGACCACCTGGATCCAAGGGGCCTAGAACAGAGTTGTTAGCCCCTCCCGACACTCTGAACTCCCATAGTACCCGGGTCACAAGACCCAATCTCACGCCCTGGTCCAGATGGCTTCACACCAGAATTCTATCAAACCTTCAAGGAAGAGCTTATTCCTGTTCTGCAGAAATTATTCCAAAAAATTGAGGAAGAAGGTATCTTCCCCAACACGTTCTATGAAGCAAACATCACCCTGATACCAAAACCAGGAAAAGACCCAACCAAAAAGGAGAATTTCAGACCAATCTCACTTATGAATATAGATGCAAAAATTCTCAACAAAATCCTAGCCAATAGATTACAGCTTATCATCAAAAAGACCCAATCTCACGACACCTGCCACAGGTTAAGGTCTCATTAATTTGGGGTATAATGGTCTCTTCTAGAATTTTAGGCTTTTAAGGACAGGGACTGTATCTTCTCTCATCATTGTATTCATTCAGGCATCCACCCATTTATTCCAGTAGTCAGTTTAATAACCTGCTTTATGTCCAGGCCCTGCTGTAGGCCCCAAGATGCAAAGACAAGATATAAGCCCTGTTCTCAAGGCTCCAGTCCAGAGATAAGTAAACAGACCATTCTACCTGACTATGGCAAGTATCAAAATAGAAAAACAGAGGGCAATAGACCTGCCATTCGATCCTATAATTCCTTTACTAGGTTTATACCCAGAAGACCAAAAGTCACAATATAACACAGACATCTATACCAGAATGTTTATTGCAGCCCAATTCATAATTGCTAAGTCATGAAAGAAGCCCAAGTGCCCATCGACCCACGAATGGACTAGCAAATTGTGGTACATGTATACCGTGGACTACTATGCAGCCTTAAAGAAAGATGGAGACTTTACCTCTTTCATGTTTACATGGATGGAGCTGGAACATATTCTTCTTAGCAAAGTATCTCAGGAATGGAAGAAAAAGTATCCCATGTACTCAGACCTACTATGAAGCTAAATTATAGCTTTCACATGAAGACTATAACCCAACTATAGCACAAGACTATGGGGAAAGAGCCAAGGAAGGGGAAGGGAGGGGGGAGGTTTTGGTGGAGGGAGGGTAAAGGGTGGGGCCACATCTATGGTGCATCTTAGAATGGATACAGGTGATTGCACTAACATACACAGCTATGATTTAACAATAAAAAAAAAAAAAAGAAAAACAGAGGGCAGTGAGTTCAGAGGAGGAAGCATTTTCTCTGCTTCAGAGGATCCAAGAACACATCATGGAGGAAGAGGTTTCTAAACTGGGTTTTGAAGAATGAGTAGGAGTTCTTCAGACCAGAAAAGCATTGCAGAAGTGAATATGTACCATCATCACTGATGATGCCTCAGCAACCGTCAGCGTATCTGGCACATAGAAGATGGTCAGGAGCAGTTGCTGAGTTGAACTGAGTGAAGATATAATGGGAGGGGGATACTGGATCCAAGGACTGGAGAAAGAGGGCATCACCCTGGCTCCTTTCTCTCAAGCCTGCAGACACTGGAATCATGAGGGGAGTTTTAGAAAATGTTAATGTTTCTGTGCCACCCCCAGCAATCCTGACACAATTGGCTGGAGACACTGTCCAGCCTTTGGGACTTTTAAAAGCTTCTAATATGCAACCATGTTCAAGAACCACTGATTTAGACCAGTGCTTCTCAAAATTAAATGTGCAAATGGATGCAGGCATTCATGTTTAAAAAATGCAGTCTGATGCAGCAAAAAGAGGCCTGAGCATCTGCTTTTCTGATGTGCTCCCGGTGATACAGATGTTTCTGGTCCTGGGACCACCCTTGATTTAACAGGGGTCTTTGAGACTTAGTCCCCAACAGCCTGTACCCAGGGTGATATGCAAAAGCTATTAACAATGATTTATGTGGAGGCACCAGGTGCTTGGAATGGACATGGCCACCCCAGCTCTGGAGACTGTCCCTCGTGAGAATTAACCTTTAGATCTGGACCAGGAGGATGCTGTGGGAGGGGCTGGGCAGTCCAGGCTGCTGGAGGTGCATGGAAGGGTGGGGGCAGCAGCCTGACTGTTTACCCACCTCTTAGTTTAAGAGCTGGCACTGAATCCCATTGTCTGCCAGCTGCCTGCCCTCCCGGCCAGCACCCGGGCCAAGGGACAGCCCAGAAGGCCACGAGCCGACATCCCAGTGCAGAGGATGGTGGGGAGGCTGGGTTGGCAGGAGCTGCCTGCTGGGTAAACATTGTTCTGTTTTTTCTTTTTCTCTTTAAACAAGCCCTTCTCAGCACTGGCCACATCACCCTAAACAAGGCCTCTCAGTGCTGTTGACACAAAGGCAGGGATAGTATCATTCCAGCCCAGAGATAAAACTCCCATCCTCCCATAACGGTGGGCATTTCCTCTCGGGAAGAACACCAGCAAATCAGGAAATTCAACAAGCCCAGTCTAAGCCCTTCCCTGAGGCTAAGCTCAGGGTTTTTGTTGTTTGGGGTGGATTTCTTTCTCTCCAAAGCTCTGCTTGTTTCATGTGGCTGGTCAGCAGATATGTCTGTCCCAGACAATGGCCTCTTTCTGCAGACAATGGTCAGCGTGAGGAATGTCACAGGAGGGCAGGGCTCGGGGAGGGACAATCCGGCTTTCAGAATCCAGTGGCCGAGTGGGTGCTGCAGGGAGGGTCCTGTTGTCATCAGGGCAGCCTCCTCAAAGGCACCATTGATAGGGCCCGCAACCCCAGAAAAACAGATGCTTAGGGAAGCGGCAAATTCAGAGAGCGGCCCTGGCCTGCCGCTCTGGGCAGACTCAGGCTGCTGGCTTTAGCAGCCTCCAGAGGCTCTTGTGACCACAATTCCTGCCATGTAGACTTTGTTTAATGAAAAAACAAATAGTTACCCCCAAATTAGATGGAGGCCTGCTGTTCACTGCCCCTCCTACGGCACTCAGCCTGTGCCTCGCTGGCCAGCTCTCCAGAAAAGAAAGGGCTCATTCATCCCCCAAGGTGGAAATTTGCCTTCTCCGGGGGAAATTGTGTAACCATTTTGTAGTGGAATCAACTACAGGCCTCAAGGTCTTTTGGAAAACGAAAAACAGATAAGGAGGCTGTGGCTGGAGCCAGGGCTGGCAGTCTTCTCAGTAGGTCTGCTTGCCGTAGGAGGATTTTCCTGACAGAGGCCACAGGCCCAGCCCATTACATCAGCTGGTACCTAATTTCAAGGACTTTCACTGTGATTCTTGGAAAATGAAATAATAGCCATTCATTCATTCATTCACCCCCTCTGGCCACAATGCTTGGCACACAATAGATGCTCAATAAACATTTGTCACATGAATGAAACATTTTGTAATATCTGATTCTCTCTCTCCCTTCTCCAAAGACCTGCAGTGGCTCCCTATTGCCGGCATTATCAATTTCCTATCTCTTAACATGGCCTCCAATCTGGCAACTGACCCCTTAACACCCCTGCAACCTTACAATCTCCACACCCCACTGATCCCTCCCCACATACATCTGTTGCTAATGTTTCTTGAACCAAACTATTGTTGTATAAGCCTCTGGGCCTGGGTCCCAGCTGTCTCTTAACCCCAAGACCCTTCCCAAGCTTCTTGTAGAGATCTGGTGAGTTCTTCCCCTGGGACATTCTCTTCAAGTGTTTGTTCCTTCTCTTAAAAGTCATCACAGAAGCTGCAGACTCCACTGCCTTGCTCTTGTCTGTGGCCCCATCACGACACTTGCCACATGCCTTATGTCCATTTGTTCCAACCATACCATGGACTCCCCGAGAGTAGGAACTGAGTTTGCTTTACCTCCACATGCCCAGTGGGACCCCAGCCTAGTCCCTTACAAATCCTTAGGGAGTAGGGATTTGTTTGGTTTGCCCAGAACATTCCTCATTCTGGCACTGAAAGTCCCACATCTCAGGAGACCCTGACTATTGGTCCCCCACTCAGTAAGAGAGCAGTGAATGAATAATGCCCAAGTCTCTATTCATTTGCACATTAACAAAACACTCACAGAGTAAAGATTTGTGAGCCCCACCCATGTCACCCAGTTAGAGGGCTTTTCTAAGCAGTCCAGTTGCAAATGGGCTGTTGAGTTGCCATTAAATCCAAGAGGCACCTTTCCTAGGCCTCCACTTGGCTTCCCTGCTATCTCTTCCCACAACCACGCCCTGTTGTTTAGAATGCATCTGTTGACATCTGCCTTATCGCCTCAGATTTGCTCTGGGTCTCCCCAGGTCTGAACCTTTCAGCCTCATAGGTGAAATCAGCTTTATAAGTCAATAGGTGCCCGCTGAAGCTGGGTTCCCAAGGCAGCCCCAGCCCCAGGCCCTCGGAACAGGAGCCTTGGCAGCTAGGATCCAGGTGTCTGCCCAGCCTCCCCCGACCCCAGGGCAGCTTGGACCCATCTGTTTCCCAGTTCTAGGTCAAATCAAGCTGAGAAAGGATCAGGCTTCATTTGACCTGAGATGGCTGGAGCATCTGGCTACTCCTCTACCTCCCCCCAGCCCATCCTGGTAAAATGACCCAAAGTCCCCACCCCACTCAGAGAGATTGCAGAGATGCCGTCTGTCCTCAATAGACTTCAGGCCTTCTGGACAGAGTGACAAAATAAATGCCACAAAAACATATACATGCAGCTTAAATCCCAGCTCAGCCTTAGCTGATTGACTTCAAGGAGGCCATTTCACATCTCCGCGATGCCTTGTTTAAACAGAGATGTTTATAACATCACTGTGGAACACTGGTGTAGGACTATGGGAGATTTACAAGGCATCCAGCCCAGGGTCAGGTACAGAGTAGATGCTCCAAATGTTACTTCATTCACCTTCAAAGTGACAGAAATTAATAGCCATCTGGAGTGAATCCATTCCACACCTTAGAGCCAGGCCTATATTTTTTGGCATCTCATTCTGCTGACTAGAGAAGGGACAGTGTCCCTGGAAAAGGACCATCAAGTTCTTCCTTTCCAAAGGTGTGGTCCTCGCCATGAGGAGGGCCCAAGTTTCAGAAGCTGCCTCTAACCAAGACAGAGGGAAATTGTTCCTTTAAACTGGAAAGTTCCTAAGATTCTTCAGTAAACAGACGACAAGAAAAACAAATATTAACAGATGGATACCTTTTTCATCCTTGCTCTGAAACAGCCACAACAGAAATGGTATAAGTTGCCAAAGGTTGATCTGAAAGCACAGTGCGATGGTGAACAGGGAGCACCTTGGCACACAGGTGTGCACACGCACGGCTCACACTTTGAAGAAAAGCCCTTTCACTCCTCATGCTGAAATGACTTTTCTTTCATCAAAAAGCAACTACCTGGCTCTCCAGGAATGAATAGTGTGTAGTGAGAGCTCACCCCTTTTAAATGCACAGATAGTCAGCCAGCCTGCTCCTGTGACTCACGACTGTCACTTGTCCCTGGGACGACCTCCCATTCATCTTTCAGTCTCTTCCTCTCCATAGAATCTTAAGGTCCCTGTTCATTTCCTGCTTGCTTCTATGAACACTTGGACTTTCTATTAAACCAAAATTAGTAGATTTGCACCATACGAAATCAGGGCTGAACTGGAAAACCAATATTTTTGGAAAGTCTAAGGGTTTTTTTGGTTTGTTTGTTTGTTTCTCAGAAATAGCCCTGGGTTCATGACTTTAGGAAAATTTGTTTTTGTCGTAACTTTGTACGTCTGTGCCCGGACTCACATATGTTTAATGCCGTACCACGTTTGAGCACACACAGGCACAGAAAAGAGATGGAGACCCCAGGGTCAAGTCCTTGTGTGGCAGATGTAACACGAGGGGGTCTGCACCAACAGCAGGTGCTCCGACCGCATTCTATGTTATCAAAAATCAGGTTGGAGGAAAAACAGAAATTGGGATAGCCATAAAGACAGCATTGGAAACATTATTGCTCGTGCTGTATCATTTTTCCCAATTAGTCTTTTGAAATACTTGCTTTTATTCCCCACTAATTTCTGAGTAATTGTCCACTTTGGAACTCTGACAAAGTGAGTAGGTATTTGAGAACCACGATGACCTATGACCTTTGACCCAAGGTGATCTTTGGTCAGGGGTGCTGTGAAAGATTGATTTGAGCAGAGCTGAGTTAGACAAACAAGCCATTCACATAACTTCAGATCTGGAAGCAAATCAGGTAAAAATGTGAGCAACCTTTGTGGCCTGGAATTTCCTGTTCACATAATCAGGAATTATTAGGACAATACTACCCTCAGCGAGGACCAATGAAGAAGTTTCTGTATCTTCCATTTTAAACAGCCGGGTAGAATAAGCCAGTGGAACACACAGGTCCCATCAGCGGACGAGCTGGTGTCTAGCCAGATACTTCTAAAAAGGAACTGAAAAGTGTGCCTTTTACATAATTTAGAGCAGTAATTCTCAATATTTCAATCATAGGCATTTTTTTTCCCCCAATTTTTTCCTCCAAAGAGCCCAAGTTTGGGGAAGACTCTTTCAGTGAAACAAATTGAACCGTTCTGATTAACTTACTTTCTCAATTTTCTGTCATCAAAACACCAGGAAACCATGTCTCAGAGCTTCTGATGGGATCATGGGAACTGCTACATGGGGAGGACACGGTTATCCCCAATGAGAGACTGGTAGGTGCGGCATGTTCCCGTGAAGACTGGGTGAGGACATGGTTTCAGCTGTGCTGGGGCAATGTTCTAAACTGATCACAGCCAGTTCAGAAGCCTTGGCATGGAGGAGACGTGGCAAGGAACCCTGGTCCTTACGGTTCATGCCCACCATTCTGAGCCCACTGTCCAAGTCACGGGACAGGTGAGTAGGGAAAGAGGGTTTAAGACCCATAAGCTGGCTTTGATTTTTTTTCCCTTTGTTAAAGGAAGATTAAAATTTTTGACATTAGGCGATGGCCATAGCTCAGCGGGTAGGGTGCCGGCCACATATACGAAGGCTGGAGGGTTCAAGCCCGGCCTGGGCCTGCTAAACAATGACACCTGCAACAAAAAAATAGCCAGGCATTATGGCGGGAGCCTATAGTCCCAGCTATTTGGGGACTGCTAAGGCAGGAGAATCGCTTGGGCTCAAGAGTTTGAGGTTGCTGTGAGCTGTGATGCCACATCACTCTACCGAGGGTGACAAAGTGAGACCCTGTCTCAAAAAAGAAAAAAAAAAAGCTTTGACATTAATGAAAGTTTTAAAACAGAAAAGCATCGTCACCCTCTAAGAAAAAGCACTTTATTGCAGTCTGTATTTTATGAAAATATGAAGCATTTTTTTCTTCCCTAAAATGGAGTAATATATTCAGTTGACAACTCTTCTCCAGTGTCAGTAGGGAAATTAATTTATTTTGTATTATAGTAGAAAAGTGTTTATGTTTCACAAGAAATAAACTATGTAGGATTTGTATGTACTTTCTGTGTTTATTTTATCCTATGTTGATTTACCTTAAATTTGCAATATAATACATCCATATAAGTTCATGACTGGTATTTTCATTAAATATTTTATGCCTCCTTAAAATTATCACTGCTTAATATTTTTTACATAGTCATTATATAATGTATTGTATATATACTATATTAAAGTTTATCTTTAACACTTGTTTAACAGTATTAAATTTAAAATTTAGAAAAAAAAACAGAAAAGCATCACTAGTAATGCTATCACTTATGTTAAAATTTTTTTCTATAACTTCTCTTCCAATCTTTTTTTTCCTCCTGCACATTAGAAGAATAAGTGTTGTCTTGGGCCCCACATTAAATACCACAAACACTAACAAAAGCTGATTAGCAAAAAAAAAGTCTGTGCATATTTTTTGTGATATCCAACACCAAGCCCATAGGTCACAGGTTGGATGCCCCTGTTCTATGATATGTCTAGATTTTAGCCACGCAGACATCCTCATAATCTGTGGATTCTGTATTTGGGAATTCACCTGCTTGCTAATGTGTATTGGTAACCCCCAGATCAATACTCATAGTACTATCTTGGTCACTCATAGACATGCACGCAGTGGCAAAAACTTTAAGTCATCATACACTGACATGTCCAGCAGAGTTTGAACAAGGCATATCTTTCCTTCTCATTTCAACTCTCACACTGTAAACAAGTGTCCCTTATGCAGTTTATTTTGTAATGATGATTATCCCAGTTTTGTGCTTTCTGTTGGCAATTTTATGTTTAAAATGACCCTGAAGCATAGTGCTGAAATCTTGTTTAGTCTTTCTGAGGAAAAGGAGGCTGCAGTGTGCCTTACACAGAGAACGTGGGTTAGACAAGCTTCATGCAGGTGCATGCTACGGTGTTGCTGGCTACAAATTCCGTGTTAATGAACCAACAAGATATGTTAAATAAGGTGTCTTGGCCAGGCTTGGCAGCTCATGCCAATCCTAGCACTTTTTGAGGCTAAGGCAGGAGGATCACTTGAACCCAGAAGTTCAAGAGCAGCCTGGGCAATAGCCAGACTCCATTTCTACAAAAAATAGAATAATCAGCCAGGTGTGGTAATACTCACCTGTAGTTCCAGGTACTCAAGAAGCTGAGGCAGGTGGATTGTTTGAGCCCAGGTATTAGAGGCTACAGTAAGCTGTGATGACACCTTTGCACTCCAGCCTAGGTGACAGAGAAACCCTGTCTCAACTAAATAAAATAAAAATGAGCAGAAGCATACATAAAATGAGGTTATGAATTGATGAATTGACAAAACGTTGTAACCAGAGGCTCTCAGGCTTTGAATTCTGTATTTCTTCTAGGAGCAATGGTCCAGCATTCACTTAATCCAGTGCTTGTAGCAACTTTATAGAATAGAATTACTGTGAATGATGAGGATCAACTGTACCTACAATTTCATTTCCTGCTCAATTCAGCTAATATTATGACATAAGCAGTTGTCAACATAGCCACACAATGATTCTCCCTTGTGTGGACAAACCATCACCTACTTAACTATTCCCTTATTGCTGGGCCTCCATGTCACTTCCAATATTTCAACCTTAGAGGCAAGATTGCAAAGGGAATCTTCATGGCCATAGCGTGTGAGCTCTGCAAAGTCACTTACCTGTCCTGTGCTAGTCTGAGTTCCAGAACGTAGTTGAGTGTTTCATATATGATGTATCTCAGAGTGAATGAATGACTTAAGTTTGAACAACAGTGATCAAGGACAATCAGTCCAACAAGGGAGACTCCTAGTAGGCATTCAATAAATGCCTGTTCTTTGACATATTAATACCTATTGATCACCTGCTGTGTACTTGGTAACTAGTCCTATACCCACATCTTTACTTTCATTATATTGTTTGATCCCCACTACCTTCAGAGATAAATTTTATTGGCCTCCCTTTGCCAGTAAGGAAACTTAAATAAACCTCTTACTTAAGAGAGGACTTAGTAAGTCAGTCCTCTGCACTGAGTGACACAGCTGACTAAAACCATCACCATGATTCTAGTCCAAGTCTCAGTGATTCCAAACCTCCTGCTCTTTCTGCTGTGCCAGGCTGAATCCACCTATGTCCTCAGCCTGGCTGGCACTGCTCCTACAGTCACTAGATCAGAGGGAGCAGGATCAGTCGGCCTCCTACAAAGACCACTGGGACACATAGTCCCTGGGGCCCGGCTTTCTCCTTCCCTCCCTACCATTCTGCTACCTGAATTTCTCCTTTCTCCTGTAATCACATATGCCCAACATGACTGCTGTTTCTATTCTCTAGTCCTGGGTCCTGCTTTTATGGCAGTAATTGGTGGGCACTCAGCCTTCAATACCTGATCTGGGCTAACTGAAACTCACACCTGTCTCTGTATGAGACTGTGATGTGGGAAGGGATGCAATGCTGCAGGGAGAGCAGAGGCTATTGGATTCCAGAAGCTTTTCAAGGTAGGGATTTTGATCTTCTCTTTTGATTTGAATGGATTTTAGTTGGCAGTGAGGGGAGGGGGACCTTTTCTTGACATTTATAGAAGATGAGGCCAAGATGGAAATAAGGTGTGTTTCATTTGATCTACATTTCAGAAACAGAGGGATCACCTTAACTGGTACCTTGTCTGGTAAGGAAGGCTGTCTGGTACTAGGCATAAAACCTCAGGGTTTGGTGAGTCCCAAAGCAGGGATCAGACTCTACTTCTTGCAAAGTCTGCTGACAATATTTTTCATTTGCTCTTTTGCACCGTTCCAGTCTCTGTCTCAGGATGCCATGGGTGGGGGTAGGAAGATAGAAGACAGTGTTCCCTCCTCCAGACCTCCCCTCCTCTTCTCTGGGGCAAGCCCACTCCTCTTTTGTGTCCCAGGACTAGTGGTTTTCCTTCTCCAAAAACTTCTTGGTCAGAACTCCCCAAATCAGTCACAGCCTGCCCTTGGCCCCACTTGGCACCCAGCAGACTCATCGTACCCAACAGCCCGCCCTGAAAACATATATATATATATGTCTCTTCTGAGGACAAAATCTGTTACTTCATCCTTCTGTGGTCCCCAGGGCCTGTACGGTGTCTGACACATGAAAGGTATTCTGAAAGCACTGATGAGTTCAGTGGGAGAAGAATCAGCTTCTTAAAAAGAAGCTGCAATGCCTTCTTGCACTTTATTTAAGTACCTGAAAAATTCACAATGTTGTTTTGAAACACAGAGTCTTTGAAGGAGACATTATCCCTAATTTCTCCTTCCAAGCAAGAAACGTCTTGCAGCCCCCCGGAAGTGGGGTGCCCCAGAAGAATTTTTTATTAATCTTACCTTTCCACTCTGCCTTCTTCATCACCCAGGGGCCCGGAGATCCCGGAAGATGGAATAACAATTACAATACAATTACGGTAACAGTCACAGTTCTCCAATGGCCGGAGTTAGGACAGCAGCTGATTCTCGGACACGTCAGGTACTGTTCTCGGTAGTTTACTTATTCAGTCCGCATTTTATCCTCACATTACCCCCATAAGGTGACATGATTATTATTCTCATTTCACAGACAAGACATTTGAGGCCCAGAGAGACAAAAATAAGTCAGGTGAGGTCACACAACTAGTAAATTGCCGAGCACACAACCAGTAAGTATAGAACTGCCACATTCTGGCATCCTTTGGAAATGAATGAACGAATGACACTTATTAATGCACTACATGGCAGGTACCATCTCAGGCCTTTTCCATATACTGACTGCTAGTGAGAATCCTGTGACATAGATGAGCAATGTCCCTGTTTTACAGGAGAAAAACTGGGAGAGGTGAAGTTGCATGCCACCATCCGTGTGGTACCCACCACCTGTGCCACCCTGCGGCCAGGACTGCGCCAGGACACTGACTCAGATGTTGCTGATTTCTCTGTTTCTTCAAGTTCATTTTGGACCTGTCAGTATGCCCAAAGATGTCCCAGAGCGCTCTTTCCCCTCTGAGCCTCAGTCTCCTTCCTCAACTATAAAACCCAGAACTCTCTTTCTCTGGCACAGGGTCCTGTCCTTACCTGAGGTCTGTAGAGGAGGGGGGGGAGGGACAGAAAGGGAAGAAGAAGAGGGTGGAGGCCACCAAGCATTCAGGAGTCATCTGACAGCAGAAACCTCGTATTTTAGGGACAGGCAGAGGAGGAGAGCCTAGAAATGGTGGTGAAAGGAGAGAAGCAGGAGGAGCAGGGGAAAGGGGAAAGGGCATCAGCATCTCTAGGTGACTCCCCAAGACTCTGCTTTCTACCCCAGCAGGTCAAAGTTCCTCTGCAGACCACCCTCTTTCACAGCTGGTCTGACTCCACTGGTCTAGCTTCATCTCTAGGCCGTGCACCAAGCTGGTGCAGACACATGTATCCTACAATTCCTCTACTAGGTGTATATCCAAAAGACCAAAAATCACAATATAACAAAGATGTTTATACCGGAATTTTTATTGCAGACCAATTCATAATTGCTAAGTCATGGAAGAAGCTCAAGTGCCATCAACCCGTGAATGGATCAATAAATTGTGGTATATGCACACCATGGAATATTATGCAGCCTTTAAAAAGATGGAGACTTTACCTCTTTCATGTTTACATGGATGGAGCTGGAACATATTCTTCTTAGCAAAGTATCTCAAGAATGGAAGAAAAAGTATCCAATGTACTCAGCCCTACTATGAAACCAATTTATAGCTTTCATATGAAAGCCATAACCCAACTTTAGCACAAGAAGAAGGGAAAAGAGGAGAGGGAGGGGAAGGGAGGGAGGATAATTGGTGGGACCACACCTACGGTGCATCTTACAAGGGTACATGTGAAACTTACTAAATGTAGAATATAAATGTCTTAACACAATAACTAAGAAAATGCCAGGAAGGCTATGTTAACTAGTTTGATGAAAATATTTCAAATGGTATATAAAACCAGCACATTGTACCCCCATGATTGCATTAATGCACACAGCTATGATTTAATAATAATAATAATAATAAACCTCACACATTAGCGATTCTAACACCCTCTCCAGCCCCACCCCCCACCCCACCAAGCTCCACGGCCCGCAGTCCCCTCTACCAGCTGCCCTCAGAAAAATCATTGGGAAGAGCACCAGGAGTCCAAGTGGGTGTGACCCACCAACAGCCTGTGTGATGGCTGAGGTTTGAAATTCCACCTGGAGAGCAGGTGGGGCCAGCTGCTCTCAGGACAATCCACCTCACCTGCCCGGAGCCCCCCCATGCCACGGCCTGTGCCCCAAACAATGCCAAGGAATCCATCTGCTCTTTGTGAGTTGAATTGTGGTTTGGGCCTTTTCCACAGCTCAAGTCAGCACCGTGAGTCATGCCAGACACACCGCCGGAGCACCTGGGCTCGCAGTGGGGAGACAGGGACACGAGGCCCTCAGCTTAGGGCAAACAGAAGGTGAAACAAGAGGCAGGCCCTACTTGGTGACCATCCCAGGAGCCTGGGCACCCTCTCCCAGGAGGGAGTGACGTGCGGAGAAGACACTCTCACCCCACACCACTCCCTTCACTCACGCCTGTCTAGTCCAAGAGCCAGATTCACCTGCTGGCAGATTTACCAGGCACAGGGGCTTGACCCTCCCTGGGCTTGCCCAACTGGCTGGTACGACCTACCTGCCCGGGCCTCTATAGGGTGGGCATTCAAAAGTCAGGGCCCGCCCAGCCAGCTCCATGCAGAACTGGAGCTGCGTCTCTTGTGCTTCCCACAAATGGGCAAAAAAGCACAGCTCAGTGGCCCCCAGCTCTTCCTCAGGTGGGTTGTCATGAAACAGGAACTTGAAGGGTGGGGGGTTAGGAAGCCAGACTACAGCCACTGAGCCAGCCGCACTCCACCAGCTGTGAGGCTGAGGCCTGCACTGCCACCTGCCCAGGCCTGCAGCTGCTACTTGGGGGGCCTAGTTCAGGAGAACAGGGGTGGAGGTAAGCACAGCCAAAAAGAACAGCCTGGCCCAACCATGCCCACCCCATCCCAAATGCCAGCACACTCTGGGGGCAGGCTTAGGATGCACACCCTCTCCCTACTACCTCAGAAGAAGGGGCCCAGGACAGATGACAAATCACCCGGCCTAAGAGGAAAGGGCTCCCTGCCCAGCCCCACTGCTTCAGGGCTTCAACTTGCTCAACTGTGAAACGAGGGGAGAGTACCTGGTTCAGTGAAACCATTTCCAAATTGTAAGGAGAAGGGTTTTAACCAGCATCCGAGGGAACCAGGGCTGAGGGCCCAGCCTTCCTTAGGCCCTCTGCACTGGGAACCCTGAAGCCGGCAGACATGGTGCTGCCCATGTGCTGTTCAGGGAGGGTGAAGGGGGACTTGGTGCCATTCAAGAAGCTGGCAGCCTCCTGCCATGCAGACAAGGCTAGTCAGGGCCTTCGGAGCTCAGCAAAGGCTAAGGTGCAGGTGCTTTGTCAAACTGAACGTATGAAGCTGGAGACCTTCCTTTTCCATTTATAGAAGCTGACGTGGAGCACTCCTATTGGAGGGAAGAGAAGCCAACCAGAGCTTTTTCCCAACTCAAACTACTCTGGGAGGAGAGAGTCCCCAGGGGGCAAAGAGAACATGTAGTCAGAATACAGGGCTCAGGTGAGTTCCTCCTTGGTGCCACGGCTCAGGTAGGGCAGAAAATAGAAACAGAGGGTGGGTTGTGGGGGGGCAGCTCTCGGAATCTACGAATGTCTGTTGCCCCCTCCTCCTTCACGGATGTGGCAGGCAGAGATAAATTAATGGCAATCAACAATGGAACTTCAACTTTCTAATGAACTTGGTGGAGTGCGCCTTCTATTTTTAACTGGCCCAATTTCCCAGTCACATCACATGACTCCTATTGTCTTGTCTGAGAATTATGAGCAAGAGAGAGAAAGAGAAAAGAGAGAAAAAAATTGGGCCATATTTTCTAGTTCAGTGAGGTGACGAACTCGCTAGTTAATGTATATTTCCTCTTTCATTTGAAATTTGCTAAGTAACCTTAGGGATAAGTAACGATTTTTCACAACCTCAGTACTTTATGAAAAGAAACGGAGAACCATAAAATGACCTTATTGAGATCACAGATAAAGTTCTAAGCTAAATAAATTGCTTTGGAAAACATGTCAGTGTTCCGGGCTCATTTGACTTTAAGAGACTCAGAAACTATTTTGGTTTGGATAATGGGGCAGATTCACCTCAATTTCTCACAACTCATATAAAATTTGAGCAGCACGATGAGGGTGGGGAAAGATGATTGACACTATCTTGGAATGAAATGTCTCTGCTTTCCCCTCTCCCTGTGGCCTGGATGGGGCAAATCTCTCAATTTATATATGGTTCAAGTTTCTCTTGTATCTTTCCCTCAGTCTCTATGTGTGACATTTTCCAGGGCAACTGTCAATATCTTAAAGTCAATATGTAACTCATAGCTCAGCCTCCCTGAAAGTAGGGTGAGGAGATGGTTGTCTCTTAATGGTTGCACTTGAAAGCAATGGTGAATCCTTAAAAATCTATCCATTTGGACAAATTAGCTCCTATCCTGCACTGTGAGTTACCCAAGTTCAGTATATCCCAAAGATGTGAAATATGAATGACCCTGTTGGAAAGTTGGGAATCTGTTAGGAATCTGGCACAATAAGCAGTTCCTGCCTCCAGATCTGTTATGTTTGAGCCCATGATTCTCAAACCGTGTGACAAACCTACAGGAGAACTGAAATGTATTTTAAATTTTGGAGCAACACCCAACATCCCTTACACGACATATAACTTGGCGCTCATAGGCCGTCGTTATTCAGCATTAGATTGGGCTACATTCCTTTCGGTGACATCATACCCGTGAAGAGCTGAGTTTGGGGTGGTTGCCATGATAACAAGCATGACAGTGTGCAAATAAGCATAGAGCAGGAAAGGAAGGTGATGGTGTCCAACCGTCTCCCAGGATCTGAGACGTGGATAGGGTCCAACAGGCATCCTGTTGTAGTTATTTAAGAATAAAATATAAAAATAGTACTTTTTCTTTCCATTTATGGCTACTATTATTTCAAACTGTGTTAGTTTTTTTTTTTTTTTTTTTTTTTTTGGCCGGGGCTGGGTTTGAATCCACCACCCTCAGTATATGGGGCTGGTGCCCTACCCACTGAGCCAGAGGCACCTCCCTGCTACTGTTATTTCAAATAGCTACTAGTTTGTTAGGAGATACTTACTTGTTAAGTTTTTAAATGTAACTATTTAAACAAAACAGTTAGATATTTCTTTCCACCTAGGGGCATCAAGAACCAAAAATGTTTGGGAATCATCGGAGTTGAGCCTTTAAACTATTAGATGCTCTCTCAGCCTCTTGCTTATATAAAGCTATATTAGAACACCATGGTAAGATGATGAATGTTGTAGCAGATTGTACTTTGCCACAAAAGCCTCAGCAATATTTATGATCCTATGTGTCTAGAAACTTGACTTTCCTCACATCAATTTCATTTGCCTTCCCTTAGAACCCGAGCCAGGGTGCTGACTCACTTCTAATGGATGCTATCTAATACGATGTACAGCATGACATTGAATGACTCCCCAGGTCAATAAGGTGATTCACCTTCAGAACACAGCCATCATACTATGCGGGAGCCCAAGCAGCCCACACGGGTAAGTTCATGTGGAGAGGAGTTGAGACCCCCCCAGCCAGCAGCAAGCATAAACTACCAGGCGTGTGACCAAGCAAGCCTCCAAATGATTGCAGCCCCCAGCCTCTGCGTCTGCTAAGGCTGCAGACATCATTGAGCAGAAACGCACCATCCCCTATGAGCCCTGAACAAGATGGGAAGTGGGGCAGCAGAGACAAGGGAAAGAGTCTAGGCATGGACCAAACTGGGTTCAAGTCCTGTATCTGCTGTGTATGAGCTTTGCTAACTTACGTGAAGTGATAATAGTATGTATATTTCTAAACCTCAGTATCACCATCTATCCTTATTAATGTGGCCCTCAGAGGAAAGTGTCCAGCACACGGCCTGAGCCGAAGTAGATGCCTAGCAACGTGTAATACTTAAATGGTCTCACCTGACAACCCATTCGATCTTGGGGTAGTTCTGATGGTTAATGTTTTCTTCCGTGTGGGTGAGCTGAATTCTGCCCACCACAGACTCAGTCTTTCCCTGGCAGGAAGGGACAAGAGGACAGCCCCTCCTCCCCTGAAAGCCATCAGATGCCACTCCCTCCCACCTCCACCCCTGCCTGGTCCCATTCCTGCTCCCCGCCATAAGCTCTCTGAAGATGCACAAGGCCTGTGTGTTGCTGTGAGGCTGGACACATTGAGAGCCTTGTTCACAGGATAACTCCTCTTTGAGTCAGTTCAGCTGCTTCCGTCAATACATCCCTCAGATAAGATGCTGTAACTCAGAATGTCTGGCTCAAAAGCAAACTGCTATGACTGAATCCTACGTCCCGCTCTAAAGTCCACCCCCTTCTCTCCCATGCCAGGCCCCGCCACTGCACAAACAGAAGCTGAAGGGAAAGGTCCAATTATTCCATGGAGATTTAGCTACTGTATTGACAAAACTCAGCGCTAATTCCCAGAAAGCATTCGTGCGCCCAAGGTGGGGGCTGGAGTGGAGGGAGGGCGGAGGGAGAAGGGCTGGCTGTACAACTGGGTGAGAGTCATAGCTGCTTTTCAGCTGAGTCTGACCTAGTTTAATGAAATCAGGTCATCTGTGAGCTCTTCATTACCCTCAGACTAAACAGGACCCAACAGAGCAGCCAATGTCCCTGGCCTTCCCGAATACTGCTCATTCGCATTATGACATTTTGATGTTGGGTCTTAATGCGTGTTGACTTAGTGGCCTGGCCCCTCCGAAGGTAGTAAACAGCCTGGCTAAGGGCAGGAAAGTAAACAAGAGGACTGATTTTAAAAGCACATACACACAAAGGCAGTGTAAATACCCCCAGGTCCCCAGCCTGCATCCTCAGGGAAACCAGCAGACAAAAGGCTTGGAGGATGTCTGCCGTCATTATCACTGACGGATGGATGGAACTCACCTCGTATCCTGTTGCCTCCTCAGATGGAACCAGTGGTTTCAGCAGATCTTGAGGGTGGGGGCGGAGTTGAAGGGAAATGAAATTGTCAATTCAGGGGTGATGCAGAGGATTCAAGGGCAAACTGTTCTCCAGCAATAATTGCAGAGGGCAGGGACAGTTAGCTGTCTTGAGATTGTCCCGTGGGCTGGTGATGGCTGTATGTGATCCGCTGCCCAATCTACGTTGTTCTGAAGTCAAAACTTGCGGCCTAGGAGGCTGGAAATGATCCTGTCCCTTTCAGTGGCTGCTCACTAATTGAATGGATATTTACAGAAGCAGATGATATGTGTGCGTTCCCACTCCTATCTGATGGCCACAGGCTGTCGACCTCAGAAAGGGCAGGATACTCCATCAGTAATAAACACAATAGGGTTGCTTCATTGCAGAGGCGACCTAAGAGCTGTGTGTTTGGGGTCTGTTGCTGGTGGTGGTGGTATTTTTTAAAGTTAAACTGACCAACAGGCACAGGTGGTGTGGGCTGAGAATCAGGGCAGGAAGAAATTCCTACAGACCAGTAATTTTCAACCACTGTGCCATGGCATACCGTTGTGCCACGAAGATTTTTTTTTTTGTTTTGAGAGTCTCTCTATGTCACCCTCAGTAGAGTGCCATGATGTCACAGCTCACAGCAACCTCCAACTCTTGGCCATAAGCAATTCTCTTGCCTCAGCCTCCCCGTAGTTGGGACTATAGGAGCCCGCCACAATGCGCAGCTATTTTTATTTTTTGGTTGTAGTAGTCATTGTTGTTTGGCAGGCCCAGGCTGGCTCACCCTAGCCGCTGAGCTACAGGTGCTGAGCCACCATGAAGATGTTTTAAAGATCATTAATTAAATTATTTTCAAAAGAACTTCAAAGCACAGTAAGTATATTCTTTTTTTATTTTACTCTTTTTTTTTTTTTTTTAAGCAACATAATTTAAATGTGCCGGGGAAGTTTAACCATACGTTCAACTCATGCTATGAGATAAAAAAGGTCGAAAACCACTGCTCTAGACATTGGATCCTCTCTGAAGTCCCTTGTCAGGTGTGGGGTCTGGAGTTTCACAATGTCTTGACATTGGCTCAGGGAGCACTGGCTTCTACCTCTATGGCAATGGCTGAAGGTAAATAATCCCCACATTCTCCCTCCTCAAGCAAACCTGGTTCCTCACCAGTTACCTACTGTAAGTGCCCAGACCCTGTTCAGAGATGCCTGAGGACTACACGAATGTAGACTGGAAGGAAAAACATGTAAAATACAATTGTGAGTGACCAGGAACAAGGGATGTCCCTTTGCTGGGCTTTAGTTTTCCCACGTGTACAATGAGGAGGTTCAATTATACAGTCTCCAGGGGCTTCCCAGGAAGATAATTCTGACTTTAAGCATCCTATGGCTCTTCTCTGCTTCTCTCCACCCTGGACCCCTCCCTAGGGAACCAGGCTGGTTCAGAGCAGGTATGCTCTAAACGAGCCATATCTCTGGACACTGACCTTGGCTCCTTTCCTCCCAGCCTCCAACTTTGTTCTGCTCACTCTCAGCCTCAACATTTGACACCAGTGTTTGACCTACATCTATCATTTCCTTTAATGATTAGTAAACATGGATGCACAGAGCAGAAATCCAGTTTCCTCTCCAAGGGTAGAGGACTGCAAGCTGGTTTGTTCTGTCGCTCTCTGAAGCCAAGGGAACGGAAGGCATTGAGTCATGTCTGAGCCTGGCCTGACATCAAGGCTTTGACTCTGTGAAGAGAAGCAGGATCCTGCCAACAGAATGATGGCTGTGACTCTGGCTTTAACCTGTCTGTACTATCTAATCAGGAAAATAGCAGGATCCAGTTTCCTATGTTACTGACATTCAATAATACGTATTGAGTGACCACATCTGCAGTGAGACAATTGGTTTGAAAGCCAGTTATAAGGATTGACTTGTATACAAGTGCTTAGAATTCCAGAATGGTAATTATCTCAATGTGCATCCTAATTTATAGGAACTCCAGAGAGCTTGACAGCGTGTAAATTTGAGCCTGAGTGTCTCAAAGAACAGCTCTAATCAGAGTACCAGAAAAGCACAACGGCAAAAGAAAACCTTAATAGAAGTTGGGTGAAATGGTTCTCAAACATTTATTCATAGAATGTTTTTTGAACACCAAACACATGAAACAGATCCACGTGAAATTGCTCACATAGAATCCCCCACTTCCAAACCATCAGCTCAAGGCGTGGCCTAGAACTATAAGAACTATGAATTTGGAAAACAAGGACCTGCTCCAGCCTCCTCGGTCTGTGGATAAGGAAACCAAGGTCAGAAAGGAGAAATGCCTTGTTAAATTCACAGTGTAATTTAGAGAGAGAGAAGGAATTGGACTTCTGGTCCTTGCTCAGAGTGATGCCCAGTTGCCATCACATTAGGTACCTGCTTTTTAATGATACACCATCCCATTATCATTTTTGTTTCTTTTCATTCAGAAGCTAATTTTTAAAAATACCCTTTATTAAAACTGAAACAAAGCTTCAGCTATGATAAGATGAAACTACAACACTGTGATGGAAAAAAGTCAACCAGGAATTAGGAAGACTTGCTATGTTACTTTAGATAAGTCCTTTCCCTTTCTAGAAACCATCATCTTCACCTGTCAAGTTGGTGGTATTGGGACAATGGGGGGCAAAAGTTTGGGGGTGGTACTTGGGCAATGGGTGACAAAGCTTGGGGGAGCTGATAAGTCACTAAAGACAGTAATTTCAAGGTCCATGCAGATTTTAAAATTAAGCATCATAGATTCAGATCTCCAAAGTTATCTCCTCTGTGTTGTTTTGTAAATTATTCCTTTTAATTAAACAGAGCTACAATAGAAAATTCAATAGAAAGATAGGAAAATAAAGTTAAGGAATCTTCAGAAACATTTTTTAAATAGTAAAGAGTTGGGAAATAGGAAGGAAAAGCTGAAATGTCAGAATCAATCCAGAATATCCAATATCTGATTAATACTAATTATAGAAAGAGAAGACAGAGGGGATAAAAATTATTAAAGACATGACAATTACCTTTTTAAAAATTTCCTAGAGGGGAAGGATGTGAGCTTTAGGATTGAAAGTATGCAGAAAAAAATGATGAAAAAAAACCCATGGTAAGTTATATTAGAGTGAAACACACTGGGGTAAGGAAACATCTTACATGCTTCCAGGGGGGGAAAAAATAAATTCTTTCTAAAGGATTAAAGGCCTAACAGCAACACAAAATATTAGAAACCAAAAAAGCAGCACCTTAAAAATTTTGAAAATAGGGCAGCGCCTGTGGCTAGTGAGTAGAGCACTGGCCCCATATACAGAATGTGGTGGGTTCAAATCCAGCCCCAGCCGAATTACAACAAAAAAACAACAACAACAACAACAAAAATTTTTGGAAGTAATGTTCAACATATTAAGAGATTTCTATAACCAGCCAAACTAACTAAATAATATGAAGATGGAAGAAAGAAATTTTTAGTTATGAGAGAACTCAAAAATTTTATCTTCCATGCACCATGTTTCAGGAGGCTGGCAGTGGTTATATTCCATCAAAACAACAGACTTAAACAAATAAATAAATATATGATCTAGGACCAGACCAGCTGTTCTAGTATATTAGGACTGCTATAATGAAATATCTTGGACTGGGTAACTTATAAACAACAGATGCTTGCTCATAGTTCTGGAGGCTGGGAAGTTCAAGATCAAGGCACCAATCCTTATAGATGGTGCTAAGTGTCCTCATGTGGTTGAAGGGACAAACTAGCTTCTCTGGGCCTCTTTAATAAGGGCACTAATTCTACACATGAGGGCTCCTTCTGTGATAATCTAATCATTTCTTCATGGCCCCACTTCTTAATAGTATTGCATTGGGGATTAGGTTTCAACATACAAATTTGGGCCGGGCGGGGACACAAACATTCAGACCATCACACAGCCAGTATAGAAAGGTCACAGTGATAAGTTGCATGGCCTAGGCAAGATAGGCAAGGTCATGCTGTGCCATACAACTTCAAAAGTTTGCTTCTTGCCACACGACCACTGTGTGTTGGCTAATGGTTTTGCTCCATGTCATCCTTACTCCACATCTGATTCAATGTATATCCTCTCGTCTGCAATGTTGACAGCCTCCATGGCAAAGGATAGAAAAGGTCATGTCTGACTCTAGTTTCCTTTCCAGAATGATCCCTGCACATGCCATTTCCACTCATATTTCGTTGGCCAAAGCAAGTTATGTGACTAAGCCACATATCAATGGGAAGTAGAAATATAAGCTTCATCCAAGAAGGGATGAATGTTGTAACACTCAGTTCAGCACGTCCCAGGATGTATATGTAGGTATCAGGCTCAGAAAACATTCTGACCTGGGCAGAAGGTGGAGACTGCCGGGAGGGACGAAGGGAAGGAGTTCTGTGGGTGGGGAAATGCTACTGATGGTTGACCTGCTTTAGGTAAGCACTGGTGAAAAAACTGTTAACAAAACTTACACATGAAAAAGAAAAGCCCTAAGAATATGTACATAATACTATGCAAGTCAAAGGAGAAAAGAAAAATAAAGGAATTAACTCCAGAAGAACCCAAAACACTGCATAAAAGGAGGAAAGTATTCTTAATACGGTATTTGGCTTTTCAGGGAACAATACTCTCATAGTTAAAATGTTAAGTATTGACTATCAATTTAATTTCAAATTGTGAAGTAATTACATGGGGAGGTTAGAAAGAGGGGAAGTGAGAGGCGAGGCTGGTCTGCTGAAACAATCTGATGGCTGGCTAGCTTTCCTGGATTCTGTTCTGCAGTATCTCACTGGATGTACTCCCTCAAAACTCAGTAACACATGCTAATCAACCAGCAGAGCACCAGTGCTGAGCATCAACTAATTCAAAAATAGCAGCATGAGCATGTTGAAAATGAAAGTAAGCCATGTGAAAAAACAAAGTACCAAAATGTGTTGCCTTTAAGGAGCAAAATCAAGAGGCAGAAAGGAATAGAGCAGGGGGTTGTTGTTTCTGGTGTTAAAAAAGCGTGCATTTTACTTTAACAAAAATATAAATACCTGTGTGTATTTGTATTCAGACATGCTGTTTTTGATTCATTTCTGAAGTCAGTTGAGTATGGATCATAAATAAATAATAAAATACTTATTCTTAAATGATTAATTTTCAAGGCGTCCAGACATAATAAACCCAACCTGACATTACAGCTGTCCTGGCAGTAATGCAACCTTTCTTTGATGATTCAGAAGACACTTTCAGGGCCTGACAATGACCCGAAGTCATTTTTCTGAACCCCTTCCTTGTTCTTTCCTAATTTCTTAGTCTTGGAGGAATCGATTTTATGTTGACACCTCTAAAATCCCGAAGAATCTACTTTCTCTTTAGTCAATGCCTGACCCTTTTAGAGGCTCTACTACTGATTCTGGAAAAGTCCATGGCTTTCCTTTTGCACATTAATTGAATGAGGAAGTACAGAGGGCTTCTGGCCCTTTCAGGGAGCCAAGTCATGCAAATGGAAATAGAGCTATGGAGAGAAATAATAGAAGCCACTCTTGGGAACTCAGAAACTACAAGTCATCATGACCAAGTATCACCAGGTGAGAAGTACAACCAAGCTCTCAGTGCTAGAAAATTTTTCTAGGGTTTTTTGGTTTTTGTTTTTTTTTTTTTTCCAAAAGGCTGGGTAGATGTGGATGGCTTTCAACAGCCTGGGGGAAAAAAATAAAGCCAATCTCTGGGGTAAGTTCATTATATGATATTTTCATATGCTAAAATCTGATATAAATATTAAAAATCACATTCAGAGAAGAATTCCTAAAGACATGGGAAAAATATTTATAATATAATGTTAAGTTTAAAAGGAAGAAAGAAATGGAGCTATGATCTATAAATTGTGCGTATTGTGTGTTTGTGCATGTTAACAGTACTTATCTCTGAATGGTGAGATTAGCCAGTTTTTATTGAATTTAATAAAAATCAAATGCCACTCAGATAAAAGACTTATGAAATGGCTGTGGTCACAAAAGCAAGCAGAAGATCCAGAATTTAGTCCTGGTTCATCAACCAACTAAATGACATTGAGCGGATTTATTTACCACTTGGGCCTCAATTTCCCATATATAAAATGAAGTGGTTGAATCAGACAAGTAACCTATGCTTTTCCCCCAAGCCCTACGCCAGGGGAGGGGGAGGGGGGACTGTAGGACTCCAAATACACAATTATATGATCACTAAACTCACTGCTGATTTATTTTGTGTAACTTTGATATGGACAAGTTTGCAATCCATCTGTTTTCCTGCTTGCATTGAGATTTAAGAAGTTCAAACCTAAAGATAGTCCTCACCTGTAGTCACTACCTTACCCCCATTACCTGTTGTTTTTCTCTCTCCTACACATCAGAGATTCAAATCTCTCTTTCGTTTTTCTATTCTTTAATGGTTCCGTTTTCATTGACATAACTATTGCAATCTGACTTCAATTCTTTTTGGAAGAGACAAAGTTTTAATGGCAACAAGGCTTAAGTGGCATTAGGGCCAAAGTTAGGACTGAGTCTCTAGTAACCATGGAAACTCATGGGAAACTAGTAAATGAGTGAAAATCTGGAAATAATTTTATAAAACACACTTTACCTGGCTCCCAAGGTCTTATTACATAAAAGAGCAGAAATCCTTATAATATAGGTATATTACATATGGTATGTATATATGTATACCATATCCTCATAATATATAATATAATAACATAGACTATGTCATTTGTTTTTCTCATTCAATGAATGAATGAAAGCTCCTCATCCAAGCCAAGGATTGGAGATCACACATACAAGATTTGCTAATTGATATATTAAAGCAAAGAAGAAATAAAACTGTTTAACTCAGTCTTCCAATCAGGAAGGAGACCTTGTTGGGGAGTTAAAAGAAACTCGGTTGTACCTTATCTTTGCATTCTCATTCTGGGATGTATCTTTCTGGTTGTTCTCTGCCTAGAAGCAGCAGGAGGCATTATCTACTAGATGCTTGTGAATGTATACACTGGAGTAGGAGGAAAAGCCATTAGCCAGGGAATAGAGCCAGCAGGAGGCAGGAATGAGCCCTATTCCTTTATCAGTCAAGCTGCCCTGGCTTCAGCCTGGGCTGGAATCCATCTCCAGCTCTTCGGTGAGTCCCAAGAAGCTAGGACTGCAGACTAGTATCCTCTACCCATCCCACAACCGGAGGGTTCCTGTATGGCGTGAAAGTCTGCTGCCCACAGGCCCACTCTCCACTGAGCTCTGCCTTTCCCATGTGCTATGCCAACCGACTAGAAGGGATTCATCAGTCTTTTCCTTTCTAGACTTTCCTGCCACATTGGACACACCAACCGTCACCTCCTCCCCCCTCCCTGGAATCAATTTCCTCTCCTTGATGGAAGTTCCTCAAGTATCTCTGGATTCTCCCTTGCAGATACCCTCGTGAATTCTCCTCCGCACTGTCCCGAACGTCTCAACCTCTCTCGTTGCACGTGCCCCTGACTGAGGGCATCTCTTTTCTATGGCTGATCCGATGACTCCTCTCTAGCCCTCTCTTCTGTGTTTACAGCCCTTCAATTCACTTGCCCACTGAATGTTTGTGCCTGTCACAGCCTGTCCCATACTCCATAACTGTTCATTCGTCATTTGCTTGGGGTCTCCCCATAAGACTCCTCTGCCACAGAGGATGGTCTCTTGCCCTTTCACTCCTTGGTCCCTAGGGAAAGACCAGGCAGGGATAGACTTAGCAACATGACACGGAGGGAAGGAGGGAGGCAGGGCACCTGGCACTCAGATCACCTCCCAGTGAGTCTGTCACATGACCCTGAGCAGGCCATTTTAATTCTGTGACCCTCAGTTTACTCATCTGCAAAATGAGCTGTTTCTGTTCTTAAAGACTAATGTTTCGAGCACCTGCTTTTGTGCCAAGCACAATGCCCCTCTCAGTGTCTGTCACAGATATCAAGCGGCCCTGCCCTGTTCTGGGACCTTGCGTTCAGAGTGACATTTTTCTGTGTCTGTTCTGCAGCAGGGACAGATGGCTCCCTTCTAATGCATTGCTGCGGCTCTTATTTATGTGCCCCCGCACACCTCTCCTGGGTCTCCTGAGCTCTGGAAAAAGTGTATTTCTAATTCCTTCTAGGTTAGAAAGGTGGGGAGACACACTTCACCAACCCACAGCCTTGCTGAAGATCCACTGTGTTATGGAATAGTCCACTTGCACCAAGCATCCTTTACAGTGATAATTATATATTTTTTGTCTTTTATTAAATCATAGCTGTGTACATTAAAGCAATTATGAGGTACATAAAGCAATTATGTGCTGGTTTTATATACAATTTGAAATACTTTCATGAAACTGGTTAACATAGCCTTCACTGCATTTTCTTAGTTATTGTGTTAAGACATTTATATTCTACACTTAGTAGATTTGACATGTATCCTTGTAAAGTGCACCATAGATGTGGTCCCACCAATTACCCTTCCTCCACCCATCCTCTTCCCTCCTTTCCCCACCCTCTCCGCTTTCCCCTTCATCTTGGGCTGTAGTTGGGTTATAGTTTTCATATGGAAGTGTGGGTGCTTATAAATTGGTTTCATAGTAGGGCTGAGTACACTGGATACTTTTTCTTCCATTCTTGAGATACTTTGCTAAGAAGAATATGTTCCAGCTCCATTACATGGATAATTTTAGCCCCAAACTCCATATTTTTCACAATTCACTGAGAAATAGTTCTATCTTTTCTTGGTTTCCAGTGCCTGGTCTCCATATTGACTTTCTTGCACCCTTTTCTATCCCCTATCCAGAGCTGTGAAGTAAGGGTCATTTTCGGGGAAAATGCAATGTGTACATCAGTACAAACTTATTTGAGTACGCTGCTTTAAAATTAAAAAAAAAAAAAAATTATGCTCCCAAACCCAGAGTCTGGAGTCGCAGACTTCCTTGGTTTCCTTGCTTTAGAGCAATGGTTCTCAACCTTCCTAATGCTGTGGGCCTTTAATCCAGTTCCTGTGGGTCCCCACCCACAGGTTGAGACCCACTGCTCTAGAGTCAGGAAGCAAAGGGAGGTGCTCTGAGCATAACCCTGGGAGGACAGGGCATCCCACAGACCCCAACCCTCCTTTCACTTTCAGGCCTCTGGATCCTTCTCTGAGACATTCAGTTATAGGAGGTGCTTCGGGAATTGGATCTGTAGGAAGAGCTGTAAGCAACAGCAAGGTGATCAGTGTCCACTAGCCAAACAGATGTGAGCACAGAGGAAGACTGGGTGACCCTAACACTATCCTTCATAATGAAGCAGTGTCCCAGAAGTGGCAAATGCAGCTCAGAATTCCAGCAGCTGCTCCTGCGCTGATGGCAATGAGAGGGAAGATGGTCGTAAAAGAAGCTGCGTCTTCATCTGCCACGGTGGGAAGTCAGTAGATTATTCCTACACCTGTCCCGTCAAGAAACAGTATGTTGCAGAAAGAGGTGGAGGAAAATGACAAGAGGCAACTAAAATAATTAAAAGACATTGCCTCTGGGGGAAAGGAAACGGAGGGAGAGGCTGGGGGAGACTGTCGCTTTTCATAAGAAGCCTTGCAGAATGGTTTAAATGGCGTGTGTGTACAAGTTCAATAAAAGTTAAAAACTAAATTAAAGAAAAAATAACTCCTCGCTGTGTGGTTACGTAGTGATGGCCCAGCAGCCCTTTTAGAAATTCCAGCCCACCCTCCAGTCTCATTACAATGACTTCCATCCTCTCACTCTGCTCATGCATAACCCAAGATTCTGCAGCACCTAGATTGGGGTTCATCTTGAAAAGCCCAGGTGACTTTGACCTTCAACAGTATTGCAGACTCAGCTGGGATCTGGCTCAGCCCTAGCTGGATTTCAGAGCCGAGCATGGGCTCCCTCCTGCAGGAGCAGGAGTGCTTGGTGCCTTTCCCACAGGGCAACCTCCTCACCAGCTTCTAGGAATCTAAACAAATGCCTCCCCTACTGGGAGCAGCAAATCTTCTGGTGAAATTCACCAGACCCAGCCACAGAGAACAATCCCTCTCACTACCTCAACTCCTGGAGCTCTTGCTTGTGGCAGCTGTTGCCCCATCAGGAATGCATTTTCCACAGTGTAACCCACCCTGCCACCCACCAGGCCACCGACAGCTTCGGAGCTGCCGCCAGAAACAGCTGGAACAGGTCACTCAAATCCATGGGCTGTGGCACCCAGGGAAACATTAGTCTCCCAGATAGAGTGTCCCCTGCCTCCACGGGAACAGCAGGAAGAGTGAAGCGGTCTGGGGTTGTGGTGGCCTAGCTGCTTGGTCAGGATCACTTGGAAGTCTGTGCACTCACACACGCACGTGTGCCCACAAACACACCTGCCTGAGGACAAGCTGGAGTGCTCAGTGGCACCAGGGCAGAGCCCAATTTCTAGTGCCGATACAGCCAAGAAGACCCATCATGCTTAGCCACAATATTTACAAACCCGAGGGGAATGCCACTGAAATTCTTCACTTTCACTTACAAATGCTACAAAGAACTTCATTTTATAATGTCACGTCTAGGGTAAGGATGGAAGCATGCTTCCTTTGGCTTGAATGATGAGATTCAGGAGGCAGCTTGGTTTTCTGTTACAAGCCCTCACCATCCCCCTCCCCCACCAGGTTCATTTCTTGAAACCCCACTGCTCCAAAGTGTATCACTTGAATTTTGGTCAAAGATAATAAATATTTGATTTGAATATCCCAGTCTTCAACAGACGGCTTGTTCTGGCCCCGGCAGACTGCCCACCGGCCTCGGAGTGCTCGCCTGCATTTTTAAAATCCCCCGGAAAGCTCCCTGCATTGTAAGCAGGTCCTGCTGACCAAGCTGAGTTGTAAAGTCCAGCCCTCCAACAATGCCATTTACTGCACACGGAAGATCACAGCCAGCAGATGCAGACGGCCGCGCTTGGGCCTCTTGAAATTACATCTGTTTTGAAATGTGACTCGACTTCAATCCGAAGCTGACCGTAACATCCATGGCACATACGGGAGGTGTTTACTAGATAAGCTTTTGATATTTGATGTTTGCTAATCATATTAAAGGCTTGAAACAAAATCCCAGCTACAATAAATCCTCACAATTGTACTCATGAGGCCAGAAACGCTGTACAGCCCCGCCTGTCGGGGCGACTTGAGACTGGGCGGCATAGGAAGATCAAGGATCTAAGAGAGACCTCATGATTCATGGGGATTTTTTCTGAAACTAGCAGGAGGTAGGTCACGTTCCCCACTGGGCCTCAGTTTCCCCATCTAAACTCAGACATGCTAGTGTCCTTTTCCTAGGGACAGCACCCTGAGTTGGGCCGGGGCTAGGGGTGGGGGTGAGGCAGATTGGAAGCCATCACCCAGCAGCATGGCACATGAATGTGTTAGTGTCACCTGGGCATGAATTTAATTTTTCAGCAGTTCCCAAGTCACTTTCTCCCTTCAATTCTGACTCCATAACAACACCGCTGCTTTGGTATCAACAAGAAGTCAACAAATCAGAAGCAGCTTCTCCATGGCACTGGGCTGAAGCTGCTTTCACTGACCAGACTGGGCAGAAGGACTGGGACCACAGCTGTATCTGTCGTGAAGAGTCATCACTGATTTCCTTCCCAGGGTGGAGACTGTAAGAAGGAAAGGCAAATATTTGGGGTTGAAAGTGACTCTCAAAGTCATCTCAGCCATCTCTCCCTGTTTCAGAGGAACCGTGGATCCCATCCCACCCCAGATTACCCTCCCCCCCACCAAGATGGTTTTTTCAATTCTCTCCTACTTTAATCATTATCATCCTTTAGGCTTAACTTAAAACTACACTTAAAAGCAGATGAAACCTAAATCTCAGGAGGGTAGGGGAGGCCTGGTCTGTGGCACCTCTACTGGCATTTTGCCCAGCCCTACTTCAGAACCTAGCCAGCACCTCAACATTACTTACTCTATTAACCTGATCTAGTAATGGTTACCAGCAATGGCATAGGATGAGACTTCCCCGAGATGGTCAGACCATTTAAAAAAGGGCCATGAGACCTAAGTATCTTCAAGGCTCTGCAGAGTTGGGGCTGTCATCAGTAAATAGCAGGCATTAACTAATTAGGTTGTTCTTTCTGGAAAAGACAGTCTCCCCCATAACCTTGACAATCCTAGCTGTCTAAGTCCCCAGCTTCTTCGGTTATCTCGGGGCTCCCAGGGTTTCTCTGAGCCATCTGCCCAGAAAATATGGATCATGAACTCTCATGGAATTCCCCCCTTAGTGATAGTGGGAAGGTTTTTCTTATAGCCATGGAACCTAGAAGTGTTCACTACAGGTGCCAAGCAGGTGGAGGACATGGAAAAAGGCACACAGCCCTGCCTGCTCCCCCACCCCAGAACTGAGCCAGCCCCCGCAACAGTCAGCTTTGCCTCCAGTTCTCAGATCTTGTAAAACCTTTCAGCAGAGTGCAGCGATTGGCCACCTGCTTCGTCTTAGGGAGGGGGAGCATTCCCACTGGTACCAGTGTAGGACATCAGTGAGGCAATTTCTTTTGTGGGACTAATTTAGTGCTTGCTCACACAATGAGGACTGCCTGCCAGGCCATGTCATTAACCAAACTGGCCAATTTAAAACTGGGATCTTCACAGCCAGTGCTCACAACCAGGGAAACATCTCTCACCAACAAAGGAAGAAGTGGCTAAGTCAGGGTACCCATCAGCTGAGAAGCAGCCTGCAGACACAGCCCCTCCTCTAAGCCAGGTATTCTGCAGAAGGAGCCTTTGTTAAAATTTCTGGTGCCACGTCTTTGAGGTCTGTGTTATAACCCCCTCTTTGACAAATAAATCCCAAGAAACCAGAAGGAATGATGCTCTGACCTCAAAGTCTAACCATGAAACCACTTGGCCTCCCACTGTTTCCCAAGAAGTTTAAAGATAGAAAGTCAACCATTTTAACTATTTGGAAAAGCCTAGATAAACTCACAACTTTTCTCATGTCAGTGCCGGGGACTGCAGGTGCTCCCAGAGCCTAGCCGTGGGACTAATACGAACTGGTGCCCTCGTCAGAGCCTCTGGGCACCTGAACCCTCCCAGACACCTCTGGTCTGGGCTGCACCATCACCCCCACCTCCAGGGCTTCCTTACATATTGTCACTTCCCAAGCCCCTTCTGTGGCCTCATGGGCCCCTCCGCCAAGTCATGGACCAGCCTTAGTCCTCAACTGCCCAAAGCGGAGGAGGAATTATCTGACCCTGGCCCTGAGTTTTTTTGTTGTCCTTTCTGTTGCCATTGTTTTGCATTTTAATTTTTAAAAATATATTAACACAGTTTATCTTTTTTATCAGACAAGCGATATTATTTTTTTTCTTTGCACCAATCTTTTCTTTTTTTAATTAAATCATAGCTGTGTACATTAATCCAATCATGGGGCACCATACACTGGTTTTATAGAGGATTTGACACATTTTCATCACACTGGTTAATGTAGGATAAGATATACAAATAAACCTGGTCAAGCAACAGGTTAACATAGCCTTCCTGGCATTTTCTTAGTTATTGTGTTAAGACATTTATATTCTACATTTACTAAGTTTCACATATACCCTTGTAAGATACACTGCACGTGTAATCCCACCAATCACCCTCCCTCTGTCGACCTCCCCCTACCCTCCCCTCTCTTTCCTCCTTCCCCCTATATTATATTCTTAGGTTATAACTGGGTTATAGCTTTCATGTGAAAGCCATAAATTAGTTTCATAGTAGGGCTGAGCACATTGGATACTTTTTTTCTTCCATTCTTGAGATACTTTACTAAGACGAATATGTTCCAGCTCCATCCATATAAGCATGAAAGAGGTAAAATCTCCATCTTTCTTTAAGGCTGCATAATATTCCATGGTGTACATATACCACAATTTATTAATCCATTTGTGGATCAATGGGCACTTGGGTTTTTTCCATGACTTAGCAATTATGAATTGGGCTGCAATAAACATTCTGGTACAAATATCTTTGTTATGATGAGATTTTTGGTCTTCTGGGTATATGCCTAGCAGAGAAATTATAGGATTGAATGGCAGATCTATTTTTAGATATCTAAGTATTCTCCAAACATCTTTCCAAAAGGAATGTATTAATTTGCATTCCCACCAGCAGTGTAGAAGTGTTCCCTTTTCTCCACACCCACGCCAACATCTCTGGTCTTGAGATTTTTTATTTTTTTTTATTTTTTATTTTTTTGTGGTTTTTGGCCAGGGCTGGGTTTGAACCCGCCACCTCCAGCATATGGGACTGGTGCCCTACTCCTTGAGCCACAGGCGCCACCGGTCTTGGGATTTTTTGATATGGACTAATCTTACTGGAGTTAGATGGTATCTCAAAGTAGTTCTGATTTGCATTTCTCTGATAAAGATGATGAGCATTTTTTCATATGTCTGTAGGCCATGTGCCTGTCTTCTTCAGAGAAGTTTCTCTTCAAGTCCCTTGCCCAGTCTGTGATGGGATCACTTGTTCTTATCTTGCTTATACATTTGAGTTCTCTGTGGATTCTGGTTATTAGACCTGTGTCGGAGACATACCTGCAAATATCTTCTCCCATTCTGAGGGCCGTTTGCTTGCTTTACTTACTGTGTTCTTGGCTGTGCAGAAGCTTTTTGGTTTGATCAGGTCCCAGTAGTGTATTTTCGAAGCTGCTTCAATTGCCCAGAAGGTCCTCCTCATGTAATACTCACCCAGACTGATTTCTTCAAGGATTTTTCCCTGCCCTCTCTTCTAGTATTTTTATAGTTTCATGTCTTAAGTTTAAATCTTTAATCCAGTAACAGTCTATCTTAGTTAATGGTAAAAGGTGTGGGTCCAGTTTCAGTCTTCTACAGGTTGCCAGCCACTTCACCCAGCACCATTTGTTAAACAGAGAATCTTTTCCCCACTGAATGTTCTTAATTGGCTTGTCAAAGATCAAATAACGGTAAGTAGCTGGATTCATTTCTTGGTTCTCTATTCTGTTCCAGACATCTACTTCTCTGTTTTTGTGCCAGTACCATGCTATTTTGATCACTATTGTTTTATAGTATAGTCTGAGGTCTGGTAGCGTGATTCCTCCTGCTTTGTTTTTATTTCTGAGTAATGTCTTGGCTATTTGAGGCTTTTTCTGATTCCATATAAAATGAAGTATTATTTTTTCAAGATCTTTAAAGTATGACAGTGGAGCTTTAATAGGGATTGCATTAAAATTGTATATTGCTTTGGGTAGTATGGACATTTTAAATGTTGATTCTTCCCAGCCATGAGCATGGTATGTTTTTCCATTTGTTAACATTTTCAGCTATTTCTTTTCTTAGAGTTTCATAGTTCTCTTTACAGAGATCTTTAACGTCCTTTGTTAGATAAACTCCCAGATATTTCATCTTCTTTGGCACTATTGTGAATGGAATAGAGTCCTTAACTGTTTTCTCAGCTTGACTATTGTTAGTATGTATAAAGTCTACCAATTTATGAATGTTGATTCCATAACCTGAGATGCTGCTGTATTCCTTGATCACTTCTAAGAGTTTTGTAGTAGAATCCCTGGTGTTTTCCAGATGTACAATCATATCATCTGTGAAGAGCGAAAGTTTGATCTCTTCTGACCTTATATGGATACCCCTAATCGCCTTTTCTTTCCTAATTGTGGTGGATAAAACTTCCATTACAATGTTAAAGAGCAGTAGAGATAATGGGCAGCCTTGTCTGGTTCCTGATCTGAGTGGAAATGATTTCAATTTAATTCCATTCAATACGATATTGGCTGTGGGTTTGCTGTAGATGGCCTCTATCAGTTTAAGAAATGTCCCTTCTATACCAATTTTCTTATGTGTTCTGATCATGAAGGGATGAAGGATATTATCAAAAGCTTTTTCTGCATCAATTGAGAGAATCATATGGTCTGTGTTTTTTAATTTCTTTATGTGCTGAATTATACTTATAGATTTACGTATATTGAACCAGCCTTGAGACCCTGGGATAAAACCAATTTTGTCATGATGTATAATTTGTTTGATGTGTTGCTGGATTCTGTTTGTTAGGATCTTGTTGAATATTTTTGCATCTATATTCATTAGTGATATTGGTCTATAATTTTCTTTTCTTGTTGAGTCTTTTCCTGGTTTGGGGATCAGGGTGATGTTTGCTTCATAGAACGTGTTGGGTTGTCTTCCTTCTTTTTCTACCTTTTGGAACAGGTTGAGTAATATAGGTACTAATTCCTCTTTAAAGGTTTGGTAGAATTCTGACATGAAGCCATCTGGTCCCAGGCTTTTCTTTTTAGTGAGATTTTGTATGGTTGATGCTATTTCAGAACTTGATATGGGCCTGTTCAACATTTCCACTTGAATCTGGCTAAGTCTTCGAAGGTGACGTGCTTCCAAGTATTGGTCAATTACCTTCAGATTTTCATATTTCTGAGAATAAAATTTCTTATAATATTCATTAAGGATTTTTTGAATTTCTGAGGAGTCTGTTGTTATTTCGTCTTTGTCATTTCTGATTGATGAGATTAGAGATTTTACTCTTTTTTTCCTGGTTATGTTAGCCAAAGGTTTATCTATTTTATTGACCTTTTCAAAAAACCAACTTTTTGATTTAGTGATCTGTTGTATAATTCTTTTGTTTTCAATTTCATTTAATTCTGCTCTAATTTTGGTTATTTCTTTTCTTCTACTGGGTTTGGGATTGGAATGTTCTTCCTTTTCCAGTTGCTTGAGATGTCTCATTAAGTTGTTAACTTCCTCTCTTTCCATTCTCTTGAGGAAGGCGTGCAGTGCTTTAAATTTCCTTCTTAGGGCTACCTTTGCGCTTATCCCAGAGGTTCTGATAATTCATGTCTTCATTGTTGTTTCAAAAATTTAGCAATTTCCTTCTTGATCTCATCTCTGACCCAGCTATCATTCAGCATAAGGTTATTTAACTTCCATGTTTTTGTATGAGTATTCAGATTCCTGTTGTTACTGAGTTCAACTTTTATTGCATGGTGGTCCGAGAAGATGCAAGGAATAATTGCTATTCCTTTAAATTTACTGAGGTTAGACTGTGACCTAAGATGTGATTGATTTTGGAGTATGTTCTGTGGGCTGATGAAAAGTATGTGTATTCAGTTTTGTTGGGATGAAATGTTCTGTAGATGTCTGCTAAATCCAAATGTTGGATGGTTAGGTTTAAATCTAAAATTTCTTTAATCAGCTTCTTATTGGAGGATTGATCCAACACTGCCAAAGGAGTGTTGAAATCTCCGACTATTATGGAGCTGGAGGAAATCAAGTTGCTCATGTCTGTTAGAGTTTCTCTTATAAATTGAGATGCATTCAGGTTGGGTGCATAGATGTTAATAATTGAAATCGCATCATATTGAGTATTACCCTTAACAAATATGAAGTGACCATTCTTATACTTCCTTACTTTTGTTGATTTAAAGCCTATTGTGTCTGCAAATAGAATTACAACACCTGCTTTTTTCTGATTACAATTTGCCTGAAATATGGATGACCATCCTTTCACCCTGAGTCTATATTTATCTTTTAAGGTAAGATGTGACTCTTGCATGCACCAAATATCTGGCCTGAGTTTTTGTATCTAGTGAGCTAACCTGTGGGTCTTTAGAGGACTGTTTAAGCCTCATTTTCATTAATGGAGGATATTGATAAGTCTGGTAAAATTTTGGGTATCAAATTTTTGAAAGTCCAGTGGACATTTTTAATCCTTTCACCATTGTGGAAGTTGGAGTTTGATCAAAAGTTTCTGAGTGAGTTTACTTTTGTGGTAGAGGATTGGGCTGGTCATTATGGAGGATAGGTCTGACAATATCCTGAAGAGCTGGTTTGGTTATGGCAAATTTCCTCAACATATGAATGTCATTAAAGTATTTAATTTCTCCATCATAAATGAAACTCAGTTTAGCTGGATACAGGATCTGGGGTTGAAAGTTATTTTGCTTTAGGAGATTAAAAGTCGATGACCACCCTCTTCTGGCTTGAAAAGTTTCAGCAGATATATCTGCAGTCATTCTAATATTCTTCCCTTTGTAGGTAATGGATTTCTTCCATCTGGCTGTTTTCAGAATTTTCTCCTTCATATTAACTTTAGTGAAGTTAATTATGATATGCCTGGGGGATGTCTTATTCAGATTAAGTAATCCTGGGGTTCTGAAACTGTCTGCTGTCTGGATTTCAGAATCTCTTTGCATGTCTGGACAATTCTCTTTCATAACTTAATGGAGAAGGGCCTCTGTGCCTTGTGAGGCCACTTCATCACTTTCAGGGATTCCAGTGAGGTGGATATTAGCCTTCTTCGAATTATCCCAGAGCTCTCAGAGAGAATGATCCGTTTTTGCTCTCCATTTCTTTTCCTTTTTGAGAGTTTGGGAGTGTTCAAAGGCTTTGTCTTCAATGTCAGAAATCCTTTCTTCTGCTTGCTCCACTCTGTTACTGAGGGATTCTACTGTATTTTTCAGATCTTTGAGGGCTGCAAATTCTTGCTTCAGTGCGTCAAAATCTTTGGTGGTTTTGTCTTTAAATTTGTTAAATTCACGTAAGACTCCAGGAAACAATCATTTCTGTCACTGTTTGCCATTTAGATAAAGCTCCTTAAGAAATGTGTTGAGAATCTATCAATATGTGTCTATTATTGAGCTTGTTATATACTCGGCTCAAAGTTAAACAAACTTTGAAGTTTACTACCACGTTTGAGGAGAGTTTAGAGCTCTTAATGGACATGATTACATGTTGTCAAATAGAACGTCACAGTAATGACTGTTGCCTAACTCCAGTTGCTGTCATTTCTAGAGATCTTGTTAGCAATAAAGAAATGTTTGGTATGTTAGAAAAGCAAGTAATTGCTTCTGAAAAGTTAAATCAGATAAGATAAAACGAGATTTCTCTCTCTGCTTTCCCATCTGAAATAAAGTATTGGCTGGTATAGCCCAGACATTAAAAATAAAAAAATAAAAAAATAAAAAAAATAAAAAAAAAAAAATTTGTTAAATTCGTGAGACAACTTTTGAATTTCTCCTCGAATTTCTAATTCCAACTTTTGAATTGCTGCTAGAATTTCTAATTCCAAATTTTCCTCCATTTTATTAATCTTATTTGCAACCCAAATTCTGAATTCGATTTCTGACATCTCGGCCAGCTGTTTATGAATGGGATCTTCAGTTACATCTGCCATATCTTTCCTTGGGGGGGTTGATCTATTCTGGTTATTCATGTTACCAGAGTTTTTCCACTGATTCCACCCCATGATTGTTTTACACTGTTTGATTTTTCCCCTGGAGCTTTGTCAAGGATCCATACAGTGCTATGGCCTGAGAAACTGGGGACCTATTTGGTGTGATGGGGCTAAGTGGTTCTGTCTTGTTTTCAGCTGGTCTCTGTTTGACCCTAGTGAAACAGTTACTCTGGGTTGAAGTCTCAGCTGTGGAGAAATACCAGCAATTAAGTCACCCCCGCTCCCCCATAGGCAACAATTGGAAAAGGAAAATCAAACCTTCCTACAACCACACACCCAGGGCACCACCTGAATAGTCCTTGGGCAATTAGCTCAGTTCAAAAGGTCCAAATCAATTGTCTCAGTCAGCACCTGTCACAGGTGGGAGAGTTTAAAAGGTCTTTTGCAACTGGATCACGGGGGTCTGGTGACTACTCAGATATGGCTTGCTCCAGTGCTCCGTGGAGTCAGGAGGACCCACCCAGCAAATAGATCAGTCTGCGAAGGTTGATGTCTCCTTCCCCACCTTACACCTCTGTCACACCCAGTCACTGATAGTCCTGCGGGGCTTTGACCCATTTGCCTGTAGTGAACAGATACTCCAGGGGTTTGCACTTGCCTGAATCACAAGGAAATCTATTTCTGCTCAGCCAGGCTGCTGTGCTCTGCCTCTATCTAGCAGGGGGAGGTGAGGCCTGACAACCTCGAGCACTTGATAGAGGCTGGGGGGGTGTTCACTCAGTTCCAGCCCCGCCCCTGATTGATGTTACTGACAGAACAGAACAGAACAACTTTGTGGGAATTTGTTTCTGTCCCTGCTAAATTCCCCTGCAGAAGAGAAGCTGTTTTGAGTTCCTGGAGTCTGTGCCTCAGGCCTTGTCTTTGCTCCTGAAGCTTTGTATTCGGTTACCTGTCAGTTCTAGCCTCCTGTCTTCCTTTGTCTATAGGCTGATGATCCCCGAGGGCTGGGTGCATCTTAGGCTCAGTAAAGCAGTCCTCTGGGTCAGCCCCGCCCTGGGAACTTCCCGGCTCTGCGCGTGCATTTCTAGTCCCTGCGCTCCACCCAGGCTGGTACCACCTCAGGCAAACCCTTTACTCATGGGGCCTGCGTTTCTGTCACGGATCTGTTCTGTGGTGGTTGCCACCTGAGTAGAGGCCCAGCCTCCTCTAGTTGCCCAGGGAGACAGGGGAATGTGGCTTCGGAATACCCGGGAGTGAGCCCTATTGTTGCCAAAAGACAGCTGCTGCTCTGCGCTTCGGGGCACCGCAGCTCCGGTGTGGTTCCCTCTTAGCTGACCATCCTCTCCTCACTCCTGTGCCCCAGAGTCAGCACTGACCAGCTGCAGTTTAGGCCCTGTCCACACCCCTTGAGAAATCACCCATGAATCTGGACTCCTGGGAGATAGGCCTCCAGACATCAGTGTGAGAGTGGAGGGGAGTGCTGGGAGCTCAGAGTTGCAGGTAGAGAATATATACAGTTTTATGCCTGGCAGGAGAATGCCATGGTACCCTGGTAGGGGAGGTAGGTCCAGTTTTTAGAGGGTCTCTCCTACAGAGTGTAGTGGGAGGACCTTTGAACTCTGTTCATTTGTTTGTGGGGCACTCCAAGCCATTCTCATGGGGGAGGGGATTCCCATCCACTTGGTGATGGATTTTGTACTTTTTGTTTGTATCCTTGGGGTTGCAGCTCACCTCAGCAGGGTTGATGTGCGTTCTTCAACCTTTTCTCTTGGTGCACCTCTAATCCACCAGGTTACTTGCAAAATTTCTGTCCTTTAACTCTCCTTCTGGACAGGAGCCTCTGTGGAAAGCTGGCTTCAGTCAGCCATTTTATCTCTGCCCCCGATATTATTTTTAAATCCCCTATAAAGCCGTTATTCCAAGATGGCCACCATTAATCCTTTTTTCTAGCTTTCCCCTATGCATAGCTGTGTGTTGTTCTATGAGACTGTGTTTTCATAATTGTGACTAAATGCATAATTTGATAGCCCATCAATCATGTTAATATTGAGACATAACCATTTCCTCCCATTTTTATAAGGTCTTTGTAAACATCCTCTTCAATTACTGTCTAATAACCCGTTGTGAGGATGTAGCACAGTCTACTGCCATTCTCCTCCTACTGTTGGGTCTTCAGGTTATTCCCAATTTTTCCCTGTTATAAACTATTCTGTAATGAATATCCTTGTATATATATTTGTGTTTTCTTCAGAAAGATTTCCTGAAGTAGAATTCTAGGTTCAAACCTAGGGAATAAGCTGGAAAAAAAAAAAAAAAGGTAGGATTCCAGGTCAAAGAATGTGAATAGTTTGTCTTTGATCAATGTAACCAAACACTGTTATAAACATTTAAATATATTTTAAACATTGAATCATTGAGTGTCAAAACAAGCAGGAACCCTTACAGTGAGCTGGTCCCCTCCCAGACCAGGAGGGGATCCCAAGCTATGGTCACCAGTCACTCAGCCCATTGCTCCCCCTGCCCCCCACACCCTGCTGTATTTGGCTGACATCCAGCCACATAATGAGTGTGGCCTTGGCTCAGTTCAGGTCTCTGCTTGTGCCCTTTCCCTTGCCTGGAATAGCCCATGTGGTCTCCTTGACCATTTCTCTTTGTGGAGGAAGCCACAGGGACCTCCTGGCCACCAGGCCCTGCCCTGAAGAGACTTCCCTGCCTATCAGTTAGGTGTGGTCCACATGGGCAGACCCACAGGGATGGGAAGTACCCATCCACTCCAGGTGAGAGTACTGCTTCCCCCTGAGGACCACCCCTTGGTCCCCGAGCTCTCTTCTGGGGGTCCCATCCACAGGCACACAGTAAGTTCAATTACTTGATGTGATTTCCCTTACCTGGCCCCGCCCAGAAAGAAGCCAGGTCCTTGTTCCTTCCCTGGCCTCTCCATGGGGCACTCTGACAGCCAATTCAAGCATCCATTTACCCTCTTCATGAGGGAAAGGGAATCTTCCACCCAGAGACACCCAGGTTCAAAGTCCAAGTCCAACTCATACAAGCAGAGACCTCAAGCAGGCAGCACAGCCTCCCCGAGCACCAAGCATGTCTTTTCCTCTGCCCGTAGCTCTAGCAGCTCCCCTGAAGGCACTGCTCTCCCTGTCCTGTTACCCCGGCACCTGACTCAGTTTATATCTCCTATAACCTAACCCACCTCAGGACTCAGCATCAAGGGTGGGCATCAGGGTGGGAAAGCTAGAAAGAATCAGAAACACCATCTTCTCTTCCAAAAAATGGCTACAGGCTAACTGGACGTCTTTGTCAGAAAACAATGTGTACAAAGACGCTAAGCCTAGATGTGTATTTATGCTGGGATTCCTTCTAGTAATTAGCTTTTCCTTATGAGAAAGGCAAATAATTATCTTTCTGCCTCAGATCCAGACAGCACGTTTAGCAGCATCTATCCACATGTGGGAGGGGGTAGCAGAGCTCGGGGGAGAGAAGCCACCCAATTGCATATAGGACTGTTTGGAGCCAGTAAGTGTTCTGAAAAACTATATGCACAGACACTGCAAGCCGTTTGGGAGGGTAGTGAGGTTTTTATGTGTTGCTAAGGAGTTTATCGACAACTTCGGTAAGTCTTATTGGAGAGTGGTGAGTACAAATTTGATACCGAGAGCTACAGTGTATCAGGAGGTGGTGACCAGACTGGGGCCTGTCCCCAGGACACAGGGGAAGGCCTCAGAAGAGAGAGACCACACTGGTGGAACACACCATCACTATCCCTGATGGGCCCTGCAGAAGAAAGATTCCCACACCAAACTCCTATTTCCAGAGTGTTCACCACTCACCTACCCTCCTTCTGACTTCCACACCCATAGTTTCTCAGCCTTCAAGGAGCATCCGAGTGTGATCTTGCCCAGTAAAGTCCCTGCTTTCCTCACTACCCCGAAAGGGTTAAGGCCCCCTTATTACAGCACTTTCCACGTGGCCTCATCAATGAACTTCTCTAAAACATCATCCTTCAGGCAGAGACTGTATTTTCTTTTTTTTCTTTTTGAGATAGATTCTTGTTCTGTCATCCTGGCTAGCTACAGTGCAGTAGTGTCAGCCTACCTCTCTGTGACCTCACATTCCTGGGTTCAAGCAATCTTTTTGCCTCAGCTCCCTGAGTAGCTGGGATTACAGGCAAGCACCTCCACACCCCAGCTAACTTTTCTATTTTGGTAGAGTGGAATCTCTCTCAGGCTGGTCTTGAACTCCTGAACTCATATAATCCTCCTTCTTTGGCCTCCCCAAGTGCTAGGATTACAAGCATGAGCCACCACACCAGAGCATTTTTATATCTTCGATGTCCTAACACAGTTCGAAGCACTTAGTGAAGTATTTGTGGACTGAATAAATGAAAATTGCTCATTGACTGATGAGGAATTAATTATAGATTAAAAATAAACAAATGAATGAACAAATAAGTGAGAATGTACTAGTGAAAAAATATCAGTTTACCTTCTGGGACAGTGTTAAATCTGGACTGAAAAAGAACAGCTAATAGACCAATGATAGACGCCACCCCGCTGCCCAGGGGACTCCAGGTAGATTTCTGAAGGGCTGCACAGAGCAAAGGCCATCGGGCTGGCTGTCAGTGGGTGAGCCCAAATTTCCCAAAGCATCATAGAGAAAAATGTCAATAAAATGCACCAGCCATCTAGAGACAGACAGGAAGGGCGGTATTTAATTTGCTGTTTGATGCTTTGGCATAGTTTCCTCAAAGCCATTCATTGGAATCTGAATTGAGATTATTAACTTTGGAAAAAATAGATTAATTCTCCTAGACTATACTATATCTCCTAATAAATTTGTTGTGGCAAACATTTTACATCTGTCTCAACGAGTTTAAACTTCCCTCTCTCTGTGTAGAATTCAACGTGTATAAGAATTTACCTGTCCTTGTACCTGTGGATGGGTTATAATTTCCAACCTGTGCACCTGTTACCACTACCAAACTGAGGGCCCAAGACAGGTGGGAACTGGGATTTTTTTTTTTTCCTTTTTTGCATTTTCAGTGCTAAGAGCAATTTAATAACCACCCAGAGAAGGTGCTTAATTCTTATTTGGAAGTGAACCACTAAACTGATCCTTCCAGTGTTTTTAAAAACTCACCAATACTTCTCCCACCTCTGAACCTTCCTCTTCGATTCATAAGAATTCAGTTCATAAACCTTATTTTTTCTATAAAGCTCCTTTTAAAAACATCCAAAGTCACCTTACCCTGGCTCAGAGTGACTAAACACTACCCTTTCACTGTCGTGGTCAACACTGGAGAGCTCGTGGGCACAGGTCACTGTTGACAGCTGGTCACCACGGAAGTGCTGTCACAGAACACGTGTCCCACACTCCAGGGGTAAGGAGAGTGACACTACTGGGGAGTGTGGGGGAGGCTTGCAGAGCACCGAGAGGGCTGAACACCCCCAGGAGCATCGTAAAAGCACATAAAGAATCCTGGGAAATGTGCTGGAGCTGAGAGAGGGGCTCCCCCAGGCAGGGTGGGAGGCCTGAAGGGCAGAAGCCTGCAGGCCTCCCCAGGCTTTGGAGTCTTGAGGAAGACAGCAGGCTGTGATGGAGATGAAGGCTGAAATGTCCCCCACTGGCACCCACCCCACTCTAGTCTCCACCTCCCCCCCAGTTAAGCTCCCCACACTCCCTGGGGGCACACCCTCTGGGTGGTGGGGCCGCTGTGGCAGCTGGGGAGCCAGGCTAGAGGTAAGAGAGATCAAAAGGCCCGAATAACCTCCGGGGTCACAGCGACAAAATGCTTATGGGCTGGAAGAGGATGGAGCCATTAGAATAAGGAAATGAAGGCCGGCTTTTTCCCCCTGAGTAGGCACAATGGGAGCCACTGGGGAGGGAACAAAGACAGCCCACTTGGGCGGGAGGCAAGGCTGGTGGGGAGCGGGGCCCTGTTCTTTGGCCCGGGAGTTAATGTCGCTGGTCAAACAATGGGAGCGCTGACCCGGCTGCAGCTTTGGAGTGAGAACACTGTGAGGTCAGCGCGGCCTGACCCCCAGCGAGGTTAACCAGATCAAAGCCTACACTGATTGCCCAGCCCACCGGTGCCCCTAATTGCCATAAAATTGAAGTTTATCCCAGCATTTGCCAAGCTACCTTCTCAGGTAGCCCCAGAATGGGAGTGGGAGCCACCAAGGTGGAGACCCCCAGACCTTCATCATGCCAACTCTACATCCCCATCCCTCTTCCCAAATTGTTCAGCTGGGACCATTCCCTACCCACCTGCCCTTCCCAGCACAGCCATCACCCCCACTCTGGACTTTCCCATGTGGGTTTAGGTAGCAAAAACAACATTGAGCTTTTAACTCATGAAAACATGGAGACAGTATCTAAAGGGGCACAGTGACCACCCTTTACGTCACTTTTATTCTGCACATTACAAAAATCAGGCATACCCATTGTACAAAATAAAGAAAAGCAAAGAGAAGAAAATAAATCGCCCCGAGACAAGCACTTAATGGCATGTGCAGTGTTTTTCCCTATCCATTTGTTTTTACGTAGTTGAGGGCCATTTTGTGTTTATAATTTCATACCCTAAATGTTTTGAGCTAACAATATAGCATAAGAATATCCTCATCTGATTAAACTGTGAACTGTTTAAAAGCTATGTCAGCATTAACCACAATGATATCTGGACTAGCACAGGATGGGCCTGAGAATGATGAAACATTCGCCTTTAGGTTCTAATGGGGTTTTTTGATATAAATATTTCTGTGATGAATATCTTCAGCTTTGTCTGCATGTCTGGTTATTTCTTTCTCAAGAACACATACTGGAATTATCCAAAGAGTTTGAATGTTTTGGAGAAAAACATTATTTCCATTTTTAAAAATTATTAAGAATAAATGTCTATGGTGTTCACTGAGGACACAGTGACAGATGAGATCAGGCCCCTACCTTGAGGAGACCCCATGACATAAACATAGCACACACACCACTCCAAATGCTATGCAGAATGGTCTGCCGTCATCATTCTGTGTGGGCAGGGTTTAATAAAAACTAGAATATAATGTTGCAGACCACGGAGGGACAAATCTTCCCGTAACCTTTGACCTTCCCCACAATGTAGAACTTGAACGTTATTTTGACATTTAAGGGCCATTCACACAGTGTTTTGAGTTCATGACCCCTCCCTCTTCTTTGAACCAAGCTTATGAGAGATGAGACGTTTGAGGCAACATAGATTCTTGCCACCTCCTCTGCCAAGCCAGCCCTGCCTCTGGGCCTTTGCTCATGCCATTGCCTGCCTGAAATATCTCTTTCCTGGTAGGTTCTTAATAAGGCTTCAAAGGTCATGTTCTAGCTCATCCCAGAAGTCTCCCCAGGATTCCCCAACCCACAATGAATTCCTTGCTGGGCAGTGCCTGTGGCTCAGTCGGTAGGGCACCGGCCCCATATACCGAGGGTGGTGGGTTCAAACCCAGCCCCGGCCAAACTGCAACCAAAAAATAGCCGGGCGTTGTGGCGGGCACCTGTAGTCCCAGCTACTCAGGAGGCTGAGGCAAGAGAATCGCTTAAGCCCAGGAGTTGGAGGTTGCTGTGAGCTGTGTGAGGCGACGGCACTCTACCGAGGGCCATAAAGTGAGACTCTGTCTCTACAAAAAAAAAAATGAATTCCTTGCTTACTCATTATCATCACCACAAAGGTCCACGCTTACTGAAACACAAGTTCCTGAGGACAAAGAACTTGGCATCTGATTGGAACTCAATAAATGTTCAATGAATTGACCAAAAGATATATACCACTTATGCTGTTTCCTAAATATTCCTTTCATGTTAATCTATCTCTTCCAATAGACTGTACGGTGTAATGGTGCAGATCAAACCTCAACTCCACTTTTACTGCCCTTGTGGCCTTGGAAACTCCTCCATTTCATCATCTGTAAGACAGAGATGATAATGGTACCTCTATCTTTGGGATACTGTAAGAATGAAATAATGTTGTACCAAGAAGCAAGGAAATTGTGTCCAAAGGACACAGGAGCCAATCTGAAGGATTTCCTGTGACCAAAAATGACACAATTTGAGCTTGAAACAAATAAAAAATAACCAAAGGATTGAAATATGAAATATATAAAAATTCATGAGTTCATAATAAATTTTTTAAAGCTCACTGTTTATCTTAGAGGTTGCTTGGGCACAAAGTCATACTGAAAATTGATAAAATGGAAGAATCTAACATTGTAAAAGAGAATTAAATGATATGGCACATTTATCTCCCACTTATTTGTCAGAACATAGAATGGGTTCAATAATGTGCTTCATTGAACAATTAGAATATGGTTTTCTTGAAAGCTGGGAATGATTCTGCTTTTTTTTTAAGATATATATATATATTTTTTTTTTTTTTTGTAGAGACAGAGTCTCACTGCTTTTTTTTAATTAGGTCATAAATGCTTAGATCATGTATACATTAATGCATTTATGGGGTACAATGTGCTGATGTCATATAGAATTAGGAATTCTTATATCTGGACTAATTATCTCTAGTTCACCAGTGACTGGTTTACGCTCAGGCTCTGAGTAGGTGCTCAACGAGTATTCATCAAATTCTACCCTGAAATCCACAAAGGTCTTCGATTCTCATATTCCTTTTCCATTTAACTTTTGAGAGGCAGGATGAGAAAGCCCCACAGGCTGAGGTGAGGGCTCTGGGAGGCAGCACTTTGATCCAGGTGGGCGATTCCTCCACACCTCTCTCTGCTTTACTTCTTCCCCAGGAGCAGGGGAAGGACTCTACTATAAGAAACCAGATCATTAGCGGTAAAGGAGAGCATAGCCAACATCCCATCTGACCCCTTCATTTTGCAGATGAAGGAACTCCGGCTCCCCAAGGTTAAGTGACTTGCCCAAGATCACAAACCAGTCAGCTGGGCTCCCAGATGAGGGCTCTTTCAACTGTGCTGCTTCCAGTAAGTTGTGGGGAAAGAAATCCAAAGCTCAGCTTTAAGATTGACTGAGATGAGTTTGCTGAGGCAACCAGCTCAGCTGTCTCCAGATAAAAGGAGAGAAAACAAAGGATGCTTTCAATCACTCTCTTCCCAGGTGCTATTCCGCACAGCATTTGCAATGCCATTTGTGGAAATTTCATGCTGTTCCAAGGTGAGATCCAAGCTTCTCCCAAATGTTCCTGGGCCAAAAGACACATACAGGATTTTGGGTGGGCCTGGCATTCCCAGGGAACACAAGGGCTGTTAATCCCTCCCTCCCAACCCACATCCCAGACCAACCCAAGACATCTAAAGGAAAACAGAGAAAGAAGGAGGCCAGCAGAAACCCCACCTCCCCAGATATCTCAGACCAGTGGGAACCACCTTCAGAATGCTGGGGGCAGAATTGAGCTACAGCTCAGGATGCTGCAGCCAAGTCCATGGCTTAAAGGTGCTCAGAGCATCGTGCTGCCAACATTTAGATCTCAGCCTGACCCCTGCCTGGGTTCCAGACACCTCCATCTGCATGTCTGTGTGGCAAAGTGTCCATGTGGCACCCTTACATGTCCGATGTAGAGTTGGTGGCTTCATCCCCTCTCTTTCTCTCATTCTTATTCTCACCCTCTGATATAGAAATTTTCAACTGGTGTGCTGTGGCACTGAGGTGCCATGGGAGGATCTTAGGTGTGCCAAGAAAAATTTTTAAAGATCATTAAATTATTTTCAAAAGAAGTTCAAAGTAAGTACATTATTTTCTTTATTCTTTTTGTTGATCAACACGATTTAAGTGTGCCAGGGAAGTTTAACTATAGGTTCAAGTGTTTCATGGGATTAAAAAGGTTGAAAAACACTGATCTAATAGCTACTCTTCTCACGACCTTCCAAATCTAGAAATGGCACCATCTTCTTAGTTGTTCAGGTCAAATATCTGGGAGTTGTTTTGGTCCTGTGCCTCTCCGACCTGCTAGGTTCTGTCCACTGGCAAGTCCTCCAGGTTCTTTTCTTCAGTAGGACTCCTGGCCTCACCTCTTGCCACCACCTTCATCCAGATCACAATCACCCCCAGCTTGAGCTATGCCTGCAGCCTCCCAACTTCTCCCCACGCTCACTACTCCCTCAGCCCTCACCCCTCTGCTCCACCCAATGAGGACCATCATTTCAAAATGTAAACTAGATCAGACCACTTCTCTGCACTGAAGCTTCTTGCAGTGAATTCCTATTAAGCAAATAAAACTCAAATAAAATCCTCAGCATCTCCACAAGTCCCTGACAGACACGGCATGCATCACCATGCTCCATGCTCTGGGCCAGGTCCTTTCTCTGTGCTCACAGAGCACCAGCCTTGTGGCCTCCTATCCTTCAAGTGAGTGAATTCAACACCTGCATCTGAAGAGCTCTTACAGCTCTTCTATCTCACCACTCTGGGCTCAGCACAAACAGTGGCTTCGCAGAACAGCACTCCCGAACCTCCCCCACCTGGTCACTCTGCAGCGTAATCTACACGATTGCTAGTTCCTCAGCTTCACAGCACTGTATTGACACCTTCCCATGTATGTCCACCTCCTTCTCTACATACACTCCGTGAGGACAGACTTTGCTTTCCTTACTCAGTAACACAGCTCTGTACCTGAGACATCACAAGTGCTAATAACAATTTATTGAAGGTACAAATTCAGCTTCTAAGGAGAGGACAACTTCCTTCAGCCAATTAAAAAAAGACCTCCTCCAAGGAAACTTCCCTGGCCACCTTCAGGACCCTGCTAGGATCCTGCTGGTCTATGTACCACTGTAGTATGGGTATAAGCTCTTCTTTGAAGGTTTGATAGAATTCTGGTGTGAAGCCATCTGGACCAGGGCATTATTTTGTTGGGAGATTTTTTTTATTGTTTCTTCCATATCAGTTCTTAGAATCTCAGAAAAATAGAAAATCTATTTCTTCTCAATCAAGTCTATGGAGAGGTTGGGATTCCCAGTATTGATCAATTTCCTCCACATTGTTAAATTTCTGGGCATGGAGTTTCTTTTAGTACTCAGAGATGATCTTTTATATCTCTGTGGTGTCTGTTGTTATTTTCCCTTTATCGTTTCTGATTGAGGTTATTAGAGATTTTACTTTTCTGTTTCTAGTTAATCTGGCCAAAGGTTATTGATTTTATTTATTTATTTGAAAAATTAACATTTTGTTTTGTTAATTTTCTTTTTTTTTATTAGTTTAGCTAGGAATTTAAATTTTCTTACTATTTTCCATTTCACTGTTTTCTATTCTTTATAGTTTTCTTTTTTTTTATTGTTAAATCATAGCTGTGTACATTAGTGCAATCGCCTGTACCCATTCTAAGATGAACCATAGATGTGGCCCCACCCTTTACTCTCCCTCCACCAAAACCTCCCCCCTCCCTTCCCCTTCCTTGGCCCTTTCCCCATAGTCTTGTGCTATAGTTGGGTTATAGTCTTCATGTGAAAGCTATAATTTAGCTTCATAGTAGGGCTGAGTACATTGGATACTTTTTCTTCCATTCCTGAGATAGTTTCCTAAGAAGAATATGTTCCAGCTCCATCCATATAAACATGAAAGAGGTAAAGTCTCCATCTTTCTTTAAGGCTGCATAGTATTCCATGGTATACATGTACCACAATTTGCTAGTCCATTCATGGGTCGATGGGCACTTGGGCTTCTTCCATGACTTAGCAATTATGAATTGGGCTGCAATAAACATTCTGGTATAGATGTCTTTGTTATATTGTGACTTTTGGTCTTCTGGGTATAAACCAAGTAAAGGAATTATAGGATTGAATGGCAGGTCAATTTTTAGGTCTCTAAGTGTTCTCCAAACATCCTTCCAGAAGGAACATATTAGTGGGCATTCCCACCAGCAGTGTAGAAGTGTGCCCTTTCCTCCACATCCACGCCAACATTTCTGGTTTTGGAATTTTGTTATGTGGGCTACTCTTACTGGGGTTAGGTGATATCTCAGAGTAGTTTTGATTTGCATTTGTCTGATGATTAAGGATGATGAGCTTTTTTTCATGTGTTTGTAGATCGTGCGTCTGTCTTCTTTAGAGAAGTTTCTCTTCAAGTCCCTTGCCCACCCTGAGATGGGGGTCACGTGTTCTTTTCTTGTTAATACATTTGAGTTCTCTGTAGATTCTGGTTATTAGACCTTTATCGAAGGTATAACCTGCAAATATTTTCTCCCATTCTGAGGGCTGTCTGCTTGCTATACTTACTATGTTCTTGGCTGTGCAGAAGCTTTTTAGTTTGATCAGGTCCCAGTAGTGTATTTTTGATACTGCTTCAATTGCCTGGGCAGTCCTCCTCATAAAATATTCACCCAAGCCGATTCCTTCAAGAGTTTTCCCTGCACTTTCTTCAAGTATTTTTTTTTTTCGTAGAGACAGAGTCTCACTTTACTGCCCTCGGTAGAGTGCCATGGCGTCATACGGCTCACGGCAACCTCCAGCTCTTGGGCTTATGTGATTCTCTTGCCTCAGCCTCCCGAGTAGCTGGGACTACAGGCGCCCGCCACAACCCCCAGCTATTTTTTTGTTGCAGTTTGGCCGGGGCTGGGTTTGAACCCACCACCCTTGGCATATGGGGCTGGCGCCCTACTCACTGAGCCACAGGCGCTGCCCTCTTCAAGTATTTTTATAGTTTCATGTCTTAAGTTTAAATCTTTTATCCAGTGAGAGTCTATCTTAGTTAATGGTGAAAGGTGTGGGTCCAGTTTCAATCTTCTACAGGTTGCCAGCCAGTTTACCCAGCACCATTGGTTAAATAGGGAATCTTTTCCCCACTGAATGTTTTTAATTGGCTTGTCAAAGATCAAATAACGGTAAGTAGCTGGATCCATCTCTTGGTTCTCTGTTCTGTTCCAGACATCTATTTCTCTGCTTTTGTGCCAGTACCATGCTGTTTTGATCACTATGGATTTATAGTACAGTCTCAGGTATGGTAGCATGATTCCTCCTGCTTTGTTTTTATTGCTCAGTAATGTTTTGGCTATTCGAGTTTTTTTCTGATTCCATATAAAACGAAGTATTATTTTTTCAAGATCTTTAAAGTATGACAATGGAGCTTTAATGGGAATTGCATTAAAATTATATATTGCTTTGGGCAGTATGGACATTTTAACAATGTTGATTCTTCCCAGCCATGAGCATGGTATGTTTTTCCATCTGTTAACATCTTCAGCTATTTCTTTTTTTAGAGTTTCATAGTTCTCTTTGTAGAGATCTTTCGCGTCCTTTGTTAGGTATACTCCCAAATATTTCATCTTATTGGCACTACTGTGAAAGGAATAGAGTCTTTGACTGTTTGTTCGGCTTGGTTATTGTTGGTATATATAAAGGCTACAGATTTATGGGTATTGATTTTGTAGCTTGAGACATTGCTGTATTCCTTGATCACTTCTAAAAGTTTTGTAGTAGAGGGCAGCGCGTGTGGCTCAAGGAGTAGGGCCCCGGTCTCATATGCTGGAGGTGGCGGGTTCAAACCCAGCCCTGGCCCAAAAAAATAAATAAATAAATAAATAAATAAAAGTTTTGTAGTAGAATCCCTAGTGTTTTCCAGATATACGATCATATCATCTGTGAAGAGTAAAAGTTTGATCTGTTCTGACCCTTTGTGGATTCCCTTGATGGCCTTTTCTTCCCTAATTGCAATGGCTAAAACTTCCATTACAATGTTAAAGAGCAATGGAGACAATGGGCAACCTTGCCTGGTTCCTGATCTAAGTGGAAATGATTTCAATTTAACTTCATTCAATACGATATTGGCTGTGGGTTTGCTGTAGATGGCCTCTATTAGTTTAAGAAATGTCCCTTCTATACCAATTTTCTTAAGTGCTCTGATCATGAAGGGGTGCTGGATATTATCAAAAGCTTTTTCTGCATCAATTGAAAGAATCATATAGTCTTTATTTTTAAGTTTGTTTATGTGTTGAATTACATTTATAGATTTATGTATATTGAACCAGCCTTGAGACCCTGGGATAAATCCGACTTGGTCATGGTGTATAATTTTTTTGATGTGTTGTTGGATTCTGTTTGTTAGGATCTTATTGAGTATTTTAGCATCTATATTCATTAGTGATATTGGTCTATAATTTTCTTAAAACAATTTTTTTTTTTTTTTTTTTGTGGTTTTTGGCCGAGGCTGGGTTTGAACCCACCACCTCCAGCATATGGAACTGGCTCCCTATCCCTTTGAGCCACAGGTGCCGCCTGGTCTATAATTTTCTTTTCTTGTTGGGTCTTTCCCTGGTTTGGGGATCAAGGTGATGTTTGCTTCGTAGAATGTGCTGGGTAATATTCCTTCTTTTTCTATGTTTTGGAAGAGGTTTAGTAGTATAGGTACTAGTTCTTCTTTAAATGTTTGGTAGAATTCTGACGTAGGGCGGCGCCTGTGGCTCAAGGAGTAGGGCGCCGGTCCCATATGCCAGAGGTGGCGGGTTCAAACCCAGCCCCGGCCAAAAAAAAAAAAAAGAATTCTGACGTAAAGCCATCTAGTCCTGGGCTCTTCTTTTTAGGGAGATTTTTGTATAGTTGATGCTATTATTTTGTTAATTTTCTGAATGTGTCCTTTGTTTTCAATTTCATTCATCTCTGATTTAATTTTGGTTATTTCTTTTCTTCTGCTGGGTTTGGGATTAGATTGTTCTCCTTTTTCCAATTCCATAAGATGGTTCATGAGTTTGTTGACATGCTCTTATTGTGCTTTTCAAATGTAGGCATCTAATGAGATAAATTTCCCTTTTAAGACTGCTTTTGCTATATCCCACAGGTTTTGGTAACTTGTGTCTTCATCGCTATGTTTGAGGTATTTTGTGATTTCCTTTTTTATTCCTTCCTGAACCCAACTATCATTCAGCATAAGGTTGTTTAACATCCAAGGCTTTACGTGGGGATGAATGGTTTTGTTGAAGTTGAGGTCCACCTTAATTGCCTTCTGGTCTGAGAAGATACAAGGTATAATTTCTATTCTTTTAATTTTGCTGAGGTTTGATTTGTATCCTAGGATGTGGTCAATTTTGGAGTACAGTACCATGGGCTGCTTGCAGTACCATGGGCTGATGAGAAAAATGTATAGTCTTTAGCTTTGGGATAGTGTGTTCTGTATTTTTCTATTAATCCCGTTTGTTTTAGAGTCACATTTAAGTCCTTCGTATCTTTGTTAAATTTATGTTTAGAGGATCTGTCTAGTTCTGTCAGAGAGGTGTTAAAGTCCCCAACTATTATGATGTTATGGAATATCATATTGCTCAGACCCGTCAAGGTCTGTTTCACAAATCTAGAAGCATTTATGTTGGGTGCATAAATATTTAAAATTGAAATGTCTTCTTGTTATATTGGTCCTTTGACCAGTATAAAGTATTCATCTTTGTCTTTCTTAACTTTGGTTGCTTTAAATCCACTTGTATGTGAAAATAAGATTGCAACCCCTCCTTTCTTCTGATTTCCATTTGCTTGAAATATTGTTTTCCATCCCTTAATCCTGAGTCTTGATGTGTCCTGCAAGGCTAGGTGTCTCCTGAAGACAGTGTATGAATGGATAGTGCTTTTTTTATCCAATCAACCAGCCTGTGCCTCTTCAGTGGTGAATTCAGTCCATTGACATTTAATGAGAGAATTGATAATTGTGGTGGAGTTCTATTCATCTTATTTTGTGAAAGTCCATTGTGTAGTTTTATCTTTTATGCCATTATGGAAGCTAAGTTTTGACCTTTAGTTTATGGATGTTTACTTTGCTGGTGGTCCATTGTGACGGTCAGTGTTAAGACCTATAAAGCTAGTCTTATTGTGGCAAATTTCCTCGGTGTTTGTATATCAGCAAAAGATTTGATTTCTCCATCAATGTTGAAGCTTAGTGTAGCAGGATACAGAATTCTGGGCTGAAATTTTTTTATTTAAGAATGTTGAAAGTGGATGACCATGCTGTTCTTGCTTGGAAGGTTTCAGCTGAAAAGTCTGCTGTCATCCTGATGTATCTGCCTCTGTAAGTCAATTGGCGCTTACTCCTGGCTGCTTGCAGAATTTTTTCTTTCATCTTGACTTTGGATAGGTCCATTACAATGTGTCTTGGAGAGGCTGTTGAGTTCAGATGACCTGGGGTTTGATATCCATCTGACAGGAGTGTGTTGCGGTCTTTAGTAAAACTTGGGAAGTTTTCCTTTATCATGGTCTCCAGTAGGGCTTCCATTCCTTTGGGACAAACTTCTTCCCCTTTAGGAATCCCTATTATTCATATTTGGACACCTCTTGGAGTCTCATAGTTCTCTAAGTGCCCATTCTGCTTCCTCTCTCTTCTTTTCTGCCTCTTTAACTACCTGGTTTAACTTAAAAACTTTGTCCTCTGGCTCTGAGGTTCTTTCTTCTCCATGATCTAACCTATTTTTGATAATTTCTATCTCATCTTCACATTCCCTGATTGTCTTCTTCATATCCTTAAGCTCCACCATGTCTTTTCAGTATTCTATATATCTCTCATCTGACTACTGGTTCTGTCTTTCCATTTTCTCATCTATTCTCTTTATCATCCATATTTTAAATTCCCTTTCTGTCAAGTCCTTTAATTCTTTATAGGTGGAGTCTTCTCCATTAGCTGCCTCATGGTCCCTTGGGGGAGTTCCTCTGTTTTGCTTTTTTATGTTGTCTGAATTTTTCTGTTGATTCTTCCTCATGCGTTCTTTCTACTTGTTCACCACCTTGTACTCCTTTTTCCTTCTAACTGCCTCCTTTGCTTCAAATGACTTTGTCTCAGAACTTAGGTCTTTTTTTTTTTTTTTTTTTTTGAGAAGGAGTCTCACTATGTCATCCCCTTTGGTAGAGTGCTGTGACATCACAGCTCACAGAAACCTCAAACTCTTGGGTTTAAGTGATTCTCTTGCCTCAACCTCCCAAATAGCTGGGACTACAGGTGCCCATCACAATGCCCAGCTATTTTTTGTTTTTTGTTTTTGTTTTTGTTGTTGTTACTTGGTTAATTTGAAGTATTTGTGATTGGTGCACATTCTTTTTTAATTTATTTTTATTATTATTTTTTTTTTTTTTAGAGACAGAGTCTCACTTTATTGCCCTTGGTAGAGTGCCGTGGCGTCACACAATTCACAGCAACCTCCAACTCCTGGACTTAGGCAATGCTCTTGCCTCAGCCTCCTGAGTAGCTGGGACTACAGGCACCACCACAACACCCGGCTATTTCTTTGGTTGTAGTTTGGCCAGGGCAGGGTTTGAACCCACTACCCTCGGTATATGGGGCCGGCACCCTACCCACTGAGCCATAGGCACTGCCCACCCAGCTACTTTTTGGTTGCAGTTTCATTGTTGTTTGGCAGGCCCAGACTGGATTCGAACCAGCCAGCTCCAATGTATGTGACTGGCACCCTAGCTGCTGAACTATAGGTGCCAAGCTCAGAGCTTAGGTCTTAAAGTGGCCTCAGCCTGAGCAAAGCCGAACTCTTACTCATGACCAAATAAACAGAAGTCCTTGCTCTTGATAACAATATGTTGTAATATGTCACCAGGACACCAGGTGGTGGTGTGAGCTTTTTAGGAGACAGAGAGCACAACCAGCGACCTCTATGGTCCTATTTCCAAACTTAGTTGCCTTCAGTGATTGCCATATTTTTTCTTCAGCATTCAGACGCTGTTGGGTTGGGATCTTACAGCTCAGAAGAATCTTTCAGGGGCAAATCTCATAGTGCCCCCTGACTCCAGCTCCTGTGGGGTACAGGAGTCTGTCAACCTGTTCCAAGAGTGGAGTTCTGATCCTGGAAGGGAGAATTAAGACAGCTGTGCTTTAGGCCCTTTCTAAGATCTTCTCACAACTTTCCCACAATGGCAGCTCCCATTCTCAGTATGGCTATCTCACCCACCACCAAAACTACAGCAAATCTACTCCAACTGACATTCAAATCTGGTTGTTGTATACTGTTCAAGTCCACCCACCCTTCCAAGCTTTCTATTCAACACACAGTTTCCCCCAACAATTGAAAACTCCGGAAAGGCTTCCTCCCATCCCAGACCTCTATGGGAGGCCAGCTGATCCACCTGGTCACAATCAATTGCCTAATTCATCAGATTTTCACCACTCTGGATCATACATTGTATCCAACTCATCACCTCCCTATTGTGGTACCTGAGCTGTGCCTCTGGGTAAGTTCCTCACACCAGGTATCACTCGGGTTCTCTCTTTTCCCCATTTACTGTCTCTTATCTACCTAAAAGGCTAGCCATGATGCCATGGCACAGTAGATGCTTAGTAAACAATTGTATAAAGTGGAAAGCATAACAGCAATTACAATTAATTTCAAGTACATATGGTATTTACAACTGGGCTCATCACCTGGCAGAACCTGTTCTTTAACAATAAGATTAGAATGACATGGAATTAATGCCCTCAAAGCACCAGCTGACAGCACCCAGCTCTTGGTTTGTTAATGGACTTTACTTCTTTATATATAAATGAGGGTCTTGCAGTTTGGAAAGCAGTTTTATAAATTGATAAACAATGGTTTTAATTTACTTTAAAATTTCATTAATATCACCATCATCATCAAGAGCAACACAGTGGAGGATGAGTAGCACCTGGCCGGTAAGAAAAACAGGACTTTCAGATTCCATAGTGAGTGATTCAGTTTCAGAGAGTGATTTTGTTTTTTCTGTCATCCCATATTTAAGTTCCTTCTAAAGTGTTTACTGATTTAATGGCACAAGGACAACTTCAGTAATGAAATCTTACACATAATCTTCACCATTTTAATCTCTGGGGCTTCATGTGGTAGTTACAGCATAGACTCTCTGTGTAGAGAATCCTCTCGTTAGCACCCTTCTCTCACCCCACACACCAGCCACATGGGTCTTTCTGTCCCTTGCATATGCCAACCCTCAGCTGGGAGACTCTTCACAAGCCTGGCACCGTTTTGTCATGCTATCCTATTTCTCTATTAAATCTTCTTCAAGTCGCTGGTCACTACCTGAAATTATCCTCATTTTACAGATGAAGAAACTGAGGCACAGAATGATTAAACAACTTGCCTGTGTCCATATGGTTTCCTGTGGCAGAGCAGGCTGGGAGCCTAGGCAGAATGGCCTAGGAGGATGTGCCCGTAGCATCTCCTTGCTTCCAGTGCTGATAAACTCCAAATCAACTGAATCTCTCTGAGTCTCAGTTTTATTCAAGAGCAAAGTGGGGACAAAAATAACTCCCTAGGAAGGTTGTCGGGGCCCACCGTGCCTGCCATGTAGCAGGTGCTCAGGTGTGTGTCTCCACTCTGCCTTCCACAGGCTGGATAATCCAAGGAAAGTGATTTAAATAACTCCCTCAGGCTCAATTTCCCCATGTATATAATGTTGATAGCATTTTGAGGAAATTGAGTGAAATAACATATTGGAAGAGCTTAGAAAACCATTAGACACATATAAGCTCAATTGACATTAGTCAGTTGTGATGTTATTACTATTACTGTACTGTTCATGTCCATGTACATGCATTTTATGGTGTAATCAGAGTGTAGAGACCTTCTCAGAGTCTGCTATTTTCATTGATCCTATACCTTAGTCATTTTCCCACAGTTCTCCACAGTTGTCCTCATTCCCATTTTAGTGGCATTAGAGGAGGTTATCACACTGACTGATGGCCTGATGGATTTTCAATTCAACAAACCTTGCTCAAATAGGGATTTTATGTCAGCTCTGTGCTAGGCATAAAGAAATATATGTGAGATGCATTCCCTTTCAGAAGGCATAAAGAAATATTTGTGAGATGTATTCCCCACCCTCAAGAAAAAGTACAACACAATATGGTACCTGCTACAACCAAGCTTATATAAAAAATTTTACCAGCTCAGGAAAGGAAGGGATCAGTTCAATCAGAGGGAGGGCTTGGATGTGAGAAGTGAGTGTGCTTTTTCTAACACTGTCTTCCAGATGTTAAAAGCTTGGAATAGGGGCGGCGCCTGTGGCTCAGTGAGTAGGGAGCCGGCCCCATATGCCGAGGATGGCAGGTTCAAACCCAGCCCCGGCCAAACTGCAACAAAAAATAGCCGGGCGTTGTGGCGGGTGCCTGTAGTCCCAGCTGTTTGGGAGGCTGAGGCAGGAGAATCGTGTAAGCCCAAGAGTTAGAGATTGCTGTGAGCCGTGTGACGCCACGGCACTCTACCCAAGGATGGTACAGTGAGACTCTGTCTCTACAAAAAAAAAAAAAAGCTTGGAATAGGAAATAGCCCTCGAGATTGTCCGGCCCAAGATATTTACTTTATGGAGCAGGAAAACAGGAGAACTGCCCAAGGTCACACAGCACAGTGATGACCTTGGGGTGGTTGGGCGGAGAGAGAAAGTGTACACAGACTCTTCTCTGACCAAGGAGAACACAGAAACAGAATGTGGATATTTGGGTTTCAGAGAACCATTCTTTAGGCCAGATACCAGGGATGCAGGGACATCGATGGTTGAGAACCCTCTCAAGACCTCAGCTATAACCTCCCACCTGCCATATAGGCATTTTAAACACAGTGAAATACTATTAATTCAGGATAAGTTCATTTAAAACTTTCTTTAAAAAAACAAACAAACAAACAAAAAAGCCCTGTTTGCTAGCTTCTAAACACTGGCCTAAATAAATAGAAGCATCCATAAGCTTATAAAGTGCAAAGTATTTCTTCATCATCTCATTTGAGTAAAAGCCTTAAACAGGTAATAATGAGGAAATGGATTCAAAGAGATCAAGCACTCATCTGAAATCATCCTGCTAGGAAGATAGCGTGGATTTAAACTGACATCTGCCTTTCCTGCTGCTCTTGCTAAAGTGACTTTCCTTTTGCTATTATTATTTTAACACACTCATAATACCCTCAGTGTCCACATCCATGCTGTGAAAATTTGGAATATCAGCTAGTTTACTGTAATCTTCTCTTATGTATTCAAAAACATATAAGTCGCTAAATTATTTCATTTATTCAAAAGTGTTATTAGTAACTGTGTGGATACCAAAAAATCCTTTGGCAATCTGGGTACTTGGGAATTAAGCACATTCTGCATCTCAAGAGGACATCGGTGCAGTCCCTATATATTTCAGAGTTAAAGTGAACGAACACTTGTTTCAAACCTCCTGGGTGCTGGTTATTGTCCTGGCTACTGTCTGCACTTGACAACACATGAGCCAGGTTTCTTTCTGGACTGTCACAGTGTCATGGGCAAAGGTGTCAGGAACCTAAAGGGCAAGTTTTCCAAATTCCTTGCAATGGTAAGAGTCCCCAGTTAGAGAGGATGCTTGGACCTCTCGGGTTGCTTTGAAAAGCTTGTGGGAAGGAGGCCCTGTGGGAAATGCCTGGAACTCCCTCAAATTGGCTTCATTTCAGACCCCCAAGACCAAGAAAGCATTCAAAGGGGAGTCCTGAAGGAACCATTTATATGGAGATCTTTTCGTGGGGCTGTTCAGGAGCTTGGATGCAGTCCACAGCTAACAGGGCTATTTCTGTTCCAACCAGAAGACGCCTAACTATCTCTGGCTTCTAACCAGTTATAATGGCTAAATGCATCCAAAGGAAAGAAAGAGAGAGAAGGAAAGAAGAGAGAGAGAGATGAAGAGAGAGAGAGAGAGAGAGAGAGAGAAAGAAAGAAAGAAAGAAAGAAAGAAAGAAAGAAAGAAAGAAAGAAAGAAAGAAAGAAAGAAAGAAAGAAAGAAAGAAAGAAAGAAAGAAAGAAAGAAAGAAAGAGAGAGAGAGAGAGAAAGAAAGAGAGAGAGAGAGAGGGAATGGATGGAAGGAGGGAGGGAGAGAAAAGAAGAAAAGAGAGAGAGAAAGAAAAAAAATATTTTCCTCTAGTCTTAGCATTATAACCAGAAGAGATACTTACTGTGGCCCATTCAGATATTTGAAGTTGTGGGGTCCTGAGTCCCACCCTGGAAAATAACCATGACCTGTGAGAGATGGCAATGACTTAAATGAGATCAGGATAGAACTGGCCTTATCACTCCCTTTGAAACTGGACTTCCAGGTATTGCACATCTAGGGGCCTGGTGATACCTCCCAGGGGCTCCCGTCACAGACAGGGTCTCCTGCCCCGTCTCTACCTTCTGTCCCTCACCCTCTTCACCCTCTGTGAATGTACATAGGATGGAGGGAAAGAGCCCAGGATCTGGAGAGTGTTGTGTACAAATCACAGCTCTACCGAGTCTCAGTTTTCATTGTATGTAAAATGGGAACAATAATCCCTACCTGGGGAGGTCTGTGTGAGGATAACATCAATTACTGTCAAGACAGTGCCAGCCACAGAGGGAGGTGCTTTAAGCACTTCTCCCCATTACAACACAGCCCCCCTGGGGAATTGAGTCTCTGAATTCTAAGGGAATTTTCAGCTTCCATGTGTATTCAACCCCAAACGGAGGCCTCCTGAAATCAGGGTCACCCTGAGGGGGTGGCAACTGAGCTAAGTCTTAGGGATAAGTTCCTCATTAAGCATTACATTGAGAAGAGAATGAAGGCAAAAGGTTTCTAAGCAGAAAGACCGTGAAAGGCAAGACAGCCTGAAAATGCCTTGAGGAGGCCATTAGATCCACCTCTGACTCATCTTCTAACAGTAAAGATGTCAGGGTGCCTTAGTGTAGTTAGTCCGGCCATCGATAAGTGCAGGTTAACCTAATGATTAACTAATTGATAATGAAGGGTTCCTAAAAGCTATCTCCTCATTAGAAGCCTTGGTGGTGTTCATTGAGCCAAGTAAGATCTTCCAAAGAATTTAGGCTCAGCTGAGACAGCTGTTTGCCTGGATGTTCTTGCAGAACACCTGAAAGTCTTGTTCAAGCAATGACCTGAGGTGACTGCCATGGGGGCTGAGCCCCAGGAGGCTGAAGGAGGCTCTGGGGAAGCTGCACCCCAGAGAGCAACCAACAGTCTGTGGACTCCACTTTTGGTGGCAGCCTAACATGCTCCAGCCTTTCTTCATGAAGACATTTTCTCACTCTCGTGTTGTCTCCTCTCTCATTGTGCATGATCACTTCTGACGAGGTCCCACACAACCCCAAAGCACTACAGGACAGGCCACGACTCTTCCATTTCTCCCCCCGGCTGCAGTGCCGCTTGGCCGTCCTTGTCTAATTTCCTACTGAGCACACTGTTCTCAGCTCTTCCTCCTTCTCTTTGATCTTGACAGCCGAGACCAGGGCTTCTCAAACTGTAATGTGAATAGGACTCAGGAGACACTTTGCTGGGAAGAGGACTCTGCTTTGTGAAGAGCGGAAGGAGGACCACAGCTCTGCATCTCTAACAAGCTTCTGGGTGATGGCGAATGCTGCTGTCCAGGGACTGCACTTGGATCAGGAAGAGTATGGCATGGGAGGCAGAATGTTTCCCCACCAGGTCAGCGTAACAAAGTCTCCTGCAGGAGTGACACAGAACTCAGGAAGCTCATCAATTTGTGCGATGGCCTCTGTACCTCCTTTTGGGGGCACTGACAGGAGGGAAATGATGCCCAGCGAGCTCACATGTCAGCCAAGTCACATCCTTAGTAACAGGGCTCCCTAACACTGTCTCTTCTCTTTGTTTTTACCACGTTGGCTTTCCAAAAAATGTTGCAAATTAGTTTGAAAGGAGATCAAAATGACTAATGTAAGAATTAGGAAAATATAAACATCATGAAATCTTCCTCTTCTGAGATATTTTCTGATTCCTATTGCTGGAAGTTCTCTCTTCTGCTTCTTTGCCTGTCACGTACGATCTGAAGTGTCTATTTCCTACACTATATTAATTGGCATACTTCTTTGATCTATTAGAATGTAAGCTCCTGAAGGGCAGAGAATTTAGCTTATTTAATGTTCAATTGTCTACAGCATCTTATACAGTCCCTTACATGTAGGGCACTTCAAAAACTATACCTTGAATAAATTATTTACTCATGTGATTCCCATTTGAAATATCTCTTCTAATATACTACCAGACTTTAATAAAAACAATTGGGAACATTAAAAAAAAAATGACTAATGTAAATACTTTGAAATAATCCACAATATTTAGATTGTTTTCCCATATTTATCCTTCATTCTCCCCTCCTCCTTCAGCCACCCCACCTCATGCCCACCCCCTGAAATTGGTCTGCCTGCCACTAAGTCATGGAGGGGTAAGCCTAAGCCCAAGAAAGGGTTGTCATTAACCAACAGTCTCCCAAATTCATCCGCAAAAGAAACCATTCTACTTGGAGACTCTGTTTCCACTCCGCTTCTTTAACTGAAGCACATTTGTCCATTTCTGGTTCGACTAGTTTGTGTTGCTTTTGGCCAGAGTCCACCCCAAGACCTGCAGTGAGTGACAAGAGCAGGTACATGGTATTTGGAGAAAATCACCAAGTAGAGGTATGTCTCTGAGCATGACAATATTAATACCAACATTCCAAAACTAATTCACAAAAAAATCATCAAATACCTCACTCCCAGTCATGTTCATTCAAGTTGAATATTTGTTGAAAGGATGAAATACAGCACCTAAACTGAGTTTTGCTGGACTTTTCAAGTAGTGAAAGGAAAAAGAGATCAGAAAAGTGACTCTCGTGTCTGGGTCAAATCATCAGTAATTTCTCTTTTCTCTTTCGTGATTGATGCTCTGTGACTCAGCCTCTGGGAATAACTTTCCCTGACTTCCTGGCATACTTTTGGACATGAAAAGCTTGATAAAAATATTAAGGAAGATTCTCCAGTTCAAGGTTCACTGGTCCTGAATTCACTGGTTCCTGCCTTTATCCTGTCTCTGTGGGGACAGGAGATGTAGGGTACCACAGCAGGCCCTACTGTGACCCTCTGTTTCTTTACTCTGGAGGGCTCCTCTTGCCATCCCTGGATCCTCAGCACATGACATGCTTAGTAGTTGGCACCAAAAAGTACTTCCTGACAGAGGGAAGGAGGAAGGGATGGAGGAAGGAAGGAGACTCATCTTGCTGGTCAGGAGAGGAGGGGCCATGGGAGCAAAGAGAAAGGGGACATGAAACAGCCCAGACCAGAATGGAAGCAGGAGTTGTCACTCGGTGTAAAGTCCAGAGCCAGAGAGGGCTTCCATGCCAATCTGGAGAGCTTGGTCTTCATTCTACAGATGATAATCAGGGGTTGTTGAACTATTTTAAGGAAGAAAGAGACACATCTGGAATTGTATTTTAGAAACAGCTTTCCAGCTACAGTGGGAGAAGGTGGGTTAGTGGGGTAGGTAGCTAAGGTGAAGGGAAGCAGCTTCACAGGTTTCCGGGCAGGCCACAGGACGTCTGGGCAAGGGCAGGTGAAAAGAAACCAGTAAGGGGCGCAGGAGGACCTGAGGCCTCAGTGCCCACTTGGCTGCTGAGGGCAAGAGAGGGAACTCCATGCAGACCCCCAGATTTCTCACACAGAAGTGACGCAGGGCAAGGTTTGGAGCATTTAGCTGGGAACATGATAAATAGCTGCTCTCTGGGGCTATTCTATTCCCTTTCATTTAGTTTGGACAAGGGAGGCAACACTCTCTCAATAACGCCTTTCTTTTTTTCAGCCTTGTTGGCCATTCACTGGAGTCGGCGGGGTGGGGGAGCTGGTGGGAGGGCTGGGGGCGAGGGGTATTAGTAAACACGGAGCCAATGCCTCGGGATGGTTGTTAAACAGAGAGCCGGGCTGAATCGGGCAAGGCCGGAACACCTGCCATGTGTCGGATGCCCAGAGCGCCCGGGCGTGTCCCCGAGGTCTGGCCACTCACCCAGGCGAGCTGCTCCCAAACCAAACAAGATGGAGGAGCACAAAGAGCCGGAGCCTGCAGCACCCACCGAGGACGTGATTCAGAGACAGCTCCTCCAGCTTAACCTTCGGAGTTAGTGTTTTTGGTTACAGGGATATTTTTAAATTTCTTCTTGTGTGTGGGTTTCCTTTTTGTTAGTTTCAAGGCAGCTGCAACTTGCCTTTGGCATTTCAAAGTGACAGGGGTACCTTTCCCTGCACCCTCTCTGTGCTTCCTGCACATCTTGGACTCTGAAAGACCCTGCCCCCGAGGCCCAGGAGAAGGAAAGAGTGGACACCACACCTCCAAGGCCACCTCTCCACAGAGAACCCACCTTACTCCTGGGGCTGCCTCACATTCTTGAAGCCCCCTGGCTTCCTGCCCAGCACTCCTCAGCCTCACAAAGAAAGGAATTCACTTTTTTTTCTTCCACACTCTCCTTTTCTCCATCCCTCTCTCTGTCTCTCTCATCTGTCACCGCTCTGTCTCGTCAATCTCTGTGTGTGTCTCTCTCTCTCTGTCTCAGTTTCTCTCTCTCTCACTTTCTCTCTCTCTCTCTTCTTTCTCTTCAAATTTCAAAGCAACGCCTTGAATGACTGACTATTCAGGACAGGCAAAATGAGGCCTCTTTCGGGAGAGCTCGGCTGCAGTCAAAGCCGCCTGTGCTTCTAAAGGGGCTGCGGCCGGTCTACCCAGGGCGCGGGCAGGCGGCGTTGTCGTGGTGGCGGCGGCCCTGCGCCCCAACTGGCCATCTGTATGCAAATCTCAGCAGACCCAGCAAACTTGCATCAGCCTGGCCGGCCTGGCGGGCTGTGCACTCAACAATTATCAGTGCACATCGGGCCTTTGTGCCTGCGGTCGGGCTTTGTGGGTGCTGAGGCTGCCGGGCACCTGCACTTCGGAGGTGGCAGATGGCAGGACTTGGCAGCAATATGGAAGTTTGCCTGAATGTGGCTGAACCACAAATGGACATCTTTTATTTCTTCCTGGGGGGTGGGGAGCTGAAGAGAGAGGATTGGTACTAATCACCACCCACGTGTGCACTCAGCAAGTATTTATTGAGTGCCTACTATGTGCGCCCCAACCAAGGAAGAGCCCCCAAAAGGAAGGAAATGATGTGGGTGTTTTACTAGGAAGAAAGGAAAAAGATCTGAGAATTGACTATTTACATTCAAAATTGGTGCATATGCCTTGGGCAGGACAGGTTGAGAAAGGACTCATGTGTATTGTTGAGGATCATGGGATGGTGGATCCAGGCCCCCCAGAGTCTCCCCTCAGTGCCCAGCTTCTGCCCGGCTTGTGTGCCACACACTTGTACAAGCTGCTGCTGAAGACTCCAGATGAAGGTAGCTAAGTGCTGTTTCTTCATCAATATCCCCACAGAGTGGAAAATGATCAGGGCCCACTGTACAGCCAGGCAGTGTCTCTGTTCCTCTGGTAACACCCTTCCTTCCCCAAGATGCCTATGTTTAATTGTCATTCTGCAGAGCCCCAAGGGCTTCATACTCTCAAAGGCTGGTTGTAAGCCTGAGTGTGTGTGGCCTCCCATTCTCTGGGAGAGCTGGTGTCATTTCCATTTCAGAGAAGGAAGCCCTTCAAAGAAACCTCAAGAGGAACTTACAGTATGTTGGAGAAGCTTTGGTCTCTGGCCCCAGCATTGAGCTGCTGCAGACGGCAGAGCAGAACTTTCCTTCAAAGTTAGTTGGTGTCTGTTTAATACGACTGTTTCGGTGTCAGGCTATTTTGAGAAAATATTTTGACAGGGCCTAAAAATCCTTTACTATTTCCCGAGAATGTGTAGACATGACACACTGAACATGAACCCGACTCACCCCCTGTGCACTTCTCCTACCCACCCTGTCCCTGGCAGGGCCCTGTTTCTCTTCCTTTTATTGCTTGTGAGCTCCTTGGTTCATAGCATTGGCCTTGACCTACCTCCTGTAGACGCTGAGAGCCTTGGTGCTGGGTATGCAAAATGCCTGCTCCAATTTATTGTACACAGAGGAAAACCCACCAGGGAAGCCGCTAGAGCCCCTGACTTTTCCATCTGTCTCTGTCCGTTTGGGCTGCTATCACGAATTACTGTGGACTGAATAGCTTCAACAACAAACGTTTGTGTTGCACAGCTCTGAAAGCTGGAAGTCCAAGATCAAGGTGCCAACAGACCCGGTGACCGGTGGCTGTCAGGCAGTGGTCCCCTCACCATGTTCTCACATGGTAGAAAGCCCACAGAGAGGGCAGGAGTTCATGTCCCTTCTTATCAGAGCACTAATCCTACATCAATGGCTTCACCCTCACAACCCAGTCACCTCCCAAAGGCTCCAGCTCCAAATACCATCACATTAAGCATTAGGGTTTCAACACTTGAATTTAGCAGAGGGGGCACGTAAACATTCAACCCCTAATACCATTTTATAAAAACAGTGAGCAATCCTCCTGGTTAATAAAAGTAGGACTACAAGGCAAATCTGACACCCAGGACGCCTCTAAGGAATGATGTTTAGCCTGGGGTGAAATTAGAGTTAGTGATGGGAAAGGGTCAGGCTGGGGGTTGAATCAGTAACTAAGGAAGACAGTATTGGGGTGGAGGCGGGTGCCCACTGCACATCTTTCTCTTTGATATCAAGTGCCATTTATGCAGTGTCGGGACACACAGTCAACATACCCATGTGGTGGTCAGTGCTGAGGGCCATCTGCCATGACCTAGGTACTGCAGACACCAGGAAACAGGGTTCCTGCCTGCCCACCACCATAAACCAGCAATAGCTCCCTGCCCCACATCCAGGGAGGGGACGCAATTATTGCCCCAGAATCTGGGAGATGCTAGGAGGCCTGAAAATTGCCTTTCTCTGTACTACCTGAAGAAAGGAGATTTTAGGACACATTTGGAATTATATTCAATTTAACATATTTATACTGTTCAGGGGAGCCGGTTTAAATGGCGTGGGTAATTTCAAATGGTGTGAGCAAAGGCTCTGAAATGGGAAAAATCCAGGGGTGCTCAGGGAGCAGTGGGTTGCCTAAAATAAATATTTGTGAGAAAAAGGTATAATGAGATGAAGGCAGTTAAAGTAGGTCATGCAGAGCATTGACCATTGAATTCAAGGGGTGGGACTTGGCCCCTGGCCAGTGCTAAGGCCTGCAAGGTTATGGACAAGAAACGTGACGTGCACACATCCTCCTCTTAGGCACCTGGGCAGTCACAGCTTCAATAGACAGAGCAGAGAAGGAGCAGAGAGGCAGGGAGGGAGGCTGGCAAAGCAACCAGGGGGCTTTGAAGGTAGATAGAGGTTTCTTCCCTGATGTAGGATGAGATGGAGTAGGAAGGGTGAAAGGAGAATTGTGCTGCCTGGAGTCAGCATCTTTCTCTGTAAATTTGGTATACTATTGCCTACCTGAGAGAACACTGTAATTAAATAAGAAAAGTACGTGAAAGTGCCTAGCATGTACCAGGAGCTATGTGACCAATGAATAGGTTAATGGAGGAGTGAAAGGATGAGTGGAGAGGCTAACGGACAATAGATGGGTGGGGCGATAGATGGACGGATGGAGGAGGGATGAATAAAAGGACTGGGGGCGGCAGGGAGGGACAAGTGAACCATTGCTGACTGCAGTCTCAAAGTTCCTGTCGAAATGCTTCCTCCTCCCAAAGCCTCCCGGGCCTTGCACCTGCAGCACCACCACCCTGTGAGTCCTCTCCCACATTCCATCTCTTTTCCTCTCTTTAGCTGCCTTGGATGACAGGCCCCCTGCACACTCTGTGATCACTCAATCAACTCTGCCTCCCCCCGCCCCTTATCTTGCATATAATAATGGTCTCTCTGTGATGCCACCTCCCTTCCCAAAGATAGGCTCTGGGCAAATGTTTGCATGTTGGGTTTTCAGAAGGGGCACGTGCTCCCAAACACAGAATTTGCAAGATGGTTTGATTTCATCCTAAGAGCCGACCCCACACCGTCTATGACCTTGAGCAAATACACATACCAGGCACTCCTCTCCCTCACCTTTGCTGTGTGACAGGGAAGAAAGAAGACGCACAGGGAGCCTTGCCAAAGGGAGCCATGAGGGAGAAGGACCCCCACCTTGTGGCCAGGTGGCCTCGGAAGCTGGTAGCCATCTTTCCCCCTTCCCAACAGGAAAAGCAGTGGTCCCACAGAAGTTGGGTTCTTTTGTCCAGTTAGAAGCTCACCAGGCCTCATATCCACATCCTACCGGACTGCAGCTCCCTGCAACAGGGCAGATGCTTCAGAGACATGGGAGGGCTCCAGCAGCCTCACAGAAGAGTAGCCAGCCATCTCTAAGTGCATCTAATAATGGTCTCTCTGTGAGACCATTCCCTAAGTTCCATCTGGGAATGAAGATTTTAAAATGGAATGAAAGGGAGCATGAAATGGGAAAGGGTCAGGCTGGGGTTCTGGTTGCTTCCTCAGCCTCCCTCCCTGCCTCTCTGCTCCTTCTCTGCTCTGCCTATTGAAGCTGTGACTGCGGAGGTGCCTAACAGGAGGATGTGTGCACGTCATGTTTCTTGTCCATAAGAAGAATCTACGGAACATTCTAGAAGAGCTCCAGAGTTCCTTTTGTAGATACCTTTTTTTGTTTTGGTTTTCATTCTAAATAAACAACTTTCTCTGGAAAGATCCCCAGACTCAGTATGAAATGAGAAGTTTAAGCACAGGAGAGAGCTTTAAGGCCAAGCTCCCTCTGAGTACAAAAAGACCCCCACCTTTCCCACGCATTCCCCCTGTCCTCTGGTCTCCTAAATAGGAGAGGGAGGAAGCCCCGTCTCCCAGGTCCTCAGAGACTCTGCAAGGTGGTTCTGAATACGAAGTGCCTTTTTCTGCCACACAGATCATGGCAGATTAGGTCTCTCCCTAATCCCAGGCTCCTCCCACCCAATGGAAGTTTTCTGAGCCCAGAAGTCTTTCTTCTGAATTGCCTGACAGTAAAAGCCATTTGGACCCTAACACCGGTAACTTGTACTGTTCACTGTTGAAGTGCAGACTTCCTGGCTTCTCTTCTGATCTGATTTTGGGCTCCTTGAGGGCAGAGCTTGTGATCCCACCCGTCCCTATCCCAGCTCCCGCCACAGAGGTGGTGCTGCTTCATTCTTTAAGCAAAACTTTTCTGAATTCCTACTTCGTGTCAGGCACCAGAGATGAATCTCTCCCTGTCTTCCAGAAGCTCAATGTAGACCCAAAACATTTGTTGACTGAGTAGCTTGAGGCTACTTGAGGCTCAATTAAGCTAAAAATAAAAAATGCGCAAGGTGACATTCCAGGAACAGACTTCCAGACCCCACAGGAGGACAGAGCCTGGCCTATGCCTGGTGGGAAAGTGTGACTTGGGAGGTCACCTGGTGGATACAAATCCTGTTGTCTTCTCTGTAAAGTCCCATGGCTTCCCCAGAGGCTGGGCCGGAGGAGAGAATCCAGGGTCATTTTAACACAGATACAAGGACCTTGGTTTATAATCTGTGGGCAAATCATTTAACCTCTCTGAGCCTCAGTTTCCTGATTTTTTAAAGGAAGATGAAATATTGAGCCCTAAAGGATTATAATAGGGATTTAATGAGATGGTATGTGCCCGGTACAGAATTCATCAAATGTGCTCATAAACAGGAGCTGTCCTTAGCCCTGTGGACTGAACCTACGATCAAGGAAACAGTTGAAAAGGAAGCTCCTATTCCCAGGAAGATGCAGTTGTCAGCAGTGCCTGTGGCCTTGGGGGCACATGGAGACCCCAGACATGAGGTGGGACTATTGTGCTGTGCCCTATAAAACCCTCAGGGGCCACACTTCAGCTTGCTGCCCAGGAAACTCGGGGCTTAGCCATGTCAAATCACATGCTGTGAGCCGCCCTGACTCATCTGCCTCCGAAGCAGAAGAGGCCTCCTGTTTTACCAGGAAACTGACCTTTGGTTATAAACAGTTTCCATGTTTAGAGTTGTGGCCCATCATGGAGAGATGAGAAGAGATCTTTTGTAGAAATAGTAAAGCCGGGTGGCGTCTGTAGCTCAGTTAGTAGGCCCCATATACCAATGGTGGCAGGTTCAAACCCAGCCTCAGCCAAACTGCAACCAAAGGAAAAAAAAACAGGCATTGTGGAGGGCGCTTGGAGTTCCAGCTACTCGGGAGGCTGAGATATGAGAATTGCCTAAGCCCAAGAGCTGGAGGTTGCTGTGAGCTTTGACGCCATGGCACTCTACCGAGGGCAACAAAGTGAAAGTCTGTCTCTAAAAAAAAGGAACAGCAAGGCCAAGAGTACTTGGACCCCAGCACATCTCTGCTTCCCACAGTGTAGTCCCCAGAGTGTCAGATCCATTCACTTGTCATTATCTTCCAAGTAAGTCCATAGGGCAAAGTGGCCATCCCAGCATTCCAGAGGCAAGAGTGATCACTCAAACACAGAAGAGAAGAAGAAAGGATTGCCATAGTCCAGTATGATTTCTGGCCAGACGTCATTTTTTGAAAAGTAGAAAGCAGAATGGGATGTGTGCATGAATCTGTATGTGAGTGTTGCGGGGATATAGAAGCAGAGAATGTAACTGGAGTCCCTGGTTCAGATCTGCCAGGAACCAGCCAGGATGCCTGGGCCAAGTGCTTCACTCTTCCTGGGCCACGTCTGAAAGTACAAGCAGTCAGACCTAGTGGTTTCGCTGCTTCCATTGTTGCACATGAGCAGTATCATATAGACACGTCGTGTTGCCGTATCTAATCAATGTAGCCATAAATACACGTGCTTACTCATCTGTCCTGCTCGATCTGAAATCTCCATGCCTTTAGGCATCGGTGAGTCATGAACTTTTTCCAGCATTTCACATAGAAGCTGACTATATTTGTCACATACACAAGAGTAGTTTTCAAAAAACCAAAAGGGCAAGAAAGAAGAGGAGGAGAGAGAGAAGAAACTGTTTCCGAGCACCCACTGAGAATGAGGTCTCAGACTTAGAGGTCTCACGCGTGGTGCTTCGTTTACTCTTCACAGCACCCCTGAAAAATAAATAGCCAATGTTTTCATTCTCATTCTAGGTAAAGTAAGTGAGCCTCTAATATGACTCTCCTCGTTCCTAGGACTTGCTGGATCCAAAGCCTGGGCCTTCTCCAAGATGCAAGGCAGGGATCAGCAGTTTGCACAAGTAGGAATAACTCACTGTCATTCTGGAGGGACCCTTCAGAGGGTGAAACAGACCCTTCTGGCCAGAAACTTCCCTCCACCCAGGTCTCATTGATAGGAACACAGTTTCCCATTAATGTGCCAATCCCAGAGAAGGGAATAGTCTTTTAAAAATCAAAGGCTCAGTTCTCAAAACATCTCACCCAAGCGACATTCCCACTTCCATACGTGTCCTGGTATAGCCAATGATTTTCTCCTTTTATAAGAAATGAGTTTGCCGGCACCCGTAGCTCAGTGGGTAGGGTGTCGGCCACAAACACCGAGGCTGGCAGGTTCGAACCCAGCCCGGGCCAGCTAAAATCAACAATGACAACTGCAAAAAAAAGCCAGGTGTTGTGGTGGGTGCCTGTAGTCCCAGCTACTTGGGAGGCTGAGGCAAGGGAATCGCTTAAGCCCAAGAGTTTGAGGTTGCGGTGAGCTGTGACACCACAGCACGCTACCCAGGGCAACATAGTGAGACTCTATCTCAAAAGAAAGAAAGAAAGGAAAGAAAGAAAGGAGGGAGGAAGGGAGGGAGGGAGGGAGGAAAGAAGGAAGGAAGGAAGGAAGGAAGGAAGGAAGGAAGGAAGGAAGGAAGGAAGGAAGGAAGGAAGGAAGGAAGGAAGGAAGGAAGGAAGGAAGGAAAGGAAGGAAGGAAGGAAGGAAAGAAAGAAAGAAATGAGTTTGCTACCAATAGAAGGAAAGCTGTTGGAGGAATAGGTCTGAGATACCAGGGTAGGGAAGATGGGATTCATGAGCAAGCAAACAAGAACACCTGGGGGTAGAGGAGCTCCACGGCCAGAGTGTGCTGACTTCACAACTTCATAGAGCAGTGATTTTCAATCGGTGTGCCACAGCACACTGGTGCACCATCAGAGGATCTTAGTTGTGCTGTGAAAATATTTAAATACCATTAATTAAATTATTTTAGAAATAAGTTAAAAGCACAGTAAGTATATTCTCTTTTTTTTTTTTACTTTTTTTTTTTGATCAACATAATTTAAGTGTGCCACAGAATTTTAAGTATAGGTTCAAGTGTGCCCTGAGATGAAAAAATGTTGAAAAACACTGTTCTAGAGAGTCCTATAGGTAAACTGGACCATCACAAAAAACAGCATGCCACCAACTAATTGGATACACTGGGCATTATGCCCTTCGTTTCTTCAAGCCTCAGTTTCCCTAAAAATTGAACAAATATTTATTGAGCCTACCTATGTTATATGCATGGTGACAAGCACAGGGACAAAACATTAAGGGCTTTGTTCTCAAGTGTGTCACAGTCTAGTGAGGAAGACGGTGACACGCACTGGCCTTTCTAGTCAATTCCCAGTGACATGCTAACCCACTGTGCATCAGGAGGTCCCTGAGCTCATCCTGGTGATGATCGTCTCTCTTTGCACACACGGTCCATCAGTGCCTCACAATCTGAATCCCAAGTCATGGGAGGAGGCATCACAGAGTTCGGGGAGGTGAGGCAGAGGCAGCGGGGTAGGGGGAGAATCCACAGTTCACAATGTGGGCTGCAAGCTCCTGGTGTGCAGAAGACGTTATCTCCCTCACCTTCTGCCAGCACAATCACCCTGGCCAGGGCAGGACCATCAGGCCCAGACTTGCCTTCTTCATCCCTGCCCTCACCTCTGCCCCCACTTTGCCTCCCCCGCATACACCTCGATGCAGCCAAGCTTGGTCTCATAGGTCACATCTCCTGCCCATGTTCACCCCACATGATGATGACAGATAATCACACTAACTCTGCTGTGGGCCTCTAGCTATGACCAGTCCCCACATCTCTACCTGCTCTGGATTCCCCTAGCCCCAACAGCACTACCTAAAATAGACAGTGCCCCTCCCAGATAGCCCAGCCCCAAGTCCCCCTGCCCCAAGACACTTGCCTAGGTCTCCCTGGCCTCTTTGGCAATCAAAGTAAACACTTAACATGGCATTCAGCTGTGCTAGGCTCTGTCTTAACCATTTTGCAAGAATTAACTCATTTCAACTTCACAGTAATCATAAAAGAGAGATACTTATCATTTCCCACATTTTATCAATGAGAAAAAGACACTGAGAACCTAGTAATTGGCCCAAGATGACAGCTAGTGAGGGACAAAAGGGAAGGTCAGCCCCAGGCAGCTTCATACTGCAGGATGCCCCAAAGGTCACCCAGAAAGTTGCCATTTATGGAAAATGGGAAACTGTGGCTAAATGGACCTTTATTAACAAAATACAGAGATCTGACTATTAAGTTCATGAACTTGCCACCATGCACTTACATTGGCAGCACTGTACAAACAACTCGGTAAGGTATCGTAACTCTGGTATACCAGTGTCTCACAGTTGTGTCCATTTATGTGTGGCAGTGTCTTGCTGAGTGGCGTTTATTACTGTTGTCATGTGTTTTTGTGTGCCATCACAAGAATGTAGGAGCTTGAATTAGAGCAACAAACAAACATTCATAAATTTTTTCTTCAACTTGGCAAGAGTGGAAGTGAAATCAGGGACATGTTAGTCAGATTTTATGGGGACAGTGCTATGAATAAAATGGAAGTGTACAAATGGATTAAACGTTGTTCTGAGGGGAGAGAAAGTGTAATTGATGAAGAACGGTCATGGTGGCCAATAACAAGCAGAACTGATGAAAACATTGCAAAAATTCTTCTAATTGTGCATATAAATCATCATTTGACTGTGAGAAGCATCGCAGACCAAGTAAATACTGATAGAAAAACAGGAAAATCTTGGCCAACAACTCATGGCTCTTGCACCACATAGCACTGTCTATGAGGAATTTTTAGCCGGTAAACAAATAACTGTATTACTCACCTGATCTGGGCCCCAATGATTTTTTTCTTTAACCACAGATAAAGGAAATATTAAAAAGAAGACATTTTGATGTTCTGCTATTCAGGACATCAAGGGTAATACAACAACACCTTTCATGGCCATTCTGAAAAAAAATTCCAAATTGCTCTGAAGGGTAGACTAGGTGCTGGCGTCAGTGCATAGCTTCCCAAAGGGAGTATTTCTATATATTTTTTTTTTTGAGACAGAGTCTCACTTTATCACCCTTGGTAGAGTGCTATGACATCACAGCTCACAGCAACCTCCAGCTCTTGGGCTTAGGCAATTCTCTTGCCTCAGCCTCCCAGCTGGGACTACAGGTGCCCACCACAACGCCCAGCTATTTTTTGTTGCAGTTTGTCCAGGGCTGGGTTTGAACCCACCACCCTCGATATACAGGGCCAACACCCTACTCACTGAGCCACAGGCATCACCCCCAAAGGGAGTATTTCAAAGGTGACCATAGTAATGTTCAGCAATGAGTACTTTTTCTAGAACTTGTCATTACAAAGTGACAAACTTTTACAAAACATTCTCTAAATGCTGGCCATCTCTTTGTAAAATCTTATATTAGTCATAACCCTCAGTATCTTTTCAACACATAGCCACTTGCCACCACACATCACCCTTGGGCCCACCACTCACATACAACACACGCATTCATACAACCATGACACACCCACACAAAATACAACGTTCATGCACACGCACACACACACACACATTTATCCTCTCTGCAGTCTGACCCATCTACCCCTCCAAATGCTCCCTTGAAGACCAAGTTCACTCACCTCCTTCTGGAAGCCTTCCTCATCTTGACTGCTCTCTCTGAAAGTTCTTCACTCTTTTCACTTGGCACTTTAGCCCACCTATGTTACTCCTGACTGCTTTTTTTCTCTCTCTTTTTTTTTTTTTTTTTTTGCAGTTTTTGGCCGAGACTGGGTTTGAACCTGCCACCTCCAGTGTATGGGGCCAGCGCCCTACTCCTTTGAACCATAGGCACTGCCCACCCCTGGCTGCTTTTACTCATCTTGTGATCAGCTCAGTGCCAGGCTGCCTGCTCTGCAAGTTACAGTTCACAGCAGATGTTGAAAGCAGAAATGAATAGAGTTTATGGCTTCTAAATCAAGCACTTGCTCTCATTCCCACCCTGACCAGCTCCCAAAACAAAAACAAAAGAAGGATTTTAGCAGGTTTCATATCCTCAGTTTCTTGAAGGATTGTGTTATGTGAACGCATTATCAATTTTCTATAGCTAGTCAATCCCCATTATTCAAGACTCTGTTTTTGTGAATTCACTTACTCACTAAAAGTATTTGCAACCCCCAATTACTACTCCTATGTCTTCAAGGTCATTCAGAAGCATGCACAGAGCAGTGAAAATTTTGTCTCCCAACCTACACATTCCCAGCCACTGTCAGGCAAGGCAAGGTTTGCCTATTTGTTTCAGCTCCCGTAGTGTTATAAAGTGTCCTCTGAGCCATGTTTTTCACACCTTTGTGCTTTTATTGGCCTGTGATTTCATCATTTAAAATTGCCCCTAAGTATAGTACTGAAGCTGCCTAGCATTCTCAAGCACAAGAAGCTGTGAAGGGTTTGCCAAGGTATAAGTCACAGTGCGTATGTGTGGCTGTGAGTTCCATGTTAATTAATCAATAATATATATTAAACAAAATGCCTTTAGACAGAAGACACGTAAAACAAGATCCTATATTAATCAGTTAACAAAATCTTGTGACCTGAGCCTTATAGGAACCTAACTTAGTGTTTCCCCTAGGAGCAATGTTTTCATCTAGCAGTATTTGCTAATTCAGTGTTTATAGTGACTGCACAGCACACGGCCACCAGGGGCAATGAGAACTCATTGTGTGTATACACACACACATATATATGCCTTATGTTCGGACGTAAGGCATATGTATGGGCCCGAATATACAGTCGTGCATCATTTAACAATAGGGGAACACATTCTTAGAAATGCCTTGTGAGGCCATTTCGTCATTCTGCGAACATCCCGAGTGTGCTTACACAGACCTACAGGGTGGGGCCCACTACACCCAGGCTGGACGGTACAGCCTGCTGCTCCTCGGCTGCAAACCAGGACAGCATGCTACTGTATTGAATGCTGCCAGCAACTGTAACGCAATAGTAAATATTTGTGTGACATAGAGAAGTTACCATAAAAATGCAGTATAAAAGATAAGCAGGGGAGGCGCCTATGGCTCAGTCGGTAAGGCGCCGGCCTCATAAACCGAGGGTGGCGGGTTCAAGCCCGGCCCCGGCTGAACTGCAACCAAAAAATAGCCGGGCGTTTGGCGGGCGCCTGTAGTCCCAGCTACTCTGGAGGCTGAGGCAGGAGAATCGCTTAAGCCCAGGAGTTGGAGGTTGCTGTGAGCTGTGTGAGGCCACGGCACTCTACCGAGGGCGATAAAGTGAAACTCTGTCTCTACAAAAAATAAATAAATAAATAAATAAATAAAAGATAAGCGGTACACTTCAATAGGGCAGCTCCAACATAATCTTACAGGACCACTGTCATATATGCAATATGTTGTTAATTAAACCATCATTACACAGCCGTCACTACACAGATACACACTTCCTTTCCTATCAGCACCAAGCATCCTTGGGCCATTTTTAGTCATTTACAAAGCTAGTTTGACTTTGTACATGTGTGAGTTATCAGTAGGAAAATGGTGATTAAATCCAAAGAATGGATCTCTAACTTTACGATCTCATTTGCAGTCGGGATCACCCAGCCTAGCTTTGAAGGACGCAAGGCCTAGAACTGCCCTCTTGGATCTGGAACCCCTCCTGTGGGAGACACCAGCACTGAGCCCTCTTGCCAGACCCCTTGCCTGGTCCGTCTAGGGCTGCCAGCTCCTAAGAAAAGAGTTTGGTTCCCTTCCTTACAGACGCCGCAGGCCCCCAGTTGGTCTTATTGCTAGGAAACATTCCTAATCAGAGGATGGCAGAAGAATTCCATGGTAAAGCATGCCAAAGCCCACCCGATTCACTTTCCAGAAAGACCACACTCTATACTTCCTTAAAAAAAAAGAACAAAACATGAGTTTAGAGTTTGAATAATTCTAACCAAACTCTAATTCATGCAAGCTGTTCTCTGACTTGCCTAGATAATCTTTTGTAGATGAGCAACTTTACTCCCAGAATTTTCTCACTGATGGCTTCCTTAAGTCCTTGGGACTACAATATCATTCCTTCCCTGCTTCATCCTCAGCCTACAGGAAAAAGCACAGCTCTCTTGGCACCTACTAGTGTCCTCCAGCACTGGGATCAGACGACCTCCTGAGACCAACCCTCTTTAGGTTAAATCGGTGATTTTCACCTGGTGTTCTGTGACACACTGAGAGGACCTTAGGTGTGCTGCAAAAAATTTTAAAGATCATCAATTATATTATTTTCAAAAGATGTTCACATCACAATAAGCAGTTTCTTTTTTTTATATACTTTTTTTTGATCAACATAATTTAAGTGTGCTGTGGAAGTTTATAGGTTAAGTGTGCCGTGACACAAAAAAAAAAGGCTGGAAAACACTGGGTTATATGACTCTATTCATTGAACTTTTCCTCCCCCAAACAACAGCATCTTGCTGACTTATAGCAGTGTCCTGGTCCATGTTGGACTCCCTAGGTGAAGAATGCAAAATATGCTTCCCCCTCCGTTAGAGTCTATGACATCCATCCCTTCTCATTTTATCCCAGGGAACCAGGCACATGCCAGACCCTCGTTTGTGGGAAAGTAGCAATCGCTCAGCTTATTTCTTAATTTGGCTTCACCGCCCTTAATTTGTGATGTGTTCTAAGACTCCGAAGGACCTCTGACGTCTCTAAGTACCGCTGAGTGTTATATTAGGATAATATATTCGATTCTAGAGACCCCAGTTAATGACTACCCATATTATTCATATACTTAAGACTCAGGCATTCAGAAACTGTCACAATAAAGGGGGGCTGAGCTGGTGTCTGTTCCTAATTAATCTATTAAATACTCTCTTTCCCCGTCTCCATCTTTCTCCTCCACTTCCATGACACATGTGTGTCGAAAACTCTTCTATTAATTCATGGCAGTTTGAGGCATCATTCTAAGGTCTCTCTTCTAGGTGTAATTTACTGTAATCACCTTGGAAAATGAAAGCCTTTTTCCTCCAGCCAGGCAGTAGGCAGACACTAATTTGCATCCCACATTTCAAGTCTTAAATTACTCCCTGGTTCCCCAGAGGTCAAATGAGAGCAAGAGTTGTCATTTTGCTTCTGTTCCATGCATGGCTCTTCAACACAGTGGTGGCTGCCCCAGCCAAAGGAGCATTTGATCTGAGCTTTCTTCCATGAAAAAATGTCCACAGTTTGGCTTCAATCTGATAAGTAAAAATTGATGATGTAACTAGTGATGGTGTCGTATCAATGAGATGGACAAGAGATGCAGGGAGCTGACCGAAATCTAGCACAGGAAAAAAAAATAGTTGAAGATCTGGGCTGTCTTGCCTCAAGAAGAGAATACTCCGGAGGTAAGAAAATAGCCTTCAAAGGCCTGGGGGCTGTCCTGAAGAAGAGGGGTTAGTCATGGGCTGTGTGCACTCCAGGGAGAAGCGAGTGGAAGCCACAGAGAAAATATCTCAGCGCAGACTTTCCAGAGGAGGTGGGAAGTGCATGTGTGGCCACCTGTGGCTGGGTCCCTGCTATGTGCTGGTGTTTCCCAGTCACTAGGCATATTACTTCCCCTTTATCTTCACAGTAACTCAAGAAGGCAAATGTGATTGTTCACGTTTCACAGCTGCAGAATCTGACCCTCAGAGAGGAAGGCCTTGTCCACAAGGTAGGGTCACAGTCACACAGTAGCAGGGAAGATCAGCTGAGAATCCAGATCTGCCTGCATCTATTTCAGCAGACCACAGAGCCCCTTCCATGAGAGGTACGCATGAAAATCAGGGGAGTGCTGAAGACAGGGTCCAGGGACAGGACGGTGTAAGAAACAAAGGCCTCTCAGGACAGTGCATCTCCCGAGATTCTATCACTTGCATGCTGCTAAGTGCCAATCTCCTGAAAGAAAGTAAATAGGGTTTTTTGGTTTGGTTTCTTTTTTAGATCGAAATCACAACTTCAATTATGTATGAGGTGTCTGCATCTCTATGATGGGTTGAGCAATAGGTAGACATTTAACATTGTCCTGCTCTCTCATCCCTCACAAGCCAGGTATTTCAAATGACACACTTGGGTCAAAGAGACGGAGTGACTTGGCCGGACACATGGCCGGACACTGACAGCACAACTGCCAAAGTTCTGGTTCACCCTACTGCCTCCCTGAGCAGAAGTTTACACTGTGAGAAGCAAGATAGTGCTGTAAAAACTCAGACTCTGGGGCGGCGCCTTTGGCTCAGTGAGTAGGGCGCCAGCCCCATATACCGAGGGTGGCGGGTTCAAACCCAGCCCCAGCCAAACTGCAACAAAAAAAAACAGCCGGGCATTGTGGCAGGCACCTGTAGTCCCAGCTACTCAGGAGGCTGAGGCAAGAGAATCGCCTAAGCCCAAGAGCTGGAGGTTGCTGTGAGCTGTGATGCCACAGCACTCTACCGAGGGTGATAAAGTGCAACTCTGTCTCTACAAAAAAAAAAGAAAGAAAGAAAACACCTGCTGGGTGACCTTTGTGGAGTTACTTAGCCTCTCTGTGCTTTTATTTTCTCATTAGTAGAAGGAAGATAGTTGTAAAGATGAATTGAAGTAAAGCATTAAGATCCTTGCCTAGCACCAGGTAAGCATTGTCTTTCCATGTTAGTATTATAAATCATTCCTATCTGAGCAGATTTAAACTGCTTTGAAGTAACTTTGGAGAGTATGCTGAGTGAGGCTTCCTGACACTCTAGTTTGTTCACCAGAGCTAACCATCATTTGTCTTATCTCGGCTGGAGATGGAACCAAGAGATCACAGCCCTTCTGGCTCTGAGATGCTCTGCAGACTGGAGGGACTTTCCTCAGCAACTTCATCTCCTGACACCGGCCTCTGCTGGAATGGCCTTGGAGACTGCCTCCCAGTCCAACTGTGTGTTTTCATAAGCAGTGGCAGGCTCTGCACAGGGCAGGTGATGGCAGCAGAGGCAATCTCTGGTCTTTGCTGACCCTCTCGTGAGGAGGTGACTTGGGCATTCTTAGCATAGGGGCACCTGTTGCCATGAAAGTGCACAAGACCTCACCTGCTTCGTGCCAGGCAAGAGAGGCCGATCAGCTGCCCAGCTGAGGCGAGATACAGCAGCAGAAAGAATATGGCGAGTTAAAAATAGATGAGGTCTTTCATTAAAAATACTCAGCTCCACTAAGCATCTATCAGTTTTTGCCCAGGCCTAGATATTTCTTGCAGTTGGATGGAAGAAAGGGAGAGATTAGGGAAAGGGGTTCATGTACAGGATCACAGATTCCCAGGACTGGAAGAAAGAAGAAAGTCACAGTGGAGCCCACTATGTGCTAGTACTTTGTACACATTATCCCGGGGCCTCATCATACTGGAGATGAGGACACTAAAGACCAGATGATGAAGGTACTATCTCCAGGTCACACCGATGATAAATGGAAGGACCAGAATTTGAATCTAGACCAGTTCAGCCTCGAAACCCACCCTTTGTCCCTACAACAGGATAGAAGTCCCCCACTCTGCTGCATTTACCCAAGAATCTCCTTTTAAACAAAGGACAAGTTTTTCATCACCTAAATGCAAACGCCTGCATGCCCTTTCCTGGGTGCTGCTGTTGAGCCAGAAGAAGACAAGTCCCCAGGTCAGCGCCTTCAGAGAACAGGCCAGTTTGGGGAGGGCTGAAGTCCACCCGAGACATCCAGTGTCAGGGAAGACATTGCACTAGTGGCTCCACCTGCTATGTCCTGGGTGGCACCATTTGGCTCTCCACAGCACGCAGTGACTTCCACATGGCCCACAGCAGCAAATAGCTGCTCCACTCCCATTCTAACGAGAATAAGGCAGGCTCAAGGCTGGAATCCACCGCGCTGCAGAAACCAATCATGCCTCCTCATTACCGTGTGGAGAAATGCCTCTCAGCACTCCTTTTCCTCCTTACAAACAAAATAAAACAAATCCTTCCTATGGATTTCATTTGCCATTTAATGCAACCTAATGATTTCCAATTGAAACCATATTTGTATTTGTATTGACTTATTAATAGCACATCCATTTTCCACACAATAAAGCCTACACATGAGCTGATGACTTGGACCAAAACGCATTAGGTAGCATTAAAGATTAAATAAACACTGTTTCTATGAATAATGTTTAATGTCATCTATTTGTCAGTCTATTGAAAATTGATCTCTGGGTATTTGAGGCTGGGGTTTCAAGGAGCTCATACTCTGAGTGACAGCTGTGCATTAGGGCAGGGGGTGGATTCCAGGCCATCAGTAGAGCTTGTTACAACCTTAGTATATTCTGGTTACTTTGCACAAATTGTTCCAATGTCAACAGCAAAAGCCAGGCACCATGAAGACCAAACTACAACACATGTATGATTCCAAACAGCAACTTAGAAATGGCTTTAAAAGAAAATGAGAAGGCTAGGGTTTTCTCCCTCCTCTGGGCACAGCGATAATATTTACTCACCTTGATGCTTATTTCCCAGGGCTGTTTCTCCTTAGGTTTCATAGAATGAGCTCTCCACTGGAGTGCAGAAGCCAACTAGCTCCCTTCTGGCTCTGCCATGAGAGACAGTTGTGACCTGGAAGAGGCAGCCTTCTTGGCTCCTGCCCCTCTCTCTACCTATAAATGGAAGCGGTCCAGTCCAATGATCTGGAGGTCCTTATACATCCCGCCAGGCCAAAGATGGGTGCTCTGGGACTTTGTGTCCCCAGAGCCTGGCACAAGGTCTGACACCCAAGAAAGGTCTGCAGAAGGAAGGCCACGCTTTCAGAAACTTGTTTGAAGTTGGATTTTCCAGGTTGACACACCTTCAATAGGCCAATAGTGATCATTATAGTAATAATAATTACTACTTATTGAATTCTCTCTATGGACAGGCAAGATGCCAGGTATGATTGTCTCAATAATCTGCCAAAGAAGATACTGTCTTTGCATACAGTGAGCAAGTTCTTTCGTTTATAATAGTTGGCATTTTTCCCAAGATCATGTTAAGGGGTGCAATGCTTTCACCTAAGTGTCCTTTTGATCCTTGCTGTGACATTATTAGGCAGGGGAGTTTTTACACCCATTTTACAGATGTGAGACTAGAGTCCAGACAAGTGAAATGACGCATGACTTCCTCCCCAGGCCCCTCTCGGTCTCGTCTTTCCTCTCATCTTTTTCTCTCCTTCCCCTTTGCCCTCAGGCCATTGTCCTTCCTCCCTCCCCCACTTCCCAGTGACGCCACCTCCCTTCCACCTTTCATCTTTCTTCATTGTTTTCCTCTTGCTTCTGTTACAGGAGGAGATTCCAGGAGCTCTTGGGGTAATAGGAAAGGCAAGTCTCAACACTTTTTATTTCAGAACAATGGGACTGAGGTCCACACAGGTGGACATCATAGAGAGTCATCTGATCGAGGAAAGGGAGAAGTCCCAGGGAGGTTCTAGCAGAAGTGAACTCCTGAGCTAGTGAGCCGGGAAGAGGGTGGGAAGGTCACCCTGTGGGCAAAGGAGAGCCACACGTGATTTAAGCTGTGAGTGACATGGTCACGAGAGATGTGGAAGGTGTTTGTCTTCAGATCTTAGCATGATGGATCTGGAAAGGCCTTTAGCCATGAGCCAGCTTAACTCCTGAATTTTAGAGATGAGGAAATGGAGGCACAGGGCGAGACTTATCTTTCTGAGATCCCCCTACCAAAGTGGTCCCCAAGATTTAATGGTCAACTTTTTTATTTAAACATCTGCTGTGGCAGCCTCATCCATTTGTTTCTGTTCCTTCTGCAGCCTGGGCCCCAGGGCAAATAGGGTTTGTTCCGCCTCTGACAGCACTTCCACTGAGATGTGGAACCACCTGTCACATGGTGGGGGGTGCATTAAAAAACAAACAATCGGCAGATTGTTGGTTACAGTTGTGCACAGACAACTGTACTAGTGTCCTTGTGCCATATGGCTGGAAATACGTGGCAACAACTGGCCCCTCCCAGCCTGGCCCTGGGAGGGGCTGCCACTTCACCTGTTCTCTCCATCCCAGGACAGCCTAAGTCCTTACCCAGGGCCGGTGTTGGGACCCTCTAGAGAGATCTCACAGAAACCATCCTCACTAGCATCGTCTGAGCTACTGCTTAGTGGGTACCTGCAAAGGGACTCATGCCTCACGTGGGGTGGTAGAATTTTCTCCATTTCAGAGTTCAAAAAAAAGAGACTAGGATTGAACTGTCTAAGTTCACATAGTAGACAAGTGACAACACTGAGATTTGAACACAGTTCCAAACACAAATCAGAACACAGATCAAGCCAATTCCCTGCCCCATGTTATTCATGATGCCGCCTGTCTGTCTCTCTTTCTCTCCAGAATGTTACTGACTGTAGGACCTGGCTTCATTCCAAACCAGCACCATTCATTCTCAAGTTCAAGGTCACTGCATGCTAACTCTACACCCAATGTAAGGACTAAGAATAGATGAAAAACAGTAAGACACAGACTCCACCCTCCAAGCATTACAGTCTAATAAGAATAACAGTAGTCAGTGAGGAGTGACCACCCTGGATTAGATGCTGTGCTGTTTTACACGTGATTTGATTCTAGTTTCTTTGGAATGTCATTATTGTCATCCTCATTTTACAGATAAGGAAACTGAGACACAAGAACGTTGGAGTAAGTGGTCTGCAATCACGTGGTTCAAAAATTAAAAAGCCAGTATTCTGGCTCAGCCCCTGTAGCTCAAGCGACTAGGGCACCAGCCACATACATAAGAGCTGGTGGGTTCATATCCAGCCTGGGCCTGCCAAACAACAATGAGAACTAGAACTAAAAAATAGCCAGGCATTGTGGCAGGCCCCTATAGTCTCAGTTACTTGGGAGGCTGAGGCAAAAGAATCACTTAAGCCCAAGAGTTGAAGGTTGCTGTGAACTATGACCCCACGGCACTCTACCCAGGGCAACAGCTTGAGACTGTGTCAAAAAAAATATAAATCTACATTTACTAAGTTTCACGTATACCCTTGTAAGATGCACCGCAGGTGTAATCCCACCAATCAAGAAAATGCCAGGAAGGCTATGTTAACCAATGTGATGAAAATGTGTCTAACAGTCTATAAAACCAGTGTATGGTGCCCCATGATTGCATTAATGTACACAGCTATGATTTCATAATAATAATAAAAAATCCAGGTAACTAAATGAATAAAACAGGACAATCATGGCAAAAAAATAAAATAAAATAAATAAAAATCCAGCATTCAAAACTGGCCATTTTCTTTCTTTTTTTTTTTTGGTTGCAGTTTGGCCAGGGCCGGGTTTGAACCCGCCACCCTCGGTATATGGGGCCGGCGCCTTACCGACTGAGGCACAGGCGCCGCCCGGCCATTTTCTTTCTAATACCAAACAGGAGAAAGAGTGGGGTACAACCAACACACACACAGCAGCTCCGGCAGCTCGCTTTTCTTAAGCCCTTTAAGAAAAAAATGAGCACAGTGAGTTTCCTTAGGCAGGGGCCTGCAAGCTGGGCCTCAAGGCTGGGTAATGCTTCAGTAGACAGATATGACATGAAGGGGCATCTGAGTCAGGAGAGCAGGCAAGGTGCAAAGTGAGGGCGCAAGGAGGGCAGATACGTCTGGGAAACAGCAAGACCCCAATCTGACTGCAGCAAAGGGGAGGCACTCAGGGAGGACCCTGGGAGGAGCCCCTAAACCTTGGTTCACCCGCCCATGTCAGGCCTGTGCTTGGCGTTATACATTTATTATCTTACTTTATCCTTTCAGCCACAGACCCCTGAAGAATGCTTTCTCCCTTTATTTCACATATTTAAAGAAAAAAAAAAAAAAACAGGCTCGGCACCCGTAGCACAGTGGTTATGGTGCCAGTTACTTAAATACCAAGGCTGGAGGGTTGGAACCCAGCCAGGGCCAGATAAACAACAATAACAACTGCAACAAAAAGTAGCTGGGTGTTGTGGTGGGCACCTATAGTCCTAGCTACTTGGTAGGCTAAGGTAAGAGAATCACTTAAGCCCAAGAGTTTGAGGTTGCTCTGAGCTGTGACGCCACAAGCACTCTACCGAGGGCGACATAGTGAGACTGTCTCAACAAAAAAAAAGAAAGAAAGAAAAAGGGGGGAAAAAAAAAAACAGAGGAGCAAAGAGTTTAAATAATTCACCACCTTATCCAGATCAAGCCTAGGTGCCAAACTGTGGGCTCCTTTGGGCGCCCCTTCTCTGTGTCCCTTAGACAAAATTTCTCTAGATCGTCCTAAGTGGCTTTGAATCCTCTGCAGGGCCTGGCCTAGGCCTGGGTACACAGAGGCCCCTGGGACAGGTTTACTATTACAAGGATCCAGGCACAGCCCCACGTCTGATCTGGAGGCCTGGGGAGCATCCCTTCCTGAGAGGGTGGGATTAGCTGGTCCCCTCCCATCAGCATTCTTTTTTTTTTTTATCATATTCCAAAATTTATTTATTTTTACTATGCTGTTCATCAGTTATTTTTTTTTTATTAAATCATAGCTGTGTACATTGATATGATCATGGGGCATCATTCACTAGCTTCACAGACCGTTTGACACACTTTCATCACACTGATTAACATAGCCTTCCTGGCATTCTGTCAGTTATCGTGCCAAGACACTTACATTCCACATGTACCAAGTTTCACATATACCCTTGTAAGATGCACCGCTGGTGTAATCCCACCAATCCCCTTCCCTCTACCAACCTCCCCCCTCCCTCCTCTCCCATTCCCCCTTCCCCCATTCTTAGGTTGTCCCATCAGCATTCTTAGTGGCGCTGGTAGTAGGGGAGGTGTTAGGATTGTGTCTATGAGTCAAGGTCATGGTCTTAAAGTCTAAAGTGGACAGCAGGATCCACTAAGCAGAGAAGAGGAGGCATGAGTTTTGAAACACAGTCTGCACAAATCAAATCATTTCACCTTTCTGAGCCTCAGGCTTTCCATACAGAAATTGAGGTTTTAAAAAAAGAGGAATATCTTCATCAGGTCAGACTGCTGTAACTAATTGTGGTAGACGGCATGCATAAGCAACTGACATTTATTTCTCACAGTTCTGGAGACTGGCAGGCCAAGGTCAAGGGGCCAGAAAATTGGTGTCTGGGCGGCGCCTGTGGCTCAAGGAGTAGGGCGCCTGTCCCATATGCCAGAGGTGGCGGGTTCAAACCTAGCCCCGGCCAGAAAAAAAAAAAAATTGGTGTCTGGTGAGGGCCTTGTGGAGAGGGAGCTGTGTCTAGGTCTCTGGCCGCCTCCTATTAGAGCATAAGGCCAGTCATGAGAGCTCCACCATCTCAATCTAATTACCTCCCAAAGGCCCACCCTTCAAACACCATCACTTTGGGATTAGGGTTTTTTTTTTTGTTTTTTTTTTTTTTCTTCGTGGTTTTTGGCCAGGGCTGGGTTTGAACCTGCCACCTCTGGCTTATGGGACCAGCGCCCTACTCCTTGAGCCACAGGCACCGCCCGGGATTAGGGTTTTAGCATGTGAATGTGGAGAGATGCATTTTTGTCCATGACAGAAGATGTTATCTGTATGCTGATATCCAGGCCCAAGACGATGAGCTGCAGGGAGGAGACCTGAGAGCTACAGGAGAAAGCCATTGACCACCCTGCGGAGCCCAGGCTGAAACCCCAGCAGACCTGCCGCCCACGTGCAAAGAAGAAGACATTCGCTTCCCTCCAGCGTTCCAAGTTCACAGCCCTTCCCGTCCTCTGGCCCATGCCAGCCCTCTCCACATAGCTTCTTCTCCCTCCTCTCCACCCCACTGTGCCCACCCGACACCGCAGCCACTAAGCGCTCTCCCCTCAGGGCACCTGCACTCTGAGCCTCGCCTCTGCTAATGGAACTGGGACTTTGCTCTCAGTAGAAGACACCAGGGCTCTTTTTGACAATGACTGAAGTATGGGCGGAAGCCTCCTCAGCCCCTGATATCTCACTGCACCTGTGCTGAGACCAGAAGAGCCCTCCACTGGGAGTCCAGGCTCTGCTCAGCCCCCAGGCTCTTCCCTCTCCTCCTGGAGCCTTTGTTTCCTTGTTTATAAATGAAGGGCTTGGCGGAGGCAATTACTCCATCCCTTTGCAGTTCACAGACCCTGACTCTGTATTTGCTTGTTGCTACTAGCAGAAGTTAGGAGAACTCACTGGAACTGAACTGTTAGCACAGGAAGCTCTTGAGAATGTGGCCTGACCGGTATTGTGGGTGCACTCAGACCTCCCCAAGCCTTCAAAGAAAGAAAAAATCTGGGTGAACTTCCCTCAAAGGACCTCTGCCAAAGGCTTCCAGAACACAAGAATCAGATCAGCAAGGATCTCCCTGCCCCCATCCACAACCACCTTAATACACGTGGTCCCTGTATAATTTCAAGTTCAAATACATATCTGATCAGAAAGGAAGAAAATGATTTTTTTACACATAAACTTTCTTTTTTAAAATCTCACTTTCTTTCTTTTTGTGTTTCAGGGGGAAAAATCTTTGCAAAGCACAAAATGATTTTTTTTTTCCCAAAAGATTTTACTTCAAGGTTAGTTAAATAGCATTTTCTCATAAATAAGCATGAAAGCTTTGTCCCGTGGGCTGACTTCTTTCCATTTACACACTGACTACAATGACTCCCAATTCTTCACACAATGCCAGCACTCTTTGAATAATAACGGCTTAAGTACATAATACTAGGATTTTAAAATGTGCACATACACACAGAGAATGGGGTAACCTCAACCTTGAACTACTATGACAGGTTTTTGTCTGTTTGTTTACTTATTTGTTTTGGAGACACAGTCTTGCTCTGTCACTATAGGCGGGGTAGAGTGCTGTAGCATTATCCTAGATCACTGCAACCTCAAACTTCTATGCTCAAGTAATCCTCCTGCCTCAGCCTCCCGAGAGGCTGGAACTATAGGTGCCTATACCACACCAGCTAATTTTTCTATTTTTAGGAGAGCTGGGGTCTTATTCTTGCTCAGACTGGTCTCTGAACTCAAGGGTTCATCCCTCCTCAGCCTCCCAGGGTGATAAAATTCATAGGCACAAGCCACTGTGCCCAACTCATTATGGCATTTTGAACCAATTTTCAATGTTTCTTGACCTGACACATCCTTGTTTAAATTATTGGTTACTGTATTTTGTGTATCAGAGTTCAAATTATTTGTTTTAATTTAATCTTTCTTTCTATGGAAAATCTTACAGCTAGGTTTCTAGCTCTTCATTCATGATAGGGATGAATTATGAGTTGCAAAAGAGAGATTCTCCCAATTTTAGAGGTGGCAGGGGCTTTTAAAGAGTGTCTGGACCTATGCAGAGGAGGAAATTGAGGCCCCAAGAGGTATACAGATCCTCTAAGGGGACCAACCAAATAATGAGAAAGTCAGGACTAGAAAACTCATATACCCTGTCTTCCAGGGGTGGGTTATTTCTGCTAGAAAAGCATTCTCAAGTCTTCAATAAAAAATACCAAAATCGGGCCCTTCCCCCATTTGCCAAAATCCTTTTGAAGGCTTTCTTCCTTATGTAGAGATTTGGGGACCTTTGTAGAGATTTGGGGACCTTTCTCAAGTTGTCTTTACCTCCTATTTCCAAACATGAACAACTGTGTTTTGATAAAGTCACCAGTGTCTTCATTGGTGACTCTCCTCAATCTGACCTTGGATTTGCCCAACTGCAAACTCTTTATCAAGTGCTTGCAAGCTGTTGAAATGGTCTCAGGCACTTAAACAGTCACAAACCAATGTGGGACGGAGGGTCAGGGACATGTAAAAACAAACCATTCCTGATACGCCCCCCCTCCATTGACATGTGACCACTTCTTTAAGTGAACAGAAATCTTCGCCTCTCAGTGCCCCACACAATTTCCACTCCCAAGTATTCTCCGTGTGTACCATTTCCTTTTTCTTTTCTTTACTTTTTTTTTTTTTGTGGTTTTTGGCCAGGGCTGGGTTTGAACCCGCCACCTCCGGCATATGGCACCCGCGCCCTACTCCTTGAGCCACAGACACCTCCCATCCTTTTTCTTATTTCTTTGTTTTTACTTGAGTGATTTGCATCTTAGGACTCTCCCTCTGGCCATTACCTAAGAAATAAGAATAGAGGCCTGAAGATAGAAGACCAACCTTGGGTTCCAGGCAAAGGTGGGTGCCCTCGCTACCTTTTCCGGAAAGCAGTGAGGTGGAGTTACTCAGAGTATCATTGTTGAGCTCTCCAGTGGGAAGCTTGTTGGAGAGATCACATGCTGTTTAGAAAAGACATGCCACAGTCTTGAAAGGCCGGAAGACTCTGGAGAGAGAGGTAGGTTCCCTGCAGCTGGGTTCTGGGCCAGAGCTCGATAATCTTGGGCAAGTCACTTATATGCTCTGAGCCTTTTCTTTCTGCAAATGAGATCATATCTAACTCACAGGGTCCCTCTGAGGATCATATGACAAGGGCCCGTGAGGAAGGCACTTAGCCCCATGCCTGGTGTGCAGTAGACATGAGTGGATGCTAAAAATACAAGCACCCCCACCCAGTACGGCAGCCAGTTCTTCACATACACACAGCTCTCCCCCAGCTCCCACTGCTGGACCAGGACTGCCTGCTGTAAGTCCCATCTGCACCCCACATCAGACCCCATGACCCAAGGGGTCTGCAGGCAGCCCTCTAGGAACCTGGAAATCTCCCAAAGAATATTTTTCTAGAACCTTTGTGGGATCCTGACATCCCTTTCCTAGGGACATAGGCAGCTTCTAATTGACAGCCCAGATCAGATTTGGGGTGCAAATGCCTGAGAGAGAAGACACATTCTCTGTGTCTCCTTGGATCTTTTCCTAATGGGGGTTGAGGGGCTGTGCACCATGGAAGCCTGAATGGGAACACCTGGGTTCAGCACCAGCGGGGTATAGAATTTGACCTGGAAATAGGTGAGGCAGAGACAAACTGGTCCTGCCAAGGCTGGGCCCTCATGGTCTGTACCCTGACAGGCACTGGGTGGAAGCTTGTTGGGTGAATGGGGGAGCAGAAGTGAGTTACACACAACTTGGATTTGCATTCAACAGGAATTCCTAAGGAAGCAATGTGGAGGGAGAGGCCCACTGGGGAGACATTCCCAACCTGGGGATAGGAGCTCTCAGCAGTACACTGACACAGGGTTCACCTCGGAGGGACAGGGAAGAGACGGAATGTCCTGAGGAGGAGGGCTGTCTGGCTCTTGGCTCCCAGGCTCTCCAACCAACTTCAGGTAACTTGTCCATCAGTGACTCAGCCCTGGGCTAGGTACTGAGAGGAAGGTAACACACACATGCACACACACATGTACACATGCACGGACACACAGAGACACAGACACAAGTGGAAACACAGACACACCTGGACACACAGATGTATAGACACACAGACACACATGGACACACAGACGTATAGACACACAGATGCACATGGACACACAGACGTATAGACACATGGACACACAGACGTATAGACACACAGACACACATGGACACACAGATGTATAGACACACAGACACACATGGACACACAGACACACATGGACACACAGACACACATGGGCACACAGACGCACATGGACACACAGACGTATAGACAAACAGACACACATGGACACACAGACATATAGACACACAGACACACATGGACACACAGACACACATGGACACACAGACATATAGACACACAGACACACATGGGCACACAGACACACATGGACACACAGACGTATAGACAAACAGACACACATGGACACATAGACGTATAGACACACAGATGCACATGGACACACAGACGTATAGACACACAGACACACATGGACACACAGATGTATAGACACACAGACACACATGGACACACAGACACACATGGACACACAGACGTATAGACACACAGACACACATGGGCACACAGACACACATGGACACACAGACGTATAGACAAACAGACACACATGGGCACACAGACATATAGACACACAGACACACATGGACACACAGACACACATGGACACACAGACGTATACACACACAGACACACATGGACACACAGACGTATAGACACACAGATGCACATGGACACGCAGACGTATAGACACACAGACACACATGGACACACAGACACACATGGGCACACAGACAAACATGGACGCACAGACGTATAGACACACAGACGTATAGACACACAGATGCACATGGACACACAGACGCACATGGACACACAGACGTATAGACACACAGACACACATGGACACACAGACGTATAGACACACAGATGCACATGGACACACAGACGTATAGACACATGGACACACAGACGTATACACACACAGACACACATGGACACACAGACGTATAGACACACAGATGCACATGGACACACAGACGTATGGACACACAGACGCACATGAACACACAGACGTATAGACACACAGATGCACATGGACACACAGACGTATAGACACACAGACACACATGGACACACAGACACACATGGGCACACAGACAAACATGGACACACAGACGTATAGACACACAGACGTATAGACACACAGACGCACATGGACACACAGACACACATGGACACACAGACGTATAGACAAACAGACACACATGGACACACAGACGTATAGACACACAGACGTATAGAGACACAGACACACATGGACACAGACGTATAGACACACAGACACACATGGACACACAGACACACATGGACACACAGACACACATGGACACAGAGACACATAGACACACAGACACATATGGACACACAGACGTATAGACACACAGACACACATGGACACACAGACATATAGACACACAGACACACATGGACACACAGACACACATGGACACACAGACATATAGACACACAGACACATATGGACACACAGATGTATAGACACACAGACACACATGGACACACAGACGTATAGACACACAGACACACATGGACACACAGACGTATAGACACACAGGGAGACACAGACACACAGGGCCACAGGCCGACGCATGCACACCCTGAGCCCAGTCCTCCGAAGAGAAGCAGCAGGAGGACGGGGGAGGGGAAGAGAGGCAGAGAGAAGGTGAAGAGGGGAGAGACACCCCTGGAAGAGAGAGGAGAGGGTGAGGCGGTAGGGAATGGGGATGGCAGCCCCAGGGAACTTGAGCTGAGGCCAAGCTCAGTCTGGAAAGGGGCCCTGGAGGGCAGCCTGGAGCCAGACATGCCCCAGGCCAGGAGCTCGTGGACACAGATCGGCCCCCACTGCACACACATGTGCTCTGTGGTTTCACTGGACCAAGATACCTCTGGGGTCACCCCAGCCCTGCAACTCTGTATCCCTGTGAGTGCTTTGCACACCAGTGGTGCCACAGCCAGGGCAGTAACGAGGCCCCCAGGAGCAGAGCTGCAGGGGGGGCACTGAGGCAGGATCCTCAGGAGGTTCGGGGCGGGGAGCACTCCAGGAAAGGAGGGACCGCTCAGAGCGGCCTCGCAGGGCCTCTCCAGCCCCTGTGCCTGTGTGCTGTCCACAGGCTGGCAGGCTGGGCAGCAGCCGGCCGGGCGGCCTCCCTGGGCTGCAGACAGCCTGGCTCCAGGCCCACCTCCCGGTGCCCTCGGCCTGACATCTTCTGGGCAAAGCCACGGTGCCCAGGGAGCCGTGTGGATGGTGTTAGTAAACATGCTTTCTTGCGCCCAGCCTGGCAGAGTCTGTGGGCAGCGGGAGGGCGAGGCTCTGGCAGCTCCCACGGCTGGGCAGACAGGCGGGCGGGCCACCCCGCACAGCCCAGCCAAGGCCCAGAATGGAGCAGCTGCTCCTGTCACCATGGAGACGGGACTGAACAATGAGCAGCCAGAAATGCAGCATGGCCGCCTGGCACCGAAGCCATACTGCCAGCCGGCCCTCACACCTACACACGCTCACACACACACACGCACATGTACACACGCACGCACGCATGCACATACACACAGCACACACATGCACACACACAGCCCAGGCCTCCCTGCTGGAGAAGCAAGAGGGAGGAGGAGAGGCAGAAGGTAAAGAGAGGGAAAGACCAACCCAATGGAAAAAGGAAGGAAAGGGTGAGGAGAAATCACAGCTTCATGGCTGCAAAGGTGAGCAAAAATCTCACCCTTTGATTCTAGCTAAAAATACCTTTTGTAAAACCAGCCAGTTTTTCAGAGGATCATGTGGTGTCCTGAATTCTTGTGTAACAGGAGAGTGAAAGGGGGTTTCTAATTAGCAAAAGGCATCTTGAATCAAATCACCTTCTACTTAGAGAAGAGTATCTGAGAGCCTAACAGAACTTTAAGTCCCAGGAAATTAGAAGAATCTTTTCTAAAATGGACCTAAGCCTCCATAATTCCTCCTTGGAGATAATGTGATAGGGAGGCCCAGCAGTTTAGCTACAATCCCGGAAATGCAGAGCCTAAAAAAGGCCTGACCCAGTGCCTCAGGAAGGCAGAGGGCAGCTGTGTCCAGAGGCCTGAAGGGACTGGGGGCCGGCCCAGGAGGGAAGCCAGTAAGCACGCGGTTGTCAGAGACTGCACAGGTCTGCGCCCTATTTGTCCTCAGGCCCACAGTGAGCACGACGCATCTCCGCTGGACAGGGGAGAGGGCTCACCTCTGTGTAGACACACTTCTGCTCACCAGTCAGACCCTCAGCCCCATCCTGGTGCCTACAATGAAAACCCAAGTTTTGGAGCATCTGAGCTTTCCAGGATCACTGTCCAAGGACCAGCAATTCCCATCCTAATTTTCTGTCAAGTTCTTAACCTCCCAGGAGGTTGTTTGATTTCTGCTGGCTTTGCCTGATTCCTTCCTTCAAGTGGGGGTCCCCTGAGTGTTTACTATATGCTTTTAGTAAAAAAGACAGGACTACTGGATAGTTGGCCCTGTGGGGTGAGAGTTGAAAGGGACACTTCTGGTGTCCATCCTCACCCCCGATTTAGAAGGAACATACTTTAAAGATCATGGCGGAGCTGACCCGGGAAACCCATGATAGTCTGATATCCAATGTCTGGATCCAGGAACAGAGGGGACAGGTCAGTGAGAAGGAGAAAGAAGGCATTGATCATTTTCCCGGGGATCAAGTGTCAAACATGAGGTGGAGACAGGGGGCAAGAGGAGAGAGCACCTGGACAAAGCCAGGCCCCTCTACAATGGCCCCTCCCCTGTCCCATCCGGCGTCCCTTGTGGAAGGTTCTGGAGCTCTGGGAAGCCATCTGTGCCAGCTCAGAAGTGGCAGAGGGGGAATTAAAACCACGAAAGGAAGGATCAGAGAGACTCTCCCCCTTGAGAGCCACTTTAGTAGATGAAAAAGGCCAGGCGATTTTTAATCATCATAAATTGTTTGAGCCTCTGATTCTATCTCCTCTGAAGCTGATGCTCTCCTGTGGTCTGGGCTGGGGCGCTGGGCCCACAGCCCACCTTCGTCCTCCTCCCCACTTCCTGGACCCTTCTGTCTGTCCTCCCGTCCTGACTCTCCCAGGTCCCGACCTGAGGCCAAGCCAGACGACCCTGCTTATCTGAGGAGATCTGACAAGACTCCAGCCCTCAGGGGTACTGCCGCTGGCAAAACATATGGCGCATCGTAAATAGGACTTCCTTTTAGGAAATGAGCCGCTGTAATTAAATCCCCATTCATTTTTTGTAACATACACACAGAGACAAATAGATCTTTATCCTTTGGAGGCAAAGAAGAGAAATGGCTTGTGGGGAACAGAGATTCTCTGGTGTCAACCCTTATAAAAGCCTTCCCAGATCCAGGTGGTATGAGAACGCCTTCTAAAGTCCAGTCCCTTGCCGGAGCGGGGGAGTGGCCCTATTTTCCCTCTCCAGGAGTGAGAGAGCATTTTGAAATGGAAGAATGTACTTGCCTTGAATGTGGGCCAAGGAGATGATTGCTTCTCACCTCATAGTCCTGCAGCCGAGCACACGCAAGAACAAAGCTCACATGAGGTCGCCTTCCTGCCCCTGGGCTTAGATCGGGTAGGACAAACTGCAGCCCAGCTGTTAGCCCTGCACTGGGGAGGCAGAAAGACAGAGCAGGTGGGGTCTGCAGGTCTCCTGTAGGATGGGGTGCTGACCAGGGACTCCTGTGGGATGGGGTGCTGACCAGGGACTCCAGGGGGACAAGGTACTGACTAGGGACTCCAGGGGGACAGGGTACTGACCAGAGACTCCTGTAGGACACTGTGCTGACCAGGGACTCCTGTGGGAAGAGTGCTGACCAGGAGCTCCAGTGGGACAGGGTGTTGACCAGGGACTCCAGGGGGACAGGATGCTGACCAGGGACTCCTGTAGGATGGTGTGCTGACCAGGGACTCCCAGGGGATGGGGTGCTGACCAGGGACTCCAGGGGCACAGGGTGCTAACCAGAGACTCCCAGGGGATAGGGTGCTGACCAGGGACTCCAGGGGGCAGGGTGCTGACAATGGACTCCAAGGGAACAGGGCCCTGACTTATGCACAGCTCTCAGTTTAACAAGGAAGGGGTGCATGGTGAAGGGCAGCAGGCTGTTCCATTGGGGTCAGGAAGGATAACAGGAGAGCTGAGCCTCAAGAGCAGAGTAGGAAGCCTAAGCAGAGCTACAGGGAGAGGAATTCCAGGGAGGAATGGAGCCGAACACAGAGCCAGGTGCTGAGATCTACCAAGACTCATGGGAGAAGTGGCTACAGAAAACAAGAAACCAGACATCTCTCTTGCCCGTGGAAACCACAGAGACCCCATATTTGATTTCCTTAGGAATGAAATTTTCTTTCATGAAGTCATCCAACATCTGTTGTCTTATACACAGCAGGCAAAAACCCACCCAAGCTGTCTCTCCAAAACATACAGGTGAATGGTGCTGAGTGAGGTGGCATGGGGGTCTCCAGGTGGAGGAGAGCCAGGAGACAGCCCCAGTCACTTGCAAACCCTCAACCCTGAAAACTGTGGGGCCCTTCCCCAGTTACAGTTTGAAATCACTAGAAGGCCACAGAGCTTCTTTGAAATGTAAATGTACGCAGCAGGCTGGGCTGCTCACAACGCAGATTGCCTTGGGCCACAAAAAGGCACCGTCCACTGGGCTGGGGCTTTCAGTGGGGCTTTGGCTAGTTGTGCCTAAGAAGGTGAAATTGCAGATACTAAGACTTAATGCAAGATAAAAAGTGCAAAGGTCATTTCAATATGACACAGAAAGTTCTGGGAAAAGGCATTATACTCTGTGGTGATCTGGGCAGGTCACATTGCATTGGGGTCAAGACCCCCCACTTGCCTGTGTTTGATCCTGGCTCCAAAGTTTACTAACTGCGTGACTTTTAGCAAAAGACTTAACCTCTCTGTGCTCTGGTTTCCTCTTCTGTGGTAACAGCACAATACCTCCCCTCCTAGGGTGGTCACATGCTGGCTCATGAGCCTGTCTCCATAAAAGCACGGAAGACAGCACTGGGCACAAGAGTTTGTTGGGGTACCGTGGTCGTGGAGTGAATGATCAAAGTACATGTGACGAGAATGAGGTGGGGAAGTCATTTTAGGCAAAGAAAATTCAATACGAATTCTTGGCACCTAGACAGATTTCAAAAATAAAAATAAACTTCTAGTTTATTCTAAACATGTCTAGTTGGTGTTGTTCAAAGACGAGCTGGACCACTCAGGAGGGAACGTCTGTGTCTGTGCCTGACAGAAACAGCACAAAAGGATGCAGAGCATCGGACAGTGGATCTGGCTGACCTTCAAGGACCCTTCTGGCCCTGAAATTCTGACTTTGTTCTGTCCCACAGGGAAGAGAGTCTTCTCCCCAGGGTTCCCAGGCCAACTTCAATGTTCCCTTACACTAAGCCCACCTTGCTCAGTGCTATCTGCAGCTCTGAGAGGAACACTCTGAGGATCTTGCATCGTACCCAGGAGTAACTTAGGAGAAAGGAATTGTTAGGGAGCTTTAGAAAAGCTCCCTCTCCCCTCTTCCACCTACTTCCTCCCTGTCTCTTCCCCTCAAAACATTGTTGTGTCCCCTCATTTAAAGTAGTTATTGAGGCCTCACATATAGCTTGTCACTGGCTGGGCTCAAAATGAACTCTGGGCTTCCTTCCTCGCCATCCCAGGCACCCTCAATGTCCTGCTCCCCAGTTAGTGAACAGCTTGCACAGAGATGATTCAATCTACGATCTACTCCTGTGCAGATAGCAGGGGGCCCATTCTACAAAGGATAAACCAAGAGAGATTAGGTGGCCTGGCCACAAAGACGCAGCCAGTGCCCAGTGGAATTGGGATTCAGTACACACCTCCCTGCACACCACCACACAATCTCTTGCTTACCACATTCTAAAGGGTCGCCTTTGGCCAGCCATTGCAATGGCCACTTCTGCTGGCAAACATCTCAGTTTGGGTCTCCATCAACTCTTGGACAATCCTTCTGTCTCCAGATCAGTTTCTTCTCCAAGAAAGCTCTCCAACTGTACACAGCATACCTCATTCAAGGAGTGCCTCTTCACACTTCATCATTTTCCTCTTTTACACTGAGCAAAATAGCAGTTTTCACATGGATAGTTATACTTTGCATCCACTTAGCACTTTGAACCCTTTACAGCACTTTCCCATCTATTATCTTGTTTTATCCTAACAAGCCCAGGAGACTGACAATGTTCTTCTTATTGTGCAGGTGAAGAAAGGGGGCACAGAGAAATCACTGTCTGGTTCCGGGTCACCCAGCTGATTGATGGGAGACTGAGGAGCAGCCCGGGAGAATGTCCTGCATTTGCCATCTCCCTGCAGTCATTCCTTGCCACTGATCCGACTTCTTTTCAACACGGATATCCTAAATCACTTTAAAGAAGGGGAAGATCATTTTCTGTTTGAAAAATGTTAAAATTGGCCGATTGTTATCAGAGAAAAAATGCTAGCTAGGATTGAGGAATGGCCATTCTCCTCTCAGCTTTGGTTTTTACTTTGGTTGACAGTGGACATGTCACCTTTCTCCAAGCTTCATTTCCCCACCTGCAAGATGATGGATGAAGTTGGCCCACTCCCTCTCTGGCATGAGCCAGAAGCCCCCTCCAGCTCCAGAGTCTAGGTTCCTATCTCCAAAGTTGACTGATATAAAATGGGCAGTATTCCTTTACTTTCCAATTTGAGAATACACAAAAAAGAGCAGAGAGTCACAGAGAAAGAACACTTGGGCAAAGTCACTTTTCACCTAATCTTCTCGTTTCAGGTGGAACCGTCTCCACTGGAATGCCAGGTAAATGATTAAAACGTAAGCAGTCATTGTTCTGGCCTGTTTCATGATCCAGGCATTTAATCCCTACATCGCTGTGTGAAACGTATTCCTGTTTGCATGGGGGAGGCCCATAGGTTTTTAATTCTTCTGTGGGAAACAAAGGCCCTCATTCACTAAACAGAAACTTAAGAGGGTCGTTTCTGCTCTTACCAGTCAAAAAATGTTGTCTGGCCACGAGATCTCATCATCCAACTCAAGAGGCAAAAGAAAGCTCTTTTTACATGGGGTCCCTTTCAGGCGAGGTAGAGCCCGTGTGTGCGTTTTTCCTCCTTATGAATAAGGTCTCAGGTTTATTTTATAGAGAAATACATCAAGCCAGAGGTTTTCATGACAAGATAATGACCAGAAAAGGACTCTATTTGTTGCAAAAGGGTTTGTGTTACAAAAAACAAAGCGACTTCGCCATTTGTTTTTGGAAAAAAGGCTTGGCAGCACCCTTCAATAGCGAGCTGAGAAGTGACTTCACACATACACAGGACAAATTCTACCTAATTCACAAAAGTTCCCAGGGAGCACCCCTTTCATTCCCAAGGGAGCTCACAGCAGACCACTAATTTAGGGCCTTAGAGTTGTGATCCACATTTATTCACAGAAAACAAATATGTCTTCTGAAATACATACAATGGAATTACATTCCCAGAGTGGGTCATTGTCGCATGAAAGGTTTGTTGTGGGACAGTCTTCTTTTCTCATCTATTCATACAAAGACACCTATCTGGTTAGTTTGCAAATCACGGGAGGGTGGGGTTGGATGACCCAACCCAGATATGTGGGACTCCCTCCCTGCCCTCCACCCAGCTTGCAATTTTGTGGGGAAATGAACTGACTATATATTATATTTGCCTGAAATACAATGAAGAATATGATAAAGGCTTGAAGAGGTCAGAACAGATAATCACCAGAATTCCAAGGAGGGAGCCATCACAGCTAATTGGAGCTTCAAGGAATGTTTTAACACATAAGTGGACCCAGAAGGATCTGGAACAGCCTTGTCCACAAAACCTTCTGCCTTATGGAAAAGTTCTTTGTGCACTCTGAACAAGCAGGGTGGCCACTAATCATGGGTGGCTGTTGAATATTTGCAATGTGGCTAGTCTGACTGAGGAACCAGATTTTACCTTTTGCTCGTTTTTTTTTAAAGTTTAAACATTTTTATTTTTATTGCGGCAAAATATAGTAACAAAATTTACCACTTGAACCGTTTTGAGTGTACAATTCATTGCATAAGTATATTCACAAAGTGGTGCCGCCGTCACCGCTGTCCATTTCCACAATTTTTTCCATCTGAAACTTTGTACCTGTTAAATGACAATCCCCACCCCTGCCTCCAGTCCCTGGTAACCTCTATTCTACTTTATGTCTGTATATGAATTTCCCTGGTCTAGATACCTCATATAATATTTGTTCTTTCGTGCCTGCTTTATGTTACTTAGCATAATGTTTTCAAGGTTCATCTGTTATAACACACATTAGAATTTTCTTTCTTCCTCTTTAAGGCTAATAGTAGTCAACAATCTTTGATATTATTGTTCATTGTTTGGAGGGTGCCATGAGCCATGCCCACATAAGATGGCAAACTTAGTCTACTGATGAATATACCATATTTTGTTTATCCATTCATCTGTTGATATTTTGTTTACTTTCAACTACTTTAAATTTAAATAGCCAAATGAGGCTAGTGGCTACTCTGTGAGACAGGGGTTTGTAGGATTTGAGCACTGCTGTGTGTTAGGAGTAGGTGTGAATGAGGGTGTAAGTGTGAGTGGGAGTGCATACGTGCTAGGTGGAAGAGGGGCGTTGGAATGAGAAGAATCCGGAGAGAAGGAATCTCAATGAGCATAAGCTCAGAGAGGAGGGAAGATAAAACCTTTTGGGAAAAAGTGAGGCGCATTGCAGCTGAAACATGACGTATGTTAAGAAAAGTAGAAAATGAGACCAGAAAAAGAGGCTTGCCCAGAGCATAAATACCTGGAATACCAGGTTTAAAATTTGAAAATTGTTTCAAGATGAACTTACCTCTGTTTGTACAACTGCAAGACTAAGTACGTCTTCAGATCCTTCAATCACTATGCCTGCTGCCATTTGATAAAGAACCTCAACTAAATGCTGACAAATACCTGCAGGACTCCATTTGAGAAAAAAATAATGTGTGTAAAGGCTTCAGTATACTGAAAGCAGGTGAATTAGATAAGACACTGTTAAATCTGCACAAAAAAATAATTCTTACTTTAAAAAAGTATTTACTGGCTCGGAGCCTATGTCATAGTGGTTACGGCTCCAGCCACATGCATGGAGGGTGGCGGGTTCAAACTGGGCCCGGGCCAGCTGAACAACAATGACAACTGCAACAAAAAATAGCCGGGTGTTGTGGCGGGCGCCTATAGACCCAGCTACTTGGGAGGCTGAGGCAGGAGAATTGCGTAAGCCCAAGAGTTTCTGGTAGCTGTGTTCTGAGCTGTGATGCCATGGCACTCTACCAAGGGCGACATTCTAAGACTCTGTCTCAAAAAAATGGTATTTACTAAAGGCTTTCTCATAGTGTTCTCCATTAAGGCTCTAAAAATAGAATTTGATTTATTTTTAAAAAATACATTTACTGGGCTCAGCTCCTGTAGCTCAGCAGCTAGAGCACCAGCCACATACACCAGAGCTGGTGGGTTCGAATCCAGCCCAGGACAGCCAAACAATAATGACAACTGCAACCAAAAAAATAGATGGGCATTGTGGTGGGTGCCTATAGTCCCAGCTACTTGGGAGGCTGAGGCAAAAGGATCACTTAACCCAAGAGTTTGAGGTTGCTGTGAGTTGTGATGCCACAGCACTCTACCAAGGGCGACACAGTGAGACTCTGTCTCAAAAAAAATACTTTTATTGGCCAGTCACAGTGGCTCATGACTATAATGCTAGCACTGTGGGAGGGTGAGGAGGGGGATCCCTTGAGCTCATGAATTGGAGAGCAGCCTGAGCAAGAATCAGAGCCCATCTCTACTAAAAATAGAAATAAGTATCCAGGTATTATGATAAGAATCTGTATTCTCAGCTACTTGGGAGGCTGAGACAGGAGGATCCCTTGAACTCGGGAGTTTGAGGTTGCTGTGAGTTAGGCTGAGCACCACTGCACTCTAGCCATGGCACTCTAGCCTAGGGCAGAGAATGTGATTATTCTGTCTCAAAAACAACAAAAAAATGCATTTATAACTCTTCCAAGCCCTTCTTGATAGCACTAAACCAAGTCCCCTGTTACTCCATGTAGGGCTAAAACACAATGTAATGGTCACAGATTTTCTTCAGATTGGTTGAAACAGCAAAGAATAGTGGAAAGAACTCATGCTCTCAAGTCAAGACATATTCCTTAGAAGGTGATTGGATTTCTTTGAAACAAAGCTCCCTCGAAATTCAGAGCAATCTTGTAGGCCGTTGTGTAAATTGGCTCGCCCATTATCTAGGAGCACCAAAAAGGGAAGTCTTGGAATTTGTATTATTTTCAAAACAACCAAAGACAGACCAAAATAGTCAAAATGTTGCCAGGATTTAAGACATCCTATGAGATGTGACTTAAGGATGGAAAGAGACAATAGACCAAGGTCAAAGTTTCAGGTACGCCCTTAGGGTGGGACCAAGAAGATTCAAGGTCCAGGTCAAGACAGAGATAGACCTTGTCTCACTATTATCTCCATCTGGCAAATGTGGAAACTGAGTCTCCAGAGGAGTTTTAGTACCGCCTAAGATGATATAGAGAGAGATAGTGGCTAGAACAGCAGCTAGAACTGAGCTGAATCCCCTGTGAATGGCGCAGAAGGAATGTTCCTCCCACCCTGCCCCACCAGCTTCATTCTGCCACTGCCTGTGGCAGTGAACTCAGCACCTGGCTAGTGGTAGCTGCACAAGAGATTCCAGAGGTTCCAGGGCTTAGGGAGACATAACTGCAGCAGGCTCAGCAAGAAAGGCTGATGTAAAGTTAGTTTTAAAGTTTTACCTAGATTTCTGAAGGACTTCAGAGAGCTCAGTATTGCAATATTTTGAAGATGTTCAAACTGAGGCTCAGCATTAGGAATTGACCAGACTCATTGGTAAAGGAGATACTGGGGCCGTCTCATGGCTCCTCCCTATGCCACACTGCCCAGGAAAATGCAGAGGTGAGCGCCTGTCCACTCAGGGCAGGTGAGAGATGTGCCTCGCATCCCCCACTGTGGGCATGACGCTCTCAGTAAGAGAACCTCAACCGCTCCCCCAACAGCACCAACACACAAATAGAAGAGCTTCAAAAAATAACAGTGCTGTACACCTGTGGTGCATCTTACAAGGGTATATGTGAAACTTAGTAAATGTAGAATATAAACGTCTTAACACAATAACTAAGAAAATGCCAGGAAGGCTATGTTAACCAGTATGATGAAAATGTGTCAAACGGTCTATAAAACCAGTGTATAGTGCCCCATGATCACATTAATGTACACAGCTATGATTTAATAAAAAAAAATTAAAAAAAAATAAAAATAAAAGTAACAGTGCTTTGCTCACACCACCACATCACAGTTGTGCGTGTGTGTGCGTGTGGGTCTCTCTGTGTGCTGATGATCATAATTACACGTATGTGGCATTTTTATACATTTTTAAGCATTTTCATATTTACCCTAACATTTGTTTCATGGAGTATATTGATAACCACATCCTAGTATTCCTTTTATAAAAACTTGAACCCCAGGGTGGCACCTGTGGCTCAGTGACTAGGGCACCGGCCCCATATACCGAGGGTGGCTGGTTCAAAACCGGCCCCGGCCAAACTGCAACAAAAAATAGCCGGGCGTTGTGGCGGGCGCCTGTAGTCCCAGCTACTCTGGAGGCTGAGGCAAGAGAATCACCTAAGCCCAGGAGTTGGAGGTTGCTGTGAGCTGTGACACCACAACACTCTCCAGAGGATGACAAAGTAAGACTCTGTCCCTAAAAAAAAAAAAAACCTGAACCCCAAATTATTCCCATTTCATCATTCTCTGCCTTCATATAACCTGTAGCTTCCAAGCCAACAGAGTTATTTAATATCTTCAAACCTTTGTTCTACTGCTGCTTCTGGAATATCTTCCTTCTGCGTTATTTTTTCTTTGAATAGCTTCTTCTTATTCATAACCACTCAGCCCGCTGCTGCTTCTGTAGGGAGTTCTCCCTCACACCCGACACCTTCCAGGTGGGGACCCAGTCCTTCAGGACAGAGATCACGCAGGACTCATCTGCTCGCCCTGGGCCTGCAACAGTGGCTGACTTAGAACAGACACGCCCCAGGACTGGAACTCAGGAGGAAAGTGAGTCCCAGAGAGGCAAAGCGGTTTGCTTGGTCTCAGAAGCTGAATGCACAACAGAATCTGGGTTAAGACCCATGTACCCTGACTCCTAGCTCCACACAGGAGTTGAGCAGCTTCCAAAGAGAATACGGAAGGGGTTGTAGTCAAGACTCAGGGTCTGGCCCAGTGGGTAACTAGAGGGCCCTAGAGGGGAATTCCTTCCTCCCGCCTCACCCTGGTGGGCCCTGAGCCCTCCCCAGCCCCCTCTGCCATGGGGCGCATGGTACCAAGTGTGGTATTTCCTCTCCTCTGTCCTTAGCAAAGGAACAGCCTTAATGGAATGTGGAAGCCCATGAGTGTGTCTTTCCCGCTGTATCAGTTTCTAATTGTGCAGGGGAAGGGTCACGGAGGATGTATGGGGTATGCTTTCATCCCAGGCTTGGGTCTTATTTCGTTTCCTTCCTCATTCCCAACAGTTCTTGCAGCGGTCCGTCATAAAGTTGCAGGGCTTTCAGAGTTATTTATAATGTCACTTTAAATTGAGGTGAACTCTTAAAAGCCTCCAATTCCTCCACTGTATTTATTTAGGCACAGGTGATATTATAACCCACAATGATGCATTTGAAAGTAATTGTCTTGTCTGGTGAATCTTAATGGGTTACTGGGTTACTTAAAGGGAAGATCATTCTGGTTGAGTCACAAGGTTGAGATGTTCTTTAAACCCTGGGCAGTACACACAGGACCCAGGCAGGAAGCTTCTGAAGGGTGGCATTCCCTGCTACCAAAGATGGACAATGTCAAATATCTGCCCCTCCCGGAGTCCAAAGTGGAGAGGGAAAAACAGATGACAAGTGGGTTGGTGACACGAATGAGTTATACAAGGGACACAGAAACGAGAAAGAATGATTTGGATTGAAGTAAGCCGTTTGACATTAGATTAAACTTGAACAGATGAGGATGAAAGAGAGAGAGAAAAGACATCAGGACAGCCAGGGATGAAAGTATGCAAAGGCTGGAGGCCCCTGGAAGCAGGACCAGGGGCCAGGGAGCGAGCCACATCCTGAGAAAGCCTCATGGAGAAGAAGGCGAGAAACTTGAAAGTCAAGACCATAGGAAAGGGAAAGTGGCAGAGTTTCTAGGCTGGTGAGTGAGAACCAGACAACACCCGCTCTGTCCTGCACAGGCAGGCCGCGTCTGACGGCACTTCGCTTTCTTGCACTTGGCAGACGCAGCATTTTTTACAAATTGAAGGGTGTGACATCCCTGCACCAAGCAGGTCCGCTGGTATCGTTTTCTCCAACAGCACCTGCTCACCTTATATCTCTGTGTCACCTTTTGGTAATTCCTGTCGATATTTCAAACTTCTCCATTACAATTACAGCCACTGTGGTCAGTGGCCTTTGATGTTATTACTAGTCATTGTTTTGGGGATGCCAAGAACCAGGCCCACATAAAATGGCAGTCAACAAACACTGTGTGTTCTGACAGCTCCTGACAGCTCCCCCTCCTCAGGCCTCCGTCTTCCCGAAACACAACAATATTAGAATGAGGTCAATTAATAATCCTACAATGGCCTCAAGTGTACAAGTGGGGGGAAAAAAGTCGCATGTTTCTTATTTTAAATTGAAAGCTAGAAATGATTAAGCTTAGTGAGGAAGGCATGTCGAAAGCGAGGCCCCCTGAGCCAAACGCCTTGAATGCAAAGCCAAAGTTCTTAAAGGAAATTAAAAGTGCTACTCCAGTGAGCACACGGATGATAAGAACGTGAAACAGCCTGTTACTGATATGGGAAAGTTCCAGTAGTCTGGATAAAAGATCAAACCAACCACAGCATTCCCTTAAGCCAAAGCCGGATTCAGAGCAAGGCCCTGCCTCTCTTCAATTCAGTGAAGGCTGAGAGGGGTGAAGAAGCTGCAGGAGGAAAGTTTGAAGCTAGCAGAGGTAGGTTCACCAGGTTTAAGGCAAGAAACCGTCTCTGTTACACAGAGTGCAAGGTGACGCAGCCCGTGCTGATGGAGAAGCTGCGGCAAGTTGTACCGGAGACCCAGTCGAGATCACTGAGGAAGATACCTACGGTGTAGCCAGAGCTAGACAGAGCAGTGTGTAACAGGAAGAACTGGTCACAGACATTTTTGCCATTCAGCTAAGGGGAAATTGACATGTACTACTGATTCCATAAATACAGCCTAAAATGTTGATTATGCCATACAGAAATATGGAACGTTTGAGGAATTCGCCCACGATCACACAGTGAGGAAGAGGCAGAGTTGGGACTGTGACTCAGTAAGCTATGTGCTGACCCTAATCTAGATAAGCCTTCCCTGGCCACGGCCACCCAGGCTAGAGTAACTAAGGATCAGTTACACCTGGGAGGACAGGTTAGGTGAAAGAATGAATGGCCGGGAATTATGACAGTGTCCTTGAGAAAACCCCAGCAGCACAGGTGACAGATTCCCCAGGTTCTCGCTGTGAACCTGAGCCTTCCTATCTCCCTCAAAGTCACAGGACCTCTCTGCACTTCAGTTTCCTCACCTGAAAAATACAAACAAAATCCCCTCCTGGCTGCGCCGAGTGCCACAGTACGGATCAGGAGACATTTGATGTTGGAAAGGCTTTTGCAAAGCGGCAAGCCCTGTACAGATGCTAGTTGTTCAAATGGAGAGAAAAATGAAAAAAGAGTCTTGGTGTGATCCTCCTTCCTTTACTCCCCCCATAGGGATGTGATGACTGCTTCAGTTAAGTGCATTTCTGGGTAAATTCATTCATGTTTCAGATTCTGCCTTGATGAACGTTAAATGACTCCTGAAGAAAGCCAAGCCTAACACAGGGGCAGGGTTTCTTTGTGGGAAGAATCCAAAGACGTGTTGTAGATACTTGGTTCCAGGCCTTTGGCTGTCTTTGGCTCTGCTCCCCTCCCCAGGTACCCCATTCCCACCATCCCCCAAGTTCACAAGGAGTCAAGGTAGAGCATTCTTGTTAAACAGAACGCACGCTACTTCAAGGTGCACACACCACTTAATTTTGCATGGTATAAGCCGAGAGTCACAGCTCCAAAAAAGAATCAAAAGAATTCATTCAAAGCTCGGTGCCTATAGCTCAGTGAGTAGGGTGCCATACACTGAGGCTGGCAGGTTCCAGCCCAGCCCAGGCCTGCTAAACAACAATGACAACTGTAACCAAAAAAAATAGCCAGGTGTTGTGGCGGGCGCCTGTGGTCCCAGCTACTAGGGAGGCTGAGGCAACAGATTTGCTTAAGCCCAAGAATTTGAGGTTGCTGTGAGCTGTGACGCCATGGCACTCTACTGCGGGCAACATAGTAAGACTCTGTCTCAAACAAACAAACAAAAAAGAATTCATTCAAGCAGTTGAAAGCATCACATCCAGCTTCTGTAATGTTGGTGCTTCCTCTCTCACCTGAGGACCAGGTACTGCCAGGCAGGAGAATATGCCTGCACACAGGCCCATCAGCCATTCACCCTAGGCCAAAGAATGAGAAGGTTTGGGGATAGCACAAGTGGGGGCAGTTAAAAAAGAGGGAAGATGTTAGTGAGAAACATTCCCTAACTTACATGTCAACCTCCCTCTCCTAAGACTTTTCAAGGTTCTCCTGAGTCTTGTACAGGTAGAATTAGCCTCATACATGGCATTCTTGGAAACCAGGAAGCTTGTCTTTCCCATTCTCACCACTGTCCCGCTGGAGGCCTTCTCTATAGAATGTTACCCATCTGCAAAGGAAGGGTTGATGGCCCCTTTCATAAGAGCCCATCACCTGTGTCTGACCTAGTCTCAGCCCTGAACACCATATTACCACGTCTGTTCCCCACTATACAAGTTCCCTAAGGGCAAAGCTACAGCTTCCCTGTAGCTCCAGAATTGGGCACAGGGCCTAGCACGGAGCAGATGGCAAGTAGATATTGACTGACATGGGTCCCCCTATTATGGGGTTGATTTGTGTCCCTCCGAAAAGGAACATGCCTGCACTCCGGTCCTCAGTACCTCAGAATGTGATTTTATTTGGAAATAGGGTCTTTGTTGATGTAATTAGTCAAGACGAGGTCACACTGGAGCAGGGTGGGCCCCCATCCAACATGATGGGTGTCCCCAGAAGATGACAGCTCTGTGCAGACAGAGACACACAGGGCAGAGGCCTTCAGAGACAAAGGCAGTGGTGTGTCTCCAAGCCAAGGAGCCCAGGAGAGCTAGTGGACGTCTCCCTCCCAGCCCACACAGGGAACCAGCCCTGCCAGTACCTTGATTTCACATTTCTGGCCTCCAGACTTGACTTTGTCATTTAAGCTTCCCAGTTTGTGGTACTTTGTTATGGTGGCCCCAGGGGGCCAATACAGCTCCACCCCTCACCCCAGTTCCTCCCCTTTGACACAGTGTTCTCTCAGAAAGACTCTCCATTTCTTTTTTTGTTTGTTTTGAGACGGAGTCTCACTATGTCATCCTTGCCCTCTGTAGAGTGCTATAGTGTCACAGCTCACAGCAACCTCAAACTCTTGGGCTCAAGTGATTCTTTTGCCTCAGCCTCCTGAGTAGCTGGGATCACAGGTGCCCATCACAACACAGGGCTATTTTTACAGGTGGGGTCTCGCTCTGGCTCAGACTTGTCTTAAAGTCCTAAGCTCAAGCAATCTACCTGTCTCAGCCTCCCAAAGTGCTAGGATTACAGGCATGAGCCACTGCACCAGGCCTTGTTATTCTTTCTTTCTTTTTGTTTTTCTTTTTTTTTTTTTTTGAGACAGAGTTTTACTCTGTTACCCAGGTTAGAGTGCTATGGCATCATAGCTCACAACAACCTCAAACTCCCATTTCAAGCGATCCTCCTGCCTCAGCCTCCTGAGTAGCTGGGACTCCAGGCATCTACCAAACACCTAACTAGTTTTTCTGTTTTGGGTAGAGATGGAGTCTTGGTCTTGCTCAGGCTGGTCTCTGACTCCTGAGTTTAAGCAACCCTCCAGCCTCTTCGATCTCCCAAAGTGCTGGGATTAGAGGCATGAGCCATCATGTTGGGCCAGGACTCTCCATTTCTTTACTCCTCTCTGCAACCAAGACCTGGTCCTTACTCGGCCTTATTGCACCATCCAGGCTGTGAAGGACATGAAGGAATTCCGTGTACACTAAGTGTTGCTTAATGCAGATGGCAGCTTCTCTTTTTTAACTCACAATATTGCCATGGCCTATAGGATGACATCAGAGTTCAAATCCCACAAGAAGCCACGTTTCAATAACCAAAAGACCTAGAAAATATTCGATATCCAACAGCAGCCAACTCCTGCGTCCAAGTGGCTGGGGACGAAGGGCAGATTCTCCCTCTTCACCTCCCAAGAGGATTTCCCAGTCTCCCGTCGCGGGCTGGTGCCAGGCGGGGGAGCCCCCAGTGCTGAGATGACAGGAAGCCGGGTGGCATAATCTGTCCTCCACCCGACAAAAGACAGGAAATCCAGAGCTGAAGGTTGAAAATCTGACCTCAGCTCACCCCTGCATTGTGTTGGGCCCAGAATGAAAGAACGGGTTGCACAAAGGCCTCTAAAGAAAGCGATTAGGGCCTGGCCCCCATGGCGCGGGAGAGATGAGACACTGTCCCCAGACGGAGCCTCCCCAGCTCCAAAGGGCTGGATGGAGGCTTGTCCACAGGGCAGAGTCCTGAGGAAGGCCCACACGCGCCCAGCATGCCCTGGGAAGGGCCTCCTGGGGGCTGCCTCAACCAGACCAGGCTCCTGGCACAAAGGACTGACTCGGGCTACTGGCCTGCCCTAAAATGGGAATAACCTCTACCCACACCTCAGGGGGGGATTATGCAAATCGAATGAGCTAATAGGGAACAATAATCCCTTAGATTTGTGTGGTGCTTTACAGTTTACATAACCCTTGCAGTCCTTTATTTCATTTAATCCTCCTCACCACCTTGTGAGGTTGGAATTTTCACTGCCTTTTGCAGATGAGGTCACTGGCTCCAGAGTTCCTGGGCCCACACAGCTCAGGGCAGAGGAAGAGTGAGGTGCATGCACGCCTCACCCCTGCAACTTGTGTTCTGCGCAGTTCTGGACCCACCTTGCCCCAGAGACCCAAAGCTTGTGTTCCTTGCAGCAGCGCCCCCTCCACCCCACTCCTTTTACAAAGGCAGGTGCCTCCTTACTTTTGCCCACAGATACCCCAAGATGGGGGGAGATAGGGACAACTCTGATGATAGGTGTGGCCATGCCTGCTCAAGATTATTCTGGGATTTCTTCGCTACACCAATTAGATTTTTTTAAATGATAAAAATAATTACTAACTTTTATTGAATATTTGAGATGGGTCTTGCCACTATATTAACTGCTCACAGTAAAGCCAAGATGATTTTTTAGCTCTGTCTTACTAATGTGAATACGGAGACCCGCAAGTAGCAGGCACAATGCCGAGTGGAGAATCTGGAACACAGGTCCAGGCAGTGCAGTCTGAGGGCCTGCACTCTAAACCATGACATCAGGCTGGCACCAACGTGTCATAGGGTGGGAGTCAGGGTCCATCCTCCAGCTATAGCTGTAGAAAACATTGCACCTCCCAAATATGTCACAGAGCCACATGGAGCAACATTTCACTTCAATCTAGTAAGTGAAGATCAATATAATTCCCCACACCCAAGGAGCTCAGTCCACTGGGTGGTGAAAGATACTCTTTGAAGGGGATGTTGAAGGGGACTCCTGCCAAGTGGGCAAGGTGCAGGGAGCAGTGGCTCCGCCTGACAGGCCACCAAAGGCAGAGTAGCAAGTGGATTTGTGAGCTAAGCCTTGATAAGGGCCAGGACCAACTGGGGAGAAGATGGAGAAGAGGCTCCAAACAGAGGTGACTTCAATGGCCTGGATCGTTTGGCCAATGAAGGAAACAGCAGGGAGTTGGGCAATGGGAGCATGACAGTGTGTGGGTTCCATGAAAGACACCAGGGAGCTGAGTCAAGCTTCCTGTGTACTTGGCCAGAACTTCCTTTACCTGGTACCATCTTGAGATGTGGGCCCTTGGACTGCGTGGAGCTGGGCCCCATTTGTGCTCTTGCGTCAGCCCCACAAATGTTAGGGTGGCCTCCCTCTCCCAGACAACACCTTCATGTGTGTCAGGGAGTGGAAGGAAGCCACTCATTTTCCCAAGAGTAGTTCCAGGTGTCTAAATTGAGTGGCCAGGTAGATGGCGGTGAATAACTGAGCAGGAAGCAGTATGGGAGGAAGACGATGAGTTCAGTTTGGGCAAGTGGAGTATGTGTGCTGTGGAGGTATCTAGGAAGTAAATAACAGAACCAGAAAATACGGGACTTAAAACAAAATTGGGATCGGAAGTCATTTTCCCAGCCTCAGCTGTACACTAGAATCACTCAGGAAGTTTAGAAAACTGTTAATACCTATACATCAGAAAATCTGATCTAATGGGTCTATGTCATGGCTTGAACATTGAGGTTATTTTTCTCCATTTTAACCATTTTCAAGTGTACAATTCAGTAGCATTTAAGTACATACACAAGATGGTGCAGCCATCACTACTATTTATCTCCAGAATTTTTCATCATCCCAAACTAAAACTCTAAACAATAACTCCCCATTTTCCCCAGGCCCTGATAATCTCTACTGTACTCTGTGAATTTGCCTTTTACAGGCAGCTCTATCCCCCTTAGGTAAGTGAAATCAAACATATACTATTTGACCTTTTCATGTTTGGCTTATTGCACTTAGCACACTATTTGCAAGGTTTGTTTATGTTGTAACATGTATCACAATTTCATTGTTTTTTTAAGACTGAGTAATAGTCCACTATATATTAATACATACTATTTTGTTTACCAATTCATCCATTAATGAGCATTTGGGTTTTTTCCACCTTCTGGCTATTGTGAACAATGCTACTGTGAACATTGGTGTATCTGTTTGAGTCACTCCATTCAATTCTTTTGGGTATTTAGCTAAAAGTGAGATTCCTGGATCATACAATAATTCTCTGTTTAACTTTTTTAAGGATTGGCCATGCTGTTCTCCATAGCAGTTGCACCATTTTACATTCCTAAGTGCACAAGGACTCCCATTCCTCATCAACACTTGTTATTTTCTGCTTTTGTTGCTGTCATTCTTATTTTGCTTTGTTATTTAAAACAGCCAACCTGGCTCAGCGCCTGTGGCTCAAGTGGCTAAGGCACCAGCCACATACACCTGAGCTGGCGGGTTCGAATCCAGCTCGGGCCTACCAAACAACAATGACGGCTGCAACCAAGAAATAGCCAGGCATTGTGGCGAGCACCTGTAGTCCCAGCCACTTGGGAGGTGGAGGCAGGAGAATCACTTGAGTCCAGGAGTTGGAGGTTGCTGTGAGCTGTGATGCTACAGCACTCTACCCAGGGCAACAGCTTGAGGATCTGTCTCAAAAAAAAAAGAACACTTAGTTTGTGTCTGAAATCCTTGCTTGGCTTCAATCTTCGAATCCCTTTTTAGTTCTGATCAGGGAGTTACAGGGAACTACCTGACTAGCTGTATTGTTTTCACTTTTGAGAAATCTTACCCAAAAGGAGGGCATTTAGGGGCTGTGCACTATATTTTTAAAAATACTAAAAGACGGTGGTGCCTGTGGCTCAGTCAGTAAGGCGCCGGCCCCCTATACCGAGGGTGGCGGGTTCAAACCCGGCCCCGGCTGAACTGCAACAAAAAAATAGCTGGGCGTTGTGGCGGGCACCTGTAGTCCCAGCTACTTGGGAGGCTGAGGCCAAGAGAATCGTTTAAGCCCAGGAGTTGGAGGTTGCTGTGAGCTGTGTGATGCCACGGCACTCTACTGAGGGCCATAAAGTGAGACTCTGTCTCTACAAAAAAAAAAAAAAAAAAAAATACTAAAAGACAGAAACTGGGAATAGTTCTCCTCTGCATTTTTTTTTTTTTGAAGGAGTAGGAAATGGGATTGTGGAGGTGTGAAGGAAAATGTGGTTTAATTTAATCTATTCAACAAGACTTTAACAATACTTTCCCAGCTGTAATGTACTATAAAACTGGTTACAGGCCGGGCAGGGTGGCTCACGTCTATAATCCTAGCACTCTGGGAGGCCCAGGCAGGTGGATTGCCTGCACTCAGGAGTTCAAGACCAGCCTCATCAAGAGCAAGACCTTGTCTCTAAAAATAGCCGGGCGTTGTGATGGGTGCCTATAGTCCCAGCTACTTGAGAGGCTGAGTCAAGAGGATCATTTGAACCCAGGAGTCTGAGGTTGCTGTGAGCTATGAGTCCATGGCGCTCTACTCAGGTCAACAAAGTGAGACTCTGTCTCCAAAAAACAAAACTGGGGTGCAGGTGATAGGACTTTTCTTTAGGATGTTTCTGGTAAAAGCCATTTATGCTCAAGCATCAGAGCTCTGGAAAAGACCAGCACTGCCCTTCTGCCTTTCTGGGGAGGTTTCTTTGGGGAAAAGGAATGGGCTCATTACTCTTCTAAGGGCACATCAAACTCAGACTCGGTAATGACATAGATAAATGGTTGAAGCTCAGAAGGTCTTTGCAGACTTAATTAACTATCTATTAGTGCTGTGAGGCAGTGTTCAGTGTACGAACACTGAACTGTGAGACAGAAGTGAAAAGTTCAAGTCCTACTTCTACCACTTTCTAAGTGTATGTGTTAAAGTCTTGGCTTCTCCTAGTCTACAAAATGAGAATAATAACACCTACTTTATTAGGTTATTGAGAAGCTTTGGAAACTATGCAGAGTTATAGAAATACAAAAGACCAAGAGAAGAAGGAATAAGAATACACCAGACATATGGATTCAGAGATCAGGTAAAGAGAATGTTAAGTGTAGAAAGTATTCCAAGGCTAGATAGATGGTACCATCTGCCCTGTAAGACTTTAATTCAAATTGTTTCATATGAATTCAGTGAACGCCAAACACTCTATACTCAGCATCATGGTGCTAGGGTAGGGCTAAAGATCAAATTGGACAGCGTCTCTTCCCTAGGAATTTCATAGATAGTAAAAGGTCTGAATTATAATTCTAGTAATCAGAGTATCTACTGAGGAATCTGGACCATCTATTTTATCATCTCCATTTTGAGAATGATGAAATTGAGGCTCAGAAGGGTGCGTGGCTAGAGTGGAAAATCTGAGATGGAGAAGAAGAGAGGGTCAAGGACACACCAAGGACGCACACAGGAAGATTTTTTGTTTTTTGGGTTTTTTTGAGACAGAGTCTCACTTTGTCACCCTCGGTAGAGCACCGGTGGTATCATAGCTCACAGCAACCTCAAACTCTTGGGCTCAAGCGATTCTCTTGCCTCAGCTTCCCAAGAAGCTCTTGCCTCAGCTTCTACAGGCGCCTGCCAAAACACCCAGCTAGTTTTTAGAGACGGGGGTCTCACTCTTGCTCGGGCTGGTCTCAAACCCGTGAGCTCAGTCAATCTACCTGCCTGGGCTTCCCACGTGCTGGGATTACAAGCAGGAGCCATCATGCCCGGCTGGGAAGTTGTGATGAATTCTGGCAAAGTGGGTCATGGAAGGCTTTGTGGGAGGAAGAACCTTCTACCTGAGCCATGAAAAATGGGTGATGGAGGGGTCAGGGTAGCTTCTAGATAAAGGAACCAGCAGGAAGAGAGACAGAGGCTGGGAGTATCTACATTCTGCAGTAAAACTGGGCTGTTTGCCGGCTCACACATGCTGTGCCTTCTGATACTGATGACACATTTCTTGCTTATTTGCTTAAAGAAGAATCTTGAACATTAATATAAAAACTTTAAGCAGCATTTTCAGTTCTTCTAGGTACTCTGCACAGAGCTGCCTCTGTAACTGTATAGATTGTGCCCTTTCCAAGGGGTGTCCTACTGCTTGACTAGTATGTGTGATGCTCATTTTAGAAAATGCAGAACACAGAGATGAGCCCCTTACTCCTAGTAATAGGTAAGATCCCAATGCTATTACTTATAGTACATAATAGAAAGTAACTTTACAATGATATAAAAAACAGACACATTCTTATGCATTTGTGTGTATATGAAAAAATACAGAAAGAAATACACCAAAATTTCAATAGTGGCTTTGAAAGGTGGGTTACTAAAGATATATTTCTCTCTTTTGTATTTTTTTTTTACTAATTTTTTCATAATGACCTTGGTAGGAGGGGAAGAAGTTATTTACATTTTTCAAACACAAAAGGGTGTAGAAAGAACATGGGGTGAGGTTAGAAGCCAGAGCGCGAGTTTTCGGCAGAGGGGGGTATGAAGATTAATGGAGCAGGTGCCTTTGAGCTGGTGCCTAGAAGACAGGTGGGCTTCAGACCTATGAGGACAAGGAGATGGGCAGAGAGAAGGGAGCAAGCACAAGATGGGCTGAGGCTTGAGGTAGGAGACACTAGTGGTGGCCGGGGGAGCCAAGGCACAGAAGCCCAGAGGTGAACTTCACACCACATCCAGGTGTGCTTGGCCCTCACTCTTGGAAAGCAGATGCAATGGCCACTTGTTAAGGAGGCTGGTGAGCATTGTCCAGGCAAATCCTCCCAAAGCTATAAGGGACCTCATCATGTCCCTGTCCTCAGACATCCTGGCTGATTACACATTGCCTAGACATGAGCCTTAGGCTCCACCCACCTGCTAAGGATACATTTGTGCCCTGAACAAGGCCAGGGCATCCATGAACCCAAATTGAGGCTGCCCCACAGCCTGCAGGCTTCTCCGATGTCTTTCTCTGCCAAGTCAATCCCCCCACTCCCTATCAAGGCCACTTACATACCAGCCCCACCGTGGGGAGGCTCCCCTGTGCCCTCCTTCCACTCCCCCTGCTTCCTACGCATTGCTCAGAGCCACTGCCTCTAGCTCTTCTCCCCACTCCCCTCATCTCAGACACACGCACCTGCCCCACACCTCTAGAAGGGTTATCTGTACCAGCCTGGAGTTTCACCTCTGGCCAATAAACCCCCCTGAGGGGAAGTGTTTTACAGCTGGTTCAGACAAGTTTGGGGAACCTGGCAGTCTATAAAATTGGCCATTTTTAATTCAAAAAAATCAAAGCGAATTGTTTTTGACTTTGCCAAGCATTCTGTGGTCACACAGCAGGGCACCATTCACTACGTGGGTGGGGAACAGAGCGTACTCAGAGCATCCCCCAGACAGTGGCAGGTCTGCACCAGGATGGCTTTCTGAGGCTGATTCTCCCAGGGCCCTCCCAGAGCCACCCCCATGGGCCACCATCTGCATCTGAAGAGCGCCTGCAACACCTTCCCAGCACCAGGCCCTCAGGAACATCATAATATGTTCCTGCTACAGCATGGAAGGCTCTCTCCCCTTCCTGGGCCCTGTGACTGGCTTCAGCTGGGTACTTCACACCCCTCACTAAGGATGTTCAGGATATATTTTATCAGCTGTTGGCTGGGCGTTAACTGCAAACAATATGTAAAAGCCTCTTTTAAAGGCGACACCGGTAGCTCAGTGGGTACGGCGCTAGCCACATACCTGGAGGCTGGCGGGTTGGAGCCCAGCCCCAGCCGGCTAAACAACAATGACAACTACAACAAAAAATAGCCGGGCAGTTGTGGTGGACGCCTGTAGTCCCAGCTACTCAGGAGGCTGAGGCAAGAGAATCGCTTAAGCTCAAGGGTTTGAGGTTGCTGTGAGGCCACAGCACTCTATGAAGGGCAACCTAGTGAGACTGTCTAAAAAAAAAAAAAAAAAAAAAAAAGCCTCTTTTAAAGATCCCTAAAAGGTGTTCCTGCCTTTCCATCCTGATCCTGTTGTGAAGGAGCATGACTTCAAATCCCGAGGGATGGCATCCCCTTCTCCCCAATAACAGATGCCAAAATGGTGTCCCACTTCCAGAAAAGAGGCAAGCCTACCGTGGAGCATTTAACATAACATGATGTGTTAATCACAATATTCCCACAGGGTCCTCTGTCTGGAGAATCAAAGCCCCAACCCAAGTCTAGGCACCTGAACTCACAGCCTCTCTGACAGAATGGGGCCGCCAGCCACACACAGACTCTTGGGGGCGGATTTTGTTCCTTGTGCTTCCCTGGGTTCTCCTGAGACAAGACTGGGAGAACTTCAGGGAGGCCCAGGCCTCACATCCTGGGATTGTTTTATTAATTTGAGAACTTCAGCGTTGGGCAAGGTGGCTCACACCTGTAATCCCAGCACTTCAGGAAGCTGAGGCAGGTAAATTGCTTGACGTCTGGAGTTCAAGACCAGCCTGAGCAAGAATGTCACTAAAAATAGAAAAACTAGTCTGGCATGGTGGCAGGCGCCTATGGTCCCGGCTATTCCAGAGGCTGAGGCAAGAGGCTTGCTCAAACCCAGGAGTTTGAGGTTGCCGTGAGCTATGGCACCGGGGCTCTCTACCCAGGGTGATAGAATGAGACTGTCTCAGAAAAAAAAATTTTTTGAAAATTATTCCTTTGAGCTCCTTGCAAAGACCTGAAGGTTGAAGGAGATTCGGGAAGACTGGACTAGAAGATCCACCCTAGTGTCACAGCTCCAGAGCCCAAGACAAGCACAGCTGGCAGGTCAGCAGAATATGTGGGACCTGCCACCTTCACACTCATTGTTTCCGGCAGGATGACAGCATCCTTAAAGGGAAACAGAGATTTTTGCTCTTTTGCCATCTCCGGGTGACTCACTCCAAGTCACTAATAGGGTTTTCAGAGCTCAAATCCATGAGCTCTGACACCAAGACAGTGTTCCTTCCTGGTCTTTCTCCCTTGGGAAGGGCCCTGGGACTCTATACAGCATGGCTGACCCTTGCCCCTTGCAACATGCTGGAGCCCAGGGAGGTCTGGGCCATGGAGTTCCAGCCTCGGTCTCCAAGCCCACCAAAGCTAGCCTGGCTAAGCTGGTTAAACTGTGGTGAAAAAAAGCAAACACTGGAGAGAGGGAAGAATGCCCTCCCTTCCCATTTGTCAGAGACTGAGAGTTTTCCCAGACACAGGACTTTAGTTTTAAAATAGGGACAGTCACAGGCAAACTGGGACAAGTCAGTATACTAGGTAAAGAAGAAGAAGAAACAACACCCCAGCAACAAGACATCTCCCCACCCAGGTACAGACACTCGAATGTCAGCCAACACCATAGCAGCAGTTTATGGCGGTTTCCGCTCCAATTGTCTGGCCCTCCGCATACCATACCTCCAGTGAAGCCGAGGTTTAATTTGTACTTGGCTAAATGATGTTTCTTTTCTCCAACATTTTCACCTTGGGTTTCAGTACAGTGGGCAAGAAAAAGTCATCCCGCGGCTGTCCAGCAGGCAGGACCAGAGGCTACGGGTGAGAGGGCAGGCTCCGCGCAGGCAGCCAAGGAAAACGGAGGCGCAAGCTGCAGCAAGAAACTGACATGTGCACATTTATTACTCAGAGGAATTACCAAGTGAGGTAACACTCCAGAAGAAACAACCTCCCAGAAGTGTCAAACGAAATGTATTCACAGCCATCCCGGAAGTTTACAGTTAAAGACATCCAAGAAAACCTCCAAGTTCATTTTTTTAATGAGATGTTTGGGGGAGGGGATTTCTGGTAGAAAGATGATTTTCCCTCAAGACAGACTAATATTAAAATATTAGTTCAGCAAACTCAGAAGAAGGACCAACTCAGATGGGAAATATTTATTTTCAAACCCAAACACAATTAAAACTTTTATAACAGTAAACTCGTATCTTAATCCTCCCCTTTTCACCAACAAAAATACATCCAACTCTAGCTTCAGTGGTTTCAAATCTCTAGTCTCACTTTTCTTCCTGGCTTTTGGCCAAAAAAAGTGGCCAAACCAACCCAAGCAAAAAACCAAGGTGTTAGATGTCTTTACCATATTTTATTTCATTTGAGTAGCCAAATTAAAAATTGGATTAATCATAGTGTTCTCTAGTTCCAGATGAGACAAGCCTGTGTGCTCAGTTTATTTGCCCAAATCAAGTCTCTGTAGCTGGCTTTTCACTTTTAATAATTACTTAACAAACATTATAGTGCAGCTATTATAAGCAAATCCCTTTTCCAGGGGTGCAGCCACCAGAGGTGCGCCTGCTGTCCTCAAAGGAGTTTCCTACCTGGGGAAAGCCACTTAGAGACGAATCCAGGAAGCAAACTGTGAAGTGATATGGACATACTAGACAAAGGCTGAGGACGGCAACAGTGAGGGCAATAAGCATTCTTAAAAGTGGCTCACACCTGTAGCATTCTGGGAGGCTGAGGCAGGTGAATTGCTTGAGCTCAGGAGTTCGAAACCAGCCTGAGTAAGATTGAGACCCCGTCTCTACTAAAAATAGAAAAGCTGAGCCCAAGAATTTGAGGTTGCTGTGAGCTATGACACTACAGCATTCTACTCAGGATGCCAGAGTGAGACTTTGTCCCCAAAAATCAAACAAACAAAAAGAGTTCTAAAAGATTTCCTAATCTCCAAAATGCTGTCACATCCCCTCATATACTTTATGCCATTTGATCCTTATAACCATTTGGGAAGGTAGTGATTACTATTGTTATTTTAGAGCTGAAGACAGTGAGATTCAGAGGGAAGTGATTTACGCCAAATCATTCGGAGTTGGTGGATAGCAGAGCCAAAATATGCCCCCCAAAGCTTCTGTCTTAGTCTATTTTCTGGTGTTAGGCCAGAATACTGTAGACAGGGTAATTTATATAGAAAAGAAACTTATTTCTTCTAGTTTTGGAGGCTGGGAAGTCCACGGTCAGGGAACCTGTACCTGGTGAAGACCTTCTTGCTGCAGTAACCACAACAATAGTTCACAGACAGAACCCTCATGACATAATCACCTCTTATCAGGCCCCATCCCCAGCACTGTTGCAATGGGGATGAACATACCAACACACAAACTTTGGGGGGCACATTCACACCATAGCAGCTTCCCACTGGTGTTCATGGACTCTACAGCCATCTCTAAGGGTTCAGCCATCTCAAAGGCTCAAAGACTCTCCATCTTCACGGTTGAAAGGGGGCTGTGGAGATGACCAACTCCAGCCGAAGCCATTTATAGATGAGTAAATTGAGCAACAAGAAGTTACTTTCCTCTCCAAGGCTGAAAACAGTGAACAACTGAGCTAAGACCAAAACCAAGGACTTCTTCTCCCTAACTAAGTGTATCACCCAGAACTTCCTCCCCGTCAATGTGGAACAACACTTTGTCCACTCTTTTTAGCATCCCTCAGGAAGATAGCAGAAGCTTAAGAAACAAACAAGAACATGCACAATTCAAGGAATGTCAGGCTGGGGGCTCGGGAGGGATGGGATTATTTCTTTCATCCCACTCCAAAGGCATACTGAAAATACTTCTGCTGGAAGGCAGAAGGAAGTAGATTTTGTGTTGTCTCTTCAGAACTCGTCCCACTGAAAATCCTCAATTTATCCTGGGAGTGTGTGCTGTGTGTGTTCTCCAAATGTGCATTGTACCAACAGGTCTGTGTGCTTCGACCATAAAAAGGCTCTGTTACTTCTCTTGGTCAAAGGTTTCAGGATGAATGTCCTGTAGCATGATACGTCAATATCAAAAGAGATCAGGTAACCCTGGTCAGTGGCCTATGAAGAGATTTCCTTTACAAGTAGGGAAAACTAATAAACCATTGTAGAAGGCATAGATGTTCTGCAAGGCACTCAAATTCCTAGGCTCCGTCTTAAAATAGGCTTCAAAGCTCACATTCATTTGTTTCCAAGGTACCCGTTTTCAGGTTTTGTAAGACCTCTTTTGAGGAACAAAAGTCTGCAAAGTTCTTGTTAAGCTCAAGCTTGTGAATTTGTTCTACCGGTAATTTTTTTTTTTTTAACGGTTCTTTGCCCTAGTAACTTACTGAAGAAATAGAGGGAAAAAAGAGCCTGTCAACATCAAATTATATCATTTAACAGACTTAAATGGCACCCATCATGTGTCAGGCATTATTCTATGTGCTGTGTGTAAATTAATTGATGCCACCTCCCTAACAACCCTATGAGATAAATGGTGTTATTCACTCTTGTGTTAAGGGGGGCAGGTTGTGCAATTTATTTATTTATTTATTTATTTACCTACTTATTTTGAAACAGAATCTCACTTTCTTGCCCTCGGTACAATGCCAGGGCGTTATAACTCACAGCAACCTCAAACTCTTGGGCTCAAGAGATCCACTTGCCTCAGCCTCCCAAGTGGCTGGGACTACAGGCACCTGCCACAATATCCAGCTATTTTTTTAAAAACGGGGTCTTACTCTTGCTCAGCAGGTCTTGAACTCCTGAGCTCAAGCGATCTGCCCACTTTGGCCTCCCAGAGTGCTGGGATTACAGGAGTGAGCCCCCACACTCAGCCTGGGTTGTGCAATTTGTGAATATGGGGGTCAGAGTCAAACCCTGGATGTCTAACTTCAGATTTATACTCTTACATACTACATTTTATTGCTTCTCCTTAGGAGAATGAATAAAACCTTGACATGAAACATTTAGCAATGTTCAGAGAGAAATAGGGAGGTAGAGCTCTGAACCAAGGAGTCTAAGGCCTGAGTTCTGAGCAGCCACAGGGGTGCCCAGGCTGGGCGCTGTCCCCGGCCCCGCACTCAGCATCCTGCACCTCCCTGACCCCTCCCTGCTCCTGCGGCATCCCTGAGTTCCTCTAGCCTTCTGACTTCTCTTTCATAGTATTCACTGCCATATAGGAAGCTATTTAACTTATTTGTTTAACTTATTTGTTTTACACATACTGTTGTCACTCTCTCCAAGACGTAAACTCTAGGAAATCAAGGATTTGGGAAAGGTTTTTCTCTTTTGTTCATTGATGTCTCCCAAGCACTTAGAATAGTGCTTGACACATGATAGCGGCCAAACAAATATTTGCTGAGAAAGAGAAAGAGAGAGAGAAAGAAAAGGAAGAAAGAAAAAAGAATGCTCAAATGCAGATTGTGTGCTTCCTCTGAAATAGGAGATGAGTTAGATGGCTTCTATGTCTCTTCCAAATCAAACAACGTCTTGGAGTATGAAAACAACCCAAACCAGGATTTTCAAAACATAGTGACCACAGGGATTAATGAAAACTCACACCCAGAAAACCTAATTCCCATACCTATAAAATGGGCATATGATGAACTGGTCGAAAGTTCTAAAGGACTGTGAGCCTCCAGCATAAGAAAGCTCAGTCAGCTCCACTGTGCTGCACTGGGGTGGCAGGCATGACCACCTGTGTCACTCTGAGTGCAGACAGTGTGTGGCCTGCAGCAAGGGTCTGAACCGCCTCAGGCCTGTGGTAGACCAGCCAACCAAGAAGGAGGACCAGCTTCCTCCAGCGGAGAGCCCCTCAAGCTCGGCTTCTGGGGACCACTAATTTGCTTTTGTTCAATAGCCTCGATTCCCAGACGCACCTGTCTCCTCCCCACCCCCAGCCTTCTGTACAAACTTTGGCTAGGGCTTTGGCTCTCTCCTAGACGGCAGGCTTCCTGAAGACAGGCCTCCATGGTCATTTCATCTTCCCTTTCCCAGAATTTCCAGAACATCAGTACCAGATGTTTATTGATGGCTAATAGATGTCTTTCCCCATCCGAATTAGCTTGAGAGCGTATAAAGCAGTCTTGGCAGAGACGCACTTATAGTGGAAATTTATCTCTTGTTCTTCCCTCTGCTGCCATCCATTGTACCGGCATCTGCCAAGACCCTGATGTCTGTCACTCAGGCCAGGGCTCAAAATCAGAGGTGAATGATAGCCAGAGCTGCCTTAAGGGAGCCCATGGCTGTAGGGGGTCTGGGAGGGTGATGAGGGCAGCTCTTCTGCCTCCAGAGGAGAGAGAGGATAAGTGTGTAAGGACTTAAAGCTATAAAGTCAGAGAGCTGGCAAGGTCCGCCTGAGGCACTGGAAGGTGTCCTGAAAGAGATAACATTGGGTTTTCTGTTGGAGGTCAAGAAGAATTTCAATACACGGAATTGAAACCACAAGGAGAGAATGCAGTGAAATAAGTCAGAGAGGAGATAGAGCGACCAGCCCAGGCTAGCCTGCCTGCAAGGATGAGTGTGCAGCAGGCCGCGGGAGATGGAGCTGGTGAGCTGGGGGAAACAGACTCTGTCAGGCTGGAGGATGGGGACTTGAGACTCTAAGTGGCAGGGAACTATTGGAAGTTTGTACGCAAAGTTGGGGATTTAAATGGATTAATATAAACCATGATGTAGGTTCATATTAATGAAGACAAGATAGGCAAGACAAGAGGTGGGGGGACGACGATGTGGGCAGCAAGGAAGCCAGTGTCTCATAAAGAGCACTGGTCAGGTCACTAGGAGACCCTAACCCTAGCCCTGAGTTCAGCCACTAAATCCAGATGGGATCGCCATCTGCATTCTGTGAAGTGAAGTAGTTCAATGAGATGATCTCTGTGCTCCATGTAAGCTCTATGACATATTGATCTAGCTGACACAGGACATCTTCTCCAACAGTCTAAAAACTGCTATTGGAATGCAGAGGTGGTTTCTCATGCTATTGAAAGGACCATTTCAATTCTTCTGTGACTATAGCAATTACTTTATAGATAATTGCAGAGCTACACTGGGTGGCACATTTGCTCAGCTGGGTCAGGAAAGGCAAATATGTGATTTTTTTCACTTTGGTTTTAATATTTTAGGTATATATTTATGATCCACCTAATGCAAAAAAGTTTTGTGCTGTATCATATAAAGAACATAAGAAAGTAGTTAACCCAACAATGAAAAACAAGAAACCAATAGATTTAGAAGAGAGAGAATGGAATGTAAGAGGTATAAGAGAGCATGGAGTTTGGCTCTGAGCTTCCCAGCAGCCAGAGCAAAAAAAGAACATGGTAGGAATTGTATTGTGGCCTCATTCATCCAAATAGTTTTCTGTCTTGACAGTTAGAGTTCCATCTAGCACCCTTAGGTAGCCCCCTTATGGAATCCAAAAACATAAATTGGGGTGATTGAGTTAGGCTGAAAGACTCTCAGGTGCTCAATTAACTTGAAGTCATTTTACTTTCTTTTGGCTCAGGGATATACAAAGGAGGTGCAGAGGTTGCTGAGTGATTTGGGGCCTATAAAATGTAAATGAACTGAAGCCTTTTGAACATCAATTCGAAAAGGGTGCCTCATTTTCTCGTCTGAGAATGAGGACCTGTGGGGGATTTAAAGTGCATTTTACCTGGTTTTCAACATAGACCAGCAAAGAGATGCCTTTGGCAAGTCCACTGGCCTCACATCTCTAAGGCACGGGCCTAACCAGGATGAAGAGGACCTCCAGTTCTAACCTACTATGTGCACTAAGAAAATGGCCAAAACTGGGAGGGATCCACACAGCCTGGGATCTCCCATGTCTGATCGGGCAAACTGTGTGGCCAGGCAAAGCTGTTTCATTCTGAACTTGTTTTCGTCTTAGTAAAGCAAAAAGCTTTTTCAGCTGAGAGCTAAAAAAAATCTGTGATGAATGAAACCACAGAAAAATAACCACGTACAACTTGTCACCCAAAAGACAAATAGGTTATTTGTACACGTTTAGTTCTGAGATGCTGAGTGCCTCATGAGCAAGGGTCTTCTGTCCCACCAGGTGAACTCTCTGAAACTTCTTTTTTTTGCAGTTTTTGGCCTGGGTTGGGTTTGAACCCACCCCCTCCAGCACATGGGGCCCGCATCCTACTCCTTTGAGCCACAGGCGCCGCCCCTGAAACTTCTTCTTAACGGGAAGCTGAATTATGCCTCCCTCCAATCCACTGGTACTGGCTTTGTCCTCTAGAGCCTACAAAGGTTGATGGTGTTTCTACAGGGCAGCCCTAGTAGCCACAACACTGCCCTGTGTGACAGCAATGGCAAGTAGAGAGAGATCTACTACCCGTCAGGGTTTCAATGGGATGCCAGTGTCTCTCCTGCACCTGGCACTTGATCTGGGCTACATGGCTGTCACTTCATGAGTTACAATTGGGTAAATCATGCTGTAAGTTCATTGAAGGGAGGGACCAACTTTCACCTTTTCATCCTGCTGCAATGCTTAGCCTCAAATCCTGCACAGGTTCTAGTTAAGTTTCATGAATGAATTCTTCTTGGAGACAAACTATGCTGTATACCAAAATATAAATGAAGTCCCCTCCACCCCAAGTGGGGACAATGACTATCCCCCCAAACTGGGATGTAGTGGAAGCTAATTTTATTCTCTAAGACTATTTATGGTTGCTGCTTAAGGAAGTTTAGTACTATTAAGGAAAAGATTGAGTTGCATCATTTAATTGCTATTTATTTTCATAAACATGAGGTATTTCAAAGTGCTATAAGATGCAGCACTAAATATATACATTTTGAAGAAATTAAACACAGAACTTTGCATTTACCCAGTTCTATGCACCAAACATGAACAAATACATTAACAGGAAGAAACAGGCTAGGAAAAAGGCATATATATATATAGTAAATTTCTTTACAAAAGTTTCTTAGTTCAAAAAGTGATAAAGTAATATCTACTCAAAACTTTCACAACTCATTTTCATACGAAAATATAAGTATCAAATTTAGTTATGTATCAGCATCATACTAAAGTATACAGGCAGTGTAAGAATTAGTACAGTACATAACAGAGATTAACAATATATTTGTATACAAAACATGCTCCTCAAACATTGAGGTATTATTACAGTACTTAGGTATGAACTTCCAGTCTAATACTGGCCGCAAAAGCCACCTCTCATTACCCAGGACGTATACAAAAGGCAGGTGTGTCAATGGTATTTACAGAAATGTTCCCCAGGGGTATCACATGGCAACCCCTTTAACGTGGCATCTGCTGGAACTTAAGCACCATTTTTAAAAGAAGGAATGACTTTCTGCTGTTTAGAACGTGGAACAAACAAGGTGACTTCAACAGCCCCAGAGGCTCCCAACTGTCAATGAACTCTCACCGCTGTCCCGGAGGTGAGGTGGAGGAGGCCGCAGGGCCACCAGCATCCTGACATGCAAGCAGAGCCCCACTCAGGTGGTCCTGCTCCCCACCCAGAGCCATACTCGACAGGGGACCGATTTGAAAGTAAACCAACATTCTTAATGTCAACACAATGTTTGTTTAAAAAAAAAAAAATCAAAATGTGCAAAGTGGCAGTGACTGTCCAGTTTTGAGAAGCGTTTAACAAGTCCGAGCGTGTTCAAGTTTCTTTAGCAACTGCTGCTGTCTTGCCTGCAATTTTTCCTTTTCCTGCAAAAGCTGCTGCTCCTCGGCCTGAAGGGAGTGGACGTACTCGGTGGCCTTTTTCAAAATGACCACCTTGGCGGCCTTCTCGTTCTTCATCAGCTCCGGCACGTGGTCCCTGAGCGTGAGGAAGCTGGACCGCAGGTCGTTGCGGCGCTGGCGCTCCAGGATGTTGTGGTTACGGCGACGCTCGCTGTCCTCCGAGTCAGAGTTGCGTGGGCTCAAGCTCTTGGCCTTTGGGGGCACGACACTCTTGAGGGGACGTGGGGACACCTCGCTCTTAATCTTCTTCTGGGGCGGTGCATCCTCACTCTCCACATAGGGAGACGGGGCGGCATAGTTGTGCTGCTGGTGGATGGGGAGGCATCGTTTTAGGATCAGCTCACTGGACTGGGCCCTCCCAGGGCCCAGTGCATTCTTGGGACGCATGGTGATAGTGAACGTGGTGACAGCCTTGCTATTGGAGGAGGAGCGCCGCTTCTCCACGGTGACCACATCGATTTCCTCCTCTTCATCTTCCTCTTCGTCATCTTCATCGTCTGTGAGAAAAAGATGGAAGTTACTCTCATGGGAGACATGAATTAACAAAACCCACATATCTGTCCATATTAACATATGTCTATGTCTCTTCCAGTAGGCTCTGGGAGTTTGCTATTGTGATGGATACATCAACATAAATGTGGCCCCAAATGCATTTGTTTTAGATTTCTTTAAGTTAAATATATCTAGAAATACTCTGTCCTTCCCCACACCCCTACCGAGCTTCCAGTCTCCACTTAGGACTTTATCAAGTGGTAGAAATGTAAAGAACCCAAGCTTTGGGGTCAAAGGAGGAATCTGGTGGCTCTGTTACAGATTGTTTGCAGGGCCCTGAGTTAGAGTTATTCAACCTTTCCCAGCCTCAGTGTCCTCCGCTGTTAAATGGGATAATACTACGTTGACAAATATTAGCATAGAGCTATGCCCAGCAGACAGACAACTCAGTAAATGGAGCTTTTATCTTAATCACCACTCTGCCCTGCAGATTATTTACATTTCTATCTCCACACTTAAAAATTAAGACTCATTTTAGAAGCCTCGTTTAGCAATTTACACATGGTTGTGTTTGATTTTAAGTCCTTAAACAAACTTGAGGAACAATTTAATTAACCAAGGAAGAAAAACAACTTTTCTTCCACCAACCTGAGTTTCCCTACAGTAAGGAGTTTTTCATCTAACAACCATCAAATGTTAACTACAAAGCCATAATCCAGTCAGCACAAACCCCCAAATGGGAGCAGCTCCCCTCAAATCACCGATAATAACAGCAACAACAAAAACAAATACATGTAGCATCATGCGTGCATTCCCCTCACCCCCATTGACCACCACACTGGGGTAGAAAATTATTGTTGAAAATGCAAGCATGAAAATCAAAACACATCTTCTGCTTGATCTGAAGGGGACCGGAAAGCTGAACAATTGTGGGATTTGTTCTAAAGCCGAAATGTGAGGCTGTTCCAGTCTGTGGGTCCCTTTAAGCCAATGTTTTGGTTTTCTGCCAAGAAGACAGCTGTTGGAAGGAAGTGCTTCCTCACTGAAAGCTGTCAAGGCACCGACATTAAAGGGGCAGAGCAGTTTCAAACTGGGGCTTATCACCAAGTTTCCTTCCAGGAGCCTCAGAAAGCTCTGTCCTCAGCCCTGAAGGAAACTTAAGTTTCTTGTCCACCTACATTCTGAAAACACTGGTTTTCAACATCCAAGGGGCCCCAACTGCCTGCTCCAAGGACAAGGACTATTTCAGCATTGAGGTGGAGTTCCCTGTCTCCAGAGCCCCAACCAAAGGCTTGGTTTTAACCTTTCCCTTCAGTTTAAGATAAACAAACTCACACAACACAACTAATCAAGGAATATGTGCATTCCTGGAGAGGCCAAGTGCCCACCTTCACCTTCAAAGGCACTAGCCTACAAAACACAATTCAGATCTCAAAGTCGGCCTGGAATTCAGGCCGTAGGACAAAACACGGCCCAGTTGTCACTGCACCCTAGAAAGAGGAGGCCCCTTGAGGATGTACACAAGTGCGGTTGCACTTGCCGCCAGCTGCGGAATGGAGCGAGGGAGGGGGACCCTCACCACCCTGAGTCTATGAGATCTTGGTCTTTTTACTGGCCACGCATGTCGCCGCCTGCTGGCCACGCACCAGGAGCAAAGAGCCCACCACCCACCGAGTAAGGGGGGTGGTGGTGCCTAGCTTTGGGGGGAAAAAAAAGGAAAAGAAAACCGACTCTAGCCATCTGTGCAATCTCCTCCTAACTTCCTCTGCTCTAAATAGGATTTTGCACAGCCCATGTGTCTTCGTGGGATGCCTTTCCCCAACTCTGACCTAGAACAGAGTCCCTTTCCGCTCCGGCTCCGGCGCTAACAGGTTTCTGTCCACGCAAAGCACCCAGCAGCCCCCTAAACCTCCACCCAGTTCAGCCACCAGTTTTTACCAATTTTATTCCTTGCACAGCGTGGCAAAAGAGACGCGGGGGGCGGGGAGAAGACCAGTAATGGCCCAGAGGAAGGTTCCCCGGGGCAGGGTGGAAGGAACTTCAGCGAAGGTGAGACTTGAGAATTGCCTCTTTACCCTGGGGACAGGCCAGTCTTCGAGGAGACAGGACCTCTGCCACCCGCGCTGTGTCCAAAATGCTCTCCAAAGCCAAAACATTAACACTAAACAAAGGGGACAGCGACCCCCGGCTCCAGTACGCTAGGGAGGGTGCCAGGCCCGGGCTCGGTCTTTACCTGAGTCGCTCAGAGTGTCTTCTCCGGAGGTGCTGAGGGCCTTGTGGTCGCCGCCGCTGGCCGGACGGCCGCCTGTGCGTGGAGGGATGGCCACCAGGGACCCGGCTGGGGCGGCGGCGCTCGCCCCGGAGGAGACCGCAGCGCCCGCCGCTAGGACAGTGGCCGGGGCGGCGGGCGCGGGCGCCGGCTCGCGCTTGTTCACTGGGAAAGGGAAGACCACAGCGGGATCCACGCACTCGGCTGCTGGGTGGGCCAGCTCGGCGGGCAGGGAGGCTCCGGCGCGGCCGGCTCCCGCAGCCCCTCCGTGCCCGTGACCCACCGGGCTGGCGGCGCCCGCGCCCGGGGCCGGGGTGGCGGAGCTGGTGGCCGGGGGCCCGCGGCCGTGCTGCAGCTTCTCGCTCACGGCGCGCTCCAGCTTCTCGCGGGCGGAGAAACCGCTCCACATGCAGTCCTGGAGGATGACCGGGTTCGGGGTAAGGCTGCCCAATCCCCCCAGGCCGAATGTGTCCTCCTCGGCTGGGATCCCCCACAGGTCGTTCTCGGACAGCACCACCTCGGTGGCCCAGTACGGTTGGTGGTGCGTGTAGAACTCCGGGTAACCGTGGCTGGGCGACAGCGGGGGCGTGGGCAGCAGCTCAAACTTCTTCCAGATGTCCTCCCCCGGGGGGGTCGAGTCGGGGCCGCCAAAGTAGAAGTCATCTTCGTCCGGGTAGAAGCAGGGCTGCAGCGAGTCAAACTCGAGGTCTGGGTTCTTGCAGATCATCCCCGGCATGATGGACGTAGAGCAGCTCGGCATCGGCTCGCCTCCGGGCGGGCGACTGCAGGCTTCTTTCCGCTGCGCTCGTTTTAATACCAGGGGTGCTTCCTTCCCGTGGGGGGCGCGGAAGGCGGGGACCCGCACCAATCTCCAACACTGCAACCGACAGACACACCGGGAGAGGGTGGGCAAGCGGAGCAGACTGGGGGGTCTGGCAGCGGGCGCCCCCTCCAGTCCGGTTCCCCAATCGCCCCTCCAAACCCCCCACTCCGCCCAGTACTCCCGAAGGTGAAGGAAGTTCTGGCTCTCTGTCGCTCCTCCATCCCTCCCTCCCTCCTTTTGTGTACAATCTGTCTACGACAGGGGGTGGGAGGGGGCATGCAGATGCAGGGGGTGGTGGCGTGGCTCCGCAACTTTGGAAACTGCCTTTTCATTCACACAAGGCACTGCCTGGGGGAGGGGTCTACTCTAGGCTGCAGAATTCTAGCCCTCACCAGAGCCACGCCGACGACCCCACTTGCACCAGTGTGGAGCCAGTTGCCCTAAGGAATCCCAGGGCCCTCCGACCCAGCTACTGGGTATGGAATTTGGTGTACCCTCAAGCCTCCGTTGTAAAAATGCAACCTCGGGGGTGCAAACGATACCAGGGGATTTAGGAAACTTTTCAAATGAAAAAGCCTTTCTCCAGACAGAGACCAACAAGGGGCACCGCAATCCACAAATCTCCCCTCCAAATTTGAGCAGACGCCCCTCGACATTTACTCGGCAGCAAGAATCCACATAAGCTCCTGCCCGTAGCTTATGTGGAATCTCTCTAACCCCACCCCCGCTCTTCCAAACCTCCAACAGCGTCCGCTTCCAAGGGGAGGGGAGGCTAAGCCCGGGTTCCCAGGAATGGTGCAGGGGCACCCGCACGGGGAGGGTCTCTGGGAGAGACGCGTCTCCTCCGAGCCGGGGCAGCCGTGACCCAGATTACCACCGCGGCGGCCTCGCCCCACCTAGCTCCCTTCTTCCTCCAGGGACACCCTTAGGAGAAGAACCCCAGCTCCGGGTAGGGACGCACCGGCTCTTGTTCAGCTCAAACACAGACAGATCCAGAGCAGGGGTAATTTCTTTTCACAGAAGCCATTACTACCCCCCTGGCAAGGGCTGCAAAAGGATTAGGGCGGGTCTCTCCTAGCCCTCTCCTAGTCTCCCCAGTGCCTTCTGGGCTGCAACTGGCTTTTCAGGGAAAACCCCGAGGTGTTTTAATTTTGGAAGCAAAAACAGTCCCCAGGGCATATTCGGGCGCCCGGCGCGCGAGTGGCTATCCCGTCCTGGGCTAGCCTTGCCGCGACGCTCGCCGATCCCGCGGCGCGGGGCGGTTTGCAAGCCCGGCTCCTTACCTCCCGCCGACTGCCGGGGATCCAGAGGCGATTCTGCGCGGGTGTCTCCGAGTGGGCCCGGGGGCGGGGGGCCTTGGGTGGGTGCAGTCTGCGCGCTTGCGCCTGGCTAGTGCTCGCTCGGCTCCAACCCAGTTCCCAGGAGCCCCCCGCATCCACCCAGCGCGTCCAGACAGATGACTGTCACTGGCTGCGCTTTGAAGCTCGGGGGATATTATTAACTGAAAAATCTGACACACCCGGGGGGCGGGGAGAGAAGGGGGCTGTGGCGCAGACGAAGGGGAGGGAGAAAAGCAGAGGAAAGCGGCTTTACTCCGCCCTCTTGATTTCCATAAAAATCAGGGGAGGCGCCAAGGCTTTCGCGCCAAAAGCCACTTGCTTTTCTTTGCAGAGAGGAGGCTGCAAAGCTGGGAAGCCCGGAGTGTGCTCCTCCCGCCCTTTTGGACCCCCAGGCATGCAGTGGGTGCAGTCTGCGAACCAGCTGCGCGCCGAGCGGTGCAATGCAGCGCTCACCCTGTGGGCCTGGCAATTGCTTGGCATTAAAAAAAAAAAATTCCAGAGGTCTCGGGGGGGTGTGTCGGGGAGGTGAGACCGAGGCTTCTAACCCAGCCCCGCCTTGACTGGGTTCGTGTGCAACTGAGCTTGAGGCCGACGTCGTGCAAGGCCGTGCAAAGGGTTTGCTCATGTGTAATCCCGAAGGAAGGCTAGACCCACGGTGCAAAACGGGGGTAGAAAGGATACGCCCATTTAGGAACGAGACTGTTGGCTGTTTCCAGTTTCAAATTGAAAGGAGGGGCACACACCCCCCCCCTTGTTTGAAAATAAATAAATAAGTACGCGCTGCGAGGGTGGCGCCACTGTGGTTTCTTCGGCCGAAGGCGACACCTCGCGGAGACCGAGCAGAAAGCCGAGCAGCCGAGCCCTGGTTCGGACCTTGAGTGGAGCCCCTTCGCTACCCTCGCGACGTTCCCTGGGACTGTCAGCTGTCCTCACGACTGTGGAGGGCTGAGGGGCCAAGCTCAGGTTCACAGGGGAGTGAACATCCACGGCAGCTCTTCCCAGGGCTCCTAAATTAACCTTTCAAAAACCAGTTGGATCTCATAGAAGGAACTGCTGTCTACACCTCCTAGAGACCAAACTTATGAAGCCCAAATCGTTGGAGGCAAAAAGGAAAGTTGTGTGAACTAAAATAAAATCTTAAGGCTCCCTTCCCAGGTGGCTGACTGGATCCCCTAAAACGGAGCTGCTAGCCGTGGGAAAGTAGATCAGACTAGCCTCATCATGTACGAACCAGACTGTTCCCTCCTAAGAGGTGTTCTTTGTGACTCATTACCAGTCCTAAGGCTAGGCAAGACATACTCACAGGTCCTCAATACACACAACAAACCACTTGAGTCTGGGCATAACTCCTTGTAATTTGTCTCTGATTAACAGACCCTTATCTTCATTCAAGAATTCCTTTTGCCTAACTCCTGGACTAATAGAACCTAACTCTTTCAGCCATTGGTCAGCTAAAGAACCTTTAAACCCAACTATATAACTTGTAAGCCCCCCACTTTCAGATGTCCCACTTTTGGAGCCAAACCAATGGCTGCCTTCCATGTACTGATTTATGAATTGACCTGTAATTCTCCCTAAAACGTATAAAACCAAACTGTAACTCCACCACAAATCTACTTGCTCAAGGTTTCTTGGACATGGCTCTGAGTCCTGGACCTCAAACTTAGCTCAGAATAAACCTCTTTAAATTGTTTTACAGAAGCCAGGTGTGGTGGCTTATGCCCGTAATCCTAGCACTCTGAGAGGCTGAGGCAGGAGGCTCCCTTGAGCTCACAGGAGTTCAAGACCAGCCTAAGCAGGAGCAAGACCCCTTTTCTACAAAAATAGAAAAAGGAGCTGGGCCTGTGGCAGGCACCTATAATACCATCTACTCAGGAAGCTGAAGCAGGTGGATCACTTGAACCCAGAAGTTTGAGGTTTCTGTGAGCTAGGCTGAGGCCAAGGCACTCTAGCCTGGAACAACAAAGTAAGACTCTGTTTCAAAAAAAATTATTTTACGGTGTATGGTTTCTTTTCTGTCAACAGCTGCTGCCACTATTTAGCCTCTTTGTGCTTCGGTTTCAACTGTGAAATAGAATAGAGTTTTGATAAATGAGAGTTACAAAAGCACTTAAAACTGCCCAGCCCATAGTAACTGTCAGCTACGATTATTATTACTATGACCAGATTATGGCAAGTTGACACCTCCCCGTCTGGCATCAGCCTTTGCCCTCTCCCATACCATCACGACTGTCAAGTCCTCACTCTACTCTGCTCAGGCTTTCTCAAGGGTATGCTTGTTTGGGGGAGCGATAGGGTCAGACATTATCCAGGAACAACCCAGGTCTCCTGGGTAGCCCCTTTCACAACTAAAATACACAGTGAGGTGGGATTTTCCCTTGAAAAACATTCCTTAGACTTGTTTGGGAAGGGGAACCTGTCCCCACACACATACCCCACCCCTGGATGGGAAGGCTTCCCTACCTCCCCCTTTTCCTCCAAATTGGAAATGCTGCTTTCTTTCCTCCCCCATTCACCTAGCATTGGAACTAGTTATGGTTGGAGGTGCAAAAGGTCAGGAGGCAACTCATAAAATGCTTCAGGATTAGCATTTGTGAAGGCCTCTGGGCCCTGACCCCCGGATGCCTATATAATTCTGGGGAGAGAAACAGATTCCCAGAGCTCTAGGAAGTGGCCCATGAATGAGGATGAGCTGCCCTTGTGAGCACCTTTCTTATTAGTATTTCCCACACATATGTAAAACACTTCACCCTGGCAAAAGCCTTTTACACCCCACCCCCCTTTCTACTTCTCCTTAACCCCTTAGTCTAAACCACGCCCTGGAGAATCCTGGCTCTTCCTGCAGAGCACTTGCCTCCATTTGTAATTATCTATGCCTGGGAGTATTTGTTTAATATCTGCTTCCTGTGACACTGTGGAAGATAGTCTTAGTCTCCCTCCCTAATCTGCGAGCTCCAGGAGGAGAGGTGGATCTGTTTTGCTCCAGAAGAGATTCTTAGGGCACAGCAGGGTGTCTGTATACAGTAAGCCTTGATGATGTTTTCAAGATCACACAATGAGTTCGTCAAGGCTGCCAGGTCTTATGTGGCAGGATTGTGAAAATAGGCCAAGATGGACCCAGCTGCTCCCTTTCAAAGTCCTGTCTTGGTCTTCCCACAGAGAATGCCTGTCACCTCACCAGGCCTTTTGCTATGTTGAGGGACAAGGTGTAGCAGGAAAAGGGGACGGGGAACAGAACAGGAGACTTGGTTACTCTACCTGCCTCTGAGCAAACCATTTATCTTTCCTGGACCTCAATCTCTAATCTCCTGCTTTTAATGAAACCCAGTAATTACTGACAAGTCTGAATCTGAAGGTTAACCGAATGATAAAATTCAACAAATATTTATTAGTTACCTTCATTTGCAAGTGGAAAGATAAAAGACTTTGTACATGGAGGAAACATGCTAATGCTCGTTCTTAGTCTGCTTTTAGAGAAGTTTGAAAAATCGCTCTTAAAAATGTTGAAACCCTCAGATTATGTGAACACACACAAAACTAATCTTTAGATGGCTTCAAAGCCAAGGTTTTGCTCTGTACTGCTGTGATTTCAATGTGTCTCCTCCCCAACCTCTCAAAAAGCATGTGTTGGAAATTTAATCCCTGCTGTATCAGTATTGGGAGGTAGGACCTAATAAGAGGTATTTAGCTCTAAAGAGCTCTGACCTCATGAACCTATTAATGCTAATAATAAAAGGGCTTGAGTCTGGAAGTCTGAGTCTTTGGTCTTCCTTGCTCCTCCAGCCATGGAGATGTAGCACCAAGGCCCCTCAAGATGCCAGCACCTTGATATTAGATTTCCAGCCTCCAGAAATATGAACTATAAATGTCTTTTCTTTATAAATTATCCAGCCTTTGGTGTTCTGATGGTTCAACACAAAATGGACCAACACATACAGCTACTGTGTCCTGAGCCCCTTGGCAGATTCAGAACTATGGTGAGTGAAGGCACAGCCTCAAGGAGCTCACTGTGGACCAGGGAGGGAGGTACACACCTAAGAGGGACACTTCAATTTAATGACCAACTGATAGGATAGAATTATGCATAGGATTTAGCTTATAAACAAAGTGATTTTAAGGGGGGAGTCTGTTTTTCAGTTTATCAATCTCTTCTTTACTAAAACAAACACACACAAACTATACAGACGTTTGCGCAGTCAGAAGAGCCCAACCCGTGACTGACTTGGGAATCAACAACCACTAGATGTTTATTACAGATCACGAGTTAAAGAGCTTGCTGGGTCCAGCCTTGGACCCTATGTCCCTACCCTTCTATCCCCCCAAACATGTAAATTTTTACTGACTAAATAATTTAAAAATCAATTGCTTCTCTGGGATCAACTGACTCTTTATATGGGGGGGGGAAAAAAGCAACGGTAGCTTCTTGCCTTACGCAAATGCAAAAAAGGAAAAAAAGGCTGGATTTAAGATTTAAATGGAAATATTAAGACTATGTAAGTATAAGAAAAAATATGAATTGGCATTCTTTCTAGGACAGATAGCCTAGAAACTAGGAAGAAAAAAAATTAACATGTTTGACTGAAATAAAAATGAAAATGTATAGTTAAAACAGACCCTAAATAAGCCAAGAGATGACAACAACAGAATCATAAAAAATACTGGCCCCATAAGTAAGAGGCAAACAGTATGTCTCATGTAGACAAAGAGATCCTGCAAATTGAAGAGAAAAACCACCAGGTAGAAATAAGAGTGTAGGAGGAGCTGGTAATTCACTGACTAGGAAATGCAAAGTGTCAATAAACATATGAAAAGATGTTCAACTTAACCAGCAGTCAGGGAAATGCAAATTCAGTCTCAAAGGCATTAACATTTTGGGGTCTAGCAGGTTGCCCAAAATGTTGGCAAGGCTGGGCTTTGCCTTCTCATACTGGTATATATACCAGTCCCAAGAGGAAAACCAACTCCACTCTTCAGACTCCATCCTGCAATCTAGTGATCCAGTATAAAACAAATACATGAAAACATATAAGCAAGCGTATATGCTGCCGCATTGTTCTCCAGATTGCTGTCAATAATCTAAATGCCCATCAATAGGAGATGACATAGAACACATCCACAGGCAGTGGAATTACTAAAAACAACTTGTTAGGTTTATAGGTACTGACAAGGAACATTTCATCAGTATGAAATAAAACAAGCAAGGTGTACGTCAGCGTGCCTGCCATTTTTTTACTTAATTTTTATTAAATCATAACTGTGTACATTTATGGGGTACAATGCCATGATTTGATATACAATGTGGAATGCTTAAATCACACTGATTAATACAACCATCACCTCATTTACTTATTTTTTGAGGTAAGACATTTATAATATATTCTTTGTTGTTTTGAAATGTACCCTTGCATTGTGCACATTAGGCGAGATCCTACAAAATACCCTCCTCCCTCCCCTGCCCTCTCCCTCCATTCCTCTCCTTCTTTCTGGACTATATTTGCATTTTATCATTCACATGAATGTGTAAGTGATTATATATTGGTTTCATAATAGTATTGAGTGCATTGGATACTTTTTTTCCATTCTTGATTTACTTTGCTAAGAAGAATATGTTCCCGCTCCATCCAGGTAAACATAAAAGATGTAAAGTCTCCATCTTTTTATGGCTGCATAGTATTCCATGGTGTACATATACCACAGTTTGTGGCATTTTGGATATATGTATACTTAGCTATATCTACATAAACCCACTAACAAACCAAGACAAGTGTGTAATAGGTTGTTAATAGTAGTTTACTTTGCTTTTTTTTTTTTTTTTTTAGAGACATGAGTCTCACTTTGGTAGTGCCGTGTCATCACTGCTCACAGCAACCTCCAGCTCTTGGGCTTAGGCAATTCTCTTGCCTCAGCCTCCCGAGTAGCTGGAACTACAGGCACCCACCACAACGCCAGGCTATTTTTTGTTGCAGTTTGGCCGGGGCTGGGTTTGAACCCGCCACCCTCGGTATATGGGGCTGGCACCCTACTCACTAAGTCACAGGCGCTGCCTTTTTTTTTGTGGCGGGGGGAGACATTATCTCACTCTGTCACCCTGGGTAGAGTGCCGTGGCATCATACCTCACAGCAATGTCAAACTCTTAGTCTCAAACTATCCTCTGGCTTCAGCCTCCTGAGTAGCAGGGACTACAGGTACCCACCGCAACACCCAGCTATTTTTAGAAATGGGGTCTCAATCTTGCTCAGGCTGGTTTCAAACTCATGACCTCAAGTTATCTGCCTGCTGTGGCCTCCCAGACTGCTAGGACTACAGGTGTGTGCCACCGTGCCTGGCCTAACAGTGGTTTACTTTGAAGAATAGAATCAGGCAGGTGGAGGGAGAAACGTTCCTCATGATATAATTTTTTTGAAGCAGGGGATTGGATTATGAGCAAATTTAATTTTTTCATTTTTGTAATTTAAAAAACTTGTTTTGTTTGTTACTCCCCAATGAAGTTAATCATTCTGAGGAAAGTAAAGGACTCATTGGTGAAACCTAAAGCCACCTCCAAATATCTCCTTTCCTTCCCAAGCTGGTTGGCATTCTTCCTTCCATCCATTCTGCTGCTGAACTGAGTCAGTTGAGAGTGGGTTCAAAGAGACCAAGATGGGCCAAAATGGGCTCTGGTTTAATTAAGATTAGAATCAAACCAACCAAAGCCATTTAAAGTATACGATGCTGAATGTGCCCAAGGCAAGGCACCTATTTTTTAATTTCTCAGACTGGAGGGAAGTTTGAGACTCAGCATTGAAAGAGTTTTGGAGGTGGAGAATTTTATTGGTAATGGCATAATTACGTTTAAAACAAAAATTATCCTCATTTAATCCCAGTTATTTAATTCCGATTGGGAAAATGGAAGTGTCCAGCAGGCCCTGGACTGCCCTCAAAGATAGATTTTGCTTCCTTTGAGGCAGCTCAAAGGTCCTGTGAAGACTTCCCTCCCACTGCACTCATTACAGAGACTTGGGGTGAGGACTGAGAGGGGTGAAGAGTAAAGATGTGTTGTAATCTACAAGGAGTTATGTGGGGTGCAAGGCAATATTGTTGCTGTGGAGTTGGAATTCTCATTTCCCTTAGTTTTCCTCATGCTAAAGCCAAGATTGGAGAGATGTCCCAGAAAGCACACAGATGTTCAGGGCCAGGCTCCCTGGGGAGGGGGAACAGGCTTCCCTTTGTGGCCCTCCAACTTGAATTTAGTCAGTGCACCAGAAGGGTCCACACTTAGGGGAGCCAGGTCTTGTAGGAATCTGTAAGAGCGACAGAGGAATGCATTGGGTGCTGCCCCTTAGAGCAAGCAGACTCAATACAAAGACGACGGGTTTACTTTCCAGGCCCAAGGATATGCTTTGAGTAGGTCCAGATTTCTTCCTCCTGCTCTGTTTTCAGTCTTCTCATAGGTGGTTACTTAGTAAAGGCTTATCTCAACCTGTGATTCTTGCTAATTTCATTTTCTTTAAATAGGGAAGACACTCCCCGAGGCTCCTTGGACTGCCCCGGGCCACCCCAATGTCTGAGTAGAATTCTTAAATCTGCCTGGCTCTTTCAGTTTCCTTCTACACAGATAAAGATCACTGATAAATTTCAGTGAGTCAATCTGTTCATTTCTAGGAGCAACAGAAAGTCTTCCTTTCTTTCCTGCTTATTCGAAGATCAGCTGGAGATTCTCCTGGAAAGAATCCCATCCTCCCTTCCCCTAGCCCCACTGTGGTCCCCACATCTCCATTAATCTTGTAGTGCCTGCTGCCAGCAGCACGCTCCACCTGTGCTCTTAGCGGGTCTGTGTGTCTGTGGCTCTCCTAACAAGATTAGCTGAGCCTTTCCCATCCTGCCTTTGCCTGTTCCACAGCATCTGCTGTAGCGAATGGTGCAAAGAGCTGAGCTCTGAAGCCAGTGAGTTTTGCCAGATGAACTCTCCAGATAGTCTCTCTGAGCTTTCATTTCTTCATCTTCATTTTTATTTCTCACTCTATCACCCAGGCTGCAGTGCAGTGGCACCACCATAGCTCACTGCAACCTGGAACTCCTGAGCTCAAACGATCCTCATACGTTGGCCCCAAAGTGCTGGCTTCACAGGCATGCGCCACCACACCTGCCCAATTTCGTCATCTTTAAATTAGTACTTTGTGAGGATCCAGTGAGATAGCACCTGTAAAATACCTGGTGTATAATGGAGAAGCAAAGCTTATTTCTCTCTCTTCCTTCTAGCTTTAGACCACCCACAGGGGTCAGTAAATCCTCCAGCAAGGGACCACAGCATTTGGGTCTCAGGTGGATCCTTCTGAAGCCAGTTCTCTATTTTTATGGAACTAGCGAATAATCCTTTCTCCAGCTGGAAGCTCTCCTGGGAGGACCCTCTGGTTCTTCTTAGTTTGTCCATAGCCACGTAGCTTTACACTTGGAAGAGAGGTGTGCAAAGTAAAGGTAGTGTAAGATAGTCTTGCTAAGATAACAAGACCCCAGGAGAGAGGATTGGAGTTCTTCAAGCCTAACACTGGGTCTTATTTGTTGAAGGATTTTAGATTGGTCGGTTAACTTCTCTTGGCCTCAGTTTCCTGGTTCATTAAATGGGAATAATGAGCCTCATCCCTGCTTTTATTCTACAGGGGAGAGATGGTATCTGTGGAGCAATGGATTTAGATTCAGAAATTAAGTTTAACGACCTACTAGTATCACTTCTATATGATCTTAGATAATTCCACTTTCATTAGCCTCTGTTTTCTCATGTACAAGTCAAGGTAAAAATACTCATCTTTTTTATGGCAACAGAGTAGATAGAGACTCCAGAATCAAAATAAGACTATGTATGTTACTTTGCATTTATTTATGAACTCCAAGAAATTGTAGAGGCAAAGGGCTCTATTCTGTGTGGCAGGGGCTTGGAAAATGGTAAAACCTTTCTACTTGAACAGTGAGGGTTTCTGTGTGAAGTGACTAAAACACAGCTGTTTGGGATGGGCACTTCCAACGCCTCTTACAATGCTTATGATGGTCATATTTCCTGGTAAGTGGTACCAAATCCAAAAACCTGTCAAAGGGACAGATGGCATTCTTAGCACAAAAGAGGAAACCAATTAGAAGTTAAAATACAGAAAAATGTGAACTTGTAAATGCTAACAATTTGTTTCACTGTGGAAGATTATACTGTTTTCCCTGACACTGGCAAAGGCAGATTTCTTTATGGTCTGCAGTCCTCACAGACCACTGACCATTAGAGTCTAAAGAAACCTCACAGACCCTCTCTTCTAAGCCCCTCAATTTAAAGCTTTCATACCTAAGCCAAGTTGTGAGGCAGATGCTGATGATTGCACCACGTCACTTATACAGTGACAGACTGTTTCTTCGCAGCTCAGAAATAAACATGGAACAGTAGGCTTTAGGAAGCAATTTCTAAATACCAGCATCATTCAGTCCATCAACAAACGCTTGTATATGACTATATATAACAATAACTTCTGCTCTCAAGGCACTTAACAAACTACACAGAAAAGCCCAGTAAAACTTGTGGTATGCTATCGTGGAGGATGACCCAGAGGAAAGAGGCTCTACCTCTACTGGTGGAGAGAAATACGGCTCACAGGCTGGGAGACATTTGAGCTCCAGAACAAGAAGCAGAAATTTGCCCAAGACATAAGCACGGACAGGATTATATTAGTCAAGATGGGTGGTATAATGCTGTTGTAACAAACACAGCATCTTCCTACACGTTATAGCCTCCATATTAATGGAGCAGCCCTTCAAGAAAGAGGAAAAACAGCAAGAAGGCATAAAACAAACCAAAAGTGCAGCTGCTGCACCCGTTATTAAAGCCCCAAATGGATTAAGGTGGTCCCAGTTAGACAACATGGTTTGGGGGTGTGGGGGAGGGAGACCAAGAACATGGCTACCCCTCACAAACTGAAGATACCCAAGTAAGTCTAAAGAGAAAAAGAGGGGTCTGAGGAAGTTTGTCTCTGTGTTTCAAGCTGAATGGAATCAAATTATTCAAGGGTAGAAACCCAGGCATGTCCCTGGAACTCACATTCTTACCACTCCTCTGAACTGGCTGTCATGGTGTAACCTGTGCAACCAGGCACAGCCTCACAGTCTCCTCAAGGCCAGTGTGGCCTTTATTGGGCCTTTTTATTTTTCATGATGCATCGTTGTACCCCTAGGCCCCTGGGCACAAGGGAGGTACTCAATAAATACTTGGAGAATGAAGGAATGATTTCCATTCTATTCTCCCAAAGCAAGACTTATCTACGCTGTATACATAAATTCAATGTCAGGGCCAGCATTCAGTAGAAAACTGAGGCAGCAGACTTGTAGTTTTCAAACTTGTTTGCAGCTGCAACACATTTTATTACAAAAATAATAATCGCATAACTTTTACACTAAGCTCCGTGTTTTTAATGGGATGAAAGGATTTGGGAATAGGGGAGCTGGGATTCCACTAGCTCAGCCTCTTCCTATCTCCCTCTAGAAGAACTTCTGGGGTCTTGAAGAATTTCAAGCCCAGATTTAAAGTCACACATTTAGATCAATCAGATCACACAAAGGACAAAACCTCAGCACTTTTTCGTGAAACCAAAAGTTTCTGGTTTTCATTTCTTCCTCCTGTTTGAAGCTACAATTGTCTCTGTTCTCCTTTGAGGGTTGTGGGGGTGGTACATGTTGTTACCACTGGCTCCAGTATCCAGAAAAAAGCACCCCTTTAGATCCAGGAGACTGAGGTTCCTCCAGAGGCACAAATTGGTTAAGCAGGGCTCCTGGGGCTCATGAAGGGGACAGTCCTGGCACAGGTCAGCTCTTCTAAAGAATCAGATTTGGGCCCCTCCATCTGGGCTCTCACCATCCAGACTACTGGGGAGGCCCAGAAGAAGGGAGAAGATGCCCCATCGGTCAGCTTCTCCCTCTGGCTGCCTGAAGTCTGCTGACCACAATAGTACCAAATGAGAGTGACAGTCTCCTCTCTGAGGGCCTGAGAGGGAACCTGACAAGGGCTGCCAGTCCCTCTCAGCATTGCTACTCTGACCAAGGAGAGCCAGGCCTCAGGAGCATCCTAGATGCTAAGAGAGCAGGGTCCACTTGCTCCCCTCCTGGAGCAGGTCACCTGACCTGTCCTGGGATGGCAGGGCTGGGTCTCCTGATAACACTTTCCAAGCATCATCATTCTTGCTGGCCACTCCCAAGGCTACATGAGGAAGGTGGGCTTTCTTGATCCTTTTCCTCATTTCATGTGGCTTCATTGAAACACCTTAGAGGATGCCCCTGTGAAACCACAAGGGTGAATGAAGGGATCTTCATCCCATGAACCAGGCAGAAGGAGGTCCGCGTTTCCCTTCTCTGAAGTCACAGAACCCCTGACTACCTCAATCTCAGGCCAGAGAAGAGCTCTTCTAGCCCAAACCGCTCTCCAGGGGAGTAGATGGGCCCCAGTTGGGACAGAGGCCACGGTGGCCAGCCCAGCAGAGCTCCTACTTTGCCACATCCACTGGTTTCTAACAGAGTTGGCCACTTGAAAGGTGTCCACGAAACACTGTGGATTATTTGCAACTCTATTTGGAGGAAGAGGAGCCCAGCCCTTAAACCAGATGTCACAGAGCAGCATTCCTCTGAAATTGAGGAGGGACTCCCAGCTCTACATAACATATGAGATCAGATGCCAACAGGTCACTTTGTTTCTCCCTGTGGCTCACCCACTGGCTTAGGGCCCTGAGGAGTCAGTCTCCTATCGTTACAGCCATGTGTAAGCCTTTTTGAACTTCAGTCTCCACAACTTTTTTTTTTTTTTAATTTTAGGTTAATGTGAGTGTACAAACTACCAAGTCAGAATATTTGAGTTTGTTAAGCAAAATCCCCCTTATACTTGTATCCTGCACCCAAAAGTTTCCTCAGCTTTAAAATGGGGATAACATGTCCCCCCTTTTTCAGGGGAATTACAACTAGCGATAATCAGGAGGTAAATGACGAAAGCACAATATTACCATAGAGGTGATGGTCACTATTACAAAACCAAGCCCTGCTCATTTGGAATGTCCTAATTTATCCAGAGTACTTGCCCTCCAGCTATCTGATCTCTGCCATGTTTTAGAGACAAAATGGGCATTAACCTGAATTTTTCCATTTTTTTTTTCTTACTGATTAGAATCGTGGACTCAAGAAAAACATCACTTTCTGCTGGGATCACTTCTTTTAAAAAATTTCTTTAAAAGAATCCCATCTGAGTAACACAGGACTGTGAAGGGGGCTGAGCAAAAGTTCATGTCCATCACACAGTGTCAGAGGAGGTGGCAGCACACCGTGTATAGCACAAGGTCATTTTTTATGGGAGAACATCCTACATTGCATGCTTGCTTACCATGTCTGGAAGTTACACGCCAGGCTGTGCAGCAGAACCCTTGAGGCCTGGGACTGAGGATTGAGATGGAGAAATGGGGAGGGGATTTTCATTTGTTTTTCTATTATTTGTTTTATTTTATTTTATTGTATTTATTTTGAGACAGAGTCTCACTTTGTTGACCTTGGTAGAGTACTGTGGTATCACAGTTTACAGCAAGCTCAAACTCTTGGGCTTAAGCCATCCTCTTGCCTCAGCCTCCCAAGTAGCTAAAACTACAGGCACCCGCCACAATGCCCTGCTATTTTTAGATATCGGAGGTCTTGCTCTTTCTCAGGTTGGTCTGGAATTCCTGAGCTCCTGAGCTCAAGCAATCCACCCACCTCAGCCTCCCAGAGTTCTAGGATTACAGGTGTATTTTATTTTGTTAAATTGTGTTTTAAATTAATAACATTTTGAACATCAACAGACACTTAAACATATGGCCTTGAAATATATTTCAATAGATTGTATATGTCTGTTTCTTACCATTAAACTTTCTAAATAAGTTAAGCGACATTCTCTCTCATGTTCACAATTGGAGTCTGCGGTCCTACTAACTTCATGTACCGAGCAGCACCTCTATCCCAGCTTAATGAAGGCATTTTCCCACTTAATCCTCACTCCAGCCTTGCATGGTTAATTATTTTCATACTCACTTTCCATCCGAGGACACTGGGGCCCAGGGTCACATAGTTAATAAGTGGCACCACTAGAATTCTAACCCTGCACAATTTGACTCCAAAGTACACATTTGTTGATGAAGGTACTTCTCTCCTGATGCCATCTTTGAGATTGCATTAAAACTCATGCACAAGGGCAGCTCCTATGGCTCAGTGAGTAGGGCGCCAGCCCCATAGACCACGGTGGCAGGTATAAACCCAGCCCTTGCCAAATTGCAACAACAACAACAAAAAATAGCCAGGCATTCTGGCGGGCGCCTATAGTCCCAGCTACTCAGGAGGCTGAGGCAAGAGAATCACCTAAGCCCAAGAGCTGGAGTTGCTGTGAGCTATGACACCACCGCACTCTACTGTGGGTGATAAAGTAAGACTCTGTCTCTTAAAAAAAAAACAAAAAAAACTCATGTACAAAATTAAAATTTATTTTTTGTCAATACATACTCATACATGCACTCTGATTTTAAAAGGAAATATTTAATATCGTACATTAATCCTCTTGGTGGTCTTAGGTAGAGGCTCATCCTCTACTCATCCTCTACTCAAATGAACAAGGAATAGGTAAGATTTTAAGTTGTGTTTTTATCTGAATTATGTCTAAATGCAGCCAAAGCAACTAACAAATCTGTTCAGAAATCCTTTTAAGATAAAAGTGTCTGATGGCTCAGTGCCTGTGGCTCAAGCAGCTAAGGTGCCAGCCACATACACCTGAGCTGGTGGGTTCAAATCCAGCCCAGTCCTGCCAAACAACAATGATGGCTGCAACCAAAAAACAGCCAGGCGTTGTGGCGGGCGCCTGTAGTCCCAGCTACTTGGAAGTGGAGGCAGGAGAATCGCTTAAGCCCAAGAGTTGGAGGTTGCTGTGAGCTATGATGCCACGGCACTCTACCCAGGGCAACAGCTTGAGGCTCTGTCTCCAAAAAAAATAAAAAATTAAAAAAAAAGATAAAAGTGTCTAAAATACTGTAGGTTTGTAGACTTATAACACCAAAATGTGAACTAAAGTCTGACACCACCCTCCCGAGAGCCTCACCCTAATGGAATCACTGGGGAGCAGAGCATGGCCTCTCATGAGATTGTTTGTTTTCCTATCCATAAAGATGCAGTTCTCACAAGAATCTTCAGATCAAAAGCAGCATTTCTCAATGTTGCTCCAAAAAGCGAAATTTACAACTGACAGAAGGAAAGGACAGGGAACTCAGTTGCAGTGTGACATAAAGAATTTGGGAACAATTAGAACAAACCAACAATGAATGAGGCTGTCTTGGCAGGTACTGAGATCCCTGTCACTCACAGGTTTCAAAAAAAGACAAGTGAAGCCTCTGACTTGCTGCAAAAGGGATTTCTGTCTCAGAAAGGAGGTCGGACTAAGTTATTTTAAATTCTGCTTCGCAACTGTGTGCTTTGCATTTTTATTTATTGTTGATAAGACTAACATGTGGTCTTCGGGGAGATCCTTCCTGAAATGATAAATACTATTCAAACTAACCCCACAGTTGTGGTTTGGGTTGTGAAACTGGTTCGTTTCTGAAAGTTTGGATTTTAAAGAACATCAATTTATTGTTTGTTTGGTCCTAATTAATCTTGCCTGAGAACATCTGACATATTAACAGAAGTACCAATTAAAATTGAATGGTGGTGTAATCACCATCTCAAATATTTAAACAATGTGATTATATAATATCTATCAACAGAGTTAAAACAATACACTTAGAGAAGTAGATGTGAAGGAAAAATACATCTTGCTTCGGGGTTTGGAAAGTGCAGCTTCTTCTTCTGCCTCCCAGATCTTCACGGCTCGAGACAAGCTCTTGCTGGTCCCTCACGCTGACTTCTGACAGGCCCCACGCACCTCGGGTGCGCTGAGCTGAAATATGCCCTCCAGTAGTCTGAGTCGATCATAATCAGACAAAGGATGTTCTGTGTTTTCCCTTAAAGTCGGTCTGCGTGGGGTCTCCCAGCCACCTCCCAAGCTGAGCTGATGTGCTCCTGAGGGGGTTTCTCATTCACCCTGGGGGGTCAGCAACATCACATCAGGTGGGATTTGTTGCGAGCCTACTATGGGCCTGCCCATACTTCCCAGATCTGTAGTTACAGTCCCACTTTGTTTCCTAAGCTATCTATACCCCCATCTATACCTATCTATACCCATCTATTCAAGGCAGGTGTTCCTTCCTGAGAACCCCAGAGGGCCATCGTGTTCAACGTGTCCCAAGCTGACTTTGCTGACTTTCTTCTTGAGCCTATTCCTCCCCAAGCATTTCCTTTCAGTCACCCAGATCAGATCAGATCACCCTTCAAGAAGGTACCAGAATGCCCATGCCCATGTTTCAATGACTGATATCCTTCTCTGCCAGTTGGTGAAGAGCCACTGCTCCAAACTCCCCAAGTGCCCTCAGCCCCTCCTCCCCCCCCCCCCCCCGGCCCTCCCCAAGAGCCAGCAGGACTGTCTGGGGCCTAGGCCACGCCCTTCCTTACTGACCACCATGCTCAGGCCCAGCTCCCTCCTAGGACACTGTGCCTGCACTTACAGGGGCTCATGAAAATGTCTTATGTTTAAGACCTTGTCTTCCCCGCTTCCTCCAAATCAGAAGAAAGGCCAGGTATGGTGGCTTATGACTGTAATCCTTGCACTCTGGGAGGCCGTGGCAGGAGGATCTCTTGAGGTCAGGAGTTCGAGACTACTAAAAATAGAAACAGAGTAGTGCCTGTGGCTCAGTCGGTAAGGCGCCAGCCCCATATACCAAGGGTGGTGGGTTCAAACCCGGCCCCAGCCAAACTGCAACCAAAAAATAGCCGGGCGTTGTGGCGGGCGCATGTAGTCCCAGCTACTCGGGAGGCTGAGGCAAGAGAATCGCTTAAGCCCGGGAGTTGGAGGTTGCTGTGAGCTGTGTGAGGCCACGGCACTCTACCAAGGGCCGTAAAATGAGACTCTGTCTCTACAAAAAAAATAAATAAATAAAAAAATAAAAGTAGAAACATTAGCCTTGCATCATGATGAGTGCTGTAGTCCCAGCTACTTGCAGGCTGAGGTAGGAGGATTTTTTTAACCCAGGAGTTTGAGGTTGCTATGAGCTAGGCTGATGGCTCTCTAGCTTGAGCAACAGAGTAAGACTCTATTCTCAACATAAAATAAAATAAAATCAGAAGAAAAGTTTTATGTAAAAAAGAATGAATACACACATACACCTGAATTACGTTTGTCTTTATTCCAACACAGCCTCAAAATACAATTTTTAACTTTTTTAATGGCTGGAGGCAACAAGGGCCGAAGTGTCTGGAGCCCAGCACACTGGCAGCGCGGCCTGGCTCACGCTGCCCGGCTGGCACTCATGGCGAGGTCCTGTGGTGCTGTGCTTTTCCTCCTTGGTGCCTTCCTGTGTCCACTTCCTCTCCTTTCTCACTTCCCATCTTCCCTCCAGTCCACATGTGCTGACCACTCACTATGTGTGCCTGGTCTGAGAAAGCCCCACTCATGCCCTGAGGCTGTTCACAGTCCAGAAGAGGTGAAGATGCAGAAACGTGGGGCCGAGGGTCCCCAGAGAATAGAGTGACAGGCCCTGCGCCACCCCAGAGAGGTGGTAGGAGACGGCAGGTGATGAGGCCTCAGTGCCCAGCAGAACCTGCCTCACCTGGGACAAGAAGGCACAAACCTCGGGAGGTTTAGGGTCTGAGCATCTTTCCCAGGGTCTGTCCAACATGAACCCCTTGTGCAGGCCACTCTCGCAGGGCTGGTGAGGACTCACTCTCAAAGGCGTCAGCCTTGGCTGAGGACCCCACCACTTACCTCAGGGACAGATCCCATGGCAGAAGCTGAAGGGGCACCTCTGAGGGGCAGGGAGGAGAGGAGGCAGGGCACCCTGTGTGCTTTGTCTCTGGGAGCTCCACGGCCTCCTGAGCTAGTCACCACACTGGTGTTGAGACCCTGGCCAGAGGGAAGGAAGCAGTGAGGATGGTTGGCCAGCAGTGATGGCCCCGTTACAGCCCAGCTCCTGTTGCTGCGTCCCAAGGCAGTCTCCCCCACCTCTTCCCTTCTTCCCCCTTTCCTCACCCAGGCCACCTCCCCAAGGGCTGCTTCTATTCCCAAATTTCCCGTTTGCAAATCTCTGGACCTTTCCCTCTCCAGCTGTAAAGGGTGACTGCCACTGAAGCCTTTGAAGCTTTTCAGTGAAAGCCAGGGCATTTCTGCAGTTGGGATTACTTGTGACTGTCTCTGTATTCCCCAAATATATGCAAAACTTACAAAGGTGTGTGATAGTCCTCCAATAGTCACGGTTTGAAGTTAACTGCACACATGTGTCTTGCTCACTAGGCCAATTTCTTTGAGATCAGTGACCACATGTGACCTTTGCCTCCCAGAGACCAGCACAGACCCATCATTGCCACCTGTTCTCAGCAAATGCTTATAAATGACTCATTTCTACTGAGTTCTAAAAGGACAATGGATTGGCAGCGAGTTCCTTGATGTCTCATTTGTCAAATTCTACCTGTATTTTGGCTGTTCTTTCTTGAAATAAATGTGAAGATCAGACGTAGGACTGGACCACAGGCAGGGGAGACAAGTGCACCCTTCCCGTGATATTGCAGAGTGACCTCACCACAGAGCTAGTCAGATGCAACCCCACAAGTCTCTAGGAATATAGCCTGCGTCCCAGTCAGTGGCAGGTGTGCACAGGACTCTGCCCTCCCTGCTGCCGTGTTCCCGACTTGCCCACCCCTTGTCTGCCTGGGGAAGCTCTGTTTATGCTCTACACAAAGACCCATCTCAGACATCGACTCCTCTGTAACACATCCTCACTTTCTCAGACCGAGTTACTTGTTTCTTTCTCTGGATTCCCTCTTGCCTCTATTATGGTGTTGAGCACAGAGTATTAAAACAATCTCCTTGCCTGTTCAGATTTTTCCAGTATGGCAGACACATATGGCAACTAGTTCTGGAAGCAATGATTTAAAAGGAGACAGAATACATCCAAAAGAGAGCAGCCAGGGTGGGGAAGGACCTGGAAACCCTGAACCTTCCATACCCTGTGAGGGGACTGTAAGTTTCAATTGGCCCCAGACATTCCCGGTTTGTGCCTGTGTTTCAGTGTAATTATTGGTAGCATCCACTTTTGCTCTCAAAAGTGTCTTGGTTTGGTTCAGGAAATATATAGTCACCCCAGGGAAGAGGAATACATAAAGAAACCAAGGGAGTTCAACCCCAGGAGCCTCAGGGAGCCCATCCCCATCCTTAGACACTCAGCCAGTCGTTCAGGGGACAGCCGGGTGCTTCACACGGCCTCAGAGGACCCAGGGTGATGATGATGTAATTGAAAGCCTTTCCCTTAGTCTGTCTTGTTTACTGTTGGGCACCCAGGACTTGGCATCACTCCTAGAATATATTAATCCCTTGATAAATATTTGTAGGAGAGAGGAAGGAAGGGAGGGAGGGGACGAGGGGGAGGTGAGAAAGCTCCAGCCATAGAGCTGATTGCCTTGAAGGCCAGGCACCCATCACGGGAGTGCCCGCCAGAGGAGAGGTTCCTTTCTGGGACAGCCTGGAAGTGTACATGGGCCTCCATATACCTTGTGCCCCCCCTCCCCCGAAACAAGACGACCTGATCCCCAGTGCCTCGGAATGTGATCTTATTTGGAAATGAGGCTGCTACAGATGTCATTAATGAAGATGAGGCCATGCTGGAATGGGGTGGCCCCTAATCTGACATGATGGTATCCCTGTAAGAACACAGCCCTGTGCAGACAGAGGAACGCACAGAAAAGCCATGAGAGGACAAAGGCACAGACTGGAGTGATGTGGCTAAAGCAGGGGGATCCCAAACAGCACCAGAAATTGTCCAGAATCTAGGAGGAGGCAAGGGAGCATCTCCCACAGGTTTCGGAGGAGGATGGGCTAGCCAATACTTAATTCTCATGGTTTAAACCATCTAGTTTGTGGTGGCAGTTCCTGCCCATCCTAGGAAACTAACACAGAAGGAATTGTGCCCTACCGGGAATAAGTCAGATGATCCTGGGGTCTGGAGTAGACTCCCAGACTTCCCTCTCTGGCCCGCTGCACTGGTAGATTGGTCTGATGTGGCCATGAAGGCCCACTGTGTGTCCACCCAGCTCTGAACAAGTGTCCGCAGCCGAGAGCTGGCTGCAACACCAGCATCTCAGTGCCTCCCTTGTCTGTCCAGCTGGCACAGGCTCAGGGCTATTTACCTCCATGAAGGTCAGAGCTCATGGAACTTCATGAGAACAATCATGTCCATCCCTCACCGACAGCCCCAGATCTCGGGTCCGGAGAGGAGTGAGGGATACCTGGACTCCTTCCCTGCTCTATGCTCTTCCCATGAGTATAAGAAATACTCGCTGTTTTCCAAAGAAGCCCCAACCTTCCCACCTGGGGGCCTTCCCTTTGCCAGGAACTCCTCTCTCCAGCCTCTCCTTTCAGTTCACCAAGGCCCAACTTGGATGCCACTTCTTCCAGCTACTCTCCCGCCTGGGAATCTCTGATTCCCTCCCTCTTAGAATAATGTCTCTTTCTCCAGCCTCTGGATGCTGCATAGGCTGCCCACCCTTACCTTGTGGGCCACTTTGCATCCACCTAATAACATCTTATTCCCCCCACTCTGCTGTTGTTCCTGCTAGTAATTCACTCAGCCACAAATATTTATTGAGAAACTACTTTATTGCAGAAACTAATTTGAGAATAAGACACAAAAAGTTTATAGTGTAGTTGGGAACATGAATACTTTAAATAATCACTTACAATAATATGGTGTGTCAAGAAATATAACCAGGGGATATCCAGGCTGCTTTTGAGGCCACGGCTAGAGAGACAGCATAGCTGAGTGTCAGGCTAAGTTTGACAGTGCCCCAGGCTTCCTCTGCTCCTCCCACAGACCCCTTCCTCTGCTCCAGCCACTTTGAACTCCCTGCTGCCATCACACACACACACACACACATACACGCCAACTTCATTGTCACAGAGTTTTTGCACTTGTCACCCCCGCCCTTGAATATCTGTGCCCCCTCCCCCATCATCGTACAACCTGCATCTCACTTCTCTCCAGACCCTTATTTTGAGGCACCTGTTCATACCACAACTCCTGACGTCCTATAGTCCTGTCTCCCCCTCCTGTCTCCCCCTCACCGTTAACAGCAATGATACACGTGTACAGTGTGTGTCATTTGTTGTGTCACTCTTCTTGACTGTCTCCCCACTACAATCTAACAGCACGCTGTTTAGAAGACCATGAGCAGTCAGTAAATCCTGGGGGAATGAACGGGTCAGTGAATGAAGTAACATCCAAGCTGACTTGGACAGATGAAGGAAGTTCCTGGCCCAGGGAAGAGCATGGAAATTGGCGAGAGTGGCCATGTGCAAGAAAGAAGCTCAGTGTGGAGGGAAGAGAAGCAGAGTACAGGGACCCTGGGACAGGAGCCAGGGTCCTCTGGGCCCTGCTGAGCTTTATTCCCAGGTGAGTGGGAAGCTGCTGAGAGAGGAAAGCAGAGGCTCTGAGCTGCGGGTCTGTGCCCTGGAAACATCTTCTGGCTACACAGCAGAGAAGGGGTTGGAGGAAGACAAGAGGGCCAGCAGCCAACTAACACACTATTACTGCAGAATTCTGGACACAAGAAAATGAGGGCCCAGGCTAGGGAGGTGCCTAAGGGGACAAGGAGGAGTAGATGGATCCCAGAAATACTAAATGGACAGAATTGCCCCAGAGGAGCTTGAGGGAATGAAAGTTTGTGTGGACCAGCTCACAGGCTATGTGTCATCTTTGCTCACAAAGCCCGTGAAGGTGACCATTTGTCCCTAAGGTGGGCATTTGTCCCTCTGGAGTGTCCTGGAATAGGACCTCCTGAACAGATGCTTTACACTTCTTTTACTCCCCACCTCTTCAAGATGACATAGCCACCTGCACTAACTCTTAGTAAGGGTTAAAGGGGATAGAACCCTCTATTTTGAGTTTATCATTAAATCAACAGCCTTGAATTATGTTTAGAATAAAACATGTAAAAAAAGAAGACTATAGTAATCGTCACATATCTTTAGGAATAATCACACATCTTTGAGAAAAGAGAGAGAACTTCTAAGATTTATTTCAAACACCATGGGTCAGCTTTTTTACAGCTGTGATAGCTTTTAATCCTCAGAATAATCTCTCTGATACAAGGTTTACCAGCCTCACTCTACAAATGAGAACACTGAGGCTGGGAGAAGTAAGTCATTTACCCAAGTTCACCCAGCTATAGGCCAACAGTTCTGATTCTTCTGACTGCAAAGCCTGGCTTCCCTCTGCTAGAATACAGTGGCCCCTCCCAGCTTTCTGGAGGCCTCAGCCCTGATGTGTACTTCCAGCACTTCATTGAGTGTTTTGAGAATCCATGGTAAGGATGTACTGGAGAGGCTCTGTCTTTCCTAGCCTAGCCTACCCAGCCTATCCTGACCTATCTTATCCTATCCCACTCCTAAAGAAAAGTTCTCAAAGAAGAGATGGCCAACCCCTCCTGCTTTTGTGTGAGTGATTAATATACCAGCCACTCACAGCTATCCTGGGTCAAAGAGCAGACAGCTCAGGACCAAGAGGCAGCTCCTTTGCTGAGTGTGAACCACCTTGTCCTTCCAGAAGAAATGCCACCCCGCCTGGACTGCGGATGTCAGCAAGAGTGTGGAGCCTTTCTCAGGAGCAGATCTGGGTGCAGGCCCAGGGCTGTGCGCCCTGTGGCAGGCAGCAGGCCGGCGGCACCACCCACTCCCACCCTGATGTTTAGCCTAAATGTCTTCATTGTTCCTTCAACATTCATTTACTGAGTTCCTTCTCTTCACTAGATTTGTGGTAAGATGGCAAGCCTTTGAACTTTAAAACTCAAGTCCTTTATCATGAGCTTGGTTCCACCACTGGCTTGATTAGGTTACTTAATCTACTCGAGCCTCCATTACCTCTTTTAGACAAATGGGATGATTTTAACATCCATCTACTTCTACTGTCCTCATGAATAGGCAAGGTGCTATTTGCACAGTGCCTGGCATGACAGGCGGTGAATGGTGGTTATTGTTATTAATAACCACCAATGCACTGGCCACATAGTAGGTGCTCAAAACAAATGTGAGGATTGGAAATCAGGCTCCAGGTGCTGCCTTTAATTCTCCATTTGAATTCTACCCAGAAGAGAGAGGGTATAGGAGGGGGGAAGGGGAAATCCAACAAATCTGGTGTTTGGAAACATGGCATCCAAAAATGTCTGTTTTCAAATCACATTTCTTTTCTTTCCTGCAGCTGTCAGGGGCTAGAATTACTTAGGAACTGTGGCCAGCTTTGGGGGAGATGGGTCGGTAGAGGAAAGCCCTATTCAGATGAAAAGGATAACACACCAGACAAATGATCTCCTCCAGTGATTATGTCATCTGGCAGAGCATCCTAAGTTAGGAGGAATTTCCCTTGTACCTGACAATAACATTTTTTCAAAATAAAATATGTCGAGGCTGAGAAGTTTATCTTGGCGGAGCATTGTACCATTAAGTCAAGATTAAATGCATCCTGTCCAAATTCTTTTGCTACTTGTAATGGGTCTCAGGCTTGTGGTCTCCAGATGTTGATTTTGTTGGTGCCCCAGGAAAAGAAGCTAATTGTTCTTCACACTGGAAGTGTGGAAGTGGGGCCGCGGTGGCTGTCCTGGTGCCCTCCCCGGAACCCCTGCAGGACCAGACTATGCATCCCCCAGCTACCAGCAGCATGGCCTGCTGGACTGCAGAAGGTCAGCTGAAGTTCAGCTGAATCCTTCCCTGGATGCTATCTCTGGCTGAGAACAGTTGCCATATTCCAAGTTATGGTCTCTCCTATGAAGTAGCCCAGGCCCACCTCCAGCGAGGTGGGGTGCAGCAGACTAGTCCTTCTGTGCTTCAATTGGGGAGCCCTCTGAAGAGCCACCCCAGCTCCAGAAAGCCCAAGTTGTGGGGGTGGTGGGGTGGCTTTAGAGGCCTAACCCTCACAGTTGTCAGAGAGCCCCAGGCTCTCAGAAAGCCCAGCCTCTGTCCTGGCCCAAGGCCCTGTGATTTCCTCAGGGAAGGCTGCTCCCAGGCGCTGCTGCCGGCAGCCAGCTGCTCATGACTTTAGAATTTTGCATCTTTTTTTCTTGTCCTCTACCTTATTGAGAACTGGAATGGGGTGGATTTTGATCATCTGCGATAATTGACTCATTTATTTTTTTCTATATGAAAGTAATAAATAGCTTCAGAAAAACTCTGCCCAAGTACAAATAGTCAAAAGTCACTGTTTTAATTTTTAGTGATGTTCTTTCCAGATTTTTTCCATACATTTTCTTAAACTTAATTTTGTCATGTCCCAGGATTTATATACAGTTTAAAACGTCAGAGAGTATTGGCTTTTGATGACAACCAGCAGTCTAATGCCTCAGTCTTCCCACCCCATTCCCAGTCCCGAGGGAATTGCTATTATTTCCTTAGACAATGTCTCTGATCATTGCACTCCACTATCAAAATCATGTGCTTATACGTGCATTTCTTACATCCTACTTGTAGATGTTTGTCTTTTGACTTCTTGACACGGTAGCTGGGATTGCAGTCCTCCCTTTCCTGCACTGCTGCCCAGCTGCACACTGATTCCACTTCCCTCTCTCCACTTCTCCCAGTGTCTTCTTTCAGTTTGGCGGAACAGTCATCACTTAGATTTTTAGGCCCAGCAAACATACTTGGCACACAGCCATTTCTGCACTAGTGTTACATCTCTATTCTTGTACAACTTTTTTGCTTTCCTTGGAATTATTAATTGTTTCATTCTGTTTACTAAGCTGTCTATCTGTCTTTAATTCATCCCCAAACTCTCCAGGAGAACTGTGTCACCTTAGTATTTTAATTCATGCGTTCAAACACAGTGCGTCTTTCATTTACTCCTTGGAGACATTGTCCCTTGAGCACCCCATCCTTCTGTTCCAATCTGGACTGACTGCTTCCCAGACCCAGCTGACTTCCAGGCCTTCTGTTTACCACCTTGTAGGCATCCCTATCTCCTACCTTTTGTGTTGGGTCCCGGGGTCCTATACACTGTCCGTTTTTTTTTATTTTGAGGGGTTTTTGCTTTTTTTATACTTATTTATACTTATACTTATTGAGGTATAATTAACAAATGGTAAATGCCACATTTGAAATGTACAATCTGGGCTCAGCGCCCATACACAGTGGTTATGGCATCAGCCACATACACTGAGGCTGGCGGGTTCAAACCCAGCCCGGGCCAGCTAAACAACAATGACAACTGCAACAAAAAATAGCTGGACATTGTGGCGGGCACCTGTAGTCCCTGCTATTTAGGAGACTTGCCTCTTGGGAGGCAAGAGAATCGCTTAAGCCCAAGAGTTTGAGGTTGCTGTGAGCTGTGATGCCAAGGCACTCTACCAAGGGTGACATAGTGAGACTCTGTCTCAAAAAAAAAATTGAAATGTACAATCTGATAAGCTTTGCATATGGGTATACATTTGAGAAACTATCACCATCATCAAACATGTTCATCACCCCCCCAAATGTCCTCATGCCTCTTTGTAATCCCTCTCTTCTCCCAACTCCAGGCAGAATTTTATATAGATGGATTCATATATGCTTGTTTTTATCTGGCTTCATTTGCTCAACATACTTGTTTTGAGATTTATTCATGTTGCTGCTTCTCCCACTAGCTCGTTATTTTGATGGTGGAGTAGCAGTCCTTGTGTAGATGTCTCACAATTTCCTTACCCCCTCTGCTACTGAGGACAGTTGGGTTGTTTCTATTCTTTGGCTATTACAAATAAAGCTCCTATGAACATTCATGTAAAAATAAATCATTGTATGGACATAGGTCTTCATTCCTCTTGAGTAAATATTTAGGAGTTGAATAGCTAGGTCATGCAGAGGTGCATTTTTTTTACTATGATTGTTTTTTTTTTTTTCTCTTGAGACAGAGTCTCACTATGTCACCCTCAGTAGAGTGCTGTGGCATCACAGCTCACAGCAACCTCAAACTCTTGGGCTTAAGCCATTCCCTTGCCTCAGCCTCCCAAGTAGCTGGGACTACAGGCGTCTGCCACAGCGTCCAACTATTTTCTTTTTGCTGTTATCATTGTTGTTCAACTGGCCCAGGCTGGGCTCGAACCCACCAGCCTCGGTGCATGTGGCTGGCCCCGTAAACACTGTGCTACTGGTGCCAAGCCTATTTATGTTTTTTAAGAAAATATCAGACTATTTTCCAAAATGTTTATACCATACTACATTTCTATCAGCAGTGTATGAGAGTCCCAGTCATTCCACATTCTTGCCAATACTTGGTAAGATAAGTCAAACTTCAGACATTCTATGAGGTGGCATCTCATCGTACTTGTAATTTCCACTTTGTTATGAAGAACAATGCTGAGCTCATTTTCATGTGCTTATTTGCCATCCACATCTTTGTTGTTCACATCTTTGCTCATTTTATTTACTCATTTATTGTTTTATTGTTCTTCTGAGTATGAAATTGTTTATATATTGATTTCATTTTAGTACAGTGGATGTTTATTTTTCCATTCTTGTGATACTTTACTAAGAAGAATGTATTTCAACTTCATCCAGGTAAACGTAAAAGATGTAAAGTCTCCATCTGTTTTAATGGCTGAATAATATTCCATGGTGTACATGTACCACAGTTTGTTGATCCATTTATGGGTTGATAGGCACTTGCTTCCATGACTTGGCAATTATGAATTGTCTCTGCTTATTTAATAATTGAATTGTTTGGTTCTTATTGAGTTTTGAGAATTCTGTATACATTCTGGTCACAAACGCTTTATCAAATATGTGCTTTGCAAGTATTTTCTCCCAGCACATTTTTTCTAACAGTGATTTTGAAAAGCAGGGATTCCTAATGTTGATGATGTTCATTTAGTCAATTTTTCTCCAACGGGTTATCTAGTTTTGATATTGTGTCTAAGAGATCACCGCTTAACTCAAGGTCACAAAGATTTTCTGTTTTTTTATTCTATTTTTGTAGTTCTAGATTCTACATTTAAGTCTCTGATCTCTTTTGAGTTAAATCCTGTATATGGTACAAGGTATGAATCAAATAATCATTTTTTACATATGGATAATCAATTACTTTAACATTATTTATAGAAAGACTATCTCTTTGCCCCAAATTACCTTTGCATGTTTGTTGAAAATCAACTGTCTATATACATGTGGTTCTGTTTCATTGTAATTACTTATTTGCCTAGTTTGAGATTACTACCAATCTGTCTTGATTTTGCAGCTTTCTAAGTCTGAAAGTTACGTAGGGTCAGTCTCAAGCTTTGTTCTTTTTCAAAATCTTTTTGGCTACTATAGGTCCTTTTAATTTACATATTGATTTAGAATCACTATGTCAAATTTCTTCCAAAAAAAAAGCCTTGCTAGGTGGCACCCATAGCTCAGTGGGTAGAGTGCCAGCCATATACATCAAGGCTGGCAGGTTCAAACCTGGCCCAGGCCAGCTAAAGCAATAACGATAACTGCAACAAAAAAAATAGCCAGGTGTTGTGGTGGGCGCCTGTCATCCCAGCTACTTGGGAGGCTGAGGCAAGAGAATCTCTTAAGCCCAGGAGTTTGAGGTTGCTGTGAGCTGTGACGCCACGGCACTGTACCGAGGATGACATAGTGAGACTCTGTCTCAAAAAAAAAGTCTCGCTAGGTTTTTATTGCAAGTGTGTTGACTCTGGAGAGATTCAGTAAGAACTGACCTCTTAAAATTATTTAGTCACTGGATCCACATAGTTAGGTCTGCTTTATTCTCTCTCTCTTGTTTTTTCTCTTGACCCCTTTGAAGTGGGGGTGCAAGGTATTTATTTATGTATTTATTTATTTATTTATTGCAGTTTTTGGCCAGGGCTGGGTTTGAACCCACCACCTCTGGCATATGGGGCTAGTGCCCTATTCCTTTGAGCCACAAGCGCTGCTCTGCTTTACTCTCTTAACAACATTTTGTAGTTTCCAGTGTTTAGGTCTTACAAATCTTTTGTCAGATTTATCCTTTAGTAGTTAATGTTTTTAATGTGGTTATAAATAATATTAATTCTATTTCAATTTCTGATTCTTTGTTGTATGTGAATTTTGTAGATTGACATTCTGTCCTGCAACTCTGCTGAACCCCCTTTGCATACCACATATTCTGTTGTTTGGAATGTCTAGGTCATATAACAAGTGTATTTAACTCTATTATAATTCTAGTAGCTTTTTTGTGGATTCAAAAGAATTTTCTATGTAGATAATCAATGTTATCTATAAATAAGGCAGTGTATTTCTTCCTTTCCCATCTACCTGCCTTTTAATACGGTTTTCTTGCCTTTATGCAGTGGCTTCGACTTCCAGCACAAGGTTGTATAGAAATTGTGAGAGGCTATCATTGCCTTGAACCTGATCTCAGAAAGGAAGCATTTAGTTGTTTTATAATGTTAGTTGTAAAGGGTTTATAAACATCCTTTATTTGACTGAGGAAGTTTTTCTGTTTTCCTAGTTTGCTGAAAGTTTTTATCAGAAATAAATGTTTTTTGTCAAATGCTTTCTCTGCCATCTATTAGAGATGATTGTGGTTTTCTGCTTCATTTTGGGCTTGAAGTTTAGTCTGTTAATATGGTGAAAGACATTACTGGATTTTCAAATGTGAAACCAACCTTGTATTTCTGGAATAGCTGAGCCTTTTTATAGTTTATTTGATTCAATTTGACACACTTTTGTTAAGAATTATTACATATGTTCAAGAGGGAAATTGGTCAAGTTTTCTTGTAAAGCCTTTGTTTTTGATATTAATGAAATTCTCATAGAATATGTTAGGAAGTATTCTTTCTTCTTTTTTTTTCTGGAAGATTCTGCATAGAATCAATATTATCTGTTCCTTAAATGTTTGGTAGAATTCACTAGTGAAGCCATCTGGGCCTAGAATTTTCTTTGTGACGAAGTTTTTTTCTTTTTTTTTTTTTTTTTGTAGAGACAGAGTCTCACTTTATGGCCCTTGGTAGAGTGCCATGGCATCACACAGCTCACAGCAACCTCCAACTCCTGGGCTTAAGCGATTCTCTTGCCTCAGCCTCCCGAGCAGCTGGGACTACAGGCGCCCGCCACAACGCCCAGCTATTTTTTGGTTGCAGTTCGGCCGGGGCCGGGTTTGAACCCACCACCCTCCGTATATGGGGCTGGCGCCTTACCGACTGAGCCACAGGCACCGCCCTGTGACAAAGTTTTTAACAACAAAATCAATGTATTTAAAAGACATAACGTGATTAGATTACCTATTTCTTTTTCCAGTAAACTTTGGCAGTTTGTCTTTCTAGGAATTTATCCACTTCATTGAACTTGTCAATTGTATTAGCATAGAGTTGTTCATAATATTTCTTTTTTTTTATTCTTTTACAGGAAGTTCCCAGGTTACAAACAATACATTCTGCAGGTCTGTTCTTCAGTTAAATTCATATATAAAATGGAACAGGTACATTTACCTCCATTTGTAAGTGTGAGTCCTATGTACATTGCATGTTGGTAACTTGGGGATTTACTATAAAATCTAGAGGATCTATAATCATGTCACCTCACTCATTGCTGATAGTGACTATTTGTGTTTTGTATGTCGAAGTCAAAATTAAAATATAGAGACTAGTGAGACGAGTCTCTAAATTTAATGTTTTGTTTGGAAAGAGAATTGCAGTTCAGGGAATATAGCCAGAGAGGATGTTCTTCAGTATGTTTAAGAACAAAGCAAGGGTTAGAGGTTTTGTAAGGAAGGAGAAATGTTACACATTATTCTTTGAGAAAGTTCACTGGCGCTAGTAAGAACTTGGGGAGCTGCTGAGCTCCCAGTAGCAAGCAGTGGAAGTGGGCAAAATTAGTCCTGAAGTTGTAGCAAGATACCTCAGAAGCTATAGATAAAACTGGTTTCAGGTTACAACAAGCAGTTTCAGCAGTCAGGCTTGCAAGGAATTACCGTACATTCTTGGAACTATGTTTTGTACCCTGAGTGTTTTTCCGCCTAGCTTTTTGACTCTGCTTTACTGGGGTTCGACAAGAATGATATGATTCACATGATCAACTTTCACACTTGTTTGTTTCCCCTCATCAGTCTAATCGAAGTTTATCAATCTTATTGATCTTCTCAAAGAACTAGCTTGGGGTTCCACTGACTTTCACCATGTGGTTTTCTGTCTTAATGATGTATGCTTTGATCTCCCTTTCTGCTTCTTTCTTTGTTTCATTTTCTCTTTTCTTTCGAGTTTCTCAAAGTGAAAGATGAGGTCCTAGATGTGAGACCTTTTTTCTTTTTACAACATGGTCATTTAGTACTATGAATTTCTAAGTACTACCTTGTACAATATGCTGTGTTCTCACTTTTTTTAGCCAAAAATATATTCACCTTTACCTTGAAACTTCCTCTTTGAACCACAGATTATTTAGAGGTGTGTTATTTTTTCACATTTTGAATTTTCTAGATATTTTTCTACTATTAATTTCTGATTTAATGCCATTGCGGTCAGAGAACACACCTTGTAAAGACTTGAATTTTTAAAAATTTTCTGAGACTTACTTGTTTCATGGTCTAGATTATGGTGTATTTTGGTAGATGTGTTGTGTGCACTTGAAAAGAATATGCATTCTGCTGTTGCTGGGTAGAGTGTGCTACGAATGCCTGGTAAGTCAAGTTGGTGGGTACTGTTTTCATGTCTTCTGTATCTGTATCTATTTTATATCTTCTTGTTTTATAATCATTGAGAGGTCGTTGGTGAAATCTCAGACCATAATTGTGTATTTATCTATTTCTAATTGCAGTTCTATTAGTTTTTGCTTCATTTACTTTTTAGCTGACTTTTTAAGCACCCAAATAATTAGGAGGTGTATCCTCTTGATGCACTCACTTTCTTTAACCCTGATAATATTTTTTACCTGAAACCTACACAGTCTGATATTCGTATAATCACATTAGCTTTCTTTTGGTTACAGTTAGCGTGGCATATGTGGTTCCCTCCTTGTACTTTTATCTTATTTGTATCTACATGTTTATATTTAAGATGGTTTCTTGCAGGCAGCCTTGGTTGTGTTTTATTTTTCCAGATTTTTTTTAATGGTGGTAAAATTTATATTACATAATATTTAGCATTTTAACCATTTTTAAGTGATAGTAACTGCACTGAAAGTGTTGGACAACCATTGTAGCTCTTCATTTCTAGAACTTGTTCATCTTCACAAATGCCTCCCTGTACCTTTTGCCTGGTAATCTGTATTACACTTTCTGCCTCCATGAATTTGACTCGTCTAGGTACTTCACGTAAGTGGACGCTTGCAATATTTTTCCTTTTGTGTCTGGCCTTCTTTCACTTAGCATCCTCTCTTCAAGGTTTATCCAGGTTGTTGCACATATAGAATTGCATTATATTTTTTTAAACTGAATAATATTTCATTGCACGAATACACCACAATGTTTTAATTTATTTATCTGCCGGTGAATGTTTCAGTTGTTTCTACCTGTCAGCTTTTGTGAGCAATGCTGCTATAAATACTAGTGTATCAGAATCCGAGTCCCTGATTTCAAGTCTTTAAAATATACGCCTAAGAGTAGGACTGCTGGATCAGATGGTAACACTTTGCTTAACATTTTGAGGACACTTCCATAGTGGTTGCACCATTTTTCGTTCCCACCATTAATGCACCAGAGTTCTAATTTCTTCACATCCTTACCAATACTTGTTATTTTCTATCTTTTTCTTTTGTTTTTGTCTTTAATATGCTGGCTATCCTAATGTCTATAAAGTGTCTTTCAAATTAAGATTTGTGTTAGTTATCTAACACTATGTAACAAATCATCTGAAAACACAAGCAGCTTAAAATGCCTAACATTTTTTTATCTCATCGGTTTCTGAGGGTCAGAAATTCTGAAGCAATTTAGCTGGGAATATTTGACTCCGGGTCCCTCATGAGGTTACAATCAAGCTGTCAGCCAGGGCTGCTGAGTCGGAAGATTTGACTGGAGCTGAAGAATCCATTTCTGAGCTTACTTAGGAGGCCGTTTGCAGAAGGCTGCAGGGTCTCATATGTGGCCTTCTCCATAGGACTACTCTGAATAGCTTTCCCAACAGACGGCCCTGACACGGGAGAAAGGGGGAGAGAGAGAGAGGGAGAGAGAAGGAAAGAGAGAGAGAACATGCAAGCTACCCTGCCTTTTATGGCCTAATTGCCAATCACCGTCACAAATCCGCCTTATCCTTTCTTTAGGAATTCTCTAAGTTCACTCCATGTTCTATTGGGGAAGCTTATATGGTGGTGTAAATGCCAAAAGGCAGTTTTCAGGGGTGGTCATCTAGGGAGCGGCTACTACACAGTACTTAGACCATTTATATTTAATACGATGATTGATGTGGTTGGGCCCAAATCCATTATTCTACTATTTGTTTTCTATTTCCGCCATCTGTTCTTTGTTTCATCCTCCCCCGCTTTCTGCATACTTTTTAATTCATTGAGTATTTCTTTATTCCATTCTATCAATTTTATTAGCTTCTTATCTATAACTCTGTGGTGTTATTTTACTGGTTGTATTACAGTTCGTAGTACACATCTTTAACTTCCACCAGGGCCTTCTAGGGATATTACTCTACTTTATGTATCAAAACCTTACAGCCGTCTACATCTACGATTTTGCTAGGCTTTTGTGACTTTTATTCTCACACGTTTACTTCTACATATGTTATTAACTTTCCAATACAATGTTAATATTTTTAGTTTAATTTTTTCTTTTAAAGAAATTTCAATAATAACTGCCCTAATATTTATTTACGTATGTACCATTTCTGCTGCTTCTCCTTTCTTCATGTACATCCAGATTTCCCTCTGGTATCATTTTTCTTCTGCTTGAAGTATTTCCTTTGCAGGTCTGCTGGTGATGAATTACTGCAGCTTTTTTTTTTTGAGACAGAGCCTCAAGCGGTTGCCCTGGGTAGAGTGCCGTGGCATCACAGCTCACAGCAACCTCCCAATTCCTAGGGGCTCAAGCGATTCTCTTGCCTCCACCTCCCAAGTAGCTGGGACTACAGCGCCCGCCACAATGCCCAGCTATTTTTTGGTTGCAGCTGTCATTGTTGTTTGGCGGGCCCAGGCTGGATTCGAACCCGCCAGCTCAGGTGTATGTGGCTGGTGCCTTAGCTGCTTGAGCCACAGGCACCGAGCCAACTGTAGCTTTTATATGTCTAAAAACGGCTTTATATCATCTTTGTTTCTTGAAAGACAATTTCGCTGTATGAAGAATTCTATGTTGACAGTCCCCCCCCATTCCCCCTGCATTACTTTAGAGATGTTGCTTCACTGTCTTTGAGTTTGGGTGAGAAATCGTGGGTCTAATATGTCCTTTCCCCTCACCCCTGCCTGATTTTAGGATTTTTCTTTCATTCACTAGTTTTACGAAATGTGATGATGTTATGGCTTGATATCATTTTCTTCATGTTTGCTTTAGCCACTTGGTTTATAATTTTCATCAAATCTGGAAACTTTTTGACATTATTTTTTCAGACATTATGCTACCCGCCCTTTTTCCTTTTCTTCTGGGACATGGGTTTCCAATTCACTCACCATCGCTGCTTTATCCTGCTCTTTAGTGAGTCACTGGCCCCACTCCACTGCCAACAGGAGGGGACATCACGATGACACGTGTCCCGGGAACTATGGGTCACCTCTCAGTGGAGCACATTCTGTAGTAACTCTTACTTACATCTGATTGCTTGAAGTCATCCTCTGGTTCACTGAGGCTGTTTATTTTTGTTTCAGACTTTTTTCTCTGTGTTTCATTTTGAATGCTTTCTATTGCTGTGTTTTCAACTTAACTAACCTTTTTTCCTGCAATGTACACTCTGCCGTTATTCTCATCCAAAGTATGCAAAGTTTTCATCTCTAGAAGTTCTGTTTGGATCTTACACTTTTCATCTCTCTACTAAACATGTTCAAAGTTTCATCAAACTCCTTAGAGATATGAAACTTGGTTATAACAACTATTTTAATGTTACTGTCTACTCTTTCTATTATTAGTGCATTTTCTGGGGTAAGCTCCCATTAAGTGACTATTCTCCTCAGTAGGGGTTTCATTTTCCTACTTATTTTTACAATGAAATTTTTTTTTGATTGGATGGCAGACATTGTGGATTTTATCTATGTTGGCAACTGGATATCTTTGCATCCCTAAAAATACTCTCAAATTTTGTCCTTGGGTGAGATTAAACCACATAGAAGCAATGTGGTCCTTGCTTTTAATCTTTGCTAGCTGGAATGAAGTAATGGTTACTCCAGGGCTCTGTTTTTTTTCTTTCCGACTGAGTTAAAGTCCTTTTAGTGTTCTAGCCGATGCCTCAGGAATTAGGAGATGTTCCAGCCTGACTGTTGGGTCTCCACACTGTTTCTGCAGAAGCCGTGGTTTCTTTTTTTTTTTTTTTTTTTTGGCTGGGGCTGGGTTTGAACCCGCCACCTCCAGCATATGGGACCGGCGCCCTACTCCTTGAGCCACAGGCGCCGCCCCCGTGGTTTCTCTTGATGGTTCTCTTCCTGACCTTGGATAGTTTTCTCACATATTTTCACATAAGCACGCAATCGAATACCTAAAAATTGACTCTGAAATTCCTAAAATTCAGATAAGGATCTTCTGATTGGTTTATTCCAAATTGTTCTGGATTCTCCATCATCTTGGAGGTTTCTACAAACATGTGGTGTTCTTCAGCTATCCATCTGTACAGAGGTACCAACGAAATGTATATACATTTTAAGAAAGGAAAAAACTTTATCAAACTTGTAGTACTCTATATATACTGATAACAAAAGATGATTACAATTGTTGAAATCAAAGGTAACTTGAGTATTACAAAATTAATACAGTTTTTTCTTTTCCCAAAATGCGTATGCATTTTGTTGGCACCTCTGCATTTAAGAGTGGGGAGCTACATTCCACTGTGTGCCTGTATGGCGTTTGCTAACTGGAAGGCTTTATTATATATAATGTAACTGGGAGGACCTGTCTAGAGTTAACTGTCAGTATTAAATCAACTGTCGGTATTCATAGATCCTTTGTTTTGGTCAATTTCTACAATGTGAATTTCTCCATTCTCTTGCCAAAGTGGGCATAGGAGAAGTGGTTAGGCTGAGTGCCACCATGGGGCAGGACAACAGAGACAGGAGCCACCAGCCATGGTAATACTACTGTGCACTTCTATGCACTTTCACTGTGTTCTCCTGATTTCAAGATCAACTGTCACCAGCCTTCAGCTGTGCCTGGGGTCTCAGCTATACACCCTGTATAGTGCCACTTCTTTAAAGAGTAAATCTTCATTATTCTGCCAAAATGGATACAGGGGGTATGGGAGGTTGGGCATCTGAAGGTCTGATTGCTCCTTATGAGGAACTTAAGCTAGTCTTCCAGTTTATTTATTTATTTATTTATTTATTATTATTTTTTTTTTTTGTAGAGACAGAGTCTCACTTTATGGCCCTCGGTAGAGTGCCGTGGCCTCACACAGCTCACAGCAACCTCCAACTCCTGGGCCCAAGCGATTCTCCTGCCTCAGCCTCCCGAGCAGCTGGGACCACAGGCGCCCACCACAACGCCCAGCTATTTTTGGCTTGCAGTTTGGCCAGGGCTTGGTTTGAACCCGCCACCCTCGGTATATGGGGCCTGCGCCCTACTGACTGAGCCACAGGCGCCGCCCTAGTCTTCCAGTTTTAACCCAATTCTGAGTCCCCACCTTCAGAGATTTCGACTGGGGCCTCCAAACTGGAACCGTTCCATAGTGCTGGTCCCATACCAGCTTACCTCTAGTTGGTTTTACTGAAGGAAGTTAGATTCACTTTTCTTCTCTCTTCCCTGCAAGATACTATTAATCCATCTGTCTCATGCTTTTAGAATCTCATTGACATCTCTCATTTGCTTGTCCACTTTTAGCTTGTTCAACCTACTCTCTCTGCTAAGTCAGTTACTACTAATCCATCTGTTTTCCAGCTTCTAGAATCGTGTAGCTCTCTCCTACCACTGTCATCTCCTCTCTGTTCTCTTTGTCCTTGCAACTTGGGCCTTGTGCATTCCTTCACTATCATTTTAGTGGGACTCCAAGAGGGACTGGAGATAATGTGAGTTTCCGTAGGGCATTTACTGGTAAATTTTACAATGCCCAGCTATTTTTTAGAGATGGGATCTCACTCTGGATCAGGCTGGTCTCAAACTCCTCAGGACCAAGGAAATCGAACTGAGAAGTGTGGAAATGTATGGTGGCCACTTGAGTCCACTTCCTGCTGGCCAGAGCTTGGTGACCTCCATTGTCCAGTGAGGACCAGTTCAAAGAAGAGCAAGGCAGAGACTGCAAATGTACCACTGAAGCCATCGCTATACATGTCGCCTGGACAACTACAGGAGCTCATTTAGTTCATTCCAACACCTGCGTTAGCACCTCCACCGTGCAAGGTCACAGAACAGCTCCGCCCACCCCACTCCAGAGCCACCATTCTTAGCCACTTTGATTTATTCTAGATCAAGAGAGATGAAAGCAGCATCTTCACCTCCTGCCTTGTCTGCCTTGTGAGATGTCTCAGTAGCTTCTCTGCTTGAGCTGCTCAGAGCCCCATGGCTGGAGCCCACGTCCTGCCTGCGCTAACTGAGGTTTGATATGAAAGCCTGGTGGGGTGGAACTACTTGCTAATCTCGGTTTTCTGGTGGTGAACTTTACATGAACAATGCCCCTTTGATCTTAGCAAGCAGGCCACAGAGCCTGCCTACCTGGGGTTAGCTGGGCATAGGCTGTAGAGGTCACTTGGAGGCCCTGTAGAGTCCAGTTTCTCCAGGTGCTTGTCAGAGTGATTTACATTTCAAAGGCTCCAGATAAACTTCAAGACAACACACTGGGGAAAGATTGCTTTTTTTTTTTTTTTTTTCCTTTTTCCCCCCTAGAATATTACATGGGAAAAGAGGAAAGATTATTTCTAATTCCTAATGCTACAAAAAGGCTTGGTAACCATTGGCTACCCAACTGAAGCCTGCCCGTGAGTGAGTTTTGAAGTGAAATACTGCAATTCAAACAGGGGGAGAAGCACGCGGAAAGCTTAAAAGGAGAGGGAAAGCAAGTGTGGAGAGGTCGAAAAGTAATCAGAAGGACCGCGTTAATATTTTACCTGCACTTCCTCCAATTTTCTTTCATTTCCAGGTAAGAGCAGGAAGGGCCTTTTGTAATCATCTGGCTGACACCAGATGATTCTAAGGGAAGGAACTGAAGTCCAGAAGGCCACATATCTTGTTTAGGGCCAGACTGGTGAAGCCTGAGCCGGGATTAGACACCAGGGATCCAATCCCCTTGTCCTGTGTTCCCCTCTCTGTAGCTTGTCTCAGAATACTGCAGATATTAGAATGGGTAACCAGTTTGGGTTTAGAAATTCTTGTGATGAGACGTATTATGGGAACGAGGCCTGGAACTAGGAGATGGCCCCTTCAATTTCTCTTGCTTTGTGTTTATTTTGGAAGTTTTAGAATTTTCGTGACTATAGAGGAGAACAACATAACGAGAGCCTTTGAATTGTGTATCTTTTAACCAAGGAAATGCATTTGCAGAAATTGTTCTCCAAAAAGAATTGAGATGTGAGATGTGTATAGAATTTTAACCAAATGATGATCTCAATCCTTTTTGTTTTTTTTTAAGCAAAAAATGGGAAAGAAACATACAACAGTAGGAACATAACTAAATATATTTTGACATATCCCCACGATCAACTACTATCTAGCTATTAAATGATTTAATAGAATGTATTTAATGCAATAGAAGAATTTTGGCATAAATGAATAAAAGTAGCTTGTAGAAGATAATAGGCCAGGTGTGGTGGCTCATACCTGTAAATCTAGTGCTCTGGGAGGCTGAGGTAGGAGGATCACTTGAGCTCAGGAGTTTTGAGACCAGCTTAAGTAAGAGTTAGAGCCCCCATCTCCACTAAAAATAGAAAAATTAGCTGGACATCATGGTGGACACCCATTGTCCCTGGTATTTGGGAAGATGAAACAGGAGTATATCTTAAACCCTGGAGTTTGAGGTTGCTGTGAGCTAGGTTGACTCCACAGCACTCTAGCCTGTGGCAACAGAGTGAGACCCTGTCTCAAAAAATAAATAAATGAATAAAAGAAGATAATGTCGCACTTGATCCTGTTTTTTTGTTTGTTTGTTTGTTTGTTTTTGTGGTTTTTGGCCGGGGCTAGGTTTGAACCTGCCACCTCCAGCATATGGGACCAGCACCCTACTCCTTGAGCCACAGGCGACACCCTTGATCCTGTTTTTAAATAAATAATACACACATGATAGTTGCCAGGCATGGTGGTTCACACCTATAATTCCAGCTATTCTGGAGGCTGAGGAGGGAAGATCTCTTGAGCCCAGAAGTTAGAGGCTGCCAATGAACTACACTTGCACCCCTGTACTTCAGCCTAAGCAACAGAGCAACACCCTGTCTTGTTGCTAGGTATGGTGGCTCACACCTGTAATCCCAGAACTTGGGAGGCTGAGGCGGGTGGATTGTCTGAGCTCAGGATTCGAGACCAGCCTGAGCCAGAGCGAGATCTCAGCTCTAAAAAATAGCCGGGCGTTGTGGTGGGCACCTGTAGTCCCAGCTACTTGGGAGACTGAGGCAAGAGGCTATACATTTGAACCCAAGAGTTTGAGGTTGCTATGAGCTAAGATGCCAGAGCACTCCACCAACGGTGACCAAGGAAGACTCTCTGAAAAAAAAAAAGACCTTGTCTCAAAAATATACGGTGGAACCTTCATAGTTGGGCACCTCACTACATTGATGACCTAATTTCACTGGCTGGACATGCACCACGTGTACATTTCAGTATAGTAGGCCTCGTTCCTTATGTTGACCACCTCCATATGCTGACCAGTTTGTTACAGTCCCTTGGGTGGTCAACTTCTACTGTATAAACACACACACACACACACACACACACACACACACACATAGATATAAAATGAAAAAATAACTGGACGTAGGCTCGGCGCCTGTGGCTCAAGTGGCTAAGGCACCAGCCACGTACACCTGAGCTGGTGGGTTCAAATCCAGCTTGGGCCTGCCAAACAACAATGATGGCTGCAACCAAAAAAAAAATGAAATAGTTGGGCGTTGTGGTAGTCCCAGCTACTTGGAAGGCTGAGGCAGGAGAATCACTTGAGCCCAGGAGTTGGAGGTTGCTGTGAGCTGTGATGCCACAGCACTCTATCCAGGGCGACAGCTTGAGGCTCTGTCTCAAAAAAAAAAGAAACTGGAAGTATATATAAAAATTTAATAGTTGGTATTTCAGGTAAAGGGATTATTATCTTTTTGTGTTTTTCTATACTTTTTACATTTTCTGGTTCTGATTATGTTTTCTTTTTGGTCAAGTAAAAGATGTTTAAATCTTTTTGAACATGACAATAAATTGCCAAAGAATATAACAGGACAATTTTTGACTCACTCCACTGGAATGAAAGTACAGGCAGTCCCAGAGTTACAAACGTTCACTGACATATACCTTGCCTTTACCAGTGGAGGCTATTACAAGTAATAGGTAAATATAATTGTTCCAACTTACACAAAAACTCAAGAAAAAAGCTACAGAACATATCTGGTTCTTAACCTGGGGACTGCCTGGTTAGTTCTTCTAAGTGTCATCTCATGAATATTCTGTTTCAGTTTTTCTTTTATCCCAGCATGCCAGGTCATCCACTTGGCGTGTGCCAGCCCTACACTTAAGATTTTTTAAAATCATTGAACTGAATTGCTGTGTTTTTTAAATAACAGAAAAATCCCTATCAGACAATAGATAAAAGAGATTTTAAAAGCTTTGAAGCAGAGACAAACAAATCATTAGGGATCTTGGCTTGCAAATTTTAAACAAAGATACATATGACTGTCCCCACTGAGTGACTTCAAAACAATGTCTGCAATTTCCATCTTGACAGCCTTTGGGCGGCTTTACCTTGCAGGTTTCAAACCAAACAGTAATAAAGCATTTACAAGAGGCAGCTCTGACCGTGGGGTCTGAAGCTAACTGTTGCCAAAACAAGACATGGTTGGGGAATTTGTAGGGTGAACATATCCAACCTTTGGAAAGTTCAAGAGGGTGAAATTGTTATTGCACGAGGCTACATGCAGAAACCGGACTGTCAGAGGCAAACTGGGACTTACTGTCAACCCATGAATTTGGCTTCTTTTTAAAGACAGTTCTGTTTGAGAAGCTATGTAGTGTTAGAAAGTGTTGGAATGTGGGACTTGGACGTGTCCTTGGAGACCAGCCACCAGTCCAGCCACCTCATTGCGTGTTAGGGAAGCAGAGGTGCAGAGTGGGGGGGCCCAAGCCCAGGCCCCACTGAATTTGTGCCAGCGGCAGCTTCTTCTAACTAATGATCCAAGGCTAAATGCCTCTGATTGTTTTTTGTAAAAGAAACAAAATCCTTTTACCAAAGACTCGGAGGCAGAGAGACGGGTCAGAAAAACCTAGCTTTCTATTCCGGCTTTGACTCTGGCTTTGTGACTTTGGGACAGACACTTAACTACTCTGAACCTCAGTTTCTTCATCTTTAAAATTGGGAGGGCAATAACTTCCTGACACAGTTGTATTAAGTACATAGTAGGTCTTCAGTAAATAATAGCCATCCTTATTATCCAGGACATACACTGACTTTGTTTTTTCATTTTGGTTAATAGGCATAAAACATAAAACTTACCATATTAACCATTTTTAAGTGTACAATTCGGTGACATTAAGTGCATTCATGTTGTTGTACAACCATCGCCAACCACCCACCTCCAGAACATTTTTATTTTCTCAAACAAAAACTCTGTATCCGTTAAATAATAATTCTTATTCTTCCTTTCCCACAGCCCTAGGCAACCAACATTCTGTTTTCTCTGCCTATGAGTCTGACCACTCTAGGTACCTCATGTAAGTGGAATCATACAGTATTTTTCCTTTTTGTGTGTCTGGTTTCTTCCACTTATCACAATGTCTTCAAGGTTCATTCACGTTACAGCATGTATCAGAATCTCATCCTTTGCTCAGGCTGAGCAATATTCCATTGAATGCACATGTAATATTTGTTTATCCGTTCATCTACCCGTGGACATTTGGGTTACTTACACCTCCTGGCTGCTATGAATAATGCTGCTACGAACATGAGTGTGTAAGTGTTTATTCCAATCCCTGCATTTCAATTCTTTTGCATATACATCCAGATAGAGAATTGCTGGACCACACAGTTGTGCACTGACTGTTAAGAGATGCTTGTATGAATGACCTTGGGCAGGTTACCCAATTTTTGTGTGCATCTTTGAAAATAATAACTCTGTTAGACAACACTATGTGAATAGGGATTATAAATATGATGTAGGGAAATAATAAATAGTTAACTGGTTACTCCAGGGCTGTAAAACAGGTTAGGGTGACCAAAAGCTTTTGTCCTTATAAGGAGGGAGTAACAGACCTCCTCCTGTCTGGGCAGATCCCGCAGTCCCAGAGATTTCACTTCCTGGCCCAAAGTGCCCCTCACTTCCCTTCAGCAGATTGTGCTCCTGGAAAGTTGTGTTTAGTAATATTTTAAAAGCTCATTATTCAAGGAACCCCGCGGTGGTTCCTTCTGTAAAAGCAAGGCTCCGTTGGTGAAGGAAATAACAAGCTCTAAATTACTTGTAATAAATCAGAGCTTTGATATAAAAAGCTCTGACCTATGTGTAGGACTTCACAGTTGACAGCCTTCTCTCACCTCTGCTAGTCCGTGTCATCTGGTGTTTACTGGGGTGAAGCCGCATACAGATTCTTTCCTACAGAAGGGAACGGTATTGCAGCTGAAAATGGAACTTTGGAGACTCACAGTTCTGTCTTCAAATTTCTTCCTTGCAACCTTAGACTCATTACTTCTCCTCTCTGGGCCTCAATTTTCTTATCTGGGAAATGGAGATGGCAGATGCCCCGTGAAGCTATTGAAAGGATTAAGGAGCAGAGAACGGACCCTGGTGGGGGTGGGGGGAGGCAAGCAGGCCGCCCTGCTAAAGCAGGAGCACAGTATGCACTCACGTGAAATCTCAGAACTCTTGTTCTACAAGTAATTGTTTCTGTGAGAATTTCAGACAAGGAAAAACTAAAGTTATTTTTCCCTCGGAAATGTCAGTAATAAAGGTCTTTTCATTTACTGTACATTTATAGCTTTCAAACCACATCCCTAAAGATTACATTGAGCTCTTACTTACAAGCTAGGGCCTGTTCTTTATAGCAAGAAAGTAGAAAGTTCTACTAGGAACAAGCTTTTTAAAAAAGGAAATTGTGATCAGCATCACGCAATTTGCCTAACCTAACCAAAGGCTTACTATGTAATCTATAAGATAAGAGCTGGAAGTGGCTTCCTCTACGGGAGGGGCTGTCCCTGTCCTGCTGTCCTTTGGAACTTTTCACATTCTTCAGACTCCCCCAGCCCTCAAGATAGGCAGTGCTGGGACCATGGTCTCCATACCCAGCCTGCAAAGCCAAGTTTGAACAGCCCAGATCAGTTGCCCCAGGAGACCAGATCTCCACCCTAAGCCCGTCTGGGTGCAGAAGCCTGCAGTTGGTGCACAGACTGGTCCTCCAAACAGCCACAGACTTGGTATCTCCCCTTGCCAGCGCTCTAAGTCTCGGCACTTTCATCTGTGAAATGGGGATAATAACAGGACTTAACTCAGTTCCAGTGAGGATTGAATGAGAAAAGTCTATAGAGCAGCCTGGGGACAAGGACAGTGCCCAGGGGGTGGTGGCTATCCCTGCTGGACTGGGTGGTGTGAGGGGGAGGCTCTGCGAGGCTGTGACTGAGGCCAGGGTGAGTGGCAGGAGAAGAGTGGGGACATGGTGGGAAGAGGGGAGTAGAGGGGGCGTACGGTGGGTGGGTGGAGTCAAGGTGAAGGCAGTAGGTCAGAATGTGGGCAGGGTGGGGACATGGTGGGAAGGTGGAGGCTGAGAGGGAGAAGGTGGGGGGGTGGAGTCAGGGTGAAGGCAGAGTAAGAGGAGGGTGGGGATAGGGAGGGAAGGTGGCTGTTGACCCCCCCTTCCCTAGTGTTTATTCCAAGCCAGAGAGGTCAGGCTCTTCCCAGTGGCTCCTCCTGGCCTGAAGGAGGAGGGAAGGGCAAACTCGGAACAGCCCCTGCCCAGAGGCTATGCAGGGTTCTGAGCACCACTTCCCACACTTAATGTGCTTATAAATATCCTGGGGCTCTTGTAAAAATGCAGATGCTGATAGCAGGGGTGGGCCTGAGGTTCTAACAGGCTCCCAGGGACGCTCTTGCTGCTGGTCCTGGGTCAAGGTTGGGGCACCTTTGAGCACTGAGGCTGTGGGGGCTGCTAGCGACACCCCTGGTGCCAGCTTCCCAGATCCACCCAGGGCACCTTCCCTACCTTTGACCAGCCTTCCTCCCTGACTGCCTGGGCTCCTGTTGATGACTCTTGTTTCAGACTCTGCCTCCATCCCTGTTTCTCCAGGGTCTGTCTGCCTACCCAGTAATCTCTGATGGTCTCTCCTGTGGCTGCATGGCTGCAGGGTTCTTAGCTCCTGAATGCCATCCGCCCATCAGTCTGCTTGTCAGAAAGCTCCTCGGGGCTCCGGCTGGCCACGGGCGTCACATGGCAGGGAAGGAAGCAGAGTGCTAACAACTGGTTGACAGCTGGTCACAGCTGGTGACAGCTGGGGCAGGCGCGGGTGTGGGAAAACACACTTCAGGCAGCAACAGCGGGAAGGGGACCACACTCCAAAGATGAGCCAACTAATTGCCACACAGCCGGCGAAGGGCAGAGCCCAAGCCCCACGTCTTCCAGCCCGGCCGCCTTCGCTCTGAACAAGCAGGCAGTACTGACACCCCACGGCCCCGGGTCTGGGGGGCCAAGCACAGCTGCCTCCTTGCTTTGGCTCAAGCAGAATGTAGATTTTCTTTGGTGGGTGGGTTTAGAAGGGGAAGAAGGAAACATCCGCGTGGGTCCATGAGAACACTCCTGGCAGCTGTGGGTGTGTACGTCTGGGGAAGGGGCCTAACGGGGCGGAGGGGTCTGACTGTACGAGAGCTGCTCCCCATCCAGGGCCTGTGGCAAAGATGCCATGACTGAATCCAGCATGTGGCAAATGGCAGTCTCCATGAAAGACAAATGCCAGCTATATCATCATCTTTGTTATTTACTTTGAATAATTCTACAATGAGCTAGAAATGTTCCCACTAACCATGGACACTGAGGACAAGTAACTGAGCACGTGGCCTGCATAGCACCACAGGGGCACTTGAAGGCCCTCACTTCAGACACCCAGCGGGCCAGGACTGGATGTGACATATGGACAGGTGGGCTCTCAGGAAAACATGCGAGACTTTTTAGACGGTAGAGGGTGTGGCACTTTGCGGCCGTGACTTTGGTTGCTCAGAGGTGCCTTTTTCTTTGCTTACTCACCCTCGGCTGGTGTTCCTGGTATGCGTGCTTCATGTGTGATGGAGGCAGAAGGCCCACAAGCTGGTGGCTCCCGGTAACTAAACCCACAGTGAAGCCTGGCCTAGCCGCCCAGCCTCACCTGCATGTCTGTGTCACAGGGGAAGGCTGTTCTCTGTAGAGACTTCACTTAACTGTGTTCAGAGAGTTTATTTTGTAGCTCCTGCCAAGGACCTGTTGACACAAGGCCCCTTCGCTGCTCTGCTCTCTTGGGCATAGAGCAGAAAGTGAGACCAAGGAGGCAGTGGGCAAACTCATGAAAATTACACGAATGTGCTTAAAAACCCTCCCAGGGCTCCCCACTGCTGTTGGGAGAAAACTCAAGCAGCTCTTCCCGGCTGCTGCCTGCCTGAGCTCACCAGGCCCCCACACTCGTCATCATCTGTCATTGTCCCCAAACATCCCGAGCTCCTGCTCAAAGGCCTTTGCATGCTTCACTCCATCCACCTGAATGTTCCTCAACCCCCTCTCCACGCTCTGGAGGCTTCTTCACCTGTCCGCTCCAACGTCACCTCTCAGCCCACCCAGTAGGGCCCCGGCTATTATTCCTTCAGGAGCCTTTCTCACCATTTGGAACCACTTTGTACCCTTCTTAAATCTGTAACCTCCTCCCCACACCCCTACCTAAGCTGCAAGTTCCAGGGGGCAGTGGGCACCCCTGATTTGTTTCAGAAAGTACAGTTTCTTTCCTCAAGAAGTCCACGGTGTAGTGGAGAAGTATTCCAGTTACCGTGGCTGTACCAAATTGCTGTACCAAATTACACACAGTGGTGCAAAGCGATCATTTGTACGCTGATTCTGTGGATGGAGAAGTTGGGCAGGACACAGAGGGGAGGGACTATATTATCTGCCTCCTCCTTGGCAAGCTGAGCAGAGGACTCTGCTCCCTGGTGTCTCAACTGGGAGCAGACTCCAAATTTAGGGCTTGAGATCATGTAAAGTTTGTTGCCTTCCATGTCTGGTGGTGACGCCGGCTGTCAGCTGGGGGCCTCAGTTCCCCTGGGTGGCCTTGTCTGGTGGGCTGGTTTGGCTTCCTGTCAGTGTGGCAGCTGACTTCAAAGACAAGCATCCCAAGAGATACCAGTGGACACTATATTGTCTTTTTGAACTAACTTCAGATGTCACTCAGCACCATTTCTGCCACATTCTATTCAACAAGGTTGCCATAGTTGTCCCCTCTATGTTCAAGGAGAGGGGAAACAAATTCTAACTTTCAATTGGGTCTGGCAAAATTCTGGAAGACCATGTAAGACTAAAAATGTTGCTGTACTCAGGATTGAGTACAGGAGGTAGTAAATAATAATTGCAATTATTATTATCCTGCAATTGATCACAGGAGATAGTAAATAAAAATACGTGATAAAAAGGTGGCACTAATAGCCTCCAAGACCTCACATCATGGGGTGGGCTTGGTAAGCAACAATAATCACAGTAGGAATAACACAGGGAACAAAGGAAAGCTATTTTAGGTTGACCACCTATTTACATAACAGGCCCTGGGTAGATATTTTACATCAATTATCTTACTTAATGAGATACCATTAGTTGAGCCTTTCACAGCTTACAAAGCATTTTGGCATATCATGCTTTCAAATTCTCATCACAAACCTCCCAGCCCTAAAGTTCCAGCTTCACACATGAGAAAACTGGGATTCCAAGCAAGACAAGGAGGCTGCGCCCCAGTTCCCAGACCCTGGACACGGTGATGCACCAGGCATGTAGCATTCTGTGTTCTGGCCCTGCCCCTGGCCCCACAGCAGATCTGATGACAGACAGACTGGGATAGGATTTCAGATTCTTAAGACCAAGGAAAAGATGTTGACAATTTAATATCATTTTGCACTTTGCAGCTGGTGTGAAAACAGGCTTTTTGCTCTGGGAGGCTTCTGTGATTTCTTCCCACAGACATTCTGCTGTCTCCCAAGTGGCTTCTTAAGTGCCTGTCATAATGCAGCTCTTCCAGGTCAATTTCCAAATCCAATCCTGGTGAAGTTTTGTCCAGAGAGCCAGCTTCACTCTCTTACCAAATGTTGTCTCCACCAGGCATTCAACCGATGACAGGAAGTGAAGGTGGAGTTGGTGAGACTCTGTCCCTGCCACTGCCTTCCAGAGAGAACCATAAAGATGAGTCACATCACTCATCTGAGCTGCAGTTTTGTGCTGCTGAACCAGGACAGTAACAGTGACCTCACCAGCCTCTCATGTCATCAAGAGAGTTAAAGGAAGAGGTGGAAGGAAAGGTCGGGCCTGAGTGTGGATCCCTCCTGCCAATTGCCTACAACACACCAATAAAGAAACCACTGGGGACACTCACTCTCTTCTTTTAGGGTCAAAGTTATAAATGTGTCTCTATCAGAAAACACATGCATATTACTTTGGGTAAAGCTAACTACTATAACAAACCAAACATATATAGTAGCTCAAATAAAATGTAATTTCTTTTTTCTTTTTCTCACTCACGAAGTCCGGAATTTGTGCTCTGGGGGACTCAAGCCCTCATTCAAGACCCAGACTCTTTCCAGCTTGTGGCTCTGTATTTTAATTGTGCCTTTCAGTTGTGCTTGTGCACCAAGCCAGTTGAAGGAGCAAGGAGGAGCACCTGCTTCTTAGCCTCATCGCCCAGAAGTGACCTGTATTGTCTCTGGTCACATTTTTTGTGGCAAAAGTGGTAGGGTCCGGAAGGCCTGCAGTATTTGGTCCTTCACAGATAAAGTGAGTCAACCCCCAATGCATGCATATGGACACACACTGTTCTGTACCTTGATTGTTGGATATCATTCCATACTCGAATTTACAGACCTACATTTTCAATGGTTACATTATATGACATAACTTATTCACCCTATTCTGTCTTCATGAACATAAGGTCATTTTTAAGAAGGAAAGAAAAACAAACTTTATGAATCAGTGAAAGTTAGGCATTAAGATACTAGATAATCTTGAGGAATTCCTATAGAATGTTATGATATTGTGGGCTTTTTGTTTTATTTCTTAGAGTCCTTTTTTCTAGAAAGGAATACTAAAATATTTACTATTGAAATAAATTCTGCATGGAAAAATTTGATAAAAATAAAAGAAAAAGTAAATACATTGGGAAAAATATAAAAAGCTAGTATCTAGCATGTTTTCAAAAATCTTTCAAATTGACTTACAAAAAGAGCAATAAACCAATCTTAGTGGCCAACTATTCTGGTTTTTCCAGGACTAATGAGGTTTCCAGGACACAAGGCTTTCAGTATTAAAACTGGGACAGTCCCAGGCAAATGGAGACAAAGTGATCATTCTGAATTCAATATAAAATTGTACAAAAGGAATAAATTAAGAATTTCACATGAAAGAAATACCAATGAATACCATGCAACAGATATCCAATTCCAATCATATAAAATATGCAAATTTGAGTTATAAAGAGATAACATTTTCACTTATCAGACTAGCATAAATGAGTATCAGTATATACTATATTTATTGAAGCTTGTTCAGGGGAAAGGCTCCAACCTTGATGATGGAAGTACAAATTTATGCCACTCTTATTTTTGTAAAATATCTATTAATGTAAATGCTTAAACACTTTGATCAATTCAGTTGCTAGAAATTCATACTATAGGGCAAAGACGTAAGTACAAGGATATTCACTTATAGTTTAATCTATAGCAGTGATTTCAACCAGTGTATTGTAGCACACTGGTGTGCAATGAGAGGATCTTAGGTGTGCCGCAAAAATTTTTAAAGAACATTAATTAAATTATTTTTGAAAGAAATTCAAAGCAGAGGCTCAGTGCCCATAGCACAGTGGTTATGGCACCAGCCACATGCACCGAGGCTATTGGGTTGGAGCCCAGCCTGGGCCAGCTAACCAACAATGACAACTGCAAAAAGAAAATAGCTGGGCGTTGTGGCGGGCACCTGTAGTCCCAGCTACCTGGGAGGCTGAAGCAAGAAAATTGCTTAAGCCCAGGAGTTTGAAGTTGCTGTAAGCTATGATGCTACAGCACTCTATGGAGGGCGACATAGTAAGACTCTGTCTCAAAAAAAAAGAAAAGAAAGAAATTCAAAGCACAGTAAGTATATTCTTTCCTTTCACCTTTTTTTTTTGATCAACATAATTTAAGTGTGCTGTGGAGGTTTAACCATAGGTTCAAGTTGGCATTGAGATAAAAAAGGTTGAAAAACACTGATCTCTAGCAAAAGACTAAAAAATTACAACTTGTTTAAATGAATTATAAAAATAAATAAAAACGATGTATTGTAATTGCTTGGCACACTTTTTGTCTTTTACTCTAGCAGTTCCCCCTTCTATTTCTTTTCTTTCTTTTCTCTCTTTCTTTTTTTTGTGAGACAGAGTCTCACTAAGTTGCCCTGGGTAGAGTGCTGTGCTGTCACAGCTCACAGCAACCTCAAACTCTTGGGCAAACTCTTTCCTCAGCTTCCCAAGTAGCCAGGACTATAGGCAGCAGCCACAACGCCCAGCTATTTTTTGGTTGCAGTTGTCATTTGTTGTTTAGCTGGCCTGAGCAGGGTTCGAACCTGCCTGGGCGTATGAGGCTGGTGCTGTAACCACTGTACTACGGGTGCCAAACCAATTTCTTTCTTTTTTTTTTTTTTTAATTGTTTTTTATTTCTTGAAGTTGTTGAAGACACCAGCTTATTTGACCTGTGGAGTTTTCCAAACCAAATCATACTGATTGTATCCAGGTAATGGATACAATCTAATCTGTTTTCCCATTCATGTACTTTTGGCGCAATGATTTTTAAATCTAGTGGCTTGGTCAGATTCAGGTTCTATCTATCTATCCATCCATCCATCTATCCATGTATCATCTACCAAACCATCACAAGACTACCTCACAGCAAACTGTGGCATATGTACACCGTGGAGTACTTATACAGCCATAAGAAAAGTTGAAGACTTTACATCTTTTACATTTACCTGGGAGTTGAAACACATTCTAAGTAAAATATCTCAAGAATGGAAAAAAAAATTCAATGTACTCAGTACTAACATGAAACCAATATATGAACAATTGTGTGTCCATATGAATGATAAAACACATACATAGTCTAGCAAGGGGGAGGGTGACTGGGGGAGGAGGAGGGCAATTGGCAGAATCTCACCTAATGCATACAACCTTAGGGTGTTCAGTACACCCCCTGGGGGAAGGGCTCAACTACAACTTGAACTTTACTTTGATATTGAAAACAATGTAACCTAAAAGAAAATTTGGCTGAGTGTAGTGGCTCACACCTGTAATCCCAGCACTTGGGAGGCCGAGGTGGGTGGATTGCCTGAGCTCATGAGTTGAGACCAGCCTGAGCAGGAGTGAGATCCTGTCTCTAAAAAAATAGCTGGGCATTGTGTCAGGTGCCTGTATCCCAGCTACTCGGGAGGCTGAGGCAAGAGAATCACTCGATCCCAAGAGTCTGAGGTTGCTGTAAGTTATGAAGTCACAGCACTCTACTGAGGGTGACCAAGCGAGACAGTGTCAAAAAAAATTAAATTAATATGAGGTTACAAATTTTTAGATTGCATTGTTCTCAATACCAATACTTTATTTTCTATTTTATTTTATTTTATTTTTTTTGAGACAGAATCTCACTTTGCTGCTCTTGGTAGAGTGTTGTAGCATTGTAGCTCATAGCATCCTCAAACTCTTGGGCTCCCGTGAGTCTCTTGCCTCAGCCTCTCAAGTAGCTGGAACTACAGGCACCCACCACCACGCCTGGCGATTTTTAGAGACAAGCTGTCACTCTGGCTCAGGCTGGTCTTGCACTCCTGAGCTCAGGCAATCCACCCACCTCGGCCTCCCAGATTGCTGGGATTACAGGTGTGAGCCACCGTGCCTTGCTAATGTTTTTAAAAAAGAATATTTCATAGGTAGAAATTGTATGCTTCCACTTAGACATCCAAAATACCTATTTTTAAAATCTCTTTTGCAATTTTTGATAGTTATTACTAACATCCTTTAATTCATTAAGGCTCACAAATTAGTTCTATTATTCTATCTTCATTTACTATCTGGAATACTTCTATAGAGAGAAACATCCTGTTATTAGATAGTTGGTTACCTTCAGATGCAGAGGAAAGGCAGGGTAAATGTTATCTCATAATCCTTTATCCACTAGCGTCCAAAACAATGTGTATGTTCTTTAGTCTTCTTCAAAGTAACTCATTGTTTTGTTTTGTTTTTGCTTTTTGATTTATTTAGAATCATTGTAAACGTATTAAGTGCATCTGATGTGTCTTAATCAAATCTGTTTTTATTATTCTTTTGATGTTCAAGTTGTCCCATACTTAACAACGGACCTTATCCAAGTTGTCTCCTGATTCCTTTGAAAATAACCTTGTTAATAACTACCTTATTTGGAGTATCTATCAAGTCATTTATTTTCTTTCTTTCCTTCTTTTTTTTTTAGAGACAGAGTCTCACTTTGTTGCTCTCTGCAGAGTACTGTGGCATCACAGTTCACAGCAACCTCCAACTCCTGGGCTTAGGCGATTCTCTTGCCTCAGCCTCCCGAGCAGCTGGGACTACAGGCGCCCGCCACAACGCCCGGCTATCTTTTTGTTGCAGTTTGGCAGGGGCTGAGTTTGAACCTGCCACCCTCGGTATATGGGGTCAACACCCTATTCACTGAGCCACAGGCACCTCCCACATCATGCATTTTCTATGTGATTTCTCCCATGTACATGTTCTGCTCCCACAGTGGACTCAGCCATTTTTTCTTAGAAGTCCTAGTTTCTTTTAGAAAGAAATGGTACTTAGTGACCACAATCTAGACCCCAAGGGTGCTCATTGCTATAAAGTTGGTTATTTCATTGTTTCTAGGCCTTGTAAGTAGACAGAGCTAGGATATACAGTTTTCTCCATCTTTTCCTTCTTATTATTCTTCCTCTCTTTCTCCTCCGCTTCATCTTCCTCCAATTTTTTTCTAAAATCCATCATGGGCTCAAACTCACTGTTCTACTTTATGTGTATGACCTTAAGGCTTCGACTTAACTTCATGGGTCTTATAAGACACCTCCATCTTTTTTCACCTGTGCCAAAAAAAAAAAAAAAAAAAAAAATCTGATTTCTATTCATTCTACCCTTATCATTCATTTATTTGCAATCTCAGAAAAACGATGCCAACAACTGCCACAAAAGTACCATTACTGAAGAGAAACTAAGATAGATTCAGTTTCTTTTTGCCCTTGAGGGATGTCCCACTGTGGATATGCTGTCAGATTGCTGTGCTTTGGAATCAATTCTAAGAATTCCTCTCTGTGGGGTTTCACCACCAACAATTAGATCCAAATTTTTTATTTTTGTTTCAATTTTGAGATTGCTTTTGAAAATTTTAAGCTAAGTTTGGTTTACTTTAATTTATGTAAAATAATTACATGGTTCCAAAGTAGAATACACAAAACAGGTATGTTTAGATAAGTCTCCTTTCTACCTGTCTCCTCCCTGTTTTCTTCTTCCCCTATAGAATTCAATAATTTCTTTTTTTTTTTTTTGGCCGGGGCTGGGTTTGAACCCGCCACCTCCAGCATATGGGACTGGCGCCCTACTCCTTGAGCCACAGGCGCCGCCCGAAGTCAATAATTTCTATTAGTTTTAGGTTATTCCTTCTGTTTAAAAACACTATATATAAGAAAATAAGTGCATGTCTATATATATATATATTTTTTTTTTTTTCAGTCTAGTCTCCTTCTGGTAAATAATGGGATCATATAAATTTCTCCATTTTGCTTTTTCACTTAATAATATATTCCAGGGATATAAATAAAGACATCCCTTTGCAGCTACGCAATACTCTGCTATGTGGATATAGTATAGTGTATCCAATTAGTCCCCTATTGATGGACTGTTTCAAGTCTTCGGTATTAACAGTAGTGATCTATCTCAATTTTGGCACCTGATTCCTCTTCCAGGACAAGAACATTTTCTATGTCCTCTGAAGTCAATCAACTAATACCTGGGGAAAGAGACCTTGCTCTCAGCCCAGGACAGGCAGAGCCTGCCCCTCTCATACCTGTCCTCCATTTATAAGTGGAGAGGGAACAGTGGAAATGCTTCATCAGACCCTTCTCCCCACAGTGTATTAAAGGGATTTCAAGGGCTGTGTAGCTTTGGAGCCTGGGCTCTGACTGTCTGATTCTATTTCATGTGGCTACATACTAATTAATTCAACTTTCTCTAGGTTGATTCTGTCTGTTGTTTTTCTAATTTTAAATGGCAAGCTATGTTGTGAATAGAGCCTTAAAATGTACTTTATGTCAATTTAGTGGGGCCTTGAGATGGAGAGGCTTTAAACACATGTGCTTACTCTGAATCTTAACCCGGAACTTTGCAGGTTTCTTTATATAACTTTAACACAGACATCTGTCACCAGTAACCCAGCGTCAGCACCATCGGCACTTTGCCAAGCTTCTCTCATCTGTCTGGACTTTTACTTTCTTTTAACTTACTGGAGTGTTTTAGAATTTTACATAAATTATTTAACACTTACCAGTTTCTTACATTTAGAATTATCTACTTTATTCACATGGCTAAAAGTGCAAGTTTTTTTTACCTACCTAAATCTCTTCCCACAGGCAGCCAACTTTATCCAGTTCTTACATAGTCCACCAAACATATTTTTGCATATAAACAGACCTATTTTTCTTACTCTGTTACTCAAATGGTAGCATGTTACAAACACTGTTCTGAATCTTTCTTTTCTTCCCACCAAATAACATATCACAGAATTTTCTGTATTTATTTATAAGTGTGCCTTCATTCCTTTCCAGGATTGCAAACCATTTCATTTTAGGGCAAGGGAGTAAGTTATTTAACCAGTTGCTAATTGATGATCTTTTAGGTTGTTTCTCCTTTTGTGCTGTTACCAACAACACTGAAGTATATAATGTCACCCATTCACACCTGCATCTCTATTTTTGAAGTCCTTATGTCCCGTATCTTGTCCTAGCTCCTTTTTTCCCACCTTACAGTTGTCTACCACACTCAGTCTTGGTTTAATTGTTCTCTTGCTTTTCTCTAGATTTTTACCACATACGTTTGAATCTTTAAACAACACCTGGCTTAGATTTGCACTGTTTTGAACTCTATCAAAATACATGTAGAATCACATTCTATGTGTCCCTCTGTGACTTACTTCATTTCTTCAGCATTAAGTGCTTGAGATTTATGCAAGAACAGTTGCCAATTCATTTTCGCTTCTATATGGTATTCTGTTACATCAATGTATCATATATTTAATTATCCATCATTAGTGGACTTTTGGACTTTTGGTGTCTCCTTGGGTACAGGTAAGAATTTTTCCAGAAAAATTAAGGGGCAGAACTGTTGGAATCCATGCAGATAGTTATTAGATGATGCCAAATCATTTTCCAAAGCGATTATACCAATGATTCTTACCATCAGTGTATAAATATTCTGACTGCTCCAACCTCATCAACATTCGATATTTTCAGACTTTTTTATTTTTTGCCACTCTGGTTGTGTGAAATGGTATCTCGTTATGGTTTTAAATTGCATTTTCCTAATTAGTAAGTAAATTGAACAGCTTTTTATATGTTTATTGATCACAAAAGATTCTCATTAGGTAAAGTGCCTCTTCAAGTCTTTTGCCAAATTATCTTTGGGATTTATTTTATTATGCAGATAATAATTAATGCTTTGTCTGTTTCGTGTATTACAAATGAATCCTCCAGGTTTGTGGGAATTTTAACTCCTAGTTTGTGAAAATCTTTGCTTTCTCTCGATGGTGTCTTTGAGCATTTGACATTTGAGAGTTTGACATTTTAAAGTAGTCAAATGTATTTCCCTTTTTCTTTATGATTTGTGTGACTTATTCAAGAAAGCTGCCTTCCTGGAGATAAAATATATATATATATTCTCCTTTTCTTCATTGTAGATCTTTATAGTTATATCACTTCACATGTCTCATTCACTTGGAATTGATTTTTGTGTATAATGTGAGATAAGGAGTCCAAAATCATATTTGCCATACAGATAACCAATGGTCCCAACAGCATTTATTAAACATTTCTTAGATTGGGCACCATGACTCAAACCTGTAATCCCAGCACTCTGGGAGGTCGAGGCAGGGGGATTGCTTGAGCTCAGGCATTTTGAGACCAGCCTGAGCCAGAGCAAGACCCCCTCTCTACCAAAAGTAGAAAACCTAGCTGGGTGTTGTGGTAGGCAGCTGAAGTTCCAGCTACTCAGGAGGCTGAGGCAAGAGTATCACCTAAGCCCAAGAGTTTGAGTTTGCCATGAGCTATGATGATACCATGGCACCCTACGGAGGGTGACCAAGTCTCAAAAAAAATTTTTTCCTTTCCTTTCTAATTTGCAATGCATGTTTTGTCATAAATCTAGTCCCACAAATGTGTGGGTCTGGTCCTGGCCTGGCAGGTCTGATCTCACATGTCTGCTCAATAATCATTCTGACTCTTCCTTCACTGATGCTGTGTATCCTCATTATGATACTTTTATAATAATTCTTGATATTTAATAAGATTCTCCAAATCCCTCATTTTATTTATCATCTTCAGGATTGTCTATGATATTTTTGACCCTTTGCTCTTTTTTAAAAAACATCTTTTTATTTTATTTCACTATTATTATTATTATTTACATATACATGTGTTTATTGGGTTTCCACTTTTTGCCTTCACAAAATTAAAAAGGCTTAAAATTTAGTAACAATGTTTAAGATATGGACTAGAAACAAAAACCTCATAAAGAATGAACAAAGATAAATACATTCAGAAAAGAAATCAGACGATTGCTACATCGAAATATTAAGCAATAATAATAATGCAGAAAGTAACATTCACATTATCGAATAAGATACTTTGACTCTGAGGTTCAATATGGGGTCGTCAGTTAACTTCTTATTATTTTTTTTCCAAAGTCTAAAAAAATAGACAACTAATATTTATAAATAAAAGTAAAGATACTTTCAAAAAACAGATTATGCCAAATCTTATAGACAATAGAAAAAGAAGAAATACTTCAAAATTATTCTACTTAATCTGGATACACCTGATATTAAAACTGAAGAAAATATGTTATTATAAAGGTGAAATTACAAACATATTTCACTTATAAATGAGAATGCAATATCCTAAACAACATATTAACAAGTTGAATTAAAAATTAATGCTTATGGGGAGGCGGAGCAAGATGGCAGCCGAGTAACAGCTTCCTTGCATCTGGGCACCGTGAGTCTGGGGATATAGGACTCCAGGCATCTCTGGCTGTTGGGTTCTGCCTATCATCACCCCTGAGAGGATACAGGGAGTCAGCGAGAGACTTCTGGACCCCAAGAGGAGGACTAAAACAGTGGAAAACCAGCAAGTGGTCGCGTGTGTTCAATCCGTCTAAACCCACCCGCAACTGTAAGTTCAGTAGCAGCGAGACTGCAAAGCAGAAAGGCCTTACCTGTGAACTGTTTTGGTGTCTTTGGACTTGGCACTCAGCTGAACTGCCTTGGGGAGAGCCTGAGCGGGAGTGCGGAGAACTTTGGCCTTTGTCTAGGGCCCCAGTCTGAGCCGCTGAGCCAGACGGAGCTAATAGTGTTTGGCTCTGGGTCACAGGCAGCCATTGTGAGCGATCTGCCCCAGCAAGCTCCGCCCTCAGGGTCGCAGAGCTAGAATTGGGTGGGAGCTGGTAACCCAGTGACCAAGTAGCCTAAGGGTGGGGTCTGAGCCGCCTTGCAGGCCTAACCCTCGGGGACAGAGGGAGACCCGTTTTGGCACACAGGGCAAGTGGATAGCCACTTCAGCAGTGATTCCAGTGACAAGCACTTCCCTGGGAAAGCTTCTGCTCAGCAAGCAAACAAGTTCAAAGTGCCTTTTAAGTGGGCTGAAGAGAGATTTAGGGTGTCTACCTGCTGGGGTTTGAGAAACTAGCAGCCTCCAGTCGTATCAGAACTGTGATTAACATCTCATACCCCAGAAGACCACGTGTTGCCCAGACAATATTCAATAACATATACAAACTGCTTTGTTTTTGGTTGTGTGTTTTTTTTTTGGTTTGGTTGTTTTTTTGTTTATTTTGATGTTGTTGATTGTTGCTTTGTTTTTTAAGTTCAACCTTTTCCATACAGATCCTTTTTCTTTCTCAATTTTTCTAGTTTAACTATAATTTCCCATTGCTGCCTATTTCAATAATTAGAACTTCATTTTTGTTAGTGATTCTACCGCTATTATTTGGTTTTTCCAGTCAATTTTATCCCGTAAAGTTTTCTGTTTGCTTGTTTTGGTTTGATTTATAGCATTTTTGTCTTTCCTCTCTACTTGGTGGAGGTGGGGTACTGTGTCTGATCAGGTTAGCAAAGAGCTGCTGACCTCAAGGGAACCACCCAACTGGGCACCCCCAGAAGGTGGGTTTTTTTTTTTAAGGTTGTATCAAAGTACCCTACTGTACACCTATATTGCTCTGTCTCCCTCTTTCTGTGCCTCTCTTCTTTTAGTCAATATTCCTTTTACCCACCCCCTCTCCTTTCTCTATTTTTCTTTTTTTTTTCTTTTTTCCTTATCACTCCTTTCCTTCATCCTTTTTTGCTCTTCAACCTTCTCACCCTTCTGGTCCTGTAACCTTTAGTCCACAGGCATGAGAACTTAAAGAGCAAGAGGAAGTGAAAGGAAAATTGGGGCAAGGAAACAGATAAAAGAAATCACTCATGAGGAAAAATCAGCAGAAAACTCCAGGCAACATGAAGAACCAGTCCAGAACAACCCCGCCAAGGGACCATGAGGTAGCTACTGCAGAGGATTCCACCTATACAGAAATGTTAGGAATGACAGAAAGGGAATTTAGAATACACATGTTGAAAACAATGAAAGAAATGATGGAAACAATGAAGGAAACTGCTAATAAAGTGGAAAATAACCAAAAGGAAATTCAAAAACAGAATCAAATAAGAGATGAACGATATGAAGAATATAAAAAGGATATAGCAGAGCTGAAGGAAATGAAACAGTCAATCAGGGAACTTAAAGATGCAATGGAAAGTATCAGCAACAGGTTAGACCATGCAGAAGAAAGAATTTCAGAGGTAGAAGACAAAGTTTTTGAGATAACTCAGATAGTAAAAGAGGCAGAAAAGAAGAGAGAGAAAGCAGAACGTTCACTGTCAGAATTATGGGACTTTATGAAGCGTTCCAACATACGAGTTATAGGAATTCCAGAAGGGGAAGAAGAATGCCCCAGAGGAATGGAAGCCACACTAGAGAATATTATAAAAGAAAATTTCCCAAATATCACCAAAGATTATGACACACAGCTTTCAGAGGGCTATCGAACCCCAGGTCGCCTCAACTCTAACCGAGCTTCTCCAAGACACATTGTGATGAACCTGTCCAAAGTCAAAACAAAAGAAAAGATTCTGCAAGCTGCCAGGAGTAAGCGCCAGTTGACCTACAGGGGCAAATCCATCAGAGTGACCGCAGACTTCTCTAATGAAACTTTCCAAGCAAGAAGACAATGGTCATCTACCTTTAATCTACTTAAACAGAACAATTTCCAACCCAGAATTCTGTACCTTGCTAAGCTAAGCTTCAAAATTGACAGAGAAATCAAATCATTTATGGATATACAAACATTGAGGAAATTCGCCACAACAAGACCAGCTCTACAGGAAATACTTCAACCTGTTCTGCACACTGACCACCACAATGGATCAGCAGCAAAGTAAGAACTCAGAAATTAAAGGACAGAACCTAACCTCCACACTGATGCAAAAGATAAAACTAAGCAATGGACTCTCACAAAATAAGACGAATAGAATACTACCACACTTATGAATTATCTCAATAAATGTTAATGGCTTGAATTCCCCACTGAAGAGACATAGATTGGTTGACTGGATTAAAAAACATAAGCCATCCATTTGCTGTCTGCAAGAAACACACCTGGCTTCAAAAGACAAATTAAAGCTCCAAGTCAAGGGTTGGAAGACAATTTTTCAGGCAAATGGAATTCAGAAGAAAAGAGGAGTTGCAATCTTATTTTCAGATACATGTGGATTTAAAGCAACTAAAGTCAAAAAAGACAAAGATGGTCACTTTATATTGGTCAAGGGAAAAATACAACAAGAAGACATTTCAATTCTAAATATCTATGCACCCAATTTAAATGCTCCCAGATTCTTGAAACAGACCTTACTCAGTCTGAGCAATATGATATCTGATAATACCATAATAACAGGGGACCTTAACACTCCTCTTACAGAGCTGGACAGATCCTCTAAACAGAAATTAAACAAGGATATAAGAGATTTAAATGAGACCCTAGAACAACTGTGCTTGATAGACGCATATAGACTCCATCCCAAAGATAAAGAATATACATTCTTCTCACCACCCCATGGAACATTCTCCAAAATTGATCATATCCTGGGACACAAAACAAATATCAACAGAATCAAAAGAATTGAAATTTTACCTTATATCTTCTCAGACCATAAGGCACTAAAGGTGGAACTCAACTCTAACAAAAATGCTCGACCCCACACAAAGGCATAGAAATTAAACAATCTTCTGTTGAATATCAGATGGGTGCAGGAAGAAATAAAACAGGAAATCATTAACTTCCTTGAGCATAACAATAATGAAGACACAAGCTACCAAAACCTGTGGGATACTGCAAAAGCAGTTTTGAGAGGAAAATTCATCGCTTTAGATGCCTACATTCGAAAAACAGAAAGAGAGCACATCAACAATCTCGCAAGAGATCTTATGGAATTGGAAAAAGAAGAACAATCTAAGCCTAAACTCAGTAGAAGAAAAGAAATATCCAAAATCAAATCAGAGATCAATGAAATGGAAAACAAAAGAATCATTCAGAAAATTAATGAAACAAGGAGTTGGTTTTTTGAAAAAATAAATAAAATAGATAAACCATTGGCCAGACTAATGAGGAATAGAAAAGTAAAATCTCTAGTAACCTCAATCAGAAATGATAAAGGGGAAATAACAACTGATCCCACAGAGATACAAGAGATCATCTCTGAATACTACCAGAAACTCTATGCCCAGAAATTTGACAATGTGAAAGAAATGGATCAATATTTGGAATCACACCCTCTCCCTAGACTCAGCCAGGAAGAAATAGAGCTCCTGAACAGACCAATTTCAAGCACTGAGATCAAAGAAACAATAAAAAATCTTCCAACCCAAAAATGCCCTGGTCCAGATGGCTTCACTCCAGAATTCTATCAAACCTTCAAGGAAGAGCTTATTCCTGTACTGCAGAAATTATTCCAAAAAACTGAGGAAGAAGGAATCTTCCCCAACACTTTCTATGAAGCAAACATCAACCTGATACCAAAACCAGGAAAAGACCCAAACAAAAAGGAGAATTTCAGACCAATCTCACTCATAAATATAGACGCAAAAATTCTCAACAAAATCCTAGCCAATAGATTACAGCTTATCATCAAAAAAGTCATTCATCATGATCAAGGAGACTTCATCCCAGGGATGCAAGGCTGGTTTAACATATGCAAATCTATAAACCTTATCCACCATATTAACAGAGGCAAAAATAAAGATCACATGATCCTCTCAATAGATGCAGAAAAAGCATTTGATAAAATCCAGCATCCTTTTCTAATTAGAACACTGAAGAGTATAGGCATAGGTGGCACATTTCTAAAACTGATTGAAGCTATCTATGATAAGCCCACAGCCAATATTTTACTGAATGGAGTAAAACTGAAAGCTTTTCCTCTTAGAACTGGAACCAGACAAGGTTGTCCTCTGTCACCTTTACTATTCAATGTAGTGCAGGAAATTCTAGCCAATACAATTAGGCAAGACAAGGAAATAAAGGGAATCCAAATGGGAGCAGAGGAGGTCAAACTCTCCCTCTTTGCTGACGACATGATCTTATACTTAGAGAACCCCAAAGACTCAACCAGAAGACTCCTAGCAGTCATCAAAAAATACAGTAATGTTTCAGGATATAAAATCAATGTCCACAAGTCAGTAGCCTTTGTGTACACCAATAACAGTCAAGATGAGAAGCTAATTAAGGACACAACTCCCTTCACCATAGTCTCAAAGAAAATGAAATACCTAGGAGTATATCTAACGAAGGAGGTGAAGGACCTCTATAAGGAAAACTATGAAATCCTCAGAAAGGAAATAGCAGAGGCTATTAACAAATGGAAGAACATACCATGCTCATGGATGGGAAGAATCAACATTGTTAAAATGTCTATACTTCCCAAAGCAATCTACCTATTCAATGCCATTCCTATCAAAATACCAACATCGTACTTTCAAGATTTGGAAAAAATGATTCTGCGTTTTGTATGGAACCGGAAAAAAACCCGTATAGCTAAGGCAGTTCTCTGTAACAAAAATAAAGCTGGGGGCATCAGCATACCAGATTTTAGTCTGTACTACAAAGCCATAGTGCTCAAGACAGCATGGTACTGGCACAAAAACAGAGACATAGACACTTGGAATCAAATTGAAAACCAAGAAATGAAACTAACATTTTACAACCACCTAATCTTTGATAAACCAAACAAGATCATACCTTGGGGAAAGACCCCCTATTCAATAAATGGTGTTGGGAGAACTGGATGTCTACATGTAAAAGACTGAAACTGGACCCACACCTTTCCCCACTCACAAAAATTGATTCAAGATGGATAAAGGACTTAAATTTAAGGCATGAAACAATAAAAATCCTCCAAGAAAGCATAGGAAAAACACTGGAAGATATTGGCCTGGGGAAGGACTTCATGAAGATGACTGCCATGGCAATTGCAACAACAACAAAAATAAACAAATGGGACTTCATTAAACTGAAAAGCTTCTGTACAGCGAAGGAGACAATAACCAAAGCAAAGAGACAACCTACACAATGGGAAAGGATATTTGCATATTTTCAATCAGACAAAAGCTTGATAACTAGGATCTATAGAGAACTCAAATTAATCCACATGAAAAAAGCCAACAATCCCTTATATCAATGGGCAAGAGACATGAATAGAACTTTCTCTAAAGACGACCGACGAATGGCTAACAAACACATGAAAAAATGTTCATCATCTCTATATATTAGAGAAATGCAAATCAAAACAACCCTGAGATATCATCTAAACCCAGTGAGAATGGCCCACATCTCAAAATCTCAAAACTGCAGATGCTGGCGTGGATGTGGAGAGAAGGGAACACTTTTACACTGCTGGTGGGACTGCAAACTAGTACAACCTTTCTGGAAGGAAGTATGGAGAAACCTCAAAGCACTCAAGCTAGACCTCCCATTTGATCCTGCAATCCCATTACTGGGCATCTACCCAGAAGGAAAGAAATCCTTTTATCATAAGGACACTTGTACTAGACTGTTTATTGCAGCTCAATTTACAATCGCCAAAATGTGGAAACAGCCTAAATGCCCACCAACCCAGGAATGGATTAACAAGCTGTGGTATATGTATACCATGGAATACTATTCAGCCATTAAAAAAAATGGAGACTTTACATCCTTCGTATTAACCTGGATGGACGTGGAAGACATTATTCTTAGTAAAGCATCACAAGAATGGAGAAGCATGAATCCTATGTACTCAATTTTGATATGAGGACAATTAATGACAATTATGGTTATTGGGGGGGAAACAGAAAGAGGGCAGGAGGGAGGGGGGTGGGGCCTTGGTGTGTGTCACACTTTATGGGGGCAAGACATGATTGCAAGAGGGACTTTACCTAACAATTGCAATCAGTGTAACCTGGCTTATTGTACCCTCAATGAATCCCCGACAATAAAAAAAAAAAAAAAAATTAATGCTTATGCTTGCCTCATTCCTGATCATCATGGGAAAGATTTTAGTGTCTCACTATTAGGTCCAGTGATGGATTAGGTACATAGATGGATTAAGGATTCTTCTTTATTCCAAGTTTACTGAAATTTTTATATTTCATGGATGTTATATTTTGTGAAATACTTTTTCTGAATTTATTTGTATGGTCATGTGACTTTTTTTCAGTCGTTGATGTGATAGGTTACATTGCTAATTTTGTAATATTAAACCAGACTTAAACCTACTTGGTTGTATGTATATTGTATAATTCCTTGATTTATTGTTGAATTTGATCCCCAGAAGTCTATAGAGGTATTCGTACTTTGTTTATGAAAGAGTTGGTCTGTACTTTTTTCTTCTAATGTGCTTGTCTAGTTTTAATATTAGGGTAATGCTAGTCTTATAGAGTGGGTAAGGATATATTTCATCTACTTCTATCTTTTAAGAGTGATTCCACAGAATTAGTATAATTTTGTCATTAAATGTTTGATAGAATTCAAAAAACAATGTTTAAATAATGTACTCGGTCAAAATTAAATCCAATTTATGTGAGAATTAGTCACTATTTTCTTTTTTTTTTTTTAGAGACAGAATCTCACTTTGTCACCTTTGGTAGAGTTCTGTGACATCACAGCTCACAGCAACCTCCAGCTCTTACGCTTAGGCGATTCTCTTGCCTCAGCCTCCCGAGTAGCTGGGACTATAGGCACCCGCCATAACACCGGCTATTTTTTTGTTGCAGTTTGGCCAGGGCTGGGTTAGAACCCACCACCCTCGGTATAGGGGGCCAGTGCCCGACTCAGTGAGCCACAGGCACCACTCAACATCTTTATTTTCTTTCTTTCTCTCTTTTTTTTTTTTTTTTTGAGACAGAGTCTCAAGCTGCCACCCTGAGTATAGTGCCATGGTGTCACAGCTCACAGCTACCTCAAACTCCTGGGCTTAATTAGATTCTCTCAGCTCAACCTTCAAGTAGTTGAGATTACAAGTGCCCGCCACAACACCCGGCTATTTTTTTGTTGCAGTTGTCATTGTTGTTTTAGGTGGCCTGGGTTTTGAACCTGCCAGCCTTGGTGTATGTGGTCGGTGCCCTACCCACTGAGCTACAGGTGCCACCGACCGTTTGCTCTTTCATACACATTGTAGAATCAAATACTATTCAAAAATGAGAGTAATTTCTACTTCTCAGGATGTCGTGAGGATTTAATCCAATGATGGACAAAGTGTCGTCCATAAGTAACAGGAACTTGGTAAGAGGTTGGGTGAGTATGCTAGCTGGTGGTGCCTACTTGGGGGAGGGATTTTTGCTCTCTAGGCCTGATCTGGGCTTGTGACGTGGAATGACAGGCTCGCTGCTCCCAGCACGATGGGAGTGGGAGTCAGAAAGGAGGTGTGACACTTTTCAAACCTCAAGCTATACGGTGACTTTGTGTTGGTTACACAGGGATTATCAAGCCATTTATTGATATGATTATGAAGCACCTGAATAAGTGAGAATTGATACCAAATGATGTGCAAACTCAGGAGATTTTCATCATCTCATTCCCTTTGAGAAGCACTTCTGGTTTTATGAATACCACGAAGGCCTTTACAGGCCTGGGTTTCTTATTCCGATGAAACACACATGTTCAGTTCACTGAAAGAGTAGCAAGGAGCTGTTCTCTGGCCACTGAGCTGTGAGGGCATGAATTTTGATATCAGAAGCATCAGATATTGGGGTACAGTTGACTTTGCTCCCCAACTTTCTACTGCCCCGAGAAGCATCCAAGCGTGCCCAGCAGCCTGTGGTCCCAACGCTCATTACTAGGCACCTGCTGCTCACCGGGAGTCTCCCATCCTGTGCTCCTGGTCTGCAGAGCCCTTCACAGGCCTCAAGGTGCTCATACCTCCCAGGGTACCCAGCCAGTCCTGGGACAACCCTGGAGGCAGTGGGGGATGGGGAGGCAGAAGGCCGATTGTTAGTTTGAAGGACTTGGATTAGATCTTCCCTTTCCAGACATATGATTTCTACCCTCCATGATTTCCCTAATGGAAAATGGACTAATAATACTTAACTTACTGCCAGGCTGGCTGTCAAGCACCTAGCATAGGGCCTGATGTGCCCTGGGTGGTTGTTTTGGTCATACACACTCAGTAAATGGTGATTGAATAGTTGAGACCAGGCAGAGTGTGTGGGTGTTTCAGTGATGGAACTAAGTAATGGTTCATTGCCGGGGGTGGCATGAACATTGGAGAAGTGTGTGTGACATTTATACACTTAGTGGGAGATAAAGCTGGAAGGGAATACATTAGGATCAAATTCTGGAAACTTTGAATGTCAGCCTTAAAATTTTTAAAGTTATTCTGGTGGCATTTGACTCAGCTTAACTCCCTTTACTCAAACTTTTTCACTTGTGCCCAGCCAAGAGCACGGGCACACTGCTCATGATGCCTCAACCAGGTACAGGGGCTTCGGGCATGCTCTTCAGTTCTGTCTCCCACTCCTGCCTTTACCAAGTTTTGCCTTGTTGCCTTATGCCAGGAGTACTCTTCAGATGGACTCCCCATTCTTACCCAGCCTGGGCTTTCACTTTCCTCCGCTTCGCCTGTTCTCTCCGTTCTCCTCAGCAGAGCCCTTGGGCACATTGTGCTCTTTCCAAATTCGCGGCCTCCTGGGACCCATCCTCCCAGCACTAGTGTGTCCTTCCTGTCAGAGAGGGGAGGCTGAGAGTTGTCATCAGGGACCCAGTAAAAAATTCTGGTGATCACCTTGGATCAATCAAAGAAGTGAATAGTCTATCCAGGATCCTAGGAAGAAAAGAACCCTCTCTTTGGTTGGCATGGAGAAGGGAAGGTTCATTGTGTGTGTTACGTGGACTGTTTGTAGGTGGAGACACCCCAGCCACCCAGCGCGCTGTGAGAGTAATGGCTTGTCTAGTGTGGCCCACCTGGTTGTTAGACTCTCAGTTGCTCTTATCCACCTCACCCAGATAAATTAATGTCTGGAGGTAGAGATAGATCTGTTTTTGTGAAGCCTAAAGCTTATGCAATTTGGAAGATCCTCTTTTAAAAAACAAAAAATATATATAGAAAGGGAATTACAAATTTAATTAAAGATATAAAAGTGAATATCTTTTTTTTTTTTTTTTTTTTGATGAGACAGAATCTCAAGCTGTCACCCTGGGTAGAGTGCTGTGGCGTCATAGCGCACAACAACCTCCAATTTTTGGGCTCAAGCGATCCTCTTGCCTCAGTTTTTCTATTTTTGGTAGAGAAGGGGGTCTCGCTTTTGCTCAAGCTGGTCTCAAACTCATGAGCTCAAGCAATCCACCCGCCTCGGCCTCCCAGAGTGCTAGGATTATAGGTGTGAGCCACTCTGCCCGGCCCAAAGTGAATATCCTTAATGGAAAAAAATCACAGCAAATTAAATAACATAACTTTTATTAATGAATGATCCTACAACTTTTACAATACCATTGTCTAATCTTCTTTTGCTACACCCTATTTGATTGTTATTTCATGTATCGATGATTTTGTAGTGTTTTCTACACAGGAAATAGATAATTGTTTCCTATAGCATAATTGATCAAACTTTAGGCTTTATTATTTCTGGTTTAGAAAAGTTTCTTTTGTCTTCAGAATTTAATCATGGACATTTTTAGGATTCTGGTCTAAGTTTGGAAAACCTCTCTCTACTTTCTTTTTTATATGAACTATTCTAGATGTATTTGTTGTTGATATTACTACTGGTCCAGATTCGTGCCCTATAAATGGGGGAATTCTGATAAATTTTGTTTCATGCAATTTCTACGAGAAAGTAAAAGAAGTATATAATGTGCTTCTAATCGTGTAAGCTGCATTATCTAGAATATTCTTGATAGGAAAATTTTGACTAGACATCAGAGAGAATTTGCTTAAAATTTTACACATGCACCAATTGGGAGAAGTTCTCACAGACCAGGTTCTGGCACTGTAGATTTCTTTTCTTTTTTCTTTTTTTTTTTTTTTTGGTTTTTTGGCCGGGGCTGGGTTTGAACCCACCACCTCCGGCATATGGGACCGGCGCCCTACTCCTTGAGCCACAGGTGCCGCCCTCTTTTCTTTTTCTTTTCCCTCTCTTCCCTTCCCTCCCCGCCTCCTCTCTTCCTTTCCTTTCCCCTCCCCATTCCCTTCCCTTTTTAAAAGCTTTATTGAGGTACACTTCATGTGCCTCATGCAGTTCACCCACTGTAAGTTGGATGATATTTAAAATTTCAGATCGATATAGGGGTTCAGACAATCTGGTTACACCGTTTGCGTCTGTTGGTGAAGTCCAGGGTGTAGTTGAAGCTTCGCCAGGGGACGTGCCGTGTACCCTACACAGTGCCCGTTGGTGAGAGCACACCAGTCCCCCTCTCCTTGCTTCCTCCCTACTTGAACATGGTTGTGTTTTTCTCTCCTTGGACTTGTAGTTGTTTATCTATTGGTTTGTGATCGAATATATCGGATACTGGCTTTTCCATTCTTTACTTAAGAGGATGTTCTCCAGAACTGGCTCCGTACATTTCAAACCTTGTCTCTACTCTGCTAACCACCTGCTCTGATGTTGGACAGATACGTCCACTTTGGGATACAAACTCTGGCACTTGGACGTCACACTGCAGGGTGAGGCAGCACAGTGGGTGGTTGGGAGAGTTCCAAAAGCCTGCGCACATCCAGATGGGCCACAATAACTTAATTTACCCAGAAGGGACTCCCAACCACATAATGCAGTCTATCAAACCCAAATGGCTTCTCCACTGAACACCGTCTGACACCAGGAAGACGTGTCGGAACGGAAGCTGAAGCGGAAGAAACAGCAGTCTTCACTGATTTGGATTAAATCTTCTTTCTTTTGAAAATGTTACCAAGACACATGACCATGCCAGCACTTTCTTTGAGGTTCCCAAAGCCTTAGAAGAGGCATGGACAGATGCGAGAACTTGAACTTCAGCTCCACGGACATGACTGTCTTTAACTCAGAGCTGTTTAAAAATGACCAAAAATGGCTTAGCTATGCTCTTGAATGAGATCAGTTTACAATCTAATCTTGTTAGTATTTTATAATCCTCAGTGGGATTTGGCTGGAAATGTTTAAGAAAGTCAGGTTCGCAAGAGGGACTTTATCTAACAATTGCAATCAGTGTAACCTGGCTTATTGTACCCTCAACGAATCCCCAACAATAAAAAAAAAAAAAGAAAGTCAGGTTCATAGAAGGAGCCACTGGGCAGAAGGTCCGGGGCTAATCTCCTCCCCACTGTGACCTTCACACAGGGCCTGCCCTGCCAGGGCCACTGTGAGCGTCCATCCAGCCGGTGTATCTGTCCCTGTGAGGAGTCCTCTGGTTTCCTACCTGCACATGGCCTGACCCCTGCCGAGCTCATGTTGTCCGAGCCTGGGTGATCCTCCTGGGAGGATGTTGCTTTTGGCATAAGAACTTCTACAGATTTTTTCACAGATAACTCTAAATCTGTAACTTCCATCCTATTGGGGAGAAGGTGTTACTTCAACCACTACGTGCACGAGTGAGCGTGCACGTGTGTATGTGCGTGTGTGTTAAATCAACAGATGACGACTTTTATGTCAACTTTCTGTGCTTTTTCTTTTTTTTCATCCCACTTCCCTCCAATGTGAGAGTGAGTATCCCCCTGGGTACCTCTCTGGCCTATTCTGCTCATATTCTGATGAGGGGTCATTTTGCTAAACTCCAGCTCCTGGTGGCTGGAGAAGGTGTTTCTCGATTGGCTTCCAGACTGAAAGGGAGTCCTCACTGGCAGAGGCCCATGTGCTGCACAAAGCCCTGGACTAGCAAGCTGGGAGTTTCCCTCAGGGCCACCTCCCGGCTCCCCACCTTCTCCTCAGGGACCCAAGGTTCTTTAGATCAGCGTTGTCACAGCAATGATGCCTAGAGGGAGAAGCCATATCTGTTCCTTTTATTAGTATTTCCAAACTAGGCTGGTGCCAATCAAAAGTGAAGTCTTTTTTATTGTTTCGAACAAATCTAGAAAGATACCAGGAAAGATTAGCCCATGGATGAAGGTCACTGGGCAGGAGCTAGAAAGAGGGGTAGGTAGGGAAAATACAGACATTGAAAATACAGACACAGTTGACAAACTGTGTCATGCAGAGTTCACCAGGTCTTGGTGACAGAGGTCCCTCTGAATCTGTGAGGAATTACCACAGTGACCCTGAGAAAACCACTTAAAGGTTCTCTCATCTGTTGTTTAGATTGTGGAATATAACAAACATATATAGAAAAACAAAGTTGATCAAGGTATAGCACGATAAATAGGTTTCGAGTGAGCACCTGTGTCCCCAGCACCGAGTCAAGAGCTAGAACATTGGCATCGCTCCAGTGGCCCCCTGAGTGTTCCGGCCCTGGCCCACCCTCTTCCTTAGATCCTAAAAGTAACCACTACACAGTATTTGGTGGTAAACAATTCCTTATTCCTTACAGTTTTACCATCTTTGTCTATATCTCTAAACAATGTAGCTTGGTTTTGAATAATATATAAATAGAATCATACTATACATACACTTTAAGTGTTTCTCTCACTCACCATGTCTTTAAGATTCGTCCGGGCTATTGCATTTAGCAGGATTTCATTAATTTTCACTGTTAGTAATATGTTACCCAAATGTATGACACTACTAATTCATTCTTTTGTTTACAGATACTGTTGATAGTCTTAGTTGTTTTATTGTTATTTTTTGAGACAGAGTCTTAGTCTGTCACCCTGGGTAGAGTGCTGTGATGTCACAGCTTACAGCAACCTCAAACTCTTGGGTTCAAGCGATCCTCTTGCCTCAGCCTCCCAAGTAACTGGGACTACCAGCGCCCAACTAATTTTCCATGCCCAGTTAATTTTCCTTTCCTTTCCTTTTTTTTTTTTTTTTTTTTGAGACAGAGTCTCACTTTGTCATTCTCAGTAGAGTGCTGTGGTGTCACAGCTCACAGCAACCTCAAACTTGGGCTTACGCGAAGTTTAAGTTCCTTTAAGTCCCAAGTAGCTGGGATTATAGGCGCCAGTCACAACACCCAGCTATTTTTTTGTTGGACTCGTCATTGCTGTTTAGCAGGCCAGGGCCAGGTTCAAACCTGCCAGCTCTAGTGTATGTGGACGGCACCCTAGCCACTCAGTTAGCAGCACGGAGCCTAATTTTTCTCAGTGGAGATGAGATCTCACTCTTGCTCAGGCTCTTCTCAAATACCTGAGCTCAAGCAATCCACCTGCCTCAGCCTCCCAGAGTGCTGGGATTACAGGCATGAGCCACCGTCCATGGCCTCGTTCCTAGTTCTTTTGACTATAAATAATGTACCTCTGACATTCTCACACTGAGTCTTGTGTATATACGCAAGACTTATTTTTAGAATATAATCCAGACACGGAATTTTGGGGTCTTAAATAGTATGTATGTTTTCAATTGTTCATGATAATGCCAAATTGTTTTCAGAGTGGCTGTGTGGGTCTGTGTCCCCAGAAGCCGTGTGTGGGGCTCCTCAGGCTCCCTGCCCTCACGAAGGCTTGTTGTCGTCAGCTTTCCCCCTCCATTTAATGGGAAAGTAGTATCTTATTAAGGCTGCAATCTTTTAATGATGAATATGTTTGAAAATCTCATTCTACATTTGTGTTTTCCATACTATGAAATATGTTATGGTCTTTTTCCTATCCTCTTGATATATTAGAGGTCTTTTAAAAAATATTGTGAATGAAAGCCCTTGGTTGGTCATGTGTGTTGCCAATCTTCTCTCGTTTCTTGGCTCATAATTTTCACATTCCTTACGATGCCTTTTGAACTGAGGCATTTTGATGTTAATACATTCACGTTCATCTCTTTTTTTCTTTACAGATAACGCTTTTTTAATCTAATTGAGAAATTTTTCCCTACCCAGAAGCAATAAAGACATTCACAGATTTCATTTTCATTTAGGACTGTAACCCTCTCAACATATTAATTATTTATCATCTTAGCGCAGTTTTATTCCTTGGTCCTTTGCGTTTCATTATTGCTATTGTGAGGTCAGGGGCTAATTTCATTTTCCTTCATTTGAAGGTAATCTCTTTTCTTTCGGGCTCACCTACTTACTACAGCATTTTGACTCTGTATGTGTAACGCACTAAAAATGGTAAAAGAACAGAACAGTGAACATCACGCCCCTGTCTCAAAGTTCAACCATTGTTAACATCTTTTTCTGGGTATGCTTAAGACCTCTTTGTCTTTGACATTCTAGTTTCACTATAATGTTTTTTATTTATTTCCTTTATTTTTCCTGTTTGGGATTCGTTAGACTTCTGGAATCTTCTGGTTTGGTGTCTTTCATCAACTCTGGGAAATCCTTATTTCAGTTTTTTATTGCCACATAACAAACCTCCCCAAACATAGGGGCTTAAAACAACAACTGTGATATATTTTGCTCATGAATCTGCAGTTTGGCTAGGTGCCTGAGGGACCTCCACATTGTGTCATCAGAGGCCCCTCAAAAAAGCACTTCCAAGTGGCTCTGCCACGTATCTGGCAAATAGATGTTGAGGCTGAGTAGTTTTTCTGCCTGATTTCTGAGACTAGTTCAGAGGTACCGAACCTATTTTGTATTATCTCTGTTTCAGTCCAAACTGACCACTTTTCTTTAAAACTTCTGTGGGTTTTTTACGAGTCAGTTTATAAATCCCTTCCATTAGACAAAAGCCACATCCACACGTTTCAAAGAGATAATCTTCTCTCGACTTTGGGCTCCTCATGAAATTTTTAGAAGTCCAGTTGATTAACAGAGAAGGCCAGTGAGGCACACAACATAAGGAAGGCTTTTGATGTGTTGGAAAGGGTCTACAGGGCACCACGTTAAATCTCTCTGAGGACTTAAGAAAGGTCATAGAGTCAAATTCTTGGCTTTACCTTTAGATCGTATTTTTGTGACAATGCTCTAGATTTTTGATTTTTGCTTGGAAGTCATTCTTAATTTGAGAATCATTTACTGTATGGAAAGACAGGGATGAGAACATTTTTCTTTACAAATGTAAGTTCTGCACTTCTTTAATTTTTTAAAAAACTAATAGACTTGAGCGGCACCTGTGGCTCAAAGGAGTAGGGTGCCAGCCTCATATCCCAGAGGTGGCAGGTTCGAACTCAGCCCTGGCCAAAAACTGCAAAAAAAATAAACAAACTACTAATAGACTTTATATTTTAGAGCAGACTTGATTCATTAAAAAAAAAGGGTGGGGGGAGTCAAAAATACAGTTTCACATACTCCCTCCCCTACCACATGCTCTCACTGCCCCACCATCAATATCCCAATCAGCAGGGTACATTTGTTACAATTAAGGAAGCACATTAGCAACCAAGGTTCACAGTATACATTAGGTTTTACTCTGCACGGCACATTCTCGGAGTTTCAACAAATGTATAATATCATCCCAGGAATGTCCAGAAAGTATCCAGCCACATATGTCTATTTTTCCTATTACGAGGCTGGATCCTTTCCGGACAGCCCTTTTATATCCACCCTTATAGTAACGTGGAGAGCAGTTTCACTGCCAACATAGCCCCTGTGCGCCACCTATTCATTCCTCCCTTCTCCCCAAACCCTGGCAACCACTGATTTTTTTTTTTAACTGTCTTCATAGTTGTGCTTTTTCTAGAATGTCGAATCATATAGTAGGAGGTCTGATATTTAAGTTCACGAACTCATGCTAGAAAAGGTGCTGTGTACCTCCCTGAAGGGTACACACTGTCACTTTCAAAATGCTCCCCTCGGAGCTGTGCACTAACAACAGCGCCTGGTCCATCCTTCAAAGCACTTTTCTACCCTGTTTACCTGAAAATAAGACCTACTTACAAGAAAGATAAGACGTCCCCTGAAAATAAGACCTAGCGCATCTTTGGGAGCACACCTTAAAATAAGACACTATCTTATTTTCGGGGAAACAGGGTCGGATGAGTTCGTGAAGTTAATTGTCAGAACTCGTACGACAGCTCTGATGGCCATTCTGGAAAAAGAGATTTCAAAATTGCTCTGAAGGGTAGACTAGGCGCTGCCATGGTGCACAGCTTCCCAAGGGGAGGCCTTTGAAGGCGGCCATAGTGATTTTCAGCAGTGAGGTATGTAGCACTTTTTCTAGGATGAGTTCATAAACTTAATCGTCTGACCTCATAGGCAGCCTTTTTAGATTTGCTTACACTTAGCAATATGCATTTAAGATTTTTCAATATCTTTTTGTGGCTCGGTAACTCATTTCTTCTTATCCTTGAATAATATTCTGCTGTATCTGTGTACTACAGTTAATACCTTCACTTATCTGTCGAAAGATCTTTTGGTTGTTTTCAAGTTTTGACAATTATGAAGAAAGCTAATATAAACACCTGTGTGCAGGTTTTTGCATGGATATTTTAATTCACTTGAGTAGCTTTTTAAAAAAGTTATTCATTACTTTATCTCTCTTCTCTCTTGTTTTATTATAGACAACGGTAAAAAACCAAGGCGGTACCACTCTGCCTGGAAATTTCCTCTGCTAGCTTATCCGTTGATTAGGTATATTTTCTTTCTTTTTATTTTCAGTCACGTCATTTTATTTCGTTTTAATTCTTTTCAAAAATTTTAATGAAAATTGACGGTTTATGATTTTATATGTTTATGAGGCACAGAGTGATGTTATGATTTACGAATACAATGTGGAATGCTGAAACCAAGCTAACACTACGTTTGCTATTTTACGTGTTACCACAGGTGATAATTTTGTTAAACTTTATGTCCCTGAATACAAGGGTCTTCTTTCTTCTGGATTACAATATAGCTTTCTCACATTCTTTCAATTCCTCACCTACGGCCTCCTCAAGGCCTCCTGACTTCCACTCACCATCTGGTCCCAACCCAACATTACATCTTTTAGATTTTTATTACAGCACCTGCCCATTTTTGGTATCACAACCTGTTCCAGTGGTGTATTGCTTCATAGAAAAACTGCCTTGAACTTACTTTCCTAAGATAGCAACAGTGATTTATTTTGCTCTTGAATTTGCAGCTTGAGCAAGGCTTGGTGAGCCTCTGCTCTGGAACAGTCCTTCCCTAACAGAACTCCAGTCTGAACACGTTAGTCCTTCTCACCCTTCCTTTAGCGTTTCTTAACCTTTCTTTGTCTCTGTGCTATATTCACTATCAATTCTTTAAATTCTAATCTACCAATTTTTTTTTATTGGATTTAATCTCCATTTAAACTTATCCATTCTGTTTTTAACTTCAATTTTGACTCTCTCCCTTCTTTTAAAAACGTGTTTCAACTATATCAAAGTATAGTTTGAGAACAGTGAAATGCACATATTTTAAGCGAACAGTTTTGACAACTGCACACACCTGTGTAATCATCATCCCAATTAAAATGTAGAGTACAGTTGACTCTCGAACACCATGCGACTTCGAAGGGTGGACCTCTAAGTCTTTGTATATAACTTTTTTTTTCGTGGAGACAGAGTCTCACTTTATTGCCCTCAGTAGAGTGCCGTGGCATCACACAGCTCACAGCAACCTCCAGCTCCTGGGCTTAGGTGATTTTCCTACCTCAGCCTCCGAGTAGCTGGGACTACAGGTGCCCACCACAACGCCCGGCTATTTTTTTGTTGTTGTTGCAGTTTGGCTAGGGCCAGGTTTGAACCCACCACCCTTGGTATATGGGGCCAGCGCCTACTCACTGAGCCACAGGCACCACCCAACTTTTTTTTTTTTTAATTGTTGGGGATTCATTGAAGAAACCAGGTTGCATGATTGCATTTGTTAGGTAAAGTCCCTCTTACAATTGTCTTGCCGCCCAAAGGTGTGTCACACAGGGAGACCCCACCCTCCTCCCTCCTTGTGTATAACTTTTGACTCCCCTAAAACTTAACTGCTAATAGCTTGCTGTTGACTGGAAGCCTTATAGATAATATACAGTTGATTAGCACATGTTTTGTATGTTTTATGTATTATATATGGTATTCTTGCTGTAAGGTGAGCTAAAGTAAAATGTTATTTGAAAAATCATAAGGGAGGGCGGCGCCTGTGGCTCAGTGAGTAGGGCGCCGGCCCCCTATGCCGAGGGTGGCGGGTTCAAACCCAGCCCCGGCCAAACTGTAACAAAAAAATAGCCGGTGTTGTGGCGGGCGCCTGTAGTCCCAGCTGCTCAGGAGGCTGAGGCAGGAGAATCACATAAGCCCAGGAGTTGGAGGTTGCTGTGAGCTGTGTGAGGCCACGGCCCTCTACCAAGGGCGATGAAGTGAAACTCTGTCTCTACAAAAAAAAAAATAATAATAATAGAAAGAAAAATCATAAGGGAGAGAAAATATAGTTCCTATTCATTAAGTGAAAGTGGATTATTGCAAATGTCTTCATCCTCATCAACTTCCTGGTGACTAAGTGGTGGGGGGGGAGGGGGAGGAAAACGAAGGATAATATTGCTGTCTCTGAGATAGCAGAGGTGACAGAGGTGGTCGACACAGTCCAAACCCATGTTGTTCAAGGGTTGACTGCCCATCCATCTGCACACGTATCCATTCCCCCACACTTAGCAGTATGTAGAGGACATCCGATCTTATCTACAGTATGAAACTGCCGTCTTCCCCCGCTGGGCTGCAGACCGGTACCTGGAGGGGGCGTGTGAGGGACTGAGTTGCACGGCAGGAGGTGAGCTGTAGGTGAGAAGCTTCACCTGTATTTATAAGGCGCTCCCCATTTGCTCACATCACTGCCTGAGCTCTGCCTCCTGACAGATCAATTGGGGCATTAGATTCTTACAAAAGCTTGAACCCTACTTAAACGGCACATGCGAGGGATCCAGGTTGTGTGCCGCTTAGGAGAAGCTAATGCCCTCCTACCCCACCCTCCCATTCATGGGAAAATGATCTTCCATGAAACTGGTCCCTCGTGACAAAAGGTTGGAGACCACTGGTATAAAATATTTAGAGTATATCCAACCTTCATTTCCTTTTGTAGTCAATACCCCCCTCACTCCCTCCCCAGGCCACCGCTGGTTTCTATTCTGTAATAGTTTTGCCTGCTCTGGAACATCATGTAAATAGTATCATAGGATATACTCTTGTATCTGGCTGCTTTTTGCCTCAGCATAATGATTTTGAGATTTATCCACGTCGTTGTGTCAGTAATTATTCTTTTTGATCTCATGAACATGCCATAATTTGTCCACTTACCTGTTGACAGACATCATGATTTCCCCCTAGTTTTTCAATTATTATAAATAAAGCAACTATGGATATTAGACACAAATATTTTCTATGGCTATGTTTTTTTATTCCTCTTGGGTAATTACTTAGGAGTGGAATTTATGAGTAATAGGGTGGGTTTATGTTTTATTTTACAAGAAAAAGCCAAACTATTTCCTGAAGGATTTGTATCATTTTACTCGCTTGCCAGCCATCCTTGAAATTTCATTGCTTCACGCTCTTGCCAGTGCTTGGTATTGTAAGTCTTTAAAAATTTTTTTACTCATTCTACTTGGTTTGCAGCAGTATCTCATTATAGTTTTCATTTGCATTTCCCCATGACTAAAGACATTGAACATCTTTTAATGTGTTTATTGGCTATTCAAAATCTTCTTTTTATAGTGTCTGTTAAATCTTTCGCCTGTTTTAAATTGGGTCACTTATCTTCTTCTTATTGAGTTGTAAACTTCTTTATATATTCTAGATATAAGTCCTTTGTTAGCTCTATCTACTGCAAGTATTTTCTTCGTGTCCTTTCATTAAAAAAAGCATGCCTTTAAAAACATTCTGTCACTATCATCTCACCCTCCTCTGCTTTTTCCTGCAGCCCTTCATCATCTGCCACATTGAAATATATTGATTTGTTAATTCTGTCTTCCCTCCTAGAAAATAGATTTCGTGAATGCAGGGGTGCTGTCTCTTTGTTCAGTACCAGGTCCCTAGGATCTAGAACACTGGCAAGTTTCTAATAAGCATTAAATAACTATTTCTTTAAATTCATCAATACAGTCCAATCCTTCCTTTCTCAGTGGAATAATAGATGCTAACCTGAAGTTTTATTTTGAAGATATGTCCCTTTGCTTTGTCAATTGATACCTAATATCAAATGTTGGGATACCTTCCTGGTATAAAAGATTTAAAAGAATCACCTGGGCAGAAGCAACACAGGATTCTTATAAGGTTAAGGAAAGTGCTTCAGGAAAGTCATGCCCCTTTAGACAGACCTTAAATGCTATTGTCTTCAATTTTTTTTTCTAGCCTGTTGAGCTTTTTAAGAGAAGTTGAGACCATTTCCTCACTAGGAGTTATACAATGAATGAAGAGCCATTATCTGTGCATGCACAGTCTGACAATTGCAGCCTTGAATAATGACATTCATTGAGAGAAGTTTCTGAGAATCAGAGAGAGGCTGCCATAACAAAATATATTTATAGAATTCTCTTGTCTTGGCTTAGAATAATTTGATAGCAGAATAAAACTCTTAGCATTAATTCTTTGATCAGAATTCTATGCCTTTTTTGAAGTTGAGAAACTGCCAAGTATTCTAATATACAATCTCTTAATTTATGAATTCTGCAGTGAATTACATGGGAAGATGTTGTACTTGTTTTTTCTAATGGTTTCATAGAAACCAAACACAGTTTGGCTGACCCAAACGTGGTTTCACCAACTCAGTGAGCCCTTGGTAATTGATCTACCCAACCAGAAAATCTACCTATCATGTCTAACCAGTTGAGGTTTCTGTCTTTGATGGTACATATAAGCTGTGATTAACTTAGTACTCAATAACTTAGTTTAGTCCATAGATTGAATTATGTACAGATTTGCTGACAATTTACTAAATGTATCTGAACATTTACATATGCAAATAAAAATGACTTATCAAATATATATATGTGTGTATATATATATAAACACACACACACACATACACATACACACACACATATGTAACAACTTAGAAATACCTCCAGGGTTAAGTTCTGATATCAGTGCCTAGATAAATTTCTTACCCAGATTCGGAATCACTGAATCACTGGGCATGGCTGATGGCTGCATGAATGGCGCCCCCTGGAGTCTATAACGTGAATGGCCCTCAATCAAGCTGTGCAACTCGGCATCCCTGGAGTTCCTCTCTTTCTCCCTTTGGACAGTCACTTTTTCACCATTTTCTGGCCAATAGCTTTCCAGTGTTAGTGCTGACCAGCTCCATGTGGAGCACTCTCAGACTTTACATTTGCAAATGCTGTAAGATCAATCTTTAAAGAATAGATACATTTTATCCAAATGATGGAGTACAGAAACTTTTTTCCCCATTGCTTTGGCTATGGATAGTCTAAGTTCCTCAAGACCTGTGAGGACTGTGAAAGTCCACTTTCCTTCATTGCTTCTATGCAAACTATTATACAGTTGATTACCTCTGATTCTAAGTGAACCAATCTACTAGACTCCATCCTACTGGGACAAGCTCTCTCCAGTTTTGAGTTGCCATTAACTTCCTGGTTGTTTCCAATATTTTACTATAGAATTGAGACTTCTGGCCCTGGCTGTTGTATTGCTACTTAGCAGTGAGTTAGCTCAATTTAAATCATACATGCCTCTCTTACTATCATATGCTTAACACCTAGCGCAAGGCTTGGGACAAACTCAGTTAATATTTTTAAAACTGAACTAAAATTGAAATTTTGTAATCTAGGTAGCTAAATAGGTTGTGGTTTATTTATGTTGGTTTTGCAATGGAAACAACAGATTGATGCACGTTTAATCAAAATGCTAATCTATCTAATCTGAGTTGATTAAAACAACTAAACAAACACACAAAAACACCCTTAAACTAAACAGAGACTTATGAGTTTGAATTTCATAGTGATTCACAGGAAATTGGTGGTAGGAAATCTTTACTTTAAAGATATTTTTCTGATCAACAGGTCTGTTAGTTATTAGAAGAGTTCCCTTAATTGTGGAAATTGACTTCTTAGGAAACTTTCAGAATGGAAGAGGTAATAATGTTCTTTGGGGTTTGGGGTATTATCTTAAATGGCAACAGGGTGAAATTTATTAATAACTAGTAAGTAACTTACTTATAATTTAATTTGATGGCACTTTTCAGTTTTACAGGTGTCATCATAGAACGTATTTCATTTGAGCCATACATAAATCTCAGACCTGTGTGACTTACTTTCATTCCCACTTTGAAGATAAAACTGACAAAGTTAACTTAGTCCAGATTTATCAAGCTGAAAAGTGTTCTAATTTTAAAGTAAAATTTTTTTCCACTGTACCCCATCATTCATTTTATTGCCAGGAATGGGAATAGAGTGATTCATATTAACAGCTCATTAATTAATGTTTTAGGAATTAAACTATGTGTTTGAGAGTCATGGATACAAAGTAGAATAAGCCATCCCTCAAAGACACAGCATCATGGGGGATCCTGATGATAGAAATCCAGTTACAGGACCATGTGGTAACGCCTGGTGGGAATGAGGTCTACTGCCAAGTGAACACAGAATGGTGAGCTTCTCAGGAACACAGCCTTCCCATTCCTCTTCTGATCGCCTTGGGGCTTTATGCACATAGTGTGTGCTCTGAAAATACTTGTAAGATGGCTATACCGATAGAAGAAAGAATGAGTAAGGTGAGTCCTGGATTTCAATGTCAGTAGAAATTTCCTAAGACTTTCCAGGCAGAGGAAGTAGTGAGATCACTGTGCCATTAAGAGGTCTCCTAGTGAGCAGCCACGTCAGTTCAAGAGATGCCTGTGTTTGCCAAGACATTGGGAGTGGTTTCTTTGTACTTCATTTTCTGGTTAGTAGAGGCCAACATGTGGTCTCCCGTCCTGTCCATTTTCCTCTGAAGATGCCATCACTGTCCATTTTACTAGGGCAGTGAAGGGTCCCACTGCCAAAAGGAAAAAACACTAGAGGTTATTTCTCTCTCCCTTCTTTCCCCATTGCCTTAAAACTATACTACCTTTCTGTTTAGATCAAGAGCCGCTCTTGAGAGAACAATCTCTGTCTCCCAGTGATTTGCTGAGAACATGGAGTGCCAGACCACATGCTAATTAAGGCTTGTCACATACCATAATGGCACCTTAGTAATACTCCAATTAACAGTTACTTTAATTACACCACTTACATGGAATTAATGAAGAGTCTGGCTGATGAGAATAAGGACCTGTGCATTAGAGCAACACAGAACGTTCATCAAGTTTCCGACGAAACAGCCTTTGAGAAATCTGTTCCTCCCTGTTGCCTAGTTAAAAAATATATATGTATTTTTTCAGAGGATGGGGAAGTGGCTTTTGTAAAATAAACCATCAACAAATGAAGAATGAACTCAGTCTCTCAGACTTGCTGAAAGAAAGCCTACCTGTGTCCTCCCTAACTGAGCTCTCAGTGAACTAGGAACAGGAGAGAAAAGATGACAAAGGGCATCCAGGCAATGCCAACACCAAACGTTATGCTCGAGGCTGGGAGGCTAGACGCTTTCCCCCCTGAAACCAGAAATAAGGCAAGAGCATCCACTCCTGTCATTTCTCCTCAGCATGAGTTTATAGCTAATTGAAGAAACAGGAAAAGAAAAAGGCATCCAAATGGAAAAGAAAAAGCAAAAACTTTCTGTACTGGCAGATGACAGTGATCCTGAAGCAGAAAAGCCAATGAAATCTCCAAAAAAAGGTACTCGAATTAATAAATGACTTTTGCAAAATTGTAGGCTACATGATCAATATACAGAAATCAGTTGCATTTCCATACACCTTGGGCAACTTCTCGGCCTCTCTGGGTCAGTTTTCTTATTTGTAAAATGGAGAACACATTTATATACTTTACGGAGTTATTTCAAGGATTAAAAAAATGTTAGTTCCTAGGACAAGGTTAAATAAATGTTGGTTTATTCCCATTTTTAGAACATGCTAGATGGAGCCTCCAGTGAGCCTAACGTGCTTTTACATCATGGACAAGAATAAAATGGTTCAGTAAAGTCACACCAGCCAGGAGCACCATCCGGAGGAAACCTAACGTTGAAAATTATGCAGGTGGAGCAATTGTTAAGAGGAGTTCCAAGCCCACAGCGCTGGCCGCCTCAGTCTGATCTTTCTCTCATCCATTACTCCCACCTCCACCCATTCCTATTGGTTCATACCTGGGCTTTTAGAACAGCCCCCTACACAGTCTTCCTACTAATGATCTTGCCCCTCTTAAATCCATTTATCTGCAGCTGTGAGAGGGATCTCTCTTTATTATATTCATTTTTAATTTTAAAAGTTTAAATTTTAATTAGATACATAGTAATTATACTGGAGAGATCTCTTTAGAACACAATCTGATCACCTTTAAACCTTCTCACGGCTTCCTCCTGTGCTCCGAGGTCAGTGTGCGTCTCAGCCTGGCTTCTGCACGAACATACCAGGCGCTTCTTGGGCTGGACTGCTTGGACTTCTCCCAAGCATTTTCTTGCTTCCCAGCTTTTCCTCAGGCTGTTCTTGCTTCCCAGAATTCCTACAATTTTACTCTTCACACCTGCCAAACCCATCAAATGATTGCTTGCCCACCAATCTACTGTGCAACTACTTCCAGCCCAACTCAAGTTCATCTTCTCTCTGAAGTCTTTCTGAACTGCTCTGGGCGGAATTAATTTCTATGTCCTGCCTGTTTCCAAAGACATCATGTATCCCTCCATCAGGCATCTATCCACCCTACTGCAATCTATTTACCTGCCTTTGAGTTCCTTGAGGGAAGGTCCATATATTATTTTTCTCTACATCTTCTCTAGCCAACAGAAGTCTTTATAAACTTTTGCTGAAGACGTTTAGAATTGTCTCTGCTTCCTGACATGCTCTATTGGCCCCTCCCAGGTCTGACAATCCCTATCTGCTCCCTTCTGCCAGGATGGTCACCATTCCTTCCATTTCATCCCATCCCCACAATCTCTGGCTGGACTCTGGCCCCTTTCAGGAACTCTTCCCAGGGTTTTCTCTCCACTGGGCTCACAGAAGCCAACTTTGTTGTCTGGGAGTCCAGGTAGCTCCCTGGCTCTATTCTTTCTTTCTTTTTCATACATAGAGTCTCACTTTATCACCCTCAGTAGAGTGTCATGGCGTCCCACATCTCACAGCAACCTCCAACTCCTGGGCTTATGCAATTCTCTTGCCTCAGCCTCCAGAGTAGCTGAGACTACTGGCACCTGCCACAACGCCCCACTATTTTTTTGTTGCAGTTTGGCTGGGGCTGGGTTTGAACCTGCCACCCTTGGTATATGGGGCTGGCGCCCTACTCACTGAGCCACAAGTGCCACCCTCCCTGGCTCTATTCTTTGCTCTGCCTTTTTCTCTTAAAATTGTTTTTCAACCTCATCTGTGTTAACAATCACCCAGGGGCACTTGTTACCAAACTCACGTTCTCCAGGTCTGGGTTGAACTCGGAAATAGAGGCGAGTACCCAGGTGGTTCTCGTCATCAGTCAGGGCTGGGAAGTGCCGCAGATCCACTGGGCATTTACACCAATCGACCCCTAATGGGAGCAGGGTGTATGCATTTTATTTTTTATTCTCTTCCTTTAGGACTTGCCTTTGCTGTTTTCAAGTGTCGAGTAACCAAATTTCTGTTTCTAAACCAAGCAAGGGGTCAGTGCTCACAGCTTGGTGCTTCTCTACCTGGCTGGCTCCAGGATGTCAGTAACATGGCAGGGGGAGGAATTGCCTTCACCTGGGGAGACGGTGGTGAGAGAGAAGCCCCTCTCGTCTCAAATGCCACCTGGAAGATAATCAGGAAGAAAAAAGAAAGAAAGAAAAAAACAAGCAGACAAAATAAAAAGGCGTGCCTCGGCTTTTTGTGCGTGGCCTTATTGAGCTTTGCAGATATTTTGTTGTTGTTGTTTTTAACAAGTTGAAGCTCTATGGTAACCCTGTGTCAAGACACTCTGTTGGTGCCATTTACCAATAGCATGTTCTCACTTCGTTAGCATTTTATAGCAATAAACTATTTTTAATTAAAGTATATACATTATTTTTGGATATACTGTAATATCCAACTGTACAACAGTATACCTAATAAGCCACACTATAGTATAAATATAACTTCTATGTGCCCTGAGAAACCAAAAAATTTGCATGACATTTTATTATTATATTCTCTTTATTTCAGTGGTCTGGAAGCAAGACCATAGTATCTCCGAAGTGTGTATGTGTGTGCGGGTGTGTGCGTGTGTGTGTGTGTGTGTGTGTGGATAGAGAGAGAGAGAAATGAAAAAACTATGAAATATAATGGTAGAAGTAGGGTACTAGCCTAAATATGAACATATGATAAATGAAACAGAAGGGTTAAACCAACACTCGCCCTGGAGACATAAAAACCTAATGTGTGCTCAAGTGGACATCACATGGGGGCAACAGTCATTCAATAGTTTATGCACAGACAATTTGAAAGCTATTAGAAGACAACCAAATCTTAGATCCTTGTTTCATATCACACATCAAAATAGATTTGAAAGAACTGAAAGTATAAAAACGTAAGGAATCTAGAGGGACATACAAATAACATTATGATCAGAATGGAGAGAACCACCTGAAGTTGAATACAGTGAAAGAAATTACAAAGAGAAAAATCCTGTAGTCTTGAACACATAAAATGTGTACTAAAAATGACCTCTATTAGGGCAGCACCTGTGGCTCAGTGGGTAGGGCACTGGCCCCATATACCGAGAGTGGTGGGTTCGAACCTGGCCCCAGCCAGCTAAAACAGCAGTGGCAACTGCAACAAAAAATATCCATGTGTTGTGGTGGATGCCTGTAGTCTTAGCTACTTGGGAGGCTGAGGCAAAAGGATTGCTTAAGCCCAAGAGTTGGAGGTTGCTGTGAGCTGTGATGCCACAGCACTCTACCAAGGGCAACAGGGTGAGACTCCGTCTCGAAAAAAAAAAAAGACCTGTATCAAAAGGCTAAAAAGAAAGATAAAACCTGTAATCAGTGTAAAAAAAGGTTAATATCTAATGTACAAAGATGTACAAACACTCAGACCCTGATTTAAAAAAACAACTTGGAATACAAACTTCACTGGACAACATACCTTAGAACAAACAAATAGCTGATGGTACTTTACAGTATTCAGTCTTCAGAAATCAAATGCCAAGCAAAACCATGATATAATTTTTACCACTCATATTTTCAAAGATTTTAAAAGATGATAATTTTCATGACTGGTGAGGATGATGAGAGAGGTAGACTTTCTCATATACAATTTTTGCTTGTTGGTGGAAATGTAACTATGGAAAGCAATTTATTACTAAGTATGGAAAGCCTTAAAAATAATAGCAAAGAAAAATCAGTTTAACTTATATGGAACATCTCTGACTAGCATGAGTTGATGTTTGTGGGACTTAGCTTTTTATATTCATTTTTTTCCTTTATTTTGCAAGTTGTCAACAATTAAACATCTGTCAACTTTATAATTAGCAAAAAGTTTTATTTTGTTCAAAACCTTAAAATTATATATATCTTTGACCCAAGCAGTTCACTTTAAGAAATTTATCAAGAAAATAATCCAAAATGAGAAAACAAGATGATGGTGAACAAGTACAACCCACATAATGCTATGTATAAGAAACGAAAGATGTTCCAAATAGGGTAGATTTGGCTATATTCACGTAGTGGAGAATTATATGTGATTAAAATTACATTTGGAAGACTTTACAATAACATAGGGACGTGCTTACACTGCTCCTGTAGGTTACCAGTTTGCTATCACTTTGCCAGGACTGTCATAACAAAGGATCACAAACCAAGCAGCTTAAACAAATTCAAATTCACTGCCTCCCAGTTCTCAGGCTGGAAGTCCAAAATCAGGGCAGCAGCAGGGTTGCTTCCTTTTGAGGCCTCTGAGGGACGGGTGGCAACTTGCAATTCTTGGTGTTGTTCAGTTTTTAGCAGCATAATTTCAATCTCCACGTGGCATTCTCCCTGTGTTTGTGTCTGCCCTTTTTATAAGGACATCAATCATATTGGAATTGGACCCACCCTAAGGACCTCCTCCTGACTTAGTCACCGGCAAAAAGTCTATTTCTAAATAAGGTCACATTCACAGGTACTCAGGGTCAGGACCGCAACATCTTCTGGGAGTACACAATTCAATCCATAACGTACAGTGATGTTTTATATGTACACACACATATACAGGTCAGAAAGTTTGTGTGCAATTTTTGCACACTAAGTTAAATTTCACAGGAAACTTACGGCCACCTGTATATAAAATTAAGACATAAAACTATATATGTAAGGTCAAGGCCATGTTTTTAAAAGATACATAGAGAAGTGATGTTTAAAAAAATCATTTGGGGGACAGCGCCTGTGGCTCAAAAAAAGTAGGACACTAACTCCATATACCAGAGGTGGCGGGTTGAAACCCAGCCCCAGCCAAAAACTGCAAAGAAAAAAAAAAAAGTCATTTGGAGGAAATATACTTATGAGTGCTTTTCATTCGTAATTTTCCCCCTCTTCCCCATATTCTCTACACTGAGCCCCGTAAATAGTCCTCCCCTCAGCACACAACTCTCCTCCCCCACAGCCCCACATGAGGAGGCTGGGGCTCGTGTGCTGAGCTATAATCACAACAATCGTACCTTCTCTCCCAGGAACTGCTAGACTCGGCTCCCTAGTCTGGGGCTGGGGCATGTCTGCACCACCAACAGGCTCACTGTGAGGCTCTGCCAGCAGGGTGTCTCCCAAAGGACTTGCTCTTCCTGCGTCACTGCAGCTGTTCTTCACCCTGGTAGTTCAGGGTCCTTTGGTAGCAGCAGCTCAATCCAGTTTTCAATTTTCTGCCTCTTGCAGAACCAGCTTCAATTTGCCCTCCTTTTTGGAGATGCTGGGGCCACCCAAGCAGAGTCCCCTCCTCAAAGCTCTGGGTCCCTGTCCCACCAGATTCCTCCTCTAGCTCAAAGATCCCAGAACTGCCCAAACAGTGGCCCACCTCAGAGGCCTGTGGTTCAGCTCTGTGGGACCCTCCTGGCTCTTCCCTCTGTCCTGATAGCCTCAAGGGTGGGAGACTGCTTCCCGCTTGTGACCTTGTGATAGTCAGAGCTCTTTAAATCCATCCTGTCACCTTGTTAACAACTTCTTACTTGGCAATTCTTTATGTAATATAAAAATCTCTGCATTCAAATAATTGGTGTGGCTTCTGTCCCTTGACTGGACCCTGACTGATGCAGCCTGTCCCAGCTCTGCCAGAAAGGCCCCCAGCCAGCAGCAAGCAATTTTTCTGGAAGGACTTCTCAAAGGCTGTGCCCAATCCCCCTTTCATAGCTTCAGGAATTTGGAAGTAAACTTGATTTTCTCTTAGGAGAAATGAGTACCCTCCTCTTCTCACACCCAAACCTTCTCTTTCTTGCTCCCCTTCCTCCATCTCTCCATCTTTCCACCTTCTCTTCCCTTCCCCCCACCCCATTCCTGTTCTACTCATCCAGCCAGAGGAAGGATAAGACACTTCTTAAAAGCCTAGTGACCTTCATGTCATAAAGAATGCCACCCTAGGATCTTTCTGCTTCCGACAGAAAATCATGAAGATGAAGTAGAGACATTATTTCTGCCTCAGAATACTGGACCACACCCCCTGGTAGAGTTTCCACCCCTCCCTGGCCAGGTAGCGGGTGAGGGGGAAGAACCACAGAAGTGGGGCGAGGGCTGAGGCCTTAGCATGAACTGAGCGTCAGGTGATTCAGGGATTGTTTCTTACTCTCTTTAGATGAAACTGAAGCTCTTCAGTGTTGACTTTAAGCTATGAGAGCATCTTCACTATAGAAACCCAAGTGATCTTCACAAAAGGCATTTTGTGGATGGCTTGAAACCCTCCTCAGGCTCCCAAGGTCCCCTCAGGGCTCCCGCTGCCTGGACTCTGCCAGCTGTCCCAGCTCAGGGGCCTTCTCTTCCCTGCAGGGCTTCGCATGGTTCCTCTCCCTACAGTGCCCCTTCCTGTTTACCTGCTAACTCCTATTTTACCTCCATGGCCCCCCGCAGTGCTCTATAAATGAGCGGGGTCCCTGGGTTACATCTAACATGGGTCTCCCTGCTGCGTAGGTCTCATCCCGCTCTCCCACCAGACTGGTCCATCCTCAGGGCCTGGGATGGTGGACACGGGTTTCATCTATGCTCACCTTTATAACAGACCAGTCAGGGGTGACTGCACTGAACACTGTCCTCACCCTGGAGTGGGGGCAGCATGTTGCAGAGGACACCATGCCACCTGAGGCAGTGGCTTGGCTAGGGATGCCCTGCCTCTGGCATAGCACCTCTGTGAGATGGCGCTGGGCTCCCAGATGCGCTATTTTTCTGCACATGCCTCAGGCTCCAGAGTGTTTTCTAGGAGGACAATCGTTGGATAATTGCTGTCCAGGCTGCGCCGGGTAGCACGCCGTGTGGCAGATCTGGCATGTGTCTCCTACTTGGGCTGGCTGGCTGCCACAGCACCATTTTCTCTCCCACTTGCTTAGCTCGGGTGAAAAACAACAATGTTTTCTTGCTGCCAATGCTTGTCCCAGCCCTCCATCCCTCCCTGCATCCTCCCCAAGCCTCTGGTCTCCCGGGAGAGGGACGAACTTCCCCAGGTGCAGTACAGGCCGGCTCTAGCTGCTCCCGGCGTCCGTGCCCTGACATGCTGCAACATCCTCATTATCCCTCAAAGAAGCCTCCGTGCTGCTGCTCCCTCTTCTGGAAACTCAGCTGGTCACCCACCCCAGACAAATTAGGGCCTCTGTCCTGTGTGCTCCCATGGTTTGTGCAGACCTTTCTGGAGCCCTCACTGGCCTGCAGTCATTGGTGGCCTGTCCACCTCTGAGTGGACCAGGGGTGTCTTCCATGCCTGTCTGTGCCCCCAGCACTGGGCATTTGCCCCCATGTGAGAGCCCACAGCTGAGTGCCTTTAACTACTATGGGGCCTGAGGGGCCCGGGTGTGGGGCAGGTTCCAGGGAGCAGACTTGGAGCCAGAGACTGGCGTGCAGGAGGCTCTTGGGGACTAGGGTGTGAGGCAGGCACAGCGAGACGTTGAGCTGTGATAGCGTCACCTCATGGGCCTCAACCTGCCCCCAGGCACTGCCTTGACCAAGCTTATATGAGGGCTGCTCTAGAAGGGGTTGGGAGCCTGCCAGTCACCAGGGTCAGGTGTCAACAGCTGACTGTAAGCCCTGAGCCATACTCCCTGAGCCGGAGTCTAGGTGCTGCAGGCCAGAGGGCGTCTGGGGGCTGCATGGGCTCATAGCACCCACTTTGGGGGACGCACCACCATGCAGGCTGGGCTTCCCCCAGTGTGGACTGCAGACTCCTACATGTACACCCCTGAGCTGGCGCCTGGGAATCTTTACCAGTGACTGGGGTGGGGAGGAGGGGCATGAATTTATTGTACTCTAATGTTTAAAGACTCTTCTGGATCTACCCCCACCTCTCTCCCTGCTAAAAGTTTACAGGAGGAGAAACTGAAGCTGAAAGGGGTGAAGAAGTGGCTTCGCAGTTGCACAGCAGATTGGTAGAGGAACTAGAATATGTACCATAATGCAGGAGGAGTCACCCAAGGGCACAGATGGGAGAGGAGAGCTGGGGGTCTCTGCCAGCCGAGCACCAGCGTCACCCCGGGTAGGCAGCAGCATACCCTGAAGAGCCTGCTCCCAGGTTGTGGCCCTATGCAGTGGCACTCAAGAGAAGTGGCGTTCTTCCTCTCCCCAGGGAGGAAGGGCCCTGTCTTTGAAGGGGTGGGGAGTGTATGAGACCCCCCTAGGGTCTGTGTGCCCCTGGCACCCCTGTCTCCACCAGTTTGGAGGGTCTTCTCATTATCAAGAATGAGGGGCTTGTATGGGGGCCTCATTCTAAGCAGCAAATGATTAACATCTATCAAGTGCTCACAACTTATGCATTTGAACTCATTTAATCCCACCAGAAGTCTGGTGAGGTCAGCACTCTGGTCACCAGTACTGGACAGAGGGGAAAACATAGGCAGAGGGAGGCTAAGAAACGGTACGACTCAGCGGGCATGTGGCAGCCCTGAAGCCTGCCATCTTACACCATTTCCTCACTGTTTCCATGGGTGTTCTCATGCCCACTTTACAGAGGAGAGGCCCGAGGCTGTGAAAGAATTAGCAGTGACTTGGAACAATTAGAGTGAGCACAGAGATCCATGTATGGCCAGAGTTAGTGTCACAGGAAATGCATTTCAGAAGAGCAAATGCTTTTTTCAACTCATGGCACACTTGAACCTATAGTTAAACTTCCACCCCCCACTTAAATTGATTAAAAAAAAAAAGAATAAGTATACAAAAATACTTATGAACTTTTGAACATTTTTGAAAATAATTTAATTAATGATTTTTCAAAATTTTTGCAGCGCACCTAATATACTTTCACGGTACACCAGTGTGCCGAAACACACCAGTTGAAAATCACTGCAGGAAAGCAAGGGAATGGCTGGTATGGGAGGCTGGACCAGGTAGAGGTGACCTGGGGGGAACCTTCAGGAATAGAGAATTTTGCTGGGGAGGTGAGGTGCGAACAGCAGGGTACCTGCACATACAGGTGGTTGGAAGGAGCATGGTGTCCCCAAAGAACAGCAGGTAGCTCAGAGCAAGGTACCCGGAGATGGTCAAATGCAGGGGAAGACGTGTGTCCCCTCATGCTCATGCACTTGCACTTCATCTGTGAGCGCCGAAGCCCCCAGAGGTGTGGGAGCTGCCCCTTCTGAGGGAACAGGAAGGGCAGGCTCTGGGCAGGATGGGGCAGGTGGGCAGCCTCTCTCTATGGCCCCCAGCCCGCCACCAGTCTGCACGTGACGCTCCTCAGGAAAACGGAGGCTGCTTCCTGCAAATTTAATTCTATGTCAGCTGCAAAGCTCTATTAACTAAATTGGCCATCAACCCGCGTGTCTGTTCCACATAATGGGGTTTTGCACAAAACGAGTTTTTCACTGCGTTAAAAAGTGTCATGTTCGAATCAAAACTTATTCCAACATTTAGGCTAATGGAAGCCTTAAATGAGCGTGGATCAATGGGTTCCTGGGTGTTTCCATAGAAACAGGCGCAGGAGGCAGCAAACCAAGGTGATGCTCCAGTGTGCACTGGTGTGCCCCCCCCACACTGGTGTGCCCCCTGCATCCCTTCCCACAGGGGCAGAGGCCAGGAAGCAAGTGGAGCACGGACTTGGTGTGAGGTGGCTGGGGAGGGAGAGCCCAGAGGCACCTCAGCCTGCCTGGGTTTGAGCCTTGAGATCTGAGTTTAGCACGCTTGTGGCAGCAGCTAAACCTGTATGTATTTATTTCTGTATTTTTGCATGGCCTTCAATGGCTTAGTTCAAGGGCCTTCCTGAAGCCAATTGCTCACCACACCCTGTCCTGTCTCTGTGGCCTTTCCTAGCCCTTGCTCAGGCTGGTGGGGCAAAGGCGTGAGGGTTGGGCTAAAGCATGTGGGATGCTGCCTCAGACCGTACCTGGGAGAATCAAGTCCCCTCTCTGGCCCCAGGCTTCTTGTTTCTACATTAAAGGTTAGTGTAGGGCTGCTATGCTGAGCACCTCTCTGCCTCTGATGTGGGCTGGTGACCTAGGCTCTGGGAGGGTAGTTTCTCCATCCATAAATCGGGGGTGGCATCTCAGGCTCCTCCAACCCTGCCTCGCACATCCGGGATACTGTCACAGGAGCAGGCTTCTAACAGGCTTGGGCAGCCTGGAGGTCAGCGTGACTCCCACCTGTGCTGGCAAAGCGAGGGAGACCATGTGGCCAGTGCCTCTGCCTGAGGCCTCACGTCCCCACTGCTGTCCATGGGCCCTGTGTCCCTTCACAGCAGCCTCAGACTGACACTGACCGCTCCATAGGCCCTTATTGGGCCACATTTCTCATGCCACCCCATCCTCACAGCACCCCTGAGAGACACTCGGGATGAGAGGATCATGACTCCCCCATCACACGTGAGGCTGCACATAGGGAGGCTGAGTGATTTCTAAGGTCCTGCTGCTATTACATGATGTGGCCAGGACAAGAACCAGGGCCCCTGTCCTGCACCTGAGTCCTCACCACTCACCCAACCCACAGTGGAAGTTGAGTTCAACCTCCATCCCTCGACGTGGGCATGGGCCCCCTCCAAGCTGGCCTGTGCATGCTGCTGCAAGGCCTGGCCACTGGCCACATGTCTGCCCAATTTACTCACATGGCCATATGGCCAAGGGCCTGTTTTGTTAGAGGACGGCAGGGCCAGTGAATGGCCCACTCAGTGCCAGGGATCAGGGCCTGATTCAATTTGGACCTGCCTGTCCAAGGGCTGCCTGGAGGGATGAAGACTGCTCTCTTTATTTGCAGAGACCCAGTAATCAGGTTTGCTGGGGCCAGTGTCAGCCCCAGCACAGCCCCGCACGGCATCCTCCCCAGCCTCTGCGGGGTCAGTGCGGTGGCACGCCTGCCCAAGGCTGCACAAGGCTCTTCTTACCTCTTAATTGAATCAGGCCTCCAGCCTGGCATTCCCCCTGCCTGAAGTCATCTCCATGTGGAGATGAGGCAGAGGATGGCCGGAGCCGGAAGGGCCCCAAAGAATCACTTGTGACCCACACTCCACAGAGGCAGGGTTGAGACCAGGGAGGGGTGTGGGTCCCTGTAAAGTGGAGACCAGGACCCAGGACCACATAGGAAAGGAACTCTTTCTTCCTCCCATTCTGTTATTAAAAAAAAATCTGGAGGTTGAAATGAGAATGAGCAGATTACTGCTGCCCACAACACGGATGAATGTCACAAACGTGACAACGAGGAGAAAATAGACACAGGCGAGCACACGCTCCCGAGCTCGTCGGTGTGGCTCCCAAGTGAGAACTGAGTTCTGGAAGGACAAGTCGGTTGCCCCTGCAGGGGGATGGAGACTGAGGGGCAGATGGGGTTTGCAGGGTGCTGGTCAGTTTGTAGGCTGGTCACCAAATGTGTCCCTCCATGAGATGGACCCAGCCATACCTGTGGAGTTAGTGGTATGTTAGACTTCGATAAAACGGTTTTTTAAATCTGAAAGTTGGGAGAGTCTGTTTTAGGAATATTTACAGAATATCTGAGCTGTTTTGACCCTTTGCCAGGTGCCCAGTGAAGAAAGGTACAGTCCTGAACTGGATGGGGCTTGGGTCGTGTCCAGCAGCTGGGGTGAGCACTCGGATGGGGAGGTGTGTGCCAGGAGAGTACAGGGCATGGAGCTCCTAGAGGGAGGAGACCAGCCTGTACCTGCACCTGGGCAAGCTCCTGTAGAAAAGGGGGAACAAGGGCCCACAGGGAGCAGGGTGTGTGTGCAGGGTGCACTCCCAGAAGCTGTGTGTGGAATAGACGGTCTGCTCCGGGAACTCCGGGCAGGAGGCTGGCAGTCTGCACGGGCCACATTGGCCAACAACTCTAAACCTGGACGTGCTCTGGGACACTCAAAGAGCTCCCTGAGCTCCACCCACCACTCTGGGACCAGAAGCTCTGAGAGTGATAGAACAAATCCAAAAGCCCTCCCAGGACAGCCCTTGACAAATTTTCAGCTGGAGATTGATGGAAATTAGCCTTGTAGAGAGATGGTCTGGCCTGTCTCAGACCAGGCAGGGATGGCTGAGTTCTAGCCCTGGAGAGGAGCATCAGTAGATGGACCCAGGGGGACCCAGCTGGGATGGAGAGAAGTGGTGATTCCAGACACCCAGGGGAGGGACGTAGGGTACTTGAATAGATTTTGTGATCAGCAGGAGGTGGCAAGAGGAGAGCCCAGTTTTCTGGCTCGTGCAGCTGGGGAGGGCAGGGGGAGCTGTGTGAGCCAGATGCTGGATCTGTAAAGCCCAGGGAGGGAACATCTGGTGATGATGAGACATGAGCTGTGGGCAGGTGACAAGTGCAAGTGTAGAGACACAGGCTGCACAGAGGGTGGGTGGTATCATGGGCAGACAGAGATCCAGAGAGATGGCCTCTGGAGTGGAGGCACTCCGTAAAGGAGAGAGCATTTAATTTGCAGAAAGATAAACAGAGGGTGGAGCCTCCAAGCTTGTGGGTTTGCGATGGAGCCTGGAGGAAGTCTCACCAGCCCCAGGGAGGCTTCTCTCACCTGGACTGGAGAATTTAAGTAACTCATGAGAAGGTTCCCGGCACAGAACCGGCACTGGGTCTGTGGCAATTCTCATCCTCACCCTTAGTCTTCCTCGAGGACAGCAGGGGTATGTTCCTTTGTTATTTGTCTATCTAACAAAGGCCCGAGTGGGATCTGTGATGGTCCACAGTCCATGGTATTCTCTCTCAGGAAAAAAATGTCTGCCTCTCTAGCACCAGACTCAACTCCCAGCCCACTCCTCTCCATGTTTGCTGGGCCGGAAATGTGTCAGCACTAACTTACGTTGATCCTCAAACCTCAGCTACACACCTAAGATTGATCAAGTGGATGCCAAATGTGAACTCTACATGTGGCTTTCTAGGGGTACCAGAGAATCCCAGGAGTTTAGACACCACCCTTTCCATCACCTCCACCCAGGGAAACTGAGGCCCGGGAGACAAAGGCTCTTTCCCAGGCTCAGGGAGGGAGTTGGAGGCATCTGTCTCCAAGCACAGCTCAGGAAGCCAGCCAACACCTTCACCCCCTGTTTGTGCAGCTGCTGCTTCTGACCTACTGGACTTGCCTCTGTGGATGAACATGTGCACAGGAGTCTCAGGCCCGGCTCAGCTCTCAGCTCTGACCCATATTCTCTTCCATATTTCCTGCCCCTTCCTCCCCACTTCTCCCCACCTCTGCATTGATGGTAGTTCTGTGTGGGGTCAAAGAGGGTTTCCCTGACAGTGCTCACAGCCTGGAGTTTAGATGGGCAGCCCACTGAGAGGGAGTCTGCCCAGGCAGTGGTCAGCATGAGACCCCTGAGTACCAGGTACTTGCAGGGTACTAGGCCAAGGGAGAGGACTGAGCAGAACCCTGTCCTGGACAGTCTCCAGCCTGTTGTGGGCATGATGGGGGTGGGGGGAGCCGGAAGATCTGGTCCCATGATCCCTGACAACAACGGCCAGCACGAGGCTGGGTGATGGCAGATGCCCACCTCTCCCATCTGCCCAGGGCCCCAGAGTGTGGTCACGTCTACCCTCTAATTATTTTCCTTTTCATTTTAAAAATTGGGGTATAATTTATATGCAGTAAAATTCATTCTTCTTGATATGCACATCTATGAGTTTTGAAAGTGCATGTAGTCACAAAACCACTCTGGCAATCAAGACACAAAACAGTCCTCTTGACCCCAAGTTCCATCATTCCCTTTTGCAGTGAACTTCTATCCCCACTACGAGCCCCTGGCAACCACTTTCTTGTAGTTAGACTCCTTCCAGAATGCCACCTATTCCATAGTATGGGTGTACCAATTTGTTTACCCTCAGTTGAAGGTCATTTAGGTTCCTTCTAGTATTTGGAGATTAGGTATAAAGTCACATATAAGCAGCCACATACTGCTAGGTTTTTTGTTTTTTTCTTTTATGCAGTATTTGGCCAGGGTTGGGTTTGAACCCACCACCTCCGGCATATGGGGCCGGTGCCCTACTCACTGAGCCACAGGCACTGCCCACTACTAGGTTTTATGGCAACATAAATATTCAGTTCTCTTGGGTAAAACCTAAAAGTGAGGTTATTGGATCTTATGGCAAGTGTTTTCCAAAATGGCTACACCCAGCACTCACCCAGCGAGTGAATTTCACACTCACCCACCAGTGAATCTTGAGAATAGTGGTAGCTCCATATCCTTGCCAGCACCCAGCATCGACAGGGATTCTGCCTTGTTTTTTCACTTTCTAGCCATTCTACTAGGTGTACAACACACCATCTGGTTCTGATTTGAAGGCCGGGCATTATCTTTACTTGCATTTTACAAAGGCAGCGACAGACTCTACCATGATCACATTTAGTGACTCAGAATCAAAACAACTACCAGATCTTTTGACTGGAACCAGGGTGCTCTCTGTGTGTTGAGTGGGAAAGTTCTTCCTGGCAATGGTGATGGCCCTGGGAGAGACCGAGGAGAGTGGAGGTGATCAGAGGCAACTACCCCAGGAAAGTTCCCGCTGAAGCAGGTGTGGAGCTAGAGTACTGAAAGACCAAGTGGGGAAAGCACGTCAGGTGGAGGGAAAGGCTGGAGCAGAGGGTGCAGGAGAAAGAGTAGAATCTGTGCTTAGGGATGTGTGTTGTCCTGCAGGGCCCAGAGGGACACCAACCCAGGAGGAGGCCTATGGTGGGAAGAGCAAGGAATGTGACGTCCAGATCCCTGGTCTGGACACAAACTCAGAACTTCACTCTCCTCATCTGTACAGCAGAGGTAAAAATAGTTCCTCGCCTTGTTGGGTGACCCAAAGGACAAGGTGTGGACACTTGAAGTCTGTGACGTGCCGCGCAGACATGAGGATCAGCTGTGGGCATGGTGCCTGCATTCGTGATTGGCCAAATGAAAGAATCCTTGTCTGTTCCTAGATGGTTAGGAACAAATCCCTGTAGGATCCATGGACTTGTTAATGCTTACTAGGGAGTTGGCCAGTCAAAATGCTTCTAAAATCTACATAGGCAAAAGTCCTTGTCAGCCAAGAGCCACTGTACCTTTGAAGCAGGACCTTGATCTGGTCTCAGCAGCAGAGGCCTCTGGGAGTAGGGGAGGAGCCCAGGCAGCCTTTAAAGTCTGTCCCAGATCAGTGAGCCCACGTTGTGCTGACAAGGTGAGGGAGGGCCACCAGTTCTACACCTGCAACTCCTAGGGAACTCTACTCTCAATGCCACGGATATGGAGAGAATCTCTGGGTACCACAAGGTTGCCGGTGCCCCCATGTTAAACCGTGGGTGGAGATGGACACTTTCTGGTGCTCAAAGTCCTCCAGCCTCATCCCCAGCCCTGTCCCTGAATGCCACCCACCCCCACAAGTCTTTCAGGCCCCTCTTCAGGCCTGCACCTTGCTGACTCTGAGACTTGGCTCATGCCACAACTTCTGTGCGGCCGTGGGCTGCCCTCCTTCCTCCAAAACTGCGAGCCAAGTCACATACCTTCAAACCCAGCTACCCTCCTCTCCTCCCAGGAAGTGCAGGCCTCCCTCTGGCCATGAGAAGTGTCTCTGCCCAGCCCAGGCTCCCACAGGGTTCTCAAAAATCTGGCCTACCTACCCACCAACCCAGGGTTTTTTTAAAACGAAAAATATGCACATCATAAAACTTAATCATTTTAGCTATTTTTAAGTAAACGATTCAGTGGCATTAAGAACATTTACAATGTGAGCAATCATCTTCACTATTTATTTCTGGAAGTTTCTGATCTCAAAGTGAAACTCTGTCCCCATTAGACACTAACTCCCTGTTCCCTCCCTTGCCCTACCCCTGGCACCCACCATTCTATTTTCCATCTCTATGCATTTGGCTTCCCTTGGTGCCAGATTCCCTATATAAGTGGAATCATGCAGTATTGTCTTTTTAGGTCTGGTTTCCTGCCCTAGAATGGCGTCCTCCAGGCACGTATATGTCAGCACATTGTTGTAAATAATATTCCGTTGCGTGTATGGACCACATTTGGTTTATCCACTCATCTGTCAATGGACACTTGGGTTGTTTCTACTTTGGGCTATTGTGAACGATGCCGGTAGAAATGTTCAGTGTCTGCTTTCAGTTCTCTAGGTTTACACCTAGGAATGAACTTGCTGGGTCATATGGAAATTCTATGTCTGACTTTTTGAGGAATTAAGCCAGGGCTTTTTATGCCATGTTAGCACTAACCCAAGGCATAAGGAGGGAAGCCCAGGCTGCATTCACTTACCTCCATGTGACCAACCCAGAAGGGGTCTTTGGGGCCACACAAAGTTAGCATCAAATACCAGCTCTTCTCAATAGCCCAGCCTCCATTTTCTTGTTTTTGAAATATGGATTGTAACACCTATCTCACAGGATTGCTATAAATATCCAAGGCACTAATAAAGTAGAAGGCTGGCACACTGCAGGTATTTAATAAATATTCATCCTGTCTCCCCTCCATCACTTCTGTTTCCTCATCTGTAAAAAATCATCCTATTTACTGAATGCCTTGTAAATCCCAAATGCTTTCAGGACAACTGGGTGGAAATGTTCTGTGGCAACTTTCTTTAGAAAACATGCCCCCCCTTTTTAAAGAAGCCCATAATTCCTCCACATGCTTCCCCATCTGTTCCCCCAAATGTGATAATTAGGAAATGATGCTGTCACTTTCACAAGTGAGAAACCTGCCCCTCCCATCCCATCTCGAGCCACACGGCAGAAGGATGAGCAGATCCTCATGCTCGCAGGCAGCCCCACCCCCAGGCCTCCAGAGCACGTGCGGCCCGGATTTTGATGCAGGTCATAAACCAGGTCTAGGAGGTAACTGAGGAGTGGGATAAAACCTAGAGATCGCCTCTACCACCTACAGTCTGTCTTTCATTGAGTCTGCACCAGTGTGCAGGGCAGGGAGTCAAACTCATCCCATCCAGATGGGAGAATGGAGCCGGGGGCGGGGGGGTGGGGGGCAGCAGAGGGAGCTTCTGGACAGAGCAAGTTGGTGGGAGAAGAAGGCATACCTCCCTATCTCGTCCCTACTGGATGCCAAACATGTGGGCAACACAACATCTGACCCCTTCAAGTAGGCTAAAAGGATTTGTTTAGTCTTAAACAGGGGTGAATCAGGTTGAAATGTGTCTTCCCCAAATTTCTGTCCACCTAGAACCTCAAGATGTGACCTTATTTGGAATCATGTTTTATAAATATAATCAAGTTAAAATGAGACCATACTTGACCATGGTGGGCCCTAATCCCATATGGTGACTCATGGTGTCCTTGTAAGAAGGGACAACGGATGCAGATGACATGCAGAACCAGAACACCATTTGAGGACAGAGGCAAAGATTGGTGTGAAGCAGCTGTAAGCCAAGGGACATCAAGGCTGGCCAGCCCCCACCAGGAGCTAAAAAGAGAGGGCAAGGATTCTATCCAGAGAGTTAAAGGAAACATGGCCTTGGCTAACACCTGGATCTCAGACTTCGAGCCTCCAGAACTGTGAGAGGATGACTCAATTTGGCATACTTTGGGGGGCAGCCCTAAGAAACAAATCTAAGGGGAGAGCATGAACTGGGGGGTTGTGGGCCATTTTGTATCTTCAAAGCTTTGGTGCCAGCCAGTTCTGCTGCCTGTTTTCTCATGCAGTTATCACGCTCTGTCTTCTAAGCTATGAACATGCAGTGCCCTGACTTAGTCTGGGTTCTCCCTCCAAGCAGAGCCTGAGGCAAGTATTTGGGTACAAGTTGATTATTTGGGAAATGCTCTTGGGAATCTGGAGTAATGAAGAAAAAAATCAGAGAAAGAATTAAAAGGGAGTATGTCACTGAGCTGGTTTCACCATGGCAACCAGGGCCCTGTCCCACTAGGTATAACTGTGTAGCTGTGCAGATCTGTCCTTCCAAAGGACAGAAGGCTGAAGCTTTTGTTCCCAAGCCCTACTGGTCAAGACTTGTATCAGTTGTCTACTGCTTAAGCACAAACACTTACTGCCTCACCATTGCTCTGGGTCAGGAATGTGGAGTGGCTTCTCCAGGTGGTTCTGGCTCAGCCTCTCATGGGGCACTGTCATCCTGGGTTACAGTCTCTGGAGGGTTGGTGGGCCTGAATAATCTCCTTCCAAGTGTCTCACTCACATGGCTGTCGGCAAAGGCCTTGCCTCCCTGCTTCTTGGGTTTCACCACAGGACAGTTCACAGCGTGGCTTCGCCCAGACTGGTACTGTGGGGCAAAGAGAATGAGCACTGGGCCAGAAGCTGTGCTTTACAGTGCTGTGTGCCACTGGCCACAAAGATCCACCTGCTGGGAACCATGCTGGGGTCCTGGCTTCCACCAAGGTTGACCTGGCGGCACTAGTCCCCCCAGTACATGCATGCACTTCTGGGACCCATGAGTCCACGGTGGCAGAGAGCTGAGTCATGGTGAACACTTGAGGTGGGAGGCCATCTGCATGCACAGGGCCTTCCATCTCGGCTGGGCAGAATCGGCAGTGGGCCAAAGGGAGGTGGCCTGGGTCACCTACGAAACTAATAGTCTGTGTGACACTGCAGCATCCTTCTCCTCCTGGCCTTCCCTCTGCTCCTCTCTCCTGCCCCGTCACACATAGACTTCAAAGCTACAGCCTCGCCCTGCAACCCTCCTCCCCTGCCTGTCTCCTCACCTCTCTGTGGGCTTGCTTTGGTGTTCTGCTCTTGGGAACAGCTTTCTCAGAAGCCCCCAGCAGACCTCTCTTCACAGCCCATTGAGAAGATCTGGGTCCCCATCAGCCTCCCAACCACTCTCTTACCATGACCCTCCTAGATGGGTCCCAAATGCAGTTGGGAGGATCACATTCCATGAATGTGGGGCCTTGGGAAGGAGTGGACTCTTCCACCTTAGAGGGAATTCTAGTCCCTACTCTGCCACTTACTTCATTTGAGGCTCTGTTTCCTCCTTTATAAACTTAGGGTAGTGAGACCAACTCAGATGGTTGAAATTAGGCTGGGGTAGCCTATGGCTCACCATCCCATCACCAGCAATTTGACCCACCAGCATTCTCTCTCTCTCTCTCCCCCCCCACACACACACATCTTGTAGTTTTCTGGGTTTTGCTTTTGTTTTTTAAGACCGTCTCGCCTTGTCACCCAGGCTGAAGTACAATGGCACAGTCATTGCTCACAGCAGTCTCAAACTCCTGGGCTCAAGTGGTCCTCCCATCTCAGACTCCTGAGTAGCTGAGACTACAAGCATACACTACCAGACCTGGCTAAATTTTTTTCTATTTTTTTGTAGAGATAGTATTTGGCTATGTTTCCTGAGCTGGTCTCAAACTCCTGGCCTCAACCTACCCTCCTACTTCAGCTTCTCAAGGTGCTGGAATTGCAGGTATGAGCCACTGTGCCAGCCTCTTCTAGGTTTTTTAGTTGATATGTACCTCAGATACAGAATGTATACAAATCTTAAATGTGTAGCTCCATAAGTTTCTACATATGTATAACCATGTGTGACCAACCCCCAAGATTTGGGACAGGTCCAGGGTTCCTAGAAGGCTGTCTTGTGCCTTTGCTCAGTCAATACCCCACCAAAGGTAAACTATATCTGACTTCTACCATTATATGTTAGTTTTACCTGTTTCTGAACTTCATACGAATAAAACAGTACAGTACGGATTCTTTTGTGCTGGCTTCCTTGCTCAACAAAAAATATGAGAAACTAATCCAAGTTGTTGCAGGTAGAATTTTTTTTCACTATTATATACCATTGCATGATTATTCCATAATTTATTTACCCAATCTATGATTGATAGACATTGAGTTGTTTAAACAAAAGTTTTTTTTGTTTTTTTTTTTTTGTGGTTTTTGGCCGGGGCTGGGTTTGAACCTGCCACCTCTGGCATATGGGACCGGCGCCCTACTCCTTGAGCCACAGGCGCCACCCTCAACAAAAGTTTTAAGACAAACTGTGCTGCAGTGCATCATTCACTTCCTAGAAACAGAGTCAACAGTGTCCTTTCTGATTCACCTGCGTTAAGGTTCAACTTGCTCGGCTTCTCGGTGTTGCTGGGAAGGCTTCGTTTGTTTCCCTCTGCACGTATTTTACATTTCTTGACTTTTGTGTTTCTCAAAACTTTCATAATGACCCACGTATTACGAATACGTGTAACACTCCTATGAACACTTCTGCACTCCTTTGGTGAACATAGCTCTCATTTTTACTAAATAGATACATAACCAGAGGAGGAGTTGCTGGGCCTTGGGGATACGTATGTTTAACATTTTTCCGTAGGAGACCTACTGATTTACTCTCCTACCAAAACATGTGACCTCCATAATCTCTTGCCTGGATCACTGCAACACCTTGATGCCTCTTTTTGCACTTGGAGGACCTTCTCAAAACTGTCCACTGTAGAGTTGATCCTTATTATTTGCAGATTCTGTATTTGCAAACTCACATACTCACTAAAGTTTATGCATAACCCCCAAATCAATACTCACACGGAGCTCTGCCATCATTTGCCAACATGAACATAGTGTTAAAAAAATTTGAGTTGCCCAACATGTAAATTCCTCTCTGAGGTCAAACAAGGCAAAGCCTTGCTCTGACCTGTTTAGCTCACCGCAAGTATCCTCTGTGGTCTATCTATTAGCAATTTTTTGTGGTTTTGTACTTTTTTTCGGTCATTTGGCTGTTTGATCCTGAGCCTAGGGTCAAAGCTCTGTCTAGTGTTCTTAAATGCAAGGAGGCCTGAAGTGCCTTATGGAGAAAACACATGTGTTAAATAAACTTCGTTCAGGCAGGAGTTACAGTGATGTTGGTTAAGAGTTCAGTGTTAAGGAATCAGCAATATATATTCAATAAGGTGACTTCAAACAGAAACACACATAAAACAAAGTTATGTGCTGATCTGTTGATGAAATGTGACCTGGGGCTCACAGGAACCTAATTCTGTACTTTTCCTAGGAGCAGTGGTTTTAGTATTTGCCAATTCAATGCCTATGGCAACTTGATAGAACATAACTACTGCAAATAATGAGAATCATCTGGAGTCCAAATGGGCCCAGGAATTTTATGAATCATTTTTCATTCAAATTGTTTACATAAGACAGGGCCTTAGAAAAAGCTTTTGCCCAGGGCTCTGCACATCCTAGGGACAGTCCTGTCCCTCTGCGGGGTTGCTCTCATGTAGGTAATAATATGCTGTGAAGGGGATGAGCCTTTGGTATTTAGAGCCACCCAAAGCCTGCTCCTACCACTGTCACCCAGCTGCCAGGGGAAGAAGGACGCAAAGGAGCCCATGGCAGGGCCCCCCATGTTAGTGTGCTAGAGCTGCCTTAACAAAATAGTAAACAGTGGATTAAATAACAGAAGTCTGTTGCTCACAGTTCTGGAGGTTCAGAGTCCAAGGTGAAGGTTCCAGTAGGGACGGCTCTGCCTGAGGCCTCCCTGCTTGGCTTGCAGGTGGCCACCTTCCCACTGTGTTCTCTTGTGGCTTTTTCTCTGTCCCTCACATCCCAGGTGTCTCTTCTTTTTATAAGGATACCAGTCATTTTAGATTAAAGCTCAATCCCTGTAATGCTATCTAATCTTAATTACCTCTTTGAAGGCCCTATCTCCAAATAAACTTACATTGTATTAGCCAGGATTCTCCAGAAAGATGGAACCAAGAGGAGGGAGGGAAGGAAGGGGAGAGAGAGAGAAATGGATGAGAAGGAATTTATAAGGAGACTTGGCTTACGAAATTATGGAGGCTGAGAAATTTCCTAAGAGGCTATCTGTAAGCTGGAGACCTTGGGATGCCAGTAGCATGGCTCATCCAAGTTCAGAAGCCTCACAACTAGGAAAGCCAACCGTGTAATTCTTAGTCTAAAGTCAAAGGTCTGAGAACCCAGGAGGCTGCTGGTGTAAGCCCTGGAGTCCCAAGGCCAGAAAGCATGGAGTTCTGATGTCCAAGGGCAGGGGGAGAAGAATATCCCAGCTCTAGGCGACAGAGAGTGAGAGAGAGAACGAGAGAGAAAACAAGAGAGAGAGAGAGAAAGGAAATCCACTTTTTCCCTTTAGTGTTCTATTCAGGCCTCAGCTAACTGGCTGGTGCCAACCCACATTGAGGATGGGTCTTCCCCTCTCAGTCTACTGACATAAAATCTCCTCGGCAAACATCCTCCCACACTGGGAAATGCTTTCCTAGTCCCCTGGGTATTCCTTAATCTGGTCAAGTGGACATAGAAAACTAATCATCACGGGGCTTCCGCACATGAATGGGGCGGGGCGCACAATCCAGTCCATAACAGGCCAGTTTGGAAGAACTCACTGTCTAGTCATTCATCTTTTAGAGAATGGCCATGATGGTTAATTTTAGGTATCAACTTGCCTGAGTTAAGGGATGCCCAGATAGCTGACTGCATCTGGAAGAGATGAGCATCTGAATCAGCAAAGTGAGTAAAGAAGATCCACCAACCAACATGGGCAGTGAGCACCATCTAAACCACCGAGGGCTCAGACAGAGCAGAAAGGTGAAGGAAGGGCAAATTCTCTCTCTCTCTGCCTGAGCTCGGACACCCATCTTCTCCTGCCCCTTACACGTTGGCACTCCTTGTTCTTGGGTCTTCTGACTTTGTGACTTACACCAGTGTGCCTCCTGTCCCTGCCCTGGGTCTCAGGCCTTTGGAATCAGATTGAATCACACCACTAGCTTTCTTGGTCCTTCAGCTTGCAAATGGCAGATCATAGGACTTCTCAGCCTCCATCACCACGTGAGCTAATTCTCATAACAAATCCTCTCTTATATATCTATGTACATCCCATTGGTTCTGTTTCTCTGGAGAATCTTGACTAACAAAGTTGCCAGAGAGGCTGAGGGAGGGATACAAGTGTCCGAGGGAGCGGTGCTGACCTGACACCCCCTCTCTGATGATGCCATGCCTTCTCAGGGCTTTTCTCCCCTGACCACTTGACACCTATCTAAGGATGCTGGCAGAGCAGTGGATGATCACTAGAATCTGGGACTCAGAAGAGCTGGGTTGGAGTCTATGAGAAACCTGGAGGAAGTCGATATGAGCCTCAGTTTACTCATCTGTAAAGTGGGATCTGAACCACTGCCCTCCTTCAACCTCACAAAATTATTGTGATGAACAAATGGAAAAAATTGACATGGAGGTGTTGTGTGAACTGTGAAATCCTAAAAACCAAGAATGGAAAAGCAAATTTACCCCCCAGGGGCAAATGTACCTGGTCAAGAGTATATATAAAAACTTCCTTCTGCGCTGACTTGGTATGTTTCAGGAGTCTGCTTGGTTGGGTCCAGTGAGCAGGAAGAGAAGCCAGCTCAGTCTTGCTAGTGTGTCCACGCACTCCTTGTTGGCACTGGGTCATCACATGATTTTCAGTTAAAATTCTCCAGCCCTAGAGGCTAATAAATTACTTTTTTTTAGGTTGTTGAAGAAAATACACACACTATGCATTTGTTATTTAGACACTACCACAGGCCTAAAAGCAATTTATTAAATTTTTTAAAAAAGAAGACATTTTAAAAAGAAAAGTCAAGCATTATGATCAGACAATATCATCAAGAAACCCCAAATGGAAATACTTCAATATAAAATCACTAAAGACTCAAAGCATGGTGAGATGACAAACAGGTAGACTCAACTTTGAATCTTTTAATACATTTCATAAAAATGCCAAGTGACGGAGCCTAAATTTAAAACACTTTATGAAATTTTTTAAAAAGATGAATACTTAGGAAAATCGGTGATGCAAAAAATAAATGGAATAACCCAGGGTGGGGTGTGGCAGGAGCTTTTCTAGATTGAATTTTCCTTTCTAAATTTGGCCTGATCTGGGTGGTGATTCTCTCTTTTTTGCTCCTGCCCCACATTTGTCCCTAGCAGCCTATCCTAGGAGGAGTCAAATCCACCATTAATAACCCACAATTGACCAATTAGGTTCAGCTGCAAAGCTGGAATTACTCAGTTGAAATTTTAAATGTTGCAGCTCAGCTTAGGAAACAAATTAGACCAGAAAGCCTCGTTTTACGTAATGAGCAAATTTACCATCATTAGTGGCAATTAAGATAAAGTGTTAATGACTCTGTTTACCTTGGTGGGAAAACACTCAGGGTGCATGGACTGGAGGCAGACTGGAGCAGACACAGGGCTTTGCCTGGGACAGAAAATGCCCAGGGCGTGGAGGACATTCCTTTCTCCCCTCTTAGAATGTTGAAAGGTAAGAGTTCTTAGGGAGCAACATTTTCCAGGTGTGGAAACTGAGGCTTAAATCATGGACAGAGTTTACCTGCCCATGACCCCAAAGCAAGCAGGTAACCCAGCTCAGAGACTCTGCCCACTCCAATGAGCTGCCTCACAGGCATATAGAGGTACCATGACGGAAAGGCTCGGGGAAGCAGGAGGGAGAGTGGGCCATTTATAAAGCACACCTAGGTGCCACCATAGAGTTGGTTAGTATGTGTGCATGTTACAGAATTATCTCACTTAATCCTAACAACCACAGCTTTCCTGGAGAGGCCTTATTAGCCCCATTTTACAGATGAGAATATTGAGGCTGGGAGAAGTAAAATTATTTGCACAGGGTAACACAGCCTATTCCAAATCCCTGGTTTGGTCCATTTCCCCCTCAAGGCCTCCAGGGTCTTCTAACCCAACCCCTTTTCCCTTAATGCCTGTGACCAAGCTCAGCCTAACCCTTCCAGAGGAAGTCCTGAGTGGAAGACAGACTGCCCACTGCTGTCTGCCACTGTGACACAGGGGAGGGCTATGGCACTGCTGAGCTCAGGAATGGAAGGCAGCAGGGAGATAATTAAGGGGTAGGGAATTGAAACAATTATGCAGCTAATTGAAGCCCAGTGGCTTGCTTTCTCTGAACATCTGGGTGCCAGGCCCAGAGCATTGACAGCCCAAACCATCCAGGTAATGGTGGCTGAACAGTCCCCTGAAGTGGGGACTCTGGGAACCTGAAATTCTTGCTTCAGGGCGTGTCTGCAGTCTCCTTATTTCTGAGGTGAAGGCGGACAATGGGTGACATTGCCATCCACGGGATTGGCTGGAGTTCTCATTTAATGAGGTAGAGAAACTTTCTTTCCTAGGACAGTGGACTCAATAATTCCTCATCACTTCTGTCATTTCACTGAATTATCATAGTTTCACACATAGAGAAGCTGAGCCCTGGACAGGAGGAGAGATTTGCTCAAAGCCACACACCCACCCCTGCGGTGACTGGAATAGCCTGGCTCTGTTGATTTTCTGGCCCCATTTTGTCTTCCCCTGCCCTACGCTGTCCCTAAGCTTTCCCCTGTGCCTTGCTCTTGCCTGCAACAGAAGTTTGGACATGTGTTCTTCCACGGCCAGCCTTGCCACCTCCTGTCCCCTTCCATGGAGACAAACCTATTTGCCATCCCTGGAACGAATGTCGAGGTCACTGTTTCAGGAGCCTGAATTCTCCTCGCAGCCCAAAGCCCAGCTTTGGTGTTTGTTGTGTACACAAAGGCAGCCTAAGTTAGCACATGTGTTCTAGCAGCTTCTACCCTCCATCCCTGCCCCAGGGACCCACAGGGAATTCTGCTAAGATAATTATCTCCAACTGGGGTTTTGTTCAGTCCTCTGGTAAGACAAGCTCCCCGTTTAGAATAATAAGGCTCTGCTATTGAAGGCTAGCTGGGAAATATTTTTCAAACAAGCAAATCATGTATGTGTTTCACATATGCCGCTCATTAAGGTTTATAAGACCTTTTGGTCTTCACAATAAAGCTTGTTATTTTAAAGGTGAAAATCAGCGTGCACTTGGTTACTGCCCGCACCCCGTTTCCCTCTTCAGATGGGCCAAAAATCCTGGGAAGTGTTGAAAGGAAATCAAAGAAGCTGATGCCTCTCCTGAACGGTGACCCCTGAGAAGTCTCCATCCTGTCTGGACCCTTCGCACACATGGGGTTCTGTGATTTAGAAAGTAAGCCTCGTCTTTAACTCAGTGATTCGAAAACTGGCAGCATCTTAGACTCACCTGGGAGATCTCAAAACGCCCACACCCGAGATCCAGCCTGCCAAATCCAGATTAAGTTGATGGGAGACTATTCCCTGGCATCAGGTTTAAAGCTCCTTGAGTAACTGTAATGTGTAGTCAAGGTGAAGACCCTCAATTATCTCAGGGAGCCCTCAAGCAGCACTGCAGGTAGGCGGGCAAGGAACCATTCTCCCATTCTAGAGGTTAGAAAAACAAGGCTGGAGGAGCAGCTGAGCAGGCTTGTGGGTGGCAGAGCAGAGGCTTGAAACTACATCTCTGGACACTTTCTTCCAAGCCCTCTTCCTCTCAGCCCATGAAGTAGTACTAGCCACTGTGCACTGAGCCCAGGGCTTTGTATGTGATCTCGTTCTGTCCTAACGACTCACACACATCGGTATGGTGAGGTCCATTTCACAGATGAGAAAACTGAGGCTCAGAGAGGCTGCATAACATCCCTAATGTCACACCAAACGCAGAACACTGATTCCAAAAGTCCTAAACGAGACAGATAACTTGGGCCATAGGAATCTGGCCATGAGGCTGCCCTCTCTGGGTAGTATGACCTCTCATTCCGGCATTTAAACCATCTCTAAGGCTCTCAAAGGATCTTATGCAGAAAGAGGAAGCAAAAGTCATTTATCAACCAAATATTATTGACCATCTATAATATGCCAGACACCCTGCCCGCTGATTTATCTACATGCAAAGCATTTACTCTTGTGAGATAGGTATTGCTCTCCACGTTTTTAAGGTGAGGGAATTGAGGCCCAGAGTTGCTGAGTGATTTGCTGGAGGTCACAGAGCTGTTAAGGAACGGATTAAACTCCAGAGCCGCCAGCCTTTTCCTGCCCCACGGTGCTTTCCCACGCATGTCTAAATGTTCAGGTGTGACCTGCCCAGATAGAGAGGAGAGTTTCAGGCAAATTTGAAAACAACAAAGATAATTAAAAAGGAGGAAAATGCTTTTATTATGGCCTGGGCTGGATTTCATTGTTTTTGAAGTCCTGTTAATTTGGTACTGGGGCATTTTAATCAATTAGGTTTAAGCTCATTATTTATGAGTGTGCCTTTGGTTTTGTTATTAATTAAGAACATCATTCTCTTTAAATATTCTTCCACCAAACCATTCTTTGCCTCCTAGTTTCTTTTCAACATGGCCATAGGGACAGGCAAAAGTAGAACATTGTAACTTGGGGAAAGCACAGGGCAGGAATCAGGAAAGCTAGGCTGAGCCTATCACTGTCCTAACCTTCAGCGTGGCTTTGGACAAGTCCCTTGACTTCCCTGAGCTTTAGTTTCTTTGCAAATGGTCTCTATCCCTTCTCTTGATGGAGGATGCCATGAGAATGGAAATGAGATAATAAAGATAATACATTGAAATCTACAAAGGTGAATGCACACAGGAGGGTTTGTTGCTAACGAAAGTATTGCTATTAAAAGCTAAAAACTGTTTACCAGCAATGGTGAAAAATATGCACTGTTATTCCTATTTGAAAAAAATGTCAACAACAATTGAAGACGACACGTCTTCACTCAGTGTCCTTTGAGTTCCAGAGAGCCACCAGCTATAGACTGTAGAATGTGCCACTCCTGTGTTCATCCCACAACTACAGGGTGTGAGACACTCAGCCAGTGACGGAGCCAAAACCCAGGCAGGTGGACAGTGAAACAGAATAAGGTGAGGACTAGGGCAGAGGGAGGGAGAATTCCCCTGGAAGCCCAGAGAAGTGAGAGGTGGGTGGGTGGGAGGGCTGTGGGATTAAACTGGGCTCCTTTGTTTTCCTCCCATATCCACAGGCTCTCCTAGAGCATGTCCCTTGGGAGCTTCTGGGAGGACTGCAGCAGGGTGCTGGGCAGGGAGGCCTCTAGCCTGGAGCCAAGAGCATGACGGGGGCCATAGGGCTTGGCTTGCTGGTCTACCTCCAGCTGTTCTAGCATAGTCCTTGAGGGAGTCACTCAGGCCAGGTATGGGGTGTGTCCTACCTATTCATCCATCACCCATCTGTCCAGTTACCACTGTCCTACACATCTACCGGGCTTTTCAACACACAGGCCTCAGCAGAGCCTGCATCTCTTTCATTCCTTCCACAACTGCTTATTGACCAGGCCTACTCAACAACCTCTTCAAACGCCAGCCCGAGGCCAAGTCACCATTACAAGGAAGTCCTTTCCTCTTCTCAGGTCACCTAACTGGAGAAAATGTAACTCATACTCCTTGTAAATATCCTGATTCAGTCGATAAATACATCTTTCATGTTGCCTAGCCTTTACACACATAATACAAAACCCAGGTTCCTTTAACTTTTAGGGCTAGAGAAGTTAGAAAGGCTACCTCCCATTTTACAGATGAGAAAATTGAGGCCTAGAGAGCAGAGGGAGAATTACCCAGTGTCTTACAATAGGTTATCAAGATCCAGTCTTTAACCCCACATTGTAATGTGGCCTAATATTATGTTCTAGAATAGGCCACAGGGGCTTGGACGAATTCTTTTTTAGCCTCATTTTTCTTACCTATAAAAAGAAAAGTTTGATACTAGTTTCTAAGCAAAATTCCAGCCCTATTTTCTGGATCTCTATACAAAGCATCGCCTAGCATGCAGTCATTATAGTTTCAGGGAACTTGCCCTGCTTTTTGTCTAGAACAGAACAAATCTGTCAGTGCATTCTGCTTCACTGCAGGACACTTGTCCCATGCCATTATTAGCCCATTTGGAACCTTAGGCTGGCCAGCCTGGGGGCCCTGGGTCAAGGGGAAGAAGTGGTCTTCTCCAGCCTGCAGCCTCCAAGGCCCTCTGTAGGGACATGGCATGTCTGAGTGTGGCCCCAGACATCAGGGAAGTGGGTGGAATTAGCCTCTCTGTGATCCCAGCTCCTAAAAGCACAAGTGCCGTGCTCAGAGCACATAGGCAGGATGGTGGTGGGCTTGAAGCTTCCTGACACTCCCCTGGTCACCGACCCCACCAGCCATTCATTTAGCCAGCAAACTTTCAGCCACTGGACCCTGTGCGAGTGGCTTTAAGAGACCCAGAGAAATTCAGCCAAATAAACCAAACGTGGCCACACATCGAGGCAGCACAGCACTCATGTTGCATCTCCAGTGCCCACACTTCGCACGCGCTCAGTGCATGATTTTTAATTGGATGGCTCATTTGGTGGGAGCTCCTTCCAGGCTTGACATAGTGGGCAAAATAACGTCTCCTTTCTAAACCTCGCTTTTCTCATGTCTAAAATGAGAAAACTAGTATCACTGACCTGAAATGACTCCTGGAGGACTGGACAAGAAAAGTACATGGAAGACGTACTTTATAGATGTCAAAGCCCTGAGAAGAACACTAGTTCTTGTTGCTACCGTGTGGAGAAAGAGAAATTCAAAGGCTTCTGGGAGAGCCTGGAGCTAGAGGTGAGTCCCAGGGCTGAACCTTGCAAGGAATGCTAGAAGAAATATGGTGTTTAGAACCTAAAGCCTTTTGTAGTCCACTACAAAAGACCTGGTTATTCATTTGCTTGTTTCCTTTTCAATAGGAAAAAGTAGTGGCCAAATGAAAGATACCATGGCTTTCCACACTCTGAAGAAGAATCTGGGTGAAAAGTGAGCTTCCCTCTTGTGGCTTTGGTGCAGATGGTGCTGGGTCAAACAGCCAGGGGCAGCTCGCGTCCTCTGAGCCTTTACCATGTGCAGAGCACTTAACGTGCCTTATCCCATTTAATTAGTAATTTAAGGGAGATTCAAAACTGCTGGCCTGTAGGTATTTGGGTTCTGGAATCCAGGGATCTGGGAGGGCTCAGGTCAAAGGTCTTCCCATTATTAAAGTGTCCAGAATGACAGAAAGATCCAACGCCCGCCGCCTGACCTCCACCCCCACCTCTGCCCCACCTCCCCCGGCCCCGCAGCAGCCTTACTCAAATAAACAGTCTTGGGTCCCAAAAGGTGTTCCTGTGAAGCTGGACCACAAATCCTAATTGCGGTTTAATGAGGTCTGGGTTGGTTCTCTACTGAGCTGTTTACTGAAGCAATTTTGCTTTACTCCTTCTGGCCAAAGATCGCAGCCACTGGCTACCCTGTTCAGGATAAATGTCACTGTGGGCACAGGAGGAGGTTTGACTCTTTCCCCCTCTCCCGTGTCACCCAGAGCTGCCCCACAACCACCATGCTCAGACTCTGAGAGGAGGAAGCTACCGATGTTTAAGGACCCCACTCTCCAGTGGGAGGCAATGAAAGAAGGGACAACATTCTGACTGAGGGTACCACAGGGACCCTGGAGGTGCTGGGGGAGATCCAGCTTTGTCGGGGTCCCAGAATTCTTTCCAGGGCAAGTGTCACATGCTGAGAGGCTGACTTTATCCTGGAACCCCTGAGTGCTGTCCTCTCCCCAATAGGCTGCAACCTCCAGGCTGGGGTGAGGGTAGGGGGTTGCAAAGGGCCTCTCTGGACTCTGCTTAATCACCTATGTGTGAGCTGCGTGTTTCCAGTGGCTTGCTGAGATGGCTCCCTCTGCACATGGGAAGTGGCCCAGCTGCGGAGAGGATGCAGCACCCATGCTTTTTACCCGACTCCCAGGCCTCCGAGAGGACTAGGAAAGAAGAAAGAGAATGGAGATAGCATTTACTGAACATGTGGAAGCGAACGACAGCTCCTTTAATATCTTGACTGATTAATTACTATTCCCAACATCTAGAGGAGGAAACTGAGGCTTAGAGAGGCAGTGATTTGTCCAAACCACTCAGTGATGGAGCCAGAATATAGCCCCAGTTATCTGTTCCCTCGCCAGTTACTTACCAAGTGTTAACTAAAAGCCAGGTGTGGTTCTAGGTATAGGGATGTCCCCGGGAGTAATCAAAGACCTGGCTTCATGGCGCTGAGATTCCAGGCAAGGAAACAGGCAGTGCACACATCGGTACACACACGGTACGTTGGTAAGGCCTGTGTGTCTTCCACAACACATGATGTCCATTCCCCCATGAGCATCTGGCCCCGGCTGATCCCTCTCCATCCTGCTTATTTCAGGGGCCCCAAATCAGATTTAACAGTGCACTGCCTCTCCACACGCCCTTCATAAACCCTAAAGGCTCCTTTGGGGCTTTGCGCCATCCCCACAAAGGCAGTCATGGCATCAAAGAAGAACTGTTTTCGGCCCGATGCCTGCCGCGCAGCTGTCCTCAGCAGGCCTGGAATCTTCCCCCAAAACAAGTCGGCCCCTGGAGTTCTCCTGTCCTTCCTGGAGGTACCCTCTGAAGTTCCTGGCGAGGAAGTTCTGGTTCAGATAAAGGTTACCCAAATAGCTCCAGCCGCCCAAAATGTGGTGGGAGATTTACAGGAAGCAGGGAGGGGTGGCACTTCCAGGAGCCATAAATCTCTCCTGCCCGAGGCTGGGGAAGGGAATGGGCGGCAAACACTAAATCAATTTCATTGGCGTGCTGCGGGGTTTCTGCACTTGGAGGCTGAGCCTGGAATGGAAAGGAAGTAGTTGTCAAACACCAGGAATGATGAGGACAGACGCTGGAATCAGAGCTTTGAATTTCCTGCAGACCAGAGAGTTTGCCTGGTCTTGGCCTTTTCTTTGGGGTCTGGCCACAAAATACCCCTGTCCTAAGGAGTAAGAAGCCAAAGTTCAATGGCCTTGGTGCCAGGCAGCCCTCGACTTCTCTGGGGTCTCAAGGTCTTTTCACAAAGCCCCCTGCTCCTGGGGCTCCCTGTGCCAGCTCTGCGCGGCTGGCCCTGCCTCATCAGTCCCATCTTCTCAGAGAGGCCTTCCCTGGTTGGTTTGTCTGGGACAGTGATTTTCAATGGGTGTGCTGCAGTACACTGGTGTGCCGAGAGAGGATCTTGGGTGTGCTGTGAAAATTTTGAAAGATCATTAATTAAAATTATTTTCAAAAGAAGTTCAAAGTACAGTAAGTATATTCTTTTTTTAACTTTTATTTCTTTTTTGATCAACATAACTTAAGTGTACCGTGGCAGTTTAACTATAGGTTCAAATATGCCAGGAGATTTAAAAAAAAAAAAAAGGGTTGAAAAACACTGGTCTAGAGGAAGCCCTTAACCCCCCTGCTCACTCCATCTCTGCTTAGCTCCTTCACCGTGTCCGAAAGAATCTTGTTTATTTAATCACTTGTTGACTGCCCGTATATCCCACTATGTCAGCTCAATGAAGTCTCACTTGTCCACCACCATGGGCCTGGTACCCAGCACAGGACAGAGTTTTACGTAGTAGGCACCCCATATATCTTTACTAAATCAGTGAATCAGGGAATAAATTACTCAGAGGCATCCACCCAAATCTCCCGCTTCCTTTGTTGGCAGCAAAGGTGGAAGCTGGAGTGAGGAGCCGAATGTGTTTCTACGTATCCCAAACACTCAGAATGTGACAGAGGACCCTGCTCCTGGCTCTAGTACAGACGTTTGCGTGTTTACCTTACTCTGCACAAAGGACTCCTGGAAGTAGAGTTACCTTTCCAAGAGGGACTTGAAGCCCTGAGGCTGGGGGCTTGGGCCAGCTCAGCCAAGGGGCTGACCTCTAGCCCTCCTTTCCTTCCTCCTGTCCTGCTATCTTCCCCAAAGGGGTCTTTTCAGCTCCTAAGGAGAAGTGGGACCCATCTCTGATCTCCCCCTGCCCACCCTGCAGTCCTTCCCTCCCACCCTCTCTGGTAGAGAGTGAGCAAAGGTCTCTGTCCTTAGGCAGAAGCTCACTGGACCCACATTTGTCATTATTCAGAGGGGCAGAGAAGCCTCTGAGACTCAGGGAAGCAAAGGACTTTTTCAAGGCCATACAGCCAATGTGAGGCAGTGATAGAACCAGGCCCAGGTATCTTGACTCCCTGGAGCTGGAGCTCCTCTGAGGACCACACCATCAAACTCCCCATTTCTAGAATCATGCTGGGCTGGGGATATGGGGGTGACACCCCTGCCTGGTCAGGACAGCCCAGGCTTAAGGTTGTGATGCAGAAAAGAAACAACAGGGTATAGGTTGAAACAACGTGGTCTCCCTGCTGCATGGCCTTGGGCAGGTGCTCCAGTCTCTGAGCCCCACTTGTCACGTGGCCTTGACCCTGTGGAGGAGTAAGAATAAAACCAAGGTCTGCAAGCCTCTGACACACAGGGCTGGGTCAAGGTTAGGGGTCTTCTCTCCTGCTCCCTTTTTCTTTCACATGTTTTCTTTAGTGACTTCTTTCATTCCCAAAGCCCCTATGCCCCTCCCCTCACACACATATCCCATATGCCATCAGGTCCAAGTCCCCAGATGTCTACCTCATCTCCTGTTTTAGGGATGTCCTCTCTTGCTATGCAACGCTATTTAATTTTTTTTTTTTTTTTTTTTTACTTCAAGTTACCTCATCTTGATGGCTTTCTAGGATTTTCAGACCCCTTGAAATTGTCTTTGATGGGAAAAAATGTCAACTGGCACGTGCAGGCTTTGTTCCTAGTTGCAATTTGACACATTCATCCATTCGACCAGCATGGAGCCCCAACTATGTGGCAGGCACAGTCATCATCCCCAGGAAGATGAGGACAAACCAGACACAGCCCTTCCTCCCCAAGAGCTCCCAGTCTAGTGAGAGAGATGCATGGACGGTTGTGTGACATAGAGGGAGGTTTAAAGAGCAGTCGGCCAGGTCCCTGACAGCAGCTCTCACACTTAGGCCCTGAAGTGTCGGAGGCCGCATGAGATGGACGTTTACTTCTCAGTCATGTAGCAGGCCCATGTGCACGTGGTGGGTGAGACTGGGTGGGGTGACTGTCACTGCTGGGGCATCAGGGAAAACTGCCCCAGAAGGGCAGGAGGGACAGTGCTCGAGGGCAGACTCCCTCGCCCTAACCCAGGCAAAGCCAATGACAGCCTTTTCTTAGAGTGGACATATACAACGTTCAAAGACAACGACAAGAGACACCAGTTGGGGGATCTCTGCTTGGCTGGCTTGCCCCCTTTGCAGTCAGTGACCACACTGCGGAGATGAAGTCACATTCAGGAAATATCCCATCCCCACTTTCTGTCTTTCCAGGGTGGTCACACAGGATCTGAAGGACAAGGCATTAAGGAAGATGTGCTTGTCTCAGAGCGGTGACATTTGTGCAAGGAGCAAGAGTGGAAGAGGCAAGAGGAGGTGTCCCTGTAGGTGGTGACCCTCCCCTCTGAGTGAAAAGGTGACTTGAAACCAGAAGGGGCAGCCAGCAAGGTGGATTGAGGACGTTGGGAGATGGAAAAACCTCTGACAACATCTAGCTAGGGACCAGAGACCCTGAGGCTAAATGAGACTTGATGGTCCATTTACTGGACTACCCTCACCAGTATCCACAGCATCTTTCGTTATAGCTGCCCACTCTCAGCTGAGCTCATCTCACTGGACAGACTGGATGCGCCAGAGAGCTTGCAAAAAGAGATTCCCTCTGAGTCCACTAAAATCAGCTCCTGGACCCTCAATTCTGTCATCCTACTTCTTAGACCCACAGTTCGTCTTTGTCCCTTGGTTTAGAGTTGAGGAAACAGAAGGAAGAAGTGATGTTCCCAAGTTACTCAGCAACTCACAGCAGATCTGGGAGTAGAAGCCAGCTCTCCTCCAAGCCAGGATCGGGTTCTTCCCCCTTCATTGTATCAAACCTATTTACAAAAGAGAAAAACCAAAGGAGTTGTGTTTCTTCCAACTTGGTTTCGAATCTCGGAGGTTTTCCTGGTGAGACAGAAGGCACGTGGGAGGCTGGAGAAGGGGCTCTGCTTCTCCAGGGGACCGGAGGTGTCAGGGAAATGGGACGTGAGGAAATGCATTTGCACAGAACGAGCATGGGGGAAAGGGAGCAACGTTCAAACCTTCAAGCAATTAAGAAAAAAGCATCTCAGGAAATAAAAAATGACCCTTGCAGGAATGTTCTTTCAGAGAGTGAACAAGAAGCCCACACATCTATTCTATAAAGTAAATAGTCTGGTTACCTGATTTTCTCCACAATTGAGGGAGATAGCAACATAATCTCTCTGGCATTCATTAACAGATCTTGAAAACTAGTTTTAACACTTGCCACACACACACACACATAAAGGAAAGGACAGATAAATCTCCCTGAAAGGAATTTATTTCAATGTACCACAAACAAGTCTGCACAGATAACAGTTCCCTTAGAAAATGGTGAGTCTCACTCAGTAATGTTTATGTCTGCTCCACCGCACCACAAGCATCAATCCACTGCCCTCCCCAGGTAACAGGGGTGCCAAGGCTTCTGGCCCAGGATGCTCGAGACCTGTTGCTCCAAGACAGTGTGCTTGGTACCCAGAACCTGAGCAGGGACTGAAGGGTGGGGCAAAGGGGATGGCACACTCTGGGCAGGTCTCCAGTCTGAACCTCAGTTTCCTTCTCCATGGAGCTTGTCGAGTCTGGTACCTGCTTCATAAAATTATGCATGCGGAATCTTTGCCACGTGGTCAGTGCTCAGTGTAAGTGTCCTGTTACTATTCTCTACAGATAGATATCTTCCCTTCCCAGAAAGTGCTCCCAGGCACCGGGGAAAAGATAGGAGAACCTTGAAAGAAAGCCACCCCCAGCAGAGGTGACTGCTTCTCTCTGGAAGGGAGGGCGTCTAGGTGCATCTCACTGAGATGGCTCTGCTCAGGTGGGACCTCCAAGATAGGGCCTCCAGGATAGGGCAGAGGAAAGGGAGAAGGCGTTCTGGGCAGAAGCACTGGTTCGTACAAAGGCTCGGAGGGAGGACACAGCAGGGCCAGGGCAGAGCCTGGCTACGAGGCCCCAGAGTTCCTGTACAAGGAGCGGAGGGTAGGGCTGGGCTCTGCCCCTGAGCAAGGAGAGGAAGGCTGGAGCCTGCTCTGGGTGGTATCCAAACGCAATGGCCACTCAAATACTCTGCTAGGAGCCCCAGAGCCTCAGAACTGGCAGGAGCCCTGCCTCATGCCAGAAGCCCCACCACCAGCACTGCCACTGCCCTCCACAGCCTGAAGGGTCAGCCTGGCTTTGCACCTGGCCCCGTGGCAAAGAAACAGAACCTTCCCAACACCCAAGCCCTTGGAATCCTGACTGCTGGTAACAGGGCCCTGGAGAGCACTTGGGGAACCAGTGGACGCAAACACAGATAGGGGCACCAGAGCCTGAATGTGTCCCCCGCTGGGAGTTAGCGGCAGATCCAGAGAAGGAACTAGAAACCAGGTCTCCTAGGTCCCTGGCCAGTACCCTGTTAGTCTCATGGAGCTGTATCCAGCCAGCGCCATTGTGCTACACTGCTCTATAGGCACATGTTCCCTGTGGCCAATGTAGAGGGCTCCCCCTGGACTTGTGCAGTGGCCCTGCACCCAGTGCCCAGTTCTCCAGAGGGTTAGAGCTTGGTGCTTCTGTAGTGAGTGGTTCCAATGTCGTGTGCACACAGAACATGGGTCGTCAACCCCCCACGGAAGCCTGGAACTCACCGGTCCAGGGTTGGTAACTATAATGTGTGTGTGAAGTCCTTGCTCTACCTCAACATGTTCATGGCCAGTTAATCGCTGCAAGTGCTCCTGGCAAGCTAGGAGAGGCCCAGCATGGCCATGGCTCACTCATCCTTTGAAATTACTTATTCAGTACCAGCCCCTGCTCCAGGTGAGACTCTGAGTTGCCCTTGATGTGGGTGCTATGCACAATTTCTAATCTATCAGCTCAGGAACCACATGACAAATCAGCCAGTGAGCAAAATCCCATCTTCAGACTTCAATTCCCTTTTCCATCCATCACGATGCCTCCCAAGCTCCCTACTCTTTCAACACCACAAGTAAACTCAAAGCTGCATTTGAGTAAACTCAAATCTCAGCCCTGTCCGAGGAAGACATTGCCCTTCTCAAGTTTCTTGTCAATTTGTACCTCACGAAGCCACAAAACCTAGCCAAATCCTCACAGCCAGCTGAGATTCCCTTATCATTTACAAACAAATTTGTACTGGGTGGCTTAGCCAGCAGCAGCAGGGCTGAGATCTGAGCCAGGTCCCCAACCGCAGCCTGTGTGCCTGGCCACGCCCCACCGCCTTTCCAGGCTGACGGAAAAATGACAACCCTGAGCTCATCACGCCGCCATTCACCCTCGGATTTGTCAACGTGGATTTAAATTTTAAGCTTTTTCCTTCGAAATCTCCTGCTTTCATTTGGCATTGGCTTCTGCAACTGTGCAGTTTGAGAACAATATGAAAATCAGCATTTCATCAAGCTGTTACGCTTGTTAAACGTGATCTTGAAGGGCCCAGATTTATTCTTCCAGGAGGGAGCGGAACAAAAGATGCCTGAATTTTAAACATTCGTTTTGAAAAAAAACTGAAACAAACGTCCTTGAATTTCTAAAAACTAAACCCAAGCAAAGAACAGTTGGGGGGGTTTCCATCCTGAGAGTTTTTCGTAGTGAAATTAACCTCATCATGTGTGATATTGGGATGGTGCCGTGAGAGCAGGCAATGGGGAAGGGGAGGTGGAGGTGACCCTGGACAGGCGTCCCTGCTCTCTGGGTCCAGCAGTGAGGAGGTGGTATGAGGAGGTTGGGGTGGATGCCCTTTCTGTTCCCTCCCTCCAAAACCGTGGGTGAATGTGGCCTCTGATTCCCACTATTTACACTTGGGATAAAGTCAGCTGTCATCCTGAAAGTACCTCCTCTGCCCTCCATGGCAGTATCTCCTTCTTCAGGAAATTCATCCCACATCCATCAGCAGGGATAAAACTCATACCCAGGAGCAGCTTGAACAACAGCTACTCAGAGAATTCAATGTGGACCACACCAACCTCCATCCCAGGCCTGCAGAGAGTGACCTCCACACCGAGGGAGGGCTGGAAGCTTTCACACATCTCCAGAACCCCTTCCTCCTGAAATGAGATGCCTCTCTCCTGGCTGGGTAGGGCCAGCAGAAAGACACCGGCAGCCCAGCTCCAGCCCCTCTAAAGAGCGTTTACCTGGGATTAGAGGAAGAAGGTAAGGAGTTGGAACCTTGCCAAAACAAAGAATCATCCTCAAAACTCAACCAGAAGGCTTTGACATGGAAACCAGTGCCATCCCGTATGAGAGAGTCATGGGCTGTACAGCTGTCCTTAAGCTTATTTGGAGAAGATCCATTCAGGGCAGGCCTTTGCCCACTACCCATACAACTGTGGATAATAGTATCTACAACAGGATTGTTTTGAGGATTTAAATTGGAGGATGATACGTGTGTGTGTGCCAAGAAATATAGTACAGAAAAAATTAAAATAGTAATACTCTAGTCACATATGACTTTTGCAATTACAAGAGGTGCTCAACAAGACTTGTATTCATCTTCTGTTATAAGTATATACTGAGTATTTCTATTTTAATATCATCTTTTTCTTTCTTAAAATGTATATACACTTTTTTGGCACCCTCTGTGCATGAATGTGGCATGGTTTCTGGCACACAGAGGGTAACCTGTGACTGCTTGGTCAAGTAAGATGGAGGATTACACTATGCCAATCAATGCTTTAGGAAAGCACCGAATAAAGCAGAATCCTCTTCATCCCCCACTTCTTTTATTTCCTCCTCCATTCTTTTTTTTTTTTTTTTTTTGAGACAGAGCCTCAAGCTGTCACCCTGGGTAGAGTGCTGTGGCATCACAGCTCACAGCAACCTCCAACTCCTGGGCTCAAGTGATTCTCCTGCCTCCGCCTCCCAAGTAGCTGGGACTACAGGTGCCCGCCACAACACCTGCCTACTTTTTGGTTGCAGCCGTCATTGTTGTTTGGCCAGCCCAAGCTGGATTCAAACCCACCAGCTCAGGTGTATGTGGCTGGCGCCTTAGCCGCTTGAGCCACAGGCGCCGAGCCTCCTCCTCCATTCTTATATTAGCACATGTGACCAATGAGAAAATGGGGGTTTCGACAACTTGTCTGTCTTTGAGACCAAAATACTCCCTTTAGTATGTGTTCACCTTGACCTGTCAAGATAAAAAGTCAGAGTTGGTAGTTCCTCCAGAGTCATGTTTCTTTCCATCCTGTATGAGAGTCACGGCTGTACATCTGTCCTTAGCTTATTTGGAGAAGATCCATTCAGGAAGCAAGGCGTACCCTCTATCTGGAATATGGGACCTGTCAAGAGCCACCTTAAAAGAGCAGTCATCTTCTTCCCTAATCCCCTTAGCAACACTGTGCGTGGCGTCATTGACTTTATTATATTTTAAAGACAAGGAAATTCAACTTCACTGAGGCTAGGTGATATTGTCCAAGGTCTCAGAACTAGTGCATTACAGAACCAGATTGTGAACTCAGCTCTATCTGACTCCAAAAGCTACTCTCTTTCTATGGCCCCTGAGCCTCTTGGAGCTAAAACATTGGGCAGCTATTTGATTTCCCTAAAGAAGGAGTGGCCGGGTGGCCTTCCGGGAAATCTCACAGGCTGTGGCTCTTTTCTCAGACGTCTTCATACTGCCTCACCATTCAAGGATATCTAACAGCTGCCGTGGAAACAGCCATTATTTCAGACCCTTGTGCTAAGAGGCTACTTAGGGCCACTAAGGAAGGAAGGCGTCCATGTGGTCATCAGAATGCCATTCCATCTGGGACCCAGGCTGCTGCAATGCAGGAGGTAGGGGGTGCCAAGCGTGCTTCTAGTCAATAGGGCAGTGAGGCCAGCGGGAGGTGGGGTGGCCTGAGATCTCAAATAGCCAGCCCCATTCCCAGGTACCCTCTGGTGTTTGTGGACAGGATTTGATTATGTCTTTATATCCTGGTCCTTCTCCAGCACCCTGGAACACAGTTCTCAGTTCAAGTCCATCAGCAGATATGTTCCTTTCACTCCTGCTCTAGGCTGGGAGCCTTAGGCCAAGGCTTCCAGAAAGATGGCAGCCCATGTCCCAGGAGCACTCAGGAGACTGGTGGGCACCAGGTCTTCCTTCACACTCTCACTCAAGGCACAGTCCCAGCCATGTACCTGTGCAAGCCATGCTCTTGTTTTGGATGTGTGTCATGGTCTCTCAAGCTTGACCACCAGCTGGGGAGGTGAGTGGGGCTGATCAGCTGGTAGCTGTAGATAGGTAGAAACCAGCAGGGACCCCACACCAAGCCCTTCCCATGCCCCCCTGGGGAAGAGCTGCCTTCTGTGGGCTCTGCGTAGAGGGAGGAGGCGGAGGGCAGGTGCAGGGTAGGGAGGCTTCCATGGGCCACCATGCGTAGTTTTCACTGGAAAGGCAGAGAGCACATCACTGAGGATGCCAGGGGAAAGGGGACAGTCCAAAACCACTTTATTAAAAATTATTTCCAGAGGCTTTGCCATGTATTAAGAACGCAATGTTCTCCCAGACCCTGAGGTCAAAGTTTCTGCTGCTTTCACATTATTGTGGATGCCAGAGTATTTTTAGAGCACAGACCAGGACTGGGGGCAGCCCAGTGTCCTTAGTCTCAGCCCCAGGGCCATGACTGGCTGTGTCCTTGAACCCTCACTCACAATAGTGGTGCCATACGAGGCATTTGAAGGAGTAAATGCTGAGTGGAGGAAGGTGGGGAAGTCGGGCAGGCTCTGCTGGGGTCTTGCCCCAGCACTTTCATCTTCCAACACTAGAGTAGTTCCCTAAAATCCCAGCACACACCAGAGTCCCAGTCCTGATCTGGGAGGATGGACAGGAGGTTGCAGGGGAGATCCTATGGGCGTGGACGTAACTCTTCCCAACTCCCCGACACTGGCCCTCAGGAGGCTGAAGCCATGAGAAGCCTGAAAGACAGGAGGAAAGAGGAAGGTGAACCGGTAGGCGGTGGAGGAGGTGGCAGGGCAGGGGAGGGGCAGAGTGAGACCCCGGAGCAGGAGGGAGCGGGAGGCAGGGCTGCCGCCCAGAAATGACAGCAGAAGGCATGGCCCTTGGCTCTCAGCTCATCTCCTCATTTCTCGGGACAAACACGCAAGAGCTTGTGAAACAGGGCTCCCTCAAGCAGAGGCTCCCCATCCAGCCCGCTGTCTTCCTTTGAGGCAGGGACAAGGCTGCACCCCACCCACCCAGTCTGCCTTGCACAGGTCTGCAGCACAGCACAGGGGAGGAGACTCCCAGGTGACTTCCTCTGCTGGGAGCGGGTCCCTGCTCACTTCCCTCCCTCTGGTTAGGAGACAGCTGGAGCTAAGCTCGAAGATGGCTGGAGTCCCACTTTCTGGAACAAAGCAATGATTTCCTCCAGCACCACAGGCTCACCCCCCTCCCCAAGTCCTCAGGGAAGGGCAATTTGTGGAAACGGAGCTGCCGGGTAATAGATTTCTCTGTCAACATGATGAGTGAAAGAAAGGACGAGGTAATTACCAGTAATGCACTTCAATTATGGCTCCTCCCCTCCCCCAACCAACCCCAGCTCCTTGTCCCCATTTAATTTTCATCTAAAACAAAACAGTTGCCACAGACCCAAAGCTAAAAACAGAAATCCCTTTCAGCTCCCAGCAAATTAACAGGAATGTCTTATTATGGAAGCGGTGGGCGACCCAACTCCTTCCAGAGCAGTACAGGAAGCGGCCTCCGTGTTGCAGGCATCCCTAGCCTCGCAGCCCCAATCTCTGCTGCTCCTAGCAATTAACCTTGCCCCTCCAGGCCCCGATCACCCTCCCCTTGCGGCCCCACTTAGCCTCTTTCAAAGCCCTTGCCTGAGGAATTCTGTCAAAAATCAGTAGCACCTTGGAGGAGGCCCGAGGTCAGGGGACTTCCTCGCTACACAGGAAGGCCTGTTCCATCAGAAAAGGGAAATGTTCTCAGCCCCTCAGATCTTGGGCGACTAAAAATAAACTAATAGGCCTTAAATTAACTTTTTCTTTCTTTTGCCCTCTCCCCCTGCCACCACCCCCCACTTTCCACCAGGACTTTTCAACTTGAAGGAAAAGCATTTATTATCTGAGAGTGCCACACAGGAAATTAGACTTATAAATTGTGCTTAAAATGTTATAGTTTCCAACTTTCTTTAATGCTAATCTTAATGCTAATAGGTTGTGAGATATGTGTTTTGACTTGAGAGCTTTTTTTTTTTTGCTTTTCTAATTAATTCCCAGCTACCCCACGTGAAACATTTGCCGTGGAGACGTTCCAAGCGTTTTCTCATTGCTGTTGGAGGAACAGACTACAGACGGGGTTCGAAGCGGCCATTTTCCTATAGAGGTTTCCAGAACACTCCTTCATGGTTAGGGTTAATTTAGTCCATCCAGAGAGCCAAAGCACTCGCTGTTCACTGGAAAATGGGGACTAAAGGATTTGTGTGCACCTGATCCCTGGGTTACCTCCGTAGCCCTGATATTCTAGTTTGCGAACACGTACTTCTCATTCAGCCAGAAAACCCCTCCATGTTTCCCACGTGTTCCAGCCTTTCCCACCCCTGGAGTCCTATGTTATCTCCAGCTTCTGTGGGGGTTCCTGCCGCTGCTGGTGTGCTGTGCTGGGTTCCCTTGACATTGGCTTATATCCATCCTTCAGGATGTTGTATGTGAGGAAGTCTCATACCCACAGCTGGGAAACAGGCTCACAAGAGCAGGGACTAATGTGTCTGGCCAACCTTGCCATGGTCACATAGGAGGTGCTAAGTCAACATAGTAGATGGAGGGATCAGAAACTTTTAAGCCTATGGTCCCCAACCCCCAGGCAATATGCTGGCACTGGTCCATGGCCTGGTAGGAACCGGGCTGCACAGCAGAAGGTGAGTGACAGGTGAGCAATGCTTCATCTGTGTTTACAGCTGCTCCCCAAAACTCACATCCTGAGCTTGGCCTCCTCTCAGATCAGGAGCAGCATTAAATTCTCATAAGAGCATGAACTCTACTGTGAACTGTGCATATGAGGGATCTACCCTGTTTCCCCCAAAATAAGACAGTGTCTTATGTTAAGGTGTGCTCCCAAAGATGCACTAGGTCTTATTTTCAGGGGACGTCTTATCTTTCCTGTAAGTAGGTCTTATTTTCGGAGGATGTCTTATTTTCAGGGAAACAGGGTAGGTTGCAGGCTACTTATAAGAATCTAATGCCTGATGATCCAAGCTGGAGCTGACATGGTGATGCTAGTGCTGGGGAACATCTAGTTGCAAGAAAATGAGCTCAGGGCTCCCACTGGTTCTGCATTATGGTGAGTTGAATAATTATTTCATTATGTGTTAAAACGTAATAATAGAAATAAAGTGCCCAGTAAACGTAATGCACTTGAATTATCCAGAAACCATTTCCCTGACCTCCAGTCCATAGAAAAATTGTCTTCCATGAAATCGGTCTCTGGTACCAAAAAGGTTGGGAAAAGGTTGGGGACCACTGTTCCAGGCTATGGACAAGGGACTAAGTCAGCTCAGCAGAATCTGAGGAGACACGATATTTACCACCTGCAGCCCAGCCTGTGAAACCCATGTGGCCCGAAGCTCTGCCCCTTCCCTCTGCTCCCAGTGGAGGAAGACCCGACAGGGGTACTCTAAGGTGCTAGAGGAGGGCAGAGCCGTCAGCTGGGACGATCTTGCCACCCAGGGAAGATCGACAATGTCTGGAGGCATTTTTGGTAGTCACAAGTGGGGAAAGGGCTGTGCTCCTGGCAGCAAGGGTGTAGGGGCGAGGGAGGCTTCTAGCCATCCACCGTGCACAGGGCAGCCCCCTACAGCAAACAATCGGCTAGTTCCCAAGTGTCAATATGCCAAGATCAGGGACTCCTTCTCTGAACAGAAGGAGTTGGTCCTGAACGGCTGTGTGGTCCTCTGCCAGCTTGCCTTGCACTGTGACAGAAGCAAGAAAAAACTCTGTGTTGGCTAAAACACTAAGATTTGGGGACAGGTAGAGTTAGCCCACTGCAGCGATTGTCTTGTCCCTGACCCAATGTACAATCCCGGGAGCGCTGTAGAAGCCCCCGAATGGAACCAATGACCTCGCTCTGTGCTCGACAGCACAGTCCAAACCCTTTCCATACCTCCTGCAGCCCGGAGGTGGTGTCATCTCTGATTGTCAATCTCACCCATAAAAAGTCATTTGTGCTCATAGGAGCCACTTGAGACTGACTGTGAGGCCTTAGAAGGCAGGGACTGCCCATAGCTGGGGACAGAGACCTACATAAGCTTCAGTCCTCGCCCTGAAGGAGTTGTGAACCCAAAGAGAGAGAAAGAAACTGAAAGAGATGATGGGACACTAAATGTCAAGTGCTAGTCGTATGAGGTGTGCACCGGTGTGGTGATTTTACAACCTGTCGCATGCATTATGCTTTCCTCCCCCAGGTCAGATGGGACAGGTGACAGGAGAGTCCTCCTCACTGGCAGCTCCTCACATTGCTGTGGTATGGTGGGTTACAGGCCAATGAGCAGGCAATAACCATAACAAAGCCAAGTGCAGGCTGCTGTGGGGACATGGCGCAGGAGCACCTTCCCTAGCCTTGGGCCCAGAGAAGCTTCCTGGGTGGAAGTGGCATCCAAGAGAGAAAGTGGTAAAGGTGGGAAAAGTGATGTTTAAGCTGAGAACTGAAGTAGTAGAAGGGAGGATGGGGGAGGTGCAGAGTGAGGGAAGCAGAGGAAAGCACAGGATGTGGGCCCAGGGGGAAAACCGAAGGTGGTTCTGCTGGAGGATGCCGTGAAAGGTGACTGGCGTCAGACCATGCAGGACGGTCTAAAGGGCAATGGGAGGGCACTAAAGGTTTTAATCAGGTGAAGACATGATCCTACTTGTGCTCTAGAAGAACCGATCACACTGACCTCTTGAGAAAGGACCAAAGGACACAAAACTAGAGCTGGTTATAGTCACCATATGAGAGGTGATGGTGGCCTGAGCTATGGTGCTGGGCGTAGTCTCAGAGAAACAGACTCACCAGAGCCTAGTCTCCGTCTTTGTTCTGTCCCTCATGGAGCTGCTGGAGAGATATTCCTTAAACATTGACCTGATCACATCACTCTCCTGCTCCTGGTTCTTCTGTGGCTCCCATTGCCCACAGGATCAAATACAAACTCTCTGCAGTGGAGGTCCTTCACCTTCAGATTTCTTTGTGGTTTCCTGGATAGTATCATCTCTCCTCATATTTAAACCCAAACCTGCTGCAGCCAACCTAGAATTGCTCCCCAGCTCCAGTTCATGTGTCATCTTCTCCAGCGAACAAAGCCCCTTTGTTGCCATCTAGGCTGGATTAATGGCTTGGGTGTCCTAACTGGCTATCTCCCTAAATAGACGGGACATGTCCCAAGTCCCTGAATCATCATCAGGGCGTGCCCAGCATGCAGCTCCGTGCCCAGGTGCACACCCATGCTCAGGGAAACTGTGCTGGAAGAATAAATGAAGGGAGGAACGTGCAGATCTACGTGTCCATGGATCCGTTTTCTTCCACCTTGAATGAGTTAGGTCCATCTCTTCTTTTGGAAAGCTCACCTGGCTTTCCAGACCATGTTTCCAATCTAAGCTGCTACAACAAAGTTCCCAAGAATTCTGATGCTTTAAGGACAGTAGAGTCATTCTTTTTGCATACAGTGGAGTAGAGTGCATCTTGTGGATGGTGGCTGTACCCTGTCTGGTCGTCAGGAATTAAAGAAGACTGAGGCTCTGCCATTCTCAACACACAACTTCCAGGGTGTAAGCATTCCCATGAGAAAGTGGAGAATGCACAGAGAAGTGTGTTCAGATTTTATCAGTCAAGTCCAGAAGTATCACACCTCTACTCTGTAGCTGCCCAGCTGCTATGCACTCTCCCACCTTCCATGCACAGTAGCTGGACAGCCAAGAACTCCGGCTCACACGTCACTGACTATGAGTCTATGAGGGTGTCCTGCCCTTTGGCATCTGAGGGTCTTCGTGTTTCCCACTTGTTCTCCAGGGCCTATGCTAGCGTCTCTCTTTCAGAATAACCAAGGTAGCAGTCTACCTCTTAATTTCCTCCTCTTGGTAACAAAGCCACAGCAAAAACTCTGGAGGAGGCGAGCGGAGAGCCCGCTGGCCCAGGTACCAGCGCCCTGTGGGATCACAGAGCCTCAGTTTCCCCAGTACAAGAAGGAAGAGGTTGGACAAGGAGCCTTGAATGCAGCCTTGAATGCACGCTGAATGCACGTTGCGCTCCAGCACTTCATAGCCTTGGGAAGGGGTATGTGTCTCCTGGAACCCCCCTTCTCCCTTGTAAATGGAACTTCCAATATTGCCTCGTGTGTGCTGTGGGAAGATGAAGTGAGCTCTTTTTTTATTTTATTTTATTTTTTTTTATTGAATCATAACTGTATACATTGATATGATCATGGGGCATCATACACTCACTTCATAGACCATTTGACACATTTTTATCACAATGGTTAACATAGCCTTTCTGGTGTTGTCTCAGTTACTGTGCCAAAACATTTACATTCTACATTTACCAAGTTTCGCAAATACCCCCATAAGATGCACCACAGGTGTGATCCCACCGATCCCCCTCCCTCTACCCGCCACCCCCCCTTCCCTCCCTTTCCCACTTCCCCCTATTGTTAGGTTGTAACTGGGTTATAGCTTTCATGTGAGAGCCTCAAATTAGTTTCATAGTAGGGCTGAGTACATTGGGTACTTTTTCTTCCATTCTTGAGATACTTTACTAAGAAGAATATGTTCCAGCTTCATCCATGTAAACATGAAAGAGGTAAAGTCTCCATCTTTCTTTAAGGCTGCATAGTATTCCATGGTGTACATATACCACAATTTATTAATCCATTCGTGGATCGATGGGCACTTGGGCTTTTTCCATGACTTAGCAATTATGAATTGGGCTGCAATAAACATTCTGGTACAAATATCTTTGTTATGTTGTGATTTTTGGTCTTCTGGGTATATGCCCAGCAGAGGAATTACAGGATTGAATGGCAGATCTATTTTTAGATCTCTGAGTGTTCTCCATGTATCTTTCCAAAAGGAATGTATTAATTTGCATTCCCACCAGCAGTGCAGAAGTGTTCCCTTTTCTCCACATCCACGCCACACATCCACGCCAACATCGAACACTGTAAGTAAAGCAAACAAACAGCCCTCAGAATGGGAGAAGATATTTGCAGGGTATATCTCTGACAAAGGTTTAATAACCAGAATCCACAGAGAACTCAAACGCATGAGCAAGAAAAAAACAAGGGATCCCATCGCAGGCTGGGCAAGGGATTTGAAGAGAAACTTCTCTGAAGAAGACAGGCGCACGGCCTTCAGACATATGAAAAAATGCTCATCATCTTTAATCATCAGAGAAAAGCAAATCAAAACTACTTTGAGATATCATCTAACTCCAGTGAGACTAGCCTATATCACAAAATCTCAAGACCAGAGATGAAGTGAGCTCTTGAGTGTGAAAGCCCTTTGGAAGCAAGAAGGGGCTATATTTCACCTTACCATACAAATGTGGCTATCTCACAACTTTTGGTGTTTGGGGGTCTGACGTGTCCAGAGGACTATGTTTTTCTCTTCATAATCTGTGTGCTTCCCAAGGAAGGGTAGCTGGGAGGAACGGAGTATGAACAAAGTACTCATCAAGAACCTCACCTCGTGCCAGCACACCCACCTCTGGTTCCCTCTCTCCCTGCACATGGGAAGATGGCAGGGCTCTCAGGTGAGGCTGGTGACCAATCTAGCTGATAAAATAGGGTCGATATGGTGTATGTCACTTCAGAGCTGATACATTTTTATAGGCCATTTTGCCATGATGACCTCAGAAGCCACATGTGGAGAAGGTGGGACCGCAGGACAGAGGGAGCCTGGCTCCCTAAGTCTAACACAATTGTGTAACTTGTCATCTAAACTGGGACACTCCTGAGAGGGAGGGGAAGGGTGCTAGTGACAAGCTGAGATGGCAGGGGCAGACCAGCATGATCCCAGGCAGCTGGGACACCCAGTCCTTCTGTCTGAGTCACAGGACAGAGGGGTGCCCCACCGACCTACACTGGACTTGCAGTGGACTTGGAACTTTTGAGACTTGTCTACTGCGGCACTTAGCAATAAATATCCTGGTGAATACATGCATACCACCAAATTCAGTTCTCACAAATATGCTAGAGGTAGGCGTTCTCTCCCTTGATGGACTCAAAAGCAGCATAAGGTTTGGATATGAACTTGCCCAAGATCACACAACTTGTTTGAAACCTAGCGCGGCCTGATTCCAAAGTTCATGCACTTTCTCCTTCACGCTGCCGCCTTCCTCATGGCCCAGCTGAGACTTCCCGACCCTCACAAGACCCCATGAGAAGAGCCCATAGTTTGAAAGTGACATGTCTGCCACATGTCTCCACCCCCAACCATTAACTCCTAGGAAGACAGCCTCTTGGCTTCTGCCTCTACCTGCAGAGTTCTGGAGGGAAATGCCTATAATTCATTTAAAAAAGAAAAAAAAAAAGATCAAAAGCCCTCCATCGGTGACTTTAACTTATTTATGGGTTCGACTTTTTTTTCTTGAATCATTTCCTTTCATTCCTGCCAGAAGCCCTTGCCTTCAATCCTCCCAAGTTATTAATAAAAGAAGTCAAACGGTAGCGAGCACGGTGGAACATTCTTGGCCCTGGCTGATTTGTTTCGTGTGTGTTGGAAGCAGATGTTTTCACCCAGATCATAGACACTTGCCAGGCCTTTCACATCTGTCCTGTTTTCAGATGAGGACAAAAGAAGTCATAGGACAAAGTCTATTTCCGAGTCACATAGGAGAAAATAAAGACCAATGATTTACATTCCATACCAAGCCCTGTGCTCGCTGGGGGGAAAGGTTGGCTCCGTGCTAGGGGCAGGGCCCCTGGAAGTGTTCACCCAACTTTTCCTCCTATACCTCACTTGGGGGACGTGTCTCAGCAATTTCTGGGGGTGGGGATTGCCAATGACTGCCACAGTTTCACTGTGTATAATTCTCCCTTTAAGCCATGGGTTAAAAAGGCCTCTTGGACATTTTTATGGGCTTTTGAATTTAAAAAAATCTCAATGGAGGGCAGTGCCTGTGGATCAAAGGAGTATGGGACCGATCCCATATACCGGAGGTGGCAGGTTCAAACCCGGCCCCAGCCAAAAACTGCAAAAAAGAAAAAAAAAATCTCAATGGAGAAGTTTGAGATAGATATCCAGGGCAAGCAGACTGCACACGTCTATCATAGCTAATATTCTGGTGCCCAGAAGAGGAAAGCTAGGAAGTGACCTCTCTTAGGGTGCTTTGCCTTGGTCAGGATTATGCCTCTGCCCCCCTCACTGCCCCATCTCTCCCAGGTAAATTAATGCCACAGAAGAGATTTTCCCTTATGTGTCTGTGTTGACCACTCTCCCTGCTGTTATAATACACTGAAACATTCCCTCCTGGTCTGAGCGGTTCACACGTCGTCCGTTGTCTTCTCCCAGGCAGGAAGAGACCCGGAGTGCCCCGTGTATGGAGAGGGCCTGGACACGGATGACAGAAGCCAAGCCCGGCAGCATGTGAGCTGAGAGAACCACACGGGGCGATGGAAGTAGAGACTCTGGCAGCATCCAATGGGAGCCCGCAGAAAGGCTGAGCAGGCCCAAGGCCCCAGGACAGACACTGCAGAAACCAGGCAGAGGAAGATTTGGACTAAAAGCCTCAAGACCTTGTTTCTAGTTCCGGCTTTGCTACCAACTGGCAATTTACTGTATTTGAGTCACCTGTACTGACCAAACCTTACTGGGACCTTATTCATCTGGAAGAGATATTTGGGGAAAGGGATTTGCTGCTCTGCTGACTTCAAAGGTGACTGTCAGGATTGACAAAGACAGAAGATGGGGATTGACTGTGGGAATAGTAGATCCATGCACATTCCATCTGCACAGTGTCCCGAAGGTTCCCGGGGCCATCTGTGTCCAGAGCGCACACCAGGCCTGAACGGCTGCCTTGCTTGGGTGTGTGTGCACACACAGCACAGATGAGAGGGCACAAACCTTCTTTTTTTTTTTTTTTATTTTTAATTTCAGTGTGCTTGTTCATTCTTCTTTGTTCGAAGTACTCCTTTTTTGTTGATTTTCTTCTTTCTCCTGCAGTGCTGGCTGTTTTTGATGTTGTTGGTAGAGACGGGGTCTTACTCTGGCTGACTGCTGCTCATATGGGTTTTGAACCTCTGAGCTCAGGCAATCCATCCACCTCGGCCTCCCACAGCGCTGGAACTACAGGTGTGAGCCACCACGCCTGGCCTGGCACAAACCTTCTATTCCTTGTGGCATCACTGACTTGTCCCCACAGAGGAGCGCAGGCTGGGCAGCCTCCTTTGGGTCTTGGCTCACAGCATTCCAAGGAGGGAGGCCGTGTGCCCGGGTTCCGGCCTTCCCCCACTGGCCTCTCCCACTTGTTCCCCTGGTGGCTGACTCCTAGCCAGTGGCCGGCCGCCTCCACAAGCCTGTTCATTTGCATGTGGCCCCCAAGGTTCCATGCTGGGTGCCCACACAATGAAATGGCTATGCCCATGCCTCCGCCCCCAGGTCCCACTGTCACTGAGGGCTCCATTCATCCCGGAGGGCACTCAGAGCCCAGCCACCAGGGCCACCCGGGCTTGGAGAGGCCCGGGGCTCCTTTCACCCCAGAGGCAACTGAAGGCCATGTGGCACATCATCTAGCATTGCTGAGATTCTGGAAGGGGGAGCACTGGCTCCACTCCCTCAGTCTTGTCCTGCTCCAGGAGGCCTCCTCCCTCCTCAGCTCGTGTTCTACTTGTGCCACCGAGCGCTGGCCTCTGCCGGGTCCCACTCCCCTCAGAGACATCACATGTGGGTATGTGACAGGTGGTGTGAGTCCCAGATCTACCATTGACCCTGTGTAGCTAAATTGCTTCAACTCTCAGAGCCTCTGTTTCCCCATTTGTAAATGAGAGTATTAACTTCAGCCTCAAGAACATGTAAAAATGAAATGAAAAGTGCAAAGTGCCACTGCGCTTTGTCCTGAGAAGCTGCCAAAAAAGCAACTGCGCACCTGAACTAGCGGCGTGACTTGGACGAGGTGCTTCATCTCTTGGGGGCTGCTCTCTCCGTGGGAAGCAGGTGACCATCCCTGTCAGCCCCGTGCACGGGGCCTGTGGGGTACAGCTGAAGTGACTGGTGTGAAAACGCTCTACTCACCGCGGGTCCCATGCTGGCTTTGTGTCATGTCCTCAAGATATTCAGCAGCTCCTGAAATAATCTCAAAGCCCTAAGCATTCCCCAGACTTGGGTGGGTGTGGAGTGCACCTGATCCAGGGGCCACGCCAGACACACACAGTGTGGATTTCTGGACTTCTCCTGGTCCTGTCCGGTGGGTCTTCCCCTTGAAGTATAATTTCCTGGATTCACTGAACCCACACAGGCCCTTTCGTGCATGTGTTTCTGATTCTGATTACACGCGCTGACATCACCGGAACGGTATGCCTGGGCTTAGCCTCCCAACCACAAAGCTGGGGGAGCAGGAATTTTGGTGCCAGAGAAATTGGATAATGTAGGGCAGCCTGACTTCTCTGTCCTGCCAGGATTCTCCGGGGCCTGTTCTGAGGCAGTAGTCCCTGTCACTCATGCACTAACAAGACCAGGCCAGGGTCCCAGTGTCACCAGGCACCTGCCCTCACCAGCACTGCCTCCCCAGCCTGAGGCCTGAGGACCTGCTTGTCTGCAGAGCCCTGGACCTCTTGGAACTATCTCTCATGGCTGTCCAGCCAGTCCTGCACAAAATCTGGGCACAGGGAGTATATGTCAGGTGTGGGTCAGAAGTCAGATCACCTTGCATTTGAGATCTAGCCTCACTTCTTCTGGGACCTGTGACTTTGGGTCTTAGTTTTGCCTTTCTGTCACCACAACTCTATCTGGAAACATCTTGCTGAAGGACTAGTGCCAAGCACTTACCACAGGCCAGGTGTCCCCGGAGTGGGGAAGGCCACATGCGTGAGTCCATGTGTATTTGTCCCTGCACCTGTGGCACCCAGCACCACCTGCACGCCTGGCTGCACCTTTGCTCACATTGGTCTGGCTCCTCTGGAGACAACCTCAAGAAGAACAAGCCACCTGGGCCCGAAGGTGCACCTGACCAGCGGGAGCAGATGACTGTGTGCAGGCCCCTGACCAGGGAACAGAGCACTCCCAGACCCACAGCAGAGAGAGGGCAGCACCAGGGGTTCTGTGGGGAGGAGGCAGGAGGGACCACATGGGTCGGGGTGGGGGGTGGTTTTCTAGGACGGGAAGTAATTGTCCAGACTGGAGAGAAGAAGAGTAGTGGCCACACCATGGCACTTGTTCTGTGCATGACACGCCCCTCCTCTGTCCAGAATGTCCTTCCGTGTCCCTCAGTCTCCAGGAATCATCCTCCGAGCTTTAGTCCAGGCATTTTTCTCCCTCTTAACTACTTCCTGCTAGGCAGCCTCGGGGCTCCATCTTTTTTAGAAATCCCTCCGCTGTACTACTTGTGACCTTGCACTGTAACTCTCCTGCTGCCTGTCTTCCCAGAGATGAGGGTCCTTCACGCTGGATGCCCTGGAAGGACCCTCAAAACCTATCAAGGGGCCCAACCCCTGTGGGAAATAGGGCTGAAGACTCAGAAATAGGAAGCTGAGATGGGCATTGTGGTGCTGGCCACGGTCAGCCGTGTGAGGGTGGGCAGGTGGGGGTCAGTTCATCAACTCTCAGGCAGAGATGAGGGCCGTTAGGACCAGATAGTGACAATTTTGAAGTTCGAGCTTGGGAAGCTGGCTTTTCGCCAGGAGCATCGGAACCAGCTTTGCTTCCTTCACAAGTAGCCATCATCTACCACGCGGCAGGCCAGAGGCACATGGCTGAGATCTCTCAGGGGCTTCCTCCAGGTCTCCCCTCCTCCCTTCTTCCCAATCTGATCATCTTCTTTCCTTCCCTCCAACCTTCCTCCATATCTTTCTTATTCCTTCCACCAATAGTGATTGAATTGCTAAGGGCTATCAATTCACAGATGAATCATATAAAACCCTCGTTCTCCAGAAGCCCACAGTCTACTGGGGAAAATGGAATATCAACAACAAAATAGGGTGCTAGGTTCTATGGTAGAATGGATTCTGGGGGAGCATAGAGGAATGCATGTAACCCAAGGCAGGCAAGTCACCCGGAAGACTTTCTGGAGGAGTTGAGCCCTGGGCAGCAGCAGAGGCCCCACAGCAGTCAGAGAGGAGTCGCTGGGGAAGGGCATCACAGACAGGAGAACAGAGTGTGCAAAGGCCGGGAACACAGGGTGAAAGTGAAGGTAGAGCTGGGAGGGCCGCACCTCTCTAAAGATGCTGCCGGCAGGCGGAAGAGCTGACGTGGAGGAGGACACACACAGAGTGTTGTCAGGACTTCAGACAGAGGGGCCATATGATTTCTCTTTATAACTTTCTGCTGTGTCGGAAACGAAAACAAAATGGGAAACAGGAGACCAAAGACCTCAACTACCTGGATGTGAGCTACAGTTAGGGAGGGCAGCGTGGTGGGGAGAGAGGCACTGATTATCACCCAGAGAAACTGACCAGGGACTGGGCAGAGACGAGGGAGGTGAGGCATAACCTCTGGTTTCTGGCATGAGCCACCGGGACATGACTACCAGTCCCTGGGATCGGCCCTAGGAGGAGAGTGGGAGTGATCCCCACCCAGTCCCACTCACCTCTTTGTGGAAGTGGAGGCAGGGCCAGTCTTGTTCCAGCCCCATTTCACAGTTGGTGTCTTCCAGGGCCAGAATGAGATGACTTTTCTGGCAAGGTCACATCTCTGAGCCTGGCCCATCTTTGGAGACTTGGTTATTAAACCATTTGGTCATAGACATGGGTCAAATTGGTCATTGCCCTCAGGGGCAAATAGGAGGACTCCAAATTCCCCAGATGGATGCATTTCCATAGGCAGGTAGTGACTGCACATGTGTATGTGCTAGGCTGCTCATGACCATGGGTATCATGTCGTACATCCCTGGCTAGACCTACTACGAAGGGGCAGAGGGCTGCCCAGGGGCTGGAGTCCAATAGCTGGGACCTCAGATTCCCTCCAAAACTCACCCTCTGCCTGGCCTAGAGCAATCAAGGAAGGCTTCCTGAAGGAGGTGCTATTATAGCTGAGACCTGGGCATGGTTGAGGCTTCACTCCAGTGTTTGAGGGAAGGAGAAAAGAGGCTTAGGTAAAGGAAACCAGTTTCATCACATAGAAAGTGGGAAGAACAAATTGCTGTGGTTTACTTGTGGGCATTCAGCAAGGGAATGTGAGACTACTCAGAGGTGAAGAGGCTGTCACAAAGTCTCTCTCCTTCTGAGGGGGTCAGCACAGAACTGGACTACAGGGGTCAAGTGCAGGAGAGACCCATAGTGGAATCAAGGAGGCTTTTGGTGGGAGGACAGCTACAAGGTAAGAAAGAGGCAGATTTGATGAGCATGAGGCAGACGGTGCAGGCCCTCATGGGGCAGTGGAGAGATGTGCCCAGGAAGGGCAGCTGAGCCCAGGTAAGAGTGGCCAGGGCCGGGTGTGGGGTCTGTGCACTCCCCAGCAACAAAGCTCAGCCTCTTCTCATTCCTTGCTTTGTATTCCCAGGTCTGTGGTTTCAAGCCTAATTTATTTGGCTTAAAATTTGTGTCAAAAAATTTTTTTTCCAGGTGTAATTGAAACCAAACCTCTAAATGCTTGTTCATTCCTGAGGGAAATTAAAGGTGATTTCAAGCAGGAAGATCACAGATTTGAGAAAAGGGGCCTGGTGGGAGGTAGGGGTGGATTTGGGACTGGGGTCTCAGCTGTGGGGCCGTTTGATTAGATTAGCTGCAGCTGAGTGCGCTTTCCAGCGGGAAGGCCGCAGCCTGGGAGAGCGGGGACGCTTGCCCTCACTGGGGATGAGGAACTTTGCCAACTCCGGGGCCTGGTATGGAGCCCAGGAAGGGCCTGGGGGAGAAGGTCAAGGTGGAGTCCAGGGGTGAACAGATCTCCCGACTCAGGTTCAAACCCATCCTCCTTTGAGAACCTCTCTGCTCCATCTTGACAGGGCAGCTGATAGGGAGACTCAGGGAAAGTGCCTCCTGCCCCATCTCAGAGGAGCTGTGTGACCTCCAGCAAGTCACTTAGCCTCTCTGAGGTTTTTTGCATCTCAGTTTCCATATCTGTGCAACAGGAATGGAAACAATACCCCAGTGGCAGCAAAGATACAGTGAGACGGATGGTGCCTGAAGCCCTCAGGGTCTGAATCACTGTGGGGACTAGAGGACAGTGGTGAATCTAAGCTGGTGTCCCAGTAGTCCAGGGAAGGGGATTGAAAATAGGCCCCTAACCAAGACCCATATTTTTCTCAAGGACCAAGGACAGGTTTTCCCAGGTGCCTTAGAAATTAAAGTTATCCTTTCCTTACTTTCCTGCCCAGGAAAAAATATTTTGAAAGGCTGCAATGTTAAGATTCTATTCCTGCCCACCCAGAATATTTTAAAAGCCTCCAACAACCTCTTCTGTGGGTCAGAAACTGCGCTAACTACATTCCATACATTTGAGCATTTGATATTCACACACACAAAAAAAATAGGAAGTAATTATTAAAGCTCCCATTTCACAGGGAAGAAAACGAAGATTCAGGAAATCTGTGTTAATCTGCCCAAAGGCACAGGGCCAGGGTGGCAGAACCTGTGTGACATCAAAGTGCCAGTTCCCCAGTCTCCTTTCACACCTGACCCAAAGCCCCTTGTCTAAAGGCCATCGGTTCCTGGTTGGTTAGACAGAGGTTGGGGAAGTGTGTTCTTGGGCCCTGTGCTGTCAGCTTTCCTGGCCACCAAGTGCTGTACTCTACTCACCATCATCCCTTCACCCCAGGGGTGCAGCCGGCACCTGTCTTCCCAGAGGCTCTGCTCGGGTGCTGCCCTGGTGAGGCTGCCTCGGTGCTCTTGGAGAGCGCTTTTCCACTCTGTCCTCTTTCACTGCACTGATACCCTGTCCCCCGGCTGTCATAACTGCACTGAGTGCAGATTTTTTGTATATGAAGGGCCATCACATAGTTTAAGGATTTGCTCTGCATCTCTATAGCAGAGTCTGGAAGCATCAGGACAGATCCCAGCTTATCACCAGAAATGCTTTGCAAGAGTCTGAGGGCTTCGACGAGAGAGCTGCTTCCTCAGGGGAAAGTCCGCTTCTGCTCCTGCTCTGGAAGTGTGACAGCAGAAACTGGATGGTCCTTTGGCCGAGCACCGTTAGGGGATTTGGGATTTACACTCCCCCCACCACAACTGCTCCCCAAGGAATCTTTACATCATTAAAAAGTCTGCCCCACCTGGGACAGCATCAAAAAGTAGTCTCGCACTTGCTCCTGGCTGGGAGCCCAAACTGAAATGTTCTCCCGAGCCTTTTTCTATTTGTCACTACTTATTTCTGTTGGAACTTAGACCCAAGATCTTCTCTTGGCCTGGCTGTGGCCAGGCGGGGTGGACGTGTCCTGTAACCAAACACTCAGGCCTCTAATCTCATCCAGATGTTCCCTGCTGGCTGCAGCACGGGCCTGGCTCCCGGTCAACAGGATGTGCCTCCCCTCCACCTCGGTGCTTCTCCTCTAAGGAAAAGCTTCATCTGTCAAGCAAATGAATATGAACTCGGCCCCAAAACTAAACTAAACTAAAGCTTCCTGCTTTTCATGAAGGCTACGAGTGCCGAGGAGAGCACCTCCAGCTTGGCGTCAGGACCTGAGCCTGAGCCTCGTGTCTGCATCCTCTTCCTGTGTGGCCCAGACCAGGCTGCTCAGTCCCACCGAGCTCCACCTTCTTTTCAGCCAAAGGCAGGTTAACTGGTCTTGAGTAGGGCTGCACAAGTGGTAGGTACATTTGCCTCTCCTGGGGGGTCCTGTTAAAATGCAGACCCTGCTTAAACAAGCCTGGCACGTGGCATTTCTGAGAAGTCCCCGTGACACCCTTGCTGCTGGTCAGTGAGCGGCGAGGCTTGGATGGACAGAGAGGTAGGAGAAGGGAGTATTGGGGTACAGGGCTCCAGCGCTGGACAACAGTTGCTTGGGTGGGCCCCGTTGTGCCTACTCACTGGCCGTGAGCCCTCAGAAAAACTCATTAAGTGTACCGGGCCTTGTTTTCCCCACGTATGAAAAGGAGATAATTATAATAACTACTCATAAGGTCATTGCCAAGATTAAATGAATTAACACAGATAAAGTGCTTAGAACAGTACCTAACATATAGGTTTTGTGTTTGTTTTTTTATTTAAATTTTTTTTTATTAAATCATAGCTGTGTGCATTAATACAATCATGGTGTGATTGTTTTTTAACATTAAAAGATATGTAAAGATTATGTACCTTTATTATGGTGCATAATAATTGTTCAAGAAATGTTTGTGTCACCTAAAAACAAGGTATGGGTGGAACAGGGAAGAGCTGGGAGAGCATTTGGTCTGACTTTAGGGTCCAGGAACATGAAGATTGTCATCTATTTTGTGTTATAGCCATTTAGAGTTTGGAAGGTCTTAAAGATCATCTGACCCAGTCTCTTTATTTTACAGACAAAATCAGGAGAAGAGGAAGAAACTCACTCAAGGGTACATACAGCTTTTGACAACTAACTGGCTTTTTCTTTTTGGTGTTCAGGGCTTCCTGTGGCCAGGGTTTGCCCACATCTACCAAGTATGGCTTTATTATTTTATTGAGGGAAGAGGAGGGAGGGGAGAGCTTGGAACAGCCGTAGGAGGCATTGAAACAGTTGATTCATTGGATTATTTGGGGTCATTTCTCCTGTTCCAGCTGGCTGGATCTGGTGTCCCATTCTGCCTGGTACTTCAGTTAACAGTTAATTTTTGTTATTCACGGGAATCATGTTCTCTGGAACTGCTGAACACCCAGTTAGTGAAGCTGAACCAGCTCCTAGGGGAAATACAGGGTTAGGGTCCCTCCCGTGAGCTTCCCATCACAACAGTGTCCCCAACCAGTCAATGCATAACCTTGTTTTGTGTTTCTGTGTAGGTACAGCTTATTTAATACTTGTCATTAATTTGCTAACACTCAACTCATGACCATCACACAGTAACTGACGGCCGAGTGACACTTGGCTTACACCTGTGTTCCCTCTGTAAGGCACCTCGCAGCCTCCTCGTGCTCAGAAACGCCAGACAGCACTTCAGGGATGTGCTTGGGAACAACTGTAACCAATGAAATCACAAGAAGCAGCACAAAAATATGAAAAACATGGCCCTAAGTGGACCTCACAACATGAGCCCTGGAAGGAGAAGGTACAGCAGCGTGTTACCCAGCCTCAGCTGGGAATGAGTGCATCGGGTGATTCAAATTTTTCACTACTTAGTGGATGTTCACAGATCCCTGCAAAAACACATAAGTATTGATTTGAGAATTGTGAATAAATGATAACAAGGAGGTGAATTCTCAAATATAGAATCTGGCCAGGCATAGTGCCTCACGCCTATAATCCTAGCACTCTGGGAAGGTGAGGCAGGTGGATTGCTTGAGCTCAGGAGTTCAAGACCAGCCTGAGCAAGAGTTAGACCCCACTCTAATAGAAAATAGAAAAACTAGCCAGGCACTATGGCAGGTGCCTGTAGTCCCAGAGGCTTGGGAGGCTGTGATAAGAAGATCACTTGAGCTCAAGAGTTTGAGGTAGTTGTGAGCTATGACGCCGTAACACTCTACCCAGAGCGACTGAGTGAAACTATTTCTAAATTTCCTTCGAGATCAAATATAGACTCTGCAGATAATGAGGATGGACTAGTACACGTATGTTAAACCTGATACTGGACCAGGAGCTCTGGGGCAGGAGAGTCTCATCCACTGTCTTCTTTCCCCCACACCTTCAGGGTCAGAGACATCGTAGGGAAGGAAGGAAGATGGGAAGGCAGAGGAGGAGGCCTCAATCCTGCTGATAGCCTATTGGCACTGCTGGAGAAAATGTTCTCTTTAATGAGCATTAGGAGACACTGGAGACCAAAAATGAAAGCTAATGGCAACTTTCTCTCCAGCTGCAAGAACCACTTCCTGTCTTCTGAGCAAAGCTTCTCTGCCGGCCCTTTCTCTCCCTCTCCCAGCCTTTCCTGCCTGGCGTCTGAGGATCCCAGGCTTCTCTTCTGGCACCAGCCAGCTTGGCGTGTGGGGGTGGGTGTTGTGGCCAAGGGTGGGAAGAGCCCAAGACTCCAAGGGGCAGTGGCACAGGATGATGTTGTTGTAGGGTCCCTGGCAGAAGGAAAAGAATGCTGTATTTGCTGACCGCCTGCCACCCTTTGTCAGGCCTTCCTGGGTGTGTGTCCATTCCTTCCAAAGATCCTGAGAGAGGGGTACTATGATTATGATTATGATTATGATTATGATTCACATTTTCTGGAAAAGAAAACTAGAACTAGGAAGGAAACCAGGGGAAGCTTGTTGCCTTCGCTCTCACTGGTAGTAAGTGACAGAGCCCTAGCCAAGCCCAAGGCTGCAGTTGCCAGATCTGGCTGTCAACCTTAATAACAGGATGGTGGAAAATGGGATTAAGTATAGCATTCGTTTCAGCACAAAGCTTGAGGATGGCTGCTCAGAAACACCAACTCCAAGCAAATGGGGTCAGCATTTCTAACTGGAGAAGTTAAGGTTCCAATGATATAGAAATTTCAGCAGGATTCCCACATTTTCCGTATGAGACCAGGGTCTATGCCACAGTGTTGTGATTGGTTACAGATGGCTGCATCCCAAAGGAGATTACTTTATTACCCCATCAGGAGGAATAATCCGGGGTCTTATCTCTGGCATTGCTTGGTCTTAATAATTTACAGGAAAAGAAGGGCAGAAGTTGCAGCTGCACGTGGTGAGTCGGGCTGCATAGCCACATCCCTCTCAAGGCTCAGAACAAGGTAAACTTCCAATGGCATCAAGTTTCAATCACTGTATTTAATTCAACTTCACCTTTTCATGAGCCTCTTGATTGATAGTGACCCAGGTCCGGTCCAGTGTGTCGAATTTGCTGTGCTGCCATCCTAGTCCCCAGGATGAGGAAGTGAGCTGCTGACTCTCCCACTGGGGCCAGGAAGCAGCTTGCCTCATTCCTCTCTGTGGGATGTGAAGGGACTGGAGAGCTTGTCTGCAGCTGAAAGGGGTGGTCTTCAGCTCATGGCGTGAAGGGAAACAAGTTAGGGTGGGTGGAAGTAAGGCTCTGGAACCTCCTAACACTCTTCACACCCTGTTGACCAGCAGTGGGATACAGTGGATTGCCCAGGCTGGCTCAGCCTGAGCATCTGAGACTCCACCAGCTCCAGGAGCTCTGCAGGGACCAGCGCAGTGGGGCCAGGCCCTCGGCGGGTGGCAAGTGCCACAAGCAGATCATAGACCATCCCGGGGTTGCCCCTCCACCCTTCCCTCCTATTTCTCTCTTCCAGTCCCAAACCTCCCTGCCCAGTCCTAAGGTCTCTGCATCCAAGATAGGGTTTCACAACATGGTCACCAAGCTCGTACCAGAGCACGGGTATTGAGCAGAAGCATTTAGCGGGTAACAGTTGAACCTGTAGCAGGGGAGGAGGCAGCTGGGCAGGGGAGGAAGAAGAGGTACCCTGGGGAACAGGCAAGGCCTGCAGGATGTTCACTGAGAGGGTTCCCTCCAGCCCCCCTCTGGCCAGGGAGATCCTTGAGGAGCAGCCAGAGCCCCCTCACTGGTTCCCTGGCACAGAAACAGCCTTGGAGCTTCCCTGGGGCACTCAGGATTCACTGCAGCCCCGGGTGGGGTGGGGGGGTACTAGACCAGAATTGTTGAAGACAAGAAAGCCTCCTGGGTGGGCCTGAGTCCCTCTGGCAGGCAGAGCATTGAGGGCAGTGTCTGGGACCTGATCCCAAGAGCCCTCATTCCTATGCCCGGAATGTCACACGTGATCCTGCTGATGTGTTAATGCTCCCACCCCCACCCCAAGGACCCTGACTTCCTCAGCTTCCATCTGGGCCCCCAATCAAATTCACTATTTGGCCCTGGCTGCCTAGTGATCCCTGCTGCTCCTGGCCCGGTACTGAAGACAACACTCAAGACAGACCCACAGTTCCAGCTGGCCTTGGACCACACTGTCAGAGTCACACGGAGCTTGTGCACACTATGACAAGGACCTGGAATATCTGGCCAGAGGGACACACTCACCGTTGTCATCCTGTCATATAGCTCTCACTGAACACTCAGAGCCAGGCACAGTAGTAGGCACCTGCCACAAGGATGTGTTCCCGACCATGTGTTGTTCCCAGTTGGGCAGATGTAATGGAGACAGGTCTTCCAGACAAGGAGGAGGGGGTAGATGAATTTTTTCTGTAAAGGAAACAGAAAATGTTTTAGGCTGTAGAGGCCATTCAGGCTCAGAAGCATCTACTACACTTAATTTGGCCTTGTAGCCTGAAAATGGCCATAGATAATAGCATGAGCTAATGAGCATGGCATTGTCCCAATAAAACTTTATTTATAAAAACAAGTAGTGGGCCAGCCCACAGGCTGAGGCCCTATCCCAAGGTATAAGGTATACAATAAATGGTTTGGAAACACAAGGGAGGGGGAAATGCTTGACATTGGGGTAGCGCTGTGGTGCTGGAAAGCCTCCGGGGGAAGCACACCCTTCTTTGGGCCTCTGACATGCAAGTGTTCCCTCTAGCTCACACTGGAGAATCTCAGCTAGGAAGAGGGTGGGCATATGCGTACCACATTACCTCTTGAACGGTTTCTATTTATTTATTCAGCACCTCTGCTTTAGCCATTGAATACCAAGTACTGCTCCAGGCTTTTTACATAAATTATCTTATTAACCCTAAAATAATCCAGCTACATAGTTAGTACTATTACCCTCTTCATATGGATGAAGGGACTGACAGAGGAAACACTCTACAAGCTTCTCTGCTGGGACAGGGGGGCAGGGCTGCTTCAAGGTACCCACATTTTGCAGCCACAGAGACCTACCTTATCTCAGTTCCTCATCTACGTAGTAGATTGGAGAAGACATTTATTTTTTCAAATCACTATGAGGTTCCAAACTATTAGGTTACGTTGTTTGCATTTGTTAGGTAAAGGCCCTGCTGCAGTTGTGTTCTGCACTCCGGAGGTGTGCCATATTCCCTTACTTTGTGCCTGTTAGCTGAGAGCACACCAATCCTCCCCTCTCCTTTCTTCTCTCCCGTCCTTCCTCCCCTTCTTCCCCCAACTTGAATCAATTGAGTTTTTCTCTTATGCAGGCGTCAATTAGATCACCTGCTGGCTTCATGTTAGTATTGAGCACATTGGATACGTGCTTTTCCATGCTTGTGATACTTTACTATGTTCTCCGACTTGGATTGGAGAAGATGTAAGCTCTCTGAGGCTGAGTTTCCTCATTTGTAAAATGCAAATACTCGTCCTACCTTGCAGGATTTCCTTGAGAATTAGGGCATTGGTGTTGATGTATAGAAATGGCACATAGGAGGTGCTCACTAGGCCCATGACTGATAAATGGCTACTGGACGAGGAAGGGCACTGCAGCCTCAGACCTACATGCCACTGCTTCCTTCTAGAAGTCTCTGCTTAGGAAGAGATCTTTGGCTGACCCTGGGTCCAGGGCAGAAGGCCTCCCTTCCATGTGGTTACAATTGGCCCTTTGAGGGGCCGTCACCCGAGGGGACAGAACCGGCTTCCCCCACGCCAAGTGGTGCGATTAGAGCCCGCCACCAGTGTAAGGCATCCGGGGTCAGAGGCCGGGCAGTGATGGATGACCCCATCCAGGGGCGCACACACTGGGCTATTTTGGGGCCTCCTGCCTGGGAGGCGGCCTCCGTGGGGCATGAGGGTTACTGACCCGGAAACAAATTAAAGGCACATCTGTTGGGAGGCCATTTCCAGCAGTGGCTCCAAGCAGCCGCCTGCGTTCCCGGAACAAGGGGGCTATGTGTGTGTAAGCCAGGCATAAACTGTCCTTGCCAAGATTTGGGGGCTGCTGCCTCTGGCCAGGAAGGAACAGCTGTGGGGGACATGGGGTCTGAACAGAAAGGAAAGGCCATTTCTGGGCCGAGCGAGTCTTAGTCAAAGAGGAAGCTGTCTTTTAGGGTTTTGAGTGACTTGGGCATGAGATATTGCATGTTGGGTGTTGAGTATTTCCCAACACTCAGACCCCCAAATCAGCTCTCACTTGAAAACTCCTGAAGATGAGCTCTCTCCTCCTCTCCCTATTGACAAACTCCCACTTATGGTCACATGTGGGCCACATTGGCAAGAATTCATCCCCCTCCAAACTGGGCCATAGGGCACCTTGCCACTTGGCACTTCCTTGTGGATAATAAAAATATTTTGTCTCTCTGACCCCGTCTGCTGGCCTCAGTGTTCTCAGTAAGTATTCTCTGGAGGAGTAGATGGGATTGGATTGAATGAGAAGTCTGTGTGGGTACAGAGACTAGAAAGGGGAAGATGAAGCAGCCGTTCTCTTACAACCTGAGGCAGCGCTCGCTCCACAGGCACAGGAAGCTGATGTAAGCTTCCCTGCAGCCCCTGCCTCCCCAGAGGCCTCCAGAACAGACCTGTTCCCCTTGTCCCACCACAGAGAAAAGAAATGAAACCCAGGGGCAGAAAAGAGGGAAAGTGAATTCTGGGACCTTGAATCTCACCACTGCCTCTGGAGAAACAAGACTTCCTCCAAGAAAGGAATCTATGAAAAATGTTTTCTGGTCAAGTTGACTGCCTGTTGAATTTGAAAACCTAAAGAGTATGGAAGTCCCAACTGACAGCGTGTATTGATCCATTCATTGAACAAATGCATTCTCCAGGCACTTACTCTGGGCCAGGCTTTGTACTGGGGCCTGCGGGGAGTTAGGCATAAATCATCCCAGTTCTGCCTTCCGTCTGCTTGCAGTTGGGCAGAGGAGGCAAAAAAAACCCCCACAGATCAGTGGTGTGATGACAGCAGCACCGGGTGGTAGTAAAGGGCAGAGCTTTGAAGCCAGGCTGTCTGGATTTGAGTCCCAGCTCCACCACCACCTAGCTGTGTGGCCTTGAGAAAGTTGCTAAACCTTTCTGTGCCCTAGGCTCATCATCTGTAACATGAGAATAATAATGGATTTTAAAAAGTTACTTATTAAAACACTTAGAAAAGTATCTGGCACACAGGATGTTCTAGATAAGGGCTTGCTAAATAAAACGAGAACAGTACAGCAAAGACCAGAGGAGACATCCCTGCGCTGCCCATCCTAGACAAAGATTTTGAGTAGCTCCAGGGACAGGCCTGTGGAGAAAATGGCAGCTCAGTGGGACTTCATTTATTTGGCTGTTCCTCAAATTTAAAGGTGCCTACTAAATTCTAGGCACTCTGTTAGGACCAAGGCATACGTGAACTTCAGTCATTCCCCAGTCATAATGCTGTGTGCATTTCCCATGTAAGGAAACTGATTCAGCAAGGCTGAGGAGCTCTCCTGAAGTCACACAGCAGGTTAATGGCAGAGCTGGGCCGCAAACCCCGGAAGTCTGAATCACAAATTATTCCACTTGATAAGAATCTTTCAGACTACAGAACCATTCTTTTCTTTCTTTTTTTTTTTTATATATTTTATTTTATTTTATTTTATTTTTTATTAAATCATAGCTGTGTACATTAGTATGATCATGGGGCACCATACACTTGGTTCATAGACCGTTTGACACATTTTCATCACACTAGTTAACATAGCCTTCCTGGCATTTTCTTAGTTATTTTGCTAAGACCTTTACATTCCACATTTACTAAGATTCACATATACCCTTATAAGATGCACCGCAGGTGTAATCCCATTAATCCCCCTCCCTCCACCTACTTTCCCCCCACCTTTCCCCCTTCTCCCTATTCTTAGGTTGTAACTGGGTTACAGCTTTCATGTGAAGGTCCTAGATTAGTTTCATAAAAAGCGTGAGTACATTGGGTACTTTTTCTTCCATTCTTGAGACACTTTACTAAGAATATGTTCTAGCTCCATCCATGTAAACATGAAAGAGGTAAGGTCTCCATCTTTCTTTAAGGCTGCATAGTATTCCATGGTGTATATATACCACAATTTATTAATCCATTTGTGGATCGATGGGCATTAGTGGTTAGAGAGTAGGTAGTACTTAGATTCTCCGAGTTCTAATACTGATTCCGTATGAGAACTTGGGATGGTCCCCTGACTTCTCTGGGCTTTATCTGTAAGATGAAAAGAATGGTTCTGGTCATGTGCACTATGACCACTATGCTGATTACCTTTTCTAACCACTATGCTGATTACCTTTTCAGGGGAAAAAAGGCTGAAAACATGTTGTATTTTGAAGTGGGAAGTGACTATTAGTGTGTGTAGCATTTTTGTTGTGTATATTGTATGGGAGTGCGTATGTCATGTGTCTTGTCTGATGTGTGTTATATGTGGGTTGCATGTATGTGTTGTGTGTTCTATGTGTATAAGTTATATATATTGTGCGGCATGTGTGTTGTGTGTTTCAAGTGAGTTTTGTGTTGTGTTCATGTATGTTGTGTGTGTGGGCATGTGTGGGCACACTCATACTTGCTACTAAGAAAGTTAAGAATGCCCTGATGCACATAGATGCTAAAATCCTCAACAAAATGCTATCAAAATTAATCCAATGATACATCAAAAAGATAATACACCATGATTAAGTGGGATTTATCCCTGGAATGCAAGGATTATTCGACATACACAAATCAGTAAATGTGATACATCACATCAATGGAACAAAGGACAAAAAACATATGATCATCTCAATAGATGCAGAAAAATATTTGACAAAATTCAACGTTCTTCATAATAAAAACTCTTAAAAATTAAGTACAGGAAGAAAGTACCTCCACATACTGAAGGCCACATATGAAATCCACAGCTAATGTCTTATTGAAGGGGAAAAGCTAGAACAAATCAAGGACACTACTGTCACCAGGCTTAGTCAACATAGTACTGGAAGTCCTAGCTAGAACAATTAGGAATGAAGTCGAATTGTCCTTATTTGCAGATGACATGATCTTAGATAGATAGAGACTCTATCAAAACTATCTTAGAATTGATAAATGAATTCAGTAAAGTTGCAGAATATAAAAATCAACATACAACTAATTAATATCATTTCTATACATGAACAACAAACTAGTTAATAAAAAAGAAATCAAAAAGGCAAGCTGATTTATAATAGCTACAAAAAAATCCTAGGGATAAATTTAGCCAAGGGGGTGAACAACTTCTAGAGGGACAACTACAAACACATATGAAAGAAATTGAAATAAAAAAATCCCATGCTCATGGATTGGAAGAATTAATGTGGTTAAGATGACAGTACTACCAAAAGTTATCTACAGATTGAAAATGCCAATAACATTCTCCACATCAATAGAAAAAAAAATTCTAAAATCTTATGGAACCACAAAAGACCCTGAATAACCAAACAAATCCTGAGCAAAAAGAGCAAAGCTGGAGGAAACACATTTCCTGACTTTAAAATATACTACAAAGCTGTAGTAACCAAAAAAGCATGGCACTGACATAAAAATGGACACACATATCAATGGAACTACATAGAGAATTTAGAAGTTATTCCATGTATCTATAGCTGACTGATTGTAGACAAAGTTGCCAAGATCACTCACTGGGGGAAAAGACAGTCTCTTTTCAATAAATGATGCTGGGAAAATTGGATATCCATATGCAAAAGAATGAAACTGGACCCCTGCCTCTTATTCTATACAAAAATCAACTAAAAATGGATCATGTATCATAGATGTAAATGTAAGACCTCAAATGATAAAACTTCTAGAGGAAAACATGAAAGCCTTAAAGACATTGGTCTGGGGAAAGACTTCATAAATAAGACCTCAAAAGCACAAGTAACAAAAGCAAAAACAAACAAACTAAAAAGCTTCTGCTCAGCAAAGGAAATAATCAACCAAGTGGAAAGACAACATTCAGAATAAGAGAAGATATTTACAAACTACTCGCACCTGTGGTGCATATTACAGGGGTATTTGCGAAACTTGGTAAATGTAGAATATAAATGTTTTGGCACAGTAACTGAGATAACGCCGGAAAGGCTATGTTAACCACTGGGATAAAAATGTGTCAAATGGTTTATGAAGTGAGTGTATGATACCCCATAATCATATCATTGTATACACTTATGATTTAATAAAAAAATTAAAAAAAAAATAAAAAATAAAAAATAAAAAAATAAAAAAATAAAAAAATAAAAAAAAAAAAAAAAAAAAAAAAAAAAAAAAAAAAAGATATTTACAAACTACTCTGGATTAATATCCAGAATGTACAAGGAACTGAAACGTCTCAATAGCAAAATAACAAGCAATCCAGTTTAGAGGGCCAACAAATACATGAAAAAAATGCCTGAAACAAGAAATACATGAAAAATATCACTAATCACCAGGGAGATGCAAATCAAAACCATAACGAAAGCTCACCTCACCCTAGTTAGGATGGTTGTTACCAAAAAGACAAAAAAAAAAATAAACACTGGCAAGGATATGGGGAAAAGAAAACCTTTCCACACTGTTGATGCGAGTGTAAACTCCCACAGCCACTGTGGAGAACAATATGGAGATCCCTCAAAAAAATACAAAAAGAACTACCATATGATCCATCAATTCCACCACTCAGAATTTATCTAAAGGAAAATCATTATATTGAAAAGACATCTGCACTGCCATGTTTGTTGAGGCACTATCACAATAACTGAGACACGGAATTAATCTAGGAGCCCACCAATAACAGATGAATGGATAAAAGAAATGTGGAAAACGTACACCATGGAATACTATCCAGCCATACAAAAGAATGAAGTCTTGTCATTCAGGACGACATGGATGGAACTGGAGGATATTATGTTAAGTGGAGTAAGCCAGGAACAGAAAGTGAAAATCTGCACATTCTCCCTCACATGGAGAAGCTAAAATACGGTAGTTGATCTCCTAGAAGTAAAAAATAGAACAGAGGACACTAGAGGCTAGGATGGGTAGCAGGCAGGGAGGACAAGAAGAGATTAGTTAGAGGTTGCAAAATTATAGCTAGACGGAGGAATAAGTTCTAGTGTTCTGTAGTCCCGTAGGGTGACTACAATTAATGACATTAAATGTAAAGTTTCAATAGCTACAAGGAGAACACAGAATGTTCCCAACATGAAGAAATGATGAATGCTTGAGATGATGGATGTGCTAATTACCCTGGTCTGATCACCGTACATTATATCTATTGAAACATTACTGTGTACCCCATGAATATGTACAATTATTATCTGTTCATTAAAAAATAAAATAATTTTTAAAAAAGGAAGTTAAGAGTGAGGTCAAGAAATTTCATCCAGATCAATGAAATCGCTACAGCGTACAGGCAGGTGCTTTCAGTTAGTTGCCTTGTCAGTTCCCCCATCCCTGGGCAGGAGAGCAGGCTTTCCTGCGGGCACCCCAGGCCCCTTCTAGAAAGTCTACATAGATGAAATAAACACTGCAGGGCTGGGGAAAGTTGGCGGTCAGTGGTGAGCCTGGAGAGCATGGTGCTCAGCTAGGTCTGGAGGAGGAAAGGCAGATTTCCAGGCAGTGGAGTAGGGAACAGGGGCTCTACTCTGAGGGGGCTGTGGGAGAACATCAGTCTGCCAGGCCAGCAGGAGGGAACGAGAAGCATAGCTAGTGGGCAGAACAGCAGGAATCCCACAGGGCCTTAGCTCCCATGCCAAAGAGGGTAACTTACCTGCTGGATGAGACTCCATGAAGCGTCCTGGAGGCCACAGCCCTGCCCTGGGAGAAGAGCCGCAGCTTGCTCTGACACACATCACTGTCCCCCAAATGCTCCATTCTACATTAGTCCCCAAGTGTGCACTGAGGCCAGGCCTGGGAAGGAAAGAAGTCTTCCTACACATAAGACTCAAAAGGACTTTAATATCACAGACTCCAGCCATCCAAGTGTTCCTGAAATGTTCTCTGTCACATCTACACTAAGTCCTTCCTCAACTCACGTGCCCAGCTCCAGGCGTGGGGGCCTCACTTCTCAAAGCAACTTCCTCCAGATTTTACATTCAAGTTCACTTCTGAATATTGAATTGGGAACAGAGGACACTATCCATCTTTTGTGGGGGGAATAGGAGCCCCATGATCTTCAGTGTGGAAATAATTCTTTCTCAGCAGTAAACATGACATTAGCCTCACAGAGAATGAATGTCTAGGGGCTGGTGAACTTTGCGTTAGGCTGAGCCACCCAGGGGCAGTGAGGAATGTGGGGCGTCGCCCACCCCTTCCTCCCACTGCCTGTGCCTGTCACTCATCTCTCCAGGCCTTGGTTTGCTGATCTGAACCAGGCAAAGTTAATTTATGCCCATTTCTCTTTGCTGTTAAGATGAACAAATAAATTCTCAGGTGTGAAAACACTTTGCAAAGCTAAAGAACTCTTTAAATGTAAATGTTGTCGTTGGCAGTCCCATTCTCATCAGTAGTGGTGGTAGTGGGAATGATAACAAGGCATGCTAGAAAGTCTCCCTCTAACTCATTTGAAAGCACAAAGCCAAGGTGAATATTTAATCTGCAGTCACAGCGGGTAGAACATAGCTCAACCCTGGAAGAAAAAATACCCAATGTACACAGCCCTACTATGAAACTAATTTGGGGCTCTCACATGAAAGCTATAACCCAGCTACAACTTAACAATAGGGGGAAGTGGGAAAGGGGGTGGGTGGCTAGAGGGAGGGGGATCGGTGGGATCACACCTGTGGTGCATATTACAGGGGTATTTGCGAAACTTGGTAAATGTAGAATGTAAATGTTTTGGCACAGTAACTGAGATAACGCCGGAAAGGCTATGTTAACCACTGTGATAAAAATGTGTCAAATGGTTTATGAAGTGAGTGTATGATGCCCCATAATCATATCATTGTATACAGTTATGATTTAATAAAAAAATTAAAAAAAAAAAGAAAAAGAAAAGAAAATGTTCTCATAAACTGGCCTCCTAGAGGGGTGAGCGCCCTATCACTGGTGGTAGCCAAGCCCCTCTGAGTAGTACCTTATCTCTTATGAGATAGAGCGCAACTCGGGTCCCAGGAGGAGGGGTTCTGGAGCACAAAGCAGAGAGATCTTAGAGCATTCTGGTTCAGAGGGTGTGACTCAAACTGTTACCATGTTGCTCTAATTCCCACCTCCCACTTCTCCTTGGCAGTAGTGCCTGTGCCATTGTAAAATCTGATTCTTGGCTTCCAGGGGCTCCCTGCCCCCATCTCACCCCCACCCCACTCATTCCTCTGTCAGGAACCTGAGAACAGCCTCTGGGCCAGCTGGAGCATCAGGGTGGTCAGAGACCCCTGGGAAGGGGGAGTGTCAGGAGAGGATGGAAAAGAAGACTCCAGCAACCTCCTGCGTTATCTCTTCCTATCTGTAAACAGTGCCCAGCCCTCCCAGGGCAGCCGCAGCCTCACACTCTGGGTGACAGGGTGTTTGGACATTCGGAGATCCTCACCCAGCTGCCTTTGTTCTCCAGCCTTAATGAAGGGACTGCTAAAATCCCAGTTGCCAGATAAGATGACAGAGCAGTCTTTTAAGGTTATGGATGTTACACAAAAGGTGACAGGACGAATTCCTGTGTGCAGAGGGGTCTGAACACCCTGCCTGTGTCCAACGGGGCACCAGTCTCAACTGCTACAAGTCGGTCCTTCAGCTTCCAAAATAAACATTGCTAACTCGTGCCAAAAGATTAGAGGAGGACCAGGAGACCCCCTGCACTTGGGAAAGAAAAGACCCTGCCAGAACCAAAGGCCAGGCACACCTGGGGGGTCTGTCTCCACCTAAGCTGAAGTTGAGCTTTCCCATTCATGATAAGACTAGGTCTTGTTCATGCATTTGAGGTCACAGAGTGTCTTTATTTGATTTCACTGGGTCATCCCAACTCCTTAAGGATAAGGATATGACCTAAGGGACCCTGGATGACATGTCCACTCTGCCACTTAGCTCTCTGAGCTTGGGTTAAGTCACTTAGCTTCCATGCGTTCATGCTGGTAAGATGGAGATTCTCACCGGGCTGTGGTCTCCAAGGGTGACCCATCGTTTGTCTCACTGTCAGCTGGCATCTCCAGAAGGCAGGTCCTTCCTCTGCTCTGCAGTGCTGTACCCAGTCCCTACGTCTAACTCGCCTGGAAAATGAATGGTGCATGCTACACGGGTGCTGAATAAGCAATTAAAGGATGGATTGGTGGGTTCCCTTGGCCGTGCCAGCGCAGTCACGGAGGACCCTGTGTTTTGATGGAGAACAGTCACAGACTCCAGAGGCCCTTGTTCTGACTCTGAGAGTGTGTGCCCCACAGTCCCACCCCAGAATCCCTGGCCATGAATGGAAGATCTATTTTGAAGTTCCTGCTTTGATCCTGGGCCCAGCTCGTGTCACATGCCACGCCGCCCATAGCCTTCGGGTCAGAGACGTTTCCTCCTCTAGCCACTAGGAGCTGCGTCCACCCTCAGCTTCCACATTCCTGGCACACACACACACACTCTCTTGACTGTTTGGCTCTGGCCAGTCTGAACATGGGGCCTGGTTCCTGGGGCCTGCCCAGTCTCCAGGAAGCACTCGACAGTGACTCCAAGTATCGCTTAGATTTTCCTCACTCACTTATGAGCTGTTGAAACTCTGAAGGTACAACACCCCCCCCCAATACCGCCCTATCCCTTCATCCAGCCCCCAAAATCCTAAGGGGCAGGTGGGGTCACAACAACATCAGTACTAAAGGTGCAATGGTCCCTTTGGGAACAGAGTGATAGCATTTTCTTTTCATTTCTTTAATCCTTCCCACACTTAGCATTTTGCCAGAATCTTGCTCTTTCAGATATTATGAATTTCTGCTTGCACAAAGTGAGCACGTGGCCAGATGATGGTTCTAGGGCAGGTGAAGCGGTGGAGAGTTGTGTCTTTGTCCCATCTCTGACCCACCTTGCTCTGCCCTTAGCTCCTCTGCCAGGCTGCGTAGAAGCCCCACCCAGGAGCTCAGGGGCTCCAAGCCGGCCCACCATGGGGCACTAGCAGTGGCCGGTAGGAAGACTGTGGGCCCAGCAGTACAGTCACAGGCAGGACACAGGGAGGAGGCCCTCCAAGGGCCTTGAGCAGAGTCTGCCGACCTGGGTCAGCTTGATGCATTATGTACCAGAAAATAGTCTGCGACAGAGAACAATAAACATTGGGTCTGGGAGAGGGGCTTCTATTCTGGCAGCCACGAGGTTGATGGAGAAGTGCTTCCTCACCCCCTTTCTTCCTCCCACTGACACGCCCACGGGGGTGAAATGCCCGCCCAGGGAAGTCCCTGCAGAAGTATCTTCCCACAGGCTCCCTCCACTCTCGCCTCCCTGCGTCTGTCCCCGGGGCCTCTGCCTTGGTCTCCCTGCTTTCCGCCAGGCCACCCAAATCCAACTGCATACCGTGATGATTACATTTCCTAAGCATGCAGAGACAAAGCCACCCCTTCTCTGGAGCCCTCAGGGACTCCGTGTGGCCCCTCTAAGCCCTGACCTCTGAGGCTGGGGATTTCAGGCCTTTCTCAACCTTCAAGTCTCATCGTCCTTCACCTAAGCTCCACCTCTTAGGACAAAGCAAGCACCACCGTCCACTTTCGTTCTACCATGCTGATGATACCGGATTTCATCTTCAGTAGGTTCTTGATCTCGGTGATTCAAAGAATGAATCCGTGGATCACAGATCAGTAGTAAGACAGGATTTATTTACAGAAAAGAATACAAGAACACCGAAGCTCCGGCGGGGAGAGAAAAGCGCTCTCTCGCTCTCTCTCTCTCTCTCTCTCTCTCTCCTTCTTTGTCTGACTCTCAGCTCCTTGTCCAGGGTATATATAGTCGCGTGGGGCCCTCTGTAGTTACATTTAGCGTGTCTGGGACCCTCTATAGTTACATTTAGCTGTCTGGGACCTTCTGTAGTTACATTTAGTGTGTCTGGGACCCTCTGTAGTTACATTTAGCTGTCTGGGACCCTCTATAGTTACATTTAGCTGTCTGGGACCCTCTGTAGTTACATTTAGCTGTCTGGGACCCTCTGTAGTTACATTTAGCTGTCTGGGACCCTCTATAGTTACATTTAGCTATCTGGGACCCTCTGTAGTTACATTTAGTGTGTCTGGGATCCTCTGTAGTTACATTTAGCTGTCTGGGACCCTCTGTAGTTACGTTTAGCGTGTCTGGGTCACAAACAAATGGCTACAATCCCTTTCATTCCCAGGCCTAGGAAATTTGCATGAAATTGACCAGGCCTAGGAAAGGGGGATTCCCTGTTTAGCCTCAAGTGCAAGGGGAGGGAAACCTAAGGTGCTGGTGTACCTAAGGTGCTGGTGTACCAGCAGTTGTCTGGCCCCTCTGGCTACTGGAGCCTCCTGCAGGGGGCCCCCCAGCCTACCCTCCAGCCCGCTGGTTCCTGGCTGGTTCCTCTGCTTGCTGCCAGGCAGAGGCAGCCAGTCTGCTCCCACCCCCACCCTTGGCTCCTCCCAGCTGGCCTGGGCTCTACCTGTCCTGTATCACTGAGACTCCTTCTTCCTGCTGCCTGCAGTGTTCATTGCCCCATTTGTTCCTCATCTTAAAAGTTCTAATTGAAAACTAGCATGGCCCTTAACCCTCTTTGTATACATGAAGAGTTCTTCTCCCAAAGCACATTCCTTGCACCCTCATTTTGAACTTGGCTGTTATCTGTTCATCTTCCCATGGTGCTGTTAGCTGCTTGAGCAAGAGCACTGTGACTTCTTCACCGTTGTGCATTGGCTCCTGCCATGGAAAAGTTCAAATCAAGAGGGAGAGGCAGACATTTAAACAGATGCGCCCAGCAAAGCTTTAAAGGTGCCAAGCAGAAACATGCACTGCATTTGTTTAAACTTACAGGCCATGGGAGCTGTGTGGTCCAAGGCAAAGAGAAGGGGAACAGGGTACAGAGAAGGAACCACAGCCTTTAGTTGAGTACTGCTGGATGCTTCCATGGGAAAGAACAGACCTATGTGCCAAGCTCACAATAACCCATTGTCCTGCAGGTGATGAGACCCTTCAAAAGACTTTGTTCATTATGCATCATAATTAATAAAGTATCTCTGTATCAGTAAGTATCACAAACCCTTGCTTATCAGGGTCTGAGTGTCTACTAACCTAAGATACCTCAAATAGCACTAAATCCAGAGGCTAAAGAGCAGCAAAGGATCAAAACAACCTGGACAATTCAGGACGTGCTTTCATTGGTCACTTTGCTGACCATGGTCAAGAGGGGACTTCAGAGGGCACTGAGCCCTCAGCTCCAGAGCAGCCAAGCAGAGAGGAGAAGGGTGGAGCAGAGAACAGAGGGCAGGAGCTGGAGGAAGGGATGGGGAAGATGTATTAGTAACGTCAAACAACAGAAAAGCAAGTGGATGGATTCGTGATGGACACTTATATTTTTCATGCTTTTCTCCATTCCAAAAGACACTAGATGTCGCAATGAGAAAAAAAAAAAATAGCAAATAATAAAAAGAGTTGAAAACAAAGGGGAGGCATCAACAACCTGGTACAAACTAGGTAAACAAGGGACAAAACTGCTTAGACATGGACACATCACTGCTAGCTCACCATTATCTCCATTTGTGTCTCTTTGCTCAGGGACACAAAGACAAAAAAGGACACTCTGCAGGAGACACTCAGTAGGCACACGGAAACCTCTGCGTGTTTCACATCACCTCCCAAATCTCCAGTCAGAGCAGTCCTCGGAAATGTGTTTTCCAGTAACCAAATGACACCCTATCAACATACTCCCGAGTTATCTCACACATGTCTAGGCTACCGGCCGGGAGGAAAATGCTCTGCTGGTCAACCTCATGCGTGTCCTCATCCACACGCCAAAGCACCCAGAGTAGAATCACACAGCAGGTGGATGTTAAAAACACACTAGTAATGAAACAAAATGTGGTATATAGATACAAAATGGAATAGTATTCAGCTTAAGAGGGAACAAAACTCGGACACATACTACAAGACAGATGACACTTAGAAACATTACGTGAATACACAGAAATGAGCCAGACCCAGGAGGAGGATAAGGACTGGATGACTCCACTTCCGTAAGTACCTAGAGCATCAGATTCGCAGAGACCAAAACCAGAGGGGTGGTTGCCAGGGGCGGAGGGAGTTAGTGTTTCATGGGTGCAGAGTTTCAGTTTGGGAAGATGAGAAGGTTCTGGAGATGGGCGGTGGTGATGATTACACAACAATGAGAATAGACTTCTTGCTACTGTACTGTACCCTTAAAAAGGATTAGAATGGTAAATATTACGTGTATTTTAACCACACACACAAAAAAGCACTGGTGGGTCCCCAGATGTCAGTGAGTGAGCAAGTAAACAGACAGCTTCCGTCTGCCACTCTGTCCTCCCCAACAAAATACACAGCAAACCTTCAGGCTGGAGAGCTGACCAAAGGGGACTGGGCTATCTTTTACCCTGTACTGCCTACTCAGGTCAGAAAATTAAATAACAGGTTGACAGGATTGGGCAACCTTGTGGGATAACATGATCACCGTTGCCTTACCCATCGTGCAGCAGGGAGAGGGCGGGAAGGCCACAGGAATTAGGGGCCTAATGAAACGTCTTTATCTGCAATGTCAACATGCAGAAAGGGAATGTCGAAATGGATGACCCTCTCTGAAGCTGCATGGATTTTGTGTTCAAAGACTAGGGGAAATTGGACACAGACAAAATGTTTGCACTTGTTTCTTCTGGAGAAAATTGTCAAGTGCCCACCATGCCCTTCAGTCACACAGCGCCCCCTAGGGGCAGGGTCCGCTCCTCCTCGTGTTCGTGTGCATCTGGTTACCAGAACTGTGCACTGGGGGATTAACACAATTCCCCTGGTCCCTTATCACCACGGGTCCCTGCTTGAATAGACCTAGTGACTTCACTGACTCTTGTTATATACCCACGAAGCAAATACGCACCCAATCTGGTAAATGTGTATTCTTCCTCCATCACTGCTGGCCATTTACTCTCTTTCATTTATTTATTTTTGCTAGTAGTAAGGCCTATCCCACCTCATATGTCTGACATAGGGCAGGGTTTGGGTCAGTGTGAGCTGCATTAACAAAACTACCATAGACTTGGTGGTTTTAGCAACAAACATTTACACATTCTGACAGGTAAGTTCATGAACTAATCCTAGAAAAAGTGCTACGCACCTCATTGCTGAATGAGGCAACTTCGGAGTTCCCCCCTTGGGAAGCTGTGCACCGACGCCAGCACCTCATCCCTTCAAAGCACTTTTTCTAGGGCGAGTTCATGAATTTATTTGTCAGATATGGTACAAGGACAGCTCTGAAGGCCATTCCAGAAAAGAGCTCTGAAATTGCTTTGAAGGGAGGATGAGGTGCTGAGGCAAGGGAGCAAAGGAGGAAGGAGTCAGCGTCTACTAAGTGGCTACTGCGGACCCATGGCAGGCAGGTGGGAGTCAGGCCTCGGTGTTACTGCCCAGTACTACAGAGGCAGAGTGAGTCTTCAGGGGTCAGCCGAACCTTTCCTGCTGCCTGGGGCCACTTGAATGCCAAGGAGCAAACTGCAGGAGAGACTGTTTCCGGACAATAGCCTATTAACACTCATTACCCATAAAACTGGGTAGTTTTCAAGTAGCCAGATAATTGAGGCCATTGGCTGGATGGGCTGGAATTGCCTGATTAATTGCCTCACTTCTGGGCCTCTCTTGTTTAGACACAGCCTCAGAGAAGCTGCCATTGCTTTGAAGTCAGGCTGCACTTTCTCTGTCTCTCTTGTTGCTGCCTAAGTATCCCAACCTGTTTCCTGCTTTGCACATGAGTTTGCACACATCATCGTCAACTCAGGGCTGCCATAAACTTTTATTTTTAATCCTCATCTTAAAAAGCAATATTTCTGGCTTTTTCTCTGCTTTTGTCTAGATCCCAAACCCACAGATTCATTCATGTGTTTATTCATTCACTAAAAGCTTATCTTGTGCCTGCTATGTACCAAGTTCTCACACAGGCTCCAGAGAACATAGCAGCAATGAAATTTAAAAAGTAAAATAGGCAATAAATAAATAAATAAAACAAACCCAGAAATAAGATGGGACCACCCAGCTCAAAGCCTGGCTCTGAGACTGGAAGAGTGTGGGCAAGCCTCAGTTTTCCTCTGTAAAGCACAGATGGCCATAGTTCTTTGTTCTTTGGGTTTTCAGACAGTTCAAGGAGACATTATCTAAAAATGAAAGCAAACCAAATTTGCTGCTCATATGGAGAGCTACATTTTAAAGGGAGAGAATTTACAAATAAACAATATGGGTGCATATACAACCTACCAGGTGCTGATAGGTTTGGAGAAAGAGGCTTGGAGCTTTGGAGAAAAAGAAGGCGGGTAAGAGGGCTGCCATTTCACGTGCGCCTCAGGAGGTCCCGAGCAGGGCAAGGAAGCGGCCTGCTGGGTACTAGGGGAAGGGCCTTCTGTGCTCAGAGGAACACAGGTTTCCCTGGAACTGTCCTGGTATCAGCACGGAAAGTCCCACAACCCAGGAGTCCTTCAGTTCCAGGCACATGGGACAATTGGTCAACCCAGGAACAAGTGCAACACCCAGAGTGGGGAGTGGACTTGGCATTCATGGAGCCGCAGGCAGGTGGGTGCAGATGGAGCAAGAGGGGCAAGGCGGAGCAGCAGGCAGCTGGCGTGGCCCTGGGCAGGGTGACATGGGCTTTGGGGTCCTGTCCATGTCCAGTCCTCGCCTGAAATAAACCCCCAAGATCCAACCTCGAAGTGTATCAGTAGTTGGGGAAGGAGGATGTGGTTTCAATGAGATAAAGACGGGAAGAAATTGTTTTTAGGGAACACCTAATACCTACCTGGTGTCTTAGATACCATGTCTTTTAATCCTCCACATATTCCCAAGGGGCAGGTATTATCACCATCCTTGGATTGCAGAGAAGGAAACTGAGGCCAGGTAGGACTGATCACTTGCTCACACTCCCCCAGAACTGGAGCCAAGGTTTGCCCCAGGGTCCTGACACATGTGTCATCACTCTCCCCACATGCCAGGGAATCTGCCAGGACAGGATTAGCTTCCATTTCACAGGTGGGAAAACTGAGACTCGGAACACTGACCGAGTCATACAGTGTGGGTTTTACTAGGGAGGGGGATGCTCTGATCCAGGCCTAGGAGCCCATTCCTGCTCTCTCCCTTCCACCAGGATGTGGACTAAATGATGTTATTCTCCTAGGCTGGTCTTGTTTCAGGAGCTCCGGGAAGAACCCTGGAGATCATGAACCACCTCTCCTATGCAGCTGAGGGAGGATTCACAGGGCCTGGTGGAACAGACCGCCCTGCCCCCTCCTGCATCTTCCGCCCCACAAGGCCTCCTGTGCTTACCTCCACCCAGGTGGACAACAGGGTCAGTGGCATCAGGGGACTCCCAAGGAATCTGCCTAGACAGCTCCCCCACCCGGCCTCTTTCCCAAGGGGGAGATAATTATTTGTTTTCCTGTTGCCTTGATTTATGGGCCACTTTGTTCTTTATCTATTTGCACAAACTCAGTAAAGTGACCTGCTCCTTCCCAGAGGTCAGAGATTCTGTCAACACCTCAGGGTCACAGGTCAGCGACCTGCCCGGGGCTGGAGGGGTTATAGGAGGTCACCTGGGGACAGACCAGTACATACCAATGTCTCTTTTTGGGACTCCAGAAGGCAGGGAGGGAGAAAAATGCACCAAGCACCCACTGTGGGCCGAGTTCAGCACTAGCAGATGGTGTCCACATCTCCATCCCACAAAGGTGGCAAGCGAGGTTTGGAGAGACGTGGTGATGAGTCCATCGTGACACAGAAGAGACAAAGTGGGGCTCACCTCTAGGCCTCCTGGCTGCCACTGCGGCATTTGCCTGTCACAGCCAGTCCCACCCAAGGCACGCAGGACAAGAGGACTGGGGCTGGGCTGACGCCTGTTCTCCTGGGTCAAAGAGGGCAGGCCAGCTCACTATCTTCCCTTCATCCTGCCCTCTTTCAGAGACCACAGCGCTGCCCCCCACTGCCCCTCTGCTGCCCAACACACTACTCCATTGCAAGGCTTCTGGGTTGTGTCAACATGAAGGTCAAATGCCAGCCACGCCATGGGCAGCATCACTTCATGCATTTGTAGGCAGTCTGGTGTCTCCTGCCCAGGCCCCCACGTCAAGCCCCCCACCCCCCAAGAGGCTACAAAGGGCTGGGAGAGGTGGTGAGCAGGGCTCCTTGCCCCTTCTGGAGCCCTCTGCAAACAGTGGGCACCCTCTCAGCCCTGGGACCTAGCAGAGCCTCTTGCTGGGAGTAAAAGGCAGATGGGGCCACAGTATCATGGTGTCAACCCCAAGGAAGGAGTGAGGCCCTGGGAGCATTGCAGGAGAGTGCTCTGTAAAGAATTTCAACCTCTTTATTCACAGATGGGGATAACAGAGGCCCAGAGGGAAAAAGAGACCTCGGAGAGGGAGCAAATGGGACAAGCCGCACTGCCTGAGACATAGCCCCAGAGCTGCTTGGCAGCCCCCAGCTCCAGCACAGCCCCTTTCTAACCAGCGGAGCAAGGCTGCATGCTGTGTTTGGGAAAACTCTTACTTCAGTGAAGCCGCTTCTAAACATAAGGGAAGATCTGAGGCAATTATCCAGATAATTAATCTTAGAAACACTCCCACAGGTTGTTTTTCAGAATTATTAGCATATTTCAGGTGTAAAGTGGTGGGTTTTTCACCTAAGTTGCTTGATTAATTGTCTTGAAGGTGTAGACACATGCTCAGAGGGAGAGCGTTGCCAAAAATGTGTGCCCAGACCCCAGCCCCCGGCACCTTGGCACAGAGAAATCTTTGTGAGCGAACCCTCTAGTAGAAATAACAGTTATTATTATTTGAAAACATGAAATGTTGGAAATTGGCATGTGCACAAGTGCAGAAAATGTGTCTCCTTCCCTCCCCCCGGAATTGCCTGTATGGGCAGAGAGCGCTAATGAGACCCCTAGTGATTACTTCAAAACTGACCTGGTAGGAAATTTGGCCCCTGGAAATACTACCAGAAATTTTGGAATTAATGCATTTAAAGAATGTTTAAACATCAAAGATGGAAGTGTTTTTTTATAATCATCTAAGTAAACACCCTCATTTTATAGATGGAGTGCCAAGGCCAGAGAAGGGCAGCCCCTTGCCCAGGCTCACACCATGAGTCAGAGGCAGACGGGGCAGGAGGCCAGGTTGGCCTCGCTCCACTCCCTGGGCCATGCTGAGTAAACTTCTGTGCTCCCAGCCTAGAGGAAAGGGAACCATCACTGCCACTGCCACTGCCCCTCCTCCGGCCCTCCAGGGACTCTGTCCTGCAGGGCTCTACCAACAACAGCTCCCAGCAGGGCATGGGGTGCATTCTGATCTTCACAGAGGGTTGCATTTTTGTCCCCCCTTTACAGATAAGGCAAACTGAGGCTCAGAAAGCTAAGTGGCCTGGACAAAGCCACCCAGAGCCTGCCCACATGGTATAACTCAAGTCTGCTCAATTTGAAATTACATGAAATGATCACAGCCACAATTCTGTTATTCATTTTGCTTCTGGGATCCCTCATATATTTGAAGACAGACAAGCAGCAGAGGGTGCAGCCAGGTTAAGAAAGACCAGGGGCAAGGCCTGGGGCTTCAGTGGAGTGTCCCTAGCACTGCCAACCACCTGTGACCTTGGGAAAGTCTCTTCCCAACTCCGGGTCCCCATCTTCCCACTTTTATATTGATGATATTGGATGAGATACTTAGGGGCCCTGAGTCTATCTGCTCTATCCATATTTTCTGAAAATAAGCATCCTTCCTGAGACCCTGGGGTAGCTTTCTAAAACAATTATTTTAATAGATTTAGGGGGTATAAGTTGAATTCCAGTACCCTAGGGCAGTTGTAAGATAATTCATTCCTTCATTCCCTCATTCCACATATGTTTACTAAGAATTTTTACATACCACTTACTGGTGGTATGTAATGTTGGAAAATTGAATCTTAGAATCTACTCGTATCTACAAGCTCTATTATTCTTCTCAATATTATTATCCCAGTGAAGGAGGGGAAACTGCAGCTTATCCTGGGTAAGTGACTTGCACCAGGCTATGCCTCTGTGCTGCAGCAGACCTGGTTCTGGCTCACAGCCTGCAGCCCCCACAGGAGTTTCCTTATGACTCAGGCGGGTGGGTAGACAAAGTGAGCATGGGAGGGTCACAGCAGCGTGGGCCAGTTGCTCCTTGGCCAGAATGCTTTGTCTTCCCAGAGCTGAAGGTTCAGGCCTCAGGGCCCTCCCACCGTATCCAGGCAATCTTGGTAAACTGCCCACAGCCCAGGTTGTGAATCAGAGCCCACCTGCAGCTCCTCCCTTATGTTTTTGGGCAAAGCCTCAGTGGCTTGAACTCAGACTTAGCAGAGACCCCCACTACACACACACCAATGATGCTGCCAGCTGTGGCCTCTGAGAAATGTGCACACAGATGCCCACTGAAAGAATGGGCATTCCGAATTCCGCCACCAGCCCACTGACCTCCCACATACCCCTCCTGGGAGAAGCACAGATAAGAGTGGTTCAGTTCAAGCACAATAAGGGCACAGAACACTCACCAGACCTTCCTCTGGGGTCCAATGCTAATTCCCACCCCCTCCACCCCAGCCCAGATCAAGTGTCAAACCAGCAGAACTGGTTCTGAGAAAAGTCCTATTTCCTTGGTGCCCTGGTCTCCAAGTACTGGAAAGAGGTATGGGGTAGAGTCAAATTCCTTGACCTGGGGCAAGTCACTTCTGCTCTCTGGACTTCTGTTCCTTCATCTATAACACGAGTCTAATAGTAAGTCTGCCCTGTCCACTTTGCTGGGGTGTTTGAAGATCAAATGGGGGTAAGCTGGCTCCCCAAACTGGGCCATACCACATGATGGAGAAGCCATTGTCTTCTTCCATGGGCCCTCCATAGTTAGGCCTCACACACGGTGTGTAGCCAGCAATGACATTGAGTAGACATTTGTCATTCCCACTGACAAGAAAAAAAATCTGCACCTGTCCTCTGGGCATGAGATGTTAGCCACCTTTGAGTCTTGGTGGGAGGTAGAGCTTGCTCCCATGGCATAATCCAAAAGTGTCCTGATGTTGCCAGCTTCCCCCCTACCCCCCGCCCCTCCAGAGTGGAAGTTCGTACCCTGCAACTCTGCTCATCAGATGCATGTGTCTACATCTGAGTGGGGGCTGGGATCTGGAAGTAGGACCACTCACTGGAACGAGGGAGCGGGTGGGTGGAAAAAGTAGCTGCTACAGATGGAACCCCTGAACGATGGTGGCCATGGCCAGAGTCCAGCATCTGTTGTCCAAGGCTGAACTCATCAGTGGAGTGAGTGACAGCACCTCACATTTGATGGCAGAGACCTTCACGTCCTCCGCATCCAGTTCTGCCGTTTGACTTCACCCCAGGCCTGGTTCATAGCCTTCCTGGATTCACCGAACTACCCTTTAAGTAACTCCCTTTCTGCTCCTTTGGGCCAGTATCCCTTCAGTTGCTGGCAGTTAAAAGTACCAATTGCTGGGCGGCACCTGTGGCTCAGTTGGTAGGGCGCCGGCCCCATATACCGAGGGTGACAGGTTCAAACCTGGCCCTGGCCAAACTGCAACCAAAAAATAGCCGGGCGTTGTGGCGGGCGCCTGTAGTCCCAGCTACTCGGGAGGCTGAGGCAAGAGAATGGCTTAAGCCCAGGAGTTGGAGGTTGCTGTGAGCTGTGTGATGCCATGGCACTCTACTGAGGGCCATAAAGTGAGACTCTGTCTCTACAAAAAAAAGAAAAAAAAAAAGTACCAATTGCTAAAGATGCCACCCGACTAACAATTTCCTCGGTTGTCTCAAGTCTTGGGTTCTGCTCCTGACCTTGCTTCTATCTGCGTTAATGTGGCCTGGTCTTTAACTCTTGGAACATTTGTTTCCTCCTTGCAAAATGCAAATTGTAGTTATTACACATGATATTAATCGAAAGAGAAAATGAGATAATGCATCAGCTTAGGGACCATCCTGGATCCGAGCAAGTCACAGGAACACACTCAAGGGATGACTCTTCCCTTCCCTTCCAGCTTTTCTGGACAAGGCCCGAAAGAAGCAGCAAGAGATGATCTACCATGCGGTGAAGGTGTGGATCATGCCATGCAGGCTGCAGCATCCTGCACCAGCTCCCTGCTTCTCACCCAGGCTCAATCAGTGCCTCCCCATGTCACCACCCAGGTCAACGCCCTTCCAACCCGGTCTCCAGCTTCTCGCCTCATCTCTGGTACACACTGCTCAGCAGACCCTGTCTCTTCTTCCCCCAAACCCTCACTCATAGTGATCCGGCCACCTGCCAATCTCTCTTTTCTCTTTATTTGCTCAGACCCTACCCATTCCTCACTCCTCCCCCAAATCTTCTTGCTCCCACCTGCGGTGAGAGCTCCTTCTTCTCAACTCTCCTGGAGAATCAAGAAGAAAGAGACTCCCCTGAAGTCCAGGGCTCTATCTCCTCCATCTGCAAATCCCCAGCCTCTAAGCAGGGCCTGGCACTGAACAGGCTGAAACAGTCTGCCCTGTGCTTTTTGATCAGTGCCTCCCAGCACAACCTGGAAATTGGGAGAGGAAAAAAAAACCTTCAGCCCTGTTTGAAAGATGAGAAAGCTCAGAAAAGGGAATGTCTGGTCAGAAGCTTCCATTTGTACCCAGGTCTGACGCCAGCATCAAGCTCTTCCCTGTGCACTTAACTGACCCCACTCCTTGTCAGCATGGCCCCTGCGGTCAAGGATTTCAGTGAGTCCACTGGTGAATTGTTTTGTGCTATTGAAGAAGTATTTCAATTGTGTTACTTTGCACAATTTCTCCACTCCACATGAATTTCTGTTTTAAAAAGAAAGGGTAAAAAATTTTAGCATGGAGGAAACAATTGTTGCCTATAATTAGGGGTCTATTTTGATGCCAAAGCAGAGAACAGGCTGAGGAAGTTGACAAAGGCAAGGCCAGGAACAAAGAAGACATTGGGGTAACTTTCTCTTGAATCACAAACAATTTGCATTTTTATTCCTTCCTTTCCAAAACCACACTCTGCCAGCATAGGCCTCTGACATCAGGCCTCAAAAGAAGCCAAGTCACGGGGCATAGAAGGGTCCTTGGCTATGGTCCAGGATGAGCCCTTGCTAGACAGGAGAGGAAACAAAGACCCCATAGGCAAAGGCCTGGCATGAGGCCCCCAGCGAGGCCAGGGTAGGTCTAATGCTAGAAGCCCACAGCACAGTGGGCAGCTGAAGAGCCCTCTCGTCACCAGTCCACCACCTGGACACGAACCTCCTCTGGTCCCTGCCCTGAGAACTGCCCATGGACCTGGGCGAGGCAGCTTTTGAGCAAGGAATATCCATGCTAAGATGTCAGGGCATGAGCCTGGAGCTGCAAGGGATGCAGGTCAGGCTTGCATTTGAAAAATATTCTTTTTTTTTTTTTTTGTAGAGACAGAGTCTCACTTTATGGCCCTCGGTAGAGTGCCGTGGCATCACACAGCTGACAGCAACCTCCAACTCCTGGGCTTAAGTGATTCTCTTGCCTCAGCCTCCCGAGTAGCTGTCACTACAGGCGCCCGCCACAACGCCCGGCTATTTTTTGGTTGCAGTTCAGCTGAGGCCGAGTTTGAACCTGCCACCCTCGGTATATGGGGCCAGCGCCTTACCGACTGAGCCACAGGCGCCGCCCTTGAAAAATATTCTTAATGCTCAGTGGTTTGTCTCGTGAACTGGATGTTTGGAGTTCATCGTTTTTTGATGCTCTTTCCTTCATACAAATTATTCTCAGTCACAAGCAACATTTTCTTGATCAGTTCTTTAGTTTCAAAACAGGCAATTAACAATAAAAAACGCATTTCACTTTTAATGAGATAACACAAATTCAGTGAATTACTTTATGGAAAAGCTAAAATTTGTACTTACACAAAAATATTACCCCCTTAGGACTTACAGAATTTCACTGTTTTACATTTTGAAACACAAATAGAAACTCTAAGTGTTCACATGGAGGAGAGAATGAAGAGCTCAAGTTATGTTTCTTTGATTGTACAATTCCTATGCTGTTGTTGTTGTTTATTTCAAACGTGTTATTTCAATTCCATAGTATGGGCCAGCCACAGTGGCTCACGCCTATAATCCTGGCATCCTGGGAAGCTGAGACAGGATGGCTTGAGACCAGGAGTTCCAGACTAGCCTGAGCAAGAGCTAGACAACATCTCTACAAAAAAAATAAAAGAATTAGCTGGGCTTTGTGGTGGGCACCTGCGTGGAAGACGGAGGCAGGAGGATCACATATACCAAGAGATTGAAGCTGCAGTGAACTATGATGATGCCACTGCACTCCTGTCTAGTCAAAAAAAAAAACAAAAAAACCCTATAGTATGTAGTTCCCCAGGGTTAGAGACATGAGCTCCACCACTGCAACCTCAAAGGACCCTGTACTGTTATAACCTTCTCAAAGTATCATCCCCAAACTGAGCACATACAGCTCAGTGTACGTGTCAAGGGGGCCAATTCTACACACGCAGTCTCCCAATTAACTCCTCCATAGAAAACAGTGTTTACTAAAGAATAATTTTAAAGTGATCTATATGCACAGATACCTCTATATTAATGAGAACAAGTGTTTCCAATTGCATTTTATTTTGTACTTTACTATTCGTGGCACTTCATGTAAAATTTTAAGACAGCAGCTGACACAAAATAAGCACTCAATAGCTATTAAGCTACTGTGCTATTAATAGTTATCCTGAGTATCAATATACACTCCTGCTGAGTTCCTGCCAAGGCAGCAGAATGTCGCTATTGATAATAGCTGAAATATATACTTACCTTTCCCAGCCAGATAGGTTCTCACTTCATCCTTAAGATAGCAGCTATATAGAGGAAAAAACTGTAGCGCAGAGAGATTAAGACATTTTCCCAAGGTTATCACAGGATGGTGGTACAGCCCTGTGCCAGCCCTTTACAGGGCCACTGACCTGTGGGGCCACCACTCTTGACCTCTGCCATGACTCGGCTGCCTGGTAGGTAGCTTCCTCTCCAGCAAGAGGCAAAGCTAGAGGTCAGCCCCCAGGAGGTGATGGCGAAGACACTGGAAGTTGGAACCACAGAATATCTTGAGATCTTGTCGTCCAAACCCCTGTGTTTTGGTCAGCTTGATCTGTCATAAATAATACCACAGACTGAGTGGCTCAGAGAGCAGAATTTATTTCTGCCAGTTCTGGAGACTACAAGTCTAAGATCAAGGTGTCAGCAGAGTCGGTTTCTCCCCAGGCCCCCTCCGTGGCTTATGAGTGGCTGTCTCTCACAAAGTGAGTCCTCACACGTGAGTCCTCTTTCCTCTGTGTGTTCACCTCCCTGGAGTCTCAGGTCACTTCTTATAAAGTCACAAGTCCTAATGATCAAGGCCCACCCTGATGACATGATTTTACCTTAATCAATTCCCTAGAGGCTCTATCTCCAAACATAGTTACCTTCTGAGGGACTGGGGGGTAAGGGGGCCTCAACACATGCATTTGGTTGCCTCGCAAGTCAGCCCATGACACCCCGTATTCACAATAAAACTGAAAGGAGCCCAAAAGCCAAGCAAAGTGGGGGCCAGAATTCAGGCTCCCAAGGCGTCATTCACATGCTCCTTCCATCCTGGACATTGTCTCTAAAAACTGACCTAGCTCCACCCTGCTGCATCCTTACCCTTTCCCAGGAGTATTCAGGTGCCAGCCACATTCTTGGGTGTTTAACATGAATTATGTCACTTAAGCCTCATCCCACCACAGTGTTATGCTGTCTTTTGTGTAAGTAACTGTCCCTAAAACACACATTTAGTTCTTCATCACACCTCTACATGCCTCATTTTTAAATTATATACTTTCATTTTTAAAATCTAAGCATTCATTCACTATATATATATATATATATATTTTTTTTTTTTTTTTTGAGACAGAGTCTCAAGCTGTAGGTAGAGTTCTGTGGCATCACAGGACTCACACCAACCTCAAACTCTTGGGCATAAGCAATTCTCTTGCCTCAGCCTCCCAAGTAGCTGAGGCTACAGGCGCCCACCACAGCGCCCAGCTATTTTTTGGTTGTAGTTGTCATTGTTGTTTGGCAGACCCAGGCTGAATTTGACCCCACCAGCTCTGGTGTATGTGGCTGGTGCCATAGCCGCTGAGCTACAGGCTCCAAGCCCACCAAATATTTTTTAACATACTTTCTCTATGGCAAGCATTGTTTCAAGCCCTGGAAATGCCAGGTAAACAGAATGAAGTTTCTTACCACATTACCTAAATTACTTAAATTTTGGTAAGTAAGAAAGACAAATAATAAAGACACACTAAACATATAACGTATCAGATGGTGTTAAATACTAAGAAGGTAAAACAGAATGTAGCAGGTTGAATAGTGTCCCCTGCCAAAAAACAAAATTCATATCCATTCAGAACCTGTGAATGTGAAGTTATCTGGAAATAAGGTCTTTGCAGATAGACTCAAGTTAAGATGAAGTCATTCTGGATTAGGGTGGAACCTAAATATAATGTGACTGGTGCCCTTACAAAAAGAGAGAAATGTGAACACAGAGACATCAGTATGTTAGCACAGGAGATGAGGAGACAGGGCTGAGATCAGATTCCGGGCTTGAAGACTGGGCACAGGTGTTATAGTAAATAGCCCAGAAGCAGAAGCTTATAGGAGGGGAGATGAGGGCTGATAACCACAGGCCAGAACCTGCCTCAGCCAGCTTGTCAGCCGTCTCTGCCACCTTACCTGAATGAAGGCTAATTATAACATCATTGACATTGTTGTTCTAAACTTCCTCCATCCTTGAAATCACCAGGACTGACAGTTTTGAAACAAAATGGTAGGGAACCCAATTCTAGGAATTACTATCCAAATTCTTAGTAAAAGCCAATCCCTTTGCCTTGAATATTCCTCCCCTCAATTTGTGAGTCTTCTAGAGACCAAAAACCATTTTTTTTTCAGTAAAGCCACTCTTTTCAAGTCTGCCTGCTCTCTTTCTCTTCAGAGTGTACTTTCACTTTCAATTTTAAAATTCTATCACTTGCTTGGCTTATGTGGTGCATCCTGAAATTCTTTTCCTGACAATCAATAAGAAATTTGAACAAATATCCACTTGGAGGCTGCTAACACACACGTAGGGAGACTGTCATTTGATAACAGAAAATGGAGTGATAAAATTGCCAACAAGGAAGTGCCAGGGGTTGCCAGTGACCACCAGAACCTGGGAGCAAAGCTTGGAATGGATCCACCCTCCAAGCCTACAGAAGAAACCAACATTGCTGATAGCTTGGTTCAGACTTCTAGCTTCAAGAACTGTGAAAGAATACATTTCTGTTGTTTTAAGCCACCCAGTTTGTGGTTCCTCGTTAGGACAAGCAGAAGGGACACTGTTGCAGAGGGTGGTCTGGGGAGGCCTTGCTGCCAAGGTGACACTTGAGTGGAGCTTTGCACAAAGGGAGGATAAAGCTTTGTAGCAGTCTGGAAACAAGCGCTTGAAATGGAGCTAAAAATTAGACCCACCTCCTCATGTTGTTGGAAGAATTAAGGAAACTAGTACATATAAATATCAGAGCATAGACCCAGCACCTAGATGGTTGACAGATGTTAACTAGTGGTAAGGGTGTTATTATTACTACCATTGGGTGAATCAAGGTCCTTGGAGAGCTTTCAGTGGCTTCTCTCTCCTTCAAGGCAAAATCTCATCTTTTTAACAAGACATCTAAGTCCTCTCATGACCTGGCACCTGCTGGCACCTCCAGCTTCATCACTCATGACCCCTACCTCACACCCTACTGTCCAGCCAGCTGGAAGCACACTCACTGCTGGGTGCTTCCTTTGCTGATCCCTCTGTCGAATCACCTACCACCCTCTTTGATCCCCCAAAGCAGCTTAAGTACTGTCTCCTCTGTGGAGACTTCCCTGACTCATTCATTAATTCATCAAATTTGCTAAAATCTACAACATGCCAGAGTTTTCCAAGTGGCAGTAATCATGACTGAGACCTCTTTTGTGCTACTTTTTTTTTTTTTTGCATGTGTTCCTTTATTTTATGTATAAGGAAACTGAGGCTTCCAGAGGGCAGGCAACTTAAGCCAAAGTGACATAACAAATCAGAAAGAGTGAGGTATGTGGGTTTGGTTAGGGACAATCTTTGATATCACAGCATCCTTGATGGCAGACAACTAGAAAATGCCGTCAACCCTTACAACTAGGCGGTTGTTGACATCCATTTATTTTTGATCCTTCTTGGAATCCAGACACAGGATTTGAAAGGAGCTGGGATTATGATGCCTGTGCTGCCACCTGCCTCTGGCTCATGTTTGTTATTATTTCTACATTGTCAGGACAGAAGCTGTCGTCCTATGGCCAGGAAACGCATATTTCACACTTTGCTGGAAGGGACAAAAGAACTTAGTGGCCAAAACAGAAGTCAGATTGTTATATTGTTCTAAATAAGAATGTGTTGAGTTGTTGCCAGAGATTCAAAAATGACAAGAATGGAGATTGTGTATTTTGCTGCTGGAGAGTAAAAATATTTTTTTTGGAAGGTGTCCTGTAGGCACTCCCTCCACTGCCTATCAGAAAAGAAAAGGTTTTGGCTAATGTGCTCATGGCATTGGGAGCTGAGGGACAGAAATCCCACAGGGCTGTAAGTGGGTGGAGGGTAGAGGGGACGTCTGGGCACCCCGGCCAAGCCCTGGCCAAGCCACACCAGCCACTCACAGGCCACATGGCCTGCCCAAGTTGCTTCCCTTCTCCTGATTGCAATTCCCTTCCTTAGCACTGACCAATAAGGAGAAACTGGACATTCTCCCATTACGACCTCCTCAGCAGCCAGTTGGGTAGGCTGACCCGACTGGTACTCATGAACAGAACATGTGGATGTGAGCTTACACCCCAGTAAGAGGAGAGCGAAGCAGGTGGCAACACCCGCAGTGGTGAGGTACCCCACTCCCACCACAGCCTTTCTCCTCCTCAGACCCAACTTCTACAGTTGGCAGTTTTCTAAGTGTCTTCAAGCTGGGTGTCTCCACAGCTCCCAGGTCTATCAGGGCAAAGATTATCAACCCCACTTTTTCTAGCAGGAAACTGAGACTTAACAAAGCCAGGCCTTCCAAATTCCTGTCCAACTGACCCTTCATAATCTCCTTCTTGCCTTCAGGAGATGCAGAGGCGAGAGACACAAGCCCTGCCTCTCACAGCTCCCAGCTTTCTCTGCCCCCAAATGGTAGTGGGGACCTTCCTGGTGATGGGTATGAAGAAGCCCAAGAGAGCCACTGCCCAGCCTCTTATAGTCTCACTGCATATGACAAGCATTGGCCTGAAAGACCAGTCCATCCCTGCCCAGCTTAGCAACTCCCTGGCTCAGGGGACAGCTCACCTCTCACTCCCCCAAAATCAGATGCTCATGATGTAGGAGTGGTGTAGGTAATAGTGGTGGCTTTCTGGGGAAGGGGACAGAAAACAATCTTCATCGCTAATAAGATCAGGACAAGAGGGAACCAGCTCACTTCTCCTCAGGGTAGAGATTTGGTGACTCAAAATGACCTTTATTTCTGACCTCGATCAAGCTCTAGTTCTTTGGTGCTATCCAAAAAGCAGTCAGAGTTACTAGAAATTGATTTTTCTCTTCAAGTCTACAAAGCAGTCATGCAAGTGACAGCTCAACAGCCCCAAGCCCTTGCTGTGTGCCCAACACCACGAGAGGGCGGCTCTGTCATCAAGACCCTGTTCAATTCTTACTGCAGCCCCAGGAGGCAGGTGAGCATTTTGTGCTCATTTTACAGATAACAAGATGGAGGTTCACAAAGAGATGCATTCTGCACCCCCAGAACTCAAAGGTAATTCTCATTTATACAATGTTAGAAACAGGAACGTTAAAAATCTGAATGTTAAAACCTCACATTACCTCTTTTTGTTTGTAATAAACTTTATTTTCTTTAGAGTAGTTTTCGGTTCACAGCAAAATCAGGCAAAGCAACAGGGATTCCCCTTATAGTCTCTGCTCATTCCCCAACACACACCACCATTCCCCTTTTTTGAGACCAGGGACAACCTTTTCCACAGCTACTTCCTGTCATCTGGAAAGTGAGGTGCACGAACCTTTCCATAGAAGCCCATCTTCCAGATCTCTGGCATTTTCCATGTGAAGCATTAGGCTTTGAGGCTTTGATGCTTTTCACCACTGGTATTGATAGAACCAAATGGATTCTAAGTGCTCCTAACTTCTTTAACAAGATACATGGAACAGCAATGACTTTACACAGACTTTAAAACATTAATGTTGTCTGGAGACACCATGTTGTATGGGCCGGATGCCCCTGCCCCAGTTTGCTTTTCCTGACAACCATTCTCTTTTCCTTCACCTCTCGCTACAAGCTATTGCTTCTCAGCTTCACCTCTCTGTGCCTCCCCAGTTGCTTCTAAACCACTACTCACACCAACAAAAGGAAGATTACACTTTCCAGAAAAAGCAGATACTTTACCCAATTAAGTCAGAAACTTTCACTTCACACATGATCTCACACTGCCCAACTCTGCACATCCAGCTGTGTGTCATCCAGCTGCCTGTTCCTCTTTCTTCCGGGATGGTGGCTCTGCTTTGGAGCCGAGCAGTCCCTACTTCTGGCTCTCAGATGAGCATAGTGTTCATAAATTTACATACTGCAAATTGCCCTTCTGGGGAGGCAGAAATGTAATTGGTCCAGTATATTGGTCCCAGGCATGCACGGGAGAGAAATGAGCTCAGGGTCAGATCACAGAGGCAGAGATGGCCACGAGAAGCTGGGCTGTTATCAAGAAAACCTCAACAGACACGAAGCTTTTCGGGACAGGCTGTAAAGAAGGAAACCTGGCGTCAGGAATTGGTAGAGGCCACCTAGGATGAGGAGATAGAAACAAGAGTAAGTTTCTAGAACTCTCTCTATTAGGCTCCATCTTTCCATGGAATGCTGTGATCAGACCACCTGCTTGTTGGAGCAGAAAGGCCATACGAAGCCATGCCCTGACCCTGGGCAGGCTAATCTCAGACACATCACCAATATGGCGCCTCTTCAAACCAGTCATCTTAAATACGTGTTTCGTGTTTACATATTTACGTCAAAAGGAAGTTGCTGAGCAATGTATGCAGGAAGAGTGGAGAAAGAGCTCCCAGGAATCTGCCTGGCTCTCTTCCACTGAGCCTCACAGCTCAGCTCCAGCTTCAACCTGCACATACCATGCAGCAGAACAAAAGTCCTGCACTTAACCAGAGTCATATTCCTGAAATGACAATTTGCTTGAATGTACCACTTAGAGATCTCACCTTCATCCTAGGTGGCTTTAGTCTATATCCTCCCTGAGAGGTGTCCTAGTAGATAGAAATGTCTCTGTTTTATGGCATGTCTCATGCTTTAGAGCCCCTTCCAGACTGGTGCCTTCCATGGCTGTCCAACTGCTCTACCCTTCATCACGCTCTTGTGGCAGTCAAGTGCAAAAGTCTAGTGGCCTCTCCAAGGTGACAGTTCAGTACTCAACACACACACCCGTCTAGCTAAAATGTATTTCAAATATTTTAAATGAAAGAGCTCCTTAAAATTATTTAATCCAATCTCTGGATAGAAAGAAATCTCTAAGAGACCAAGAAATGTATTCAAAGTCACACCCAGAAAACTATAGAAAACTAGAATTTGAGCCAAGTCTGCCTTGTGTTGCAAACTGCCACTGTCCCACAGTGTCACTGGCGTGTCTCAGGACCTAGGCAAGGATGATCTGATAGTGTATCTGTACCCGGAACCTGGTGTAGGAGGAGGTAATCAGCCACCTTGGGTGGATTGAATGAGTCGGGCCAGGTTAGGCCTGGGACTCTGGGCAAGAAAATGCAGGGCTGGGGCATAAGGCTATAGCTAGGTTGGCCTAAGGTCCCATCTTAGAACCCCGCAAATCTCTCCTCCAGAAAAAGCTTTTCTGGCTTTTCTCGCTTCATTCAGGCCTTGCCCATCCTGAAGGCTGGGTCTGGCTGGAGCTTACAGGCAAAGTCCTGGGACCTGAGCTATGGGGATTTGGAGATCAGTAGGTAGGAGGCAGGTGGGGTCCATGTTTCTGAGCACACTCAAGAGGAAAATCTATGAGGAAGTATGTTTTGGTTTAAAGCAGAGCAGAGTTTAAGGATCGTAGAAAATGAAATGAGCAAGGAATAGTGTCCCATGGTCAGAGGTGTGTAAACAGAAGAATGCAGTGGAAGGGATCCAGGCACTAAAATTGGATCAGGCAACATGGAGGTCTTTTCCTTCTCCAAGATTCTGAAGTACTTTAAAAAGTTTGAAGGTGATCTATGCTACCTAAGCTGAGACAGTCCCCTTAGGGACGCCCTGGTTAGCTTAGGGAGCTACAGCCTTGGTGAGGGAAGGAGACCAGTATTTTCAAAGGACCACTATACCAGGGACTATGCTTACCCAACATTTACATCTTACTGAATTGCCACAATGGCCCTATGATATAAATTGATGTTTTCAGCCTCTCTTTTCATGCTGAGAAACTGAGGCTTGAGGAGGTTAAGAGTGCTGTCCTGGATCGGAAGCCAGTGAGGGTGAGCGTCAGGATTCAAACCTACACACACCTAACTCCAAAGCCACTGCCCACGGCCACACAATGTCCCTGCACTGAGCTGCCTCGACATTGCTGAGCTCTGACTCGGAGAGCATCACACGTGGGATTGGAACTGGAGTCATCTGCATTGGTGACAGGTCCTGATTAATGCTGGGCTAATTTTAGATTTCCTCACAATTGCTTCTCTTAATATAGAACAGCCCTGAAGGATAATGTTGGCAAATGCTTTGTTTTTGTTTTACTTGACCAGAAAAAGGAGGACAGCAAAAGAGATGAGGTAATGGGCAAGGTACCCTCCACCCCGCAGTCTGCAGCCTCCTTGAAGGGCTTCGGGAAACTGCTAGTGGGCGATGCCAAGAACCTGCACTATAATTTTTCCAGCTATAATTCTGGGGTCATTCACCCACCATGGATGCAGTCTTCAGCTTCCTGGTTGCAGAAAAGTAGGACCCACCTCCCCGGGCTCTCTGCTGTCTTGAAGCATAACAAGTACTTCTGGAACAGCTGAGTGTACAAGGCACAGTGGCAAATCAGGGCTGGGCTTGCACACCCACACCTGCACACACATGGCCTGCTCTTCTGGCTCCCCTCTGCTGATTTTTCGGGCAGGATGTCAGGTTGCTTCTCCCCTCTGACAGTCATCACATCATCCTGGGGTACCCAGCCAACACAGGTCTCAATGCACAGCAGACATTTTGCACATTTCGTGAATGAATGTATGGAAATGATTATGGCAGCATGTCTGGATTCTAGAATATTAAAAATTAAAAAAGCATTGTATGTATCCAGATCGACTGTCTTGAAGGAAATCATGGTGTACCCATAAGATGGTGGTTCCTGCTCACCCAGCAGCTGGGATGTGACTTGAAGTGCCCTTGAGTATTCCCTGCACTAAGATGCTTTCTGATACTATGTCAGACCTTGGCCAATATCATGATTTTCCTGTTCTGCTCCAATGTTGGAAAATGTCTGACACGTTCTTGTGGTGAATTTAGTTAGTTAAGTTAGTGACAATGCTGAGTACATTCTTTGGCTCTCAAACACAGTTGATCATTGGTTATAGGAAGTGACAGCCTGTTCAATTTGGAAAACCAAGAGTTATTTTAGAATACACAAAGTTTATGGAGAGAGGGGACAGAGCCCATCAGTACTATGGAAGAAACAGCTTTACAAGGAGGTCCTACAAATGCTGGAAAAAATTATTCTTCTTGCTGATGGAAGTTGCAGTTGTGAACAGCTACATCCTTTACTCATTAGATAAGAAGGAGAGTGGAGAGAAAGTGCAGACACACCATTCTTACAGAGAAATCTCATCATCCAGCTTGTGAGCAATGTGAAGAATAGAAAGAAATTCAAGAAAGAAGGGAAGACCATCATCTTCTCACACTGAGGCAAGGCTAAATGGGAAGATGCATTTGATAATAAAAAAATTTTTTAAAAATCAACAAAGAACAACATGGTTTGCAGCAGAAGAAATAAGAAAGGTGGAAGATAATTTTCTACTGTGAGACGTGCAGGAGGAAGGCTGGACTTCATCCTGGGGATTCTTACAAGAAGTATCACATGCAAAAGAATCATAAACAAAAACACTTTAATTATTTATGTAACCTAAAATAGATTTTAAAAGATCATCAGGTGAGTTCATATTTGTTTTTTTCTTTTAAAACTGTAGGATAATTACAAGTAATCCACCAACCTCTTTCCTACCCAAAATAAAGAAGATCTGGGGAGTATGTGAGTGGCAAAAAAATTGGATTGAAACTAAACAGCAAAGCCTCATCCAGCTACTTGTCAACAATCCCCAGTTCCCCCTCATACTAGTCATGTGACCTTGAGTGAGTCCCAGTCTCCCTCAGCCTCTGTGTCTGCACCTGTAAGATGGGGAAAGACACCTGCTTCAGGGACAGCCAAGAGGATTAGGGGAGAAATGTGCACAGTGGGCTCAGTGCTGGCCACTTGGAGGCTGAGCTAGGGCAGGTAAAATACCTCATGGCCCGGGCTTCTGAGTCTTTTTCTCCTCTAATTTGCTTCCTTGTGAAAAGGATTAAAAGACATGAAAATGAACTCACATATAGATATTAAACAAAGTGCTTTGTGGGGAAGAACCACCAGGGAAGAAGTCGGGGCTGGCTGCCCTGTCTGGACTCTGTGGGGCTCAGCACACAGCCAGACAGCAGAGGGGGTGGCGCAGGTGTGGCCACCTGGGGAGGGGCTTCTCCAATCTCGAAACAACCAGGAGAGGCCGCTGTTAATAACCATCTGTGGTTAGAACACTGGGGCTCAGAGAGATTATGTGAGGCCCCAGAGTTGCCACAGAGCAGAGCAGTGGACCTAGAAATTGGCCTGCGCTGGATGCTTGCTGCTTTGCCGGCCACCTCGGGAGCTCCAGCGCCCAGGGATAGCCTTCAAGGGCTCCCCTCCCTCTAGAGAGTCTTCAAAGACCTCCCTGGAGAAAAGCAACGAGACAGCTAAACACATCACTTTCCCTTCCTTCCCTACCATGTAGGGGCCCCTGGGGGCCCATGAGGTCTCAGAGAGACAACAACTTCAGAACCAGAATAGTCTTCAAAGACCATCGTGTCCAGCCCTCTCACTTCTACAGTTGGGGAGACTGAGGCCCAGGGAGAGAGTTACCTGATAGGACATTTGATCTTGAAATGGAATTCTGGGTTCCAGACATGGCTTTGCCCATGGCTTTCTGTCATGTGACCTGGAGCCCTCAACCCCTCAGCTGCAAAATAAAGGGAGAGGATGAGGAGAAGCCAAGGGCCTTCACAGCCAGGCCTGCCCTTCCCCCAGCTGTTCTCACCTGCACACGTGGGTGGGATGCAGGGAGCCCTGAGCTCTTGCTTCCAGCCCTGACAGGCCCAAGCCCCCTCACTGTACCCCACAGCCCCCACCTGACCCCTGAGACAGAGGAGCAAAAGCTGCCTCTCAAAGGCACAGGGCACAGGTGCCCCCACCTCATTCTCCCCTGGCCTGCAAGTGATCAGAGGAAAGATAACATTCCATGGGGCGGGGGTGGGGAGGGAGCCTGGGGGTACCCATCAAGGCCCCCCAAGCCCTGCAGGGTCTTGCTCTCTCAGCTGTCTGTCCATCACAGCTGCGGCCCCCAGCCCTAGGAATGTTAGGAATCCCCCTCCCAAACTCTATCCTCTCTCCTCTCCTGAAAGCCTCCCCCTCCCCGCAAGGCATCCATCAGCTCAGGCCTTTCTGGAATGTGCTTGGCCCTAGCACCACCAGGGCCCGGAAAAGTCAGGCTAATCCCTCAGCACATTCATCACTCATCTCTGGAGAGAGACCCCGAGGAAGGCCAGAGAAGGCTCTGCCTGACCTGCCAACAGGCCAGAATGGAGGGCTGGAAGGACAGACACAGCCTGGAGAGTTAGGAAGGTGTCCGAGCAGGTCACGCCAAGAGAGACACAGCCGAAGGGCTGTTCTCCACTTCTTAGCAAAGCTTTTATACTTCCAGAAATGCTGACATTCGGGAAATGCATCTCGTTTGATGGTGAAGAGGATAAAAAGTGTCAATTGCTTGCTTCCCTGTTGTTGAGGGAACATATTCATAAGATTGGAGAAGCTGATAGTTCAGTAGCTAGACACGGCAAAGTGATGTTCACCTTGCCCCTCTAACAAGTGTGTGTCTCGTTTCATTTCAGCATCTGCGTAGGAAGTGCGCAGAGTCATGGTTCCCCGAAAAGACCCACAATGTCAGGCCACCTTGCCTTGCATGGGTTATTCCCAAAGCCTCCCCCAAGCCCGCCTGGCAAACTCTCTGCAGCCAGTTCCCTCTCTCCTTGGGCCCCCATGGCGCTGTTCCCTTCCCTCTGTCACTGTCCACATCCATGTGACATCCCACTGTCTGAGTACCTGTGTGTTTCTGTGCTGAACAAAAGCCCCATGGGAGAAACACACACATAAATAGAAAACTGCCCTAAGTCTGCCATTTACTGGCTGTGTGACCTTAGCCAGTTACTAAACCTCTCTGCACTTCAATTTCCTTCTTTTTAAAATAGGGATAAAGACCTCTCAGAAACCTGCCAATAATGCTACCCCAAATAACCCATTTTGAGTGGAGTTTAGACATCAGCAGAAACAACTGGGGGTGTGCAAATGCTAAAATAACATGTTTTAAAAGAAATGTTCCCCCATTTAATACCTGTACCTTGGGCTATTTAATTTCCTTATATCAGTGGCTATTATAAAGCTAGATAATGAAAAAAATACACTATTTAGTCCTCACTCTTGATGTCTTTGCTTAAATTAATTAATTTAACACACATTCGTTGAGTTGTCTCACCAGTTGGGCCCTGTGCTAAGGATTTGGAATATTGAGGTAAGTGGGTTTTGGTTCCTTTCCTCAAGGAGGCTGGCTTGCAGACAGGGAGGTACTGAATGGTGTGAAAAATTCTATGATGGGGAAGACACACAGTCCAGACCGACACAGGAGGGAGGTGTGCAAGGAAGGCTTCCTGGAGTTAGCCAGGCAAAAGGAGAGCCAAGGAGATCAACACAGAAGGGGAGAACCTTCCACTGCTCAAAAGAAGACACTGGGGCAGAGCTCCCAGGCTTCCAGGCAAACTGCTTCAGACAGGCTGCATTTCAGGGAGCCATCCCTCACTTCAGTTGCTGAGGCAGCCCAGTGACTGGGAGCACAGCCCTCAACATCAGTCACCAAAATCCATAAAGCTTTCTGACTGGGCTGGTCCAGCCTCAGGGAGGAATGCAGGAAGGGTGGAGGGTGCACAGCCTTCAGCAGGGGTAATTTTAGACTGCATTGTCATGCCTGCCCTGGGCCACCCCTCAGCCGGGTCCTGACAGAGCTGGGAAGGGCTTCTGGTCTGGGGACCTCTAGAGGATATGGGCTTGGAAGGTGGCCAGGACAGCAGGATGGGAGGCCAAGCCTGGACAAGGCCCTTCATCGCTGGGGGCAGGACACTTAGGGTAGGGAGCTTACATCTAAGGCCTGGCTCTGTGAAAGCACCTTGCCAATGTCCCTAATCCTGATAAAGTGCTCCTAAAGGAAAACAAAGCTGATGGAAAGCTTCTGTTACTGTGATGCTCAGTGGGAGGCCAGATGCAGACAAGCCCGGGGGGGCAGGAGGCTCTGCTCTGTGTGCAGAGCACCAGGGTGGGCTTCCTGACCGGCCCATGCTTAGAAAAGTCACAGAAACTTCTGTGCCTCAGTTTCCTCATCTGTGAAATGAGATCAATAATAGTGATATCTGTCTCAACAGGGTGATTGTGAAGAACAATGAGGTCATCCGTGTGAAGGGAATAGCTAAATGTCTGGCAAAAAGTAAGGGCTCAATATATGTTAGCAGTGATCATTTTCTTATTAAAGAGCCACAAATCTCAAACTCTGGCCTCACTTTAAATTCCTTCAACTGATCTCCTCCCCTCGCTAAGCCTATATTTCACTGTCCATGAAAGGAAACATTTTGAAATAGATCTGGTTTTTCTCCAGGCATGGGGACAGGAAACATGCCCATCAGGGTAGAAGGTGGCTTTTCAGACTATAAAGTTTTAGTCGTCCCCTAGAGACTCTGATGTGCCCCTTAAGGCAGAGGCATCTCCAGGGGAGATTCAGTGTCTCTGACCAGGGAGGCTCCTGAGGTGGGTCAGTGCACAGGGAAGTGGTTTAGAAACAGAAAAATGAAAAAGTTTGAAAATCTCCTATGTGATCTGAGAGGACCCTCTGGGCAGGAGCTCGCAAGAAAAGAGTGAAGAGACCTGAGCACTAGAACGGTTCTGTAACATCTTTGTAAGGTAGCTGTGGATGGACCCAGTCACAAAGTTACTGCACAAGCAAGAGGCCAGATTCCTGTGCCTGTGACCTGTGGTCCCAAAACATGAGCAGCAGAGTTGCCAAGAGAAGTGTCCACATTTCTAGGCTTACCCTGTGTTCTCCCAGCTTTGCAGAGTCTGATCTCTCATTGTGCCTCCAGTCTTCATCACCTTTATAACCTTAAAAAAAGCCTTGGAATTAACTCAGGTGTCCCCTCCTCTGGGACACCCCCCATAACCCCCAAATCCTGCTGTATAGAAAGTTTCTCTCAAAGGGAAGGTGAGAGCAGGGACTCCCTAGTGAACTCCTAGACCCTGCTTATGTGCGGGAGAAACCCTCTTTCTGGATGAAGTACCCCATTCTCGCTGGCTGACTCTCCTCAAACCCTGTCTCATGACTAGGCACTCAGAAAGCAAAGGGAATGACATGTTTCCTTGCCAGGGTCCAGACAAGCTCCGAGACTCAAGTCTTCAATCACCATGGGCCCAGATAGGATTTATATAAAGCAGCAAATGGGGTTCTGGTTTTCAATAATATGGGATAAGTAAACTCCACCCTGTCTCTCCCAGGGAAGGCAACTATAAAACTTGCCCAGAATGCATGGAGCAACTATAACAGGAGATTTCAAAACTTCTGCCTCAGTGACAGAATATTAAACACAACACCAGAAAGCATATTGAAGAACCAAATAAAATACATACCAACTGTATCTAAATGATATTTATAGAGCTCTTTATTCAGCAATAGCAGAATACATACCTTTTCAAGTACACACAGAACATCAACCAAGGTAGACCGTATACTGGGTCACTAAAATAGCACCTTAAAAATTTTAAGAGAATTGAAATCATTTAAGAAATATTCTCTGATCATAATGGAATTAAACTAGAAACCAATAATAGAAAAATAACAGGAAAATCTCTAATCATTGGAAAATTAAACAGCATACTTCTGACTAGTCAATGAAAACCTATCAGGGGACATTAGAAAATATTTTGAACTAAACATAAATGAAAATACAACATACGAAAATGTGTGCTATGCAGCTAGAGCAGTTCCTAGAGGAAAACTCATAGTATTGAATATTAATATAAGGGAAAAAAGAAATCTCAAATTGGATATCAAAACTTCTACTTTAGGAAACTTAAGAGGAGCAAAGAGAACCCCAAATAAGCAGAAGACAAGAAATAATAAAGACAAGAACAGAAACCAATGGAATTTTTAAAAGAAAGTGATAGAACGGTGCCTGTGGCTCAAAGGAGTAGGGCCAGCTCCATATGCCAGAGGTGGTGGGTTCAAACACAGCCCCAGCCAAAAAAAAAAGAAAGCAATAAAGAAAATTAATTAAGCCAATCCAGGTTTTTGAAAAAAATCAATAAAAGTTGTAAACCTTTGTTAAGACTGACAAAGTCAAAAAGAAAGAAGGTGCAAATTACCATAATCAAAAATGAAAGAGGGGTTAGTACTACAAACACCCCAGTATTAAAAAGATAATAAAGGAATACTCATAAAAACTCTATGTACAGAAGGTGGAGCAAGATGGCGGCCGAGTAACAGCTTCCCTGCAATTGGGCACGGTGAGTCTGGGGAGATAAGACTCCAGGCATCTCTGGCTGGTGGGATCTGCCTATAATCATCCCTATGAGGATACAGAGAGTCAGCAAGGGACCTCTGGACCCCAAGAAGAGGACAGAAAAAGTGGAAAACTGGCAAGTGGTTGTGTGTATTCGAATGACCTAATCCTGCCAGCAACTGTAACTACAAGCAGCAGTGAGACTGCAAACCAAAAAGGCCTTCCTGTGAACTGTTTCAGTGTTTTTGGACTTGGCACTCAGTTGAACCGCCTTGGGGAGAGCTTGAACAGGAGTGAGGAGAACTTTGGGCATTGGCTAGGGCCCCAGACTGAGCCACTGAGCCAGACAGAGCTAATAGTGTTCGGCTGTGGGCAGCAGGGAGCAGTTGTGAGAGAACTGCCCTGGCAAGCTCCACCCTCAGGGTCACAGAGCAAGGATTGGGTGGGAGCTAGTAACCTAGTGACTGAACAGCCTAAAGGCAGGGACTGAGCTGCCTTATAGCCTTAACCCTCAAAGGCAGAGTGAGACCGGTTTTGGCACACTGGAGCATCGGGCTGTTGCCTTGGGTAGAGTGCTGTGGCATCACAGCTAATAGCAACCTCAAACTCCTGGGCTTGGCGCTGCCCGGACCTCCATAAGAGCTGCGCTGTGGCCCCCGACAGTGACCCGTGCCCGTCAGGCCTCTGCATGCCCTGAACAGGAACTGCAGGAGCCGCGCAACCCTGCGTCCTCCCTCCTGTACCCACCCTGCCTCCACAACGGCCCGCTTGTCTGGCCAGGGACTCCGGTAGCTACGTGCCCTCCAGAGCCCTCCCTGCCTCTGCGCAGAACCCTTCTCCTGGCCAGAGACTGCTGGAGCCTTGGGCTCTCTGTGCCAAAGTCACTGAGTGCCAGGCACTCCCAGAACTGTGCACACCACCTCCTGCCCTGTTGCTGGATCCAGGTGTGTCACACCCCGGAGCTGCTTGCACAACCAGAACTCCCTGGCTGGGGCAGCCCCAGAGGAACTACACAGGGTCACTCCCTACAAAGATCCAGCAACAATAGAGTGATCCCGCTGGGGTCTAATCTTGGAGAGACATCTCCCCAACTCTGAGGATGGCCAGAGGCAACAGTGAAAAACAATCATGAGGCGAAATCAACAGAAAAACTCTGGCAATATGAATAATCAGAGTGGATAAACTCCCCCAAGGATCAATGGGGCAGAAACAGCACCAGATCCCATGCCCAAATAAATAGCTGAGATGTCAGATCGAATTCAGAATCTGGATAGCAAATAAGATCGAATTAGAATTCCAAGCAGTAACCCAAAAGATATCTCAAGAATTCAACAAATTCAAACAACAAATGACCAAAGATTTTGACACATTGAGACAAGAAGTTGCAGCCCTCAAAAATCTGAGAAACACAGTAGAATCCCTCAGTAACAGAATGGAGCAAGCAGAAGAAAGGATTTCTGACACTGAAGACAAAGCTTTTGAATGCTCCCAAACTCTCAAAGAGGAAGAGAAATGGAGGGCAAAAACAGATCACTCTCTCAGAGAGCTCTGGGATAATTCGAAGAAAACCAATATTTGTCTTATAGGGATCCCTGAAAGCAACAAAGTGGCTTCACAAGGCACAGAGTCTCTTCTCCATGAGATTATGAAGGAGAACTTTCCAGACATGCCAAGAGATTCTGAAATTCAGATAGCTGACAGTTTCAGAACTCCAGCACGACTCAACCCAAATAAGACATCCCCCAGACACATTATAATCAATTTCACTAAAGTTAATATGAAGGAGAAAATTCTGAAAGCAGCCAGGTGAAAGAAAACCATCACCTACAAGGGCAAGAATATTAGAATAACTGCAGATCTCTCTGCTGAAAACTTTCAAGCTAGAAGAGGATGGTCATCGACTTTTAATCTCCTAAAACAAAATAACTTTCAACCCAGGATCCTGTACCCAGCTAAACTGAGTTTCATTTATGATGGAGAAATTAAATACTTCAATGACATTCACATCTTGAAGAAATTTGCCATAACTAAACCAGCTCTCCAGGATATTCTCAGACCTCGCCTCCATAAAGACCAGTGTAATCCTCCACCACAAAAGTAAACCCACCCAGAAAATTCTGATCAAATTCCAACATCCACAATCACAAAAGGAATAAAAATGTCCACTGGACTCTCGAAAGGCTTATCAATATTCTCAATTAATGTGAATGGTTTAAATTGTCCTCTAAAGAGGCACAGGTTGGCTGACTGGATACAAAAATTCAAGCCAGATATCTGCTGCATATAAGAATTGCATCTTACATTAAAAGACAAATATACACTCAAGGTGAAGGGATGGTTATCTATACTCCAGGCAAATGGAAAGCAGAAAAAAGCAGATGTTGCTATCCTATTCGCAGACGCAATAGGCTTTAACCCAACTGAAATAAGGAAGGATAAGGATGGACACTTCATATTTGTTGAAGGTAATACTCAATATGATGAGATCTCAATTATTAAAATTATGCACCCAACCAGAACGCACCTCAATTTATAAGACAAACTCTAACAGACATGAGCAACTTGATTTCCTCCAGTTCCATAGTATTTGGAGATTTTAACACCCCTTTAGCAGTGCTGGATAGATCCTCCAAAAAGAAGCTAAGCAAAGAAATTTTAGATTTAAACTTAACCATTCAACATCTGGACTTAACAGACATCTACAGAACATTTCATCCCAACAAAACTGAATACACATTCTTCTCATCCGCCCACGGAACATTCTCCAAAATCAACCACATCCTAGGCCACAAATCTAACCTCAGCAAATTTTAAAAAATAGAAATTATTCCTTGCATCTTCTCAGACCACCATGGAATAAAAGTTGAACTCAATAACAACAGGAATCTGCATACCCATACAAAAACATGGACAGTAACAACCTTATGATATCTTAGGATAGATGGGTTATAGATGAGATTAAGAAGAAAAATCACCAAATCACCAAAACAACAGTCAAGACACAAATTACCAGAACCTCTGGGATACTGCAAAGGCAGTCCTAAGAGAGAAATTTATAGCACTGCAAGCCTTCCTCAAGAAAATGGAAAGAGAGGAAGTTAATAACTTAATGGGACAACTCAAGCAACTGGAGAAGGAAGAACACTCCAACCCCAAACACAGCAGAAGAAAAGAAACAACCAAAATCAGAGCAGAATTAAATGAAATTGAAAACAAAAGAATTATACAACAGATCAATAAATCCACAGGTTGGTTTTTTGAAATGATCAATAAAATAGATAAACCTTTGGCCAACCTAACCAGGAAAAAAGAATAAAATTTCTAATTTCATCAATCAGAGATGGTAATGATGAAATAACAACAGACCCCTCAGAAAGTCAAAAAATCCTTAATGAATACTATAAGAAACTCTACTCTCAGAAATATGAAAGAAATTGACCAATACCTGGAAGTATGCTATCCACCAAGACTTTGCCAGAATGAAGTGGAAATGTTGAACAGGCCTAAATCAAGTTCTGAAATAGCATCAACTATACAAAATCTCCCTAAAAATAAAAGCCCAGGACCAGATGACTTTACGTCAGAATTCTACCAAACCCTTAAAGAAGAACCAGTACCTGTATTACTAAACCTTTTCCAAAATATAGAAAAAGAAGGAATATTACCCAACACATTCTACAAAGCAAACATCGCCTTAATCCCCAAACCAGGGAAAGACCAACAAGAAAAGAAAATTATAGACCAATATCACTAGTGAATATTGATGCTAAAATATTCAATAAGATCCTAACAAACAGAATCCAACAACACATCAAAAAAATTATACACCACAACCAAGTGGGATTTATCCCAGGGTCTCAAGGCTGGTTCAATGTACATAAATCTATAAATGTAATTCAGCACACAAACAAACTAAAAAATAAGGATCATGTGTTCTTTCAATTGATGCAGAAAAGCTTTTGATAATATCCAGCATCCCTTCATGATCAGAACACTTAAGAAAATTGGTATAGAAGGGACACTTCTTAAACTAATAGAGGCCATCTACAGCAAACCCACAGCCAATATCGTATTAAATTGATATTGAGTTAAATTGAAATCATTTCCACTTAGATCAGCAACCAGGCAAGGTTGTCCATTGTCTCCATTGCCCTTTAACATTGTAATGGAAGTTTTAGCCATTGCAATTAGGGAAGAAAAGGTGATCAAGGGTATCCACACTAGAAAAACACTAGGGATTCTACTACAAAACTTTTAGAAGTGATCAAGGAATACAGCAATGTCTCAGGCTACAAAATCAACACCCATAAATCTGTAGCCTTTATATATACCAACAACAACCAAGCCAAGAAAACAGTCAAGGACTCTATTCTTTTCACAATAGTGCCAAAGAAGATGAAATATTTGGGAGTATACCTAACAAAGGACGTGAAAGATCTCTACAAAGAGAACTATGAAACTTTAAGAAAAGAAATAGCTGAAGATGTTAACAAATGGAAAAACATACCATGCTCATGGCTGGGAAGAATCAACATTGTTAAAATGTCTATACTACCCAAAGCAATATACAATTTTAATGCAATTCCTATCAAAGCTCCATTGTCATATTTTAAAGATCTTGAAAAAATAATCCTTTGTTTTATATGGAATCAGAAAAAAAAACTCGAATAGCCAAAACATTACTCAGCAATAAAAACACAGCAGAAGGCAGTTCAACTGAGTGCCAAGTCCATAGACACCAAAACAGTTCACAGGTAAGGCCTTTCCGGTTTGCAGTCTCGCTGCTCCTGAACTTATAGTTGCGGGCGGGTTTAGACCGATTGAACACATGCGCTGGTTTTCCACTGTTTTAGTCCTCCTCTTGGGGTCCAGAAGTCTCTCGCTGACTCTCTGTATCCTCACAGGGGTGATGATAGGCAGATCCCACCAGCCAGAGGTGCCTGGAGTCCTATCTCCCCAGACTCACAGTGCCCAGATGCAAGGAAGCTGTTACTCAGATGCCATCCTGCTCTCCTCCCTCACAATCGCCAAAATATGGAAACAGCCTAAATGCCCACCAACCCAGGAATGGATTAACAAGCTGTGGTATATGTATACCATGGAATACGATTCAGCTATTAAAAAAAATGGAGACTTTACATCCTTCATATTAACCTGGATGGAAGTGGAAGACATTATTCTTAATAAAGCATCACAAGAATGGAGAAGCATGAATCCTATGTACTCAATTTTGATATGAGGACAATTAATGACAATTAACGTTATGGGGGGGAGGAAAAGCAGAAAGAGGGACAGAGGGAGGGGGGTGGGGCCTTGGTGTATGTCACACTTTATGGGGGCAAGACATGATTGCAACAGGGACTTTACCTAACAATTGCAAACACTGAAACTGGACCCACACCTTTCCCCACTCACAAAAATTGATTCAAGATGGATAAAGGACTTAAATTTAAGGCATGAAACAATAAAAATCCTCCAAGAAAGCATAGGAAAAACACTGGAAGATATTGGCCTGGGGAAAGACTTCATGAAGAAGACTGCCATGGCAATTGCAACAACAACAAAAATAAACAAATGGGACTTCATTAAACTGAAAAGCTTCTGTACAGCTAAGGAGACAATAACCAAAGCAAAGAGACAACCTACACAATGGGAAAGGATATTTGCATATTTTCAATCAGACAAAAGCTTGATAACTAGGATCTATAGAGAACTCAAATTAATCCACATGAAAAAAGCCAACAATCCCTTATATCAATGGGCAAGAGACATGAATAGAACTTTCTCTAAAGACGACAGACGAATGGCTAACAAACACATGAAAAAATGTTCATCATCTCTATATATTAGAGAAATGCAAATCAAAACAACCCTGAGATATCATCTAACCCCAGTGAGAATGGCCCACATCACAAAATCTCAAAACTGCAGATGCTGGCGTGGATGTGGAGAGAAGGGAACACTTTTACACTGCTGATGGGACTGCAAACTAGTACAACCTTTCTGGAAGGACGTATGGAGAAACCTCAAAGCACTCAAGCTAGACCTCCCATTTGATCCTGCAATCCCATTACTGGGCATCTACCCAGAAGGAAAAAAATCCTTTTATCATAAGGACACTTGTACTAGACTGTTCATTGCAGCTCAATTTACAATCGCCAAAATGTGGAAACAGCCTAAATGCCCACCAACCCAGGAATGGATTAACAAGCTGTGGTATATGTATACCATGGAATACTATTCAGCCATTAAAAAAAATGGAGACTTTACATCCTTCGCTGGATGGACGTGGAAGACATTATTCTTAGTAAAGCATCACAAGAATGGAGAAGCATGAATCCTATGTACTCAATTTTGATATGAGGACAATTAATGACAATTAAGGTTATGGGGGGGGAAGCAGAAAGAGGGACGGAGGGAGGGGGCTGGGGCCTTGGTGTGTGTCACACTTTATGGGGGCAAGACATGATTGCAAGAGGGACTTTACCTAACAATTGCAATCAGTGTAACCTGGGTTATTGTACCCTCAATGAATCACCAACAATAAAATAATAATAATAATAATAATAATAAATTGCAATCAGTGTAACCTGGCTTATTGTACCCTCAATGAATCCCCAACAATAAAAAAAAAATAATAAAATAAATAATAAAAAAACACATCAGGAGGAATCATGCTACCAGACCTGAGACTGTACTATAAATCGATAGTGATCAAAACAGCATGGTATTGGCACAAAAACAGAGAAGTAGATGTCTGGAACAGAATAGAGAACCAAGAGATGAATCCAGCTACTTACTGTTATTTGATCTTTGACAAGCCAATTAAAAACATTCAGTGAGGTAAAGATTCCCTATTTAACAAATGGTGCTGGGTAAACTGGCTGGCAACCTGTAGAAGATTGAAACTGGACCCACACCTTTCACCATTAACTAAGATAGACTCTCACTGGATAAAAGATTTAAACTTAAGACATGAAACTATAAAAATACCTGAAGAACGTGCAGGGAAAACTCTTGAAGGAATCGGCCTGGGTGAATATTTTATGAGGAGGACTCCCCAGGCAATTGAAGCAGTATCAAAAATACACTACTGGGAACTGATCAAACTAAAAAGCTTCTGCACAGCCAAGAACATAGTAAGTAAAGCAAGCAGACAGCTCTCAGAATGGGAGAAAATATTTGCAGGTTATACCTCCGATAAAGGTCTAATAACCAGAATCCACAGAGAACGCAAACATATTAGCAAGAAAAGAACACGTGATCCCAACTCGGGGTGGGCCAGGGACTTGAAGAGAAACTTCTCTAAAGAAGATAGATGCACGATCTACAAACACATGAAAAAAAGCTCATTATCCTTAATCATCAGAGAAATGCAAATCAAAACTACTTTGAGATAGCACCTAACCCCAGTAAGAGTAGCCCACATAACAAAATCCCAAAACCAGAGAAGTTGGCGTGGATGTGGAGAAAAGGGCACACTTCTACACTGCTGGTGGGAATGTACACTAATACATTCCTTCTGGAAGGATGTTTGGAGAATACTTAGAGACCTAAAAATTGATCTGCCATTCGATCTTGTAATTCCTTTACTAGGTTCATACCCAGAAGACCAAAAATCACAATATAACAAAGACATCTATACCAGAATGTTTATTGCAGCCCAATTCATAATTGCCAAGTCATGGAAGAAGCCCAAATGCCCATCGACCCACGAATAGACTAGCAAATTGTGGTACATGTATACCATGGAATATTATGCAGCCTTAAAGAAAGATGGAGACTTTACCTCTATTATGTTTACATGGATGGAGCTGGAACATATTCTTCTTAGCAAAGTATCTCAGGAATGGAAGAAAAAGTATCCAATGTACTCAGCCCTACTATGAAGCTAAATTATAGCTTTCACATGAAGGCTATAACCCAACTATAGGACAAGACTATGAGGAAAGGGCCAAGGAAGGGGAAGAGAAGGGGGAGGTTAGGGTGGAGGGAACGTAATGGGTGGGGCCACACCTATGGTGCATCTTAGAATGGGCACAGGCGAAACTTACTAAAGGCAGAATACAAATGTCTACATACAATAACTAAGAAAATGCCATGAAGGCTATGTTGAACAGTTTGATGAGAATATTTCAGATTGTATATGAAACCAGCACGTTGTACCCCTTGATTGCACTAATGTACACAGCTATGATTTAACAATAAAAAAAAGAAAAAAACTCTATGTACATACATTTGCCAGTTTATATGAAATAAACTAATTCTTCAATAGCTGTAAACTATAAAATTCACCTGAGAAGACATAGGTAACTTGAATAGTCCAATAATAATACAAAAAATAGGTTTTATAGTTAAGAACCTTACAAAAAGAATTCTCCCAGCCTGGATAAATTCACTTTAGAATTCTGTCAAACAATTAAAGAAGAAATAACATCAATAACATCAATTTTATGGTCTCTTTCAGAAAATAGACAAAGTGGGAATATATCCCAATCATTTTATTAGGCCAGCATTACCCTGATATTAAAATTAAGTAAAGATAATGTATTTAAAAGGAAACCAGAGACCAGCATCCCTCATAAGCATATGCAAAATTCCTCAACAAAATATTTGCAAATTATATTCAGCAATATTTAAAAAGAATACTGCATAGCAATCAAGAGGCATTTTCTCTAGAAATGTAAGGCTGGTTTGGTATGCAATCAATGTAATCTGCAAGTTAACAATCTAAGTAAGAAACACCAGGCGGCGCCTGTGGCTCAGTGAGTTGGGCGCCGGTCCCATATGCCAAGGGTGGTGGGTTCAAACCCAGCCCCGGCCAAACTGCAACAAAAAAAATAGCCGGGCATTGTGGCGGGCGCCTGTAGTCCCAGCTGCTCAGGAGGCTGAGGCAAGAGAATCACATAAGCCCAAAAGCTGGAGGTTGCTGTGAGCTGTGTGACGCCATGGCACTCTACCGAGGGCAGTAAAGTGAGACTCTGTCTCTACAAAAAAAATCCAAAAAAAAAAAAGAAACACCAGTTGATCATATTAATTGGTAAAGAAAAATTATTTGACAAAATTCAACATTTATTTATTTATAAACTTCTAGTAAACTAAAAAGAGAAGGTAACTTCCTTGGTCTGATACAGGACATCCATAAAGTGTCTGCAGCTGCCGTTACACTCAGTGGTGAATGTGGTAGGCAGAATCCTCAGATGGCCTTTGCCTTAGACCAGGGGTCCTCAAACTGCGGCCCACAGGCCACATGAGGCGGTGTGATTGTGTTTGTTCCCGTTTTGTTTTTTTACTTCAAAATAAGATATGTGCAGTGTGCATAGGAATTTGTTCATAGTTTTTGTTTTGTTTTTTTTTTTAACTATAGTCCAGCCCTCCAACGGTCTGAGGGACAGTGAATTGGCCCCCTGTTTAAAAAATTTGAGGACACCTGCCTTAGACTGAAGAGAACTACGCCTTCCTTTTAACAGTGGGTGGGATCTGTGAGTACTACAGGGAGTCACATGGCAAAGGTAATTTATAGATAGTAATTAGAGTATAATCAGTTGACTATTGATATCCTAGGCAATCAGTTGCCATATCCTGTCATAAGCTAATTAAATGAGATCCTATTTATGTTAATCAAAACAGAAAGTATCCTAGGAAGGCCTGACCTAATCAGGTGAGCCCTTTAAAAAAGAGCCTAGAGTTCAGAGATAAAAGTCAAAGAAGTTTGAAGTAATAGTAAAAATACTCCTCTATCAGCCTTGAAAGAGCAAGCTGCCATGTAGTGCAGAGGGTCATAGGGCAGCAAATGGGTACTAGCTCCAAATCTCTGAAGGTCTTGGTCCTACAACCACAAGGCACATGACACTTCAACTTTAACCTGGCATGACCCTGAGGAGAAGGCCCAGCTAAGCCACAGCCAGATTCCTGACCCACAAGAAATGTGAGGTAATACATTTCTGTTGTTTCCAGCTGCTAAATTTGTGATAGTTTTTGTTATATGGCAAAAGCAAATGAATAGAGCAGTGAAAGACTGCTTTCTTCCTAAATTGGGAATGAGGTAAGGATGTCCACTCTCACCAATCCTATTTAACATTATACCAGAAATCCTGGACAGTACAATAAGGCAAGAAAGAAAAAGAAAAGGAAAACTGATTGAAAAGAAAAAAACAAAACTCACTTTTTCATGTAACACATAGAAAATCCAAAGAAATCTACCCACTCCAAGTGAGTTTAGGAGGGTCCAAGGATACAATGCCAGCATGAAAAAATCAATTGTATTTATATGTTCTAGCAATGTAAAATTAGAAATTAAAATAAACCATTTATATTAGCTCCAAAACAAATGAAATACTTAGGATATAAACCTAACAAAATATATACAGTTGTCCCTCTATATCCATGGGTTCAGCATCCAGGGACTCAATCAAATAAGGATTGAAAATATTCAGGAACAAACTGTAGAAATGATCCCTAAAGGATCACAGCACCAGCCACATACGCCAAGGGTGACGGGTTCCAACCTGGCCTGGACCAGTTAAACAACGATGATTACTGCAACAAAAAATAACGGGGCATTGTGACGGCCACCTGTAGTCCCAGCTACTCAGGAGGCTGAGGCAAGAGAATCACTTAAGCCCAAGAGTTGGAGGTTGCTGTAGGCTGTGACACCACTGCACTCTACCAAGGATGATATAGTGAGACTCTGTCTCAGAAAAAAAAAAAAAGAAAGAAAGAAAAAAAAGAAAAGAAAATATTCAGGAAAAAATTCCACACAGTTCTAAAAAGCAAAACTTGAATTTACCACACACTAAATACTACATTGAACCTATGTGAATAAAGTGATGCGTAGGCATTGTGTTAGGTATTGTAAGTAATCTAGAGATGATTTAAAGTAGGCAGGAGGGTGATTGTAGATTACATGCAAGTACTACACCATTTTATACGAGGAACTTGAGAACACATGGATGTTAGGGGTTGAGGGACATTCCGTGGACACCGAGGAACGACTGTACAGAATCCATATGCTTAAAACTACAAAATAATGATTTAAAAAAAAACAAAACAAAGAAGGCCCCAGTGAGTAGAAACACCTACTGTGTTCATAGATTGAAAGACTTAACATAGTAAAGATGGCACTTCTCTCAAAATTTACTTATATTTTTTAAAACAATTCTAATTGAAACACCAAGAGAATGTTTTAGTAAATACAGAAAGCTGATTCAAAAATGTATTTGGGAAGGCAAAGGAACTAGAATAAAACAATTTTGAGGAAGAAGAATAAAGTCAGAAGAATCAGTCTATACAATTTTAAGATGACTTATCTTTTTAACAAATGGTATTGGAACATTTGGACACCCATATGCAAAATAAATGCACCTCAACCTAAAATCTTACACCTTACTTAAAAATTAACACGAAATGTGTCATACATCTGAATGCAGAATATAAAACTGTAGTTTCTTAGAAGAAACCAGATAAAATATCCATGATGAGGTTAGACAGAGTTCTGCTGAAATTAAAAATCTGTCAACCCAGAATCCTGTATCCAGCAGAAACATCCTCCAGAAACTAAAAGGAAATCAAGATTTTCTCCAATAAAGGAAAACTAGAAGAATATGTCATTACCAGATCCTAAAAAAACAAACAAAAAAAACTACAATAAGTGTTTGAAACACAAAGCGGTGGATAAAGAAGAAATCTTAGAACATCAGAAGGGAAGAAAGAACAACATAAAAAATAAAAATATAGGTAAAGGCTCGGCTCCTGTAGCTCAGTGAGTAGGGCGCCAGCCACATACACCAAAGGTGGCAGGTTCAAGCCCAGCCCCAGCCTGCTAAACTACAATGACATCTGCAAATAAAATAAAATAAAATAAAATGGCTGGGCATTGTGGTGGGCACCTGTGGTCTCAGCTACTTAGGAGGCTGAGGCAAGAGAATAGTTTGAGCCCAAGAGTTTGAGATTGCTGTGAGCTGTGATGCCACAGCACTCTACTCAGGGTGACATAGTGAAACCTTGTCTTGCAAAAAATAAAATTAAAGTAAAAATATAGGTAAATATAATACACTTTCCTTTTGCTCTTGAGTTTTCTAGTTATGTTTGACAATCAAGGCAAACATTATAACAGATCAAATTGAAGTCCTAAGATAGCAATAATTACATTAAATGTATGTAGTCTAAATATACCAGTTAAAAAGAAGAGATTGGCAGAGTGTAAAAAAAAAAAAAAAAAAAAAAAACATGATCTCATTATTCCATTCACCATGAGTGGGAAAAAAAGCTGATTTCAAGCTGTCTCATACTGTATGATTCTATTTATAGAACATTCTCAAAATGAAAAAAAGGTATAGAGATGGAGATGAAATGAGGGTACCCCAGGAAGGGGTACAACGTTCCTCTCCAACCCCTGGACTGTGACTATAAAGGGAAATACAGAGAGATCACACAGAAATGAAGTAACTCAGTACTGTGATTGTGGTGCCATTCACGCAAATCTATGCATGTGATAAAGTGACAGAACTGTACCCACACATTGTGTATAGTTACACATGTGATTTGATGTCACACTATAGTTCATAGATATAACCACTGAAGGCTGGTTGAAAAGGCTATGCCAGACTTTTGTGTACTATCTTTGCAACTTCTGTGAAGCTATAATTGTTTTAAAATAAAAAGTTAAAAACAAAAAGTTCCTGCTAGAAGAATGAAAAGACAACCTACAAAGTGGGAGGAAAAAAATTGCAGATCACATATCTGAATGTGATATTCAGAGTATGGTAAGAACTCTTCAGAAGACAGTAAGAAGAACACAAGCAAGCCAATTCAAAAATGGGCAAAACATCTGAGCTCATATGTCATCAAAGTAGACAGCTTATCACAAACACCTAAATTTTCTTTTCTTTTTTTATTGTTTGTTATAAAGAATTCGGTTACACTGATTGTGTTTGTTAGATAAAGTCCCTCATATAATTGTGTCCTGCCTCCAAGAAGTGTGCCATACACCAAGACCCTCATTCTCTTCCACATTCCCTCCCCCAACTTTCTCATTTCCCCACCCAACCCCTTGTATTAGATCATCTACTGTCTTTCTATTAGAATTGAGTACATTGGATTCTTGCTTCTCCATTCTTATGATGCTTTACTAAGAAGAATGTGTTTCAACTCCACTCAGGTTAATACAAAAGATGTAAAGTCTCCATCTTTTTTAATGGCCAAATAGTATTCCATGGTGTATGTATACCACAGCTTTCTAATCCATTCCTGGGTTGATGGGCATTTAGGTTGTTCCCACATTTTGACGATTATAAATTGAGCTGTGATAAACAGCCTAGTGCAAATGTCCTTAGGACAAAATGATTTTTTTTCTTCTGGGAAGATGCCTAGTAATAGGATTACAGGATCAAATGGGAGATCTAATTTGAGTTCTTTGAGGATTCTCCATACTTCCTTCCAAAAGGTTGTATTAGTTTGCAGTCCCACCAGCAGAAACACCTAAATTTTCAGGAAAATACGTTAACATCATTAATTTGCAGGGAAATATAAATTAAAACCACAATAAAATACCAAACTCTCCTATTACAATGGCAAATACTAAAAAATCCTGACCATATCAAAGTTGATGAGAATGTGGAACAATTGGAGCTTAACACTTCCGGGTAGGAATGAAAGATGGTGCAACCTCTTTGTGAAGGAGTGAAACACATCCCTGACATTAGACCCAGACATTCCACTCTGGGGCATATTCAGGAGAAACTAAAGCATTTGCCCACATGAAGACCCATATAGGTACACTAATGATTCAGCAGCTCTATGCATAACCACCAAAGACTAGAAAGAGTCCAAATGCCCACCAAAGAGCAAATGGATAAATTTGGTGTATGTATGCAATGAAATACACTCCAAAATAAATGAAGAAATTATACACACAAAAATGTGGATGAATCTCTAAATAATTATCAGTGAAAGAAACCAGATGGCCCCTCCAGTGCATTTACTATATGATTCTATTTGTAGAAAATTCTAGAAAGTGCAAATTAATTTATAAGGATAAAAAGACCAATCTGTAGTGGCCTTGGGAGACAAAAAGGGGAATAAGGTAGGTAAGAAATTGTATAAGGGCATGTACATATTCATAGGGGCATGAACATTTTAGGGCAATATATCTACTCATTATCTTGATTGTAGTGATGATTTTATGGATATATACATACATCAGAATATCAAGTTGTAGTGTTTAAATATGTACTTTTATTGTATATTAGTGCAACTTTAGCTTTTTTTTTTTTGAGACAGAGTCTTACTTTGTCACCCTCAGTAGAGTGCCATGGCATCACAGCTCACAGTAACCTCAAACTCTTGGGCTTAACCAATTCTCTTGCCTCAGCTTCCTGAGTAGCTGGGGCCATAGGTGCCAGCCACAACACCTGGTGATTTTTAGAGATGAGGTCTTGCTCTGGCTCAGGGTAGTCTCAAACTCATGAGCTCAGGCTATCTGTCCATCTCCGCCTCCCAGAGTGCTGGGATTACAAGCATGAGCCACTGTGTCCAGCTGCAACTTTAGCTTTTAAAGGTTTCCTTTCCTTTTTTTTTTTTTTTCTGAGGCAGAGTCTTACTTTGTTGCCCCAGGCTAGAGTGCCGCAGTGTTACACTCACAGCAATCTCAAACTCCTGGGCTCAAGCAATCCTCTTGCCCAGTGATTTTTCCAACTGGTATGGAGTATACCGAAAAATTTTTAAAGATCATTAATTAAAATATTTTTGAAAAATGTACAAAGCACAGTAAGTATATATATATATATTACTCTTTTTGGGATCAACATAATTTAAGTGTGATGCAAAGATTTAACTATACCTTCCAGTGTGCCATGAGATTTAAAAGGTTGAAAAACACTGCTATTGCCTCAGCCTTCCAAGTCTCTGGGGCTACAGGCATGCACCACCATGCCCAGCTAATTTTTTCTATTTTTTTATTAAATCATATTCACATAGATCATGTACACATTAATGCACTTATGAGGTACAATGTGCTGATTTCATATAGAATTAGGAACGCTTGCATCACACGGGTTAATATATACCTCATCTCGTTTACTTAATTATTTTGTTAAGACATTTATACTCTATACTAATAGATCCGACATATACCCTTGCATTATGCACCATAGGTATGATCGGAAAGAAGTATGGAAAATACTCAGGGATCTAAAAGTAAACCTGGTTAAATAACCTTATGTTGAATGATAGCTGGGTCAGAGATGAGATTAAGAAAGAAATTGCAAAATTTCTGGAACAAAACGAATGAAGACATGAATTATCAGAAACTCTGGGATACCGCAAAGGCACTCCTAAGAGGGAAATTTATAGCACTGCAAGCCTTCCTCAAGAGAACAGAAAGAGAGAAAGTTAACAACTTAATGGGACATCTCAAGCAACTGGAAAAGGAAGAACATTCCAACCCCAAACCCAGTAGAAGAAAAAAAATAACCAAAATTACAGCAGAATTAAATGAAATTGAAAACAAAAGAATTATACAACAGATCAATATATCAAAAAGTTGGTTTTTTGAAAAGGCCAATAAAATAGATAAACCTCTGGCTAACCTAATCAGAAAAAAAAAAGAGTAAAATCTCTAATTTCATCAATCAGAAATGACAAAGATAAAATAACAACAGACTCCTCGGAAATTCAAAAAATCCTTAATGAATATTACAAGAAACTTTATTCTCAGAAATATGAAAATCTGAAGGAAATTGACCAATACTTGGAAGCACATCACCTTCTAAAACTTAGCCAGAATCAAGTGGAAATGTTGAACAGGCCCATATCAAGTTTGGAAATAGCATCAACCATCTGAAATCTCCCTAAAAAGAAAAGCCCAGGACCAGATGGCTTCACATAAAAATTCTACCAAACCTTTAAAGAGGAACTAGTACCTATATTACTCAACCTGTTTCAAAAATGTAGAAAAATAAGGAAGACTACCCAACACGTTCTATGAAGCAAACATCACCCTGATCCCCAAACCAGGAAAAGACCCAACAAGAAAAAAATATATATAGACCAATATCACTAATGAATATAGATGCAAAAATATTCAACAAGATCCTAACAAACAGAATCCAGCAACACATCAAACAAATTATACATCATGACCAAGTCAGTTTTATCCCAGGGTCTCAAGGTTGGTTCAATATCTATAAAACTATAAGTACAATTCAGCACATAAACAAATTAAAAAACAAAGACCATATGATTTTCTCAATTGATGCAGAAAAAGCTTTTGATAATATCCAGCATCCCTTCATGATCAGAACACTTAAGAAAATTGGTATAGAAGGGACATTTCTTACACTGATAGAGGCCATCTACAGCAAACCCACAGCCAATATCGTATTGAATGGAGTTAAATTGAAATCATTTCCACTCAGATCAGGAACCAGACAAGGCTGCCCATTGTCCCCACTGCTCTTTAACATTGTAATGGAAGTTTTAGCCATTGAATTACGGAAGAAAAGGCGATCAAGAGTGTCCATATAGGGTCAGAAGAGATCAAACTTTCACTCTTCGCAGATAATGTGCTTGTATATCTGGAAAACACCAGGGATTCTACTACAAAACTCTTAGAAGTGATCAAGGAATACAGCAGCATCTCGGGTTACAAAATCAACATTCATAAATTGGTAGCCTTTATATATACCAACAATAGTCAAGCTGAAAAAACAGTTAAACACACTATTCCATTCACAGTAGTGCCAAAGAAGATGAAATATTTGGGAGTTTATCTAACAAAAGACATGAAAGATCTCTATGAAGAGAACTATGAAACTCTAAGAAAAGAAATACCTGAAAATGGTAACAAATGGAAAAACATACCATGCTCATGGCTGGGAAGAATCAACATTGTTAAAATGTCCATACTATCCAAAGCAATATACAATTTTAATACAATCCCTATTAAAGTTCCACTGTCATACTTTAAAGATCCTGAAAAAATAATACTTCGTTTTATATGGAATCAGAAAAAACCTTGAATAGCCAAAACAAAAGCAAAGGAAAACAAAGCAGGAGGAATCACGCTACCTAACCTCAGACTATACTATAAATAGGTAGTGAGCAAAACAGCATGGTATTGGCACAAAAACAGAGAAGTAGATGTCTGGAACAGAATAGAGAATCAAGAGATGAATCCAGCTACTTACCGTTATTTGAGCTTTGACAAGCCAATTAAAAACATTCAGTGGGGAAAAGATTCCCTATTTAACAAATGGTGCTGGGTGAACTAGCTGGCAACCTGTAGAAGACTGAAACTGGACCCACACCTTTCACCATTAACTAAGATAGACTCTCACTGGATTAAAGATTTAAACTTAAGACATGAAACTATAAAAATATTAGGAGAGAGTGCAGGGAAAACCCTTTAAGAAATCGGTCTGGGCGAGTATTTTATGAGGAGGACCTCCCAGGCCATTGAAGCAACTTCAAAAATACACTACTGGGAACTGACCAAACTAAAAAGCTTCTGCACAGCCGAGAACACAGTAAATAAAGCAAGCAGACAGCCCTCAGCATGGGAGAAGATATTTGCAAGTTATGTCTCTGACAAAGGTTTAATAACTAGAATCCACAGAGAACTCATACGTAATAGCAAGAAAAGAACAAGTGATCCCATTGCAGGCTGGGCAAGGGACTTGAAGAGAAACTTCTCTGAAGAAGACAGGCACACAGCCTACAGACACATGAAAAAGTTCTCAACATCTTTAATCATCAGAGAAATGCAAATCGAAACTACCTTGAGATACCATCTAACTCCAGTAAGATTAGCCCAAATCACAAAGTCCCAAGACCAGAGATGTTGGCGTGGATGTGGAGAAAAGGGAACACTCCTACACTGCTGGTGGGAATGCAAATTAATACATTCCTTTTGGAAAGATGTTTGGAGAACACTTAGAGATCTAAAAATAGATCTGCCATTCAATCCTATAATTCCTCTACTAGGTATATACCCAGAAGACCAAAAATCACATTATAACAAAGATATTTGTACCAAAATGTTTACTGCAGCCCAATTCATAATTGCTAAGTCATGGAAAAAGCTCAAGTGCCCATCGATCCACAAATGGATTAATAAATTGTGGTATATGTACACCATGGAATATTATGCAGCCTTAAAAAAAGATGGAGACTTTACCTCTTTCATGTTTACATGGATAGAGCCGGAACATATTCTTCTTAGTAAAGTATCTCAAGAATGGAAGAAAAAGTATCCAATGTATTCAGCCCTACTATGAAACTAATTTATGGCTTTCATGTGAAAGCTATAACTCAGTTATAACTTAAGAATATGGGGAAGGGGGATAAGGAGGGGAGGGAGTGGGGGGACTTGGGCAGAGGAAGGGTGATTGGTGGGATTACACCTCCAGTGCATCTTACAAAGGTATATGTGAGACTTAGTAAATGTAGAATATAAATGTCTTAACGCAATAACTAAAAAAATGCCAGGAAGGCTATGTTAACCAGTGTGATAAAAATGTGTCAAACTGTTTATAAAAAACAGTGTATGTGCCCCATGATCGCATTAATGTACACAGCTATGATTTAATAATAAATAAAATAAAAGTAAACCTACCATTTGATCCTGCAGTTCCTCTACTAGGTATATATCCAAAAGACCAAAAATCACTTTATAACAAAGATATTTGCAACAGAATGTTTATTGCAGCCCAAATCATAATTGCTAAGTCATGGAAGAAGCCCAAGTGCCAATTGACTCATGAATGGATTAATAAATTGTGGTATATGTACACCATGGAATATTATGCAGCCTTAAAAAAGATGGAGACTTTACCTCTTTTACGTTTACATGGATGGAGCTGGAATATATCCTAATAGTAAAGTATCTCAAGAATGGAAGAGGTATGGTAATTTTTTCTATTTTTAGTAGAGACAGGGTCTTACTCTTGCTCAGCCTGGCTCATAAAAGTTTTTTTTTTTTTTTTAATTGAACACTAAAAAATTTTAAAAAGGACTCTGAACAGATACTTAGGGAAACACATGAAAAGATATTCAATATCACTAACCATTAGGGAAATGCAAATTAAATGCATGATGTGATACTACTGCCCACACATTAGAATGGCTAAGATAAAAATACTGACAAGAATGCAGAATAACTGGAACTCTTTTGCTGGTAGGAAGGGGAAATGTTGCAACCACTCTGGAGAAAGTTTTGACAGCTCCTCATAGAATTAAAAACACACTTACTGTAGTACTCAGCAGTCCCCCTCCTGGGTATTTATCCAAAAGAAATGAAAACTTACATTCACACAAAAGCCTAAACATGAACACTTATAGCAACCCTATGTAAATCACCAAAAACTAGAAACAAGCCAATGTCCTTTAACAGGTGTCTGCTTAAGCAAAGTATAGAGGTCCTGCCCTGGAGGCAGTGTCCGCTAAGACCTGTGGAACTGGTGGTGATCAACTAAAGAAATATAAAGTTAAAAACAAGGGCAAAGAAAGAGACACAAGACAAAGAATAGAATTAAAGGTGGGAATGGAGGGGTCCATTGCCCATTTGTGGGATTCCAGCAATGGCCCAGAGTGTTTGCTCCACTCTGCTTTTATTGAAGTCTATTTGCCCAAAGGGTAAGATGAGGGAGGGAACAAAGATGCCAGCAGTTTCTCTGAGTGAGCGTATCAGCTCCTATTGTTATTATTTAAGAGTTTGACTAGCCCTTGAGAAATCTGAAATCTGAGCCTTGTATTGGGAGAGCCTCCTGCTTGAGATCACACACACAGATTTCTAGGAAGGTGTTAAGCTCTGCTAGTTCCCTGTGGAGTAAAATGCCACTGGCATTAATTCCCTCTGAGGAATTGATAGGCAGGAGGAATTTTCCTTCCATCATACCACCACAGAGGGATAAGGGATATAAGCTCTTCTGTTCAAATCTCAGGACTTGAGCTACTCCCTTGATCTCTGCCCCAGACAAATGCAAATCTCCACAATAGGTATCTGCCTTGACTATTCACTAGGCAGGAAATGACCCAGTTAATGAATCTTTCTACGTCTTTTCCAAAGTCTCTTCTATGATCATTTTTCCTCAGATGCTCACAGACCCAGCAGGAGTGTTTGGAAGCTGTATCCCCAACAGGCTTGAATTTCAGAAAATGCAGGAAGCTTGCTAGCAATGGCTAGCTTAAATTAAAACTAGCTGCCTTTTCTTTGTTCTGATTCATTCAGCTTACTTTTTAATTTTCCTCTTTTTCTGGAGGTGCTTTCCCTTGCCAAGAATGGGGTCTTTGATTCCCATTCTTCCAACACAAAGCACAGGGCATGGAATGGAATACTACTTGGCAATAAAAATGAAGAAACTATTGTAGACACACTTTGGATGAATCATGAACCCATTATGTTGGTTGAAAGAACCCAGGCACAAATGGTTACAAGTTGTATGCCCTACTTATATGAGAGTCTCAAAAAGATAACACTATCATGATAAAGAACTAATCAGTGGTTGCCAGGAGCCATGGTGGGAGGATAAAATCCCTTGCAGGCCTTTGTAGAAATACAGACTCCAGAGCCTCATTCCAAACCTACTTGAAAGAGAATCTTTCGAGTGGGGCCTGGAAGACCACACTTTTAAAATCCCCAGGTGATTCTGATGTGCCTGGAAATTTTAAAAGAACCAAAATTTGGGTGCCACTGCTCATGGGTCCACTTTCTCTCTTAACAAATTCATATGTAAATTATGGGCCAAAAGCCCCATCCCACCTTGTTCCTACTTTATGGATTCAATTTCATACCAGCTTTGCCCTGGACACCACAGCACTGCTCAAAAGAACAAGTCCAATATTCATTAGCTATGCAATAATAAGTTTTGTTTACCAGATCCATATTGAAGTATAGTATTAATACTCTTGTAGTTGTAAGGATGAAGTATAAGGAAAATTCTTTGTGAGATTTTATATAATTCAGTCATCCATCACTTATCAAGCATCTGCTCTACACTAAGATGCTGGGCTACAGAGATGATCAGGGTCTCAATGACCAGATGTCTCTCCTCCAAGAGTGATTTGGGAGCCCAGGATCCTACCATCCTGTGACTCTCACCTTCAGCACTGAGCCCCCAGGCTTGTCAACTTAGGGAAATAATGTGGAAGATGGTGTAAGAGCTTTCTTTTGTTTTGTTTTTGTTTTGTGAAGGCTAGAAGAAGCGCTCATATTCTGTTGGCTAAAGACTCTAGTCATGACCCATCTAGCTGTAAGGGAGGAAGGAAAACACCTAGCTGTGTGCTCAGAGAGAAGAGAATTGGTGACAGCTAGTCTCTGCTGTAGCATCATTAAATCCTGTTATTTAATTAAGTACTGTTCAACCCCTTCCTGCTAATATCTTCTGAGCTCTACCCAGGGATCCCCTCACACACACTCACCCCGTGCACTTATCAAATACACCACACACGTTTCTTCTGTTCTTTAGGGCTGTGGTCCCCAACCCTGGGCCACAGACCTGTAGCAATCTGTCGTCTGTTAGGATCCTGGCTGCACATCATCACTGCCTGAGCTCTGCCTCCTGTCCCAACCCCCTACCCACCCACCCAACCCTGCCTGCCTGCCCCTGGTCCATGGAAAACTTGTCTTCTGTGAATCCAGTCCCTACCACCAAGCAGTTGGGAACCCCTGTTTTAGGGAATTGGGGTAGTGAAATTAAATCCAATGATGTTGCAAAAAGATAACCAAATTTGCAAATACATTTTCCCCCAGCCAGAAAAGTATTCTTTGCTCAATTGGGTGCTTCTCTGAGGTGAGGCCGCCTCTGCATCCCAGACTGCACAGTTGTGGGGGAGCTGAGATCCAAGCACCAGTGGGCTGCCAGGAACAGACGGCCTCCAGCAACCCCTCTCCTGTCTGTCTCTTCTTTCACCTTCATCCAAAGATTTTCACAAGCAAATCCACCTGATCCATATCTAGAAGGGGCCAGCAATGAACCACTGTGGGAGGTAGGAAGCCTCTGCCCCCTGTCCTTGAGGGGCTGCTGCTGTCTTCTCCAATGTGGCCCAACCCAGCCACGGGCAGGGAACCTGGGACAGAGCCACACCAGGCAGCCATAGAGGAGAAGGTGGCTTGAATCAATAGAATTGACTTTGCTCCCCAGAAATGTCACTTATTAGGTGAGAAATGTTGAACAATTAACTTAAACTCTACAAGCCCCGGTTTCTTTATCTAAAAAGATGGCTGTATCAATCCTAATATGAAACCAGTACATGAACAAATATACACCCACAAGAGCAAAACACAATTAAACTCAAGTGGGGGGTGGGAGGCATTGGTGTGCTCTCACCTAACAGGCATTACGTAAGGTTCACAGCACACCTCCTGGATGAGGGACACAACTAGAACTTGGACTTAGCCTAACAGATGCAAACAATGTAACCTAATCATCTGTTGCCTCTTATTAATCTGAAATAAATTTTTAAAAGGTGGGTACAATACCCACCTCACATCACAAGGCCTAAGGGGGACGCTACACACGGTTGCTCAGCACCAGAGCCTCGGTGCTGCCGTTGTTCTTGCCACTCTCCAGCAAATGCCTTGCCTGTCCTGCATCCATCCATTCCTTCATTTACTTGTCCAGTTCTCAACAAGCCATTCTTAAGCTCAGATCTTGGGCTAGGCTGTGTCCTCGGTGCTAAAGATTCACTCCCAGCCTCAGAGGCAATCACTGCAACACGGAGTGATATGTGTTATGACGGAGCCTTGTGTGCGAGCTTGGGATGCATGGGAGAAAGAGTAAGATCTTTGGCTGGGGAGGCAGGCGAGGAGGGGTCCTGCGAGTTGCGTGTAAGCATGACTAGCTCACCACACGGGCGAGTTGGCAGCAGGCCTTCCTGGATGAAGGAACAGCACAGGCAAGGACGCAGAGCATTAACACCGTGCAGCACTTTTCAATAGCAGGGAGTGCACCCTGAGAGAGAGTGGGGGGAAGGCAGGAGGTGATGTGCTCTGGAACTTCTGGGGAACAAATCACCATGGACTACCTGCTTGCTCTACATTAAGGACATTAAACTTGACCCTGAAGGCAGAGAGGCACCATCAGAATGTCTGAGGCAAGGGAGCGGCACGCTCAGATTGGTTTTTCAGAACAGTAATCTGGCAGCCAGGTGGACACCAGTGCTAAGGGGACAAGCCCAGGGCCATGAGAATTCTGGTGGAGGGCATTTCAGTGACAAGGACCAAGGGGATGTAGTGACATTTGGGATGGAGACAGAGGCCTGATTGGAATCATATCTCAAACGAGAGCTGTCTTGCCTTCTGCTGCACACAGAAGTCTCAGCTACGGCTCCTGTGGGAAGCTAGCTAGCAGCCGCAGGCTGCTGCTCCATTAGCGTGAACCACCTGTTTGGAGTCATATGCTCTTCCTTGATGAAGGCCATTAGTAAAAGTGTATTTGTAATCCCAAAAGGCTATTTGATGTTCACATCATGCACTTCAGTGCAGGATTTAGGCTTCTCCAAGAAAATCATGAGGCAACGCATATAATCAAGCCACAAGATCTCGTGCTACAAATAGTCTTTCCCAGCTGCCCCGAACACATTTGCTGCGCATTTGCTCCTGCACAGACTACCTGGGGTGCTATATTAAGAAGCCTGCTCACTACTTGGGTGGTGGAGTGAGCAGAGATGTCAAACCTGGTCTCCGAGCTTCCCTTCTGCTCTCCTGACCTGCCCGGCCTTGGACATGGACAACACTTAGGTCCCCTGATCCTCACTCTCTAATTTTGAAAAGTGGGGGATTATGATACCTATTTTGTGGAGCTGTGTAGTCATGTCTAGCTCGGGGTCTGACACATAGCAAATGCTCAGTAATGCTTGTGGCACCGTGACAACGGGCTTTCTGAGCCACCAAGGGGTTCACTGTTAGAACAATCAGCCAGAGACCAGATGCTCCTTAGGGAAGATAAATGTGTACAAGTCACCAACACCTTCTTTTCCACGCTTGTGTGCAAGAAACCTAGCAGGTCAGAGGATTCTTCAGCGCTCAGCCTGGGAAGAGGCTAAGGTCATGTTCATGATCCAGACAGAGCTGCTGCTGCCGGCAGGGAGAAGCTGTGATCTGACGGCCTCCCGGGCCATTGCCTTAGAGCAATTTCCCTCCGCCTTCTGGGGAACGAAAAAGCAGCCAGATGCATGTTTTAAAAATAAACCATGCAAGAGAAAGAAGAAGAATATCATGTGTTTGCTCCCAAGCTGGTCTGAAATATTTGAAACGCAGGGAGTCTCAAATCTGTCAGGAATCAGCAGACCTCTTAGGTTTGTTTCAACATTTGGAGGGAGAAACAAAGGGATTAGAGTCTGTTCCTTCAAGCTTTTCCACACAGCATTTGGGATTGCCATAACAATAGGCATGTTTTCCCATCAAAAGAGAAAGTCAGACCAGGCTCCTTGTACAAGATCGCTAATTTGGACCCCACCAGGGAAGTATTTGAAATCATTCAGACAAGGCTGTTCAATTGTTTACTTTACAATGATTATGAAGAAAGGGTTCGCTCTGTGGCCAAGTGAAAAGAGATTTTTTAAAAAACACATATAGCTTAGTGGTTTCTATCAAACAATCTGGTGCCAGACAGCCCAAGTCTAGCTGTCATTCTAACTATGTGACATTGGGCAAGTGACTTAACCTCACTGGATCTCTGCCAGGTTCTATAAAGATTAAATGAGCAAATATTTGCAAAGCATAATGTCTGGCTCATGGTAAGTGCTATAAAAGTGTTTGTAAAATAATAAATAAATAACTTTAACATTAAAGGTGGGAAATCTTTGACATTTTTTAAGCCTTCTATTATATTCCCTAGACACTGTACATTTAATCTTATCAAATCATTACTATCAATTCTTTAAGGTTCTCTCAAGTCCAAGATGAAGATACGATGAATTAAGTCTACAGCTCAAACTTCTTTTCCTTCCTGGTCTTACCTGCTGATAAAATTTGGGGATGGGTTTTGTATTTTAAAATGGAAGTTTTGGGGGGTTCCTCACACAAGGAATCTGATTAATTGGGTTTCATCAGAAGGTAACTTTGGGAACCACTAACTCAAATGGAATTCCTTCCCAATTAATAGGAATATAGAGGTCTGCTATTTTGGGTGCCAGGATTTTGTCTTCTCCTGTCCAGGCGACTAACACCAAAAGAAAATGGATTTTAACACGCAAAAACTTCTCATAGGGATGAAGGCAGGAGGACCCAAAGAGGGCAGGCGAGGGCAGGTCACAGAGCTTTTATTCCACCCACGAGCTCCGTTCATAGAAACCCTCTTACCAATGCAGCTGCACACGAGTGAAGTTTCAAATCATCCTAAACAGCTTAGTCAGAAAGAATGAGAAAAAGTGCTGACAAGCTCAGGTAAGAAGCCTCAGAAGCTTTTGAGTTTTAAGTATTTTTTCTAAGATATTCTGAAAAGTAACATGCAAATCTGGGTCAGTATTTGTTGTGAGAGGAAGAAAGATCTTCTTGGCTTTGGAGCCCTGACTTGTACTAGGAAGTGGCCAGCCTCAAGAGATAAATTGGAGGACCAGGCATAGTGGCTCATCCCTGAAATCTCAGAACTTTGGGAGGCTGAGGTGGGAGGATCACTTGAGGCCAGGAGTTGGAGACCAGCCTGTTTGACATAGAAAGACCCGATCTCTACATATGAAAACATTTTTTTTTATTGTTGTGGATTCATTGAGGGCACAAAGAACCAGGTTACACTGATTGCATTTGTTAGGTAAAATTCCTCTTATAACTGTGTCCTGCTCCCAGAAAGTGTGTGCTTGTATCTGTAGTCCCAGCTACTCCAAAGGCTGAGGTAGGAAGGTCACCTGAGCCCAAGAGTTTGAGGTTACAGGGAGCTATGACCACATCACTGCACATCAGCCTGGGCAACAGAGTGACCTTGTCTCTAAAAGATAAAAAAAAACATTTTAAAAAGAGATATATTTGGCTCATTTGGAGACCTCAGTGTTAAGACCTCACCATGACAGTACTGATCTGTGAAGGGGACATGAGGGTAATGCCCATCTCATCATAATGCAATCTCCGCAGGGCCGCAGGAGCTGGAAGACTAGAGCAGCATTAGGAATGACGTCACACAGCTGGCACCTGCAATGGGCCACATGGACAGGCCATCCAAGTGGACAGACATCGCTGTCTCGCTCTGGCACAATGAAAAAGGGATTCAGTGAGGAGAGATAATTTAGTCCCCAGGACCAGCTGAGCCGGGCTGAAGGAAATTTTGCTTCCTCTCTGGAAACCAGAGGTGAGAGGCAGGTCTCTCCAGGTCTCCCAAGAGGCGTGGGGCCTGTCAGAGTGGGTTATTTATGCAAATCACAGAGAACTCCCATGTTATAAGACTAGTGTCCTATGCTGTTTCTTTTCTGCCCTAATAGTAGGAGCTGAGATAAACTCAGTCTAGTCTCTTCATTCATTCATTCACCCATTCATTCATTCTCCAACAGAGCACCTGCTGAGTGACAGGTGTTATGCAGGTATACGGAAGTGAATATGACCCTGACCCTGATCTCAGAGGATCACAGTCTGGTGAAAGGATCCCAGCTCACACATGTGACTCGGGATGACTGAAATGAAAGGCATGAAGGGGCTTACATATTCTTAGGGGCTGCGGGGGGGAGTGGTGGGGAAGCTTGCCTAGAGCGAGGAGCATCTGAACAGAACTGATAAAAGGGGAAACTGGAGGGAAGAGACTGCAGGCTAAGGAAATTTGTTGACCAAAGGTAGGGCCTTGAGAGGTGATGGTTGCTTGGATCAAAGTTGGAAGCCAGTGGGATCTGGGGGTTATAGGGCTCAGCAATTGGAACACAAAGCTCTGACTCTGGAGGGAGGTGTCTAGAAGTCAGGGGACTATGCAGATCAGACACCTACTAAGGGGATGCCCCACCACCTTCCAGAAGTCCACCTTGGAAGTGACAGCTGCCAACATCTGCTTCCCTAACTGGCAAAGACGTGCGGAAGCTCATGTTAGCTTCCACGCGCGTTCTCTCCCCAGTCCTCAGCGCCCTCTTCTTCCATTCCACCACCTATGTGAGTGCTCAGTGGTGACAGAGCAGGGAATATGCATTAAAAACTGCAAAACTCAAACACAAGAATGAGTGTGAAACGTGTTGTAATTGTAAGGAACCGTATAGCTGTGAGGAATTGTCACTGATGAGAATCATGGTTCTGTCCAAGCACTCTGCTAGGGCTGGCTGTCCTGTGTTGAAGAAGAGCTTCCCTAGAGGGACACCTGTGTGCCGTGAAATGACCCCATTAGCCCTTAAGGCAGTGGGGGGTGGACCTGGGCACCCCCATAGCTGCTGCTGGGTTGCCTCCCCCAAACTCCTTGCAGAAGCACTGGATTGGGGCTGTCCCTCCTGCAGCTGGGAAGAAGGAAGATTCCCAGCCGTGACTCACGCCCTGGTTTGAAGGCGTTGCACAAATATGGACAGAATGAATAATGGGGGGTTGTGGGGAGCATTGCTCAGCCCACAGAGGAGGGTCATGCTGCCCAGGCCCTGAGCGAAGTCTACAGAGGGCTTTGCAGCCCCTGCGTGGCCTTGCTGCATTCTTCACTGCATTTCTTTCCTCTACCCAAATCCACCTGTCTCAAAGGGTCCCAGAACCTGAGTCCCTATGGACCTACTGCCCTCCTCACAGGTCCTAGCTGCTGACCCGCTGCCAAATCGCAGCAGCCAGCACCTGCCCCCAGGGCGGGACGGGCCTGGCTCCTTGCCCAGCCTGCACAGCTGGGAGAGTGAATCAGCAGTGCCTTGTCCCCTCGGCGGTACACAGAGCATGACCTACAGGCAACAAGAAAGTAAATTACGCGAGGGTGGTCCCAGCAGGGAACTCCCTGAAACCTCAGGGTCTCAAGGACACATCTGAGATGTCTTCTTGCCTAAACCCTCCTCATGTGCTGCAGGAGCAGACTCTGGAGCCACACTGCCTGGGGTCAAATCCCCGTGAGACCTTGAGCAAACTTGTCCCTCAGTCTTCCCATCTGTCAAGTGGAGATAATAACAGTATCTATCTACTAGGATTGTTGTGAAAATTAAGTGAATTAAATCATGTAAGCGCATCCAGCACCCAATAACACTTACCAAAGGTTAGCTGTTACCGCTCTGATCTGGGGCAATCCCTTCTCTAGCACCCTTTATACCTGAGCTCTTGCACGACTGCTTCCAGGGACATAAAGGTCACTGCTATGAGACACAGTCAATCTATAGACCAAGCTCCAAGGAGGGGTGTCCAACCTTTTTTTCTTTTCTGCCATACATTGAAAGAATATGAGTTGTCCTGGGCCATAGTAAATACACAAACACTGATGAAAGCTGATTAGCAAAAAATAAAGAGTGTGTACATACTTTAGAAGCAAAAACAGTCCTCTGGGATGAGCACGTGACCCTCAGGCTGCAAGTTGGACACCCCTAAAAGGTGTCTCTCTCTCCCTCTCACCCCAACAGATACTTGCTGTTAGATCTCTTCTGAACAACTGAAAACAATAGCCCAGGAGAGGGCAGACCACACAGAATGGAGTAAGATCGTCACCTCCCTTGCTCCAGACATGAATCTCTAGTGATACAGCCTGAAACCACATTAGCTGACCGAGTGCTCCCATGAGCAATTGGTCCATAAGATTGAGCTTACCATTAGCTTCAGCTAGAACTTTCCAGGACCCCCACTCCCAACTTGAGGATGACTTTGCTTGTCCTCTAACCTATCCAACCCACCTTGTCCAAGCAATTGATTGCAGTTACTCTGACCCAGCCCTTGTGTCCTTTTCCTGTCCCTAAGATAGTGGCACAGGACAGGGTTCAGTTCATCTGTAGATGGGCTCAGCAAGCTCCTTCCACCTTCTAGCCACAGGCCTAAGAACCACACACTGAGTTTCCCTGGGGTTCATGGAGCCTCAATGTCCGGGAACCGATGGAAAAGTTCCAGAGACAAGAGGCAGGCCTAGACGAACACGAGGAGGCCTGGCAGGACACTTGGGTCCTTGTTCCACTTGGACGCTAGCTATGACCATGACTCTGAGAAAGAAATATCCCCTCTGGGCCTCACCTTCCTTATCTACTGGACTTCATATCTCACCCACAAAATTTTACAAAGGTGGCCAACATGTAGAGAATATTCTGTAAATATTTTGTAAAAATTTTGCAATATACCTTTTGTAAATAAAGGCATATTTAGCTATAATTTTTCATTTTCCCTATGTGTGGTGACTTTAGGGCAAATTTGGGGACGCCCTGTTCTTCAGGCTAGACCAAAAGGAAGGACCCAGGGTGTCTCACAGGGTGGGACTTCATTTTCTTCTTTAAGCCCAGCCTTGAGCGATGCTAACTCATCCTGCTCAGGCGGCCACTATCACAAAGGCTCCTGGTCAACTCCCCTAGAGCTGCTCAGAGGAGTTTTATCAGCAGGCACTTGGTGACTCAGCCGGTGACAGTGCTCATGGCACCAACCACCAGACCCTCATCTCCACCCAGTTCGATTTTCCTTTTGTCCTTTGCTCAGAACTGTCCAGAATTTCCTTATCAGGATTTGGCATCCTCTGATATGACGGACCACAGCCAAGTATAAGAAGAGAAAGTACTGGAGTGCAATAGTCCCCTCATGATTACACAGTTTTAAAACAATTGTTGACATATTTTCAAGATACAAATGGTCTGAAAAATATACCTGGCTTTTTTTATTATTATTATTTCAGATTAATATGAGGGGACATACAATTAGGTTACATAGTTTGCATTTGTAAGGCTGAAGTCCAACTTCTAGATGTATCTTTCACCCAGAAAATGTGCCATATACTTGTATGTTATACCTGTTGGGTGGGAGCCCACTGAATCCCTTCCCCCCGACTTGAATCCAACTGAGTTTTTCTCCCACATGAGTCTATAGTTGTTAATCTGCTAGTTTCAATTCAGTACTGAGTACACATGATCTTTGTCTTTCTAGTCCTGTGATACCTGGCTTAGGAGGATGTTCTCCAAGTCAATTCAAGTTGTTACAAAAGATGTAACATCTCCAAGGCTGAGTGGCGCATTCCATGGTATACACATACCACAGTTTATTAATCCATTCGTATGTCGAAGGGCATAAGGGTTGTTTTTACATCTTTGCAATTGTGACCTGAGATGCTATAAATATTCAAGGGCAAATGTTCTTGTGATAAAATGTCTTTTTCTCTTTTGGGGGGATGCCTAGTAGTGGGATTACAGGATCAAGTGGTAGGTTTACTTTTAGTCCCTTGAGGAATCTCCATAAGTCTTTCATAGAGGCTCTACTACTTGCCAGTCCCATTAACAGTGCATGAATGTTCCCTCATCTCCACACCCAGGCCAGCAACTGTTGCTTCAAGACTTTGTGATGTGGGCCATTCTCATTGGAGTTAGGTGATATCTCAAAGTGGTTTTGATTTGCATTTCTCTAATAATTAGGGATGAGAAGCATATCTTCATTTGTTTGTTGTCCTTGTGAGAAAAGTTTCTGTTCATGTCTCTTGCCTAGTTTGTTATGGGCTTATTTGCCCTTTTCTTGTTGATTTGCTTGAGTTCTTTATAGATTCTGGTAATTATCCCTTTGTCATTTTTGTAGCATGAAAATATCTTCTTCCATTCTGAGGGTTGTCTCTTTGCTTTGTTGATTGTATCTCTGGCTATGTGAAACCTTTTTTAACTTTATCAGGTCTCATTTATGTGTTTTTGTTGCTACTATGATTGCCAGTGGAGTCTTCTTCCTAACTTCTTTCCCTGGGATCATAAGATGAAGAGTTTTTCCCACACTATCTTCTAGGGGTTTTGTGGGGTTTGTGCCTTAGATTTCAATCTGTTCTCCATAATGAGTTAATTTTTGTAAGTGATGAGAGGTGCAAGTCCAGTTTCAGTCTCTCTCTCTCTTTTTTTTTTTTTAGTTTTAAAGGAAAGAAAAGTTTATTTTTCTTTTTCAGAAAGAGAGAGAAGGGAATGAGCCACGGCACACAGAAGAAAGAGAGGGATGTTCTGGGCCCAGTTTCAGTCTCTTACATGTAGCTAACCCAGTTCTCCCAGCACTATTTATTAAATAGGTATTCTTTTCCCCAGTGTATGCTTCTGTTTGCTTTGTCAAAGATCAGATGGCTATATGAGGCTAGTTTCAGCTCCACATTTTCCATTTTATTCCACAGATCTCTGCCTCTATTTTTATGCCAATACCATGCTGTTTTGATCACAATAGACTTTGTTATATCACCTGAAGTCTGGTAAAGTGATGCCTCCAGACTTATTTTGTAGAATTGTGTTGGCTGTTTGGGTTTTTTTCTGGTTCTACACAAAATATAGAACTATTTTTTTTAAGATCATCAAAGTATGATGTTGGTATTTTAATGGGGATTGCATTAAATCTGTGGATTGCTTTGGGTAGTATAGACATTTTAACAATGTTGATTCTTCCAAGCCATGAGCGTGATATGTTCTCCCATCTGTTAACATCCTCTGCTGTTTCTTGTCTCCGTATTTCATAGTTCTCGCTGTCGAAATCCTTCACATCCTTTGCTAACTATATTCCAAGTTATTTCATTTTCTTTGATGCTTCTGTGAAGGGTATTGTATCTTTGATTTGATTCTCATCTTGACTGTTGTTCGCATATATGAAGGCTACTGATTTGGGTACATTGATTTTATATCCTGAGAGATGGCTCTATTTCTTGATTACTTCCAGGAGTCTCATGGTTGAGCCCTTGGGGTTTTCTAAGTATAAGATCATGCCATCAGTGAAGAGTGAGAATTTGAATACACCTTGCTCTCTTAAGAAGTTTCAAGTGTAGGATCTAAATGTGAGCAGCTGACCTGTCTATACTTCAAGACGGATTTGTTCTCAATCCAGCACCTTCGCACCTACTGCACTTAACCCCTGGGACAATTTTCCTTCATGTAGCCGCATGCCTTATACCCTCAGCTTCTCCCCTTCAGTTCCACACTGATTACACAGTGACCCCCAAAATTCATGTCCCTCCTAGAACTGCAGAACTTGATCTTGTTTGGAAATTGGGTTGTTGCAGGAATAGTTAGTTGAGGTCAGACTGGAGTGGGGGGGACCCTAAATCCAATAGGGATGGTGTCCTTATAAAAAGGGGAGATGACAACAGAGACACAGAGAGAGTGGGGACACCCACATGATGACAAAGGCAGATACAGGACTGACAGTGTCTGCAAGCCAAGGAATGCCAAGGGTGGCCAGCAAGATGCGAGGTTAAGAGAAAGAATGGAACAGATCCTCCCCTAGAGCTTCCAGAGCAGGCATGGCCCTGCCACTAACTGCATCTTGGACTTCTGGCCTCCAAAACCATGAGAGAATATATTTTTGTTGTTTTAAGGCAGCCAGTTCATAGCACTTTGTTATGACAGCACTGGGAAATGAATACAGGCGCCCTCTCTACAATCTTTCCCCAACCACCACCACCCCCAACCCCTCCAGCCAGTTTCCAATCCCCAGACCCTTCTCACCCCTGTCTGCTCCTCTCTCCTGTCAGCCCCTCTCATGGCAGCCCAGGGTCATCAGTCCTTCAAGACCAGCCCAAACCTCTTCCCCTAAAGATGCCACTGCTCTCACCTGCTAGAGAAGCTCTCTCCCTTCTCTGCAGACCACTGACTTCTGGGCACTGAGTTCAGTAAATAAAGGACTTTATATGGCTTCCTTCCTGCCCAGGGACAGCTCTGGAAGTAGGGCCCTAAATGCTGAGTGCAAATGGTAGAACACAGCGGCCCATACCCAGCTTATGAGGTTTTGTGAGCTGAGAAAGGGGCAGAGCAAGGGAGCTGAACAGGGTGGTCCATTCAGGGTGAGAGGTAGGGCGCTGTGTGGGTTGGTGGCCAGAGAAGTGGTCTGTTGGCTGTCACATGCAGCTCCATTACCACCGAGCCAGCCACACCTCCTCCCTGAGCCTCAGCACCCCCACATCCACATGAAGGGCTGTATGAGGGTGCTGTGGAAGGCCCACAGTGTCCGTGGTCAAGGAGGGCAAGGAGTCACCCTCCTTCCTTTACACTATGCAGAGCAACCTTGGTGCAGGCTGGGGGGGTGGGAATTACCATGTGTCTTGGTCTCTGCATCAGGACACATCAGGCCCAGAGACAAAGTTACAAAACCAAAGATAGATGTCAGACAGACATGGGCCAGACAGGCACATTCAGTGGATCCAGCTTCTACAACAGCATTTATTTACCGTGGATTTGGGTGAAAACCTGGACTAGTTTACTAAAATAATCACACATTAAAAGTCCTCATTGCTTCCCACTGGAACTACCCAGGGATTTCTGTTTTCTTGGAGAGAGAGAGGCTGAGAGAGTTGTAGAGAGATGGAATCAAAGGCAGCAAAAAGACTGCACTGAAGAAAGGAAAGGATGGGGAGTGGCTGGGACGGAGAGCCTGGAGGAAAAGAGGTTGGCAGGGGAGAAAAATCCTCTCATGCCCTGTCCACCAAGGCCACCAGTACCTCCCAACTCAGTACTTTCATTCCCCCAACTGAGTACTCTTTTCCCCGGTCAGCACTCTCCTCCCTACTGAGTACTCTTCTTCCTGCTCAGTATTCTCCACCCTGCTCAGTACTCTCCTCCCCACTCAGTACTCTCCTCCCTGCTCAGTACTCTTCTCCCCACTCAGTACTCTCTTCCCTGCTCAGTACTCTCCTCCCCACTCAGTACTCTCCTCCCTGCTCAGTACTCTTCTCCCCACTCAGTACTCTCCTCCCTGCTCAGTACTCTTCTCCCCACTCAGTACTCTCTTCCCTGCTCAGTACTCTCCTCCCCACTCAGTACTCTCCTCCCTGCTCAGTACTCTCCTCCCCACTCAGTACTCTCCTCCCTGCTCAGTACTCTTCTCCCCACTCAGTACTCTCTTCCCTGCTCAGTACTCTCCTCCCCCCACTCAGTATTCTCCTCCCTGCTAAGTACTCTCCTCCCCCCCACTCAGTAGTCTCCTCCCCACTCAGTAGTCTCTTCCCTGCTCAGTACTCTCCCCCCCACTCAGTACTCTCCTCCTTGCTCAGTACTCTCCTCCCCGCTCAGTACTCTCTTCCCTGCTCAGTACTCTCCTCCCCCCCACTCAGTAGTCTCCTCCCCACTCAGTAGTCTCTTCCCTGCTCAGTACTCTCCCCCCCACTCAGTACTCTCCTCCTTGCTCAGTACTCTCCTCCCCGCTCAGTACTCTCTTCCCTACTCAGTACTCTCCTCACCCCCACTCAGTATTCTCCTCCCTGCTAAGTACTCTCCTCCCCCCCACTCAGTATTCTCCTCCCTAATCAGTACTCTCCTCCTTAACTCCCTCCTTCCCCGAAGTTTCCTCTAATATCTTCCCATATATCCAGACTTGTCCCTCCCTTCCTATTAGGGAATAAATTATGAATTCATATGCTGAAGTCCTAACCCCACAACCTCAGAATGTCACTGTATTTGGAGAAAGGCTCTTTAAAGAGGTCATTAAGGTAAAACCCAGCCTGTTAGGGTGGGTTGTGATCCACTCTGACTGGTATCTTTCTAGGAAGAGGAAATTTGGACACAGACTCGTAAAGCGGGAAGACCACATGGGGACATAGGGAGAAGGTGGCGATCTGTGAACCCAGGAGAGAGGCCTCTGGAGAAACCAAATCTGTGGACATCTGGATCTCTGACTTACCTCCAAGAACGTAGCTTCCTACTGTTTAAGCCCCCTGGCCTTTGGTTCTTTGTGACATCACAAACTATGGCACTGCCTACTTTCCCTCTCCCTCCCAAACCCTCACCACCATTGTCACAATCAAAGCCACCACCAATTCCTATGGCACCAGGAACAAGAGGACTTTCTAGGCATCAGTTGACTTGGTTCTGGGCCAAGCAAGCCACTGGCCTGTTTTGTAGCCTTGAGGAACTCTCTTCTCCTCTCTGGGCCTCCCTTCCCTCAACAACAGAACACTCTGACCTGGCTTGTTGTGAAGCTTAAATTTAAAGCAGATGCCATAGCAGTTTGTTGAAGGCAAAGGATCACAGCAATCATAACTTGTGAGGCTACAGGGAAAAAAATAAAGAGTTACCAAATGCCTTCAAACAAATGAGCAATGTTTAGACATGCATGTTTTTTAATAATGACACTATTTCAAGAATTAGAACAAAAGATTCTAAACATTTTGGATCTAATTCTAATTTGACACTCTTCAGAGTCAGACATTATAAAATTCCCACCCGCTTGCAATGACAGAGGGACTCATGAGATTTAGTGCCTGGTGAGCCCCTCTTAGCACCTCCCAGAGGAAAACAAATGGAATGACCATATGTCTGGGCCTGACACTTCCACATAGATCAGCTCATTTGACTGGCCCAAGCAGAGCCAACATTCTGCTCATTCTACAGATGAGAAGACAAAGCTGGGTCTGAAGGAGGGTCTCGTCAAGCCCACATGGTAGCAGCTGGTAGAGCCTGGATTCAAGCTTCCATCAGTCTGGCTCAAAATCCACGTTTTTCCCACTCACTGTGATGTCAGGCACGGTCTCAGGTGCTCCACCTAAGACTAACACCGAGGTTTCAACTGGGGCCGTGCAGTGGGGATTATGTCTGGAGACACCTACCTGATTGTCATGATTTCGAGGGTGCACTAACAGCATCTGGAGGCCAAGGATGCCGCTAACCATCCTACAAAGCACAGAGCAGCCCCTACCACAAAGAATGCCAATAAATAGCACCAAAGTTTGGAGGCTTCGCTTGCTGATGGCAGCAATGCCATTCTTACTAAACACCGCCTGTGAACAAACACAGAGTAGACACTCTTACCCACGTCATGTCATGCACTAACCCCACCAAACTAAGAAGGGAATTATGACGGCTTCAGTTTTAAAATTGAGACTGAGTCTCAGGGACATTAAGTAAGTCGCCCAAGATAAAAGAACCAGGTTTCAAGTCCAACCTATCTGAGGCCAAAGCCTATGCTCTTTCTGTATACCCTGCCCCCCATGGCCTTGCTTAGGGGGTCCCGATCTCACACAGCCCCCCAGACAGCTGTGCTTCCATGAGAAAAGAGGTGAGCAGGGTCAGCAGAGCGGTTGAGGGTATCCCAAGGGGCCACAGTGCTTGGCCCTGGGGTACCAAGAGAACTTTCTCTGGGTTTGTTGGACGGTGAGTGTGATTCTCCTTTTTTTTGTTCTGATACCATAATAAATGGTCTTTCACTTGGCTCTGTACTTGACCATGGAGACGAGACTTCCAAAAGCTGCTGTGTGGATCTGCACTGAGTCTCAAGTCTTTTCAGAGCCGGGACCATATCTAACAAAATGGCCTTTACCCCTGTGCATTGCTGCATCTCCTACAGGAGACCACACACAGTAAAGTACTCAAGAATGGCGCTGGAACAAAAACACTAGGTGACCTTAAACACATTTTTCCTTCCTCTTGCAGCCCAGCTTGGCCCACCCATAACATGAGATGGTTGGATAATATGTTGGGCTCTCCCCTCGGGTATTTCTCAAGTATGCCATTCTGTAAGATCCACAAGTTGTGGCTCAATGCCAATAGCTCAGTGGTTAGGGCGCCGGCCACATACACCAGGGCTGGCAGGTTTGAACCGGCCTAGGCCTGCTAAACAACAATGACAACTACAACAAAAAAATAGCTGGTGTTGTGGCAGCCACCTATTGTCCCAGCTACTTGGGAGGCTGAAGTAAAGCCCAAGAGTTTGAGGTTGCTGTGAGCTGTGACACCACAGCACTCTACTGAGGGCAACAGTGAGACTCCATATCAAAAACAACAACAACAAACACACACATTATACTTGAAAAGAAGGGCCGAGTCTGTGGCTTTGGGGAATTCCAGGTTCCTAGCTTCCAGTTCAAAACCAAACAGGCATCTGAATTCAAAGAGTGGTGCCTTCCACAGGCAGAGCTCATTTGACAGCAAGAAGCTCGTCCGAGGATGATCTCAATGAGCTGAGTGTGAGGGGCCATGTGAAAGGGTTGTGCCCTAAAGCACATGACTTTGTAGGAGATAGGAAAATGCCTGAGGTATAATGTGGCTTTAACAAAAACTAAGACATTGGCCTCTTAGCCAAACCCTCAGCCCCCGTTCTCTACCCGTGCTGCCCCAGTGCAGGGCCAAAGTGAAACAAGATTCCTGTCTGCTCCACATCAGAGATTCCCAAATATCCCTGATGGTAGGATATCCCTGCCTGGGGACAGTCTAGGTTAATCCTAGTGTCCCAGCATAATTATTAACATCACCCTCTCTTACCCTTAGGAGTCACAGTTTAGAAGATACATAGAATGGTCACTCTACCCAGAAAGACTGGTGTCCATCCTTTTTTTTCCCTCTGCACACATTGGAAAAATAAGAATTTTCCTGTTTATTGCAGCTCGATTTACCATTGCCAAAATGTGGAAACAGCCTAAATGCCCACCAACCCAGGAATGGATTAACAAGCTGTGGTATATGTATACCATGGAATACTATTCAGCCATTAAAAAAAATGGAGACTTTACATCCTTCGTATTAACCTGGATGGAAGTGGAAGACATTATTCTTAGTAAAGCATCACAAAAATGGAGAAGCATGAATCCTATGTACTCAATCTTGATATGAGGACAATTAATGACAATTAAGGTTATGGGGGGGAAGCAGAAAGAGGGATGGAGGGAGGAGGGTGGGGCCTTAGTGTGTGTCACACTTTATGGGGGCAAGACATGATTGCAAGAGGGACTTTACCTAACAATTGCAATCAGTGTAACTGGCTTATTGTACCCTCAATGAATCCCCAACAATAAAAAAAAAAAAAGATTAAAAAATAAAAAATAAATAAAAAAAAGAATTTTCCTGGACCACACATTAGACACACAAACCCTAACGAAAGCTGACGTGCATACTTCTTGTGATATCCAACGCCACAGAAAATTTTAAAAACCCTCACAAACTCAGCATGCAGCTCTCAGGATGCACGTTGGACATCCCCAGTTGAACACATTGCCTGCCACACTAGAAAAAAAATGCTTTTCCCTTGGGGCCATAGTGTTTTATTTGGTCAAACATACAACTACTGTGTAAGTTGTATTTAACGCTCATTAGTTTTGATCCCAGGGCCTTGTGAAGCATATATAACTCACACATCTCTTGACCTAATAAAATACCATTGCCTCAAGGAAAACAGCCTAATGTGGCAGTCAATGTTCAAGAGACATGTGAGTTATATATGATTCACAAGGCCCTGGGCTCAAAACTAATTTAAGTTAACTACAACTCACATGGCAGTTCATGTGTTAATGTCACAGAATACACAGCCTAGAAAGCAAGAATGTCACGTTCACAACTCGTCAAGCTTCGTAGAAACTTTACATGAATGAGCGAGAGCACAGAGAGGGTGAGCAAATTCAAAAATCAACAAAGCATTGGACTTGTAGCTTTGCCTGTTCCAAATAGCACAGAGCTGCTAACAACTTCTTAGCATAGCTCTCAAGGCCCTCCATTTCTGGCCGTGACCTCCTTTTCTAATTTCTTCTATTACCCTGCTTTCACCCAACACAACAAAGAATCACCCTCACCCTATTTAGAACAGATAGGTAAACAGATGATAGGTGACCACCTGGAGAGGAAACACGGGACACACTGTACTCTGGAAATCGTGGGACAAGCCTTAAGAATAAGTTATTTTTAATTTCATTTCCTTCATAACAGGCTCCCTGGCCTGGAATATCAGTAACATTCAGTAGATGAAATGAACCCACTCAAAAGCTAAACATTTGACAAAGTAGGTCACGTTCTCCTTATGGACAAGTTGGAAAATAGCTAACGAACCAAAGAAGGCCAGGTAGAGGGCCTCACCTGGGCTCCGTCCTCTGCAGCAGTTTTCGTGCTTAGACAAGGAATTGGGTGGAAGCACTGCTAGGAGAAATGTAACCTTGAGTGGCAATGAAGTTAGGATCCCGGGCTCTGCAAAGACTGGGTGCCACCCCCACCCCCCACCCCCAGGAGGGCTCAGCAAAGCTGCTCTAAATGCCAGATCTGCCCCTTTAGCTCAGTCTACCAGCCCAAGTAGAAAGTGTAGGGCAGCAGGAATGAGGTGCCTCTAGGGCAACTAAGGCAAGTGCCATGCCGATCAAGGTGTAACACCCAGAATTAGGGATGATATGGTCCCACCTGGGATAGGCTGGTCAGGTCACCCCTACAATACGGGATCTGAAAGGGAAGGTCAACACCAAGCTGGAGCTTGTTCAGAAAACATGACTCAGCTCACATGCAGAACAAGGACTGTTTCCTTCAGAGAAGAGGGGCTGGGGTGGGGACATGGTCCCATCTGCTGCAGGAAAGCAGGAACACCTTGGGGACAGCATGGGTGAAATACACAGGGAGATGATCTGGGCTGCTAGGGAAGGATTCTATCTATGTGAGCCATTCACAGTTGGAATGATCTAGCCCGACAGATGATGAGCTCCCTGTCACTGGAGGCATGTAAGCCTGCAACCTGCAGGCTTACTGGAGGCCAGAGGATTCCTACAGGCAGCAAATGGGACAAACAGAACAGCTCATTGCACCTGTGTGCAGCTCTAAGCCTGATATACAGTCCATACTCAAAAACAGTGATCGAATTAACACATGAGTGACTGAGCCCCTCAACCAGTGATCCAGTAACCCCCAGTCCCAGCCCACAACCCGACTGACAAGTGGTTTCCTCCTTTACTGACAGAGATGAGTTTGTTTTCCCACCTCACCTGTTAGAGTTGATGTGAAGATGAAATTAAAGAAGAATTTTATGCTGTGAAGATCAGATTAATGGGTATGAATGTGCTTTGAAAGAAAAGTACAAGTCACTGTATCAAGTCCAGGGTTGTTTTTAATTCTCAGTCCGGGACTGGAAGTCTCCCGGAGAGTGTATCATTCTCATCATAACAACTCTGACAAGAAAAGGACCCCCAAAGAATTTGCTCCAGCCTTTCCAAGGAAAAGACATGGAAGTCTTCAAAGAGAGATAAAGTAATTTGTATTTATATGAAGTCAGAAAATTCTCTTTTTTTCTCCCAAGTTCCCACAATTTAGACTGTAAAAAGAACCATATTACAAAACAAACCACTCTAAATAAAGAGAGGAAATCAATCCCAGTTTAGACCTTGTTTAAAGAAATCATTTCAAATCCCACACAAGAAAAACATACACAGGCCCTGATAAATGCTCTCGAAGCCGGCGGGGCTGGAGAGGAGTGTGGGGCCGTCTAGGGCAGCAACATAAACACGTGTGGGCAGAGCGGAAAAGGGTGACTGTCTCCCGCAGCCCTGGGAGGCAACAGGATGGGCCTGGCAGGAGGGGCCCTGGCTTCGTCCAGGCTCAATGGGCACTCGGGGCGGTAAGTGTGGCAGGGTAAGGGGAGGCCAGCATGGGTGTTGGGGGTGATAGGAAGATCCTGAGTCCTAGGCTTACCAGTGCAGGTGAGCGCCCAGGGCCAGGTAAACAGAGGCCCCCTTCGAAACTCCTGGAGAGCTTCAGCAGCTTCAGAAGAAAGCCTGGACCTGCCAGCCATGACCAAAGAGCTAGTGGTGGAGGCCTGGCTAGAAAGAGCCCTGAGATCGTGGCTCTGCTCCCACTAGTGTGAAAATCCGGCTTCCCCACCTGCCAAGCACAGGTGAGAATGCCCACTGCGGCTGGCCCCAGCAGGTCGAGTGGTCAGGGCTCTGCAGGCTTCTTCCTCCAGCCGTCTCCACTTGCTGGTAACTTTCACTGGCCACCTCCTCAGCTCCACCCTTCCTAATGAAAGCCCTAAATAGCTGCCCAGGTCTGCCCCAGGCCCAGGAAGTTCGTTCTCTCTTGCTTGCAACCATCTCCCCTTCTCACCCTGACAGATTCCTCCTGACCTGTCCTGATCTCTACAAAGCCATGCCTGAAGCTCCAGGCTAGAGCCAGTTGCTTTTTCTGAATTTTCACAGCCATTTCATAAGCTCACCAGGCTGGGTCACCCAGAGTCATTTTCTTGCTTGGTACTAGAGGGCAGGGAGGATGCTCTGCTCTTCAATGGGTCTTCAGAGCTTATCTTGGACCCTGGGAGAATGTGCAGAAGGAAGGGACCCGCTGGGTTATGGAAGGCAAGACGGGGCAGCAGGCACGATGTGGGCTACAGGAGGAAGGAGGCCTCAGGGGCATCTCTGAGCAGTGTCAGCACCCCTCCCCCCCCCACCCTTCCCTCACCCAGCACCCCCAGTCTGCAGCACACAGGTCCTTCCCCTGGGAGACACTTGCTCCCCTGTGCACTTGTCGTCTGCCTGTCTTGATAATTCCTTTTCCTTCCAGGAGAGCTTCCTAACCCTGGGGTTGAAGCAATCGCCCTCAGCTCTGGGCTTCCCCAGATGGGACCTCTGTCTCGGTAGGTACACTTCATGTGGTCATGAGTTGCTTAGATCCATGGCTGACCTGGTCATTCTGTCATTTAAGATTCCCAAGGATCCTCCACAGAGAGTTCTAGTCCCCAGGACTCCAAGGGAACTCTCAGGGGTAGTCCTCCCGCCTCCTGCACAGCTGGGGGCTCTCCAGGCAGGTGGCACCCAACTCACTTCCCTTGCATCCCTGCGGTCTCAATGTTGTTCCCAAGCACCCTAAATTTAGCAGCAGCCACCCTGTGTTCCCTCTGCCCCAGGAATACAAGAGCAGGATAATCTGGAGCCAGCATGGAACGTTCAGCTGGCGCCTGGAGGCGTGAAGACGAGCAGCTAGATTCCTGTTACACAATCCTGATAATTTCTCCACTTCAGAATCGATTGCTCTCGTTCATGCAAATTCCCTCTGTCACTAGCAATTGTTATTTCTCTAGATTTCAGTTGAGATGCAGAAGTGGGAGACTGAGGTGCTAGGAAGGAGTGTGGAAAATGCCCAGCATCTGGTTGACTCACTATATGATGAAGGAATGAAATGAATGAGGGAGTGAATGCAGAGGCCCCTCCTGCTGGGTCTGCATCCCGCTTCCCCCAGCACCCTGACATCCTGACAACATTTATCACTGAAGAAGTTCCCTTGCATGTCTGCCTGCCCACCAGCTGCAAGCCCCCCTTGGACTTGGCCCAGGTCTACACCAGCAAAGGCACAGAGCAGGACTCATATTGACATGCTCCATAAATATTTGAATTACTGACTTAATCAACTCATGAATGGATTCAGGGGAGAACAGACAGAGCTGGGGAGCCCTCTGACTTGTAAGAAGAGGTGTCTGAACTTGAGCTGTGGCCCTGCTATTAACTGCATCACCGAAGTCCTTACCTTCTTTAGGCCTCAGTTTCCTTACCTATAACAAGAAGTGTTAACCTCTGACAAACTATTCCTGATATCTCCATGACAGCTATTACACCACCAAAATTATCTGTATGTTTATTTGTGTATCCCGTTGGTCTGCAAGCTCCTCAAGGTCAAAGATGATACAATTCTCAATCCTGTGTTCCTAGCACCTGGCTCAGCGCTGGCATCTAGGGATACTCAGCAAACACTTGCCCATCCAAAACTTCTAGCACCCAGATTTCCCAGCTACTATCTCCTTTGGGGACAAAGAACCTCCGGGTTGAAAGCAACTTGTCTCCTCCCTCAGGAAGCTCCTACTTGGGTTGAGTCAAGGAGATAGTTATGGGACAGAAGATGATGCTGCTGCACAGTAAACACAGAGCAGAAGTTAGGAGCTGCCGCTGTGCCACAGGCCAACAGGGTGATCTTATACCCAAGGGAAAACTGTTTTCTTCTTAAAAATTAAAAATAAATCCATATGCACTTGAAAAACATCTCTGGGTCTAATAGATCATTGGCTATAGTTGATGGAAGGAGTGACACTTTCACCAACTAGAAGTTCATGCCCCCCAAATCTGACCTTGACTCAGGACAGAGCTCCCAACCATGATGACCAGGGCTTGACACCTTCCCTATAGTAGCTGATTTCCCTCTAAGAACCAGGCACCCAGAGAGGCAGCTCTGTGGGGCTCCGTGCATGGAGGATGAACCTCTGGTAAATTGATGGACCTTCCCTGATAATCCCATCCTTAGCAAAGGATAGGAGTGGAGCTTCTCAATTCCCAGGATAGTTTAAGAATCCAGAAGGAGGGAAGGTCCAGGTTGAAGGTCCCCACTCCTCATTCCTGCTGACCCCACATGGTACAGAGCCATATCTGAGCCTTCTACATCAGTTAGGGCTCCTGTCGCGAGCCACAGGAAACAGCGCTGGGAAACTTAAACCAAAAGGATTTTATCAGAAGGGTAAGAGGAGCTTCACACGAAGGACAAGGGATTAGGGAATGAGTCATAGGGTCTCTACAGCTCAGGAAGTCCTGAGAGACAGTGCCCAATCCAATATTGCCCACTTCACTGAAGTGAGACAGGGAAGAGCCCATTTGCAGCATCTGGGGTGGAAAGTTTTGTTCTGCATTTCTACCAAGACCACATATTTAGGGAAAGGTAATCCAGTGAGAAACTGGATTGTTATTAGGAAGGTGGGGATGGATCTGGACAGCCTAAAACATCATATGGCCCTTAGGCGCCACCTCCTTTAGGAAGCTTGAGATTCTAAGATACTTGTGGCTGGCCTAGAATAATCACTTAATATTTTGCTGAATGATTGAACAAATTAAGAAATCTATAAAATTGAGATGATAATAGTTTTTAGATTAGTGTATTAAAAGAGATGACATATTAAAAGAACCTAAGAGATAGTCTGGCATAAATAAACGGTCAAAAAAGGCTAGTAATTCACATGCAATATAGCATGTTGGTACAGCATCACCTTGGTCTGGTCTGTGTGCAGTGTGGACAGGAGCAGCACACACAACAAAAACTCAATCAAATGATGTCTGTCAAATAAAAACAGGAGACGAGAGTGTCCAATTTAATTTTCCAGGGTTAAAAAGACACCAACATTAAGTGTTGGTGAAAATGTGGAGCAAGGAGAACTCATTTATTTAAATATTTGCTGCAAATTCATGTGACCATTCTAGAGAATGATTTGGTGATAGGTAGAAATGTTGAAGACGGATATACTCTGTGAGCTAGAAATCCTATATCCAGAGAGATACATATTCAAGGAAAAAATACACACATGGATACTGTAAGATATCTGAAGCAATCTGGTCTTGAGAGAAAAAAACTGAAGGGAAAACTTCAATATCAAACAATACGGATATAGATGATAAATTGTAACACAGACATGCTATAGAGCTCTAAAAATGAATCCGTACAGACACCACACCAGTGAGGAGGAATGTCACAAACATTTGTAGCTACATCCTTGCAGGCTCTTTCTGTACAAGGCAGAAATGATCATATCTAAACTGTTACCTTCTAGTTTCTTAGGAAGATAGTGGAGGACATTTGTCTTTTAAAGTTTCCATGAATTCAAAAAAGGTTTCTGGCTCCCTTTAATGAATTGGGGGATTTTCGATTCTATTTATAGTTTAGAGAGAAAGACAATCAGTAAATAATGATCGGTTCTTGCAATTGTAGGTAAATCCAAAGCCAAAGGATTTTTGTGATGCTTCTTTATTCTGCCGGAAATGTCATCACATATCCTGGGAGACTATGACAGTCACTTTGGCCAGAATTCCCCCCAAGTTTCTCTGTGTTGGTCCCCTCATGGTGGGCAAGGCAGGCATTTCAAAATCTTTCTGGTATCTCATCTTCATTTCCTTTCCAACCTTTCTTCCTACTCAAAGCCAGCCCCTTCCCCAGGGCTCACCTTTCTACCAGGCCTGGAGTCTGGGCACATGCTTTAGCAATGCACGGTACAATTTAGTTCCACTCCAAGGGCCACGTAGGCTGTGAACACAAGATGCTGGTGCGATGATGACTCTGTGATAAAGATGAACTAAGGATGACAGAGACGGTTCAGTGAAGTGTTGCAGGACTGCCTCATGAGAGGTAAATGGGGTATGTGTGGCAGACACTGTTGGCAATGAGTCAGTGCACATGTTGAGGGGAAATCGCAGTGTGTTTGATCAGGATGAACGCTGATTCCACAATAACTGGAGGAGATGTGACGCAAAGCTGAATGCTGACCACAGATATTCAAGGGCTATGTCCCTGCCCCAGCCCAAACTTCTGGCACCTCTGGGGTCCCCTGTTTTTGGGGAATGGCTTCACCTTCCATCCAGTCACCCAGGCCCAAATTCCACCAGGTGTCCTAAACCTCTCCTCCCCCTCATCCACCACACTGCTGACCACGCATTCTTAACATCCGGCCCAGTGATCCTCCTTCCCGCTGACAGGTATCACCACCACCCACACCATTGCCCGGCCCCATGCTGGGCCCTCTGCCATGCTGGGCTCTCTGTCTTCACACAGAGAAAGCAAGAATTCCAACTGCCTGCACATCTGCAGGAGAAAGCCCTTTAGATGCTCCCCATGCTCTGCCCCTGGCCTCCATGCCAATATCACTTCCCACCCTTTCCTTCCATGCCATGTTGCCATGTATATTGAGCTACTGTGAATTTCTAGAATTCTCCATGCTGTTTTCTAACTGAGGTTTCGCATCTGACTGAATTGCCTTTCCTCTGCTGGTATCCACCTGCAGTCTCACACTCGTCCTGCAAGATAGTTTCCTCTATGGCACCTCTCTGACCCCGCTCCAGGAGATACTAACTGTCCTCCCTGTGTCCATTGGCCACCATCAGGGCCTCTGGCACTGCAGGGCTTACACTGTGCCTTCCTAGCTGGAGTGCAGGTCACCACACAACCTGTCCAGAGTCCCAAGTCTCTCTCTATCCCGACCTTCTATAACAGAGCTCAGGAAATACATGTGAGGGGTAATTTCTAGAAATCTAGAAAGTAAATGTGATATACTTGGTCATTTGCTAATAATTTCTTCTGAATTCAGCAGGACTGGTCTTGCATGAGGAACAAATAAATCACCAGTTCTAATTCAAGAACACAGAATAAAACAGAGGAAAGTGACCAGAGACACAGGTCAAAGAAGATGGAGTAGAAGTACCCACAACGAAGACCCCTAACCAGAATCCTTCAGGAACTAGATGACAGTATGTACAGATTCTCTCCTGAAAATATAAACCCAATATAAACCCAGGTACCTGCTGGTTCTATTTCTCTGGGAAGGCCTGACTACCACACCTGGGACCCACAAACCCAGTTCCTGAGGGGCTGCCCTTCCGAAGGTGGAAGGGGTCATAAAAGTGTCCCCCTGATGACCGTCAGCCTCCCTTCTCCAGGAATGAATGCACACACAAGAATCACATTCGTCATCATTCTTACTGTAGCAGATTTGGGGAAAAGAGCACAGCCAAGAAACTGAACACTGGCAAAACTCTCTGAACCTCGAGTCTACCACTTACTAGCTGCAAAGCCTCTAGAAAGTTACTTCACACCATGGGCCTTGGGGTACCTGGTGGCCTAGATTTCTGAATCCTCTCTTTCCTTCATTGCCTGTCTCCACAGGAGGGTTCACTGGAGGCCCTCCTCTCTGGTCTCTGCTTCTCCTGCACGTGGGAGCCACTTGCTCAGCACCTGGCTGCCTCTCCTGTCCCCTAGGGCTCTTCCACATGCCACTGTATGTCCTTGAGGGCAGGGCAGAGACTTATCTTGATCCCTGACCTTGGAGCCCCTTCCTCTTGGCCTTCCCTGAAGCACCTCCATTTTATCAGAAGGGAAGATGCAGCTTTCGGTCCCTGATCACCAAGCTTTGGGAAGGAGTGGCCCCCTCTAGCCCTGTTCCATGACTGTCTAGGGACACTCCCAGGGTTCCTGGGAGATTTCCCTCTAGAACCAACTCTCCAGGCAACACGATGATTACCAGCACGCTATTGATCCTGTCTCCTCATACCCATGGTCTACTCACTCCCAGTGACTATGTCTCATTGGCCCATGTCACACAGCAAGAAGCCAAAGTCCAGAGAGTTACACAGGGAGATGGGGGGCCAGAAACCAGGTCTCCTGACTCCCTGTCTGACTTGCGTCCCCTGACCCACCACAGAAACTCTCACAATTAACTTTCTTCAAAGAAAGTGAAGTGAGGACAACAATGCCTTTCCACTCTCTCCCAGAGGTGCTGTGCGGCTAGGCTGAAATAATATGTATGATAGTTCTTTGAAAAGCATAAAGTACTGTGAAAACACTAGATTCAATTATAGCCAAGCCTGCAGAGTCACGTGGCAGCTCCAGCACATGTTTTTGTTTTGTTTTGTTTTGCTTTAAACTGCAGAAGAGAATGAAGCAGGGCCCTTCCTGAGAGGGGCTGCTAACACCTTGAACATAAGGAAATCCTTCCAGAACCGCGCCAGCTCCAAGCCAAACAGGGGCGAATTGTTTGGAAGGGGCTCTTGTTTCCTCCTTCCTACCCCCTCCCTCATGCAGAGTATTCAACAGGACCTAATTTCACTTTATAAATGGAAACTGAATCACTGCATTCCAGGCTGGAAAATGATTGGAAATGAGAGTATGTCCGAGGTCAAGACCTAGCCACTTCCTCTCTGGACAGGAAGTGGGCTCTCCAAATGGTCCTTGCTCAGCCTCTCGTGATAAAAGGCCTGCTGTGGCCCTGGGCTGGGAGAGCTCTATGCTGTTTTCAAACCTCACTTGAAAGGAGAGAGAGGAAAAAGAAAAACCCGGATGTCTCTCTCTAAACAGGGATGTCAGCTCAGGAAGGAGGGGCCGTGCAGCTGCCTTTTTGCGGGGGGTTGTCGACAGCATAAGGATTGTTTAAAATCTGTTATAAACACAGGCTGAGAGTTATGGTGAGTCAGGGAGCGGCACTCACCCTCTCTTGAGCACTGCACAGGGCCTCTCAGGGCCGGCTGGGCCCTGCTCACACAACTGTTGAACTGCTTGTTCCACTGTCATGAAGATAGCAAGGAAACTTGGGCTTCTGGAGGACACAGCTAATGGGGACATGCACAGAGCAGCGGCCACCAGGGATAAAATATGCCCCATGCCTGTGGTCTCATCTAGGGAGCAGAGACAGGGAGGGGAGTTGGCACTAGAACTATACTTGATGGTCTTCACAGGATGGGACATCCCAAGAACAAGGTCTGGTCATCTGCCCCAGGATGGACACAGAATAGCACCAGCAACACTGATAAACAGAACATAAGGCTAAAGAGCAGAATTCTGGGGGCTCTCTGGCCTCCAAGTGAATCAGGAAAAAGAAGAAGTGACCACCAGGAGAGAAGAATTTGTACCACAAGGCACTCTCTGCCCAGCTTTTCCCAGGAGGGTTACTCAGGTAGAACCCTAACCCCAACTTAAAAGAGAAAGTCTCTGAAAGACTGGGAAGAGCAAAGGCAGATATGATCAGGAGGGAGGGAGGTGTGAGGTGTGGCAGAAAAGGCAGAGGCCAAATAAACATTGTGTGTTAGATGTGGGATCCCAGATCAAGTTACTCAACCACTTGGGATTTATTTTGACGTACAGGTCACTTCAACATCCTTAAACTGGGCATAATAATACCATAATTTTAGAGGCAGTACTAGGATTACAGATTGTGTTTAGAAATGCAAACCCATTTGTATTGTGTTGGAAAGCCAAATTCATCTTGCTGTCTTGGAAAGCTGAACTTGTTTATTAAAATATCTATTGACTAATACTTAAAGACTTAAAGATCAGCTAGCCTCTTCCCTTGAAAAGTTTGGATTGTAATAAGAAAAAGAAGGCTGGCTCTGCACTGGTAGCTCAGTGACTAGGGCATCGGCCATGTACACTGGGGCTGGCAGGTTCGACCCCAGCCCAGACCTGCTAAACAATAATAACAACTGCAACCAAAAAATATCTGGGTGTTGTGGTGGGTGCCTGTAGTCCCAGCTACTCAGGTGTCTGAGGCAAGAGAATTGCTTAACGCAAGTGTTTGAGGTTGCTGTGAGCTGTGACGCCACAGCACTCTACCAAGGGCAACATAATGAAACTCTGTCTCAAAATAAAAAAAAAAAGAGAGAGAGAGAAAGAAAAAGAAGGCTGAGACAAATACATTTTTTGTTCATTGTAGGAGTAGAGCATGCACATTATAAAGAAAGCACTTAGATAGTACCTTAAAGAATGAAAAAGCAGGAAAACCAATCACAAGAGCAACTACTGATAATACGTTGGCGTTTCCTTCTGGTTTTCAAATTTATTTATTTATTTTTTTTTTTTTTTTTTTTTTTTTTATTGTTGGGGATTCATTGAGGGTACAATAAGCCAGTTACACTGATTGCAATTGTTAGGTAAAGTCCCTCTCAAATTTATTTTTTTAAGTGATTGTCCCACTTTGTATTCATTTTCTATTGCTGCGTAACAGTTTCCCACAAATGAAGTGGCTTAAAACACACCCATTTATTATTTCACAGTTCTTCTAGGTCTGAAGTCCTGGTGGGCTCAGTTGGCTTTCTGCTTAGATGCTCACAGGCCAAAGTCAAGCTGTGTCAGCATCTGGACTCTTATCTAGAGGCTGGAGAAGAATCCATAAAGCTTTAGAACCAACCTCTCTGCTTCCTTAGCTTCTAGAAGCTTCTCTCCAATACCTACTTGAGATTCCTGCTACCTTCAGTGCCAGTAAGGCTGTGTTAGACCTTTCATGCTTCAGATCTCTCTGATGTTTCTTATTACCAGCCAGAGAAAAAGATTGGCTTTCAAAGGACACATGTGGTTAGATTAGGCCCACCTAGAGAATCTGTTTGTTGCTATAGAATATAACACACTGTCAGGAATAACACCAGAAATGAAGGTCATGGAGCCATTTGAAAGTTCTGCCTACCACACCTCATATCATCAATTGTGCATCCTAACACGAGGGTGATCTTGAGTTCTAATTGTCACACCATTTATTTAGTGCTAGAAGCCATTTGCAGCACACTCTGTCTTGACTGATTAGTTAGAATTAGTCAACTGTTAGCTATTTGGACTACAGCTCCTACTTATAAGCATTTTCTCTGTCAATGACTTGTGTGATGATTAATTTTAATGGATCAATTTGACTGGGCGAAGGGACAGATAGCTGGTAAGACATTATTTCTGAGTGTGCCCATGAAGGTGTTTCCAGAACAGATTAGCATTTGAATGGGTAGACTGAGTAAATAAGATCTACCCTCACTAATGTGGGTAGGCATCCTCTCATTCATTGAAGGCCCAGACAGAATAAAAAGGCAAGAAAAAAAAAGGGAGAACTTTCTCTTTCTTGTTGAGGTGGACATTCTTCTCTTGCCTTCAGACATTGGAGCTCCTGGTTCTTAGGCATTTGGACTCTGGGAATTACACCTGTGCCCCTCACCTCCCTCCCCACCCCTCACCAGTTTTCAGGCCTTCACACTCAGCCTGAATGATACCACTGGCTTTCTTGATTCTCCAACTTACATACAGATGGCACATGGTAGAACTTCTCAACCTCCATAAACCATGTGAGCAAATTTTCTGGAGAACTCTCATTAATACAACATTCTTTTCACATGTTGAACAATTGCATAAGATTCCATTACATGGATGTGTCATAATCTATTTGATAATTCTGCTAACAAATAACCACAATGTAGCAAATACAGATTTGATGCAATAGGGATATGGAGCCTTCAACACTGGGGATTAACACAGTGAACTTGGCATTTTATGCAGATCACTCAGCCAGAATTGGGAATGGTTGGTGGAAAGGAAATTAGACAGCCACAGAGACAAACTGGGGGGGCCTGGAGGGAATTCACATAGAAGAATATTAGCCAGCTCATATTTTTATGAAGAATCTCATGCGTTCATTCATTTATCCAGCAAACACTAAGCACCATTTGTGTACTTGTCATTGTTCTGGGCTCTGATGACACAGAGATATAATGCCATCTTCTGTCTTTAAGGAACTCACAGTCTGATAAATAAGAGAAACATGCACATAGGCCAAAACCCAAGTTCTAGGTTCTCTGATGGTCTTCTGTACATGATCTAGTAGAGGCAGCCCATTCTTCTAGGTGGGAGCAGGAGGACGGAGGACAGGTCAGAAAAGAGAAGTCTTAGAAGAAAAGTGTTATGGGTTCAATAGTGTCCCCACCATCCACATAAGTCCTAACTCCTTACTAGTGCAGAATGTGACCTTATTTGGAGATAGGGTCTCTGCACAGGGAATCAAATTAAAATGAGATCATTAGGGTCCCCATCCATTATGACTGGTACAAAAAGGGTAAATTTGGACAAAGACATGCAGAACTTCCACAGATAAGGAATACCAAAGATTGCCAGCAACCACCAGAGGCTAGGAGAGGCCTGGAACAGATCCTTCCATAGAGTATTCAAGGAGAAAGTGGCCCTGCCAATACCTTGGCCTAGGACTTCTAGTCTCCAGAACTGTGAGATATAAATGTGTATTGTCTAAGCCACTCCATACAGTACTTTGTATGGCAGAGCTAGTGAACTAATATAGCAAGTGGACCTAGGAAATCCTATTCAGGGAAACACTACAGGAGAAAGCTGGCTGGTGAGTCTGGAACACGATGCCTGGGTGGGGAGGCAGGCAGGGCCCTGCTTGCTGGACTTCACCTGGAAGGCAGGGGAGACTCACAGAAGGATTCGGGGTAATACTGGGGCTCAGTCAGATCACCCTGGGGAGGCTTGTGAAGCCAATTAAGATGCTGTTGAAATTATTCAAGCAAGTGATGTCCAGGGTCTGATCTGCATCAATATAACAGAGAAGGACCTAATTGAACAATCTTAGGCAATAGAAGCAAAGTGCTTGGTCACCCATGGTGTGTGCTCCGGAAGGGGGGCATTTAAGATAACTCCGAGGATACTGCTTACAGGTTATTCTAACAGTCTCTAGTTTCTAGAAAAGGAAAGGAGCAGCCCCCTGACCAAGATGGGTAAGCGGTGGCAGCAGCTCCAGGTTGCCATGATAGTGTTGGCCCATCCCCTTTGAAGGGCCTCCTCTGATAACTGCCGGTGCCGTCTCTGTCCAGAAAGGGAAGTTAAGACTATCATTGTCATACGCCCTCCGCACCCCTGGAGAAGAAAAAATCAGTGAGTGTTTCCATAATCACACTGCCTTGGGAGCTGCCAGGAAATTCCAACAGGAAACTCCCGTTTGGAAGTGTTTTGTTTTGATTAGAACATGTTTATTCCCCTCTAAGGATGCGCTTTGAAACCAGGCCTGAGCCTGGGGCTTGTCGCTGATACAGGCTGCAGGAGGCCCTTGGCCACCCCTGAGGGCAGGAGGAGAGGCCAGGATGCTGCAGCCCTGGTGCAGGGAGCTGAGCTCAGGCATGGCAGAGGCACGTCGGGAGCATCGGGGGTATAGTCCTGCAAGGCCCCCAAGACTGGCATCTGGAGGGGGCCCCCGGGAGCCAGGATAAGCCACTTCAAGAAGCACCAGATGCTTTTTAATTTGGCTTGGGACTCCTGAGGCCCAGATGAGCTCAGTTCCTGAACCACTGTTCCAAATTGCCATTTGGGTTGATATTTACTTTATAACAAAGACCCAGGAGAAAATGAATCAGCATCAGCCTTTTGTTTAGGAGGCTCAGGCTCAAGCTCTTCCCAAACTAGCTCCACCTCAGTTTCCAGGCATCAGGAAGGCCATGCCTAGCAGTCAGAACAGCGTTCCAACAGCAAGACCAAATTCCAGGGCACCATCTCCACTCATCCTCCCCAGCCACCCTGAGGAAGCTGATGACCCCCCAGAGACAGCAGCCCCTGCAGGCCTCCACCCAAACCACAGAGGCGCCAGCGCCCGCAGCCAGTGACATGGTGAGGGCACTCCTCCTTGGAGAGCCTGTCACTCTGTTTGGAAGAATATGGCTGCAATAGGACCCCCAGGTCTCCTCCTCCCCTTCCAATGTGTTTTAAAAGGTTTGTACAAGTCAAGCCTCCCAAGAGAGTGTGAATGCAAAGCATAGATTTGGGCTTTTAGCATAAAAAACAGAGTTAGAGATTCTGGTTCCCACTTCCCTTCAGGTCCAATGCTTAACACGTCTGGGGTTTGGCCTTGATAGGATTAATAATCTGTGGAACACGCATGTTATGGAATACTATTCAGGCATACAAAAGACAGAGACCTTATATCTTTTGTCTTTACCTGTACGGAACTGAAGAACATTCTTCTTAGTAAAGTATCACAAGAATGGAAAAGCAAGAATCCAGTGTTCTCAATACTACTACGAAGCCAGTAGACAAACAAATACATGCCCACATGACAGAAAAACACAAAACCAAATGGGGGTGGAGGAGGAGGGACAGGGGAAAGAGCAGGAGGGAGAGGGATTGGTAAACTCTCACCTAACGGGCACAGCCCCACGGTGAGGGTACAACGACAACCTGACAAAGGCAAACAGTGTAACCTAGTCATTTGTACCCGCATATTAATCTGAATTTCAAAAAGAAATAAGTATCACGACATTTTAAAATAACAATAAAGAAAGAATCAAATTCCGTTCCTTCTCAACATTGCAAGATTTGTAGATGGTCTAAAAGGCCATCTGAACAAGGGGTACCGCTGCTTTAGTCTCTGCCACTCAGCAGGGCTGGGAGGCTGCAGGGGCCAAAAGATTGCGTGTACTCTTCGTTGGGGGTTTCTCCAATATGGTGAGGGAGATGCCTTATGTCCAAATTACAAAAGAAGTGAGGGACCCGTCACCCATTCCTATTCTCACCAACCAGCTTCCTGCTATTAAGGTAGATTTGATTTTTATTCAGGTACCATGAGGATAACAGATCAGAAGACGATTGCCATCGAAATGATAGTTTGTTACTCACAGTTCCCAGGAGAAGGGGTGCATCCTGTCATGCCAAGTCACTCAGGCCACAGGAGAGACACCAAGGTCAATCAGGAGACAGAGGGAGTGAGGGGGAGATGTGGGGAAAGAGCCTTTGTTGTGGTTTTGGCAGGAAGACATGGGCAAGGGAGGGTAAGTGGGCTCAGGGTGGGCTAGTTGGAATAATTTCAGTGGACTCTGGGACACAGGAGCTGTCCTAGTGGTCTGGTGCTGGTCCTGGGGTGATTATAGCAGGTGGACGGTGGCCCAGTGTATGAGAGCCTGGTGAAGAAGTAGTTAGTGTCTGAGGTTGGGATTGGGTGGCTTGGAGGGGAAAGGCAAACGTGCAGCTGAGTCTAACTCTGGGAATGAAGTGGGAAAGGCAGACCCTCCAGGCTCAGCAGGGCCCAGATGTGTCAGATGTGGGCATATTGCAATAAAAAGCCTGAATGCAGCCTAGCTGGTGGATGCTAACAAGTGTGCTTCAAAGTGGACAAAGTTTTCCTAGTCTCGACCTCTCAGGAGTCTCAGACAGTTGTGGCGGAATAACACCCCCCGTTTTACAGATGAGTGCAGTGCAGTGAATGATGTGACCTGTGCAGTGAGGGCAGAGCAGGGCTTAAATGGGGGTCTCCTTAGGAATGTCCATGGAGTTCCCTTTCAGGTACATCTGCTGTCTTTTGGGAAAACCAGGGCTCACTATGCAGTAGGACACAGGTGCGTGATCTTTTCCTTAAAACTGTTGTTGAAGGGGAGAAAGATATGTCAGAAAATGTCTGGGTTTTTTTCACTACACAGATAGCTACATCAATGGCTAAATAAGTATTAACAGGATGGCATTGTTAGTAAGCCATCTAGTATTTTTTAAAAAAGAAAAAAAAATCACTGTACATAACACCCTTTTGTTTAACCACCTGTGGCTTAACTCCTTCCCTTAACAAATATCTAATTAGGGGCAGCACCTGTGGCTCAAGGAGTAGGATGCCGGTCCCATATGCCGGAGGTGGCGGGTTCAAACCCATTCCTGGCCAAAAACCACAAAACAAACAAACAAACAAACAAAAAATATCTAATTAATTGAATGAAATCCATTAAAAAGCAATTAACACAGCCAGGTGGTACCCTGGCTCACCTGTGTGTAATCCTAGCATTCTGGAAGGCCAAGGCAGCAGGATCTATCAAGGTTAGGTGTTTGATACCTGAGCAAGAACAAGACCCCCGTCTGTACTAAAAACAGAAAAAATTAGCTGAGTGTGGTGGCAGTCATCTGTAGTTCAGCTACTCAGAAGGCTGAAGCAGGAGGATCCCTTGAACCCAGGAGTTTGAGATTGCTGTGAGTTAGGTTGAGGCCATGGCACTTTAGCCTGGGGCACTAGAGTGAGACTTTGTGTAAAAAGTAAATAAGTCAAATCTATCAAGTATTGAACACGAATGTCTTAACACTGTGATGAAGTAAATGAGGTAAAAGCTATGTTAATTAGAAGGATGTAAGCAGGCCAATTTGTACAAATAATCAGCACATTGAATCCCACAAAGGCATAAATGTATTTGTGATCTATGTGTATATGACTTCATAAAAAAAAAGTAAACAATAGCAAGTAACACTTCGGTGACTTTATTGTTGTACTTAATATTACCTCATTTTCTTTCTTGCTTTGTAGGTCATAGAACTCATGCATTGTGCCACTAAACTCAATCCAATCAAAGCCTGTGTGAGGCTTCTCCTGTGCCAGGCTCTGCCCTAAGAGCTGAAGAAACAGAGATGAGTAGAACTCTGCATTTGCCCTCAAGAGACAGGGGTGGCAAGAGAGGGGACACGTATACTGTGACATCCAGTGTAAGACATACCAATATAGACTAGGCACAGTAAGCACACAAAGAAGGAAATGAGAAACTCTTTGGACAATAACATTCAGGGAAGGGCTTCCACAGGAAGTAACATGTGGGCTGATTTTTAGGGACAAGTTCACAAAATGAATAAGAAAATATTCCCATTTCTGTAGACAGGAATAACATGGGCCTAGGCCCAGAAAAAATGTAATATTTATCACTGCAGCATTTTGATTGTTTTCAGCTGCAAGCAAAAGACTCAAATAAAAGTGATTTAAACAATTAAACATGTAAAAATAAAAATAAATCTGTTTATCTTGTATATACAAGTCTAGAGAAGGGCAGCTCCAGGGCTGGTTAATTCAGCAGTTTAATAACATTATCACACGCACAGTTTCCTTCTGTCTTTCTGTTCTGCTGTCCTCAGTGAGAGAATTTTATTCTCAAGCTTGTCCCCTCATGGTCACAAGGTGGCTGCAAAAGATCCAAACATCACAGCCTCATACAACAGTTGTCAAAAGACCAGAAGGAAGCACAACTCTTCCTTATGTCCCTTTTTAAGAGGGAAGAAATCTTTCAGAGAGCCTTTCCCAGAAGCACCTTGCAAAGTTCCCATAAGTCTCACTTGCCAGAATTGCATCATATGGCCATTCCTTAATTTAGCATGGGAAATGAAATTAGAGCTCTAATGGTGGGCAGCGCCTGTGGGTCAGTGAGTAGGGCACCAGCCCCATATACTGAGGGTGACAGGTTCAAACCCAGCCCCCGCCAAACTGCAACAAAAACTAGCCAGGCATTGTGGTGGACACCTGTAGTCTAAGCTACTCAGGAGGCTGAGGCAAGAGAATTGCCTAAGCCCAAGAGCTGGAGGTTGCTATGAGCTGTGACACCACAGCACTCTATGGAGGGCAACAAAGTGAGACTCTGTCTCTACAAAAAAAAAAAAAAAGAGTCTAATGGTAACTGATGGCTCTGATTAGGGAGACAGAGGTGCAGAAGAGCAGAGAGTACAATAAAGAAAAGTCATACCAGGGACTCCCCCAGAACCCCAAATTTGTCACCATTCAGTTGCTCCTACACTTGCCCCACATTGCAGAGGATGCAGGGCCTTTGGTCTCTTCAAGCTTCACACTCCACAGATGTCTGATTTTTGCAGGGACAGCTGATGTTCACCAAAGAGCCAACAGCTCCTTGAGATTTCCACATTCCCCTGCAGTCAGATTGGGAAACAGGACTGGGCTCTGGCCAAAGAGATGTGGCTGAGTCTTAGGACATCCTGAGCCAGCCACCCCACCAACCACTGTTTGGGAGGCCACATGCTCTGGACAGCACAGGTACCAGATGGCCCATGTCTTTCAGGTATCTGACGCCTCACTGGGCTGTGAGCAGGGCCAGGTGAGTTCATTGGCATGAAAGAGTTCTGGAGGCTCGGCGCCCCGTAGCACAGTAGTTACAGCACCAGCTACATACACAGAGGGTGGCAGGTTCCAACCCGGCCCTGGCCAGCTAGACAATAATGACAGCTGCAACAAAAAATAGCCAGGTGTTGTGGCAGGCGCCTGTAGTCCCAGCTACTTGGGAAGATGAGGCAAGAGAATCGCGTAAGCCCAAGAGTTTGAGGTGTGAGCTGTGATGTCATAGCACTCAACCAAGGGCGACATAGTGAGACTCTGTCTCAAAAGAAAAGAAAAGAAAGAGTTCTGGAAACTAGAAAGCATTGCTTACACGTCAGCAGAAAACAGAGTTAAGGGTAATAATGGTGCTAATTGCAACAGCAACGCTGATAACAGAGGCGATATGAGTGACGGTGGTGGCTGCGTGTAATTGTAGAAATTGCAGTTATGAGGGTGAAAGGAGCCAGAGCAACAGTGGTGGTGGCACAGTGGTGTGATGCTGATGGAAGTGATGATGGTGGCACCTTTGGAAACAGGCTGGAATCTGTCAGGTAGTGTTAATGACGGTGGCAGCAGCAGTACAAAGCTGTTTGTATTCTAAGCAGTGAGGGAGGAGTGGACACAGCAAGGTCTGGGTCCCGCCCAGCACTGTGGGGTCTCTCCCATCCTTAGCTGTTATTTCAAGCTTCCCAAAGGCCTGGCTACTCTCACCTTAGGGAACCCCCATCTCTTTCAAAAGCAACTGCTAGATCACAATAAGGATCACCGGCCTTCCCAAATTTTCTATGTAATTCTAAACCAGTTGAGTTGGGGTTGACTGTCGGTACATTTTGTAGACTTTTAATTAAATAATTAGTAAATACAACTTTGCTATTTTCTTTATATATTTTGAAGCAAATTTTTTAGGCCTCGAAACATTTTTGGAGACTCTTAACAGCTTACAGATCCCGGGCACTGCACCTAAGGCCTCACAGGGGCTCAGGGCCAGTGCAGCTCTGGCTGTAAGTATTGTCCAGGCAGGGAAGGGATGGATTCTTGCCATACCCACCCTAGAACTTGAGCTTGATCACTCATGATCAAGTTCACACACACACGTGCTTCTGCAGGCCCAGGCTGTCATTACCTGGCATGCTAATGCCTTCTGGGACATAGAGGCATCACGGGCCAGCTCTGATGATTCAGGCCTACCAAGGATTCCACAGTTCTTGGGTTGTGGCATCTTCCTTGAACAACAACAACAATTATTATTTAAAGTGCAGGAACAGTGAAAAGCATGACAAGTGTCAACAAGTGGTAACACGTGGTATTGCTGTCGGGCCTGAGTGGATGTTTCAGGCCATGCTCCACTGGAGCAGAACCCCTGGGCTTGGGGGCCAGTTCCCAGATGGAGTCCTAAAGGTTTGGAGCTGCTTGGGAGTGGCCATCTAAAGGCACCAGAGGATCAGTTGAGGACATGGGGGCCACAAAGCTACACTGCAGCTTTAATAAAGTACCCAGATCTTGTGGAAGGACCCTCAAAGTCTACAGCCCCCAGAAACCCAGAGGGACGTTCTAATGCAAGGGGCAACTCCCAGGAATGGCTGGAAAAGGCTCTCATCTCTGGCCATGGCTCCTGGCTCTGCACATGGCCTGCAGGGGCATCTGTGATGTGATCACTGCCATTCTAACGCTTTAAGTGTAGCTCCTGTGAGGGTTGGGGGCCACCTCACACCTCAGCCACACTCACCTGTGTGCAGACCTGCCTGTACCTATCCCTGCTTCTGTGCCCATCCGTCCTTCAAGGTCACCTCTTCTTGGAAACAAGTCATGATTTCCCCAGGAAGCTGGCCGGGCTCCTGCTGGGCCCGGCTGCGTTTGCTGCACCCTGACACAACTGCCTGCATTTTGCTGAACTGTAATTTTTTGTTTACATGACTGTCTCCCCACAAGTTCATGAGCTCCTCCAAGGAGGAGGATTTTATTCAATTAAGGGTGCTCAGCACCACGTCCCATGCTTGGCTTGCCTTATGGTGGGTCCTGGTAAATAGGTGACAAATGAATGAAGAGTGAATATACTGTTAATACATGAAAAAGTAACCAAATTATTGAAAGAAGGAATGGAGGGGAAATTCACTTCAATCAGGGGCGCTATCGTGTGCTGCTGAAAGCCCTAAGACTCTGAGTGAAAGACTCCCTCCCAGCTCTGCTAAGGTTTCCCCAAGGGAAGGGACTCTCCTCCTGGGCTGGGGAGGGCCCCATGAGGGCTGCAGACCAGCTTTGCAGCTGCCGCTAACCCTCACCATGTGTGCATGCTGGGCGGCCGGGCAGCCACTTCATTACATTGTGCTAAAGGAAATGCCTCCCAGCTCTGCACTTGCCTTTTTAAATTTCACAACCACTAAATTCACTCCCAGCATTCTTTATAGCAAATGAAAGCAGCACGGGGCATCCCAGCAGAGACTCTTCCACACGCCAGCCTGGGAGCTGCCCAAACACAGGGGCTGGGGACCCGCAGGGATCCATGGCTGCCTCCCTGAGGCCACCTGGCCGTCAGCCCAACCAGCTGAGCTGGGGCTAGGGAACCTTCCTCTTCCATTATTAAAACCTGAATTTTTTTCCTAAACATGATTTATTTATTTATTTATTTTAAATAGACATTTATTTTCTTTTTTGTTGTCGTTGCAGTTTTTTGCCAGGGCCGGGTTTGAACCTGCCACCTCCGGTATATGAGGCCTGTGCCTTACTCCTTGAGCCACAGGCACCGCCCAACAGACTTTATTTTTTTAAGAGTACTTTGAGGTTCACAGTAAATTTGAGCAGAAAGTGAAGAGAATTCCCACATGCACCTTGTTCTCATGTACCCGCAGCACCAGCACCCCACACCAGGTGGTGTGTGTACCATTACAGCCAAGGCACCTACACTGGGACGTCATTCTCACCCCAAACCTAGAGTTGACATTAGGGCACACTCTGGGTGTGGTGCCTTCTGTGGGCTTGGACAAATGCGTGATGCTATGAAGCCACCGTTCTAGGACCTTACTGAGTATTTTCTCTGCTCTAAAATCCTCTGCGATCTGTCCTTTCATCCCTTCCGCCAGCCCCTGGCTCCCTCTGCCCTTTTTACTGTCTCCATAGTTTTGCCTTTTCCAAACGGTCATATAGTAAGTAGGTTTTTTAGATTAGCATCTTCCACTGAGGAATAGGAATTTGAGGTTCCTCTCTGTCTTCTCCGAAGCCACTTGGCTGTCCCTGCCTCAGATGAGAGCCACCTTCACCCGGGCAGAGCTCAGATCAGAAGTCGATGGGGTGTGGCTCCCACCCACTCTACCTTTGTGTGACTTCAGTGGCCTTCATGGAGCTGAACATTGTCGTGGCCAGGCACTGCCTACAGGCTAGACATTGCATTATTGTCTAAGCCTCCTGGTAAGCCACGGAAGAGGCAGAACAGCCCTGCAGGAGGCCAGGCCTGCTGTGCAGAGGCAGCACCGGCATTTGAAGTGTGCCTCTCAAGCCAACCCCAGCCCTCTTGCTTACTCCAAGTCACTTGTGGGCTACTCCTCATTTCCAACCCAAGACCTCAGAAGAATACTCCTTTATGTAAACTGACTAGTATCCTGGGGCCCTCTTGCCCAGGGCGCTCCCTAGGGTTTGAATGAACCTGAGAAATGTCATCAGTCCAACCTGCCCAGCCCTGCAGGGCAGCCGAGGGCAAGGAGCACTCGGCATCACCTGGGGCTGATGAAAAACAGTCTGCACATCTGGGGGGCAGAGGCTGGGCCAGGCCCAAACGCCCCAAGCAAGGGGGTCAGTGTGTAGCTGTCGGTCATTTCTGGGACTGGCTCTGGCCTCGCAGCTCTACGCACCTTGGAGCTTCCTTTGATTAGAAGCGTGGTAAAAAGTGAAGGGAATACTGCAAGCATTTACCCGCCTAACGCCAAGGGGTAGAACTGTCAAGGGCTTAGCTTTCCGACCCGCACTCCCCCTGTCCCTCTCTGTCCCACCTTGGCCCCCAGATCACAGCTTGTATTTGGGTCCCCTGGGGGGCTCTCTTCCCTCATTCCCTCACTCCACAAAAACTCACTGGGCCAGCATGCTATACGGAGGATAGAGATGTGAGTCGGACACAGTTTCTACTTCAAAGGAGGGAATGTCACGGAACCGCGGGCTTAGTGTGCCTGGGCACGGGGCTGTGAAGAACGTGCAGTGTGTGGAACCAGGGCCTTGCCTGCTCACTCCCCCCACTGCTGCCATCCCCACACGAAGCTGAAGAGACTGAGCAAGATGCGCACAGGAGTGAAGGGTGAAGGGGCAGGGCAGACGTGGGCGATTTGGGAAACTGGGAAAGGTTTCACACATGACCTGTCCAAGGTCACTCACCAAATAAAAGGCACATTCAGAACTAGGACCCCCAGGAGGAAGAGGAAAGGGAGGAGAGACCACCACCAGGCAAAAGATACCATCTCAGTGACAGCTTCTCCGTGGGCCACCCCCCTATTGTTCACCATCTCTGCGGGACCCAGTCACCAATAGCATCAGAGAGGGGGTGGTCCAAATCCCAAACTTTAGCCTGAAACTGCTGCTCAACACTGACCAGGGATCCAGATTACAACTAGTGCCATGCTTAGACGCAGTCGACCGGGGCCTTGCCCCTCCCCAGGCTGTGGACAGCCCACCCTGAGCACAGAATCTGCTGGGCCAAGGAAATACACCCACCCCAGTCTGCCCCTCCCTCTCTCCCTGGATCATGCTCCATAGCCCCTGGACTCCGGACTGCCCTACTGCCCAGATACCACGGGGCCTGCTTCTGGGATCCATTCCCCTAACGGATTGTTTGGGGATCACAGTGGACAAAGCTTAGACTTTCAAGATGGACTGTTCAGAGAGGCCCCTTTCCCAGGGCTGTGGAAGGAGAAGGGAGGCAGGCTGCAGGCCAGATGCCATCCTTCCGACTCTTCCTCAAGTTCCTCTAACACGGGAAGGGGACGATGCGCAGAGCCTCCCAAGCCACCGGCTCTCCCAGTCTCCTTCCTGCCGCGCAGCAGGTGCAGAACAATCACCACCTCTCCAGCTCCAGCGTTTGCTAAGCAACCAGGCGCTCCGACTGCTGCTCTCAGCTCTCTTCTGTTGCTATAGAAGCTGCTTTAGAAAACCTTTCCGGCCAACACTCTCTTGTCAGACCAGCTCAGAGCACCTTGCCTTTCTGCCCTGGACAGCACACACTTGGGTGTGGGGGGTGCTGCCACTTTCCAGACCGTGACACAGGCGAATCACATTCTTGAAACTTAGTTGACCCTTGCTGGGCCCAGACTTGTTCCCAGTCTCCCTGGAATATTAGTCCCACCTCAAGATGTCCTGTCTCCTAAATCCTGCCCCCTGCTTTGCACCTGGCTTCCAGCCGGGCCTGTGCACAGGCTCCAAGGCTTCATCCCTGCAGTGTCAGCTCTTTCATGTGGCAGGAGTGGGAAGATAAAGAAACTCAGTCCTTGGTCAGGCCTCAAGGTGAAGTGCCTTCAAGAACTCATGTTTTCCTGCTAGGACGGACTGTCTCTTAGCAACGCTCTAGTGCATTACTGTGGCACTGGAGCCTCTGTCTCCTCTTTCCATGTTGTCAGTGACCCTCTTCTGCCACCATAGCTGTGCATGGACTAAGGCCCCAGTGAGTGGGGGGTGTGCCCCCCGGGGGGCCTCACCCTGCCCCATAAGCTGTCCTGGATGCAGCATTCTCTGCCTGAAAAAAGAAACTGTACATTTGACACCAAAGGTACAGACTCTCCCACAAAGGGCTGGCCTTGGAGGAGGAAAAGAAACTAGGAAATTGGAACCGTCCACCTGCGTCTTCCTCCACAAGGCTGGGGGTGGGAGGGATGCTTGAGAGAATGGGACGCAGAAAGGGTTTCAGGAATGCCTGTCCCCATTTGAGGAGTCTCACCACGGGTGGCTCTTTGACCTTGCACGAGCCTCCATTAGCTCTGAGGCCTCCGTTAGCTCATCTCCAAGACAGTGATGACAACTCCTAGCTTGTCCCTCTGTGAGTATTACGCTTCTGGGGTGTCCACAGTTGTGGAAGGTGAGAATGAGTGTGATAGGAGCTATGGTTAGTGTGGTCACTTTCTCTGCTCAAGCAGAAGGTGTGCCCTGAGGAGGCAGAGAGCTGGTGAGGCTTGTTCACAGCTGTGTCCTAAGCACCAATAAGGGGACCTGGGGTCACATCACATAAGTCCTTGCGGAATGGACAGACGTCATCTCAACACCCCAAAAAAAGACAGACACTCACTGGCTCATTGTGGCTGTCAAGTCCCCAAAGGCAAAGATTCTTGTTAGGAGGGGTGTATTTTTTTTTTTTTTTGCAAAGAACAGAAATAGTTTAACTTACCAATTTCTGAGTGCAGAATTGCTCAAGTGAATAGAACAACAAATGAGAAATAAAGAATAAAGAGCCCAGAGAGACAAAGCCAGGTGATACAGTCTTCCTGGTGTTGGTTTCTGGTGCTTCCTGCTGTCCTCTCAAGGGTGGGTCCCAGCACGAGGACAGATGTCCCCGTGAGTTGCAGCAGGGAGCTCCATTAATCACACTCATTCCCCTCTAGTTCATTGTGATTTGGGCTAAATGCACCTGTTGAGGATCTCTTTTCTTCCCAAAAGAAGAATCAGAATTGTCACGTGAGAGAAGTTAGACATGTTCGTTAAAAAAAATACCTCAATAATTGCAAAGTGGTTCGATTAAAGTAACAAAAAGGCGATTGCAATTGATTTCTAGAAAGTCAGAGTTTATTGTTAACATTCTGCTTTGATTTTGAGATTGAAAAGCTTCAAGAGGAAAAGCTATAATGAATATAGCCTTTAAAGGATTTCTTCATTTTTAAAGAAACAACTCAGTCTCCTTTCTCAGATCCTAAGAAACTCAGTTGAATATTTGAAAAAAAATTTTTTAGACTCAGTCTCATATTCCCAACAATATCACAAACTTTCAAAGCAGGATAAGCTTCAAAGGCGTCAAAGCCCCAAACTCCAATTCTATAGTTCCCCTTGGAGTGAGGCAGGCAGGGGCTTTGAATCTGGGTAGGCCAGGTTGAAACCCAGCTAGACCAATCCCTGCTCTGAAATTCTGCAAACACTCCTGGGTAAAATGCTGATGATGACTCCTACCTTGCGGAATGATGAAATGGTTTAACCAGCACAATGTATGCAAACCTTTAGAATAGTGCCTGGGTGTTTCTCTTGCAAAGGGTCATGGCATGATCATTGGTGACACAGAAATAGATGTTCCTAATATGCTCAGGCCTGGATCTGGTGAAATATGCAGGGAATGACAGTCATCTCTGCCAAGCTCGGTACTTATTCCCATTCAGCGAGAATAGGACATACAAATGTGCACCACTCATCCCTGGACCTGGAGCCAGCTGTACCCACATGCACTCCATACCTGCTTCTCTGAAAGTCAGTCCAGTTGCCAAGTCCATCGTGCCAGACATTTCCTGTCCCTCCCTACTCTTTACTTGTTCCCACACTTACCATGACCTGGTCTTAGCTCTCTGCTTCAAAGACCCAATGTTGAAGCCCACCAGCCCCACCTCACCCACCCCACTCAGCCCATTCCCCTGTTTTAAAGACCTTCATCTTCCGCTTTCTCCTGTTGCTTCAGGGAGGATTCCTGCCCTACCTCTGCACCTGGAAGCTGAGTCCTTGGCCTCACTGCTCTATCAGACCATTCACCCAGAGAGGGCATCCACTGAATTTTTGCCTAGGAGGGAATGGTGTCACATCTTACAAAGGTATATGTGAATCCTAGTAAATGTGGAATGTAAAGGTCTTAGCAAAATAACTAAGAAAATGCTACAAAACTATGTTAACTAATGTGATGAAAATGTGTCAAACGATATATGAACCAAGTGTATGGTGCCCCACGATCATACTAATGTACACAGCTATGGTTTAATAAAAAAAAAAAAAAGAAATGGTGTCACAAAAATACTTGTCTGGAAGCACCATCCACATATCTCTGGCAGGTTTATTTCAGGGGTTGGGAGAACAATGGAGAGATATGAGGAGACTGGACCCTTCCCACCATCATTTACCCCTGTCTGCCCTGATAGTTGGACCCCATATTCATGGCCCTCCTTTAAGATGGACAGACCAACTCATCCATTACTCCTGCATCAAAATGGCAGGAAGGAAAAGAACTAATATTTATCAAGTCCTAATGAAAGAAATAGCTGGTTCAGGTGAGCCCTTTTGGATCTGAGCGTCTATAAACTTTGTCCCATGCAGCCTGGCTGAATTGCATCCACATTTCCCAGGACTGTGGGAACAACACAGTTGTCATGAACCTGCATGTCTCCCTTTCTGCTGGGTGGCAGGTGCGCACACAGCATCTCCTGCTCCCTGCATGTCCTCCCTCAGCCTTGCCATCCCAAGTACAGCTGTGCGGTAAAGACACTGGGCCACCCTTAAGGTCACCTGACTCACCAAGTTCATTTCAAAGGTAATTAAATCAAGGCTTTTAAACCATTTCATCATTCTGCAAGGTAGGAGTCATCATCGGCATGTTACCCAGGAGTGTTGAAGGTGATGAAGTCTGAGGCCCACCTGTTGTATTCTGTGCTGGTTCCAGATTGGTCTTGCTCTCCCCAATTTCATGTCCATCCTCCTTGGCCCTACTGAGGTCATGCCCAATGCCTTGCACAGCCTTATTCTAAATCACTGACTATGGTTCTGTTATTTTAAGTAACCCCAGTGGTTAAGAAGGTGTGCGTCCCAAGTTCACATACTGACTTTACGGTGTCACTTGGTAGATGTCCATCTTTGATCTTACCAGTTTGTCTCAGTTCTTCATCTGTAAAATGGGAATAATTATAAATATCTACTTCACAGGTGGTCATGAGGCATAAATGACTTGATATGTGAGAAGCATTTGGAATGGTATTTACCACCTCCCTAAGCTTTACTATTACTATCACCTCAGTTTGTCTAAAAACATGGTGAGATATGCATATTATTGTATTCACATATCAATGGAGCAAAACTCAGAAAGGGTAAGTGACTTAGCCAGGGCCACTTGAGTGGAAAGTGACAGAGCTAGCTTCAATCTCAGGTCAATTTGCTTCCAAAATACACTAGGAAAGGGAAGGCTCCCACTTCCACTTCTTATCTCCAATCCTTTTGGGAAGCTGTCTCTTTGGAAAGCTTCCAAGCCTCTTGTTTCAAAAGGACCCTTAATCATTTTAATCAAGAATGGAAGTAGTCACCAGCATGGGCCTCTTTCAGTAGACTCAAAGATTTTGCACAAGAGATAATCTCCCCCGCGATACTGAACCCTTTTCTGAACACAGCACTTCACTCATGACTAATTTGGAATTTCAATTAATCAACAAGTATTTATTCAGCTCTGGTCTCTCTCCAGTGTTGTGCTAAGTGCTGCGGGGCAAACAGGTACCTTTGGCATAGTGAGAAATCCACTGGCCTCAAATGCTAAGAACCCACACTTGCCTATTCACCTATAACTTCCTCCCTGTAAGAGGGTCACTGGAGACCTACCTCTGTGTCAGTCATTGTAGTAGACTGAAGGGTGGCTCCAAAAAGGGATGTCTACATTCTCGTACCCACACCCTGTAAATGCGAACTGATTCTAGAAAAGGTTCATTTCAAAGGTAATTAAATCAAGGCTCTTAAGAAGAGGATGGTCACCCTGGATTATCTGAGTGGACCCTAAGTCCAGTGACAAGTGCCCTTTTAAGAAACAGATGAGGAGGGGGCACAGATACTAGAAGAGGAGGAGGCCACGTGAAAACAAGGGATGCCAGAAACCACCAGAGGTGGCAGAGAAAAGGAGGACCATGTGACCCTGCTCACCTCTTGACTTCAGACTTCTGGACTCTAGAACTATGAAAGAAGAAATTTCTGTTGTTTAAAGCTACCAAGTTTGTGGTAGTTTGTCCTGGGAACCAAATACAGTTCTCTGTGGCTGTTTAACAAATTACCACAAATTTGACAGCTTAACACAACACCCATTTATTACTTGGCAGTTTTCTAGATCAGAAGTCTAGACAGCATGACGGGGTTTTCCTTCCAGGTGCTCACAAAGCTGAAACTGCGGTATCAGCTGGACTCATCTATAGCTTGGGGGCAGCTGTACACTCAGGTGGCTGTGGCACAACTCAGTTCCTGCGGCTGTCGGGCTGAGGTCCCCATTTCCTAGCTATCTATCAACCCGGGCCCTCTCAGCAGCCCTCAGCATTCCCTGCTCCCTGACCTGCTCCATCTTCAGAGCCAGAAAATCTCCATTAAGTCAAACCCCTCTCACACTTTAGATCTTCGGCTTACCCCATCTCTGACCTCTGGGCTCAAATTTAAAGAGCTCAGGTGGTTAGGTCTGTCCTACCAAGATAATCTTCCTTTTGTAAAGTTAAGATCAAATGTTATCAATGGGAAACCCAACCAGCCCATGGAGAGGCCCACGGTGGGAGATGCAACCATCAGAGCCAAAATGCCAACATTTGGAGATGGCCCTGGAGGGGGTTCTCCAGCCCTAGTTCAGCCCGCCTGCTTGATACCATACATCAAACACGTGAGCTGTCCTTGTTAAGACTGGTCCAAAATACAGACATTTGAGTAAAAATGATGATTATTATTGTTTTAAGCCACCAAATTTGGGGGTAGACTCTTATGAAGCAGTAGGTAACCACAGTAGATATTTGTGCCTGGATGTCAGGCACTATCGTAATAAAATCCTGCAAATTATGAATTGGCTTTGGGTACAGGTAGCCTAAAGGGTCACTGACACCTTTAAGAGCCTGTGAATGAGGGTGTTAGAGAAAGTCACGGAGATGTTATAGAAATGTTAAGATGAAGGAGATCCTGGTTATATCGTGGTAGAAGGTTGGCAAAGCTGTGGCCTGCAGTAACATGGAAAATGCGAAGGTGCCCAATGATCTTGATGAGCCAGCTAAGAAGATTCCCAGGCAGAATCGGGTGCCCCCAACTTCTCACTAGTTAGAGATGATGTAAGAGAAGAGAGATGAGCTCAAGAAGCCAGAACTTGCGGGGTTCCAAATTCAATGTTTTCATTCCCAAGTCTTTCCCAAAGCAAACAATTTTCAAAGTAAGAAAATGACTCAGGCAAGACACAAATCCAGGATGGGACTATAAGACCTTTGGCTAAGACCCCAGGTGATGCCTCTTAGAATCTCTCAGATACACCAAAAGTCCTTTAAGAATCTTAAGAGCCTGTCTCAGCCAAGCGTATGGAGTTGATGTCCTGTAGCACAGAGATGAAAGGTCCCCACTGAGCACTAGCCAAAGAATCGATTCATGAGCAAAGCCAGTAAATATGTTGTTTTCAGCCACTAAGTTTTGGGGTCACTGGTGATGTGGCAATGGACAACTGGACTAGATCCAAACCACAGGATTCCATTCTCTGTCCAGTTCCCAGTGACACTGTGACCTTTCTGATTCCACAGCCTGGGCTTAGGGTTCTGTCTGTTGACACACAGAATCTTACCCAGTAGAGAAAGTCTGGTGGCCTCTGAGACAAGAATGTCTTCATTCATTCTGTGGCTTTTCTGAATCCAAGATTTGGTGCTTTCAGAGATACATGATTAGGGCTGGCCTCCCAGGTTCTAGCGTCAGAGGAGGTGCCAGGTGGCTGGACAGGAGGACAGGAATACCTTGACCTAAGGGACCAACTGGAAGTTCTCTTCCTGGGTTTTCTTTATCCTCTCTTCGAGCAGATTCCAATAGGCATCTGGGATCAACATTGGAGAAAGAATTTAGAGTCCTCCTCCTTCCTGCTGGATGGGAGAACAGGCCTACTTCTTTGACAACTGTGAGGAACAATGTGTGTGGGAGCCTTTATTTTCCCTACCTCATCATTTATAATTGAGCACCCATTGACAGAGGTCTCCTCTGTCAGGGAGCCATCCATCTGGTGGAGGGAGCGGGCAGGGACATAGTCACCCACAGCAATCTCCACTGAAGCATATGCTGGGGCCATGGGAGGCCAGAGGAGAGAGAGACTCAGGCTTGAGGCTGCTGGCCAGGAAATACCAGGTGGACAAGACTTTGAGAACCATCATAGTCCACGCCTGCATCTCAATGGTCACCTCCCCTCCCTACACCCCAGGCTGTGCCTCAGGGCTTTTGTTAAAGCTGATCTTTATTCCTGGGAAGATCTTCCCCATCTTGCCTGACTAACTCCTATTCCTGCTTGGATATTATCATAGTAACCTTATAACTCCATCCATTGGTCCTTATTCTCTGAGGATCATATAAACTTTTCTTCCTCATTTTATAGGTAAGGAAACCAAAGATGAGACACTTAAAGACACTAACCCAATGTCCACCCAGAGAGATGTAGTATAAACCCCACTGTAATATGAATTGAAAATGTAAGATTGTTTAAAGTTACATCCTCCATCCTTCTGAAAATTATTAACATAAGGGTAACATAGCAAAAACAATTAAGATATTAAACAAAAAAAAAAAACTCCTCTTTTTTTACCCCAAGGGTTTCAGTTGGGTGTATACTTTTTTTTAAAATATGAAGTAAGTGTAGCAAAATATTCAAAGCTAGGTAGTGGGCAAATAGTTATTCATTATGTTATTCTCTCTTCCTTCCATTATGTATAAGAATTTTCATCACTGTTTTTTTCTTGCTAAGTAAATTTACCTTAATTAAACACTAAGGAATCAGATCTAACATATTTCATATTCGAGTTGTTTATTTTTTTAATCAAGAAATTTAATCAAAGATCATAGTGGTTTCTTGTTTCTGGATACACTTAAAAATAACCTTAGGAAGCCAGAGTATAAAATCTATATATATTTAATCCTCCTACCCCCACCCCATCCTCCTAACATGCTATTTTCTTTTTCACATTTTTACTTCTGCTCCTGGTTCACAGGGCGACACCATTTTTCAGATATTCAATCGCAGAGTAGATTCCAATTCGAATTCTACTATTCGCACTTACCTCTGTCATTAACATTTTTGGTCTGAAGATTATTGTCTGCATAATCCTCCTAATTAGTATTTTTAATGGCTACAGTATACTGTAACTTAGTAAGCCATTCTCTGATTATAGCTCACTTCAATCATTTCCAGCTTTTTGCTCTTGTGGAAACCCTTTCATAAACATCTTTATGAATACAATTTTTTATTTCTTTTGAAACATGTATCTTTATGCAGCATTAAAGTACATGTAATCACACTTTCTCCAATTCACATTATACCAACTTATAATGTACATGTGTATACTTCACTCCAGTTATATTTCAGATCTTCATTTATTTGTTATTTTGGTAGGGTTTCTCCCACCTGTAGCAGACCTATTTGGCTGGTACTGATTACCCATTAGTGACAGAAGAAATTTCATGGTCTGCCCAGCAAAGCTGAAAGAAATCTAACATTTCACTATTTCTACCATATTGGATTCTTTAGTCTTCCAAATGACACGTTATACAATTCACTGTAGGATGGTGAATTTGACCATTTCTTCCTGCTCTTGGGAGGCAGTGGAGCACTAAGACTGGAAAACCAAGATAAGGATAAGGAGGGATGGGAGAGGCCACAAGCTGGGAGTGATCACAGACCTCCCATCACCACCAGGTGAGCCCTCATAGAAGGAGCATGATGCAGCTTAGAGAGAATCAGCACGATCTTTAGGCAGACTGAACTTAACTAGGATTGAGAACAAACCTGCTGACAGATAGGCACTTTATAAAACATCCTTTCTGGTACTGAATAAAGTTTAGGTCTATTAATCTTCTTGCAAGAACTATCAAAAATTCACATGCTCTTTTTAAGAAATTTGGCTATTTTTATGTATCAGACTGCTAATGAACTGAGCCTTGTTTTTCAAAAAATAATAAAGAAAACTCTAAATTTCTCTAACTAAAGGTCTTCCAAAGGGAAAGGATATGGAATCACTATGACTTCAGGATTAGGCAATGACTCTGGAGGTCTTTGCCACCCTCTCAGCCCTGGGATACAGTCCTCACTGATTGTGGGGGCCACATATTATAGTGGCAGCTGGGACATAATACATCTGAGGGCTGAGAGATTGAAGTTCAGGTTCAAGGACCCACCTGGGCCCAATATTCAGGGTAAATTATCTCTCTTCTTTGTGCTAGAGTTTCTCTGTGAGTAAAACACCGTAAATGCTGCCCTGCCATCTTTCCCAGGCTATTTATAGGCTCAAGGTGACATAGATAAAAGTGTTTTTGTTAACCATAAAAAGATGCTTATAGGTAAGAGATGTTGATGGTGGTGTTTCCATATTTGTACAGAAAATACTAGTTTTTTTTTCAGATAGAAGAAAAATGATGGAAATAATAAAATAGTAGTTCTGACAAGCCATAGCCTATTGAAAATAAATTTTAAGAGTAAAACCTGGAACTATAAAGTCTCCCAAATACACTCCAATCTGGCCATGCACAGACTCCAAGAGCCTGCAGCCAGCCCTGCAAGCCATTAGCAGGGCCACAACCGTGTTTATAGTCATAATTGCTCTTTACTATAGAGTCTATTTTTTCAGAAACAGTAATCAAACTGCAATCTTTATACCACTATGTCATAAGATCAGCTGTCTCTTTCTCTCCCTTTCTCCTCATCCTCCAGCATCACCCTTACCTGAATTTCAGAGACTGAAGTCTGTCACTATGGACAGGTCAAGAAGAAGATGGATGGGGGAAAATGGCCCAAAGTTGAACCCAGGGCTGGAAGAAGTCTCTGAAAACCCTGAGAGGCCACCAGGCTATAGAAGTGTTTTGTTAACCACACAAAGATGCTTATATGTAAGGGATGTTGATGGTGCTGTTTCCGTATTTGTACAGAAAATACAGCCTGGGTTCGAAGTAGATTAAATCAATTCAACAAACACTTACTGAGGTCTCTAAATCAAAGTATAATCTGATAGGGGCTTCTCCAAGAGATCACAATCTAGTGTAAAGAGACACACACAAAAAATTATGACCTTACAGCATTATACTTGCAAATTATCCTGAGGAAGCTGCAGGTGTTTCTTACCCGAGGCAGGTGTTGTGGAGGGCCACTAGAAAACCACCAAGTGAAGGTAAGATTTGAGCTGAACTTTAAACAATAAGGCAGCCTTTGTTAGTGAAATAAAGGACAGCAGAAGGCATTTCAGGCAAAGGAAACAGTGTGACCAAAGGCCTGGAAGCCTGGTGAGCATGGGATGCTTAGGTGAGAGCAAATCAATTACATACGGTGTGTATGGGCATGGGAGTGAGGGTGTGATCAGGAAATGGTTCTCTTACGTGGCCGTGACAAACTTCTCCCAAATCTCAGCTGCTTATATCAGCAAGAATTGGACAGAAAACATGCCCATCGTGACCAGCAGTGACTCTCCACGTTGTCTTTGCTCCAGGACCCTGTCTGATGAAACAGCTGCTGTCCAGACTGCCTGTCCAATGTAGTAGCAACTGACTTGAGGCTATCGGCATGTTCAATGCTAGACAGCGTAGATATTAGAGAACATTTCCAGGATTGTAGAAAGCTCTGTTGGCCAGATTGATCCAGGAGCGGAGTCTGCAAACTATGGCCCGTGGCCCAGATCCAATCTGTCACCTTTTATTTTTTTAAATAAAATATTGTTGGAACACAGTCTCACTTGTTCATTTGTGTATTATCTACAATTACTTACACATGACAACAGCCAAGTTGAGGAGCTACAACAGAGACCATATGGCTCATAAAACTGAACATACCAACCAGAAAAGTTTGTTGACACCTGGTCTGGACCATTGCCCCAGTTGTTGTAGCAGAGAGAAAAAGAGCCACAACCCACAGGTAACCGCTGCTTATAATTCATTGGCCAAAACTAATCAATGGCTCCCAGCAAACCACCTTGGAGCCAAGAAGTACACAATTTACCATTTGCCTACATCAGTGGTTCTCAACCTGTGGGTCGTGACCCACAGGAACTGTATTTAAGGACCACAGCGTTAGGAAGGTTGAGAACCACTGGCCTAGATAAAGGGGAAACTGGAAGCATTTGGCCCTCTATGGCAATCACAGGCAACATGGCTGAACACGGCCCAGAAAGTTAAACTGAGTCAAGAGGGCCCAGAAGTTTGAACTTTGCTGGGAGAGGGATGGGGCATTATCCAAGCTTCTTGATGAAGGAAGGGAGACATGCAGACAAAATACATTGGTCCAGGGCTTTTGCAAATGGATTTGAGTGATCAATAATGGCAGAAAGGAAGCCAGGGGGGAAACGGGAGAAAGAAGTCAAGAAAAACAGGAGGAAGACTCTAGAAACTCTCATGGGTGCGGGCTATTCCATAGGAAACGCAACATTGCCTCAACCAGGTATAGCCCATTCGTAAGGCAGCAACACTTCCTGCATTTTGAATAAAGCAGCTCATTTAGCCCTTCTAACAAACCTATGGGGGGATGCTATTTCATCTCTACTTCCCACAGGAGAAAACTGAGGGATATATAACCTGCCCCGGGTCCCTTGGGAGGGGAGCAGCACGGATTCAAACCCACGTGTCTGACTGCTCCCAGGCCCCATACCCAGAGCCAAGTCCACCTGCAGCCATCACGGCACAGTGAGCCCTGGCCTGGCCGTCTCTTCTGATCCCCCAATGGGCTCTATTGGCTCTGCAGAAAACTGCCCAAGTTTATAGATTATGTGGACTGTTGCTTTTTACTCTCCAAAACACATTAAGTGATTTTGTCTGGAAATGTTTTACAAGCCCCAATTATGCCTCCTACATTCCCGCCTCACTGCAGCCCAGGTCCCCAGCCAGGACTGTAAAAGAGCCTTTTCTTCTTTCGAAAGCCTCTTAACTCTGCCCCCAGAGAGGGTTGGTTCTCCCCGAGTCTGGGAAAAGCAAAGCTCCTGTTCAGGCCCAAGGGGAGTTTTTAGACCGACCGTCATGTCTCGGTCCTGCTCTCGCCCTTTTCATGAGACTCTTTAATTAGGTTCAGAAACATGTTTATGATCCTGAGAACCAGCCCGTGTTATATTAGGTAAGTTCAAAGCTCCATTTCCCCCAATAACTCTCAGAACATTTCAGTAAACTCAGAGGCCTGGCCCATAGCCAGCTCTGAACAAAATCAGACTGTGGGCAAATATCACCTCCAGCATCCGCTGCTCTAGGTAGCTTTGGAAAGAGGGGAGGATTTGGACTTGTACAGATCTAGGTTTCCACCCAGGCCCTTCTCCCATTGACCCAGTGACCTTAAACCATACTACTGAACCCCTCCGGGCCTTGGCATCCTAATTTTTTAAATACAGACTTAAAATGAGAGTAATAATGGCTGTGGAAATGATGGGAACCGAATGATATTTAAATGTTAGTTCTTTCAAAAACTCAAGAGATGAAGTAGAAAGCACCAATCTAATTTCTATAAAATAAATAAAGATGCCTAAGCTTTGTCCCTGAATTCAGAAAGCTGTCATTTCATCAGCATAGAATGAAGTGAAAATTCTGCCTTTTGGTCTGTATTCCAGTTTCGTTTTTCCAGCCATCAAATAGTTCTAGGAAAGACAATTTGGGTCAAATTTTTTATAAAGAAATAGCTTGTGATACCTGTAGGTCAGCCTTGATCACATTTGCTTATAAAAGCTTGTTTGCCACTTATCTTGTATATTTTGTCAACTGAAATTTTTGAAGTATACCCTTAGACTTTGCATAAACACTTTTAATTCTCTGGTTCTTCTTCTTCTTCTTCTTTTTTTTATTATGACTTTAAAAAATATACTCCCAGGGCAGCGCCTGTGGCTCAGTCGGTGGGGTGCTGGCCCCATATGCCGAGGGTGGCGGGTTCAAACCCAGCCCCAGCCAAACTGCAACCAAAAAAATAAAATAGCCGGGCGTTGTGGCGGGCGCCTGTAGTCCCAGCTACTCGGGAGGCTGAGGCAAGAGAATCGCTTAAGCCCAGGAGTTGGAGGTTGCTGTGAGCTGTGTGAGGCCACGGCACTCTACCGAGGGCCATAAAGTGAGACTCTGTCTCTACAAAAAATATATATATATATATACTCCCAATCCTGCTTTTCTGTTTGTTTTAGTTTCTGTTTTAGTAAAGGATGTTGGGTGATTCTATCACTGACAATACCACTAAAATGACTGTATATTTTCACTGATTTTAGAAATTCAAAGTAACAAAATGACATATTGGGGGAAAAAAGAATTTAGGATGGGAATAACGAAGGCTCTGGAAAGTACGAATATAAAATAACATATGATGTGAGGTGCCTTCGCTTCCTTTCTTGGGCCCGATGGCACCATGCTTTCAGAGAGGTGGGCTGCACGGTGAATGGACCCTCCCCCGGGAGGCTGTACTTTCATTGTCTATCCTCAGAGCAGCCGTCCCCTCACTTTGGGTACCTTGGCTTCATCACAAGGGCCTGAGCTCCAGGAGGCATGAAACCCTTCACCACAGTAGGAAATCTGTTTCTGCAACAGGACAGCAGCCCATATGCAGCAAAATCCGTGTTGTCATCACAGACAGCAGTGCACAAACTTGACAGGCTCATCAGATCCTCACCGCTCATGAAGATGGATGTGGTTCTTATTCCCATTTTGCACGTCTTAACTGAGAAAGACCCTGCCTCATACTTTACAATGAGCTGGAGACAAAACTTAGAGCCTAGCACCAACCTGACCCATGGCCACCTACTGTCAAGGCTGGCACCTCCATTTCCTGCCCTGGGGCTTTTGGAAAGATAAACAGAATCTTCCAGAGGCCGCAGCAGGTGCTGAAGCAGCTCCAAGGCCACATGCTGATCAGGGTTTTAACAGGTGCTGAAGCAGCTCCAAGGCCACATGCTGGTCAGAGTTTTAGCAGCAATGTACTTCCCCAAAGGGGAACCTCCTTTAAGACTCAGAGAGTGTGCAGTGACCACAGCTTTCTGGACCCTGGAGTTGCTCATCTCATCTCTCCTCCCCCTGGCTTCTGCCTAGCTCTTTCCCTCTGGTCTCATGAGGGTCACACTTCCACAGACCTGGGCTGTCTGTGTCTCCACTTCTCCACACGTGCAGTAGTAGCCTTCCCCTTTCCTTCCCCACTCTTGTCCTCACTGAAGGAGGCCACAAGCTTGCCATAGAAAGAGCACTGGACAGAGAGTCCAAAGACCCAATTCCTAACTCAGGTCCTTATTGTGTGATGGGCAGGATGGTGGGGCGATCTCCTCCCCTCTCTGGGCTTCATACGCCATGTATTCACAAGCAGATTGAGCCTAGTTGTCCTCAAAAGTCCTGCCAGTAATCCTGGCACTGTGGGAGGCCAAGGTGAATGGATCACTTGAGCTCACGGGTTCAAGACCAGCCTCAGCAAGAGTGAGTCCCTGTCTTTAAAATAGGCAGGCTTTGTGGTGGGCACCTGTAGTCCCTGCTACTTGGGAGGCTAAAGCAAGAGAATCTCTTGAGCCCAAGAGTTTGAGGCTGCTGTGAGCTGTGATGCCATGGCACTCTACCCAGGGCGATACAGTGAGACTCTGTCTCAAAAAGAACAAAAAAGGACCTGCCAGACTGCCTCACCCCAGTCCACAATCTTTTGTTCTAACTTCATGGCCATCTGACCTCAGCCCCAGCAACCATCCACACTAGATAAACTAGGAGAAAAAAGCCTAGGTCGAGTTTTAGGATTTTTACTGCATTACAGTAAAAACAACAACAATAAAAAAAAAACAAAAAAAAAAAACCTGACTTGTAGGAGATTCAGTGCTTTAAAACAATGGAGTCAAATCAGAAATTGAAATGCATTTCTCCTGGTTAACTGTCAGTCCCATGACTTCATGTACATGGAACTCACTCTTAAGCAAGGTAGAGGGGACTCAGAGAGGATGCCTGGCATGCAGGGGGTTTAGTATATGACACTGCTTTTCTCACGGCCACAGGTAGCAGTGGGAGTGGAAGTGAGTCTTACCCCTCCCCCCACCCTTCCCCCCAACCCCCCCCAGTCATGCCCGGTAGATGAGGAACACATTGTGCCAGGGGAATTTTCAGGGAATTTCCTTGAACTTGCTGTGCTTCTGAGGCAAATACATAGAGTTACATGTCTTTCTTTTGGATTTTGGGTCTCCTGCCTCTTTTTTTGGATATCGTTCACATATCATACAACTCAGCCACTTAAAGAATATGAGTCAGTGGTTTTTCATACATTCTCAGAGTATGACTATCACCGCAATCAATTTTAGAGCGTTGTCATCGTCCCCAAAAAGAAACCTGAACCCATCAGCAGTCCCTCCCCTTTCTTCCCCAACTTCCCAGCCCACAGCAACAACTAATCCACTGTTTTCTGTTCCTGACTGGCACTTCTGGACATTTCCTGTAGACAGAATCATAGCTGTGGGGTCTTTGTGCCCAGCTTCTTTCTCCAGGCCTAAAGCGTCCAGGCTCACCCACGCAGGCACAGGCCCTCTCGCCCCCTTCTGTGCTCCAGGCCTTCTGCGTCCCACCGGCTCTGCCTGCCCTACTAGCAGAGCCCAGCACACCCTCCTCTGAAACATGCCCTCCACTGCGCTGCTGCACTCAGCTGCCTGCGCAGGGGATCAGGGGTGCACGGCCCCCTCCAACACTGCCTCCTGCCCCAGCAAACACATTTCTCAGTCCTTTCCACAACTGGGAAGGTTTCAAGACAAACTGACCTGCTGTTGACAGCACTAATTCCTTTCTTCCTCTCCAAAGCTCCTGTCTCTGCTCTCTCTTTTTTTCTCTAAAGGAATTTTTTTAGATGTTGTGTATGTGTGTTCTTCCCTGCCTCAGCTGTCACTCTGGTATGGGGATTAATGTTAAGCACCACTGACAGGCTCCTGCCGCATTCCAGCTGCTTTATGCACAGCATCCCATCCACTTTCTTCGGGCTAGGCAGTAGTACCCCTGTTTTGGAAGTGGGACACTGAGGCTTGGGGAGATGCTGGGATTTCTGCACATTTGCCCCCCAGTAAGCAGCAAAGTCAGGATCAAACCCTTATCTCTTTGCCTTATTCTACCTCCCCAAGGACCAAATATCAATGACCATCCGATGGCTAGTCTGATGACTTTCTAAGATGCCTTAGACATGATGGAGCCTTCCAGAGAGTCCTGTCACATCTGCACAGTGCACATGCATGAGTGCTCAGGGAGGCCAGCCCGAAGTTCTCCTTGACCTCAGAGAAAGGTGTTTAAAAACCTGTTTTCCTAGCGTTTGGTAATGGTCACTAATGAAATAAACCATTGATATGCTCATTATCTATCTTTCCGTGTTGCTGCCCTGGCTCTAAAGCCTTCGATGGCTCCCCATTACCTAGAGAAGCACTTCCAACTTCCCACTATGTGGTGCAAAAGGCCCTTCTTGACGAAGGGAGCCACCTTCCCTGAGACAGGGTCCCTACCAGGCCCTCTCCAATCCTCATCTTTTCTCAAAATCTTTCAGAACAGCAAGAGTAAGTGAAATTAGTTATCAGCTGAGGTTAAGTACATTTGAATACTGCAGTGGAAGGTCTTGGTTGGGGGTGATGTGGCTCTTTAACCACCAAGTGGAGAAGCTAAGATTGCCTCCCTGCAGGGGGAGGGCCGTGATGGGATTCCAGGTTGGGCAGTGTGGTGGTCAGATCTACTAGCACAAATTTGTTAAGGAAGTAAGTGGAAAGGTATAGAGAAGATGGGCAAGCAGGCCCCGCTGGCACTGGCGGCCTCTGCTTTACCTGTGAAGCAGCAGGTGAGAGAGCTGTAGGAGTGGGGGAGGGAGGCTCCAGCAGAGAGCGCAGGCCTGGGCAAAGAGGGCAGCGTGGGGGACATGCTCAAGGTCAAGGGAACCCTGGTACTGGGGCCGGGGAGGCCTTCTGGGGTGGAAGGAGGAGTGGGACCTTCCTTGAGCAGAGTTCTCAGCAGCCCAGGAAGGCAACGGGGCTGCAAAGGGAGGGTAGCCCCAGAACTGGGCTTGGCAGGTAAAATGGCCACAGAAGGAGCCTGGGGTGAGGGGGCTCTACTGATTCTACTGCTGAGTAACAAGTCATCTTAAAACTTCATGGTTCAGAGCAGCCTTTGTCATTTATATTCCCTTTCACAGTCTCTGGGGTTAGAAATTTGAGAGTTTGGTGGTTTTCACATGAGGTTATGGTCAGATGTTGGCTGAGCTGCAGTATTCTGAAGGTTTGAGTGGGATTTCTGAGGTAGCTGTTCACATGCTGACAAGTTGGCTTAGCGTCTCGGTTATCCTCCACTTGGCTCCCTCGGCAGGGCCATCACAGCATGGTGGCCGCCTTCCTCCGGGGGTCATCCCAGAGACTAAGGCAGGGTCAGCGACACTTTCATGACCTAGGCTCAGAGCTCACACACTGTCACTTCCGCTTACATGTTTGATAATATTAACCAGTTCTGATTCAGTATGAGAGGGGACAGCCCAGGAATATAAATGCTAAGACGAAAGAATCAGTGAGAGCCACCTAGAGGCTAGTTACTAAAAAGTGCTTTTATTAAGCCCTCCTACATGCTAGGAAAGAAGCCATCATTGGTTAAGAGCCTATGTTTCTATTGTCCCATGAATCCTTTAATATCTCCAGCACCTAGCACAGTGCCTATGCAGAGTAGTGATTCAATAAAATGCATTGAGCGAGTGGACAATCCTGTGATACCCACAACCTTCGACCTTCCAGCCCCTTTTGTCTGTGATGAATGAGACAACTGAAGTCAGCTCTGCTAAGCAGCGTGCCTGAGGTCACACGGCCAATGTGGGAATGAGCTGAGATTCAAGCCCAGGTATTTCTGACTTTAAAAACAAAGTGCTTGCTGCCCTCTGAGCCACCTTTATAAACACCCATGATGAAGTGGGTCCTCCCAGCCTCTTAGCCAAGGATGTTCAGAACTAGATGGCTGTCAGCAGAGAACACCTCAGTGGTTCTTTCCAAGAGTCGAGGCCCTTCAAGGCTGAGGTCCCTCAGCAGGAAGCCAGGTCACTCTGGCCCCAGAGAGACTAGGGAAAAGCATCGAGTCATCTGTTTACACCATTTCCAGCTCTACCTGTATTTTTCACTTCCTGTATACACTCTCAGCAGACTATTCCTGACTCTCATCCCACAGGAACTTCCCCATTTCAGAGCCAGATTCTCCATCAAGGCCCAGGAGGAAGGAAAGGACTCAGGGGATGGCCCAAGCCCACGCTTCAGTGCACATCTTCCTCTCCAGGGGAGACTGGAAATCCCCACATCCTGCTGCAGCCCTGTGAGCTCCTCCGATGGACCTCTGGGCCCAGACTTCCACTGTGCTTGGATTGCCCGCCAGCCTATCACCTACTACCCCTACCCCCCCGACTCTTACTTCCTAGCTCAATCTAAAAGACCCTTCTTCATGGAGTAGTAAAGAGGAATGTGGGCCACAGTCAGATCAATGGGGTGACGTCTCCACTCGGTCACCAAGCTCTAACTTAGATAAGTCACTTGACCTCTCTGGGCCTCTCCAAAGAAGACATGCAAATGGCCCTTATGTATGTGGAAAAGATGCTCGACCTCATGAATTATCAGGGAAATGCAAGTCAAAACCACAGTGAGCTATCACCTCACACCTGTTAGGATGGCCGTGATCAAAAAAATAAAGCATTGGCAAATATGTGGAGAAATTGGAACACTTGCACACTTTTGATGGGACTGTGAAATAGTGCATGAGCAAGAGTAAACAGTATGGATGTTCTCAAAAAATTAAAAATAGAACTGCCATATGATCCAGCGATCCCACTTCTTGGTATGTATCCAAAAGAATTAAAATCAGGATCTCAAAGAGATATCTGCACCCCCATGTCATTGCAGAATTATTCACAATGGCTGAGATGCGGAAACAACCTAAATGTTCGTTGAGGGATTGATGGGTGAATGCAGAAAGAAAATGTAGTATGTGCATACGGCAGATATTTATTCAGTCTTTAAAAAGAAGGAAATCCTGCCCTATGCAACAATATGAACGAACCTGGAGGGCATTAGGCCCAGTGAAATAAATCAGTCACAGAAGGACAGATACGGTGTGATTCCACTGACAGGAGGCATCTAAAATAGTCAAATTCATAGAAGCAGAGACTTCAAGACAATAGTGGTGCCAGAAGCTGAGGGTGAGGTAAATGGGAAGTGGCTGTTCAGTGGGTTTAAAGTTACATTGGATGGATAAATTCTAGAGATCTGCCGCACATTATAGCACCTACACTTAATGGTACCATGTTGTATACTGTAAAATTTGTTAAGAGAGTAGATCTCACATTAAGTGCTGTTATCTGACACACACACCAAGGTTGGTGGGGAACCCAAGGGAACATTGGCAGGATTTGGATACTTCCATCCCCATGATTCTGGTGATGGTATGTATCATGGGTGTGTACACTGTCCAAATTCATTCGATTGTACAGATTAAACACGGACAGTTCTTTGTATATCAATTAAAACTTCTTTTTAAAGAAACTGACCTTTTAAGAATAAAGAAAAAAAGTCCTGACATTTGCAATTGTGGTGCTTATAAGCAGGGAGGGATCTGACAGCACATTCTGCCTCCTACCAGAGCAGGAGCCGCCTGGGTCAGTGGAAGCCCAGATGCAGCGTGGGGTGGGAGCAGACTCGGGGCAAGCAAGAGCGGCTGGTCTCCCTGCCACCTCTTTCCACCTTCCACCTCCTGCCTGTCATTCATGATCCAGGTCTGGTCCCTCCCAGCTCCTGAACACCAGTCTCCTTAATGCCCTGGGCACTTATCTAAGACAAGGCCAGACCCTAAGTCCCTGTGGTGGTATTCCTTTCTATGTTTTCTTCATAGCAGCAGTGCCCTTGAAGCACTTTGAAGGTTCCAGAGTTAGCACGTGGCAAAGAGGTTTTGTGCCATTGATCCTCTCAACGGGCCTCTAGTATATTCAGGACATCAAATGCATATTGAGTGAGCAAATGCGTGAGACTCAACACCTTCAAACCTGGGAGAGAGTCCTCTGGGCTTGGCCGGGAGCAGAGCAGCGAGCTGGCCAGGAGCTGGGCTCTTGATGGTCCTCAGTGTTGACTGAGCATAGTCAGTAGCGCCCCCTCCTCTGTCTCCTCTGCCCCCCTCCCTAGCCTGCCTTCCACCCCATAGTTACACTTAACCCCCCAGGCTGATTCCTGTGGGGCTCCAGATCATCTGACCCCAAGAACAACCCAGAGCACGGCCCACACCTCATTTCCCCAGGCGGTCTGTCCCGGATAATCCACCACACTTAGAAGATGGTCATGACCATTTTTTTATATTTTTAAATGAAGCACCATTTTCACACATTACATCTAGTGTTGTTGCTCTGAAACAACAGAAAGGAATTCTTTTCCTTTTTTTTCTTTCCCTAGGATGGAATTTACAATGTGTTTTCTCAACCCACCCCCTATCAGACTGGAGTAAAAGGAACATGCCTGCCTCTCCCAGCAAACCTTGGCTAATCCAAGGACAGTCATTAACTTGTTATTCTAAGTAATCCTCTGCTGAAAGCTGTGAGCTGCCTGGAGTGGATGAGGGGCAGCGTTTTCAAGCACAAAAATATGGGACCTGCCGGCTCACGGGAGGATGGCCAGACTCCCAAGAAAAGAAGGGAGAGATGCAGGCTCACCCCCAGACAGGACAGAAAGGGCCACTGCAAATCCAGCCAGGCCCAGCCTCTTCGTACATGCTTCTGTGACCGCGTGGGGAACGTCTCATCAGCTAGCCGCTCGCTCACATTTATAGCTTCCTCATCGACAGGGCCTTCCCCACTTAGCAAGTCAGAGTAACATTGAAAGCAGCCTCTCACCTATGTTTCTAAAACACACATCTCCTTTCGTACTCTGCCTAACAAAAAGGCCCTCAATACTTGCCCCACCAGTAGAGGTATTAGATCAATTCCTTTGAGGCCTTCCTCACCTGGCTGTTTCCTGCCATTTCCCTCTCCAAACAGCCTCCTACTTAACAGCCTCCCAATCCTACCAGGCTCCCAGATGCCAAAATGCGTTTGCACGGGCTGTTCCCTTTGCCTGGAGTGTCTGTCCCTGTTCTTCTGACAACAAATTCACAGCAGCTCTCAAAGCAACTCACAAAGCCCAGCCAGGACTTGCTGTTCCCACTTAGCATTGGGAATTATTCACGTTGCTGTCTGGTTTCTCCCTCCTGCCAAGCCATGGAATCATATCGTTCTGAGTGCACCTTGTACTAAAACAAAAGCCCCATTAATGTTTCCAAAAGCATCACAGCATCACCTTCTGCTACTTCTAAAGTGATTCAGCTCCAGTCTAAGCATGAGCAGACTTTTTTTAGGGAGCGGGTAGAGAAAGTCATTCTTTGCGCCTGATTTTAACATTTTTCTTCCTGAGCTTGTTTCTAAGAAGCTGTTCTGTGCATTTACCTATTCTCTGCTACCCACAAATTCTTTTCATCTTCCAAACCTCAACTGTGCCAACATGCAGCCTTTGATAGACAAACATGCAAACAGCTGCTGCCTTGGAGAATTCCAGCCTAGAAGCCTCAGCATGCCTGTTCTGATTTCTTGCTTTCAAATGTCAGAGAGGCTTCCTGGGAAAGGCAGGGACTATTCCAGACTAATGAAGACTAGCGTTTTGCCATGAGTACTTAGAATGGGGAGAAATGTCACCCCAAGACCACCAAGACTTTATATCCTAGATCTTACCTGTAAAGTACCTCTTGGGAAATATGACAGAATAGAGTTTGGCAGATATTTGAGTCTTTTGCAAGCAAAGACATGTTTTCTTCTATGCTAGGAATTTGATGCCTCCAATAATAACAAACATGAAAATAGGTAGTATCAGGGTGGTACCTGTGGCTCAGAGGGGTAGGGCGCTGGCCCCATATGCCGGAGGTGGCGGGTTCAAACCCAGCCCCGGCAAAAAACTGCAAAAAAAAAAAAAAAGACACCTTTGAGGGCGGCGCCTGTGGCTCAGTCGGTAAGGTGCCGGCCCCATATACCAAGGGTGGCGGGTTCAAACCCGGCCCCGGCCAAACTGCAACCAAAAAATAGCCAGGTGTTGTGGCGGGCACCTGTAGTCCCAGCTACTCGGGAGGCTGAGGCAAGAGAATCGCTTAAGCCCAGGAGTTGGAGGTTGCTGTGAGCTGTGTGACGCCACGGCACTCTACCGAGGGCCATAAAGTGAGACTCTGTCTCTACACAAAAAAAAAAAAAAAAAAAAAACTGTGAAAATAGGTAGTATTTTTTTCTTATTGCCTACTATGTGCCGAGCACCACTAGAGGTGATTCATGTAGACACTTCAACTGAATATCAGTATCGCCCTCTGGATTGTTCCTAAACTCACTCACCCCCATTTTACCCAGGAGGAAGCTGACACCTTCTTTCTTTTTGTAATCCTATAAATAAACCATGTACAGTGCCTAGTACAGGAAATACTCCATGGAACAGGGAAAATCATTCACCTAGACAAGCCTTGATGTTAGAGCACTTAGTGGTGGGCTACATTATCACCAGCTCAAGCGTGAAAATGTTCAGCCACCCTGGCCCTGGGAATGTAAGCACAGGACAAATGGGTGGTTTTCCCACACCTCCCTTGCCGGCTCCAACATTGGGACTGCCAGAGCTGGCCCTTGAGCACCTCCTCTGCTCTCTGGGGACAGATCATGGCACAGGCTGCACCTACAGGACAGTTGGAGAATGGGAAGAGATAGGGGTCAACCCTGGTCTAATCAACCATTCCCAAGCACCAGCCGTGTGCCAAGAATGGTGCAAAGTGCTCTCCTGAGCATTCATTGCAGGGGCTGGTGTGGGCTTTGTTTGTTACGGCAGCCCAGTGTCCAACATGCATGACACACAGCGGCCCTGAGGGAACAACTCCTGAATGAGTGAATGAACAAATGAGGTCAGTGCCTGACCTAGGAGCAGTCATCTAGCAGAGCTGGCATTTGAACCCAGGGTTATCTGCTGACGTTGAGGAGAGCAGCTGCCTCTCCAGACACACAGATACAGATAATGTGGAGATGCCTAAAGATATCTCACCTGTAAAGGACAGGGGATGAGGCAACCAGCCTCCGAGGCAGCCCGTCGTCTTATGGCAAGACCATTGGAGGAGATGCCTGGAGACCCAGGCCTGGCCCTGCCCTGCTTGCCCAGCCAGGTGCAAGTGGGCAGGCCCCTTCCCTGTGTGAGTCTTACTTTAGTCACATGTGAAATGGGATTATTAATGGCTATCACTGAGTCAAATGAGATAGGTGTCCCAATGTGCTCTATTAATTGCTAGCATAAATTAGATATCAATGATCTCGTGCTCCCTGGGCCTTACACGGTGATGGTGTGGTGGGCACTGCCAGCTGTCCATGCCAGGATTGTGCCTCACCAGTGGGGCTTTCAGACTGCAGGACTCTGGGGTGGGGAGCTCCATTCACACCATGTGAACACCCGTCCTCCCCAGAATTGGCCAGTGCCCAGCCTGCACAACTCCACACAGCCGTTCAGATCAGGGTCTACTTTTGGTGAGGTCATGAACTTTGTGGTATTATGATAGGACAAGTAGACACCAAAGCTGCTTGTATCCCCAAAAGCTGTCAAAGCAGGGGCATAGGTTTTCAGAGAGTCTTCCTAGACCTGGCAGGCTCATTATAGTCCAAAAGACCAGAGGACCTTAGGAAGGTAGTCGTTCCTGAGCCAAGAAACAACTTCTAGGGTCTAGACTAGGTCTTTGCCCACTTTTCTCCCCACCCAGTGTCAGGAAGGGTGGGAGAGGCTGAGGAGTAGAACCCCCACCCTGTTTCTGGCATGAGGGAGCTCACACCTGAGGCCAGGATGCTCCAGAGATGAACCCTCAGCCCCAAACCTGGGTGTCCTCTCCCTCAGCCCCACGTCTTTCCACACGACACATACGTGTGACTCCAGGACTTGGCTGGAATGCCCAGAAAGGAAATTTCACTCATTCTCAAAACATACTAAAACAGCTAAAAATCCTTCTGCTGGCCTACAGGGTAGGATGCCCACCTGGGATCTAGTGAAAAGCCACAGAAGTTGTGTCTTTGGTAACTCTGCAGCTTACCCTGGAGGTCTGGGCTCCCAAGCCGTGCCCTGGGGGCACCTTGGCCCAGACGTGGCTCCTCCTCACACCTTCAGGCGGGCAGCCCTGAGCGCGGCACACCTGTCCTTACGCTGACCACTCTGTACCTATTTGCTTCCGTGTTGCCTCCATGTGGGGCGCCCAGGCCCAGGGGAAGAACCCATACTTATTCATTTGGGGCCCAGGGCCCTGTGCAGAGGGTGACAGTTCACCCCTGCTGGCCCCGGATGGCACTCTGTGGTGTCCCCCGAGTCAGGTGCAAACCTCAGCCCAGAGCAGGGGCGAGTGAAGCCCGACCCCCTCCCTGCCTCATACCCACACCCCCAGGGCTGGCACGACATCAAGGTTCAGTTAAAAGGGGCCCTCAAAGCCCTCACATGTGGCCTGGGGTCCGAGCCTCTCATTAGGCGGTGGCGGCTCTCACATGCAGCCTTTAATGTGGTGCGATGGCATTTTTCAGGCTTCTTTTGAGAAGGAAAAAGTTAATAACGTGAAAGCTTTATTGCCTCTCTCTTCCCCCCTCGGAGACATGCCCTTTGGTAGTGGAACGCCGGGGCTAGTTAAGGCCGAAGCCCAGGGATTTCCTTCTCTCTGGGAACGGCTGTAATTACACACACGCGGGGCCAAAGCAGAAAGTGGCGACGCACCGAGGTCTTAACCTCGGAGGCAGGAGGCGCGCGAGGTGTTAGCCGTCGTGGCCCGGCCTGCGAAGCAGGAACACATGGGGAATCCATTACCTGCTCTACAAAGGAGGTGGCCTTGCTAATAAATGTATTTACTGGGTTAAATAAATACACGGAGGGTTGTTAAAAGCCTGGCCCTATGACTTCAAGTCACCAACATTTTTCACTTGTCAGAAAGGAGCTTTTGGAAGCTTTCAGGCGGCCTGCCTTCCTGCCCGTGTTTACGCGTCCACTGTGCCCTCAGCTCCTCCTGGCCACAGAGAAAGAAAGGGTCTTTGTCCGGCAGCGTGGAGACCCGACAGGTGGGCAGAAGGAGACGCAGAGACTGTGTGCACGGGCCGCAGGAGGGAGGATCCCTGCCCAGAGCTGGACACGCTGGGGCCCGGGGGAAATACATCTTGACACAGCAACGAGTTGTCTGGTTTTTCAAACAGAATTCACCATGATGACCCTGGAGTATTAGAGCGCCTTCGTTGCTACGTCTCTTTTTAATATTGTGCTAAAATACACATAACATAAATGTTTTACTGCTTGAATGTGTACACTCCAGTGGGATTTAGTACATTCAGAATGTTGTGCAAACCGTCACTGGTACCCAATTTCAAAACATTTGCATCCCCTCACAGGGAAGCCCTGCTCCCGTCACCTGGTCTGCTCCATCTCTCGCCCCCCAGCACCTGCTTTCTGTCTCTATGAATGTGGCTCTTGCAGACACTTCCTATAAACGGAGTCACACGGTACCTGACCTCCATGTCTTTCCCTTTCCCTAGCATAATGCTTTCAAGGTCATCCATGTTGCAGCCTGTCCCAGAACTTCATTCTCTGTTCTGACTAATATTCTGTGATACGGATATACCACATTTTGTTTACTCATTCATCAGCTGATGGATGTTTGGTTGTTTTCATCTTTCGCCACTGTGAACAATCCTATGCAGGTTTTTTCCAAACACCTGTTTTCAATTATTTTACATATTATATATACCAAAGAGCAGAAATGCTAGGTTGTACCGTAATTCTATGTTTAACTTACTGAGGACCCGACAGTAAGACTCTTTGCTTTGGCCTTTTCAACTTAGTAAAAAGTGGAGGAACACAGAGACATTTTTTTCATTTAAAGTGTTGAATTCTGGGCCAGGGATGGTGGCTCATGCCTGTAATCCTAGCACTTTGGGAGGCTGAGGCAGGAGGATTACTTGAGCCCAGGAGTTTGAGGTTGCAGTGGGCTATGATGATGTCGCTGTGCTCTAGTCTGGTAGACAGAGCAAGACTCTGTCTCAATAAAAAAAAATTCCAAATCCTGATAAGACTCTGAGCATTTTTCAAGGGTGAGAGAGAGCTCATGTTTGATGAGGATATGCTGTGCCCCAGGCACCTAATTCCCATAGCCCCCAGTGTAAGGGCTTTTGTCCTCATCTTACAGACAAAGAATCCAAGAAAATTATGGTCACATCAAGTAAGTGCATCAGGGATTTAAAACCTGGTCTTTTATATTATGGAATGAATGATGTATACTCTTTCCATTACCCCAATGATCTGATAATGTACAAGCAATGGTGTGTGGGGCGGTGCCTGTGGCTCAGTTGGTAGAGCACCGGCCCCATATACCGAGGGTTGCAGGTTCAAACCCAGACCCAGCCAAATTGCAACAAAAAAATAGCCGGGCACTGTGGCAGGCACCTATAGTCCCAGCTACTCGGGAGGCTGAAGCAAGAGAATCGCTTAAGCCCAGGAGATGGAAGTTGCTGTGAGCAGTGTGATGCCACGGCACTCTACCCAAGGTGACGAAGTGAGGCTCTGTCTCTACAAAAAAAAAAAAAAAGAAATGGTGTGTGTGCCCAGGACTCCAAGAAGTTCTCAACAAATTGTTAAATGACATAGGCAAAATAATGCCACATGGTGGGCAAGCTGAGGGCCTGACGGCACTGATCTGCCTTGCATCCCAGGGAGCCCATGGGGGAGGGGACCCCAGAAGTCTCCACCAGCTCCAGTCATTCAGGGACATGCACAACTGCTCACATCACACACACACACACTCCCACCCCCATACACACAGCCATTATTGTGTTGATGCATTTGTTCTTAACCAAAAGGGGAGATTGCAACATGAAAATACTATTCGCTGGTTCTAGAAAATGGAAAACTAGGCAAGTGTGCACTATTTGGCCCAATGAAAACAGCTACTAAATAAAGCATTAGGTTACTTCAATTTCTGTTTTACTATTTATTTGACCTTCCCATCCAGATTTTACCATCATAACCCAAGTAATTTCTTTCAGTGTATTTTATCTTAATTTTTGTATTCTCTTTAATCCTTTAGCATCTTAGATGTCCTCCACTTCACTCCCCCTCCCCTAAATATCTGTGTATGCTGCTGGTGACCACATTTTACCTCCCCAGCCACTAATCAGATTCCATGGTCCAGCAGATCTGACAGAGGCTGAAGATGGAGCCAGGTTTGTGTACAAGGAGACCTGGACTCGAAACCCAACTACATGAGTAACTACAGAATTGTGATTAAGCAAAATATATGGCTTATCTTAGCCTTTGTGTCCTCACCTGTAACAGTAATGTAAAATCACACAGGGTTGACATGTTAATTTAATTAAATGATGTAGTTTCAAAAATCTCAACACTTATCGCAGTCCTTCATTTAATGCTTTATTTGGTTATATTGGGGGAGAAGTGTTTGGGAGGGATACAAAGTACTTGAAATTATTCCATGAACTTTGGGATATCACAACCTTTATTAAAACATCCATTATAACTTAACCTTATAGCAGTCCAAGATCATCAAAGACAATATTAAAACAGTCAGTTTAGGAGTTCGGGGCAAAGTACCAGGCGTCCCAAAGAGGTGGCCAACACGTAGAGAATATCTTGTAAATTTTTATAAGGAACATTTTGTAAATAAAGGTACATTTAGCTACAACTTCCCATTTCCCCTATGCATGGAGACTGCAGAGGTGACTTGTGGGACACCCTGTAGATAAACTGAGAGTGTCATAAAATGCAGTGAGTTGCCGCCTGTCCTTAGTTCAATCCACGTAGGTGGGAAAGAAAGTCTTCAATGGCCTGGGCCATTTGGGCTGGAAGCAACTTTCTGGCTTAGATCCACACTCTTTTTCTTCTCAGTGGTATAAAACTAGTGAGTTTTCTGAGGCAAACTTCTCCCTTTGGGAATAGAAAGAGAGGGGAAAAAAAAGTAGAATAAGTGTTTTCAGATAATGAGCAGAAGTTTGCCATCAACTTGATGCATGTCAGATTCTCCAAAGATGAGCTCTGTGCACCAAGCTCCCTCCTTTCAAGTCCTGTTTATGGTTGGTTAAATAAGCAATGGTGTGAGCTGTCACCTCTGCTCTCCAGCCAGTGAGTGGAGAGAGCAACAAGCCAGTCTGATGTGAAATGATTTGGACAGTCAGTAAATAAATCCCACCTTGATAAGCCGGACTCCGCGGCAGCTCTCCCACGGACCCTAAACATTTTGATTAAGGACTGATGAGGGCTTCCCAGGGAGAGGCCAGAGACTCATCTTCCCTGGAGGTCTGTGCAAACAGAGCCACATCCCATCTGTTGGGGATAGTTTAGTTGGAAGGGGGTAAGCGGGTTTAGGGTGGACCAGGTGACTTTTTTAGTTATCTTCCACCCAGGAGCCTTGGAAACAATATGCCATCAAAGCAACCAACTCAACTTTGGAGCATGGGTCAAACATAAGACTGACACCAAATTGTCAGGCTTGACAATGGGAAAATGAATGGAGAGAGGGAGGGAAAGAAGGCGTTTCAAGGTTGCTTTGCCCAAGTAACTTTCATAAACTTAATTACATGATATATCTACTGTCTGAAAGGCAAACTACTGGAGCAGAACATATAAACACAAAATCACTACATTATTGTTTAAAGAGTATCTTTTCCTGTTTGGGGACTCTCCTGTGTCCTCAGTGGAAACTTTTCTTTTTTTTTTCAATGAGAGGTGGAAATGTTTTATTTATACGCAGCCTTTTCTGGGTTTATACCTATTTCCTAATCACTAGCCATTCTAAAACATTGCCCAGGAAGCCACATCCCTTAAAATGCCCCAAGCTAATAGCTTACATTATTCAGTGTTTTGAACTGTTTCAAACTCAGGCTGTGTATATAAGGCACTTAGAATAATGAGGGTTTGCTGTTATTCTCAAGACTCTCGGCAGTTTTCACAGGGCGATTGAGTAGAGATGGCTGGTCCTCCTTGGCAGATGAAGAGGCTAAAGATTCTGCAAGGCGTGTCATGAGCGAGTAGTTGAGCCAGGCTGCAGCCTGACACATCTTCCCCAGCCTAGCCCACAGTTTTCCCACTGACTCACACCCGCAGAGCTCATGCTCAACCACTACCTCTTACCTCTCAGGACTGAGTGGGCTCATTGTGGCTCACGGTTATTTATTACTGAAAATTCCAGGAGAGCTTTGCCTAAAAATGAGAATTTCAGCCATCCCACTGGCCTGGAGCGCAGATCCACAAAGATTGATCTCATGGAAAACATTTTGTAGCTAGACTAGCATCACCTGTGCCTCCTCCTTTTCTTTCTTTTTTTTTTTCCACTAACTAGATGTTCACTTGTCTTTTTAGAAAAAATAATGTTTATGCTTCTTTAGATAGCAACAACATTTTATGGTGTTGAAAATGTGAGAAAGAGGTAAAAATATTTGAATTATCCAAAATTCTATTACTCAGGGGTAATTATTGTTTTGCATGTTTCTTTACATCTTTCTTCTATGCCCGGGATGTATATGTACTTTTCTCTTTCCCATAATGTAGATCTTAGTGGTGGTGGTAGGGGTGGAGATGGGAGGTTGGCTTATGTAACATGTAAGAATTTTGTTCATTCATCTTTGAATTACCTTGGAAGCTAATTCTCCAAAATATAAATAAAACAGGACAGTGAGATTCTTTTTTTTTTTTTTTTGCTGTTTTTGGCCGGAGCCGGGTTTGAACCCACCACCTCTGGTATATGGGGCCAGCGCCCTACCTTGAGCCATAGGCACCGCCCTACAGTGAAATTCTTAAAAGCAAGTGCTGCTTGGGTTTGAGTCCTGGCTCTGGCACTTATTAGCTGTGTGGTGTTGGACAAGTTACTCAACCCTACTGCGTCTCAGTTTTATCTGGGTAAGAAAGGGATAATAACAGTGCATCTCCCATAGGGCTGGCAATGAAATGCTTATAGACTTGAACAAGTTAATGTTTGTGGAGTTCTTGGAATGGCTCTTAACACATAGTGAGTTCTCAGAAAATGCTAGCTAGAAGCAGTGGCGGTATTAATTTGAACAGTGATTTTTTTATTGTTATTCTGGACTCAGGTTACATTCTGTTAATGATTTTTGTTTGTACACTATAGACACATAGAACAATTTAAACAAACAAAAACATAAAAGGATATTGAAGATGATACCCAGACTTCCAATGGGAAAGAGTTCCAAATAGGTGGGACCCTTGAGTGATGACAATAACCATTTCCCGAATGCCAGCCTTGTGCCAGTTATTGTGTTTCCATAGGCTACCATCGCCATCTTCCATTTGTCCTCACAAGTCTCCAGGAAAACAGGTATTGGATTCTCCTTCTTCTACACATTAGAAAACTGGGTCTTAGGGGGATTAAATGATCCGCCCAAGTTCACACAGCTAAAAAAGTACTGGAACCAAGATTCACACCCAGATCTGAGCTGCCCTATAGTGCAACTCTTTCATTCACTCTCCCACAACAAGCCTGACTAGGGGTTCTTCGGAGAGCACAAAGACAACATGGAGCTTACAATCTAGCTAGGAGAAAGATGTTTGCCTGATTCAAACAACATTGCAGATGGAGGGGACTCTGAAGGAATGGTCCATGGAGCTCTGAGAACTGTGCTGGGGATTTGATCTTGGCAGCAGGTTCATAGAGCTACCCTTGAAGGATCAGTGCTCAAGCTCAGATGGAAAGAGCAAACAGAGTTAACTGGCTGAGAAGTAAAGGGTCAAGAGGAGTGATCCAGGAAGAGAATGCAGCAGAAGCTCTACAGAAAGAGACATGGAGCCGCAAGGGTCTGGCGGATGCCACGGGCCATATCTGAAACCGACAGGGGAGATAGCGAGAGGTGAGAATGGAGATGGAAAAGGGGGTTGGGGGGCAGGTGAGGCTTTGAAGTCAGTTAAGGAACTTTGCCTTTTTCCTGAGGTCAATGGAAGTCATTGAATAATTGAAAAGAGGAAAACAGGGAGATGCCAAGGTGAGTTTTCACTTCAGAGACATCACTCTAGCTTTGATGGAGACAATACCTTGGAGTGAGGTGAGAAGAAAAAGCAGGTAGTGGTGGACCAATCAGGGGCAATGATGGCAGCTTGGAATAAGGTATAGTGGATATGAAGAGAAATGAATGGACTCAGGGGAGCTGCAGGAGGGAAACTCCACAGAGCCTGGTGTAAGCTGATGAGTTGGCTATGAAGAGAGAGGGAGGGGAGTGGTTGAAGAAGAGTCTCCGGGACTTCTGGCTTGTTTATCTCAGTGGTGGTTCTGTTTATTGATGCAGAGACCACTGGAGAGGATCAGACTTGGGGAGGGTGACTGTCAATTTAGTTTTCCTTTAAAAGAGAATCTTTTAAAAGACCCCCCACCCTTCCAAAAGATGATAAACAGGCAGTGAGATACACAGGTCTGAGATTTACCAATGATGCCTAGAATGGAATTGTATCAGTGAGCACGGTCGGTGGATGAAGGCCAGTAGACATTTGTCATTCTTTTGGGCTGAATCTGAACCTTCTCCTTGTGTTTGAGGAGACTTCATAAGCCAAAGCCCACCTCCCACTAAAGAAGCTGGAAAGCCCATCTTTGGAGATGACCTACAACAGTTTAGATCTACAGCAAGTCTCTCAGCACCTCTGTGGTCCCATAAGCTTCTCGTCAGGCTTGGCATTGAATTAGCTCCTTCTCCCATGCAGAGACAGGACTTTCTTCCATTTACAGCCACGTCAACAAGGCCCAGAGTCAGAAGGTGAGGTAGTGTATGCTTTGCTATGGAGAGCAAGCTGCAGGGAGAGCTCAGGAGGACAGATTCTGCTATAAGTCAGTGCTGTGGCCTTGGCTAAGCACTTGCTACCCCTATGTGAGGTCATGGACCTCAGGGGTGTCCAGGTTCCTTGCTGCCCTAGCAGACTCTGGCATGTGCTTGCTCTTAGCAGCCAGAGCAATTACCTGGTGAACTCAGACAGAGAAATTATCTTTCTGGGATGAGAAAGCAAATTTTATTTTCTGGCCCTGAATAATTGAGATTGCTCATTCTCAAAGCTGTAAATATGCCTCCCAAAATAGCAGAGAATTGAAAGAAAACGAGCTTGTCAGCAGATCTAAAACAAAGTTCCCTTTTTTTCTTATTAACAATAGGATTTCTTCTCAATCTATATTTTTCTTCAGTATGAACTTCCCAACATTTTGCATATCTGGACAAATGTAATAGAATAGTCCCAGGGGAAGTATAGGTACCTACAACAGACAAAATAGAAGCAGTTTGAACCCTGAGAGGTTTTGCCTAGATAATAGACCAGCACTTGCCAATAGAACCTTGTGTGATGACAGAAACAATCCATCAAGGGCTGTGATCTAGTAGCTCATAGCAACTTGTGGCTTCTGAGCACTTTAGATGTGGCCAGTACAAGTGAAGAACAGAACTTTTCATTCTAATGAATATAAATTTAAATAGGTGCATGTGGCTATAGCTACTAGAAGGGAAAAGAGAGAAACACATGTGACCAGGTGGGACCTTCCCTGCCATGGCCATGTCTCCCGCCAGAACAGGAAGCCCAAGTTATACTTCCGAAAGCTAATAGAATTCGGAGCTTGCTTCCGGATAGGGGTTGAAGGCAGAATTCACCCTTCCCCAGTGCAGTGTATTTATTAATTGTCTACATGATTGCCTTTGTGAAGGGACTACCTCTGTGAAACAAGAATTAGGAGTCCCGAATTTGAAGCCATTTATTAGGCTCAAATTTATGTGGTGTGAAATCTGTTAGATCATTTGCTCATCAGTAGGTTGTCGAGAAAAAAGGCCCATCTACAAAGGGTTTTCAGGGTGAGGGTCACCACTGTAATCAGAAACATACCAAGCCTGGCCTCCAGCAAAAGCTTATGTGCTTTCAAGTAAATTTTGAGTTTGCGAAGTGGCCTTTTGAAGACCTTGCCATTGGTAACATTTCCTCTCTTACTTAAAAAAAAAAAAAAAAGTGCAATTATTTTTCACTATTTTTTTTTTATTATTATTATTATCTTTCACTATTGTTAAACTTAAAAACTGAAAGGTGGAAGCCCCTGGTGGTTCACCTTTGAAAAGATAAAGCACATGAGACTTCTACTCTGCTATGGAACCTGCCACCCTAATAGGCAGAGGATGGGATGTGATGAGACGGTCTGAATAAAATGTGGATGAGGATGTGGTAGGGCTGGCCGCCCAAGCTCAGTAGGCATGGCTGATGCTCTGTGGTTAGAGAAGGAAGCAATCGGTCTTGGCTCATTCATTCGGCAAACACCGATCCTGGGCCACACAGCCCTGAGCTGGCATCTGGGGAAACCAATATGAAGAAGAGGCAGCTTTTGGCCTCAAGGGCTTGCAGGCCCTGGGGAGAGCCGGGTGTAAACCGGGGGTGCACCTCCCAAGGAGAGCTTGCATCCTGAGCTCTGCGGAGGGTAAGAATCATCTGAGGTGCATTTTAAATGCAGATTTCCAGGCCCTTGCCCTCAAATATTAGGAAATCGTAGGAGCAGAGAATACATATTTTTATACAACACCTTAGGAGATTCTTATTAAAGGGACTTTAACGTGGTGAATATATCATCTCTACATAGCTCCTCCTCACACTCCAATTGCCCCACCAAGGAATGAGGATCTTCCCTGCTCCCTCCCCTCCCTTTATCCACATGACTAAATCCAGCTGACTTTGTCTCCTAAGTGTTCCTTGAATCCCCCTTCCTCACCCGCACCTGGACTGTTAAAGGCCCTGCATTCTCTCCCCAGTCTCTACTCTTCCCTCAGAATTGTAGAGTTGTCAGCGCGACATTTCTAACACGTGAGTTAGAAGTTGTTCCATTCTTAAAAGCACTTTGCCGCTCCCATTGCCTGAGAGTCCAGATACCATGGGCTTTGGAGAGCTGTCCCGTGTGGCTCCCTGACGCGTCTGCACCTCTCTTGCATAGAACCCGGGTGTTTCTGCTTCACTGTCGGGCCTCGCCTCCGATGCACTGTGTCCTCAAAGCCTTTGCAGGTCCTGCCGGGTCACATTATTTGTCTACTTGCCTTTGATCAGAGCAAAAGCAGAGAGAAAAGGAGACATATGACTTGAAAGTAGTGGGTCTGGGACAGCCCCGGTGCGGGGATGGGGCCTGTCCCAGTGGGATGTAATCTGAAAGTAAAGTAATCTGGATGGAGATTGGGTTTTATGCTATAGAAATGGGGAGGAGGAAGGAGCTCTTATTATCAGTGTCTGATTATCCAGTTTTACTTCATATTTTGGAAAATGTCAAAAATATTCCAGAGTAGACAAAGTAGTCGAATGAGACCTCACAAGTACTTCTTTGTGAAGAGGTAACTGCATCTGAAACATGCTGTCCTTTCCAGGGAAGACAAAGGACAAAGGGCTCCTCAGACGGACATCCCAGGAATTACCTACCGGTGCCTGGCACCACTGCCCTCCCTCCAAGTCTAGCCCTGCAGGGCTCGCACCTCATTTCCCAGGGCTCTGCTCCCTTCAAGAATCACCGCGCAGAGAGAAAGGGGGGCAGCACATCTCACCCAGGGGTGGGGCTGTCTCCCTACCACGCTCCTGGCCAAGTTGGCAAAACCAACATGGACCCACTTTCCTTCCTCTGACCATTTAGCACATTAAATGCCAGAAGAATTACACTCTGAGAGCACAGAAATAGTGGCCATTTCAGTCGAGCTGGAGGCTGGAATGTGCTGGAGAGAGGAAGGGCAAGTGGCAGAAGGGTCAAAGCCCTCAGTGCCCGCCCCAGGAGCTCGAAGGGGCCATGGGCAGCCATTAGGGCCTTGGTAGGGGAGTGAGTGAAAGGTCAGATTGTGTCTTGGGAAAAGCACCAGAGAGAGGGACACCAGCCACGGGGTCTTGAAGATGGCGCACCTGAGATGCAATGTCACTTGAGGGGACATCATGGCAAAGGACAGGGGAGGAAGGCCTGAGTGGAGGAGAGATGAACTCCACAGGCCTCCCTTGGCGACCACAGCCAAGCGGGCAGGCAGAGTCGGCAGCCACTCACTCTTCGAAAGCCTCTCCCCTTGCGGCAGCAGCTCCATTAATGCTAACCACCTGGCACCTGCCATTGGTGGCCTGATGCTGGCCAGACCTCCTCGGCCACCTTTCATGTGACATTCCTCCCTCCTCGGCTTTCATAGGGTGGAGGGTTACCGCCTGGGGTGCTGGGAGACAAGAAGCAGACCCCTGGAGGTGAGGAGGGGTCCACTGGGGACACCGTCTTCCCTGTAGGCAGGGCCTGGGGCTCCCGTTCCCACAGAACTCAGGCGCTCAGAGCTGCTGGGGCAGCAATAGGAGGTGTGAAGCCCAGAGAGGGCACCAGGGGCTCCTCAGGGGCTCTCTGTGTGGTCACCTCACTGCAGAAACCCAGGGAAAGCTGCAACTCCAAGCTGCCAAATGTGCAGCCACAGTCATGTCACCGAAGGGCTGGGAGGAGTTCCCACAATGGCACCACCTCCACCCGAGCTGCTCAGACAGGCCCGGAACCAGTACTGCTATGGCTGTCAGGGACACTGTCTCCTTTCCAGGACACTCTTCACTTCCGCATTTTTCCAAAACTATTTGGTCTCTAGTCTCTCAAATCAACTAGGAAATCCAAAGTATAAAGCATCACTACTGATGCTAGAATTTCAGGGGGACTAACTTGGATTACTAGTCATTTCAGACACAAATCTCTTGGAGCCAACGTGATGCCTGAAGGAGGGGGGAGAATAGGACGGGCAGAGCTGGGTTCCTATCCTGACACCAGCCAGGCATTCCTGGCTTAACCATGGGATCTCCCTAATTCTTCAAAGGACAGAGATGATGACACTTATTGTGCCAAATGTCATGACATTTAAATGAGATAATGGCTGTAAACACTGTGAGGAGGGCTGGAGTGGGGAAGGGAGCAAGCGTCTTCTAGCATCAGCCATACTCAGTGGTTTCACGCACTATCTCAGTTCAATCTCCCATCAGCAGCAGGAGGGAATTGTTTACAACTTCAGTACAGATGGCAAAGCCACTCGAGGAGGTTCAATGCCTCGTGTCACATCACACAGCTGACAAGTCACCATTTTGCAAACAGAGTGTACATGTTAATTATTGCAGGGACCCCCCCGCCGATCTCAGCCTTGGCCACATAAGAGTCCTAAGTGGGGAGATGAAGCCTGTGAGGCCTCCATGTGCCTGGGTTCCCAGGGTGTGCTGGGCCCCCATTTACAGGGCAGCAAAGAGGCAGGAGGGTAGTGTTGGGTGTCCGTGGGAATCTCTGAGTTCACTGGTCATTTGGAACTGCTTCTCTTTCAGGGGTGATTTACCTCTCTCTCTGCTGGGCCTTTTGATCGCTGGCCTGAGAGCTGAGTGCATTTGTCCATCCATCCCTCCCCCACCTACTAGGCTCCCATTACCGGCAGCAGCTAGTCTGGCCTCACAAGGCTGGACCTGACTTAAGGCTGTGTTGGGCAGGCAGAAGGGAGGACAGAGGGAGGAGGAAGGATGTTCACCGGTGTGAATTCTAGGGAGGCAGAGCAGCGGAGTGGAAAGAACGTGAGCTCTGAGTTGGAGATGCCAAAATTCTAATCCCAGGCCCGTAATTTACCAGCTGTGAGACTCTGGGACATTTTGTGTGACTTCCTGAGCCTCCCTTCCCCTATTGGTAAAGTGGAGGTGGCATAGCCTACTTTGAAGAGATGTGGGGGCAATAAAATAGATGATGAGTCCAGAGTCTCTGGTGTACAAAGGTCACTTGATAAAAGATGCTAAGAATTTGTGTTAGTATGTGGCTGGGAAAACTGGCCCTGTGACCCTAGCCCAATTCCAAAATGTCAGTCTGTGCTTCAAGCTATGCTAGTTAAGGAAATGAAGTTTGGGGGTTTCCTTTCCAGGTGGCAACCTGTGAGTCCCCCTGCTGAGAACTGCAGCAGCCAGCCAGGATGGGAGGCAGGGGCTATAGGAAGAACCCCCCTGCCCCGGGGTCTAGAGGGACTCTCAGTGCCCAGGCAGCCTCCCAGCCGCTGTTCAACTTACCCATCCGAGCCGCGGAGAAGGTGGGGCGGAAGAGGACCAGGGAAAGCCTTCTCCACAGTCTCGCCTGGGGAGAGTTCTCAGCACTCATCATTTAGTTAACACCTAACTCAGCGGTTTACAGGAACAGGAGAACTTCATCCTGAAAAGATGGAGAGCTGGCAGGAAAACAGCCTGGGAAGTTAGCCTTTTTTTTAAAAAAAGGTGGGTGGGGGGTGGGGGGGAGTGCAGGCATCACGGCACTGGCAGAGCATGTACCATGAAACCACCACATACTCTCAAATCAGAGCCTCTAGAATTGGTAAGAGATAAATTCCAGCCCAAGAGTCTGGTCCCACTTGCACCTCCTTGGCGAAGCAAATTTGTACGGGACACAACAGCACCAGAGCGTGAACACGGAAGTCCTGCAACTGTGTTCACAGCAGGTCTGTGTCAGGGCCTGAGGCTGCCCCTACTCCCTGGGGACCGGAGGGGCTGGGGCCAGACAAGCCCTCCTGGCCCTCCCAGGCTGGACCTTGCAGCTCTGTGTGCTTTCTTGTGAGTTGCTGATGTCTCTATGGCCCCCTCCGTGGAGCAAGTCCTTGGAGACAATAAAGTAGAGAGGAAGACCCAGCCCTGGCAGGGTGTGGGGCATGCAGACAGTGCTGCATAAGTGAACAGGAGACAGGATGATGTGCAACTGAGCCAGGAGAGACCAAGCTAATATATAAAGGAGAGAGGCAGGGCGGCGCCTGTGGCTGAAGGAGTAGGGCGCTGGCCCCATATACTGAAGGTGGCAGGTTCAAACCCGCCCCGGCCAAAAACTGCAAAGAAAAAAAGGAGAGGGGATTATATGAAAGATGCATTCGCATCCTAACAGGATAGGAAGGTGACACCACCAGGCTCTGAAGGGGGGATGGAAACGAGGAGGCCTCGGGTGCCACGTAGCCCCAGCAGCCCTGACCTGTCCCCACCACCCCTCTCAGGATGCCAGGTGTGGCTCTGCAGCAAAGTGCATAATACTACTACTCAGGGGCCACAAACTGCTGGCATCATCCAGAAATGATGAGGCTTTAGCCTAAAAATCAGATGGTCAGAAATAGGAGGGAACAGGGACCACTGTTATTCATGAGTTGGAAAACAAAACATCGGGCAGAAGAAAAGACTCGGAGTCTGGAGACCTTGATATACTAGAAGCGGCAAGGTCATCTCCAGCAGGGTAAGCCAGGGATTTGGGCTGAAGAAGCCAATTATTGTCCTAGAGCAGAACAGCCTAAAGCTGGGGGCAGGAGGAGAGGCGGCTGAGCGCTCCTAAGCCTTGACAGCTGCCAATACTTAAGGCCACCCAAGGCTACTTTAATAGAAGTCAAATGTGCAAAGCTGGTGAGGACCGACCTTCCACACCAGCCAGGCCCCACTAGGACCTGTGGACTGGCCCAGGTCCCACCTTTTATCACTCTGAACATACCCAGAGCAAAGAGACCAGGAGGCTGAGGGCCTTGGAGTCACATGAGAGCAGCAGGGTTGAGGGGCCCAGGCTCTGCCAGAAGAGAAGCCCCGGATGTATTTCTGAGGGAGTTCATGGGCATTGAGAGACTTATCCGGGGGCACAGTGGAGAAATGACAGGAGTCCATGGTGCCAGGGGCAGCCCGGCTGTGGAATCATGGCCTCTCACAAGGTGAGCTTTCCACCCCTGGGAGCATGCTGCCGGGAACAGTCCACACCACCCAGGCTCTGCACGGGCTGGGGATCAGCCCCCTCCTTTCTTCTGCATCTCTGAGACTCGTGCAACAGACACTTTCGGGTCATGAAACTCACACATGCCAACACAGGTGGGCCTGTCCCGGTGCAAGGAAACGTCAGCTGCTGGGCTGTCTTGGGACAATGTGGACTGTGCACGTTGGTTAAGCCCAAGGTGCTGAGGTGAAGTCACTGTGAAAACACGGGCATTCCGGCTCATACCTGTCCAGCTCACTGTGTTGTCCCTACACCAGGAAGAAGCATTTCTTGGCCCTCCCCTCTGGGGTCCCTGGCCAGGTATCCTATTTCTGGTCTGCCAGGGTGGTGGTCCCTGGGCCCAAGAGAGCCTTTCAGGGGACCATTCTGGTGGTGGCCCCAGAAACAACAGGTTGGATGAGCTGGGGAATCGGGCAGGTGGAGGCCAGCATAGAGCCCAGGCTGAGGTGCAGTCTGCTCACAACAGCAGGGAGTGCAGCCCACACGCTGTGTACTTGGGCCCTTGAATTAAGAGCTAACAACCACTGATTCCCTCTTCAGAAAGGGTCTCTGCTGTGGGAAAGGCCCGCCTGGTACATCCATTTGGCTTCTGCCACTTCACTCAGACACCTACCTCCTGCTGGGGTTGCGGGATGGACACCCATTCTCCAGCAGGGACCCTCCCTCCACACAGAACCCCACTCAGGACAGGGCTGGCTGGGACTGCCTGGCAGGCTCCAGAGAAGGTCCCTCTGCCCTCCTGTTGCTGCCAGGCCCCACAGCCAGCAGGGAGATCCCTACGGGGCAGGCTGGGATAAAGGCTGTCTGAGGTCTGTCCCGAGAAGGGTTCTATATGGAGGGAGGCTTGGTCCTGGCTGGGGAAGGGGTGTCCATTTCCCCCAACAGGAGGCAGGTGTCTTCGACAGTGGCCAAGCAAATGCACCAGGCGCCCCTGTGGCAGCGGGGACCCTTTCTGAAGAGGGAATCAGTGATCATTAGCTCTATGTTCAAGGGTCTTATGGCCCAAGTGCATGGTGTGGTTTGCCACAAGCCTTGAACAGACCCAAATCATAAAAGCAAAGAAATAAGGAGTGTGTCCTAAGTGGGCAGGTCAGGGTGTGTAGACCATGGTCAGTGGGGTCAGGAAGCACTGGTCAGGCTGCCGCTTCTTCCTCTAGGTTCTCACCCTGCTCAGTGGCTTCCTTGAGCAGAATCACTAGGCTCTGGGGCTCCAGTGTCAAAGTCATTCCTGTTGTGTTCCCAGAGACATAAAGCCCCCTCCCTGGAGCGTCACCCATCTGTCCCTATGACACAGGGCCCATCCTTGAATTTCTACCAGCACAATCCCCAGGACAGTCCCTACACTGAGGGTGATGTGTTTGCCACTATTGGGCACTTTCAGGTTAGAGGAACTGCCTTAACTTATCTCCAAAGAAAATTCCAAATCCCAGAGAATCCAGCATCCTGGCCTAGCTAGCCTGGCTCGCTGTCTTTAGTAACACTTTTACCAATTTAAAATGGATATACCATACAGTTCACCCAATTCAAGTAGATCATTCAATGGTATCCAGTAAATTCACAGATACTATGTATTCGACCATTACCGCCATCCATTTTAGAACATTTTCATCGCAATGGTTCTTTTCTGTTTGTTTTAAACTTCTATTTCGCTCTTAGAACTTCTTTTAAAACATTTTAGCCATTCTGAGGTATCTAATTCAATAGCATTAAGTACATTCACGATGTTGTGTGACCCTTACCACCATCCCATTCCAGAATGTTTCATCTTCCCAAGCAGAAGCTCTGTACCCACTAACCCCCATCCTCCCCTCATCCTTGACCTGGTGACCTCTGTCCTGCCGTGTCTCTGTTGGTCTGACTCCTCTAAGTGCCTTGTGGAAGTGGAATCATGCAGTATTTGACCTTTGGGGTCCAGCTTATTTCCCTTAGCACAATGCTCTCCAAGTCCATCTAGGTTGTAGCATGTGTCAGAATCGCCTTTCTTTCTAAGGCTGGAAAATATTCCATTGTCCATCTATACATCTTGTTTATCTATTCATCCCTGGAGGGACACTTGAATTTTTTCCCACCATTTGGCTATTGTGATAGTGTTGTTATGAACATCAGTATACAGATATATTTGAGTTCCTGCTTTCAATTCGTTTGGTTGTGTACCTGCAGGTATAATTTCTGGGCACATGGTAAGTTTTTAAATAATATTTACTGAATGACTAAGTGAGTGGAAGGTGAGTGGGGCCAGATCAGAGGGCCTTGAATACCACATTTGAGCTGGGACTTCAGCAGCCCTGGGACTGAACGGGATCCCTTGGTGGGAGGCTAGGAGGTGGCAGTAGCTACAAGAGCTTAAGCTCTGCAGTCACTGATGCCAGGGCTCCAGTCAAACCTCCACATGCTGCAGTGGGTGCTGGATAAGTTATACGGTCTGTCTGAAGCTTCCAGGTCCATCAGAGAAGATCCACGCAATATCTGCCAGACTGACTGCCTCCCCAGAGTGGGTACATGTTGGTTGACCACCTCTACATGCCTCTCCTCTAACCATGGATCTCCAAATTCCTCCTGGGGCCCATCTCCCTTCCTCATCCCATTAGTTTCCAGTGGGACTTCAGGGTCTCTGGGCAGAGCGAGCATCTGACCTAGGTCTGGGGAATCGTGCATAGGTTTCCCCAGCTGGAGCCAACAGTCGTGATAATCCAAACTATTGTCGTAACATGTCCTGAGCCTTATGCAAGAGCAGCTCTCCATTTGACTGGACTCAGGGGCCCCAAGCCTGGGACTCAGAATTAAGCCCAAGAATGAAGTCCACAGAGAGAAGCAGAGCCACGGAACGCAAAGAAACCAAGTCCCACCTGAGGCCGCTCTGAGTCTGGGCTTCTCCATTTTCTGAGGGGATGCATTCATTCCCTTTTTGCCTCAGCAAGTTTAAGTTGAATTTTCTGTCACTGGTAATCTTAAGGTCCCTAAGTGGTGCAGATTTGTCTCTCATTTTTTCTTCCAGTGAATTGCTCAAGGGTCTTTCCCAGGAATTCTTTTGTCATACATTCAGGCATAGGGGACTCGTTGATGTGTACCTGCTTAAATAAGTCAGAATTCCTATCTCAAAACACTACAGCTGCTCATCCTTCAAGGCTCACCACTGTCACCTCCACCTAGAGACTTTCCCTGAAGCCCCCAGCTGAGCCAGGCGTTTTGGGTCCTCTATGCTCCCTCCATTACCCACTGTGGCTCCCACTGGGTTCTCTCTACTTGTCTGTCTCCCGAGCATTAAGAAGAGAAGGATCTGAGTATTATTCACTCAGGGCACACGGCACCTAGTTCAGTGCCTGCCGTGAAGAAGCCAAGAACAGTCTGAAGAGTGAGCAACTGATCAGTGAAGTTCAATGACTCTGCCCACAAACACAGAACCCGTAGCAAGCAGAAGAGACCGCTAGTCTCTCCACACTTTTTCTAGGGTGAGTTCACAAACTCCATTCTCAGACCTCACAAGACAACAGCTCTGATAGCCATTCCAGAAAAGAGTTCTAAAATTGCTTTGAAGGATAGACCAGGTGCTGGCGTTGGTGCATGGCTTCCCAAGGGGAACACTTCCAAGGGGACCACAGTGACATTCAGCAAAGAGGCACGTAGCACTTCTATGATGAGTTTGAGAATCTAATTGTCATACTGCACATGTAGTTGAACCTAATCCTAACTGATGCAATGCAACGACCAAATCTTTATACTAATATTCATTCACATTTCTTTTATTCTAATTATAAGATAAAATTTTTAAAGCTGTGTCCAACATTTTGAATAGTGCCGGTGTGGCAGATACCACGGTGGCATACAGCAGGACACAGAGACACCAGGCAAAGGGAGAGAGAGACAGACACCAGGCAAAGGAGAGAGAGAGAGACAGACACCAGACACCAGGCAAAGGAGAGAGGTCCTTTTACAGCTAGTCGACATGTAAGTTCCAGTCCATCACATTCTCTGGGGGGGTTGGTGGGGGAGGAATATTATTTTATTCATTTTATGGTATGGAAATTAGAGGTTGCTCATTTTAAAGTAGAATTAAAACCTTTTTCTTTACATTTAATTCTACCCACGGCCCTCCAATCACCATGCTCCCTCAACAGCAGATGGAAGGGCTCACGGTTGGGGGTGGGGGTGTCTGATGATTCCTCCCTGGCCCTCCTGCCACAGAGCCTGAGTGGGTCAAAAGGCTGAGAGCCCCAGGAGACTTCACTCCTTCAGAACAGCGCCTTGTCCCCTGGGATGAAGGAGCAGCTTCTTTATCAGGCTTTCCCCCCAACCAGCTCACATTCCCTACGGTTGGTGAGGCAGAAAATTCATGAGAACAAAGCTCTTGCCCTAAAAAGATCTTTACAATTTAGGGTCAATTTCACATTTGGGATTTCCAGAAGAGTCACCTTTAAAATTAAGGACAAAAAAAAAAAAGAAGTCATTGCAGATAAGCCAGGGAGAACCACACACATGCCTGTGCTCCACCCCCGAAGGAGCCTCCTAAGAGCCATGGGAGGGGGACTTGGGGGGCAGAAAGTGTGAGAATCCAAAACACCAGATTCATTTCCCTACTAGCTGTGAGTTCTGGGGTAAATTCTAGGCGCCTCATCTAGTCCTTCTGAAAGATAGGCTAAAAGCCTGCCACCTATCTTCCTCACAGAGTTGTCACGAGGCCCAGAAGGGATGGCGTTTACAAAGGCTCTGCTCTTCCCCTGCCCTCCAGGACAGGTGGTCACGTCACTCCAGCCTGAACATGTGATAGCATCCTGCCACATAACCTCCCTGGGATCCCCTCCTCCAAGCCTTTCAGGAATATCAACACGCATTTGGGTTAATTAAAGTCAACATTCTTTACATTTCACCCCTTATAAAGTGTCAGGGAGCTAGACTCTACACAGAGCTCAGCCTGGCTCTGCAGGGAGCCACCAGCAAACCCTGCTCCTCATCTCTCAGTCTGGGGACTCAGCCTCCCTGTGAGTGCCACCCAGCCTCTGGGGCCGAGGACAGGGGACCAGGCCAGTGAGCACACACACTCTGCACCCTGGGGCCAAGTCAAGGTGATCGGTTTCCCTCTCTAGTCAGAAACTCTTATCACCCCCGGTTCCAGGGTGACAAACTCAATCTCAGGGTGTGAGCTGTAACATGGTTCATTTCTGGGCCAAATCTCTGAAGCTGAAGGGTTTATTTTTAAGGACAAGCAGTTTGCTGTTTTCAGCTCTTCTCATCAGAAATAGTGCAATTCAGCTCGATCTGCATTGGAAGCATAATTTATCATTTCACACAGATGGTTGCTAAGGGTTGGGGGAGGTTTACTTTTCATTTTACTTCAGCAAACATTTCTTGAGCCCCTACGTGTGCCAGGCACAGAGAGAAGCCCCAGGAACGCACAGCCAAATGAGACAAGCTGCTGATCCTGGTTCCCTGACAGCCACAAGTTGTGAGTGCAGACAGAGCCACACCCAAGGTTTGACATCAGACGGTCCCACATCAGCATCTAGGCTCTACCATTTACTATTGGAGTCACCTCAGGAAAATTATGTCACTTCTAGCTAAATGTCCACTTTGTTGATCTCAAAGCACTGACCCTTGGTTCTGTTGATTTCTCCCCACTGTTTTTATATTCTCTATTTCATTAATGCCCACTCTAATTTTTATTATTTCCTTCCTTCTGCTTGCTTTGACTTTAGTTTGTTTCCCCCACCCCCAATGCCTTCAGGTAGAAGGTTAGGTTATTGATTTGAGAGCTTTCGTCCTTTCTAGTATAGTCTTTCAGAGCTATAAATTTCCCTCTCGGTACTGCTTTACCTATACCCCATAACGTTTCCTATATTGTGTTTCCATTTTCATTCATCTCAGAGTACTTTCTAATTTCCCCTGTGACTTCTTCTTCATCTCTGTTTAGTAGCATACTTTCTAATTTCTACATATTTGTCAAGTCAATTCCCAATGTTCTTTCTGTTATTGTTTTCTAATTTCACGCCATTGTGAGAACATACTGTGTATGATTTTAAACGTATTGAGGCTTGTTTTACAGCCTAGCATATGTTCTGGAGAATGTTCAATGTACACTTAAGAAAATGTGTATTCTGCCATGGTTGGGTGCTGTGTCCTAAAGATACCTATTAGGTCTAAAAACACTATAAACTTAGTGTTTTCCAAGTCTTCTTTCTTACTGATTTTGTGTCTGGGCGTTATATCCATTATTTAAAGTAGAGTATTGAATTCTTCAACTATTATGGTTGAACTGTTACCTCACCTCTTTGAATCTGTTTCCTTAGAGGAAAATAATTATTCCTGCCTTGCAGAGAGGTAGAGATAAAGAATGCAAAGTGTCAAGGCACAGACTGGCACACATGGAAACCGCTGCTGTATCTCCGAGTGAATTGGTGCAGGGAAGGAAGGACAGCAGTGGTGAGGAAGATTTCCTCCTTAACCCAGGTAGTTCTTAACCCAACATAGCTTCAATCTGAAAAACACAAATCCTTCTTTAAGACAAAGATGAGGCTTAGAACCTGTCTGCTTCTGTGGCCTAATTTTCAAGATATAAAGATCTCTTGTCCAAAAAATAAAAGCTGCCTAGCTAACAAATCCTAACTCCTCATCCCAGCTATGCTAGCTGATGTCTAGAATTACTTCACAGAAATTGCGGTGATAATTCATTCATCCATCCATCCGTCTCGCCCTCCTTTCTTCTATCTAGCTCAACAAACGTTTACTGAATCACCCTCTCTAGGGCAGATTTGCTACGGGTACAGATACGAAACCAGAGTTGCCCTAAACACCCAGCTCTACCCAGCAAGAGGCACTGACATGTAAGCAGGTGAATAAAATATAGGCAGTTAAATGTCACAATAAAGCAAGAAACAAGGTTTGCAGGACACAGAAGAGGGAAGCAACCTGCTCAGTGGGGGAAAGAGAAGAGGAGGTCAAGGCAGCTTCCTAACACAATGCTAACAAAACTGAAAAGTGCTACCAATAGCAGCTTGAGTTTCATAACCCTCCCTGCCCCTGCCAATCCCCTCGGGTGGGAGGGGGCCCAGGGCAGGAAAAGGAGGAAAACAAGAGGATGTTACACAAAGTGAGTCACCCAGCCTCAAATAACCGAGTACTGCAAAGGCAGAAAGTTCTTGACTTGGAAGTTTGCCAACTCCAATGCTGCAAAAATAACCATGATGAATTTACATATTTCTGTGCAAGTGTCGGTCCACTCTTAACACTGAAAACTCAGCCATAGCAAATTGGAGCTTTGGGCCCATATGCTCAAAATCATGCTTGCATCTTGGTCAAGGTTTTCTTGAAGAAGCTAAAAGCTATATATTCCCATTGAAAGTGGTCCTGGTCTTCCATCCTGTCCCACATAAGACCATGAAATAATAATTCCTGCATGGGGTTAAAAGTCACCAGGTGTCTTTCTATTTGGGGTTTCCGTCTCCGCAGAGGATTTTTGTTTCTGTCAGGTTAAGCTGACAGACTCTCTGCTCATTGTATGAAAAAGGAACTAATTATTAATATTTGTTGTAGCCCACTGTCCACAGGGTGGGGAGAGAAAAAGAAGCATAGCCACAGGAACTTTCTATTCAATGAAAGAGAATTTGATCCACCTGGAAATACAAGAGGGAAAAGGTCATGAAGCAGTTTTTATAAATTAAGGGCAGCATTATGAAGAGTAAGGACAGGACAAAGAGTGATATTCTGGGAGTCTTTCCCAGGGGCAGAGAAGCAGAGGAAAAAAACCACAGGTTCTGGGGCTGAACACAGAGGCCCAAGTCAACCTGAGGTACTTGGACTTAAACCTCTCTGGGCCTCAGATTACTTATCTGCAAAAAAGATAACATTGGCTCTGACATGAGACAGAATATAAAATATCTGACTTGTGGCTAGCATTCAAAAGCATGGTATTCCCACAGCCCCACAAAGGAGGCCAGGTCCCTAAGGAGGGGTGGAATCCCAACAAGCAAAGGGAAGGTGGGAAGGTCTTCCAGAAGGCAGGAGCAGCAAGAGTGAACTACAAATGGAGGATCAGTGCCCGGATCCAAACTCTGGCTCCACTGTGTACTAGACATGGGATCTTCAGCAACTCACTGACTTCTTGGTGCTTCAGTTTCCTTATCTATGAAATGGAAACACTAAAACTTACCTTCTGGAGTTATGAGGACTGAGTTGAGACAGGTAAACACTTAGAGCAGCACCTGACACAGCGAAGGATCAATAAATGTTACCCATTGTTACTACGTAAGAAGGGAAGTGAGGAGTCAGGTTTAAGATGAATTAACGAATAAGGGAAAGAATGGACTTAAACCTCTGGGGCAAATCTTAGAAGGAAGACTGGGGCAAATCTTAGAAGGCCCTAATGCCCAAATTGGTCTAGACTTAAGGTAATAAAGGCCACTGCAGGTCCCTAAACAGGGGTTGATATGGTTAATTACAAATGTTTAGTGGTAGAGGCCAAATGACTGTCTGTCAGTTTTAAATTATATCAGACTTGAAAAGGGACTCAAGTCTCTTCCAGCTTCCACCCCCAAGGTCTTCTTTGGAGAAAAGCAGAAGGCAAAAACCAGATCTTGTCCGGTCAGTTTCCTAATCGGGTATCTCTTAATCTAAAACCGCACAAAGCCACTTGGCCAAAGAGATTCTGGAAGACTGTCACTGGGGGTGCCCAGTCATCACTTTTGCTTTTCAAATAAGTAGCCATGAGCTATGATTATTGACTCACTATTGGGCTAAGCCAGTGGTTCTCAACCTTCCTAATGCCATGGCCCTTTAATACAGTTCCTGTGGGTTGTGACCCACAGGTTGAGAACCGCTGGGCTAAGCCCACATACTGTTCTGGACCCCCTCCTGCTCCCATACCCACCCCCAAGTGGGCAAGTCAGTTGAGGGCCATTCCTTGAATCGCCAACATGCTCTCAGAAGGCAATGCCATAAGTGCGGGGATCAGCATGAGCAGCAGAAAAGACTAGCAGGCAGCAGTGATTTGCTAACACCATACTCCACCTCATTTCATTCAGATGCGAGCTTTCAGAGCCAGGCAGAATCAAAGGAAATGACTGAGAGAAAGTATTCCAAGTGCTACAGATGTTAATAAGCATGGCAACTAGCATAGATGCAATTTTGACATGAGTGGAAGTTCTCTGCACAGAGAAGTCCCCAGTGCCAGGCCCAGGAGAAGGCTGGTGTGGTGGTCAGGAAGTGTTCTGTGACAGCAGAAACCCCTGAGCACAAACAGCATGGGGTCAACTCATGAAAAAAATCCTAAAGCACGTGTCTTGGCCTTCAGGATCCAAAAAAAGACCACAGCCTCTGTCAAATGTAAGGGGAAATAATTCCTTTGAATCTGTGATTTGCTTAGATGAAAAAAAAAAAAAAAAGGAAGTCAGGTAATCCTTAAGTGACCCCAAGTGGCAAAAATATACCAGCCTGGTGGTCTGTGTGGGTCCTCAGTGTGACACTGGCGCCACCTGGTGGATTCAACTGAGAAAAGATGAACTGCAACCCCACAAAACTGACAAGGGCAATCCCTAGGCATTCACTTTATTTTATAGGAAAGTATTCTCTTGGTGCTGGGTCATGAGCCAGCAATAGTGGGAAAATGAATAACAATTTATGCACAGAAGCATATGATAGAGTTTGTTATTACAACCAATAGAACTAACACCAATATTTTAAGTGAACAGAATTTAATGAAATGGGTATAATCCAATGTTTCCAAATTGGTAGCCAGTAAGAGCCAAACAAAATACCTCAAGTTTCCAGCCTGTGTGGCTATAGGTTAGCCAATTCTTTCCCAAATATGTCTAAGAATTCTTGGGCATGTTTGCGAAGCCTGATTGCCACTAAACCTAATTATCACTTTTCTGAGCTTTAGACTACTGCCCTAAAGAGCTTTCTTGTCCCTTCCTGCCATTATGTACCAATTTCCCATAGAATAGAGTGCGAAAACAGTTCCCACACCCTCCTATGTCACTTTGTCTAAACACAGAGTCTTCCTTGTAATCCTCAAGTCACACTGACATACCTGGCTGCCAACATGAGGTAGAAAACATTTGGAAGTATTAAGAGAATCACAGTGTAGAAAAGGAAAACCGTGCTCGCTTTGGCAGCACATATACTAAAATTGGAACGATACAGAGAAGATTAGCATGGCCCCTGCACAAGGATGACACACAAATTCGTGACGCGTTCCATATTTTTGCAAATAACAGTAAAAAAAAAAAAAAAAAGAAAGAAAAGGAAAACCAAAACTCATTACCAGACATTGCTGCTGCACCATTCAACAGATCCTACCCCTACTGGCGTCCTCTCTCTGGCCTCCACTAATGTAAGGAAGAGAGTGCATGGTGAACGTTGGTGGTGCAAGTACAGCAGTGGACCAAGAAGAGACAGATGATTCTAGTACAGCAAGCACCTGTCTCCTACCCGTCTCCCACTTGTCCTTTTGAACTATCTTCACTCCAAACTTCCATGGTCAGGATTTTCCATCCCAGATTCTTTCCCCTGAAACTGACCCAGTGGAAAGTCCTTAACATCCAATTTATTGTCCTATAAAGACACCAGCCTCTGGCTGCATCTTCAAGATCCTACTTTGGCAGTAGCAAATACTTACCCTTTGACTGGAATTCAATTTGAGGAAAAACAAAACTAATAACCAATCAGAGCCTTTTCTGGTGAACAGAATGAGTTGCCCAGCTGGGGAACAAGATTTGAGATAAAATATAGAACATCCATAGCTGACCACCTCCCTATATTGACTACCTGAAGTTGACCTAATTTTTATAGACTGGACATGCACATGTACGTATCAGTACAACAGGCCTAGTTCCTCACATTGACACCTCTGTATGTTGACCAGTTTGTTACAGCCCCTTGGGTGGTCAACTTACAAAGGTTCTACTGTATTAGGTTGAACCAGTGATTTCCTGAGGCCTATAAACTGACCCTCTCCAAAGGAAAGGAAATGTTTGAAATAAAAACAAAGTGGGAATGTCTGAAACAAAAAGAAAAAAAAAAGGCTAAATGGATTTTAAAAAATTGAAGTGATTATTTTGGAGGGAATTAAACTCACCTGGCTACAGGACAGTAGTCTGGTGAAAAATCTCATCAGTTTCTCAAAAGTAACACATTAACAATTTTTTTCTTTTTTGAGACAGTATCTCTCTCTGTGGCCTATGTTGGTCTCAAATGATCCTCCTCCCTCAGCCTCCTGAGTCTCAGCTAGGATTACAGGCATAAGCCAGTTGCCATTTTTTTTTTTTTTTTTTTTTGTTTTTGGCCAGGGCTAGGTTTGAACCCGCCACCTCTGGCATATGGGACCGGTGCCCTACTCCTTGAGCCACAGGCGCCACCCAACCAGTTGCCATTTTTAATCAATGTTTTTCTCTACAATGCTCTCCACTGCATAATACTATAGCAAAGGTTCCAGCTTATATCTAAACTCTATTTAAGACATGTATTGGCTTGGGAACATGCAGAAGGCACACACTGAGCTGCAATAGGACCAAGAAACATCTAGAGCAGTGCTTTTCAACCGGCGTCCGTGAGGGGAGCTTTGGTGTGTTGCGAAAATTTACAAAGATCATTAATTATTTTCAAAAGAAAATCAAAGCACTGTAAGGATATTCTTTTTTTTACTTTTTTTGATCAACATAATTTAAGGGAAGTTTAACTAAGAGTTCAAATGTGCCGTGAGATAAAAAAAAAGGGGGGGGTGAAAAACACTAGAGTCACTCTACCGAGGGCCATAAAGTGAGACTCTGTCTCTACAAAAAAAAAAAAGAAAAGAAAAACACTAGAGTCAGGCTCAGTTTAAAGCAGATGCTCCCCAGCAAATAGTACATCAGGATCACCTGGGCACTGAGGCCCCACACTAGAAGAATTGTTTGAGAAATTCTGGAGCTGAATTGCAAATGTTAGTATTTTCTTATAACGCTCCCTAGCGATCCTAGTGTGCAGGCAGGATTGAGAACCACTAACAGGAAAGAGACACCTTTGGTACAAGGGCAATACACTAGGGAGGGACAGATGATTCTGATACAGCAAATACCTGTCTCTCATGTGCCCTTTTCAATCATCTTCACTGTATCTTCAGGCAAAAGATTGCAGTACAGCTCTTAAGAGTCATTTCCTGAATTGTGGTTTAAGGTCCATCTGCTTGGACCCAACCATGTAAGGAATTTGTTAAAATGCAGATTCCTGGTTCCCATCTTAGCCCTATGATCTCTGCATGTGTTAACTAGAAGTCAGTAAGGACTATTGGGCTCCAATCAAGGACTGACTCTCAAATTCCCCTCAGTACTTTTCATCAAAAAAAGCGGAACCTCTGACAAAAAAACCCAGATGATTTTAAATGAAAGGTAATTCTTTAGAGTAAGAGAACGGAAAACAACTGCAAAAATTCCCCCCTTCACTCCTCCTACCAAAAGAATCCTCTATCAGTTACTTTGGAGTAGCAAAATAGTATCCCTCCCTTTCCTTCCTGTTCCACTACATTTTTTCCCCTCTGACAAATATTCCTTTTTCCCTACACATAAAGTCACTTGGAAAAAATCTCTGGTAGTATTTTAGAAATTGTCAACATCTATAGGAAAATGATAAAATTACCATGAGAGAACCTACTTTGGATCTCATTTTACCTTTACCTACACATATTTCATCTATCTTGTTCAAACTGCAATAAAGTGTACAGTTCCCTTATAAGTCAGAACAAGGTAAGGAATGTGATTAAATAGTTTTACCCATTTGAAATTGGTTGGAGACCAATTTTTTTTTTTTTTTTTAATCTGGGCAGTTCTCAGTCATTGCCACAGGTACTTCTAACTTAAAAAAAGAAAGAAGCCTGAAACCTTATTACCTTATTTAATATAAGTGTGGGTCCTTGTTTATAATCAAATATGATGGTGGTGGGGCTAGGAGTGGGAGCCCATGGCGGGTAGGGAGGATAGGGGAGGGTAAGAAGTCACATCTGATTGTAAGAACACCTCTATTCACCAGCACAAATTCACACGTTACACACCACAGGAACAGACAACATGAAAACAAATTGTTAACTGCAACAAGTTATATTTCAGTTTGTAAAATAAATTATACAGACTTCTACCTCTATAGTTAGTGTTACAACCCTTTCAGAAAGCAGTCTGGTGACAGCGACCCTGAAAAATGCTGACAATGTTCAGACTCTTTAATTTCTAGGAATCTTGTTTAAGAAAACAATTCAAAAGATAGAGCAAAGATGAGTGCCACGGGAAAAATATGTAAACAACGTAAATACTACTTGACACTTAGAGCGGCCTCGCATCTACTGGACGTTTTCCTGAATGCTCAACATAATCCTGAATATTGCAAATTATTTTCACTATTTTCATAAAGTAACCAAAGCTTAGAGAGGTTAAGGACCTTGCCTTCTGTCATTCTGTTAGTATAGGTTAGAGCTGGATTCAAATCCTGGACTAAAGGTCAGACCTGATGGCTCACCCCCATAATGCTAGCTCTCTGGGAGGCCAAGGTGGGTGGATTGCTTGAGCTCAGGAGTTTGAGACCAGCCTGAGCAAGAGCTACTCTGTTTCTACTAAAAACTGAAAAACTAGCCCGGCATAGCAGCACACACCTGTAGTCCTAGCTACTCAGGAGGCTGAGGCAAGAGGATTGCTTAATCCCAAGAATTTGACATTGCCATGAGCTACGATAATGCCACAGCACTTGACCCAGGACTCTGTCTCAAAATAACAAAAACAGAAAACAAATCCAAAACCATTCTGAAGTTCCCAACCTTTTTAATCCTTTCAATGCCCATACCTGTAAGAGTATAATGGTTATATAACCACAGCACACCCAATGCATTATATGGCCATGAAAGTTTTTATAACAAGTTTTTATAAGCATATAACAATGCTTATGTTAAACGAACATGCAAAATTATATACACAGTATACCAAAAAATTTACAGAAAAGAACCAAAATGTTGGCAGTGACTTTCTCTGGGAGTAAGACTATAAATAAAAAGGGAAGGGTAGGGATTACTCTAACCTGAAATTTCTGTCTTTGTGTTTTAATGAGAAAAGATGGACTAAGAATGAGATACAGAAAAGTTTTGCCAATCTTATACCTAAGGCCACTAGTTAGAATCCTTTAGAATCAGTTCTCTTAAGGCAGACATCCCTAGGCAGTGAAAACACTTGGTCCTTTTATTTGGTTTTCTATGCTCTCTCAAGTGAGTCTGTCCTAATAAGTAGCTCAAAATATCTTCCAGATTAGCAATATGGTGGAGACATAAACCTGAGTTAGAACAGAACACTTAATATTTGAAATAGCTTCTCACCCCTCCCCCCCAAAAATCCCCAAACCCACTTCAGTCACTGTGAAAGTACAACTCTAGCAATCAAAGTCTGTAGGTGGCTTAGAAGAGAATACACAGTACATTAAAGACTAGACAGGCATAAAGAGGAAGGTGCCGAAACCCCTCAGATCACGTCTACAGTAGTGTTGAAGCTGAGTAAGTCTCAGTGTTTCTGTTTAAGGAAGGAACACGGACAACTACAGACACCAGATCTGCAAGTATACTTACCAATTCCTGTACTATAGGATGGATGAGTGAAAGCTATTCAGAAGGTTAATATTTAACATTTTCTGGGCCTCTCATGTTTTATATTAGTTAGGGGTAGAGGCTAAAGTTCTGTAACAAAGAGCTCCACAAGAGGTGCCTCAGATAAGATCCAATTACTGTTAACAGGCAGGCCAGAGAGGGTGGGCAGCTTTTTCCCAAAGCCAGCCAGGTTTCTGTCTTATTGCTCTGCCATTCCCCAAGTATTAAACTTTTCTAATGGGTAATTCCATATCCATTTTCCAGACTGTGGAAAGAGGGAAGGGGCAGGCAGAAGGATGAGGCCCAGAAGATGTACATATCACTTCAACTAATACTCCGCTATCTGCATGTCTCAGGCTCACCTCGACTTAATCACACTTTAACAATTATACACATCCTTAGCATTCATACAGAGGCCTACAGGAATCAGCATCTGGAACTGAGACTAAGAAGAACGGGAAGGGTTTATGGTGATGTGGGCAGGAAAAAAAAAGGGCAAATCAGGCCTCCAGGCAACCCTTCTGTTGCTCTGGTTACATGTGGCTTCCTATCTTGAAAACTGTTCAGTAGTAATATACTGAAGAAAATTCATAATATACTTTGAAAACTCTGTTCTGAACAGTAATATACTGAAGTGGAAAAGCTAAACAACGTCTTACCACCATTAGACTCTATCCAGCATTCCTCTCTGGCCTACCCGCCTGGGCTCAAAGGTAGCTCAAAGATTAAAAGCTGAAACTAGGAAACCCAAGCTCCATTTCCACTTCTACCATGTAATCCAGGTGAACGTGCACCCCTCAAACCTCAGCTTTCCTTCCCATAGAATAAGAGCAAGAAGGGCCCAGTGTGGTTGCTCACACCTGTAATCCTAGCACTTGGGAGGCCCAGGTGGGTGGATTGCCTGAGCTCAGGTGTTCAAGACCAGCCTGAGCCAGAGCAAGACCTTGTCTCTAAAAATAGCCTGGTGTTGTGGCAGGTGCCTGTAGTCCTAGCTACTCGGAGGCAAGAGAATCATTTGAGTCCAAGAATTTGAGGTTGCTCTGAGCTATGACGCCATGGCAAGGGCGATAAAGTTGAGACTCTGTCTCAAAAAAAAAAAAAAGAGAATAAGAACAAGACAATCAGGAAGATCCCTTCTGGCTCTAATACTTAAGTGGACAGAATATCCGTCTTTTCTTTGCTGTTATGTCAATTATAAGGTCATTTCTAGGCTGGGCACAGTAGCTCACACTTATAATCCCAGCACTTTAGGAGGCCAAGGAAGAAGAATTGCTTGATAGCAGTTCAAGACCAACCTGGTTAACATAGCAAGACCCTGTCTCTATAAAAAAATTTTTATCACTTAAGCCCAAGAGTTTGAGGTTGCTGTGAGCTGTGAAGCCACAGCACTCTACTGAGGGTGACATAGTGAGATTGTTTCTAAAAAAAAAAAAAAAACAAATTTAAAAGTTCATTTCTAAAGCAGGGATTAATACATATGAACACTGCCAAGAAAAGTAATCACATAACCTTGAGTTTTGTTGTAGTTGTTCTAAGACATTGCTGAAGAAAGTGGTCTAGAGATTAAAAAAATGGTATCCATATAATCATTCCACATAAATTCTGAACACAATATAATCGTTAATACCGTTTTCCTGCAGGGGTGTCCAACCTTTTGGCTTCTCTGTACCACATTAGAAAAAGAATTATCTTGGGCCACACATTAAATATAAACACTAAAGAAAGCTGATGAGCATAAAGAAAGGTCTATGCATAATTTGTGATGTCTGCAACCAGACAAGCAAAAAAGTCCTCAGTTTATAATCCAGATGTTGGACACCCCTGCAACAGCTTTTATATTGAGTTTCACTCAAGGTTTTGATTAGAGAAAATATTTCAGCACTAGAAAAAAACATTCTATAAGAAATTATGACAGCTTATGCTCTTAAAAAAATTCTAGAGTGGGCGGTGCCTGTGGCTCAGTGGGTAGGTCGTCGGCCCCATATACTGAGGGTGGCAGGTTCAAACCCAGGCCCAGCCAAACTGCAACAAAAAATAGCTGGGCGTTGTGGGCAGGCACCTGTAGTCCCAGCTACTCAGGAGGCTGAGGCAAGAGAATCACCTAAGCCCAGGAGTTGGAGGTTGCTGTGAGCTGTGACACCATGGCACTTTACCGAAGGCGATAGTGAGACTCTGTCTCTAAAAAAAAAAAATTCTAGGGCAAGAATAATCCTCCCCCAAAAACTTTGTAAACTTTGTAAGAGTCAAAAGGTACAAAGAAATAATTCAGTCATATGTATTTAAATTTTCCTTTTTCTTTCCAATATGTTAGGCAAGAGTGTTCAGTATATTCCAAAGAAATGAATAAACTAGCAGACTAGTTTCATCTTGATGGGTATGATACAGGACAAGTGGCACCCCAGCCAGCTTGGTGGAGCCAGCAGGGGCAAACCGGCTGCCTCCACCTTGGCCGTGTTGGTATGGTGGCAGCGAGCAGAGGAACCAGCGGGCTGGAGGGTAGGCAGGGGCCCTACAGGAGGCTGTAGTGGCCAGAGGGGCCAGACAACTGTTGGGGAGACACCAGCACCTTAGGTTTCCCTCCCCTTGCACTTACCACTGAACAGGAAACCCTCATTTCCTAGGCCTGGTCAATTTCATGCAAATTTCCTAGGCCTGGGAATGAAAGGGATTGTAGCCATTTATTCGGGACCAGGCACACTAAATGTAACTAACTACAGAGGGTCCCAGACAGGCTGTCCCAGACACACTAAATGTAAGGCTAAATGTAACTACACAGGGCCCCAGGCAACTAACTATACATACCCCTAGACAAAGAGGCCCAGGAGGGAGACAGAGAGGTAGCTTTTCTCTCCCAACTTGGGTTTTCTCTCTCTGCCAGGAACTCTGGCCTTTCTGTATTCTTTTCTGTAAATAAATCCTGTTTTACGACTGATCTGTGGTCTGCAGATTCATTCTTCGAATCAAGACCAAGAAGCTACTAAAGAGCGAAATTCCGGTATCAGGTTCATATCATTCAAAAGAAATGTTCATAAAAAGATAAAATCCTTCAGATATATCTTCACTGTCAACATCAAGTCAGTCATCAAAACATAACCTTTACTAACACCCTACCAAGAGTGTCCAACATTCTTTCTTTCCTGCTACTACACATTGGAAGAATGTGAGTTGTTTGGATAAAAGTTGTCTCAGGCCACACATTAAATTCACAAACACTAACAAAAAAAGATCATGCATACTTTTCATGATATCTGACGAGAGAGATAACCAAAACAGGCCTCGATAATCTGTATGTGGCCCACGGGGCACAGGTTGGACACCCCTGCACACTTCCAGGCTTCCACACTATGCAGCTCTTCTACATTAGGAGCATCCAATTTTCCTTCATGTCACAGTTCTCCTTGAGCTTCAGTGTACACCTAGACAACCTTAACCCTCTGAAACCATCTCCATTTAGGACAGTCCCTCTTAGAATTTCTACTTTTAGAATATTTCCTAGTGTTTCCACTAAGTCCTCTGCCAAATTCATATACCCATAAATTCTACTTCATAAGCCCATAGAGTTCTCTTAAAAGAAAAAATATATATCAATATAAACTTAAAATAAGACACAAACCTCCATGAAAATATTGTTGTCAAATTTATTTTCATTAGGCTACCATTTTTCATGAAGTATTCCTAAGACTAATGTTTCTTGACATGCAAGAGTTAGCATTAATAGCTTAAGTTACTATAAATACTGCTGCTTGGAAGCAGTACAACTGTTTTAGAGTTTTAAGACTACAGTTTATTACTCAAAGCTTATTCAGTGTATGTAAAAATCAGAAGGTTCTGAACAGCTGGTTAGGAAGGTAGCCAAGATGTAGGAAAGATGTCTGTGCTTCCTTTTCAAGGGCAGCCAACTCTTGAACGGTAGGTGCCAAAATATCCACATGGCCTTTATAATTTCCACCTGCATCACACACACAAATTACAAAGGAATGTAAATGACATGCTTGAAATAACTTGTTGACAATACTTTGGCTCAAGTATATCACTTTAAACATTGCTTCCAACAATAAAAAAATATTACTAGGCAAGTTATCTCTAGAACTTTTGACTTTGAAAAATGTTAAATTGATTATTTCAATATAAACAAATGATTAAGCCTCACTAAAAGCTGTCCCAATACTCCTACCCACCCCCAGCCTGGTTGGGAAACCACAATTTTAGCCTGAAACTTAAAAGTGTTCAGAAACAAGCTAACAAAGGGTATCCCAGGCAAAGGGAATAATATGCCAAATTACCACCTGGATTAACCAAAGGCTCTGATTCCTTGTCCAAAATCATCCAGTATACTTGTTCCTTAGTAACTCTAAAAAATGTTCATATATTCTTATGACAGTAACACTTCAAGAGAAATACCTAAGCTGCTGTCCCTCACTCACACAAAGATCATATAGTAAAAGTGGTATAAGACAGGTATGGATAAAACGCTCACAAGATTAATAAGAAAGGAATGGTTGCTATGTCAATACATTCAACATAATAAAATGCTATCTTTAAGTAAATTTTAAAAAAGGCATGTTCACATTTAAAATAATTAAAAGCTTACCACCAGCAGCCCTTTTTTGACCATAGGTAACTTTTCCATCAAATTCATCCACTGGTACCTTTATATCTGGCTCAACTTGAGAAATGGTACAGTTCAGGTGTTCTTCTATCTCAGATAGCAACTAAGAAAAGAGAAAATTTCCAAATAAAAATCTCATTTTGGGGAGGAATGCTGTTGCCTTTAAAAAAAATTCATTTTGATAGAACTGCAATTTAATAGCATTAAATAACACTGGAAGGCTTGAATGCTCAGCATAAATGGAAGTTAGATTTCTGAGGAGATGAACTCACAACTCAAGTTAACAAACTACAGATAACATTATAAATAATCACTCACTACTTTTCCTCATAATTCACAAATAGATAAAAGCCAAGATATAACTTTCCTGGACAAACACAGTCTATTTTACCAATTTAATAAGTTTTGCATGAGCCTTAACCAAGTCTTACTTGCATCTCATTGTACCATATGGTACAGCCTCCATCTTCCTTGAGTCTTGTGTTGTAACACCCCTTTCCACGGCTGCTACATACATGGTACCAAACCTAAATTAAAGAGGAAAAAAACATTAACATAAATGGAGATACAGACATGTAAAAGAGCCTATTCTACATTTGTTTATTAATACCTTGTGTCACTAGAAAAATGAATTATAGGTATGTCATCCCGTTACTATACTGTTCAGTAGCTCATTAAACAGGCCTTCAAAAGAGTTCTTTTCAAAGAATCTAAAAGTTTTTCTAAGGATGTCAGTTACAGAAAGGAATTCTCACCTTGCTAAAACAAGGGTGAAAAAGTGAATAGTGAAGCATACTATGTTAAGATTAACATCAAAAATGAAAAAAAAAAAGTTAAAATGTTTTATATAAGAAAATAATAAAGCAAATAGGGAAAAATGTACAACAAATCTGAGCAATCAGTATATGAAAGTTCCTTTTTAATACAACTTTTCTATAAGTAATTATATCAAAATAAGTTTTATTCCCCCTCATAAAAAAAAAAAATCTTCCATGACATCATGCCAGAGAGTGTTTAAATATCTTTTGGTGAAAATCACATTAAGGCTATTAGGGAAAATTTTGCATTTGTCTTTTCTAAATTTCACCTTATTATTTGTCCATTCAATGACTATAAAGATGCCATAAAAAGTTGATTTATATTCCATATGCAACTGAATCCCACTTAACTGGAAACATCAAACTTCTTTTATTTTCAACATCTAAAATCACAATGTACACACTGAATATATTAAAACACTGAAAAGATTTTACCTTTTCCTTCTCTGATGCCACCAGGGAAATGGCCAGACCCATTCTGAAAGATTTTAAAGTCTTTATTAGACTTTATTCCTAAAGTATATAAAGCTTTTTATGGGACAAAAAAATTACAACAGTACCTTTCGGCTCTTCCTACTCTGCCAATTCGATGTACATAGTTTTGCTTTTCATCAGGTAGGGTGACATTTATAACTGCAAATAAAAACAAATATCAATTGTCATGAGTTTCTATAATTTTTCAAATGTACCAGAAAACTTTACTTCAGATTACATAAAATTCAAATCACAGGCATAAAGTTTCTTTTTACCATAAGGAACACCATGAATATCAATTCCTCTAGCAGCTACATCTGTGCAAATCAAGAATCTTACATCTCCTTTCTAAAGAAAACAGAAAAAGAAATTTGTTAGCACATCTACTAAAAAATAAAAATAAATTCTATCTTTCCACTAAATGAAACTTCTAAAAACTAAAGTGTTATCAGATCAGAGATCCAGAAACTCATAATTTTCTGGTCCACATCTACTGAAACACAAAATTTAAGGTAAATAAATCAATGATTGGATTCATTCTTTTTTTTTTTTTTTTTTTTGTTAAATCATAACTGTATACATTGATATGATCATGGGGCATCATACACTCGCTTCATAGACCATTTGACACATTTTTATCACAATGGTTAACATAGCCTTTCCGGCTGGATTCATTCTTGCTTTTCTTTTTCCTAAATCAAAAGACACTAAACTATTGATAAAATTTGGTTTAATCTTTAGAAATATCTTTAAAAATTCAAGAGAAAGATAAAAATAGCACAAAATACAAAAACATACATATCATCTTCCCTCTTATAGTCAAATAAGCCCAGAATACTAGCTATTTCACCCTGAGGCTATACTTTTTATTTATTTATTTTTGCAGTTTTTGGCCGGGGCTGGGTTTGAACCCACCACCTCTGACATATGGGGCCAGTGCCTTACTCTGTTGAGCCACAGGCGCCACCCAGGCTATACTCTTTGCAAAAGATAAAATCCAACAGGGGTAGCCGTGTTGCTCACCAAAGAAACACAAATTAGCCTTGGAATGTCACTTGCGCCTCTAAGCACAGCAAAATTAGAAATTTGGAAGAGGGAAGAAGGGTATCCTGACTTTTGGTCCACTATAATGCACAGAATAGAGAGAGGCGCAAAAATGATGAAATAAATCCATGCCACATGCTTTAACATTCACATCAATTACACTCTGCATGGAAACTTAATTCAAAGTTCCTGAGCCCAACACTTCCCATCTTTTTTCTTACTATTTGCACTATATACTGGGATAAACGGGCTGTGGTAAGCGAATGGGCCTGCTCGTGGGTAGAGAATATTGACTTTCAGTTCTAATTGACTTAAGCCCCACTAACCTAAACCATGAGCTACACAGATCGATCCTATGCTGCAAGCACACCACTGGGAAGGTCTGCCCAAACAATACCAAAATAGATATAATGCTACAAAATCATATTTCAGTATCTGTCTGAAATCAATTTATAAATTAAGTTTTCTATGAGTATTACTATGAATTTTTTTTTTTTTAAAGATTCACAGACATGGCTTAACAATCCAATATTTCTAAAGAAAATCCACCTAAAAGAATTTAACTAAAACATGTCTTAATTTGAAAATTCTCATTAAGGTAGTATTGCACTAACAGAGAACATGCTATTTACCATTTGAGTGTCAAAGATGACTAATTCTTACCATGATGAAGACACATCAGGGCAGAAATATTTTAGGATTTCTAGGACAAGAACTGTTAATAATATTAACTGAAACTGACTAAAACTACATACAACACCCTTAAGTATTAAGGAAATGGAGCCAACTAAATATGAGTACCTTAAATCTTTCCAAGTTTTGCTTTCTCTCATGAGGCTTTCTGTCACCATGAAGACAAACACATGAGAACTGGTGCCCTTTTTTATCAGGTCCTAGTGAAAAGTACATTGAACACTTAACCTTGAAAAACATTATGCCTAAAACTGTATCAAAAAGCCACTAAAATTCGTACTACAATAGTAACACACAATTCTATAAAAATATATTACACTAGTTTGCCACAAACTATGGTTAACACAACTTCTGAAACAGGTAAAATGTCATTAAAATGAAATCTGTGGACCATTAAAATTGATTTCTTTTGAATAAGGACATTTTAAATCACCCTTCCCAACCGGCAGGACTAGATAAAGCAGTTTGCCAGGTGTGCACCAGGAACCTCACTACCCTCTGTCCTTTTTGTTACTCAGGAAGAAGGTAAAAGACGTTCTTGGAAGAACCAAAATAAGCATCATGAAGTTTAGCTATCTCTAAAAGGCTGTGTCCACAGGCCTGCCTTCCTCAACGTGTTCCAAACAATTCAGTTTCTGGTTTCTTGTCCACAGCCAACTAGGGGCAGTAAATTAGGATAGTAAGTGCTATTTTAGAGTCAGGTGCAGTGATAGCCAACCCTAAAAAGAAAATACTCCAAGTATACACAGCAAAAAAAAAAAAAAAAGAAAGAAAGAAAGAAAGAAAAAAGTATAGGATAAGAACATAAGGACAAAGAGCCTTCTAGCCTTCTGGAAATCAACAGAACCTGTAGCAACCACTATAGCCCAAAATAATTGTGCCACTTAACTATTCTCTATGGTAAAGTAGGTTCAATAAAGTATACTTGAAAATTCAAAGAAACAATGTATTTTAAAAGGAAGTCATTCAAAATGACTAATACAAAGATTATGCAAACATGAGGCAACAGGGAGCCATAACTCCCAGAAGCATACAAGTGAGGTTTGACTGCATTCTGAATTCCAGTAATTTAGGGAGGCATGATGTATACATTCTTACTCTCTGGTTGGGGGGTAAGCAAGGGGAGGGGATCCTTTAAGCTCTTCTCTTAAACCACTATAATCTGTTATATATTGTGTTTTGATGTTAGTAATGATTTGATAAACTTGTTTCCTAGGCAGAGGTCACCAGCATATTTAGGAAAGGACAGAAGGAATATTACTACCATTATTATTTGATTAGTAATGAACTAAACAATCAACTCCTCCATTTAAAACATGGACAGGAAGAAAATATTTGCTACAAAAGTCACTATAACTAAAACCACTAAGCAAGTGTGTTTGCCAGGACTTGGGGAAAAACTGTTCACTAGAATCAGGAGTATAATCTATGTCTTTATATATGAGTGACTATTAGTTCCAACAGTTAAACTAACGGTCATACATACACACATAATTGATGTGCATCAAGGAGATGGAAAACAAAAAGGGATATAGAAAAATTTATATCAAAGGATGTAAAAGGGATATATTATATCCCTTTTTGTTTTCCATCTCCTTGATGCACATCAATTATGTAGACAGATGTTAGTCTTCCGCCATTACTATAATGAAACTTTTCTGTAATCTTGTATATGTTGATTTTTACATTTTTCAACATTTATATTTTCTTTTTTTTTTTATTGTTGGGGATTCATTGAGGGTACAATAAGCCAGGTTACACTGATCGCAATTGTTAGGTAAAGTCCCTCTTGCAATCATGTCACAACATTTATATTTTCAAACATACAACAAAACTGAGAGAATTGTAACAGTGAATAGCTATATATTCACCATCTAGATTAACTACATATCTATCCATCAACTCACTCTTATATTTTGATACATTCCAACATAAATTATAGATAATCAGTACACTATCGTTAACTAGGGTTCAATATTTGCCTTTTTTCTTTTGAGGTAAAAATTGCATATAAGAAAACATATGAATCCTAATTATATATTTGCTTAGCTTTGACGAAGTCCCATCAAGACACAGAATATCCAATTATTCCACAAAGTACCCTCATACCCTTTCTCAGTCTATGCCTCTCCCATCCTCCTGGGAACAACCATTCTTCTGATTTTCATTTTCCATCAAAGATTAGGTTTGACTCTGTAGAATTTTATATAAATAGATTCACACAGTATATACTCTTGTGTAAGTAGTATTCCGTTCTATAAATACATGTATTTCACATGTTCTTTTTCTTGAGACAGAGCCTCAAGCTATTGCCCTGGGTAGAGTGGCATCACAGCTCACAGCAAGCTCAAATTCCTGGGCTTAAGCGATTCTCTTGCCTCAGCCTCCCAAGTAGCTGGGACTGCAGGTGCTCACCACAACTCCCAGCTATTTTTTGGTTGTAGTTGTCATTGTTGTTTGGCAGGTCCGGGCTGGATTTAAACCTGCCAGCCCTGGTGTATGTGGCTGGCACCTTAGCTGCTTGAGCTACAGGCGCCACCTACTTCACATGCTCTTTATCCACTCTCCTACTGCTGGATACTTCAGTTTTAAGCTTTTAAAATAAAGTTGCTATGACCATTGTTGCATTCATCATTTTGTCAGTAAGTGTTTTCTTTTATCTTGGGTAATTACTTAGGAGTTAAACCGCAAGGCCCTAAGATAGCAATGTTGAGCTTTTTGAAACTGCAGGACCCTTTACCAAAGTGGTCACCCCGACAATGTAAGAGGACTCTAGTTGCTCCAAATCCTTGCTGAAATTTGGTGCCGTATTTTTAGTTTAGTGTGTACAGTGGTATCAAATTGTGATTTCTATTTTTCATTTCCATAACAATTGATTACATTGAGAATTTTTTCATGTTGGTTTACATATTTATAAGAACCATAAAATCAGAATTTTTTTTATCTTCACTGTGGATAAATTATGATATTACATAGTAACCCCTTTGCTTCTAATATTTTTGTCTTAAAGTCTATCTTACCTCTTATTAATAACAGCAAGACCAGCTTTCTTTTGGTTAATATTTTGGCTGATATACATATAAATATTTTTTCATTCATTTTCCTTTCAATCTTTTCATGTCCTCAGGTTTTAGACACATTCCTCATCAACAGCAGGTAAATAGTTTTTCATGCACTCTGTCTAGGCCTTTTAACAGAAGACTTCAGTCCACTGACACAGTGTTTAATAGTATAGTCATATTTTTCCACTACTGATCTGATTCTGTAATTTCTATCCAGCATTTTTCTCATTTTTTTCCTCTTACCTTCTTAACCTTATTTAGATTAGGTTTTTTTCCTCTCATACCCCTGGTTCTCCATTTCTTGATTGAATAAAAAAAGTTCTATTATTTTAGCAATTATACTTTAAATTTTAATATTAATCAGTAACTTTACCCTTCTCCCAAATGATATAAAAGCCTTACAATACTGTGGTACATGCTCACTGAAAGGAAAACACACCTATGAGGGAAATGTTCTCTGCTTTTTCTAAGGCTGATCATATGGAAAAGCACTACATAAGCACAGATAATTACAATGAACTATCATGGCCTTAAATTCTGTACATGCATTCTAGATTACATCAACATGAGATTAATACTCTACTAGATGAAAAAATAAACACAATTTATTTCAAAATAGAAAAAATTACCTCCCCCTTGTTGTACAAAATACTGCTCCAAGTTATCACAGTCAATCTTGGTTCTACAGAAGATAATTGCTTGATCCATCTTGTGTTCCTTGATTGCCCGGACTGTATACTCCCCCTTCAGAATTTTAACAGCTTCAGACCACATTTCTTGAATACCCACAACAACAACAAAAAAGAATTTCAATCTGAGTTTGGAGCAAACACACATAATTGTTCTTATAACAATTTCTCTTAAAAAAATTCAGCTATAATACAAATATTATAGTAAGGACAAGAAGTAATAAAATTTGAGTATGCCAACACACATAACTATGTATGTGCCTCTTATGAGGGACACACACACACATACATACATACATACATACATACAAATTAACAGAAATACCCAGCCAAAACTTTCTTAGCTGTCATGAAGAATTAAAGTCTGCTTTGCATTAACTTCCCAAAATTCTCAATAAATGTTTTATACAATTACTTTAACTTCACTTTTTTGAGACAGAGTCTTACTCTGTCACCCTTAATAGAGTGCTGTGGTGTCATAGCCCATAGCAACCTCAAACTTTTGGGCTCAAGCAATTCTCTTGCCTCAGCCTCCCAGGTGCTGGGAATACAGGCGCCCGCCACAATACCTGGCTAATTTTTAGAGACGGGGTTTTGCTCTTGCTCAGGTTGGTCTCGAACCTGTAAGCTCAGGCAATACAACCACCTCAGCCTCCCAGAGTACTAGGATTACAGGCATGAGCCACCACGCCCAGTCAATTAATGTATTTTTTAAATCAATCTAAACACCAGAAAGTGCATATTTTATTCTGGAATAAAAACCTTAGTATCAAACCTACTTAGTAGTTTCTTAGTCACTGTCCTCCAAATCTGACTTTTTGAGTGTGAAGCTGTTACTCCTCAACTACCTAATGTAACACTTTAATTTGATGATCCCAACCTATGCCTAAGGTCTCTCTGATCATCGCTAACTGTAATATAAACTAAGTAAAAACCTTACAAGGAAAATATAGAAAGCAAAAATTGCAATTTTTTAAAATGCATTCCCAAACAGTGGGATAATAGACTTTGACTAGCAATGTCTCTGCTCCTTTCCAACAATATGGATAATTAAGCTTATATCTTATTCATCTGAAACTACACATAAAACTGAGTTCAAAGGAACTCCTTTTAATTCAACCATGAAACAAAATGGTCTGCCTTTACCAATGATCCAAATGAGACATGTGATATCTGACGTACAAGCTTAATGGAATCTATTTTTTTAGGTTTTCTAAGCACCATCTTTGTATCATGATGTACCTCCATGTATATTCAGAACATTGAAACAAACCGTGTCAGCTTTGCACAGAAGCCTCTTCATTGAGTCAGGATTTAGCATTAGACTTTTTAAAACTGACAAATATTTAATGGGTATGGAGTTTCAATTTAAAAACATGAAAAAGTTCTAGAGATGGATAGTGGTGATTACAACAATGAGTTTACTTAATACCACTGAACTGTACACTAAAGAATAATTAAAATGGTAAAATTTAAGATATGTATATTTTACCACCACAACTATTTCAAGATCATTTTGATATCTTTTGCAAAATTGTAGCTAAAGACATCTTTCTTTGTTTACCCAATATCTCTGGCATAAGGGATCTATATGATGTTTCTTCTGGAACTCAAAGCCAATATAAAATCTGTCTCCAGAAAAATTTGTTTGTTTCCTATATAAGTGAGAATTCTATAATCCTAAACATTTGTGATTTAGATGCCAAGAGACTAATACCTAAATTCAGTGATTAATATTCCTCTATCTGATCTCTTTTCAGATAGTTTCTTTCCTTGTAAGAGTGTATCAGTTTTGGGATTCACTAGGACAACAGTGTAGTGTACTGCATATGGAACAGAACCTTCCCTTTTAAATCAACTCATATAGGAAAATGCCTTATCATCTCAGTTTCTTTCCATCAAAAGGATTCAAAGTGGCATTCAGCTTTTTCCTTATTTTCCATCATTTTTGATGCTTTTATTTTCAAATTTTATGTTCTAACTTTGTAGGTCACCTCACATCCTTCATGAGAATAGACAGGGCATAAATGCAACAAGATCAACTAATTCATTTCCAAGATCTTTCAATTCATTTGATTTTTTTAACTTACCCGGACTATTAGCACCAGGTCTTGTGTTATCTTTTGCATGTACATCATCAGTCTATCAAAGGCAAAAAAGGCAAAAAAGGGATGGGGAGTAGTCAAGTAATGATTGAAAACAGGTGTCTTTTTTATAAAAGTAGAATTACTTTTGTCATGGATTGTTTTCAAACATACATCTTTATAATCTGTAGGCAAAACCATTCTTCAGATTCAGAAAAACCTCACAGTAACTGCACATTAAGGTAATTAATTTTTAATGTAATAATAAAAATGCAAATGTGGTTTTCAGAACATTATATATTTATAATAAACATATCCTTACTATAATAAGGTTAAAGCTAATAATAGAGGAGAAAAAACAAGATAGCCACATGAAATTAATATTTAGGAGAACAAGGGACATCAAAAGGACACAAATGAAGGTTCCTCTAAAATGCTACAAAAATACAAATCTTTTTATCTGAAATTACATAAAAGTAATCTTATTTATAAAAATTATATTAAAGAAGCTGATCACAAAAGTAATTTCATATAAAGAGAAGAATAAAAGATGGACCCCATCACTTACTCAGTGCCTCTTTAAAGTCCTCACCTTTCAGTCAATGAAATGGAATTTTCTTTGACACAATATCTGATTGCCTTAAGCACCACTAAGAGTCCATGTGCTAGTTTATGAATTGCTTCATTCTATACAACGTTAACATTAAAAGGTACTTACTCTAATGTGGTTCTTTCCAAGCCTTTCCCAGAGTCTGTCAGTTTTGGGATTCACTGGAACAACAACATGGTGTACAGTATCTGGAACAGAATCTTCTCCTTTTAAATCAACCCATGTAGGAAAATGCATTATCTTTTCAGATAATTTCTTTACATCAAAAGAATGCAAAGTGGCAGAGCAAACAATCACCTAAGAATAAGAAAACACAAATTTAGAAACTTTTCTATCACACAAATACTGATATGGGACAAAAATATGCTAACCTGGACTCTCTAAAGCCGAGTTCAATACCAAGTTCAAGACTCTATGTAGCTACAACTAGCAGTGTGACTTAAGGAGGGTTAATTTCTCTGAGGTTCAGTCCCCTCATTGTCACATAGAAATTATGCCATTATGTCCTCAAAGTCCTATAAAAACTAAGTAAGATGAAAAGGTTTCTGAAAATCAAAAACTATTAAGTTACTAGTCTCTCCCTTTTAAATGCTTCCTAAAAAAGAAGGGCAAAAAACACAAGAGCAATATTTGAAGAAATAATTATACAGAAGGTAACTTTTTTACAACAGTGGATTGTATTTTAATCAAAAGCTTAAGGACATGTAAGAATCCATGCATTCATTTAATCAAAAACCAGTTAGAAAGTAATTTTTTTAATAGCTGAAGTTATTTTTCTTTCCAACAGGAAGCAGTATTGATAATCTAGAATATAATCCCAAAACGGTTCATAGGACACAACTACTAAGAATTGTTTACTTATAGTCTTCTGTGCCACCTAAGTAATTTCCTCACACCTCCCTTCTCTATTAAGATTATTAAGATTATTATCTTTGGGTGTACTATTTAATATGGTAACCAAGGAAACATTTCATATAGTAGTTAACAAGACACAAAAACAAAAAACTATGACCCTGCTCATAAGCATTAAAATGTAACAACTGTCTACACATATTTAAGATGCATTAGTAATTTTATACCTGAAGTCTTTTTCCATCAGAGGTAATCTGAGGAATCTGATTGTGCATCCTATTTATAAAATCAGAATAACCTTGAGAAAGCAGCCCATCCTACATGAGAAGCAAAGAAACAACAAAAATTTTTAATCAGTACTGAAATCCTTTTTCTAAATCAAACCTAAAACACTAAAATAAGGAAATTAATTCGTATACATACAATCCCCATATCTGCAAAATTCTTTTCTACTGGACAGATGATTTTCTATTAGATATTTAAAGATAACTCTATTGACTATTTAAAGGTAAATTCAACTTCAAATTCCTTGTGACTAAAATATGGAAGTGACAATAAATAATCCAAAACTGTATTAAATACTAGAGTCAATAGCTTCTAACACATCTCAACACATTAAGCATATGATTTTAACATAGAAAGTATAAACCCTTCAGAGCTGAGAAACTTAATTCAACGGAAAATAATCTGCAGGTATATCTCAAGAGCCTGAAACACATTCATGTCCTTTTAAGATATCCTATATTTTACATCTATGACATAAGTAAATAATTTCTAAAATGTACAAAGATAGCTATTTGGAGTAGTTTTTTGGCCAGGGCTGGGCTTGAACCCACCACCTCCAGTATATAGGGCCGGTGCCCTACTCCTTGAGCCAGGCGCTGCCCTGCTATTTGGAATAAAAAAAAAGCCTACCTACATATCTAGTAACAAATGTAGTTAAGTAAACCATGAAGTGTCCCTATAATAGAACATCAGACAGCCTTTAAAATTGTTTACAAACAATGACAGGAAATACTTACAACATTACATTTAAAAAAAATTTTCCCAGATTTCCCAGAGCTTGATTTTCAACTACATAAAATATTTACATAAATATAAGGTGATAAAAATATATCAAACTACTAACAATGATGATCTCTAGATAATAAGACCATAACTGAATTGTACTTTTTTCTTCATTTTATATATTTTAGCTCAAAAAATATAAGCAAACTTTAAAAAAAAAACAAAAACAACATTTCAACATACAGCTTCATCGAGGACCAGGAATCTAACTTGAGATAAATTCAGTTTTCCAGTTGACACCAAGTCATCCAGTCTTCCTGGAGTGCCTACAACGATATCTACCTGCAAAACAGCAGAAGCATCACCTAATGAAAACTGCAGAACTATTACATATTACCTGAAAATAGCAACCAATAATAATCTAATCATAACAGAAACATGCATACTGGAGTGGTCAGACTCAACTCTAAATTTATAAGAAAAAGAATTATGGATAATGCCATATATTAACTTGTATTTGGCTTGAAATGTATATGAAGATTTTGGACCAAAATTTATTTTGACACTCTCAACTGTCTTAGATGGTCTTACACATAAAATCTTTATTTTCTATGTAAATATCAGAATTTACTGTAACTCTGAAATTAAACCACGACACAAATTCCATATCCACCATTACTCAACTGTGTGAGCTTTTCCTTTGTTTTAATTAAATCATAGCTGTGTATGTGTGACCTTTTCTTATTTCATCTCTTCTAGTTACAATTTTCTCATTTTTTAATTGGGGGAATACCATCTGCTTTTCAAGATGGTTGTGATAATTAAGGAGATAGTAAAGAAAGTACTTGATGGCTACTATACCTGGTGCTCAATAAATTGGGTTATAATTACTAGTAATGGTGACCAGACTTCCAGGAGGTATAAGATCTCAGACAAGTTACTTAATAGTTAATATAAGCCCCTTCGTAATCTATAAACACAGGGAAGATTACTATTTCAGAGGGTGGTTGTGAGAACCGAATAAGGCAATATTATGCTTGGAGCATAATGCTTGGCCCATTTCTAAAAAACAGTCAATAAAGGTTAGGTATTTTTAAAGTGCAAATATGCATGCATGCAGGTCAGCACAAATAAGATAATACATAAAATTATTCAATAAATTAGACAATTCAAAACTTCTGTTCTGTCAATAGGCATGGAAAAAAAACCCACAAATAGGTAAAGTGGGCATAAAACAAACAGAAGGCCTCGCAGGTTTAATTGGAAAAAAAGGGCAGTTAGATTTAAAAAGCCTGAGAGAAATATTTATGTGTATTGTAGCACTAAATACTTCATCAGGCCTTAAATTCACATGTTGCATCATACAGCAACTTTAAAAAAAAAAAAATTTAGAAACTAAAATAGTTGTGCTCTTTCATTCCAAAGTTGACTCACTCCAGCATACGAAACAATACAGGCCTAAGGAAGAATCAGAGGGAGGTAGAAGATAACAGAAGTAGAAAATCTAAGACGGGAAGAGTAGCAGACAAAGAACATATTAGATCCTCTAGGAAGTAGAACAGAACTGAATTTTGCCAAGAATGTTACAAAATAACACTACCTTTGCCATTGGCTTCAGTTAGTACCAAATTATGAGATATGACTGATAAAAGCAGATCTAATTCCCTAAACTTCTTATCTGGAAAACATGAACTGAGAAATTTCATATCTTATGGGAACAATGGATTGGGTTTAAGAAAGTGATGCCAAGGGCCATCCCATGGCAGAAGGGCAGGAGCAAGCACAAGAGAAAGCTAAGAACAGGGGGCCGAATTCTCACAATAACTAACACACTCCTGCAATGATGTCATTAATCTATTCATAAAGGCATAGCCCTTGAGATCTACCTCCAAACCCAATATCATTACATTGGCAATTAAATTTCAACATGAGTTTTGGTTGGGTCAGTCAAACCACAGCACTAAATAAAAACATATCAAAACCATATTACTCATCTTAGAAAAGTATTAACAAGTACAGTAATATGACTTCCTGCTCTTTAGATGCCATTCCAAAATTTAAAGTCCATTTAGCATAAAATTTAATTTGTTAAGAGCCCAATGGAACTGGAGGGAGGACAAAATTGCTCACCATAATTTAGTATCAGGTGGGTTAAAAAATCAAATATTTAGGGAAGGAAATAAAAACTTGGAATAAGAAAGTTAATTCATATCCACAAAATAGTTTATGAAGTCCTATCTTCACAGAATTGGTGAACACAATTAAGAATTCCCAAACTTCCTCCCCAATAATGGAATTCATACACTCTTAGCTTTGTCCTTCATAGTGGCAGGTCTGAATAATCTTTAAGACTTCCCCTTTCATATATCTGAACTTATCTTTCAGAATTATTCATCCTTTCCAAGGGTCACTGAAAAACCTGTATTTCTCTGCAATCTATTTTACCTCCATTTTTCATCTTAACTCCAGTTTCTTATTAAAATTCATGGATGTTGGCTCAGCGCCTGTAGCTCAGCGAGTAGGTCACCAGCCACATACACTGAGGCTGGCAGGTTTGAGCCCAACCCAGGTCTGCTAAACGACAGCTGCAACCAAAAAGACTGCTGGACATTGTGGCGGGTGCCTGTTGTCCCAGCTACTCGGGAGGCTGAGGAATGAGAATTGCTTAAGCTCCAGAGTTTGAGGTTGCTGTGAGGTGTGACACCACAGCGCTCTACTAAGGGTGACGTAATGAGACTCTGTCTCTAAATAAATAAATAAATAAAAATTCATGGATGCTAGAATTTTGTATGAGGGGTTTGGATACTACTGGGGAAGGAAAAGACACACTTTCAAGACACTTTTTCACAAAATATGCCTTTGTATGAATTTTAGCCTTATTTGATTTTTCTTGAAACAAAACAGAAAAATAGAACCTCTGTAAGTTGACCACCCAAGGGACTATAACAAACTGGTCAACATACGAAGGTGGTCAACATAAGGAACTAGGTATAGACAGGTAGTATATGTCTAGGTCAACTTAAGGAGATGGTCAATGTAGGGAGGGGGCCAACTATGGAGGTCCTACCGTACATTTCCAAAACAACAGCCTATAACATTACTTTTTAAAAATTGAAAGTACAACTTACCCCATTTTCTAAAACGGAGAGCTGATCCCGTGCTGCAACACCTCCAATTATCAGAAGCTCCCTATGGAAAAAAAAATCACAGTAATAACTAATGTAGAAAAAAGGTTAAAGTCTGATTTACATTGTTTCATCTGTATCCATTCCTTTTAGGTGAAAATTAAGATGGAATATAACTGAAAAAAATCTATAATAAAGTAAGTCTGGAGAAGGTTGGAAACAAAGCACTGTGATCCCAATAGCCATATCCAATGCTAAGTGTGGTAAAGTAATCAAAGAGAATGCAAAAGAACATGAAAAATCTTTTAAATCTTCATCTACATACCCACTTTTTTTTTAGAGACAGTCTTAGTTTATTGCCCTCAGTAGAGTGCCATGGCATCATAACTCACAGCAACCTCCAGCTCTTGGGCTTAGGTGATTCTCTTGCTTCAGCCTCCCAAACAGCTGGGACTATAGGCACCCACCACAACACCCAGCTATTTTTTTTTGTTGTTGTTGCAGTTTTGCCGGGGCAGGTTTGAATCTGCCACCCTCAGTATATGGGGCCGGCACCTTACCCACTGAGCCACAGGTGCCGCAGTCCCCACCCCACTTTTTTTTTTTTTGAGAGAGAGAAAGTGCCATGGCCTCAGATTAGCTCACAGCAACCTCAAACTCCTAGGCTCAAGTAATCTTCCTGCCTCAGCCTCCTGAGCAGCTGGGACTACAGGCACCAGCTACAATGCCCAGCTAATTTTTCTATTTTTAGCAGAAATAGGGTCTTGCTTTTGCTGAGGCTGATCTCAAACTCTTGACCTCAAGTGATCCTCCTGCCTCAGTCTCCCAGAGAGCTAGGAATACAGGTATGCACCACCACGCCTAGCCTGCACACCCTTCTAAATTAGGACAATCCAAAATTTCTAAAACCTAGTTTCAAATTACCTCTTTACATATATAATTGTATGTATATAAAATATCTATGAAAGTATATATAAAAATCAATTTAGAAGAATGCTTCCAGGAAGGACAATTAGAAACTGGAGAAATGGAGTGAAAGATTGACTTTTCATAGAATGACTTTTTGTGCTATTTGAATTTTTTCTCATTTTAACGAATGGCACTTGGACAAATAAACATGCATATGCAAAAAACTAAAGTTAAACCCTTTCCTCATACCATACATAAAAATTAAATCAAAACAGATCATAAACATAACAGTAAAACACAAAACTATGAAACTCTCAGAAGACGACACGAGTACATTTTCATGATCTTGGGTTAGGCAAAGCCTTTCTCAGCTACAACAGTAAAAACACAGCGACAAAAGAAAAAATAGATAAATTAGACTTTATCAAAACAAAGTACTTTACAGGATACTATCCAGAAAGTAAAAAGACAACTCACTGAATGAGAAAAAATATTTGCAAATCATATATCTAAAATATAGAGTAACATATATCAACACATATAAAGAACCCTTAAAACTTATTAATAAAGATCAGAACACTTAAGAAAATTGGTATAGAAGGGACATTTCTTAAACTAATAAAGGCCATCTACAGCAAACCCACAGCCAATATCGTATTGAATGGAGTTAAATTGGAATCATTTCCACTTAGATCAGGAACCAGGCAAGGTTGCCCATTGTCTCCATTGCTCTTTAACATTGTAATGGAAGTTTTAGCCATTGCAATTAGGGAAGAAAAGGCGATCAAGGGTATCCATATAGGGTCAAGAGATCAAACTTTCACTTTCGCAGATGATATGATCATATATCTGGAAAACACTAGGGATTCTACTACAAAACTTTTAGAAGTGATCAAGGAATACAGCAATGTCTCAGGCTACGAAATCAACACCCATAAATCTGTAGCCTTTATATATACCAACAATAACCAAGCTGAAAAAACAGTCAAGGACTCTATTCCTTTCACAGTAGTGCCAAAGAAGATGAAATATTTGGGAGTATACCTAACAAGGACGTGAAAGATCTCTATAAAGAGAACTATGAAACTTTAAGAAATAGCTGAAGATGTTAACAAATGGAAAAACATATCATGCTCATGTCTGGGAAGAATCAACATTGTCAAAATGTCTATACTACCCAAAGCAATATATAATTTTAAAGCAATTCCTATTAAAGTTCCATTGTCATATTTTAAAGATCTTGAAAAAATAATATTTCCTTTCATATGGAATCAGAAAAAACCTCGAATAGCCAAAACATTACTCAACAATAAAAACAAAGCAGGAGGAATCACGCTACCAGACCTGAGACTGTACTATAAATCGATAGTGGTACTGGCACAAAAACAGAGAATTAGATGTCTGGAGTAGAATAAAGCATGGTACTGGCACAAAAACAGAGAATTAGATGTCTGGAGTAGAATAAAGAACCAAGAGATGAATCCAGCTGCTTACCGTTATTTGATCTTTGACAAGCCAATTAAAAACATTCAGTGAGGAAAAGATTCCCTATTTAACAAATGGTGCTGGGTAAACTGGCTGGCAACCTGTAGAAGATTGAAACTGGACCCACACCTTTCACCATTAACTAAGATACACTCTCACTGGATAAAAGATTTAAACTTAAGACATGAAACTATAAAAATACCTGAAGAAAGTGCAGGGAAAACTCTTGAAGGAATCGGCCTGGGTGAATATTTTATGAGGAGGACTCCCCAGGCAATTGAAGCAGTATCAAAAATACACTACTGGGAACTGATCAAACTAAAAAGCTTCTGCACAGCCAAGAACATAGTAAGTAAAGCAAACAGACAGCCCTCAGAATGGGAGAAAATATTTGCAGGTTATACCTCCGATAAAGGTCTAATAACCAGAATCCACAAAGAACTCAAACGTATTAGCAAGAAAAGAACACGTGACCCCATCACAGGGTGGGCAAGGGACTTGAAGAGAAACTTCTCTAAAGAAGACAGACGCACAATCTACAAGCACATGAGAAAAAGCTCATCATCCTTTGCATCCAAATGCAAACCAAAACTACTTTGAGATATCACCTAACCCCAGTTAAGAGTAGCCCACATAACAAAATCCCAAAACCAGAGATGTTGGCGTGGATGTGGAGGAAAGGGCACACTTCTACACTGCTGGTGGGAATGCACACTAATACGTTCCTTCTGGAAGGATGTTTGAAGAATACTTAAGAGACCTAAAAATAGACCTGCCATTCGATCCTGTAATTCCTTTACTAGGTTTATACCCAGAAGACCAAAAATCACAATATAGCAAAGACATCTGTACCAGAATGTTTATTGCAGCCCAATTCATAATTGCTAAGTCATGGAAGAAGCCCAAGTGCCCATCGACACACAAATGGACTAGCAAATTGTGGGACATGTATACCATGGAATATTATGCAGCCTTAAAAAAAGATGGAGACTTGACTTCTTTCATGTTTACATGGATGGAGCTGGAACATATTCTTCTTAGCAAAGTATCTCAGGAATGGAAGAAAGGGTATCCAATGTACTCAGCTCTACTATGAAGCTAAATCATGGCTTTCACGTGAAGGCTATAACCCAACTATAGGACAAAACTATGGGGAAAGGGCCAAGGAAGGGTAAGGGAGAGGAGAGGTTATGGTAGAGGGAGGGTAATCGGGGGGGGGGGGGCACACCTACAGTGCATCTTAGAATGGGTACAGGTGAAACTTACTAAATGCAGAATACAAACACCTACATACAATAACTAAGAAAATGCCATGAAGGCTACGTTGAACAGTTTGATGAGAATATTTCAGATTGTGTATGAAACCAGCACATTGTACCCCCTGATTGCACTAATGTACACAGCTACAATTTAACAATAAAAATAAATTAAAAAATAAACTTACTAATAAAAAGACAAATAACCCAATTGAAAAATGGGCAAAAGATCTAAATAAACATTTCTCCAAAGAAGATATACATATGGCCAAAAAACACATGAAATGAAGTTCAACCTTATTAACCATTAAGGAAAAGCAAATCAAAACCAAAGAAAGATAGCACTTTACACACCAGGATGTCTATACTCAACAATGACAAGTAAGTACTGGTGAGGATGAGAGGAAATTAGAACTCTCATACATAGGAATGTAAAATGGTTCAGTCACTTTGGAAAACAGTTTGGTAGTTCCTGAAAATTTTAAAACATGCAACCATTTTTTTGTTTGTTTTTTTTTTGTGGTTTTTGGCCGGGGCTGGGTCTGAACCCGCCACCTACGGCATATGGGACCAGGGCCCTACTCCTTGAGCCACAGGCACCGCCTAAAACATGCAGCCATTTTATTCCTAAGTATACATCCAGGGAAAATGAAAATATATATCTATACACAAACTTATACACAACAGTCATAGCATAGCAACCAAAAACTCAGCAGTGATGAGCAATTCAAATGTCCATCAACTGATTAAAGGATAAACCAAATGTCTATGTAACAGAATACATTTTGGCAATAAAAAAGGAATGAAGCTCTAATATAAATTGGAACATGGATGAACCTGGAAAACAGGTTCACAACAGACCACATATTTATGATTCCATTTATATAAAATGTCTAGTATAGGCAAATTCATAAAAACAGAAAATAAATTAGTGTTTGCCCATGGATGAGAAGCTTAGGGGAAAATAGGACTGCTTATGGGTATAGTGTTTCGAGGTGATAAAAATGTTCTCAAATTGGGCGGCGCCTGTGGCTCAGTCCGTGAGGCGCCGGCCCCATATACAGAGGGTGGCAGATTCAGGCCCGGCCCCGGCCAAACTGCAACCAAAAAATAGCTGGGCGTTGTGGCGGGCGCCTGTGGTCCCAGCTACTTGGGAGGCTGAGGCAAGAGAATGGCTTAAGCCCAGGAGTTGGAGGTTGCTGTGAGCTGTGTGAGGCCACGGCACTCTACCGAGGGCCATAAAGTGAGACTCTGTATCTACAAAAAAAAAAAAAAAAAAATGTTCTCAAATTGTTTTGGTTAATATATTTGAGAAACATAATGTCCCTAGGGTGGTAGGTGGTTAGGAAATGCGCAAAGATAATGGGCATTCACAGATAAGAAAGCTCTGTTTAGTTTACTATCTAAATTGACTTAAGATGAAGGTAGGCAACCATCAAGCCAATTTGTAATGAGTCACAGACTCATAAAACTCAGTGTTAACATGTCACCCACTTTTTCTGTATTTTCCAGTATTTTTTAAATGACAATAAAATTAATAAAGGAAGGTACTTGGTAGAAACTCCTAACTAAAAGTTATCTGGCTGTCTTAAGAACTTTGAAACTTACAGAAGAAAATGTTGTAATCAATTTTACTCAAATATAATTTACATATCGTACAATTCACCCTTTAAAATGTACAAGATGTTTTTAGTTTTGATTATAATCCCAGAGATAAATACAATCACGACAGTGGTGGCTTTCTTCCATTTGGTGAGTTTTATGATGTGGGAATTATATTTCAATAAATAAAGTAAATAAAAGCAAAATTAACAAAAATCAAGTGTCAATTTTGCTATTATGTTATTATGGCATAGCTTTTGTCAAATTAAAAAGGATTGCTACTGAGCAAGAAGCTCCATAAGATCACTTAACTTATGGTCTCCCTCCAAAGGCAGATAGCTAGATAGTGACTAGGCTGAATGCCCCAATGTAAGAAAGCCACAGCAGGGGGGTAACCTAGAATCAACTTGGCCGAGTTTACCAACATGCTAGAAAAAAGAGGGATGCCTTTTCTATGCCAATGAAGTGATGAAATGAATCTACCATTGAATAAAATGCTTCCTTTAAAAGAATAAATTTTTGCTATTACTGTTTGACCTACCAGGACTCTAAGAAACACAGGAAAAATTTCAACTTGATAAAAAAAGAAAACCTTACCACTTACCAAACAGAAGTTTTATATATAAATTGTTATATCAAAGTTATATATTTACATACTTTTCTACCTTGTTTTTTTCTACATTACTCTTCTTCCAAAACAAAAAAACAACAGGCATTTGAGCACAAAAGGAAGATTTACCTTAATTTAGGATTATCAATATATTTCTTAAACTGCTTGATGTTATTCAAAGTTTGTTCAGCTAACTCCCGGGATGGTTCAACAATGAGAGCTTTTGGAGCATTGGGGAGAAACTTTGTTTGTGTTACCTGTGCATTACCTTAGAGGAATAAAAATAATTAGAATATATGCAAATCACACCTCAAAATACTATTTCATTATTTATAAAATATGAGGACAAATATCAAAAATTTAAAGTAACTGTCAAAAAGTATAAGAAACAAACATAATAAAACAAAGCCAAGATTTCTAAATGAACCAAGCCCTCTAATTAAATCTACTTGTAATAATTGTAAAATAATTGATAAGTCTATAAAAATGACCAACTTGTGATAAAGTTGGTGAACAAGCTATCGCATGGTTTGTACTTTAAATAATTGAAATCTATTAGGCAGTACAATGAATAAGCACCTAAGTATTGAGTCAGACTACTTGGATCTGAATTCAGTTCTACCACTTATTTGCTCTATGACCTTAGGCAAGTTAGTTTAAGTCCCTATTCTTCAGGTTTTTTGTAAAATAAGAAAATTATATGGTTGTTGTAAACATTACATACTCCATGTTAATGTGGTGCCTTAGCACTTAACCACCACACATTCTATAAATATTAGATATCATCATCATCATGACTGGAACCCCCAAATGCCTAAACTCAAACTATATACTTAGTTTATGAATCAGGTTTTGACCAAACATCAGGGGAAATATATATAATCCACTATGAGAAGCCTTAACTTACTAGAGTTTGCACCAATTTTTTTTCACCATTCTAGAAATTTTTACCCTCTCAGGTATAATACCTGTGTGCTGTGATTTGACAGTGTAACTATCAGGTGCCTTGGAGAGAGCAACAAAACCATCTTTTGGTGGAAACTTGAATTCTTCTTCCCCGAAGTTAAATTTTAGTTCAGCATTCTAGCATTGAATAAAGAAGAAAATTAAAATTTTTACCTTAATAAGAAACCGTCAAATACAAAATAACAAAGATCAAGCAGCTTATAATCACAGCAAAATTTGTTTAACTAGATTCTAAATTACCTTCAAAACACAAGCAGGAAAGAGGGCTTGATTTTTTATATGTGCCGGTACTTCAAACGCCAGACCGAGGTCTTTTCCTAAGAAAAGAAAACAGAGAGAAAGAGAATTGAAACAATAAGCAAAGAATTTTCGCATGCTCTCACTGTCAAATCTACTAACTAACCTATATGTATTCATGCTTCTCATCTGACATGACAGACTATGCTGCTTAAAAAGCCAGTCTCTTCGCGTTTTTCCTTAACTCTTAAAACTGTCCCCCTCCCCTTCTACAGTCTTCATTCTTCCTTGTCTATAAGATCACTTCCATTAGACGTTCCATAGCATACAAACACTCCCACATCAAAACAGAAGTAAACTTCTCTTGAACCCATCTTTCCCTCTATTATGTTCCATTTTTCTTCTCCTTTTTCTAGTAAAACTTCCTGATTTCCATTTTTACTGTGTCTATTTCTTTCACCCCATTCTCTAATGAACTGGCTCCCCATCAAGCTGCCCTCACCCATCTCCTTGCTCCACCAAAACAGTGGTCTATCTGGCTCATTAATGCTCTCTACTTGCCAAATCCACCAGTTAATTTCATGACTCACCTTTAGCATTGGACACAGTGACTGCTCCTGGTCCCTGAAACATTTTCTGATCTGGACTGCAGGACACCGTGCCCTCTTGGTTCTCCTCCTCCTGGCCTTCCTCCTCATTGTCCTCTGCTGGATTCTCTCAATTTGCTGACCCCCACCCACAGGCACCCAGGCCTCAAATCTTTTCTTTATCCTCATTGCTTAGGCAATCTCACTCCTCCCACCCCATTTGTTTTCAGCACGGCGGCAGCCAGAACGAAGTATTCAACTAAAGCAGCAGTTCTCAATCTATGGGTGAACTGTATTAAATGGCCACAGCATTAAGAAGGTTGAGAACCACTGAACTGAAGAGATGATGCTGCTCCTCTGCTCAAAGCCCTAATGGCTTCCCATCCACTCAAAATAAAACCAAAGTTTGTATCAAGGCCCACACAGCTCTACAGGGCCTGGCCTCACCATCTCACTGATTTAACATTCCAGTCCCCTCCTCTGTGTTCAGTGCACTCCAGACCCAGTGGCCTCCTCACTGTTACTCAAATACTTCGAGCACACTTCCATCTCGGGGCCTCCACATTTACTGTTCCCTCTACCTGAAATGTTCCTTTAAGGTATCTTCATGGGCCACCACCCAACTCACTCAGATTTCTACTCAAATATCATCTCATCAGCAGAGCCTTTCTGACCACCCTTGGAAGAGCACACACCCCCAGACTGCTATGACTCCCCTTTCCTTTCCCATGCTATGGACTCTCCTCCGTGGCATTTATTACTACCTGAGAGTATATGCCTGGCTGTCTCCACCAGTGTGTAAGCTCCACAGAAGTAAACACATTTGTCTAGTCCATTTTCTGCTGTGTCTCCAATACTTATAAAGATACCTCACACATAGAAAATGCTCAATAAATATTTGTTCAAACAAAGTCGGGGAAGTAGGGACAGAAGCTTGAAGAAAATGAAGGGAAAAATCACAATTACAAAATGTCATGTATCTTTTTGCTAATAAGATTTGTGTAGACCTTACCGTTTTTGGAAAACTTGACATGCCCTTTATCTGTATCTAGGTAACATCCAATGGTATCATGCATAGTGAATTCCTAGAAAACCAAAAAGTCAAGAACTATTAATAGACAGCAAAATCTTTAATGAAGTTAGCTACATAAAAAAGTATATTAAGTTTTTTTTTTTTTGTAGAGACAGAGTCTCACTTTATGGCCCTCAGTAGAGTGCCGTGGCCTCACACAGCTCACAGCAACCTCCAGCTCCTGGGCTTAAGCGATTCTCTTGCCTCAGCCTCCCGAGCAGCTGGGACTACAGGCGCCCGCTACAACGCCCGGCTATTTTTTTTTTTGTTGCAGTTCGGCCGGGGCCGGGTTTGAACCCGCCACCCTCGGCATATGGGGCCGGCACCTTACCGACTGAGCCACAGGCGCCGCCCAAAAAGTATATTAAGTTTTAAAATAATTCCTTGAAGTGCTAACGCAGATGATAAAAATGAGATCTGATAATTAAGTTCACAAGTTCATCCCAGAAAAGTGCTGCATACTTCATTGCTGAATACCACTACAATACACTGTTATAATATATGTACTTTTTGTAAGTTACTTCAAATTTCTTGGAACAACATGGGTTATGATAAATATTACTTCCATGTCTCTAAAATATAAATTTTTTATGGCTTATTTATTATTATTATTGTTTCTCAAACTAATAAAGCATATAGTCACCTTAGAAGTATTTCCCTTGATGCCAATGCCTAGTTCATCCTTCAAAGCAATTTTGGAACTCTTTCTGGAATAACCATCAGAGCTGTCATTGTACAACACACAAAAACACGAAAGAATAATAATAAACACCATGCGGCAAGACACTGCCACATGTCAACATGCACACAGCTGTGAGACACTGATACACCAAAGTTACGAGAGCTTACCCAGCTGTTCGTACAGTGCTGCCAGTGCAAGTGCACGGTGGCACGCTGGAGAAGTTGTCAGGCCTTGTATAATGACAGCTCTGATGGTCATTTAAATTTTCCATTATCAACATTAAGAATTACATGTGTATTAAAGCCAAAATAAAAATGGGATAAGAAAAGACAATGCAATACATGATGCAATTTTAAATTGCACACAAATTTTATAGCCACCCTGTATATTTTTGAAGGGCTAATAAATACCATGAAAGAAAAACTGTAACTATTACATATTTATCTAGTTTTGTAATATTTACTATAGTCCAAATCTAAGCTTTAGGTGGAAAATATACAGAAAATCCACTTGACCTTGAGAATCTTTTGTATACCCTCATACGTCATGAGTGATCAAGTATGCAAGAAAACTTACTAACGCTATGTTTAAGTCAATAGCATAATAGCTTACCTCTCCGTAATTATCAAATTGTTTATTATGAGATTTCTTTCCTGTTCCACCAAAGCCAAATCCAAACTTGTCAGTACCTAGATTTAAGATTTTAAAAGGATTTTACTTATGTGGTAAGAGAATACATACAATTAAAAGCCCTAGTAAAAGAAGCAATTTTATTCATATGCCATTATAATATTTTCATTTCAAAAGACCACAGGAAAAACCTGCCTGAAGTTTCTGACTCCTGCAAAGAAATGCAGTTTTAAGCTACTTTTAGCCAAAGTTATGTGACACAATCGACACAGGTGATAACTGCATCCCTCTTTGCTTTGGCCATGAAGAAATTCAGATGTGAATTTATAACTTGAAGTATCTGTGCAGTACTATGTGGTACATACTCACGCACACTGACTTTACCTTGACGCCATTCAGATCTTTACCCTTATTCACCCTGATTTCATACACTGTTATAATATATGTACTTTTTGTAAGTTACTTCAAATCTTTTTTTGGAACATCATGGGTTATGATAAATATTACTTCCATATCTCTAAAATATAAACTTTTTATGGCTAATTTATTATTATTGTTTCTCAAAATAATAAAGCATTAATCCACAAATATAAATCAATCAATTCAGTTATTTTAGAAACACTTACCTAGGTCTAAGGAGGCCTGCATAGTAGACCAGCCAACTCTGCATAATCCTTGGTCATGACAGGATACTTCATAGTAATATTTCCCTGTAAGGGTTAAGTACTTAGAGATTTATATAAATCACACACATATGATTCAATTGCCATGTAGCTTCATCTGGTATGTACCAAACAAAGAATTGTAGGTCTTTTTGTACCATAATCAAGATTCTTTCCAGATCCTTGATTTAAAGCTATTCAAAGAAAGCTCATGTACTGATACCTTGTCTCAAAAGTTTGTACAAGGGCAAACGTTGTTCAAATACCTTTCATTAATCCTTTAGTAGCTCTACACCCATGCCATTCCTTTACTTCTCTGCTTTGACAACAAAGGCCATCTGATCCAATTGCTGGATTTGAGAAAGAATCAGAAAAACATGTCAGTATAGGTTTTATAAATCATACATTCAGAAAAAAATGTTAAGTATCATTCAGTTTTACTAATATGATAATTCCTTCACTTGTTCCAACATTCGAGAGACTGAGACTTGTTGATTCCAGGTGATAGCAGTATTTGTTCAAGAATAATTGCCTATATTCATCCCATCTGGCCATGTTAAAGGCTATTATTCCATATTTCCACATTTTATCTGTTAACTAGGACAAGATTTTATAGCAACACATCCAGAATGGAATCAACACAACCCCTAACCTGACTTACACTCACGGTAGCAACATCAACAACACAAATGTATTTAGACAACTATTCTCTAGAGAGCCTTAAAAAAAAAAACAGTACTCATAATATAGCACCTAGTCATCAATATTCGTTGCCCTCATTAACACTTAAATTAGAGCTTGAGTGACTATACTAAAAGTAATGAATTTGTCCCTGGCTGGTTCCCCAGTCAAAAGAAGAAACCATAAAGGGAAAGTAGGAAAAATGCACAAATAAATAAATGCTATTTGCCAATGCCAGGACTCTAAAAGATGTGGTTCTGTATTATACGTCACAGTCAGTCACAGTGATATCCACATGGTGGATACTTATTGAATTTAAAAAGATTCAGCTTCTGTCTATATTAGAAATTGTAACATTATCCTGGTTCATGTTTGCTACTCATATTCAGCACTCCAATGTAGAACAAACTTAAAAGAGCAACCTCACACTTCTTCATTTTTCAGAAATTATCCAAAGTATAAATTCTTACTCAGATGGGTGTTGAATTAAATAAAACTGAACTTTCTAAAAAAAGTTCTTGAGGAGTTTCCAAACAGCTGAGCACATGAAAATTCCTAAGGGGTTGCACACCCAAGGAGGGCACGGAAGCTTCCTACCCCTTCTCACACCTGGTCCTATACATTTCCTCATCTGTATCTTCTGTAGTAGTAAATGTAAATAAGCATTTCCCTGAGTTCTGTGAGCCACTCTAGTAAATTAACTGAACCCAAGGAAATCCTGGGTGGCCACCTGGTGACCCACGGTATGAAGCTGCAGCTGGCTGCACTCACTTAATAAAGGTAAAAGTGACTGACGTAATTCAGAGGTGGATCCAACTACTGGGGAGCTGGTTCACGGGATGCCTAAGAAAAGGCAAACTAATAAGAAAAAGTAAAATGTGTAATCCCTCACAGTGACTGTTATCTATGCTAGCTGAAATAAAAGTAAAAGAGAGTGTTGGATCAGATCCTGATGATAGCTAGATGAAGCTCAGATTTCAGTCAGTCTGAGCTTCGGCCATTAGCTGAAGGTAGGACTATACCTAACAAATGCAAATATTGTAACCTAGTTGTTTAGACCCTCATGTTAACCTGAAATAGGAGGGAGAGAGGGATAAAGAAAACACTGATGAAGTGAAACTAAGAGAAAAAAGGGAAGAGTCACATGACTTGTCCCAGCAGGCTGGACATCTTTAAATGGTTATTAAGAAATGAATGAATAAAATACACATTAATGGGGTTAAAGCAAAGGTTTAAATACAGCACTACCAAAGGCAGGGTGGACCAAGGGTAGCCCATCCTGGTTCCCTAAAATTAAAAGCTTCAAACAAGTTTGCTGTGTTTACCCTAGTTTGGAAAAAACTTAAAAATTATAAAGCACAGGCTCAGCGCCTATAGCTCACCAGCTAGGGCACCAGCCACATACACTGGAGCTGGCGTGTTCAAATCCAGCCCGGGCATGCCAAATGACAATGACAACTACAACCAAAAAATAGCCGGGCATTGTGGCTGGCACCTATAGTCCCAGTTCTTGGGAGGCTGAGACAAGAGAATCGCTTAAGCCCAAAAGTTTGAGGTTGCTGTGACCTGTGACGCCGTAACACTCTACCCAGGGTGACAGCTTGAGATTCTGTCTCAAAAAAATAAAAAAGAAAAAAAATATATATAGCACAGATTATAATGAGAAAGCTGATAGTTGTGTGCGGCAATGTTGTAAAGGATTAACTGAATAAATCATCCTTTTTTCCCCCCACTGAAATGAAATACTACTTTTCCCTGCATATTAACTTCTCATGTATACTAGGATTTATTTCTATTATATTGCACTGTCTATTCCTATGTCAGTACTACACCATTTAATTATAGTGACAATACTCTAACTTCTGAAAAATGAAATCTTCAATAACTATACTTTTTCAGAATTTTCTTGGTGTATCATTATACAAAAAGTTTCTGAATTAGTAAAATCTATCCACTTACCAAAAGCAGATCCTCTATCATATGGGTTCATCTGCCATTTGTTGAGTACTAAACAAATTAAATAAGAACAGTTATTCACAAACATATGAAATTAAAGATGCTCAATAACAAAGCAAATACTTTACATACCTTAATTTCTATAGATTCAGTATAGTTACGTACATTATTTAACATTTGCTGCTATTATTAAAAACAAAATGAAACTGAAAATCAAAACATGTCAAATAACCACCGGCCTATCTGAAACTAAAACCTTACCTTCGCTCATCACTTGCTTTAGTACTAGAAGACAGTGATCTTTGTCCTAATAACTCAGTTAGCAGTCCCAAACCTTATTATCAAGGACTGGAAGACAATTTTTACACAAAGAGGAGAGTATGGAGGGATGTTTCAGGATGATTCAAGTATATTACATCTCTACCTCAGAACATCAGGCATTAGATTCGCAAAAGGAGTGGGCAACCTAGATTCCTAGCACAGTTTACAGTAGGGTTCCTGTTCCTGTAGCTAGGGCCAGTCTGACGGGAGGCAGAACTCAGGTGGTGATGCAAGCAACGGGGAACAGCTGTAATACAGATGAAGCTGGTGTGCTCGCTCACCCAAGCAGCTCGCCTCTTGCTGTGTGGCCTGGTCCCTAACTCCATAAATCATTTGTAAAATCTTTCCTTAATACTTTTATAAAATGTACCAAGGCATAAAAAGTAGTCAGTGTAATAAAAACACTAAAATAACTTAACGTAATTTCTAAAACAAAAACATCTTCTTAAAAAAAGTACTCTTAGTATTTTATAAGGAGGACAATCTTTCACTGTTTAGGCTCTAAATAATTATTTAACATTCTGATTTCTATGGCTCCAAATTGCAATACCATCCCCCAGAGACTGGGAATAAAAATATATACCAAAACCTCACAATCCTAAAGGCCAGTGATGACAATCATTGACTTACACAAAAGCATCAACTTATAAAAATTACCTGAAGCACCGGTTTTAATTGTTGTTTTTCCTTTTTTGCCTTCCTGTTGATCTTTCAGTGTTTCATAAACGATCTGGATAACTGGAATACTGAAAGCCTATCAAAAACCAAAAGTTCTTTCTCTATATGAATATTCAGACATTATTGAGTTTAGTAATATAAATGACAAAAGGTATACACACACAACTAACATGCACATATTCCATATTGCTGTTCCAATTTCATCTGCCCAAGCTCGAAACACCAGTAAGATAATAGAACTGATCAAATAAAAGAAGTTAAGAGCCATCTGACAGCCCAAAGACAACACAGATCTGCAGAAGGAAACTAAAGAGAAAAAATATCCAGTCTGACAAACTATTTCTCCATTCTAGGCCAATAGGAGATAAACTTTTACCTGCAACCTCCTTGTTATTAAAGAACCATTGCTTTAAAATTCAGAAGTTGTGAAGCCAGGTGTGGTGGCTCATGCCTATAATCCTATCACTCTGGGAGGCAAAGTGAGTGGATTGCTTGAGCTCAGGAGTTTGAGACCAGCCTGAGTAAGAGCAAGCAAGGCCTCTGTCTCTAAAAATAGTTGGATGTTGTAGTGGGCGCCACAGCTATTTGGGAGGCTGAGGCAAGAGGATTGCTTGAGCCCAAGAGTTTGAGGTTGCTGTAAGCTATGACACCGTGGCACTCAACCCCAAGGAGACTGAGTGATACTCTATCTCAAAAAAAAAAAAAAAAAAAAAAAAAATTAAAATTAAATATAAAATACAATAAAATAAAATTCTAAAGTTAGTATAAACACTAAAGACACTATGACTCTTTCTCCAAGACCAGATTAAAAGTACATTCTTAAAGCCATGCTGTTTTGTACATCTTCACAATTAGCTAGCAATAAAATATCACTTCAGTGGCAACCAAGCAATTCCTTCTATTTTGGAGGTGATTGTTTCATTAAATATTTCAAAGTAAAAGCTACTGTTTCAAGCTATTTCAAAATATAACTCTTATAAAGTAAGCTTTCAATTTATTACTTACACCAGTTTTTCCACTTCCTGTTTCTGCAGCCTAGATAGAGAAAAAAGGTTGATTTTACAGATTAAGTTATCAATCAAAGAGATTTAATTAACATGATACCATGTAGAAATCTTTAACTCTTGACTGGCTACCTCTATTTTCAGAGTGCCTTCACATTACTCAGGCTTCCTCAACCAACTCTGTTGCCCATCTTGTCACCTCTCCCATTCCCTGAAGAAAATGTTCTTCAACTTCCTTTCTCATTCAAAGCCCTTATCATTCTAAACCCTATTAAGTGAAAAATATCCTAACAGTATCTAATCCCACATAGCTATACTGTAATCCGCTACCACATTAGTCTTCATGCAATTCTAAGCACACAACACCCCGGCTTCGTAACTTCCAACATTCTTCACTGCCTATACCCAAATTCTTTAACATGACACTTGAGAAAGGGACTGAGTACTCTGACCCACGATATAGTTCTCATTTTATCCCAAGTTTCCCCCTCCAGATGCAGATATTTTCTGTAACCACCTAACTGCAGATCATACCCTGCATTCTCCCATTACTATTTTTGTTGATGCTTTCTCTACCTAGAGAGCATTTCTCTTTCATCTTCCCTTGTCAAAAATCTACTTCCTCCCTCAAACAGAAGGACAACTAGACTCCCATCTGAATCCTCTAATACTCTGACTCTCTTTTCTGTAGGTGCCACATTCTCTCTAATATGACACTTATTTTTGTACATGTCTTATCACCCTACTTGGCTGAAGCTTCTCAAGGGCAAAGACTGTATCTTTCTCCTCTTTGTGTTCCTACAGCTTCTACTACCTAATACTCTGAACACAGTATTTACCATAAATGTTTGTGAATAAAACTAACTTGGTAAAAGGATCATTTTTAAGACGATGGAGTTCTTAGAATGTATCACAGACAGCCGCCAAATTATGTGTTCCCAGAAGCCCAAAGTTCCCATCTCACCACATTTAAACATACCATGAGTACGTCACCTCCTCCTAGGATCAGGGGGATAGACTCAGCCTGGATATCAGTTGGGAGACTACAAGAATCATATTTGAAGAATTTTAGTTTAAGAAAAAATTAACCTAAGCAAATTAAGTCAGGTTAAACTGTAAGCCCAAAACGTAATTTTATTTGGTCAATATAACCAATGATTTTCAGCTAGAAATGTGTTGAGGTTAAAAAAAAAAGAAACTTTCCATAAAGAGAATCACAAGAAAAACTGAATTTCACTTATCTTCCTATACCCAAAAGTATTTGATAAATGCAGTAACAACTATTTAAACTAAAAATCATTCTTGTTACTGGTGCATTTAAGCTTTATGTACTTACAGCCAATCCATCTCTTCCACAGCTTGTGCAATCTCAGGCATAACACCCATCTCTGAAAGTAAAATTTAATTTCAAATACTATACATACTAAGCATAAGTCATAAATCACATTGCTCTTAACGTTTTTTTTTTTTTGAGACAGAGTCTCACTATGTCTACCTCGGTGAGTGCTGTGGCATCACAGCTCACAACAACCTCAAACTCTTGGGCTTAAGTGATTGATTCTCTTGCCTCAACCTCCCAAGTAGCTGGGACTACAGGTGCCGGCCACAACGGCCAGCTATTTTTTGTGGCAGTTGTCACTGTTGTTTAGCTGGCCCGTACTGTGCTACGGGTATCAAGCCTCATCGTTCTTAAAATTACTGTTCATAAGACAAGGCTGAAGTGTGGCGCAGGTATATCATACCTACTGAATGTGGCACTGGTGAAAAGCCGAAGTTTTGAAGAAAGGCTAAAGTTCAAATCCAACCTCTCACTTATTAGCAAATGACCCTGGGCAAAACGATAAACCCATTTTCTCCACATAAAATGCGGCTTACATTACATTCCTCATAGATACTGGAAGACTAACACTAACAAAGTAATGCTTCTGGCACACAGCTGTCACCTAATACACAGTAACTACCATAGCATTTGTTTACCTCCCATGACTGGAGAAAAACCTAGAGCTAGACTGCATTCTAGACACGTTGGTTATTTACATTTTGAGACAATGTTGCAATCATGTGCCCCCATTGCCACAGCAATGGGAGAAATGTCTCAGCAATCTGAGAAAAATGAACAGACAAGGGGAGAGACTCTTATTTATTGGAAGAAAATAATCAAAATTACTGAAGAGGGAAAGGTCAGTGGTGAAGATTTGGGCAACTGGAAAAATGTCAGTTGAGGGGCGGCACCTGTGGCTCAAGGAGTAGGGCGCCGGTCCCATATGCCGGAGGTGGCGGGTTCAAACCCAGCCCCGGCCAAAAAAAAAAAAAAAAAAAAACTTGTAAAAAAAAAAAGAAAAATGTCAGTTGAAGAGTTGTCCTGTCCTTAGTTGTATGCATACTTTAATTATTCTACTTCAAGAACCATCCTAAATAAATACATTGGGTTGTTCTTGATTGTGTTTTGTTATTTTACCATTTCTCAAATGCACTGTAGAGCTCAGTTATACTTGGACTAGTTAGGTGAATTATTTAAACTTCTCTTCAAATGAGAATTGATCTTTTAAGTCTGCATTTATAAAATGCAGATTTCATTATCATTACAAAAGTATATACCCCTATAAAAAAGCAAACTCAAATATTCCCAAGAGAAATAACCAATTTTGAAATTCTGTATTTCTTGTCTTTGATTGTAAAAAGGCATGAAGTAAATTCACAAATTGAATATATTACTTACAATAGCAGTGTTTTCTTTGCATCATATAAGAATCATCATTTTCAAAAAAGAAGGCTCTCCCAACTCTAAATCTTCCCCACAAAAAATCCACAGATAAAGAAACTATATTTTCTCTAGCTATATTCTCCCTCCTAAAATACAAACTGCTTGGATAAAAGGAGTGATGATTGCATACAGAATACTCCAAGCTAAGATTGCTTGCAAAACTGTAATATTGCAAGCAGCAACCACAGACTGCTTTCAGTAAATTCCAGACAACTTCTGGTCAGGTTCTCTGCATGTTTTCTATGAAATCATGTCTTCTTTTTCTAACAGTTAAGAGAAAAATGGAAATATTCATCTTTTTTAATTTTAATTTTGACTTTATTTCATATCATATCACAGACTCTTCTTCCAGTCCTTTATTCTAACATTCCTAAAATTTGTGCATGACTCCCAAGGAAGTGAACCTATAAAATGACTACCTGGAACTATTCTACAGATCCTGGCTATAAAATCTTGTTTTAGAAGAGAGTTAGGAAAAAAAAAAAAAAAAAAAAAAGACCAGTAGCTACTCTGAGTAGATTTCCCAGTGACTACTGTGAGGAGTCTGACTACAGGGATTTGGAATTACTATTCTTACAAAAGAAAACTGAAAAACATACACTACCGTAATATCTTAAATCATCTTAATTAACACTGAAAGACTTAACTGGATATATTTATTGCTATAAAAACTTATCACGTTTATAGCCGGGCGTTGTGGCGGGCGCCTGTAGTCCCAGCTGCCTGGGAGGCTGAGGCAAGAGAATCGCGTAAGCCCAAGAGTTAGAGGTTGCTGTGAGCCGTGTGAGGCCACGGCACTCTACCCGACGGCGGTACAGTGAGACTCTGTCTCTACAAAAAAATAAAAAAACTATCACGTTTAGTGTATTTAAGGGTGATTACGGGTTCATGAAACTGCATGCATAAAGGGACGATGACGAAGAAAATGGGGAAAAACGTCAACCGTAGGGTTCGATAATCCACATCAAACGCTATTTGCAACAAAGGAGAGTATCATATGGAAAATTAAATTAACAATTTTCACATTTTATGTTGGGCCAAGGTGTATATGAATGAAAATATGCTCCTTTTAGTTTTGGCACATAACATTAATGTTGATAAAACAGCGTTTAAGAAATAAAGATCAGGTTTATGCCTGGTACGATTATCTTTGGAAGGGCCTGGAAACACCGGACAAAGGCAGGATCGCTGTTTTTCCAAATGACTCCCCCTCTCGTCCCACAGCTGGGACCGAGCCCGGATGAGCCCCGGGCAGAAAGAGGTTCCCCGAAGGTCAGTGCCACGTCAAAGGGGCAGGCGGCCTAGGCGTCCGAGAACAGCCAGAGCAACGCCGCCACCTGGGTTTCGCTGCCAAGGGTGCACAGCTAGGAAAGCCAGTTGGAAATAAGAAAGACGGGAAAGCGCAGGGGGAGGGGAAGACCCGGCCGGCCGGCCGCGCGGCCCCGGCCTCTCTCCGGGAGGCCGCCCCTGATCCCGCAGCGCGGGTCTTCCCCGGGCTGCTCTCGCCCCCAGAGCTCCTCACAGCAGCCCCGGGGCCGAGGCGAGCAGCGAGCCGCCCACACCACCCCCGGCTTCCACACACGCACCAGAAAAGGCCGCCATCTTCGCCCTGTCCTCTGCGGCTCGGCTCGCTCCCTCTTCCCTCTCCCCGCACACTCCGCGGCTGGGGCAGCGCGCGCATCCGGCCCTCGGCCTTCGGCGTTCCCGGTCCGGGCGGGGACTCAGCCCCAGGAAAAAGGTTCCTACGAAAGAAAAGGTGCACTCCGCCCCGCCCCTCGCGCCCGCAGCTGACCCGACGGCACGAACTCAGCGCAGCTGGACATTGACTTCTATATAGTTATCATTTTTTTAAGGCACACTAAATGTCATCTAGATCACTTTTCCACAGATAAAGAATCAGAAGTTTGGCGAATAGAGTCGCACAATGGGCCCAGGCTAATCCGACACGGAAGCGTGCACCAACCTCGCGAACACAGGCAGTGCCTTGTTGGTGAGTGAATGACCTGGAGAGAATGCGCTGAATTAGTCCTATACTCCTGAGTGCCTGGCATCCATAGGCATTTGTTAAGTATTTTTGGCTGAAATAAGTAATGGTTTAGGTCTCCCTCTTTCCTGTCACCATTTTGATGTAGCTCTGATAATTTCAGGTTGACGTCCACGCAGTTTTGACTGCTTTCTCTTTGCAGAGAGATAAGAGAAAGCAAATGAACAATGAAACCTCCCAACCACTTACTCTGTCAGGTAGGTATCAGAATCTTTAAATGAGGGGGGGCACCTGTGGCTCAAGGAGTAGGGCGCCGGCCCCATATGTCGGAGGTGGAGGGTTCAAACCCGGCCCGGCCAAAAACTGCAACAACAACAAAAAACAAACCTGGAGATGAGAATTGACACTAAAATTCAGGACAATTAAGTAACGTATCTAAAGTCACACACTCCTAGCCCATCCCATACCATCTGTAGCCTGCCCCAGAATGTTGGGGAGAAAAATGAAACCCTCTGACAGATGTATAGGATAGGATTAGAACTGCAAATTTGAGAGCCACTACCTCAGTTTGAATTCTACCCTGTTTCCTCGAAAAAAAGACAGTGTCTTATTTTAAGGTGTGCTCCCCAAGACGTGCTAGGTCTTATTTTCAGGGGACGTCTTATCTTTCCTGCGAGTAGGTCTTATTTTTGGAGGATGTCTTATTTTCGGGGAAACAGGGTAGTTCTGCTACTTGCTTGCTGTGTAAGCCTTGAACAAATCATGAAACTTCTCCAGGCTTCAGTTTACTCATCTGTCAAACAGGGATGAATAGTAGTATCTTTGTCATAGGACTGTTATGAGGATTAAATAAAATACCTAAAGCACTTCAAACACTGCATAGCACATGGTAACAATATGTAAGTACTGGCTCTATTATTACTATTACATGTAACAGGATTCAAAGACGAAGGAGAATTCATCAGCCCTGCAGAACCACACTTTGGGGGGGGGCATTATTCACATTATAGTCTATATTCTCATCACATTTTTATTAATAATAGCCCTGAGAGGTATGCAACATAGCAGTTTCTGAATGGTTATGAAATACCGCCACATTCCCAAGAGAGGTACAGCATCACGTTATTTTGCAGGACTTGGAAAAGGGAAATCTGAAATCTAATTTTGCCTTTAGCCAACACCCACCTTAAAAGTATGAAAAGATTGGTGGTATGAGTTAAGAGAAAACATTTGGGGAGAGTTGAAGTTCAGTGGCATTTTCCCTTCCTTAAGGTAGAAATAGGTTTCCAGAGAAACATCTGAGAACCTTTGTTCTCAGAGTTTGGAAAATATAAGGACTGCTTTCCTAGGACTCTGGGAAGCAGTCCTAGGAGGACCTGTGGAGACAGGGCAGGGAAGGAGACAGGCAGAAGGCTGCAGTGGGAGCTAACTGCATTTTCTGCAACTGGAGGGGGGAGATGTGTGACTTTACCCCCTGCCCAAGGGATAAGTGGACCTGTGGAGAATAGACTAGAAGCCTTCTTCAAACAGAATGTGCTCACCAAAAGGAGCTAAATGATTCAGCAGACAGACTACCAAAGAACCCTATGGTATCCATACCTTTTAACTGGGGGATAAACCTCAGTTTCACCTACCTCGTGTGAGGACGCCAGTGGGAGAATCTTCATGATATCCCCCAAAAGTACCCTCTAAAAGGAAGAATCAACCTTGAGTATGACTGAGCAAGAGTGCAGCAGAATTGGATCACTCCATCACTAGCCAGACAAAGCTGCATCTCTCTCTCACCCTGTAGACTTTATCCCTTCCTAGGGGTTAGAAACAACAGCTTATGTGAAAGTGGAGAGCAGAGAACGGACTGATCACACTCACTTTCCTTCCCATTATAGGCTCTGGCTTTTAAGCCAAGCTTGGAAGGATGAAGCTATAATTTTGGTTAAAGTTGTGAATTTTTGATCATTACAATGGACTTGACAGTTTAATTACAGAAACGAAGCTCCAATTGTGATGAAAGTAACCTCACAACTTTTCATTATCTGAGAGTGACCAGAAAAGCTCTGGAAGATGTCAGAGACTTCTTCTAGGTCAGGGGAAAACCCATAGAGATACTGACCCCGTCCTTGGCAGGTAGGACAATGCCAGGCAGAGAAACAGCAGCCAAGCCCTTCAACAAACCCAAAGATAGAAGATGGGTGCCCATCAGTACCATATCCTGCTGGTCCTGTCTACTCAGAACAGACTGATTAAACAGTTGCCTACTGACTGCCTGGTCCCGGAAACTCAGCCAGACAGTTAGCTGGGAGGATGGCCACCAGAAGGTGGCGCCAAACCACAGCCAAAGATATGGGATTGGGGCCCTTGAAACAGCTTTTTTGCCATTTGTAATACAAATGACCTGGAGAGATTTTAGGGGGTGATGGATGTCATCAAAAATTAGACTGTGGTGGCTCAGCACCAGTAGCATAGTGGTTACAATGCCCGCCGCATACACCAAGGTTGGCGGCTAAGCAACAATGACAATTGCAACAAAAAATAGCCGGGTTGTGGCGGGCACCTATAGTCCCAGATACTTGGGAGGCTGAGGCAAGAGAATCACTTAAGCCCAAGAGTTTGAGATTGCGGGAAGGGCCTGTGACTCAAGGGACTAGGGCACCAGCCCCATATGCTGGAGGTGGCAGGTTCAAACACTGCCCCTGCCAAAAACTGCAAAAAAAAAAAAAAAAAAGGGAGTTTGAGATTGCATGAGCTGCGTCGCCACAGCCCTCTACCGAGGGCGACATAATAAGACTAAGTCTCAGAAAAAAAAAAAAACAAAACAAGATTAGATTGTGGTGATGGTTGCATGGATCTCTAAATCGCTGAGTTGTATACTTAAAACTGAATTTTATGGCATTTAAATTATACCTCAATGAAACTTTTTTAAAAACTATTTTTTTAAAGATAAATTTGTTTTTTTTTTGTTTTTTTTTAAATTTTTATTAAATCATAACTGTATACAATGATATGATTATGGGGCATCATACACTCACTTCATAAACCATTTGACACATTTTTATCACAGTGGTTAACATAGCCTTTCCGGCGTTATCTCAGTTACTGTGCCAAAACATTTACATTCTACATTTACCAAGTTTCGCAAATACCCCTGTAATATGCACCACAGGTGTGATCCCACCAATTCCCCTCCCTCTACCCACCCCCCCTTCCCACTTCCCCCTATTGTTAAGTTGTAGCTGGGTTATAGCTTTCATGTGAGAGTCCCAAATTAGTTTCATAGTAGGGCTGTGTACATTGGGTATTTTTTCTTCCATTCTTGGGATACTTTACTAAGAAGAATATGTTCCAGCTCCATCCATGTAAACATGAAAACTATCTGGAATTAAAAATTATATATATATATATATTTCCCAGCCTGGTTTTTCCCCAGACATTTATTTTTTAAGCTTAAAATAATCCCATATTTTATGTAATTGGGTCTTTTGGACCCCAATGATCATGTTATAGTGGAATTTTAGCAGAGAGAATGTGCTGTGTATTGTCAGGTACGCGGTATTAAATCCCACTGCAGAACAGATGGTTTTGCAACTAGTAAGATAGACCAAAGAAAAATGCCCTTGAGATACATAAGACAGTGTAGAGAGGATGGGTCCTGTGCCGGACAACAGTCCCTGGCTTGGTCCACTGCTCCTATGACAGAATACCTGAGGGTGGATAATTTATAAAGAACAGAAATTTATTTTCACAGTTCCAGAGGCTGAGAAGTCCAGGGTCAATGTTCCAGTAGGTCTGTTGACTGTTGAGGCCCCTATCTCTGCTTTCAAGATGGTATCTTAAACTCTGGGTCCTACAGAGAGGAGGAACCCTGCTGTCCTCACATGGCAGACAGTAGAAGGACAAGAGCCTATAATGGTGTGCAAAGTATCTTTTATAAGGGCTTTAATCCCATTCATGAAGCAGGAACCTTCATGACCCAATCACCTCTCAAAAGCCCCACCTCTTAATACTATTACATTGACAACACATGAATTTTGCTTTTCTTTATTACAGAGTTTGGGAAAACAATCACTTTTTTCAGATTCCTTTGTAGAGAGATAGCCCAGTGACTCAGTTCTGCCTGGCAAGATATAAATGGCAGTCCCAAGTTGGGACTTATATGAATGCTCTTTAAAAGAGAAAGATCTGGCTGACATGCACTCTTCTTCCTCCTGAAACGTTAACATGATGCCTGGAAAGACAGCAATAAGCCATGAAGATAAAGCTTCACGCCAAGACTACTGAATCAGAAAACATAAGGAGATTGGATCCTGAATAATGATGGTGAGCCCAGGTCTGTCTACCTCTAGACTTCCTGTAGCTTGAGAATGCCTCACTTAGTTAAGCCATTATAAATTTTCTCTTATCTTCAGCCCAACATATTCCTAAGAGGTACAAGAAAGAAAGGAGATAAGGAATTCATTATTATGTAGCCGGGTGTTGTGGCGGGCGCCTGTAGTCCCAGCTACTCGGGAGGCTGAGGCAGGAGAATCACTTAAGCCCAGGAGTTGGAGGTTGCTGTGAGCTGTGTGAGGCCATGGCACTCTACCAAGGGCCATAAAGTGAGACTCTGTCTCTACAAAAAAAAAAAAAAAAAAAAAGTTCATTATTATGGATATCGTGTAATGAATCTTTCAGAGAAAAAATTCAGATGTTCCATATAGAGAGCAATAAGCAACCTATTATGGCTACAAGGAGGAGGAGAAACTTGGCCTGGGTCGGGATGACACCATCAAAAGATGATCCTTGAATATGTATGTGATCAATCTAGCTGGGTATGGCGGCTCACATGTGTAATTCTAGCACTCTGGGAGGCTGTGGCAGGGGCATTGTTTGAGCTCAGGAGTTAGAGACCAGCCTGAGCAAGAGTGAGACCCCATCTCTATTAAAAATAGAGAAAAACTAGCCAGGCATGGTGGTGCATGCCTGTAGTCCCAGATACTCAGGAGGTGGAGGCAAGAGGATAGCTTTAACCCAAGATTTTGAGGTTGCTATGAGCTACAGTGACACCACAGCACACTGCCCAGGGTGAGAGTGAAACTCAGTCTCAAAAAAAAAAAAAGTGGTCAACCAAAAATGACGATGAAATGTGTAATATACAAAAGAGGATTTGGCTCTGAACCAGCCTAGGGGATATAAATCAAGTTAGCTTATTTACTTTATCCTTTCATTGACATCCAACCTCCTCCTAGCTCCTATCCATAGGCCTTTCTGCAACAAGCTTCTTAGTTCCTGAGGATTTAGCCACCAAGAAGAAAGAAGAAGCAAGAAATAAAAGTTGTTTTGGGCGGCACCTGTGGCTCAGTGAGTAGGGCGCCGGCCCCATATACGGAGGGTGGCGGGTTCAAACCCAGCCCCAGCCAAACTGCAACAAAAAAATAGCCAGGCGTTGAGGTGGGCACCTGTAGTCCCAGCTGCTTGGGAGGCTGAGGCAAGAGAACCACGTTGGAGGTTGGAACCAGAGCTGGAGGTTGCTGTGAGCCACGGCACTCTACTGGGGGCAGTAAAGTGAGACTCTGTCTCTACAAAAAAAAAAAAAAAGGAAATAAAAGTTGTTTTAATCTAAAACAAGTTAAGTAGAAAATACAATATCTTCATTCTGTAACCACCTGAAGTCCTTCCTTGTAATACATGATACAGACACACCTATCATTCTACACAAGTAACAGCAATATTCTCCCTCCTTAAATGGTACCCATAAAGTTTGCCCTTAGATTTATGTGCTCAGGAGTACTTGCTCTGGATCTTGAATCCTGCTATGATCAAAACTTTCATTAATACACCCTCTCCGGTTTAATATAGCTCTTGGTTGGTAAGGCTCCTGAATCCATTCTCCATGGGCTGCCACACACCAGGTCCTCCATACCTGCCGCCTGCTTACTTCCAACCTTATTACATGACACTCTCCTCAAAAATTTTACTTTCCAGAATACCAAGCTACATAGAATTCCTTGCATATACCAGATTGCTTCTCACCACTGTATATTTTTTTGTTTTCCCTCTCTAGAATAGCTTTACATCTTTAGTTTTAATTATCTATTGCTGTATAACAACTACCAAAATCTTAGTGGCTTAGCATAACAACCAATTTATTTGCTCATAATTCTGTAGGTCAGGAATTTGGCCAGGGCTTAGCTTAGCTGGCTGGTTCTTCGGCTTTGTGCAACATTCCTTGGGGCCATTCACTAGGTTCCATTCAGCTGGTATCTTGGCCATACTAGGAGATTGGAAAAGACCTCACTCACATGTGTGGTGGTCCGGTGTTCCCCTACATGGTCTTGCTCTCTCCATATGGCCAGCTTTTGTTGGATCTTCTCACAACAGTATTAATACTGGGGAAGACAGACTTCCTACATGGTAGGTGGGTTACACATAGATGTGTTTCACATGAGAGAAGCAGAAACTGTTTGTGTCTTAAGCCAATCTTAGAAGTAAGATGTGATATAACTTCTGCCAAATTCTGTTGCTCAGTACAAGTCGCATGCATGACCAGCTCAGATTCAGGGAAAGGAAAAATAGATTCTGCCTTTCAAAGCAATAAATGGCAGAGTTTGCAGCTGTTTATAAATATACCTATTTCCTATAGATCATTTATAGCCATTTATAATATACCCATCTTCTATAACACAGTAGGTACCTACCTGTAATAACACCTATGTACTTGTCAAACTCTTAATTATCATTCAGATTCAGCCAAGCTAGTACCTTGTAACAAATCCTGCTGCCTCAATGTTTATTTCTCTTTTTCCTTAAATTTGTGACTCTTAACTGGACATTTGGCTGCCTTGATTAAAAACTCCATTTCCCAGCCTTCCTGTTTTGGGGGCATATTGAGGTATCATGTGTGATTTCTGGGAAATATCCTTGAGGAAGGGGTAACATCCTTCTTTTCTTCCTTCTTCCTGTTGGCTGGAATGAGGTTGTGATGGCTGGGGTATGGGCAGCCACAATGGACCATGAGAAGGGAACCATACATTGAGGATGGCAGAATGATAAGAGAGAAATATCTGGAGTCCTTGACAACTTAAAGCACCACACCAGCCCAAAATTGTGACTAGATTACTTAAATAAGAGAGAAATGAAAATGTCGTTTTCTGGATTTTCTGTCTCACATAGCCAAACCTAATCCTACTGTACACACCTTTATTACTTATCTATTGACACAAAACAAGTTGCTCCAAAATCTAGACACTTAAAACAATAAACATTTATTATCACTCCTACCTTCTGTGGAACAGGAATTCAGGAGCAGCTTGGCTATCATATTCTACTTGGAGCCACTCTTGTCGAAGTTGTCAATCTGCTGGCCAGAATTACAATCGTCCAAAGGCCTGGCTAGGGCTGAAGGATCAGTTTCAAAAGGTAAGTCACCCTCATGACTGTGGGGGCAGTTAGCAGGAGGCTTCTGTTCTCCACATGGGTCTCTTCTTGAGAACATCCGTGTTCTCACGATGTGACTGCTAACATTCCTCCCTTCCTCAACAAAGCAAGCGACGCTAGAGAACAAAGCAGAATGAGTGTTAATTTTTATGGCTTAGCTATCAAAGCACCACGCTGTCATTTGTGCACTGTCTCATTGATCACTAAGGCCTAATCCTAATCAGTGTGGAATGTAACTGCACACGCAGAGGTGTGCGTTCTAGTGGGCAAGGACTGTTTGGGGGGCCATCTCAGGGGCTGCCTACCACACACCCTTCTTCCCTAATAGACCTTCTTATTTGTTTTTGTAACAGGTGGTGATCCCTCAATCTCTTAATATGTCCATGTAGCATCCTTAGGGATAAATCATGTTTCTAGAACAGCCTTTGTCATCATTAAATTTGTCGGCTTAGGTTTCTCTGTTTTTCACAATTTACCTGTCTCAGAAAGCAGTTTGGAGACAGGGAAGCTCACGTTTAAACATACTTTTTTTTCCTCTGCATTTCCTACAACTTCTGAGCTGAGCAACAATCCTTGAATTTTATGCTTTTGTCAAAATAAGCTGTCAGAAACTGGTCCAGCACTATTAGAATGCAACATCATTCTTATTGCCCCGGCATTCACCTTATGGTGCAGGGACCAGAGAGGGCCTGGAAAACAGACATAAATCCAGAGATCTATAATTCTGTATTCCCTGAAGAAGTGGCCATAAAGTCCATCACTCCAAATATATGGGGGAGGGAGACAAAGGGCAAGCCAGATGAGTTTCAGAGGGACTGTAAAACAGAAAAAGAGATCTCCGTCACTGTGTTGGTCTCATAATAGGCAAGCCAGGCTGGGACATGATTTATAGTTGGGTGCCAAGTGGCCCGCAGGCATGACTGTCACTCTCTCTCCCATGTCTGCCATCTTGAGTGCTCATGGGCCCCTGTGAATGACACTGACAGCTCGTGGGGAAATGGCAACACACTTGGAGTTTGAGCTCATGGGCAGTTCAGAAGAGACTATCCACTGGATACAAACCTGTAATCTGCCAGGATGCCTGAGTACCCTCCCCTGCCATAGAAAACCACTAGGCATCCACACTGGGCCCCAGGCATACTGCTTCAGCCTCCGCCCAGCATCCGTGCCTCACTGCAGCTCCTTTCTGTCTGCACAATCCATCACAGGTTTTCTTGTTAACAAGTCCTGGGATTTTTTTTTAGCAGGCTGAAACAAGACCGCTTGCCATTTTGAAAGGGGGGATGTAATAAAAAGGATGGTCAAGAATTCTTCAAAATGCCTAAAGAAAACAATTCTGAATAAAGAAATTTACATTGCCTGGTTCCTGGTAAAAAGAAGAGAATTTGTGAAGGCTAACTCAACTGTAACTCTGAATGGTGATGTTGTTCTACACAACAAATTACTCCAAAATACTGTGGTTTAAAACAACCATTTATTTTGCTCATAGAGGTGGTGGGTGAAGGACCTAGATAGGACACGGCAGAGATGGCTCTTCTTTGTTCCATGATGCTCAGCACCTTACCTGAAAGACTGGAAGGTGAGGGCTGGAATCATGAGAACCTTCAGTCACTCACATGACACTGTTGGTGCTCATGTTGGTAAAACTGTAGCTGAGGCTGATGGCCAGCTATGGCCTCTTAGGGGGTTGAAGCTTTCTCATGGGAGTTTTATTTTAAAGGTAAGCATCCCAAGGACCACGCGGCCTTTAATAACTGAGCTACAGTAGTCAAGCAGATGCTGGCATGGATGCAGAGTGTCACTTCCTCCCATTCTATTCATTAAGATTATGACAGATAATCTTCCCAGATTCAAAGAGAGGATCATTGATGCCACCACTTGACAGGGCAGTGTCAACATTACATTGTAAGAAGAACATATAGGACAGAATATAAATTGGTATGACCATGAGTTGAGAGTTCTCCAGAGAAACAGAAATAATAGGATGTGTGTGTTTATGAAAAGAGATTTATTTTAGAGAATTAGCTTGCATGATAAAAGAGGCTAGCAAGCCTCAAATCTATGTGATGGGTGGCAGGCTAGAGCCTCAGGAAGAGTTGATATTCCAATTGAAGCCCAAAGGCCATCTACTAGCGCGTTCCCTCTTATTAGAGGGATCAGCCTTCTGTTTTTTAAGGCCTATAACTGGATGAGACCTGCCCCCAGTATGGAGGACAATTTGCTTTACTCAAAGACCACCAATTTAAATGTGAGTCTCAATGGGCATTAGACCAGTATCTATAAAGAACTTAAGCAAATCAACAAAAAAGAGCAAACAACCCCATTAAAAACTGAGCAAGAGACATGAATAGAATCTTTTCTCAAGAAGACAGACATATAGCCAACAAAACACATGAAAAAAATGTACATTGTATTTCATTATTAGAGAAAACCCCAGTAAGAATGGCCCATATCACAAGGTCCCAAAGCAACAGATGCTGGTGTGGGTGTAGAGAGAAGGGAACGCTTGTGCACTGTTGGTGGGACTGCAAATTAGTACAGCCTCTATAGAAAGAAGTGTGGTGAGTCCTCAAAGAACTAAAAGTAGATCTTCCATTTGATTCTGTAATCCCACTATTAGGTATCTACCCAAAAGAAAAAAAGTCATTTTACCATGAGAATGTTTGCATTTGAATGTTTATAACAGCCCAATTCCCAGTGTTAAAAATGTGGAAACAACCCAAGTGCCCATCAACACATGAATGGATTAATAAAATGTGGGATAGTATACTATGGAATACTAATCAGCCATAAAAAGATGAAGATTTTGTATCTTTCGAAACAAACTAATAGATTCGGAGAACACTGTCCTAAGTATTACAGCAATGGAAAAACAAGCATCATATGTGCTTAATACTAAATTGAACCTGGCAGATTAATGACTATGTGCTCACTTGAGAGAAAAACTCAATTAAATTCAAGGTAAGGGAGAGGTTTTTGCAAGTTCTCACCCAAAGGGAACAAGGCAGAAAACAACTAAAACTTGGACTTTTCCTTGCAAATGAAAACAATTTAACCTAATCGCACATACCCTCATATTAATCTGAACTTTATATACCACCAAGGTAATCAAGATATAAAATATTTGCATAGTGTCCCAAATTCTCTGGTGCTTATTCCCAATCTCACAAATGCCCACAGGCTTAGCCAACCACTATTGTATATTTTGTCAATTTAATTAGATTTTTTTTTAGGGTTTTATAAAATATAGTTATTAGGATTATTATTATTATTAGTTTTTGAGATAGAGTCTCACTCTGTTGCCCATGCTGAAATGCAGTGGCCAAATCATAGCTCACGGCTGTCTCAAACTCCTGGACTCAAGGATCCTCCCACCTTGACCTCCTAAAGTGCTGAGATTACAGGTCTGAGCCACTGTGCCTGTCCTTACAAATAGAAGTGTAATTATACAGCATGCAATGTCTTGTGTCTGGCTTCTCTTATTCAGCACAATGTTTTCGAGATTAATTCATGTTGCTACATTTATGAGTAATGTTTGCTTTTATCATTAAATCATATTTTATTATATGAATATCCATTAATTACCTTATCCTCAACTATTGACAGGTACTAAAATTGTTTTATGATTTAAATAATATGAAGAAATATGCTATGAACATTACATAAAAAAAAAAAAGTTTCATCCAAAAACACTGTCACAGAAACATCCAGAATGTTTGAACAAATATCTGGGCAGTGTAGCTCAGGTTAAATTAATACATAAAATTAACTGCTGTAAGTGTATGCCTTGTCGACTTAGCATCCACGTGCTTCTTCTTCATATTTAATCTCAAAATGAGGATAATAAGAAGGTTGTAATTCCACCTAGCATGATACAACTATATGAGACAGCTTACCGAACACATGCTGAAGTAGAAAGAATATGTGTTATTCTTTTTTTTTTTTTTTTGTGGAGACAGAGTCTCACTTTATGGCTCTCGGTAGAGTGCCGTGGCCTCACATAGCTCACAGCAACCTCCTGGGCTTAAGCGATTCTCTTGCCTCAGCCTCCCGAGTAGCTGGGACTACAGGCGCCCGCCACAACGCCCGGCTATTTTTTTTTGGTTGCAGTTTGGCTGGGGCCGGGTTTGAACCCACCACCCTCGGTATATGGGGCCGGTGCCTTACCGACTGAGGCACAGGCGCCGCACAATATGTGTTATTCTTTAACTACCTATTTCAAAGAAAATTTTCAGCAGCACATGTGTATTTAGTTGTTTACACCAGCAATCTTTCAATGCGAGACCAGAATGACTCCAGGGAGCTCTTCAAATGCAGCTTCCTAGGCTGAGCTCTCAGGAATTTTGAGTGTCCATGTCTGAGGTAAAGCCTGGGAATATGCAGTGAAACAAGATCTCTGGGTGATTCTGGTGTAGGTGGGCCTCCCTGGACCAAATATGTACAAAGATTATTTTAGAATATTATTCTTTTAGGGGTCACCAACATGGTCATGTTGATTTCATAGCTTTATCCTTAGATGTAATTTTATTTCCTACTTTTAGAACTGTCAGAGATAAAGCTGAATCGTAGTTAAAAGTGCTAAGGACCACACTTTAATGCCTACAACAATAGGGAAGAGTATCCGATGTGAACTGAACTGAACTTGCAAGAAGGAAGAAGAGGAACCTGTAAGGCTGGAGCAGAGAATTGAAAAATTATGCAAAGGTTGGCCAGTGCAAATGCTCATTAAGTCAGCTGCCTCTGTTAGCTGACAATTAATCAAAGTTAGGACTCTCTTACCAGAGATTGGAGACAGAGGCCCTGTGACTCCTGATGCTTACATTTTAAAGGAATGGCTCTCACGTCCTTTTTAACCTTTTTTTTTTAAATCTCAGGGAACACTATAGTTAAACTTACACTGCACACTTTAATTATTTTGATCCCCCAAAAGTAAAAAAAGGAATATATTTATTGCGCTTTGAACTTCTTTCAAAAATAATTTAATTAATGATCTTTTACATTTTTCCTGGCACACTGGTTGAAAGTCACTGTCTTAGAATGAGACAGGGCAGGACCCTGTGGTCAGGTGTTAGCTGGAACAATCAGGAAATTCTTTTAGTAGCCTTGGGCTTTCTCAGGCAGGCCCTTTAAGGGTGTCTAGGGTCATAGAGGGGTGGTTGTGGCCCAGAGCTGTATCTTTTAGTGTATGTTTAAGTCTTTAAATAGAGAGGTGGATGGGAGTGCACAAAATCATTCATGCTAAGAGTCTTATTTTTATAGGCTCAGGACTAGAGAGGGCTTAAGGGAGACTGAGTTAGACTTTGGTTAAGGAGAGACTCTTTATCAGAACCATGACTTACTTTATGTCCCTGAACCCCATTTTTAGATTAGGAAATCAAGACTCAGGCTAAATAATTTTTGCAAGGCAACAGAATTAGTAACAGAACTGTGATTCAACCAAAGGTCTTTCTAATAATACCAGAGTCTATCCCAGAAGAAGGACAAGGAACTGGAAGAGTGTGCAAATCGAGATCCATGGGCGGTAGAAGGAATGACATCTTATTAGGCCATTAAATCTAAGATGTCTGTTTTCAAATCTAAAGTTTAGTTTATTATATCTCAAAGAAGAAGCAGTCAAATTAATCAAACACGCGCCTAAACTATTGACACAGTTTTTCTATTTTAATGGTTGCCTGTTTATGCCAGCAGTGAAGAAGCCTGGAGAGAGAGTGGCAATGAAATCATGAAAGGCATTTTCCACAGCTTATTGAGAATTAAATATTTTTCATTGCAAGAAACGGCCCAGAGTTCTCGCGCGCCGCCTTCTCGCGAGGGGCGCCGCTCCCGCCCTCGGCTCTTTCAGCGCGGACCGGATGCGGCGCCGCTCGGCCTGGGCCTGGCTGGGGGACACCGGGGCCCTGTGGGACATGGGGGCCCTGTGGGACATGGGCAAGAAGGAGAAGCAGCACGAGTTGGACAAACACTCTGAGGAGTACTGGAAAAGCCCCTGAAGCTGGTCCTGAAAGTGGGAGGCAATGAAGTCACGGAGCTCTCCACCGGCAGCTCGGGGCACGACTCCAGCCTCTTCAAAGACAAAAATGATCATGACAAACACAAGGGCAGAAAGCGGAAAAAGAAAGAAAGGAGAGAAGCAGGTTCCGGGGGAAGAAAAGGGCAGAAAATGGAGAAGAATAAAGGAGGATAAAAAGAAGCGAGATGGAGAATGAGGCAGAAAAGACCTGCAGTGTCATGTCCCTGTAAGATTGGGTTTGCCTCCTGAGAAGCCTCTCACAAGCTCTTTAGCAAAACAAGAAGTGGAACAGACACTCCTTCAAGAAGCTTTGAATCAATTGATGAGACAATTGCAGAGAAAAGACCCAAGTGCTTTCTTTTCATTTCCTGTGACCAATTTTATTGCTCCTTAAACACCCACTGGATTTTAGTACGATGAAAGAAAAGATCAAGAACAATGACTACCAGTCCATAGAAGAACTAAAGGATAACTCCAAACTAAAGTGTACCAACGCAATGATTTACAACAAACCAGAGACCATTTATTATAAAGCCGCCAAGAAGCTCTTGCACTCAGGGATGAAAATTCTTAGCCAGGAAAGAATTCAAAGCCTGAAACAGAGCACGGTCTTCATGGCAGATTTGCAAAAAATTTGAAAGCAGAAAGATCAATCAGATACCTCGCAGAGTGGGGAGGATGGCGCTGCTGGCTGAGAGAGAGGGAAGACTCTGGAGATGCCAAAGCACAAGCTTTCAAAAGTCCCAATAAGGAAAATAAAAAGAAAGACAAAGATATGCTTGAAGATAAGTTTAAAAACAGTAATTTAGAAAGGGAGCAGGAGCAGGTTGACCACATGGTGAAGGAGTCTGGAGGGGAACTGACCCGGCAGCTTGTCAACAGTCAGTGTGAATTTGAGAGAAGGAAACCCGATGGAACAACAACGTTGGGACTTCTCTACCTGTGGATCCCCTGGTGGGAGAACCAGGATACTGCCCTGTGAGACTGGGAATGACAACAAGAAGACTTCAGTCTGGAGTGAATATTTTGCAGGGCTTCAAAGAGGATAAAAGGAACAAAGTAACTCTGGTATTATACTTGAATTATGGACCCTACAGTTCCTATGCATCACATTATGACTCTACATTTGCAAATATCAGCAAGGATGATTCTGATTTAATCTATTCAACTTATGGAGACGTCTCTGATCTTCAAAGTGATTTCAGCATCCATGAGTTTTTGGCCACATGCCAAGATTATCAGTATGTCATGGCAGATAGTTTGCTGGATGTCTTAACAAAAGGAGGGCATTCTAGAACATTGCAAGAGTTGGAGATGGGCGGCGCCTGTGGCTCAGCGGGTAGGGCACCGGTCCCATATGCCGGAGGTGGCGGGTTCAAACCCAGCCCCGGCCAAAAAAAAAACCACAAAAAAAAAAAAAAAAAAAAAAGAGTTGGAGACATCATTTCCTGAAGATGAAGGTCATGCCAGGACACTTAACCCAGCAAAGGAAATGGAGATTACAGAAATAGAATCAGCAGGACGTCTGGACTCCAGTACTCAGGACAGGCTCACGGCACTCAAAGCAGGGACAAGTTTGGAACTCCAGTCAAAGTCTTTGACTTTGAAGAAGCTGAAGTGTTCCAGAAGAAACGATGAGACCACCAAATTGCTCAGGGAGCTCCAGGAAGCCCAGAATGAGCATTTGAGCACCAGACCCCCTCCCAATATGATCTGTCTCTTGGGTCCCTTATATAGAGAATGCATCTTGCTGAACAAGTGACCAATAATCTTAAAGAACTTGCACAGCAAGTAATTCCAGGTGACATTGTAAGCATGTATGGAGTTCGGAAAGCAATGGGGATTTCCATTCCTTCCCCCTTGGTAGAAAACAACTTTGTAAATTTAACAGAAGATTTTGAAGAACCTAAAAAGACTGATATTGCTGATGGGATGTTGATATTGCTGATGGCCCTGATGGGATGTGAAGCCAGCTGGTATTTAATTATATATTATGTACATATTTTTTTCATTCATGGAAATGCTTTTCTGAAGATATTAAATATTTGTAAATTGTGTTTTTTAAAAAAGAAAAGAAATGGCCCAAAGCCTGGAAGAAGTTGTACTCAGTTGTTTCAAGGTCTAGTGAATATGGTGGATGACAGGGAGTTTTCAAGTCTAGCTTCTGTAGTTTGAGCAGCATTGTTTGAGAGACAGGCCTGTCTTTATTGACCAATCTCAGCTGCTTAATTGCCAGCGACCTCATGTTGTCTGTGTGGTTGCAGTAGACATCCACTATAATCGATCAGGTCTCATGACACTGTAGTGGATAATACCAGCACTGGGTCAGCAAAAACACATCATTAGCTTTTTTTTGAATGACTGTTTGGTTTTAGACTGTGTTTCAGTGCTTCGTCTTTATCCAACCATTATGCCGAATCCTTGCAATTGACAAAAAGAATTCATTTTTCATCATATGTAACAATATGGTATAGAAATAGTTTGCCATAGTTTATGGCATGACAGCAAAGAATTACAAGCTTCAAGATGATTTCTCTTCTGACACTTGTAAGAATTAATGTAGAACCCATCTATGCAGATTCTTTACCTTGCCAATTTGTTTCCACTAGTCCAATATTGTTTGAATAGTAATGTTAAAACTTGATGCTCATTCATGATTCATGTGTAGTTAGAGATGGATTCACTTCCACAACAGCTTTCAGCTTATCAGTATCCGCCTTGGTCTCAAGTTGCCCACATGGCCATTTTCAAGATTAAAATGACTAGAACAGAACTTCTCAAATTATCAATATACAGTATATTCACTTAGTCACATCCTTCCCAAACACTGTATTGATATTTCTTTTCTTTTCTTATTTATTTATTTATTTATTTATTTTTGAGACAGAGTCTCACTTTGTTGTCCTCAGTAGAGTGCTGTGGTGGTGTCACAGCTCACAGAAACCTTAAACTCCTGGGCTCAAGCAATTCTCTTGCATCAGCCTCCCAAGTAGCTGGGACTACAGGTGCCTGCCCCAATGTCCGGCTATTTTTAGAGATGAGGTCTTGCTCTTGATCAGGCTGGTCTTGAACTCATGAGCTCAGGCAATTCACTCACCTTGGCCACCCAGAGTGCTAGGATTACAGGCATGAGCCAGCGCTCTCAACCCTTTATTGGTATTTCAAGCTGTCTGTACTGCATTGTTTTCACCACAGAGCTCATATTCAAAAATTGCAGGAGGTAGAGGGGCTGATTTCTCCCCTCACCCTCTAATTCAGGGTAAAGCACCAAAGAGGGCCATCCCTGTGGATACTTATCAAAAGCAATGAAGATGAAAGGAGCCCAGAGGTAGCCCAGACAGGGTAATGTCACCAAGAGCACCCATGCTGCATGGAGCATCGGCAGGCAGGCAGGCTAAGACCTTTGAACTCCTGATAGGTAGATTAGAGAAGCTGGTTTATCTGCCCTAAACAGATGAAACTTGTTTTCTCCTCCCCCTTTCTAAACAAGTTATCCGGCCGTTTTACAATTTATTACCCTATGCTTTTCTACTCAATCTTCTGGGGACTTGGGATTCTTTTTCTTCTATTTTGAATTTTGACACCTTTACACATTTTTTTTTTTTTTTTTTTTTACAAATGCTTTGTCTTGGGGATCAATACAAGGTTTCTGAGGAATTAGAGTGTTGCTGCATTGCCTCAATCTGCCCCTGGGTGCATGAGACCATGTATGCCTCTCCAGGCTCTATGCACTAAATTGTTGTAAAGTCTTTATCCTTCACTGCCACCTCCTCTGTCTCCCCCCACAACCCTGGGTCAGGGTCCCCCCGAAGCCTAACAAAAAATAACATGAATTTTTGACTTATCCATCTAATTTTCACAAAAATTGCTCTTAAAGAAAATTCAAAAGATAATCACAAGCCAAAACACACATTTGAAAGCATAAGGATGGGGCGGCGCCTGTGGCTCAGCGAGTAGGGCGCCGGCCCCATGTGCCGAGGGTGGCGGGTTCAAACCCAGCCCCGGTCAAACTGCAACAACAAAAAAAATAGCCGGGCGTTGTGGCGGGCGCCTGTAGTCCCAGCTACTAGGGAGGCTGAGGCAAGAGAATCGCGGAAGCCCAGGAGTTAGAGGTTGCTGTGAGCCGTGTGACGCCACGGCACTCTACCCGAGGGCGGTACAGTGAGACTCTGTCTCTACAAAAAAAAAAAAAAAGAAAGCATAAGGATGTACCTTACAATAAAAAAAAAAAATAAGCAATAAGTGCCAAAGTGAAATGTCAGAGATATCAACTGTCAAACTTCACACTTAAAGAAATCAAACATTTCTTTCTTCATAACCTAATATAAATGTGCACTGACTGCAAAACATTGAGTTTTATCTCACATTCAAGGTAAATTCTGGAGCAATTTTTAGCTATACTTAATACATTTGACTTTACCATACTGTTGTCTTACTTGGTGACTTAAATTTAAGATTTGTGTCTCAAATGCCTTCAATCTTTCTTTTAGTTAATCCTTTCAGGACTTAATTAGATTGCAAGGCTACTTCTTAAAATCATTTATCTCATGTCTGTATCACAATGTAACAATTTATTTATTTTTTTCACAATGTAACAATTTAAACTTAAAAACTTTAAAAGTTTAACATTAGGTATACATTTTTATCTAAAGAGAAATCTAAAGCTATAAGGACTTTAATAGAAAATGGTTTGCCTGAAATTCTGTGGAAGAGCTAAAACCATTATCATTGAGAGACATTTAGTAATTCCTCCTCTAGTGGTTCTTAATCTTTGGTGTTTAATTTAGTTTTTCCACATAGCAGAGGTTATCTGATCTTGATGTTTTAATAGCTTCTCCATTTTTCGTTAGTACTTTGCCCTGTCAAAACACATTATTAATTACTTGTCAGCTTCGTTGAATCCTTGCTCTTTTGGTTAATATTTCCATCATAGTTTTTTTTTTATTAGAGGTAATGATAAACTGAAGGACTTGACCAAAATTCTACTACATCTGCAGGAAAAAAGAATCAGGGATCATGAATGATCGGCATATAGAAAAATTTTCCTTGAGACTTTATTACTTTGCTGGAAAAAATAAGTGATTTTTAAAAGTTGCAATCTCTCTATTAAGCAAAAAGAGTTAATTTATAATAGCTTCCACATAACCATGTATAATTCATGCTGTCAATAAAAATGTATCCAGAGCCCACCTTCAGGCTGTGTTTATAGAGATTAAAAAGACATTGTCCTTGTCCACAAAGAATTGTGGTATTTTGCTTTTGTAGTTGCCTTTTGAATTTCTGAATTACTGCTGTTATTGGAGACTCCCTAGACTTCTGCAGTCTGTGGACATGAGTAGTAATCATTGTAATATGAAATACTGTAATTTTACTAGTTTTGCTCCCAAATTAAAATAGAGGACCCTCAGTCATTTGTAAAATCCCCTACTAAATACTTCTGGGGAGTCCCAGAGGTACGTGATTCATGTTGGCAAACAAATCCATTCCTTTTGGACTCTGCCCGTCATTTCCCCTTAGAGCCACTGCTGATCTGTTGTCTGTGGTCTATGCTGTCTGTGAGTGCAACAGCTGTTCATAAGAAAGCTGGGGCAAACACCTTCCCCCATTTCATTTGCTTCTGCTAGGTTTGGAGTCTATCATTTCAGACAATTTGTCAAACAAGACATTCTGAAAGACTCCCACAAACATCAAGAGTGCTAGCTAAAACATGAAAGCAAAAACACAACTTCAGTTTGCAAGAAAATAAAAGATATCCTGAGTCCTGGCAGCAGGTGGGAGAATCTGTGGAAGAAGCAAGAATTGGCATTACCCACTTTAGAGATTTCTATGAATCCAGGTATTTAGACTTTTGATTTCAGGACTGAAATTAGAGGTGGGACAGGAAGGGGGAATCTGGGAACAAAGGCTCAGTTCTATGTAGAGAGGGGAGTTGGATCACTGATCATCCTATATAAAGTTAGGACCCATGAAGAGCTACAACTTTAAAATATTTTTGTTAAAAAAGAGATGATAGCAAATAAACTCATCTGTGATGCCTGAAATCTGAATGGATTTAAAAATCTCCTTTGAAATTTGTGGCCACAGCCCAAGCATCTTGTAAGTCTTGGACCTGAATTTACACTACATGTGTGTATTGTCTGATGCAGAAGTGAAGGCAAGTCTCCCCAGGTGGAGGAAACTTTCCAACCTAGGCCTCAAAGAATCTTCACAAATCAAACTCCAAAGCATATGAGCCAACAGTAACACACATGCTGCAAGAAAGAAGCCACCACAAGTAAGAGTCAGCGGGAAAAATACAGATCTCCAAAATTTCAGGTATTAGAAATATCAGGTAGAGAAAGTAAATTATGTTCGATGTGTTTCAAAAAGTGGGACTTGAAATAAGAAGAAAGATAGTAGCAAAATCATCAGCACACTCGAGTTTTAAAGAACTTCTAGAAGTAAATATATGTGTAATAATTGATATTAAAAATTTGATGGAAGGGTTAAACATAGAAAAGGCTAAAAATTAAATTTCCAAACTGGAATAGAGAACAGAAGAAATTACAACAAATACAAAACAGAGAGATACAGAGGTATAAAGTGTGAGAGGGAGATTATGATGTGCGGAGGATACAGTTGTCTGTTACCTGTCTAAAGAGGACGATGTGCAGGCAACATTTGATGATGTAAGGACTGAGAATTTTCTGCAAGCAATTAAAGCACATAAAGGGAGGGAGGAGAAGTAATTGTATTTCAGACTTCTGATATTACCCTTCATAAGGTGAGGGGGGAGGCTGGAATTGAGATGTGTACATATGGGAGGTATATATGTGGAAGCATATATAAGTGTTGTTACCTTAATAATTATTGTATCAACCTTATTCCAAAGCGAGAATTTTCTCCTTTTCTTGGTTTATATAATATTTATTTGTTCTGTTCTTTCATGCCTGTATGTCCTTTATTTCATTCTGTTTTAGAAGATAAGTGTTGTATTTCTTTCATTCTATTCTTTGTGCCATAAAAATTGTAGATTTACCTTTTCCTCTAATACTTTCTTATTAAGGTTTTTACACATTTAGCAAAGTTGAAAGCATTTTACCATGAACACTCCCGTACCCACTGAGGATATTCTACATGTATCATCAGTATTTTACCATACTTGCTTTATCACCCAAACCTTTCCATTTATTTATTTACCCTCAACCTAGCCATTAATCCATCTTATTTTACAATGCATTTCAAAGTATATTACAGACTCTCTACCTTTGTTTTCAAACAAAATAAAATAAAAAAGCTATTCTCACTCTTAAGTCAACAATTCATTATTTTATCAATATATTTTTTGTAAATTTATTAGCTTATCTCTTGTACTTGCTGCTTTTTGCATCTGTCACTCTGTGTGCCTCTAGTAAGGCCTATTTCCCAGTTTGTTCTATATAATTTGTGAGTGAGGAAAATGGAGGGGAGGGAATGGCCCTGTTTGAATTGTGTAGCAAATTAGAATAAATGAGCTTTCCGTAAGGGGCTGGAGATTCCTGCTTGGCTAAAACCGTGCATGAAATTTATATCTATTTTGGTTGCCAAGAGATATTATGAGAGTCTTAGAATATTTATGGAAAGATTGATTGGGATTCTGCAGGCTTTCTGGAGGAAATAAAATTTCTTGAATTGCTCTCAATATTATTTTATTATTATGATTAAAACTTATACTCTTCATAAAGAGCTAGTGCACCATCCAATCAAATACAAAGATATGACACTTGTGACAGGCAGTGTTTAAATGCCTAAATTCAATTTTATTATGCAATTTCAAATTCAAAATAGAAGCAATTTTATTTGATGAACTAATCTCTCTGGTCTCTAATATCTCGGAGAAGCACAAAAGGGTTAAAGGCTGAATCATTAATTAGTGGCTTTTAGTTTAATGGCTTTTTAACTGATAGGAGCTAAAAAGTTGAGCTGCTATAAGAGAACCTATCAGTTGTGACAGCTCTATGCTGAAGATGCAAGAGTCGAAAAACGATCCCTTTATGTGAGATACTGTTAAGTAACTGTTGCCTAATTTTAAGGTAGAATATTTGTGGCCATCAGCAAAAGTGAATGAGAATTATATTTTAGTTCAGTTGAGGCATACTTGATATGCTGTGAGGACAGGAAGAAATAGGAAAATTTTCCTATTTTTTAACTTTTCATCCTAGCTTTATTAAAACATCAGATTACTACTCTTTAAAATAGGCAGATCACAGTACATTTCCTATTAATAATTAGAACATTAGACAAAAACTGTTTCCATTCCAGCTTCACCATTGGCCTTGGTTGGGTCATAATAATTTAGAGCCTAAAATTACTAATCTATATCTCTGTATTTCTATATCTATATCAATACCTATATTTTTAACTATAAGTAGATAAAGATATTAACACATTCCTTACAATATCATAGAAAGGAGCAGAGTAAGGTATAATAAAGTACCTGCTTGAAGCAGAGTAGGGACACAAAATGTAGCTGTTCCAATGATGATGCCTATTTTGAAATTGTCTCAAATTTTATTTCTGTGTCATTTCCTTAAGTAGTTCATAAACATTTGTATTGGTTATTTGGAAAATATAATTTTTCTTTTTAGAATGATTTATTTGTGACTTAAAATATCTTTGAACCAATGATGGACTTTCACCTACACTATGAATTGATTAGATGACCATAATAGCACATGACAACCAAACTCTGGAGATGTTGCATAGAAACTCAACTCAAATGAGTTTAAGCATAAAAGGGAATGCACTGGATCATTTACCTGGGAAGACAGAAGTACCCAGGCATTACTTGTTTCAGGCATGCCAATATCAAATGAAGTCTCTGCCTCTCCTCTGTTTCTCTGAATTTGTTGGTTTCCTACTCTCACCATGCAGACAGGCTTTTCCTATATAGTGAAGAAGATGGCTGGTGACAACTCTAATTTGTATTCTCCAAACTCTATGACCCCCAAAGACCTTTTCTTTTACTTTCATTAAAAAAAAAAAAAATCCTAGGGAATCATTCTCAACCAGATTCTTGAAGTAATAGGAATAGGTTCCTTTGGGTCGTGGAGTTAGAGTTTGGGGATGGGTGGGCCTATTAGAATTGCATGACTTGAGTGAAGGAAGAGCAGTTGAAGCAGGACCTGAAGGTGGCAACAGGTCTGGTGGACACGAGTGACACTGGTCAATTGCAAGCATTAGTAGGGAGGAGGAAGGAATGAGGGTGAAGAGTCTCGCTGTCCTTATAAAATGCCTGAAGTCTTGTCACAAATCTACTACTCTCCCGTTTAAGATTAGTGTGATCATCATCTCAGTTTGCCCAGTCTTGTTTTATGCTGGGCATAATTATTAATATCATCTCTTTTCATTCTCAAAAGTGTCACTGTAATTGAGATTAATTAGCAGTTTGGCTTCAGGTACCCAAGCTGTTTTAAGTCATCTTATTCCTTTGACTCAGTAGAACTTTGATAACTTTGATCAATTCTTTGCGTTTTCGTTTCCAACCCTCATTGTCTGGTATTTGTCATTTGAAGCCCTACTTATGAAATATACATTCTCATCAGTGTAACTGGCTTATTGTACCCTCAATGAATCCCCAACAATAAAAAAAAAAGAAAAAAAAAAAAAAAAGAAATATACATTCTCACCACCACTTCCCCTTTTGTTGGTCACCTGACATTCTTCACCTTCCAGGACCTCTTCCATATTTCAGGAAGTGGTGAAGAATGCTTAAAAATTTTCCCATCTGCTCAGAACATTCCTGGTAGTGGGATTCTCCTTCTATGAGTGCTGCAAGTTAAATAGACACTCACTCTCCAAATATTGTAGTTTCAGCCCCTCAAACTTCAGTTTTGTTGTTTTTTCAGAATAGAAGCTGCCTGAGGCCATTCAGGGATGGCTTTTTGTTTCCCGTTCTATTGTACAAACTGAAAGAGGTGGCCTTGCAAAAATTGTAAAAATAGCAGGAAAATACCTAATCCTGCAATTTCCTAGTTAAAGTTAAAGATCAATCTTCTGAGTCCTCCCACTAACAGGCACCCTGCCTGTTCAGAATTCTGTTTTGCACAACTTTTGAAAAAGCTTAACAGACAGAAAAAGGATGTATATGTTTCTTTTCAAAATTGTTCTTAAGAATCTGCTTTTGACAGCATTCTTGAGTAAACAGCAGGAAAGGAGCTTCAGGCTTCAGGGGTAGACTCTTCCCATCTCCTGTGATAATCTAATCTCCAAAGAAAGGTAGAGGGGCCAGATCTTGGACTTAGATGTGGCTCAGCTTGTTTTTGTTATCTGCCTGAGGACGAGAAGAAAGAAAGGAGCTGATGGAGCAATTTCTCCACTCTACTCTGCCAATTTATAACCCTCTTTAAAATCAGCTAATTACTTGGCCTCAGCTTCTGGCTTTCTCCTCTTTTTTCCTTAAGATGCCACACCTGCTCTCTTTTCTTGTTGTCTTTCCCATTTTTTCTCTCTCTCTCTCCTTCTAAGAAGATAAAATAAATTTTATACTTTTATATCACAATCTTGGTCTTGAGAAACTTTTCTTAAACCCGTATACACTTGCTCACACCCTAACACAAACTATGGTGAAGGGGATCAGGGTGAGGATGGATAAAGCAATTGACATAGTGTGATGAAGTAAAGGAAAGGAATTTTTAGTGATATATTTGCAATTGTACCCTTTGCACATCAGCTAAGAAGGAATTAGCTACCTCCTGGCTGTGGTCGTGTAGATTAAATGGTAAGTGGTGAAGAGAATGGACAAAAACAGAAAGTAAGCCCATCATCTAGCCAAGAAAGGATGAAATAAAGAAGGGGAGTAAAGAGCCAAGGAAATGTGGTGTGCAGAAATGGGTGAGGGCCGTGCTGAGGCATCACACAGCCCCAGTGGCCCCTGTTCACACCACAGGCCATGTGGGTGGTATTCCTACCTCTTCACATTCTACAGGAAAACTTCCACATTGTCAGCCTAGTGGAGCGGGCAGAGGAGATGTCAGGTGTTTACAATGAAAGGTTTAATAAAAAGTCACAGCTGTTGTGCAGAGAAATACTTTGGGGAAATAATGTGTTAAAGAGATTTTTCTGGGAAGTCTTTCATTTATTCAATAAATAATATATAGTTTGTCCTCAGCTTTGTGCCAGGCACTATTATAAATTCTAGGGACATAGCAGGGGTGTATATGGCATCTGTGTGTATATAGATAGAGCACTCTGCCCTGGCAGAGCTTACATTTTAGTGAATGGAGACAGAGAATAAGCATATATTGTATAGCATTTTAGATGATAACAAATGTTATGGAAAAACAGAGAGCAGGTCTGGAGAGATGGAGTTGGGGAAGCATGGTTGAGAATTTTAAAATGAGCAGTCAGTGTAGGCTTTAGCGAGGTGAAATTTGAGCAAAATCTTGACAGAGATAAGTGAGAGAGGGGTGGGGTGGAGGGAAGAAACCTTCCAAGCAGAGGGTACAGCCCTTGCAGAGTCCCTGAAGTGGATGTGTGTTTGTCAAGTTCAGAAACAGCAATGCCATTGTGCCTGAAGTTAGAGGGAAGAGCAGGAAATGAAGTGTGAGACTAACTGGGTAGCAGGTCCACTATACAGGTGCCTGAGGTCATTAAGCTTCCAGAGAAAGGCAAGTCATTAGAGGCTTCTGGGCAGAGGCTTTTAATCCCATGACTGCCTAATCATTAGGCCCTGATGCATCTTGATGAATATTATGCAATATAATTCCCTCAAGAGATCTTCCCTATTGGTGTTTCTTTTGAATGTGACACAGTGTTAATACTTTGGACTTTGCATATTCATTCTGGTTACCACAGACTGCTCAGGGCTTTCCACAAAGAGGTACTGTTGAATGAATCAATGAACAAGTGAATGAACAGATGAGGCTGGCCTTTCAGTTCCCTTCATGAAGGTTCTCAACTTACTATTTTCATTTTATGGCACCACACCCTTTCTCAATTTAGGTTCTGTTCAGCCTGCCTGCTCTCTTCTATCATGTATCTATCTTTGCTCACTCGGTTTCCTCCTGCTTGAAATGTTCTCAAATGTTCTGTTGGATTCAAATTTTACCTCTTGTTAAACACCTGGGAAATCTCCACTTCCTCCAGTAATTCCCCGCTGACAGACCCTGGGGCCTTTTCTGAGGTCCTACCCACTTGATGGGCTTTATCTCTTGAGTTGGATACGTTTTGGGTTGTTCATTTAAAAGCCATTGTTTGGAAGCTCTGTGTTCTGCAAAGAATAGATGAATGAATATCAGTATCTCAGGGACAAGGAGGGGGTGAACTTTTGCCCTTTATTTTATAGAAGCTGACTGGGTAAGAGAGGGTCAATGACTTGGCTGATTTCACACAGATTAGATAATAAGGCATGCGCTGGGACCGAGACCCAAAACGTAGCCAGGACAAGCAATGGTTACTGTCCTTTCTATTCCTAGACGAGTTAACGCAACATTTCCTTCCGGCAGTCAGTTCACGTCGCTCCCTTTCGCGCGAATCAAAAGCGGCCGCGGCCTGAGAAGCTTGTCCCTTGCGCAGTTCCGTAGCGGCCCTCCTCAGCTGTTCGCGTCCCGAGCAAACATGGCGGCCCTCGAGTCCGGGCCGGCTCTGAGTCCAGGCACGGTAGAGGGCGAGGAGGAGACAATTCTCTATGACTTACTAGTGAACACTGAGTGGCCACCGGAGACAGAAGTTCAGGTGAGCCAGAGCCCCTTTAGGGTTTCAGGCAATTTGACGCGGGCGCTTTGTGGGCAGATCCACGTAGCTGTAGCCACGTAGCGGAGGGGAGCCGGGTGGGCGGGGGAGCAGGGCTCCGCAGCTTGCGCAGTCGCCTTGGCAACGACACCCTGGGCTGGGGCGGTGGGTAGTCCCTGAGACTTTTCCTCAGCTCGCGATTCGGTTGTCAGGGGAGACACCTGGTCTTCTGAGCCACGTTGCTTTCCTCTCTGATGGCCAGTTTCACTGTACTTGGAGAGGAGAGCACAGCGCTGGATTCGAGGGTCCTTCTTGAGTCTGGACTTTCGGGGTCTACTTTTGCTGTCAGGGGCCACCTGACAGCAAAAGGCTGGTCAGGGGCCACCCTCTACGCGGTGGACGAATTTTTCAGGACGCCACAGTCTTTTTAACACGTAAGACGTGCTGCCGGGGAGCGCAGGATCTAACTGTTTACCGCTAAACTGGGGCTGAATCCTGCTAGTCCTTGTGTGTTTAATAAGCGTGTCCGCCTGTTCCGTTGTCCCAGATACTGTTACTAGGTGCTGGGGATACATACGGAGATGAATAAACTTTCGCGGATCTTTTAGTTCAGAAGGGAGACAATCCAGTACATAGGTGCTTTAGTAGCAACGTGAGCAAAATGTCGTGGGAGTAAGGAGGAACTAACTGACCAGGGTTGGGATATCTGCTAGAGAAAGGGTTATTAGCGTTGATAACTTATAAAGGGGACCTTGGATTTATCAGTTGTTTCATAGGGATAGCCTCTTAGGCCGAGGGTGAAGAGGAGGAACCACGGATCCATGTTTATTTCAAAATATATTTGATTGCTTAATATGTGCCAGTTACTATTTGAGACTTGGAGGAAATGGCACGGTGAATAGTACCTGTATTAAAGATTGTGGGGTCCAGCCCATATGAATTGTCTTTTACATCTTTTCTGAGTGTTTTTTTTCTTTTTTAACTCATTCTTAAGCTCATTTTCTATAACGTTTGTATATTTTTCTCTATGATCTCTTTCTCACTGCAGTTTCTGGGTGTCTGGAAGATCTGCAGATATTACTGTTTTTCAAGTATTTACTTAGGTTTTCTTTGTCTTGAACAATTAGAATATTTTGAAAGTTATGCAGCTAGGAGGAAGCTGTTGCTCTTGCCAGATGAGTTTCCACTCCTTAATACTCATCAATTAATTGCAATAATGTTTCAGAATGCTTAAATAAATTGATTGTGAAAAGATAATCTCCTCAACCATTTAAGTCGAAACCTCAAGGCACTTTGTTTTTGGAGGGAGAGGGCACAGTTATATTGATACTACGTTGCACCGATTTCAGCTGTTGAACTATGAGCTCTGGGAGGGCTCCTACACCTGATTGCTCTTTCTATCTTTCTTCAGGGTCAAATTATATCTTGTAAGAATTGGACATCAAACAGCATGTGTCTGTTGAGTGAAATGACTTCTGTATTTTAATAGTAGTATCTCACTTTTCTTGACAGCACTTTAGTGCATCTTACATAATGCCTGTAATGTATCTTTGTGTTTTCTTTGTGGCGTCTCTGGGAATGTATAGCGGAAACTCAATGAAATTGCTATGAAATACGACTTTATTAACCTCTATGACCCCTTTTCTTGTGAACAAAATTTGTTTTAGGTTCCACCAGTATGGTCTTTGCCCTTGACTCTTTTTGCCTTTGGGTTGATTTCTTGATTTGGGAACAGTTTCTAGCCTCAATCTTTGTCCTGTCCTGCAAGGTTCATCCTGACACATGCCTGTACTTCTTGCTAGTCCTTGTGTGTGTCAATAAACAAGCATTTAATAAGTGTGTGAAAATGCTCACATTTTCTCCCATTGCCCCAGACTCAGTCTACTTTTTGGTTTCAATCAGTAAGTAGGTTTAAAATACTGTTTCTTTGTACCCAGAAAGAAAAATAAGTTTACATATTATATAAGTAATAATAGAAAATTCTTAAATGTAAAATTTTTTGTTTTAAATTATAGCTTAGAGGCAACCGAAAACATGGTGCATCCTTTATCATCACAAAAGCAATTCGAGGTAAATAAAGCTTATTTATTTTTTCTATATATAATGATTTAGTTAGCAGTTAAAATGGGTTTTTTAGACTGTAGATTTGATGAAAATGAGTAACATATTATTTGAGTTTAATTATTAACACATTTGCACACACACCTGTACACATATATGTATGTATATTTACACATGTGCTTTTTTATGCATCTTAAAGCTTTCTTCTAAACTATACCCTGGGTTTAACCATTATGGATATGTTTCATAAGGACACATGCTTCTAGAGACTGAAGCCAGTACAGGTCTCAGAGATTCTATGGATGTTGAAAGTGGAAACACAGCGAAAGACCATTTTAAATTGTTTATATGATTTTTCAGATAATATATAGCCAGAGATATTAATGTTATAAATTTGATTAACTAGGGTCTTCATTAACTTCTAACAGATTTTACATGTGAGCTAATAAGAATCTGAGAAAGTATTGAGCCTTAGGCTTGTTGAGCTGGTGCCCTGAGGACTTCATTATATTAATTCTCAGAATCCTTTTACCATACTATCAGGGTAGATATTATTACTTGTGTATTTTTGGGTGAGGAACCGTGCCCAAGGTCATTCATTTGTAATTTGACTACATGTCTTTCTAGCTCCAAAGTCTATCCTTACTGTACCAGTGAATTTTACCATATTATGCTAGTTGTTTATAAAGAGAAGATTCAGTTTCATAGTAGTTGAGTATTAGAAATTAACTATAATTTTATCTTCTGATACAGAATATCATGGACTTCCCCATTTTACGTATTATTTTTATGTCTTTGCTATAAAGTGTTAAATGGTATCCTGTATTAATTTTTGTGCAAATACTTTGGGTAACTACTTAAAGGGTAACTACTTGACTCCTAGCCCATGGTTTCATTAAAGCTTTTTAGATGAAATTTAACATCCCAAACCACTTTTATTTTTGGTACAGTTAGGAAATACTTCAAACTTTTGAATAATACACAAACTTGGAATTTAATACAAATAAATACATGATTTTGTAAAAGTTATCGTATCTACAGAGTGTCTATAAGGTTTGTTGGACTTTCAAATAGGCAACTATTAGGTTACATTCATTCCCCAATTTTAAGAGATTGTTTTGTCATGATTCAGTTTGCAGTAAATTTTAGATTTTTTATCTGTAAATCTAATTTGAAAATGATTCTTGACAACTAATTTATGTTTGGTTTGCTGTTTATTTTTATTACAGATCGTTTATTATTTTTAAGCCAATACATCTGGTACAGGTGAGTCTTCAATTCTTCAGAGAAATAGTATGAACATCAGATGCAAACAGTATTACTCTGTTTATGATTTAAGTTCTCATAGCTGAATTCTAGATTATGATAAAGATGCTGACATTCAGGTGAGCTCAGTTTATACAACAGACATTTCAAACATTTTGGCATAATCGGACAAGATATCTCCCTAGACTTAGGGTAGTTTTTGCTTCCTTAGTTATTAAGAATGATGAATTCTGTTTCCTCTGATGAGTGTTCTCAGTGGTATCCTGAATGCCCACATCATACACCTGCAGCTTGCGTATCTTTTAAAGAAGCATTTTTGTTCTTATTGTTACATCTGCTCTCTTGTCATTATTCAGTTGCTGTACGTGAGAAGATCTTTAGATTTCAGTTCTGTGTACTTTTTAATTTCTTGAGTCTTAAGTGTATTTTCAGGCATGGCTAATTTTCACCTTTAAAAAGAACAAGAAAATAATAATTTCTGCAAAGTCTATAATTCTTCTTTTAGATACATGTGTAGGAATTGTTTTATAGAATTATTTACTTTAGGTTGCCTTTTCTTTCAGAACAAAGCTCCAGAAATAATGTAGTTTTATAAATGAGACCTTTGGCTCTTTATGGCTTGCTTCATTGGTTTTATACTTTTACTCTCTCTGTGTGTATATATGTATGTATATATGTGTATACATATTGACATTTCTTAATTTTGTTTTCTGGCCTGTGTGGGGTGTGATAGGACAGAGAAGGTGGAAGAGGAAAGGAGCATAGATGTAGGCTGTGGTTGCTGAGCTCACTAAGCTACTGCTTGCTAGTCCTGGACCCCCTTGCATAGCGTGGCCATGAAAAGCTGTCTGTTCAGGTTGCTGCTTGGTAATTAGTTCTTTTTGTTATTGTATTGGGAAGGAGGATTCAAAAAGATTTAACTCTGATGGAGGCCTTATCCTGTGTGTAAGCATCTTAACTTCAGATCAGTAGGTATCCTTCTGTCTGTCTTCTGAGAAACCTTTTTCCTCCTATTGGCCATGTTGATCATTGTACAGGTTGTGAGTATTCCATGAGGTGATTAACCTTTCTCATGTCTGTTTTAAAAAGATTATAGTTTAGAGCGGCACCTGTGGCTCAGTCGGTAAGGTGCTGGCCCCATATACTGAGGGTGGCGGGTTCAAACCCGGCCCCGGCCAAACTGCAACAATAAAATAGCCAGGTGTTATGGTGGGCGCCTGTAGTCCCAGCTACTTGGGAGGCTGAGGCAAGAGAATCGCTTAAGTCCAGGAGTTGGAGGTTGCTGTGAGCTGTGTGATGCCATGGCACTCTACCTAGGGCCATAAAAGTGGAACTCTGTCTCTAAAAAAAAAAAAAAAAAAAAAAAGATTATAGTTCAATTTGTACTTCTGAGTATGTGGCAATTAAACATAAAAGTTTTGGGCCAGTATTTATTTCAAGTGTCTTTTTCTTTTAAAACTTATTTTTTGAAATTATGAAATAGTCTAAACATACTGAGAATTATGGGCAATGTAATAAACCTGTATATGGCTTACGTCCATATCTGAATTTGAGCAGTTGTTGCTCTCTTCCTGTATTTGTTTCTAGTAGCTCTTTCTCTCTTTTTATGCAAAGTATTACATCTCAAGTCCCCCACCATCTTTTCCCTCTTTCTTTCCAGAGGAAATTGTCATCCTCATATGGATGGTATTCACATACATGTGTCATGTCTTTATTATAATATTTTTGTAACTGTCTCTTGATACTATGCATTTTATATTTTAGAAGTGGACATAAATACACCCAGTGTGTATTAGTAATGTTTTTCTTATTATTGAAAAATTTTTAGTTAAAAAATTTTTTGGGGTCTTGCTATGTTGCTAGGCTGGAGTGCAGTGGCTATGCACAGGTGTGACATGTCTCACTTCAGCCTGAATTCCTGGGCTCAAGTATGACTCCTACCTTAGCCTCCTGAATAGCTGGTCTGACAGGTGTGTACCACTGTGCCTGGCCACTAATACTTTTTATCTTGTTTTGTGTTTTTTGATTTCCATAATACGGTTTTTACCCTCTTTCTTCTATTTTTCTTTTGTGGAGTTATTTTTTTTTTTAATTCTTTTCCATCTAGTTTCTTGATTGCTTCAGGTGTTACTCCTCCAGTTTGTTGTTTGTACTCACTTTGTGAATGGTTTTATTGTGAATTTATGCTTGGATTCTTGCATCATATGTGAAATGTGAAATTGTAGTTTGGTCTTGCATACAGCTTAGGCTTGGGCTTTTAATTTTTCATAGAGATTTCTTTTCCATCTCCCTCAGAATCAGAGTTACAGGCAGAGATGAGAGTCCTGAAAGTCTCTCTGGGACTGCAGGGAAGTGTTTCTGGCTCTCCGTCCATTGACGTAGAGTCCTTGGAGCGTTCTGGCTTTCACAGAAGTCTCGCTTGCAGTTCTTGGCCTCTCTGTGGCCCAGCAGCTCGTTTCCTATGTCTTGTGTTGAGTTCCATTTTGGATTCTTGTCTTTCTCTTTCCTGTGTGCCCAATTCTATAATAGCTTTCCATTACATTTTCATTTCTAGTATTTGGAAATTATTTCCCTGTGAGTTTAACTCTGTACTAGAATTTATTCTTATTATAGTTGGGCCAGAGTTTCCAGGTGGTCATAGAAGGAAGTGTTTGGCATAAGCTCATTCTGCTCTGCTGCTGGTATGCTAGGTATGTTTTTCCTGGAAAGTATGTAACATTTATACCTTTGAATACACCACTATGTTTTTCTGGAAATAGACATGTCTATGGTCAAATTTCAGATAGCAAATTAGTAACTTTTGGTTTTGAGATTGCTAACATTCAAATTTTATATTATAATGGGAGAATAGATTCCTACCTCTTTTTATAGATATTATATACTATTTGTAATATTTAACTACTCTTATGTGGTTTTTATGATGAGATTTTAAAGTAGGTGATGTGTTGTGATTTCAGACCTGCACCCTTTATGCTCCCTGATGTACTGGTTCGCTTGGTTAATAAACAGATAAACTGGCATTTGGTACTTGCAAGGTAAGGACGTGTAAAATTCATATAGTGCTTTTCTATCTGAATTAGCTTTAAAATTTCATTATTGATGTTAATTTTGGGGTCCTTATGGCTTTCATTCTTGATTTTTATTGTATGTAAATTTCCTTTGTTACATGATTAATATTGTTTAAACATGTTAATTCATGATTAATTGAATCATTTTGTATGCTTTTGTATCTATATACCTATCTACTTGTAAGATCAAAAGATAGATAATTAAAGCCTTTAAAAAATTAAAAATTATTTTAACTTTTAAAAATAATTCTGTGTTGAGTATTGCTACAAATATTCACAATAGATTTTTTTCTCTCTCCCCCATGAAAGCAATGGGAAGCTTTTGGCTGCTGTTCAAGATCAGTGTGTGGAAATCAGGTAATTGCGAAAATTATTCATATTTAAGATTTCCTTTGAGAACACTTTACTTGATAAATGGGGAACTAAGATTTTTAAAGAGTATATTTAGAAGGATTTTACTATTAACTCATTTGCTTCTGTGAAGTGTCAGACTCCAACTTATGTCAGTTAAAGAATGAGGGATGCTTCCTTAAAGTAGTGTATTCATCCTTCTGCTTCCTCTAATCACTCGTTGTCTCTTCAGAAATTTTACTTTCTCAGTAAATGAGGCCTGTCTTCCAGGACCCTAGAAATAATTCTTGTTTGACTAGTTACTTCTAAGTCAGATAAACATGCTCAGAAAGGCATAAAAGAGAAGAAGGACAGCTTTGTTCTGTTGGTACAAAGCTGTGGATTGAACCAATGTGTGAAAGAGCACGGTTATGTATTGCTTGAAATCAGCAGTATTATTTGTGCTCTGGAAGCATTCAGTGGTTTTACATCTACATCTAAAAGACTTTTGTAAGCTGGTCTTTTCAGGTACTTTATTATTATATGATGTATCAGTTGTGAAAGAAATAATAATAGCAATTAACTCAGAAAAACTAGTTCATTCTTTGGGAAATTTTCAACAGCAGACTAAATCCATCTTATTTCTAAAATTGAGGGTTACTCCTTTTTCCAGGCAAGGTTCTTCAAAAAAAAAAAGCTAACAGGCAGCAATTTCAGGATGCCTTTGTGTCAGTCAAAAGGTTTTTCTGCTTTATTTGTTTATTTATTTTTGAGACTGAGTCTTGTTCTGTTGCCCACACTGGAATGCATTGATGTGATCACAGTTCACTGCAACCTCCAGCTCCCAAGTAATCCTCCTGTCTCATTCTCCCGAGTTAGCTGGGACCATAGGTACACACCACCATGCCTTGCTAATTTTTTATTTTTTTTATTTTTTTTGGAGATTAGGTATCACTATGTTGCCTTGATTGGTCTCAAACTTCTGACTTTAAGCTATCCTCCTCCCTCAGCCTCCCAAAGTATTAGGATTATAGGTGTGATTTATCACGCCCAGCCTAGTTCATTATTCTGAACTAATAGTATTAGTTCTGAAAATAGTATTAATGACCGACCATTCAGTTGTATAATATAACACTGTTTTTGACTTTCTTTTTGTGATGTTTCTCATTTTCATTTATCCATGTAAAACTGGACTTCTCAATATTTTAGAGAGTAGACAGAATTTTTGCTTTCATCTAAGTATTTCAAATCCTTTTAAACCATCAGGGTAAAAATGATGGGCAGAGATAGCAGCCTTTAAAACTGAATGACTTAATTTGACCTGGCTGTAGTAGGCAGTTCTCTGTTTTTTCAACAGCGTCATTAGCATCGGGTTGTCACATTGCTCATAGGAATGGGCTAGTACTTCTTATTCCATTTGTTACAGTAATGCGAATGCATCTTTTTGAGAAATGTGCACATGATGTGACTTACTTATAAACAGAATTTAGTAGATAAAATTTATTTCCATCCTTTTCCCATGAAAGGAGAATGTTTAGCAAATGATTTTAGGTGAGGCTGGGTGCAGTGCCTCACCCCACAATTCTAGCACTCTGGGAGGCTGAGGCAGGTGGATTGCCAGAGCCCCGGAATTTGAGACCAGCCTGAGCCAGAGTGAGACCTCAACCCTTAAATCTAGTTGGCATTGTGGTGAGTGCCTGTAGTCCCAGCTACTCGGGAGGCTGAGGCAAGAGAATCACTTGAGCCGAAGAGTTTGAGGTTGCTGTGAGCTACCTGTGGAGCTTTAAAGACTATTTTTGCTTGGGGCCCATCTCAGATTTACTGAATTAGAACCTTTACAGTTGAGCTTTATTGTATTAAAAGTCGGTGTTAAACTCACTTATGTATTCCTGGTGTAGTTATATTTCTGATGCAATAGAAGATTGGAAGAAAATGCTTGCACTGATAAAAGGGCTTTTGTTTTTTATTAATTATTTTTTATTAAATCATAACTTTGCACATTGATGCATTTATGGGGTTCAGGGTACTGCTTCGTTATACAATGTGAAATGTTTACATTGAACTTAGTAACACATCTATCACAGTTATACTCATTTCTTAATAGTTTTGAAATGTACCATTGCATCATGCACATTAGGTGAGGTCCCCCCCAAATACCCTCCCTCCTCCCATATCCTCCCTCCCCTTCCCTCTCTCTCCTCTTCTCACCTCCCCTCCCCTCTCTCTCCTCTTCCCTTCTACTTTCTGGACTATAGTTATGATTTGCCATTCGTATGAGTGTGTAGGTGGTTATATATTGATTTCATAGTAGTATTGAGTACATTGGATACTTTTTTTTATATTCTTGAGATACTTTACTAAGAAGAATATGTTCCAGCTCCATCCATGTAAACATAAAAGATGTGAAGTCTCCATCTTTTTTATGGGCGCATGGTGTTCCATGGTGTACATATACCACAATTTGTTAATCCATTCATGGGTCGATGGGAACTTGGGCTGTTGACATGTCTTGGCTATTATGAATTGGGCTGCAATAAACGTTCCGGTGCAAATGTCTTTGTTGTAAATGATTTTTGATCATCTGGGTATATACCTAGTAGAGGAATTGTAGGTTCGAATGGTAGGTCTATTAGCTCCTTGAGGGTTCTCCAAACTTCTTTCCAAAAAGGTCATGTTTTTTTTTTGTTTGTTTATTAAATCATAGCTGTGTACATTAATGCGATCATGGAGCACCATACACTGGTTTTATAGACTGTTTGACACATTTTCATCACATTGGTTAACATAGCCTTCCTGGCATTTTCTTAGTTATTGTGTTAAGACATTTACATTCTACATTTACTAAGTTTCACATGTACCCTTGTAAGATGCACCAGAGGTGTGATCCCACCAATCACCCTCCCTCTGCCCATCCTCTCTCCTCTCTCCCTTCCCTCTCTCCCTTCCCCCTGTTCTTAGGTTATAACTGGGTTATAGCTTTCATGTGAAAGCCATAAATTAGTTTCATAGTAGGGATGAGTACATGGGATACTATTTCTTCCATTCTTGAGATACTTTATTAAGAAGAATATGTTCCAGCTCCATCCATGTAAACATGAAAGAGGTAAAGTCTCCATCTTTCTTTAAGGCTACATAATATTCCATGGTGTACATATACCATAATTTATTAATCCATGGGCACTTGGACTTTTTCCATGACTTAGCAATTATGAATTGGGCTGCAATAAACATTCTGGTACAAATATCTTTGTTATAATGTGATTTTTGGTCTTCTGAGTATATACCTAGTAGAGGAATTATAGGATTGAATGGCAGATCTATTTTTAGATCTCAAAGTGTTCTCCAAACATATTTCCAAAAGGAATGTATTAATTTGCATTCCCACCAACAGTGTAGAAGTGTTCCCTTTTCTCCACATCCATGTCAACATCTCTGGTTTTGGGATTTTGTGATAGGGGCTAATCTTACTGGAGTTAGATGATATCTCAAAGTAGTTTTGATTTGCACATCTCTGATGATTAAAGATGATGAGCATTTTTTCATATGTCTGTAGGCCCTGCACCTGTCTTCTTCAGAGAAGTTTCTCTTCAAGTCCCTTGCCCAGCCTGCAATGGGATCACTTGTTCTTTTCTAGCTTATACGTTTGAAATCTCTGTGGATTCTGGTTATTAAACCTTTGTCAGAGACATAACCTGCAAATATCTTCTCCCATTCTGAGGGCTGTTTGCTTGCTTTACTTACTGTGTTCTTGGCTGTGCAGAAGCTTTTTAGTTTGATCAAGTCCCAGTAGTATATTTTTGAAGCTGTTTCAATTGCCCCGGGGGTCCTCCTCATAAAATACTTGCCCAGACCGATTTTTTAAAGGGTTTTCCCTGCACTATCCTCTAGAATTTTTATAGTTTCGTGTCTTAAGTTTAAATCTTTGATCCAGTGAGAGTCTGTCTTAGTTAATGGTGAAAGGTGTGGGTCCAGTTTCAGTCTTCTGCAGGTTGCCAGCCAGTTCACCCAGCACCATTTGTTAAATAGGGAATCTTTTCCCCACTGAATGTTTTTAATTGGCTTGTCAAAGATTAAATAGTGGTAAGTAGCTGGATTCATCTCTTGGTTCTCTATTCTGTTCCAGACATCTACTTCTCTGTTTTTGTGCCAGTACCAGGCTGTTTTGATCACTATCAATTTGTAGTATAGACTGAGGTCTGGTAGTGTGATTCTTCCTGCTTTGTTTTTATTTCTGAGTAATGTCTTGGCTATTCGAGGTATTTTCTGATTCCATATAAAATGAAGTATTATTTTTTCAAAATCTTTAAAGTATAACAGTAGGAATTGCATTAAAATTATATATTGCTTTGGGTAGTCTGGACATTTTAACAGTGTTAATTCTTCCCAGCCATGAGCATGGTATGTTTTTCCATTTGTTAGCATTTTCAGCTATTTCTTTTCTTAGAGTTTCATAGTTCTCTTTATAGAGATCTTTCACGTCCTTTGTTAGATAAACTCCCAAATATTTCATCTTCTTTGGCACTACTGTGAATGGAATAGAGTCCTTAACTGTTAAGGACTTCAACTTCAGCTTGACTGTCGTTGGTGTATATAAAGGCTATCTATTTATGAATGTTGATTTTGTAACCTGAGACGCTGCTATATTCCTTGATCACTTGTAAGAGTTTTGTAGTAGAATACCTGGTGTTTTCCAGATATACAATCATATCATCTATAAAGAGCAAAAGTTTGATCACTTCTGACCCTATATGTATACCCTTGATTTCTTTTTCTTCCCTACTTGCGATGGCTAAAACTTCCATTGCAATGTTAAAGAGCAGTGGAGACGATGGGCAGCCTTGTCTGGTTCCTGATCTGAGTGGAAATGATTTCAATTTAACTCCATTCAATACGATACTGACTGTGGGTTTGCTGTAGATGGCCTCTATCAGTTTAAGAAATGTCCCTTCTGTACCAATTTTCTTAAGTGTTCTGATCATGAAGGGATGCTGGATATTATCAAAAACTTTTTCTGCATCAATTGATAGAATCATATGGTCTTTGGTTTTTAATTTGTTTATGTGCTGAATTATACTTATAGATTTATGTATATTGAAGCAGCCTTGGGACCCTGGGATAAAACCGACTTGACAATGATGTATAATTTGTTTGATGTGTTGCTGGCTTCTGTTTGTTAGGATCTTATTGAATATTTTTGCATCTATATTCATTAGTGATATTGGTCTATAATTTTCTTTTCTTGTTGCATCTTTTCCTGGTTTGGGGATCAGGGTGATGTTTGCTTCATAGAATGTGTTGGGTAGTCTTCCTTCTTTTTCTACCTTTTGGAACAGGTTGAGTAATAGAGGTACTAATTCCTCTTTAAAGGTTTGGTAGAATTCTGACGTGAAGCCATGTGGTCCCGGGCTTTTCTTTTTAGGGAGGTTTTGTATGGTTGATGCTATTTCCGAACTTGATATTGGCCTGTTCAACATTTCAACTTGATTCTGGCTAAGTCTTGGAAGGTGACATGTCAATTTCCTTCAGATTTTCATATTTCTGAGAATAAAGTTTCTTGTAATATTCATTAAGGACTTTTTGAATTTCTGAGGAGTCTGTTATTTCGTCTTTGTTGTTTCTGATTGATGAGATTAGAGATTTTAGTCTTGTTTTTCCTGATTAGGTTGGCCAAAGGTTTATCTATTTTATTGACCTTTTCAAAAACCAATTTTTTGATTTATTGATCTGTTGTATAATTCTTTTGTTTTCAATTTCATTTAATTCTGCTCTGATTTTGGTTATTTCTTTTCTTCTACTGGTTTTGGGTTGGAATGTTCTTCCTTTTCCAATTGCTTGAGATGTCCCATTAAGTTTTTAACTTCCTCTCTTTCTGTTCTCTTGAGGAAGGCTTGAAGTGCTATAAATTTACCTCTTAGGATTGCCTTTGAGGTATCCCAGAGGTTCTGATAATTCGTGTATTCATTGTCGTTTTGTTCCAAAAATTTGACAATTTCCTTCTTAATCTCATCTCTGACCCAGCTATCATTCAGCATAAGGTTATTTAACTTCCATATTTTTGTATGAGTATGCAGATTTGTGTTGTTACTGAGTTCAACTTTTTCCATGGTGGTGGAGAAGATGGAAGGAATAATTTCTATTCCTTTAAATTTACTGAGGTTAGACTTGTGACCTAAGATGTGATCGATTTTCGAGTATGTTCTGTGGGCTGATGAGAAGTATGTGTATTCAGTTTGTTGGGATGAAATGTTCTGTAGACGTCTGCTAAATCCAAATGTTGGATGGTTAGTTTTAAATCTAAAATTTCTTTGCTCAGCTTCTTATTGGAGGATGTATCCAACACTGCCAAAGGAGTATTGAAATCTCCAACTATTATGGAGCTGGAGGAAATCAAGTTGCTCATGTTTGTTAGAGTTTCTCTTATAAATTGAGGTGCATTCTGGTTGGGTGCGTAGATATTAATAATTGAAATCTCATCATATTGAATGTTACCCATAACAAATATGAAGTGACCATTCTTATCCTTCCTTACTTTTGTTGGTTTAATGCCTATTGTATCTGCAAATAAAATTGCAACACCTGCTTTTTTCTGGTTATCATTTGCCTAAAATATGAACGACCATCCTTTCACCCTGAGTGTATATTTATCTTTTAAGGTAAGATGTGACTCTTGTATGCAGCAAATATCTGGCCTGAGTTTTTGTATCCAGTCAGCTAACCTGTGCCTCTTTAGAGGACAGTTTAAGCCATTCAGATTAATGGAGAATATTGATAGGTCTGGTAGAACTTCAGGTATTGAGTTTTTTGAAAGTCCAGTGGACATTTTTAATCCTTTCGCCACTGTGGAAGTTGGAGTTTGATCAAAAGTTTCTGAGTTAGGTTAGTTTTATGGTAGAGGATTGGGCTGGTCATTATGGATAGGTCTGAGAATATCCTGAAGAGCTAATTCGGTTATGGCAAGTTTCTTCAACATATGAATGTCCTTAAAGTATTTAATTTCTCCATCATAAGTGAAACTCAGTTTAGCTGGATACAGGATCCGTGGTTGAACGTTATTTTGCTTTAGGAGATTAAAAGTCGATGACCACCCTCTTCTTGTTTGACATGTTTCAGCAGAGAGATCTTCAGTCATTCTAATATTCCTCTCTTTGTAAGTAATGGATTTCTTATGTCTGGCTGTTTTCGAAATTTTCTCCTTCATATTAACTTTAGTGAAGTTAATTATGATATGCCTGCGGGATGTCTTACTCGGATTGAGTCGTATCGCGGTTCTGAAACTGTCTATATGAATTTCAGAATCTCTTGGCATGTCTGGAAAATTCTCTTTCATAATTTTATGGAGAAAGGCCTGTGTGCCTTGCGAGGCCACTTTATCACTTTCAGGGATTCCAAGGAGGTAGATATTAGCTTTCTTCGAATTATCCCAGAGCTCTGTGAAAGAATGATTCGTTTTTGCTCTCCATTTCTCTTCCTCTTTGAGAGTTTGTGAGCTTTCGAAGGCTTTGTCTTCAATGTCAGAAATACTTTCTTCTGTTTGCTCCACTCTGTTACTGAGGGTTTCTACTGTATTTTACAGATCTTTGAGGGCTGCAAATTCTTGCTTCAGTTCGTCAAAATCTTTGGTGGTTTTGTCTTTAAATTCATTAAATTCTTGAGACAACTTTTGAATTTTTCCTTGAATTTCTAATTCCGACTTTTGAATTCCTCCTCGAATTTTTAATTCCAATTTTTCCTCAATTCTGTTAATCTTGTTTGCAATCCAAATTGTGAATTCGATTTCTGACATCTCAGCCTGTTGTTTGTGAATGGGATCTTCAGTTACATCTGCCATATCTTTCCTTGGGGCGTTGCTGTGTTCTGGTTATTCATGTTACCAGAGTTTTTCCACTGATTCTGCCCCATGATTATTGTACACTATTTGATTTTTCCCCTGGAGCTTTGTTGAGGACCCATACAGTGCTATGGCCTGGGAAACTAGGGATCTGTTTGGTGTGGTGGGGCTAAGTGGTTCTGTCTTGTTTTTAGCTGGTCTCTGTCTGACCCTAGTGAAACAGTTACTCTGGGTTGAAATCTCAGCTGTGGAGAAATGCCAGCAATTAAGTCACCCTGCCCCCCACAGGCAACAATTGGAAAAGGAAAAATCAATCCGTCCTACAACCATGCACCCAGGGCACCACTTGGATAGTCCTCGGGTGATAGGCTTAGTTCAAAAGGTCCAAATCAATTGTCTCAGTCAGCACCTGTCTCAGGTGGGAGATTTTTAAAAGGTCTCTGGAAGCTGGATCACAGGGGTCTGTTGACAACTCAGATATGACTTGCTCCAGTGCTCTGTGAAGTCAGTAGGACCCACCCAGAAAATATATTAGTCTGGGAAGCTTGATGCCTCCTTCCCCACCTTGCACCTCTGTGACACCCAGTCACTGATAGCTGTGAACCAGTTGCCTGTAGTGAACAGATAGTTCAGGGTTTTGCACCTGTATGAATCACAAAGAAATCTGTATCTGGTCAGCCAAGTCGCTGCGCTCTGCCTCTATCCAGCAGGGAGAGGTGAGTCTTGACAACCTTGGGCACTTGATCGAGGCTGGTGGGTGTTCACTCAGTTCCAGCCCTGCCCCTGATTGATGTTACTGACAGAACAGAACAACTTTGCAGGAATTTGTTTCTGTCCCTGCTAAATTTCCCTGCAGAAGAGAAGCTTTTTTGAGTTCCCAGAGCCTGCACCTCAGGCCCTGTCTTTTCTCCTGCAGGTTTGTATTCGGTTAGCTGTCAGTTCTAGCCTCTTGCCTTCCTTTGTCTATAGGCTGATGATCCCCTGAGGGCTGGCTGCATGTTAGGCTCAGTAAAGCGGTCCTCTGGGTCAGCCCCACCCTGGGAATTTCCCGGCTCTGTATGTGCTTTTTCTCGTCCCTGCCTTCCACCCAGGCCCGTACCACCTCAGGCAAACCCTTTACTTACGGGGCCTATGTTTTCGTCCCAGATCTGTGCCGCGGTGGTTGCCACCTGAGAAGATGCCCGACCTCCTCTGGTTGCCCAGGGAGACAGGAGGTGTGGCTTCAGAATATCCGGGAGTGAGCCCTATTGTTGCCCAAAACAGCTATTGCTCTGGTGCCTCAGGGCACTGCAGCTCCAGTGTGGTTCCCTCTCAGCCAACCATTCTCTTTTCACTCCCGTGCTGCAGAATCAGCACTGACCAGCTGCAGTCTAGGCCCTGTCCACACCCCTCGGAAAATCACCCAAGAATCTGGACTCCTGGGAGACAGGCCTCTAGATCTCAGAGTGAGAGTGGAGGGGAGTGCTGGGAGCTCAGAATTGCAGGTAGAGAATATATACAGTTTTATACAGTTTTATGCCTGGCAGGAGAACACTGTTGGACCCTAGTAGGGGAGGTAGGTCCAGTTTTTAGATGTTCTCTCCCGTGGAGTGTAATGTGAAGGCCTTTGAACTCTGCTCGTTTGTTAGTGGTGCACTCTAAGCTGTTCTCATGGGGGAGGGGACTCCCGTCTGTTTGGTGACGGATTTTGTACCTTTTTTTTGTATCCTTGTGGTCGCAGCTCACCTCAGCGGGGTTGATGTGCATTCTTCAACCTTCTCTCTTGGTGCAGCTCTAATCCACCAGGTTACTTGCTAAATTTCTGTCCTTTAACTCTCCTTCTGGACGGGAGCCTCTGTGGAAAGCTGGCTTCAGTCAGCCATTTTGTCCCCCCTCCCCCCTTTTTTGTTTTTGAGACAGTTTCATTTTGTCACCCTCTGTAGAGTGCAGAGTGCCGGTCTTAGCTCCCAGCAACCTCCAGCACTTGGGCTTTACTGATCCCCTTGCTTTAGCCTCCCTGAGTAGCTTCGACTATATTAGATTTCCGGCTATTTGTTGTTTTTTTTTTTTTTAAGAGATGGTCTCAGTCTTGCTCAGGCTGGTCTCGAACTCCTGGGTCCAGGGGACCCACTTGTCTTGGCCTGCCAGAGTGCTGGGATAACATGTTTGAGCCACCATGCCTGGCCCTACAAGTGCTTTCTTTGACGTACAAAACCATCTCTGAGAGAAGGGATGATTTAGTGTTGTATATAGAAACTGTCTAAACCACAGTATCTGTGGTGCTGTATAGTCCTGCACAATTGTATTGTTATGATAAAACTACTGTCTTGGTTTTGCATGTATTTTGCAGGTCTGCAAAAGATGAATTTACATCTATTATTGGGAAATGTCAAGGTAAGAATTACCAAGATGATTAAAAAATGAAAATGTCAAATTTCTGATAGTTTATCGTGTTTCTTAAACATTAATATAGATGTCAAAGGATTTTTAATGTGATTATTTTTAAAATAATTAAAAAAATATAAACTGATTTTTCTTACTATCTTAAATGTTTTGTTTTACAATGGAATTTGAGAGAGATTTGAAATAGAAACTGTGTTTTAAAAACCTCTAAGGCAGTTTTGGGATAGAGTATTTGTTAAGTGTTCATATGTAGTCTTTTGTTTTGGATTTAATGAAGAAAGAAATACTTAGGCGTAAGTTAGGAGTTGCTCAGATACAGCCCAAGTCTGGGATTGAAATTTACTGAGTGCAATTTATGGTTTTGCTGGGTATTTGGGGGTACGATTGTGATTAAAAGACATGTTCTTTACCTCATAAGGCATATAGACACTTAAGTATAATTACAAAGTTTGATAAATCTCATGAAGGAAAAATACAGAGACCTGTGAGCAGTGCATTTTTTTTTTTTTTTTTTTCCCCTATCCAATTCTGGCAGCAGTGAGAGTTTTTAACCAGGGTATGAGATGAGATTGCTGAAAAAAGTGACTTTTGGAAAGCAACCTTAAGAATGAGTAGAAGTTTGAAGATGGAGCGTATTTTAGTGTGTAGGAGCAGTGTATGAAAGGCAGAGGGAACCGTATGGGAAGGAAGTAATGGAGGGTGATATTAGGTAAATGCATCTATTACCTGTGTTTTATTTCTAGGACTTGTTGTTCCATCTGTCTGATCTTGTGTTGGTTTAACAGGATAGTAGTTGTAGGAAGTATAACAATGGTAATAATGGTCATTGTGACAATGACAAACATATGTAGTGTCCTTATTATGTGCCAGGCACTGAATTTAGTGCTTCCTATGCATTTTCTCATTCAATTAAAAGAAAGTATTATAGATATTTTATCTTAAAACCGAATTAGGATACAACAGATATTTGACAGTAAAAGAGAGCAAGGAAAGGGAAAGCCTCAATGGTTTTGAAAGCTACAAAATGTATTAATACAGAGGATTCCCCTACTCCCTCACGGAGATGCTAGTCTTTTTTTTTTTTGTAGAGACAGAGTCTCACTTTGTGGCCCTCGGTAGAGTGCCGTGGCCTCACACAGCTCACAGCAACCTCCAACTCCTGGGCTTAAGCGATTCTCTTGCCTCAGCCTCCCGAGTAGCTGGGACTACAGGCGCCCGCCACAACACCCGGCTATTTTTTTGGTTGCAGTTTGGCCGGGGCCGGGTTTGAGCCCGTCACCCTCGGTATATGGGGCCGGCGCCTTACCGACTGAGCCACAGGTGCCGCCCGGAGATGCTAGTCTTAAGCTCTTGTCAGATGTACCATTAGCAGCCTAGGGCCTATCTCCTCATTTTTCTCATTCTTAGCCATCCAAATGTGTTAAGAAGATTAAAGATTAATATTTAAAAATGTGTTTGAATTCATATGTGAATGGTGATATTAATTCTCCTAGTATGTCAGAATTGTTATATTCTTCTATGATTTCACAAATACACTTGTGGATAAGATAGTGATAGAGTTCTTATGGAGTTTTCTTTACACATAGCATATATCATGACTTAATAACACATGTTAAACTTCTTACATATTTATATAAACTTCTTCCCTTTTTACAGTCTGCTCCTGCTGCTCTATTCCCTAGATGCTCAGTAGTACTATTATCTGTAGCTAACTCAAACTTGAAATCTAGAATTTTTTTTTTTCTTTTTTCTTTCCCTTCTGTTTTCCTTTATTTGACAAATATTTATTAAGCAGCCACTATCTTCTGGGCCCTGCTGTAGGCACGGTGTAGATATAAGAGTTCATAGTCCATCAGGGAAGAGGGAGATAACGAACGATTCATTGTAATTGTACCGAATGCCGTGTTGGAGAAGAATCACCTTTAACTTGTCTGTACCAAGTCCTGGGAGTCTGTTTAAATGGCTCTTGTCTCCCAGTGCACTTCACCCACCTCAGCTCTGGTTCAGGCTCTTAACATTTTTTTACTTGGTTTCTTGCAACAGTCTGTTGACAAGGTTTTATTTATAGGCTTTTCATTTTTATACTCCTTGCCAAATTGAGGGCTTCAACATATTAATTTTGGGGAGAAACATCCATAACAGCCCATAACTTTACCCATACAGGACTGGGGCTAAATTCTGATTTCTCTAATCTAGTTATAATATTCCCATTTCCCTTTCTAGTGGTTCGTTTAGGAAAGGACATGTTCATCAGTGAGACATGAAGGGAAGTATTTCTGGGGAAGTGCCTTGTCTGAGTATGATGCTTGGAGCTGTTACCACCATTTATCTTTTTATTTATTAATTTATTTGGAGACAAGAGTCTCACTGTGTCACCATTGGTAGAGTGCTGTGGTGTCACAGCTCACAGCAACCTCAAACTCTTGGGCTTAAGTGATTCTCTTGCCTCAGCCTCCAAAGTAGCTGGGACTACAGGTGCCTGCCACAATGCCCGGCTGTTTATTTATTTATTTTTATTATAGTTGTCAATGTTGTTTAGCAGGCCCTAGGCCGGCTTTGAACCTGCCAGCCCCCGTGTATGTGGCTGGCGCCCTAACCATTGAGCTATGGGCACTGAGCCCATTTATCTTTTTAAATAACAGCTTTATTGAAATACAGTGGAGGGCGGCGCCTGTGGCTCAGTTGGTAGGGCGCCGGCCCCATATGCTGAGGGTTGCGGGTTCAAGCCCAGCCCTGGCCAAACTGCAACAAAAAAATAGCCGGGCGTTGTGGCGGGCGCCTGTGGTCCCAGTTGCTCGGGAGGCTGAGGCAGGAGAATCGCGTAGGCCCAAGAGTTGGAGGTTGCTGTGAGCTGTGTGTCGCCACGGCACTCTACCCGAGGGCGGTACAGTGAGACTCTGTCTCTACAAAAAAAAAAAAAAAAAAAAAAAGAAATACAGTGGAATGTCCATAGTTGACTACCTCCCTGAACTAACCACCTCCTGAAGTTGACCTAATTTTCATAGACTGGACATGTACCACATGAGTGCAGTAGGCCTAGTTACTTGTGTTGACCACATCCATATGTTGACCAGTTTGTTGCAGTCTCTTAGGCAGTCAATTATAGAGGACATATTGCATAATTCACATATCATAGAATTCACACTTTTAAAATATACATTCTGTGGGTTTTTTTTTTTTCTTTTTGCCATACTCAAAGTTGGGTACTCATCACTATGATCTCATTTTTCTGTGTAAGTACAAAGTATATTTACTTGAAAGCAACCTTCTTCTATTTACTTGACATTAAAAAAATTCTGTTCATTTTTCTGTGTTAAAAGAGCTATATGGAACTGAATAGGCTTTACCTTACTGAATTAAATTTACCTTACATGCCAGACAGATATTTCTTAGTCAATGTTGCTTGTTAAAAATTACCTCACATTTGCTAGGGTTTTCCAGGGAAACAGAATAAATATATACATATTTTGTGTGTAAAATATGTATATTTATTATGAGAAAAGCCATTGATGGAATTCATCATGAGCACAAAGCCTGAGAACCAGGCGAGCTGATGATATAAATCGCAGTCTGAAGGCAGGAGATGATGAGATAGCATGTCTAAGTTCCAGCAGGCAGGCAGAGAAAAGGGGGTGAATTCTTCCTTTCTAAATTGATCATTTTTAAAAAAGAATTCTATCAGGTTACCCTTCACGCTTGGCTCCCCTGCTGTCTAGATATGTAACCTTGGGCAAGTTAGTTTACCTCTCTGAGCCTCAATTTCATTATCTGTAATTTAGGAATAATTTTATAGATTGAGTGTGGGATAATTTTATGAGCTAATGTATATAAAGCTATTAGTGTAATACCTGACATATCATGAGTACTTAAGTATGAGATGGTAAGTATTATTGTTATATTACTGTATCTGCCTAAAATGTTTCAGTTGTTTCCTATTGACTGTAGAATACAGTTCATATTTTCTAATTTAGGATAAAACGACTTTTTTTTTTTTTTTTTTTTGTAGAGACAGAGTCTCACTTTATGGCCCTTGGTAGAGTGCCGTGGCCTCACACAGCTCACAGCAACCTCCAACTCCTGGGCTTAAGCGATTCTCTTGCCTCAGCCTCCCGAGTAGCTGGGACTACAGGCGCCCGCCACAGCACCCAGCTATTTTTTGGTTGCAGTTCAGCCGAGGCCGGGTTTGAACCCGCCACCCTCGGTATATGGGGCCGGCGCCTTACCGACTGAGCCACAGGCGCCGCCCCGGATAAAACGACTTTTTATAATCAGCTGGCCTGTCTCTGTGACAGTCTCCTGCCATATGTCCTATGTTCTGGTTCCAGCCTCATTGTGCTTTTCATGCCGTGGTACAGATAGTTCCTTTTCCTGGGAAGCACCCACCTTTATATTGAATGGAATATTTCAATTGGAGCACTGGCTCTTCCTGCTGTCTTCCCCACCATCTGTCCATCTTCATGTTTCCCTTTAGGTCACAACACTTACCCTAGTCTGCTTTCCTCTTTTATTGTTGAGTTGCTTGTCTGACTCCCAGATTGTAAATTCTCTGAAGGCAGGGCTTCTGACTTACTCAGCATTTATACAAAAATTTCTAGTGCCTTCCATGATGCCTGATATATGGTAAGCACAATTTTTAATACTGTCAAGAGGATAATGGCACATGGGAGTTAAATAATTTTTATAAATGCCTGTCTGAACAGTTTGTTTTCTTCTTTCCTCTTCGTTAATTTTAGAAATTCATGAGAATTTCTATATATTTATCGTATTTAATACTATTTATATTACATATTTATGGATAATTGTCATGGTATTTATGCTTTTTATTCTTTACGTACATACATGTATGTACATAGCATGAATGAATACTAAGAGTAGATAAGAAGCCCTGTGTTTAGTATACTTTTGAGAATTATTGAAGGGAAGGTAGTGTTTGTGACTATCTGATGCTTGGGGCTCTAATATTTTTTGAATATGCCTTCTAAGGTTCCTCATCAGTACTTACTAGAGTAGACTAGGCCTGGCTTAAATAATGTGTAAGGGTGAAGAAGTTTCCAGAAGATTAATTTGGGGGTGTTCAGGTGACTTTTTCCCATTTTTCCCTTTCATTGAGTGAGAGTCTAGAGAGCCTGAGTTAGGCATCTAAGGAGCATAGTCAGAGTGTTGGATTTAAACACTCTGACTGTGGATTCCGGGGTCCTTAGAGCTTTGGCATTAGACACCTGCTCTTAGCCAGTAAAGAGAAATCTACAGATTAACACAGAAATGGGAAGCTTTATCCTTCTGTATTTCATATATATTAAAATATTTATGAGAGTTTTTAGTATGTACATTTAATGTGGCAACAAGGATGAGATAATATCGCTTTGAGAAGTAATGTTTTATTTTGTTGGCATCTAAATGTGTGAATTTATGACCTTAATGCTGCATTAATGGCTTCTTTCCATTTCATATAAAGTGAGATAATGATCATGTGCTTATTATCTGGCTCATCTTTATGGGAGTAATTCCCATATGCCAAATGATATTTCATGTGTGTGCTTGAAGAAAAGAAGCCAGATTGTTGTTAATGCAGTTTTGAAACTACATTTTGTAGAGTCTGCAAACTGAAATAGGAGCTATTTGTTTCCACTTTGATATTTTTCACTTATTGTTTTATAAAACATATGCCATTTAAGAATGTTTTAAATGTGGATTGCAACTTGTTTTGGCTCTGTTTGCCCGACTATAAATAGTAATTCAATTCAGTCTTGTCTTTCTATCTTGGATATGATCTAAAAATACCACATGGAATTAGACCTTTTTAGAGCTATACTATGTATATCAAGAGATTTTTCTCATATTTTAAATTTTCAAATATCATAATCTAGAGTTTCCTAATTGTAAGCAGTTTTTGAGACACTCAGACCTTGAATGAGACATTTTATTTCAGGACTATGATTTGGGATCCTCAGATTATGTGATAACTATTTTCCCGCTTTTGTTTTTTAGAAAAAATAATTTTTCCTTGCTGAAAAACTGTTGAAAATACACATTCTTAGTAGAAACTTTAGAGATTAAGAATGAACAAAGTGTAGAAAATAAAAATAAGTACATCAAGAGATAAGTGCTATGAACATTTTATTATGTGTTCTTCCAGACATTCTTCTGTACGTACCTGTTGCTGTAGATACATTCTATGAAAATAAAATTTTTATAATCTGATTTCTTAAGTATTATTAAAAAAAGATAGATTGTTAACTTTTTTTTTTAGGTTTACGTTTCAGAAGGACTTTTCAAAGTATCTTTTTGATTTTTTTAGTGGGTAGGATCCTAGTGTCAAGACATAGGTCTCCCAGCAATTCAGATAATCCAGAAGGTACCTATAAACTTGATCTCTGAGCAGCAAGTGACTCTGTATTGTACTTGATTCCGCCAGTGAGGCAAACCATCATCAGTCTTTTATGTAGATAATTGTGTACAGGTTTAAATTCCTAATTAAGGTTCTAAAATAGATATATAAAGGTTTCAAAATTTTCAGTTGCAGTTTTTTATGGAATTATTCTCTAAATTGTAGAATTTATTGGCTTAAAGTTGTCCCTATTACCCTTTATCAGTCTGTCATATCTGTACTGATGTCCTCTTTATTGTTGTTGATATTTGTAATTTGTGTTCTCTTTATTTTCTCTTGATCAGTAAAGCCAGAGTTTTATCAACTTATTAATATTCTTCAACAAAAAACTTTGAGTTTTATTGATTTTTTTTTTTGTTTGTTTTCCTTGATTTTTGCCTTTATCTTTATTATTTCCTTTCTTCTGCTTACTGGATTTAATTTTCTCTCATTTTTTCTAGATGAAAGATGGCATTTTAAATCATTATCTTGTTCTAATATAAGCACTTTTTTTGTTATTTATATCTTGGTCAGAGAACATATAGAACATGATTTTAACCTTTTTCATTTAGCGTTGATTCATGTCCTAGCATATATTTTGTCTTAATACATGTTCTATATATAGTTTAAAATAATGATTCTTGGGAATAATGCAGTTATTAGATACAGTGTTTTATTATTGCCAAGTAGAATGAGTTGGGTGATAGAGCTATTGAAATTTTTGTATCCTACCGATTTTCACACTAGTTGTTCTGTCAATTACTGAGTGAGGAGGGTTGAGATTTCTAACTATAACTGTATATTTGGTTGTTTCATCCTTCAGTTATGCCAGTCTGTATGTATTTATAAGCTCTAGTTTTAGGTGAATACACATAGAGGATTGTTTTGTTTTCTTGCTAAAATGACTCCTTGATCATGATGAAATGTTATTTTTTTATTTCCAGTAATACTTGTGCTGGAGTCTACTTTGTGTAATATTAACATAGCCAGTCTAGTTATGTTGTGATTGGTATTTGCATATCTCTTTTTTTTTTTTTGAGACAGAGTCTCACTATGTTGCCCTTGGTAGAGTGCTGTAGTGTCACAGCTCACAGCAACCTCAAACTCTTGAGCTCAAGCTATCCTCTTGCCTCAGCCTCCCAAGTAGCTGGGACTACAGGCGCCTGCCACAACGCCTGGCTATTTTTTGTTGCATTTGTCATTGTTGTTTAGCTGGCCAGAGCCAGGTTCCAACCCGCCACCCTCGGTGTATATGGCTGGCACCGTAACCCATGTGCTATGGGCACTGAGCCTGCATATCTTTTCTTGTTAAATTTAGCCGGTGTACTTGTGTTCAGTATACATCTCTTGCAGAAAGCATATAATTGGGTCTTACTTTTTTCCCAATTTGATAATTTTTGTCATTTAAGTAGTGTGTTTAGAACATTTATATTTATTTATTTTTTAGAACATTTATGACAATTACTGATCTGGTTTGTTTTAATTCTTTCTCCTTGCTTTTTTTTTTTTTTTTTCTTTTGTAGTTTTGGCCGGGGCTGGGTTTGAACCTGCCACCTCTGGCATATGGGGCTGGTGCCCTACTCCTTTGAGCCACAGGTGCCACCCTCTCCTTGCTGTTTTTCTAAAAAAATTTTTTCCATCTCTCTTTCCTTTTTCTGCCTTACTTTAGTTTAATTGAACTTTTTTTTTTTTTGTAGAGACAGAGTCTCACTTTATGGCCCTCAGTAGAGTGCCGTGGCCTCACACAGCTCACAGCAACCTCCAACTCTTGGGCTTAAGCAATTCTCTTGCCTCAGCCTCCCGAGTAGTAATTGAACATTTTTATTATTGCATTTTATCTCCACTATTGGCTTGTTGGCTGTACCTATTTCCTTTATATTTTAGTATCTGCCCTAGGTTTATACTGTGAATTTTAAAATTATTTTGTTGCACAGTATACATCTGTTCCCTCCTACTCTTTTGCATTATTATTTTTTTTGCATAAGTTAAACCATAAATTAATAACGTATTTTTTTGTATTAAACTTTTTTTTTTTATTAAATCATAGCTGTGTACATTAGTGCAATCACGGGGTACAATGTGCTGGTTTCATATACAATCTCAAATATTTTCATCAAACTGTTTAATATAGCCTTCATGGCATTTTCTTAGTTATTGTATGAAGACATTTGCATTCTGCATTTAGTAAGTTTCGCCTGTACTCATTTTAAGTGGGTTTTGAACATTTCTCAACTATTTAAGAAATTGAGAAGTAAGAAAAATCTTTTTTATTTGCCTCTATTTTCCATTTTACTCTTTTGTGTCTATAAAAGTATTTTTCTTCAGTTTGAAGAACTTATTTAACATTTCTTGTAACATAGGGCTCTTGATAAATTCTCTCAGTGTTTGTTTCAAACTGTCTTATCTTGCCTTTGTTCTCATAAAACGTTTTCTCTGGATATAGAATTAGAATTCTAGGTTGACCTTTTCTTTCCTTGATTAGCTCTTTAAAGATGCCTATGATTGTTTTGTTTTCAATAAGAAATTAGCAGCTATTACAGTTGTTGTTGTTTTTCTGTATGTAATATGTCCTTTTCTCCTCTGGCTACTTTTAAGATTTTCTTTTTATTTGTTTTCAGAAATTTTGATTATTGTGTGCCTTTGTGACTTTTTTTTTTTCTTTCTTCAGTTTATCCTGCTTTAGGTTCATTGAGCCTCTTAGATCAGCAGATTTGTAGATTTCATAAGATTTACAAAGTTAATGGCCATTATTTAAAATTCAAGTAATTTTTTTTCACTAAATCTTTTTTTTTTTTTCTAGTACACTAAGTATATACACTGTAGACTAGTTGTGAATTTTCCATTTTTCAGCCTTTTTCCCCTCTATTTTTTAATTCTTTAGTTTGGGTGGTTTCTGTGGCTCTGTCTTAAAAGCATAAGTTTTTTTTTTGGTTGTTTTTCTTCTACAGCAGGGGTCCTCAAACTGCGGCCCGTGGGCCACATAAGGCGGTGTGATTGTATTTGTTCCTGTTTTGTTTTTTTACTTCAAAATAAGATATGTGCAGTGTGCATAGGAATTTGTTCATAGTTTGGTTTTTTTTTTTTATACTATAGTCTGGCCCTTCAGTGGTCTGAGGGACAGTGAATTGGCCCCCTGTTTAAAAAGTTTGATGACGCCTGTTCTACAGTGTTTAATTTGCTTCTAAGTCTATCCAATGATTTTTTTTTTTGTTTGTAGAGACAGAGTCTCACTTTACTGCCTTCGTTAGAGTGCCATGATGTCACAGGACTCATAGCAACTAGCTCTTGGGCTTCCGCGATTCTCCTGCCTCAGCCTCCTGAGCAGCTGGGACTACAGGTGCCCGCCACAATGCCCGGCTATTTTTTGGTTGCAGTTCAGCCGGGGCTGGGTTTGAACCCACCACCTTCGGTATATGGGGCCGGCGCCCTACTCACTGAGCCAAAGGCACCACCCCCAATGAATTTTTTATTTCAAATACTTTTTCATTTTAAATTTATTTGATAATTTTGCAGTTTCTGTCAGGTTCTGTTGACATGCTCTATTTACATGTGTTCCTGGTTGCTTTTAAATTCTTTTTTTTTTTTTTTTTTTGTGTAGAGACAGAGTCTCACTGTACCGCCCTCCGGTAGAGTGCCGTGGCATCACACGGCTCACAGCAACCTCTAACTCTTGGGCTTACACGATTCTCTTGCCTCAGCCTCCCGAGCAGCTGGGACTACAGGCGCCCGCCACAACGCCCGGCTATTTTTTTGTTGCAGTTTGGCCAGGGCGGGGTTTGAACCCGCCACCCTTGGCATATGGGGCCGGTGCCCTACTCACTGAGTCACAGGCACCGCCCGCTTTTAAATTCTTGAATATATTCTAATAGCTATTTAGAAGTCCTTGACTGTTTATTTCTTAATCTGTGTCACTTCTGTATGTTTTTATTGAAAGATTTTTAGCATGGTTGGGGGGTCATATCTTTTTGCTTCACATATTCAGGAGTTTTAGTTTGTATGTGCAACATTATGGATGCTATGTTATTGAGTATCTGATATTTGTTATGTTCCTTAATGGAGTATTGAGTTTTGATTTGGGGAGTAATTTATTTGTGGATCAGCTTAATTTTTTTAAAGTTTACTTTTAAGTGTTGTAAGATATAGCCTTTTACTTTAGGGCCTTTTACTTTAGGGTTAAATAAGTTCTACTTTTAAAGTGAAGCCTTTCTGTGATCTCTTATGAATGCTTATGCTTAGAGTGTTCAGTGAAATCTCTCTACTATGACTGGGTGGGATCACATGTTTCCAAATCCTCTCCAAGCTCTGGTCATTCTTTCTTTGGCTTCATAGAGCCTCTGATTTTCTTTCTTAATTTTCATTCCTCATAGGATTTTATGTTAATAATTTTGTGTCAGATCTTCCATGCTTGCATGAAACTGTCTACAAGTATCTATAGATTGGCTGTTTCTTTTCTTAACAAAACAAGATCATATTATATAATTGGTTCTCCAGCTTGCTCGTGTATTTATGTATTGATGACTTATTGCCTATGAGGTACTGATGGATGAATTTCAATCTTTTTAATACAGTGTGTCGTATCCCAAGAATGGAAGAAAAAATACCCAATGTACACAGCCCTACTATGAAACTAATTTGGGACTCTCACATGAAAGCTATAACCCAGCTACAACTTAACAATAGGGGGAAGTGGGAAAGGGGGGGGTGGGTAGAGGGAGGGGAATCGGAGGGATCACACCTGTGGTGCATATTACAGGGGTATTTGGGAAACTTGGTAAATGTAGAATGTAAATGTTTTGGCACAGTAACTGAGATAACGCCGGAAAGGCTATGTTAACCACTGTGATAAAAATGTGTCAAATGGCTTATGAAGTGAGTGTATGATGCCCCATAATCATATCATTGTATACAGTTATGATTTAATAAAAAAAAAATTTTTAAAGTAAAAAAAAAAAATACAGTGTGTCCATAACAATTTTAAATTGCACATGAACTTTATGCACCCAGTTGAATAGGCACAGCATTTCATTACAAGAGTGTGAACCACATTTTTATTTGTCTGTTTCCCTCAATGTAGAAAGTTCGGTTCTTCACACTGGCTTGTTTTTTTTCCTTCTTTTTCTTACCCATCTTTGTCTCCCTCCTCCTCTAACAGTGCTGGAAAAGACAGTGTTTATATGTGGCTGCAGTACTTAACATGTGATAGCTACTGCTGTGATTCCTCCAGAAAGTTATACCTACTTTATAAGCATGGATAAGGTTTAATTGAAGCCTTTTCTTAATTTATTGTCAATGCCTATATTAACTATCTTTTAAATATTCATCATAATCATAGGCAAAAGGAAAAAACAGTGTCTCATTTTCAATTTGCATCTTTATTAGGTAGAGTATATGTTAATTGCTATTTTTATTTTTCTTTATTTTTCTTTTTTTTATTTTTTAAATCATAGCTGTGTACAATAATGCAATCATGAGGTACAATGTGCTGGTTTTATATACAGTTTGAAATATTTTCATTGAACTAGTTAACATAGCCTCATGGCATTTTCTTAGTTATTGTGTTCAGACATTTATATTCTACATTTAGTAAGTTTCACCTCTACCCTTCTAAGTTTATTTTTATTTTGTGACTTGTTAGATCATACCCTTTTGCCTGTGCTGTTCATAGATTACTTGGCTGTTTCTTATTGCTTTATAGTATCTTCATATAGCATGAATGTTAACCCTTTGTCATATATGTTGTAAATAAACATGATTGATTTGTTTTAAGTTTGTTATGGTGTCTTTTTCCACAGAGAATTTTCTTTTCTTCTTTTTTTGATAATTACATTTGTCACTTTTTTCCTTTATAGATTTGATTTATTATCATGCTTAGAGTTTTCTTTTTTTTCTTTTTTTGAGACAGAGCCTCAAGCTGTCACCCTGGGTAGAGTGCTGTGGCATCTTAGCTCACAGAAACCTCCAACTTCTGGGCTTAAGCGATTCTCTTGCCTCAGCCTCCCAAGTAGCTGGGACCACAGGCGCCCGCTACAGCGCCCAGCTATTTTTTTTGGTTACAGCCATCATTGTTGTTTGGCAGGCCCCGGGCTGGATTCGAACCTGCCACCTCAGGTGTATGTGGCTGGTGCCTTAGCCGCTTGAGCCACAGGCACCAAGCCTAGATTTTTCTTATTGTAGAATTGTTACATCCTTTTCACATGGTTCTTCTAGCGACACCATTATTTCAAATATTTAGGTCACAGATGTTTAGTTTCTCTGCGTGCCTGTCTGTCATCACTAGTTTGTTCTTCCTTACTGTGTCTTGACACAGAAATAAAAGATATACGTATGTGAGAGATTGTTTATTGAATTCTTCATTTTGCAAATGAGAAAACTAAAGTCTTAGTGATCTCCTGAAGGTCATACCCAGCCATCTTCTGGCAGCACCAAGACTAGAACCCAATACTTCTTATTTTTATTCCTTGCCAATTTCCATTTCTAATTTGGATAAATGGGCACTGGATTAACGTTTACTCCTTTAGTTTTGAGTGCCAGTATGTACCATCAGAGTACTAGGCACTGGTGATAAAAGTTATGAACCAAATAGACACAACTCCTGACATTTTTAGTATACAGACTAACAAATACAGCAGACAATAAAAAGTACACAAACTCATGTATAATTATTATTCAGGATAAGAATTGTGAAGGAAATGGGAATAGTGGGGCTTAGAGCCTATGTCAACAGGGTAGTCTTAGAATTTAAAATGAGACGTGAAAGATGAAAAGAAGCAGGGTGGGGAACCTGAGGCCTTCCGATTTTAAGGTTGTTCCTTTTTAAGTATCAAAGGAAGAAAAGCTTCATCTTTCTCTGCTGCACCCCTTTTCATAAAAGTATTTGTTCTGTGTAATTTATATTCCATCAAAAGGCCACATGTGGGCTTAGGGCTGCAGGTTCTCCACCCCTGGCTCAGGGAGAGAGTGTTCTAGCCAGACAATACAGCCTGGACAGAAACTCTGAGGGGGAAAGAGCTTGGCAACTGTTTAGGTGTCAGGGGCTGCAGCTGATGGAAATGTGAGAGGGCATAAGCATCTTCACTGTGAAGTGTCAGTTGTCAAGTTGCTAGTTAACATTTACCATCCATGTTTTTGCCTGTTTTTCAGACAACTCCTTTGACACTTGGTTTGTTAAAATCTGTACTGTTCATTCCTTTCCAAAACCACATAAGCAGCTGGAAAAATCAAGTGACTTTTTAAGTCTTTATTTTCACATCGTTATGTGAAATCTTGTCTTGTAATGGAAATATACCTTTATCTGGGTCAAAACACATGCAGAGTGTTCTGGAGTTACTGCTCATAGCTAGAAGTATTAGTAAAAACAAATCCCCTTCAGATGGAATGTAGTTCATAGATCTATTTATCCTTTCAAAATGAAGTAAGAGAAAAAAAATGTTATTGCAGATAATAAAAATGGAAAAATGTTTGCAGTGTTTCTTAGCTCATGAATATTTTTCAGGGCAAAATTGTTATCTTGCTGATTTTTATGTAGCATCTGTGTGTATGCCTATTGTATACTCTTGCGCTCTCATTTTGTGCCTATGTGTAAGTTTGAGGTGGGGGGGCTGTCTAAAGACAGGGAGCTTATTTCTTATAAATAAATAGATAAGTAATTGGCATGAAGAAACTTATTCATGGCTGGTATACTCTACCTATATCCCCCATAATATGTATTTCAGAAAAAGAAGGAAACCTGAATTCTGCATAGTTACTAGGTCGAGAGATAAGTTCAGTTACATAATTCACATTTAATTATTTGGTAGTCCTTGTGGGATGCTAAACCCTTATCATTACTTTGCCCTGTTAATACAGATTTTTCTGAGAGACTTAGGCTTCACGCATTAGTGAAACATTAATCACTTTGTGTTCCAGGTCCTCAGATGGCAATGTTGAACTAGGTACTGTCTCTGATTTCAAGGAGCTCAGAGACTTGTGGGACAAACAGCTCTCTATATAAACGGTATAACGTGATGTGATAAATGCTATGAAAGATGTATGGACAGCATATTTGGAGGCACACAGAGAACAGTTAGTTTTGAATATTGTCTTGTGAGGAGGCGGTGACAATTATGTGAGGCCTGGAAGGATGAACAGTAAGACTGGAGTAAACAATGCTTAGAGCAGCAGTGTGGAGGAACAGCGGATCTGCTCATTTTTTGCCAGGTGGTTGTGGTGTGGGTGCATCATTAGGCATGTGATAGAGGCAGAACTGGAAAGCTGTGATGGGCCTTTTCATGAAGGGCCTTTCATGTATATTTACAAGTTTGGACTTGATTATGCTGGAAATGGAGAATTATCAGGGACTTTAAAGCAGCAGAAGGATGTGTTCTGTTCTTTCCTTTTTAGGAAGGCATGTTGAGATAATATGGAGGAAGGAATAGGAAGAGATGAAGATGGGAAGACCAGTTAGGAGGCTAAGCTAGATACGGGAAACCTGAACTGGGATTGTAGTAGCAGAGCGTGGAGCAAAGGCCATCAGTTTCTGCAACTTTTTTGAGGCAGTCCTAAGGCTCTGAGAGGCAGTGTGTTGTAATGAAACCTGCGTTGTGTAGGAAGGCAGGATGTCGAGGTTCTGGCTTTTGTCCTGTTCCTGGTGTCGTCTTGAGCCCCTTAATCCTTTCCAGTTCTTGTTGCCAAAGGGAGAGCTCTGGTCCTTCTGCGCATCTCTTCAGTTCTGGCATCTAACAAAGGGAAACTGAAATAAACAAAACAAAAAAACCTTAAACAACATTGACAAAGTTTAGAGTTTCACATCCTCTTTTTCTTCTTTTGCAGCTGATAGCCTTTCTTTCTATTGTTGTATTGAAAAATTTAGAACAGAAATCCAGGTGTTGGATTATTAGGATTATTCAGGTTTTGATTATTAAAATCTTTTAATTGTGTGATTGACTAACAGCAGCACTTGACTTACCTGCCCAATATGTGCATATATGTAAGTATTCATATATTTTTTCCTCTTGTTCCTTTCTACTACTGTGTCAGCATAGTCCCACTTCATATATTCTTGGCATTTGTATTTAATATTTTTAAAAGATTTCAATTGCAATTTTCTTTTTTTTGCTTTTAGGAGGGATAAACTTATTTCATTGGAATTATTTTCTGCCTATTCTGTATGCTTTTGATCTCTCTCAATTTCCTAAGTAGTTTGGGATGTATCATTCCTGAGTCTTTACCAGACCAGCTTGATATTCATCAGACCACGAGTGTCAGTAGACTTTGCTTTTAAAATAAATAGGTCATAGTTTGCAATGGTTTATATTTCCCACTCTTCATTGAAGTGGGTTTCTGGGAACTTCTTTTTTACTGAATGAAGCATTAGAGAACTTAGGAGATGATGTAATACAGTTGAATACTTACTTTTGTTGCAGTTATTAAAAGTGTTAACTTTTTAAATAATATATTGTTAAAAGCACCTCTTTTCTTTTCATTCTAGTTCCAAAAGATCCAAAACCCCAGTGGAGACGGATAGCATGGAGCTATGATTGTACCTTGCTGGCCTATGCAGAAAGCACAGGAACTGTGAGGGTGTTTGATCTCATGGGCAGTGAACTCTTTGTCATTTCCCCGGTATGTACATGCCTTACACTGATACCACCTGTTTTTTCGATGCCTTCCAGATACACGTACTTGAATGAATGAATGCGAAGATAGGTTTAATAGAGGTATAAGTCACAATAATAAGCTGTGCACTTAATATGCTCAGAATCTAGTTAGAGGTCTTTATTATATGCATATTTATTCTTCGCATTTTGTAATTCAGTATCTGGATGTAAACCACCTGAGATACAGACAGTTGTTAGAAAATTCTAGTGAGGAAAGGAAGTCAATTGGCTGTTGCAACAGGAAGAACTTCAAGAGGAGTTAGAAGTTGTTAACCCAAGGAGGATAGAAGTTGAAAAGGAGAGTCGAGACAAAAATTAATGGTAGTAATACCTTGTGTTTTTGTAGCGCTTTATACTTTATTAATGACTTCAATATGTGTTCTCATTTTATATTCATGACATACCTTTGAGAGGGTTGGGCAGGTATTGTCCTCATTTTAGATTTAGAAAACAGATTGAATGGGAGAAAAATGACTTTTCCCATGGTAGTTTAGTTAGTAAGTGTCCAGGAATCCAGTGCTTTTTTGTTTGTATCTTCCTTCTCCAAATGAATGGGATCTAGAGGCATGTATCACAGCTGTTTTAAATCTGGCTGCATCTTAGAATCATGTGGAGAGCTTTATAAAGAAAAGAAACAGAACAAATTATTAGATTGCCCAGACTCTACTGACAGAGGTTCTGATTTAATCTGAATGGGGTCTGGGTGTTAAAATCATTTATAAGCTTTTCACCTTATTTTAATTAGAAACTAGATCAAGAACTGATGAAGCAGATAATGATTTTTGTTTATAAGTAATGAGTGGAAAAACTCAAAAAAGTGTCTTGTGCTCGTATTATGGAAGTTTTAGGGAACCAAACTAAGTAATTTGGATTATTAGTTTCTAGACTAGTGCTATGTAATGGAAGTATAATATGAACTATATATGTGATGAAGTGTAATTTTAAATTTTCTAGTAATAGCAATAAGAAACAGGTGAAATTTATTTAATACTATATTTTATTTCATCCAGTTTATCAAAGATATTATCATTTTAACATGTAATCAATATGAAGTATTATTAATGAGATTTTTTGTGTTCTTCTTTTGGTCTCAAGTCTTTGAAATTTGATGTGCATTTTTATATTTATGGCACTTCTCAATTCCGACTAGCCACATTCATTGTGTAGCACTAGAGAGGATGGTAGGGAGGAAAAGACTTTTCCTCTACCCCAGGGGTGTCCAGCCTTTTTTCTTTTCTGCTGCACATTGGAAAAATAAGAGTTGTCTTGGGCCATACATTAAATACACAAACACTAACCAACGGTGATGAGCAAAATAAAAGTTCTCTGCATACCTTTTTATGATATCTGATACCACAGGTAAGCAAGACAGTCTTCAAATAAAGGACGGCCTTCATATGGCCTGAGGGCCGCAGGTTGGATACCCCTGCTTACTCTCTTAAATTTAGTAGTTAAGGGTCTGCAAATTAAACTGACAAAAGACAGATTCACAGGAGAAAAGGCATATAGTTTTTATCGATGTTAATGTTTTGATGAGCATTGGGAGTGTCACAGAAAAGTGAAAACTCAAAGAAGCAGTTAGACTCAGGGGCTTATGTACTTTTTTTAAGGGGCTATTGTGGAGAAGTGACTACAAAAAGGAAAGGGTAGAACACTTAGAGATCTAAAAATAGATCTGCCATTCAATCCTATAATTCCTCTACTAGGTATATACCCAGAAGACCAAAAATCACATTATAACAAAGATAATTTGTACCAGAATGTTTATTGCAGCCCAGTTCATAATTGCTAAGTCATGGAAAAAGCCCCAGTGCCCATCCACCCATGAATGGATTAATAAATTGTGGTATATGTACACCATAGAATATTATGCAGCCTTGAAGAAAGATGGAGACTGTACCTCTTTCATGTTTACATGGATGGAGCTGGAACATATTCTTCTTAATAAAGTATCTCAAGAATGGAAGAAAAAATATCCAATGTACTTAGCCCTACTATGAAACTAATTTATGGCTTTCATATGAAAGCTATAACCCAGTTATATCCTAAGAATGGGGGAAGGAGGAGGAGGGAAGATGAGTGGAGGGAGGGTGATGGGTGGGATTATACCTATGGTGCATCTTAGAAGGGTATATGTGAAACTTAGTAAATGTAGAATATAAATGTCTTAACACAATAACTAAGAAAATGCCAGGAAGGCTATGTTAACCAGTGTGATGAAAATATATCAGATGGTCTATAAAACCAGTGTATGGTGCCCCATGATCGCTTTAATGTACACAGCTATGATTTAATTAAAAAAATAAAATACCCAGACATATCTATAAAAAAAAAAAAAAAGAAAAAGGAAAGGGTGTTGGGTCTTCTAGAGATGATGAATTGTGGGAAAGAGACTAGGAAATATATGAAGGAAACTAATGGAAGATAAGGATTATTTTATGCTCAGGCAATCCACTAGCCTCGGCCTCCCGATAAGGATTATTTTATAAGGTCTGTTTATGCAGACTCATTTTGGTGTGACTTCCATTCTCTGGGGATCCCATCTCCTCTTCCTGGTACAGAGAGGCACTTTCACAAAGAGAAATTTATGACTTGTGTTTAGGCAGATAAGGGGAAGCAGAGAACTTTTCCTGCATCTGCTGATTCTCAGTTGCCTTCAGGTCAAGATAAACGTGTGCCAAATTGATGCATTTTGAGGTGGCATTATCTGATCCCCTTCAAGGGTGATAAACTTTATTATGTGTGCTTTTTAAGGGGCACAGGCATTCAGATGTTTAGCAATACAGCCTGATTTTTAGTTGTGGAAGAAGGTTGACATTGAGTGAGCGTTTTAAGTGTGCTGGTTGGGCAAATGGAACATAATTGGTGACTTTCTTTTTTTAGCATAGACTACTGTTAGTAGTGGAAATTAACTTTTGCAAGCTTGTATCTGAAAACAGGCTCTGAGAGTTCTCTGAGGCATTCACTGTTTTTCCTCCTTTTTGGGCAACAGACATATAGTCTGAATAGAAATTTACTTATCTTGATGGACATCTCATTCAAGGAAGCTGCTGTGGTTTCAGCCTGGTTTCGGAGGGCTGGTCTAGATTTGAGTGTCTAGTTCTACACTGTGACGCTCATGATTTTCCATTATAGAGGGCAATTCTGGAGCTGTCTTCTTCAAAGTGTAACTGGTAAAGCCAGTGTCTCAGATGTTTTCCAATTAAGCATGCATTAACTTTTATCTCCTCCAGGCATCCAGTTTTGCAGGTGATTTGAGCTATGCCATTGCTGGGTTGATATTTTTAGAATACAAAGCAAGTGCACAGTGGTCTGCAGAACTCCTGGTCATTAATTACCGAGGAGAACTTAGAAGTTACCTTGTAAGGTAAAAAAGTACTTTGGAAAGTTGTTTTTGAAATAATGTTTATTTCTCTGGCTTAGTGTCACATTTTGGTATTTATTTTTCCACAGTATGTTAGAAAAGCTACAAATACAATAGGAAAGTTGAAAACACAATTTAGTGAACACTTGAATACTTATTATGTTCCATTTCTCTTTATGTATCCATCCCACTGTCCAGCTATTGACCAATCTTTCTTTTCAGTATATTTCCAATTAAGTTGGAGATACCAGTATTCAAATTCTTTAGCATGCATACCATGCGTTTGATATTTGCTTATGGTTTTATTTCTTTTGAGGTAAAATTTACGTAGATCTTAATTGTGCATGTATTGGCCAGTGAGTTCTGATAAATGCATAATTTGTATAATTCAGACTTCTGCCAAGATACAAAACATTACGGTCATGCTAGAAAGTTCCCTCATGCCCTTTTCCAGTAAATCTCTATACACACCATCTCCCAGAACAGCTACTATTTAAAAATGTTTAGTTATAGATTTGTTTTGCTTGTTCTTATAATTCACATTATTGGAATCACTTATAATTGGCTTTCCATAATTGTGGATTTTGTATCTGTAGATTCAATCAACTGCATGTTGAAAATATTTGGAGAAAGGGCAGCGCCTGTGGCTCAAAGGGGTAGAGCGCCGGTCCCATATGCCGAAGGTGGCAGGTTCAAACCCAGCCCCGGCCAAAAAAAAAAAAAAAAAAAGAAAATATTTGGAGAACAATCCTATCTGTACTGAAGACATGCAGACTTTTTTTCTTGTCATTATTCCTTGAACAATACAGTATAACACTTATTTACATAGCATTTACATTGTATTAGGCATTATAAGGGTGATTTAAAGTGTGTAGATTATATGCAAATACTACACCACTTTTATATCAGAGATTTGACCATCCTTGGATTTTCTCCACAGATACCTAGGGACAACTTTAGTTTGTACTTTTTTTGCCTAAGTCTTCATTCAGCATAATTTGAGATTCATCCATATTTTCACTTAGATTAATAGTTTATTCCTTTGTGTTGCTAATCGGTATTCATTGTATGTATTTCTTTTTTTTTTTAATCCGTTATTCTATTGATAGACCCCTAAGTTTCCAGTTAAGTGCTATTGTAAATAAAGTTGTTAGGATATTTTTTGTACAACTCTTTGTAGACAAATATTTATTTCTCTTGGGTATCTTCCAGTCGGATTGCTGAGTCATAGGGTACATATAGTTTATTTTTATAAAAACTGCCAGTAGTTGCAGCAATTACCTTCCCCACTATAATGTAGCAGAGTTCTGATGTTTTACATCCTTAGCCATTTTTTGGTGTTTGTCTTTTTAATTAATTTAATTGTGTATTTAGTGGTGTCCATTGCGGTTTAATGGTATTTGTTTCTTATTTACCTTCCTAAATTTAGTGTTGGAACAAATCAGAGTTACCAAGAGAGTCACTGTTTCAGCTTCAGTAGTCATTATCCTCGTGGAATCAACACAGCCATTTACCATCCTGGTCACAGGTGAGTAGCCATTTGTTCTCATATTTAGTGGAATATTAAATAGGTAGAGAAATCTTGGCACAGATTTAGAGAAAAGAAACTGTCCATTTTGATTCTTATTTTGGCTTCTTCGTTTCCTTCTTTACGCATAGTTACCTTTAATATCTGTAATGTTGTTGTCATCTTCTGATTATTCAGGCTTATCCATCTGACCAGAGCTTCTCTGAGCCAGATGGGGGCACCGGGGATATTGATTGAGGAATCTCTTTTTTTTTTTTTAATTTTTTTTGTAGAGACAGAGTCTCACTTTATGGCTCTCGGTAGAGTGCTGTGTCCTCACACAGCTCACAGCAACCTCCAACTCCTGGGCCTAAGCGATTCTCCTGCCTCAGCCTCCCAAGTAGCTGGGACTACAGGCGCCCGCCACAACACCCAGCTATTTTTTGGTTGCAGTTTGGTCGGGGCCGGGTTTGAACCCGCCACCCTCGGTATATGGGGCCGGTGCCCTACTGACTGAGCCACAGGCGCCGCCCCGAGGAATCTCTTCTTTTCTCTTAACCTTACTTTTCTCATCTATAAAATACTCAAATACCTAACTCAGCATTATTGAGAGAACTACTGAAGTACCATATATAAAAGTGCCCTTACACAGAGGGCCTCTTTAGACATTACTTCCTTCTTTCTTTCCATGGAAGTTAGGGCTGCATTGGTTTTCCACAGTCCCTCCAACAGTTTTATCCCATCCTTCTTGTATGTCACTGCTGCATCTATTTGGCATTTACATTGAGGGTTACTAGAAACCTTATGATATTTTCTACTTCCATTTATTTCTCTCTTTAAGTTTTGTTATGTGAGAATGAGATTTACATGTATCTTTTAAGTTAGCCAAGTTAACTGTTTGGTTCTCTAAATGGAAACTATGCCAAATTGAGTGAGACAAACCTGAGTTTTAATTTTGGGACTTACTCTGTCTATTGGCATGTCCTTAAACTCTGTGACTCTCAATATGCTTAAGACTTTTTGAGTGAAAATGTATGCAAGATTCATATTCTGTTCAGTCTTATACTATGTTTTTTGTTCAGAATTGCATTATTGTGATATTTGTATATTATAGAAGAACACAACCATGCTGAAGTCCCCTTTGTGCTCTTCCCTCATTCTATCATCTCTGTCTCTTGAATTTTGTGTACCTCATTCCCTGGCTTGCTTTATAGTTTTCCACTTACTTACACCTAGTTTTGCTGTTTTGACTTTATATGAATGGAATCACACAGGAGACTTACAAGTCTTTATATTTTTGCTTTTTGATGCCTGTTTTAATTCATTCATTTTTAACTACTACTAGAACTTTTCATGAATAGTTTGCAACATATTTATCCATTCTCCCATAGATGAAAATTGTTTTCTTTTTTTTCAGTTTTTTGTTTTAAAAATACTACTGTGGTAAAACTTACTGTTTATTTCTTTGACATATGTCTAAGAGTTTCTTCAGGATATGTAATTGGGGGTGGAATTGCCGAATTGTTACGTAAATACATCTTTAACTTTATTAAATGATGCCAAATGTTTTCCAGAGTAGTTGTATTAATTACCAGTTTACAGCCCTATCATAAATATGTGAAAGTTTCTATTGATTCATATTCTCATCAGTGCTCTTGATGATATCAGGCTTTCAAATTTGTGCTGTTTTAGAGGGAGTAAAAAAAGTATGTCAAGATACTTGGTTTTAATTTGCATTTCTTTGGATACTGATTAAGTTGAGCAGATTTTTATTTGTTAATGGCCATTCATGTTTTCTCATCTTTGAAATGCTTTTTTCTATCTTCTTTTGATTGTTTGGTCTTAACATTTTTATATAATCTGAATATGAATTCTGGATCTTTTGTGTGCATGAGGGATATCTTGTTCTAAGTATGTGACTTGTGTTTTAAAAAGTTTTTTCTTCCTTGGTGTGTGTCACACTTTATGGGGGCAAGACATGATTGCAAGAGGGACTTTACCTAACAATTGCAATCAGTGTAACCTGGCTTATTGTACCCTCAATGAATCCCCAACAATAAAAAAAAAAAAAAAAAAAAAGTTTTTTCTTATATTTACTTTCTAAATTTAAAAAATTTAGGCCAGGCGCAGTGGCTCATGCCTACAATCTTAGCACTCTAAGACGCTGAGGAGGGAGGACTGCTTGAGTTTAGGAGTTGGAGACCAGCGGTGGCTCATGCCTAAAATCCTTGCACTCTGCAAGGCCGAAGAGGGAGGACTGCTTTATTTTTAGGAGTTAGAGACCAGCCTGACCAAGAGCAAGGCACCATCTTTACTAAAGAAAAATAGATGGGCTTTGTGGCAGGTGCCCATAGTGCCTGCGCCAGGGAAGCTAAGGCAAAAGGACTGCTTGAGCCCAGGAATTTGAGGTTGCTGATCTATGATGCCACGGCACTCTACCCAGGGCAGCAAAGTGAGACTCTGCCTTAAAAAACAGAAAAAGAAAAAGATTAAAAGTGTTTTTTGTAGAGATGACATCTTGCTATTGCTGCCCGTACCCATCTCATACTCCTGGCTTCATGTGGTTCTCTTACCTTGCTTCCCAAAGTGGTGGGATTATGAGCACAAACCACTGTGCTCAGCCATATTTAATTTTTATTGAATAAAAATTGCACATACTGGGCGGCGCCTGTGGCTCAAGGGGTAGGGTGCCGGTCCCATATGCCGGAGGTGGTGGGTTCAAACCCAGCCCCGGCCAAAAAAAAAAAAAAAATTGCACATACTATCAAGTGTTTAAATAGTTAAAAAAACTGACTCACTTGATATTTTACTTTCCAAAGGTCACCATTTTTGGGTATTTTACTTGATCACTTTAGTTGCTTTCATACAACTCATAAGCTTTCTAAATGGAAAGCTTACGTTATACTACTTTTTTTTTTTTTAAATCATAGCTGTGTACATTAGTGCAATCAAGGGGTACAATGTGCTGGTTTCATACACAATCTGAAATATTTTCATCAAACTGTTTAATATAGCCTTCATGGCATTTTCTTAGTTATTGTATGAAGACATTTGCATTCTGCATTTAGTAGGTTTCGCCTGTACCCATTCTAAGATGCACTGTAGGTGTGGCCCCACCCATTACCCTCCCTCCACTCCAACCTCCCCCCTCCCCTCCCCCCTCCTTGGCCCTTTCCCCATATTCTTATGCTATAGTTGGGTTATAGCCTTCATGTGAAAGCTATAATTAAGCTTCATAGTAGGGCTGAGTACATTGGATATGTTTTCTTCCATTATGTTATACTTCTTGATTCTAATTGCAAACATTATGTAATTGGCTTCCCTTTATAGAAGATGTGTATTTAGTTTTCTTACTTATTTCACCACATATATGCTCACTGAACCTTTGCTTGTTCTCTTATTATATTTATATCATAATTTTTTAGTATGATTATTATTATGGTTATGTAGATACTATTAAAAGGTGAGACAAGCTTTTACAGTATTTCATGATTGCTTTCCCATTTTTACTTATTTGTTTATTCATTAATTCATTCAATAAACATTTATTGATTTCCTACTTGGTGGGATATACTGTTCTAGGTGCTTGGGATGTGTCTTCCTCATGGAACATACAACAAACAATAAAGATAAAGTATATGAGGAGCTAAGTACTATGGAAAAATATTATCAGAGAGTAGAGAGGTGGAAGAGTAGAGATTAAGTTACAATTTTATTTATTTATTTATTTAGATAGTATCTTACTCTGTTGCCCTGGGTAGAGTGCCATGGCATCAGCTTAGCTCACAGCAACCTCAAATTGCTGAGTTCAAGTGATCTTGTTGCCTCAGTAGCTGGGACTACAGGCACCCACCATGACGCCCAGGAAGTTTTTCTACATTTAGTAGAGAAGGGGGTGTCACTCTTGCTCAGGATGGTCTTGAACTCCTGAGCTCCAGGGATCCACTCTTCTCAGAATCCCAGAGGGCTAGGAGTACAGGCTGAGCCCCTGTGCCAGGCCCAGGTTACAGTTTTATTTTATTTTATTTTTATTTATTTATTTATTTTTTGTTTGGTTTTTGACCAGGGCTGGGTTTGAACCCGCCACCTCTGGCATATGGGACCGGCGCCCTACTCCTTGAGCCACAGGCGCCGCCCCAGGTTACAGTTTTAAATAGAGTACCCGGCTACTTTCATTGAGAAAGTTACATTTGCACAAACATCTGTAAGAGATGAAAATGTTAGTTATTTATGTATCTAGGATAAGAATGTTCTACTCAGAGGGAACATCCAAAGCAAAAGCGGTGAGTTGGGAGTGTGTTTGGCATTTTCTAGGTACAGCAAGCAAGCCAGTTAGGCCAAAACAGATTGAGAAGTAGAGTAACAAGCCTAAGTCGAGAGAGAGTGGTGAGCGCTGCATCATGCACAGCATTGTAGGTTATGGTGAGACTGACCTGGTAACCACTTACTCGTATGTATTTATTCTCCTATAGTTAAAGTAGTTAAAGATTTTTTTTTTAATTTTCCAGGTTTTTAAATGTACTTACCACACATTTCCCCCCAAACTCACCCTATTGTGTAAATCTCCATTCATCAGATCACATATGTCCGGCGTTCTGTGAGTTTCATCCTCTTGAGGAAGCTTCAGAAGTTTTTGATCTTGCTCCATTTAGATTTATACCTGCCATATATGTTGTCTTGGGGTTTCACTTCCCCATCATCTTGAGGATTCCTTTCATATTTCTCTTTGTTGCATGACGCTTTCTGGATTCCTTGCTTTTTCTCTTTTGGATAATTTAACTGTTTTGCTGGGTCACAACTTTCTTTTACTTCCTTGTAAAGGGTTTGTGGGAAGTATAATTTTAGAAGCCTTGCATGTCTGAAAATGGCTCTGTTTTTATGATTGATTAAGTGCACAGAAATGTAGGAAGGACATACTGTATTTTGCCTTGTATAATGCATTCCCTTGTATAATGTGCACCCACGTTTTTGGCACAAACTTTCAGGAAAAAAATCTTTTATTGTATTTTTTTTAATTCAGAGTTACAGCTTAAAGATTTTAGTATATGAAAACCATCTTGAGAAACTAAAGTAGGACCTTCACATGAAAGCTATAACCCAGTTACAACCTAAGAATAGGGAGAAAGGGGAAAGGGAGGGGAGGGAGGGGGGACGGAGAGGGAAGGAGGAGGATTAATGGGATTACACCTGCGGTGCATCTTACAAGGGTATATGTGAATCCTAGTAAATGTGGAATGTAAAAGTCTTAGCAAAATAACTAAGAAAATGCTACAAAAGCTATGTTAACTAATGTGATGAAAATGTGTCAAACGATCTATGAACCAAGTGTATGGCGCCCCACGATCATACTAATGTACACAGCTATGGTTTAATAAAAATAAGTAAATTAAAAACCATCTTGACATTTTCCAAGGGATTTTTCTTTTTCTTTCTTTCTTTTTTTTTTTTTTTCAGTTTTTGGCTGGGGCTGGGTTTGAACCCACCACCTCCAGCATATGGGGCCGGCACCCTACTTCTTTGAGCCACAGGCACTGCCCTTCCGAGGAATTTTTTAATAATTTTTGTTAAAACATCAACTAGATTGCTAGCTCTTACCTAAAGTGTACAGAGAGAAATATGATGTTCTTCATTGGCTGGACATGTTTTCGTTGCAAGTTCATCATAAGTTCAATAAACTGATTTCTATGTTCCAGTGTATTATTTTACATCTGGGTATTGTTATTGCTTTCTAGAGTTACACTTTCAACTCATATTTGTGAATAAAAGAATTCAAAACATTTATATAGATATGGAATTAATTCTACCCATGTATAATGAACATCTTTATTTTTCCTTCAAAAATTTTGACAGAATGTCTACATTATACATGGCAAAATACGATAATTTGCCCATAGAATTTAGAAGATATTGCTCTGTTTTATTCTGCCTTCTAGTGTTACTCTCGAGAATTCTGTCATTCTAGTATGAGAACCGTGTTTCTTTCTCTGCTTTATGTCCCCTATTCTTTGGAATCTAAGATTTTCTTGCCCTCCCACTGTTCTGAAATTTGAGCATATTATAACTTAGGTTTATTAATATCCACAATGCTGGCCCTTTACTTTGGGTACTCATAACTCTTACTTTTTTTTTTTTTTGTTTGTTTGTTTTTATTAGATAACTCTTACTTTTGAGGGAATTCTTGGGATTCTTTCTTAGATTGTTTTTGCTCCACTGTCTTTTCTGACCCTTTTTATGTAGGGTCTCCTAGAAGTACCTTTAATGTTCTCGTTCTCTCCTATTTCCCCCTTTGTTTTTTGTTGAAAAAAGGAAGTAAAAGATTGTTTTAATTTTTTCTGTATAAATACATGGGCTTAATGAAGAAAGTTTGAAACACTTTTTGAGATCTTTTATAAGTATAATGAATTACTGAAGCATGATTCTAATTTAAAAAAATCTGTATTCTGGTTAATTTTTGCTGAAATATTTTGTTTTACTAATTCTTCTGGACCTCATCTCTTTGTTTTTTTTGAGACAAGAGTCTCACTTGGTCATCCTTGGTAGTGTGCTGTGGCGTCATAGCTGGCAGCAACCTCAAACTCTTGGGCTCTAGCAATTCTCTTGCCTCAGCCTCCCTAGTAGCTGAGACTATAGGTGCCCACCATAACGCCCACCATTTTTAGAGATGAGGTCTCGCTCTGGCTTAGGCTGGCCTCGAACCTATGAGCTCAGGCAGTACATCTGCCTTGGCCTCCCAAAAGCTTGGATTACAGGTGTGAGCCACCACGCCTAGGTGGACCTCTTCTCTTTTTTAAATCATTCATTGTGATTTTAGTTTTAATTGTTATTTTTTAATTTATACATATTATCTAAAAATATTTTGTGAGAGAAAAGGGAGTTGAAATGAATCTTCAGTGTGCCACAGGTTGTTTTGAGGATTAATTATCTAGCACATATAGATAGATGTTCAGGAAATGGTAGATATAATTATCTTGAGTCAGGTAAATGTTATAGTATTAATTTATTCCTTTTGACTTGTGTGGCTCCTGTGTTGAAGAGTTAGTTCTTACATTTTTATGAAATTTGAAGATCAGTTTCAAAGCCTGGCTAATTAAAAAAATAAAAATAACTAACTTTAATAAGTAATCTGAAATAATAATAGACTTTTATTTTGAATGTAGTTAAGTGATCATATGCAAAGTTAGAGGTCTTCACATTTTATAAAATTGAAAGTAATTGTATTCACTGCAAATAATTACAGATTTTTTTATATCAAAACTTTTCTTTTGATTATAAAATAAACACATTACAAGAAGAAGAGAATCATGGCATTTTAATTTTATTTTTTTCAACTTCTTGTATAAAGGTTGGCCCTTTAATAAATTTGCTTTAAAATTTTAGATCTTGTGTTTTCCATGCCTAGCTTCACATTAAGTCTTGGATTTAAATGTTGCTATTAGAAAGGGGCTAGAATTTGTTTTGCTGTGACAAGTTCAGCTATTTATTGTGAATTTTGTCAAGCCACGACAGTGTGACATGGCTGTACCCATGTGGAGAGTGACTTTGGTAGCACATTTTATTATGTTCAAGCAAGTATTGCACTTTGCTCTTTTAAGGCCGTTTTTGGTTTAGTTCTACTTGATTTTGTGTTTTAAAGTGTAGTTCCTAAATCCTCCTTCCTCAGCACATGTATATACTTTTTTCCTTTAAAATTCTAATCTTCTATTTCTTAAAAAGTGTATTATTCTGTTGAGTTAAAGGAATTGCCTGTGTGAAAGATTGATGAAATAGAAATCCTATTCTGTCTTTAATTGGCCTGTTTTTCAGCACTCTCATTTATTGTGGCTTGCTATGTGTAATGCACTATGTCAGGTGTTGTGGGCGATAGAAATAAAGACGGATCGAGATCTCATATTCTCGAATAGTAAATAATATTATATTATATAATATATATAATATTATATAATATATAATATTATATATAATATATAATATTATATATAATATATATTATATATAATATAATATATAATATATATTATATATAATATAATATTATATAATATTATATTGTGTGTGCAAGCATATATGTCTAGTATGTATTTCCCAACTCTAACGTACATTTTTTTCTCTTGCACTCACTCTTTCTCTTCGTGTATGTGTGTATGTGTACGTGTAAATATGTATGTACCAGAATGCAATCTAGAAAGTGAGGGGCTTAGAAAGGATGCTGTACAGTGATTTGGGGATCAAGATAAAGGGCTTATCGCTTTATTGAAGGAAGGAAAGTATGGAAGGTGGCACTTGCACTGTGATCTGGACACGATGGTCATTTCAGACAAAGTGTGAAGAGTGGCAAGAGGAAAGAAGTTACAGTGTATTTTTGGGAAATTGCAAGTGGTGTAGCTTGGTTGACACTAGAGTGTGTGTGGGAGGGGAAAGGAAGTGACGGAGTTGATGGAGGTAGGGTGTGAGAAAGGCATGTTGAGGCCAGATAATTTGGAACGGTAAGTAGCAGCTTATTCTTTAGGGATCTTTTGGGGCACTATTTATATATACCACATTTTGTTGTTCATTTCTTTTCTATTTTGATGAATGTGTCCTACTATGGTTTGAATGTGTCTCCTCCGAAATTCATGTGTTGAAACCTGATGGTCAATGTATGATGGTATTAAGGGATTAGGCAGTGAGGGCTCCTCCCTCATGAGTGGGATTAAGGCCCTCCTAGAAGAGGCTTCACAAGTAGCATTTGGCTGTCTTGCCTTTCTGCCTTCTGCCACATGAGCACCTGTTCCTAGCCTCCAGAGGAGCAGCAACAGGGTGTTATTTTGGAAGCAGAAAGTGGTCCTCACTAGACAACCAAACCCACTGGCACCTTGATCTTGGATTTCCCAGTCTTTGGAACTGTGAGAAGATAAATTTCTATTTTTCATAAGTTATCCATTCTCAGGTATTTTGGAATAGCAGTATGGAAGTACTGAGATATATCCTGCAACTCCAGTTAATGTCAGATACTTGAAGGCAGGGAGTATGTAGTGTACATCCTTGTGAAAGCCTCAGCCACTGATATAAAAGCTCTCATTATTGATAGATAATGCTCCCTCTGTGGGCACCTTGATTAACTTTTATTTCCTGAGTAAAGAGGGAAAATTATGTTTATTTTGATTTTCCTTTTCTTTTTCTTCTGTTTCATTTTGTATTCTTTATTTCTCACATTTCTGTTTTTTTTTTCTTGTCCCTTTTAAAAGAAGTCTTTTATATCTTAATGCTGGATTGTTTTTGTTTATTTGGTTTATTTCATACTGACTACTCCACAGTCTTTATTTGTTATAAAAGTCAATATTTCATTTCTTTTTTTTCCCTAGTATTATTTCAGGAGGGTAAGTAGGGTTTATTTGGGATCCTAGATTTGAAGTTATCACACAGTGAATAGTTATTACTTGATAATGTGTCATAAGTTACACTATACTTATTATTATTTTTTTCTTTTTTTTTATTGTTGGGGATTCATTGAGGGTACAATAAGCCAGGTTACACTGATTGTAATTGTTAGGTAAAGTCCCTCTTGCAATCATGTCTTGCCCCCATAAAGTGTGACACACACCAAGGCCCCACTCCCCTCCCTCCATCTCTCTTTCTGCTTCCCCCCCCCACCTTAATTGTCATTAATTGTCCTCATATCAACCCTGAGATATCATCTAACCCCAGTGAGAATGGCCCACATCACAAAATATACTTATTATTTTTAAGGCTTTCACCTTTTGGCCCAGATTCTATGCAACTGAGAGAATTTTTTTGTGGGGGGGAGTCTCTATTTAAATAAGAAGTTTGGAAACTTAAATATATTATAAGCCAAACATAGAGGGCCTCTTTTCTTGTTCCACAATAATGTACAACTCTTGGTAGCAGTCAACTTGGAGATGGATGACTGCATTTAATATTTCTGAATGAAAATTGTAAAGCAGGGAGTATGTGTAAGCGCCCTGTTATGCATGACCATGCTTTTGCTAGGTGGTGTATATTTTCCATTATGTGGCCTTTTTTTTTTTTTTTGTAGAGACAGAGTCTCACTTTATGGCCCTCGGTAGAGTACCATGGCCTCACACAGCTCACAGCAACCTCCAACTCCTGGGCTTAAGCGATTCTCTTGCCTCAGCCTCCCGAGTAGCTGGGACTACAGGCGCCCGCCACAACGCCTGGCTATTTTTGGTTGCAGTTTGGCTGGGGCCGGGTTTGAACCCGCCACCCTCAGTATATGGGGCCGGCACCCCACCGACTGAGCCACAGGTGCCGCCCATATGGCCTTCTTTTTAAATGAAAGAAGCTGAAATATTTATCATATTTTTATTTTTGGTTACTCTATTAATGTGAACATGTGATATTTATCATCCAGAAAGGTTTTATAAATGTGAAGTAAATCAGACAGAGTGGATATGGGATAAATTGGTAATATGTAAAGTCAGGGTTTTATGTAATTCATCACTTTGCCTGATGATGCAAGCATTGTTCAAGAAGAGAAATTGAGATATAGTAAATTCAGTAATATGAAACAAAAATTAATTGAGAAGCTTTTGGGATAGGCTCTATGGATATACTGATTTTGACTATTTTCTTTCTTTAACTCAGAGTCTGATGTATTTTATCCTCCTTAGACACTCAGACTATCTCATGTTTGACTATTTTCTTTCTTTACCTCGGAGTCTGATATATTTTATCCTCCTTAGACACTCAGACTGTCTCCCGCTTCCCTTTTTAAAATGCCTCCCAAAACCTCACTGCCTTCTCTTTTCTAATCTTATTTTTTTCTCTTTGCTCCATTTGTTTTCTTGGAGTTTTCCCTGATTCTGGCTGAGAACAATCTCGAACTTCCTCTGTGTTCTTAGAGAAGCAGATGGCAAACTTTCAGTACATGGTGGGTTCTGTGCGTCCTGGTGGAGGTTCACATGTAGTCCCTGGCCCTTAGGAGTTTACAGTCTTTTTAAGGAGTCATATATTCACAAATAAGAACACTTAATATGAATTAAGTTCAAGTAGAAGACTTTATGTATAGATTTTAAAATGGCATTTATTGGTTTCAGTAGTATATAGTTTTTAAAGATTTTGTTCTTCATTTTCTTGTAAATTTCTGTAGGCAAAATCTGACCTATTTGGCTTTGAATCTTCAACAGTTCCTTGATAAATACACAGAGGTAATTGGTTGTTTGAAGGTAGCTTACTTCTAGACCCTAATTTAGGTATGAACAAAGTCAGAAGGCAGAGGACATGCTTACTTTCTTGGGAGAAACTGTTCTTTTGAGAAGTCACCCATGCTGAAATTCCTTGAACATTGATTTTACATGCTTAGTTTGTTGATTTTTAATAAATGTATAAAGTTGTGCAACCAGTACTACAATTGTTTTTACATCTGTTACCCACCAAGATTCCTCATGTCTCAGTTTTGTGGATGTAGATCATACCTTGGTGAAGCTGTTATGTGTAAACAAATGAATCACAGAGAAAAAAAAAGCCCTTTAAATGGGCTTTTATTTGAACGCTTTTGTCTTTTTTAACATAATATTTGTTAAATATTTTGGAGAAGTATTTAATACTGAATAAGTATTTAATAATGAATGTTATGTTTATGCAAAAGAAGAATTCAAGCATTTGGATTATTAATTTTTTTTCTTTTAGCCAATTCTGTTTTAGACCAGTGGTTCTACAGAACTTGAAGAAGCATTTACAGAGAATGATAAGTTAGGGTTTCAGTTTGCCTTGAAGTAGGTTGTGGTCACATAGGAGTGAACTGGCTGAAGAGTAGTTAGGTAATTGTATTTACTTAAGCTAGCACTGGTAGAGACTGTTTAAGGCTCAGGAGATGGCATCAGACATGGTCTTTACAGAGCTGTTTTCTGGGAGGTGAGGAATACCTTTAAATAATGGTATGCTGAAAGGTTAAAGGCTGTGCTTCATAAACAGTGATTTACATGGCTTCTCTATTCCCCTGAACAAAACCTTAAACATTTTAAATACACAAGTTTTTTGTTTTTTTTTTTTTTTGTAGAGACAGAGTCTCACTTTATGGCCCTCGATAGAGTGCCGTGTCCTCACACAGCTCACAGCAACCTCCAACTCCTGGGCTTAAGCGATTCTCTTGCCTCAGCCTCCCGAGTAGCTGGGACTACAGGCGCCCGCCACAACGCCCGGCTATGATACACAAGTTTTTTACACTCCTGGAATTAAGGTGGTATTCCAAGTAAATACCTAGCACTTAGTGGGGGATCAAAAATGATTGTTGTGTGAATGAGCTCCCACGTGACTAGAAGCTAACTTCACAGGCACAGAATAGAAAGAAAGAGTCTGGGGCTTGGCATCTGTAGCACAGTGGTTACGGCGCCAGCCACGTGTACCGAGGCTGGCAGTTTTGAGCTCAGCCCGGGCCAGCTAAATAACAACAACTACAACAAGAAAATAGCTGGGTGCTGTGGCAGGTGCCTATAGTCCCAGCTACTTGGGAGGCTTGAGGCAAGAGAATTGCTTAAGTCCAAGAGTTTGAGGTTGCTGTGAGCTATGACGCTATAGCACTCTACTGAGGGCGGCATAGTGAGACTCTGTCTTAAAAAAAAAAAAAAAAAAAAGAGAAAGAAGAGTCTGGGAAGGGAAGCCATAGAGTGTGCAGAGGCCCACAGTCTCCTAACTCATCACCCTTGAGTAGGGAAATGGGAGTTGGTCCTGTAAATGTTCAAATTTTATCTTATGGAGAAGATAGTTTTGAGAATTACCCTACCTTGAAGGTTAAGCCAAGAGCATAGGTAAATCTTGTTTTCCTGTGAGATGTAAGTTCCATTTAGACTTATGAGATCTTTTTGAGAGCTAATCAGTGGTCTTTCATAGCCATTATGTTGCCATAAAATTGCCTTTTTCTCTGGTTTCTCGAGTCCTGTGTATTTGGTGAGACTCAGGACCTTGGTATCTGAAAAGACACACTATTGAGAGCCGGAGGAGCAGTTAGGTATCAGTTGTACCAGGAAATTTTTCATAAATTCTAACTAGATTGATAAATTTTTTCAAGGATTGCTTCTTCTGGAAAAGGAATAAATAGTTAGTTTAGTCATGGTCTTTACTGATTATCTCCCACCGCAGTGAGAAAGTGCACTTGGCCTCTAATAACGTAGCAGCTGTTGGCACTGGAGAGATTAACGGGCAGCATCGTAGCTGCAAAGTACGAATGTCAGTTAATTGAGTTGACCTTTTCTTAAGGGGTTTTTCATTTTACCTTTCAATTTCTCACTTCTCAGTATGAGAAAGTTCTTTCTTTGAGCTTGGTTTTTTGAAGAGCAATGAAGAGACCATTTTCTGTAGAGGGGCTGCATTGTGTTGGTAGATGTGCATTAAGGAACTTGCTGAGCTTCACAGACTCCTTCACAGACTCATTTTTGGTTTCACAGGCATTTGTTCTGGGGGAGTGGAGAGTCATGGTCCCATCCTATTATGTGTTTGTATTGTTCTCTGTAGGTTGGCTGGCTAATTGAGAATATGCTGTGGGTAGAGAATGTCTCACTCAGAATCATCTTGGTCCTGTTAAGTAGAAAACAGTTTTATTAATTTGTAGTATTGTGATGTAAATTTTTGGCAGCTTTATTGGTCCTTTTGCCTGTCATTGATAGAAATTAAATAATATGGAAATCAGCTTTGGCCTTATCTGTCACTCCTCATTTTGGGGATTCTTTGATAGACGGGTTAGTTCTCATTGTGTTACAGTCATACATAAGTAGACCTTTGAAATTTTTATGAAATTGTAAATCTGTTCAGCTGGTGAATCAGTCATTCTCTTCCTTCACTTCCTCTTTGAGTGTTTGGTTGTTGTTTAACTTGATGTGGTAACTGTATGTCTAAGAGAGGTAGCTATATGATTAAGTGAATTTCATTAATCTTAAGCACAATGTTTAGCACTTGTCTTATACTTTTGCCCTTGGTTATGAGAACTCTTTCAGAATCCCTCTGCAAAGATTTATGGAAATGCAGTTTTAAGAAGTTGGCCAGGCCAGCATGGTGGGTCACACCTATAGTCCTAGTACTCTTGGAGGTTGAGGCAAGTGGATTGCTTGAGCTCAGGAATTTAAGACCAGCCTGAGCAAGAGCAAGACCCTGTCTCTACTAAAAATAGAAAAACTAGCCAAGTGTAGTGGCAGGCACCTGTAGTTTCAGCTACTTGGGAGGTTGAGGCAAGAGGGTTACTCAAGCCCGGAAGTTTGAGGTTGCTGTGAGCTGTGATGCCATAGTACTCTACCTTGGAAGACAGCAAGACTCTGTGTCAAAAAAAAAAAAAAAATGTTGGCCAGATTGAATTTCATCTCATGTTAAAAATGATACTAGCTGTTGTGTATCACTCTTGAGAGTAGAGAGTTGAAAGAAGACTGTTGAGGTATCTTTAGCTTATTTCCTAGAAATGGTACAAATAGAATATTAAAAATATTATCTATTAAAATGTGTATTGGGTTAGGAGACAGGAGTCCTGAATTCTATTCTTCCCTGTATTCCTTGTTAGTGGTATAACCTCAAGGCAAGTTATTTACTTTTTCTGAACCACACTTTTTATGCCACTTCAGTGGGCACAGACCACAGGTGGTGATTTAGCAAGCTTCTCAAACACTAAGGAGGTCCAGGATAGTCTACTAAGAAGCATTTAACAAAGGAAAAGTGTGGTGGAGAGTTTGGCAGCAGGGGTTAGGGAAAGGTTCATTGTCAGGAGTACCTGACAAGTAACAGTTAGTAGGCTTGAATAGAAAGAAGGCTAGGGTTCAGAGATAAGCCTTAACTTTTCTGGGAGATTCAGTGTGAGCAAGACTTCAAAAATTAAACTGTTGTTACTGGTCTGGGTATGGTGCCTGATAGCCTGTAATCCCAGTACTTTTGGGGAGGCTGAGGCTGGAGGATCACTTTGAGCCAGAAGTTTGAGAGCAGCCTGGGCAACATGAGACTTTATCTCTACAAAAAATTGAAAAATTAGTAAGGTGTGATGGCATGCACCTGTGGTCCTCTCTACTTGATTGTCTAAGGTAGGAGAATCACATGAGCCTAGGAGTTGGAGGGTGTAGTGAAATGTGATCGGGTCACTGCGCTCTAGCTGTGGCAATATAGTGCGATCTTATCACAACACCAAAAGCTGCTACTATTAGAACAGAAAGTGGAAATTTGGCTTCAGAACCTGGGCAGTCACTTAAATCAAGATACAAGGTGGATGTGGAATGGACCACATAGGTAGATGCTAAATATACTGTGCTTTTGCACTGGAGTTGATTAAATCCATCCTAAGAACTGAGAGGGGATTAAGTCTTCACATGATTATTATTGGCATCAGCTGTGGTTGATGGCAGGCCACTGGCCAGGGCAAGAAATCTAAATTAATTTATTCATTAGTACTTTTACTGACATTCTCATTCTAGGCCATTGGCTCTTAACAAGAACAACAAAAGTACCTATTGAGAACTAAAGAAAAAAAAAATACCTAGCTGTACTCTCAAAGGCTTAATCAGGTGGGTTTGGGATGCGATCCTAGCATCTGTTTTGTTAAAAACCTCTATAGGTGATTTGGATCCTTTCCTCCTTGTAATTAAGAACCCTTTCTACTAAGGCTCTGGTAGATGTAATAGAATCAGTTGGAATATGAATAGGATATATTCTCTGGTTTTGAAGTTGCCCTTATGAGGGATAATAATATGCATCATTTTGGCTGCCATTTCCCTTCCATTGCTTGTGGCTGCCCAGAATGCTTGGTTGAGAAACACTGTGAGGCCGGGTTGTAAGGAGCTGACGTTGATGGGTGACACAGGGATAGAAGTAGCAGGTGGGTATCTCTCTTCTCTTGTCTGTCTTTGTGAGGTGGGTATCTGTGTGCAATTATGTGTTTATTCTATCTTTATAAACATTTCTTGAAAGCCTACTCTGTGTCACGCAGATTGCCAAGGCGCTGGTAGGGGGTAGGGATAACAACATGAGTAAAGCACAAGTTCATGCCATCAAGATTTGATGCCCAGAAAGAGTTTTCCACAACATAGCATTTCCTTGGCAAGATTACCCTAGTTCCTGTTCTGGCTTCAGTAACCCAGAGCATGGAATTTGTCAGCTTGCACGGAGTATATCTCATTTTTTAGTGAAAAAAAAATTCAGTGAGCAAATTTAGTATTTTATTTTCAAAACTGCAACTCAGGTGAACTAGGATAACTCATCTTGACAGACTTACGTGGGAAGTCCAAAAGTTAATGTGTAATAAGCACAGAGAGAAAAAGGGAGTTATATTTATATTAGCCACAGTAGCTGGATTTTCCATGACTACAAGGAAAGCCTTGCTAGTAGAACTTTTATATTGCAATTATCAAGAACTCCTAATTGACACATGTGCTTGTTATTTATATATGTTAACAACTAAAGAATGCGTATGCGTGTGTGTGTAGTTTTTAAACTTCACAAATGTGAAGTCCATCTGGCCCCCACCACCCAATGTGGCCTGGGACAGGCAATCAGGGCAGACACACAGTCTATATCAGGCGTCCTCAAACTTTTTAAACAGGGGGCCAATTCACTGTCCCTCAGACCGTTGGAGGGCCGGACTATAGTTTAAAAAAAAACTGTGAACAAATTCCTATGCACACTGCACATATCTTATTTTGAAGTAAAAAAACAAAACGGGAACAAATACAATCACACTGCTTCATGTGGCCCGCAGGCCGCAGTTTGAGGACGCCTGGTATCATCACATTTATTCAAGCACATTTGCCTTTGCAAAACCTGTGTGAGGCATCTGACACCCATATTGTAGTTAGGAATCCCCACCATCATCTTGGCAGCCAGGAAATCACTGCATTTTGGGTGTTATTTTCTGTTTTACTTACCCTGTCCCTCCTGTATGTGGTGAGTATATGCAGGAAGGATGGCTTTAGATGTGATATGTACAACTCTTTCTTATTTAACTTTAATTTGTGGAAAAAAAATCCATGATGTCACTGATAGTGGTTATGATAGAACTACATTTTTTACTTTTTGTGTTGACTTTAGTAAGTGAATGAAGAAAAAGATGGTATAAATGATAGATTTTGTATGCCAAAAAATCATTTGAAAGAGGTATACTAGTGTCTGACGTTTGGGATATATTTTCCACCTTATACTTTTTTTGGGGATGTTTACCACAGACATACAAATGATTTGTATACAGTCATTGCTTGATACCTGTGGGCAATATACCAAAATCCATAGATGCTCAAATTTCTGATATGAAATGGCATAGTATTTGCCTATAACCTATGCACATCTTCCTGTAAACTTAAATCATCCTTAGATTACTTATAATACCTAATACAGTGTGAATGTTTTATAAGTAGTTGTTATACTGTATTTTTTATGAAATAATAACAAGAAAAATGTCTGTCTGTTCAGTACGGATGCAGACACCCACTTTTTTAATGAGTATTTTTCATCCTCAGGTGGAATCCATGGTTATGGAGGGTTAACTGAACAATTAGTTGACCCTTGAACAACACAGGTTCGAACTTACATGAGGATTAAAAATAATATTCGCATACATATATATTAGTTATCTGAAGATTTGCAACAATTTGAAAAACTTGCAGGCAAATCACATATCCTAGAAATATTGAAAAAAATTAAGTAAAAATGTAGGACATGAATGCATTAAATATATGTGGATACTATTCTATTTTATCATTTACTGCCATAAAATATACACAAATATTCATATATTATAAAATATTGAAATTTATCAAAATTTATGTATGCACTTATAGATTGTACATATGGTGCTAGTCACAGTTGAGAAAAGTATAAACAAAGGTAAAGATGCAGTATTCAATAGCTTCATGAAATTAATTTATGGCTTTCATATGAAAGCTATAACCCAGTTATAACCTAAGAATATGGGGAAGGGGGAGAGGGAGGGAGGGGGGAGGTGTGCGGAGGGAGGGTGATTGGTGGGATTACACCTGCGGTGCATCTTACAAGGGTACATGTGAAACTTAGTAAATGTAGAATATAAATGTCTTAACACAATAACTAAGAAAATGCCAGGAAGGCTATGTTAACCAGTGTGATGAAAATGTGTCAAACGGTCTATAAAACCAGTGTATGGTGCCCCATGATCGCATTAATGTACACAGCTATGATTTAATTAAAAAAAAATTAACCACAGTACATTTTGTACTACTGTAATAATTTTGCAGCCATCTCTTGTTACTATTGGGATGAGCTCAATAGTAACAATACAAGCATTGCAAGTATTTGCTCGTGATGCTAATCATCTCTGCATCAGCAGCTGAGCAGCTCTTCTCTCCAGTAAATTGCTGATCACAGTAAAAAGTGATCTGTTGAGGTTCTTGCATATTTTTCATCATATTTAATACAACACTGTGAACATTGAATAACATCATAGGACCCTTGTGAAGTGTCACTGGTGATCCTGGAAGTATTCCAAGAAGCAGAGAAAAGTTACAATATTACAAGAAAAAGTTGCATTGCTTGATATGTACCAGAGATTGAGGCCTGCAGTTGTGGTCTGCTTTGCAGATGATTTATCTTATAAACCGACACTATGAATAAATACAAAATAGTGCTGTAAATGTATTTTCTTTCCTCGAATTTATTTTGTTGTAAGAATACAGTACATAAGTACGTATATACAAGATACATGTTTTTTTGTTTTTTTTTTGCAGTTTTTGGCCGGGGCTGGGTTTGAACCCGCCACCTCTGGCATATGGGGCCGGTGCCTTACTCCATTGAGCCATAGGCGCTGCCCACTATACAAGATATATGTTAATCAACTATGTTATCAGTAAGGTTTCCAGTCAACAGTGGACTGTTAGTAGCTAAGTTTTCATGGAGTCAAAATTTATATATGGATTTTGACCTCAGGGGAGGAGATGCCTCAACCCCCACATTTTTCAAGGGCCAACTGTCTATTGGTCTTGTATCCCATAGACTTGCTGAACTTGGTCATTAATTGTGGTAGTGTTTTAGTGAACTGCTTTGGGCCATATATATATATTCTTATAGGCAGCCTTATGCAAATTTAGGATTTTTTTTTTTCTTTTTTTTTTTCAGTTTTTGGTCTGGGCTGGGTTTGAACCTACCACCTCTGGCATATAGGGCCGGCGCCCTACTCCTTTGAGCCACAGGCACCGCCCAAATTTAGGATTTTTAACCACTTAAATGCATATGTGGTACTTTTAAATTTATATCCCTGAAGTCCTTCCTTAGCCACAACGCTATTTATATGACTGCCTTGCCTAACATCTTTTCTTGGCTAGCTCACAAGTATCTATACTCATTATATTCTAATTGCATAAAGCATTTTCCCTTTCTTCAAACCTGTTTCTTCTTCTGTATTCTTATATCTTGATGTATAATATTTCTTCCAGTCCAAAACCTCATATTTACTTTAGATAACTCTCTCATCTCATTCTTACGATCTTTAAGTCTTGCTGCTTGTTCTTTCTTAGTCTGCCTCAATTACCCCTTCCTCATTTCCGGTACCTTCCATATAGTTTAGGCACTTGACACTTCTTATCCAGTTGACTTACCAAGTATGTTACCTGCTTCCAGTTTTATCCTTTTCTAATTTATTTTCAGTTTTGTTGCTAGAAAGGAATATAGATCATAAAATACAAGTCTGATCATCTGCTTCTCTACTTAAAAATTCTTTTTTAATTCCCTTTAGCATTTGGGACAGAGATACAACTCCTTAGAAAGTATTTATTTGTTTATTGATTTATTTTCTTTTTTTAAAAATTCGTAATTTGGGGGGTGCAAATGTTTTTGTTTCCTGGATATCTTGTGGAATGCCTAAGTCAGGGCTTTACTGTGCCCAGTGTTCATTGCACCTGGCAGGTCAGTTTTGGTCTCTCACCTCCACCCTACCTCCCACCTTTTTCGTTTCCAGTGTCCTTCACATCTCTTTGTGCCCATGTATGCCCATCGTTTAGCTCCCAGTTATTAGTGAGTAATGGGAAATTTGTTTCTTCATTCCTGAGATGCTTTATATAAGTATTTAAGGTCCTTCGTAGCTTGGCCTTTAACCTCTTTAGTCTCCTGTCATAACCCTCATGTTTTCTTTGACTACACCCATAGTCAGCATACATTTTCTGTAAAGGGGCAGATGGTAAATATTTTAGGCTTTGCAGGCCATATGGTGTCTGTTACAACTACTCAACTCTTCCATTATAGTGTGAAAACAGCCAAAGACAATATACAAATGCATGAGTATGACTGAGTTTCAATAATACTTTATTTATAAGAATAGACAGTGGACTGGATTTGGTTTGGGGAGCTAGAGATAGCTGATCCCTGCTCTAGGTAACTCTAGCCATGTATGAATTCTTGTATTCTTCAAATTGTTTTTTCTAAAAAATTTCCTCATGATGATCTTAAAATGTCTTTGTTCTTTGAAGCTTTGTGCATCTTTCGTTTTTTCCCCTGTGCTTCGGATGCCCTTGATTTTTTGTTTTTGTTTGTCTCCATCTGTCTGCTATATGATGTGTGGAGTCCTTTAGACTCCATCTTTATGTTGGTAAGAGTGAGTACATTATTTTATTCAGTAGTTAGTAACTGCTGGACTGTGGCCTCTCTGAGTGCGAGTACCCTATCTTTTTTTTTAATTAAATCATAGCTGTGTACATTAATGCAATCATGGGGCACCATTCACTGGTTTTCATGCTTTTTTTTTTTTTTGGCTGGGGCTGGGTTTGAACCTGCCACCTCTGGCATATGGGACCGGCGCCCTACTCCTTGAGCCACAGGCACCGCCCTCATTCACTGGTTTTATATACCATTTGACATATGTTCATCACACTGGTTAACATGGCCTTCCTGGCGTTTTCTTAATTATTGTGTTAAGATATTTATATTCTACATTTAGTAAGTTTCACATGTACCCTTGTAAGATGCACCGTAGGTGTGGTCCTACCAATCACCCTTCCTCTGCCCATCCTCCCTCGTCCCTCCCCTCCCTCTTTCCCCTTCCCCATATTCTTAGGTTATAACTGGGTTATAGCTTTCATATGAAAGCCATAAATTAGTTTCATAGTAGGGCTGAGTACATTGGATACTTTTTCTTCCATTCTTGAGATACTTTGCTAAGAAGAATATGTTCCATCTCCATCCATGTAAACATGAAAGAGGTAAAGTCTCCATCTTTCTTTAAGGCTGCATAATATTCCATGGTGTACATATACCACAATTTGTTAATCCATTCATGGGTTGATGGGCACTTGGGATTTTTTCATGACTTAGCAATTATGAATTGGGCTGCAATAAACATTGTGGTACAAATATCTTTGTTATAATGTGATTTTTGGTCTTCTGGGTATATACCTAGTAGAGGAATTATAGGATTGAATGGCAGGTCTATTTTTAGATCTCTATGTATTCTCCAAACGTCTTTCCAAAAGAAACATATTAGTTTGCATTCCCACCAGCAGTGTAGAAGTGTTCCCTTTTCTCTATATCCACGCCAACATCTCTGGTTTTGGGATTTTGTGATATGGGCTAATCTTACTGGAGTTAGATGATATCTCAAAGTAGTTTTGATTTGCATTTCTCTGATGATTAAGGATGATGAGCATTTTTTCATATGTCTGTAGGCCGTGCAGCTGTCTTCTTCAGAGAAGTTTCTCTTCAAGTCCCTTGCCCACCCTGAGCTGGTATCACTTGTTCTTTTCTTGCTAATATGTTTGAGTTCCCTGTGGATTCTGGTTATTAAACCTTTGTTGGAGACATAACCTGCAAATATCTTCTCCCATTCTGAGGGCTGTCTGCTTGCTTTACTTATCATGTTCTTGGCTGTGCAGAAGCTTTTTAGTTTGATCAGGTCCCAGTAGTATATTTTTGAAGTGGCTTCAATTGCCCAGGGGGGGGTCCTCCTCATAAAATATTTGCCCAGGCTGATTTCTTCAAGAGTTTTCCCTACACTTTCTTCTAGTATTTTTATAGTTTCATGTCTTAAGTTTAAATCTTTAATCCAGTGAGAGTCTATCTTAGTTAATGGTGAAAGGTGTGGGTCCAGTTCGAGTACCCTATCTTAGTACTGTACCCTCAGTGCATAGCACAGTGCCTTGTATGGAGTACTTGCTGCTTAATTTTGGTTATATTGTTAAATCTACTTACTGGGCTTTGTAGTAGCATATTTTAAAAAGGGAGAAAGCAATTCTGATGTACTGGGATGTAAATTCCATGGAGGCAGGAAATTTATTTGTGTTATTTTCAATAGTCAAAATATTGCCTGACACAAATTGGTGCTCAATAGATACTTTGGAGTAAATGAATAAAAGCCTGACTTTAGAAGAATTGAAATTTAAGAGTTCACGTGGAATAGCTGTATAGATGGAAGGCCTAAAATAGTTTTTTTTTTTTTTTTCCCCAGACTTCTCTTAGATGGAATGACAGTGTCATTAACCCAGAAGCTTGTAAACTCCACGAGGGTGGGGAAAACCTGATATCTTATACAATAGTTCCTGTACTGCTAGCATGTTACCCTGTACATTTTAGATACTCTTTAAATTAATATTGAATTGACTTCAATTGAAGTTAAGATTATAAGAGAGAAATCTTAACTTTATTGAGGCTTTACTGATTATGAGATTCTTACACATACTGATTCCTAAGTCACAACAGTTCTATGAGATAGTGTTATAATTTCTGTTGTGTATATGGAGAAACCCAAGCTCCAAGAGACTTAAAAAACTTTTCCTAAAGTGACATGGCCATTAAGTGGCAAACTCATGTCTTTGATTCCCATACCTAGTAAGCTTTTCTTTGTACCAGAGGTTGGCAAACTATGGACTGTGCACCAAATCTGGCTTCTTTCCAAGCATAGATTTTTACATTTTTTAAGTGATTGAAAAAAACACTCAAAAGAAGAAAGAATATTTCATAATATATAAACATTATATGAAATTAAAATTTGTGTCCATAAATAAAGTTTTCTAAGAACACGGGCACACTTCTGTTTTTTTTTAAACATTATTTATGTTATTTTTTTCATGCTATGACATGAATGAATAGTTGTAAGAGACTAGCCCACAATACCTAACATATTTATTATCTGATCTTTATGGAAAATGATTGCTGGACTCTATGCCATGTCATTTAATATTTGGTCTAAATGTGTGTCTAGTTCTGCTTGGGTGGTACAAAGTAAAGAATATTGGAACTTTATAGATACTCCCCTACTTCTTAGTGCTAACTCATAAATTATATTTTAAGGAATTTATAGCTAGGTACCCATTCAATTTTAAATAAAATGCCCAGTTACCAAATTGCCAGGAGAATGATTTCTTTACTGAATAAAGAAGTTTAGGAAAATTTCCCATGTTTTATCTTTAATCATCATTCAGTATAATCAGTTTTCTGTGATCATGCTAAGTAGTATAATTTAATTTGACTTAAAGTGATCTGTGTCTTCCAGAGCTGAGTAATAGTTTCAAGCAAAATGTAAAGCTGTGATTCTCAAAGTATGGTCTCTGGACCAGCAGCCTCAGAATCACTGGGGAAATGGTTTGGAATGCGAATTCTTGGACTCCACTTAGACCCACTAAATTCAGCTGCTCTGGAGGAGTGGCCAGCAGTCTGGGTTTACAGGTCCTGCGGGTGATTCGGATGCCTACTTTATGTTTGAGGTTTGCTGATGTGTAGGGTCATGATTATACCAGAGTTGACCACCCCAGGGACTGTCATAAACTGCTCAACATACAGAGGTGGTCGACAGTTGTACTGGCATATACATGTGGTACCTGTCTAGTCACTGAAAATTAGGTCAACTTGAAGTGGGCATTGTAAGGACATGGTGGGCAAGGTAGGGAGATGGTCAGCTATGGGGGTTCTACAGTATATGTTTTCTAATTAGCTCTTTAATAAATGAAGATAAGCAGAATTTAAAATATGAACTAGTGGGATTTTTTTAGTAAAGAATGTTTAGGTTATACTAAAATGAATTAATATTGGGAACATTTCATTTTTTCTAAGAGGAATGGTTTCTAACTGTGAAGTAATAGGTAATTTTTTTGAGCCCTTACTGTGCCAAGGGTGGTCTTAACCATTTTAAAATTTGGGGACGTGGGCTATTCTCTTTCTTTCTTTCTTGTTGATTGTATGCCAATGTATAGTGGTTGGTCATTGGATGGCGTAACAGAAGTGTTTCTGATTTTAAACTTTCTGCTTTGGCTTTAAGGAGTTTTAAGCCACTAGATGGCACATTCTTCCAACAATTATTAGATTGAAGAACCCTCTTAATAAACTATTTATAATTCTTCTTAGAATCAGCTTTTAGAGGAACTCTTTTGTTAATTAAAAAAATTTTATTGATATGTAATTGTACATATTTATGGGGTATATGTGATATTTTAATGCATACATACATTGTATGACAATCAAGTCAGGATATTTGGATATTCTTTGCCTCAAACATTTATCATCATTTCTTTGAATTGGGAACGTTTCAGATCATCTGGTTATTTTGAAATATGTGATAAATTATTGTTAACTGCTGTTATTAATTGTGCTGTTGAACACTAGATCTTAGTCTTTTTATATAACCGTATGTTTGTCCCCATGAACTGACCTCCCTTGGTTAATTTTTAGGGCAACCCTTAACCCTCACGGCTCACCAGTCTTACGCAGGGCCTGCACTCTATCCGCTCGCCCTTTTCCTCTCGTTGCTGCCCCTCCTCTTCCCTGGTCTCTGTCTTTCTTTCTGCTCCTTTAATTCTCTCCTTCTTGTGTTTTTTTTTTTTGCTCCATCAGTCACACTTTATTTTTGTTGTCTGATACCTGTGTTCTTGCTTTGAGTTTTAGACTTCCTGAATGTCAGAGCTGGAAGGGAGTTCATCCATCATTGGTTCCACCCCTTCGTTTTTCATGTGGAAGAACTGAAGCCTGAGAGGTTAAGCCAAGGACAGAAGCTATGTCTTATTTATCTTTGTGCCACTATAGCGCTTTGCACATAGTGCCCAGATAGATGTTTCTTGCGTGAAATAACTGTGATAAACGATGTAAAGGACACAAACGTGAATTAGTCTCTGTGCTCAAATGGCTCCATGTTTAGTAATGATGGCATGATATTAAATAACTTATGTTATAGAAGGTAGACGGGGATAAGTGTCGGGAAGTAAGTGAGATAAAGTATGTGTATTATTCAGGACGTACTTGAACTTTCTGTCCTGTTACTCCGTTTGCCCTTTAGAGGCTGGTGGTACTCACTGCATTTCTTACAATTCTCTGAACACACCATTTACAGACTCATCTCTGTGCTCTTGTATGTCATGTTTCTTTGGCTTAAAACACTCTTTAACTAACCCCTTTTTCTGTTTGGGAAATTGTTTAAAGGATAAGCCTTTTGCTGGTGGCTAACCCTTTTATCAGTCTGGGAAATTGTTTAAAGGATAAGCCTTTTGCTGGTGCTACCCTGTGAAGCCTTCCCTGACCTCTTCCACCATGCAGTTAATTTGTCTTTTATGCAGTTTTTGTACCTAAGTCAAAGGTTGCTGAAGAGGTTCTGTACTGTAGTGGTTAGTGCTTACTAGTTGTTTTACCTGTGGTAGACTCTGCTTATATTTATTCCTGTACATGAATATATATCCAAGGCTGCTTAAGAAAAGGAATGGAGGGATAGAATGCAAGCTGCAAGTCCTCTAACCAGAGTACTGTACAGATACTGGTGAATTGTGAGAAGTAACAATTATACTAAAAATTGATTACAATTTATTAGAAATGGTTTTATTAGAACATTTTTTCAGTTGATTAGAACATTCCCCATTGTCTCTGACATAGTTCGTGTTTAGTAAATGTTAATGGAGTGAAAGGAATGTCTCAAGATTATATATATATAATAAAAAAATTATATATATAAAATAAAAAATATTATATATATATAAAATAAATATATGTATATTTTTTTGCAAAGATATTTGAACCTGATACCCCTAATTCCTGGAATCATGATTTTCCTTCTGTCTTTCACAAAATTTGAGGTTGAAGATTGCTGGGAAAAATAAAGCCTTTCTTTCTTAATCTCTTTTGTTTTTATTAAGGGAAGTAAACTTCTGCTAATTGCCACATATCAATGTGTTTTAGTGTGGAGAATTTAATTTGTATTATAAAAATTGTTTTACTTTATATTTTTATAGGACGATTTAAAAATAATTATTTGTTTCAAAATGTTATTCTAAAATTAAGCACTTAAAAACAAAATACTTTTCATATTTAAGAATGTAATTGTTACCACTACATGTAAGTATTCTGGATGGAGAAACTTAATTCAGCAGCAAATAACATTAGTGATATAAATTATTGTCTACAGTATTGTCTTTTTATGGAATTAGTTTCTTCAAAAATCTAATAGTTATTTCAGTATTAAGCCACAGAAGGCTCAAGATATAACTATTAATGTATAAACAACCTCAAAATGTCACAAAGCAAATTATATACTAATTTCCTTTTCAGTATTTGATTAGATTTGTGCGTTTATGAAACGTGTTAAAGGCAATTCACTGAATTATTTTCTTCTGGACTTCATTAACTGGAGAAATTTATGTGCATAATTTGGAATACTGTATCTCAATGTTCCTTTTTTTAAACTAAAAAAATAGAAAAGTACAGCGAATGATGAAATATACAGTGGTCTTTGAGTTATGATTTTTGAACTTAAGATAGTTTGATTTTACTATGGTCTGAAAGCCATACACATTCAGTAGAGACCATACTTAGACTATACAGTGTAAGACCATACGTAGACCATAAAGTATAAGACCATACTAAGACCATACTTAGACCTGGAAGTATAAGACCATACTAAGACCATACCTAGACCATACAGTGTAAGACCATTCTAAGACCATACCTAGACCATACAGCGTAAGACCATACTAAGACCATACCTAGACCATACAGCGTAAGACCATACTAAGACCATACCTAGACCATACAGTATAAGACCATAACCATACCTAGACCATACAGCGTAAGACCATACTAAGACCATACCTAGGTGGTGCATATTACAGGGGTATTTGCGAAACTTGGTAAATGTAGAATGTAAATGTTTTGGCACAGTAACTGAGATAACGCCGGAAAGGCTATGTTAACCACTGTGATAAAAATGTGTCAAATGGTTTATGCAGTGAGTGTATGATGCCCCATAATCATATCATTGTATACAGTTATGATTTAATAAAAATAAATAAATAAATAAATAAAAAAAAACCAATTTAACAATTCCAAATATATATAAAAACATTTAAAAATTAAAAAAAAAAAAAAAAAAGACCATACCTAGACCATACAGTATAAGACCATACTAAGACCATACCTAGACCATACAGCGTAAGACCATACTAAGACCATACCTAGACCATACAGCGTGAGACCATACTAAGACCATACCTAGACCATACAGTATAAGACCATACTAAGACCATACCTAGACCATACAGCGTAAGACCATACTAAGACCATACCTAGACCATACAGTGTAAGACCATACTAAGACCATACCTAGACCATACAGCGTAAGACCATACTAAGACCATACCTAGACCATACAGTGTAAGACCATACTAAGACCATACCTAGACCATACAGTGTAAGACCATACTAAGATCATACCTAGACCATACAGTGTAAGACCATACTAAGACCATACCTAGACCATACAGCGTAAGACCATACTAAGACCATACCTAGACCATACAGCGTAAGACCATACTAAGACCATACCTAGACCATACAGTGTAAGACCATACTAAGATCATACCTAGACCATACAGTGTAAGACCATACTAAGACCATACCTAGACCATACAGTGTAAGACCATACTAAGACCATACCTAGACCATACAGTGTAAGACCATACTAAGACCATACCTAGACCATACAGCGTAAGACCATACTAAGACCATACCTAGACCATACAGCGTAAGACCATACTAAGACCATACCTAGACCATACAGCGTAAGACCATACTAAGACCATACCTAGACCATACAGCGTAAGACCATACTAAGACCATACCTAGACCATACAGCGTAAGACCATACTAAGACCATACCTAGACCATACAGCGTAAGACCATACTAAGACCATACCTAGACCATACAGCGTAAGACCATACTAAGACCATACCTAGACCATACAGTGTAAGACCATACTAAGACCATACCTAGACCATACAGTATAAGACCATACTAAGACCATACCTAGACCATACAGCGTAAGACCATACTAAGACCATACCTAGACCATACAGCGTAAGACCATACTAAGATCATACCTAGACCATACAGCGTAAGACCATACTAAGACCATACCTAGACCATACAGCGTAAGACCATACTAAGACCATACCTAGACCATACAGTGTAAGACCATACTAAGATCATACCTAGACCATACAGCGTAAGACCATACTAAGACCATACCTAGACCATACAGTGTAAGACCATACTAAGATCATACCTAGACCATACAGCGTAAGACCATACTAAGACCATACCTAGACCATACAGTGTAAGACCATACTAAGATCATACCTAGACCATACAGTGTAAGACCATACTAAGACCATACCTAGACCATACTTTGTTTTACTTCCTTTTCTCTAAATGCCACTATCATGATTTTGGTATGTGACTTTCTGATATATATTTTTATTTTGTTCCCTTTATATTGTGTATGTTTCCTTGAATAATTTATTGTATTTGTTTATCCATACTTTTAAAACATTTTAAATATTTCTAATTTTCCAGCATAATAAATAGTGCTGTACACAATATTCTTTTACCAAGAGATGAATATACCTGTGCAAGCATTTCTCCTTAGTTTCCTTGGAACAGAGTTGGTGGGATAGTTAGTTGTGTACATTTATTTGATATTGTCAGGTTGCTTCAAAATGATTGCTTCAACTTGTAGTGTTATCACTAGTTCACGAGAGTTACTATGTCCTAAACGTTCTAGAGAGTAGTTGGTGTAAATCTGTGTTATTTTAATCTGCATTATTGGCTTTTGGATTTCTTTTTGTGTGACTTGCTATTGCTGATTCTTTTTCCATTTTTATTTTGAAGTCGTGGGAGATCTTTATAAATTCTGCCTACAAATACTTTGTTAGTTTTGTGTGTTATAAATAATTTATCTCAGTGGGCAATTTGTCTTTTTATTTTATGGATAGACATTTTAAATTTTGACACAGTCAAATCAGAAGGAGGATGTCTTAAAGGCATTAGAGTAGGAAAATATTTATAGGTCAAGGTGTACAAAGCCCAGCTCTTTTAAGGAAAGATTGATCAGTGTGAATTGAGTTGGTTCTTCTTAGAACTCTACTCTCCACTGGGAATTTTATGTTTGCCTAAGTTCTATTAAATTAGTTTATTCAGTTCTATGAAAAATTCTGCCAGGATCTTATGTGAAATTATATTCAATTTATAAATTAATTTAAGAAGAAATGACATCTTTTAGGTATTGAGAGTTCACCAAAGAACGTGGCATTTCTCTCTCTCTCTTCATTCGTATCTCTTGCATCTCTTAATGTCTCTCGGTATAAGAGATACAACAGTAAATTAATGGAACAAATCAACATGTTGAATTTGGGTTGATAATCTTTGGCATGAATAACTCAAGATAACCCTTCAGTAGGTTTACATTGGCTTATCATCTTCAGATTGGGCTGTCATCTTTTGTACCACTTATTTCCATCCTCCCAGCTGCTCTTCGTTTTATTTGCCCTCTAAGGGAGAGTGAGCTTTTGAATGTGGAGAGCATACGTGTTTGTCTCTGGACACTCAACACCCTGCACATTGCCTTACGTACTGCGCTGCCAGTTACCTGTTTTGTGAATACGTGGGTGAAGTCATCTCAGTTTCTTCCCCTTTAAAAACTCATGAGCACCATTCCTGCTTGCATGTGTGGACACATATGCGTTCTTACAGCTGGAGTACCAGTGTCCCAAAGCTGCCCTACCATCTGGGGGGATCAACATATGATTCGTTTCATCATTCTGTTTCTTATCTCTGGCATGAATGAGAGAAAGGTTGGAAGTGGATGATGAATCTCTTTCATTCTCAGTTATTTACCCCATTTTAACCAATTCTACCTATGCACAGTCATGATTTTAACAGAATTTATAGAGAGGAAGTATCTTCTAGTATTGAGACCAGGAGATCAGAAATCGGGATTCACAGTTCTATAGCCCCTGCTATATTCAGGTGACTTAAAATTTCATACATATATTAACAAATATAATTAATATGAAAGTTTTATATTATAAATATATTAATGTATTTATTATATATGTTGTTAATATAAAGATATGTTTTGTGTATTGATAGAGGGGAATTATTTGTTATCAGTGAACTGTTTGGCCTTTGGGAATGTGTTGAATTCTCAGTGATGTTATTTTTATTATAATTTTAAGACTACTAGTTTTTAAAGGTATATTTTATGGGTCACATTTTATGATCGAAAATCATTGTGATTAAATTCTACACTCTGGATACCCAAATTACTTCTTATGTATGTCCCTGCTTATTCACAGGAGTTTTTCCTAAGAAATGGACTTAAAAATGTCTTTATGGAAAATTTGAAGCATGTACAAAAATAGAATCATAAACCAACTCCTAGTCTGCTGTTCAGTTTCAATGATAAAGTTATAGCTAATTTCATTTTTATCTATAACCCTGCCATCCCCCCTTCCCTGGATATTTTTTTTTTGAAGTAAATCGTAGCATATTATTTTGTAAGTGCTTCAGTGTGCATTTCTACAAAGTAAGAACTCTAAAACATGAACGTGATGCCATTCTCATATCCCAAAATAATTAATAATAATTTGCCAATATTTTCAGATATCCAGACTGTATTCTCTTTTAGTTCAATGATCTACCCTCCATTTTCTCCCTCTGTTGCTCTTTTTCTGAGTGTATGTGTTGTGATGGAATCAGGTCATTTATTTTGTATTTTTCCCATCTAAATTTTGTCGATTGTATCATTCTATGTTTCTTAAAGTATTTTTCTTTTTTATCTGTATTTCCTCCAGGTTGAGAGTTAGATTCAGAGGGATAGTAGGATTTTATCTGCTGGATATACCTTGTTTGGGGGAAATATTTTACTGTAATAAAATCATTTGAACAATGAATGCTCTGAGCAAATAATATTTGTACTATTAGCTTGACTTTGGATTCAAATCTCTTTTGCCCTGGTAAACGAGGTTAATTATGTGTTAGCTCTGAGGATTTGCCTAGGGAGTAGGAACAGCTCAAATAGTTTGCTTCCTACTATCATGGCAACATTTTTTGGTTCTCATTTGTTGTGATAGAAATATGTTAGTGCTGTATATAAAATCAATAAGATAGTGCCTTTGAGTGAAGGCTCAAGTTGTATTTCTGTGAATAAAGTACATTTACATGACTTTAAGGATTTTCAGATTTTGATTTGGACTAAGTTGATGGTTAAACCTGGAAGGGTTTTTATGTACTTTTGAAATTTTTATATCTAAGAATATATTGTACAGATGAGTTCTTTTATTGTTATTAGCTTAGTTCATAAATACATGGTAGAAAGCAAGTGGTTAAATGAGAAGAGAACTTTTGATGGAATTAGAGTTTAATGGTCATCTGGGTCATGGGGATGGGAAAGAAACAGATGTATGTTGGTTTTCTTCCACTGCTCTAACAAATTATCACAACTTAGTGCCATGAAGCAAATTTATTATCTTAATAGTTCTAGAGGTCAGAAATCAGAAATGGCTCTCCCTAGGCTAAAATCAAGGTGTCAGCTGGGCTCAGGAGGAGAATCTGTTTTGTTGTCTTCGACTGCTCCTAAAAGCTGCCCAGATTCCTTGGATCCTGGTTCCTTCCACCTTCAAAGCCAGCAATGGCCAGTGAGTCTCACAGTGCATTTCTCTGACACTGACTCTTCTGCAGCGCCCCACTCGCACCCCCCTCCCACTTTTAAGGATCCTTGTGATTACACTGGGATAATCCAAGATGATCTCCCTTTATTTATTTATTTATTTATTTTTCAGTTTTTTTTTTTTTTTTATTGTTGGGGATTCATTGAGGGTACAATAAGCCAGGTTACACTGATTGCAATTGTTAGGTAAAGTCCCTCTTGCAATCATGTCTTGCCCCCATAAAGTGTGACACACACCAAGGCCCCACCCCCCTCCCTCCGTCCCTCTTTCTGCTTCCCTCCCCATAACCTTAATTGTCATTAATCGTCCTCATATCAAAATTGAGTACATAGGATTCATGCTTCTCCATTCTTGTGATGCTTTACTAAGAATAATGTCTTCCACTTCCATCCAGGTTAATACGCAGGATGTAAAGTCTCCATTTTTTTTAATGGCTGAATAGTATTCCATGGTATACATATACCACAGCTTGTTAATCCATTCCTGGGTTGGTGGGCATTTAGGCTGTTTCCACATTTTGGCGATTGTAAATTGAGCTGCAGTAAACAGTCTAGTACAAGTGTCCTTATGATAAAAGGATTTTTTTCCCTTCTGGGTAGATGGGAAAGGATATTTGCATATTTTCAATCAGACAAAAGCTTGATAACTAGGATCTATAGAGAACTCAAATTAATCCACGTGAAAAAAGCCAACAATCCCATAGATCAATGGGCAAGAGACATGAATAGAACTTTCTCTAAAGATGACAGATGAATGGCTAACAAACACATGAAAAAATGTTCATCATTTCTATATATTAGAGAAATGCAAATCAAAACAACCCTGAGATATCATCTAACCCCAGTGAGAATGGCCCACATCACAAAATCTCAAAACTGCAGATGCTGGCGTGGATGTGGAGAGAAGGGAACACTTTTCCACTGCTGGTGGGACTGCAAACTAGTACAACCTTTCTGGAAGGAAGTATGGAGAAACCTCAAAGCACTCAACCTAGACCTCCCATTTGATCTCCCTTTATTAAGGTCAGTCCATTAGATGGAATCTTAATTCCATCTGCAACTTTAAATCCATGTCAGGTTGCAGACCCAGAGACTCCAGGAAGGACACATATCTTTTGGTTAGCCATTTTTTGCCCACCACACAAGGTGAGCAGAATTAACAGAAGGCAGGTATTAGGGTTTTTTATGCCATTGGGCATACCCCTCTGCTGGTTACTGGTCTGTGAAACTTTAGTTAACGCAATCATATAACTGAGTCAGTCTTTTGGTATGCCAACACTAAGGAGACTTATGATGTAAAGGGAGTTGGGTGTTGTGTTCTGCCATTTGGGGCAGTGGTCCATTGTGTGGGGGAGAGTACCATGCGGATGTGGCCAGGGAAGCCTCTCCCTGTCCTCTCCCTTAGGTAGTAGGCAGTTCCCAAAGTGCTGAGAAAACTTTTTTTTTTTCTTAATTTCAGGTTAATGTAAGTATATATAGTAATTTTGGTTTTCTTCATGAAGGTGACTATTTCTGCTCCTTCTGTTGGTTTTCTGTTGTTCATATTTGCAGTTTATCAGTTATTTATATTTTTCTCTTTTTTAGACTTTTACTGGTTGGTGGCTGTGAAACTGTAGAAGTGGGCATGTCAAAAGCTTCTAGCTGTGGCCTTTCTGCCTGGAGAGTGCTCTCAGGATCACCTTATTATAAGCAAGTTACTAATAGTGGAGACAAGGTTACCGTGGTAAGTATTAGTTGGTAGTATTTTGCTTTGCTAATAAGTCCTAGACAAATAAACCCTTTGTAAGATATAGAGGAGTGAATAATTTTGTCTTAATGAGGAAAATGGATTATGGTGCTGTAGTTTTAGTACTTTCAAATATCAAATTTAACTAAAGCTATATTATGTTTAGCTTGGACTCATTTTTAATGACAATTTTTTTTCAGGTATTAGATAAACAACCTAGCAGAGGACAAGTTATTTGCATTTTCTTGTTTAGACATAAACATTTAATAAGCACTTCTTATGTCTTGGCAAACGTTTGAAATGCATTATCTCACAGAACTCTTAAGTAACCTTTTAAGGTAGGTGTTATTACTAGACTAAGTCTATTGGGGAGAAAAGTGAAATATAGTTAAGTAAGTTGCTTTGGGTCACCCAGCTAGTAAGTTGGCAGAATTTGAGTACAAACTCTGACAGAAGTTCCTCGTTCCAAGTTCTTCACTACTGTGGTATACTTGCTTACATGTTGTTTTGTATTTATATTAACTACTCTTCCATCCATTCATTTATTCATTCTGTAATTATTTATTGAGCTTCTGTTTTGTGTCAGACACTCCTTTAGGCTGTAATGGTCACAATAAGCTAGGCTCTGTTGTGATAATTCAGATAGTCATATAAATAAGCAAATGAAAAGTCCTAAAATTTCTATGGCTTACCACGTAAATATTTTTTTCTTATTTATGGCAAAGCCTAGGGTCAATAACATGACCTTCCTGGGCAGCTCATTCCGTGGAGGCTGGTAACCTCTTGAGGTCCTATCTGTCAATTTATGGCCTTAGGAAGGGCAGAGAGGGATAAAAGGTAGAACTTTATTACAGACTGAGACATCCCCCTGATCATAGCTGACTTACTACGTTATAGTCCCTCCTAACCCCTAGGGACTAGGGAGCAGTTTTCTGGGTGCCTAGAAAGGTGAGAAAAAGTAAATATTGGTGGATACTAATTGTGTTTGTTGTATTGGTCACAATATAGTCTTACATATCTTGGTTATCTGTGTAAACTGCATGAAAGCAAGCAGTTGTCAAAGTTATGCACCTTGTGGTTATCACATTGCCTGGTATGTAGTGGGCACCATTCCTGAATGTTTTTTAAGTGTGGGAAGAAAACAAGAAATTAAAAGTGAAGCACAACATAAATGAATGTATTACGCCATTTGTTTTGATAATGAACATATTTGTCCCTAGTCAGCTCATGCAAAAGTTATACTGGTATTTCATGTTTTATTCCAACTTTTCTGTTGCTATGAAATTTGTCATGATTAAAGGTTGAGGAAAAAAAACAAATGAGTGTGGAAGATACAAGGAGAGATGACATAGGTAAGCTGTGAAAGTGTTTTGGGGCAGTGTGATCAAGGATGCATTAGTCACCAACTGGGCCAGCAGAGGGGAAGTCACAGAGTCATGTACTAGGGAACCTTTTTTTCCTTGGCTTCTTTGACTTCTCCTGTGCTCTTTCCCTTTGCTGTTTACTGAAGTATTAAAATCTGTTCTGCTATGTATGGTCCTTCTCTCTTTGGCCTGAGGCTTCAGTATTGCAGTCTTTGAAAAGAAAATTGCTTGTGCACTGGCAAAATAGGTGCGGAGAAATATTGAATTGCAAATTGAATGCTCTGCTGTATGATTAACTTCTTGAAATGCTGCAAGTGTGTTTTAATTATGTTAGTGGCTGTGTCTTCCAGCGAAACTTACAATCATTGTACATAGCCTTTCCTCACCTCAAAGTAATTGGCAGATACTGTTCTCATCGAGCCTCCTCATATGGTTTGTTTAAGGTTGCTGTGGTGTTGGGTAGGTATTGACCGGCAAATGTTGATGACACATACATTCTAGTCTTTCACAAGGCCTGTAGGTTATAAAAGAGACTGTGTAAAATTCAATATATGCATTGGCCAAAGCTTCCAAATTAATGTTAGTGTCATCTTTGGGAGGTCGTTTTATTTATTTACTTTTTCAACATTTTATCCCTGCTCTAGGTATTAGGAACATAAAGATAGTGGTAGTAGGCCTCAGGGGTTTATTGTATATTGGAGGAGCTATGTCCACAAATAAGTGCAAAAGCTGTAATAGGTACCAGATTAGAATTCAGTCACTGGTACAAAGGTACAGCCCAGGCTCTGGAGTCAGAAGGCTGCTGTTTGAATTCTACCTTATTACTTACAACAGGTGTTTTAAGGCTTTTACCAGGATCAAATGAGGTAATAAATGTGAAGGCACCTTTCATTAACTGAAAGATGATCTACACTTGTTAATAATCATTGTCTATTTGTGATTTTTAAGGTCAACATTGTGGAAAAAAGTCTACAAAAATGAATAGAATTGACTGAATTTATTATTATTGCTGCCTTTGCTTCTTCGGTATAGAATCTTATGGGAAGAAAACAGGCTTTTTGGAATCCTGTTTTCCTGGGAAATAAAATAGAAGTAATTAGAATATTTCTGTAATAGTCTATATCCTGCTTTCGTTTATGCCCATATTTTGCATCTTTTCTCTTGTCCGTATAGATGAACTATCCTTGTTCTAGGGAAGGCCCATCTTTTCATTTCTCTACTACATTTCCCATTCTTCCGTACTGAAAGATAAATTTACCTACATCATGAATTTTGTTATCTTTTAGATTTATCAGCATACAACATACTTTTATTTTTCCCATCATAAATAACTTCTTAGATTGCACTTTGCCCTCTCGCTGCCACCCCGTTTCTTTCCCATTCTTTAAAATGTTTAAGAGTTGCCTATACTTGTTTCTTATTCCTCTTTCTAGTCTCTCTTCAATTCACTTGAATGAGAATTTACCTCTGTGATTCCACTGAAATTATTCTTATTGATGTTATCAATGTTTTCTGTATTTTTCCAGGTTATCAGTTTTATTGGTATGCTTTAACTCCTTCTAGTTGTTTAGACAAAACCAGTCAGCTTATTCTGTTTTCCTTTTCCTTTCTCCTCCCATTTTTTAGTTGTATTACTTGTATTTTGCTGTACACATAATGTTTGCGCCTTGGTTTCTACTTTCATACTTAACTTTCTTTAGTCTTAGATGTCCATGTATATATTTTAAATTGGTAGTTTGGATCTTTCTCTGAAGTTTTCCCAGTTGTTATCATGGTTGGATGAAACTACTCTCTAGTAGATTTCTTTTTCTTTCTCTAGTAGATGTTTTGACAGGGGCTCGTAGATGATGAGTTCGTTAAATTTTCATGGGTTCAAAATTGTTTTTCTGAGGCCTTGATATCTAAAAGAAAGCTTGTCTGCATATAAAATCCTTGGTTCGCCTTTTTTTTTTTCCATTAAACTTTTAAAATGTTACTCTGTTGTTTTGCTATCTATGTGGGATTTCAAAATTCTGATAAATTATTTCTTCTTTGCATGTCATTTGTTTATTGTTCCTAGAATTTTTGAGGTTTACTTTATCTTTGAAATCTAATACCTTTCCTAGGATGTTGGAGTTGATCATTCTGGGTTAATTTTTACAGAAATGAGTTGACTCTTTTTTTAATTTATAGATTAAGATCTTTCTCTATTTCAGGAAAGTTTTTTGGATTATAATTTTAAACATTAATTCTGTGCTTTGGTTTTGTTTTTCTTCTTCAGGTACTCTGATAATTCATATATTGTTGCTTTTTACTGTCTCCTCTTCCAGTATTTTTTGACTCTTTTTTATCTATTTCTTTTTCACATTTCCTTTTTACCTTTCCTCTCTTTTTCATTTTTCTCTTGTTTTCGTGTGTTTAAAGCCTCTTACAAAATTTACATTTGAATGCCTTTTTAAATTATTCTTCATTTTTGAGAAGCATTGTCTTTTTCTTATATTTCTTTCCTGAATTTATTAAATCTTTTAGTAGCTACTTTAAAAATTTTCTTGTTTAATTCTATTCTTAGTTATTAATTTCTCATTGAGGGTATTTTTTCAAGTTTTCCATATCCTTGAATGCTTGTTTGAGCATATTTAGTTGTGTTTGGAGTGTTAAAGTTTCTTTTGCTTTAAGCTTTTTTTTTTGTGGGATGGGGAGGAATGATTTCCTTTTGTTGATATGGTTGACTTTTGTCTTCTGATTTTCTTTTTTTTTTTTTTTTTTAATTTTTTTATTAAATCATAAGTGTATACAATGATATGATTATGGGGCATCATACACTCACTTCATAAACCATTTGACACATTTTTATCCCAGTGGTTAACATAGCCTTTCCGGCATTATCTCAGTTACTGTGCCAAAACATTTATATTCTACATTTACCAAGTTTCGCAAATACCCCTGTAATGTGCACCACAGGTGTGATCCCACCGATTCCCCTCCCTCTACCCACCCCCCTTTCCCACTTCCCCCTATTGTTAAGTTGTAGCTGGGTTATAGCTTTCATGTGAGAGTCCCAAATTAGTTTCAAAAATATGGAACGCTTCACGAATTTGCGTATCATCCTTGCGCAGGGGCCATGCTAATCTTCTCTGTATCGTTCCAATTTTAGTATATGTGCTGCCGAAGCGAGCACTTGTCTTCTGATTTTCTATAAAGTATTTGTGAATCTTTTTCCTGTTTGTTTTTATGATATTGCAGTGCTTTAAGAGATCTGTAGCTTAATGGTGCCCTCTTTTTTCAGGATAGCAACATTCAAATTCTCTAGCAGGTTTTTTGCTTCAGTTTTGGTGGGCGGAGGAGGTGTGAGTGCTCTGATGTTCTGCCTCTTTTTTGTCTTGCAGCACACTTAATTTCCCCTTGTGACTTTTTTCTCCTTCACAGCTCAATTGGCAAAAGGTGCTTCTTCCTTTTTGCCAGGATTCCCTCAGAAGCTATCCGTATGTTTGGGAAAGTACCTCTCCAAATCACACCTGTACGCTTATGCCCCTTCCCTGCGGTCCATGTCTGATCAATCTGTATGCTTGTCTGCTATTTTCAGACTCATCTTGGACTTTATCTTAGCTCTGGTTTTAGATGGACCCTAGACTTCTTTGATAATTACCTCTGACCTCCGTGGGCCCTGTAGAATTTTTTCCATCTGCTTTTGCTAACCTACCAGCAAGCCTTATAGTGGACCACAGTGGGGGCCAGTGAAGACTCAGGTTGGCAGCCCTCAGATTTAGTGATTTTTTTCCTTTTACTTACAGATATTTTGAAGTTTAGGTTATCTTCTATCTTCAAGTTAAGCTGAGAGCATGGTTTTTATATAGGTTTATTTTCCTCATCTTGTTCTTTATTGTTTTTGGAGGAGCTATTGGAAGATGTGTAGTTAGGCCGTCCCAAATTTCTTAACCTACTTGGAAGTTCTGATGGCAGAATTTTTTTTTTTTTTATCGTTGGGGATTCATTGAGGGTACAATAAGCCAGGTTACACTGATCTGATGGCAGAATTTTTAACCTTAACACAGCAGTACCCTCCTTTGCTTTTTTTTTTTTTTTAAATTGAGCTAAAATTCATAAACATGTAATTATCCATACCCTATTTTAAGGTGTATAATCCAGTGGCATTAAGTATATTCTCTGTGTTCCGAGACTGGTTCAAGACATTTTTATCACTCCAAAGGGAGCCAGTAAGCAGCCACTCACTGTTCACTCACTCACTCACCGTTGACTCACTTACTCACTGTTCACTCACTCACCTCCCCCCCCACATCCTGGCATCCATTCATCCGCTTTCTGTTTGGATGAATGTACCCATTCCGAATGTTTCCTATAGATGGAGTAATACAATGTGTGGCCTTTTGAATCTGACTTCTTTCACTTACCATAATACTATTAGACCATATTGTAGCATATATGCTACTTACTCCTTTTTACGCGTGAATAATATTCGATCACACAGATATGCTACATATTGTTTATTCATTTTTTAGTTAATGGACATTTGAGTTACTTTTGCTTTTTGGCTATTGTGACTAGAGTTGCTATGAATATTCATGTATAAATATTTGTTAGAATACCTATTTTCAACTCTTTTGTGTGTAAACGTACTATAGAATTACTGGATCTTGTGATAACTTTATGTTTAACTTTTGAGGAACTTCCAAACTTTTTCCATAGTGGCTGTACCATTTTATGTTCCCATCCACAATGTATGAAAGTTCTAAACTGTCTACGTCTTCAGTAATGCTCTTTAGTTTCCTTTTTTTAATGCAATCATCCCTCCTTCTTTTCTGTATTTCTTTTTTGTTTTCCTAAGTATATTTCTTAAGTCTAGGGACAAAACTGATCTTGTGTTACACAAAATTATTTCATAATGATGAATATTCTTTATGCTGCTTTTCAATTATTAGATCAATTCTTTTTTTTTTTTTTTGGCCGGGGCTGGGTTTGAACCCGCCACCTCCGGCATATGGGACCAGTGCCCTACCCCTTTGAGCCACAGGTGCCGCCCATTTGATCAATTCTTAATGGATACAGTTTTTGCTGGCAGTGTTGGCCTTGTCCATGTTGATGGTAGGACAGAATGGTAACTTGAGGCAGCCTCAGCTGAGAAGAGCTTGTAGTAGATTCTAATTTGCATAAATTATACTAGATTTGTTAATTATATATTTTAAAATTTTGATTCTGAATATATATTGTAAGAGTTTACTGCTTGCTAGATTTTTTTTAAACAAAAACATTTTGCTAAGATCCTTGACATTTGTTGTTGATTTTATTAATTATTTTTAAAAATACTGTATTTGCCATAATTTTTATTTCATGATAAAAGGACTTTCATTCCATCTTTCTTCATATGATGTGCATTTATTTTGTAGGTACCAAAGACACTGGGGTTATTAAGGATGTTAAGTGTCAAGTTCTACAGTCACCAGGGACGAGAACAGGTAAGGCAGACTGACGGATGTTGTGCTTCACCAGTATTTTCACTGGAGTGCTTTTAAGGTCAAAGTTGAATAAACCTCTGAGCTGTATGTGGAAACCTAAAAAACAAACAAAATTAAATGAACTTTGTATATTCTAGATTTTCATCTTTGTGTCCATAATTAAACACTCTGTGGGTGTATTCTTTAGTAAGAATTTACAGAGTTGTTTGCTGAAGATTTGTGTATTTTACTGTGATGCTGTGTATCAGGAAGGGAGGAGGCGGGAGGTGGGGGTTATAGTATACAGCATATCTCTTGGGGCGGGACACAACTATAAGAGGAGCTTTGCCTAACAAATGCAAACAGTGTAACCTAATTCTTTGTACCCTCAATGAACCAGAAACAAGAAAAAAAAATTATAGAGAATGTACCTAGTCCTTTTGGATTCTGGAAATGTAGTTTAAAAAATTCTCCTGGAAAATTACAATTTTAGAATTTCTTGTTTTATCTTTAAAAATTTCATGAACTTTGTATCCTTGTCCATAATGTATCCTTTTTTGATTTGTTTTAAAATAATAAAAAAAAATTCGTCTCCAAATCTGAAGGTATTGATGCTCTAAGAAAAATAAGCCTCCTTGACCCTGGGTTTTAAGTACTGTTGTTTCACTGTTCTCTTACTTAGTGGGAGAAGCGTGGATGCATGGCAAGGATGTTGTACAGTTTCGTCCTGAATATAAATGAAACACTTTGGAACTGCCTCTGAGGGAGCTGGTTGCATTTGCTGTGTGGCTTTCATAAGAGTCTTGACCTGCATGGGAGTATCAAATCATATCTTGGGGAAGACCAAATAATCTAATTTTTCTATTTCTTCAATTTCTTTCCCCATGGAAATTGCTGATATGAAAAGTTAGCCCTCTGTATCCGTGGGTTCTGTATTCCTTGAATGATGGATTTTTGACCTACTACTGTTTGAATCTGAGGATGTGGAACCAGTGGGTACAGAGGGCTGTGTGTGCTATACTTTTATTGTTATTTTAGAGTCTGTTTTTTCTACTTATTAAAAAAAAAATTAACTGTAAAACAAGCTCAGGCAGGTCCTTCAGGAAGTATTCCCAAAGAAGGTATTGTTGCCACAGGTATGACAACTCCATGCGTGTTATTGCCCCTGAAGACCTTCCAGTGGGAAGGCAGGTGGAGGTGGAAAGTGGTGATAGTTATTATTCTCACCCTGTGTAGGCCTACGTTAATGTGTATTTGACTTAGTTTTTAATAATAAAGTTTATTAAAGTTTGTGCAGTGGCTTATTCTAGTCATCTTAGAACTCTGGGAGTCCGAGGTGGGTGGATCGCATGAGCTCAGGAGTTCGAGACCAACCTAAAGCAAAGAATGTGACCCCATCTACTATTTTTCAACTAAAAATAGAAAAACCAGCCAGGCATTGTGGGGTAGGTGCCTGGAGTTTTAGCTACATGGGAGGCTGAGGCAAGAGGATTGCTTGAACCCAGGAGTTTAAGGTTGTTTGTGAGCTATGATGCCATGGCACTTCACCCAGGATGACAGAGTAAGACTCTATCTCAAAAAAAAAGAAAGAAAGAAAATGAGCTGAGTGTAGTGTCTCCTGCCTATGTCCCATACACTTAAGAGGTTGAAGCTGAGAGGCTTGCTTGAGTTCAGGAATTTGAGGCCACAATGAGCTATGCCACTGAACTCCAGCTTGAGCAACAGAGCAAGAGTCCATCTTGGAAAAAAAAAAAAAAAGGTAAAAAAATTTATTTTAAAATAAGTACAAAGTAAGGTTATAAAGAAAGAAAATATTTCTGTACAGCTATATAATGTGTTGATACACAAATACTAACCTTCATGTTCCAGTTGCCTATAGCATTCAGTAGGGTAACATGCTGTAGCCTAGGAGCAGTAGGGTGGAACCTATAGCCTAGATGTGTAGTGACTTCTTCACTAAGTTTGTGTAAATACATTCTGTGATGTTCACACAACCACATTGCTTTAGTAATGCATTTCTCAGAATGTATCCTTGTTGTTAAGGGACATGTAAATATACTATAATTTTGGAGCTGAAACTGTTCACAGAGATTATGAAATAATTCCTCCTTATTGTGAACATTTTTTAATTTTCAAGCATTTACACAACATTTCTCAGGGAGTTTGCATTACCTATACTGGTATTATGATGGTTGGTTGGTTGATTTAGAGACAATCTCACTCTGTCACCCTGGGTAGACTGCTGTGATATCATAGCTCACAGCAACCTCAAACTCAGGGTTTCAAGTGATCCCCTGGCCTCAGCCTCCCAAGTACCTGGGATTACAGGCACTCACTGCAATGCCCAGCTAGTTTTTTCTCTTTTTAGTAGACGGGGTCTTGCTTTTGCTCAGTCTGGTCTGACACTTCTGAGCTCAGGCAGTCCTCCACCTGGGCCTCCCAGAGTGCTAAGTTTATAGGCACGATCCACCGTGCCTGGCTATAATGCCTATTTTATTGATAAAGAAATTTTAAGCCTCAAGATAAATGACTTATTTAAACTCACTTACCTAGACAGTGTCAAAGAAGGGTTTGGTCTCAGGTTGGCTTGTGGTTCGGTGTTTTTTTTCACTACCTCTAGTTGGCTATTGGCTAAACCCTTAGTTGGACAATTAGAGAAACAGAGACCAAGATGTTTTGTATTGTAAAATAGCCAAAATTGTAAATTACTTATCTCAGAAAGAATGCTCTATTTTACTACTTAAGCTTGACAACAATTATGTTTGTCTTTTAAAATATGTTCCTGTTAACTACTAATATTTTAAAAAAAATGGATCTGCTATCGTATATGGTAGCCATTTAGTCAATATTTATTTTATTTTATTTTATTTTTTGCTGTTTGCTTGTTAGATACAGAGTAGCAATGCTGAGATTGTACTGTATTAGAAGTAAAATATATATATGAAATGGCTAAGGCAGTGATTGTCATATTGTAGACACTTAGTCAACGATAGTGGTGGCATCTGTTATTGATTTGTTAAATTCTTTATATACAGAAACATATGTAGTCTACACGTATTTTTTGAGTTGTGAGTTACTAGACCTAAAACTAATAGGCTTTTAAATAATAATTTCTTATTTGCTGGTATATAATACTATGCTTTTAAAGAATCTATTAAAAATAAGAATTATTACATGCTTTTCTAAAGGGTATTGCTTGGAAAAAAATTTTTTTCTAAGGTTTTTCTTTTCTTCATACTTTTATAGTGTCTTTTTCCCATATTGTTAATCAAGCTTTTGAGGATGACTTTCTCTGATTTGAAGGCTAGGTTTCTATTTTTCTTTTTTTTTTTTTTCTTTTTTTGGCAGACTTCTAAACCACAGTAGGCTAGAATACCTGGTAAACAGCTCAAGGGCAGGGATTTACATTTGTTTTGTTCACTGCTGATTCCCCAGAGTGGTAAACTGTCCCTGGCATGTCATATTTATTGCTGGATATATTCAGTAAAAACCTGTGGAATTTGGAAGAGCCGTGCTTATAAATTTGTCTTTTATTGATCTGAGTTTTTTCTTTAAAATGTGTAGTAATTCAGAATGTTTTGAATGTATGTATTAGAATACAGTACTTTCATTTTAATACGGCTTGTATGTTTGAAAGATATAGGAAAAAAGTAGATAATAGGCGATTGAAAGTGAGGCAGTCCAAGTTAATTTCAGTACTGAGATCTGATTTGAAAAAGTTCTATCTTAAGACAGTTAAGAAGTGTTATTGCACATCTTTGCAATTGTGAATTGTGCTGCTATAAGCATTTGAGTTCAAGTGGCTTTTTGATAAAATGTCTTTTTTTCCTTTGGGTAAATACCTTAGAGTGGGGATTGCTACATCAAGTGGTTGGTCTACTTTTAGTTCTTTAAGGCATCTCCACACTACTTTCCATATAGGTTGTATTGTAGTGTTTGAGAGAAGGTACAAATATTGCTGCCAGTAGTAGGAAGCTTTAATTTGTGTTTTTGATTAAGAAAAGAGTAAATGGACATTTGATCTAGTGTTAGTATAAGTATGAACTAGAAATGAATGTTAAAATTAAGTTTACATTATGAATTTAAATAATATTTTGTTAATATCACATTACTACACAAAATATTCAATGAAATAAGAAAATATCTTTCGAAAATTTTTGGGAAAAGATTTGAGACAGAGAGAAGTAAATAGGAAATTTTGGTAATGCAGTCAGTTAAAAAGGCCATGAATGAATTACTGATGTAAGAAGATAATAGTATTATCAGAGTTTACTGTGTAAAACCTCTTCAAAAGCCATCTTCCTATGCCCCATGCTGTCTACCCACTAATACTAACTTATTGTAATTGATTTAGCTGGACTGCCTTCGGTATAGTTAAATCCTTATGGAATACATTGGACTGCAGCAGGTACAAGTGACATTTACTGTTTGCTGTTAAGCCATACTTCTTAAGAATTTCATTGTGTTTATGTTTTAATAATGTATTCTTTTTGTAGTAACAGATCACTAGGCTTTTTCCACCAAAAGATTTTAAAATAATCCCATTTTAAATTATCAATTATATGGCAGACCCTGTGTATCTCTCTATATTTTTTTATTATTGTAACAAGTATGTATTTTATTATCTTTTTAATCTTAATAAAAACCTCAAAGGTAAAATATTATTATGTAGATTTTATAGATTAGAAGCAGTTTAGACAAATTCAGTGAGGTCTTCCAGCAAGTGGCACAGCTGGGATTTAAACCTTGGTGTGTGGGGAACCCTAGTGTTTGTGGTATTTTGTTACTAATGCTATATTGCTGCTGATGTTCCTTTATTGACCCTGAAAAGAAAAGTTGAAATAACTTACTGGAGAACGGGTAAGCCACCTCCTATTTCTGTAAATCCATATGTGTACTTTATACCTAGTAAATGGTTTCATTGGTCACCCATTTTGCAGTCAATATAGTTACATAGAATCAGGGTTGGGGGGAAGCTATAGTATATTTAGGGGGGAAAGTTCTAAAATTTCAGTTCTTTTGATAATTTATTAGTAAAGCTTTTTAAAAAACTGGCTTTGATAGAGTTAGTTCTCAGTTATTCCAGATAACCTAGAAACACACTATCTATAAATAGGAGAATATTTTTTACTATTTTTTAATCATTAAAAGCAACTTTAATATCTACTTATAGGTATTATTAGGAACAAATTAATTATATATTTTGTGGCTTTGGATGCTGTAAACATTAACATACCCGTATATTGCATACTTTTTAATGTATAAAATATGATTATTTTGAGATTTTTAAATACTTTTCAGATGGCAGTGAGTCCTAAACTGGCATCTTTAGCCCAGCTCTTTTCTGCACTTTAGATTTACACATGAATATCCATTTGCTTACTTGGCAGCTCTGGGAGGATAGTTTTTAGGCATTTCAAATGTAACATTTCCTAAACAGAATTCTAAGAGCTTCTCTTTTTTCTTTCCTCAACCTGTTTCTGCTCTAGACTCGATTACCTTGTAATCCACCCATTTGCTGACGCTGGATACCTCAGAGTTATTCCTGACACCTCCCTATCTTTCATCCCACATTTGATGTAGCACCTGTGCTGCCACTGTTGTCTTCAGGGTGAACCTGGAGTCTTTCCACTTCTTTCTTCTTTTATGGCTATCACCTCTTATTATAACTTTTCGTCTTTCCTACCTTAGTAGATACTCAGTGACTTCTAAAAAATGTAAATCAATTAAGCTCATTTTCTTGCTTAAAAAAGTCTTGAGTAGCTTGCCATTGAACTGAGAATAAAAGACAAAAATTCTTAACACAGCACTAAAGACATGGTGTGAGGTGGCCTGACTTGCACGTTCGTCTCCTAGCACTGGCTCATTTTCTTCTGGGCGTGTTGGCCTTCTCTCAGCTTGTTCAGGGGCCATGTTCTTTTCTGTGTGGATGCTATTTTTTTCCTGTTGGGAATGGTTTTCTCTTATTTGTTCTGACTTGGTTTCTTCTCATTTTTGTGTATCAAGTCTATTTTCATATCCTCAGAATCTTCCAGTGGTCCTTCTAAGTAAGTTTCCTAGTATTCTCTCTTATAGAACTCTGTATTTTTCTTCCATAACAGTAATCCAAATTTGTAATGAAAATTTAATTGTATGCTTGATTTGTGTTTTCATGGCTCCACCTCATTAGAGCCACATCTGTTTTACCTAGCCCCTAGGATATTCCTAGAATTTAGTAGATGCATTACATTTGTGGTCCCCAGCTCTCAGCCTGTGGGGCTGGTATCAGAGGGGGTTGTGATAGGAACTGGGCTGCAGGGCACCAGGTGAGTGGCAGTCCAGCTGCTCCCCATCACTAGCATCATGGCCTGAGCTCCCCCTCCTGTCAGTTCAGTGGTGGCATTAGAGTCTCATGAGAGTGTGAATCCTACTGTACACTGCACATATGAAGGATCTATGATAAACGCTTCTTAAGAGAATCTAATGCTGATGATCTAAGGTGGGCTCCCACTGTGCATTATGGTGAGTTATATAATTATTTCATTATGTATACAATGTAATAATAAAAGAAGTAAAGTGAATAATAAATGTAATGTGCTTGAATCATCTCGCACTTACATTGCCCATCCCCCCATCCACTACCCCACCCCCATTCATGGAGAAGTTGTATTAATGAAACTGGTCCTGAGTGCCAGAAAGATTGGGGCCTGCTGCAATTAGACAGTAATCTCTTTGCAGCGAGAAATTAAATGAGATTCCTGGGCCTCCTCTACTCCCTCCCGCCCTCCCATTATCCTTCTTTTCCTCCTTCCTCCCTAAAGTTTTTATTATAAAATATAATAATAAAGATACAGGAAATTATATCAGGGAAATGTATGTTTTAATGACTTTAAAACAGCTTTATTGAAATATTCACATACAGTACAATTTACCCATTTAAATGATACATTTAATGTGGTTTTTAGCATGTTCACAAAATTGTGCACCATCTCAATCAGCAATTTTAGAAAACTTTTAGCACCTTGACGAAGCGCTGTATTTCTTCACCATCACTCCCCAAAGTTCCTCTCCCTGCCTCCCTAGGCAGCTCCTCATCTGCTCTTTGTTTGAATACATTTACAGATTGTGGATATTCTCTGTGAATAGGTATGTGGTCCTCTGTACTTGCCATCTTTCTTTTAGCATAATGCTTTCAAGGTTCATTCATTTTGCAGCATGTATCAGTATTTCATTTATTTTTAATGCTGGATAATATTTGGTAATATATGGCTATACAGTGTTTATCTGTTGGAAATGTGAGTTCTTTCTACTTTTTGGTTATTACGAGTGATACTGCTGTGAACATTTGTGTATAAGTTCTTTTGTGGAAATGTTTTCATTTCTCTTGGAGTGGGATTGCTGGATCTTACAATAACTCTATATTTTACCTTTTGAGCAACTATCAGACTATTTTCCAAAGGGGCTACACCATTTTCTGTTATATACATTACTAGTAATGTATGACATTTCCAATTTCTCTACATCTTTATCTGTCTTCTTGATTCTGGTAATCCTAGTGCATGGGAAGTGGTTCTTGTTTGACATTTTTAAAGGTGTGTAACCTTGCAACTATTGTCCAAGTCAGACAACTCTAACAGCTGAGGTGGTGCCTGTGGCTCAGTGGGTTGGGCGCTGGCCCCGTATACTGAGGGTGGCGGGTTCAAACCTGGCCTCAGCCAAATTACTACAACAACAACAACAACAAAGTAGCCAGGCATTGTGGCAGGCGCCTGTAGTCCCAGCTACTCAGGAGGCTGAGGCAAGAGAATTGCCTAAGCCCAGGAGTTGGAGGTTGCTGTGAGCTGTGACGCTACAGCACTCTACTGGGGCGATAAAGTGAGACTCTGTCTATTAAAAAGAAAAACAAAAAACTCTGCTATCTGCCACAGAAGCCTTTTGTGGACACTGGCACAATCACAGTTCTGGCCCTTCCCCCAAAGCAACTGTTATTCCCTGGCTTACATTTGTGTATAGTTTTTTTTTTTTGCAGTTTTTGGCCGGGGCTGGGTTTGAACCTGCCACCTCTGGCATATGGGGCTGGCGCCCTACTCCGTTGAGCCACAGGCACTGCCCCATTTATGTATAGTTTTATCCAAATTTCCATCTTTAACAATATGACCTTTTTTTCTTTTTGAGACAGAGTCTTGTTGTGTCACCCTAGGTAGAGTGCAGTGGTGTCACCATAGTTTATTGCAACCTCAAACTCTAGGGCTCAAGTGATCCTCCTGTCTCAGCCTTCCAAGTAGCTAGAACTAAAAATGCACCCCCTTGCATCTTAGAATAGGTACAGGGGAAACTTACTAAATGCAGAATACAAATGCCTACATACAATAACTAAGAAAATGCCACGAAGGCTACATTGAACAGTTTGATGAGAATATTTCAGACTGTATATGAAACCAGAACATTCTATCCCTTGATTGCACTAATGTACACAGCTATGATTTAACAATAAAAAAAAAAATTTATTAAAAAAATAATAAAAATGCACCCCTTGATTCCCCCTCAAATTTTTTCCTCTTCTGTTTTGTTTTGTTAAGAGATGGAGTCTCACTCTGTCGCCTAGGCTAGAGTACAGTGGTGTGATCATAGCTTGCTACAGTCTCAAACTGCTAGCCTCTTAGGCAGTCCTCCTGCCTTAGTCTCCTGAGCAGCTAGGACCGCAGGCACACCATTGTACATGACTAATTTTTTATTATTTTTTTTTTTAAGATAGAGTCTTACTCTGTCACCCTATGTAGAGTCTTGTGGCATCATCGTAACTCAGCAACCTCAAATTCTTAGGCTCAAGTGATCTTCTTGGCTCAGCCTCCTGAGTAGCTAGAACAACAGGTATGCACCACCATGCCTGGCTAGTTTTTCTATTTTTAGTAGAGACAGGGTCTCATTCTTCCTCAGGCTGGTCTTGAACTCTTGGATTAAGGCAAGATATCTGCCTCAGCCTCCCAGAGTGCTAAAATGCCTGGCCCTGACTAGTTTTTTTTAAGAGATAGGGTCTTGCTATGCTGCCCAGACTGGCCTTGAATTCCTGGCTTTAAATCATCCGTTTGCCTCAGCCTCCCAGAGTATTCAGATTGTAGGTGTGTGTCAGCACATTTAGTCCTTTTTTTTTTCTTACAGTTCAATATTTTATTAGAATATATCTTAAAGTTGATTGCTTTATTTTTTTCCCCTCAAGTGTATGATGTTCTCTTTTGGTATATAAATTCAATTTATTTTTCACTACAGACATTTTGGAATTGTTTTTAATACTTGCTATGATTTCTGGCTTCAGATTTCAACTTTGGATAGTGCTGTTTTCCATATGTTGGGTCATTTTTATCTGTTGTCATTTTTCTGTTTAATTTTCTTATCACTTTTTTAATTTCCTTTTTTCCAGATATTTCTTTCCTTTTCATCTTAAATTTCTCTTAAGATATTATCTGTTTTGTTCACTCATACTTGACTTTCTTCACATTTATGCTTCATTTTGAGAGTGGTATTTTTCTTTTATTTCCAGTTTTTTAGACTTCTATTACCTTATATTTGACATTTCCTATTTCTAATTTATTTATTTTATATAATGTTTATCATTTTTAAATTTTCTTTAAACCCACTTTGAAATAGTAGGGTAAAGGTAGAAATCTACTAGTGAACTTCTTGTTTTACCATTGTTTTGTTGCTTATAAGAATATCATTCTTACTCTTTCTTCTCTATGATAACCTTAGATGAGATTTGACTTTTACTTTGTTTAATCAGTTATCCCTGTACTTATCAATGTGGTTTCTCTTCACAGAGGTTTCTTCTTATTGTGGGACTTGGCCTTACAAGTGGTCTTGGCTTGTTAGCCTTGAGATCTTATCAAGTGCCAGTTGTTCCAGGATCCCTTTCTATTCTCCCACTATTGGAGGGTGCATAACTTTTCCCTGTTTCCATTTATGTATAAAGTACTTAGCAAGGGCCTGGTCAGCATTTTGGCAAGTGACTGCTCACCATTTTTTGTGTAGTGCAGTAAGGAAATGCTTATTGTGAATGCCCAGAGATGTTGCCTGTGTGTTAGGAGAGATACTTGTATTACGTCACAGAGTCGTGTAATGTCATCTAGAACATGTCACAAGAGCTTCTGGACTTTGGCTGCCTTCTAAGCAAAATGTAAAAAAAAAAAAAAAAAAAAAAAGTGATAAAAATGAAAAATTAAAGTGGTAGATTAAAAGTGGATGTGTGTATCAGAGACACCTAGGGATGCTTTTTCCAAAGAGCACATGCCTGTGCTTTTCCAACGTGGATTACTATTTGTCCTGAGGGTGGGGAGGGGGGCAGATGTGTGTGTGATTCTGATACCCTTCTCCTTTGAGAATGTCAGCTTTTTATTGTCTTATTTCAGATTTATATAACATTGATGCAGTTTCTATACTCAGGACACTTACAAAGTGGTTAATGAAGCTACATAAAGTATTAGTTAGAAGTTATAAGAATTAAATATCAATATATGGCCCCAATATAAAAGCTGTCACTAAGATGAGAGTGAAGAGTGCCAGATGAATGGGACATGTTCTGCAATTTTAATTAAGGTTATTAGGATTCTGGTAGAATCCAGTGTTCATACTACTATATTTGGAAAGTTGAGTTCTTCAATAAATGCATTAAATCATTTTACATGAACTCTAATTTTGTCTTTGGAACCACTTTATAATGTGTCAATGTTACTTTTTATTGTAAAGAGATTATAAAGTTACCTGTAATAATTAACTAATGTGCCTAAGATCACATATAACTACTAAGAGGTGGAACTAAGTTTTATATTCTTAACTGATATTTCAGTTGTGATGACATTCATTGCTGAGGACTATGAAAGAAACTTAAGATGTATTTTAACCAGTGTGAAAATTTCAGCTACTTGGAAATTTTATTGCCTTTAAAACTGTTTAATTCAACTGAGGGAGAAGAGAACAAGATTATTTATTATTCACTTGGGGAGAAAAGTCCAAATCTAAAGACAATATTGAAGAATCATTTAAAAATGTTTGAGGTTTACTTTTAGTGTGATTTGCAGTTTAAAACGGCACTTCTCTGCATTTTCAAGGCACACACTGTAGACTCTCCTTCCTTGCCCACCAGCAGGCGTCCAGACTCTCATGTATTGCAGACTGTGTTCACGGAATTTAGCTTAGATTTGCTAACTGTGGCTTGAGATTTTGTGCCACAGTTACTGTCAGAATAATGAATTAGTCCTGGGCCAGAAATCTCCTGTGTGTTATATAGGCATCCAGAAATGCTTCTATAAATAAAAACCAGAATTTTTATTTTGGAATGAAAAGATCATGTTTCTAATGTAACATAGGTAACTTGTCCATATTGAGTGGCTACAGGCCAGTTGCTACTAATAGCTGTATCATCTTACTGTACATCTATATGGAAATTAAATAGTAACTTGGGACTTTAAGGAAATGTATACTTTATAAGTGAAATAATATTTGGGCTTTGCTTTAAAATCCTCTGGAATGGTGGTTATTGGTGAAGGATAAATGAATCAAGCTTTAAAAACTTGATATTTGTTAAAGCTGGTTGTTTAGTACATGGGTATTCATTGTACTATCATTTCTATTTTGGTATGTGAGCAAAAATTTCTGTAATGAGATACTTAAGTAAAGAAATGCTAAGCTTGCAGTGTGGATATCATAGCATCAAATGAAACCAAGGCATCAAGTATCTACCATATTAAAGGCAAGTGGTAACATTATAGTTAATAGTACATTTGTTGTTTAAATTTCTAGAAAGAAAGGGTAAGAAGGGAGTGTAGGGAGGAATGGTTTCTTTCCTCTACCCTTTCTTATATTCAAGGTTGAGGGTTCTATAACAAGACAGACTAACAAGAGAAAAGCCTGCTGATTTATTTAATATAAATTTTATGTGACATGGGAGTCTTTGTAAGGAAATGAAGACTCAAAGAAATGTATAAGCCTTTAATGTTTTATGCTAGGCTTGAAGAATAAAAATGGCTAGTTGCGGAGGTTTGAAGAAGAATGGAGAAGCAAGAATCCAATGTATTCAGTTCTAATATGAAGGCAATAGATCTAATACGAGGTGGAAGGGGGGTTAGGAGAATGAGGGAGTGGGGAGGGAGAGGAGAGAAGGGGTTGGGGGGCTCACAGTGTATGGCACACCTCTTGGGGGCAGGACACAACCATTGTGGGTATACTTATCCACAATGATTGGATAAGTATGATCTAATTGTAATACACTGGGGGGAACTTAGCAAGTGTGTTTGTTTATATTCTTTGTGACCCTGTGCCTTTGAGATAAGGATGTTTTTTTCCTCTAGGTTCAGGGAAGGCACTTTTGAATGAAAAAATTTTTTTGTATTTTTTTTATTTTTGGAGACAGAGTCTCGCTTTGTCAACCTCCGGAGAGTGCTGTGGCATCACAGCTCACAGCAACCTCCAGCTCTTGGGCTTAGGTGATTCTCTTCCCTCAGCCTCCTGAGTAGCTGGGACCACAGGTGCCTGCCACAATGCCCATCTATTTTTTGTTGCAGTGTGGCCAGGGCTGGGTTTGAATCAGCCACCCTTGGTATATGGGCCCAGCGCCCGTCTCACTGATCCACAGGCGCTACCCTCTTTTTTTTTTTTTTATTGTTTGAGATCCATTGAGGGTACAAAGAATTAGGTTATACTGATTGCATTTGTTAGGTAAAGTCCATCTTATAATTGCATCTGCTCCCAAGAGGTGTGCCATACACTGCGACCCTCCCACCCCTCTCCTTCCTTCTCTCTCCCCACTTCCTCATTCACCTCCCCTCCCCTTGTATTAGATCATCCACTGCCTTCATATTAGATAGAGTACATTGGATTATTGCTTCTCCATTCTTGTGATGCTCTACTTAGAAGAATGCGTTCCAACTCAATCCAGGTTAATACAAAAGATGTGAAGTCTCCATCTTTTTTAATGGCTGAATAGTATTCCATGGTATACATATACCACAGCTTGTTAATCCATTCCTGGGTTGGTGGCCATGTAGGCTGTTCCCACATTTTGGGGATTGTAAATTGAGCTATAATAAATATTCTGGTACAAATGTCATTATGATAAAATGATTTTTTTTTTTCATCTGGGTAGATGCAATGGGATTGCAGGATCAAATGGGAGTTCTAATTTGAGGTTTCTCCATACTTCCTTCGAAAAAGGTTACATTAGTTTGCATTCCCACCCACAGTGTAAAAGTGTTCCCTTCTCTGTACAGACAGCATCTACAGTTTTGAGACTTTGTGATGTGGGGTTAAGTGATAACTCAGGGTGGTTTTGATTTGCATTTCTCTTATGATAAGGTATGATGAGCATTTTTTCATGTTTGCTAGCCATTGGTCTGTCTTCTTTAGATAAGGTTCTATTCACGTCTCTTAGCCAGTGATATATAGGATTATTGGCTTTTTTTTAATTGATTAATTTGAGTTGTCTGTAGATCCTAGTTATCAAGCTTCTAACTGATTCGTAAGAATGAAAATATGACTTGCATCAGAGTAAGGTCAGAAACCCTTCCTAGGTCTTAATGACTGGCTTCCTGGGGGAATGGTGAGGGAAGGTGAGTGTGACCTTTCTGGTTCAGCAGTATTTTCAAACACTAAGGTGCCATATTTTGGAGTAGTATGTCCTGAACCCTATCAGGAGGGAGGGGCTTTTAAAAAATGAAAATTTAGCAAATTTAGCATTACTTTCCTGGTTACAATGTTACTGTTAAATTATTCAGTATATTTTTGTGTTTTTGTTAAAGAGATTCATAAACATCTTTCTTGCTTTCAGAGAACTTTTTGTAGAGCTGTCTAATGGAGCATTTGTAGTATCTGGGAATTACCTACCATACAGAACACATGTCACTAATTATTCAGGGGCTTAAAATAATAACTTGTACTCGACCATAATTTGTACTGAGGAACATGCTTGTAATTGCTAGAAAGGCCGTGGGCCCAGGTAGTGGCTGTAGTCGTGGTTCACGGACATGCTGTGGATTGGTATGAAAGACCTCGCTTGACAGCTCAAGCTCTGCTTTCTACACGTGAATGATAATTAGGCAAGTGTTTTTGCCCTATTGTTTCTAAGTTTCTCCTCTATAAAAATCCAAAGGAGAAGAAGCGAATTCTGTTAGCTAATAAAAATCTATGCTTCTGAGGCCTACCTCATGTAAAACTATGGAAGTTATCATTTCTGATCTCTTGAAATTGTTGTGTTTGTTCTTGACGGCTAATGTGCCTTTGTCATTTGAGACTTGAAGACCAAGATGTAAATGTGTACACAAGCCAGGTACATAATATAATTTGGCAAATTGGGCTAAGTGTAATAATGTTGTTTGTCAGTGTAGTCATGGTTTACTTTTAAGTTAATGGTTGATAATTGGTCTTAATATTGGACCAGTGGAGGTTTTTGGTAACTGGAAAGTTTATGACCTTTCTAAGGGGTCATCTACTACTTAGTTCTGTTGCCATTTGGGGACATGGAATTTGTTTTGCCAGATTTTCTAAATGGTCAGAAGAAATATGGCTGTTGGTTGCCGTTTTCTGGTTTCTGTTTTATTCTTTGTGGGCAAGCTACCTTAGGCCCTGTCCTTAGATAGCTAGCTTTCTTTTTTTTTTGGCCAGGGCTAGGTTTGAACCTGCCACCTCTGGCATATGGGACCGGCACCCTACTCCTTGAGCCACAGGCGCCACCCTAGGCCCTGTCCTTAGAAAATCACTGAGTAGGAAATTGTTAGATGTTCAGTTAGTGTTTATTTGATTCTTTTGAATATGTTATAGGTGGTAGACAAGTGATGTCTCTATTCATATGGTTAGTGGCAACTGGGAAAAACTAGTATTCTTGTAGGAAAGTACAGAGAGATTATGCAGACTAGAAGAATTAGAAAGATACATCTTCCTTTGTGAACATATAGGTTGACTGTGTCAAATCAGTATATTATAAAATTTCTCTGTTCTGTAACAATTGTATTCCTTAAATTGGATAATTTGGCAGCATATCTGGAAATTCTTAAACTTTCATAGATTTCTTAAATTAAGACTTTTCTCCCCTTGCCTTCTTTGTTTTCATCATCATTGGGTCCTCTTTTTCTTTATCTCGCTTTCTTTCTCCTTCACCCTTTCTTTTCTTTTCTGTATCATGAGTTTTTGGCCTATCTGTATGGGTAGCATATTCCAGGCGTGTTGTGGCTAGAGAATCTTACGACGATGTGGGCCAGATTTCAATAAATTGTGAATCTAGTCAAGACTAAACTATAAGAGATATTGAGAACTTATGGTAATTGATGTGTAAGGATATATATTTATAAAACTTGCATATTTGGGCTTTGTGTTATATGTAAATTATAACACTAGACAGTAGATAAACTCATTAAGGTCAGGAGTCCTGACCTGTTTCTGTATGCTGGAATATGTTTATAGTAATACCAAGCTGGTGGAAACCTTAATTTCTAAAGGTGATCTATAACATGGCACTCTGAGGAGTATGGCTTAATTCTGAAAGTCTTTTTTATTCGAGCGTAAGTCCTTTGCTTTGACCTTCTGATTTTTATTCAGGATGGAATCTTTAAGATGAGCCTTTCTCCAGATGGGATGCTTCTTGCAGCCATTCATTTCTCAGGGAAACTGAGCATCTGGGCAATTCCATCTCTGAAGCAACAAGGGGAATGGAATCAAAGTGAGCAGGTATGTTTCTTGGTTGTGATCATTATTAGAAGGATAGTTTCTTAAGGGTGAATACTGACAATACTAATTTGACTTTTCTGATATTTTACTATAGCACACAGCCATTATTTATTATCATCATTCTGAAGCTATTCTGTTCTTTAGTTGAATTATAATATCAGTGCAGCTGGACAGTTTAAGAATAGATTAATATTGTGTACTGATTTTTAATTTGTAATGCAGTACATTCTGTATACTGAGTATAATCCATTGATTACATGCTTTATTTTATCCCTCTTTGACATTCCAAAAGTACAGACTGGAGATGTTAGCATTTCAGCAAGAGTCAATATATACCAAGGTTTTGGAGGGTCAAATCCTTAACATATTGCAATTCTTCCTGAATCTTGTATCACCAACAACATGGGACTTTTTTCACCTTTTAAGGGATTGACTTTCTCTTCATTCAAATATGGGTTGCTAAAATATAAAGATGGAACTCTTTCTTTGTTTAGTGTCTTGAAATGATAGATTTTATGGTTTTATTGTTTAGTAATAGGTGGAATAATCAACATCTTTTATAATTTAAATGCGTAAAGGAAGGATAAGATCTGCTCATATAAAGTCCTTTATTGTGAGAAAGTGAAGGTTCAAAGGAATTGGTCAATTGGGTATGGCTTATATTATAAATCTTTTTGTTTACATTTTCCCACTTTAAGTGTTGATTTCATTTGCTTACCTCCTCACCTCATTTTCCTATAGACATATCCAGCTTTGGTGGATAGTTTTGTGACTCTCAGATTAGAACCTATTTCCTGAATGAGCTGGATGGATAAATGTTATAATTAAGAGAATTTAATAAACAATTTTTTTCAGAAAAACAGAAGAGAAAGTGACTTTGTATTTTTTTAATTGATTTACACATTTAAATTTACTTATTTTTTAGCTGTTCTTTTTTTGTTTTTTCCTTCTCTTTTATATAGCTTTAGGAAGGTTCTTTCTCTTTCCAGTTCCCATTCTTCAATTTCGTATGGTCTCAACATGTCTATTTAAAAAACTTAAAAATTGTTTAAAAACCTTAAAACTGAGGAATGATTGAGTATGAATATTTCAGTAATTTGAAATATGCAATCAACAAACTAATGGGACAGGAGAAGAAGGAACTTCAGAAATGGAAAAAAATATACATAGTGGGAAGGGATGGGTTCATGGAGAAGTTTTATTTAGCCATGCCTTACTTAGTGAGGATCTTTTGAATAGAAATACCCTGAAAATCCAAGGACAATTCATTAGGAGTTGTTGCAGTTTGATCGTTGAGTATCTACCTCCTGTGGCTTTGATTTAGGTTTCCCAAAAAGTTCTCAGAGAATTTGGCTTTTAAATTAATCTGTCAGAGAGATACAACTTGATTTTCAAGCTAGTTGTATCCCTTATGCAAACTTTTAGGGTTATATGTCAGTTTGTTTTTATTTGGCTGGTATGAATGATCTTCCATAAATGCCCAAGTAAACTGGCAAAAACAGGTTTTTTGGCTTACAGAAGTGAACCATGGAACTGGTTGCCATCACCAGGGACATTGTGCAGGTCATAATGTTGTTGGCTGAGGGACCCGTGGCATAGCCACAGCTACTGACGTTGATCCTATTCTGACTGCCCTTGCCACTGCTGCTCACCTCCGGCTCCATGCAGAGTTCATTACAGCACAGGCTGGGGACTGCACGGCCTCCCCTCTCCTGCTGCTGCTCAGCACATGGAGACTAACGGCCTGAGCAAACTCTGCCCTCTGAGACCCCAGCCAGTTTTAGCCTCAAAGGAAATTTTGGTCTAAAGTTAGGAACATGGGAGGCATTTAATGTTATCCTTTTTTTCTTCTTTAAAATCCTAAGGTTGTGGTCAAAATGCAAATTCCTCTGTTCACTTGTCATTTCCTCTAGTCTAACCATTATGCAGGTTCACTCTACTTCCTGGATCCTCCTCTCCAGGCCCCCCAGCTTTTGTCTAACCCGATATCATAGATATCAGGGGTGGATTTTCTAAAACTTCATTCAATCATAAACACTTCTGTGAGGCTTCAGGCTCTTCACAGACATTTTGGTTTCTTTCACTGTGCTTATTGCAGGCTTTATAGCTTAATGGATGCAGGTGCATGCATGTGATATTCTTGGAGCTTTTACGGAATTCACTCTGATAACAGCATCAGTTATTACTTAATGAGCACTTCCTTTGTTCTAGGGCTATACCGCAAGTAAGCAGTAGAGCTGAGGTTTGATTTTATATCTTTCTGACTCGGATGTTCATGGTCTTTCCATGACCACATGGAAAAAGAAATACACTACAAAACAAAAAGATAGGTGGAGGGAATTTTTACATCTCAGGCTAGTGAATGCTGGAGTGTTCTGCACAAATTTTTTTCTGTGACACTTGGCATGTTAATTAGTTTAGTAACATTCTGTTATTTGAAAGATCAGATTTCTATGTAATGGGTTAGAAAGATTAGAATCACTCTGTATAGTTAGGATTTTTTTTACATTTATTTCTGTTTGATATCTCTAAAAGAGCAGAGACAGGTTTTTTCTCAGTGGATGTAATATGGATTTCTTCAGTGCCCTCAGATATGCTCATCTCTTGCACTAGTTAGTGTGTGCTGGCTCCCAGAATAAATAATTGAGAAAGTCCTTCCATGGTAAACCCTTAGCTTTATCATAGATAGCGGGGAGTTTTCGTGATGTAGTGGGGCAAGGGGTGAAGGTATTAACTCTTTGTCAAGCAAGAAGAATTCGAACAACCATACTTGGTTTGGGTCTTTCACCTGTGTCTTGGGAATCACATTAACTTGGATGTTTTAGATTTGAACTTTATGAATTACTAAAACTTAGTGTATTGTAGTGAGTATGATAAAACCTATATGTAATACTACCATAAAATAGAGTAGGTTGTTCTGATATGCATAATAACATAACGGTAAAATAATAAAGTTCAACTATTTATTGACTCTCCCCTGAGGAGGAAATACAGTAGTCATAATCCTGGTCCGTAAGATAGTCATAGTCTTACTGGGGAAAATGTAAACAAATGATTAAAATAACATGGTAATATTATGAAAATATATGCTCAGAGGAAAGCATGTAATTCATTTGATAGTGTTGGAGAGAAGAATGTTGGAAATAAATAGTATTTGTAGTGTCAGGCTCTAAATATAAATTTTTTTTTGAGACAGAGTCTCATTTTGTTGCCCTTGGTAGAGTGCTGTAGCATCACAGCTCACAGCAGCCTCAAACTCTTGGGCTCAAACCATTTTCTTTTCTTTCTTTTTTTTTTTTTTTCAAACCATTGTCTTGTCTCAGCCTCCTAAGATGCTGGAACTACAGGGGCCCACCACAATGCCCAGCTATCTTTTGAGATCGAGTCTCGCTCTTGTTCAGGCAGTCCACCTGCCTCAGCCTCCCAGAGTGTTAGGATTACAGGCGTGAGCCACTGCGCCTAGCCCCTAAGTATAAACTTTTTGTATCCATTTTAATAGATGAGAATAGTGCTAAAAGAAGTTAATTTGAGATTACCAACTGTTGGAATCAAGATTCCATTTTGATTCAAGTCCTCTGACTTCACGGGTTATGCCTTTTTTTCAGAATATTGGCTTATTGTGCTTACCTTTACAAGTGCTGACTATTACCGGGGCACCAGTATTAGCCTGTGATATTAATGGAGAAAAAGAGAGTGATATCTCCGTGCAGTTTACATGACTGGCATCCCTTGGAGTCTTGCAGTTCATTATGTAAAGGACCTAGAAATGTGCAAATAGTAATAAGAGAGAGGTATAATATGGTTGTTTATCAGATGTATGACTGTCTTCGTGTGTGCTCATCATTGCAATTCTTCTAAGGAGAAATCCCAGGCCCTGACAAACTGTGAGACTGCTACTCCTATCTCATTCCTCTAGCAACAGTCAAGTGCCCTGAGGTCAGCCAGGGAGGGCAGAGCTTTGCCTTCCTTACGGCTGCTTTTGGAAGTGCATAGACAAACCAATCTGTTTAAAGTAGATTATGCAATAATATATACTATAGTCAGTTTATAATTTTAGGTGAAACATTGCCTGAGCAGAAACTAATGTTGCTGTTGCCTTGCTCAGTCCTAAAGTCCTTTACCAAAATTGTGAATTCAGTTCATTTGGGTCTTTCTTCATGCAATTTGCTACTTTATTAGTTTTTATAATACGCTTTGTGTGATTGAGCACTTTCTCTGTGAAACCTAATGATTAAAGATAGCAGTGGAAGTGCCTGTTCTGATTTACTTCTATCCAGTTTTGAGTTGATTAAATACTTTGGCTTTCATTATCAATATGAAAATCCATCTGGCTAGAAATCTGTGAGTATTAAATTTTGTTCATGTCTGGAATATAGTAAAATTGCTTAAGTGATTTACGTTTCAAACACTTCCCATATGTTATATCTTCACATCTCATTTTTGGCCTTAATTTTTCTCTTAAGAAGTTCTGTTACTTGCCTATTTGTACTTTTTTAGATCTACAAAATGGAGTGGGAACTTATCTTTTTCATTTTAATTTTATTTTATTTTTGACCCACAGTGAGTATTGGTTAATTTTGCTAAGTGGATGAATCAGTGAAGGATAAAGAGGAAGATGGCAGTTTATTGATTAATCTTGATATAATCCACAACTGTTTTCACAACTTTTTTGGACGATGAGCTCTTTTAGAATAGACACTGGATGTCATATTTTTCCACATACTCTAATGTAGACTTAGCATATTAAATAATAATAAATATTATCTATTTGTGGAATGAATAAATATTTGAAATGTTTTATGTTGTTGGAGGCAGGGACTTCATTATATTTAGATTCTAGTGGTAAAAAACAAAATCAGCAAATAAAATCCTTAAATCTAAAGAAGACACTGTTAGTCGTAATAGCTTTCTGTACAAAATTGATGATAGGACATGCTACTCTGGATGACTGCTTCACTGTAATGCGAAGGTGTATTAGGCTGTTTCAGACTTAAGGCAGCCTGAGCCCCCTCCAGTCTCCTTCATTTAGAAGAACTCAGCATGCCAAGTCACCATGCTTTGGGACATTGTGTTCTGATCACCAACAAATTATAAACTAGTGTCATAGAGATTGCCCCTTGGGATATCTCTACCTGGTACCAAGAGCTTTCTTATGGGTCATGGGGGGCTTGGTGGTTCTTCATACCAAGTACTAATCTACAGAGTGTGTATGAGATGTGGTAAGGCATAGCCCTGCCATGACTCTGCTCACACATAGAGCCTTTGAGGTGGAAAGATAGTTAAGTTTGGGCAAACTAATGGAGTGAGGGGAACAGTGAGACTGTCACCTCAGACAGTGGGAAAGGACAACTGTCAGGTTGCTAGTTTGGCAGTCCACCTCTGTCTGAAGTAAAGTGAAGTTTAGAAATTTATTTTACTTTGTTTCTTTCTCTTTTTTATTAAATCGTAACTGTGTACAATTATGAGGTACAATGTGCTGATTTGATATACAATGTGGAATGCTTAAATCAGACTGACTGACATAACCATCATCTTACTTATTTGTTGTGGTAAGATGTTTATACTATACTGTTAGTAGTTTTGACATGTACAATTGCATCGTGCACAATAGGTGAGGTCCCTCCAAATACTGTCCCTCTTCCCGCTCTCCCCCTTCCCCTCCACTCTCCCTCTCTCTTCCTTCTTTCTGGACTATAGTCATGTTTTATCATTCATATAGATATGTAGGTGATGATATATTGGTTTCTTAATATGTACTGAGTACATTGGATGCTTTTTCTTCCGTTCTTGAGATACTTTACTAAAAAGAATGTGTTTCAGTTCCCTCCGGGTAAATGTAAAAGCTGTAAAGTCTCCATTTTTATGGCTATGTAGTATTCCACAGTATACATACACCACAATTTGTTAATCCATTCATGGTTTGATGATTTTTTCCCTTAAATATGCTACACAGATAATTTTATGAAACACCCAAGTGCTGTGATGTTGAATATTTCGTTCAGATGTCAACATTAATCTGTTATGTCCTTCCAAGGCAAAAATACAAATAGCTAAGTATATACACAAAAGAATTTGAAATAGGCATTCAAACATATATATGGACATATACATTTACAGTAGGACTATTCACAACAGCCAAAAGGTGAAAGTAATCCAAATGTCCATTAGCAGGTATATGGTTAAACAAATTGTGGTATATGCATACAACAGAATATTTTCCAGCTACAGAAAAGAATGAAATGCTGACATGACTGGGGTGTGGGTGAACCTTGAGAACATAATACTAAGTGAAAGAAGCTAAGCACAAAAGGTCACATACGACATATGACAATTAAGTTTGCAAACTCATTCTGGAAAACGTGCTACATACCTCACTGCTAAATGTACTGTGGGCACCTTTGAGGTACTCCCTTTGGAAGCTATGCCCTGATGCCAGTGCCTCATCTGCCCTTCAAAGCAAGGTTGGAACTCTTTCTGGAATGGCCACTGGAGCTGTTATCTTGAGTTCTGACAATTAATTTTGTGAACTCATCCTAGAAAATGTGTTGCCTTGCTGACTATCACTATGGTCACCAGATGATCAGCAGGGGTAATTCAACAGTGACCTTCATGATATTCAGCAGTGAGGTCTGTAGCATTTTTTCTAGTGGACTTAATTGTCTGAACTTGTATTTTATGACTACATGTATATAAAATATCCAGAATAGGTAGATTTACATAGAGAGCAGTGTGGTGGTTGCTGGGGCCCAGAGATAGGGAATAACTCCATAATGTGTGAGTGGTTTTTCTTTGGAGTGACAGAAATGTTTTGGAACCAGGTAGAGATGGTGGTTACCCACGTGGCAAATGTCTAAAATGCCACTGAACTGTTCATTTAAAAAATGGTTAATTTTAAGTCATGTTATACTCTGGTTTTTCTTCAGATCATATAAATCTTGCCTTTTAATTTTAAGTTATGTTAATTTCATCTCAATAAAAAAATGATATCATTAACATTCTTCCCCAAATGCCCCAAACAAATGAAAACGAAGGTAATTAAAATGTGCTGTACTTTACTTAATCAGTCCATTCTTTTCCTTGGGTAAACTTTGTATTTTCTTAATTCTGTACTTCTGTTCGCATTATGCTGTCAGACTAGCTCCATTTCTTTTCCACATCCAAATCATACTCAGTCTTAAAATCATAACATCATTAGGCTTTCCGTGTACCTCTTGGATCCCCTTCATCTTTCTCAAGCTCATATCCAAAATTCTTTCTTCGATCTTTGAAGACTTCTGGCACTTTTATCTATACCTCTCCTCAGGCAGTTATCAAATTTGACCTTGGGTTATAGTAGTTGATATTCATTTCTTAGCTTTCTACATGCTTGAGTTTTGGGCCTTTAATGTCTGATATTTTCCCCCTTCTGTCTCTCATGATGGTAAGTGTACAGTATTTATTGAGAAAATATAAGAAACAACACTTTTGAGAGAGTATAGGAAGACTAGTGTAATGTCAGGTAGTCTTGATAGTTTACACATTCTAATTAGATTGCAGTGACTTAAAAGACTGATTAATTCATTTACTCATTCAGCATTTAGCTACTATGATGGGTGTGCACTGTGATGGACTTGGAAATACAAGGATAGTATGAGAGTTCTAGATGCCGAAGAATGAGTCTTCACCTTGTGTTTAAAATTGAATTCACAGGTGATGCCCATTATTTAAGCAATGTGCAGGGAAGTCCCAGGTGACTGCAGAACTTGATTCTACAAGTATTGCTTTTTCATGGTGTCCTGTCTCATCATTTAACTTTGATAAAGACACAGTTTTTGAATTCGCAAAGTACTTAAGCCAATGAGATTATTTATTTTTAAAATTTTTCCTCAAGATTTTGTCTCATATTTTATTGTGATCTCTATGTCCTTAAATTTACCCAAGGCTGACTCTTAATTTCTGTTTGAGGGGCTTAAAGTTTTATTCTATATTCTCTTTGTTACTAGGATGTGAGTAGGGAAGTGTGCGTGTCATATAAAGAAATGGTGGTGTATATATTTATGGTCAGAGCATGTAGTATTGGTGATTCCAAGGCATTGAAAAAGTACCTTAAAATGATCAAATAAGGTTTTAATTTAATTGATTATTTTCAATAATATGCACCTTATTGTATCTAATTCTTTGAAACTTAATTATCTTTTTATATGAGTAAGTAAACTGGGATACTCCATTTCTTCCCTCGTTATATATTAACAAATAACCTCTTATGGTAACTTTTTTTCTGATTAAGTTTAAAGATTATGTTTTCTATTGTTAGAATACACTCACAGCTGTTCTTGCTGTGAGTGATTTACTATAATAGTGGAGAGCATAAAGTTCTTTCAAGCTATGGAAAAAAATATTTTAATATTCTGAAGTATGAACCATTGGTAAATTGATAATAAAACATGCATGCTTATTTTGTGGCATTATCAGCAGTTCTCAACCTGTGGGTCACGACCCACTGGAACTGTATTAAAGGGCCACTGCATTAGATGATAATCTACATTCTGTTATAGCAACACTTTTTTGATTTACAATTTCAAATAAATACCCCAGTGATTTTTTTACTGATCTTTCCTCATACTATTGTAATTCTGGAGATGTAAGTACCAGTGAGCTGAGACATTGTCTGGCAATGGCTTAATCATAATTGTTTTATATTTGAGAGATGTTGATGTGCCATTATGTTCTCAAAGGTAACTGTGACACTATGTTGCCATAAGAGTAAAATATGAATATGAATAGATTGATTTGAGGATTGCATAGTTATCTATCTTTTTTACTTAGGAAGTTTTTAGTTACGGAAAATTAGAACTAAGAGGTAACATGGAGGTTGCCTAGCTCATTGTCAGAACTGTGAAAACCAAGGCCTGGAGGGGTTGTTCAGTTTCCATGGGGCAGGGTTGGGACTTGTATAGAAGCCAGTGTTTATTTGCGGTGACATGGCTGCCCTCTTCCTGTATGTATCTGTGTATGTGTACATGTGGATGGAGTGAATGTTAGAGTATCTTGCCTTTGTTTGTATTAATTGTATACTTTGCTATCTAACTGTTCTTATTCATGCTGTTTAATACCTGTATGGCACATTTTAAGTGTAAGAGCAACTGCTTTTCTAGACTGTTAGTGAGGAAAAGCTTTCACATACCTGTAACTGACAGATCAAAGGAAGGTATCATCTCTATATTTTGTTGTTTTAAAAATTCCATAGTTCTTGATTATTGTCTCATAATTTTCTTACATAATTAACTCAAGAAGTCATGTGCATATTTTCATATTTAGCCAGGCTATGATGACCTTAATCCTGATTGGAGGCTCTCAATTGAGAGGAGAAAAAAAATCAAAGGTGAGTTATATGAAATATGATAATTAAAACCTTAAGAAGATCTTTTATTATAGAAAGTGCTCTTTAGATGATTTTAAAAGTCTGTAGATACTTCTGCTTCGACACACGGTTTCATAGAATTGAGTCAAGGCAACAGATCCAGTTTTTTATTTTATTTTATTTATTTATTTTTTTATTGTTAAATCATAGCTGTGTACATTAGTGCAATCGCCTGTACCCAGTCTAGGATGCACCATAGATGTGGCCCCACCCATTAAGTTTTTTGATGGTTGGGCTTTCCCAAAGGCTATGTACAAGCAAGGGATATACAGCCCAGCTCTCCTACCAGAAGCCAGCACTGAGATGGCTCTCAGACTCCAGCACTCACAGGACACTCCTGTTCAGGTGTTCTCTGGGGGACTAGCAGGAAACTTGGGTAGGTTGGTGGGCTTTCTTTTCATACATCTCATTTAAAGATTTTTTTTTTTTTTTACAATGAGCATATGTTTTATGAATAGAATAATTAAGATGTAAATTAAATGTAAATTATTTACATCTAAATAAAAGTAATTATCTTTGAGTTTTTTACTTTTGGCTTTTGACTAAGGGTCATTTTCTTTAGGTGATGTTCTCAAAGTTAAAACATCCATTAATTTTTGTGTCTCCTATAAAATCAGTGACAGTCACAAGGTTTACAATCTGTATTACATAAGGCAGTCCTGATTTATTAATATCTTACACTTACAAACAGAGACTAACTATTATAGTAATTTCCTGGGCTATAAACATCCAGCTAACATCTGACTCAAACTTGGGAACAGACTCTACTACAGGTAATAGGCAGATGTACTTGTTCAACTTAATTACAAATTCACCTTAAGAACAAACCTATACAAGTGTCTCATTTGTAATCTGGGGACTGCCTGAATACTTTTGGTTCACATCTAATGAATATTATAAATATTGATTAATATTATGTATCAAATTCTATGCTTTGAATCATCTGCTTTTGTTAAGTAATCATTAAAAATATTCGTTCAGAAACATTTTTGAGGAAAAATAATAATTTGTCAAAGTAGAAGGTAGAATTCAATTAAAATGACTTGTTCATCTTTCTTTGTACTGTACATATAGGTATAAGCCCCAGGAGCTCTGCTTTTCCCATTTTCTTAGAATTTCTTATTTATATGAATTGCCTCAGGCTTACATTGGAAAAAACTGTTGTTATGGTCTTTGTTTTCATTCAAATAATGCATTATTCTCATTATTTTATTAGAATGAGAATAACTCATTATTTTAAATTTTAAAGCTCTCTCTCTTCTTAGTCTAATCTTTAAGTATGTTTTTAAATTTATGGTTTACTGTTATGTCTATTTCCTTAAAACCTTATCATTTGTGTAACAGGTGAGATTTAAAAAAGTAACAATTATAATATTATGGCATTTCCTTTTAAATTTCATACACAGCTATGATTTAATAAAAAAAAATTTCTCTGTGAACTATAATTTATTCTCATCTCTAAAAACGCTTTTCTGTCCTTGAATGTTTTCACTGTCTGGTAAATTTAAGAGGAAACAAGCACTAGAAACAATTACCTATCTGTCTTACATTTTTCTAAAGGGTATTACTCTTTCATGGTTTGTCTAAAAGTGATATGTATACATTTTCCAAAACCTTCCATAACTTTGTACACCTACCTTTTAAGTTACGGTATTGAAAATGGTGACACACCTTTCTCCAGAGGTTATTCCTGAGAGGGAGGACCTTAATTTATTTACTTCTGTAACCCTAGAGCTTTAGACTTTGACCAGTTGTTGGCACTTGGGAGCTCATTAAATGAATTACCATTTCGTACCTCCTGCCTGAAGTAAAAATTTGAGATAACTTAGATTTTATTTTTCTTATTTAATATACCTTTTGAGCCCAAATTATATAGGTGAATTTGATTTTTAAATTAACTATTATACTTAATATGTTGTATTTAAACCACATTTGCTGATGCATCTGTATTTGTTTGGTTTTCTCCCGTTAGATAAAGAGTCCTTTTACCCACTGATAGATGTCAACTGGTGGGCAGACAGTGCTGTGACTTTGGCTCGATGTTCTGGTGCTTTAACTGTCTCGTCAGTGAAAACTTTGAAGAATTTACTGGGAAAGTCCTGTGAATGGTTTGAACCATCACCACAAGTAACTGCTACCCATGATGGGGGATTTTTAAGTTTGGAGGTAAGGCTTTCCTCTTCGAAAATAAATGTGTATTTCCCCCAAAATTAAATACCTGGTCTTTTATTTTAGATGTCCCATGATGTAATCTTGCCTTTAGAAACAAAAATCTGTGATTAGAATGAGACAATTGGGTACAGTATCCAAAAAAAAAAAAAATCTATTGTTTACTGAATTTTTTTTTTAATTTTTATTTATTTTTATTTTGTGAGACAGAGTCTCACTTTGTGGCCCTCTATAGAGTGCGGTGGCATCATAGGTCACAGCAACCTCAAACTCTCAGGCTCAAGTGATTTTTTTGCCTCAATCTTCCTAGTAGCTGGGACTACAGGCACCCGCTATCATGCCCCGCTAGGTTTTCTATTTTCAGTAGAGATGGGGTCTTGCTCTTGCTCAAGCTGGTCTCGAACTACTGAGCTCAAGCAGTCTACCTGTCTTGATTTCTCAGAGTGCTAGGATTACCAGTGTAAGCCATTGCTCCTGGCCTGTTTACTGAATTATTAAAAATAGCAATTTAAGACAATGAGGAACATTTGTAGTCATTTTGCTCTCTATAAAGTATTTCTTCTTTACTGAAATCATAGATTTTTTTTTTTCCCCCTGAAATTGTTGTCTTACAATAGAGTGGTATTATCACCTAAGAAATACAGTCTTTAACCTGTTTCTACAAAGTGTAGCAACTTAAAATTTTGGTTCTTTTAGTAATAAAATCTTGATTATCATAACAAAAGACATGAAAATAGTGCCTCTTTTTTTAAAGTTAGGTTTTGGTCATTTAAAATTCTTAACTGACGTTTTTTCAAGAGTAATAGCCTTCAATAGCTTTCACTTCTGCAGTGCAGACTGACAAATATTTTTTACTCCAAAGTTTGCTTCTGAGTCTAAAGATGTTCTTTATAGAGAACTGTAATTTAAAATCTAAGCCAACTCTGTTAAGTCTAGAATGAAAGTTATCTTTAACAGCCAGGCTTTCAGAACCAGAGCTTTGTGAAGCTCTTAGACATTTTTAAAATGGGATGAGGGAACGCTGGTCTCAGTAAAGCACATATAAATACCTTCATGTTCATTCTCCAAGAAGATGGAAAGAAAATCTTATTTTTCCGCAGCAGGTACAGAAAATTAAAAATAAAAGAAAGTAACATTCTTAGCTGTTTTATTTTTCTAAAATAATTACCAGGCATATATTTATAAGACTGTATTAATTACTTCTTATTAAAATAGGCTTTAGTTTTAGGTACTTGGAGTTGATTATATATGTGCTTGTTTCTGGAACTGATGTGTGTAATGTTTTCATGGGTGCCTTTGAATTCTTCTGTTAATCTGAAACACATGGCTGAAATAATGAATCAAAGCAGAGTAGAATTAAAAATTTATTTTCTTGTATTAACTCTAAAAAGTTGTCTTTAGTTTTCATATCTTCTTTCATATCTTCTTTTTTAATTTAGTGTGAGATTAAACTTGCCCCCAAACGATCTCGTTTGGAGATTAGAGCTGGAGAAGAGGATGAGGGAGAAGAGGATTCTGATTCCGATCATGAAATATCTGCCAAGACTCGCTACTTTGGTTATATAAAACAGGGCCTTTACTTAGTGACTGAAATGGAGCGATTTGCACCACCACGGAAGCGGCCACGAACCATTACCAAAAACTATCGCCTCGTGAGTTTGCGCTCTACGACTCCAGAGGAGCTTTATCAGAGAAAGGTGAGAGAGTGTGCTATCACTATAAAATTTGAAAGCCTCAAGATTTTGTTTTATTTTATTAAGAAAAAGCTAATTTTTCAATAAATGAAGATATTTAAAAAGGGACGATTGGATCATTGGCATGCTAGAAATATCAGTTATAAAGCTTTTGAAAATAGCTTTTAAAAATAATGTTGTTCTCTGTACCTAAGTAAACAAAATCAAAACCATAGATAGGAGATGAATTCACTTAAACTGATTATCTACTTTGTGGCACCGCCTGTTTTTCTTGCCACACTTCAAGTGGCCATTAGCTCTCTCTTTGTCTGTGTTGGCGTCAGCTGTGTACTCAGACTACAGCTGCGGTGTAGGGAAGAAATGCAGACTTGCTTTCCAGTCAGAACCCTGCTTGGAAAGCCAGGATTACCAATGCTGTGTTCATGTTACTGTGTCACATCGTGATCCTGCACAAATAGTTGTAGGAGTTAGGCTGTGACACTGTTGTCCTGGTTTTGTCATTGTTTACTCTATAAATAAGAGAAATAAGAGCTTTATACTTTCCGTGTCTCAGTAGATACCTAATCTATTTGCTCCTTGAAATGTCTGTAGGCTTCTAGTACCACAGTGGATAGGAATTCATAACCTGCTGTATAGGTCCCAGGAATTACCATCTTTCATCATATTATCATTGGGACCCTATGGATAATTCAGTTATATAACATTCTTGTTTCTGTTCCCTGGTCTGAAGATTGAAAATGAAGACTATGAGGAAGCCTTGTCTTTGGCTCATACCTATGGCCTGGATACTGACCTAGTGTATCAGAGGCAGTGGAGGAAGTCAGCAGTCAACATTGCTTCAATTCAGAATTATTTGGTATGTGTCAGTATTTTGCTAACATGGTAATATTCATATTCATGAAATACCTTCTGGTTATAAGTCTTCATTTTAGAATACTTTACATTACCGACTTTTCTATAGCCAATGAAGTATGTTTTTCTCACCTGAAAAAATTATCTTGTCAGGTTCTTTTGCCCCTGCAGCTAGACTTTGGTGCTGAAGATGTGTGAACAAAATATTCACTGATAAAGCAACCAGCTCTGCTGTCTTGGCCTAATCCTTTCCCTGACAGCCACGTAGTTACCTCTCTTCACCTACATTAGTCAGGGTCTAATCAGGAGCGAGAAACCATAGTGTAATTTGAACAGGGAAAGTTTCAATATGGAGACTTATTTTATAATAACCACAGATTAACTATAAAGGGGTGAAGAGAACTCTAAGAAATATCCCAGGGCTGAAGGAACATACCCCTGGAGAAATGAATCTGAAGGGAGGCCTCCTCTCCCTGTCTGGCATTCAGACCTTGTCGAACAAGGGGGTAGTTAAAACACATTGGATGGAAGAGAAGTTTTCTAGGTTGCCTGGGGCCAGGGCTGGTCCATGGTTACCAAAGTTGGCAGTCCAGGCAATGTGGGAAAGAGAAGAAAGCTGGACGCCTGCACCTAGGCAGCCAGTGAGCTGAAGTGGGGGGGGGAGTCAAAAACCTCAGGTACTGGCAAGCAGGAAGCCTCCTACCAGTATGGATGCAGCCCAAGGCTGGTAGGTAAATAAGGAACCATGATAGGTCAGGACTGGCAATTAAAAACTCCCCACTCCTATAGGCGGGCTTCCCATCACTTCTCTCTCAGGTGCCTGGGAGATTTACTGAGAAAGAATGTGCCCATGGGAGTGCTGGTCAACCTCAAGGGGAAGTTGTCCCTGGCAGGAGGAAAGGGACACAAGTGCCCTTCCATCCTCCTCACCTGGTGCATGCCTTGTTGGCTGCCAAGCCCGGGAGCAGGAAGAACCACAGCATACCAGGTCTAGGAGTCAGACCCTTCCTGGCAGTGGCCTGCCAGCACCCTCTCTTGGCAATGTCCTTTCAGCTGTACATGAGAAAAATGGTGTCACATAGCCTGCTGTGAGGGGAAATTTTGAGCTGAGACACAATAAGTAGGTTATTAATATATTAAACTTGCTGAATACTCCTTTTTTGCATGAGCTCACAATTGGATACTTCCTGATACCTGTCTTCCATAGTTTTAAGTTGTTATGTAGCCTTTTCTCCGTCATTTGGGCTGCTATAACAAAAACACTGTAGTCTAAGTGACTTAAACAACAAAAATTTATTTCTCACAGTTCTGGAGGCTGAGAAATCCAATATTAAGGTGTTGGCCAATTTGATTTCCTGGCAAGGGCCCTCTTCCTGGTTTGTAGATGTATTCCTTCTTGCTGTGTCCATATGTGGTGGGAGGTGGGGGGAGAGAGAGAGAGAGAAAGGAAGCAGGTTCATTAATGTCTTTCTTATTAGGGCACTAATGCTGTCATGAGGGCTTCAGCCTTGTGACCTAAATACTTCCCAGAGGTCCCATATCCAAATACCATAACTATGGGAATTAGTTTTTCAACATATGATTTTGGAGGGACACAGTTCATAGCAAGCCAGTATGTTTTGACTTTTGACATCTTGGTAAGGCAGTACTTGCGCTCATGACATGTTCAAAACAGTTGGGGCTATTGATCTGACATCTAGAAAGGAAAATATTTTTTGCATTTAGGAAGATTGTAGGAAATATTGGAAAAATGTAATGATAATTGATTTCCCTAATAATTTATGTATGTGAGTAATTAAAAATAAAAATATAATGTGAAAAAGTTGTGTGTAATAAGTTGGTGCTTCAACCTAAGAGGATGATAAACTTAACATTAATACAAATAAAGTATCAGAGATGAGAGATAATTAAAAAAAGGAAGAAGACAAAGTTGCTTGTATTTTATTTAGAAAATCAAAACACAAAACCTATATTATTTTTCTTTCTCCTCTTATGGTTTAGGACAATGAGCTCATGATTTTTTGTGTATATCTTTTTCTGGGTTATAATAAAGATTAGTTTTGGTCCCTGAAGACCAAAGGGGTGTTAGGAGAGACAAAGCAAGTAAATTTACTTTGTGGGGGTGGATATTTAAATGTTTAATTAAATAGAGCAGAAGCACTATGCTGGGGACTGGGAAGGGATACAGGGGATGCATAAATGTGGGTTTTGCAGAGAGGGAGCTTATAATCCTACTGAGGAGTCAGGATTCATTCTTAAAATACACATGACCCTACAAGAAGATTTCTGATAACACCCCCAAGAACCCAGAGAAGGTAGTGATCATTGTAGACTTGGTGGTTATGGAAGGCTTTATATAGTGAAGATGTTTAGACTAGAGCTTTGTAAGGATTTAAAGTAGCCTTCTAGAGTTAGAAGAGAGGAAGGCATTCTTAATAGACGTATGGTATGAACAAATTAAAAGACACTGAGCAAAATTCATGCCAAACTGGATGCATTGAAGCCCGACTAAATCTGTTTTATTCATTGCTTTATCCTTATGTCTGGTACAGTGCCTGGTATACGGCAGGTGCCCAGTAAGTATTTCATAGAATATTTGTTTGCTAGAGCTGACATTTGACAATAGCGAACAATGGGAAATATAATTAGAAAGATATTGATTTGGGTTTACAAAGATGTTCAAAGTTTGTGATGAGTCAGGCTTTGGTCCACATTGTGGAGTTTTGACCATGGAGGCTCAGAGGAAGATGATGCAGAAGAGAAGTGGTGTGGAAGGAGAATAGGAAACTTCAGTTCCCTAAGCATTATGTATTGGTAATGTAGACTACAATGGAGGCTGCAAATAAGGAAAAGGGAAGTGAGTTAAGAGACATTCGAAGAAAGAATTGGTAAGATGGAATGTGTAAAGGAGCGTCGGGTATGAGTCAAATCTTACTTCAAATCTATAACTCCGACAGCTGTTTCTAGGAAAAGGGCAAGTCAGGGATTTTGAACAGAGCTGTAGAGAGGAATAGGCTTTTGGTCTTTCCAAGGAGCAACATTGCTTAACATTTTACAATTAGGTTATTATTTACATTCTCTGATACATCTCATGGTTGAAAAAATACAGAACTGCGACATATGCCTTAGTAGTTTCACTTCAGAGATAAACATTCTTATTAATTATAATAGAACATATCATGCTTTTCTGCTTTATTTTCTACTATATTATACAGCTAAAATGCAAACCAAAGGCGACAACTATAAAAGTTTGGAAAGATCTTGTTATATTTCAGAACAAGAGTATTGTGCTTAGTATTTCAATGTGGCTCATTAGAAGAGGACAGAAGCATTTGGAATCACAGTCTCTGCATCTAATTGTAATCACCATTAGGGCAGTTGAGCAACTCAAGAGGCCAGTTACCTGTGGCCAAGTTCTAAATAGCTATTAATACCTCAGATAGAGCTTTATGGTAAGATGTCCTGGGTTATTCATGCCTCTGTTGTTCATTTCCTTTCTGCTCAGAGCAAAATAAAGAAGCGATCCTGGGTTCTCCACGAGTGTTTGGAAAGAGTTCCTGAAAACGTGGATGCTGCAAAAGAACTACTTCAGTATGGTTTAAAAGGCACAGACCTGGAGGCTCTTTTAGCAATAGGGAATGGAGCCGATGATGGAAGGTTGGTTATAGAAAGAACTGGATTCAAAGTAAAGGTGACTTTGTGAAGACTTGCAAGCTTTAACATTGGGCTTGGTAAACTTTTCTTTGTTTATTGTGTAATGGAGTAGTTGCCTTGATGAATGCTTTCTTTTCTGAGGTCATAGCTTTCTTTCCTTTAAGTTAAGTATGTTTGCATATGATAGCTCGGTGCTGAGGAAACAGCCAGTTCTACAAATGTTTATCGAACACTGGCTGTTTCTCAGCTGGGGTGTAGTACACTTAGCTGGTTTACTACTCAGATGAACTGCTTTAGGCAAGTCTGAGCTTCACTTTCCTTGTTTGTAGGATTATATCTTCTTCAAAGAATTACTTTGAGTGATTAAATTATTCCGTATCTGTGAAAGCACCTTATAAACTTGTAAACAGCATTCAAATGTCAGTTAAAAATAGTAATAATAGTCATAAAGTTATTTGACAAGAGCCATTATCAGACATTTAGAACTTAAATGTGAAAGTGTATCTGAGAAGTAAATAATTAAAATTAAGACTGACCATCTGCAGATGGTGCAAAAATTGTTTTTTTTTTTGAGAAGTAGTCTCACTTTGTCGCCCTCAGTAGAGTGCCATGGCGGCATAGCTCACAGCAACATCAAACTCTTGGGCTCAAGTGAGTCTCTTGCCTCAGCTTCACGAGTAACTGGGACGACAGATGCCCACCACAACAACCAGCTGTTTTTAGAGATGAGGTCTCACACTGGGTCAGGCTGGTCTTGAACTCAGGCAATCCACCCGCCTTGGCCTCCCACGTGCTGGGATTACAGGCGTGAGCTACCATGACAGTCCCTACCCTGGTGAATTTAATCCCACCTGTTTTCCAAAATAGTTTTCATTTTCTTGTATTTAAATTTCTGTCTGTGATGATTACTGATGGCTTTTTGCCTATGCTATAAATATAATGAATGAATTACTTTGCTTTTAATAATTGTTTTTGTTGGGCGGCGCCTGTGGCTCAAGGAGTAGGGCGCCGGTCCCATATGCCAGAGGTGGCAGGTTCAAACCCAGCCCTGGCCAAAAAAAATAATTGTTTCTATGTAAATCAATAAAAAACCAGTCAAAATAGGAGAATGCAGCTTTTCATGACATGAAATAAAAAAGTTAATCAAAATAGTTTTTTTCCTTGCAGATTTATATTACCTGGTCAAGTAGACATTGATAATATTTCCTATGAGGAGCTTTCCCCACCTGAGGAAGAGCCTGCCAAAAATAAAAAGGAAAAGAAGCTCAAGAAAAGACGAGAACTTCTTAAATTAGTGAACTTTTCAAAGTAAATGATTTTTTACTGTTCATTTGCTAATTTCTTTAAAGTAGCTAGTCATTTCAGTGTGTTACTAATGATAACTACCCTAAATTATTTTGGCAACTTAACATCAAATGCTTTTACTGTTATCTTACCCTTGTCTTTTTGTATACTGTTTCATGAGTTTTGAGCTCAATGGAATATTAATCATTTTCATTTCAACACATATAAAAATGTGCTTGTATGTAAATATAAGGGACTTAATGTAGTTATTCAAAACAGGTTGACACTGGAACAAAAGGAACTTTGCCGCTGCAGACTAAAATTGTTAACCTACTTAGACCGACTTGCAACATATGAGGTAAGGAATAATTTTATACAAACCAATTATATTTATCTAAGCTGTCATTATAAATGCTCTTGCTGCCCTAATATTGGATGTTCTTTGTTTTTAGAACTATTTATATGGGAAAAATTAGCTTTTTACAGAAGCAAGTTCTCTTGTGATAGATCGTGAAAGACCAGAAGTTGTTGTGTTAGTTTAAGGAATGGAAATACTTAGCCATTTTAGTGTATCGATGTTTTCTAGATTTAATATCCTTTTAATTTACTTTTATTTTATATTTTGATTTTAAGATAATAGCTCACAGCTGTTTACAGTACCAGATTTTAGTATGCCCTGGGTTTTAATAATCTTAATATGAATATTTCTGATTCATTTTATTCTAATTATTTGTTAGTGGGTTATATTTAGTTGATTCATCTTTGATCATAATTTGGGACATAATTAAACACTTGAAATTAAAAACAGTATATTTCACATTCGATCTGTAAGGACATAAACACTGATGTTCCCGTGGTGGACATTTCAGTAGCACTCTGTATATAAGACCAAGTTAGATATTATTAAAGGTGCAAGTATGATAGAAACCAGCCACATTTGAATAAATATGCATAGTTTAGATTGCTTTTTCACATGACCCCCATAGCTGAAGTTACCCAGGTTTTCAAATAAATTTCTGTGTTTCCTCTCCCGTCAGTGGCACACTTCTCTCGGCTCTGGGCACTGGTGTGTGGTGGGCTTTTTATGTCACATCTGATAATGTGATGCTCATCCCAAGAACTTCTGACCTTGTAGGCAAAACCAAAAGCCTTTCATTCCCTCACCCTGCTAATACAACTGAAATGTATTCAAACATAATACTAAAAGAGGGCTATTTCTGTGGTGATTAGAAAACATTGATAGTTTATTGTGACATGTAAACAAGTTATGAACAATTCCTAGTAGTTTTATTTATAGACACAACTAGTTTAGCTGCTGGATGGCTGTACTACTTTAAAGCATGTCTCTTTGTTATGTCTGAGTTCTGTGATATTTTGAGGTAATGTATAAAAAGCTCATTGTGAACTGTAGAAGTCTCAATAGATATAGATTATTATTTTTATACTTAGCCTTAGTTTCAATGATGATGATATCTTTTAAAAAGATACTTAAGAGCTTTATATTTGACTGTCCAGTTAATTTCTTTCATTATTTTTTAGTTATTAAATTGCTATTCCCTGTATAGCAATAACATTATACAGGGAATAGCAATAATAAGTACATTATAATAGTGACATTTCAAATATTCGTTGAGCCCACTTTTTAAAAGTAAGCTGAGCTTTTGAAAAGTAGGTGAATTTTATGAATTTGTTGAAATGTAGGGGACCAGGTGTGGTGACTCACACCTGTAATCCTAGTGCTTTGAGAGGCCAAGATAGGAGGATTGCTTGAGGCCAGGAGTTGTGACCAATCTGGGCAACAAAAGAAACCCTATCTTTACAAAAGCAAAAATTATCTGGGCATGGTGGTGCATACCTTATACTCCTAGCTGCTTGGAAGGCTAAGGAAGGAGGATTGTTTGAGCCCAAGAGTTCAAGGCTACAGAGAGCCATGTTTCTGCTATTGCCCAGCCTGTGCATCAGAGTGAGACCTTGTCTTTTAAAAATAACATTTTTAGTAATAAAAATGTTCACATACAGTGGGTAACCGGTTACATAGTAGTAGAGATAGACATTGCATTGCATTTTAATGAGAGAAGACATAGCTTGTTCTGTTAGTATTATCATAAATGAGATAAAAATGCATTCATTTAAATTGTGTATGAGTACCTGCTGTATGCTGGATATTGTGCCATTGCTGGAAGTAGAGAAATGAACAAGGAACAGTCTTTGTGGAGCCCACATTGTGTAGGCTTTAAGTGATGATAAAGAAGGGGTGGGGACTCAATGAGGAAGAATAAGGAAGAACATGGGATTTTTCTTGGGGATGTCAGAGAAGACGGCATATGACATAAGATTTCAACTAGCCCTTACTGAGGAAGTAGGCTGTTACAAGGGGGCTACGAAGGGAATCTCCACAGTCAGGGGTTTTGTCCTGTTTGCTGCTTCCTGTATATCCCCAGGACTCAGAATAGTACTTGGCTCATTGAAGAGCTCAGTAAATATTGGTTGACTATTTGAACCAGTAAGTAAGAATACTAACACATTTGTTGAGAATTTACTATTTGTGAGTCATTTTCCTATGTGCTGGTTGCAGATTTCTTCTAACAATCCTTTGAGGCAGATACCATTATCCTCTTACAGTTTAGGGAAGGTAAGTTATTTGTCCAAATAAGTAGGAATCAAGAACTCCTGAGGTTTTTCTGATTAGTAGCTGATGCTGATGATCAGTGTGCGGTTATGAAGTCCTAGTGGCATGAAAGCAGATGTCATGCTCTTGAGAAAGTACATTAGTCAGGGCATCTGGCCCACAGGATGGGAGGAGTGGGGGTGGCAAGAACCAAGGTGGGAGAATAGTTAGGATGGTTTGTGGCCTCAGTTGGAAAGGTCTCATGCTGTTTAAGGAATTAAACTGAATCTTTGTTGGAGGCTGGGCAAGTTTAGGGAAGAGTGAAAAGTGGGGGAATGGAAGCAATCGTTGTGGGGACCTCTGTCAAGAAGTTTTCTTGTGAAGGGGAGCAGGGACGATGGTGGTAACTAGTTGGGGTATGTAAGTTTAAGAGTGGTGTTTATATGAGAGAGAAGTACTGTTTGTAGGTATTGTGAATGAATCAATAGAGGAATGAAGGGGAACTTACTGAAGAGAGAAAAGTGGTTGAGGAATTTCTGGAATGCCACTTAGTATGTGAGAAGGAAGATCAGGAGCAGTTGGTCCAAGAGTTGGGTGCTAGACATTGAAATGTTCCAGACAGTGCTTTTTGGTGATGATAGAGATTCAGGGCTTTTATTTTAGCGTTCAAGTCTTTTTTTGCCTTTTACTTGTCTGGCTGGTATCGTACATCTACTTTTCAGATGCAGATTCCCTTTTTCTTGTTCATCTTTTAAATCAGTGGTCCCCAACTATTTTTATTTTTTCCATGGTTGGGGGGGCATGGAGGGATGGTTTCAGGATGATTCAAGTGCATTCTGTCTCTATCCCAGATCATTCTCATTAAGGAGCATGAACCTAGATGCCTTGCATGTGCAGAGTGCAGGAGGGTTCACACTTTTGTGAAATCTAAAGCTGGGGTTGATCTGACAGGAGGTGGAGCTCAGGCAGGGATGGAGCCATGGGAGCAGCTGTAAGTACAGATGAAGTGTCGCTCCGTCACCTGCTGTTCATCACCAGCAGGCCATGGACCAGTACTGGTCTGTGACCTAGAGGTTGGGGTCCACAGCTTTAAATGATGTTGTTCCTTGATGGTCCTTTCAACTCATACTACTTAATCTCCTTTGGACTCATGGTCACTGTGTGTTAATGACTTGCCATCTTGTATCTCTAACTCTTACATTAGTCTGAAACTCCTGACCTGTATACACAGGCAGTCCCTAGGTTATGAACAAGATTGGTTCTGTAGGTTTGTTCTTAAGTTGAATTTATGTGTAAGTTGGAACAGGTACATTTACCTATTACCTGTAATAGCCTCTGTTTGTAAGTGCACGTTGTACGTTACTTAGATATTTGTAGTGTGAGTGGTATGTTAGATGTTTGCGACTCAGGGACTGCCTGTATTCACCTGCCCCCTGGGCAACTCCTTTTAGATACACTGTGGTACCAAACTCAACAAATCTGCAGTGAATCTCTCAACTTGCCAGCCTCCCTTCCTTTTTTCCTCCAAGCCTTCTCATCCTCTTTCTTATCTCAGTAAATAAATTCAGTCAACAAATACTTACTGATTATTAATTATGTGACATACAGTGTGTTAAGAATCTAGAATTTTCCTATTAAACATAGAAGGCGTGGGTCATACGTTGTGGTGAAGAGACCTATTCTCTCAATTTGTGGCTAACTCCTCTGTGTCTTTTATGTTTCAGCTGGGGGCCTTCTCTGTCCTCCCAGAAACAGTTGTGGCACCCTCCTGTGCATTCCCACTTACCTGTTTTCATCTGCCTCTTTGTCTTCCCTAGGGAATTTGAAGCTACTTGGAGGGTCAGGGAAAGTGTATTGTTCATGTATCACAAATGCCTATCAGCAGTGCCCCTGGCACATAGTGGATCGCCATAAATATTTCTTGAATGAATGCATGGTTCAATCTGAATTTTACCTGGCTCATTTTAGCAATAATAAATCTAAAGTCTGAAGTCTCATACAGAGGGGGACAGATGCTTATAATACATGGCCATACATTACTGTTGCCTAATTATTTCTACCAGGTAGCTCATTTTGGTGGTTCTTCTGTAATTAACTTAATTTGTATTACCTATTACATTTAATTATAGATTTTTTTTTTTAAACCCAGCATTTATTATTCCTATGTTTATTTTGAAATAACAAAATAAACAAAATGCAGATTTATTTTAGTTAATAGTTGATAAACAAAAAGCAGATCTATTCTAGTTAATAGTTGATAGTTGAAATTAATTCAGGCCTTATTAGACAGGGAGAGTTATATAGGTTTTTTTTAATATTTTCTTGTCACCCATATTTAAAATCCTTTTCATGAAATAACTGTTTCCTCTCAGGAAATCCTGGGTGTGCCTTATGGATCGGAACAGAGGTATGATGCTGAATTCTTTAAGAAGTTCAGAAATCAGAATATTGTTCTCTCAGCAAGAACTTATGCTCGGGTAATTTCTTTATTGTAAATAAAATTATTATTATTAACACACTCTAAATTTTTGAGCTGTGCAGTAAATTTGTTGCATGCATTTACTATTACATTTCCTTTTTGTTGTAATATTAAATATAGAGAAAATGGAGTAGAAGTTTTTAAAAATTTTATTTGTTATTCTGAATTTAAATAAAGTTTTTGTACCATTAGATTGAGAAAATGATAAAAGGAAAAATGAGGAATATTTCAGCACTTCATATCAGCACTGCATAGAAAAGTTGATTTTAAATTTTTAATATTGTCATATAAAATCACTTCTTTATTTCTAAGGTTACATTAGAAATTTGCCTTTTGCTTTTTATACAGGAAAGTAATGTACAAGCCCTAGGAATTCTGTTTACTTATCATGGCTCTGACCTGCTTCCTCATCGCCTTGCGATTCTCTCCAACTTCCCAGAGACCACTTCTCCTCATGAATATTCTGTTTTGCTGCCCGAAGCTTGGTATGTGACTGTGTTAACTGAATTTTGCCTCCTTTCTGAATAATCATTTTTGTTTCATGCCAAACACTTAAATTAAAAAAGTAATAATTTTAATGTAAGCCATTTAAACTTTTTTTCTAATAATAAAGTTATTTCCAAAGTTATTCTTAAAGGATTCTGAAGCTGTAGTATAGTGTCTGTAGTATAACAGACAGTAGTGTCTGTTAGTGTCTGTAGAATAACAAGATCACTGTAGTGTAATGAACATAAACATTCCATTCTTGGAAAGCCTCTGATTTTATTGCTGTGTACTCAATATATACTGTTTTCTGTTTTAAGAACAGTTTTTAGGAGAACAGTATGTTTGAATTATGTCTTTCAGAAATTGAAGTAAAGTTCTGACAATATTAGGTGGTAAGCCTCTGTCTGTACCACCCCCCAGCACTTCTGGAAGATATCCTTTGTAATCATTATCTGGCCTTAGGCTACATACAAGACAGACCTTCTACTATACCTGCCTCCTGTGGCTTATCTCAGACGAACAGACTTCTCATCTTCAGGAATGTCTGCTTCCTGCTTTGTTTAACAATTTTTTTCATATGAAATTCCAAAGACTCAAAGACAAAAGGGAAAGCAAAATAGTACTTTCCCAGTAGCCTGATACTCCTAGTCTCAATTTAGGGATCTGTGATAATTGGGTTATAACATGTGACATAGACTCAAATCTATGTGAAACCATTGAGTCTTTCCCCACCTGGTGGTCTTTCGGAGGCCAGGACATCTCTTCTTGAAAATGAAGCAAAGAGAATATGTTATATTTGGTTCAGTGCATAGTTCAAAGATGGGCAATTCATTAGTGGCAGCTGAGTGAAGGGAGGAGTTCACAGCATGCCTTGCTCAGGTCATTCACTCAATCGGGGCAGAAGGCAAAAGAATAACATGGCACATCTGTTGGTGAGATCTTTTATGTGCAGTGAGCTAGTCCACTAGTCAGTGTGGCTCAGTCATTAATTGCATGATTTACCTTTTCTGAATTTGAGTTGATTCATCTTTAAAATGAGTTGACAGTCCCTGCCTTCTACTCACATTGCATATTTTTAGTAACATGTGAATTGACGAGTATAAAATTTACTCGTAAACCTTAAATCACTATGAGGGATTATGATGGTTCTGACCAATCATTTATTTGAAGTTTAGCTACTGGAAACTTGCAGTGTTAAGAGATTATTATTGACATTGGGGATCATTTGACTACTTCATTCCTCCCCTGCTGCCTCCCCTCAATATCATATTTGTAGGTTTGAATATTAATGATAGTAGGCAACATTTATTAATTACTAAATATTTGGCACATACGTATATCTGGTCTTCAGATAATCTTGATATTATCCATTTTATTGCAGAATGCTGACATTTACAGAGGTTTAATAGCATGCGAAAGTCTATGTATGTACAGCTGGGATTTGAACCTAAATTTGTTTAGAGTTGTGGCTCAGTAAGCCTCAAAAATATGTAATACAGTCCTTATTTTGCATTACTGTGAGTACTAAGAAAAGCAAGTCTTTGTTCTAATAAGGGGGAAGAAAAGAAAAAGCCTGGAATGCCTTTATCATTTTGAAATAATTTTATATCTGTATAGTGAGTGATATGTAAATTGTATTTTATAAATATATATTTATGAAGATTTCAGAATATAATTCTATCTTCTGTTCCTTGCCTCTTCGCAAAGTGAATTTAATCTGAATGGAAATGACTTTTCCTACTGTAAATTGACAGTATAGAGAAAAGGGCTACTGTTCCCTAAAGTTTTTTTTTTGTTTTTTTTTAAAGGCCATTTCTCCTTAGATTTGAATGCGTTTATTTATATGGTCTTCTGATGATTGCTCAGATAAACATTTAATTTTACCCCTGAAATTTTAGAATTGGTTTGCAAAATAATTGCACGACGTTGCACTGCTTTTGGATGCCCAATTCCTCTACCACGAGAAAAAATTGCAATGAATACTTTAGTTATACTATATTACAGCAGAGGGTGATTAGAATATAAAGTTATTTTGCATCATTGTTTTGGGATATGTTGCTTACACAAACTTTGATGGGACTCTGATTTCTTAAGAGTCCTTAAGTTAGGCTCATTTTTTAAACATGTTGAAAAAAATATAGATTTGGGGGGGTTAGTCTTTGCAAGGTCTTTCACAAATAGTGCTTCTTCCTTCTCATTGTAAAGAGTGAGAAAGAACAACTGATTATAATAGTAATGTCTCTATCCTCTTATAATTTGAGGTTACTGCAAAGCAAAACCACAGTTATGCTGCAGGTGTAACCTCTTTTGTGAGGACTTGGTAAATGACTCCCTTCTCTGTACTATCATAATTCTTTGTTTATTCTTGGTTTAACATTTTTTACATCGTATTGTAGTTTATTTCTTCCTTTCTCTCTCTTATTCCCTTCTTTAATAGACACCAAACCTTAAACCCCAAGTTAACTCTTAAAGGCAGAGACTGTTCCTTCTTATGTTTGAATCACCAAGGCCTTAGGATGGCTCTGGTGTAGTGAGTGTTCTGAGAATGTTTGTTGGCTGGATAAATTAGGTCCTTATCATGCTATTTCCAAAGTGACTAAAGGGGCTCAGCACCTGTAGTGCAGTGGTTACGGTGCCAGCCACATACACTAAGGTTGGAGAGTTCAAGCCCAACCCAGGCCAGCTAAACAACAATGACAGCTACAACAAAAAAAAAAGCCAGGCACTGTGGTGGGCACCTGTATGTAGTCCCAGCTACTTGGGAGAATGATGTAAAGGAATTGCTTAAGCCCAAGAGTTGGAAGTTGCTGTGAGCTGTGATGCCACAGTACTCTACCGAGGATGACATAGTGAGACTCTGTCTCAAAAATAAATAAATAAATAAATAAAAAGTGACTAAAAGGTGTCTTGAAGGCAGGCGCATTTTCCCTTGCTAACTTGGCAGAAGCCCATGTCATTTTTTTTTTTTTTTAAGACACAGTCTTACTATGTTGCCCTTGGTAGAGTGCTGTGACATCACAGCTCACAGCAACCTCAAACTCTTGGGCTTCAGTGATTCTCTTGCCTCAGCCTCCCAAGTAGCTGGGACTACAGACTCCCGCCACAACGCCTGGCTATTTTTTGTTGTAGTTGTTGTCGGTTAGCAGGTCTGGGCTAGGTTCAAACCCACCAGCCCCGGTGTGTGTGGCTGGCGCCCTGCCCACTGAGTTACATGTCCTGAGCCCCAGGTTTTTAAGGTGCTAGTGGTCTGAAAAGTTCAATTTCTGTTTTTTTTTTTTTTTTTATTAAATCATAGATGTATACAATAATGCAATCATGAGGTACAATGTGCTGGTTTTAACCCATTGCTACTAAGACCTATACTCTTTTATTCTATTTGAAATTTTACCCAAATGGGCACATAGATCAAGATAGGTTTGTAAAAATTATTTCCTTTTTGAGGGTTCTATGAGTATTTACTATTTATTTTCAAATCAAGTGGAACTATGTAATGAACCATGGGCAGATGAACAAAGTGTCTGATTTGTTGGAGCATGAATATTTTTTTCCATACACTCACTGCCCATTTGCTAAGCACCTTACATGTGTTTGGCACTATGGTAGGGATTTCAGAATAGGTGACACGCAGTTCCCTTTCAGCAGGAGTTATCAGGGCTGCCCTACAAACCAATGGAGATTCCTGCTCAAAGCATCATGCTTTCAAACTGAGGAAATACTCTAAATAAATTATTACAGCCTTTTCTTTCTCTTTTTTTCTCCTCAATAGCAATTTTGAAAACTCACTAATGGATCTCGCCACCTTCTGTGTGTGCACCTTGTTTTTCTTAGAGAGTGTAATATGTTGTTCAGTTGCTCAGTCTTTGTTTCATCATTCTTTCTCTTTTCTTTGACCTCTACACTTATATTTTGTGAATAATAATGACTTTTTAATAATCCATTGAATTGATTTGCAGCATATCACTAAACTAAGTGTATGGCTCCCAAAATGCAGCATGGTTAACTGTGCAGCCTTCGCCCATCGTTAGGAGAACTGCGCACAGCCCCATGTTCTTTCCAGTCCTCCCACACACACCTCTTGCTGTTCCTTGAACTTGCCAAGCCTTCTTCCACGTAGGGTTTCTGATGTAGGGTGCCCTTCCTCCATGCCATCCTGTGAGTAGGTCTCTAACTTCATTCTAAGTCTCTGCTAAAAGGCTACCTCTTCAAAAACGTCTTCCTTGACAATACTTTTTCAAATAGGCTTTATTTCTCCCTCACTCTTTTTGCCCTTACCTTGTTTTATTTGTCTTCATTGCCCTCATACCTAACATGTTATGTTTTTGTCTTTTCTACTTATCCGATATTTCTTGGCCTTCCTATTTAAAATTTCACCCTTACTTTAAATCCTTCTTTCCTATTTATGTCTCACTTATGAATGTAGCGTCAGTGCCTAGAACAGTGCCTAGATACAAAGCAGTAGTTCAGAAAATATTTTTTGAATGAACGAGTGACATAGGAATTACAAATTAAGTACGTGGAAGAGTAGGTAGAATTTTAAATTTTAGAGGTCAAGCTATATAAAATTTTGAAAAGCAATAGTAAGTTAGACCCATAAGTTGACCTGTTTCCCGCTGTGTTCTGAAATCCCATTAGCAGAACTTTAACCTTGACATTTAATCAAAGCTTGATCAATCAATTTTGATTGAATTGAATTTTATGATTAGGATGGCTGGGAAATGTCTATGATATGTGCTGTTTTTGTGTTTTGTATTGTGACTTATACATTATTATGTATGTTTGACATTGATGAAATGGGACCAGATTTTGTAAAGCTTTGAAATTACATTTTCTGTCATAGGTCATGCATCTCTTTATAGCTGCCCGTTCTTAGCTTGTCAGTGTATATACTGGTTGGCTGTTTTGAAGTACAAAGGTGACATTTCTTATAGTCTTTGTTAGCTTCCACATTGCATAGTAATAGAGATTTTCTGTAACAAGAGGAGATTTAAAAAAATAATTTGGTAATTTTTGGTGGTTATAGCACATTTCAGGAAGATGATTGAGATTTATTTTTGCCTCTTTTTCTATTAAAACAGAAGTGATGAATACAATCTAGAGAAAAAGATTGTATTTTGAACAGCCATTTGTTGAAATGAATGAGTGACATAATTAAGAGCACTGACTATCTAGTTGCCCAGATTCATGATTTTGGGTAGGTTTCTTTCTTTTTATTTTTGAGACAGAGTCTCACTATGTCACCTTTGGTAGAGTGCTGTGACATCACAGCTCACAGCAACCTCAAACTCTTGGGCTTAAGTGATTCTCTTGCTTCAACCTCACAGGCGCCTGCCACAATGCCCGGCTATTTTTTGGTTGTAGTTATTGTTGTTTGGCAGGCCCTGACTGGGTTTGAGTCTGCCAGCTGTGGTGTATGAGGCTGGTGCCTTAGCTGCTGAGCTACAGGCGTCAAGCCCTGGGTAGGTTTCTTAACTGCACTTCAGTCTCCTCACCTATAAAATGGGGATGCTTATACCACTTACTTGATAGTATAAGAATGATCAGTGAGTTAATGTATATAAACTGTGGAGAATGGTGCTTAGCACCATGTAGGTGCTAATTCAGTGTTAGCAATTATTATTAATTTCTGATTTACTTATTTGTCCTATTTCGTTCTCATCCCTTTCTAAAATGTCAGCTCTAACCAGACAGGGATTATCATGTGTTTTGATCCTGTTCTTATCCCCTACACTTAGAATAGTGCCTGGAACATTTGTAGGCACTCCGTAAATACTTATTAAATGAGCAAATTAATATTAAGGTTTTGGCCTTATATACTTCATATACTTATCATTTTAAACTTCTTTTGGAATAATTTTATATTTACAGAAAATTCAAAATGATATTAATAATACAGAGAATTCCTGTATACTATTTGTTTAGGTTCTGTTTTCTTCTTATGTAACCATAGCACATTTGTCAGAATAAGAAATGACCATTAGAGTAGTTAATTCTGTTAAAATGTGGTACATGCATTCCTAAAACGCACTGCATTATGCAGAATTGTTCAGTGAAAACCATATGGGAAAAATGGGGTTAGTGTCATAGCACTGAAAAACTTGGTTCACTGGGACAAGTTATGAGCCTACTGTTAAGTGGTTAAGAAGTACAAACATTCTAAAATATGGCACTTTACCTTGAAAAAGACCTGGACAAGACCTTGGTTGCGGAAGTAGGTGTCAAAAGAGTTGTAGCTTGTGAGTTAATTGGAAGTGGAGGAAGGATGGTGATCAGAAATTTGATGGAACGCTGTAACACCAGACCTGGGTGAGAGGGGCTCTCCGGCGCTGGCTGTATGTAGGGCGGGGACTGGTGGCTGTTTGACGAGTGTGCGTGCTTGTGGAATCCAAAGCAGGTTGGTTCAGTGGGGTACAGTTTTCTGTGTTCAATCAACTAACACTTCTTCAAGATGAAATTGGGCATCAGCAAATGAAAAATTTCTGTTAACTTTTAAGTTGTTTCCTAATACATCATTCATTGGAACAAATTTGCATTTTTTAAAACATTTTAGCAGAACTGACTGTACAGTACTATGGGCTAACTACAGATTTCATTGGGTTTAGTCATTTTTTTTTTTAACTAATGTCCTTTTCCTGTTTGAGAATCAGCACAGGATACCACAATGCATGTCGACCACATTTACTTTTAATATATGGAAATAAACCCTGTTATTCTTTAAGAAATTTCTTTATTTCTTTAAGAAATTCTTTGACATTTATATGTTTATTAGACATTGAGAACTGATATTCATATTTATATTCGTGGATTAACTCCAGAGTCAGTAAGAAAAGATTGAATTATATTTCATGTGTTTTGGGATATTACAGTATTTAAAACTTGTATTTTGTAGTATAAGTGGTGAAACTCTGTTGATGGAAATAGGTTATCTACAGCACTTTATTTTTCTCATCATCTGAGAAAAGCTGTTACTATAGTAACTTGGCAATTTTTTCACTTGTAAATATCTAAGTTTAGTGAGATTATTTGGTGATGGAAAGTTTGAAAAGCATGCTGTTAACATGCAAATGGACTGTAATTGAGTGAACTCTGAAAATGTGTTTTAGCTGTTTCCTTTTTCCTTTCTGAATTTTATTGTATGACTTATCTGATGACTTCTAATTATTCTGTTACTTTTAGTTTCACAGTCATTTATGTGGCATGCTATTGAGGCTAAAAATAGAGTGGTTGAGTGAACAGTTTAGGTCACTAGTGGTTTGTATCACAGAGGATGCCAATCTAAGCTTATGTCAACATATACCTACTCCCCATCTTCAGAAAACATTTTCCTAGAGCTCAGTAAGCACATTCACCTGTCTTCACAAACCTTGCAAAACAGTGATAAATAGTACGACAGCCCCTTTGGCAGAAGCACCCTTTCCTGTGACCTGTAGACCTAGGACCTCCTTGAGCTCTGCTTGCTTTAACCGATGTGTTTAGCTCTGACACTTTGTTTCCTTACTGACCCTAGATTATTCCTGCTTTTCTTGGGTCATGTCCCCTTTTTGCTCTTTGCGACAGAAAATCCAAGGCCTCTAGGAATTTTCCACTTCCAGTTTCTACTGGGGAGTTGTTTGGGTAAAGAAGTTTTGCATCCTTTTTCTCCTCACTAAGTCATTGTCATGCACCCAAAACCAAGGGACCTTCTGGTGGCCAATTTGAAGAAATTTTTCTGTTTTCAAAAGTTGTTGTATTTTAATGCAAGTTTTTTCAAATAACAAGACTAACATATATATCCTAATAAAATGCTATGAACATAGTGTATGTATGCAATGATAGTTTACAATTATTGCTGAATAAAAGATTATTATGTAAGCAGATTTAGAAACTGCAAACAATTGATGTGGCAAAGTAAATAAGATAGAGTCAAAGGCATTCTGTTTGGAACTGAATTTGCAAAGGAGACCTATCTTACACTTTCTCAGACTAAAAGTGTGGGGATATATTAGGTATGTCCCCACAATTGTGTCCTGCAATCCTAAGAATGAATATACTATTTATTTATTTAAAAAAAATTTTTTTTTGAGACAAAGTCTAGCTATGTTGCCTTCAGTACAGTGCTTATAGCGTCACAGCTCACAGCAACCTCAAACTCTTGAGCTTAAGCAATTCTCTTGCCTCAGCCTCCCAAGTAGCTGAGACTATAGGTGCCCACCACAACACCCAGCTATTTTGTTGTTGCAGTTGTCATTGTTGTTTAGCTGGCCTGAGCTGTGCTTGAACCCACCAGCCTGGGTATATGTAGCCGGTGCTCTACCCACTTGGTATGGGCACCGTTTATTTTTAAAATTTTAACTGTAAAATGCACATAACAGAAAATTTACCATCTTAACTATTTTTAAGCGTGTGGTTCCATAGTGTTAAGTGCATTCACATTGCTGTGCAACTGATCTCCAGAACTCTTTATTTCGTAGAACTGAAACTCCGCTCATAAACAGTTCCCCACTCTTCCTTCCCCTAGACCCAGGCAACCCCTTTTGTTCTTTGAGTCTCTGAATTTGACTCTTCTAGGAACTTTATGCAAATGGATACAGTACTCGTTTTCTTTTTTTTTTGTTTGTTTGTTTTTTTTGTGACTGTTTTTTTTTTTTTTTTTTTCACTTAAGGCCAATGTCCTCAAGGTATAATATACTTTTAGTGGATTAGTGTTATGATTAAAAAGGTTTGGAGTGGTTGTCTACCTGTGGGCCAAGTTTCTGTTTATACTGTGCAGCAGTTTCTTAAAGGATGAAGCTGAATTCTGGTTGGAGATGGGAGGTTACATCACTCTTAGTAACTGAATTCTTCTGGAGGACCTCTTCATTTTTTGGTGATAAGTGGAGTATCCAAACTGAAGGGAACTTCTAATATGTCTGCTAATTGTTTGTTTCACAACTCTTGTATAGACAAACATGGAGACCTTTTCTGTTATTACAACAACATAAAATTTATGCCATAAAAGCAAAACATCAATATTCTTTTTTTTTTTTCTTTTTTTTGTAGAGACAGAGTCTCACTTTATGGCCCTCGGTAGAGTGCCGTGGCATCACACAGCTCACAGCAACCTCCAACTCCTGGGCTTAAGCGATTCTCTTGCCTCAGCCTCCCAAGCAGCTGGGACCACAGGCGCCCGCCACAACGCCCAGCTATTTTTTGGTTGCAGTTCAGCCGGGGCCGGGCTTGAACCCGACACCCTCGGTATATGGGGCCGGCACCCTACCAACTGAGCCACAGGTGCCGCCCAATATTCTTTATATTAAAATTTCTTGTAGAAAATTATTTAGGTCAAATTAATTTAGCTATTTAGGTCAAATTAATTTAGCTATTTCCAGTAGAACAAATTTGATTTAGGTCAAATTAATTTAGCTGTTTCTTAAGTCATTAATAAAGAATTTACCTTTGAAAAGATCAGACAACATTATTGTAATTCTTCACAACTGAAAGGTAGGTAGAAGTCTCCTTTTCCTATCAGTTTCAAATCAATGATGTTTTGATGATGTACATTAGTTTGTGTTTTTTTTTCAAAATGAAATAATTTAAACTATCGTTTCATTGCCTCAAAGTTGATTCTAGGCAGCATTAAATTTAAAAGCTAAATTATTTTTGTTTTTTTCCTTGAAAAGGAGCAGCAAAATTCCCAGCATCAGTTACTATTGGCTTAAGTGTCATAGTTTTGTGGCTAGTCCAGAAGGTTATATTCCATTAGAAACATTTTGATGTTTCTCTCAAAGTAGATGTTGATTTTTGAATATTAGCCCTTTTTGGAGTAAAATTTGTAACTAATCATGAGTATACATGAAACTGATTTAAGAGTTAAAGCATTTCTAAATGGCTTTATTTCATGTCCATTGAAAGAACACTTTAAAGGAGATATGTGAATCATATAAGATTTTGTGTTACTTCAATAAAAACATAGGGTACACTTACTTTCCATATGAAGGCTTTATACGGTTCATATTAGATTGAGTAGGTAGATACAAATATGACTCAGATGTGATTCCTGTTTACAGATAAATTGTAGCCTAATAGAAAACATCAGAAAGATTAGGTATAGATACAACTACCAGAAAATCAAAATATAATATGTATTGTATGAGGAATATAAATAGGTTTAGAAATGGTGGTATATATAAGCTACCTTGGAATTGGTAAGGTTTATTTCTAGGCATTGGAAGTGAAAGTGTGCTTTTAACGTTGGAAAGTTCGAGTAGGAAAGAGTAGTCTGAATAATATTTAATCTGAAGTTGTTCACCTACTCAGTCGTTGCCTATATCATAATGTTTATTTAGAGAGTATAACAGATGTTCCCAATGAATTTGTTGTTGAAATGAGTTAGTGTAGAGGATTTCCAATAAATACGTATGAATCTTTTTTTCACTTACTTTTTTTGTAGCCTAGTCCTGTTCATAAATATTTTTTTCTTCCATGAAATTTTTTAAAAAGCCATTTTTATTAGATATTCTAGTCCCACTGTAATTTTGTTGTTGTAATGAAATATTATCACTAAACTGTAGGCTGGATGATGAAATATTTATGGAAGGATTAGGGTATTGCATTTACTTTTTCGATTCTCCAGGGAAACATAAAAGTATTCCTTTTTCCCTTTAAAATTGAAAACCTGATTAGTTACCTAATCAAAATTCAATTCTCCTACATGTAGTTTATTTCTGAGCTGCAGTGAGGCAAGAGGAATAAAGTGGCTTTGTATTTTGGGTTTGGAATAAGTATTTGGCCTTCTGAAGTGGCTGTCCAAGAATAGTATATAGAGTACTTAACAATGTGGCAGTTGTTGGGATATGTTGACAGTTTCAGGATCTGAGAATAATGTGGTGGATGTATCAGGAAAGAAAGACACAATATCCTTGGTGGTCTGGGAGTAGGGCCTGGGTCTGGGTCTGGGGTAGGGGTGATTGGTTTACATGTCTCCTGGCACCAAGGGCACTGTAGATCTTCATAAAATGAGTTCTTCCTTTATATTTAAAGGAAAAAAAAAATGGGGTTAGGATCATTTTTCTGATGGAGATGATAGAAACGAATATTATTTCAGAATAATCTTTCTAGACCTCAAAAGTATGTTGATATTGGTATTTGATATTATTATCTGGTACTCTGAGAAGTGCTAAGGAAATGAAGATGTATTGAGGAATTCATCCATTTTCTTTTATTCAACAGCTATTTCATGATTGAGTATGGGACATTTGTTTTTTAGTTTACAAACCAATTTTGTGTTTCACATGTAACTCGCACAGCATGTTCATGAGATAAGCAAAAAAGGGATTATGCTGCTTTTAGGACAAAACATTTGAGAGGCGTTAGTGAAATATGTCTTGAAATAATTATTTTAATCATTTTAATTTCATTACCGTGTTTGTGTGAATGTAACTATTGTCAAATGTTTTTAGGGTAACTTAATACAATCTAAAGATTGTTTTCATTTGAAAGGAAGAAATTGTCTTTGAGTGTTTATTCTTTCTCTACTGATGCGTCCCCCTAAAAAGAAGCTATTACTAGATTCAGCATTACCAAGTGATGCCAAATGATAGTCTTTTCATGGAGATGAGATTTTTTCTTTTATTATCTTTTTTCTTGCAAACCTTAAATACCTTGACCAGTAATTTCAGAACATGTGATCCTTAAGTAGATTATAACATCTTCATTGTCTCAGAGAAATAGTCCCTGTAACTCTTTTTGGTCACAGTGCTTTGGCCAGTCAAGATTTCATTAATATGTAAAGTCTTTGCCTGTAACATCAGTGTGTCTTATCACACTGTATTTAATCAACTTGTTAATAACCTTATGAGACATTTTTTTCTAATTGCTGACATAAGCAAGACTGTTTAAGGCTTGTATTTGTAATAAGAAAATTATTAAAAGTAAAATTTATATTTTACTTGCATTATTCCAAGAAATGTTTTGTCCTTGGTGTATGCCCATTTAACTTAATCCTAAAAGTTTAGATACTATATATAAGAACTATGAAAAAAAATTCATGACATACGAGATCAGAAAATTAAGTTTTTGAACTCATCTTAGAAAAAGTGCTACATCATTGCTGAATGTCACTTTGGTCACCTTTGTAATGGTCCCCTTGGGAAGCTATTTACTGAATTTACTGATGTTACTAACTGGTCTACCCTTCAAAGCAATTTTGGAACTCTTTTTCTGGAATGGCTATCAGAGCTTCTTTAATTCTGACAATTAAGGTCCTGAACTCATCCTAGAAAAAGTGTTACATATCTCATTTTGCTAAATATCACTGCTGTCACCTTTCAAGTACTCCCTTGGCCATCTGGCCCACAGTGATATTCAGCAACAAGGTTTGTCACATGTATCCCACCTCTTTCTTGGACCCTTGGATCTCATCCTGCCTCTCAGAGTCATTCTTTTCTCTTTGAATACACTAGTGTTCTCTTTGTGTCTCACATACTGACTTATATAAACTATTTTCCAGCTCTTTCTTTTCTTATTTATGTGTTTATTGATGGCAAGAGAAATATCTTTGTATTCCTTCTTAAATGTTATATGCTCAATAAATGTGTGTTGAAGGAATGAATGTCTATTATGTAGTTAAGTATATGAAAAACCTTGAAACCCATTTTCTTCAAATTCTTTAGTGTTTGTTTTTCTTCTCTGCCAAACTCTGCTAACTCTGAACCTCATTAGCAACAGAAATTTGTTAGAATTAGTTGCACTGCAAATACCTATACCATTGTCTTCCTAGTCACCACCTGCGGAACTGACATTAGAGCCTTTCCCTCCCTTTTCATTTCTGGGGTCTTCCTTGCTTTTATTGCAATTATATGCTAACCAGTCTGCTGTCTAATTTGGCTTGATCACAGAACTTGTGATTGAAAAGGCTGTATGTAGACTTGTACAACTGTATCTCAGGGCAAATAATCTTTGTACTTCTTAGTTTATTAAAAGCTTAGGACCGTACTCATGTGTTCTTGTGCATAGGCAGAGAGTCTCCTGCCCTATAAAGTATTGCATTGTTGCTGATGGCATGGGTGTAAGATGGGGAATTGTACAGTCTGTTTTGGAAATTTTATCTCAGAAACAGTTGAAAAAAATCTCAGATATCTTCTTTCAATCTTTACCCACAAGGAAAGCATGTTGATAATAATTACCCCTATGATTTGAGAGTAGTTTTTGGTTTTTCATTTATTTATTCATATTCTTCCATTCATTTTTCAGTCCATCCATCCATTCATCTATCCATTAAATATTTAGTGAGGTTTAAATAAATGCCAGTGTTGCACCTAGGATACAAAAATGACTAAAGCTTTGAAAGAGCTCATAGTTTAGTAAAGGAGCAAGGCACACAAATAAATAATTGTAATTCAGTGTGATGACAGCAGTAACAGAAATCCATGTGAGATTTAATAACATGAAAGAAAGTCTGATAAGCTTGGTTTGGGAACATCAGAAAGTTTCATTTTTTTTTCCTTTAATGAACACTACATTGATTGACACAGTTAAAGACAACATAAATATTCATGCCATGTACCATACTACCTTTCTATCCTTCGAGATGAGGTAAAAATACTATGTTTGTGATGTTTGATTTTAATTTTTAAATATATCGTGTTTTTCTTTCTACTGCCCTTGTACAACTTGATTTTCAAAGTATCATGTTTTCCTGTCACTGGAGAGTTTCTCAAAACTTAATATAAAATAATTCATTTCTTAAGGAAGTTTGGTAATGATTCAATTAATTGAATCCTTTAAATAAGATCCTACTATGAATTGTGTGCTGAAGATATACAGTACCCTACTCTGAAAGACATGTGTATAAATAATTACAGTCTCAGTGGGATAAACCCTGAAAGAGTCACCTACAAACTAATAGTCTTAGCTGTGTGGTCCTACTTTTAAATTGATTTTTATTTTTTAAAATTATTTTTAATTTGTATATATTCATGAGGTAGAAGCATAGTTTTTTTTATTTTGTTATTATTAAATCATAGCTGTGTACATTAATATGATCATGGGGCACCATACATTGGTTGTATAAACCGTTTGACACATTTTCATCACACTGGTTAACACAGCCTTCCTGGCATCTTCTTAGTTATTGTGTTAAGACATTTACATTGAGGTAGAAGCATAGTTATGTCCCCTCTAGTATAAAATGGAAAAGATAATATTTTTGTTTCAAAACTGCTGAATGTATATATATCATTGGTATATTGCATTGTGGTGAAGTCAGGGGCTTACGTGCAGGCATCCCTGAGGCAGCACGCACGTTGTACCCACCAGGCACCCCTCTCACCTGCTCACACTATGAGGCTCCATTGTCTGTCATTTTACATTTTTGTCTCCATGTTTAAATTGACTTTCATAGTTTTTATTTATTGTGCAGTGAGTTTTATAGCTAGATGTAATCTTATTTATCTACTTCTTAAGAGTTTTCTTTTCTTTTGAGATCTTTGATTGTAAATTTAAGAGAGTATCATGGTTCTGTTCCTACTGATCTTTCATTCGTCAGTGATAATTTTTGATCTCATATGGATTAATTATCTGAAAATTTATAATTTTTTAAAATTTAAAGATATTTTTATTATGAAAACTGTCAAACATACATAAAAGTGATGAAAATTTATAATTATAACATGTAGCTTATAGGTATTTCTGTTTGAGGAATAAATGAAATAATATATTTGTATAAATTTAGTTAAAATTGTTGCTCATATGTTCTTGCTATCATTATACCACTATTCGGAGTTGTGATGGCTAAAAATGGGTATTTACTAGAAAGAATATTTACCTCTATTGAAGAGACAAAATATATACTAGGAAATTGGCAAAATAATGGATAAGAACTCCAGGAAAACATGTGGAACATACCACTTAGGTACTGTCATAAGATTAAATGCCACATGACTTTCCAGATGACAACTAGTGAGGATTTAGAATAAAAAGAAAACAATCTGGACTGGAATGGCAGTAGGAATATCTGTGGAAAGCTGGAATCTGAGCTGGAAAAGGTGGGATTCAGATAGGTAGGATATCATAGTGGCTGAGAGAATAGACCCTGGAACAGACTGCCCGGGTTCAAATCCCAGCCGCAAATTATTAGCTGTTTGACCTTGGACAAGTTGCTTAATGTTTCTGTGTTTATGTCCCCTGTGGTATAAAATGGAAAAGATAATATTATTTTTGTCTCAGGACTACTGAATTTATATATACCCTGTTTCCCTGAAAATAAGACATCCTCCGAAAATAAGACCCACTTACAGGAAAGATAAGACGTCCCCTGAAAATAAGACCTAGCGCATCTTTGGGAGCACACCTTAAAATAAGACTATTTTCGGGGAAACAGGGTATAATTGCTTAAAATTTTATATTCATGCTCACAGATAGTAAGTACTCTATATCAGCCATAGGCTGGGCAAAGTTGGATGGTTCTGTAGTGTGTGAAATGCCCATTCAACACAGGTTTAGAGGCAGAAACATTCAGGGATTCTTAAGCGTCTTAATTACGAAATAGTCTTTCTGTGCCTGGGGGTTTACGTAGGTACTACTTGTGGGTTTTTTTTTTTTTTTTAATGATATGAATGAAAGGGATATAAAAAATAGTTTTCTTTTCTCTCTAATGCCTTTGCTCAAAATTCATTAGCACTACAGACTCACATAGGGTTAGGTTTTATGATGAGCATTGACACAATTCATGAACATTTTGGTACATTTCAGTAGTTTTGTAGTTGATAAATTCAGATGTCATATATTTTTATCTTTGTCTTGGAAGTGGTTTTTCCAATGTAATTAGTAGTCCAAAGAATATTTGTCAGGGTCTGGTTGTCTTTAAGTCAGGGGTGCTCAAACTATGACTCACAGGCCACATGAGGCGGTGTGATTGTATTCCTGTTTTGTTTTTTTACTTCAAAATAAGATATGTGCAGTGTGCATAGGAATTTGTTTATAGTTTTTTTTTTAAACCATAGTCTGACCCTCCACCGGTCTGAGGGACAGTGAACTGGCCCCCTATTTAAAAAGTTTGAGGACCCCTGCTTTAAGTAATGGTAATAAAGGCCTCACTGTTACTCTGTCCACTGTTTCTGTGTCAGTGTGGAATATCAGAATGGGAATGAAGTTTATTGGAATTCTCTCCTATTTATTTCCATCTGGCAGTTGTGGATGTCTACTTCTGGACCCCTCTGTGTGAGGATAGTCCCAGTCATCCTTAGTTGACTCTTAAATCTCAAATCTTTCAGTGCTATCATGTTTAATATGTATTCTCCCTCATTGATTGAGATACTGGCAACCACAAAGCTGTAGGTTAGTTATTATAAATGAAAGTTGTAGTTGAGGAATTTTAATTTGAACCTCTGTTTTCCATCTGTACAGTATTACAAATATGAACATCATCACAAAAATAAATGAAAAAACATATTTATAAGTATTTATATTTATACATACATATATAGATATGTACATAACATCATATGCTGAATGTAAAACTCATTACGTACATATTTTGGGAGATTTTTCTGTGTTGATCATTTTAGCTTATTTTCGCAAGCCTGCTTGGAGAAGGGGAATGAACCATAGTGGAAGCAGTGGGGATTGAGGAAGATAAAATAGAAGAGAAGACACCAGAGATGAAAGATGGGATTGGGAGGTATGACTCAGCTGATGGTTGCAGCAAGCACCAAAACACAAAATCAGCTTTATTTACTTTCTTGCTTGTTTTAATAATAATGATTTTTTAGTGATAGTCAATATTTATTGAACATCTTATGTATACCAAGGTACTGTTCTCAGGGCTTTATATGTACTAACTACTTTGATTCTCCCTGAGACTAAATGAGGTCAGTACTGTTGTTATCCCTATTTCACTGCCACTAATTTGCTGCCACTATAATCACTACTTTATTTCATAGTATCTCAGCAGGGTTCTTTATGGGGAAGTAGCATTGACAAAAGACATTTATGAGGTCTTACAATATGATTGGACAACGTAAATAACTTTATCAAAAACAGATCATCTGCTAATGGTTTCTACTTAACTTCATTAACATATGTTAACAAGAAAAAAGAGAAAGATCACATGGATTGCTGCATAGTTCCTAAATATTAACTAGACAAACAAAGAGCCACCTGATTTCTGGCAGAGAGAGCATGAAGAAAGGAATATGGTGGTTTTGGGAAAGGAGGAGAAGTAGTTGGGGGTGGGGGGGAGGGAGAAGGGGGTCATTCTCTGAATGCTCCCCAGGCTGTGGGGGCCCTGCCCCCTCACAGCCTGCTCTCCACAGCTTATTCTTGATAAAGTACAAGGCCATTGAAATTGGGTTTGAAGATACCTTTCTTTCCTGGTAGCTTTCCTTGTAGCAAGCATAGATAGATATCCTTTGTTGTTCTGAGGACTGTTAGTGTCTCTTGTTCAAAATTAGGTTCATCTGTCCAATAGGCAAGTGGTAGTGGTGGGGCCATTTTTCATATAAGCAGCTTCTCTGTTCAGTTAATTTCTCAGTTTGCTGCCACTAATCACCTTGTATAGAGCAGCTTTTCTAAGATATTTAACTGACTTTTCTGGGAAATTCTTTAATGTTTCTTCATTGAATTTTGTGTTTTTTTCCTTAAACTTTAACAAATTTCCAAACTAGTTCTCCTATAAAATAGTGTAGTCATCCTTTGTTCATCGTTAAAAACTTGTTTTTAAACTTCATTTTAAGCATTTGAGAGAGAGACAATGGCTTTTGGAAATTGTGGTAATTTCTATCTCGTAAATCAACTCATCACATTTTCTTATTACTGTTTATTGCCTTGCTCAGGATGGTGTTAATAGAGTTTATTGCAGTTTTAGGTATTGTAAATATGATCATTGAAATAATTATTAGTATGGGATTATTTATCATGAAGTAGATCTTGAAATGTCAGAGTCACGTGTGTTTTTTACTTCTACTTTTGAAAAACTTTCTTGCTTGTTTTAATAATAATGATTTTTTAGTGATAGTCAATATTTATTGAACATCTTATGTATACCAAGGTACTGTCCTCAGGGCTTTATATGTACTAACCATTTTGATTCTCCCTGAGACTAAATGAGGTCAGTACTGTTGTTATCCCTATTTCACTAGCGAAGAAATCAAGGCAAGGCAGATAGAATGACTCCATCAAGGTTACACAGCTGTGCAGGGCAGAGTCACAATTCTAACCCCGAAGTTAGACTTCTAAAAGCATACTCTTGATTATTATGGATTAGAATTTAAGAAAATCTTTGCTGTATCTTTGCTTTCATTTGGTAAGGCTTGGTAACAGTAATTACCAAGTAGGTGAGCCAGCTGGGTCCCAGAGGCTAAACTGATGAGTAGGAGGAGGAGCCAAACTCCAGAGCCCTGCTGTGGTCATTCTTTTTTCTCTTTTGCACATTTCTGGCATCTCAGGATACTGTTAAGTTTCAAAACGTCTTAGTTTCTACTCTATTTTACAAGTTATTTATTAGCGAAATTGAATCTCATTGTTCCAGAGGCGAACTCTGAATGATGCCTAGGCCTTCTGACTGACAACTGGCTTTTAATTGGTTTCCTATTGCGTTTCAGATCTGTTTGCCTTGTTCAGGGAAGGTAACCACAGTGTAGTTACACATATAGGCCCACATTATTATTTATTGTCCTTTATTTACCAGAACATTTTATTCTCTGCTAAATAATAGAAATAAATATAATGACACATTTTAAAGCCAATGCATAAAAGGTGGCAATTAGTAGTAACATACTGTCTATTTAGCCTTTTGTTTCCACAGCATAGAGCACAAATAAAAGAACTTTTTGAAAGTTTATTCTTGATATGATTTCTTTGAAATAAAACATTTATATATAGTTTGAGAAATAATTGGTAAGAGAATTGTTGAATATAATAGAACTTGTTATATTCGTTCCTTTCCTGCTGACAGATAAATGTTACCTTCAGATGAAACCAGTATAGTTTATTGTTTGGAATAAAACAATGAATACGGTTCTAATATAAAGAGTTCTAAAATTAAGCAAAAGCAACCATTATTTTGTAAAGAGATAATTTAGGTTTACCATATAATTCCTCTTTTTAGTGGAAATGTTGCATTTAAGTTTTGAGACTTCTCAAGCAAAGTGGAAAAATAGATTAATAAAATAAAATATACGTAAGTGCAGTTTTGTGTTTATGGAACTTCAAGGGGTAAGTTTTGCAACTAACCAAACTTTCTTCAGTTCTATAGAAGGAACAGTGAGATTTCTAGAGGTTTTTTTAAGCCCCAATTTTACCTAACCTATGGAATTGACTTACATGAGTAATGCTTTGTGAAGAGAATTTATTAAAAGGGTTTTCTCTAAGTTTTATTAAGCATTCCATTATGCTATTATTTTATGAAAGAATAGGTAGCTAAAATTTGGGCATTTTAAAAAAGTTTATTATTTTAAAGTGTAAATAATGCTAAGATTTAGGGTAATATGTATTCTTAAGTCTTTTCTTTTTTAAACTGAAGTATAATGATATGTCCAACTAGGTAGTTGCTATATACCATTACTAGTATAGCTTGTCCTTCCATCAGTTTAATATGTATTAGAAAGCATCAGAAAGCATCTGTGTTCTCACTCTGAGATCCCCAGATTCTACACAAATGTGCCTCCTTCATTCATGTTTTTTATGTACAAATAGTTCCCTTCCATTGCTATATTTCAATCTCGAATTTTTGTGATACCCATGAAATCACTTAAAATTTTTATGTTGTCCCGCCCATTAATTAATTCAATCTACACGTATTTTTTATAGTCTACTAAAAGCCAGACACTATTTCAAGTGCTGAGGTATAGCACTAGATGAAGTAAACAAGAATTCTGCCTTTAAAGATCTTTATACTGATTGGGAGGAGTCCTGTTTCTTAAATGCTATCATTTGAAGCAAAATGAAGAACTTATGATGCCTTTATAACTACTTTAGTTTGCTAAAATTTGGTTTAAAATAATTTGTTTTGTTGAAACATTGTGGGAGAAAATCAAAGAACAGAAGGAAGGGAGCAATGTTTTTTTGTTTATGTTTTTATACAAACATTGGTTTATATAAACAATTGGTTTGTATATAAAAACATTTTATATCTACCAAATCATCTTTGGTAAAAATTATTAATAGTTTTATAAGACTAGCAATCTGTTAGTTACATATCTTCCTTTAAATGTATCCATTAGGTTGCATATCCATAATGGTTCTTATTGGGCTGTCTCTGTTAAATCATGCAAAGGCTCAAATTGCCTCCTGCCTGCCGGAGGCAAATCTGGCTGGTAGCTGTTATGAAGTAGGAAATGGTGGATACGTGGGTGGGGGCTAGATTGTAGTCCCTATGTGCTTTCTAGAGGCATTGGATTCTAACTGGTTGTGTTTAAATTCTGGCTCTGTCATTTACAGAGTTTTATGGTTTTATGAGGATGGATAAGTTAACTTATGTCTCAGTTTTCTCATTATAATATAAGGAATATAATTTCACCTACTACATTTGATGGATAGGACTAAATTGGAGTATTGTAAAACATTGTATACTGTCTGGTACATAATAAGAGATCAGTAAGTGTTAAGGATTATTGCGTCTTGGGGGGTAGCTGATGGCTCTAATCCCAGCACTTTGGGAGGCTAATGCAGAAGAATCGCTTGAGGCCCAAAGTTTGAGACCAGCCTGGGCAACATTGTGAGACCCTGTCTCTACAAAAAATAGAAAAATTGGCTGGGTATGATGATGTAAACCTGTAATCCTACCTACTTGGGAGGCTGGGTCAGGAAGATTGCTAGAGCCCAGGAGTTTGAGGTGTCACTGAGCTCTGATCATGCCTCTCCTCTCTAGTCTGTGTGACAGAGTGAGACTCTGGATTATTGTCATTGCTGATCACTGTTGATATGATATAATAATATTAGTACTGTCATTATTTCACCAGCGGGGTTAGCACAGCACTTTAATAACCTAGGACTCTTTAGGTGGGTGCCTAAGAACAGAACTTGTTTTTCATATGTTTTGATAAAAAGAGGTATTGTTTTCTTACCTGTTTTTGTTCAGTGAAGATAAAGTTTCACAAATTTCTAGTCTCTAAATACCAAATAAGTATTATTTTGCTGAAGGTCCCACATCATTACTAATTGTGTTAGTAATAATTCTTGTATCTAGTATCTATTCTCTATAAAAAAGCACAAATCTCAACTTGTGATACATGTTTCTAAAATAATTTTAGAAAACATTTTGTGTAGCTTAAGGAAACATGTCTGTTTTAATTAGAAAAGTCATAATAGCTTGCTGGGTTTTTGTATTTTCTTCCCAATCCTCAATTTATTGCTATAATTTATTCTTATGTTGGAAGAGTGAACATTACCATTATTATTGTATCTAAATATTATTTTTTTTTACTTTTTATTTCAGTGGTCTGATAAAATATTAGTCATGGACATGAAAGAAAATAAAATAGATTTTTTTAATTTGGTGACAAATGAAATAGTGTGTGTTGTCTATCCTAAATCATCATCTATGATTGAGAAATATAAAAATATGAAGTCAAGTTCCTTCAAAAATGTATCTCTGGTAGGATATTACACAATAGCTAAAAATTTCTATTTTAAATGTACACTATAATAAATTTCTTATTTTATATATATATAATAGGGAGCCTTGACTTTGGATTATTTGTCCCAATAATAATAGCCTTGACTTTGGATTATTTATCCCAATAATAATAATTGCAAGGCTGATGCCATTGATTGTTGAATCATCATTGCTCCTTCTCAGACCTCATTAGCGTCCCTCTTTTGCTTTAAAACCCTCTAGTGGTTTCCTATTACCTTGAACATGAAGCCCAATCTCCTTACCAGCATAATTTTCAACTGTTTATGAAGTGTTTCTTGTGCAAAGCATGTTGTATACCTAAAGATATAAGAATATGCAATCTTTTTTCTGGGGCTATGATGAATTTCAGGAAAAATGCTACTTTTTTTTTTTTTTTTTTCTGAGACAGAGTCTAACTTTATCGCCCTCGGTAGAGTGCTGTGGCATCACAACTCACAGCAACCTCCAACTCTTGGGCTTAGGCGATTCTCTTGCCTCAGTCTCCCGAGTAGCTGGGACTATAGGCGCCCGCCACAACGCCTAGCTATTTTTTGTTGCAATTTGGCCGGGGCCAGGTTCAAACCTGCCACCCTCAGAATATGGAGCCGGCTACTTTTAATACTCAGAAATAACAGAGAAAATATTTTATTGAACCATAAAAGCAAGGCAATTGAAATTTTTTTTTTTTTATTCTTAATTTAGAATCATTCAGTTGCTTTCATGGATTCATAGATACTAGAGATAATGCTTCAAGCCCTTCACTATAGAAAGTTACATGCCAAAGCCAGCATAGGTAGTGAACAGTCAGATTCAGATTTGCTTCTGTTTCTTATGTCCCCTCACTCACAGCACATTACTCTACTATGTTACATACTGTGTTTACCTTGCTTTTCCTTTTCAATTTTCCATGCAATCTGGCCTTGTCTTTGTCTCCTGTGGATTTTCTTTCTTCATCTTCTAATGAAACTTTCTATCTGCAAAGTTAGTTTTCCATTCTTGCTATTACCTGTCCTCCAGGTGTGTTATCTGATATGATAGCCATTAGTCACAGGAGGCTAAATGAAAATTAAATAAAATTAAATTAAGTTGGAAATTTGTTTTCTTAGTGTCAGTAGCCATGGTTCAAGTGCTTAATACATGGATATGTAACTAATGGTTGGCTAGCACAGATTTGGAATCTTTCTAGATTATAAGCTTTTGAGGCAGGGAACAATTTATGTTGGTATTTAAGAACATACAATATAGGCTATTTATGAGTGTTTTAGATTATGTGAATGAATACTTACACATACCATCCTTTAATTCCTTGCCAGTGTCTGTGTTTATGAATATTACTTTTTGTAAACGAATTTTATGATTAAATGGAAATTAGCAATATATTATTACTCATTTGCATATTATATACAGTATGTGTCATGTGCCACTCCAGGTACTGTAAACATGAACCTCAGAGGTTAAGGTTACAGCAATACTTTTTGCATCATATTCCTTGCACAGCTAGTCATTGAGGTAATGTATATTAAAAATGTTCATGTGTTTTATTTTTAATTTAAGTTCTAATGGTGACTCCCTGATGATTGTTCCTTGGCACGAACGTAAACACCGAGCTAAAGATTGGTGCGAAGAGTTGGAATGCAGGTCAGTGTGAACCAGACAAGGTGCCTCGTTTCTTGGTGGGTTGGGTGAGTAGATGGCCCTGTGAAAGTGGCCTGTGATCTCTTACTCAGTGACACTCTGTGACTTCGAGAGTTTGAGAGAAGTTTTAAAAAATGCTTTTGACTTGGTTACATGAAATAATTTTAATGAAAAATATTAAATGCTACAAAGGAATTACATTAAAAGTTATTTTTATTATAAAACTTTTCATTTTGAGGTATCCCCTTTTAGTCTTTCACCTAGGGATATATTTTTCACTGTTGTAATTATGGTATGCATGCAGTTTTGTTCTGGGTTACTTTTAATTTTCATTTTTATAAGATTTAACTTTGGGTAGCTAGCCTCTGAATATGGAGGCATCATGTACTGAAAAGGGGGTGGGAAATGCAGTGTGGGACTGAATGTCCACAGGAGGAATGTTTGAATCCCTTTATGCCCCACTCTTCAAACTCAGGTAGGTGCTCCTCTGTCTCTCCTTTGATATTTTTCCTACATGAGACTGGAAGTTTATTTTTTTGACTAAGTGCATTGAGCCAATGCTCCTCTAAATTGAGGTAAAAAATCTCCACATTGCTGGATATTAGATACAGCAGAAGAGAGAATAAAATGATGGCTTTGAATGTAAAGGGAAGAGGAAGTAAAATGATGGCTCTGGGTATTTTGAAAATTTGTGTTCTGAATGCTAAAACACTGGTTCTCTTTACTTTCCCTAAGAAATATTCCCCAAGACGGAGTTTGGAGAATTATTTTCTGGAGAAATGGAGTAGACTGAAAAGAGGCCTCTAGGTACTGAGATAAGGTCCCCAAAGATTAGTGCACTGCAAGATTGCAGTGAAGCCAGCAGACGAACAGGTCCTGCTGCATCACAGAGCTTCCTGGACATGAGGTTGGACTCCAGCAGGTAGAATAAATGAACATCAAAGGCAAAACATACAGAAAATGGAACTGAAAGAAAGCAATACCACACAGAAGAAGAAACTTCAAAAATTATAATTAATGTTGCCTGGACATAAGAGAACATATTATATTTATGAAAAACAATAGCATTCTATCAAATAGAAACAAAGAAGTCAGAGAACTTCGGGACATTAAAAAATGAGGGAAGGGAGTGTTCTACAGAAGAGCATCATGGGAGGTTCCAGGCCCGGTCGCCTTCAAAGACTGAAAACAAGACATGCTGTTGCAATGTATAGAACAAAATTGAGATTGGCATCACAATGAGGCTAGGCTACTTTGAGGGGATTATAAACTATATGAATATTTTAGACATGGGGATGATATAAGCAGATTCTGTTTTTAAAGAAAATAACTTTATTGCCAGGCAGTGCCTATGGCTCAAAGGAGTAGGGTGCCGCCCCCATATACTGGAAGTGGCAGGTTCAAACCCAGCCCCAAGCAAAAACTGCGAAAAAAAGAAAAAAAAAAGAAAGAAAGAAAATAACTTTATTGCCTGAGGGTATCATGAATTCAGTTTTGAACTTAACTGCATTTGAAGGGCCTGTGAAACATCTAACCAGGAAGATTTTGGAGCTTCTAAGTGAAGTCTTGTTTAGGAGTAAAAATATGGTAGCTGTTGTATAGTAATTTATATTGTAGAGTTGAAGGGGAGACCTGGAGAGAGGTGTAACATGAGAAGAAAAGAGAGCTGGGCTCAGCTTGTGGCATGCTGTCAGTTAAAGGTTGGGTATGGGAGGATGCTCCAGCAAAGGTGACTGAAAAGGAGCAGCCAGAGAGATTTGCACAGACCTGAGTGCGAGGAGGTGAAAGGGAAATGTGTTTCTTTTTTTTTTTTTGTATTTTTTAACTAATTTCTTTTTTTTTTTAATTGTTGGGGATTCATTGAGGGTACAATAAGCCAGGTTACACTGATTGCAATTGTTAGGTAAAGTCCCTCTTGCAATCATGTCTTGCCCCCATAAAGTGTGACACACACCAAGGCCCTACCCCACTCCCTCCGTCCCTCTTTCTGCTTCCCCCCCATAACCATAATTGTCATTAATTGTCCTCATATCAAAATTGAGTACATAGGATTCATGCTTCTCCATTCTTGTGATGCTTTACTAAGAATAATGTCTTCCACTTCCATCCAGGTTAATACGAAGGATGTAAAGTCTCCATTTTTTTTAATGGCTGAATAGTATTCCATGGTATACATATACCACAGCTTGTTAATCCATTCCTGGGTTGGTGGGCATTTAGGCTGTTTCCACATTTTGGTGATTGTAAATTGAGCTGCAATAAACAGTCTAGTACAAGTGTCCTTATGATAAAAGGATTTTTTCCCTTCTGGGTAGATGCCCAGTAATGGGATTGCAGGATCAAATGGGAGGTCTAGCTTGAGTGCTTTGAGGTTTCTCCATACTTCCTTCCAGAAAGGTTGTACTAGTTTGCAGTCCCACCAGCAGTGTAAAAGTGTTCCCTTCTCTCCACATCCACGCCAGCATCTGCAGTTTTGAGATTTTGTGATGTGGGCCATTCTTACTGGGGTTAGATGATATCTCAGGGTTGTTTTGAATTGCATTTCTCTAATATATAGAGATGATGAACATTTTTTCATGTGTTTGTTAGCCATTCGTCTGTCGTCTTCAGAGAAAGTTCTATTCATGTCTCTTGCCCATTGATATATGGGATTGTTGGCTTTTATCATGTGGATTAATTTGAGTTCTCTATAGATCCTAGTTATCAAGCTTTTGTCTGATTGAAAATATGCAAATATCCTTTCCCATTGTGTAGGTTGTCTCTTTGCTTTGGTTATTGTCTCCTTAGCTGTACAGAAGCTTTTCAGTTTAATGAAGTCCCATTTGTTTATTTTTGTTGTTGTTGCAATTGCCATGGCAGTGTTCTTCATGAAGTCTTTCCCCAGGCCAATATCTTCCAGTGTTTTTCCTATGCTTTCTTGGAGGATTTTTATTGTTTCATGCCTTAAATTTAAGTCCTTTATCTATCTTGAATCAATTTTTGTGAGTGGAGAAAGGTGTGGGTCCAGTTTCAGTCTTTGGGAAATGTGTTTCTAAATGGAGAAGCAGTTAGCTCTATCACATGGTGTTGAGGGGGGCAGACAAGGACTGAGGAAAGTACCAATGGATCTCAAAGTTGTTGGTGACCGTGTTTCCCTGTTGAAATGGGGCAGATGTGAAAGGAGTGATGTGGCGTATGTGGCATCATGGGGAGAATTTTTGCATCTAAATTCTTACTTTAACGAATGACTGTCCTTAAGGGGACACAGCATTTTTCCATATGTTCATTTGAGATTTCTTGGTTTAAGTTAATTTCTGCTAATATTTTAGTCCTTAACCATGGAAGACAGCTGGCCATGATCATCCTTGTAAATACTCCTCATGATTTGCTATCTCCATGGTGTTATCCTGTGTACATTCTTCTAAGATGTTTCTTTTTCACAACTGAGGGGGAATTGTATAGAGGAGTCTTGGGCTGTTCAAATGTCAGTACAGAACCATATTGCTGGCACCTAATAGAGGCATTCTCACAACATAAATAAGGTGGATTTCTTCCTATTTTTTCAGACAGACTCTTGCTTTGTCACCCAGTCTAGAGTGCAGTGGCATCATCATAGCTCACTGCAACCTCAAACTCCTGGGTCCAAGTGGTCCTTCTGCCTCAGCCTCCTGAGTAGCTGGGACTACAGGCGTTTGTCACCAGCCTGGCTAAATTTTCTATTTTTTTTTTTTTTTTGTAGCGACAGGGTCTTGATTTTGTTCAAGCTGGTCTTGAACTCCTGAGCTCAAGCTATAATCCCACCTGGACCTACCTGGGCCTCCCAGAGTATTAGGATTACAGGCGTGAGCCAATGCCCTGGGCACCTGTTTTTCAGAATATTCAAAACAAAGTTTCTTAATTCAAAGTAGAATAACTTGGAGGTATTTTTGTAAAGGAGGGCTGGCTGACCAGCACAGGTTATTTTGATTTAATAAGCCCGTGCTGGACACCCAGCTGTGTACATTTTGTAAAGCTTCCCAGGGTGATTTTGTTAATACTTATTTGATTGATTTGTTGCATAGTTGTTTCGATTTATTATCCATTCTGGTTTTTTAAATTGGGAAAACCAATGGGAAAATAATTTAAACATTCTAAGTATGTTGCATTTATTTTGTAAGGGTGTACATACATATGGGAAAACACACAAAAACACGCATACCCACATACATGCAGGTTCCCTATCCCTGTAACCTGCTTTCTTTCCTGCTCTTTCCATCGCTGTTCTTTTCTCTCACAAAATTATACTTATTTCCAGCATTCTAGTTAATTATTAATTGTTCTCTTTGTGGTTTACAGAACGGTTGTTGAACCAAGTCTTCAAGATGAAAGCGAATTCTTGTATGCTGCGCAGCCTGAGTTACTAAAGTTCAAGACAACCCAGCTTACAGTCGAGAAGGTTATGGACTGGTATCAGACCAGAACAAAGGAAATAGAGCATTATGCCCGACAGGTGAGGGGGAGTTGATACCTCTGTGATGCAGTGATCTGTATAAAATTGTAATATTCAAGTCACATTCAATTTCTGCAATTAAAGGAGATATACAATATACAAGATAACAATTGTTATCAGTATATATTGAGTATTACAATTTTAATATAGATTTTTCCTTTCTTAAAATGTGTATGCGGTTTTTTGGCACCCTCTTTAAAATTTGCAAAGGATGAGATAAGTAGTTCTCATTAGTTTTCTTCATTTATCCTTTGGATCAGGTTTTTGTTTTAGATTCTTACAGAGCAAATATGTACAAGAAAAGTTCAAAATCTTTCTTTAAAAAATATAAACTGTGGTACATACTGTCTCTAATTTTCTATGTATTAACAGACTCAATACCTTATTAATTTAGAAGATTGCTATTCCAATAATGGAGTTGATTGTTAGTGTATTTTTTTTTCTTATTTCTTTTCTTTTCTTTTTTTTTTTTTTTTTGGTGGAGTTGATTGTGATTTTATCTTTCAGGAACTCTGTTAGAAGATGTTTCTATTGTTCTCTTGTGGTTCATGCCTAATTTCTCTCAGTTCTTAACTAATGAATAACTGCTGCATCAGAGAGGGGTTCTGGAAGAGGGAGGAAGATTATACTGAACTTTAGGATAGCTGAATACTAATCTTGACTCTCTGACTGACAGATGTGTGACTCTGGACATGTTATCTACATTTTCTATCCCTTGGTTTTTCATGGGGTTATTTTTTACACCAGAATCTGTGAGAACAAAGGAAATATATTGAGAGAACATTAAAAATACTGCCAGTTGAGGGCTCTGTAAAAAATAAGCAAAAGTTGTCTTCTTCTTGGAGAACAGAGCAATGTTCTTTGGTAGTTTAGAACAAAGCATGGTAGAAGTCATTTTTTTTGGTGGAGGGGGCGTCTTTAAGTCATATTCATTGTCTGGCCAACGGTTGACTTTTTCTTTATACTTGCAGTCTTGGCATTGGACTGCTTGTGAGTCTTTTGACAAGGAGGTTGATTCTAGAGCATCTGATGGCAGCAGTACTCTAGGAAGTAGTAGGTTCCCCTTTGTTTCAAATTCCTACTGAATATATCTGGCCTTATGTTTCCTGTAACAGACTTCCTGAATTTCTGATTAATCTAATTTCTGAATATAGTTTTCATAGGATTGAAGATCCTCCCACTTAATATCAGTAGACAAAATGCCTCCACATATTTTCAAAGTGTCTCCTGGTAGACAGTTTTGTTCCCATTGAGAACTGGAGTCTTTAGACCAACATCACGTATATGGAAATGGCCAGGTCACACTGGTCACGTTAAACAAGATGTACTACTTTACTGATACAGGCGAGACTTTTTTTGGTAACAACTGATATAGCAAGTTCTGAAGCAAGCCACTGAAGCATGTTTTTGTGCAGGAGCTGGAGCTGATGAAAGTGTTCTAGACCAAATTTTTTGAGTTATGGCCAAGAACACTTATGGTTGACTTATGTTTTCAAAGATGGCTAAGAACCATATACTTTTGAAAATGTTTAAAATCTTATAAAAATGAAAATAATCTTTAGAGATAATCTATTAAAGTTTAATTCTCTAGGGCGGCGCCTGTGGCTCAAGGAGTAGGGCTCCAGTCCCATATGCCGGAGGTGGCGGGTTCAAACCCAGCCCCGGCCAAAAAAAAAAAAAAAAAGTTTAATTCTCTATTTTATAGGTAAACTAAAGTCCGCAGAAAGGAAAGTAAGCATCTTGAACAGTGAAAAATAGTGGCAGAACCAGACAAAATACAAGTCTGTCTATCATCTTTTTTTTTTGGTCCATATAAAAATGATCAATTATATGAATCTTCATGACTGAAAATAAGATATATAAATCTTAAAAAAGTGGTTCTTCTTAGATCCATAGTATCTTTTTTATAGCAAATACTTTATAATGCAAAATTATATCCTGACATGAAAATTATAGATATTTTTATCTTATTTGGAGAGGTAAAGAAAATTAATATAATGACTTAACTGTAATATGACAAATAAAATATGTAAATACTTGGTCATGACTATAATAGTAAATTCAGTGAGAAATCACTAGAATAAGATATCTGAAATTGCAGACAGATTAAGGCATATTGTATTGTTGAGTTAAATATGACAAATTGCTGTCAGGAATATAAACAACTAACTAATGGTCAAATTCTGACAAAACAAAATCTTCCCTTGATTATACAGTAGCTGCTTTTCAGAAAAATTCAGTATAAATTAAACCATGTAAAAAGGAATTTTGTTGGAAGGCTGAGGCAGAAGGATCGCTTGAGAGTAGGAGTTTGAGACCAACCTGAGCAACATAGCAAGTCTCTACAAAAAGTAGAAAAATTAGCTGGGCAGGATGATGCATGCCTGTAGTCCCAGCTACTCTGGAGGCTGAGGCAGGAAGATTGCCTGAGCTTGGAGTTTCAGGTGGTAGTGAGCTATGATGTATCTAGTACAAGTAGGAGAGCAAGACCTTGTCTCAAAGCAAAAAAATTATTTTGTTTAAAGGTTAAGTGGAGTTGAGATCTAGACTCTGACACTTGTAAGTAGGTTCTTCAAGACATTTCAAAGGTAGGCAAGAATTGGGACGAGTTGTATGGGAGTGGTGCCCTGCCCATTTTGGGAGTTTAGGCATTCCTGGTTTCCTTCCACTTAATGTCAGTAGACAAAATGCCTCTGCATATTTTCAAAGTGTCTTCTGGTGGACAGTTTTGCTCCCATTGAGAACTGGAGTCTTTAGACCAATTTCATGTATATGGAAATGACCAGGTCACACTGGTCACGTTAAGCAAGGGGTCCTGCTTTACTGATACAGGAGAAACTTGCTTGGTAATAACTGATATAGAAGTTCTGAAGTGAGCCACTGAGGCATGCTTTTATGTAGGCAAATGTAGGCTCTTGTCACACATACCCACACACCTTTTAAGGCTGCGCTGGAGGGTGCGCTTTCGGCTTCTGGCTGAAGCTATTACTTTCCAGCTTGTAAGATGGCCGGCCTGCAGTCTGCAGCCCTTCATGAGAAAAAAAAAAGACTCCAATGGTATCATATGATTTACCAGAATTTTAAAAACATACATAGTTTACTGTTGTCTCTGGCTAAGAAGAAAAAGAATCCTACTTGATAAACCAGTTTTGTTTGAGCCCTTTGTAGTTTCTTAGCTGAATGTTGAAATACAGCTTTTTGAGAGTATAGAGAGAATTTATCTGTGTACATATGAGTATTTCCATATACATTTTAAAACACGGATTTCTAAGTAGTTCTTTCCTTTGAGTTAGGAATGAGAATTTAAAAACTTCTGATGTCTATAAAAAGTGCTGGGAAACCAGCATCATACATTTTAAAAGATCAATAATGATTCCACAATTTACAATCTTTAAATATTTTGTAACCCCAATTTCAAGCAATATTAAGCTTTTTGAAAAATTATAGAATGGTTTGGTGCCGCGGACCGCCAGTCGAATGAGTCTCAGTCCGAGGGCTTTCAGGGTGAGAACGGCTCAGGTTGATTGAAAGGGCGACGCAGGAAAATGACAAACTGCCACACACCAAGGATGATGAAGAAAGCAGTTGTACTTTACTGATTTTTAGGCATGGTATTTATACATTTTTGACAATGTCTTACAAACTACAAAAGATATTTTTATGACTTGCTGATGCTTACAAAGTTCTTATCGAGTTTTGTAGATGGGAGTAGTCAACTGTCTTTTCTTAGACAATGTTTCTGCCCGTAAGGGGGAACAAAGGACTGCTGCTTATCAGCAGTTACTCTTTTACTTCTCTTTATCTATGTTTAAACCTTCTTTCTTTGTAAAACTGCTTTGTTCACATTTTGTATTTTTATATTTTTATATTTGATTATGATTTTTATGTTGTTAGTGAATTGATAGTGAATTATGTATATGTTTTAAGTGTATAGTGACAAAATTATAGAGAAAGCAATTTCATAGAAAACTTATTTCAAAGAAACAGTTTCAAAGGGACATAAGGTAGAGATAAGAGACCGGAGGGAGCGGGTATCTGGTAGGAACATCTTAACTTATCATCCCTGCATTCTCTTGATACATTGTTTCAATTAACTGACCTTTATGGTGGGAACGTGTTCCCTTGGAGACATTTAGTCTCCATTGTATAGATGAAGTCATGGATTAGTAAGTCATTATGTTTATTCTTAGTTTCTGAGGACATTCAAGCAACAATTAACCATTCAACTCAACAAACAAGTTTCAAACAGGTTTCAGGGTAAAGGTTATTTAGGCCTTTATGCCGCACCTCATGAATTCTTACGTTCACTAAAAGGCATGCTAGGCAACTTATGCGCTGCTGTTGCAGGCCAGGGGGACCGGGGGCAACGCTCCGGGGAGCACTCACCGCCTTACCACAGTTTTTACAACGCGGACAGAGCCATCCCGCCACGGCTTGATGCCGGGGGTGCGGCATTTCCCCCTTTTTTGTTAATGAAACGTAGCTCAAAGAGGTCTTGGCGAACAGCCTTTAAGGAGGAAAAGACACAACGAAGGAGACAAGGTAACAGTAAAACAACACAGAATATCAAGCATCCAATAATGACAATAAACACAATGTACTGAATCCAGGACACAGGATTTAAAGATTTAAGATTGTCAGAGAGGGATTGAGCCAGTGAATCAAGAGAAGTGCTAGGTAAATGAGCTTCACTGATGGCAGTGATATCTTTTTGGAGAGTACGTAAATCATGTGTAATATCATTGTCCTTCCAGACACCCTGTAGATGAGCTTTAGTTTTCTCCCAGGAAGTGGACATATTATAAGGTAAAGGAGTGACACAAATAGCAGGAAAGGCAGAATGACATCTGGTTTGAAGTTTATGTTGTATAAACTTTATATCTTGACCTAGGGCTAAAACTACTTCTTCTAGGATGTTAAGTTTTGCTTCAAGTTTATTATCTATGCTGGCTTGAGTCATTAAGGCTAGAGTTATGTTGCTGCTGAGAGAATTAACAAAGTGAGCTGTGTGAACTTCTTGAACCAAAGCAGTAGTGGCTACAGCAAATGTTGTAACTATAGAAATTAAAGCTAAAATACCGAGAATCAAAGCAGCCACAAACCTCTTAGGTCGAATTAATTGATTAACAGTATGTAAAACTTGTAAAGCGGAATTATCATACCAAGGATCATCTTGTAAATCAACAGGTAATAGTACATAAGAGGGTCTTTTAACAATTAAAACAGAATTAAACAAGCGTTCATTGAATAAATCAGTAGAAGTAAGACAATTTGTAACTTTACAAGCGGTACAAGAAATATGATAAGAGTTTTTAGATTGTGTAATAGTTAAATACTTATTTGGAGCTAAAAGTAGAGCATATGGATATCCAACACAAGTTCTTACTGACATTGCATTTGGTTTTGGCATATTAGGTTTCTTTTCTAAAATTAAGTTAGAAGCAGCAATAAGTCTAAACAAGTCATAATGTATTTGAGTTCTATTGTTGTATTGAGCCACCCATATGGGCTCAACTAAACCAGGTGTGAACCACCTCCGTATTGGCTGAGGGGAACCAGACCATTGATACTTATGATATTTATCCAATTGATTAGATAAATATTTGTTATGATCATAGCAGGAAGTAGGAGAATAATCCCAGATAATTGTATTAGAATTAATGGGAGAATGTTTGTTAGCAGCGTCTGGGAATCCGCAAGAAAGCTAAGTAGGGGTTTTTGTTAAAGAGGATTCCCAGAATTGATTTTTATCTCTATATTTTTCTTTACAATTAGGGAGAGGCAAGTGGTCCACAGACAAACAAGTTTCATTATAATCAGGACTTCCAATAGTTTGTATTTCATATTCCCAAACATAACGTCTATTTGCATCATGAGGATCTGGAGCATCAGTTAAAAATACCCTGTAGCTAGTAGGTAAACAAAAAGGAGGTGTGTTGCCTCTTAAAGTAAAGCAAATAGGCAAGGAGTCGGCTTTGCCAGTGAAATTAATTAAAGCCGCAGCATGATGTCTGGATTCTGAGTCAGTTAAACCTCCTAAGCGGATAGAATCATTAGAAAGAATTTTTATGGGGTTTGGATCTAGCCAGCCCACAGGGTGTAGCAGAGGAGGATTAGGCACATAAGACCAATAAGCTGCAGTTTCTACCTTAGGAGTAGAGATTAGTGATAGAAACGCAAGAAAGTACATTGTAGGAGTTAGAGGGTTTCCTTGAGATATGAGAAGTTGTTTAGCTTGTTTCACCAGGGCACGGATCTGTGTCCACGTGGTCTTGGAGGGTTTCGGTGAAATTTCCACAGTCGTCCTCATTTGTGCAGATAGGATCTTCATCCGCCGCAGGCGTTGTCTTCTGCGCCGGGGTCTCCGGAGGAGCCGGTTTGATGAGCCGGTCTGGAATCTAGACGGGAGAGTCGGCATCCTGTGGAAATATGCAAGCATAGCCTCGTCCGGAGGTTAACAATACATCAGGGCCTTTCCATTGGCCCGATAATAAATCTTTCCAAAGAACTTTAGGAAGGGTGGCAGCCGATTGTGGCTGCCAATGGGAGAGAGTAGGGGTAAAATTGTTGGAGTTTACATTAAGGTGATTTAAAACAAATAAAGCATGGGTTAAAATATGATGAGGAGAAAAATATTTATGAGCTTTTTGTAGGCGTTCAATTTGTAATTTTAATATTTGATTAGTTCTTTCAACAATCGCCTGACCCTGAGGATTATAAGGGATCCCCGTAGAATGAGCAATTTTCCACTGTATACAAAATTGTTCAAATGCTCGAGAGGTATAAGCTGGAGCATTGTCTGTTTTTAATTGATGAGGAACACCTAGCTGCTGAAAGCAGTAAAATAGGTGTTGTACAACATCTTTGTAGGCCTCGCCAGGTCTTGCAGAGGCACAGATAAAATGAGAAAAAGTATCAACAGTAACATGTACATATTGTAATTTTCCAAAACTAGACACATGTGTTACATCCATTTGCCATAGTACATTGGGGCGTAAACCCCGAGGATTAACACCAAATTTTAAAGGATGATGAGTAACAGGACAGGATTTACACTTCAAGACTATTTGTCTTGCCTGTTCTCTAGTAATTTGAAACATTTTTCTTAATGCGTTAGCATTTTGGTGATGTAAGGCGTGGCTTTCTTCAGCTTCGGCCACTGATGCCACTATAGTACGTGTTAATAAATCTGCAGTGGCATTTCCTTGGGCCAAAGGGCCAGGTAAATTAGTATGTCCTCTTATGTGACCAATATAAAATTGATTATTCCTTTGCTGAATTAAAGTTTGTAGTTTCTTTAATAAAGGTAGAATAGTTGAGGTTCCTGTTAAAAGAGCAGTTTCAAGAGCTGGAAAAAGAGAAGCAATATATTTTGAATCTGTGTACAAGTTAAACCTTTGTTTGAAATTATTAAAGGCCGAGATTAGAGCCCATAATTCTGTTTGTTGGGCAGAGGCTTGTGTGACCTCTTTAATAAGAGGAGACAGGCCTGGGCTAAAAACTACAGCTCGACCTGTAGAGGAGCCATCTGTGAACAAGGTTATTGCGTCAGACAGAGGCTGTTTGGAACACATAAGAGGAAATATAAGAGAAATTGTTTTTGTAAATTCAATTAAAGGATGTTTAGGATAATGGTATAAGATTTGACCTGCATAGCCTTGTAAGGCCAATACCCAATCATCATTATTTTGAAATAGTTGTTCCACTTGAGTTTTATTATAAGCAGTTACAATTACATGAGGATCTTTACCAAATAATTCCCGTGATCTTTTTCTTCCTTTATCAATTAATAAAGACACCAGGTATGGATAATCAGCAACAATCTTTGTCTGAACATGTGGTAAATGAATCCATTCTAAAATACCTTCCTGCCATAGGCAAGCTGTAGGAGTATACTCAGTAGAAAAAATGAGTAAAGACCATGGGTTTTGATAATTAATTTGTTTAACCCTAGCTTGAGTTAAAGCCTGTTCAACAACTTGTAAAGCCTGCAAGGCTTCTGGAGTTAAATGTCTAGGGGAACGGGGATTAGAGTCTCCCTGTAAGATAGTAAACAAAGGACTAAGGGTTCCCGTAGTAATCTTCAGAAAAGGTCGAATCCAATTTATTTCTCCCAGTAATTTTTGATAATCATTAAGAGTTTGTAATTTATCTCTCCTTATTTGCACCTTTTGAGGTGCAATATAGTCAGAGTGAATCCATTGTCCCAGATAACTTAATGGTTTATCTCTCTGAATTTTCTCTGGGGCAATGACTAAGCCAAATTTAGTTAATTGTTCTATAGCCTTTTCTAGCATTAGCTGTACTTTTGGCAGCTCAGGATGAGCTAGCAAGATATCATCCATATAATGAATTATGTAAGCACTAGGAAATTGTTTTCTCAGTGCTGCTAATGCAGCCGCCACAAATTTTTGGCATAAGGTAGGGCTGTTTTTCATGCCCTGTGGTAAAGTTTTCCACTGATATCTTTTAAACGGTTCCTGTAAGTTTAGAGAAGGAACACTGAAAGCAAAACGAGGACAGTCCTCAGGATGTAAATTAATAGTAAAAAAGCAGTCTTGCAGATCTATAATTATAAGTGACCATTGTTCTGGTACTGCTACAGGAGACGGAAGCCCAGGTTGAAGGGAGCCCATGTCTTCCATAATGGCATTTACTGCTCTTAAATCTTGTAAAAGTCTCCATTTGCCAGATTTTTTCTTAATGACAAACACAGGAGTGTTCCATGGACTAGTGGATTCCTCTAAATGACCTTTATCTAATTGTTCTTGTACTAAAATTTGTAATGCCTGTAACTTTTCTGTTGTCAGGGGCCACTGACTAACCCACACAGGAACATCTGTTAACCATTTTATTTTACAGGCATAGTTTTCTGCAGTGGCCCCTATGAAAAACACTGATCGTTAAGTTGATCACCTGTAACTAGTTTCATGTCTAGGACATGTAAAAGATCTCGTCCCCATAAAGTATAGGGTAGAGAGGGTAACACATAAGGTTGAAAGTGAATTTTCTTGTCCTTATATTCACATAACAAATGAGATGTACTACGCATGACACCAGAAACAGAACCGAGACCAACTAAAGAAGACCCAGTTCGATGAACCGGCCAGGATCTCGGCCAGTCGGAGGCAGCAATGCAGGTTACATCAGCGCCTGTGTCCATCAGGCCCTTAATGGGCCTGCCTTCTATTTTCATTTTTAACATCGGTCTATCATATAAATCATGTATAAGAGCCACACAATCTTTATCAGTAAATCCAAACTGTCCCTCTCCCCTGGCATCATGTAAGTGATAAGTGGGGAGTGGTATATATGGCAACAATAGTAATTGAGCAATTCTTTGTCCCTTATGAATTTGTGTAGTTTCTACTAGAGACTTTACCATGACTTTAATTGTATTTTCAGTATCAGAATCGATTACTCCTGGAACAACTTCAAAATGTTTGGTGTAATTGGAACTTCGTCCCAATATAACACCAACAGTACCTGGTAATAACTTTCCTTTTATTCCTGTGGGAACTAACACAACACCATCATGTTTGGATATGATTATATCTTTAGAACTGGCAAGGTCTAAGCCTGCACTGCCAGGAGTCCCACGTGGGAGATCATGAATTGTCCATTCAGGTGGTATACAATTAATAGTAGATGTGGGCTCTAACTTAGGTCGTACTGCGGTAGGAGCAGGAGACTCTCCCTTGGAGTCGGGGCTGGGAGAACGCCCCTTATCTAGTTTTTTGTCTGGTTGGTATCAATAAAGTTAGCACCCTTGTCTGACAAGGGGGTTCCATCTTTATGAAATTTAGATTTACATTCATTTTTCCAGTGCCTGCCCTTCTTACAACGAGGGCATGGTCCCGGGGGTAATCCACGGGACTTATTATTATTATTATTAGCACCGGTGGATTTCTTACAATCCTTCTGTATATGACCTGGCTTCCCACAGTTATAACAAGTGGGCAAGTCATGTGGGGGATTACACCCAAAACATGTATTACTGGGGTCTCTATCAAAAGCACCTTTAACATATGAACTAAATTTCTGACCCCGCATAGCTGCAGCAAACGCCATTCCCTGGACAATTGCTGGTGAGGCATCCATGCATGCTTTAATATAATCTTGTAAGGTACCTGTTTTCCTGAGTGGACGTATTAAGTCCTGACACAGCGTATTTGCATTTTCCCAAGCCAATTGCTTGAGTAATAATTCTGTGCCCTCTGATGGTGGAAGCATTCTATTAATAGCTTCTTCCAGGCGAGAAATAAAGTCAGGATAGGACTCTTCCATACCCTGTTTTATGCCTGCTAAAGTTGTGCCCTTGGTTCCCGGAGGAGGTATTTTTCGCCAAGCGGAAACTGCATTATGGCTGACTATCTCTAAAAATTGTCGGGGTAGTTTAATTTGATTTTCAAAAGAAGCAAATTCATCTGTCCCTAGAAGCATGGACAGCGTGGGCTGTGCTTTTCTTCCTACATGTTGATTAATACTTTCTCTACATCTATCTTCATACTCTGTTCTCCATAAAATATAATCACCTGGGGAAAGCGTGGCTTTGGCCGTTTGCTGCCAATCATACGGGGTAAGCCATTGACTGCTAATTGATTCCACAATTTGTAAGGTATAAGGGGCAGAAGCTCCCGATGTACGGACAGCCTGTTGCAGTTCTTTAAGCGTCTTTAACGACAGAGGTTCCCAGGTGGGTGGTGCCCTATCCTCAGTGGGAAAGCGTACCGGGAAAGCAAATGTAAAATCTCCCTGCTGACGGGCTTCTCGCACCGCCGCTTGAAAGCCCGCGGGCGGCGGAGGGAGACAAGGAGGTACGCGGGGAAGCGGAGCTTGTGAGGTTGTCTTAGATGTGACTTTTGGGACACGAACAGCCGGGTAAGCTCGGCGGGGGTGAATAAAATCATTCATTCTGTCCCTCTCATCTGGTTTAGTAAATTCATCGACCACATCCCACTCGTCACTGTCTGAGGAATTATCGACCGGTGGGAGTGGTGGTAGAATGTCTTTGAGCGTTGGAGCCGAAGGGACAACGCTCTCAGTGTTTGGTACCGGTTCAGGATCTTTAAGAACCTCGGGGGGAACCTCATCAGGAATCGGTGCCCCTTTAGATTCAGGATCACCAACCTCCGAATCAGTTTCTCTTATAAATGCTTCTAAAAAGGTATTGTCAGCTAAAAGTTCTCTAACTTGTAACCATAAAGGAAAAGCCTGAGGGGGCAAGACCTTCTCTCCATGTTCTTGCATGTATTTCCGCATTTCGCGTCCCACTCTCTTCCAGTCGGAGAGAGAGAGAGAGCCTTCCTCCAGAAACCAAGGACTAACCAACTTTATGAAATGTATAAGCTCCTCCAACCGTTTGAGAGACACATGAAAACCATTTTTTTCTAACAAACGCTGTATCATGACACTGAGCATGTGTTCTTCCTTACCCAATGTATGCCCCATGTTGTCCTGCGGATTACTCACACTTAACCGGTCAGCCTTTACCGGCGGGACTGCAGCTCCCTGGTGAGAGTCGCCTTCAATCTGAAAAAGAGAGGAAAGAAAGAAAAAGAAAGATCACCTGTCCTTCAGGTCCCTGTTCGAGGCGCCAGCTGCCGCGGACCGCCAGTCGAATGAGTCTCAGTCCGAGGGCTTTCAGGGCGAGAACGGCTCAGGTTGATTGAAAGGGCGACGCAGGAAAATGACAAACTGCCACACACCAAGGATGATGAAGAAAGCAGTTGTACTTTACTGATTTTTAGGCATGGTATTTATACATTTTTGACAATGTCTTACAAACTACAAAAGATATTTTTATGACTTGCTGATGCTTACAAAGTTCTTATCGAGTTTTGTAGATGGGAGTAGTCAACTGTCTTTTCTTAGACAATGTTTCTGCCCGTAAGGGGGAACAAAGGACTGCTGCTTATCAGCAGTTACTCTTTTACTTCTCTTTATCTATGTTTAAACCTTCTTTCTTTGTAAAACTGCTTTGTTCACATTTTGTATTTTTATATTTTTATATTTGATTATGATTTTTATGTTGTTAGTGAATTGATAGTGAATTATGTATATGTTTTAAGTGTATAGTGACAAAATTATAGAGAAAGCAATTTCATAGAAAACTTATTTCAAAGAAACAGTTTCAAAGGGACATAAGGTAGAGATAAGAGACCGGAGGGAGCGGGTATCTGGTAGGAACATCTTAACTTATCATCCCTGCATTCTCTTGATACATTGTTTCAATTAACTGACCTTTATGGTGGGAACGTGTTCCCTTGGAGACATTTAGTCTCCATTGTATAGATGAAGTCATGGATTAGTAAGTCATTATGTTTATTCTTAGTTTCTGAGGACATTCAAGCAACAATTAACCATTCAACTCAACAAACAAGTTTCAAACAGGTTTCAGGGTAAAGGTTATTTAGGCCTTTATGCCGCACCTCATGAATTCTTACGTTCACTAAAAGGCATGCTAGGCAACTTATGCGCTGCTGTTGCAGGCCAGGGGGACCGGGGGCAACGCTCCGGGGAGCACTCACCGCCTTACCACAGTTTTTACAACGCGGACAGAGCCATCCCGCCACGGCTTGATGCCGGGGGTGCGGCAGTTTGGTTTCCCTAGCACAGTGGTTATGGTGCCAGCCGCATACACTGAGACTGGCGGGTTCAAAGCCAGCCTGGGCCAGCTAAACAACAATGTGACAACTGCAACAAAAAATAGCTGGGCATTGTGGTGGGTACCTGTAGTTCCAGCTACTTGGGAGGCTGAGATAAAAGAATTGCTTAAGCCCGAGAGTTTGAGGTTGCAGTGAGCTGTGTGTGATGCCATGGCACTCTAAAGAAAAAAAAAATTAGCAAAAGAAAGAGAAAAAGTGTCACACTGGAATGAAAAATAAACTATTATTTTTTATAGTTATCTATGTTATTTATTTACAGATTTTACTTTTTAGAGGAGTTTTAGGCTTATTGAAAAATTAAGTAGAAATTACAGGAGAGTTCCCATAATCTCCTTTTCCCCCATCCCCAGGTTATCCTTATTAACATCTTTGAGTATACTTATGTGACCACTGATGAACTAAGATGTTCTTACATAGGTGAATGGATAAACTGTGGTACGTCCAGACAATGGATTGTTACTCAGTGCTAAAAAGGAATGAGGCTTAAAACCATAAAAGATGTGGTTTGAAAGCTTAACTGTACATTATTAAGTGAAAAAAGCTGATCTGAAATGACTGTATACTGTATGGTGCCAACTCTGTGACATTCTGGAAAAGGCAAAACTATGGAAACAGTGAAAGAAAAAAAATCAGTGGTTGCTAGGGGTTAGGGTATGGAGGAATAAATAGAGCACAGAGGACTTTTAGGGCAGGGAAAGTATTCTTCATGGTACTATAATGGTAGGTATGTGTCATCAGACAGTTTTCAAAACACGAATGTACAGCACCAAGAGTGAAACCTGCTTTAAACTGTGGGCTCTGGGAGATATTGAGGTGTCAGTGTAGGTTCATGAATCGTAACAAATGCACTGCTCTGCTGAGGGGTGTTGATGGTGGGGGAGGTGGTGTTGCTGGAGGGGTAGGCTGGGAGGCACATGGGAACTCGTACTTTCTGGTGAATTTTGTTGTGATCCTAAAACTGCTCTAGCAGTAAAATCTGTTAAGAACCCCACAGAACTTTCTGAAATTTAATTTTTTTAAAGAGTCTAGCATAATTCCTAGATATCTTGAATTCTCTTTTTGAGTAATTAGGATAATTATAAAGAAAGAAAAGTGATTCAGAGGTACTTTATTTAGTTGAATTATATTCTTTCTTTATTTAAAAACACTTCTCTTATAGGCTGTTTAATTAATTAATTAATTAATTAATATTTTTAGACATATCTTGCTCTTTTGCCCAGGCTAGAGTAGAGTGCAGTGGCATTAACAGAGCTCTCTGCAACTTAATACTTAGAGGCTCAAGCAGTCTTCCTACCTCAGCCTGTTGAGTAGCTCGGACTACAGGCACACACCATCCATCCTGCCTGGCTAATTTTTTTTATTTGTTGTAGAGTCGAGTTCTTGCTAAGTTTCTCAGGCTGGTCTCAAACTCATGGCTTCAAGTGATTCTTCTGCTTTGGCCTTTTAAAGTGCTGAGATTATAGGCATTTGCCAAAAGCCTAGCCTTTTTTTTTTTTTTTTTTAAGCTTTCTTTTAGGTATTGACATTTTATGTGGCTCATGCTATGGTCAAAGTGATATCTGACATAGTTTTATCTTTTTCATTTGTAGCAATTTAATTGGTGTGGGAATTCTTTTTCCTTAGTGCCTATAAATGCCTTTAGCAAAACTTATTTGTTGGTTTAGGAAAACATTTATAGCAGTACATTTTATCTGGTGAGGGCTTAGGGTATGTTGTATAATTCTGTAAGTTGCATTAGACCCTAGTTTCATTTCAAGTGTCAGTAATTTTACTTTAAAAATATTTTTACTTCAGTATGTATTTGGGAAAGCAGTAAATTCAGAGTTGATATTAGAGAGATGAATTTAGATGACAAAGTTGGTGAGTGTATTCCAAATCACTAATACACTATGTGTTCAAACTATTACTTGTACAAAGTTGTGTTCTATGCGTCAATTTTCTTAATGCTTCCTGAAAATTCATCTGAGACAGAGTTTTTAATAAAATTGGTATGAAGGCAGATGTATCCTTTCAGACATAGGTGGTATTTTTATTACTAGGCATTGAGTTAGAGAACATTTATCTACTGAAGTACCACCAGATCCCTCCTGTTTTGCCTCGTTCTTTACCTAATTTTACTAACCCAGCCTTGTGTTTATTTGTGCCACTCTTTTCACCTGAAAATGCATTTCTGTTTTTTTCTTTCACTGTCACCTGTTAGTCCCTGGGCCTTTGAAAGGCTTGGCCAGGCCCTTCTTACTTGCTGGCATTGTCCTTGGCCTTGTATAACTGCTCCCTCTTGCCCTTCTCGGCTCATTGTACTCACCGCTTTCCTGTCAACCTTAGGAAGTGATTTTGCTTTGTATTTCATTTGAAAATTTGAGAAGGTCCTTCCATGTCTGCTTGTTCTTCCTGGCTTTTCCAGTGGAAGAGGTCCCTGGTGTTCAGAGCTACTCTTTGTCGCTGCTGGTGCCCTGAGTTCTACATTCCCACGTGCTTACGATCATTTCACCCATCATCTGTTTTCTTCTTCCTGTATTTTTACCTCTCATTATTTACTGTGTCCCCTGCCCCTCCCCCCTTTTGGACATAAAGTCCAAATCCTTTCTATTTCATAAATGCAAAAAAGAAAAAAAAAAAGCATTAGAGCCCTGCCCTCCTTGGCTTCTGCATAGCTGCTTCTTTCTTTAGCAGCTTGGCTCAGAAACAGTCACTGTGCTTTTGCTAATCACTTTCTCAATGTTTGGTTATTCCTCGTGTCCTGAGTCCGGCTACTTCTACCACCCTACTGAAAACCACACTCAGTAAGACTAACAGTCCACCTCTTAGTGTCAAATTCCCCTTGTTTGTTGCTTAACTTCATCATCCTTTGACACTAGTTACTACTACTTCTTTCCTGAAACGTCTTCTCCTCTGGCTTCCGTTGTAGCATTTCCTGTCTTTGCCTTAGCCCTTCTCTTTAGTCTCCTCCTGTGGCTCCTGTTCTTTGGCTTGTCCCGTGCATGTTACTGTCCAGGGTGCTGCTCTTGTCACTAGCAGAGGGTCTACAGATTTGACCCATTCGGGTCCTCCTCCCCAGATACTACTCATGATCTAAGTGCTGACAGTTCTTAGACACTGTCTTCAGCCAACTATACGCACAGAGCGTGTTTTCTTGTTTTGGGACCACTATTGGTAGTCTGCACTGAGAAGTCCCACAAGTAATATGCTCAATACAGAATTAAGTTTTACCTTGGATAGATATCCTCTCTTCCCCCATCTACATGTGTATATCTCCTGTGGTTCTGGTCCTTCTAGAGTCCTCCTCCTCCGTCCTCAAACTCCTCACCTCCCCTGACCACATTTCATAAATTGTCTCCTTAGTTACACCTGTTATATTCTTCCTCCTATATGTCAAGTTCAGTTCCTTATTATTTTTTTGCCTAGTATGTAGCACATGTTCAGTGAATATTTACTGAACAAATGAGTGAACTAATTGGTGACTGAATGGGTGAACCAGTATATGTCTGCCAAGTTCCTCTACTGAGAGACCTGTGGCAGCTCTCCTGACTGACTGCTGGTTTCCAGCCAGTCCCCTTCCACTTCACCTCTGATGTTTCCTTCATCATTCGGTAGATACTTGGCTGTCTTTCCAAAGTGTGAATCTCTGTATGCCGTGCCTCCGTTGATAACCCTTCAGCAGTAGCGCTTTTAGGGCAGATCCCTGCATGTCCCTTGGCTTGGCGGACAGTGTTCTTCATCACCCTATCACCTACCCCTGCCTCCCCCCTACTGAAGCCATCTTTTTCATCACTTCACTGCCCACTTTCTTTTCCAGCACAGGAACTAATTGTACTTTCACAGCACATTATACATCTCTGTCTTCTGTGCTCTTCTCCTTCCCTAACCTTCCCTCTTCACCTAATGCCCACTGATTCGTTAAAGTCCATGTTAAATGTTCCCTCATCTGGGACATGCTCAGGTTGGGCTGGGCACTACTTTCCTTGGGATCCTGATCCTACACGGCACTTGCCTCACTCTGCTAAGTCACCGGTTCACTGGATTCTTTCTCTGCTAGCCTGAGAGTTCTTTGAAGGTAGTGACCTCATTATATTCAGTTTTGTATTCCGAATACCTGGAATGGTGCTTAAATCATAGTAGGCCCGCAATAAATCATTGTTAGTCTGGGAATAACAGCATAGGGAGTGGTGTGAGAGATTATGGGTTTAGGTCACATATGCATGATTTTTCCGTCAGTCATAGAATATATTAATTTATAAACTTGATCCAGAAGTAGGATTCAAATAACTGTTTCCTGAGTATGCATAAGGAAATCATTTTCTTTTTCTGATGAAAGCTAAATATTCAAATTGACACAAAGAAAGTATTTGTACCAGGGTTTCTTGAACAACTATTTCTTGAACAACTTTTGTATGGGAGGCACCGTGAAAAGATAGGTACTAAACGGGAATATAAAAGCAAAACCTTGGGTACAAACATTCTTTTTGGAAGAGAACAGTAAAAGGAAGATTAATTTGGTTTTATCACTACTAGCAGTATTAGGTTTTTCTCTGCTTGTTAATATAATGTTGGGAAATTAAACAGAAAAATATATGTAAAACTGTGTTGTAATGCTCTGTAAATTCAAAGTGGTTGTCTTTTTCGTATTATCTTTATCTTCAGTATTTCTTGCTGATTGTCTGATTCCTTTCATATAGTTTGATGCTTATATATTTGGTAAAGAACTCCAGTGTTTTTGTAGTAAGTAAAAATTGTATGTCACTGATAATACAGTTCTGTAAGAAACGATTACAAGAATTAGGTTTTATACCAGAAGATTTTACTTTAGAATATATGAGAAATATGTAAAGCTTGAACTTACTGTTGCTTTTCAATTTTAGGTTGACTGTGCCTTGTCACTTACTCGTCTCGGAATGGAGCGGAGTGTCCCTGGTTTGCTGGTTCTGTGTGATAATTTGGTTACTCTGGAAACATTGGTTTATGAAGCTGGGTGTGACTTAACCTTAACTTTGGAAGAACTCCAGCAGATGAAAGACATTGAAAAACTAAGATTACTGATGAATAGTGTAGGTTATTTTTTAACCTAATCACTCTGTACTTTGATTAGTATGTGTCTCAAACCAAAGGTGAAGTGTCCTTTAAGCCCAAGAATTTATTAAAGAAAGGGAAGTTTCTTGACTTTTTCCAAACCAAATGTTATGGATAAATTACTAAAGACACATATAACTATTTGTCTGTTTTTTTGCCTTGCTTGCCCTCTGTTCAGACCTATCTGTATGATTTGTGGGTTTTTTTTTTTTTTTTTCCTTTTAGTTAGGCATATTTCTAAACTAGCTGGTCATTCTAGTAACCCTGTGTCTTATCTTTCTAGTTCTTTACTCTTAAAATTTTCAATTACTTAGCTATTTCAAGGACAGAAGAAAAAAAGTACTGAATTTCAGAGGGCTGAGTGGTTGTGTGAAGAAAATGACTTGGCTTCAGGGTTGGTATGTTCAGGGGAATTTTCCTAGCCATTCTCAGATTGTTCTTAGGTCATCCTGTATTTTATCCCCACAGCTAGGACCTGGTTTCTATGCTAACTGATTCTGGAGCCAAGAATAATGCTGCCGTGGAGCTTGGAGCTGTCAAAGAATGCTCTTTCTAGTCACTTGATGTTTGGCAGCCTCCTTTGAATGGGCTGGATGAAGAGGCAGAATCAAGCTGGCTGCTGGCTCTTCCCTTCTGCTTTGCCTCCTCTCTCTCTCCCTCTCCCACTTCGCCTTAGTTTAGTCTTCCTTTTGTCTCTGCCTTTGTACTTACCTCCCTTTCTGTCATTTGTTTCTTTTCCTATAATCCACCCAATGAATTTTGATTTGTGTTATATATAGAATTTTTCTCAAAAGATTCAGGTTTATCTCCTGGTATAATTAAGAGAAGCAGTTGTGTAATTTTAGTCACAATGAGTAAAATTATCTGTGTCATTTTGAGTTTTGGAAAAATGGATGTAAGAGGGCAAAATAAAGAGAACCAAGAAAGGATGAGGAAGAGTCTAGGGTTTTATAGGTGAGACTTTGTTCTCAAATGCCTTCTTTTTTAGAGTTTATTTATCTGTCTGTCTCCGCTATTTTCTGTTTCAATGTTTGTGTTGGTCTAAGGCAGTGGTTCTCAACCTTCCTAATGCTGTGGCCCTTTAATAACAGTTCCTATGGGTCGTGACCCACAGGTTGAGAACCACTGGTCTAAGGTTTCTCCCTCTCCTTTCCTCCCTCCCTCCCTCTCTACCTCTCTCTCCCTCCCTCCCTCTCTACCACTCTCTCCCTCCCTGCTTCCCTCTCTCCCTCTCTCTCTCTCCCCCTCTTCCTACACATGCACTCTTTGGGCAGTTCCTCTCATTGTTCTGAACTGGAGGATCTCATGTTTGTCTTCTAGAGCTGAGCTTAGTTTAGGTTCCTTGGGAGCCCAGACTGATTATGGTCCAAAGAGATGGACTACCTGGTATTGCTGCTGTTAGCTATTAGCCCCTCTTGATTCATTCTCCGGCTACCTGTCTGTCCACGTTAAGAGTGGTGAACAGGAGGGTCTGCTTTAGAGAGTATTAGGCTTGCTTTATTTAATCCCTGCCTGATTATCTGTAAACTTTAGAATCTATTGTCTGGTATAGTAAGGTTTTCAGTTTAATTTTATGCTTGCTTATTTGTTTTGCTTAATTATACTTTCAGTGTTCTGAGGACAAGTATGTGACAAGTGCTTACCAGTGGATGGTTCCCTTTCTTCATCGTTGTGAGAAGCATTCTCCTGGTGTGGCTAACGAGCTATTAAGGGAATATTTAGTAACATTAGCTAAAGGGGACTTACAGTTTCCCTTGAAGATATTTCAGCATTCCAAACCAGATGTAAGTAGAATCTAACTCTGTGCACTTTTTCCCCTACAAAAGTGATTTTATCTATAATTTTTTATAGTTGAAGTAGTTGTCATTTTATTTTTTAAAGGTGTTTTAATAATGTGGTCTAACTTTTCTTTCAAGTTCATAAAACTTTATTTTGATTAGTTAATTATAAGGTTTTATTTATTATGTTCTATATATTGGAAACTGTCAATAGTGAGAAGTCTTGATAGTTGATGGGTATTAAATTCTTGTTATATAGGCTCTTTACAAGTGTTATCTCATTTAATCCTTACAACAGTCCTGTGGAGTAGGTACTTTTATAATTGTAATATTACAAGAAAGGAAACTTGTGATATTAAGTGGTTAGGTAATTGCCCAAGCTTAAACAGTAAGTAGAGGATTGGCTTTAAAAATAATTTCTCCATAAACAGAAAAGGAAATAGTTGGATTCAAACATAGTGCTCTAATTCTACAACTGTGTCTTCAACTGTTATACCGTCAGCTACCATCAATAGAAGAAAATGTTCTGCCTTTGAGGACTTTCAAAATATTTATGAAAATCTTTAGGTTCTCATAAAGACATCTTGTAATTATTTTTACTAATTCATATTTGCTTAAGTTTACAATATTTATAGCTTGGTTTTTTTTTTTTTTTTTTTGAGACAGAGTCTCAAGCTGGTGCCCTGGGTAGAGTGCCATCACATCACAGCTTACAGCAACCTCAAACTTTTGGGCTCAAGTGATTCTTTTGCCTCAGCCTCCCAAGAAGCTGGGATTACAGGTGCCTGCCACATGCCCGGCTATTTTTTTGTTGCAGTTGTGGTTGTTTTAGCTGGCCTGGACTGAGTTCGAACTTGTCAGACTCGGTGTATATGGCCGGTGCCCTACCCGCTGAGCAACGGGCACTGCCCTATTTATAGCTTTGTATTTCTAAAGGATACAAATGGTTGTTTAGATTTGCTGGTGATAGTCATTTTGTTAAGGACAGCATGCTTTTGCAATGTCAAAAACTTCTTAAGTTAGCCACAGATCAGTTGTGACGTTTCAAGAGATAGTGGCTTTTTTCCCATTAGAGGGGACTGAAGCAGACTGCACAGTCGCCTGAGGACCATTGGTTTGGGGTTCAAGCAGAAGCCATTTAGGATTTCTTTCAATTCTGAATTCTGTTTGAGTTTACCTCTTTGCACTGTCCCTTGTTACCCCGTTTCCCCGAAAATAAGACATCCTCCGAAAATAAGACCTACTCACAGGAAAGATAAGATGTCCCCCGAAAATAAGACCTAGCGCATCTTTGGGAGCACATCTTAAAATAAAACACTGTCTTATTTTTGGGGAAACAGGGTAGTAATAGGAAGTCCAATAAGATACATGGTCAGAGACCAGTATGATGAAAATATAAAGGAAATTGTTGCTTAATCTTAAATATTTTTTTGGCTCTAAAAGGGTGGTCTGTCAGAATTATGTCTGTTCACTGGCTATTTAAATTTCCTATCTTCTTGTAACACTTTGCACTTAGTATTCTGATTTTACATTCAGGGTGGTTTACTGTGAGCCCAGGGTGGGTTGCTTATGGCAGCAGAATACTATGAGAAGCAGGATGGATTGAATATGAATGTTTTATGAGAAGAAAGAAGTGACTTTAAATTCTTCCCAGATTTCTTGTGTGTGATATTTCTTTGCAGAATCTTGTAAATCCTTTGCATGTAGTCAGCTTTTTGTTGTTTTTACTTGGCAATTTAGCTTGTGCCTTTTGAATAAAACATATAGCCATGGGCGGCGCCTGTAGCTCAGTCGGTAAGGCGCTGGCCACATATACCGAGGGTAGCGGGTTCAAACCCGGCCCCGGCCAAACTGCAACCAAAAAATAGCCGGGCGTTGTGGCGGGCGCCTGTAGTCTCAGCTACTCGGGAGGCTGAGGCAAGAGAATCGCTTAAGCCCAGGAGTTGGAGGTTGCTGTGAGCTGTGTGAGGCCACGGCACTCTACCAAGGGCCATAAAGTGAGACTCTGTCTCTACAAAAAAAAAAAAAAAAAAAAATATAGCCATTTGCCTTTGTTGAAATGAGCAAACATCAGAGCAGAGAACAATGATGTTGGGCTCTTCCTTTGTAATCCAACATCTGTGTTTCTCTCAACGTTAGCTTCCTACAACACAAATTTGACCGTGTTGTGGTCTATGGAAAGTTTTCAATGGCTTACCATTGCTGACAGGGTTAAAGTTAGGCTCTCTGAAGCAGCTTAGAAGGAAGGTTTTATGTTGTCTGCTTCCAGTTTGCTCTTTAGCCTTATTTCTTTCTGAATGCACTAGGTCACTCACCTGGAACCTCTTGTCACACTGTTAAATTCATTTATTGCTCTGTGTAATGACCTGTTTCTTTTGTTTGGAAGGGTGATCCTCTTTCTTTCACTTTAAAAATACCTGCCTGTCCGTCAAGGTCTGACTCTTCAAGATTCTCTTTGTTGTAAAACCTCTGTTACCTTTTGTTCTGTGACAGGTCTTTATACCTTCCCTGTTATAGCCCATCACGCTGTGGCTGTGTTGTAATTATTTGCTAACATTTGTCTCTTCCTTCTGTTACTTCCTGTGTACAGCCTCTATATCTTACTTACCTCTATATTACCAGGGAATAGCATGGTGTCCAGTACAGAGCAAGTGCTCAGTACATTTTGGCAGGGCAAATGAATGAATGGTTGAAACTGGTGTCAATATAAAAAATATAGAGAGAAAAATCTTTGGGTGAAAAGATTTTCTTTGGAAATAATATATAAGAAGTGGGATTGCATTCCTGGATGTGCATACAGACAAGGCTAGCATCTGGTGGAGAATAAGGGAAAAGGTTGGGGTTCATTGGGGAAAGAGGAGGTTATACAGGTTGTTTTGAACAAAAGTTTCTTAGTACTGACAGCCTTGTAAGAGTTGCTGAATTCTGATCAGTGATTGTTAGTAGTTGCTAGGTAGGATTTGTAATCTTGGAGTTACATCAAGGCTCCTGTTGTTTCACAATGGGTTTTTGAGACAGTTCTTAGAAATAGGCAAGTGTTCTTGTTTAAATGGCTAGCTGCCCTTTAGCTGCTGGCTGTGTTCTTATGTGACTTATGTGCCGTTTGGAGAAAAATTTTTAAGCTACTTCCTGTTACTGGGCAAATTGTGTATGAAAGCCCTTTCTTTTGGCCTTTCTTGGTGCTGTTTGCCAGGGTTTGAGAAGGTGACTCTGTTTTCAGTCTTAGAATTTTCATGCTTGGGTTTCGTTATGATGCCTTGGATCACTTGATTACATTTGTTTGCTTCACTAGGATTGTGCTGGGAGCACTGAATTTTATTTGATTGTTTACGAAAAGAATGTACCTCAAATCTGCCGTGAATCATGCACAATGTACTTTTAGTAATGTATCAAGGAGCAATGTTTTCTGTACCAGGCAGCTTAGACTGCATTAACAAATTCTGCTGCTTTAACAAATGATCTCTAAATCTTTTTTTTTTTGTAGAGACAGAGTCTCACTGTACACGGCTCACAGCAACCTCTAACTCTTGGGCTTACGTGATTCTCTTGCCTCAGCCTCCCAAGCAGCTGGGACTATAGGCACCCGACACAACGCCCGGCTATTTTTTGTTGCAGTTTGGCCGGGGCTGGGTTTGAACCCGCCACCCTCAGCATATGGGGCTGGCACCCTACTCACTGAGCCACAGGTGCCGCCCATGATCTCTAAATCTTAACAGCTGTCAAAAGCTACTTTCACAGGCCAAAGACAGCCTTATGGCCAAGCCCGATGTTAATGGGGCAGGGAAAAGTAATCCTTTCATAGGAAGAGGGGAGAGAGTATTTGGGAACTTTAATCCAGTTGATCAGAGTCACAATGGACCTTAAAACTTACCTCTGTGCTACCTCATGTACCTTAAACTTTCCTCTTTTTTTATAACATCCTAAAGCCTTCCTCTCTGACTTTAAGCCATTGCTCTTTACTTGAATCCCCCTTGGAAAGTGAAACTTGTGAAGACATCTGGGCTAGTTCTGGACTGGGGTGAGTTGGGAACAAAACCTTCTGCCTTTGCACATTGTTCTCTGTTTACCAGACTAGTAATTTTTGAATGTATCTGTATCAGAACTATGTGCATTAAAAAAAAAAAAAATAGAGTCTTCAGTGCTCAATCCAGATTTGATGGATTAGAATTTAGGAGGAATTAGTTTGTATCCACTGATTCTGATGGAAAATCAGGGTTAGGATCAACTGTTTTAAATGTCTAGTTCTTCTTTTAACAAATGGAAATTCACTACATATCTTTTGTTAGGTGCCATCTTTTTAGTTTGTTTCTGAATACATATGCCAGTGAACAAATTAGTTTTAAAGTAATCTTTTCTATTTAATACTTATTGTAGAACATTTAGAAAACTCACGAAAATGTAAAGATTAAAATGAATTTTTATTTCTGGCAATATCATTGACCAGATAGTCTGAAAATGTCTAGAAGTGCTCATTAAAATATTAATTTTTTAACACATGTTTACTGGCACACTTGAACTTACAAAAAAGTAAGAGAAATTCTTACCTGCCAAAAATGAAGGGGAGGATAGAAGTCAGAGAATACTCCTCAGAATGACGAAGTAGCTATTTGGGGTGGGAGTTGCAGTCCTGAAAGCCCCCAGAGGAGTGAATTTTAGCACCTATCTTGAGACAGAAGAAGACTTTAAAGTGATGAGTTAGGAGTGAGGTCTTTTAGAAAGCAGATTATGGGTGGGCTGGTCAGCTGACTAGACCATCAAGCTGATTTAGGGGCCACATGCCCCAGCCTCACGGTCACCACAGGGCTGGCCAGTTGGGCGCAGGGATTCAGCAGCAGCGGCAGGCGGAGAATCAGGCTCCAGAGAATCATACCAAGAGAAGAAGGGGAGGTGAAGCCGGATGAAGTCGAACATGGCCTGCCGCCTGTAGGGAGAAAGAGCTCAAGGCCAAGGATGCTGTGGCATTCGGATCCCACTGAATGAATTGGAAGAGACCCAAGAGAAGATGACCATCCACCAGACTTACTTCCAACAGGACAGGGGTGAAGACTCCATCACCTCTTGGCTTCTGGGACATCAGCCAGAAATCCATGAAAACTACCACATACTTGGATAGGAGGAGAAAGAAGCACCTATTCTATGGATTGACATTTTAATGCCCTTAAGAAATACAGAAACTTTTGCAAAGCTCAAGTAATATTCTTATGAAATAAGAAATAATTTAATTATTTCTGTATATTCATAGTAGGTCCCTTCCTTTTTTGAGAGCAGCAAATTAACTTCTTTGTACAGACTTAGAATTTATCTAAAGATTTAATCTTTTTGCTTCTTATTTCTTAGAAATTTAATGGGTTTTATATTGTCTGTTTTCCTATGCCTTGAAGCTCAAGCAACAAGTGTTGACTTGTAGTAAAAAAAGAAATATTTGTAACTGGCATGAAGCAGCAGCTGGTCTAAAATAGTCCATTCCGGCAAATATAACAGTGAATACTAGGACAATTGTTCGGGCTGTTTTTAAAAGTTTCCTTTAATCACATTAGTAGATGATGGGATTAACAGACTCGTTACATGTTACTTAGTATGCTGATCATTATTAAAAGTAAAGTTTGTGTCATGCAAAAAAAGTGAGACTTCTATTATAATGCCAGGGTGTCATCATCAGTAAAATTGTAGAATAGGAAACTACACAGCCATTGGCACATAAAGGCAGCAAAAAGATTGACATGTGCTCTAGATTAGAGGTCGGGGGGCGGGGTGCGGGGAGCAGGGAATTTCTTTTTGAACATGTAGCAATGGTCTTGCCTCACATGAATTTGTGGTTTGAATTGATACTTCTCTGTAATCTATGATAAAATTGAACACAGGCTAGTGAAACTTGCTTTGCTTGGTAGTAGCAAAAGTAAAATCCCTTTGAGGGACTCATTTTCATCAAGATTATACTAGGTTCTCACAGATAAAGCCTGGAAGAAGTTGAATTTACAATCCAAGTTTATAAAACACAAAAGGAAAATAACTTTTTGAGCAAGATTCAGTGGTAGACTTTCTCCCCCTTCCATTCTGATACATTAGCAGATGCAGGCTATGAAATGAATATTTTAAAGATTTAAGACATAAGGAAAGAAGTAAAGACATGAGATAGAAAGGAGAAACTGTGAAAAAAGGAAAGTACAATTTGAAAAAGAACCAAATAGAACTTCTAGAATTGACGTTATAATAAAAGTAGAAAAATTAAATGGATGTATTAGAAAGAATTTTGATAAAATTTAAGACACAATTAAAATCTTGAAGATAATTTGAGAAATATTCTGGAATGTTGCACATAAAGATGAAGAAATGAAAAATATACCGAGTTAAGAGACAGTGAGGATAAAGCATATCTGTCATAAGGGTTATAAATATTCTAAGAAGAGAGACTAGAGATGATAAGAAATAGGCAGTATTCAATGAGAGTTTTCTAAAATTAATGCAAGATATAATTAGAGCTAGATCCTGGGGAGTGTAAATGAAATACAGTACAGGCTATATTTAGAGGCACAGTAGTGTCACTAAGGATACCAAAGGCACAGAATCTTAAAAGCAGCCTAGGAGCGTACAAAAATTACATTCATTGGAAAAGTATGAATTTGACAGCAGTCTTCTTAGAAGACAGTGAAATAATATATATTTTTAAAATAGCAAGGAAGATTAACGATGGTGTTTAAGCCAACCTATTATAATAGCTAATGATAGCCAACATTTACTTAGTGCTTTTTCTTTGGGAGAGACTGTTTTAAACATTTCACATGTATTAACTCATTTAATTTTTGTGACTTTTAAGATACAGTCCTTGTATACATTTTGTAGATTCAGAGAAATGCAGAGAAGTTAATTAGCTTGCTCGTATCATATGCTTCCTCAAAACTGTTAAGCTACCATACTGTATTGCATTTCTTTTCTTTTTTTTATTATTATTATTATTATTATTTTTTTATTGTTGGGGATTCATTGAGGGTACAATAAGCCAGGTTACACTGATTGCAATTGTTAGGTAAAGTCCTTCTTGCAATCATGTCTTGCCCCCATAAAGTGTGACACACACCAAGGCCCCACCCACCTCCCTCCTTCCCTCTTTCTGTTCCCCCCCCCATAACCATAATTGTCATTAATTGTCCTCATATCAAAATTGAGTACATAGGATTCATTCTTCTCCATTCTTGTGATGCTTTACTAAGAATAATGTCTTCCACGTCCATCCAGGTTAATACGGAGGATGTAAAGTCTCCATTTTTTTTAATGGCTGAATAGTATTCCATGGTATACATATACCACAGCTTGTTAATCCATTCCTGGGTTGGTGGGCATTTAGGCTGTTTCCACATTTTGGCGATTGTAAATTGAGCTGCAATAAACAGTCTAGTACAAGTGTCCTTATGATAAAAGGATTTTTTTCCTTCTGGGTAGATGCCCAGTAATGGGATTGCAGGATCAAATGGGAGGTCTAGCTTGAGTGCTTTGAGGTCTCTCCATACTTCCTTCCAGAAAGGTTGTACTAGTTTGCAGTCCCACCAGCAGTGTAAAAGTGTTCCCTTCTCTGCATTTCTAACCTGGGCTGTTTTATACTTAGAGACACTATCATTCAAACATGAGTTTCAAAAAGACTTTTTTAAAGGTAAATGAGAACTGAAAGAGTTCATCATTTGTATACCCATCCTGAAAGAATTATTGAAGTGTGTACTTCATGAAGAAGAAAATTATAAACAAAAAGAAAATAATGAGATATAAAAGGGAATGATGCAGGGAGGGTGAAAAAAGAATTACACTTAAGAAGAAAATATGAGGAAAATATAAATAAGCATTCAGTGTATAAATCAATAATAACGAAAAATAAGGGAAGTATTAAAAGCAAGGTGGACAGTAGTAAAAAGGGATGAGGATTGCCGAGGAAGAAAGTAATCTTTAATATGACAATCTTTAATCCTGTTAAAGATGCTACCTGAAACTCATTTTTCCAAATCCGTCTCTCCAACTATGGAGTTGGGAGAAGATGTTTTTTTTTGTTTAGTTTTTGTTTTTGTAGAGACAGAGTCTCAATGTACCATCCTCAGGTAGAGTGCCATGATGTCACATGGCTCACAGCAACCTCTGAGTCTTGGGCTTACGCGATTCTCTTGCCTCAGACTCCCAAGCAGCTGGGACTACAGGTGCCCGCCACAACACCTGGCTATTTTTTTGTTGCAGTTTGGCTGGGGCTGGGTTTGAACCCGCTACCCTCGGCATATGGGGCCGGCGCCCTACTCACTGAGCCACAGGCACCACCCAGAGAAGATGGGTTTTTAACAGAGGCACCATGTGCCTTGGCTGGATGCAGAGGCGCACTAGGGGCAGGTGGCGTGGGTGGGAGTCTTGTCAGGAAGTCTGCCCAGGGTCCTTCATAATCTCAACTCCTTTGTCTTTACAGAAAAACTACCATTTCTGGGAACCAACTCAAAAGGTCAAATGGTTAGGTAATAAGGGAGAGGATTATATAGGGGTCATTGAAATTTGTTCATTGGGGTCCAGTTATACTAGGACAATGAATTTTAAAGTGGCTGTTCATTGTCTCAGGAAAAGACAAGGAAACGGGGATTGAATAAGACAGCAGGGATTTTGGCTTCTATTTCAGACGATTTCTCAAATTGTACCTTGGCTGAAACTGGTCTCAGTGTTTCATCTTCCTGGGCTGTTTTCTTACCATATATGACTTTTCATTATTATGTTTTCTTTCCCTCAGTCCTTTCCATTATTCTTGAATGTGAAACTCCTCTGCAGGATTGTGACAGCCTGTGTAGCTTAGCTTAGGACCTGGAGCCAATTGCCTGGATTTGAGTGCTAGTTTATCCACGTAGTAGCTCTGTACGTAACCTCAGGCAAATTATTTGACTTCTCAGTACCTCAGTTTTTCTTTTCTGTAAAATGAGAATAGTACTAGAACTAATCTTATGGGATCATTAGGAGGATGGATGCATTAGTGCATGCAAAGCTCTTAGAAATGGTACCTGGCACATAAGAATCAATCAGGAAAACTTAGCTATTTTTATTAACTTTAACAGTACTTATTTTTATTGTACCCAGCTTGTCCCACTTTCTCTAGTCACTTTGCAGCCTTGGGAACTCTCTGTCAAATGTTAATGTCACATTAATGATAGTGTTTATACTGTATTGTTTAGGAAATACTGACAGGAACAAAAGGTCTGTACATGTGCAATATAAATGCTTTTTTTCCAAATATTTTTTATCTGCTGTTGGTTGAGTTCAGGAATGTGGAATGCATAGATATGGAAGGCCAACTTCCAACTGTACCTTGAAGAAATGCCAATAAATCCTTTAATTCCGCTGCTTCAGAAAGCTTTGTTACCCTGGTTACCTTGAATATCCATTGATTTGATATGTTTTCATATCCATTGATTCGATTTTTTTCCAGAAAAAGTGTCTTTGTTTGGTAGCTTCTATCTATGACTTTCCTATCTGTTTTGTGTTTACTGGAGAGTTTATACTAAAATGTTGGAAACCAGTAGACTGTTAATAGAACAATTATCTCAAGCTTTCATTTTGGTTTCTGTGGTATAGTCTACATGCATTAATTTATTTACTTCTCACAATAATCCTTTTGGAAGGTATTATTAATATTCCATTGTATAGATGAGAAAAACAAGGAACCAACTGGTTATATTTTACCTCACAAAAATATTCCTATTCTAAGAATAGGAATCTATGTAGTGGGAAGTGATGTGTCCTGTGTAAAGTGACCCAGAGTAGGACCCAGTGACACACTACATAGGAATCCTGTAGTGGGAAGTGATGTGTCCTGTACTGTGTAAAGTGACCCAGAGTAGCCATCCTTCTGCATCAGAAATAAGGAATATATTCTATGATTTGCGTATTACTGTATTATAATTGGACGTCTTTTGAATAGAATGTCAGTACTATGTAGTTAAGTGGGTAATATATAATACATAATGAAAAATAATAGGTTCTAACATTTTTGAATATTAGTTAAGGAATTTTATATATTTTGGTAATTGAACACATAGAATTTGGCTTTAGGGTTAGAAGCAATTTTAATGAATTGCCTTTTTAATTCACTGTGTTTCTTCTATCTACTTAATCTTGAATGGGTCATAAATTGAAGAATCTGTTTTCAGCAGATGGAAAGCCTTATAAAATATCTTTTCTAGCTGATTCTGTAATTAAAATGTGATTTCATTTAGAATTATTAAAGACCCCCAAAATCTGTAAGCTAAAGAAAAATCAAGGTTTACTTCTACATCTGATTAATTGCACTATTTAATATTCTATTGACAGTAGTACTGGGATATGGGAACACTGATTATAAATCCATTGATATTTACTACAACATGCTTTGTTCTCTCTAGCTGCAGCAAAAAATTATTCCTGATCAGGACCAACTGATGGCAGTAGCACTTGAGTGCATCTATAACTGTGAACGTAATGACCAACTCTCTCTTTGCTATGACATCTTAGAATGTCTGCCACAAAGGGGATATGGGTAAGAATCCATGATGTGTCAATCTTATTATGTCTTTTTGTTCTTAAAAGAAATATATTCCTCAGCTGTTCATCATAGAAAAATTTGAGAATATGAATATAAACATAATCTTTGCAAAGTAAAATTATTCCAGTCTTGCTGCCTAGAGAAGAACTTGTGTTATTCTACTAGTGCACATATATGGGAAATTCTGTGTTATAATTAAGTTCTATAAAATTTTGTCAAATTCGATAATATTATATTGAAAAAACAAATAAACATACTGCTACTACCACTACTGCAAGAATTACTTTTTAAAAGTATATAGGTAATAATTTCTTTCTTTCTTTTTCCCCTTCCCTCTCTCCCTTGCATTTTTTTCTATTTAAGACAGTCTCATTCTATCACCTGGACTAGAGTGCCATGGCCTGAGCCTAGCTCACAGCAGCCTCAAATTCTAGGACTCAGCAATCCTGCTGCCTCAGCCTCCCAAATAGCTGGGACTACAGTCTCATACCACAAAATTAGCCCAGCTAATTTTTCTGTTTTCAGTACAGACAGGGTCTTCCCGTGCTTAGGCTAGTCTCAAACTTCGGACCTCAAGTGATCCTCTTGCCTCGGCCTCCCACAGTGTTAGGATTGCAGGCATGAAACACCATTCCCAGCTCCTAATTTCTTTTTTTTTTAAGTTGTGTTTTTAATTAAGCATTTTTTATATTTTTTATATTTATTATTTTAATAAATAATTGTATTCTATGAATTGTTTAATATCGGCCTTTGCCTGTAGTAATCCTTTAAAATAATATGTGTGAATATATATAATGTATAACTGCTTTAATGTTTATGTAGAAATATATATATATAAATCATGCTTTTGGATTATTTAGTTGTATGCAAATAAAATTCGTATTTTCTCTTTGTAGGTCAAGTACCAACCATTCCTTTAATTCCCCTTGTCTATATAATAAATATTATAAATTTCTCATCTAGAAGTTAATAATAACACATGAAAGAGCACTGAGAGAAAAGTGAGCAGGCCTATTTCTGAGCCTTCTTGATTTTCAACTGAGTCACTTTAGTTCTCTGGCACAGGTTTTCTCAAAGCCCAGTATGTAGATAGGAAGGCCTTACTATGTTTCTTCTTTCTCTTTACTCCCCTTTTTCCTATCTTCTCTTTTCCTTTCCTTTCAAAGAAATTTTCATTTTCATGAAGCAAAGATGGCAATCATGAATTTTCCAATCTACTATGAAATAGTTGTTCATGAATCATTAATGGTACTGAAATTGGATGAAAGATTATGAGAAAAAATATTTGCATGATACCAAAGTATTACTCCAATGACTTTTTTTTCTAAATTCAAAGGTGAGGTTTACATTTATAAAGTCAAGGTCTGAGTGTTATCATCTTAACCGCATTACTAAATATGACATCACTTGTATTCAGAGAGCCTGACACTGTACCTCCTGCTATGAAGTGTATGAAGCACCCACTATCATAGCATCCCTTAAAAATCATTTTCCTTGAAATTGTTTACCCTGAGCTGACTCCATGGAGCACTGGAGCAAGCCATATCTGAGTAGTCACCAGACCCCTGCAATCCAGTTGCCAGAGACCTTTTAAACTCTCCCACCTGAGACAGGTGCAGACTGAGAAAATTGATTTGGACCTTTTGTAGTTAATAGAGTTAGACAGACCTGTTTGAATCCCAACTCTTTTTTTTTGTTTTTGGCTGGGGCTGGGTTTGAACCTGCCACCTCCAGCATATGGGGCCAGCACCCTACCCACTTGACCACAAGTGCCTCCTGGATTTGGACCTTTTGAACTGAGCCAATCGCCTGAGGACTATTCAGTTGGTGCCGTGGGTGTGTGGTTGTGGGAAGATTTGATTTTCCTTTTCCAATTGTTGCCTGTAGGGGGCGGGGTGATTAATTGCTGGCATTTCTCCACAGCTGAGACTTCAACCCAGAGTAACTGTTTCACTAGGGTCGAACAGACTCCAGCTGAAAACAAGACAGAACCACTTACCCCACCATACCAAACAGGTCCCCAGTTTCTCAGGCCATAGCACTATACGAATCCTTGACAAAGCTCCAGGGGAAAAATCAAATGGTGTAAAACAATCATGGGGCAGAATCAGCGGAAAAACTCATGTAACATGAATAACCAGAATAGATCAACCCCCGCCAAGGAAAGATACAGCAGATATAACTGTAGATCCCATTCATAAACAGCTGGCCGAGATGTCAGAAATCGAATTCAGAAAATGGATTGCAAACAAGATTAATAAAATGGAGGTAGATTTGGAATTAGAAACTTGAGGAGCAATTCAAAAGTCGGAATTAGAAATTCGAGGACAAATTCAAAAGTTGTCTCAAGAATCTAATGAATTTAAAGACAAAACCACCAAAGATTTTGACGCACTGACATAAGAATTTGCAGCCCTCAAAGATTTGAAAAATACAGTAGAATCCCTCAGTAACAGAGTGTAGGAAGCAGAAGAAAGGATTTCTGACATTGAAGACAAAGCCTTTGAATGCTTCCAAACTCTCAAAGAGGAAGAGCAATGGAGAGCAAAAATGGATCATTCTCTCAGAGAGCTCTGGGATAATTCGAAGAAGGCTAATATCCGCCTCATTGGAAACTCTGAAAGCGATGAAGTGGCCTCGCAAGGCACAGAGGCTCTTCTCCATGAAATAAAGAAGAATAATTTTCCAGACATGCCAAGAGATTCTGAAATTCAGATAGCAGTTTCAGAACCCCAGCATGACTCAATCTGAATAAGACATCCCCCAGGCATATTATAATTAACTTCACTAAAGTTAATATGAAGGAGAAAATTCTGAAAGCAGCCAGACATAAGAAATCCATTACTTACAAAGGCAAGAATATTAGAATGACTGCAGATCTGTCTGCTGAAACTTTTCAAGCCAGAAGAGGGCGGTCATCGACTTTTATTCTCCTAAAGCAAAATGATTCAACTCTGGATCCTGTATCCAACTAAACTGAGTTTCATTTATGATGGAGAAATTAAATACTTTAATGACATTCATATGTTGAAGAAATTTGCCATAACCAAACCAGCTCTTCAGGATATTCTCAGACCTATGCTCCATAATGACCAGCCCAATCCTCTACCACAAAACTCAACTCACTCAGAAACTTTTGATAAAACTCCAACTTTCACAGTGGCGAAAGGATTAAAAATGTCCACTGGACTTTCGAAAAACTCAATACCCAAAATTTCACCAGACTTATCAATATTCTGCATTAATGTGAACGGCTTAAACTGTCCTCTAAAGAGGCACAGGTTAGCTGACTGGATAGAAAACTCAGGCCAGATATTTGTTGCATACAAGAGTCACATCTTACCTTAAAAGACAAATATAGACTCAGGGTGAAAGGATGGTCATCCATTTTTCAGGCAAATGGTAATCAGAAAAAAGCAGGTGTTGCAATTCTATTTGCAGATACAATGGGCTTTAAACCAACAAAAGTAAGGAAGGATAAGAATGGTCACTTCATATTTGTTAAGGGTAATACTCAATATGATGAGATTTTAATTATTAGTTCTATGCACCCAACCAGAATGCACCTCAATTTATAAGAGAAACTGTAACAGACATGAGCAACTTGATTTCCTCCAGCTCCATAATAGCTGGAGATTTCAACACTCCTTTGGCAGTGTTGGATTGATCCTCCAATAAGAAGCTGCTTAAAGAAATTTTAGATTTAAACTGAACCATCCAACATTTGGATTTAGCAGACATCTACAGAACATTTCATCCCAACAAAACTGAATACACATACTTCTCATCAGCCCACGGAACATACTCCAAAATCCATCACATCTTTGGTCACAAGTCTAACCTCAGTAAATTTAAAGGAATAAGAATTATTCCTTGCATCTTCTTGGACCACAATGGAATAAAAGTTGAACTCAGTAACAACAAGAATCTGCATACTCATACAAAAACATGGAAGTTAAATAACCTTATGCTGAATGATGTTATGCTGGGTGAGAGATGAGATTCAGAAGAAAATTGCCAAATGTTTGGAAGAAAATGACAGTGAAGACATGAATTATCAGAACCTCTGGGATACTGCAAAGGCAGTCCTAGGAGGGAAATTTATAGCACTGCAAGCCTTCCTCAAGAGAACGGAAAGTGTGGAAGTTAACAACTTAATGGGACATCTCAAGCACCTGGAAAAGGAATGTTCTTCCCAAAGAACAGTAGAAGGAAAGAAATAGCCCCAAACCCAGTAGAACAAATGAAATGACCAAAATTAGAGCATAATTAAATGAAATTGAAAACAAAAGAATTATACAACAGATCAATGAATCAAAAAGTTGGTTTTTGAAAAGGTCAATAAAATAGATAAACCTTTGGCTAACCTAACCAGGAGCAAAAGAGTAAAATCTCTAATCTCATTTAACAGAAATGAAAACTATGAAATACCAACAGATTCCTCAGAAATTCAAAAAATCCTTAATGAATATTACAAGAAACTTTATTCTCAGAAATATGAAAATCTGAAGGAAATTGACTAATACTTGGAAGCACGTCACCTTCCAAGACTTAGCCAGAATCAAGTGGAAATGTTGAACAGGCTAATATCAAGTTCTGAAATAGCATCAACCATACAAAACCTCCCTGAAAACAAAAGCCCGGGACCAGATGGCTTCACGTCAGAATTCAACCAAACCTTTAAAGAGGAATTAGTACCTATGTTACTCAACCTGTTCCAAAATGTAGAAAAAGAAGGAAGACTACCCAACACGTTCTATGAAGCAAACATCACCCTGATCCCCAAATTAGGAAAAGACGCAACAAGAAAAGAAAATTATAGACCAATATCACTAATGAATATACATGCAAAAATATACAACAATATCCTAACAAAAAGAATCCAGCAACTCATCAAACAAATTATATATCATGACCAAGTCGGTTTTATCCCAGGGTCCAAAGGCTGGTTCAATATACGTAAATCTATAAGTATAATTCAGCACATAAACAAATTAAAAAACAAAGACCATATGATTCTTTCAATTGAAGCAGAAAAAGCTTTTTATAATATCCAGCATCCCTTCATGATCAGAACATTTAAGAAAATTGGTATGGAAGGGACATTTCTTAAACTGATAGAGGCCATCTACAGCAAACCCGCAGCCAATATTGTATTGAATGGAGTTAAATTGAAATCATTTCCACTCAGATCAGGAACCAGACAAGGCTGCCCATTGTCTCCACTGCTCTTTAACATTGTAATGAAAGTTTTAGCCATTGCAATTCGGGAAGAAAAGGTGATGAAGGGTATCCATATAGGGTCAGAAGAGATCAAACTTTTGCTCTTCGCAGATGATATGATTGTATATCTGGGAAATACCAGGGATTCTACTACAAAACTCTTAGAAGAGATCAAGGAATACAGCAGCGTCTCAGGTTACAAAATCAACATTCATTAATTGGTAGCCTTTGTATATACCAACACTAGTCAAGCTGAAAAAACAGTTAAGGACTCTATTCCATTCACAGTAGTGCCAAAGAAGATGAAATATTTGGGAAATTATCTAACAAAGGACGTGAAAGATCTCTATAAAGAGAACTATGAAACTCTAAGAAAGGAAATAGCTGAAAATGTTAACAAATGGAAAAACATACCATACTCATGGCTGGGAAGTTCAACATTGTTAAAATGTCCATACTACCCAAAGCAATATACAATTTTAATGCAATCCCTGTTAAAGCTCCACTGTCATAGTTTAAAGATCTTGAAAAAATAATACTTCGTTTTATACGGAATCAGAAAAAAACCTCAAATAGCCAAGACATTACTCAGAAATAAAAACAAAGCAGGAGGAATCACGCTATCAGACCTCAGACTATACTATAAATCGATAGTGATCAAAACAGCATGGTACTGGCACAAAAACAGAGCAGTAGATGTCTGGAATAGAATAGAGAACCAAAAGATGAACCCAGCTACTTACTGTTATTTGATCTTTGACAAGCCAATTAAAAGCATTCATTGGAGAAAAGATTTTCTATTTAACAAATTGTGCTGGGTGAACTTGCTAGCAACCCGTAGAAGAATGAAACTGGACTCACACCTTTCACCATCAAGTAAGATAAACTCTCACTGGATTATAGATTTGAACTTGAGACATGAAATCATAAAAATACTAGAAGAGAGTGCAGGGAAAACCCTTGAAGAAATAGGTCTGGGCGAGTATTTTATGAGGAGGACCCCCTGGGCAAGTGAAGCAGCTTCGAAAATACACTACTGTGAACTGATCAAACTAAAAAGCTTCTCCACATCTAAAAACACAGTAAGTAAAGCAAGCAAACAGCCCTCAGAATGGGGGAAGATATTTGCAGGTTATGTCTCCGACAAAGGTTTAATAACCAGAATCCACAGAGAACTCAGACATATAAGTAAGAAAAGAACAAGAGATCCCATCGCAGGCTGGGCAAGGGACTTGAAGAGAAACTTCTTGAAGAAGACAGGCATATGGCCTACAGACATATGAAAAAATGCTCATTATCTTTAATCATCAGAGAAATGCAAATCATAACTACCTTGAGATACCATCTAACTCCTGGAAGATTAGCCCATATCACAAAATCTTAAGACCAGAGATGTTGGCATGGATGTGGAGAAAAGGGAACACTTCTACACTGCTGGTGGGAATGCAAATTAATACGTTCCTCTTGTAAAGATGTTTAGAGAACACTTAGAGATCTAAAAATAGATCTGCCATTCAATCCTATAATTCCCTACTAGGCATATACCCAGAAGACCAAAAATCACATTATAACAAAGATATTTGTACCAGAATGTTTATTGCAGCCCAATTCATAATTGCTAAGTCATGGAAGGAGCCCAAGTGCCCATTGATACACAAATGGACTAGTAAACTGTGGTACATGTACACCATGGAATATTATGCAGCCTTAAAGAAAGATGGAGACTTTACCTCTTTCATGTTTACATGGATGGATCTGGAACATATTCTTCTTAGTAAAGTATCTCAAGAATGGAAGAAAAAGTATCCAATGTACTCAGCCCTACTATGAAACTAATTTATGGCTTTCATATGAAGGCTATAACCCACTTATAACCTAAGAATAAGGGGAAGGAGGAAAGCGAGGGGAGGGAGGGGGGAGGTCGGTGGAGGGAGGGTGCTTGGTGGGATTATACCTGCGGTGCATCTTACAAGGGTATATGTGAAACTTAGTAAATGTAGAATGTAAATGTCTTAACACAATAACTAAGAAAATGACAGGAAGGCTGTGTTAACCAGTGTGATGAAAATGTGTCAAGCGTTCTATAAAATCAGTGTATCGTGCTCCATGATCGCATTAACGTAGACAGCTATGATTTAATAAAAAAAAAAGAAAATAAATTGTTTGCCCCGAGTTTTACCAGTTCTGTAGGCTGAACTTCTAGTGTACAGTTAACCCAAGTAAATAGACAAATGAAATAGCACCATGAAGAAAGTGGTGAGACAAAAACAGAATGCAGGACATTATACGGGTCAGCTGGTGTTTTAACTTTCAAAAGGTATCTTCATTAAGAAAAAATTATTGCATGGTAGGAAGGTCCTGTTCTAAAATAAAGGAGTCCCTATGAATTGTAATGATCCCTACTAATTTTTTTTTTTTTAGTTCTGAAAGCCTTTTGTTTATTTAGAAATCCTAGAGGTTTTTTTTGTTTGTTTGTTTGTTTGTTTTGCAGTTTTTCGCCGGGGCTTGGTTTGAACCTACCACCTCCGGTATACGGGGCCAGTGCCCTGCTCCTTTGAGGCACAGGCGCCATCTGATCCCCACTAACTTTTAAGTATATTATGTGGACACTGAAGCTCTTTGGTGCCCATCTTCCTTGTCCTTTATACCTGTCTTCAAATAGCATATACTTTCTTTGGTTGACTTTTCTTCTTGTCTTTACTTGACTTCTTTAAAATATGATGCTCATGTTGTTATTTTTGATTTTACAATTTTAGATCATTATTGACTTCCTTTTATGGAAGCCTCTTTCCTTCTCCCAGATTCACTTGTACCATTTGTTTCAGTGTTTCCTTCATTTTAAATATATAAATATTGTCTACATTGACAGAGCTAGATATGATTATAATTCCTTTTCGTACGACTTTCTTTTTGTCTTGTATTGAATAATTTCCTTTTTTGTCTCCATTTATCACTCCTATACTTGTGAAACACCTTTCATTGGTCAGAAATGTTTACTAATCCTTTTCTTTTTCTCTGGTCTTCTTTCTTTTGAAACATTCTTCTTGGAATTGGTATGCATGAATTGTTCTGTGTGTCTGCTGTACAGCTTATTATTCTGGGTTGCATATAGCATTTCTTAGATTTCTTCTTTCTCCACTTTCCCCTCATTTTGATGAAGTACAGTTTCAAATAGCTTCCTGTCAGAGATTGCATGGGAGCTATTTCTTTTAGACTCTCACATGTCAGAAAAATACCATCATTGCTTGTTAGTTTTGAAGGTATTGCTCTCTCTTTTCCTTCCAGTATTATTAAGGAGACTAGGGCCATTCTGGATAATAGTACTCTGTAAGTGGTTTCTTGTTTCCTTTTTACAAGGTTTTAATGTCTTCTCTTTATTTTCAGGGTTCTGAAATAGAACAATGTTATGTTTTTTGTGAGCCTAAACTTTTTGTATTGTTTGTTGAATGGTCTGTATCAGTCTGGAAACTCATAACCTTTAGACCTCTGGAGAATGTTCTTATACTTTTCCCTTGGTGAGTTTATTTATGCTTACTTTTTCCTGCTCTCCCTCCCTCAAACTCCCGTTATTCAAATGTTAGAGTTCCTGAAATTTTTTTTTTTTAAATACGGAGTGTCACTATGTCATCCTTGTTAGGGTGCCGTGGAATCACAGCTCACAGTAACCTCAAACTCTTGGGCCTCAGCAATTCCCTTGCTTCAGCCTCCCAAGTAGCTGGGACTACAGGCGCCTGCCACAAAGCCTGGCTATTTTATTTTATTTTTCTATTTTTTTGGTTTTGGTTTCCATTGTTTGGCAGGCCTGGGCTAGCTTCGAACTCTCCTCTCTGGTGTATGTGGCTGGCACCCTAGCTGCTGAGCTACAGGCACTGAGCCCCTGAATTTGTTATTTAATTATTGTTCCTTTATGTTTATGTATTTGTTTATTGCTCTTACTGTTCTGTTTCTCATATTTTGGTGTTTTCTTAAATGATCTGGGAGATTTCTTTAGTTTTATCTTTTAATCCGTCTTTTAAACTTTAAAATTGATTTTGGATTTTTAATTATTTTTTTTATTTAGTAATATATTAACTTGAATTTCTTTCTTTCTTTTTTTTATGGTTAAATTGCTTTACTATAGTTTGAGTCAAAGTTATACATCTGCATATCGCTCAAATAGTGTGCATTGTAACTATTAGATATTAGGTGTTACCCATCTCCACCCCACCCCACCCCCAGGTATACAATGTAATGGTCTAGAGTTAATTTTTTTATATTTCAGATTAAAATGAGGGTACAAAAGATTAGGTTACAATGATTATGTCTGTTGGGTAAGGTCCCTTTTGTAGCTGTGTCCCGCCCCCAGGAAGTGTGCCACATAACCTTCCTTACCTTGTGCCCATTAGGTGGGACCACACTTTTTAAGTTTTTCTTGTTCACTCAAAAAAAAAATCTCAGTCTTGTTTCCCAGAGATGCATAGATCCATGTCCTTCTCTTCTCTCCATTACCTCCAAAACCTCTCCAATCTCTGATTTATCATATTGTTTGTTTGCATTTCTACCTTTGCTGTTAGGGATTTTTCTTATGTGTCTACTGATTCTTGACCATTAATTTACGTATGATAGTTAAGGCTCTAAAAAGGTGATCAGGATGCATTTGTAGATAATAGGCTTGCTTCCTGAGGTTAGGGAAGGACATAGGTTTTATCTTCAGTTGTTTTCCTTAGTGTGGTATCTTCTGATCTTTTTTGGTGAATCAGTTCGGATATAAACATTTTTGGAGAACTGGGGCTTGAGTACCATGATCCAGGCTCTTAATCAGTTGCCTTAATTCCGTGTGATAGCTCTTCTTCACCTTTTCTAGCTATACCTAGTAGTTTGGGTGCAGAGTACTATCCAGAGAATGAAGTCCTATGTGAAAGATAAGTCGCCTTACCTTTCACATGTGAGATAAGGGATGATAGCTGGAATGTGTGTGCATGTGTGTTCAATTTTGCTAATTATGAACCTTCAAGTTTATTTCTGTACTCTGCGATTTGCATTATCTTTTTTGACAAGCACAACCTTTTTCATTATGGCACTGTGTGCAACCAGATCACCACAGCTTGATAGTCTTATTTCAGTTTTGATTTTTTGTTGTGTGTGAGGATGGAGTCTTCTTTAGATTCTGTAATGTTCAGAAATGGTGATTTGTAAATCCCAACCGTTCATCTCTCCTTACTAAGAAAGAATCAAAGCATTAACTACCTTAACCGTAAAGTTAAATGGGGACCAGAGTAGTACTCACCATTTCTCTTTCTCAGTCTAACACTGGGCATCTTCATACAGGGAGAGGTAAATCAGAGTGGACTGAGCTTCTGTTTATTACTCAAACCTGTACAGGTGTGACTACAGGCTACCTCATATTCTTAGTAAAGAGCCACAGAATCTACCAAGTGTTTCTTTGTTTTCTGCAGACCTTTAGTAGGCAGCAGAGGACCGGTAAAGGTGATTTTAGAGTCTCACTATGTCACCCTCGGTAGAATGCCATAGCATTATAGCTCATAGCAACCTCTAACTCTTGGGCTTAAGCGATTCTCTTGTCTCAGCCTCCCAAGTAGCTGGGAATACTGGCGCCGGCCACAGTGCCTGTCTATTTTGTTGTTGTAGTTGTTGTTGTTTGGCAGGCCTGGGCTGAGTTCGAAAACTCCAGCCTCAGTGTATGTGGCTGGTGCCCTAGCTGCTGAGCTACAGGCGCCAAGCCTATTAAAGAATTTTTATAGGAAAATGTTGTTTCCCATCATTTGAGAACCCCAACCCAGAGCATATTAGTCAAACTGCTCCTCTCCAGAGGGAGACAGATGCAGAGACTCTTCCTTCACCACCACCCTAGAGAGCAGGAGTGGCAGGGCATGTCTTTGTTATGGGCTGAATGGGAAACTTGGTGGTTTCTCTGTTGGCATGGTGACCCCATTTCTTAATCTCAAACTGACTAGGTAAAATCGTTGACTTCCAACTCTTGTGTATAAATTTTTAAAATAAATGTATTAGACTTTGTTTTTTAGTAAGGTCAAAATCAATTAGAGCGTATCTATTCATTTTTAAATAGTAATATTCCTATCATGAAAAAAATGTTATAGTATCGGGTGGCGCCTGTGGCTCAAGGAGTAAGGCGCCGGTCCCATATGCCAGAGGTGGCAGGTTCAAACCCAGCCCCGGTCAAAAAAAGAAAAACCACAAAAAATGTTATAGTATCAATAGAATTATGATATAAAAGGACTTTTTGTTTTTTTTTTTGTAGAGACAGAATCTCACTTTACTGCTCTTGGTAGAGGGCCATGATGTCACATGGCTCACAGCAACCTCCAGCTCTTGGGCTTATGCGATTCTCTTGCCTCAGCCTCCCAAGCAGCTGGGATTTTTAATGTAGATGTTACAATTAAAGGATTAGTATATTTGTTTTTGAAGAGGGTGTAGGCTAAGAAATGCCTCTCCTGTACAAATGGCTAAAAGTTTTTTTGTTTTTTTTTTGGCTTCAGATTAATGATTGCAGATCTAACATAATTTTTAGGTTAATGCACAAATGGTTTGAGACTTTCTTCTTATTCTATTTACTTTTTAATGATTGTATTTTACATTTCTGATTTTCTAAATAAATTTTAATTTTACATTAGTCTGGTTGAAATATAGGTTTCAAAATATGTTTTGTGGTTCTCTTTGTTCTTCATGCCAAGTTTGTTAGTTTATATCCTCCCAATGATTGATTTATTTTTTATTGTTAAAATAGTTGTTATTTATCAAATGTATATATACATACATATACACATATATGTACGTATGTTTACCATTTAAGAAACAACAACCCCTTTTTTAATCTTATTAATTTTTTTTGCATCTTACTTACGCAACATAATCTAGCACCAAAAAATCAGTAGTCACTTACCTTTCTGAATGTCAGTCCACAATAGGCAGTATATTCTTTCATATCTATGGCAAATGTTTCTTACAGACCTGTAAAATGATAATTTAAAAAATATCATTAAGTATGATAATGGAAGTTTGTTCTGATTAATGACCCTATGAAAGATTTTAAGTGGAATATATTCAACTTACTACTCTTGTCCAAAGCCTAAGACTTAGTTTAAAAAAGTATTACAGTCTTTGTTAGTTGTGCTGAATAATTGTGGACTAGATTTAGATCAATCAGATTGATGGTTTTAAAAATAATGAAGCTTTTGTGTTCAAGTTAGGATATTTCTAATTTTCATCTAGACAAAAGTTTTTATTTGGATTTTTTTTATTAATAAAAACCTTAAGATCTTGCCTGAATTCAGTTAGAGCATTTTTAAAAATTTTCAGAACATTACAGGAGTACAAATGTTTTGGTTACATGAATTCCCTTTGTTCAGTTTGAATCAAAGTGGGAAGTGTGCTTCTCACCTTGGATAGTGTGCATTGTCCCCGTGAGGTATGAGTTTATCCCTCTTCTCCTTCCCATCTGCTGGCTTTCTGTTGAGTTTTACTAACAAATGTGAACATGGGTGTTAATCAGTTAGTTCCAATTTAATAGTGAATACATGTGGTGTTTAATCCAGCAATCTCACTATTGGGTATTTACCCAAAGAAAAAAAGTCATTTTATGAAAAAGACACATGCACTGGAATTTTTATAGCAGTACAGTTCACAGTTGCAAAGATGTGGAACCAAACTAGTTCTCATCGATACATGAATAGATTAATAAAATGCAGTGAATGTATACCATGGAGTACTACTCAGCCATAAACAAAACTGGATGGACCGGGAGAACATTCTTCTAAGTGAAGTTTCACAAGAATGGAGCATTGTTGAGAAAGCACCAACACCTAGTGTGTGGTTCTTAGAGTGTTTGGGGCATAGAGTTGTTTTTAGTGAAAGAGGGCTTTTATAGCAGTTTCTAAGTTTTTCTGTATGTTGTGCTATATTTAATCTGTCTTCTAGCCACATCTTTATAAGCTGTGATCTTTTTCATGATAGATGATATTTCTACTAGTCGCCTATCCACTGGCTTCCTAAGAAAGCATTGCTTTTTGTGTCCTCTGTCTGTTAAAATGGTTGATATTAAAGATGTATTTCTTCCTAGTTCCTTAATATTGAAGTGGATGTGATTTTCTTGGTACAGAGGGAGTGATTATATATGAAAGATCTCCCCTGGGTATATGGAGTCCATATGGAAACTTCAATTGTCTTTTGATTCTTTTTTGCCTTTAAGCACACTTGAAGTGAGAGTACGTTAGAAAATAGTTGTTTATATCTGACTAATCTATAACAGAGAATATTGTTTTCTTTCATTATTTCTTAATCTCTTGAGTTATGAAAAATGCTAAATGAATTCAGAAATTTTACCTGGATAGTGTAATATTTTAAATTAAATATAAGAGAAACATTATTCCTTTCTTTCTGCTTATTTTATATTTTATTTTAAACAACATTATGAAAACTTATTTTTCACTTTTTTCTTTAATTTTTTTAGTCAGAAGACAGAGGTAACTACAACTCTTCATGATATGGTAGACCAGCTGGAACAAATTCTCAGGTGAGAAAAATGACAGTCTTTGGCATTATACAATGTACTGAAGTCTGACAGTATATATTTCCTCTTATTTGCTTGACTTTATTAGGGCTTAATTTTCTCAGTAACAAATGCAACATTACCTTATTATAGCAGAATGGTAGCTTAATAAGCACGTGGGCTGGTCAGTGTGTTTAAATCTAGTCATTGCCACTTACTAGCTGTGCAGTCTTTGGGTGGGCCTAGGGTTATCTTACATATAATATCTAACTCTGGGAATATGAAAGTAATACTAGATTAAGCATTTAAAGTGCCTCACACATAAGAAATTTGAGTTCCTGTGGCAATTACAGCATGTTGATCAGCAAATGATTTTTATTATACTCTTAGCTTTCCCTTTTCAGGAGTAGTACCTTTGACTGATTATTTGGATGATGTCAAACTGCAGTAGAGCCCCATGTAACTCTGTAGTAATATTCTTTACAGTCATAATGAGATATTAAAATACCTCTTATGGAATTGAAAATAGTCTTAATTTGCTTTCAGGAAGTTGTTTACTAGCATACACTTTATGTTTATATAAATGTATGCAACTTAAATATTGTATGAAAAATAAGATTTTGAGAAAATAAACTTTGTTCTTCTAATATATAGTTGTGGAAATTATAGATAATATTACTTTAATATGCATAATAAAGTATAATAATTTGGACTCCAAGAATTTAGACATTTATTCTTTCAAAATAAAGTATTTTGGTGTAAATATTTTAAATTGCAGGTTGGAGAACAGAATGTTCTTATGTTCCATATATGTGAGTTTAATGGAGAATTAAGTGTTCATTTTCCTCAAGACCTCCATTTATTATTACCTGGCTTGATTCTTGTTACTTTACATTCTGTAAACTATACAGTTGTATTTCTTGAAAAATGTTTAATAAATCAAGATTTTCTTGTTGTACACATTGATGGGCTTGTGCCTTTCCTCCTGCCAGTCTCCCCGGAAAATTCGGAGTATAGTTTGACTAAAGCTTGGTGGGTCGGGTTGATACAGATTCAGTCCTCACAAATCTGCATAGTTGTCTTTGTTTGGTCAGTGAGCTGAGATACTTGGCACATGTTTGTGGCTGTAACCATGAATGTTCCTGATAATTATGTATTACGTCATCAGGTTCCTCAAGGAAGCAGCAACAGCCTATAGGTTTCTGGAGGGTTATGGTCTTTCACTGTTCAGCTTAATCTACTGAGCTTGTAAAATTAGAACTTACTATTCCTATTGTACCTTGCAGCCCCAAACACTTGATAAGTATTTCATTTTATATAATATCAGGTGATATGACCCATGAAACTATGTTTATGAAGAGTTTGAATTCTCTACAGCCACTCTATTCAGTAGCAGTCATTCCATGAATGTGACATTTGGTGAGACAGACCGAGGGTGTGCCATGCTGTGATGATGCAATGGGATTTCTCAAGAAGATTCATATGACACCAAGAGAATTTGTGACGTATCTTACATTTTTATAGAATGGTTTCTTCAGGGAGAGTGAGCTTGGTATTCCTTCTGGAGTCCTCCAACTCTAAAATTTTTTACCATTTTTCTAGCAGCCTATAACAATACTAAATAAGATTGATAAGAGTTACAATTATATTGAAATTATTGATTTGGTTCATTTTACTTACTAACTTGATGTTTTTAGATTACAGGGAATTGTAGAAAAGATTTTGAGATAAAGGTAGACCATCCATTTTTCAGTATGTTCGTTAGGCCAAATATGTTGTAACAAAATTCAGTGGGGAAAATAAGATTTATTATATAATGATTAGGTTTTTGTTTTGTTAAATTGATATAATTGGGTCATACTGTGTGAAGATTTTTTTTTTTTTTAAAGCTAATCATTGAAGTGTTACTTGTATGCTTAATATTCTTAGACTCTTTTTGTTTGGTAACAAGACTTTTAAATATGTTTTTTTCCACCTACAGTGTGTCAGAGCTTTTGGAAAAACATGGACTTGAGAAACCTGTTTCATTTGTTAAAAACACTCAGTCTAGCACAGAAGAGGGACACAAGCTGATGGTTAGATTGACTAGGCACACCGGTCGGAAGTGAGTAAAAAATTAATTGATGCTCATATATGTTTTTTCTTTGCAGTTTTTGGCCGGGTCTGGGTTTGAATCTGCCACCTCCGGCATATGGGGCTGGCACCCTACTCCTTTGAGCCACAGGCGCTGCCCTATATGGCTTTTTTTTAAAGTATTGCTTTCTTTCTTTTGACAACTTTAGTTGTAATTGACTAACAATAAATTGCACATATTTGCAGTGTAAGTATATGAAGAATAATTAAGTTTTATAGATGTATATATCCACAAAACCATCATTGCATCAAGACAATGAATATGTCCATCACTCCTATAAGTTTTCTCTTGCTCCTTTATGATCTCCTCCTTCCTGCTCCTCCTCATCATGTTCTCTTCCCCCCATCAGGGCTACCACTAATCTATTTTTATCTCTTCTGTGTATTACTTTGCATTTCTTAAAATTTTGTGCAGTGACTCACACAGTGTGAACTATTTTGTGTGTCTTCTATCACTCAGCATAATTATTTTTTGATTTATCCATGTTGTAGCATAAAGTCTATTTCTTTTTATTTGCTGAATAGTATTTCATTGCATGGATTTTTGACACCTTTATCCATTCATCTGTTGGAGTTAATTTGTGTTTTTCTTTTCCAAATAAAGCTGTTATGAATATTAATGTATAAGTCTTTGTCTGAACATACGCTTTTATTTCTCTTGGATAAATACCTGAGGATGGAAGGGAAAGATCATACGGTAGGTGGATGGTTGACTTTTTACAAAACTGCCGAACTGTTTTCTCAAGTATTTGTATCATTTTATTTTCTACCCAGTCTTGTAGATTTCTTGTGATCAGTGTTTTTAAGGTTAGCTACTTGGATAGGTGTCTAGTGGGATCGAATTTTAGATTTAATTACATTTCTCTAATGAGTGTTATTGTTGAGCATCCTGACATGTGTTTGTCATCTGTATGTCTTTGCCTATTTTTTTTTATTTTTAATTTCAGCTTGCTTGTTCTTTCTTCTTCGTTTGAAGTTGTTTTTTGTTGTTTCTTTTTTTTTTTTTTTTTTTTACTGTTTTTCCTTTGGTGATTCTCTTTCCCTTTGTCTCCCCAACAGCTGGGATTGCAGAAGCCCTCTACAATGTCCAGCTGTTTTTGATGTTAATAGAGATGGGGTTTCACTCTGGCTCCAACCTCCGAGCTCAGGCAGTCCACCCGCCTCAGCCTCCCACTGCTCTGGGACTACAGGCGATCTTTGCCTGTTTTTAAAATTGAGATAATTTTGTTTATTTATTTTTGAAAGTTTTCTTATATATCCAGGATACAAGTTCTTTACTACATATTAGCTTTGCAAAGATTTTCTCCTCTTCCCTATCTTTTCATTTTCTTACCTGTGTCTTTTGGAAAACATAACTTTTTAAAAATTTGTGTTTTCTTGAAGTCATTTTATTCTTTTTTTCATTGTGCCTTTGTTATCATATGTAAGTAATCTTTGCTGCAAAGTTCTTCTATTACATTTCCTAGTAAAAGTTTTAGTTTTATATTTTATAGTTAGATCCATGATTCATTTCAGAATTTATTTGTATTTAAGGTATGGATTAAAAACTGTTTTCACAGCTAACTATATCATCACCACTCATTGAAAAGACTTTCTCTATTGAATTGCCTTTGCAACAAAAACAGTTGTCCATATATAAATTGGTGCTTTTTGTATTCTTTATTCTGTTCCATTGATCTATTTGTATCTCTTTTCTCGAATACCATATTGTGTTGATATTGAAGATTTATACTAAATGTTAAAATTAAGTAATTATTAGTCTCTTAGATTTGTTTTCTTTTCAAGATTATTTCCTTTATTATAGGACCTTTGCAATTTTAAATGAATATTATTATCACCTCGTCAATTTCTGTCATTTGGAATTTTGAGAAGCATTGCATCAGATTTCTTTGTAATTACCTCTGGTTGCACCAGAAAAACCATACATAGGTATTTGACCAGGAGTTAGATTCCTCACTTTTTTATTTTTTTGAGGCAATATGACAATCTTTGCCTTTTAATTAGATAGATAAAACATTTGTATTTGGTGCCATTTTGATATGATTCGTTTTAATTCTATCATATTGATGTTTGTTTTCTGTTTGTCCTTTTGGTTCTTTATTCTTTTTTGTTTTGCCTTTTGCATTAATTATTATCATTATCATTATTATTATTATTTGCTGTTCCATCTCCTCTCCTTTGGTACTTACCAGCTATAACGTTTTGGTTTGTTATTTTCACGGTTGTCTACGTTTCACAGTATACCTCCTTAATTTCCCACAATCTACCTTCCTGTGATTTTGTAGCTTTTCCTCTACAGAGGAAAGTTGACAGCAGTACAGTTCCATTTCCCTTCTCTTAGCCTTTTTGCTATTGTTGTTATATGTTTTACCCTCACCGATATTAAAAACCTTCTACATTGTTACTATTTTTAAGTAGTCAGTTATCTTTTAAAGTGATGTAAATAATATGAAAAATGTGCTGAATGTTTACCCATGCAGTTACCATTTCTGTCACTTTTCATATTCCTGTATGTAGAACTTTATTTTCATGTGGTATTAGTCCCTCTTTTTTCTGAAAGACTTCCCTTAATTTTTCTTATAGAGCTAGTATACCAATAATTAATTTGTTCATATTTTTTTAAAAAGAGTCTTTATTTCACTTTTTTCTTTAAAATATATGTTCACTTAGTATGGAATTCATATTTGACAATTTTTCACTTGCCACACTATAGTACAGAAAAATTTTCACTGCTTTTAGCATGCATATTTTTCACTGAGAAATCTGTTGTCAACTTTATTTTTGATTTACCTATTTTTTATTGCTTTGTTTTTTACTGTATGAAATCAGTTCAAAATTGTTGTTTTGTTGTATAGTTTTGACCATAAAGTATCTTGAATGTTTGTTTTATGGTTTGTATCAAATCTGGAAAATTTTTACTTGTTTCTATATTTTCTGCCCTTCTTATTTGAAGACTCTAATTCTACTTTGATTAGGATCTTAGAAGTTATGTTACAGTTCATCAATGGTGTGGGTTTTTCTTGTTTTAATTTTCTTATATTTCTGTGTTTTATTTTGGATAATTTCTATTGCCATTCTTTTTTTTTTTTCTATTACTATTCTTTAATGTTCACTAAATCTTTTTTTTATTTTCCTAATCAGTTTGTACATCCAGTGTACTTTCTGAGACTTTTTTTGTCACTGAGATTTCAGTTTTGGTCTTTATTATATCTTGCATGTCTCATTAACTTTTTCAACATTTGTAATACATTTTTTAACATTCTTGTTTGTTTTTTTACAATCAGTGCTTTTTCTAACATTTCCTATACTTTTTTTTTTTTTTTTTGTAAATATCTAACATCTGTGTTATCCATGTAATATCTGGGTAGGTTTTAGATGATTTTTCTTTTCATTATCTGTCATATTTTTTCTTTCTTTCCATGCAAAATGATTGTTATTGGATACTAGGTATTATAAATTTTCCCTCTGGTATGGGGATATTTTTGTATTTTTATGTTTTCTTTTCTTAATTTTTTATATTAAATCATAGGTGTGTACATTAATGCAATCATGGGCTACAATGTGCTGGTTTTATACATAACTTGAAATATTTTCTTCAAACTGTTTAACATAGCCTTCATGGCATTTTCTTTTTTTTTTTCTTTTTAATTGTTGGGGACTCATTGAGGGTACAATAAGCCAGGTTACACTGATTGCAATTGTTAGGTTAAGTCCCTCTTGCAATCATGTCTTGCCCCCATAAAGTGTGACACACACCAAGGCCCCACCCCCCTCCCTCCGTCCCTCTTTCTGCTTCCCCCCCATAACCTTAATTGTCATTAATTGTCCTCATATTAAAATTGAGTACATAGGATTCATGCTTCTCAATTCTTGTGATGCTTTACTAAGAATAATGTCTTCCATTTCCATCCAGGTTAATACGAAGGATGTAAAGTCTCCATTTTTTTTAATGGCTGAATAGTATTCCATGGTATACATATACCACAGCTTGTTAATCCATTCCTGGGTTGGTGGGCATTTAGGCTGTTTCCACATTTTGGCAATTGTAAATTGAGCTGCAATAAACAGTCTAGTACAAGTGTCCTTATGATAAAAGGATTGTTTTCCTTCTGGGTAGATGCCCAGTAATGGGATTGCAGGATCAAATGGGAGGTCTAGCTTGAGTGCTTTGAGGTTTCTCCATACTTCCTTCCAGAAAGGTTGTACTAGTTTGCAGTCCCACCAGCAGTGTAAAAGTGTTCCCTTCTCTCCACATCCACGCCAGCATCTGCAGTTTTGAGATTTTGTGATGTGGGCCATTCTCACTGGGGTAAATGATATCTCAGGGTTGTTTTGATTTGCATTTCTCTAATATACAGAGATGATGAACATTTTTTCATGTGTTTGTTAGCCATTTGTCTGTCGTCTTTAGAGAAAGTTCTATTCATGTCTCTTGCCCATTGATCTATGGGATTGTTGGCTTTTTTCACGTGGATTAATTTGAGTACTCTATAGATCCTAGTTATCAAGCTTTTGTCTGATTGAAAATATGCAAATATCCTTTCCCATTGTGTAGGTTGTCTCTTTGCTTTGGTTATCGTCTCCTTAGCTGTACAGAAGCTTTTCAGTTTAATGAAGTCCCATTTGTTTATTTTTGTTGTTGTTGCAATTGCCATGGCAGTGTTCTTCATGAAGTCTTTCCCCAGGCCAATATCTTCCAGTGTTTTTCCTATGCTTTCCTGGAGGATTTTTATTGTTTCATGCCTTAAATTTAAGTCCTTTATCTATCTTGAATCAATTTTTGTGAGTGGGGAAAGGTGTGGGTCCAGTTTTAGTCTTTTACATGTAGACATCCAGTTCTCCCAACACCATTTATTGAATAGGGAGTCTTTCCCCCAAGGTATGTTATTGTTTGGTTTATCAAAGATTAGGTAATTATAAGATGTTAGTTTCATTTCTTGGTTTTCAATTTGACTGCAAGTGTCTATGTCTCTGTTTTTGTGCCAGTACCATGCTGTCTTGAGCACTATGGCTTTGTAGTACAGCCTAAAATCTGGCATGCTGATGCCCCCAGCTTTATTTTTATTACTAAGAACTGCCTTAGCTATACGGGTTTTTTTCCGGTTCCATACAAAACGCAGAATCATTTTCTCCAAATCTTGAAAGTACGATGTTGGTATTTTGATAGGAATGGCATTGAATAGGTAGATTGCTTTGGGAAGTATAGACATTTTAACAATGTAGATTCTTCCCATCCATGAGCATGGTATGTTCTTCCATTTGTTAATAGCCTCTGCTATTTCCTTTCTGAAGATTTCATAGTTTTCTTTATAGAGGTCCTTCACCTCCTTCGTTAGGTATATTCCTAGGTATTTCATTTTCTTTGAGACTATGGTGAAGGGAGTTGTGTCCTTAATTAGCTTCTCATCTTGACTGTTATTGGTGTACACAAAGGCTACTGACTTGTGGACATTGATTTTATATCCTGAAACATTACTGTATTTTTTGATGAGGAGTCTTGTGGTTGAGTCTTTGGGGTTCTCTAAGTATAAGATCATGTCGTCAGCAAAGATGGAGAGTTTGACCTCCTCTGCTCCCATTTGGATTCCCTTTATTTCCTTGTCTTGCCTAATTGTATTGGCTAGAATTTCCAGCACTACGTTGAATAGTAAAGGTGACAGAGGACAACCTTGTCTGGTTCCAGTTCTAAGAGGAAAAGCTTTCAGTTTTACTCCGTTCAGTAAAATATTGGCTGTGGTGTTTGTCATAGATAGCTTCAATCAGTTTTGGAAATGTGCCACCTATGCCTATTCTCTTCAGTGTTCTAATTAGAAAAGGATGCTGGATTTTATCAAATGCTTTTTCTGTATCTATTGAGAGGATCATGTGATCTTTATTTTTGCCTCTGTTAATATGGTGGATAACGATTATGGACTTGAGTATGTTAAACCAGCCTTGCATCCCTGGGATGAAGCCTACTTGATCATGATGAAAGACTTTTTGTGATGATAAGCTGTAATCTATTGGCTAGGATTTTGTTGAGAATTTTTGCATCTATATTCATGAGTGAGATTGGTCTGAAATTCTCCTTTTTGTTTGGGTCTTTTCCTGGTTTTGGTATCAGGTTGATGTTTGTTTCATAGAATGTGTTGGGGAACATTCCTTCTACCTCAATTTTTTGGAATAATTTCTGCAGTACAGGAATAAGCTCTTCCTTGAAGGTTTGATAGAATTCTGGTGTGAAGCCGCCTGGACCAGGGCATTTTTGGGTTGGAAGATTTTTTATTGTTTCTTTTGTCTCAGTGCTTGAAATTGGTCTGTTCAGGAACTCTATTTCTTCCTGGCTGAGTGTAGGGAGAGGGTGTGATTTCAAATATTGATCCATTTCCTTCACATTGTCAAATTTCTGGGCATAGAGTTTCTGGTAGTATTCAGAGATGATCTCTTGCATCTCTGTGGGATCAGTTGTTATTTCCCCTTTATCATTTCTGATTGAGGTTACTAGAGATTTTACTTTTCTATTCCTCGTTAGTCTGGCCTATGGTTTATCTGTTTTATTTATTTTTTCAAAAAACCAACTCCTTGTTTCATTAATTTTCTGAATGATTCTTTTGTTTTCAATTTCATTGATCTCTGATTTGATTTTGGATATTTCTTTTCTTCTACTGGGTTTAGGCTTAGATTGTTCTTCTTTTTCCAATTCCATAAGATCTCTTGTGAGATTGTTGATGTGCTCTCTGTTTTTCGAATGTAGGCATCTAAAGCGATGAATTTTCCTCTCAAAACTGCTTTTGCAGTATCCCACAGGTTTTGGTAGCTTGTGTCTTCATTGTTGTTATGCTCAAGGAAGTTGATGATTTCCTGTTTTATTTCTTCCTGCACCCATCTGTTATTCAACAGAAGATTGTTTAATTTCCATGCCTGTGGGTGGGGTCGAGCATTTTTGTTAGAGTCGAGTTCCACCTTTAGTGCCTTATGGTCTGAGAAGATACAAGGTAAAATTTCAATTCTTTTGATTCTGTTGATATTTGTTTTGTGTCCCAGGATATGATCAATTTTGGAGAATGTTCCATGGGGTGGTGATGAGAAGAATGTATATTCTTTAACTTTGGGATGGAGTGTTCTATTTGCGTCTATCAAGCACAGTTGTTCTAGGGTCTCCTTTAAATCTCAAATCTTTGTTCAATTTCTGTTCTGAGGATCTGTCCAGCTCTGTAAGAGGGGTGTTAAAGTCCCCTGTTATGAGGGTATTATCAGATATCATATTGCTCAGACTGAGTAAGGTCTCTTTCAAGAATCTGGGAGTATTTAAATTAGGTACATAAATATTTCGAATTGAAATGTCTTCTTGTTGTATTTTTCCCTTGATCAATATAAAGTGACCATCTTTGTCTTTTTTGACTTTAGTTGCTTCAAATCCACATGTATCTGAAAAGAAGATCGCAACTCCTCTTTTCTTCTGAATTCCATGTGCCTGAAAAATTGTCTTCCAACCCTTGACTGGGAGCTTTAATTTGTCTTTTGAAGGCAGGTGTATTTCTTGCAGACAGCAAATGGATGGCTTGTGTTTTTTAATCCAGTCAGCCAATCTACGTCTCTTCAGTGGGGAATTCAAGCCATTAACATTTATTGAGATAATTGATAAGTGTGGTAGTATTCTATTAGTCTTATTTTGTGAGAGTCCATTGCTTAGTTTTATCTTTTGCATCAGTGTGGAGGTTAGGTTCTGTTCTTTAATTTCTGAGTTCTTAGCTCGATGCTGATCCATTGTGGTGGTTAGTGTGCAGAATAGGTTGAAGTATTTCCTGTAGAGCTGGTTTTGTTGTGGCGAATTTCCTCAATGTTTGTATATCCGTAAATGATATGATTTCTCTGTCAATTTTAAAACTTAGCTTAGCAGGGTATAGAATTCTGGGCTGGAAATTGTTCTGTTTAAGTAGATTAAAGGTAGATGACCATTGTCTTCTTGCTTCGAAAGTTTCATTAGAGGAGTCTGTGGTCACTCTGATGGATTTGCCCCTGTAGGTCAACTGGCACTTACTCCTGGCAGGTTGCAGAATCTTTTCTTTTGTCTTGACTTTGGACAGGTTCATCACAATTTGTCTTGCAGAAGCTCGGTTAGAGTTGAAGTGACCTGGGGTCCGATATCCCTCTGAAAGCAGTGTGTCAGAATCTTTGGTGATATTTGGGAAATTTTGTTTTATAATATTCTCCAGTGTGGCTTCCATTGCTCTGGGGCATTTTTCGTCCCCTTCTGGAATTCCTATAATTCGTATGTTGGAACGCTTCATAAAATCCCATAATTCTGACAGTGAACGTTCTGCTTTCTCTCTCTTCTTTTCTGCCTCTTTTACTATCTGAGTTATCTCAAGAACTTTGTCTTCTGCCTCTGAAATTCTTTCTTCTGCATGGTCTAACCTGTTGTTGATACTTTCCATTGCATCTTTAAGTTCCCTAATTGACTGTTTCAGTTCCTTCAGCTCTGCTATGTCCTTTTTATATTCTTCATATCGTTCATCTCTTATTTGATTCTGTTTTTGGATTTCCTTTTGGTTATTTTCCGCTTTAATAGCAGTTTCCTTCATTGTTTCCATTATTTCTTTCATTGTTTTCATCATGTGTATTCTAAATTCCCTTTCTTTCATTCCTAACATTTCTTTACAGGTTGAATCATCTGCAGTAGCTACCTCATGGTCCCTTGGCGGGGTTGTTCTGGACTGGTTCTTCATGTTGCCGGGAGTTTTCTGCTGATTCGTCCTCATGAGTGATTTCTTTTATCTGTTTCCTTGCCCTAATTTTCCTTTCACTTCCTCTTGCTCTTTAAGTTCTCGTGCCTGTGGACTAAGGGTTACAGGAGCAGAAGGGTGAGAAGGTTGAAGAGCAAAAAAGGGATGAAAGAAAGGAGGACTGAGTGATAAGAAAAAAAAAGATAAATAGAGAAAGGAGAGGGGTTGGGTAAAAGGAATATTGAGAAATAGAAGAGAGGCACAGAAAGAGGGAGACAGAGCAATATAGGTGTAGAGTAGGGTACTTTGACACAACCTTAAAAAAACCCCCACCTTCTGGGGGTGCCCAGTTGGGTGGTTACCTTGAGGTCAGCATCTGTTTGCTAACCTTATCAGACACAGTACCCCACCTCTAGCAAGTAGAGAGGAAAGACAAAAATGCTATAAATGAAACCAAAACAAGCAAACAGAAAACTTGACAGGATAAAATTGGGTGAAAAACCAAATAATAGAATAGAAACACTAGCAAAAATGAAGTTGTAGTTATTGTAAAAGGCAGCAATGGGAAATTATAATTAAACTAGAAAAATTGAGAAAGGAAAAGGATCTGTATGGAAAAGGTTAAAATTGAAAAACAAAACAACATCAACAACAACAACAACAAAAAAAACACACAACCAAAAACCAGGCAGTATGTATATGTTATTGAATATTGTCTGGGCAATACGTGGTCTTCTGGTGTATGAGATTTTAATCACAGTTCTGATACGACTGGAGGCTGCTTATTTCTCAAACCCCAGCAGGTAGACACCTTAAATCTCTCTTCAGCCCACTTAAGAGGCACTTTGAGCTTGTAAACTTGCTGAGCCGAAGCTTTCCCAGGAAAGTGCTTGTCGCTGGAATCACTGCTGAAGTTGCTGTCCACTTACCCAGAGTGCCAAAACCGGTCTCACTGTGCCCCTGGGGGTTATGGCTGCAAGGCGACTCAGACCGCACCCTTAGTTTACTTGGTCGCTGGGTTACCACTCCCACCTGATTCTGGCTCTGTGATCGTGAGGATGGAGCTTGCTGGGGCAGATCGCTCATAATGGCTCACTGTGACCCACAGCCAAACACTATTAGCTCCGTTTGGCTTAGCTGCTCAGACTGGGGCCGTAGACAATGGCCAAAATTCTCCGCACTCCTTCTCAGGCTCTCCCCAAGGCAGTTCAACTGAGTGCCAAGTCCAAAGACACCAAAACAGTTCACAGGTAAAGTCTTTCTGGTTTGCAGTCTCGTTGCTACTGAACTTACAGTTGCGGGCGGGTTTAGACGGATTGAACACACGTGACCACTTGCAATTTTTCCACTGTTTTAGTCCTCTTGGGGTCCAGAAGTCTCTCGCTGACTCCCTGTATCCTCACAGGGGTCATGATAGGCAGGTCCCACCAGCCAGAGATGCCTGGAATACTATCTCCCCAGACTCATGGTGCCCAGATGCAAGGAAGCTGTTACTCGGCCACCATCTTGCTCCGCCTCCCATGGCATTTTGTTAGTTACTGTCTTAAGACATTTATATTCTGCATTTAGTAAATTTCACATGTACCCTTGTAAGATGCACCAAGGCTGTGGTCCAACTCCCATTAACCTCCCTCCATTCATCCTTCCGTCCCTTTCCCCTTTCCCCATATTCTTGGGCTATAATTGGATTATAGCTGTCATATGAAAGCTATAAATTAGTTTCATAGTACAGCTGAATACATTGGATACTTTATCTTCCATTCTTGAGATACTTTACTGAGAAGAATATGTTCTAGCTCCATCCATGTAAACATGAAAGAGGTAAAGTCTTCATCTTTCTTTAAGGCTGCATAATATTTCATGGTGTACATATACCACAATTTATTAATCCATTTGTGGGTCGATGGGCTTAGCATTTATGAATTGGGCTGCAATAAACATTCGGTACAAATATCTTTGTTATAATGTGATTTTGGTCTTCTGGATATATAACTAGTAGAGGAATTGTAGGATGAAATTGCAGGTCTAAGTGTTCTCCAAACATCTTTCCAAAAGGACCGTATTAGTTCACGTTCCCACCAGCAGTGTAGAAGTGTTCCCTTTTCTCCACATTCATGCCAGCACCTCAGGTTTTGGGAATTTGTGATATAGGCTAATCATACTGGAGGTAGATGGTATCTTAAAGTAGTTTTGATTTGCATTTCTCTGATGATTAAGGATGATGAGCATTTTTTCATATGTCTGTAGGCCGTGCACCTGTTTTCTTCAGAGAAGTTTCTCTTCAAGTCCCTTGCCCAGCCTGAGATGGGATCACTTGTTCTTTTCTTGGTAGTAATGTTTCAGTTCTCTGTGGATTCAGGTTATTAAATCTTTGTCAGAGACATAACCTGCAAATATCTTCTCCCATTCGAGGGCTGTCTGCTTGCTTTGCTTACTGTTTTGTTGGCTGTGCAGAAGCTTTTTAGTTTGATTAGGTCCCAGTAGTGTATTTCTGGTGTTCCCTCAATTGCCCGGGGGTGTCCTCCTCATACAATATTCACGCAGACTGATTTCCTGAAGAGTTTTCCCTGAACTTTCTTCTAGTACTTTTTATAATTTCATGTCTTAAGTTTAAATCTTAATTTAGTGAGAGTCTATCTTACTTAATGGTGAAATGTGTGAGTCCAGTTTCAGTCTTCTATAGGTTGCCAGCTAGTTCACCCAGCACCATTTGTTAAATAGGGAATCTTTTCCCCGCTGAATGTTTTTAATTTGTTTGTTAAAGATCAAATAACGATAGGTGGCTGGGTTCATCTCTTTATTCTCTATTCTGTTCCAGACATCTACCTCTTTGTTTTTGTGCAGTGCCATGCTGTTTTGATCACTATCGATTTATAGTATAGTCTGAGGTCTGGTAGTGTGATTCCTCCTGCTTCGTTTTTATTTCTGAATAATGTCTTGGCTATTTGAGGTTTTATCTGATTCCATAAAAAAACAAAATATTATTTTTCGTGATCTTTAAAGTATGACATTGGAGCTTTAATAGGGATTGCATTAAAATTGTATTTTGCTTTGGGTATTACGGACATTTTAACAATGTTGATTCTTCCCAGCCATGAGCATGGTATGTTTTTCTATTTGTTAACATCTTCAGCTATTTCTTTTCAGAGTTTCATAGTTCTTTTTATAGAGGTCTTTCATATCCTTTGGTAGGTATACTCCCAAATATTTCATCTTCTTTTGCACTACTGTGAACGTAATAGAGTCCTTGACTGTTTTTTCAGCATGACTTTTGTGGGTATATATAAAGGCTACAGATTTATGAGTGTTGATTTTGTAACTTGAGACATTGCTGTATTCCTTGATCACTTCTAAGTGTTTTGTAGTAGAATCCCTGGTGTTTTCCAGTTACACAGTCATATCATCTGCGAAGCGTGGAAGTTTGATCTCTTCTGACCCTATATGGATAACCTTGATCGCTTTTCTTCCCTAATTGTGATGGCTAAGATTTCCATTACATTTTTAAGGAGCAGTGGAGATAATGGGAAACTTTGCCTGGTTCCTGATCTGAATGGAAATGATTTCATTTATCTCCATTCAATAGGATATTGACTGTGGATTTGCTGTACATGGCCTGTATCAGTTTAAGAAATGTCCCTTTTATACCCATTTTCTTAAGTGTTCTGATCATGAAAGGATGCTGGATTATTATCAAAACCTTTTTCTGCATCAGTTGAGCGAATCATATGGTCTTTGTTTTTTAATTTATTTATGTGATGAATTATATTTATAGATTGAGACCCTGGGATAAAACCCACTTGGAAATGGTGTATAATTTGTTTAATGTGTTGCTGGATTCTGTTTGTTAGGATCTTGTTGAATATTTTTACATCAATATTCATTAGTGATATTGGTCTTTAATTTTCTTTTCTTCATGAGTCTTTTCCTTGTTTGGAGATCAAGTTGATATTTGCTTCATAGAACATGTTCGGTAGTATTCCTTCTTTTATAGATTTTAAAAAAGGTTGAGTAATATAGGTACTTGTTCTTTTTTAAAAGTTTGGTAGAATTCTGATATGAAGCCATCTGGTCCTGGGCTTTTCTTTTCAAGGAGATTTTGTATAGTTGATGCTATTTCAGAACTTGATATAGGCCTGTTCAAAGTTTCCATTTCTTTCTGGCTAAGTCTAGTGAGGTGGCGTGCTGCCAAGTATTGGTCTGTTTCCTTCAGATTTTCAAGGATTTTTTGAATTTCTGAGGAGTCTGTTGTTATTTTGTCATTACTATTTCTGATTGATGAAATTAGAGATCTTACTCTTTTTTTTTCTTGTTAGATTAGGCAAAGTTTTATCTATTTTATCGACCTTTTCAAAAAACCAACTTTTGGATTCATTGATCTGTTGTATAATTCTTTTGTTTTCAATTTCATTGAATTCTGCTCTTAATTTGGTTATTTCTTTTCTTCTGCTGAGTTTGGAATTGGAATGTTCTTCCTTTTCCAGTTGCTTGAGATGTCCCATTAAGTTTTTGACTTCCTCTCTTTCTATTCTCTTGAGAAGGCTTGCAGAATTTTTCGTTTCATTTTAAATTTGGTAAAGTTAATTATAACATGCCTAGGAGAAGTCTTATTCGGGGTGAGTCGTGCTGGGGTTCTGAAACTGTCTGCTATCTGCATTTCAGAATCTCTTGACATGTCTGGAAAATTCTCTTTCATAGTTTCATGGAGACGATCCTCTGTGTTTTTCGAAGCCACCTCATAGTCTTCAGGAATTCCTATATTCCTATAAGGCGAATATTACTTGTCTTCGAATTATCCCAGAGCTCTCTTAGAGAAGCTCTCTACTTTTCTTCCTCTTTGAGCATTTGGGAGCATTCAAAAGCTTGTCTTCAATGTCAGAAATCCCTTCTTTTGTCTGGTCCATTCTTTTACTGAGGGATTCTACTGTATTTCTCAGATCTGTGACGGCTGCAAATTCTTGTCCCAATATGTCAAAATCTGTGGTGATTTTGTCTTTGAATTCACTGAATTCTTGAGACAGTTTTTGAAGTTCTTCTTTAATTTCTAATTCTAACTTCACCTCCACTTTATTAATCTAATTTGTAATCCAAATTCTGAAAGCGATTTCTGACATCTCAGCCATCTGTTCATGAATGGGGTCTACGGTTGTGTCTGCCATATCGTTCCCTGGGGAAGTTGATGTATTCTGGTTTTTCATGTTATTGGAGTTTTTCCGCTTATTCCACCCCATGGTTATTTTACTGTGTTTGGCTAGATGAACAGATAAGGTGAAGTTGGGATGGGGGCTCCTGGAGTAGTGATGAACCAGCCCTTTGCCCAAAAGCTGGGACTGGTGTCTGTACTTTTTCCCCTACAGCTTTGCAAAAGACCTGTACAGTGCTTCGGCCTGAGAAACTGGGGACCTGCTTGATGTGGAGGGGCTAAATGGCTGTGTCTTATTTTCAGATGGTCTGTGTCCTACCCCAGTAATCAGTTACTCTGGGTTGAAGTCTCAGCTATGTAGAAAAACCAGCAATTATGTCACCCTGCCCCCAAGTGGATAAGGAAATCAAAGTGGAAAAGGCAACAAGTGGAAAAGGAAAATCAAACCTTCCCACAACCATACACCCAGGGTACCACTTTGGATAGGCCTTTGGTGATTGGCCCAGCTCAAGAGGTCCAAATCAATTGTCCCAGTCAACACCAGTCTCAGGTGGGAGAGTTCAAAAGGTCTCTGGCAACTAGATAGCAGGGTTCTGCTGGCAGCTCAAGTATGACTCCCTTCGGTGCTCCGTGAGGTCTGAAAGACCCACTCAGCAAATGAATTAGTCTGGGAGGGTTGATGCCTCCTTCCCCACTTTGTGCCTCTGTCACACCCAGTCACTGGTAACCCTGCAGGGCTGTGACTCAGTTCTCTCCAATGAACAGGGTGTGCCAGGGTTTTGTGCCTGCCTGAGTCACAAGGAGATTTATGTCTCCTTGTCCAGGCTGTTGCTCTCTGTCCCTAACCAGCAGGGTTACCAGTGGGAGGTGAGGCCTGACAGCCTCAGTGGGAGGTGAGGCCTGACAGCCTCAGGTGCTTAATGGAGGCTGGGGCTGTTCACTCAGTTCCAGCTCCGCCCCTGGTTGAGGTTGCTGATCCAACAGAACAATTTCACTGAATTTGTTTCTGTCCTGGCTATATTCCCCTGTTGATCAGACACTGTTTGAGTTCACAGAAACTGTGACTCAGCCCTGTCCTGTGCTGCTGCCTCAAGCTGGTGTGTCTGTCTCAACTGCAGTCTGTTTTGGGGTGGGCGCCGTTAGAGCTCACATAAGCTTTAAGTTCCAGTCTCTGCCTGCCTTCCTTTGTCTCAGCTATGATCCCATGAGGGCTGGGTGCTTCTTAGGCTCAGTAAAGTAGTCCTTCTGGCTCAGCTCTGCCCTGGGAGTATGGGGTCTCTGTGTGTGTCCTGCCGTGGCCCACCCAGGCTGGTACTGCCTCAGGCTTACCTTTACTCACGGGGCCTGCGTTTCTGTGCCAGATCTCTTCCGCCAGTGTCTACCATTGGAGAAGATGTCCTGCTTCTTCTTGTTGCTCAGAGAGGCAGGGAGTGTCTCTTCAGATATCCCCAGGGATGTGAGCCCTATTGTTCCCCCCGTTGCAGTTGCTGCTCTGTGCCCCGGGGCACCGCCTCTCCCTCTCCCTTATGATTCCCTCAGTTCACCATCTTCTTACTCCCGTGCTCCAGAATCATTACAGACCCGCAACAGCTCATGCCCTGTCCACACCTCTTGAGAAAATGCCCAAGAATCTGGACTCCATGGGGGACAGGCTTCCAGACCTGGGATGAGAGTAGAGGGGAGTGCTGTGAGTTCAGAATTGCAGGTAGAGAATGTGTACAGTTTTATACAGTTTCATGCCTGGTGGGAGAGTGCCATGGCGTGATCCTAAGTCCTCTCTAGGGAAGGAGTTTCGGTTTTTAGAGAGTCTGTCTCTCCCGTGGAATAAAACAGGAGAGGATCTGAACTCTGCTGCTTGTTTGTATAGAGTATACTGCCAGCCGTTCTCGTCGGAGTGGGGACTCCCATCTGGTTGGGGATGGATTTTGTACCTATTGTTTGTTTCCTTGGGGTCTCAGCTCACTTCAGCAGGGTTGATGTGCGTTCTTCAACCTTCTCTCTTGGCTCAGCTCCAAACCATCGGCTTACTTGCTAAACTTTTGTCCTTTAACTCTCCTTCTGGACGGGAGCCTCTGTGGGAAACTGGCTGTAGTCAGCCCTCTTGCCTCTGCCCCCCAAAATATCTTTTCTATGTTTTCTTTTTTAAAAAAATAAATTTATTTTGCACATTTAAGGTATATAACATTGTTATTACAGAATACATATAGATAGTAAAAGAGTTACTACAGTGAAACAAATTAACATATTAATCACCTCACATATGTACCCTTTTTGGGGGGGCAAGAGCACTAAAATTTAATCATGTAGCTGGAATCACATATTGAGTGCAACGGTATTGCCTCTCATCCCGGCATCGTCCATTGCACCTGTAGACCTGCTCATCCTACTTATCTGCTATTTTATATCCTCTGATCGACATCTTCTCATCCTGCCTCCCCAGCTGTCTCTGTTAAGCATTTTTTTGGTCTCTGTGTTTGTATATTAGATTTTTTTCCTTTGAATTCTACATACACGTGAGAGAATGCAATATTTTTCTTTCTGGGTCTGGCTTATCTTTTTTTAGCATATATATTCTTGCAATTTTTTTCTGGGATAGACTTAGTTTACTTGTAAATAGTTTAAGACTTCAGCGGCTTGCAAGTGAGACTGGAAAAGTGTGTTTTGGGGGCTAAGTATTCCCATCTACTGAGCTAGACTGCACAATACCTATGTGTCTTGAGATTTTCCAGCCTCAAGACAAATAGTGTGATGTGAGCTCAACACTGTTTTCCTTTCCCTGTTTTCTTTTTCTTGCCTTAGGCAGTTTTATCACAGGCATGTGGTCAATGTAGGGAGGTGGTCAACTATGGAGGTTCTACTGTAATACTCTATCATTATTATTATTTATTAATATTTCTTTCTTTTTTTTTTTTTTTTAATTGTTGGGGATTCATTGAGGGTACAATAAGCCAGTTACACTGATTGCAATTGTTAGGTAAAGTCCCTCTTGCAATCATGTCTTGCCCCCATAAAATGTGACACACACTAAGGCCCCACCCTCCTCCCTCCATCCCTCTTTCTGCTTCCCCCCCCAACCTTAATTGTCATTAATTGTCCTCATATCAAGATTGAGTACATAGGATTCATGCTATTAATATTTATTTCTAAGAAAATAATAAAATTAATTAGGAATAGAGGAAAGAATTAAAGGGAAACTGTGGCTTTGAGGTGCTTGTGGAAAAACAGGGCAGAGATCCTCCCATGAAGGGGACATACGGGCCAGGAGAGAAGTGTGAGCTGAGCTGTGGATTTGAGAGTGAGCCCCCTGCGTACACAGGAAGGTGAGGGTCTGCATTTGTCACTCTGGGAGATTCTGTAAACTGTAGAGAAGCCTGGGAAAAGCCCTCTCGCTCGCCAGCCCTGAAGGAGTTGGTTCATGGGCAGTAGGATTCAAGTAGGATTTGCACCTTTTGAAAATATTTTCCCTACTTAATTTTTAGGATTTAGAGTTACAGTTTAATCTTAATATCAAAAGAATTAAAGTCCAATGCTAACAGACACTGTTGTATATTTCTTCTTAATCTTTTAAATGCCAGCTCTGTCACATCTGGAAAACCTCATTTGGCTCTGAACAGAACTGCACTGTCCTTCCTGGAAGTCCGCGAGCATTGTGTAGTCGCCTCCCTCGGCAGTTCTGTCTCTGTGACTCTAGTGTACTGCAGCAGTGCTGGGGTCGCTGACATACCACGCTTGGGACTCAAGTTCCCTTCTAGATCATAATTTCTTCAGCGCAAGTGTTAACAGCCACTGCGTACCTCAAGTTGGGACTTACTTATTGATGGCTCTCTGTCAATAGTTATTAAATGGTTAATTTAGAAGGTTTGACTATGTAAAGTTTAAGATTTCTTTACAGCTACAAATAAATAGCATTTCCCGAATCTGCTGACCCTACTCTAGAATTTACTCTTCAGCAGGAAAGCCTGGCTGTTGCTGCTAGATTTTCTACCATCCTCCTCTAAGTTCCTTCAATACATTTTAAGTCCCTGAAGTTAATTTCTCCTTATGGTGATCTATTTACTATGACTGTGTAAGATAATGTGATCTCTGTTTTCAAAGTAGATGAGTTGAGAATAATCTTAATTATTTTATGTATGCTCTATGGGTTGGCCTTTCATACGTGTAGAATATTCTATGCATATTCTAAATGGTGACAAATATTAGCTAATCTTTTACAAATGCAAGTTTTAGCATCTTGTGTACAATTCTATTCTTCCCTGGAAAATTCACCTTCATTCCAAAGCTGCAACTAATATTATGTTTGCATTCAGGGATCTGTCTGTTAATCTGCAAACCTCTTACTTAGTTGAAGTTCTACTCTTGATTCTTATTTTTTTTTTCTACAGGAAACACTGAGTTTTATTAAATCAGTGACTAAAAAGAATATCTAATTTCAAAGAACATATTTTTTTCTTTTTCTTTTTTTTTTTTTTTTTTTGTGGTTTTTGGCCAGGGCTGGGTTTGAACCCACTACCTCCGGCATATGGGACCGGCGCCCTACTCCTTGAGCCACAGGCACCGCCCAAAGAACATATTTTTTTAATGTTATTCCTCCAGAATATTACAGGCAAAATACCTAGGCATATAGTAGCATTTTTGTTCTTGATTCTTATTTATTAATGTCTTCTGAAAAAGGCCATGGTAAATAATTTGTTATAATTTATTTTAATGAAAACCTCTACTTAGGCTAGCCATTTGTGAAAAAACATCAATACCATCTGCCCCAGCGTTGATAGTTTTCAGAACAGCTGGGCTGTGAGAACTTAAATTCAGTTAGGCAATACCTGGGTCTGAGTTTATCAAGCTCGTGCAAGATGGACACTCACTTCATCAGATATTCTGCTACTTGGATAAATGTTGGATAAAATAGAAAGAGATATATGAAAAAGAAAGAATATTGAGTTGGTATTTGACAGACATAAAACAGGACCAAACAAAATCTGCCTTTTGAATACTGATCTTCATGATCATGTAGAACTTCAAGACTAGAAGGTGAAATGTAAATGATGATTCTAAACTCACATAGTCAACTAGGATGAACTTTTCAGTGAGGAAGAGAGAATTATAGTATACGCTGTTTCCTACTGGACAATATTAGTAATCATGTAAGTAATTTAAAAACAATGTGTTTCCAAGCTCAGATTCATTCATTCACATTTGTTAAATACTTATTATATACCAGAAAAGTGGGAGGGCTTTTTCATATATTCTAGTTTATTGTATATCTTCATGATATACAATAAAGGAATCTAAAGCTCAGAATGGTTAAAATATTTATTCAAATCTATATGGGTATTTGAACTTTTATGTTCAGGAGCATCTTGCTTCAATCCTAATGTTTTGTCAAAATTAGTCTCATCAGTTTCTCTTCCCTCTCTGAGTTGGGCTTTCAGTGAAAAAAGTGAAATTCATAAATATTAAATGACTTGCTTATGATCACACAACTAGCCTGAGATTATGAGTGAAATTGTTAAAACCCTTTTTTTTGCTTCAAGAGAATCTGACCATTAATTCCCAGCTCTGTAACTCTGGAAATCAATGTAAAATGGTTTTTAATTAACTAGATTGCATAGGCCCCACTGCATGTGTAGAACTATATCCCTGATTAGGAAATTGCCTCTGGCCTGGGGGAAATATAAATGAACTAGAAATACCTGATAGAACTTTGTGCTCTGGGCCTTTCTGAAGGTGGTCACTGACATGTCCCTGAGGTAACCTTCAAAAGTGTCCCTGTGAATTGTTGCAAAAGATGCTGGCTCTTCTAGGATGTGTAGCATCTTCCTGAACCAGACACGGCAAAGACTGTAACTACTCTCTGAGGCTTTCTTTCCTTGCATCTGCGCACTCACCGGAGAAGATAACTCTGGGAGTGCTTGAGGCTGTGCTAGTACCGCCACCGAGAGACACTGGTGCTGTGCTGCTTGCTGGTGAGCCTGGTTACTGTCCTCCATACTGATGGCCGATTCAGCCTGTGGTTGTCCTATGGTCTGAATGGTCAGCTGAAGTTAGAAGACCCCCTGCTGAGGACAGTAGAGCAATGAAGATGGGATTTGAAGGCTCTAAGGCTTTTTCTGCTGTATCTTAGCTGCTATATCTTAACTCTGCTTTATTTCATCTTGGCAACTCACAGCTTGTTTACCTTTGCCATTACCATTTAATGATATTTCACCTTTGTGTCCAGGCAGACTATAGAGGCTGCTTTGGCAGCATCTGTTATTAAGGCATAGCTGCCCGATTTTTCCTTTTTTAATCCAAACTTTTTCTGTAAGTTCAAATAGGGCATATTCCTATTGATCATTTGGGAGGTGGATTTTTTTTTTTTTTTTTTACATTTGGCCAATTAAAGAGACAAATTTTATGAATTGTTTCCTTCTTTTCCTCTTCTTTTTTTTCTAGGCAGCCTCCTGTTAGTGAGTCTCACTGGAGAGCATTGCTGCAGGACATGCTAACTATGCAGCAGAATGTGTACACGTGTCTCGACCCTGATGCTTGCTACGAGGTAATGATACCCATGTAAACTATTCCTTTTTAATTCAGGAACTTTGATTATTATAATTTATTTGGTATAAGGTGATAACAGTGAGCTTCATGGTCAGTAATACTGTTGGATACTAGCTGATAACTGACTAATGTGTACAGTTCGAGATTTTCACACTTGTTCCTCTGCCTTTGCTGTCTGTTCATTGCATCATTGTCTTTTAGTGAGTCAGTCCTTACCTAGAAAGCTCTGACTCATACTTGATTTCTCTTACTTCTGTAGTTTTTGTGGTCACAAAAACTTAGCTTATCTACCTGAGAAAAGTCTTTCAAACGTGTTTCGTCTTTGTCTCTGCTCGACTATAGCAATCCTGCCACTCATTTCCCTTCTCTGTCTCTTTTACTGGTTTATACCACAGTGTTCTTCTGAAACTTCGTAAAAGTTGTTCCAGGTCACATGTCAGTAACCAGAGAGTACTTCTACTCCTCAGCATGACTCAGAAAGCCACAGCAGATTTCAGCCCCCCCGTCCCCTCCTGCCCTTGCCCCTCTCCACTGTCCTGTGCTGCATAGCTCGCCAAGTCTGTCATCAGCCGTCCCCCACCCCTTTCCCCCACCCCCACCCCCCCACCCCCATGCTGTTTTGTCTTTCTGTGACTTTGCATTGTTCTGGGCCTGGAATATGTTTGTCTTTTTTTTTTTTAACTTGGAAATGCTGATAAAATTTCAGAAGTCAGCTCACTAATTTTGTCCCCTAGGATGCCTACCTTTGTCCTTTCATACAACTTGTCCTTTCATATAACATTTTAAAGAAAGGCTATCTTTAAAATGTACTTATTTGTTTTTTATGTGTTTCTTCCAATTGATCAACAGCTCCTAAACAAACAGATATTATCACACCATGTTCTTCCTCATGTCCCCTAGTGCACATTGTAATTTCTGGAATATAAAGGATATTTAAGAAATGGTTGTCACTTGACAGGGACTGTAATGCAGGGGGATTTACTCATTGATTTAACTAACTCATTTTTAATAAGATGTAGTCAAGAAAAGGTTTCTCATTTGAATTTTCTTGTGAAACAAACCAGAGCCAAAAGTCATACAGGATATTTCTTACGTTACTTTGCTCTTGATACCACAAAGCACGAACTGCTGATGAAATCAGAGCTGCATAAACAGGTCTCTATTTTACAGCATTGTTTAGCTTTTTAATTCAAGGTGATTTTTAACAAAAGAGTGTTAGTATAGACAGTTGAGAAATTAGTGGCTTTTTTTTTTTTTTTTTTTTTGGTTTTTGGCCGGGGCTAGGTTTGAACCCGCCACCTCTGGCATATGGGACCGGCGCCCTACTCCTTGAGCCACAGGCGCCGCCCTGAGAAATTAGTGGCTTTTTATTTGAATTTCAGGTTTTTAAATGCTCAAATGACCATAATGTTCTCAAGACGATTTCAGTCTCAGATCACATAATATAATTGTCTGTAACTTCCCTTTTACATTTAAAGCAAAACTTGAAATGAGTTTCAGAAGAAAATAATCTATATGTTCATGGAATCTAAAAGCTAAGTGTTACTAATATGTTTAAAGTAGTGTTTTTACATTGTAATGCCATTATTTTGGTGCTTTCCAGTGTCTCACTATGATTCTGATTCTGACTGAAAAATTGGCGGTAAATATATTACATTTGAACTAGCTTCTGTGTGGAGTTATGTGTCATATCAACTTGTCATATTACAGTTTCAAGATATTTTAACACCTTATTAGACTTTGATACTTTAATGACTCCTGTCCTCTAACTCTCTCTGTTGAGAAAACATTTGAAAGCATATTATAACAAGTTTGGAAAGGTTCTCAAAGATGATAATATAGATTTGATGAACTTAAAGTTTTAAGTATCATTTTAGTATCTTTTAAATTATGCTATATTGTCTTACTGATTTTGGTTATTAGGTTTTGCTGTCCTTGGAAAATAACTAGAAAGCTCAGTGGCATAATTTTGGAAATGTTAGATAAAGATTTATATTTAGCTTATAGAACAGAGGTCTTTATTATTCATTTTAGCAAAATCTTTTACGTTTTGGGGTAAGTAAATTGTGTTTTTCAATATTGCGTATTGACTTCTTTTGGCTTAATTGAATAAACCAAAGAAATACAGTGACATTGGAAGTCATTGGGAGTAAGCCGTTTTCTTTTGTTGTTGTTTGAGACAGAGTCTTACTATGTTGCCCTCAGTAGAGTGCTGAGGTGTCACACCTCACAGCAACCTCAAACTCTTGGGCTAAAGTGATTCTCTTGCCTCAGCCTCCTAAGTAGCGGGGACTACAGGCGTCCACCATAGTGCCTGGCTATTTTTTTGTTATTGTTGTCATTATTGTTTAGTAGTGAGTTCTGGCTGGGTTCGAACCTACCAGCTCTGGTGTATGTGGCTGGCACCCTAACCACTGAGCTATGGGCACTGAGCTGGGTAGAGTAAGCCATTTTCATCTGTCACATATAAGTGACTGGGGTTGCTTATTGGTAGTTTACTTTCTTTCACAATATCTGTTTCATAGGAGAGCCCTCTTATATATTAGTGATTTTGTCAGACATCTCAACAAAGCCCTATCTAAAAATGTCTGATGCAGTAAGCCTAGATGCAAAGAAATGAAATAAGAGGATCTTATGAAAATTGGATGGTCTTCTTAAATTTTTTTAAAGCTAGAGTGTCACTCTGTTGCCCCAGGCTAGAGTGTCTGGGAGTAAGGTTGGCTCATAGCAACCTCAAACGCCTGGGTTCTCGGCCTCCTAAGTAGCTGGGACTATAGGTGCTCCCCACAATGCCCAGCTATTTTTTTTCTATTTTTAGTAGACGTGGGGTCTCATTCATGCTCAGGCTGGTCTCAAACTCCTGAGCCCAAGCAGTCCACCTCTTCTGCCTCCCGGAGTGCTGGCATTACAGTACTCCTGGCCCTGGTCTTTTCAATTTTAAGGATACTTGTGCTTCTCCATGAAATCTTATTTCTTTTAATCTTTTATTTCTGTGCTATTTCTCATCCAACTGTACAGTTATAGGGAAGAGCATTCCTGGGAAAGTTCTTATACTAATTATATATAACATTATTAGTGTAGATCTAAAAGGTAGCTTTGTTTTATACTTTTCTTGGAGTAAGCAGATAAACTCAATTATAGAATTAATTTTATGTTAATTGATATTATTACTTGCCTAGGATACAATATTTGCATGAGTATCAATGTCTCTTGTTGTATTTAAATTATTTTTAATATTCAAGTTAGAAAAAACTCAAATTATTGTGGTGTGTTGTAATTTTAATGATTAGGTGTAAGTATAATATTTGTGGCTTATCTCTGTGGTTTGTAAGACTGAATTTAGATGATTTAATCAATTATGAATTATGTGTATCATATTCAGAGATTTTCTTTTAAAAACTGAATTGTTTAAAAATACAGTTTAAGCAGAGTGGGTCTTTTGAGGTTGGGACAGTGTGTCTAATATGTTCTGTTTTGAATGATACAGTCTATAAAATGGAAAGCTTCATTTTTCATATTAGAAAAATCTTTTAAGTTTCTTGGTTGTAACATTAAAATGTTATGCTTAATTTTTATTTATTCAGTAAAATTATTTCTTTCTAAAGGATGATTTTTTATTGAGGTGAATTTATATAACGTAAAATTAATCACTGTGAAGCATATAATTCATTGTCATTCAGTAAGTACATTTACAATGTTGTACACATACAACCTTCACCTCTAAGATGGATTATTTTTACACTGTATTTCATTTGGATTTCAGAGCCTTCATTGTGTTGAGAACTGAGTCTTCCTACTTTATCACTAATTCTAGTTTTTCCTTCTTTGCAGATATTTACAGAAAGCCTTCTGTGCTCCAGTCGTCTTGACAATATCCAGCTGGCTGGGCAGATGATGCACTGCAGCGCCTGCTCACTGTCCCCTGCTGCAGGCGTAGCCCGTAAAGGGAAGCCCCAGTACAGGGTCAGTTACCAAAAAAGCATTGACTTGGTTTTGGCTGCCAGCAGAGAGTACTTCAATTCTTCTACCAGCCTCACGGATAGCTGCATGGATCTGGCCAGGTAGAATAACTCCAAAATAGTCCTTAAGGAGGAGAGGGAAGCAGAATATGCAAACTCCCTTACTAGTTTATTCTTTACTTTGCAAAGTATATTGTCACAAGTACAGATTGACTAACTATACTGTATGGGGCACAGTTATTTTTGCTTGAATATTAAAAGTAAACGAATGATGTTATGAATATACAGCAACTTCCTGTTGGTCATTTTTTTTTTTAGTGTGTTCTGTAAGTCTGAATTTCTCACCTGTTGGAAGAAATTTATGTGATAAGCTGTGAATTTGAGTTCTGAAAATTTTCAGCATGTGTGGGTAGTGTCTGTGTCCTTTATATAATTCCACTTTGTCTAGAGACAAGGGACCTAATTAGATGAAGCTCAAAAAGTACCTTCCAGCTTGAAATTTTTAGACTATAAATTCAGTTCCTCTCTTGACCTGTTATACTGCTATTTTAATTCACACCTTAATCTTTTTTTTTTTTTTTCGTAGAGACAGAGTCTCACTTTATGGCCCTCGTGAGCCATGGCATCACACAGCTCACAGCAACCTCCAACTCCTGGGCTGAAGTGATTCTCCTGCATCAGCCTCCTGAGTAGCTGGGACCACAGGCGCTCGCTACAACGCCCAGCTGTTTTTTGGTTGCAGTTCAGCCGGGGCTGGGTTTGAACCTGCCACCCTCGGTATATGGGGCCGGCGCCTTATCGACTGAGCCACAGGCGCCGCCCCACACCTTAATCTTAATTAGATAAACACCGGTGCAGTGATTTTTTTTTTTTTTTGAAGAATTTATTAATGGTTTAAAATGATTTTTTAGGTCAGGTGTGGCTCACACCTATAATCCTAGAACTCTGGGAGGCTGAGGCAGGTGGATTGCCTGAGCTCAGGAGTTCGAGACCAGCCTGAGCAAGAATGAGACCCCGGCTCTACTAAAAATTGAGAAACTAACTGGGCACTGTGGTAGGCACCTGTGGTCCCGCCACTCAGGAGGCTGAGACAAAAGGATCACTTGAGCCTACCAGTTTGAGGTTGCTGTGAGGAATGAAACCATGGCATTCAACCTCAGGGCAACTGAGTGAGACTCAGAAATGAATAAATAAAATTACTTTTTATAAAGTTAATTTGTGTAAAATTAGAAACCTAATAAATACCAAATAAGAAATAAGCTATGTCACCTCCGACTAATAAATTAAATGCTTCAGAAAGATTATTTAACATTCTAGAAACTTAAAATGTGGTTTACCAGCAATCCCTGACTTAAAATGGTTTGACTTAAGATTTTTCAAATTGACAGTAGGCTGAAAGCAATACACACTCAGTGGGAACCCTATCTTGAGGACTCAGAACCCAGTGGGAACCATATCTTGAGGACTCAGAACCATTCTGGTTTTCACTTTCAGTACAGGATTCAACTAATTACAGGAGATACTCAACTCTGTTGTAAAACAGGCTTTCTGTTAGATGATTTTGCCCACCTGTAGTCTGATGTGTTTCTGAGAATATCTAAGGTAGGCTCCGTAAGCTAGTATGTTTGATAGGTTAGGTGTAATAAATACATTTTTTACTTACATCTAACTGTGAATGAGTTTCTCTGAGTGGTGCCTGTGGTCTATCATGCCTCCTCTCCCCCCATCTGACCAGTATCTGCTTTTTTCTTCCACTGGTTATTTTCCAGCTTCCTTTTTTTTTAGTACCTCATCCCTCAGTGTATATTTCTCCTTCCACTCCTACCCTGGAAGTCTGAGTATGTTTTGTTTCTCTTTGTTTAACATCTCCTTTCTAGTCCCTGCTGCACTTTTCTTTGTTCAATGTTAAACTAATCTTCATTCACTTCTAGAAACATACTTTGTTACTTTCTCTGCTTAAGGCAATTTACAGTTTTTCAGAGGACCTGAATTTTTCATGTAATCTATGAGTTTTTGTTTCTTGATCAAAGAAACTGGAGTAAGCCGGGGACCTCTTTAGTAAAAAGTGACTGTTGTCTATTGCAAATTACTTAGATTTTGCTTATTCTTACTGCATCTCATTTTCCAACACAATATATCCTAATTTTATTCTGCCTTGTCAGATTTTCTAATTAATAATTTATAAGAGTTTCTACATTTTTTTGATGGTGAATATCCATTATTTAGTTAATGAAATGTTTTGAACCTAATCATTCCAACACTCTTTTGCATATATATGTATATATAATTTTACAAAAATGAGATATACTGTACATTTCTTTTTATTATGTGCTTTTATCAGTTGTGTATTATGCCAACATTTATAGATCTGCAACATTTCCATATGTTTTACAGCATCTTAGTAGATTTGTCTAACCCTTTTTCAACTGCATTTAATTGGTTTCGAGTTTCCCTTCTCATTATATGAGAAGTAGCTGAGTATAGAGATAAGATCATAGTTTCTAGAGCTAGATGCTTGTGTGCAAAGCCAATCTTGACCAGCTACCAGCTGTGACTGTGGGTCAGTCATTAGGGTCCCATCTTCACCTGTAAAATGAGGACAAAGAGTGACATTATAGGACTATTGTAATAATAACTGAGTGTGTAAAGTAGTTATAACTTTGCCTGTTGAGTAAATAATTTAGAGTGGAATTGCTGAATCAAAGAGTAAACACATACAAAATTTTGATATATGTTGTCAAATGGTACCAGTGTGTTCTCTGTTATTAGGGCACTGAAGGGGTGCTCCTTCTCAAAACTAATTGTCAGTCTTCCTAATTTTTGCATATTTACCACCTGCATTTGTAATTTTCTTTTGAAATCTGTTTCTCTCCTTCACTTATTTTCTTTTCAGGATGTTCATCATTTTACTATTGGTTTTTAGAAGTTTTCTTTTGGGCATAGGGGACTTTTGCCCTTTGCCCATCTCTAATATTTTAACTATGTTGCCCAGTTTTTATTATGTATGATTTATCTTTCCAATGATTAAACAGAATTTTTGTAAAATGCGTTTCTTTTCTGTGTCATCCTTTGACAATCTTAATTTCCGAGCCCATTAAAATATTTCTTGTAAGTTTTTAGTACTTCAGTGGGGTTTTTTTACATTTAAATTTTAAATTCATGTGGAAGTTATTTTAGTGTATCAGTTGGTAGCAATTTTAGAGTCATTTCTCCCCTCAAACGACTAAGTACTGATTTTAACCCCAGTAAAGCTTAAACATAAGCTCTCCCGCCCTACTAGGGATATCTCATAAGAAGTCATGTTTTCTCAAACCAAGTTATTGAACTTGACAAAGTTGTTTAGTTAGTAAATCTTTTTCTTTTCTACCAGGGGATTCTATTTTTGTTTCAAATGAAGAAAACACTAAATAGAATAGCCATGGAAACTGGAAATTGTGTTTGACCTAAATCTTTTTTGGCAGGTGATTCTCAGAGATCATTTAAAAAACCGTCCTTCCAGTATTTTCCTCTTCTTTGTATTCCTTTCTTGCCCACCAGAACACACCTTAATTTTAAATACATGCCCTATGTGCACAGTGTAGCACTGAATTGATTGTGATCTGTTACCCTGGGTGTATTTCAGTATTTACATTTGTATTGAATATAGACAATAGCTCATACTTTCTTACTGATTAAAATATCATTTATTAACTAGATTGTTTTGAGAAAGCAATAAATGTTTAAACAATACAAAAGGGTATGTGTTGATAATAAGTCTTCCTCCTCACTCTAGTCCCCCAACTTTATCTCTCAGCTATTTTTAAAATCAGTTTCTTGCTATCCTTCCAAAGCATTTTATTAAATGTTCCCCTCTTCTTTCTTAAATCACAACTGGGTTCTTTACTATTTATACATACATTACTTTGCTTTTTTTACTTGCATTCTATATAAAGATTTGTCCATATGCATATATGTAGGTCTATTTCATTTCTTTTTGATGATTGTAGAATATTATATTATTTTACTTTTATAGAATTTATTTAATTAGTTTCTGATTCAGTTTATTTTCTTTAATTTCAAAACCAACCCAGCTGGTAATTGTATGTTTTTGAGCATATGTGAGCCTGTCTATAGTGCTAATTTTTAGAACTAGAATTCCTGGGTTCAGAAGTAAGTATATTTAAAATTTTGAAAGAAGGTACAAAATATTTATAGTCCTTTTACAGTTGGCTCAAGAGAACAGGTGAGTGCTGAATTGATGTAGATCCTTGAGTTTTGTAAGAACGAGCTAGTCCTGAATCTGTCACTCAGTCGCATAGACGCCGTGCTGGGGCCTGAGTGTCTGTGATTTTGCACTTATAAGTCCTTTGTGGCCTGATCACTACCTGTCTTTCTAGTCTTGTGTCCCAACGTTCCTTTACAAATACTTATCTGAAAATAAATTTATTCATTAAATAAAACATTTATTAAACATAGTTTCTCTGAATATTTTTAAATGTGCTTTAAAATGTCCCATAGAAATACTACATTCTTAGATCAGCAAATCACTTTCTTCTATAGTGGGTCTTGGTACTGCATTACCAGACTAATTCTTCCTTTTTAATCAGAAAAATACCCCTTGGGCAGTTTCTTAAGTCATTTCTTGTTTCTTTTGGGGACCAAATTGTTCCTGAATCAAGACATTTCTGTTTTTTCTCGAAGAAAACTGGAAACTATTTGAATTCTTTAAAAAAAAAATCCTTTCTAATATAATCATTACTTTAGGTTCAGTATTATAAACAACACTGAAAATAGAATTATAATACTTCATCCCACAATGCTTTTACATACTATCAGTGTAACCCCGGGCAATTACTTTACTTTACCTCTCTGAGCTTCACTTTTTGCTTTCTAAAAAGGTAGGTAAGTGATGATCTTTGCCTATCTCATGAGCTTGCTGTAAGGATTAAGTAAGAAAACAGGAAGCACCTGGCAGAATGATGCTTAGAATGCAGCATATTTTTGATAATTATGTGTTGGATCTCATGTTGTTGAATATAGAAAGACAACTTTGCTAATATGTGTTACTTTTAAAATCTCATGTAGTAATTCAAATTAATCAACAAAAATGAGCAAACAGTCCTACTTATCTTTGGGCAAGAGACATAAACAGAACCTTTTCTGAAGAAGACAGTAGAATGGCCAACAAACACATGAAAAAATTCTCATTGTCCCTAATCATCAGAGAAATGAAAATCAAAACCACCCTGAGATATCACCTAACTCCAATGAGAATAGCCCTCATCACAACATCTCAGAGCTGCAAATGTTGGCAACGCTGTTACACTGGTGGGATTACAAACTAATTCAGCCCCTATGGAAAGAAGTATCGAGAATGCTCTAAGAGCTAATTGTAGACATTCCATATGATCTTGTAATTTCATTGCTAAGAATCTTCCCAGAAGAAAATAAATCACTTTTCACAAGGACAGTTGCATTAGAATATTTATTGTAACTCACTTCACAATTACCAAGACATGGAAGCAACCCAAGTGCCCATTAACCCATGAATGGATTAATAAACTGTGGTATGTATACACACACACACACACACACACACACACCATGGAACACTATTCACCCATGGAACACTATTCGCCCATAGTGACTTTACATCTTTTGTATTTTCCTGTATGGAGTTGAAACACACTTTTCTTAGTAAAGTATCACAAGAATGGAAATGCAAGAATCCAATGTGCTCAATACTAGTATTAATCTAACAGAAAAACAAATACATACCCATATGAGAGAATAATACAAATATATTCAAGTGGAGGGAGGGGAGAGGAGAGAAAGGGGAAGGAGTAGGTAGGGGATGGGTGAGCTCTCAACTGATGTACACTGTGAGGTGCATTCCCAGGGTGAAGGGCTCAACTGCCTCAACTACAACTTGAACTGTACTTTAGAAACACTCACAATGTAACCTCATCATTTGTACCCTCATATTAATCTGATTTTTTTTTAATTAAATAAAATAAAAATCCAGAAAAACCATTTATCTAATTTCTTTTAGGTGTTGCTTACAGCTGATAGCAGATAGACCCCCTGCCATTCAAGAGGAGCTAGATCTCATCCAAGCCCTTGAATGTCTTGAAGAGTTTGGAGTAAAGATCTTGCCTTTGCAAGGTGAGTTTTTTACTTACTGTTGCATTGTTATTAACTTATTTTAAGTTTATTTAACAATTTATTAACTTGTTCCTTTTTAGTTTTTAGAAGTAGAGACTGACTTTGGTCATTTAATTCATTGGGAATGGATGGATCATGCTTCCCATCCCATTTTTTTGATTGAAATCTTAGGTGAAAATGCAAAAGAAAAAAAAATAGCCAACTTTTTTTTTAAGTTTATTCACATTTGTAACATTTAAAGAAATTACATTGGTAACAAAGCAGTGAGACTATTGGATAAAAATAAAAATAGAAATTGGGGATTATGGAAGAGAGTTTCAGATGTACTTTTTTGAATTGCATAGTCTTATAACTAGCTAAAAATAGTAATAGTTTATTTTCTTTTTATCCTTGACCCAGCTATTCTTTAATGAATTCCATTCTATTTTTGTTTACAGAGGGAATGATAGAGATTCTTGTTTAAGAGTTTAATTATTGGGGTGGCACTTGTGGCTTAGTGGGTAGGGCACTGGCCCCATATACCGAGGGTGGCGGGTTCAAACCCGGCCCCAGCCAAACTGCAACAAAAAATAGCCAGTGTTGTGGCAGGCATCTATAGTCCCAGCTACTCGGGAGGCTAAGGCAAGAGAATTTCCTAAGCCCAAGAGCTGGAGGTTGCTGTGAGCTGTGTGATGCCACAGCACTCCACTGAGGGTAATAAAGTGAGAGTCTGTCTCTACAAAAAAAAAAAAAAAAGAGTTTAATTACTAATGATATCTTAACATTGCTCATGTTTTTTTATGTAAATGTGAAAGTCATATAGATATTGTCCAAAGCAAGCATCCTGTTACATACTGACTTATCCCCTCCACCTGATGCTGTGATGACAGTGTGCCACTCACAGTGCCCTGGACCTCACTTGACCTTACCCAATAAGTGGGAGGTAGATTTTCTGTTGTTTCAAAACCTGGACGTCAGTGCCCTTCGGTGAATAGGGTGCCTTCATACTAGCAGTACACTTGGCCAGCTTCCTTGTACTCTTGTTATTTTTATTCTTAACTCTGGAAATGTTTGGGACCAGGGGTTGGGGAGTCTAGCTGAATTTCTTCCATCTCTGTTAATTGGTAAGTTTTCACCATAATGGTCTCTCCTTTTTTTTCCTAGTATTTATTTATTTTTTTATTGTTGGGGGTTCATTAAGGGTACAATAAGCCAGGTTACACTGATTGCATTTGTTAGGTAAAGTCCCTCCTGCAATCGTGTCTTGCCCCCAAAAGGTGTGGCACATACCAAGGCTCCACCACCTCCTTCCTTCCCTCTCTCTGTTCTTCCTTTCCTCACCTCTCCCTCCTTCTTTCTCTCTCTGCTCTCCCCTTCCCCTATCCCCACAATGTCCTTAATTGTCATTAATTATCCTCATATCAAAATTGAGTACATAGTATTCCTGTTTCTCCATTCTTGTGATGCTTTACTAAGAATAATGTCTTCCACGTCCATCCAGGTTAATACAAAGGATGTCAAGTCTTCATTTTTTTTTAATGGCTGAATAGTATTCCATGGTGTACATATACCACAGCTTGTTAATCCATTCCTGGGTTGGTGGGCATTTAGGCTGTTTCCACATTTTGGCTGTTGTAAATTGAGCTGCAATAAACAGTCTAGTACAAGTGTCCTTATGATAAAAGGATTTTTTTCCTTCTGGGTAGATGCCCACTAATGGGATTGCAGGATCAAATGGGAGGTCTAGCTTGAGTGCTTTGAGGTTTCTCCATACTTCCTTCCAGAAAGGTTGTACTAGTTTGCAGTTCCACCAGCAGTGTAAAAGTGTTCCCTTCTCTCCACATCCACACCAGCATCTGCAGTTTTGAGATTTTGTGATGTGGGCCATTCTCGCTGGGGTTAGATGGTATCTCAGGGTGGTTTAGATTTACATTTCTCTAATAATTAGGGATGATGAGCATTTTTCATATGTTTGTTAGCCATTCATCTGTCTTCTTTAGAGAACGTTCATGTCTCTTGCCCATTATCATGATATATGGGATTGTTGGCTTTTTTCATGTGGATTAATTTGAGTTCTCTATAGATCCTAGTTATCAAGCTTCTGTCTGATTGAAAATATGCAAATATCCTTTCCCATTGTGTAGGTTGTCTATTCGCTTCGGTTGATGTCTCCTTAGCTGTACAGAAGCTTTTCAGCTTAACGAAGTCCCATTTGTTTATTTTTGTTGTTGTTGCAATTGCCACGACATTCTTCTTCATGAAGTCTTTCCCCAGGCCAGTATCTTCCAGTGTTTTTCCTATGCTTTCTTTGAGGATTTTTATTGTTTTATGCCTTAAATTTAAGTTCTTTATCCATCTTGAATCAATTTTTGTGAGTGGGGAAAGGTGTGGGTTCAGTTTCAGTCTTTTAAATGTGGATATCCAGTTCTCCCAACACCATTTATTGAATAGGGAATCTTTCCCCCAAGGTATGTTCTTATTTGGTTTATCAAAGATTAGGTGGTTGTAAGATGTTAGTTTCATTTCCTGGTTGTATTTGATTCCAAGGGTCTATGTCTCTATATTTATGCCAGTACCATGCGGTTTTGACTACTGTGGCTTTGTAGTACAGCCTAAAATCTGGTATGCTGATGCCCCCAGCTTTATTTTCATTACTAAGAACTGCCTTAGCTATACGGGTTTTTTTCTGGTTCCATACAAAATGCAGAATCATTTTTTCCAAATCTTGAAAGTACGATGTTGGTATTTTGATAGGAATGGCTTTGAATAGGTAGATTGCTTTGGGAAGTATAGACATTTTTAACAATGTTGATTCTTCCCATCCATGAGCATGGTGTGTTCTTCCATTTGTTAATATGCTCTGCTATTTCCTTTCTGAGGATTTCATAATTTTCTTTATAGAGGTCCTTCACCACCTTCGTTAGGTATATTCCTAGGTATTTCATTTTCTTTGAGACTGTGGTGAAGGGAGTTGTGTCCTTAATTAGCTTCTCATCGTCACTGTTCTTGGCGTATACAAAGGCTACTGACTTGTGGACATTGATTTTATATCCTGAAACATTACTGTATTTTTTGATGACTTCCAGGAGTCTAGTTGTTGAGTCTTTGGGATTCTCTAATTATAAAATTATGTCAGCAAAGAGGGAGAGTTTGACCTCCTCTGCTCCCATTTGGATTCCCTGTATTTCCTTGTCTTGCCTAATTGTATTGGCTAGAACTTCCAGCACTATGTTGAATAGTAAAGGTGACAGAGGACAACCTTGTCTGGTTCCAGTTCTAAGAGGAAAAGCTTTCAGTTTTACTCCGTTCAGTAAAATATTGGCTGTGGGGTTGTCATAGATAGCTTCAATCAGTTTTAGAAATGTGCCACCTATGCCTATACTCTTCAGTGTTCTAATTAGAAAAGGATGCTGGATTTTATCAAATGCTTTTTCTGCATCTATTGAGAGGATCATGTGATCTTTATTATTGCCTCTGTTAATATGGTGGATGACGTTTATGGACTTGCATATGTTAAACCAGCCTTGCATCCCTGGGATGAAGCCTACTTGATCATGATGTATGACTTTTTTTGATGATAAGCTGTAACCTATTGGCTAGGATTTTGTTGAGGATTTTTGCATCTATATTCATGAGTGAAACTAGTCTGAAATTCTCCTTTTTAGTTGGGTCTTTTTCTGGTTTTGGTATCCGGGTGATGTTTGCTTCATAGAACGTGTTGGGGAAGATTCCTTCCTCCTCAATTTTTTGGAATAATTTCTGCAGTACCGGAATAAGCTCTTCCTTGAAGGTTTGGTAGAATTCTGGTGTGAAGCCATCTGGATCAGGGCATTTTTTAGTTGGAAGCTTTTTTATTGTTTCTTTAATTTCAGTGCTTGAAATTGATCTGTTCAGGAACTCTATTTTTTCCTGGCTAAGTCTAGAGAGAGAGTGTGATTTAAATATTGATCCATTTCCGTCACATTGTCAACTTTCTGGGCATAGAGTTTCCGGTAGTATTCAGAGAAGATTTCTTATATGTCTGTCTGTGGGATCAGTTGTTATTTCCCTTTTATTATTTCTGATTGAGGTTACTAGAGATTTCACTTTTCTATTTTTAGTTAGTCTGGCCAATGTTTTATCTATTTTATTTATTTTTTCAAAAAGCCAACTCCTTGTTTCATTAATTTTCTGAATGATTCTTTTGTTTTCAATTTCATCATCTCTGATTTGATTTTGGATATTTCTTTTCTTCTACTGGGTTTAGGCTTAGATTGTTCTTCTTTTTCCAAATCCATAAGATGGCTTGTGAGTTTGTTGATGCTCTCTTTCTGTTTTTTGAATGCAGGCATCTAAAGTAATCAATTTTCCTCTCAAAACTGCTTTTGCAGTATCCACAGATTTTGGTACCTTGTGTCTTCATTGTTGTTATGCTCAAGGAAGTTAAGGATTTCCTGTTTTATTTCTTCCTGCACCCATCTGTCATTCAACAGAAGGTTGTTTAATTTCCATGCCTTTGTGTGGGGTCGAACGTTTTTGTTAGAGTTGAGTTCCACCTTTAATGCCTTATGGTCTGAGAAGATACAAGGTAAAATTTCAATTTTTTTGATTCTGTTGATATTTGTTTCATGTCCCAGGATATGATCAATTTTGGAGAATGTTCCATGGGGTTATGAGAAGAATGTATATTCTTTATCTTTGGGGTGGAGTGTTTTATGTGCGTCTATCAAGCACTTTTGTTCTAGGGTCTCATTTAAATCTCTTATATCTTTGTTTAATTTCTGTTTAAAGGATCTGTCCAGCTCTGTAAGAGGAGTGTTAAAGTCCCCTGTTATTATGGCATTATTAGATATCATATTGCTCAGACTGAGTGAGGTCTGTTTCAAGAATCTGGGAGCATTTAAATTGGGTGCATAAATATTTAGAATTAAAACGTCTTCTTGTGTTTTTCCCTTGACCAATATAAAGTGACCATCTTTGTCTTTTTTTGACTTTAGTTGCTTTAAGTCCACATGTATCTGAAAATAGGTTTGCAATTCGTCTTTTCTTCTGAATTCCATTTGCCTGAAAAATTGTCTTCCAATCCTTGACTCGGAGTTCTAATTTGTCTTTTGAAGCCAGGTGTGTTCCCTGTAGTCAGCAAATGGATGACTTGTGTTTTTTAATCCAGTCAGCCAATCTACATCTTTTCAGTGCGGAATTCAAGCCATTAACATTTGTTGAGATAGTGGATAAGTGTGGTAGTATTCTAGTCATCTTATTTTGTGAGAGTCCATTGCTTAATTTTATCTTTTGCATCTTTGTGGAAGTTAGGTTCTGTCCTTTAATTTTTGAGCTCTTACTTTGCTGCTGATCCATTGTGATGGTCATTGTGTAGAACAGGTTGAAGTATTTCCTGTAGAGCTGGTCTTGTTTTGGTGAATTTCCTCAATGTTTATATATGCGTAAATGGTTTGATTTCTCCATCAATTTTAAAGCTTAGCTTAGCAGGGTACAGAATTCTGGGCTAAAAATTGTTGTGTTTAAGTAGATTAAAGGTAGATGACCATTGTCTTCTTGCTTGGAAAGTTTCAATAGAGAAGTCTGCAGTCACTCTGATAGATTTGCCCCTGTAGGTCAACTTGTGCTTACTCCTGGTAGCTTGAAAAGTCTTTTCTTTTGTCTTGATTTTGGACATGTTCATCACAGTGTGTCTTGGAGAAACTTTGTTAGAGTTGAGGCGACCTGGGGTCCGATATCCCTCTGAAAGTAGTGTGTCAGAATCTTTGGTGATATTTTGGAAATTTTCATTTATAATATTCTCTAGTATGGCTTCCATTCGTCTAGGGTATTCTTCTTCCCCTTCTGGGATTCATATAACTCGTATGTTGGAACGCTTCATAAAGTCCCATAATTCTGTCATTGAACATTCTGCTTTTTCTCTCTTCTTTTCTGCCTCTTTAACTGTCTGAGTTATCTCAAGAATTTTGTCCTCCACCTCCGAAATTCTTTCTTCTTCGTGGTCTAACCTGTTGCTGATACTTTTCCATTGCATCTTTAAGTTCCCTAATTGACTGCTTCAGGTCCTTGAGCTCCACTATATCCTTTCTATATTCTTCACATAGTTCATCTCTTATTTGATTCTGTTTCTGGATTTCCTTTTGGTTATTTTCTACTTTATCAGCCGTTTCCTTCATTGTTTCCATCATTTCCTTTATTGTTTTCATCATGTGTATTCTAAATTCTCTTTCTGTCATTCCTAACATTTCTTTATAGGTGGAATCCTCTGCAGTAACTACCTCATGTTCCCTTGGAGGGGTTGCTCTGGACTGGTTCTTCATGTTCCCAGGATTTTTCTGCTGATTCTTCCTCAGGAGTGATTTCCTTTATCTGTTTTCTTGCCCTAATTTTCCTTGCTCTTTAAGTTCCCACGCCTGTGGACTAGGGTTTCGATGAGTCCTTTTGGTACAGTACCAGAAGGATGAGAAGGTTGAATATCAAGAAGGGATAAAAGGAAGAAAAAGAATGAAAGAAAGAAAAGAAAAGAGTGAAAGGAGAGGGGGTGGGTAAAAGGGAATATTGACAAAAAGAAGAGAGGCACAGAAAGAGGGAGATAGAGCAATGTAGGTGTACAGTATGGTACTTTGACACAACCTTAAAAACCCCCAACCTCTGTGGATGCCCGATTGGGTGGTTCCCTTGAGGTCAGAATTTGTTTGCTAACCTGATTGGACACAGTACCCCAGCTCCACCAAGTAAGGAGGAAAGACAAAAATGCTATAAATCAAACTAAAATAAGCAAACAGAAAACTTTACAGGATAAAAATTGAGTGAAAAACCAAATAATAGGGGTAGAAATACTAGCAAAATTGAAGTTCTGATTATTGAAAATGGCAACAGTGGAAAATTGTATTTAAACTAGAAAAATGGAAAAAGAAAAGAAGGAAAAGGAAAAAAGAAATCTGTAAGGAAAAGTTTGAAATTAAAAAACAAAACAACAACAATGAATAAACAAAAAACAAACCCACCAGAACCCCCCCTCCGCCCCAAACAAAGCAGTATATATATCTTGTTGAATGTTGTCTTGGAACAGGTGTTCTTCTGGGGTATTGAGATGTTAATCAGAATGCTGATAGGACTGGAGGCCTCTGCTGATTTCTCAAACCCTGCTTGGTGGAGAGCCTAAATCTCTCTTTAGGCCTCTTAAAAGGCACTTTAAACTTCTAAACGTGGCTAAGCAGAAGCTTTCTCAGAAAAGTGCTTTTTGCTGGGATCACTGCTAAAGTGGCCATCCACTTACCCAGTTTGCCAAAACCGGTCTCACTCTGCTCCTCAGGGTTAAGGCTGTAAGGCGGCTTAGTTCCTGCCTTTAGGCTGCTCAGTCACTAGATTACTAACTCCGGCCCCATCCTTGCTCTGTGACCCTGTGGGCAGAGCTTGCCAGGGCAGTTCTCTCATAATGGCTCCCTGCGACCCACAGCCAAACACTATTAGCTCAGTTTGGGGCCCTAGACTGTGCCCAATGTTCTCCGCACTCCTGCCAGAGCTCTCCCCAAGGCAGTTCAAGTGAGTGCCAAATCCAAAACACCAAGACATTTCACAGATAAGGCCTTTCCAGTTTGCAGTCTCACTGCTGCTCTACTTACAGCTACCAGCGGGATTAGACAGATTGAACATTTGCAACCACTTGCCAGTTTTCCACTGTTTTTGTCCTCCCCTTGGGATCCTGAAGTCTCTCACTGACTCCCTATGTCCTCAAAGGGATGATTATATGCAGATCCCACCAGCCAGAGATGTCTTATCTCCCCAGACTCACAGTGCCCAGTTGCAGGGAAGCTGTTACTCGGCTGCCATCTTGCTCTTACTCTTCCTCATTTTCTTTTTTTAACCTCCTAATACCTTCAGATAAAGATGCCTGTCACAAGTTTCTTGGTGTTTTTATCCTCTGTAGTGTCCAGTGTTGGATGGATTTTAGGAGATACAACCCGGTCCAGACAATCTTGTTTTCATATGGGTCTCCATTGTGCTTATACTAAAAGTTAAAGTTCTGCTTCTCAGACAAAATTATTAGATTTGAAAGGTGTATTATTTTTACTTCAGATATCATTGTTTGCATAATTATTGTACGCATCTTAACCTAATATGTAGGTAAGGTGATTGCTAAATCCCTAGAAAATTCTATTTATTTTTTCTATTATTGCAGTTTTTGAGCTTGAAGCTTCTTAAAATTGTGACTGTTAACCAGGCTTACTACAGAGCATTTTCCTTTTTTTGCAGTTTTTTTTTGGCCGGGGCTGGGTTTGAACCTGCCACCTCCGGCAAATGGGGCCAATGCCCTACTCCTTTGAGCCACAGGCACCGCCAGCATTTTCAACTTATTCTCACGTGTCTTAAATCATTAACTACCTTCCCCTCAAACATTATTTAATTGCAATTTTTAGTGAGGGAAGAATCCAGAGTATAATGAATCTTTTGCTCTGTTTATATCTCCTGTTAGGCTACATTATGATAGATTTGCCTCTGTGAACATGTGTGTTTGTTTCACTTACCTATTTAATCCAAATAGATTCATAAAATACAAAAATTATTTTCTTGAAGTCCCCCAAATGCTATCAAATTTTGAAATAATTAAATTAAGTCCTGGTTTCTGTGATAATCAGTTAGCAATATGATTGCAGGTAATATTTGTATATCAGGGGCTGAGTATCTGTAACCAAAACTGCTACTCTGCTGTAGCTTCTGAGAATTTCTTGACTGAGGAGTATTTTAAGGAAGACATTTGCTTTCATATCTTGACAGTTTTCTAACTTGATTTGGAGTTTCCAATTAGAATGACTGCCAGAAAACCTTCTGGATGGAATATCGCATTTGTGTTCTTTTTGTCATGTTCATCCTACAGATTCAATTTAGGTTTCAGGTTTTTGTATTCATCAATAATCCTGGACAAACAAAGCAACTTGATATTTGGAAATTTATGGTCCAGGTATTTTCATTGTAGTCGCTGTTTACAGTTCATTTTGTCACTCTGCTTCGTTTCAAAGCTCTGTGCCTGTACTCCAGGACTTGCTGTTTCTTGTTAGATGAAAGCTGATATGTGAAAATTTTTAAAAACTGTAACTAATGAATTAATAGAAAACAAGAATCCTCCCAACTTGGGTGATGTAGCAGAGATAGCAAGTGGGTATGGGGAACATTGAACAGGTTTTGGAGGATCAAGTGGTGAGTGCTGGTATAATTATATGAAATTTGAAAAAACAAGTTCTACCTTGTTCAAAATTTCCCTAAGTCCTGAGCTGGTAGTTAAAAAGGTGACAGATTCTTCTTCAGATTGACAGTTTATGTACTAAGATCTGTGTTATACATTATTTATTCATAAGCAATGATAATTTTTGTGTTTGTTAAATGTGCTTTTTGCTTTTATTAATTCACATTGATCTGGAGACTAACACAGTTTTCATTTTGTTTGGTTGCCTTACATTGGAAAGATCATGACACCCTTTGTGACCTCTCTGGTACAAGATTGACTATGTTTTTCTTTTGTAGTGCGATTGTGCTCTGATAAGATCAGCCTCATCAAGGAGTGCATTTCCCAGTCCCCCACATGCTATAAACAGTCTGCCAAACTTCTGGGTCTTGCTGAGCTGCTGAGGGTTGCAGGTAAATCTTTGAAATACTAAACCACAGAATAAGTTTTCTGTATTATTCTTGACATTATCCCAGGTAAATAGTGGATTGTATGCTTACAGGTATGAGAAGAACATCTTTAGGGCAAGGATTAGTCTTTCCTAAAAGACTAGCATGTCATAAAAATGTGTGTCTATATTGAGCTGCTGGGCCATCTGTCCTTTAAAATGAAGATAGGCTTATTCAAGTTGTTGCAAAGTGATTGTGAGATTAGGAACAGAAGTCAGTGTTGCCATTTGTAACCAGAAAGCTTAACTGGAGAACAAGCCAGCCTTACCAGTTGACCTGACCTCCAGTCTCCAAATTTAGTTTTTTTTTTAGATCTGAGCAATTTGTTTCCCTTGAGTTGGGTTTCAGTTTGCTTGTGTAGGAACCTAGTGGGGAGGGATGGAAAATTACTAAAAAGAAGGATTAGGGTTAAGGAAACATTCTAACTAAACAACCTAACAGAATATAGCCATTTTGGAGGCAGACCAGAGCACCTGGGGGATGGGGATAATGAGAGGTTTAGTTAGATACCAATGGTGATCAGATCTCTAGGGTGAGGGATTCTGGCTAAACTGAGGATGTGCTCAGGGACCCAGTACAGTAGGTCTATTCAGGTTCAAAGGGTCCCGTCTAGAATTTGTTCCAGAAGCCAGTCTTGTTCAGTGCTCTGTACAGCACTTATGTTCTAGTTTCTAAATACTAGTTGAATTTTTAAGATAAAAAATAATATTGCTTCATTATTGTCACCCACTCAATGGGATGATCATTATTTCTTAAGCCCTTTTATAACCTGCTTTCCTTTTGCAGCATAGATTTTTTTTTTTTTTCTCCTCTTTCCCTTACCACAGTATTACAGGTTTTTCTGCAGAGCTGTCAAGTACTCTCATTTTGTACTTTCTGATTTGGGTATTTTAATTAGGAACTGATGTTATCATTCATCTCTCTGGAGACTGAGGGCTAATTTCATACTTAATAAGTAGATAGATTAGAGGATATGGGGATTTAAAAAATTAGTTGTTGTGACCCTGTGTCCACTGATTGTTTAAAACCAGCCTAATCGCTGTGTTTTATTTTTGAATTAATTTGAAAAACAGTGTTAATGAGTTTTTTTTGATCAATGGACACTGCCGAAATCATGTTGTCATGCACATGTACTTACAGGTGAAGACCCAGAAGAAAGGCGTGGGCAAGTTCTCATCCTTCTGGTTGAGCAAGCACTTCGTTTCCATGACTACAAAGCAGCCAATATGCATTGTCAGGAGCTGATGGTCACTGGTGAGGAGACAACTTACTTAGTTAGCACTTTGGACACATCCTCTTTATGTGATAAGTAAGGGAAAAGTTCTGTTTGAAATCAGTTGACCTGGTTGGTAAGCCAGCCACATTTAGGCTTGAGATAAATAAGTATATGGTGTATACTTTTATTTATATATATATAAAATGTGTATATATATATATATGTATATACATAAATGTGTGTATATATATATATAAATGTATATATATACTTTTTTTTTTTTTTAATTTTTTTACAGACTAGGTCTCTTTCTGGAATGTAGTAGCACCATCATAGCCCACTGCAGCCTTGAGGTCCTGGGCTCAAGTTACTCTTCTGCCTCAGTTACTTGAATAGCTGGGACTGTAGGTTCATGCCCCTGTGCCCCCCTAATTTTTCTTATGTTTTTAGAGATAGAGGTCTTCCTTTGTTGCCCAGGCTGGTCTCAAACTCCTGTTCTCAGTCAATTCTCCTACCACAGCCTCCTGAGTCACTGAGATTACAGGTGTTAGCTACCATGTCTGGTCTTGCTTATATGTAGTATATTAATAAAAATATTTTAATGTGCTTAGACATTATATTTTATTTCATGTTTGCTTCTATTCTCTATTTTGTAACTGTACGGTATCTCTATTTTATTTTTTTAAAGATGACATAGTGCCTTTCTAAGTAATGTTGAGAAATTGGGAAGTAGTTGGAACTCTAAAATATTCCATATGGAAATTCAAATTTAAGTCTTTAGATGATTAGCGAAATTTTTGTGGAATAATTTCTACATAATTATTTAAGAAATAATTTAAAGAAATATTTAAGAAATAATTTAAAGAACATGGCATGTGCCTGTACTGTCAGATGTTTGAGAGGTTGAGGTAGGAGGATTCCTTACGTAGGAACCCAGTGGGGAGGAGGAAAATTACTAAATGAGCTCAGGGGTTCACGTCCAGCCTGGGCAGCAAATTGGGACCCGGTCTCTTGAACAAAAAGCAAAGAACACATTTTCTAGTGGAATAGAAAGTGATGTTATCTTATCATGGGTTGTCTACTAAATGGTCTGCTTTTTGTGGCTGTGCCTGAATATATTATGAAATATGAAATGAAATTTTATGAAATTTGATATATTTCATGATATATGAAAGCTCAAACATTTTTTAACCCACTATTGGAACATTAATAGTATATGATTAAAACACAGTGCTTCACTTCATGATAACTCATGGAGCTGCATGCTAGTGATTCATGCACTTTTTGTATGTATACCTTTAGAGAAAGAATTATTCTGACACTTGCTAATAATGGTAAGGAAGACTTTATTCAGGACTGTTGTGATAGCTATCAAAACTTGCAACAAAGGAGAGAGATTGGGCTCAACTCTAAATACAAGGACAAGGGCCATTCATAGCCTCTGAGAAAATCAAGGGAGTTGTTGGCTAGCAATTTATTAAGAAAGGATATCAGAAATCCTTGCTGAAAGCAGGCCATTGTGATTGGCTATTAAGGGTACAGGAGGAAGCATGAAATTGAGGGTGATGAGATAATGAGGTCATGGAGATTCTGGGTAACCTGGCTTAGCTATATTCTTGCTAAAACTGGAGTGTGCAAGTTAAACAAAGCTGGGACATAGGGTTGAGACTAGTTGAAAAGAGGCTCAGAATAGCCTGACTGAAGTTTGGTGAAGGAGAGAATATTCAGCAATACGTCTATGAAAAGATTTAAAACTCTGGGAAAATATTCAATACCTCAGCATTAGAGAATTGGTTTGTATATTATTATCAGATCAGCTATGTTACCTGATATTAACCAAGAGATTTTGCAACATTAAGTTTAGAACAATTATGGTCTTCTATAAAAACACTGTTATATTAACCTAAAACTATTTATTTAGAGAGCTTTGATATAATTTTATTCCTGTAAGGTAGAACCTATATTATTTTTTACTTTATATATTTAGAAAAATTATTCTTGCCTGAAGCCTTTGTAGTTAGGAAAAAGACTGACTTTCAAGCTAGAAATCCTTCAAATAAGAGTCAAAGTATATATTGTAGTAAGAATTCAGAGTATAATGTTGTGCCGGAAAAAGATGATTATTGGATGTTGAGGGATGGGTCTGCTTTGCTACTACAAGGTGATTCTGTGCAGGTCTCTATCACAATGTCTCTGAACAGAAAATCATTATGTTTCTCATCTTAGATTGGATGTTTTTTTCTTCTTCTGGGACTCATTTCTTTTTCTTCTTGCACATTGTGCAGGTTATCCCAAAAGTTGGGATGTTTGCAGCCAGTTAGGACAATCAGAAGGTTACCAGGACTTGGCTACTCGTCAAGAGCTCATGGCTTTCGCTTTGACACATTGCCCTCCTGGCAGCATTGAACTTCTTTTGGCAGCCAGCAGCTCTCTGCAGGCAGAAGTAAGTGCTCCCAGTTAAAACAATCCTGACCTGTATGAAGTGCATTTTGATGGGGGTGTGGATCTGAGGTGTGTGTGTGTGTTAATAGTATGAGAATTTTAATTTACGGAAGAAAAATAGATACCATGTATGTGAAAAAGGCTTTGAAAATGTTAGGCTATAAAATAGTATTGCTGGCTTTGATACAGAAGGGAAGAAAGGGATATAAGAGAGCCTTGAGAAATTGAGGGTAATGGGGACGAGAAACTGTTATGTAAAATATATCTGAAATCATATGAATTAAAACCAGTGGAGGCACCATTCCTTAGGAAAAAGTCCTGTGGAAATTAGGTGTAGAGCTGGGCGTTTGTTTGGTTCCAGATACACTGAATTTCCTAAGATTCACAGGATAGATCTGCAGAGGAGAGGGCAGAGCCCTTGTTGAGAAACACTATTAAATACTGAAGAGATTGTAGAATTCGTGTTTTCATCTCACAGTCATTTATTACATTGTTTATCATGTTTTTCACACTGGATTCCCCCTTTTTGAAACTGTTGTATCTTTGTGAAGCTGTTTATGAGGTTCTAAAATAAGCCTCTTACCAAAACCTGTTCATTATGAAATAGCATTTTTTTCTAAAAAAATTTATTTCAAGCCTGCCATGTGAAGGAGGCAAATTTAAAGAAGAACTCCTTTATAATATAGCCTATTCTTCTTTCAGATTCTTTATCAAAGAGTGAATTTCCAGATCCACCCTGAAGGAGGGGAAAATATCAATGTTTCACCACTAGTTGGCAAAACGGTGCAAGAGGTAAGTGAGAGTGGGGGAGAGTTTGAAAAGTGGCTGAGAGTTGAATGAAGTGAGGTCAAGTGACCTGACCTCACGTCTGAGAGGGATTTTGTGTATGTGAACGTGTAGGGACTGCTTTTCTCGTCAGTTTGTGTATGTGTCTTTGAAATATAACATTTATATAGAAAAGTATAGAAATTCTTGCACTCACCCTTATTATGAGACTAATTTAGGACGTCCACATGAAAGCTATAACCCAGTTACAACCTAAGACTAGGGGGAAGGGGGAAAGGGAGGGGAGGGAGGGGGGAGGTAGGTGGAGGGAGGGGGATTGATGGGATTACACCTGCGGTTCATCTCACAAGGGTATATGTGAATCTTAGTAAATGTGGAATGTAAAGGTCTTAGCAAAATAACTAAGAAAATGCCAGGAAGGCTATGTTAACTAGTGTGATGAAAATGTGTCAAATGGTTTATGAACCAAGTGTATGGTGCCCCATGATCATACTAATGTACACAGCTATGATTAAATAAATAAATAAATAAACTATGAAAAAAAAAGAAAAGTATAGAAAACAAAAATTTTTAGGTAAATAGATTATCATAAAGCAGATACCCATGAAACCAGATGACAGGTAAGGAAGCAGTATCTATCCAGCCTTCAAAGTGCCCCGGACACGGTTGCCGTTAATTTCACCTCTTCTCCCTCCTTCCCCTGGTGATCACTGTCTGACTAATCCTGATAACCAGAGCCTTGTGATTGTTGTTCCTGTGTTTTAGGTAATTGTAACATCCACAATACACACACACCCTAATATGTTAGTTTAATGTTACTTTACTCTTTTTGGTACTTCATAGAATTAGTTACACTCTATATTATGTTTGTAAGATTCGTCCATGCTATTATAGGTAGCTGTAGTTTATTCATGTTTATTGCTATGTAGAAATTAATTGCTGTATTCACATGTATGTATTACAGTTTATCCATTCTAATATTGACATTGGTTTGTTTTCAATTTTGGCCCTTAAAAATAATGCTGCTATCATTGTTTATATACGTCTCTATTGCACAGGGGCAAACATTATTTCTCAGACATACACCTGGTACTGGGAGTGTCTGTTTCCAGATATGTATTTGATCTAAATAGATAATGCCAAGTGTTTTTCCAAAGTGATTTTACTAATTACACTTTTGAGCAGCAGCATTTGGGATTAGCAGTTTCTCTAATCCAGTTCCTTGGTCTTGTTTGTTGTCTAGTTTACTGTCCTCCTAAGTGTTCAGTGCCATCTAATTAGGATTGGGATTGACATTTTTCTGATTATTAATGAAATGGAGTTATCTTAGGAGAGATCCTCTTTTGTGAGGTACCTGTTCAACTCTTTTGCTCACTTTCTGTTGGGTTTTTGTTCTTTTCCTTTTCTTCACTGAGATTTTTATGAATAAATATCCTCTGAGCGAATTAAGTGTGGAGATGTTTCAGGTTGTCCATCCTGGGATGGGGAGAAGGCAGTGCCTGCCGCCACCCGTCTTCGTGGTCAGTGTTTGCTTTATGGGATTTGCCTTGTCATGACTTTCTCACAACAGAGAATTGGTATTCTCTGGCAGTTTCTGACATGCTTACATTCTCACTATATAAATTAAGAAGTGACGATTCTCTTCATAGATTGGCTATCCATAGGATTCTGTCAAATGGTAAGCTTTGCTTTATGGAGTAAAGTATGATTTATTTTTCATATAACTATTTCGGGAGACACCTATTATGACAAGTGAGCTGCACTAACCTTTCTTTATTGTTTTAAATTGTCTGTGGGCATCTTGACAAACTTATTAATATTTATGAATTATATAGTTACTTTTAGAACTCTGGTACAAAGCTTCTGCTATAGAATTTGTACATAGAGTTAGGGCATAGCTTTTGCCTTCACTATAACTCTTTCTACATCTCTTCCTTTGATAATAAAATTCAGTTTGGCAAACATATCAAATATACATGTGTATCCCTAGATTAGTGCTAAGCGATCGGATAATCTCAAAAATATTTGTAATGACTTTTTACCCTTACGGAGTTTCTGCCTATTCCTCCTGCAGTGGTGATTCTAGGGTAACACTGACCAATAGAACTTTCTTCAGGAAGGAAAATGTTCCATACCTGCAGTATTGTGCAGTATTGTAGTCACTCGTCATATATAGCTGTTAGTCACTTGAAATATCCCTAGGTAGCTGGAACTTCAGGTACAAGCCATAAAAGCACCTGGCTGTTTTTTGTATTTTTTTGTAGAGACAGGGTCTTGCTCTTGCTCAGGCTGGCCTCAAATTCCTCCAGCTTCCATCTCTCAGAGTGCTAAGATTACAGCCATGTTCCCCTATACCCAGCCTTCAAATTTTTAATTGTTTAATTTTATTTATCTATTTTTTTATTGTTAAATAATTCTGTTTAATTTTAATTAATTTAAATTTAAATAGTCACGTGGGGCTGCTGGCTACCAGATTGTACTCCACAACTCTAAAAGCTCCAACATTGAGTGGAGGATTGTGTTTGGCCACAAACCCTGCAAAGAGAGGACATGTGTTTTCACTGCAGCCCTTCAGATGGAAGCTATGGTGTCTTTTAGGGGCCTAGAGTGGCATGGATGAACTTTGTCCTGTGGCATGTTTTAACCTGTTGTAGTTGTATCGATTAGTAATTATTTTGTTTTCTCCCATTGAATGTGAAAACTTACTAAATTCTGTCATGTTTTCTCCATGGATTCAGAGCAGTTCTTATTTAGCCCAGTCATCATGAAATGTGTGCTAGGAAAACTTATCTTTCAAGGTCCAGTTGAAGACCTACTTTTCATGAGATATTTACCCCAAGTTTTGTACCTTTTGAACCTCTAATCCCTAAGCACTTGGTCAGTCCACATCTCCTGCTCTGCCTGTCTCCAGCAGCATGTCTTAGGTGCTGTGTCCAGTAGTGGAGAGCTCGTCACCATTCTCCAGTTAGGCTCTTTCACCCCTACTGCTGTTTGTTAGAGTTCTCTCTGCTTGTACTGTGCCTCTTCTCTTAGGGGCTGATGGCCTTTCTTATCCATTCCATCTAAGTGTTTTCTCTGTGAAACTTTCCTGGAGTCCTTTAACTGCTACCTCCTTTATACTCCCTAAGCATTCTTACATCCTTCTATCCCAGCACTTTATGGTGTGGCTTACTATTGTATGGGAACTGGTTAACTGTAGTTAACCTTGAATGCTTCCTTAATGCTTCATAAAACTCAGTTGGAAACCTCCTGCATAATGATTAGTCACTGGTAAAAATAAATTGGGAAGTAGATTTTAGCCTAAAGAGATAAGGAATTTCTCATTTCACTCATGCATGTGCTGTAGTGGCTACGGGGGTCCTGTTATATATTTTGGCCACTGTAAAGGGTGGGTTATTTCTCTGTTGAGTATAGAATTGCAGTGTGTTTCTGCTGAGCTCAGCTCCATGAGCTTATTCTGAATCTTCATCTTCATAAAATTCATGAAAAGCCTTTTGTGACTTTGAGTTTTCTAGTTTTTTCTTCTGTAATGAATTAGAAAGTCAGCCTGCCCCCTTGGTGGCTTCTTTGGGGTGGGCCATGCTATGTCACTGCAAGTGGGCATTTATTGCCCTTTTAAAGTCTCTTCAGCAAAGAAGACACCAGCTGTCTTGTGTGTTCCACTTAGCAAGGAAGAGAAGTTCTGGCAAAATGATTTTATATATATATATATATATATATATATATATATATATACACACATACATACATACATTTTTTTTTTTAAGCTCCTTAGAAGATTTCTTGTCTTCCTTTATACCCCTTTAGCAAGTTGTAATAAATCTAGCTCTCATGAAGAACTAATCCAAACCCTAAGTGAACACAAGGTGGCTTTGATTCATGAGGCACATTTCAGATGGTTGTAGCTACTATTATTAGATTAATAGTGTTTAGCTGTAAGATGCCATGCATTAGACATTAACATTATATGTAATAACCACATTAAATTATAGCTCATAAATGAGAAATGGCTTTATGTGTAATCTGCTTAACACTTAAGATTTTCATTACTTCAGTTGTGAAGATGATGATTTTTATATATATATCCAAGTAAAATAAAGATATAATTGTTGTGCGGTTACATTTGCATTAGAAAAAGGGGAGGCTATGAGTTTGAAGATATTGCTATTGTCCCTGTGAACAGGATGTTTGTTCATAAATAGAATAAAATGCAAAATTACAGAATTCCAGTTTCTTAATAATGTTGGTCATTATGCTTTTTAGTTGGAACAGTATTCTACCACTTAGCATATATTAACATTATGTTTAGCTACTATTTATATCACTTAGCCAATGATATTTTCCTCAGATAAATTTAATTAGAGCTAGAAATGGATTGTGTACAAGGTACCCATTAAAAAATCATTTTCATCATGGGAAAGCTTGTTATGACATATTAAGTGGCTACACATTTATACAGCTGGACTAATTAATGTTTAGAATTTGACCATGGGCTAAGCATAAAGCTTATTAGCCTTCCTATTATTTACAGTATGGATATAAGTTCTTTATCAGATTTATGATTTGAAAGTATGTTTCTTTCAATGTGTGACTTGACTTTTTCTTAATGGTGGTAGCTTTTGAGAGTAAACGTCTTAATGTTGTTGAAGTGTTATTTGTTATTATTTTCTTTTATTGCTTAAGTTTTTGATGTTATATGTTAGACTCTTTGCCTAAACCAAGATTATAAGGATTTACTCTGGTGCTTTTTTCTGAGAGTTTTACAGTGTTGTTTTTTTTTTTTTTGAGACAGATTTTAACAGTCCATTTATGGAGACGAGGGGATCTCAACATTATCTAGCATATTATATTTCTTAAAAGGAAAACAAATTAGGTATGAAGAATCTATGATAAATAATAACATTTGTTAACTTTTTATTAGAGATATGTGTGTATATGTGGTAATTTTTTACTTTCTGCCTTTTTTAACATATAAAAATGATTGAATAAGCAATACATTCATATATAAGTTACAGACAAAGTTCTCTCTTTTTTCCATCTGATCTATTTACTCATCTCATGATTCCCACTGCTCAGAGAGGTAAATATTTTTTTAATGTATATTCAGATTTTTTTAGTTTCTTAAATAGGGATTTCCCAGTTAAAGAAAATACAGAAGCTTTAATAAAATTGTAGTAAACCGAGTCCTGTAATAAAATCCAGAAAAATGTGAGATTTTTAAAGATAAACATTTTACCTGAGCAAGAATGAGACCCAGTCTCCAAAAATAGCCAGGTGTTGTGGCAGGCGCCTGTAGTCCTAGCTACTTGGGAGGCTGAGGCAAGAGAATCCCTTGAGCCCAGGAGTTTGAGATTGCTGTGAGCTATGATGCCACGGCACACTACCAAGGTCTGCAAAGAGAGATTCTGTCTCAAAAAAGAAAAAGATAAGCATTTTAAGTTAGTCCTGCTATGGGTCATGAAATCTGCCCTTGTCATTTCACATAGAGCATTACATAATGGCAGCATGGTATTCTTTGGATACATGGACCCTGGTTTCTTTTTCTCTTCTTTTGCTTTTGGATATTTAGATTACATTCATTTTTTCCCCCTGTTTTAGATTCAACTTTCCTAAGCATTTTATCTACACATCTGTGCATACACATGCCAGTTGCCCTGGGATAAAATTCTAGAAACGGGTTTCCGTTTTTTTGTGTTTATCTTTCATAACTTTGTGTAATGCTTACTTTGTCATGTATACTGTTACAATACCAACACATCACCAAAAATACAATATAGCCTCATTAATTTTGGGGGTGGGTTTGGACAACATTTTCTGATGAATATTCTCCGTGGGAGATTCAGTTTATGGCAATCACAGTGTGAGTGATGAGGTTGGTAATCCAGTGCTGACACAATTCGGAACATCCATTGATACATTTCAGTTAGCATGTAGATCCTGCCACAGGAATACTTTGCTCATTGTCATGCTTCTAGTATAATATATTTACGTAGTTGACAGCTTGATGCTCAGGGGTATGAATCATATAATTTTGATTAGATTGGTGAACCTACATCACAGATTTCCATTCTTGAGAAAAGTTAGTAAAAGAGGTTGCCTCCTCTTTTAGCACTATCATTGGAATTTCACGTTTTCTTCTTTTATCTAATGTTGCTTCATAATGATTGTTGGAATTTCACGTTTTCTTCTTTTATCTAATGTTGCTTCATAATGATTGTTGGAATTTCACGTTTTCTTCTTTTATCTAATGTTGCTCATAATGATTCTAAATTTCTGATATATTTATTTTGTTCTGTTTTGTTTTACAGTAACTCTTTTAGTAATGCTACGTAAGATACATTTTTATTTTTTATCTAGGTTTGCAATTTAAATCCATTTGCAGAAGACATTTTCCAAAAATAATACATTCAAGTTGTCCATCTTAGTTACAAGAAAATTTTTAGCTGTTAATAGTTTTTTTTTTTTTTAACTTTTTATGAAAATGTCGTATTATTTATCCCTGTAGGTCTAGCAGGTACCCTTCTGAGAGATTTTTCCTGGACTGCTTTGGTTTATACCTAATAATCATTACATATTCTTGTTTTCTCTCATAATCTTTTACGTACTCTCCCTGAGGCCTCTTTCCCTGCTATTTCACCAACTTGTAGCTGTATCACTAGTGACATCTTGTTGTTACCTTGATGGGTCAAATCTCATCTTCATTTTACTTGACGCTTAAGTAACATTTGACTTTCTTATTTCAAGGGCAGTCCATTTATTTTCTTTTCCTCCGATTTTAGTGGCTCCTTTCTCTCATTGTCCTTGCTGGCTCTTTCCTATCTCCCAGCTAAATGTTAGCTACCCGGGCCTTCATCTTAAACCTCTCCTGTGTTCACACTCATCCCTTCGACGGGCTCACCCAGTCTTCTACTTAGCAGGTTTGTGCTGATGATTCCCGGCTTTACAGCACTAGTCTGGACTTCACTTCTGAGTTCCAGACTTGGTTGTATACTTGCCAGCCTAACATCTATGCTTTTATTACTTATGGACAACCCAGTCTCAGTATGTTAAAATTAAACTGCTGATTTCAGCCTCCTCCTCCTACCCACTTCTTCCACGCCAAAACAATGGTGTTCTTTCTATAGTATTCCCATCCAAGGAAGTAGCAGCTCCATTTTCCCAGTTATTTATTTTGTAAATCTTGCTGTCATCCTTGATTCTTCTCTTTCTCCTGAATGACATATCCCATCTGTCAGGTTGTCTTGTTGACTCCGCTTTCACAGTGCACTTGGAATTGGACTACCACTCTGTTCTAAATTACCACCGTGTCGCATCTGAAGCCATAAAGTAGTGTCCTGTTTGTCTCCCTGCTTCCACCCTTTCTCTTCCTATAGCCTATGGTTGACAAAATTCTAACAAAAATCTAATTTTAACAAAATTAAAAAAATTTTTAAAAACACGAAATGTACTACATTATGCACAATTCCTTAAATACTTTCACTCAGAGCAAAAACAAAGGTTTTACCTACAAGGACACCCGTGATCTCATTCCTCCACTGCCCCTGTCACCCACACCCCATAACCTAACACATTTCACTTTGCTCGGCTGACTCTGGCTTACGGGTAACTCTGGTTATGTTGGCTTTCTTGCCACGCTTTAAACATGCCCAGCAAACTTTTGCATCTGGGCCCTTGTACTTTCTGTGTTCTACCTGTAATGTTCTTCCCCCAAATATCCAGATGACTTGTGCTTTCACTTCCTTCATTTCCTCAAATGTCACTTCACTGGGCTCTTCCTGTCTCCATACTTGCTTTTCTGTCTCTATATTTGCTTTTCTTCCCTAATGTGCCATGAGTGTCTTTAGAGCAGGAGCCATATCTTAATTGTCAAGGTCACCCTTTACTTAGTGCTGGGTTTTAAACATAATAGGCATGCCAAAAATATGTCTTCAGTAAATTTATTTCCTGGGTACATTTAGAGCCTTAAGTCACTTATCAAAGGTGATTTTGTAAAATGAGCATAGAAAAAGAAAATTAAAATAGACTTCGATATAAAATATATCTCTATTATTTATTAAGTTTCTTAATCCAGGTCCAAGAATTCTAGGAGATACCAGAGGGGTTTGGCCCCTAAATCTTCTGAAATAGTATGCCTCATTTAATGTGTCTGCGTCTGTCTGCGACCTTGTGTTCATGTGAGTGCACATGTGTGTGCAGTCAATTTTCTGGGGACAGGATTCAGCTTTCATCACAAATATGTAGGTGTCCATGGCTCCCCAAAGTGAGAATAACTAGATTGTAGCTTTGCCTGTTTAATAGCGGATGAATTGAAAAAGAGACAACTTTAGAGTGATTTACTCTATAGAGAATTTTTTTATTACTTTTTCTGAAGGGTACTTCTAAAAGTTGCATCACCAGTAATAAGGATTGCACTCTTAATATTTTGAGTTTAGAATAAAATTTGCTGTGGGTAAAAGTGATGTAGGGGAAGTACATTGGAGCCATACTTGGCACACAGAATGGTCCTTGTTCTTATGAACTTCTTTGGTACTGGTATCTGTTGTTATAGGATTTGAAAAATATTATTAGTCCTTAGTCCTTCAAACTACATAACACACTTGATATGAGATTTCATGTTATTTTTAATGCTAGGAATTGTTGATTTGTTTTTGGGTTTAATCTATTTCGGCTGTTATAAACTCTAAATTAATTAGCAGCATGGCATGAATATAAAAAATGCCAGTATTCATCAGCACACAGGTAAATTTTGCCTGAGCCCTTTCTTCTTTAACTATTATATGAAGTTGAAAGAAAACTGTTTTCTTCATTGATGAATCTAGTTACACTATGATCTTGGTAAACTGTCCCAAATTAAATGCTGATTCTATGGTCCAAGTGAGCCTTTTATTTTACTTTCTCTGTAGTAATTTTCATTAGGGGAAGCTCTTATAGAAGATGCTATTATCAGGTACATTTCTGAGCATGTGAATTTCCTTTATCTTCTGTAACAAACTTTTAAGTTTTATAGGTTTTAAATTTTCTATCTTGAGCTAGCCTATCCACATAAACAGAAGAAGAGTTTAGGTTCATTTTATGAAATTGAGCAATTGTTTTATGGGCTGGATTTTGTGATATATTTAATATAGCCTCTCAATCGTGAGGTAGAATCTTTGTAGTAAATGAATAGAGATTGAAAATGTGACACGAAATCTCATTTGAATAACATTTATCTACTCTAGACACAACCTAATAGGTTTTTGAAAATGTGTCTTCAAACACTTAAACAGCATAGTAAAAACAGACTTCTCATGCTTGTCTGTAGATCTAAGGTCTAGGTGAGAGATTTGTCCCATACTCTGAGCAGATAGTAATAAAGAAATAGTGTCCCCGTTCTTGAGTAGCTTACTGTGTTGTTGGAAGAACAGGCAAAATAATTAATAGTATCGATCAATCTATCATTGTAAGTGCACTAAAAGTATGTACATGACATTAGGAGTAGATAGAAGAGGCATATACTAGCTTAACATTTTACTTACAGCAAAAATATTACATGACAGAGAACACTTACAATAACATCTTTATGGCCTTGGACTGGGCAAAGATTTCTTAAATATGATACAAAAAGTATTAACCATGAAGTTACAAACTGATGCATTGGACTAATTTAAAATTAAGAACTTCTGTTAATCATAAAAAGTTATTAAAAGAAAGAAATGGTAATCTACAGAGTAATAGAAAACCTTTACAATCCATCTATCTAATAAAGAATATGCATCCAGAATATACAATGAACTCTTACAAGCGAACGTAGATGAAAGGGCAAAAGACTCAAGAGACATTTTACAAAGGAGGATACTCAAGTGGCCAAAAATATCCAAAAAGGTTTTCAACTTTATTAATGTACTGCAGAGGTGCAACATAAAACCACAAATAGATACCATTACATGATTACTAAAATGAAAAACACAGGAAATGCCGTGTATTGGCATGGATGTGGCTGGCTAGAGTATAAGTTGGTATAGCCACTTCAGAAAATGTTTGGCCCTGTTGACTAAATATGGACATATGCATGCTCTGTGCTTTAGCAATCTCACTACTAGGTATATGCCCACAAATGCATCATATGTTCACCAAAGATAATTACCAGCATGTTCAGGGAAGCACTATTGATATTAGCTCCAAACTGGAGACCGTCCAAATGCTCATCAATAGTGGAAGGATAAAGTTCTGATGTAGCCCATACCATAACATGATATAGCAATGAATTCAATAATCTTCAATACTTGACAAGTCCAAATGAATTTATATTGAGTGAACAAAATCAGTCACAAAGAGTACATAATTCCTTTCATATAAAGTATAAAAATAGACAAAATTAATTAACACTGCTGCAAGCAGAACAGTGTTTATTCTGGCGGTGTTAGTGGCTAGTCTTCTGCCATTCTGGTCCCGTGGTTTCTTGGCGTGAGGGCTGGTTACATGAGTGAGTTAAAATGTGTCAAACCATACCCTTACAGTTTTTTAACATGTCTTACACACATACTTCAATAAAAAGTTTATTTAAAAAGATCACTATGCCTGGATTAAAGACACGAAGGTAGAAAATATGCTGGCAGTAATTGTCTTTGTATCACTGGACTGTGAATAAATATTGTCCATTTGTTCCTGTACTTTTTTGAATTTTCAAACCATCTTTGGTGAGTCTGTATTAGTTTAATAACAGAAAAATGGGCTTAACCAAATGCATATATAAATGTGTGTGTGTGATTTTGCCAGCGTGTCAGAATCCTTAAAAAGGACAAGTGGACTGCGCATTTTGACAGCCAGATCTGTGAAGGAGGAGGGAGATGACGCCCCAGGCCAGCTGTGGTGGACCAGAACGTGGTGGACCCTCCATTTGCCTTGGTGTCAGTATTCTAATACATCCTCAGCAGTGTTAAGGAGAAACTAAAGATTCAGGGTGTGAAGCACCTAGCTTACAGAGTAGGCAGTTAATAAATAATAGCCAGTATGATTCTTATGTATTATGAACAAGACTCCTAGACTTTACTGTTGGTAAAAAATGTGTGTCTAGATCATTGTTGCAGCTTTCTGTGAAGCTGGTCTTCTCTTAGTTCTTCCTCAGCAACTTGCATTGCTCATTTTTTTTTATAGCTACTGCATCTAACTTTGATTAATAAACCATTAAAGCAGGGATCCTCAAACTGCGGCCCGCAGGCCACATGAGGTGGTGTGATTGTATTTGTTCCCGTTTTGTTTTTTTACTTCACAGTAAGATATGTGCAGTATGCATGGGAATTTGTTTATAGGTTTTTGTTTTTTTTTTTCAAACTATAGTCCGGCCCTCCAATGGTCTGAGGGATAGTAAATTGCCCCCCTGTTTAAAAAGTTTGAGGATGCCTGCATTAAAGTTTGCCTGTATTCTTGACTTCCTGTCCTTTTTTTTCTCCCAGATCCTCACAAAGATCCACCTTGGTGATAGTGTACTTTCTTTGTTGGGTGGTTGGATGTAGAAGTCTTGAATTTCTTCACTTATCTGAGTTACCTCAGGCCCTTTTCACCTTTAGACAAATTAGAAAGAAAAACACGTAAACTTAATTATACATTCAGGTAGAAAATGCCTTATAACTCATTATATTCGCAGTGTCATTACCTGAATTCATTCCCTGATTATTTTAAACTTGGGCTAACATTCCTGCCCTAGAATAATCTTTCTAAAACACAAATGTGATTATTTTACCCTGTTTGTTTAAAGCTTCTCAGGGGCTCTTCCTTCCTGCAGGATGAGGAAGGAGGTTGTATGGTGTGGTTTGTGGGAACCTCGCTGGGCTCACCTCCGCTCTCCTTTCATCCTCACGTCCTGCTCTTCCTCTTCCTGTGCTCTTTTCTAAGGTCCTCCCAGTTTGCTGTGTTCCATAAGTTGCATCTTTTCCTTGAGAATGTTGATCTTCACCCTCCGGAAGCCTGAAATTCTTTCTTGCTGAAATATCACCTTTTCTGTGCAGCGATTCAGAGGAGATATGATCTCTCCTGTGGCCTCATAGTACTGTGTATTTACAGAGGTTGATGTTAGTCTGTAGTTATTTCTCTACCTTTCTGCTTCCCTTCTTATTTTCCGAGCTCTTTGAAGGCAAACCTGTGTCTTACTCATTTTTGTCATTCATTGCCTAGAATAGTGCACAACGTGGAGTATATTCGAGTGAGTTCTAATGCGGTTTTGTTTTTCCATTTACTTTCTAAGTAACTCAGAAGTATAACCAATAAATTGAGATGCTTACTTTGTATTTTACATATACACAGAGAAAGAGAATATATGTTTACCTCAAATTCCTTCTGAAATTTGTTTCTGGCAAAGAATTTCTTTTGAAGAATACTAGTCCCACTGTAGAGATTATTAGGGGAAAAATCCTAGAAGCAGAAAGCATCAGCGTATATATTAATATGATCTCCAAAGCTTTTACTTCCAGAAAGGCATGTGTAGGTGGTCACATGCACCATGTCAATCTGTCCAGTGGAAAAGGCAGGATAGGAGTTGGATGTAACATCAACACCACTGGGTTACATAGGTTACATGGGAAGCTCCTTGGCTGACCTTATCAGAAAGGAGGCCTCTGGAGCTCAGGAGCTAGAATCAGTGTGCTTTTCTTCTGAGTCAAACCTGATAAGGCAGCTAATCACTGTGTTCCTCTGGAGAGTAGAGAAGAAATGGACCCCTCTGCCAGCTCCTCAAATGGTAAACAAATTAACAGTCACTAAACAATGGGGGGGCGGGCAGAGGGACATGGAAAAGCAAACTGTCCCTGACGCCCCATTGGTATGGGACTCTAAAGAAAGAAAAGATTCCAATAATGCTGCCTCTAAAGCAGCTTTTGCTTTTTGTGTTCCCTTCCAGTTTTTACACACCAATATGCATGTGAAGTCCTGCCACGTAGCAAGCATTCAGGATGTGGCCATGATCGTTATTGCTACTGTGGAAGGGAGAGTTAGGCTTGTTCTCGTCTGGGCCTTACTGCCTTGTCTTTCAGAAGTGTGCCAGTGAGTTTCAGTCTTGGATTGTATCTTCATCTCTCCTCCACAGAAGATGATGAGCACCTTTCCTGCTTGCTGAAATGGAAGAAACTAGGTCATGTGTGGAAGGCCAGCTAAAAGGAAGGCTGGGAAATGTGGTCTTTAGCTGCTCAACTTTAGCACCTGTGAGAGAGTCTTTAAGGGGCTCAGAATAGGGTTGAGTGAGCTAAGCTCAGTATCCACAATCTGAAACCCAGGGGAGGCGCTGATATTTATTAGCACCTAAACCCCAAATAATTATTTTTTGTATTGGTTGCTCTGATAGTACACAAACAATTTAACATGATTGCTCCTTTATTAATATACCATCCATTATTTCTATGTTGTTTTAATAACTCAATTATAATATATGATACTGCATTGAATTGGTGGTTTATGCATTTCTAATGTCCAAAAAACTCATGAAACCAAACTTTTTTAGTATGTTAAAAGCAATTTATAATAATTATGGCCAAGCTTAAACAACAGTACATTAGGCCAATTATAAGGATTCGATAATATATTCCCTTTTAGAAGTAGGAATAAAATATATGTTTATTTAAGTATCCTCACACAATGCATTCATTTTCTGTTGCTGCTGCCAAATATTACCACAAACTTAGCAGCTTTAAACAATGTAGTTGTTTATTTCACAGTTCCCATAGGACTGAAATCTGGCAGGCTTGGCTGAGGCTGAGTCCCATGTCAGGGTGCCCTCCAGACGGTGTTTTTTTTTGGGCACTCTTGAGGAGAACCTGTTTCCATACTTAACATGTTGGCAGAGTTTCATTCCATGGCAGGAGGGCTAAGGTCTATCTGTATTACCTTGGGGGCTTGTCCGCAGTGTCTGGAGGCCACCTGCATTCCCTGGGTGTGGCTCCTTCCTCCATCTCTAAAGCCAGCACTAGGAGTTGGGTCCCTCCTGCTTCAAAACTCGCCTGCCTCTTCTTGTGTGGCCTCGGTCTGACACTGTCTCTCTGACCCTAACTGAGAAGAGTTCTCTGCTTTAAGAGCTCACAGGATTTAGTCCCACTCAGATAATTCCAGATAATCTCCCCACCTCCAAGTATGCATCCTAATCATATCTGCAAAGTTCCTTTGCCAGGTAAATATGAAATATTTGAAGGTTCCAGGGATTAGAATTTGGGCATGTTTGGGACTCATGTCCACCTCTCTGGCCACCTTTCAGTTGATCTAGAAGAGTGCGTTTGTTCAAGTATTTGTTATGTGATGATACCATGGTAATTACTGAGTGATTATATTTATCATCTTGTTATTATAATACTTAATTAGTGTCTTCATGAATGATGTAATTGTGTAATATAGACCTGAATGGATAAACTGTCAGCTAAGTTACCTGTCAGTTGCAAGAAGACTATTGACATTGAAAGGCTAGGCCTCAATTTTTCTTTCATTTAACTGGGATACTTAAGAAATAAGTAGTAGCTGAACACTAAATTGATAATTTTATTTTTATACAACAAGTAATATATTTCTTTGACCAAATATAGATGTCGTCTTTGTCATTTTTGTTTAAAAGACTGTTTAATGTATTGGCACTCTCTTCTCATGGAAATCTCTCAGAGTAGTAAATGGAGAGTTAGAATTTTTGCTGATTGCTTTCAGAGTAGTAGGAGGTTCCACATTAAAAACCTTTCAAACACAATTATCCACTTGTCTGGATGGAAAATATGCCTTTTAACATTTAAAGGTAGAATGTCTGAATTGTCTACTTTTGTCTGATTGACAGTAGCAAGCATTTTCAAATTAATAATTTATTTTTTAATTACTCTAAATAATACATACTTTAAAATGTGTTATCAAAGAAACAAACATGAGTATCTCATAGTTGGGATATTAGATGGTGAAAAAAAAGAATCCATTATTTGTTTGATAAATGTTTCTAAAAGCGATTATGTAACTAATGCACTGTAATGATTTTTTCTTCCCTCGATTTTTTTTCTGCAAATGATTCAAGGAAGAACAATGTGCTTAATGTGCTTTATTTCATACTTATGAAAAGCAAAGTTGGATTTTTCAATTTTCTTCGTATCTAATGTATGATCACTTTAAACAGTCACATTATCACTCTCTGTTTTCTGTTCTTGTGACAATGCATACTTTTGTTCTCGCCACATTGTTTTTTTATTTTTTTTACATAGGATGAAGCAGGTGTTTTAGGTCTCAGTTCAGCTGACCTGTTACACTGGACCACTGCTACCACCATGAAAGTGCTTTCCAACACAACGACCACCACCAAGGCCGTGCTGCAGGCTGTCAGTGCCGGGCAGTGGTGGAAGAATTCCTTAACTTACCTTCGGCCCCAAGTGAGCAGTGCACCTTTCTTTTAAACATCAATTGTGTGGTTTATACCAGTTCAGTAGCCCTGCTCTTCAGTTGTTTTCACTGTTATCTTTATCTTCTCTAGAGTATTAAAATGATCTCTTAAGAAATGATCTCTTAAGAAACGTAGGCCTCCTATTAGATGGAGAATGAGTAATCTGTTTATAGACTTTACTACCAAGAACTTGCAAAGGACACTAATAGAGATTTAGGTAAAACTTAGTTTAAAAATCAATATTAAACTTTAGTGAGATGAAAAGGAAAGTGATTTTATCGATAGTTATTTGCCTTTGCTGTATTTCTATAGGTTAGTAGTTGAGCAAAAGTGTTAGGAGCCAGCCTGGGGCCTCTGAGGAAGGAGTCTGGTGTAATGTATTCTTGTTTCCATTTGGGAAGTGAAGGATAGGAGAAGTTTGCTTTCTAGGATGTCTTAACCCATCACTCCCTTGCTATCTTCTCTGCATTCTCGTACTGCAGCCCTATAGCCTCACACTGGAAAACAAAGAGGAAAAAGAAATAGATGCCTATTTATCAGTTTACTTAAAATACTCATTGAGTATCTCATTCATTCATTCAGCAAATACTTACTTAGGCTTTTTTTTATTTTTTTATTTTTTTTAGAGACATTGTTTAGCTCCATCACCCAGACTAGAGTGCAGTGGTACAGTTATAGCACACTGTAAACTCAAACTCCTGGGTAACCTCAAACTCACCTCACCTCCCCCTCCCAGGAGTTAAGACCACAGACATGCACCACTACACCTGGCTAATTTTTTTTTTTTCTTTTGAGACAGAGTCTTACTTTGTTGCCCTCGGTAGAGTGCTGTGGTGTCATAGCTCACAGCAACCTCAAACTCTTGGCCTTAAGTGATTCTCTTTCCTCAGCCTCCCAAGTAGCTGGGATTAGAGGTGCCCACCACAACGCCTGGCTATTTTTTGTTGTTGTTGCAGTTGTCATTGTTGTTTAGCTGGCCTGGGCTGGGTTTGAACCGCCAGCTTCAGTGCATGTGGCTGGCGCCATAACCACTATGCTACAGGCACTGAGCCTACACCTGGCTAATTTTTAAAAGTTTTTGGAGAGACAAGGTCTTGCTATATTTCCTAGGCTGGTTTCAAACTCATGGCTTCAAGTGATCTTCCTGCCTTGGCCTCTCAATATACTATGATTATAGGTCTAAGCCACTGTACCTGGTTATTAGGCATTTCCTATATGTCAAATACTGTGCTAATTACTAGTAATAAAGTAGGAACCTCCTAAGTCTAATCTCTGCCCCTGTGGAGCTTGTATTTCAGTGGAGGAGACACAGACAACAAAATGTTTGTGTAATAGTTTGTTGGGGAGTAGTAATGAGTGCTATGAAGATACCTGAAGCAAGATAAATGAATCGTGATGGGATGGGAAGTAAAATTCTGGTTTAAATAGAGAAGTTAGGTTTCTCAGAAAAGCAATCAGTTTGAGCAGAAGTAATGATTGAACCAAACAGAACAAGTGCCAAGCCCTGGGCAGGGGAGCATGCCTGACATCTGCATACAACACAAGGGAGCCAGTGTGGGCTGAGCAGAATGAACCCTGAGAGAATGGTCTGAGACAGGTCAGAGTGCTGGTGGGGAGGCTGGTCATTTAAAGTCTTACGGAGGTGGTGGTAACCACTGTAGATTTTGTTCCGAGTAAGATGGAAGGCTTTTGGAGAATGTAAGGAAAGCTGTTTTGTGATCCAGCTTTACTTTTACTGAGATCACTTAACTGCTGTATGGAGAGCTGCCTGTGGGGAGTCGGGAGCACAAGCAGAGAGGCAGGGAGATGGCCTGTCCCCTTCTCCGGGTGAGTGATGGTGGAGGTGTGGATTAGGGAGCCTGTGGAGGAAGTGGGAAGTGGGTGGTTTGGGGGTGAATGCTGTGGATCTGCTGATGGTCTGGGTGAGGGATAGATGGGAAAGAGAAGACCTCAGTACAACGGTTCCAACCGCAGGGTAAGTGAAGAGAACATTGCCTGAGAGGCTTTGTATTTGATGTGGGGGTAAGTGTGTCTATCACTTACCACTTCAGGTATCACACTGGATTGTGATTATGGTTATTTTTATGTCTCACATGTTGTATTTTGGTGGGGGGGAGCTTTATGTCTTAAGTGTTTACCAGTGTACCTAATATGTAATTTTTATTAACATGACCTGTAGTTTTTATCCTCACTTGTAGCAGTAGTTCATTGTTTCCCTAGACTATGCTTGGCATAAAGTAAGCGCGCAATCTACTTTGGAGAATGAGTGAATATCTTTTACTTGGTTCTTCCAGTAAGGAACTTCACAGCCTATTTGGAGAGAACAAAACATAAAGATAATGAACCATTTACTAGAGATTCTCTAAAGTGCTTGCTAATCAGGAATGCTGATAACAAGTGTTCAAGGCCGTGTGGGCACTCCAGGTCTGAGCGGAGCCTGGCAAGAAAGATGGGGCCTAAGCAGGCAGTCAGCGCCGCAGGCCCCTGGCAGTGAGAGAAAAGCACAGAGGTTGATAGGACGCATAACACAGGGCAGTCCAGTTTGAGTGAAGAGTTAGCCTTTAATGTTAACTAACACTTAATAACCTAAAATGTTACTCAGTTTAGATTTTAAAGCAGGGCAGCAACACAGATAAAATCACGTTGTAGTACAGTTACTCTGACTGTAGTGTAAAAAACTCAATGTGTTTACAACCCTGATTGCCTAGTGTTTCTGATTCCTTGGTGTCAAAGTGACCAGGAAATCAAAAGGCGCTGTATGGCGGGGCTGGCCTGTTGCTCTCACAATATAGCCACTGCTCTCACGTTCCCTGTGCTTGTCTGTGTCACTCTGATTCTCTCTTCGGGTCATGGGAAGTTTCCTCCTCCTTGCTGTCTCTTTCCTTTTTATTCAATGTTCTTCTTCACTTTTTTTTATTCAGGGGCAAGAATTTGGTGGTGCTTATCACATTGGAACTATAGCCAATAAAGATCTAGAAAGGCAGGGGTGTCATCCCTTTTACGAATCTGTCATCTCTAATGCCTTTGTCACTGAGGTAAGGACAATATGCTTAAGAAAGATAGATTAACCGCTGTGCTTTACATCAAAATCCAAATTTTAAAAAAATGTCATGCTGCTATAGATATTGTAACAAAAACTAAAATTTTCCTGAAAATGTATCTGTCTTTGTTCTTACTCATGTTATTCATTAGTTTTATGTGATTTGTTTCATGTATGTTATGATTGATTGTGAGATTAGAATCTGTATAAAATGTTACATAAAATAATATGCTTAAGTTATAAGTTATTCAGGTAACCAGAAGACATAAAATCCTTTAATTGTGTTTTCTGAGATTTTTTCAAAGAAAAAAGATAGTACTAAATGGTAAAACTGATTCTTTTGTCTAGTCTCAAGTGACCTATGACACTTACCAGCATGTCCCAGTGGAAAGCTTTGCAGAAGTTTTGCTGAGAACTGGGAAACTGGCAGAGGCTAAAACTGAAGGAGAAGTATTTCCAACAACAGAAGGTAAGAAAAAAGGTTCTAGTTCTTGACCTTGCGTGACTCATATTAGGAGAACAATAATTATGAATGTACAAATGAACGAGAGTTTTGAAAAAGAAAATTTTTTAGTAATTTTAAATTGCTACCATCATTCATTCATTCATGTAGTTGTTTAAAACATTGACTGAGAACTTATTTTTTCTAGAAGTTTATTTAGTTAAGGATTTAAAAGGTTAAATAATATATAATTCCTATTTTTAAGTTTCTAATTATGTAAAGTGATTCTCGTAGTGAATGGTATAAAGTACTCAATAAGTGTTTCTTTCCTGTTTTTGTGCTTAATAGAAGGTAAATGCATATTTGATGATATTTAGAATTTTCTAGATGGTAGCGTATCTTCCCTTGTAGTATTTTTAGAAAACAAATGCAAGTTTACCAAAGATAACTTAATTTGTACTTCTTTTTATCTTTCAATTTTTCTCTTTAGTCTCCTTACTTCCTTTCAAGGTTCTGGGGTAGTTTCCTTAACTATATTTTTTCAGTTTCCTCTTTTTCTGCTCTGTTATCTTTCATGGCTACCTCATATTCAAACTACAGCTGGTTCGTCTATATTCTGTGCATAAGTGAGGAAGAAAGAGGATGAAAGAAAAGCAGTTTTCTTGCAAATTTTGTCCTCGTTTGCTCTTACATGTTACTGGCCACACCTAACTGCCAGTGAGCCTGGGTGTTCCATCTTTTAACTGAGCACATTGCTGTGTGGAGTTAAGCTTGGGAAAGGCGTACAGGGGCTAGAACTGTTACTCCCTCCCTCCCAAACCTGATACTATAATGCATTTTTAGGTAGTTATTTTCTTTCAATTAATATTTATATGCAGTGGGAAAAGAAGAGGCAAACACCACTTTCCTATCCACAATATAGGTCCCTTGAATGTTGGAGGTTTTTACTACGTATATCATTTTTCTTTTACTCTGAGCTGCATGTTTTTCAACCTCTTATCATTCTCTAATCATGTATATCTCATAGTTATGGATAGGTTTCTTTTGTCCACACAAAATTATTATTAAATTCACGGCACTTCTTACAGTTGACATTTAATATACATGATGAGTGTAGTAACAGTACTCTTTCCCTGTGTAATTATTCTTTATTACTTTTTGCTTTTCTTGATATCATCTTAAATCAGTTGCCCATGGATTAAATATGATTGGTTATCGGGTAATTTGTATAGATAGAATCTGAGACCTTGACAAAGTACAGGGTTGGATGTGGGCATATCACCTACTGAGTGTCACAATGATGGACCAAAGTAATGCAGACATTGCATACATTGGTTTATATAATATTTTTATTAGTTTGCAGAATACAGGCATACTCTGTTTTATTGCACTTCACAGATTGTGTGTGTGTTTAAATAAAAATTGAAGATTTGTGGCAACCCTGCATCAAGCAAGTCTATTGGACTTATTTATTTCCCCATGTGCTCACTTCATTTCTCTCCAACATGTTTTGTAATTCTCACTTCTCAAACTTTTATTATTGTGATATCTATTTTAGTAATCTGTGATTAGGGATCTTTGATATTATTGTAATTGTTTGGGAGTACCATGAACTACTTAGGCCCAGATGATATACTGAACTTAATTGATAAATGTGTGTGTTCTGACTGCTCCACCAACCAGCCATTCCCCATCTCTCTCCTCCGGCCTCCCTATTCCCTGAGATACAACACTATTGCAATGAGACTAATTAATAATATTGTAACAGCCTCTAGCTGTTAAAGTGACCGGGAGACTCACCTATCTCACTTTAAATAAAAAACTAGAAACAATTAGTCTTAGTGAGGAAGGCCTGTCAAAAGGTGAGATAGTCTGAAACTTGGCCTCTTAGCACCAAACAGTTAGCCAGGTTATGAAGGTACATGGAAAGTTCTTAGAGAAAATTAAAAGTGCTACTCCAGTGAGCATAAAAATGATAAGAAAATAGAACAGCATTATTGCTGATCTGGAGAAAGTTTTAGCGGTTTAGATAGAAAATCAAACCAGTCACAACATCCCCGTATGCCAAAGCCTAATCCAGAGCAAGGACCTAACTCTCTTCAATTCTAAGAAGGCTGAGCAATGTGAGAAAGCTGGAGAAGAAAGGGGTGGAAGCTAGCAGAGGTGGGTTCATGAGGTTTAAGCAAAGAAGCCACCTCCATAGTGTAAAGTGCAAGGTGAAGCAGCAAGTGCTGATACAGAAGCAATAGTACATTATCCAGAGAATCTAGCTAAGATCATTGATGAAGGTGGGTACACTAAATAACAGACTTTCAATGTAGACAAAACAGCTTTATATTAGAAGAAGATGCCATCTGGGACTTTGATAGTGACAGAGAAGTCAATGCCTGGCTTCAAAGGACATGCTGATTCTCCTGGTAAGGGCTGATGCAGCTGGCGAGTTTAAGTTGAAGCCAGTGCTCATTTATCATTCTGAAAATCTGAGGACTCCTCATAAGAATTATGTTAAATCTGCTTTACTTGTGTTCTGTAAGTGGTACAACTAAGCCTGGATGACAGCACATCGGTTTATAGCATGGTTTACTTAATATTTTAAGTCCATTCTTGAGACCTGCTGGTCAGAAAAAAAGTTCTAATGGAGATGTGCCAGGATATTAATGTTGTTTTCTTGTCTGGTCACATAATATCCATTCTGTAGCTAATGGATCAAGGAGTAATTTTGACTTTCAAGTCTTATGTAAGAAATACATTCATAAGGCTATAGCTGCCACAGATAGTGACTGTTGTGATGGATATTGGCAAAATAAATCAAAAACTTTCTGGACAAGATTTACCATTCTAGATGTCATTGAGAAGGTTAACTGGAAAAAAAAAAAAAGAAAGAAAAAATTTGAGCTTTGGAAAAAGGAGAGCTTTATTTCTCATAAAGAGTAGTAGCCTGTTGGGTGGCCATTCCAAAAGGCTGAAAAGCAGCACTCCAGCCAGAAGTCAGGCACAAATGCTTCAAAGGACAGACAAAAGGAATAAAATTTTATACTGAGCGGGGTGGTCAAATATACATATTTAACAAGTTATAGGAAGAGTCATGAATATTTATGAAAAGCAGAAATCATACACCTTTATAATTGTGCTGTACCTTTCACATCTCATGTGGATGGAAGCTCGGTTTTAAGGCGTTTTTGGTGTCCTCTTGACTGAGAAGGGTCTACTCAGCAGAGGGCTGAAGATTTCGTTTTTAGTTCACAAGAACATTTCTGATTCATGGTAGGAAGATAAAATATCAACATTAACAGGAGTTTGGAAAAAGTTAATTCCAGTCTTCATGGATGAATTTGAGGGATTCAAGATGTCAGTGGAGGAAGTAACTGTAATGTATCGGAAATAGCAAGAGAGCTAGAATTTGAAGTGGAGCCTGAACATAGGACTGAGTTGTTGCCCTCTCACTTCAACAGATTAGGAATTGCTTCTTAGGGAGGGTCACAGAAAGTGATTTCTTGAAATAGAATCGACCCTTTGTGAAAATGCTGTGAACATTGTTGAAGTGATGAGAAAGGGTTTAGAATATTGCATAAACTTAGTTGAGATAGTAGTGGTAGTGTTTGAGAAGATTGACTTCAATTTGGAAAGAAGTTCTACTGTGACTAAAATGCTATGAAACAATATCACATGCTATAGAGAAATCTTTTGTGAAAGGACAAGTCAATTGATAAAGGTAAATTCAATTGTCTTATTTAAGAACTTAAGAATTTGGGCATAGGCACCAAAATCTTTAGCAACCGCCACTCTGATCAATCAGCAACCATCAGCATCAAGACAAGATCCTCCACTAGCAAAAGATTACAACTTGCTAACGACTAAGATGATCCTTATCATTTTTTAGTAATCAATTATTTTTTTAATTGAGGTTTTTATATTTTTGGACATAATGCTATTGTATACTTAATACTTAATAAACTACAGCACAGTGTAAACATACCTTTTATATCCACCGAGAAACAAAAATATTTGTGTGAGTTGATTTATTGCAAATATTTGCTTCATTGCAGTGGTCTTTAAGGAAACCTGCAATTTCTTTGTGGTACATATATGTGAATTTGAATGCCTGTCATGCAAGAGGTATGCTTTTCAGAAAAGCAAAATAGGGATATAGTGGCCCATGCCTGTAATCCTAGCATTATGAGAGGCAGAGCTGGGTGCTGGGAGGATCCTTTGAGGTCAGGAGTTTAAGACCAGCCTGAGCAAGAATGAGACCCTGTCTCTATTAAAAATAGAAAAAAAAAATTAGCCGGGTCTCATGGTGGGTAGCTGGGTGACAAGAGTGAGACTCTCTCAAAAACAGACAGAAAAACCCTAAACAAAGAAAATAGCAAAATAATGGAACTACATTGTTAAAGATCTAAAAATTGATGCTTTCTTGGAGTTCACCCTCCCAAAGTGATTCCTCAATATATTAAAGCCTGTGGTATTTTCCAGTGTTGTTTCCGGAGAAATATTTAGAGTACTTAAGCATAAGGCCCTTGAGAGGTCAGTATTTCTGGGTTAGTAAGCCCCACCTTTTCATAAGGTCCTTAGAATACTCAACCATCTTTGTTGTAGTTGTTAACTAAATGATGAGGCATCAAAATGATCTTGACACATGAAGCAAATACTGAGGTTACTTGAGGAGCTGTCTGGGTTGAGGGAAACATAGTTGATGGTGAATCAGGGCATCCACCTCCAGTTCCCTCCCTGACCATGTGGCCACCTCTGGGCTTGGCACATTCCTAGGAACTTATAATACAGTTGAAGGACACTCTATCCCTATCTTCAACAGGTTCACAGTCAGGATAGGGAGGCAGACACATTTGTGTGACAGAAGCACTGAACTACGGAGGTGTGGCAGCAGAGGACAGTGGGGCGTGAAGAGGCCTTCTGGAGCAGGTGATATTTGACCTGGCTTTGGAAGGATGCTAAGAGTCATGTGGGGGAGGAAAGGGAGATGAGAGGGAAGATGAGAGGAAGGAAGATTAGGGGAGGAAGCAAAGGGGATATTTTAGGAAGAGGGAATGAAATTTACAGAAGCAAAGAAGATAAAACATCATGATTTTTCAGACATTTGTACGTGGTCCCAGTACCTGGAAAGGAGGGTGTATGTGGTCAGCCAGAGGGCAGAGAAGAACTGCGATGCTTTATGTGCTTAGTTAAACATTTAAGTGAGCCCTTTTTGAAAAGCTGTGTGGATTTTGAGCAGAAGGATATTATTTAGTCTGCTTCAGGAAGAATATCGTATTATTGCCATATCTACAAAATGGGCCTGAACACTGGCATGTCTGTCTGGGGACCACTACTTTCTGAGCACAGTGTGGTGGTTTCCCTCTTGTCACTGCTTCTCAGACTGGAGCTGCGTAGTCTGTCATGCTTCCTCCCTGGACTTGAGTCAACCCAATTATGAGTTTTTTTTTTCAAGCACTACCTCTGCTGCTGTCCATAGTGGTTATACATGACAATCACTTAAGGAATTTTTTTTCTGCATTTTTTTATTAAGTCTTTTGTACATAGATCATAAATACATTTATGCCCATTTCAGTGTGTTGATTATTAGTACAAATCGGAGTACTTACATCATACTAATCAGCGTAGCTTTCATCTCATTTACCCAATTATAGCATTAGGACATTTGTGTTCCACACATGATAGAACCACCTTGTACTTGCAATGTGCTCCATAGTTGTGGTCCCCCTACTATCCCCCACTATCCCTCCCAGCCCCTCTCAATCCCTCCTCCTCCCCTTCCCTCCTTCATCATAGACAAAGTTGTGTTTCATTTTTCATATGCAAGTGTGAGTTATTAGAAATTGGTTTCACAGTAGTACTGAGTACATTGGATACTTTTTTTCCATTCCTGAGATACTTTACTAAGAAGAATATTTTCCAGCTCCATCCATGTAAACATAAAGGAGGTAAAGTCTCCATTTTTTTTATTGCTGCATAACATTCCATGGTATACATATACCACAATTTATTAATCCATTCATGGGTCGATGGGCACTTGGGCTTCTTCCATGACTTGGCTATTATGAATTGAGCTGTAGTGAACAATCTGGTGCAAATATCTTTATTGCCAAATGATTTTTGGTCCTTTGGATATACACCTAGAAGAGGAATTGAAGGATCAAACAGCAGGTCTACATTTAGATACCTGAGTGTTCTCCAAACTTCCTTCCAAAAGGAACGTACTAGCTTGCATTCCCACCAGCAGTGCAGAAGTGTTCCCTTTTCTCCACATCCACGCCAACATCTGTTGTTTTGGGATTTTGTGATGTAAGGAATTTTTAAGAAATATTGAAGCCCTGGACCATTGTGGACCATTTATTTCAAAGTCTCAATGGAGTTTAGCCCATGCATCAAATGTTCTTTAGAATACCTCAGGTGATTCAGTTTTGAAACCATAGTTAAACTGAGAAATTTCACTGAAAATTTTCAGGTTCTCCCAACCAGCGTTTTCTCATTCTTCAGACTCTGACACACCTTCTCAACCAGCAACACAGAGAAAGCTACCTGTACCTTTTTTGTCTATGGCTGCTCCTTCCCCCGAGGCTCAAACACAGAGTACCATGTCTATTTCTTACACTTTTACCAGAGCTGCGAGGATTTTCTATATGGTTGGTGCAGAATAAATGTCTTTCACAATGATGAGAGTAAATACAATGTGTGTATCACAGTCATTGGGCCAATAAATTAAGTTGAACATACATGCTCTTGGTTAATCTGAATCCAACAATGTGTATATTCTTACTAGTATCTGTAAGTTTTTTTTTTTTAAAGATGTAATCTTGCTCTCCCGCCTAGACTGGAGCACAGTGGTATAAGCATTCCTCACTGCAGCCTCGAACTTCTAGGTTCAAGAGATCTTCCTGCCTTTACCTCCTGGATAGCTGGAACCACAGGCATGTGTCCACTATGCCTGGTTAACTTTTAAACTTTTTTCTAGAGATAAGGTGTTGCTGTGTTGCTCAGACTTGTCTTGAACTCCTGGACTCAAGTGATCCTGTTGCCTCAGCCTCTCCAAATGCTGGAATTACAAGGCATGAGCCACCAGGACAGTCCTTCTAGGAGATTTTAGAAAGAAAGCAGAAAGATTTTTCTGTCTCCCCTGGTATTCCTTCATTATATTTTATGTTCTATCAGGTGAAAGGATCTAAGTCTATTAAAGAATTTAAAAAATATTTTAAAATATCATTGAATTAAATGGGAAAAAACATTTCAGAGCACCTACTATTTATGTTAAGAAAAGGTAAATATACCTTAATATGTTGTATATATTAAATATAGAGGTGATTCTAGTAATAATCGTCACTTTATTTACATTTACTTTTATAATTTCTGAAGTATTTTCATATACACTATCACATTTTGTACTGTTTGATAATGCCAACATATCCGGAACAGATATCTTTGACTGTTTTATAATATCAAATATTTGTCAGAAACTCAGCAGAATGAAAGAGTGATATAGGTTAAATGACCCAAATTGAAAATTATGGTAAAAATGTGATTCTTGACTTTGGTTCAGAAGTAGTTCATAATACAAATTAAACGAAAATGATCTTTTCTGAATTTTTTAATGAAGTTGATGAAAAGATTTTTATGGAGACTAGCTAAAGAATATTAATCATTATTTATTTAGCTAAATGAATGATTTAATGGCTAATGATTTCCAAATCAATAATATGGGCAAGTTTCCTCTGTGATTTTTAGCTCTAGAATTGAATTTACTATAGATTGTCCTCAGAGGCACTTATTTTGCACAGAATTAGTGCTTGGAGGCTTAGGAATAGATTTCATCTGATTTTGTCTGTCTGATTTGTTTCGAAAATGCATTGTATTCAAGGTTTGAGAACCAGCATTACAAATTAAATTAATAAACACTACTAAATATAGGACAGGAGTTTTGTTTTATCTCAAATGATAAAGTAGCTGTGATTCAGTCTCCAGCCAATATGACATCTTGTAGACCCCCGTGAAACCCTCTGATCAGTTTACTTACCACTGTCTCTGAAAATGTCACGTTTCGTCTGATGGTTTGCAGATTCCAAGACTGAGTGTGGGCAAGGCTTAATTGCAACATTTAAGAATCTTTGAATCTCTGTAAGTGCTGCTAAGACAGTTTTCATGCCAGGGGTGGAGGGAGGACTGGCGTTTTACCTACTGTCAGTTTCCTTTAAAAGTTCATCAGTTACTTAGGAGTGGCCTGGGCTAGGCACTTGGGTTGTAGAGATTTAATGAGCCAGGATCAGTGTGTGGGAGAAAAAAAAGATGTCATGGGATAACTTCAGCGACCACTGAAGGAATTAAGACCGAGATTTGATTTTTTTCCCTTCAAACTGAGATCACGTGGGATGTGGCGTGCTTGATGTCTAAGACTTTTCCAGCTTGAAGGAGCTGGTAGGTCATGGGTGTAGTGTGGCCAGAAACTGAGCTGGCTAAGCGCGGTGCGAGAGACCAGGTGCATGTAACTTGTCCAGAGGACCTTTCAGGAAACCTTCTTTTAGGAATAACTGATAGGAGCCTGACTATTTGACATAGTTACTAAGGAGGATTTTTTTTTTAAATCTTTTCTTCCCTCAACACTTTATTGAGAAAGTTTAAAATTCACAGAAGAATTTTTTTTTTTTTTTTGTAGAGGCAGAGTCTCACTGTACCGCCCTCGGTGGAGTGCCATGGCATCACACAGCTCACAGCAACCTCCAACTCCTGGGCTTAAGCGATTCTCTTGCCTCAGCCTCCCGAGTAGCTGGGACTACAGGCGCCCACCACAACGCCCAGATATTTTTTGGTTGCAGTTCAGCCGGGGCTGGGTTTGAACCCACCACCCTCAGTATATGGGGCTGGCGCCCTACTCGCTGAGCCACAGGCGCCGCCCCACAGAAGAATTTTAAAAATTCTACAGTGAACTCCATAGACCCTCCTAAATTCTACCATTGACATTTTACTGTACTTACTGTACGTATATTTCTTGACCCGTCTACCCATCCACACAATTTAGCGTATTTTTGCTGCAGTCAGTTGTAGACATCAGTACACTTCATTCCTTGACACTACACTGTGCATATCTTTAACCAGAGTTAATATTTATACTCTTAATAAGATTAATTATACAATGAAATAAAAAATTCTTAATGTACAACTGTGTGAATTCTGACAGTTACAGCACTTGTAATCCTCACTCCTACCAAGACACAGAATGTTACTATCACCCCAGAAGGTGCATGCCTCTTCCTAGTAAACTCCCACCCTGCACTTTCTAGAAGACAACACATGTTCTGATCTTTCCCTAGCATAGATTAGTTTTGACTGTTCTAGAATTTAAGTGGAATCATACAGTGTATAGTCTGAATTATGGGGTCAAATATGTGTTTATTCAGTTTTATAAGACACTGCTATTCTTACTTACTACCTCTTGTGTTTCCTGAGCTCTGGTCCTTCAAGACCATAGGTTTCCTGAGTTTCACCTGCTCAGCATGGCATGGAATGTAGCTTGCCCTCAGAGTAGAAGCTGTAAAAATGGGAAACTCCCCAGGGCCCTTCATTCTTCCAAATGGCAACCACCTTCCAGTTTTTATCTGATTTAGGTAGCTCTCCTGTGCCTTCTGATACCTGTACACTTTTAAGTGTAGTTTATAGTTTTCATCTGCAGGAGGGGCTATTCAAACTAGAACCGATGAACCTAATCACTGAAGAATTTAAATGGAATTATTCTGGATTTCATTGGAGTTCATCAGATGACAGAAGGTTAAAGACTGAGTCATGGTTCTTCTGAAAATGGAATAGAAGGTGCCTTTTTCTTAGGGTAATTTCTGAAGAATCAACTTATGAATGAAGGCTTACATTTTGGAGAGAATTTTGACGTCCTCCAACTGTTTTGGGTGGTTGAAATAGCTGTCAAGAGCCCTCTAGGGAAATGGGCCACACAGGCGTGCAGACTGGTGAGCTGCACCAGTTCAGCAGCAAGCAGCACAGGTGGAAATGCTGCATGGAGCCTCGGATTAGTGTGGGACCTTTCAAAACATAGCCACAACTCTGGACCTGACAGTTGTGTATGTTGTTTGACCCAGTAGTTCTGCTTCTGGGAGTTTATCCTATGAATGCTATCAGACGTATTAAAAAATGACACATGTTCATTGTTTGTAATAGCACAAGATTGTCAATAGCCTGATAGAGAAAGAGATCTGTCTTATTTTCAGTCTCCTGTTGATTGTTTTCACAAGTTTGGCTGATTTATATAAGCTTCCAAGCCTGTGTAAAAACAAGATAATACTATCTCCTTGCAGGGTTTTGAGACACTTGTAGCTAATTCATCTAAAGCATCTGTCTTGTATTTGGCTCATCAGAGCAGATATTATAAAAAGTATAGGGTATTTTTGTTTTAAAGTAATTTTAGTATTGTTATACAAAGAAATAGTATGAGCACAGGCAGAGAGTTTGGATGTGCAAACTAATTTGGCTGGTGTGCAAGGTAGGCTTCATAGAAATAAAAACCACAAACTAAGGTTGGACCATATTTGTGGAGACTTTAAATGCCAAGTAAGAATTTGAATTTATTTTTTAAGGAATGAGAAACTAATGAAGGTGTTTTTTTTTTTTGTTTTTTTTTTTAAACTGAAGAGTGACGTGATTTCTAAGTAGTTGATAAAAATTACAGTGAAACTATTTTAAGAAGGGAATAAGAGAAAGACTTGGAAGTATTATGTAGGGTTGGGAGGCTGTTGCAAGAGTCCATTTTTTCAACAATGAAAGCATACACTCGAGTTTGTGGCCATGAATTTAGCAGGTGTAATAGAATTCTTTGGAAATGATTCAACATGATTTGATGATGACCTGATTGTTGGCAACAGAGGAGAGGATGAAGTCCAGGATGACTCCAGAATGTGAAGTTTAGCTTATCAGAGGACAGTGTATATTCAGAAACATAGGAGATACTGGATAAAGAATGATTAATTTGGGGTCATATTTGAGTGGCAATGCCCAAAACATTGTTGGTAATGCAAGTCTTGTGAGATGGATCTATCCTAGAGATTAAATACTGAGAAAGTAGACTAAGATGCCAGTTGAAATTAAGAATGTAATTGAGTTCTCCAGGGGGGGAAATGTAAAGTGAGATTAAGAGATAATGATGAAATAACCTAACCAAATACCCACATTGAGCAGTAAGGAAGAAGAAGAGGATCTGGTGACACAGACAGAGGAGGATCCTGTAAGGAACAGATGTGGAGATTCAGTGTCCCGTAAACCAAAGGGGAAACTTTCTAGCAGTGTCTAGTGGCCATAGTGAAATCCAAGTAAAAGACAACTGGGTTTGGGAGGCAGTGTGAGTTGGAAGCCAGGGTTGGAGGAACTGGAAGAAAGGTGAGGTCAAGGTGGTGAGTGCAGTGGGGTAGAACAGAACACTCATTGATGAAGCTCAACGATGAGAAGAAACAGGACTGTTGAGCTTGTCCGAATGGAGGGTTGCCAAGGGAAAAAGTATAATTTCCCAGGACTCAGGTGATCTGTTTGTGTGTTGCACAGGGCATATAGGAAAGAAGGACTTATTGTGAGTCTACATCCTATTTTGTAAATTGAGGAAAACGGCTAACTCACTTCTATGTGGAGAGATTGTGAGGAGTAAATAATCCCAATGATTGTTGAGTGCTTAGTGAGAAGCAGCAAACCAACAAGAAATATGGTAGCAGATGTGTTTCCAGTAATCAGGTGTGACTGTTTACGTCTGTTGCTGCTGCTTAGTGAAATTCGTCTTCACGCTTAAATGCAGTTGTTAATTTGTTAATAATTATGATTCATATGAAATGGAAATGACTGTCTCTGTTACTACTGTGGTAGTTATTAATGGAAGAACCTATTTTCAATCATTTTTTAGGGGGAAATCAAAACATGTCATAGATGAAGAAAATCATTTGCTTCCTGGAGCCTGTATTTTACGGAGGGAGGAAGAGAAGCTACTTTGTTTGCTGGAGAGATGCTGGGCACTCTGTTACTTGACCTCATTAGTCCTACTTACATCTGAGGCAGATCATGCTCAGACCTCAAATCCAGAACGCTTTGAAAACCATAAAGATTTTTTTGTAACTTGTTTGGCATCAAAACCTGAACTGAAATGACATGAGGCTCCTTTTACAGTTTTACCTATGAAGTAAAGTCTATGTAGGTATTATCAGCAGTAGTCTTCACTTCTCTCACTTAGTATGAGCATTTAAATGTTTTTCACCGGAAATAGTAATGTCTTTGATTACTTGGTGTTCCCAGACCATCCTGAAGGTATCATGTAATACATGGTAGTGTATAGCATAACCTTCTAAAGTCCCAAACCTTCTGAATTCTGAAACTCAAAGTTTTTTAGTAGATCATTGGGTTTGATCCTGGGACTTTCTGCTTCTGAAGATGGTTTTGCTCCCTGCTGTGTCATTCTGCCCAGTGCTGGGGGCCAGAAAATCATTTTATATTTATAGATTTTGTTTTAGTTGTTGTTCTGAAATGTACTGGGGATTTTGTTTCTTCTTTTCAGGTATTGGTGGGACTCACAGACATAGAAATGTGGGAAGAAATTTATACTCACAGATCTCTAGCAAGAGGGCAGAGCACACCACAGGTGGGGAAGCCCCCGGTGGTCCAGGGGCAGAAGGAGCCAGGAAAGGTACAGGCAGAAGTTCTGGGTTGTCAGGGGATGGAATGGGCGAGGGAGGGTTGGGCAAGCTAGGGAAGTTTAAGATTGGATAGTAGAGATAAATTTCAGTTCTCTCATTGTGTCTTACCTGGCTGTGGGGTGACGAGGACAGAGGATATTTATTGCCTCTTGGAGTGTAGACGAGATGGTTCAAAGCCCTGGCTCTGGATTGGTTTGCATGTCAAAGTTGTGCTCACAGGCAAGTTGTTTGCTCTCTCTAGGAATTAGCTGGACCTGGGTGGGGCAGTCTTTCAGGATTAGCAAGGCCTGCAAGATGTCAAAGGGTAAAATCCATCATACGGTTTTACGTATGAAGTAAAGTCTATGTAGATATTATTTACTTGGATTAAACATTTGTATTTTAGGGCAATGATTTTCACTCTTAGTAAAAATAATGACGACCCTTGAGATAACTCTGTGAGGACGATTTTTGTCATTACTTTGAGCTCATGAAAATTAACTATGTATTCTTTTTTGCCTACTACAAGTTTCATATTCAATTATGTATGTTGCAAAACTTTAATGACCATTTTGTGAGTTCTATTTCTGATATAACTGTTTTAAAAATAAACCTACTGGAGTTTATGAATCCAAATTTGGCATCAATTTTGATTCCTCTCCTCAAAGATGTCTCCTGGAGACTATGCCTTCATTCCAGTTATGTCATCATTTTCTGTTTTGTTGTGATTTTTGCTTTGAAATTCTCTGCAGGTCTGTAGTAAATTCTTCAGACTATCTTCAGTGGTGACATATCCTCTCCCCTAAGGATGCTTCGGTATTTGGATATAGGCAAATGCACACTAAATAAAGCAGAAGATTGAATTGACATCATAAAAAGTTACTAGTTGTTACTTGAAAAAAGTTGTTATTAGAAGAGAATCAACGGCAATGGGACTTAATCTTCCAAGTGGGTCTGAGATTGGCTCTAATCACAACGCCAAGAGGGAAGGTCCTCCAGTAGCTAGAGAAATAGCCTTCCTTCTGAGATAAGGGCTCCTAAGGGGCTTTTTTGAGAGAGACGGTGCTAATTTTGATGAGTGGGTTCAGATATTCCTGTTTGAAAATTGGCCTCTTTTTGTAGTAAAAAAGGGAAATATCTGAAGAAAATTAAAATGAGGATGGAAAAAACTACAGTTGCAACTGAAGGTTGCTTTGTTAATGATTATGAGAAGGGAAATTAACAGAAAAAAGTATTAATATGTTAAACAACTGAAATTTTTTTCCTCAAAGCAGGGGTCCTGAAGGGCTACTGGGCAGATATTGAATGGTGGAATGTACAAAGCAGGCATAAGTCAGAATGGCAGCCCTGGGTGTGTACGTGTGTGTCTGTAAAATATGTAATTTCTAGGCTCTAAATCTTTTTCAAATAGTCCAGAATTTTCAGCAGATTAAGCTTATATACTTTCTCTTGCTTTATTTTCTGGTATCTAAAATTTATAGCTTAACTCCTTCATCTTTCCATTTTTAATAATCTTCTAGGGTAATATTCACCAATTGTACACTTTTTGTTTCACTTTCATAATTATTTGTACAAACTTTGTGTTTTTAAATTATTTTTTTAGAGACTTTCTCTTGCCCTACTCTGTTTATTCCTAAAGTTCAAGGACTCTTACTCTTACCATGGGGCACTGTCTGGTTCAGAAAAACTTCACTAATGTTGGAGTGATGAAGGAATTAATTTGGAAATAGGCCTTGACATAAATAGCTTTTGATTAGAAAATACCTCTAAAACTGATTCCTTGAGAGGCCAGAGACTGACTGCTGGTCTATTTGGTTCATAGTGTTTGGAGAACACATAGGAAATGAGGTAGTTCTGTGCAGATGCAGTGGAGAAAGTGGAGTTGTTTTTCCTCTGTGAAATCATCCACAGGAAATTTTGAGTTCTAGGTCAGCCTCTGACACTTCACCCACTTAAGTGGCTCTTTACTCTCCCACATCTCCACTACCCAGACTATCAGCTCAACGTGGATTATACGAATGACTTAAATATTAGTTCAAGAAAGACATAATTAGGAAGGTAAATCTCCCCCCAAAACGTGGTGCATTAGCAAAATCCTGTATGTATGATATGTGGATCAGCAGTCTCCAATCTTTTTGTACCAGGGACCGTTTCACAGTTTCTCCGCAGATAGGGGTAGAAGGTTTTGGAGGCCATGTGACAGGTGGCAGAGCTGAGGTGGTGATGCCAGCCATGGGGCGTGGCTGTAAGGGCATGTGAAGCTTTGCTAAGCTGCCTGCCTCTCACCTCTGCTGTGTGCCTTGGTTCCCGACAGACCACAGACTGGTACTGGGCTGGGGCCCAACGGTTGGGGACTGCAGCTTTGGGTTATTCATTTAACATTCTCCTTCATTAATGCAGATCTTTAGAGTATTTTTTTTTTTTAAAGTTAAAGATTTACATTGTGATTGTGTATGGCTACCTGGTATTTGTCACTACGACCCTAAATGAATAGGATACATCCTTATTAAAACAAACTGTGTATGAACACAGATCTTGTTGGTAATGTCTCATATTAAAGCTTTGACTTTAATTAAAGGTTGTTTCTTCTATAAGTTTTTTTGTGAAAAATAAATTTTTAATGGTTGGGATATTTTAAAACATTTACACAATCAAGAAACTGATTTTCTATTTGTGGAGTGTGATGAAGAGGAATGTCCTCAGAAGGAACATCATGTTATCATGGTAACCCTCCCTTTGTACTCACAAAGCTGTTTTATCGCTGTCACCTTACTCATATAGTCGCCTTCCATATTAGCTATAATTGTTATACATAATTTTATAGCATGGTCTGCATCTTTAAAACTTAAAGACTGAGGCTTCAGATCATCCTCACTAATGTCTTTGGCATTTAACTTTGCAGCTGCACTAACAGAATTTCCCAAATATAAGTAACAAACAGCATACTCCTTCCAACTTAAGGGAATGTTGTTTTTTTAACATAGTTCCATGTGATGTGTGTTTAGACTTTCTTAAAAGGTCTTAAAGAATATTTTGAGGGTGGCGCCTGAGGCTCAAGGAGTAGGGCACCAGTCCCATACGCCGGAGGCGGCAGGTTCAAACCCAGCCCCGGCCAAAAACCACAAAAAAAAAAAAAAAAAGAATATTTTGAAACTATCTGTTGAAATCATCGAGAACTAAAATTGTGCACTTAGTAACTAGGACTGTCATACACATCCTCAGCAAAATAATGCATTTTTCTCCCCTCTGCATTTAGTTCTCTTGCAGCTGGCAAGTGATGCTTTGCCAAATGACATGACGTTGGCTCTGGCCTATCTCCTTGCCTTACCACAGGTATGTTTTCCCTTACCAATGAAGAAGAACTTAAAAATGAATAAACCAAACATCTATACCAGGATTTTTCACTGGTAAAGTTGTTTATTTTATGTCATTTTCTTCTGATAGTCCTTCCATAATGTTAGCTTAAGTTATAGTCATCTTTTACATGCATAGGGTCTGTCTTTGTAGTGCCTTCTGAATTTTAATATAGACAGTATTAAATTGAGTTGATATGATAGAAACTTTAGACCAAAATTCTTTAGAAATACCTGGAAATGAAATGGTTTATAGTGATCTTGCTAATTTCCTTTTGGCTGGGTTAATTCTATCATGTTCCCATCTAGGTGTTAGATGCTAACAAATGCTTTGAAAAGCAGTCACACTCTGCGTTGTGTCTCCAGCTGGCGGCTTACTATTACAGCCTACAGATCTATGCACGCTTGGCTCCATGTTTCAGTGACAAGTGCCATCCTCTTTATAGGGTAAGTCCTCATGGTTTCCATGATAATGAGCAGAGTTAAAGCTTTTCTAAAATAGCCGTAACATATGTTTATTTTTGTGAAGGGACTGATCTCCTTTATATCCAGAATGCACTCCAAGTGGCAGACAGTGCTCAGCTTTTCTGTGTTAAGGGAACTTGCCTTTCCGGGTATCAAGAAGAAGGAGACTACCCAGGTGCAGTGGCTCATGCCTGTAATCCTAGCACTCTGGGAGGCCGACACAAGTGGATTGCTTGAACTCAGAAGTTCCAGACCAGCCTGAGCAAGAGCAAGACCTCATCTCTACTAAAAATAGAAAAACGGGCGGTGCCTGTGGCTCAAAGGAGTAGGGTACCAGCTCCATATGCTGGAGGTGGTGGGTTCATACCCAGCCCCAGCCAAAAACTGCAAAAATAAATAAATTAATTAATTAATAAATTAATAAATAAATACATAAAATAAAAGTAGAAAAACTACCAGGAGTTGTGGCAGATGCCTATAGTTCCAGCTACTTGGGAGGCTAAGGCAAGAGGATCACATGAACCCAAGAGTTTGAGGTTGCTGTGAGCTATGATGCCATGGTACTATACCCAGGGCAGCAGAGTGAGACGCTATCTCAAAAAATGAAAAAAATGAAATAAAATAAAGTACAGTAAAATAAAATAAAAAAAATGAAGAAGTAGACTTTCTAATATTTATTATGAATACTAAGTTCTTAGTAAGAAAGGCTAAAACAGTAGGAGAGGCTAAATGGAGAACTTGCTTTTTAATTCACTTCTCAACAGGAAGATGGTTCTGTCCAATTTAGGGAACTGGGCAAAGTAATTCTTTGATAAATACTTCATTTTTATTTTTTTAAGCCAGAGATAGAAGAGTAATTGGACAGATGGAAAGTTAAAACTTAGTATTTCTGCTTGCCGCAGCTTCAGACAACTTTCACGTAACTTTATTGTTAATTTTTGAATGGAAACACCCAAGTGTGGCCTGAAGGTACACAACGTGCCTTCTTTTTTGTGGATGGGAAAGTGTTACAGATGTCACTGGAAAATCTCTCCAGGTTTACTTGTATAGACCTGCCTTAATTAATTGGCATTGGCAAATGATTTACTTTTGAATTGGATTGTTTTAAGAAAATTCCATTTTAAAAGTAGATAAACATAGAATTTTCAAATCCACTCTGTGCATAAATCCATGATCCAAATCTTAAAAACACAAGATTTTTCCTTCAGTGACCCAAAGGAAAATGTAAAGAAGTAATTTCAAATATGTTTCAAAGTTCTAGCTGCCTCAACTATCTATAACATATCTAAACACCTAGAAGCACGTGAAAACATTCCATTTGTGATAATAACTATGGCTTTCATTCAACTATTTTTATTTTTAAAAAGAGGAGAACCATCCACAGAACAGGTGAATGTCCCAAGCCACCATCATTATCCGGAGTGCATCTTCCTTAGGCCCAGTTTTAGTACTGTGATGACATTTGGTTAAGAAACAGGAACACTTTCTTTTTTTAACCAGTTGATACAAGTAGTACTTTATTTTGGAAATTTTCTTTTTGTAGCTATTGCTGCTTTGTACAATTGCTGATCTTACATGAAACGAGTATGCTGTAGTAATTTTGTTTTTATATCTCAGGTATGCTTTTATGTGAAATAAGAAATGTGTGTTGATGTATGTTGTAATTTAAAGGAATGAAGTATTAGGTAGAAAAGTGGTGAGTTTATTTCACCTTCATCTTTTCATTAGTGCTATATATACACACGAGTAGCAAATAATTTGCTCTGAAACTCTGTGTTGAAAAAGCGAAGCTTTACATTGAACAAATGCATTGTTCCTTATTGTAAAGTTGATTTTTGTTCCCCCCAAAATCAGTTGAGTTTTCAAAGTGTATTTGACTGGAATCTCTAGGTGGATATCGCTGAAATGGGATGTCTCTGCTGAAGTAGGATCTCAGCTATCAGTTCAGTTTATGTCACCGGTATTAAGGTTGTGCTGTGTACCTCGTGTGGTGCTGTTCCTTTCCTGGGTTCAGAGGCTCAAAGGCTTCCGTCAGTCAGCATCCCTGTCACTCACAATCCTCAGGTGTGCCACCCTCTCTGCAGAGCCCTGGGGTGGGAAGGCGAATGTGGTGGGTGCCTAACTTCAGGACCCCACCGCTTGCCTAAATCCGCGTGAGTCAGTGGTATAAAGTGGTTTAGAGTGGCTGCCAGCCAGAGAACAGAAGACAGGCAAAACAGATCACAAGTCGCAACTGTTAAGAAAGTCAGAAAGCTGGCGGCATTTTGGCCTGTGAACTTCAGTTTCATTTTCTAAAGACCTTAAATGAAAAAGTATTCTTAGAGGATAGTTCTAGTACAACTTATATTTTTCTGCTTTTCCCTGATAGTAAATTAATTTGTACTAAAAGTGAAAGAAAATTCCCAAAGCATGTACTGTTTGTGACAGTGGAAGAAAACTATTGAATTCCACCCCCACCTTTATATCCAGCCATCACTATTTCCTTCTGCAGTTACTGCAGTCACGCTCCATAACAAACTCCATCTAGGATCTTAACAGCTGGAGCCTGCAAAGAAATGAAATGTAACACTGAAGGATAAGGGTGAGGAGTGAAGGTGTCTAACCCCCTCTCCCCTCCCTCACTCCCCCTTCCCCCAACTTGAATGGAAATGAGCCCTATGTTGGTATATATTAGATCTTCTACTGGCTTTGTATTAGTGTTGAGTACATTGGATAATTGCTTTTCAATTCTTGTGATACTTTACTAAGAAGAATGTGTTTTAACTCCATCCAGGTTAATACAAAAGATGTGAAGTCACGGTCTTTTTTATGGCTGCATAGTATTCCATGGTATGCATATACCACAATTAGTTAATCCATTCCTGAGTTGATGGGCACTGATTTTCACATCTTGATGATTGTAAATTGAGCTGCAATAAACAGTCTAGTGCAAATTCCTTATGATAAAATGATTTTTTTTTCTTCTGGATAGATGCCTAGAAGTGGGATTGCAGGGTCAAATGGAAGATCTAATTTGAGTTCTTTGAGGATTCTCCATACTTCTTTCCAAAAAGGCTGTGTTAGTTTACAATCCCACCAGCAGTGTTCCCTCTCTCCACATCCATGCCAGTATCTACAACTTCAGGACTTTGTGATGTGGGATAATCTTACTGGGGTTAGGTGATATCTCAGGGTGATTTTGATTTGCATTTCTCTGATGATTAAGGACAGTGAACATTTTTTCATATGTTTGTTAGCCATTTGTCTGTCTTGCTTATAGAGGGTTCTGTTCATGTCCCTTGACCAGCGATAGATGTGATTGTTAGTTATTTTTTTTGTTGATTAATTTGAGTTCTCTGTAGATCTTAGTTATCAAGCCTTTATCAGATCCATAATATGCAAATATCTTTTCCCATCTGAAGGTTGTCTGTTTGCTTTGATTATTGTGTCCTTAGCTGTGCAGAAGCTTTTCAATTTAATTAACTGCCATTTGTTTATTTTTTTGTTGTTGTTGTAATTGTCACAGAAGTCTTCTTCATAAAATCTTTCCCCAGACCAGTATCTTCAAGAGTTTTCCCAACAATTTCTTCAAGGATTTTTGTCGTTTCATGAAATATAAATCTTTTATCCATCTCGAATCAATTTTTGTAAGTGGTGAAAGTTGCGAGTCCAGTTTCAGTCTTTTACATGTGGTTATCTAGTTCTCCCAGTACCATTTATTGAATAGGGATTCTTTTGCCAGTGTATGTTCTTGTTTGGTCTACCAAATATCAGGTGGCTGGAAGATGTTACTTTCATCTCATGGTTTTCTATTTAGCTCCAAATGTCAGTGTCTCTATTTTTGTGTCAATACCATGCTGTTTTGATCACTATGGATTTGTATTGTAGCTGAAAGTCTGGTTGGTTGATTCCCCTCGCTTTTATTTTTATTATTATTACTAAGAATTGGCTTGGTTATACAGGTTTTTTTTCTGGTTCCATACAAAACAAAGAACTATTTTTTTCCAAATCTTCAAAGTATGATGTTGCTATTTTAATGGGGATTGAGTTGAATCTGTTGTTTGCCTTGGGACATATAGACATTTTAACAGTATGGATTCTTCCCAGCCAGGAGCATGGCCTATTCTTCTGTTTGTTAATGTCTTCTGCTATTTCTTTTCTTAGGGTTTCATAATTCTCTTTATAAGGATCCTTCACCTCTTTTGTTAGGTATATTCCTAGGTATTTCATTTTTTTGAAGCTACTGTGTAGGAAATTATGTCTTTTTTTTGGAATTATGTCTTTGATTAGCTTCTCAACTTGGCTGATTCCTGTTTTTTCTTTCCAGTTTTTGTTAACCACTATTTCTGCCCTTTGACTCTTGGTCTGGTTCCCATTGCTTTTCCTAGCTCTTAGCCTCTGGTACCAGGTTGTCACACTACCCACCAATCTTGTAGCAGTTCCTGCTATCTGCCACCATTCCCTTTCTGGGCCCAATAGCTAGCTGTCTTATATTTATCATGTGACTTCTTCATGCCAGGCAATGTTCTGGTGGAAGCAATAGCGAAGATATTAATTAAGCCCTCACTCTTGTAGAACTTAAATTTTACTGAGAAAAGAGCCACTGTATGCAAGACAAGTAGTAAAATATTTAAAATAAATAAAATACACTCAAGGTCATTGCTTCGGGAAGCAATATTATAGCTTCATGAGAATAGAAGTTAATGTTGTCCATGGGCCCATGGTGATGTCTCAACACATGATTTCTGACTTCTCAGCTGCTCTGGACAGAAACTGATGTGCTCTCCAAGAGACAGTACATGGACAGGTCACAAGCCAGCCAGTTCTCCAAGGCAACTGGAGACTTACTGGCAAGTCTATGGAAATCATTTAATTTGAGTCTAAAAGAATGAAGAGTTAAAAAGCATCCAGAATTTTTTTTTCTTCCATAGGAAGCAGAGATTCTGAAACTCTTCCAAACAGACAGATGGGTTAAGAGTGTGGGGAGCCAGGCACCATGGCTCTGGGAGGTCAAGGCAGGTGGATTTCTTGAGCTCAGGAGTTTGTGACTGGGCTGAGCAAAAGTAAGACCTGGTGTCTACTAAAAATAGAAAAACTATCTGGGCATAGTGGAAAAACTAGCTGGTGCATATGGTCCCAGCTCTACTTGGGAGACTGAGGCAAGAGGATCGCTTGAGCTCAAGAGTTTGAGGTTGCTGTGAGATATGATGGCCCAGGCACTCAACCCAGGGAGAGAGTGAGACTGTTTCAAAAAAAAAAAAATAAAAAGAGGAAGTATAAGGAAGTCACCACCTCTCCTTTTCACCTCCCCACCTCTGTCCCTACCTCAATTCAGTCTTCCATTGTTCCTCACCTGAACTACCATGGCAACCTCTTAAACATCACTTTCTCTTCATTTTTGTTACTTTTGTGTTTTTTCCCCAAACAAGTGCTAGGTTGTCTTTCTCAAGTGGAGATCAGCTCATCCTCCTGCCACTGCCCCCACAAGGTCTGCACATCCCCGTGGCCTCTGTTTCTCCATCTTCATCGTTCCTTGTTCCAGCCTCACCAAACTGCTTATAACCCTGGGCCTTCTGTTTCCTGGTCTCCAAGCACGTTGCACTCCCTGTCTGTAATCTTGTGCCCGGATTCCTTTGCTTAGGTACTTGGCTCAGGTGGGAGCTCACAGGAAGCTTTCTTCCAGGCCCCCAGCTGGGCTGTCTACTCCCACATGTGTTTGTGCCTCCCTGTACTTAGGTTTGTTGTAGCATGTGCCCTCTGTTGTTTGAGGTTACATACTCTACGTCTCCCTAGGTAATGAACTGTTTGAGGGCAGTATCTATGGTATTTTGGGGGTTTCCTAGTGCTTAGAGCAAGAGAACCTGGAATATAAAGGGTGGTAGACAAATGTTCACTGGGTAGATGACTGAAAATCCATGAATAACTCTTCCTTACATCTGAGATCGTTGAAGTGTGTGTGTGTGCGCGCGTGTGCATTTTCATCACATTGTCATGTGAGTTTGTTATGCTAGGCAGTGTTCTGGAGGAAACAGCAGGGAACCAAAGTACAGTAGAACCTCTGTAAGTTGACCACCCAAGCGACTGTACCAAACTGGTCAACCTATGAAGGTGGTCGACATAAGGAACTAGGCCAGCGGTTCTCATCCTGTGGGTTGTGACCCCTTTGTAACAATGAAAATACATCGTGGCTTTAGGAAGGTTGAGAACCACTGAACTAGGCATACCGTACTACTGATACAAATGTGTGGTGCATGTCTGGTCTGTGAAAACCAGTCAACTTCAGGAGATGGTCAGTGTAGGGAGGTGGCCAACTACGGAGGTTTTCAGCCTTATAGGACTTACATTGAGGAAAGAGGTACTATTCACAAAACAAGTAAATAAAATAAATATATGCTGTGCTAGATGGTAGTAAGAACTATTAAAAAGATTAAAGGAATGGGCAGAGAGAGTGAGTTAGTTTATAGTTTACTGAAATAGGGTCAGAGAAGGCTTGCACTAAGAAGATGACATTTGAATAAAGAGGAGAGGGCACAGCAGCCCCTTGTAGATGCCTGGGGAAGGGCGATTTCAGCGAATACCAGTGACAAAGGCTTGGAAGTGTCACTGTGCCTGCTGTAGGAACTGTGGTATTTTTTCAAAAAGCGTTTGTGATCATGTTAAAATTTTGCCATATAAAATTCAAAGCATAGAGGAGATCTGACTCTAGGAAAGGACAGAACTACAGCCAGTGGCCAGACTTCTTTGTGACCTGTGGGGCTTTTCTCCTATCTGACTCACATAGTGTCAGGCAGGGGGGTGACAGCAGCCATCAGCTTGTTTATGGGAGCTGTCAGACTAACCCTGAGAAGGCACTGGGCTGTCTTAAGGTGCCTTCACATTCGTTCTGCCATTTGATCCTTTGAGCAACCCCATTTTGCAGAGGAGAAATCTTCTCTGGAGAAGATAAGACTCAGAAATGTGGTTACTTGCTCAAGATTACTCTGGTAGAAAGTGACATCTTGTCACTTAGAGCGCCTGCTTCCAGGTTTTACCTGCTTTGTACTTGGCCGTGCAGTGCTCTAGCTATTTTCCAAAGAAACAGTGTCACTCTTTGGGACCTGAGTGATCTCTGCGGCATGCACGGCCAATGGGTAGTTGTCAGCAGGGTATTTCCAGGTATGCTCTGTGTCAACCAGTTAAATCTAAACTCCTGACTACGGCAGGTGAGACCCTCGGTGAACTCGCTGCCCTTTTGTACCCCTCTAGCTGTGTTTCTTGACACTACCACTTTAAAGTTGATGCTCTGGATACTTTGAACGTAGGTTTCTCTGAATTTCCCATCCTTTGCTGTGTCTCTGTGTATGTGCAGATGTAATCTCCCCTGCCTGGAATACCTCCTCCTCCTCCTCACCGGGACAGACAAGTCTGAGCCCAGAGATACCCTCTGTAACCTCCCCTGCCTCCCCGCAGATCTCGGCCCTCTTCCCTTTGTGTGTACACCTGGGGAGCAGTTCTTGTTAGGGCATTACAGTCGGTGCACATTTCTCTGCTTTCAATGTGGTGACCTTATTTGGGGACAGGTATTCTGTTTCTTCTGGCATCCTCACTGCTCACCCACGGCAGTCACTCAGTGGCTGTGGATTGGCATGCAAATAAGTTCAAGAATCATGTCAAGTGCTGTGTGTCAGGACAGGCTTGAGATTTCAAGTTTGCTGGTGTGAGTCCTGATCCTCTTGGATTTGAGAGAAACACGGGTGGGCACAATAGCTGGATGTTTTAAGTACATAAGAGTTTCCCATTTACTGCCTAATGGCTTATTATTTGAGTATTGTCAGCCTCTTCCTCTGCACAAAATAGTACTGCTGGGTTTGTAATTAAATATGACAAACTCCTGATGAATCATCTTGGAAACTGAAAAGTGGTTTCGATTTGTTGCCTACACATAATAACACCCAGTGAGGCTCAGCTTTCACTCAGTCGTCAGTTCAGCTTGTTTCTACTTCCATGGTCTTTTCTTATTTTCTCTTTCCACACCCTGGAGTTATGTGCTGCAGGAGTGTGAGCTCGGGGAGATGACAGCTTCGCGTGAGGGTATTGATGTAATTTGTGGGGTTATTTCTGATACAAGGCCTGAGCTTAAAGGGCTGCCTTCCAGCAAAGGCTCTTGGAATTGGACAGCACACAGGTGTCTTTGGAGCTGCTACCCTGCTTGCCTACATTTTTCTATTCAGTTTTGTATAGTGATTGGCAAATAGAGAGAATTTTATCTTCTAGTATTTTCCTAATTAACTCATTTTTTTATGGTTGAAAATAATGCACACAGGACCCCAAAACTCCAGTGCTAAAATGGATATACCAGAAAAGGTCAGTGTGTCCTTTTCTTATCAGTCCAGAAATGGTTTATGCCTCTGCATCTTTGTATAACTACATTTTAGACAAGTTTAAGGAAAGTATGTACATTGTTCTTTTTTTACCTTGATTTTGTAGTTAATTGTACCTTGATTTTTTTCACTTATATCTTACTTTCATAAATAACATAAATGTATCTTGAAGCGTGATCTACCTAGCATTCTTTTAGAAAAGTTTTCAGAAGAGAAAATCAGTTAACAATGGAAACATGTCCTCTAGTTTTATAGGCTAGGGAAGCAAACTCAGCAGGGGATGAAATTCAAAACTTTATGGTAGACTATTTCTAAAATGTGTTTTTTTAAGCTACTAATTGAAAATACTAAGTAGAAAATTATCTCAGGCAAAATAACAACCCTAGAGGGGAAACACACCACCTGTTTAAAACTTTCCAAATAATATTACCAAGAAATGGAGACTATTAAACCAGAATGGATTAATTACCTCTGCTAGTAAGCCGTAGATTAAGTCATTGAGCATTCTGTTGTCATGAATATTTATGCATGTTTTGTTTTTACAGGGATTTGACCATATTCTTTCAAGAAATCATATTTTCTTCACCCACCTTGAAGTTGCCAAGTTTTGGGCAGGGGGAAATAGAATAATTTAACTCTTCACAATTTTCATTTTAATTCTTAATGGCTTTTTTTTTTTTTTTGCTGTTAGTTTCTGCAGCATGTGATGTTTTGCCTAGATTTAGAAGCTACCCATAAAGCTCTTCACAATCTTCTTAGGGGCTAAAAACTTTCATACCCATGGATCATGTCACTGGCTGAGGTAGGAAAAGAGGGAGAGAAGTTTGAATGTGTTCTAAACAAATCCTGGGTGATTTCAGGTGCGAAGCTGGATGTAGACCATTTCTGGAGACCTGTTCGGCAGTGTGGGGAGAAGGGTGGGGAGCCAGGCAGTTTGACCCCCTCCCCACTGCAGGACCACAGCTCTGGAAGCTTCAAGCACAGATTGGGCATCTGCAGAACAGGAACAGTGGCCTGGTGTGAGGGCCAAATGAAAATCATGTGAAAGCACTTTAGAACCTTTCAATGTTGTGCACTTGTGTGGGTGAACAAAGGACTATGAAATAAAGTGTTGAGGTGAATGGGAGATGCTTTAGAATATTTTAAGAAAAGATATGATAAGCTCAGGGGAAGAATTTTTTATGAAAATTTAAATCGAATGTTGGAAACAATCATAACCAGTGAAGTTTCTTGAGGAAGAGATGAAAAGAGGCAGTGACAATGATAAGAAAATAATTTGCATGGGATGCTAGAACTTTGGTCAGCCATTCAGTCTCATTTAATCTTTATGCAGACCCAGAAGAAATTGCTTCAATTTTAGAAATGGAAAACTTGAAACTCGGGAGGGAAAAACTGGTAATCCAGGTCTTTGATGCCAATTCCCACGTTTTCCTTCCGTAACTAATTTTATTTTTATTGGAGGCCTTTGTGAGACATTATCAGCATTGTTTTACACAATAAATTAAAGCACTAAAAATCTTCCTGTATACTTAACAAATATTTGATGATCCATAAACTTGTAGACAGTAACCTGTCACCAAGAAATTAATACAATGCCCCTATTCACTACCCTATTACGACAGAATTTTAAAAGGAAAAATAATATATCGGGGACTTGAACAAGAAATGGTGTTCTTTCTTGTGATTCTGAAACATTATTATTATTAAAGAATTAAAATGAGAGACTTGGAAATACAGCTGAGATTGGATATCCTGTTGAAAATCTACCTTTGTGTGTGTGCTGTGGGCATTTGTATTCACATACACACATGTATGGGATGAAAAAAGAAATGTATGTGTGAAAAAAGTCTACCTAGAATAATAGAATGACAGTACTAAAATCTGTCATTGAAAGTCTATCATTTGTAAAAGGACTCTTATGCCAAATATTATTTACATTTAGTGGGAGCTGTATATACTCTGGTCTAATCAATAAGCTTTATAATTTTAAGCAATTTCCTTCCCTACATGCCAAATATAAAAGGATGGTTCTTGGGAAGTATTATCCTTAGGAATCACATCACTGCTTTGCCACTTACCAGCTTAATTACCTCAGACAAGTTACTTAACTCCTCATTCATCTGTAAAACAGAGATAATGTTATACGACCACCAGTTTTGATTGCCCGTTGCTTGGTGACAGACCAATGCACTGAAACATTGAGTGTTGCGGCCACCAAGTGAGGAGGTAGGAGGGAACCTCAAACCTGCCTCTCTGATGGGTCTCACACTGGGGGTTTTATAAGAATTTGGGGATGGTGGTAAAGGGGCTTGCTGACTGATTGAGAAGTGAGGGGTAAAGTCATGGGACAACGACGAAGAAACCAGGTCCGCAGAGAGGGTCATTACACTGGCTGGTGTCAGTGAACTCACTAGATTGCAGGATCTGGATAATATCTCACTCAGATGGAAAACTTTGTAGTTTCCTACATTAAAGATATTAAGTGTATCTTAATTAAAGAAATGATTAAGAGCTGGGCAGGTGGCTCATGCCGATAAAACCTAGCCCTCTGGGAGGCTGAGGCTGGAGGATTGCTTGAGCTCAGGAGTTGGCAACCAGCCTGAGCAGGAGTGAGACCCCATAGTCTTAGCTACTCAGGAGTCTGAGGCAAGAGGATCACTGGAGCCCAGGAGTTAGAGTTTCCTGTGAACTATGATGATGTCACAGGACACTAGCCTGGGGCAACAGAATGGACTCTGTTTCAAAAAAAAAAAAAAAAAAAAGAAATGGTTAAGGGAAACTATGGTGCCTCGTGACAGAAGGCTATTATAAGGAAAAGGGCTAAAAGTAATTTTAAGGAAGTGTGTTAAAGGGCAAGTTGTTTTGTGCTTAACTATGTTTCTATTTGAAGTCTGTATTTTTATACCATAACATTTGGTTTTTCTTTTAGACAGTTTCAAGGAGACTAAGAGAGGCCTGTCCAACACGATTGTTTATTAAGTAAGACCCAGTACATGGATGTTTAGCACTAGGATGTTTGATCCTGAAGACTGAAATACTGGATTTTGGGTTTTAAATAGTTTTTATGAAAAGTGATGTGATACTGTGAAGTATATATTTGGTCTTCATCCCCCTTTCCTTGGATACAACTGCTAAATATCCTTGGAATTTCCAAAGTGCTGTCTTTTTGTGTGCTAGTACTGATAGCTTCAGGAAGGGGGCTTATCACAACAGAGACTAAGGCATTATTAGAAGGTTGGGACTTCTCGCATCCCTCCAACGTCCAGGGAGGGGACAGTGAAAGTTAAAATGATCACCAATGGCAAATGGTTTAATCAGTCTTGCTTATGTAATGAAGCCTTGTAAAAACTCAAGAGGACAGGGTTTAGAGAGCTTCTGGACAGCTGACATTGTGAATGTTTCTTGAGGATGGTGCTCCAGGAGAGAGCGTAGAAGCCCCAAACCTCACCCCATTCGTTCATCCCTGTATCTTTATCCTGTGTAATATCCTTTGCAATTAACCAGTTAGCATAAGTTACATGTTTCCTTGAGTCCTGTAAACTGATCCAGCAAATTAATCTAACTCAAGAAAGGGGTCATGGGAATGTTTCTGGCAATGGACATAGGAAAGAGGATCACACACCTCAGCTCTTAGTGTACCTGAGGGGTCATGGGAATGCTTTTGTTTTCTTTGTCAAAGATCACATGGCAATATGAGGCTAGTTTCATTTCTAGATTCTCTGTTCTGTTCCATAGATCTATGCTTCTGTTTTTATGCTAACACCATGCTGTTTTCATCACTATAGACTTAATAGTATAGCCTGAAGACTGGTAAAGTGATCCCTTAGATTTGTTATTATTTTGTAGAATTGTATTGGTTATTTGGGTTTTTCTGGTTCCATACAAAACATAGAACTGTTTTGTTTTTTTTTTTTAAGATCTTCAAAGTATGATATTGGTATTTTAATGGGTATTGCATTAAATCTAAAGATTGCTTTGGGTAGTATAGACATTTTAACAATGTTGATTCTTCCAAGCCAAGAGCCCAATATGTTCTTCCATCCATTAATATCCTCTGCAGTTTCTTTTCTCAGTATTTCTTAGTTCTGTCTGTGGACCTCTTTCACATTCTTAGTAAATACATTCCAAGGTATTTCATTTTCTTTCATGCTACTGTGAAGAGTATTATGTCTTTGATTTGATTCTCAGCTTGGTATTGTTGATGTGTATAAAGGCTGCTGATTTGTGTATCAATTCCAGGAATCTCACTGTGGAGTCCTTGGGGTTGTCTAAGTATAAGATCTTATCATCAGCAAAAAGTAATAGTTTGGCCTCTTCTGTTCTCATTTGAATATCCTTGATAACCTTGTCTTGTCTGATTGCACTGGCTAGGATGCCTAACACTATGTTGGATGGTAGTGGCAATAGCAGCCATCCGTGTCCGGTTCCAGTTCTAAGAGGGAATGCTTTTCAGTTTTTCTCTGTTCAATATGATGTTGGTTATTGGTTTGTCATAGATGGCTTCTATCAGTTTAAAATTGTCCCATCTATGCCAGCTTTCTATCAAAAAAGAATTCAAGAACATTTCTTTAATTGGTTTTTATCATAAAAGGATGCCAAATTTTGTCAAATGTTTTTCCTGCATCTATTGAGAGGATCATAAGGTCTTTTTTTTTTTTTTCTTCTGTTTATGTGGTGAATTACATTCATAGATACTCAATAAAATTATAGCAAATACAGTTAAGCTACACATCAAAAGAATAATTCATCATGACCAGTTGGGGTTCATCTCAGGGATGCAAGGCTGATTCAAGATGGACTATAAAAATGTAGTCCACTATGTCATTTCTTTCATGGGCAAAAGGAAATAATACATACTTTGTTGCCACATATGAATCTGAGGTTTTTTGTGGAGACGTGAAACTTCCAGCAGGATAAATAAGAGCCTGTGTAAATGTTTACAGTAATTATGCTCATTATTGCTACATGCTGCCATTTTGCAGTTCTGTTTTCCACTGACCTTAAGATTTGTTTCATAAATTGTATTAGAATACAGAGAGAACAGAAATGGGGGGTGTTGTACTACTGATGATCAGTGAAAAGTACGTAGGCCTGTCTTGCATACGTGTACCAAATCTTGGAGATGTTAGAAAATAAAACATCGAAAATGAATGTGGAACACACACTGTGAGGAATTACTGGTAGAATAGAGACGGCTGATTCCATGAGGACAGGGTGGAAACAGCGGCCTGGTAGAGAGGCCGTGTGGTTACACATGCAAGCAGCTTAGATGGCTGTAGCCTTTCCTACAGAGTGCATCGGACCAGTTTAGGCTGAGAAATTTAGCCTGAAACCACCAGTGAAAGTATGCATGTATATGTGAAGAAAAGCCTTCTTCATCGTTTTGGTGAACATGGGTTTGCTGGTGGAATGTCAATCTGGGGTTCTAGGATCTTCTTCAAAGAATAACTCAAAAGAGCTTTCCTGCCACCGTGAACCCTAATCTTTAGGTATTTGGTCTTGCTCTCTCTACAGCTGGGCAGGAAAGGTGCTGACCAGATGCAGTGAGAGGACAGCAGATAGCAGCAGAGCACACCCGTGGGACGGGGCAGGTGTAGATGGGCCGCTGGCCCTGAGCACCACCAGGGACCCAAAACTGCAGGGGTGGCTGTGCCCTTTTTATGGTTGAGGATGGTGCCCTAAAGTGTTTGGACATAGGCAGAAAGAGAATTGAGTTAAATTTCAGCCTCAGGTGCACTAAGAGCTGAGGTGTGTGATCCTCTTTCCTATGTCCATTGCCAGAAACACTTCATATGCAGCTGGTTCCCACATCACTCTCTATTAGCAGTTAGATTTGGTATTCACTCCATCAAGGAAAGGCCTTAGCACATTCTCTTCCCTTTACTGGATTCTGTCACTCTAGTTTTTGCTGGCCTCTTTACTACAGGTACCGGAGTACTTAGCCCAGTTACTAAGTCTTCCAGAAAAACTTTGTGACACTTGCCCCAGCCCAACTCCTTTGTATGCCCACAGTGCCCCATGCTTACTGCTGTCACCTTGTGTTACAGTTTGCCTGATTGTCTCTCCCAGTAGACTCCATTCCTGGAGGAAAGAGCTATATCCTCCTTGTATACCACTTGGTGCATAATGAGTGCACAAAAATAATATTTGTTGAATGGGTGAAAAGATAGTCCTACTGTAGGAAAGTTAGTCTTCAAAGCCAGAGTAAGACTCTGTGTGCGCATAGAGGCAAGGGAAAAAATTAAACATGATAAAGTTGACTTTTATTCAAATCCACCTGCTAGAATTCAGGAGCATTTCTTTAATTGGTTTTTGTCAGTACTCCCAGGTTGTTCCTTAATAGCATCAAGAGAGAGACTGTCAGGCTAGGTTTGGTAATATAGACTCGACAATGACAAATCTCCTGTGTGCCTCAGAACAATGGCTCACACATTAGAAATGCTGACAGCTTGCTATAATTAGGAATGTGTTTCTGAGAACCAAAGGTAGAGTCTTGTTTTTTTTCTAATTTGCTTATATTAAAATATGTACCATGAATTCCCCCAAATTAGGATTGATTGAATTAATGCTGTTTAAGTATTATGCTCCATGTTAAGTAATTCCAGAATTATGGCTGAGTTGCTATTACTTTGTTGACACCCAGACTATAATATAAATAAATGTGGCCAGTTAATCACTTATTCTCCTTTCCTGTCAGTTGGATTCCAGGTTTTGTTCTGTTTGAATAATTTTGTTGTTAGAGAAGCTGCTAAGAGTCATAGAACGGTACCCTAGTGAGCGGAGTAAAATGAATTGGATGCTTTTTTATACAACTGGAAGTATTTATAATTCCAGGAAGAGGGTGAATTGTTTCTTCCAAGTTATCCGTGGAGAAAATATTTTCTTCTCAGCTGCCCATCCATTTATAGTGAGGTTACCGAACTGCAGCGTTTTTATTGAGAACACTTATGGTGGTCCATAGGAAACTTATCCAGAGGCAATGGTGATGAAAATTACTTCTACAATGAGTTACCATGAACACTCAGGTGATTGGGAAACAAATGTGTAAAGGTTTACGACAAGAATGTATTATATTTTAAAGTGGGTGGGGGTTTTTAACGTAGAAGAATAGTGCAAGGGACCAGAAAGCTGTGTCTAGGCCCAGTTCTGTGCCCCGTCTTTGTGGACTGCAAGGTGGGTGAAGCACCTCTGCAGCTGACTTCACAGAGCAGCGTGAGCCTTGTTAAATGGCAATAGTGGGTGAAGAGACAAACAGGTGCTCTGCAGACGTGGTCTTTTTTTCTTTGTTACAAATTACAAATTTGCTCATATTTGTATGATGTTTGTAAAATCTATTATTTTCTGTGCTGCTCATAGGCCGATCCTGAAGAGCTTATCAAGATGGTCACCAGGCACATAACTCGTCATGGACGTGAAGCCTGGCCTGAAGACCTTGTCTCACTGACCACACAGTTACACTACTACAATGAGCGTCTCCTGGATTTCACTCAAGCTCAAGTCCTTCAGGGCCTTGGGAAGGGTGTGGATGTGCAGCGGTTTACCACGGATGACCAGTATAAAAGGGAAACTATCCTTGGTCTAGCAGAGTAAGGGATACCTTTGTCTCAAAAGGGGTGGACTTATACCTTCAGAATCTGTTCAAAAAAGAAAAGTAAAGGTATAGAGGATGGCTTTAAACTTCAGAAGAACAGGTTGAATTATCAGGAATATTATTCACAGTTCTTTGAAAATACACATCTCTGATTACCATGAACAGGGCTTTCTTCCACTTCATCAGTCTTTTGTGGAACATGTGTGTCTTCCTAAACAGATCAATAGATGCAGACATTTTGACTATTTAAAAATATTTTCCTATGATTTTTAAATTATTATTTTAAAATAATGATTTTTAAGTTATAAAACTTTATTTTTTTTAAAGAAATTTCTATTTAAGTTTCCCATGATTTTGATAGTTCATTACCAAGATTATGACCTTGTAAGAGGTAATAGCATCTGGTCAGGGTTGAAAAGTGTGAAGCTTATGATAGAAATTTAAAAATAAATTGCCCTTTATTCCTGGCAAGAAATCTCACTTTGCAAAGTGCATTAAGTTTAATTTCTTCAGTATGTTAAAAATTAGATACAGGTGACTTAATAGCAGAAGAAAATCCAGAATTGCAATTCATGGTACCTGGGCTTCTAGAGAGAGAAGCCAGCTGGCTTTACTAGTCTCTGCTGTCAGAGAGAGGCAACTGCTATTTTTTCCTTTTGCCCCTTATTCCTGTTAAGGGAAGAGCAGACCTTTGTGTGAGATGGAAATTCAGTTCAAGTCCCAGTTGGAAGAATTGTTTTCTAGGTATGGAATTTCCTTTAGTTTTAGTATGGCTAAAACTAAAGGAAATTGCTTTTTCTTTTTGTAATTCAGATCAAAAGAGAAGTACTTACGTGTCAGAAGATGGGAAAGTGTGTTCCTTCACAACAGTTTTTAATGGCACGATTTATTGGGTGCTTACCATGAGTAAGACACTGCGCAAGTTATTCTGTAAAGTTTATTTTAGAGACATCTTTTACTCTTCAGAAGTGACCATATGAGATAAAATGATGCTCAGGCGTGCTGAAGCGCTGGCCTGGTGTTTCTATAGGCAGTGAGGACAGCAGCTGTGAGTGTTGTTTGGACTTGGTGCGTCTTCTCCGCAGCATCACGTGCCTTCCCCTATAATCGCTTCCATTACTGCGGGAGCAGCGGCATGCCATCCAGTGTAGGTTAAGAAACTAAGTTGTACCCACATTTAATAGTTATTGCTCTCTCCTGATAAATTACTTTAAAATAACAAGGACTGTCTTGATTATGGTAGTAGTGTGTATTATTTTTTAGCACTATCATTTACATTCTTGAGAAAGTCACAAACAAGCCTTGGTACCCGTTGATAATTTTACATTAGCCTGCACTTCTTCCCTATTAGAATATATCCAAGTTATCTTTAGATTAAGACAGAATATAGAGGTCAAAAGAAAGATAGTAGGAACAACCTACTGGTCTCAATTAAGAAAGGAAACATGGAATATTTTTTTTCTACTCTATTCTCCTGGAGGCTCATAATTTCATAGAATCATTTAATGTCTAATTTGAAAGTGACCTAAGAGATTGTTTAGTCCAATCTCCTCACTCTTTGGAAAAGGAATCTAAAAACCAAAGAGCTTTGAAGAGTTTCTTAAGGTCACACACCGTCAGTTGTTGAGCCTGAGTTTCTAACGGCCACGTCCAATGTTTTTGTTTGGGCGTTTTGTAATTCTTGCTACCATGTACATGGCTTCTTAGAGGAGGGTTGTTATGCAGAATACAAGTTTGTAAGGCAAGGCATGTCAATCATAATTTACATTTTGCTAGAGCTTTTGTCCTTTATTTTCTTTTTTTAAGTATCCAACTAGCATATATTATTTGAAGTCTATCCTAGAGGACAAATATATGCTTTTGACAAATATATAATAGATTCTTCCCTACAGTCTGTGGCTTAGAAAAATATACAGCAGTCTTTGAACGGCTTCTTTAAAGTGCCTCAATGTTTCCGTGGGTTTGCTGCTTTTGGAGATGGGATTTCGATGTTTTGGATACAAGATCCGTAAAGCCCTGCGTCCTCCTGTTTTCCAGCTCTCCTTTCACTTGTACACAATAGGATCATTCTTCATTATCTTATTCATTGTATCTCTCTAGCTCTATTTTAATGCCAGCTGTTTGCTATAAGGGCATTGTCTATTTCCTTTATTGTCTGTATGTCATAAATAAGACACGTACATTCTAAGGGTTCAGGCAGGGTAGCTTTGAAGAGGGCGTAACATTGTTTGAGTCCTTCCCACCTTTATCAAGTGATAGAAGATTTCAATACTTAGTGTGTCTCTGTGCCAAGCAGTGTGCCAGATTCTCGTAATAGAAAGGATGAGATAGTAACAGACCTCATTCCCAGGGAATTCCCATTCCTCCATGTGAAGATAGTACTCTGAAATTCTTCAGGAAGTAATTTCTGATTTAAACTGACCTAAACCATAGGCTGACAAACATAATCCTTGGCCTCTTTTTAATAGCCCACGACAAAAAATGCTTTTTATATTTTTAAAGGTTTCTGGGAAAGCAAACAAACAAAATAAATAAATAAAAACAAGGTTTTGCCACAGACTGTGTGGCAGTAAAGCCTGCAGTATATACCATGTGGCCCTTTTCAGAAAATGTTTGCCAACCCTTGGCTGATCAAGCACATAAATACCGTGGTTTCTTTAGCAAGGGAAAGACAGTCTTAGCAGTGCACCTTAATAATAACAGAAATTTCATTTCTGCTTCTGTATTTTTTCCCAAACCAACTAAGAATCTGTCTTGCATTTCTCTACTTAGGGGATATAGGGGTCTAGCAATACTCTTTCTAGGAATTGATGTGGCCATTTTCTTAGAAGTCCTTATATGCCTGGAGATCATCAGATCTGGCAGTGACTTTCCTGACTCTCTGTTGCCTGTAGAGGCGGGCGCAGGTCCCTTAGCGGCCTGAGGACCCTGCATTCCTCTCTGTGACAGCCTTTCTCCTCCACCTCCTGGAGAGGGGGGCACAGGTCCCTTAGCGGCCTGAGGACCCTGCATTCCTCTCTGTGACAGCCTTTCTCCTCCACCTCCTGGAGAGGGGGGCACAGGTCCCTTAGCGGCCTGAGGACCCTGCATTCCTCTCTGTGACAGCCTTTCTCCTCCACCTCCTGGAGAGGGGGGCACAGGTCCCTTAGCGGCCTGAGGACCCTGCGTTCCTCACTGTGACAGCCTTTCTCCTCCACCTCCTGGAGAGGGGGGCACAGGTCCCTTAGCGGCCTGAGGACCCTGCATTCCTCTCTGTGACAGCCTTTCTCCTCCACCTCCTGGAGAGGGGGACACAGGTCCCTTAGCGGCCTGAGGACCCTGCATTCCTCGCTGTGACAGCCTTTCTCCTCCACCTCCTGGAGTGGGGGGCACAGGTCCCTTAGCGGCCTGAGGACCCTGTGTTCCTTGCTGTGACAGCCTTTCTCCTCCACCTTCTGGAGAGGGGGGACACAGGTCCCTTAGCGGCCTGAGGACCCTGCATTCCTCTCTGTGACAGCCTTTCTCCTCCACCTCCTGGAGAGGGGGGCACAGGTCCCTTAGCGGCCTGAGGACCCTGCGTTCCTCGCTGTGACAGCCTTTCTCCTCCACCTTCTGGACACTCATCCGTGTCTTCTCCCCCTTGTCCAGCTTTGCTGAGTTAGTGCGTGTTTACTCTTCAGCTCACTTTGATCACTTTCTCCTCCTTTGGCACAGAGCTTTGTAGTCCTCTCTTAGCGCTATCACCACTGCATTTGTTGCTGGTTCACATCTCCTGTCTTGTTGCTTTTTATGTCCTAAAGCAGCCAGCTCAGTACCTGGCATGGTATAGAAAACATAAAAATCTGTTGAGTAACTAATCATGCTTTCTGATACCTACCCACAGGATAAGGATGCACTTTTTTTTTTTTTGCTGTGGGCTCCAGAGTCCAGATTAGTTTTTTCAAGTGCAGCACTAGTGGCATTTTGACTAGATGCTTCATTGCCGTTGGGGCTTCCTGTGCACTGTAGCGTGCTGGGCAGTCCCTGGCCCTGGCCCCTGCTCACTGGAGCTGGTTGTCATCTCCTCCTCTCCCTACTTGTCACATGTCCCCTGGGAGACAGAATTTACCCAGGAGGGAGAACCATTAGTTTAGACAAGTTCTTGGTAGATTACAAAGCAGTGAAAAAGGAACATTAAAATTCCTTTAAGAACTTCCCCCAAACTACTGTGAAGTGCTTTATTTAGGAGTATAACTGACTGCACCCCACTCCACTGGAGAGCAGCCCTAATGAACATTTTCTTTCCCTTTCCTGGGTCTGCTGAACATTCCTGAAGAACCCTGGAGGAAAACGTCTATAGCATTGCTCTTTCTCTGGCACAGAGGTACAGTGTCTCCCGCTGGGAAGTTTTTATGACCCACTTGGAGTTCCTGTTCACCGACAGTGGGTAAGCACACAATTCATGTGTATGCTTATTACCATGCCTTTGTTTTCACAGAGTATTTTAGAAGGATCTTGAAGTTGTAAAATAGAATTGCAATTTTGCTTTTCAGCTATGGTAGACTAGTATCTTGGTATAATCTCTCTTTGTACCTCTTTGATACACCAGTATTCTAACAATAGCCTTTTAGTTTTTGTTTTTCAGTAATAACAGCCTTGGATTAGATATTTCAGTATTCAATTCATGTATGTGTTCAAAGGTTTTTTCTTACATGTTAGGTACATACAGTGTTAGATATTAGGGTTACAATAGTGAGCAAAAGCAGGGATCTTAGCTATCTTTGAACTCACAGTGGGAGAGAGAGAGCTGATAATTAGTTAATGACAAAAGCAAATGTAAAATTAAAACTCTGACAAATGTTGTGTAATAGAGCCCAATTAGGGGGTTTGGCATAGTTAGGAAAGGCTTTTCTGAGGAAATAATTCATGACAAGAAACCTAAATAGTAAGTCAGAATTAACTGTGCAAGAAGGGAACCATTTTCTAAGTAGAGAATAGGGTAATTGCAAAAGCACTTTGGTTAGGAACATGATAAGCCTGAGGGACTGACAGATGGACAGTGTTACCGAGGTCCAGGGAGACAGGTGGCAGATGACACGAGATGAGACTGGTGAGGCAGAGGAGCCAGGCTCTATAGCAAGACCACAGAGGCCCTAGCAAGAGCTTTTGACATCTTCCTAAGATTAACAGTAGGCTGTAAGGATTTTGGTGAACAAGAGGGACATAATATGACCAGATATGCATTTTGATAAGATCACTTTGGCTACTGTTTTGAAAGATTTTAGGGAAGCCAGAATAGCCGTGTATACACCAGTTAGAGAGTTAGTGTGGTAACAGACCCCATGACAGATGACCATAGCTTAGAGGAGGGATTTGAAAGTTCAGATATAGGGGTGAATGAAAAGGGAGATGTTAAGAATCATTCCCAGATTCCTACTTGGCCCACCTGTTTGATGGTGGGCATTGTTCAGTGAGATGGGAACACTAGATGTGGTCAAGGAATTGTGAAAAGAGGGTGAAGAAAAGACAGGGAATGGGGGAATTACACATGCTAAACCCCCAAGAGAAAAGGTTAGATCAGTGGTTGGGTCATATAGACCTGGGATTCAGAAGAGAAGATGGAGCTGGGGATGCTAACTTGGGAGTCGCCTGCAAATGGATGATACATTTTGTGGATGTGCTTTGGGAAAGAACATGGAATGCAGAAAGGAGAAAGACTTAAGACAGATCTTGAGGGCCTTCCACATTTAATGGTAGAGGAAGAGCTGCTAGCAAAAGGAACAAAAAGAGAGCAGCAGAAGTTGGAGGAAACACAGAGACATTTTGTTTTAGGTAAGCATGTGCTGAAAGGGTTTAAAGAAGGTGAGGGGGTATTGAGTGGGGTCAAATCCTGCTGGTGGGTCAAGAAAGCCTTATAATTCTGCTCTTTACTTTGTATTACTTTGAAATTTTAACATCTACATTTTAAGTATTTCTCAAATTGCTACATGCATGGTAGTGTTATCTGTAATAAACATTGTACAGAGTTCATCATTTTGAGGCACAATAATATGTTCAAATAAATGCTTCTTATGAAATGCATATTGGCATTTAAAAATATCCTGGCATTTTATTAAATATCTTCTTTCTTTCCCTGAATGTTATATGAAAGGATGTCATGTCTGTACAAACAGGATGCTTCATTGGTCTCTGCATATGTTATAAATTATCAGGCAATCGAGTAACGGGCAAGACTGTTGCCGGCATGTCATTACACCTGATGGAGGTGCGATTATGCAGATATGCCACAATTACAAAAGCAGGAAATCATTACCTCCTGGCATCATTACTTGAGAGTGGCAAAGCACTTAATATTGATTTAGCAAGTGGTGTTGGGTGCTCCCTGTTCTTTACTTAAAAGGCAGCAGTTTGTCTTACTATTTAATCAAACTTGGTAACATAGTTATTTGAAATCAGCCTTGTTAACACAATAGAAATTGCCTAGCATTTATTTGTTGAGTCAATGCCCCTGGGAAGGTAAGAGGTAGAATCACGAGAAAAAGAACATTCTTTCCCTAGGGTTTTGTCTTCGCTATTCCTTTAAAATGTCATTTTCCCCCCGTGAAGTGTATTTCCCTGTAAGCGCACATTCCCCTCCTCCTGGTTGATTTTGAAGCTATTGCTGCAGCAGCACCTTTGCAGATAAGAGCAGGCAGAGACAGAGTTTGGCGAGGCAGCAACGCGTAGCATATAAAGTATGAGCCTTCACATGGAAACAGCTGGATCAAGTCCTGTTTGTGTCACTCCTGCTGGGGCTCCTTGGACAAGATAATTCGTTTTTCTGAAGCTTATTTCCCACAACTCTAAGTAAAGAGCAATAAATACTAAATTATTTACCAGTAAAATGTCTAATGTACAATACCTGACACACAGTTAATTGGTGCTTCGTTAATGGCAGGTATTCCTGGAATTTCACTCGTGCCAGAAAGAGATCATTCTCATAAACACCCACACTTGAGTTGCTGGTCTCCGTTTTCCCCCTTATTTTCTTTCTTTCATTTTTTTCTTCTTACAATTTTAAACATCAATGATGGCTTTGAGTGGCAGTGTGTGCCTGGAGTCACTTCCAACTAGCAGACAGGGGCTCTCTCAGCCTCTTGGTTCTACTGGGGCATGTTCAGCCCCTGAGCTCAAGTCTGAGTCATCAATCGTCCCTCACAGCAGACCTCGGGCTGTCTAGACACGCTGCTGTATTTTACAGACAACAGTAACTGCCAGTGTACATGGGGCCTCGTGACAACATGGATTTTAGAGCCAGTTTGCATTTCAGGATCCAAATCTACTGCCACAGCCACCAACTGTGTCGCTCTGAGCATGTTTCTTAATCCTCCTGAAGGACTGTTTTCTCAGTCAGGAGGACCGTTATCTTCACTTTGGAAGATCGTAAAGATTAGAGGAAATCTGTGTAAAGTGATGCTTCTACAATTATTTTCTGTTATTATTGCCGTTCATTCGTCTGATTCCATGAGTGTCTTTAAGTTTTGGACACGATCATTTTCAAATTCAAACAACACTTCCAGCTAATATAAGAGTCCTGTATTTATTCATTAAATGTCATTGTTATTTTGTTATTATACTATCTTTGTATTCCAAGCTTGGTTTAAGGTACTGAACAAGACAGATACCTCCTTTTCATCACTGAGCTTATATGCTGACCCTCCCCTCACACTCACACTCGAAAACAGACCAAATAAAGTTGTAGTAAATACCATAAAGGACCAGGCACCATGGAGCATGCCTATAATCCTAGCACTTTGGGAAGCTGAGGTAGGAGGATTGCTTGAGGCCAGGAGTTGGAGACCAGCCTGGCCAACGTAAGTGACAGCCTGTCTTTACAAAAAATAAAGAACATTAGCCCAGTGTGGTAGTGTATATCTATAATCCCAACTACTCAGGAGGCTGAGCCAGAAGGATTGTTTGAGCCCAAAAATTTGAGATTGTGGTGAGTTGAGACTGAGCCATTGTACTCCAACCTGGGTTACAGTGCCTCTAAAAAATAAACAACTAACTAACTAACTCACAGACACATAAACACAAACAAATGAGGTCTGACAATAAAATTCATGAACTCATCCTAGAAAAAGTGCTACATTGCTCAATAGCACTACAGTCACCTTCAGAGGACTCCCCTTGAGAAGCCATCCACTGATGTAGCACCTAGTCTACCCTTCAAAACAATTTTTAGAACTTGTCTTCTGGAATGATCATCAAAGCTATTGTATGAGGTCTGACAACTGAGTTTGTGAACTTGCCACCACACATTTATTTTCTTAGCACTGTACAAGCAACCCTGTAAGGTTTCATAACCTTGGTGTCAGTGTCTCAGGACTGTGTTCATGTTAAGGTGTGGCGGTGTCTTGCTGAATGGCATTCACTATTGTTGTTGCATGTCCTTGAGCACTATATGACAGTAGCTTTGGTGGTCATTCCAGAGAAAGAGTTCTAAAATTGCCTTGAAGGGTAGGCTAGGTGCTGGCATCAGTGTGTAGCTTCCTAAGGAGACATCAAAGGTGCCTGGAGTGATACTCAGCAGTGAAGTTTGTAGCATTTTTTTAAGGATGAGTTTGCAAACTTAATTGTCAGGCCTCATTATATAGAAAAATTAGCCAGGCGTGGGTGGCATGCTCCTATAGTCCAGCTACTCAGGAGTCCAAGGGAGAAAGATCTTTTGAATCCCAGAGTCTTAAGTGGCAATAAGCTATGATACTGCCACTGTTCTCCAGCCTGGGCAACACAATGAGAACAAGTCTGGGGAAAAAAAAAAAAAAATTAAAGTCAGGGCACAAGTAGCAGATAGGGAAGACCTCCCAGCCTCTCTTGGATGTGAAGAGAAAATAGGTCATCACCGAAGAATGGGGGAAAGGGTGTTCTAGGCAGATAAATAGAAAGGCAGGAAGGTTCTTGGTGGTTTTAAGTAAACTAAAGGAAAACCACTGTGGCTGGAACAGAGTCAGCAAAGAAGAGCTAAATAGGGGTCAGACTTGGTGACATTTTGCATCTTCATATTTGTTGTTTAAATAAGAAGGCAACATATCCTGCACTTTGATTTAATGCAGTATCTGCTTTTTGGTCACTCAGGTGGTTACCCACGTGATTTTTCTTGGGTTGCAAATATCCTGACACTTCTTTTTTTTTTCTTGTAGAGACAGAGTCTCACTTTATGGCCCTCGGTAGAGTGCCATGGCATCACACAGCTCACAGCAACCTCCAACTCCTGGGCTGAAGCGATTCTCTTGCCTCAGCCTCCTGAGTAGCTGGGACTACAGGCGCCCGCCACAACGCCCAGCTATTTTTTGGTTTGCAGTTCAGCCGGGGGCCAGGTTTGAACCCGCCACCCTCGGTATATGGGGCTGGCGCCTTACCGACTGAGCCACAGGTGCCGACATATATCCTGACACTTCTTCTGTCTTGGTTAGTTTAGTGTTGTCTCTTTCAGACACGTGGGTTGGGCTAGAGGGGAGTCCCCTGGTCAAAGGGACTCTGAATGTGCTGCGCTGTTTGTCAAATTCATATTTCCTGGTAGAATTCTTTTGTTCTCAGAGGCAAGAATGAGTAAGAGCAAGATACATCTGTGGTGAGTCGAGTAAACTATGATGCATCTGCCTTTTTCTGAATGGAAATAGAAGATACATAGAATTTTTGCCTGAAAGTTGGTGATGTTGACAAAGTTGAGCTGGATTGGTCTGATGTGGCTATAAAATTATAGTCTTAAAAAATGGAAAAAACTAATTATTACCCATTACCAAAATGGAAGTGACTCCTTTCATGTATCTGTAACCTTCATTTCCACGTTGTGATCTTCAACACTATTTTTCCCCTAATAGTCCAAAGCTCCTCCCGGTGGCACAAAATATAAACAAGAAGAGGCATTTTGGCTTTTTTGTATCCAGTGGAAAATGCTCAGGCTTTCAGTCTTCTAAGTGTTTCAGGCTATGGCTCTGTGGCCTTCCTATGTATTATGTATTCTTTTTTTTTTTTTTGGAGACAGAGCCTCAAGCTGTTGCCCTGGGTAGAGTGCGTGGCATCACAGCTCACAGCAACCTCCAACTCCTGGGCTGAAGCGATTCGATTCTCCTGCCTCTGCCTCCCAAGTAGCTGGGACTACAGGTACCCGCCACAATGCCTGGCTATTTTTTTTTTTTTTTTTTTTTTTGGTTGCAGCCATCATTGTTGTTTGGAGGGCCTGGGATGGATTCGAATCCACCAGCTCAGGTGTATGTGGCTGGCGCCTTAACTGCTTCTTGATAGATAAGTTGTTTTGTCTTTCTCATGTTAAGTTTTCTCCTCTGAAAAATGGTGATTTTCAGCCCATTTTGCAGAACTAATGTAAGACTAAGTGGATATATACAAAATACTTAATATGTAGTAGGTACTTAGAAAAATGTAGCCATAATTTTTAATTCTGGAAACAAGACTTAGTGAACCCATCTCATGGTGACTATTAGCCTAAGATTGAATATCTGATTTTTGAACAGTTATTTTTCAAGTCAATGGTGATATTAATTATAAGATATATAATTTGTAACAATTAGATGCTATAGTGCTTAGCACATAATAAGTGTTCAATAAATGATGTCTATTACTATTTCTATGCTATGGTGTTTCTTAAAAGAAACAACACGTTTTTTGTTAAAGAAGTAGTAATATCAGACTGTATAAGCCAGTCAGAATTGACATTGTGTGGAAAATTGGAAGGGTTAAAGTAATAAGGCTCTTTATGGAGGAACCAAAGCTGTACACAGGGCCGTCAACATCATCATTATGTTCGGATCACTCACCAAGTAGTGGTGTGACAACAAATAGACACCAAATAGATACTTGATACTGATTTTCCCTTCAACTATCTGGATAATATTGAAAAATTAGTTAAATTGTTTCTGAGTTTGTGGAACCACTTGACCAAAATGTTGGCAGAATTGAAAAATGCCATGATAATTTGACCACATTCTCCCTGAGTAATCATATGTTGAGCTATCGGGCAGCATTGCAGATCAAGTCGGCCATGTCAGACTCATTCTGAGTCCCTTGTGTGCTAAGTATCTTGGATCAATTTCCTTAGGCAGGAGTGATTACAATTTGGAAGGTAGACTTGGTGATGACGCTCATTTGAATTATAGATCTTCATGCTTTTAGGGTCAGTCTGTGGGGAAAATGCTTACAATCTACTGCGTCTGACCTGTGCTCAACATAGAATTTTAGTATGAAAATATCTGCTTTATTCAATAGTAGCAGAAAGCTGAAACTGAAAGGCCCAACTTGGAATCAGTCTCCGCCTCTCATTAATTCTGTGATTTTTGTTTAAGCCTTAGTTTCCTCAGAAAATGAAAGTAATATGTTCTTCCACGGAGAGGTATTATGAGAACTGTGTGGGGCGACAGAAGCAGAAATGCTGACAGATCGTCTGTGCTTTCTGGTTTTGTCATCCCCGCTGCCCTCTCCAGCCTTTCCCAGAAGCCTTCTTCCTCCTCCTCCTAAGCATTCCTTTCAGCCAGCTAATGCATTTATATTATCATTCAGTTCCAGGCTAAGTAAAGAAAAATGTATCGAAATAAATTTATTTTCTTATACAAATACAAAGTCTTTCAATATGTGGTATTCTTGAATCACATTTTTGGGTGATTGACAATTTGAATCCATTTCAGATCACCTTAATCGTGGGATTAGTACTAATAATGTGTTCCTTGTGCATTGAGTACACCTAATGCTAGCTTCTCCCTGTAGTTGATGTCTGAAAGTTAAATATGCACTATAGATATAAGCCGCTTTATAGCTGAAAGTTAGTTCAGGAAGAAGCACTTAAACAGGTTTTAAGGGTAATCATTAACTTGATTAGTGAAACGTCCTCAGTGTTTTTGTGGTATTTCATTTTACTCTCTTGAATGTGAGTTCTTTGAAATTGGTTTCTAGGCAGTGATTTCATTTCTTCCTCCAAAGGGAGGGTAACAGTTTCTTTCAGTGGAAACTATTAACATGGATTATTGATTACTGGCATCTATAAAAGATCTTAGCACATTGTAATTTACTGAAAAGGGAGGTTTTGGTGTTTATCATGTGTCAGTAAAAGTATTCCAGTGTCTGCCGTGACAAGATAATTAGGTAAAATTGCTTATCAGGCCAATTGAATTGTAGGCGCAGAAGAATAAGTCGGTGGGCACCGGGAAAAGGATTGTTGATTGAGAGACTATGCTCAGAATCAAGAAGTCAAACACAGATGTACTAAATCACAGATGTTCAGAATCAAGTCAAACACGGATGTTATGATTTAGTCACCGTCCATTTGGTAGATGGTCTGTCTCAAATACTCCGTTTATCAGGTGTTAGGAAAGGAGTATGACAGGACAACTCTTTCAGATTATTGCTGCTAGGAGAGAGAACTCATTTCTCACAGAAATGAATTACAGAAAGAATTTTGTATTTGATGTGTTTCTTCTTGTGGGTGCTTCACCTTCATGAATTGATGGCTGCTTTGTGATGTTGTGAACAGGCACACACCTGGTCCTGGACAAGTCACGTAACCTATCTGGGGGGCAGCTGTAATTTATCTAGCAAGTAATCAACGCAGCAAATGCAGTTTCGTTTTCCCTCTTCCATGTGGCACGTTGTTCTGCCTGCAAATCTTTGTCAGTAAGAATCATCTTAATAGACCGATATAGTTTCTTATTTGTTGCTGTGTTATGTTGTTTAATTTGGCAAATTATGAAGGGACATCAAAAATCCCCGATTCACCGTCCTGCACCACTGTGCACACAATATCTTTCAGGGACAACTTCACACACTTTGAATAGTGATTGCAGCAAGACTGTTTTCTGACCAGCCAGCCATTATACTCACTGTTCTTGTATGAGCCTTCTGCTTTCTTGTCTTGATACTTCTGTTCACTCGATTTCTGCTTCTTTGCCTTCCACAATGCCAATCTCAAGTCCTTTTTTCATTAAGGTTGCCACCATCATTGATTCCTTCTTCCTCCCCAGTCATAGCTTTTAGTGATCCTACTCTTGATTGGACTATAATTGTGTACCCTTTGTCAACAATACCATTGTTTTACATCAAGTGTTTATTATAACTAGACTGGGTTTTCAAGCCTGGATGAAAGCTCCATGCTGGACCAGCTCTTCATATCCTCCCCAGTGCGGAGCACAGTGCCTGTGCACAGGGACCCCTCATCTTTGCTCATTCACTGTCCATTTGGCATTCATAAGACACATTATTGGATATTTCCTTTGTATTATATACTGGTCTTTTGTTTTGAAAAACTAAAGATAAAGATGATGTGATATGATCTATGCCTTTAAGCAGAACCCAGTCTAGTGAGAGAAACAAAGTAATAAATAATTAAAATATGTTCTGAGCACCATAATGGAAGGATATTCAGCTTATACCAGCAGCACAAATGTGTCAGCCAGGGAAACATTTATAGACTGGAGACATATTGACAGAGATATTTTTATAAATTTTTGAACTGTGTCTTAATAGAAAAATAAGATTTTTCTTGAAGCAAAAATTATTTGCTATTTTGACTTTGAGGATTATCCCATAATCCCAAGTATTATCACATTCTCTTAAAAGTTTTAAAACAAAATTGATAATAACTTTACCTACATAAACCAAAAACATATGTCTTTTGGCACTTTCTAGAAGTAGTAATTTCAATAAACACGTCATCATATTTCAAAGTAGTTGCTTTAAAATCATATGAAAGTTAACTCCGAGGCTGCCAGAGGTCTCATGTACTGCCTTCAGATACTTCATCACTGCTTCTGAGAAGCCTGGAAGCTGGGCATTTCTGTTACTGTGGAGGGCACCTGAAGGACTCTTAAAATTAGAGAGTAAGAAACTCATCCTTCCACAGGATTGAGATTACACTAGACATGGGCTCCGGTCCAGGGAGAAACACAAGACCAGAATTAACTCCTTCCTCCCCCTTTGAAAACACGCAAACCTATCCACCAAACAAAAATGCATGAAATCTTTTTCTCAGTGTTAACCGTAGTTGAGTTTTAATTTTAAAATTATATTACAAAGATATCTAAGATAGGATGAAAATATTAAGGTATGTGTTTTATTCAAGTTGCATTGGTACAGATAATTCAAGTAAAAGTACAGTTATCTTTTTTCCCCTATTTTAATTTTATTTGAACACAGTATATAATTTTGGTTTATTAAATATCAATTCAAGACTCTTTGATATAGAACTTATGTCTAAAAGTTTGAGGGTTTTTATTTCTCCTCAGCATTTCCTGAATTTTCAAAATAATATAGCTGTGTATATTTTTTGTAAAGAAGCAGAGATTTTAAATTTTTCTTGTGATGTGAATGAATGGTTTGTCATGACAGTTGATAGATCTGGGTTTATTGCCTAGCTAGGAATCTTTGAACAGCTCTCCCAAGTGCAGGAATGTGAAGTAATGCCTACCTCACAGCATTGCTGTGATCCTACACGAGAGAGCATGGAAATTGGGTCATGCAGCAAAAGCCATCTAAGGTATGTTTGTTTCCTTTGATGAAAGCTGACTAAGGTGTAGGGCGCCGGTCCCATATGCCAGAGGTGGTGGGTTCAAACCCAGCCCTGGCCAAAAACCACAAAAAAAAAAAAAAAAGAAAAGAAGAGGCTCAGCACCTGTAGCTCAAGCAGGCTAAGGCTCCAGCCACATACACCAAAGCTGGCGGGTTCGAATCCAGCCCAGGCCTGCCAAACAACAATGACAGCTGCAACCAAAAAATAGCTGGGCATTGTGGTGGGCACCTGTAGTCCCAGCTGCCTGGGAGGCTGAGGCAAGAGAATCGCTTGAGCCCAGGAGTTGAAGGTTGCTGGGAGCTGTGATGCTGCAGCACTGTACCCAGGGTGACAGCTTGAGGCTCTGTCTAAAAAAAAAAAAAGACAAGAAGAAGGGATCTAAAAGAGAAGAAGTGTATCTTCCTGAGTTTTTTAAAAAAATCATTTTGTTTAATAAAGGAACCAAATCTTTTTTTTTTTTTTTCCTTCCTCACCACAGGGAAGTGGTAGAAATGGAACCAAACCTTAACAGTTTCTTTGGCTCTTAATTTCAGTTTGTCCACAGTGGAAATTGAAAATCGAGCCCAAGCCCTTCATCTCTTGGAGACTTTGAAGACTGATCCTGAAGCCTTTCACAAGCACATGGTCAAGTATATTTACCCTACTATTGGTGGCTTTGACCATGAAAGGCTGCTGTATTATTTCACTCTTCTGGAGAACTGTGGTTGTGCAGATTTGGGAAAATATGCCATTAAACCAGAAACCCACATTCGCTTGCTGAAGAAATTTAAGGTAGTTGCACCAGGTAGGATGATTCTTTCCCTACTTAAACTCATTTTTTTTTTTTTAAATTAAAGCTAAGGATTAATTTTCTGTATATAGTCTTGTGTATGCATTATAGTAGGCAAAGCTCTGAAACTATAAAATTTTTAAGCTAATTGACTTAGTTGTTATATTTCAAACTCTTTCACTTATGATTGAACAAATGAAATACCAGAAAAAGTATGAAACCTATTGAAAGTCACATAGTTAATTATAGTAGACCTGATACTAAAATCCAATGTTTTGGACTACTCCTCTAGGGATTTTTTTTTTTTTTTGGTCTACTTCTATAGGTTATATTTGATATATATAAATGGCCAGGCCGAGGCACTTTACAATAGGCAATTCAGTAGAATTTCACTTTATTAGAGCCTATATGTTTAAAATATGCATTGAACACTGAAAATAAGAGCCTTTGAATCTTTGATAAATTGTGGAACTCTTTAGAATGGTATCTTTATGCTCATAGCTAAGAAATTAAAAACCTTAATACCTTTAAAATTTATATGATGCTTTATAATTTTTAAAGCACATTCAAATCTATATTTATTTAAAATTTATGGCAATTGAGAGAGGTTTTTTTCAGTTCATCAGTTGTTTATAGAGTAATCAAATTAGACATTGGCCTGGACACAGAGGATAAGGACAAAGGTTCAATCCTTGCCTTCAAGTAACTCGTGAAATGCCAAATTAATAACAAAAGAACGTAATGAATGCACTAGAGGGAAAAGCATAGGTGTTGTGGGGAATCGAAGGGACCTGGATACATTTCTGTCCCCGTGTACAATGAGGAAATGAAGGCGCACAAGTTGAGTGATCTGTCCAGCATCACGCAGCTGATTTAGTTTGAGGCTGGGACCAGAACTCAGATCTACTGACCTATCTAACTGAAGACCTAAACCCACTTTAGCTAAATTGGTAGATCTTTTCATTCAGCCATGCAGAGGGTGGTGTGTATGCAAGAAAGCTCCTGTATGTTTATTGTGGCATGTACTGCTTACATACTTTCTTTTCGCTTTTCTTTGTAATAGGTCTTAATTACAAAAAGCTGACAGATGAAAATATGAGCCCTCTTGAGGCACTGGAGCCAGTCCTTTCAAGTCAAAATATCTTATCTATTTCCAAACTTGTTCCCAAAATCCCTGAAAAGGATGGACAGATGCTTTCCCCAAGCTCTCTGTACACCATCTGGTTACAGAAGTTGTTCTGGACTGGAGACCCTCACCTCATTAAACAAGCCCCAGAGTCCTCCTCGGAGTGGCTTCATGCCTATGATGTCTGCATGAAGTACTTTGATCGCCTCCGCCTGGGTGACCTCCTCACTATGGTCGATGCAATTACATTTTCTCCAAAAGCGGTGACCAAGGTAACCATAAAAATAGTTGAAAGTGGATTGAGTGCTTGGGAAGAAATGAAAATTACTCATATAGTTTGTAGATTTTATTTTTATTTCCCTTCTTGAAATGCAAAATAATTACATGTTGGCTTTTTTTGTTTGTTTGTTTGTTTTGCAAAGCATGAGGTGTTTTAATTAGGAAATAATTTTCTTCTATTATAGATGTACAGCTATTCTAAATTAGAATAGTTTTGGTGTACATTTTGTGCATGTTGCAGTTCTCATAAGGTGTCGTTTTATACTAAATACATATCCTTTTCTTCCCAATGAGGAAGCTTCAGTGCCCAGCCCAGATTACTTGCATTCAGAACCTAGACTAACAACTTAGCTATGGCTACATTGAATCCATAAAAAATTTCATATGAATGTCACGCAGCACACGAGTTCATGGTGGAATTATGCCCAGGTCCAAGCCCTTTGACTGCCTCCTCCTGCCTGCTCTGCATCCCTCGGTGATGTGTAGTTTCACTCAGAATAGATAATGTGGGTTCTCTTCCCCTTCCTTGCCCTCTCACCTGGATAGTACTGCTAGACAAATGTAAATTTCTCACTGCTTGGACCTTGGGTGCATCATCCCTTCTGGAAAATCTCCCAGCCTCTGGTCTCACCTGCTGAACTCTGTTGCCTTTGGAGCACCCTTTTTTATCTTCTCTTGCCTGTCTTTGCTGTTTCCTTCTCCTTCCCCCTGGTCAGTAAATCTGCCCAGTACCCCATCCCACATGTCTTTATTATACTTGATCTTATCCTGGAAGTAGAGTGTGAAGGCTAAGAATTGCAAATCACTCATTTGGAGGTTAGCACAGGCAGAGATTCAAACATGTGTGCAGAATGCTGCTAGTTTTAACTAACTTGCCAGAAATAACCAAGGACAACTTTATTTTCTTTTTATTGCAACCCAAAGTAATTTAGTTAATAAGTTGGTTTTAAATTTCATAAACACTTCTATAAAAAAAGAGATAATTTTTGTTCCTTTTAAAGAAGGGGAAAAAAGGAGGATTTTAAAGGAAAACAACACAATGTATTTGAAAAGAGCACGTTTGGAGTTGTATAAACCTGGCTTTAAACTCTGAACCTACCACTTATGAGCTATGTGGTTGATCCTGAGGAATCTCCGTTAGATTTTTGCCTCCTAGAGGCAGAGACCATGGCTGAGTAATCTGTGAAGCAGATAATATTACAGTTCTGATTTTACAGACAAGGAAACTGTGGTGCAGCCAAATTAAGTTAGTAGAGAACCCACAATTCAAACTGAAGGAGCCTTAATCTGAGGCATTTCCTTCTACCGTCTCTAAAACGTCACGGAACAAGGAGCTAGAGCCAAAGGACCTGGGGCTATTCTAGAAACTCTGAGCCTTAAAACCAGTCCACGAGGAGCAGCCTTTCCTGGGATGTGTTCAGAACAGGGCCCAGTAGGAACCTGGAGAAGGGAGTGAACCAAGAAGGGAGTATGAAATGCCAGGGAACAGCTGGAGCCTGGACCAGTGACCCAGCTGAAGGGGCCAGCTGAGCTCACAGATCAAGAAAAGAAGTGAAGTCTCTGTGCCAAGACAGTCTCCTATCCCCACCCTGAGGCTGAAAGACATTTTACATATTTTATTTCAGGGCAGGAAAGCTGCCGAGGTCAGCCAAGGCTCTGTGCTAATTATGAGCCTGTATATGAAGGTGGACAGACACTTTAGACTTTCCAACAGCAATTATTTATTAATGTTTAAACTTAGGAGTGGAATGTAGAGTTCACTCAAGAATCTTAGCTGTTATTCATGGTGTTTTAAGTGAGACGATTTTAAAGTATAGCACATTCTCATCACTTTAGTTCCTTAATGTTATACATCCAACATGCCCACCAGCTGTCTGAAAATGGATGGCACAATTTTTTGTGCACATATGTGTGTATTTTTCTGATTAAGAGATGCACAGCTGCACAGTCCCAGCAAACTTTCACTCACTGCGTTGCTTTCTCTTAGCTCAGATGGTATAATCCAAGCATAGACATTTCTTTATTATAAACTGTTGTCAAGAGGTGGTTTTCTGTGGAGTCAGGTAAGTTATAGAGAGGTATGCCAGATACATTTAAAATTAACTTTACATCGTTAGTTTAGTCACAGTATTTTTTTATTAATTAGCAAGCTTTTATTATCTGTTTAGAGAGGAAAAGTATAAAGGTTAGATAACCTGCATGTTTGAACCCCATGATGCTGTCCTATACATATATACCGAGTGAGAGAGCGAGCCAGCGAGCATAAAAATCAAAATGAAACACAACCTGCATATGTCAGCAGACGCATTTGGGAGGAAATGCAGCTGGATTTGCCCCACTTTGCAAAACACCAGATGTTTCCACAGCTTGTACATGATGTTAGAAATGTAAAATAAGTGTGTACTATTCCTACACAGTATGCAGTTTTCAAATGTGTGCCCATATTTAATTCACAACCAAATTTTTAGAAGGATTTGGTAAGCTAATTCTAGAGTACATAAGAACAATAAGCAATTGTCTAATAAGAGAATTCAGAGAAGAATATTCTCAAAACATGAATTCAGCGCCCAATCCACTGGTAAAGTATACATCGAAGGCCCTTTGTCTTCATGATAACAGTCATTCATTTGCCATTGCATTAGCAGAATTCTTAGACATTCTGGGGAAAATATTCACAGAATGTACTGTGTCATGTAGGCATAGAGTAAATTTGTGACATTTGAGGTGATTAATATGCAGAAGGGAAAAGGCTACAAATGCTTAAAGTACATTTATACCAAATCTAAATTGCTTTGTTTTTGTTGCATCAGAATAGAATTGCTCTACTATTGCTTGTCAATTCAGCAATTAGAAACATTTTCATAGAAGGGGCAGGGAACAAGTTAGTGGATTAGAAATTCAGGAAAATAGTAAAAGAAGCTGGAAAGCACTGTTTCTTGGCTCAGACATGATGTGGTTGGATGAGGGGGAACACAGATGTATGCTCAGCCTTCGTATTTTCTGCTTCCGATTTGTTCTCAGTTGTAGTGCATCTATGTCTGTAGATACAATGTGGAAAATACTCCTCTCACTTATGAAATGCTACCAGGAAGTTTGCTGCGATCCTTCTTTTAAAGCCTTCTTTATGTCTGGCAGGGCATAGTGGTGCTTGCCTATAGTCTCAGCTACGTGGGAGGGCTGCTTGAGCCTAGGGGTTTGAGGGTTCTGTGAGCTGTGATGAAGCTACTGTAGTCTAGCCCAAGTGACAGAGCAAGACTTTGACTCCACAACAACAACAACCCCCCCCCCCAAAAAAAAAAAAAACTCTAATCTAAGGCAGGTAAGCATAGAATTTTAAAATACCTTCTAGTACCTTGCTAGATGTTTCTTATCCAAGAATTGGGTTGGAATTTACCACTCCCCTCCTGACCAATTGCACACATGCTCACTGTTCTCCCACAGTTTGTGACTCTGCCACCATAAACTGCTGTTTCTGTTGGGAGTTTGTTGTCTCCTTTGGGTTGGAGCAGAAAAATTGTTGAGGACCTTTTGTCTAGTCTATCCTCTGATCTTCAAACATCATTTCTATTAATGATTAGGACACTCTTCTTGCTTGATTGCTGACTTATTTAATAAAAGCCCTCTTTCCTTTGCCTTCTTTTAATCTCGACTATTTGGTTCTGCCTTCTGGAGCTATGGAAACAGCCTAAAAACCATCTCTCTTTTATATTAGTACTGTTCACATTCTCAACATAAGCTACTGTTTACTCCCTTATCCTATTATGCAGACTGTTTGGTGTAAAAATCTAAAAGAATAATCTTTAAAAACATTATTTAATATAAAAATAAAATTTTTATCATAAGGTTAAGGCTTGAGCAAAAGGGTGCACAGTAACTATAACTTCAGGATCACCACACTGCTGATATAATCTTTTAACTAAGGACAGCACTGTATCTTTTATCAAAATGAGTAATTGCTGCCTGAAACCTAAGTAAAAATGTTTAGATAGTGTGTGTCACCTAATTGCATGGCATGATAAGGGACTTTCTGATGCACACAAATGTATTTTATGTAGACTCAGATTGAATCATGAAGTATTTAGGTGTTAGCTGTGTGTCACGTATTGGTTGCCATAGGATACATCAAACTATGAAACGCTTGCTAGTAAGAGACTTAAAATGACGGTTTTATTTACAGTAAAATAATATTTAAGCAATTTTTAAAATTATAATCATAATAATTTTATGAATTATGAATGTACTTTGCAATCGCAAAGTACATTCCCCATGAAATTGGAAATATTTTAAGAGTGAGTATGATGCCTTTTTTTTCTAATTCCCCATTTTCTAGTATAGTAAAAAGTAGATATTCCTTAAATGGTTGTTCACATAATACCATCGCAGATTGATGTTTCTCCAAACTTTTGACCTTAGGATGCCTTAACATTCTTCACTTGATCTTAGCCAAAAGGCCAAGAAGCCATAGGATGCCTTAAAATTCTTAAAAATTATTGAGGACCCTCAAGAGCTTTTATGTTGGTTATATTCATTGATATTTATCATATTGTAAGTTAAAGAATAGAATTTTTAAAAATACTTACTAATTCATTTAAAACTACCAACAAAAGATCCTTTATAGATCAACATGAATAGCATATTTTAATGAAAACCAACTATGTTTTCAGGGCATAAAATAATGCAGTCCTATCACTTTGTGTATTGGGCTTAATGTAACACATGGATTCTGATATTTGTTTCTGCTTTCAGTATGGTAGTGTTTTTTTTTAAGTATATGAAGAAAAGCCAGCCATACACGGGTAGAAGATTAGAAAGGGGAGTGGTATGTTAATAGCCTGTAATTCTTCTTTGTTGCTACACTGAAACCCAATATAGGAAATATTCTTAAAGACTAGTTTGCAGTGTGGAATCCGAAACCCTATTATTGAACTTTTTGTACCTATTGCATTAAAACCACTGGTCTAGATCGTACTTTGAATGGATCTCTTGAGCAGATATAATTTTATAATATTCTCACATTAGGCATTTGGAGATATTGATTCACTGAGTTACATAGATCATACAAATGTTGACACATCATATCACATAATATCAAAAAATCACAGGCATTAACATGAGCATCTTCTCATCAAGTAAGTCTTTAGGTATTGGGAGGTGGTCATTCTTATAGTAGTGGATGTAAGTTTTCCAAAATTATAATTTGAAAGTTCACATTTTATCATTGGAAACAAATACTATGCATCCTACGGTTTTTCTTAAAGTGACACCTCATTTTCTTCTCTTTGTAGAAAATATCTGGCAGTTATCCAACTCTGAATAACATAGTTTGTCTATCAGTTGTTCTTCTAAACAAAAATGGCATTAGAAAATAGGCATAGAAGGGACATTTCTTAAACTGATAGAGGCCATCTACAGCAAACCCGCAGCCAATATCATATTGAATGGTGTAAAATTGAAAACATTTCCATTCAGATCAGGAACAAGGCAAGGATGCCCACTGTCTCGGCACTGCTATTTGACATAGTAAGGGAAGTCTTAGCCATGGCAATCAGGCAGGAGAAGGCGATCAAGGGTATCCAAATAGGGTCAGTGGAGATCAAACTCTCACTCTTCACAGATAATATGATCCTATACCTGGAAAATCCCAGGGACTCAACTTCAAAACTCTTAGACGTGATCAAGGATTACAGCAGCATCTCAGGATACAAAATCAATACAAGTCAGTAGCTTTTATATATGCCAACAATAGTCAAGGTGAAAAAACAACCAAGGACTCTATTCCCTTTGCAATAGTGCCAAAGAAGATGAAATATCTGGGAATGTACCTAACAAAGGACGTTAAAAATCTCTATAAAGAGGAACTATGAAACTCTGAGAAAAGAAATAGCTGAAGATGTTAACAAATGGAAAAGCATACCATGCTCATGGCTGGGAAGAATCAACATTGTTAAAATGTCCATACTACCCAAGGCAATCTACAGATTTAATGCAATCCCTATTAAAGCACCATTGTCATACTTTAAAGAGCTTGAAAAAATAGTGCTTCCTTTTATATGGAATCAGAAAAAACCTTGAATAGCAAATACATTTCTCAGAAATAAAAACAAATCAAGAGGTATCACATTATCAGACTTCTGGCTATACTATAAAATCTATAGTGATTAAAACAACATGGTACTGGCACAACAACAGAGCAGTAGATTTATGGAACAATAGAGAACCAAGAGATGAACCCAGTTACTTATCATCATTTGATCTTTGACAAGCCTATCAAAAAATATTCAGTCGGGGAAAGATTCCCTATTTAACAAATGGTGCTGGGTGAACTAGCTGGCGACCTGTAGAAGACTGAAACTGGATCCACACCTTTCACCATTAACAAAAATTTGATTCTCACTGGATAAAAGATTTAAACTTAAGGCATGAAACTATAAAAAGACTAGAAGAGAGTGCAGGGAAAACACTTGAAGAAATTAGCCTGGGAGAATATTTTATGAAGAGAACCCTCCCTCCTCCTGGCAATTGAAGCAACACCAAAAATACATTACTGGGATCTGATCAAACTGAAAAGCTTTTGCACAGCCAAGAGCACAGTAAGTAAAGCAAACAGATAACCTTCAGAATGGGAGAAGATTTTTGCAAGTTATGCTTCTAACAAAGGTGTGATAGCTAGAATCCACAGAGAACTCAAACTAATCAATAAGAAAAGAACAAATAACCCCATTTCTATGTGGGCAAGAGACTTGAACAGAAACTTCTCTGATGAAGATAGGCACATGGCCTACAAATGCATGAAAAAATTATCATCATCCTTAATAATCAGAGAAATGCAAATCAAAACCACTTTGAGATACCACCTAACTCCAGTAAGATTAGTCCACATCACAAAATCCCCAAAGTACAGATGTTGGCAAGGATGCAGAGAGAAGAGAACACATCTACACTGCTGGTGGGAATGCAAGCTACTATGACCTTTTTGGAAAGAAGTTTGGAGAATATTCAAGGAACTAAAAGTAGACCTACCGTTTGATCCTGCAGTTCCCCTACTAAGTATATACCCAGATGATCAAAAATAATTTTACAACAAAGACATTTGCACCAGAATGTTTATTGCAGCCCAGTTCATAATTGCCAAGACATGGAAACAGCCCAAGTACCCATCAATCCATGGATGGATTAACAAATTGTGGTATATATACACCATGAAATACTATGCAGCCATAAAAAAGGTGGGAGACTTCACATCATTTATGTTTACATGGATGGAGCTAAAACATATTCTTCTTAGTAAAGTATCTCAAGAATGGGGAAAAAAGTATCCAATATACTCTGTACTACTATGAAATCAATATATAATCACCTACACATTCGTATGAATGGCAGAACATAACTATAGTCTAGAAAGTACAAGAAGAGGAGAGAGTGGGGAAGGGAGAGGGGAGGTGGGACGTGAGAGGAGGGAGAGGATTTGGGGGGGACCTCATCTAATGTGCATGATGCAGTGGTACATTGCAAAACTGTTTTAAGAACAGAGTATAATTGTGATGGATGTGTTACTTAGTTCAATGTAAACATTTCACATTTTATATAAAATCAGTACACTGAACCCCATAAATGCATCAAGGTACACAGTTATGATTTAAAAAAAAAAATTTAACAGCTCACAATTTAAACAATTGCACAAATATATTTTCCTTGTCATACTTCTGTCTGCAGTGAAGTACTTTATGTGTACATATTTCTTCATACAAAATGTTGAAAATATACTTAGTGGTTGAGTGTTAATAAAATTAATAATTTATACTCTTTCATCTAGAAAATTCTTACATGGAAATGGCAGTGAAGCATATAGTGACTGTCAGTGTAGTTTGATTTGTGCTAAGTCCCCAGAGTTTCACCCACCATTGCTTTTTCATCATCAATACAAATGTCAGCACAGTGAAAAAAGGTAAATAATATCTTAGTTTTATTTAATATCTTATCTTTATTAATATTAAATACATTATTTCATTAATATTAAATTATTTATTAAAATTTATTTATTTATTTATTTATTTTTGTTGAGACAGGGTCCCACCCTATGCCCCTGAGCAGAGTGCAGTGTCGTGGTAGCTCACCACAACCTCAGATTCAGGCTGCGGGTACCCCGCTGCCTCAGCCTCCGGAAGCCGCTGGGATTACAGGCGCTCGCCGCGGCGCCCAGCTGGGTTTTTCCATTTTTTTCACGAGTCGGGGTCTCACTGTCGCTCAGGCGAGTCTCGAACTCCTGAGCTCGAGCGATTCTCCCTCCTCAGCCTCCCACAGTGCTGGGATTACAGGCGTGAGCCACCGCGCCCGGCAATAAATCAATTATTATATAAAATATTACTATTAAATAAGATATTAAATTTAATATCTTTGTTATAAAAATAATTTTGACTTTGCAGATTCTTTGAAAGAGTCTTGGGACTCCTGTGTGGTTTCGGGACCACACTTTATAACCACTGTTGTAGGTTACTGTTTCCAAAACCACAGCCATCTTTAATGCCCATATATAAAAGTTTTCAGCTTCCTAAATATTAATAATACACATAAGAATAATAAAGATATGCTTTGGTAAGTTCAGAAAGGATATTCTTAAATTTTAATTTCTAAAAATAGATTAATTTCTAAGCAACTTTCCAGATACAGAAATAAAAAATTTGAAAATGGAAGATGGAATATGTGCATACTGCTGTCATTATCTACCCTTTAATGTTTTTTGTTTTTTTTTGCAGTTTTTGGCTGGGGCTGGGTTTGAACCGCCACCTCCAGCATATGGGGCCTGCGCCCTCCACCCTTTAATTTATGAACTATGTAACATATTGATCATTTTTCTTTCTATAAATGTTAGCCTTTATAATTTTTTGAATTAACATATATACAGTAGTCCTTCCTTAGCCATGGTAGATATATTCCAAGATCCCCTGTGGATGCCTGAACCCTATGTACAGCATAAGCATCCCTAATAGGAAAAGCTGAAATACGAAATCTGAAATGTTTCAAACTCTAAAACTTTTTGTGTGCCAACATGGCACCACTAGCGAAAAATTCCATTCCTGACACTTTTCTGGTAGTTGAATGCATAAAAACATCATTTCATGTACAAAATTAATTTAAAATATTATATAAAATTACCTTCAGTCTATATATAAAAGGATGTACTAAGTATGAAACACAATTTTGTGCTTAGACTTGGGTCTCACCCTTATCATATATATATACCAGTATTTCAAAATCGTAAAAAGTCTGAAATCTGTATCACTTCGGGTCTCAAGCACCTTGGGATGGGGGTCCTCGACCTGGGCCGTGTTTCAGTCTCATACCCTGGTGACTAACAGGTGGGTTGTGTGTGAGGCAGGATACTGAAGGGACGAGGATGATTCCTGTCCCAGGTGGGACAGAGCAGGAGGGCTCAAGATTTCATCACACTGTTCAGAATGGCTGAAAATTTGACACGTACAAATTGTTTATTTCTGGCATTTCCCATTGACTATTTTTCGCTAGCAGTTGATTATAGGTAACTGAAATGGTAGAAAGCGAAACTGCAGATAAGGGGGGATTGCTCTATATCCTTAACACACACGCACGTATTCTTATTTCATTGCTGATCATGATTAATGCAGAGTTCTCAGAGGAGTAGGAGAAAGGAGAAGGGGCTTGCAGAAGGCTGCAGCTCCTCAGGGGCCCTCTTGAGCCCTCACATTCTTAACTCTAGACCCAGGCCAGGATATCAGATCAAAGAAGAGGTGATTTTTCCAGAGCCTTTGTGTGGTTTAGTTTGAGGGTGATGCTTAATGATAGTGTCTCTCCTCTAAACTACTTTTACAATTCAGAAAGATGGAAATAAATATCAACAATAAATACATATTAACAAATATTGTTGGAAGAGCTGAAATAGAAGAATGTGCTCTTCCACATTCATAATTATTTGAAACTCAACTACATAGAGCTGCACTGGAAAGTCATTCCCCTCCCCTGCAACCCCCTTGGTCTGTGACAGGGCATAGCCACGTGACACATGACTTTTAAGGCAGCTCTCAACCTGGGTGGAAGAGTGTGGAAGAAAGGGAAGGAGAGGCCAGATGTGTTCCTCTGAGGATTTTGTGCCTCTTGATTGGGGTGAAAGTTTTCTTATAATAGAAATAGGAGGAGTGGAAAATGAACTTTCTATTCCCTGAACTGATGGGGCTTCATAATGAAATCTCCTGCTAAGCAGGGTCTGTCAAGACCTGTCCTGGTGCTCTGCTTCATGAGGCCACGCCCCTCACACCTGCGGGTCTTGTGGGGTGTCCTGAGATGAGCAGTGGGCAGTTCAGCTTCCCCTTCCAGAAAGTTCTAAAAGAGGTCAGGTAACATGTTCTGATTCCCTGTAATCTAGGTCAAAAGTTCCTTTCTTTGTTTTGTCTCCCATCTCAAGTTTTACCCAAGTGGATTGATAATTAATTAAAGCTTATCGTAAGTTATACGATAAGCTTCAATGATAGCAGAAAATACGCCATACTCCCTTGGTCAGGAACTTTAATGCCTTAATTTTCAATTTATATTTTTAAATTCTCAAGGAGAAATTAACTTCCCTCAAATTAAAACCTCTTGCCTTTTTAGTTAAACTTCAATTTAAAATTTAGAGGTTCAACAAAAGTAAAGTCTATAGGTGATTTTTTCTTGCTTGTAAGAAAAAAGGTCTGATTTAGGTGTCTAGGTAGAGTCAGGTTCCTTCTGCAGAATATACCAAATTTCATTTGAGTAGTATAGCTTCTTCAGAAAATCCAAAGTTAAGTCAGTCTCACACCACGGTTTTCATCATTTTTAAAAACTCTCACAGAATAATAGGAGAAAAAAAAAAAAGTTTTACCAGCATTAGCTTTATATCCATTTCCTTGCAGTTTAGAAAACACAAGCAAATCCCTAGCCCTGAAACAGTTAACTAAGTAAACAGGGTTCTCGGAATCCTCTTCCTGGTCCAGTCCAAACACATCAGGGGGTTGCTAGAGATCGTGGAAATGGCGCAGTGGTCTGGGAGATGGAAAGAAGGAGAATAGGCAGAGAAAGTCCCCTGGGTTAGCTCTGCCAGGACCTTAGAGTAAGCCCGCTGTCCAGAGATTGGTTGGGAAAGTCTCTCCAGTGGAGAGATTAATAGTGGTGTATTTTGCCTTGGAGGAAAGAAAGTATATCCCTTCCGATTGGCTCCTCTCTCAGGGACGGATTTGTTTTACATATCCCTGCCTGCCATCACTGCACCTTCCACAGTGTCCTTTCCCTCATTTAAGCCCTGGGTTCTTCTCAGGTGAGTCCACTGTAATCCCACATGCCTCAGTAACCTGCTTCCCAAGGGAGTTCTCCCACTCACGGTCCCATCTGTCTGCGCTGAGAGCCTCCTCAGCGGACCAACCAGTGCACGTGCCTTTGGAGGCTGTGCCCTCAGGACTGGGCAGGCCCACTGCCTGTGCTGCTCCCCACTCAGTCATGTCTTGAGCTGTGTTCCTGGAAATAGAAATGTTTCTGTTATATCTTTAGGTTTTGATGGGGAAGAGCAATAAATGACATCCCATTTTTCTTTTCAAGTTGTAATCACTTGAAGAGAGCAATCAGATGGATGGAAACTACAATATCAGCTTCCTTGTTGGTAGAATTGGAGTGGGGAGGGTGGTTTGGTTCTCCAAGTCAGCCGTCCTCATGCTGCTCCCTGCCCCAGATCTTCAGACAGCCCTGCCAGTTCTGCAGAGCACACATCTTTAGTCAGAAGGGCTGCCTCCCGTTCATGGACTCCAGAGAGGTGGCCCTCGATTAGCGCTGTCTGGTTGAACTATCTGTGAGTCACATGTGGAATTGGAAATTTTCTAGTCACCGCATTTAAAAAAACTAAAATGAAGTAGATAAAACTGTCCTAAGAATTATCATTCATTTCATCATGTGATTGACACAAAAATGTTAATGAGATATTTTTGCATTATTTTTTTCTTTTAACTAGGTCTTTGAAATCCAGCATGTGCTTGTAGCACATCTCAGCTCAGACTAGTCACTTTCAAATGCTCCTGACCACATTGAACCGATGTGATTCTCTGGGGAAGAAGTCTCAGCCTCATGTGAAAATGTTTACCCCTGGAAGGAGAATAATAGTGGTAGATTATAGTCTGGTACATATCAGAAAGAAAGGGAGAGGGCTAGCTGCCCATAATTAATTTATTCTCCCTGTTTCCTTGATAAGATGTCACTCCTCTCTCTTGAGAGAAATGGGAGGGTAAGAGCAATGCAATGCTTTAACTTCTTAGAACCCCAGGAGGAACTCCAAAAGAAGAGAAAAGGGTTCTTGCTACATATATCCAAATGGATGTCTGGCTAGCAATAAATTCTTAGACCTTAGAGGTTATCTGTCTTTTACAGATGTGTCTGTATGTGTAATATAATATAATATAGCTACTATGAATTATTCATTTATTATGTTACCAGACATGGGCTTAACCTTTTACCTTATCTCAAGTAATCATCACAATGCCTTTGCAGCATAGATGTAATAATCTCAGTTTACAAACGAGTAAACTGAAGGTTAGAGGTTAATTTATTCATATGTCACAGTTTGTAGCTGGACAAGAATTCTCATAGTCTTATCTGGCCCAGTGTATCTTTAGCAAATGGTAAGATTTTTTTCTTCATTGCACAGGAGCCTACTGTTTTCTAGGGTAAACTGTTCATTTATTGGATATGTTTATTCTTTTTTATGGAGTTCCTATCTGCCTATTCAATTTGCCCTCTTTTCTGTAACAACAAAGAAATAGAGCTACTTCTTCCTCAACTTGATTGCTCTTTGTGTAATGGAGTAAAAGTACCATGTATCCCCTGAGACTTTTCATCCCCAGTTTTATCGTTCAAATAACCTGGATTATATGTGTTCTGATTCTAATCACTTTCTACTTGATACTGATTATTTTATATGTTTTCCTCCTAAAAAGATATTTAGTGGCTTATGCAACATAAATACTAAGATTCACTAGGCTAAGATGAAGGTGCAGGTAAGGCTTACACCTTTTGCATGCTCTAGGGGAGAATCCATTTCTTTGGATTCTCATTCCTTGGTTCATGACCTCTCTCATTCATCTTCAAAGCGAGCAACAGTTTAGTCTTCACATCTCTCTGTCCAACCAAAGCCAGGAAAGGCTCTCCACTTGCAAGGACTCAGGTGGTTAGATCGGGCCTGCCTTTGTGCTCAGGATGACCTCCTTCTCTCACGTTTCACGTCCTGAATCACAACTGCGAAGTTTCTTTGCCATGTAAGTAAAATGGCAAATAAGGTATCACAGATTCTAGGCATTAAGGATGTAGACATCCTTGGGGGCCATAAGTTTGCCCAAATAAGATTTTAGAAACTTCATAAGCTTAATAAAGCTTTTTTTTTTTTTTTTGTAGAGACAGAGTCTCACTTTATGGCCCTCGGTAGAGTGCCGTGGCCTCACACAGCTCACAGCAACCTCCAAATCCTGGGCTTCAGCGATTCTCCCACCTCAGCCTCCCGAGTAGCTGGGACTACAGGCGCCCGCCACAACTCCCAGCTATTTTTTGGTTGCAGTTCAGCCGGGGCAGGGTTTGAACCCGCCACCCTCGGTATATGGGGCCAGCGCCTTATCGACTGAGCCACAGGCGCCGCCCTAATAAAGCTTTTAAAAAGGACTTCAATTAAGACCAAAATGGAAAAATGGCAAAAATCATTGAAAATATTTGTCAAAGCTGAAATTTCCTGTCACATATACAAACATTGTTTATTTATAAGTAAATAAATTTTAGTTTATTCCAGATACAGCATTTTTACTTTAAAGGCAGATAAATTACATGCATTTGTAATTACTAGGGTGTATATTTGCGTGTGCGTGTATATATATAGTAAACCACAGGGATCTTTATATGTAACTTTTTGAACAGAAAGGATGTGTGTCTAATCCACATTTATCTTAGACACTGTAGTTCTAAAGTTTCTGAGTGGTAACATTAGTTACCGTTCTTACTATATCATATTGCTAAGTAGAAAGTGGCATATTCATATTTTAGCCTTTTTTCCTCTAAATTTTATAGTGATCGTTATCACTGTTTTATACTCATAATAATACACTCCACTATTAAAGTGTTATAAAATGTTTTCTCAGAGTTGTAAGATGACTATTAAATCATAATTTTTTTTTAATCTTGAAAAAACATTTTGCCCATTGATCTCTGGTTTTGACATATTCGTCATTTGATACTTTTGATTCTGACCTGAAAGAGGCTTATTCATTCCAAATACTTTCAGGAAATGGTTATTTGGAGACCTTTTCGTTGGTATTATTCTAGGTGCTGTGAACAAATATAAGATGAGCATGATCTTTGCCTTTGAGAAGCTCATGGTTTATTGAGGCTTATGTATGCGTGTATATCAAATAAACTGCAATTTAGTATAAGACGCAGTATTTGAGGATATTAATAAATTCTCTATATACAAAGAAATAATTTGTAAATATTTATTGAAATGTTAAGGAGCAGCTTTTATCGATAGGATCAGGAGTTTGTTTTGGGGCATACTGAAATTGATAAGCTTCTTGTAAGATGTCATCATGATAGGCAGCTGAGTGATGACTACCTAGGACCTCTCTGTACTATTTTGCAGGTTCTTATGGCTCTATCATTATTTCAGCATAAAGAGTTTTTAGAAAGAGTGATATGGCTTTTAAACACCTAAGTCATACATTGATAGGCAGCTGTGTATATGAATTTGAGGTTCAGAAGAGAAATAGAGGCTTTAGAAATACACTCAGGAGTTGTCAGTGTATAGAGAGGAGTCAAAGTAAGGAAGCTGGGTAAAATTTCCAAGAGAGTAAGTAGATAGAGAAGAAAAGAATATAGAGGATGAAGGCTCCTGATTACAAATTTGATGCCAGTTGCCAGGGACTTTTCTGCTTCAGGAACTGAAAAGAAAAGAAGGGTCATTGGCACATAGGTAAAGCCCAGGATGTGAGTAAAGTACTTTGCATAGTCATGAGCCTATGAAACTCTTAGCCTAGGTAAGGTGGAAAGTACATTTGGTCCAATGGGTCATATCTTATAAAGAATCCTCCAGAAGACAAGCAAAGAAGTTTGAATGTATATGGAAAGGAAACGGGAAGCAATGAATACGTGTGAATGGCAGCGTGAGTTGGAGCAGGGGTGATTTAAGGATGCCAGTGTCATGGTACAGTAGCGAGGAGAGCTAATGTTCCCAAGAGTCTGTCCCACTCATTCAGGCTTCACCTTAATAGTGGAGTAGATTAACCATTTTCCTTCATCTCCCTTGTTACAACCATCCTTCCAACCAGATACTAAGATGGGAAGAAAAGAATATTGCAATATTACTCTGTGAATTTTCCCACAAGCACCATAAACTAAATTTATAATCATTTTAGCAGATAGGAAATTTTTGTTGTTATTAAGAGCCCTGGGCCAGGTTCACACCCACCACCCCTGGTACACAGGGCTGGCGCTCTAACCAGTGAGTGACGAGCACCCAGCCAACAGATAGGAAATTTTAAATCCCAAGGAAGTTAAATAACTGCTGCAATGTTTCATGAGCTAGAAGTGGCAAAGTTTGACAAAGTCAAGATTCACATAGAAGTAGGCCTTCTCCCAAAGTCTTGCTGTCCACCAACCCCATGCCTGAGAAGTTTAGCTGCAGAAGCTCGTCCATAGTGGTTGTGATTATCAGTCTGGCTGGCAAGCTGAAAACTCATTCTCTGTTTGTGCTTGGAAAATTATTTCGAATTGGCTAAGGTAATCATTCAGTAAGACAGATTGAGAATCAGCCAAAAGAGCATGTACACAGTACAATCATAAATGATTATGCATTCTGCTCCTAAGGAGGAGCCTGGCGGGATGCTGAGCTGTTGGTGTGTTCCTGCAGCCCTCGCGGGCCTCTTCAGTAATAAGCTGGAGGAGGGAGTGCACTCGCCCTCCCACGAAGCATGTGGGTTATTAACTCATAGGGGGTGTAAATCTTGGGGAAGACGGGGGCATAAATAAACGATCTCAGAATTATGTGCAGAAAATACCAAAGCATACTTTAACATGATAAAAGCAGTGGGGAAAGAAGTCTGAAAATCCCCTTCCGACGCCACGCTCTGCTCTTCCTGGCAGACTGCATGGCTCTGCGCTGTTTATTGCTCCACCGTCAGTCTTGAGTGATGTGGACTCCCTGTGCCCCCTCCATTCTTCCTTCATCCTACAAACTCCCTCCTCTCAGTTAAGTACCTTCCCAGCCTATAAACAGATTTATCTCCTAATTGCTATTTTATAAGTACATTCTCTAGCCTGTGCAAAACAAGGAATTTCTAATAAAAAACCATACCCTCTCCCGTCAGCTGGTTGCGGCTGCTCTGTGAAGGCTCAGCACCAGCAGAAGCACCAGGGCAGCTTCTCAGGACGCCAGTGGGGTCTCCCTGCTTGACAGCCGGGGGCTCTCCTTGTAGATGAAGACAGTAACCAAATCAGTGAACAATGTGGAGCAGGAGGGAAGAAATGGTTAATAATGGAGTCAGTGGGGGCAGCAGTATAGCCAGGAAAGGCCTCGTAATAGAACTGTTTGAGCTGAGCTTAACCAGCGAGGGTATTTGTCATGAACACCACAGACAGCTCCGAAGGGGAGGAACACACCAAACAGATTTACCAGTTTTAATAGCATCGCAAAATAACCTACTACTTTTAGTTAACTCCAAAAAATATGGTGTAAGTGGTAGTGTAGGGATGAGGCTAGCAAGACAGGGAAGGGTCTGGTAATGAAGACTTGTAAATTTGGCTAAGGGTTCAGACTTTATCCTGGGAATGGGCCTATTAGTCATAAATTTTAAGCCAGAGGGTGACATTGTCAGGTTTCCGCTTTAGAAAGATGACTTTTGTGATGATAGGTGAAAGGGACAGGAGCCTGGAGATGGGACGCTCGCCACAGGAACTTCAAGTTATGGCAGAGGTGACAGGGGAGCAAGCCGAGGCGTCAGCACCCAGCGTCCCGGTTTGGGATGCCTGTTGGGGTGTGGCACAAATCTGTGTGCCCTCTGGAGTTTTCCTAATGCATTTTTATAAACATCCTTTGAGGCAGTTCTGCCTACTATTTAATTATTTGTTCACTGAACCATCTAGCAAAATTCCCTCATCATACTATAATCATTTTTAGTCCAGTACACCTGGTCTGATAAGGGATTTTTTTTTAATGCCACCTTATATGAAAAGGACTATGAAAGATTGATGCTGTTTGAACACCAGGTATTAGATATTCTCATGAGGAGAACAAAGCAAAATAATTTTAATTCCATATAGACTCAGGAAAATTTAGAGAGTTTCATACTTTAACATTACAGGCTCTCAGCATGTCAAATTCAATTTAATCTGGATAGATCTTAGACACATCAGAAGTTCTTTCATAGTAGCATGGTAATGTGGAAGCAGACAGGTTTATGGTCAGACCTTTCTAAGTGCCTATCCAGAATTGACCTTGAGAAAATTACTCTATATTCCAAGTTAAGTTTTCTCCTCTATATAATGGGGAACAGTAATCACTACTGTGTAAATATAGATTTAGATATAAGTAAAAATCTAATTAAAATTAGCTTCACCAACTAAAAAATTTACTACCTCATGTAAGTGAAGGTCCAGAGGTGGGGCTGACTTTCAGGTGGGCTGCGTTAGCAGTGGGTGTCATGGAGGAGCCACTTTCTTTCCACCTCCCTTCTCTGTTGCCTGTGGCATTAGCTGTGTCGTAAAGCTTTGCTGATAGTTGCAGGATGTTACCTGTAATAATAACTGGGGCTGTATTGCTTCCTAACTTACATTCACACAGATAGAACAAATGAGTGCCCCACAAGCACCAAAAAGAAAGCCCTAATTTTTTTTTTATTGTAACCATCTTTTATTATAGAAAACACGATAATTTAAAAAATAATATTTTAATATTTAGCAGTAAATGTTTTTTGAGACGTGGTCATTTAAAGAACTACCTGTAGGTTTGCCTAGAAAGTCCGAAACTTAATCCTGGTTAGAGCACCCCAGGATCAATTCCTGTAACTAGAATGCCAGGTGCTAATTAGCCTGGATTACCAGCACAAACGCCGTGGGGAAAGTGATGAGGTTGCCCTGGGAAATCTGGCTCTCAGGCCTGAATTCTGGAGCAGTACTGTGTCCTGTGCAAACTACACGGTCAGTTTACAGTGGAGGTGGTTTTGCCTGGATGTAAGGGAGGCAACCAGAGTGTCTGGAACACATACCATGACTAATTATTCTGAGGATAAAATAGCGTCTGTAAAGATTTTGGTGCCAGAAGGTACTCTGTATTGATCCGTTTGCCTTCTGCTTTTCTTTATTCTTTTTTCTCTTTTATTCCTACCCAAAAGGTTGAAAAATGGCATTTGAATTCCTTTAAGCACAGTTACAAATATCTAACAACAGTTTAGATTGCTTTCAAATGATCCTAAGTAGTTTTGTTGGAACAAAAGCTGGGTTTTCATACTCACACTTGATTTTGATATAAATTCCGTAGGTATACTTTAAATGGTCTTAACAACAATTGTGTGTATCCCGTTTATGCATGTGATAGAAGATTTTTAAATGGAAAATGTGAATGAATGCTTTCCAGTTTTGTTAAATCTTAATATGTGTACAACAATAGAATGAAATATTTACTACCGATTGCAGTAACATTTCACCTCATTTCTAACATTTCTCCATGTCTTTCTCCATGAAGATAAAGGCGACCTTTAGAATATATTAGCTTATGTCATTGCTGAAATGGAGCAGCAGAAAGAGAGGGCTCTTTACACTTTGCTAAAGAATAATTCTATTTCTGTGGTTATTGTATAAGCAAAGGGCAAAGCAAAAGAATGTAATTATAGTGCTGATTTCTTATTAAGTTTATAAGTGAATGTGGCAAGCAGGCATTCTTATTTTTATGTTTGAATATTTAAATAGCTATATAAAGCAAACATTTTAAAAGTTAATTTTCACTTTCAGTTGCATAATTTTAAAAGTGTTTCACAATATTTCATACTTATGATTTTAAAGCAGCACTTAACATGCTTTACCGAATACTAAGAATAAAAAGAAATACTGGGAGAGGGTCTCACGCTGATGAGCTCACAAGTGCAGTGAGGAGTGGGGCACAGCGGGTCTCACGCTGATGAGCTCACAAGTGCAGTGAGGAAGGGGGCACAGCGGGTCTCACGCTGATGAGCTCACAAGTGCAGTGAGAAGGGGCTCACAGCGGATCTCACACTGATGAGCTGATGAGCTCACAAGTGCAGTGGGGGGGCATAGTGGGTCTCACGCTGATGAGCTCACAAGTGCAGTGAGAAGGGGGTCGCAGCGGGTCTCACGCTGATGAGCTCACAAGTGCAGTGAGAAGGGGCTCACAGCGGGTCTCACACTGATGAGCTGATGAGCTCACAAGTGCAGTGGGGGGGCATAGCGGGTCTCACGCTATGAGCTCACAAGTGCAGTGAGGAGGGGTCACAGCGGGTCTCACGCTGATGAGCTCACAAGTGCAGTGAGGAAGGGGCACAGCGGGTCTCACACTGATGAGCTCACAAGTGCAGTGAGGAAGGGGGCACAGCGGGTCTCACGCTGATGAGCTCAAAAGTGCAGTGAGGAGGGGGTCAGCGGGTCTCACGCTGATGAGCTCACAAGTGCAGTGGGGGGGCACAGCGGGTCTCACGCTGATGAGCTCACAAGTGCAGTGGGGGGGGACACAGCGGGTCTCACGCGATGAGCTCACAAGTGCAGTGAGGAGGGGGTCACAGCGGGTCTCACTCTGATGAGCTCACAAGTGCAGTGAGAAGGGGATCACAGTGGGTCTCACGCTGATGAGCTCACAAGTGCAGTGAGGAGGGGTCACCGCCATGACCCACGCACATGCAGTGTCAGGGGCAGCATACAGAGCAAAGGGCTGTGGGCAATTAGCAGAACATTTTTAAATGATCCATTAATTTGGTATCTCCTCTGTCACTCCATTGTTTTCTGGCCCTTGTAAGTCATCCTGTCACCATCAAAACAGATTTACAGGTGTTTCACAAACTCTGAGTTATAAAGCATTAGTGGGTGGTGTAATTAGTTTGCAGCCTTGTGGTCAGCATTAAAAACAAACAAGTGAAATAGAATGCTAGACTGTAAATTAGAATAAGGAATACCAGAATGTATCACACCTTCGGAGAGCGTGTATTATTGCATGTAATTTTTGTTTGCTTTTAATATATGCAAATGTGTCTGTGTTCTTGTGGGTGTGCACATGTGTGTAATAATTGAGTTTTGCTACACAGTGTATTTTTCACTGTGGATTTTGAAAAAGTCTGAAAGATGCTGGGTCAACTGATTGGCACCTGGTTACATACATCAGTCAAAATGTTTGCCCCAGGAGCTGGCAGAAGACGTCATTTGGGTGTCTTTCAATTAATTTATATATATGTCATTTAAAACCCAGACAAGGTACAAGGGTACCTTCAACCTCAGCTACTCTATCTAGACCAGTGGTTCTCAACCTGTGGGTCGCAACCCCTTTATAACAATGAAAATACATCCTGCATATCAGATATTTACATTACGATTCATAACAGTAGCAAAATTACAGTTATGAAGTAGCAACGAAAATAATTTTATGGTTGGGGGTCACCACAACATGAGGAACCGTATTAAGGAGTCGCAGCATTAGAAAGGTTGAGAACCACTGGTCTAGACTCTTGCAATGACGCTCTCACTGTCCCTTTGCCTCAGTCCTAGGAACCACCTCCACCTGTTTCCTACACTGACCATTAGCCGATTGGTTGGGTCACTTGGAAGCTTCAATTCTCCTGAGCTACAGTAGTGGGTCACACCTCATTGCTATAAGAATTAACTAGGAAAAGCTCATGAAAAATACATGTTTCTATCCACCAATTCCAGTGTCTTTCCCAGCCCCATAGATTGAGTAAATAAGTCTAATGAGGGCCAGGAATTTATGGAATTTATGTTTTTAAGTAGCACTTAGTGGTTTTTCAATATAGTGGACTAAAATCAGGGAAACAGTGCTCCAGTTCTATGGGCTTGAACCTTTTTACTCGAAAAATACCCTGACTATCCTCTCACACTTGATATCTAAAAATTTTATTATAATTTTAAGTGATTACAAAAGAGAGCATAATTTTCAGCTCGTTTTAAATATTAGCATTTAATGTAAAGCTGTTATATAGCTATTTGTATTCAACATAGGGATTTATTATCTGTCACTACACCTTTAAAAAGTACAGTGATACGGGTGGCGCCTGTGGCTCAGTGGGTAGGGCGCTGGCCACATATACTGAGGGTGGTGGTTTTGACCTGGCCTCAGCCAAACTGCAACTAAAGAATAGCCAGGTGTCATGGGCGCCTGTAGTCCCAGCTACTCAGAAGGCTGAGGTAAGAGAATCATCTAAGCCCAGGAGTTAGAGGTTGCTGTGAGCTGTGACAGCACAGCACTCTACCGAGGGCGAAAAAGTGAGACTCTATCTCTTAAAAAAAAAAAAAAAAAAAAGCACAGTGATACATCTTTGGTATCTGAGAGCTAAAGGTTGCATCTTTCCTTTTCCTCAAAATATTTCTACTGTTTGTTTTGCCAAAGAGAAATAAAGCTGGATGTTACGTAAAGGCAGCAAAGATAGATTGTTAAAGTAATAACCACTGCACAGGGAATAGAGTCCAGTTTAAACCAAATTGAACTTCACTGAAACAGCAGCAGCAAACTTTTTGAATGCTAAGGCATGTGCTAAAGGAAAGGCCCTGCAGGGCATTAAGGGGGTTTGACCCCCGTGACTGGACCATCTGGGTTTGCTAATTGGCACTTGTCTGAAGAAACAGCATCTTGTGTGTTTATGACAGAAGGTAGTTGTGCACTTTGGAGCACAGCTCCCACTGAGAAGTTAGGGCCTTACCCTCCCTCGGAGAGCTGTCTCCTTGAATGTTTGTGATTCAGAGGCAGCTCTGCAGGTCCTTGAGGAGACTTGCTGGTAGAAGATTTGCATCTCAAAGGGGCAGCGGGAGGATGATAATCACAAGCTTTTGAAAGTAACTGCTGTAAAAGGGGCCGAGGGACCTATTGCCCTATTCCCTGGTGTTGCTTAGAACAAACAGTAAGTTCTCCTGACAGCCCTGAACTTTCTTGGCAGGGATTTTAAGGGAAACTGGGGTTATTTTAGGGACATGGCCGTAAGGTGCTAGAAGCCATGCTAGAGTTACTCAAGTCCATTAGTGCAGGGGTTTGGACAGAGTCACTTTTTGAAGAGAGTTTTTGCAGTTTTCACTTTCATATATTTATAATACAGTGCCTATATGCTTAAAAATTATGTTTCTCTGCATCAGAGATAATTATGTAAATAGAAATTAACCCTTAAAATTTGTTACCTTAGGGTTCTGTGATTTTTTAAATTCTGTATTAAGTTATTGTTTCAATTATTACAATATACATTTGATCAGATCAACATAGATATATTGAATTTTTTGAAAAGTATTAATTATAAAAATAAAATTATATTCAGAAAGCACATTCTAACGAGGTTGATAGGGATTTAAGCATTGTCTTTAATTAGCTTTTGTGCCCTTGGGTGACTATCTCTTTTTGCTAGATTGAGTCTGATACAATTCTTTCTATTTTAATTTTTATGGATGTGAGTACTTGAAAACCTTATTTATGTAAGTCAGTGGATAGGGAAGGAGTAGCAAGTAGGGCCACTGAATTCTTTGAATGTTCTGTAAGTTATAGACCAAAAATCATACAGCAAAATATTGTTTAAAATTATTTTTAATTATTTACCAGCTGACATTTCAATTGGATCTTTCATACTTTATGTTGAAAACAAAGAATTAGAAACCTATGATGTGCAAAGAGAAATTTGTTATTCATTCTTTGGAGCCCTGTTATACACCAGCACTTTGAATTGTCCCTTTGGTGCTGTAGAGCTTTTTAGATTCCAGGACAGTGTTTCAGAGTCAGGTCTGGGAAGAACGTGAGGCGTGAGAGAGGCTGTTGCCCAAGGGGAGCTCAACAAGAAGTTGACTGGCTCAAGTGCCTTGACTGATGGCATGTTCTCATGAAGATTCTTTTAGGAAAGAATATTTAGAAAAGGTAGAAATTTAGAAACTGATTCCCTTAAGATTATCTGTGCCTGTGTTTCCATCGGAAAGGCCTTGCGTGCTAGTGGCATAGTCCAGTGTGGAGACCCTCGACTGAAGGATAATGTGTTTCCCACCGTTGCAGCCCCAGTGGCCCCAGCCCTCTGCGTCTCTTCTCCTGCCCATAGTCCCTTGCCTGTGCCCACCCCTGCACACATTTGTGCCATCAGGAGCCTTTCCAGGTGTGGCAGGGGAAAGGAACAATGTCTAGCTTTAGGGATCAAACTCCCAGGATACTTTGATCCTTTTAAAAAGCTGTTCTCTCCTTTCCCAAATGCACAGCTAGCTGCTGCTCTTTGTCCTTCCGTGCCCCTCCCCCACCCTGCGGGACAGCTGGAAGGAGTGAGCCACTGTTCCTGGGAGAGTCTCTTATATTCCTCAGGTGTCTTGGAGCACAGTAAAAGGTTGCGAGTTATAGCCACAGAGCATTCTCTTTTAGAAGAACCTTTATTTAACTTCTGCTCTGCCTGCCTGCAGTCCCCACCCACAGTCTTCTTCCACATGCACCCTTGCTGATTCTTCACATCCCGGTTCAGATGTCACATCCTTTATTTTTTATTTTTTTATTTTTTTGCAGTTTTGGCCGGGTCTGGGTTTGAACCTGCCACCTCTGGCATATGGGGCCAGTGCCCTACTCCGTTGAGCCACAGGCGCTGCCCCAGATGTCACATCCTTTTGTAAAGACTTTCTCCTTCAACAGCTTTTTTTCTCAGTGTACCTACGTACTTAGTTGATATTTCTGTCACCTTTTGTAAACTTTTATTTTTATAGTGACTTCTCCATTAGGATGTATGTTCTTCAAAGACAGAGATTGTGTCTCAATTTACCTTTGCATCTTGCATCCCCTGTGCCAAGCGTGGGCCTCAGCTCAAGTGTTGACGTGTTTGAGCAGGGAGAGGCGGAGGGAGAGACGGGCACAAGGAGGGTGGGTTTGTACAGGAGGACTAAAAAGACAGGGTATCTGTCTAGTCCTTCCTAGCCAAAGAAATTGTTTCACTCTCCCAAATTGACTCTGGTGTTAACAAATATGTGAATAATATAATTTTACTTTCGACTTTCCCATAATTTTGCACAGTTGCAATTAGCAATGAAAACAGTATGTAAACCCTGATTTTTCTACCTCGTTCTGTAGGTTGCAACTAGGTCTGAAGTCACCTGCCATTTCTTAAATATCACCCTTATGTTCAAAGTTATGCTATTCTCATTTTAAAAAGAAGGGGAAAAAATGTTTGCTTAGCAAGATTCAGCAGACTTAAAGTAACTGCAGATGATAGGAAGTGTCTTGGTAAATTTTGATTCAAGCCATTACCCAAAAACTCTGATACTGCTTGTGTCGCGCTCCTGCTGAAGATCCTGCGTGGCCCGAGTGTTGTCACCCCTGCTTTATTCTCTCCCTTGTCCTCAAGCCTCAGCCTGCTCTCTGCATTCCAGCCATGCCCATGTCCTTCTGGTCACCGCCTGTTCCTTTGAGTGAGGACCTCCTTTCAAATTCTTTTTTTCTTGTCTTGACTCTGACTTACTCTGGTGTTCTCCTTTGAGATTTCCCTTTTCAGGAACCCTTTCCTGACTGTCTGCCCCTCCCTTTCAGTCTGGACAGAGCGCCCCTTCTGAGGCCTCCAGGGCATCTTGTATTCTGTAATTGGATAATGGTCACACCTCTTTGTAATGTCTTTATCTCTCTGTATTTCCAGCTAGACTTTGACATACCCAGGGGGCAGGCTTTAATCTAATTTTGTCAGTACTGCCAGCACCCAGCCTGAGGCAGATGCACGGCGTGAGCTCAGTGGATGTGTATTGAGGGAGCACGTGGAAAGCCACCAAGTTCAGTGCCTTTGTGCCTCATCCTCCATGACTTCTCGTTACTGTGACCCACCCTGATGGCATACCTTTGGTGTTAATATTTTGTTTGTTTCAAGTCCCTTAAAATGTCCTTTAGCAATTTTTGTCTCCTAGAACCCTTCTTAATAAGAATAGGGTGCTAGAGAGTAACTGCATAATTTGGAGCCTTTTGGAGCATTCTGATCCACAAGTATCTAGGAACATGTTGATAACTTGTAATTTCATTGCATTTTTAAAGGTTCTTTGCTTTCCCTTAATTTTGATCAGAGTTGTTGAGTAATTCAGCAGTTATTTACTGTTTGTCTGTGATGTGCTAGACATTGTATTAGGTGCTAGGGACATTGTATTAGATGCTAGAGGCTAAAAAAGCACAGCTGGTATCCTTATGAATGTACTCAAGTGCCACCTGTAAGAAAAACTCGGACCCCACTTCAGGTATAAATCAGATGGTGATTTATTACACCTGCACAGGCCCGTCACTGCCCTGAAGGGCAAATGGCCCCTGATTTTTATACCATTTTTGTGCTGTGTGCTAAGCTGGCAAGTACAGAAGCAAAACGTGGTGGTGTTAGCTAACGGTGGGTTACAGTAGCTCGGGGCGCTGCTACAGTGAGTTGGCTCAGGGGGTTACATTGTGGCAGCTGGCACTGGGACAGCTCTTGGGAGACTCAGTAGCTTGGGAAACTCTGCTTGAGTAAGTTTTCACCATTGTTTTACCTGTGGCTAGAAGTCTTTGGGAACTCAGGGAACTTCCTTATTCTATTCTGAAATCTGTTCCTGGATTTTGCCGGGGGGGGGGGGGGGTGGAGGTTGGGGTTGAGCCGTGCAGGGACTTAGGCTGAGACAGTTAGGGGCCTTTAGGGGTCTTTTTGCTGGATCGGTTATTACACTAAAGGAACTCACTGATTAGTGAGGGAGATGTACAAGTAACAAATGATTTGAATTCAAGGTGATGCCTTCTTTGATATACGTAAGCATAGAGTGCCCTGGGAACACACAAGAGTGGTGTAACCTGGGAGGATATCATGTCAGGGAAGGCACCCCAGGGCTGTGAACTCCTGAAGGATAGGTGCAGAGAGGCTGAGAAAGGAAAAGATGAGTTGGGGGGGTTTTGTTGTTTGTTTGTTTGTTTGGAGACAGAGCCGCAAGCTGTCGTCCTGAGTAGAGTGCTGTGGCATCACAGCTCACAGCAGCCTCCAGCTCCTGGGCTTAAGTGATTCTCTTTCCTTGGCCTCCCAAGTAGGTGGGATTATGGGCGCCTACCACAACACCCAGCTATTTTTTGGTTGTAGTTGTCATTGTTGTTTGGCAGGCCGGGGCTGGATTTGAACCCGCCAGCTCTGATGTATGTGGCTGGTGCCTTAGCCACTTGAGCTACAGGTGCCAGGCCTGTTTGTTTGTTTTTTAAATAACTGTAGTTTTCTATTTTCTTTGAAATAAGATTTTCTTACAGTATGTTTTTAAATGGTATTCTACTAAGACATGTCCATTTCGTTGTCTTCAGTACACATGTTGCCCTCATTGGTTTCTAAATTAGATTCCTTAGCTAACATGGCATTTGAGGCCACTTATAATTTCTTATCACTATTTTTCCAACTGTAACTTTTAATATCATAGGTCAGGGATCAGTAAACTGTTGCCTCCAGGTCAAATTCAGCCTTCTGCCTCTTTTTGTACACCCTTTAGCTAACACTGGCTTTTACCTCTTCTCAAAAGATTTCAAAAACCAAACAAACAAGCAAAAGATTATGTAACAGCAACTTTTTGTAGCCTGCAGAGCCTAAACTAAAGCAATCTGGTAGTTACACATGTATTGTCATCTTCCCTGTTTCTGCAGTTGTACTTTTTTTTTGAGGCTTTAAAAAATAATTTTCTTTTATTAAATCATAGCTGTGTACATTAATGCAATCATGGGATACACTGTGCTGAGTTTTATATATAATCTGAAATATTTTCATCACACTGGTTAACATAGTCTTCACGGCACTCTCTTAGTTATTGTGTTAAGACATTTATATTCTACATTTACTAAGTTTCACATGTACCCTTGTAAGATGCACCGTAGATGTGGTCCCACCAATTACCCTCCCTCCACCCATCTTCCCCCTCCCCTCTCCTCCTTCTCTCCCTTTCCCCATATTCTTGGGCTATAATTGGGTTATAGCTTTCATATGAAAGCCATAAATTAGTTTCATAGTAGGGCTGAATACATTGGATACTTTTTCTTCCATTCTTGAGATACTTTGCAAAGAAGAATATGTTCCAGCTCCACCCATGTAAACATGAAAGAGGTAAAGTCTCCATCTTTCTTTAAGGCTGCATAATATTCCATGGTGTACATGTACCACAATTTATTAATCCATTCGTGGATCGATGGGCACTTGTGCTTCTTCCGTGACTTAGCAATTATGAATAGGGCTGCAATGAACATTCTGGTACAAATATCTTTGTTATAATGTGATTTTTGGTCTTCTGGATATTTACCTAGTAGAGGAATTTAGGATCGAATGGCAGGTCTATTTTTAGATCCGTATGTGTTCTCCAAACATCTTTCCAAAAGGAACATATTAGTTTGCATTCCCACCAGCAGTGTAGAAGTGTTCCCTTTTCTCCACATTCAGGCCAACATCTCAGGTTTTGGGATTTTGTGATATGGGCTAATCTTTCTGGAGTTAGATGATATCTCAAAGTAGTTTTGATTTGCATTTCTCTGATGATTAATGATGATGAGCATTTTTTCATGTGTCCGTAGGCCGTGCGCCTGTCTTCTTCAGAGAAGTTTCTCTTCAAGTCCCTTGCCCACACTGAGATGGGATCACTTGTTCATTTCTTACTAATATGTTTGAGTTCTCTGTGGTTATTAAACCTTTGTCAGAGACATAAGCTGCAAATACCTTCTCCCATTCTGAGGGCTGTCTTCTTGTTTTACTTACGTGTTCTTGGCTATGCAAAAGCTTTTTAGTTTGATCAGGTCCCAGTAATGTATTTTTCGTGTTGCTTCAATTGCCTGGGGGGGTCTTCCTCATACAATATTCACCCAGACCGATTTCTTCAAGTGTTTTCCTGCACTTTCTTCTAGTATTTTTATAGTTTCGTGTCTTAAGTTTAAATCTTTAATCTAGTGAGAGTCAATCTTAGTTAATGGTGAAAGGTGTGGGTCCAGTTTCAGTCTTCTACAGGTTGCCAGCCACTTCACCCAGCACCATTTGTTAAATAGGGAATCTTTTCCCCATTGAATGTTTGTAATTGGCTTGTCAGAGATCATATGATGCTAAGTAGCTGGGTTCAGCTCTGGTTCTCTATTCTGTTCCATACATCTACCTCTCTGTTTTTGTGCCAGTACCATGATGCTGTTTTGATCACTATCGATTTATACTATACTCTGAGGTTTGGTATTGTGATTCTTCCTGCTTTGTTTTTATTTCTGAATAATGTCTTGGCTATTCGAGGTTTTTTCTGATTCCATATAAAACAAAGCATTATTTTTTCAAGATCTTTAAAGTATGACAGTGGAGCTTTAATAAGGATTGCATTAAAATTGTATATTGCTTTGGGTAGCATGGACATTTTAACAATGTTGATTCTTCCCAGCCATGAGCATGGTATGTTTTTCCATTTGTTAACATCGTCAGCTATTTCTTTTCTTAGACTTTCACAGTTCTCTTTATAGAGATCTTTCACATCCTTTGTTAGGTAAACTCCCAAATATTTCATCTTCTTTGGCACTACTATGAATGGAATAGAGTCCTTGACTGTTTTTTCAGCACAACTATTGTTGGTATATATATAGGCTACAGATTTATGAGTATTGATTTTGTAACTTGAGACGCTGCTGTAGTCCTTGATCACTTCTATGAGTTTTGTAGTAGAATACCTAGTTTTTTCCAGATATACAATCATGTTATCTGCAAAGAGTGAAAGTTTGATCTCCTCTGACCATATATGGATACCCTTGATCACCTTTTCTTCCCTAATTGCTATAGCTAAGACTTCCATTATAATGTCAAAAAGCAGTGGAGACCATGGGCAACCTTGCCTGGTTGCTGACCTGAGTGGAAATGATTTCATTTTAACTCCATTCAATACAATATTGGCTGTGGGTTTGCTGTCGATGGCCTCTATTAGTTTAAGCAATGTCCCTTCTATACCCATTATCTTAAGTGTTCTGATCATGAAAGTATGCTGGATTTTATCAAAAGCTTTTTCTGCATCAGTTGAGAGAATCATATGGTCTTTGGTTTTTAATTTGTTTATATGATTAATTATATTTATTGATTTACATGTATTGAACCAGCCTTGAGATCCTGGGATAAAACCCACTTGGTCATGATGTATAATTTGTTTGATATGTTTCTGGATTCTGTTTGTTAGGATCTTGTTGAATATTTTTGCATCAATATTCACTAGTGATATTGGTCTGAATTGATTGATTTTGGGTAGTATGGACATTTTCTTTCCTTGTTGGGTCTTTTCCTGGGTTGGAGATAAAGGTGATGTTTGCTTCATAGAATGTGTTGGGTAATATTCCTTCTTTTTCTATATTTTGGAAAAGGTTGAGTAATATACATACTAGTTCCTTATTAAACATTTGGTAGAATTCTGATGTGAAGCCATCTGTTCCTGGGCTTTTCTTTTAGGGAGATTTTGTATAGTTGAAGCTATTTCAGAACTTGATATAAGCCTGTTCAACATTTCCACTACATTCTGGCTAAGTGTAGGGAGGTGGCATGCTTCCAAGTATTGATCTATTTCCTTCAGATTTTTGTATTTCTGAGAATAGAGTTTCTTGTAATATTCATTAAGAATTTTTTTAATTTCTGAGAAGTCTGTTCGTATTTTGTCTTTACCATTTCTGATTGATGAAATTAGAGATTTTACTCTTTTTTTCCTGCTTAGGTTAGCCAAAGGTTTATCTATTTTATTGACCTTTTCAACAAACCAAATTTTTGATTTATTGATCTGTTGTATAATCCTTTTGTTTTCAATTTCCCTTAATTCTGCTCTAATTTTGGTTATTTCTTTTCTTCTTCTAGGTTTGGGATTGGAATGTTCTTCCTTTTCTAATTGCTTGAGATGTCCCGTTAAGTTTATAACTTCTTCTCTTTCCATTCTCTTGAGGAAGGATTGCAGTGCTATAAATTTCCCTCTTCAGACTGCCTTTGTGGTATCCAGAGGTTCTGATAATTTGTGTCTTCATTGTCATTTTGTTCCAAAAATTTGGTAATTTCCTTCTTAATCTCATCTATGACCCAGCTATGATTCAGCATAAGGTTATTTAGTTTCCATGTTTTTGTATGAGTATGCAGATTCCTGTTGTTACCGAGTTCAACTTTTATTCCTTGGTGTTCCAAGAAGATGCAAGGAATAATTTCTATTCTTTTAAATTTGCTGAGGTTAGACTTGTGACCTAAGATGTGATCAGTTTTGGAGTATGTTCCGTGGGCTGATGAGAAGAACGTGTATTCAGTTTTGTTAGGATGAAATGTTCTGTAGATATCTGTTAAATCCAATTGTTGAATGGCTAAGTTTAAGTCTAAAATTTCTTTGCTTAGCTTCTTTTTTGGAGGATGTATCGAACACTGCCAAAGGAGTGTTAAAACCTCCAAATATTATGGAGCTGGAGGAAATCAAGTTGCTCGTGTCAGAGTTTCTCTTATAAATTGAGGCACATTCTGGTTGGGTGCGTAAATGTTCATAATTGAAATCTCATCATGTTGAGTGTTAACCTTAACAAATATGAAGTGACCATCCTTATCTTTCCTTTCTTTTGTTAGTTTAAAGCCTATTGTATCTTTGAATAAAATTGCAACACCTGCTTTTTTCTGATTTTCATATGCCTGAATTATAGATGACCATCCTTTCACCCTGAGACTATATTTATCTTTTAAGGTGAGATGAGGTTCTTGTATGCAGCAAATATCTGGCCTGAGCTTTTGTATCCAGTCAGCCAACCTGTGCCTATTTAGAGGGCAATTTATGACATTCAGATTAATTGTGATAATTGGTAAGCCTGATAGAATTTTGGGTATCGAGTTTTTTGAAGATTTAGTGGACATTTTTAGTCCTTTCACCACTGTGGAAGTTGGAATTTGATCAAACGTTTCTGAGTCATTTACTTATGTGGTGGAGGATTGCACTGGTCATTATGGAGGATAGGGCTAAGAATATCCTGGAGAGCTGGTTTAGTCATGGCAAATTTCTTCAACTTGTGAATGTCATTAAAGTATTTAATTTCTCCATCATAAATGAAACTCAGTTTTGCTGGATACAGGATCCTGGGTTGAAAGTTATTTTGTTTTAGGAAAGTAAAAGTCAATGACCACCCTCTTCTAGTTCAAAAGGTTTCAGCATAGAGATCTGCAGTCATTCTAATATTCTTCCCCTTTTAGGTTTTGGTTTTTTTCTGGCTGCTTCCAGAATTTTCTGTTTCATTTTAACTTCTGTGAAGTTATTTATCATATGCCTAGGAGAAGTCTTATTCAGGTTGAGTTGTGCTGGGGTTCTTAAACTGTCTGCTATCCGAATTTCAGAATCTCTTGGCATGTCTTGAAAGTTCTCCTTCATTATTTCACGAAGAAGAGCCTCTGTGTCTTTCAAAGCCACCTCGTCACCTTCAGGAATTCTTATAAGGCAAATATTAGTTTTCTTTGAATTATCCCAGAGCTCTTTGAGAGAATGATCTATTTTTGCTCTCCACTTCTCTTCCTCTTTGAGCATTTCGGAGCATTCAAATCTTTGTCTTCAATGTCAGAAATCCTTTCTTCTGCCTGCTCCAGTCTGTTACTGAAGGATTCTACTGTATTTCTCACATCTTTGGGGACTGTAAATTTTTGTCTCAATGTGTCAAAATCTTGGGTGATTTTGTCCTTGAATTCATCGAATTCTTGAGACAACTTTTGAAATGCTCCTTGAATTTCTAATTCAGACTTTACTTCCATTGTATTAATCTTATTTGCAATCGAAATTCTGAATTTGATTTCTGACATCTCCACCATCTGTTTATGAATGGGATCTTCATTTGTTTTTGCCATATTGTTCCTTGGGGGTGTTGATCTACTCTGGTTATTCATGTTACCAGAGTTTTTCTGCTGATTCCACTACGTGATTATTTTACATTGTTTGGCTAGATGAGCAGATAAGGTGAAGTTGTGTTGGGGGCTCCTGGAGTAGTGATTAACCGGACCTTTGCCCAAGAGCTAGGACTAGTGTCTGTACCTTTTCCCCCAGAGCTTTGCCAAGGACCTGTACAGTGGTACGGCTTGAGAAACTGGAGACCTGCTTGGTGTGGTGGAGCTAAGTGGCTCTGTCTTGTTTTCAGGTGGTCTCTGTCCTACTCTAGTAAATCAGTGACTCTGGGTTGAAGTCTCAGCTGTGGAGAAATACCAGCAATTAAGTCACCCTGCCCCCCACTGGCAACAACTGGAAAAGGAAAATCAAACCCTGCCACAACCACACACCCAGTGGCACCCAGGTACCACTTTGGATAGTGCTCCGGTGATTGGCCCAGTTCAAGAGATCCAAATCAATTGTCTCAGTCAGTACTGGGTTCAGGTGGGGGAGTTCAAAAGATCTCCAGAAACTAGATAGCAGGGGTCTGCTGGCAGCCCAGGTATGACTAGCTCTGGTTCTCCGTGAGGTCTGAAAGAGCCACCCAGCAAACGAATTAGTCTGGGAAGTTTGATGCCTCCTTCCCCACCTTGCACCTCTGTCATACCCGGTCATTGGTAACCCCACAGGGCTGTGACTCAGTTCCCTCCAATGAGCAGATGATCCAGAGGTTTGAGCCTGCCTGAGTCAGAGGGAGATCTGTCTCCTCGGCCAGGCCTCCACACTCTGCCACTATCTGGCAGGGGAAGCTGAGGCCTGACAACCTCGAGTGCTTAATAGAGTCTTGGGCAGTTCACTCAGTTCCAGCCCCGCCCCAATTGATGTTGCGATAGAACAGAACATCTTCACAGAAATTGTTTCTGTCCTGGCTGTATTCCCCTGCAGATCAAACGTTGTTTGAGTTCACAGAACCTGCGACTCAGTCCCTGTCTGTGATGCTGCCTGGAGCTGGCATGTCTGTCTCAGCTGGAGTCTGTGTTGGGTCGGGCACGGTTAGAGCTCACACTCAGGTTTCCTGCCTGCTTTTGTCTCAGCTATGATCCCCTGAGGGCCGGGTGCATCTTAGGCTCACTAAAGCAGTCCTCTGGCTCAGGCCCACCCTGGGAGTATTCCGTGTCTGGGCATGTCCCCACGCTCCGCCCAGGCAGGTACCGCCTCAGACATACCCTTTACTTATGGGGCCTGCATTTCCATCTCAGATCTGTTCCGCCAGTGGATGCCACCAAAGAAGATGCCCCACTTCCTCTGGTTGCCCAGAGGGTCAGGAAGTGTCTCTTTAAAATATCCCCAGGGATGTGAGCCCTATTGTTCCTGCCGTTGCTGCTGCTGCTGCTCTGTGCCTTGGGGCACTGCCTCTCCCTCTCCCATATGGTTCCCTCTCAGTTGACCGTGTTCTCCTTAGTCCCATGCCACAGAATCAGCATTGACCAGTAGCAGTCAATAGCCCCCTGTCCGCACCTCTTGAGAAAATACCCAAGAATCTGGACTCCTGGGGGACAGGCTTCCAGACCTCAGGGTTTAGAGTGGAGGGCAGTGCTGGGAGTTCAGAATTACAGGTAGAGAATATATATAGTTTTCTACAGTTTTATGCCTCACAGGAGAGTGCCATTGCACTTGTAGTAGGGGAAGGAGGTCCGTTTTTTAGAGGGTCTCTCCCGTGGGATAAAATAGGAGAGGATCTGAACTCTGCTTGCTTGTTTGTATGGAGTACTGCAAACCCTTCTCATGGGCGAGGTGCCTCCCATGTGCTTGGCGATGGATTTTGTACCTATTGTTTGTTTCCTTGGGGTCGCAGCTCACCTCAGCAGGTTGATGTGCATTCTTAAACCTTCTCTCTTAGCTCAGCTCCAAATCATCAGCTTACTTGCTAAACTTCTCTCCTTTAACTCTCCTCCTGGATAGCAGCCTCTGTGGAAAGCTGGCTCCTGTCGGCCATCTTGCCTCTGTCCCCTGCAGTTGTACTTTTGAGCTCTATTTTGAAACATTGATATTTATCCATTCATTCATTCAACAAAGAGGCATTTGTTGTTATGTATGAGCCACCATTCTGGCCTTTTGGAATGTAGTGATGACACGTACTGAGCAAATAGTAACCGAGTATGTCGGTTATGAAGACAAATAAGGCAGGGTAAGGAGAGAGGGGTGGAGGAGTACTGGGGTGTATGGAGTGGTCAGGAGAGGCCTCTGACAAGATGACATTGTGTTGAGTCCTGAGTAAAGTGGAGGGGCAAGCTGAGAGACTGCCTGAGAGAATACTTCCAGCAGAGAGATTGGCAGGCACCCCAGCTCTCAGGGCTGCAAGGAGGCCTGCTGGAGTGACTATGAGTGAGAAGTGGGGGAACAGGAGGACAGGTAGGATGAGGGGAAAAGTAGGTCACAAAGGGATAGGGCATTAAGACTGGCTTTTATTCTTGTGATTTGGGAAGCCATTATGTAGATTTGAGCATAGGAGTGAATTAATTAGATTTATGTTTTAATATATCGTTGTGCTACTAAATAACGCTGAAGTAACAGACTAACCACAGTTCCTCTCAAGGGCCATACTCACTGGGATTTCCTCAGGAACCTTGTCAGGAGAAGGGCTCCCAGAAACTGGGTGCAGTTACCTTAGCCCAGAGAGAGACATGACACTTCCTCACACCGTCCATGGGTCCATGAGGTCACATGACCTCGTCTAAGGTGGGGACCTGAGAAGCATCGGGAAGAAGATGAAATGTATGGTGAGCCCCACTGGCTGCTACGGTACACCGTTTTGTTCCCCAAGCATTCTTCCTACCAGAGAACATACTCCATCTCTCCTCTAAGGAAAAGAGCCCAGGACCCACCCCCTCTCACTGTGGAGCCCAAAGTTGTGTCATGCACGGCCACTGTGCATCAGGTCCAGCTGTGATCCAGGCTATGAATGGAAAAGAGAAATCCTAGACTTCCCCACACCCGCCCCTAAGCACAGTTTACATGGTGAAACAGGGACAAGATAATTGTATCAAACATTCTCCTTGGACAGGAGGAGATGGAAGATACTTGGCAAATACTGCTGAGCCAATTTTGAAATTCGGCCATCTGGGCGTGAGAGCTTCCCTGCTGTGGGGCAGGTTATGCTCCTTATTAGGTCTGGAGCCCAGCTTCCCACACTAGAGAAGTCCTCACTTTTTTCCTTGCTGTCATGTGGACTGGGTATTGGAGACCTTGTCAGCTTTGAAAGCTGCCCAGTTGCCAGCCTGCCTGAGCAGGGTCGAAGCCCCGAGTGTTAAGTTGCAAACAGTCACAAGCATTCATAACTCAGACTCCTGGTGTCTTGGGCAGCCCCACTACCTTGGAATTTAGTAGGCTTCTTATTTATTTGATTGCTCTCAATATCATGTTCCCACAACCACAACTACAGAGCCTTTCTGTTTGTCTTTTGAGGCCTTGTTCTCAGATTCTGTGTATCTTTGGTGGTCACTCCATGAATCACTTCTGTCACAGGGGCCAGCTCACAGCATCGATTCCTGTGGGACGGCTGCATCATTAATTGGATCTCTGCCCTAAGTCATTTTGTCCAACTGAAAGAATTTATGGGGTGTCATACCCTTGGTTTATCTTTCTCCCAAAGCATTTTAATCTTCTAAAGGTTTTACCTGGCATTTGTTATCTAAGAATTTCCATCATATCCTTTACTACTGGGGTCTAGAATTAGTAAGTTTTTTTTTTTTCTTTTTGTTTTTTGAACTCAGTAAATCTCTGAATTTCTAAGCTCTTTCTTTATTTTATTTCACCTATGCTTAATATCCAGACAATATTTTCTTAACTCATCTCTTTCTTTTGATAGTTAGCTGCAGCACCCTATAAATGCAGCACAGACCACTGGTATTCTATTTTTCAACCTTTCTAGTGTCACAAGTTCATCAGAGCAATGAGCATTCCACAGGCAACAGTTTTATTAAATATTTCCTTGTAGCGTAACATAACTTACTATTTTTGCAGTGTCTAATATGTGAAAATTAGAGCCACCTATTGCCTCACTCTTGGCACCTATTGTGTGTCCGAATAGGCTAAGGTACATAGTGACTGAACACCACAAAGGGCTAATAGTCACTCAGGCTTCTAATCCAAGAGGAGACTGCAAGGGAGTGTGTACCAGAGTCACTTAGGAGCCAGGCTGCTGGAAGCTGTGCCACTCTGTATTGGCACCATGTGGGCCCCACACTCTCAGTCACTGTGGCTGGCAAAGGGACACTAAATGATGCTCGAGGTGGGATTTGGATTGCTCGGCTCAGAAATGGCACATGTCCCTTCTGCTCGTGGCTCATCCTAACAGCAAGGGGATTGACACGTGCAGCAGGCTTTTGTTTGGTCATCTCCACTGGGAGACAGGTCAATTCCTTGCAGTGTTCTTTATGAGAGAGGGCAGTGCGTGGGAACGGGGGAGGCAGTGAAAGGGGTGGGAAGTGGTTAGAGTCTGGATCTATACATCTGGAAGAAAACCTCAGAAAGATTTACTGAAATCATATCTGACTCCTTATTTTTTCCCTTTTTGCTATCTTATCTTCCATGTTCTGTGTGGTTTCTTTGGGAGCCTGCTTTATGCTTTTCTTTCTTTCTTTCTTTTTGCAGTTTTTGGCTGGGGCCGGGTTTGAACCCGCCACCTCTGGCATCTGGGGCCAGCGCCCTACTCCTTTGAGCCACAGGCGCCGCCCTTTTATCTCGTTTTTTTGTAGTGCCTAGAAAGTGGATGCTCAGTTTATCTAGTGATGAAACAATTTAGCACTTATATTTTATTTCACACAATCCACACTATTTTTTTTTTTGTAGAGACAGAGTTTCACTTTATTGCCCTTGGTAGAGTGCCGTGGCATCACACAGCTCACAGCAACCTCCAACTCCTGGGCTTAGGCGATTCTCCTGCCTCAGCCTCCCGAGTAGCTGGGACCACAGGCGCCCGCCACAACGCCTGGCTATTTTTTTGTTGCAGTTTGGCCGGGGCTGGGTTTGAACCCACCACCCTCAGTATATGGGGCCGGCGCTCTGCTCACTGAGCCACAGGCGCCGCCCTCCACACTTATTTTTTAACAGCAATTACCAATTGCTGGAGGAAATAGTTAAAAATAAATCTTGATTGATTATTATGGTAATGATATGTATCAATTATGTGTTAATGCTGTGGACTTCAGAAAAGAAAGTTAAGAATAAAAGTACCTTGTGACCACCTGATATGGGAAAGTAATTGCCATTTTTAAGAAGACGGTCTTGCTCTGTTGCCCAGCTGGAGTGCAGTGACACAAACATAGGTCCCTGCAGTCTCAAACTCCTTGGCCCAGGGAATCTCCCACCTCAGCCTCCTGAGTAGCTAGGACTTCAGGTGCACCACGATACCCTGCTGAGTTTTGAATTTTTTTGTAGAGATGGGGTCTTACTGTGTTTCTCAGGCTAGTCTCTAACTCCTGGCCTCAAACAATACTCCTGCCTCAGACTTCCAAAGTGCTGGTATTACAGACATGAGCCACTACACCCAGCTAAGAAACTGCTATTTTATTTTTTATTCTGGTATATTTTTTCAATCATTTTTTCTCTTTTCACTTCTGTTCCCTTCTTCATAGAACAGCTTAAAGGAAATTAATCTGCTGCATATAAATCCAATGTTAAAACTTATATTTCTTAATTGTATCTTGGGGGTCTTTTAGCAATGAACCTGTTTTTATAACGTAAACTGGATGAAAAGCTTGAATAAAGTAAAATGCCTAATCAAATAAAAAAAAAAAAAAAACCTTACATCTTTTACCATAATATCATTCTGCTTTTAGAGCTCCTGGCTATCCCAGGAATATTAACATAAGATTGTATATTTTTATACTCTGTATTCTTAAATGTTCAGTTATTTAGTTATTTTGGAATATTTAGTTATTTTGAGGAATCATTTAAAATAGCAGAAATCTTTCTGATGACACTGTGGTGATGAGGTCAAGCAATTTAAACTCTTGAAAAAATGTGCTTGCCTCTCAAAACCAACAGCAAGCTTTATGAAAGCATAGACTTCGGTGTGGGTACAGACTTGGCAGTGCTCAGGACACAGACATATATAAAGAGGTAGATTATGCACTGAAGTGTCGGGACAAGGGACGTGACAGTGGACTGACTATAGAGGCTGAAGGAACAGATGAGTCTGGGTTGACCCCTTGTATCTTGGTATTAAAATAAGAGTAGGAATTTACCTCACAAAGAAGAGAGAAGGAAACATTTCATTCAGAAAAGACACATAAGGACACCCAGGAGTGCAAAAAGTCTGTGTGGGTTACAATTATACCGTAAGGCTAGACTAGAATGTGCAAGTCTTTGAGTTCCATGCTAAGGAATTTGGGGAGTTTATAAAAAAGATTTTTCTAAAAGGGAATTATAAGACAAACTTGTTAGGGAGATGAAAAAACTAGCAGGACAATGGCCTATGTATTTTATCAGTTGGTCAAATTAAACTTCAGCTTTCGTTTGCTGATGGCTTAACCATGGGCAAGGCAGCGTGCTGATTATTTCACACATTAACTCCTTTAATTTCTGAAAACGACATTGTACAGTAGGCAGCAGTTTTTACACATTGCAGATGATCTTTATCAAGAGTCCTGAATATTAAACCCATCTTTTTTGAGTGGAGTGCCCTTCCTACTTGTAATACATTCATTCCAGAGTTGGTTGACAATGGATAACAAAGACAATATCTGGACCTGTCTAAAGGGAGAGGCTCCCTTTACTGTCTCTTCCAGGACCTTCAAGCATGTGTGAATTAGCTGTTCATTTCCATTCTCTTGCCAGCGTGTTGTTGAAACCCTTCCATACCACACAACAGGGTCAGAAGAGTGTATATATTCAGCCAGCTGGTATGTCCAAATAATCCCTCAAACTTGTATTTCTCGGGGAAAACATAAGGGAATAGGAAGAAATGATTCACTCTATATTAATTCTTATTTGGCCTTGATTTTGTTCAGCATTTGGCATTCAGCCAGCGTGCATACTCTGGTCCCCCTTCAGAGCCTGTGAGGGAGCAGAGTGGCCCCTTGTTACCAGCTGTGATGTGTAACCATAGGGAGCATTACTTGGTAACCAGCTACCTAGTTTCTGGCTTTTACTCCCTTCACTTGCATGATAAACCAAAATATGTCACTTGATCTTCCTGGAGCTCAGTCTTTCCATCTGCATAATAGAGGAAGGAGAAGTCTGTTAGAGTGGACAGTTCTAGTACCTTGTATTTCTACTATAAATCACAGGAAGGAATTCATGTTTATTTGAGGGAAAAGAACATACAGAGAGGGGTTCACAGTTCATTTGGGGAAAATGATCATAGCATAATTAATACTTGTAGGATAATATTTAGAAATAAACATATCCTACATCAAGCACACAAAGTGAACTCAGTGTGAGTTTAAAATGATTTGCTTTTCTTCCAGTCATTGGAGGTTTCTGTTTGTTTTTTCTTATGCTGTAGGTGCGTAGAGGCAGAAATCTGATAAGTACTAAATGCTGCAGAACTTATTTCGAAGTTGCATTTGCAAAGCAAGCACTTATTCCAATTCAAGGAAAGAGCACTTTTTGAAAGCTACCATTTATCAATATTTATATGGGATTAAGAAAATGTCAACTATCAACGTTTTAATAGAATAATTCTGTTATTTTGTGCTATTATGAATAGGACTTGGAGGGAGCTCATAGAAAATGGAGGGGAGGAGGCTTTCCTCCTAACCTGGTCACTGATGCCAGGTATTTAAGCCTCTTCCTACTTGTCAGCATAACCAGATACATAGAATGACTGATTTTAGGAAATAGGAAACATTAAGATTTTGTCCTAATAATCTTTATCTTTTATAGAAGAAAAATCAACAAAAAGTCCTTTTGAGGATATATTAAAAATGAACGCGAATAGTTGACAGGAAGCTTAAACCAGAACCCAAAGCAGCATAAATCAGTGGGGCCTACAAACAGCTCTAGGCTTGCTAAGCAGGGCCTGGTGCTCCCAAAGTGGAAACTCTATTTTGAGAATAAGTAAGCTTAATATTTTTTATATTATTAGAAAAATATAACTCCTGCATACCTAACAGTGCTTGACACATAAGTGAGTAAATGCAGCATAGTTATAAAAACTTTGGAAAGCAGAATAGAAAAAAATTGCTTGTGATTCCAACACATTAATAGTCACTAATTTTATATGTGTACACACAGAGACATATATATATAACTGAATACATATATTTTATATGCATATATAGGTTGAGTATCTCTAAATCTGAAAACCTGAAATGCTCCAAAATCTGAAACATTGTGAGAGCCGACATGATACTCAAACGAAATGCTCATTAAAGCATTTCTGACTTCAGAGATTCAAGTTAGGGATGCTGAACTAGTTTAATGCAAAATTTCCAAAATCCAAAAGAATTTGAAATTTCAAAGCATTTCTGGGTCCCAAACATTTCAGATAAGGGATATCCCATATGTGTATATATAAAATACATTTATTTTGTGTACAGATATAGTTTAAATTTTATTGTAAACGTGGTATGGATAGTTTATATCTTTATTTCTAAAAGTTAATATTTTATGATAAACGTTTTTTAAATTACTGTGCTATTTCTAATTCTAATGTTAAGACAGCATAATATGATAACTAGTAAATTCTCACAAGCTAGTTACCATCTCTTCTATCAGTTAGATTACTTTTTAAGTTTTATTTTTATATCCTTTTTCTAGTTAAAATCTTTATGTCTATACCTATTTCTTCTCTTTGAATTATTTCCTTACAATAAATGATCAAAGCTGAGATTTGTGGTTGTAAAAATGACTCCATTTCTACACTGTAGCCAGCATTGAGTTTGAATACTAGTTTCATAACAACATCACCTACTTCAAGTATTATCACTTGAAAACTGTATTACTAAATTAATGCAAATAGTACTTCACTGTTATTGCTTTTTTCACAGAAGAAAACTCAGTCTAATGGAAATCCTACTCATTGTTTAAAATTGTATTTAATAAAATTTCACTTTTGTTCTCTTTACTTCATTCACTAATACCTTATTGAATATTCCACATACAACAATGTTGTTTGTTGTTTAATACCTTTTTTCCCTTTAAGCTACCTGTGGAAACACGTAAAGAGATGACTAAAAAGGCTATCAAGACAGTCAAACATTTTTTTGAGAAGGCAAGGAAAAGAAATTCAGAAGAAGACATTCACGAAGTTGGTGATTCTAAAGTTACCTATGCAGATGCTTTGAATCATCTGGAGAAATCACTTGCTCACCTGGAAACCCTCAGCCATAGCTTCATCGTGTCTCTGAAGAATAGTGAGCAGGTAATGAACTGGAAACTTCTGTGTGCTCATGCACTCAGATAGCATCAGTATATTCTTTCCTTTATCCAAAACTACTTTAGTGTAGTTTTGATAGGGTTTTCAGAGCAGACATCCTTGAAAATGGTTCTCAAGCCTTTGTTTAACCTCTTCATTATCACTAATTGTCAGTTCAGTGTTTACTTATTTCAAAAGGATTTTAGGCCACTTAACAGGTTGGTATCTGAGGAGGAAGGGGGTGAGGGGTGGAAAGGTGGAAGAAGAGGAACCCAGCCCTGGGTGGGTACCTGGGGCTGGGGCGGTGGGCTTTAAAGTTAAGAAAAGGGCTCTGCTTATAGCTGTATGGGTTTCACTCTCCAGCTGAATAGGATAAGGTTTTTTCATTCTAATTTTCAGAAAAATTCAGAGATAGCTTACCATGCCTGCCTCAACAGGTTTTTTGTTTTTTTTTTTCTTTAAAAATAAGTACTCCTTACTCTGTTTTTATATTATATGCTTGCAAAATAACTTCAGAGATTTTGGGCTAGTAAAATTGTTCCTAGTTGCCTTTTAAAGGAGACTCTCCTGGTGTTTCTAAAACACTATCTTGAGGTTCAGAATCTCTGCCCGTGGTGAGATTTGAGGACCCATGTCTTAGGACGTCCAAGGAAACCAGATTTCCTCTGAGGCCACCAGAGATTTTATTCTGTGTTTTAACAGTTGTGGAATTGGGATGTTCTTTTACATAACTGGAAAGTTGACAAATCAGTAAGTAAATGGTTTTCATATAAGTGAAAATAGTACTTAGATGTATGAATAATATTCCATTTACCATTTAATGCTATAGTAAATGAACCCATAAGTGTTCACTAACCTCCTCTTTCATTTTTCATAAACCTTACGCGTTTATTCAATTGTATTCTTGGCTTGTCAAAAAATGTTCATAAACAGAAAGATAAGTCAGTGGAGAGGAATTCAGATAATGAGCAAATAGGAGACTTAACATTTTCTATGAGACACATAAATGCAAACCCCTCATTGAAAAGATAATGGGAACAATTCAAAAGTTTAAAAGCGGTTTTATTTCATTTTGTGATTTTCAGTGCCTATTAGCCTGTCTAACAAATAGCTTTAAATAATGGTATGAACAACATTGAAGCTTTTGCAGGGAGCAAATTGGCTTTACCTAACTTGATTTTATCCTGCTGACATTTATAATACTACAATTCATAATTACAAAAATGCAGGCAAAGTTAGAATCTTCAAGTAATAATGATTTACACTTGTTAGTATAATTTTTTTAAAATACCGGTTTATTTATTTTTAAAATATAACAGAATTGGCATTACTCTTCTTGGAACAAGTAATATCTTTCAATGCCTAGAATAATATATTTGGATTCAAGGGAGTTGTTTCATCTAGTTGTGATATAAAGCTTCCACATAGTTACTTGTGAATGCCATTCAGTCAAGATGTTGATGGTTTATAAGAGGAGACTCTTATAGTCCCTAAATTAGATAATTATTTTATTAAGTTGCCTTTTATAGCAAAACTTGAAATTTCAACCTCAGTCCCATACATTTATCCTTTTATGTTGACCTTGGCATTAACCTTCTTGCTTACCCAGTAAAAGAGCACCTTACGTCCTTGAGAAGGTTAGCGTGATCTAAGTCAAAGGCCTTCATTCGACGGAGCCTCAGTTCTTTCTTCTCTTAGACAGGGTTATTGATAATTACCTTACTTAACTCATAGAAACTTTTCTAAAATAGAAAATTTCACAGTGGGGAGAGTAGTAAAGTGAATCTTCTTGTGCTCAACTCTCAGCTTTACAGTTATCAGAATGTGACCGATCTTATTTTGTGCGTACGCCCACCTACCCTCACCTTGCTCCCATGAGTTACTCTGAAGTCAATTCCAGTCATCTCTTGGTTTTATCCACGGATACCTTCATAGCTATCTCTAAAAGATACATTTAAACATAACCACTACAAAGTTATCAACATCTCCCCAAAATTAATAGTAATTCTCTAATATCACATATCCACTTAATATTTAGCTTTTTCTCGTGGTTGTTTTCAAAGACAAAACAGTATGCTCAGGATTACTAGGGGAACCATAAAGAACCTGGAAAGTGTTACGATCACTAAGTGACCATATTGGTCTGCTTAAAAACAATAGCTTCCATTCTATTTCTTAAATCATTTATTATACAATTAGTTTTTATAGATATTATCAAAGAGAGAAAGGCAGTGTGGCATGTGGGGTGCAAGAGCAGTCTTTTGGAGTCTCATCCTGGCTCTATTAATTGCTAGCCACGTGACTCTAGCATGCTATTTAATAGCTTTGGATTCCTTTTTGATAACATGAGGCTAATTAAAAGTATTTGTAGGATTACTTACATGTTAAATTAGATACCATATGTATAGTACCTGGGATTACATATTAATAGTTGACGTTCAATAAATTATAACTGTTATGTGAGTATAGTGCAATAAAAATAATAGTAATACTAGAGCATTTATGTCTGATGTGCTAAAGACTGACTTATATTATTATCTCAGTTAATGTCACAATGCCTTCTATTCACAAGAACCTATTGTCCTCATCATTTAATAGATGCTGAAATTTGAGATCACACAGGCCCACCAACTAATAAATGCAAGGGTTTGCACTCAAGAGTGCAAGAACTTAATAACCAATGAACCTGAGAGCTTAATAACCAATACCTGTGCTTGAGCCTGAGAGCTTAATAACTAATACCTGTGCTTGAGCCTGAGAGCTTAATAACCAATACCTGTGCTTGAGCCTGAGAGCTTAATAACCAATACCTGTGCTTGAGCCTGAGAGCTTAATAACCAATACCTGTGCTTGAGCCTGAGAGCTTAATAACTAATACCTGTGCTTGAGCCTGAGCATTTTATAACCAATACCTGCCCTTGAGCCTAAAAGCTTTATTATACCCAACACCTATCCTCTGGTATGTTGTTGCAGATTGTAATGTATTTGGTTTCAGGATCTTCTGAGTATGTTTCACTATGTACATGTAGATGTATTTAATTCTATTTGATATTTAGGTGTTGATTAGCATGTCTTTGCAGGAAACACTGCAGAAATACAGTCACCTCTATGATCTGTCCCGATCAGAAAAAGCGAAACTCCAGGAGCAAGCTGTGGCTATGTGTTTAGATGGTCAGCCTCTGAGAATGATTCAGCAGCTGCTAGAGGTGGCTGTTGGCCCTCTCGACATCTCACCCAAGGATATAGTACACAATGCAATAATGAAAATAATTTCTGTATTGAGGTAAGCTGGAAAATAGTCAATGAGAAAAGCGTTTTGCCAATATGTAGTAAGGACTGCACGTGGCTCATGGGTATTAAGAAGCTAAATGATCATCCTGTACATAGAAGCATTTAATAAATTGTGATGTACTGTACAAAAGTGAGAGGTTATTTTTAGAGTTCTCAAAGTCTTATGTCTTAAAATATCTTGAGAAGGGAGAACCGTAAATATGTTTGGTCATTGGTGTCTTGTGTAACACGTTACACAGCTTGCTAACTTCTAGTTGACCCATTTCTCCAAATTTTTTTTGAAATAAGAAAAAGGCCAAAATGGCATGTGAAGTGGTAGCTAAGTGTCAGACAGCCCTGTGACTTCCGTCTAGTTTTCCAGATCTTACATTTTCTAATTCTCCTTCTTTGTAGCAGTGGGAAAATGGTTCCCAGAAGGTTCCTTTGAAGTACACGAGGCCAGGTTAATCAAACACTGAAGAAGTTAGATATCATTAAGTGTCTTAGGACTTTATTTACCTGCAGTAAATGACACAAAACCAACAATTGAGAAATCCTCACTTTATGTCAATATGCTGATGCCTTTGTAGGAATGCATTCAAAAAGATTAGAAGAGAGGGAAAAGTGAAGCTGAGAAAATAATGAGGCATCAAGTGCTTTCCGTGAATAATGCAATTAGGCTAAAAGATTTAGTTGTGTTTAATTTATTCTCCTTTTAAGGATTCTTTGTAATTCTGTATTGCTCTTGAGGAACTTTTTGATTAAATGCATGTCAGTTTTCTGCAGCTGAACTGAAATCAAATGAGCCTTTATCAGTTTAATTACCCCAGCCTCATAGAGTTTTTGCCTTAATGCTCTGAGGTATCTGGTAATTTTATATATAGGGAAAGACATAAAATTTTATAACTTTTTTTGGAAAGAACAAATGCCAAATGAATAAAGCTTTGGTCTATTACTAGCTTATGATTCTTTTGTTGATGGTTATAAGAACCACTATCCTCTTTCAAATGATGGATGTGCCACATTTTATACCTTTTGGTTTATGGTTATCTTTTTATTGTTTCTTAAATCAGGTTTTGGATGAAGCTCACAAGAATGAACATTTTGAAAAATTAGTGTTTTGGTGAATTTAGTTCATTTCTTTTCTATTTTTTTTTTTTTTTTTACAGGGGCTGGGTTTGAACCCACCCCCTCAGGCATATGGGGCTGGCGCCCTACTCCATCGAGCCACAGGCACTGCCCTCATTTGTTAAAAATTATACATTTTCATTAATAAGTAAAATTAAACATGTGACATTTTTACATTTATATAATTTCGATATAAATTATACTTCTCTTGCCTTCCCGACACCCGATTCAACTACTAAAGATTTGGTTCTGATCTAATAAATGGTAGACTTCGTACACAGAAGATACTCAATAAATGTAAATTAAACTTCTCAGCAATGGAAAGAAAAGGGACTTTAGGAATTCAGCTAACTCTGTTTCAGAGGAAACTAAATTGCTGTTGACAATGTCCATAACTTTTAACTTTCAGGAAGTTATAAAATTTAGTAGGTGCAAAATACAAAAACACGAAGGTACCTGAACATAGCAGTTGATTCAAATCATCATGTTAAATTGTTTGGAAAATTCATCCAAAATTTCTTTGTCTACCGTTCCATTTTCAGAATTCACTAGTGTTCTCCACATACACATCTGTAAAGTGGGCATCATCCCCCATACTTGTCATTCGGGCTGAGGGATTTGTCACATGGCAGAATGTATGTAAACCACTTAGCAGGGCCTGGTACCTAGTAAGTAGCAAGTAAATATTAGCTTTAAAAAAAGGTTCAGCTAGAGGATTTAGATCATTGTTGTACGTTTAATAGTTAAAATAGTTTATATATTTACTGTTCAATAAATGTTTTCTGAATGACACACTGCAAGTACAATTTTTTTTGTTTTTGTTTTATTTTTGATGGAACATGTATAAATTAGCTTGAGCTCCTTCAAAGCAAAAAATGTTTCATTTTCACATCCTTAGCACCTGGGTGAGGGCTTGGTCCATTTGTAGACATCTTAGAGCACCAATGAATATGAGCTGGCAGCCTACCATACCAGAATCCGGTTGGCTTCCTCTGGGTGTGAAGTAACCAAGCTTCTTTCTGTGACTTGAGTGATTCTCTTCTGAATCAGGTTTTCTTTCTTTTCACAGTGGAGGCAGTGCTGACCTTGGAGGGCCACGGGACCCCCTGCGGGTCTTGGAAGGTGTTGTTGCATCAGTGCACGCCAGTGTGGACCAGGGGTAAGTCTAGAGCACTGCGTGCAGCTTCATTTAATGGCTTTCCTCGGAGTCTTAGAATTGCTTTGAGTGTTCATATTTATGCTACTTCCAAGACTGAGCAACATTTTAGACTAAATGCCAAGGATCGGCTTAAGAATGAAGCCTCTGGAGAAATGGTGTCCCGAGCTCTGTGCTGAGCCACCAGCTCTAGCAGGACCTTCTGTACTGAGCCCTGCTTGTGTGGAGAGCACCATCTTTCCAAAGAGAGGAAACTGCCTTGAACTTCCTATAGGAGAAGAGTTTCACACCTCTAACACATTAACTGTATTGATAAAGTTTGGAAATTCCTAGAATGTGTAGATTATCTTTAAAAGGAAACTTTAAAAAAGTTAAGTCTGTCTTGGTTGAGGATTCAAAGTGCGCAGGGTTTGCAAGTATCTATGAGGGTAAGTATCCCTAATGCTAGCTTTAGAAAGACTTTTTCTCAGGCCAATTGCTGTTGCTGAGAATAGTTAGAACTGCAACTGAACAATTACACATTTCCTTAGAGTTTATGCAGGTCGTTCATATGCCTAACATCCGTGTCAACCCTATAAAGCTGCTCCCCAGTTCCTTTTTTTGAATGGAAAATAGGACATTATAATAATGAAGACATGTTTGAGAAAACTCCCCATAGTTCCCATTTAGTAAAGTAATTGTTTTTTACCTGTTATCTTCCAGTGATTGTAAAGGTAGAGATATATTTTATGTAGTTTCAATTGAAATGTATGAACACTTTTCTATTGTACTTTTTTAAACTTACTATTGTAATACTTCCCATTTATCTTTGTAGATTTTGTGATTATGATTTTTTTAATAGCTAGGTATACTGTTGCCATTTTCCAAGGAAGACCTAAAGCTCAAAGAGAGGAATTGACTTGTACAGAGTTATAGACCTGGGAAGTAGAACCAAGATTCCACCCTGGTTGCAAATTATTTAATAATTTAAATTATTAAATACTCAGATGCCTTTATAGTATATTTCTATACATTCCCTGTGCCCAAGGCTTGAGTGTAAGAACATAGGGTGAACTCTATGGGAGCATATGGGAAAATCTGGCAAACAGGACCCTCTTCTTGTCTTTTAGCTCCCATAGTTTTTCTAATCACCTTTGGCTCTGGGGCTTCAGACAGGAAGGTAGATAAAGCTGTGGCTAAATTAGACCCATTATTCTAAGGAGAAATATAACTGTTCTGTATGTTATAGAGTGCCATGTTCTGTGGTAAGTCACAAGGATTTATATGTGGATAAGAGTAATCCCTAACAAGCATCTCACATAGTACCTGGACTATAGAGAGATAGGGTGCTGTACAGAAATCAAGGTGCAGGGAGTGGTTTTTTCTGCCTGGGCAGGATACACAAGGGGTGACATTGGAACTGCTCTATGAAAATATGAGTCTGTTAGAAGGAGGAGATGGGTGATGGCATTTCAGGGTTCGAAAGCTTCCTCAATGTGCAGTGTGCCTGCAGATATAGTAGCGAGCAGAGCAGGTGGAGACGCTACATGGGGAACACTTAGCTCCTCCTAGAGGGTCCCTGTCGCTGCTTCCCTTTCAGTTCCAGACTGTAAGTTCTCAGCCAACAGCTCCCAGTGAGCTGCGGCTAGCAGTGAGCTTCGCAGGTGAGGATGACCAGGATTCTGGCCTCCCAACGGGAAAGGGTCTTAACAGGCACTGTTTTAGGCCCCATCCCCTGGGGCTCCTTAGTCTTGTCCCACTGTGGACATCTCAGGAAGGTTAGAGGGCAGTGTTGTTCGTAGTGAATTTCCAGACAAATATACAGCAGAGTCTTAACTTGGGTCTCACTTGAATATAGATTTTTTTTTTTAGCTTTGAAGAGAAATGGGAAGGGGGAAACAGAAAAAGAGTTACTTTTCATTCCAGAGACACAGAAGACAAAAGCTTCTTAAAAAAAAAAACAAACTTCAGTGAACTTTTTTTTTTTTTTTTTTTTTGGCTTAGAAAAGAAGAAAGACAAAATCATAGCTTATATCCTGGCAAGCGTTTTTTGAATCCGCACAGCTGTATCTGGACCCTTTGTTTGGATTTCTCTTCCCGGTAAAGTTCCCGGCAGAATCACACAAGGGAGACAAGTTTGTTTTCCAGATAGTTCCAAACAAGGTCCTGGGAGTGATGTGGCTGGAGCTTCCAGCCCTTTGAAAGTAATGCTCATTCCTTGATCTGACGTGACTGCCTGACCTCTAGGAGGCCATGTCCAGCCTGTGTGTTCACATACCAGGCCTCTCTCAGTCCCACCCCGTACCCCGTTCATCCGCTATCCTCCGCAGCATCTGTTGTGATAGTAAACAGCCTCTGCTCACACTCATTGCCAGCAGTCACACGCATAGGCACAGTCACATGCTCTTGGGTTTTGTATACACCATCCCATAATATTCCTTGCCAGATAAATTGCATAGAAGAGTAAAAATTTGAGTGTGTATGTTTTAGCCACCACCAAATATTTGGTTTTGTGGTTAACTTTTAGACAGTTTATTATCTGGATATTCTGTTTTGATTTTTTACACTACAGATGTCATTTGTGCTTTTTAAAATTTAATTTTTTAAATTTACTATTGACACATAATGATTGACATACTACATATTCGTGGAAAACAATGTGATGTTTAATATTTATTAATGATCAAATTGGTAAAATTACCAAAGCCATCACTTTAAACACCATCTACTTATGTGTCCATTTTGGGGTCAAAAAACAAAAATAAAAATAAACATCTCTTTTTTTGTGGTGATAACATTCAAAATCTTCTTTTTTGGCTGTCTTGAAATCTATAATACATTGTTATTTGCCATAGTCATCCTACTGTAAGATAGAACACCAAAACTTATCGTTGTCTGGCTATAATTTTGTGCCCATTGGCAAACCTTTCCCAGTCACTCTGTTGTCCAGCCCCAGCCTCTGGGAGCCACTGTTCTCCTCTATACGCCTATGAAATCGCCTTTTTTAGATTTCACATGTGAGTGAAAGTAAGTGGCGTTTGTCTTTCTGTGCCTGACTTATTTTCCTTAATAAAAATCCTCCAGATCCATTCATGTTACTGTAAACGACAGGCTTTTATTCTGTTTATATTATTTTCCATCATGGCTGTTCTAATTGACATTCCTACCACCAATGGTTAAAAATTCCTTTTTCTCAGCATCTTCGCCAGCATTTACCCTTTTTTGTCCTTTTGATTATAGCCACTCTTACTGGTGTGTAAAAACTCACTGTGGTTTTGATTTGCGTTTCCTAGATGATTCGTGATACTGAACATTTTTTCAAATGTTGAAAAACATTTGAAAAACATTTTTTCAAAAATCTGTTGGCCAATTACCTGTTTACTTTTGAGAAATGTCTATGTAGGGCTTTTGCCCATTTTAAAATCATATTATTTGGGGTTTTTTGAATTTTTTTTTTTTTTTTTTTTTTTTTTTGCAGTTTTTGGCTGGGGCTGGGTTTGAACCAGCATATGGGACCAGCGCTCTACCCCTCTGAGCCACAGGTGTCGCCCTATTTGGGGTTTTTTGATGTTGGGTTCCTTGTATGTCCTGGATATTAACTTCTTATCAGATAGATCTTTTGCAAATATTTTCTCCCAGTCTAAAAGTTGCCTCTTCCTTTTATTGTTCCCTTTTCTGTGCAGAAGCTTTTTAGTTTTATATAATCACATTTGTCTATTTTTGCTTTTGTTGTCTGTGCTTTTGAGATCTTATTAAGCAAATTTTTGCCCAGCCTAATTTTACGGAGAATTTCTTCATACTTTTGGGTCTAACATTTCAGGCTTTAATCCACTTAGAGTTGATTTTTCTAATATGGTGAGTAAGGGAGGGTCTAATTTTATTTTTCTGCACATAGATTCCCAGTTTTCCCAGCACCATTTGTTGAAGAGACTGCCCTTTTCCTCTATGTGTGTTCTTGGAGCCCTTGGCTGTAAATACATAGATTTATTTCTGAGTGCTCCATTTTGTTCCATTGGTCTGTGCGTTTCTGTGCCACCACCATGCTGCTCCGGTTCTTACGGCTTTATATTACAGGAGTGAGATGCTTCCAGCTTTGTGCCTTTTACTCAAGATTGCTTTGGCTATTTGTAGTCTTCTGTCTTTCCATATGAATTTTAGGATTTTTTTTCTACTTCTGTAACGGATCTCATTAGCATTTCTATAGGGATTGCATTGAATCCGTAGGTTGCTTTGGGTAATACTGTTACGAATCTTAACAGTGTTCTTCTACTTTATGAACATGGGATATCTTTCCATTTACTTGTATCCTCTTCAGTTTCTTTCATCAGCATTTTATAGTTTTCATTATAAAAGATCTTTTACCCTTTTGGTTAAGTTTATTAGTACATATTTTTTATGTTTTTGTAGCTATTTTAAGTGGAATTGCTTTCTCAATCTCTTTCTCAGATAGTTGCTGTTGACATATAGAAATGCTACCGATTTTTGGTTGTTGATTTTGTATCTAACAACTTTATTAAATTCATTAATAGATGTTGAAAAAAGCATTTGTTAAAATTCAACATCCCTTCATGAGAAAACCTTCAACAACTGGGTATACGAGGAACATACCTTAACGCAGTAAAGATCACCTGTGACAGACCCAGAAGTAACATAATGCTGAACAGGGAAACATTGAGAGCTTTCCCTTTGAGGTCTGGGGGAAGGAAAGATGCTGCTCACTTCTACCTCCTTCATTCAGCACAGTCCTAGAAGGTCTAGTCAGAGCAGTTAGACAAGAGATGGAAATACGGCATCCAAATTGGAAAAGGGAAAGTCAAATTGTCTTTCTTTGTAGATGACATGATTCTATATGTGGGAAACCTTAAACCTCCAGCCAAAACACTGTTAGAATCATTTGCACTTTAATTGAAATTTCTGCCTCACTCAGAATGCCCCTTTCCCATATATATATATATATATATAGTTTTTTTGTTTTTTTGTTTTTTTTGCAGTTTTTGGCCAGGGCTGGGTTTGAACTCATTATACCTCCCGTATATGGGGCTGGCACCCTGCTCCTTTGAGCCACAGGTGCTGCCCTTTTCCCTCTTATCTTCTGTGCTAGTTTTAAGTCACGTAAAGACACAGCACCTGAACAGGCTACCAGAGGGACATTCAGGCACCTATATAAATAGCTTTCCTTTTCAGTTTAATCACATTCTTGCCTCTGGACATGAGGATTAAGTATTTTAAGGATTTCAAACCATGCCAAAACCTACAATTAAAGGTAAGGTAAGGTAATTAATTATTCAGGGGCTCTTTCATATTATGTTTATTATGTTTATTTTGTGAGAATCTACGCTGTCTCCCTTTATATATAAAACATCATATATTTTATATTTTTAAATTTTAACTATGGGTATTTAATAGTTGTGTAAATGTATAGGGTACATGTGATGTTTTGACACAGGCATACAATGTGAATTAGTCAAAGCATGGTAATTGGGTTATCTATCACCTCAGGCATTTCTTGGTGTTAGTAACATTCCAGTTTCACTCTTTTTTTTTTTATTTTTTTGGCCGGGGCTGGGTTTGAACCCACCACCTCCGGCATATGGGACTGGCGCCCTACTCCTTGAGCCACAGGCGCCGCCCTTCCAGTTTCACTCTTAGTTATTTTAAAGTATACCCTAACTTACTGTTGATTATGGCACTTTGTTATGCTAGCAAATATTGTCCATTCTATCTAGCTACCTAACCATATTTTTGCACCTGTTAACCATCCCCACTTGATCCTGTATTCTCTGTAACCATTCCCAGGCTCAGGTAAGCATCATTCTACTCTTTGTTTCCATGACAGCATTTGTTTTTAATATTTAACTCCAACATGTGAGATCTGTCTTTCTGTGCTTGGCTTGTTTCACTGAACGTACTCTTCTCCGGTTCATTCGTGTTGTTTCAAATGGTAGGATTTCATTCTTTCCTGTGGCTACACTCATATAACATTCTACTGTGCACATGCACCACAGTTTATCCATGCATCCGCTGGTGGAGAGGAAGGTTGATTCCGAATCTTGGCTATTGTGAATAGCGCTACAGTGAACATGAGAGTGCAGAGATCTTTTCAGTATAATGAGTACCCCTCCTTTGGATATCTCTGTATACCCAGCAGTGGGATTGCTGGATCAGATGGTAGTTCTGGTTTCATTTTTTTGAGGAACATCCATACTGTTTTCCGTAGTGCTTGCACTAATTTACATTCCCACCAATGGTGTATGAGGGTTCCCCAGCAGCATCGTGTTTTGAGACTATAATTTAAGTTTTTAGTTTGTGTTAAGAATTAGTTTATTAGTTTGCTTAAGAAAAATGAAAGTGTTTAAAACTCAACAGCTAAAAATAATAATGTTCTAAAACAATGTATCCATTAACCTGGAATTAAGAAAATACTACAATGACATAAACAAAAAAGAAACCTAATATTATAAAACAAAACAAAACAAAAAAACCCTCTTATGCCAAGACCTTGGAAAGGGGTTATTCATTGACTCACTAATCCTCAGAAGAAGCCTATCAGACAGAAACTGTCACCTCCACTTTACAGATCAGGAAATGCTCTAGGACTTGGGTCACTTGTCCGGGCTCAGGCAGGTAAGGACATACCTATGAATGTCTCTCATCATGTCATCATCTTCTGACATTAAAGAGCCAGCAAGGGAGGGTCAGATAGTGCTTGTCACACTTCACTGTGCATAGGAATTGCCTGAGGGCCTTATTAAAATATGGATTTTGATTGCATAGGTCTAGGGGAGGCTGAAATTCTCTCTTATTAAGGCATTAATTGCCTCACCTTTCTTGTGTCTTTTACCTACTTCTGTCTGCCTTTGCTTTATTTCCTTTTTACCTCTGGCCTTTATTTACCTTAAAATTTTTTTCTAACATGAGTGACCCACAAGCATGAACTCGTGTATTAGTGATTCTCAAAAGGTTGTATAGCGCTAAGCTTGATGGCTCACACCTGTAATCCTAGCACTTTGGGAATCTAGGGCAGGAGCATTGCCACCATCCTGAGCAAAATCAAGACCCTGCATCTACAAAAAATAGAAAAAAATTAACTGGACGTGGTGGCATGCACCTGTAAGTCCCAGCTACTCCGGAGGCTGAGACAGGAGGATTGCTTGAGCTCGGGAGTTTGAAGTTTCAGTGAGCTGTGGCACTACTGCACTCTACCCCGGGTGACAGAGCAAGGCCCACTCTCTGGAAAAAGAAAAGAAAGGTATGGAATTAAATCCCCTGAAATAAAAAGTAATTAGTGAAGGATCTCACTGGGCAATATTCAAAAAAGAGAAAAGATTTTCATAAAAACTTTTGAAATTCGGGGAGTTCTTTTGTTTTCTCAATTGTTACTTAACAATATCAGCTTCAGCTGCCTTTGAGCTTTTTACAGATTTTGAACAGTATCAGATAATTCAGACTTCACTGAACTCTTTAGTTTTACTTAGGGATGTCATATTTTTTGTTTGATTAATAAATCAACTTTTTTGAAATAATTTGCATTCGATTAAATGCATAGATTTTTAAAACGTATACTTTAGTGTAGTTTGACAAATAGATGTGCCTGTGTAACTACCACTCCAATCAAGACAGTATGTCTAAGGGCTGAGGAAATTTTCTTGTTGCTTTTTGCAATTCCCTCTTTCATTCCTGCTCACTCTTTCCTGACCCATCTGGGAAATCACTGCTCTCATTTTTTTTAATTTAATTTTTTAAATTTTTTTAACCTAATTTCACATTATTGTTATGGCATAGAAAATATAAAAAAAAAAAAAGGCAGAGAGAAGGAAAAACCTACTAGAGCAAATTAAATCTAATTTCTTCCCTCTTTGTAAGGTGAAGTAAATCATTAGATGCTCTCCCACCGTGCAGGAGGCATTATGTTCTGAAACTGTGGTCACACACCCAGCTGGTGGGTCCCCTCCACCAGGCAGTGCTTCTTGGATCACTTCAGGCCACATTCATGACTATCCAGCAGCCATTTCTGCCTTGCTATAGAAAGGTGTGTTCATGTTTTCACTGGTAAGTGAACCCCAAGATGTTCTAGATTGCCACAAAGAGGTTATGCATATTTTTCAAAAGTCAAGGTTTGAGATTGGAATTGTACACATGACAAAATTAGTGCCTTTCTAGGAATTTTTCTTTAAGTTGACCATGATTATTTGTTTGAGAAGTTAGACTTTTTATATTATCGCAGCGCCATCACCACAGAATGCATTCATTTACTTGCAGTTGTCTCTTATTCCTGACTTCCCTGATTGTTTCACTGAAGCTGGTGAATAGATGGCACTCTCCTGGGAAATGTCTACCCCACTCAGCGCCATGTGTAGGAAGGAAGGTGTGCTAGTATAGGGATCGATTCATTAATCGAGGCAAAGGACCCCCACGGGGCATGAGTAGCACGTCTCTCACTGTTAGCTCAGCTGTGTTTACTTCTCTGGCCTGCCTGCCTTTCTTAGTCCCCCTCTTCCCCTCTTCATTCCCTTCCTTCTCTACTGTCACAGCGATGAGTGTCTGCAAACTCTTTTTCTACTGAGAGGCCAGGCAGGTAGTGGAGTGAGCAGAGTGGACTGGGCTTCAGAGCAGATGGGCAGTGGCAGAGGCTGAGGGGACTAGAAAGCTCACCCAAGCCTTGTCTGGGGAGGCAGCTGCTGCCTTGGCCCCATCCACCAGGCTTGTGTCATCTAGTTTTAAACTGGAACCTAAAAATCCTGATTGTGCATGTGTGTATTTGAAATTTCTTAATTCAAGACATTGGCATCGACCCCAGCCTTTGGTCACCAGTTTACCTTCAGAGCAGATTAGATGAAGTGCCCCGTGTTCCTGGAAGGTGTGTGTTTCTCTTGCTTCACTGCTGTCTTTCCCACTCGCTTTCTCAAATAAGAACAGTGATTTACTTTGATCAGTGCTTCATGGTTTGTAAAATGCTGTGGTAGTTGCTGTGTCTTTGAATGTGCCTTAACTATTTGAATTTAATTTTATCTTTGCATGTGTATGTCCTGCAGAATCTGAGGATTAGCTCATCTGTTCTTAACATCTTTTTTCTTTGACTCAACAATAACCTTGTTTTGTTGGCACTTCCTTTCCGTTCCTTTGTACTCCTGCAAATGTCCTTTCATGTTACATCACTTCACAGGTGAACACTTCATCCCACCTCAGAAGATCACCTTCTGAAATTAGTCATTTTAGGAACATATTTTTGGTGTCATTGTTGCTGCCGCTGATCTTTTTTTTCTGTTGATAGAGCCACTTATATATCCAGATGACTTCTTATCTTTTGGACCAAAACTGATGGTGTGAAGGTATATATTATTAGTTAGTTTTTTAAAACAGTTTATTAAATTTCCCTATGCAATAAAACATTGCCCTCCTCATCTTCATTATAAGGAAAAAAGTAGAAGCAATTGCTTATGGGTTTATAGTGAAACAATAACAAATTTTTCCCTTTTACCTGTTTTATAACTTTTAAAAATAATTTGTGTAACTTGTGTAATGAAATAAATATGTTTTAAAATAACATTCTCTTTTTATTCTTCAACTCATTAAATCCTTTCCTTCCCTTCATAGAAGTCTAGAAATGCAATTACTTTTCTTCTTCCCATTTTGATTTTTTGCATTATAAAAGTCAAAATTGCAATTTTTTTGCCTATTTATTTTGGAAATTTTTAAACCCACAGGAAAGTTGCAAAGATAAAAAAACAAATTACCAATACACTGGTCCTGTTAATTTACCAGTTGTTAACATTTTGTCACAATTTTGACTCTGTTTCTGTGTGTGTGTGTGTATTTGCTGAACCACTGCAAAAGTCAAATTGAAATAAAAATGTAAACTATTTTGCAGCTAAAAATGTCAAGAGATTGTGCTGAGCCAATGTCCTTGGCAGATCTTTTTTTTTTTTTTTTTGTAGAGACAGAGTCTCACTGTACCGCCCTCAGGTAGAGTGCGGTGGCGTCACACGGCTCACAGCAACCTCTTAACTCTTGGGCTTACGCGATTCTCTTGCCTCAGCCTCCCGAGCAGCTGGGACTACAGGCGCCCGCCACAACTCCCGGCTATTTTTTGGTTGCAGTTTGGCCGGGGCTGGGTTTGAACCCGCCACCCTCGGCACATGGGGCTGGTGCCCTACTCACTGAGCCACAGGCGCCGCCCCTGGCAGATCTTTTTTAAAGAGCTGCCTTTCTTTCCTGTGTAATCTCATTGGTCATCAATATTTGTATGGACATGAAATGAAGCTCATGTAAGACATGGTCCTTCTGGCATCCTGTGCTTCTGTTTTAGGAATGAGTATTCATGATTTTATTAAGTACTAAGTATTTGAACTATCAACCAAAAATTAAAGCGTATCCCTCCGAAATGTCAAATGTCGTTAACTGCACATTAAGCGCTAAGGTAAAATGAGTCTAACTCAATTTAATAACTTGGGAAATACTATAGTAATAATCCTGCTATATCTCATCAGTATCTGAATAATTTTAATCTACTGCCAATGTTTTGGAATATGCCCCAATTTGCTTCAGTAGCTTTGTGCAGCAACCGGCAAGACAAATAGTCTATGTTCAGATACTGGCACCACTACTTACCGTGTGACCTTGGACAAATTCTTAAATCTAAGGTTTTCTCGTCTACAAACTGAATGGGATAACTGTATACATTAGAAAGATAGCTGTGATAAAATGATGTAATTCATGGCACACAGTAAGCCTTCAGAAGCTATTACTAATATTACTTTCATTTCTGTTCACTGCATGCAGGGTTTTGGTTATTGTTATGACTTTCCTCTGGTCCTCTTCACTCCAGCGTCCTCCCATTCTAGCTCATCCTACTCATCCCCCTGTTGGCACTTGGGTGAAAGGTCAAAAAATCAGCCTCGTATTATGTAAAACTGGCAAGGAATCATGGACCCAAATGGGTGTTAAACACCTTCCTCTCAAATTAGTCTTAATTAGACAGCTTCAGGCCTCCTCCAAAAGGGCCTGAGTCTGCCCCAGCCTGCGCATTTCTCTAATCACTACCATGATTTTGATGTTGCACTGCTCAGAAACCCTCCATCATTCCCATTCCATACAAAATAAGAACAAATGTCCTCCATAATAATGGTTTCCCTAAGTGAAATACTTAGCTGTGTGTCAGGGACTGCATTACATGCTCTGCGTTGATCACTTTGTGCTCTGTGAATTCTCACAACACCATGAGGAAAGGTATTGTTATCCAACTTACAAAAGGAAACTGAGGCACTGAACCATTAAGTGACTTTCTGGGCAAAAGTGATGAATCTGGTCCTGCCAACTCTAGAGCCTTACCACCTCTTCAGAGCCTGTTCAGTCTCTTGGTCCACGGTGAGAAAACCCATCCTACCTCTGTTCTCTCTCTTCTGACTTACCCCACACACGGGTGCTTTGTTTCTCCCTGAGCATTCCATGTCCTTTCATATCTTTTACTTTTATTTTCTAGGTCTTCTCTATCTGGATCATAGTCTACCTGTTTTCCATTTGTATACACCCTACTTATCCTTTATGACCCTGTCCAGATCCCATGTCCTCCCTGAAGCCTTTTCTGATTCTGTTCACTCGTCCTCCTACACAGTTGTTCAAATTGTCATGATTATTATTAGTAGTTCTTTGAAGGAGAAGAGACTATAGAATCTTTTTTTGAGGGGGAGAGAGGGATAGAGTCTTGTTCTGTCACCTCAGCTAGGATGTCATGGTATCATACTAACTCACTGTAACCTCAAACTCCTGGGCTCAAGCAAACCTCTTGCTTCAGCCTCCCATGTGGCTGGGACTGCAGGTGCATACCATGGCACCAGCTAATTTTTCTATTTTTAATAGAAGCAGGGACTCACTCAGGCTGGTCTTGAACTCCAGATCTCAAACAGTCCTCCCACCTCAGCTTCCCAGAGTACTAGCATTGCAGATGTGAGCCACAGTGCTCAGCCAAATTTTTTAATCTTTGTATTATCAACTACAAACTATCATGGTTTGATAATGCTGATAATTATTATGATGATTCTGAAAATGGTGGGGTACTGATTCTGAAAATGGTGGGTACTGTTTATTAAGTACTTCTTCTGTGCCACAGGCTATGCGAGGTGATTTGTGTGCTTTATCTTGGTTTGACTCCGGAGACACACTCTTGGGACTTTTGTCTATTTAACTGTGAACAGGAAATGATAACATTCATGATCTTTATCTGGAGTTCCTAGGATAGGATGGGGGAGGGATTCACGGTTAAGTGCGTCAGATTTTTAGAAAAATAGTCTGCCAATTACACTATATATTATAATCACCTTGCAAAAAGTAGCTGTCCAGGAAATATCTGTGGCATTTTATTGTTTTGCACCCTAATTTTTCCTGTCTTTACTAAATAACTAACAAATCAATTGATAAATTTAGGAAATGCTTCAGCCAAATATTTACAACATTTTATAATTTGTTTTATTCTTAAATACAAATAATTTTATTTTTTAATTTACATTGCCTTAAAATAGTGCTTGCCAAATATGATCAACCACAAACTACAGTGGCACTGTAGAATTTTATTCTTCTGTTTTGTTTTCTTTTTAACAATGTCTTACTAAAAATCTTATTAGGGCACGGATTTGGTGTAGGGCAGGTTAGTCTGGGATTCTGATTTACAGCTGAAAACCTTAAAAGGATTTACAATAAAACCCATACAATTCAGTACTTTTGCATGGATCTCCAGGGCTGAGTGGGAGTGAGTCTTCTATTTAGATAACAACTTTACAGTCACCCATAGTAACTCATTGATATCATCATCAAATGAGTTCTTTTCCTACGATGGTATTTGTGATTATAGCAAAAGAGATTGTGGTGCTGGGTAGAAAGTTGTATAAACTATCTCCTTTTGTGAATCCTTTTAGACTTCATGGTTCTATAATAACCAAGTATTCATATTTTATTTTTAGGGTACTATTAAATTTGATACTGAAACTTCACATTAAAATTCTAATCACCAATGAAGAGTGATAGAAAGAACATGGCTTTGAGGTCACACTGCATCATCTATTATAAGTGTGGGTGGGCCTATTGTATCACTTGCCAAAGGCTGTTTCCTCATCTGTAAAATGTAATTTGTGATACCTACTTTGCATAATTATTGTCAACTAGTAGGAGTACATATAAAATTGCTAAAATGGCACCTGGTACTATTAGTACCCTTAATAGAAATAAGCCTTACTACTTATTAAATTTTGTACAAGAAATAAACTAGCTTAGGACATATTAGTTAATGATTATTTTTTATCTGCTTTATATATAAACTCATTTTAATGCAAAACTGTTTAAAAGTTACATTCATTTTACATAGTTTTTAAGAACCCAATATAAACAGTTCACTAGAAGCTATTTAAAAACCAAATTTTTTCCTCTGAGGAAGAAAAGAAGTCATTTAATAAGTAAGTGTTTAGGTGAGTGGCCACGTCTGATTAATGGAAGGGACATTCACCCTTTGGGTTTGCTCTGCAGAGAGGAGCTGGTTTCCTCGGAGGACCTGCTGGAGTGGCTGCGGCCCTTCTGTGCTGATGACGCCTGGCCGGTGCGGCCCCGCATCCACGTGCTGCAGATTTTAGAGCAGTCGTTTCACCTGACCGAAGAGGACAGCAAGCTGCTCGTGTTCTTCAGGACTGAAGCCATTCTCAAAGCCACCTGGCCCCAGAGACAGGTAAGGGAGCACCTGATTGAATTTTTTCCTTATGAACAATAATTAGAGGTCAGTTCTTGATTATTTTAACCTACTTTCAATTAAATAATCAGCTTGGCAATGTAAATTTTCCAAAAGGTTTCTAGGTCCAGCTAGTCAGTGACGGAGTATGTGTGACAAAATTTGTTTCTGTTTTTCCGTATGTTTGAACACGCGTGTGTGTAATAGATGATGTCTCACTCACCAAACTTGTGTATATCAGTTTTCTCTTCACAGGAGATGGGGTGGTCACAGTATCAGTTAACCATGCTGGCTTACCCTTTCCTAGGAAAAATGCAGATCTGAACTGAAATGCCAATTTATGCCCTCCCAAGGCTCCCCCCACCCACTTCTTCTCTGTACTTAGATGGATGTGATGTGGCAGAGACACAAGATCTTGGTGTCTCCAGACCATTCTTTGAGACTCACTCAGCTCATCTTCTCACTGGAACCTTCCCTGACCATTTCAGATTTAATTGAACCTTGAATTCCACATATTTGACCTTTAATTACTCATTATTACTGTTATTAAAAATTTTGTCTCCCCATCTTCATGAAAACTCTGCAGCTCTGGAGGACGCACTTCCCATTTTTTTGAATCCCTTTAAGTTTCCTGTATACATACTCAGAGCTTAAATTCTTGTTGTTTGAGTAAATGGAAATGCTAAGTTCTAAATCAAAGAAATTTGGTAGCTGTCAGAGTTTGGCTTAAATTCTAAACTGATGCATCCTAAGGACATAGAGTCTAGAGTCAGGAACCTCAGTCAGGTGCTTCAGCCGGCAGAGTCGGCCATCATGTCAGCACAGGCTCCAAACCACGACTTCCCAGATAATCTCAGCTGCAAGAGTTTCCTGGGAGTCTGACTCCAGCTCAATCTACCTTCTAATTTTAAAGCTTTATTTATAATTTATATCTTTATTGCTACATCTAAAGACCAATGAATTTCTTTTTTAAAAAATAAATATTAAGAATATCTTGGGGCTCGTCTCAGAGCATCTTTGTAATTATTTCACGTGTTTTTATTTCCATCTGTGAGACAAATAGGTAAATAATATTGTTTACTCTCCAGAGTTAGAGAAATTGAGATCCAAAGAAGATGGATCAGAGATTTTCTGGTTTTGCCAAGTCACTGAAACAGATTGTAATAAAAATGTCACTAATATCTGAGTAATACTCTGTGAAGCACCAGGCCCTGCCCAACCAGCATGTTCAGTCTCGCTCCTTCACTTTGAATTACATCAGAAGACTGTTGTTTTTGCCCCATGGAATGTTAGTTTCTGACTGGTCTGGAAGCAAATGAACATGACTATAGTCACGCACTTTCCTGATGCAGCGTTCACTTTTCAGGTTCTCAGCCGTGTTCAATTTCTTCACCTCCCTTGATTGCAGGAGTCTGCTAGGATGATGAACTGGTTTCTCTGGTGGGAACCTCACTTTATGTTATGTCAATCTATATACTGAAAATATTACAGCCAGGAAAAGGGGAAAACATCCATCCTATCTATCATGTTGAAACACTACAACATATACTTTGATATTTGGGCCCATGTTCTTCATAAATAATATAAGTATCACTGTTGTTTCTTTTTTTAAGCTTTTCTCAGTGTTCCAATTACTTAGTTTTTATAAGATTTTAATGATTTCTGAATATTTCTGAAATATAATTCCCTTATAGCTTAACTTTTTCTAAAAACAAGACTTAAGGCAGTTTAGCCTCTGCTATTAAAATTCCTTTTTCATGCACTTTTCTAAACTGACTTGACTTTACAGCTATGAATACAAACTATTTACTCTCATTTCCCAAGTCTGTATAAGGCCACATTTCACCATCATTTCCTCTGTGGTGGTGCAAACTTTTTCAGATCCTCTAGGAAATATCTCTCTCAAAAGGCCCTGAATGATTAGTAATAGTTGTGTCATGTCCTCCTAACCCTTTTAATAATATTTTCTCTGCTTTCTCCTTTCCTCTTAATATAAGAGGGATTTCCTGTTCTTGACTGTTAATGATCTAAGTTTTTAAATACAGAATTGGGTAGCAGAAATAAGAAAGCTATCACACTGGTCTAATGATGCTATTCATTGACAGTCTTGACACTCCAAAAAATAAAACTGTGCCTCTGCCTCCTCCTTTAGAAATTAGGTATTCTGCATCTGCCCAGCATTGCTGATTTAAATCTGTATTGAAGGACAAGTGAATCTTATGGGTGAATTATGTCTTATAATTATGAATAACTTCTTACTTGAAGAGTGAATGCAGGAAAATTATGGGCTTAGAATGAAAACATCAACAAGTAGAATTTTAAAGAACTATGTCCATAGTTGAAATCTCTTAAATTACTATTTTTCAAAAACTATCTTGCCTTTTACTGGAGCCGTAGAAACGTCAGGGCACTCCCATGGAAGCGTTCACATGCGAGTCTCCTCTCTCCCTCTACCCCTGGTGTTATAATCCTGGGGAAGACTTGTAAACTGTGTGCCTTGGCTGCTTGGTGGGTAACAGGGAAGCTTGAACTGGAGGAGCTAGAGGATGGTGCGCTCCCCACTCTGTCATTCCCTCCACCCACATTAAACTGTATTTTTCATCTCCACCTCCCAGACACCCAGACGGTCCTGCAGTGTTGACTGGATGGGCCTCGCTTTCTTCACTTTCTTCCTATCATCTTCTTAATTTGCAGAGGCACTCTCGGTAACATGAAGGATGGGGACAGGTTCTTACAGCGCGAGGGTAAGAATAGGTAATGATATTGCAGTGTTCAGTTACCAAAAAAATGTAGGACTGCTCCCTTCACTGTGGCTGGTAATCCTCTTAGGCAGACTTTGCATACATCAAAGAGGGACTTAATATTTAATTATCCTTGAGGTACCCAAAGTAGTGGCCCCACAAATCAAATTGTTGCTGGGAAACCAGCCAGCTACTTCAAAATTAAACACAGGGCCTGTGGTGCCTGCTACCTCACTGGTTTTCAGAGAGACAGCAATTTCTAGTTTTCTAATGATTAGTTAACAGAATTAAAAATTCAGAGGCCCTCATTTTTCAACAGTTTGAGAGACTTTCGTTTCCATTCCAGAAATGTGCAGGTTGCAGTGGGAGGCAGGAAGAGGCGAACTTGAAGGGTAGGGAGCGGATGACTGTACTGTGTTAATCCCGTTGGTACAGTTTATCTGAGTTTTTCAGCTTTTGTAATTTTCTAGTTAACTGGTGCATGAAAAATATGGGTAAAAATACTGATGTTCCCTTAAAAAAAAATCCCATACCTCCCATCATCTCAATTTTTTTTTTTTTTTACCATTTTTCTGTAAAAGAGAACACGTGGCTGAGAGTTTTACCTTTAAAATTTTAATGGATCTGAATTTGTGCTTGTAAGTGATCACCAAAAGAATTAGTTTGAGACAACTTCTAATCTCATTACAAATTCATAATGCTCTGGAATATGCAAGGACAGATTAACCCTCTTTTCAGAAACCAGTGGGGTATATTTGCTAAAACGTTAATAAAGTATGCACTTTTCTGTGAGATGGAGTTCAGAGAACAATGACAAAAGTCCAATATGTGAAGCTATATTTAGTTCCTTGCAGGTAATTTACTGTTACTTAACTGTCTTTAGAGCTAATGACACGATTTGCTTAACCAAATATGGGATACAATATGATGTTGAAAATATGTGTGCCCGCGTATACATAATAGCTGTGAAATGATGGACTCCTAAAACTAGAACAGGTGTTCAAAATAATCCACTTCAGTGGTCCTATTTTATACAAAAAGATGTGTGTGTCCAGAGAGGAGAAATTACTTCCTCAGGTTTTAGTTTAAATGTCTCCTTTTCTAAAATGACTGCACAGTCCAGATTAACTGTTCAGTTGTCATCTATTTTATTGCTGTCCTAATTCTCTACAATCACTTGCTGCTATCTGCTAACTTCTTCCTACCTATCTTTATGTTTGTTTATGGTAAAATGTCTTTTTTTCTTCTGTTAGGATATAAATTCCATGAAAACAAGGTTTTCAGAGACACTCCATAAATATTTGTTGAATAAATGAACATTAAATCTTAAAAACTTGTCCAAGGTCACTCTTGAAATGGCAGAGCCAGGACTCCTGACTTCCAGTCTGATGTTCTTGCCATTAATGATGAGGGATGAGACTGTTCTGCTTCCTCTGGACATGCAAGCAAAATGATTTGCTTGGAGTAATGGGCAGAGTTTCTTGCAGGGTAGCCTGGTGCCTTTACATTGACTCCATTCTGTATTAATTTGCCATACTTTGCTGATGGTGATTTCCAACTAGCCAACTGCTTCTCAATGTGGCGGCGAACGAGTCACAAACATGTCTTTTTACATATGAACGAAACATCTGAAATGTTAGAATGTGCCTTTCCCCCAGGATGATGAGACCATCTGTATTAATGATGCCTACAAAATTTGGGGGTGTTGAGAGTCTCTCTTTGTGACTAACAGTTGCTTTCCCTTAAAGATCTGCTCTCTCCCTGGCATCACTATGGGAGGAAGAGAGGATCTGGGAATGTGTCCTGCAGGCACACTGATCCTTGCAAAGTAGTTACAGTTCTCTCTGTTTGAAATGCAGTCGTGTGACCAGTTTAAGGTGACACGTGGTACTCAAACCCCCATTCTCTCTGACCCTAAAGCCTGTGCACTTGGCCCTATACTACACTTCTTCCCCTGTGCCAGGAAAATATATTTGGGTAGCACTGAACTACGTAAAATATGGCCTTTTTCTCTTCCCACTGTAACTTTACGTAGATTAGATTTGATTAGACATGAGATATCAGGAGTTGGAAGGAGAAAAGAAAGGCTTGCTCCATCTTTTAGCATTTGTCACTGTCTTAATCATCTTAGTATATATGTTCACTGCTGCTGAATTAAAATATGGAAAAATGCTATGTCTAAGAACTGTCGTTTGAACAAAGCAATGTGTGCAATATTCATCAAGCACATATTATGTGCCAAGTACTACACTGTACTCTAGGGATAGAAAAATAGGTAAGGCAATTAGTAGTGAAATTTTTGAGCTCCTTAGCCACATAGACCTGAATTCAAATCCCAGTTTTTCCACTCACTAACTCTGTGAGCTTGGAAAAATTAGTAAATCTTTCAGTTTCCTTGTCCATAGAATGGAAATAATGTACATGTACAGTTATTGTAAGGATTAAATGGGATAATACATGTTAAAGAATCCAGTCCAGATAAGTGGATCTCATTGGTGCAGGGCCTTCACACTGGCTGAGAACATAACCTACGAACAGAGAAGTAAACACCCTCAAGTGTTCATGTGCAATGAGAGACGGCTGCACCGTGCCCAGGGCTTGGGAGACTTGGGGGGGCCTTCTGCTTGGAGGCAGTGAGAAAAGACTGCTCTGAGGAGGTGGTGCTTGAACCAAGGTCAGCATCTGGGGAACGGTATGAAGACAAGAGCCAGCAAGAGATGAAAGTGAGAGGAAGGAAGCCAGAGAAAGGGGCATCTTGAGTGTTATGCTCCGGCTTTACTCTGATGGTGCTAAGACAATACAGAAGGGTGTTGCCAGGAATGCCACACAATCAGATTTGTGTTTGGAGAAGAGCCCTGTGACTTCTGCATGAACAATGGACTAGAGGGAGTCTGGCTGGAGGGATACCAGAAGACAGAAGTGATCTTGTTGCCTTGACTTGGCCCTGAACTTTGTAATAGTTCTCTGGAACAGTTCCTGAGTCTTGTTTGTTGTTATCATCTTTTGCAACTTTGACATTTTTAAAGAGTACTGGCCAAATTATTGTGTAAAATGTTCCCTCCTTTTGGTAAGAATACCGCAGGAGCAAGGCTGTGTTCTTCTTAGTGACTAGGTCAAGAGAGGTGCCCTGTCAATGTGTTTCAGCCAGCTTTGGTCATTGGATTGAGTTGGTATCATCTTATTCCTTCTTTGTAAAATTATTATTTTCCCCTTTGAAATCAGTAGTGTGTTCTGGTAGTTACTGTGAGATTATGTGAATATTCTCATTCTCATCATACTTTCATCCCTAATTTTAGCATGAATTGATGTTACTGCCTGAGATAATTATGACTTCAGGGTTTGCCAAGTGGTGGTTTTTTCCCTGTTATCTGTCCCCCTTCTCTTATATTTATTTATTCAGCTATTTATTTATCTCAGTATGAGCTCCAAGATTCTCATTTTGTTTTATTTTTGTAATCATTACTATCATTATTATTATTTTTTACTTTTTATTTTTTTTGCTCAGATAATCTCAGATTTTGCCATTGGAGGTTCCCTTCAAGTTTTCTCCTTCTGATGTGTGTCCATCATTATGGAGTACTTCTTTACTTTCTGGCAAACATACAAATTTTTGAAAATCCTCTTGCAGGATTTTCTTTCTTTCTTTTTTTCTTTCTTTCTCTCTCTCTCCTTTTCTTTCTTTTCTTTCTTTTTTTGTTGCAGGGTTTTTGGTTTTTTTTTTTTTTTTTGGCCAAGTTGGGCTCCAACCCACCACCCTCAGCATCTCTTGCAGTTTTCCACCCAACCGCAGATTCAGTCATAGATTTGAAAGAACCTTGGTTCATATTATTGAAGAATTATATTTAGAAACCCACGTGGATGCTGGTCATGCTCATTGGGAATGTGGTGTTACAGCTTCTAGATCCTTTTAAGGAGACAGAACTGGGAAATACATATATGAAAAGACACACCTCTACATCTGTTTCTGTATTTATCAGTATACATATTAAAGATCTTAAGTTCATATTGATAATTCTAATTCCAGTGTAATGCCACAGAGTTCAATCAAGCCTTCCCCCTTTCCTTATTTGTAAATTCCTTTCTATGTCAATGAGAAACTTGGGTCTCTTTATTTATGAGTTTGCTCAATCGTAGAGTACACATAAAGGAATTTAGGAATTAGTAGCTAGAATATTGTATTTCTGAAGATTTCCTTTGATATTTAGCCTTAGAGTCATAATACTAAAAAATGCTTTTTTTCAAGGTTACTTAAGTCTTCTTTCTTCCTCTCCTCTCTTCCCCTCCCTTCCCCGCTCTCTCACACACACCATCTTCAGGGTAATTATCTTATTCAGTTGTCTTACACTTAGATTCATTTTTTTTCTATTTTTGTGTTTTGTCCTATTCTTGTTTATTTCAATTATTTATCCTTTTTTGAATATTTGAAACATTAACATAGAATATAAAAAAATTATTCTTTGAGATTTCATGTTTTTAATTTCTTCTTTTTTACTTAATGGTATTTTGAAGTTTGGGCATTCTTGATGGATCACTGTGCTGAGTGTATGGGTTGAGTGTAATTTTATTTGTTCTTGTTCTCTTTTGTTTGGGGAGAATATATAGGTAAATACATACTCATTGATTGCCATATTCTTCTGCTATCCAGAAGTTTCTCTGGATTATTTCTAACTAGATTAAAAAATCAAAGTCAAAATAAAAACTCTGAAAGCTACAACAAAAATCTGTTTTCCCTTAATCTTAGGAGATCCTACATTATTATTAGGTTTTAGTCTTTCAGACTCTTCCACAGAGTGAACATAGGTTTTGTACATTTAACATTTTATTTAAACATTATAATATCCCTACATCATATCCCACTTTCTTAGGTGATCTTGTCACTCCATCATCACATGAGGAAATAGAGTCAGAACGGTTAAAAATTTTGTATAATTTCTCAGTGCTAAAATGTGGCAGATGATATATAATAATGAATTATGGATACTAGTAGGTATGATAGTGACTGGCTGTTAGACACCTGTGTTAACTCAGTGTTAGACGTCTGTAAAGGGGGTGTGTGTCTGTATTATATGTTAATGTTCTATATTATGTTATGCATTCTATTATGATTCTCCATATTATTCTCAAAGTAGTCTAATAGGCTGGCTATTGCCTTATCTTTACATATGAAAGCACTGAGGCTGAGAGGAGCATGTTTGCATGATCACACGGCTGTTAAAGGGCTGGGCCAACATTCAAATCTGAATCTGAATGAGATACTACAAGTGACAGAATTTCTGGCTCCATTTCAATTAATACCATATCAACGTTGACTAAAAACAAAGGCTGGCCTATAAAACCTCCAATAGCAATAGCTCTTAAAGAGAAACATACATGTGTTTATAAGGGCTCATATGGAATGATTATTTGTCTTAGAAAAAAGATTGCAAGGTAGAATCTTTGCTTTTCTTATTTTAACACAAGATATTTAAGCCTATCGTGTTTCATCTTGTGTTTCGTAAAATATATTTAGCCATCGGAAAATATATATTATGTATGAAAGTGAAAACAGCATTTATGAGGAGTGATTATGGCATGTTTTATTGTGTAATTTCTGTTTAGAAGTATAGTAAAATAAGCAGAATGCTATAAAGAATGGCTCGGAATTGGACTGGTTGGCCTCTTCTGAATGTTTATGTATGTTTTTCGCCTACAGATGTTTGGAAACCCCTTGAGAACCCAATTCCTGTTCTTTTATTGGATATCCCCCATCTCAAGGGTGTGTCTGCAGGGTATCCTAGGAGAGACTTCTTATGGCAATTGAGAACCATTTATTCTCAAATGATTTACAAACAGGCACTCACTTTCCCACTATACCTTAGGAGGGAAGCTGAGGCTGAAAGTTTTAGCTTATCTCCAGACCCGAACCAAAAACCAGGCAAGAGCTCATTCTTTTGTTTCTCTGTTCCTTATCAGAACACCCTTCCTACGCAAGTTTGTTTGTTTTATATTTTGATGCCCTGCAGACAAAGACATTTCAATATGACGTTATGGTGTTCCTGAAAGGAATTTCCCAATGACTTTGCAAATTTAAGTGTCTTCATAGGCATCTCTTAGGAGCAAGTTAACAGCTCACCAATGCTTATGGAAGATAAGAGTATGGTGATTAATATGACTATTACCAGTAATAATCCTCGCATATTTGTAGTTATTTTCCATTTATAAAGTGATTTTATTTGCATTAATACCTATTTCATATTTGTAAATATCTGAAGATAAAATAAGCTACTGTCAATACAATACAGAAAGAGGCATATTTCTGGAGAAGCACCTCCATTTAAGATAATTGTGTTCACTTTTAGCCACCACAGTCTTCAACTGAGAATAGGTGACTTAGTGCATGTTTTCAAGGACACTGCCTCCGTGTCTGATAAGGAGGCTGCAGCTATTTGACAAATTGACTTATAACAAGGGCTAAAGTCACCTAATTCAATGAGGAGAGAAACAGTGCTTTGAGAAACAAAAGGGAAAAAGATATTCTTGTATTTGAGTTGCATTTAAATTTTGCCCTTTAAGATTCTAGGATATTAAGTTAGTCATGTCAGGGTGGAGTAGTCACTGGCTGTACAGGTGCCTGAGAAATGCTGGATGTTTTCACCGTCAAAATTTTGTTTGCTATTCACTGGGGAAGAGACAGGGATGTTAAAAGAAATGTACGTGGCTTTCTTATTCATTGGAGAAAAGGACAACGTTAAAAAAAAAAAAAGCAATTTTATTCATATTTATTTTCCTAATGTGTGAAAGACATTTCAAATGCCGTATTTATTCTATAAATAAATGGAATTTTAAAAAGAAATAAAGTTAACCCACAATTTTATTTCCCTAAAACAGCCATTGTTTTTGTGTTGTTTTCCTGTCCTGTTTAATCCATAGACATGATTCTTACCAGAAGGAATCCTAGCACAGATTCTGCTGTTTTTTTACATTTGACACATATGTAGGCAATAACATAAATTATACTTCTCACTTATTATGTGCCTACTGTGTGCCCAGTCTGTTATATTCCCATTATCATGTTAATGTTCACAACCATCATATAAATAAATATGTGTTATCTTTGTCTTATGGAAGAGAAAACTAAGAGAAGAAAGATCAATAATGTCACCAAAACAGATATTTTTCTGAAGTACTTTGACTTCATTATCACTTTTGAAAGCTGCATATTTAATCACAATGACCTTTTATCATTTATTTTACAATCCTTTTTGTGAAGTATGTTGAAGCATTTGGAAAAGCACCTAAAGTTAATTTTTACTCCATGTTAAAATATGTTCCATATTTTACATTTAACATTGTAAATGTTGGAGACTCACATTAGTTCTCTGCACTTCTCATATTTTATGAAAATATTTGGATACTTAGGATATAGAAGATATAATGTGTAATTTCTAGTCTTTTAATTTTGCTGAGGTTTGATTTGTATACTGTGATGTGGTTGATTTTGGAGTATGTACAATGGACTGACAAGAAAAATGTATATTCCTTAGCTTTGGGATGGTGTGTTCTGTATATATCTATTAATCGCATTTGTTCTAGGGTCACATTTAAGTCCTATCCATCTTTGTTTAGTTTCTTTTTAGAAGATCTGTCCATTTCTGTCAGAGGGGTGTTAAAGTCCCTGACTATTATGGTGTTATGGGATATCATATTAAATGTCAGACCCATCAAAGTTTGTTTCGTAAATCTAGGAGCATTTACGTTGAGTGCATAAATATTTAAAATTGAAATGTCTTCTTGTTGAATTATTCCTTTGACTAGTATAAAGTGTCCATCTTTGCCTTTCTTAACTTTAGTTGCTTTAAATCAGCTTGCATCCAAAAATAAGATTGCAATCCTGCCTTTCTTCTGATTTCCATTTGCTTGAAATACTGTTTTCCATCCCTTAACTCTGAGTCTTGATTTATCCTTCAAGGCTAGGTGTGTCTCCTGGAGACAGCATATGTCTGGCTTGTGCTTTTTTATCCATTCAGGCAGCCTGTGCCTCTTCAGTGGTGAGTTCAGTCCATTGACATTTATTGAGAGAAGTGATAAGTGTGAGGGAGTTCTTTTCATCTTATTTTGTAAAAGTCTGTTGGGTAAGTTTTATCCTTTGTGCCATTGTGGAAGCCATGTTTTGACCTTTAGCTTCTGGGTGTTTACTTTACTGGTGTTCCATTGTGGTGCTCAGTGTTGAGAATAGGTCTAAGTATTTCTTGTAGACCTGGTCTTGTTGTGGTCAATTTCCTCAGTGCCTTTATGTCCACAAAAGATTTGATTTCTTCATCAATTTTGAAGCTTAGTTTAGCAGAATACAGAATTCTGGGCCGAAAATTGTTTTGTTTAAGAGTGTTGAAGGTGGATGACCATGCTCTTCTGGCTTGGAAGGTTTCAGTTGAAAAGTCTGCTGTCATTCTACTGATTCTGCCCCTGTAGGTCAGTTGGTGCTTGAAGAATGTTTTCTTTCATCTTGATTTGGACAGGTTCATTACAGTGTGTCTTGGAGAAGCTCTGTATGAACTGAGATGACCTAGGGTTCGATATCCATCTGATTGGGAGTGTGTCGGGTCTATAGTAAAACTGGGGAAGTTTTCTTTTATGATAGTCTCCAGCAGAGACAATCTTCTTCCCCTTCAGGAATCCCTATTATTATCCATATAGTTGAATGCTATATGGAGTCTCGTAGTTCTCTAAGCACCTGTTCTGCTTTCTCTCTCCTTTTCTACCTCTTTAACTAACTGGGTTAACTCAAAAACTTTATCCTCTTAACTCTGAGGTTCTTTCCTCTCCATGGTCCAACCTATTATTGATACTTTCTACTGCATCTTTATGTTCCCTGATTGTCTCCTTCATTTCCTTAAGGTCTGCCATGTCCTTTCTATATTCTACTTACCTCTCATCCAAATTTTGGTTCTGTCTTTCCATTTTTTCATCCATTCCTTTTATTCTCTTTATCATCCATATTGTAAATTCCCTTTCTATCAAGTCCACTAATTCTTTATAGATGGAGTCTTCTGCAGTAGCTGCTTCATGGTCCCTTGGGGGAGTTCCTCTGTTTTGGTTTTTCATGTTACCTGAATTTTTCTGTTGATTCCTCATCATGTGTTCTTTCTTCTTTGTTCCTTTCTTCCTTCTTTTCTCCTTGTTCTCCTTTTTACTTCTCACTGCCTCCTTTGTTTCAAACAGAAGTCCTTGCTCTTGATGATAATATGTTGCAATATGTCTCTGGACACCAGGTGGTGCTGTGGTTAGGGGACAAAGAGCACAGCCAGCAACCTTCATGGTCCTTATTTCAAACTTAGTTGTCTTTGGTGCTCACTTGATTCTTTCCTCAGCATGCAGACCCTGCCAGGTTGGGATCTTAAAGCTGAAAAGAATCCTTCAGAGACAGGTCTCACAGTGTCCCCTGACTGTAGTTCCCATCGGATACAGGACTCCCTCAGGCTGTTCCAAAGGTGGAGTTCTGATCCTGACTGAATTAAGATGGCCATGCTTTAGGCCTCTGCTAAGACCTTTTTATGACCTTCCCACAATGGCAGCCCCCTGGCCACTGAGACCTTCTCAGTGTGGCTGCCTTGCCAGCCCCCAAAGTAATGGCAAATCCACTCCAATTGGCATTCTAATCTGGTTGCTGTATATTGTTCAAGCCCACCCACTCTTCTAAGCTTTCCACTCAATGTGCAGTTTCTTTCAGCAACTGTAAACTCTGGAAGGGCTTCCTCCCATTGCTGGTCTCTATGTCAGTGGGTTGCAATCACTTGCCCAGTTCATCAGATTCTATTGCTCAGGATCATATGCTGTATCCAGGTCACCACCTCCTTGCTGTGCAACCTGAGGTATGACTCCGGGTAAGGTACTTGCACCAGGTGTGGCTGGATTCTCTCTTTTTCCCCAGTCATTCTAGATACTTAGGATATATATTTTACATAGATAATACCACTTCCTAGACAAGAGAGAATTTGATTATTTTCTGGCTTTACATCCATGTTGAGTCAGGTGCCTTATTTTTAGGTATTTTAGGGAATTCAGATCTCTATGATAGTCACACTAATTGCAGGCTTTCACAGCTTCTATAAGTCTCTGAGACCCATTTGTTTTAATTTTTGTGGTCTGAGGGCAACACTTTTTTCTCTAATTATTTTTTGTATCATTTATTACATTTATGACATAGTGATTTCTACAACTTAAGGCTGTTTAATTTTTCTAACTCTTAATGAGCAGCATTACTAGATGTGGTATGCAAATATATTGGGCCCAAGCTATCTTCTAAAAAGTAGGTAGATGACATCATTGTTTTTATGGTACTATTTATGCAAGAAATGTATATTGATCATTTGCTATGCTACATATTCTCAGCTGACCACTAGGATTTAGTTAAATCTAAATTTTTAACACTGAAAACATAAAGGCATTTTATTGAAATTAGAAACAAAAGCGTCCAATATTATTATTTTTTAGCATTGTTCTTCCGGTCCTAGTCAGTGTAGTAAGGAAAGAAATAGTAATAGGACCTGTAACTTTTTGAAAGTCAAAATGCTTTCATTACTTAATTATAGATTGTATTATTCTAATTTCTAGAAAACCCAAATAAAATACTGAAAATGACTAGACTTAATAAAGAGAATATACCACATATTAAAAGGGCTAACTAAATGATAAAGGAATACATATAACAATATATATGTGAAAATAAATCACAAGAGTTTTCAGTATGGGGGTATTAGTACATATGAGTCTAATTACTTGCCTTTTTAAACTTATTTCATCATCTTTTTCCCAAATATATTTTAGAGTAAATATTGCTATACAAAGAAAAATACACTAACTCTTTCATCATCTAAAAGCCATGTTTAGGAACCTTTATTTAATACTATTAACATAGGCTAGTCTTACATACTTCTTAATGGGATAAATTATAAGCATATCTAAAAATCTACTGGGAAGCAGTTTTCCACGGATCTCTCACATTTGAGCACATCTTCCAAGCAGAGATACTATCTCTAGATAATCTCTTGTATAGCAAAACGCCCTTGAAGATATAGTATCACTCTTGTGGCAAAAAAAAAAAAAAAAAAAAATTCATATTCTCTAAGCTTGGGGTTCTTCAGTAACATAACCCACTGTATGTGTCTACGTCACTAGCTCTGTATACCACTGCATGAGACTTGGGACTTGGGAAACTGGTGTAAGAAAGTGGTGATACTCTGGCTGGTGAGTAACAAATATCTTTGTCTCTGACCCCAGGTCTCTCTTGTCTTCTGCCAGAATCCATGTAACTGTTGCACACTATCTTATTAGCTTGTCAGTAGGATAAATTCTTCACTGTTAATGAAAAAGGCTCTCATTGTTAAAGTGTGTCCTTCAAAAACAACTCCAGTGTCTTGATTCAAAGAACTGATTCCAAAGCACAGAGCAAAGGATCTCTCCCTACTGTTTTTCATATACATGTTCAGGAATGAGGTTGGCCTGGGAGAAAAGTTACGTAGTAACTCTTTCTCAGAAGTCTGAAATCCTTTACTTTGCCTCAAGCAGGGGAGGTAGGCCATATCTCTTACTATTTCAAGGACGAGCAGAACTAAAATTCTTGATATAACCCAGATAACAAAAAATTTCAGAAAATGTTTCAGTTTGGAGGGAGAAAGTGAGCAGATCCCTGGCAACTACTAATGTCAAGTGCAGAAAAATAACATTTATTGAATATCCAGCATAATTCTTGATGCTGTCCATGACTTATATAATTTTTCTAGTAACTTTGTATAAGTGCTGTCTCCACACCTTACCTTATGGTTGTTGGGAGGCTCAAATATGTATAGAGTCACCCAGATAGTGAGAACTTGAGTAGAAGCTCAAACTTACCACCCCTGCTTCAGTGCGTATCAGAGCTTTGGGAAATCTTTAGAATCACATCTCTACTATACCCCGACCTCATTTCACATTCCTACATGAAGGACCTTTCATCGTGAAAGAAGACCACAAAGGTCTTTCTTGTTAATTGGTTATCTTGATAGAGGTCTCGTATCTGGGTATTTCTTTGTGTTAACTTTACCAATTGAATATGTAGTTTTATATGTGAACATTTTCTTTATTTCTGCCTTGAGCAGTCATCAATTTTTTTTCACATAATACCCTATTTCCTTTCATGTTTTCTTCTTTAAAATATTTGAGGGAAATCTCAGAGTCCTTAAATATATTGGATCTGACTATACCCATTCCCCTTCAATTGCCTTCTATATCAAAGTTGTTAGAATCTCTTCTATACCAAAGTTGTTTCTTCTACTAAAAGTGATCTTTAGATAAAAGGTCCTTCATTTGATTTCTATGCTAAGTAGGATAAGAAGTTAAATATCTAATATAGACTGGCACATAGTAGGTATGAAAAAATAATAGTTCTCTACCCTTCTCTAAGTTTTTCAAGGGGTATTTCCTGAGATGGGTTTTTATTCTTTTAAGTTTTCTTCCTCACCTGCTAACTCAGAGGGACCAAAGTCAGTGCTTGCAATGCTTCGGATGGTTGTGGTGTTCATGAGTGTTTAGTCACCATCACGTTATGGCCCTGACATGCTTCCTTACTATACCCACCATATTTCACCCAAATTTGCCACAAACTACTCCTCAGAACACTGACTTTCCTCATGTTTCCCCAGTCTTCTCATCTTCCCCTTACTCTACATACCCAAACCCTATTCTTGCTTCACATCATTTCCTATATGCCACCCTGTCCACTTTCCTGATCTCCTAAGCTCAAGTTCACTTTTCTTTTTATAGCACTGTAAACTATATATTTTTTAAGACCTTTATCAAATTGAGTATTACAGTAAAAGCCTTCTTAACTGCCACATGGGTCAAATACTCCAGTGTATTAAGGAAGACATCATAAAGTACAACATATTCATACCTTAAGCATTTGCTTTTACATTTGAAAATACAAATGAGCATTCATTTGCCAATTTTTTTTTTTTTTTTTTTTTTGACACAGAGGCTTAAGCTGTTGCCCCAGATACAGAGAGTGCCATGGTGTCATAGCTCATAGCAACCTCCAACTCTTGGGCTCAAGTGATCCTCTTGCCTCAGTTTTTCTATTTTTAGTGGAGATGGGGTCTCACTTTTGCTCAGGCTGGTTTTGAACTCACGAACTCAAGCAATCCTCTGGCGTCCATCTTCTAGAATGCTAGGATTAAAGGCGTGAACCACCACACCCGGCCTTATTTGTCAAATATTTACTACAGAATTAAGGTCTTTTCTTAAATATCTAAGTTACTATGCTTGCAGGGTAAATAAATAACACTTTCTTCTTGCGATTTTATGTGGCATCTAAATGAAGAGAATAAAATTGTCTACTTTTTATATGTCTCACAATATTTGAAGGCAACTGATTTGTCTAAGCTCATGTTTGCAATCTACTTCTTTTGAAAAATGCCCTTCTGGCTCTGTGTCCATAGCACAGTGATTACGGCGCTGGCCACATGCACTGAGGGTGGTGGGTTCGAACCCAGCCCAGGCCAGCTAAAACAACCATGACGACTGCAAAAAATATAGCCAAGCATTGTGGTGGACGCCTGTAGTCCCAGCTACTTGGGAGGTTGAGGCAAGAGAATTGCTTAAGCCCAAGAGTTGGAGGTTGCTGTGAGCTGTGATGCCATGGTACTCTACCCAGGGCAACATAGTGAGACTCTCAAAAAAAAAAAAAAGAAAAAGAAAAATACCCTTCCCTTTGAATCATATCTATATGTACACAGATGTGTACAGTAAAATAATTTGCAAATTCAAGCAAAACTAGAAGGGAATATGGAAAACATTTAACTTCTTTATTAGTTATTGAGTTGACCTGAGAGGGATGCTTGAGAGAGTTCTAACTCAACTTGTTGTAGTCAGAGATTTGTGGTTACCCGAAGAAACACATTAATTCCTGAATGTCAGAACAGGTCAAAGTGGGCAAATGGACAAGTCAGAGGTTAGGAATGTTGTAATAGGAGGAATACTATTACAGGGAGTAGATTGGGGAAGATGTTTAGAACCAAAGCTGAAACAAGTGAGGGCCAGAATTTAGAAGCCATTCAGGATTATGATTTTTTGACTTTTCGATGGATTTATTGGTATATTAAATGCAATTCTAACTTATGTTACATATATATGTTTATAGGGACACAGTAAGTTGTGGAGTATCTCGATCAGGCTTTGTCTTCCTGAATTCTCACAAGTTGAATGGTCATGTTAATGACAGAGTATTTTAATTTTCCTTCTTCTGAGAATGTTTTTATTTTGTGTATCCCCTTTCTTTCTGAAACGTAGTTTTGCCAGATATAGAATTTATAGTTAATGGTTCTTTTCTTTCATCACTTGAGAAACATTGTGCACTTTCTTCTGGTTTCCAAATTTCAGAGAAGAAATCCCCAGTTATTCAAATTCGTGTTCCCTGTATGTCATCCTCCCAGTCTGCTTTCAGAATTGTCTCTACGGCCTCTAGTGTTCAAGTTTAATTATAATGAGCGTGGATTTCTTTGGGTTTATCCTATGTGGGTTAACTTAGCTTCTTGGACCTATAGGTTTGTATCTGCCATCACCTTTGGGAGGTTTTTAGATACTATTTACTAAAATATCTTTCAGCTTCACCCTTTCTCCTTTTATTCTGGGATTCTGATGAAAAGTGAGCCTCCCTGAGCTTGAGTTCTCTTCCGTTTTTATGTCAGGAGTTGGGAAATACTAAGTCTGGGTGGGCTTCTTTTGGGGGTGGGAGACAAAAGGCATTCTGCTCCCATGTTGCTCTTTCATACCTAGAGTTCCAAACTTACTTACCTTCTTTTTTCCCCCCCGTCTAGAGTTTTCATTTCATTTTCTTTTTTATTATTTCTGTGGTTTATATATGTGCTTAGCAGAGAGGGGCAAGGAAATATGGGCAAGCTATCTTACTCAATCTAGGAGCCCTTCACATATAGTTGTCTAATCTTTTTTTTTTTCTTTTTACACATTACTGCCAAAAAAACTTAAAATGACAAAATGAAGAAGATAATTTTAACATTTCTTTTTAAAGATATTTTAATATGTGGACACAAATCTTAAATAAGCACTTATACTTCAAGGTATATAAAAATTGTTCAACCATGTGTATTCTTTATCATTCCTCAGAAAATTAATGTACTCAAGACTTTTTAGGCCCATTTTCTTCTCTCACGTAAGGTGGAAACTTACAGCTACAGTGGTAGCGAATTTAAAACTGCTTTGTTAGGAGCTGAGTAACTTAACTTGAAATCCTTTTTGATATGAGGGAATGTGCAACTATGCATACCCATAAAGTAGGTAATTATGTAAGTTACTATGTTTTTTTGCGTTTATATTTTAAATGTGACTAGGTCAAGGTGCTGAAAATTGAAATGTTTAGGGAACGTTCAGAAGAAAATATTTCCTGACAAAGACACACTCTTAAAAAGGATGTCTACATGTAAAAAATATGTCACACAAAGAAATTTATTTCAAACATTTTATACATGGAAACTTATTTGCATACTAATAAAAATATAAACATAGTGAAAGTTTAATTTATAGTTTCTTTTTCCTTTCCTTCCCTTATCATATAATTCATGTCTTCAAAATTTGCAAGCTATTAATTTCCAATTCTTTTCTTAAAAAAATTAATTCTAGATATTAATAATTTGTTTTTTGTTAATCTCTTTTCCTGGGATGCATCACGTATAGAAAATAATCTGTATAGAATCTGCATTTCATGTAAAGGAGGAAACTGCTTGTTATTAATTATACTCCATTTATTTATAAAAACTAGAGTGATAACACTACTAGGAACATTACAGACATAGCATTAAATGGGTTTTAAGTGTTTTTTAAAACATAAACTTTTTCTATAAATAAGCTTTCTATAGAAACTAAGGTTATAGTGCAGGTAGAAAAGATCAGCCCTTCCCCAGCTGCAGACTTCAAGGCATTTCCTCAGAACTTCTGAGACGTCAGGCATTTTTGAAGCCTATTTTTCAGATGAGGAAAAAGAGGACTTTACCTGAAATCAGAGCTATCACAAGGCCTTATTTGTACAGATGTAATGTCAGTAAACTTGTCATCTTTGGGGTTTTTGAGTAATTTCCCTCTTGGCAATATTTTCTTTTTAAATCTAATATTTATTTCCAAAAACAAAACCAGCCAGAAAGTTGCAGCAAATCCATGAGTATTTAGTATACTGTATGCTAAATTATTTTATATGTGACAAATTGTCTTTATCCATTCATTCAGATGTGTGCCCATCCATTGGTTTATTGATTCACTCACTCCTTGCTCATCTGCTTGATAGCAAGAACAAAAAATAGTCTCTGTTTTCAAGGGGCTTACATTCTGAGGAAGAAGAAAGATAAATAAATATGTACTCTGTCACGTAGTTGTAAGTGCTAAAAAGGAAAATGAAACAGGGCAAGAAGGGTAAGTATGGAGCAACACTGCTTTAGTTAAGGCAGTTAGTTAAGCAAGGCCTTCACTGATAAGGTGACATTTGACAAACGTGAAGGAAATGAAAGAATGCGCACTCGGGTATCTGGAGGAAACAATCCCAGTTCCTGCGGTGAGAGCATGCAAGTCTGTATCGTGGAGGGAGCCTCAAAGAGGCCGAGAGACTGGGGACACGTTGAATGAAGGTAGTGAGATCAGATGTTAAGTGATAGATGTCTTTGAGTTTGAGATAAAAACAAACAACAAAACAAAAAAGAGACAAAAATATACCTATTTCTTTATGAATAGGCCAGGCAATATAGCCAGACTCCCAGTTGGAAGACAGATGTAAAAATTAAAAGTTTATCTAGCACATTGCGTCTTCTAGTTTTAGAACATGCTGATCTGATTCTATTTGGACTCTGTCCCCTGCTGGCCGTGTTACCAGGGCAGGGAAGCTTGTTTGCTCTTCTTTAAAGTGAGCTTGCTAAGACCTGTACTGCCCTCCACACAAACCTGAGGGAAGGGGTCAACTGACTTACTAGACTATGAAATTATTTCAAACACTAAAAAATGCTTTTGGGTTACTATTCCACAAAGGAGTGACAAAGGGCTTTAAGGGAGGTTTTAGAGGATCCAGTGGTCATTGAGAAGGGCTTCCCACAGCAATTACCAATGATCATGTAGTGTATATTAACATTTATAAAAGGCGGCATTCACGTGTGAGTTTTTCAGATGGCTTCTTGGGACCAAAGCCAGAATGACCATTCAGTTAAATGCTTTGGAAACATGCATTAGTGCAGACAATTTAGTATATATACAGACAACCATTCCTTGTCACCCTTTCAAGGTATCATCATCTGAATGAATGTTTGTGTATCCAAATTGTTAAGAGAAACCAGAAAATGGGAGAACCAGGTTTTGGCTTAAAATAGTAACTGTTTTTGTCCACAGAGGCATTAGAGCAATTTTATTTGTTTTAGGACTGCCTCGCTGTAAAAGAAAAATTATTTAGCAATTCAGTGAGAGAAAAAAAAAAATGCATGATCTGTATTTGGCAGAGACTGCTTTTTGGTTTAGATACAGAAATGTAAATAAAGGGTATTTTACTTGAGTTTGATTTATAGCAAAAGAATCATGTGACAAATGTGCTTTAATAAAATCTTTAATTTCAAGTTAGAGAAATTTTCTAAACAACAAAAGCCTTGGTAGTTTTTAAATGAAAATTAGAAATGCATTTTGGATAATATAAACTTTTAAAAGTCACCTAATGTTGAATCTGTTGAAATATTACAATTCCAAATAAAGTGAGCTAGCGTCTTAACGTATGTTAAATGCCGCTGAGCCAGTTTGGTGGAAGTCTACTTGTTTGAATTTATTTTGGTATATAAAGTTAGAACCTTCAAAACAATTTTTAATATAATTACTTGAAGGTGAGTAAGGCATGGAGTTTTTGAAGCTTTTTATTATGTTATTAAATCTTCCCTTTGCACATTATAAAAAATTTTCAAGAGTTTAATTGAAATAATCAAACTTGGATTCTTCTATAAACCAATGCAATATCCTTTGCCACCACTTTTGAGTGTATATTTCTACTTCCAGGTAGAAATAGCGGACATTGAGACTGAGGAGAATCGCCACTGTCTGTTCATGGAACTGCTGGAATCCAGTCACCAGGAGGTTGAATTTCAGCACTTGAGTTTGCTCCTGCAAGCTTGGCCACCTGTGAAAAGGGAACATTTGTAAGTATTAACATGAAATCGGCCTAATTAGAGTTTCTGTTTGGAATTTAACAAGATAGCACTTTCAGAAGAACCAATGAAAGAATAATTGTGTGTGTTTGTGTGTGTGTGTGTTTATAACGGGTTTTTGCCTTTAGAGGAAGTTATAAATGTTTTTGAAATACTGCAGGCGTCTTTCTATTTCTCTTTGCCCCGTACCCAAATATTTTATTCTTATGTGTCAGACAGTACTTCATAATAACATGTGATTTATGATGTGAACAAAACGATTTTGTCTCAGTATTTTCACTAGGAAACTTCTTGACTGTCGTAACACTGCTTACAGTGCTAACTTGAAAATTCATTTGGAACAAATGAATAATTCCCACTTATTGAGAACACACAACATTATGTGCAATTTACATACATTATCAGTCATTCACACAATACACCTACAAGGGAAGGTGATGTTATCTAATTTTATAGATGGAAGACAAAATTGAGGCTCAGAAGTTAGATAACTTCAGGCATCACACAGCTAAGAAGTGAAGGAGAAGAATTTTAACTGCCTACTGGCCACCTTCACTCTGTTTTTCCTTGCCGTCATGCTGAGCTTACAGATGCCACTTCGGGCTGCCTGGGGTAGTTATGTAATCCTTGTGCTATCAGCCGCATAGCTTTCCCTTTTCTTTCGGAAGAAGGGCACGGTTTCCTCTGAGCCCATGCGCGGCTCTCGCGACCTACAGCTCCTCATTGGCAGACAACATGAGCACCCGCGCTCCTGGACTGGTCTTGTTCCCACACTCAGCTCCGAGACTCGGCCCCAGGCCAGTGCACATCTGTCTCCACCTGTCACAAGTTAATGAAGGACATTTTTCTGAAAGTGACTGTATTCTGTTAGCAGTTCAGGACTGTAAAGAACATCTAGAGATGACTCTCCCCTAACCCTAGGATGAGACTAATAGGAATTTCCGAAGTAAATGAAAGAGAAGGGTATTTTTGTTTTGTGTTGTTTTTTCTTTTTCTTTTATTTTATTAAATCACAGCTGTGTACATTGATATGATCATGGGGCATCATTCACTAGCTTCACAGACCATTTTTTGTTTTTTTTTCTTTAACCAGCTTTTATTTCTGTGGAGACAGAGTCTCACTCTATCGCTCTCGGTAGAGTGCAGTGGCGTCACACAGCTCACAGCAACCTCCAGCTCCTGAGCTTAGGTGATTCTCTTGCCTCACATTTTGTGTTGTTTTTTTAAGAAAGTGTTTTCAAAAAGAAAAAAAAAAAAATTATCTTAGATGTCTGTCCTTTGTGGCAGAGATGGCCATGCTGACTGGTAGTTTTTAAGAACAGCTTCCCAACCTCTGCTGTTTGAAACGCTACCGTCCCCTCTACAGTGTGGGACTTTGCATCACGAACCTTCAGTCTTGCTTGTGCCAGCCACTTGCAGGTGGTTTCTGCAGCTGCCTGGACCTGAGGTGGTGGTTAACACACAGCCAGCTGGTCACGAGTTCCAGCAACACGGGTAGTTTCTGTGTTGAAACCACCGGTCAGCAACGTGTTAACGTAGCAGCTGTTCCCTGATTCATTTCTCCCGGTCTTAATTCTCAGTTGTCCCAAATTCAGCCTAATTTATTCTTTCTGCCCTCCTCATCCCTCAGCTGCTTATAGCATAGAATCACACAGTGCTTCTAACATCTTAGCATTGTTGAACGGCAATTATTTTTATTTTATTCTTTTGGAGGCAGAGTCTCACCCTGTCACCTTGGATAGAGTGCCGTGGAATCATTGACCGGCAGTTTTACTCAGAAACTTGGTAACTGGTGGCCAGTTAGCAGTGTGTTAAAAGGAGGGTGCTAAGTCCCTTTCTCAGCTTGCTGAGTCCAACTCTGTACTGAGATCGGGGAATCTGCTTCTAAACTCCTAGGGGAAGCTAAAATGAAATAGGTGTGGAGCCCATTGGATTGTCAGTAATGCTTTGCTTTCTTAGGAAATTGTTAGAGTTGAATTGTAGATTTCTTCATACCCTCATTTCCAAATTGGGAGTCTGATACCTGAAATAGATGAACTTGGTTTTACAGGTTCTTTTACATTTAGAACAGTGACCATTTAAGATCATTCACTTAGCCTGGCACGGTGGCTCACACCTGTAATCCTAGCACTTTGGGAGGCCAAGGCAGGAGGATCCCTTGAGCTTCGGAGTTCAAGTCCAGCCTCAGCAAGAATGAGACCCTATCTCTACTAAAAATAGAAAAACTAGCTGGACATGGTGCCTGTAGTCCTACCTACTCAGGAAGCTGAGGCAAGACGATCACGTGAGCCCAAGAGTTAGAGGTTGCTGTAAGCTCTGACACCAGGGCACTCTACCCAGAGTGACAGAGTGAGAGTCTGTTTCAAAAAAAAAAAAAACCATTTACTTACCCACAAAACAAAAATCAGCTTCAGTTAAAACACTTGCTGTATTTAAAACATTTAGAGCATTTGTAGACCAAAAAATCTTAAAATTCATACTTTTGCAGTCCCATATGAAATGGAATTTATAAATTGCTAACCTATGTTTTATAAAACTACTTTATTACACCCTTGGACTCAGAAGAAAGCATTTTCCAATCAGCTCACCCCTCTCGCCATCCGTGTCTCCTCTGCCTACAAGGAAACCAGAGCATAAGTCAGAGCCGTCCTCCTCTGGGGACTGTGTGATGGGTACCTTAAAACGACTTCTCAGAAATAGGTCTGAGTACTCATAAGCCAATGTGTGACTTCAGTACTTCCAACAGAGCTGTCCTCCTCTGGGGTCTGTGTGATGGGATACCTTAAAACAGCTTCTCAGAGGTAGTTCTGAGTACTCACAAGCCAATGTGCGACTTCAGCACTTCCAACAGAGCTGTCCTTCTCTGGGGACTGTATGATGGGGCACCTTAAAACAGGTTCTCAGGAGTATGTCTGAGTACTCACAAGCCAATGTGTGACTTCAGCACTTCCAAAATTACCAAAACAGAAAGAAATAGAAGGGAAGGAAGGGAGGGAGGAAACAGTGTGACAGTGGCTTCCCCAGAACCCAAGCAGCAAGTCAAGGAGCCAGAATTTGAGCCAGGTCTCTTCTGGCTTCAGGCCTGTGCCCCTTCAGCTCCACTCACCTGTGTGCATTGGGCACCTGCTGACATCACAGTAATTTTAAGTGGCTTTTGAATTTTAAGTGGCTTTTCCTCCTTCAGATGCTCTGTTTTCTACACAATTGACTCAAAGGAGCCCATCATCTAGATTCCCACCATGGTTTCCCATAAGCATTTTACTTCATAAAGTGGGGTTTCCTTTCCTGTTTTAAATTTTTCCACCACAATTTTGATAGCTTTTGTCCTTTCCAATGGCTTTCTTTTTTCTCCATTAGAACCAGCATAACCAATAACCCATGGGTGAGACTTGCTACAGCCATGCTAACTGAATGTACGGTGGAGAACAAGGAAAGATCAGGGAGTGAAGTTTTGAAAATCTGCCGCTCTTTGTATAACACCGAGCAGATGTTGCCTGCAGAGGTGAGTGGGTATTTCATGTGGCTTTCCCGGGGCTTCCCCTTTCCTTGTCAGAACTCTTCATTATCAGCAATCCTGTGCTTGAGGGACACTTAGCTGAAGTCATTACTAGTAAAGGCCTTCGTTTCTGACAAATCAGATGAAGAAAAGCCGTAACTTCCATTTTGACCTTTGTTCTCTATTTGATCCCATGATTTGTACATATATATAATATATAGAGAGGTAGGTACAGACACATATCTATCACACACACACACACACACACACACACACACACACACACACACACACACAGAGAATGCATTCTAAAATAAGCACAGAGTAATTACAACCCCTGCTGTGGGTCCCACCTCAGCAATGTATTGTTTGAGCAATTTACGTGTCTTAAATTTAAGCAGTTGGGTAATGGCATTAAGTTGATTAATTGGTTTTGAGTTTCTACCACATAAGAGATAAACTTGAAAATAAAATTTAAATGTGATCCTTTGAATCCTCATTGTAATCACTCAAGGAAAATATTCTTATTATAAATGCACATTTAATGAATTGTTTTCTGAATGAGAGACTGGATAAGTGGTTTTTGATTGAATTTTAAAATAATTTATCCATTTAAAGAAGTCTTTTAACCACCAGAATAACAGAATTATTCCATAAAATATTTTAAAGTACCAACACCAAAAATAACCTTCCCTTACTCCAGTGGAGTATGATTTGGGCCATGTACCATGCCTGCTTACACTGGCTACCTGATTGTGAGCACCCTGAGGGTGGGTACCATGACTGTTGTCACCTCTGTGTCACCTGGCAGGATTCAGCTACTGCGTAGAGAGGGGACTCAACACAGTTTACTATCCCTATCAGGGTAAGTAACATGGGTTTCACCTTTGCCTTGATAAAACCCAAGATCAAACATTGTTGGATCCATACCCAGCAGCAGAAGTGTCCTATTGTTTGTTCTGTTGAATCTAAGTTAGGAAGACATTGTTTAGCATCCACTGTTACTGTTTAACAAGCTGGCGCTGATGGTGATGACTCACATTTGCAAGCACTCTTGGATTTCAATTTCCATTGTCTCCTTTAACCTTTACCACTACTGGTAAAAGATTCCTTTATGGCCATTTGACTGACGGCACAGCATCTAAATCACAAATCTATCAGAGTATATCACAAAGTGGAAATGGGGTTTATCCCTCTCCTGTCTGTTGGGACTGAGAGCACCTTAAGGCCAAAAAACATCATATGAAAGAACCCTAGGAAGGCCTGAAGTTGCACTGTTCCTGTTCCAGATGGGCCGTACATTGATGTGAACTGGGCCATGGTCTTTGACCATGAAAACATCCCCAAACTCTCTGGAACTTTGCCTCTGTTAAATAAGTGGTTAAACTGGACCATCTCAGAGAGGACTTTTGTTCTGTCTGTTCTGCAGGGTTTCTAGCTGTAAGGAAAGTGAGCTGAGGCTGAGTCCTACCTGATCCACAGACTTATTAATTCACTACCTTTGATGAAACCACAATTCTCTGGGAGTGAGAGGAGAGGTACTAGATTAACCCCCATTTCAGAGTAGATTATTATCACATCTCTGTTCAAATTTGATGGAAGATAATTATTCAAGGAGTTGCGTTGTCACAGTGACTTTTCTTCATTTTCCTTATGTTTCTTAATTGGGCATGATTACAGATTTTTTTTTCCTTTGGATCCTGTGGTTAGCGGTTTGCAAATGGTATGTACCACATTCTGTATTTGTTGATGACTAAAAGTGCTCAAATGTGAATTAGAAGTGTTACAAAGGAAGAAACATTACAAAGTTGAAACGTTTTAAGTTTTTTTTTTAACCACATACAGAAACTGAAAGTTTAATTTTAGAGATCCATAATATTTGATATTATTGTGGTGGTAAAATTATCTATGATTTATTTATTTTTAATCCAGAACCTTTGTTGCCCCACTGCATGGTTTATGAAACGTGTGTGCCTAATTGTTATGACAGGGCACTTAAAAGGACTGTCCTTGTTATTCATCCCCATTTCCCACCAGGCTTTCATGGTTAAAGAGTTTTATTTTCTTCATGACTCTCGAGACTGCCTTTCTTTGCCTACCTGCTGTTGCTCATGGTACGTCTGGCCTAGGTGGTTTCCTGATGAAAGATATTTCCAGCAGATGAATCATTTTTTTTCTCAGGGGTCCTCTCCCCCCACAATCTTGAAAGTTACGGATCCTTCTCAGCTTGTATCCATGGCAATAGATGAAACCTTCTTGCGAGTGGAGGATATAGAGAGTAAGAAATGGGCATAAAATGCCTTCTTGACATTTATAACTATAAACCCCAGATTCTAGCTATTTGTGACTGACCCTACAGGTTAGTCCATGACTCTGCTGAGGCACAGCATGAAGTAGCATCACACGTGTGGGGATGCCATGTAGGAGGGAACCTCAGCCACAAGGGAGCCTTGCTGCCCGCAGCTGCCACATCTCCACATGCCACTTCCCCTCTGCGGCTGGGCTGCTTTTGATAATGCAGACAGCTTGATTCTTAGAATCAGACAACACTCAAGTTATTTCACCTTCTGCCTCTGCTTTCCTCATCTGCCTAGTGGGACTAAGATAGCACCCTCCTCAAATAATTTGAGGAGGAAATTAAATGAGAGGGCGCATATTAAAACATAATACAGCAAACATGTGGTGTTCAGCTGGGAGTGAGATGACGGGCGATCCTAGACCCAGAGGCACAGGCAATGCCTAGAGCTCGAGCCCAGCACAACCGGAGAGGCCCTGGAGAACACGAAACCAAGGCTCCTGCTATACCAGCTGTCCCAGGTGCAGCGCGTGATGGCCGGTGTGCAGGCCCACCTGACAGAGATGCTGGCTGACCTGGGGCTGCAGGGCATCTGGGAGCTTAGCCTATTCTGGGCCTGTGAGGGCGAGGACTGCAAGGGACCCTGCATGACCAGCTTCTGCACACCTGTGCCCTTCTTCCTGCTGTAGGCCCTCCAACACTTTCTGATACTAGATGCCCAAGGGCCAGCAGGAGGGTTGTATGAGGACAGGAGTGCTGGTGGACTGGTCCTGTCTCTCTGATGACCCAGTGCATCTCTGTGGATCACAGTCTATAGGGAGAACAAACACCCAGGGCTGTGGCCTGGCTGGAGCCAAGGCCCACTACTCCTCTTCATTCATTATTCTGGGTCCTGATGGTCAGACAGGTGTGAACCGTGAAGGTGCGTCACATGCGGTCTTTTTTTGTGTGTGTGTGTTACTTTAACCTTTCTTGGAATTCCCAAAATCCCCTTGTAAATCTCCTAATAAATGTTCCTCTTGCAATATAGGAGGAAACTACCTAATAAACATAGTAGAGGATTTAGCATCTCAAGACAGAGTATTTGGCCAGTACCTGTTAGCTAAGATGACATCGAGTGAGTTCCTCCACTCTGAAACATCCTTGCCTGGAAGGGGCATCTATCCATTACACTTTTTCAGAGGAGCGTACAGGTGATTTCACAGAATTTGTCATGAAAGCTAAGGGCAGCCAAGTCTTATGCTTGGTCTAAACCTCATAAATCGCAGAGTCGTACTTGTTTACTTATTGAGTAAGCGAATGTGTGTTAAGAAAGGGAATCATATACAGGGTATTTTAGGTGTAGCATGTGCCAAGCAAGTTTGAAATACGGAGAAGGAACAGTTTTCTTGCCATCAAGTGAAGCAAATAGATCAAATATAGTTTATATATTGAATGATCAAATATAGATCAAAAATAGGCAAATATAGTTTGAAGCTATAGTGAACTGTGATCGTGCCACTGCACTGTGGACTGGGTGACAGAGACCTTGTGTCTAAAACAAACACAAATAAAAACAATTACAGAAATACAGGATGAAGGGTAATGTAGGAAAGACTTACAGAGTACAGTTAAAACACAGAGTGCTAACCTGGCATATTCAGAAGTGCCTTCCCAGAGGCGGGGTGGGGTTTTATGCCACTTTAAGCTGAGACTTAAAGAGAAAGTAGGTATTTGTCAGACGGCGAAAGAATAGAGATTACCACAAGAGCAAAGACCTGCAAGTGTGAGGCAGTACAACACCAGCAGCTGTGGAACCCAGCACCGTGACCACTGGCCACATGTGGATGTTAAAAGGACAATTTACGTAAAATCAAAAATGCAGTTCTTTGGTTGAACTAGCCCCACCCCAGTTATGGTTCACAGCTTGTGGGTGAGGACAGCTTGGATGCAGAATGCTCCCTGGTGGCAGAAAGGGCCTTGGGCACAGCTCTCTGCGGATGTGCAGGTGAGGGCGGCCGCTGTGACCTGCCGGGAGCAGGAGGAGGGCCCAGGAAGCAAGTCGGGATGCAGCCAGCCGGGCGGAGTGTCACGGTCAGGAGTCTGTCTCATCCTCCCAAATATTTCTGCAGGTCTTGGCATCCCAGATGAAAAATCTGAGTTTGTGCTTGGCCCAGATGCGTGGGTGAGACTGCTCTGAGTGCCGTGTGTTCTCCGAGCCACACTGTACTTCTCTAGTGCTTGGAGCCTGCATTTCACAAACTGCCGCTGACTCATACGGTTCTTGTCCCCAAAGTGTGTGCAGCACATCTTTCCACGCTGAAACTCGAGGGCCTGGTTAAGGAGCAGAATTCCAAAGAGAACTTTATCCTAAGCTTTAAATGAGAGGTTCTTTGTGTCATCATATTTTATACATTTTTTATAATAATGCAAAGAAACTTTGACAGTATAGTAAGCTTAAGTTTTTCTTCTCCAATCTACTGTCTGAGTAGCACAAGAGAATGACCAGCCCCACAAAAGCCAGTGTTCCTCAATTCTTCCTTCAAAACGACCCTTGCTTTGGTGTGACAGGATTGCACTCACTGTTTGGGTCTGGGTCCAAGTAGGAGCACAGCTCAGCTGCGCAAAGTGGCTTGCAAATTTATTTTTTATTCTTTTATGTTTTTGTTGTAATGCAGCAGTTCTTGACCTGTGGGTCGCAACCCACAGGAACTGTATTGAAGGGCCGTGTTATTAGGAAGGTTGAGAACCACTGTTGTAAAGGATTCCCGTCTGCTACCTCATGTAGAAACCTGCTGTCTGAGGACAGGTTCAGTCAGGATGAGAAAGGGCTGAGGACAGAATTTAGATACATCTGTGAGGATCCAAACACGTTTTCATTTTTCTGCACCATAGATAGTTTTGGTGAAAATGGACTGTCTTCAGCATATCAAGGGTTCAGTTCACCCTGCCATCAAAATTATAAGCAGGTTTTGAAATACTTTATTTGCCATTTTCATTTGTTTCCGTGGATGACACTAGACATTGTAACAACATTAACGATTGATAATAAGACATTCCTATCCTTACGAAGCCCCCACTCAGTGCTGACGCTGCACGTCCATCAACAGCAGTTCACACAAAAAACAAAAATTGCAGGGGGTGTGAACATGTGTATTTCACTTGTGAAGAAACTAGGGCTCTGGGAGTTTAGGAAAGCAAAATCATGTTAAATAACGTGTGCTATACCTGTACAGTGAGTACCGCAGAGCCATTAGACGCAGTGCCGTGGGTGAATGCCAGCTTGGGAAAACGTGCACTGTGGACTGAGGGGAGTGGGTGGCAGGCCCTGCAGTCAGTGTGGGGCCGCGGGCTGCGCGTACACACACACACGTGCACTCACACTCACATAGTCCTGGGAAAGAGGTGGGAGCACCCAGCGCTCACTGTCTGTGCCCTGTGGTTTTAGGCCGTGAAGGAGTTGAGCCTGCTGCTGCTGGCCCAGTCCCTCCTGCTGCCCGCCCTGAAGCTTCTCCTGGAGAGCCCAGACCAGCGTCTGCACACGATGGCCCTGGAGCAAGTCGCAGCTGTCACTACGGTATGGCCAGTTGAACAGAGATGTGAATGAGCACCTCGTCCTCAAATCATAGCCCCGATTCATTTATAACTACTTTATTTATAGTGTGCTTTGTCCACACTCGCTGCTTCTGTTCTGTGTAAGGAGAGCATGTATTTGTTGATGTAACAGACATTTACTCACCTCTTCACATGTCAGTGCTGAGAATGCAAATCCACATGAAGAGTTTTCCTAGAGAAGTGCTATACTGAGGAAGTCAGAGCAGCCGTGGGCTGGAGACCAGTCCCCTGGCCACTTGAAATTTGGGTCTGGGGGCCTCCTCGCCTCAGGCCAGTTTTCTGCACCTGTGTGCATGTGTTTGGTTGGCTAGTAATTCAAGCTGAGAAAGGGGTTTCAGGAAGTGTTCACTGGCACCATCTAAAAGCTCAGACTCCCGTGTCCTCTGGCAGCCTACGCCACACTGACACTGCTTGTGGCTTGAAGAGCCATGTGCTTGAGCCCGTCTTGAGATTTCTTCCTTGAGGCTAGTTGTCTTGTTACTATGATTAAAGAAGAAACTTTCTCTTCTACTGTATGGTTTAAGTTCTACTGTATGGTTAGATAGCTTAGGGTGCGGTTTTAATGAACTCGTGTTGTATGATCCTTACTGAACCCTTCGATATGGGGAAATCATTCTCTCATTTGAATTATGTGTGTGTGCGCACACTGCATGCATTCACAGATATACATATGTATGATATTGCATGATATATATCTTTAAAAACACATGGCAGATGTCTTCTAGGGACCAGAAAGGGAAGGAGAATCATGAGCAGAGGTATATGCTTGCTGCTCAAGATAGTGAAGAAATTGATGAAAAGACACTTGATATAAAATTTTGTTAATGACAAAGGATACAGAAAATTATGTAAATGGTTATAAGAGTTGAGTATAATTATATTTTGAAGCAGTCATTATGAATAGAATGAGAAAAATCTAATGCCTTTTATTCGTTTAGATGTACTTTTAAAATAACGTAAAAGCTTGTGGAAAGGTTTTGTGACCCGCCTCCCCATCCCCACCCCCACTTCTCACTGGCCATTAATCAGAACAGGGGTCTGGACTGCAGTAGGCAATCAGGAGGTTGCCGATTGGTAGCCCCCCTGCCTATCTGTGCTAAATCAAAAGTTGTATAACTTTGGGAATTTATATAAAACTGAGAATTACGGCTCGTTTTTTTCTTAACCTATTTTTTCTTATAAATCCAAGAAAGCAGGAAGAAGGAAAAAACTGCAGAAAATGAGGCTGAGTATTTTCAGTGCCTTTTTCCTTCCTACCATCGCACACTGGGTTCATGTCTCAGAAACATTTGCCAGGGGCCTCTGTGAGAGTCCAACAGCGATGTATTATACATTGCCTTCCGTATCCATCCTGCACAGAGCTCTCTTGATGTGCTCCTCAATTCCATAGGCGAGTGTATCTGTTTTCATTTTAAAAGTTCCTTATCTCAGATGCATCTGTCAGAACTGCACCTAGAACAGGGGCTCCCTAACTGCTGACTAATGTTGCTACCCACACAACACTCCCTGCCAGGCACATGACACTGTGACTACCAAAATAAGAAACGAAACGCGAACCCTGTAACACCCAAGCAATTTTTAAATGGCACTAATTTGCTTCCACAACACTTTTCATCTGCACATTTATGTGTTGCATTGTGCTAAGACTGTGGTTTTAAAACTTCTCTGAAGACTATGAGTAGTGGGCCTGTGGTTGCAGTGATAGCACCCAGAAACACCTGTGACCTTCATGCAGCAATTAAAGCCCTGGATGTGTCTACCACTGAGATCCTTACTTTAGAGATTCAGTGATGAGACTTAACCATAACTTCTCCACACTAAGGCGAATGTTCACATTGGGCTAGCCCATCTGTGCCCTAAAATACGTTCCGTAAAAATATCGAGTATCTTAGCACCTTTTATATCCTCCAAAGAGCTAAATTTTTACAGAGTTTCCCATTTTTAAAATACTTTTTAACTCTTTATTTTGAGACGATTTAAAATTCACATTGAGTTTTAAGAATAATATAGCAATATCTCTTATATATTTCACCCAGTTTTCCCCAATGGTAAAACATCGCAAAGGTTGAGCATCTCTTACCTGAAAATATAAGATCTAAAATGCTACAAAATCCAAAACTTTTAGAGCACCTCAAAGAAAATGTTCACTGGTGCATTATGGATTTCACCCATTTTTAATTTGGGGATACTCAATTGATAAGTATAATGCAAAATGAAAAGAAAAAAAAACCTCTGACACTTCTGATCCCAGGCATTTTGGGTGAGTTATACTCAGCCTGAGACATATGACCAAGCTATGGACCTTGGTACAGTCTGTGGACATGGGCACATTTTGCCAGTTTTCCAGGCACTCCCGTGCATCGTGTGTCTAGCTGTGTGGGATGCTGTCTCCTGTAGCTTCATGGGGTCACAAACTACAGTCCAGGTACAGGACACCAGCGTCCCTCCTGCTAATGAAAGACTTGGGGCAGAACCCCCCACTCTGCCCGGAGCTCTGACCACCCCAATCAACCGCAAGAGACGTCGCTTGATGCAGAAACGCAAGAGGATTTTTATTCCTGCATGCCAGGGCTTGACCCACAACTCTTTTAGAAGCCGAGGAGTCAAGCCCCGCACAGCAGTTTTTACAAGCTTATAAAGGCAAAAACTACAAAGTAGGCGGGAATAGCAGACATGCCAGGGGCTCTAACAATAAAGTAAGAGGGAATAGACACAGCTGGGGCTCTAACCAGATAAGAAGAACTCTGGTTCATTATTCAACTGTCTTAAGACAAGACTAACAGTCAAATATTTGCTTAATAGTAAACATTTGCTGCAGCTCCTGGGGCTATCTCCTGGAACAGTTACAAAAGGTCACATTCCTATGGTAGGGAGTGAGAGGTGGTCACATTCCTATGGTAGGGAGTGAGAAGTGGTCACATTCTCATGGTAATATTTTCTTTCACTACCTTTAATGATCCTGACCACCTTTCCCCTTCCTACCTCCCAAGCAACCCCAGCAACTACTAATCTGTTCTCCATCTCTCTAATTTTATCATCTTAAGAATACTACGTAAATGAAATAGGAAATTACTGTAACTTATCATTGCTCTCCCAGCCCCATTTAAGGGTTGTGTCACACTTTTCTAAGGGAAGAGTTTCTGTGGGCATCTTTGCAGGACTCATGTCTAGTTGTTTTAAAATCGTCTTTGGTGTTGCAGTGAAAAATATAAAACATTGGCTTTCTTTTTTTTGTTTGTTTTTATATTGCTATTCACTCAGGCCATTAGTGCGGGCTTGAATTCATCAGTAACTTAGTTTTCCCCTTATTGGTTGTTGACGATAGTTCGTGTTGACATTAAAAGAGAAAACATCTGGCAAAGGGAGTCCTCTGATAGCAATCAGTCCCGCACACTGTGCACATCCAAGTGGAAAAATGCCCCCACTTGTTTGCTGATAGCATGTATTATTCTGCTGTTTGTTATAAGGTACTGACGGCTTTATAGGTGTTTACGGTTAAAAGAATGATGCCTAAGGGCTGATGCAGAGATTGTGCTGACTTCCTTACAACAGTATATTCATTTCTTTCTCTAGGCTTTTCTGAAATTGCAAGGCTCTGGCATTTAGCATGTAACTTTTTACAGATGGCCAACAGCCTCTTTCTTGGGCCAGAAATAGAAGGTCCTCCTTTGCAATTGAATTGTTGGTGAATAATTTAAACCCTGCACAGTATAGACTGCTGGATTACCCTCTGTACCAGTGTCAATGAGATTGAGAGCTCAAAGCCTTATTCTCTTCAACAAGGAACTCCTTCTGGGATGTTTGAATTTCATCTCTGGAATATCGTGTTTTCTGATGGAAGCCTCACGTGGTCAGAGTAGAAGATGGGTTTTCAGTGGTTGTGTACCGCCGGTGGTCCCCTTCTGCAGTTCCAGACTGGCAGTGACTCCTGCTCTTCCTCTTCCTCCTGGTGCTGCTGGGTACTTCTGCCCCCAGCCCACATCCCAGGGGTTGTGCCTGTTAAAACAGTAATTCATGGGGTTATAAAGGAAGCATTTAAGACCATTAGCACCTAATTAAGGGTTTTTTCCTGATATTAATGATTAGCATCTTTCAAGTTCCATCTCTTAACTGAGCATGTCTTACTTTATCTGAACAACTTTATGAGAAGATACTGTTCTGGTTTCACAGATGAAAACACTGACACTGGGGGGCACATGGAGAGTAAGCATCCAGAGCCAAATTTGAACCCAGATCTAATAGTCAAAGACCATAGTTAACCATACTGTTCCTTTTCATATAACTAGGAAGGCTGCATTATATGGAAAAGAGTTATCCCTACAGGGAAATGAATTGTTGAAAGCACCTTGAGGCATATACTATTACCACTGAGGAAAACTAGAGCAGAGCTGGTCCAACCGCCTGCCCACTGGGTTCCTTGTTAGGTCCACTCGCTCACTCAGGTTCTAGCTAAACACTGTCCGGGGCTCTGTGCCGCTTTGGGTAGAACCCTGCAGAACGCCTCCTAAATCAAGCCCCTGGCCTCTGTCTTGAACATGTTGACCTTAGTCCTGCCCTGGGGAGCTGCTCAGAACCAGTCAGGTCCTTCTTCTAGTGACAGACCTGCACATATTTAATAAACGTGACTCCCGTCCCCTTGATCTTGCATGAAGACACCAGAACCTACCAGCTTTTATTAACAATGTACCCGTCCGTATCCAGGTTGGAGGGAGTACCTTGAAGAGTATCGGAAAAGCATGTGTGACTGACATATTTATACAAAACCAGGGAACCTTCCTTTCTTTGTCCCCCCTTTAACTGTATCCAGGTTTCTAGCGAGCACCTGTCTAGTGGGACTCCCCAGTGCTGCCTTCCACGCCAGCTCACCTCACGTCTTTCCTTCCTGCCTCGGCACTCCGTGATGGCAGGGAGGGCAAGTTGGGGTCCTAACACCCTCGTTTGGTGTTTGCAAGCTCCTTCTTTGGTGTTAACCCTAATGACAGTTGGTTTAAGTATATTGGAACCGAGTTAGTCTTAAGTGATCCAAGTGATACAAAGACCCAAGTGAGTTCTGCCCTGTCAGTTGTACAGGTACCGACTGGTATTAACTCATCTCTTTTATAATCACAGTTACTTTGGCTCTCTGGATATCAGGCCTTTTTCTCAGGGTTGTGGGCATATTTACTCATTTCTAACTGTTACTTTACCCTGAACTTGCTGAGCTTTGTCACTTGCACTCTCTCCAGTCATTGTCAGCCAGTGTCTGGTCTTCCTGATGCAGCAGGCTCTCACAGAGGCCGCAGCCGGACACCTCTGGCAACAGGCATCTCCCCGTGTTAAGCTGTTTGATTTCTAAGTAGCACCAGTGGTTGGTTGACTGACTTGGTATGAGCAGAAATATTAAGCACCATTGTGCATGGCCTAGTGTGGAGCGAGGAATAGATAGGGCATTTGTAAAGATGGTAGTAAATATTAGTACCCCTGTGTTTAAAGAAATTGTTAGAAACAGACTGACATACGAAATAATACCCAAGGCACTGAACAAGGTGGCAAGGAGGTGGGTACAATATAGCCAAACTCAGGGACCCAGAACCCAGTTTTAGTTTATGGTCACAGAGGTTCTCAAGTTTTGGGTTTTCAAACACTTTCTCCCTCTCCTTGTTAGACCATAATTCAGATGATTGTCCTAATTTTGATTTCAGAAGAGGAATACTATTACTGTATTCTGCCATCTATAATGCGTACTTTTTAGCCCAAATTTCCGAGGAAAAAATAAGAATGAGCATTATAACTGGGTAGTATGGCTAGGGAGTAAGGGAGCCCAGCAGGCCTCCTGGAGCTCTGCGCCCTGTTGCGTGGGCCTGCCGAGTACACAGGGTTCCAGTGCAGGAGGGTCTGGGATCTGTCAGAGCAGGCCAGCATAGGCTCTGATGAGTGTGCTGCAGTCAGAGAGGGAGGCGCAAGACCCTGCTGCTCAGAGGAGACCAGGAGTCCCACAGGCCAAGTGGCCTCAGAAACACCCGTCTCACTGGCCATCTCGGCTGTGACCGCTCAACATGACAAGGGAGCAAAGGGCTCCCGGAAGAGAGGGAAGGGGCAGCAGCCTTCACAGGGCCGTGTCTGTGAGAGGGCCTTGTGGTCTACATGTTTACAGGGGGAGCCTTAGCCCCCCCAGAAGTATCTCTCCTGGCCAAGAGCCAAAGTTTGAGCCAAAAACCTGGGTGTGTATTATATAGAGGAGCTCATCATATGTGGCAAAATATGGCAAATGCCATGCGTGGAGTGAAACTGTGTTCTGAGAAAACGGACTCCCAATAAATGTAGGATGCAAGAAATTTCTACAGGCATTTTCTTATTTCAAGTATATACTTGTGTCTCTGTTTTTTTTTCTACCCTTGCAGTTGATATTTTTAATAACTTTTATTAGTAGTAATATATGTGAAAACAAGACAAATATCCTTTCTGAAAGTAAACAGCAAAATAATATTAAATAAGCTCTTTAAAGTAATTGAAATGAGGCCCTGAATGCATTATGCTTGTGGGAATTTCAGCTTACTTCGTTATTGTAATTACTCTTAGCTTGGTATAGATCCATAAAATCAAAGGTTTTATTTCAGAGAAGGTTCATTACCTATTGTTGAAAGAGGAATTAAACAGATAACATTTTAATGGCTGGGAAGACAGCGGTGCTCTGTGCTTTAATAGATTTCTTTCCCAAGATCTGCAAAGTTTCATTTATTCTCAAAAATTAATTGCTGACATACAAAAACAATCCTTGACAGAGATAGCAAACATTTTACTCGTCTTATAATATGTCACCCTTTTCCCTTCCAGAAAATCCTTTATTCGGGATTTTTTTTCCTATACTAACTTTAGCTATTTACGGAACTTAAACTCTGCACAAGGCATTATGCTAGGTTACTTACAAGCTTATATTATCTCCAGCCCTTACAGACAGTCTGTATTTCTGATTTGGAAACTGGAGTTCAGAGATATTGTCCATAACAAGGTCACACGGCTGTTTAGTGAGGGAACCAAGATTGGAATTTGTCTCTAACCCAAAGCCTGTCTTCTTTTCAAACTGTCTCTCACTCTAATTGAAACTTGTTTGATCAGGGGAATTAAATCAACTAATCCTTCCAGACTTGTCTCATATTTATTTGACATATCCAAACTGAGACCCAAAACGACAGAATACATTTTCTCCCTCAATCCCTGAAAAGACCCATCAATCCAGTGATTCCACGGTCTGTAGGCCAGAGTCACCTCCTGATCAGTTTGAGAGTTAAACATTCTTAAAGGTCAGAAAAATTTAAAAAGAATATATATCAGTTCCTTTAAGGAATTCTAACTTCTGAGTTTTCAAGCAGTAGCAAGTCATGGAGGAATAGATCCTCTCCTGACAATATAAAAATGTAAAACTTCTATATCACAAAATGCAACCAACCGAAACAGCATTGTACACAGCAGGTTAGAATGTTCATGGTAACTCAGATATTAGCCCCAATTTCAGTTATACTCCTTCACATGGGAAAGAAAGATGTTACAACTCAGCCAAAAAGCAAAAGATTTGATCCTTCCTACAAAAAAATAAAAATAAAAATGATAGGAATATATGGAAAAAATCATTTTTGCTAATAAATTCAAATTAAGGCAGCCTTGAGGTACCATTACATATCTCCCAAATTTGCAAATGATTTTCTTTTCAAAATAGTAATACCCAAAGCAGAGACGTTTATGGTGAAACTGACACACTCCTACACTGATCCCCCTGTGACTGGTGCAGCTGGACATGGTCAGGTGCTTGTATTTACCTGCATATTCAGAGCCAAAGAGAGTTTCAGATGCTTTGCCTGAGGCATTGTTTGTGCAGACTGCCATAACCAAGCACCCAGACTGAGTGCTTTTAACAAGAGAAATGCATTTTCTCACAATTCTGGAGACGAGAAGTCTGACCCCAAGCCGTCAGTGGGGTTGAGTTCTTCCCAGGTCCTTCTCCTAGGCTGGCAGACGGCTGCCTTCTCGCTGCGTCCTCCCGTGGATGAGCGTTAGTTTATGTGTGCGTCCTAATGTTCTTCTCTCATAAGTATGACAGTTATATTGGAGTCCATTCTCATTACTTCATTTTATCCTAATCACCTCTTTAAAGTCCCCGTCTCTAAAGTCACACTCTAGAAAGGGGTTAGTGCTTCAACATGTGAATCGGAAGTGGGCACAGTTCAGCCCATAACACTTCGATAATCTCTCTCCTGATAACTTATCCTATGTAAATAATTTAAATAAAAAGGATGGTTATATATAAAAATCATTCATTGTAGTGTTTCAGCAACGATTAAAATCAGCTGAAATTTTTATACTAGAAGCCAAATAACTTGTAACATCCATTTAATAAACTGTTTTGCAGCCATCAAATTTTTTAAGGATGAAAACTAAAGACATTTTTTAAATTCTTAGCATATAATGAGAAAAATGGATACAAATGTCATATGATTGTGGAAAAATATCTATGCACATAGGCAATTACTGGAGAGGAAAGGTGGGTGAAATAATTCTCTAATAGCAAACTAGATACGGATGACTTTACTTTTTCAAACTATTTCTAATTTTTTCTTTTCTTTCTCTTTATTTCAGAAAGAAAAATAAAGTGGGTTAGAATGAATAATGGTTGGTCACAGTACCAGGTTCTGTGGTGTCTAATACCAGATTTTTAGTACTTTCAGTTAGAATTTTAGTCAAAAACAAGAAAAATGAAGCTAACTTGAGGCTTAAATTAATCTAGCAATTTAGCAATGTGGTGATAATATCAAACTGTCTGAGAATGCTTTGGACACCCTGCACTCGGCTATGCTGAGGGAGCACTCAGTCTGCCCCTGGCTTCCTGGCACAGGTGCCTGGTGTGTGGTAAGGAACCTCTTGGCTCTCTGTGGCCCTGGAATATCTGTGCTCTGATCACCAGACTCCTGTGCTTTAAAATGCAGTTGTTGGAGGGGTTATTACAAAGGCCATTTCTTTATTCTTTCACTTTCTGTCTTGTCCCAAATATGCACAGAATAATTGTCTATGCACTATTTTCTTTACAAATGACAATTATAAAATATACTCTGGCTATTCTATACTTCTTGCGAAACTACAACCAGATAGAAACTCAGAGAAAGGAAATAAAGTCGCCCACTCCATTTTCCTAGCACTTGATTACAAGAAGCCAAACCAGAGCCCCCTCCTAAACCTTTCCCTGGTCACTTCCCAAGCTCTGTGCAGGTCCCCAATCTTGGACTTGGTCTTTCTCTAGGGAACACTGGGGTGAGCCAGGGTCAAAGGGGAAACTTGCATTTAATTTCTGTGACTTCAGTCTTAGACTTTTCAGCGCAGACAGTGAGTAGCACATGGTAAGCTGCGGGCTTTGGAAAGTAGTCAGCTGCTCTGCCCTTCCGCACTGCCTATTCTTCCCCCTCTGGGGCAAGGGCAGGTTCTGAAAAGCTGAGTATGTTCAACTAGACATTGATCTGCAGGATTCTGTGGCCCTGCAGAGCAGCACGACGTCAGGAGCAGTGAGAGGAGCAGCAGTGCCGGTGATGGCAGAGCCCCATCTCCCTCAAGCTGGACGGGTCTGGGCTCCTGCTCTAGGCTTCTGCCAGGCCCAGAGGGACACTTAGCACATAAACTGCAAGAGTGACAAGGGTGCCTCAGCCTTGCACACTGATTCAGGGCATCCTAAGAGTTTGGATTGTGAACCTCTCTTCCATGCATTTTATCAGACTTGCCTGTGGCATCCTGGTACACACTCTGCTCTCTCTGGGGGCTAGGTGAAGGGATTCCTGGTTTTTAAGGGTGAACCAAAATAACAACATACACGGTAACTCAGATGCAGGGTGTGTGTGTGTGTGTGTATGTGTACACATGGGGTGGGTAGGGTAGAGGCACCAGCCTGGAATGCAAGTGTGTGAGCTTTGGACTTATGTATTCATTCATGTATGTGTATTCAGTGCACAAATTTTGCGGAGCTCCTAACATGTGGTCACCATTTTGGGCACGGAAAATGTGGAGGTAAACAGAGGAAACCAGGTCTCTGCCCCGAAGGAGCTCATATTCTGGAGGGGAACAGTAAGCACAGAAAGTGGTCCAGACGGGGCTTCTAGCCCAGCTCTGCTGTGGCGCAGCACATGACAACCAATGCCTGGCTTTGACCTCACTGAACCTTCATCTATTACATGAGGTTAAAACTGACTTGAGGAACGTCTGAAGGCTTAGAGGCAAAGCTCCTCTCAAGGTTATGTTGTGCAGATGCTGTAGTGAGTGCAGGGGCCCTGTGGGGTTTAGACTCTGGTTGGCTAGGTGTGTGGGATGTGAAGGGAAGAAGACGCACAGAACCCCCAGGCAGCCCCACAGTGGAGCGAACCCCGTGCCCTCAGCAGAGAAGCTAGCTGAGGTATGCAAAGCCTTATGCACCAGTTGCTTTTCCTGCCACATAGCAAGAGAAACAAAAGCAAACAAATGAAGCTAAATTGAGTTCAACCTAAGCGTCTTCCTGGGTGAAAGGAGCGTGAGCTATGTACAAGTGAGGCCAAAGACAAGATGTTGAGGGTTTGCAGAAAGAGTCTTCATTCTCGAGTCTGACTCCATTCAGATGCTCTGCAGAGATAGGATCTTTATCATGTTCTTGTGCAGTTCACAAAAATGTGACAAAGTTTAATAATGTAGGTTCACTCAGCCATTTAACAAAATGTTAATTAAAATGGATGCTGAAATACAAAGATGATAAAGCCTCTGTGCCCTCAAGAATCTCCCAGTCTGGCAGGGGAGACAGACATGCAAGTTACTATAAGGCAGCAGGAAGGAACATGTGTCGGGTATCTTGGGAGAACAGAGGAAGGAGCAATCAGCGTGGCCGCGTTAGAGAAGATGGCATTGGAGTCGATGCTCATGTTGTCCAAGATAGTCCCTAGGATACTGGAGAGATTCATGCTGTTGGACAGTGGGCAGTGGCTTTTATTCTCAGTATTCTCTTGTTTTAATATTTGCAGCCAGCAGACACAGTTGACCTTCTCGTCTTCAGTAGAACACAGAACACATTGTGTGCAGTTGTCGAATATAATTGGTCTAAACATTAGTTAATTGGCTTTGACATCATTTCTGAGGGTCCTTATTTTTAAAAGTGCACAGTGGCATTTAGAAGAACCTGTCACAAAGCTGTTTCCTGATACCCCAGTATAAATAAGAAGTTCTGAACTTTGATGTTTGATCAGTATTGACTTGATTCTCTACAAAAATGTGGACAAAAATATAAAATGGAGAAATATAAACTATCAAAGCCTTGGAAAACTGTATACACGCTTACAAGATAAGACCAGGCAGAGAGATAGTACAGAGAATATGCAAGGCGAAAGAACCTATGAAAACATGTGTTAAAAGGGCAAGGTTGGTTTGAGCTTCCTAGAGGCTCAAGCAAGAACAACTTAAAATCCTTGTGCCGGTCACCCTGTTTATATCAGGGGGGTTGAGGGACATTTTGTTTTCTCAGGAAGTAGAACCAAAGGTTTGCTTTTTCTGAAAAGAAGTTTTAAATGTGTTTCTACATTAAGAGAGATTTAAAGAATATGGACCATGGCGAAAGTATAAATGAAATGGCAAATGTTAAGAGCCCAGCTTTCAAGGCTGACCTGAATTCAGATTCTGGCTCTACAACTTACTGGCTCCCACGTTAAGCAAAGTTTTTACACTTCAAAGTCCTTATCTGTAAAATGAAAGGCAAAAGTGCCAGTTTCACAGCGTTGGACTGGAAGAGCTCAATGAACTACTCCTTGAACACTGTTTAACATAATTTCTGGCTCTCAGTGTACAGGTACGGTAGTAATTCAAACAGATTCTGTCCTTTGTTAAGGGGAAAGCATGTCTGTCTCCCATGTCTGTGACCTCAGAGATGTTTATTCCTATGCATGCTTATTGGAGCAGATATCATTAAACTTGTGCAAAGGTGCATATGATGATAAACGCAAAATGGTAATGCCTAACAACCAGGTAGAGAGTGATGAATCTGAGGGAGAGACGAACAAAGCAAATGCGCTCACATCTTGACTGTCTTATTTCTTGAAGGTGAATGATTCAAACTGTGACCAAGAACTTCTTTCCCTCCTCCTGGATGCCAAGCTGCTAGTGAAGTGTATCTCCACGCCCTACTACCCGCGCATCATCCACCACCTTTTGGCCAGCCCCCAGCAAGGACGCTGGGATGCCGAGGAGCTGGCCCGACACCTGCGGGAGGCCGGCCACGATGCCCAGGCTGGGTCACTCCTTCTGGCTGTGAGGGGGACTCACCGGGCCCTGAGAACTTTCAGCACAGCCCTCCATGCAGGGCAGCACTGGGTGTGAGCAGCCTTCCTGTGGCATGTGAGCCCTTGTGAAAAGCGCGTCCAGAGCTGCATGCTGACCCGACAGCCACACGCGTGCCTGTGATTATTCTCAGTGATTCCAACAAATAAAGATATATATAATCATGTGCAAACTGCCATGTTTTTAAACATTTTTTTTCTTTTTTATACCAACTACTTAACATACTTCTTTCTTATTGACTACAAGAGTCCTTCTGCCCTCCTTTTGAACCTACCTTATCTGGATAGAATACAGTTAAAGAAGTGTCTAAAACTGCAATTCAGAACTTAGATGTGGTGGTGGGTAGGGTTGTGCTGGAGAGGGAGAGCGTGTATGTAGAATGGCTGCTGGCTGGGGCAGGTGTTGCCAGGTGGAGGAAAGGTGGCCCTGGAATCCAGTCTCCTTGGCGATTGTTCCACTCCTCCGAACCTCAGGCTGTCATGTGTAAAGATAAGGGTTATATTATTTATCTCATAAAGTTGTTGAGTATATATGTGAGGTTGTGTGTCAAGAGCTGTCAGATACACAGTGGGGGCCCGAGAAATACCAACTCCCCTTCTGCCTCACTGGTGGTACAATACATGAATTGTGCTTTAAGGCCATAGAGATGATCAGTAGTAAGACACGATGGGTGTTAGAGGCCTCCACAATTTATCTTATCAACATATAAGACTGACACATTTGTATGTCCATAAAACCTACAGGGGGTGTCTCAGTGTGAAAAATCTACCTCTGGTCATCTCCGCATTGCTCTGGCAGAGCCAGCAGGCTGAATGTGCTCCCTGTGGGTCTCTGACATATGGCCTGTTGGGAGCCCCATCTCCCCACCATCATCATCATCACATTTCTGCTCTTCTACATGCAGCTGCAATCCTCTGACAAAGTTCTTGATCATCTTTGGAGGCGATTTATTGCATAATAGCTCTACCCCAAAACTGAGTTCTTTGCCCAAACCTCCAACAGCTCCTGAAATTTGGGAATGCCTTACACAAGGCTCTGGCCTACTTCAGAGAAAAGGGGACAGCATATTTCAACTCAGGTAATATCTGTCCAGACAGGCACATAAGGCCATAAAGCCTCCCTAGAACTCTGATGGCAGCAGCTGTACCCAATGGCATTGACCAGGCCACTCCCAGCACGCATACCCACCTGGAACTTAGGTTTTCACCAGCCTTACAGCTAACCTCCACCATTCCTGGTGAGTGAAAACATAAAGTGAGCAGTACTGGGAGATAATAATCTGCTTTAACACAATCTCTCCAGAGATCTTTGTCATCAAATTGCAGTATTACGGTCTTGGTTAGTGTGACACCTGAAGTTTACAGAACACAGCCCCAGAGGGCAGAAGGTCAACAGTGAGTGGTGGTTCTCCATGTTCCCAGGACCCAACTCTGCAATGCTTGTGAGGACAGGATTCCCTCATGCAAACGACATTGCTTTGACTGATGCGTGTCTTCAATCACCAGAAGCCAAATTTGCATGGACTAAATGGTTTCTATGGGGCAAAAAAGAGCAAGAAAAAGCAAAATACAAGGAATTCAGTCAAGACTTATATCAACTGCATAAATATTTTAGACTATCGAGTTAGTATTTATGTTGCTGTTTGGCATGTTAACCTTAAACACTAGATGAAGTAAGAAAATATGTTGTCTTTTTACTGTGGAAAGTTGCTATGAGTTATCCCAAACCTTTCTTTTTGAAAACAAATCAAAATAAGAAAGGGCTTCACGGGCCCTCGCTCACACTCAGATTCTGTTACTTTGCTTCCTGGGAAGGAGACCCAAGGGTGAACCAGTGTAAGGAGTGAGCCTTTGGTATCAAATTTCTTAGTTATGAGCACTGTGAGGCCTCATCCCTCTGAGCCTCAGTTTTCCCGTCCATTAATAGGGCTAATAATGCCTTACAAAGTTACTAATGAATAACTAGTAATTTTCTCAAAGTCACACAGCTAGTAAGTAATGGAACCATGGTGCAAACTCAGATACCCAGCCCTGGGCCGCCCTGCTGTGCTGACTCCCACATCATAGTGCTTCTCCGTTCATCTGCTGAGGAACCCAAATGAACCGGGCAGGTTTCCCCAAGGGCACTGGGTGGCACTCTGCTCTATTCTCCATCCCTCCATTCATTCATGAACTGACAATATCATTGTAAATGGAGGGAGTGACATGTCCCCTCACTTCTCCCAGCTGTCTGCTGCAGTCCCAGCCTTCCCAAGGGTGGAGCACACGTCCGTCATCTTCTCTCTTCTCCAGAGCTATAATACTGAAATATCCAAATGCCCCTGTTTCTCACAGAAGGCCTAGGGGCCTTCATTCAAACCTTCCCTAGTACCCCAGACTTCCCAGAAGATGTCTAGATTCGATCACCATTAACATTGTCTGTATTCCTATTACCATTATTACTGTTGTTATTTTGGCATCACTTAGCTTACTAAAGGAAGGACAGTCAAAGCCTTCTAAAGTGTTACTATCCACTTTGAAGGCCATATGAACCAGTGGTGATCAATCCTGACTGCATATTAGAATCCCTCAAGGAGAAAATAAAGCAGATTGATGCCTAAGTCCCTCGCCCTCCTTCCACTCTGACTGGTTAAGTCAGATGTGGGGTGTGGGGGCAGGTGACACTGAATCACAACCAGTCGGGAGAAATGGATTTAGGCCACTGGGCCGTGTCTCTGCCCACTTGCCTTTCAAGGTCCAAACGTGGCCCATTTTCTGCTGACCAGTTCCAGTAGGGCAAGGTTTGCTGGGAAGGGAGGCTGCTGCAGTCCTTGGCTCTAGAAGTGATCTGTCAACTGCAGTCCCTTTCCCCAGCTCTCATGCATGAGGGTGTGCAGGAGAGCTGGCTCTAAAAAGAAGGGGTCCAATTTTAAAAAGAAATGAACAGTACCCGTTGCTTTTTTAACCTGTGGCTATATTTAGATCTGGAGTTGAGGTTGTTTCCCCGAGTCAGCTCCCTTCCCGGAGTCAGAATAGCAGCAGCCCCATAGTACAGGATATGTTAAGTTTCCCCCTCACCTTGAAAACTGGGTCTTATCTTTTTGGAAAGAAAACTCATTATGCTAAATGTAACAAGAGAGCATTCAAATGGAAGTTCACTGTGTTCTTTGGAGAGAGGCTGCATTTTTCTCCAGTTAACTGTAAACGCAGCAGCTCAGGACTCTAATTTAGCTCCAACAGCTGGGGATTCAGTATCTTCCTAATAACTCCAAACTCATTATAAGCTGAAGATGGCTTACACACTGAGAAAATAGGAAAATAGACTAATGGGTGTTTCAGGGCTTGAAAGGAAGGAAAGGAAGCTTCTTGTTTGAGTACCTGTAGTGTAATTTTCTCTCCACCAGTTCTGGTAGATAAGAAAAAGAAGGCTTGGTTTCCTTTTGTTATAATGAACCCAGAGTTCTTAGACTGTAGACTTTCACTGCAAACTTGAGAATCTTAAGTGTTGCAACCTGGTCACAGTCTTGAGCAGGAATTGTGTGCATCAAACTATTGCTAGGAAAATGCAAAATAACTCTGACTTTGATGCTGGTGTTAGACTGCTGGAGAGTGAGTTTCTCTCCCCAGTGGCTGTCAGAGTTCGGGAAGGCTGCTTCTGGGCACAGGGTTCAGAAACCAGAGCCTTCAGTATTGGAAGGTAGCGAGGGAAGCCATAGGCTGTGTGACTCTAACGACCCTGAGAAGTTGTGAAGGGGTTGTCCCGATGCTTAGCCAGCCAATGGCAGGGGGCCAGATTGGAATTTTTACTCTGCTGTAAGTAACCCTCAGCCAGAGGGAACTCCGCTGCCTTGGCAAGCCAGGTGACTGCTGCTGAGGCTGCCTGGGAAAAGAGAGCACTGGACTGAGGTTGGGGATCTGGGTCTGAGAGCCGGCCCAGCCAATTTATGACCTTGGGCAATTTCATTTCTGGCTTTCTCTGTTTTCTGTTCACTCCTCATTGTTGTGAGACTCAAATTCAGTAGGGGCTTCCACCAGTGCCCGGCAGAGCTGCAGGGTGAGAGAGCCCCAGAAAGCCAGAGAAAGCAGATCATCTGAGTTTTGCGTGGCCAGCAAATAGACTCTAAATTCCTAAGGCAACATCACTAATCTCCCTCTCATGCCCTTTCTTTTGAGGATTGAATGATTGAATCGTTAAGAACTCCCTGCTGTGCCTGAGCTGCCTGAGTGATCAGGACCCTCAGAGCTATGCCTTTCTGGAAAGGAGGCAGCCAGTTGACTTGCAAACCAGGAGACACTGCCATCCCAAAGCCTGCCCTTCAAGTTCCTCCAGCTTCGAGCAGAGAAGCAGGCCAGGGGTTCTCTGCCCAGACTCCAGTGGTGTAGAAGCTGCCTGGTGGCTGGGACAGAAGTGCCCCACAAACACTGCCAGGGTCGCCCTTAGAAGAGGGATGAACTTTTTCTTCTGGGTACCCGAAGTCTCTTCCTTTCCCTTTGTCCAAGTTAGTCCTACGATTTACAACTTTCCTTTTCCCAGGACGTGGGAAAAGGCATCCTCCTGGCTTTTGGTAAATTTGCTTATAGCTCATTTTTATAACACTTTTATGTGAACCAGAAGATATTTTGTTCTTCACTAGGCCTAGCAATAAAAGTAATATAAGCTTCATATATTAAGCACCTGTATGTATACAAGGACTCTTAGACACATTAACAGCCACCAACCACTTAAGCAGGGAAAGTAGATAGTACCCTGCTTTTATTTATGAGAAAACCAGCTTGGAGGGGTTTAATTAACTTGACAAAGGTCTCCTGAACAGGGAGAATCAGGATTTGAACTCATGTCAATCTGATTCCAAAGCCCAGCTTTTGCACAGTTCCACCCTCCTTGAGGATTCTGGCTGTGTGCGCCCTCCTGTCTTCATGGGTATGCACTTTGATAAAGGAGAAGCGACCAGCCAGAGGGCCAGCAACCCGCCGTCTTCTCGTGTAGAACACAGAATACAAAATAGAGCCAGGATCTGTCCTACAAAAGAGAAGTTCTCTGAAGCTTTTCACTTTAACGTCTTATCAAAGTGGAAGTTTTGTCATCTTGAGCTGGAGAAGGGATGTTTCAATTCAGGAAAAAAAAAAAAAAAAAAAACACATCTAACTCCAGGTGGCCTCACACGCTTGCTAGAAATTCCAGTTTTCCGTGTGCTAACAAAGCTCAGTCAGGATGCCACAACTGAATCTCTTCAAACTAACCCTGGATAGAAAATGGGAAGAGATTGGTCAGTGGAGATTCCCTTTGTGAGGGTGCATGAAGTCAGAACCTGGTGGGTTGAGCCACTCTTAGAGGTTGCTTGGTCCAACCTCCCCATCTTTCCACCCTCTTGGGACCATTTGTTTGCTTCAGTTGCTCTGGGAGGTCCCCGGGCTTCTGCCTGCAAGTTGCTCACAAATCAGCTCCTTAGGGGCTGGAGGCAACTTCAGTTGATTGAAAGTTCCTTCTTCAATGAGCTGAGATTATCTTCTCCCCACCACGGGGTATCCCGTTAGGCCTCCCTGCTGCGCTCATTTGAGGGGGATCCCACTGGAGCATCACTGAGCCCTACTGTCATCACTGGCCAACCCCGATGGGTCAGGCCAAGTCCTGTCTCCCTCACTTCTTTCTTTCTTTCCTTCCTTCCTTCCTTCCATTAAATCATAGCTGTGAACATTAATGTAATTATGGGGTACAATGTGCTGAGCCCCTCTCTATACTATGGTGGGAACTGAGCCCCACTCAGATCCCACACTTCCTACCTGGACTCCTTACCTCACGCTTCTCCACTATAGGGCCCGCTCCCTGCAACCATCAGAAAGATCTTTTTAAAGCAGATATCTGATTCTGTCATCCCCCAGTGTGAAGCCCTTTAATGGCTCTCCATGGTTTATCCAGCAGTCTTCTTAGATTGATAATCAGATCCTTTTACATCCTGTCTGAACTGGTGGCTACTTACACGTAGCATGCACCATTCTAACGGGTAATTGTCACAACAACCTTATTGCTAGATTTTTAAAAATGCATTTTATAGAGCATTGTGTGAGACTCAGAGGTCAAACAGTATCTATCCCCAAATCATACAGCCAGTAGGTGGCAGAACTGAGATTAGAACCTGTGGCCTCTCAGACACAAACTCCTGCTGGACTGTTTCCATGTCTGAAGCAAAGTGTGTATGTGTGTGTGTGTGTGTGTGTGTGTATCACAGAGAGAGACATTGTGGCAAAAAACGCACAACATAAAACTTACCATCTTAATCCTTTCTTAGTGTACCATTCAGTAGTGTTAAGTCCATTCACATTGTTTTGCAACCAATCTCCAGAACATTTTTATCTTGCAAAACTGAAACTCTATACCCCTTAAGCAAAAACTCCGCATTCTCCCCTTCCCCAGCCCGGCAACCAGCATTCTGCTTTCTGTCTCTACAGAGTGGATGACGCCAGGTGCCTCACAGAAGTAGAATCAGTGGATCACTCAGTGGTTCACCTTTTGTGTCTGAAACACATAGCAGAGCGTCCTCAGGGTCACCCATGTTGTAGCATGTAACAGGATTTCCTTTGTTTTTAAGTCGGAATGTTATTTCATTACACACACACACTATGGAGGTCTATTGTGTACATATTCATAGACATCCGTACACATATGCACCACATGTGCACACCAGTACAGTAAGCCTAGTTCCTGAGGTTGACCACCCCTGTCTGTTGACCAGCTTATTACAGTCTTTGGGGTGGTCAACTTACAGAGGGGTTCTACTGTATTTATATACAGGATATACATTTTGTGAGCAGTGATCAGCATCATAACATCTAACTGTTTACAGCCTTCATCTGTTCCAAAACATAGTGTTGTTCCAGGACAAGCTCTGCCAGCCCAAATGTTTTAGGGTCTGGGTAGTATAGGCTCAGCCATGATTAACAATTAAAGCCCTAACTAAATCCACAGGTGACAGCTGAGCTGGCAAACTCCCAGGCCATTAGCAGTGGGAGCTCGCACCCCGAGTGAAAGTCCTATGGGTGCACACCTGGGTGTGACCGCTGCTGTGGTCCAAGCCCCTGTGACAGATTCTTCAGGGAGGCTGCCATGGTAGACCTGGGTCTTCAAGACTCCCTTGAAAAGGTGCACTCAGATTTGCAGAATTGTCCCAAGTAAGAGGGGCAAAAGGATGGACTCACAGGGGTGAAGGGGGTGATGGTGAGGACAGAAGCCCCAGGGAACTGGTGAACAGGTAAGGCCCGAGGGCCACACTGTTCTCGTGAGCCTAGTGACAGGCTGGCTGCTGGCTTGGGAGAGAGCTGGCTTGTCTCTTCCATTCTTCTCTTCCTACAAAGGTGCTTGAAAAAATATTAAAGCATTTTTTTTTTAAATCAGAAATGGTTGTATGTTGAATTTTATCAAGTGTACTTTCTTTTTTTTTTTTTTGAAGGTTTCAAATGTACTTTATTTCAATAATGCCATATTTTAATGGGTACACAGTGCTTTTACTTGGCATCAATTATGAGTTGGTTCTGACACAATTCAGTATTCCACCAGCTGGGATGATTACTGATCTCTCCATTCCTTTGGGGTGACTCTGCCAACAGGGGACAGGTTCCATTCTATTCCAATTTGTGTCACTGCATATGTCCATACAGCAATACAGAAAGTGGCTCCACTAGCTAATACAGCATTACCATATTTATCATGAAAATCAGGTGTTCGTTTCTGGTGGCTCGCCCTTGCCATTGTTTGCTGAATGTATCGAACTTGGAGACGAGTTAGTGCGTTCTTGGCCAAGAAAAACATCGTGAAATTGAAAATGGAACTGCAGCAATTCCAGGTGATAGTTCGGTGCAAATTGACTTCAGATCCTCAAGTGTACTTTCAATGGAATAATCTTACTAATTCTTTTTAGACCAATTGAAGAGATGAATTAAATTAATGACTCTCAATATTGAGATAATGACTCTCGCTTATTCTCAAATTTTTCCATTTCTGAAATAAGATACGGGTTTTCTGGTGAACCATTTGTTTAATATACCACTGGATACAACCACGGTATTTTATTTTAAAATTTTACATTTTTCTCATAAGGGGCGAGACAGGCTTGTAGTAAATAGGTGTCTGTGCACAAACACGGTCTCTTCATCAAGTTCTGAGATTTTAGCTTAGCCTTATCTAGCTCTTTTTAACAGGAAAAGCATTTTCCATGCTTTAAAATAGGTATTCTAGTGTGAGAATTATATTTATTTATTTATTTTGAGACAGAGTCTCACTATGTCACCCTTGGTAGAGTGCCGTGGCATCATAGCTCACAGCAACCTCAAACTCTTGGGCTTAAGTAATTTTCTTGCCTCAGCCTCCCAAGTGGCTGGGATTACAAGCTCCTGCCACAATGCCTGGCTCTCTTTTTGTGGCAGTTGTCATTGTTTAGCAGACCCAGGCTGGGTTCAAAGCTACCAGCCTGGGTATAAGTGGCCAGTGCCCTAACCACTGAGCTACAGGAGCCACCCTATCTTTAAAGTTTGAAAAAACTTATTCAAAACCATTTTGACTCAGTATCTTTTATGGAGTTAATTATTTGATAACTTTTTTTTTCCTGGTAACTGTTCAGATTTTCTACTGCTTCATTCAGTTAGGATAATCAATATTTTTTTAAAATATCCTTCAGGTTTAAAAAATTAGGGTAGAATTATAAAAAGTCAATTACCATTATGTTTTAATCTCTGTCACTTAGTTGTATACAATGTATTTTTCCTAATTTTGTGCAATAGAATTTTCTGTACTTTTTTTGATTAGGCCAACATGTCTATCAGGGATATTTTTGTCACTTGAAAGGTCACCTTTGGTCTCTTACAAGTTTTGATTTGTCACAATTCCCAGTAGCATTCATTTCTTCTTTTTTTTTTTTGGCCAGGGCTGGGTTTGAACCCACCACCTCCGGCATATGGGACCGGCACCCTACTCCTTGAGCCACAGGCACCACCTAAGTAGCATTCATTTCTAACAGCCTGTAGTTGGAAGATTCTGAAAAAGCTACTTAGGAGTTTTATTTTTGTGACTGACTTACTTTTGATTTTAAAACTCCGCTTTCTGCTCCTTGCCCCAATTCTGGCTGAGAGCACCTCCTTTCACCAGAGTCTACAGTTACAGATCTGCAGATGTGAAGTCCTCCACAGCCACGCTCCCTCAACTGAGTGCTCAGTTTTGCAATCTGGAGGCATTAGTGAGATTGCAGGACCCTCTGCTGTATCCTGGGATGCGGCACTCAGTTCTTGAGGGCTGTGCATCAGTCTGTAGTATGTGCTTCAATCCTGTCCCATCAGCTCTGTAACCTGCCTCTGCTCCTCAAAGTCTGCGACATGTGGACAGGGTCTTCCTGGGGGCAAGACCTCCTTCATTACTCTCCGGTGCCTCGGGTAGGCTGAGGGTTAGACATCTACCCTCATTCTGACACAACAACCATCTTTCCTGAAACTCTATGCATTATCTCATTCAACTCTTATAACAACCCTAGGAGGCAGGTGTTATTAGGCCCCAAATTACAGAGGAGGAAACTGAGGCACAGAGAGATTAGTGATTCAGCTTGTGGAGTGGTAGAGCTCTCTGCACCTATATCCGACCCCTGCTTCCCCAGAGGGCCTGCTGCCTCTGGTATCCCACACACGCATGTGGCTGCCAGTGGAGTATGTTTTAGGGATTTGAAAAGGCAACCCCTGTTCCTACCCAAATTCCTCCCCACTTGTTCCCAATACTTCTTCTGTGTCTCTTTTGAAGGGTGGAGGCTTTTAAGTCCCAATAGCAATGGGATGGCAGATCACCGGAGAGGAGGGTGCTATAGGTGGTGGAGAAACGTGGGTGCTGTGGACAGAGGACAACAGTGGGGGACAATGGAAGGGACGACTTTTGACTCCCATTACCATCACACCAGGGTGGGGTACAAGAGGCCCCTGGGAACATGGGACGGGGCCTCAGATGCCCACCCCAGGCTCACTTATACTCTGTGCCTGTCGTGTCTGTTTCCCTGCCTGCTGGCTTCACTCCCAGCCCCACCCCCACCGCTGGGCCTGCTCCCCTGGGCAGGCCACATGGCCACTTGGAGTCCAGGGCCACATCTTCATGACTCAGCCACCGCAGAGGAAAGGGATGCCCTCCTGCAGCTCCCGGGGCTGACTCTGGCTGCATCTGCAGCACTGACGGAGGCAGGTTTGGCTGCCAGACAGCTGGGAGCAACAGGGACTGGGCTTGGCAGCTGCCTTGATTTAACCCCCTTTAGGTAAGGACAGGTAACAGGTAATGGGAAGCCCAGGGAAGAAGCGATGGAGGCTTGTGCAGCTAAGTCACAATTGCCTTCAATTCTCGTTTGCTGTGCCGCAGCTGGTGTGGGAGGAAGAGCAGAGTGGAGCGGCATCTCAGCTCTGCCATTCACTCACCGTGTGACCCCAGGCAGAGGCCTTTGTGCCTGCTGACATCAGGAGACCTCTCCCACCCTGTGCCCTCTCTCACTTTTAGACTTGCTGAAAGGAAGGGAAAAGCACCCCCAGCCCTTGGCCGGTCCTTCTTTTCAGGAACACCTGCAGGAGTTGCCATGGCAACCGCATCCCACAGCCTGCTCCCTTCCACCCCAGGCTCCTGAGCTGTCGCTGTCTGCTCACAGAGGTGCAGGAGCCCTGGAGGCCAGAGAGTTTACAGAGGGGCGATTGCTGCTCGCAGAGATGCAGGTGCCCTGGAGGCCAGAGGGTTTACAGAGGGGCGATTGCTGCTCTCAGAGGTGCAGGAGCTCTGGAGGCCAGAGGGTTTACAGAGGGGTGATTGCTGCTCGCAGAGGTGCAGGAGCCCTGGAGGCCAGAGGGTTTACAGAGGGGCGATTGCTGCCTCAGTTCTGGACTGCTGGTCCAGGAGGCCTTGAGCTGGCTCATCCCAGGGGACCAAGGTCACTGGAATTAGTGCTGTTGCTCTGGCCCCTCAGCTCAGGGGATGGACTTGCAGGGCAGGGAAGCTGCTCTTGCTTTCCAGGGGCACTGTCCCCACTGTCCCCAGGTGCACAGAGTCGCCAGAGCTCAGGACTAGCAGTAGGATTATTCATGCTTCTCTTATAAACACACACTATAGTGCATAAGGCACATTCTCAGCCTTGGATTTCCAGGACAACAATATGAGGTAAAAATTATTATCCTCAGTTTACAGATGGGACACAGAGGTGAGAGAGGTTAAGTGACACGGCCAGCCAGGGTCTCCTAGTTCATAAGCAGCACCTCTGGGAATGCCAACCAGGCATTCCTAGTCCAGACCCTTCCTCTTTCCATTATGTTCCTGGCCCTCTCCCGTCCTCCCCTCCCCCAATTCACAGGACAGGACTTTGACTTCTCCAAGTGACATAGCTCTTCTCTCTAGAACAAAAGACAGCCTAATGCAGCTTTTTATGATATTTTGTGTCCGACAGAAAACAAATAAAAGGCACCTGCCTTTTATGGCCAGTTCCGATTGTGCCTGATTAGTACCTTAAGACTTAACTGGAGGGGGATTCTGAGCATTGACGAGTGGTCCAGTAAGCACAGGCTGGGTGATGGGTCATGTGCAGATGTGAGCAGGGCTAGGAGCCACAGGGGGTCTGATCCAGGCTGTGCTATCACTGGGTCTGGGCTTGTCAGTGTTCTTCTGGGTTGGAGCGTTGACAGTGAGTCTTCCTCTTAAGGTGCACTGTGGTCTGCACTCTTTATTCAGTGGGTAAAATCACTGACAGCTAATAAATTGAGCAAAGTCATCTGGTGGGTTCTAGGCACATGCTGACTTAGGCCCACTCGGTGCTGGGCTAGAGGCTGTGGGGGACACAGAGTTGAGCATAGCGCCATCTTGCCCCAGGCAGCTTATACTGGGGGGATGACTTTGAAAGTGATTTCCCCAGTTGGGCACAAATTAGAGCAAAGTCCTTAACCAGGGGATCCACTGACTCTCTGATTTGTATGGATGGGTTTTGGGGGGTCCAAGAAATCCATGAAATTTTATGCAAAATTATTCTGCCTCTGGGGGGGGTGGTATGTGTGTGTCTGTGTGCTAGAGAAAGAGAAACAAACAGAGAGAAAGACAGAGAGGAGGGAAGATGCTCATGGTTTTCTGTGAATTCTTAAAAATCCCCAAAGGTTAAGAAATACTGAGTAGGAGCTTTTGTAAGGGTGGTATAGGTGGCTGCATTCAAAACATGGAGGCACCCAAAATTGCATTCAGTAAAGGCACAGAGCCTGTGTGTAGAAAGATAACCATGAAGTGTAGACTTGAACTCAGTGGCACAGGCCAGGTTAGCTTTCACTGTGGGCTGAATGTTTGTGGCCCACCACCCAATGTTCATCTACTGAAACCTAACCCCAAAGATGATAGTGTTAAGAGGAGAGGACTTTGGGAGGTGATTAGGTCGTGAGGATGGAGCCCTCATGAATGGGATTGGTGCCCTTATAAAAAAGGCTTGAAGAATCTTTCTCACCCCTCCTGATATGTGAGGACACAGCAAAAAAAATCCATCTATGAAGAATAGCCCTCGCCAGACGCTTAATTTACTGGCACGGTGATCTTAGACTTGCCAATCTCCAGAAAAAATATCCCATGTACTCAGTACTATTATGAAACCAATTTACAATCACTCAAACTTTCATATGAAGAATAGATCACAACTATGGCCCAAGATGAAGCAGGGAGGAGGGGGGATGGGAAGGGAGGAGGTAGGTCAGATTGAGGGAGGGTGGGATCACACCTATGGTGCATAATGCAAGGGTACGTGTCAGATCTATTAGTATAGAGTATAAATGTCTTAACACAATAACTAAACGAGATGGGGTATATATTAACCAGTGTGATGTAAGCGTTCCTAATTCTATATGAAATCAGTACATTGTACCCCATAAATCTATGTGTTTATGATTTAATAACAAAATCACATGACTCAATAAAGTGAATTTAAATTAAAAAAAAAACAAACAGAAATGTGAACAATAACCTCTGTTGTTTATAAATTATAAATACCATACTCAGGTATTGTGTTACAGCAGTCTGACCCGTCTAAGACAGCTTTTCACGCAAAGGAAAACAAAAACAAACTTTGCAAACCCATCCCCACACCCCTGTGCCTGAAAGCCCTTTCCTTCCCTATCAGAGAGGTCTCAGCTCCCACCTGCTTTCAGGAAGAGGCCTTGGACGGTGGAGTCCAGCACCCCACAGATCTGCTGTCCCTGGTTGCAGTGCAAACAATGTCATCTTTGTCAGTATCATTGCCCTCCCATGGCGCACAGCCTTCTCTCACCAAGGCAGGTTCAGTTCAAAGAAACAATGACAAAAAAAATACAAAAAACCTCAGAAGGCAATGTTTTGGGGGCAGGAAATTGTTGCTTTTTATGCCTGTCAAGTGTCTAGTGAGATTCAGAATAAAACCCACCACTGTGAAAAAGAGTATGAAATAAAAGGAGCTTTTATAACCCCAGTTCTATCCTGTTCTAAATACTTACCTTTCCATCGTGAAACATAAACCTTCTGTGTGTCTTGGCACCGAGAAACACCCAGTGATGAGATGTTGATTTCTTCTCATAGACCATCTGGGCGACTGAGCCAGGTCCTGTAGGAATGCTTACTCAGGGGAAAGGGAACAGAGAAACGGGCTGAAACTTTTCAACAATCAGTTTTATGCATGTACGGCAATTCCCTCCGCAGGAAGGGAAAGAAGATTTATGGTGTCTGGAAATGCAGAGCCCTGTAAATACGGTGCTGTAAAATGCAGTGTCTGGAACACAAGCTGGCTCAGAAGTTGGTGGTTTTGCTTTCTGGAGCCCTGGCAGGACATCATATGTTTTTTAATTCAGAAGAAAGATGTCCTGATTCCTCTAAGCCATGGGAAAATGACACTAGCTGCTGGGGTGGTGGTGGGGAGGTAGGGCAGAGCTGGGAGATCTGGGTGTCCTCAGCTGCAAGGGTGGTGGTCTTGGAAATTCCCACTGAGTTGACTGAAATGGGGACCAGAACCTGTCTCACTTTTCTTAGATCCTTTGTGCTTTCCTCCCCAGCGTGCTCCCTGTCAGGTCTTCTCACATACGTGCTTTTACTTTCTCGGAAAGCGGAAGAAAAGAAGAAGCTCTCGTCAGAGAAGTGAGGCAAGGGAGCCAACAAAGGTTGACTGAATCCCTACTATGTGTCAGTATAGCTGTTAGGAGTTTGAAATGCATATTATTTTCAGGACTTAAATCAGTTATGGGAGGGAAAGATTTTCATCCTGGGCGGCGCCTGTGGCTCAGTCGGTAGGGCGCCGGCCCCATATACCGAGGGTGGCGGGTTCAAACCCGGCCCCGGCCAAACTGCAAAACCAAAAAATAGCCGGGCGTTGTGGCGGGCGCCTATAGTCCCAGCTACTCGGGAGGCTGAGGCAAGAGAATCGCTTAAGCCCAGGAGTTGGAGGTTGCTGTGAGCTGTGTGAGGCCACGGCACTCTACCGAGGGCCATAAAGTGAGACTCTGTCTCTACAAAAAAAAAAAAAAAGATTTTCATCCTTATTTGTAAGTAGAAAGAGTATCAGGGATACCAAGGACTTGTCCATGGACATTGAGCTGGTTCAGAGACAGAGTCCCAAGGCTGGTTATTTTTTGCTAGGTGGTATCCCACTATTTTATAATTACTCTTTATCAGCAAACTGGTAAAATTTTAGAGCCCTGGCAAAGTCCTTAGGAATCACCGGCTTCAACCAACCTCTTAGAGGGTCAAGGGAGCAGCCTCTGCTTCTCTGTTGTCCCTGCTCCATCGCTGGAGAGGTTGGGTCATTGGAAGAGTCTTCTCTAGCCCCACGTCTGACACTGCCCTTGAACCCTTCACACCCAGGGTCCACAGATGCAGTGCCAGAGCCTGAGACACTGGCAGTAATAAATCCACAGTAAACTTGGAGACTGGGGTTCTGGTCGCTGTTGAGGTGGGAAGACACACAGTTCTTGTGTCGGAGCAGGGCTGGGCCCACTCTAAAGGCCTGCTGTGTAGAGTAACTGCTCAACAAATTCGTGCTGAATTGAATCATGCAAGAAAGTAGCAGGTACACAGTAAATGCAACTAAATGAATCTGTGCGCCAGATGCCCAGAAATGACACTTTTCCAGCTGGAACTCTTTGCAGAACAATGACGCAGCAGAGCTAGAAATCACAGCCAAGAAGCAGACCTCAAACCACTGACATCTCTGCAGTGCCTGAGAGGTGCAGACAGGAAAACAGCCCTGTCTGTTCAGCATCGTTTTCTCCACCCAGGCCTCTGAAGAGCAGCCCCAGCGACCTAGCTCCAAGTTCACCAGTGAGCTAGGGATATAATCTAATGAAACTCATTTCCATCTGTCAACTTCTTTAATTAGATGGGGAATTTTATCTACTGTCCTTGGACCTAGAGAGTACCCAATGTATCATTTTTCCAACTTGGAATAAACCAAAATAAAAATATGCCAACTTCTAAGCAGATACACTAGGCCCAGCCTTGATGCTTTAAAATAATCATTATGGCTGAATGAGGAATTTGAGTAATAATCTGTGCCCTGCATGCCAGGGCTGGCATGATATGCTTCATAGCACTTTATTTCTACGCAGGCTTCAGAGAGCCAGCCCTGAATAATGCAATCCATACAAAATGCTACTTGCCTCAAGAGTCCCTTATTTCCAAGCTCCTAAAATCTTAATGATTACACACATTAGTACAGTACTTTATAGTTTATAAAATGCTTTTACGGACATTATCTCATTTAATTTTTACTTACAAGGTTCCTGTCACTCACAACATCCCTATAAAGGATTATCTTCATTTTCCATAGAAGGCAGCCAAGATTATAGAGATAAGTGAGTTTCCCAAGGTCATGTACATGGTAAGTGGTAAAGTCGATCCTCGAGCTTGGGTCTTCTCACTCCTTTCCAACAGGAGTGAGAAGGAGGCTCATGCCTAACATGCTTTTTGGGACTAACATGATTCTAAAATCTTAATCTGAAAGGAAATGGTCCAACTTCTCAACAGAGCGTTCACTTCTAGAACAAGGCTAGTAGATGTTAATGCTGATGTTAGTTGAATAAGTCTAGTGACATGGAGCTCACTCTTATAATCTCATTGCATCATTGAATAGCTCTGATTGTTTGAAAATTAAGACAAAATCTTCTTCTGTACAATGTCATCTTTTGAACCTGGCTATCTCTACAGGAGGTGCAGAGTCTATCTAATCTTCCATGAAAAATCTTCTAAGGCAAGGTTCTCAACCTGTGGGTTGCAACCCTTTTGTAACAATGAAAATACACATCGGCATCAGTAAGGTTGAGAACCACTGTTCTAAGAGGACAGCACCTCATTCTATTTATTTATTTATTTTTATTAAATCATAGCTGTGTGCATTAATGCGATCATGGGGCACCATACACTGGTTTTATAGACTGTTTGACACATTTTCATCACACTAATTAACATAGCCTTCCTGGCATTTTCTTAGTTATTATGTTAAGACATATACATTCTACATTTACGAAGTTTCACATATACCCTTCTAAGATGCACCACAGGTGTAATCCCACCAATCACCGTCCCTCCGCCCACCTCCACCCTCCCTCTCCTCCCTTTCCCCCTATTCTTGGGTTATAACTGGGTTATAGCTTTAAAGTGAAAGCCATAAATTAGTTTCATAGTAGGGCTGAGTACATTGGATACGTTTTCTTCCATTCTAGAGATACTTTGCTAAGAAGAATATGTTCCAGATCCATCCATGTAAACATGAAAGAGGTAAAGTCTCCATCTTTCTTTAAGGCTGCATAATATTCCATGGTGTACATATACCACAATTTATTAATCCATTCGTGGATCGATGGGCACTTGGGCTTTTTCCATGACTTAGCAATTATGTATTGGGCTGCAATAAACATTCTGGTACAAATATCTTTGTTATGATGTGATTTTTGATCTGGGTATATGCCTACTAGAGGAATTATAGGATTGAATGGCACATCTATTTTTAGATCTCTAAGTGTTCTCCAAACATCTTTCCAAACGAATGTATTAATTTGCATTCCCACCAGCAGTGTACAAGTGTTCCCTTTTCTCCACATCCATGCCAACATCTCTGGTCTTGGGATTTTGTGATATAGGCTAATCTAACTGGAGTTAGATGATATCTCAAAGTAGTTTTGATTTCCATTTCTCTGAAGATTAAAGATGATGAGCATTTTTTCGTATGTCTGTAGGCCGTGTGCCTGTCTTCTTCAGAGAAGTTTCTCTTCAAGTCCCTTGCCCAGCCTGCAATGGGATCACTTGTTCTTTTCTTGCTTATACATTTGCGTTCTCTGTGGATTCTGGTTATTAAACCTTTGTCACAGACATAACCTGCAAATATCTTCTCCCATTCTGAGGACTGTTTGCTTGCTTTACTTACTGTGTTCTTGGCTGTGCAGAAGCTTTTTAGTTTGATCAGGTCCCAGTAGTGTATTTTTGAAGCTGCTTGAATTGCCCGGGGGATCCTCCTCATAAAATACTCGCCCAGACCGATTTCTTCAAGGGTTTTCCCTGCACTCTCTTCTAGTATTTTTATAGTTTCATGTCTTAAGTTTAAATCTTCAATCCAGTGATAGTCTATCTTAGTTAATGGTGAAAGGTGTGGGTCCAATTTCAGTCTTCTGCAGGTTGCCAGCCAGTTCACCCAGCACCATTTGTTAAATAGGGAATCTTTTCCTCACTGAATGTTTTTAATTGCCTTGTCAAAGATCAAATAACGGTAACTAGCTGGATTCATCCCTTGGTTCTGTATTCTGTTCCAGACATCTACTTCTCTTTTTTTGTACCAGTACCATGCTGCTTTGATCACTATCGATTTGTAGTATAGTCTGAGGTCTGGTAGCGTGATTCCTCCTGCTTTGTTTTTATTTCTGAGTCATGTCTTAGCTATTCGAGGTTTTTTTCTGATTCCATATAAAACAAAGTATTGTTTTTTCAAGATCTTTAAAGTATGACAGTAGAGCTTTAATAGGGATTGCATTAAAATTGTATATTGCTTTGGGTAGTATGGACATTTTAACAATATTGATTCTTCCCAGCCATGAGCATGGTATGTTTTTCCATTTGTTGACCTTTTCAGCTATTTCTTTTCTTAGAGTTTCATAGTTCTCTTTATAGAGATCTTTCACGTCCTTTGTTAGATAAACTCCCAAATATTTCATCTTCTTTGGCACTACTGTGAATGGAATAGAGTCCTTAACTGTTTTTTTAGCTTGACTATTGTTGGTATATATAAAGACTACCAATTTATGAATGTTGATTTTGTAACCTGAGACGCTACTGTATTCCTTGATCACTTCTAAGAGTTTTGTAGTACAATCCCTGGTGTTTTCCAGATATACAATCATATCATCTGCGAAGAGCGAAAGTTTGATCTCTTCTGACCCTATATGGATACCCTTGATCGCCTTTTCTTCCCTAAATTGCGGTGGCTAAAACTTCCATTACAATGTTAAAGAGCAGTGGAGACAATGGGCAGCCTTGTCTGGTTCCTTATCTGAGTGGAAATGATTTCAATTTAACTCCATTCAATACGATATTGGCTGTGGGTTTGCTATAGATGGCCTCTATCAGTTTAAGAAATGTCCCTTCTATACCAATTTTCTTTAATGTTCTGATCATGAAGGGATACTGGATATTATCAAAAGCTTTTTCTGCATCAATTGAGAGAATCATATGGTCTTTGTTTTTGAATTTGGTTATGTACTGAATTATACTTGTTGATTTATGGATATTGAACCAGCCTTGAGACTCTGGGATAAAACCGACTTGGTCATGATATATAATTTGTTTGATGTGTTGCTGGATTCTGTTTGTTAGGATCTTGTTGAATATTTTTGCATCTATATTCATTAGTGATATTGGTCTATAATTTTCTTTTCTTGTTGTGTCTTTTCCTGGTTTGCGGATCAGGGTGATGTTTGCTTCATAGAACGTGTTGGGTAGTCTTTTTTCTTTTTCTACCTTTTGGAACAGGTTGAGTAATATAGGTACTAATTCCACTTTAAAGGGTTGGTAGAATTCTGACGTGAAGACATCTGGTCCCGGGCTTTTCTTTTTAGGGAGGTTTTATATGGTTGATGCTATTTCCGAACTTGTTATAGGCCTGTTCAACATTTCTAGTTGATTCTGACTAAGTCTTGGAAGGTGACATACTTCCAAGTATTGGTCGATTTCCTTCAGATTTTCATATTTCTGAGAATAAAGTTTCTTATAATATTCATTAAGGATTTTTTGAATTTTTGAGGAGTCTGTTGTTATTTCATCTTTGTCATTTCTAATTGATGAGATTAGAGAGTTTACTCTTTTTTTTCCTGGTTAGGTTAGCCAAAGGTTCATCTATTTTATTGACCTTTTCAAAAAACCAACTTTTTGATTTATTGATCTGTTGTATAATTCTTTTGTTTTCAATTTCATTTAATTCTGCTGTAATTTTGGTTATTTCTTTTCTTCTACTGGGTGTGGGCTTGGGATGTTCTTCCTTTTCCAGTTGCTTGAGATGTCCCATTAAGTTGTTAACTTCCTCTCTTTCCATTCTCTTGAGGAAGGCTTGCAGTGCTATAAATTTCCCTCTTAGGACTGCCTTTGCAGTATCCCAGAGGTTCTGATAATTCGTGTCTTCATTGTCATTTTGTTCCAAAAATTTGGCAATTTCCTTCGTAATCTCATCTCTGACCCAGCTATCATTCAGCATAAGGTTATTTAACTTCCATGTTTTTGTATGAGTATGCAGATTCCTGTTGTTACTCAGCTCAAGTTTTATTCCATGGTGGTCTGAGAAGATGCAAGGAATAATTTCTATTCCTTTAAATTTACTGAGTTTAGACTTGTGACCTAATGTGATTGATTTTGGAGTATGTTCCGTGGGCTTATGAGAAGTATGTGTATTCAGTTTTGTTGGGATGAAATGTTCTGTAGATGTCTGCTAAATCCAAATGTTGGACGGTTAGGTTTAAATCTAAAATTTCTTTAATCAGCTTCTTATTGGAGGATAGCTCCAACACTGCCAAAGGAGTGTTGAAATCTCCAACTATTATGGAGCTGGAGGAAATCAAGTTGCTCATGTCTGTTACAGTTTCTCTTATAAATTGAGGTGCATTCTGGTTGGGTGCATAGATATTAATAATTGAAATCTCATCATATTGAGTATTACCCTTAAGAAATATGAAGTGACCATTCTTATCCTTCCTTACTTTTGTTGGTTTAAAGCCTATTGTATCTGCAAATAGAATTGCAACACCTGCTTTTTTCTGATTACCATTTGCCTGAAATATGGATGACCATCCTTTAACCCTGAGTCTGTATTTATCTTTTAAGGTAAGATATGACTCTTGTATGAAGCAAATATCTGGCCTGAGTTTTTGTATCCAGTCAGCTAACCTGTCCCTCTTTAGAGGACAGTTTAAGCCGTTTTCATTAATGGAGGATATTGATAAGTCTGGTAAAATTTTGGGTATCGAGTTTTTCGAAAGTCCAGTGGACATTTTTAATCTTTTCGCCACTGTGGAAGTTGGAGTTTGATTAAAAGTTTCTGAGTGAGTTTAATTTTGTGGTAGAGGATTAGGCTGTTCTTTATGGAGGATAGGTCTGAGAATATTCTGAAGAGCTGGTTTGGTTATGGCAAATTTCTTCAACATATGAATGTCATTAAAGTATTTAATTTCTCAATTAAATGAAACTCAGTTTAGCTGGATACAGGATCCAAGGTTGAAAGTTATTTTGCTTTAGAAGATTAAAAATCTATGACCACCCTCATCTGGCTTGAAAATTTCAGCAGATAGATCTGCAGTCATTCTAATATTCTTCCCTTTGTAGGTAATGGATTTCTTACGTCTGGCTGCTTTCAGAATTTTCTCCTTCATATTAACTTTAGTCAAGTTAATTATGATATGCCTGGGGGATGTCTTACTAGGATTGAGTCATGCTAGGGTTCTGAAACTGTCTGCTATCCGAATTTCAGAATCTCTTGGCATGTCTGGAAAATACTCTTTCTAATTTCATGGAGAAGGGCCTCTGTGCCCAGCGAGGCCACTTCATCAGTTTCAGGGATTCCAATGAGGCTGATATTAGCCTTCTTCAAATTATCCCAGAGCTCTCTGAGAGAATGATCCATTTTTGCTCTCCATTTCTCTTCCTCTTTGAGAGTTTGGGAGTGTTCAAAGGCTTTGTCTTCAATGTCAGAAATCCTTTCTTCTGCTTGCTTCACTCTGTTACAGAGGAATTCTACTGTATTTTTCAGATCTTTGAGGGCTGCAAATTCTTGCTTCAGTGCATCAAAATCTTTGGTGGTTTTGTCTTTAAATTCGTTAAATTCTTGAAACAACTTTTGAATTTCTCCTCGTGTTTCTAATTCCGACTTTTGAGTTGCTGCTTGAATTTCTAATTCCAAATTTTCTTCCATTTTATGAATCTTGTTTGCAATCCAAATTCTGAATTTGATTTCTGACATCTCGGCCAGCTGTTTATTAATGGGATCTTCAGTTACATCTGCCATACCTTTCATTGGGGGGGGGGGGTTTGATCTATTCTGGTTATTCATGTTACCAGAGTTTTTCTGCTGTTCCCACCCTATGATTGTTTTTTACACCATTTGATTTTTCCCCTGGAGCTTTGTCGAGTACCCGTACAGTGCTATGGCCTGAGAAAGTGGGGCCCATTTGTTATGATGGGGCTAAGTGGTTCTGTCTTATTTCCAGCTGGTCTCTGTTCAACCCTAGTGAAACAGTTACTCTGGGTTGAAGTCTCAGCTGTGGAGAAATATCAGCAATTAAGTCACCCCGCCCCCCACAGGCAACAATTGGAAAAGGAAAATCAAACCTTCCTACAACTACACACCCAGGGCACCACCTGAATAGTCCCTGGGCGATTGGCTCAGTTCAAAAGGTCCAAATCAATTGTCTCAGTCAGGACCTGTCTCAGGTGGGAGAGTTTAAAAGGTCTCTGGCAACTGGATCACAGGGATCTGGTGACTACTCTGATATGGCTTACTCCAGTGCTGCGTGGAGTCAGGAGGAGCACTATCTATTTATAGACTATTTATACAGTCTATCTGAGCAAATAGATCAGTCTGGGAAAGTTGATGCCTCCTTCCCCACCTTGCATCTCTGTCACACCCAGTCACTGATAGCTCCACAGTTGGGTGACCCAGTTGCCTGTAGTGAATAGATACTCTAGGGGTTTGCAGCTGCCTGAATCACAAGAAAATCTATTTCTGCTCAGCCAGGCTGCTGTGCTCTGCCTCTGTCTAGCAGGGGGAGGTGAGTCCTGACAACTTTGGGTGCTTGATGGAGGCCAGAGGTTGTTCACTCAGTTCCAGCCCTGCCCCTGATTTATGTTACTGACAGAACAAACAACTTTGCGGGAATTTGTTTCTGTCCCTGCTAAATTCCCCTGCAGAAGATAAGCTGTTTTGGGTTCCCAGAGCCTGCGCCTCAGGCCCTGTCTTTGCTCCTGAAAGTTTGTATTCAGTTACCTGTCAGTTCTAGCCTCCTATCTTTATTTGTCTATAGGCTGATGATCCCCTGAGGGCCGGGTGCATTTTAGGCTCAGTAAAGTGGTCCTCTGGGTCAGCCCTGCCCTGGGAACTTCCCAGGTCTGTCAGTGCATTTCTAGTCCCTGCACTCCACCCAGGTTGGTACTGCCTCAGGCAAACCCTTTACTCACAGGGCGTGCTTTTCTGTCCCAGGTCTGTTCCATGGTGGTTGTCACCTGAGAAGAGGCCCGGCCTCCTCTGGTTGCCCAGGGAGACAGGGGGTGTGGCTTCAGAATATCCGGGAGTGAGCCCTATTGTTGCTAAAAGACGGCTGCTGCTCTGCGCCTCAGGGCACTGCTGCTCCGGTGTGGTTCCCTCTCAGCCAACCGTCCTCTCCTCACTCCCATGCCCCAGAGTCAGCAGTGACCAGCTGCAGTTTAGGCACTGTTTACACCCCTCAAGAAACTACCCAAGAATCTGAACTCCTGGGGGACAGGCCTCCAGACCTCAGAGTGAGAGTGGAGGGGAGTGCTGGGAGCTCAGAGTTATAGGTAGAGAATATATACAGTTTTATACAGTTTTATGCCTGGCAGGAGAATGCCGTGGCACCCTAGTAGGGGAGGTAGGTCCAGTTTTTAGAGGGTCTCTCCCATGGAGTGTAGTAGGAGGACCTTTGAACTCTGCTCGTTTGTTTGTGGGGTACTCCAAGCTGTTCTCATGGGGGAGGGGACTCCTATCTCCTTGGTGATGGATTTTGTACCTTTTTGTTTGTATCCTTGGGGTCACAGCTCACCTCAGCGGGGTTGATATGTGTTCTTCAACCTTTTCTCTTGGTGCAGCTCAAATCCACCAGGTTACTTGCTAAATTTCTGTCCTTTAACTCTCCTTCTGGATGGTAGCCTCTGTGGAAAGCTGGCTTCAGTTAGCCATCTTGTCTCTGCCCCCCCCCCCCCAGCACCTCATTCTAAACATCCACCTCAAACTGCCTTGTGCAGCTCATCCTTCTACATCTTGCTCAACAATGTATTTTGTCTTCCTGGAGCACATTTCTGAAGTGAGTCAGGCAACTTCTGCATCACTGACCATCTCATTGTGTCATCTGGCTAATCATCATTTGTAGATTTTTGCCAGGATTGACATCAAGCTAACTGGGCTGGAGTGTCTGAATTTTCACCTGTCTCCACTTTTGGAAATTTTCTCCATTTTTCTTACCTGAAGTAGCTCTGAAAACTGGCAATTTCCTTCAGTATCTTGGTGTACATCCTGTGTGACCCCAGAAACTATTCGTTAGCCAATTGTGGGTCTTATATTCTCCTGTCTTAATGTGGACCTCAGTTCTGTTTATCTGTTTTCCTGTCTGCCTTTGCTTCTTTAAAGATTATTCTTATTGGGGGAGGAAGTTGGAAGTAAAAGGAGATGTGTTCCACTCTTTGTGATACCCTTAACTACAAACCAACTATATATCAACTGTATACAGACTGGCTTGCTGCTTGGAAGAAAAGACTTTTCTTGCTACAAATAGAACTAACAGACCCTTTTATTATTGTCTGAAGCAGGCAGTATCTAGCTGTAAGTGTTAAAGAATATCTATAGGTAAATTTAATTTACCAGAGTTTATTCAAGCAAAAAAAAAAAAAAAAACCAATTCATGAATCATGTAGCACTTGGGATCAGAGAGGTTCAGAGAGCTCTACCCAACAACATGGGCAGATAGTATTTACAGACAGAAAAAGGAGGTGAAGGTACAGAAACAGCTTGACTGGTACAACTTGGTTATTTGCCTTATATGGAAAGAATCTGCATAGCTGGGATCCTCTGTCTGGAGTTCAGCTCTGCAATTGACTGAGACTCAGCTCCTTGTTAAAAAAATACACTCTAAGTTAGGTTGAAGTTTGCTGCTCAGGAATTCAGAGTACAGAGGCAGCTTTAGAACAAATATAATTTAACAATTTCCTTTTTGGTTAGACTCTCAGTTTTGAGAGATTGACCAACAACTTGGTGATTGACACCACTCTCTGTTCACCATTATAATGGACTTGTCTGGTTGTACGGAATTTACAATTCTTGACATCATCTGACTAGTCATCTAGAATAGTCATCTGACTATTTCTTTAGGTTCTCTTCATGTCTGTGTTATTCTAACGATAGTGAGGTCATTTGATATGTAATAGCTGGCTGTATAAGAGCATTTAAGACTCTTGAGAAGATACAGTCCACCAAGGAGACTGTAGGTAAATTTAATTTACCAGAGTTTATTTGAAAAATAATACTATTTTTAGCTTTATTCTGATTAAGCTATCAGAAAAAAAATACCAAGAGGTTGAAGTAACCTCCTCAACAGGAGGTCCTATGAATCAAACTAGTCAAAATTGGATATATCAAAAATGAGTAAGAAGAATCTATTTATTTTAGCCAAGTAACTTGTTTGTTAATTTCTTACAACTGAGTTTAGGTCATATCAGGTATATTTATCTAAGTTCAGCAGGAGGTGTGAGCTATCATATACACACTTCTCACCCAGTTCAGCCAACAGATAGTGAAAAGCCATCATTTTATATATATATATATATATATATATATTTTATACCAAAGTTGTTATCCAAAACAACTTTAGAAGTTTGCTGGGTGGGCAACTATAGCTTTTTCAGTAGAGTTAGGTATAGCAACTAATGTTTGAGAGAGATTTCCAATCATTGCTTCATTTCCGTTTATGCCAAGCCAGGGAAGGGACATCCTAACAAAAGATGCCCTTTCAGAGGGATTTGTGCCTGCTGGGAAATTCCTCTTTGTTCTATAGTGTAATTGATTGAATCACTGCATATTTGGAGGATGCTGACAATTAAGGAATTGAAATTATAAATTTGTCTACAAACCATTTCATTATCTTTCCTTTGGTTTATTCAATTGCTGGCCTAATTTAACTTCAGAACCCTCACTATAGGTTTTTCCTAGGCTTGGATTTAAACAAGGCTCCATATTCATGAATCTAAGAACAAACTCTATAGAAAGGACCAGAGGTATGATTTGAACAACAGTCATACATGGAATATCAGTGAAATTTGTTACAGGGTGAACCAGAGAACTTCTAAGAACATGTAGGAATTTAAGTTTAGCATAACACATCCAATGTTTAATTAAGTTCTCTGTGGATGCTACGGATTATGAATTCTTAATTATTATACTATTTTGCCATGTACAAACAGAAAAGAAAGACAGGAAAAAAAGAAAAAGGACAATGATTTCATGACAGAGGAGATAAGTCTTGATAATATTGAAGGAAGCTTCAGGGACTCAGGAAGGACCTAAGTGGCTGTCCAGGTTCTTCATGAGTCTACTCCTAACACTGGATTTACATACTCTTAAATGCCAGTTCTATTTTTCTAATTCACCTGCATAGCAGTGTTTATCAATAGGTCATCATAAGGAATTTGACTTGGATTAATTTATATAGTTCATTCAAATTGTATATATCTTAACAATTTAAGTACTTGCTAGCTTAACATGAAAATCTATAACAGCATTTTTTTTGGGGGGGTATTCAATTAATTCTTGTTTTGCTTAATGTTGAGTTAGCAGTTTTATGTACCAATCCATTTCTTTAATAGAGATCGTGGAATTCTTACCCAGTCCAATGGTATAATCAGATTTCTAAGTATTTCATACAGCTTCTAGAATACACATTAATTAACACATTCGTATGAATATAACTCAAAGAAGACTTACCATTACTTATTATTTGACCATACTTCTCATATAATTTAATATATCAGTAAGTCCAATTAGTTTCATTATAAGGAGAAATAAGCTTTTGAGATGGTCCAAGAACCCATCTGGAAAATCCCAAAGTTAATTTAAGATAAAGAAAAGGACTTAATTTATAATTTTCTTTTCTTTTGGGAAGTTTATCATAAATATCAAGGGCTTAAAACCATTGATCAAAACAGGATCACAGGTCACTGTAACATAACAATTGTCCTAGTCCATTTTGTGCTGCTACAACAGAATACCTGAGATTGGGTAATTTGTGAAGAACAGAGATTTAATTTCTCATAGTTCTGGAGGCAGGAAGGTCCAAGTTCAAGGGGCCCACACCTGGCGAGAGCTTTCTTTCTGCATCCTGCTATGGTTGAAGGTGGAAGGGTGAGAGAGCATGTGGGGGTGGGGCGAGGAAAGAGGGCCAAACTTTTATCGAACCAACTCCTGGGAACACGCATTAATCCATTCATGAATTATTAATTGTTATAGGAGGCCCTATAACCTAATCACCTCTTAAAGGTCCTACCTTTCATGCTGATATGCTGGAGTTTAAATTTCTAGCATGTTAAACTTCGGGGGACACCGTCAAACCATAGCAATGGCCATTCATTTAATCAGAGTAGTGATTAAAAAGGCTTCAGAGGCAAATACAGAAAGTTACGTACTTTTTGAAAAACCTTAGCTCTATTAAGAGGACTCAGTTTTCTTAAGTGATCAAAAGCTAATAAAGCTTAGGAAATTATCTTGGAAAACACAGAATCCTTGTTTTCTATGCCAGTTGTCTAAAAGGGAAAGAAAAATATTTCACAGTTTCCCATTGTTTAACATAGGGAACCAAATTCTACTTTAGCATCAGTGTACTTTGGATATTAATGTTCAATTTTTTAAAAATTTATAAATAATTCCCTTCTAATATTAGCCAGCTTGATAACACCTAAAATTTCTTTCCCAAGTTTATCTTCCATAAACCATCTGTAACTGTCTTGTCTATTTAGTTTTCATCAAATTACTCTAGTCCACCCTCACCCCAGCACATCTCTACTCCTGGGCTCCCCACAGGTGTTACCCTAAGCCTACACTGCCCTCCCTTTACTTCTCGGTTTCTCTTTTTGTTCTCCAAATTTCAAATAATGCCTTCTGCCTTATGGAAGCTTTGCCATACATCCCAGAGTCGGTTTGGGGTCTGCTTGTTGCCCTTCCCCCCACCTAAGTTTTTGTGGCAAAGGCCTATAGCAATCACTGATAACTGCCTGTCTCCTCCACTCCATGTGGCAGGGACGCGTCTGGCTTCCCTTTGGTCCCTAGCATATGGCACCGTGCAGGGAACATCTGTGCAGTAAGTGTTAACTAACAAATCAAAGAAGTCTCTGGTCACATCCACGTTGGGATGCTCGGCTGAGTATTTAATGGTTCTCACAGTCTCCTGTGTTAGCTTCCTTTCTTCAGCCTGGTTCCCAGGGGTGCAGGGAGCATGCGTGGGGCTCCCCACATCCCTCTCACCCTCCGCACCGAGCTGGGTACCTGGGTACCTGGAAACACACTTTCACCTCTGCTTTTTTTCTTTCTTTTCCACAACTGGTATTTAGTCTATCTTTAGGCCCAAGTAAAGTCTGCCAGGTTCCTCTTGATGAGCGCCTGCTGTCTTAAACTCAACAGGAGACCCAGGAAATGAATTGTTTGCCCCTAATTCACTCATGAAGCAATGTGATAATTATGCTTCTCAACATTTCCAGCAATCTCTGTGTATTTTGCACACTATATAAATGCGAGGTAATGAGTACAGGTGGTCCTTAGAGCCACCTTTGCTGAACAGAAAGGGGGAAATTTCCTTGATAGGTTTAGCCCAAGGAATGAGTTAGCCAGAGTCCAGGAAGGGGCCTCTGATGTTTTCTAGCCAGTCCTCTCTGAGAAGTTTCCCCAGGTAGCAGCCTGGTCAGCCTTCTGAGGACACCTGTGCGGAAAGCTGGCTGCACAGCCTCCATCTCTATAAAGGTCCTCCTTTTCTTGTGTACAATCCTGCCTCCCAGGGACTTCTCCCCACCTGTCGCAACCTCTGCCCTCCAGGGCTACCCAGAATAGTGGTTTCCTTATGCATGTGACCGGTTTTTGGGGTGCATGAAGACAGCTCACAGTTCCTAAATGCACACAATGACAAGGGATATTACAGGGGGCCACTAGCAGGGCCCTTCTGGAGTGACAGACAGACTGCCCCTGCACAAGAGAAGTTACACACAGGCAACCAGCTCTATTACTAGTCAGCAAGAAGAAAGCTATTTAACAGAGGTCTGAGAGGCATGTCACCCTGTCTATGGCAAGTGGCGCGCAGCCCTGCTCTGTACCTGATCACATCACGAATGAGTCAGCCTCACCTCTCGTGCCATGGCTAGCCTCAGTGATGCCCATGCTGTGGGGCTTCCTGCTGGGCCTGACCCACAGAGAAAGGTGCTGGGGCATTCTTCCAGCAGCTGTATTCCCCGATGGGTAGGGCAGTCAGTCCTCACTACCTGTCACCTCTCTTCTCTCACAGCCCCTCCTGGCCTCACGGTGGGCAGTCCCAGACAGCCTTCACCCATCTGCATCTGACTGTGCATGTTGTAATTTTACTTAGTTTTCTTTTAAAATTATCTTTTTTTTTTTTTTTTTGCAGTTTTTTGCCAGGGCTGAGTTTGAACCTGCCACCCTAGTATATGGGGCCGGTGCCCTACTCCTTGAGCCACAGGCACCACACTTTTTTAAATTATCTTTATCTAGAGTCTGCCTTTTGCGGTACATCATTGCAAAATTCTCTCCTGGACTTTGGAAGATGTGCATCATATTTTATTCTGAAATCAGATTTAACTCCAAAAGACCACCATTGCCATCCTTAAATATGTAACTGACATTTTGAGTGCTTCCTGGGTCCTAGGCCCGGTGCTGGACAACATAGCCCATTTAATCCTTACCACAACTCTGTGAAATAGGGCCCCGAAGCACAGACATTTAAATAACTTGCCTCATTTCACACAACTGGAGAGTGGCACAGTTCGAATTGGGAGCAGAGGAGGTTTGCTCCAGATTTTGAAGCCTTCGATGTTACCTTCTATTGATTGGGGGTGGGAGAGATGTTTCTCTGCTGTGTTCATTCTCAGCATGAGGAACAGGTAATAGTTCATCACAGAGACTCAGTAAATATTTTCACGTGAGAGCATGGAAAACTGCATAAGTGAACAGCTGTCGTCTCCAAATCAGGGCGTCTCAGAGAACATGTTCACTGTATATTTGGATCAGAATCCCTGGGGAGGGGCCTATTACAGCTGGACCCTGGCCCCAGAATTTCTGATCCCATAGGTCAAGCTTAAGAATTTGCTTTTCTCTTGATCAGGGGGTCCCATTTTGAGGAGGTATGGAGGTTTCACAGCAGGAATGGGGGCAGCAGTAGGAAGGCAGGAGCTGGTGACCAAGTGATACTGGTTGGCCGTGTCCAGGCAGAGGTGAGCCAGGACCTAGGTGCTCCTGTATATGCAGCAGCCCGGACCAGCCACTACAGCTGTTCTGATCTCACAGCAGTCAAGTTCCAACTAGAGCACAAAGTGCAGGGTGGAGATTAACCCATAGCAGAAGCTTCCATTTATAAATCACCCATTGTAGGCCAAGCATGAAGACACATACCCGGGTGCCCACACACACTATTCACTCTCATTAGAATGGTGTATGTGCGGCTCTCAACACCCATGAGGTCTTTACCATTACGTAATAAAACATCACAGGGTTTAGAGGAAATAGGGTTAAAGACAAACCATTTAAAATCTAGTGACCAGAAGGCTGACAAAACCCAACAAAAATGAGTAATGAAAGCTCCAGCACCCAGCAACACCAGCAATCTACTCTTTGCCACCTTAGCCCCTGAGGTGTGTACCAGCTCCACTGAGATTAGGTTATGAAGGAAGTTTCTTACCCCAGTTAAAAACATGATCCAGGTTGTAGCTGTCATTAATCCATTATGCTACACAGGGATTATCTCCATACACAGTTACACCAGATAGCTTAACCTCCAGAGAGAAGGTAGCACCTCTAGGAAGGCTCTAAGCCAGCTGCGCTGAGGTAGAGACAGGTACTCCGTGAGCTGTCAGCTCTTATCTCAAGGCCATGGTGGATTGCTATGGCCTTCTCGCTAATTGTGAGAAAGCTGGCCGCTGACCCTGATCCCTTCAAACACTCATGCGCTGTACACAAATCTCATGAACCACAAAAGTGCCTCACACATAACAGTTGCTCAATAAACATTTTATGAATGGAATCATACTTAAATAAAACAAGACAAACACAGAAGTCATCCCTTTAGCTGTATTTTCTGTAATAGGTTGGGAGGTGGGTATGGAGGGAGGACAGCAACGATTTTGACACTTTAGTTTGCAACAGGTTTTCCTGGGATAAGTCTGCAAACCACCGAGGTTTGCCAAGATAGTCACACTTGGGCAACAGGAGCGGGTGGGGGGTGGGGGTGCTGAGGGGTCTTTCTGGGACACAGCCAGACTACACAGTTCATGGAATGTGTATTGTCTGGGGACATTCATGTGCATGTGTATTGCAGAGGGACCTTGGGTGGGCCTGGAGCCCAGGTCCCGGAAGATACAACCACTTGACAGGGAGCTATGACCACCACTTGCAAACCCAAGAAGGGCTGCAGGGGAGCAGACTTACTGTGTGTGGCCTCTAGGGCAGCAGAGGCCCTTGGATGGAGAGTTGATCCAGTGGCCTAGCCCACAGTCTCCACCTCATTGGTGTGCTGTCTGTGCTTGTTCCAAGTTTCATGTGCAATTGACTTTTCAGTGAAACTACAAGGGCCTCAGGATCCAAACTCCCCTTGCTTGAACAGTGCTGTCTTTGCAGTGGTCCCTCGATGTGGAGGCAATGAGGGGCATGAGCTGCAGAGCCCGCCAGATCCCAGCTCTGGAGACACGTCCTTGCCGCAGCACCTTGGGCTCCAGAAGCCTCAGATATATTATGTGTCAAATAAGAATTGCAACCGATCCCACAGAGTTTTTTGTGAGTCTTAAATGAGGTAGGAATTCCAGAATGGGACTGCGTACCCATTCAAGCCCTGGGGGAGGGACAGGGAGTAAACAACATCAGGCTTCCAGAAGCTTCTACATGGGGTGAAAAGACACCCTTTAAAAGCAGAAAATAATCATGTACATAATTCAATATGCTAATGAAGTAAGCGGTACAGAGCACCGTCTGGATCGATTTATTTCCCCCACAGAACTATCATTCAGAAGTTACTTGTGAAGGGAAAGCAGAGTGAATATTTGGCAACTTTTTCTCAAATTCTAATTGTAAAAACTATTAGAAAAATAGGGAAATGTTTCTTTCAAAGCTTCAGCATCTTCTCTGTTCTCATCTGTATGCTGGATGTAGATTCAAAAGGAAAACAACGATGCTTTTAAGGTTGGCATTTGTTTCCATCCACGAACGTTCTTCACCTTCCCGTGATAGACAGACAGAGCCTGAGAGGGGAATGGCAGGAAGCTCTCACTGCCGGCACCCTGCAAATAGCCCCTCCACAGAACGGGCTCCAGCAGCAGGAAGAAACCTGTACGTGGCGTTTTTAGCCAGGCCTGGTGGGATAACTAAGGCAGGAAGGGTGCCAATCAGCAAAGCCAGCAGATGTCTCTTCAGAATGGGGGGGTGGCCAGTGAAGCGTTGCCTCAGGTACTTGCCTGTCAGCCTCCTGGAGGGGAACATTTTTAGCTCCTCAATAAATTGTCCCTTTGTGGCAGGAGCAGCTAAGCAGCCTGACGTCATCAGCAGGAGCCTTATTTGATTTACTGGGGAGCAGTTCAAGCTGAGCAACGCACACGCACACCCTGCCCCCGGATGCCGCAGTGCATCTGCTGAGCTCAGCCCACACACCTGTGCCTCTAGGCAACGCCAAGTGTGCCTGTCGCAGGCAGAGGCTGACAAGCAGCAGGGCTGGGTTGCTCTCCATTGTTCTGTTATCGCCTTCCCACTGGTGTCTCCATTCCCATTATTTTCCATGCATTTGCAAATGTCTCCAGGCTGAGTTGCTGAGGGTGTTTACCTTCAGCATGCACGCCTCACAGCATTTTCTGAATATTATCATTTTTGAGGTTGTACCTCCCCCCAACACATGGTTGGAGATGAATGGATACTCCATATTCAGTGATTGTAGGTGATGCCGGATTTATTCTCTGACATGAATTTTGTGATTGTAAATGTCACAGATGCACACTGTTTTCAAATATGTTCATGACTTTAGAGTCAATGGGAATTTGTATTTCAAGAGCTTGTTATTTCTCTTCCTTGTAAGTGGGGGGAAATAGCCCATGCAGACATAACAACATATGCTAGGTTTATTTTGTGTCTGACATCAGCAACATTGGATTTGAACTCTTCTCTAGCATCTACCACTTCTTTCTTGTTGGGGAAAGGGGCATAATCTGGTAAAGGGACCCAGTTTTGAGTTCTAGTTTCTCTATTTTACCTGAGTGCACTAATGGCCCCTATTATGAAAAATTTGATGGTGCTGATAATCAACAATATGTTAAACATTGTGCATCAAATATCTTGCTTCTAAATGAGTCTAGCTTTTATAAATCAGCGTGCCAACTCTTTCCCCAGCTAGAGTGTGAGGGGTTAATTGAAATTATTTAAAATAGTATGGCATCATCTCAGTATGGAGTTAGATTAGAGAAAAGGGTCCTCAACCCAGCTGGAATGGAATGGAAAGCACTGGAGTCAGAATAATTGGACTTCAATCCCGGATCTGCCACTCTTTGATAGCGAATCCTGCCTAACTCCATGAATCTCTCTGAGCCTCACTGTCGTCATCTATAAAATCGGTACTGTGATTTTACCTCATTTGGTATCCCCTGGATGAAAGGAGCAATGATGCATGTGAAATCGTTGAAGTCAGAGAGAACGTTCCATAAACAGGTGCTGAGTTCGAATAGAGGAAAGCTCATCATAGAGGCTGATGCCAACTCAAAATTGTAGAGAACTGCGTAGGGAGATGGAGAGAAAGAGAAGGAGGACAGGGGGTGGGGGAAGTGGCAGAGGTAAAAAGAGAAGGAGAAAAAAAGAGAAAGAAAGGGGAGGGGGGTGGCACCTGTGGCTAAGTGGGTAGGGTGCCAGCCACGTATACCAAGGGTGGCGGGTTCAAACCCGGCCCCGGCCAAACTGCAACGACAACAACAAAAATACCCAGGCATTGTGGTGAGTGCCTGTAGTCCCAGCTACTCCAGAAGCTGAGGCAAGAGAATCGCCTAAGCCCAGGAGTTGGAGGTTGCTGTGTGACACCACGGCACTCCGAGGGTGATAAAATGAGACTCTGTCTCTACAAAAAAAGGGGGGGGGGGACGGAGGGAGAGAGAGATTGGGAGGAGAAGGGGGAAGGAGGGAGAGGGAGGCTTGATTTATCCCCCCAAAAAATTCCTCTTGGGATATTTTCTTCAAAAGAAATACTTTTCACAGAAATAGATTGTATTTCAACCTTAATATGCATGTATTATACTATTTAATGCTCAAAACAACCCCACTTAATAGAAGCATAAAATTAAATGTGTTTTACATACATTTTAGCCTCCTTTCTGGATTATTTACCACTACCTTTTAGGTCACAATTAAAAGTGAAGGTTGAAGTATTTGCTCCGTGGATCCTAGAACACATTGTCACCTGGGACCACATAGTATTCCTACTAAATTTACCTTGGAATTGCTCAAGACACTTCTGTATTTTAAAAACAATAGTCCTTCCTATTTGAATTGTTTCTTTATATTTATCAAACTTGTTTCTGTACAACATTTTATATAACCCTGGACAAAACCCTGTGAGGCAGATATTAGTCCCATTTGCAAATGATAATCATGAGAATCACAGTGGTTAAATGACTTGTTTAAGGTTACCAAATTTTGATTTGAACCACTTATCTGATTTATTTTGTATCCTTCCCCTGCAAAATACCCCAAATTTAAGATTGTCAAACAACAACCCAGGGATCCTATGGTTCGTAAAATTGGAAAGGTAATAATAGGAAGGTCTATTTTTGATTCATGTTATCTGGACTTCTCCTAGGAAAATGGGAAGGCTGGAGTGGCTCGACACCTGGAAACTAGAGTTACCTGTGGGGTCGTCACTCACTCGTCTCATGGTTGAAAATGGTTACTGGTTAGAACTTCAGCAAAGGCTGTTGATTGCGGTGCATCCCTGTGGATACTTGAGCTTCCTTACAATATGGTGGCTGGTTTCAAGAGTACTTGTCCCGAAAGGACCGAGGCAGAAGCTGCATCACCTTTATGATCTAGCCCAGGGAGGATGGAGGTGCCCCTTGTTAGTGGCCCTTTGGTGCCACTGCTTTCCCTGCACCTGTGTGTCCTCACAGAGATGGCTTACAGCAATGGGGGTGAATGTCACCGTTTCTTTGAAAGAGGAGTTTTTCCAGTTCCACCTACAACGTGTCACAAAAACACTTGTACCCTCTTAAAGCAGTAGAACCTGACCACCTCCCTACACTGACCCCCTCCTGAAGCTGACCTAATTTTCATGGACCAGACACGCATTTATCAACGTGATCATGTGCGGATCAATACAGTAGGTCTAGTTGCTTACGTTAACATCCTCTGTATGTTGACCAGTTTGTTAGTCCCTTGGATGGTCAACCTACAGAGGTTCTACTGTATAATGAAAAAAAGAAAAAATAATAGAGAGACAAGTGTTTCTTTCCACTTAGAGAAAGAGCAGAAAGCAACAACTGTGCCACCCAGGACTGCAAACCTTCCTGTTGCGTCACCGGAGACGCGAACAAACAGCAGCTTTGCTGTGGGTGTAAACTCGCTCCTGTAATTATTAAGTCAAGAAACAGACTACACGGGATGGGATGGTGTGTAGCGAAGGTCTTTATTTAGGGGTTTGATTTTATATCTTTCTAGTCACGTACACACTTAATCTATTATCTGTTAGTTTCATCATTACCTCAATTTACTTATCTGAAATCAACTTGAAAAGAAATATCCTGTTACCACATCAATACAATCACTTTTGCAGTAAACATCTTCTTCTAGACACTGACTAATCTCTGGGCAGGTATCTATATAAAGATCACAGAGAAGAAAGTAGCCACAGGGGAACAGAGTTAATGGAAGAGTATCTTCAAGCGTTCACTCGGTTTACTCAGTATGAACTAACGACTGTGTCTTTTCCTCAGAGCAGAGCACCTATAGACCTCTGACAATATGTTGTTAACATACATCAACCCTCTGGCCCGGTATATCTGAGGAAGGGCCGCATGCCCTTTGATCTCAGGCTTCATGGGGTGCACAGCTTCAGAGAATGGGCTTGTGGAATTTTTAACTCCAGGGAAGCCAACTCTGCATGTGTCCCAGGGGGGCCCAGGTCCCTTAAGCCTCTGGAAAAAAAGCAAACCATTTTAAACTCACACTGAGTTCACTTTGTGTGCTTGATGTAGGATATGTTTATTTCTAAATATTATCCTACACCTTTGCCACTTCCTGGGTAACTATAAACTATCCTCTTCCCTTCCCCCACCCGAACCACCCCACTTCTCACTGCTCTCTGCACCCAACAGCAGGGTGGGAGGGGCTGCCTCCTCAATCACTGCACCTGGAGCTCCCACTGGACCCCAAGCACAAAGGCTCACTTGCCAAGTGACACCCAGGAACCACCTTGTGCCAAGACCATATCATAAAAGCACCTGGCTCATCGGTCTGCCGTGGCATCAGTGTTCAATAAGCCGTAGTGATTATTATTAATTTCAAACTCATTCTGCTCCCCCACACATAGGTAAACAATGTGTGGAACAACTTTAAATCATTCTTGGTGAAACTCAAGTCTTATCCCTGCCTTTCCAGGGCCACCTGAGGGAGCAAATCTAACCATCCCCTCCTTAACTTGAAAAAGTCACCTTAAGAGCTCGATTGCGTAAGAGCTCCTGATGGAGAAATCTTTTATGATTGTACTTGATGCTGACAACAGCTCTAAATTAGAGGGTGCAGCTGAATGGAATGAGCTTAATTCTCCATACAAATGTGGGCTCTTGGAAAGAAACCACTTTTTTCAGGTCTAAAATCTATTTTATCTCCCCTAATTAGAAGAATATGTAAAGCAAGAAGGGGGAATAGCATTCAATTTGCCATAAAAAGCAAACCCGGTAGTTTATAAGATCACACATCCCAAACAAGCTCTGGCCCATTAGAGAACATCATACATAATTCAGGAGCCACTTGTTACCACGTGGATCATGCAAATTCCAGCAAATTGCATTTGGAAAAAATGAAGTTCATCTTCCATCTTTAAATAGACTATTAGAAAAAGGGGAAGCTATACAAGAAGCAAAAGTAGCTCCAGTACAAATGTGGGATAGAAAGACCTTACGTGAAAGGGTGAAAACCCCGCGGTTCTGAGCCCCGCATTAAGAGAGAATCCAGCAGGCAACTCACTGCTTACATTCCTGTCTGCTTTGTGAAGATGTCTGCTCCCCTCAGTAGCTGGGATCCTTCTGTCCTTGATGCTTTTTGTTTCTGAGATCATCTGAAGATGGATTTGCCTTCTAGAAGGTCTCCTCTTGGGCTTTAGAGGTGTGCGTGTCCGGGGGAGCGAGGTAGAGACTTAGTCCACTCAGGCTGGTGTGACAAAAATACCACAGACTGGGTGGCTTATAAACCACAGAAATTTACTTCTCACAGCTCTACAGGCTGGAATTCTGGTCAGGCAGAGGCGTGGTTGGCTCTGGTGGAGGCTTTCTTGTAGGATGTAGACTGCTGACTTCTCATTGTTTCCCCCTTGGCAAAAAGGAGGTGAGAGAGCATTCTGGGGCCTCTTCATAAGGGCAATGATACTGTCATGAGGGTTCCAGCCTCAGCACCCAATCACCCCCCAAAGGCTTCATTTCCAAAGGTGTCCATAAAGTTCGTGTGCAATTTAAACGTTTAAATGATCACCGTGGGGGTTAGGATTTCAACGTGCAAATTAGGAGAAGGGACACAAATTTTCAGCCCATCACACACACACACACACAAAGTGTTCAGATGTTCACAGAGGTGCATGGTGAACTAAGCAGTAAACAGTGGATGTGGAGAGGGATTTTCTGGAGAGTCTGAAGCCTGGTCACTATACATTCATCTTCTACATTCTTTTTTTTTTTTTTTTTTTTTTTTCCACAATGGAAATTTTTTTTTTTTTTTATTGTTGGGGATTCATTGAGGGTACAATAAGCCAGTTACACTGATTGCAATTGTTAGGTAAAGTCCCTCTTGCAATCATGTCTTGCCCCCATAAAATGTGACACACACTAAGGCCCCACCCTCCTCCCTCCATCCCTCTTTCTGCTTCCCCCCCCATAACCTTAATTGTCATTAATTGTCCTCATATCAAGATTGAGTACATAGGATTCATGCTTCTCCATTCTTGTGATGCTTTACTAAGAATAATGTCTTCCACTTCCATCCAGGTTAATACGAAGGATGTAAAGTCTCCATTTTTTTTAATGGCTGAATAGTATTCCATGGTATACATATACCACAGCTTGTTAATCCATTCCTGGGTTGGTGGGCATTTAGGCTGTTTCCACATTTTGGCAATGGTAAATTGAGCTGCAATAAACAGTCTAGTACAAGTGTCCTTATGATAAAAGGATTTTTTTCCTTCTGGGTAGATGCCCAGTAATGGGATTGCAGGATCGAATGGGAGGTCTAGGTTGAGTGCTTTGAGGTTTCTCCATACTTCCTTCCAGAAAGGTTGTACTAGTTTGCAGTCCCACCAGCAGTGTAAAAGTGTTCCCTTCTCTCCACATCCACGCCAGCATCTGCAGTTTTGAGATTTTGTGATGTGGGCCATTCTCACTGGGGTTAGATGATATCTCAGGGTTGTTTTGATTTGCATTTCTCTAATATATAGAGATGATGAACATTTTTTCATGTGTTTGTTAGCCATTCGTCTGTCGTCTTTAGAGAAAGTTCTATTCATGTCTCTTGCCCATTGATATAAGGGATTGTTGGCTTTTTTCATGTGGATTAATTTGAGTTCTCTATAGATCCTGGTTATCAAGCTTTTGTCTGATTGAAAATATGCAAATATCCTTTCCCATTGTGTAGGTTGTCTCTTTGCTTTGGTTATTGTCTCCTTAGCTGTACAGAAGCTTTTCAGTTTAATGAAGTCCCATTTGTTTATTTTTGTTGTTGTTGCCATTGTCATGGCAGTCTTCTTCATGAAGTCTTCCCCCAGGCCAATATCTTCCAGTGTTTTTCCTATGTTTTCTTTGAGGATTTTTATTGTTTCATGCCTTAAATTTAAGTCCTTTATCCATCTTGAATCAATTTTTGTGAGTGGGGAAAGGTGTGGGTCCAGTTTCAGTCTTTTACTTGTAGACATCCAGTTCTCCCAACACCATTTATTGAACAGGGAGTCTTTCCCCCAAGGTAAGTTCTTGTTTGGTTTATCAAAGATTAGGTGGTTGTAAGATGTTAGTTTCATTTCTTGGTGTTCAATTCGATTCCAAGTGTCTATGTCTCTGTTTTTGTGCCAGTACCATGCTGTCTTGAGCACTATGGCTTTGTAGTACAGACTAAAATCTGGTATGCTGATGCCCCCAGCTTTATTTTTGTTACTAAGAACTGCCTTAGCTATACGGGGTTTTTTCCGGTTCCATACAAAACGCAGAATCATTTTTTCCAAATCTTGAAGGTACGATGTAGGTACTTTGATAGGAATGGCATTGAATAGGTAGATTGCTTTGGGAAGTATAGACATTTTAACAATGTTGATTCTTCCCCTCCATGAGCATGGTATGTTCTTCCATTTGTTAATATCCTCTGCTATTTCCTTTCTGAGGATTTCATAGTTTTCTTTATAGAGGTCCTTCACCTCCTTCGTTAGGTATATTCCTAGGTATTTCATTTTCTTTGAAACTATGGTGAAGGGAGTTGTGTCCTTAATTAGCTTCTCATCTTGACTGTTATTGGTGTATACAAAGGCTACTGACTTGTGGACATTGATTTTATATCCTGAAACATTACTGTATTTTCTGATGACTTCTAGGAGTCTTGTGGTTGACTCTTTGGGGTTCTCTAAGTATAAGATCATGTCGTCAGCAAAGAGGGAGAGTTTGACCTCCTCTGCTCCCATTTGGATTCCCTTTATTTCCTTGTCTTGCCTAATTGTATTGGCTAGAACTTCCAGCACTATGTTGAATAGTAAAGGTGACAGAGGACAACCTTGTCTGGTTCCAGTTCTAAGAGGAAAAGCTTTCAGTTTTACTCCATTCAGTAAAATATTGGCTGTGGGTTTGTCATAGATAGCTTCAATCAGTTTTAGAAATGTGCCACCTATGCCTATACTCTTCAGTGTTCTAATTAGAAAAGGATGCTGGATTTTATCAAATGCTTTTTCTGCATCTATTGAGAGGATCATGTGATCTTTATTTTTGCCTCTGTTAATATGGTGGATAACGTTTATGGACTTGCGTATGTTAAACCAGCCTTGCATCCCTGGGATGAAGCCTACTTGATCATGATGAATGACTTTTTTGATGATAAGCTGTAATCTATTGGCTAGGATTTTGTTGAGAATTTTTCCATCTATATTCATGAGTGAGATTGGTCTGAAATTCTCCTTTTTGCTTGGGTCTTTTCCTGGTTTTGGTATCAGGGTGATGTTTGCTTCATAGAATGTGTTGGGGAAGATTCCTTCTTCCTCAGTTTTTTGGAATAATTTCTGCAGTACAGGAATAAGCTCTTCCTTGAAGGTTTGATAGAATTCTGGAGTGAAGCCATCTGGACCAGGGCATTTTTTAGTTAGAAGCTTTTTTATTGTTTCTTTGATCTCAGTGCTTGAAATTGGTCTGTTCAGGAGGTCTATTTCTTCCTGGCTAAGTCTAGGGAGAGGGTGTGATTCCAAATATTGATCCATTTCCTTCACATTGTCAAATTTCTGGGCATAGAGTTTCTGGTAGTATTCAGAGATGATCTCTTGTATCTCTGTGGGATCAGTTGTTATTTCCCCTTTATCGTTTCTGATTGAGGTTATTAGAGATTTTACTTTTCTATTTCTAGTTAGTCTGGCCAATGGTTTATCTATTTTATTTATTTTTTCAAAAAACCAACTCCTTGTTTCATTAATTTTCTGAATGATTCTTTTGTTTTCAATTTCATTGATCTCTGATTTGATTTTGGATATTTCTTTTCTTCTACTGGGTTTAGGCTTAGATTGTTCTTCTTTTTCCAATTCCATAAGATCTCTTGTGAGTTTGTTGATGTGCTCTCTTTCTGTTTTTCGAATGTAGGCATCTAAAGCGATGAATTTTCCTCTCAAAACTGCTTTTGCAGTATCCCACAGGTTTTGGTAGCTTTGTCTTCATTGTTGTTATGCTCAAGGAAGTTAATGATTTCCTGTTTTATTTCTTCCTTCACCCATCTGTTATTCAACAGAAGATTGTTTAATTTCCATGCCTTTGGGTGGGGTTGAGCATTTTTGTTAGAGTTGAGTTCCATCTTTAGTGCCTTATGGTCTGAAAAGATACAAGGTAAAATTTCAATTCTTTTGATTCTGTTGATATTTGTTTTGTGTCCCAGGATATGATCAATTTTGGAGAATGTTCCATGGGGTGATGAGAAGAATGTATATTCTTTATCTTTGGGGTGGAGTGTTCTATATACGTCTATCAAGCATAGTTGGTCTAGGGTCTCATTTAAATCTCTTACATCTTTGTTTAATTTCTGTTTAGAGGATCTGTCCAGCTCTGTAAGAGGTGTGTTAAAGTCCCCTGTTATGATGGTATTATCAGATATCATATTGCTCAGACTGAGTAAGGTCTGCTTCAAGAATCTGGGAGCATTTAAATTGGGTGCATAAATATTTAGAATTGAAATGTCTTCTTGTTGTAGTTTTCCCTTGACCAATATAAAGTGACCATCTTTGTCTTTTTTGACTTTAGTTGCTTTAAATCCACATGTATCTGAAAATAAGATTGCAACTCCTCTTTTCTTCTGAATTCCATTTGCCTGAAAAATTGTCTTCCAACCCTTGACTCAGAGCTTTAATTTGTCTTTTGAAGCCAGGTGTGTTTCTTGCAGACAGCAAATGGATGGCTTGTGTTTTTTAATCCAGTCAGCCAATCTATGTCTCTTCAGTGGGGAATTCAAGCCATTAACATTTATTGAGATAATGGATAAGTGTGGTAGTATTCTATTCGTCTTATTTGGTGAGAGTCCATTGCTTAGTTTTATCTTTTGCATCAGTGTGGAGGTTAGGTTCTGTCCTTTGATTTCTGAGTTCTTACTTTGCTACTGATCCATTGTGGTGGTCAGTGTGCAGAACAGGTTGAAGTATTTCCTGTAGAGCTGGTCTTGTTGTGGCGAATTTCCTCAATGTTTGTATATCCGTAAATGATTTGATTTCTCCGTCAATTTTGAAGCTTAGCTTAGCAGGGTACAGAATTCTGGGCTGAAAATTGTTCTGTTTAAGTAGATTAAAGGTAGATGACCATTGTCTTCTTGCTTGGAAAGTTTCATTAGAGAAGTCTGTGGTAACTCTGATGGATTTGCCCCTGTAGGTCAACAGGCGCTTACTCCTGGCAGCTTGCAGAATCTTTTCTTTTGTCTTGACTTTGGACAGGTTCATCACAATGTGTCTTGGAGAAGCTCGGTTAGAGTTGAGGCGACCCGGGGTCCGATATCCCTCTGAAAGCAGTGTGTCATAATCTTTGGTGATGTTTGGGAAATTTTCTTTTATAATATTCTCTAGTATGGCTTCCATTCCTCTGGGGCATTCTTCTTCCCCTTCTGGAATTCCTATAACTCGTATGTTGGAACGCTTCATAAAGTCCCATAATTCTGACAGTGAACGTTCTGCTTTCTCTCTCTTCTTTTCTGCCTCTTTTACTGTCTGAGTTATCTCAAGAACTTTGTCTTCTACCTCTGAAATTCTTTCTTCTGCATGGTCTAACCTGTTGCTGATACTTTCCATTGCATCTTTAAGTTCCCTAATTGACTGTTTCAGTTCCTTCAGGTCTGCTATATCCTTTTTATATTCTTCATATCGTTCATCTCTTATTTGATTCTGTTTTTGGATTTCCTTTTGGTTATTTTCCACTTTATTAGCAATTTCCTTCATTGTTTCCATCATTTCTTTCATTGTTTTCAACATGTGTATTCTAAATTCCCTTTCTGTCATTCCTAACATTTCTATACTGGTGGAATCATCTGCAGTAGCTACCTCATGGTCCCTTGGTGGGGTTGTTCTAGACTGGTTCTTCATGTTGCCTGGAGTTTTCTGCTGATTCTTCCTCATGAGTGATTTCTTTTATCTGTTTGCTTGCCCTAATTTTCCTTTCACTTCCTCTTGCTCTTTAAGTTCTTGTGCCTGTGGACTAAAGGTTACAGGACCAGAAGGGTGAGAAGGTTGAAGAGCAAAAAAAAAGGGGATGAAAGAAAGGAGGACCGAGTGATAAGAAAAAAAGAAAGATAGAGAAAGGAGAGGGGGTGGGTATAAGGAATATTGACAAAAGAAGAGAGGCACAGAAAGAGGGAGACAGGGCAATATAGGTGTACAGTAGGGTACTTTGACACAACCTTAAAAAACCCCACCTTCTTGGGGTGCCCAGTTGCGTGGTTCCCTTGAGGTCAGCAGCTCTTTGCTAACCTGATCAGACACAGTACCCCACCTCCACCAAGTAGAGAGGAAAGACAAAAATGCTATAAATCAAACCAAAAGAAGCAAACAGAAAACTTTACAGGGATAAAATTGGGTGAAAAACCAAATTATATCGGTAGAAACACTAGCAAAAATGAAGTTGAAGTTATTAAAAAAAGCAGCAATGGGAAATTATAATTAAACTAGGAAAATTGAGAAAGAAAAAGGGATCTGTGTGGAAAAGATTGAAATTAAAAAAACAAAAGAATATCAGCAACGTCAAAATAAACAAACAAAAAAAACAACCAAGCAAAAAAAGAAAGAAAAAAATACACAACCAAAAACAAAGCAGTTTGTATATGTTATTGAATATTGTCTGAGCAACACGTGGTCTTCTGGGGTATGAGATGTTAGTCACAGTTCAGATACGACTGGAGGCTGCTGATTACTCAAACCCCAGCAGGTAGACACCCTGAATCTCTCTTCAGCCTACTTAAAAGGCACTTCGAAGTTGTAAACTTGTTGAGCAGAAGCTTTCCCAGCTTTCTTGCTGGAATTGCTGCTGAAGTGGCTATCCACTTACTCAGTGTGCCCAAACCGGTCTCACTCTGCCCCTGAGGGTTAGGGCTGCAAGGCGGCTCAGACCCCACCCTTAGGCTACTTGGTTGCTGGGTTACCAGCTCCCACCCGTTTCTAGCTCTGCGACCCTGAGGGCGGAGCTTACCGGGGCAGATCGCTGACAATGGATCCGTGTGACCCACCGCCAAACACTATTAGCTCCGTCTGGCTCAGCGGCTCAGACTGGGGCCCTAGACAACGGCCAAAGTTCTCGCACTCCCGCTCAGGCCTTCCCCAAGGCAGTTCAACTCAGTGCCAAGTCCAAGGACATCAAAACAGTTCACAGGTAAGGCCTTTCTGGTTTGCAGTCTCGCTGCTACTGAACTTACAGTTGTGGGCGGGTTTAGACGGATTGAACACACGCGACCACTTGCCGGTTTTCCACGGATTTAGTCCTCCTCTTGGGGTCCAGAAGTCTCTCGCTGACTCCCTGTATCCTCATAGGAGTGATGATAGGCAGTTCCCACCAGCCAGAGACGCCTGGAGTCCTATCTCCCCAGACTCACGGTGCCCAGATGCAAGGAAGCTGTTACTCGGCTGCCATCTTGCTCCGCCTCCCCCATCTTCTACATTCTTAAAAAGTGATCACTCAGATGAGATTCCCCCCCCCAAAAGGAAAATAACTATTGTTTCATTCTCCATTGAGAAAGTAATAGATACTTATCTTTAAAGTTTAGTCCCTATGGATTTAAAAATATACATATGCATTAACTCTTTTGAAAAATAGGCTCATACCAGCCACAGTTTTGCAACCTGCTGAATGCATACCCGAGTGTCCCACCCTGTCATATCTGTCAGTAGCTCCCCACTGCCTAAGAAGTCAAATAACTGCTCATTGGAGCATCGGCCGCCTTTGTGTGGTAGATCAGAACTGATTTTCCCATTTTATTTCTCAAAGCTGCTGGACATATGTGCTGTGGTCCAGCCAAATGATTCAATTGTAGGCTTTCTTAGACAAGCCAGCTAGCTTCTCAACTTGACACATTTCTTGATACTGTCGTTTTATCTTAAATAGTCTCCTTCTAACTCTGAGTATTCAGATGTGTCCTGTCTCTGAAGACAATCTCACCTGCCACCTGCAGCGTTAGGCCTGTTCTAATTCCACCCCAGGCCCCGCCTCACCGTTGTTACCCCACATGAGTCTCTCCTTCTCTCTCCTTGGAATCCTCCTCCAGTGAATGATGATGAGTTGATGGACCAATGAGGTTCTGCCTCTTGTGGTGCCTGTGCTGGTCTGCGAACTTCCCCAGGGCAGGATATCTTTATCTTTAAATTCATTAGCACCAGCACAAGGACTTGTGTGTACAGAAGGTCTCAACAACTGTTGAACATTGATGGAGGTATTTAAATAAGGTTCAATTTCAAAACAGAGGATGCATTATATTTCTTCAGAAAAGGTGGCTGATTTTTTTTTCTTTTTTGATAACCTAAGTTGTTATTCCTTATTGTGAATGCGCTGTATGCTTTTCTGGTTCTAGCTGGTTTAGTGAGTATAGCAAACTAGAAAGAATGGTTTAAAAGTAATTTGTAAATTCACTACCCAGAGGCACCATGGCTAGAAATTAGATAATTGTTCCTAATGATTTTTTTTTGTATGTGTGTGTGTGTATAATTGTCTATCTTCCTTTAAAAAAAATTATCAAAAGGAAACTCCGATTATTAAAAATTCTACAGAGTTGCTCACTTTATTTTTTAAATTAGGCTTTCTTTGGTAGAACAGTTTTGAGTTCACAGAAAAACTAGAAGAAAGTGTAGACAGTTGCCAAAATAGGACATGATCGCATCTAGTTAGGGGAGATCGGGGGTGTGCCATAGAGGAGACAAAATTGACCAAAAAGATGGACGGGGAAAAGGGAAAGTCATCCTGAATGTGCAAAGACACGGAGGCAGGAGGCTGTGGGAATATGGGGCCAGGGCGCTCACCTGTGCAGGAGCCAAAGGCCTAAAGGAGCATGAGAAACTGGAGTTGGAAAAAACCACTAGGGTCACTTTGAAGAGGGCTTTGAAGGCCACACTGAGGCCAAGCTTGGCAGAACAACTGGGGCTGTCCAGGAAGTTAAGTTCTGGTGAGGCAGGACCTGCCTTGAAGAGCCGCTGTAAAGAGGGCATGAGACAGGCTTGGCCAAGGTGCTCTGTTGACTGCGAAGGGCTCTACAGGGGCTCCCTTCTTATTTCCTGATGTTTTGTGCCTGCTCTTCACCATCTGTGCTGTACATTGTGCAAAGGGCAGATGTTCGTGTATACCAGTGAACGTACCAGAGGCAAAGATTGACAACCAAAAACCGATGTCTGACCCTAAAAGTCCATCAACTGATGAAATAGTATCCAGCCATTAAATGAATGAAATACTGCCTCATGGTTGAACATGGACCAACCTTGAAAAACATGATGCTACAAAGAAGCCAAACACAAAAGTCACATAGTAGTGATTGCATTCTTAGGAAATATCCAGAACAGTCAAATCCACACAGGCGGAGGGCAGACAGGTGACCATCAGGGCTGGGGAGAGAAAAGAATGGGTGGGGCTAACTGCCTGCTGGATACAGGGTTTCCTTTGAGGGTGTTGGAAATATTTTGGAACTACATGGTGGAGATGGTCGCACAATGCTAGGAAGGTACAAAACATTGCTAATGGCAAACCTCAAGTTCTGTGTGTTTTACTACCCACATAAAGAGCACTGTTTGGGTACTTCCTGTATGAGGTGCTACCAGGGCCTGAGGTAACTGCATTCCAAAACCGGTGAGATTATGGGAATACTCAGGAGAGCTCCAAGGAGGGAGGAGTCAATTTGGCCTGGTGAAAATTACCCAACTGACTGGCCAGGAATTGAGCCAGGCTCTGGGAACGTAAGGTCACCTAAAAGATCCTGGGCAGGAAAGGTATTTTAGAGAAGCTTGGGAGGGAGGAAGGGGAGGATTTGAATGAACCCCGAGTGGGTCAGACTGCTGGGGCACAAGCAGGGGGAGGGGATGTGAGGTGCCCTCCTAAAGGGCAGGCACTGGGCAGGATTCTGGCACATGGTGGGGGGCACTGATTGTGGGACTCTGATGCCTCTAATCCTTGCCAGGACTGTCCTGAGGCCCGTTCTCTAAGGTAATGTGACCTGGACAGTAAAAGGAACAGCATAGTCATCTTGGAGTTCGCAGCTACCAAGTTTCCCTTGAGCTACTTCTAGCTGTCAGCTCCAAGAGAGAAGCTTGGCGGTAGAGAGATCAATAAACTGTAGAAGGCCATGTGCAACAGGGGAGTTTAAAGGAGGTAATTAAATAAACTTCTCATGCAAGCACCCTTTCGGGGATTAATTGAGATTTAAATAATTAGGCCTCACCGGGTAGGTTAGAAGAGAAATACAAATGAAGAAGAATTTTGCTGAGGGTACCGAGGCCTGACTCACTGCAGCCCAAGGAGAGGCCGTGTGTGCACCAGCTGTGCGGACGGGCAGAGAGAAGGTGAGGCTGGCCCACGGGCCCTGTGCACTGCTCCCTCCTGTATCCTGAGAACCACAGATGCCCGTGTTTCCCACTACCTCTGTGGCCCCTTCCAATCTATCCTCTGCCTAACTCCAGAAGCCACACCCTGGTGCTGACACCCGCCCAGGGATTCCTGCACCTGTCTCCTGGCCGTCCCTGGTTTTACTCTCAGCCTCACCAGAACTTAACTTCCTAGACAGCCCCAGTTGTTCCGCCAAGCTTGGCCTCAGTTTGGCCTTCAAAGCCCTCTTCAAAGTGACCCTAGTGGTTTTTTCCAACTCAGTTTCTCATGCTCCTTTAGGCCTTTGGCTCCTGCACAGGTGAGCACCCTGGCCCCATATTCCCACAGCCTCCTGCCTCCGTGTCTTTGCACATTCAGGATGACTTTCCCTTTTCCACGTCCATCTTTTTGGTCAATTTTGTCTCCTCCGTGGCACACCCCCTGATCTCCCCTAACTAGACACAATCGTGATCTATTTCGTTGTACAACTGCTCACGATTGTATCTCATCTTTTCTTAGAAGCCCAGTCTCTTGAATGAGGAAATGTGTCTGATCAGCTCCCAGCCTGCGAGTGTCTTATGGTTGCTGAGCTAAGGGAGAGGAAGGGGCTCAAACCCCAGGGTATTAACGGTACATTGTCCTCTATCATGGAACAGTGGGGCTGGGGTTGTTCCTGTTGTCAACAGCATGAATATTTATGTAAAAGTAAGGGTAGCCCCCATTGAAAAGGATAATGAAAGCCAATACTTAGGTTCAGGTCAGGTTTTGACCAAATAAGTTGAGAAAAATTCAGTTTGCTGAGCTTTTTTGATTTTGGAATTAAGGATAAGGGACTGTGGACCTGTATTCCCTTAGGGATCTCCTTAGGTTTTCTCCAGAGATGCTGTCAGAGAGAACAGAGAGCTCATTTATACACTTTCCCAGACAGACTGGAGGAGAGTTCAAACCTAGCTTACAACAAATAGATGTGTTTGTAAGTAGTGAGGGTTTAGCTGAACGGGGAATTGCAGTTGTAAATGTGTATGTGAAGCCTAATGGCCCCAGAACAAAATTCATGGACTCATAGAACATTGCTCACATGCCTGCTGGTGAGGGGCTGGGTCAGGTGCCAAGGCCAAGGCTGCAATCCCAGCGTGTGACTTGAATGCCGTCTTAGTGGGGCCACATCTTCAAGCTTTTCAGGCTGTCTCTGGGCCTCCGGTTCCCCCTTCAACACCACATTTACAATCACCTTTGTCTGCTAATCCAGCCATTATACTTTAAAGAGCAGGCAGTCTGGAAAGGTTAGATAAAAGGGTAAGGATGGATGATTAAAAGAAAAAATACAAGTCCCTGGATGAGATAGTAGAGATGTCGATTTAGGTCTTAAAAGAAGAACAGCCTTAATATCCAGGAATTCTTGCTGGGACCTGGTAACCTAGATACCACCTCTCAATGAAAATATAGATCCGTTTTTTAGCTGGGCCTCAGTAGCTTTCAAATCACAGCTTCTTGGATTTATTACAGGTCATTAACTACTGTGCTACGACACAGGGAAGAAGTGAGAAGATTACAATAACAGCCAGGGCCTTTGGAAAAGAATTTGGCTGGTCTTTGTTGCTGGGAGTGTGCTGTTAAATCATTATCACCTGTTAATTCTTAGTATAGCTTTGGGGTGGAAAATTATTATACAAGTGGCAGGGATTTTTGCAATTAATTCTGTACAGTCAGTCAGATTTTAAGCAGCTAAGAGTTTGAGGTACATTTCTTAGGGAAATTAGAACTTGGTAGGCGCTGCCCTGATTCAGGACCTGGTATATAATTTATAGTCCACTGCAAAATGAAAATAAAGCCCACCTCTGTGCAAAAATTCATACAGTTTCAAGATGGTGCAACTGAAGAGCATTAAACCAAGTGTTGGGCCCTCTGAGCTTGGGGCCCGGGCTGACTGCAGGGGCCGCACCTGTGAAGCTGCCCCAGGGCCGTCTGAGACTTTGCAGCGGTTCTCAGCCTGTGGGTCTCAACCCACAGAAACTGTATTAAAGGGTTGCGGCATTAGGAAGGTTGAGAACCACTGCTTTAGAGGGAGCAGAGTAGTGGAAAAACCAAGGAGCTGTGTTCTGACCTAGACAAACCTGTGAGCAATTCTTGGTTTTGTATGTTACTGCTCGTTTGACTTTGGGCTAATGAAAAGGGAGCTTCTATTTCCTTCTTTGTGAAGTGAGCTAGAAATACCAGTCCTACAATGATATTGTAAAGATGAAGTGAAGTAAAGTTTGGAGGATGCCAATAAGAACTGAATAAAGCTTAGTTCTCTGTAGCAGGGTTGCCGGTGCCATGACATAGCCTCTCACCCGTGTCTCTTTGGTGCCTACCAGCTTACCTCCAAATGCCAGGGCCTGCATTGCTGCCACCAGAGAATTAATCACCACCACCACCACCCTTGGTCACCTGCAGCCAATTCCCTCGCCCCTCTGAGCTCTGCATCTTACCTGGGCTCCCAGGGTTTCCCCAGTAGGACTGTGCCTTACTCTCTCCAAGGTGGCTGGCTGGATCCCACAGTCCTCACCGGCCACCTTCCCTTTCCTTACCCCTTCTCTTCCCTCTACCGGGGCTCCCTTCACCTGGTCTCAGCGTCTGCTTTTGAGGGAGCACAGTGGATGGAGGCCCTGTCTCTTCTCTTTTCCTTTGTGAAATGGGCGGATGACATGCTAGAAAGCAGTCAACAGGTGTGTTGGCCCCACGGGCCCCTCGATGGAGTCGGTGTTAGAAGGGACACAGGAAATATCTGATTGGATTGTGTCATAGGGGAAGCTGAGAGGGAGGGGCTGTTCCCATGGCCATGACAACGACGAGGGCCTGGGTGCACTGTGTGTGCTTCCTGTTAACAACAAATTCACTGGCAAGTAAATTAGCGTGGCTAGGATGAAGTCCACGAAGTTTGAAGTACCGTGAATACGACGCTGGTCTGTCCCTTCCTCCCATCATTGACAGAGCACCTAGATTTCAGCTAGAGATGAGTGAAAATGAAGATGTAATTTTTTTTTTTTTTTTACCCTCATTCACTTTCTTGAAATGCCTGAATTCTATCCTGGGGCCCTGGTTAAAAATGTCTGTCTGTCCTGGCGTCCCCTTTGTCCAGTGTTGCCACCCATAATGAGAGTAATTGTAACTCTGTTTTCCTTCTACTGCTGCAGAACTGAGGCTGATCTGAGTTTGTCGCAGGTCTGTCTCCACAGCCGTCACCTGAGGACACACCAGGATTGTTCTTGACCATGGCAACAGGGCTTGGCTTCCGCCTTCAGTTACACAAGTTACAAGAGATAAAATATGTATCATGCTTGTTCTTTAGGAGGTCAAACCAGGTCACCATCCCGGAATGTAATTCTGTTAAAAACTAAGATCGCCCATGAGGAAAACCCAACTTTCACACTGGCGAACATATGGGCTGGCTTGAAATCGACAAACAATTGTATCCCACCCCCATTTGGCTTTATTTCAAGACAGAAGATGAATTAGATACGGAGCAAAATGATTGGCTGTGTGAAACATAGATGTTCTTGAAGCCAACAAATAATACAGGAGGTGGAGAAAAGCTGCAGACAGACCAACAAAAAGTGACAAAAGCCACCCCACTGGGGAAAAGGTCAGAGGCAGAAAGGGATGCTCAGTCCCAGAGGCAGAATCAATCTCCAGGGGTGCTGGACTTGGGGTAGGAAGGAGGCTGCTGGGATCGGCGGTGCTCTTGCCCACATGTTGATTGTTCTTTTTACGTGCATTCCTGCTGACTCCCCACTTTCCCCTTCCTGGGGCTCACAGTGCCCTACACTGTCCTTTTTCACGTATGGCACATCCACCAGCAGGACGCCAGGGGAGAAGGCCCTGTGGTCCCTGCCCTTGAAGAAGGTGATGGAAAGGAAATGATTCAGTTTCAAATCCTTTACTTCATATCTGGGGAATTAAAATGAACCATAAACCTGGCTGAGTCTCACCTTCCTCACCTGAAAAAATGAGAATAAAGCACCCATCTATTTTAGAGAATCATCTGAGGATTAACCTGTGTGTTCTTATGCCTCTGCCATCCCTGGCGTGGAAGGGACACAGGTTTTGGAGTGGGATGGGCATGGCATGCTACCTAATCTCTCTGAACTTTAGTTTCTTTGGCTGGAAAGTGGGGATAATAATATCCACATTGTAGGTTTGTCGTGGGGATTAAATGTGATAGAGAATGTTTATCAACCAATGCCCTGGCCTGGAACAGGCACTCAGTGATTAAAATGAAGAAAGAAATGTTGGTCATTGTTACAGTATTTGCTAAGCTGCCTTGGTTTCTCAAATGTAACCATGTCCAGACAGGTTTTAAGAGGTGTAGATTGGTGATCAGCCAGCTGACAGCCCAGCCACCCACACTGTCTATTTTAAGGCAGCAACTTGTAGCTTCCAGAAGCCCCACTTTTGGTTTTGAATATTTTTGGCCATTCGAACTAGAAATAGGTCTTGCCACCATCACCACCCCCTCCGCTGGCCTGGGAACTCGCTCCCCCACCTTCCACAGAAAGCAGGGGCAGGTGCTTGTCATGCTCTCAAACTTCACCCACAGGAAGGGCCACCCAGGCACCTGACCTCAGTGGCTGAGTGAATCCTTTGGCAGCACAAGTGGGCCAGACTGGGGCTCCTCACAGAGCGGGCTCGCTCGCACTTGCACCTCCGTCTGAGCCCATTCCTGGATTTGGGAGGGTTGTTCCAGGAGCACCCCCCACACTGTGCAGGTTGGGCCTGCGCCCTGGGAGACTGAGCTGGCAATTCCCAAGGGGAGGGAGACTCCAGGGAGTCTTCCCTGGACACCACACCCTCCTGCCACTGTCAAAAGGGGCGCTGGCCTCACCCTGATGAAGAGTTCATCCTGTGAACTCTCCGAGAGGTGGGAGGTACAAGGGCTGGGAGGTCATGAGAAAAGATGATACTGAGGGGCAGGTGGCACATGTCTGCAGCCCTGGAAGCTCTCAGTCGTCACCTGTTTAACAAATACATAAAACACCGAGCGAGGCAGTGCTCTGAATAATTTATAGATATTGACTCCATGTTTCCTTGAAATCATCTCATGAATGAAATACTCTTATCATCTCCATTTACATTTAATTTTCTTATTGCTGCTTACAAACTATCCATGGTGGCTGAAAGTCACAACATTTAGTAATTTTCCTTACTTTGTGGGCCAGGCAGCAGGTAGCTGTCTTTGTGCTGCATGATGGGCGGGGACAGCCCACACGGCTTTCTCACCTGTCTGGGCTGTGGCTGGGATGGAGGAAGGCTGAGTCCAGCAGGGATGCTGTGTCTTTGTGGTCTCGTGTGGCCATTCCATGGTGGCTGTCCACGCAGTCTCTCCAGAACGGCAGCCTGACGTCATGCGTGATGACTCAGGGATCCCCAAATCACAAGAGCAGACATTATCAGGTCTCCTCCGACCGAGGCCTGGCACTGAGTGCACCTGCTGGCTGTGTTCTGCTGCTAAGGTTCAGCTGAGCGCCACTCAGACAAAAGGCGGAAGGGCAGGGTCTAAAGGTGTGATTACCAGGTGAGGGGGCACACTGGGGCCATCTAGGAGACCAGTGGCCACCTCTCCATGTTCCTCAGCTGTGAGAATGGTTGAGAACAAACCTGCATGCCTGTGTTTAACCTACACAAAAACTTTCTCAAGAGTTTCCAAGGTGAACTTCATTGATAAACTCATGACAGCTCCAGCTGCCCCTAAAGCCCCTGATTAATGACTGTCACAGACTGAGAGCCGGTGGAAATGGCAGACATGATGATCAATCATCTCCGATTCTGTTCGGGCCCTATGAGAGCCTCGTCTGCCTGAATGACAGGGTCGAGATAGGCTTTCGGAGCATCAGAGCAGGAAAGCAGTGAATTACCAGGGTGAGTCAATAACAAATTGTTCCTTTCCCCCCGTTAGTAAAGCCTGCTCCTGATAAACACAGGGGATGCTCTGATAACACTCTCTGCCGTCCTGTTCTTCCTCATTACAGCTGAGGACCAGATGCTTTGGGGCCTTTCTGGGTGCAGAGCAGAATATTGATACTTGGCAAAAGAAAGGACTGTGCACTTTGTCTTTTTGAAAGGTGCGGTGGGAGGAGGGTACCCAGGCGAATGTAGGACAGGCTGGGTGTGACTTGCAAACAGGAATGGGAGGAGGTCACAGGCCGTCTGTGTCCCGGGGCAGCATTTCAGAGACCATGTGCTTAATACCAAAGCTCCAAAGATGGGAAGAAGTACTTCTCCAGCAGAAGGAAGGGGTCCATGAACAGTAAGTTTGGGAAAATCACACATCCTAAGGCTTTCTTATAGCACACCTGCCTGCCGTCAAAGGCTCTGAGAAGGCCTGCAGTTAGGGAGCATGTCTAGCTCTGTTTAAACTAGTAGTTCTCAAACTTACTGATAGATCCTATTTTTCTTCTCCAAGATAAGTTTCAAGCAGGCGTTCTGAGGAGCACACTTTGCAAGGGCTTCCTTAGGAAAGCCAGCAGGGGCCGAGTGCTGTTATCAGACCCAGAGGGAAGAGCGAGGCCCTGAAAAGGTGCTGAGCTGAGGGGTAGCAGCAAGGTAGGGCCTGAATGGATGGAATGGTGGGGGAGGGGAGAAGCCAGGGCACATTTCAAGAATTGGCCTGGCACTCCTGCACTTTCTTGTCCGATGTCCCAGGGTGGTCAGCCTGGTTTTGAGTTCAGAGTTATTTTGAACAGGCCATGTTGCCTCCAGTGAGTATGGGACTTGGGGTGGGCATTTTTACTTTTACTCTGACCTCCAGTCTTCAAGAGATTGAGCAGAAGCCAACTCTGTAGCCTCTGCCAAGTGGTCCAGGCAGGCCTCACAGTTTGCTATGTGAGATCTGGTGTATACTGCAAAGGTATATATTCCTGCACTGTGTGTAACTGACAGGGCATTGCTTTAAAAACTGGGAGATAGGAAAGAAAAAGAAGAAGGCAAGAGAGAAGCGATGAGAGAGGGAAAAGAGAAAATGATTACTCTACTTTTCCAAATACTCCTTTGCCAGAATGGTAAAATGAGTTTAGCATATATATCTAATGTGCTTTTTTTCTTAAAAAAAGACAACTTATATATTTATTAAATTAATAGATTTCTGATAAATTGTGGTCTATGTACACCATGGAATATTATGCAGCTTTAAAGAAAGATGGAGCTTTACCTCTTTCATGTTTACATGGATGGAGCTGGAACATATTCTTCTTAGTAAAGTATCTCAAGAATGGAAGAAAATGTATCCAATGTACTCAGCCCTACTATGAAACTAATTCATGGCTTTCATAGGAAAGCTATAACCCAGTTATAAACTAAGAATATGGGTGAGGGGGAGAGGGAGGGGAGGGAGGAGGGAAGTTGGGCAGAGGGAGGGTGATTGGTGGGATTACACCTGCGGTGCATCTTACAAGGGTATGTGTGAAACTTAGTGAATGCAGAACATGATTGTCTTAACACAATAACTAAGAAAATGCCAGGAAAGCTATGTTAACCAGTGTGATGAAAATGTGTCGAACTGTTTATAAAACTAGTGTATGGTGCCCCATGATCGTATTACTGTACACAGCTATGATTTAGTACTACTACTAATAATAATAAAAGAATAAGTTGATAAAATGAAAAAAAATCCCTGAGAGAGTCAGTACACAGTATCCAAATTAGGTCAAAACATGCAAAAGACACCCCGTTTCCTCCAATGCCCAATTACATTCTTAGAAGGATACGAGTCTATGATCTACTTGCTATGATCCTGAGTATAAATAGTATTAGGTACCAATATAGTGAATGATCAAATTATGTTATTTAAAATTCTTATTTTCCTGCCATGGGATTGATTTTTCAAAAATATATTGTTAATTTTCTTTCAAAAAAAAAAAAAGATTTCTGAAATGAAGAAGAAAGCTAGTTGGTTTAATTGTACCTTTTTAAAAAAATCCTGCGACTTTTCCAACTGCAAATGTGATATAAGAATCCTTCTACTGTTTACCTTTTGCTAAGATATTCAAGTGAAAATTGGTTTGTGAATGTGCTTTGTAAACTGAAAAATGCTGCCCATATTTAAGGAATCATTATCTAACTGTCGTGACTAACATCTTGGTACTAATTAAAGGTTTGTATCCCCCACCCCCCCATACCAATTCCTATGTTGAAGCCCTAACCTCCAATGTACCTGTATTTGGAGATAGAATTTTTAAGGATATAATTAAGGTTACAGTCATAAGGGTGGATCCTAATCCAATAGGGCCAATGCCCTTATAGCAGTGGTTCTCTACCTTCCTAATGCTGCAACCTTTTAATACGGTTCCTGTGGGTCTCAACCCACAGGTCGAGAACCTCTGCCTTATAAGAAGAGGAGACCCCAGAGTCTCCTTCTCCCTTTCTTTCTCTTTCTGACGTGTGAGGACACAGTGAAAGGATGCCTGCCTGTAAGCCAGAAAGAGAGCCCTAACCAGGAACTGAATCAGCTGCCACGTTGCTCTTGGACTTTACAGCCTTGAGAACTGTGAGGGCGAAAAATGTTGTTTCTGGGCCACCCAGTAGTTTGTATTTTGCTAGGGTAGCATGAGCTGACTACGATACCCTTTCAAAAGAAAACTTTCTTTTCAACACTTGCCAAGGTCTGTATCCCCATCAAGGAAGAGTGAAGGATCCTTCTGGAAGACTCAGAAATATCCAGAGGAAGCAGATCACAGTTCTAAATCCCAAGGAGAATAGATCTGTTCACAAACTGGGCCCTCTTTGCAGCCCTCTGTGGCTGTCATCCACAAAGCCTCTGGTCACAGGAACTTGAATTATTTTCTGCAGATGTGTGACACTGCATGACATCTGATGAGTTATTTAATTTGCTCTTCAACTCTCCCAAATGAGTGTGGAGTAGACGGTGGCTCAAAGTAGTGACATGTGAGAGTGGCTCAGCAGACGAGCAGCTTTAGCCAACTACCCCTCAGTGGTTATCATTAAGGTCGTTTGCTGAGGGCCTTGATTAATAGTTCTATTAATAACTACTATAAATAAGATCTTTGGCACATCTCCTACATGCCCAATGAAATACTAATCACTTTTACATGTTCTGTTTCACTTAATCAAGTGTAATCACCTCTTCCATTTATAAAGTAGATTTGCCTACCCTAAATAATCAATGATCAGTGGTTGGTTTAGACTCAACCACTATATATTTTAGCATCTAACTTCTTAGTTAAATGTTCCCATGTCATAAGGCACCATTTTCCCTCAGGGATGAAAAACATTTTGCCAAGGCATGTGAAGGAAGAAGTTGGTTTATATGCTGGATCTGTCTGATTCTGGAATGAAATCAAGTTTTCTTCGTTAGAAACACACTTGTGTATATGAGCTATTTTTTGGCACTGGGCTAGGCAGTGGGAATGTACAGTTTATGAAGATAGTCTCAAATAGAAATATACATTTTTTAATTTAAATTTTTTGCTAATCATGGTAGTAACACAGATAAAGGAAAAGCCAGTGCCCCTGCTGTACTCACCCTGTAGGTGTTATAAGCCTTTACAAGGAGTTGCAGACTCCTTTTCTCTGCAGAGCAACCACTTCTAAACCTTTTAGCTATTTCTTTGGTGTTTCTCATACTATTTCTAAATAATATGTTTAGTCTTCTATTTATCTTTATTTTAATTGTCAAGTGTCACACAAATACAGGGAACTAGATGTGTAGAGTAACAAACTAGGAGGAAATTACTCTGTACCCCTTCCCTTGTGTAAGGGGTAGAAGCTGAAGTCACCCCAGATGCCTCCCACAGGCCCCTCCCACTCAGAGCCACTTCTCCCCAAATTCTATGGTTCCGTTATGGCCCTCACTCCTTTATTTTTCATTATAGTTTTGTCACCCAAATGTTTACTTTATTTATGAGCATGGTGTATTTTTATACCTCTTATAATCTATAGGCTCCTCTTATGGGCTGAACTATGTCCCTTCCAAATTTATGTGTTGAAGTCCTAACCCCCAATCCTTCAGGATGTGACTGTATTTGGACATGGGGCCTTTAAATTGGTGATCAAGTTAAAATGACATCCTTAGGGTGGGCCTCGATCTAACGTGGCTGGTGTCCTTATGGAAAAGGAGATTAGGACCTAGACAAGCACAGAGGGACAACCAGAGAAGACACAGGGTGACAGTGGCTGTCTGTCTACAAGCCAAGGAGAGAGGCCTCTAAAGAAACCAATCCCATCAGCACCTTGATCTTCAACTTCCAGCCTCCAGAATTGTGAGGAAATAAATTTCAGTTGCTGAAGTCATCCGGCCTGAGGAAGTTTGTTTTAGCAGCCCTAGGAAACTCCTGTGCCCCCTCTCCACCTTCCTGCTTTCCCTGTAATTTCCTTGTGGGAGATTCCAGGCTATTTGTTCTGTCGGGTTTCCCATCTGGTTTTTGAGCCAATTGCATTCTTGTAAACTGACACATAGATCTAGAACTTGATCCTGTGAAATTTGGGGTTTGTTTGGGAGAGGTGGAGGAGGCAAAACCATTTCTTTGGTAGTCTTGTGTTCTTTCACCAAGAGGCACACAATGTCCCGTTGTCTCTCTTTGAGGGATGTTAGCAGCCATTAATGCTCAGGGCCTATTTATTACACATTGTAAAATGGTGATATTAATATTTTGATTTTGTCTTTCTTCATTTATTTGTTGAAATACTTGTATAAAGGGAATATTTGTCTCATATAGTTTTTACCTAGAGGTATAGTTTATTAAAAAGTTTATTAAAAAGAACAATTTCTTTTTTTCTCTTTATTTGGTTGTTTTCAAACTAAAGAATTGGTTCTAAAGAAGCCTCTAAAAGTAATTCATTTTGTGGAGACTAGGATCTCATTATGAACTTGCAGATATAAGTCTGTGTTTCATTTTACTAAATTTATCTTTCTTACTGATGCTCAGATTGTTCTGTCTCTGGACACTTGCCTCCTGCGTCCTTTGATATGACCTGGTAGAGGTCACTTTCTTTCTCTCTGGCACCAGGACATCTTTCGGATTCATCTTGAACTTTTTCTTACTCGGATCTGGAATTAGCTATTTCCCCAAGATGCCCTGGTTTGTGTTTGTTTTTAGTGAGAAATAATATTTTAAAACTATACACAGCCTACAGACATATTTTGAAAAAATGCTCATCATACTTAATCATCACAGAAACGCAAATCAAAACTACTTTGAGATATCATCTAACTCCAGTAAGATTAGCCCATATCACAAAATCCCAAGACCAGAGATGTTGGCGTGGATGTGGAGAAAAGGGAACACTTCTGCACTGCTGGTGAGATTGCAAACTAATACGTTCCTTTTGGAAAGATGTTTGGAGAACACTTAGAGATCTAAAAATAGACCTGCCACTTGATCCTACAATTCCTCTACTAGGTACATACCCAGAAGACCAAAAGTCACATTATAATAAAGATATTTGTACCAGAATGTTTATTGCAGCCCAATTCATAATAGCTAAGTCATGGAAGAAGCCCAAGTGCCCATCGATCCACGAATGGATTAATAAATTGTGGTATATGTACACCATGGAATATTATGCAGCCTTTAAGAAAGATGGAGACTTTACCTCTTTCATGTTTACATGGATGGAGCTGGAACATATTCTTCTTAGTAAAGTATCTCAAGAATGGAAGAAAAAGTATCCAATGTACTCAGCCCTCCTATGAAACTAATTAATAGCTTTCATATAAAAGATATAACCCATTATAACCTAAGAATATAGGGGAAAGGGGAGGGAAAGGGAAGGGAAGGGGAAGGTTGGACGGAGGGAGGGTGATTGGTGGAATTACACCTATGGTGCATCGGTGTGTGCCACACCTTCTGGGGGCAAGACATGATTGCAAGAGGGATTTTACCTAACAAATACAATCAGTATAACCTGGCTCATTGTACCCTCAATGAATCCCCAACAATAAATAAATAAATAAATGTTTTAACACAATAACTAAGAAAATGCCAGGAAGGCTATGTTAACCAGTATGATGAAAATATGTCAAATGGTCTATAAAACCAGTTGATGCCCCATGATTGCATTAATGTGCACAGCTTTGATTTAATAATAAATAAATTAAAACAAACAAAACCTATGATGTGGTTGTTGGAGATGCTGCTTACTATGAGGTGGGTCATTGTTGTTAGGCCTTCTCTTTGCATATATCTAGAGCACATACATGTACACACATACACATCCACACGCATGTGCACACACAGGCACACACATGAGTCCATAGTGATACTGCTTCCCCAAGTTCAAATTCACAATTCCAGGCTGCTTCTGTAACTATATCCTTGTTTTATTTGCATCCCCTTCCTTTTCGTTTTCACCCAAAAAATCATGCTTCCCAAGGCCCCCAGAGACAAAAAGTATTGGAATATCACATAATTACTCATTTCTTTATCCCACATTCACACAAAACATTCTTAAAGTAGCAATACCAAAAGCATCATCAGTAAGATTACTAAAAACGTTTTAAAAAATATTTCATATAGCGAAGGTGGGGAACCCATGAGCTTCGAGGTCCTTTTTACATGAGGCCTTTTGACTGAATCCAAATTTTAGAGAATATTCTTATTTTTATTAATAAAATTAATTTTGTTAATATATATATTTTTTAAAATTATAGATATAATTTAATACATAATGAAATTATGAACTAGTAAATTAGAATATATGTATTTATATACATATACATATGCACACCCACAATGTCAACAGGAATTTTGTACCAAAAAAAGGGTACTTTTACACAAGTAGAGAGTAAAATGTATAGTGATATTTTTAAAAAGTTCCATTTTTATTTTAAAAATGAGTGCACTTAAAATATCAGAGAATAAGGAAGTTTCAATGAGATAAACCTCCTTATTGGCCAGCACAATTAGAACATTAGTAAGCCATAAGGGCTAAACTGACAGCTGCTACACTTATGATTCAGTCCTAATGTCTTCTGTCTGACTGGTGCTACTATTACAGGAGTCTGGTTGGTGAGCGTTTATGGGTGTTGAATACACCAATCTGTTATCAGCTTTTAACAATGGTACACTGTTTCTTTTTGAAGTAGGATTTGTGAATAGTTGCACAGCTTGACAGTATTCTTTAATTCTGTCTGCTTAATAACCTGTGTCAAAGAAGACCAAGGGAATGCTGAAGGAAGAAAAACAGATTTTTTCAATGAGGATTGGGAAGTGCAATATTATCTTGTTTCTGCTATGCTAAGATGATTTGCTTGCTTGGTGATACTGTAATATCAACATTAAAGAAATTCAAGGCTTTTCAGCATCATAACACTCAAAAGGATCAAAAGTATTTTAAATTAGAGGGAGAAGCATGAAAGGTTGCACTGTAGAAATGAAAAGATGAACAGCAAAAGCAAAGACACTTCTTTCAAGCAGCAGTAAAGGCTGGATATAATGCCATAGAAATGACTTATAAAGTAGCTTATATAGTTGGGGAAAACGGGAAGCCATTCAAGGATGTTGAAATTGTGAAAGAATGTATTGCCAAAGTTGTAGGATACTTAGACCCCAATAATGTTTCAAAGTATAAACAGCTGCCTCTTTGAGGAGAACCACAACTGATCAGCAGCGTGAATTAGCTCTCAACTTAACAGATCAACTTCATGTAATATTTCAAAAGGAAAATATATATTATTCAATTGCTTTGGATGAATCAACTGTTACTACTTCATTTGGGTCATAAGAAAAGATTTTCTTTGCTATGAAGAGTTACTTTGGACACGCTTGTAAATAGAACATGGAGAATCGTTATCTTCAACAACTTTCAAGATAAATGTGAAGTTGGACTGAATTTGGTAAATTTAATTAGTGATACAGACCTGCATTTTCCATGACAGGAAAACATTACGGGTTCATTGTACAGGCACAGATGCTCTTATTTCTTTTCCTTGCATCTTTTATAAGCAAAATCTTTGCATGAAAGCTACCAAGTGACACTTTGCAACAAGTTATAAGTAAAGTAATAGGTACCGTTAGCTCTATTCATGCAAATGCAACACGGTATTGTCAGTTTTGTAAGATGCTAAAGTTGAACCATGAGGTATTCAGTGCAGATTTTCCATCTCATTCTAATGCTCATTGGCTATTGCAGGAATAGGTGTTAGCCCACATTTTATCTCTCTGAGAACAGATAGTTAAATTTTACAAAGAACAGAGTCAGCAATATGAATATTGAAAGAAGATTTCTACGGGAATGCAGAATTTCTGTGTGATATTATGTCATATCAAAATGACTTGAATATTTCTTTGCAGGGCAAAACTAAGTCTATATGATATGTGGCAAAAACAAAATCTATGCATTTCAAAAAAAGCTATTTTTTTTCAAAACACTTCTTCAAAAGAAAATTTCAAATAAACGTTTTCCCCAGTTAGCAAAAGTCATTGGTGAGCAGGATGATATGTTTGACTCACTTGAAGAATCCACAGCTGTTATAGACCTATTAACTGGAGAATACAATGAAAGGTTCACCAACTAAGAACCATGACGTCACATTCAAATTAGTGTTTCAGATTCACCAAGTTGATACCACCAAGGAACCTGAAGAACTACACATGGGATAGATAGAGTGTCAGTAGATGACATTTTAAAGTCATTATTTGATACTAAGAAACATCCAATTAAAATATATGGAAAAATCCAGCGTATCCAGCAACAGGTCCGAAAGATGTTTTCTTACTTCTCGACTGCTTACTGTAGTGAATCTACATTCTCCTAACTAACCCAAATCAAGACACCCTAAAGTTACAAATGACCAATGCCCACCTAGAAGATCCACTGAAACTGCAGACCTCATGCTATAACCAAATACTCAAACGCATTCTAATAAAAGCAGGCACAACAAAGTCATTACAAGGTTAGTTCACTTTAAAATTAATAGTTTTCATTTTTTGTCATTATTAAGTACACAGTGGTTAGATGTTTACAAAACAATGTACTTTTTTTTTTTTTGAGGTAGAGTCTCACTTTGTTACTCTTGGTAGAATGCCATGGCATCATATCTCACAGCAACTTCAACTCTTGAGCTTAAGCAATCCTCTTGCCTCAGTTTTTCATTTGAGTAGAGACAGGACCTCACTCTTGCTCAGGCTTGTCTCAAACTTGTGAGCTTGAGCAATCCACCCACCTCGGCCTCCCAGAGTGAATGATGTACATTTTAAAGTATATCTAATTGAAGTTTCTTGAATGCAGCCTTATTTGATTACAGCTAAATTAATGCAGCTTTCCAACATGAAAAGGTCCCCCACCCCGGCATATACTCTTCTAATTCTCCTGTTTTTTGTTTTTTTTTTTAGTTGCAATATAGCTGTCTTATCAGAGAAAATAAAACAACTTACTTTGTTCTCTTCTTTATTCCCTTATTTAGTCTTCTCCATACAAATATGCAGAGGGTGCCAAAAAAATGTATACACATTTTAAGAAAGGAAAAAAATCTATATTAAATTTATAACACATTTGACTTTTTGCAATTACAAGAGGTGCTAACAGGGGGCTTATCTCCAGCTCTTATTATCAGTACATATTGAGTATTACAATTTTAATAACAGTTATTTCCTTCCTTAAAATATGTATACACTTTTTTTGCACCTTCCATATGTTTAATGCTCACAATGACATCTAGCCGTTTAGTATTCTAACCTTATTCTTTAGTAAATTCTTAAGGAAGTGCCCAAGAGAATAATATTTCTTGAGCTATTGTATATAGAAGTCAATTTGTCTTCAGCCTTCATACTTGGAAGTTAGTTTGACTATATATAAAATCTTTAGCTCTTATTGTTTTTTCCTTGATAATTTCAAATATGCTGCTCCATTTAGTTTTGCCAGTCAGTATTTATATCAAAATATCTGATGACAATATGATTTTGATACCTTGTAATTCACTTACTATTTGTTTTTCTTGGAATATCCAGGTCTGGTTATGACCAATCTAAGCTAAGTTTCTTAATTAAATGTGCTTCTTCCTCTCTCTCTATGTATAGACATGTATACACATACATGTGTTTGTACGTGTACAATTTCAAAACCATTTCTTGCATTATACTTCTTAGTATTTGTTGTGTTCCTTATTTATTTAGGTTTTTGGTCTTTGAAGTCTCCCATTACACATATGTTGGATCATCTTTGCCTGTTTTCTGCATTTGTTTATTACTTTTTTCATTAATTTTTTTTCAAAATCTCCTACTTTTAGTATTATAGTTCCCTTAGGGCATTACTTGCTGTGTTTATTCACTTTTAGGCTCTTTCTTGTTTCTAAAATAAGTTTTTTAACTGTGTCATTTTTTTCCTCTGAATCCTATTACCTCATTTTATTATTATTTTTTTCTAATTCTGGAGGGTGTTATTCTCTCATATGTTACACAACTTCTAAATATATTTTAGCTCCTTCTAAGGTATTGTGTTATAATGCTCATCTATTTTGTGAGCTTGCCTTTCTGGTATGCTTTTATTATTCTTTATTGAAAGTTATCTTTTCTGCTTTTCCTCCCCCCCCCATGACCTTAATTGTCATTAATTGTCCTCATATCAAGATTGAGTACATAGGATTCATGCTTCTCCATTCTTGTGATGCTTTACTAAGAATAATGTCTTCCACTTCCATCCAGGTTAATACGAAGGATGTAAAGTCTCCATTTTTTTTAATGGCTGAATAGTATTCCATGGTATACATATACCACAGCTTGTTAATCCATTCCTGGGTTGGTGGGCATTTAGGCTGTTTCCACATTTTGGCGATTGTAAATTGAGCTGCAATAAACAGTCTAGTACAAGTGTCCTTATGATAAAAGGATTTTTATCCTTCTGGCTAGATGCCCAGTAATGGGATTGTAGGATCAAATGAGAGGTCTAGCTTGAGTGCTTTGAGGTTTCTCCATACTTCCTTCCAGAAAGATTGCACTAGTTTGCAGTCCCACCAGCAGTGTAAAAGTGTTCCCTTCTCTCCACATCCACGCCAGCATCTGCAGTTGTGTGCCACAACTTCTGGGGGCAAGACATGATTGCAAGAGGGACTTTACCTAACAAATGCAATCAGTGTAACCTGGCTTATTGTACCCTCAATGAATCCCCAACAATAAAAAAAAAAAAAGAAAGTTATCTTTTCAATAATTTTACATAATACTTGCCTTAATCCATTCCAATGTCTTCATCCAGACTAATGATGACCATTTGTGTGTGTGTGTGTGTAATTAGTTTTCTTGAACAATTATAAGGGTGGCCTGTTCTGAGAGAGTTTTCTAATTTTATGGCTGGAGAGTTCCCTTTTCTATTATTTTTGTGGAAGGTAAATTCACAATCTTCTAAGCATTCCTAGATCTTTTTTCCTTCTCCAATTATATCTAGGCTTTTTTTTTTCCTTTTTTCTTATCAATTTCAGTGTGGGTTCTCCCAGCAGTTTTCCCAGCTTGGAGATTTTTCTTAGAAAACAACTTTGGCTCATTACATCTGAGTGTATGTAGGTTGCAGACTGTTTCATCTAGAGGGACGCAGAGAACAATGTAACCACTTGCTATTAGAGTTTTATGCCCATTTCAGTTCCAAAAATTGGCAACAAATTGGTATCCTGAGATTTTAAGTGAATTCTTGCAGTTTTTGGCCGGGGCTGGGTTTGAACTTGCCACATCCAGTATACGGGGCTAGTGCCCTACGCCTTTGAGCCACAGATGTCACCTTAAGTGAATTCTTGTTGGTTATTTTATAGTTTTCAGGTCCACCACTTGCCACTGCTTCTATCTGCTTCGGATGCTAATAACACACAGGTCTTGAACTGTCCAGGCTTTGTTCCCCTCATTCACCATGTGGGTTCGTGGGGATACCTGTCACCTAGCTTTGTTGTAGAGGTTGCATATAGGGTCTAGCTTTTGCTGTCTTCACTATCCCATGTGTTTTTAAGGGATGATTTGGGAAAATGAAAAGACACACTTATCTCATTACCACCTTCCCTGAATCCTATACTACATTTTGTAGTTTGTCATTTTTAAACATTCACTATTGACTTCTAATTATAGTAGAGAAGAATTTAGCTTTATACAAGCTGTGTCCCCTCACCTGATTTTCCTCACTTCATTCTTCCCAGATCGTTAGTTCACAATAAAGTCAATATTTATTGCTGTAACAATATTGGCTACCACTGAATGAAAAAGTATCTTATGTTTGTATCTTTTGTTATACATATATTTTCCCATGGAAGTAATTCTGGGATTATTAATTATGTTTTTTTATTTCTTTACATGCCCCTGTTCCCAGTTTTACTTGTATCTATTTCCTTCAAGTTCATTATTTTGGTTCTTATCTCTCCTCTTAGAGGGTTTTCTCTGTTCATCTCTGGCTGTTTATATTTAAGAATACAATTAAAAGTAAAAGGGAAATTTCTCTGTGTATTTGTATTGGGAGGAGGGCTTATGCACAAGTAAATTTGTAGTTAACTGACCTTTTCATTGGAGTACCCTGACTGTCAGAATGACTAGGTCTATTCTCTTACATAGGTCACATTTCCCAGAGAAGAACCCTCTGATTTCCTACATGGGAGGTACTTCCTCGGATAAAGGGTCTAAGGGTTCCAAAATTTGGTGTGTAGATCCTTACATAATGCCTCTTTTCAACCTCTCTCCATCACTCTGGCATATGGGTTACAACCTCTTTGGTTCCATTTCTGTAGAACTAACATGGGCTTTGTTCTTATTGCCCATCTTTGTACATTTTTGTATGAGTTCTTTACATATACTACTCCCAATCATCAGTACATTAAATATTACTAGCATTTATTTTTATTTCTTTAAAAAAATAGTTATAAATAGAAGTTGTATTATTTTCTTCCTATAATCCCATCAATTGTCTTGCATATTATTCCCCTGGGATTTGTGCATCTGGTCCCATTGAATAAATTTCTGTGTCAGGGAAGGCTTCTTAGAGTAAGACAGTGGCCTGGTGGAGGGGGGTGTCTCACGACTACCCTCTATGTAGACTTTAATCTTCCTTCCTTTTATTCAGCCTTCTGTCTCACATCTTCCTCCAGGGGGACTCATACCTCTATGTACCAAGTTCTCAGGTGAATGCCTTGTCAGGATTGGGTAGTCCTTGGGGGTGCAGACTCCCTTGGCCACTTGGCCTGCTTTAGAAATTAACTTTATTATTTCCATTGAAAGCCTTTACTAGTTTCTTATCTCTATGTGTTCACACTTTGTAAACTGTTTTTATTGTTATTTTAATGACTTTTTGAGGGGGAGAAAGATTAATGCATGTGTTCCATCTTTCAGAAATGCATTTTAACAATGAATAATAACCATTTAATAATTGACATGAACAAAAAAATATTTAGCATTGGTTGAGTACTGAATGTTTGTGTCCCCTCACAATTCGTATGTAGAAATCCTAACCCCACCATTGATGGTATTAAGAAGTGGGAGAATAATTAGGTCATGAGGCTGGAGCCCTCCTCATGACTGAATTAACGGATTTGTGAAGGAGCCACAAGGAGCTGTCTTGTGTTCTTTTCACCATGTGAGGGTGCAAGGGGAAGTCGTTCATGGGCAGCATACAGGGAGCTGACCACACTGGTACCTGAAGTCAGGCTTACAGCCTCCAAGGCCATGAGAAATGAGTGTCCATTGTTTCAACCTCCCAGTCTATAACACTCCGTTGCAGCAGTCAGAACTAAGAAGACAATATTTGAGCAAGTTAAGTGTTTAACAAATCTCGCCTTCACACAGTGCCCTGTATTTCCAAAGCGCTTCGGGACATGGTTCTTCATTTGAGCATCTCATAAGGTGAGGTGCAGAGAGTAGCAGCAAGGCTGAGGCCTGAAGGAGCCACGTGAGACAGCACAGGGACTGGGGGAGAGACTGAAGCTTATGCAGGATCATCGTGATGGCTGTTTTAATCCCCATGCACTAGCTAGGAACTCTAGGAATATTTTATTTTCCCAAGAACTGTTAGTCTGTGAAATTCAAACACATTGTCTCTTATTGACAGACACTAAAGACCCTCCTATACAGAGGGTACTCCATTTTATATGAGCAGGGACTTTTAGTTGACTATAGAAATGTAAACATGACCCTCTTAATGCATTTTTAACAGCCTCTATTCTGGGCATTGGCCAAAGTTTGCATCCATAACAGCAGCACATTTGCTGTACCGTTCAATTGTTCCCTTAAGAATTATGCTAAAGATGTGACCTTAACCCTGACTGGTTCCTTTATTTCCTTGTTCCTGTGAATTGATTCTCCTGTTTATCATTTCTGAAGTTTGTGTGAAGTGTTATTTACCAGGTTTTAACTGATTAGATTGCCTGCGTCAGCAATTGGGTTATTGGGTTGATCTTTATGCTACCCTATACCTTAACATTCCTTGGCTGCCTGGATGCTAAGCCTTAAAAACACTTTTTGAAAAAAAAAATATATATGACTATTTCCTTTATACTCATTATTAATTGGTTGCATTTATAGCCTGACAGAATATAAATAATCAATTGCGGTTTTCAAAACCATGAACTCCACACCGGCAAATATCAGCTTCGCCAATGCTTTCAATAGCTTGTGTGGTATTTGGTGATGTCTTTGTGTTTTGGCCAAGGTGGGCCCAGCCAGCTTCCCTGTCCCTGTAACCACCTTTCCTCCCTGTCTGGAGTTGCCTCATTCCAATTTGGTTACCTCTTGTGGGCCGGATACATTTAAAGATTAGAAGGATACGGGTGGCGCCTGTGGCTCAAGCAGTAGGGCGCCGGTCCCATATGCCGGAGGTGGCGGGTTCAAACCCTGCCCCAGCCAAAAAAAAAAAAGAAAAGATTAGAAGGGTACAAGTAACTTACATGTTTACTTATTTTGTTGGGTTCAATATCAAATTCTCCTGTTGAATCAATAAAAGAAAGAGAGATGGTGTCACGGAGAGAACGCAAGCACATGTCCCACATCCACCCTTACCAACCATACGAACTTAGATAAGTCAGTTACCCTCTGAGCTTTAGTGTATTCAAAAGGCAAGAGTAATGACACTCATTATTGAGTGGTCCACAAAATCAAATGGGATATTAGAAAGCACACAGTGTGTCTTTCATGTAAAATTAAACACATGCTTATGATAACACAATTCTACTCCTTAAAGATGCTCAAGAGAAATAAAAACTTGTTCACATAAAAGCTTACACACAAATGTCCATACCAGCTTTAATTACTAATAGTCCTGACCAGGGTAATCTCAAGTCCCTCAGAAAGTGGATGAAGACACAGATTATGATATACTTGCATAATGGAACTCTGCTTAATGATAAAGAAAAAATGAACTGTTGATACATGTGTCAACATGGATAACTCTCAAAAACGCAGAGAGGACAAAGACAGATACAGAAGGCCACACGCTGTGTGATGACACACAGAACTCTAGGAAAGACAGACCCAACTAATAGTGTCAAAGTAGGGGTCTGGGATTCACCGGGAAGGGCGAGTGATAGAGATGTTCCCATATCTTGATGGTACTGATGGTTGCATGGGAATGCACATTGGTCAGCATCCATGAACTTAGATGCTTTAAATGTGTGCATTCAGTTGTATATAAATTATATTTCTATAAAGTTGAGTTTAAAAAAGTCTGACTTGGCACCTGAAACATTGTAGGTTCTCAGTAAATGTTGATTCTTTTTTCCTGTTGGTTGGTGCTCAGGGAGGACAGCACTGTGTGGCCTCTGCCCTGGGGCTCACAGTCGTGTAAGTGAGACAGTAACAAAACTGTGAGCTCAAGACTCTCCCTCCTCCCCTCTCCCTTCTCTTATGTGCCGGAGATTGGGGGGGAGGATAGAGGGAGTGAGGTAAGGAGTAAGAGAGAGAAGGAGAGAGATATCTTCCTCTTTCTATAAACCCACCAGTCCTACTGGATGGAGATTCTGCCCTAATGACCTCATTAAAACCTAATTACCTACTAAAAGCTCTATCTTCAAATAGAATCACATTGGGGGTTAGAACTTTAACATACAAAATTTGGTTAGTAAGCATCATTCAATCCTGTGCCTAATATTTTTTTCCCTAGAACGACTGAAGGCTGCTCTGCCTACAGTCTGGCGGTGCTGGGGCCAGACCCCAGGAGCATCCCTCAGCTAAGTGCTTTTGCAAATTGATGTATAATACTCAAGCTCCCTTGCCCCTAGGTGGATAATTGTGAGGGGTATACTTATATGATGTCTCAAAATTCTCCCTTGAGTTAAAGCATCGGTCACCTACTGATAACTAGCTTAATATCACACTTTTAATAAACTGTATCCGTTCCTTGTTATCACTAACCCACTCCCTCCTGATATTCCCTTTACCTGCCAAATGCCACATACACCATTTTCACTTGGACTCTGGTCTCAGGGTCTGATTCTGGGAGAAGTGAAACTAAGATAGTGGTAGATTCTGGGAAATAAAATGGTCCAGACTGGAGGAAAAAAAGTCCAACAAGTATCCATTCATGAAACCCTGAGAGGAGAGTTTAGTTGTGCAGGAGATAGTGATTCTGACTTAGTCATCACAGAAGGTTCTGGGAAGAGGTGGAGTTTGAAATGGGTTGTCAGGCCAACTCTGACAGGCCAGTCCTAGGGGGCTCCCACTGGTCATCTGGAACGGAGCAAGACTCAGGACCTCATGGTTTAGGGAAGAGTGAGATGACTAACAGACAAAGCACTTGTCACATTATTCTGTGATTTGATTCAACATCTTCTAAGAGTTTGGATTGCCCAGAATAGGCTCTCTAGTGTCTGGGGTCCAGAGAGAGCCCTCAGTGCAGAGCTCCAATGAGAAGAAAAACTGAGCTTTTGAAAAGCTCTCCTTGGGCACTGCTCCAAAATTCAAGACAGAGACTACAGTCTTGTTTGAAGCGCTTTGATAAATTCATGTTCAGCACTTGATTTAGACTTTGCAGTGCTAATATTTTGTACATTGGGCCAATTCTCTGGTGATTTTAATATTTCATTTATTGACTGATTTAACTTTTAATAGTATCCAAAGCCATCTCATTAGATTACTGTGCTAAAAGAGTGCCTCTGTAATAGTTACCCCGTTGTTCGAGTAAATTCAATTTGGACAGATGTAGCCCAAGGCAAAAGAGAATTGTAACCTCTGAAATATTTCCATCCTGTATTCCAAACAAGCTTGAGCTTCTCTCCATGTAAGACTTGAACATGACAGACAGATCTTTAAAGATCTTGGAGGACCAGGCTAAAAATATGATCTGGACATGGCTAATGGTCATTGCCACATTATACTGTACCTGTGTCCTGTGTCCCTGTCACAGCCACATTCAGGACACTCTCAGAAGATGTGATAGTGCATGATTAACCTCTGAATCTCTAGTACACCAAGCAGAGACTTATTAAATGTTTCCATTGCACCAGACCTGAAGGTTTGTTTCCAGGCACATGGAGAGCTCTTTCCACGGTCTTGAACTGCTTAACAGTTTTAAACAATGATTTTGATGGAGCCATAGAGGACGTTCTCTGAAATGAAGTTGGGAAGAGCTGTAAAAACATTGGGTGACAGAGTCAGTGTCAAATAGATTGTTCTATGCTGTGACATCCTCAATCTAATACAAAATGTTGCAGGGTAAATGATCCTGTAACACTGGTTGCTCCTGGAATGCAAAGACACTCTTTCTGTATCTTCAGAACCTAGAAGTGTGTGAGTGTGGTTAGAGGGACGACAGGTGGCTCTGGAATGGGTACAGAGTTCAAGTCCTGAATTCCTCCCCAAAGTGTTTCTCCCAGGTGCCCAACAAGATAGGAAAGGCACGACGTGGCATGAAAGAAAACTATTTAAGATATTTAGTTGATGGTCAGTTCAATAATGATGGATTCATGTGTTCCTCTGTAAAACCAAGTTTTCTCTCAGCCATGTGGTGGAAGGAAGCTATGCAGACCATAGAAGTGATGGCTCTGCCCTGTTCCTCTGCCTTCAGTCCCAGGACCTGTGCCAGGCTCCTTGTATTCAACTCTTGAATAAAAACACTCAGGTGCAAAAATACAGCTTCTCTGGGGACATAGAAACATTAATTGGATTATCCATGTCATCTAAAAGCTTTTATTGAGAAGCGTCTCTGTGCCAGGCATCTCAGTGATACAGAGGAAACTAAGACATGGTTTATCTTCCCAAGAAACTTATCTGTAGCATTGGGGAAAGGTAAATGGACTATAACTCAAAGTAAAAGTGCTTAGTAAAAAACTAGGACAGGGTAGGATGCATGGTGAGTGCTCGATGTATGCTTTGTGAATGAATGGAATTCAGCTTTTGTAATTTTAATGTCTAAGAATAACCTCCAAGAGAATCAGTAGGTCAGGCAGTGGGCTGGGCATCTGGTTTTCATGTTCCTTAGGTGGTAATGATGGTGTTGAATATGGAGCTCACGTGTAGGTAAGACATCAATAAAGGTTTTCAGGATTTTGTCAAAGGAAAGAGGGGAACTTAACCTGTGGTTAAAGGAGGACATTCTAGACTCAGGGACAGCAGGACTGAAGGTGCAGAGGGCGGCTTAAAACCATGGCTGTGTTGGCACAGTCATGTGTGAGATGGATTTGATTCCTTAATGGTTATCAAGATGACTCCATTGACTGGTTGACGGAGGAAATCATTCTTCCTTTTCTCTCTTCCTTCTTTCCTTGCTCCCTCCCTCCTTCCATCCTTCCTTCTTCCTTTCTTCCATCCTTCTTTCCCCTCTTCTTTCCTCCTCACTGCTCCCCGTGCAGCCCTCCCAATGCTGTATACCCTGACAAAGAGAATCTCTTTCCTGAATAGTCTGACTAATTTTCGGTATTAGCCCCACAAATTATCAGGCTAGAGAGCAGAGGATAAGATAAAAGTAGATACAAGGAACACATCAGATCTCTTCACCAGATTATTCTTTTGCTCTTTCCAACTCTCCCAAGTTAATCTATGAAGACTCAAGTTAATGGTCTGGGCAAGGGTGTAGGGAGAGCTTTCCTTGGATACTTATAAACCATAGTCCAAGCCAACTTATTCCTCAATGTTGAAAAGAGCTCGTGGTAAAAGCAGTATAAGGTGATGCTGAGTCCCTCAGCTTCATAAAGAACTCACTCTCATCACATCTGCGAGTGCCTGTACTTTAGACACTCACTGTGGAACTGCAAAGCTGGATAAAACATCTGCCTTAGAGGAGCTCATACTGGGTAGGAGAATTAAGATAACAACAGAAATAACTATGCCGTCAGGTGGAGCATGCCCAGCATGGCCCAGCATTTGACACTTATATCTCCTGTGCCCTCTGGCACTGCACAGTAGAAATATGAGAGCACTGGCCTGAGTGGTGAGTGCCTGCAATTCCTGACATCTGTACCACCTCTCCACCTTCTGGGGACAGTCCCAGCCTCTCAGCTCACTACCGGTTCTCCTGAGCCCTCCTGCTCCTGGTGCTTGTTATTGCTTTCCCATTTTTGACCTCACATCTCTCATGATTCTGGGCTTTCACCACCATGGATCACCTTGAGTGATGGCCCCCATGTGTGGACACAGAGGACCCTCCGTTCTCAGAACTGCTGGAGCTTAGAAGGTGGGACATGTATGTGCTGCTGGCCATGGAAGGTAAGGGAAACGGAGCTGACCTCCAACGTGGAGGAAGCATTGTCCATTTGAGCTGGGTGCTGAAGACAGAAAGTCGTTTCACCTTGTATGAGGATGAGCAATGGCCCCCGGAGCCATGACAAGGCATCCCTGGGAAGGCAGTGGAACTGCCCTGTGACGTCTGCCCTCAGAAATGGGGAAAGACCCAGCACTGAAGTCTGAGGTTCACTCTCAAATGTAATTCTATTTCCATTCTCTCTAAGGCAGAAAAATGACTTTCAAGATGACAATATCCTCTCCTTTCTTCTGAGCCCACTCTCGTCTGATTCTGAATGAGTACTAAGAATGCATAAAGAAAAATGTGTCTCTCCAGTCACAATGTAGCTGTGGTCATGGTTTTGATGACACTCCTGCTTTAAGGCTTAATGCAAAGGTTGCCCCTTCATAAGCCCACACCTACCCCTGCTTCACCTCAAATTCAGATGGGATGAAAATTCCAACTCTTTTTACTATGGGTATGTCTGTCTATAATGTATATATATATATATATGCATTACTATATATGTGCTTTATTATTTAATTTATTTATATTAATATAATATATTAATAGGACCTCTGTAAGTGGACCACTTCAGGGACTGTAACAAACTGTTCAACACATGAAGGGTGGTCAACATAAGGAACTAGGTCTACTGTACTGATATGCCCATGTGGTGCATGTCCTGTCTATGAAAATTAGATCAACTCCAAGAGGAGGTCAATGTAGGGAGGAGGTTAGCTGTCGAGATTCTACTGTGTTTATATATGACTATACTACAATCTATATACATTGTATATAAATATATTTGTATATGTAATTTATATATGTATTTCTTTATATAATATACACAAAAATAGAAAATTTAAAGGTTTTGAGATAACAATGAAATAGATAATATCTTGAATTGTTTGGGTTATAAAACCTTCTTTGTTGTCACTTTCTTGCTGCCCCTGAATAATTCTTCTTCTTCTTCTTCTTCTTCTTCTTCTTATTATTATTATTATTATTATTTATGTTGGGGATTCATTGAGGGTACAAGAAACCAGGTTACACTGATTGCATTTGTTAGGGAAACTCTCTCTTACAATCGTATCTTTCCCCCAAAAGGTGTCGCACACACCAAGACCCCACCCCCCTCCCTCCTTCCCTCTCTCTGCTCTTCTTTTCCCCACACATCCCTCCTTCTTTCTCTCTCTGCTCTCCCCTTCTTCACCCCCACAGTGTCCTTAATTGTCATTAATTGTCCTTATATCAAAATTGAGTACATAGGATTCATGCTTCTCCATTCTTGTGATGCTTTACTAAGAATAAGGTGTTCTGGATTGATGCAGCTGAGTCCTGATTAGTTGATATTGTTGAACCCTTATTAACTGGACCAGGATCTACATTATTTCTCAGGATCCTCAAGATATTTTTTGTCTGGATGGACCTTCTGAAGATGGCTGACTGAAACCAGCTTTCCACAGAGGCTCCCGTCAAGAAGGAGAGTTAAAGGACAAAAATTAAGCAAGTAACCTGGTAGATTTGAGCAGCACTAAGAGAGAAGGTTGAAGAACGCACGTCAACCCCCTCAAGGCAAGCTGTGACCACAAGGATACAAATAAAAGCTGAGACTTCAATCCAGAGTATCTGTTTCACTAGGGTGGAACAGAAACCAGCTGAAAACAAGACAGAACCACTTAGACCCATCACACCAGACAGGGCCCCAGTTTCTCAGGCCACAACACTGTACAGGCCCTTGACAAAGTCCCAGGGGAAAAAAATCAAAGGGAGTAAAAGAACCATGGGGCGGAATCAGCGGAAAAGCTCTGGTAACATGAATAACCAGAATAGATCAGCCCCCCCAAGGAAAGATATGGCAGATGTAATTGAAGATCAAATTCATAAACAACTGGATAAGATGTCAGAAATCGAGTTCAGAATTTGGATTACAGACAAGATTAATAAAGTGGAATTAGGAATTCGAGGAGAAATTCTAAAGTCACCTCAAGAATTTAACGAATTAAAGACAAAACCACCAAAGACTTACACACACTGAAGCAAGAATTAGCAGCCCTCAAAGATGTGAAAAATACAGTAGAATCCCTCAGAAACAGAATGGACCAAGCAGAAGAAAGGATTTCTGACATTGAAGGTAAAGCCTTTGAACACTCCAAAATTCTCAAAGAGGAAGAGAAATGGAGAGGAAAAATGGATCATTCTCTCAGAGAGCTCTGGGATAATTCAAAGAAGGTCAATATCCGAATCATTGGAGTTCCTGAAACATATGAAGTGGCCTCACTGGGCACAGAGGCCCTTCTGCATGAAATTATGAAAGAGAATTTTCCAGACATGCCTAGAGATTCTGAAATTCAGATAGCAGAGAGCTTCAGAACCCCAGCATGACTCAACCCCAATAAGACATCCCCCAGGCATATCATAATTAACTTCACTAAAGTTAATATGATGGAGAAAATTCTCAAAGCTGCCAGGAGGAAAAAAACCATTACCTTCTAAGGGAAGAATATTAGAATGACTGCAGATCTCTCTGCTGAAACTTTTCAAGCCAGAAGAGGGTGGGCATCGGCTTTTAATCTCCTAAAGCAAAATAACTTTCAACCCCGGATCCTGTATCCAGCTAAACTGAGTTTCATTTATGATGGAGAAAATAAATACTTTAATGGCATTCATATGTTGAAGAAATTTGCCATAACCAAACCAGCTCTTCAGGATATTCTCAGACCTATCCTCCATGATGACCAACCCAATCCTATACCACAAAAGTAAACTCACTCAGAAACTTCAGATCAAACTCCAATTTCCACACTGGCAAAGGATTAAAAAAAATGTCCACTGGACTTTTAAAAATCGATACCCAAAATTTCACCAGACTTACCAATATTCTCCATCAATGTGAATGGCTTAAACTGTCCTCTAAAGAGGCATAGGTTAGCTGACTGGATACAAAAACTCAGGCCAGATATTTGTTGCATACAAGAGTCACATCTTAACTCAAAAGACAAATACAGACTCAGGGTAAAAGGATGGTCATACAAATTTCAGGCAAATGGTAATCAGAAAAAAGCAGGTGTTGCAATGTTATTTGCAGATACAATAGGCTTTTAACCAACAAAAATAAGGAAGGACAAGAATGGTCACTTCATATTTGTTAAGGGTAATACTCAATATGATGAGATTTCAATTATTTATATCTATGCACCCAATCAGAATGCACCTCAATTTAAAAGAGAAACTCTAACAGACATGAGCAACTTGATTTCCTCCAGCTCCATAATCGTCGGTGATTTCAACACTCCTTTGGCAGTGTTGGATCGATCCTCCAACAAGAAGCTGAGCAAAGAAATCTTAGATTTAAACCTAACCATCCAACATTTGGATTTAGCAGACATCTACAGAACATTTCATCCCAACAAAACTGAATACACATACTTCTCATCAGCCCATGGAACTTACTCCAAAATTGATCATATCTTAGGTCACAAGTCTAAACTCCGTAAATTTAAAGGAATAGAAATTATTCCATGCATCTTCTCGGACAACCATGGAATAAAACTTGAGCTGAGTAACAACAGTAATCTGCATACTCATACAAAAACATGGAAGTTAAATAACCTTACGCTGAATGATAGCTGGGTCAGAGATGAGATTAAGAAAGAAAGCGCCAATTTTTTGGAACAAAACGACAATGAAGACATGAACTATCAGAATTTTTGGGACACCGCAATGGCAGTTCTAAGAGGGAAATTTATAGCACTGCATGCGTTCCTCAAGAGAATGGAAAGAGAGGAAGTTAACAACTTAATGGGACATCTCAAACAACTGGAAAACGAAGAACATTCCAACCCCAAACCCAGTAGAAAAAAAGAAATAACCAAAATTAGAGCAGATATTATTATTTTGCTTTGAAAACAAAAGAATAATACAACAGATCAATAAATCAAAAAGCTGTTTTTTTGAAAAGGTCAATAAAATAGATAAACATTTGGCCAACCTAATCAGGAAAAAAAGAGGAAAATCTCTAATCTCATCAATCAGAAATGACAAAGACGAAATAACAACAGACTCCTCAGAAATTCAAAAAATCCGGTCCACATTTGGGAGGCGGAGCAAGATGGCGGCCGAGTAACAGCTTCCTTGCATCTGGGCACCATGAGTCTCGGGAGATAGGACTCCAGGCATCTCTGGCTGGTGGGATCTGCTTATCATCACCCCTGTGAGGATACAGGGAGTCAGCAAGAGACTTCTGGACTCCAAGAGGAGGACTAAAACAGGGGGAAAAGGGCAAGTGGTCGCGTGTGTTCAATCTGTCTAAACCCGCCCGCAACTTCCACAGGCACGAGAACTTAAAGAGCAAGAGGAAGTGAAAGGAAAATTTTGGCAAGGAAACAGATAAAAGAAATCACTCATGAGGAAGAATCAGCAGAAAACTCCAGATAACATGAAGAATCAGTCCAGAACGACCCCGCCAAGGGAAGATGAGGTAGCTACTGCAGAGAATTCCACCTATACAGAAATGTTAGGAATGAAAGAAAGGGAATTTAGAATACACATGTTGAAAACAATGAAAGAAATGATGGAAACAATGAAGGAAACTGCTAATAAAGTGGAAAATAACCAAAAGGAAATCCAAAAACAGAATCAAATAAGAGATGAATGATATGAAGAATATAAAAAGGATATAGCAGAGCTGAAGGAACTGAAACAGTCAATTAGGGAACTTAAAGATGCAATGGAAAGTATCAGCAACAGCTTAGACCATGCAGAAGAAAGAATTTCAGAGGTAGAAGACAAAGTTCTTGAGATAACTCAGATAGTAAAAGAGGCAGAAAAGAAGAGAGAGAAAGCAGAACGTTCACTGTCAGAATTTTGGGACTTTATGAAGCGTTCCAACATACGAGTTATAGGAATTCCAGAAGGGGAAGAAGAATGCCCCAGAGGAATGGAAGCCATACTAGAGAATATTATAAAAGAAAATTTCCCAAATATCACCAAAAATACTGATACACTGCTTTCAGAGGGCTATCGGACCCCAGGTCACCTCAGTTCTAACCGAGCTTCTCCAAGACACGTTGTGATGAACCTGTCCAAAGTCAAGACAAAAGAAAGGATTCTGCAAGCTGCCATGAGTAAGCGCCAGTTGACCAACAGTGGCAAATCCATCAGAGTGACCGCAGACTTCTCTAATGAAACTTTCCAAGCAAGAAGACAAAGGTCATCTACCGTCAATCTCCTTAAACAGAACAATTTTCAGTGCAGAATTCTGTACCCTGCTAAGCTAAGCTTCAAAATTGACGGAGAAATCAAATCATTTATGGATATACAAACATTGAGGAAATTCGCCACAACAAGACCAGCTCTACAGGAAATACTTTAACCTGTTCTGCACACTGACCACCACAATGGATCAGCAGCAAACTAAGAACTCAGAAATTGCAGCACAGAACCTAACCTCCACACTGATGCAAAAGATAAAACTAAGCAATGTACTCTCACAAAATAAGATGAATAGAATACTACCACATTATCAATTATCTCAATGAATGTTAATGGCTTGAATTCCCCACTGAAGAGACATAGATTGGCTGACTGGATTAAAAAACACAAGCCATCCATTTGCTGTCTGCAAGAAACACACCTGGCTTCAAAAGACAAATTAAAGCTCCGAGTCAAGGGTTGGAAGACAATTTTTCAGGCAAATGGAATTCAGAAGAAAAGAGGAGTTGCAATCTTATTTTCAGATACATGTGGATTTAAAGCAACTAAAGTCAAAAAAGACAAAGATGGTCACTTTATCTTGGTCAAGAGAAAAATACAAAAAGAAGACATTTCAATTCTAAATATTTATGCACCCAATTTAAATGCTCCCAGATTCTTGAAACAGACCTTACTCAGTCTGAGCAATATGATATCTGATAATACCATCATAACAGGGGACTTTAACACTCCTGTTACAGAGCTGGACAGATCCTCTAAACAGAAATTAAACAAAGATATCAGAGATTTAAATGAGACCCTAGAACGACTGTGCTTGATAGATGCATATAGAACACTCCATCCCAAAGATTAAGAATATACATTCTTCTCATCACCCCATGGAACATTCTCCAAAATTGATCATATCCTGGAACACAAAACAAATATGAACAGAATCAAAAGAATTGAAATTTTACCTTGTATCTTCTCAGACCATAAGGCACTAAAGGTGGAGCTCAACTCTAACAAAAATGCTTGACCCCAACCAAAGGCATGGAAAATAAACAATCTTCTGTTGAATAACAGATGGGTGCAGGAAGAAATAAAACAGGATATCATTAACTTCCTTGAGCATAACAACAATGAAGACACAAGCTACCAAAACTTGTGGGATACTGCAAAAGCAGTTTGAGAGGAAAATTCATCACTTTAGATGCCTACATTCGAAAAACAGAAAGAGAACACATCAACAATCTCACAAGAGATCTTATGGAATTGGAAAAAGAAGAAAAATCTAAGCCTAAATTCAGTAGAAGAAAAGAAATATCCAAAATCAAATCAGAGATCAATGAAATTGAAAACGAAAGAATCATTCAGAAAATTAATGAAACAAGGAGTTGGTTTTTTGAAAAAATAAATAAAATAGATAAATCATTCACCAGACTAATGAGGAATAGAAAAGTAAAATCTCTAGTAACCTCAATCAGAAATGATAAAGGGGAAATAACAACTGATCCCACAGAGATACAAGAGATCATCTCTGAATACTACCAGAAACTCTATGCCCAGATATTTGACAGTATGAAGGAAATGGATAAATATTTGGAATCACACCCTCTCCCTAGACTTAGCCAGGAAGAAATAGAGCTCCTGAACAGACCAATTTCAAGCACTGAGATCAAAGAAACAATAAAAAAACTTCCAACCAAAAAATGCCCTGGTCCAGATGGCTTCACTCCAGAATTCTATCAAACCTTCAAGGAAGAGCTTATTCCTGTACTGCAGAAATTATTCCAAAAAATTGAGGAAGAAGGAATCTTCCCCAACACATTCAATGAAGCAAACATCACCCTGATACCAAAACCAGGAAAAGATCCAAACAAAAAGGAGAATTTCAGACCAATCTCACTCATGAATATAGATGCAAAAATTCTCAACAAATAGATTGCTTATCATCAAAAAAGTCATACATCATGATCAAGTAGGCTTCATCCCAGGGATGCAAGGCTGGTTTAACATACGCAAGTCCATAAACGTTATCCACCATATTAACAGAGGCAAAAATAAAGATCACATGATCCTCTCAATAGATGCAGAAAAAGCATTTGATAAAGTCAAGCATCCTTTTCTAATTAGAACGCTGAAGAGTATAGGCATAGGTGGCACATTTCTAAAACTGATTGAAGCTATCTATGACAAACCCACAGCCAATATTTTACTGAATGGAGTAAAACTGAAAGCTTTTCCTCTTAGAACTGGAACCAGACAAGGTTGTCCTCTGTCACCTTTACTATTCAACATAGTGCTGGAAGTTCTAGCCAGTACATTAGGCAAGACAAGGAAATAAAGGGAATCCAAATGGGAGCAGAGGAGGTCAAACTCTCCCTCTTTGCTGACGACATAATCTTGTACTTAGAGAACCCCAAAGACTCAACCACAAGAACTCCTAAAAGTCATCAAAAAATACAGTAATGTTTCAGGATATAAAATCAATGCCCAGAAGTCAGTAGTCTTTGTATACACCAATAACAGTCAAGATGAGAAGTTAATTAAGGACACAACTCCCTTCACCATAGTTTCAAAGAAAATGAAATACCTAGGAATGTACGTACCGAGGAGGTGAAGGACTTCTATAAAGAAAACTATGAAATCCTCAGAAAGGAAATAGCAGAGGATATTAGCAAATGGAAATACATACCATGCTCATGGACGGGAAGAATCAACATTGTTAAAATGTCTATACTTCCCAAAGCAATCTAATTATTCAATGCCATTCCTATCAAAATACCAACATCGTACTTTCAAGATTTGGCAAAAATGATTCTGCGTTTTGTATGGAGCCAGAAAAAACCCTGTATAGCTAAGGCAGTTCGTAGTAATAAAAATAAAGCTGGGAGCATCAGCATACCAGATTTTAGTCTGTACTACAAAGCCATAGTGGTCAAGACAGCATGGTACTGGCACAAAAACAGACATAGACACTTGGAATCGAATTGAAAACCAAGAAATGAAACTAACATCTTACAACCACCTAATCTTCGATAAACCAAACAAGAACATACCTAGGGGGAAGGACTCCCTATTCAATAAATGGTGTTGGGAGAACAGGATGTCTGCATGTAAAAGAATGAAATTGGACCCACACCTTGCCCACTCACAAAAATTGATTCAAGATGGATAAAGAACTTAAATTTAAGGCATGAAACAATAAAAATCCTCAAAGAAAGCATAGGAAAAACACTGGAAGATATTAGTTTGGGGAAAGACTTCATGAAGAAGACTGCCATGGCAATTGCAACAACAAAAATAAACAAATGGGACTTCATTAAACTCAAGAGCTTCTGTACAGCTAAGGAGACAATAACCAAAGCAAAGAGACAACCTACACAATGGGATAGGATATTTGCATATTTTCAATCAGACAAAAGCTTGATAACTAGGATCTATAGAGAACTCAAGTTAATCCACATGAAAAAAGCCAACAATCCCATATATCAATGGGCAAGAGACATGAATAGAATTTTCTCTAAAGATGACAGACGAATTGCTAACAAACACATGAAAGAATGTTCATCATCTTTATATATTAGAGAATGCAAATCAAAACAATCCTGAGATATCATCTAACTCCAGTGAGAATGGCCCACATCACAAAATCTCAAAACTGCAAATGCTGGCGTGGATGTGGAGAGAAGGAAACACTTTTACACTGCTGGTGGAACTGCAAACTAGTACAACCTTTCTGGAAGGAAGTATGGAGAAACCTCAAAGCACTCAAGCTAGACCTCCCATTTGATCCTGCAATCCCATTACTGGGCATCTACCCAGAAGGAAAAAAATCCTTTTATCATAAGGACACTTGTACTAGACTGTTTATTGCAGCTCAATTTACAATCGCCAAAATGTGGAAACAGCCTAAATGCCCACCAACCCAGGAATGGATTAACAAGCTGTGGTATATGTATACCATGGAATACTATTCAGCCATTACAAAAAATGGAGACTTTACATCCTTCGTATTAACCTGGATGGAAGTGGAAGACATTATTCTTAGTAAAGCATCACAAGAATGGAGAAGCATGAATCCTATGTACTCAATTTTGATATGGGGACAATTAATGACAATTAAGGTTATGATGGGGGTAAGCAGAAAGAGGGAGGTATTGGGGTGGGGCCTTGGTGTGTGTCACACTTTATGGGGGCAAGACATGATTGCAAGAGGGACTTTACCTAACAATTGCAATCAGTGTAACCTGGCTTATTGTACCCTCAATGAATCCCCAAACTAAAAAAAAAAAAGAAAGAAAAAGAAATTCAAATATCCTTAATGAATATTACAAGAAACTTTATTCTCAGAAATATGAAAATCTGAAGGAAATTGAACAATACTTGGAAGCACATAACCTTCCAAGACTTAGCCAGAATCAACTGGAAATTTTGAACAGGCCTATATCAAGTTCTAAAATAGCATCAACCATACAAAACCTCCCTAAAAAGAAAAGCCCAGGAGCAGATGGTTTCACGTCTGAATTCTTCCAAACCTTTAAAGAGGAATTAGTACCTATATTATTCAACCTGTTCCAAAAGGTAGAAAAAGAAGAAAGACTACCCAACACGTTCTATGAAGCAAACATCACCCTGATCCCCAAACCAGGAAAAGACCCAACAAGAAAAGAAAATTATAGACCAATATCACTAATGAATATACATGCAAAAATATTCAAGAAGATCCTAACAAACAGAATCCAGCAACACATCAAACAAATTATACATCATGACCAAGTCAGTTTTATCCCAGCGTCTCAAGGCTGGTTCAATATACGTAAATCTATAAATGTAATCCAGCACATAAACAAATTAAAAAACAAAGACCATATGATTCTCTCAATCGATGCAGAAAAAGCTTTTGATAATATCCAGCATCCCTTCATGATCAGAACACTTAAGAAAATCAGTATAGAAGGGACATTTCTTAAACTGATAGAGGCCATCTACAGCAAACCCACAGCCAATATCATATTGAATGGAGTTAAATTGGAATCATTTCCACTCAGATCAGGAACCAGACAAGGCTGCCCATTGTCTCCATTGCTTTTTAACATTGTAATGGAAGTTTTAGCCACCACAATTAGGGAAGAAAAGGCGATCAAGGATATCCATATAGGGTCAGAAGAGATCAAACTTTCACTCTTCGCAGATGATATGATTGTATATCTGGAAAATACTAGGGACTCTACTACAAAACTCTTAGAAGTTATCAAGGAATATAGCAATGTCTCAGGTTACAAAATCAAAATTCATAAATCGATAGCCTTTATATATACCAACAATATTCAAGTTGAAAAACAGTTAAGGACTCTATCCCATTCACAGTAGTGCCAAAGAAGATGAAATATTTGGGAGTTTATCTAACAAAGGACGTGGAAGATCTCCATAAAGAGAACTATGAAACTCTAAGAAAAGAAATAGCTGAAAATGTTAACAAATGGAAAAACATACTATGATCATGGCTGGCAAGAATCAACATTGTTGAAATGTCCATACTACCCAAAGCAATATGTAATTTCAACACAATCCCTATTAAAGCTCCACTGTCATACTTTAAAGATCTTGAAAAAACAATACTTTGTTTTATATGGAATCAGAAAAAAACCTCGAATAGACAAGACATGACTCAGAAATAAAATGAAGCAGGAGGAATTACGCTACCAGACCTCAGACTATACTACAAATCAATAGTGATCAAAACAGCATGGTATTGGCACAAAAACAGAGAAGTAGATGTCTGGAACAGAATAGAGAACCCAGAGATGAATCCAGCTACTTACCCTTATTTAATCTTTGAGAAGCCAATTAAAAACACTCAGTGGGGTAAAGATTCCCTATTTAACAAATGGTGCTGGGTGAACTGGCTGGCAACCTGCAGAAGACTGAAACTGGACCCACACCTTTTACCATTAACTAAGATAGACTCTCACTTGATTAAAGGTTTAAACTTAAGACATGAAACTATAAAAATATTAGAAGAGAGTGCAGGGAAAACCCTTGAAGAAATCGGACTGGGTAAGTATTTTATGAGGAGGACCCCCGGGCAATTGAAGCAGCTTCAAAAATACACTACTGGGATTTGATCAAACTAAAAAGCTTCTGCACAGCCAAGAACACAGTAAGTAAAGCAAACAAACAGCCCTCAAAATGGGAGAAGATGTTTGTACGTTATGTCTCCGAGAACGGTTTAATAACGAGAATGCACAGAGAAGTCAAACGCCTTAGCAAGAAAAGAACAAGGGATTCCATAGGCTGGGCAAGGGATTTGAAGAGAAACTTCTCTGAAGAAGACAGGCACACGGCCTTCAGACATATGAAAAAATGCTCATCATCTTTAATCATCAGAGAAATGCAAATCAAAACTACTTTGAGATACCATCTAACTCCAGTGAGACTAGCCTATATCACAAAATCGCAAGACCAGAGGTGTTGGCGCGGATGTGGAGAAAAGGGAACACTTTTGCACTGCTGGTGGGAATGCAAATTAATACATTCCTTTTGGAAAGAGATATGGAGAACACTTAGAGATCTAAAAATAGATCTGCCATTCAATCCTGTAATTCCTCTACTTGGCGAATACCCAGAAGACCAAAAATCACTTCGTAACAAAGATATTTGTACCAGAATGTTTATTGCAGCCCTATTCATAATTGCTAAGTCATGGAAAAAGCCCAAGTGCCCATCTATTCACGAATGGATTAATAAATTGTGGTATGTGTACACCATGGAATATTATGCAATCTTAAAGAAAGATGGAGACTTTACCTCTTTCATGTTTACATGAATGGAGCTGGAACATATTCTTCTTAGTAAAGTATCTCAAGAATGGAAGAAAAAGTACCCAATGTACTCAGCCCTACTATGAAACTAATTTAGGGTTTTCACATGAAAGCTATAACCCAGTTACAACCTAAGATTAGGGGGAAGGGGAAAGGAAGGGGAGGGACGTGGTAGGTGGGTAGAGGGAAGGGGATTGGTGGGATTACACCAGAGCTGCATCTTACAAGGGTATATGTGAAACTTGGTAAATGTGGAATATAAGTGTCTTGGCACCAGTAACTGAGAGAATGCCAGGAAGGCTATGTTAACCAGTGTGATGAAAGTGTGTTAAACGGTCTGTGAAGCTAGTGAATGATTCCCCATGATCATATTAATGTACACAGCTGTGATTTAAAAAAAAATTAAAAAAAATAATAAAAAAAAGAATAATGTATTCCACTTCCATGTAGTTTAATACCAAGGCAGTAAAGTGTCCATTTTTTTTTTAAATGGCTGAATAGTGTTCCATGTTGTACATACACCACAGCTTGTTAATCCATTCCTGGGTTAGTGAACATTTAGGCTGTTTCCACATTTTGGCAATTGTAAATTGAACTGTAATAAACAGTCTAGTGCAAGTGTCCTTATGATTAAAGGATTTTTTTCCTTATGGGTAGATGCCTAGTAATAGGATTGCAGGATCAAATGGCAGTTCTAGCTTGAGTTCTTTGAGGGTTCTGCATACTTCCTTCCAAAATGGTTGTATTAGTTTGCAGTCCCACCAGCAACGTAAAAGTGTTCCCTTCTCTCCACATCCACACCAGCATATGCAGTTTTGAGATTTTGTGATGTGAGCTATTCTTGCTGGGGTTAGATGGTATATCAGGGTGGTTTTGATTTGAATTTCTCTAATACATAGGGATGATGAGCATTTTTCATATGTTTGTTAGCCATTCATCTGTCTTCTTATTCTTGTCCGCCCCCCTCTCCCCTCCCTCCCCTCCCTTTCCCCCTTCTCCCTATTCTTGGGTTATAACTGGGTTATAGCTTTCATGTGAAAGCCATAAATTAGTTTTATAGTAGGGCTGAGTACATTGGATACTTTTTCTTCCATTCTTGAGATACTTTACTAAGAAGAATATGTTCCAGCTCCATCCATGTAAAAATGAAAGAGGTAAAGTCTCCATCTTTCTTAAAGGCTGCATAATATTCCATGGTGTACATATACCACAATTTATTAATGCATTCGTGGATCGATGGGCACTTGGACTTTTCCCATGACTTAGCAATTATGAATTGGGCTGCAATAAACATTCTGGTACAAATATCTTTGTTATGATGTGATTTTTGGTCTTCTGGGTGTATGCCTAGTAGAGGAATTATAGGATTGAATGGTAGGTCTATTTTTAGATCTCTAAGTGTTCTCCAAACATCTTTCCAAAAGGAATGTATTAATTTGCATTCCCACCAGCAATGTAGAAGTGTTCCCTTTTCTCCACATCCACGCCAACATCTCTGGTCTTGGGATTTTGTGATATAGGCTAACTTATTGGAGTTAGATGATATCTCAAAGTACTTTTGATTTGCATTCTCTGATGATTAAAGATGATGAGCATTTCGTCTGTCTTCTGTAGAGAAGGTTCTATTAATGTCTCTTGCCCATTGATATGTGGGATTGTTGGATTTTTTCGTGTGGATTAATTTGAGTTCTCTATGGATCCTAGTTATCAAGCTTTTGTCTGATTCAAAATATGCAAATATCCTTTCCCATTGTGTAGGTTGTCTATTTGCATTGGTTGTTATCTCCTTAACTGTACAGAAGCTTTTCAGTTTAATTAAATTCCATTTGTTTATTTTTGTTGTTGCAATTGCCATGGCAGTGTTCTTAATGAAGTCTTTCCCCAGGCTAATATCTTCCAGTGTTTTTCCTATGCTTTCTTGGAGGATTTTTATTGTTTCATGCCTTAAATTTAAGTCCTTTATCCATCTTGAATCAATTTTTATGAGTGGAGAATAGTGTGGGTCCAGTTTCAGTCTTTTACATGTGGATATCTAGTTCTCCCAGCACCATTTATTTAATAGGGTGTCTTTCCTCCAAGGTATGTTCTTGTTTGGTTTATTGAAGATTAGGTGGTTGTAAGATGTTAGTTTCATTTCCTGGTCTTCTATTCGATTCCAAATGTCTATGTCTCTATTTTTGTGTCAGTCCATGCTGTCTTGACCACTATGGCTTTGTAGTACAGCCTAAAATCAGGTATGGTGATGCTCCCACCTTTATTTTTATTATTAAGAACTGCCATAGCTATACGGTGTTTTTTCTGGTTCCATACAAAATGCAGAATCATTTTCTCCAACACTTGAAAGTATGATGTTGGTATTTTAATAGGAATGGCATTGAATAGTTAGATTGCTTTGGGAAGTATAGACATTTTAACAATGTTGATATTTCCCAGCCATGAGCATGGTATGTTCTTCCATTTGTGAATATCTCTGCTATTTCCTTTCTTAGGGTTTCATAATTTTCTTTATAGAGGTCCTTCACCACTTTTGTTAGATATATTCCTAGGTATTTCATTTTCTTTGAAGCTAGGTGAAGGGAGTTGTGTCCTTAATTAGCTTCTCATCTTCACTGTTATTGGTGTATACAAAGGCAACTGACTCGTGGACATTGATTTTATATCCTGAGACATTACTGTATTTTTTGATGACTTTCGGGAGTCTTGTGGTTGAGTCTTTGGGGTTCTCTAAGTATAAGATCACGTCATCAGCAAAGAGGGAGAGTTTGACCTCCTCTGCTCCCATTTGGATTCCCTTTATTTCCTTGTCTTGCCTAATTGTATTGGCTAGAACTTCCAGTACTATGTTGAATAGTAAAGGTGACAGAGGACAACCTTGTCTGGTTCCAGTTCTAAGAGGAAAAGCTTCCACTTTTACTCCATTCAGTAAAATATTAGCTGTGTGTTTGTCATAGATGGCTTCAATCAGTTTCAGAAATGTGCCACCTATGCCTATACTCTTCAGTGTTCTAATTAGAAGAGGATGCTGGATTTTATAGAATGCTTTTTCTGTATCTATTAAGAGGATCATATGGTCTTTATTTTTGCTTCTCTTAATATGGTGGATAACGTTTATGAACTTGGGTATGTTAAACCAGTCTTGCATCCCTGGGATAAAACCTACTTGATCATGATGTATGTCTTTTTTGATGATAAGCTATAATCTATTGGCTTAGATTTTGTTGAGAATTTTTGCATCTATATTCATGAGTGAAATTGGTCTGAAATTCTCCTTTTTAGTTGGTTCCTTTCCTGGTTTGGGTATTAAGGTGATGTTTGCTTCGTAAAACATGTTGGAGAAGATTCCTTCCTCCTCAATTTTTTGGAATATTTCTGCAGTATGGGAATAAGCTCTTTCTTGAAGGTTTGATAAAATTCTGATGTGAAGCCATCTGGACCAGGGCATTTTTTGGTTGGAAGCTTTTTTATTGTTTCTTTAATCTCAGTGCTTGAAATTGGTCTGTTCAGGAGCTCTAGTTCTTCCTCGCTAAGTCTAGGGAGAGGATGTGATTCCAACTATTGATCCATTTCCTTCACATTGTCAAATTTCTGGGCATAGAGTTTCTGGTAATATTCAGAGATGATCTCTTGTATCTCTGTGGGATCAGTTGTTATTTCCCCTTTGTCATTTCTGATTGAGTTTACTAGAGATTTTACTTTTCTATTTCTAGTTAGTCTGGCTAAAGGTTTATCTATTTTTTTTTATTCTTTCAAAAAGCCAACTCCTTATTTCAGTAATTTTTTGAATGATTCTTTTGTTTTCAATTTCATTGATCTCTGATTTAATTTTGGATATTTCTTTTCTTCTATTGGGTTCAGGCTTAAATTGTTCTTCTTTTTCCAATTCCATAAGATGGTGAGTTTATTGATGTGCTCTCTTTCTGTTTTTCAAATATAGGCATCTAGAGTGATAAATTTTTGTCTCAAAATTGCTTTTGCAGTATCCCATAGGTTTTGGTAGCTTGTGTCTTCATTGTTATCCTCAAGGAAGTTAATGATTTCCTCTTTTATTCTCCCTGCACCCATCTATCATTCAACAGAAGGTTGTTTAATTTCCATGCCTTTGTGTGGGGTTGAACATTTTTGTTGGAGTTGAGTTCCACCTTTAGTGTCTTGTGGTCTGAGAAGATACAAGGTAAAATTTCAATTCTTTTGATTCTATTGAGGTTTGTTTTGTGTCCTAGGATATGATCAATTTTGGAGAATGTTCCATGGGGCGATGAGAAGAATGTGTATTCTTGAATTTGGGATGGAGTGTTCTATATGCATCTATCAAGCATAGTTGATGTAGGGTCTCATTTAAGTCCCTTATATCTTTGTTTAATTTCTGTTTAGAGCAGGGGTCCTCAAACTTTTTAAACAGGGGGCCAATTCACTGTCCCTCAGACTGTTGGAGGGCTGGACTATAGTTAAAAAAAAAAAAACTATGAACAAATTCCTATGCACACTACACACATCTTATTTTGAAGTAAAAAAAAAGAAAATGGGAACAAATACAATCACACCGCCACACGTGGCCCGCAGGCCATAGTTTGAGGACCCCTGGTTTAGAGGATCTATCTGTCCAGCTCTGTAAGATGAGTATTTAAGTCCCCTATTATTATGGTATTATGGGATAGCATATTGCTCAGATTGAGTAAGGTTTGTTTCAAGAATCTGAGAGCATTTAAATTGGGTGCATAAATATTTAGAATTGAAACGTCTTCATGTATTTTTCCTTTGTCCAATACAAAGTGACCATCTTTGACTTTAGTTGCTTTAAATCCACATGTATCTGAAAATAAAATTGCAACTCCTCTTTTCTTCTGAATTCCAATTGCCTGATAAATTGTCTTCCAACCCTTAACTCGGAGTTTTAATTTGTCTTTTGAAGCTAGGTGTGTTTCCTGCAGACAGGAAATCGATGGCTTGTGTTTTTTAGCCCTGTTAGCCAATCTATGCCTCTTCAGTAGGGAATTCAAGCCATTAACATTTATGGAGATAATTGATAAGTGTGGTAGTGTTCTATTCATCTTATTTTGTGAGAGTCCATTGCTTAGTTTTATCTTTTGCATTAGTGTGGAAGTTAGGTTCTGTCCTTTAATTGCTGAGTTCTTACTTTGCTGTTGAGCCATTGTGATGGTCAGTGTGTAGAACAGATTGAAGTATTTCCTGTAGAGCTGGTCTTGTTGTGGTGAATTTCCTCAATGTTTGTATATCAGTAAATGATTTGATTTCTCCATCAATTTTAAAGCTTAGCTTAGCAGGATATAGAATTCTGGGTTGGAAATTGTTCTTTTTAAGTAGGTTAAAGGTAGATGACCATTGTCTTCTTGCTTGGAAATTTTCATTAGAGAAGTCTACAGTCAGCCTGATGGATTTGCCCCAGTGGGTCAACTGGCACTTACTCCTAGCAACTTGAAGAATCTTTTCTTTTGTCTTGACTTTGGATAGGTTCATCACAAAGTATGTTGAAGAAGCTCGGTTAGAGTTGAGGTGACCTGGGGTCTGATATCCCTCTGAAAGCAGTGTGTCAGAATCTTTGGTGATACTTGGGAAATTTTCATTTATAATATTCTTTAGTATGGCTTCCATTCCCCTGGGGCATTCTTCTTCCCCTTCTGGGATACCTATCATTCGTATGTTTGAATGCTTCATAAAGTCCCATAATTCTGTCAGTGATTGTCCTGCTTTCTCTCTTTTCATTTCTGCCTCTTTAACTATCTGAGTTATCTCAAGAGCTTTGTTGTCTACCTCTGAGATTCTTTCTTCTGCATGGTCTAATCTGTTGTTGATACTTTCTATTGCATCTTTAAGTTCCATAATTGACTGCTTCAGTTCCTTCAGCTGTGCTATATCCTTTCTATATTTTTCATATCGTTCATCTCTTATTTGATTCTGTTTTTGGATTTCCTTTTGGTTACTTTCTACTTTATGAGCTGTTTTCTTCATTGTTTCAATCATTTCCTTTATTGTTTTCATCATCTGTATTCTAAATTCTCTTTCTGTCATTTCTAACATTTCTTTGCAGGTGGAATTCTCTGTAGTAGCTACCTCATGGTCCCTTGGCGGGGGTTGCTCTGGACTGATTTTTCCTGTTGCCAGGATTTTTCTGTTGATTCTTCCTCATGAGTGATTTATTTTATCTGTTTCCTTGCTCTAATTTTCCTTTCACTTTCCTTGCTCTTAAAGTTGCTGTGCCTCTATGCTAGGGTTTTGATGAGTCCTTTTGGTACAGGACCAGAAGGATGAGAAGCTTGAAGAGCAGGAAGGGAAAAAAGAAAGAAGAAGAAAAAAAAAGAAAGAAAATTAAAAAGAGAAAGGAGAATGGGTGGGTAAAAGAGAATATTGACAGAAAGAAGAGAGGTACAGAAAGAGGAAGACAGAGCAATATAGGTGTACAGTATGGTACTTTGACCCAACCTTAAAAACCCCCAACCTCTGGGGCTGCTGGGTTGGGTGGTTCCCTTGAGTTCAGCAGTTCTTTGCTAGCCTGTTCAGACACAATACCCCACCTCCAGCAAGTAGAGAGGAAAAACAAAAATGGTATAAATCAAAATCAAACCAAAACAAGTAAACAGAAAACTTTACAGGATAAAATTGGGGGAAAAAACAAATAATATGGAAAGAAACACTAGCAGCAATGAAGTTCTAATTGTTGAAAAAGGCAACAATGGGAAAGTACATTTACACTAGAAAAACAAAGAAAGAAAAGGAAGAAAAAAAAGAAAAGAAGAATCTATAGGGAAAATCTTGAAATTAAAAAATAAAACAACAACAACAAAAAACAAACAAACAACAACAAGAACAACAAAAACAAAACCAATAACAAAGTGGTATATGTATCTTGCTGAATATCGTCTGGGCAACAGGTGATCTTCTGAGGTATGAGATGTTAAACATAATGCTGGTACACCTGTATGAAATGGAGACTGGAGACCTCTGCTGATTTCTCAAACTCTGCAGGGTGAAAAGCCTAAATCTCTCCTCAGCCCTCTTAAAAGGCACTTTAAACTGCTAAACTTGGCTAAACAGATGCTTTCTCAGGAAAGCGCTTGTCACTGGGATCACTCCTGAGGTGTCTATCTACTTACTCAGTGTGCCAAAACTGGTCTCACTCTATGCCCCTGAGGGCTAAGGCTGCAAGGTGTCTCAGTCCCCACCTTTGGGCTGCTCAGTCACTAGATTACTTGCTCCTGCCCAATCCTTGCTCTGTGATCATGAGGGTGTAGCTTGCCAGGGCAGATCTCCCACAGTGACTCTGCACGGTCCACAGTCTTGTCAGTCTGGGGCCCTTGACAATGCTTAAAGTCTTCTGCACTCTTGCCCAAGTTCTCCCAAGGTAGTTCAACTGAGTGCCAAGTTCAAAAACACCAAAACAGCTTACAAGTAAGGCCTTTCCAGTTTGCAATCTCACTGCTGCTGTACTTAACAGCTGCTGGTGGGATTCGACTGAATGAACACACACAATCACTTGCCAGTTTTCCACTGCTTTTGTCCTCCTCATAGGGTCTAGATGTCTCTCACTAACTCCCTGTATCCTCAAAGGGATGTTTGTAGGTGGATCCAACCAGCCAGAGATGCCTGAAGTCTTGTCTCCCAGACTCACTGTGCCCAGTTGCAAGGAAGCTGTTACTCAGCTGCCATCTTGGATAATCTCTGCTGCCCCTGAAATTATTCATAATATTCTGAAGTCAGCGTTAAGGTGGGATAAGCTTCATTTCTGAAATTTTAATACTTGCAGATACAGAAAATTATCATAGTTTTAAGTTCAATTAAAAGGAAATCCTTCTTTTGAATGGCTGTCAGAGTTGAAAGGATTCCCCCACAAAGAGGTGTCGATCCCAGGGGAGGGTGCACTGGCAGCTCTGTTTCCCAAATCACGGTTCTCATTTTCAATGCTGTCCACCAATTATGCAAAGGCTTTGTTGAAATTGGGCTAGTAAATTTCCATCTTCCTGATGTCAGGCAGTTATTTCACAAAGTAATTGGAAGATATTTCATTTTTACACTTTAAACAAATGAAGCCAAAACCTATTGAAACTTCATTTGGAAGATTTTTAAGCACTCTAGGGACTTTTGTTTAAGTATGCTTACGTGAACGTGATCATAGTTGATACACCAACTACAATGGCAAGAAAATCCCAGGGTGATGGAAATGTTTTCAGAAATGCTTTTTAAGCACACGAGTTTCTTTGAAAAGCAGTTACTCACTCACTCTTTACCTTGAAGGGTCAGATTAGATGTGTTTATTTTTCAAAAAATATCTACCAGTGGCATACTGCTGAGAGTTACTTGTCATCACTGAAAAGGTCACCAAATTCGATACCTTGTCTTTTTGTAAAGGAAAAATGTGTAGCCCATCTTCAAGTTCAACAACTATTTCAAGTACATTGTGTGTTCCAAAAGAAGTTCACGGTCATACCATGTATTATTACAAAGTCTCGTGAAAATTCTAATCCTCAAATTTCCTTTTGTCCCTTAGGTATAATCATGTCAGGGGTGTCCTGTAGCACCATGTGTGCCCCTAGCTTCTATTTCTTTGTTGTAACAACCTTCTCATAAATGATGCTGTGAATTAATTTCATGTGTGATGCTAACTTTATAATCTTTTTTTCCCCACCACCCCAGCCCTCTCTGAAATCTTTTTAACATTCTAGTGTTTATGTTTTTGTATTATTCCTATGAAGCATAGTTACCATTACAGTATTGAGATTGCATATTCTCCAGTATAACTTTCCTTTCATGGCTCACATAAAAGTAATTCTTCATCTGAATCATTCTGGGTTGCTACATCCAGAATGTGCACTGCATGACATGAGAAACACAAGTCACAGACAACGATGTGAACCACGCCTTCCTAAGCATATAGTTTGCCACCTACACAACCATATGAGACATTGGGATGAAATATTTTGAGACATGATGGAAACATCTACACTTCAGTCCACATGCCTGGCAAAACATTGATACCACAGAACATGTTCTAATAGTTGTTTCTCTAAATTTTCCCCACACAAATATTTTTATATGTCTTCCAAATGTAGTATTATTATTTTTACTTTTTTTTGAGACAGAGTCTCACTATGTCGCCCTCAGTAGAGTACCGTGACATCACAGCTCACAGCAACCTACAACTCCTGGGCTTAAGTGATTCTTTTGCCTCAGCCTCCCAAGTAGCAATCACAATGCCTGGTTATTTTTTATTGTAGTTGTCATTGTTGTTTAGCAGGCCTGGGCCAGGTTCAAACCTGCCAGCCCCAGTGTAGGTGCTGGCATCTTAACCACTGAGCTACGGGTGCTGAGCCCAAATATATTATTTTTGACAAAGAATGCATTTTGGTTTGTTGTCATATGGCCATATTATAGCTATCTATAATTACAATGGGTAACTGTGGCAGGCAGAATGATACATTAAAAAAAAATCCCATATTCTGCATACTCTTAAAGTCTAAGCATTGTGTTTAGGGTATATGTACTGTCTTAAAGCAGTGACTATGAATTCAAATTTCGAATAAGATTCATATAATTTAAATGCTTTTTTTTTTGCTGATTTTTACATGCTAAGGTTAGAAAGTCATCATTGCAGAATATCATTGTAATGTGGATTAAAAAGGAACTCATACACAGGCATGTCAACTTCTGTCTCTATTAGTGTTATCTTTACCTGGATATTTCTACTCAGGAATCTTTTAGTATCTTTGGTCCATTTAAAAATTAACACTAGATGATATGATCCTTAACTTACCATGGTATATACAAGATGCAATACATGGCAATATAATTTATAGCATTACTAGGTACAATGAAATTAGGAACACAGAGTGGGCGCCACAGTCAAGCCATCTTGGTGAGAGCTTTCCCTTTCCTAAAAAGATTCCATGTGCCGGGCGGCACCTGTGGCTCAGTGAGTAGGGTGCTGGCCACATATACCGAGGGTGGTGGGTTTGAACCTGGCCCTGGCCAAACTGCAACAAAAAATAGCTGGGTGGGTGCCTGTAGTCCCAGCTGCTTGGGAGGCTGAGGCAAGAGGATCGCCTAAGCCCAAGAGTTGGAGGTTGCTGTGAGCTGTGATGCCACGGCACTCTACCGAGGGTGACATAATGAGACTCTGTCTCAAGAAAAAAAAAATATTCCATGTGCCTTGGACATGTGGGTGTGGACTGTGAAGTAAAGGAGGGTGCCAAGGTCATTCTGAGTATTGTGTTGGTGTAATTCATTCATATTTTCTAAAGATAAGAAAATATAAATTTTATATTTTCCCCTCTTGGTGTGATGGGATGGCTCTAATCCATTTCAGAAATCACTGAAATAAGACAACTGCTTCCTCTGTGAACCCACTGGTCTCTACACTTAAAAAAAAAAAAAGGTTAAATCTTTCTTTTTGTAAAATTATGTGTGTCCATTGTAGGATATTTAGAAAGTAGAGGAAAGTAATCATACCCCCTAATAATTTATCACCTAAAATCTTTGTATATATCTCCCCAAGCTTTGAGCATTTAAAAAAATATATGGGTAAGAGCATACTGTTTATATATTGGGATATCTCAGCTGTTTCCCTAACAAGACATTCCTGTACTTTTAGTAACTTCTTAAATAGTTTGGTAACATTTTGTAGATATTTTGCTAGCATAGGAAGTACCTGTGGGCTCTTGGGTCAGCTCATCCTTGATGTGAATCCTGGCTCTTCCAGTGGTGTGTCAGTGGACAAGTAAACCAGGCTTTCTGAGCCCCAGCTCACTCTTTTGTGAAATAAGAGTAATAATACCTAGCTGTAGACATCACATCTGAAGTGTCTAACGTGGTAGATATCTATACAATGGTTATTGTTATAACTCAAGAGTCAACAGACTGTGACCTACAGGCAAACGTAACCTGCTGCTTGCTTTTGTCAATAAAGTTTTATAGGAACACAGTATCATTCATTTGTTTGTGCATTTTCTATGGCTGCATTTGTAGTACAAAGACAGACCTAAGTAGTTGGGACTCAGACCCACAAAACTACACATTTACTTATCTGCAATGGCCTGAATGTCTCTTCCCTCTCAAATTCCTATGTTGAACTTCTAATCCCCAATGTGGTAGTATTAGGAGGTGGGGCCTTGGGGAGGCCTTGAGGCCATAAGCCTGGAGCCCTCCTGAATTAGTGCTATTATAAAAGGGACCCCAGAGAACTCTTTTCTCTCTCTCTCTTTTTTCTGCTACATGAGGACAGAGTGACAAGACTCTGTAACCTGAAAGAGGACTTTCTCCAGAGCCTGACTATGCTGGCTCCCTGAACTCAAACTTTTAGCCTCCAGTGCTATGAGAAGGAAATTTCTGTTTTTAATCCACCTAGTCCGTGGTGCCTTGTTTTAGCAGCATGAATGGACCAAGACATTGGGCCTGTGAAGAAAAAGTTTGCTGACACCTGTTATATAGTATTATCAGTATTTATTCCTCCTCCTCCAGGGCCTGTTTAGTGACCTGTACACAAAGCCTTCTTTTCCTCCCACCCCCGGCAGCTACCTTTCTGATTTAGGATATTTTCAGGGCTGGCAGGAAGTGTCAGAGAATTAACAATCTTCCTACCTCCAGGGGTCCTCACCCAGTGGCCGGCTGAGGTGCCCTATACCATTTCTGCTCCCTCCCCTGCTCTGGTGGGCTAACTCTACGTTGGTTTCCAGGGTTGCCTGGGAGTTAGACTTTGCTCAGTTGGGCAACTCGCTTCTTCCCTTTCCCTGTCTAGTATTCTAAGCTTATGTCTTGCTCTCTCTGATAACTTTGTTGTTTTTCACTCTGTTGGCATAGCAGTAAATAGACACTAGGCAGGTCATAAAGAACAAGTTTCTGTTGTGGATGAAGTGACTGATCACTTACAAAAACCAGAACCAAGACTTAGGGAGCAACTCTCAGACTGAATCACAGACTCTGAGGCCGTCTCCTCTCACCTTCCAGCTCTGTCACCTGCTCCTGCATGTCATAGGCATCTGGTGGCATGCTGCCTCCCTGTCTGCAGATGACAGGAAAACAGTTTTTATTGTGGATGAAGGAGAAGAGACTTTGGGGGAGATTGCATAAAGAGAGTCAGAGAGCCTTAGGGAGAAGGGCTCGTCTAACAAAGGGCAATTTCTGAGCATTCAGCAACACAAAAGGTCTTGCTGTGTTTTCTCATTTTTTATTTATTTTGCAGAGAGCTTTTGCAACTCACAGAATGGCTTCATTGAGGGTCGCTAATGATGGCATTGTTAGGCCAGAGAGGCTGGATCTTGAGGCTAAGCAGAAGGGCAGTGAATTACCTAATTTGTCTTTGTCTCTGTTTGACCAGTTGGTAAATGGGGGAGCAACATGGCATCTGGTCTTAAAGGGCCAGCCAACTGGTCTAGAAAAAACAAAGAAATGAACTTGGGGCTTGGAAAACCCTGTCTGAGCTGAGCTATTGTTTTTCTTGAACAAAGTCTCTCAGGAAAGGCTGGGTTGACAGACCTGCTACGTTTCAAGTGCAGGCTCCAAAATGTGGGTCTTGTAGACCTCTTACCACCGTGGCCCTGTGCTTCAGGCCAAGACCTGGGATGCATCCAGCAGGAGCTAGTGCCTGGGCTGGGGTAGCTCCCAGGCCGGAGAAGCCAGGGTGGAGCGGTCAGTCACCCACCCTTCCTCCTCCAGCCTGGCACACTGTCACCAGAACACTGTCAGATGCTGTGCCCTTTCTGCCCTCTGACAGTGGTGGGGATGGAAAGCAGCTGTCAGATGGGAAGAACCAACCTCCTGCTAAGGAGTCCAGCTTTCAGGAGATTGAGCTCCCGTGTGAGGGTCTGGAGGAAGTGACCATATGGGCCCCCAAGTGGACAACAGGACATGTTCAGCCAGGGGATATGGAGCTGTTAGTGCCCATGAAGGAAGGTCCATGCCTCGAGGCAGAAGGTGCTCCCGCAGAATCAGAGATGACTGGTTGAAAATGCTGGTTTCCTACATTCCTAGCTATGGACCTGGAGGGCTGAGAAAAGTCAACGGAGTGATGTGCATGAAAAGCCCTTCTTTAATAAAAACTAGCAGGGCGCCTCCTATATATGTTTTATAGAGGAAAAATACATAAGGCAGTCCTCAGGTTACGAATGAAATAGGTTCTGTAGGTTTGTTCTTAAGTTAATTTGTAAGTTAGAACAGGTACATTTACCTATTATCTGTCATAGTCCCCATTAATAAGTGCGAGTTGTACGTGAGTAGGATGTTTGTAACTTGGGGACTGACTGTACTGGCTCTCTCTATTGCTGACCTACATGGGAGGGAGTGGCAAAGGCTGTAGAGATTATATTTTAATACACGTTTTAGTAATTTTAAAAAATTATGTGGCCTGCATGTCACTTTATAAAAGGGTTAAGCGATATAAAAAGAAAGTTATGGTTTCCTTCTTAGAATTTGGACAGGTCCAAATTGCTGCATCCCCCTCTGCCTGGATGCTTCCCAGAGAACCTGGCACCTGGAATCTGGGGGAGCTGATGGGAGCCTTTCAGAACCACAAGGTTCAATGGTTGATGGAAGCATGGCACAGTCTCCCAGCCCTTCAGTCCCACATTCTAAGCACAAAAAGCCCTCAGTCTTGGACTGCCAGGCTGGAACTTGAAGCCAGAGGCTTGGCTTAGCTTCCATTACAAATGTCCTGAGCCATACAAGCTCCTAATAAGAAAATTGATTCAGCCCGAGGCTTACTCCTCAAGGTGCATTTTTTTTCCCCACAACAGCAAGTTCATGGCTCTGCAATATCTGATTTAGATGATTTGAAAATGTATTCTTTGACAAGGCTTAATTAAAGTGGATTGCACCTATGTGGGAACATTTTACAATTTCCATAACAAACACTATTATTACCAGGAGCTGCTGTATTTTTTTGTTCTATTGATGTCTTTTATGGAGATGTCATAAAAAGAAGATTATGACTTCTCATTTTGAGGCAGATGGAGAGGAAGACGCATTTTGATTACCAGAGAGGGGAATATGTTCTTTCCAAACAGTTACCTTAATAGCCAGCGAGGGCTGCACTGGACTTGAATGCAGGCCGAAACAAATGACTTTTTTATGGGTCTGACTTTACAGCATCTTCCTCTTTTAAAATGAGACCCATCAAATGTGAAGCTGATTCTTCAGCTTGGCTAGAACCAGAGGCTCCACAGGTTGTGTGCCTTTCTGAAACCATTATTAGCAATTGACACAACCCACTTTTCAAATCTCTTAATTTGGTAACAAGAACCCAGGCTTACTTTGAAAATCCATTGTAAGAGCCCAGGACTTTGAGGTTGCCATGAGCTAGGCTGATGTCAGGATATTCTATCCTGGGCAACAGAGATTGCCGGCTGCATCAGGAAGTCCACCAGATGACTGAGTGGTACCTGCACACCCAGCCCCATCTCACCCACGGGAGATTTACCCTCCCAGGAGCTGAGGCCCTGAGCAGGTTCTATGCGCCTCCAGCCAGACATCCAGACCCTCACACAGAGGCATCTGGAGAATGAGAGGCTCCCATCCAGAAGGAGAGTTAAAAAACAGAAATTTAGCAAGTAACCTGGCAGATTAGAGCTGCACCAAGAGAAAAGGTTGAAGGACGCACATCAACCCTGCTGAGTCGAGCTGCGACCCCAAGGATACAAACAAAAGGTACAAAATCCATCACCAAGCAGATGGGAGTCCCCTCCCCCATGAGAATGGCTCGGAGTACCCCATAAACAAATGAGCAGAGTTCAAAAGTCCTCCCATTATATTCCACGGGAGAGAATAAAAACTGGACTTACTTACCTCTAAAAACTGGACTTACTTCCCCTACTAGGGTGCCATGGCACTCTCTTGCAAGGCATAAAACTATGAAAAACTGTATAGATTCTCTACCTGTAATTCTGAGCTCCCAGCACTCCCTTCCACTCTCACTCTGAGGTCTGGAGGCCTGTCCCCCAGGAGTTTTCTTGAGAGGTGTGGATGGGGCCTGAACTGCTGCTGATCAGTTCTGATTCTGTGGCATGGGAGTGAGGAGAGGACAGTCGGCTGAGAGGGAACCATGCCGGAGCGGCGGTGCCCCAAGGCACAGAGCAGCAGCTGTTTTTGGCAACAATAGGGCTCACCCCTGGATATTCTGGAGTCACACCCCATATCACTCTGGGCAACCAGAGGAGGCTGGGCATCTTCTCAGGTGACAACCTCCAGCAGAACAGACCTGGGACAGAAACACAGGCCCCATGAATAAAGGGTTTGCCTGAGGTGGTACCGGCCTGGGTGGAGCATGGGGACTAGAAAATGCATGTGCAGTGCCAGCTGACTCCCAGGGCAGGGATGACACAGAGTACCACTTTACTGATCCCAAGATACACCTGCCCCCCCAGGGGATCATCAGCCTACACAAAGGAGGGCAGGAGACTAGAACTGACAGCTAATCTTGCTGCAAATACAAACTGCCAGGCAGAAGCAAAGACAGGGCCTGAGGCACAGGATCTGTGAACACAAAACAGCTTCTCTTCTGCAGGGGAATTTAGCCAGGACAGAAACAAATTCCGTAAAGTTGTTCTGTTCTGTCAGTAACATCAATCAGGGGCGGGGCTAGAACTGAGTGAACAGCCCCAGCCTCCCAAGGTTGTCAGGCCTCACCTTCCCCTGCCGGATAGTGTCAGAAAGCAGTGGCCTGGCTGAGCAGACATAGATCTCCTTGTGATTCAGGCAGGTGCAAACCCCTGGAGTGTCCGCTCATTGGAGGCACCTGGGTCACAGCCCTGCGGGGTTATCAGTGACTGGGTGTGATGGAGGTGCAAGGTGGGGAAGGAGGCATCAACCTTCCCAGACTAATCTATTTGCTGGGTGGGTCCCCCTGACCTCACAGAGCACCGGAGCAAGTCATATTTGAGTTGTCAGCAGACCCCTGAGATCTAGTTGCCAGAGACCTTTTAAACTATCCCACCTGAGACAGGTGCTGACTGAGACAATTGATTTGGACCTTTTGAACGGAGCCAATCACCCAAGAACTATACAAGTGGTGCACTGGTTGTGTGATTGTAGGAAGGTTTGATTTTCCTTTTCCAATTGTTACCTGTGGGGGCGGGGTGACTTAATTGCTGGTATTTCTCCACAGCTGAGACTTCAACCCAGAGTAACTGTTTCACTAGGATCAGAGGCCAGCTGAAAACAAGACAGACCCAGTTAGCCCCACCACACCAAACACGTCCCAAGTTTCTCAGGCTGTAGCACTGTACGGGTCCTCTGCAAAGCTCCAGGGGAAAAGTCAAACAGTTTAAAATAATCATGGGGTGGAATCAGTGGAAAAACTCTGGTAATGTGAATAACCAGAATAGATCAACTTGCCATAAAGATATGGCAGATGTAACTGAAGATCCCATTCATAAATAGTTGGCCAAGATGTCAGAAATTGAATTCAGAATTTAGATTGCAAACAAGATAAATAGAATGGAAGAAATTTGGAATTAGAAATTCGAGGAGCAATTCAAAAGTTGTCTCAAGAATTCAACGAATTTAAAGACAAAACCACCAGAGATTTTGACACATTGAAGCAAGAATTTGCAGTCCTCAAAGATCTGCACAATAGAATCCCTCAGTAACAGAGTGTAGCAAGCAGAAGAAAGGATTTCTGACACTGAAGACAAAGCTTTTGAATGCTCCCAAGCTCTCAAAGAGGAAGAGAAAAGGAGAGCAAAAATGGATCATTCCCTCAGAGAGCTCTGGGATAATTCAAAGAAGGCTCATATCTGCCTCACTGGAATACTTGAAAGCGATGAAGTGGCTTCACAAGGCACAGAAGCCCTTCTCCATGAAATTATGAAAGAGAATTTTCCAGACATGCCAAGAGATTCTGAAATTCAGATAGCAGACAGTTTTAGAACCCCAGCATGACTAAACCCAAATAAGACATACCCCAGGCACATCATAATTAACTTCCCTAAGTTAATATGAAGGAGAAAATTCTGAAAGCAGCCAGATGTAAGAAAACCATAACCTACAAAGGGAAGAATATTAGAATGACTGCAGATCTCTCTGCTGAAACTTTTCAAGCCAGAAGAGGGTGGTCATCAACTTTTAATCTCCTGAAAGAAAATAATTTTCAACCCCAGATCCTGTGTCCAGCTAAACCGAGTTTCATTTATGATGGAGAAATTAAATACTTTAATGACATTCATATGTTGAAGAAATTTGTCATAACCAAACCAGCTTTTTAGGATATTCTCAGACCTATCCTCCATAATGAACAGTCCAGTCCTCTTCCACAAAAGTAAACTCACTCAGAAACTTTTAATCAAACTCTAACTTCCACAGTGGTGAAAGGATTAAAATTGTCCATGGGGGGGGGGTCGGGGGGGAATGTCCACTGAACTTTTGAAAAACTCCATACCCCAAATTTTACCAGACATACCAATATTCTGAATTAATCTTAAACTGTCCTCTAAAGAGGCTCAGATTGGCTGCACACAAGAATCTCATATTACCTTAAAAGATAAATACAGACTCAGGGTGAAAGGATGGTCATCCATATTTCAGGGAAATGGAAATCAGAAAAAAAGCAGGTGTTGCAATTCTATTTGCAGATACAATAGGCTTTAAACCAACAAAAGTCAGGAAGGATAAGAATGGTCACTTCATATTTGTTAAGGGTAATACTCAATATGATGAGATTTTAATTATTAATATTTAATTATTTTAATGATTAATATTTATGCACCCAATCAAAATGCATCTCAATTTATAAAACAAGCTCTAACAGACATGAGCAACTTGATTTCCTCCAGCTCCATAATAGTCAGAGATTTAAACACTCCTTTGGCAGTGTTGGATAGATCCACCAATAAGAAGCTGAGAAAAGAAATTTTAGATTTTAACCTAACCATCCAACATTTGAATTTAACAGACATCTACAGAACATTTCATCCCAACAAAACTGAATACATATACGTCTCATCAGCCCATAGAACATACTCCAAAATCAATCACATCTTAGGTCACAAGTCTAACCTCAGTAAATTTAAAGGAATAGAAATTATTCCTTGTATCTTCTTGGACCACCATGGAATAAAAGTTGAACTCAGTAACAACAGGAATCTGCATACCCATACAAAAACATGGAAGTTAAAAAACCTTATACTGAATGATAGCTGGGTCATAGATGAGATTAAGAAGGAAATTGCCAAATTTTTGGAACAAAACAACAATGAAGACACAAATTATCAGAACCTCTGGGATACTGCAAAGGAGGGAAGGAAATTGATAGCACTGCAAGCCTTCCTAAAGAGAATGGAAAGAGAGGAAGTTAACAACTTAATAGGACATCTCAAGCAACTGGAAAAGAAGAAAATTTCAACCCCAAACCCAGTAGAAGGGATAAAAAAAACAAAATTAGAGCAGAATTAAATGAAAGGAAAAACAAAAGAATTATACAACAGATCAATAAATCAAAAAGTTGGCTTTTTGAGAAAATCAATAAAATAGATAAACCTTTGGCTAACCTAACCAGGAAAAAAAAGAGTAAAATCTCTAATGTCATCAATCAGAAACGACAAAGATGAAATAACAACAGACTCCTCAGAAATTCAAAAAATCCTTAATGAATATTACAAGAAACTTTATTCTCAGAAATATGAAAATCTGAAGGAAATTGACCAATACTTGGAAGCACATCACCTTCCATGACTTAGCCAGAATCAACTGGAAATGTTGAACTGGCCTATATCAAGTTCTGAAATAGCATCAACCATACAAAATCTCCCTAAAAATAAAAGCCTGGGACCAGATGGCTTCACATCAGAATTCTCCCAAACCTTTAAAGAGGAATTAGTACCTATATTACTCAACCTGTTCCAAAATATAGAAAAAGAAGAAATACTACCCAACATGTTCTATGAAAGAAACATCACCCTGATCCCCAAACCAGAAAAAGACACAAGAAAAGAAAATTATAGACCAATATCACTAATGAATATAGATGCAAAAATATTCAAAAATATCCTAACAAACAGAATCCAGCAACACATCAAACAAATTATACATCATGACCAAGTCGGTTTTATCCCAGGGTCTCAAGGCTGGTTCAATATATGTAAATCTATAAGTATAATTCAGCACATAAACAAATTAAAAAACAAAGACCATATGATTCTCTCAATTGATGCAGAAAAAGTTTTTGATAATATCCAGCATCCCTTGATGATCAGAACACTTAAGAAAATCAGTATAGAAGGGACATTTCTTAAACTGATAAAGGCCCTCTACAGCAAACTCACAGCCCATATCATATCGAATGGAGTTAAATTGGAATCATTTCCACTAAGATCAGGAACCAGTCAAGGCTGAAATTGTCTCCACTGCTCTTTAACATTGTAATGGAAGTTTTAGCCTGCAATTAGGGAGGAAAAGGTGATTAAGGGTATCCACATAGGGTCAGAAGAGATCAAACTTTCGCTCTTCACATATGATATGATTGTATATCTGGAAAACACCGGGGATTCTACTACAAAACTCTTACAAGTGATCAAGGAACAGAGCAGCGTCTCAGATTACAAAATCAGCATTCATAAATTGGTAGCCTTTATATATACCAACAATAGTCAAGCTGAAAAAGCAGTTAAGGACTCTGTTCCATTTACAGTAGTGCCAAAGAAGATGAAATATTTTGGAGTTTATCTAACAAAGGACATGAAAGACCTCTATAAAGAGAACTATGAAACTCTAAGAAAAGAAATAGCTGAAAATGTTAACAAATGAAAAAACATACCATGCTCATGGCTGACAAGAATCAACATTGTTAAAATATCCATACTACCCAAAGCATTATACAATTTTAATGCAATCTCTATTAAAGCTCCACTGTCATACTTTAAAGATCTTGAAAAAATCATACTTCCTTTTATATGGAAGAAGAAAAAAAATCTCGAATAGCCAAGACATTACTCAGAAATAAAAACAAAGCAGGAGGAATCATGCTACCAGACCTCAGTCTATACTATAAATCAATAGTGACCAAAACATCATGTTATTGGCACAAAACAGAGAGGTAGATGTATGGAACAGAATAGAGAACCAAGAGATGAACCCAGCCACTTACCGTTATTTGATCTTTGACAAGCCAATTAAAAACGTTCAGTGGGGAAAAGATTCCCTATTTAACAAATGGTGCTGGGTGAACTGGCTGGCAACCTGTAGAAGACTGAAACTGGACCCACACCTTTCACCATTAACTAAGATAGACTCTCACTTGATTAAAGATTTAAACTTAAGACATGAAACTATAAAAATACTAGAAGAGAGTTCAGGGAAAACTCTTGAAGAAATCAGTCTGGGCAAATATTTTATGAGGAGGACCCCCCGAGAAATTGAAGCAGCTTCAAAAATACACTACTGGGACCTGATCAAACTAAAAAGCTTCTGCACAGCCAAGAACACAGTAAGGAAAGCCAGCAGACAGCCCTCAGAATGGGAGAATATATTTGCAGGTTATGTCTCCAACAAAGGTTTAATAACCAGAATCCACAGAGAACTCAAATGTATAAGCAAGAAAACAGCGAGTGATCCCATCGCCGGTTGGGCAAGGGACTTGAAGAGAAACTTTTCTGAAGAAGACAGGCACACAGCATACAGACATATGAAAAAATGCTCATCATCCTTAATCATGAGAGAAATGCAAATCAAAACTACTTTGAGATATCATCTAACTCCAGTAAGATTAGCCCATATCACAAAATCCCAAGACCAGAGAGCTGGTGGGAATGCAAATTTATACATTTCTTTTGGAAACATGTTTGGAGAACACTTAGAAATCTAAAAATAGATCTGCCATTCAATCCTATAATTCCTCTACTAGGTATATACCCAGAAGACCAAAAATCACATTATAACAAAGATATTCGTACCAGAATGTTTATTGTAGCCCAATTCATAATTGCTAAGTTATGAAAAAAGCCCAAGTGCCCATCCATCCATCTATCCACGAATGGATTAATAAATTGTGGTATATGTACACCATGGAATATTATGCAGCCTTAAAGAAAGATGGAGACTTTACCTCTTTCATGTTTACATGGATGGAGATGGAACATATTCTTCTTAGCAAAGTATCTCAAGAATGGAAGAAAAAGTATCCAATGTACTCAGCCCTACTATGAAACTAATTTATGGCTTTCATATGAAAGCTATAACCCAGTTATAACCTAAGAATATGGGTAAGGGGGAGAGGGAGAGGAAGAGAGGGGAAGGATGGACAGAGGGAGGGTGATTGGTGGGATTACACCCACGGTGCATCTTACAAGGGTATATGTGAAACTTAGTAAATGTAGAATATAAATGTCTTAACAAAGAAAATTCCAGTTTAATTAAAACTGGAATGTTAACCAGTTTAATTAAAATATATCAAATGGTCTGTAAAACCAGTGTATGGTGCCCCATGTTCGGATTAATGTACACAGCTATGATTTAATAAAAAAAACTCCAGTGTAATTAAACAGCGCTTTATATCTATGAAGTACTGTGTGAATCATTCATTTAAAAAATCTTTTATATTATAAAAGCAATATATAATAAAGTGCACTAACAAATTGTGAAAACACAATTTTCTGTAGATTAGCCCATATCACAAAATCCCAAGACCAGGGATGTTGGTGTGGATGTGGAGAAAAGGGAACACTTCTACACTGCTGGTGAGAATGCAAATTAATACATTCCTTTTGGAAAGATGTTTGGAGAACACTTAGAGATCTAAAAATAGATCTGTCATTCAATCCTATAATTCCTCTACTAGGTATATACCCAGAAGACCAAAAATCACATTATAACAAAGATATATGTACCAGAATGTTTATTGCAGCCCAATTCATAATTGCTAAGTCATGTAAGAAGCCGAAGTGCCCATCGATCCATGAATAGATTAATAAAGTATGGTATATGTACAACATGGAATATTATGCAGCCTTAATGAAAGATGGAGACTTTACCTCTTTCATGTTTACATGGATGGAGATGGAACATATTCTTTTTAGGAAAGTATCTCAAGAGTGGAAGAAAAAGTATCCAATGTACTCAGCCCTACTATGAAACTAATTTATGGCTTTCCTATGAAAGCTATAACCCCATTATAACCTAAGAATATGGGGAAGGGGGGGGAGGATTGGCGGAGGGAGGGTGATTGGTGGGATCACACCTATGGTGTATCTTACAAGGGTATATGTAAAACTTATTAAATGAAGAATATAAATGTCTGAACACAATAACTAAGAAAATGCCAGGAAGGTTATGTTAACCAGTGTGACGAAAATATGTCAAATGGTATAAAACCAGTGAATGGTGCCCCATGATTGCATTAATGTACACAGCTATGATTTATTTCCTCCATGTCTTTAATGACATTTTAAATACCATTTTAAGTGACTTCATGTATTATTTCACTTTTCGTAGTAACATAATTTATTTAAATAATTCTCTGATATTGGACGTTCAGTTTTTTTTTAAGTTTTTCATCTGTGTAAACAACACTGATAAAACTTTCTTATAGAGGATCTTTTCAGTATTGCTGACAAGTTTCCTAGAATTGACTCTGGAAATGAAATGACTGGGTCAGTGTTTAAACATATAACCAATTAGTTTTCCAGAAAGTTCGTAGCAATTCATATTTTGTACTATATGAACATATAAAATATCATATAAAATATCCAACTGGATACTTTCTGGACTGACCTTGTATGCTGAACATGCTTGTCAACATTTGCTAGGCTGAAATACAATCGTGCCTGTTCATTTTAGTTTCCCACCCTGGATTCCTAAGTAGTAGTTGAGATCACAGGGGACCCTGGGATGGCTCGCTGGCTGGGGGGGACCTTAGACACTTCCTGAGCGAGGGATAGAGGCCCTGCTGGGTTTGAGTAACTCTAACTCCCAGGAAGGTTTAGAATAATTTTATTTAAATTTCATGCTTTGGGTAAAAATACAGTACTGTGCTCATGGAATTTGTCTTCCTCCTCCACCATCAGCATTACCCACGGTGACCCCACCCAATCTATGAGGGGATTAAAGATTAAGTCTATGATTTCAATTTGATTTGAGAAATAATCAAGTCACATGCAAATCCATCAAATCTAAAGGAGACATCTTTCCTTATATTTAAAAAAAAGCCTACTTCATAAAGAGTCAATTATTCTGAGCAGGTGATGTGTTTAGTTCAGACTAATTATCCATGAATTGGACATATTAGAGGAAGGTCTGGCTGCGTCCACAAACGTGAGCCTGGCCAGGGACACTGTTGCTGCAGAAGCTTCTGTGGGGAACTTCAAAGACACAGCTAAAAGCTGAAGGAAAACAAAGACTTGTAACATATTTGCAGAACAAAATGGTGGGAGGGTGTGCAAAAAGCAGAAGCAATTAATTCATTTCATTGGGAGCTAATTTATGAATTTTTCCCCTGAACTCTCCAAGTTCTTTCCTTTGTCTCAGGTCCAATACTGGTTGTGTTCTGCATACTTAATTAATTAGAACACACACTGCCTTACTTTGCCAAGGGTACATAATTTATCTCACCAGGCTCCTAAAACCATCCTAGGTAAGTTTTTTGAAATGTATGCAAATTGACTCAGCACCAGCTCTGTAGTTCAGCAATGGAATCCAGGTTTTCCTATGGAAAATCTACAAAATGTACTTTCTTTTCCTTATTTGGGATCTTTAAAACCAGGGGTGGGTGGGCATTTTACTGACAGCTGAATTGGAGAAGCAGCATGGTGTATGTGAAATTTGGGGGCTGAAGTTCACACTGTGCTACTGTTACCAGGGCCTCAGTTTCTCCATTTACAATTGGCCTTTGAACAATGCAGGACGTGAGAGACTGACCTGTGCAGTCAAAACTGGGTGTAACTTTTACCTTCCCCCAACCTTCGCTACTAATGGCCAACTATTGACCAGAAGTCTTTTGGATAGCATGAGCGGTTGATTAACACAGATTTTATATTTTATATATACTAAGCATTGTCTTCTTACAATAAAGTAAGCTAGTGGAAAGAAAAGGTTATTAAAACATCACATGGCAGAGAAATATATTATTCATTAAGTAGCAGTGTATCAACATAAAGATGCCGTGTAAGCTGACAGGGGCTAGGGGAAGGGCTCCATCTTGCTGTCTCAGTGGGGCAGAGGTGGAAAAAAAAAAATCCACGTATAAGTGGATCCAGAGGGCTCAAACTCATGTTCTTCAAAGGTCAACTGTATAAAATAGATGAAGGACATTGAATTAGATGGTCTCTGAGGGAGCTCTCATGGGTATATCCTCTGTCGCAAGGTGGCCAAGACTTATTTTCCCTGTCCAGTTCTTGTTCTGCGAGGCCAAACTTTTGCAAAGTTTGAGACTCTCAAAAAAATTAAGGCACTTAGTAAACTTCACCTGCACCCTTCCAAGATGCACCCTAGGTGTGGACCCCCCCCTCCACCCTCCTTCCACCCTCCCCCACCCTTCCTTCCCCTCCCTTGCCCCCTTCCCCATATTCTTGTACTGAGATTGGGTTATAGCCTTTGTATGAAAGCTATAAATTAGTTTCATATTAGGGCTGAGTACATTGGGTACTTTTTCTTCCATTCTTTGGATAAAATGCCATGAAGGCTATGTTAACTAATTCGGTGAAAATATTTCAGACTGTATATGGAACCAGCACATTGTACCTCATGATTGCATTATTGTACACAGCTATGATTTAATAAAAACAAAAATTAAGGCAGTTCTGCTTTCATTAGCTGATTTAGAGTTTTTCAGTGATAGAAGTTGGGGAAAAGGCTATTTCTTCTCCTCCTTCTCCTCCTCCCCTCACTTCCCCCTCCTTTTTCTCCTTATCATCTCAGAGACAGCGTCCAACTCTGTTGCCCAGGCAAGAGTGCAGGGGCACAACCATAGGTCACAATGGCTTCAAACTCCTGGGATTAAGTGAATTCTCCCACCTCAGCCACCTGAGTAGCTGGGACTATGGGTATGCACCACCATGCCCTGCCAATTTTTAATTTTTTTGCAGAGACAGTCTCATTATTTTACCCAGGCTGGTCTTGAACTTCTGGCTTCAAGTGATTCACTCACTTTGGCTTCCCAAAGTGCCGGAATTACAGGCCGGAGTCACCACACTCAGCCAGAAAAGGCTATTTTAACTTTACTATAGTTTAAGTTTTATTTGTGTTAGTCTTTGAAGTGTGTTTTGAACAGTGTGGGTAAGGTTGGAGGTTGGGTACCAGAATCTTCTTAGAACTCAGGACCTCTGCAGACTTCGCTGGGCCTCATGTCGGCCTGAGGATTCTGCCCTAGGATGAGACTGTTAAAAAGCTTCTCTGACAATCCAGCAGTTTCAGATCCATAAGGCTGGAGTGTGAAAACTGTTTGCAATGCCTTTTATCCAAGATGTCGAGTTTTCATATAAAGACATCTTGCTTCCTGTGATTTTTCCAAATAAGGAATGGGGATTTTTTCAGTCAAAATGTCAGTGTAAATATGTATCTGGTGTCAGCTGCACCCTCAGGGACTTCACAGGCTCAGGTGGGTTCTCTCTGAGACTGGAAACGGAACCAGATGAGGCCATGTTTTCCTGTTTCAATTACTTTTCTATCTGGAACGTAATTTCAAAGAGTCTTGTTAATTTTCAGTGGGGAGTTTTGGGGGAATAAAGGTAAAGGGATGGTATTTCCATGTCTTTGGATTTTTATAGCTTGTTCCAGCCAGGTGATGGTCCTGCAGCTGCTGCTTTGAAAACACCTGGCCCTGATACCCGAGTATTGAAGCTGGGGTTGGCCCTTCACCTTCTGTTATGGTTCAGTACTGTGTCAAGGTTATTTAAGATTTTACAACAGTGAAAGCCAAAGCTAATCTGGGGAAGTCTTTATGGAGCCAAAATGATTCACTCATGGAGGGCAGAGTTACCTGTCTCTAGGGCAGCTGGCTTTAATAAAGAAGGCTGGGGAGCTCACAGAACCTTTTTATTCTAGTTCACATATCAAGGGGAGCTCACAGAACCTTTTTATTCTAGTTCACACATCAAATAGGCTTAAAGAGATACACAGAGGAGAGGACAGTGATTTGAAACACTAAGCTTCCTGTCATCTGGGCCACAGGTTGCAGTTCAGAGCTCAGCCTATGTTTTTGTCCTGGAGAATGTTTAAAAATCTTGACTCAGTTGCTGACCTTTTAAAATGAAGTGATTTCACTTAAACTTCTGATCTTCAGCTTCTTTTGAAAAAAGAATTTCTGACAGCTCTGAGCCAGCATTTCCCCCATGGCAATAGTTTCTGGAGCTGTGTGGAGGCTGCTCCTGGTGCACGCCCAGCCCTGTCACTGTGCTTTATTCCCTCCCCACTCCCCAGCCCCGTCACTGTGCCTTCCCTCCCCTGGCCTCTGCTTACTCCATAACCTGCCTGGCCTGGGTGTATCTGACCTTGAGAGCCTGCCTTAGTCTAAACCAATGGTGCAAACACCAGTCTGGGCAAGTCTTTAACTTTCCTAGGCCTCAGTTTTTCCATATCTAAAATGAGAATTTGGATTAGGTAGGGTCTGAAATTTCTCACAATTCTCACATTCATGATTCTGGCATGATTAGGAAGTTGTTTTTTTTTTTTGAAATAGTGTCTCACTTTGTCACCCTCAGTAGAGTGTCATGGCATCATAGCTCACAGCAACCTCAAACTCTTGGGCTCAAGCAATCCTTTTGCTTCAGCCTTCCAAGTAGCTGGGACTACATGTGTTGTCCACAATGCCCTGCTATTTTTTAGAGATGGGGTCTTACTCTTGCTTAGGCTGGTCTTGAACTCCTGACCTCAGGCAATCTATTCCCTCAGCCTCCCAGAGTACTGAGATTACAGGTATGAGCCACAGTGCTTGGCCTGTGATTAGGAATTTTTAAATATTTTGGGTATATATTAAGAGACAACTATAATTCCTTGAACCTAAAGAATTCTATAATTCATGAAGTCTTTATAAAATCACTTGTAATCTGTTCTGGAGGGATGATGCTTTCTAGCAGCTTGGAAGATTTGCAGAAGAGAGGAGTAGCTTTGCTTGGAGGTTAGTCTTGACCCTTCATGCGGGTCAGGAGGCTGCAGGGATGGGGCTGTGGGCAGAGACATCTTTGCTTTGTGCTTGTCTGGTACTGACAGTGCAAGTCCAGCCAGCTCTGTGCAGCACTGTGTGTGTTGCAGGCCACCTGCTGGCATGAAGCTTTCATCATCTCTCCCACACTCATTGGTTTGCAGGTGTGAGAACACTAGACCCGAACCAGCTGCCCCGATCCTTGCCTTGGGTGTGTCACACACTTAGCTGATGGTCCTGCCCACATTCCTTCTCACTTCCCACCTGTGTAAGACTAGAGGAAATGTCTTCAAGTGCTAATGTCCTGTGGTCCTAAGGTCCATCCTCTGATGCTATAGGAAACATTAAGGGAAGCCTAGAGAGAAATTGCTAGGTCCCCTAGGCAGATGGCTCTGCGCTGTTTTGAGAACAGGACAGAGACCCAGAGGGCACATCAGTGAGCCATAGCTGCTAGTCTTAAGCAATTCCCATTAAGTGGGAGAGATAAAACATAAGCCTGAGACTCTGCCACAGAAGAGGAAAGAAGAGCCCACTGTCTCCTTTTCTGCCATTCTTAGCGGTCATTCACCGCATGGTGGCTCACGCCTGTAATTCCCACACTCTGAGAGGCTGAGGAGTTAAAGGCCAGCCTAAGCAAGAGTGCAACCCTGTCTCTAAAAAAAAAAGAAAAGAAAAAGAAAAATTTCATGCTCCTGGCTGGGAAAAAGTAACATCATTAAAATGTCTATCCTTCCCAAAGAAATCTACAGATTCATTAAAATTGTAATCCCCATTAAAATATCAATATACAAACATCATACTTCGAATATTTGGAAAAAAAATAGTTCTTAGTTTCATGTGGAAACAGTAAAACCTCTGTAGAGCAAAGGCAATTCTTAGTAATAAAAAAAAAGCTGGAGGCATCACCCTACCAGACTTTAGGCTATAAATCCACAGTGATCAAAACAGCATGATATTGGCACAATAATGGAGACATAAACATTTGAAACTGAATAGAAAACCAAGAGATAAAAATGGTCTCTTATAACTATCTGATCTTTGACAAACCAAACAAAAGCATACACTGGGGAAAAGAATCCCTGGTCAATAAATGGTGCTGGGAGAACTGGATGACCACACGTAAAAGACTGAAACTGGACCTGCACCTTTCACCACTTACAAAAATTGATTCAAGATGAAAAAAAGATTTAAATCTAAGGCATGAAATGGTAAAAATCCTAGAAGAAAATGTAAGAAAAGTTCTTGAAGATGTTGGCCTGGGGAAAGATTTTATGAAGAAGACTTCCATGGAAATTGCAAGAACAACAAAAATTAACAAATGGGACTTAATTAAACTGAAAAGCTTCTGCACACTTAAGGACACACCAATCAAAGCAAATAGACAATCTTCAGAATGGGAAAAGATATTTGTGTCACAACTCTGACAAAGGGTTGATAAGTAGGATCTATAGAGAAGTCAAATTAATAAACAATAACAACAGACTAACAATCCCATCTATCACTGAGCAACAGATATGAACAGAGCCTTCTCTGAGGAGGATGGATAAATGGCTGACAAATACATGAAAAAATTCTCATCATCTTTAACCATAAGAGAAATACAAACCAAAAACACCCTGAAATATCACCTACCTCCAGGAAGATTAGCGCACATCACAGAATCCCAGAGTTATAGATGCTGGCACCAGTGTGGAGAGAGAGGAACAATTTTATACTATTGATGGAACTGCAGACTCTTTGGAAATAAGTATGGAGAATCCTCAAAGAACTCAAATTAGACCTCCCATTAGACCCTGCAATCCCACTACTAAGCATCTATCCAGAAGAAAAGAAATCATTTTATCATAAGGACATTTGCACAAGATTGTTTACTGCAGCTCAATTTATGATCGCCAAGATGTGGAAACAGCCTAAATGCCCATCAATTCAGGAATAGATTAACAAATTGTGGTATGTGTATACCATGGGATACTATTCAGCCATAAAAAAGATGATGACTTCACATCTTTTGTGTTAACCTGGATGGATTTGAAATACATTGTTCTCAGTAAAGTATCACAAGACTGGAAAGGCAAATATCCAATGTTACTCAATATTACTATGAAGCCAGTAGATGACCTAATTCATGTCCACATGGGAGAAAAACTCAATTCAATTCAAATTGGGGGGAGGGGGGAGGAAGGAGGGAGGAGAAGGGAGAGCGGTTATGGGGTATTCCCACTTAATGGGCACAGTGAAGGGGTGTATGGCACACCTTTTAGGTAGGGACTCTACCTAATAGATTCAAATATTTTGACTTGGTTGCTTGTACCCTCACATTAACCTGAAATAAAAAAACAATAAATTTCATCTTTAAGTAATAAAAAAAGGGAAAAATTATCCGGGCATTGTGGTGGGTGCTTGTCATCCCAGCTACTCGGGAGACTGAGGCCGCAGGAATACTCGAGCCCCAGAGTTTGGGGCTCAGCTGAGCCTATATGGCCCTCTATCCTGGGCAACAGATGAAGCTCTGTCTCAAAAACAAGAGTCATTCATGTTCAACATCTGGACCTTTCCAGAGAAACAGAACGAAATAATTTTAAAGGAAGAGCAGAAAAATATAAAAATTAGGTTAACATTTGTCTGTCGTCAGACTGATTTTTCTAAAATGCAGCTCTTAGGACATATAAAAAAAAAAAATCATTGTTTCTGGAGAGTCTTAAGACTAGCTCTACACAGCCCTGTGTGTGTTGCAGGCCCTCCCATTTTTGGCTCTAAATGCTTGGCATGACTGCCTTTTACTGTTCACCAGTGAGAAAAACAGTGACCCTCTACTCCCAGCCTCCCCACACAAGTGTCCCCTGTTCCTGGTCAACCTGCCCACTCCCCTCCTTCTTCAAAAATCCAGGAGAAGCTCCAGGAGGCCACTCTGGTGGCATGGCTCATCTCACTGAGGTCTTCCCAGGGCATGTTCTTTTCCTCCTCTCGACAACCTTGCACACAGCTCACTCACTCTTCTCAGCCTGTGCTGCCAGTTGTCAGGATGTCCCCTCTCTATGGGCCTTGTCTCTCCAACGCTGGCACAACCCACATAAGCGTAGAGTCAGTGTTTGGAGATTCTATCAGGGGGGCTCAATAACCATTTGTTGAGTGACTATGAGAATGAGTGACTGAGTGAAGGAAAAGCTACAGGGAGGCAGAGCAGTCCCTGGCAGTGGTGCGCTGGCTCTACGTGGTGTCTCCCCACTTTCATCCATTGCCATCATCCTGCTATTGGCATAGCTGGTGAACAGTCCCTGCTACAAGGTGCCCAGGTGCAGCCTGACCAATGTCCTTCCCAGGCTGAAGGCACCTAAGTTTCAAGGTTATCTTGTCTTGATGTCTCTGACCAGCTGCTGAGCTCCCTGAGAACACTCACTATTTTTCTTCCTCTGGGTGCACCTTAGGGGACAGCTGGGCTGGTCACTTTGTTTTCCTTATCTCTGATGCTTTAGCCAGACATCATTAGTCTGACCAGCTAGGGATGAAGGGCAGACTGAGGAGGGACAAAGCCTGGCCATACACTCATCACACAAGGAACCTGCACCTTAACTTGGCTAATTGCTTCTCACTGTGAGCCTGCTACTTCCTAGAAGGTACTCAGGTACCGATTTTAATAAAAAGACAAGAACAATACATAGTAACTGTATTAGTTGGGGTTCTTCAGAGAATCAGAAGCAATAGGGTATGTGTGTGTGTGGGGGGCACGCACGTATGTGTATGTGTGTGTGTAAAGAGATTCATTCTGAAGAATTATCTAACATGATTATGGAGGCTGCAAGCCCCGGGGTCTGCAGGATGCATTGGCAAGCTGGAGGAACTGATGGTGTGAAAGGCTAGTGTTTCAGTTCAAGTCCAAAGTCAGGGAAAAAATGACATTAGTTTGAAGGCTGTTGTTGGGAAGAATTCTCTCTCCCCTGGGGATGTGGCATCAGCATTTTGTTCTGCTCAGGTCTTCATCTGAGTGGATGAGGCCACCTTCATTAAAGAGGGCAATGTACTTTACTCTGTCTGCCAATTGAAATGTTAATTTCATCCCAAACACCTTCATAGAAACATCCGGAGTAATGTTTGACCAAATATCTATGCATCTCTTGGCCTAGATGACACATGAGATTAACCACCATGGCAAACAAATCCAGCCAGTTTTACATAATGAACTCTTTCAAAGTGGTTTATAATTTGTTTTGTTTCACATTGTCCCAATATTCTGCACCATGAATGAACCAACTTCTCAGACCTTTAAAAGGGGGAGGAAACAGGGGAGAATGCATGGGGTGAGCGAGGGGCACCCCTGGTAAGGAACCCTCTGCTGCTGTGTGTGAGAGCCCCAGCACAGCTCTTCCTGTGACCAGAGGCACAAGATGTGGGCTGAGAGGCTCTAAGATGAGCTTTGGTACCTGCGTTTTGGGTCTCAGAGCCAGAGTGAGGCAGTGTGGTGGGCCTCCCAGGGGGTGATTCAAAGGTAGGAAGACAGAGTTCACCCTAGGTACTCTGGGCTGTTTCTAACATTGATTTTGCTGGGAATAAACCACTTGTACGGTTGATTAGCTAATGAAGGCTATGTTTTTTTTTTTTTACATTGCTTTTATGATCATAAAAAGAGCAATTGTCTAGTGTTTCCCATGAGTAATAGTACCCACATAGGACTATTGACTGTGCTACATGTTTTATGTAAGTTTTTGTTATCAGTCTAAGCAGTAGGCTTACAGTCTGCATTTTTGTCACCATTTTACAGATATTAAAACTAAAGCTCGGAGACACAACACTTATGCCAGGCTGCAGAGCTGGTAATTGCACAGCTGAGAAGGACATGCTGATGTTCTGAGTCCCTGCTTGCCTCCCCTGTGACTGTCTGCTCATCAGAAGAAGCCAGTAGTTACACAGCTTGATCAGTCATTCCCAAGGACACCTTAGTGGACGCCTCCCTTGCTCTGAATCCATCCACGCCAATTTGGAAAAACTATGATTTTTATTGTGATGGATGAAAATGGCTTCGTGATTCTATATATATTATGTTGGTACAAACAGTTTCTACCTGTAATAAACATCTGTTCTTCATCACATTCTGAGACAGAATAAAAAATGTGGAAGAGGACAATTTTAACTCATGACGATTTTCAATTTTATAACTGCAAATGGTGCAGAAGGAGGTACCAATTCCATGAGATATAGAATAAGACATTTTGTTCCTTCCAAACAAACCTGGGGGGGGTAGTGGAGAAGAGTGAAAACCTAATTTTTATTCAAAAAGCATTAAAAGGCTGCTGCTGTCTAGCCAGACACGAGCTTTGGGTACCCAGATGATGTCTGTTGGGGAGATGGAGAGGACAGGAGGCGGGCCCCACCCTTGGAAGATTGGCTTAGGCAAGGAGCAGCATCATAGAATGTAGAGACGCACCTGGACAAGCTCAAGGACAATGAGATAATGAAGACGAACACAGGCCAGCTGGGTCCCAAGGGGTCAGAGGAGCTCACCGGGTAACTGCAGCTCTCTACCCAAGGGAGCTCCATGGCTCCCCCTGCTCACCCCACACCTCTGCTCCACTGTGAACATAGCTGCTTCCCTACTAGTTAACTGCCATGCCCACCACAGGGAGATGCGCATAAATTAAAATATTCCAAAGGGTATGTAACCTCCTCAAAGAATAGAGAAATTGTCCATTAACTCTCTGTGTAACTTTAGTCATGACCGTCTCTCATCTTCAATTCCTAGGCAAACCTGGGTTTGATCCCAGGCTCTGCTGCTTGTTAGCTGACCATGGGCAAGTCTTGTGCCTCCTTGAAGCCTCACTTCCCTCTGCCGCAAAGCATTTACACACTGGAGGAGTGTGAATGAAAGGATGCGTGCAAAGTGCTTTGGAGGTACGTAAGAAATGGCAGCTGTCATGATTCTCATAGCTGCCAAGTTGGAGGAAGCGAGCTGGTGGGTGCAGGGTGCTGGCTGGCTGGGCTGAGGCAAAGCCTGGACCCAGGGGGACTGGGTGTGATTTGTGGGGTGTTGGCTCAAGGCAGCTGGTAGAGGAGGGAGCAAGAGAGAGAATCGAAGAGCAAAACCAAAGTAGGCTGCCAGCTTTGATATTTTTGAGTCTAGTAGTCTGCTATCTCCTGATTCAGAACATGAAATGAGCTGGTGAAGCTGGTGGACCTATTAGGGTAGAGACCACATCTCTGTCCGTCACTGCCACATCTCTGTCTTAGTGCACAGCTCATAGGAGTGACTCAACAGTATTGTGTGAATGAGTTAATGGATGAATGATGTGGAGCCTGTGAGAGCAAACAGAGCTGCCCGGGGCTCTAGGAACAAACTGTGTGATGCAGATTAGCCATGCGAGGCCCAGGGAATGACTCAGGTTCCCAACCGGGTAAATTGGTCTGATGACACCACCACTACTCTTCTGTCCTTATCTTATTTGATAGCTACCATTTTTTTGAGTAGTATTTTAGGAGAGACAGATTCTATAATAAATTGTCTTATCTTAATTTAAGTCTTACAGTCCCCCTGCTGGGTAGATAGGACTATCCTCATTTCACAGATGTGGAAAATAAGGCTGAAACATTACAAAACTTCTTGAGGGGGCACATCCAGGGAGTGGGAGAGTCGTGATTCAAAGCCAGAGGTGCCCTACTCTAAAGGATGTTATACTGCCTGCCTAAGAGGCAGCCTGTCTGAGTGGACAGCCAGGGCTAGCTTTCCAGGTGGTGGCCAAAGTGTCTCAGACTGGGCTACGTGACTCATCTGGTCTGAGTCATACCTATACTTAGACTAATGGAAAGAACAGAGAGCAATCGTAGGACAGGCCTAGCAGGACAATTTTGGCTCATGAAGGTAAGTCCCCTGACCATAATCACAAGGATAGAGACCTCTGGGTCTATGAGGCATCTGTCTCTAGTGCAGTGGTTCTCAACCTTCCTAATGCCATGGCCCTTTAATACAGTTCCTGTGGGACTGTATTAGGGTGACCTTCTACAGCCTTCTCGACCCATAGGTTGAGAACCGCTGCTCTAGAGAAAAGATCTGGCGAAGGATGTGGCTGAGTTGTGAGCAACCTTCCTCAGAATAGTATCCTGGAGTAGCACCTTTGGATGCCAAGGTCATGGTGCTAGGAAAGCCAGAGGACTGTGGACTGGTGAGCTGGAGGCTTTGGTTGGGTACATTGGATTGTTCTTGTAAACTCATGTTGAGTAAGTAAATATGGCACACATGTTCTCTCTCTCTCTCTCTCCCTCCTCAGAATCTTAATAAAGAGTGAGGAGGCTCATAACTAACCTCAGCTTACTCACTGCTGAGCATACCATCTTGAGCATACCTCCCTTGGAGATATCCCCTGGAACTCTCAGAAGTAACTTGAGGAGACCTAGGGTGAAGGGTGAAGAGTCAACAATTATATAGGTAGAGATCATATGCTAATTGAAATCCTAAATTAAAGTTAATATGACCCCATTGTGACCTGCAGGCCAGTGAGAACCTGGGGATGTTTGGGGCATGAGGAAAATGGTTTTTTCATTGCTTAATCCAGAGATAGCTGGTTGATCTAGGGATCATCAACATAGGTGTGAAAACATCAAGAGACAGAGATAATTCAGGGCAGGGGTCAGCCCTGAATTATGAGGTCATGAGGTCCCCTTTTCTATCTAGAGGATTAAAGGTGGCTGTGACTTCTTTGGCAGCCCTCCCATCCAGGGGCAGGTTTATATCTCAGTCATTGAATCTCCGTGGGCTTTGTGAGCAATGAAATAGTGTGGCAGGGACACTCCCAGGAAACTGGGAGCTTGTACCTTCTGGCTCTTTGAATCCTCTTTCTGAGAGCTTCAGGCCACAGTGTAGAAGTCTGACTCCTGAGACGGTCATGCTGAAAGGTCACATGTAGACTCTTCAGTCCACGAGTCCAGCTGAGCCAGCCTTCTAATCACTCACACCAGGATGCCAGACATGGGAATGGAGCCATCGGATCCTCCAGACAAGTCCATCCACCAGCCATGTTCTACTGAGTGACTTTGATGGATGCCTCATGGAGCAGAAGTCTTACCCAACAGAGCCTTGCCCAAGCTCTTGACCCATAAAATTATGAGATATAATTGTACGGTTGATTTTTTTTTTCCACTAAGGAAACAAAGAATTAGGTTACACTGATTGTGGTTGTTAAGTGAAGTCTCTCTTGTAATTGTGTCCCTCCCCCAAGAGGTGTGCTATACACTGTAATCCCTATCCCCCTCTCTCCTCCCCTCTCCCTGATACCTCATTCCCCTCCCCCTCCCTTATATTAGATCATCTATTGCCTTCATACTAGAATTGAGTACATAGGATTCTTGCTTCTCCATTTTTTTTGATGCTTGACTAAGAAGAATGTGTTTCATCTCCATCCAGGTTAATACAAAGATGTAGTCTCCATCTTTTTTAATGGCTGAATAGTATTCCATAGTATACATATACCACAGCTTGTTAATCCATTCCTGGGTTGGTGGGTATTTAGGCTGTTTACATGTTTTGGCAATTGGTTGATTGTTTTTTAAAGCCACTGAGTTTTGGAGTGGTAGATAACCAGAATGATTATCCTTCAGACCTCTTTCTTACACAAATTAGGGAGGACTTTTAAGTATTGGTCAATTAAGAACTATGTTTCTGGAAAGGAGTGGGGTTGTAATTGGCCATGAGGGAGCATTTAGGGATGGCTATGGCTCTGAAGTTGAATCTCTGTGGTCTCAGGCCTGTCCTCATCAGCGCAGATCTAATACCTGTCTCTAGGTGCATGTGATACATTTGAGCTTAAAGGGACCGTATTGGCTGTCATGGTTCTGCAGTTCTGATGTAGAAAGTGATGACTTCTTCCAGCTATGAGCCTTCTTAGTCTATTGTCACTAAAGGAGAAAGCCCTATTCTCCTTTACGGCTGGGACATGGTCAAGGTGTTCATACTGTGATGGGTCTGGCTTCTGGGCACAGAGTCTGGCTTGTGGGCTGAGGGTGGGGCTTGTTCCTCTTGTCTTCCTCATCGTCTATCTAGGATCAGGTGGAGGCCTTCTGGTCTTTATTGTGTATCAAATAGAGGTAAGAAAAGGGCTGCTGATTTGTCAATATAATAGCTTTAAAAATCCTGCCAAATAAGTTTGAATTTTTGTTAACATCACATTTTCTATAAATTCTTATTAGTTATATATTCTGTGCCTTGTCTTTGGAGCTAGGCACTAGCTCTAGAGGGATGACTAAGACACAGTTCTCCCTTCAGAGTATTCACCACTGGCTAGAGTTAAGTTGTGCAAGAGAATTGCAACCAATGTGGGGAGTGAAGACTATATCAGAGGCTGCTGAAGCCAGGAGAGGAAAGGAGACACCTGCCACGAATGTCTCAGGAATTGATCGGATAATTAGGTAAAATAGGGTCTAGAGCGCTTTCATGATGAGAAGAGCTTCAGAAATTAAGCAGGTCATAATTCAGGTTCTGTGGCTTCATGGGTCATGGCAGGGGTGATGGGCAGAGGCTCAGGTTAGCACAAGGTCCCGTGTCCTTGGACAGGAGGCATGAAGATGGCCCTGATGGATCCCACCAGAGGCCTCAGAAAGGAGTGGTGGCTTCTGCTTGGTTTCTTAAGGGCCTGAAAGTGATAGTGAGGATGGTGACAGGCTTCCATATTATCTCTTTTAAATTCCCAGACATTTATGAGGGAAGAAAATATCATTTTCCGTTTTACAGGCAAGGAAAGGGAGGCTTAGAGTAGTTAAATGTTTTGATTAAGGCCACACAAGTAGTTAGTGGCTGAAACTGGATTTTCATTTCATCTTGGTCTGGAATGAAATTTTACATTTCCTCTTTTCAGAAAAACCAACCTTGGTCAGAGTTTGAAAGCCTCTGAGATTAATCTGGTACTTTGTCATTTAATAGTCAGATGATCCAGGATCTGAAGGGGATTCTGAGGTCACCCAGTCAGTCCAACGATAGCTTCAAACTCCATTGCATTTTTGCTGCTTGAGAGGAGATTATGAGAGTGATAGCAGCGATGACCTTCGCTGCAGTTTTCCATTTTGCAGAACTTGATCATCATAACAAATTGTCATACCTTTTGCTTCTTTCACTCCTTATACGAAGCACATTTTCTCATGTCTCACTCCACCTTCAGGAGAATTGAAATTTATTAGGATACAAAACCATATATTCTCTTTCATTCTGATTTTGTTATCTGGTCAAGAAGAGCAGATGGAAATGTATTCAAATGTTAAAAGTCATCATCTCTGGGTTATGTGATAACTACTGATTTATATCTATTTTTATGGATTTTTTTCCATGTGTGGTCCAAATTTCTTTTACAGTGAAAGCGCATGTTGTGGGAACATTTCAGCACAGCCTGGCAGTCTGTATCTCAGAACTATAGTCTTCAAATCCTACGTCAACCCAGAAGGTCCAGGGAGAGGGCCCTTTTCCCAAGAAAAGAGTGGGTGCAATTGACAGAGATCAAAGTCCTCCTTGAGCTTAATCTCCACACACAGGATGAAAAGTCTCTGTGAGTGCCAAATGGAAGTGTTATTTTTCTCACCCTATTTCTCAGAGATGTTGGATAAGATCAAAGAGGCAAAGTCAACAAGTTTCTGTGAAATTTCTAGAAGAAAGAATGGATGCAGGACAAAGTGTTGTTTATTTCTAGCAGCAAAAGGAGCTCCGGAAGAGACATGTGTTGTGGCAGCTTTATTGATATCCCCATTCTTATCCATAATAGTAATTCTCTGCTACTCCTATTAGGTCAAATTCCATACCAGCCTCCATAGGGAGACCACAGATCGGACCTTGCTACTTATTTGCTTGAAGCTATTCAGGGCTCCTTGTTGCCTATAAGATAACCATCTCAACCACATGGTGCGTACTAATTTCCCCCATGGTGTGTACTTATTTCCACATTTTCACTTTTAACTTATGTCACTTTATTTAAAGTGAGTCCATCATAGACAGCATACACTTGGGTCTTTTCTTAAGTATAGTCTAATAATCTCTGTTTTTTAATTTATGTGTTTGCTCATTTGCTTCGATTGCCCGTAGGAATACAGATCATCTTCTGATACTTTCTGCTCTGAGCATTAAGCCTCAGCAAGTGCAGCTCCATCTCCAAGGCCTTTGCTTTACGTCCAAAGTGCCTTTTCTCCTCGGGTATACCTTGAAAATGTCTATGTGACCTCGAAAACTATGAAACAGAGACAGGTGTTCTGCCCTCCTCAGCCTCTCGCCCCCTCCTGAATGATCACACACTTGATTATTACACCAGTAGCTCGTGCCTTCTCCCCCGGTACAGGCAACACTACGATGCATTTACTTGCTTGCTTTTGTGTGTTTCCAAGTGGGCCATATACACTTTGCTAGGAGATGGTGTCTTATCATCACTGTATGCCCAGTGTCAGGCAAATGACTGACACAGGAAGATTCACACCCAGGAAACTTGTTGAACTGAATGGTTGAGCTGTGCGGAGGACTATCAGGAACCTGGTAGTGTGAGCCTGGAAACAATGCATAGCAGAAAACCATCTTGAGGAAAAACAAATAGAAATCTCTTCGTGCAATTTACAGCTTAGTCGTAGACCATAAATAAGACTGCTTCGTTTCATCCCTGCTTGTTTGAATTACGATGCATTGATCCTAAACGTTCTTATGAAAAGCTCTGAGCCACAGTGAAACATTGCTCTGTTCCCTGATGAAACAGAGACCGAGGAAGTCGCGCGTGAGCCATCCATGTATGCGACAGCACCGTGTCCATTAGCACTGATGGGAGCTGCAGGTGTCATCAGAGTTTGGCCAGCCTGTTTAATGGGACAGGCATCATGAAGGAAGATCTCAGAGGGGAACTCGACTTCGGGTGGGTGTGGTCAACAGTGGCGATGACATCTGACAGCCTGATGCAGCAGAGTAATAAAAGTCTCAAACAGGAGGGTGACTTCAGACAGGACGCTGGCTCACTGGACCCTCAAGAGGCAGCCTTTGATGGTTTTGGAGCACACACTGTGTTGGTGTCTCCAGGTCCCACCCCTTCTTTCCCTTGGGGTAGGTTTCATGCCAAGCCCCTGTCCAAGTCTGACTCTGAGAGCGACATTTTTCACAAAAATTTTATGTGAATTGATCTCCTTATATTCTCTAAGCTTGAACTTCCTCCCAATTATCATGGTTAAAAGGGCACCTTATCAGGAGAAAGGGCGTATTGGTTTGCATTATTTCCCCTGGCAAAATCCAGGTCCTATTCTGCTCAGCAGACTTTTACAAATGTTTTAAATATTCCATGATCAGACTCCTGTGAGTTCTATGCCAAACCTCAATACTTTTGATTCAGATCAGATGAAGGGAAGGCTCTCATCTTTTCAACTTCTGCTCTCGGCGTGGAGTGGAGGGAGGGGCTGTAACAGGCTTCCAGCTCCAGGGCTCATGTGTCTGATAGAGGAAGTTATTAGAGGACAGGTTGTTAGAATAGAAGTGCTTATTATCAAGAGGTCTGGCTGCTCAAAGTCACTCTGCCTCAAAGAACTGCTTAGACAGTGAGGGCAGAGCAGATTTGCAGCGCTGTCTTTAAATATCTCTACATTTTAAAAGTACTACCTGTTCATTTTGTTTGAAAAACTTCAATTAGCACAAATTTAGACCAAGTGAAATGTACAACGCTCATTGTTCCCAGTTTTTACCAACCAACTCCATTCTCTGGAGGTAATGACTAATATCAGTTTTCTGTGTATATTTCCAGGCATTATCTGCACGTGTGTGTGTGACAATTTGGGGGGATACACAAATGGCATCAAACTATATATACATAGTGTACTGGGGTTCCAAGAGGAAACAAAGGGCACATTGGCATTATGATAATTTGAAAAGAGAAGTTACAAAAGATTATTACAAAGATATGGGTGATCTACTGGGGATCTATAAAAGCAGAAAACTGGGGCTAATGGCAGCAAAGATGTTAGTAGCCCTAAGTCTGAAGGGTTTGGGGTAAGGGATGTCACTGGAGTAGAGAAAGAGAGTGTCCTATACAGCAGAGTGCTGCTTTTTTGGCCAGAAGTACATAGCTAGCTCCAGGCAGCCTTGCCATAGGGGACCCAGAGGAATAAACATTCGGCCTCATCTCTTTTTCTTTCCACTGTTGTGCTCCTGGGGCTCCCCGGTGGCTGATTGCAATAGAGGACAGGTCCACACACGTCTGTCTTGGGAGGGGGCAGGGCTGGGGAAGGAAACAGTAGGGTGGGCTTCCACACATGCCATGTTGGCCAGACAGACGTGAACTCCTAGGCTCAAGTAATCCTCTCTGCTCAGCCTCCCCAGTAGCTGTGATTACAGGTGCATTTTTTTTTTAAATTTAATAATTTATCATGGATATATTATCATTTGAAAAAACTCTCCTGATATTCAATTATGGAGCTCTGGCATGAATCTTTCATCTAAATATCTATCAAAACATTGTTAGGTTATTTCAGGATGTTTGCTATTACCAACAAGGCATGATGAACATTTTTGTTAGATAACTTTTTGTGTAGTTGTATCAGTTTATCAAAAAATTTTTTTTGAAATAGAATTACTGGTCTGAAGAGAATGTGCATTTTCTTTTTTTTTTTTTTATTGTTGGGGATTCATTGAGGGTACAATAAGCCAGGTTACACTGATTACAATTGTTAGGTTAAGTCCCTCTTGCAATCATGTCTTGCCCCCATAAAGTGTGACACACACCAAGGCCCCACCCCTTTCCCTCCTTCCCTCTCTCTGCTTTTCCTCCCCCCCATGACCTTAATTGTCATTAATTGTCCTCATATCAAAATTGAGTACATAGGATTCATGCTTCTCCATTCTTGTGATGCTTTACTAAGAATAATGTCTTCCACGTCCATCCAGGTTAATACGAAGGATGTAAAGTCTCCATTTTTTTTAATGGCTGATTAGTATTCCATGGTATACATATACCACAGCTTGTTAATCCATTCCTGGGTTGGTGGGCATTTAGGCTGTTTCCACATTTTGGCGATTGTAAATTGAGCTGCAATAAACAGTCTAGTACAAGTGTCCTTATGATAAAAGGATTTTTTTCCTTCTGGGTAGATGCCCAGTAATGGGATTGCAGGATCAAATGGGAGGTCTAGCTTGAGTGCTTTGAGGTTTCTCCATACTTCCTTCCAGAAAGGTTGTACTAGTTTGCAGTCCCACCAGCAGTGTAAAAGTGTTCCCTTCTCTCCACATCCACGCCAGCATCTGCAGTTTTGAGATTTTGTGATGTGGGCCATTCTCACTGGGGTTAGATGATATCTCAGGGTTGTTTTGATTTGCATTTCTCTAATATATAGAGATGATGAACATTTTTTCATGTGTCTGTTAGCCATTCGTCTGTCGTCTTTAGAGAAAGTTCTATTCATGTCTCTTGCCCATTGATATATGGGATTGTTGGCTTTTTTCATGTGGATTAATTTGAGTTCTCTATAGATCCTAGTTATCAAACTTTTGTCTGATTGAAAATATGCAAATATCCTTTCCCATTGTGTAGGTTGTCTCTTTGCTTTGGTTGTTGTCTCCTTAGCTGTACAGAAGCTTTTCAGTTTAATGAAGTCCCATTTGTTTATTTTTGTTGTTGTTGCAATTGCCATGGCAGTCTTCTTCATGAAGTCTTTCCCCAGGCCAATATCTTCCAGTGTTTTTCCTATGCTTTCTTGGAGGATTTTTATTGTGCATTTTCATGTAGGTAGATTCTATCGAATTACCAAACTTCTGTTCTAACAGCAACTTTTTGATATGCTCTCAACCATCACTGTGTATTGTCCATCATTAAATCCTTGCTATCCTGACAAGTAGGAAGGGATCTATAGGGTTTCTTTTCTGTGAGTGCAGTTGGCCATTTTTATATGTTCAATGGCCATTTTAATTGTGTCTGTGCATGGCAGTTGAAATCTGTTACTTGGCTCTCTGCTGTGGATTTAACATTTTCCATACTAGTTTTAAGAGCTCTTTGCCTATTAAGGAAATCAGCCTTGTATCTGTAATATGAGTTGCAAACCTTTCTCCACACAGAACTTTGTCTTTTGATAGGCTTTTTATTTTTTTATGATCATATTACAGTTATACATTTTTACCAAATATGTTTGTTTGCTATTTTCATTTATGATTTCTTATTTTTATACTTGCTTTAAAGAATAATGAAATTGTAAATAATTCTTAGCTGAGTGTGGTGGCTTATGCCTGTAATCACAGCATTTTGGGAGCCTGAGGTGTAAGGACTGCTCGAGCCCAGAAGTTCAAGACCAGTCTGGACAATAGCACAAGACCCCATATCTACAAAAAATATAAAAATTCTCTGGGTTTGCTGGCCTGTGCCTATAGTCCTAGCTACTTGGGAGGCTGAGTCAGGAGCATTACTTGAGCCCAGGAGTTAGAGGCTGTAGTAAGCTAAGATCTTGCCACTGTACTGTAGCCTGGGCAACAGAGCAAGATCCCATCTCCAAAAAATAAAAAAAAAAATAAACATAGTCTTTTTTTCCTCCATATTTATGTTTCCTCCTTTCCTTCCTCCCTCCTTTCCTTTTTTCTTTCCTTCCTTCTTTTTTATCTTTAATCTAATTGGAATTAATTTTTATATAGGAATAAGATAGGAATGTAGTTTAGTTTATCAAATGGCTGGCCAGTTCTCAAAACATTGTTGATTAAATCATCCTTTTGTCATTGGTTTACAATATGTTCCTTAACATTGCCTGTGTTTTCATATGGATTTCAATTTACATGTGAGCTCTCTGAGCTATTTTGTGGTTCTGCCTATTCCTAAACCAGCACCAAGTCGTTCTGAGTTTTTTAGCTTTATAAAATATTTTAATATCTGGTGTTAGTCTTCATCATTATTCATAAGAGATTTACTTTTCTGATTTCCTCTGAGTTTTTCAAATGTTTTTTTCCCTAATACACTGTAAAATCATTATGCCTAATTCTAAAAATACCCTCTAACTAACACTTGTAAATTATTTAGGGAGATAGGATCAAGAATATTAATAGCAGACTGTGTGTAGAAAATGCAAAGCCAGAATTCCCATTGACAAGATGATTTATTAAAACACATGTAATGCATCAGTGAAAAATAATGTATTGGTATTATTTGCATCAAAATGGATGATTCTCTGAATATAATATTAAGGGGAAAAGAGTAAGTCACAAAAGAAGACAACATGTATGTATCTATGTGTGTGTATGTAGCATAAGCAGCATATGTCTTAGTAATACATATTTTAGTGTAAAAGTGAAGAGGAAAGCACAGAAACACAAATTCAGGATTGCAGTTGTTCACAGTAGGATGAGGGGATACAACCCTGGAGTGGTCACGGGCACCTTCACTTCTGTTGATAACTGTTTTATTTTTCAAAGCTAAGATGCAGAAGAATTTTCTGAGTTATTCTTTATACTCTTTGTATGTCTTAGAGGTTCATAATTGCTTTTTTCTTTTTTTGAGACAGAGTCTCCCTATGTTGCTCTCGGTAGAGTACCATGGCGTCACAGCTCACAGCAACCTCAAACTCTTTGAGCTTAAGCAATTCTCTTGCCTCAGCCTCCCAAGTAGCTGGGACTACAAGCACCCGCCACAACACCCTGCTATTTTTTTGTTACAGTTGTTATTGATGTTTAGTTGGCCTGGGCCTGGTTCAAACCTGCCACCCTCAGTGCATGTGGTCAGCACCGTAACCACTGTGCTACGGGTGCTGCCCCCATAATTGTTTTTTATTAAAAAGGTACATAGATAAGTCATACCCCAAATGGGAAGATGTACTTACTCTCAGATGAGAAATGTCAACACCATAATATGACTCCTAGTGTATTTATCATTTCTCTTAACACTCTGTATTGAGAATGTTTAAATATTTATGCAATTATGTGTTTAGAAAATTATAAACACAAAACCAAGGTTAAAATAGGAAAATATTTGCCTGATTATTTAAAGAGGCACTCCCTCTCTGTCAGAGAAATCACAAAGAGTTACATAGATTTAACTACATATAAATTTTAAAAAGTCTTTCATACTACCAGAACGTCATGAAAGACTGAAAAGACAAATAAGATAAGAAATTATAAAAATGTTTATAATGAAATGGTAAAGAATTCAGATGCGTAAAGTATAACAATGTTCACATCAGACAGTAAGAAAACACTAAGACTCCAATGAACAAGTAAAAGACCTGAGCAGGAAATTCACTGAAGAATGGATAGAAATGGCCAATAAACAGATGAAGAAAGCTTAGCCTTATTAAAGTCAATTAAAACAACAAGCTCAGTATTTTTTTTAAGTTGGTAAATGAGTGAAGATGAAAGACAATATGAAAATATTGGCAAAAGCCATGAGGCAGATACTCTCATATGCTGCTAGAGGAGGTTTCCCTTGGTAAAACTTCTTGAAAGTAATGAGAAAATATCTCTAGAGCCTTAAGACAAATAAATCTTTGAAGCAGTAATCCCTTTTGGAGAACCATCCTGAGTAAGCAGAGAGAAACATTCAGACAGATATTAATTTGTGTGTATAGTCATCCTAGTTTGCATACATATTTACTCTACAAAGTCTTCAAGGGCAAAGTTCTTGATAAGGTTTTCGTGACATCTTTTGGTTCTAAATCCTCACCTTTAGCTGAAAAGACACGGTAGATAAATGTATCGTTCTTGCTTTCAGAAGAAAAAGGATGAGGGATGCTCATGTTGTTATTTGGGGAAAAAATGAGTCCCCTTAACCATTCAGGAGAAATCAATGTACACCCTGAAAATTCTTATTTCTGCTTGAGGTTTTTTCCATAGTCTGCTCTGATTTAAAGAAGGGTTTCTCAACCTTGGCACTGTTGACATTTGGGCTTGGATAACACTTCGTTGTGGGGTTGTCTTGTGTGTGTAGCAGCTTACCTATTGCTACCTGCTAAACGCCAGTGGATGGCAAACAAAATGTCTCAAGACATTTCCAAACATCGCCTAAGGGAGGGGAAAGTTGTTGCCTGTTGTGAATCACTGATTCCAAGAGTTAGTCTTACCAGGAGGGTAGGTTCTCTTTTGTCTCTGGGCTGGGAACAAAGACCCTTCTTCTGGGTGCCATGTTCTAAGGAGAGTTTGTGAGATGGGATTGCTCTGGGTGGCTAACTTTGGAAAATGCTACCTATGTCTGCCACAGTTTTGTTGTTAACCTATTGTGTGTTTTTGCGTTGTCCTTTTCCTTACAATTTTTCCAACTGCAAAGTGCAGAATTTGAGCTTAGACCCATGACTTTTAAGGAGCATGTCACGGCCTCTGTGGGGCTGCCATGAGATTAAGGGTCAGGGAGGAGGATGCTCCTCCTTCTTCCAAAGGAACTGTACTTTCATGTTTTACATTTTGTTCCTTCAAGTTCTTCAAGGTGTGATCACGTACATGCATTGCCAAACGTTCTAATGATGACTAGTCTGTGATGGTTGTGGGGGTCCTGGGGAGCAAGCAAGTACCCTGCAGTGAGAAGGGATGGAATTTTCCATGGAGGGAATGGGACAAGGGCACTCCTCAACATGAGGGAGGATAAAGATTTTGTGGAAAGGAATTAGTGTTCCCAGTAGACAGTGGTTAGCCATATGCAAGGAAACTGGACTGGCCTTAGCCTGTCTGAGGCGGGAGCTGTGGCATCCTCTCCAGGGTCCTCAGACTTTTTAAACAGGGGGCCAGTTGACTGTCCCTCAGGCCATTGGAGGGCCAGAATATAATTAAAAAAAAAAACCATGAACAAATTCCTATACACACTGCACATATCTTATTTTGAAGTAAAAAAACAACACGAGAACAAATACAATCATACCACTGCATGTGGCCTGTGGGCCGTAGTTTGAGGACCCCTGTGTCTGGTCTCGGTGTTGGGTATTTGAGCTTTATTCTTGTTACAAGAGAGGCTAGGATGGACTCTGTATGCACAAAAAGGGCTGTGACCCATCCTCATGGCCAGCTCTGAGCTGTCAGCAGGAGACATCTGAAGAAACAGCTGTGCCCTGGGGTCTAGTGGTGAGGGGTCAGAGAGGTAGTGCCAAACCTTTCTTCCTGGTCCTTTGCTCCTCCTAGAGTGGGACATCTTGACAGATATAACGATAACTATGCTGCAAGTGTGTCATGGGAGACAGCAAGTCAGGAGACAGCTGGGCTCTGCTTTTAAACATGAATTAATTCTTTTTGTTATAATTTAATATTAATTTATTAGAGGTAGTTTAGTGTTTTTTAAGGTTAATGCTAACACTTAAATAAGGTTCAAGTATCAATAGAAGCCCAGACCTGTGAGTGGCAGCTGAACGATTAGAGTCAGAACTGGCTCCAGCTCTGGCTTACCAGAGTTTAGTCTGAAGCAAGTCTCTTCCCATGGGGGCAGCATCCAGTTTTTTCTTGTATGCAGAATGAACTCTAAATGTTCCTTCAGATTCTAACCAAATTATAGTCTTCATCAAATTGTGCTAGGAATAATTCTGAAAATGAAAACCACAGCCTGGTTCTCTATTCTTTTCCCTATTGATGAAGGTGATGTGATTGTTACAAAGAGGAGAGAGCACGGATGACCTTGAGCTCTGACCTTGAGGGTTTGTGTGATAGTTGATTTCATGTCTCAACTTGGCTAGGCTATGTTATACCCAGACATTTGGTTTAACATTAGTCTAGCTGCTGCTGAGAAGGTATTTTTAAAAGCGAATTAATTCTTGAAGTTAAGAATATTTCCAAGGGCCCCTGCCATTCTGACATCTTTATGATGAGGGTCTTGACAGAAGGTAACACGCCATGAAATGGTCTTGGGTCAAGAATCAGGTAAGTCCAATTCCCAGTATGTGTGTGACTCCCTTCTCTCTATCATGATGCTGATCTACTTTCATGTTTCACAGATGTTCACAGATAGAACCAAGCATTGGGTGTCTTTGCTGTCTGTCACCAATATTTTATTTAGATGTTGTCACAGAGAAAAAGTATCCTTGAAAAGCTAAATATATATATATTTTTTATCTCCCAACATGCCTGAAGATTTTGCAGAGATGTGGAGGTGAGAACAATCTCCTGGCTTTTAATCCCTTAAAATGTGAAAAGTAGTTTTAATAGTGTCATTTGCCATTTTTGCTATCGTTCCCAGATCTATTTTCTTTTTTTTTTTTTCCTGAGCCTGACTGAAACCAGGATAAGATCCACAATTCCCAGGGAGCCTGACTTTAGAGCTCAGTGATCTGAAAGATGGAGATGTTTCAGAAAAAGAACTCATTAGCATGACTCAAGAGTCTCCAAAGGTAATCACTGCAGGATGAAGTGTTGAGAGCTTTTGTCACGACTGAGGGAATCTCTTCTCTGGGCAACCTGGCAATTTCCAGAGCTGCTTCACAGCTGGGCTCGGTAACCAGGAGCTATTTTAGGGAGCCCTGTGCATCCTGTAGCATGGACTTTGACAAATCAGACACAAAGAAGCCACACGTGCGAGCCCTGATGTTCCTTTCTCGTTGTATAGTGCTATGGTTTGAATGTTCGCCCCTCTAAAAATCATGTTGAAATTTAATGCTCAGTATTGAGAGGCAAAGCCTTTAATAGGGCTCTGCCCTCATGGATGCATTAATCCTTTCCTGGATTAATAAATTAATAGGGTGTCACAAGAATGAGACAGGTGGCTTCACAAGAAGAGCAAGAGAGAATCGAACTAGCAACCTCAGTCTTCACACCATGTGATGTCCTGTGTCCCTACCAGCGAGAAGGCTCTCACCAGATGCCACCCCTTCATCTTGGACTTCTCAGCCTCCTTGTCTGTAAAAAATAAGTTCCTTTTTTAACAATTTACCCAGTTGCAAGTATTCTGTTATAAGCAACAGAAATTTAATTAATACAGGTAGAAAAAGAGATTGCGTCTAGAATTTTCAGGAACCAGGGAAATGCCCTCTTTCTCGTGCCTGGGAAAGCATTTTGGTTAGAAAAGCAAGTCTGAGTGGGTGTGACTCCTCTTCCTCCTTCCAGCTAACTACCACTATCACATGAATACAGTTTGTTGAAACTTGCACTTAATTGTCATTGAGGTTCAAAAGGCAAATAGGACATCACCTCTGCCCAGGAATGGACTTGATTCCATCCTGGAGTGGATTAAGTCCTCGGTAGAGAGTTAGATCTGGAAGCTGCCCAGGAAGCTTATGCTTATCTTCCTCAGTGTCTCCAAAATCTACGTCTTCCTTCCTTCCCACTTCCTTCCTTCCCACTTTGGATGCCTTCTTAATTGTTGCTGTGATTTAATTTGGTGTCTATGATATACAAATCATGACAAAAGTTTCACCCACACAAACTCTTTAGTACTCACAACAGTCCAGGCTAAGACTAGGTAAGCAGATGCTTTAGATATGAGGAAAATATTAGAAAACCAAGATCATGGAATTCAAGTGACCTGCCTGAGGCTACACAGCCAGTGGATGGCAGAGGTACAGTTCAAATCCAGGTCTCAGTTCCAAAGTCCATCAACTTTAGATTTTTCTGTTTCATTCTATGTTCATAATTAGACCAATTCTAGGAGTAATTCTAGAATTTAGTCTATGTGCTCATTAAATTATGGAACTTAGCAGCTAGATCCACCTCCCTCTTTCATTTTGACTTTCAAATTCTTTTATTTGTGTATTTTTCTCCATTAATTTCAAATTGGAATTCAAGAATGTTTGCTTTTTCTTCATTATAGATAGATAGATAATTTACCTGTTTGTTCTTATTGTGCCAATTAACACTGTGAGATGTACTTTTTTTATTATTAAATCATAGCTGTGTACAATAGTGCAGTCAAAGGGTACAATGTGCTGGTTTCATATACAACTGAAATATTTTCATCAAACTGTTTAACATAGCCTTCATGGCATTTTCTTAGTTATTGAGATGTACCTTTTTAATGAATTTTTAAATGTACAATTCAGTATTCTTAACTATAGGCTCAATGTTGTATGATGGATCTCTAAACTCATTTATTTTCTATGACAGAAACTTCCTATCTGTTGGGTAGTAGTAACTTCCCACTTCCCCCTCTCCCCCACACATGAGAACCTCCATTCTCGTCTCTGTTTCTATGAGCTTGATTATCTTAGATACCTTATAGAAGTGGAACCATGCAATATTTGTCTTTCTATGACTGACTTATTTCACTTAGTTTAATGTCCTCTGGGCACATTCACATTGTTGTAGATGGTAGAATTTCTCTTTAAGACTGAGTGATATTCTATTGTATACACATCACATTCTCTTTATCCATTTATCTGTTGATAGATAACTTGGCTATTGTGAATAATGCTGTCATGGACATGGGAGTACAGATATTTCCTTGACATACTGATTTAATTTCCTTTGAATATCCCTTTGTATAGTCAGAAAGGGGATTGCTGGATCATGTGGTAGTTCCATTTTTGGAAGGAACTACATACTGTTTTCCATAGTAGCGGCACTATTTTACATTTCCATCAACAGTGTATAAGAATTCCTTTTCTCCACATTCCTGGCAACCACTTGTTATTATTATTTTTGATAACACTCATTCTAATAGTTGTGAGGTTTTGAAAATAGCCTTACTAATTGAAGCGAGGCTCTTGCTGTGGTTTTGATTTTCATATCACTAATGATTAGTGATGTTTTAATCTTTTTATGCACATGCTGACCATTTTTATACATCTTCTTTGGAGAAATGTCTGTTCAAGTCCTTTGCCCATTTTTAAATTAGATTATTTGTTTTTTACTATTGTGAGTTCCTATGTATTTTGGATATTAACCCCTTATTACATGTATGTTTGCAAATGCAGTCTCCCATTTCATAGGTTGCCTGTTGATTGCTTCCTTTGCCATGTGGGATCTTTTTAGATTGATACAGCCCCCTTTGTTTCTTTCATTTTTGTTGTCTGAGCTTTCAGTGTCAAATCTAAGAAATCATTGCCAAGACCAATATCATGAAGTTTTCCCCACTATTTTCTTCTAGGAGTTTTACAGTTTTAGGTCTTACATCTAAATTTTTCATCCACTTTGAGTTGATTTTTTGGTATGGTGTGAGATAAAGGAATAAATTTTTTGTATGTGGCTGTCTAGTTTTACCAGCATCATTTGTTGTAGAGACTATCTTTTCCTTGTTTCATAGTCTTGGCATCCTTATTGAAGATCGATTGACCATATACATGTGGCTTTATTTCTAGCCTTGATATTCTGTTCCATTGCTGTTTGTGTCTATCTGTATGTCAATAACATGCTGTTTTGATTACTGTAGCTTTGTAATATATTTTAAAATCAGGAAGTGTGAGGCCTTCAGCTTTGTTCTTTCTCAAGGTTGCTCTGACTATTCAGGGTGTTTTGTAGTTCCACATGAATTTTAGGATTTTCTATTTTCACAAAAATGGCCATTGGAATTTTGATAGGGATTGCATTGAATCTGTAGATTGCTCTGTGTATAGAAAATTTAACAATATGAAGTCTTCCAATTCATAAACATAGGATGTCCTTTCCATTTATTTGTATCTTCTTTAATTTCTTTCATCAATAGGTTGTAGTTTTCATTGTACAAGTCTTTTGCCTTCTTGGGTAAGTTTATTCCTAAGTTTTTTACTCTTTTTTGGTACTATTGTAAATGGAATTGTTTTACTAATTTCTTTTTTGGATGTTAGTACAGAATGTATACAGAAACACAACTGATTTTTCATGTTGATTTTGTAGCTTGCAACTTTGCTGAACTTATTAGTTTTATCAGTTTCTCTTTTTCTGTAGAGTCTTTAGTTTTTTTTTTTTATAAGAGTTTGTCCTCTGCAGAGATATTCTTAATTCTCTGTTTCTGAATTGAATTCCTTTCATTTCTTTTTCTTGCCTAATTTCTCTGTCTAGTTATTTCAGAACAGTTGAATAGAAATGGCAAGACAGGGTATTCTTATCTTAATCCTAGTCTTAAAGGAAAAGGTTTTAGCTTTTCATTTATGACCATAACATTAAGTCTGAGTTTTTCATATATGACTTTTATTTGTTTAATTTTAACAGTTTTAAAAGTTTGAACTTTTAAACTGTTTTAAAAGTTTATTTGTTTAAATTTAACACACAATGTTGTGTTATTGATATATCAACTGTTATATATTAGTAACAATTAATACATTAACAATTAATAACATTAACAATACATTAACAATAACAATTAATACATTAACAATACATTAACAATAACAATTAATATATAACAGTTGATATATCAATAACATAACATTGTGTGTATTTAAGGTATACAATTACATGTTCTGATATTTGTATACATTGTGAAATAATCAACAGATTGCAGATAATTAGTAAATATAGCTTGTGGTCTTTATTTTGTTGAGGTAAATTCCTTCTATACTTTTTGTATAGAAGTTTGTTGAGTGTTTTTTATCATGAAGTTGTTATATTTTATTAAATGCTTTTTTCTGCATCTGTTGATATAATCACGTGATATTTATCCTATATCTTCTTAATATGTTGTGTCACATTTGTTGATTCGCACATGTTGAATCATCTTTGCATCCCAAGAATAAAGCCCAGTTGACTATGATGTATGATCATTTAATGTGCCATCAAATTTGATTTTCTAGTATTTTATTGAGGATTTTTGCATCTATGCATCTAAGTTAATCAGAGATATTGGCCTGTAAGGTTTCTTTAATTTTTTTTTTTGTAGTGCCTTTATTTGGCTTTGCTATCAAGATAATGCTTGCCTCATAAAATGAGTTTGAGAAGTAGTTCTCATCTTTGATTGTTTTGAAGAATTTTAAAAGGATCAATGTTAATTCTTCCTTAAATGTTTAGTAGAATTAATCAGGGAAACATACGGTCTTGGGATTTTTTTTGTTGGGTGGTTTTGGATTTCTGATTCAGTCTCCTCATTTGTTATTGATCTGTCCATATTCTCTATTTCTTTATAATTCAGTTTTAGAAGATGGCATGTTTCTAAGAATTTATCAAATTCTTCTAGGTTATCTAATTTGTTGACGTACACTTGTTCATAATATTCTTATGATAATTTTAATGTCTTCTAATGTCTTCTTTTTCATTTCTTATTTTATTTATTTGAGTCTTCTCTTTTTTTCTTAGTCTAGCTAAGGGTTTGCCGGTTTTGTTTATCTTTTCAAAACCCAACTCAGTTTTTTTTCTATCTTTTTTCTTCTCTATTTTGTTTATTCTGTACTAATCTTTATTATTTCCTTCCTTTTGCTAATTTTAAGCTTAGCTTGGAGGAGATGTCAATAATGACATCTTTCCATAATGGAAACCCCACTTTCCATAATGAATAAAACAACAAGATGAATCATCAATAAGAAAATGTCAGACTTGCACAACTGTATAGACCAGCTGGGCCTAATAGACATACGCTGAACATTCTATGGAAAGATAGAATAAATGAAAGATGGGTTTACCTTCTGTGCCTCATGTATAAGTTTGTTAGGGCTGTCATAACAAAACACCATAGACTGGTGATATAAACAACAGAAGTTTATTTTCTCATGATTCTGGAGCATAAATTTGGAGATCAAGGTACTTCTCCTGAGGCCTCCTTCATTGGCTTGCAGATAGCCACCTCTCCCCGTGTCCTTGCGTGGCCTTTGCTCTATGCAGGTGTACTTCTATTTCTTACAAAGATACCAGTTATATTGGATTAGCATCCCCTTTGTTTAACCTTAACTATCTCCTCAAACTCACTAACTCCAAATGCAGTTACAATTTGAGGTGTACTGGGGGTTAGGACTTCAACATACGAATTTTGGAAGGGACAAAATCCAGTCCATAAATGTTAGTTGTGAAACATGGAAAGCCAAAAGAGACATTCTCTTCATCCTCAGGAGCTTACAGGCTATGTGGAGACACCTAAGGAAAGATGGGTCAGGGAGTGATTTGGGAACTTAGAAGAAGGCAGCCCACTGTGGGCTACAATGGCTAAGGAAGGTTTCTGGGCTGAGGTGGGGCACAGGCCACCTTGAAAGATGCATTTGCATTTCCAGAAATGCAAAGAGGAGGTCCTGCCTAAAGATTAAATAGATGTGAGAAGTCAGTTTTTTTCCCACTTAGACACAGAGTCTCTCTGTTTTTACCCAGGCTGCAGTGCAGGCACAATTCTAGCCTGCTGCAGCCTTAAACTCCTGGGCTTAAGGGATCTTCGCCTTGACCTCCAGAGAAGCTGGGACTACAAGCCTGCACCAGCATGCCAGGATGCTTTTTTTCTACATTAAATTTTGCTTTTTTATTTATTATGGGTACACAACAGTTGTGTATCTTTATAGGGTATATGCAAGGTTTTTATACAGGCATACAATGTGAATTAGTCAAATCAGGGTAATTAAGTTATCTATTGCCTCAGGAATTGAACAATTCTTTGTGTTAGGAACAACCCAATTCCACTCTTCTAGGCATTTTAAAGTACACCCTAACTTACTGTTGATTATAGCTACTTGGTTGTGCTATTAAATTTGTTCCTTCTATCTAACTATATCCTTGCATTCCCCCTTTATCACTCCCCACTTTATTACTCCCTCCCTATCACCTTTCCCAGCCCTTGGTAACCATAATTCTACTCTTCCATGGGAGCAATTATTTTTAATATTTAGCTCCCACATATGAGTGACAACTTGCAAGAAAGATTTGTGTTTCTGCACTTGGTTTATTTTACTTAACATAATGTATCCAATTCCATCCATGTTGTTCATTCTATGGCTGTATACTATTCCATTGTGTCTATGTACCACAATTCCCTTTATCTGTTTATCTGTTGATGTACATTTAGGTTGATTTCAAATTTTGTATATTGTGAACTGGGTGGCAATAAACACAGGAGAGCAGATATCTTTTTAATATATGGATATTTCCTTCTTGGGGTAGCTGTTGAATTTGATGTTTGTGTGGAGGATGATTGCTGAAGGTTTTTATTTGGCCATATTGCTCCGCTCCCTAAAATTTCTTTTGTGGAGACAAGGTCTTGCTATGTTATTCAGGCTGGTCTTGAACTGCTGACCTTAAATGATTCTCCTACTTTGGCCTCCCAAAGTGCTGGGATTAAAGGTGTGAAGCTGCTTCTCCTGACTGAGAAGTTGGTTCTTAATCACATGTGCTTCCATAGCATTTTCTTGGCATCTGCTCTTTGTCAGGCACTGAGCTGAGGGATGAGAGTAGAAACACAAAATATGACCCTTGAGTTACTCACTCTCCAGGAAAAGGGCCATTTTAGCATCAAGGATTGGCAAGGCATGAGACAGATAGTGAAGTTTACCACACAGATCGGACATTTGAAGTTGCTTGTGGGTAACAGCTGTGTCCCCAACAAGCCATTTCTTGATGAATTTCTCAGGGCTCAGTGCTGGGTATGGGGGCCCTGCATGTGCTGTAACCTTGGTTTCATTTCCCATCTTCGTGAATCTCTTCTCTTGGTCTCAGCCTAGTGACCCTTCCCTGACCACATCACTTTGATTGAATACTTAGCTTCTCCCTGGTCCTTAGTTTACAATTATTGTTCAGATTTCCAGTTCCATGTGGCAGGTCCCTGTCTTTTATATTTTACAGTTTGAAAAGTTCAGTCTGCATGTGCAATGCCCTTTGTAAACTATGAATGTTAATCAGAGTTTGAGTGTCAGCGCACAACAAATTTTGACCTGACAATGTCTAAATCCTGAAAACGTTTGAAACCAGAATGCAAACCCATTGTCCTGGCGACTCTATAATTTCCATTAATTGCTCTAATATGCTGGCTTCTCTTTTTGATTGCGTACTCTCTAGAAGAAAATTATTGATACATTAATTATAGCTTTCATCCGGAGGTTTGAGCATTTCTAAACATTTATTTGGATTTCATGCCAAACTGAGAGATAATTGCAAATAAAAGGATCACGCTGGGTTAGATACTGAGATGGGTTCTCCAATAGCCTTCCTCCCATATAAATAGCCCAGTGGGCAGCCTGGGCTTGCATCTCATCACTCCATGCAGCCTAACCAAGTCCATTTTCTGTTTAGTGATAACATGGGATCATAGGCGATACTCCAAGTGGTAACCTTCAAGCTCGGTGGCTGAGATGTACTTTCTGAAACTTTCTCAATAGCCTAAAGTTGCGGCCGGTGATATTGTGAAGAAACGCTAAAGGATGCCAGTAACCCAGAAGGCAGGAACATGGCTTGCTGCTTCTTGGGAGAATCTCAGAGAACCTCTCCTGTGAATGTGGCTGACCACAGGGCTGGTTGAGACTAGAGATGTCTGACTTCCAGCAGATGGCACCTTGCTGGGCTGCTCTCCTGGTAAGGTCTGGAGGGGCATTCTGGCATCTGGCCTGTGCACCTGGGAGGGGCTGACGGTCGCCGTCCTGCTCTATACTGGACCCTTCCCTTTCTTCCTCTTCCCTGCCCTCTTGACCTGTGTGTATTCCTGCCGGTTCCATTAGGTAACACTTTTCTTTCAAGTTTGTTATCTCCATCTGTGGAGATACAAAAGATGGAGGTGGAAAAATAAAAACTGATTCAGAAAGGAATTTGGTAAACAATGGTTCCCATAAAAACACGCTGAGACTGTTTCCTCCTGGGTCATCTTCACCCACAGAGCTGGTGGGGAAGACATCCTTGCCCAGCACTCTCATTGGGCTCCTGCTTGTTCCAGATGTTCCAGATGCTTCCCCCACCTGATGAACTTCTCTCAGGGGCAAAACTCACCACCAAACAGGTGAAGGGAGCACAGGACTGGGATACAGGCACTGTGGGTTTGTACCCCCATCACCACGTCCCAGTGCTGTTGGGCCTCACCTCCGCCAACATGCGGTAGCCCTCTAATGCGATCACGTGCATTAATGCAGAGAACAGCTACTGTTCAAAACTGCTGTTGATGAGATAGTCACTCGGTGCCAGGCATTAGGTTAGGCAATTTACATATATGATTTAATTTAATCTTCATGATAGCTTTGAAAATTAGTTATTATGAGGATTGAAGAAAGCAGATTACCCAGACTCATAAAGCTAAAAAGAAAACCCCAAGCCCAGAATGCAGTTTGGGCTCCAAAGCCTTCTTTTTCTCCAACACCAGGCTGCCTCAGCCGATGTCTCAGACCTAGTTGAGTTCAGGTTTGTGTGTGTGTGTGTGAGAAAGAGCAAGTCACCACACATGTGGAAGAGACTTGTGTTTTACTCCAGGGGAGGCAGTTCTGTGTCTCCAATTCCAATTCTCCCCAGATACAGTTTTATTTATCTTTTCCTGAGCCCTGAATTATTCTTTTTAGCCTTGCTCAGAAGCAAGTACTTATGCCTTTTCTTTATATTTTCTCTGGAACTGAAAACAATGCGGTTTTTGAATATGTATGACAGGATAATTGAGCCCATCTACATGTCATGAATTATGTGGCTGATTTCTTACACTTTTGAGACTCCTGTGGCGTCTGACAATTATACCATTTTTGTTTCCTGGGAAGTTGGGAGAAGGAGACACATGCCTCCTTTATCTCTCTTGTTCCTGAGGCTGTGTCCAGCATTATCTCATTTAATCCTCCCAGCAACCTCTAGGGAAGGATTATGCTAATCTTCCCACTTTTATGGCCGAAAACATGGAGCCTCAGAGAGCTTATTATATTAGTCTCCAATCACCCAAGAGTAAGTGGCAGATCTGGCATCCCCATTTTCCCCTCTGCCCCCTGACTCAAAGTCCTGTCCTCCTCTGCCACCACAGTGGGCTGTCAGTGCTCCCAGCTGCCTCCTGTGACATCCCTGGCCCATGTGTGCTCCACCTGCTGCTGATAACTTCCAGGACCACAGGGGGAATAAACAGGGGCTCTGCAGGCCCTGTGTTTGTGTTGTCCCTTGTTTCAATAAAATATGATCTTCCTACAGACAGCAGGAGTGGCCCACCAGGTTCATTAAATCGAGAGCTCTCTATGGTGCTCTCACCAAAAGATAATTTTCTTTATGCACAGATGGTGGTTCTCAGATGCGAGCCACATGGCACAATGGGGGGAGGAGCTGCCACAGAGCTGGGGATGTGGCCAGTGGGGACAGAGATTGGCAGCACAAACCCACGCCCTTCACAGCTCAGTTTATGTTTCGAAGCGAGCTTATGTGTCTTATTCCATTTTGATGCATGTGGGTTTAATTATCCCTCTTTTAGATGACTACACAGAATCCCAGTGACACTGGCTGACTCATATTAACTCCACTCAGCATGCTGGTGGCAGAGCTGCAGTCCAGGCTCGCGTGACCTCGGATAGACATTTGTTTACTGTGGAATTTGTCTGTGGAGTTTGTTTTAGTGACTCTGCCATCCTTCCTTATCATCACTAGTTCATGACTAAAGATATATACTTTCCTGTGGATCAGCCTTAGTGCTATGAACTGACTCAAACTCTTGGCCTCAAGAGATCCTCCCGCCTCAGCCTCCCAAAGTTCTGGGATCACAGATTGTTAGCCAATGTGACTGGCCCAGGGTGCACTGACTAATTACTGGAAAGTCCCTATTTCTGTTGAATTGAAATCTCTCTTTTCATCCTAGTCCAGGCATCCAGAGGGTCACAGAATATATTTTCAGCTCAAGTCTTCTCTTCTGTAGGGCCAACATCTCTGATGTCCTTGGCTGTTCCTTTGGGAAACAAATGTAAGAATATCTCAGTCCCGATTTCCTCTTTCCAGAGGTGCTTCTGTGTGGGTGTTATGAAATGGAAGTGTTGTAACTCCCGGTTAGGATCTACTCCCGGTCAGTGTGTAGGGAGGACTCTACCAAGTGCTGAACCCCTGGGGCTCTTGGTCAGGTAGTCTCTGAACGGGGTGTATCCATCCATCACATCTGGGTCCATTTTCTGACAGCTCACAGTGGCTTGTGGAGGCAGCTGCCTTATCCTCTGTAGCCTAGTAAGGCTCCCGAGAGCGGCCATAGTATTTTATCCTCCCCTGCCCCACACTACTGAGCTCTTACTGAATATCAGTTATGTACAGGGCTTGCTGCCAGGCACTAAAGATAGGAGAGAAAGTAAGACATTGTCCTCATAAAAACAATTTCCCTACATTTGTGGAGCATATTGTTGGGCTTACAAATTGTTTCCATATCATCATCTTACAATGGTCTGCACCCCTCAACAGGATGTAGTAATGAAATTGGCATTGACCACAGTCTGGTGACAGTTTTTTCATGGGCACAGGGATCAGAAAAATAGAATGAGTCTCTAAGCAAGGACCAAACTGAAAGCATTTGAAACATGGGAGATTCAAAGGTCAGGTGGTAAGGCAGAACATGGCTCAAACAGGTGGGCTAGAAGCTGATTCTGAAACTGGAGTTTGCAAAAAAGCCTTTGGGAATAGAAATTGTAAAGAGCAAGAAGGTCAGAGGAAACCTAAGCGATCTGGCTTTTTGAGGTCTGCTTTTAGGTTGTGCCCTGGTGTGTGGTATGTGGGTTGATAAAGAGCCAGCAAAGGAGTGGATCAGATAACATCAACTGGAGAATGTTCATCACATTGTACAGATGAGAAAAGATGGTGATTTCTGGTCAGCTGTGAGAGTAATACTCAACAGAATGAAGATCAAAATTCTGGCCTTCTGACACCTGATCCATGGGTTCTCTGCCTTAAGGATGTTATCTCCCCCTCCAATTACGATAACCCAATTAGAACAGGCGGGGTGCACACTGAATGCTCTCGAAGTTGTGCTGGGCTTGATAATTAGGAACTCCAGCCCTCCGTCCCGTATATGGATTAACCCATTCAAAGGTCAACAGATGTCTACTGAATGATCTGCACTACACATATATTTTTCTTTCTTTTTTTTTTTTTTTATTGTTGGGGATTCATTGAGGGTACAATAAGCCAGGTTACACTGATTGCATTTGGTAGGTAAAGTCCCTCTTGCAATCATGTCTTGCCCCCAGAAGGTGTCGCACACACCAAGGCCCCACCCCTCTCCCTCCTTCCCTCTCTCTGCTTTTCCTCCTCCCCCCATGACCTTAATTGTCACTAATTGTCCTCATATCAAAATTGAGTATATAGGATTCATGCTTCTCCATTCTTGTGATGCTTTACTAAGAATAATGTCTTCCACTTCCATCCAGGTTAATACGAAGGATGTAAAGTCTCCATTTTTTTTAATGGCTGATTAGTATTCCATGGTATACATATACCACAGCTTGTTAATCCATTCCTGGGTTGGTGGGCATTTAGGCTGTTTCCACATTTTGGCGATTGTAAATTGAGCTGCAATAAACAGTCTAGTACAAGCGTCGTTATGATAAGAGGATTTTTTTCCTTCTGGGTAGAAGCCCAGTAATGGGATTGCAGGATCAAATGGGAGGTCTAGCTTGAGTGCTTTGAGGTTTCTCCATACTTCCATCCAGAAAGGTTGTACTAGTTTGCAGTCCCACCAGCAGTGTAAAAGTGTTCCCTTCTCTCCACATCCACGCCAGCATCTGCAGTTTTGAGATTTTGTGATGTGGGCCATTCTCGCTGGGGTTAGATGGTATCTCAGTGTGGTTTTGATTTGCATTTCTCTAATATATAGGAATGATGAACTTTTTTTATGTTTGTTAGCCATTCGTTTGTCTTCTTTAGAGAAAGTTCTATTCATATCTCTTTCCCATTGATATATGGGATTGTTGGCTTTTTTCATGTGGATTCATTTGAGTTCTCTATAGATCCTAGTTATCAAGCTTTTGTCTGATTCAAAATATGCAAATTTCTTTTCCCATTGTGTAGGTTGTCTCTTTGCTTTGGTGGTTGTCTCCTTAGCTGTAAAGAAGCTTTTCAGTTTAATGAAGTCCCATTTGTTTATTTTTGTTGTTGTTGCAATTGCTATGGCAGTCTTCTTCATGAAGTCTTTCCCCAGGCCAATATCTTCCAGTGTTTCTCTTACGCTTTCTTTGAGGATTTTTATCGTTTCGTGCCTTAAATTTAAGTCCTTTATCTATCTTGAATCAATTTTTGTGAGTGGGGAAAGGTGTGGGTCCAGTTTCAGTCTTTTACATGTAGACATCCAGTTCTCCCAACATGATTTATTGAATAGGGAGTCTTTTCCCCAAGGTATGTTCTTGTTTGTTTTATCGAAGATTAGGTGGTTGTAAGATGTTAGTTTCATTTCCTGGTTTTCTATTTGATTCCAAGTGTCTATGTCACCAGTACCATGCTGTCTTGACCATTATGGCTTTGTAGTACAGACTAAAATCTGGTGTGCTGATGCACCCAGCTTTATTTTTATAACTAAGAACTACCTTAGCTATACGGGTTTTTTTCTGGTTCCACACAAAACGCAGAATCATTTTTTCCAAATGTTGAAAGTATGATGTTGGTATTTTGATAGGAATGGCATTGAATAGGTAGATTGCTTTGGGAAGTATAGACATTTTAACAATGTTGATTCTTCTCATCCATGAGCATGGTGTGTTCTTCCATTTGTTAAAATCCTCTGCTATTTCCTTTCTGAGGATTTCATAATTTTCTTTTCTTTTTTTTTCATAATTTTCTTTATAGAGGTCCTTCACCTCCTTCGTTAGGTATATTCCTAGGTATTTCATTTTCTTTGAAACTATGGTGAAGGGAGTTGTGTCCTTAATTAGCTTCTCATCTTCACTGTTATTGGCGTATACAAAGGCTACTGACTTGTGGACATTGATTTATATCCTGAAACATTACTGTATTTTTTGATGACTTCTAGGAGTCTTGTGGTTGAGTTTTTGGGATTCTCTAAGTATAGGATCATGTCGTCAGCAAAGAGGGAGAGTTTGACCTCCTCTGCTCCCATTTGGATGCCCTTTATTTCCTCATCTTGCCTAATTGTATTGGCTAGAACTTCCAGCACTACGTTGAATAGTAAAGGTGACAGAGGACAACCTTGTCTGGTTCCAGTTCTAAGAGGAAAAGCTCTCAGTTTTACTCCATTTAGTAAAATATTAGCTGTGGGTTTGTCATATATAGTTTCGATCAGTTTTAGAAATGTGCCACCTATGCCTATACTGTTCAGTGTTCTAATTAGTAAAGGATGCTGGATTTTATTAAATGCTTTTTCTGCATCTATTGAGAGGATCATATGATCTTTATTTTTGCCTCTGTTAATATGGTGGATAACGTTTATGGACTTGCGTATGTTAAACCAGCCTTGCATCCCTGGGATGAAACCTACTTGATCATGATGTATGACTTTTTTGATGATAAGCAATCTACCTATTTGTTGAGAATTTTTGCATCTATATTCATGAGTGAGATTGGTCTGAAATTCTCCTTTTTGGTTGGTTCTTTTCCTGGTTTTGGTATCAGGATGATGTTTGCTTCGTAGAATGTGTTGGGGGAAGATTCCTTCTTCCTCGATTTTTTGGAATAATTTCTGCAGTACAGGAATAAGCTCTTTCTTGAAGGTTTGATAGAATTCTGGTATGAAGCCATCTGGACCAGGGCATTTTTTGGTTGGAAGATTTTTTATTGTTTCTTTAATCCCAGTGCTTGAAATTGGTCCTTTCAGAAGCTCTATGTCTTCCTGGCTAAGTCTAGGGAGATGGTGTAATTCCAAATATTGATCCATTTCCTTCACATTGTCAAATTTCTGAGCATAGAGTTTCTGGTAGTATTCAGAGATGATCTCTTGTATCTCTGTGGGATCAGTTGTTATTTCCCCTTTATCATTTCTGATTGAGGTTACTAGAGATTTTACTTTTCTATTTCTCATTAGTCTAGCCAATGGTTTATCTATTTTATTTATTTTTTCAAAAAACCAACTCTTTGTTTTATTAATTTTCTGAATGATTCTTTTGTTTTCAATTGCATTGATCTCTGATTTGATTTTGGAAATTTGTTTTCATCTACTGAGTATAAGCTTAGATTGTTCTTCTTTTTCCAAGTCTATAAGATGGCTTGTGAGTTTGTTGATGTGCTTTCTTTCTGTTTTTCGAATGTAGGCATCTAAAGCGATAAATTTTCCTCTTAAAACTGCTTTTGCAGTATCTTACAGGTTTTGGTAGCCTATGTCTTCATTGTTGTTATGCTCAAGGAAGTTAATGATTTCCTTTTTTATTTCTTCCTGCACCCATCTGTTGTTCAACAGAAGATTGTTTAATTTCCATGCCTTTGTGTGGGGTCGAACGTTTTTGTTAGAGTTGAGTTCCACCTTTAGTGCCTTATGTTCTGAGAAGATACAAGGTAAAATTTCAATTCTTTTTATTCTGTTGATGATTGTTTTGTGTCCCAGGATATGATCAATTGGTGAATATTGCATGGGGTGATGAGAAGAAAGTGTATTCTTTATCTTTGGGATGGAGTGTTCTATATGCATCTATCAAGCACAGTTGTTCTAGGGTCTCATTTAAATCTCTTATATCTCTGTTTAATTTCTGTTTAGAGGATCCATCCAGCTGTGTAAGAGGAGTGTTAAAGTCCACTGTTATTATGGTATTGTCAGGTATCATGTTGCTCAGACAGAGTAAGGTCTGTTTCAAGAATCTGGGAGCATTTAAATTGGGCGCATAAATATTTAGAATTGAAAGTCCTCTTGTTGTATTTTTCCCTTGACCAAGATAAAGTGACCATCTTTGTCTTTTTTGGCTTTAGTTGCTTTAAATCCACATGTATCTGAAAATAAAATTGCAACTCCTCTTTTCTTCTGAATTCCATTTGCCTGAAAAATTGTCTTCCAACTCTTGATTCGGAGTTTTAATTTGTCTTTTGAAGCCAGGTGTGTTTCTTGCAGACAGCAAATGGATGGCTTGTGTTTTTTAATCCAGTCAGCCAATCTACGTCTCTTCAGTGGGGAATTCAAGCCATTAATATTTATTGAGATAATTGATAAGTATGGTAGTATTCTATTCATCTTATTTTGTGAGAGTCCATTGCTTAGTTTTATCTTTTGCATCAGTGTGGAGGTTAGTTCTGTCCTTTAATTTCTGAGTTCTTACTTTGCTGCTTATCTATTGTGGTGGTCAGTGTGTAGAACAGGTTGAAGTATTTCCTGTAGAGCTGGTCTTGTTGTGGCAAATTTCCTCAGTGTTTGTATATCTGTAAATGATTTGATTTCTCCATCAATTTTTAAGCTTAGCTTAGCAGGGTACAGAATTCTGGGCTGGAAATTGTTTTGTTTAAGTAGATTAAAGGTAGATGACCATTGTCTTCTTGCTTGGAAAGTTTCATTAGAGAAGTCTGCAGTCACTCTGATGGATTTTCCCCTATAGGTCAACTGGCGCTTACTCCTGGCAGCTTGCAGAATCTTTTCTTTTGTCTTGACTTTGGACAGGTTCATCACAATGTGTCTTGGAGAAGCTCGGTTAGAGTTGAGGTGACCTGGGGTCTGATATCCCTCTGAAAGCAGTGTGTCAGAATCTTTGGTGATATTTGGGAAATTTTCTTTTATAATATTCTCTAATATGGCTTCCATTCCTCTGGGGCATTCTTCTTCCCCTTCTGGGATTCCTATAATTCGTATGTTGGAACACTTCATAAAGTCATAATTCTGACAGTGAACATTCTGCTTTCTCTCTTCTTTACTGCCTCTTTTACTGTCTGAGTTATCTCAAGAACTTTGTCTTCTTTCTTCTGCATGGTCTAACCTGTTGCTGATACTTTCCATTGCATCTTTAAGTTCCTTAATTAACTGCTTCAGTTCCTTCAGCTCTGCTATATACTTTCTATATTTTTCATATTGTTCATCTCTTATTTGATTCTGTTTTTAGATTTCCTTTTGGTTACTTTCCACTTTATTAGCAGTTTCCTTTATTGTTTCCATCATTTCCTTCATTGTTTTCTTCATGTGTATTCTAAATTCTCTTTCTTTCATTCCTGACATTTCTTTATGGGTGGAATCCTTTGTAGTAGCTACCTCATGGTCCCTTGGAGGGTTTGTTCTGGACTGGTTCTTCATGTTGCCTGGAGTTTTCTGCTGATTCTTCCTCATGAGTGATTTCTTTTATCTGTTTCCTTGCCCTCATTTTCCTTTCAATTCTTCTTGCTCTTTAAGTTCCCGTGCCGAAAACAAAGCAATATAAATATGTTGTTGAATATTGTCTGGGCAACAGGTGGTCTTCTGGGGTATGAGATGTTAATCATAATGCTGATATGTCTGGAGGCCTCTGCTGATTTCTCAAACCCCACAGGGTAGACACCCTAAATCTCTCTTCAGCCCTCTTCAAAGGCACTTTAAATTTATAAACTTGCTAAGCAGAATCTTTCCTAGGAAAGTGCTTGTCGCTGGAATCACTGCTGAAGTGGCTATCCACTTATCCAGTGTGCCAAAACTGGTCTCACTCTGCCCCTGAGGGTTAGGGCTGTAAGGCGGCTCAATCCCCACCTTCAGGCTGCTCAGTCACTACGTTACTAGCTCCCACCCAATCCTTGCTCTGCAACCCTGAGGGCGGACCTTGCTGGAGCAGTTCTCTCCCAACGGCTCCCTGCGGCCCACAGTCAAACACTATTAGCCCCGTCCGGCTCAGCGGCTCAGTCTGTTGCTCTCGACAGTGCCCAAAGTTCTCTGCACTCCTGCTCAAGCTCTCTCCAAGGCAGTTCAACTGAGTGCCAAGTCCAAAAATACCAAAACAGTTCACAGGCCTTTCCAGTTTGCAGTCTCACTGCTACTGTACTTAGAGCTATCAGCGGGATTAGGCCGATTGAATACACGCAACCACTTGCCAGATTTCCACTGTTTTTGTCCTCCTCTTGGGGTCCAGAAGTCTCTCACTGACTCCCTGTATCTTCAAAGAGATGATTATAGGCAGATCCCACAAGCCAGAGATGCCTGGAGTCTTATCTCCCCAGACTCATGGTGCCCAGATGCAGGGAAGCTATTACTCGGCCTCCATCTTTGTTAATTCCCACAAATATATTTTTTGATTCAAAACAGCACGCCAATAAATCTTTTTATTTGTGGATATTTCCTGTTAAATACTAAATTCTATGGTTTTGTAACCTTTGCACTATTGACACTCTGCACTGGGCAGTTTCTTGTGCAAGGCTGTCCTGTGTATGATAGAGTACTGAGTAACATCCTTGACCTCTATCCAGTAGGTGCCAACAAGACTCCTCCCCTAGCTGTGACAAAATTGTTACCAGATATTGCTAGTGTCCTCTGGGTGGCGCATTGCCTTTGGTCTTCATAGACAATCATTGATCTAGTCACATGATTTTAAAGTCAGAAGATACCAGAGTATACAAGAACAGTCTCTTCCTTCTGTCCAACTCGTCAGCTATCCTGCAGTAATTTTTTCTGGTAAGTTGCTCTCCTTGGTGTTTTGGATTTGGAAGACACAAAGTTGTCTTCATCATTACCAAGAACATGAAGACCTTCCAAATGGAAAGGCAAGCTATTTCTGCAAGGCTGCCTGAGGAGCCTGACAGCCCGGCTGAGGCCACTGCTCTAAACTGGCTTTGTAAGTGTCAGCAGACAATGGAAAAGGGAAGGTGAGTGCAGGGTCTTTGGTCTTCTGACTGCAAATACTGTGATGTCTGCCCTGCCTTGGAAAACAAAAGAAAACAAGCAGATGTAAAACCTACCCTTCCCCGACCTCACTCATTCTTCCTTAGAGCCAAGGAGTTCCTTCTTGCCTTTGGTGGAGCTGGTCTTTTCTGATGCTTGGCCATCCTCCAGCATCTCTCCAGATGCTCCCTAATTAGCATCTCATGTTTGCGAAGTGTTTTCCTGGGTAACATTGTTATTGTCCCAATGGTCCTTCATGAATCAACACTCTGATATGACAAGTGAGGAAATAGAATCTCCTAGGAGTCAATATTTCCTTTTCATTTTCCTGAAAGCAATCTTAAATCATCTCAAATTTATAGAAAAGTTGCAAAGGCAGCACAAATAACTTGTTTTATTAAATCATTTGACAGTATGCTGCTGTTCCCATCACCCCCAAATGCCTTAGAGTGATTTCCTACAGACAAGGGTGATCTTCCACATAACCACAAGATACAGGCACAATCATGAAATTAACACTGATGCTTTTCTCTCTTCCAATCCTCTATCCTAGCGGTTCTCAACTGTATTCAAGGGCCACAGCATTAGGAAGGTTGAGAACCGCTGCTCTATCCCATTTGCACTTGGACGATTATTCCAATGACATCTTTTAGAGAAAATGATTTCAGTTCAGAGTCACATGATACATCTGCTGGTCATGTCTCTATAAGTCTCCTTTAGTCTGGAACAGTTCCCTAGTCATTCTTGACTTTTGGGAGCTTTTTGTAAAAAATTTTGTAAATTTTGAAATCAGTTTTTAATTTTTCAGTCAATGTTTGCCATCTTCAGAGGGACTGAAAAAATTAAAATAAAAAAGTTGTAGTTCAAAGCTGCAGATGCTGGCATGGATGTGGAGAAGATGGAACACTTTTATACTGCTGGTGGGACTGCAAACTAAATCTTTTTGGAAGGAAGTATGGAGAATACTCAAAGAACTCAAATTAGACCTTCCATTTGATTCTGCAATCCCATTATGGGGCATCTAAGCAGAAGAAAAAAAAATCATTTTATCATAAGGACATTTGCACTAGACTGTTTATCACAGCTCAATTTACAATTGCCAAAATGTGAAAACGACCTAAACGCCCACCAACCCAGGAACAGATTAACAAGCTGTGGTATATGTATACCATGGAATACCATTCAGCCATTATAAGAGATGGCGATTTCAGATCTTTCGTATTAACCTGGCTGGAGGTGGAATACATTCTTCTCAGTAAAGCATCACAAGAATGGAAAAGCAAGAATCCAATGTACTCAATTCTAATATGAAGGCAGAGATGAGCTGAGGGATAGGGGAATGAGCAAGTGGGAAGAAGGGAGGAGGGGTCTCAGTGTATGGCACACCTCTTGGGGACAGGACACAATTATAAGAGAGACATTACCTAACAAATGCCATCAGTGTAATCTAATACTTTGTTCCCTCAATGAATCCCAAACAATAAAAAAAGAAAGCTGTGGTTCAAAATTTACAAAACTAAATAAATGTAAAAGACGTATAAATAATTAATTTTCAAATAGTGCGTTTTGTAAGTCTGCAGTGTTTATATTCTGAAGTTAACAGAGCTCACTACATTTTGGGATAGGCTGTATATTGAAATCCATAAACCCACACAATGTGTATAATTTTAATCCAACATGCAGAGGTCCATTCCTGTCTTCTCCCTGTTCGTATTTGGAACTCCCTTCTTTAAAGGTGAACAGCCTGACTCCCACAATCTTACCTGATCCACTCTGCGTGTAACAAGCATCTCCACCATGTGTGGCTCACAGCCCTCTCCCTGATGCTGGGCTGTGTTGGGCTGTGTGGCTGCTCCCAGCTCAGGCTCCACGTCCTGCCCTTGGCCATCCCCACCCTGTCCGGCTCATGGGGGAGCTATCCTCATCCTTCTCTGGCTCCTAAATCCCTCATTTGGACACTGTGGTTCCTCCACCACCCCATCCCACCCCCCAACTGGAAGGAAACTCCCCTTGGTCAGCCCCAGCCAGTGTGTTAGGACTGGATTGTTCAGGAAGGGAGGGGGAGAGGGCAGAAGAAGGCCTGAGATTCCCTTCCTAACAGGGCTGCCTCTCACTCACGGCCCTACAGAAAGCTCCCTCAACGTGGCTCTTGCCTCCGTTTTCCTCTTCTGGATCCTTCGGCAGCAGATGACGCTGATGACTGTGTCTTCTCTCTTTGAAAACTTCTTTTCCCTGCTTCTATAGCTCCGCTTTTTCTTGCATTTCTTCCATGCTGTCTCCCCCAGGCTCTTCTCAGACTTGTTCCTGGTATCTCCTTGGCCCACCCCTAACATATTGATGCCTGCTCAGAAGTTGCTCTTGGCTCCCTCATGTTCTGCACCGTCACTTCCCGCGACCTTCTGCAGCCCAACATCACACGGGGAGCTGTGCGTGGATGTTATTCATTTGATGCCAGACTTAACAGACAAGAGCGCAGCGTGTTAAAGCCTCAGTTAAACATGGCTTTAGAAAGCCTTCTACCAGCTTAATGGACATTCTGAATCTTCAAGAGCATGATAATCCTAGTCCCAAATTCATTTGGCTAGAAAACCATCTTCTTTGGTTTTTGGAATCTCTAGCAACATTTTGTGAAAACACTAGTGTTCGGTGGAGCGCAGCGTGCAGAGAACTGCTGAAGGTGCTGTGTTAGTGATGCTCTGGAGAACACATTCGGGGTCCCCAGCAGAGCTGCCTTTCAAAGAGATGAGCACAGGACACTTCAGATGCAGTTGGGCCAACCTGGAGGCTCCTCAGAAGGAGGGAGACTAGTGTGTTTCTATGCCGGCCTGAAACCTGCAGAGATGCTGATTGATAAACCTTCTCAACACCTGTTCTCCTTGCCTGGGCACGGCACACAGAGCGTGATAGCCTTGCAGGATTTGAGTTCAGGTTCATTTCGTGTATGTAAGTTATTAGTGTGCTCCAAGCTTCAGTTTCCTCATCTACAAGGTGGGCGTGAGGAAAATCCTACTTAAAAGGGTGGCTGTGACTGGGCAGTGCCTGTGGCTCAAGGAGTAGGGCACCAACCCCACATACCAGAGGTGGCTGGTTCAAACACAGCCCTGGTCAAAAACTGAAAAAAAAAAAAAAAAAAAAAAAAGGTGGCTGTGAGGATGAAGCTCTATAAAGTAGGCCGTCTGCAGTGGCCCTCCTCATTGTCAGTGCCCTCCCCAGCCACCCAGGGGACAGCATGCAGAATTCTGCTGCCTCCTACGTGTCAGAGACCAGCGGATGTGGTATCTACCCTGACCCTGTAATCCTAGCTGAGCACCCTTGGGCATCTTAGCTGACCTCTCCAGACACACATTTCCTCACCTAAGGAATGGGTGACCCCTCGCTCAGGGTTTGCTGAAATGGTGGAAAGAGAATGTGTGTAAAGAGCTAAGCACAGCTCTGTGAGGCTGCGTCATGAGAGGCTGTCCCATGTTTGGAATCAGTGACGTCCCAGACATCAGGAATGTCCCAGTGTAGGGCACTTCTCAACAGTGTGTGTATGTGTTGAATTAAATAGCCCAGTGGGGAGGGGATTTTTGACGTCCACGACAAAGCACTTGTCAGAGTTCTTTTTGGGGACATCACTTCTCCATTTCATCATAACACTTCAAAAATCTGGTGGCTCTACCCCCTTTTTTAAATTCAGGGAGTCGAGTAAAAGCTGCTTCATTGTTGCTTCCTGGGTTTGAAGTAGGACTCAGGAGGAGAGATGCTTATTCTCTCTGTTCTTTTTACTCTTTCATTATCCAGTTTGCCTTGGGGCAAATGTGTGGCTCCTTTCTGCAGAGTGCCCACACCTTGAAAGAGTTTTTTTAGGCATTTAATTCAGATGAGTTCATTTTGGGGTTCTTTCTGCCTCTCTGAGCTGGGGCTGCTTTCTAAAAATTAGGCTATGAAGTATTTTGAACCTGTGATGAGGCTTATAGAACTTCCTGTCCACCTCTGTCCTTCTGTGGGTAAACTGAGGCTAAGAGGAGGAAAGGGGCTGTTCAAGGTCACACAATGACTTAGAGACAGAACTGGGGCTGGAAACTGGCACCCTGAGGTCCCCCTGCCTTGCCCTCTACTCACAAATATTGATTCTTTGACTTGATACCTTTGCTATCTCAGATTTCAGCTGGTTATTTGCTTATTAAAATGTAGAAGTCCAGATAAGAGGAACATGGTATACCCTAAAATAATTTTAAAATCAATATACTACCTTCTTGAAGTTGCTTCTAAACATTTTAATCATGCTTAAAAGAGCTGCAAATGACATAATTTCTGGCTTCCTGTAAACTATCAATATTTTATAATGAAAATCCTCCACCCCTTCCTTTAATGTATATAACACAATGTAAAAACAATAGCTATTTTATACATGCCATCGTCCATTTAAAAATTACTTTTTTAACAGTTGCAAATTTACATTATTCCTTTTTCTCCTTGACTTTGAATTTCCCTTCCTCTTCCCCTTCAGAATTTTAAATTAATATGTTTTTACACTTAAAAGGTGCTTATTAATCACTCTATCAAACATTCCTGCATCAAAAATATGCTCATCATTTGAAATCTAAATTTTTAAATTTCTCTATCTGTTAAAGCTATGTGTTAACATTGTTTTTGGTATGAATTACTTGTACAATTATTTTTCATCTCCAATTTATCAGTCCAAAATACATGGCTTACAAATTTTTGTACCTATTAACTAAATAGGAGCCATAAATGTCATTGGAAGTTATGTGTTGGATGGTCAGGGTAGTTCATGAGCCTAGGAGGCTGGACCCCAGGGGGCAGAAGGTCTCCTCTCCTGTGCTCCAGAGTCAAAGCAGCGTGGAGAGATTTGAGGTATGAGGTACGTGGTTCTTTGGCAGAGTGGGGAGAGGATGGCTGTGGAGGAGAAGCTAGGAGATGAGAGCCACCATGTCACCCTGCCAGCCTCTACTGCAGGATGTGTCCTTGGGTAGAACTTGAGGGGGGAGTATTTAGAAGTCCAGAATTGGGAAGCTGATGCCGTCAGCAATCTCTATGCCTGGGAAGTCCTGGAAAAGCCTTTGGTATCCATAGAGACATCACACCTAGGTTTGAAAACCACTGGTGTGGTCTCAGTACATAAATGTCCTGAGCAGTCTTTTTTCTTCTCACAATCTTATATAAAGGGATCACTTAGTTGCTGGGGGTATTTTAAGTGTCAGTCTCTGTGCTGAGCACTAGAGAGACAGAAGAGAGAAAAACCTGGCCTCCACGCTGAAGATGCTCACAGTCACGAAGGGAGCCGAGGACCTCAGCCCCATAATACGTGCTCAGGGCCTCACGGGAGGCACGGAGGCAAGAGAGATCACTTACAACTGAGGGGGAAGAAACAAAGTTTTTATGAGGAAGACCTCATTTTAATGGGCTCTTGCCCATTAGGTAGGGTATGAATATTTTGAGAGGAAGGAAAGAATACTTCTAGAAAGAAGCAAGAAAGACAAAATAAATGTGGGCTGCTCCTTAATTGGTACCCACCATCTGTCAATCACTGACTTGACAGAAGTCCCACCGTGACACTCAGGATAGTATTGAGTGATGTCTGATAAAATGCCTGCGACAAATATAGGTGCTTTAATTGCAATATGTATTAAAGCTATTAGCCTAATTATGATGACGGTATAATACTGTATCTTGTTCTAAAAAGCACTTATTTCCAATGTATCCTAATAACAGCTTCTTTCTGGCTGCTTACTTTGTGATCTTAATTAATATGTACAACAGCTAGGCAGGTTGTACTATAGGCAGGTTGTATTATTATTTTCATATAAAAGAGGAAACTGAGGCCCTTGGAGGGTTAGGTTTCTTGCTCCAAAGCCACAGCTGGTAAGTGGCAGAGCTGAAATCCACAAACAGGTGCATCTAACTCGGAATCCTGGGCTCCTGCCAGCCATCTGCAACTTGCCTCCTCTTCTCTCGCACCTTCATGAAATGCCAGCGTGTCTGTAAATCCCACACACATTTCACCTGGCTGGCTCCTTGTACACGATTCTGCTCAGGTCACTGACTAATCTGCAGCTGGTTTTGCGGCTGTTATCACAGTAGTTATGACAGGCGAGGGTGGCTGCCTGGAGAACAGACAGCCACACAAGAGGCCACTGTGTCAGGGACGTGGAGATGTGGGATGTCTTCATTATTCAGCCACCAAATGATTGTCGTTGTCAATAATTCATCCTCTTATTCATTCAACAAACATTGATTGAGAGCTATTATTTACAAGACTCTCTGCTAGGTGCTGGGAAATGGAGAGAGAAAGCCTAGTGTGTATCCTGAGGGGCTGAGCACATGGTGGAGAATTCAGACATGTCCATCCTTGACCCTATGGTGTGGAAGAAGCCAGGGCTGTTCAGGCAAGAGAGATGGAATCCCTGCTCCCCTTCCTTCCATTTCTAGCCCTCCCTCCTCCTTTCATCTTGGTTTCATTTTATCCTTGCAGCCCTGTGAGGGCCACCAGGATCTCTGCTTACAGACAGGAGAACTGAGATTTAGGTTATAAAACTGGTTGACAGGTGCAGCTGGGAGCCCTGAAGGAAGCGGGGTCCAGGTGCCCAGTCTGAGGCCTGTGTGCCTGTCAGACTGCCACCGGCCACATTTGTACAAACCCTCCGTGCTGTTCTGCTGCCTGGTTGTAGGAGTGTGACCCACCCATGCTGCTGAGACCATCACTGTCCGCTATAGCATCACAAACTGTCATCTGCGGTCCTGATTTTTTTTTTTTGTGACATGAGTGAAGTAATCTTTATCCCCTTCCTGTGTTCAAATGTGTTGCTGCAGAATGTCTCCTGTGTTCAGTCGTGGGAGGCTGCCTGAGACCCTGCTGGTTGTCACGTGATATACATTATGTGCATGACAGTCCTTTCTAAAGTCAGGAACATTTTTAATTTTGAAGTCCCATGGGTTTGGCTAAAGGACTGGCTAAAGCAGAGAATTAGTCTGGAGGAAAGGAGGAAGAAAGGATGAAAAAGAACTAGGAGGGGTGGTCTGTGTTTGGAGCGTGGGTCAGGATGGCTCCAGGATAACACAGCTGAGCTGAAATGGGGGACAAGTCACAGAGACCCCAAGTGGTGGAAGAAACTAGATTTTGGGATAATCACAGATGGACAGAACTGAGATCCAGAGAGGAAAGGCCTGGGAGTGGGACAGGCTGTGTGGGGCCATAGTGGGCTTATCTGGGCTCGTCACATGTGTGTGGACAAAGGTATGTTCCAGCTTTTGTCAGCCTCTCTTTGTGGGCTCCCCAGGTGCTTGCCGTGCTGCTTGGCCCTGTCACTGGCTTGTTTACAAGGTCCCTGGGAGCTCCCCTGGCTCAGCAGCAGAAGCACAGGCCGTGTGGCCGGCCTGCGGTCCCTGTGCTGGGAGGCAGCAGGCACTCATCTCCATTGTCTGGCAGCAGCCCCGAAGGAGCTTGGTGGATCCATCATGCCTCCTTTTGGCTGCCCCTCTCCTCTTGGCTGGGAATTTAGCCCATTTCAGAGAAAAAAATGGCCTTGAGGCTCCTATTCTAGATTCACAGGCCTATGGTTCTGGCATCCCAGGAGGGGGAGGGTTTACAGCCTCTCAGAAACCCCCAATAGCTTGGTCTCCTTGCTGGAGTGGCCATGCGAGGCGGCTTGAGTCCCCAGAGAGAACGAGGCACTGACCACTGTCTGAGTAGCAGGGTCCTCCAGGCTGTAGGACATGGGAGCCAGCCCAGAAGCAAGGCCCAGAGAGAACCTTGCAAGGAGGCAGCACAGCAGCTGCCAGCATGTGGGAAGCTGGCAGGCTCTAGTGGTGGCCCTGCAGGTGGCCGAAGCCTGCCGCTAGGAGTCTGGGAGCTTCTGACGCCTGGGCTCTTGGCAAGCAGCTGACAGGCTTCGGGGAGCTGTGGGCGCAGGTGGCAGGGCTGTGGCTGGCCCGGGGTCCTGGATGGAGTCAGTGCAGAGGCGGCAGTCTGGGTCTGTGCCGAGCAGCTCATGCCCCCTTACTATCCATCCTCGCCTCACCTTCCTGCCCTGCCTGCAAACCCCCTTCACCTGGCGGACTCCTCCCCTCCCCTGGAGATCCGGCTCTGGCGTTACTTCCTGTAAGGGGGCCTCCAGGCCTGGACCCTGCTGTGGGCTGGGCTCCTCCCTCCCTGTGGCACACTCACCACAGCGCCTTAAGTGCCCAGTGCTCACCCAGATGGGAGCTCGCATGCAACTGAAGCCGCAGGTGCGGGGCAGATCTAATTGGTGTGGGACGCATGGCGTTCACTGAATGCAGAGACGGAGGCCGGGCAGGGATGGAGACAGAAGGAGCCATGTGCAGGGAACAGTCGAGGAGTCAGGAAGCAGCTGCCTGTCAGAACCAGGCCCAGGTCAAAGTAGGGCACAGCCTGGGGTCTGGGTGCGGCTCTGGTTCTTGAGCCAGATCATCTTCAGCCTGACCATGGGTGGAACAGGAGCTGGCACTTAACTTGGGATTGGGGTGCAAGTGGTCCTCATGGGGAGAGGCAGGACGAATATCATCCCAGGCAGAGCCTGGCACCATCTGCTTCCCAGAAGGTGATCAGAAACATGTTCTCAGTTTAGCACTTAGGTCCTTGGAGAGCAGGCCTGGGGGCTGGGGCCAGGCTGATGGAGAAGGGTGGGCATGCTTTGAGATGGGTGGAAAGAAAAGATGTGGCTCCTTCTTGCCTGGGCATGTTCCCTACACCAGGGACTTTGAGAGCAGGGAGAGAGCACCAGACCTGGGTGGACAGCGAGTGGAACTGCCTCCTCCTCCATCCTCCCCTCCCTGCTACGGGGTCTCTGTGCCAGCTCATGCCTGGCCCTGGCTCCACGGCTGATCCTGCCACCGGCAGGACTAGGTGCTTTGCAGCCCCGTGAGGGTGGCAGGGACCATGTCTGTGTTTACATTCCTGGGACAGTGGCAGGGATGATGTCTGTCTTTACAGCCCTGTGAGGGGGGCAGGGACCATGTTTGTATTTACAGCCCTATGAGGGTGGCAGGGACCATGTCTGTCTTTATATCCCTGGAATGGTGGCAGGGACCACGTCTGCCTTTACGGCCCTGTGAGGGGGGCAGGGACCACGTCTGTCTTTACAGCCCTGTGAGGGTGGCAGGGACCATGTCTGTCTTTATATCCCTGGAATGGTGGCAGGGACCATGTTTGTCTTTACAGCCCTGGGAGGGTGGCAGGGATCATGTTTGTGTTTACAGCTCCGTGACGGGGGCAGGGACGATGTCTGTCTTTATATTCCTGGGATGGTGGCAGGGATGATGTCTGTCTTTACAGCCCCGTGAGTGTGGCAGGGACCATGTCTGTCTTTATATCCCTGGGATGGTGGTGGGGATGATGTCTGTCTTTACAGCCCCGTGAGTGTGGCAGGGACCATGTCTGTCTTTATATCCCTGGGATGGTGGTGGGGATGATGTCTGTCTTTATAGCCCTGTGAGGGTGGCAGGGACCATGTTTGTGTTTACAGCTCCGTGAGGGTGGCAGGGACCACGTGTACCTTTACAGCCCTATGAGGGTGGCAGGGACAATGTCTGTCTTTATATCCCTGGGACGGTGGCAGGGACCATGTCTGTCTTTATATCCCTGGGACAGTGGCAGGGATGATGTCTGTCTTTCTCACTGCAGCATCCCCACTGCTGGGCAACAGTACTTGGCACCCAGAAGGTTCTGGTGACCATTTTCTGAATTCAGACTTGGAGTGTCCCTACTCATTTACTGGCCACATACTGTGAGCAGGGACCATGCTGAGCTTCTGACGTACTTTTTCTAATTTGGGCTTCACCTCAATGCCGTGAGGTCGGTATTCCCACTTGGAAGTTCAGGAACCCAGGGCAAGGAGGTTAGTCACTTGCCTGTGTCATACCGGAGTAAGTGGCAGGGCTGGGACTGCTCGGAGCGCTTGCTTGTAGAATGCGCATTATCTTCCAGGGGTGGGCCGCTCACCTGCCTGCACCCAGCCCTTCACCAGCTGTTGGAGCCGGTTCATCCCGGCCCTCTGCCTTAGCGCTGGTTCTTGGGACCCATCTTTGCTTCCATCTTCGTTATATTCAGGCAGCAAAACAATTCCTTCTCCGCTGCCTTCATGCGTCTCAAATCTCTTTCTCCCAGTCCTCTTCATTACCCCAGGGGGGGACCCTGACTGCTTCAACTCTGGACTCCACGGCCCCGACTTGAGCTCCCTGCTTCAATCCACCTGCAATCTGCCTGAGCTCTTTGAACAGATTCATGGAGAGAGCATGTCAGCGGCTCAGACACCTGGAGCTCAAATGCCCCAGCTGCCAGCCCTGCAGTCACACTGCCACCAGCAGCTTCTGCTTTCTCTGGCTGCCCCCCGTCCATGCTGAGCAGACCAGTCATACATCTTTCTGGAGCCCTTTTGCTGTAATTCTGGGCCTTTTCTCTTTCTTCTCCACATGGCCTTGCCAGAACCCACCCTTTGAGGCCCAGGAATCACCCAGTGAAACTTCACTAAGCTAACGCCTCCATTGTGGAGTTAGTCATTAATTCCATTCACATCTATTCCCCACTTTCCAGACTAGAGTTAATACCAAGTTGGCTAGAATAACTTTTTTTTTCCCCCTGCCTGGAACTGACTCAGATTCTGTTCTTCTGCACAACTAATTAAAAGTGAACTAAAAATAAAATCACTCTCAGTGTTAAAGTGGCAAAAAAATAAATAAAATAAAAATAGAATGACTTCCCCATTTCTACACAGCAACAGCCGCTACTTATTCCAGAAAGGAAGCTTGCTTTCTGTCCTCCTCCAAATGACTCTCATTATAATCTCTTCAGGAGCCTGAAGAGTCATGTTCAAAGTTTGGGCTTGTTGGGTCTAAATGATAATTGTCCCCAGTTCTATAATTACATGGGTACAGTGGTTAAAAGAGATTTCCCAGAGTTAGATGTATGAGGAGAGTTTTTAAAGTTTTTATTTATAAAAAAGTGTTTAAGATTTATGTGAATTGGAATACAACCTTCCAGTCAAGATAGGTTTTCTAACTCATTCAAATGAAGTCTTAAGAACTAAAATTACATTTAGCAATAAAAACATACTGAATCTGACTTCTACCCCAGGATATTCAGAGCTAGGAGGAGTATCATTACCACCCTTGCAATGAAAAAGCTGGATTATTTCAAATTCATGACTGGTTTTGAAACCATCTGGGAGCTGATGTTGCAGAGGCAACAACTTGTGGAAAAATCTAAGGAGAGATGGCGTCCGAGGGACAGGAGATGCGAGCACGTCCCCTGAGCAGACAGAGGTGGGCAAGCAGGGTAAATGCAGCTGGGAGAGTGGCTAGTTGGTGGAGGCTGAGAGTGAATTGATGAGACTGAGGGCAGCCCTGAAATTGGGGGGTGCACACCTTCCTGCAGGCTTTGGCCACAAATCTTAGGTACCCCATCTTTTCTGTGAGGTCCCTCAAGTATAAAAGATCTGAGTACAGGGCAGTGCCTGTGGCTCAGAGGAGTAGGGCACCGGCCCCATATACCACAGGTGGTGGGTTCAAACCCAGCCCTGGCCAAAAAAAAAAAAAAAAAAGATGGGAGTACAGAGCTGGTGAAGGAGAAAGTCTGCTCCTTCCCTCCCCATCCACCCTACTGCAGAGCAGTGGCCCTTGTCTGCACTGGCTCTGGCACTGGTATGTACTATCCATGGCACTGGGGAACACTCACCCCAGCAGCAGAGGAAGGGAGGTGGGGAGGCCACTGCTCCTAGAAAGGGAAGGATCAAGTGCTGATCCCACAAGTGCAGATAATAAAAGAGGCAGGAGAGCCCAAAAGGCTGTATTCTTAGGACCCAGGAACAACGTCTAGGCTTGAACTTGACCCAGCTTAGAATTGCAGAGATGATACCTACCTACCCTTAGTCCTACAACCAACCTACAGTTTCAACAAAAAATAACAGCAGAAATCTGGTGAGTGAAGGACAGGAGAGGCACAGGAATGTGGAAGGGAACCCTTTCAGAGATACAGCACAAAGAGAAGACCAAATAAAATAAAAATAGAATGACAAACAGATATTGCTGTAGCAGAGCCCAGACTCAGGCTGTCTCTACAGGAATTTGAAGACTGTTATACATGTAGGGTGACTGCAGCAACAAGAAACCTCAAACCCAGTCTAACAGCTGACTAGATTAATGTAAGTCCTTATACTGGGGACCCAGCAAAAGGCAAGCTGGGTCCATTTTGAGCCATAAAAATGATTATCTCAGTCTCTACTGTCCTATGCATGTGATGTCTTTTTGCTTTCACCAAAAAAAATCATGAGCTGTAAGAAAAGGCAATAAAAAGCAACACCCCCCCCCCCAAGGAATAGAGCAATTGTCTGAACAAAAAACAGATATGACACAGACATAGCAACTATCTGACAGGGAATTAAAATGACTAAGAAGAGACATCAAGGTAAGAGGTTCTTGCCAAAGGCAGGTGAAGGACTTACATGTTAAAGTTGGGGATGAGGTGGCTCAGTGCCCATAGCACAGTGGTTATGGTGCCAGCTGCATACACTGAAGTTGGGTTCAAACCTGACCTGGGCCAGCTAACCACCAATGACAACTGCAACCAAAAATAGCTGGGTGTTGTGGCGGGCACCTGTAGTCCCAGCTATTTGGGAGGCTGAGGCAAGAGAATTCCTTAAGTCCAAGAGTTTGAGGTTGCTGTGAGCTGTGATGCCATGGCACTGTACCGAGAGGGACAAAGTGAGACTCTGTCTCAAAAAAAAAAAAAAAGTTGGGGATGAGGAACTTGATTAGATATCAAGGGTGGGTGTGGCTTTGAAGGATTGTTTGCTAAGCCAAAGACAGGATGGGACACTAGACCACTAGACTAGAAGAGGGTGCACAGGAGTCTGACTTAAATTTGGTCAAGGAGAGAGTTTTTGTCAGTATATGTGGACTGCTGTATCAATGTGTACTTCCCAGCTCTGCTTGCTGAGAGAGACTGAAAGTAGTGACACCCCAATAGCAATAAGCATACTTACACTTAGATCTTGGTGTCTAAATACCATTCTCCATTAGAAGTGGCTGATCCTAAGTCTTGGGAAGGTGAATAATAAGAAATGAATATACTGGTATAAAAATGATAGAATAAACAAATAGAGGAGAAGGGCCAAATCCTCCCTACAGAACTTCACTTAATAGAAATAAAGGAAATAAAAAGTCACTAATAGGCTCGGCACGTGTAGCCCAGCAGCTAGGGCACCAGCCACATACACCAGAGCTGGTGGTGTTCAAACCCAGCCTGGGCCTGCCAAACAACAATTACAATTACAACTACAACCCAAAACATAGCTGGGCTTTGTGGCAGGCACCTGTACTCCCAGCTACTTGGGAGGCTGAAGCAAGAGAATCACCCAAACCCAGGAGTTGGAGGTTACTGTGAGCTGTGATTCCATGGCACTCTACCGAGGGTGACATAGTGACACTCTGTCTCAAAAAACAAAACAAAACAAAGCAAAACAAGTTACTAATACCACAGTTATAATAGTTACAAACAAGATCAATGAATAAATTCTAAAATGGGTGGGTGCAACTTTAAGGAGAAATAGAACATTTGAACAGGCCCCCGATACCTCCCCTTAAATTTGCTAATTAGTGTAGTGGATTTAACACAGGACCACAGATTTTTGGATCTTCCTCCCTCCAGAAGGCAGAGCAAAATATCTTTCCCCTTAAATATGTGATGGACTTGGTGACTTGCTTTTAAAAGAAATGTAGTATGAGAAAGGAAGATCCGATGCCACCTTGACTGAGTGATTAAGGTTTATTTCCCCAGTAGTGAGTCATGTTGATATCGTGTGATGGGGGCACCCCACCTTGTGTCCTGCCCTCAAATCCATAACCTCATTCTAGTCATGAGACTCCCACAGACTCAAATTGAGAGACAGTGTACAAAATTCCTGATCACTTCTTTTAAAAAATGTCAAGGTCTTAAAATAGGAGGAAGAACAAAGAATTCATCATGGATGGGAAGATTCTAAAGAAACAAAATGAGCAAATGAAACGTGGTGTCCTAGATTGGTCCTGAAACAACAACAGAAAGGATGGTCGTGGTCAAACTTGGTAAATCCTAATGAAGTCTGTAGTTTAGTTAAGAATCATGTTCCAATGTTGTTTAGGTTTGATAAATGTACCAAGTTTTAGTGGAGGAAGGCGGTGAAAGGTTTGCAATGCTTCTGCAAATCTAAAACTATTTTCAAACTAGAAACAGCAACTTTGTGTAAAATCCACCCATGGTGGCTTTCAGGCCCTTGTGTCTAAAGTTGGGAAAGGCAGTTTTGCACAGTGTGGTGGGAAGTACTTTTGCGTGCTCTCAGATGAAATGATACCCGGGGAGGGGGGAGCGGCGGGGGGACTCCAGCTGGCCCATGGACAGTCGGGTTGCAGGTGGTTTGGAAAGTGATTGCCGAGAACCTCTTGGTGCTTCCTCGGCACCCTGCTCAGACCTCGGCGTCCACCCCTCTCACGTGCTCTGGATCACTTTATTTTCTTGACGGTTGCCCCATTGGGCTGTGAGCTTTGTTATTGTGTTGCATTTTTAGATCCCAGTACAAAGCCTGACGTGGTGTCAACTATGGCTCCACCCCTCTCACATGCTCTGGGTCACTTTATTTTCTTGACGGTTGCCCCATTGGGCTGTGAGCTCAGCTATTGTGTTGCATTTTTAGATCCCAGTACAAAGCCTGACGTGGTGTCAACTATGGCTCCCTGGATGGATTTATCTAATTTGCATGCTTGGGGAAATACATGATCGAGATTTTGATATTTCTTTTGGGAGATCATATTTAGAAATTGATCAGTCTTTGCTAATTTGCTAACACGCTCTTTCCTTTGAAACCTGATTTCTGTACACCATCCCTAGGGAGCTCCTATTAGCATATGACATTTCATCGTTATGTGCTAGCAAATGCATTTATGTTTCTTTTCAAACACAGGGCTGAGTGTTCAAAGCACCGTCTTTTTATGTACAAAGTATCCAGCTGTCCTTCAGTGAAAAATAATGGCCAGATTGAACAGAAGCAAAAAAGACGTGTAACTCCTCACCTTTCATACGTATTTATAATTTAGAAAGTAAGGTTACAGCCATCATCTCATTTAACCCTCACAATCACTCTGTGATGTAAGCAAGGCCTTGGGCGGCACCCCCATTGTGCAGAGGGGAAACTGAGTCTTATGTAAATAAAGCGACTTGCCAAGGTCTGAGTCAGGACAAAAGACCTTTGACTTCCCACTCCTCGGGTCTCTTTCTGTTCCACAGCCACGCTAGTAAAGAACCCTGCCATTGTAGTTACGCTGTAGAACCTTAATTCTCCACTCTGCTGAGCCCCTGTCGGTATGCTCTGCTGCAGATTGCATTTATTTTTCTGTCTTATGAAAAACCTCATTAATACAGTTTTGCTGTTCATTCTTCTGTGTGTGTCATGTCAATAGGCTCGAATATAGCAGAAATAATTGGACTGTGGGATTCCAAGCTGGAGTTTATTGTCAAGTCAGCTGTCCCCGATTATTCATCGGTGTGAGAGAACTCAGCCGTGCAAAAGATGCCTCCACCTTCCTTACCTGCAAACTATGCGGCGTCAGCATATTAGCGGCTAGTCTTACGGAATGCTAATTTTGTCATTTAGAATCAGATAATTAGAAACACAACTGAGGAATTGTCTAATTTATATATAGTAGCAAAGAAAGTTTAAAACTTTTCTCTCTATTCAGTCTGACTTCTTTACTAGTAAAATGCCCACGTGAACAGTTCTCAGTTACCTCATCCATGAGCTTCATTCCTGAGTCATTTATTTATCCATCCAGTCCATCGACATGTACCAGTCGTCTGCTATGTACCCAGCACTGGCCTGTGGTTAGGCACAGAAAGGTTACTAAGAGGATCTCCGCCCGAATGGACTGAGTGTGTAGACAACAGACAGAGGGGGGCTTATTATAGTCCCAGGGTCCCTGTTGGCCAAGTGAGCATGGGATGGGGTCAGCAGGTGTCCTCCAAGGTGAGCTATTAGGCTGAGTGCTGAAGGCAGGCGTGCCAGTAGAGGGCCACCAGTTCCTGGCACAGTGAGACTTAGAACCTACATCCTCCAACTACGCGGCCTCCTTAATAAGGAAATCCCAGTGTGAGTAAGGGGAGGAGAGTGGGGCTGGGCTTTCTCGCACAGGGAGTGGTATGGACAAAGATGCAGAGATTTGCCGTGGCAGGATGACTTGGAGGCAGGCGAGGCTCTTTGATGTTGCTGAGGTTTAGGGGATCACAGCAAGTGGTAAGAATGAAGAGTTAGGTAGAGGCCAGTGCCAAGAGAGCTCTGGGTCCTGAGCCAAGAAGGTGGGATCCTAGCCTGCAGGTCGGGGGATACACTGAAAGGTTTCAGCAGAAGGTCATGCTCAAATATGACTTTTTGAAAGCTCATTTGGACAGTGCAGAGACACTTGGAGAGAGAGGGAGAAGTGGCCTCCCGGAAAGCTGAGGTGGGCCAGGATGGAGGCCGTGCCATGGGTGTAGCTGCTCAGCTGGAGATTTTTTGGCAGGGCTGGGAGCTGGGCCAAATGTGCAGGGAGGTGATATGCTGGTTTCTTTTGAGCACAGACTGTGTGACCTGGTGCAGTGCACTTGTTTTCTGTGAGCCCCCACTACTTGCCTGTCAGATGAGTCCAGTGGTCCCTCCTCGGCCCAGTCAGGGCTTGCAGAGGCAACCTCATGACAAAGCAAGGACAGGTGCCCTGCAGATGGGAAAGTGCTGGCAAATAGGATCTGCTATTATTATTTAAGTCAAGGGTTGGCAGACTATGGCCTTTTGACCAAATATGGTCTGCTGCCTGTTTTGTAGATCAAGTTTTATGGGAGGGCAGCCCCACCCATTTGTGTGTACTTGCTGTGTCTGGCTGCCTCCTATTACAACGGCAGAGGTGAGTTATTTCATCTGAAACCACGTTGGCCGAAAAGTCTACAATATTTACTATCTGGCCTCTTTCTGACAAAGATTGCTGTTTTCTGGTCTAAGTCACGAGTTAACAGTTTTGCCAAGTGTAATTATTAATTGACATGTGCGCTTCCAGAATTTCTTCCATTTATTGAGTTAACTGCTGTCGGGCAGGGGGCCCGGGTTCCTCTGCGTGTCTGGCTTCCCTGGGGCCTGGGTTGGAATGGCTTCACTCATCAGGAAGGGGGGTACAGTCACTTCACAGCCTTGCCAAGCTCCTCTCTGTGGAGAACATGCAGGGAATACGCTTGAGATTCAGCGAGAGTCACCCTCAGAAATGCAGACAAGACCACTGCCCACGGGGCTTCCTTTGAATCTCTGCCTCAAACACGTGCGTCCCCTTTCTTCTCTCTTCTTTCCGGTGGTTACATAGCCTGCTTGCTGTTCGTGTCACTTATTTCCCAATTTCCCGGAGTCATTTTGTCTGTCTGCTTTCTTCTCCCAGTAATTTTCTTTCTTCCATTCCAATTAGCAACCTGCGTAATCGTAAAAAGAACCCAGAACAAATTACTGCTCCCACCAACACTCAGCTCCAGCCAGTGGGCATCATAGTCACTTTTGGGGTCCAAACTATTCTTGATACGCCTTTGCATTTTCTAGCTCCGAGGATGGCAATTAGACAATAGAGACGAAGAACACAGAGGAAGGGCCACCAGCTGCCCAGCTTCACCGCCCTCCTGTCATTCCCTTTTTTACAAAAGAAACCAATTTGGACTAAATTTTTTTTTTTTCTTTCTTATTGTTGGGGATTCATTGAGGGTACAATAAGCCAGGTTACACTGATTGCAATTGTTAGGTAAAGTCCCTCTTGCAATCATGTCTTGCCCCCATAAAGTGTGACACACACCAAGGCCCCACCCCCCTCCCTCTGTCCCTCTTTCTGTTTCCCCCCCCATAATCATAATTGTAATTAATTGTCCTCATATCAAAATTGAGTACATAGGATTCATGCTTCTCCATTCTTGTGATGCTTTACTAAGAATAATGTCTTCCACGTCCATCCAGGTTAATACGAAGGATGTAAAGTCTCCATTTTTTTTAATGGCTGAATAGTATTCCATGGTATACATATACCACAGCTTGTTAATCCATTCCTGGGTTGGTGGGCATTTAGGCTGTTTCCACATTTTGGCGATTGTAAATTGAGCTGCAATAAACAGTCTAGTACAAGTGTCCTTATGGTAAAAGGATTTCTTTCCTTCTGGGTAGATGCCCAGTAATGGGATTGCAGGATCAAATGGGAGGTCTAGCTTGAGTGCTTTGAGGTTTCTCCATACTTCCTTCCAGAAAGGTTGTATTAGTTTGCAGTCCCACCAGCAGTGTAAAAGTGTTCCCTTCTCTCCACATCCACGCCAGCATCTGCAGTTTTGAGATTTTGTGATGTGGGCCATTCTCACTGGGGTTAGATGATACCTCAGGGTTGTTTTGATTTGCATTTCTCTAATATATAGAGATGATGAACATTTTTTCATGTGTTTGTTAGCCATTCGTCTGTCGTCTTTAGAAAAAGTTCTATTCATGTCTCTTGCCCATTGATATATGGGATTGTTGGCTTTTTTCATGTGGATTAATTTGAGTTCTCTATAGATTCTAGTTATCAAGCTTTCGTCTGATTGAAAATATGCAAATATCCTTTTCCATTGTGTAGGTTGTCTCTTTGCTTTGGTTATTGTCTCCTTAGCTGTACAGAAGCTTTTCAGTTTAATGAAGTCCCATTTGTTTATTTTTGTTGTTGTTGCAATTGCCATGGCAGTCTTCCTCATGAAGTCTTTCCCCAGGCCAATATCTTCCAGTGTTTGTCCTATGCTTTCTTGGAGGATTTTTATTGTTTCATGCCTTAAATATAAGTCCTTTATCCATCTTGAATCAATTTTTGTGAGTGGGGAAAGGTGTGGGTCCAGTTTCAGTCTTTTACATGTAGACATCCAGTTCTCCCAACACCATTTATTGAATAGGGAGTCTTTCCCCCAAGGTATGTTCTTGTTTGGTTTATCAAAGATTAGGTGGTTGTAGAATGTCAGTTTCATTTCTTGGTTTTCAATTCGATTCCAAGTGTCTATGTCTCTGTTTTTGTGCCAGTACCATGCTGTCTTGAGCACTATGGCTTTGTAGTACAGACTAAAATCTGGTATGCTGATGCCCCCAGCTTTATTTTTGTTACAGAGAACTGCCTTAGCTATACGGGGTTTTTTCCGGTTCCATACAAAACGCAGAATCATTTTTTCCAATTCTTGAAAGTATGATGTTGGTATTTTGATAGGAATGGCATTGAATAGGTAGATTGCTTTGGGAAGTATAGACATTTTAACAATGTTGATTCTTCCCATCCATGAGCATGGAATGTTCTTCCATTTGTTAATATCCTCTGCTATTTCCTTTCTGAGGATTTCATAGTTTTCTTTATAAAGGTCCTTCACCTCCTTCGTTAGGTATATTCCTAGGTATTTCATTTTCTTTGAAACTATGGTGAAGGGAGTTGTGTCCTTAATTAGCTTCTCATCTTGACTGTTATTGGTGTACACAAAGGCTACTGACTTGTGGACATTGATTTTATATCCTCAAACATTATTAGTATTTTTTGATGACTTCTAGGAGTCTTGGGGTTGAGTCTTTGGGGTTCTCTAAGTATAAGATCATGTTGTCAGCAAAGAGGGAGAGTTTGACCTCCTTTGCTCCCATTTGGATTCCCTTTATTTCCTTGTCTTGCCTAATTGTATTGGCTAGAACTTCCAGCACTACGTTGAATAGTAAAGGTGACAGAGGACAACCTTGTCTGGTTCCAGTTCTAAGGGGAAAAGCTTTCAGTTTTACTCCATTCAGTAAAATATTGGCTGTGGGTTTGTCATAGATAGCTTCAATCAGTTTAAGAAATGTGCCACCTATGCCTATACTCTTCAGTGTACTAATTAGAAAAGGATGCTGGATTTTATCAAATGCTTTTTCTGCATCTATTGAGAGGATCATGTGATCTTTATTTTTGCCTCTGTTAATATGGTGGATAACGTTTATAGACTTGCGTATATTAAACCAGCCTTGCATCCCTGGGATGAAGCCTACTGGATCATGATGAATGACTTTTTTGATGATAAGCTGTAATCTATTGGCTAGAATTTTGTTGAGAATTTTTGCATCTATATTCATGAGTGAGATTGGTCTGAAATTCTCCTTTTTGTTTGGGTCTTTTCCTGGTTTTGGTATCAGGGTGATGTTTGCTTCCTAGAATGTGTTGGGGAAGATTCCTTCTTCCTCAATTTTTTCGAATAATTTCTGCAGTACAGGAATAAGCTCTTCCTTGAAGGTTTGATTGAATTCTGGTGTGAAGCCATCTGGACCAGGGCATTTTTTGGTTGGAAGATTTTTTATTGTTTCTTTGATCTCAGTGCTTGAAATTGGTCTGTTCAGGAGCTCTATTTCTTCCTGGCTGAGTCTAGGGAGAGGGTGTGATTCCAAATATTGATCCATTTCTTTCACATTGTCAAATTTCTGGGCATAGGGTTTCTGGTAGTATTCAGAGATGATACAAGAGATCAGTTGTTATTTCCCCTTTATCATTTCTGATTGAGGTTACTAGAGATTTTACTTTTCGATTCCTCGTTAGTCTGGCCAATGGATTATCTATTTTATTTATTTTTTCAAAAAACCAACTCCTTGTTTCATTAATTTTCTGAATGATTCTTTTGTTTTCAATTTCATTGATCTCTGATTTGATTTTGGATATTTCTTTTCTTCTACTGAGTTTAGGCTTAGATTGTTCTTCTTTTTCCAATTCCATAAGATCTCTTGTGAGATTGTTGATGTGCTCTCTTTCTGTTTTTCAAATGTAGGCATCTAAATTGATGAATTTTCCTCTCAAAACTGCTTTTGCAGTATCCCACAGGTTTTGGTAGCTTGTGTCTTCATTGTTGTTATGCTCAAGGAAGTTAATGATTTCCTGTTTTATTTCTTCCTGCACCCATCTGTTATTCAACAGAAGATTGTTTAATTTCCATGCCTTTGGGTGGGGTTGAGCATTTTTGTTAGAGTTGAGTTCCACCTTTAGTGCCTTATGGTCTGAGAAGATACAAGGTAAAATTTCAATTCTTTTGATTCTGTTGACAATTGTTTTGTGTCCCAGGATATGATCAATTTTGGAGAATGTTCCATGGGGTGATGAGAAGAATGTATACTCTTTATCTTTGGGATGGAGTGTTCTATATGTGTCTATCAAGCACAGTTGTTCTAGGGTCTCATTTAAATCTCTTATATCCTTGTTTAATTTCTGTTTAGAGGATCTGTCCAGCTCTGTAAGAGGAGTGTTAAGGTCCCCTGTTATTATGGTATTATCAGATATCATATTGCTTAGATTGAGTAAGGTCTGTCTCAAGAATCTGGGAGCATTTAAATTGGGTGTATAAATATTTAGAATTTAAATGTCTTCTTGTTGTATTTTTCCCTTGACCAATATAAAGTGACCGTCTTTGTCTTTTTTGACTTTAGCTTCTTTAAATGCACATGTATCTGAAAATAAGATTGCAACTCCTCTTTTCTTCTGAATGCCATTTGCCTGAAAAATTGTCTTCCAACCCTTGACTCGGAGCTTTAATTTGTCTTTTGAAGCCAGGTGTGTTTCTTGCAGACAGCAAATGGATGGCTTGTGTTTTTTAATCCAGTCAACCAATCTATGTCTCTTCAGTGGGGAATTCAAGCCATTAACATTTATTGAGATAATTGATAAGTGTGGTAGTATTCTATTCATCTTATTTGGTGAGAGTCCATTGCTTAGTTTTATCTTTTGCATCAACGTGGAGGTTAGGTTTTGTCCTTTAATTTCTGAGTTCTTACTTTGCTGCTGATCCATTGTGGTGGTCAGTGTGCAGAACAGGTTGAAGTATTTCCTGTAGAGCTGGTCTTGTTGTGGCGAATTTCCTCAATGTTTGTATATCCGTAAATGATTTGATTTCTCCGTCAATTTTGAAGCTTAGCTTAGCAGGGTACAGAATTCTGGGCTAGAAATTGTTCTGTTTAAGTAGATTAAAGGTAGATGACCATTGTCTTCTTGCCTAGAAAGTTTCATTAGAGAAGTCTGCGGTCACTCTGATGGATTTGCCCCTGTAGGTCAACTGGCGCTTACTCCTGGCAGCTTGCAGAATCTTTTCTTTTGTCTTGACTTTGGACAGGTTCATCACAATGTGTCTTGGAGAAGCTCGGTTAGAGTTGAGGCGACCTGGGGTCCAATAGCCCTCTGAAAGCAGTGTGTCAGAATCTTTGGTGATACTTGAGAAATTTTCTTTTATAATATTCTCTAGTATGGCTTCCATTCCTCTGGGGCATTCTTCTTCCCCTTCTGGAATTCCTATAACTCGTATGTTGGAACGCTTCCTAAAGTCCCATAATTCTGACAGTGAATGTTCTGCTTTCTCTCTCTTCTTTTCTGCCTCTTTTACTATCTGAGTTATCTCAAAAACTTTGTCTTCTACCTCTGAAATTCTTTCTTCTGCATGGTCTAACCTGTTGCTGATACTTTCCATTGCATCTTTAAGTTCCCTAATTGACTGTTTCAGTTCCTTCAGGTCTGCTATATCCTTTTTATATTCTTCATATCGTTCATCTCTGATTTGATTCTGTTTTTGAATTTCCTTTTGGTTAATTTCCACTTTATTAGCAGTTTCCTTCATTGTTTCCATCATTCTTTCATTGTTTTCAACATGTGTATTCTAAATTCCCTTTCTTTCATTCCTAACATTTCTGTATAGGTGGAATCCTCTGCAGTAGCTACCTCATGGTCCCTTGGCGGGGTTGTTCTGGACTGGTTCTTCATGTTGCCTGGAGTTTTCTGCTGATTCTTCCTCATGAGTGATTTCTTTTATCTGTTTCCTTGCCCTAATTTTCCTTTCACTTCCTCTTGCTCTTTAAGTTCTCGTGCCTGTGGACTAAGAGTTACAGGACCAGAAGGGTGAGAAGGTTGAAGAGCAAAAAAGGGATGAAAGAAAGGAGGACCGAGTGATAAGAAAAAAAAAAGAAAAATAGAGAAAGGAGAGGGGGTGGGTAAAAGGAATATTGACAAAAAGAAGAGAGGCACAGAAAGAGGGAGACAGAGCAATATAGGTGTACAGTAGGGTACTTTGATACAACCTTAAAAAAAAAAAACCCACCTTGTGGGGGTGCCCAGTTGGGTGGTTCCCTTGAGGTCAGCAGCTCTTTGCTAACCTGATCAGACACAGTACCCCACCTCCACCAAGTAGAGAGGAAAGACAACAGTGCTATATATCCAAGCAAAACAAGCAAACAGAAAACTTTACGGGATAAAATTGGGTGGAAAACCAAATAATAGCGGTAGAAACACTAACAAAAATGAAGTTCTAATTATTGAAATAGGCAGCAATGGGAAATTATAATTAAACTAGCAAAATTGAGAAAGAAAAAGGATCTGTATGGAAAAGGTTGAACTTGAAAAACAAAACAACAATTTACAACATCAAAATAAACAAGAAAAAGAAACAAACCAAAAAAAAAAAACCACAACCAAAAACAAAGCAGTATATATATGTTACTGAATATTGTCTGGGCAACACGTGGTCTTCTGGTGTATGAGATGTTAATCACAGTTCTGATACGACTGGAGGCTGCTAGTTTCTCAAACCCCAGCAGGTAGACACCCTAAATCTCTCTTCAGCCCACTTAAAAGGCTCTTTGAACTTGTTCACTTGCTGAGCAGAATCTTTCCCAGGGAAATGCTTGTCACTGGAATCACTGCTGAAGTGGCTATCCACTTACCCTGTGTGCCTCTGCCCCCGAGGGTTAGGGCTGCAAGGTTTCTCAGACCCCGCCCTTAGGCTACTTGGTCGCTGGGTTACCAGTTCCCACCCAATTCTAGCTCTGCGACCCTGAGGGCGGAGCTTGCCGGGGCAGATCGCTCACAGTGGCTGCCTGTGACCCAGAGCCAAACACTTTTAGCTCCGTCTGGCTCAGCAGCTCAGACTGGGGCCCTAGACAAAGGCCAAAGTTCTCTGCCCTTCCGCTCAGGCTCTCCCCAAGGCAGTTCAGCTGAATGCCAAGTCCCAGGACACCAAAACTGTTCACAGATAAGGCCTTTCTGGTTTGCAGTCTCGCTGCTACTGAACTTACGTTTGCGGGCGGGTTTAGACGGATCGAACACACGTGACTACTTGCTGGTTTTCCACTGTTTTAGTCCTCCTCTTGGGGTCCAGAAGTCTTTTGCTGACTCCCTGTATCCTCTCAGGGGTGATGATAGGCAGGTCCTACCAGCCAGAGATGCCTGGAGTCCTATCTCTCCAGACACACGGTGCCCAGATGCAAGGAAGCTGTTACTCGGCTGCCATCTTGCTCCGCCTCCTGGACTAAATTTTTACACGAGGCCTCCAGCAATTCTCAGCTCCGGAAATATCAGGAGGATTTAAAAGTCACACGTGCTGTTAAATATTGTCTTTGCTTAAAGCAAACAGAGAAACTCGTGAAGCACAAGCACAAACCACCTGCATTCTCCATGGCACTCTCCCTTTGCTGAGACAGAGTCCACGGCAAAGCTGCCTCTGGAATGTGTGCTCTCGAGCCTGAAAATGGTCTCACCAGTCTCAGCTCTTATTTCCATTTAGTATGGAAGAGGGGGAAGAAAAAAAAAAAAAGAACATCAGAGCTAGCAGAGGCCTCCGAAGCAGGTAGTCAATGCTTCTCACAGCACAGATGGTCTTGTGACCCAGATGCTCCGCATTTATTTATGTGGAAGGTACCATTGCACAGCTGGCGGGCAGCAAAAGATTTCTTCACTTGTTCAGGATTCATTCATTCTTTCATCGTGTGTGCAGTCAAAGAGTACTTACTACTGTCCGGAGCGAATCCCCAGCCCCAATGAGCCTCCCCACATCTGGGCCACCAGCCCCTTCCTTGGTCCCTGTTTGCCTTTTCCATCCTGCTGCCAGGACAACCAGCCTGGTTCACTCCCCTCTGAGCAGCCCCCTCTCCATGGGGACCCTCCACATGCTGCTGGCCCTCCTGCCCTAGAGCTGCTTTTGTGGGAAAGATTTTTATGAGAAAAGCACACATGTAGGGAGCAGATGTGGGTGAACAAAATGCTTCTGAATCTTCAGATTTGCAGAGTTGTTGACAGTGGTCAACTTGGCTTCCTCTGAAGACGGACCTCACATGTCACAGCTCACTTCTTTGATTCCTGGGGAGGTTCTCGAATCTCCCACTGTGAGACTTAGCCCTCCTCCTCCAGAAACTCCTTTTTATTCTCACCCAGGCTTGGAGCCCATTGAAGGGAAGCCAGGGATGTGAACCAGCGTCCTGGTGGTGGTGAGATGGTGTCTCTGCTCAGGGAACACTCAATAGCTCCGTCTGGCTTGAACAAAGAGTGACGTGAATATTGGAGTTAGGGGGTTGACCCTAAGCAAAGGGGAGCATCTGTGGAAGGATTGTGGGAAGGAGCTGACATCTCATCTACCAGTGACAGGTAAGTTAGATTGGAGGGGATTAGTCTGGAAGGGCAAACTTATTAGGCAGTAGGTCAGTGAAAATGAACTGAAGAAAGAGAAAGAGTTTGAGACATGTGAGTATTAAACTGAGTTTACTGCCTGGCAAGCCAGGGACAATGTGAGATTGGGGCCTTCAGATTAACTGTCATGGATGACTCAGGGTCAGCTGCAGACACCAGGCTTATTGGTAGACAGCAAAGTCTGACAGCATCCTCCTTCCCTAGGAAGATGGTCACCTGAACCCCGGTTACAGGTGGGGCTTATAAGGCAAAATCTCAGAGTCTGACCAAGAAGCATGAGTACTGGGCTTCAGTGAGCCCTGAGCTTGCCCGTTTAGGACTGGGGTAGTCATGAGTTTGGAGCAGGCCAACCGCTGAGCCCACATCTGTTTGCTTAGTCTAGACAGCAGCAGGTGACTGCCAACTGCTTTTTTGCTGGGTTTGCCCAGCTTTCTGAGTAGCCTGTCTTCTGATCCCTTCACCCTGAACTCTGGATATTTGCAGTCTTACCTTCTTAGTGTGTGGGGTTGGTCAAGCGTGGGCAAGACCATACGCATACTCTCAAGATTCAACCAAGACTTTGATCAGAATACACAAACCCAAAGCCTTGTGGTCATCAGAGAGCTTTGCCTGGTTGTGATTTCAGGCTCTGTGTGGCCCTGGACAGGTCACTGTCATCTCTTTGAGCCTCAGTTTTCCCACCTGTGATAATCCCTGCCTTGTTGGACTGTGGCAAGGCTCGATGAGAGGAAGCGTATGTCTGACACCTGATAGGAACTCAGTGCATCCACAGAGTGAGCAAGACTGTGCAAGGGAAAGCAGTTGGGACTGCCCAGACCTCCTCTGACCATTAGGCTCCTGCTTCTTGCAGGAACGTGGAGCTCCAGGGGCCTTCCTGGAAGACCCTGGCAGGGGAGCCATTCCTGGCTTCATCCTTGTCACTCTCCTCTCCCGTTGTGGCTCTGCCTTTCTCTCTGGGGACAGAGAAGATGGATCACTGTCTTGAAGGTGCATCATTCACATCACCACCTGCCTGACCTATGACAAGATTTAAGCTGTCGCTTAATTTGTTCCCTATTAAGTATAGACACATCCTCACCTCCTCACCTTTAGCAGAACTTGGAGGAGTGTTGGGGAGGAAGTCAGGAGTCAGGAGAGGATCAGCTTCCAGGGCTGTGCTTTCCAAGGTCCCCTATACTTCGAGGCTGCAGGGTTTCCAGCAGTGGCCAGGGCATCGGGGCCGAGGCCCAGACCAGGTCACAGACTCAGAGAGGGGCCTGCTGGGTGTGCGAGCCTTGAGCAGAGCTCAGCTCTCAGTGCTTTAGTGGGTTTGTTTTAAAGTCACAGCTTTCTGGAAGCCCTTCACTCTGTGTTAGTGTCCTCTGAAATGCTGATCTAACAATCCTGGCTTGTGCACAGAATGTTGAGCTGTAGCGCACCCTTCCCGCTGGGCTCCTGGGATGGGATTTGACATACTCATCCTTTGAATTTCCAGGAACCCTTAATCTTTGACCCACGCCAAGCCAGAGATGAGCTTCTGAAAAATTGTATGTAATAATTTCTTTAAATCCTTCCCTGACTTTTTTCCCATGGGGATTATTTATTTATTTATTTATTTATTAATTAAATCATACCTGTGTACATTGCTATATTCATGGGGCATCATTCACTAGCTTCACAGACCGTTTACCAAGTTTCATATATACCCTTGTAAGATGCACCACTGGTGTAATCCCACCAACCACCTACCCTCTACCCACCTCCCCCCACCCTCCCCTCCCTTTCCCCCTTCCCTCTATTCTTAGGTTGTAACTGGGTTATAGCTTTCATGTGAAAACCCTAAATTAGTTTCGTAGTAGGGCTGAGTACATTGGGTACTTTTTCTTCCACTCTTGAGATACTTTACTAAGAAGAATATGTTCCAGCTCCATCCATGTAAACATGAAAGAGGTAAAGTCTCCATCTTTCTTTAAGGCTGCATAATATTCCGTGGTGTACATATACCACAATTTATTAATCCATTCGTGGATCGATGGGCACTTGGGATTCTACCATGACTTAGCAATTATGAATTGGGCTGCAATAAACATTCTGGTACAAATATCTTTGTTATGATCTGATTTTTGGTCTTCTGGGTATATGCCCAGTAGAGGGATTACAGGATCAAATGGCAGATCTATATTTAGATCTCTAAGTGTTCTCCATATCTCTTTCCAAAAGGAATGTATTAATTTGCATTCCCACCAGCAGTGCAAAAGTGTTCCTTTTTCTCCACATCCATGCCAACATCTCTGGTCTTGGGATTTTGTGATATAGGCTAGTCTCACTGGAGTTAGATGATATCTCAAAGTAGTTTTGATTTGCATTTCTCTGATGATTAAAGATGATGAGCATTTTTTCATATGTCCGAAGGCCGCGTGCCTGTCTTCTTCAGAGAAGTTTCTCTTCAAATCCCTTGCCCAGCCTGCGATGGGATCCCTTGTTCTATTCTTGCTAATGCGTTTGAGTTCTCTGTTAATTCTGGTTATTAAACCTTTGTCAGAGACATAACCTGCAAATATCTTCTCCCATTCTGAGGGCTGTCTGCTTGCTTTACTTACTGTGTTCTTGGCTGTGCAGAAGCTTTTTAGTTTGATCAAGTCCCAGTAGTGTATTTTTGAAGATGCTTCAATTGCCTGGAGGGGGGGGGTCCTCCTCATAAAATACTCACCCAGACCGATTTCTTCAAGGGTTTTCCCTGCACTCTCCTCTAGTATCTTTATAGTTTCATGTCTTAAGTTTAAATCTTTGATCCAGTGAGAGTCTATCTTAGTTAATGGTGAAAGGTGTGGGTCCAGTTTCAGTCTTCTACAGGTTGCCAGCCAGTTCATCTAGCACCATTTGTTAAATAGGGAATCTTTTCCCCACTGAATGTTTTTAATTGGCTTGTCAAAGATCAGATAATGGTAAGTAGCTGGATTCATCTCTTGGTTCTCTATTCTGTTCCAGACATCTACTTCTCTGTTTTTGTGCCAATACCATGCTGTTTTGATCACTATTGATTTGTGGTATAGTCTGAGGTCTGGTAGCGTAATTCCTCCTGCTTTGTTTTTATTTCTGAGTAATGTCTCGGCTATTCGAGGTATTATCTGATTCCATATAAAAAGAAGTATTGTTTTTTTAAGATCTTTAAAGTGTAACAGTGGAGCTTTAATAGGGGTTGCATCGAAATTATATATTTCTTTGGGTAGTATGGACATTTTAACAATGTTGATGCTTCCCAGCCATGAGCATGGTATGTTTTTCCAATGGAAAATATTTTCAGCTATTTCTTTTCTTAGAGTTTCATAGTTCTCTTTATAGAGATCTTTCACGTCCTTTGTTAGATTAATTCCCAAATATTTCATCTTCTTTGCCACTACTGTGAATGGGATAGACTCCTTAACTGTTTTTTCAACTTGACTATTGTTGGTATATATAAAGGCTACCAATTTATGAATGTTGATTTTGTAATCTGAGACGCTGCTGTATTCCTTGATCACTTCTAAGAGTTTTGTAGTAGAGTCCCTAGTGTTTTCCAGATATACAATCATATCATCTGCGAAGAACGAAAGTTTGATCTCTTCTGACCCTATATGGATACCCTTGATCGCCTTTTCTTCCCTAATTGCGGTGGCTAAAACTTCCATTACAATGTTAAAAAGCAATGGAGACAATGGGCAGCCTTGTCTCTTTCCTGATCTGAGTGGAAATGATTCCAATTTAACTCCATTCAATTTGATATTGGCTGTGGGTTTGCTGTAGATGGTCTCTATCAGTTTAAGAAATGTCCCTTCTATACCGATTTTCTTAAGTGTTCTGATCATGAAGGGATGCTGGATATTATCAGAAGCTTTTTCTGCATCGATTGAGAGAATCATATGGTCTTTGTTTTTTAATTTGTTTATGTGCTGGATTACATTTATAGATTTACGTATATTGAACCAGCCTTGAGACCCTGGGATAAAACCGACTTGGTCATGATGTATAATTTGTTTGATGTGTTGCTGGATTCTGTTTGTTAGGATGTTGTTGAATATTTTTGCATTAATATTCATTAGTGATATTGGTCTATAATTTTCTTTTCTTGTTGGGTCTTTTCCTGGTTTGGGGATCAGGGTGATGTTTGCTTCATAGAACGAGTTGGGGAGTCTTCCTTCTTTTTCTACATTTTGGAACAGTTTGAATAATATAGGTACTAATTCCTCTTTTTATAAAGGTTTGGTAGAATTCTGATGTGAAACCATTTGGTCCCGGACTTTTTTTGGGGGGGAGGTTTTGTATGGTTGATGTTATTTCTGAACTTGAAATGGGCCTGTTCAACATTTCCACTTGATTCTGGTTAAGTCTTGGAAAGTGATGAGCTTCCAAGTATCGGTCCATTTCCTTCAGATTTTCATATTTCTGAGAGTAAAGTTTCTTGTAGTATTCATTAAGGATTTTTTTGATTTCTGAGGTGTCTGTTGTTATTTCGTCTTTGTCATTTCTGATTGATGAGATTAGAGATTTTACTCTTTTTTTCCTGATTAGGTTGGCCAATGGTTTATCTATTTTGTTGACCTTTTCAAAAAACCAGCTTTTTGATTTATTGATCTGTTGTATTATTCTTTTGTTTTCAATTTCATTTAATTCTGCTCTAATTTTGGTTATTTCTTTTCTTCTACTGGGTTTGGGGTTGGAATGTTCTTCCTTTTCCAGTTGTTTGAGATGTCCCATTAAGTTGTTAACTTCCTCTCTTTCTGTTCTCTTGTGGAAGGCTTGCAATGCTATAAATTTCCCTCTTAGAATTGCCTTTGCGGTGTCTCAGAGGTTCTGATAGTTCGTGTCTTCATTGTTGTTTGTTCCAAAAAATTGGTGATTTCTTTCTTTTTTTTTTTTTGGATTTTTTTTTTTTTTTGGCCAGGGCTAGGTTTGAACCCACCACCTCTGGCATATGGGACCAGCGCCCTACTCCTTGAGCCACAGGCGCCGCCCTGGTGATTTCTTCCTTAATCTCATCTCTGACCCAGCTATCCTTCAGCATAAGGTTATTTAACTTCCATGTTTTTGTATGAGTATGCAGATTCCTGTTGTTACTCAGTTCAAGTTTTATTCCATGGTGGTCCGAGAAGATGCATGGAATAATTTCTATTCCTTTAAATTTACTGAGGTTAGACTTGTGACCTAAGATGTGATCGATTTGGAGTAAGTTCCATGGGCTGATGAGAAGTATATGTATTCAGTTTTGTTGTGATGAAATGTTCTGTAGATGTCTGCTAAATCCAAATGTTGGATGGTTAGGTTTAAATCTAAGATTTCTTTGCTCAGTTTCTTGTTGGAGGATCGATCCAGCACTGCCAAAGGAGTGTTGAAATCTTCAACTATTATGGAGCTGGAGGAAATCAAGCTGCTCATGTCTGTTAGAGTTTCTCTTATAAATTGAGGTGCATTCTGGTTGGGTGCATAGATATTAGTAATTGAAATCTCATCATAGTGAGTATTACCCTTAACAAATATGAAGTGACCATTCTTGTCCTTCCTTACTTTTGTTGGTTTAAAGCCTATTGTATCTGCAAATAAAATTGCAACACCTGCTTTTTTCTGATTACCATTTGCCTGAAATATGGATGACCATCCTTTGACCCCGAGTTTGTATTTTTCTTTTAAGTTAAGATGTGACTCTTGTGTGCAACAGATATCTGGCCTGAGTTTTTGTATCCAGTCAGCTAACCTATGCCTCTTCAGAGGACAGTTAAAGCCGTTCACATTAATGGAGAATATTGATAAGTCTGGTGAAGTTTTGGGTATCGAGTTTTTCAAAATTCCACTGGGCATTTTTAATCCTTTCACCAGTGTGGAAATTGGAGTTTGATCTGAAGTTTCTGAGTGAGTTTATTTTTGTGGTATAGGATTGGGTTGGTCATTATGGAGGATAGGTCTGAGAATATCCTGAAGAGCTGGTTTGGTTATGGTAAATTTCTTCAATGTGTGAATGTCATTAAAGTATTTAATTTCTCCATCATAAATGAAACTCAGTTTAGCTGGATACAAGATCCGGGGTTGAAAGTTATTTTCCTTTAGGAGATTAAAAGTCAGTGACCACCCTCTTCTGGCTTGAAAAGTTTCAGCAGAGAGATCTGCAGTCATTCTAATATTCTTGCCTTTGAAGATAATGGTTTTCTTTCTCCTGGCAGCTTTGAGGATTTTCTCTTTCATATTAACTTTGGTGAAGTTAATTATGATATGCCTGGGGGATGTCTTATTGGTGTTGAGTTGAGCTGGGGTTCTGAAGCTGTCTGCTATCTGAATTTCAGAATCTCTAGGCATGTCTGGAAAATTCTCTTTCATAATTTCATGCAGAAGTTCCTCTGTGCCCAGCGAGGCCACTTCATCTGTTTCTGGAACCCCTATGATTTGGATATTCGCCTTCTTCAAATTATCCCAGAGCTCTCTAAGAGAATGATCCGTTTTTGCTCTCCATTTCTCTTCCTCTTTGAGAGTTTGAGAGCATTCAAAGGCTTTATCTTCGATGTCAGAAATCTTTTCTTCTGCTTGCTCCATTCTGTTGCTGAGGGATTCTACTGTATTTTTCATATCTTTGAGGGCTGAAAATTCTTGCTTCAGTGTGTCCAAGTCTTTGGTGGTTTTGTCTTTAAATTCGTTAAATTCTTGAGACAACTTTTGAATTTCTCCTCGAATTCCTAATTCCACTTTGTAATCTTGTCTGCAATCCAAATTCTGAATTCGATTTCTGACATCTCAGCCAGTTGTTTATGAATGGGATCTTCAATTGCATCTGCCATGTCTTTCCTTGGGGGGAAGGGTTGATCTATTCTGGTTATTCATGTTACCAGAGTTTTTCCGCTGATAACGCCCCATGGTTGTTTTACTCCCTCTGATTTTTTCCCCTGGAGCTTTGTTGAGTGCCTGTACAGTGTTGTGGCCTGAGAAACTGGGGCCCTGTCTGGTGTGGTGGGGCTAAGTGGTTTTGTCTTGTTTTCAACTGGTTTCTGTTCCACCCTAGTGAAACAGATAATCTGGATTGAAGTCTCAGCTGTGGAGAAATATCAGCAATTAAGTCACCCCACCTCCCATAGGCAAACAATTGGAAAAGAAAAACCAAACCTTCCTACCACCATGCACCCAGGGCACCACCTGATTTGTCCTCAGGTGATTGGTTCAGTTCAAAAAGTCCAAATCAATTGTCTCAGTCTGCACCTGTTTCAGGTGAGAGAGTTTAAGAGGTCTCTGGGAACTGGATCACAGGGGTCTGGTGACTACTCTGGTGTGGCTTGCTCCAGTGCTGCGTGGAGTCAGGAGGAGCCACCCAGCCAATAGATCAGTCTGGGAAGGTTGATGCCTCCTTCCACACCTTGAACCGCTGTCACACCCAGTCTCTGATAGCTCTGCAGTTGGCTGACCCAGTTGCCTGTAGTGAATTGGTACTCCAGGACTTTGCACCTGCCTGAATCACAAGTAAGTCTGCCAGGGCGCTGCGCTCTGCCTCTCTCTAGCAGGAGGAGGTGAGGCCTGACAACCTCGGTTGCTTGATGAAGGTTGGGGGGTTTTCTCTCAGGTCCTGTCTCGCCCCTGATTAATGTTACTGCCAGAACAGAACAGAACAACTCTGCAGTTCCCTTGCAGAAAAGAAGCTGAATTGAGTTCCAAATCAGCTTGTCTTTGCTCTTGTATTGTCCATAGGCTGACGATCCCCTGAGGGCCAGGTGCGTCTTAGGTTTAGTATAGCTGATCTCTGAGTCAGCCCCATCCTGGGAGTTTCCCTGGTTTGCAAGTTCGAGTAGCCTCGGGCAAATCCTATACTCAAAGTGTCTGGTTGCCCAGGGAGACAGGGAGTGTGGCTTCTGAATATTCGGTATAAGCCGTATTGCTAGCAAAAGAGGGCTGCTGTTTTATGGCTCAGGCAACTGCTGCTCCGGTGTAGCTCCCTTCTGGCCAACAGTCCTCTCTCTGCTCCCGTACCCCAGAGTCCGCACCGACTGGCTGCAGCGCAGCACTGTCTATACCCCTCGAGTGATAGCACAAGAGTCTGGACCCCTGGGGGTCAGGCCTCCAGAGCTTGGAGCGAGAGCAGAGGGGAGTGCAGGAGTGCTGGGAGCCTGGGGTTGAGGGCAGAGAACACACACAGCTTTACATAGTTTTATGCCTGGCCGTATTGTCACCAAAAGACGGCTGTCGCACTGTGCCTTAGGGAACTGCCACTCCGGTGCGGTCCCCTCTCTGCCGACCAAGACTGGCCTCCAGACCTTAGTGTGAGTAAAGGGGAGCGCTGGGAGCTCAGAATTCCAGGTAGAGATTATATACAGTTTATACAGTTTTATGCCTGGCAGGAGGACGCCGTGGCACCCTAGTAGGGGAGGTAGGTCCAGTTTTTAGAGGGTCTCTCCCGTGGAGTGTAGTGGGAGGAACTTTGAACTCTGCCCGATTGTTTGTGGGGCACTCTGAGCCGTTCTCATGAGGGAGGGTTCTCCTGTCCGCTTGGTGATGGATTTTGTACCTTTTGTTTGTATCCTTGTGGTTGTAGCTCACCTCAGCGGGGTTGATGTGCGTTCTTCAACCTTCTCTCTTAGTGCAGCTCAAATCCACCAGGTTACTTGCTGAATTTTTGTCCTTTAACTCTCCTACTGGATGGGAGCCTCTGTGGAAAGCTGGCTTCATTCAGCCATCTTGTCTCCTCCCCCCCATGGGGATTTTGAATCCTAGAGTGTTTCTAAGCTGAAGGCACCTTAGAAGCTGGTAGCACAGGAAGCTGGGGTTCCAGAGGTTCCCATTTTTAGCTTGTTCACTTGGTATGCCACTGCATAACCCCAAGAACAGGCCAGCTCTGTGCTGGGGCTTCTTTAATTCTTGACTCCACCTTGGGAAATTACTGCGTTGTTTCCATTTTACAGACTAGAAAACTGAGTGTCAAATGCAGGTCAGCCACCCGTCCAAAGACAGAGCCACGGCCTGTGTTCAAAATATGTGTCCTCTGTGTCCAATATTTCTATTTTTACAGGAAGTCAGTCACCATTACAATGTTTTAATCATAGAATTTTCTATGGAACTAGGACTATGGCAGGAGCCAGAGAAGAGAGAGATTTCCCACTAGGCTAACAAAGATGATGCTTCAGGGTCCCTCATTATATGCTTATGTAGTAATATCTTTTTGTAAAAGATGCAAAAGTTATTGTATCTGCAATTGAGTAAGACCATTGTCTCTTTCTACTTGGACTCCCCTGTTGGGCTAGGTGGTTGGAGGGACCTTTTTGGGGTTGGTCAAAGGACACTTGATTTGCGAACATGTTTGCTTGAGTTTAGTGGAATACATTCATGTGGTCTTAGTCCCCTTGGGGGAATATTTATGTTATTTTTGTTTATTCTGGGGGAAGAATAGCTTCCAGAAATCCTCCTACTGTTCACTATGCTGACCCAACTGGTATCAAGACACAAAGGTGTAAGGTCAGAGGTCATATAGCACTCCCACATGTCTAATGGCACCAGGCATAAGATGATGGAGGAGAAAAGGTCTGTGTAACATAGAGAGTCCAGTTAGTATGGAGGGACTTCCTCTAATCATGAGATGGGCAAGACTCTAAGTGAGATGTTTGGTTCTCATCTAATGATCAAATCAAAGTTCTCTCCTGTTGAGATGATAGTCAGTGATGCTATGTATAAAATTACGAACCCACTGTTTGAGGGGAATCATGTGAAATAGAATTTCTAAAATTTGTGTTTGTAAAGTACATCCCAGCAAAGTTTGGGACCAGTCACAGCCTCAGAGAGAAGGCCCTCGTGCAGTGATACTGCAATTAACAGGTGCATCTACGTGTGAAGTTACATTTATGCGTCCCATCTATCACGACAAAGAAACAAGTTTTAATCACCTCTGCTAGATGAGAGACTGAATTAATTTTTTTATTGTTCTATATTAATAGGTAATATAAATTATTAAAATCATATGAAAAGAGAATCAAAGAGTATGCATATAAAAATGTAGAAAGAGTATAAAGATGTATCAAGTAGATAATTAAAAATAAAGAGGATGTTTTGTAGATTTTGTGATATTTAATATATTTTGTGCTTTTAAATTTTGTTATTTAGAATTTTTCCCAATTCCAAATCAGTATTCATTTAACTTAATTTTAATTGCCTTATTTTGTATTCTTTTTCTAATAGAAGGCCATAAAATTGTAAAAGTTTCAGGTTCAGATAAACTGCACTCACTCCTGGCCAGGGGTCAATTTTATAAAATGCAGGAGCTCTTAAATCTGGCCTTGCAGTTGGGGACCGTGAGGATGGCGTGGGAGATACAGAGAAGATTCGACTTCTGGGGAAGTTAGAAACAGGATGTCTCATCAAGGTCTGCCCTGCTTTGGCCTTTTGCTCCCAGGCCTGCTATTTAAAATGAGGGGTCCTAAGTGCAAGACCACATAGCACCCCAGAAACCCTTTAATGGTGGTGGAGGAAGGAAGGGGAGCCCCATACTTCCCACAGAGAGGAATAAAGCACAAAGATAAAGCAGAACAGTCTGCAGTATCAGATTATCCTCTCCCTTTATGACTCTGAGCTTCAGACAAGTATTTCTGTCCCTTTGGTGTTGACATTGAAGACGTCAAATTCCAGCCCGTGAGCTTGCCATGTTTTAGGCCCTAAACAAGTCTTTGAAAAACCTTCCTTTTTGCCTAGCCTGCAGGGATATCCCTTACGTATTCTAATTGTGTTTCCTGCCCAGGCCCCTCCCTGCTCCAGCTGTGTGCTGGACAACTCATAACCCCAAGCTGTGTGCTGGACAACTCATAACCTCTCTGAGTGTCAGCTTCTGCATTGGCAAGTACCAAATATGTACAGGGGAGAAAGCAGTCGGTGAGTTGTGAGTTACAGACTCGTGTACTGCAGTCTGTGCTGATTCTCTGTCTTCATAGCAGGTGCCCCCAATTATGTCTGGAGTGGATGCAGAGCTAATGATCTGGAGACTTTTTGCACCCTTGTACAGAGAAGGTGCTCAATCAGGATTCGAGATGACAAGGTGGAATGTGACTCAGTTTCTGGAGTTAGGCTTGGGCTGGAATTGTATATTGTCACATTATCTGTGTGATCCTGAGGAATTTACTTAACCTTGCAGAGCTTCTATCTCTCCATTATCAAATGGAAAAGAAAAATAAATACTCCAGGGAACAGTTGAGGAAATTAATGAAGTTATGTGTAGGAAGTGTCTAGTGCACCTCCTGGCACATCACCTAATAAATGGTTTTGCTCTTGCAATTGTATTTGGTAAATCTTATCGAAATGCTTACTAGTATTTGGTACACACTAGTGTCTCTTCTAGATGCTCAGGATGCAAATATGACTAAGACTCAAGAAAATGCAAATGAAAACAACAACAAGATATCATTTGAAAAATACAACCTACTGGAAAAATCTAAAATATTGATATATCAAGTATTAGACACCATACAAAAAAGCAATTCTCACTGTTGATGGGAATAGAAGTTGGGTTTTTGGAGGGCAATTTGATAATTTCTGTCTGAATTTAAAATATGCATATACTTTTAATCCAGCTATCACACTTCTCAGTATTTACCTTAAGGAAACATTTATATATGTAAATTATGAAAATGTTTATGAGGGTATTCACTGCAGCATTGTTTATAAGATTGAAAAACTGAAAAAAAGCCCCTAAATATACATCAGCAAGGGAATGTCATCTATGGTACAACCATACCATGAAATGCTATACATCAATTAACAAACGAGAATGAATTAGATCTATATATGCTGGGATAGAAATCTTCGGGGTATGAAGTGAATAGGCGATATAGGAGCTATGTAGCAGTTATGTGAACAATCCTCCCCTGCCACTGACCGCAAAGCTTCTTGTGCCTGTGTGTGTCTGTGTGAGTGCCCAGGAAGACACTGGATGGGAACAGTCACCCTGCTGATAGTGTTTTCCCCTGAGGAAGGGCTGGGGTTGCAGAGGTGGTCAAAGGGGACCCATAGTATTCTGTTTAATCAACAACATCTGAATTTTTAACAACTATATGTATTCATACATTATCTGAATTAAAAAAAAAAAAAAGAAAAGAAAAACATTGACCAGGGAGCAGTTCACTGGCACTTACATGTTCATACTCTAGTTATTATTAATTTATTTATTTTTGACACATGGCCTTGCTCTGTTGTTCTGGCTGGAGTGCAGTGGTCTGATCATAGCTTACTGTAGTCTCAAACTCCTGGGCTCAAGGGATCCTGCTGACTTAGCCTCCCGAGTAGCTGGGACTATAGGAGCCTACCATCATACCCAGTTAATTTTTAAAAATTTTATTTTATTTTTTGTAGATACCAGGGTCTCCACAGCTAGCCTTAAACTGCTGGCCTCAGGCAATCATCTCACCTTGGCCTCCCCAAGAGCTAGGGTTACAGGTATGAGCAGCTGCATGTGGCCCCTCAAACTCTAATAACTGAGTCATTCAGGGTAGACGCTTAAATTTGGAAGCTGATTTGATTGTACAGCACATTCACCACTGTGAGATTTTTTCTTTGGTGTTTGTTAAGCTGGTCTTAGATAGTTCAGGCTGCCATAACAAAGTGTCTCAGGCTTGGTTGCTTATACATAACAGACATTCATTTCTCACAGTTCTGAATGCTGGAATTCCAAGATCATGGTGCCAGCTAGATTCTGGCGAGGTCCCTCTCCCTGGCTGAAGAGTGCTGACTTCTTGTTGTGTCTTTATATGACAGAAAGAGCAGAGAGAGGAAGGAAGCTTTCTCCTGTTCCTTCTTATAAGGGCACTAATCCCCATTTACTGGGGTTCCACCCTTATGGGGTCATTAACTCCCCGAAGCTCCACACCAAGCAACATCACACTGGGGATTAGATCTCAACATATACATTTTGGGACAAACAAACATTTAATCCATTACATTTCACTCTTCATCCCCCACACACATCCAAAATATATTCATCCTATCTTAGTAACTCTAAAAGTCTTAACATGTTTCAGCATACAGCTCTAGAGCTTAAAGTCTTATCCAAACATCATCTAAATCAGTTATGGAAGAGACTCAAGGTATAATTGATTTGCAGGCAAAATTCTTCCCCAGCTGTGAACTGTAAAACCAAACCAGTGATGTACTTCCAAGTACAATGGCAGGTCAGGCATAGGATAGACATTCCCATTCCAAAAGGCAGAAAGAGGAGAAAAGAAAGGAGTTGTGGGTCCCAAGAAAGTCCAAAATCAAACAGGGAAAACAATAAACAGCATTTCAAGAGCAATCCTCTTGGACCATGGAGTGACAGTCCCACCTTCCAGACCTACAGGTGTGGTATCCCTTCCCCCAAAACTGTACCAGGAAGGAGTCCTCCCCCAGAGTTTAGCTAGACAGGGGCTGCATTCCCAACACTTTGGGTGGCCTATCCCTCATGGCTTTGAGCAGAGGTTGGCTGGCCTGTGTGAAGCAAGGTGATTCCTGCTCCCCTTTGAAGCTGAGGATGTAGCCTTAGTGATCTGGGCATTGCCTTCAGCATCATTCTTCCCTTGTCTTGAAAAACAGAGTTTGTTTATAGCCAAAATCTGTGCAGTCTCTCCTCCTTCTCTGGCTGGTTACTCAACACTTGTGGTGCAGTCCCCAGCCATCCAGGGGCACATTTACTAGATTCTTCCAATTGAGATCTCCCTGGGCCTTCAGGGAACCCTCCTTGACAGAATTTAGGGTAATCCACTGCCAGTTAACTCCCCATCTGGCCTCCCCATCTGGCCTCATGTCCGTTACCATGGGAATTTCTGCACACACGTCCTGGCCTAGTGCAGGAGCCTATCCTCCTGCAACAGAGCTGCCTGAGCAGCTAGTCACTTCTGGCCCTGGCTGCTCAGACCCACAGGCATGAGTGAGTTGGGTCCTACGAACCCTGGGATGTGGGACAAGCTCTCCTAGTAGTCCTAGAGTTGAGGAAAGGATATGGAAATACAGGGCACCAACCGTCTACCCCAATCTTCTCTCCATTTTCCCTCTCTCTCTGTTATCCAACCTCAGGTATAGGCCGGAGGTAGGTAGTCAGCCAGGGGGCTTCTGTCTTGCCGTGGACTGTGCCATTCACTGTCGTGGGGCCTCAGCCCAAAATACATTTGAGAGCGCTCTGCATGGCATCTGCTGAGAGTGTAGAGCAGCTTGACTGTAACTTGGATCACAGACTGTGGATACTTGGAGATTTGGGACCTTAAATCTTTCACTTTTTTAGAGTGGAATACTGAGGCCCAGAGATGGTAAACAACTTGCCCAAGCTCCCACAGCTCTTGTAGTGATAGAGCTGAAAGTTAATCATATGAGATTCTTTTTTTTTTGTAGAGACAGAGTCTCACTTTATGGCCCTCGGTAGAGTGCCATGGCATCACACAGCTCACAGCAACCTCCAACTCCTGGGCTTAAGCGATTCTTCTTGCCTCAGCCTCCCAAGTAGCTGGGACTACAGGCGCCCACCACAACGCCCAGCTATTTTTTGGTTGCAGTTCAGCCGGGGCCAGGTTTGAACCCGCCACCCTCGGTATATGGGGCCAGCGCCTTACCAACTGAGCCACAGGCACTGCCCATCATAAGAGATTCTTAATAACCAGTCTCAGATCAATTATTCTAAATTCTAACCACAAGATTCTTCATACTTTTTGACTGCCAGTGATTCATATATTGCTAGAGAATCTACATGTTACATGAAAACATTTAGAGATTATACACCTTTTTATATTTGTAGTCACGTGATAGAGTGGAGGCTTGGCAAGTCTGAGACTTGAAGCTAGTGTTCAAGTGTTTAAGCTAGTGTCAAGAACAAAGGAGCCTGCCAAGGTCCCCAGGGAACTTCCATCATACCTAGAGGGCCCAGTTTGGCACATTCAGTCTCTAGCAGTGATTTGTTGTCAACTAGAGGCCACTGGCAATGTCTGCAGACATGTTTGGCTGTCATAGTTGGGAGGAGAGAGGATGCTCTTGGTATCTGGCAGGTGAAGGCCAGGGATGCTGCTCAGCTTCCGACAAGGTGTAGGACAGTCCAATAGGAAAGAATCTTCTGACCCAGCATGTCAGTAGTGCTGAGAAGCCCCTCTCTAGAGCATGAACTGCTAAAATCTGTACTAGTGAGTACACATCAGGAATTCAGAGGCGAGAAAGGTCAGGGTGTGAACTGGAGCATGACCTGTAGACTGCACACTCAGGGCATTGCCACGCTCCCCTTCTCTGATGTGGTGGCTGGGAGAGGGGGGCTCATGCCTGCCCTGTCCCCCCTGCTTGGCAGTGTCAGGCAGAAGGGAGTCGCCGCCATGGTCAGTCAGGGTCAGAGGATACCACCAGTACTGACAGTATGTTACAGGGTGCCTCTGAGATCTCATCACTGGGATGTACCTTGCTCAAACCTAGACTAGTCATTGCCCTGCTTACAAGGCTCCAGCCCTTCAATAATTGAGTATTACTGTGGTCCACAGAGTTCCAACAGCAACCCACCCCTCCACCTCCCTTCCTTCCACTCTCCTCTGACCATCATCTGCTCCACCACCCTGACTTCTAGCTGTTCCAGAATATGTCCTGCCTCTTCACTGCTAGGACCTTCTGGGTAATTGTTTCTGGGGAAAAAATTGTGCTTAAAATTCTCTGCCTCCACAGTTTCCCAGAAGATGATTTTCTGAAGACAACAGACAGCTGTTTAAATTAATTAAAAGCAGAAACAACAGCATGAAGAGTCTCCTCCCTGGTGAGCCGTGGAGGCTATGAGACTGAATTTTTTGTCCGTGTTAAAATGGTTGCCTTTCAGAGGACTAAACTGCTAATATATTTTTTGAAGAATTCTCAGCTCTCACTTGGAAGAATATCGCAAACAGTAGACTCAAGAGCTCTCCCGCCACCCCCAGCCCCTGAATTTGACAGACAACATTGGGAAGGACACCAGCCAAAGCCAGTGGCAAAGTTGGAACAGAAAACAGGTCTGCACCCTGCCAGCTCCCCGTCCAGCCTTAGTGCTGTGGCCGTGCTGGAGTCATTTACCTCTCTGGTCTTCTTCATCTGGTACCTATGAAATGTGAGGTCACTGATTCCCAATGTATGTGCCACAGCACACCTGTGTGCAGTGGGAGCATCTTAGGTGTGCTATGAGAATTTTTAAAGACCATTAATTAAATTATTTTTGAGAGAAATTCAAAGTAGAGTAAGTATATATATATATATATATATTTACTCTTTTATTTGATCAACACAATTTAAGGGTGCTATGGAAGTTTAATTATAGGTTCAAGTGTGCTATAAGATTTAAAAGGTTGAATAACACTGATCTGGGGGGGCTCACAAAAACTCACTTTGCACACTTCTCATGGCATCCATTCCTGAAGGCCTGCTGCCTGCATCCCCTTTGCTTACTGATTCTGCTCTCTCACCTCCCACCCTATTCTGGGCCATGTGGGCTGATGGTAACTCACTGTAACACTCACTCCCTCTGGGCTGTAGCACAGGAGTGAATTTCAAGGTCCAGTAATGGGTTTCTTCAGATTCCTTTATGTCTCTCAAGAGTTCACTAAAATTACTCTACTTTGATTTCTATATTTTACCTCATTTTCCCCCCTTTCTGATCCCAAGGTCCCCCTTTTCTTTTTTTACTAACAAGCTTCATCTATAAAGTAAGTATCATGATGGTGAAACCGCCTGAAGGCAGAGAGGCTGTCTTGACTCATTGCAGTCTAAGATTTATAAAGCAATTATGGTTCTGAGGGTAGTCCTTCCTCCGGGAAAAGGTGCTTTGATTAGAATTTGTAGCTGGACCATTCCAGTGAGACCTTCTTCCTCAGACCAATCTTACCTCCTGTTTTTTAGAACATTCTCCAGAAACTTTAAAAACAATATTTTAAACTCAACAATCCTTTATTTAGATCCTTTTGGAGCTGAGTGGGAACCAGCAAACATTCAGTTCTTCATTCAGCAAATATGTCCTCATCACATGCTTCATACCAGAATGGAACAGACTAAAGTTGTGTCTTCCAGAATTCTACAGACTAACAAGGGAATATATTCACTCGGGGTGTCAGGTATTATTCTAGGTTTTGGGAATTCAGTGGTAAATAAAACACATGAATTCCTTGCTATTATGGCAGTTATATTCTGTGGGGAGTTGGGGGAGGGAGAGAGATATTTAACAAATGGGCAGGCATATACAATAAGAATATACTTGGTGGTGGTAAGTGGCCTAAGTACAGCAGAGGAATGTAATAAAGTTTGGAAACTACTTTAGGACCGTAGTCAGGGCAGGACTTACTTGTCCTTAGGCTGTACTGGAATGTCAAGAAGTGTGCATGTCAACATCTGGAGGAAGGGTCCTCCAGGTGGAGGAAACCACAAAAACCCTGAAGGAGGCGGAGCTGACTGTGTCTGAGCACAGGAAAGCTGGGGCATAGGGAGCAAAATGACATCAGAGGAACATGCCCTGCCCAGTTACGCAGGGCCTCATAGGCCAGGATGCGGAATTTGGGGTTTGTTCTAGGACAATGAAATAAAGCTATTCCAAAGTTTTAAGCAAGGGAATACAATGATCTGCTTTATAGTTTGAAAAGATGAAAATGCTCTAGCTTTGTCAGGTTTTAGTTTTGGTTTTAAAAATGAATTGGCAGCTTTCTTAATGTTGTAGAACAATAGTCTCATAATTTGGTCTGTGTCAGAATCACCTGGATGACAGTAAAGAATATGGAGACCCGTACTTGTTGAAGTACGGCAGGGTCCGCCATCTGTTTCGCTCTCTCACTCTTCCCTCCCACCCCCCACAGACTTTTATAGATGATTCTAATTCACACCAGAGTTTGAAAACCACTGGGTTAGAAAGCAGTGCAATTATCTATTATTTAAAGGTTAGTTAAAATGCAGCTATAAACACACTGGTTCCTGATGGCTTTGTCAATGACAATCTTTTAAATTATCTTTCAGGTTTCTTCTGTGTCAACGATATATATACCAACTATAAAACAACTACATTCATTGATATAAATGCAAAAATTCTAAAAATTAGTCAATAGGTTCCAGTAAGGTATCAAAAGAATAACGTATTATGAGGGAGAGTTGTTTTCTATTAAGCTTTTGTTCAACATCACTGAAATATGTGAAAGCATTATCTGTTATGTTACGTGGGTCATTACAAAAGTTTTGATACACATAAAAATCAAAAAAACATAAAATCTATGTAGATAGAAACAAATGAAGCCCTCTAGGAATGTTGATAAGCCAAGCAAGTTGAACCTTGCAGGTGGGATCAGAAAGGACGCTGTTGACTGTTTCTTGGAAATGAAATAAGGGACCGTAACACAGTCTGTTTCAAAATGTTTGTAGTGACCCATGTAACAAACTGTAGGAGAAAATCTGAATGATCATAACAAGGTATTTGATAAAATTTGGTAGCAATCTCTAATAGCAACTCAAAGAAATGGAGACTAAATGAAACTACTTAAATATTAATAGATTAAGACTAAGTATACCAATAACAACTAAAACATCAACAACTAAGAACTGGTAGTAAATGTTATTCTAAATGGGAAAAAAAAAAACATTTCAATTAAAATAAGGAAGGCCGCTAGTTCTTTTATACTTTAACACGGTTAGGAAGGTTCTAGTAAGACAAAAACACTAGGAAATAAAATAGTTGCTACAAACATTAGGGAAGAAGAAATAAAACTCTATATTTCACCTTATGCTATATTTAATATGAGAAACCCTAGAGACTATAGTAAAACTAGTACATTTATTAAGAGAATATGATGAGGTGGCTGGATATAGGAGCTATCTACAAAACTTAATGGCTTTTCTTTCATTTGATAGGAAAAAATCATCTATATTATTATTTTATTTATTTATTTATTTATTTATTTTTTAAATTAAATCATAACTGTATACATTGATATGATCGTGGGGCATCATACACTCGCTTCATAAACCATTTGACACATTTTTATCACAGTGGTTAACATAGCCTTTCCGGCGTTATCTCAGTTACTGTGCCAAAACATTTACATTCTACATTTACCAAGTTTCGCAAATACCCCTGTAATATGCACCACAGGTGTGATCCCACCGATCCCCCTCCCTCTACCCACCCCCCTTTCCCACTTCCCCCTATTGTTAAGTTGTAGCTGCGTTATAGCTTTCATGTGAGAGCCCCAAATTAGTTTCATAGTAGGGCTGTGTACATTGGGTACTTTTTCTTCCATTCTTGAGATACTTTACTAAGAAGAATATGTTCCAGCTCCATCCATGTAAACATGAAAGAGGTAAAGCCTCCATCTTTCTTTAAGGCTACATAGTATTCCATGGTATACATATATCACAATTTATTAATCCATTCGTGGATCGATGGGCACTTGGGCTTTTTCCATGACTTAGCTATTATGAATTGGGCTGCAATAAACATTCTGGTATAAATATCTTTGTTATGTTGTGATTTTTGGTCTTCTGGGTATATGCCCAGCAGAGGAATTACAGGATTGAATGGCAGATCTATTTTTAGATCTCTGAGTGTTCTCCATATATCTTTCAAAAAGGAATGTATTAATTTGCATTCCCACCAGCAGTGCAGATGTGTTCCCTTTTCTCCACATCCATGCCAACATCTCTGGTCTTGAGATTTTGTGATATAGGCTAGTCTCATTGGAGTTAGATGATATCTCAAAGTAGATTTGATTTGCATTTCTCTGATGATTAAAGATGATGAGCATTTTTTGATATATCTGAAGGCCATGCACCTGTCTTCTTCAGAGAAGTTTCTCTTCAAATCCCTTGCCCAGCCTGCGATGGGATCCCTTGTTTTTTTCTTGCTGATGCGTTTGAGTTCTCTGTGGATTCTGGTTATTAAACCTTTGTCGGAGATATACCCTGCAAATATCTTCTCCCATTCTGAGGGCTGTCTCCTTGCTTTGCTTACTGTGTTCTTAGCTGTGCAGAAGCTTTTTAGTTTGATCAAGTCCCAGTAGTGTATTTTTGAAGCTGCTTCAATTGCCCGGGGGGTTCTCCTCATGAAATACTCACCCAGACCAATTTCTTCAAGGGTTTTCCCTGCACTCTCCTCTAGTATTTTTATAGTTTCATGTCTTAAGTTTAAATCTTTAATCCAATGAGAGTCTATCTTAGTTAATGGTGAAAGGCGTGGGTCCAATTTCAGTCTTCTGCAGGTTGCCAGCCAGTTCACCCAGCACCATTTGTTAAATAGGGAATCTTTTCCCCACTGAATGTTTTTAATTGGCTTGTCAAAAATCAAATAGCGGTAAGTAGCTGGATTCATCTCTTGGTTCTCTATTCTGTTCCAGATATCTACTTCTCTGTTTTTGTGCCAATACCATGCTGTTTTGATCACTATCGATTTGTAGTAAAGTCTGAGGTCTGGTAGTGTGATTCCTCCTGTTTTGTTTTTATTTCTGAGTAATGTCTTGGCTATTCGAGGTTTTTTCTGATTCCATATAAAATGAAGTAATGTTTTTTCAAGATCTTTAAAATATGACAGTGGAGCTTTAATAGGGAGTGCGTTGAAATTATATATTGCTTTGGGTAGTATGGACATTTTGATAATGTTGATTCTTCCTAGCCATGAGCATGGTATGTTTTTCCATTTGTTAACATTTTCAGCTATTTCTTTTCTTAGAGTTTCATAGTTGTCTTTATAGAGATCTTTCACGTCTTTTGTTAGGTAAATTCCCAAATATTTCATCTTCTTGGCACTACTGCGAATGGGATAGAGTCCTTAACTGCTTTTTCAATTTGACTGTTGTTGGTGTATATAAAGGCTACCGATTTATGAATGTTGATTTTGTAACCTTAGACGCTGCTGTATTCCTTGATCACTTCTAGGAGTTTTGTAGTAGAGTCCCTAGTGTTTTCCAGATACACAATCATATCATTTGCGAAGAGCAAAAGTTTGATCTCTTCTGACCCTATATGGATACCCTTGATCGCTTTTTCTTCCCTAATTGCGGTGGCTAAAACTTCCATTACAATGTTGAAAAGCAATGGAGACAATGGGCAGTCTTGTCTGGTTCCTGATCTGAGTGGAAATGATTCCAATTTAACTCCATTCAATATGATATTGGCTGTGGGTTTGCTGTAGATAGCCTCTATCAGTTTAAGAAAAGTCCCTTCTAGACCAATTTTCTTGAGTGTTCTGATCATGAAGGGATGCTGGATATTATCAAAAGCTTTTTCTGCATAATTGAGAGAATCATATGGTCTTTGTTTTTTAATTTGTTTATGTGCTGAATTACATTTATAGATTTACGTATATTGAACCAACCTTGAGACCCTGGGATAAAACCAACTTGGTCATGATGTATAATTTGTTTGATGTGTTGCTGGATTCTGTTTGTTAGGATCTTGTTGAATATTTTTGCATCTATATTCATTAGTGATATTGGTCTATAATTTTCTTTTCTTGTTGGGTCTTTTCCTGGTTTGGGGATCAGGGTGATGTTTTCTTCATAGAACATGTTGGGTAGGCTTCCTTCTTTTTCTACATTTTGGAACAGATTGAATAATATAGGTACTAATTCCTCTTTAAAGGTTTGGTAGAATTCTGACGTGAAACCATCTGGTCCCGGGCTTTTCTTTTTAGGGAGGTTTTGTATAGTTGATGATATTTCTGAACTTGATATGGGTCTGTTCAAAATTTCTACTTGATTCTGGTTAAGTCTTGGAAGGTGGCGTGCTTCCAAGTATCGGTCTATTTCCTTCAGATTTTCATATTTCTGAGAATAAAGTTTCTTATAATATTCATTAAGGATTTTTTGGATTTCTGATGAGTCTGTGGTTATTTCGTCTTTGTTGTTTCTGCTTGATGATATTAGAGATTTTACTCTTTTTTTCCTGATTAGGTTGGCCAGAGGTTTATCTATTTTATTGACCTTTTCAAAAAACCAGCTTTTTGATTTATTGATCTGTTGTATTATTCTTTTGTTTTCAATTTCATTTAATTCTGCTCTAATTTTGGTTATTTCTTTTCTTCTACTGGGTTTGGGGTTGGAATGTTCTTCCTTTTCCAGTTGCGTCAGATGTCCCATTAAGTTGTTAACTTCCTCTCTTTCCGTTCTCTTGAGGAAGGCTTGCAGTGCTATAAATTTCCCTCTTAGAACTGCCTTTGCCGTGTCCCAGAGGTTCTGATAGTTTGTGTCTTCATTGTTGTTTTGTTCCAAAAAATTTCCGATTTCTTTCTTAATGTCATCTCTGACCCAGCTATCATTCAGCATAAGGTTATTTAACTTCCATGTTTTTATATGGGTATGCAGATTCCTGTTGTTACTCAATTCAAGTTTCATTCCATGATGGTCCGAGAAGATGCATGGAATAATTTCTATTCCTTTAAATTTACTGAGGTTAGACTTGTGACCTAAAATGTGGTCAATTTTGGAGTAAGTTCCGTGGGCTGATGGGAAGTATGTGTATTCAGTTTTGTTGGGATGAAATGTTCTGTAGATGTCTGCTAAATCTAAATATTGGATGGTTAGGTTTAAATCTAAGATTTCTTTGCTCAACTTCTTTCTGGAGGATCGATCCAATGCTGCCACGGGAGAGTTGAAATCTCCGACGATTATTGACCTGGAGGAAATCAAGTTACTCATGTCCATTAGAGTTTCTCTTATAAATTGAGGTGCATTCTGGTTGGGTGCATAGATATTAATAATTGAGATCTCATCATGTTGAGTATTACCCTTAACAAATATGAAGTGAACATTCTTGTCCTTCCTTACTTTTGATGGTTTAAAGCCTACTGTATCTGCAAATAAAATTGCAACACCTGCTTTTTTCTGATTACCATTTGCCTGAAATATGGATGACCATCCTTTCACCCTGAGTCTGTATTTGTCTTTTAAGTTGAGATGTGACTCTTGTATGCAACAAATATCTGGCTTGAGTTTTTGTATCCAGTCAGCTAACCTATGCCTCTTTAGAGGACAGTTTAAGCCATTCACATAGATGGAGAGTATTGATAAGTCTGGTGGAATTTTGGGTATCGAGTTTTTCAAAGGTCCAGTGGACATTTTTAATCCTTTCGCCAGTGTGGAAGTTGGAGTTTGATCCGAATTTTCTGAGTGAGTTTACTTTTGTGGTATAGGATTGGGTTGGTCATTGTGGAGGATAGGTCTGAGAATATCCTGAAGAGCTGGTTTACTTATGGCAAATTTTTTCAACATATGAATGTCATTGAAGTATTTAATTTCTCCATCATAGATGAAACTCAGTTTAGCTGGATACAAGATCCTGGGTTGAAAGTTTTTTTGCTTTAGGAGATTAAAAGTTGATGACCAGCCTCTTCTGGCTTGAAAAGTTTCAGCAGAGAGATCTGCAGTTATTCTAATATTCTTCCCTTTGTACGTTATAGTTTTCTTTCACCGGGCTGCTTTGAGAATCTTCTCTTTCATGTTAACTTTAGTGAAGCTAATTATGATATGTCTGGGGGATGACTTATTGGGGTTGAATCGTGCTGGGGTTCTGAAGCTGTCTGCTATCTGAATTTCAGATTCTCTAGGCATGTCTGGAAAATTTTCTTTCATGATTTCATGCAGAAGGGCCTCTGTGCCCTTGGAGGCCACTTCATCGTTCTCAGAAATCCCTATAATTCTTATGTTGCTTTTTTTCGAATTATCTGAGAGTTCTCTGAGTGAGTGATCCGTTTTTGCTCTCCATTTCTCTTCCTCTTTGAGAGATTGGGAGCGTTCGAAGACTTTATCTTCAATGTCAGAAATCCTTTCTTCTGCTTGCTCCATTCTGTTACTGAGGGATTCTACTGTATTTTTCATATCTTTGAGGGCTGTAAGTTCTTGCTTCAGTGTGTCTAAGTCTTTGGTGGTTTTGTCTTTAAATTCGTTAAATTCTTGAGACAATTTTTGAATTTCTCCTCGGATTCCTAATTCCATTTTATTAATCTTGTCTGCAATCCAAATTCTGAATTTGATTTCTGACATCTCAGCCAGTTGTTTATGAATGGGATCTTCAATCACATCTGCTGTATCTTTTCTTGGGGGGGTTGATCTATTCTGGTTATTCAAGTTATCAGAGTTTTTCCCCTGATTCCGCCCCATGGTTATTTTACTCCCTTTGGTTTTTCCCCTGGGGTTTTATCGAGGGCCCGTACAGTGTTGTGGCCTGAGAAACTGGGGCCCTGTCTGGTGTGGTGGAGCAAAGTGGTTCTGTCTTGTTTTCAGCTGGTTTCTGTTTGATCCTATTGCAACTTTTACTCTGGCTTGGAGTCTCAGCTGTGTGGAAAAATCAGCAATTAAGTCACCCTGCCCGCTCACCTCTGGCCCCAGTTGGAAAAGGAGAATCAAACCTTCCTACAATCGCACACCCAGGGCACTGCCTGAAAAGTCCTCAGTCTATTAGCCCAGTTCAAAAGGTCCAAATCAACTGTCTCAATCGGCACTTGTCTCGGGTGAGAGAGTTCAAGAGGTCTCTGGGAACTGGATCACAGGGGTCTGGTGACTCCTCTGACACGGCTCACCCCAGTGTAGCATGGAGTCAGGAGGAGCCACCCAGCAAACAGAGCAGTCTAGGAAGGTTGACGTCTCCTTCCCCACTTTGCCCCTCCGTCAGACCCAGTCACTGGTATCTCTGCAGATGCCTAACCCAGTTGCCTGCAGTGAACAGACACTCCAGGGGTTTGCACCTGCCTGAATCGCAAGGAAGTCTGCCAGGCCCCCGCAGACTGCCACTATCTAGCAGGAGGAGATGGGGCCTGACATCTTTGAGTGTTTGATGCAGGTGATGGGAGGGAGGTGTTCACTCAGGCTTAGCCCCGTCCCTGATGGATGCTGCTAACAGAACAGAACAGAACAGACAACTTTGCGGGGTTCTGTCTCTGTTCCTGTCGAAATCGCCTACAGAAGACGAACTGTTTTGAGTTCAAACGTCTTTGCTGTTGGAGGTTTGAGTTCGATCACCTCTCTGGGTCGGCCCCGCCCTGGAAGCTTCCCGGGTTTGTGAGCAGTGTCAGGAAATCCCCTGCTCACCGGTGGCCTCCTCTGGTTGCCCAGGGAGACAAGGGGTGTGGCCTCAGAATATCCAGAAGTGAGCGTTCTGCTGTTAAAGAAAAAACGGCTGTTGATCTACCTCTAGGGAACTGCTGCTCTGGTGTGGGCACTCAGGCGACCCTTTTCTCCTCTGTCTTGCGCCCCAGAGTCAGCACTGAGTGGCCGCAGTTTGTGCTGGGTCCACACCCCTCAAGAGATCCCCCAAGAATCAGAACTCTTGGGGGATAGGCCCCCAGACCCCGAATGGGAGTGGGGGGGCAGAAGCTAGAGTTTCATTCAGTTTTACGCAACACTACGGCCCGGGGAGGGCTCCTGCACTGCACCGCAGGGAAGTGCCGCCAAGGCTTGATTTCCCCTCAGCAGAGTGCCCTCTCCTTGCTCACGTGTCCCAGAGTCAGCGCTGACCTGACGCAGCTCAGGCACTGTGCACTCCCCTCGAGAAATCACCCAAGGATCCGAACTCCTGGGGGATAGGCCCTCGGACCCCGAGTGAGAGTAGGGGCTCTCAGCTCTCAGCGGGGAAGCTAGAGTCTTATTCAGTCTTGTGCCCGGGGAGGGTTGCTGCACTGCACCGCAGGGAAGTGCCGCGAGGTGTGACTCCCCCTCAGCCTGGTGCCCTCTCCTCACTCGCGTGCCTCAGAGTCAATGCTGACCAGTCGCAACTCGGGGACTGTCCACTCCCCTTGAGAAATCACCCAAGGATCCGAACTCCTGGGGGACAGGCCTCCAGACCTCAGTGGGCGGGAGGGGAGCGCCGGGAGGGTTGCCGGCGAAGGATTCCCAAAGTTTTATTCAGTTTTATGCCTGGCAGGAAAACGCCACGGCACCCCAGTAGGGGAGGTAGGTCCAGTTTTTAGAAGGTCTCTCCCGTGGAGTGTAGTGGGAGGGTCTTTAATTTCTGCCCGCTTGTTTAATTGTGGGGGTCTTGAGCCGGTCCCATGGGGCAGGGGGACTCCCGTCCTCTTGGTGGTGGATTTTGTACCTTTTGTTTGCGTCCTTGTGATCACAGCTTGCCTTAGTGGTGTTGATGTGTGTTCTTCAACCTTCTCTCTTGGTGAGGCTCAAGTCCACCAGGATACTTACTAAATTCCTGTCCCTTAACTCTCCTTCTGGACGGGAGCCTCTGTTGAAAGCTGGCTTCAGTCCGCCATCTTGTCTCTCTCCATCATCTATATTATTGAGAATTCTAAAGTACTTAAGAAAAAACAAGAAAGATAGTAAATGTATAAAAGCACTATAGCAATCTTATTTTTAATTTTAGTTTTTTCATAATATTCCTTCTCTGTATCAAAATTCATACTGAAGGCTAGTTCTAGGTTGCAAAAGAGGACTTATTTTTTTGCACCTGTCTATAAGAGAAATCTTATTTAATGACATAAAATCAGTATGAAGCAAAAATATACTTGTTCTTTGATGTGTGGAATAAGAAATTCCATAAGTAGAAGACTTCTTATCACCCTACATTAACATCACAGTTTAATATCATGCCAATTAGAATCCACTATTTGGGGAGGAGAGATCATTAGACGATGATCATAAGGTTTATAAGGGAGAATAAAAGCCTGAGAGAAAATATTCAAAAGAAGTATAAAAAAGAATGTCGGGTAGATATTTGCCCTATGAGGTATCATTGTGCTGTAAAGCCATTGTGGTCAAGTTTATGGATGGACAAGTGGAATAGTGAGACATAAAACAGAGAACTCAGAAACATGTCCTAGTACAAGTGATACTTTTCTATTAAGAAGTGGTACTGGAGGGGAGAGTGGTAGAGGGGAGGAGGGAGGATGGGTGGAGGGAGGGTACTCACTGGGACCACACCTTCGGTCCTCTTACAAGGGTACATGTGAAATTTACTAGGTGTAGAATATAAATGTCTTAACACAATAACTAAGAAAATGCCGTGATGGCTATGTTAACCAGTTTGATGAAAACAGTTCAAATTGTATATAAAACCAGCACATTGTATCCCATGATTGCATTAATATACACAGCTATGATTTAATTAAAAAAAAAGAAGAAGAAGAAGTGGTACTGGCACTAAATAAAAAATAAAAGTAGACATTCATCTTTAGCCATATTTTATTCTACATTATATGTCAAAATACATTTCAGATGAATTAAATACTTAAATGTGGAAAAACCTAGAAAACTACACGTACAATGTAAGAGTTGGGAATACCTTTTTAACTAAAACTGCAAAATCTATATGAGAATACGAGGATATATTTGAACATATAAAAATTAAAATTTTGTCTATATAAAACCCCACAGATAAAGTCAATTATCAAGGACAATGCTTTATTATTGATGATAATGACTTTATTATTGATGATAATAAACAAAACACAAATGTTTTTAATATTCAAGTCCCTTCTAAGTTGACAAGAAAGCAAATAGCCATTAATAAATCAGCAAAAGGTATAAATGTTCAGTTCAGAGAAAAGCAACCAACAGTGGCCAACGAATTTATTGAATGGATTAAAATCATAATGAGATATAATCTCATGCCCATTGACTGGCAAAATTTAAAGGGAAATATAAAACTTGATATTTGGCAGGGATGAGAGGAAAATAGTACTTTCAGTCTTCACATTGGGGAAATGTGAAAAGTTACCACCTTTTTATAAAGCAAAGGGCAACATTCTGTTAAAATGAAAACTACATATATCCTTTGTCCCGGGCAGACCTACTCCTGGTGATCTTTCTCACAAAGATTAAATTCCCAAGATTTCAGGACTCATGAGTAGGGATGATTCATGTGTTGTTATTCATAGTAGGAAAGTGAAACAAAAAACAAATTGGAGAAAACTGAAAACAAAGTGAATATCTAGCAGTGTAAATGCACACCATTGAACACCAGGCTATTCATAAAAGAACAAGGCTGGATATTGGGATGCACACCTATAGTCCCAGAACTTTGGGAGGCTAAGGAGAGAGGATTGACTGAGGCCAGAAGTTCAAGACCAGCCTGGGCAACAGAGTGAGACCTTGTCTTCAATAAAAACATAAAACAATTAGCCAGGCTTGGTGGCATGTACCTGTAGTCCCAGATACTCAGGAGGCTAAGGCAGGAGGATCACGTGAACTTCTGGTTCTTCTCCAGCCTGGAAAAGGGAGACTCTCTTTCTAAAAACAAAATATATATATATTTAGTTTATTTGAAAGACCTCCCATTAGCTATTGTTGCATGAGAAAAGTAAGATGCAGTGAACTATATATACATTGGAGTTCCATTATTATAAGTAAAACTGACAAAATGCTTTCTTTATGCAGATAGATACACTATGTATACACACACATACGTATCTCTAAAGAATTGAAATCATACATAAAAATAATAATGTGGGTGCAGACTCAGAGAAATATAGCTTATCAAGTTGGCTACAGGGTTTGGGGAGTGGGGAAGTTGATATACACGGAGGGGGAAACATAGGAAACTAAATAAAAAAATAGAGAAGAGATGAAATAGAAAAGCACACATATGTATAATCTCATTCACATACAATCATGTATGTATGTGCACAAATAAATAAATATATTTTTAAAATAAGGCACATTAAAAATTATGAAATAGATCACTCAAGGTGACAGGGGAAGAGCGGACGTCATATGTTGGAATGGGAGCAAGGAGAGCAGTTCCAAGTTCTACATGACCCAGTAACCCACACAAGGGATGGTGGTGGCATTACTCGAGAATAATAGTTGAGCTAGGAGAAATGGATAGACACATCTTGGAAGTTACAGATCTTCTGATGGATATGGAGGGACTTGTAAGGTAAAGGTGAGACAAGGATAAATCCTAGGTTTGTTTCTTCTGCAACTCAATAGATAATGGATTCATTGTAATGGTAGGAAAGGTTATGTGATGAATGGTTTGGGTGGGGGAAGAAATAAAGGGTCCCTTTGAGGGATGTGTTGAAGTTTTAGATGCCTATTAGAGATGTAACTGGAAAGTCCCATCAGCAGTAAAAGTTGACAATGACCCTCCCTCGTTTAGGCTACTGAGATGGTCGACTTCACCTCCCAACATCACTGTTATAGATGGTAGTTAACATGGGGGGATTCCCTTATTAAGAGAAAAAACAAAGGATGTAATATTGGTTGAGAACTGACTGTAAGGCAGATGCTTTACAAACATTGGTTCATCTAGTCCTGAACACATCTGTACAGGTAAGCTATTATGATCTCTACTGAGGTGGTGTTGGGGTGCATCACCCTTACCTGCTTCTTGAGGACCAGGGCACCCTTCCCTGGCAGCCAGACATGTTAGCTGCTGGCACATCATGGCTGAGACCACATCAGAGTGATTCAACTTCTCCCTCTGCCCACTTTTGTTTCCCTCATTCCATCAGGTGATATTCCAAACAGTAATCCTTTTGCTTACAATTTTCCATTTCAAAGTCTGTTTTTTGGAGAACCTGAACTTCCAAGACCCTGGAGAGGATCAATGACTAAACTGAAACTTAGACCCAGTTTTCCTGAATAAAGAACATCTCCTCTTTCTGAGAGAGCTTTGAGATAATCTCTGTTGGAAGACAAGCCTACAGTTCTTGGGAGTTTGGTATTTTCGACCTGCTGTATGTTGTGTAGGAGCCTAGAATGGGGGCCAAGTCTTGAGCTGAGCCACTGCATGTCTCTCTAGGCTGGTGAGCCCAGAATTGCTTCTTCTAAGGAGTCTCTGTGCTCCTTGTCAGGGCCAAGGAGGGTGACTGCTTAAATTATCTCTAGGATGAGCCCCCTAGGGCCTTCCTGACCAGACTGGATACCGTCAGAGCCCATGCCCTCACCTCTGCTTGAATGTATGTTGTGATTCCTCCAAGGCAGAGGTTACTTGTCATTTCTTCTCTGAAGACTTCCCACAGGCAGAATCAATTAATTCAATCAACAGCACATAGTGATGCAGATCCTCCGAGCTGGCCGGCTCTGGAGAGGATGTACTGTTACCTACTCCCCGCTAGTCCCCGTCTCTCCATTTGTGTACCTCTTCGAGGGTGCTCATCACAGGTGGAAATTATTTATGTCTTGCTCTCTCCTGCTGGACTCCACATCCCTTCAGAGTCACCCTCTTGCTGATCTATGTTGTCAGCTCTGTGTGTAGCACCTGGTACTGTCTAAGTGGAGATTGGTTTTAATCTGTTAAACACTTGAAACTCATCTTTCTACTTCAGAGTTCGGTACTTTCAGAAGCCGAATGCTAGAAGGATCGTAAGTCTCTCCGTCCTACCCACACCAGTAAGTTTTGTTTTAGGTGCCTCAAAATAAAGGAGATGCCATCAGCAGATATTTTACCCATCAGCTGCTTCTCCTGTCTTCAGCTCTGAGGACATTCTCTTCTTGTTCCTGATCTATTGCTCTCAGGAGCAGTCTCTGTCCACCTCCCCATCCATCCTCTACTCCCTCAGTGTCTTCATTGGCTTCACCTTTGCCCCCTGCCACTCTAGTCTTCAGGGCCAACCTCTCCAGCAAGGCTTTTGCCCTTTCTCTGGGATTCTGCTCCCATTCCTCTGGGATTCTGCTCCATCCATGGTCTCTGCCCTTTCTTCAGCCTTCACCTTCCCACCCTGCAGCCTCCCCCAGCTCCTGCTGCACCTTCCTCCACCTTTCACCAATACACCTCTTAAAATAATAGCGTCAGTGTGTCAGAGTTCCCTTCCATTTATTTTTCAGAACTCTCACTCATTCTATACACCCGCTCTTGGAAATGTCAGTGACATTATAGTAATTTTCAAATCAAGTCTTGCCCTCATTATCTTCAACCATTTTGGGACATTTGACACTGTTGGCCTTTCTTCCTTTGGAAACTCTCTTTCCTTCGGGATATTGCCAGTAACGTGGTAGAGTGAAAAAGGTCATGGACTTGAGAGTTAAACAAAACAGAATTCAACTTGCTGTTCTATAGTAGTAGCTGATGACCTTGGACAGCTTCTTCTCCAACCCTTAATTCTGTAATCTGTACAATGGGGAGATCAGTGTAAAGACTATGGTATGATTTTTAGCCAGTTCGGTCTGCTATAATCAAGTACTATAGACTTGATGGTTTATAAACAACATAAATTTTATTTTTCTTGGTTCTGGAGGCTGGAAATCTGATGTCAAGACACCAGTACACTCAGGCTCTGCCCAGATTCACTTCTGGGCTGCAGACTACAGACTTCTTGGCGTGTCCTCACATGGTGTAGAGAGCACTGGCTGGCCCTGTGCTCTTCACATGAAGACACTAATCTCATTGTGGGGGATGGGAGGGTTCCACCCACATGAACTAATTAAATACTACCAATGGCCCAACCTCCAATGTGCCATCTTGTTGGGGATTTCAATAACAAATTTGGGGGAAACACAAACATTCAGTTCATAATAGGTGGTCATGAGGTGAAAATAAGATGATAGAATTTGCCTTGCAGAGAGACCGCACGTCTCCCTGAGCAATCTCCCTGATATCCGAGGCTGTGCACAATTCTGATTCTTTCTCTCCCTCTGACTGCTGCTCCTCTTCCTCTGCCCACCCACTAACAGAGATGTACCTGAGGAGCCATGTGTGAGAAGATATAAACAAGTTCTTTGTTTTTTTAACACAAATCAGATAGGCAGCTGCAAATTTTTGATGAATAAGCTTTTGAATTTTAGCTTGTTTACCTCAAGTACAATTACAACCAGAAAAAAAAAAACAAACTTCTAATGTTTCAACGTTATACCTAAATTCATGCTCCTTTACAACAATTTCTAGTGATTTTGAGACAATGTCTACATCAGGCCTCTGATTGTAGAGAGCCCATTTAATCTACTGCCAATTGAACTACTTATTATTATGCATTCAGACTGAGTGTAAATTGTCTCATGTTCCTTGAAAGGAATTAGGCATGGCTTGATATATTAATGAAATCATTACCATTTTGTTAAATTGCATGCTTTGAACTGGACTATTCTGTAGTCTTATTGAAATGCAGAAAGTGCTTTCTCTTACGCGCATCAGCACAATTGATGGACAAACGTACAGCCTTCAAAGGCTGCAGCTTTTTGCTGAAATACATTCCTATATACATGTAAAATTCTGTACAAAATGACTGAACATCAGGTGGATTTAAATAAAAAGGAAAAAAACTATGCAAAATCACTTTTTATTTCATGAAAAGATGAATTTTTATATGATTCTGAGAAACTAATTATTGACTAATTATTTGGTTATATGTAGAACGGATTTTAAACTTGTGGCCATGAGAACGAAGTTTAGAAATACTCTTGCATAGCAATAGACATTATGATGAATTAACTAATTCTTTGTTTTTGCATATTATTGTTTTATTTTTAATTGACATATAGTAATTATATATACATGTATTTGTAGGGGACATGGTACATTTTTAATACATATCATGTATAATTATCAGATTGGTGTAATTACCATATCCATCATCTCAAAATGTACTATTTATTTGTGTTGGGAACATTCAATATCCTCCTTTTAAATATCTGAAACTATGTAACATGTTATTATTAACTATAGTCATCCTACAGTGGTATAAAACACTCACACTCATCTCTCTTACCTAGCTGCAATTTCATATCCTTTAACAAATCTCTCCCTTTCCCTCCCTTTCTCACCATTCTAGCTTCTAGTATCCCTTTCAGTTTTTACTACTATGAGAACTTTTGTCGTTTCCACCTATAATGAGACCATGCAGTGTTTTGATTTCTATACACTCTCAGTTCCATCCATTTTGCTGTAATTGACAGGATTTCATTTGTTTTTATGGCTATGTAGTGTTCCCTGGTGTATATACGCCACATTTTTAATTCATTTTTCTATTGTTGGACACTTAGTTTGTTTCTATATATTGGCTATTGTGAACAGAGTTGCAATTATCATACAGATGGAGATGCCTCTTCAGTGTACTGATTTCTTGTCCTGTGAATATACGCTCAGTCATGAGATTCCTGGATCACAGGGTGGTTTTACTGGTAGCTTTTTGCTTGTACATCTTTGCCAGCATTTGTTATTTTTTTTGTCTTTTTGATCATAGCCATGCCAAATGGGGTGAGATGATACCTCACTTTGGTTTGATTTGCATTTCCCAGATGCTTAGTAATAGTGAGCATTTTTTTTCATATATTTCTTAGCCATTTGCATGTCTTCTGAGAAATATCTGTTCAAATAATTTGCCCACCAAATCATTTTTTTGGTTGTTGTTGAGATGTTTGAATTTCTTGTATATTCTGGATATGAATTCCCTGTCAGATGAATAGTTGACAAGTATTTTTCCCATTCTACAGATTGTCTTTTCACTCTGTTGGTTATTTCCTTTGCTGTGAAGAACAACTTTTAGCTTGGTATAATCTCATTTGTTTTGTTTTTGGTTTTGATTTTGTGGTCTTATTCATAAAATCTTTCCCAGACCAATGTCATGAAATATTTCATGTTTTCTAGTAGTTTTATCATTTCAGATCTTAAATTCAGGTCTTTGAGTTGATTTTTTTTCTAGAGTGAGAAGTAGTAGTCTAGTTTTAATTTTTTGGATATGGATATCCAGTTTTCTCAGCACTATTTATTGAAGAAACTGTCTTTTCTCTGGTGAGTGTCCTTGCTGCCTTTTAAAAAAATCAGTTGGATGTGGATACAAGGATTAATTTTTAGGTTCTCTATTTATTTTTCCACTTGTCTATGTGTCTGTTTTTATGCCAGTACCATGTTGTTAGTCCAGATTTCTAGTTTATTTTAAAATCTAGGGGTATGATCCCTCCACCTTTGTTATTTTTGCTCCGGGTTACTCTGGTTATTTGAGGTCTTTCGTGGTTTCATACAAAATTTAAACATTCTTTTCTATTTCCGTGAAAAGTGTCATTGGGATTTTGATAGAGATTTCATTGAATCTATAGATTTCTTTGGGTAGTATTGTCATTTTGGCAATATTAATTCTTCCGATCCGGGGAAATGGTTTATCTTTCCATTTGTTTGCATCCTCTTCAATTTCTTTCTTCAGTGTTTTGGAGCTTTCTTTATAGAGGTCTTTCAGCACCTTGGTTAAATTTATTTGTGGGTATTTTATTTATTTATTCTTTGTAGTATGTGGGATTGCCTTCTTGATTTCTTTTTCAGCTAGTTCATTGTTTGTATCTAGAAATGCTACTGATTTCTGTGCATTGTTTTTGTATCCTGCAACTTTGCTGAATTGGTTTATCAGCTTTAAGAGTTTTTTTGACAGAGCCTTCAGGCGTTTCTATATATAAGATCAGGTTATCTGCAAACAGGTATTATTTTTTATCTTCCTTCCCGATTTGGATGCCATTAATTTCTTTTGCTTGGCTGATTTCTCTAGCTAGGAATTTCAGTATTATGTTGAATGAGACTAATCTTTATCCTGTTCCAGCTTCTCTGTGTTCAGTAAGATGTTAACTGTGGGTTTGACATGTACTGCCTTTATTGTGCTGAGGTATATTCCTTCTATATTGAGTTCATTGAGTTTTTATCATGAAGGTCATGAAGGGATATTGAATTTTATCCAATGGGATTTTTTTGTACCTGTAAAGATATGCTTTTTGTTCTTCATTTAGTGAATGTGACATATCATGGTTATTGATTTGCATAGGTTGTATCATCCTTGCCATTTTGCTATAAATGCTATTTGGTCATATGAGAGAAGAATACGGTTCTCTATCACTCAGGGAGGAATACTGTGTTACCTGGGAGTATTCAGAACTGTTAAAAAGTAAATTGAGCAAATATCAAAGATAACTATAAGGCACAGGAAGAGTTAATGCCTCAGCATTTCCTTGAGGCAACCAGCTTAACCCAGTCCGAACTGTCCCATGGAACACTTTTTCTAATTGTAATGCTAACCACCTGCCTAATAGAGAATTATAAGACCATTATTAACATTAAGTGAGTCAAATGAGGGCACATGATGATGGTACTGCACATGTTTAATCTCTTTTATTTTTCCAAAATGAGCAGGACTTAATCTGTTTTATATGTAAATGTGATGGTGTAATGAAAAGTTCTGCCTCACTCACAGAAAAGGCCATACAGCAGGTGTTCTGTATGGATTTTACTCTCTGGAGGAGTCCCCAACTGCCCAGGAAGGAGTGTTCAGTGCAAGTAATACCTAATAAACTAGTTCAATTTGCCAGGCTAGACTTGTCAGAGTCATCTTTTGGTCTCTCTTCATCTTAGTTTGGAGGGCTTTACTATACCATCCCAGGATTTTCTATAAATATCATAATGTGTTATTTTTTTGACATATTGTGGAATTTAGTTTGCTGATATTTTGTTGAAGACTTTTGTGCTAAGTTTATCAGGGAGAGTGTAGTTTTCTTTAGTTGTTATATCTTGTCTGGTTTTTGTATCAGAGTTGTGTTGGCCTCATAAAATTTGTTAGGAAGAAATCCCTCTGCTTCAAAGTTTTGGGAGAATTTGACAGGAATTGATATTAATTTTTCTTTAAAAGGAGAATTTTGTGGTGAAGCTATATAGTCCTAAGCTTTTACTTTTAGGGAAAAATTTTATTACTGTTTCAATATTGTTCCTTGCTATTGATCTGTTCAATACTTCTATGTCTTCCTTGTTGAATTTTGGTAGGTTGTATATTCAGGAATTTATTCCCATTTCCTCTAGATTTTCAAGTTTATTGACATATAGTTTTTTATAGTAGTCTCTAATGATCCTCTGTATTTCTGAGGTATCCATTGTAATGTTTCCCTTTTTGTTTCTGATTTTATTTATTTGGGTATTCTCTCTCTTTTTTTAGATAAAAAACTGTCAATTTTGTTTGTCTTTTTGTTTTGTTGTTTTTTTTTTGTTTGTTTCTACTCTGATCTTTATTTCTTTCCTTCTGTAAATTTTGATTTTGTTTTTTTATTTCTAATTTAGTTCCTTGAGATGCATTGTTAGGTTTTTTTATTTGAAATATGTCTATTATTTTGGTGTATTTCTATAAAGCTGCCTCTTAAAACTACTTTGCTGTATCTCATAGATCTTGTTTGGTATGTTGTGTTTCTATTATCTTTCTGGTTTTTTTTTTTTGTTGTTGTTGTTTTTTGCAGTTTTTGGTCAGGGCTGGGTTTGAACCCACCACCTCTGGCATATGGAGCCGGCGCCCTACACCTTTGAGCCACAGGCACTGCCCTCTACTTTCTTTTGTTTCAACAATTGCTTAATTTCATTCTTAATTTCTTCTTCTACCCATTGGTTGCCCAGGAATGTGTTTGTGTTCCCAAGTTCTTCTTAATATTGGTTTCTGGCTTTATTTCACTGTGGTCATATAAGATGATTGATACTATTTCAGTTTTTGAAAAATTCCTTGAGATTTGTTTTGTGGCATAAGATGTGGTCTCTTCTGGAGAATGTTCCATATACTAATGACCAAAATGTGTATTGAATGAAATGTTCTGTGAATTTCTGTTAGGTCCATTTGGTCTATGGTACAATTTAAATCTGATGTTTCTTTGTTGACTTTCTACCAGGGGTTTCTAGCCTGTGTCCCTTGGACAGAATGTTGATAATTTCAGGCCTGTTTTATTTATCTGTGGTGTTGGATATTGTGAAAAGCATGACAAACTATTTTTGTTTAACAGCCTTAATTAGCATTTGTGTATTTAATATATGGCTTAAGGTGACTTTTATCCTTTCAATTTGTGGCAGAGGAGAAGGAATGTTGGATACCTCAGATCGAGATGATCTGTCCAATGCTGAGAGTGAGATTTTGAAATCCACAAGTATTATTGTGTCAGGGTCTATCTCTCCCTTTAGATCTAATAATATTTGCTTTATGTAGCTGGGTGCTCCAATTTTGGAACACATACATATTTAAAGTTGTTATATTCTCTTGCTGAATGGATATCTTTATTATTATGTCTTTCTTTATCTCTTTTTACATATTTTGACTTAAAGTCTATTTTGTCTGATATGAGTATGGCTACTGCTACTATTTGCTTTTGATTTCTGTTTGCAGGGGATATCTTTTTCTCCACCTTAGCTTTCAGTCTGTGTGTTTTTACACAAGTGAGATTCTTACAGGCAGCATTTAGTTGGCTCTTGTTTGTTAACCATTCAGGTAGTTTATATCCGTTAAATGGGGGAATTTAATGCATTTATATTCAATGTTATTATTAAGAGTTGAGACTTCTCTCATTGGATTGGTTGTTTTCTAAAAATTTTTTCCATGTTTTCTCTCTTTTCATCTATATTTGTGGTTGGGTGGTTTCGTAATAAGGTTCAATTCCTTTCACTTTCTCCCTTATGTATTGACTGTACCACTGAATGTTTTGCATGTTTTTAAAATTGTGGTAATTGTCTTTTCATTTTCAGATGTAAGACTCCTTTGAGCATTTCTTATAAGGTTATTTAGTGGTGATGAATTCTTTTAATTTTTATTTGTCTATGAAAAATTTTATTTTCTCCTTTATTTCTGAAGGATAGATAGTTTTGTTGGGTATAGTATTCTTCACTGACAGTAGTTTTCTTTCAGTACTTAAGATTATGTCATCCCATTCTCTTCTGGTCTGTAAGTTTTTTCTTAGAAATTTACTGTTAGTCTAATGAGGATTTCCTTAGATGTGACTTGATGTTTTTCTTTTGCTGATTTTATAATTCTTTGTCTTTTGACAATTTGACTATTATGTGCCTTGGAGAGGGCCTTTTTGAGTTGAATCTATTTGGGGCTCCTTGAGCTTCTTGGATCTGGATGTCCATCTCTCTCCTATGACTTGAAAAGTTTTCAGCTATTATTTCATGAAATATGTTTTCTACATTTCTCCCTTTTTCTTCTCCTTCTGGAATACAACTAATGTAAATATTTGTTTTCTTGATGATGTCCCATAAATCCTGTAGGCATTCTTTATCTTTAAATTTTTAATTCTTTATTTTATTTGGAATTTATGCTGTCTCAAAAGATTTGTCTTTAAGTTCAGAAATTCTTTCTTATGCTTAGTCTAGTCTGTCATAGAAGTGCTTGATTGTATTTTCCATTTCATCTATTGAATTCTTTACCTCTAGGACTTATTTGGTTCTTTTTTCTGATCTATATTTCTTTGTTGAATTTCTCATTCAAATCATGAATTATTTTCCTGATGTCGTTGAATTATCTATCTATGTTTTCTTGTATCTCACTGAGTTCTCATAACATTATTATTTTTAATTCTTTTTTTTTGATAATTCATATATTTTCTGATGATTAAATCTGTTACTAGAAAATTATTATGCTCCCTTGAAGGTGTCATGTTTCCCTATTTTTTGATATTTAGTGTATCTCTATGTTAATTTGTACACATCTGGTAGAATAGTTACCTCTTTCAATATTATGTAGTAAATTCATTAAGAAAGACTTATTTGTATGGATGAGTCTTGGTCTGTTGGTTCTTTGGGGCAAGTGGTTTTGGTTCTAGGTAGATGCTCTAGTATAGTTTCTGTGTAGCTGCTTCAGCCTGATCCATGCTAGTGATGCTTGTGAATGTCTCTGTGGCATATGCTAAGAGAGGTTGTGGTAGTGGTGGTATAGTTTTTCTGGGGGTGGGCTTGTCAAGCTGTTTCTCAGGTTGAAGGTGCATATATGCATGTGGTAGATCAGCCAACTTGGGGACTAGCTTTCTGGGATTGGGGCCACAGAGATCTTATTCTCATTGAGGGTATGGATATACAGTTGCTCAATTGGCCTGGGGGTGTTCCTGCCAGGGGTGGCCCACATGGCTATTTCCCAGATTCAGGGCACAGGAACAGGTACTCAGGTGACCCTTGGGACATTTTAGATTTTTATAAAGCAGATTTAATAGTCTTTTTTCTCAGCTATTTAAATCTTGTATGTACTTAGAAAATTGATACATATAAGTTATTTATACTATTGGGTGGAGAGCTGCTGGCACTTGTTCAAAAAGTTCTAATTTACCTTCCCTCAGAATTAAAACCACATCATTTTTCTCCTAGTGTAGGTTTGCAAAACACAAATACTTTCCTGTCTCCTCCCTATCCTGTCTTCTCTATGCCAGGTAAGGAATTTAGAAAATTAATTAGTTTTTGATTGAGGAAAAAAAGATAAAATTCCACTCAATTCTTATTCATATGTCAAAATAAAATGCTTAGGCCCTACAATACCAAAACTATTATATAACTTAAAAAAATATTCCTTTTTTTTTTTTTTGGTATTTTTATAATTTTATTGATGCTTGATTGTTTTTTCCCAAGTATTTTTCTGCTTTTATTTTTTTTTTCTATTGTTGTTTTAGCTGGCTGGGACTGGGTTTGAACCCATCGCCCTTGTATTTGTGGCCCTACAAAACCAAAGCTATTACATAACTTAAAAAATATTCTTTTTTTTGTATTTGTATTATTTTTATTATTTTATTGCTGCTTGATTGTTTTTCCCCAAGTATTTTTATGCTTTTATTTTTTCCCATTGTTGTTTTAGCTGGCTGGGACTGGGTTTGAACCCATCACCCTTGATGTACGTGGCTGGTGCCCTGCTGACTAAGCTATGGGCATCACCTTAAAAAATATTCTTAAAATAATAGCAAAGCAATAATAAAACAAAGCCAATGTTTTGGAAAATAATCATACTTATCATTTAATGATTTGATAGTCTCAAGAAAAAGTTGAAAATATTTATAGGATTTTAATGTCTCCTGGTTGTATCATTCTAGCACAGGTACAAGGAGGCAGTGTTATATGAATGTGAAGTCAAACAGTCTGCACAAAGGAAATGGGCTTCCATCTTATTTCTGCCATTCACTACGTATAATCTTATTGGCTATTTTGGAGCCATATTTTATTTTCATGTCTAAAAGGGATAAATGTAGCTCTTGCTCCACCAATTTCACAAGATTGCTGCGCATATCAAAGAAGATGATGGATGTAAGAGTTTTTTTTTTTTTATTGTTGGGGATTCCTTGAGGGTACAATAAGCCAGGATGTAACAGTTTTTTTTTTTTTTTAATAAAATTGTGATTTACTGTAAAACACTAGAGCAGCGGTTCTCAACCTGTGAGTCATGAACCACAGGAACTGTATTAAAGGCTCATGGCATTAGGAAGGTTGAGAACCACTGCACTAGAGGTTAATGTTATTATTGGGCAATCAGACTAAACGAGGCCTGTGTTCAAGGTGGTTCCTCTTTGAGGACCAGAGTGACTGGTATTTCTTACATTCACATTGGTTTATGTCCCTTTAGCAACTGGGCAGGCAAGGATATCCCTGAGATCCAGAGGCTGTAAGTGGCAGAGGCTCCCTGCTGCCTGTCTTTCCTCTCATGGAGGTGCAATCAAAGTATGATGGATGTTTCCAGTAGACCACATGGAAGATGGACTGCTCTGGGTCAAAGATCCCCAAATCAAGGACCTCTTATTTTTTATTTTTACATTTTTTTTAGGCCATAGAAGATATATACATCCATTTACATCATCTTGTCCATAAATGTGTGTCTTGGGTCTAACAATGTTTGCACTCCATTGGCCTTGTTTTCTTTTTCTTTTTTTTTTTTTTTTGTAGAGACAGAGTCTCACTGTACCGCCCTCGGGTAGGGTGCCGTGGCGTCACACGGCTCACAGCAACCTCTAACTCTTGGGCTTACGCGATTCTCTTGCCTCAGCCTCCCGAGCAGCTAGGACTACAGGCGCTCGCCACAGCGCCCGGCTATGGCCTTGTTTTCTTGATGCTCCTGCATGTCTGAGATCTTCTGAACAATGAGATTACTCACTGTAAAGAGGGAGCTGTCTCCTCTGTCCCAGAGACATTTGTTCCTATTTTAATAAGGAAATAAAGTTTTGAGACATGCTTTTATTTTCCTTAGAGGCAATCGCTTATATCCCAGATTGGAGACTTATCTTTTTTTTTCCCATGAGATTTGTTTTCATTCCAGAGAAAAATATCTCCCTCCTTCCCTCCAAAAGGCAAGATGGGAATATGGGAAGATATGTCATTAGTACAAAGTAATATTTTGAGGTTCTTGAACCTGTGGTGCAAACTTCTGTGGTGCAGGGACAGCTGTCTCTCATCATATGCCCTGCGGGGATTGTCATGTTGCCATATGGGGAAGTGACATATGCTTCTTTGCTCTGCCTCCTCATTCACTATCTTCTCTCTCTGTACACACACATACATATACATGTGCATATGGATATATACTTGTATAATATGGCAGGCTGCTTTGCAAGCTTGCAGGTGTGGTAACATCTTACATCTTTGACAGCTTTGGCCTTAACAGTTAACTTCCTGCATTACTTACTGGGCCTACTTGAAGCAACAATCACATACAGCTTCACTTGGGCTTTGGAAATGTTAATAACCTTAGTAGTTCAAGTTTAGAATCTTTGGCTGAGGGTCAGAGACTTTTTTTTTTTATTGTTGGGGATTCATTGAGGGTACAATAAGCCAGGTTACACTGATTGCAATTGTTAGGTAAAGTCCCTCTTGCAATCATGTCTTGCCCCCATAAAGTGTGACACACACCAAGGCCCCACCCCCTCCCTCCGTCCCTCTTTCTGCTTTTCCTCCCCCCCATAACCATAATTGTCATTAATTGTCCTCATATCAAAATTGAGTACATAGGATTCATGCTTCTCCATTCTTGTGATGCTTTACTAAGAATAATGTCTTCCACGTCCATCCAGGTTAATACGAAGGATGTAAAGTCTCCATTTTTTTTAATGGCTGAATAGTATTCCATGGTATACATATACCACAGCTTGTTAATCCATTCCTGGGTTGGTGGGCATTTAGGCTGTTTCCACATTTTGGCGATTGTAAATTGAGCTGCAATAAACAGTCTAGTACAAGTGTCCTTATGATAAAAGGATTTTTTTCCTTCTGGGTAGATGCCCAGTAATGGGATTGCAGGATCAAATGGGAGGTCTAGCTTGAGTGCTTTGAGGTCTCTCCATACTTCCTTCCAGAAAGGTTGTACTAGTTTGCAGTCCCACCAGCAGTGTAAAAGTGTTCCCTTCTCTCCACATCCACGCCAGCATCTGCAGTTTTGAGATTTTGTGATGTGGGCCATTCTCACTGGGGTTAGATGATATCTCAGGGTTGTTTTGATTTGCATTTCTCTAATATATAGAGATGATGAACATTTTTTTCATGTGTTTGTTAGCCATTCGTCTGTCGTCTTTAGAGAAAGTTCTATTCATGTCTCTTGCCCATTGATATATGGGATTGTTGGCTTTTTTCATGTGGATTAATTTGAGTTCTCTATAGATCCTAGTTATCAAGCTTTTGTCTCATTGAAAATATGCAAATATCCTTTTCCATTGTGTAGGTTGTCTCTTTGCTTTGGTTATTGTCTCCTTAGCTGTACAGAAGCTTTTCAGTTTAATGAAGTCCCATTTGTTTATTTTTGTTGTTGTTGCAATTGCCATGGCAGTCTTCTTCATGAAGTCTTCCCCCAGGCCAATATCTTCCATTGTTTTTCCTATGCTTTCTTGGAGGATTTTTATTGTTTCATGCCTTAAATGTAAGTCCTTTATCCATCTTGAATCAATTTTTGTGAGTGGGGAAAGGTGTGGGTCCAGTTTCAGTCTTTTACATGTAGACATCCAGTTCTCCCAACACCATTTATTGAATAGGGAGTCTTTCCCCTAAGGTATGTTCTTGTTTGGTTTATCAAAGATTAGGTGAAATCCTACGGTATGCATGTGCTGGGTGCTGTCTGTACTAGGTGCTGGAATCTCTGCAGCTAACAGAAGGAAGCACGCAGACCTGCCTTTGGTCAGAGACTTTTTAAAGCAGTCTTTGAAAAGAAACAGGCAAATCTTTTTCTAATGGGTATTTACTGCACTAAGGGAATAACCTGAGGTTGAGGATGTGCTTCCTATTTGCTAGTCTGTATGTTAGTCCTGGATGTCAACTTTGCAGCATTTCTTTGGAAATAGATTACTATACCTGTATGGGATTCCTGGAGACTGGTTAAAAGTGAGGTTATTCACTTTTCTTGTCTATGTCCAAAAGCCTTTGTGATATAAGGGACAGAATTTTTGCTTTCTGTTAGTTAAGGCGTTTTTCCCTAAGCAGATGTTATTCTTGAAACTAGTTCAACATTTCCACAGAGCACTGGACCCAGAGTTGAACCTGTATCAGAATCAAATGCTAGTTCTGACTATTATTAGTTTGATAGCTTTGGGGGAAAAATCACTTGAATTTGGTCATCTTTAGTTTCTTCACTGATTAAATTAGTATGACTAGACTAATTAATAGGACTTTTCTAAGGATCCAAAGGGGCAATGGGCGTAATATGTTTTTTAAACTGTGAGGTTGCAATAACTAGATGCATATAAGACTTTTAAACATTTAATTTATTTATTTGCTATTAAAATTATTTAAATATCCGATATGGCTATGTGCTCTTTCCTACTATATTTCTAGATAGGGATTGAACATAATGCAAGGTATACCTGATTTCACATTTTCTAGTCTCTTTATAAGTTTCAGAAGGGCATTTAATTATCATGGTAGAAAGTGAAATCAGGAAAACAAGTAGCTTCTATCAGAGATGTTTAAGCCTTGAGAAATGGTGGACTATCCAGAGTGATTTCTGAGGCACAATTTACCCCCAATAGATAGTGCCTTGTGGAAGGGATATGACAAAGGGACATTAGGCTCTGGTCAGGCCCCTCATTATCTAAATGCTCTAAGTATCAAAGGCACCCCAGGATGGGATAGATCTGAGAGTTCATTTGGCATGAGAAGTTGTGCTGTAGACTTGAAGTGGCATCAGGGAACCACGGGAGAGAATTAGAGATACATCTGTTTCCCTAGTGAATTAGCTCTGAGATGTGGAAGCCTATAGCAATGAAGAGTGGCATACTCTTGTCTACAGGGACAGAACTGAAGGAGTCCTTTGACTGAGGAATCCAGCAAGTAGGAGAGAGTGATTCCCCCTGGAGACCCTTCAATGGCAATGGTTGTTTGGCATTTTCATTCCAAAGGTTGTTCCTGGTGTGATCACCTTTGTTGATTGTCATTGCTGGCTGTCATTGGTGCTGCAAGGTGTTGCCATGGCTAATAGGAAAATTATCAGTGGGAATCCATATCAGAACATCTGTTGCACAGCAACATCCTTAAGCATTATTTTGTAAATTTTCATGATAGGTCTATAAGTCAGGTATTATTACCTGCATTTTACAAATGTAGGAGCTGACACTTGAAGAGCTTAAGTAACTTGACTAAAATCATGCAGTGTAATAAATCATGGATCTGGGATTTGAACTTAGATCAAATGCCAAAACTCCAGCTCTTTTTATTTTCAACACATTTTGTTACTTAATGGGAGTCAGCCTCTGCTATCATTCCAGTGGTAATTGTGCTTTGTATGTGAAATTAGGCAAAGATTTGTTTTGTCTTCGATGTACTTTCTACTGCAGAGAAAGAACAACATCCCAAAAGATAATCAGAAGATAGTAGAAGCCCAGACACTCTGGGTTAGAGACAGGGCTATTAACAGGGACCTTTTACATTAAGTCTGCCTACTGATTCCAGGTGACATACATAGCTCACAAGTGAGGGAAGAAAAGACCTTTTACAAGGAAAAAGATTGTAAGGAGAAGAAAAACTCCTCATCTCCTTCAAATAAATAGCATAATTAAAAAAAATCAAGACAGCCAAGGATAGTGAATTATAAGATATGGTTGAATTAAACATTATGAATATATGAAACCAGTATTAAAAGAGAAAATCAAAAACATTGACAGAATTGGCTTCCTACCCATCAAACAGTATGCCACTGAATGAATCTCTGCATTCACTGCTAGCTTCTAATTGGGATTACTCATCATGTGGGGAAAAAAGATCCTGGTGGCACTCAGTGGCTGGCCTTAGATAATTGGCTCACCTAGTGCATTCTGATAATTTAGTTTTAAAATCAGTTTGAATGCTATGAAGATGAAAATCAGCACATATATTGAAAATGCCCTTGGAAGGAAGCAAAGTAAAATGATAAATGGTCCTGAGTCCTTGCTAGGCATCGTGTCCGAGGTCCCCTGGGGTGATGGAGAATTCCTGACTGGTTTAATGTCTACCTTAATGATGACAAAGGAGGGCTAACCAGTGTGTAATGATGTTTTAAGTAGATCTTAAGTGAAGGCTCATGCACAACATCAAGGAGCAGAGAAATACAAACAGACACCGAATACCTGCAAACCTCCCCCTGCAGCAATGAGGATTATAACACCAAGAAAGCTCACAGGACCAGGTAACACGTGAAACCTGAGAGTATCTGTTGGCCTGTCCCCAGTGTGGATATTGGCTAGATATGCATAGCCAGGTGGCTTCTTTGGACATCTGAGTTTGCAATGCAGGTGCTTAGAAAGCTGGGAGAGACATTTAGTAGTTTATATTTTTAATTTTAAACAAATAGTTATGATTAAGGAAAGTTTTCTTTTTATAGGTACATACAAAGAAGCATAAAGAATTGGCTTTAGTCTTATCACCAAAAAGAAATCACCTTTGACCTCCTTGTGTGAACCTTTCCTATTCCAATATAGATTTTAATTTTTAAAGTATAATTGTGATCATATTGTGTGAGTAATTTGTATATTTTGTTATTATTTAGTAAGCATTTTCTTTTTTAAACCATCTTCATAATTATATGTTTCAGTAGCTTTATAGTAATTCCTTAAATAGATGTAGTGTGGTCAACCATGCCCCTATTATTATCTAGCATTTTATTTTTATTTTTTTTCATTCTCATAATACCATGATGAATATCTCTGTGCATAAAATCTATTTCCTAGCTTCTAAAGAATTCCTTTGGATTAATTTCCAAAGGTGGGATTTCTGGATCAAAGAATGTGACAAGTTCTCTACACATGGTGACAATATGTTTCCCAAAGGGACTGGATGACTTTCGTCTGTTATAATATTTGCTGATTAGAACTAGGTATTCTCAGTTTTGAATTCTGCTAATTTAAATTAAAAGGTACATATTTGTTTCATGTATATTTATTGGGTTTCTATTAAAATGAAATATTTTCTCAAGTTGTTCCTTTTCTTTTTTTTAAAGTACAATATAGGATTTTAAATCAAGTTGTTTCTTGCTGTTATTTTTTTTTTTTCAAGTCCTTTGCCTTGACTCTAGCCTAACCATCCTCTACGAGTTGCTAGAATTCCTCCTAGAAGCAATACCCTCTTTATGTGGTCCCTCCCTGAAATCGTTCAAAGGCTCTCTGTGTCTACAGAAGTGAGTAAATTTTGTACCCTCTGCACAAAGCCAGCACGGTATAGTCCAAGTGACGGCACTGCCTGGTAGTGGGCAGCTGCTTGGTAAATACTGAAGCAAATAGTCTCTTCAGAGTGGTGCACTGAGGAACTCATATGTGGTCACATACTTCTCACAGTCTAGCAGGTAGGCAACCAAGGTTTCTTTGATTATAGAATCTGGATGAAGGAAATCCTGCGACTTGGCCCCACACCTTCCCTTCACAGTCCTCAGGGGACAGCAACACAGGGACAAGCCTCTGTCTGGGAGTCAGATCTTCCTAGGCCCCAGGTCCTCCTCTGCCACTGTGTGGCTGTGGCCTGGGGCAGTCCTTTAACCTTTGAACAATCCTCTGAGCGTTGTGAGGATAAAGTGAAGTTATGAAAGAAAAGGACCTAGTGCATTATGTCAATGAATAGCTGAATGAAAGGCTCTTCTAAATAAATAATCCTGCCCTTTAAAACATGAGGTATCTTGGTATCTAAAAAGGTCAAATTCATAGAAGCAAAGAATAGAATGGTAGATCCTAGGGGGTTGGGGAGGGATAGAGGGGAGTTTCCAATCAACAGGTCTATAATTCCAGTTATGGAAATAAATTTGTTCTAGAGATCTGGGGTACAAAGTTGCACCCATAGGGAACAATACTAAGCGTCCACCCCCCACCCCCACTGGAAGAATAAGAGCTTGTCTCAGGCCACACATTAAATACACAGACATGAGGAAAGCTGATTAGCATAAGAAAGGCGCATGCCTACATTTTTGCTTTTCATGACCTCTGACACCACAGATAAGCAAAAAAAGTCATCACAAAATCAGCCTGGGCCCCACAGGTCACAGGTTGGACACGCCTGCAAGTGCATACAGAAAAGTTAAGAGTGTAGAACTCATGTCAAGCATTCTTACAATAAAATAAAATTAAAGAAAATGTAGTTCTCAGCATTTTATTTTTAGAAGCACAAGAACCACAGACTTGCCAAAATCCCCAATATGGATCATAATAAGTCTGGGTAAAACAACGTTTAACTGTTGTCAGGTATTTAAGGTCACAATCTGGGAGGAAGCTCTTCCAGCTTTCCTTAAAGAATTCAGATTTTGACTCTCTTAGTATAAATAATACCACTTTTCTACTGAAAATACACACTTTACCATACGATAAAAGCTGATATTTGCCCCTTACTGTTTGATTCCTAAAAACACTTTTCAAAGTCATAAAAATAACTGTGTTTTCTCACTTACGGTTGGCAAGTAACACATTACTGAATGCCAGTTTTAGGGACACTCTCAAGGATTCTTGTAAAATGTTGAAAGAAATATAAAAATCCAAATAATCTAATAACAAAAATATTTTTCAAAAGAGCAAAACCTTTTTCTTAGATCTAAGTGAATAATATTTAAAAAACTCAAAAACTGTAATTTTTGTATACATTTCCAGATCTAGACATCATTTATTTGAAAAATGTGCCATCAAATCAGAAAACATGAATAAAAGGGAGTACAAAAACCATTGCTGTGCTAAACAAGCTGGATAGTAAAGAAATGATTTTACACATTGAAGAAAACTAAGTCTATTAGTGACCAGAGGCCGGGAATTCAATTTGTGCAAATACCTTGACATTGTGCATATGAATCCTTGGCTCTGAAATGCATTCCTAAATGTTATAGATTTCAGTCGCCTAAAAATAATTTAAAGTATGTCCTGATTTTTTTATGGCATTTTAAAAGCTAGATGTCTGAAAACGAGTGGAAATTTCTCAAGTTGATTTATCTTTCACAAGTCATAGGAGTAAAGCTGATTTGCTGATACTGTGTCCTGCATTTATCTTATGGGAGTGAGAGACTTTCTAATTAAAATGAATCCAGTCGAAAACTTGAAATATCAGGTGCTTTAATACGATTTGCCTTTTAATAACCAAGACTATCTTGCCATAAATATTTTACCGCTGGTTGTTGGAATCTAATTCCAAAAGGTGACATAGTGATGATGTCTTCTGGGAAACTGGAGTCTGAGGTTTTGCCAGGAAAGCTTGCAGACCTGTGGGCTGGGCCGAGGCACTGGAGAGGGAGGCTTGGGGGGCTTTGTCCCCTCACACATGGGAACCTACACAAGCAGCCAGCCTTTGGAGAAAGAATGAGGGATGTCCCTCCGTCCATGTACGTGATACAGTGCAGCTCACCCCTCTTCCCTCCTGTATCAGTTTACTCTTTGTCAGAGCAGTGATGACTGTGAGAAGGGGGAGGTAAGCTTCGTGGGTGTGGGAAGCTGGGTTACTGGCTGCTGTGTTCACAGTACCTAGAAACAGACCCAGCTCATAGTAAGCACTACCTGAGTCCTTCCTGAGAGAATGAGTGAATTGTCTTCATAAACGTAGATTTTCTTTGTTCATTCAAAAGCACCACCTGCAGAATCAGCTGCTTCTCCGGGAGAAGAAGGGCCTAGACTGTCCCACCTCCTTCCTTCACCCACATTCCCATTCTTAAAGCCAAGTTAAGGTGCTACATCCTCCCTCCCCCACAAATGCTTGCCTTAATCGCTGCTCTGGAAATTAATTTCTCCCTGCTCTGAACAGCTCGGGTGTTTAAAAATACTTTATATTGTGTTAGACTATTTTATAAATATATATAAAAATATATTTCAAATTATACCTTGTTTGCCATTGTGTATAGTTATAGTATTCTAGTCTATTCTAACTATTGTAATACATTTGTAATACAACTATGCTGGTTTTCTCTTGGACTCTGAAACCCATGAGGATAAGAATTGAGTTATACTCCTCTTTTGATCACCTAACCTGTCTGATATCTTAAATCATATATAGTAGATAATCAGTACATGATTTTGGAATGAGCAGGCAATTATAATAGTATGTATACACACACACAAACACACATATATATATATATAAAATATGCATTTACAAAAATTCTGGTGAAAAAGATCTGGGAAGTAGACCAAAGACATCCAGTTTCTCAGGAAATCAGTAAGATGTTATATAGTCTATTTTATTTGAACACCTTTAAGACAGTGACTGCGCAAAGGCTTTGCCTTTCCTGTGAAGTGGGGCCCTGTGCCTGCCCAGAGTGTGTCCCCATCATCTGTAGCTGTGCACCGTGTCTTTCTACCTCCTGGGCCTTAGTTACTCTGCCTTGAAAATGGTGAGAGAAATTCTCTCCTGGCCAGGCAGTTTCGGGGGTTAACTAAGAACACGACTGTCAAACCTGCAGGGGTCCCTGGCCTGATCAATCACTTGCACGCGTGTCCTGTCTTCAAAGGACAGTTTCCTCTGGGAGGAAATTAGAAATGCAGCATGTTTATTGCCCTTCACCTCTGTGTGTTTAATATTCCTCACTAGCTTCCTCACAATTCCTTTGTAACATTTATTATAGTCATTACCTGAGAGCAGCTAAGTCTATGGGAGGCAGTCAGGACATAAACTTTGGAAAATAATCAGTTTTGGGTAGGTTATAACGCTGTGATCATCTATGACTAGACTCTCAGATGCCGTTCTGGGGGCTTTGTGTCTTTTATCTCCCCTTAGAGCACCTGCCTCCTGCACTCTGGGGAGCAGCTCCGTCTCCCATCTTCTCCAAGACTTTCACTCCTTACCACGCTTATTTGCAAGGCAGGGTTAAGTAGCAGAAAGAGTGGTCTTCTATATTGAAAACTGACTTATCTAGAGGTAGCCAGGGGCATCTCATCCTAAGTGACTGGCTTTTGTTTTTTCAATTAAGCCTAAGCACTGTGCTTTCAGATATAGGACAGGTATCCTGTTTTAAGGAATTGGTAAGAAATGTTTGCTCCCAGCCCAGATTAAGGCAGCAGGGTGCCTACTCTTGGGTGTCACTCGCTAAACACAATTTTAAAGTAATAAAAATAATAAAGAGGGGCGGCGCCTGTGGCTCAAGGAGTAGGGCACCGGCCCCATATACCGGAGGTGGCGGGTTCAAACCCAGCCCTGGCCAAAAACTGCAAAAAATAAAAAAAATAATAAAGAGAACTGTGATTCCTCACTCTTAGTTTGGTAAGCAAGTTGTGGATGAGCTTGGCCTCATTAACAGTAACTGTAACAAAACCAACTAACACCTATATTCTGCAATTTGCAAAGTTCACATAGTCCCTATTTGCAATTCACCTCTCCTCTGGTTTACACAATAGTATGCATTATTAGCCCTGTATTCTAGGTGAGAAATTTGTGGTTCAAGGAAATTAGGACATTTGTGGAGCAAACAGGCAGTAAATGCTGGAAATGAGATATGAACCTAGGTCTTCTGGCTCCCAACCCAATGATTTAACAAATAGATGAAAAAGATCTTTGTCTGTGCATCAGCTCAGACAGGCCTTATATCTGCTGCCTTGGCAATTGCCGGGTTATGTTTGTAAAAGGACTCCCCCAGGTGCTTCAAAATAGTTGGCTGTCTTACTGGCTTCTCAGCCCTCATATTTCCAAGATTCATTTGCAGGCCACTTTCTCCACTAAGAGAGGGAAGGTCAACTTGAGAGGAGCCCCTGGGAAAATCACAAGGATGGAATTCCCACAGCCCCCAATTAATGGGCATTTACTGCCTCTTTCTTCCCGGTTTACCACGGATAGCTGGTGAGGAGGCCCTGAAAGTCTAGTGACTCCCGAGGAGTCATAGAGAAGGGAGCTGTGGTCCAAAAGGCTCATCTCTTCCTCTACAGAGCCCAGGGGAAAGCAGCGTGTGCTTGCCAGAGCATTAATTAGGACTAATTCTGTGATTGCTAGCGTGCTGGGAATCTCTGGAAAGAAGATCAGATGTGGAGAAATTTAGTCCGCACATTGGAAATGAGACCATCAGAATACCCTTTCCTCACCGTCCTCTTGTGAACGAAAGTTTTCCACTTCAAGACGATGTGAGAGTGAAATTTTAATTGAATAAAAGATAGGAAATTCTGTGAGATGGTTCTCATAGCAACTGCAGAGTGTGTGTGTGTGTGTGTGTGTGTGTGTGTGTGTGGGGCGCGGTGCACGCGCACTGTAATGCATCAGAGAAAAGCAGCTTATCTGAGCGGACAAATCTAGCCTGTGGATGGAGAACGGGAAGGGAAGAGAATTCAAATCCCTCGGAGAAGCCCGATGCTGGATTCCTTGACTTTTTCATTTTCTCTTTTCAACATCACAGCAGCAAACTGTACTCATTTGTCTCTTTTCTTTCCTGGGCCTCATGTACCAAGGCGTCACCTCTCCCAAGGACACTCTAAGGACAAAAACAGCAGACTCCTAAGAGGCAGGGTCTTGTGGCAGGTGCCCAACAGCCAGCCAATCCGAGATTAGTAGGGGACTGTGGGTCTTGTTGGTGGACAATCTTGGTGAAGTCTCGGCTTTCACTCACTAGTTGTATAAATTTAAGTGCATCTCATAACTAATCAGAGCCTCTGTTTTCTTTTTGTGTCTTAAAAATCTGTCAAAGGAAGAATAAAGCAAGTACCCAGTGTCCTATCATTTGGGGGAATAGGCTCAGGGCTTCTTTTCTCTCTCAGAGACTAGCAGGAAAGCAGGAGGTGCAGCTGGTTGCGTTCACACTGCTTCACTGGAAGCCCCCGTGGCCTGGAAGGTGAGGCGTTGTACTGTGTGCAGCTACAGAGAGTGTGGAAAGAACAGGCCATCGGTCAGAGAGACTTTCAGGACAGGGAAAATTAGGGCTGACCCCCTGTTCTTCTCAAAGGTTGCTCCTCTGTGGGTGCCTGGAGACAAACAACGTCTGACTCATCTCACAGCCCCCAACCAAAGTCAAACTCAGGGAAGCAAAGTAGCATGTTGGGGAATTGGGGAGACATTGGTCAGAGAATACAAACTCCCTGTTACAAGATGAGTGAATTCTGGGGATTGAATGCACAGCACGGGGAAAACAGTTCACAATACTGTATATTGTTTGTTTGAAATTTGCTAAGAAAGTAGATCATAAATGCTACCACCAAAATAAAAAACAAAAGAACCACAAACAAAAGTATCTAAGTGGGGTGGTTAACAAACTTGACTGTGGTAATCATTTCACGGTACAAGTGTGTGTATCGATCATCCTGTGTACACCTTAAATTTATACTATTTTGTTGGTCAGTTATATCTCAATAAAGCTGGGAGAAAAATCAAGCACAGAGCCTGGTACTTAGTGCTGGGTAAATGTTGAAGTGAATTTGACTTAATTCATTGTCAAAGATCAAATTCAGACTAGAAAGAGAAGCAACTTATAATTTATTAAAAATTTGGCAGCATCTTTTTCAAATAAACAACAGCACCAAACTGCTATTATACATACGGGCAGAAACTTGGACTTCGTAAACTCAAGCACAGGTTTGAATTTTTTGTTTGTTTTTTTTTAATCTGTGTTGTTAATTTTCCTATTGTTTGGTTAAGAATCTGTCTGAAAATTCTAGTCTCTCCACACTGGGTTCCTTGGAACGAACAGGAGGGATTTTAACTCTGCACACAGCTTTGCTGGAGAAAAAATTGAGGGGGCGGTGACAGCTTTTCCCTTCTGAGTCCTAGAAACATTTTGTACTTGGTCTATCTAAGGAGTAATTCTTTTATAATATCGGCATCTGCTTTCCTGCCCTTTGGAGGGCAGAAAGAGCTTGGTGTCCCCTGCAGACTGCTCCTTCCCACAATATTCGCTTCAGCTCTGTCAAGTCAGGTTTCCATGTTGTCCCCAGCACCTGAAGGTGTCTGTGACTGGGAAGAGACAACAATGTCTTCTCACAGCCCAGAGCAATTATGTTGGAAGTCTTTCCCTCTGGGCTGTGACATGCGCAGGTGAGCAAGGCCAAGAGCAGATGTCTCCCAATTTGGAGGGCAAATTTAACCTTGATGGAGAGCCTGGTGCCGCATGTAGTCTGCGGCGGGGACTACCTAAGGATCGAAATCTGGACTGCACCACTCATTTGAACTTGGACTCCGGATTAGTTGCTTTACCCCCACTCTGGCCTCTATTTCGTCATTTATGAGTTGAAATCCTAACAGTACTTATCTGAGAGAGTTGTCAGGATTAAACAAGCTAAAACACACAGTCTTCAAAGATGCCTGGCTCTTGACATGAACTAGTGGCTACTGTCATTAGTGTCCCAGTGAATCTAGCCATCAGAGAGACTCAGCTGGGCCTCTCTGATACTTATTGGAGAACTGTTTGCGGAGCATGGTGACAGACTGTTACACATGTTTTCTCTTTTAACTCAGAGGAGGACGGCAGAGAATGTCACCAACTTTTGGATAGGCCAGGTGGTAGCAGAAGTAGGAGGTGGGTGGGGGATGACTTAAGAGAGTGCTGTGTGTGTACTTGTGTGGGGTGGGAGAGGGGAACATGCCTTGCCTTAAAAACCATAGGGCCCTGGGGGGCCAGGCTGGGCGTTAGAAGATAAAAAGCTGGGTGTGGCGATGCATGTAGTCCCAGCTCCTCGGGAGGCTGAGGTGGGAGGATTATTTGAGCCCAGGAGTTCAAAGCCAGCATGGCCAACAGGGTGAGATCCAGTCTCAGAAAAACAAACAAACAAACAAACAAACAAATCCCAAACAAAAAACAAAGGGAAAGTTCTATGTGGGGACACAGCTCTGCTCCAAGCACTTGAAGAACAGCAGGATGCCCGAGGAGGATGTGTCTAGATCAGTGTGAGGTCTTTGCAGAGCAACATGGCCTGGGTGAGGAGGGAGGCCGGGCACTACGGAGGGGGTGGGGAGCCTAATCAGCAGGGCATCATAGGATGCTGAGCAGTCACAAAGGCAGGTGTTTCTGACCCAGCCCAAGGGCTTAGAACAGGTGCGACAGCCAGTGGCAGGAATGAAGGCCCCAAACCCCACTGCTTCTCAGACTCTCCCCGGAGTTGTCAAGCACGCAGATCCTCTGCCACACATCTAGGCCACTTAATCAGTGAGGGGAGAGGTTGGAACTGTACCATGCATGTTTGACAAACTCCCAGGTGATTCTAGTACAACAACCAAGCCCTGAGCTCCACGGTGGGGATGCGGCCTTCACTGGAGTAGCCAGTCCCTGAGGTAATGAGCTGGGGGTGTGGCAGCTCCCTCCCTGCTGGGGATTAGCTGATATCCCTGGTTCTGGTTCGTGGGCTGAAGGGGCTGCCACCTACCTGTGCCTAGAGCAGGTAAGAGGAATGAGGAAGAAATCCTTAGTCCCAGCAGAGTTCAGAGTCCAGATGGGACAGGCAGCAGGTTGAAGTTGGGAAAATAAAATAGGACAAGGAACGGCCGTTGATCTCAGGACTGCAGGTGCTAGAGGCTGTGGCGTACCTGGCAGCTAGCCCTCCCGGAGCGGAGGGAAATGGCAGCTCAGCTTCTCCTACTTCTTGATGCTCAAGAATCTTGTTGGAAGAGAACTGAATGAGCAGTATCAGTGATACCCCAAGTTTGCTGTTGTAGGAAGGGGCAGGTGGAATCCCCTATGTCCTGGGCGCCAACATCACCAAGGTCCCTCCTGGCACCTGCAGGGCGGGCTCTCTGATCTCTGAGCTTCTTCAGGCTGCTGATGCCTGCTGGGCTCTGAGGGGTGCAGAGACATTCAGTGGGGGTGGGGGGGGAGGGTGCACTAGTGATGCATAAAATTCTTCCTCTTCCTCTGTCTACTCCCACTGCTGGGAACCATTCCTTCACCATCTCTCAATAGCTGAAGCTTCTACTTTTCTTCAAGATTCACCTAAAGTGGACAGCCACTTGTTGATGGCAATTGGCTTTGAGTTTAAGGCAACTCCATTCAGTTGAACACATACTTACAAATCCACATTATGAGCCAATCTCGGAGTTTGATGCCGCTGGTAATAGAATAATTAGGACAAGTTCCCAGTTCTCAAGGAGTTCAGTTCAGGGAAAGAAAAAGGCAGGTTAAAAAAACATCATTCAGTGTGCTGGGTACATTATAGGAACAAATTTCATTTTGGGGCCTGCATTTTAGCTATTTCTGGGCATATGTTATCTCCTCTCCTGACAGTAATTTTTGTAGAGGGTTAGGGACATATCTCTGCCATTTTTGTTCTCCCACCCTCTGAAATGATGGAGCATGGTTGATGTTCACTAGATATTCATTGATATGGTTTGAATTAAATTCTATATAGCCGTATTTTTAATAAAGATGATTTTTTGATTTCATTTAAAAGGTGTTTGGGAATATACCGCATGCTATCAAGTTACTGGAACAGATTTAGGAGAACTTGAGTTGGATTTAGTTTTATTTCTGGCAGTGACTGGATTTTTAATAAACATGTTGGCTGCAAGGAGTAAATATAAAATATAGTTTGAACATTTTTAGACAACTCTGAATAGAAGAATTTCCCAACACTCTGAAAGGGAAAATTTTGTAATACAAAATTATTTAGACCAACTAGAAGATTGATAAAACTGAACTGAATGATTTTCATTAGAGCAAAAAATTGTTCTAGAAATAAATAGTGTCTCCAAATGCCTGATAAAAGTAGAATGGCCAGAGATAGTCTTAAAAAGGGACAGAGGTTTGGGAGAGCAGAGGAACAGGGCTGAAAATATCAGATAAAAGGTGAGCCCTCAGGTTTGCTCTTCTGTTCCCTACTGAAGTCTTAACCTGGAACAATTTGTCTTGGATGAGGTAGAAATGAAAAAAATACATGGGACAGGTGAGTTGAAGCATAGGTGTACAGCGCCATAAACTGTGACCTTGGGCAGTTTAACCTCCCAGTTTTCTCATGTGTAGAATGGGGGTGGGTGGTGTGTTCCCCCGGCTGCTGTGACAGCCCACTGGGAGGATCTGGGTATAGGGCCGTGCAGGACTGTCCCACACAGCATGGACTCGGTAAACGGCCAATCCCTTCATAAGTTCCCTTCCTTGAGATAACTTTGGAGAGCTCAAGGGAAGCTTCAAAGTCTGGAACAGATTCTCACCAACATTATAAAATTATCCTTTCTGACAATTGATGGGCAGAGTCCTTGATTCCTCAGAAGCTGAATTTGGGACAGGAACATGGAACTGGTCCTGTGCTGGCAGGCGTGGGGCTCTTGTGAAGGGAGCACAGACAGCACCGAGGTGCGTTGGGCAAGCTGAGGCTTGTCTGTCATGGTGCATTGCCATGGTTTGCGTCTTCCCCTTCCTTACCCTGCAAAAGCCCATGGGCGGAAAAGGGCCTCTGACCAGTTCTGAATCCATGGTTGTTGTTGGTGGGTGGTTCGTTGTCACCTGCAAAATGCCTTGGCAGCTCCTGACTCACACCTGATGGATGAAGGACATTGGTGTGGGAAATGCATGATATCTGGGATTCCTAAGACCATCCCCATCAAATGAAACACCCAGAGGGGGGATGGACTCCACACAAGCCTGGATGCTGCCCATGCTGGAGGCAGCCCCAGACCGTCTCCTGAACTGAAGGAGATTGTCATTTTCTCCTTCTTCCTCATTTGCAGTTTTGAAGCACTGTTAGCTTCAACGCAGGGTGACCACGTACTTTAATCTTCCAAACAGTGCACTTTTGAGAATGAGTGGAGACAGCATGAAAAATTGTGCTGGGCTGACATGCATAGCTAAGATAGTTCTGAGCAGAACAGGATGTGTGGTCCCCTTGTCAGATATCCTGGGCAAAGGAGGGGTAACACCACCTGGCAGTTTTTGCATCACCTGTAAGGACTTTAGACCTTGTTGAACCCTTGTCTTGATTTGGTGACTTTTCCTTTTAACTACAATTAAGAGTTTAATTCCCTGAAGACTTTATTATGAGAAAAAGACTCCCTGGAACTTGTAAGGGCTAATACAAACACTCCATTTGTGAAATGATTTAGTTTATAGGACATTTGCACACATGTCAGCCACCTGGACCTCTTTCCTAAACTTCAAACCTCCAAAATGCAAGCTTGCTGCTTCCGGAATGTGGGCTGAGCTCTGTGACGTCTCTCTGCCCCAGTTCTACTTCCCCTCCTCCAGGAAGCCTTCCCTGATCTACACCCTCGCAGAGAAAGTTGCGCTTCGGTAACCTCCAGAGCACTGCGCTCTTGCACAACACGCCCCTTGGAGTCCTCCAGGGAAGGAGGCGCTGGGATGTATTTCTGCCTCCTGAAAGACAGTTCAGATCAGAAACTCAGACAATGTTTCCTGGATGAATGAATCTCACTAGAACAGGGCGCTTCCAGCTTCAATGTGCACATCAGCTACATGCAGAACTGGTTAAACTGAAGATTCTCACACAGCAGATCCTGGTGGGGCCTGAGATTCTGCAGTTCTACCAAGACCCAGGTGATGCTGGTTCTGATCATGGTCCTTGGACCACACTTTGAGTAGCAAGATGCTCAAGCACTAGTACTCAGACTTGGCTGAACCTTATGATTACCTGGGGGAGCTTTAAATGTCTCCATGCCTGGACCATACTCCCAGAGCTTCCGATTTAATGGGCACGGGTGCAGGTGGGCATTGGGAGTTTTAAAAGGTGTTTCTAATGTTTGGCAGAGTTTGAGAACCAGGCTGCTGCAGGAACATTCGCCATGGCTATAAAGGGTGTGCTTTCCTACAGCACCAGGGAGAAGAGTGTTAAGGATGCCGTACATGTCCACAGTGTGTATCTATTATTTCCTTAGTTCCTAACAACCTCAGAGGAAGGGGTCTTTCAGATGAGAAGCAGGCTTGGCAAGGTGGTCTTTACAGAGCTGAGACATGAATCTAGGTGTTTTAGAAAATAATGCCCATTTAATCCTTTCCACCCTCCAAGATTGATGGAGAAAGCCCAGATTGTTGGTCAGATGTGGGGTTCCACCCTCCAAGATTGATGGAGAAAGCCCAGATTGTTGGTCAGATGTGGGGTTGAGCTTGACAGTTGAGCTGGGACCCCACATTGCTTCTGCATGCCCACCATGCCCTGGCTTCCAGCTGGGCATCTGTCCTGCTAACTCCTCTTTGTCAAGCTCTGGATTGTGGGAGGATGAACAAACACATCTCATCCACTGCCTTCCCCCTGTTCTCCAGCTGTCAACACTCACTCCCGCTTTAATCCCAGGCTCAGCTGTCCTTGCTGCCCTGGGTGGGTCTAGTCCCTCTCAATGCCCATCTCTGTAGCTGTTGTCATCAGCGTCTATTTCTTCATCTGCTTCCTCCAGACTGTGAGTAATTCAACTTCAGGAATGGTTCTCTGCACACTACAGCATTTCCTATAAGGAATGCTCAATATACAGGAATATGTTGAATTTTAAAAGATGACACAATACCTGGGCCCGGTGGCTTGTGGCTGCAGTTCCAGCAACTCAGGTGGTCAAGGCAGGAGCATTCTTCAAGCCCAGGAGTTTGAGACCACTTTGAATAATAGAGAAACCCATCTATAAGAAAAAGAAATAAAAAGATGACATAATTATTTTATTACTATTAGAGAGATGTCGTCAGACTTTGAGGACTTAGAAGATTGAAAAAAGCCTTTGGAAAGTTAGAAGCTTAATAAGTCATTGTGAGATATGAATGTTATTATTAATTAATTCTATGATAACCTTCTTCCTAGATGCAAACCTCCTTATGCATTTTGGGCCTGACAGTTTCAATTCCGTAACACATATTCTTGCTGTTGTAACAATGAAAGCATTACAATGAGAAATAAAGTCACTTAAACTGAATCAGAAGATAAGGAATAATAGAAAAAGAGAGGAGAGAAGACAGAAAAGTTACTGATAATCTCACCCAAATTGGAATGGGTAACATGTTGATACTTTTTAATTTGTTTTATGCCCACAGTGTTTTTAAAACAGGATTGTAATGGTGTTGTTTGCATCCTGTTTTATGTCCTTCTTTTCTACTTAAAATGATAGCATCCTCATCCTCTTGTGTTAGCACTGCGTTCCTAAGCATCTTGGGGAGTGCCCGTGTCCTACTGCTTCCAGTAAATGTACACAGCCTGGTTTGCATGTGTATTACTCATCTGTTGAGCATTTAGGGTGTACTCAGTGTTTCACGATGTCCAACGATGCGGCAGCGATGACTTGCGCTCAAGACTTGTTTTTCTGAATTTTGGAATATCGCTTTGGGTCCATGTCCATGTCTTTTGAGGAGTAGTTCCCTCAATTTATGCTCTTGATACTACCACCAGCAGCGCGCGAGCGTGACCACTGTCTTATCTCCGTGGCGGAACTGAGTCTTGTAACATTTTAAATTGTGGTTAATTTAATAGGCTAAAATGCTTTTCCACAGTAATTTGCATTTCTCTGATTACTAAGGAGTGTGAATCAATATCAAATGTTTAGCATGGGCTTAGCGGTTCTTGTGAACTTTAGAAAGATTTCTGTTGAAATTAACCTCCCAGGTGACTATTATATTCCTCTTCCAATTCTGAGAGTCTGTGGTTCTATAATATACAAACACCTGTGTCTTATTCCGTAAATGTTCTGTGAGGGCAAACTCTGCTTAATGCCTGTAAAAGACGTTTCTTCCCTTTCCATGGATATCAAACATTTTTCCTACCATCTACATGTCAAATGAAAATGATATAATTAACTTAATAAGTGCAAACATGGCTATAGAATCACTTTTTTGTGTGGTTGGAGTCATGTGACATATATAGTTTTATTTTTTTTCTAAAATATGTATTACATGGTGGGAGTTATAATGATTATTTCAAGGTATGTTGAGTGTTCTAGTGAAGATGTGTAAAGTTTTAACTTCATTCTCTTACTCCTGGATACCCAGGCTGATTCTGATTTTGATTGTTTTGATGCATGTGGTTTTATCCTTCTTTTGAGATTATTTTCTTAAGATAAACCCATTGAATTGAAGGTACTGGATCAAATAGGCAAAACATTTATATGTCACATTTTTCCTCGCCTTGAGTATTTACTGTTTCATCAGTAATAGGAGTTTCCCAGTTTGAGCAGTGTCATGGAAATTGCGAGCTAAAAATTTGAAAGCTTTTACTAACTTAGTAGGCAGAAACTTATAACTTGCTTTTTAAATTTGCAGTCATTTTATAATCAGTTAAGCTGAGCATTAACAGTGTTTGTTTACCAATTACATTTCTTCTTTGGTGAATTAGTGCTTCAGCTTGGTTTTCTCCCTTCCCTTTGGCTTGTCTACCTAACTGATGTCTCACTCTCTCTGACATTCTTGTAACTTTCTCTCCTTAATATTCTTGGTGGTCACTGGGAATAATGAGCAAAGTAACCAAGGCAGCTTTAAATGTTTCCCCCCCACAGATCCTACTTTGATCAACAGGGAAATATCATCACATCATCTTGAAAAGTAGGTTTTACTTAAGATGAAACCGTCCCCCATTTATAAGTGTGTGTTGTTCTGTCACTTTTGGTTAGAACCATTTACATTTTAGAAAGAAATTATATAAATGAGCAGCTATAAGACTCTCCAATTAAGAACAGTCTCTTCTTACAAATGGACATAAACCTCAGTGATACCATTAAATTTAGCGTGACAGGGACAAAATCAAGACAAAAATTGAGTAACGTCTTTAAGGTAAAGTTTTTTGTCTTTTTGCCTTATTTTGGGAGTAGGGATTCATATTAATGCTTTCAGGGTGACGTGTACTGAAATCTCAGATTCACATTTTTCTTCAGAGCAATAGTAGACAAGTCTGGACAAATAAAAATATTTCATTATAAGGGTTGAGTAGTTATATTCTAATGGGAATAAAAATGGGAGAAGGGGCTAAGGAAACAACTTCAAAATCTATCAAAATTTGAATAGTGGGGTAAGATATCAGCTATGTAAAAAATGCATAAAAATAGAGCAAAAAAAAATCTACCCAAATATATTTAAACATTTCCCTACTGTTGGGTATTTGGGTGAATTGCACTTTTTAGGTCTAGGTGTAAAAGAAAATCTTAAGATTATGGATAGGATGGCTTTTTTTTCCTTCATGCTTTCCAAGTTTTTATAATTAGCCCATCTTACTTTAAATATCAAGTAAAAATGTTATGTAAAACCTGTGAGAACTAGAGCTTCCTTTTTTGTTTGCTGTTTTAACAAAGCTTTGCACCACAACGAATTTATTTCTATATTCATATTTCTCTGATGGTGTAATTCCCCCCAAATATCAATATAATGTCTAAGGTCCCTTCCAACTCCAAGTCTGTGATTTTATGATACATGTATCTATTTGTCATAAAAAGAAATATATGTCAATGTCAAGTCAGGCTGTGTCTGTAAAATGCAACGCTTAACAAATATCACTCACTCTAGCAGTTCAGCACATAAAGCAAAAAAAATTACTTTTAACTAAAAAAAAAAAATAGACAGAAAGAAATGTGATATCTTGTGGAACTCACCGAGAGAAGTCAGCAATACTATTTCATGAATATAGAAACTATTACTTTAAATCAGGGCTTTCATAATTTTAAGTACTCAATAAGGCATTTATCCAATTGATATTTCTTTGTTGGTACCATTTAATAATTTAATTTAATTTGTTCTTATTTTGTTATCACTATTATTATTATATTTTGAGGCAGAGTCTCACTCAGTCACCCTGGGGTAGAGTGCTGTGATGTCATAGCTCACAGCAATCTCTTGGGCTCAAGCAATCCTCTTGTCTCAGCCCCCCAAGTACCTGGGACTACAGGCACTGCTATAACACCCGACTTCTTTTTCTATTTTTTTTTTTTTTTTTCTTTAGTGGAGACCAGCCATTGCTGTGATCAGCATGGTCTTGAACTCTTGAGCTCAAGCTATCCACCTGTCTTGGCCTCCTAGAGTGCAAGGATTATAGGTGTGAGCCACCACGCCTGCCCCATGTTTTATTTAATTTAAAATTTATGTGTTCTTTTCCAGGCTATAGCATGTTATGGGACAGGTTATTATTATTTTTTAACATCTAAATTCCCTAGAATTAAAAAAGCAATTAGTTATCTGAAATCACTGTCTTATCCATTTTTAGATCTATATTTATAGACTAATCATTGACTTGCCAAGAATCAAGAAGCTAAAGCAAAGGACTTCTTAAAGTCTTCTCTGTGTGTGTGTGTTTTAGGTATTTCAGAATTTAGAATTAAGAAGACAGAAATATATCACCTAAAGACTATTCCATTTTATCCTATGGAATTTGAGGACTCCTGTATTGACCAACTGATGGCATTTTTAGAGTACACTATGTTTTGTGGGTAGCTTGAAATGTCTTGCTTTATTGAGCAACTGTCATATTTGATTATCTTTGTGTTAAAATAGCCACCTTTCTTATAAATTTCTCTAGAGGAAGCATCTTTGATTGTCTAAACACCGAAGTTTTCTCATTGCAAAATTCAAGAAAGTAAAATATAAGCTGTGCTGTATTTTATGCAAATGAAGTAGGTTATGATCAATTTCTTCAAGTGTGCATAAAAACTGGTACAGTGAAAGATAAGAAAAGTCTTGATATGAAATACTTCTGTTAGAGTCCTTTAAAAAATCAAAAAGTGATGGGGAATTGAAAAGACTTAAGGAATGTGCTACATATAAAAACCTTTTCTTTCCACTGGTTGAAGGTACCCTGAAAGCTGGAGTTTATACAGTGTATCCTTAGGGAAGGAGGGCTCAATGCATGGATTAATTTTTTAACAACATTCTACTTTGTAGTGTTCAATGTATTCTTTCTCTGAACTGTTGTGAATTTAATGGGCCATTCTATATGTTGGCAGGAGATATTAGTATGGGAATTATAATGGAACATTCCAATCCACATCTTTTTAGTTAGAGTTGAAAATAGCTTTTTCCCCCCCAATTATGCTACCCCAAGATGTACCTGTGAGGGATTTAAACCTCTGAAAATGAGCAATTTTATTTTGCTCTGGGCTATTTTTCAGATAACTCCTAGTTAAAACACATACTCAAAACAGTATCTTGTTAATAAAGTGATTAACATCTGCAATTTACATGCCAATTCTGCCCAAATGGATAGTGTTTGAAAGGATCTTTAATTATTTCAACTACTCACGAGGCTTTGGCTATATAGTTTCACTTATATCTACTCAGAGAATATCATGGAAGGTTTTGTGGTTAATATCAGAAATTGGTTTTTATATCATCAGTAGTCTTGAGATTCTAAGTATACCATGCTGTAGGATAGGTAAATACGCTAATTTTCACACATCATTTCTGAATTAATAATCCAATTTTTAACTGCATTTGATTTTTTATACTAGCCTCAAATTTAAATATAAAAGATACAGGAGTTGAAAATGGAAGCTACTTATATCTTTGTTCACCTAACAAACATTCATTGAATACCTTTATCAAGTACCCCACTAGGTTCTGGACTTGCGAACCAACAATTATAATTTTAAGTCCTCTAAGATAGGTGGATAAAAAGGATCCCTGTCCTCAGTAGATTCTGAATTGAAACAGTAGTTGTTGCTCCCATATTCTGAGCTCTCAGGGGCTCCGAGGGAAACGACGGATCTGTGTTACATTCTCTTCTCCCAAATCTTGCCTTTTCTCAGCTCTGTAGTTGTGCCAACTTCGTCTTATTCTACTTTCATGTCACTGGAAGCTTTTCTTCCTTTCACCTCTATTTTTTGCAGCAGTGGGATATGTTTCGAGTGCGGCATTTCTCTCGTTACCCTACATTTTCCAGGCTGGCCCAAATATGTTTAAAGATTTTGACTTGCTGCTAAAGTTGTCCCCATTTTTTCTTTATCGTGAATAGGACAGACGATGTTTCCTGGATGTGAGTGTATGAGTTTTACTTTTCTCTTTCTTTTCTTCTTTAAGTATAGGACCAAAATCTGTTTTCAAAATCAGATCTGTTTGTCTTATTTCTAATCTTCCTTTCCTCAATAGTAGCATTCTGTACGGATTCTAATTCTGGAGCATTCTGGATCTTCATGGCTGATTTACTGCTGCCTCTGACAAAGCTGATCATTTGAACCATAGTATTCCAGGCACAGGCCATGAGATTTCACAGGTATACCTTGGTCTGCAGTAATTTCTTCTTCTGTTCCCAAAGGTGACATCCCCAGTATAAGAGGGATCTTGCTCAGCTGTTATCTGTTCACAACGTCCACCCCACTGCCACGTCTCCCTTCTCAGCCTGGGTCTCTCAGATCCTGAGTCATCCTACACTTCCAGCCTCTTGGAAGCGGGCAGGAAGAGGAAGGTCCACATCCAGGCATGTGATCTTTTACAGGTGCCCATGACTGATCAGCATTCTGGATGGACAATGACCCACTGGGCAATCAAATCAGCTCTCCTGGGAGTGAGGGATGGGGCAGGGTGGAGGACTTGGGAAGGAAGCATAGGGAGAGAGACAGAATTAGTGCCGGCTAGAAATAGAATCAGAGTCTGACTTCTCATCCAGTTCTATTTACCGCATCTAGAGGTGTAATCTAACTATAAGAAGGTTTACTTATAGGAACTTTGAAATTCCACTTCAGCTAACTTATTTCCCAATTAAGTTAATGACTTCCAGAAAACACATGTCCTTTAGTAAGTATTTATTTTGTTTTACTTCTGACTTGGATGTTTCCCTTGTGTCATTAGAAGGCGAACTTCTAACAATCTGGTCTGCCAGCTGAAGTGCAGAGGCCTCCCCTTGGAGATGTGGTAAGTCACAGGAAATGCCGAGGTCTTGGTGTCTAGAGGGAAGTAAGGAATGGAGGTAACTGAGGACAAGGAGGAGGCAGAGACCAAAGTCAGGTGTGGAGTTAAGGGATCAAATTAGAGAGAAGATGAGGGGGAAAGGTGAACCAGGAACACAAAGTGGGGCTTGGCCAGGGGGTCCTGAATGGCTGGCCATGTTGTGCCTGTGTCTCTTTGTCCCAAGGTTGGCACAGGTCCTTGGGAGCCCTGCTCTCAAATGCTCACATTCAGTGAGTCACAGATTCTGATGCCCAAAGGTCTCACAGTCCCTCACGTTGTGTTGCCAGGAGCACTAGCAAGTCACCCTGAAGCGTGGAACGGAATTTGCTTTTAGAGCTTTTCAAGAGGGACTTTCAATGCCTCCTTCCATCACCATTTTTATGTTCAGTGTTCCTTCCTAAGACCAAAGCCTTCCTTATTTGAAAACTCCAGTGGTTCCTTGTGTCCCCCGTTCCCCTGCCCCCCCAAAGATTGGCAGCAGTCAGGCACCATCTCCAGACAGAGAATTTGACAGCCATTAATTCTCTCCCTCAAACTTTTTTTACCCCTGCCAAATTATCCTAACACTTACGTTTTCTTCACTGACTGTATTTTTTGTAGATAAAATGTTCTGTAATTGAAGTCGTGGGATGGACACTGACCGTGTGCCCAGAGTTGTCTTGGTCATTTCTTATATGCTAATGCAGTGGTTCTCCTTGTTGCTCTGTGAGATATTGTTGTGTCTATTTTAAAAAAGAAGAAACTGCATCAAGCTTTTTTTCCCCCCGTGGACCTATGTTCATGGTCTAGATTTTGAGAAAAATGGCAAATAGCAAATCTCTAATTTCTAGATTTATTTTAGAATTTTTTTATTTTTTAAAATTAATTTTGTTTTTTTCTCAAAGTAATTCTTACGCATAGATTAAATAAATGGGGCTCAGAGGCTTGATGGCAAACATGTAGCAGGTACTTGTGTGTGTCAGGTATGGCTCTACATGCTTTATAAATATGAGCTCATTCAATAATCAGAACTTACTACTGTTGTCTCTGTCTGGGATATTGAGGTACAGAGCTTTACTTGGTTTCTTGAACTGGGAAGTGGAGGCAGGCAATGTGTCCCAAAGGGTGTATATATCTGTGCTGCTTACAATGGGCATGGTACCCCCAGGCCCATCCTTCCCACTCGGTTCTTCTTCCCAGAGACAACTAACTGCTCTGAACTTTTTTTGACATTTCTTCCGATATTTCAGGGAATCTGCATTTCCCAGCAATATATTCACACTGCCGCTCAGCGTGGCACCAATTGGAGACATTGTCTCTCTATCTCCTGCACATCTCTCCCCTCTGTAGTTCCTCCCCCATCCTCTTAATCTTCTCATCTCATGATTTCTAATTCATCAGTATGCGCCTTATCTGAACTATACAAATTTTGATTATGTATGAACCAAGTTGTTTATAATTATTGTATTTCTTTCCCATTTAATTCTTACGTTCCTGGGACAAATGACTGAAATGACTGCCTCGAGTTCAGTTGCCTGGTTGTCTATGAATCTGTTCCTACTTCTTTCCACACAGTCTATTCTGTCATATGCCTCATATTTCCTTCAAATGTTCACCTCTACCGGATAACTCATCATCCATGTTCTTTTTAAAGCCTTCTCTCCTGTGATCCAGGCCCCGTTCGGTCATTCTCTGGGTCTCATCCCGATGGTACATGGAATTCACTCTGACTTCTTGGATTCCATGCCTTCCTTTCCTTGATCTGCTGCCTTGCCATACTGTGCAAGTGCTCTAGTTATCTACCGCTGCGCCATACACCACCCAAACTCAACAGTAGTTTCTTATCTCCACTCTTCAGTGGGTCACTTCAGTTGTTCTTCTGCACCATCTGGGTGCTGGCATGTCTGTTCCCAACACAAGGCTGCAGAGCAGAGGTGGCACAGTCACACAGGGGTGGACAATGCTGCCTGTTGGCTGGCAGCTCAGATCAGCAGTCAACCAGAAACCACACATGGTCTCTCCATGTGGCTTGCACTTCCCACAGCATGGCAGTTGGGTTCTGGGAGGGAACATCTCAAGAATGAATCTTTTGAGAGTCCCAGAGGGAATCTGCAAGGCTTATTATTATCTAGCTTATCAGGTAATAAGCTAGAAAGACGTTCAGGGGTGCCCAACTTGCAGCTTGCAGGCTGCATGCGGATTATTCCAGGCCTGTTTTGCTTATCTATGGTGTTTGATATTGTGAAAATTATGCCTTCCCTTCCCTTCCCTTCCCTTCCCTTGCCTTGCCTTCCTTTTCCTTTCTCCTCTCCTCTCCTCTCTCTCTCTTTCTTTTCATCAGCTTTTGTTAGTGTTTGTGTATCTAATGATGTGTAGCCCAAGACAACTCATCTTCTTCTAATGTATGGAAGAAAAAATAAAAGTTGGACACCATAGAATCATTTTTACCACATTCTACTTTGCAGGAAAATCACTAAGGCAAGCACAGATTTCAGGGAATGAAATTAGATATCCTCTCTAGATGTGAGGAGTAGTGTGTGAGTGGAGGGAAGGAAGGGCTTGTTGGCAGCCATCTTTGAGACCAGCTACCACGTTAGGGTAATGCTGCTGTCATGAATAAACCCCAGCAGGCCAGGGACTCGACATAATAACATTTTATTTCCTGCTTACATTTCTCTTCCCTCCCCTTCCATTTCATGACTAGACATTCCCCTAGGGCAGCGGTTCTCAACCTGTGGGTCGTGACCCCCTTGTAACAATGAAAATACATAGCCACATTAGGAAGGTTGAGAACCACTGCCCTAGGGGATTGGAGTCCTCTGCCTTTGGTTGGAGAATGGGGGAAGAGAGGATATAGGGGACACCCGTGCTTCTTAACCACTTTGGCTTAGAAATAACACATATTGCTTCTGCCCCCATCCTATTGTGGAATATGGCTACACCCAGTCACATGGTGAAACCCAGACACAAAGGGAGCTGGGGAAAGTGGTTTCTGGCTGAGTAGCAAGTGCCTAAGACAAATTCTGTGGATAGAAGGGAGATCACGAATCTTGATGCGTAGCTAGTTGTGTCTGCCATGTTTCTTCGCAAGAGCACAACTGCCAATAGTTTCTTGCCAAAAATGCTTGGGAGAAGCATATTTTGATCTGTGCATATCAAGAAATAGACTTAATATAGCCTTCTATTTGATGAATAGATTGGCTGGATAGAAAATTTTAGTTTAAAGTAATTCTCCCTTTTACTTTTGAAGGCATTGCTTTACTGTGGACTAGGTTCATAGAGCTGATGCCATGTGACTCTTTCTTGAATATGAATTGCTTTTTTCTTTCTTTAGGATTGGAAGATCATCTACTAATCCCTGTACTTCCAGATATCAGTTTGCTATAATTTAGTATGCTGTTTTCACTTACTGTGCTGGGGAACTTGTTGGGTCCTTATAATTTTGACTTATGTGCTTCATTTATGGGAAAAATTCTCTGTCTCATTCTCTCTCTTTTTTTTTTTGTCTTTCTATTTTTTATTAAATAATAACTTTGTACATTGATACATTTATGGGGTTCAGGGTACTGTTTTGATATACAATGTGAAATGCTTACATTGAACTAAGTAAAACATCCATCACAATTATACTAATTTCTTAATAGTGGTACATATACCACAATTTGTTAATCATGCACATTAGGTGAGGTCCCCCCAAATGCCCTCCCTCCTTCCATATCCTCCTCCCCTCCCCTCTCTTTCCTCTTCCCTTCTACTTTCTGGACTATTGTTATGTTTTGCCATTCATGTGAATGTATAGGTGATTTTATATTGATTTCATAGTAGTATTGAGTACATTGGATACTTTTTTTCCATTCTTGAGATACTTTATTAAGAAGAATATTTTCCAGCTCCATCCAGGTAAACATAAAAGATGTGAAGTCCCCATCCTTTTTTATGGCTGCGTAGTATTCCATGGTGTACATATACCACAATTTGTTAATCCATTCATGGGTCGATGGGCACTTGGGCTCTTGCCATGACTTGGTTATATGAATTGGGCTGCAGTAAACACTCTTTTTTTTTTTAAACTGTCTTTTTTTTAATTTATTTATTTTTATTGTTAAATCATAGCTGTGTACATTAAGATGCATTGTAGATGTGGCCCCACCCATTACCCTTCCTCCACCAAAACCTCTCCCCTCCCTTCCCCTTCCTTGGCCCTTTCCCCATAGTCTTGTGCTATAGTTGGGTCATAGCCTTCATGTGAAAGCTATAATTTAGCTTCATAGTAGAGCTGAGGAGATTGGATACTTTTTCTTCCATTCCTGAGATACTTTGCTAAGAAGAATATGTTCCAGCTCCATCCATGTAAACATGAAAGAGGTAAAGTCTCCATCTTTCTTTAAGGCTGCATAATATTCCATGGTATACGTGTACCACAATTTGCTAGTCCATTCATGGGTTGATGGGCACTTGGGCTTCTTCCATGACTTAGCAATTATGAATTGGGCTGCAATAAACATTCTGGTACAGATGTCTTTGTTATATTGTGACTTTTGGTCTTCTGCACAGCCAAGAACATAGTAAGTAAAGCAAGCAGACAGCCCTCAGAATGGGAGAAAATATTTGCAGGTTATACCTCCGATAAAGGTCTTATAACCAGAATCCACAGAGAACTCAAACATATTAGCAAGAAAAGAACACGTGACCCCATCTCAGGGTGGGCAAGGGACTTGAAGAGAGACTTCTCTAAAGAAGACAGATGCACAATCTACAAACACATGAAAAGAAGCTCATCATCCTTAATCATCAGAGAAATGCAAATCAAAACTACTTTGAGATATCACCTAACCCCAGTAAGAGTAGCCCACATAACAAAATCCCAAAATCAGAGATGTTGGCATGGATGTGGAGAAAAGGGCACACTTCTACACTGCTGGTGGGAATGCACACTAATACATTCCTTCTGGAAAGATGTTTGGAGAATACTTAAAGACCTAAAAATAGACCTGCCATTCAATCCTATAATTCATTCTCTCTTTCATTAGACGTTGTGTGCCTTGAATTGACCATCCACGTTTCTTGTCTTCCTCTCCCCTCTGTCTTTTAGATTTACTTCCCAGACAACAGCCCAAACTTTATCTTTCAAGAATTTTATTGAGTTGAAAAACTTTGGCTATTAAGTTTCAACAACGTTCTTTTTTGTTTTCTGAATTTTATCTTCTCAAAGTGTCTTGTTCTTGTGCATAGGAGGCACTGTATTCTCTAGTCTCTCTGAATAGAATGATCTGTTTTTTAAAGCCTATTTTTAATTTCTTGCTTCATCTATATCTTCCAGATTCTTATTATCTTATTTTGGTCTTCATCTTTTGTGTTAGAGAACATTTTTACATATCTAGTGATTTTTTTTTTCCCCCTGCCTATTTAAGAATCAACTAATTAAGAACTCAATGATTATAAACTCAATCTGGACCTCTGAGTGGGCATAATTGTTCTTCTGATAAGCCTCCCTGCAGTCTGGCAGCAGGTTGTCCCTTTTGTTGGGAAATCTCCCAAAGTCAATACTTGGAAGTTTTTTCTCTGAGCTTATTCAGTTTCCTTCCAACCATAACCCCTTGCTTGCTTATTTGGCTGCTGGTGTTTTAGAAGCAGGGAAGGGTGAAAAGGCAGGGACGATGGTAGTCTCTTATTATTTCTATTTTCAGCCCTCGTGCTTCATGCCTGCCTTAATTCTGCCTATGGTTTCAAATCCAAAGGCTTTATGGTTTAATTTCTTCAGAGGACAACTTTCAAGATCCTCACGGGGGCCGTAATGGGTGAGGAGGCCTTTGCCTGGCTGCTGAGGGTTGCCAAGGGGTACCTGGGGCCTGACCAGGAGTCTTCAAGCAAGTTTCCATCCGCCTCCACGTGCTTCATCCCTGATACTCCAGTAGATCTTCCAAAGACTCGCCTGGCGTGAGCATTTGCTTCGGCAGCGTGCGTGGCTTCCTTCGCTCCGCTAAGCCAGTCCTCACTCCTCCATCTGCTTTGTGCCTCCCAATTTTGTGAAATATTTTGCATGTTGCTATCTCCCGGCCTATTCCGTTTGTTCTTGTGGATTTATGGCTTCATTCCTTTACTCTCAGTATTTAGGGTTTTAAGAGGGACAGGAGTGGGTGACCCTACTACCTCCAGAGTTTTAAATAGTCCAGGAAACCCACATTTAGTTTCTAAGTTTGTTGCTTTGAGTTACAATTGGTGGCCTGTTCTTTCTGTCTCTCAAAGCAGTTAAGCCTAAGTCAGGAGGGGCTTACAAAACTATCTACACCACGTACTGAGAGAATCTTTCTCTTCTCTGCGTTTAGTTTTAAACTTTTTTCTGATGATAATGAGGAGTTGCCAGATGTTTTGAGGATAAGAATGAAGGGTCTCACCATCATGAATATAGATTATGGATCTATGTTACTTGGCCTTATGTACATAAGAAGTAAAAAAAGCAAAAGCTTTGGGGGTTATAAAGATCTGGTTGTGAACCCCAGCTCCGATATTGATACCACTTGTTTTGTGACTTAAGGAAATTTGCTCAACCCTTTCTGAACTTCCATTTTTTAAGTCTTCAAAATAAGACAGCAAGTACTCTGCAAATATAGTGTGAGGTTTTAAGGTGATAATGGGCAAAAGTGGTCATATAGGAAACTTTAATAAATTGCAGCTGTCTATGCTCTTTCTAAGGGGTTGCCCTACCAATAAATAGAACGTTTCTAGAGCTACTAACAAATGTTCTTTGTCAGTTCCAAACAATAGGATGCAAGCAGACAATGACTGTTTAAAGAAAAACTGCATTTAAATACTTGGGAAAAGCTATCTCCTTATCTTTCCCATAAATCTTCTTCTTTGCCTCTCATAATGCAGAAATGTGTTCCAGACTTGGAGATAGCAATATCAGGGCAGTATTTTATGGTGTTATTGCATTTTGTATCCAAACATGCCTGGGGGATTTTATAAGCAAAAATGAAATTTCTTCACATCCCTGTGGCACAGGCATTTCATTACTAAATTTATAGACAGATAAATAGTGACTCACAAAAAGGGAAAACTTTCTCCCCCAACATTGGCTATGACTAATGAAATTTGGTGGAAAATAGCTTTCTGTGCAGCTCCATGCTTCTTATACTCACATTTTGCAATCTGAATCCCGCCCCCCGCCCAATAACTTGAGAGTGGTGTGGAAGGTGAGATGAAAGAGGAGCCTTCTCATAAAGATATCAGGTGTTAAATGTAGTGTTGGTGTCAGAGTGGGGGTCATGTTAGAAGACTGGGTTTTACTGGCGTGTAAATGGGAAGGGTTCAGCTAGCAGAAAGAGAGCTCTGCCACTACTTGTTTTGTGACTCAGAAAATTTGCTCAACCTCTCTGAACCTCAGATTCTTTATCTATAAGTCATTAATTCTTCTGATTACTAGCTGTTGTTCTGATCATGCCATTTAATTTAATAAGTGTTAATTGTCTACGTACTTTGTGCTGGTTATACTCAAAGCTAGAACTCTATTGTTTTCTTTCTTCAGAAAAGAAATCTCAGTTCTTCTAACCTGTCTTTGTATTTCTACATTGTGCATTATTTATAATTTTTTGAAATTATTTAGCCTCTAATCATGCAAAATTTGACTGAATTCAGTAAATATGGATTAATCATTATGTAAACAAAGCTTCACTAGGCAGAATAAACGAGGATTTCAGAGAGGAATAAAGGTACAATTCTCTCTCTTTTTCTTCTTCTTCTTCTTTTTTTTTTTTTGTGAGACAGAGTCTCACTCTGTTGCCCCAGGCTAGAGTGCTGTGGCTTCAGCCTACTTCACAGCAACCTCAAACTCCTGGGCTCAAGGGATCTTCCTGCCTCCACCTCCCGAGTAGCTGGGACTACAGGAACCCACCATAATGCCTTGCTAATTTTTTCTGTTTTTAGTAGAGACAGGGTCTTCCTCTTGCTAGTCTGCTTTTGAACTCCTGAGCTCATGGATCCTCCCTCCCACCCACTCCTGGCTAACATGCAATTCTTGTTCCTCCCAAGCTCAGCCTCCGGGGGAAAGGATAGACAGCAATAATCTGAGCTTTAATAAAAGTGATATGTAATTCGTGCTCTGAAAGAAGTTTAAAAAATTCATCAGCAGAGAGATAAAGAAGAGAATCACTCTCCCTTAGAAGGACCAGGGCAAGTTGCACAGATAGGATGCAGAGAAGGAAAGGAGTTGGAGATGGAGAAAAGAGCTCAAGTAAAGACACCGGTGCCTGATGGAGTGTGGACAGTGGGGGGAAAGATGTCTGGGAGTATGATGTGGCTGACAGAGAAGCAGAAAGAGACACCTGGAGAGAACTACTTGTTCTTGGAGTGCTTTGCTACTCCCAACTGCAAAAAGCGATAACATACAAACATCTACTCCAAGCCCTCTGCAAACTCCGCAAATCATTGTTTTTCTTTTTATGCAGAGTAGGCAAACTTAAAAAAATCTACACTGAAGAGTTAGAGCGAGGCCTGTCGGCAGCCTGAGAGGACGCTGTTACTTACTGAGGCACAGGGAGGGACTGTCTGATGGACGGAAACGGTCCTTATTCTTTTAGTTTTACTTAAAAATCCAAGAAAAAGACTCTAGTTGTCCCAGCATGGGTGACGTGCCACTGTCTCCTGGACCAAGTACTGTGGAATGAAATATGGGTTTCTAAGGTGGTGGTTACTTTCATTTGAACCCTTGGTTGTGGTGGTAACAGGAAGCACGGTCAGCAGCCACGGGTAGGAGAGGGGGACGCTGTTCGGGTCAGGGAAACACGTGCATTTTCTATCATGATAGAAAATTCCCCAAATTCCGTGGCCAGTAAGTTGTGAAGCCTTCTGATATTTTGGGTATGACATTCCAATATGATATTTCCAATATGTGTACTTTTTCTTAAATAAGAAATATGTATAAAATTCAGAAAATTTCAAACTTAATTTAAGGTACTGTCCTCTTCTTCGGTTATAGAATTTCCATTGGATTGGATTTTCCGTTTTCCTTTCCTCTCCTCTCCTCCTCCCTCCCTTCCCCTTTCTTTCCTTTCTTTTTCTTTCCTTTCAACAGAGTCTTGCTGTGTTCCCGGGACTAGAGTGCAGTGGCATCATCATAGCTTGCTGAAACTTCAAGCTCCTGGACTCAAGGGATCCTCCTGCCTCCTCCCAAGTAGCTGGGATTCTAGGCATGCACCACTAGGCCTGGCTATTTTTTTCTCTTTTTTGTAGAGATGGTGTCTTGCTCTTGCTTAGGCTGATCTCAAACTCCTGTCCTCAAGTTATCAACTCACCTCAGCCTCCCGGACAGAATGCCAGGATTATAGGTGAGAGCCACTGTATCTGGCTGCCACTGGATTTTCTATGATTGCTTTTTTTTTTTTTTTTTACTGTTTGGGATTTATTGAGGGTACAAACAACCAGGTTACTCTAATTGCATTTGTTAGGTAAAGTCCCTCTTATAATAGTGACCCTCTATTGTTGCTTTCATTTTTCTACTAAGAATCTTTGTTCATTCATTGTGTGTTTCTTTTTCTTTAAACTTTAAATATTATATATCTATAATGAGTGTTTTGAAGTCTTGTCAGAAAAGTCAAACATGTCTTTCATCTCCAGATATTGGTTTCTTTCCTCCCTCCCTCCATCCCTCTTTTCTTTCCTTTTTTCTTTCTTTCTCTGTTTCTTTCCTTTCTCTCCTTCTTTTGGTTATGGGTCATATTTTCTTACTCCCTTGCATGTCTAGTTTTTAACATATTTTTACTGTGTATAGGACATGGCTAATGTTACATGGTTGAGAGTCTGGATTGTATTGCCTTCTGTTAAATACCGAGTTTCATTTCAGCAGGGAGGGTATTTCCTAGCAGGTTGGCTTGACCTTCTTGATGTGCAATTTTCAGTTTTATTAGGGTGGTGTATTAGTTTCCTTGGGGTGCATTACTATATTACCACAAACCTCGTAACATAGCACAACAGAAATTTATTGCCTTACTGTTCTGGAAGCCGGAAGTCCAAAGTCAAGTTGTTGACAAGGCTGTCCACCCTTGGAAGACTCTAGGGGAAAATCCTTCCTTGCCTTTCCCTCCTCAGATATCCCAAGCTGCCCCTCCGCTGTGGCTGCATGATTCTGAGCACTGCCTTCATCTTCACATGGCTTTCTCTTCTGTATTTTCTGATCTCTTTCTTTTCTGATCTGAGCGGATAACTTGAGGACAGGAGTTTGAGATTTGAGCACTGCCTTCATCTTCACATGGCTTTCTCTTCTGTATTTGTTGTCTTCTTTTCTGTCATTATAGGGCACACCCTATATTCCGGGGTGATCTCATCTGAAGATCATTAACTTAATTATACTTACAGACACACTCTTTCCAAAGAAACTCACATTCACAAGATTTGAAAGTTTAGACGTAGGTATTTTGGGAACCACTCGTCAGTCCACTGGGGTGTGCCTAGAATAGACCTAACTCTAAGGATAGAGTAACTCTATTTCCAAGGTGTGGACTTTACAGCCTCTCCGCTGAATGCCTGGAATTTCCAGCAAGTTCTGTGTACTCTGAGCATTAGTGCTCCTACATCTCTCAGAACTGTTCTCTGGTAGACCATGTAGAAATGCACAGCTTAATGTTCAGCCTAGGACTTCAGGAGACTTCTTATGCAAATTTGTGGAGCTTATTCTCTGTGCTATATCTTCCTTTGGGTTCCCAGGTCTGAAAATTCTGGCCAGCTCTTTAGCCATAATCTCTTGTCTGTATCGCCTCAGCTCAAGCAAGTTATTAGACTTTACTTAGGTTCCACCTTCCTGTGCTAGATTCTGAAAAATGCCTCCAAGCAGACAGCTCAGGCAATCCAGAGGCCGTCCTGTGTTCCAATTGTTAATTTATTACCTCTTAGCTCCAAAGCTGACCTTATATCTAGGGCCCTGGCTGGTCTGCCCCCTGTATTTCCTTTTGGAAATGGATAGCAGTTTGGTGCTCTTTATTGTTCAATGTTTGGAGAGAGTTGTTTCATATATTTCTCCTCAATTTTATAGCTGTTTCAGTGGGAGGACTGGTCCACCACTGGTTAGGATGGATGCTCCTTCATCAACCTCATAGACCACATGTATGTTTAGGATGCCAAGAAGGAGACTGGAACTGAAAACATCAGACTTCTTCTGGGTTATTTTTTTTCCCTCCAGTCATGATGGAACAAGCTGAACCTGAGATCTGAGGACAGTTTCTCTCTGGAAGCTGGAAAGTAATTAATCCTGCAACACAAATTATCCTTGGACCTTGGACCTAGGTTTCATGCTGGAGGTGGGTGGTGGTGCTGGCCTAAGAGAATCAGAGATGCAAGGGGTGCCTGGGTACAGTGTTCTTTGTGGGTGCCTCATTTTATTGGCCTCATGAATAATGGGGCCATGTCCATAGGATGGTGGACAGGATGGCAAAGGTGCTGAAAGCCACAGATATAAAGAAAGCTGTAGGCAGCTAAGGATGTAACATCAGAACTAGCTCTCAGCTTTGGAGGACTGTCACGTGGAAGAAGGATTGTATTTGCTCTACGTGAACCAGGTGATAAGAGTATCAATGAGAGTTATAGAAAGGAATCATTTGTTGAATTGGGAAAAGAACTTTCCACTGGCCCAATCTCTCCAAAGACAGGAGAGCTAATGACTTCCTGTCAGTGGAGTGTACTAGTGTTTGATTGCTGCGCACATTCAGGTTGTTGGCAGAATTCAGTTTTGCAAGGTTGTAGGAGTGTGAGATCCTGGTTCCTTGTTAGCTGTGAGCTTGGGTCATTCTGAGCTTCTTGGGCTGCCTGAGTTTCCTGGCTTGTAGCTCCCTCCATCTTAGAAGCCAGCAATGAAGTACTGAGTCCTTGTGCTTGGAATTTCTCTGACTCCTTCTGCCACAAGCTGGAGAAAGTTCTTTTCTTTAAAGGGCTCCAGTCTTCATTCATCCAGTCTTCCCTTTTCAGGACCAACTGGGCCTTACAACACAACACCATCATGAGAGCAATATTTACCCTCATTCACAGGCTCCAGGAATGAGGAGTTTGGATCCTGGAGGTGATGTTTAAAATTCTGCCTACTACAGGATACTCCAGACATTGTCCAGGAGTCTCAAGCAGAGAATGGTCCCTTAGAGTAGAGGAACTTTAAGGCACTTTTCAAACTTGAATTTTTATGAGTGTTTTATTTAAATAGAAGTCATAATAAAACATCTACTGAAAACAGGGACTGCAAATAGGGACGTCTTGGGAGAAAGCGTTGACCCAGAATGGTAAATTGAACTCACTACTGTGCTAATATTAGCTTGTTAACTCGCACTGCAGCAGGTATTTTTGGTTATCATGCCAGGTCTTCCTCTTTCTCTAGTTTCTCCTATCAGCGAAGTCATTTCTCTGGCCCTAACCCAGGCTGCTCCTCCCACTCCACCCCCAAGATGCTGCTCTACACTGGCTAGAACTTTCTGTGCATAAAGAATGCTTATAGGGGCTAAAACATCATTCATTGGGCTTTTTTTTTTTTTTCCTTTCTTTCATTTCCTTCTATGTGACAGGTTCTTTCCTAGGTAATCTTAAGTTTTCAAAGACAGGGAAGATATGGTATCTTTCCTCAAGGAACTCCATGTGCAGTAAGGGAAACAAGATATGCACAAATAACCAGTGTATGAATGAGACCAAATGTGGTGCTTTTTAAATAAATCACTTACAGAAGAGTGTAGCTAAAATGCCCAGGAATAAAAAGAAGGGAGAAGACCATCTTTTTGGAAATATTCTGGCGAGAGTTGGCTTTATGTCTGGGCTTGGAAGCATGGGAAGGATTTGGGAGCATGTCAGGCAGAAGGGGTTGTGAGGACGAAGCTGCAGAAGTGCGTCGGAATCATTTTGTAGAGCTCTGAATGAGACTGAGGACTTTAGCCTGAGACGGTAGGCACCAGGAAGCATTCTACTAAACACATATAATAACGACAGTAACCCCCTCCTGACAAACTTTATAGAAACATGACAATTCAAATATTCATAAAGAACATATGTTCAGGATTATAGTGGCACACAGTGAATGTTAACAACAAGTAATAAACTAAAAATATTCCTGATGAAGAAATAACACCTCGCTTTATCCTGTTTGTTCACTTTTTTTTTGCTTTCGATTCCTGCTCTTTGTGTGTGTCAGTGAAGCTTGTGAGATGCTGTGAAAGACCTGGGGACACTTTACCTTCTCTGTTTCTTTCTCTTGACTTCTTTACTTATGTCTGGCAAAGCATATTTTGAATCTGATAGAATTCGCCTAATCAAAGCTAGTTTTAAAATTCTTTTGTAAGATTAAATCAAATAAGTTTTACTTCCTAGAGGATTCCCAGATTGCTCATTCCTTTGTAGACATTTATTTTATGTACAAATTTTATAAACCACAATACAAAAGTATTTGCAAAAAAGCAGTTGTATCCAAAGGTCTATTTGATGCAGTTGTGCTTGTAACATTTCAGGGCTAGATGTCTATGCAGAGGTGATCATAGGTGGGCAGAAGCTTCTAGCCCATCCCTGCTCTACCCATGCAGACTTTACTGATGCTTCTGGAATTCTTCATCAGGGCTTGAGATGCCTTACAACTAGTAGCTTTGTGTTGAGATGAGTCACTGACCCCTCAGTGTGACTGGAATACGTGGGGGTGAGAGTTGGGGAAGAGGATCATGACAGCATCAGAGGGTAGAGGAAGCCCCACTGAACCATGTGGGGAAAGGAAAGGTTAAGGGCCAGGGCTTCAAGGACACAATGCCCTTTCTCCATTGTGCATTCAATGGCCATAGCCAAGTATTATTTACAATTGTCATTGGTCAAATGTCACTTTTGATTTAAAAAAATACTTTGTAACTCTGAATGTGCCATCTTTGCAGTCAAGGGGTTAGTGGACAGATATTTTAGTTTTTCTTAAGCTTCTCATCAAGCTGGGTTACTGGGAATATAGTCCCCATCTTCCAGCCAGTTCCAATTTTTTGCCTCTCTTGTTTGAAGATTCTTTTCAGAAGGTTTCTCTGAGAGGAAACACTGCCTTTAGAATTACAGAGATCTGGCTATACATCTGGTTCCACAGCTTCCTAACTGTGTAGCCTTAGGAAGTCACCTAACTTGTAACTCGTAAGAATATGCTTGGTCCTTATCAGATTCCAATGCTGCGTGTGCTAATCTCATTAGTATGGCAAATGAACTTTAATTTTAGAAGTCATTTATTATCTGCCTTCTTGAACAGAGTGTACTATTTGACAAACATTGATTGACATTTTTTCCTATGTGCAGATCTCTGTGTTATGCATGGGAGGGAACATAGCTTCGAAATAGACAAGAATAGACAAGTCCTCATGCCCCTGTAGATACTGGATTATGAGTATTATTATAAGCATGGGTGACTATGGTTGGTGGAGATATAAGATCCCTAGGGATGGACACAGCTTGTCACAGTAGATTTTTATCCAGTACAGACTTGGTATTTGAGGGTTTAACATTCATGGCTTTGAGAATTCATGACACAAACAAATCCTTCAACCTGTATGTAGCCATTTATAATTTAGCTGAGACCCAAATGTGAAGTTCACGTATCCATGGGGGTAGCATGTCTCCTTGGCTAGCTGTTCCTTACTCTTTAAGGGTAAACAGTCCAGTTTGTTATATGTGGCACTATGCCACAGAGAAGCCCAACTCTTTGAAGGTGGTGGTCAATGAAAAGAGAAAAGGGATTTAAGAAAATGATGGCTGATTGGAAGTTTTAGATTTAAAAAAAACCAACTAATAATTAATTCAGTGATAGCTTGAAGCTATCATGGGTTGAATCGAATTTTCATTTTATGTAGAAATATGAAAACAGTTCAAGAAATGGATTCAGCAAAGGCTAAAATTTGTAGTTGTAAAAGAAATGAACAAAATTTAAACCTCCCATTGTTGGCAACAAAGAAAGGCTGTCCATGTGGGGAGGGGCTGGCTGGTCTTCCTGCCATAATTCTCCCCAGACATGTGGTTTCACTTGGAATTTTGTACCAGTTACGGTCATCACTCTGCTGTCCTCCAGGGGGCTTTACTCCCTCTTATGTGATGCCTCAAGTGGCAGAAAGCAGAGTTTTACTTTAATACCCTGTGAAATAGTGAGGCTGAGCCTACATGAGGCTTTAACAAGCAGTGGATGATCTCAAACTCAAAATGAATGATGCCTGGCTCTATGTTTGGGTTTATAAAGGTATATTTGACTCATCCTTGAGTTTACCAGCGGTCTTCTCACTTGGTCCTATGACACCTAACTTTCTCATCTCTTTGTTTTCACTTGGAATGGTTCCAAGGGTATTAAAGTTCTCAAATCCAGACCCCAAAGACTGAAGTCTGGAGAGAATTTTCCACCTGCCTGCCTAAAGTCTGCCTACTCCTAGCAGGGGGTGTTTTGTCTCACTTTCTTCTTTTTTTCCCGGCCACACATTGGAAGTGGGCCACACAATAAATTTGCAAACACTAATGAAAGCTGATGAGTAAAAAAAAGTCTGTGCATAATTTCTGTGATATCTGACACCACAGATGAGCAAGGCAGTGCTCAAATAATTCACATGTGGCCTGTGGGCTGCAAATTTGACAACCCTGTAAGAGGATTTATCTTCTTCTTGATGTTTAAACCAGAAATACCTGTTTCCTTTTGGGAGACCCTTGCCAGGAGTAGGGCTTTCTGGTTGGGACAAATTTCATTAGAATGTTGTAATACTAACAGTGGCCAAATTTAATTATTAGTTCTACTAGCTTTGTTGTAGATTCCATCAGATTTTCTGCACAGATGATTATAGTATCTGGGAATAGGAGAGTTTTACTTATTCCATTTCAGCATGGAGGGTTCTTATTTCTTTTTCTTAACTTATTGCACTGACTTGAACTTCCAGTATGATATTCAATATACATGGTGAGAGTGAACGTGCCTGTCTTGCTACAGGTCTCAGGGAGAAAGCGTTTACTCTTTCATCATTATGCGTATTAGTTGAAGGTTTTTGAAGTTGGGGCTGGAGACATTTCCTTCTATTCCTGCTTTGCTGAGTGTTTTTATCAGTTCAGTTGACCTTTGAACAACATGTGTTTGAACTGCAGTGGTCCCCTTATATTTGAATTTTTTCCAAACATGGATCAAAAATACATTATTTGCTGGATCTGAAATGCACATAGATGGAGGGTTGAGTTTTCCTACCAGCAGATACGACAGGATATGCTGCAAGAACTGAATATGCACAGATTTCAGTATGGGGTGGGGCCTTAGAACCAATCCTTGGTTTATACTGAGGGACAACTGCCGTAGATGAGAAGTTCATATAGGTGCTTTTTAAAAAGTGCGTTAATATGGTGAATTACATTAATTGATTTTCAAATATTAACCTATAATTTCATAACATAATCCCTCCTTGGTTGTTATACTAGTTTCTTCTTTTTTTTTGATTTTTTTTTTATTATTAAATCATAGCTGTGTACATTGTTATACTAGTTTCCTAGGACTACCATTGTAAAGTGCCACAAACTGGATAATTTATTCTTTCACTGTTCTGGAGGCTAAAAGTCTGAAGTTAAGATTTCTAGGATGGTGCTTTCTGAAGATTCTGAGGAGAATCCCTACCCCTCCTTATCTTGCTCTGTCCTTCTTTCTCTCTCTCTCTCTCTCTCTTTTTTTTTTTTATTGATTCAAGAATTTACTGAAGAAAAGAATCCAAGTGCACACTGGCTGGTTTAGTTCATTCTTTTAAAGTAGGAGTCACAGCGGTTGTTTATGGAGGACAGGTACAACTTGGCTGGTCCTTCTCCTCATGCAATTTTTTTAATTTATTATTATTATTTTTTTATTAAATCACAGCTGTGTACATTAATGTGATCATGGGGCACCATACACTGGTTTTATAGACCGTTTGACACATTTTCATCACACTGGTTAACATAGCCTTCCTGGCATTTTCTTAGTTATTGTGTTAAGACATTTACATTCTACATTTCTCTCTCTCTTTTTGACAGGGTCTTACTCTGTCGCCTGGCCTAGAGGGCAGTGGCTTGATCATAGCTCACTGCAACCTCAGAGTCCTGGGCTCAAGTGATCCTCCTGGATCAGCCTTCTGAGGAGCTAGTTCTATAGGCATGCACCACCATGCCCAGCTAAGTTTTCTATTTCTCACACAGATGGGATCTCGCTATGTTGCTCAGGCTGGTCTTGAACTCGTGGGCTCAATAGATCCTCTTGCCTCAGCCTCCCAAAGTGCTAGGATTACAGGCATGAGCCACCACACCCAGCCTCCTTCCTTGTCTCTCCCTAGCTTTTGACAGGGGCTGGCAGTCCTTGGTGTTACTTGCCTACTTGGTGCCTTATTCTAATCACTGCCTCCACTGTTCTGTGCCGTTCTTGTTTGTCTTCGGTCTCTGTGTGTGAATTTCTATATATATATTTTTTTAATAAGGGCACCAGGTCTACACTAATCCATTATGAACTCTTCTCAACCTGGGTACATCTGCAAGCCTCCTCTTTCTAAATGAGGCCATGTTCACAGTTACCAAGACTTAGAATTTGAACAAATCTTTTTAGGAGACACAATTCTACTCTCTACAGTCATGATGTATTATTAAAATATATTTATATGCATTTTATCAATTTGTTAAAATTTTACTTAGAATATTGTTCATAGTTTTTTAAAAATACATTTTTGGGGGGGGCTTTGCTATAGGGACATGGTAGACTCATAGAGTGAACTGTGAATTATTTCTTCCTATTTTGTTCGATGGGATAAATTGGTAGAGTTAGTAATATTTTGTCCGTAAATATTTCACATAATTCTCCATTGTAGCAATTTGTCTATGAAGTTTCCTTCTTGCAAAGATTTTTAAATACAAATTCGCTTTCTTTAACAGACATTGAGCCATTTAACTTAGATCTATTTCTTCTTGGGGGAATTATGGTAGTTCTCTCTCTCAGTGATCTTGTTTATTTCACCTTAATTGTTGAATTTATTGACATAAAATTGTTCCTAACATTTTTGTAGTATCTTTTTATTGTGTGCAGAATTTATAAGAATTCTTGATATTGGTAATAGTGCATTCTTTTTTCTTAACTGACCACGCTGGGTAAAAGTATTAATTTTATCAGACTTCTCAAGGTCCTGGATATTGGTTACATTGATTGGCTTTTTTTTTTTATGTTTCCTATTTAATCAATTTCCATCATGATCTTTATTATTTTCCTTCCTTTGTTATTTGTATATAATTGGTTTTCAGTTTTTAGTTTCTTAGTTCTTTAGTAACTTAGAAGCCGAAGTCGTAGACTTTAGACCCCCTTCTTTTCTACTGCAGGTGTTCAGTGCTATAAATTTCCCCTTCAGTACCACTTTATCAGCATCCCACACATTTTTATACTTTGTTTTCATTTTCATTCCACTTAGAATACTTTCTAACTTCCCCTCTGAGTTATTCTTTGTTGTATAGGGTATTGGGAAGTGTTTAGTTTGCAAAATATATGAGGATAGTGAAAGAGATCTTTCAGTTACTGATTTCTAATTTAATTTATCTTGGTTGGAGAACACATTTTCCATGGTTTGAAACATTTTAAGTTTATTGAGACTTTTTAAATGGCTCATTAATAAGGTCTATCCTGATCAATATTTTAAGTATACTTGAAGAATGTACATATTGTGCTATCTTTGGGTAGCATGTTCCACAGATGTCAATTAGTCTGGCTGTTTGGTATTATTTTCAAGTTATCCTTCTTATAGTCTATATCCTTTTTTGTTTACTTGTTTTATCAATTATTAACAGAAGAGTATTGAAAGATCTGACTGTAACTGTGGACTGTCTATTTGTCCTTGTAGTTCTATCAGCTTTTCCTCATGTGTTTTGATTCCCTGTTATTTAGGATTTTGCATCCTCTTGTTAAGTTGATCTTTTTTCCCCTGTTTAATTTCAGACTGGTACTGCTGTTATGCCATTGTAGACTCTCCTGGGATGTGTTTTCTGCCATTAATTCCATCCAATGTAATCTAACCTCAGACATTGTAATTTTTATTTCTAGAGGTTTGATTTGGATCCTATTAATATTTTCATGTCTAACTGTTTTTGGATATATGGAATATAGTTATAATAATAGTTATTATAATGTCCTTGTCTGCTAATTCTGACATCTGTATCAGTCCTCGTTGGTTTTAATTTATTGATTTATCTTAACTTATGGGGACTATTTCCCTGCTAATTCGCATGCCTCGTAATTTTCTTTTTTTTTACATTTTCAAGCACAGACTTTATTTTTTTTCTGTTCTTTTTATTTTTTTTTTTATTAAATCATAGCTGTGTACATCAATATGATCATGGGGCACCATACACATGGTTCATAGAATATTTGACACATTTTCATCTCATTAGTTGACATAGCCCTCCTGGCATTTTCTTAGTTACTTTGCCAAGACATTTACATTCCACATTTGCCAAGGCTCACATGTACCCTTGTAAGATGCACCACAGGTGTGATCCTTTCAATCCCCCTCCCTCTACCCACTGCCTTGTAACTTTCGATTGGATGTCAGGCATTGTAAATTTTACCTTGCCGTGTGCTTGATATTATAAACCTATAAACATTCTTGATTTTTGCTGTTGGAATCAGTCAAGTTGCTTGAAAATAGTTTAATTTTTTTCAGATCTTGCTTTTAAGAATTATTTACCAAGATGGAGTAGTGTTTAGGCTAATTATTCACCATTCCTGAGGCAAGGCCCTTCTGAGTACTCCATGAGTTACAAGCTGCTCCAGCCTGGCTGGTGCGAATGCGTGAGGAAGACTCACAGGATCAGCAGATTGTCATCCTCACAACTGGGATTTATTATTCTAATGACAGAATGGTGAAAGCATCCAAAGCAGAATTGGCAAGCGGAAAATTCATAAGGAAACTGGACTCAAGCTTCGGAGAGCTCTGTCCTAGTGGAATTTCACAGGACATACTGAACTCCTGCCAGGAGCTGTGGCAAGAAACATGTAATATTGTGCAGTGGGGAAGCACCTTAAAGATGCAACACTGAAGGGTCTCATTGGGCCTGGTCCTCTGAGTATCCCCTGCCTGGCATGTGCTAAAATTACAAATTCCTAGAAGGAAAGCAGGTGTTTAGCATAAACCACACGTTTAGTCCTCCTTCCTTTTTGTTGAGGGAAAGTATTTGAAACCATCTGACTTGAAGAAGTGTTATACCAAGGGCTGGTGAGTTTTTTTTTTTTTTAAAGGGGCCAACAAGTAACTACAGGCCTTGCCTAACAGATGGTCTCTGTCTCAACTACTCAGCGCTGCTGGCACAGCATGACTGCTGCTAGACAACATGTAAATAAGCGGTGTGGGGATATGCCAATAGAACTTCAAAAATTTTTTTTGCCTTTTTCTTTTGAGGGGGAATTTCCTGAAGGCTCTAGTTTGCCAACACCTATGTCACATAATTATTAGGAATAGTTCCCTTTTGCAACAACACCAATTTATTATAGACCTTTTATAAGATTGTGTCCAAAAAATCCACCTGTCTGAACCGTAGGCCTGTGCTGACATTAGTGGAAGGAAGGGGTGAGTCTGATGCGGAGGGTGCACCAGTGAGGAACGGCCCGATTCCTGGGTTCTGATGGCGAGGAAGCTTGTTCACTGTGTTTTGAATCATTTCTTTTGTCCTTAGGGATGTTTTACTCCCTGAGCAATAGACCATCTTTCGTTTGGGAAGAAATGAGAAATATGCTTTCTTTGATAAAGCGTGAGAGGGGCAATTGTGAAAAGGGAAAGAACAAAAGCTCCACCCCCTGCGTGACAGCCGGGCTCACGCAGATCACTTTAATGAAGAGCACGAGCGCGGGGAGGAGAATCTGGATCGATTGCTCTAATGCTTCTAGAGCGCTTGTATCCATTAAAAAGTCTTCCAGTGGTTCTGGAGTTACTTTCCTTTAGATCCCTGATGAATTAGAGGACTTCCTTTGTGCTTTGCAGCAATTTACCTGATTACGGTTTGTATGTGTGACTCTCTCCTAAGTTTTTCTGGGTGGGCTCATTCTTGCTGCTTAATGGATGTTGTCATCTCAAGTCTCCCGTGTCCAGACATGTGTGATAGCCTGCTTTTCACCCTAAATTAACCCACACATGAAGCTCAGGACTGATAATTCTTCCAGCAAAATAGGCACAGTATGAGATAACAGAGACTTCTTGCAGGGCTCTGCCAGGCACTCCTCAAACAAACGAACAAAAGTACTTGGAGTTCCTTCCAGGACAATGCCAAGCACCAAGCTAGCCTTAAAAAAAAATAATAAAAAAAAATGATGTGTTAAACAAACAGAAATAATAAACTTAAACAACAGCCACTCAAGCAGAGTGTCAAGGTGTTTGGTTACCTTTAAAAATTAAAGATAACATTTTGACATATGTCTCTGAGTGGTTTATCAAAAACCTGACCCACACTAGATAGGACATGCAGACTCATTTGTAGACCTCAGATGAGGGGGAGCTGAGGACCCAACTCTGACTGCTGTTCTTTGTACTAAATTTCTTCCTAAGGTCTGTCCTGAGGGGCCCAGAGAAAGTCACACCCACAGGACAAACCTTAACATTCCTTTCCGCTGAGCCCAAGTTTTTAGACAAAGCTTTGCTTCCCTAACCAATTATAAATCAAAGAATCTCTGAGTCCACTGATGACCCGTAAGCTCTCCTTTCAATGTATCCTACCTTTTGGGTCAAACCAAAATACATCCTGCATGTACTGCTTTACAATTTTCCTGTAAAATTCTGCTTTCCTATACTGTTCCCTTCCTTTAAACACCCAATGCTTGTAAGCCAGGAGGGAGCTCCGGTGCAAAGTGCTCAGTTCTCCTTGTGTGGCACTGTGTAATATACGTCTTGACTTTCTCTCTCACCAGTTTCAGCATCAGTGTTCAGCTGTGCTGTGCTGGGGGGAATGGACCCAAATTTGGTGGTTCAGTAACAAATGTTATATTTACCTTTATTTTGAGAAATCTGATAAAGTTTTGCTAGATACAGGAAATCATAGGGAAGGGTTATATCACACACACCTTTTTCAACTTAAACTTTCCATGCCTCAGTTTTCTTAGTTGTAAAATAGAGACATCAGTGCGAATGCCATAGGGCTATTATGAGGGCTACATCATTATTTTCTTATTATCCTGTGCCTTAGTCCATTTGCCTTGCTATAAAGAGTGCCTGAAGCTGGGAAGTTAATAAAGAACAGAGGTTTATTTCCCTCACTGTGAGAAGCCTGGTGCCAGCATCTGCATCTGTTGAGGGCCCCAGCCTGCTCCCACATGGCGGAAAGTGAATGGAACCGGCGTCAGGCTCTTTGCAACAGCTCAGAAAGAGCTAAACTCCCTCATCAGCTCAAGGATGCAATCAAGACGTTCATGAAGGAGAACAACATTTTCTCCAACTTGTTGCCCTACGTCTTGCTGGCCTTCTCATGTGGGTCCGTGAGGCCTGTTCTTTAAGTTTGCTATTGTCAAGGTGACCTGCTGGCTCTGGGAGGTCTCTGTGTGATACCTTCCTCCTACCTCAAACACAATAATATAGAGCAGGTGATGTTGCTTTTGGTGACAGATTGGAAAGGTGGCCTTGTTCGTTCACTAAAGAACAATGTTCACTCATTTTGGATCCTAAAGAATCCATGACAGACATTTGGCACAAACTCATCGTTTGATGAATATTTACTGAATAAAGTAACTTAGCATTTCGAAAGTGCTGCATCTGAATGGCACTCATAATGGTTTATCTGTCCAACACGAGTGGCAGTGTGGAGGCTGGAGGCACAGGTTCCGAATCAGACCATACACACGCTCTGGACCTCAGTTTTGTCATTGCAAAGTGAGGATAATTATAAAGCCTATCTGTTGGGGGTGTTGTGAGAATTAAGAGAGTTAATGTATGGAGGGTTTTGAGGACAGTGCCTGGCACATAGTAAGCACTCTAGAGATGCAGCTATTATATTCATTCAGTGAACATTTCTGAATTGAGTGCTTCTGTGTCTCATAAACTTGGAATATAGAGATAAATACGTAGTCTCGGACCATAAAGCATTTAGGGCCTTCTGTGGGGAGCTGAGCAGAAAGCCATGAGAAGTCCAGGGTAAAGGCCGTGAGCAGCTGTGCACCTGGCATGGCGAGGGCACAGAGGGGAGTTCTCAATTTGGTTGGAAATTACAAGCATTGAAAATTAACAAAAGCAATGGAATCCCCATGTCCCCATCTCTTACATTCACAGATGATGTCCTAAAAATCACATCCATTTTTTTCCCCAAGTACAATTCAGTCCTAACAAGTACTACAAGAAGAGAAAAGAAACGTCATTTCTAAAATACTGACCTTGGAGCTGTCAATAAGGTGGCATTTTCAGGGCCACCAAAGAAAGAACAGAGACTCAAACAGAAAAAGCAGTTTTTGGAATTTTTTTTTTCTAAGGGAAACGATAGATATTCCAGTAGGAACAAATATATTTTTTTGGCTAAAAATCAAAAGTAAGGAAATATTAACTGCCTGAGGGAGCTGGAGAATGTTTCTCAGGGAAGATTGTATTTGAGCTGAGTCTTGACTGTATTTGCACTGGGTCTTGAAGAATAAGTTGGAACATGTCACGAGAGAAAGTACACTTCAGGCAAAGAGCAATATGCAGGAAGCCCCAGAGTCAAGGGAGATCAGATAGTTCAACTTGACTGCACTGTAAGAATCATGGCAGAAAGTGGTTAGGGTTGTTTGGAGATGGAAGGTTGAGGGCAGCTCATGAATGATCTTGTATACATTTTGTTTTGTTTGAGACAAAGTCTCACCTGTCGCCTGGACTAGAGTGCAGTGGCATCATCATAGCTCACTGCAAGCTCAAATTCTTGGGCTCAGTGAGCCTCCTGCCTCAGCCTCCTGAGTAGTGAGGATTACAAGTGCACACTACCACACCCTGCTCATTTTTAAATTTTTTTGTAGAGATGGAGTCTCGCTGTGTTACTGTGGCTTGTCAGCCTCCCAGAATGCTGGGATTACAGGTGCGAGCCACTATGCCTGGCCCGTATGCATTCGTAAGGAGCTTGAAATGCAATCTACAGATGATGGGAGAATTATAAGAAAAAATTTTAATCCATCATCGACCAGAGCCGTCTCTCCAGATTATAATTGATCTGCAATCTGGAGAGGTGGCTCTGGTCGACGATGGATTAAAACTGCGGATGCAGAGCAGGTGTAATGGTCATCATAAGGGAGATGAGACCTGCAGAGGAGCAGGCGGTGGGGACACTGGGAACTGTGGGGCTTCTTGCCACCAGAGAGCTACTGGGATGTGTCTGTGGTTCTAAGACAGAGTGCCTTTGCACATCTGCCTTTACCTGTGCATTATGGTCTTTACCTACAGGGAACGCGGCTCTATGTGAACAGGTAGAAAGCACATCTGCTTTTCCAGATGAGGCACCAGTTTCATTGAGGTGAAGTGGCTTGTTCAAGATCATGGAGGCAGCTGGGGACACTGGAGCAAGAATGAGAGCACAGGCATCAGCTGCTGTCCAGGGCTCCCTGACATCTGTCCCTAGTGAGGGTGTCCCGTTTCTTCCTTCTCTTTCCTGAAAGCCACCAACCGAAATCCCAACAGTGCACCACCCAGGCCTCTTCAGAGTCACACCCCTCTCCTCCCAGCCCTGCCTGCCCATTTTACCACCCAGGCCTCTTCAGAGTCACTCCTCCCCGCCCCCACAGCCCTGCCTGCCCGTTTTACCACCCAGGCCTCTGCAGAGTCACTCTCCTCTCCTCCCAGCCCTGCCTGCCCATTTTTCCCTCCTGACCTATCTAAGCCGTTGGACTGGCCTTTGGATTTTGATGGCTCCGGCTTCTCTGGTTTGTGATTATAGAGTCCCTGTATTTATGGATATAAGGACCTGGCAGGATTCTGTTTTTCTCTTGATATGGGAACCTTTGTTCACCTTTAAGGACAAGGTAGGCAGCCTGTGTGTTCTCTGACTACTCTATGCATCACCCACCCTTCTGTCCACAGTTGCCTACTTTCTCAAAAGCAAAGCCTTATAAAATCATTTTGTTAATAACCACATCTTACGAGTAATTCTAGGCGAAATATTTGTAATAGATATCTGTGTTCCATTCACCCTGCCGTATCCTTTCCTCTTTCAGGCCCCCACTCCTCACTTTTCATCCCCTGAATATACATATCAGGAACCGAGTGATCAATTCTGTTACTGCCAGGTGGGCCCACTCAGCCCCTCCCTCCCGCGCTGTGCTGCTTGGCTGGGTCCTCCGAGACCCCCTCTCTGTGAACAGATCGGCTCCCATGCCCCTTAGCACTTTCCCTCAGAGGTTCTGCTGATTGAGTCATCAAATGTCAAAAGGAAAGTTAGAGATCATTAAATCCAACCCTTCACAGATGAGCAAACAGAGACTCTACCAGCAGAAGTGACTCTCCAAGGACGCACAGACAGCTGGTTGTGGGAGAGGGCCAGAGCCCTGGTCCCCTCTGTCGTCTGCGCTCTTCCCACTGGGTCACCCTTCCTTCTGTTTCCACAAATAAAGTGTTAAATAAACTGTGACTCTGGGGCAATCACAAGAGTGAAAGGTACAGTTCCTGGCTTCACAGCCTTCGGGGGTGGGGTGGGGGGTGGGGCGAGGCTAAAACACATGACAAGGAGGCAGCACCCTGACCATGTGCAGGAACCTGCTGGAGGAAGTTCACACAGGGCCAGAAGAGGCCAGCCTCAGACATCAGGGTCAGCCTACCATGTGTTTCGACCCCAAATCTGCCATTTGCTGATGGGTGAACTTGGTATGTCCCTAAATATCGCCAAGCCTCCAATGGCTCACCTTGAAGAGATGATGTAACAAATATTTAAGGACTTACTCAGCAAAGTGGGAAGCTTTCCTTAGCAGGAAGGATGAGAGAGGTACAGAAGGCTGGTTGTCTGTACCTATACTGAAGAGAAGGACAGAGTTATTAAGCAGGTGTGAGGGCTGGAGCCCAGAGGCCATGATGAGTGACCAGGAGGAGGCCAGCCTGGTTGTAGAGGTTTGGGGAGGGGAGGTATGGAGAATGCTGGAGACATGAGTAGGGGTGAGTTGGGGAAGGTGTGAAGCCTTCCCCAAGAAGAGTTTGAAATTTTTTATTTATTTATTTTTTTATTTTATTTTATTTTTTTATTAAATTATAACTGTATACATTGATATGATCATGGGGCATCATACACTCGCTTCATAGACCATTTGACACATTTTCATCACAATGGTTAACATAGCCTTCCTGGCATTATTTCAGTTACTGTGCCAAAACATTTACATTCTACATTTACCAAGTTTCGCAAATACCCCTGTAAGATGCACCACAGGTATGATCCCACCAATCCCCCTCCCTCTACCCACCACCCCCCTCCCTCCCCTCCCTTTCCCACTTCCCCCTATTTTTAGGTTATAACTGGGTTATAGCTTTCATGTGAGAGCCCCAAATTAGTTTCATAGTAGGGCTGAGTACATTGGGTACTTTTCCTTCCATTCTTGAGATACTTTACTAAGAAGAATATGTTCCAGCTCCATCCATGTAAACATGAAAGAGGTAAAGTCTCCATCTTTCTTTAAGGTTGCATAATATTCCATGGTGTACATATACCACAATTTATTAATCCATTCGTGGATCGATGGGCATTTGGGCTTTTTCCATGACTTAGCAATTATGAATTGGGCTGCAATAAACATTCTGGTACAAATATCTTTGTTATGTTGTGATTTTTGGTCTTCTGGGTATATGCCCAGCAGAGGAATTACAGGATTGAATGGCAGATCTATTTTTAGATCTCTGAGTGTTCTCCATATATCTTTCCAAAATCGATAGTGATCAAAGCAGCATGGTATTGGCACAAAAACAAAGAAGTAGATATCTGGAACAGAATAGAGAACCAAGAGATGAATCCAGCTACTTACCATTATTTGATCTTTGACAAGCCAATTAAAAACATTCAGTGGGGAAAAGATTCCCTATTTAACAAATGGTGCTGGGTGAACTGGCTGGCAACCTGCAGAAGACTGAAATTGGACCCACACCTTTCACCATTAACTAAGATAGACTCTCATTGGATTAAAGATTTAAACTTAAGACATGAAACTATAAGAGTTTGAAATTTGATTCATCAATTCATGTAATGCTAGAATTAGAGAGGCCCAAGGAACAACCCAGTGCTCTGGTCTGAGATCCGGGTGTGGGCAGGCTGGGTTCCTTTCAAGGGCTCTGAGGGCAGAATCCATGCCAGGACTCTCTCCTCAGCTGGTAGAGCCTACCCCCCCCACCCCCGCTTCACCCTATGTCTTCACACTGTCTTCCTTCTGTGAGCATTTCTTTGTCCAGATTTCCTCCTTTTATCAAGACATCTGCCCTGTTGGATTAGGACCCACACTAATGACCTCACTTTAATTCTATTACCTTTATAATGACCAGATAAGGTCAATCTCCAAATCAGGTCACACTCTGAGGCATGGGGAGTTAGGACTTCAGTATATTTACACATTTTGGGGTGACACAATTCAACCCATAATACTTCTGACTTTATTCTTCATGGAGGGCCAAAAGGAGGTTTCCAGAGAAAGCAATGTAGTGTAAGAAGCCCTAATGGACTGGTGGTCAGCATCCTGCCAGCTGGTGACCACGGTGCCTGGGGCCATTGGGGTTGCTTACCCTTCTCCCCCAAGCGTGTGGTGAGCATTTGTGTGTTGACGCTTTTGTGCCTGCATCTCGCACCTGCCCCCAACACACGTAAATGTACGCATGTGCTTTCCACACAGCAGAGCCCTGTTAATTCACTGGAGCACATCCTAATAAAACCCCTGGCACATGGCATCTCCACTCTTAACCTTCACTTTGTACTTTCTAGTAGCTATTGCCATAGTGATTACAGATTCTCAAGATAATTTCTGCCTTTACATCAGTTGATACAGGGTCTGGTGGGCATGAAGCACCTTTACATTCATCATACAATTTTCCTTCCTTCGGACAATCTTAGGAATGGGGTAGGGTAGGGATTCTTAGTCCATGTTATTGCTGGGGCTGCTGAGGCTCATGGAGGTAGACTATCCTGACCTAGGGTTTGAGTCCAGGCCCCTGGGTACCTGTCCATTGGGGCTTTCTCTGAGATATCACTTTCTGTGATTACATGCCTTGTGGCATCTGCCTTTTAATAATTTTCTCTCCTTCTACCACCCACCCTGCTATGTCTAATTCCACCATCTTCAGTGAGTCCTGCTTCTCTTCCCCTTGTCACACAGTCCACATTGGGAGGCATTCCAGTGGTACTCTCTGGCCACGTGGGAGATGGGGCTGCTGGGAGTTGTTCAGCCATTGGGGGTTGTTTTCACCAGCTCCTTGCACCTGGGTCGGCAGGAGGGGTAGCCAGAGTTTCTAGGAAAGGTAGGGGTAGCTGAATGCATTTATCTCCATCTGCTTACTCCCTAGGCCCCAGCAGCCCTTGCCTGGATCAATCAGGCAGTCTTATAGTCAGCAGACACCTTCACTGGGACCTAGAAGACCAAGGGCGAGTTTTCCCTTCAAGTGTGGAGACTGCTGCTGAAATGCTCACTTTGTCTGATGTTCTTGAGGTCATTCTTATGTCTTCCACTGAAAGAAAATGAATGTGGACTTTCCCCCCATGTCCTCTGGTGTCTTCCAATGGCCTCATCTGATATATATGTCTTGTGAACATGAACGCCTCAAAACGAAGCCACTTATGGCAAGGGACTCTGCCCACAGTGCAACTGCTGACTCTGTGGAGTGAGAAGTACACATGTGGTTGCCTGAGGTGGGAAGATGACCTCATCTGTGGCCAGGCAGACCGAGACCTCATAAGACAGTGAATAGAAAAGGTAATGGACATGGACATGCCCTCAGGGGGGTCGAGCTGCCTGCAAAGCTCTGCTCTGGGAAGGCTGGGGCCTTCTGTCCACCAGCAATGCCATCAGAGGCTCTGCTCTAGGAATGCTGAAGCCTTCTGTCCACCAGCAGTACCATCAGAGGCTCTGCTCTAGGAATGCTAAGGCCTTATGTCCACCAGCATTACCACCTGCCAGAGAAGAGCAGGGACCTTCCTCCTGCTGGGTGGAGTCCCCAGGGAAATTCGGATGAGTTTGGTTTGGTTAGGGGATCGGTGTGCTGGTCTCCTGAGATGCTCTCTGTGCGTCTGCCCCCCTCCCTCTTACTGCCCCTGTGTGTGAATATATTTACATGGTTGGTGTGTGAAAGCCTCATGAATTCCACATTAAATGGCCATTGAGTCGTTAAGAGACCTCTCTTTGAACTTGACATGATACCGTCTACAAACTTGCCCGTTCCCCACTGAAGCCTTCTCTCTATCCTTGCTCTTTCTGCGTAGGCCTTGCCTCTGTCATCCTCCGGGGGTCCATCCCCCTCTCATCCAGATGGCTTCCCTGTCTCTCTGCCTGTTCCTGCCAGTCTTGTGTCCTCACTGCAGCCAGTTTGGTTCATGAGAAGACACAAGGCCTGTTGCCCACTCCAGCTTTATCTCAGGGCTCCGGCCACTGTCACCAGGATCAGCGCTAACTGAGCCAACCTCACTTTTGCATCCAGACTATTTATTCTGCCCTGAATACCCTTCCCTGCTGATTCTTTCCCCCATTTTGCCCCATTTTCTGGTGAATTCTACCTCTCCATCACTACACGGCTTTAACCTTGTAGCTGACATACCCCGGACTGGTGGGTGACTTGATTCTCCTAAGTATTCTGGTATCACGCACTTAATAGCCTGTTTACTAGACTGCTTCACTCCTTCAGAATGGGGATCCCCTGCTGTGTGTTATGTGTCCAGAGCCTGGCATATATATGTAGCAGGAATCTGTCAATATTACTGCAATCAGCAAATGCTCTGTCAGTGTCCCTGCTGGGACTCGGGTATTTCTGACCTAGGAAATGGTCCCCACTGGGAAGATTATCCTAAAACACAATTTCCCCAGTTGTTTTTCTGCTTAAAAGCATGCATTACGGGTATCACCAAGACCCCTGTGGCATGGAAATAACCCAGCCACTGAATGGACCTCTGGGTGCCCAGAGCACCTTACATAGCCCTTTTCCCATTAGCCTCTTTCTCTGATTAGACCCCAAATTATCCTTGGGGTCTTTTTGCCTGGAATAGGGCCTGGACTAAGTGGGTACTAAACAAATGTTTGCGTGAGTAAATTTCCAGAAGAGCCAGAGGGAGAGGAAAGACAAAACACCCTGTCTCGGTCCTCACATCTGCTGCCTGAAGAAGAAGAGGTCAGGAAGATGTGAGCCTTTGGGGAGCTTGTACAGTGTCTCTCCCGAGTCTGTGTGGTCACCTCTCTGCAAGGGAATGCCCTGGCAGGGTGTTCCCTGCAGAAACTCTGAGGCTCTGCTAAGGTGCTGCTGCTGTTGGAGTGCCGGGCATCAGGATCAAGGCAGGGAGTCAGAGCAAGGCCAGGCTGAGCTTAGTTGGGGTGGCCGAGGGGAGGCAGGGGCCTGCCTGAGAGGAGGAGGGAAGTGGCTCTACCATCTGGAGCTAGACAGGACAGAGAGTGAGAACAATCAATCAGTCTTTCCCCACCACCCTCACCTGTGCAACGAAGACCATGTTCCCCCAACTGGACTCCCTGGATATCTAGAATATGTGAGAATTGGAGGGAGACAGCAGGGCTGTCGACAAAGAGCATGGATTTTGATGTCAGATGATGTGAGTTCAAAAGCAGCCCTAAGAGGGATTTAACAACAAGGCAATTTTCTGCTCGCTCCCATGTTAATTACCTAAGTAATTAACTACCCCCATAAGGACAACAACCTGAGAGGGTGGCTTTGAGGGAGAAATGTGTGATGATGTCAAGCCCTGACCACAGTGTCCAGCAGAGCACCAGTGCTTAATACAGGGGACCTTATTCCTGTCTCATGATAGTGCAAGAGTTTTTATGTGAAGGAAAGAAACACCAAAACTTGGGGAAAATTTCCATCCACAGGCCAGTGAGCTGGGTGGGTTGAAAGGTTGAGGGTTTTCACATGCAGCTCATGGGATCTGCTGAGCAAGTCACACTTGGTTTCTGTGCTGATGCCACCTCTGGTTGGCCTCCCAACAGGTGAGATTCAGATGTGGGAAAGAAAAGATCATGACCCACAGCACGTCTAGTAGACACGCTGCTCCAGCCAGGAAGCCCTGGATGTTTGTGTTGGAGTGAGAGGTGGGGACAGAGCAGGGCTTTGGTTGTGCCAAGGCAGAGGCCCTGCATTTTAGGCAGGAGGGAGCTGGAGAATGTGTTGTGGTTTGTGCCATGTCGGGATTGTTCCCTGTCTCTCTGAGATAGCTCTGCCCTGCTTTAATGCTAAATAGAAAACTTTCTTTTCTACCCATTTTCTCTGTACTAGGTAAGCTGGAGGATAAAACTTAAAGTCACTGATAGATGCAAACTGGTATGAATCTAAGTCTGAGATAGAATTGAAATCAAGATATTGACCTTACAGCGTGTAGATGAAATGTTTGTTTTTAGCTCATATTGAGAGTAGATTGAGCATGAGCCCTCCTAGTTACAGAGGCAACTAATCCAAGGCAAATGTCCTTCCCCTAAGCCCTGAGGGGCCTTATGTCGGAGATGGAGGAAGAGCTGCTGCTTCAAGTACCACAGAGCCAAAGCTCCTAAAATTCTCCATGCCTGATAAAATTAATATCAATTGAAAGACATTGTATTCCAGAACCGTTTGGTAGTTCACCAGGGCAGTCATAAAAGGGGCAAGATATTTTTCTCTTCCTTTCTTTTTCACATGGGAAACTCAAATCAAACATCTCTTCTTTGAGATGGTCTTGTGATCCTCCCTGTGCTCCAAACAGCATCTTGTTCCTACTCATCTCCACCTTAGGACTCATCCTGCTATATTGTAATCGCCTGTTACCTGCCATCATCCCTTAGCGAGTAAGAGCAAGGTTTCACTCTTCTATTAATAGCTTCATAGAAAGTGAACCCATATCATTGAAAGTCACTCTGCCATGAGTTCAAGTCCAGCTCTGCAGCCACCAGCTGTGGGATCTTGTGTATGTTCCTCACCACTTGTATCAGTGGAACGTTAGAGAGAATAGTATAGACTTTGCAGAGTTGGGTTGAGAATGAAATGAAATACTTTAATGAAGCTTTTTGCATTGTGTCTGATTCATAGCAGTTTAGAAGCTTTGTGGTGTTATTGTTGTTGTTGTTGAATAAATGGATTCTTTGTCCTTCTAACTTCCTGGAAAATTAAAGGATCTTAGGGATCCAAGGGGGTTCTTTCCTTGGGACATGGTGGAAGGGTGCCTAATCCCCCCACTGGCAGTGCTTACATTGTGCTTTCTCAAAATTATTGGAATTAATTTACTTAGAGGTGATTTTTGTGATATTTGAAACATTAATTAAAAATAGGGTTCTGGCACAGATATAGTGAGAAAAAGTTAACTTCCTAAGTATCTGAACACCTAGGTTTCAGATATTTGTGAGTTTGGGAAAATCACTACTTATATCTGTGACTCAGTTTTCACGAGGTTAAACAGAAGTGGGGATTATCAATCAATAATTGCATAAAGATATCCTAAACATTTATTATGTTAAAGGAACTGTACTAATTACTGGAGTGGTGGGGGTGGTGATGCATTGAAAAGTCTAGATTATCCTGAATATTTTCTTCCAAATAGTCCATGTAGATTCTGCAATCCTATAAGTTTTCTAGGTTGATATTGCAATGGAATAAAGTAGCTTTCAGGAATTAAAGTTGCTAGCTAATTTCACAGCGCTTACTCTTATTATTTGTCAGTAAAGAAGAGTGTTTTCAGCCTCAGGGATCAAGTTAGGTTCTAGCATGGAAATATACATGCAGCTGCGAAGAAATTATACTATTAATGGCCCTTTTAGCTCCATTCATGCATGGAATTGAGGGAATAAAGTGGCTCTTTGCTTCAGATGTAGTGAGGCTTGCTATGAGTGTACCTTGTCGTGGTTCTTCATTCTGAAGGTTTCGTGAGTCATTGAGAGTCTATGATTAGGAACATGGTTAGCCGCTTTGCATTACAACAGTTCATTTGATAACTTATGCATGTGCTTCCAAGTTTGGAGAGGGGGAGAGCCTGGGGGATGTGCTAACAGCCTCATGCCAAGTGTGAGTAAAGAGGGAATGTGGTATTCGCCAGCCGTAATGAAACCAGAAGGGACACACCTTGGTGTTCTCTTTGCTGAGGGAGAAGCATTTGGAGGAGAAGTTAGATCTGCTCAGAGATCCCTGGTTCCCCCTTTGCAATAGTAGAAACCAGGTCTCACCATTCAGTATAGGGCTTGAGAGTCCCAAGAAAAGGACCACATCTTTCACCACACTGTCAGCACGCATGCAAGTTACGTTTCCCTTTAGATTCGGACTCAGCTGTCACGAGGTGATCCCCTATTGTGTGCTTGGGCCAGGCCCGATTAGACCGTGTAATTCCTTCCTTTCTGTGGTCCTTGGTTTCTCCATGTGTTGGGAGAGGGTTTGGACCCAAGCTCTGACACTCCATGCTCTCCTTAGGGCATGAGACTTGGAGTCCTTTGGGGACAGCTGGCCACTTGGACATTGGCAAAACCGTCCTAAGTGAGATAGTGAAGTCATCTTGGCTTTAGCTTCTACTTTCTGAGAAACTTCTAGAAAATCACCTTCTCTTTCTAGACTTCGGTTTCTGTATTTGAAAATAAAGTGTTTGGAATGAATTCCTTGAGTCTCCAGGTCTCGATTGGATACTCAATGGCTTGTGGTTGGGAATAGCTGAGAAGGTGCTGGATGGGTTCCCAACTAGCCTGAGAGAAACAGCTCACTGGACAAAAGAAGCAATGGCCACTGCGACTCATTTTCCAAGCATCAGAGAGTCTTCCTCTCTTTCTCTGTGGGTATTAAGTTTGCATACTGAAAAGTAAGATGTGCCCAGAGACAGCAGAGACCAGAATAAGAAGGATGCTGAAGGGAGCGGAGATACTAAATCTGCAGCCTGATAACAATCTGTGCCTGAAAATAGGAGACCAATTCCTAAGACAAAATCAGCAGAAAAATCTTGACAATCAGATAATCTGTCGCTATGACAATGGAGTTTAAAGTCCCCTAAATGAGCACAGTCCTCTGTGGGAGCAGGCGGAGCGCAGCAGCGGCGTGAGCAGCAATCACCCTGCTTCTGTGCTCTGGGAAGTATTTTGAGTCTGTCAGCCGACCATCCATCTGCTCTGCTTTCTTCCTTCCTGAAAAGTACATCTGCAAGAAAGCCCAGGGCTGAAGGCCAGAAGGGATATGCTGGAAGCTTCCAGGATTCCTTTCCACTTAGATGAGGGTCACCGATTTCTGAGAAGAGCTCCCCGTCCTTCCTGGGAGCAGCCATGGATGAAGGAGCAAATGCTTTTTGAAGCTTGGAGAGGCCCCCGTATAGACACTCTGCCAGAATGAGCTGCGCACGCACCTCCCTGCACTGCCCTGGGTAGGAAGGAAACTTTTCATCCTCCAAGAGCCTTCAGAGCCATCAGACAAACACAGGCCATTTGTAATTCCCACAGACGCATGGACTGTCACAGAAAGAGTGCAGCCTCCGGCCGAGCGGGACCTGAGACTTACTTTCCCTTTCATTTGCCTATTTTCCTCATTCACCAAGGAAGGTTTTGTCAGACACTTACTATGTGACACTGCCACCCTCTGTACTCTGATCCTCCCCACTGTTAGAATGTAAGTTCCAGGAGAACCACTATTTTGTTGGTGTCGTGGAGAGTGATTATCAAGTGGCTATCGATATGCCTGTCACGCAGTAGATATTCATATTTAGAAGGACCAGGCAGGCGACTGAAGGACTCGCTGCCTCTTGAGGGCCTTGCATGCAAGAGGCAGTCAGTGTGATGTGGGGAGTGTGCATGGAGACTTGAGGATTCTGCTCTTCCCTGGGTCTTTTCAGTTTCTTCTGAGTGTCCTATTGGAGCTGGGCACCATGCCCTGAGCAACCCTGGCCAGGCAGAACAGGCCCTGAGGGAAGGGCCTACAAGGGATCTTGCTTGTGGAGGGCGCGAGAGTCTTGTTGCTGGAGATGGGGAAGAGAAGTTTTGGGCAGAGGCGGAGCCACTCAAAACTAGCAGAAGAGGGTTTACAGTTCTGCTGTGCGGCTCCCCCCACTAGAACCAGGAGAGTATGTTTCCTTTCAACATAAGCAGGAACTTGCCAACAATCAGATCTCTAAAGTAGTCAGTGAGTTACTTTTTATTAGGGGTTCAGGCAGCTACTGGAGAAGATGTGGTGGAAATAATTTGGGTGTTCAGGGAAGATAGAACTAGATCAGAGATTCTAGAATCAGTTCCCTGCATGCAGGTTCTGTGGGGTGCTGTGTGGCTATCACCCGGGGAAACTGAGGCTGGAGGGAAGGTCTCTCTCCCATGCTCCTCCAGCATGTGTCAGAGGTGGGTAATATTTCAATGGTACCAAAGATTCTTCTGACTGTTTTTTATTTTAATTACTGAGCCAGATGTTAGTAAGGTTCCTTTCAGATTCTGTGTCTCATCATAACACTGACTTTCAGCCAGACTATGCTAGAATTTGGTGTTGATATATAGAAAGTTAAGGCTGGATGAGATCTTTAATAAAATTTCTAGAAGTGATTCTTAACCATTTGGGGCATCTTTGGACCACTTTAAAATTTTGCAGAAGCTGTTTTCCAGGAAAATGGACATATTTATACCCTCACACTATGAAATGTCTGCAAGAGGGTTCACAGAGTTGCATTTTCCATGAATCCTGTTGAGGAATCCTGCATCAGGCTGCAGGCTCCAGGTTTGAATTACTTGGTTTAGTCCTAGTAGGAATTTTGCAACTTGGGGAGGGAGGGCTGAGAGGCAGAATGTGGGAGGGGAAGTTCCAGAGCCCGGAGTCGGAAGGGATTTACTTAAGTTCTGGCTCTGCCTTTCTGCTGTGCTTCCAGAACCCTGAAGACAAGATTTACATAGTAGGCTAGGACTAAAACATTGAAATAACATAAAGAATACCTCTTTGCATCTTCCTAAAATAGAGATAGGAAAAGACAAATGGTAAAACAGAAAATAGAAGCAGAGCTATAGAAACTGGGTGGATAAGAGGCCGGAGAAAAAGAGCAGAAGCCATGTAATCAAACAGAAATGCAACTCTCACGTCCAATAGCTTTGATCAGAACCTCTGAGTTTATGGCCAAGGCCAGGGCAGCGTGGCAGGGGTCTGCACCGCCGGCACCCTGCTGGTGCACTCTACCCTTTCAGGACTCCTTGGCTTCTACCTGTGTCATGTTATGGGCCAGTTTGTATCGGTATCTTTGGCGAGAAAATGAAATGGATCCTATTTAATAGGGCAATTTTGAGCCTGCTGGGGTAGATATCAGGATACCTGAAATTGACAGTGGGAAGTGAGACCAGAAAGCTCTGAAGACCAATCAGTCTACTGAAGGTTGAGGTGTATGAGTTCCTTGGTTATGCTGAGCTGAGAAGCTTCTCTTGAACACAATCTCTGAATCTCTATAGCATTGCAGTGGTTGCAGAAGTGAAAGTTGCCTGAAAACAGGTCCCAGAGTTAATAAGACAGGACATTTCAAAACTACAAGCCTTAGTGTTCTTTGTTTATATAATATAGATCATCCTAACTGTCATGCTTATGCTTGTGTGGAGATGTTAAAGAAGATTACAGGGGCACAATTGTCTTGTAAGCATCCTGTTTATAGAGCATATAGTCTTTCTTTTATTATTAAAGTTGAGTGCACTGGGTAGAGTCTGGTGTTCTTAGTACTTTGCATGTAAATAAGAGTTACTTTTCTAGAGAATTATTTTGCCATTCTTTTTCTGCATATTATTTACATCTGTTATTATGTGGAGATTTTGGAATAAGATGGATCAGATTTCAAGTTTTTGACACTCATTATCAGAGCAACCACTTCAAATGTTTTGAAGCATTTGATTTCCCTAACCCACAGTGTTCTCTGGGACTATAAATGATTCCTGCTTGAAACGGTTGCAATGAAAACCAAATAAGGATGAGTATAAGAGAGCTCAACAGAAGTGATTTATGATATGTGTGTGTGTGTGTAGAAATTTTCCTTTGGAAATTTTTATCTGATTTTATTTATATTTATTGTAGTAATAATGATAATGATAGCTAACATTGTATACTACTTCTAGTATTAAGTATAGCTTCATTTATATTAACTCACTGAATTATTTACAACATTGTAAAGTAGCCAAAGTACAGAAAAAAAACAAACTGCCCAAGATCCCACTTTTGGTAATCAGTACAGGACAGTTCTCAGAGTGACCTTAGACCCCCTTTCTTGTGAGAATAACTATAGACTGGGCTGGTAATGCAACGTCCTGATACAGGGCAGGGCTGGCTGAACAAAGTGGGTTTGTTCCTCTCTCCCCTGAAATGGGGTCTTCTTGAGTGCTTTGGCTCATGAAGCTTTGAGGCATAAAACCTGGGTGGGCTATGTTCCAGAGTCCCTTAGCTTCAGTGCACGTGGGGCATGTACGGATGAAAGTCCAACTGCCTTGAGCGGCTTTCCTGAGCTTTAGGCAACCAGCATTATGAATTTAGGCAACCAGCATTATGAGGCCTCTGTTGTCTTTTGCTTCCTGTCTAGAAGGAATAAACCTGCTTCATGTGACTTGTCTGTGTGAGTGAGACAAGTTGGTAACCAGTGCATGGTGAACCTATTACCCTTCATGAGTGGCCGAGTAGGATTTCAACCCTAGTGAGAGAGGATAGCCGAGAAGGGTGAGGTCTAGGAGAACAGGTCTTCTCAAGGAGACCACAAGGATACACATGCAGGGTCCTCTCCATGGTGACTCAGCTCTTGAGAATTTGTAAACTTAACTTCCTGAAACTTGGAAATTTCCAAGTTCTGAGAAATCCTGTAGTTTTGTAGGGGCGGGAATAGCATCTCCCGCTTGATTCAAACTGGCCAATGAGAAGGGTACCTGTGGGGTGGATCTTTTTGACTGTCAATAAAAAGGGAAAGACCAAGGCAGTTGGGGAGCGCGGCCATTTGGAATTCTTCGATGCCATAAGCTCCGGCTGGTGAATAAAGCCCTTCCTCTTATAAACGTGGTGTTTGGGTGCTCTTTCTCTCTTTTGGGCCTTGTCTTCCTGCAACACTAGAAACAGTTTGCCCTTTTAACACCATACCACACAAGCTGTCATATGCCAAATCCGATGTCTCCCTCCCCCACAGTGTGTGAGTGAGGAGTCAGAGAGCTTGGTCACTCCCACCACCTCCCTGCCTTGGTTGTTGTTCTATCGTCTTTTTCTTTTCTTTTGGCTTAAGGTTTTGGCTTAAGCTGTGGGCAATATTAAAAAATGTGTGCATTAACCTCCCAGAAAGTAATTTTTTAATTATTTCTTATTTAAAAAATTATTGAATTTTTTAATTGTTTCAATGCACATCTTTTTTTTTTTTTTTTTTTGAGACAGAGTCTCACTTTGTTGCCCTCTATAGAGTGCTGTGGCATTATAGTTCACAGCAACCTCAAACCCTTGGGCTTAAGTGATTCCCTTGCCTCAGACTCCCTCTCTACGATGCTTCATTCATACAGGTGCCCGCCACAATGCCCAGCTATTTTTTGCCTGTGGTTGTCATTGTTGTTTGGCAGGCCTGAGCTGGGTTCGAACCCATCGGGTCCTTAGCCGCTGAGCTACAGGCACCGAACCAAATGCACACATTTTTTAATATTTAATGCTGTGGTCCGTTGCCTGTAGCATTAAGACTCATTTTTAAAGTCCGTGCCCCTGACTGCTGCTGCGAAGTACAGCAGAGAAACTTGGCTTTGATATGTCGATACCTTGATAACCAAGTTGCCAATGGGTCCAGGCCTAATTGTGATTCCCAAAGCTTTACTTCTTTGTTCTTATTCCTCCAAAGATGAAGGATAAAAATCTATGAATAAATTCAATTTTGGTTGGCACTGGGTCAGTTTGTATCAATATTATTTTATTTAGCTTTATGGGAAGACTACAAAAAACTTTCAAAGTCTCTCCTAAAAGATCCCATGATTCTGCTGTGTTTTATTTCTGCTGAATGTTTGTTTTGGTGATGATAATGGCATCTATCATTTGTTTTTGGTGCAATTTTGTATATTTTGACTTAAACATTCTATGTTGATGTTTTAATTCTTGTGATTCTTCTGGTAGTAACAACCTGGAAATCCTTACAGGCTGACATTACCAGGAAAGGTCTTGGGAGATCAGGTGCAAGGCTGTGTCCATGGCTTCCTCTTCATTTGTTGTTCTGATGAGGTTGAATTTGCTGACACCTGACTCTGGCTTGGTGCCTACTCTGGGTTGGCATCCAGGGTGGGGAAGACAGGAGCCTGGCAGCAGAGGCAGAAGCTTGTGGGCACAACGAGAAGCTTGGAGAAGATGAACCAGAGAATCCTTGCCTGGGCACATGCAGAGTTCTGAAATACCTGGGAGACACATTTCTAGCAAATGGACTAGTAGGCCTTAAATTATTATAATGCACATTTTAAACATGGTACTGTTTAAAGGGAAGGATGATTGGCAGAACAGACTTACACAATTGTAATTGTCAGGGAACACCATAACAGTACCCATAATGAGCTCATTTTAATCTTCATTCATAAGTACTATATAACTGGAAAATTAATAATTACTGGTTGTTCAAGGCAAACCCAACATTGCATCAAAAAAAGAAAAGAAAACCAAGATGAACAATGGAGCAAGTTCAAGGTACATAAGATGCTTAAAGACAAACACACAAAAATCTACTTGTTATCTTTATATCTGACAGCATATTGTATCAAATATAAAACAATATAAAAAATCAAGCAGTCAGAAAATAAGAAATAGATGTGGGAAATCAAAAAACTATGATGCTGCAAACAAATGTCATTGGATAATCTATATAAGGATGTAGATAGAACTGAAAACCAATCACAAAGATGAAGTAAGTAAACAGTCCAAGGGAGAGCACAAGGAAAGTGAATTAAGAAACATGAAGGCTAAATCCAAGGATTCAATCTGCACCAAATTGGAATTCTGTAAGGAGAAAATAAAACAATGTAGAAAATAAAGTAAAGGAAGAAAACAGGGAAGATCACTGTCTGACTTGGGAGATTCAAGTTTTCATGTGCAAAGGCTGACTGAGAGCTGAGCTGGATTAAAAGAAAATAGGTATGTCCTGGATAAATGAAAAATACATATTTCAGAAATTCTAGGATAGAAAGAAAATCTTACCGGCTCTACGAGAGAACAATACATGTTATCTGTAAAGAGATAAGCATTATCCCAACATCTTACCCGCTCTAAGAGAGAACAATATGTGTTATCTGTAAAGAGATAAGCATTCTCCCACCATAAATTGTTTTTATTAGCGGCTTTAGGCGAGAGCATTGTCTTTAAAGTACTGAAAGAAAATAGTTTTGAATCTAGAATTCTATATCCAGAGCAAACGTCCATCAAGTTAAAGTCAAAATACAATGCCTCTAGACATACCTGATTTTGTTAGGTTAGGCAGTTCGTTAGACAAGAGCAGGTAGGTGGTGGGTGTGGTCAGGCTAACGTGGACTGGCATGGGGCAGGCTGCCTGGGCTATTGTGGGGGTGGGGCTAATTGCTAATGGAGGCTATGCAGGTGCAAGACCTTGCAGGTAGGTTGTTCTAGGGAGCTGGTTGTTTTGGGAGAACTGAAGAATGTCCTTGGGACTTCCTGATGTATCTATCTATCTTCCTGACAGGTAGAGACAAACTTGTGGGAACATGTTATGGGAATGGAGTTGGTCAAGATTGTGGGAAATTTTTTAGAGGCCCCTGACACCCCTTAGAAGTTGTGTATAAAATCCAGCATGGCGCCCTCCATGATGCCTGCAGTCTTAAAGACAAGGCCAGGCCTGCTATCCAGGTTATTAAAAATAAACTTTCCCTTGCTTGCTAAAACTCTACTTGTTCTCTTTAATCACTTCGTCAACTACCTCAAGCTGTCACCCCACTGCCCTAACAATTTCCGAGTCTAGCTCTCGCCTGGCCTATAAGAAAAAAAAATTAGTTTAGGAGATACTTTAGCAGAATAAAAAAGGAATCCACAAAGGAGAGTGTCAAGGGATATAAAAAAGAGGGCATTATTGCCTGGCCTGAATAAGTAAAAAAAAAAACTACAGTGAAATGGAAAAAGATTTCATTAGACTTTGTTGCTTGGAAAATTCTCTGTTGTACAACACAGGACTTCTTTTCCTTTACAAGCCCAATCATATTACTTGGTTCTTTCTGTTTTAAAATAACCTATAGACTCAATAAGGAAGACTTACAGAAGTTACAGAACGGGGGTTAAATGTTACCAAAACTTGGCAAAGTATAAAGAATACTTAATGAATACAAGGAGGAGAAAGAGATATTAAACTTGAATAAATGTGCTCATTTCTTCATCATTAATATACATATTTTAGATTAGAAATTCTAAAAGTTCTATCTAAAATTGACCAAGGAAAGAAGAGAGATTTTTAATTATATTAAGTCCCAAGAAGAATTTAACTACAGGCTGTTAATGGGGACTCCCTTTAGGAAGTAAGATTGGGTGTTAAGAAAGCACAGGCATCTTTCTTTTCATATTCCTCTGATAACATAAACATTATTCAATACAAAACAATCTTGTTTTTCCTTTTGTAAAGTCCTGGGCTGGTGAAGCCTGATCTTAGGATTTAAATTTCCCCAAACACCTCATTATTTATCACCAACCTACATCACACCACTCTCCATGTTTGGAGCCCTCAGAAATCAATATCAAGTCTCCCTCACCTTTTCTCTTCCACTTCCAACTATCTTTGGAAGCATTCTAAAGTTTCTCTGTTCTTCCTAAGTAAAATTTCTGTTTGTTACCCTGAAAAAAAAAAAAAAGAAGAGAAATCAAAATCAACATTTTTTTTTTTTTTTTTACCCAACAAAGAGCAAAACCTACAAGTTAGATCTCATCTTAGTTTGGTTTCCTTTTCCTATGAATATGTGTGAGTATTATACAAACGAGGCCTTTAACTATCAAATACTTGTATTTCCAGGAGATATACAAGATATACAAAATTCTTGGCGAAAGGCCAGTTATAGGATTTCTAATATCTGGGTGAAAGTAATCACAAAGCTGCCCCATGTAATTAAGGAGATGGCTATGAACTTGGCAGAACTGAGCAAACAGCTCATGTATCACACACCTTCCTACCGAATTCCCATCAAGTCTGCTGTCTTGGACATTCTTCAGGGTGCTCACCTCAGGTTTGCTAGAGCCCTCCCACACAGGCAGGATCACTCATTTTTTTTTTTTTTTTTTAAAGAGGGTCATTTATTTAGGATGCCAGAGAAAAAGAGGCATTAGCAAACTAATGAGTTATCTGTGTACTTTGCATACAGACTGGAAGATTAATCTTTGTTAACTGCTTGTTTAATGTTATAGTTAATAATTAGTTACCTTGTGCCCTAGAACATTCATCATTTCATTGAACGCTAAGGTTTATGTTGTATGCTTTTTCTCACCTTTAAAGGTAGCTGTTTATCTTTTGCTTAGGTTGATTTTGCATTAAAAAAAGAAAAAGGTTAGATGATTAGTGAAAGAACTATTGGTGTGGAGGGGTAGATTTCCACATAAAATATTTTTGCTCCTAACCGTTTCAATAAAGGCAACTACGATTAACAGAAGAAAGATAGTGTAAAAAAGCACTCCGGGCTGAGAATCAGTCCTAGGTTCCAGGCTTGCCTCTTGGCACTGTGTTATCAAGCAAGGAACACTTTTCTCAGTTTCCATCCCTGTAAAATGAGGGGATTGTACTTGAAGGTCCTGGAAGACGCTGCGGTTTTTACACTGTATAATTGTATATGATAAGTCAGAAATCAACATTATTCTTAGAGCATCTTTCTTTTGACAAAAAAATAGCTTGCCGGTAGCTGCCTGCTTTAACAGTATTCAGCAGAATATTAGTTCTGTGTCTACAATATCTTCAATCTCAACCCAACCTGCCTTTTTTCATCATCAGACGTAACTATAGAAACCACATCGGCAGCTATTGTAAAGAGCCTTTAATATTTTTCTTTTCTTTTCTTTTCTTTTTTTATTGTTGGGGATTCATTGAGGGTACAATAAGCCAGTTACACTGATTGCAATTGTTAGGTAAAGTCCCTCTTGCAATCATGTCTTGCCCCCATAAAGTATGACACACACTAAGGCCCCACCCCCTTCCTCCATCCCTCTTTCTGCTTCCCCCCCATAACCATAATTGTCATTAATTGTCCTCATATCAAGATTGAGTACATAGGATTCATGCTTCTCCATTCTTGTGATGCTTTACTAAGAATAATGTCTTCCACGTCCATCCAGGTTAATACGAAGGATGTAAAGTCTCCATTTTTTTTAATGGCTGAATAGTATTCCATGGTATACATATACCACAGCTTGTTAATCCATTCCTGGGTTGGTGGGCATTTAGGCTGTTTCCACATTTTGGCGATTGTAAATTGAGCTGCAATAAACAGTCTAGTACAAGTGTCCTTATGATAAAAGGATTTTTTTCCTTCTGGGTAGATGCCCAGTAATGGGATTGCACGATCAAATGGGAGGTCTAGCTTGAGTGCTTTGAGGTTTCTCCATACTTCCTTCCAGAAAGGTTGTACTAGTTTGCAGTCCCACCAGCAGTGTAAAAATGTTCCCTTCTCTCCACATCCATGCCAGCATCTGCAGTTTTGAGATTTTGTGATGTGGGCCATTCTCACTGGGGTTAGATGATATCTCAGGGTTATTTTGATTTGCATTTCTCTAATATATAGAGATGATGAACATTTTTTCATGTGTTTGTTAGCCATTCGTCTGTCATCTTTAGAGAAAGTTCTATTCATGTCTCTTGCCCATTGATATATGGGATTGTTGGCTTTTTTTCATGTAGATTAATTTGAGTTCTCTATAGATCCTAGTTATCAAGCTTTTGTCTGATTGAAAATATGCAAATATCCTTTCCCATTGTGTAGGTTGTCTCTTTGCTTTGGTTATTGTCTCCTTAGCTGTACAGAAGCTTTTCAGTTTAATGAAGTCCCATTTGTTTATTTTTGTTGTTGCAATTGCCATGGCAGTCTTCTTCATGAAGTCTTTCCCCAGGCCAATATCTTCCAGTGTTTTTCCTATGCTTTCTTGGAGGATTTTTATTGTTTCATGCCTTAAATGTAAGTCCTTTATCCATCTTGAATCAATTTTTGTGAGTGGGGAAAGGTGTGGGTCCAGTTTCAGTCTTTTACATGTAGACATCCAGTTCTCCCAACACCATTTATTGAATAGGGAGTCTTTCCCCCAAGGTAAGTTCTTGTTTGGTTTATCGAAGATTAGGTGGTTGTAAGATGTTAGTTTCATTTCTTGGTGTTCAATTCGATTCCAAGTGTCTATGTCTCTGTTTTTGTGCCAGTACCATGCTGTCTTGACCACTATGGCTTTGTAGTACAGACTAAAATCTGGTATGCTGATGCCCCCAGCTTTATTTTTATTACTAAGAACTGCCTTAGCTATACGGGTTTTTTTCTGGTTCCATACAAAACGCAGAATCATTTTTTCCAAATCTTGAAAGTACGATGTAGGTATTTTGATAGGAATGGCATTGAATAGGTAGATTGCTTTGGGAAGTATAGACATTTTAACAATATTGATTCTTCCCATCCATGAGCATGGTATGTTCTTCCATTTGTTAATATGCTCTGCTGTTTCCTTTCTGAGGATTTCATAGTTTTCTTTATAGAGGTCCTTCACCTCCTTCGTTAGGTATATTCCTAGGTATTTCATTTTCTTTGAAACTATGGTGAAGGGAGTTGTGTCCTTAATTAGCTTCTCATCTTGACTGTTATTGGTGTATACAAAGGCTACTGACTTGTGGACATTGATTTTATATCCTGAAACATTACTGTATTTTTTGATGACTTCTAGGAGTCTTGTGGTTGAGTCTTTGGGGTTCTCTAAGTATAAGATCATGTCGTCAGCAAAGATGGAGAGTTTGACCTCCTCTGCTCCCATTTGGATTCCCTTTATTTCCTTGTCTTGCCTAATTGTATTGGCTAGAACTTCCAGCACTATGTTGAATAGTAAAGGTGACAGAGGACAACCTTGTCTGGTTCCAGTTCTAAGAGGAAAAGTTTTCAGTTTTACTCCATTTAGTAAAATATTGGCTGTGGGTTTGTCATAGATAGCTTCAATCAGTTTTAGAAATGTGCCACCTATGCCTATACTCTTCAGTGTTCTAATTAGAAAAGGATGCTGGATTTTATCAAATGCTTTTTCTGCATCTATTGAGAGGATCATGTGATCTTTATTTTTGCCTCTGTTAATATGGTGGATAAACATTTATGGACTTGCGTATGTTAAACCAGCCTTGCATCCCTGGGATGAAGCCTACTTGATCATGATGAATGACTTTTTTGATGATAAGCTGTAATCTATTGGCTAGGATTTTGTTGAGAATTTTTGCATCTATATTCATGAGTGAGATTGGTCTGAAATTCTCCTTTTTGTTTGGTCTTTTCCTGGTTTTGGTATCAGGGTGATGTTTGCTTCATAGAATGTGTTGGGGAAGATTCCTTCTTCCTCAGTTTTTTGGAATAATTTCTGCAGTACAGGAAAAAGCTCTTCCTTGAAGGTTTGATAGAATTCTGGAGTGAAGCCATCTGGACCAGGGCATTTTTTAGTTGGAAGCTTTTTTATTGTTTCTTTGATCTCAGTGCTTGAAATTGGTCTGTTCAGGAGGTGTATTTCTTCCTGGCTAAGTCTAGGGAGAGGGTGTGATTCCAAATATTGATCCATTTCCTTCACATTGTCAAATTTCTGGGCATAGAGTTTCTGGTAGTATTCAGAGATGATCTCTTGTATCTCTGTGAGATCAGTTGTTATTTCCCCTTTATCATTTCTGATTGAGGTTACTAGAGATTTTACTTTTCTATTTCTTGTTAGTCTGGCCAATGGTTTATCTATTTTATTTATTTTTTCAAAAAACCAACTCCTTGTTTCATTAATTTTCTGAATGATTCTTTTGTTTTCAATTTCATTGATCTCTGATTTTGGATATTTCTTTTCTTCTACTGAGTTTAGGCTTAGATTGTTCTTCTTTTTCCAATTCCATAAGATCTCTTGTGAGATTGTTGATGTGCTCTCTTTCTGTTTTTCGAATGTAGGCATCTAAAGCGATGAATTTTCCTCTCAAAACTGCTTTTGCAGTATCCCACAGGTTTTGGTAGCTTGTGTCTTCATTGTTGTTATGCTGAAGGAAGTTAATGATTTCCTGTTTTATTTCTTCCTTCACCCATCTGTTATTCAACAGAAGATTGTTTAATTTCCATGCCTTTGGGTGGGGTTGAGCATTTTTGTTAGAGTTGAGTTCCACCTTTAGTGCCTTATGGTCTGAAAAGATACAAGGTAAAATTTCAATTCTTTTGATTCTGTTGATATTTGTTTTGTGTCCCAGGATATGATCAATTTTGGAGAATGTTCCATGGGGTGATGAGAAGAATGTATATGCTTTATCTTTGGGATGGAGTGTTCTATATACGTCTATCAAGCACAGTTGTTCTAGGGTCTCATTTAAATCTCTTAAATCCTTGTTTAATTTCTGTTTAGAGGATCTGTCCAGCTCTGTAAGAGGAGTGTTAAGGTCCCCTGTTATGGTATTATCAGATATCATATTGCTCAGACTGAGTAAGGTCTGTTTCAAGAATCTGGGAGCATTTAAATTGGGTGCATAAATATTTAGAATTGAAATGTCTTCTTGTTGTATTTTTCCCTTGACCAATATAAAGTGACCATCTTTGTCTTTTTTGACTTTAGTTGCTTTAAATCCACATGTATCTGAAAATAAGATTGCAACTCCTCTTTTCTTCTGAATTCCATTTGCCTGAAAAATTGTCTTCCAACCCTTGACTCGGAGCTTTAATTTGTCTTTTGAAGCCAGGTGTGTTTCTTGCAGACAGCAAATGGATGGCTTGTGTTTTTTAATCCAGTCAGCCAATCTATGTCTCTTCAGTGGGGAATTCAAGCCATTAACATTTATTGAGATAATTGATAAGTGTGGTAGTATTCTATTCATCTTATTTTGTGAGAGTCCATTGCTTAGTTTTATCTTTTGCGTCAGTGTGGAGGTTAGGTTCTGTCCTTTGATTTCTGAGTTCTTACTTTGCTGCTGATCCATTGTTGTGGTCAGTGTGCAGAACAGGTTGAAGTATTTCCTGTAGAGCTGGTCTTGTTGTGGCGAATTTCCTCAGTGTTTCTATATCCGTAAATGATTTGATTTCTCTGTCAATTTTTAAGCTTAGCTTAGCGGGGTACAGAATGCTGGGCTGGAAATTGTTCTGTTTAAGTAGATTAAAGGTAGATGACCATTGTCTTTTTGCTTCGAAAGTTTCATTAGAGAAGTCTGCGGTCACTCTGATGGATTTGCCCCTGTAGGTCAACTGGCGCTTACTCCTGGCAGCTTGCAGAATCTTTTCTTTTGTCTTGACTTTGGACAGGTTCATCACAATGTGTCTTGGAGAAGCTCGGTTAGAGTTGAGGCGACCTGGGGTCCGATAGCCCTCTGAAAGCAGTGTGTCAGAATCTTTGGTGATGTTTGGGAAATTTTCTTTTATAATATTCTCTAGTATGGCTTCCATTCCTCTGGGGCATTCTTCTTCCCCTTCTGGAATTCCTATAACTCGTATGTTGGAACGCTTCATAAAGTCCCATAATTCTGACAGTGAACGTTCTGCTTTCTCTCTCTTCTTTTCTGCCCCTTTTACTGCCTGAGTTATCTCAAGAACTTTGTCTTCTACCTCTGAAATTCTTTCTTCTGCATGGTCTAACCTTTTGATGATACTTTCCATTGCATCTTTAAGTTCCCTAATTGACTGTTTCAGTTCCTTCAGGTCTGCTATATCCTTTTTATATTCTTCATATCGTTCATCTCTTATTTGATTCTGTTTTTGGATTTCCTTTTGGTTATTTTCCGCTTTAATAGCAGTTTCCTTCATTGTTTCCATCATTTCTTTCATTGTTTTTAACATGTGTATTCTAAATTCCCTTTCTGTCATTCCTAACATTTCTTTATTGGTGGAATCATCTGCAGTAGCTACCTCATGGTCCCTTGGTGGGGTTGTTCTAGACTGGTTCTTCATGTTGCCTGGAGTTTTCTGCTGATTCTTCCTCATGAGTGATTTCTTTTATTTGTTTCCTTGCCCTAATTTTCCTTTCACTTCCTCTTGCTCTTTAAGTTCTTGTGCCTGTGGACTAAGGGTTACAGGACCAGAAGGGTGAGAAGGTTGAAGAGCAAAAAAGGGATGAAAGAAAGGAGGATTGAGTGATAAGAAAAAAAAGAAAGATAGAGAAAGGAGAGGGGGTGTGTATAAGGAATATTGACAAAAAGAAGAAAGGCACAGAAATAGGGAGACAGGGCAATATAGGTGTACAGTAGGGTACTTTCACACAACCTTAAAAAACCCCATCTTCTGGGGGTGCCCAGTTGCGTGGTTCCCTTGAGGTCAGCAGCTCTTTGCTAACCTGATCAGACACAGTACCCCACCTCCACCACGTAAAAAGGAAAGACAAAAATGCTATAAATCCAACCAAAACAAGCAAACAGAAAACTTTACGGGGATAAAATTGGGTGAAAAACCAAATGATAGCGGTAGAAACACTAGCAAAAATGAAGTTCTAGTTATTAAAAAAGGCAGCAATGGGAAATTATAATTAAACTAGAAAAATTGAGAAAGAAAAAGGGATCTGTATGGAAAAGATTGAAATTAAAAAACAAAAGATCATCAACAGCGTCAAAATAAACAAAAAAAAAAACCAACCAAACAAAAAAGAAAAGAAATAAAAACACAACCAAAAACAAAGCAGTTTGTATATGTTATTGAATATTGTCTGGGCAACACGTGGTCTTCTGGGGTATGAGATGTTAATCAGAGTTCTGATACGACTGGAGGCTGCTGATTTCTCAAACCCCAGCAGGTAGACACCCCAAAGCTCTCTTCAGCCCACTTAAAAAGCACTTTGAACTTGTAAACTTGCAGAGCAGAAGCTTTCCCAGCTTTCTTGCTGGAATCACTGCTGAAGTGGCTATCCACTTACCCAGTGTGCCAAAACCGGTCTCACTCTGCCCCTGAGGGTTAGGGCTGCAAGGCGGCTCAGACCCCACCCTTAGGCTACTTGGTTGCTGGGTTACCAGCTCCCACCCGTTTCTAGCTCTGCGACCCTGAGGGCGGAGCTTGCCGGGGCAGATCACTGACAATGGTTCCATGTGACCCATCGCCAAACACTATTAGCTCCGTCTGGCTCAGCAGCTGAGACTGGGGCCCTAGTCAACGGCCAAAGTTCTCCGCACTCCCGCTCAGGCCCTCCCCAAGGCAGTTCTACTCAGTGCCAAGTCCAAGGACACCAAAACATTTCACAATAAGGCCTTTCTGGCTTGCAGTCTCACTGCTACTGAACTTACAGTTGCGGGCGGGTTTAGACGGATTGAACACACGCGACCACTTGCCGGTTTTCCACTGTTTTAGTCCTCCTCTTGGGGTCCAGAAGTCTCTCGCTGACTCCCTGTATCCTCATAGGAGTGATGATAGGCAGTTCCCACCAGCCAGAGATGCCTGGAGTCCTATCTCCCCAGACTCACGGTGCCCAGATGCAAGGAAGCTGTTACTCGGCCGCCATCTTGCTCCGCCTCCTTTCTTTTCTTTTTTTATTTTTTATTAAAGGACTTTAGAAGACACCGGCAAGAAAGGAGGTGGAGGAATAAACAATAACTTTGCCTTTCGCTGCTTCCCCTTTTAGCAGTCTGGCCACAGCCGCAACATAATTTAAAGTTACCAGTGTTCCTGCGGTTCCTTTCAGGTGGATTAGGATTCAGTGCAGGGAACAGGACTCACAGGAAGCTGGGTGATGCCCCAGTCATACTGATGCCTTTACTATTATGCAAACTTGGGCAAGTCATACCAACTCTCTTTTTCGGTTTGGTTTTTGAAAGTAAAGGCAAAGAGACACAGATGATGGAATGAAAAAAGCAGGAGGTTAGAACACTGGACGCTTGTGGCTCCGCCACCAGCTGGCGGAGGGCTCACCATCCTCATCCCTGCGATAGTAAGATGACCCCAGAGCAGCCATTTAAAAAATTATGAGAACCTACTGTTTTTGGCTCCCCAATATAAGAAATACATAAACGTGCAGCTGCTGTCAGTGGGTCAGAGACGCGGACCTGGACTTCTATCATTCTTGCTCCTTTTTTTTGCCCCTCCCAGTAACTCTTTAAGCCTTTCTGAGGACCTAGGAGTGCAGATGGAAGCCTCATTCTGGAAGGCTCTTCCATGCCAGCTCCTGACAACACATTGATGGGGACAACAGGATGGAGGTCTATACACCTCTGCAGCTTGACCCAGAAGGCCCTGAGAGTTACCCGGGCTCCTGCAGCAGGGGAGTGTAGGTGTTTCTGCTGGAAGGTAAGGGTAGCCTCGGAAAGCACTCCATGTTCTACAAACTGGGCATTGCAAACAAGGGGTGGGTTATCCATCTCTGTTACCATAACACGAGAAAGAACAGTAACAACTTCCATAAAAATATTAGCCTGCAAAAAACAACAGAAACACGGGTTTAAATTTTAATAAATAAGAAACCACTTCAGTAAATGTAGAATTGTTCCTTTTAAAAAAGGTGACAGCTCCTGATGGAAGGGAGGGTACGGCAAGGCAGGGCTGCTGCTCTTTGGAGACAGAGCGGAGTGCCCACAGATCAGGCAGAGTGATGGAGCCTCAAGTGACAGAACATGAGGCCAAATAGGACCCAGAAGAAGAGAGTGGATGTGGCCACGGCAGAGCACTGTCACTCCACCCTGCCCCATAGCATCCTTTGAATTCAGCTGCTGTTATTTGTAGCACAAGACATTGGTATGCTGGGAAAAATTGCTGTGGTGACTTCTGCACTATCCTGACCTAGTTTACTGACCGTGTACGAGCTCATGTGCATACTCAGCGTGTGCTGCAGCAGAGGGCCTGGACTGCGGAGTGCTCTGTCTCCCCTGGGCCTGCCTGGATCACTGATGCACAAGACACAAGACAGCTGCCCATCTGTCCTGGTCCTTTAAGCCCAGGAAACCCTCACACATGGCATCCTTGTAACTTCAGAAAAGAAACTGCAGGGGTTTCTTTTATAGTTAACTGCTCAAGGCCATGGCAAGCAGGTGTGTCTTCCCCTTTCCCTTCTTTCAGGCCCTGGATCCAGGCTCCTTTCTCTTTATCCCACTTCACTTGTACCCCTGGTTCCTTGGAATTATCAACTCTCAGAATCTGACGTTGGAGATCTTGGTTCTTTAACGTTCTTGTTAGGCATTCATTCATTCATTCGTTCACTCACTCATTTGTTCATTTGAGGCTTTTGGCTTCAGATCCTTGAGTACCCTTGATTTCTCTGGATTAAGAACTCGCTGTTGGGTAGCGCCTGTGGCTCAGTGAGTAGGGCGCTGGCCCCATATGCCGAAGGTGGCAGGTTCAAACCCAGCCCCCGCCAAACGGCAACAAAAAAATAGCCAGGCGTTGTGGTGGGCGCCTGTAGTCCCTGCTGCTTGGGAGGCTGAGGCAAGAGAATTGCGTAAGCCCAAGAGTTTGAGGTTGCTGTGAGCCGTGTGACATCATGGCATTCTACCCGAGGGCGGTACAGTGAGACTCTGTCTCTACAAAAAAGAAAAAAAAAAAAAAAAAAAAAAAGAACTCACTGTTGTCTTCAGTGACTAGTGAATCACTAGTCTCAAAACACCACATTCCAGAGGGGAATCAACCTTCTCCCTGCTCTCTGTTGGAAAAGAAGAAATATTCGCAGCAGTTGAGCTTGTGAGACTTAGAAAGTGACGGACCTTCATCTCCCTGCCCTATGTCCCAGTTTCTCTTTTACTTTATGACAATAATAATTATTAAAAAAGTGATTTGTATCACAAAGTGTTGGGATTAGAAAAGCAATATTTCTGCAGGAGTTTGGTCAATAATGTGGTCCGTTGCCCGTGGAGTCTGGTAGTCCCCCGTGGCAAAGCCTGGCCAAATGTCCTACACTGACGACCTGGAAATGTTCAGGTTTATTTTTCATGCAGAAGACATTGGCAAGGATCACATATAGGCATCTGGTAAAAAAAAGGTTTTAGCAGGTTTATTGAACAGGAGAGATGAGGAGGGTGCAGCCAGAAAGCTATTTTATCCCACTCTGCCCCTAAATCCTAAGCTGTCGGGTATCACTTCCTGGTCCTGGGATGATGTCGCTGGCAGGGCTTTAGTTTTTGTTGGTTTGTCAGTTACGCACGTGGACTTATTTTCAGTTAAAATTGCAGTCCAATTGAAGCCAAGATGTGCCTTGCTCATCCTGTGCATTCTCCCTTCTCTCCTCACACCCCCCCCCCCCCCAGCTCAGGCTAACTCTGAAATCCTACCGCAGGATGTGGGTAAGCGGAGGCTGATCGTGACTCTTTCTCCGTCTTGTTCTTGGGACCCTCATTCCTCTCTTTCTGTGCTTTTCAGGATTAGAGTGGAGAACAGAAACAGGAGAAGGCAGAGTCCAATCTGATTGGTGGTGTTGGACTCTGGGATCAGCTGCCAGGGCACTGACTTTCTCCCATGGGAATATTCACAGTCTTAGCCTTCTTCTCCCACACCTCCTCTATTCCCTGGCTGTAAAAACAAAAACCAAACCAAAATTAACATTGTATTTTCACATAAAATCTTTGCCATGATGGGGAAAATTGATGACCAACAGAATGTCAGGGAACATTTAGTGCAGGGGTGACCAACCTGCAGACTGCAGGGCCACTTGGTGATTTTGTGAGGATTTTTTTTTTTTTTTGCTTATCTGTGGTGTTGGGTATCATGAAAAGTATCCAGGAAACATTTTTATTTTTGCTAATCAGCTTTCCTTAGTGTTTGTGTGTTTAATGTGTGGCCCAAGACAACTCTTATTCTTCCAATGTGCAGCAGAGAAAAAATGAAAAACACTGGACACCCCTGCTTTAGCATCTAACTCTGACATGTTAAAAGGGGTAGGTTAGTCGTTGTCAAGCTTTAGCATATGTAAGAATCACCTAGGGGGTTACTGAAAATGGATCCCTCTTCAGAGCCATCCTCAGGTCCTCAGATTCTGTAGGTCTGGGGTGGGACCCAGGAATCTGCGTGTTAACTGAGCATCTCCTCTCCTCCTTGACTCTGAAGGAGCCTGTCTCTGGCTGTTTGGAGAACAACACTTGAGATGGTTTTAGTGCTCTACAGTCCACACTGAGGAGGGACTCCAGAGGATTCTGAGCCCATGTTGAGGATGAAGGGACAGGCCAGGTGAAAAGACTGTTTGGCTCAAGCTTGCCCTTGGAAGAAACTCAAGAACAGACTACAGTCAAGGTCTTTATTGAGTTTCAAAACCCTCGCAGGTCACCTAGAGCTTTATTACAAATGTGTGCCAAAGTTCTGTCCAGAGCATGGGGACTGTGGGCTGACTCCCCATGCATGTTGGGCTGAATCTCTGCCCTAATAGGGATGAGAAAGATGGCTGGGGAGGGCATCTGTGAACCTGCTCTTCACTGTCCAAGATTTCTTTAGTCATTGGCAGAGGGCCTTGTTTCCCTTTGGTCCTTTCCAACTCCAAGAGGATTTCTAAAATGTTGTGATTCGGATCGTAGCAATTAATGTCACAGTGAAATAGATGGTATTTACAAAAAACTGCCTGGCTAGCTCTCAAACTAAACTACATTTCTTTTCAGGTAAAAATCAGTAAAGAAGGACTTGAATGCCAAAAATATGACTCTGGATTGGTTTGTTTGTTTATAATAGCAAAACTAATGGGTGTGGAAGTGTTATTCTTTGTGGTTGAATTTGCATTTCCCTGATGTCTAATAATTTTTAGCACTCTTCATTTGCTTCTTTTCTTTTTTTTTTTTTTTATTGTTGGGGATTCATTGAGGGTACAATAAGCCAGGTTACACTGATTGCATTTGTTAGGTAAAGTCCCTCTTGCAATCATGTCTTGCCCCCAGAAGGTGTGGCACACACTAAGGCCCCGCCCCCCTCCCTCCTTCCCTCTCTCTGCTTTTCCTCCCCCACCCCATAACCTTAATTGTCATTAATTGTCCTCATATCAAAATTGAGTACATAGAATTCATGCTTCTCCATTCTTGTGACGCTTTACTAAGAATAATGTCTTCCACTTCCATCCAGGTTAATACAAAGGATGTAAAGTCTCCATTTTCTTAATAGCTGAATAGTATTCCATGGTACACATATACCACAGCTTGTTAATCCATTCCTGGTTTGGTGGGCATTTAGGCTGTTTCCACATTTTGGCGATTGTAAATTGAGCTGCAATAAACTGTCTAGTACAAGTGTTCTTATGATAAAAGGATTTTTTTCCTTCTGGCTAGATGCCCAGTAATGGGATTGCAGGATCAAATGGGAGGTCTAGCTTGAGTGCTTTGAGGTTTCTCCATACTTCCTTCCAGAAAGGTTGTACTAGTTTGCAGTCCCACCAGCAGTGTAAAAGTGTTCCCTTCTCTCCACATCCACGCCAGCATTTGCAGTTTTGAGATTTTGTGATGTGGGCCATTCTCGCTGGGGTTAGATGGTATCTCAGGGTGGTTTTGATTTGCATTTCTCTAATATATAGGGGTGATGAACATTTTTTCATATGTTTGTTAGCCATTTATCTGTCTTCTTTAGAGAAGGTTCTATTCATGTCTCTTGACCATTGATAATATGGGATTGTTGGCTTTTTTCATGTGGATTAATTTGATTTCTCTATAGATCCTAATTATCAAGCTTTTGTCTGATTGAAAATATGCAAATATCCTTTCCCATTGTGTAGGTTGTCTCTTTGCTTTGGTTGTTGTCTCCTTAGCTGTACAGAAGCTTTTCAGTTTAATGAAGTCCCATTTGTTTATTTTTGTTGTTGTTGCAATTGCCATGGCAGTCTTCTTCATGAAGTCTTTCCCCAGGCCAATATCTTCCAGTGTTTTTCCTATGCTTTCTTTGAGGATTTTTATTGTTTCATGACTTAAATTTAAGTCCTTTATCCATCTTGAATCAATTTTTATAAGTGGGGAAAGGTATGGGTCCAGTTTCAGTCTTTTACATGTAGACATCCAGTTATCCCAACACCATTTATTAAATAGGGAGTCTTTCCCCCAAGGTATGTTCTTGTTTGGTTTATCGAAGATTAGGTGGTTGTAAGATGTTAGTTTCATTTCTTGGTTTTCAATTCGATGCCAAGTGTCTATGTCTCTGTTTTTGTGCCAGTACCATGCTGTCTTGACCACTATGGCTTTGTAGTACAGACTAAAATCTGGTATGCTGATGTCCCAGCTTTATTTTTATTACTAAGAACTGCCTTAGGTATACAGAGTTTTTTCTGGTTCCATACAAAATGCAGAATAATTTTCTCCAAATCTTGAAAGTACGATGTTGGTATTTTGATAGGAATGGCATTGAATCTGTAGATTGCTTTGGGAAGTATAGACATTTTAACAATGTTGATTCTTCCCATCCATGAGCATGGTATGTTCTTCCATTTGTTAATATCCTCTGCTATTTCCTTTCTGAGGATTTCATAGTTTTCTTTATAGAGGTCCTTCACCTCCTTCATTAGGTATATTCCTAGGTATTTCATTTTCTTTGAAACTATGGTGAATGGAGTTGTGTCCTTAATTAGCTTCTCATCTTGACTGTTATTGGCGTATACAAAGGCTACTGACTTGTGGACATTGATTTTATATCCTGAAGCATTACTGTATTTTTTGATGACTTCTAGGAGTCTTGTGGTTGAGTCTTTGGGATTCTCTAAGTATAGGATCATGTCGTCAGCAAAGATGGAGAGTTTGACCTCCTCTGCTCCCATTTGGATTCCCTTTATTTCCTGTTTTGCCTAATTGTATTGGCTAGAACTTCCAGCACTATGTTGAATAATAAAGGTTACAGAGGACAACCATGTCTCATTCCAGTTCTAAGAGGAAAAGCTTTCAGTTTCAGTCCATTTAGTAAAATATTAGCTCTGAGTTTGTCATAGATAGCTTCAATCAGTTTTAGAAATGTCCCACCTATGCCTATACTGTTCGGTGTTCTAATTAGAAAAGGATGCTGGATTTTATCAAATGCTTTTTCTGCATCTATTGAGAGGATCACATGATCTTTATTTTTGCCTCTGTTAATATGGTGGATAACGTTTATAGATTTGTGTATGTTAAACCAGTCTTGCATCTCTGGGATGAAACCCACTTGATCATGATGTATGACTTTTTTGATCATAAACTGTAATCTATTGGCTAGGATTTTGTTCAGAATTTTTGCATCTATATTCATGAGTGAGATTGGTCTGAAATTCTCCTTTTTGGTTGGGTCTTTTCCTGGTTTTGGTATCAGGGTGATGTTTGCTTCATAGAATGTGTTGGGGAAGATTCCTTCTTCCTTGATTTTTTTGGAATAATTTCTGCAGTACAGGAATAAGCTGTTCCTTGAAGGTTTGATAGAATTCTGGAGTGAAGCCATCTGGACCAGGGCATTTTTGGGTTGGAAGATTTTTTATTGTTTCTTTAATCTCAGTGCTTGAAATTGGTCTGTTGAGGAGCTCTAGTTCTTCCTGGCTAAGTCTAGGGAGAGGGTGTGATTCCAAATATTGATCCATTTCTTTCACATTGTCAAATTTCTTGGCATAGAGTTTCTGGTAGTATTCAGAGATGATCTCTTGTATCTCTGTGGGATCAGTTGTTATTTCCCCTTTATCATTTCTGATTGAGGTTACTAGAGATTTTACTTTTCTATTTCTTGTTAGTCTGGCCAATGGTTTATCTATTTTATTTATTTTTTCAAAAAAACAACTCCTTGTTACATTAAGTTTCTGAATGATTCTTTTGTTTTCAATTTCATTGATCTCTGCTTTGATTTTAGATATTTCTTTTCTTCTACTGAGTTTAGGCTTAGATTGTTCTTCTTTTTCCAAGTCCATAAGATGGCTTGTGAGTTTTTTGATGCATTCTCTTTCTGTTTTTCGAATGTAGGCATCTAAAGCAATAAATTTTCCTCTCAAAACTGCTTTTGCAGTATCCCACAGGTTTTGGTAGCTTGTGTCTTCATTGTTGTTACGCTCAAGAAAGTTAATGATTTCCTATTTTATTTCTTCCTGCACCCATCTGTTATTCAACAGAAGATTGTTTAATTTCCATGCCTTTGTGTAGGGTCGAACGTTTTGTTAGAGTTGAGTTCCACCTTTAGTGCCTTATGTTCTGAGAAGATATAAGGTAAAATTTCAATTCTTTTTATTCTGTTGATGATTGTTTTGTGTCCAAGGATATGATCAATTTTGGTGAATATTGCATGGGGTGATGAGAAGAAAGTGTATTCTTTATCTTTGGGGTGGAGTGTTCTATATGCATCTATGAAGCACAGTGGTTCTGGGGTCTCATTTAAATCTCTTATATCTTTGTTTAATTTCTGTTTAGAGGATCTGTCCAGCTCTGTAAGATTAGTGTTAAAGTCCGCTGTTATTATGGTATTATCGGATATCGTATTTCTCAGACTGAGTAAGGTCTGTTTCAAGAATCTTGGAGCATTTAAATCGGGTGCATAAATATTTAGAATTGAAATGTCTTCTTGTTGTATTTTTCCCTTGACCAATATAAAGTGACCATCTTTGTCTTTTTTTTGCTTTAGTTGCTTTAAATCCACATGTATCTGAAAATAAGATTGCAACTCCTCTTTTCTTCTGAATTCCATTTGCCTGAAAAATTGTCTTCCAATCCTTGACTTGGAGTTTTAATTTGTCTTTTGAAGCCAGGTGTGTTTCTTGCAGACAGCAAATGGACGGCTTGTGTTTTTTAATCCAATCAGTCAACCTATGTCTCTTCAGTGGGGAATTCAAGCCATTAACATTTATTGAGATAATTGATAGGCGTGGGAGTATTCTATTCATCTTATTTGGTGAGAGTCCATTGCTTAGTTTTATCTTTTGCATCAGTGTGGAGGTTAGGTTCTGTCCTTTAATTTCAGAGTTCTTACTTTGCTGCTGATCTATTGTGAAGGCCCGTGTGTAGAACAGGTTGAAGTATTTCCTGTAGAGCTGGTCTCGTTGTGGTGAATTTTCTCAATGTTTGTATATCTGTAAATGATTTGATTTCTCCATCAATTTTAAAGCTTATCATAGCAGGATATAGAATTCTGGGCTGGAAATTGTTTTGTTTAAGTAGATTAAAGGTAGATGACCATTGTCTTTTTGCTTGGAAAGTTTCATTAGAGAAGTCTGCAGTCACTCTGATGGATTTGCTCCTGTAGGTCAACTGGTGCTTACTTCTGGTAGGTTGCAGAATCTTTTCTTTTGTCTTGACTTGGGACAGGTTCATCACAATGTGTCTTGGAGAAGCATGTTTAGAGTTGAGGTGACCTGGGGTCTGATATCCCTCTGAAAGTAGTGTGTCAGAATCTTTGGTGATATTTGGGAAATTTTCCTTTATAATATTCTCTAGTATAGCTTCCATTCCTCTGGGGCATTCTTCTGGGATTTCTGTAACTCATATGTTGGAACGCTTCATAAAGTCTCATACTTCTGACAGTGAACATTCTGCTGTCTTTCTCTTCTTTTCTGCCTCTTTTACTATCTGAGTTATTTCAAGAAGTTTGTCTTCTACCTCTGAAATTCTTTTCTCTGCATGGTCTAACCTGTTGCTGATACTTACCATTGCATCTTTAAGTTCGCTAATTGACTGCTTCAGTTCCTTCAGTTCTGCTATATCCTTTATATCGTTCATCTCTTGTTTGATTCTGGTTTTGGATTTCCTTTCGGTTATTTTCCACTTTACTAACAGTTTCCTTCATTGTTTCCATCATTTCCTTCATTGTTTTCATCATGTGTACTCTAAATTCCCTTTCTCTCATTCCTAACATTTCTTTATGGGTGGGATCCTCTGCAGTACCTACCTCATGGTCCCTTGGAGGGGTTGTTCTGGACTGGTTCTTTATGTTGCCTGGAGTTTTCTGCTGATTCCTCCTCATGAATGATTTCTTTTATCTGTTTCCTTGCCCTAATTTTCCTTTCACTTCCTCTTGTTCTTTAAGTTCCCATGCCTGTGGACTAAGGTTTTGATGAGTCCTTTTGGTATAGGACCAGAAGGATGAGAAGGTTGAAAAGCAAGAAGTGATGAAAGAAAGAAGGAAAGAATGAAAAGGAAATAGAGAAAGGAGAGGGGGTCGGTAAAAGGAATATTGACAAAAAGAAGAGAGGCACAGAAAGAGGGAGACAGAGCAATATAGGTGTACATTGACACAACCTTAAAAACCCCAACCTCTGGTGGTGCCTGGTTGGGTGGTTCCCTTGGCGTTAGCAGCTATTTGCTAACCTGATCAGACACAATACTCCACCTCCACCAAGTAGAGAGGAAAGACAAAAATGCTATAAATCAAACCAAAACAAGCAAACAGAAAACTTTATGGGATAAAATTGGGTGAAAAACCAAATAATAGCGGTAGAAACACTAGCAAAAATGAAGTTCTAGTTATTGAAAAAGGCAGCAATGGGAAATTGTATTTAAACTAAAAGATTGAGAAAGAAAAAAAATCTGTACGGAAAAGGTTGAAATTAAAAAACAAAACAACAACAACATCAAAATAAACAAAAAACAAACAAACAAAAAGAAAAAAAACAATGAAAACCAAAGCAGTATATATATCTTTTTCAATATTGTTTGGGCAACAGGTGGCCTTCTGGGGTATGAGATGTTAATCACAATGCTGATATGACTGAAGGCCTCCGCTGATTTCTCAAACCCCACCGGGTAGACACCCTAAATCTCTCTTCAGCCCTCTTAAAAGGCACTTTAAACTTCTAAACTTGCTGGGCAGAATCTTTTCCAGGAAAGTGCTTGTTGTTGGAATCAACTGCTGAAGTGGCTATCCACTTACCCAGTGTGCCAAAAATGGTGTCACTCTGCCCCTGAGGTTTAGGGCTGTAAGGTGGCTCAGTCCCTGACTTTAGGCTGCTCAGTCACTAGGTTACTAGCTCCTGACTGATCCTTGCTATGCAACCCTGAGAGCGGACCTTGCTGGAGCAGTTCTCTCCCAGTGGCTCCCTGTGGCCCACAGCCAAACACTATTAGCTCTGTCTGGGTCAGTGGCTCAGTCTGGGGCCCTAGACAATGCCCAAAGTTCTCCGCACTCCTGCTCAAGCTCTCCCCAAGGCAGTTCAACTGAGTGCCAAGTCCAAAAATACCAGAACAGTTCACAGGTAAGGTCTTTCCAGTTTGAAGTCTCGCTGCTACTGTACTTACAGCTGTTGGCAGGATTAGGCTGATTGAACACATGCAACCACTTGCCAGTTTTCCACTGTTTTCGTCCTCCTCTTGGGGTCCAGAAGTCTCTCGATGACTCCCTGTATCCTCAAAGGGATGATTATAGACAGATCCCACCAGCCAGAGATGCCTGGAGTCTTATCTCCCCAGATTCACGGTGCCCAGATGCAAGGAAGCTGTTATTCAGCCGCCATCTTGCTCTCTCTCCATTTGCTTATTTTCTTTCTTTTTTTTTTTTTTGTAGAGACAGAGTCTCACTGTACTGCCCTCGGGTAGAGTGCCTTGGCGTCACATAGCTCACAGCAACCTCTAACTCTTGGGCTTATGCAATTCTCTTGCCTCAGCCTCCTGAGTAGCTGGGACTACAGGTGCCCGCCACAACGCCCAGCTATTTTTTTTGTTGCAGTCTGGCCGGGGCTGGGTTTGAACCCGCCACCCTTGGCATATGGGGCTGGGGCCCTACTCACTGAGCCACAGGCGCTGCCCCATTTGCTAATTTTCTATTCATATATATTCTTTGGAGAAATTTCTATTCAAGACCTTTGCCCATTTTTTAATTGGGTCAAAAATTTGGTTAAATTTTTAATTGGTTAGATAGTTGCTTATCATTTGTATTAAAAATGAGCAGATGCTAGGGCGGTGCCTGTGGCTCAGTGAGTAGGGCGCCGGCCCTATATGCCGAGGGTAGCGGGTTCAAACCCAGCCCCGGCCAAACTGCAACAAAAAAATAGCTGGGCGTTGTGGCGGACGCCTGTAGTCCCAGCTGCTCGGGAGGCTGAGGCAAGAGAATCGCGTAAGCCCAAGAGTTGGAGGTTGCTGTGAGCTGTGTGACTCCATGGCACTCTACCCGAGGGCGGTATAGTGAGACTCTGTCTCTACAAAAAAAAAATGAGCAGATGCTAATATTTTACATAACTATGTATTTATTATATGATTAGATCTTATTAATTTTTATTATGTTTTTTTTTAATCCAAAGCTCTTTCAAGGTGTGAAATAAACTTACAACAAGTAAAATAGATTTAACTTCTTTCTTTTCTCTCTTTTTTAATGTGGAAAGCTTTGTGTTTTGTTTTCTATGTGCTATGAAAGGCAATCTGCTTAGAAATAAAAATAATCACTTTAGGATTCCAGTCATGACATATTCACTAGACTTGCATTCAGAATCAAAGGCAGAGGACTATGCCATTAGTGCTCCATGACAGGTCACTTGGGAAATTCTTAAACCAGAAGAAGAAAACAGAAGGGATTAGAGAAAAAAAACCCCACTCATTCGTATGTTTCCGTTGTAGCATAATATATTAGGAAGGTGCTAATCACCTACAAAATTAACAAGTAGTAAAGCTAATGAATACTGAAAAATTAACAAGACAAAGGGAAAATAAAGTGAAAAGCTGTAAACATAAAAAGATGAAGAAAAGGAATAGATTTGGACAAAACACCCTATGGAATAAATTCATAATCTTAATAATAAACAACTCAACAATAACAAAAATCAAATGACCCAATTAAAAAATGAGCAAAGGGCTTGAATAGACATTTCTCCAAAGAATATATATGAATAGAAAATAAGCAAATGAAGAGTGCTCAAAGTTATTAGACATCAGGGAAATGCAGATTCGACCACAAAGAATAACACTTCCACATCTATTAGGTTTGCTATTATAAACAAACAAACCAATCCAGAAAATAACAAGTGTTTGCAAGAATGTGGTAAAATTGGAACTCTTGTACATTGTTAATGGAAGTGGAAAATGATATAGCCACTGTAGAAAATGGCATGTGATTCTTCAAAAAATCAAACACGGAATTACTATGTCGTCTTGCAATTTCAGTTCCAGGTAGCTATATACAATAATTGTAAAGCAAGGACTCAAACAGATAGTTGTATGACCACATTCACAGCAGCGTTATTCTTAACAGTCCAAACTCAGAAACAGTGCGAGGAATGAATGCATAAACAAAATGTGGTTGATACATACAATAGAATATTATTCAGTCTTAAAATATAAGGAAAGTTTGACACATGTTCAACATGGATGAACCTTGAAGACATCATGCTAAGTGAAATGACCCAGTCATAAAGGAGAAAGTGTGGTATAATTCCACTTTATATTAGAATTCTCCTGAGGAACAGAACCAATAGGATACATCTTCATATAGAAAAAAATTTATTTTAAAGAATTGGCTCATGTGACCATGAGGCTTGGTGAATTCCAAATCTCAAGGAGGAGGCCGATAAGCTGGAGACTCAGGAAAGACTTGCAGTTTGATTCCAAAGAAGTCTGCTGGAGAACTCCCTTTTGCTCAGGGAGGTCAGTCTTTTGTCTAACCATCAACTGTTAGAATGAGGTCTACCCACATAATGGAAGGTGACCTGCTTTACTGAAAATCCACTGATTTAAATGTACATCTTTCCTGAAAAGGCCATCATAGGAACATTCAGAATGTGTGACCAAACATCTGGACATTCCGGCCCAACCTAGATGACAAGATGGTTGAATAAACTTAACCATCATACACTTCCATGAGGTTCTTAGAATAGTCAAATTCATAGGGACAGAAAGCAGAATGATGGTTACCAGGAGCTGGGGAAGGGAGAATGGGGAGTTAGTGTTTGAGGGGTACAGAGATTCAGGTGGGAAAGATGAAAAAATTCTGAGATGGATGGTGATGATGGTGGCAAAATAGTGTGAATGTAATTAATGCCACTGCACACTTACAGGTAAACTGTACACTTAAAAATTTCTAAAGTGATAAAATTTCATTACATGTATATTACCACTTGTGGGAGATGGACAAGCTGAATTCCTCACAGACCTTCCAACTCAGGGTAAAACACCCAGCAGAGGAATGTCTGCATGACTCTCCCTGCATGGGGAAATCAGCAGTGCAGGTAGCTGAGGCCATCAACTAGTAGCTTAGGCTAGAGAATCTGAGATGTCTGTTTGAGGAGATGAGACTTGCTCACCACCCCCCTTCTGGTTGCACTGTTATCTGTCCTCTTGAGATGTTCCATTACCCTATGTCCCTGTTTACCCTTTAACTAATCTTCCTGGGGGCTGTAATCTCCCCTCTTTCATTCTTAACCTTGACTGCTGACTACTGACTGCTGTGCATCTTTGCATGTATATTCTGCTATGTACAAAATAAAAAGATTCCAGGAATCTTCCAGCAGGACAGGTGCTGCATTGTTCTCATGCTGCCACCAGGCACATGAAACAGTGTATGCCCTTACAGGCTTCTGGTTTTCATGCACTAAATTTGGTGTAAGTTTCACGATTTCCCCAGCACTGTCTCTTTTAATGACCACTGTATCAGGTTGGGGTCCACTAGATGCCCAACAACCACTATCAATCAAAGAAGAAGGAAGCTCTTTCTTACAAGCACCTCTTATAATCAGGACCTCTTATATGCATTTGCACTTATCTACACAACTACCAACCGGAATGGTATTATTGCCCTCAATTTTCTTGTTTTGGGACAGAATCAAAGTCAACAGCTAATCATTTAGTGGCGTCTATACTGGCACCAAGGTCATTATTCCTTCAGTCTAGGCTCTTTTTAGCTCACCCCATTGCAGTTTGAAAGGCCTCCAAGGTACAGCACATTTGAAGCAAGCCTAGAGCTGAGTGGGAGAGGATCTGTTGTCAGCAGAGCCATTTCTATCTGCAGCTGAGCTAGGTGTGATCTCTGCTTCTCTTGCCATTCCCCAGGTGTGATTCTGTGACCTCTTATATCAGGACCACTAAGGAAATTCTTAAAAATACAAAATGCTGGCCTGATGACACTCCTCCCAGAAATCTGGAATTCACATTCCTGGGGATTCTTAAACACAGAGAAGTTTCAAACTCACTATAATAGGAGGTGATGAAGACTTTCTAGAACAGATGTGATCAGGAGAATTAGGAATTACACAGAATGAAGGATTTGTGGATTCTTACAGGTGGATCCTATATCCTCTTGAAAGTTTATTTCAACATTTTTCTTATGGAAAAACTGATCCAAAGGGTGAGCTGAAAATTTTGCTGAATAAATTCAATTATGTACTATCCTTAGTTTAGCTTAACCTTCTAATTTAATTCCTTTCAAACATTTCTATGGTATGATAAAATGCAATATGACACAGTTCTTGCCCTTTTGGGGTTCACAGTTTAGGTACAAAGACAGGAAGATACATAAATGGCCATGTGATAATTGTAGCAAGAATAAATCAACCAGAGATTACCAAGGAGAGAGTGAGGTGAGTAAACCATTCTGAGTTTACTCACTCAGAGTAAACTCATTCTGAATGAGTTTACATTCAGAAAATACTGCCTTGGCACAGTGATCTTGAAGGGTAAATTCAGTTTTACTTTGGGGATACGGGGAAATGCCATTGCAAAAAGAGGGAAATGTGTGAGCCAAAATGCAGATGGGTTTGCTAAACTTTTAAGTAGTCATAACCTAACTTTTTTTTTTAAAAAGTTTCATGTTTATTAGGTGCCCCACATGATGGACTTTTTTTTTTTTGGCCAGGGCTGGGTTTGAACTCACCACCTCCAGCATATGGGACCGGCGCCCTACTCCTTGAGCCACAGGTGCCACCCTAAATGCTATTGGTGTTTTTGTTTGTTTGTTTGTTTCTGCAGTGTTTGACTGGGTTTGGGTTCGAACCCGCCACCTCTGGCATATGGGGCCGGCGCCCTACTCCTTTGAACCACAGGGGCCGCCCGGTAGTCATAACCTAACTTTTTATGAGCATATTTTATAGGTCAAAAAATAAAGCTAAATGAGATGATTTAATTAGTAATAGGTTTAACAGGAAGTCTAGTTTTATTAAGGCAAATACCAAGACAAGGCAGTGAGTTCCAGGATTTGTGAATATTTCCAGCTTGGAAATTTTCAGAATAATACTTCTCTGGTGTAGGGAAAAGAGCTAAGAATGTCTGGCGATCCCCTGGGGTAACAGCTCATGAGACTGTCCTTGTGACAGCTCTGTATAATGAAAAGAAGAGGAAAGACAGCAAAAAGCATTACTGATGCAGAATTATAATCAAGGTAGCAAGTGCCTTTGAAGTGTTTTCTGATCTGCAACCAGTGCACCAGACTCCAAATTTGAAAAAAAATTGATCTTTGTGAAAGTTCTTTTGAGAACACACCTTTAATTTTACAAAGCCCAGGGAAACTAGAAATAGCTTCATAGAATTTCACTTGCCTTTATTTGAGTGACTTGTATGTCTTTCCAAACTGTCAGTCTCTGAGTAGACAGATTTCAGCCAAGTGCCAGAGAGTAGTATAATAGATTGAAAACAATTCAGATTAAGGTAGGAACAACCCAGAGACCTAACCCTCTTATAGGAGGTATTTGCATTTTAAAAATATCACACGTGAATCTAATGTGCTTTTCACAGGGGGAATACTTGTGTAGGGGGAGGAAATGGTTTGAAAAAAGAAATCCCTCAACTCTGAACTACATCCCTCTCTGGGCATATACCCAGAAGATCAAAAATCACACCATAACAAAGATATCTGTATCAGAATATTTATTGCAGCCCTATTCAAAATTGCTAAGTCATGGAAAAAGCCCAAGTGCCCATCGATCCACGAATGGATTAATAAATTGTGGTATATGTACACCATGGAATATTATGCAGCCTTAAAAAAAGACGGAGACTTTACCTCTTTCATGTTTACATGGATGGAGCTGGAACATATTCTTCTTAGTAAAGTGTCTCAAGAATGGAAGAAAAAGTACCCAATGTGCTCACCCTTATTATGAAACTAATGTAGGACCTTCACATGAAAGCTATAACCCAGTTACAACCTAAGAATAGGGAGAAGGGGGAAAGGGAGGGGAGGGAGGGGAGAGGTAGGTGAAGGGAGGGGGATTAATGGGATTACACCTGCGGTGCATCTTACAAGGGTATATGTGAATCCTAGTAAATGTGGAATGTAAAGGTCTTAGCAAAATAACTAAGAAAATGCTACGAAAGCTATGTTAACTAGTGTGATGAAAATGTGTCAAACGATCTATGAACCAAGTGTATGGTGCCCCATGATCATGCTAATGTACACAGCTATGATTTAATAAAAAAAAGAAAAAATTAAAAAAAAATAAATTGGCTTTCAAAGACAAAAAAAAAAAAAAAGAAAAAAGAAAGAAAAGAAAAATGAAGTGAGGGCTTTGGCAACTTTCCCCAAAAGGCTCCACAACTGCCAGAGTTAATCCGTCTTTAAGTGAGAAAATAAAAACTGAAGCTCATGGGACTTTGTTTTCCTGGTCAAAAGGAAACCTGTGGAATCAACCTTTTTAGATTAGCAGGGGATATTATTACATATGAAATAGCAAGAAATGTGAGAGGACACTGCCAGAGTATCCCTGCTCCACTGGGGAGAACATTTTGGATTTGCCTTAAAGTTTTTGGTTCTCAGTGTCAATGTCTGATAAATTAATGCATGCTCGGAAGCCTTTTGCATGTATCTGGAGAGCAGACTTAGCAAGCAGGTCCGTGGCTCTGTGGATTCAACTGTGAGGCATTAGCAGTAAAAGGAATATAAAACAACTTCTTTCTAGCAATTTCTTCCAAAGCAGAATTTCAAATGAGCACCAACTAGTCCATTACACATTCCTGAATATATTTTTGGAGACTTTGAAATTTCTTACATCATCTTGATGGCAGTAATTTGTGTTTTAGCATCTTCTGAAAGTTCCAGAGAAGACCCCTGGAAAAACTTTATTTGATTTTGTTGTTCTCAGATTGATTTTAGTTTGTATAATTCAAAATATCCTTCCTCTTAAATTTCTAAAATTGTTCCACTCTTCACACTTATGTGCAGACCCTGGGGACTGTCAGAAGGGCTCCACGGTGGCAGATGCATCCTGATGTCTCAGGTATGCCTGTGTTCATCTCAACTGGAATAAGCCACAGGAACAATATGCTCTACAGATGCAAAACTTGCCTTGGCATCCTTCTGCTCAAACCTGCTCCAGTTCATATAGAAATTATGCTTGAAATTGATACCTCTATCTGTCCAGTTGCCCTCTGCGTCCTCCTTCCTGCATCCAAATTATTCCAAAACTCCGGCAATTTCTCCTTTTCCTGCCACCTCTGTCCCAGTTGAGGTCACCACCCTGGAAACTCTGCCCCTTGGGATTACTCCTGCCCACGTCTCTCCTCCAGGCCCCCTGGGTCACAGAGGGAGCTTCCCTCCTAGTTCACCGCTGTCATCTTGGTTTTCTCTCCTCCCATTTCCCAATGTACCAAGCTCCCTACAATACCAATCTGGTCATGTTGTGGCCTTCACAGGGAACTCTCTGGGGTTTCCTTGTGCTCTCAGGGCCACGTGCAGACGTGTCTATATGGTCCTGGAGGCTTGTGGGGACAGGACTGAGGACTCTAGCCTCTGCTATGGCTTTAGGCTCTTTGCATCTGGGTTAATGGCTGAGTCACTAAAATGACCCTCTGATGACTTTCTTCACCTCTCTGTACAACCAGCTCTTTGCCTGCTTGATTTCTTTTTACTTAATACCTATTTATCCTTTAAAGGCCCAGCTCAAACTAAACATCTCTTCTCTCCTTTTCAGACATTGTCTCTTGTCTGTGTTCTAACTAAACTCAGGTCAGATTGAAAACATGTTCTGCACCCACCCACCCCCAAAACCATTGTGCTGATTTCTTTTTTTTTCCTTTTATTAAGTCATGTACTCATAGATAATGAATACGTTTATGTATTTGTGGGGTACAATGTGTTGTTTTTTAATACTATTTGGAATGCTTACATCAAACTAATTAATATAGCTTTCAACTCATTTACTTAATTATTGTGTTGACCCATGAATGGATTCATAAATTGTGGTATATGTATACCACAGAATACTATGCAGCACTAAAAAAGGATGGAGACTTTGACTCTTTTACGTTTACATGGATGGAGCTGGAACATATTCTTCTTAGTAAAGTATCGCAAGAATGGAAGAAAAAGTATCTAATGTGTTGATTTCTTTATGTGGATTTCTTCCTTCTCTAAAGCAAGAATCTTGTTTACTCCACATAACAATGCCTAATGCTGTACCTGCCACAGAGTAGGTACATAGTAATATCTTGCTAAATAAATAAAGCACAAGGAACTAGGATGCAAGGGGATCTTGTAACAATGGTAAAATGACCTCTCGTCAGAGAGCAGGGTTGGCAATTTCAGACCTGCCTTCCAGAGAGGGGAGCCCCTATCCAGTTATCCCATGGCTGGTTCTCCAAGGCTGAGCACTGGCCATGAGAACAAACCCACCAAGACTGGGGCACAACCCTTCTCAAAAGGCAGGGGATGGAACTTGGATGTGGAAAATTATAAAACAGGGCGTTTGTCCTGCACATCTGATTTGTTTGGAAGATAGTGTCTCAGGTGTCACAAGGGTAGGAACAAGGAAATCGAGTGCCTTTATTGGAGTGTGAGCTTTGAAATTCATCAAAGCCCTCACCCCTGCCTACTGAGGGAGCTGATTCTCTCCCCAGATATGTGCATTTTTGACTCAGGGTGGCATTTGGTATGTGGAGAGTTTTCACGTAAAAGGGGCAGATACATTGCACAAGGCATTCCTTACCCAGGGCAGCCAGGGAACAGCCTCAGGGCATGCAGCTGTAGGCACAGAGCAATGTTCAGCCTCCCTTGTCCCCGTTACCTGATGATGTTTTGACCATCATGGTGGTGGCAGGTAGACTCTGAGATGGCCCCTGATCAGCTCTGCCTCTTGGCAGTCACACCTTGTAATTCACACCTTGTAATTCCTTTCCATGGACTTGCTTCTGACCAATACAGCACAGCAAAGGTAATGGGATGGCACCTTTGTGATTAGGTTATAAAAATGTGTGACTTCATCTGGCTTGTAGACCCTCTTCCTGGCTGGCTTTGTTGAAGCAAGCTGCCATGTAGGTGAGGCCCACCAGGAAAGAAAGTGAGGGTGGTTCCTGGACAACAGCCAGGAAGAAACATTCATTCCCCAAACCCTCAAGGAACTGAATTTTTTTTTTTTTTTATTAAATCATAGCTGTGTACATTAATGCAGTCATGGAGTACAATGTGCTGGTTTTATATACAATTTGAAATATTTTTATCAAACTGGTTTGAATTTTACTAACAACCTTATGGTGACCGTGGCAGCAGTACCATCCCCATTCTGCCTTCAGATGAAACCCCAGCCAAGGCTTACACTGTGATTACAGCCCTTATGAGAAATGGAGAAGTCCAATTCCTGACTCACACCAACTGTGAGATAATAAATATGTGTTGTTTTAAGCTGCTAAGTTTTGGGGTATTTTTAAATATAGCAATGGTAACTAATACATTCATTTACCATTTTCTGGTCCCTTCTATGTAGATTACATCTGCCAGCCTTCTTGCCCTTGGTCCAGCCACGAATAACCTATTTCCATAGAAAAGCCCATATTCTTTCTGCTTTCTAATGTTGTTCATGGATGTCAAGGAAGGAAGTTGTCACAATCTGGCCCACCTTATCGACAGGGAGTTAGAAACAAGCCTGGGAACAGAATAATAACACTGTGCATGTGATGCACTGTCTGCTTCGCTAGGTCAATGAAAAGAAGATAACCTCAGACTCTGAGATTACAGACTTGGCCATCTCTGAGTACACAAGGCATCTGCTGAGTCAATAATAGTCAAGGAAGAGCCAATAAATTACCAAAGAGGGTTCAGGAGCGAACCATTATGCAGTGGTCCATCTGCTGGGCAAGGTTGCCATGCAACATTATAGTAGTTACAGTGAGAAAAATCAGTCTTCAGCCCTGATGTGGGCTATCATTCATACATACATATGTGCATATATAAAATTTTTACTGAAGGCAATCTAGGCATGATATTTAGCTAAGCTACAAAACAGACTGTCAGCGGGATATAACTTAGATGTGATGTGATGCTTTCTCTTGTTACTGAGAAGTAACTATCTGACTTTTTTTAAAGGAAAATAAAAAAGAAAATGCAAGAAAACAATGAAAATTTTCTGCACAGCTGTAGTAGACTTACTTAAAGGCCTTAAAAAAATTCACAGAATGTTCTTGCTTTATAAGTGTTGAATCCTAAAGAGTATTTGTCCTTTCCTTTGCTTTCACAGACTGTAAGCAGTAGATGAGGCTTAGAGATCTTTTAATTGTAACTTCTCATTTTAAAGATGAAAAACCAAGGTCAGAGCCTGGATTGGCTCTGTATCATCAATCAGGATAGTGGCCGGGAGGGAACAAATTAAAGCCCGGGCTTACTAGCAAGTATCTTGATTTAATTCTTACTGCAACCTAATAGTATTACCATTATCCCATTTTACCGATGAACAAAGAAATCTCAGAGAGGTTAAGTATCTTGTATTGGTCACTCAGCTCTTACAGCTTCTCCTGGTCTGGCCTTGGTTTTCTTCTCTAGCTTTGCCCCCCTCCACTGCCTGCAGGCTTTACTTGGCTTTCTCTCCCGCCTTTGGGCCCCTTGGATTTCAGGCCTGACCACCTCCTCGTGGTGAAGGCCTCTTCCTTCCCTGCCCAACTCTTACTAGTCCTCAGGGACTCCAGTCTGGGGAAACTCCTCCGGAAGTCTTTCCTTATCGTCTCCTAGTGATTGGAGGCGTCAAGCTCCGAACTCTGCCCACACCCCACAGCACAGGCCTGTGTCCACTAGTCTCAGTTATTCGTCCTCCTTTCCCAGGGGACTATCAATGCTAATGCCCATCACAGCCTCTGGCACACAAATCCATTTACACTTGTGAATTAATAAGTGAATGAAAGCTAAATAGTTCCAATGCCAATGAGTGGCTTGTTTTCATTCTTATCAATGAGATGCAGCCTTTTTATAAATAGCTTTGTAAAAGGTTTAATGTTCTTTCTTTTCAAATTTTCCCCCTATCATTTCATGTTCATATTAACCTGATTTCAGAAGAAACTTTTCTATTTTAAGAATGTCAATTCGTAAGGGCAGGAAATGAGAAATTGCTCCTTGAAATGCTCTTGGGAAATTTCAGTCTATGCCATGTGTTGTTTCAAATGAAATAGCTCCAGACTAGGCTATAGAATAGGAGGCAAAATGAAACCTTGGCCTATAACATTATATCAGATACCAAAATCCCTTGTAACACCACAGGCTTTCTAAATTGACTTGTTAAAAGAATTTCTTTCCTTTTTTTTATTTTTAAATGAATACATGGTGAGAAATTTCATAACATCCCTAGAGGAAGTGGTATTGGCAGAGAGTGGCTCCCCAGCCTCTGTAGTGACTGGGCTCCAGAAGGAGACGCAAACGAGAAAAGGGTGGAGGGTGTCATGCACATCTGTGCCCAACCTTTTCCCTTGCAAAGCCACTGGGTCACTGGCATGGCTATGACTTGATGGGACATCAAGTATATTTTTTTTTTTCTGGATTGTGTGTATCTATGCTGGAAACAGATTTTCCTAGTCAAAATGGTTAGTACTTTTGAGGTAAGGTGATGAGAGCTGAAGTTTAAGGGTTAGCCTTTCCTATAATGAATCATATTTACTAGTGCTGCTTGAGTAAAGTGCAGCTTTGAGGAAATTCTTACTAAAATGGTTTGATAACTAACACTTACTATGGGCAGGCACCTTTCTAAGCACTTTTCAAACACCAATGATGTTTCCATCAATGACAGACCACATACACAGCTGTGGTCTCATGAGATGACAATATGTTTTTCATTGTACTTTTTCTATGTATAAATACACTTTTTAAAATTGTACCCCTCTCTGTTTAGATATACAAACACTCACCATTGTGTTTCAATTGCCTACAATATTCAGTACAGTGACATGCTGTCCAGGTTTGTAGCCCAGGAGCAATGGGCCCATCCATAGGTGTGTGATAGGCTCTACCTAATTAGCTTTGTACACTCCGCGATCTTCTCACAATAATAAAACCTCCCCAAACACATTACTTAGAACATTGCCTTGTTCATTGGCACACAATTGTAATATATTCATTTAATCCTCATGGCAAATCTATTAGGCACTATAATTCTCCCTATTTTACAGATGAGGAAAGTGAGATTAAGAGAGTTTAATTAGCTTTTTTCCAGAGTTACAGAGCTGGGAAATTGCATAGCTGGCTGGGACTTGAGGCGGCTAGTCCAGCTTAAGCTGCATGCTTAAACTCTAAACTAGGGAAGGAAATTTCATTCCATTTTTACCCAGTGTTGATTTTGGGGATTTTGATCACCTTCTTTAACTTTGACAACAAATAGGTGGCATCTTACTCCTATTTTATAGTAGAAGATATGGTAGTTGGGAGATTGTAGGGGAAGTTGTTAGTGGCAGAGCTGGGTGATGACCCTGGTTGTGCCTTACCCTAAGACTCACTGCTGTTGTGCAATTGCCCCATGCAGCGCTCTGAGAGAGAGAGTCACTTCCAGCACTATTGTATAAGCAATAAATAGATGGATGTCTTCAGGTCGTCCCAATTGATCCTCATGGATTCCTGAGACAGAAAGGGAAAGTGTTGCTCTTAGAGGTGTTAAATAGGGAAGTGATTTGTTCAAGGTCATACACTCTGGAGAGAAAAACAAATGCACATTTTCTGACTTCAAGACTAGTGCAATTTCCACTTTTTTCACAGCTCCTTCAGAGTTGTTGAGTGACAGCTAAATTGAGTGATGTTGAAGAGTTGGTTGATGGCTCGAAAATTTGATTTTGATAACATCTTGAAAGCTAAATTTGAGGGAAAGATTCAGAAAGGTATCTTTGAGTTCCTTTGTTCAAAGGAAGGAACACGGAAATTTTCAAATCCTCCAGTGATTGACTTGGGGAAGAGAAGTTGATTGTGTTAAACTTTTCTGAAGTTGTCATCCAGCCAACTCATTCTGGGTAATATACTGACTTAAGGCTCCTCTCACCCTGCTTCGTGCTGTGTGGGTAAATTAGCAAGGAGTACTGGAATTCCTATTCTCTGGTTCTTTACTATTCCCCGTACAGTTCTGAAGGCTCTTATTTTGAAAGGCTGCCTTCTCAAATGATAATGCATAGTTAGCCCCATTGAAGACAAACCCAATTAAATTGGCTAGAGAGCTGTAAATTAAAAAGTGGGGTGGGGGGGAATCAGATGTTAAATCCTCGGGCACAGATCCTAACCATGATAAATCAAGTTCTTGGCTTCATTTTGACATCCAGATCATCTACTCCAAATGTCAGCTTTATGTCTGGCCAACCACAAAACTCAAAAAAAAATTAAAGCCTTGATGTAGTTGTTCTCTTGCCTGGGCCTGCCTGCCTCAGTGCTGTCTCTCCACTGCCTTTTCTCCCCTTAGATCACAGTCCAGAACTGGGTTCTGAGATGACCAGATGGGGTTGAAACCGAAGGAGAAACACTATCTTCTGCCACAGGAGGATGGATTTGTGTCATGGACTACAGGGCAAGATGGAGGCTTAGAGTAGTGCAAACTCTTCATATCATGCGAGGGTTTAAGGCTCAGGACAGAAAAGCCACGTGGTGGAGGGGTAAAGCCCAGGAGAGCTGGGTTGGAATTATGGCTTGTTCTTGCCCAGTGGAATGACTTTGACCAACCCATCTTCCTTCTGCCTCAGTCTTCACACCCTCTGAAATGGTCTTGTTCTTTCTTTGCTACCCTTTCTGCCTTTGCAAAAAACTTTTTCATCAAGCCATTTTCTGTCTTGTAGAGCAGCATGTCATTTTTCTGTTCTTTTTATGAACTTCAGGCGAAACCCCAATCCTCATATGCAAATGAAGCTAGAAGGATCTTCCTCAGTTACCAGTGGAGATGGTTGTCTCCAGGGCGAAACCCCAATCCTCATATGCAAATGAAGCTAGAAGGATCTTCCTCAGTTACCAGTGGAGATGGTTGTCTCCAGGGCGAAACCCCAATCCTCATATGCAAATGAAGCTAGAAGGATCTTCCTCAGTTACCAGTGGAGATGGTTGTCTCCAGGGCGACCAGGCCTGAGGAAGCTCCCAGTGCAAGTTTCAGGCAAATGCACCTGTTTTTAATTAGCAGGAACAACAACAACCCTGCCAGCAACAGGAAAAGCTCGATTGTATCAGTTTTGGAATGAGTTTTTTTTTTTTTTTAATTACATCGTAGCTGTGTACATTAAAGCGATCCCTTTAGTGCTCCCACTCCAAAAGGCTGGGGAAGAAATAAGCTGGACTGGGCTGTCCCCCCAGCTGCTGTGGGGTATGTGGGCACCGCCCTTGCCTTCCCACCCTGTGCTCTGTTGTCCTCACCCAGTGGACAGTCACCAGCCTCCCACTGAGAAAGTGGAAGCCTCCTCTGTCCCTCCAACTTACTCACCTCCCAGGCACATGGTTTATCTTTCTGTGCTGAGCTGGTGCAGCAATATTTACACAGCACCATTTGTGGCGTTACCTCATTTCTTCCTATGAAGGCATGTGAGTGGATAGAACTACCCCCCCCCTTTTTTTTTAAACAGGCAAGAAAAACTGAGCTTAGAGAGGTCATGGGATTCCAGTAGGTTCAGAACTTGAGCAAATGAATGAATTCTAATATCGAATCCAGTCCTCACTCACAGCTCTGCTTTCTGAGCCTAAGTGCCTCCGTCATTTCACAGCAGGTGTCCGTGGTCGATAGGCAGAAAAATGACCTAGATTTGTTCCAGTGCAGGGAGGTGGACAATAATTTTTTGAGAAAAATCTCCCTAGCCTAGTGGTTTGCATTTCTAGATGTGATTTAGAATCACTTGGGAGAACTTATTAAAAGAGATGGGCCAGACCCCATCTGAGACCAGGTATACAGGAATCTCTGGGGGAGAACTCTAGCCCTGGTTCTTTCTAAATTCCCTGGGTAATCCTAACACATAGCCATGGCTGTGGTCCTTCCAACTCTGAGAAGCTATGATTTTGAGGTAGAATTGGGACAGAGGCTTGGGACTAATTTCATCCTCAGAGCATTTGGCAGGCTCACCTGAACGGACTTCTTGTTGGCATATCACCCTGGTCCCTTAGCTTGTGTTCCTCTAATCAATCAGCATGGAAATAAAGTGGTGATTATGTTAATCATCACATTGTGTTTTTTTTATAGTTAAGATTCATGGCATTTTGTATCAACAAGCAGCTATAGGGCAAAGATACCTCAGGGGTGCCCACCACTTCTTAAGGCCAAGGAACCTGAGAATACAGTGAAAGATAAGCAAATTCTTTTCGAGAAGAGGAGGTACAAATTTCTATATATGAACACAGAGATTTTGCAGATACCTTGGAGGCTCTCAGAAGGTGTGATGTTTTTCTGTATGTTTGAGGATCACCGTTCTTCTATTTTAACAATGGAACCCTCCCGCCCCCCGAATTTCCAATTCATTAAGTCTGGGCTGGGCCTGATGTTTTACTGTTCTAATAAGTTTCCGGTTGATGCTGATTTGGAAAGTTTGGAAAGGATGCTTTGAGAACCACTGCTCTGGGACTAAAACCTCCTTTCTTGTCTCATGCTCCTGTTTTATAGATAAATGAGTTCCTGTGCAGAGAAAGGTCACCCAGGAAGTTCATGGCAGAGCTGGTCGTGTCAGGTTCTATCCAATCCAATCCAGTCCAACTCTGTTCACCTGCTACCAGCAAGGTGACTAAGGCAAGGTCCCTGCCACTGACTTGAAGATTCATAAATGATAATAATGAAATCCTGAGTGTGATCACTGTCAAAAGAAATTAAATGTCAAGGAAACATCTTTCTAATTTGGGCTGGGGTGGAGGAAGATACTTCAGAAAGGCTGTGGGGAAGTGATTAGAGTTGAGCTATGTCTAGAAGCTTGGAGGGTAGGAAAAGAGCTATCTGCCCTTGAACTTCTGCTACATGTCTGTGTGATGCTAGCTGTTTCAAGCGTATCTGGCTACTCACAGAAATTGGGCAATATACCAAATTTATACAAGAGGAAATCAGATATGGTAATCTTTCTACTAATGTACCATGTGTAGACGGAAAAAATCCCCTCTTTTATTTTGTTCTGGCTTTGTGTTTGTGTGAAGATGTGCCTCCTTCAAAGAGGCAGTGAAACACATTGATATGTTACTAGAGCACTTATCTTCCAAATGGAAGACTCCCTGCCATGAGGTGAGCCTCTGTGGTGGGGTGGGATGAGCTAATTACTAAGGTGACAGCCGAGGACTGCCATTACAGCAGGCTGGCCCACCTGGAGCTGCACCCTCTCATAGTTGGCAGTAGAGAGAGTAAATCCTTTTAATCCCACAGCAGCCAGGACACTAGGGGGCCAAAGACAGTAGTGAAGAGACACAGGAAGCAAATGCATTTTGTACAAATTGATATTTTAATTTCATTCCACAGCAATGGGTGACAAGCATGGGTACCTTCCTCTCAGGAGATACTCTGTGTAATAGGCACAGCCTCTACTTGAGGGATTCAACTCGAAATAACGTGGGCAGGAGAGAAGATAGGAAGCCGACCGGAACAGAGGAAATAGGCTTAGCGTATGATGTTTCCCTCTTGTCATCAGTGTTCATAATGGAAGCCCTTGGCTTTGTCCTCTTGAATTTGGGAGAAGAAAATTATTCAGTGCTTTTGTTTGGGGTTTCCTCTGTGCTAAGAACTGAGCCTGGCACCACAACATCAGGGAATAAGGAAGAAAGTGCTGAACCCTGAGAGCCAGGCCACCAAGCTGCCAGTCCTGCTCTCCCCCTGGGTTCGCAGAGTGGGCAGGCCAGGCCACTCCAGGGCCTCTTTCCCTGTTGAGTAATCTCTGAGGGCCTTAGGTCTCAGCATTCCACAATTCCTGAGGGCAGAGCAAGGCAGCCTGCGCAGAAGCAGCGGAGAGGACAGGTGGGTCTCCAGCAGCAGCTGTGGCTTTGAACTCAGGCTCACGTCACGGGCGGTGGCAGCATTGCTGTGCCTTCAGTAGCTGAGCCAGTGGTGTGTTCATTCAATTAGAAAGGGAACCGACTCTGGGCAGTCAATGAGATGTGAGTGTGAATCCTGGCTCTGCTAGTTATCAGCAGGTTATTTGATCTTGCCTACCTTTGTTTTCCTCACCTCTAAGAAAAGCCTGCAAAATGGAGATAATAAGCGCCTACTGTTGAGGGTTGCCTTCAGGATTAGAGGAAAGAGGTAGATAGGAATGGTGCGCAGTCCTGACAGAAGGCCAAGTGTGCCAGGAGGGGCAGGTACTGCTGCTTCCTCTGGTCCTACTACTGGAGTGCCTACTCTCTTCCAGAAACCAGATTCGGGGATAGGAATAAAATGATGAATGAGAGGTATTCTCCACCCCCAGGAAGCTCAAAATTTGATACCATTTTACAAACATGCCCACCTAACAGCATGCACAGCTGATTGTGACAGAAGTTATCACACACAGCCAAGAAAGTCTTTGGAATTAGAAGGTGCTTCAGAATGGGCTTTGAGTGATAAAGACATTGTAGGGGGAGACGCCCCTCTGCTCAGCAATCATGGTCTGTCACACCCTCATGAACACACATGAGTCACCTGTTCTCTGCGTCACTTTCACTAGGATGAATCTCATTTTAATCATCCCCGGATCACAAGCACTTTGGCTGGGGCACTTTCCCCATGTGACATTCAGTTCAAGATACTTGGAGGAGATAGATAAATGGGTCAGTGGCATTTTACAGATCTTGTTCATTTCCTTGTTGGCTGGGCTGTTAGGCTAGTGACCCGTTCCCAGAGGAGTACACAGAGAGCAAGGCAGATGCACCAGGGACAGTGGATTCCTTGGCCCAGCGCTCCAGTAGCCACGTGGCAGGGCAGGTGGGTTCAGGATGGCATTTGAGCAGCACCTGTCTTTCTGCTTACAGACTTTCTGCCTTGGTTTCATGGTTACTTGTCTGGGGTCTTTGACAATCTACTTTTTGAGTTCTCAGGTGGCGCATCCATCCGTTTGCTCACTCAGCAGACATCTACTGAGCACTCTCTAGATAGTCACACCATTCACGCATCCCTTACCCTTTTAGGGTGGGAGGAAAAGAAAAATACAAACAATCCAAGTTTGTTGGGTTCTGATTAGGCCATGTGAGAGGACTGATCATCATGGACAAAGTTTCTTGCATAACATGTAGAGTTAGGGGTAGTGAAAAAAAAAAAGAGTTGAATGTTTAAAATGAACCTGAAGAATGAACAGTTTGATGAATCCAGTTAAACCATCATTCCGACAAAGAGAACACTTACCCTGACAGAAGCAAGTTGAGTAACCTGTTTTTCAGTTCTGAAAGTTTTTGCAACAAACAATAAAATTATCTTTCTTCCTGGGGGGTCGGTTGGGGGAATAAAAAGATACATAATTAGAAAACAAAGTGAAAGCAGAGAATGACAAAAGCACGTGTGTTTCTGAGGGTCCAGAGAGGTGATGCCTAACCCAGCCTGATGGAGTCCAGTGGAGGGGATCGGAGGTTGCCCTCTGCAGGTGATTACGGGCACTGCACAGGGATATCTTTCTTGCTCTTCTGCACCCACCCACTTCCCTCTCCAGCTTCAGGCCATGCTGTGTCTGGCATCCCACCAGATGTGACCCCACGGTTAGGGAAAAGGCATTCCTCTCCCCGACTGAACCTTAATTTTCTCAGCTGTAAAAAGTCAATGTTGACTCCTGCTCCCCAATTCTTTTGAAACTGTGATTTAGCTCACTATCTTGCGCTGATGAACAGTTACACGATTTCTGTACTAACGTGAAATTTTTCCTCAAAACGCCTTGTTTCCATCTTAGTGCATTGTCCCTGGGGGTGGTGATACTGACAGCGTGGCTATCTGATCCTGCCTCCTCCCCCCCATTGTAATTTTTCTCTTCATGTATTTCACCTAAATGCTGGCAACACCTACCCCTTCCACGGGGTAAGAATCACACGGCAGCAGCTTTTCTTAAAGCGCCCGGGCCATGTCTACTTGCTCACTTGGGCTTGTCTTCTGAACTAGACTCTTATTAACACCTTGGGAAAATACTTTGTATGTATTTTTCATTTGGCTTTTCTTTATCAACTTCTGACTTTTGTTCTCCATATATTTTACAAAACGTATTCCATATACACACCTAAGTCTGGATGTAGGATTTTGAGATTCTGTGACATATGCTGCTGAATATGTCTATAGTAACTAAATTTTAGCCATCTCCTGCAGATGGAATATCTGGTAACTGCTCCAAAAGGCTTGGACATCACCAGAAAATGGGTTGCAAAGTATGGTAATAGGTTGTATTTTCTGGGACATCTTGGCTGTGAAGACATTAGTGGTTGCCTGCAGGGGGCACCCTCCAAGCTTCCCCCACCCACTGGAAATCTTAGAAGGCCTTGGATTATCCTTTCATTCATTTTTTTCACTTTTTTCATTTGAGAGCTTGTTGACACAAATTGGTTTGGTTTTTGTCATTGGTTCAAATTGTGTCTTTGCTGTGTCTCTCCTTTTGCCTAGCTTTTATCATGGTTTCTTAACCACGGGACTGCCTATTTATTCCTCTGGTCCTGTGACGGGACTTTCCCCACAATGGCTAATGGGCTTTAATAAGAATTCCTTTTCTTTGGTGGTGGTGGTGGTGGTGGGGGTGGGGCGGAAATCCTTTCCTCTCAGACTTTCTGGCTTTGAGATTATTCTCATTTGATTAATTACCTACCAATTCCAGTCTTACAAACTCCTGGTTCCCGATCTTCCATACTCCGCTTCTTTCTCCAACCTTCTAGAAGTGTCAGTTTGCAGTAACTTTGAATCTAGTGTTGATGACAATAATTTTAATCAGTGAGGGAGTCTTACTGACAGATGAGGCAAAATTCCCAGATGGACAGCTGTGGCAAGAAGCAGTGTTTCAGGCCATCCTCCTGGCCACTTTCCAAAGTTTGCATAGATACTATTATATAAATAAATCTATATACACATATTTCCTCTCTCTCTTTTTCCCTTTACTTCCACTAAGGGAAAGTATTAAACATAGAAAATGTGAGAAAAGTGAGGTTTAGAAGGAGAAACAGACATTTTTGCTGCACTAATTAAGTATTCCCACTTTATAGAGCAAAGATAAAACTGAGATTGAGAAAAATTGGGAAGTAGCCTTAGGAAAGAGAGTTTTAGTGACCTGTCAGAGCCCAGTGGTGCTCTTCCTGGGGGAGGACAGCCAGATCCCAGGGGGATTTCCCAGAGCATGGCTGCTGTTCCCAGCATCTGCCATCCTTGGCATTGTCCCAGGGCCATACTGCAAGTGGGACTGTCCTTCCCCAGCATGTTTAATCTTTTCCTCAAGGTCAGTGTTTTCTGGAGCCATAACTGAAGGAAGAGAGAGCTAACTCGGATCTGATTCCTGCTGGAAACCCGCCTTGTGAGGCCTGCAGGTTGCCTATTTAAAAATGATGAATTAAATTTAATGAAGATTTCCTTACTCAATTTCTATCCCTATTAAGTATTTTGCAAGATTTTTATTACTTGCTAAGAATCTAAGTTATTTCCTCTCATTTTTCTTGCAAAGGATGAGCTCAATATTTCAACCATTCTCATTTATTGTTAATTCTCTTTTCCTCATTTATCAGAAGGCCCATTTTTATCTTTTTTCTTCTTTAAAGTGTTTATAAAATCCTCTCGAGCTCTTTTACCACTTAAAAAAATTACTCTTCCTTTTCTTATCACCTGAGTCTTTTTGGTTTGGCCTTTAGCTAAGGAATAATCATTTTTCCCCTTTATTCTGATCCTTTCTCATTATGAAACTTCTTTAAACTTATAGTTTTTTTTAACTCTCTCTGCTAAACTTATGATGACAGTTTCTATTTTTATTCCAGTCTGGATGGAATGGGGCTGCAATTCCATTTAATATAACAGAATGAACTTTTACTGGGTACCTCCTAAGTAATGCATGTGAAGTGACTGACTGTGCCAGACATGCAGTGGGCACTCAATATATGCCACTATGGTTATTGTTTGTCTTTCACCCTGGGGTTACAAAGATGGACAATAAGTGAGTTGTGCCCGTGCTTACACCTGGCAGTGACTTCCATTTATCTTTGTGGGAAGTCCAACTCCTTGAGATGCACCACAAAGCTGTTAATGACCAGATCACTGTCCCCTTGTGGACCTTTACCATCAGTGACCACCTCTGTAGCCATGTGGCATTATAAACTTTGTATGAAGATTCAGGTTCAAGGTTTTGCAAAGGTTAGTATGGAATGTTTTCCCTCTATTTTCCTAATCTTTCTCACCTAATCTTGTTCCTCATACTTGGTTCTCTTATTTTTATTTTTTGAGACGGAGTCTCACTATGTCATCCTAGGTAGAGTGCCGTGGTGTCACAGCTCACAGCAACCTCAAACTCTTGGGCTTAAGTGATTCTTTTGCCTCAGCCTCCCAAATAGCTGGGACTACTGCCGCCTGCCACAAAGCCCCACTATTTTTCTGTTGCAGTTGTCACTGTTGCTTAGGTGGCCCAGGCCAGGTTTGAACTTGCCAGCCTAGGTGTATGTGGCCGGCACTGTAACCACTGTGCTCTTGGCACCGAGCCACTTGCTTCTCTTCTGAAGTTCTTTCCTTCCTCTGTGCTACATTCTGTGACCTATACACATGCTGATCTTGTACTTAGCATATCTTGTTGTGACGATTTATAACTTTCTCTATTAGATGTCGAACTCCTTGAAAATAGGAATTCACCTTATTCTGACTTATACCCCTCAGAGATCATTTCACTATTCACTATTCAGAAAATGTTCAAATTCATGATGACCCTGGGTGTTAGGGTTATTATTTTAGAAGAAATGATGAACCGATCGGGTGACCTGGAAGAGAAGAAATCCTTATAGATTTAGAGATTCAGGAAGATTTCCTGGAAGACTTGGTGTTTATAACCAAATCGTAAAGGATGAATAAAATTTCAGTGGTGAAACTTCTTCATGGGCATACAAGATGGAGAAAATACCGATACAAAAAAGACAAAAGTAGCAAAAATCTCCTTTTCTCTTTCCCTCCCCTCCCCTCGCCTTACCTAACCTTTTACTTGGACCATAGCAAGTCTTCTAGTGGCTGAAACAGGCATGTTTCATAGGAAAATGGATAGTGACATTATACATTTATTCCTTCTCCATGTATTTGTTGAACATGCCTGTGCCTGTATTAAATGCCTAGAAAGGTAAAATGAATCATGCAAGGCCTTTTAAATAAAATTTGTCTTAGAACTCTCATTTCCGTTCTTGCTACCCACCTTTTTGGGTGTCTTTTTGTTCTAGTATTATGTCTCCCTCCCCTCTTACATCTGTTTTCCTGGAACATCTAACAGCAGTCACTGATATTTTGGTAAGGATTCTACCCATTCTATGCTTGTTGTAAACCAGATTTTATTTTGTGGAATGAAATACTGTGCTCCCTGAAAGCTGTCAGCAGATGAGAGAGTCACAAATTTATCACCATGTCTCTTTCTCAAGGCTCTGAAATCACAGGCTCTGGGTGACCTCTTTCCCAGGACAAACTTTGGCTTGATACCTGGTGCTGAAAAAATAAATGTGTGATCTTGCTTTTTAAAGGGCCCTGGAAGAATGGGCAGAAGTATTTTGAAAACAGCAACTACATTCCCAATTCCAGGTTAAATTGGTTGTAGTTATATTATGTCATTAACTCTTTTAAAATACTATTATTATTTTGCAATTTCATGCTGTTTCCATGAGAAGCTTGTGTATTTCCCATCAACCCAGATGCTAGTTAAATGCATGTGGAAAATGATCTACACAATGATCTCATGTGTTACGCTGAGCCTGACAACATTCTCAATGGCAGCCATGGGAGGTGAGCCAGCCACATATATATATATATATATATTTTTTTTTTTAACATTTATTTATTTATTGTTGGGGATTCATTGAGGGTACAATAAGCCAGTCACATATTTAATCCTTCTCAATTTTATTTAAGAACTAAAAATTATGGGTGGCGCCTGTGGCTCAAGGAGTAGGGCGCCGGTCCCATATGCCGGAGGTGGCAGGTTCAAACCCAGCCTTGGCCAAAAACCAAAAAAAAAAAAAAAAAAGAACTAAAAATTAACTAGGAATAAGGAAAATTATTTATGTATCTTATTCCATAATTTGACATTTGTTTAGTGAAAATGTTCTGTGTGCAAAGTGCAGGCTGGCGTTGAATAGTTTGATGAGAATATTTCAGATTATATATGAAACCAGCACATTGTACCCTTTGATTGCACTAATGTGCACAGCTATGATTTAACAATTAACAAACAAACAAACAAACAAACTGCAGTCTGGTATTGCTCCTGGATGTCAGCTAGCTGGACTGCCGGGCAGGGACCTATGAGGCCTCCCTGGGCAGCTCTTTTGTCCCCATTTCATGAATCTGGCCTGGGCCTGGTACTGCTTCATCATAAAATGTGGAGAAGGTTCTTGGGCTTTGCTTCCAAGCATTAGGAAAGGCTGCAAGTTCTTGCTTCCTCCCTCTTGGGGCTCTTGCTTTTTGGGAGTGCCGAGCTGCCATAGAAGAAGTCTACCTACCTTGCTGAAGAGACTAAGTAAGGAGGAGAGGCTCAGAGATGCTTCCTAAAGAGGGAAAGAGGCCTGGTCTTCCAGTTTCCCAGTGGAGCCTCCAGATGAAGCTCCATTTAGCCACCATGGGACTGAAACCACGTGAGAGACCCACAGAAGAACCTCCCAATAGAGTTCAAACTGCAGAAGGATAAGAGCCAGTAATATTGCTCTTAGTGTATTTTTTTTTGTATTATTATTATTTTTTTGGCCAGGGCTGGGTTTGAACCCGCCACCTCCAGCATATGGGGCTGGCGCCTACTCCTCTGAGCCACAGGCGCCACCCCATGCTCTTAGTGTTTTAAACTGCTAGGTTTTAGGGTGGCTTGTTATGTAGCAATAGAAAACCAGAACGACTCCTCTGGTCTGCAGTTCTCCTTTCTCTGCTTTCTGCTATTTCAGCGTTTCTGAACCTGTGGGTTGCGACCCATAAGAACTGTATTAAAGGGCCACAAAATTAGGAAGGTTGAGAACCACTGTGCTATTTGGTGCAACTTCACAGATGGATCCATTTTACAAAGACCATCCAGTGGAGATTGATTTTCCCAGCACCTTCTGAGTCTTATTAGGAAAAGGTGTGGCTTATGTCTCCTTAGAAACTTTTGTTTTCACCTTTTCTCTTCCAGGAAGAAAGAGGCTTTGCATTCCTAAAGGATTTGTGACCATATGCTGGCTTTTAATGTGAATTATCTATTTAAAGTCTCACAACATCAGTAAAAAGGCAGTCCTTATTTATTTCTAGCTTAGGGGAAAATCAATTAAATTACTACATTTAATTAAATTATCCAAGATTGCTAATCTCTAGGTCATGGAATGGCCTTTGAGCCTAGGTTCTTCTGATTCTAAATCCAACACCTGTTTCATCAGACCAGCACATCTGCTGTTTTGAAAAGAAATTGGGGCCTTCCCTCAGCCTTTCTCCCTACCCCAATGTGAACCAGCCCCAAGCTGTGGATGTGCTATGTTAGCAGGCTCTGAATAGAGCATTTTCCAGGTTTCTGGTGATCACTGGGAGAAAAGAACTTCAGGACCCATCCTGGAAGCCAAGCAAGCAGACTTTCATTGCAAGGTTGGAAGTGGAAGTGCGCTCTGGAGAGGGGCGGGCAGGCTCGAGACAAGCAGCTGCACTCGGGGGAGACGGTTTTGGTTTTTTATAGTCATACTAACTGTGGGGAGAAATAGTCATGGCTAAGGGGGTGGCTTTTACTAAAAATTTGGATGATAATTCCTAGATTTGGGGTCCCTCCCATTTTCATACTTTAAATGGTTTTCTAGTAACTGTCAAGGTGATTTTAAGGGCAGAGAATTTTTAAAACCGCAATGTAAATGATACCATAATTAAAGTTCATGTAAAGTGACAGCGATAGCTGACAAGCTGGTTGAAGCTGGTTCTCGACTGTAGTTACCAGCCCCTCTAGTTAGCTTCCGTCTGGGGGTTACTTTGATACCTGCACCCATTCTGAAAGCCCCTGCATCTAGTCTCAGCCCTTTCCCCAGCTCTGGCACTGTGAGGGCTAATAACCTATGTCTTTTCAGGAGCCACACTTGTACCCTCACAATAGAGTCCCAAATGATCCCTTCCCCCCTCCCAAAGACCACAGTCTGCCCTGTAACCACAGCCCTCTTGCTGGATGTCATCTCCTGGGAATTGAGAGCTCCCTCCCGGGGTCCGTAATTCAATGTTCTTGCTGCTAATGAGATGCGGTGTCCTACTAGGAGACAGCACAAAGAGAAGCTGATGTGCTGACACGCTGGCGCATGCTCCCCTGGCCGGCGCCGTGGGCTGGCCTTAACAAAACCCAAATGCAGAAACATGTTTTCAAATGAATGTTCCTTAACAAAAATTATTCTGAAGTTGGGGAATCATATGGATAGGGTGGAGACAAGAGCAAGGGAGATCAATATTTTATTATTATATCTCCTAGTGTTTCCAAAGCAATGGATATGGGAGAAGGAAAGCTTTTAAGAAGAAAAATGGTGCATATAAATGGCTCACTAAAATAAGTGTTTTCACATTTTACCAGGAGAAAAACAGTGTACATTTTAGCCGAGAAAAGCGGATATTTAAATAATTTATCAAACTTCTCTCCTAAGGGAAAATGCAGACTAGTAACATCTCCATAACTCTCCAGAAAGGCATACATTTTTAGTCTCTATAAGTAGAAAAGCACCTAAAATAAGAAAGGCAGGAAAAGACAGTAGTGAAAACATTGAACCAGGAATCAGGAGATGCGAGTCTGGTTCCAGCTTTGCCACCTGCTACTGGTGAGTTTCTTCCTCCTCCCTGGAGGCCCTAGTTTTTCCCCGTGTAAAGTGATGAAGGAAAGAGGAACTGCTTTTGGGGGTTTGGGAGCCTTGCCAGTCATCATTCTTCTTCCCTGATGGCCACAGAGGCCTCTGAGATATTTTCATATGACCCTAGGGGCTTCCAACTCAGACTTGGGAATCTCTGAACTAAAGGCCTTTGCTTTTCTTTCCAGTTATGTGATCTCATATATGTTTTTACAAAAAAATTATATTCTAATGCTTATCAATTTTCAACAGAATCATTATAGCAAAATGGATGATAGTAGTTCACTGTGATCTATTCCCCAGGTGTTTAAAAATACCAGCTTTCTCTTTTTAATGGCCTGCAGCTTTCTGTTTCTAACAGGCCTGGGCTCCCTGTGCCTTGCACTGTAAATGAGGCCTCAGCAAGTCTGGAAAGAATCTGTGGTGCTGCCACGTAGCTGATGCTCCCCGTTTTGCTGGGCTATTTATGACACAAAGCCTGAGTCAAAAGAACAGGCAAGAGAACTCATTGTGTTTCTTGGTGGCTAATTGGTGTGTTGTGCTTAGGGTGGGTTTCCATATACGTGCTATGGAGCTGTCCCCCATAACACTGAGGAAGGCAGATATGTTATGTGTGGGAGTGTGGGAGGGAGAATGGCTAAGGGAAAAATGAAATTGCTATGAGAAACAGAATAAAACTGCTCTTAAATTTCAAACAGTAAGTCATCAAATTTGAAAAAGATTTAATAATGCATATACTAGTTTGGCATTTAGAAGGAAATGAACATTGATATTAGTAAGATAAAACGGAATCTCTTGGCACAGCTGAAGCAGGGTCTCTAATATTTTGAAGGACAGAGTTAGGCTACAAGTTCCCTTTCCTGCCTGTGCTAACGAGCCTTCTAGAAACTCTGAACCAGCACTGAGATTTAGAAATTAGAGCCAATTCATGTAATTCACACTATGGTGTTAATGGCTTCACTTCTCCCAGAATAATTTTGTTCCTGGTTGCTTGGTGAGGGAAAGCTGAATTTCTTATTTAAACATTTAACTTCTTACCAAATTAATATATTTACTTGATTAAAAAAGTTAAATTATGTGCGGCGCCTGTGGCTCAACAGAGTAGGGTGCTGGCCCTATAGGCCGGGGGTGGCAGGTTCAAACCCAGTCCCGGCCAAAAAAAAAAAAAAAAAAAAACTGGAAAAAAAAAGTCAAATCATGTAATAAGGCTTATAGATAATAAAAACAACTACAGGGGCAACCATAACAAGAAGAATAATGAAACAGCAGTTCTCTCTTCTTATCCTTTGTACTCCTGAATCCTGCTTCCTAGAATGAACATGCTCCAATTTTCTGAGCTATTTCTTCTGGTATTTACCTCTGGATTCCTACCGAGTGGGTTTATTATGCCCCCTTTGATTTATCAATTCATGCACTGTGCATTGACATTCTCCTGTAGAATTAAGGATTCCAGTGCTTGTAACTCCTCCTTCGTCTTCCCAACATGGCAGGATACCAGTTTCTGGTTATATTAATATTCAGTGTTTATATTATTTGGTTACATTGCTCACAGATGAGCCATGTAGTTGTTTTTTTTTTTTTTTTTTTTTTTTTTTTGCAGTTTTTGGCCGGGGCTGGGCTTGAACCTGCCACCTACAGGATATGGGGCTGGTGCCCTACTCCTTTGAGCCACAGGCACCACCCGCCATGTAGTATTTTTTTTATACACCTTTTTTCATTTTTCTTTTAGTTAATGATTCTTTCAGTTGCTTGGCTCTCATGGTACTTACCACTCATATTTTTCGTAACTCTTCAGAGTACCTTTTGAAATCCTCTGCCAGTGCAATCAGACATATATCAGTTCCAGATTTTTATATTTTGTTATTAGAAACATCTTTTTGGTGGTCCCCTACACTCTTCTTCCTTTCTGGATTGCATCCTTGGCATCTGAGGACTTTATTTCCAATGATTAGAGAAGTCTCTTTGCCTCCTGCTTGTTGGATCCCCTGTTTTCTGGATCCCAGAGATTCTTATTTCTTGGTTTACTTTCTCATTTTGGTGGAGCATACCCTTAAGTAGCTTTCTGAGTACAAATGTATGAGAATTATGTTTTGGTTGTTGTTTTTTGAGTCTCTGTAAGTCTAAAGTTAATTCTTAAAATGACACTGACAGAGTCTTAACTTTAGAAATGAGGAAATCCTCTCCTAAGTTATATTGAATACAGGATAAAAGAAGGAATCAATTTTAAAATAATAAGCTACTTTAGACAATAATGAATAGTTTGTATCAGTTTGTTGGAGGGTTCAACTGAAGAGATTTTACATAAAATGATTATTTACAGAGGTTTGGGCAGAGTTAAGAAAGGTTTCGAAGATTAGCAACAATGGGAGGCTCTTCTCATCCCTTCACTTGAAGGGACAAGAGAATATAGAATTAGAAGAATTCAGGGTGTGGGGAAGCTATGGATGAGCTGCTCTGTGGGAGAAGTGTAGCAGCTGCTACCACAAGAACTGCTAGGATGGAATGGGGCCTGAGTGGTCCAGAACTTCTCTTTTCTCCTGTCCTCTGACTTCTTGTTGCTACTCCTTAGTGGCCAAGATCAGCTAAAAGCTATCCAGCAAGCGAGCTGGGTAATAAAGCCCATGAAAGAGGGGTTCCTGGAGCATAGAGGAAAATGGGGAGTGAATCTGCTGAGTACAGATGGGAATAACATCATACACTTTCTGCAAAAATTGAGACACAGCTAAGGGTGAATTCAAAGGAAAATTTATAGCCTTGAGTATATTTGTTTTAAAGAAGAAAGACAAAAACAGAAGAATCATTGCCTGTCTTCATAAAATAAAAGAATTAGAAAATGTAAGAGGAACTAAAAGATATTACAAGGTTGAAAAAAATAATATGAAAAGTAAAATAATACCAGAAAGGATACATAAATACAAAAGTCATTTTCTTGAAAAGACCAAAGAATGGATAAAGGTCTTAGAAATTTGATGAAGGAAAAAGAGAGAATGAAAATATAATTAGAAATGAAAAGGAAGCAGCGAGTAAGAGATTTACATGCAACTCTTTCCTGACAATGTACACTTTTACTTTCTTAAAAAGTTTAACTCAGCAAAGCTGATCCAGGAAGAAGAATCCAACTAAAGCAAAATTAGGAAGATTAATACCAATAATTAAAAAAGTGTAAAATATTTAATTAAAAAAATGATTTCACAGCTGAGTTTTATCTTGCCTTTAGAAAACAGGTGATTCTCATGTTTATTAAATTCTAGGCTTTAGAAAAAGATCTCAAGTCATTTAAATAAGTGACTAGTCTTGATCTTGATCAATAGGAAGAAAAAGTGAAATAAAATAAAGGGACATAGTTCATCAATGTCAGGAATAATGCTGCTGCAAGTCTAAATAAAATTATAAAAATAGAATCCAAACGGACTATTTAAAGAATAATACAATGGCAAGCTGGTTTATCCCAGAAATATAAGGATAGTTACATAAAAGAATAAAAAGATGATATTGATCAAATCAAATGATGCTGAAAAGAAATTTGCTAAAGTTAAGCAGATCTTCCTAATTAAAGCTAAGTTAACTGGGACTAGAGGGAAAATATCTAAATTAAACCACCATCATAGAGACTGTGTAGTCTCTAAACCAATCATTGTATGGAAGAGAAAATGGAATTCCTGGGGGAAAAAGAGGTTTAAAAATTAGGCAGAAATTAGGAGCAAGACAGGGAAGAAAACTCAACTGTTCACCTCCACGATCTTGATGTATTCCACTGGGACAGTCCATCTCATCACAGTTGTTGGGCCCAATTTGGTTTATGCTTTAGTCGTAGGTTGCAACATTTTCTCGATGTGGCCTAGAGGTTGGTTTGTTGATTTATTTTCACAGCAGAGGAGATGGGAAGCCTGGAACTAACTCCCTCTGGATGACTCGTGCGATCACAGCTGCCTCCCGATGACCTTTCTCTCTTTCCTATTTATTCTGTGTCACCATGTGGCCATTGGATATGGTTTTTTATTATGGAAAGGAGTATGACTTCTAGCACAACATTGCCTCATGCATGAGCAGTGATTCCCAATTCAGAGTTAATGTTCTTTAAAAATGCTTTAATTGGGCATATCCTGTGGTGTGTAAAAATTGTAAAAAGTGGTGAAGGCATAGTAGGAAAAGCTCCAGGTTGAAGATGTGCTCTGTGAGGGTCCCAGGGCTTTCTGTGAGAACTGGATTCTGGGGAAGAACCAAGGCTGCATGCAGAGTGAAGGGAAAGCTTTGGGAGACAGAATTCCGGGCTTTCGGGGGTGCGGGTGGGGGTGTTCTGCTACTTCCCAGGTGTGGATGTTTGGACGACTCCCTTTGCTCTCTCTTATGCTCAATTTCCTCATTTCTTAAATGCTAATGACAGTGTAAATTTCACAGGTAGTTCTGAAGATCGATTAAAATTATGTAGGCAGGGTGGTGCCTATGACTCAAAGGAGTAGGGCACTGGCACCATATGCTGGAGGTGGTGGGTTCAAGCCCAGCCCCGGCCAAACACTGTAAAAAAAAAAAAAATTATGTAGGTAAACTATCTGGCCAAATGCAGTGATCTTCAATAAATAAGTAAGTGCTTCCTTCTTTCAACTGCGATGTCCCACTCTTCTTACAAACTCTTACTGAAGAGCTTTTCTAGAGGGAAATCTACCTACATGTGGAGGGAAATATCAAAAATTAAGATGGCTGCATGTTAATTTAATTTCTTTTAAGTTGAGCAAAAACAGTCAAGCATGTGAAAGCACTTTTATCTCAACTAATTTTTGCCTCTACATTTTCATTTCTGTTGAATCCATTTAGTGGGGCCTATTCTCCTGATATGGTTTGTTTAGGCTTAGAACGGGGACTTCTGTCCCCCACCTCTGCCCTGTGCTCAGCTCACTAAGTGGAACCGCCCTTTTGCTTTGCCTTCCAGTAGCCATGAAAAGTTGACAAAACATTCAGACGTGGCTTTGCATAGTTATGCCAATATAACTATTTCAGAATCATTCTTACCCTCAGCTTCACATCTCTCGGGGAATAAGTTGGCAAGAAAGAAGGTGGTAATTTTTTACAAAAATTAGTAACTCTAATCCTTTTATTCTAAAAAAGATTTGCTACTAATAGTCTTTTTCATTTATGAATGGGTATTTTTGAAGCTAAATTCTAAGGCAATTTACACTTTAATAACTGCTATTCTAAGAGAACATGAATTGACTTCACAACTTTCAGGAAAATCATTTTTAAATTCTTATAGATAATACATAGATAATTCTCTTATCAGTAAAAAATGCTTTGCTAAGTATTGTTAAATAAAGTTAAAAATTGTGAAATATGCCATATGCTACGTAAGTATATTTTTTTCTGAAGCCATTTTCTAGGCTTGAGATTGAGTTTTTTTGCTGCGTGGAAGATATGGAAATTTATCTCACATCATAATACATTCCACTTCCTTAACTAAAACTCTTTCATTATCTCTTTTGTAAAATGAATCTTTGAGCTCCAAAGAACAAAATCCTTAGGAACTGTGAATAAGGGATAAATTTTTCTTTTCATAGTCTCCTTAAAAGAGGGGAAATCAATCTGGAAAGACAGGTATTAGCATTTCCAAACATTGGGTCTTCTAAGGAAAAAAGTCTCTCATTTCCTTAGGATAATACATTAGGAGTTTTCACATTACAATGTATAAAATAAATTGCTGAAAGTAGTTAATTATTTGAAAGCATGTTTCTTAGAATGATTTTAATTATTTAGAACACACAACATCACACATTTCATTCACATAGGCGCATTAGGTTATAATCTTAGAATTTAAAAATATTAGTTTATTAAATACCTACATGTGATTATATGGCCTCTGCAGGAAACTGGCTCACAAATTCATTGACCACCTAATTTTGTCCAGTTGATTTCAGGTATGCGTTTCTCTTAAAACCTATCCTGTGGTTAATTCCCATCATCTTCATTTTATAGCTTAGGAACCTGAGAGGGGCAATATAACATAGTGCAATTCTCCTGTGCCTTCTCTGGCGAGTTTGGACATTGAAGCTGGAAAGGCTTTTTATGCCAGGCCAATGCATCTGTCCCTCAAAACTCTGTGCACGGTCAGGATATGGGGTGACCAGATGACTTTGTTAGATTTGGGAAAATGATAGGAATATGCTCTCTGGGCCTGTTACAAGGACTCGTTTTGGTGGCAGGGGGTTCTTTTAATTCTTAGGCTTCTGAAGGACAACTGCCCGTTTCCTCTGTTTGGAGACTTTCCACTTGGGTGTTAGTACTGACGGATGGACTGAATCAGTTGGAATATTTAAATATTTAAATATTTCCATTTAGAATATGGAAAACATTAGCAAATCCTGTTTGTCATGATGACATTATGTCGGTCTAACTGGTGAATGAAGCAAAGTTTATTGAGAAGCTACCGTGTATAAAAAGGCAGGCAGAGCCTGCCCAGATACAAAACAGGATGCCAGTGATCTTAACTACCAGATACTCAAACTTGAATAAATCATTATCAAAATAGAACATCAATCGGAACCACAACAAGAATGCAAAAACATCCTAGAGATGAAAGGGTGATGAGTGTGCCTCCATTTAGAAGGATACAAAAGTACTCCCTTGAGCAGAAATAAGGAGAGGGCCTAAAGGGAGTGGGGAGGATTTGAACAGGTGGTAATGGAGGGGAAAAGGGAGGTCTGGACAGAGGGCACTGCCCAGCCAGGCGGGGGTGAGGAAAGTGTGGGTACTTTCAGCAAAGACCAAGCCCTCCTGCCCACAGTGTCATGATCTCTCTGCAGCCGCTTACTTGAGCTGACCTCAGCCCACTTCCAAATCTGTCCCACTTGTCTTGGTATCTGACCTTATAACTGTTTTTCTCATTCGTGTTTTCCTCTTCCTCTGTGGATCTGACAGCCAGCTACACTTATCTGATGTTGACCTTAAGCCTAAAACGTCCTAGTGAATGGAAGCAGGTTCTTACTGTAACTTTCGTGGGCTCTAAAGACATTTTCATTTTTGTGAACCTCTTTCTCCGTGAGGAAATATTAAATTTTTTTATGACTATTGGTATAAAGAATATACAAATATTACATATTAAAACATGTTCTTGAGAGTGGTGCCTGTGGCTCAAGGAATAAGGTGTCAGCCCCATATACCGGGGGTGGCGGGTTCAAGCCTGACCCTGGCCAAAACTGCAACCAAAAAAAAAAAAAGGTTCTCGATATACCTGATATTAACATTGGAAAAAAATATATTAATATAAAGGGAAATTACAAACATATTTCACTTATAAATGAGGATGCAATATCTTAAACAACATCTTAAGTTGAATTAAAAATTATTGTTCAAATAATGTACTTTGGTCAAAATTAAATCCAATTTATGTGAGAATTAGTCACTATTTTCTTTCTTTCATATCCAGATGAAGTACAATGAATTTGAAGTATTTCTTCTTTTTCTATTGTCTATAAGATTTGGCATGATCTGTTTTTTTTAAATTATTTTCTATTTTTATTTATAAATATTAGTTGTCTATTTTTGGAGACTTTGGAAAAAAAAATACACGTTTGAAATTATCACAAAATTCCACGTCATAAATCTTTACAAATTATCATATAAAGGGAGTCACACTGCATGTACCCTTCTCAGATTGACTTCTTTATTTCACAATATGCATTTACTATTCCTCTGTGTCTTGAATGTATTGACAGGGCATTCCTTTGCATTTCTGAAAACTATTCCATTGTTTTGATCTACCTCATTTTTACTTATTCATTCACATATGCTTAATGATCATTTTTATTTTTGGCAATTATGAATACAGCAGCTATAGATATAATATTCTATATTCTATAATATTCTGGATTTTGTGGGGACATGGTTTTCCAGTCAATTGACTACTTAAAGAATGTAATTATACACAAGGTCATGTATATTGTCACTTATACATTCATCTAAAATTTTTATAGTAATTTATTTAAAAAAAAAAAAAACCCAAACATGTTCTTTAACATAAAAAAGGAAATAATGGTCAACAGCCTGGATGGATACAGAGAAATCAGGGAGATGAGGTTTCATGAGTCTGACTCTCTACAGTTAATAAAATAAGAAGATGATAATGTCCTTCTCAGTCACTCACACTTCAGACTCCCTAGAGGTGCTCATGTGTTGACTATGCTGGGAAAATAGCTTGTGTGGTTGAGCCCAGCCCCCAGAATCACACACCTTGATACAAGATAGATCTTCATGGCATTTTGTTCACTCTAGTCCTGCTGGAGAAAACTGGGTGGATATCTAAAGAGAGAGCATTCTGGGACAGAAATGGTTAATTCGATACTTTCCAGTTGCTAAGAGGAAAAGCCAGCAGTAAGGTGGATCTGGAAGGCTTAAATAGCAGACTGTGGAGGACCTAAATAGCAGATGAGCATTATTTTTTTATGTACATTTGTAGAAAAAGCAATGAAAATTTTTGAGTAGAGGGAAAACATGATTGGAGTTGGCATGAGAAACTTGGGCTGTACAGTGGCCTATGCAGGAAGGGCTGGAGCTTAGACTTGTGGAGAGGCAAGCAGAGAGGAAGTGATAGATCCTATAGATGTGAACCTAAAACAGAAACAAGTTAGTGACCAATTAGGTGTTTGAAATGAAGCGGGGGGAGGGAGTGGTGGTGGTGCCCGTAGCTCTGTGGGTAGGGTGCCAGCCACACACACCCAGGCTTGTGGGTTTGAACCCGGCCTGGGCCTGCTAAACCAACAACAGTGATGACTGCAACAAAAAAATAGCTGGGTGCTGTGGCAGGTGCCTGTAGTCCCAGCTACTTGGGAGGCTGAGGCAAGAGAATTGCTTAAGCCCAAGAGTTTGAGGTTGCTGTGAGCTGTGTGTGACTTGACACTCTAGCAAGGGTGACATGCTAAGACTTTGTCTCAAAAAAAGACAGAAAGAAAGAAATGAAGCAGAGGGAAGATGGCAAGGTTCTCAGTTCTTCGGTGCATAGACATAGGTGCTGAAATGTGGCAGAGGAGATGCTACACGTGGCCTGGGATTCTACACTTGAGCCTTCTATGCTTCGTGTTTCTGATAGCTTTATCTCACATGCCCTCTTCAAAAGTTCTCACATGCCCTCTTCAAAAGTAGGGGGCATTCTAGAATATCCATTATTTAAAAAAAAAAAAAAAGTGTCAACTGGGCAGCACCTGTGTCTCAAGGAGTAGGGTGCTGGCCCCATATGTCGGAGGTGGTGGGTTCAAACCCAGCCCCAGCCAAAAACTGCAAAAAAAAAAAAAAGGGTCAACTGAGAGTACTTTATTCAAAAGGACTATGGAATTTCATGGGGTTTCTAAGAAAGTCTGTTATGAAAAGTTCTTTTCTCTATCAATCAATTTAAGGTTAAATTTCCAAGGGGATCCTGTTTATCTCCCCGATTCTACTTCAAAAATAAAAACCATATCCTCAACTCTTCTATATTTTGTAGAAGTCTGCAATTTTGCAGGAAATACTGACTTCTTGATAATCTGAAATTGTGTGAGATAAGTGAATGGCCCCTCAGGCACCAAAAATTAAAAAGAGCTAGTATGCATTTACCCAAACTTGAGATTCTACTACATCATGAGTCCTCAAACTGTGGTCCGTGGGCCACATGAGGTGGTGTGATTGTATTTGTTCCCGTTTTGTTTGTTTACTTCAAAATAAGATATGTGCAGTGTGCATAGGAATTTGTTCATAGTTTTATTTTTAAACTATAGGCCGGCCCTCCAATGGTCTGAGGGACAGTGAACTGGCCCCCTATTTAAAAAGTTTGAGGACGCCTGTACTAGATTCTACTAATCTCTTGACATCACTTTTGTTTAACAGTCTTTCCTCATGTTATTCACTTTGGGCATTGCCCTTTGAGGTAGATAGAAAGAAAAGGGAATGATATTAGAGTTTGGATGAGTGAATGTGGACACTGGTTTCAGGTATGTGATAATACAGAACTATTGCATCAAGTTATTTTGATAATATTGGTAGGTGCATTTATTCATCTCACATTTACCTGTGGGCAATAGGCCTATGCTAGGTACAAGTTATAGAAAAGGGAAAGATGCAGCCCTGCTTTCAGGGAATGCAAAGCTGATGGACAGACATATCCACAGATCATTCATTATAAAGGCTCAGGGGACGATGCTGCAGGTTTGCTAAAAGGCTTTCATGAAGGATGTAGTTTGAGCTGAACCTCAAGTACTGAAGAATTAGAAGGGAAAGGCATTTCTGGCAAGGAGAACAACAAACGGGACAGCATAGAGGCTTGAACGATAATAAAAGCATAAGAGAGTGGGAGTCATGTACTGGAATAGGAGTAGATGGTCGGATTGGAGTAGATCAGTGGCTCTCTAACTTCCTGATGCTGCAATGTATTTTCATTGTTACAAGGGGTTGAGACCCACAGGCTGAGAACCGCTGGAGTAGATTGATGGAAAGGACAGAAGGAGGCAGGAATTGAGGTGAGATTGTTTTTGGAGGTCAGCCTAGGCAGTCCTGTCCTTAACTATCCTGGGCACTCTTTTCTTACACATTGAAAATTTCTCTCTAGTGGACTTCATCTACTCCCTGGACTTTAAATTCCATGCTGATGAATTCCAGAGTTGTGTCTGTAGTTCTCCAAAGGACACCTCACTCCAGACTCGTTGATCCTGCTGTCATCTGGACATTGTTCTGTGGGTGCCTAACAGGCATCAAAAATAGAGTTCTTGATTCTACATCATACTTCTACATCTTCCAGAATTCTATGTCTCAGGAAAGTGCAGTATTGTCCACCTAGTTACTCAATCCAAAAATCCAGGTGTTGCTACCATCCTTGATGCTATTTCTTCTCTAACTCTGTATATCCCATCCATCAATAAATCTGACCATTCTTTTAAAAGTATATCTCCAATTCTCCTATTTCTCCTTGTTACCGCTGCAAGTCTATTTTCCAGAAAATGGTAAGAGTAATATTGGCATAGACAAATTATATTGTATTATTTTTATCTTTAAAACTCTTTCATGACTTCTCATTGAAGTAGGAATAAGATCCCAAATCCCAGGCAGGCCCTTCAAGGTCCTATGTGATTTGGACCTGCCTCCTCCCTGACCTATGTGCTCCCTTTCTTCTCTTGTGCTCTCCATCTACCAAAGCCTCCACTCTTCCTCTAACCTTAGGGCCTGGGCATCTATTGCTCCATCTCTTGGAACCTTCTCTACCCTGGTTGCTGTATGGCTGGGTTCTCTTACCACTCACCTCCAATAACACCTCTTCTGAGACACCTTCCCCAATTAACTTCCCAAACTGATCTTCCAGTCACCTTCCACTATGTCACCTGCTTATTTTCCCCAGAGCACTGCTCATTTTTGTACTACTTCCTGCTTTCCTTGGAATGCCAGCTCCTTGAGGAAGAGCTCTGGGCTGTGCTGCTCACTGCAGGATCCTCAGTGCTGGACTCAGGCATGCACATAGCTTTTTGAATCAGGTGCTTGATACCTTTTTGTTGTATAAATAGATACAAAATGCTATCAGGCCACTCAACTCTGTGCGGCACCCTTTTAGGTGACACACTGACACAGAAGAGTTTCTACCCTTTCCCATCCCTCCTCCTCCTCTCTCCCACGGTTCTGACACGGTCAGATTCAGGAATTGTTTTCTAACGTTGTATACAGGAAAGGTCATGCACACGAAAGTAGCTCTTTTCCCTTTTGCAGGCTGAGCCTCTCCAGTTCTCTTATCTGAAACACTGTCCCAACCTCACTGGTCAGATGCTGGTGCTGGGGAGATTCAGGTTTAGAGTCAGGGAGTAGCTCCTGGAGATGTTTAGGGCCCTTTGTGTTCTGATTTCCTTTGCCACACAGATCGGGGCTGAAGTTTGAACATAAGCTCAACTCATTATAAAAATTGGTACATTGAGGGAGTCATTGAATGAAGCTCTCCATCCTGGACAGGATGCCTGGTTGGGCCATGGTGGGGTGGGCATCCAGGGCCCTAAGGGAACCTGTGTTGTCTTTGCTGCCAGGAGTCTCCCCACCCTCACTGGCCACGGGGTGGATAGAAGTGCTGCTCTCTCTCTCCATGTTGTATTTAAATCCCTTAACTTTCTGGCAGCCAGTTTGCTGGAAGGAGGGTGGACCCTTCCTGTGGGGTTGATCAAACTAGCCATGGATATGCACCCGGTGAGGTAGAGCTAGTGTTGTAATTCTTGTGTCTTGATTCCAAGTCTTAGTGACTTTTTGGTGAAAACTTCTGCCCATGAACATTGTCAGTATCTCAGAAATCACTTCTCAATTATTTTTTTAGGGGTTAGCATAGCTTCGATTGTTAAGTCTAGAGCTCCTTTGTCCTAAGTATCTACGTTGGTGAATCTTCTGGTATATCGTACGTGTTAAAAGTATGCAAGAGAAACTGCAAACACAAAGCATTTACATATTTAAAATATATGTTAAGGTTGAGCGATTAACATGTAAACTGTAGCATTAGTACTAACTTTGATACATACACTGGATGTCATCCTGCCTTGCAGTCTTAGCTGGAAATATAATGAAGATGATTTTTGGAGAAAATATGGACAAATTTTCAAAGGAACAAGAAAAGGCTTTCAAGAAGAGACGTGTATACCTTGTAGCTTCTTTTCATTTTCTTTATCTGAACTAAGCACAAAAATTACCATGTCTTTCAATAGAATCTTTAATATGTAAATGTGAAATTAGGCAAATGCTTACGTTGACATATTTCATGCACAGTCTCGTGGTTACACGCATTGTCACTGCTGTGCTGATGTCTACTGTCACCCCTCGTGAAATCTAATTTTAGCTTTTATGTGGGCAAATATCACCAGGGGATGCAGAATGGTTCACATAAACAATAAAATAACAAAACCATGGATGGGCAGCTGAAGGGAAACAGACAACACTGTTATGAGTCTCTATGGACAGAGTGCTAGAGGATATTGTTGCATTTTTGACGCTATTATTAACAAGAACTTAGCAGGCTCCTATGAAGCATGTCATTTTTTTTTTTAAAGAATGGCCATAGTTTATTTTTTTCTAAAGGAAAAGGAGCAAGTTAAAATTCAGAATTATAAAGCTCAATGGTATCAAAATATATCATAAAATGTACAGGACAGGATCAAGTGTCCCATCTGAAGTCCCTGGTATGTCCCCTGGGAGGGGCTGCAATTTCTGCCATGTCATTTGTTAAAGGATTATTCTTTCTCTGGGGGAGGCACACATCTCTCTTGTTAACTCTCTAAGGAAATGTTAAAGACAAAATGTAGTCCTTAGGAATGTGTATTTGGGCCATCATGCCAGATGATAAGTAATTTGAAGGGAAGAATAAAGTTCTCTCCTATGTACAATCCAGTTTTTAAATTTTAATTATTTTATTAAATCATAACTTTGTACATTGATACATTGATGGGGTTCAGGGTACTGCTTTGATATGTATATAAAGCAGTATATAAAAAATGTGAAATGTTTACATTGAACTAAGTAACACATCCATCACAATTATACTCATTTCTTAGTAGTTTTAAAATGTACCATTGTGTCATGGACATTAGGCGAGGTCCCCCAAATACCCTCCCTCCTCTCGTAGCCCCCCTCCCCTCTCTCTCCTCTTCCCTTCTACTTTCTGGACTATAGTTATGTTTTGCCATTTGTATGAGTGTGTAGATTATGTTCCAGCTCCATCCAGGTAAACATAAAAGATGTGAAGTCTCCATTTTTTATGGCTGCATAGTATTCCATGGTGTACATATACCACAATTTGTTAATCCATTCATGGGGCAATGGGCACTCAGGCTGTTTCCATGTCTTGGCTATCATGCAGCTGGCGGCATGGAAATGTCCTGCTTGAGACAAACTTTCTGATGACCCTACTTTGAACCCTGAGAAAGGAGGCACAAATAGTTCAGTCAAGCAGTTTGTGTGTGTCTGCGTGTGTGTGTGCGCGCACAGATGGGGCACTTGAGGGAACTTTCTGTCTTTTCCAGGGTTCATTTCTCCATCGCATAATTATTTTCACTTCCTCCTATGCAGGTAAAACTTGGAGGGTGACGATCTGCGTATAGTCTGGGGAAAGGCTTCCAGGAGACTGGTCCTTCCTGCTTTTAGTCACAGTGAGCCCTTGTAACTCAAGTGTGGGTCAGCTCCTCTGACAGATGGGATTAATTAGTGGGCTTGGAATGAAAGTTTGGATTTAAAATCGTAGCTACTATTTCCATTAATCACAATTCACACAGCGCATTGGGCACTGCAGCTAATTGAGTGAAGGGATGAGGAGAAGAGGATCTGGGGGGAGGTGCTGGTGTAGTGTGGGGAGCAACAGTGAATGGAATCATTCTTCCCCCTTCCCTCCCTCTTCTTGTTACTTTGTCAGAATGTGGAACATTTATAAGCCCCTCTTCTGCCTTGATCTCATCTTGTTCTCTCAGAGTCACTATTGTATTTATTCTGTATTCACCACTAGACATTTTGGCAAGTTCCCCAGGAATCTCTTATCTGGTTCAAACCCATTTTCTGATATAGGAACTGGCAGATATTTTCTGTTAAAAGGCCAGTTAGTAAACACTGTGGGCTTTCTGGCCTCTGTGTCTCTGTTGCAACTACTCACCTCCGCCCCTGGGGTACAAACACGGAGAGGAATGATGCCTTCCTCAATGACAAGGGGTGGCTGTGCTCTCGCAAAACTGGAACGGTGGTGGGGGCAGGCTAGATTTGGACCACAGGCCCTGGCTGGCCAGCCCCAATCTAGTGCATTCCTCAGAATAGATACAAAAGCATAGTATTCCCCGAGTTCTTAAATGTTCAGAATTATTCTGCTTCAACTTGGTTCTTGAAGGGTACCTCAGCTGGATGGAGAATCCTTGGTTCACAGTTTTCCTTTCTCAAGTCTTAAAGAATTAGTTTTTCACTCTTACTTCTGTGCAGCTGTTGAGAAGTCTGATGCCATCTGATTTTCTTGTCTTTGTAAATAACAGTGTTTGTTGTTGTCCTGGAGACCCGTAAAGTATTTTTTATTGTCTTTTGGCTTTAACATTCAGTGATTTCTGTAGCATGTGCCTCAACGTTGACCATTGAGAGTAAATTTTCCAAGATACATTGTGGATCTTTTTAATAATGTTTAGGTCTTATTTTCATTTGGAAATTTTTCTTACATTATAATTTTAAGTACTCTATTCCACTATTCTAGTTTTTCAGAAACTACATTATACATATGGTGGATCTTCTTTTAGTATCTCTGACATCTCTTGTTTTCAGATACCTTTTACTTTTTTTTTTTATCTTATTTTTATTCTCTTAATTGTTTGCAATGCTTTCTTCAGTATGGCTAACTGTAGTTTTACCAGATCTGTGCTCCTTAATACTTTATAATAGAGCCTTTATTTCTGATGTGATTTTTGTCTTTTTCTTCATTTTATTTCTTGAGTTTATTCACATGTCCATTTTTTGTCCTATTTGCTATTGCTTATGTAACTTACTTCATGCTGGTGTGTTTTGCTAGTTTTTCTTCTACTTGGGTGAAGTTTCTAGAGCATTTAATGAGCTATAAGTTTTCAGTGTTCACTTTTTATTTTTTTCTTAGAGTGATATCACATGAATTTTGTTGTATTTTCCTGTTCATGCAAGAGGGTTTTGAATTTTATGGAATAGCAAAAATTAATGTATGTATGAAAAGGTCTGGGGGATTTGGGTACCTACTAAATTTCTTTGTTTGAGGGTTTCGTCATCTGTATAGTTTTATTTTTTTTTATTTATTTTTTTTTTTTGTAGAGACAGAGTCTCACTTTATGGCCCTCGGTAGAGTGCCGTGGCCTCACACAGCTCACAGCAACCTCCAACTCCTGGGCTTAAGCGATTCTCTTGCCTCAGCCTCCCAAGTAGCTGGGACTACAGGCGCCCGCCACAACGCCCGGCTATTTTTTGGTTGCAGTTTGGCCGGGGCCAGGTTTGAACCCACCACCCTCGGTATATGGGGCCGGCGCCCTACCGACTGAGCCACAGGCGCCGCCCTTATAGTTTTAAATTAATGAAAACTTTCCTTTGCGGGGGTAGGGGGTAGATGCTTTTCAGGGCTGTTTTTAATTCTGCAATATAGATTTACTTTTTCTTCACTACCAAGTCTCCAAGGGATGACTCTTGTTCCAGGTTGGTTCCTCTACCCCAGAACTAAGGATTTCCCAAGACTGCTTCCTTTCTACCTTTGCCCTTTCAAACTGCTCCCTTTAGCTTTCCAATAACTAGTCGACTCCATCAGATGTTCAGTTGGTACTTCTCCACTTAGAGGGGCATCCTCTTCTTTCAGAGCGTGGTGTCACCTGTGTTTCCTCATCACCAGAAGCATGACATGCTCTATTCTTTCCTGTGAAATCTATTTCCCATTCTGCTTTGGAATGAGTCCAAAGCCCCGATTAGTTTTGGATTTTTATCCCATTTACATACACATCAAGGTTCGCAGTGTCATTATCCTGTAGGCAGTCTGTAGGCACATATTGTTTATAGTTTCATTTGAGTTTATTTTTACTTTTATTTTTTTATTTTTATTTTTTTCAATTGTTAAATCATAGCTATGTATATTAATGCAATCAAGGGGTACAATGTGCTGGTTTCATATAAAATCTTAAATATTCTCATCAAACTGTTCAATGTAGCTCCTTTTGTGACTGTGGAAGTTGGAATTTGATCAAAATTTTCTGCATGGGTTTACTTTTGTGGTGGAGGGTTATGCTGGTCTTTATGAAGGATAGGTCTGAGAATATCCTGGAGAGCTGGTTTAGTTATGGCAAATTTATTCAACATGTGAATGTTGTCAAAGTATTTAATTTCTCCATCATAAATGAAACTCAGTTTAGCTGGGTACAGGATCCTGGGTTGAAAGTTATTTTGTTTTAGGAGATTAAAAGTTGATGACCATACTCTTCTAGCTTGAAAGGTTTCAGCAGAGAGATCTGCAGTTATTCTAATATTCTTCCTTTTGTAGGTGATGGTTTTCTTTCATCTGGCTGCTTTCAGAATTTTCTCCTTCATATTAACTTTAGTGAAATTGATTATGATGTGTCTGGGGGATGTCTTATTTGGGTTTAGTCGTGCTGGAGTTCTGAAACTGTCTGCTATCTGAATTTCAGAATCTCTTGGCATGTCTGGAAAGTTCTCTTTCATAATCTCATGGAGAAGAGATTCTGTGCCTTGGGAAGCCACTTCGTCGCTTTCAGGGATCCCTGTAAGACGAATATTGGTTTTCTTCAAATTATCCCAGAGCTCTCTGAGAGAGTGATCTGTTTTTGCCCTCCATTTCTTTTCCTCTTTGAGAGTTTGGGGGCATTTGAAAGCTTTGTCTTCAATGTTGGACTCTCGAAAGGCTTATCGATATTCTCAATTAATGTGAATGGTTTAAATTGTCCTCTAAAGAGGCACAGGTTGGCTAACTGGATACAAAAACTCAAGCCAGATATCTGCTGCATACAAGAATCTCATCTTACATTAAAAGACAAATATAGACTCAAGGTGAAGGGATGGTCATCTATACTCTAGGCAAATGGAAAGCAGAAAAAAGCAGGTGTTGCAATCCTATTCGCAGATGCAATAGGCTTTAAACCAACTGAAATAAGGAAGGATAAGGATGGACACTTCATATTTGTTAAAGGTGATACTCAATATGATGATATTTCAATTATTAATATTTATGCACCCAACCAGAATGCACCTAAATTTATAAGAGAAACTCTAACAGACTTGAGTTAATCTGTGGGTGACTCTATTGTGGTATGAGGACTGAGAAATGAAGTCTTCCCTATAGTTTCTTCATCAAGGCTCTGGGTAGACAGATTGGAAATCTCTCTCTCCTAGTAATCTTTGTATCTTGATATATAGTAAGAAAAATCATATCAAAATAAAGATACACTATTAGTGTAAAGGTGGGTTAGAGAATATAGCTTTGTCCTACAATTTTCTCCTGAATTGAACTTGTTTATGTATTTGTTGCTGGAGAATTATTCTGGAAACTTTCCACATGGCAGTAAAGTCAGAGACAACAACATACTCTTGATCCTCGCAGTTCTAAAATACAGTGGGCATTCACACAAAAACCTGTATGTAGGTGTTTATAATAGCTTTATACATAACTTCCAAATCTTAAAATCAAGATACACTTCAGTGGGTGAATAAACTGTGATACATCCAGACAATGGGCCATTATCCAGTGTTGAAAGAAATGAGTTATAAAGCTATGAAAAGATATGGAGGAAATTTAAAGGCATATTACTGTAAATGAAGTGTATAATTCCCAATGTATGACATTCTGGAAAAATAAACACTATGGATATAGTAAAAGGATCATTGATTGCCAGGGGTTAGTGGGGAGGGAGAGATGACTATGAGATTAGAGGAGATTTTTCGGGCAGTGAAACTTCTCTGATACTGTAATGGTGAATACATACCGTTTTACACTTGTCTAAACTAGTGTTTTTCAGCCTTTTTAATCTTACAGCGTATTTGAACCTATAGGTAAACTTCTGCATCACACTTAAATTATGTTGATCAAAAAGAAAAAAGAGTAAAAAAGAATATACTTACTGTGCTTTGAACTTCTTTTAAAAATAATTTAATTAATTATTAAAAAAATTTTGCAGCACCCCCAAGATCTTTTTATGGCACACTGGTTGAAAATCAGTGGTCTAAACCCATGGAATGTACAACAGGAAGAGTAAAGCCTACAATAAGCTATGGATTTTGAGTGATAGTGATGTTTCAATGTTGGGGAATATTGACAGTGAGGGTGGCTGTGTGTGAGGGCAGGAAGTACCTGGGAGCTGTCTTTACTTTCCATTCAGTTTTTCTATGAATATGAAATTGCTCTGAATGTAGAGTCTGTGAAAAACAATGGGGAAATAAGAAATATTGTGGTGTCTTGCACAGATCCCAGCTTCTGAATGGAAACCATTGTTTCTCCAATTGCTGGGAATATTAGATGCTGATGACTCACAGTTAAGACACTGGGAATTGTCCTTGGCCAGAGGAAACTGGCCTATCCAATGACATGGGGTCCTTTTGTAGGCACTCTTATCCAGCACTGGAAATCATGACAGTACAAAATTATGAGCCCCTTCCTTAAATTTGAGAGAACTCTGGAGGACATCTCAGCTCCCTGTGGGACCACTAGGTGAAGTAAAAACACCATGGCTGAGATGAAAGAAAGGATCAGATCCAAAGGACTAAAGAAATGGTCATGCTATGCAAAAGCCAGAAAGTCCTCCAGGAACTATGTTCTGCAAGAGAGCTCAGAGGATGGTACAGTTAAGAGAGTGATGAAGATGGTGATGGTAAGAAAGACAAAGATATCATTGAAAAGCTTAGCAGTAGGTGTTCTCCATAAGCCAGGAGTGATGTAGGATAAACTTTGATGGGGGGGTGTAGGAGATGCTCTGATGGGTAGGTAACAGATACTCTGATGGCAGTGGGGTGCTGCATTCCTGTGCTCCATGCAGCCAGGTGGTAGCTCATCATGAATCACAAGGCTGCAGTGGCAGACAGGCGACCCTGACCTACAGACAGCTAGAACATGTTAATCTGTAGGAACAGGGTAGATGATCAGCCAGCAAGGGGAGAGCTTAATTTGTATAATCAAAAGGAAAGAACTAAGGATGATCAGAAAGTTGACAACCACTACCTGCCCTCCTCCAACATCATCACCCCCTTCCCAGTCTCCTGGCTGAGCCAGTTGTTCAATTCAAAACTCATTGACAGAAGGACAGGCCCATTTCCCACCAAGAACACTGTGATACCACATAACATACATTCATCCACCTAGAGGATTCAAGGATTCCTAAGTCTTTCCCTAAAGAGATGTTTCGCCATTTGCATGGATGTCCATATAGCAAAGAGATATTCTTGGAAGACAAAATATACAAGTATTTAGAGGATTTGCTGAACACAAGGCTACAAAACTCTCTCGAGAACCATGCAATCAAATTCCACCAAAAAAACCACACACACAAAAAAATCTGATAATGTTTTAAGTAAGTTTATGATTTTGTGTTAGGCTGCATTCATGGCCATCCTGGGCCACATGTGGCTGGTGGGCCAGAGGTTGGACACCCCTGGATTAAACCATTGTCCATTTGTGATCAACTTAACCTTTAGTTCCTCTCTCCTTCCTGCAGGAGGTTGGAAGTGGGGCTGAAATTTCTAATTCTCTAATCCAGCCTTGGTTTTTCCAGTGACCAGCCCCTATCTGTAAGCTACCCTGGGCACTGACAGCCATCAGTCTATCATTATCATACAAAAAGATATAACTTTATAGATTCTAAGATTTCAGGAGTCGTATGCCTAGAAACCAGGCTGAAGTCCAAATATATAAAATCACAAAAATATATTTTAGTTTTTCTTTTCTAATAGGGCCAATAGGTTATTTTTATTTATTTGTTTATTTATTTTTGAGTATAAACATTTAGGGATTTTTAAAACATTTTTTTGCTATTTCTAATTTTTTCTGCTGTGGCTGGCAAATATATTTTGCATCATTTCAATCTTAAAATTTATTGAAACCTGTTTTGTGACCTAGAGTATACACTCCATATGCACTTCAAAAAGAATATATATTCTACTTTTCTTAAATAGGTTTTATATAAATACTATGTTTCAATAAGGCTCAGCTTTATTCAAGATTTCTATATACTTTGCTGATTTTTTGTCTGCTTGTTCTATCAATTATTGAAAGGAGGCTATTAGATTTATCTATTTTTCCTCTCAGTTTTATCAATTTTAGCTTTGTATGTTTTAAAACTTTAGTATTATGCATAAAAATTTAAAATTATTATGTCCTCTCAATGGTTCTCAAATGATCCCCTTTTCCTCTGGTTTTATTTTGCTATAAAATTACTCTCTCCAGTATTAACATAATCATTCCAGTTTCCCCTTTATTTTTGTGAACATGTTATCTTTTCCATCCTATTACATTTAACCCTTTTGTATTTTTATATATAAATGTTTTTAAATATATGTGTGTTTATATTCGTGGTCAACATATATTTGGATCTTGCCTTTCTATTCAATTTTACAGTCACTGAATTCTATTCAAAATTACAATCACTGAAAGTTGTGTTTAAATAATTTATATTTCATGTGATAACTTCTATGGTTGGCTTTAAAGCTACCATTTGGTTTTCTGTGAGCAATGTCAATTATTGGTCCATTATTGCTCCTTTTTCTACCTTCTTTTGGACAGAGTATTTTTAAAGTTTTATTTAATTTGCTTTATTATATTATGATTGTGACTCTTTGCTTCCTTCAGTGTTTCCTTTAGGGTTTCCAGGGCATACAGTGTCCTTCTGAGTAGATTACAACTTACATACTGGGTAAGTGTCTTACCTTTATTATTAATTTCTAAATGTCTTAACATAACATAACATAAATAAGTAAGAATAGCATATTTCCCTTTCTCCTTTCCTGGCTTTCATGCTACTTTTGTCATATGTTTTACTTCTATAAAACTCAATATCTTGTCATCATTTTTTAATTTATCTTTTATTTTTATTTTTTTTGTTATTTATATATATATTTTTTATTAAATCGTAGCTGTGTACATTGATATGATCATGGGGCAACATTCACTAGCTTTACAGACCGTTTACCAGGTTTCAAATATACCCTTGTAAGATGCACCACTGGTGTAATTCCCCTAATCCCCTTCCCTCTACCCACCTCTGCCCTCCCTCCCCTCCCTTTCCCCCTTCCCCCTATTCTTAGGTTGTAACTGGGTTATAGCTTTCATGTGCAAACCCTAAATTAGTTTCATAGTAGGGCTGAGTACATTGGGTACTTTTTCTTCCATTCTTGAGATACTTTACTAAGAAGAATATGTTCCAGCTCCATCCATGTAAACATGAAAAAGGTGAAGTCTCCATCTTTCTTTAAGGCTGCATAATATTCCATGGTGTACATGTACCACAATTTATTAATCCATTCATGGATCGATGGGCACTTGGGCTTCTTCCATGACTTAGCAATTATGAATTGAGCTGCAATAAACATTCTGGTACAAATATCTTTATTATGATGTGCTTTTTGGTCTTCTGGGTATATGCCCAGTAGAGGGATTACAGGATTGAATGGCAGATCTATTTTTAGATCTCTAAGTGTTCTCCATATCTCTTTCCAAAAGGAATGTATTAATTTGCATTCCCACCAGCAGTGCAAAAGTGTTCCCTTTTCTCCACATCCACGCCAACATCTCTGGTCTTGGGATTTTGTGATATAGGCTAGTCTCACTGGAGTTAGATGGTATCTCAAAGTAGTTTTGATTTGCATTTCTCTGATGATTAAAGATGATGAGCATTTTTTCATATGTCTGAAGGCCGCGAGCCTATCTTCTTCAGAGAAGTTTCTCTTTAAATCCCTTGCCCAGCCTGCGATGGGATCCCTTGTTCTATTCTTGCTAATGCATTTGAGTTCTCTGTGGATTCTGGTTATTAAACCTTTGTCAGAGACATAACCTGCAAATATCTTCTCCCATTCTGAGGGCTGTTTGCTTGCTTTACTTACTGTGTTCTTGGCTGTGCAGAAGCTTTTTAGTTTGATCAAGTCCCAGTAGTGTATTTTTGAAGCTGCTTCAATTGCCTGGGGGGGGGGGCGGGAGGTCCTCCTCATAAAATACTCGCCCAGACCGATTTCTTCAAGGGTTTTCCCTGCACTCTCCTCTAGTATTTTTATAGTTTCATGTCTTAAGTTCAAATCTTTGATCCAGTGAGAGTCTATCTTATTTAATGGTGAAAGGTGTGGGTCCACTTTCAGTCTTCTACAGGTTGACATCCACTTCACCCAGCACCATTTGTTTAATAGGGAATCTTTTCCCCACTGAATGTTTTTAATTGGCTTGTCAAAGATTAAATAACGGTAAGTAGCTGGATTCATCTCTTGGTTCTCTATTCTGTTCCAGATATCTACTTCTCTGATTTTGTGCCAATAGCATGCTGTTTTAATCACTGTTGATTTGTAGTATAGTCTGAGGTCTGGTAGCGTAATTCCTCCTGTTTTGTTTTTATTTCAGAGTAATGTCTTGGCTATTCGAGGTTTTTTCTGATTCCATATAAAACGAAGTATTGTTTTTTCAAGATCTTTTAAGTATGACAGTGGAGCTTTAATAGGGATTGCATTGAAATTATATATTGCTTTGGGTAGTATAGACATTTTAACAATATTGATTCTTCCCAGCCATGAGCATGGTATGTTTTTCCATTTGTTAATATTTTCAGCTATTTCTTTTCTTAGAGCTTCATAGTTCTCTTTATAGAGATCTTTCATGTCCTTTGTTAGATAAATTCCCAAATATTTCATCTTCTTTGCCACTACTGTGAATGGGATAGAGTCCTTAACTGTTTTTTCAACTTGACTGTTGTTGGTATATATAAAGGCTACCGATTTATGAATGTTGATTTTGTAACCTGAGACGCTGCTGTATTCCTTGATCACTTCTAGGAGTTTTGTAGTAGAGTCCCTAGTGTTTTCCAGATACACAATCATATCATCTGCGAAGAGCGAAAGTTTGATCTCTTCTGACCCTATATGGATACCCTTGATCGCCTTTTGTTCCCTAATTGCGGTGGCTAAAACTTCCATTACAATGTTAAAAAGCAATGGAAACAATGGGCAGCCTTGTCTGGTTCCTGATCTGAGTGGAAATGATTCCAATTTAACTCCATTCAATATGATATTGGCTGTGGGTTTGCTGTAGATGGCCTCTATCAGTTGAAGAAATGTCCCTTCTATACCAATTTTCTTAAGTGTTCTGATCATGAAGGGATGCTGGATATTATCAAAAACTTTTTCTGCATCAATTGAGAGAATCATATGGTCTTTGTTTTTTAATTTGTTTATGTGCTGGATTACATTTATAGATTTACGTATATTGAACCAGCTTTGAGATCCTTGGATAAAACTGACTTGGTCATGATGTATAATTTGTTTGATGTGTTGCTGGATTCTGTTTGTTAGGATCTTGTTGAATATTTTTGCATCTATATTCATTAGTGATATCGGTCTATAATTTTCTTTTCTTGTTGGGTCTTTTCCTGGTTTGGGGATCAGGGTGATGCTTGCTTCATAGAACGTGTTGGGTAGTCTTCCTTCTTTTTCTACCTTTTGGAACAGGTTGAGTAATATAGGTACTAATTCCTCTTTAAAGTTTTGGTAGAATTCAGACGTGAAACCATGTGGTCCCAGGCTTTTTTTTTTAGGGAGGTTTTGTATGGTTGATGCTATTTCCGAACTTGATATGGGCCTGTTCAACATTTCCACTTGATTCTGGCTAAGTCTTGAAAGGTGACATGCTTCCAAGTATTGGTGAATTTCCTTCAGATTTTCATATTTCTGAGAATAAAGTTTTGTGTAATATTCATTAAGGATTTTTTTGATTTCTGAAGAGTCTGTTGTTATTTCATCTTTGTTTTTTCTGATTGATGAGATTAGAGATTTTACTTTTTTTCCTGATTAGGTTGGCCAAAGGTTTATCTATTTTATTGACCTTTTCGAAAAACCAGCTTTTTGATTTATTGATCTGTTGTATTATTCTTTTGTTTTCAATTTCATTTAATTCTGCTCTAATTTTGGTTATTTCTTTTCTTCTACTGGGTTTGGGGTTGGGATGTTCTTCCTTTTCCAGTTGCTTGAGATGTCCCATTAAGTTGTTAACTTCCTCTCTTTCTGTTCTCTTCCTCTCTTGAGGAAGGCTTGTAGTGCAATAAATTTCCCTCTTAGAACTGCCTTTGCGGTGTCCCAGAAGTTCTGATAGTTCGTGTCTTTATTGTTGTTTTGTTCCAAGAAATTGGCGATTTCTTTCTTAATCTCATCTCTGACCCAGCTATCATTCAGCATAAGGTTATTTAACTTCCATGTTTTTGTATGAGTATGCAGATTCCTGTTGTTACTCAGCTCAAGTTTTATTCCATGGTGGTCCGAGAAGATGCATGGAATAATTTCTATTCCTTTAAATTTACTAAGGTTAGACTTGTGACCTAAGATGTGATCGATTTTGGAGTAAGTTCCATGGGCTGATGAGAAGTATGTGTATTCAGTTTTGTTGGGATGAAATGTCTGCTAAATCCAAATGTTGGATGGTTAAGTTTAAATCTAAGATTTCTTTGCTCAGCTTCTTGTTGGAGGATCGATCCAACACTGCCAGAAGGGTGTTGAAATCTCCGACTATTATGGAGCTGGAGGAAATCAAGTTGCTCATGTCTGTTAGAGTTTCTCTTATAAATTGAGGTGCATTCTGGTTGGGTGCATAGATGTTAATAATTGAGATCTCATCATATTGAGTATTACCCTTAACGAATATGAAGTGACCATTCTTGTCCTTCCTTACTTTTGTTGGTTTAAAGCCTATTGTATCTGCAAATAATATTGCAACACCTGCTTTTTTCTGATTACCATTTGCCTGAAATATGGATGACCATCCTTTCACCCTGAGTCTGTATTTGTCTTTTAAGTTAAGATGTGACTCTTGTATGCAACAAATACCTGTCCTGAGTTTTTGTATCCAATCAGCTAACCTATGCCTCTTTAGAGGACAGTTTAATCCGTTCACATTAATGAAGAATATTGGTAAGTGTTTGAAGTTTTTGGTATTGAGTTTTAGAAAAGTCCAGTGGGCATTTTTAATCCTTTCACCAGCGTGGAAATTGGAGTTTGATCTGAAGTTTCTGAGTGAGTTTACTTTTGTGGTATAGGATTGGGTTGGTCATTATAGAGGATAGGTCTGAGAATATGCTGAAGAGCTGGTTTTGTTATGGCAAATTTCTTCAACATATGAATGTCATTAAAGTATTTAATTTCTCCATCAGAAATGAAACTCAGTTTAGCTGGATACAAGATCCGGGGTTGAAAGTTATTTTGCTTTAGGACATTAAAAATCAGTGACCACCCTCTTCTGACTTGAAAATTTCAGCAGAGAGATCTGCAGTCATTCTAATATTCTTCCCTTTGAAGGTAATGGTTTTCTTTCTCCTGGCAGCTTTGAGGATTTTCTCCTTCATATTAACTTTAGTGAAGTTAATTATGATGTGCCTGGGGGATGTCTTATTGGGGTTGAGTCGTGCTGGGGTTCTGAAGCTGTCCGCTATCTGAATTTCAGAATCTCTAGGCATGTCAGGAAAATTCTCTTTCATAATTTCATGCAGAAGGGCCTCTGTGCCCAGCGAGGCCACTTCATCTGTTTCTGGAACCCCTATGATTCGGATATTCGCCTTCTTCGAATTATCCCAGAGCTCTCGGAGAGAATGATCCATTTTTGCTCTCCATTTCTCTTCCTCTTTGAGAGTTTGGGAGCGTTCTAAGGCTTTATCTTCCATGTCAGAAATCCTTTCTTCTGCTTGCTCCATTCTGTTGCTGAGGGATTCTACTGTATTTTTCATATCTTTGAGGGCTGCAAATTCTTGTTTCAGTGTGTCTAAGTCTTTGGTGGTTTTGTCTTTAAATTCGTTAAATTCTTGAGACAGCTTTTGAATTTCTCCTCGAATTCTTAATTCCACTTTCTTAATCTTGTCTGCAATCCAAATTCTGAATTCAATTTCTGACATCTCAGCCAGTTGTTTATGAATGGGATCTTCAATTGCATCTGCCATATCTTTCCTTGGGGGAGTTGATCTATTCTGGTTATTCATGTTACCAGAGTTTTTCCGCTGATTCCGCCCCATGGTTGTTTTACTCCCTCTGATTTTTTTCCCCTGGGGCTTTGTTGAGGGCCCATATAGTGTTGTGGCCTGAGAAACTGGGGCCCTGTCTTGTGTCGTGGGTTTAAGTGGTTCTGTCTTGTTTTCTGCTGGTTTCTGTTCCACCCTAGTGAAACAGATACTTTGGATTGAAGTCTCAGCTGTGGAGAAATATCAGCAATTAAGTCACCCCGCCCCCCACCGGCAAACAATTGGAAAAGAAAAATCAAACCTTCACTGTGCACCCAGGGCACCACTTGATTTGTCCTCAGGTGATTGGTTCAGTTCAAAAAGGTCCAAATCAGTTGTCTCCGTCTGCACCTGTCTTGGGTGAGAGAGTTTAAGAGGTCTCTGGGAACTGGATCACAGGGGTCTTGTGACTACTCTGGTGTGGCTTGCTCCAGTGCTGTGTGGAGTCAGGAGGAGCCACCCAGCCAATAGATCAGTCTGGGAAGGTTGCTGCCTCCTTCCCCACCTTGCACCACTTCACACCCAGTCACTGATAGCCCTGCAGTTGGCTGACCCAGTTGCCTGTAGTGAATCGGTACTCCAGGAGTTTGTACCTGCCTGAATCACAAGGAAGTCTGCCAGGCCGCTGCGCTTTGCCTCTCTCCAGCAGGAGGAGGTGAGGCCTGACAACCTCGGGCGCTTGATGAAGGTTGAGGGGTTTTCACTCAGGTCCAGTTGCGCCCCTGATTAATGTTACTGATAGAACAGAACAGAACAACTCTGCAGTTCCCCTGCAGACGAGAAGCTGAATTGAGCTCCAAATCAGCTTGTCTTTGCTCCTGTATTGTCTATAGGCTGACCATCCCCTGAGGGCCAGGTGCGTCTTAGGTTTAGTAAAGCGGACCTCTGGGTCAGCCCCACCCTGGAAGTTTCCCTGGTTTGCAAGTTGGAGTTGCCTCAGGCAAACTCAGAGTCTCTGGTTGCCCAGGGAGACAGGGGGTGTGGCTTCAGAATATTCGGTAGTGAGCCGTATTGCTAGCAAAAGAGGGCCGCTGCTTTATGGCTCAGGCAACTGCCGCTCCGTTGTAACTCCCCTCCGGCCAACCATCCTCTCTCTGCTCCTGTACCCCAGAGTCTGCACCAACAGGCTGTAGCCCAGCACTGTCTACACCCCTCGAACAATCGCCCAAGAGTCCGGACCCCTGGGGGACAGGTCTCCAGACCTTGGAGCGACAGCTGAAGGGAGTGTGGGGAGCGCTGGGAGCCTGGGGTTGCGGGCAGAGAACACACAGAGCTTTACACAGTTTTACGCCTGGCCGTATTGTCACCAAAAGACGGCTGTCTCACTGTGCCTCAGGGAACTGCCACTCCGGTGCAGTCCCGTCTCTGCCAACCAACCGGGACTGGCCTCAAATTTATCTGTTAAAATAATTTTTAAAATAAGGAAAACAATTTTGTATTTATTCATATTTTTTGCATTTCTCATTTTTTCCATATTTTTGTGTAAATCCAAATTTCCCACTAATCTCATTTTTTTTTCTGCCTGAAGCTCTTAATTTTTACATTTCTTATTGTATTGTCTTTCTGGCAAAGGATTTTCTCAGATGTCATGTATCTAAAAACATATTTCTTTCACATTTGTGTCTGAAAAATATTTTCACTGGGTGTGGAATTCTAGGTTGGGAGTTTTTTCCCTTTAGTAGTTTTAAGCATATTGTTTTACTCTTTACTGGTTTGTATTGTTTTTGATGAAAAAACTGCCATTTTTCTTATCTTAATTCCACTGTAATTAATTGTTTTAGGACCCTCTGACTGATTTTATGCTTTGTTTATTTCTTTTTTTTTTATTATATCATAGCTGTGTACATTAATGCAATCATGTACAATGTGCTTGTTTTATATTTTGAAATATTATAATTTGAAATATTTTCGTTGAACTAGTTAACAGAGCCTTCATGGCATTTTCTTAGTTATTGTCTTCAGACATTTCTGTTCTGCATTTAGTAAGTTTCACCTGTACCCTTCTAAGATGCACTGTAGGTGTGGTCCCACCAATTATCCTCCCTCCACCCCTCCTCCTCCCCCCCCTCCCCTCCTTCCCTCCCTTGCCCCTGTAATAGGGTTATAGCTTTCATATGAAAGCTATAAATTAGTTTCATAGTAGGGCTGAGTACATTGGATACTTTTTCTTCCATTCTTGAGATACTTTGCTAAGAAGAATATTTCCAGCTCCATCCATGTAAACATGAAAGAGGTAAAGTCTCCATCTTTCTTTAAGGCTGCATAATATTCCATGGTGTACATATACCACAATTTATTGATCCATTCATGGGTTGATGAGAACTTGGGCTTCTTCCATGACTTAGCAATTATGAATTGGGCTGCAATAAACATTCTGGTACAAATATCTTTGTTATAATGTGATTTTTGGTCTTCTGGATTTATACCTAGTAGAGGAATTATAGGATCGAATGGCATGTCTATTTTTAGATCTCTATGTATTCTTCAAACATCTTTCCAGAAGGAGCGTATTAGTTTGCATTCCCACCAGCAATGTACAAGTGTTCCCTTTTCTCCACATTCATGCCAACATCTCTGGTTTTGGGATTTTGTGATGTGGGCTAATCTTACTGGAGTTAGATGATATCTCAAAGTAGTTTTGATTTGCATTTCTCTGATGATTAAAAACAAGCAGACAGCCCTCAGAATGAGAGAAGATATTTGCAGGTTATGTCTCTGACAAAGGTTTAATAACCAGAATCCACAGAGAACGTATTAGCAAGAAAAGAACAAGTGATCCCATACTCAGGGTGGGCAAGGGACTTGAAGAGAAACTTCTCTAAAGAAGACAGGCGCATGACCTACAGACTTATGCTTTCTTTTTATTGAGAATGTTTAGTAATTTGAGTATGATTTGCCTTGGTGAATTTTCTTGAATTTTACTTTGCATAAAACTCATTGAGTGTCTTGCTTCTATAGCTTTAATATTTTTAAATATCAGTTTTCGTGCTTTTTATAGATATTGTTTCTTTTCCTTGGTCTCTTTCCTCTACCTCTCATCATAATTATTTATATGTTAGGCCTCGTGGTGTTGCTCTACAGCTAACTGATAATCCATTCATATATTTATATTAATCCATTCATATATTTATATTTATCATCTTTTTTTCCCTCTGGTGTTTCATTTTGGATAGTTTTTTTCTATTACTGTGCCTTCTAAGTTACTAATCTTCATTCTCTGAGGTGTACAGTACTCCCAATTGGTGAATTTTTATTTTAATCCATTTTCAGCTTATTTTTAAATTCAAACATTTTTATCTACAAGTTTACTTTGGAACTTTCTACTGTCTTCAATTTCTTTCCTTGTTAAACAATTGTATTTTTCTACTTTCTAGAATATAAGAAATTCATTATAATAGGTACCTTAATGTCTTTGTCTACTCTTTTCTGTCAGTTGGATAATTTCTTATTGTTTCTGTGGTTTGATTTTTCAGCAGCATTATCTGGAGATTCATTGCACAGCTGTAATTTTTAATGTGGATTTTATGTTATCGTATGCTGGATTTGTGTGTGTGTCTGTGTGTGTTTGAAGTAATATTTTGTCCCCCACTCCCCACTGGACATGTTGCTAATTAGGATCTAAATAAAATTTATTCTAGGACAAAATTGACCCATTGCTGATTCAGTACCCTTCTCAGGATTCTACTCAATCTCCCATATGTTAGAGAGCCTGTTTGTTTTATTTGGCAGAAAAACAGACTATTCCTTGACCTGGGGATGGTTGAACATGTCCTTTCTGATGATGAATTTTCTCTGGACTAGGTGGTTTTCTAAAGCCCATAATTTGATCAGTACTTAGCCAAAGACCTGAGGGACCCTTTGCAGCATGCTGGAGTTCTCTCTCTCTGTGCAACTATCTGCCTGCTCTCTGGCACTCTGCCTGTGGGTTCTAACCATTTTGACTTTTCTGAAATCTGAGCTGTGCTCTACCACTCAGAGAACCCCGTGGGCTTGTTCTGTGCCCCTCAAGCCCTTACTCCCTACCCCAACCATTCCCAACACTGCAGAATCTCTTTAGAGAGTAAACCAAAGGAATTTGCAGGGATCACCTGATGTATTGTCCTTCTTTTAGGGACCATTCTGAAGTCCTGTCTGTTGGCCAATGCTTGAAAAAACATATTTCTCTAGATTCTGAATTATTTAAAGTAGAAAGTTAAGTTTATCTTCTCAGCTACTATTTTTAAATCAGAAATCAAGGTTTTTAAACCCAAGACTAAATTGCATGTAAAAGAAAGTTTCTAAATGAACATACCTGTTCCATGGCACCTGAGGCCAGTGTGTTCAGTAATAACTACTTCCCTGCTGCTACCAAATCGTCTTTGCCCTCTTTCCTCCCTTCATTGTTCTGTTCTTAATTTATCATAAACACTGAAAACAAACTGAGGATGTTAATCATTTCCAGAAAGGAAATGAAGTGAAAATTGAAGCTGTAAGTAAGGTTCGTTTATGATATTTTTAAATATTCAGAAATGAAATTCTATGTATCTTTCACACAGATTTACCTTATGTTGATATTCTGCCATATTTTCATCCTCTCTTTTTAAAATATGTATATATGTCTCCCCCCTTATATTCAAAACTAAAGCTTAATTTCATACAAAAAATTAATTTTTTGGTACTTAATCATGGCCAGAAGTAGAAGCCTCATTTCATTTTAGGTTGTGTCTACCACTCATCATTTTTGACTGTTTGTGACAAAAATCCCCTGGGTAGGGAAAGGAGCTACTCTCCAGGCTGTAGTGTAGACCTTGGGCACTCCTGTTACACAGTGGCCACAGAGAACAATATATTGAAAATTTAGGTCACCAATTTGGACATGTCTTGATACATTTTTTGCCTAATTTGGTGGTACAAATGGTCAAGGGCAGCATTCACAGCCTGAGAAGGATGTAGCAACCAGGACTTCAGACATTTGGCCACCTTACTCATCAAATCACCCAGACCAGGGGCAGTGCTAACTGAGGGTAAGCGCAATATAAAACGATTCAATTCAGCAATCTCTCCTTCTCCTGCTTTCTGCTATAAGACAAAGTGTATTTCCATAATTTGAAGGCTTATCAGAACCAAATGGATGTGGGAAGGAATACTTGTCCAAAGGAAGAAAGGGGTATTGGTAAAATACAGCCACAGAGATTGATTACACAAGACAGTCTCATAGCAAAGTCACTGTTGTGTTGGTTAGACTAAGCTCAAAAAAGAGGGAAAAGATTTACTTTTTCCATTGGAGAAACAACAAGGGGTTCTGAGTCCTGGTCTGTCTATTACATACCAGGACAATATTCTGTTCATGACTATAGCTTTAAGATGCAGAGTAATGAGAGAAGTATTAGTGATGTAACTTTAATAGAAGGATTTTCAGATAAAACCACATACCAGTTATATTTTTGTAATTTTCTATATACCCTTACTTTTAAGTCCTTGATAGTAAACTACATTAGACTTCCCGTAGTGAAATAAATGTTGGTTACTTTCAACATATTGTTGTTTGTTAAAATCCAAAATAAAAATAACTACTTAAAATATTAAAAAAGGTAAAATAAATACCTAGTTAAGATGCTTTGAAGCAACAAGTACCATTACTAATCTAGACCTAACTTGATGGGATGTATAGTGTGGTGGAAACATAATAAACTTCAGAACCAAAGCCTTCTGGATTGAGCTTCCAGCTCTGTTGTTTGTAAGCTATAATATTAGATAAGGTGCTTACCCTTTCTGTCTTCAGTTTTCTTAACTATAAAATAAAGGTAATAATTGAAATACTCTATATAAAATACATGGCGATGCTGGGCCCATAGAGGTACTCCATCAAAGGCTCCCATTACCAAGGTCCAGTAACAACATGAAGTGTGAAGTTAAGGGTTTGATTCCCATCTAGAGATTTTAGACAATCATGGGCATCTGTTTTCCTTTTTCTGTGCCCCTGTAGGTCTGATTAGAAAGATAACACTTAATAATTCCAGGAACATAGTAAGCATTCAAAAATAAAATTTACTATTTTTTATTTTTTAAAAATACATATAAGCACATTTAAAACGAACATTTAAATAGAAAAAGTACACACACAAGTCTTTCTTTAGAAGAGAAAATAAAGCCAAAAGACAAAAAAATAAAATACCTACCTCTCAGAAGACAGAGAGGAAGAATAATGTCTTATTTTTAAAACAATCATGTGCATGATCTATAAAATGTTCTAATTAATGATAACAACTCCTTACATTCACCCACTTTTCAGCTTACAAAGCACTTTTTGCATGCATTTTAATGCCCAGTAGATGCTTGCTGAATTGTAAAATGAGAGAGCCAGGGCAGTCATGTAGAAACATCACTTTTAAAATTAAGATCCTGCCAAATGAAGATGTTTGCCCTTGGCTGGATCTTGAGGCAGAACACTTACATATTCTTCTAGGCCAGTTGCTGAGCCCTCACCCAAGAGAGGACTGACTCCATGCTTCCTTGGACTTCTCAGATTGTTTGCAAACATGATGTAATTAATCTGCCGATCTGTTGCCCCTCAAATCTCCTGAACCAGGATGAAGAGACAGAGCTGTTGAGAAATGTTTTGAATTGCTTTCTGTTCAGATGACTGCTATGTCTCAATGCATATTTTATTAACTTCTGGACCATAGCCAGAAAAGCTGGCTTCCTAACCTCACCACAGACCCATCTGTAAATGCCACTTAATGATTTATCAGCCTGTTTTATTTACCCAATAGGAAGTTTTATTTGCCACTCTTAAGCTCTTACAATTTATTCTGTTTGCTTTTCATTTCTCTGCATAGCTTATAAGTCATTCAAGGTTTTTTTGGAGCACAATTGTATGGTGTTTCTGTGACTACAAGAGTCAAGTGTATGTCATTATTATAACTCAGAGGGTTGCGGTTAAGTCTGTTACTTGTTAGTAGTCTCTTAGCATTAGAGTTCTCCACAGCTATTTCTGATTTGTGTGAATATTACTTACATGCTAAGGCAAGGCCCATTTCAGATTATCTATTGTTTGTGGTTCAAATGGATATTGACTTTAGTTGTTGATCATCATTAAATCTGCTTAGCAGTATTTTCCAGAATGATCCTGATGTCTCAGGAGGAAGTCCTACATCCTCAGTGGTCAATTTTTAGCCACATAACCTTGTTTGGCCATTATATTTTAATCAGTATATAATTAAGTGGAATGAGGGAGAAGTATATTTGACTAGGCATCAAATATGGATTCTCCTTGTACGCTTCACACTTCAGAGCTGAGAGCTGTTTGACAAGTCACTTAGCATCTTTGGGATTGGATTGCTGTTTCTAAAAACTAAATAGTGAAAATTCCAGATGAAAATATATATGTATAATATTATGATTCTTGCTATTATAATATATTCTAGACTTATTTGCCTTAGCAATTTATAATAACGCCGTATTTTCTGCCCCCTGAAATAAGAGTCAATTGAGTAGAAACAGAAAATGCTGACAGCTGGAGAGAAAAGTATTACTAGTGTGACTAGTATCACTAATATTACTAGTTGAAGAACATGGATTCTTCCATATTACTACTTGGTTGGAGAACATGGGTTGTTTTGTATCCAGAGTTAGTCTTCATATCGTCTGCTTGATTATAGTACCCAGACCACTAGCCACTAATTACAAGGGTAGGGTCTGCACTGCTAAGCTGACTATGTTGAGGAGAGGATGGTCTGCCTGAAATAGTGGGGTGGGAGTGACCTCATGACCATAGGAACTTTGAACACCAGGTAATTATTCCATGGTATTATATGAACAGATAGATGTTAGTCTCTTGTGATTTTGTCAATCAGATAAAGCATCCCACCAATCATGGGAGGGACTGAGAGACTGAAGCTGTTATTCTGATAAGAAATTCTGGAAACAGAACTGGAAAACAGTTTCCTTTATGGGCATATTTAATATAATTAAAAGGTACATGTGAAATTTAGTAAATGTAGAATATAAATGTCTTAACACAATAACTAAGAAAATGCCATGAAGGCTATGTTAACCAGTTTGATGAAAGTATTTCAAATTGTATATAAAACCAGCACACTGTACCCCATGATTGCATTAATGTACACAGCTATGATATTTTAAAATAAAAAGGTGTATGAGATTTGAAGGGTGGTTTGGAGCATGTCAACCCTTCCATTTGAATCCTAATCTTGTTACTTTAGAGTTCTGCTAACAGGGGCAAATTAACAAATTCTCTGATTTTTCTGATAGCATAGGGATAAAATTAATGCCAGTGTCAAAGGATTGTTGTGAGAATAAAATGTGAGCTCATATAGAAAGCACCTAGGTATGTTGCAGATACTGCATGAGTATTACCATAGCTGTTAAGTATAGCACACATTTAATTATAAAATGTCTCATTGACTTGACATCAGTGTTTGTAAAGAATAAAAGAAAACAATGTTAGATTAATACACATATTGTGGCTAGAACAATTTCCCATTTCAGGGAAGTTAAAGTGTAAAAAATAGTACTTGTTTTAGAATTGTAAGAGATTTTCTTTTTAACTCTACTTGAAAATAAAGCTGCCCTTTTCTTTCATAGCTATGGAGTTAAGTTTTCTATCACTGACTTGTCTGAGAGATGCTAAAGTTGGATGTTCACATTCTCATTCTTCCCTGGATCTCCTTAATTTGCACATTTATCCTTTGGTTGGACATCCCCTCCCCATAAATTCCTAATGTTCTTCTATATTTCTCCCTCCAGACTCCCCATGCTCCCCCAACCTCAATTTACACTGTGATGTATGTTTTGAAGAATAGGCTAAAGGGGATATTGACATAAAGGATGGATAACTGTAGTGTCATAGCACATCAGAGGGGAAAGCAGTTGAAGTCATAATTTTTCACCTCCACCCATCTCCCACCATTTTATAGTTGGGGAAACTGAAGCCCAGAAAGGTGGGGGTGACTTATCTAAGCCTTAGTATAGTTTAAAAGCAGCAAAACTGAGAGGGAGGGTGGTTTCTATTTACCTTTTTTCCTTTAAGAAAGTTTGTTTCAGTTTATCATGGGGGTACATGCATAGTTTGCTTTTGTGAATTTTAAGTCAAACTTATAGGTGTGCCTTTTACCCAGAAAATGTGAAATATACCCGTGTGAAGTACCCGTTTTAGGTGAGAATTTACCTTTCCTTTTTTATCCTCTCTCCCACCTGAATTTTGTTGAGTTTTTCTTCCCTTACATATACATATATGTTGATCAGCTAGCTCCAATTTAGTACTGAGTACTTGTGTTTGTTTTTCCATTCTTGCGATACTTAGGAGAATGATCTCCAGGTCCATCCAGATTGTTACAAAAGATACTAGGTCACTATTTACTTATTTATTTTTTATAGCTGAGTGGTATTTCATGGTATACATATAACATTTTATTAATCCATTTATGTATTGATAAACCTAAGAAGTCAAGGTTTATTTACTATAGCAGCTAATATGTACTATTACCTTAATTAATATAAGCTGTAATGGCAAAATAGCAATTTTAATTGCCTTTTATATGCATTTAAAGGCTTGTTTCCAAATCCTTATGATTGTGAAGTGTGCTTCTATGAACATTTGTGTGCAAGTGTCTTTATTATAAATAAATCCTGGGTAGAGGACTTGGCAGGATCAAATGATAGGTCTACTTTAAGTTCTTTGGGAAATCTCCATTCCACTTTCCATAGCTAGTTTGCAGTCCCACCCACAGTGTATGAGGGTTCCTTTCTCTCCATATTCACACCAGCATTTATTGCTTTGGGACTTTAGGACGTGAGACTTTCTCACTGGGGTTAGGTGATACCTCAGTGTGGTTTTGGTTTGCATTTCCCTGATGACTAGAGATATTGGACAATGTTTCATATGGTTTTGACCATCAGTTTATCTTCTTGGGAAAAATTTATGTTCATGTCCCTTGCTCAACTTTTAACGGGGACATTTGGGCTTTTCTTGTTGATTTGCTTGAGTTCTTTGTAGATCCTGGTCAATAGTCCTCTATCAGATGTGTAGCATCTAAGTACTACCTGTTTTGTTGACCTTGTGTTTGGCTGTGCAGAAACCTTACAACTAGGTCAGGTTCTGTTTATTTTTGATGTTAGTGTGGTTGCCATTGGGGACTTTATAAATTCTTTTCCTAGGCCAATATCTATAAAAATTTTTCTAACACCCTTGTCTAGGATTCTTACAGTTTCATGACTTAGGTCAAATCTTGAGGCATCACTTTACCAGACGTTAGGCTATACTACAAGGCTATACTAATCAAAGCATCATGATATTGGCATAAAAATAGAGACACTGACCTTCAGATCCGAACTGAGAATCAAGGTATGAATCCATCCTTATTCTGCAATTTTTTAAAACGCAAACAAAAACATACCATGGGTAAAAGAATCCTAGTCAATAAATAGTGCTGGGAGAACTGGATAGCCACACATAAAAGACTGAAATAGAACACATACCTCTCAAAAAAATTAACTCATGATGGATAAAAATTAACTTATGATGGATAAAAGTCTATTTACCCAGAAACACTTGGAAGAAATCCTTGTTCGAGCTGATAAAGATAGGGGTTCTCCCTCTTCTTCCTCAGAGCAGATTTGCTATATTCCATGGTAAGGAAGATAATGCATCTTCAGAGAAGAAAATGGAAAGATTTCCAGGACACCTGTAAAAGAAAAGACTCTCCAAATTTCAAGGTTTCAAATGTGCCCTTGATGTATTACTTCTGGGTCAAAATGCATAAAAATGGTATGCCTTCTCCATAATTCTCCTTTGCTCTCATTAGATGAATGGGAGAAACATCAGTAATGTGGAGAGGGTGGCTCTACAGATGGGAGAAGCCTGAGTCCCTGAATCATTTTGCATGAAGTCTTTCCACCCACAGATGCTGGCATTATACTGCGATGCAAGTCAACAAAGAATTCTTGCTATGTTAAGCCAACTAGAAGTCAAGGTTCATCTACTATACAGCTAATATGTACTATTACCTTAATTAATATAATCTGTATTGGCAAAATAGCATTTTTAATTGCCTTTTATATGCTCAACATTGTGCTAGGCAATTGCATATGTACTCTCTTATTTAACCATGGAAGGAACCCAGAGATTTAGTTGTTATTATAACCTGACAGATGAAGAACCTGAAACATAGGTTACATGTTTGCTTATTTATTTTCTCTCTTTCCAAGATTTCTCTGCTAAGAGGATAAGGTAGGATTGAAACCTGGTCTCGCTGACTCCAGAAATCGTGCTGACTCACCCTCCAGAAACTAATTATTTCTTTATAGATTCTTTAAATAAATCTGGCTTACTCCCAGAATTCCAAGAATAGCTGAAATTAAAGCCAGTGATCTCCAGCAGTGATGTGAATTACCCTTCTGAATTTTGTCTTGATCTGTTGCTTTTTGGTTTTATGCAGTGATCACTCTTTGTTCATTGACAATTGGCTCCAGAGTCTGGTCCTAATCCCCACTAGGGACAGTGTTACTTTCCTTATTGGTTAGGCTTGATATTCTAGGTCTGCTGTGTGGTCCTAGCCTTCTGGCTATAGAAACAGAGAACAATAAATGTAGGAAGCTCCACATTCCACTCTGGCTTTCTAGAGCCTGCGCTTGCCAAGACAACCCTGCTTTACCTCCCATCCCACCAGGGAGAGAGAGTGATGCTGATATAATGGGAGTATTTCCAAGATATTTCACATTGCCTGCTTTGCAGTGCAATGCCAGGCTCTTAAAGAATGCAATATACATTTTTAAGCCCAGTAGTAAAGTACAAGTTACCACATAATAGAACACTTAAATTATTGAGGGAATAGCATCATCTTGAGATTTCTCAAAGGGGTACTTGTTGAAGAACTATGTCTGCTCAGTGCAATCCTTGAAAGCAATAATGTGATCTAAAGTCTGTGGTTTTTAAGAACTAAAGGAAAAATGTTTTGTTTTTCTAAACTGGCACGTGTATTTTTGTCTCTTCTGCTAGACTGGATGCCCCTCAAGATGAGTCATCAAGGCTTCCTATTCTTTTGTCTCTCAACTCACATCCAGACTGCTGGTGTACATGCACTAAGATGCTCATAAATTCTCCTGGCTTTTATTAGTCCTTGGAGAATGTACTAGCCTCTTTCAAAGACACCAATGAGATAAACGAAGACCATAAAACAAAATACATATTTGTTGAGATTAAGCATTCAGAATGACTCCCAAATGAATAACGTGGTTATCTAAATTAGATTTATTGTACATATGCGATGCTCAAGGTTCCAGGATGTGTTTGGAGTTATAAGTAAATGGAAGTCAAAGTTCTGGATGTCAAGAGGATTTTACTCATGTGTACAGTATACTAGCAGGGGAGGTAAGCCTTCACATAAGCATAACTTAGATGTAATAAAGAGGTACAAAACAGCATACATGTGCTTTTTATTTTGTTTTTCAAATTGATAACAATAGATGTGCATATTTTGGGGGTACATTTGATCATTTAGTATAGTCACATAATTTGTAAAGATCAAAGTAATATACCTGGGATATCTATCACCTTAAACATTTGTCTTTTGCTTATGCTAGAAACATTTGAATTATTCTCTTCTACTTATTTTACAATGTACAGTAGATTACTCTAAACCATAGCCACCCTACTTATTAATCTAATGGTAGATATTATTTCTTCTACCAAATCATGTATTTGGTACCCATTAATCCACTTCTCTTTGTCCCCACCCGCCTTCCCAGCCTCGGGTAGCCACCTATCTACTCTCTAGCTTCATGAGGTCTACTCTTTTAGTTCCCATGTATAGTGGAGAATGTGGAATATTTTACTTTCTGTACTTGGATTATCTCACTTAATGTAATGATTTCCAGTTCCACCATGTTGCTGCAGATTATAGGATTTCATTTTTAATCACTATATTATTACATTATTTACATGTACTACACTTTATCCATCCATTGATGTCCGCTTGAGTTGACTCCATATTTTGGCTATTGTGAACAGAGCTTTAATAAATACGGCAGTACAGACATTCTCTTCCATATATTGGTTTACTTTTGGATACACTCAGAAGTGGGATTGCAGGAACATATGGTAGTGCTATTTTTGCTTTCCATAGTGGCTGTATTAACAAACATTCCTACCAACAGTACAAAGGCTCCCCTCTCTTCACATTCTCACCAACAAATGTTAATCCCTGTCTTATTGTTAAAAGCCATTTTAACTGGGGTGAGATTATATCTCACTGTGGTTCTGATTTGTACTTCTCTGATGATTAACGACATTGAGCATTTTGTCCTATGCCTCCTGGTCATTTGTACATCATCTTTGGAAAAATGTCTATTTGGCTATTCAGATCTTTTGCCCATTTTTAAACTTGATTATTTGATTTTTTTTTTTTTTAATTATTGAGCTGTTTGAGCTGCTTATATACTCTGGTTATCCATTGTCAGATGGATTGTGATCAAATACTTTTTTTCTCTATTCTTGTGGGGTTTCTCTTCACTTTCTTGATTGTTTCTGTGCTGTGCAGATGTGATCCCATTTGGCTATTTTGGTTTGATGTGATCCCTTTTGTCTATTTTAGCTTGATGTAATCCCATTTGTTTATTTTCCCTTTGATTGCCTGTAATTTTGAGGTCTTACACAAAAAGTATTTTTCCAGACCAATGATTGGAGTATTTCCCCACTGTTTTCTTCTAGTAAATTTATATTTTTAAGCTCATATTTATATTTAGGTTTAAGTTTTTAATATATTTTATTTGATTGTGTAAATAATGAAAGATAAAGGTCAAGTTTCATTCTTCATCATATGGTTATCCAGTTTTATCAGCACCATTTATTGAAAAGACGGTCCTGTCTCCATTGTATGTCATTGGTGCCTTTGTAAAAAATGTATTGGTTGTAAATGTATTGACTTATACCTGGTTTCCTATTCCATTCCATTGGTCTGAGTGCCTATTTTTATGCTAGTACTGTGCTATTGAAGTCCAATAGTTTGATGCTTCGACTTTGTTCTTTTTCCCCAGGATTGCTTTGGTTAATTGGAATCTTTTGTGGTTCCACATAAATTTTAGAATTTTTTTCTCTATTTCCCTGGAAAATGTCAGTGGGATTTTGCTAGGTTTGCTTTAAATTTGTAAAGTTCTTTGAGTATTATTATCATTTTAATGATATTAATTCCTTCAATCCATGAGTATAGCATATCTCTTCATTTTTATGTGCCTTCAATTTCTTTTATTGGTGTTTTATAGTTTTCCTTATATAGATATTGTATTTCTTTGGTTAAGATGATTCCTATGTATTTTATATTCTATGTATCTATTTTAAATGAATTGCTTTCTTATTTTTTTTTGAGATTATTCACTGTTGGTGTATTTGAATGCTACTGATTTTTATATATTGATTTTGTATCTTGAAATTTTACTGAATTTGTTTGTCAATTGTAACAGTTTTTTTGTTGTTGTTAAGTATTTTCTGGCCATGATTTTTAGTAATATGTTGAATAAAAGTGTTGAAAGTGAGCATCCTTGTCTTGTTCCAGATCTTAAAGAAAAGGCTTTCTGTTTTTCCCTTTTAGTGTGATGTTAGCTGTGGGTTTGTCACATATGGTTATTATTTTGAGGTATGTTCCTTCTCTACCCAGTTTGTTAAAAAACTTTTGTCATAATGGGATATTGAATTTTATCAAATGTTTTCTTTTCAGAAACTATTGAAATAATCACATAGTTTTTATCGTGGTTCTGTTAATGTAATGTGTTGAGTGTATTGATTTGTGTATGTTGAACCATCCTTGCATCCCTGGGATGAATCCCACATGGTCAAAGTAAATGATCTTTTTAGTGTGTTGTTGAATTTTGTTTGGTGGATTTTGTTGAGGATTTATGCAACTATTTTCATCTTATTTTGTTGTTTTCTTGTCTGGTTAGGTATCCTGATAATGCTAGCTTCATAGAATGTTTTCAGAAGCATTCCCTCCTCTTCAATTTTTGGGGAAGTTTGAGTAGAGTTGGTGTTAATTCTTCTTTAAATATTTGTTAGAATTCAGCAATAATGCCATTAACTCCTGGGCTTTTCTGTGGTGGGAAACATTTTATTACAGCCTCTGGTCTTCTTCCTTATTATTGGTTGTATGTGGTATATTTTTCATGATTCAATCTTGGTAGGAGGCATGTGTCTAGAAATTTATCCATATCTTCTGGGTTTTCCAATTTCCCTACAGTTGATAGCCAATGTTCTCTGATAATTCTTTGTATTTCTTTGGCCTCAGTTGTGATGTTTTCTTTTTAGTTTCTGATTTTTTCTGTACTTTATTCTTAATCAGTCTAGCTAAAATTTTGTCAATTGTGTTTGTTTTTTGAAAAAATCCCAATTTTTGTTTGGTTGATCTTCTGTTTTTTTGGGTTTTTTTGGTCTCAATTTCATTTATTTGTGTTGAGGCCATTATTATTTGTTTTCTTCTACCGATTTTAGGTTTGGGTTGTTCTTGTTTATTTAGTTTCTTGCAATGCATTGTCAGGATGTGTATTTGAAATCTTTTAATTTTTTTTTTGATATAGGCATTTATTGATATAAACTTCCTTTTTAGCACCACTTTTACTGTACTCCATAAATTTCAGTATACTGTATTTCCATTTTCATTAATTTTCAATAAATTGTTTAACTTTCTTTTTAATTCTATCATTGACCCATTGGTCATTCAAGAACATGTTTTTTGATTTTCATTTTCTATGTGTTACTGTAGTTTTAAAGGTTCCTCTTATTTCCTTGCTGTCAGAAAAAAATACTTGATATAATTTCCACTTTTTTGAATTTTTTGGGCCTTGTTTTGTGGCCTTGGATATGGCCTATTCTGGATGTTTCATGTATTGATGAGAAGAGGGGGTATTCTGTAGTCTCTGAGTGAAATGTTCTGTGACTGTCAGTTAGGCTTTCTTTGTTTGCTTTGTATACTTGGGAACTGTCTTGTTGGGTGCATAGATGTTTATAATTGTTATATCTTCTCAATAAATTGACCCCTTAATTATAACAGAAACAATAGTGATATTTTCCCTCTTTTTACAGTCTTTTATCTGTAGGGCATTTTATCTGATATAAGTGTAGCTATTCTTGCTCTTTCTTGGTTTCTGTTTGCATAGAATACATCTTTCCACTCCTACACTTTCAGCCTGTGTATCCCTTTATAGTTGAAGTTGAGTTTTATTTGTTTATCCATTCTTTCACCCTATGCCTTTTCATTGGAGCATTGGGTCCATTTGAATTTTGTGTTATTAATGATAAATAAGGGCTTACTACCACTACTTTTTTGTTTATTTTGTGACTCCTCTCTTCCTTTTGTCCTTTAATACTGTTGTCTTTTGTAGATAAGTGATTTTCTCTGGTAATATATTTGAATTCATTGCTTGTTACTTTTAGAGAATGTTTTATAGGTTTTCTATTCTGGTTACCATTTAGTGTACACAAAACCTCACACACACAGTAAGTTATTTTAAGGAGATGACAACTTATCTTAGATTATAAAGAAAATAATAGAAACAAAGAAAAAAGTTAAGAAACTTCCATGCTTTAACTCTATATTCCTACATTTTGACTTTTTCTTTTCTTCATAATTTTCATATTTTTATATTGCCTATCTTCTAAAAATTTCCTGCAGATATTATTTTTGATAGATTGGTGATTTTGGCAGGGTCGGGGGGTTTATGCTAGGGTTATAGGTGGATTGGACATCACTATTATACAATTACATTAGAGCAGCGGTTCTCAACCTTCCTAATTTTGTGAGCCTTTAATACAGTTCCTGGGGGTGGCGACCCACAGGTTGAGAACCGCTGCATTAGAGTATTCTAAGTTTGTCTGTGTACTTAATTTTCCCATGCACTTTATGCCTTGAAATGTCTTCTTTTTGCTCATTGGAGTTTTTTGTAAGATGGATCAGTGAGGGGAGACTTCTCTCAGCTTTTGTTTGGGAAAGACTATATCTTTTTTTCATACTTAAAGGATAGCTAGCTGAATACAATATTCTTGGTTGTAAGTTTTTTTTCTTTCAGAACTTTGATAATGTCATCCTCCTGGGATGACATATGGTTTCCTTTGAGAAACCTGGTTCATGATGAATTAGAGCTCCTTTACATGTTATTTTTCTCTTTTCTCTTGTTGCTTTTACAATTCTGTCTTTGTCCATTAACTTTAAGAGTTTGATTATTATGCCCTGGAGGTAGTCTAATTTGGTCAAATCTGACCTTCTCATTCCTGGTGTACCTTCTCATTTTTTAGAATATTTTATGCTACTGTTTTCTTTGAATAACTTTTTCATTACTTGATGTTGCTCAACTAATTCTTGAATACTAATAATTCTAAGATTTGGCCTTCTGAGATAATTTTGTAAGTGCTCTTTATTGCTTTTCATTTTTTCTTCTCTAACTGATTAATTTCAAATAGCTGTATTTTTGAATTCACTGATTCTTTCCCCTGCTTGATCCATTTTGTTGTTGTAAGTCTATAATAAATTTGTCAGTTCAGTAAATGTATTTCTCAGTTCCAAGATTTTGTATTTTTTAATTATTTCAATCTCTTTGTTAAATTTCTATGCTCAATTTCTGAATTATTTTTCTGTGTTGTCTTGGGGGTCACTGAATTTCCTTAAAAAATTCTCTTGAGTTCTTGGTCACAGAGCTGACATATCACTATCTCCTTAGGGTCAATCATTCATTCCTTGAATTGTCTGTCATGGTTCCATTATGGTATTGTTTCCTGTGGATATATATACACGTCTTTTCACTGAAGGATTAGTTAGTTATTCTGGTCTTCTCTGGCTTGTTTTGTTTTTTATTATATATATAGTGGTTTAGAAATTATTTGTAATTAACCTGTTGATTTTCATTCCTTTGTTTTTTCTTGCTCTGTTGCTGCCTCCTTTTTGGCACTACATGGCGCATTGTAGACTGTTTTGACTTGGCTCTTATAAACAATGGATGTGCTGCCCATCCTGAATGGGGAAGATCCCAAAGGGAATATCCTGGTAGTGTGGGAAGGCTGCTAGGTGCTCATGACCCTGGGGCCTATTGGATGATCCTCCTACTGCATGATGCTGCTCAACAGCCCCCCTGAGTTTGTATCTCCTTTGGCTGAGATACAAAGCTGAGTTTCCAGGCTGCAGGTAGTAGTTCCACCTTATCCCTTTGTCTCTGGTTGCTCTTAGGGATATTTCTCCATTCAGTCACTCCTAATTCTCCCTAGGAGTTGAGGAAGGGAAAAATCTTTTGCCAAAACCCCCAAGATGGTGGGGAAGCTGCTTGTCCATCTGGATCTTACTTTTTGTATTATAGAAACCATGAATTGAGAGGAAATTTTCTGCACGCTTGATGCTGGGCAGACTTGGACAAACAGCATTGCAGATATGGAAGTCGAATTCTCTTATCATCTGCATGGAATTTTTTCTTTGTGCCCCTGGGAACTATCTCAACCTCATATTTGAGTTCAGGGTTATTGCTTGTGATAATCTCAGGGCTGTATATTTGGTTTTAGTTCCCATGGGAGAGAATCTAAGCAGCTTGCTTCTATGTTGCCATTTTGGAAATGGAAGTCCTCACATAAGGCCTTTCACCTAGCTATTTCCTTCCCATTAAAGTCAAGCTCCCTGAAAACATTTTCACATTTACTTTTCTCTTATTTCAACATTCTTTCTTTAAGCTCTTGAAACCTGACTTACTCTACTGTTCCACAGATACCACCTTTACTAAGGTCATTAAGACTCCTTCCTTGCTGAGCACAGTGGCATGTACATATAGTCCCAACTTCTCAGGAGGCTGAGCCAGGAGGATCACCTGAGCCCTGGAATTTGAGTCCAGCCTGAGCAATATCAAAAGACCCTGTCTCTTTTAATGTATGTATGTATATATTTATTTATTTATTGAGGTGGAGTCTCACTATGTCACCCTCGGTAGAGTGCTGGGCTGTCACAGCTCACAACAACCTTAAACTCTTGAGCCTAAGTGATTCTTCTGCCTCATCCTCCCATGTAGCTGCGACTACAGGCACCTGCTACAATACCCAGCTGTTTTTTTGTTGTAGTTGTCATTGTTATTTAGTAGGCCTGGGCCTGGATCGAACTCACCACCCCTGGAGCATGTGGCTGGTACCCTATCCACTGAGCAATGGGCACCAAGCCAGACCCTGTCTCTTAAAAAAAAACAAAAAAACAAAAACAAAAACAAAAAAAAACTACTTCCCAGCTGCCAAATTCAATGGACTTTGCTTCATCATTATGTTTGACCTTTTCTTTTTTTGCAATATAATTACCTACATGGTAAAGAAAATCCCAATTCTAGAATTTGAACAAATGATCTAGGATTGCTGATGCCATCAGATATCTGGCAGAAGCCAACAAAAAATATAGGGCAGATAACATCATATGATACCTCAAAACATTTCTGTAAACACCTTTTCAAAAATATCTGGCACACAAAGATAATAGAGCACACTGACAGACAAGACAACGTGAATAAAAAAGTCAAAGCAATAGACAATAGAAAGCGACTCACAAGAACTTTAGACATTGAAATTACTAGCAAAAGACTTCACAATAGTGATGCTTATAATTTATCACCAGATAAAATATGAGGGAATTTTTTTTTTCAGAAAACTGGAAATAATAAAAAGTGATGCAGTAAAATTGGAAAAACAAAAACGAACTATAGAACTTTGAAAAGTATGAAACTAAAAATTTAATCAATGAGATTAATAGCAAATTAAACTCAACTACATGGTTTCTCAGTGAAATGGAAAGTATAGCAGAAGAAACTATTCAGCATGATGAAAATAATGAATGGAAAAGAATGAATGAAATAATAAGCACATTGGAGACAAAGAGGTGAAAAGGTATAGTTTGAGTCCTCGAAGGAGAAGTGTCGCGGACCACCCTGTCGGTGGGCTCCAATCTGAGGGAAAGCAGGGAGAAGGAACGAGGAAGGTTGAGAGATCGGCGGAGGAATGACAGTCTGGCACATTACGGGTTAAAGTATGCAGCTGCAAATTTTACTGAGAGCATATGTTGGTATTTATACATTTTCTTTCCAAGGTTCAAATAATGCAATCTTCATTCTGTTTATGTTTGTAAATTATCTTTGTGTCTGCATATGCGGTTTATCATGCATTACATGTTTTCAAGGTTTTGCTCTCTGGAGGGAGGTGATTATCAGTAACACCTGCTTACTCCCTCTTTAGGAATGTCAAGGCTTACAACTTCTCTCAGTCCTGCAACTCTTTTCAGTTTCTTATGATCTTATTTTTTAAAACAGCTGGACATATTCTTTTATGTATAATGCTTGACTACTTCTATATATATTTTCTATATATTTTTACTCTTATTAGTAACTATACTTTGATTCATAATTGATTGTTTGTCAAACATTAAACTACTCTATTGATTTGTATTACATATGAAAATTAGTGAAGCAAGATGTTTGAACAAATCCTTATTGTGGGAGGTTATGTCTTGTAAAAGTTCTGCTTATGCATTCATTCTGTTTTTTCTGTCCCTACTGATATTTATGGTGGGAAAAACCTCTTTGTGTGTTCATTAGTGGTGCCACTGAGTCTAGTAAGCTCATGAGGTTGTGTTATATTTGGATCAACAGTGTATTGTGTTCATTTTTAAGAAAGTACATATTGATAGTTTATCAGAACAAACAGACTTCTGGTACAGAATGACAAACACATGAATAGATGCCACAATCTTTAAACTTAAGCGGGTAACTGAGCATGCTAGGCAACATTTCTGATGCTGTGCATACTGGGGGCGCTGGGGGCTAAGCTCCGTGGAGCACAATCCACCTTCCCGTCGTTCTAGAACGCGGACAGCGCCGCCTCACTACGGCTGTGGTGCCGTGGGCGTGGCAGAGAAGAGACTGAATGGGCAAGAACAAAAATTCAAAATATTAATGTAAGAGTATTGCCCAGAATACAAGAAAGTCATCAGACCACAGGTTTAAAGCCCCAGTTAAACCCAAGCAGGCAAATTAAGTAAACAAAACAAACCAGACATACCAAGTTTATCATAGTAAAACCAACTGATATCTAAAGTGTAAGAATGCTAATCTGGCATTCTATAATCAGCAAAATATATCCTTTAAGAATGAATATGAAAATGTGTCAAACGGTTTATGAAGCTAGTGTGTGATACCCCATGATCATATCAATGAACACAGCTATGATTTAATAATAATAAAAAAGAATGAATGTGAAATAGATATATTCAGTATAATAAAATAGAAAGAATTATTCATAGGGAGACCAGTGTGAATTCTGCACAAAATATTAAAAAGTCTTCCTCAAGCAAAAAGAATGCTGTTGTATCAGGTAGAAGTTTTTAATGCAAAAATAAATTAAATGCAAGTAACATGATAAACAGATTGATAATTCCAAAGAGACATTGAATTTAGAAAACATTAATAATAATTCTTTGTACAGTTTTAAGTACATAAAATAAAAATAATTAAATTTATAGCAAAAAAGCAAGAGGGAAGCTGTATTTAAATGGAATTAAATCTTCTAATAAAATTTCTAAGATGCCACATAAGAAACAATGTAAATAGTTCCATTTCTGTTAATGATATGAATCCATTAACAAAAACATTTCCACCAAGAGCACTCCTTGTTCATTTGAGTTCTCCAGCAAATTCTATCAATGAAGAAATCTTCTACAACATCCTCCAGGATTAAAAAAAAAAAAAAAAAAAAAGAAAGAAAGAAACAGCATTCCCTACGTAGTTTTATAAATCCAGAAAGACCTGGATGGCAAAATCAGACAAGCTTATTACTAAAAAGAAATAATAGGAACCAGCCTTTTTCAAGAATTTGCATTTCTGAAATAGGATACAGTTTGCAAATATGTTAAAGACAAGACACCAGGCATAAAAGATGCATCTCACATAATTCCATTTATATAAAGGTCAAAATAGGCAGAATTAAGCTAGTGTGATTAAGAATGTATAATTAGGTACTAAAAATAGATAGGAAAACAAGGAAGCAATTACCATAAAATCAAAATAGTGTTTCTGTTAGGAGGGAGGTACATGGTTGTAATTAAGCAGGTGGCTTCCTAGAATTTGGAAATATTCTTTCTCTTTACCTAGGTGGTGGTATGGTGATAATTTATAACAACTTACTTTATCACAATTTATAACAATTCATTAAGCTATATGTTTATTTTTATGTGTGTATCTGGAAATGTGTTTTTATTTCACAAAGATATTTAAGAATATCTACATCTTCAGCACATATCACTATCCTGAGCTTCTGACTTTTATATGTATCTAAACGTTGAATGAACGTCTAGTGATATGTTCCAGTGGAACTTCAAACTCTCCACACCCCCGATTGAATTGATCTTACCTCAAAAACCTGTTCTGCCTGCTGAATTCCCTGAATGGGGGAGAGCCGCCATCACTGACTCGTTCCTCCTGGCTTGGATGTCATCACTGACCTGTCCTTTTCTCTTGATCATCTCATTCAATAAAATTCTGTTGATTTCACTCCTTAATGTCTTTTGAATGTATCCCTCCTGTTCCTTTCTTACTACTGTCTTTGCAGCTGATCTATCACTTCCATAGCCTTCTGTTTCTCCTTTCTCCTGTCTGGTCTTCCCCTCCCCTGTTCTATCCTCCCTGCTGCCATCAGAGTCCTCTGTCTACAGTGCCGACCTGATCTTGTCCCTGCCTTCATTAAACTTGTACTGTCTTATGCCAGATTACAGAAATCGTTCTTAACCTCTCTCTATAGACTTATTATGTTTTCTTACAGTCCATCTCATGAAAATGTCTTATTTATTAAAGATGCAGTGATTAAAGAACAAAGTAGTGACATCGTTTCCTTTCTTACCTCCTATCCTTCTCTTGTGCTAGTTTTTCAGATTTTCTCTGGTAACCCCACTGCTGTGTTCCAGTGTATAAGCTGCTCATATAGCACCTCATAAACACCTTTAAATCACTTCGTAATGATCTCTTCTGACAGGAACTCCAGGGAATACTATAGAGTGGATACTCAGTAATCGTGTAATGAGTATTTTTGACTGAATGAATTCAGAGGCAAAAAATAAATGTCACCTCTTGTGTGAAGACACAGGCTTCATTGTCCATCTGCATTAGGGCTTGACAGAACATTCAACATGGAGAACATGTCAGAAACACAGATGCGGTGGTTCAGTATTTATAAACGTAGGCTTTATGTTGGATGTTTGATTTTTTTTGGACAATTGATTTTTTGAGAAAAATTTGCTGTGTATGCAATTAGGCTATTCAACATTCTATTTGACTGGAGTTTGATGGGAGGCATTATTTTTCATTTATTATTATTATTTTTTCAATATCCTACCAAAAGACCACATTTCTCAACTGGCCACAAAATCATAAATATTTAAGTTATTTGCCAGGCAAATAAACAGTCAAGTCATGATAGCTAATTTATGTGTTTGGTGACTTGATTATTGATTTTTATCTTCTAATCTATAGTTGTAACTACAGAGCTGAACTCTACAGCAATTTTCTGATAGGGCTTAAAGGAAACTATGATTTTAATACTGCAGAAGATGGTCATCTTATATATGTAGATGTAGATTTAAAGAACAGAGAACTAGAAAAGAATTTTATATTCACAGGCTCAAATAATAAGCTATTTAAAAAAAAGTCTGAGCCACCATGGAACTCAACTCAGTCTTCTCAATACAGATGGTCCTTGGGTAATGGATGAGAGATGCTCCTGAAACGTCTTTAGGTTGCATTTGTTTGTAATTCGGATTCCTGATGAGTAGCAGATGTATAATAATACTACTAATAATACTATAATGATTCATATGTGGCAATAATAATACAGTATAATACTGTAATAATACCCTGTACTATAAAAATAAGTTAGAGAAAACTATTGACCCATTTCTTTTAAGTCAAACAAACAGAATATAAAGACAAGCTCATACAAGATACTTACATAGGGGAAACTTCAAAAAAAGAATATTAAAGGCTAACACTCACCTAATGTTGTATCAACATCTTGATTTTTCATGAAGAAGGGAGGCTGACATTAATCAGAAGATGATGATGAAGGTGCTGGAGAGGATGAAGTGGGAGCTGATAGTATTCGATGCTGTGGCTGGAGGAGAGGAGTTTACCACTGAAGTCAGTTTCTTGAAAAAGGGTCTAGGGTTGTTTGCATAACCTGTTCCTTTTCTTAATCACAAATGGCCTTGCAGCAGCTGACATTCTTACTGACTGCCCAGCAAACCTTTCCAAACCGCTCAGTGTTAGGATCTGGTTCCTTGAGCTTAGCAAATTCTGCTATAATGAAATGAAAATCTTTAGCTCTTTTTTTGTCATAAACTCTTGGCTTTGGATTTTCTCCTTCTTTGGGCTCTTGTGTTTCTATCAGCCACTTCTCTAAGTATAAAGGTGGGGTGCTGAGCAACTTATGTCGTGTGGATTTGTTTACATGCATGGAAGAAGCTATTTTGCAAAGCATTAATTTCATCATTTAATTATAAATAATCTTTATGGGGAGCCTGTTTGTAGGTAAAGAAAGATTTAAGTTAGGTGGTCTGTAACCCAGTGACTGTACTGTATCAGATGATGAAACAGTTTCAGAGGATGAGATGATATAGTTAATCAACGTCATATTACTAATTAATGTCAAGACCAGAATCCTGGTCTCCCTAGTCTAAGATCTTCTCTTATTCTTTTTTAGAATTGTAATACACACATAAACGTTTAGAATCTTAGCTCATAGAGAAGAGAGGGACAATATGCTAATGTTCTTTGATTTATGTGGCACAGATGTGCCGACTGTTTATACAAATGAGTAGTGATAATGATGACGGGGAAAGCTTTTCCCTTATTGACCACCTATACGTCAGGCTCTATTATAGACAGTTTACTTAACTTATTTCTAGACTTCACTATGCAGCAGGAGGTAGGAATATATTGTGAATGAGAAATCTGGGTCTTGCACCTTGCTCCATCACACAGTTAATGTGATCTCTGATCTGTTATCCACAGTTTCAGAACAACCTCATGTGACTTGGATCCCTCCAGGTAAGAGTCGCTATGCACAACTGCAGCTGCCTATCACTCCTTTCAGTCTCAGTGGCTTCTGTACTCACTTTCTGTGTATCTACATTAATGGAGAGCTAGAGCTTAGAAAAGTAAAAATCTGGAGAGTCATCATGTTCACTAATTCACTGATTAACATTTATGAAATGCCAAAAATCTTAAAAGATTATGAGCTCATGATTGGACTGGTTAGAAAGGAGTTGACAGGCTTGATCACCAGGTCTGTCCACGGGTGACTGAGTGTCCCATGGCTAAATGTCTATGGAGTATCTACTATGCACCAGACACCGTGCTAAGCACAGGCATGAAGTGTTTCATATACACTTCTAAGCCAGTATCATAAGCACTGCTATCATCTTCACATTGTCCATGAGGATACTAGAATTAAGAGAGGTTATTATGCCTGTGGATACTAGAATCAGGAGAGGCTATGTGACTAGACTGGAATTATACTATTAGCAGGTAGAGGAGTTTGCAAGTGTACAGCTGGGAGCTAGAGGGCAGCTTTGCTTGAATGAGAAACAGGAGCTCCTCCCAGCCTACATCGGGAGCACGGTTTCATGTCTGCTTGATGAGCAGAGAAAGGGCTGAAGTTTACATCTCCAACTTCTCTCCTCACTGTGTTCAATGATATGCTGATAAATATCTAACAACCAGCTCTTCAAATGAGATGCTTGACATAAAGGATTTCTTTTAACCAGTCGGCTATCCTAGCTTCCTCGAATTTGGCCTCTATTCCAATCAGTGTAACCTGGCTTATTGTACCCTCAATGAATCCCCAACAATAAAAAAAAAAAAAAAAAGAGAAAGCAAATAAATATGCCTACATTTATATAAAATAAGATTTAAACTATTTGGGGCAAAACTGCATGTCTATGTAATAGATTACTTAAGGTTCCTCTACATCATTTAGTATGAGGGATAAAAATTTTCTGAAATCAGTTTTGTGCTTTCAACAAAATTCAAAGATATAATAGTTTCCTTTGACATTATTTACAAAAGTATTTCATTCACAGCCTTTTCAGAGTTCTACTTTTTATATGAGATTTTTCTTTCCCTATAATGAGTAGTAAATTGCAGTCATGACTATTATGTGACTTATTCTGTCCATTATTAGTTTCTTTTTTTTTTTTTTTTGAGACAGAGTCTCACTATGTCACCCTCGGTAGAGTGCTGTGACGTCACAGCTCACAGCAACCTCCAACTCTTGGGCTTAAGTGATTCTCTTGCCTTAGTTTCTCAAGTAGCTGGGACCATAGGTGCCCGCCACAATGCCCGGCTAATCGTTATTGGTTTTCAAATGGAACATTAGTTGAGGTAAAGTAAATCATTGTTTCATTGCTCTGAAACAATGATTTAAAGCCACAGTGTTTCACATGTGGTTACAAGAGTTTATGTTTAGAACTAGGGCTCATTTTAAAAAAACTTGCCAATTTTATTAAGGTTTTATTTTCATAGTTTTCCTCATGTATTTGATTTGTAGGCTGTGTCCTCTGCAAGGGCTGGGGACAGAGGTGTGCTGGAACTGGCTCACACCTGCTGGGAGGGCTGATTTTGAGCCTTGCTTCCAAACATAAAGTTCAGTGACATTAGATCAGTAGCTTAAAACTCATCATGGAGGAAATATTTACACCATGAAAAGTGGCGAACTCAGTAAACCAGAGCTGGTTATTAGACATTTATCAGCATATCCCTAGACACACTGAGGAGAAAATTCAGGGCACTAAACTTCAACCCTTTGCTCTGCTCATCAAGCAGGCACCTGGCCCTTATATGGGGATAAGCTGGGAGGGGCACCCAGCCCGGCTCCCTGATATGGGAATGAGCTGAGAGGGGCTCCCCTTTCTCATTTGAACAAATCTTCCTCTGCTCCCAGCCCTGCACTTCCAAGGTTCTGTCTCCAGGAGGATTTCCTTTTTTTTTTTTTTTTAATGCCTGAATAATACTCTGTTGTATGAATACACCATGTTTTCTTTATCCATTCACCCACGGATGGGAATTTAGGCTGTTTCTTGATTTTGTTCAAAATAAACAAGAAAAGATAATCTGCACTGTCATGTTTGTTCACAGTGCTTTATTCACAAAAGCTGGTGTTTTTTACATCTGCAGAAGTGCCAACAGACACCCAAGTGTGGACCTGTTGACTTGTACATACACACCTGTGAAATGCATTTAAGTTCCTCCGTCTTACATTTCTTCTATGTACCTAAAATCAAAACATGTTTACACATTACATATAAAGCTGCAAAACAAATAAAATTCAGTTTAACGGTAGCAACTTAACGTAAGAAGTGATGTTTCCATGCACTCAAATCGCTACTCACCACGTGAAGAAGCTACTGACAGTCGGGATGTAGGGATTTTGGCATTCATGGGACTATTCTATCCTTTCTCTGTAGTGGTTCGCATTTTTCATGACTTTTCACATTTTGAACTACTGTAAAACCTTAATTTCTGTATCATGCTGCGAGTTATATTTATTTGGAAAATGAGTGTGATAAGCAGGAAATACACCTACCTCTGGACTTTTCTCATTAACCTTTCTTATTTAAGTCCTGCTCCTAGGAATAATGACCTTTAAACTAACGTAAATGAGGGCAGTGGAAACAGGTTGCAGGCTTGTTTTTAAGTGGATACTCATTGGCTATTTTAGCTAAGTTTTGCAACAAGCTGGCTAGAGTTGTAGGGGGGCATCTCCAGGAGAAAAGTAGAGAGGCAAGGGCTGCACCAAACTTCCTAGGGTCTGCAGGTGACAGCAACAGTCTCACTTTGGGACCATAGGCTTGCAGTGAAGTCACATGGTGAGCAGCCAGGCAGAAGGTGACGGGACGCCCTAGAGATGCACTCTGTGATCTCTTCAGGAGTCGGCGGCCTGTCCTAATGCACTAGAAAATCACTCATTGTTTGGCGAGTTCGGGTTCCCTGAAGAAGGTGGCAAGGGCTAGAGTTCTTCCCGGAGCTGTCATAATAAGGGGGCAGAAAGATGAAAGTGAGAGTGGAGACTGTCTGGCACTGCTCTGGATTCATCCATGTCCACAGGATGAAATTTATTTGCCTTTTCACATGATCTTTTTTAAATATATAGTATCTCATGCACCTGTCACTGAACATAGCATGACACTCCACCTACCATTAAATAAAGTATCTCATACATGTGGTGTGCATTACATACTTATTGGCATATATATTTTGCTATGAAAGACAATATTTACTTAAAGTGGAAAAAAAAGCATGACACTGAACATTTTAAAAGGCTAACAAATAACTCAAACATCACAAAATCCAGTATTTTACTTTCGCCTAGTTATGAAGACTTGCTAGCAGGTGAACACACTGCTAGCTTCCCCCACACTTCCCTTTGAGCTTTAGAAAAAGTTAGTACCAGTGAGGAGAAACTGAAGTTTCTCATTAGTTCCATAATGTATTCGTTATCTGTTACTGGGTAGCAAATACCCCCTCCCACTTAGCTACTTGCAACGAACATTTATTTCCTTACCCTAGTTTCTTAGGGGCTGTTGTACTAAACTGCAAAGCCTGTTTGAACCCTGGACTAGCGGATTCAAAATCTGTATTCCTAGCTATGACCTGTATAGCCTCCAGCACTTCCTGCTCACCCACACCTCTCTGACTCTGTGCAAAATCCTCCCTCTGCCTGGAACCGCCATGTCCTCTTGCACATGTCTCCCTGAAAAGTGCCCACTGACAGTCAAATGCCTACCGTCTCTGTGGAGGCTCATTAAATTCTCTGAACAGACTAGAATTTTTCTTTGTCTAAACTCTGCCTTTCCCCCATTTAGCCAACTTCTCACAACATTTTAATTGCTTAGCTGTCTTCAAGGTAGACTCTAAGTTGCTTGAATGCGGAGACCATTTTTTTCCATGCCCAAATCCACAGTAGCTGGCTAAGCCTTGACATGAGGTTGACACCCATTAAGGTCTGTTGTGTGAATGAATGGATTGCCCTGAGTTTTGAGAGGCAGAACTCCTTTCTAAGGCTGTATACCCGTTGATTTATGGATGATTAACATTTAGTTAATGATCATAGCAGATCACTGGGGCCATGGGAGGTCATCTCCCTTCTGGTGAAATTTGCTTTGTCTAGAGAAAGGCACTGGGTACGTTAACCATCAGTGAGCCAGTGACCATGTCTCTCGCCTGCCTTATGTGGATCAAAAGCCTGTTCATCAGATTGACACTGGGCTTGGAATTCCTTCATGCCCATAGAATCTGCAGAACACAGAAGCCTCAACAAGTGATTTGCCAGTGCATGTAGCTAGAGCCCCGGGTGGTGTCTAGGCCCCAGCATGCTGGAGCACAGTGAGGCTACTTGCTCGGTGGCTGGATCTCAGGTGGCTGAGTCAGCACAGGTGTGTTGGGGGATTCCAGCTGTCTTTTAGCCCCATAGCACCTGTCTTTTCCAGTGTCAAATGTAAGGCCTCATTTTAACAACTTTCTTTCTTTTTGAAAATTGAAATGCTTTACATGGGAATATGTGAACCCAGGGCATGGAGAGGAAAATTCCAAACCTCCTTCTCTAGGCATCCCTGGCCTTGGGTAGAATGGTTGCTCTCTGCTCCTGAACTGCCTCACTTCCCGCTTGTCTCCTCTTCCTCATACATTTCCCTTGCTCCTGCTGTTGAGAAGGATTCTAAACATCTCCTTGCAGGAGTTCTACCCAGAGTCTCGTAGAAGATTAACTCAAGTTCTGCCACCTCCAAGTTGTACACTGTCCTCATCCCAGCCTCCTCCCACTGTCTCCCTTTTTGGAATTCTGATGGGGTTTTCTGTTTGGTGCTTGTGATAGATCAGGCTTCACAGACCTTCACATGCAAGCATGTCACCTGGGGATTTGTTAGGGTGCAGGTTCTGACTCAGCAGGACTCGAGTGGGGCCCAGGAGTCTGCATTCCTAACAGGGTTGCAGGTGACTCCCTTATTGCTGCACTTGAACAAGGGCACAGGTCTAACCACTGCACTTGAACAAGGGTTTAGACTCCTTGATTTTGAGGGTTTTCCTTCCTCTCTCATTTTCTTTCTGCCTCCTACAAGTATTTACTAGACTCTTTCTATATTTTATATTTAGTGTTCTGTGATCTTAATAACATTATAATTTCACTTGCATTTTTATTCATTTACATATCTGTAATTTTACTGATATTTAGATGGACAGTTTTTTCTTTTCTCCTTAACCAGTTGTAACCTCCCTGAAGGTAGACAATCAGCTGTAATCTCCTTGAAAACTCAGGAGCATTTTGTATTGAAAAAAGCACAGAAACTAAAATCAAGAAACCTCGGCTCAAATTCCAGTTGCACCTCTTATTTCTTACATGTGACATCCGGGCAAGGTTCTTAGCCTCTGAGGCTCAGTGTGATCACTGGAGAAGTGGGGGTAACAGTAGATGTGAATGTGGGAGGAGAAGCTTGTGAAGAGCTTGGGCCAGGGTGTGGCTCTTCTAGCCTTGGACAGTGGCCAGTCACCCTCCCCTACCCACCTGCTGGAGATTGATCAGTTCTGGACATCATGGGGGTTCAAGTTCAGGACAGGTTGGGCAAAGTGTCAGGGGACAGTACTTGAGAGAGGTTGTTTCCTTTTGCTCTGGTTCTTACTTTGAAATTTCAATTGAAAGATTTCATGGTATGCTGACAAATGCTTACATTTTTAAAATTATATATATATTTATTAAATCATAGCTGTGTACATTAATGCAATCATGGGGTACAAAGTACTGGTTTTATATATGATTTGAAATGTTTTCATCAAACTGGTTAACATAACCTTCATGGCATTTTCTTATTGTGTTAAGACATTTATATTCTCATTGTTTTAAAATTTTATTTAAGACAGGCTTTGAAATTCCCATTTTAAACTACAAGGAAAGGTGGTTGATATGGCAACTAAGACTTAAGAAAAAAACACGCATTTTGTATATTGAACAACAAAAAAAGCTTCTATATATGTTTTATGCCAGTGAATTTACCACTCGAATCTGCCACATTTTCAACCCCCTTCAAAAAATTCTAATGTCACTTCAGTTTTCTTTTAATTTAGAAAGAATGAAGAACTCATTTGAAAAAAAATTAAAACCTCAGCGAGTTGTAACCAGACATAGGATGGAACCTTGGTCTGCTGTGATCAGTAGATCTGTGTTTCAGTCTTGGCTTTTACAATAACTTGCTGTGCGATCTTCATAACATTTACTTTGTTTGTGTTTCCTTGTGACAAAGTGAATGGGTTGACTAACTCATCTATAAGATCTTTTTCTACTTAAACTTTTCTGCCCAGCTCCCCCTCCCTCCCCACCCAGTGCCAGGTCTGAGTGCCACTGGGCTCCACCGTGCTCCTCTGAGTTCTGGGCTCCTTCCTGCAAAGCAAGCACCACCACCATCTCCCTTCAGCTGCTATCATGATTATCTACCTGGACCTCATCAGCCACAGTGAGATGTTCTCCAACATTTACAAGATAGGAGAGATCATGGACTCTCTGTGCCTGGAGGTTAGGGGAAGATGGTCAGTAGGACAGAGGGTGACATTGATGACTTGCTTATTGGTGGCAATGCTTCAGCTGAAGGCTCTGAAGGGGCAGGTACTGAAAGGGATCACTGTTGTTGGTATTGTCATGAACTGTCACTTGCAGGAAACAGTTTCACAAAAGAAGCCTGCAAGAAGTACATCAAAGATTACATGAAGTCCATCAAAGGCAAACTTGAAGAACAGAGACCAGAAAGAGTCAAGCCTTTTATGACAGGGGCTGCAGAACATATCAAACACATGCTGGCTAATTTCAAAAACTATCAGTTCTTTATTGCTGAAAACATGAATCCAGAGGGCATGGTTGCTCTTCTGGACTACCACGAGGATGGTGTGACCCCAAATATGATTTTCTTTAAGGATGGTTTAGAAATGGAAATACGTTCACAAATTTGGCAATTATTTTGAATCTATCACCTGCCATCATAACTGGCTGCTGCTTGTCATCCATACAACACCAGGACTTAAAACAAATGGGACTGATAATTATCTTGAGCTCTTCATTTATTTTGTGATTTATTTGGAGTGGAGGCATTGTTTTTAAGGAAAAACATGTTATGTAGGTTGTCTAAAATAAAATGCATTTAAATTCATTCAAGAGATTGCCTTTTAGTTTAAACTAAAGTCAAACTATAGTGTTCCTGGAGGAGCTAGAGACTCGTTGTAGGCCAGGACTTGAAAGCTTAAGACTGTGATCAAATAAATTCTACAATGGAAACCACTCCAGAGACTGGGATATGAAGGAATCAAAAGTTTTAATTCTTATTTACAGTAAAGGGAGATACCATGCTCATAGCAGTGCCAACATTTGAAGTGGAGCCTTAACAGATTTCATCACCTACAATGGAAGTAGTGACTGTGGAAGAAATTACCAAGAGAATAAAAAGAGACTAATTCAGTTGGAAAACAAAATCTTTTTCTACTTAAAGAGGAAAAAAAAAAAAAAACCAGAGCCAACAATTATCCTTATTAATTTAGTTCCAAGTATTGGAGATAGAAAAACTTTAGTCAAGTAAAATAATTTCTTTATAAGTTTTACAAATGAATAGTGTAAATGATATTTTAAGACAAAATGTGTAAAATGCTTGAGAAAACACTTACATGCAATTTGAAGCACTTGAAGAGCATGGATTTCGGTACCAAAAAAATTGATTGACTAATTACAAACCATTCTTAACTACTCATTCCTGCACACTGGAGAAGATGCTGTGCTCAAATTGAGTTCCTGTATATTCTTGACAAGAGGAAAAGTATATATATTTTTTATTTATTTATTTAATTTTATTTTATTAAATCATAGCTGTGTACATTAATGCGATCATGGGGCACCATACACTGGTTTTATAGACTGTTTGACACATTTTTATCACACTGATTAACATAGCCTTCCTGGCATTTTCTTAGTTATTGTGTTAAGACATTTACATTCTACATTTACTAAGTTTCACATATACCCTTGCAAGATGCACTGCAGACATAATCCCACCAATCACCCTCCCTCTGCCCACCTCCTCCCTCCCCTCCCTTTCCTCCTTCCCCCTATTCTTAGGTTATAACTGGGTTATAGCTTTCATATGAAAGCCATAAATTAGTTTCACAGTAGGGCTCAGTACATTGGATACTTTTTCTTCCCTTCTTGAGATACTTTACCAAGAAGAGTATGTTCCAGCTCCATCCATGTAAACATGAAAGAGGTGAAGTCTCCATCTTTCTTTAAGGCTGCATAATATTCCATGGTGTGCATATACCACAATTTATTAATCCATTCGTGGATCGATGGGCACTTGGGCTTTTTCTATGACTTAGCAATTATGAATTGGGCTGCAATAAAAATTCTGGTACAAATATCTTTGTTATGATGTGATTTTTGGTCTTCTGGGTATATGTGTAGTAGAGGAATTATAGGATTGAATGGCAGATCAATTTTTAGATCTCTAAGTGTTCTCCATGTATCTTTCCAAAACGAATGTATTAATTTGCATTCCCATCGGCAGTGTAGAAGTGTTCCCTTTTCTCCACATCCATGCCAACATCTCTGGTCTTGGGATTTTGTGATACAGGCTAATCTTACTGGAGTTAGATGATATCTCAAGGTAGTTTTGATTTGCATTTCTCTGATGATTAAAGATGATGAGCATTTTTTCATATGTCTGTAGGCCATGCACCTGTCTTCTTCAGAGAAGTTTCTCTTCAAGTCCCTTGCCCAGCCTGAGATGGGATTACTTGTTCTTTTCTTGCTTATATGTTTGAGTTCTCTGTGGATTCTGGTTATTAAACCTTTGTCGGAGACATAACCTGCAAATATCTTCTCCCATTCTGAGGGCTGTTTGCTTGCTTTACTTACTGTGTTCTTGGCTATGCAGAAGCTTTTTAGTTTGATCAGGTCCCAGTAGTGTATTTTTGAAGCTGCTTCAATTGCCCGGGGGAGGGGGGATCGTCCTCATAAAATACTCTCCCAGACAGATTTCTTCAAGGGTTTTCCCTGCACTGTCTTCTAGTATTTTTATAGTTTCATGTCTTAAGTTTAAATCTTTAATCCAGTGAGAGTCTATCTTAGTTTATGGTGAAAGGTGTGGGTCCAGTTTCAGTCTTCTACAGGTTGCCAGCCAGTTCACCCAGCACCATTTGTTAAATAGGGAATCTTTTCCCCACTGAATGTTTTTAATTGGCTTGTCAAAGATCAGATAATGGTAAGTAGCTGGATTCATCTCTTGGTTCTCTATTCTGTTCCAGACATCTACTTCTCTGTTTTTGTGCCAATACCATGCTGTTTTGATCACTATTGATTTGTGGTATAGTCTGAGGTCTGGTAGCATGATTTCTCCTGCTTTGTTTTTATTTCTGAGTAATGTCTTGGCTATTCAAGGTTTTTTCTGATTCCATATAAAACCAAGTATTATTTTTTTCAAGATCTTTAAAGTAAGACAGTGGAGCTTTAATAGGGATTGCATTAAAATTGTATATTACTTTGGGTAGTATGGACATTTTAACAATGTTGATTCTTCCCAGCCACGAGCATGGTATGTTTTTCCATTTGTTAACATTTTCAGCTATTTCTTTTCTTAAAGTTTTATAGTTCTCTTTATAGAGATCTTTCACGTCCTTTGTTAGATAAATTCCCAAATATTTCATATTCTTTGGCACTACTGTGAATGGGATAGAGTCCTGAACTGTTTTTTCAACTTGACTATTGTTGGTATATATAAAGGCTACCGATTTATGAATGTTGATTTTGTAACCTGAGACGCTGTTGTATTCCTTGATCAAGTCTAAGAGTTTTGTAATAGAATCCCTGGTGTTTTCCAGATATACAGTGATATCATCTGCGAAGAGCAAAAGGTTGATCTCTTCTAACCCTATCTGGATACCCTTGATCCCCCTTTCTTCCCTAATTGCAATGGCTAAAACTTCCATTACAATGTTAAAGAGCAGTGGAGACAATAGGCAGCCTTGTCTGGTTCCTGATCTGAGTAGAAATGATTCCAATTTAACTCCATTCAATATGATATTGGCTGTGAGTTTGCTGTAGATGGCCTCTATTAGTTTAAGAAATGTCCCTTCTATACCGATTTTCTTAAGTGTTCTGATCATGAAGGGATGCTGGATATTATCAGAAGCTTTTTCTGCATCAATTGAGAGAATCATATAGTCTTTGTTTTTTAATTTGTTTATGTGCTGAATTGTATTTATAGATTTACGTATATTGAACCAGCCTTGAGACCCTGTGATAAAACCAACTTGGTCATGATGTAGAATTTGTTTGATGCGTTGCTGAATTCTGTTCGTTAGGATCTTATTGAATATTTTTGCATCTATATTCATTAGTGAAATTGGTCTATAATTTTCTTTTCTTGTTGGGTCTTTTCCTGGTTTGGGGATGAGGGTGATGTTTGCTTCATAGAATGTATTGGGTAGTCTTCCTTCTTTTTCTACATTTTGGAACAGGTTGAGTAATATAGATACTAATTCCTCTTTAAAGGTTTGGTAGAATTCTGATGTGAAGCCATTTGGTCATGGGCTTTTCTTTTTAGGGAGGTTTTGTATGGCTGATGCTATTTCAGAACTTGATATGGGCCTGTTCAAATTTCCACTTGAATCTGGCTAAGTCTTCAAGTATTGTTCAATTTTCTTTGGATTTTCATATTTCTGAGAATAAAGTTTCTTGTAATATTCATTAAGGATTTTTTGAATTTCTGACGAGTCCGTTGTTATTTCGTCTTTGTCATTTCTGGTTGATGAGATTAGAGATTTTGCTATTTTTTTCCTGGTTTGGTTAGCCAAAGGTTTTTCTATTTTATTGACCTATTCAAAAACCAACTTTTTGATTTATTGATCTGTTGTATAATTCTTTTGTTTTCAATATCATTAAATTCTGCTCTAATTTTGGTCATTTCTTTTTTTCTACTGGGTTTGGGGTTGGAATGTTCTTCCTTTTCCAGTTGCTTGAGATGTCTCATTAAGTTGTTAACTTCCTCTCTTTCTGTTCTCTTGAGGAAGACTTCCAGTGCTATAAATTTCCCTCTTAGGACTGCCTATGCGGTATCCCAGAGGTTCTGATAATTCATGTCTTCATTTTGTTTTGTTTCAAAAATTTGGCAATTTCCTTCTTAATCTCATCTCTGACCCAGCTATAATTCAGCATAAGGTTATTTAACTTCCATGTTTTTGTATGAGTATGCAGATTCCTGTTGTTATTGAGCTCAACTTTTATTCCATGGTGGTCCGAGAAGATGTAAGGAATAATTTCTATTACTTTAAATTTACTGAGGTTCGACTCGTGACCTAAGATGTGATTGATTTTGGAGTATGTTCTGTGGGCTGATGAGAAGTATGTGTATTCAGTTTTGTTGGAATGAAATGTTCTGTAGATGTCTGCTAAATCCAAATGTTGGATGGTTAGGTTTAAATCTAAAATTTCTTTGCTAAGCTTCTTCTTCTTTTTTTTTTTTTTATTAAATTATAGTTGTGTACATTAATGTGATCTTGGGACTCCATACCCTGGTTTCGTAGACTGTTTGACACATTTTCATCACACTGATTAACATAGCCTTCCTGGCATTTTCTTAGTTATTGTGCTAAGACATTTACATTCCACATTTAGTAAGTTTCACATATACCCTTGTAAGATGCACCGCAGGTGTAATCCCACCAATCTCCCTCCCTCTGCCCACCTTACCCCGCCCTCCCCTCCCTTTTCCTCTTCTTCCTATTCTTAGGTTGTAACTGGGTTATAGCTTTCATGTGAGAGCCCCAAATTAGTTTCATAGTAGGGCTCAGTACATTGGATACTTTTTCTTCCATTCTTGAGATACTTTACTAAGAAGAATATGTTCCAGTTCCATCCATGTAAACATGAACGAGGTAAAGTCTCCATCTTTCTTTAAGGCTGCATAGTATTCCATGGTGTACATATACCACAATTTATTAATCCATTCGTGGATCGATGGGCACTTGGGCTTTTTCTATGACTTAACAATTATGAATTGGGCTGCAATAAATATTCTGGTACAAATATCTTTGTTATGATGTGATTTTTGGTCTTCTGGGTATATGCCTAGTAGAGGAATTATAGGATTGAATGGCAGATCTATTTTGAGATCTCTAAGTGTTCTCCATGTATCTTTCCAAAACGAATGTATTAATTTGCATTCCCACCAGCAGTGTAGAAGTGTTCCCTTTTCTCCACATCCACGCCAACATCTCTGGGCTTGGGATTTTGTGATATGGGCTAATCTTACTGGAGTTAGATCATCTCAATGTAGTTTTGATTTGCGTTTCTCTGATGATTAAAGATGATGTTTGCTCAGCTTCTTATTGGAGGATCTATCTAACACTGCCAAAGGAGTGTTGAAATCTCCAACTATTATGGAGCTGCATGAAATCAAGTTGCTCATGTCTGTTAGAGTTTCTCTTATAAATTGAGTTGCATTCTGGTTGGGTGCATAGATATTAATAATTGAAATCTCATATTGAGTATTACCCTTGACAAATATGAAGTGACCATTCTTATCCTTCCTTACTTTTGTTGGTTTATAGCCTATTGTATCTGCAAATAAAATTGCAACACCTGCTTTCTTCTGATTACCATTTGCCTGAAATATGGATGACCATCCTTTCACCTTGAGTCTATATTTGTCTTTTAAGGTAAGATGTGACTTTTGTATGCAGCAAATATTTGGCCTGAAGTTTTATATCCAGTCAGCAAACCCATGCCTCTTTAGAGGAAAGTTTAAGCTGTTCACATTAATGGAGAATATTGATAAGTCTGGTAAAATTTTGGGCATCAAGTTTTTTGAAATTCCAATGTACATTTTTAGTCCTTTTTCCACTGTGGAAGTTGGAGTTTGATCAAAAGTTTCTGAGTGAGTTTACTTTTGTGGTAGAGGTTTGGGTTGGTCATTGTGGAGGATAGGTCTCAGAATATCCTGAAGAGCCGGTTTGGTTATGGCAATTTTTTTTAACATATGAATCTCATTAAAGTATTTAATTTTTCCATCATAAATGAACTCAGTTTAGCTGGATACAGGTTCTGGGGTTGAAAGTTATTTTGCTTTAGGAGGTTAAAAGTCGATGACCACCCTCTTCTAGCTTGAAAAGTTTCAGCAGAATGATCTGCAGTCATTCTAGTATTCTTCCCTTTGTAGGTAATGGATTTCTTACGTCTGGCTGCTTTCAGAATTTTCTCCTTCATATTAACTTCAGTGAAATTAATTATGATATGCCTGGGGGATGTCTTATTCAGATTAGTCATGCTGGGTTTCTGAAACTGTCTGCTATCTGAATTTCAGAATCTCTTGGCATGTCTGAAAAATTCTCTTTCATAATTTCACGGAGAAGGGTCTCTGCCCAGCGGGGCCACTTCATCACTTTCCGGGATTCCAATGAGGAGGATATTAGCCTTCTTCAAATTATCCCAGAACTCTCTGAGAGAATGATCCATTTTTGCTCTCCATGACTCTTCCTCTTTGAGAGTCTGGGAGCATTTAAAGGCTTTGTCATCAATGTCAGAAATTCTTTCTTCTGCTTGCTCCACTCTGTTACTGAGGGATTCTACTATATTTTTCAGATCTTCGAGGGCTGCAAATTCTTGCTTCAGTGCATCAAAATCTTTGGTGGTTTTTGTCTTTAAATTTGTTAAATTCTTGAGACAACTTTTGAATTTCTCCTCGAATTTCTAATTCTGACTTTTGAATTGCAGCTCAAATTTCTAATTCGAAAATTTTCTTCATTTTATTAATCTTGTTTGCAATGTAAATTCTGAATTTGATTTCTGACATCTCCGCCAGCTGTTTATGAGTGGGATCTTTAGTTACATCTCCCATGTCTTTCCTGGGGGGGGGGGTTTGATGTATGCTGGTTATTCATGTTACCAGAGTTTTTCCGCTGATTCCACCCCATGATTATTTTACAACATTTGATTTTTCCCCTTGAACTTTGTCGAGGACCCGTACAGTGCTATGACCTAAGAAACTGGGGACCTATTTGATGTGGTGGGGCTAAGTGGTTCTGTCTTGTTTTTAGCTAGTTTCTGTTTGACCCTAGTGAAGCAGTTACACTGGGTTGAAGTCTCAGCTTTTGTTTGTATCCTTGTGGTCACTGCTCACCTCAGCAGGGTTGATGTGCGTTCTTCAACCTTCTCTCTTGGTGCAGCTCAAATCCACCAGGTTACTTGCTAAATTTCTGTCCTTTAACTCTCCTTCTGGACAGGAGCCTCTGTGGAAAGCTGGCTTCAGTCAGTCATCTTGTATCCACCCTGGAAAGTATATTCTATTAAAAAAATCTATCTATAATTTGCATTTATTTTTCTAATTCAGCTGTGGTAGAGTAGTAATGTCACATGATAGTTGAGGGGCCAGACATCTCTACAGGAAGCTTCATAACTGCACTCAGCTCAGAGGACGGTGATTAAAAGTAAGTACAGTATTACATTGAGAATGTTTCCTGGTGCCTAGTTGATGTTCAGTAACTGCTATGTTATTATTAATATCATGGCTTCATTTTAGTCACTTAGTTTAGTTAAGATCTGTCATCTTACATTCAACTATCATGTTATATTTATAAGAGGTTTTATCATTAAAATGCTCATTGCCTATTCATGTTGTTTGCCTCATTGGAGTTTTTATTTGGAGGTCACAGCATATTATGGGAAGAAAGTGGCCATGGGGGCAAGTGTCACTTTGGCCAAGTCAACTCTATTGTGAGTCTTGCTGTCTCCATCTATAAATAAGATGGTGGATTGGGTTCAATTGTATCTGCCTGCTTGGTATTTGTGGTCTTTTGAGGTTTGAAATGAATGTAAAACTAAGCATCAAATACTGCATACGAACATTTTCTTGGGTGATGGTCTAGGCCATTCATCAGACACTCACAACAGTTGATGGAGAGCAAAGAGCCCCCTGCGGCAATGATCCTCAGTTTCCTTTTGAATCTGTAGCCCCAGAGATATACAACTTTGGAATTTTGGTGACATCACCTAGGGGAACATATTTTTTAGGTAAATAGACAACTGAAGCCCTTTCCTGGAGAAAAAAAAAAAAAAGAAAAAGAAGGACTAGTCTTTTGACAATTCCTTCTGGCAATAGTAAGAACAAGGGCCAACAAAGGACACATATTCCACTGACAGCTGACCCAGCTTTCCTTCTGTTTCAATGTGACAAACACTACCCATCCAAGTTTTTGGAACTTTTACATTATCTTGAGGGTTCTTATTCAAGATTTTAACATGCTCATTATATAGAATGACCACATTCATAATATTTTTTTGGTGTCATTCTAGATTTTTCTAATAAGACAGAAGAGTACAGAATTATTGCTTGGGTCTCACTGCTAATGACTTTACATCAATCAAGTAAAGTTCTCTTTATCGGCTGTATTATGACTGGATCTTTTCCCCGTGGAAATATTTGGAAAGCAGGACTGAGTTCTGGGGATAACAGCAGTGAATTTGAGAGTTAATACATTTGGGCCTGGATGGAAGTAAGGAAAAATACTCCTCAGCTGAGAAGGATGATGACACCAAATCCAGAGGGGGCAGGTTTCTTGTCAAAATCAAGTAGCGAAGAGATAGATGTCAGGCGATAATATTTGTCAGCATCCCATGATATGCTCTGCAAAGTGTGATGAAACATACTTTTCATGCTGGGAAAATTATCAGACCCCTTTAATGTTGCATGGTTTCTTTCCGGCAGCCTATGTACCAACACCACAAGGCAGCTCTAGTGGTTTGTAACAGTTTGCATTTTCCAGACCCCACAGAGGCTGCTCACATAACTGACCTAGCTGGGCCATTTGTACCCACTGAGCACTGCTGGAAGAGGTGAGAGGACCATCTTGTTGGGGGCCAATTCTGTTCAGGCTCTATCCTTTAAGAGCTGCTGTTTTTCTCTGATGTAGCCAATCCTTCCCTTCTTCCTTCTTAAAATTTCATGAATGGTTCTTAACATTAGGGCTTTTCAAAGAGGTAATGAGAAATAAGAAGAGCTTACCCAATATAATAATATGTATCATGTATAATTATTCAAGTATCTTATACATAAATATTTAAAGAATATTACAAACAATATGTGACTCTTACTTGGTGGGATTGTTTGCTATTAAACACTCTTTATCCGAGAACCAGCCTCTATTTTTTTGTGACCTTTTGCTGTTGACACTGCTATTTCCTCTTGTATGAAAGAGCCAACTAGAAATACTAGAATTTTTAAAGGAGGTGCTGGTCTTTGATTTTGCAGATGTATCAGCTGTGAAATTCATTCTCTGGTCCACTGGGGTTGGACGCATCCTATGGGCAGAACAGAATTTGCAGAGAGAAAATAATTCTTACCTGGGATCTACCTATTCCTTCATTCTCAAACCCATCCTGAGCATCAGAGGTATCTCAGGCACTCAGGTACCATCAGCAGATAAATACTAAGTCACCTCTGCTCTCAGAGATCACAAGGTCTAGTCACAGAGGTACCCAACCTCTTTTTAATTCTCTGTCACACATTTGAATAATAAGAGTTGCCTTGGGCCACGCATTAAATACAAAAACACTAAGGAAAACTGATTAGCAATAATGATGATGAAGATGATGATAATAATAATAATAAAAAGGAAAGAAGAAAAGGTCTGTGCATATTTTTTTGTCTTATCTTACACTATAGATAAACAAAAAAGATCTCTCAAAATCAACATGTGATCCACCGCAGGTTGGATACTCCTCTTGGGATGAATGATGGTAACAAGAAAAAATTACAGGTCAGGGGAAAAAGGGTTGTGATATGGAGAGGCACCAGAAGCCGTGGAGTCCAGAGGAATGGTTAGGTCCCAGCCTAGGCTATTCAGGTAGGGAAATTGCACTTGATCTTAGTCTTGAAGAATGAGTAGTAATTTTCAAGATAAGAAAACATAGGGTAGAAACAGACATTCTGGGCAGAAAATATAGATGTTCAAAGATCTAAAAATACAAAAACATTTCAAGTTCACAGAAATGTAAGACTGTGCTTCTGCACCAAGGATGAGAGAGCTCTTTAAGGCTCCTTCCTGGTGCCACCTCCAAGTGTCCTTAACAGTTGGCCTGGTACTATTTTAAGATGTTTTACCCCTCACTGGCTTCTTTGTAGAGGTAAGTGGTGAGGCCCTCTTGTGCTGGTCATACAAGACTCACCTTGGCATAGTGAAGACTATCACAAATCAATCAAGTGATTAAACAGCATTCACTCATTGTATGTGAAGATCTTTTTTTCAGGGTTGTATATATAATTTTTGTTGTGAGAAACATGCTGGGAATATAGGAAAGAAAACAAAAACTGGAGCCACAAGACCTGAGCATGAATCCTCAAGAAGCATGAATCCTTAACCAGGTTTCTGGGGAGCTCACTTAATTGCTTTGAATCTCACTTTCTTGCAAAATTATGATGAATAATATTAACTACTATAGGATTGTTGAGCAAATTAAGATGGCAGATGCAGGCAGAATTTTGAAAGATCAGAATGTACTGCTAGTGATCCTCATTATTACAAATGACACATACATGAGCACCTTCACAAGTACTAAGGGTGGTTCAGGATAAATGTGAGTTTTGGGGAGAAAAATAGCTTGAGCAACTTTTTGAAGGAGGGTGAGAAGACAGCTCATTGGACATAAAGTAGGAGGTGATTTCAAGAGAAAGCATGGTCATGGTGCTGGTGGACACGGCTGAGTGAGATTCGAGCTACGCCCAGTCAGACAGATGGTGCAGAGACGAGTGGGAGGCTGAGTGGGAGTGTGTGAGGGGAAGTGGTGACAGAGTCCTAAGGCCAGGACATGTGAGTTCTGTGGGTGGGAAAAGCAGTGGGAGGAAAGAACGGTAAGAAAATGGGCTTGGCAATGTTTAGATCAGGAAGACTCCTGGAAAATACTAAACTTCACGCCTTCATCCTACTGGTGAGAAAATTATGTTCCTGAGAGGTTAAGTCATAACCACTGTTAGTGGTAGAACTGAGATTCCAACCTGGAAATCATAACTTTTAGTTTTCTTATTTTTGCTACTTCTTTTTTGTTTTATTTATTTTTAATTTCAGAATACTAATTAAGGGCATTCAAGCATTTTTGTTACATGAATATTTTGAATGTGTATAATGGTTAAGTCAGGGCTTTTGCTGTGCCCATCACCAGAATAGTGTTCATTGTATCCAAGAGGTAGGTTTTTTTCTCTTACACTCACTATCTTGTTCTCCCCTCTTCTGGGTTTCTCATGTCCTTCATATCACTTTGTGTCTGTGTGTACCCATCTCTTAACTCACACTTGTGAGAACCTACAGTGTTTGGTTTTCCATTCCAGTAATACTACGATGGACAGTGTTCTCCAGTTTCATCCACATTGCTGTAAATAACACTATTTTATTCCTTTTTATGGCTGAGCAGTACTCCATGGTATGTATGTACATACGTGTTTAGACCACATTGTCTTTATCTTCTCATGAATTGAAGGGCACTTACCCTGATTTCATATTTGCAACTGTGAATTGTGCTGCAGTAAACATTCTTGTGCAGGTGTATTTTTGATAAAATAACTTCTTTCCTTTGTACACAAAGGATACCCCACAGTGAGATTACCTGATGGAATGGTAGGTCTACACTTCTTTAAGGAATCTCTATTCTGTTTTCTGTAGAGATTGTACTATTCTGCAGTCCCACTAACAGTGTGCAAGCATTAGTATCACTCAAGATCCACACCAGCATCTGTTGTTTTGGGACATTTTAATAATGACAATTCTCATAGGAGGAAGGTGGAGTCTAATTGTAGTTTTAATTTGCTTTTCCTTGATGATTAGTGATCTTGACTCTGTCCTATCACTTTTGGCAATTTGTCTATCTTCTTTTGAAAAACTTTTCTTTGTATCTTTTGTCCAATTTTGGATGTTTATTTTTCTTGCTGATCTATTTGAGTTCTTTGTGGATTCTGGATATCAGACTTTTTTTAAGTATATAGTTTGTGAATATTGTCTCCCATTATGTAAATTGTCTATTTATTCTGTTGATTATCTCCTTTGCTGTGCAGAAGATTTTAATTTAATTAAGTTCCATTTATTCACTTTTGTTTTTGCTGTGATTGCCTTTGAGTCTTGCTTTGAGTTTTGAGTTTTGCTATGCAATGTCTAAAATATTTTTCCACATTTTTCTATAATTTTTATAGTTTCATGTCAATTCCTTAATCCATCTTGATTTATTTTTTGCATATGTTGAGGGATAGGGGTCTTATTTCATTCTTCCACATGTGGCTATCCAATTTTTCCACCACCAGTTATTGAATAGGGCTTCCTTCCTCCAGAGAATGTTATTGTCTGCTTTGTTGAAGATCGGATGGTTGTAGATTTCAACCTGGCAATCTTTTAGTTTTCTTGTTTTTACCACTTTTTTTTGTTCTATTTATTTATTGTTTTATTTCTGGATTCTCTATTCTGTTTCTTTTGTCTGTATGTCTTCTTTTATACCAGTTCCATGCTATTTTGGTTACTATAGCCTTGTAGTATAATTTAAAGTCAGTTAATGTAATGCCTCCAGATTTTTTCTTTTTACTTAAGGTTGGTTTGGCTATTTGGGCTCTTTTGGTTCCAACTGAAGCCTAAGATTATTTTTTCTAGATCTGTGAATTATTATTCTGGTATTTTGATAGGGATTGCATTTAATCTATAAGTCACTGGGGGTGGTGCTGACATTTAATTATGTTGATCCTATAATCTGTGAGCAGGGAGTGTTTTTCTATTTTTTTGTGTCTTCTGTGATTTCCTTCATCAGTGTTTTATAGTACTCCTTATGGAAGGCTTTTACTTCCTTTGTTGACAATATTCCTAGGTATTTTATTTACTTGGTAGCTAATGTGAATGGTATTGAATCCCTGAATTGACTCTCCGCTTGACTGTTAGTAGTATAAAGAAATGCTACTTATTTATGTATGATGATTTTGTAAGCTAAGACTTTGCTGAACTTGTTTATTCATTCCAGGAGTTTTTTTGTGAAGTCCTTAGAGTTTTCTACATATAAGAAAATATCATAAGCAAATAGGTAGTTTGACCTCATTTTTCCAGATTTAGATGCCCTTTATTTCTTTCTTTTACCTGATTGCTCAAGTGTCTTCCAGCTCTGTGTTTAATAGAAGTGGTGACGGTGGGCACCCTTCTCTTGTTTTAGTGCATATGGTAAATGCTTTCAACTTTTCCCCATTCAGTATATGGGTTTGGGTTTTTCCACATATGGGTTTTTTAAATTTTGAAGTATGCCCCTTCTATACCTAGTTTCTTGAGATTTTTTTTTTTATCTTATCATGAAAAGATGTTAGATTTTATTGAATGCTTTTTATGCATCTACTGAGATGATTATATGGTCTTTGTTTTTGTTTCTGCTAATGTGGTAAGTCATGTTTCTTGATTTGCATATGGGAAACCATTCTGTCATCCCTGAGATGAAACCCAGTTGATCATGGAGGATTATCTTTTTAATTTTCTGCTGAATATGGTTTGATAGTATTGTGCTGAGGATTTTTGCATCTATGTTCATAGGTCTGTAGTTTTCTTTTGTTGTGACCTTTCCTAGATTTGGCAGTGTTATGTTGGCTTCATAAAATGAGTTGGGGAGATTCCCTCCTTCTCAAAAGTCATGGAATAATTTCTGTAGGATAAAACGAGTCTTCTTAAAACTCTCCTGAAGAAAACTGAGTTCTTACTGAATTCTAATCATAACATAATAACTTCAGAGAACAAATTTAACAATGGAATATATTTATAAATACATTACTGCTTATATTAATTCCTATTAGTTACGCCTTCCAACATATATGTGTTTCAGTAATTTTTCTCTCTACTTTCTCCACCCAATTATAATATTTATTCATAAGTTCATTCACTAATTTAAAAATAATTTTATTAGGGTTTCAATATTCTGTGCTCCATGTAAGGCCATGGGGATCCAAATAGAACTCTCTCCTTAGCCTCAGGGAATTCATCATGTCTTAAAGAAGACAGGCAAACAGACACATACAATTTGGTGAATAGGCACAATGAGAAGACAAGTCAGTTGTGAAATTTGAGAGGGGACATTTCAGAAGTAACAGTTTTTAAACTGGGTCTTGAGGGGAAACTAGGAGTTTTCTGGGTAGAGGTAGAGGGTGGAGGTAAGTGTTGAGTAACAAATACTCCACATAAGTGACAGAAAAATGTCTTCATGGCTGCAAGGTAGAGAAACTTGTTCCCTGAAAACATATGGTAACAGGATAATATCAGATCATGAGAGTGCATCACTGACTTGAGTTTCGGGGAAGCATTCTGTTTCAACCACATAAAAGGTGACTTAATGAGAAGGATAAGTGACAAACATTTTCAAACACAGAGCAAGTCATCCCTTCTGTCCTCAGGAAACAGGCTAATTATTGAATGGTGTCACTTCTACTTTATGAAACCCTGCCAGATGGGATTCTGCTTGTGACTTTTTCTGCTTCATTCAGGCGTGGGAAGAAGACTCTCACAGGATGAGTTCTTTTCCCGCTTGTTAAACTTTGGCAGCTATGACTGGCTCCACATCTGCAGAGCTCTGTTTCATAACAGTGATATTGTTTCTGCAAAACTGAAGTGGTATTTATTGATCTCTAGGGATGAAGAAATAAATATAACATGATCTCTGCTCTCTTGGAGTATATAGTCAGGTGGGGAAGACAGACATGAAGTAACACACACCAGAGCCAGGGGATGTGCTATACCGGAAGGAAGTATGTAATGATGAAGTGACACAGCTGGGAGTCTATGAGGGCTTGTGTTCCCAAGAATGAAGTTTGAAGAATGAGTAGGAGTCCGATAGTCAAATAAGGGGTGGACTCTCTCCCTACTAGAAGAAAGAAAAAAATGCTTTGGAGGTTACACCAGTATAAGGTCTCCAAAGAAGATGGATGACAGAGTAAAGGGTAAGGTAAAGCTTAGGCAGGAAGAGAGTAGTCCCAGGAAACCTTCTAAGCCCAAAGGAGTTGAAACTTTATCTTGTTATGTTAGAGAGCCATTGAACATTTGTAAAGCAAAGAATGATCAGAATCATTTTGACTGCCATAGAGAAAAAGAAATAGAGAGGGGAAAGATTAAAGGCAGGGAGACAATTGTCCATCTGTTGTAACAAACCTTGGCAAGAAATACAGGAGAGCTGAATTATGATGCAGAAAATGTAGGATTTAATTACCAATGGTGTGAGGAGTTGGAGAGTATGGGAGGAGTTTAGTGTGAGTCAAAGATTTCTAGTTTAGTTGACCAGGTAGATGTAATGCTTCTATACAAGTAATATATAAAGAAAGATAGTCTGGGATGAGAGAAAGAAAGAAAGAGAGAGAGAGATAGATAAATATTGAGTTTTAGATGTGCTTGAATCAAGGAGGCTGTGGGTCCTCCAGATTAATATGTCCTGTAGAACAGAATGTTAGATTATATAGGATAGAATTGGTCCAGAGCTGAGAAGAGATCTCTGCGCTTGAGATGAGGTACATTGGCATTACCTCAAAATATAAAAAGTTGAAAGTGGGGAGAAGGAAGGTGATTAAGTTTTCCAGGAAAAGATAAGCAGAGAGAGAAGAAGGAGGTGAGGGTTGGAGTGAATAACTTCTTCTTCTTTTTTTTTTTTTTACCTTGAACTTCAAATTTTATTTTACTTTTTAAATTTCAGATCTTTACAGGGGTACATATAATTTAGTTACATAGTTTGCTTTTGTAATGTTGAAGTCTGAGTTATAGTTGTGTCCTTTACCCAGGAATTGTGCAATATACTCATGCAATGTACCCATTAAGTAGGAATTTACCCATCCTTTACTCTCTCCCAGAATAACTTCTCTATTCAAAGTTATTATATATGTCTAAACTGCAGATCTTATTCATTGTTGACAGAGCTTTTGGATGTTTTTTTAATGGGCAGACTTTGGCCAACAACAAAGAGAGAGTGCCAGGAGGAGCTAGATTTAGTCTGTGAAGAAATTCTTCACAAAGCAGGAAAATTTTGGCTGTTACTCAGACTGTGCATGCTCAGTCTCCAAAAGCATTTGGTAGTTGATAGTCTGAAGCACATTTAGGCCAATATTTTCACACCACTACTTAGAGTGACATATCTTTGGATCACAAACCCCATAGCCTGTCTTGGTCTTAATGAATTTGGTATTTGATCTCTGGGTTTTCTTATGAAATAAATTATCTTTTGAAAATAAAGGAATTAGAGACCAAGTAATTTGTCCTTTCTTTCTACTTCAGAATATTTCAGATTTCTAGCTTGTCTTCCTCCCTCTTTTCATTTGTTTCTTCCTTCTAATCCTTTCATGTCATTCAATGAACATTAATAGAACATCTATTGTGTTCCAGGTAGTATGGTGGGAGATTTGATAAATACAACACAATCCTGGCCCTTGAGAAGTGACATCTACTAGGGAAGAAAGTGATACAAGCAAATAAATGCTGAGAAATCTGGAGGGTGCTATAATAGAGAGGAAAATAATGGATTAAAGAGAAGTTGGGGGGGAGGAGCTTGTAGTAGATTGGGGTGCTCTGATGAACCATCCCTCCAAGAAGGATCCCCTCTCACACAGACTCGAGGCATGACATGTGATTAGTTTTTACCCATAGGCTATTGGTAAGTATGATGCATGCAGAGACTTGATGAGTACTTATACATTGGGTCTTATCTCCTTATGCTCCTTCTTGTAATTTGGCCACCATTTGTGAGGAAGTCCAATTAGCCTCAGGGATGAGCCTACTTCTTATTGAGGCCCTTGGCCTATAGACATAGCTGAGTTTACACTAGTGGGTAGTACCAACTGCCAGCGCTGTGAGTGAGACCATTTGTATTATAAAGCTGTGTCCCTGTGTCCCAGTGAAACAGGAGAACCATTTGGCCAGCAAACAGAATCATGAGAAATCATAAATTGATGTTTTCACCCACTGAGTTTCAGATTGATTTACTATTAGATAACTGAAACAGGGCTCAGGATTTCTTGATAATGGTTCCTTCCACTCATTAAAGCCTCATAGGTAGCTTTTTTTCCTTACCCACTACAAGTAACCACTCACCCAGTCATGCCAGTTCTATTCTGTCAAATTCTTTCTCCACCTTCTTACATTTCATCATTGACATTCCTTGGTTTACCATTTCCTACTTGGGCTATTGTAACAGCTCCTTTATTTATTTCCATTCCTCTAGTCTTTGCCCTTATACTAAGTCATTATCTCCACATTTTTAAATCAGGGCTTCCTAATCTTAATAATATTGACATTTGGCACTAGATAGTTCTTTGTTGTGGTGGTGGTGTGGATCTATTTTATACATTGTAGGATGTTTAGCAGCATCCCTGGCCTCTATTTACTAAATACCACTAACACCCTTCCAGTCATAGTGACAAAAATCACCTCCAATTGAGAACCATTGTCTAAAATCCCATCTAAGACTTAATTATTTTATTTTCCTGTTCAAAAACCCTTTGATGGTTACCCATTATCTTTGATATGTTTCCTAGATAAGACCCATCCCATGACTGGGAAGAGGTGGATTGAGGTGTTGGATAGTCTCACCTCACTTGTCACCTGAAATCAGGAGCTCCATTTGGTAGATAAATCTCTCTGTTCCTGGTCAGAAATTTAAAGAAAGATGCTTCATGTAAAAATAAAAAATGTTTTTTGTTTTTTTTTTTTTTTGTTAATTCAGAATCATATTCACTCTGATCTGCAGGAGACATGACCTTTCTTTCCACTTTGTAAAATTGCTAATAGAACTTATTCATTAGGCTCTTCCTATGTGCCAAATACCACCATACTCAGAGCTTTAGAGTAATTAACATATTTAATGCTCTCAAAAGCCCTGGAAGCTTGGCACTATTTTTCTTCCTGTTTTTCCAGTGAAGAAACTTAAATTATGTTACTTCCCCTAATAGCACAACTAACCCAAGTCAGATCTGAGTCCAGATCTCTGGAGCCGAGTTCTTCCACTATGCCCTGTGTGTTGTTGGTATAGCAGTGAGATGGGAAAATGCGTGCTTGGGCTGGCTCTGCCATTTCCTAGCTCTCTCTGTGTTCTTGGCTGAGTTAATTTACTTCCCTTAATTTGATTTATTTTTTTCAATGCAAATGGGGAAGGTAATCCTCAGCTTGTATGTGGTTGTAATAGTATTAAATGAGGTATGATGTTTTACACAAAGTAGATGCACAAGAATTAATTCATTCTTTTTGCTATTTATATAGTAGCAATGCTATCTGATCTGACTATGTCATCCATGAGTAGATGATGCATATGGTTAAACGCATTAAGAATGTAAAATAATATATAATAAAATTTGATGATGTGGAGGTAGGGAGAGAGAGAAGAGAGAGATTGCATTAGCCCATTAGCCTTTTGGAACATCTACATCATGCCCAGTGCTTATATAAATTATCTCATCTAATTATCTTCAGGGAGGGTATTATTTTAACTTAATTTCTAAGGAAATCAAATCTTAGAAAAGTTATAGTTTATGTAATTACTTAATGGCAAATCTATAATTCAAACCTGGATCCATTTGGTTCTGAAATCTATACTCTAAAATACATTATTTCACCTTAATGTGACATTAAGTTTTAAAGCCATATTATATTTTAAAATAGAGAAGATGGGCCAACCCTTGATCATGTAAAAAAAAAAAAAAAAACTCTAGATACTCATGTTCTTCCTGAAGCTCCATAGTGTTGATGAACATAACAGCCCAACAAACCAAAGGAGAAGCAGATATAGGAGGCTGGCAATACTTACTGTGCTTCACAAATACATATAAACATACACACTTGATCCTCTCAAGGGATCTGACAAGTCTTCAAAATAATGTAAAGGGCTGTGGATAATTATTTTCTGTTAGATGTATCAGGAGGAAACAAGAAATCTGGACATCTATGGAGTACCTCTGTAAGAGAAGCCCCAGGGAAATCAGCAATAGAAATTACCCTGGGATAATTGCTAACTTTGTGATCATTCTAAAGTTCAATGAAAATTCAGAAATAAAAGAGACCATGTCATGACTGATAAATTTAAAGAAAAAAAAAACAACTATTTTTGAACCCATGAAAGCAGTAGGCATGTCAAACCTCCCTGATATTTATATTGGTGGGCCGTAGGGATGCACACACTCTTTGGATCTGAGTGAAGCAGAGAACCACATAAATTATTTCTGTTTGTTAGTGTAGGTTTTTTGTTATTTTTTTTCCCATAGAGAAGCTGTGAAGATATCAGGAGATTACAAGGAAAACAAAAGAAAATATGCAGAATTGTATAAAGATAAATGAATTGAGTATAAACATGTGCCTCCAGGGAGGTCTGACAGCTAACTGAAAATACAGTGGCATAGGTTTTATAAGAAGAACTGTTTTGACAATGCATTGGAATAATTAGCACTGGCTTATATGGATAAAAACACTGAGATGACCCGTGGCTATTTAGGTATTACTCGGAGATATCCAATGCTTCCTCCCAGCCTCCTCTTCTTCCCTCTAGATCAGTGTTTTTCAGCCTTTTATTATTTCATGGCACATTCGAACCTATGGTTAAATTTCTGCAGTACACTGAAATCATGTTGATCATAAAAGAGTAAAAAAAATATATACTTAGTGTGCCTTGAAATCCTTTTTTTTTCTTTTGAGACAGAGTCTTACTATGTTGCCCTTGGTAGAGTGCTGTGGTGTCACAGCTCACAGCAACCTGAAACTCTTGGGCTTAAGTGATTCTCTTGCCTCAGCCTCCCAAGTAGCTGGGACTACAGATGCTCACCACAACACTGGGCTGTTTTTTTGGTTGTAGCTGTCATTGTTGTTTGGTGGGTCCGGGCTAGGTTTGAACTCGCCAGCTCTGATGTATGTGGCTGGCACCCTAGCTATAGGGTGGCCACTGAGCTATAGGTGCCAAGCAGAAATTCTTTAAAAATTAATTTAATTGATGATCTTTAAAAATTTTTGTGGCACACTTAAGATCCTCTGATGGCACACTAGTGTGCCACAGTATACTGGTAGAAAATCACTGCTCTAGATTGCCTTTGAATATTTTAGTAACAAGGACAATGATTTAGATTTTTGAGATGAGTGATGTATTTCATTGATTATTTTGGCTAATAGTAGTATTGTTTTTTCCCTTCCTTAGTGTGGTGTGTGATAAGTTTCATATCCAAAAGAGAAAGTTGAAAAGCACAATTCTTGGGTACCTGCTAATGGATGGAAAACAATAGGGAACTCTGAGTGGTCTGCATGGCTGGAACACAGGTGAGTGTGTGATAGGTGTGTGGAATGGTTCTTCTGAAGTGTCAAGAACTAAGGTAATCAAAATGACAGATTATGCCCAAGAATCTTTGTTCCCAAGAATAAATATATTATGAAAATATTTGTAAGAAAATAAAGGAAAGCCTATGCATGCAGGCTCAACATATTCTCCCATAAACACAGATGTAGTAAACTTCACAACCTAGGAAGTCCACAGGGCAGAACTCTGGAATGGGGGTTCCCAAAGTGTGGTCCATGAAGTAGCATCTTCTGCATCACTTAGGAATCTCTTAGAATTAAAATTCTCAGGTCCCATCTCAGACCTACTGAACCAAAACCTTTGGGGACATCCATCTCATATGTGTCAGCACACTCTCCAGAAGATTCTAATATCCTCTAAAATTGAGGGCCTCTGATCCACAGCATGTAATAAAATCTTCGTATACTCAAGTGGAGATGTACAAGATGTAAGCTTGCCCTCGAGCAGATCTCAATCTAGCTGAGATCTTTTGTAAATTAATGAGCATCAATTGTGAAGAGTGGTATTGTGAAGGGGAGCTATGAAAATAGAAATTAAGGAGAGACAGACTCTTCTTGCAGATAAGGGTGAAGGCTTGAAAGTAGAGGCACACTTATGGATGATTGGGAGCTTTGCAACCAGGTAAAGGCAGGAGATTAAATTCTAGACAAGAGAAGGATGCCCAAAGCGCAAAGGCAGGAAGGATATCATCTGCCCGGGGTGCAGCAGAGGTCTGGTGTGGCTGGAGCACTGATGCATGGTTGAAATTTGGGGAGCAGCACTCCCTAGTCTAGACAATTATTATCTCCTGTGTTGATTATTGGAGCCAACTCCTCACTTGTCTTCCTGTATCCAGAATTGTCCTCCCACCATCAAATCCGTATTCCACATAGCAACTAAGTAGACCGTTCATAGGGGACAGTCTGGCCATGTTACTCTCCCATTTTAAACTCCTTTCTTGACTTTTGTTTGCCTGAACTGCTGAGCCTGGAATATAAGGTCTTGCATGATCTTGCTTGCGTTCCTCTCTGCCCTTATCTCTTTTGTCTCTTACCAGGTCTCCTGTGAGTCTTTAATATGCTGCTTCCCCTATTTCCATTCTCTGGGGAAACTACTGAGCCTATTTAAATTTCTCTTCCTGTAAGATGCCCCAATGACTACCCTCCTCTCCATGACATCCTGGGATCCATCTCTCCATGACATCCTGGGATCCAAATTATCAGCATAAATTTCTATACCCAGAGAAAATATCTTTCAAACAAGAAAGGAAAATAAATACTTTTCTAACTACATAAAAGCTAAAATAATCTATCACTTCCAGAACTGTATTACAAGAAATGTTAAAGGAAATAAAGGATAAGATAAATGATACTGATAAATGTCCTGATCTACACACACAAAACAAACAAAAAAACAAAGAGCACTGGAAGTGATAAGTGGGTGAATTTATATCTCCTAAAAATTATTTCAAGCAAAAATAATAAGTTTACAAAATATGTAGAAAAAAAGTATATGATGTCAAGAGGGGAGAAATGGAACATACGTTTGTAAGGTTTATAAATTTACTGAGGTGCCACACCTATGGTGCATCTTACAAGGCTACATGTGAAATTTACTAGGTGTAGAATATAAATGTCTTAACACAATAACTAAGAAAATGCCATGAAGGCTATGTTAACCAGTTTGATGAAAACATTTCAAATTGTATATAAAATCAGCACATTATACCCCACAATTGCATTAATGTACACAGCTATGATTTATTTTTTTTGTTTGTTTTTGGTCTTTTATTTTTTATTGTAAATCATACATGTGTACATTTGTGCAATCAAGGGGTACAATGTGCTGGTTTCATATACAATCTGAAATATTCTCATCAAACTGTTCAACGTAGCCTTCATGGCATTTTCTTAGTTATTGTATGTAGGCATTTGTATTCTGCATTTAGTAGGTTTCGCCTGTACCCATTCTTAGATGCATTGTTGGTGTGGCCCCACCTACTGCCCTCTCTCTCCCCTGACTTCCCCCCTCCCTTCTCCACCCTTGGCCCTTCCCCATATACTTGTGCTATAGTTGGGTTACAGCCTTCATATGAAAGCTATAAATTAGCTTCATAGTAGGGCTGAGTACATTGGATATGTTTTCTTCCCTTCTTGACATACTTTGCTAAGAAGAATATGTTCCCACTCCATCCATGTAAGCATGAAAGAGGTGAAGTCTCCATCTTTCTTTAAGGCTGCATAATATTCCATGGTATACATGTACCACAATTTGCTAATCCATTCGTGGGTCGATGGGCACTTGGGCTTCTTCCATGACTTAGCAATTATGAATTGGGCTGCAATAAATATTCTGGTACAGATGTCTTTGTTATATTGTGATTTTGGTCTTCTGCGTATATACCTAGTAAAGGAATTATAGGATCGAATGGCAGGTCTATTTTTAGATCTCTAAGTATTCTCCAAACATCCTTCCAAAAGGAACGTATTAGTGTGCATTCCCACCAGGAGTGTAGAAGTGTGCCCTTTTCTCCACTTCCACACCAACATCTCTGGTTTTGGGATTTTGTTATGTGGGCTACTCTTACTGGGGTTAGGTAATATCTCAAAGTAGTTTTGATTTGCATTTCTCTGATGATTAAGGATGATGAGCTTTTTTTCATGTTTCTGTAGATCGTGCATCTGTCTTCTTTAGAGAAGTTTCTCTTCAAGTCCTTTGCCCACCCTGAGATGGGATCACTTGTTCTTTTCTTGCTAATACATTTGAGTTCTCCGTGGATTCTGGTTATTCAACCTTTATCAGAGGTATAACTTGCAAATATTTTCTCCCATTCTGAGGGCTGTTTGCTTGCTTTACTTACTGTGTTCTTGGCTTTGCAGAAGCTTTTTAGTTTGATCAGGTCCCAATCATGTATTTTTGATACTGCTTCAATTGCCTGGGTTGTCCTCCTTATAAAATACTCACCCAGGCCGATTACTTCAAGAGTTTCCCCTGCACTTTCTTCAGGTATTTTTATAGTTTCCTGTCTTAAGTTTAAATCTTTTATCCAGTGAGAGTCTATCTTAGTTAATGGTGAAAGGTGTGGGTCCAGTTTCAGTCTTTTAGAGGTTGCCAGCCAGTTCACCCAGCACAATTTGTTAAATAGGGAATCTTTGCCCCACTGAATGTGTTTGATTGGCTTGTCAAAGATCAAATAATGGTAAGTAGCTGGATTCATCTCTTGGTTCTCTATTTTGTTCCGGACATCTACTTCTCTGTTTTTGTGCCAGTACCATGCTGTTTTGATCACTATCGATTTATAGTACAGTCTCAGGTCTGGTAGCATGATTCTTTCTGCTGTGTTTTTATTTCTGAGTAATGTTTTGGCTATTTAAGGTTTTTTCTAATTCCACATAAAACAAAGTATTATTTTTTCAAGATCTTTAAAATATGACAGTGGAGCTTTGATAGGAATTGCATTAAAATTATATATTGCTTTGGGTGGTATGGACATATTAACAATGTTGATTCTTCCCAGCCATGAGCATGGTATGTTTTTCCATTTGTTAACATCTTCAGCTATTTCTTTTCTTAGAGTTTCATAGTTCTCTTTATAGACATCTTTCACGTCCTTTGTTAGATAAACTCCCAAATATTTCATCTTCTTTGGCACTACTGTGAAAGGAATAGAGTCCATGACTGTTTTTTCGGCTTGGCTATTGTTAGTATATATAAAGGCTACAGATTTATGGGTGTTGATTTTGTAGCCTGAGACATTGCTGTATTCCTTGATCACTTCTAAAAGTTTTGTAGTAGAATCCCTAGTGTTTTCCAGATATATGATCATGTCATCTGCGAAGAGTGAAAGTTTGATCTCTTCTGACCCTATGTGGATACCCTTGATCGCCTTTTCTTCCCTAATTGCAAAGGCTAAAACTTCCATTACAATGTTAAAGAGCAATGAAGACAATGGGCGACCTTGCCTGGTTCCTGATCTAAGTGGAAATGATTTCAATTTAACTCCATTCAATACAATATTGGCTGTGGGTTTGCTGTAGATAGCCTCTATTAGTTTAAGAAATGTCCCTTCTATAACAATTTTCTTTAGTGTTGTGATCATGAAGGGATGCTAGATATTATCAAAAGCTTTTTCTCCATCAATTGAGAGAATCATATGGTCTTTATTTTTTAGTTTGTTTATGTGCTGAATTACATTTATAGATTTACGTATATTGAACCAGCCTCGAGAGCTTGGGATAAATCCCACTTGGTCATGGTGTATAATTTTTTTGATGTGTTGTTGGATTCTGTTATGATCATATTGAGTATTTTTACATCAATATTCATTATAGATATTGGTCTATAGTTTTCTTGTTTGGTCTTTCCCTGGTTTAGGGATCAAGGTGATGTTTGCTTCGTATAATGTGTTGGGTAGTATTCCTTCTTTTTCTATATTTTGGAAGAGGTTTAGTAATATAGGTACTAGTTCTTCTTTAAAGGTTTGGTAGAATTCTGATGTACAGCCATCTTGTGCTGGGCTTTTCTTTTTAGGGAGATTTTGTATAGTTGATGGTATTTCAGAACTTGATATAGGCTGTTCAACATTTCCACTTCATTCTGGCTAAGTCTTGGTGGATGGTGTACTTCCAAGTATTGGTCGATTTTTTTCAGATTTTCTTATTTCTGAGAGTAGAGTTTCTTGTAGTATTCATTAAGGATTTTTTGAATTTCTGAGGGGTCTGTTGTTATTTCATCGTTACCATTTCTGATTGATGAAATTAGAGATTTTACTCTTTTTTTTTTTTCTGGTTAGCTTGGCCAAAGGTTTATCTATTTTATTGATCTTTTCAAAAAACCAACTTTTGGATTTATTGATCTGTTGTATAATTCTTTTGTTTTCAATTTCATTTAATTCTGCTCTGATTTTGGTTATTTCTTTTCTTCTGCTGGGTTTGGGGTTGGAGTGTTCTTCCTTCTTCAGTTGCTTGAGATGTTCCATTAAGTTATTGACTTCCTCTCTTTCCATTTTCTTGAGGAAGGCTTGCAATGCTATAAGTTTCCCTCTTAAGACTGCCTTTGCAGTATCCCAGAGGTTCTGATAATTCGTGTCTTCATTGTTGTTTTGTTCCAAAAAATTTGGTGATTTCCTTCTTAATCACATCTATAACCCATCTGTCCTTCAGCATAAGGTTATTTAGCTTCCATGTTCTTGTATGTGTATGCAGATTCCTGCTGTTATTGAGTTCAACTTTTATTCCACGATGGTCTGAGAAGATGCAAGGAATAATTTCTATTTTTTTAAATTTGCTGAGGTTAGAGTTGTGGCCTAGGAGGTGCTCAATTTTGGAGTATGTTCTGTGGGCTGATGAGAAGAATGTGTATTCAGTTTTGTTGTGATGAAATGTTCCGTAGGCGTCTGTTAAGTCCACCTGTTGAATGGTTACGTTTAAATCTAAAATATTTTTCGCTTACCTTCTTTTTGGAGGACCTATCAGGCACTGCTAAAGAGGTGTTAAAATCTCCAACTACTATGGAACTTGAGGAAATCAAGTTGCTCATGTCTGTTAGAGTTTCTTTTATAAATTGAGGTGCATTTGGGTTGCGTGCATAAATATTAATAATTGAAATGTCATCATATTGAATATTACCTTTAACAAATATGAAGTGTCCATCCTTATCCTTCCTTATTTTTGTTGGTTTAAAGCCTATTGTGTCTGTGAATAGGATTGCAACGCCTGCTTTTTTCTGCTTTCCATTTGCCAGGAGTATAGATGACTATCCCTTTACCTTGAGTCTATATTTGTCTTTTAATGTAAGATGAGATTCTTGTATGCAGCAGATATCTGGCTTGAATTTTTGTATCCAGTCAACCAACCTGTGCCTCTTTAGAGGACAGTTTGAACCATTCACATTAATTGAGAATATTGATAAGCCTTTCGAGAGTCCGGTGGACATTTTTAATCCTTTTGCTACTGTGGAAGTTGGAATTTGATCCAAATTTTCTGGGTGGGTTTACATTTGTGGTGGAGGATTATACTGGTCTTATGGAGGATAGGTCTGAGAATATCCTGGAGAACTGGTTTAGTTATGGCAAATTTATTCAACATGTGAATGTCATTCAAGTATTTAATTTCTCCATTATAGGTGAAACTGAGTTTAGCTGGGTACAGGATCCTGGCTTGAAAGTTATTTTGTTTTAGGAGATTAAAAGTCGATGACCATCCTCTTCTAGCTTGAAAGGTTTCAGCAGAGAGATCTGCAGTTATTCTGATATTCTTCCCCTTGTAGGTAATGGTTTTCTTTCGTCTGGCAGCTTTCAGAATTTTCTCCTTCATATTAACTTTAGTGAAATTGATTATGATGTGTCTGGGGGATGTCTTATTTGGGTTTAGTCATGCTGGAGTTCTGAAACTGTCTGCTATATGAATTTCAGGATCTCTTGGCATGTCTGGAAAGTTCTCTTTCATAATCTTATGGAGAAGAGACTCTGTAACTTGTGAAGCCACTGCATCGCTTTCAGGGATCCCTATAAGACAAATATTGTTTTTCTCCCAGAGCTCTCTGAGAGAGTGATCTATTTTTGCCCTCCATTTCTCTTCATCTCTGAGAGTTTGGGTGCGTTTGAAAGCTTTGTCTTCAATGTGAGAAATCCTTTCTTCTGCTTGCTCCTTTCTGTTACTGAGGGATTCTATTGTGTTTCTCAGATCTTCGAGGGCTGCAACTTCTTTTCTTAATGTGTCAAAATCTTTGGTCATTTGGTCTTTGAATTTGTTGAATTCTTGAGACATCTTTTGCGTTACTGCTTGGAATTCTAATTCAATCTTATTTGCTATCCAGATTCTGAATTCAATTTCTGACATCTCAGCTATTTGTTTGTGCATGGGAACTTGTGCTGTGTCTGCCCCATTGATACTTGGGGGAATTGATCTATCTGATTATTCATATTGCCAAAGTATTTCCTTTGATTTCATCTCATGATTGTTTTTCACCATTGCCTGTTGCCGTCCTCAGAGTTGGGGAGGTGTCTCTCTAAGATTAGACCCAAGGGGATCACTCTGTTTTTGCTGGATCTTTGTAGGGAGTGACCCTGTGTAGCTCTTCTGGGGTGCCCCAGCCAGGGAGTTCTGGTTGTGGGAGCAGCTCCAGAGTGTGACACCCCCGGATCCAGCAACAGGGTGGGAGGTTTCGCGCATGGTTCTGGGAGTGCCTGGCACCCATTGACTTTGGCATAAAGGGTCCAAGATTCCAGCTGTCTCTGGCCAAGAGAAGGGCTCCGCACAGAGGCAGGGAGGGCTCCTGAGGGCACACGGCTACCAGAGTCCCTGGACAGATGAGTGGGCCATGTGGAGGTAGAGAGGGTACAGGAGGGAGGAGGCGGGGTTGCATGGCTCTCAGAGTTCCAGGTCAGGGTGTGGGGAGGCCCAGCGGGTGGGGTGCGGGTCTGGGTCCCGGCACAGCTCTTACCAGGGTCTGGGAGGGTGCCGATCATGGGTTCCGGCGCAGCGCTTCTGGAGGTGGTATGGTGCCGATTGCGGGTCCCAGTGCAGCTCTTCTGGAGGTGGGAGGGTGCTGATCACGGGTCCTGGCACCCACAGCAATGATTTAATACAAACAAATTTACTGAAGCGTTATAACTTGTAGGTACTTTGTGATAAACTGAAGATATTTAAATACCTTAAATCAAGCACCTATTAGCACAATACAGTTTAGGTCAACAAAATATATAGCTTGGAATCATGAAAATAATTAATCTAAAAAAAGAAAAAAAGAAACAAAGAATAAATGAGACTAATACAAAACAAATACCAAGATGGAAGGATTTTTAAAGATAAACTTTTTGCTAAAACCCTTTTCACGAGGAAAATTCCAGGCCCCAAAGGGATTTGCTGAAAAAAATCTACCAAATGTTTAGGAAAAAAACAATATCAATTTTACACAAGCTGCTCCATAAAATAAAAGAGGAAGAAATACTTCACAACTCTTTCTTATGAGGCCAGCGTTGGTTTTGGAACAAATTATACATCAATGTGCAAAAAATCGAATTTTAACAATGACTTATGCCATATGCAAAGACTTACTCAAACTTTATCATAGGCATAAATGTGAAACCTAAAATCATAAAACTCCTATGAGAATACACAGGAAAAATTCTTTGTAACTTTGGTTAAGGACCTAAGGACCGTGGTGCTTTAACAGGGGAGGGGGGCAATTTGTTCTTTCCTGCCAGGAGACATTTGGCAATATCTGGAGATTTTTTTTTTGTTGTTATTATAACTGGGGTAGGGCATTATGCTGTCACCTAGAGGGTAGAGGGCAGGCATGCTGACAAACATCCTACAATGTACAGGGCAGCCAACTTCCTTCCCCACCCACAGCAAAAAAGTTTTCCATTCCAAAATATTAATATTAATGGTGTCAAAGTCGGAAAAGCTTGTGTTAGGCTTCTTCTTCTTCTTCTCCTCCTCCTTCTTTTTTTAAAATGCAATACCAAGAGTATGGGCCATGAAAGAAAAAATTGATAAAATTTGTATATAAATTGTATATACAATTTTGTATATACAATATTGTATATTATATATATTATATATATAATATATATATACAAAATATAATTGTATATATTATATATATATATATATAATTGTATATAATATATATATATATTTTTTTTTTTTTGTGATAGAGGCTCAAGCTGTTGCCCTGGGTACAGTGTCGTGGCGTCATAGCTCACAGCAACCTCAAACTCCCTGGGCACAAGGGATTCTCTTGCCTCAGCCTCCCAAGTAGCTGGGACTACAGGTGCCCACCACAACACCCAGCTATTTTTTGGCCTGGGCTGGATTTGAACCTGCCTGCTCTGGTGTATGGAGCTGGTGCCCTTGCTACCTGAGCAACAGGCACCAAGCCAAAAAAATTTGATAAAATTTATTTTATAAAAATTAAGAAACTGCTTTTGAAAGACACTGACGATGAACCTAAAATGTTCATTAACAGGTGAATTCATAAATTATAGCATATATATATATATATATATGTATAATAGGATACTACTAAGCAATAAAAAGGAATGAATTATCAATGTACGTGGCATCATAGTTTTATCTCAAAATACTATAATTACGCTGAGTGAAAGAAAATAGACATTAAAACTATGTACTATAGAATTTCATTTGTATAAAATTTTAGGAAATGCAAACTAATCTGTAGTAATGGAATGCAGACCAATTTTTCACTGGGAATGGGAGATTCAAGGAGAGTCAGAAAAAAATATTACACTGGGGTGGGGATTATGAACGTGTTTGGTTCAAGAGTATATGTGTGTCAAAATTCATCAAATCACACTCTTTAATATGTTTACCTTATTATATATAAACTTTACCCAATACACTGTTTAGTAAAAACTGGTATCAATCAATCAGTAAATAATATGTAAACATCTACAAGTGAATAAATGAACATTTATTGAATACTTTAACAATGAATGGCTCTAGCCTCCTGCATTCCACTTGGCCCCTGTGGCCGAGCTTGGGGGGGCTGCCTCAGCCCCTCTGTACTTCCTGAGTAGGGCCCCAGCACCTGGGTGGGGCCCATTTACACCAGTGTTCACTCTCTCTGCTGGGGTGGTGGCTCCCTCCCTACTCCGTGGGAATGGGTGGCCTCCTTCCTGCTCACACTAAGGTGCTCTCAGAAACACTAATATTCCTCCAGGTTGGACCCCTCCCCCACCTCTGTCCTGACAGCCCTGGGGCCCACCCTGGAAGCTTGCCCTCAGGTGTCTATGGCCCAACCCCTGGCTGAGATTCCCCAGCCTATTTTCCATCATCTCCCTGCCCATTGCTGGCAATGGGCCTCAGCCTCCACTCCAGAGTTCTCTAGGCCCTGTGGGACCCAGGCTAACCCCCAGCCTTGCACACTTGCTCCTTCCCCTGCCAAAGTGAGGGGGAAGAGCCTCACCACTCCCTGGCCTGCTCTCAGCTTGCAGGTGGGGACAGAGGCCAACAAGGTCCCCAGGGCCTACCCTGCCCAAGGACATGTTACTTTCCCACAAAGCCAAGTGTCTTTCTAGCTTTTTAACTGCCCCCAGCAGAGCACTCAGAGGTGTGTTTCACGCTCTGGCAGAAGCTGCCACTACCAGCTGCACCCACCTTCCCCCAACACACCTCATATAGGACCACAGCCCCCCCAGCCCCTCCCACACCTTAGGTCAAGCACAAAGGCTCTGATGACAGAATATTCTAGACTCCTGGCTGGTGGGCCCTTCCTAAGCCTGAATTATCCCCAGTATCTCCTCTAGACCAAGCCAGTCTGGGAACCCCCAAGACTGCCTGCCCCAGTATCTACTTCCCCTGTGGCCTAACCTGAAAATTGGCTGAATAAACCAGGTGGAGGAAGACTTGTGGGGCTGGCCACAGTCACATTCCCCTGAATCCCCATCCTCACCATGTCTTGGCCAAGATGAATAGTACAGTCTTGGCCAGGGTCTAGGGTAAATCAAAATGTATATGTACTCAATTTTTTTTAAAAAAGTATTAAATGTCTCTTTCTACAGCCCTGAAAAAAAAAAAAAGAATGAAATTTAAATTTAAAACTCTTGACAAAGTTTTTGTCAAGAAAAGAAAACCATGATAAAAGCAAAACTATAAGTAAATTTAGATGAAAACCTGGCATATAGTTAAATATCAGATATATATAATATTAAGTATATTCTGGTTGCTGATCTAGGTGCTTTAAATAAATTCTTATCTTAACAAGACATTTTTGAGGTAGGCACTTTTATTATTCTCGTTGTATAAGACTTATTTTCAATAAGTTTGTATTGAAAAATCTACATAGATATCTTTTTATGTAAGCAAAATATATATTAATTGCTATCCAGTCTAAGTGCTATAATAAGGTAAAATTAACATCTTTTTTTGAGTGCCAAAGAGAAAGTAATAACTCTGATTGTTGGACTTTTGGGATAATTTCAAAAGAAGATGGCATTTGATCTCATCTTTGAAGAATTTGTTTTCAATTCTTTCCCTTCCTTCCCTCCCTCCCTCTGGAAGTGTCTATCTTTGGGGGAGTTAGATAGTGGCTTGGAAATATTGATAACATTCTATTCTGTTGAAATAGTTTTGTTTCTATTGCACATTATCATTTAAAAAAATGAACAAGAAAAATAAATTATTTCCTGTCTTATTGGACTGTTGTGAAATAAATCTGAAGGATTTCAAGATGGAGTTTTGAGCATTGACATGACAAAGCATGCTATATGGCTGATAATGGCAGGAGTCATAAATGGATAAGTATTATCTCCTACTATGGAGGCTGGCTCAAAAGCAAATGTTTCCTTTTTCTTTCTTTCCTTCCTTCCTTCCTTCCTTCCTTCCTTCCTTCCTTCCTTCCTTCCTTCCTTCCTTCCTTCCTTCCTTCCTTCCTTCCTTCCTTCCTTCCTTCCTTCCTTCCTTCCTTCCTTCCTTCCTTCCTTCCTTCCTTCCTTCCTTCCTTCCTTCCTTCCTTCCTTCCTTCCTTCCTTCCTTCCTTCCTTCCTTCCTTCCTTCCTTCCTTCCTTCCTTCCTTCCTTCCTTCCTTCCTTCCTTCCTTCCTTCCTTCCTTCCTTCCTTCCTTCCTTCCTTCCTTCCTTCCTTCCTTCCTTCCTTCCTTCCTTCCTTCCTTCCTTCCTTCCTTCCTTCCTTCCTTCCTTCCTTCCTTCCTTCATTAAATCATAGCTGTGTACATTAATGCAATTATGGGGTACAATGTGCTGGTTTTAGATACAATTTGAAATAATTTCATGAAACTGGTTAACATAACCTTGACCACATTTTCTTAGTTATTGTGTTAAGACATATTCTACACTTAGTAGATTTAACGTGTACCCTTGTAAAATACACCATGGGTGTGGTCCTGCCAATTACCCTCCCTCCACCCATCCTTCCCTCTCCTGTTCCCTCCCCCTCCTCTTTCTCCTTCATCTTGGGCTGTAGTTGGGTTATAGCATTCATATGGTAGCGTGGATGTTGGCATGGATGTGGAGAAAAGGGAACACTTCTGCACTGCTGGTGGGAATGCAAACTAATATGTTCTTTTTGGAAAGATGTTTGGAGATCACTTAGGGATCTAAAAATAAACCTGCCATTTGATCCTTCAATTCCTCCACTAGGTATATATCCAGAAGACAAAAATTACTTTATAACAAAGATATTTGCAGCAGAATGTTTATTGCAGCCCAATTCATAATTGCTAAGTCATGGAAGAAGCCCAAGTGCCCATTGGCCCATGAATGGATTAATAAATTGTGTATATGTACACCATAGAATATTATGCAGCCTTAAAGAAAGATGGAGACTTTACCTCTTTCATGTTTACATGGATGGAGCTAGAACATATTCTTCTTAGTAAAGTATCTCAAGAATGGAAGAAAAAGTATCCAATGTACTCAGCCCTACTATGAAACTAATTTATGGCTTTCATATGAAAGCTATAACCCAGTTATAACCTAAGAATAGGGGGAAGGGGGAGAGGGAGGGGGGAGGATGGGCAGAGGGAGGGTGATTGGTGGGATTACACCTGCGGTGCATCTTACAAGGGTACATGTGAAACTTAGTAAATGTAGAATATAAATGTCTTAACACAATAACTAAGAAAATGCCAGGAAGACTATGTTGACCAGTGTGATGAAAATGTGTCAAACAGTCTATAAAATCAGTGTATGGTGCCTCATGATCACATTAAAGTACACAGCTATGATTTAATAATAAAAAAAAGTAGATGGAGACTTTACCTCTTTTGTGTTTACATGGATGGGCCTGGAACATATTCTTAGCAAAGTATCTCAAGAATGGAAGAAAAAGTATCCAATGTACTCAGCCCTACTATGAAACCAATTTATAAACACCCACACTTCCATACAAATGCTATAACCCAACTACAGCAAATACTTCTTAATTTCAGTTGAAAGGATTATAGAATCTCAGAACTGAATGAGACGTTAGCGAGCAGCTGCTCCAAAACTTGTTACATTACCTGTGCAAAAAATGAGACTTATTGAAAGTAACTGTCACACAGCTGTTAAGGGTTTGTGCCCTGATTCAGAGAGTGCTGGGTTTGAATTCTGGCATTGCTCTTACAATCTGTCAGGTACTGAACACGGATTATCAGTATTTTACTGAGTCCCCACAATCCCGTTGAAGAAAGAAAATCAGAGAAAGTAAAGGACTTGGGTCCGACCAAGATGATACAGATAGAGCTCAGTAAATGTAACTCACTCCATTCCAGGGAGGGCTCCTGCTCCATTAGGGCAGACTTCTTCCATTAGGTCCATTTTTACTTTCATTCATTCATTTATTAAACATTTGCTAAGCACCTGCTGTGTATAAAGAGCACTGGAGATACAGAGATGAATAAATAGTCCTGTTTGTTTTCATCGAGCTAGCTATCTCATGGGAAAATGGGCCAGCAAGGAAGTCCACATGAGGGCACAGAGGCCAGGGGAGAGAATGTGTCTCTCCTGTCTTGGGAAATTCGTTTTAGAATCATTTTATTTTTATCCATTCACTATGCACGTTTGACTCTACATGTATTGGCCATAAGCAGTGAACAACTGAGGTAATTAATTAGCCCAATACTTTACAGAAATTAAAATTAGTAATGCATTAAAAAGTTTCTATGGGGGGGGGAGAGACATGATGGTGGACGGAAGCCAGCTTTCAACAGAGGCTCCCGTCGAGAAGGAGAGTTAAGGAACAGGAATTTAGTAAGTATCCTGGTGGATTTGAGTCGCACCAAGAGAGAGGGTTGAAGAATGCACATCAACACTGCTGAGGCAAGCTGTGATCACAAGGACGCAAACAAAAGCTACAAAATCCACCACCAAGCAGACGGGAGTCCACCTCCCCCATGAGACTGGCTCAAGAGCCCCACAATTAAACAAATGGGCAGAAATTAAAGGCCCTCCCACTACACTCCATGGGAGAGACCTTCCAAAAAGTGGACCTACCTCCCCTACTAGGGTGCCATGGCATTCTCCTGCCAGGCATAAAACTGTATAAAACTTTAAAAATCCTTTGCCGACAACCCCGAATCCCCAACACTCCCCTCCCGCTCACTGAGGTCTGGAGGCCTGTCTCCCAGGAGTTCGGATTCTTGGGTGATTTCTCAAGGGGAGTGGACAGTCCGCGAGCTGCAACTGGTCAGCACTGACTCTAAGGCATGCGAGTGTGGAGAGGGCACCGGGCTGAGGGGGAGTCGTGCCTTGGCGGCACTTCCCTGCAGTGCGGTGCAGCAGCCCTCCCTGTGCATCAATACGGCCAGGCATAAAACTGAATGAAGCTCTAGCTTCCCCACTGAGCTCTCAGCACTCCTCCCCACTCTCACTTGGGGTCTGGGGGCCTGTCCCTCAGGAGTTCAGATCCTTGGGTGATTTCTTGAGGGGAGTGCACAGTGCCCCAGCCATGACTGGTCAGTGCTGACTCTGAGACATGCGAGTGAAGAGAGGGCACTTGAGGAGAGGGTACTCGGCTGAGGGAGAGTCACGCCTTGGCGGCACTTCCCTGGGGTGCGGTGCAGCAGCCCTCCCCGGGCAACAATACGGCCAGGCATAAAACTGAATGAAACTCTAGCTTCCCCTCACTCTCACTCGCGGGTCTGGGGGCCTGCCCCCCAGGAGTCCGGATTCTTGGGAGATCTCTCAAGGGGTGTGGACAGACCATAAACTGCGGCCGCTCAGTGCTGACTCTGGGGCGTGAGACAGAGGAGAAAAGGGTCGTCTGGGTGCCCACACCAGAGCGGCAGTTCCTGGAGGCAAATCAACAGCCATTTTTTCTTTAACAGAAAAATGGTTCACTTCTGGATATTCTGAAGCCACACCCTCTGTCTCCCTGGGCAACCAGAGGAGGCCACCAGTGAGCAAAGGATTTGCCTGACGCTGCTCACAAACCCAGGAAGCTTCCAGGGCAGGGCCGACACAGAGAGGTAATCGGACACAAACCTCCAGCAGCAAAGACGTTTGAACTCAGAACAGCCCATCTTCTGTAGGCGATTTTAGCAGAAACTGAGACAGAACCCTGGAAAGTTGTCTGGTCTGTTCTGTTCTGTTAGCAACATCAATCAGGGACGGGGCTAAGCCTGAGTGAACACCTCCCTCCCACCACCTGCATCAAGCACTCAAAGATGTCAGGCCCCATCTCCTCCTGCTAGATAGCGGCAGACTGCAGGGGCCTGGCAGACTTCCTTGTAATTCAGGCAAGTGCAAGCCCCTGGAGTATCTGTTCACTACAGGCAACTGGGTTAGCCATCTGCAGAGATACCAGTGACTGGGTCCGACGGAGGGGCAAAGTGGGGAAGGAGTCATCAACCTTCCCAGACTGATCTATTTGCTAGGTGGCTCCTCCTGACTCCATGCAGCACTGGAGTAAGCCATATCAGAGGAGTCACCAGACCCCTGTGATCCAGTTCCCAGAGACCTTTGAAATCTCCCACCTGAGACAGGTGCTGATTGAGACAATCAATTTGGTCCTTTTGAACTGAACTAATAAACTGAGGATTTTTCAGGCGGTGCCCTGGGTATGCGGTGGTAGGAAGGTTTGATTTTCCTTTTCCAACTAGTGCCAGAGGTGGGCGGGCGGGGTGACTTAATTGCTGGTTTTTCCACACAGCTGAGACTTCAAGCCAGAGTAAATGTTACAATAGGATCAAACAGAAACCAGCTGAAAACAAGACAGAACCACATAGCCCCACCACACAAGACAGGGCCCCAGTTTCTCAGGCCACAACACTGTACGGGCCCTCAATAAAGCCCCAGGGGAAAATTCAAAGGGAGTAAAATAACCATGGGATGGAATCAGTGGAAAAACTCTGGTAACATGAATAACCAGAATAGATCAACACCCTGCATAAGAAAAGATACGGCAGATGTGCTTGAAGATCCCATTCATAAACAACTCGCTGAGATGTCAGAAATCGAATTCAGAATTTGGATTGCAGACAAGATTAATAAAATGGAATTAGGAATTCAAGGAGAAATTCAAAAGTTGTCTCAAGAATTTAATGAATTTAAAGACAAAACCACCAAAGACTTAGACACACTGAAACAAGAACTTACAGCCCTCAAAGATATGAAAAATACAGTAGAATCCCTCAGCAACAGAATGGAGCAAGCATAAGAAAGGATTTCTGACATCGAAGATAAAGTCTTCAAACACTCCCAATCTCTCAAAGAGGAAGAGAAATGGAGAGCAAAAACGGATCACTCACTCAGAGAACTCTCAGATAATTCGAAGAAAAGCAATATACGAATAATTGGGATTTTGGAGAATGATGAAGTGGCCTCGAAGGGCACAGAGGCCCTTCTGCATGAAATCATGAAAGAAAATTTTCCAGACATGTCTAGAGAATCTGAAATTCAGATAGCAGACAGCTTCAGAACCCCAGCATGATTCAACCCCAATAAGTCATCCTCCAGGCATATCATAACTAGCTTCACTAAAGTTAACATGAAAGACAAGATTCTGAAGGCAGCCCTGCGAAAGAAAACTATTACGTACAAAGGAAAGAATATTAGAATAACTGCAGATCTCTCTGCTAAAACTTTTCAAGCCAGAAGAGGGTGGTCATCAACTTTTAATCTCCTAAAGCAAAATAACTTTCAACACAGGATCTTGTATCCAGCTAAACTGAGTTTCATTTATGATGGAGAAATTAAATACTTCAATGACATTCATATGTTGAAAAAATTTGCCATTAGTAAACCAGCTCTTCAGGATATTCTCAGACCCATCCTCCACAATGACCAACCCAGTCCTATACCACAAAAGTAAACTCACTCAGAAACTTCGGATCAAACTCCAACTTCCACACTGGCGAAAGGATTAAAAATGTCCACTGGACCTTTGAAAAACTCGATACCCAAAATTCCACCAGACTTATCAATACTCTACATTGATGTGAATGGCTTAAAATGTCCTCTAAAGAGGCATAGGTTAGCTGACTGGATACAAAAACTCAAGCCAGATATTTGTTGCGTACAAGAGTCACATCTTAACTTAAAAGACAAATACAGACTCAGGGTGAAAAGATGGTCATCCATATTTCAGGCAAATGGTAATCAGAAAAAAAGCAGGTGTTGCAATTTTATTTGCAGATACAGTAGGCTTTAAACCATCAAAAGTAAGGAAGGACTTAATGGTCACTTCAAATTTGTTAAGGGTAATATTCAGTATAACGAGATCTCTATTATTAATATCTATGCACCCAACCATAATGCACCTCAATTTATAAGAGAAACTCTAACAGACATGAGTAACTTGATTTCCTCCAGCTCCATAATCGTCAGAGATTTCAACACTACTTTGGAAGTGTTGGATCGAACCTCCAGCAAGAAGCTGAGCAAAGAAATCTTAGATTTAAAACTAACCATCCGATATTTAGATTTAGCAGACATCTACAGAACATTTCATCCCAACAAAACTGAATACACATGCTTCTCATCAGCCCACAGAACTTACTCCAAAATTGACCACATTTTAGGTCACAAGTCTAACCTCAGTAAATTTAAAGGAATAGAAATTATTCCTTGCATCTTCTCGGACCATCATGGAATAAAACTTGAATTGAGTAACAACAGGGATCTGCATACTCATACAAAAACATGGAAGTTAAATAACCTTATGCTGAATGATAGCTGGGTCAGAGATGAGATTAAGAAAGAAATCGCCAATTTTTTGGAACAAAACGACAATGAAGACACAAACTATCAGAACCTATGGGACATCGCAAAGGCATTTCCAAGAGGGAAATTTATAGCACTGCAAGCCTTCCTCAAGAGAACGGAAAGAGGAAGTTAACAACTTAATGGGACATCTCAAGCAACTGGAAAAGGAAGAACATTCCAACCCCAAACCCAGTAGAAGAAAAGAAATAACCAAAATTAGAGCAGAATTAAATGAAATTGAAAACAAAAGAATAATACAACAGATCAATAAATCAAAAAGCTGGTTTTTTGAGAAGGTCAACAAAATAGATAAACCTCTGGCCAACCTAATCAGAAAAAAAGAGTAAAATCTCTAATATCATCAATCAAAAACAACAAAGACGAAATAACAACAGACTTGTCAGAAATTCAAAAATCCTTAATGTATATTACAAGAAACTTTATTCTCAGAAATATGAAAATCTGAAGGAAATTGACCGATACTTGGAAGCACGGCACCTTCCAAGACTTAGCCAGATTCAAGTGGAAATGTTGAACAGACCCATGTCAAGTTCAGAAATAGCATCAACTATACAAAAACTCCCTAAAAAGAAAAGCCTGGGACCAGATGGTTTTACGTCAGAATTCTACCAAACCTTTAAAGAGGAATTAGTACCGATATTACTCAACCTGTTCCAAAAGGTAGAAAAAGAAGGAAGACGTTCTATGAAGCAAACATCACCCTGATCCCCAAACCAGGAAAAAACCCAACAAGAAAAGAAAATTATAGACCAATATCACTAATGAATATAGATGCAAAAATATTCAACAAGATCCTAACAAACAGAATCCAGCAACACATCAAATAAATTATACATCATGACCAAGTTGGTTTTATCCCAGCGTCTCAAGGCTGGTTCAATATACGTAAATCTATAAATGTAATACAGCACATAAATTAAGAAACAAAGATCATATGATTCTCTCAATTGATGCAGAAAAAGCTTTTGATAATATCCAGCATCCCTTCATGATCAGAACACTCAAGAAAATTGGTCTAGAAGGGACTTTTCTTAAACTGATAGAGGCCATCTACAGCAGACCCACAGCCAATATCATATTGAATGGAGTTAAATTGGAATCATTTCCACTCAGATCAGGAACCAGGCAAGGCTGCCCATTGTCTCCATTGCTTTTCAACATTGTAATGGAAGTTTTAGCCACCGCAATTAGGGAAGAAAAGGTGATCAAGGGTATCCATATAGGGTCAGAAGAGATCAAACTTTCGCTCTTCGCAGATGATATGATTGTGTATCTGGAAAACACTAGGGACTCTACTACAAAACTCCTAGAAGTGATCAAGGAATACAGCAGCGTCTCAGGTTACAAAATCAACATCCATAAATCGGTAGCCTTTATATACACCAACAACAGTCAAGTTGAAAAAGCAGTTAAGGACTCTATCCCATTCACAGTAGTGCCAAAGAAGATGAAATATTTGGGAATTTACCTAGCAAAAGACGTGAAAGATCTCTATAAAGACAACTATGAAACTCTAAGAAAAGAAATAGCTGAAAATGTTAACAAATGGAAAAACATACCATGCTCATGGCTGGGAAGAATCAACATTATCAAAATGTCCATACTACCCAAAGCAATATATAATTTCAACGCAGTCCCTATTAAAGCTCCACTGTCATATTTTAAAGATCTTGAAAAAACAATACTTCAATTTATATGGAATCAGATAAAACCTTGAATAGCCAAGACATTACTCAGAAATAAAAACAAAACAGGAGGAATCACACTACCAGACCTCAGACTTTACTACAAATTGATAGTGATCAAAGCAGCATGGTACTGGCACAAAAACAGAGAAGTAGATATCTGGAACAGAATAGAGAACCAAGAGATGAATCCAGCTACTTACCACTATTTGATCTTTGACCAGCCAATTAAAAACATTCAGTGGGGAAAAGATTCCCTATTTAACAAATGGTGCTGGGTGAACTGGCTAGCAACCTGCAGAAGACTGAAATTGGACCCACACCTTTCACCATTAACTAAGATAGACTCTCATTGGATTAAAGATTTAAACTTAAAACATGAAACTATAAAAATACTAGAGGAGGGTGCAGGGAAAACCCTTGAAGAAATTGGTCTGGGCAAGTATTTTATGAGGAGAACCCCCCGGGCAATTGAAGCAGCTTCAAAAATACCCTACTGGGACTTGATCAAACTAAAAAGCTTCTGCACAGCTAAGAACACAGTAAGTAAAGCAAACAAACAGCCCTCAGAATGGGAGAAGATATTTGCAGGGTGTATCTCTGACAAAGGTTTAATAACCAGAATCCACAGAGAACTCAAACGCATCAGCAAGAAAAAAACAAGGGATCCCATTGCAGGCTGGGCAAGGGATTTGAAGAGATACTTCTCTGAAGAAGACAGGCACACGGCCTTCAGACATATGAAAAAATGCTCATCATCTTTGATCATCAGAGAAAAGCAAATCAAAACTACTTTGAGATATCATCTAACTCCACTGAGACTTGCCTATATCACAAAATCTCAAGACCAGAGATGTTGGCGTGGATGTGGAGAAAAGGGAACACATCTGCACTGCTGGTGGGAATGCAAATTAATACATCCTTTTGGAAGGATATATGGAGAACACTCAGAGATCTAAAAATAGATCTGCCATTCAATCCTGTAATCCCTCTACTGGGCATATACCCAGAAGACCAAAAATCACAACATAACAAAGATATTTGTACCAGAATGTTTATTGCAGCCCAATTCATAATTGCTAAGTCATGGAAAAAGCCCAAGTGCCCATCGATCCACGAATGGATTAATAAATTGTGGTATATGTACACCATGGAATACTATGCAGCCTTAAAGAAAGATGGAGACTTTACCTCTTTCACGTTTACATGGATGGAGCTGGAACATATTCTTCTTAGTAAAGTATCTCAAGAATGGAAGAAAAAGTACCCAATGTACTCAGCCTACTATGAAACTAATTTGGGGCTCTCACATGAAAGCTATAACCCAGTTACAACCTAACAATAGGGGGAAGTGAGAAAGGGAGGGGAGGGAGGGTGGTGGTGGGTAGAGGGAGGGGGATTGGTGGGATCACACCTGTGGTGCATCTTACAGGGGTATTTGCGAAACTCGGTAAATGTAGAATGTAAATGTTTTGGCACAGTAACTGAGATAATGCCTGGAAGGCTATGTTAACCATTGTGATGAAAATGTGTCAAATGGTCTATGAAGCGAGTGTATGATGCCCCATGATCATAGCAATGTATACAGGTATGATTAAAAAAAAAAAAGGAAAAATAAAAAATAAAATAAAAAAAAAAAGTTTCTATCAATAAATAGACTGGGTACCCGCGAGAGCCTACAGTTTTGAAATTTGGAGAGAGTTCCTATTCTGAGGCTCCAGCAATTTGCCTGACCTAGCAGGTGGCTTGAGCTTCATTTCACATCCTGTGTAGTCACATCAAGGTGACTAGGAGTTCATTCAGAGTCAGTTTGCAGTTACATGATCAGACTGAATGCACAAAACTTAGTTTGATAAATAAGTTCTAATGAATGAATGATTAGCTGAGAAAGCAGAAGCATGTATTGTAAGAGAAATGCAGAGTACTGGGCAACAGCCAGGCACGTAGAGGGTGATTTGATTCATTAACTCAGGACCATGGGAAACCTTTGACCTGGGTTTGAAAGGTAAAAGTGGGTGATGGCTGTTACGATGATGCTTCCATTGATGGAGTTTTGTTAGTGACCGGCACTTTTTAGGGATAGCATCCAGCCTGGCATGGTGGATCCATGACCTTGAGAGGTGAAGGAGAAAGGGATAGACTAAGTTGGGGTGAAATCATGAGAGCAATGAATACTATGCTACTGAGGATGGACTTTCGACTCCAGGCTACAGGAATTAGACCATGGGTTCTGTTAAAGGGGAGAATTGCCAGAGCAAGTTACCAGTTTCTATTACTGTCAGTTCTCTGCTCTTTGCATCTCTGCATTTGAAAGAATGGGGTATTAAACAAATTTAAACAATGCCAGGTTTCTCTTGCTACAAGAGCCCTTGGACATAGCTCTAAGAGAGTACTTCATAAAAGTACCCTCAGAAAGATCTGACGGACTTGGACTGAGGAGCTTCAATCTGATGCTGGCTCTCAGGGAAGTCATCTAAAGCTCTCTGCTATACGCCTCATGTTGGCTGATAACAATTTTGACCTGGCTTCTGCGGCCTTGCCTTTGGATTGAATAATGATGTTCTCTGCCATTTTCAGGAAAAGAAATGACCAGCACCTGCCATGCTGTGTTGATTTTTTTCCCTTTTGAGTAGTTTCTTTTGAGTAGCCCAGGTGGGGAATGACTAGTCTCTGTCGAGACCCTTTATCTAGTTTAGGCCGAAGTCCAGGCATGAAGCAGTCATTATGAGATGAAAATAGAATAGTCACTTTTCAGGATTAACTGATTCTGGGCTCTATTTACGTAAGCAAATTAATGAGCTGGAAAGTCTCATTTTTACAAGCGCTAAATTGTATAGACACTACAGGGACAGACACTTCAACATTATTGATGTATCTTCAAATGAGAGAAGGAATCTCATGGAATACCAAGGAAGCCTTGTCATTTAAAATATGTCTTCTCTTAGCAACATCATTTCAATCCCAGCAGAGGAGGAAATGGCAGAGAATATTTTTCGTGTTGTTTGCTGCAGATTTTCTGATGCACATGTAGAATGCCAGCCTACCAACTAGGAAAACATCTTAGGAAATATTTCTCTCCAAGATGGGGCTAAATTAAAATCTGAAAGTAAAATCTTCTCTGTCTAGCTCCCTCAGCATCCTGCCGTCTTCCCTCGCCTTTTCTCGCTCTCTTCCTACCTTCTTTCCCTTTCTACTTTTCTTCCTCAAATATTTAGTGAACACTTCTACTATGTCAATCATAATTTGTGACTAAATTTACTAGGATGGAAGATCTAAGTTCTTAAGGAACTCCCAGTCTATGGAGGAAAATAGAAGCATAAAACAAACACATATCAGCAGATCATCACAAAGCAACATGGGAAAGGTTAGATTCCACTCACCTTCACCCTAAAGGAGTTTCTTTGAGTTATCTGGGTGAGAACTCTAACGTGTTCTGTGCGGATGGCCGGGAGCCTGCAGCAGAAGCATTCATCCTGTGGTAAAGCTGTGATGAAATCCAGCTTTCTGAGGAAGGTCTTACTAGCCATTCTTCTAGAATGCACGCCCAATTTGATCATTCAGGAAAGCAAATGGTTGCCAACTCTTTGCATTTTACTTTTTAAAGCCCTTTTATGCTCCTTCTAGAAAGTCTCAGGTGTTTAAATCAAATGAAGACCTAATTTGGAAGAGACTCGGCATGATCTGCTCTCTCAGAATTCCATTTCCTACAGGAATGCCCAGTATCAACTTCTGACTGCAAAATCCAGGCTAAGTTCTATCACATGGACAGCAATTGCGTGATGGAGAGTTTTAGTTCAAAAGACATTTGGTATTTAAATTGTACAGGCCCACAGATCATACTAATTTTAAAACTTGTTTTTCATATTGTATCTAAATATCAAATCCTTTCAGTTCTCAAGCCCAAGATGAAGCTATTATTATCCTCACTTTACTGACAGGGTCTCTGAGGCTTGAGGAGGGTAAAGGCTTATGCTAACACAGCTAGTGGGTGACTAAGTCTGAGCAGGAAGAAATTGCAAGTCCACTTTCTCTAATCCTGCATTGCAGATCACATGTGGGTCAGGAAAAAGAGTGGACTGAAGTGTGTCAAGTTTGGGAGTCACAGTGACGAGCACTGGTAGGTTAAAGTGTCAGCTAGTGACATGGTAACAAAGAAATGGGTCCTCATGACCACACAAGAGTTATATGGTCTTTAATCCTGATACCCTGGGAGGCTGAGGTGGATGAATTGCTTAGCTCAGGAGTTCAAGACCAGTCTGAACGAGAGTAAGACCCTGTCTCTACTAAAAATAGAAAAATTAGCCAGGTGTTGTGGTAGGCCTCTGTAGTCCCAGCTACTCAGGAGACTGAGGCAAGAGGATCGCTTGAGCCCCGGAGTTTGAGGTTCTGTGAGGTCTGATGACAGCATGGCACTCTACCCAGGCTGGCACTCTACCCAGAGTGAGATTTTATCTCAAAAAAATAGTTACATGGTCTAGATATTTAAAACAAAAAACAAACAAACCCCTCAATGCTGTGAAATTCATCCATTCATTTGGATAACACATTTTTTTTTTTTTTTAAATCCTAACATACACAAGAGACTCCTGGAGCACTGGGGATATAGCAGTGAACAAAAGTGACAAAAACCTACTTTCATGAGGTTTTGTTCCAAAATGGGGAATCAGCTGGCAAAAAAATTAAATCGAACACATAGTGTGTAACATGGAGACAAAATCCGCAGAGCAGATTGAAGCTGATAAGGGCGGTGGAGGCATGATTTTAAGGACAAGTCAGGGAAGGGTGTGAAATCAGGAGTAATTGGGTGACCATGACCATCCAGATAGAGCCGTTCTAGGCAGAGGGAACAGCGGGATAAAGGCTCTGGGTGGGAGCCTGTATGGGGGGCTTGAGTCACAGCCAGGATTCAGTCTGTAGGGAGATAAGGTCAGGGAGGGGACAAAGCACAGGTGGCTGGGACATGCTGACTTTGGAGTGCGCCTCTACTCAGAGCAGAAGACTGGGATGCAATGACAGATTTCAGCAGGCTCATGCTGGCTGCCGCACGGGGACTATGCTGAAAGAGCCCAAAGCTAAAGCAGAGGCACCTGTTAGGAGAGCACCCTGAGAGTCCACAGGGGGAACATGCCACAGTGGGCTGAACGTTAATTCTCAAGATGAGACATGTGATCCCACCACGATGTCAGCTCTCTGGAAGCTGCCGACCTGGCCTCTCTTGTTCCACATCCAGTCCCTGGATGTTGGTGCTCTGTGGTTCCCTCGTACTTAACGTCACTGTGTTGATTACCTGAACTTTCTAAGGGATTTCAGGCTTCAAATAAAAAAATCAAATAAAGATGGCGGACTGAAGCCAGCTTTCAACAGAGGCTCCTGTCCAGAAGGAGAGTTAAGGGACAGGAATTTAGTAAGTATCCTGGTGGACTTGAGCCACACCAAGAGAGAAGGTTAAAGAACGCACATCAACACCGCTGAGGCAAGCTGTGATCACAAGGACGCAAACAAAAGGTACAAAATCCACCACCAAGAGGACGGGAGTCCCCCTCCCCCATGAGACCGGCTCAAGAGCCCCACAATTAAACAAACAGGCAGAAAATAAAGGCCCTCCCACTACACTCCACGGGAGAGACCTAAAAACTGGACCTACCTCCCCTACTGGGGTGCCGTGGCGTTCTCCCGCCGGGCATAAAACTGAATAAAACTTTAAAAATCCTTTGCTGGCAACCCTGAATCCCCAACACTCCCCTCCCACCCACTGAGGTCTGGAGGCCTGTCTCCCAGGAGTTCGGATTCTTGAGTGATTTCTCAAGGGGAGTGGACAGTCCCCGAGTTGCGACTGGTCAGCATTGACTCTGAGGCACGTGAGTGAGGAGAGGGCACCGGGTTGAGGGGAAGTCACGCCTCGGCGGCACTTCCCTGTGGTGCAGTGCAGCAGCCCTCCCCATGCATCAATACGGCCAGGCATAAAACTGAATGAAACTCTAGCTTCCCCCCCACTCTCACTTGGGGTCTGGGGGCCTGTCCCCCAGGAGTTTGGATCCTTGGGTGATTTCTTGAAGGGAGCGCACAGTGCCTGAGACGCAACTGGTCAGCGCTGACTCTGAGACACGCGAGCGAGGAGAGGGCACCGGGCTGAGGGGGAGTCACGCCTCAGCGGCACTTCCCTGTGGTGCGGTGCAGCAGCCCTCCCCAGGCAACATTACGGCCAGGCACAAAACTGAATAAAACTCTAGCTTCCCCGCTGAGCGCCCCTACTCTCACTCGGGGTCTGGAGGTCTATCCCCCAGGAGTTTGGATCCTTGGGTGATTTCTCAAGGGGAGTGCACAGTGCCTGAGCTGCGTTAGGTCAGCACTGACTCTGAGACACGTGAGCGAGGAGAGGGCACTCTGCTGAGGGGAAATCAAACCTTGGTGGCACTTCCCTGCGGTGCGGTGCAGCAGCCCTCCCCGGGCGGGCAACCATACGGCCAGGCATAAAACTGAATGAAATCTAGCTTCCCCTCCACTCCCACTCAGGGTCTGGGGGCCTGTCCCCCAAGAGTTCGGATTCTTGGGGGATCTCTCGAGGGGTGTGGACCCAGCATAAACTGAGGCTGCTCAGTGCTGACTCTGGGGCGTGAGACAGAGGAGAAAAGGGTCGGCTGAGTGCCCACACCAGAGCGGCAGTTCCCTGGAGGCAGAGCAACAGCCATTTTTTCTTTAACGGCAGAACGGCTCACTTCTGGATATTCTGAGGCCACACTCCCTGTCTCCCTGGGCAACCAGAGGAGGCCACCGTTGAGTGGGGGATTTCCTGACATTGCTCACAAACCCGGGAAGCTTCCAGGGTGGGGCCGACCCAGAGAGGTGATCGGACGTAAACCTTCAGCAGCAAAGAGGACACAAACCTCCAGCAGCAAAGACGTTTGAACTCAGAACAGCTAGTCTTCTGTAGGCGATTTCGGCAGGAACAGAGACAGAACCCCGCAAAGTTGTCTGTTCTGTTCTGTTCTGTTAACAGCATCCATCAGGGACGGGGCTAACCCTGAGTGAAACCTCCTTCCCATCACCTGCATCAAGCACTAAAAGATGTCAGGCCCCATCTCCTCCTGCTAAATAGTGGCAGTCTGCGGGGGCCTGGCAGACTTCCTTGCGATTCAGGCAGGTGCAAACCCCTGGAGTGTCTGTTCACTGCAGGCAACTGGGTTAGCCATCTGCAGAGATAGCAGTGACTGGGTCCGACGGAGGGGCAAAGTGGGGAAGGAGACGTCAACCTTCGCAGACTGCTCTGTTTGCTGGGTGGCTCCTCCTGACTCCACGCTGCACTGGGATGAGCCGTGTCAGAGGAGTCACCAGGCCCCTGTGATCCAGTTCCCAGAGACCTCTTGAACTCTCCCACCCGAGACAGGTGCCGATTGAGACAGTTGATTTGGACCTTTTGAACTGGGATAATAGACTGAGGACTTATCAGGCGGTGCCCTGGGTGTGCGGTTGTAGGAAGGTTTGATTCTCCTTTTCCAACTGGGGCCAGAGGGGGGCAGGCGGGGTGACTTAATTGCTGATTTTTCCACACAGCTGAGACTTCAAGCCAAAGTAGAAGTTGCAATAGGATCGAACAGAAACCAGCTGAAAATAAGACAGAACCACTTAGCTCCACAACACAAGACAGGGCCCCAGAGTCTCAGGCCACAACACTGTACGGGCCCTTGATAAAGCCCAAGGGGAAAAATCAAAGGGAGTAAAATAGCCATGGGGCGGAATCAGCGGAAAAACTCTGGTAACATGAATAACCAGAATAGATCAACCCCCCCCCCCAAGAAAAGATACGGCAGATGTGATTGAAGATCCCATTCATAAACAACAGGCTGAGATGTCAGAAATTGAATTCAGAATTTGGATTGCAGACAAGATTAATAAAATTAGGAATTCGAGGAGAAATTCAAAAGTTGTCTCAAGAGTTTAACGAATTTAAAGACAAAACCACCAAAGACTTAGACACACTGATGCAAGAATTTACAGCCCTCAAAGATATGAAAAATACAGTAGAATCCCTCAGCAACAGAATAGAGCAAGCAGAAGAAAGGATTTCTGACACTGAAGGTAAAGTCTTCGAACGCTCCCAATCTCTCAAAGAGGAAGAGAAATGGAGAGCAAAAACGGATCACTCACTCAGAGAGCTCTCAGATAATTTGAAAAAAAGCAATATATGAATTATTGGGATTTCTGAGAATGATGAAGTGGCCTCGAAGGGCACAGAGGCCCTTCTGCATGAAATTATGAAAGAAAAATTTCCAGACATGCCTAGAGAATCTGAAATTCAGATAGCAGACAGCTTCAGAACCCCAGCATGATTCAACCCCAATAAGTCATCCCCCAGACATATCATAATTAGCTTCATTAAAGTTAACATGAAAGAGAAGATTCTCAAAGCAGCCCGGTGAAAGAAAACTATTACGTACAAAGGTAAGAATATTAGAATAACTGCAGATCTCTCTGCTGAAACTTTTCAAGCCAGAAGAGAGTGGTCATCAACTTTTAATCTCCTAAAGCAAAATAACTTTCAACGCAGGATCTTGTATCCAGCTAAACTGAGTTTCATCTATGATGGAGAAATTAAATACTTCAATGACATTCATATGTTGAAAAAATTTGCCATAAGTAAACCAGCTCTTCAGGATATTCTCAGACCTATCCCCCACAATGACCAACCCAATCCTATACCACAAAAGTAAACTCACTCAGAAACTTCGGATCAAACTCCAACTTCCACACTGGCGAAAGGATTAAAAATGTCCACTGGACCTTTGAAAAACTTGATACCCAAAATTCCACCAGACTTATCAATACTCTCCATCAATGTGAATGGCTTAAACTGTCCTCTAAAGAGGCATGGGTTAGCTGACTGGATACAAAAACTCAAGCCAGATATTTGTTGCATACAAGAGTCACATCTTAACTTAAAAGACAAATACAGACTCAGGGTGAAAGGATGGTCATCCATATTTCAGGCAAATGGTAATCAGAAAAAAGCAGGTGTTGCAATTTTATTTGCAGATACAGTAGGCTTTAAACCATCAAAAGTAAGGAAGGACAAGAATGGTCACTTCATATTTGTTAAGGGTAATACTCAACATGATGAGATCTCAATTATTAATATCTATGCACCCAACCAGAATGCACAACAATTTATAAGAGAAATTCTAACAGACATGAGTAACTTGATTTCCTCCAGCTCCATATTCGTCGAAGATTTCAACACTCCTTTGGCAGTGTTGGATCGATCCTCCAGAAAGAAGCTGAGCAAAGAAATCTTAGATTTAAACCTAAACATCCAATATTTAGATTTAGCAGACATCTACAGAACATTTCATCCCAACAAAACTGAATACACATACTTCTCATCAGCCCACGGAACTTACTCCAAAACTGACCACATTTTAGGTCACAAGTCTAACCTCAGTAAATTTAAAGGAATGGAAATTATTCCATGCATCTTGTCGGACCATCATGGAATAAAACTTGAATTGAGTAACAACAGGGATCTGCATACTCATACAAAAACATGGAAGTTAAATAACCTTATGCTGAATGATAGCTGGGTCAGAGATGAGATTAAGAAAGAAATCGCCAATTTTTTGGAACAAAACGACAATGAAGACACAAACTATCAGAACCTCTGCTACACCGCAAAGGCAGTTCTAAGAGGGAAATTTATAGCACTGCAAGGTGTCCTTAAGAGAACGGAAAGAGAGGAAGTTAACAACTTAATGGGACATCTCAAGCAACTGGAAAAGGAAGAACATTCCAACCCCAAACCCAGTAGAAGAAAAGAAATAACCAAAATTAGAGCAGAATTAAATGAAATTGAAAACAAAAGAATAATACAACAGACCAATAAATCAAAAAGCTGGTTTTTTGAAAAGATCAATAAAATAGATAAACCTCTGGGCAACTTAATCAGAAAAAAAAGAGTAAAATCTCTAATATCATCAATCAGAAACAACAAAGACGAAATAACAACAGACTCATCAGAAATCAAAAAAATCCTTAATGAATATTACAAGAAACTTTATTCTCAGAAATATGAAAATCTGAAGGAAATTGACTGATACTTGGAAGCACGCCACCTTCCAAGACTTAACCAGAATCAAGTGGAAATGTTGAACAGACCCATATCAAGTTCAGAAATAGCATCAACTATACAAAACCTCCCTAAAAAGAAAAGCCTGGGACCAGATGGTTTCACGTCAGAATTCTACCAAAGCTTTAAAGAGGAATTACTACCTATATTACTCAACCTGTTCCAAAATGTAGAAAAAGAAGGAAGACTACCCAACACGTTCTATGAAGCAAACATCACCCTGATCCCCAAACCAGGAAAAGACCCAACAAGAAAAGAAAATTATAGACCAATATCACTAATGAATATAGATGCAAAAATATTCAACAAGATCCTAACAAACAGAATCCAGCAACACATCAAACAAATTATACATCATGACCAAGTTGGTTTTATCCCAGGGTCTCAAGGCTGGTTCAATATACGTAAATCTATAAATGTAATTCAGCACATAAACAAATTAAAAAACAAAGACCATATGATTCTCTCAATTGATGCAGAAAAAGCTTTTGATAATATCCAGCATCCCTTCATGATCAGAACACTCAAGAAAATTGGTCTAGAAGGGACTTTTCTTAAACTGATAGAGGCCGTCTACAGCAAACCCACAGACAATATCATATTGAATGGAGTTAAATTGGAATCATTTCCACTCAGATCAGGAACCAGACAAGGCTGCCCATTGTCTCCATTGCTTTTCAACATTGTAATGGAAGTTTTAGCCACCGCAATTAGGGAAGAAAAGGCGATCAAGGGTATCCATATAGGGTCAGAAGAGATCAAACTTTCGCTCTTCGCAGATGATATGATTGTGTATCTGGAAAACACTAGGGACTCTACTACAAAACTCCTAGAAGTGATCAAGGAATACAGCAGTGTCTCAGGTTACAAAATCAACATCCATAAATCGGTAGCCTTTATATACACCAACAACAGTCAAGTTGAAAAAGCAGTTAAGGACTCTATCCCATTCACAGTAGTGCCAAAGAAGATGAAATATTTGGGAATTTACCTAACAAAAGACGTGAAAGATCTCTATAAAGACAACTATGAAACTCTAAGAAAAGAAATAGCTGAAAATGTTAACAAATGGAAAAACATACCATGCTCATGGCTGGGAAGAATCAACATTATCAAAATGTCCATACTACCCAAAGCAATATATAATTTTAATGCACTCCCTATTAAAGTTCCACTGTCATATTTTAAAGATCTTGAAAAAACAATACTTTGTTTTATATGGAATCAGAAAAAACCTCGAATAGCCAAGACATTACTCAGAAATAAAAACAAAACAGGAGGAATCACACTACCAGACCTCAGACTTTACTACAAATCGATAGTGATCAAAACAGCATGGTATTGGCACAAAAACAGAGAAGTAGATATCTGGAACAGGATAGAGAACCAAGAGATGAATCCAGCTACTTACCGCTATTTGATTTTTGACAAGCCAATTAAAAACATTCAGTGGGGAAAAGATTCCCTATTTAACAAATGGTGCTGGGTGAACTGGCTGGCAACCTGCAGAAGACTGAAATTGTACCCACACCTTTCACCATTAACTAAGATAGACTCTCATTGGATTAAAGATTTAAACTTAAAACATGAAACTATAAAAATACTAGAGGAGAATGCAGGGAAAACCCTTGAAGAAATTGGTCTGGGTGAGTATTTCATGAGGAGAACCCCCCCGGGCAATTGAAGCAGCTTCAAAAATACACTACTGGGACTTGATCAAACTAAAAAGCTTCTGCACAGCTAAGAACACAGTAAGTAAAGCAAACAAACAGCCCTGAGAATGGGAGAAGATATTTGCAGGGTGTATCTCTGACAAAGGTTTAATAACCAGAATCCACAGAGAACTCAAACGCATCAGCAAGAAAAAAACAAGGGATCCCATTGCAGGCTGGGCAAGGGATTTGAAGAGAAACTTCTCTGAAGAAGACAGGCGCACGGCCTTCAGACATATGAAAAAATGCTCATCATCTTTAATCATCAGAGAAATGCAAATCAAAACTACTTTGAGATATCATCTAACTCCAGTAAGACTAGCCTATATCACAAAATCTCAAGACCAGAGATGTTGGCGTGGATGTGGAGAAAAGGGAACATATCTGCACTGCTGGTGGGAATGCAAATTAATACATTCCTTTTGGAAAGATATATGGAGAACACACAGAGATCTAAAGATTGATCTGCCATTCAATCCTGTAATCCCTCTGCTGGGCATATACCCAGAAGACCAAAAATCACAATATAACAAAGATATTTGTACCAGAATGTTTATTGCAGCCCAATTCATAATTGCTAAGTCATGGAAAAAGCCCAAGTGCCCATCGATCCACGAATGGATTAATAAATTGTGGTATATGTACACCATGGAATACTATGCAGCCTTAAAGAAAGATGGAGACTTTACCTCTTTCATGTTTACATGGATGGAGCTGGAACATATTCTTCTTAGTGAAGTATCTCAAGAATGGAAGAAAAAGTACCCAATGTACAGAGCCCTACTATGAAACTAATTTGGGGCTCTCACATGAAAGCTATAACCCAGTTGCAACCTAACAGTAGGGGGAAGTGGGAAAGGGAGGGGGTGGTGGTGGGTAGAGGGAGGGGGATCGGTGGGATCATACCTGTGGTGCATCTTACAGGGGTATTTGCGAAACTTGGTAAATGTAGAATGTAAATGTTTTGGCACAGTAACTGAGATAACGCCGGAAAGGCTATGTTGACCATTGTGATAAAAATGTGTCAAATCGTCTATGAAGCGACTGTATGATGCCCCATGATCATATCAATGTATACAGTTATGATTTAATAAAAAAAATAAATAAAAAAAATCAAATAGTCTTGGACAAGTCACTTGAACTCCTTGTATTCCTGAGTGCTCATTTATAGCATGGTGAAAATGACATCTACCTTGCTGATCTTTGAGAGACATTCTGAGAGCTGTATACAGAAGAGGCTTGTTGATGTGAAACCCAGCATTAACTGGGTGAACCACATGCTTCATGGCATTACCCGTATTTTCTACCCATGCTACGGTAGTCCCCACTGCGTGAGCATCGACTCAAGCCCCTATAACTGTCACCTTCTCTTTGCGTCCCATCCCTATTGTTTCCAGATCTTATCCAAAATTTCCTTCAGAATGCATATCCTTTTTTAGCCACCGGAGTCCAGGTCCTGGAGTCAAAGCCGATTGACACTATTGAAATCGGCTTTGGGGGAACTTCCCTGCCTCTTCCATCTGCCTTCCATCCCATGCTCCCTGCTCTCCGCCGACACTGTAAATTGTTGGCTAACAGTTGCCCTCCTTCCCAGGGCAATCTCATCCTCTTTTGGCTCTGATTCATGAACTGGATGGTTCTAGAATTTACTTACAGTCTCCCACCATGTCTCAGGTTTTTCTATTTCTATGGCTTTAATCAACCACTTGAATTTGAAATAATTTCCCCCCTTTATCCTCCTATCAAAAATTCTCCAATGTTTCTTGTTACTTCTGCCTACTGTAATTCCTCACTCACTGAGCACCAAAATGCTCGGGCCATGTGCTATTACTCATCTCCTTATATGTTCACGTCTTGTTTCCCAGTAAGACCCTTGTTGGGTAATCTTCAGTCCTGAGCACAGTACACTGATTATTCAGAAGGTGACTTATTCTGGGAACTTGTAAGTTCCTATAAATATCTGCAGTATGAACAGGGTTCTTGACAAAGGAAGATCCAGTGCTAAACAGTCCAGGTTTGAATCCCAGATCTTCTATTTGCTGTGTGATCTTGGATAAATTACTTACCATTTCTGAGCCTAGTTGTACCAGCTTTAAAATGGTTATACTAATAGCTACAATATGGGATTTCTCTGAGAATTAGAAAAACTTACCCAGACTGTTCATAGGAGTAAATGCTCACCAAGTTATAGCCATTATTATGTAACTATTGCTGGTATTATCATAAAATAATTGTCATTTACCATCAGGGTGAACTTTAGAACTTACTTCTGAGCTCAATATCCCCACTGTTAGATTTAGGGAGTTGAACTAAATCAGTGTTCTTCAAATGCTTTAAAAATATGTCACTTTCACATCTTTTTAAAAACTTCACATTTTTTTCTTTATTGTCTTTAAAATAAAAAAATGATTCCAATATGGCATTAAAGAAGATAGGCAATTATTGAGGCAAAGTAATCATTTTCAACCTATAACCCAAGGGCATAACTCAGGGAAGTAGGCATTTTCTCCCATCTTTTCCAGATCTAATGTCTGGTTTAATTCTGTGAGTTTTGAGGGGTAGAGAAGCTCACCTATGCCTACTTTTTCCTTCATGAAATAATACAAGATTTTGGTTGCTTGGTGTCCTTTTTTCTCCCGCAAATCTCCTTATACATGAATTTGTATTTCCATAATTTAAATGCAGTTTGGGTGCATGGAGTTTCCTTGCACTGGTCACTCCCTTGCTCTGAGAATTAGCACACATGTAGCCGTCACAGCCCCCTTCTCAGAGCATGCTGTCTAGACCCCACCTCACTTCAAGTTTGAAGCAGTCAAACTGTTGGCTCTGGAGGATGGGAGAATTTACACATGGTAAATACTACTGATTTTCATGGCTTGGAGATTAATTTAGAAAGAAGAATCTGTTATTAGGATGAAGGTGGTGTGCGATGATGGAGGAAGGAAGAAGTGGGAATCGATAGCCGGGAGCCACCGATAATGTACTGCCGTCACTATCATTTTGACAGGTTTACAATCAAATCTATTGATCTTTCATCAGCCTTTTCAGTTGGCCTCAGAAGGTGAGGCTTCTGGGTTTTGAAAAATAAAGGGTTTGCTAACAGATATTTTCGCTGTAGCTTTTGCACCCAGGAAAGAGGCTTGAGATCTGCTGAGTCAGCCTTCAACTTCTGCTGTACGTTTGTGCATTGTGGCTTCGGCTGGGTGGTCAGGAAAGGAAATCTTGCAGAGGGAGGCATTTCTTGGGTCCAAGGAAGGCATCTTGGTTGAAAGGAACGGTGTTGCTTAGAGCATGGGACTTTCCCAAAGCAACAGAGTCTGAGTAGGGAAGGGGCAGATACTCAGGACATACCTAAGGACTTTGGAGGACAGGTGGGAAGTAGGGTACTCACGTGCTGATGCCTTACTGGTATCATCTCATTTATGTCCTGTCATCTCCAAATTACAAAGAATTGAAATTCACAGAGTGTAAGTAACTTTTTGTAGGGTAAACACACCTAGGAAATACAGTTGGGATTTAAATGCCAGACTGAAATCATCTCCATTTTCCCCTTGATGTTTTAGTTTATTCACTCATTAAGTCTCAGTAATGGGTGCTTAAGTTGCCTGGCACACCAACCTAGGGATGTGGATGGATCAGAAAAGCCTTGAATCATTGGCCTTTTTCCTGAAGTGGCCTGTAACTCTCCTTCCTTATCCCTGATCCTAGTGACTTACATTTGCAGTTCCTGCGACAGGTGGTCTAGCTGGAGTCAGTGCTCTGTGCCATCGGTAGATACTGATGGTTCTTGATCTTGACCCACACAGACACACAGTGATGGCAAAAACATTCATGGATCCAGCCCGCGTACATTCCTGCTAGGCGCGAATAGGCATTCTCTGCCAATTTGATATTCCTGTCTTAGTTATTTTTCCTTGTAAACCTAAATGTGTATTTTGAAATGAATCGTTCTATTTGAACATTTCCCTGTCCTGTTGAATTTTCACAATTCAAATTTGGATAGATTGCTAACGTTCAGAAATAGCTGGGAGAACCCAGGTCTCAGCCTTAGGATATGTACTATTTCCACATTGCTGGAATGAAGGGTACTGAACTTGGGTCCCAGGGAATGAGTTGAATCAGTTCTAGTCTTGTTTTCTACATTTATTTCTATATTCATTCCCCTTTCTGAATCTCAAATGAGAAGGCCACATAAAATATTTTTAGGAATTCACACATAACCATGATAAAAATAATCTAGGTCTACCTACCTCAGGTAAACGATGAGCCTGCCAGGCTCAGAAAAGACGCTTGATAACAGGTGTGACATTAAGCAAGTCAGTGTTTGGTTAACTTGTTGTCTGTCAGCAGAAAAGCAAGAGCAGGAGCTGAAAGTTTAAGAAAAGTCAGGCAAAGGAATGTTATAATTGAGGAAATTCTATTCAATTCCCCCCCCCCATGAGTGCCGGGAAAAGACCTTGTGGGTATGTTTATAGAATAGAATATGATACTGTATGCAGAAGTAGCTAATTTATTGCTTGACACATAGTAGGATTTTCCGAAGGGTTATCCCATTTGACTCTAGTGGAGGTTCATCACTGTTTATCTCTGAATTCCTCAGGAACATGTGTCATTTGAGAACCAATGGATAAGGGGCATCTTTAGATCTCTGCCGGAACTGACAGTCTCTGAGTCATGGACTGGTTCTTTCTAGGGAAATGAACCCTGACTCTTGGGATTCAGGAGTAGGCCTAGGAGTTGGGGGTTGATTTGAAGATGTGAATGGAACACACTGGGCATGCCATTCTCATGGTTTTACACATCAAGACCTTGCTTCAGCCTATTGATTATGTAAAGACAATTCTCTTTGACATTTCAAATTCTATGACGTCTGCTGATTATAGGCAATGCCATCTGTCAGCTTTGTAGGCAGCTCTTCAATCTGTATCAGATTACTTAAAGAGGGGGCAAATCCCCAGAAATCCAGCAACTTTGCATTGAGATAAACATAGATGTATTCCAACAGACAGTCATCTTGCTAGGCACTGGAATGATGAAAAGTTTAAGATTAGCAGACTTATCCTCAAGTCAGTAAAACCTGGTGGTAGATACTCACGTGAAGATATGAGTACATTTACTGAAGGTAGCAATTCTCATGCAGGCGCAAAATGCACAGGGAAGGATAAGCTTATTTTGACATGGGAAAAGCAGTGGTGTCTTCTCAGGTTGAAGCTTTAATTGCCAGTTTTGACCCTGTCCCTACCAGGAAGGTTGTGGATACGTGTGTTGAGGTGGAGACTGCCTGGACTGGGCTGCCCTGGACAGTTAGCAGACTCGCCAGCCAACCCACCCAGGGCATTTAGCATGAGTGGGGAATGAATCTGGGTTCCACTGAGCCACTTAGACTTTGGGAACTGGCTCAGCCAGGAGCGGGTCTGGTCATTATGGTTTTCAAGGAGCTCCTTCCACCTTTGTAAGACACGCCAGGCTCTGAAAGGGAAGAAGGCTCCTTCTCCAATCTCCCGCCTTCTCACCACTTACCAACTTAGATTCTGAATCTTTGGATGTGACTCATTCAGAGTTATAATCCTCTGTGTCCATTACATCCTGCCCCTGACAAAGGATCTTATTGTTCATCCACCGTTTCCATCTTCCTCTCACTCTTCTCAGAGAGCCTTTATTTTTGGCTTTCCTCATACTTAGAATTTCATCTCTTTCTGGTTCTTGCCGTGCCTCCACAAGCCTCAGAGATAGGTGTCCTCCTGCGTGCCATGAGCCAGCCACGCAGCTGGCCACAGGGAGTAGCTGAGACCTCGGAGGGATTGAACCTGGCCGGGCCATGGTTAGCCCAAGACCCAGGCATGTATTAAATGGTTTCTGTCTCTTTAGAGTCAAGGATTCTGACTCAGAACATCTCCTGAGAGGACCCCAGTGCTATCAGGGAAGGAGAGCAATTAGGGCTGCTGCTTCGCTGGTAAGCAGAGCCAGGGCAGGTAGCTGGGAGGAGCCAGCGGTGGGAAACAGGAGGTTTTGCTGCTGTCTGGGGTCTTAGACAATCAACATGGTAGCTGATGGCTCAGCTTCCAAGTATGTGATGTGTGCTTCCTCCCATGTACGCACATTTGCACACAGTGGGTGACTGTGCAGGTGTACATCTGCATGTACAAACATTTTCTATGTGGGTGGACATGGGAATGTGTGTGCATGGCTGTGCAGCTGTGCATATATACATGTACATGTTTGGGGGAAAGTATTGCCTATCCTGAGAGTCAGCACTCAGCAAATATTTGTAGAGTGAATAAATTATTCCATTTATTCAGTACCATAAATATTTGTGGAATAGTTTGGTGATTAGACTCATAACAACTAATAATATTATTAAAAAAGAAAGAAAAGAACTTCCTCTAGAATATTTGTGAGAAGGAGGTTAGCCTCGGTATCTGCTCAGAAGTTGTCCAGGAGGCGGCTGCTGCTTTGTAGAAATTTAGATCCACCTTGGTCTTGCCAGTTTGAGCCTGTGCTGGCTTGCTCGTGTTCACTACCCAGAACTCGGGGCCACAGTTTTCTTTCTGTTAGACACTGCTTGCTCCCACACTGACCTCGTTAGAGGTATCTTGTGTAGAATATCATCTTTCCCCTACTGCTTATACAATTCTACTCATACAAACCTGCTGGGCAAAGACTTTTGACTGTCACCAACAGGTAAAAAATATACATTTCCCAAAGCTTAAGTTGCTCTATCAAAACCAGCATCACATGGACCTTCTGTAGCAGAGTCCAGGGCAGGTGTTTGCAATACGAAGTTAATGCCCTCATTCTTCTTGGGGTCTTCTGATACCCCGGAGATAAACTTCGGACTCAACTCAGCTCCTTGCAACATGTGTGCACATCAAACCCAGGATAGATAATAATTCTCAGAGACAAAGTGTAATTAAATATAAGAGGAAAACTTTCCTAAGTGTGTGATCTACAAGGACTGTTCTTGACTCCAGGGGGTAGTATTTACATTATGAAGTACTTTTCATTCCCTTTCTGTCTTTTTCCCTTTTCCTGTCATTCATTGGTTCATAACAAGGTATCTACTTAAACCTGTAAAATACGGTGACAGCCTCAATCTAGACAGCTCTCCTTTATCTCCAATCACTTTCATTTAGCTGTGCAAAGACCAGGGGCAGACTTCCAGTATGCGGCTGTACCCTTGCACCAGATCTAAGTCTGAATCAGGGGTTCCTTTCCCTCTGTGACGGGAAAGGGAAGATTGCAGAGATGTATTTCCCCATCTTTGGGTAACAGTGGGGAACAGTGGAGAGCAGAAACACTTTTCCTATTATAATTGTAATTATTCTTAATTCATATAATGGATTGTAATTTACACAGAACTTTTACAACCCTCTGCACCTAAAAAATAAAATCTTTAAAAAATAACAAAGTGGTTTCACATACACTTGTTCACTTAATTAATTACTGGGACCCATACAGCCATAGCTCTCCCCAACGGAGCATAAGAAGATTCATCTAAGGCTCTTGAAGTCTTGTGGGATAGACAGTTGGGGGATAACGGCCTCTCTCATCCTTTTCTGAGGACAAGCACGTAATTTCTCATCAAGTTGTCTGCCCCTTTATTGGCAATTTTAAATTGACCTTATGGCTATGCCTCTCAATTATCTTGAATCTATACCCTGTTAAGATGCTAATAGGGAGAAAAAAATGTCATTACTTAGAGACGCAATCTCCCTGGTTCATTCTGGGCTGTGGTCTCCCTCACACTGCCTCTGAGCAGGAGGTTGGTATAAAGGGATGTGGCTGCTCTTCTTGTACTTCTTAGGAGGTCACAGGTTATATACGTAAAAGAAAGCATTTCTCACATTAAAAGGAGGCGTTAAGAATATTGAAATCATCTATGTTCCTTTTCCATGGCTCCATTAAGTAAAGCAGCAGCGATGTGGCGTGGTATGAAGAGGACTGTGGCAGGCCTCAGATACACAGAGAGCAGAAATGGAAAGGGTTTTATGAGCTTTATAAATTTTGTACCTTTATACATTGAATAAAGAACTGCATCTAAATTATGAGAATGTTCTTGAGAATGAGGCATGGGTTTTTAGAACGCTTAGTATCTGAGGATTTTTTAAATGGCAAAATAATAACTTGACTGGAATTTGTTTGTGTGGGTAAGTAGTAAAAATGACAAGGGGCATTCAGAGATGTTTTCATTGTATCCATTCATCATGGGGAACTTTAATACAGTCAGGATTTACTGAAAGAAGAACATACTCCTATATATTAAAGGCTGGGAGTGTTATAGCTTCAAATGTTCTTGGAAACTATCTGTGCAATGACACATGTTTCTCCAGAAATTCAGCTGAGATTACTGGCATTTCACTTGATAGAAGCGACTTCTGACTATTCTTTTTTGCAGATGATGACTTCCATGTTTCCTTTTCCTTTCTAAGTAGTACAGTTTATGGGTTAGTTATAACTCTGGATCATGACTGTGTGGGATTTTCCGAGGGTGAAGAAAGCCTCAATTGAATTGCCTGTGAGAGAGAAAGATCGGAAGCCTTTGCTTGGATAGCACAAGTCCTGTGCATGACATTGCCGCATCAAAGTAGCTCAGGCCTTAAACTGTGGAATTGTGAAAAGACCATCCAGTTTAAATTCAAAACAACAACAAAGAAGAAAAAAAATAAGGCAAAACAGCATGTGGGTTTGACTCTTGGCACTGTCATTAATTTTGTAGCCTTGGCAAGCCATAGTTTTCCTTGAGTCTCTGGGTTTTCAGTAGAAAACAAAGTAAATTTGGCCACTGCATCATTTGAAAATAATTAAGAGAATGAATATGCAAGTTCTTTATGTATTATAAATCATTATATGATTGCTAATCATACTCACATACTATTCGTGGAGGTCTTCCTGAGTATCAAATGGTGTTTTAAGCACTGTATTGGGATAAAAAGATGAAAATAGATATAGGTTCTGCTTTCAGGGAGCTTATGGTCTGTGATATTGTAATAGCAGTGGTTAGCATTTACAAGTCACTGTGTGCTTGAAATTGGGTGAAGCATAATTTTAAAAATAGATGAGAATAGGAAGGAACTGTACACAACAGGCTTTGGGTAGGCTAATTGTAAAAGCTGAGTTTGCGTCTAGACTTAATAGGCTCCTGGCCACGTTCAGTGGAACCTGGAGAAAGTGCAAAAGCCATAGTGTATGTAAGGGCCACACTCTTTCACTAAGGAGACTCTAGCAAGGATATGGCGTGTACTACCTGCTTTGGGGAAGGATCTTAATATCCTTATCATGAACATTTCAGAGCCCCATGGTGACTACATTCAGGTCTGCCTGGATGTAGTCAAACTGTGGCATGGTAAACAGAGCAAATGTGACCAGGGGAGCATTCGTATGCCTGGTCAAGCATTGTGCAGCCTGCAGGACCCAGAGGCAAAGATGGTCATATAGGGACGTGGTAAGTCTTGCACCTGTCAGCACAGAGGTTACAACAGCCTCTTAAAAATAATTTCTCATCTAGGAGTCTTTTGAAACTAGACATATTTATCTGGACGTCACAGAAGCTAGGATATGAGTTGAGATGGTATTGTTGAGTTGGCATGATTCAGTCTAATCTCTGGGGAAAAACGTGTTTGGGTGAGCATGTGTGAGGTATGGTAGGTGCCATTATTCATTTTAAAGGCTGCATCTAGACACTTAAAGTTACATGAAGCACATAGGGTCATGTCATTTGTGTGCCTGGGATTCCAGTGCAGGTATTGTTCTTAACCACCATATAAACACTTGCAATATGAGAGCACCCAGTCTGGTTTGGGAAGTTCTGTTGGGCATGTGACTTGCTTAAGCAAATATCAAAGAATGATGAGTCATTCTGCAGGAACAGAAATGGCCATCTCAGGGATAGGGACCCTTCTGGGCAGAGGCACTAAGCCAGCAGCAAACTGGTGTAGGACAAGAGAAGGTCAGCAGGACATCAAAGGGCGAGAGTCAGGCAGGTGGTGGTTTGGGGATTTATCAGAGGTTTTTAAGGAGGGCAGTGACAAATTCGGATTTTAAATTTAGAAAGATGAGCCCCTAGGACAATAATGGATTAAGACTTAAAGTGGGGAGACCCACAAGGCAGTTGAAGTCCTGGAGGGTGAATGAAGAGATGACTGATGCTCTGTAATCTTCTCCTTCTTGACATTTACATACTGTGGGAGCCAGAAGGTAGTGAGTATAAAATGTTTAAACAGAAACACTGAAGCTGTTACACAGAGGGAGGGTGTGACAGGAGAACATAGGAAGTGTGATGGATTTTGTTTTTGAACATTGGGAGATTCATTTGCAGTTTGGAATCAAGCGTGATGTTATTCTTTCTATCAGAAAGAACGTGATTGAGCATTGCACTCTTCCAGGGTGGCATGCGTGTACACACACACACACACACACACACACACACACACGCAGAGCACAGCGTCAGCACGCACAGAAAGAGACCAAACCTCCACAGCCTCTCTGAAATAAGTCTACGTGCTCCACCCTTTCGAAGATCATGTTGAAATAAATGTCCTAGACGACAATGCTATATTATGTTAACTTGAAACAACTACAGCTAGAAACAGAACTTTTTCTATCTATTTTTTCTTTCTATTATTTAAAAAAAAATAATTTCTCATCTAAGAGTCTTTTGAAACTAGACATATTTATCTAGACGTTACAGAAGCTAGGATATGAGTTGAGATGGAATTGTTGAGTTGGCATAATTCAGTCTAATCTCTGGGGGAAAACGTGTTTGGGTGAGCACGTTAAATTTCTCTTAAAGTGAAATCACAGTTCCAGAATAAGTTGTATGGGACAAAAATGGTGTATGTGACATAGATGATCACCTACAGCATCTGCACCATGAAAGGAGAGAATTTATTTTTTAGTTAAGGGTTACCAACCTAATATAGGAGTATTTATAGTTTATCAATACTAGTTTTAGTATTAAGACCACAATATAATCTCAATTAGCTGGAAGCCTACCACCAGATATATCAAATATGGGTTTGTTTTTATGAATTAACTCATTTAAAAAATAATGCCATCATTAATAATTGAAATATCTGTAATGCTTACAAGTAACTTGTTGATAATGCTCATTGCATGATAAGGGGAGCGTTCACTAGCAATCCATCAATCACAGACCAGCACAGCTCAATTCACTGACAATCCATCACTTACCTGGATTCACTGACAACTTACTGAGTGGTTAATTTATATACTGTGGAATAACCAATTGGCCTGACTCCAATTCTGCAAAAACAAACAAACAAAAAAGATCATTACAGCAGTTTCCTGAATGAGTCACTTACCTAATAGTTCACCCAAATTTTATTGGTATAAACCACTTAGAAAGTTTACAACAATTATTTAGGTTTTACTGAGGCTGGCCCAGTATTCTGTGCATTTTTTTGCATTATATTTTTGTAATTTTTTTTTTTTTTTTGGCTGGGGCTGGGTTTGAACCTACCACCTCCTGCATATGGGGACAGTGCCCTACTCTTTTGAGCCACAGGTGCCGCCCATATTTTTGTAAATTTTGAGTTTCATTTTAATGTATAGCATGCATTTCAAGGATTTTATAAATGAATGGGTAGACTCTTCTGCAAGCACATGTTAAGTCCCATCGTCTGCCTTTCCTACTTCCTTTAGATATCCTTTTGTGAGGAAGAGAGAGCAGGGAGTTCTATACACCAGGATTTTGTGCGTGAGAATGACATTGCACAAGTGATGTCAGACACTCATATTAGGCATGCAGCCCTCAGACATATGCATGCCCATGACCCTGAAGACACGGACGCTATTCTTTATTCTTGGATAAACTTTGCAGATTGTTCATGATATAGAGTAAAGCAGCACTTATTTCTCATTGCAAATGACCTCTACTAATCAGGATACTCACTAATGTGTAGTGTCTGTTTCCATTGGTATTGTACGATTTATGAATCATTGAAAAATAAAGAGGAGTTAAGTTACTTCTCTATGGTCTATTTCTTTTCTTTTCTTTCTTTTTTTTTTTTTTTTTTGAGACAGAGTCTCACTTTGTCACTCTTGTTAGAGTGCTATGGCATTATGGCTCCCAGCAACTTCAACTCCTGGGCTTAAGCGATTCTCTTGCCTCAGCTTCCCAACTAAGTGGGACTAACGGCACCTGCCACAATGCCCAGCTATTTTTAGAGACGAGGTCTTGCTCTGGCTCAGGCTGGTCTCAAACCTGTGAGCTCAAGCAATCCACCCGTCTCAGCCTCCCAAGTGTTAGGATTACAGGTGTGAGCCACCGTGCCCGGCCTATGACCTATTTCTTATACACAGTCTATGTTATTATAATATATATTTTGCCAGCTCCACTGAGCAAATCAAGTCTGTGTAGATACCTGTTGTCCTGACTGTGTATGTGTTTGTGTCAGTGTGTATTTGTGTACTGATGTGGTGGGTTGCTTTGCAATATGTTCAGGTAAATGAGTAGAAGATTCCCCGTCCTTAGTGTACTCTTTTTCTCTCAATCATGAAAGCAACTCAGTAAATCAATGAAGTAGAATGAAATGGCAGTAACCTGGATTGAAAATAATATGAATGAAAAAAAATCTACCCTGTCTTTTATAAAATATTTAACACTTATGACTTACCCGATAGGTAAATGCAAAATATATAAGAAATGGCAATCCAAAATTATACTTAATGATCTATGCTGTGCTATGATTTTAATAATTAGTTAACAGTTTTTTTTTTGTTAGCAAATCACTAATTTAACAAATTGGTCATTTTATAAATCACTAAGCCAGAGACTGCTGGTGGATTAGTTGACTTGGAGATTTTGCTGAATGATCTCTATAGCAATGTCACTGTGGTCTTGCAGGTAACAATTTACTAGGTTGATGTGCATTAGTAGATAATAACTGCTTGAAAGCATTTCATGATGCCATGGATTTGAAATTTATGTGTGTTTCATAAAAGAATTAAGAAATAAAAAGGGCAAAAAACCAGCATATACATTAGGAAAACAGAACTTATTCATAAATTTTTAGCTTCTGCCCATGTCTCATTGGCCAGAATTATGACAGATAATTAATTTTAGCTGCAAGAGAGACTGGGAAATGGAGCTTTTGGCTTGTCCCATTCCTCTCTCAATCTACCTGAGTTCTGATTGGTTTTCCCCAGGAAGAAGGAGCGATCGGACGTTGGAGAAACAATGAAGAGTGTATCTCTGCCAGAACTGAAGTTTTGCTGGCTCACTGTCGTTTTTTTGCTTAATTTTTAATTCATTAGTCTGCTGGTTTATCTGTTCTAATTTAAGTGCTTGCTCCACCCCTCACCCCCCGAGTTTTATTGTACTTGGAATCATAGCAGTTCTGAGTAGAAGGAACAGGGATCATCTCATTCCACCCATTTATTTCAATGATGAGAAAACTGAGGCTCAAAACTGCAGTTTCTTGGCCAATGCCACACAAAGAGGTGTAGAATCCAGGAGCACAAACGCAGTGCCGTCCACACCCCAGAGCAATGCTGCCTCCAGAGAAGGAGGGGGGATCAAGTGGGCAAATTTTCACTTTTATGTTTCCTAAACAAAAAACTCGGTTACCAATTGCTTTTAATTTTAATTTGTTTTCATTGCTATTGTGGCTAACAAGCCAAGCATAATTGTAACACATTACCAGTTTTTTTTTTTTTTAATTAAACTTCCTACACACTTTATTATAGAATTGTGGGGTTCTAGAATGGGACGCACATCTCCTAGGACTTCTCTTCACTGGTTAATCAGAAAGATTAAAGGCCAAAATGTAAGAATAACCTCACAGAACACCACCATTACCTCAAATCAGATCTGTATTTTCCTGCTATTTTTTGGGAACAACTTTCTAAGATTGCTACATTAAAGGGTGTGGGATGTAGCAGGAAGGTTCTGAATAAGTGCCAGGAAGTGTGGTCCCTTTCAGTCTCTTCCCTGAAATGAGTAACCATGTCCAGGCCATAGAAGGTAGGCTGGAAATTATAATCTCCGCTCTGGTTGTGCGTGGGAATAATTGAAGAGTATTTGGAATGATTGATGTCTCAACAGTTGAGATTCTGTTGATCTTCAATGTGAGGCATAGGCATGGATGATTTTGTGAAGCTCCCTAGGTGATATTTCTATGTCACCAGAACAGATGTCCCTAGGCTGGAATGAACGCCAGTATTGCTATTCACAGTGTGGCCCACTGACTGACCAGCAGCGTGGCAAAGCTTGAAATCTTGTAAGAAATGTAACTTTTTGTGTTATTCAAAAGGCTGGTTCCTGTTCCATCTCCCTTAGAAGCATCTGGGTGGGCTCATTAGCCCTGAAGAATCCTTGGTCCCACCTTAGCTGGAATCTCTGGCAGGAGGTAGTGGGGTGAGGCCTGGGATCCTATAAGCTTCCTAACATCCTGGGGAAATTCTGAAAAACCAAGTGTAAGAACCACCTTGTAGGGTGATGTCCTCTGTCTCTATAGAGAGCAAATCTAAGCCTCAGAAGGGCTCTGCTCTGTAGATTGCACAGGCAAAGGCTCTGGAACTGTTACCACAGCCACCAAAGAGCTTCTGAGGAAGGTCACATCATTAGATGCCACCAGGTCTAATGACACTGTATCTCCTTGGAATGGCCCTGGAACCTTTATTCTGAAATGATCGTGTAGCTGGTCCTGATGCTCTGTGAGGCTTCGGACGTTCACTCTGTGCTTCAGTTGAAATCAGACTGGAATGTTTTAGAAGGCTGCCATCATCACAGAGAATAGCATGTAACTGGGTGATGTGACACCTGCAGGGTGGGCCTAAGGGCTGCCTCTCTGCCTGACTTCCCTGCTGCTCCTGTGGAAAGATATGGTTCTCTTAAACAATGGGAATGCCCTAAAGCACATCTCAACTCCTTGAAGTCCTAAGGGCAGACTGTAAGGATACGGCCACCAAAACCCCTTTTTTCTCTCTAAGGTCCTTCTGTTCATCCGATCCTCCCACTTTAGGAGACACCAGGCTGCATCGGACTATGGGGATAGCACCTGAGATGACAGTGCCCTTGTCCAGTAGGCCCAGCTGCAGGGTTAGAGAACACAGAAATAATAAGCCCTCACATTGACAGCACTTTTCCATTCACCAAGCACATTCACATCTTATCTCATTAATCTTCACAACAAACCCGTGAGGTAGATGTCATTATCCGCATGTCACAGACATGAGATTGACTCTGAGAGAGATAAAGTGCTCCACTCGATTCCAGGCGATGGATCACGGTGCTAGCAGGTGCCCATGGTTCCGGATCCATGCTGGCTGCTTCCTGCTCTGTGCACAGTGGCCCTGGGGAGCAGGTGCTGGCTGCTCCTTCTCAGATGCCAGAACTCAACCCGGAAGCAGTGAGCCTGAAGTCGCACAGTCAGTAAGTGGTGAAGCCAGAGTTCAGTGAAGTTCTCTCCAATTCTAAGACCAACTTCTGTTTTTATTTCATTTTCCTTGAAGGATTACATCATAAGGTGTATTTCTTTAGTGTTTTTGACAAGAACCTATGCTAAGAAATCATCATGGTTCCTTGGCCAGGAGCAGTGCTCAACTTGTAATCCTGGCACTCTGGGAGGCTGAGGTGGGTGAATTTCTTGAGCTCAGGAGTTCAAGACCAGCCTGAGAAAGAGCATGACCTTATCTCTACTAAAAACAGAAAAACTAGCCAGGTGTTGGCAGGCACCTGTAGTCGCGGCTACTCAGGGAGGCTGAGGAAGAGGATTGCTCAAGCCCAAGAGTTTGAGGTTGCTGTGACCTAAGTTGAGGCCGGGACACTCTACCCAGGACAACAGAGGGAGACTCTGTCAAAAAATATACAAAAGAAATCAGCATGGTTAAAAACCACACATGCATCCCTATATTCACATATAAACTGTCTGCACACACCGCACACACAAACCAATGGCTTTTTGAAGCAGAACTCTGTTTGGTATCTTAGCCTTGCATTTGCAAGGTGCTGGCCATCGCCCATTACACTTGTTTCATCCTCCCCTGCAGGGTCATGACTTACGGTTTGAAAATGACTCTTTGGAGTGCTGAAACAAATAATGGCTTGTAGTATTAACCTCTACATCTTCTACTAGGTCAAAACCACAAGTGAAGAGACTGAAACAAATTTGGTGGGGGTCCTTGACCAGCTTGGTCACCGCTGCCCAATTTTCCCAATTTTGTGTGGCCCCCGGGGCAGGCCTCTGGCTCCCGGCTGGCTGGAGAGCCGGCGGCAGCACAGGGGATCCAGGATAATGAGCACATTCTTCACTGCTCACCCTTCCCCGATGACTGTGAACAGTAATAAAAATGTGAGCAAACAGGGAGAGTTTAGTGTGTTTATTGCTGCTATTGAGAAAATAATGTGATAATAAACAGGGCCAGTAATGGAAATTGCTTCTAAGAATAAAATTATGTTATTATGAGTTACAGGCAGCCATCGGGAAGTGTTTTGTCTCTCCAAGTGGGATCTGCCTTGGCTGGCGGGTGCTGCGGGCCTCCCACCTGCGGCTGCTTCTTCCAATTTGAACTTTTAGCCTCATTGGCTTCTTGGCTTTGCTGATCTTTGGGAAACTGGACAGCCCGGGCAGCTTTGTGTTTTAATTAGCGCATTTAGTCCCCTGGCTGGTGTGCTGAAGCCTGTTACCCTTCTACGCAGAGTCGCATTACACGTGGATGAAGAAACTCTCCCCTAGTCTGCGATGAAGGAATTAACCTGAATGAAGTTGAAATGGTCAATGTGGAGAAGAATCGCCTTTTGTATCAGCTGATCTTGTCATTAACACAGGTGCAAGGGTAAAGTGAAGCTCTGAGAGCTTAGCTCCTGTACTAATTAGAAAGAAAATGACAGAAACCATGTCAGGCTTGAGTGGCTGAGTTGGCTTTGATGATGCCCAGACATTTTCAGGCTAAGCACAAAGACCTCTTTAACCTTTTACCCTTTCCTTCACACTTTGTGTGTGATTTTACCTTACCCTACTCCCCCTTTTTTGTTGTTTTTTGACATGTTTTCTCGCATTCTCCTTTCTATAGGGCAGCGGTTCTCTTAACTGTGTTAAAGGGTCGCGGCATTAGGAAGGTTGAGAACCACTGCTATAGGGAATCTTTCCACTGCTAGTTTCACCTGTCAAAATCTTTCTCATTCCTCAGTGTCCCTCCCAGCAGTGATGTCTACAGGAAGCCACACCGCCATGGAGCTCTTCCTTCCATATGTCACCCTCATGTACCAATGAGACCATGTTAGAGAATTTGTCAGTCTCCTGAGCATTAAGCTGAGTCACATCCCTTGTTAGGTTGGAAGCTCATCAGTTCAAACTCTGGTCCTGTTATGGAGGCTGGCCCAGGCTACGTCAGTAGCCAGAGAGGGTCAGGATGGGGCAGTGGATCTAAATCAAGTGTAATTAACTAGAAGATGCTCATTATGTGTGATGCTGCCGGGGACGGGGCAAGACAAGAGAGGCACCCAGCATGCAAAGGCTAAAGAAACAGCACAGCTCTGAGACTGTGTGTCTGCTTCAGTTTTGTCCTAGGCACCTCTCTTGCCTGACCCTAGTCCTGGACTTGGAGAGTAAACTGGGGAAAGTATGGAGGTCTCTCCCGAGGGGGCATTTGGTGGGTTCCTTTTGTAATGACAGCTTAGTCTTCAACTGTCAGGATTCTTATAACCAATAGAAGAGGGCCCCCTCCCCTGTGCCATTGCTCTCTTAAGGGCTGTAATTCTGCCCATCTTATCCCAATCTGGTGGAGGTGGGTGGTTCAGCAGGCAGGATCCAGGTTCAGCAGGACTTTTTTCCTAGTGAAATGGAAATGCTTCACAGTTGATGACCAGGAGGGCAACATGACTTGATTTACATTTTCAAAACTTGCTAGGGCTGGGTGATGCTTGTGGCTCAAGGAGTAGGGTGCTGGCCCTATATACGAGAGGGGCCAAACACCAGCCCAGGCCAAAAATTGCAAAAAAAAACTTGCTAGGGCTTATGTGCAGACCGGATTGTTAATGACTCAGAATTCTGCATAGGATCCCCCAACACACACACACACACACACACACACACACACACACACACACACACACTAACTAGACAAAGTCCAAATGTTTGTAACATACAGAATGCACAGTGGACTTCTGTAAAGAAAAGTTTTATTTGGATATCTTTATTTATAGATTTTTTTGTATCTTTGTCTTGGCTAGAATCTTCCCTTTAGTAACAAAAAAATAGATCTTGCTTTTGGTTTGGAGCAAATATTTATAGTACTTTTAATAATAGCTGTAAATTATTATTTTTTTTTGTCTTTTTATCTTAGTTTGTCTTCAAATTCCTGATACCTCCCTGCTGTTTTATGTCCACACAATATATGTTTGGCTTTTCACTGTGACCTTTTCCAAGCAAATTGAATATAAGGTAGGTGATTGTAGGAGCAGTAATCATTTCTTTGGATCGGTCGCAGAGAACATGTTATTTACCAATGTTCAGTTTTATCTGGTGTTTGGAATAGCAAACATCTTTGGGGACAAGAATGAATTTTCACAGACCTTGAAAGTTATCTAGTATAAAAGACTCTCTTAGTAAATATAATCTCTGGCTCTTAACCATAGTCACCAGTGAGGAGTCAGCAAAGATGGTCTCAGATGCTCAGGAGAAAATGTTCCCTTTTCATAATAACTTTCTGTAGACACCCATTCCCTCAACTCACATCCAATCTTTTATTCTGTCTCCTGTAGTTCAAGAAGTGGGTTTAGCAAAGCAAAGATGAGGTGTTTGGGGGTAAGGTAGATGTGAGGGGAAAAATTGGTGCGTGTGTGTGTTCATTTCTGCATATAACAGGGATGAGTTTATGAAGAGGTGATGCCTTCACTGTAAATTAGTGGTTCTTTAACCAAGTTGACAAGCTTCCCTGGACAAGTGGTTGATAGCCCAGTCCCAAATGGAAAGTGGTTGAATTGGGTCCCCCTAAATCCCTGTGTTGAGGTCCTGGCTTTCAGAACCTCAGAGGTGACCTGGTTTGCAAACAGGGTTTTTGCAGATATCATTAGTTAAGCTAGGATGAAGTTTTCCTGGATTGGGGGCAGCAGATTCTTCCTCACAGCCTTGGGAGGAAGTGAGGCTGCCAGCACCTTGACCTCAGGCTTCTAGCATCCATAACCCTGAGACAAAGTGTTGTTGTTTAAGCCATGTGCTTTATAACACTCTGTTACAGCAGCCCCAGAAAACCCATACCTGGCGCACAGTTTGGGAGGTGAGAGCTGATGTCTGGACTTCATTGGCTTCTGAGGACTAAGTTGGGGAACACAGTTCCTTCTGCCCTGGCAGCCTCCCTGGGCAGCTGTGGACACCCTCACTGACCTCCTCAGCATGTTTTCAGGGGTCTTGTGGGATGTGTGCACACGTTGCAACACCAAATGAGTCGGTCAAGATGGGATCATTCACTTACTTAAATAGACATCTGTTAACATTCCTCTGGTTACAAAAAGCAAATGCTGATGTAACGTCCTACTACATAATGCCACACACAAAAAGCCAGAGGCACAGTTGTATTCTCAGCCCGGTCTTACACCGACCACACACAGCCCAGAGGTGGTTAAAGATCATAGTGTTTCTAATTTCAAAAAATTAGAATGTATTCTTTTTTTTTTTTATTGTTGGGGATTCATTGAGGGTACAATAAGCCAGTTACACTGATTGCAATTGTTAGGTAAAGTCCCTCTTGCAATCATGTCTTGCCCCCTTAAAGTGTGACACACACCAAGGCCCCACCCCCTCCCTCCGTCCCTCTTTAAATCTATGTTTTCTGTATTGCTGCTTAACTAAGGAGAAACTGCTATTCATTCTAAAATATCCACAGCACTCAGTATCCCTTCTGACAACAGGTCCCACCAGGCTGGGTTTTGTTTCCTGTAGAACTCAGTAAGCAATGGCGAGAACCTTCTTCCCAGACAGGCCCAGTGTATATATAGAAACCAAAGGCTGGAGGGAGCTTTTAATTTTTCTTCTGGCCAATCTGACCTCGGAGACCAGGCTGCTTGTCTGACAGCACTGGCTTTGCTATAGTTAGCGTTGAGGACTCGTTTTTATTATAAGTCTGTGTCTTAGCAACCTTTAGCGTTCTTCAAATCACCCTTTGGGCTGAAATTTATCAGGCTTGTTCTGAGCCCAAATGTGATTTTTTTTTTCTCCTAAAAGTTTGGTAAATTTCTGCTCAGTCATTTTTATACTGTTGAAGCATGAAGCATAGTTATGCTCTGAAAATTGTTTAGATGCCTTCCACCCACCTCCAGCCACATACCAGAAGCTAGTTTTTTTAAAGTAAAAAATTTCCACAGCCTCTTCTAACTGCAAGAACTACTGTGTCACAGTGGGAGCTCTTTTTCCTTGGCGGAAGCAGCCTGGGAGAAGGAGCATGGGCTGGTAAGAAGGCAGACTTGAGTTTAAATCCCACTTTTCCAATCCCTCTGTGTGTGACCTTGCCCAAGATGTTGAACCTTTTAAAGCTTTGTTTTACTCATTTATAAAATGGCATAATAACACCTTTCACATTTATGGTGAAGAGGGAAGTCGATGATGTGTATAAGATAACTGGGGGTATGACATAGACTGCTGGATTTCAAATCTGGGTGCCTGGAGAGCTGTTTTTTTTTTTTAGTAGTTTAATTTTTTTAAAGCAGTTTAGGTTCACAACAAAATTAGGGGTTCCCCATGTACTTCCTGCCCCCACACATCAGCCTCTTCCATTATCAACAACCCCACCAGATGGACTTGTGTGCCAATGGATGGACCTTCAGAGGCACATCCTTACCCAGAGTTCATGGTTCACATTAAGGTTTGGGATTGATTGTGCATGTTCTGTGGATTTTGACAAATGTTTATGGCCTATGTCACCACTACACTGGTGCCACTACACTGTGTGATACCAGTGTAATGTCACACAGAATCTTTTTACTGCCCTAAAAATCCCCCATGACCCACTTATTCAACTCTCCAACCCCTGGCAACCATTGAATTTTTTATTATCTCCATAGTTATACTTTTTCCAGACTGTGGTATGGTTCGAATCATACAGTATGTAGCCTTTTGAAAAAAAGATACACTATTTATTTATTTAGAGGCAGCATCTTGTTGTGCCACCCAGCCTTGAGCAGAAGGACCTGATCATAGTTCAGTGTAAGCTCAAACTGCTGGTCTCCAGGGAACCTCCTGGCTCAGCCTCCCCAGTAGCTGGAACTATGAACATGAGCCTTGGCTTTCTGATGTGCTGGGATTAGAGGTGTGAGTCTCCATTCTTGGCCCCAGATTGATGTCTTTCTCTTAGTCATGTGCATTTACATTTCTGCCGCGTCTTTTCAGGCTGGTTAGTTCCTTTCGTTTTGTGCTGAGTGATAATTCCGTAGTCAGGACACATCACAGTGTCTTTACACATTCACCTCCGGAAGTGAAGGATATCTTGGTTGCTTCAAAATTTCTGGAATGATGAATAAAGTTCCTATAAATATCCATGGGCAGGTTTTTATGTAGACATGCTTTTTCAATTTCTTTGGGTAAATTCTAAGAAGCGTGGTGGCTGGATTGCATGATAAGAGCACGCTTGGTTCTGTGAGAAACCGCCATACTGCTTTTCCCCGGATGTGCTAATTTGCGACCTCCTACCCCTGCACATCCTCACTGGCATCTGCTGCCACCAGAGCTCTCAATTTTAGCCGTTCTAGTCCACTTGGATTTGTATCTCACTGTTTCCCCAATTTGCATTCCCCAGATGTCATATGATGTGAAATGTCTCCTCATATGCTGATTTGCCATCTACATACTTGGGTGGAGTATCTACTAACGTCTTTGGTCCATTTTAAAATTCACTTGTTTTCTTATTACAGTGTTTTAAAAGTTCTTCGTATTTTTGGATAATTGTCTTTTATCAGATATGTCATTCACAAATATCTGCTCAGAATCTGTGGCTTATCTTTTCATTCTCTTGACAGTGTCTTTGGTGAAACAGAAATGTTTAATTTTAATTAAGTCTAGTTTATCAAGTCTTTTTTTTCATGGATTAGGACTTGGTACTTCATTTGAAAAGTCATTACCATACCCAAGGTCACCTAGATTTTTTCCTTATGTTATCTCACCAGGGGAGCTTTTAAAACAAAACTTCCCTTCATCCTAGACAAGATGAATTTGATTTCCTGGGTGGGGGGAGGGGTAAAGCTACCCATCTGAATAATTTGTACATGTCCCAAGTTTCTGAAGCTCCATGAGGGTTAAGAACTATTAAGTCTAACAAAGACTCATTGTGCTGAGTGAAAGAAGCCAAAAGATTCTGAGTGGAATATTCTCGAAACTGCAAAACTCTAGTGACAGAAATCAGATCAGTGGTTGTTAGGGCCAGGGAGTTGGGGAGAGGAGAATAATGCAAATTGGCACAGGGAAAGGTTTGGGGATGAAAATGTTTGTAAGTGGATTTGTCAATACTCATCCACCTGTGTGCCTCAAAAAATCCATTTTATTGTATGTAAATTATATCTCAATTAAAACTAAGAGCCAGTCAGACAGGTACTCCACGGCCACCGTTTTGATGATAATGGGGATCATGATGACGCAGCAGGAGGAAGGTAGCAGGTGTTTGGAAACAATTTTCGAAAGTTGTAATTTTGATGAAGACCAGCTTGAAGCTCTTGAGGCATTACAAGATAGATCACCATAAATCCATAACTTGAAATATGCACATTAAAATGAATGTTATTTGACACGCTTTTAGTTCCAGATGTTCAGGTAAGCATGTTGAATGGGGCTTGCTGACTCTTTGATTGTTAATGAAGAATAATTATCAGATAACTGGAAAAAGTGTTAACATGGAGGTGAACCCTGGGGATGGACAGGAGAGGAGTTATCCAAACTCTCTGAGGCATCTACGCAATCACAGAGAAGCAGAGACGTGAGGAATTCTTCCTCAACCCCTTTTCTTGGGGCTTAGAAGAACAGTGCTTTCTTTTACTCCTATTTATAAAAGAAGCTTTAAGAAGGTGAGATGCTTGAAGAGTAAAACATAGGGAGTGGAGATGAGCTAAGGCATCTGGGGGAGGTTTTCAGACTGAGACGGATCAGGGCTCTTGCTCCAGTGGGATCATTTAGTGTCCTGCTTTGCTGGACAATGGAACTTGCATTGCCTCTCAGCTTTAGTTAGTTTGGATTATGATTTTTTAGCACAGAACAGGCCAAAATATTCCCTGCCTCTTTTTGCAGTTGTGTAAATGTTGGCCCGTGATTTAAACCTTTGGAGTGTTAGATTCCTCATCTCAGAAATAAGCATGATGTTACCTACTCTGCAGGGTGGCTGAAAAATATAAACGTGAGGAAGCATCTAAAGTGCCTGGCACTGGGCCTGGGGCATGGTAACAATATTTTATATATAATGAGTCATATCATGTCTGAAGCACTGTTTCTCTTGGTTTACCTATATTATTAATTTAATTATTTCCACAGTTTCTATTGTCCCATTTTACTAACCAGAAAACTGAGGCATAGGGAGCTTGACAATTTGGCCAAGAGTGGACAGAAACAGTCCTCTAAATCAGGGGTCCTCAAACTACGGCCCGCGGGCCACATGAGGCAATGTGATTGTATTTGTTCCCCTTTTGTTTTTTTACTTCAAAATAAGATATGTTCAGTGTGCATAGGAATTTGTTCATAGTTTTTTTTTTTTTTTTTTTTTTTTTAACTATAGTCCAGCCTTCCAACGGTCTGAGGGACAGTGAACTAGCCCCCTGTTTAAAAAGTTTGAGGATCCCTGCATCTAAATCCTGATCTTAACCACTCAGCTCTACCATTACCAGTGCACTCAGTAGGCTTGCCATGATGGTGATAACGTGCAGGAAGCTAAATATCATTAATCAGTCCTGGAGTAGGATTGATTCAGCATGAATTGTTAGACACCATGCTAATTCGTGTATGTATGCGCGTAAGTATTTGGCAGAGGAAGGTTGCACAAATGAGGTGCAGTGAGGATCACAGCAAGGCATGGAAACCTAGGCTAGAGTCTCCATCTGTCCTTTCTAAGGCTGAAATTGGGCAGTACACTTGATCTTTTTGAGCCTTTATTTCATGTCTACAAAATAAAAAATATTTCTGTTTATCTCACCAAGGGTTTTTCAGGGTTAAATAAAATGATGAGTATAAATGTACCTAAGATTGTCCAAAATATGTAAGAGATTGGTATAATTTTTTTAGTATTAAAACATGAAGAAATTCTCAAGGGAAGCTTGCAGCCTAGCAAGGAGAAGAGAGATGACATTTCCAGCTTGGTCTTGCAATTTCTATTTGAATGCGGATGGTTCACAGCCATAACCCCCATCTCTGTCCTGCATTCTGTCCTGCAGAGTAAGGGAGAACTGTGCTCATTCTAAATTGAGAACCCTGGGAATGCAACCAAGTGGCCTGGAGCTTGGCCACCAAGGCCCAGTAGACTGCCCTGTGGCCAGCATGGTGCCTGGCCTTGAAGACCTGCCAGGGAAGGAGGAGACATAATTCCTGTTCTCAAGGGACTTTCTAACCTCCTGTGGGTGGCAAGACTACATTTCAGGGTGGTTAGGTGGGACTTATAGTTCATGTTTATATCTCCTGCACCCGGTCCAGTGTGGAGCATATAGTCACTGTCTGCTAAGTGCTGAACAGATGAAGATCTGGTTATTGCAAGGGAAGGCTGCAGTGTGCTCAAGGCAGCTGCAAGGTGGAGATGCAAGGTGGGCTAGACAAGCAAATGCTCAGGTTTGGGGCTCTGGGCCTCCTCTTGGCTTTATAGAAATCAAACAGGCCTCTTCTCTCCTTGCCAGATGCTCTGAGATGCTGCTTGCTGACTGGGAATTGTTGGCGATTTTCTGTAGTTGATGAACATTGAAGAGGGAGTTTCCTTTCGAGGCTAGAAGAATAGCTGACAATGAACAGAGGATCCCTGCTGAAGCTGGTGACATCTAATTTCATGGTGTCCTGGAAGGCTGAGCCTATGGGGTCTGGGAAAGGCAGTGGGCAGAGAGTGGACCTGTACTCAGAAAAGCTGCGTCTGTCATTGCCCAGCCTTGGGACATTCCGCGAGCCAGGCTTTGCTGAGCTTCCAGTGTCTCACCTGTGAATCCCGACTCTCCAGTTCTGTGACCACATGCTGTGTGCCCACTGTGTCCCAGGGAATCTGCCCACTTCATCTTGAAATAATTGTCAGGGCAACCCTGTGGCATCAGCCCTACATGGAAGGTGAAGCCTCTGGACTCAGGACAAAGCTTCTGGAGTAGAACCTGCCTCCTGCCCCAGCGTCCCTCAGCTACAGTGGCTTTCCCTGATGTGGTGGCCCAGCTGACTTCTAGGGGTCTCTTCATACCCACCTGCTGCCTTCCTCTGGATTCACATACCCAGTTGTTTATTTATGAGAAGCCATCCTTTTGTGTAACAGAAGAAAATCAAATGTTGATAAAATTTGATATTCAGGATGGCTCCAGGAAACAGCTAAGGAGGCAACTGGGGGCTGGGGACTGGGGACAGGCTCCAGCCACCCTCTGGCTCCTTTTTGTATCATGCTGTGTGAACCTGGGTAAGTCATTTTCCCTCTCTAGGCCTCAATTTCCTCATTTGTAAGGTGGTGACAATGATCTTTTCTTAGTTTTTAGGACTACTGGGTTGTTGCTGAAAGATCTTGGGGTTTTAAATTGTGATTTGGGGAGACTTAAGTGGCCTAAAAAAAGGACCCTTCGGTCCTGAAATGCACCCCCTAACTCCTCAGGGCCTGGAGTCTCTCTCCCAGCACCTTTTAGCCATTTCTCCTTCCCTGCTGGAAGTAGCAGGTGGGGTCCCTGGAGAAGTGGGGTTCCTTGGGGGAGATAGGGTCCTTGAGGGAGGCGATTTTGAACTTGGATTTACAGCTGGTGGTGGCCTGAAGCAGAGGAGGGACGCTGTTTCCCACACACTGGAATTGAAAGTTCTTAATAAACCATCCATCCATGACCCTAGCAATATGTCTGTTTGTTTTAATTAAGGTTTGAAGCCAGGATAGTTGCTGGGCTGGGCAGGAACAAAAGCCCTGCCCAGCCGGGGTGGAGGTGATTCTTGAGAGCTGGTGCATGTCAGGGCTGAGAGGTGGAAGGAGGATTATTTTCTCTGACAAATAGATGGAGACTGTTTTCCTATACCCTTGGGGTTTAATCTTTTCTTTTGGATCGTGCCAGCCCACAGAGTTGAGTGCTAAAACCCATTACAGAGCAATTGTCCTTGGAGCTCGAGTTCCCTTACAATTCTTTTCACGGGAGGCTCATATGACGGGTGCTGACATTACTCCATGAATCATAGACACTTCTGCTTCAGGCTCTTAGGAATGTTTTTCACCTGCCCGGATCTACCAAAAAAAGACCTTTATTCCCCTTTCTGCACTCTGAATGGTCTCATCTTCAAAAAGGGAGCTTTCTTCAAAGCCTTCTCCCTGCCTCTGCCTTAGAGAAATTTCCAGTCACATACAGAAAAGGCCAGGGACCTGAGATTGAGACACTGTAGGGACTGAAAGAATTGAAGTAGGGCAAGAATCTGATTCTGCAAATGACAGATTCAGGAGGCAGCCGGGACAGGATGCCTGCGCACCTGCGGCAGCAGCTCTCGCACCCTTGTGCCTGATGTGCAGCCACTGTGATCCTGGACTTTTGGGATTTAGGGAGCCCATTCATCCTATTCCTCTCCCTTTCCCCATGAGCCCTTGTTCCGATGCATCTAAGTGCACAGAAGTCCCCAAATATTGATGGTCCTGCCACAAGCCCTTTCCACCTGTTGCCACCTGCCTTGAACACCCTCCGTGGGAGCCTTTGCCTGGGGGGCTCTCAGGAGGGCTTTATTATTTATATAACGTGTCAACCTGACTGACAATTCTCCGGACTTCCAGCCTGATGAAGTGTTCCAGCTGGAGTGTGTGCCTTCTTCTATCAGGAAACATTGAATTTATTAGTTATTTGCTTTCAGTACTGAGTACTAAAAGAGCTATACAGTGGGAAAAGATGTGGTCAGAAGTGCTTTTCCAGAAAGGTCACTCTGCTGGCTCTTGTAGGGAGTGTGGCTGGGAGAGTGAAGCCCCTGGGCAGGGTGGAGGTTGTTAGAGTGGTCCTGGGGGAAGCAGGAAGCTTTGCCCTGAGGACATGAAGTCAAGAGTGGTGTTTGTTCAGAGAAGGGTGCAGGAGGAAGGCAAAGCCCCAAGCACTCCTGCCTGAGGTAGTGGCCTCCTGTTTTTAGGAAGCATCAGGGACACGCTGTAGAGAGCAGAGAGGAAGGGAGCAAGGCCCCTCAGGGGTTTCCATAGCAGATAACCTGGCTGCAAACATTTTCAATCAACAAGACAAAAACACTAGATCTGATTTTTTTCAGAGGAGTTTCTTGAACTAGGTGTAAACCTGGCATAGTGAGTGCCTGCTCTGCGGCCCGCACGGCTCCTTCCTCTCCCAGCATTCTCTGCAGGTCCACACTTGCTCCCACACTTCCCATGGTCTCTACAAATCTACAGTCAAGTTCTTCCTTGTCCTTAAAAGGCTCAGCCCGAAAGTCTCCTCTTCCGAAAAATCAGAAGTGCTCTCTCTCTCTCAGTGGAAAGTTGTATTTATAGAAGATGGACATTTCTACCTGCCCTGGGATCTCAGCATATTCCTTCTGTCTCATTTTTTTTTTTTTTCAATTGCGGAATAAGAGTAATCAGGAACAGCTACTTCATGGGTTAAGTATGTGGATGAAATGGGAAATTATGGAACATTTAACACTAGCCCTGTTTGTAATGGCCTGTGAATCAAGTTGTATGTCTTTCTAAGCATTCAGTATTTACAAAAAAGCAATGGTGTCTCTCCCTCTTTGGTCTCCTCAATGCCGATTTTAAAGCAGATGCCATGTTCCTCCATGTATTTGAGTGGTATAGCTATTTCTTGCTCCTCAATAATTATTTTTGTACTTCACTCTTAATAGCTCCAATATAACAGACTACTTATTTACAGTAGATGATTGAAATTATTCTTGAAATGAGTGAGATAAAAATATCAAGCCCAAAGACCACAGCCACCATTCTTCAACACAGCAATTAGGGAAGATCATTCTTTTAAATCCTTTTTTCTAAGAATGGTTAAGGGGGGCTCAGCGCCCATAGCACAGTGGTTAGGGCGCTGGCCACATACATTGAAGTTGGTTGGTTCGAACCCGGCCCAGGCCAGCTAACCAATGACAACTGCAACAAAAAAATAGCTGGATGTTGTGGTGGGTGCCTGGTAGTCCCAGCTACTTGGGAAGCTTAAGCTCAAGAGTTTGAGGTTGCTGTGAGCTGTGATGCCATGGCATTCTACCGAGGGCGACATAAAGTCTGTCTCAAAAAAAAAAAAAAGAATGGTTGGGGGGTTTGGGAGTGTGACAGATAAACTCAGACAGACTCAGGGATAAGAGAACTAACATAACAAATTAGTATGTGAGTGCCTGTGAGTGTGTATAAATGTGTGTGTGGGCATGTGTGCAGATGTATGTGTTAGGGTGTGAGCGTGTGACTGGATGAGTGGAAGGAGGCATGGGGAACACACACTCAGCAGTGCAGAGCTGGGCACGAATAACCCCTCAAATACTTGGACAATCTCCTTTTTCTTCCCCTTTCTGGGTGAAATCTGACAGAACTACAAGTGCAAAATGCCCTGAAAATACCTCAGTGCAAGAGCTGCTGATCCAGGCAAAATTTAGCCAACAAAACCTGCAGGGGCAGCAGAGAAGTCACTTGGCAGAAATCCTCAGGTTCCTGCTACCCACATTCATTTCAGATTTGGCCTCAGGACTGAATCTAAGATTTCCAACACCCTTTGGAATGGCCTTCAGGGACCTGCTGTTTGAGCATGATTATCCACCCTCCGTGCCAGCCCCCAGTTTCAGAGGTCTGTCCTGGGCCTGGCCTACAGCTGCATTCTGGTTCTGCTAAATCATGCTGCTGGACACTTCCTAGCTTCTTTTCATCTTTGACTCCTCCACCGTTAACTCCTTTAGGAGGTGTTCTTGGAGGAGCTGCCTAACTTCTCTTGACTTGAAAGATGGTGAAATGACTTAAAGGCCTCTCCTCATCTGACAGTTTGTGTCTCGACCGCTTGAAGACTTTTCTGCACAGAGAGCTCCTTCTCAGGGCAGGGCAAATGCTACCCCTTTAAAGCATGACCCGGGGCACTGAGGCACCCCTGGGAAGCTTCTTTTCTCCATGCTGGGGAGTCCCTTCCTCTCCCAGCATAGGTCAGGCTGGGAGGCACACCCAGAGGCTTCCCTCCACCTGACTGCTCACAAGTTTCAAGAAAATCCCACAGTCCCAGCTTTCACACTCATAATGAGAAAATGTTGCTTTCCAAGGAGGTGTCTTTCTTTTAACCTTTACATGGAAGTAAGACAATGGATGCTGACTGATTGTGAAATTATCTCCTTGCCCTGTGAAATATAGTATATAATATAGAGTAAAAACAAGCTGTCCAACTGAGGCATTGTGGAAAGCATTTCATTCTGTCTCCAGGGGCCAATCCACCAGTCAAAAAACAGACCAGGTGAGGAAGAATTCAGTTATGCTCTGGGTCTGCTCATTAGAGTTGATTATGCAAATTTCCCAGATATCCTTGAGAAGAGTGAGCTGCAGTGGAGATTTTCCTGAAGTGAGATCGAGTGGGCATCCGAGGTCCTCTGTCCAGTGGCTGGAGCTTGGACCCTGTGGAGATGGGGGTTTCCCACCCATATGTGATTCAGAATGATAGCAAGCATTCCTAGTCCCACACTGTGTGCTGGCACCCACCAGTGATCAACTGACACCCCTTCTGTGTCTCCTCTTATGGGGCAATGATGAGGTCTTAAAGACTGCTCCCATCATCAACTCCAGACTGGGGTCTGATTTGCCTAATCCCAGTCTGGGTCATGTAATTGCTAAAGCACAGTAATTACTACAGGCTGCCCAGGTCTAAATTGATCGATCAATACATGGCTATCTTCTGGTCACGGGACCAATTGAGTCATGGCCCATTTCAGGTCAATGAAAAGTGAAGGATGAGTGTGTTGGAAAATTTGGGGAGTTGTTTCCCACTCCCTCTCATCCTCTGGAAAGCATCATGATGGATATTTTGCCCCCAAGAGCCTGAAAATGAATTGAATACACAGACGAGAACAGAGTTGAGTGGCCAGCACAGCAACAGCTGGTGACACTAGACTCCAGATACTGTGAAGACTGTTTCTTCTCTGGGCTTCCCATCGTATGAGCCAAATCATTACTATTTAAATTACATATATTGTTTTGCTATTATTTGTAACATAAAACAAACTAATTGATATGGGAGGAGTATAAAATTGCTGGGGGAGTAAGGAATAAAGCCAGAGAAGGACAGGGAACATGTGAACTATCAGGGGTTCTGCAGGTTGGCCCAGCCCTTCCAGAGGAGAGATTTGTACACTAAGCATAGCAGGACTTGGAGACTCCATGTCGTTTTTATCTTAGACCCTAGAGGACAGCTCAGTGCCTGACACGGACTTTGTGAGCAAATTAATCAATGAGTACATCAATGAATGAATGTATCTCTTATTGCCCCAGGCCATGTAGATGATCATGTACAAGAAAGGTCAGGAAAAAGACAATAGTGAGTAGACATTGGAGTGATCAGTTACCAATTTTAAGACAGTAGTGGCCAGAGTGAGATAATTCATGGCCCTCCATGGTGAACAGTGAGTGACTTGTGGAGACCCTGGAGAAACCGGGACATTGTGGGACATTCAGTCAGAAGAGTAGCCTTGGAATGAATATAAATGGCAGTTGCTGTTAACCAAACTCTTTTAAAACATGATCCATTCAGAACCTTGTATGCTTGAAGGGATCACAGACCTGCTTGGTGGGGATATTTTTCTGGAGGTGGTGGGATGGCTTAAGTTCTATGAAGGTTGACAGTCCCATGAGTTCGCCCAGATGTTGGTTCCTGGGGAGGTCTGGCCCAGGACTCCCAGAGTAATTATAGTCTCAACTACATTATCAGTGCTGGCCAGGTCTGCTGAGCAGAACGAAATCAATCTCTATCATTTTGTTTTTATTTCTTCACCAACTGCAAGCACAGAAATCAACTGGGAATAGTCTAAAATTTAACATGTGCTTATCTATTTTGTGGGCATCACTGAAATCAGAGAGCTCAATTAAGTCATTCAATTGCCACTATAAAATTCACTGATTCCTGGATAAAGGATCTGAGACCCTTTCATTTCTTCCCAAATCTCTGGCATCTCACTCCATCAATCATCCATTTTCTCGTCTGTGTCTGAGCTTGTGCTGTGTTCTGGTGCTTTGCTTTTGGCATATGAATGCATTCACGTCTCTGTCTTAGCACACCCATAACATTTATCTTTGGCCACATTCCAGTCTAGTTTGTGTCTCATTTCCCCTGGATGTTGTCACCTAAATCCATGGAGATGGCCTGGACTTAGACTCTAGGGTCATGGTCTTCAGCCTGCTCATTTGCTCTGTGACTGTCCACAGTGCTTGGGGTTCTGTCTCAATCACTCCCCAAAATAGCCATCCCCCAGGGCAGCCACAACCTCCTGCTTGCTAGGTTTATTGGGCATACAAATTGCTAAAGACATTTGAATGACACAACAACTATCACCAGACTGGGACACTTTTCATAACCTTTTTCAGAGCAAATGGAGACACTGTTACAGCAACATGCATGATATGACTCTCCCAAAGGAACTGGCATGAGGGGATACTCCAGCATTTCACAAATGTATGTTTATTTACAAATAATAAAAATGTGACCTAGAGAGGCAAGACTGCTTGCTCAAGATCATATGGCTTGAGTTAGGGCTTGAATCCAGGCCTCTTGACTTTAAATATTCATGAAGAACTCACTGTACACTAGGCACCCTTCTAAGTATTTTATACCTGTAACCCTCATCATAACTCCATAAAGTAGGTGCTGTGACTCACGTTCACATTTATCAAACAATAAAACAGAGTTATAAGTCATTAAGTAACTTGACAAAGTCCACAGAGCTGGAAATGGAAGAGCTTAGACGTGACTCCAGAGCACATGGGTTTGCTACTATGCCGTGTTACTTTCCCACTGTCTTACTTTTTACTGTTTATCCAAGATCTTTCGATCCAAGTTATGTCATATCCTCTGTGTCACTGGGTAGAAGTATTCTAAGATATTAGTTTCCTTGGGTCCAAGGATGGCTGGGCAGGGCTTGGGGCAGTCATAGTTTCTAGCCTGATCCCCTTCTGCTGGAGCTGCCTTAACCTTTCACCCCACATGAATGTTATTTTCCATGCAGAAGTCTCGTAAGTATTGGCTAGGTACATACTTGACTTGTCCTAATGTGTTATCGTGGTGCTGTGTATGAACCTTTCAAAAATCTTCTAATAGTCCCTGTAAAGTTTGTAGAAGCGGGGGGAAGATGGAGAGGGGAAGGAAAGGAAAGAAGAGGTTCTGAATGAGTGCTCATTACAAAGGAATTAGTGTCACTTTGGTTTTATGTAAACACCTTCTGCTAAATTTTCCATAAGAATAACCCTACTGTTAATATTCTAAAATGTTCCCTTGAAGTCGAAGTCACAATTAATTATATAGAATCCTGGTATAAAATGAGATAGACATGCCTCTAAAACAGAACTACTGCATACAGAAAAAGGGGTCACAGTTATTTTATTACCTGGTGTTACTGTTTTTTCCCAAGACAGAGATTTTAATAATTAAGGGTATTGCTGAAAGCATAAATTGTTGCTAATTAATATAATACATAATCCTTTAATTCCCCCACATTCTATGCTAATATTACCATAGTAATACCACTTAGTAATACTTAAGCCTTCAAAAATGCCATTCACATGGTAATTTGTAAAATAGTCTCCTATCTAATATCTGAAATGAGGTTTTGGTATTAATGGGATATCCTTAAATGTTTCCTGAAATTAATATAATGAACCTTCTATAAACCTTTCCAAGAAATTGGACCCACATATGCAGAGCTCAGACTCATCCCCAGGGACATTCCCATTGCTCAGATTCCCAGAATTTCTAGGGGGGAAATCTCCCTCAAAACGAAAGAAAACAAAACAAACCACAGTATTCTACAAAGTGGGGAGGGAAGAGCTCTTGGGAGTCCAGAGGAAAAGGGGCCAAATGCTCATTCTTCTGTCTTCAAGCTTTGTCCCTCAAGTGTCCACCTTGTCAAGAACTTTGCTCTCCTTAGAAGACCTGCTATTTCCTTACTGAATGGAATAATTCTCTCATAAGCCACTCTGGGTTTACTGAGGGAGCACAGCCCTAGTGTTGGTTCAGTCTGATTACTGATAGATGTATCAGTTTCCTATGGTTTCATAACAAATCCACGCAGACGTATATTACAAATTTATAATCCTATAGATCTGGAAGTCAGAAGCACAAAATGAGTTTCCCTGGGGTGAAATCAAGATGTGGGTAGAACTGCGTTTCCTTATGGAGCTGATAGGGGACAGACCGTTCTTGTTCTCCTTGCATTTTCTTAGCTTCTAGAGCCTGCCCGCATTCCTCCGGTCCGGGCTTCCTTCGTCTTCAAAGCCAGCCATCATCCATCAGTCCTTTGTCTGTTGCGTCATTTTGATATTAACACTTAGGGCTTTCTCTTCCACATGTAAGGGCCTTTGTGCTTACACTGGGTCCACCTGGATCACCCAGGATAACCTCTGGTATTAAGGTCAGATGGTTATCTACCTTGACTCCTCCTTGGAATTAAGACATGGGCATTTGGGGAGTGCGTTATTCTGCCCACCACAGTGGGTGAGGGGCCCGGCAGCTGCAGCCTGGCCTCTGCCCACATGTGGCTCTGCTGCCATTTCATCCTTTCCTCGGACAACAGGCACGGTAGGAAGACAGACTGGTTGGCTTATTTTCAGTTGAATAACATTCTTGATGTATCTCAGAAATGCAATAGGAAAACTTTAACCCTGGGTCCAATTTGTTCCCTCTGCTGCCTCCTTTGCTACTAGCCAAGCCTCACGGGGCTTCTGAGGGAACCTAGAGATTATTAATGGAACTACCACGGCCACTAGTGGTGGTAACGCCTCCTCGTCTGTCCTCTGTGACTTCTTTCCTTCCTCCATTGCCTCTGTCTTCTAACACCTAACGTTTGTCAAACACATACTGTGTGTCAAGGCCATGTTCATTTCTTTAACAGGGTTAGTTCATTGTGCACAGTGATCCCTCATACCAGGTATTAGTTCCCCATTTTATATGTGAGGAAGTCGTGCCGAGCCCAGGGTTAATATTGCCGTCTAGAGCTGTGCTCTGTCCAAAGAGACGAGGGACTGGGAGAAACTTGCATACCTTACTAACGTGATCCCAGACACCTTTGAAAGTGTTACTGTGGAGGGGTAGGGGGGACTTATAATATGCCAGAGGCTTTGCTGCTGGCCATATGGCATTTATCCAGGGATAGACGCAGCCAGTCAGGAAGGACAGACCCGGGGCAACGATGCCTCTCTAAGTGAGACTTTGCTTTTCATCTGTACAGTAAGAAGGAATTTCAGACATTCAGCTAGATGGTGGTATAATTCTCTGTCTGTAGGAACTACCTGACAAAAGCTGTTACAGATGACGTGGGCAACTGTAGGCAAAACGGCCCATAAAATAGTTTGAAGGGGCCTTTCTAAACAGAGAGGATTCTCAGCTTAGACTGAACAGGCATCCGAGGCTACATGCTAACACTTATTTTCTGTGATAGCAACATTGCAGGGACCCTGGGCTCCTAACTCTAGTTTATTTGGCTGTGGGGTTATATAAGTCGAGGTTTCTAAATTTGTATGAACAGGCAGTTCAGGTGGTAATGAAATGCTTTGGTAAGTATAATTTTCTTCTCAAAAGGAAAGTGACAAAGAATTGCTAAGGATTGGGAGGATAATAACATACTTTATATTTAGCCGGTGACAGCTTTCCAAGAACCGGGTCCTTGGACAAATATTATGGACACCCGGGTCTACAGCATGCCCTTGAAAGGGAAGTGGGAGGTGCTGCTGTCCTGGTTCTTTCCTGGCACAGTCAAGGGCAGGTGGCCACCTCTTCTGAGGCACCCCTGAGAGGGGTCGCAGGTTGTAGCACAGTGTCACTCTTCCAGTGTCAAACCACGAGCACCTTGTGCATTTTGGGGGGATTATATCATTATTATAATTAATTGTATTACATTTCCAAGATCATGCCGATCTCCAAAGAGTTCTGGACTCAGACAAAGTAAATCCTGCCCAATCTCAGACACTTCTGGCTTTTCCACTTACATGTTTCTTATACTTAAAGTACTATTAGGGGATTGTGTTAGCTTGCTGGCATTGCTGTGATGAAATACCATCAGCTGGGGGCTAAATACAACTAAAATCCTCATGGCATGGGAGGCTGGAAGTCTGAGTAAGCATGCTCCTTCTGACGGCTCTAGGGGACGACCCTTGCTTGCCTGTTCCAGCCTCTGGCGGGCACCAGCAGTCCTCAGCTCTCCTTGACTTGGGGGCATCACTGCAGGCTTCATCTCTGTCTGCATGGGGCATTCCTCCCTGTACATCTCTGCATTCAAATCCCCTTCCTCTCACAAGGACATTTTAACTGAATCTGCCTAAATCCAGTATGACCTGATGGTGACTTGGTTACATCTTGACTTGGTTATGTTGTCAAATAAAGTCACCTTCCCTGGTACGAGGGGCTAGGGCTTCACCCTACCCTTTCAGGGGATAGAGTTTTCCATTTTAGGGACTAGCTGACTTACTGAGACTCATGCATTTCTAGCTTCTCTACTGTGACAATCAGAGAGAGAATGACTGTAATAAACTCGATACCCTTGAATTCCTTTGCTCAGGAACAAGTGAACATTTGTTCATTTGTTCATTTGTTCACATTGCTAAGTGAACATTTCAGTTCCCATATGTACAGCCAGTTCAGGCCTTAGAAGATTTTAGGCTTTGGAGCAAGATTCCAGCACCTGTGGCAGTGACTTCATTTTCTGGTCACGCCTTCAGGGGCCATGTGGTACGTAGACAAAGGATAAAGTCACTTGGGAGGCGGAGGCAAGAGGATCGCTTAAGTCCAAGAGCTTGAGGTTGCTGTGAGCTGTGATGCCACAGCACTCTACCCAGGACGATAGAGTGAGACTGTCTTAAAAACAGAAAGAGAGAGGGAAGGAAGGAAAGAAGGAAGGAAAGAAAAGAAGGGAAGGAAAAGAAAGGAAGATAGATGCTGGAGAGTTAAAAGGCTAAGAGAGGGAAAGAGGGAGGGAAAAGGGCAGTGCAGGGAGGACTCGCAAGAGAGAGCTCTATTCCTGTGGTCCCGATCTGTCCCTGGGCTCACTGGCTAGATCACGATGAACCAACTCCTGTGCCCTGCTCTGTTAAGAAAGCAGCGATGGAAAAAGCCCAAGTGCCATCGAACCATGAATGGATTAATAAATTGTGGTATTTGTACACCATGGAATACTATGCAGCCTTAAAGAAAGATGGAGACTTTACCTCTTTCATGTTTACATGGATGGAGCTGGAACATATTCTTCTGAGTAAAGTATCTCAATAATGGAAGAAAAAGTATCCAATGTACTCAGCCCTACTATGATACTAATTTATGGTTTTCACATGAAGGCTATAACCCAGTTACAACCTAAGAATATGGGGAAGAGGGAGAAGAAGGGGAGGGAGGGGGGAAGGGAGGTGGAGGGAGGGAGATTGGTGGGATTACACCTGCAGTGCATCTTACAAGGGTACATGTGAAACTTAGGTAGAATATAAATGTCTTGACACAATAACTAAGAAAATGCCAGGAAGGCTATGTTAACCAGTGTGATGAAAATGTGTCAAATGGTCTATAAAACCAGTGTATGGTACCCCATGATCGCATTAATGTACACAGCTATGATTTAATTAAAAAAAAAAAAGAAAGCAGCGATATCTGAGCCAGCAGTGTGAGCGTGTTCCTTCCCCTTCACCATCAGCGACACAGCCCTCTATCAAGTCAGGTCGCCAAACGCTTCCGGTCTCAGTACCATCACTCTCACACCTGTAAAACTGCCACCAAGGAATGTCTATTTAAGAGGATGTCCTTTTCTTTTATTAAGAGGCCATATAAGAAATGACCAAATAAAACATGTTTCTGTATTTTCTATAAAATGCTACTAAAGAGAGTGTCTCTTCCATTGTTCCACATCCCTCACATAAAGATCTCTGTAATGATCGCCTCTTAAAAGTTGCTAGGAAAAGGTTTTTTTTTTGGTTAGCAGAGTATGATAGTACTGACAATTTTGGTGTTTTGTAGTTTTTGTTTTATTTTCTCCTTTATTGTCAGAAAAACCACAGGGTCTGAATTTTCTACTTTCTGCCAGATGTTATGCTAGCTGATTTTGTATTGCAACCCATCTGTCAGAATAAAAACATCATATTATAAGAGGGCTGGGTGGAGATAGGCCAATGGCATCACCCTCTCAGGCCACCAGCACTTGACTATAACAGAGAGGAATAAGCAAATCCAGATACCTCAGTGCAACAACACCAGAGTGGCTCTTGCATATTTTGAATATGACTGTAGCATTGCTTAAAAGTACCCTAACCTGCATTGTGAAACAACACCATTTTGACACATCCATAATTACATGAGCTATAAAAGACTTTCAGAAAAAGATGTACAAATAATAAATACAAAACTGAGTAGGCGAGCACAATTTTGGCCAGATGTCTTTGTGACATCACTTGCCAAATGACCAGCCTCTTGTTATTCCTCTCCAGGTATAACAATTCCATGCTGTCCAGTAATGTCCTATCGCTTAATGCCTCCTATTATGATTGTTCTTATGGCAGCATCTATCCACAAAAGCTCAGGGTGTCTGCCTTTTGGAACAGCCTCTTTTGATTATTATACTCTTGAGGAAGAGCTCACAAGGCGATGCCTAGAGGCTGACTGTAGAAAGACAGCCCAGTGCCTGAGGCAGGACTTAAGTCAGGCATCTACACTCACCCTCTGTTCTATAAATTGAAAAGGAAGCTTGTATTTGTGTATATTTGTGTGTGTGCGCACACTCATGGGCCATTTTTTTCTTGGTAATGAAGCATCTCAGAGTTCACTGTATACATTATCTCTACCTTAGGTCACACATTGAAAAATTTATAAACAAAATTTATTCTGCCTAGAAAAACGAATGAAATATGTACCTAGTTCCTCTGGGTTTGAAAGCATGCATTTTGAAAACAGCTCTTTGGAGAAGATCAATGAAAAAGTTCAAAGAAGGAAGGCTGAAGAAGTGAAAAACATCAAGTGTCTTTAAAATGGAAGAAATAGAGATGAAATAGAATGTATTCGTTCATTCAATCATAATTTTCTTGAGCACAAGTGGGCACCAGGCACTGTGTTTACCACTGGGGTATAATAGTGGGCAAAAGTAGGCATTCAATGAGGCTGGAAGATTTTAATTAATTAGTGGAATATAATTAAGTAATTGCATAAATGTAAAACTGCAACTGCAACGAGTTCCACGTAGAAGAAAATGGCGCCAACAGGAGCCACAAAGGGGAGAGGTGACCTACAGAGTGAATTTGAGTTATAGGCTAGCAGGAATGCAGTTCATTCACAAGAGTTCATTTCATAGCTGTAGAAGGCATTTAAGAGCGAGCCAGACAAGTATGTGGTGGTCTCAAAGAATGCTGGTGATGAAAGGAGGCTGGTGCAGCTTTCATTTTACAGATAGGGGCGCTGAGGCCAGAGAAGCCATGTGGCATGGAAAGTGTCAACTGACACTTCTAATCTCCCTCCCTTACGGCATTTTTCTCAGTCCTCTCTACCTGTAAATGTTATATTTCTAATGTATATGTGGGCATGTTTGTGTGTACATGTTGGATTTGAAGGTGTAACTAATTTGGCTGTTCATCCTTTGGCTCCTCTGACTAGCAGGTGAGCTCCATAAAGATAAAGATTATTGTTGGTTTTATGAGTTGTCTGTAACCCTTTTGTCTAGAGCACCATGTGGCACATACTTGGCACTCAGTGGCATCTGTCGAAAGCCTGAAAAGACTGAAGCCAGCTTGTAGGGGGTGTTTCCTAATTGTTATCTCCCTGCCCTTTGTCATACCTCTGCTGGGATGCCAAGATAATACCTGTGCTTTACTCCTGGTTAACTGGTTGTCCCGGTGGGGGGAGGGTTAGGTCTGATGGAGGTGAGTCACCGGGCAGTGCTGCTTCCTCTTACGTTCAGTCTGAAACCAGCTTAACTGGCCACGTGTTGAGCTGGGCAGGTGGAGTCTTACCACTGCTGAGTTTGTAAATACAGACACAGCCTCTTAATGAGGCATGTCCTTATGTAAAGAAAACTTCAGGGTGACAAAAGTGGTCGGAACCCAGAGCCAGCTCTCTCCACCCATCCTCATTCTGTAAATGATCATGGGACCCTCAGTATCGCCAGTCAGGGTTTGGGCTTGCTTTTGGAGGGTAGCAAAAAGCAAAATAAAAAAACACGAATCAAACAACCCAACTGCAGTGGCATAAAAACATTCATTTTCCTTATACAGCCTAAAGTCCAAAGGTGAGTAGGCCAGGCTTGGGACACTGCCCAGTGAAGTTTTCAGAGATGCAGGCTGATTTTCTGATTTTCTTGCCCTTTGTGCTGCTCCGGGATTGTAAACTGGCCGCTGCACCTTGTGGCATCATGTCTCTGTCCCCAGCAGGGAGAAGAGGGCAGGGCCAAAACCAAAATGAACACAGTAGACAGCAGGGTCCCCCTTTAGTGGGACGACAAAGCCTTTCCAAAAGATCTACCCGGTAAACCCATGGTCACATCTTGCTGAGTAGAATGTGTCACACAGCCACTTTGACCCAGTCCTTAATCAAAGGGAATGAGAAATCCAGGACCAGTTTAAGCAACCATGAGTCACCTGCACTGGGGATAGAGTAGGGCTCAACTTACTGAAGATTAGTGGATCCTTCCAGTCATTTAAGCAAATCCTGGCTCCATTAGAAGGAAGACGAGACAGGGAATGGGTTTGTACAGACACTCGTGGGGCCTGTTCCAAGGCTCCAGAATCAGTCGGTCAGCACACAGTCTGGCTGGATCAGACTCTGCCCATCAACATGATCCTTGTGAAACTCTTGGGAGCCATGGACACACATCTGTGGCCTGTTGTGTAAAGAACGCCCACATGGGCCTTCACTTCCTTGTCTGTAACCTCTCCTGAGACTGGCTCTGGCCTCTGTTGGCTGCTCTCATTCTGAATATGTGCGTGACACTATCTGTTATCTTAGTCAATTTCAATTAATAGCAGTAATCCTATGGAGACAATCTGGAACTGTGGGGTGCCTGTCAGACAGAGGTAGTACATAGCAGGTATTCAGGAAGTATTTGGGAAACTACTGTTGGGGATGACTCAGGAAGTTTGAAAAAAATCGCTAACACCCCAGTGTGGGAGAAGGGCCCACATTAGATCATCTCACGGAGGAGTCTTAGTCTGTGGGAGGAGAGACTGCTTTGAGAAAAGCCCACATGTAACACTCTGCCACCGCGGCTGCGGCTGCTGCTTCCCTTTCTAAAAGGCTTTAATTTCCCTAGGGGGTTCTACCTTGTCCCACATTTGTCTCAGCTAAAGAGCACACTTAGCAGGTCCTAAACTCACATGTGTGCTGGTGACAATGAAACATGCGACCTCAGCGTCCAGAGAGGCCCTCTGCTTCCTGTCCCTCTGAACTTTGTCTTCCTTCAGCTTTTGAATTGTCCACACTTCGAGCATCCTCTGTTCCCTCAGTAGCAGCAGAAACCATCTTCCCAGCCATCACTTGCCCTGCCCTTTCATTTTTCTTTGTTTATCTCCTGTGCCTTTCAAGCAGGCCTTGCTGAGATTTACAAATCTGAACCTGTTCCATAAATTGGTCATGTTCTTTCTCTGCCACATATAGAATTAGCCATTCTTTTGAGGCCAGATATCTTGTTTACTAGCATATTCCTTTGGATGCTATTTGAACATGATTCTGCAGTGAAATAGGTGGAGTTAATGAATTCTGGGTCTATGAAAGTCTCTACACTTCAGACTAATCTTAATCAGTCTCACTTCCCCACCCAAGAACTACCCTTGCTTCAGTCAGATACATAACTTAGGACCAAACTCAATATATGTTTAAGAAAATCTTGCCTTTTCTAACTATACTATTAAAACAGTAGAAATGTTCCTTAAAGTCCTGTGATTGTAATGCCAGCTAAAGAGGCAAGATGGGGCGTGAGAGGCATTAAATCTTATCATCTTGAAATACACTGAATGCTGCTTAATACTTTCTGCATCAATCTTCCCAGTCTTCCTGGCTGAAGTCGGTTCTATCTTTCTGCTTCTATGTGACATGGCTCTCCCAATATCAAAAGGATATTGTTCCTGATTGTCCTCACTGTAGATTCTCTTTTATGGCTTCAAAAGGGATCTCTACATAGTACACTGGAGCTGGGCTCCCTCTGGAAGCAAGAAATTCCAGCATGTTCCTCCAGCATTTCATCCTATTAGGGGGACAGCATGACCCTGTTCTCTGATGTCCCCAAGCAGATGTCTAATCTCAGAGGCATTGTTAGAACAGCACTTACAGCCCCCTTGCCATCTCTCTGCAGGTCCTAAGTGGGGGAAGAATGACTGAGTTCGTTGATGGGTTGTTGGGAGTCTGACATCCCTTAGTCCTCTTTTTCTCATTTGGACAGTGTTAATAATTGTTATCTCCCTGTCCTTTTTCATATGTGTTGTGTGTGTGCAGGTGACATATAAAGCTGCTCCTAATGCCCAACCCTCATTCTCTCTTAAGGATGCCTTGCCAGTCATGGGTGTGTCTTTGTTCTGTTCTTTCCTGTAACAAACCAAGCAAGTGGCAGGTTCTGTCCCTGTGAAGGACAAAGAGGGGGCCGGGAGAAAGACTTGAATGGTTTCAGCTGCACTTCCTGTGTCTGTGTAAGTCAGCTGCTTAGAGTGTGGAGCAGGAATCTAATAAAAAGAACATGTGGCCAAGCTCAAAACTGTGTTCTCCAACCCAGAACATTTAGCAATGACACAGTATTTTTATATCCTTAACTGGTGCCTGTTTCATTTTCCCAGATGGCTTAGAACTCAGAGAGGAGACAGGTGTGATTTACTTACCCCTTAAAAACCCCAAAGAGTCTTTTCTCTGGTGGGTCTCTCCGGATCTGAGTCTCCCACACCAGAAGAGTAACAGCTGCAAGGCACCTTTTAATATCTTTAAAAGAAGTGCTGTCCACACCTGTCTTCTCCCCTGCTTCATGTCAGCTTAGCCTGGCCTCAAAGCAGCTCACAACCTTTCTCATAAGGAAACCACTCTCTTCCTCCAGCTCAATCAAAATGTCATTCTTCATTTTTCATTTACTCTCCTCCAGCAATTGTACTGAAGGAAATATCTAAAAACTTTTTTTCTTTTATGAGTTCAATATCATTCTTCTTTGAATCCCTGATTAAATCTGATTTTTAGAGATGGAAGATTCCAAATGCTTACTTCCAATGAGTTTTTCTCTATCTTAGGGCAATAAAGGATTTTATTGTCTCATATGATAAGGTTCTTTATAACACTGAGAATGCTCTTAGGTGAAAGCAATGCAAAATCCAACTTAATTTGCATTCAGTAAATCATTAGTTCACATATCTGGAAGCTTAGTTCAGAGATAGGCTGCAAAATTAACATAAGCAGGGCCTCCTGTTCTGTTCTGTCTGGATGCTATAGGCTGGACCCTCATATTCATATAATGTCCAGAGAAAGAATATAGAGTCATTTCCAGATATGTTCCCAGAAAAAAAAAAAAAGGAAGAAATTTTCTAGAAAGTTCTAGAACTTTAAGCTTTTTTCAGATAAAATTGCTCTGTATTGAGTCTCATTCCTGACATGTCTTGGCAAGAACCACTCCTGGACCTGAGAAAGGGCTTCCCTTCTCCTCAGGCATGTGAAATTAGTGGGAATGTGGGTAAATGAACTAGAGAGGGCAGGAAGAAGAAACTGGATGTGGGCAGACAACTAAAATTTCATATCTCAGCCCTGTCCCTCTAAAATACTTCATTGGTAAAATTCCCTGTATCTCTGTAGCTCAACCCACAGTGTGGACCTCTGAAATCCATGGGCAGGGGTTATGTCCAGGGCTAAAGTCACACCAAGTTAGTGACCAGCTGCTTCTAAGAGGATATGGACAACCTGTATTCATTCAAGAAATCCCCCCAAACCCTTCTTATAGGTGGAAGCAGTTCAAAAAAAGATAAAGAAGAATATGTTTGATGTTGCTAATCCACAGCCACTTATTTCTTTGTAGCACTAGTATTTTAAACATAAAATTTCATGTTAGTTATAAGCTAGGGATTGATCTAGGTATACATGGTACACAGTCTTGGCTGATAAATGCAATCCATTAATCAGCAAACAAACACCGAAACTCTGCTTTTAAAAAAGTTTAATTCCCCATTAAGACAGTACCATTTGAAACTTGCAACTGTACATACTTACAAACACAGACACACACACACACGTACATACATACGTATGCCAGAGCTTGGATCCTGACCCAGAAATGTCTACCTCTGTACGGAGAAGTAAAGAAAGAGAACATTGACTTCTTGGTAGGTTGCAAAATGATGCAAGGGTGGTATATTTTGTCTCTGTCTTGCCCTACGGAAAACAAAAAGTCCTTCTCTTTTGTGTTAGTCTGGATTCTTTAAGATGTTAATACTGAGACAGGAGTAAATGTGCAGGGATTTTGTCAGGGGAAGTGCCAGTGGAGAAAGGGGTAGAGCCAGGGTAGGCTAAGAGAACAGGGAGACTGCTGTGAAAGTCTGACCTGGAAGGAGGTGCTGAAGAGAAGATTGAGTGGGAAGGTCCAAGATTGCCATCTGGGCTAAGAGTGGTTCAGCACAGCCGACAGTCTTGGAGCTGAAGTCATCAAACAAGTTTTGTGTCTCCCAGGAACTGTTTGCTGTAGCATCCCTGCCACACTCTTCAGCCTTGCTGGGCCACATGTGAGCTTGAATAGAAGAAAAATTAGTAATACCAATCTTTATTTAAGATTTTTCTGTTTTATTCATCATTGACTTCTATGCATCAATTTTTATTTAAAAATATTGCATCAATATTATTTATATTTGTTATTGAGTTTTTTGGTGTCTCTTAAATTTTATGTCCTAGGTCCAGGCCACAGCTGGTGAAGAGCAGCCCCAAGAAGCTGTGACCTCAGTGTAAACTTGAATTGGGTTTCAAGGCTTGGAGACTGAGTCCTGGGGTCAAGAATGCTTTCTAGAGCCAGAGGTCTGCGACATGCATTCTCATGGCCACGACATCCTTTCTTTGGGAGGAAGAAGTGAGAAAACTGGAGAAAACACCCACCTGAGAAATATTGGTGGCATTAGCTAGCCAATTCCCTGAGAATCCAGAAGGGTTGGTGGCATTTTTCTTTGGCTGAGCTGGGGCAGAAATGGAGGGAGAGACAATGGAGAGAGATGGGCTGGAGATATCTTTGGAGATCCTTTAAAGAGCTCTAAAAGAGGTATAAAAAATGAGATGCATATAATATATTGACTTTGGGATTTTCAGGAAGTGACCTCTTTAAAATAAGGGGTCTAGATAAATAGAACTCATAGTTGAGGAGTAGTTCTTGTTTGTAAGGTGTTATGCTCATCTTAGAATGGCCCAGTTGACTCTTCTTTTAGGGTAATGGGATGATGCTGAAGGAGATTTTTTTTACTTGGAAACTCTAAAACTGACTACATACCTTTAATTTGAGGCTGAGAGTAATATGTGTTTTGGAAGTGTAGCAAATAAATTCTGTGTATGTGGAACTTCAGATAAGAAAGCAATGACTCCTTCCTGGGACTCAGAGAAGGAGACAAAACCTGTGTCACCAGGTTCCAGAATAGACTGTGACACATATTAGACAAGGAATAAGCATTTACTAAATGAATAAGTGTCTCAATGGACACTTAAAATGTATTTTAAATGGGCTAGGATTCTGGGATGAAACTCCAGGCAGAAGCAGCCTTATAATTGCAGTTACTGATGTGCAAGAACATCTACTTGTATGGAAAATAACGAACATTTACAGAGCAGAAGCCAAGAGAAGAGAAAGAAGTAGAAGAAAGTGGGACCAGAGATGAAGCTAGGACCAGATTATGAAGGATGTAGAATGTCCAGGTTAAGGAGCTTGACTTTGTCCTGCAGAGCATTGGGGCGGGAGGAAGCCTGGTAGAAGAAATCTGCCAGGTCCATTCTCAATGGTAGCTCTTTATTGTTGACAGTCTTTCTTGTTACATGCTAAGCAGGAGTCCTGGGTGGCAGCAGTGGGGTCAAGTCAACTCATCTTTCCCTGAGCCTACAGAACGATGCATGTACTTGCTGCAATGTTCCATCCCTTCCTGAAGTGTAGACCCCAGCTCCTTATCCACCCTGGTGTGCTCAGTCTGTACGATGCTCTATTGACTGTGCAATTTAATGGATTTGAGCAATCCTTGGATTAGGGATATACAGCTGACTTGAACCAAGGGCAGATGCCCTGTTTCTGGGTGATATGCAATGCTGCTAAGTGATGTGTTTATTTCGAGAATGCATTAGGGAAGGAAGAAAAGACATTCATATTTCCAACATGTTTTAGCACACATTTCTTCATATTTGAATTTGGAACCATTAAAAAAGAATTAATTCTATTTGAAAAATTAAATGTTGAAAGGAAGCCAACTGCAAGCTTTTTGGTCTGTGTCTGACAAAATAAAATTGTCAGGATCATTAGCTGCTTCTTGCATACTCATATTACAGATACCAGAAATAAAGTCTTGATTCTTTTCTCAGCTCCTGGCTCTTGTTAAATCCTCAGTTCAATTGTTATCTCCAGTCTAGTCACTCCACATTCTCTACAGTTAGTATATAGTCTATCACACCCTCAGACTGACCAGCTCTGTGGATGGCATACTTAGCTTTCTAGATTTAGCTTCTCTACATGGCATTTACTGGATCACTCCTTGGGCTTTCTATACCACAATCTGTGGGCAGGTGATGTTTGACCTCTCCTATTTTCATATGTCTGGGACATAACAAGTTATTTTGGTCCTCTGGGTTCCCATATTGTCTTTATCTAGGAAGAATACTTTACAAAGATGAAATGAAGAGATTGTAAAAGACAAAATATAGAATAAAAGAAAGAATTTTGGGTTTCTTTAACAAACATCCTAATAAATTAAAAAATTAAACTTTATTTTTTTTGGAGGGGATAATAATGTGTACAGTTGGTCTAAACAGCCTTCCTGACAACCCCACTTGCTCTTAGGGCAGTCCTTTTTGTCCCCTGAATCTAAGATGAATCAGTGGATACTGTGTGTCAGGCAATGTGTATGATTGACTCTGTTGCTCTCAGCAGTAATAGAGTATGGATCTTAATGCCTCTTATTCATGAATATAAAAACTGAGATCCGGGGAAGTTTTGTAATTTGGCCCAGGTCACTCTGCTGGTAAATGATGGTTTTAGAATTTCAACCCAAGTGTTTGACCTCTGTGTCTTTGCTCTATATTTTCTTCCACTTTTTGCTCTTTTCTCTATATTTTCTTCCACTGACTGATAGGGAAGGGCTTATTTCCAGGGAAATCATTGCTGTATATCAATTTAAGATCAACCATTGCTATGATTTGAGTGTGTCCCCCAAATTTATGTGTTGAAAATGTAATACTCAATGCAACAGTCTTGAGGTGGGGCTAATACATGGTCAGTGTATTAATGCAATTGTCATTGGACTGAGTTAGTTATCATGGGAGTGAATTGTCATAAAAGGGAGACTCCCCCATGTTTTCTTTGTCTTGTGTACTCATTCACTCTTCCACCATGGGATAATGCAGAAAAAAGGCCCTCACCAGATGCCAGCACCATGCCTTTGGACTTCCCAGCCTCTATACTATGAGAAATAAATTTAATTTATTTATAAATTACCCAGTCTGTGGTATTCTGCTATTGAAGCAGAAAGTGGATAAAGACAACTGTCTTTTGATTGATATAGTCACTAGACATTTAGAGCAGTGAACATCCCTATCTGAAGAAGCCTACCCAAATAGTATAAGGGGTGGTTTCCTCTAGGACACAGTAGTACTTGGTCCAATTTTATCGATCAAACTACTCAATCAGGTTTTAATTCTTATTAACACTCCTATATCTGCTAATTCTTCTTTTGTTTCTTTCCTTAACCTGCAGCTGAATGATATCTGAAAAGATTCAAAGGCTTCCATGACTTCAAAAGAATGAAAAATAGAAATTTTCTACTTGATAATTCCTATTAAAACTCTACTAAAGAGGTAAGTCAAGAAACTAACCCAGGAAAAACTATCTTGGTGTAACATAAACAGAATATACAGAAGTTCTTACAATAAAGGATGATGCATTCACCTTAAATTAAAACTATATAACTCATGGATCTTTCAGAATAAATTTTATTTTATTTTTTTTCATTTTAGAATATCACTATTATAATCACTTCAGATACAGAAAATATGTGTTTTCTTGGGCTTCCTGTAACTCGTGAGTAGCATCATTTATATGATCTGATCACTGTGTAATATCTTGTGCTATTAAAAACTTATGCTCTTAAATATTTATAATGAGAAAAGTAATATTCAGCATCTTACATGCATTATTAATAGTTTTTAAATACATCTTCTAAATCAATTACAGTGTGTATTGTACCCCTGCCACTGAAATTTACCTTCCCATTTCAGTTATTATGTTTGAGGCCAAGAAATGATGGGTCCCCAAGGGGTATCATGACCCAGATTCAGTTTTCATATGTTCAGTGCTTCCCAGGGTTTTCATATCCGTTCAGTTCCTGACTACTCATATGTATATTTATAGTCATATAAAATTAAAATTTCCTATATTGAGATTTCAGGAACATAGTAAAAGAAAGAGAGCAATTGATTAGAGTTTGGATGACCTGAGTTTTAGCCCTGGCTTTGCTGTTGACCTTATCGGTGCCTTAGGCAAGCTTCATTTTCCTCATCTCTGAAATGAGGACTTTGTAATGGAAGGCCTTTTTTGTCCAGTGCTTGGTGAAGGTCGAGTCACACATGTGTCAGGTTAAAGAAAAAACAGCTACAAGGAACTGGACAAAGTACGGCTGATGCAACATGGTGCTATGACTGAACAATCCTAACTTCAGGAAAAATACCCTAGGCAGGTAGAATGTTCTTATCTGGGCTGGGAGTAGTGATCAGATTCCACCTGTGTGGCTATGACTTACTTGATAGGAAATGGATCATCCCACTGTTGGCCATCCCAGAGCAGGAAATGATATGGATCCTAGAAGTAGGAAGGGGAAGATTTTCTGATATACTTGAGAGAAAAGAGTTGGACCTAAGCTTATAGATATGGAGATGCCTAGAAAGTGTGCAGGGTAAGGCCAGAGATGGCTCCTGACAAGAAGTTAGGCAGGATTTGGGCTGGGATTCTGAGGTTCACTCTATGTCTTTGGGCCTAAGAGTGAGCATTTCTAAAAGATTCTAAATCATTTCCTCTGTTTACTTAGATCCTGGTCTTTAATGATATCTTTTTGACAAGATATAAAGTTGTGCTATGGAAAATTAGGAAGAGTGGTCCCTTCGTCTGATCCAGACTGAGGTGTCGGGAAGGTCCCTGCTGCTGGTAGATGTCATTGTCTACCTGGGAAGAAGCAGTGAAGTACAAGGCTAGCATGGAAGGTCAGGAGGAACCTGTTCTGTGAAGCTCTGAGACTGAACAAGTAGGGGCAGGTATGTGTCTGGGCGGACTAGAGAGGAAGATCAGCTTATATGCTATGCTGCAGATCTTAGCTTTTATCTAGAAGACGGGAGAATGTTAATATGTTTTTTTGAGCCTGGCTGCAAGATGTCCTATTTATATTTCATAGAGGAAATAACCTTGGAGGCAGTGTGGGGATGTAGTAGGGATGGAGGTGGAAAGTAGCCCAGGGTCATTTTTTGCATGCTATGTCAGGCTTAATAAATGCCAGGAATTCAATTTGGGGCATAGATGTCCAGAGTAATTGATCTGTGTATCTCAAGATCTGATCTTGGACTCTAAGTCAGTGGTTCTCAACTTGTGGGTCACGACCCACAGGAACTGTATTAATAGGCCGTGGCATTAGGAAGGTTGAGAACCACTGCTCTAAGTTGTCCAAACTCCTTATTTCCTCTAACCCAATACACAGAGCAGAGATCAGTTAAATCATTATTTAGGTTTTCACTTAATATATGAGGTCAGAAAATTAAGTTTGTGAAGTCATCATAGACAAAGTGCTACATGTTCATTGATGAATATCACTATGGTCATCTCCAAAGTATTCCCCTTGGGAGGCTCTGCACCAATGCCAGTGTCTAGTCCAACATTTAAAACGACTTTGGAACTCTTTTTTTCTGGAATAACCATCATATCTGACATTGTATGAGATCTCACAATTTCATGAACTCATCCTAAATAAAATGTTTCGACAGGTGGACTAGGCGTTGATGCGTAGCCTCCCCAGGGAAGCACTTCCGAGGTGACCACAGTGATATTTAGCAAAGGAGTATGTAGCACTTTCTCTTGGATGAGTTTATAAACTTAATTGTCTACCCTCATATTGTGGTCACTAGCTGAGATCTAAAAAGATAAGGAGGAAAAGTGCAGTTATGTGTATATGAGTGTATGTGTGTGTACGTGTGCACACAAGTGTGTGCATCCCTGGGAGGTTCATACACAAGCAGGTGTACACTGATAGGATTTTATAGCATGAAATCTCAGTGTACAATGAAGAAAGCATCAGCCCAGGAGTCAGCGTACCTGTGTTCTTGGTCTACCACTGTGTTACCTCTGGGTGGATCACAATTCATCTGGTCTCCATTTCCTTCTCTGTGAAATGGAGGTAGACCTCTAAGAACCTTATATCTGGTAAGATATAACATTTTTATTTTATAAGTAATTCTTTCCATCTCATCTTAGAACTGATACATACTTTATAGATGTTGTGAATCATTTAAATTGGGTGGCATGCTATACATTTATATATAAAAATAAGAGATAAAGTGGAAAGAATATATTAAATTTGACCTTGGCAGTTTCATTTTTAAAGATGTTTTCAAAATGGCATAACTAAGCAAAAAATTATCTAAGCAAACAGCAGATAGACCTTTTTACCATGGAAACCATGAGTCAATAGACATTGTTCTGTGGAAATGAGTGAAACTGACAGTAAAAACATGTAGCACGTTGTGGGAAAATCTCTGCCTTGCACAGGATTTGAAAAATACAATCTTTTGGCATCTGCACATCCATAAAGAATGATGGTTTGAATTCAGAAGTATGATGGTATTACACTCACGTATATTAAAACAAGATGAAGTTTGATAAATGCCAAAGCAGGTTTTTCCAACAGCAGAAGCATTGAAATTTTGGACCAAATAATTCTTTGTTGTGGGAGGCTGCTCGGTGCTTTGGAGCACATTCAGTAGCATTCCTGGACGAGCACCAGACACTGGTAACATCACGCCCCCCTCTCCTCCCAGTCATGGAAATACAAAATATATCCAGACTGGTGAAGGTCCCCCGGGGGCTGCAATTGCTCCCACTTGTAAATTACTGTGCTGGAGTGAAGATTTTTAAAAAGTAAGTAAGCATAGGCTGCTGAGCCAGGCAGACCAGGGCGTGATTCTTGGCTCTGCTGTTTGACATTAAACAACCTACCTGTCCTTGGTAACCCTTGGTTTCTCCATCTGTAAAACGGAGATAATGCCAATAACCTTGCATTGTAGTGTAAGGAGCAGATTAAACATTAAATTCCTGGACTCTAAGGTACCCAGTGTGGGAAAGCCATGCTAATGATTTATAGGATAAAACACAAGCCCTACTCTAGTTCAGGAAAAGGCACAAATCATAAAAGGTTGTTTGCCTTTATAGATGGTTGAGGGAACCAACAATACAAAAATATGTGTTGCACCTTTAATCACAGAGTAAAGAAAGAGCAGAGTTCCTACTAGACATCAGGCCCTGCTGGCCCCTTCCTATACCTTATCTCTGCCTCAGTATCCCTTTGTGGTATTCACTTTATGACCCATTTACAGATATGATAACTGAGGTCAAAGAGATAAACTACCCGTACTGCATGATAAGGTCAGACTTGCTCAATGTCAAAGTCTATGATTTCATTTTTGCCAGAGATGATACGGGCAGCCAGGGATATAGCTGCGAAATCATCACGTTTGGATGGGAGGAGAATTAACATGAATTTTAAAGGCAATGACTTTGTCAGCAACAAATCTTTCCTTGGATATAAATAATTGTAGTAAAGCGAGTTTATTTCAAGACACTGAATTACAGAGCCCATTTTATCTGTCCAGAGAGGTAGGAAACTCAGTTTTCAAAACACGAAGCATGTTTTCTAGTATGTATTCACTGCACAAGAAAAGCTAATGCCATGCATTTAATCTAATATTCAATTAAAAATGCAGTTAATGAGATGCTTCTTTGTCAGCTTTCCTCTGCAAAAGCTATGCCTGAGAGAAATCTTCCTTCTGGTTCTCCCTGGCCCTAATCTTTCATTCTGGTAGAGGGAAAATCTCTGATTCATGGGTCAGAGAATTGGGTTGTATTGCTTTTGAAATATTGGTTCGTGGTAGGAATGGTTTCCAATTACAGTGGTCTGAGTGCACAGTCCCTGCACGGTTCTATTTAAATAACTGCTGAATCGCCAGGGCTGCATCCCTGTTTCTAGCTTCCTGAACAAGTAAATAATGGGGAGAGAGAAAAAAACAAGCAGTTGTAATAAATAACCACACAATCTGGTGGTGAGACCTCATTCCTTGGTTATATTTCCTCCTCTACCCCAACTTTTTCCTAATAGCTACTCTGAAAATAAAAGTGGGCTTTTATATGTGACTTGGAATCCAAACTTAACTTCTGGCTGCACATTTGGGACTGTCTGCTGCAGGAGGCTGTGATGGGAACAACACCAACGTTAGGGTCACACAGACTTAGGGTTGCATTTGAACTCTCTTGTTAGCCAGCGCTGTGAATGGAAATCTCTCTCACTTTTGGTGTTTGGATTTCATGGGATTTGGAGTCAGAGCAACATGGTCAGGGCAGGTAATCTCTGGGAGCATCTGCAGGGTGGGTGGGGCACTCCATCACTCGCAGGTGGAAATCAGGATGACATGTGTGAGGTTCCTAGCACAGGCCTAACATCCAGCAGGCGTTGACTAAAGTGACAAGTGGTATTGAACCTTTAATCTGAATTTCCTGCTGAGACGTGGATGTGCCATGAATTATCATTCAATTTACGTAATAAAAGATACAGAACTGGTAAAATGCAAGTTGAACCCACAGAAGATATACAGATAAGAGTGAAAGATCAGGAGAATTCTTCGTGGACCAGAGGTGCATTCTTTCAGGAGTGACACACTGCGTTTGTGAGCTATATTATGGCACATGGGTGATGTGGCTTGTTGGTACCTATAATCCAACGTCTAATGACCCGAAGGAGAGATAGGAAGGGGGTGTGTATGTGAGACAGAGACAGACAGACATGGGGGTCGGACATAGAGAAAGAATAGAGCCTGAGAGAGTAGTCTTGCTGCCCAATTGCTCCTATGTCCCAAAGATGAGGGAAATGTTTTTCTGGGAAGCTCTCTTCTGACTGGGAGGCCTAGGAAGAAAGAAGCATGTGTGTTCAGTGGCAGCAGCTTTTAAAAGAAGGACCTCAGAAGCTCAGTGGACAACAGGATGAAAAAGGAGCTGCTGTCCAGGCCCAGCTGATGCTGAACACCTGTTTCAGCAAGCTGTCTCCGTCTCTGCAGTGGTGAGAGCTGGCCACTTCCTGAAGTGACTGTTCACAGACGTGACAGTCTTCCTAGGTGGAGCTGAGCCTTTTCTGCCTGTTGCTCACTCTGGGTTCTAGTTCTAACTTTGAGGTCATGAGAAGTCCTGTGTTTCCTCTTCATGTGTGGCCTTGTAGATCTTGAAGGCACCTGTCATTTCCTTGGATCTCAGCATCCCCAGATCTGCTGCATGGCTTATCAGGGAGAGTGCTAGAAAGGAAACTACATTTGGAGGCTCAGTGAAGAGTTAGAGGCTGTGGTCATGGGTGACATTGGATGTCACTGGGAATGGGGGATCTTTGTATTTGTTCTGATATTCGCTTTTGCATAAGGGGGCTGTCCTGATTGCAGAAAGTACCTGGGCTTGGAGCTGTGTGGCCTGTGCCCATAACTTGCCTGTGTATGTGTCATTTCCTGTGAAAGAGAGTTAATAATAATTTCTTAAATATACGAGTTCCAAATGGAAAAAAGGAAGCATCACGTGGATTACAGAGCATATGATAATGGCTGAAATGTTCCATTTTTTGTTTGTTTTTAATCAGTCCTGCAGAAGCCTCATAGAAGTGTTGCTAGTATAAAACTTGAGTTTCCTGAGACTTTTGCTTTTGCTAAGATAGTTGTGTAAGGTGGTATTCTGGTACTTGTAGACACCTGTTGGCACCTGGCAAAGACTCGTACAGACAAATAGCTTCATCACTGTCCTTGCCAAATGCGGCGAGAGATCATCTAAGCTAGAGTTTAGATCAATATCCTTCCTTAATGATGAAAAATACAGACTTGCCATTTGAAACGAAAAGGGTGTTCCTGTCATTGGCATTTTGTTATTTTGCTAAATATTTTTGCTAAGTCAAGTGTGACAGCTTTTAAGTTAACCTGGAGGTCGATGGTAGCCAAGTACAGGCCCTGCTACAATTTTCGTCACACCAGGGATCTCCTTGCTACTGGGGATAGAACATTCTGCACTATCTCATACCCTCTCACACTCCAGCCTTATGCTGGGGTGCTGGGAGACAAGGGGCAAACTCCAGAAGTTCCTATTTTTATGAAAGATTCAGACATTGTAAACAATCACAGTAACCAGGTCAGTGCTAAGAGACAGTTTGCAAGATGCTATTGGAGAGAAGTGGCAACTTCCATAGTCAGCACAGGCAGGGCATTCACTCTCCGCTCTGGACCCCGCAGTGAAGCCAGGTATGTGCTTCCATCTTCCACCATAGCGTTCATCCCATGGCACTTTGGGTTGATCACATCCTCTGCTTGGATCAGACTGAATGCTCTCAAATGTTGGGCTGACCGACCAATTTTTATATTCCTATTAACAAGTGTGGTTTCTGACACAGCAGACAGTCAACAAATGTATAATATAACTGAATAGTGAAGTGATTAATGGAGTGACAAGGGAGCTTGAAGAAATATAATTCTTTAAGAAATTACTTGAGGCTATTTGTTGAAGGAATGAAACTTGTACATACGGATAAGGGTAGTGACAGCATTCCAGGAGTGAGCACTTTGAACAGAGCCTGGGATGTGGAGAGCCTGGCTTCCTTAGGATAGGACAGATGGCCCAGGGAGGCTGAATGAGGTTAAGATGGAGCAGCATGGGGTCTAAAAGATTTCTAAAGGCTTTGCCATATTACTTAGGTTTACACCTTACGTTTTTGGCAATGGGAAGTAGTGAAAAAATTTAAGCATAAAAGTATTAGGAGGTTTTTATAAAGAATAAATTAAGGCAAGGGAGAGCTTGAAGTTGGGGACTGACTAGGAGGCCAGTGCTACAATCGGGTGAGAGGCCATGAGCACCAAGAGGAGGAGCCAGGTGGTGGGGGTGGGAGTGGAAGGGAGGGCCCAGCTCATCCCTGAGTTTGTTGTCATCATTGCTTGTTGAGTACCTCTCATGTTGACCATAGACATCCCTCAAAACTCATTATCATAAAAGCCTTTGAAAGTATGCATAATCTGATGACCATTTTTAAGATGAGTTTTCTGAGTCTCAGAGAATAAATAATTTTTCACACTCATATAGCAAGTAAGTGGCCAAGCTGGGATTTGAATGCATGTCTACCTGGCTTCAAATGAAGATCATTGATTCACATGGTCCCTGACAGGACATCTGAGCTGAGCTCATGGGAAGCTCACTGCCCTCTCTAACTCCAGAGTTGGAGAACTCAGTGCTGAGTCGCTATTTGGGTGATCCCATAGAACTCACCCCCAGAGCCATGTCCTTCTGAGTCCTGCCTCCCCTAAACACTCTCTTCCCCGCCCACCCACATACCCACCTGCTCCACCAGGCCATTCTGAGGGATCTTTTCCTTCTTTAGTCTAATCTTTGTGAAATAGAATATATTTTAGTCATATATTGGCTAGACAGACACTGTTCAAAATTATTTTCCCACTCATTTAATCTGTACCCAAGGAAAGGAACCCTTGGAGGCGAGAGGGCCCTACCAGACTACTCCTGAGGGCCAGGACAGGATGACCCACAAACCATGTCTCCTAACTTACAATTGCCTCCACATAGCCAAGAATTCTGGAGAATGTGTCGTTTCACTTAAAAGCTGCTACAAAAGAGAGTTTAACATATGGCAGGTATTTTTAATTGTCAAAATTAAGAGCACTATCCTTAGATGGGGAAACTCACTTTGGGAAAGTGATTTCTATGTTGACAAAATATCTAACTCCACCCATCTGTTACTACATCTATTTACAAAACACCCATGTCCGGGTTTTCCTGCATTCTCTGCTTCAGAGACATGCAGGGTGTCAGATCGATCCTGCTCCAGCAGGTCCCAGACCACATGCAGAATAAACAACAAACTGAATTAGTAACTCTGGAGCATCTCTCATGGGCTTTTAAGGCCAAGGGCCATGGAGGCTGCGTAACCTATGTAGGTACCTCTGTTTCTCTCTAGGACCAGGTTGCAGGCCTTAGGCGTCTACTAGGGGCCAGAAACTGCAATGACAGACATTCTCATATGTGTTACCTAAGTTAACTTTCCAAGTGACCCTATGCGACGGGATTAGTTCCCATATTTCCTGATGAGCACATTGCATTCAAAGACACTCAGAGGCATGCCCACAGTGAAGAGTCAGCATCTGGTACCTTTTAGCCATTTGAAACAGGGTGAACAGAAGGTCAAAAGCATTAAGATGGATCATAAAATGTATGCAAGAGTAGGCAGGGGGTAAATTCAACTTCTTGAAAATAAGGTATCTGGATGCATCTTAATGCTGCTGCTTCCTATGAAGTCACTGAAAGTATTGTTTCTGTTACGAAGCCATCTAGGATAAAGTTGACAAGTGAGGAGGTGATTCCCTGAGTGGTAGCGGGGATATAGGAAGGAGAAGGAAAAAAAGGCTCTCTAGAGTCCTTGCCTCAATGAATTTGACATCACCTGGGTCTAATCCCAGCCTTTGGGGGCCAGGACCTGTATGTTTGTATTATATCCCCAGCTAGTTAACTTGGGATCAAACTCAGTGATGTACTGAAAGTGTACAAAACGGATGCCAGGCCAGGCGCAGTGGCTCACCCCTGAAATCCTAGCGCCTAGCACTCTGGGAGGCCCAGGCAGGTGGATTGCCTGAGCCCACAGGTTCGAGACCAGTCTGAGCCAGAGGGAGATCTTGTCTTTAATAGCCGGGTGTTGTGGTGGGTATCTGTAGTCCTAGCTACTTGGGAGGCTGAGGCAAGAGAATCGCTTGAGCCCAAGAGTTTGAGGTTGCTATGAGGTAGGAATGACAATGTGAGACTCTGTCTAAGAAAAGAAAAAAACAAAGAAACCTCAAGAACAACGACAACAAAAACAGATGCTCGTTTTCTGAACTAACAGTAAAAGATGTTCTTTTCCAAATAAGAAGATGGCTGTGTCCTCCATTCAGAATATACTTTCATCTCGAGATCAATGTAATCTCAGAGATGTGGTTGTCAAAAAAAAAAAGTGTTTGATGAGCTTAGATGGTGAACTATGCAGGCCAAAAGTTGGAAAGTTGTCTACGGGCTGAGTCTGACCTGCCGCCTGTTTTTGTAAAGAAAATTTTACTGAAACATAGCCGTGCTCATTTATTTACATATGTCTTTTATTCCTTCATGTTACAGCAACAGAGTTGCACAGTTGATTAGCTGCAGAGAGACCATATAGCTTTCTAAGCCTAAAACATTTACTGTCACACCCTCTGTAAGTAGAGTATGCTGTTTCCTGTGTGCGCTAAGCTTGATTCTCATTTCTATGTCCCAAATCCCATTTCTGCAGATCCCCCAGTTCCATCCCTCTTCCTCTCACTCTCAATATTTTACTTAAGAACCTTAGGGAGTTACAAATGACTAAATCCGAAATCTAAGAAACTTTAGCAAAAACAGGAGGGCTAGTTTGGCCTCTGTAGCGTGTCTAAGGTTGAGCTGGGTTTGTGAACATCTGGGATTGAAGAGTCTGAAACCCTGAAAGGTCCTTTTCATTTTCTGGACCTCCGCTCTTCTGTGTATCACTTTCATTTTCACCTACTCCTCCTTGGGAGAAATGCCTGCAGCTGCTCGGGTTTTGATGGGTAAAGGGGTTTCTTTTCCCCAGCTCAAGATTCAGAGTTCTTGGAGAGGCCTTTGGTTGGCCCAGCTGTAGCACCTGCTTGGTCCTCGGACCAGTCCTGTGGACTTGGCTAGAAGATGGAGAACAGCATCTTGGGTGCGGTTTGGCTTCTGTGGACACAGTCTGGTAGCTAAAGGAGGAACCCAGTAAAACCTTAAGGGCACGTGGCTGCAGGACAGCGAGTGTTATGCACAACCTCTCTCTCTTTGCCAGCGCAACCTTCTGCCTTCAAACTCACAGCACACCTCTGCAGATCTGCTGCAAATACTCCCTGAAGCTCATCCAAATCTGCTCCTCCTAGGTATCAGACTAGGATCTCCCTCACAGCAGTTTAATCATATCCCTTAAACAAGCTTTAAATGTTTAACTTATTTCCATCCCCATCCCTCTCCCCACAGCTGAGTGACCGGCAGGAAACCTCATGAGCAGCCCCTGATAATCTTCTTAAATCAATCTCTTATCTCTTCCTCGCAGCCACACTTCACTGCAGACATACAGATCGCATCAGTGCCCTTCGTTCCTATACTGCTCCTGCGACACACAGATCCTCTCTGTGCCTTATCCATCCAGGCCTTCTAATGTCACAGTTTTCCTTCATAAGCCCTTGGAATGCCCTGATAGAACTGATGTCCCTCTGCTGGACGCCCAGGGCCCTCCGCACACCCCTCTGTTGCTGCACTTATCACACTGAGCCGTAATGGGCTGTTGGCTGCTGTCTTTATTTTCCGTGAGCTCCCGGATAGCAGCCCTGTGCCTCACTTATCTCTGTGTTCTCAGACACAGCACCAGGCGCGCTGCCACTATTATTTGCTGGATGAGCCGGATGAAGCATTTTGGCACCTCCCTCCCACAAAGGAACAGTCCTCTACTTCCTCACCCCACCAGGACTATGGCAGTTTTCTTTTCTTAATTTGTTTTAGATGCTCACCGTTCATTTTAAAATGGCATATTCTTTGCCTGATGTGCCTACATCCTTGAGTAAGTTCTGGTCCAGGAGCAGCCATGCGGGGTCTGGTATTTTCTGTATCTCTTAGTTTCCAGGGCCGAACTTATCTTCATCCCCAACTATGATCCAGATTCCCAACTTGACTGAGAAAAGAGTCTATTATGGTTTTGTTTGAGAAAAAGTAAAAAGCCCCAAAGTTTAATACACACATGAATACCCTGACACGCATGTCAAGTGTGCATAGACGTGTGGACATACTATTTAATATACAGATTTGGTAATTCTCCATAGTTTCTCAAGTCGAAATTGGATATTTGCAGGCTAATTTGTTTTTGCAGCAGAATACAGGCCTAACACACAGAGTTAGAGCCTGGAAACCTGGTGCCAACTTGTATCTTCTGCTTCCTTAAACTTACTACGTTCCAGGATTTGAAGAGAGTAAGATTTGGTCTAGGATTTGAGTGTGGGTTCGCCCTTTTCTGAGAATCACAGACACATTTTGTTTAACTTCAGTGGGCCTTTATTTCTGGATTAGTATAATTGTCACCTGTCACAGTTTCATGGCCAGAATTAAGAGAGAACACATAGGAAAGTGATTTATAAAGTTTGAAATACAATGACAATACCAGTTATTGTGACAATAGAAACTTCAGAATTCAAACATGGACATTTACTATGTGACCATCATGGTCAAAAACATTTAAACACTCTGCATCACCATTTGATATTTTCCCCCAACAAAGTCTGATGTGGGACATCACAGGTCCCTTAATTACCTGGTGGAACAACAGCTTTAGTAGAGCTTAACAACTGCCGACTGAGGACTCTGGCAGGTTTCCTGCTGAAAACAAACAGGAGCTGGCAGATGCCTGGCACTCCCCGGGCCCCATCACTGGGGAGGTGCAGCTGTTGCTCTGCCTGTATCTCGGGTACTTTGGCTTTGAAATGTGGCTGCGCTTTTGTAAAACTCCTGCTACTGAAGCTTTATTATCTCTCCTTCTCCTAAGGATGGCCATTTTCCTTCACAACACTATGCTGATAGGCAGTGACAAAGATGCTCTGCCGCCCATTATAGGCACTGAACAAATGGCAGTGGTGGAGGTGCAGGTGTCGGAGGTGCGCACACACCTGAGACGGAGAGAGCCGGCAGGCCCCAGCAGGGAAGGCACAGTTGTCAATGAAGAGATGGCACAGGGAGTCACTTGGTTTTGTCAAAGATGTGGGGGGATTTGCTGAACTGCTCCGAAGCTTTCCCTTTCCCCAGCTTGGAAGAAAACCTTTCAAGCACTGTTTGGAAGAAGACAACAGCAGGGAGGTGGCAGGTGAAGAAGTCAATACTTACCAGATGTTTCTGGGTCTTGACATTTACTCTGCTGCCTTGATGATAGCAGTATCTATAAATAATGTTTTTATTTCAGTTTTATATAGCACTTCCAAGTCTACCAAGCACAGGGTCATATTTGGAGCTAACAATTTTGTAAGGTATTCTGGGAAAAGTGTGTATTCTGTCCTCTGCAAATGAAAGGTTTTCAAGTGACTTTTATTTTGCATCCTGAGCTCCAACACTAGACAGTAGACCAAACACACACATATGCTCTGCTCCCCATAAATATTAAAAATACATTAGTCAGTCTAAGTTTTTCTTTTGTATTTTCCAAGACTTGTCAATCATGAATGGATAGGTCCTATTTGTAGAGAAAGAACAGATTTAAAATGACAAAAATCAGAACATTTCTCAGGACCTTGGGAAGGACTGGCACTTTAAAACAAAAAAAACAGTGACAACAAAATTTCAAGTGAATTGTCTTGGACGTCTGTCAGATGCAGACATGCTCTGCACTCTCCGAGTGCGTGCATCCCAGATGGAGTGGTTTCTGTAGAAAAACAATCATAGTTATATTCAGGGGAGCTTACTTGGCAAGAAAATCAGGATTGAACTGATGCTACTGTGACATCACGTAGGAGTTTATAATTGCAATTTGTTATGAAACAGTTGGACTGAATCTCAACAATGGATATTTTAGTGCTCGTGGAGAAATTGGAAAGGCATTGGCAAGGCTGGGTGTGATGGCAGAGTGAAGCTGACCATGAAGAGAACTCCCTGCTTGGTATTTACTTTGGTGAAGCCATAAAAGTCTCAGGTCTAGCCTTTCGTCCCATGGGCCTGGAAGCTCAGCCTTACCAAGAGTTGATAATATTTGGGAAGGCTAATTCCTACTGAGTAAAGTCAGCTATATAAATTGGGAACAGTGTTGTGCATTTACTGAAAGAAATAGAATCATCAGCAAGGCCAGCCCTTCTTTTGGTCCAAAAAAAATACTCCTCATAGAGAAACTACATAGGAAGGCACAGTTGCTGGCAAGGTTGAAATCAGATCAAGGCAGGTAGTTTCATAATTGAGCATGCCCTCATGTATCCACCTCAGCCTTCATGCTCACTGTCAGGGCAGCGAATGCTTCTAAAGGGATAGCAGGCCACCTGTGGCCCGTGGGCCCCTTGGATTTCCACCTCAGTGTCTCCGTCACATGCTTTTCTTTCCTTACCTTCTCTGGTGTATGTTCTTCCCAAGACAACCTCTATATTTCTTTAATTGTGATAATCCTGCCAATTACATTAAAAGCAGGGCCAGGCCAATGATTTGGCCTCCCCAAAATGATATTCTTTACATATTTGCTCATCATTGCAAAGTTGAGCTTTGCATTAGGTTGGGGGAGGCATAAAAGTAGAAGCCCCTTGGCTAGGCAAAGCATCTGTTGGTCCAGGCAGCTCCTCTCTGGCCCAACCTGGCATTTCCCTCCCAGCAAAGCAATGCTTCTTGGGAAGCTGGATCTACCTTTTTAAGAAGGCGGTTCAGAAACCTACCTATTATTGAGCCTGGCTTAAATAGTATTCCTTCTGACTACACTCAAGGTCGGACAATTAGGTTTGCAAACTCATCCTAGAAAAAATGCTACGTACGACATTGCTGAGTATCACTGTGGGCAAGGGGAGTACATCAAAGTGACCATAGTGATAGCCAGCAATGAAGTGTGTAGCACTTTTTCTAGGACAAGTTTGCAAACTTAATTGTCCAACCTTCATACTCCTCTATGAAGGAGATTCTTTTAGATTCATATTATCTTCTAACACACACACACACACATACACACACACACACACACACACTTTTATCCCAGGATATCTCAGAACTGTTTGAATGGATGCTGTCAGCTGACTTCCTCTTCAGTCCAGCTAAATTCAGAGAAAAATCTCTGCCTGGCCTCAGAACCCTTTTCTCTATTTATAGTTTAAGTTAATAGATTTTGCATATCTCTGATGTCTATTCGTTTATTTTACTTTGTTTATATTTTGATTTTATTGATGTAATTTTACCTATTTGGGAGGTATAGTGTAATGTTTTGAAAGCATGTGTACATTGTGTAAAAATCAAATTAGTGTATTTATCATATCTATCACCTCATACAATTAGCATTTCCTTTGTGGTGAGGACTTCCGAAATCCTTACAGCTATTTTGAAATATACAATACTATATTTGTATTGAGGTGTTACCCATAGTCACCCTACTGTGCAAAAGAACAACAGAGCTTATTTCTACCTACCTGTCGTTTCATTCCCATTGAGCAATCTTCCCCCATCCCCTTAACCACTATCACTATTCTACCCTCTACTTCTGTGAGATTAGCCTTTTTAGATTCCACGTAGGAGAGAGATCGTGCAGTATTTCTCTTTCTGTACCTGACTTATTTCACTTAATATACTACCTCCCAGGTTCATCCCTGTTGCCACAAATGACAGGATTTCATCAATTTTCACTGTCTGAGTGGTATTCCATTAAGAACAAATACCACATTTTCTTTATGCATTCATCTGCTGATGGAAAATCAGGTTTATTCCTTATTGTGACTATAATAAATAGTGCTTCAGTAAACACAAGAATGTAGATGTCGCTTCAACATTCTGATTTTATATTCTTTGGATATAAACCCAGTAGTGGGATTGCTGGATCATAGTTCTAGTTAAATTTTTTGGAGGGATATTTATACAATTTTCCACAACGGTTGTACTAATTTACATTCCCCCCAACATAGCATATGCAAAATTTACCATATATAAAAATAAACTCAAAATGGATTAAGTACTTAAGTGTAAGATATGAAATCATAAAAGTACTAGAAGAAAACTTAGGGAAAATGCTACATGATGTTGAGATGAATAACAATTTTTTGTATAACACTGCAAAAGCAGACAACAAGAGCAAAAACCACAAATGGGATTATATAAACTAAAAACACTTCTTCACAATAAAGAAAACAATCAGCAGATGAAAAGACAACATACAGAATGGGAGAAAATATTTGCAAACTATCCATCTGACAAGGGGCTAATATCCAGAACATATAAGGAATTCAAACATCCCAATAGAATTAAAAAACCCAAATAATTTGATGCATAAATTGTCAAAAGACCCGAATAGACATTTCTCAAATAAATACATACAGATAGCCAACAGATATATGAAAAATTTTCAACATCACTAATCATCAGGGAAATGTAAATCAAAATGACAATGAGATATCATCTTACCCAATTAGAATTACTATTATCCAAAAGACAGTAACAAATGATGGTGCAGATGTGGAGAAAGGGGAACTCTGACATGTTTTATTTAAAAAAATCATTCCATCAGGGTGGAGCCTGTGGCTGAGTGAGTAGGGTGCCGGCCCCATAGAGGGTGGTGGGTTTGAACTCGGTCCTGGCCAAACTGCAACAACAACAACAATCCTTCCATCATTCATTTATCCATCTATTCAGCAAATATTAATTAATCACCTTCTAGGTTGTACATCACACAAGTTAATAAGCATATAAAGATGGATAAGACACAATCTTTTCCTCCAAGATTCACATCTAAGAGGAGAGGTGGGCGTGAAAACAGGTCATTGTAATTCAATGTGGTTAGTGTGGCAGTGGAGAAATGCCCAGAGAACTTGAAAATACAGAGGAAAGCAACCAACCCCAGCGGGGTTCAGGAAGGCTTCCTCTTGGGGAGGGGCTGCTTGAGAATTAGTGAGCTGAAGGGGGCTGGAGAGGGCATGTGGGCCTTCATCCACTCTGAGCAGACCCTGTGGTTTAATTCCACAGGCCACATGAATTCTCTTTTCCCCCTTTGCTACCCTGGAACTTTATCTCTCTCTTGCCCATCTTCTTCCTACATGAGAGAGGAGGAAAACCCCTGGAGGGAAGAATCCCTGGATCCAATAACAACTGGTGGATGTCCAGCACTGCATTATTGTTTAAGCAACAGTTCATTACTAATCACACTTACTGTTTCATTTGATTTTAAAAATAAGCCTTAAGGCCGTGGTTCTCAATTGAAGTGATTTTACTCACAGGCAACATGTTGGAACATTTTGGATTGTCATACTGAGGTTGTTATTAACATCTCAGGGCTGGGCTGGAGGATGCTGCTAACCATCCTATGATGCACAGGACATTTTCCTCACACAAAATTGTTATTCAGCCCCAAATGTTAACAGCACTGAGGTTGAGAAACCCTGTTTTGAAATTATCTCCATATTTCAAAAAGGAAGCTGAGTTTCTAGGTCTAGCTCTGTCCAAATTAACTGTGTGATCTTTTGCAAACCATTTAACCATGAGCTCTAATTACCCTACCCATAAAATGAATATTTATTTCTAGATGAAATGATCTATAAAGTCTATTCCAAATCTAAGCATCTGTGAGCCCAAGGATTCAAATGTTATAGATTTAAACTGAGAAATCAGCAAACAATGTTCCTGCCACAAAAATACTATTGCAATGTATTCTGAATGCAGTATTTTATTTGTAGACTAGAGAATTTACTCAGCTAGATCTCAGGGGTGCCTTACATCTGTGTGGCTGGGGCCCTGCTATCTGCCTCCAGCCTCTTTTCTCTTCCCTAACAGCAGAATCTATGAATTTTAAATTGTATTTACCCATTCCTCCAGAAATTTAGGTAAGACAGAGTGACTTACAGGGTCACCATGTGGCTTCTAGAACTTTTTGAAATTATTGTTGAAATTATTGAAGATTATCTGTGGCCCTCAGCCCCATATCTGCTTATTCCAAACTTCCCATCACTTGAACACCTACATACCCTGCTCCCAGAGACAGGTGACAACTATGCCACAATATTTTGAGAAAGAGGCATGGAGAGTAGCCCTTGGAAGGGCAGGTCAGCTGCTAAAGTTTGGTGAAAATTATAATAACCTCAACCTACTGAGATGTTGTTATAGACCTTCTGTATGATGATCCTGGGAGATAATTGTATTGTGTTGACAGATGAGGAAACTGAGGCTTAAAGAAGTTAGGCTACTTGCTTGGCGTTTTTTTTAAGGAACTAACAAAATGTCAACAAATGATGTGTTACCCTGGAAACTGTTAAAATAACACAGGATAACTGTATTACCCTGATGAGATGGGGCCAATACTTGTTGAAAAGTCCACGTAAGGTATTTAACCTATATCTGTGCCAGGAATGGTGCAGCAGTGTTCCCTGATGGAAACAACATGGTCTTAAAGGTCTAAATTTTCTGATTTATAATATTGAGGTAATAATTCTTGCCTTTCAGGTTGAATGTAATAATGTATGTTGAATGCACATTAGAGGGACAAGAATACACCAACTGCTCAACAAATGGTGGCAGCTGCCATCATCGCTATTTATTCATTCATATGTGATCTCTGATATCAAAAAATTGAGAAGAGGCAAGTAAATGAGAAGATCATGGAGCTACAGCACATAAGCCTTAGCATCAGCCAGACTAATTCCATGGAAACCCTTAGTCTGCTTGTCTGTTGTGTAACTCACAGGGCTTGGTCCATGAAAATTATTTGGCAAATTCTTATTTAACTGAGTTCATACACTGAGTCACTTTTTACTATATTATCTGCCAATTTATTCAGCTCTCTCTGTTCCCATTATAAGTTTATTCTTGAAGGAAATGTATCATTATTTAGATTTGATAAACTAAGTCTAGTTTTTTGTCTATATTAGGGTCTAGACAAGGCACTGTCATTCATTATTTGGGTTCCCATGAAGACACTTGCAATGTGACTACACACTTGAGGACTCTTACTGAGCTCCAGAAGGTTAATGTCCCCTCTGAGAAAGAACCCGACATTAGCTTCTCTCTCTTATTGTTGACACAAAAAAAGAAAGAGCCAGTGGAAAGGGAAGGGATAGGTCTAGAAATAGCTCCTACTCCACTGAAAAACATCATCTTCTGGTCATTGCATAGAGAGAAAGGAAGCTACAGATGCTTCTGGGAATGCTTTCAGGGTACCAAGGAAAGGCCTTTTCCTTCACCAAATCATAAACACTTAATGAATCAAAGTGGATAGGGTTGCATGGTGCATATGTTCCGGTCATATGGTTTCATGTTTCCTAAGAGAAGATATACTGGATTGAATTGTGTCCCCAAATCCATGCCCATATAGAAACTTGGAAAGTGACTTTATTTGGAAAGGCAGTCTTTGCAGATGTGAGTTAAGTTATGATGAGGTCACATTAGAGGAGGATGGATTCTAAACTTACCATGACTGGTGTTTTTATAAGACAAGGAGAAGATACAGAGAATAATGGAGATATGTAGGGAGAAGCCCATGTGGAGGCGAAGGCTGACATGGGATTGATGCATGTTAATAAGCCAAGGAGAGAGGCGGAGCAAGATGGCAGCCGAGTAACAGCTTCCTTGCATCTGGGCACCGTGAGTCTGGGGAGATAGGACTCCAGGCATCTCTGGCTGGTGGGAACTGCCTATCATCACTCCTATGAAAATACAGGGAGTCAGCGAGAGACTTCTGGACCCCAAGAGGAGGACTAAAACAGTGGAAAGCCGGCAAGTGGTCGCGTGTGTTCAATCCGTCTAAACCCGCCCACAACTGTAAGTTCAGTAGCAGCGAGACTGCAAACCAGAAAGGCCTTACCTGTGAACTGTTTTGATGTCCTTGGACTTGGCACTGAGTTGAACTGCCTTGGGGAAGGCCTGAGCGGGAGTGCGGAGAACTTTGGCCGTTGTCTAGGGCCCCAGTCTGAGCCACTGAGCCAGACGGAGCTGATAGTGTTTGGCGGTGGGTCACACGGATCCATTGTCAGTGATCTGCCCCGGCAAGCTCTGCCCTCAGGGTCGCAGAGCTAGAAACGGGTGGGAGCTGGTAACCCAGCAACCAAGTAGCCTAAGGGTGGGGTCTGAGCCGTCTTGCAGCCCTAACCCTCAGGGGCAGAGTGAGATCGGTTTTGGCACACTGAGTAAGTGCATAGCCACTTCAGCAGCGATTCCAGCGAGAAAGCTGGGAAAGCTTCTGCTCAGCAAGTTTACAAGTTCAAAGTGCCTTTTAAGTAGGCCGAAGAGAGATTTAGGGTGTCTACCTGCTGGGGTTTGAGAAATCAGCAGCCTCCAGTCGTATCAGAACTGTGACTAACATCTCATACCCCAGAAGACCACGTGTTGCCCAGACAATATTTAATAACATATACAAACTGCTTTGTTTTTGGTTGTGTATTTTTTTCTTCTTCTTTTTTTTTGGTTTGGTTGTTTTTTTTGTTTGTTTATTTTGACGTTGCTGATGTTCTTTTGTTTTTTTAATTTCAATCTTTTCCACACAGATCCCTTTTTCTTTCTCAATTTTCCTAGTTTAATTATAATTTCCCATTGCTGCCTTTTTTAATAACTTCAACTTCATTTTTGCTAGTGTTTCTACCGATATAATTTGGTTTTTCACCCAATTTTATCCCCGTAAAGTTTTCTGTTTGCTTCTTTTGGTTTGATTTAAAGCATTTTTGTCTTTCCTCTCTACTTGGTGGAGGTGGGGTACTGTGTCTGATCAGGTTAGCAAAGAGCTGCTGACCTCAAGGGAACCACGCAACTGGGCACCCCCAGAAGGTGGGGTTTTTTAAGGTTGTGTCAAAGTACCCTACTGTACACCTATATTGCCCTGTCTCCCTCTTTCTGTGCCTCTCTTCTTTTTGTCAATATTCCTTATACCCACCCCCTCTCCTTTCTCTATCTTTCTTTTTTTCTTATCACTCGGTCCTCCTTTCTTTCATCCCCTTTTTTTGCTCTTCAACCTTCTCACCCTTCTGGTCCTATAACCCTTAGTCCACAGGCACAAGAACTTAAAGAGCAAGAGGAAGTGAAAGGAAAATTAGGGCAAGGAAACAGATAAAAGAAATCACTCATGAGGAAGAATCAGCAGAAAACTCCAGGCAACATGAAGAACCAGTCTAGAACAACCCCACCAAGGGACCATGAGGTAGCTACTGCAGATGATTCCACCAGTATAGAAATGTTAGGAATGACAGAAAGGGAATTTAGAATACACATGTTGAAAACAATGAAAGAAATGATGGAAACAATGAAGGAAATTGCTAATAAAGTGGAAAATAACCAAAAGGAAATCCAAAAACAGAATCAAATAAGAGATGAACGATATGAAGAATATAAAAAGGATATAGCAGACCTGAAGGAACTGAAACAGTCAATTAGGGAACTTAAAGATACAATGGAAAGTATCAGCAACAGGTTAGACCATGCAGAAGAAAGAATTTCAGAGGTAGAAGACAAAGTTCTTGAGATAACTCAGACAGTAAAAGAGGCAGAAAAGAAGAGAGAGAAAGCGGAACGTTCACTGTCAGAATTATGGGACTTTATGAAGCGTTCCAACATACGAGTTATAGGAATTCCAGAAGGGGAAGAAGAATGCCCCAGAGGAATGGAAGCCATACTAGAGAATATTATAAAAGAAAATTTCCCAACATCACCAAAGAGTCTGACACACTGCTTTCAGAGGGATATCGGACCCCAGGTCGCCTCAACTCTAACCGAGCTTCTCCAAGACACATTGTGATGAACCTGTCCAAAGTCAAGACAAAAGAAAAGATTCTGCAAGCTGCCAGGAGTAAGCGCCAGTTGACCTACAGGGGCAAATCCATCAGAGTGACCGCAGACTTCTCTAATGAAACTTTCCAAGCAAGAAGACAATGGTCATCTACCTTTAATCTACTTAAACAGAACAATTTTCAGCCCAGAATTCTGTACCCTGCTAAGCTAAGCTTCAGAATTGACGGAGAAATCAAATCATTTACGGATATACAAACATTGAGGAAATTCGCCACAACAAGACCAGCTCTACAGGAAATACTTCAACCTGTTCTGCACACTGACCACCACAATGGATCAGCAGCAAAGTAAGAACTCAGAAATCAAAGGACAAAACCTAACCTCCACACTGATGCAAAAGATAAAATTAAGCAATGGACTCTCACCAAATAAGACGAATAGAATACTACCACACTTATCAATTATCTCAATAAATGTTAATGGCTTGAATTCCCCACTGAAGAGACATAGATTGGCGGACTGGATTAAAAAACACAAGCCATCCATTTGCTGTCTGCAAGAAACACACCTGGCCTCAAAAGACAAATTAAAGCTCCGAGTCAAGGGTTGGAAGACAATTTTTCAGGCAAACGGAATTCAGAAGAAAAGAGGAGTTGCAATCTTATTTTCAGATACATGTGGATTTAAAGCAACTAAAGTCAAAAAAGACAAAGATGGTCACTTTATATTGGTCAAGGGAAAACTACAACAAGAAGACATTTCAATTCTAAATATTTATGCACCCAATTTAAATGCTCCCAGATTCTTGAAGCAGACCTTACTCAGTCTGAGCAATATGATATCTGATAATACCATCATAACAGGGGACTTTAACACACCTCTTACAGAGCTGGACAGATCCTCTAAACAGAAATTAAACAAAGATGTAAGAGATTTAAATGAGACCCTAGAACAACTATGCTTGATAGATGCATATAGAACACTCCACCCCAAAGATAAAGAATATACATTCTTCTCATCACCCCATGGAACACTCTCCAAAATTGATCATATCCTGGGACACAAAACAAATATCAACAGAATCAGAAGAATTGAAATTTTACCTTGCATCTTTTCAGACCATAAGGCACTAAAGGTGGAACTCAACTCTAACAAAAATGCTCAAGCCCACCCAAAGGCATGGAAATTAAACAATCTTCTGTTGAATAACAGATGGGTGAAGGAAGAAATAAAACAGGAAATCATTAACTTCCTTGAGCATAACAACAATGAAGACACAAGCTACCAAAACCTGTGGGATACTGCAAAAGCAGTTTTGAGAGGAAAATTCATCGCTTTAGATGCCTACATTCGAAAAACAGAAAGAGAGCACATCAACAATCTCACAAGAGATCTTATGGAATTGGAAAAAGAAGAACAATCTAAGCCTAAACTCAGTAGAAGAAAAGAAATATCCAAAATCAAATCAGAGATCAATGAAATTGAAAACAAAAGAATCATTCAGAAAATTAATGAAACAAGGAGTTGGTTTTTTGAAAAAATAAATAAAATAGATAAACCATTAGCCAGACTAACTAGAAATAGAAAAGTAAAATCTCTAATAACCTCAATCAGAAACGATAAAGGGGAAATAACAACTGATCCCACAGAGATACAAGAGATCATCTCTGAATACTACCAGAAACTCTATGCCCAGAAATTTGACAATGTGAAGGAAATGGATCAATATTTGGAATCACACCCTCTCCCTAGACTTAGCCAGGAAGAAATAGACCTCCTGAACAGACCAATTTCAAGCACTGAGATCAAAGAAACAATAAAAAAGCTTCCAACTAAAAAATGCCCTGGTCCAGATGGCTTCACTCCAGAATTCTATCAAACCTTCAAGGAAGAGCTTATTCCTGTACTGCAGAAATTATTCCAAAAAACTGAGGAAGAAGGAATCTTCCCCAACACATTCTATGAAGCAAACATCACCCTGATACCAAAACCAGGAAAAGACCCAAACAAAAAGGAGAATTTCAGACCAATCTCACTCATGAACATAGACGCAAAAATTCTCAACAAAATCCTCGCCAATAGACTACAGCTTATCATCAAAAAAGTCATTCATCATGATCAAGTAGGCTTCATCCCAGGGATGCAAGGCTGGTTTAACATACGCAAGTCTATAAACGTTATCCACCATATTAACAGAGGCAAAAATAAAGATCACATGATCCTCTCAATAGATGCAGAAAAAGCATTTGATAAAATCCAGCATCCTTTTCTAATTAGAACTCTGAAGAGTATAGGCATAGGTGGCACATTTCTAAAACTGATTGAAGCTATCTATGACAAACCCACAGCCAATATTTTACTGAATGGAGTAAAACTGAAAGCTTTTCCTCTTAGAACTGGAACCAGACAAGGTTGTCCTCTGTCACCTTTACTATTCAACGTAGTGCTGGAAGTTCTAGCCAATACAATTAGGCAAGACAAGGAAATAAAGGGAATCCAAATGGGAGCAGAGGAGGTCAAACTCTCCCTCTTTGCTGACGACATGATCTTATACTTAGAGAACCCCAAAGACTCAACCACAAGACTCCTAGAAGTCATCAAAAAATACAGTCATGTTTCAGGATATAAAATCAATGTCCACAAGTCAGTAGCTTTTGTATACACCAATAACAGTCAAGATGAGAAGCTAATTAAGGACACAACTCCCTTCACCATAGTTTCAAAGAAAATGAAATACCTAGGAATATACCTAACGAAGGAGGTGAAGGACCTCTATAAAGAAAACTATGAAATCCTCAGAAAGGAAATAGCAGAGGATATTAACAAATGGAAGAACATACCATGCTCATGGATGGGAAGAATCAACATTGTTAAAATGTCTATACTTCCCAAAGCTATCTACCTATTCAATGCCATTCCTATCAAAGTATCTACATCGTACTTTCAAGATTTGGAAAAAATGATTCTGCGTTTTGTATGGAACCGGAAAAAACCCCGTATAGCTAAGGCAGTTCTTAGTAACAAAAATAAAGCTGGGGGCGTCAGTATACCAGATTTTAGTCTGTACTACAAAGCCATAGTGGTCAAGACAGCATGGTACTGGCACAAAAACAGAGACATAGACACTTGGAATCGAATTGAACACCAAGAAATGAAACTAACATCTTACAACCACCTAATCTTTGATAAACCAAACAAGAACTTACCTTGGGGGAAAGACTCCCTATTCAATAAATGGTGTTGGGAGAACTGGATGTCTACATGTAAAAGACTGAAACTGGACCCACACCTTTCCCCACTCACAAAAATTGATTCAAGATGGATAAAGGACTTAAATTTAAGGCATGAAACAATAAAAATCCTCAAAGAAAGCATAGGAAAAACACTGGAAGATATTGGCCTGGGGAAAGACTTCATGAAGAAGACTGCCATGGCAATTGCAACAACATCAAAAATAAACAAATGGGACTTCATTAAACTGAAAAGCTTCTGTACAGCTAAGGACACAATAACCAAAGCAAAGAGACAACCTACACAATGGGAAAGGATATTTGCATATTTTCAATCAGACAAAAGCTTGATAACCAGGATCTATAGAGAACTCAAATTAATCCACATGAAAAAAGCCAACAATCCCTTATATCAATGGGCAAGAGACATGAATAGAACTTTCTCTAAAGATGACAGACGAATGGCTAACAAACATATGAAAAAATGTTCATCATCTCTATATATTAGAGAAATGCAAATCAAAACAACCCTCAGATATCATCTAACCCCAGTGAGAATGGCCCACATCACAAAATCTCAAAACTGCAGATGCTGGCGTGGATGTGGAGAGAAGGGAACACTTTTACACTGCTGGTGGGACTGCAAACTAGTACAACCTTTCTGGAAGGAAGTATGGAGAAACCTCAAAGCACTCAACCTAGACCTCCCATTCGATCCTGCAATCCCATTACTGGGCATCTACCCAGAAGGAAAAAAATCCTTTTATCATAAGGACACTTGTACTAGATTGTTTATGGCAGCTCAATTTACCATTGCCAAAATGTGGAAACAGCCTAAATGCCCACCAACCCAGGAATGGATTAACAAGCTGTGGTATATGTATACCATGGAATACTATTCAGCTATTAAAAAAAATGGAGACTTTACTTCCTTCGTATTAACCTGGATGGAACTGGAAGACATTATTCTTAGTAAAGCATCACAAGAATGGAGAAGCATGAATCCTATGTACTCAATCTTGATATGAGGACAATTAATGACAATTAAGTTTATAGGGGGGGAAGCAGAAAGAGGGATGGAGGGAGGAGGGTGGGGCCTTAGTGTGTGTCACACTTTATGGGGGCAAGACATGATTGCAAGAGGGACTTTACCTAACAATTGCAATCAGTGTAACTGGCTTATTGTACCCTCAATGAATCCCCAACAATAAAAAAAAAAAAAAAAAAAAAAAAAATAAGCCAAGGAAAGCCAAGGATTTCCTGCAGCCACTGGGAGGTGGGAGAAAGATATGGAACAGATTCTACTTTGGAGCACCCAGAAGACACCACCCTGCCAACCCCTTGATTTCAGATGTCTAGCCTCCACAACTGGAGAACAATTTCTATTGGTTTGGCCAATCATGTTGTGATCATTTGTTTGGCCACCCTGGGAGACTAATACCAAAGCCTTTTTTTTTTTTTTTTTTTTAATAATCTAGCCTGTTGAGGTGCAATTGAACTGGAAATGATTGAATCTAGAAGGACCCAATTGATTACACCAAATTGACATTGTTGTCCCCAAATAGGTAGTACCACTATTCTTTATGAGGACATCTGCGATGTTAAATGGTATCACAGAAAACGGTGAATAGAGATTAAGTACTGGCTGGAAATTGTCAGTTACTACAAGGTTAACACAACATGTCTTCTCAGCTTAAAATTCTCCTCTGGTCTTCATTTGACAGTTATTTTGTTTTTGTTTTTCAATTGACCTTTGTTCTGACTTGAACTTGAGCAAAAATAATGGGATTTGATATAACAGTAAGATATTTGTTCAGTTTTCTGTTATGAAGAGAATTCAATTCATGGTGTGAAGAGTGTCAGTGGGTCTTGCTGAATGTGTTCCAATTTATGATTAATGTTTCAAGGAATAGAGATGTTTTAAAGGAGACTCTTTAGGTTTTTTTTTTTAATTAAAGTTAAATCATAGCTGTGTAAATTAATGCGATCATGGGGCACCATACATTGGTTTTAAAACAGTTTGACACATTTTCATCACACTAGTTAATATAGACTTCCTGGCATTTTCTTAGTTATTGTGTTAAGACAATTATATTCTACATTTACTAAGTTTCACATGTACCCTTGTAAGATGTACCACAGGTGTAATCCCACCTATCCCCCTCCCTCCACCCATACTCCCCCCTCCCTCCTCTCCCTCTCCCCCTTCCCCATATTCTTAGGTTGTAACTGGGCTATACCTTTCATATGAAAGCCAAAAATTAGTTTCAAAGTAGGGCTGAGTACATTGGATACTTTTTCTTCCATTTTTGAGATACTTTACTAAGAAGAATATGTTCCAGCTCCATCCATGTAAATATGAATGAGGTAAAATCTCCATCTTTCTTTAAGGCTGCATAATATTCCATTAATCCATTTGTGGATCAATGGGCACTTGGGCTTTTTCCATGACTTAGCAATTGTGAATTGGGCTGCAATAAACATTCTGGTACAAATATCTTTGTTATGATGTGATTTTTGGTCTTCTGGGTATATACCTAGTAGAGGAATTATAGGATTGAATGGCAGGTCTATTTTTAGATCTCTAAGTGTTCTCCAAACATCTTTCCAAAAGGAATGTATTAATTTGCATTCCCACCAGCAGTGCAGAAGTGTTCCCTTTTCTCCACATCCACGCCAACATCTCTGGTCTTGGGATTTTGTGATATGGGCTAATCTTACTGGAGTTAGATGGTATCTCAAGGTAGTTTTGATTTTCATTTCTCTGATGATTAAAGATGATGAGAATTTTTTCATATGTCTGTAGGCCGTGTGCTTATCTTCTTCAGAGAAGTTTCTCTTCAAGTCCCTTACCCAGCCTGCAATGGGATCACTTGTTCTTCTCTTGCTTATGTGTTTGAGTTCTCTGTGGATTCTGGTTATTAAACCTTTGTTGGAGACATAACCTGCAGATATCTTCTCCCATTCTGAGGGCTGTTTGCTTGCTTTACTTACTGTGTTCTTGGCTGTACAGAAGCTTTTTAGTTTGATCAGGTCCTAGTAGTATATTATTGAAGCTGCTTCAATTGCCTGGGGGGTCCTCTTCATAAAATACTCTCCCAGACCAATTTCTTCAAGGGTTTTCCCTGTACTCTCTTCTAGTATTTTTTTTTTTTTTTTGTGGTTTTTGGCCAGGGCTAGGTTTGAACCCGCCACCTCTGGCATATGGGACCAGTGCCCTACTCCTTGAGCCACAAGTGCCACCCTCTTCTAGTATTTTTATAGTCTCATGTCTTAAGTTTAAATCTTTAATCCAGGGAGAGTCTATCTTACTTAATGGTGAAACGTGTGGGTCCAGTTTCAGTCTTCTACAGGTTGCCAGCCAGTTCACCCAGCACCATTTGTTAAATAGGGAATCTTTTCCCTACTGAATGTTTTTAATTGGCTTGTCAAAGATCAAATAACGGTAAGTAGCTGGATTCATCTCTTGGTTCTCTATTCTGTTCCAGACATCTACTTCTCTGTTTTTGTGCCAGTACCATGCTGTTTTGATCACTATAGATTTATAGTGTAAGTATAGTCTGAGGTCTGGTAACATAATTCCTCCTGCTTTGTTTTTATTTCTGAGTAGTGTCTTGGAGGTTTTTTTTTTTGATTCCATATAAAATTAAGTATTATTTTTTCAAGATCTTTAGTATGACAGTGGGGCTTTAATAGGGACTGCATTAAAATTGTATATTGCTTTGGGTAGTATGGACATTTTAACAATGTTGATTCTTTCCAGCCATGAGCACGGTATGTTTTTTTATTTGTTAACATTTTCAGCTATTTCTTTTCTTAGAGTTTCATAGTTCTCTTTATAGAGATCTTTCACATCCTTTGTTAGATACATTCCCAAATATTTCATCTTCTTTGGCACTACTGTGAATGGAATAGAGTCCTTAACTGTTTTTTCAGCTTGACTATTGTTGGTATATATAAAGGCTACCAATTTTATAACCTGAGACGCTGCTGTATTCCTTGATCACTTCTAAAAGTTTCGTAGTAGAATCCCTGGTGTTTTCCAGATATACAATCATATCATCTGCAAAGAGCAAAAGTTTGATGTCTTCTGACCCTATATGGATACCCTTGATCACCTTTTCTTCCCTAATTGCAATGGCTAAAACTTCTATCACAATGTTAAAGAGCAGTGGAGACAATGGGCAGCCTTGTCTCATTCCTGATCTGAGTGGAAATGATTTCAGTTTAACTCCATTCAGTACGATATTGGCTGTGGGTTTGCTATAGATGGACTCTATCAGTTTCAGAAATGTCCCTTGTATACCAATTTTCTTAAGTGTTCTGATCATGAAGGGATGCTGGATATTATCAAAAGCTTTTTCTGCATCAATTGAGAGAATCATATGGTCTTTGTTTTTTAATTTATTTATGTGCTGAATTATACTTAGGGATTTACGTATATTAAACCAGCCTTGAGACCCTGGGATAAAACCGATTTGGTCATGATGTATAATTTGTTTGATATCTTGCTGGATTCTGTTTTTTAGGATCTTGTTGAATATTTTTGCATCTATATTCATTAGTGATATTGGTCTATAATTTTCTTTTCTTGTTGGGTCTTTTTCTGGTTTGGGGATAAGGGTGATGTTTGCTTCATATAATGTGTTGGGTAGTCTTCCTTCTTTTTCTACGTTTTGGAACAGGTTAAGTAATATGGGTACTAGTTCCTCTTTAAAGGTTTGGTAGAATTCTGACGTGAAACCATCTGGTCTCTGGCTTTTCTATTTAGAAAGATCTCGTATGGTTGATGCTATTTCAGACCTAGATATTGGCATGTTCAACATTTCCACTTGATTCTGGCTAAGTCTTGGAAGGTGACATGCTTCCAAGTATTGGTCAATTTCCTTCAGATTTTCATATTTCTGAGAATAAAATTTCTTGTTTTTTTTTTTTTGAGACAGAGCCTCAAGCTGTCACTCTGGGTAGAGTGCTATGGCGTCACAACTCACAGCAACCTCCAACTCCTGGGCTCAAGCGAGTCTCCTGTCTCCGCCTCCCAAGTAGCTGGGATTACAGGCGCCCGCCACAATGCCCGGCTATTTTTTGGTTGCAGCCGTCAGTGTTGTTTGGTGGGCCCGGGCTGGATTCAAACCCGCCAGCTCAGGTGTATGTGGCTGGTGCCTTAGCCACTTGAGCCACAGGCGCCGAGCCTAAAATTTCTTGTAATATTCATTAAGGGTTTTATAATTTCTGAGGAGTCTATTGTTATTTTGTCTTTGTCGTTTTTGATTGATGAAATTAGAGATTTTACTCTTTTTTTCCTGGTTAGGTTAGCCAAAGGTTTATCTATTTTATTGACCTTTTTAAAAAACCAACTTTTTGATTTATTGATCTGTTGCATAATTCTTTTGTTTTCAATTTCATTTAATTCTGTTCTATTTTGGTTATTTCTTTTCTTCTACTGGATTTGGGGTTGGAATGTTCTTCCTTGTCCAATTGCTTGAGATGTCCCATTAAGTTGCTAACTTCCTCTTTTTCCATTCTCTTGAGAAAGGCTTGCAGTGCTATAAATTTCCCTCTTAGAACTGCCTTTGTGGTATCCCAAAAGTTCTGATAATTCGTGTCTTCATTGTTTTGTTCCAAAGATTTGGCGATTCCCTTCTTAGTCTCATCTCTGACCCAGCTATCATTCAGCATAAGGTTATTTGACGTCCATGTTTTTGTATGAGTGTGCAGATTCCTGTTACTGAGTTCAACTTTTATTCCATTGTGGTCCGAGAGGATGCAAGGAATAATTTCTATTCCTTTAAATTTACTGAGGTTAGACTTGTGACCTAGATGTGATCAATTTTGTAGTATGTTCCTTGGGCTGAGGAGAAGCATGTATATTCAGTTTTCTTGGAATGAAATGTTTTGTAGATGTCTACTAAATCGAAATGTTGGATGGTTAGGTTTAAATCTAAAATTTCTTTGCTCAGCTTCTTATTGGAGGATCTATCCAACACTGCCAAAGGAGTGTTGAAATCTCTGACTATTATGGAGCTGGAGGAAATCAAGTTGCTCATGTCTGTTAGAGTTTCTCTTATAAATTGAGGTGCATTCTTGTTGGGTGCATAAATATTCATAATTGAAATCTCATCATGTTGAGTATTACTCTTAACAAATATATAGTGACCATTCTTATCTTTCTTTACTTTTGTTGGTTTAAAGCCTATTGTGTCAGCAAATAGAATCGCAACACCTGCTTTTTTCTGATTTCCATTTGCCTGAAATATGGACGACCATCCTTTCACCCTGAATCTATATTTATCTTTTAAGGTAAGATGTGACTCTTGTATGCAGAAAACATCTGGACTGAGTTTTTGTATCCCGTCGGGTAACCTGTGCCTCTTTAGAGGACAGTTTAAGCCATTCACATTAATGGAGAATATTGATAGGTCTTGTAAAATTTTGAGTATAAAGTTTTTCGAAAGTCCAGTGGACAATTTTAATTCTTTTTTTTTTTTTTTTGGCCGGGGCTGGGTTTGAACCCACCACCTCCGGCATATGGGACCGGCGCCCTACCCGCTGAGCCACAGGCACTGCCCGACAATTTTAATTCTTTCACCATTGTGGAAGTTGGATTTTGATCAAACGTTTCTGAGTGAGTTTATTTTTGTGGTAGAGGATTAGGGTGGTCATTATGGAGGATAGGTCTGAGAATATCCTGGAGAACTGGTTTAGTTATGGAAAAATTCTTGAACATATGAATGTCATTAAAGTATTTAATTTCTCCATCATAAATGAAACTCAGTTTAACTGGATATAAGATCCGGGGTTGAAAGTTATTTTGCTTTAGGAGATTAAAAGTTGGTGGCCAACCTCATCTGGTTTGAAAGGTTTCAGCAGAGAGATCTGCAGTCATTCTAATATTCTTCTCTTTGTAGGTAATAGATTTCTTGCATCTAGCTGCTTTCAGAAGTTTCTCTTTCATATTGACACTAGTGAAGTTAATTATGATATGCCTGGCGGATGTCTTATTTGGATTGAATCGTGCTGGGGTTCTGAAACTGTCTGCTATCTGGATTTCAGAATCTCTTGACATATCTGGAAAATTTTCTTTCGTAATTTCATGGAGAAGGGCCTCTGTGCCTTGCAAGGCCACTTCATCACTTTCAGGGATTCCAATGAGGCAGATATTAGCCTTCTTCGAATTATCCCGAGCTCTCTGAGAGAATGATCCATCTTTGCTCTCTATTTCTCTTCTTTGAGAGTTTGGGAGTATTCAAATGCCTTGTCTTCAGTGTCAGAAATCCTTTCTTCTGCCTGGTCCACTCTGTTACTGAGGTATTCTACTGTGTTTTTCAGATCTTTAAAGGCTGCAAATTCTTGCTTCAGTGCATCAAAATCTTTGGTGGTTTTGTCTTTAAATTCATTAAATTCTTCAGACAATTTTTTGAATTTCACCTCAAATTTCTAATTCTGACTTTTGAATTGCTCTTCAGATTTCTAATTCCAAATTTTGCTCCAATCTGTTAATCTTATTTGCAATCCAAATTCTGAATTCGATTTCTGACATCTTGGCCAGCTGTTTATGAATGGGATCTTCAGTTACATCTGCCATATCTTTCCTTTGGGGGGGGTGATCTATTCTGGTTATTCATGTTACCAGAGTTTTTCTGCTGATTGCACCCCATGATTACTTTACACCATTTGATTTTTCCCCTGGAACTTTGTTGAGGACCTGTGCAGTGCTACAGCCTGAGATGTTGGGGACCTATTTGATGTGGTGGGGCTAAGAGGTTCTGTCTTGTTTTCAACTGGTCTCTGTTTGCCCCTAGTGAAACAGCTACTCTGGGTTGAAGTATCAGCTGTGGGGAAATACCAGCAATTAAGTCACCCCACTCCCCACAGGCAACAATTGGAAAAGGAAAATCAAACCTTCCTACAACCACACACCCAGGGCACCACTTGAATAGTCCTCAGGCGATTGGCTCAGTTTAAAAGGTCAAAATCAATTGTCTCAGTCAGCACCTGTCTCAGGTGCGAGAGTTTAGAAGGTCTCTGGCAACTGGAACACAGGGGTCTGGTGACAACTCAAATATGACTTGCTCTGGTGCTCTGTGAAGTCTGGAGAACCCACCAGCAAATAGATTAGTCTGGGAAGGTTGATGCCTCCTTCTGCACCTTGCAGCTCTGTCACACCCAGTCACTACTAGCCCCACAGGGCTGTGACCCAGTCAGTTGTCTCCAGTAAGCAGATACTCCAGAGGTTTGCACCTGCCTAAATCACAAGGAAGTCTGTATCTGCTCAGCCAGGCCGCTGCTCTCTGCCTCTATCCAACAGGGGGCAGTGAGGCCTGTCAACCTCAGGCGCTTGCTGGAGGCTGGTAGTGTTCACTCAGTTCAAGCCCTGCCCTTGATTGATGTTATTGGCAGAACATAACAACCCTGTGGAGTTTGTTTCTGTCCCTGCTAAATTCCTCTGCAGAAGAGGGGCTGATTTGAGTTCCCAGAACCTGTGCCTCTGGGCCTGTCTTTACTATTGAAGGTTTGTATTCGCAGCATCGTTAGGTGTCAGTTCTAGCCTCCTGTCCTCCTTTGTCTATAGGCTGATGATCCCCTGAGGGCCGGGTGCGTCTTTGGCTCAGTAAAGTGGTCCTCTGGGTCAGCTCCACCTTGGGAGTTTCCTGGCTCTGCACTTGCATTTTCTAGCCCCCGCGTTCCACCCAGGCCAGTACTGCCTCAGGCAAACCCTTTACTCATGGGGCCTGTGTTTCAATCCCAGATCTGTTCCGTGGTGGTTGCCATCTTAGAAGATGCCTGGCCTCCTGTGGTTGCTCAGGGAGACAGGGGGAGTGGCTTTGGGATATCCAGGGGTGGGCCTTGTTATTGCTAAATATGGCTGCTGCTCTGTACCTCGGGGCACTGCCGCTCCAGCGTGATTCCCTCTCAGCCGACCGTCATATCCTCTCTCCCGTGCTGCAGAATCAGCACTGTCCAGCTGCAGTCCAGGTCCTGTCTACACCTCTTGAGAAATCACTCAAGAATCTGGACTCCTGAGGGACAGGCCTCCACCTCAGAGTGAGAGTACAGGGGAGTGCTGGGAGCTCAGAATTGCAGGTTGTAACACCAATCTCATTGAGACCAAATGAGCAAATAAACAGATACAAAGGCTACCAGACACATGAGCCCATAGATGCACAAACAGATGGAGACACATAGACATACAGACAACACCCAGGACAACAAAAACAAAAAGCAGCTATAATAAAAATAGTGATAATCCTAAAATAATTGAAAAAAAAATAAGAAAAAAAGTGGTGTTCACAAAAAAGTTAAAAAAGAAGAATGGAGAAATTAAAAATAGAAAAAAAAAGAGATAAAAAATATATCTATAAAAAATAATAAATTAGGGCGGCGCCTGTGGCTCAGTCGGTAAGGCGCCGGCCCCACATACCGAGGGTGGCGGGTTCAAACCCGGCCCCGGCTGAACTGCAACCAAAAAATAGCTGGGCATGGTGGCGGGCTCCTGTCGTCCCAGCTACTCGGGAGGCTGAGGCAAGAGAATCGCTTAAGCCCAGGAGTTGGAAGTTGCTGTGAGCTGTGTGATGCCATGGCACTCTACCCGAAGGGCATCAAGTGACACTCTGTCTCTACAAAAAAAAAAAAAAATAATAATAATAATAAATTAACAATAGCTCCTCCAAGAAAATTGTGAGGAGAAAATAGAACAAAAAAAAAAAAGAGAGAAAATTTAAAAAAAGGCACTAACAACAAAAATATTATTCTTGTATATATGTAGAAATATACATCTGTATGTATGATGTAGGGATCAACTTTCATAGGAATATATTTATAATGCAATATACTTTCTGGATATCAGGTGGCACTGTGAGTGGTTCCCAGGCTTATACCTGATTCTCAGTTTATACTGTTACCATGGTAACCACCCTACCTGGCTGATAGCCAGTTTGGAGTTTCTGTAAAAGTATGTCACCTAACTATTGTGCAACCTCAGCTGCTGTGTTCCATATGGCACTCCTATGCGACCTCCCCACTCAGTGCAGGAGTCCACGCTTCACAAATCTTTCCACTCTGCTCCCACGTTCTCCTGCAGACTGGTGACTGCAATCAGCTGTGGAGTAGGGTGCTGCTGTTGGCTCTCGCAGGTGCTGAAGGGTACTGTGGCTGCTGAAGGGTCCCGAGGCTGCAGCTGGTTCCGCACCTGGAGCACACGGGGATCTTATTCTTAGTTTTGTGTTTCAGAGTTTCCCTTTTGAATCGGGACCCGCCAGTTTGCTGTGCAGCCTGAACTGCCAGCCCCCTCCAACATTCCCCACCAGGAATGCTCCGGTCTATTTAATCACTCCTGTTGTTCTGGGGGAAGGCATCTGCCATTTTGGATAGTTCAAAATGTCTGTTTCCCGGGCAGGATCCCTTCCCTTCAATTTTCCATTGGGTTTCCCAGCTCCCTGTAGTTTTGAGTGGCTCTCCTTTTGGGTGCCACTCTCAGCTCAGGAATAAATTTTCATCAATTGAGTTTTGCCAGTAATTGCAAGCTGCTGTCCTCTGTAAGGGAGGGGCCTGACAACCAGCACAGCCAAGCAGGGAAAAATCTCTACAACAGAGCCCGTGGTTTTAAAATACCCCTCATAAACAGCAATCTGCCAATTCACTGAGCATCTCCAGCTGTCCGTCCACACCAATAATCCACGTGCAGGAAAGGTCCAGACCCCTCTTCCTCTCACCCGATGACTTGGGAGAGGTGGGCTACATATCTGTCTCATCCGCCATCATTGAGACTCTTTAGGTTTAAATCCTATTCAGTCAAAAAAAAAAGTTAAGAAAATGACAAGGCCATTCTATTCACATCACAGTCATTGTCCTAGTACCGGGCTTCAAATCTTTCCTTCTTTTGATTCTACAGGAAATAGAAAAGGAAAGTAGGTGACTTAAAACTCAAAACCTAGGACAAGCAGGAAGTATAGGATACTATCAAGTATCTGAAAGGGAAACTGAGGTCCAGGGAGAATGTGGGAGTCTGGCATTTGGCAAAGGGATGCAAAGCTTAGTACTCAGGCCATTCAGACCATGGCGCTGTCTTTATACTTTTCTGTGAGTCCAGGTGGACTTAGCAGAGATAAGGAAGAGAGGGAGAGATGAGGAGGTGGGTGATGGTTTACTAAATACACCCTGATTCCTGCCTGGGGAGCGAATATGGACCAAAGATGAGAAGAATAAAAAAGGTCTCCAAACATTTTCACTTTATCCTCAGCCACAGCGTTGCTAAATTAGATCATCTTTCCTCTTGCTGTTTCATCACTATGAACTGTAAATAGGTGGTGAGCTCCAGCAAAGCATCTTTATACTCATCACTTCTCTTGATTTCTACACACATTCAATACACTTGAAGTACTGAAGGTAAGTATCTGTACTCTCTGGTCTTTTAGAGGTTAAAGAAAACCTCCTAAACCACACAGCTAGTGAATAAGGGAGCGACTGTTACTCCAACTCTAATTTCAGCTACTTCCCAATGTACTGTGTTGTCTTCTTAGAGAATCCCTGAAAAGTTACTTTGCTCTGCAAGGTTCATATACTCAAATTGAATCTCTAAGCTAATCATTAATGATAATATAGCACTCAGAAATAAGGTAGGTGGGGAAATTATATATTCACTAAAATCTATCAATTTTATGACATTTTCTGTTTTGAATGTCAACAAACACACATTTTACTTTCCAAGGAAGTCTCCTTCCTTCCTTCACATAGGCCTGTTTCTTTAAAGAAATCATTTAAGGAATACAGAATAACCTCTAATGACTATTTCCCTGAAAATGCTCTTACGAGGATGAAGGACATAACCATATCACTCTAAATTTCCTTGGACCCAGAGATGGCACATTTCTCCATGTAAGTGAACTCAAGATGGAAGCAATGATATCAAAATCTTAAAATGTCAAACTAACTTCCAATTTGTATCAAGGTTCTCTCTAGTAGTTTAGTTTAAATAAACATCTTTAATTCAAGTCTTTGGAGGATGAATACTGATTTACCACTCTGAGCTGATCAAGATCTTCATTAACACCAGATTAACTTCAGTGGCAGCTAGTGAAGATATTTCAAAGAAAAGAGATCACAAGAATAAATCAAACTAATGCTAGTGTGTGCGAAGCACGCTTTACACATTGTTTTTAATTCTCACATGATTTCACATGATAAGGTGGCTTTAGTCAGATTTTTAACAAATCAGAAATACTTTAGATAAGAAACTATAAGCTTAGGAAAATTAAGAAATGTGTCCAAGAGCCCATGGCTAACCCTAGGATTTAAACTCTCATCTATAGGAATCAAAGATCATATCTTCCTGTTTCTTTTTGTGTCAAGTATTTTTTTCATTACATACAGGACATTCTCATTTTCAATGGGATGAGAACTCTAGATTCTGCTACTATATGTAATACATAAGTCTTCTCTTTTTTGGTGGTTTTAGCTGGCAATTGACTTGACTGGCATCAAACTTTCTGTCCACAATCTACTGGAAGCTCAAACTCCACTTTAGGTCATTTGTCCTTAGTGTTAGTGTGTGGAGTCTTTCCTACGCATGTAAAACTTAGGGTTCAGGCAGAGCAGGTTGGGTTAGAGAATTTGTATAGGATTTAAGGCTCTGGCTATTTTTTTTTTTTTTTTGGGAATTTTCCATTCACTCTACAGGTGCTATGATTTATGTAAATTCTGTCCTCTGATTCTGTCCACTGTAGAAATGCTGTATTTTCTGTTTAAAATGAATGGACTGTGGCCTTCCCTAGGCTAACACCATGAAAGTCATAACTTCATCCCATGTAGTATGTTCTTCCAAGTGGAAGCTTCTCTCCAGAATATACGTTCTTTTGCCTATTTGCCAGCATTTTTTGTTAATCCTATGATGCTTGTTATCCCCTAGAAGATTCTTTGAATTGGACCTTATTCAACTGTATCAGAACAAAAGTAGAGATGCAGATTTTATATTATATGTCATTTTTTATATACTAAAGAAAATAAATTGGCTCAATCATTTCAAAAATTCTTCACATTTACAGTTCAGATTTTCTAAATGAGTTTCGGATTCATGTTTAGGGAGGTCCATGGTTTTTCATACAATCTCATTTTTCATGCCATCGAAAATCTGGTGGTATGCCTTTTTGTTTATTTATTTTTTATTTTTTTAAATGGTACTCCACTGTCCCTAAGACTTTCTTCTAATCTGGTAATGCCATAAGACCTACTTTGTAAGTTTTGATGCTGGTACTTCTTCATTTTTGTTTTTAATCTTAGAGAAGGTTGGATCTACCTATCTACCTATCAGTGAATGGCCTGAGTCCTTATACTTATTCCTATTTCTTAGTCAGACTGTCCTTAGTGGCTTATTGATTGAAGTATGTAATGGATCGTGTTATTCAGTCATGTTCAGGAATAAGTAACAAGGTAACACATGTACGGACAATGACAACGATGTCACAATTGTCATCTGGCCAACGCTGACTATGACAGATGACAGAGATTATAAAATTATGAATTGCACATCTTATAATTGATATTATATTTTACAATGGAATTAAAATTATTGGTTTTCTAGCCCTGTAAGCTCTGAATCTCTAATTTTTCTCTTTTCTTTTGATTTCTGATTTTAAACTAGCCAATTCATACCTAAGTTTATTTACTTTAATACGTTCTTAAAATATCCTTAGCATTTAACACCCACTGCCACTCTGACTCAACTGTTTCTTGCACAGTTGCAGGATGCATCACTTCTGCCCATACGCTGAGGGCCAGACTGTAACAGAGGCTGGGCAATATAGTCTGGTGGTGAGCTCACAGGGTAGAAGTGAATGAGTCTGACGTTTGTCCAAGGTGCTGCAGTAAGTAGATTGCAGAGCTGGTATAATATAGTGGTTGAGAGAATGAACTTTGGAATTCCACAGACTTTTGTTTTAGTCTGGCTGTGCCTCTTATCTCTATCTGTATGATCTTGAACAAATTATTTATGTCTCTAAAACTCAGTGTTCTCAGGCATAAAATAGAAATAATAATAGTACCTAAACCATAGATCTGTTACGGAACTGCATGAGGTATTGTAATACATGAAAGAGACTTGTATCAAGACTAACATATGATAAGGCCTACACACAATATTAATTCACTTTGAGTCTAAACTCTACAATTTTTACAACACATCTCAAATCTACTCTTCTCCTGTTAGAATACATCTACTATTCAGAACTTATTACATGCTAGGCCCTGTGGTTACTTTTGTCCTATGCATTCAATCATTTCCTCCTAGTAATCATACAAGGAAGGATTTCTGACTATCTGCATTTTACAGATGAGAAACCAGGTTTGGAAAGGTTAAGTTTCGATATTTCCTGTCTCTCCCATTAGCTTGATATTTACACCCCAACACAATTCTTTCTTTGCTTGTGGAACTTTACCTAGCTAATCCAGCCCTTGGATTATCCAACACACACACACACATATTTAACTTGCACAATACCTACCACTGTCCTGGGTGTTGAAAGGACTAAAAGCAGTTCTAAATATCTGTATTAACAAAATAGGATTGAGCATTTGCTGCCTTATTTTATTGCAATCTTTTAAAAACACAAATTGCTTGTTATTTTCCTGATCGGAGTTTTGCAGTAGCTCGCCATTACCTACTGGGGCAAACTATCTCCAGCCTTATTATAAAAGGCTCCCCACGATTTTATTCCTGCCGGGAATTTCTGCCTCACCTCTCCCTGGTTCCACCTCCTCCAGCTAAATCAAACTGTTGCAATTAACCCAGCATTACCATCCCTTTGTTCCTTCTGCTCATCTGTTATGCCTTCTTCCCTACTCTTCCCTACTTTTTACAAAGCGAGGTCTTCAGGGATGATGATCTCCATAAAACTTCTATTGATATTCCCAATTACTAACATTAAATTAAATTTGGTCTAATGCTGCCTCTGTACTTTGAATTCCTACCTAGCAAACTGCAATGTCACTTGGTATGTAAACAAACTGCAACCTAATTAAGAGTATATTCTTGTAGCAAATAGTTCAGCATCTCTGCCAATTATAGCCCCAGTGCTCCAGCCAATCAGAGGCGGCCCACCTGTTCAGGCCGAATCCATATAAGGGTTGCTGCACTGCAAATGCTGAACTCTAATCAGTTAAGCTGTTTCCGTCTGTACCTCATGTGCTTTTGCTGTCTATAAATATTGCCTGCCCACTTTGCTGGGTGGAGCGCTCTGAATCTCTCCTGGTTTTTAAGGCTTCCTGGTTCATGAATCATTCTTTGCTCAAATGAACTCTGCTAAATTTAATTTGTCTGAAGTTTTTCTTTTAACACTGAATACTTATTCCACCGTGCCCTCACTCCACCCCTTGCAGAATTTATCATCGCAGAAAACATGATTGAACGTAATGGTTTAAATATTTGTTTCCTTCCCTAGATTGTGAAGGTAGAGAATCGGAATTCACTCATTTTAGAAACACTAGAGCTTAGCGTCACGTTTAAATAGTAATTTATGCGTCAATAAGTTTTAATTAATAAGTTTGGTTTGGGAGCACCCACTCTATCTACCCCACAATTTGCATGCCCTCTTTCATATCCTTCTTGACACTCAAACAGAACTGTGGGTTCTCAGCCGGCCCCAGACCAGAATGTCCCAACCCGTCATCTGTATACGCTCTCTTTGTGTTGAATTCCCTATAGGTTTCTCTCTTGTCTCTCTGCAGGGGAAGGAGTCCCCACTTTTCCCTGCCTAGCACAATACCGGGCCACTTGCTGGCACTCACACCACCCCTGGGTCAGTTAGGCTGGTCTCCCTGCTGCCTGTTGCAAATGACACAGATCCCTTCACTGTGGTACCTGCCTGGCAAACAGTCCCTCCTCCCATCTTACCTATAAACAGATCCACCTTTAAAGACCATGTTTGTGTAGCTTTTATCCTCTAAAGAATTGCTAACGTTTGTATAGCACATTATGAAGATGGTTCTGTTTCATCTCAAAAGCAATATTGTGAATTACTGTGATTGTCATCTTGACTATTGAGATTAATACCTTCCTTACAGTGCCAAGGAACACATTGTGGATAGCAGGGGTCTCAGAAGAGGAGCCCAAAATGAATTTAATGAATATTTGTTGAGCACAAAGATATGAAAATCCCTGGGCCTGGGTGTGTAGGGCATAGAAAAGTGATCAAGTTGTAGTAGTTGTGCTCAGAGAGCTAATATTCTAGCAGAAGGCACCAAACACACTGCAGCAGCAGTAATAATAGTAATGACAAAGATAATTGTCACTGAGTGCCTGCTATGTGCCAGGCCCTTTAGTACATTTAATATATTTACTTTTATTTGATCCTTAGAATAATCCTATGAGGCAAGCACTGCCATAATATTCATATGGAGAAGGAAGATGAGTTTTGGAGAAGTTTAGTGACTTGTTCAAACTTTCATAGCTAATGGGTGTCTGGGGTGAGATTCTGGACCTATGACAGTGGTTCTCAACCTGTGGGTCGTGACCCCTTTGGAACAATGAAAATACATCCTGCATATCAGATATTTATGATTCATAACAGTGGCAAAATTATAGTTATGAAGTAGCAATGAAAATATGGTTGGGAGTCACTACAACATGAGAAACTGTATTAAAGGGTCGTGGCATTAGGAAGGTTGAGAACCACTGAATGACTATCTGGCTCCAAAGAACTTGCTCTTTTTACTACACTATGCTGTCCCTTAGATACAAATAATCATAGTACAGTGTAAACTAAGTGATGAAGGGCAGCAGAGAACAGAAAGTTTATTCTGCTCACGGGTAGTGAACTTGAGGCTTGGATTGAAGTTTGATGTGTAAATGACATAAAATAAAAGGGACCAGGGTGGGTGGGAGTGGGGTGGCCAGGTAAAGAAAACAGAATGAGCGAAAGCCTGGTCACATGGGCTTAATATAATGTGCAGTGAATCTGGAAAGGTTGGTTCAGGGCAGACCAATTAGAAAATAGACTTGCGAGATAGTGGGTGGGTGGAATGAACCAGAACTGGGGGCTGGTTGAGTTTTAGGGAGTGACTTTGCCCATTAGTGTTGCTGTGACAGACTGCAATGGACTGGGTAATGTGTACAGAAAAGGAAGTCATTTCTTAGAGTTCTGGAGGCTGGGAAGTCCAGGGTCAAAGAATTTGCATCCAGTGAGGGCCAGCATGTGCCATCATCCCACAGTAGAAGGCAAGAGACCAAGAGAGCAAGAGAGCAAGAGGAGGTGAAGCTCGCTTCAGTAAGACCACTCCCAAGACGACTAACCATTCCTGAGACAGCTGTCTAACCCAGACCCAGGATATCCACTCATGAGGACAGAGCCCTCATCACCTAATCACCTCCTCTCGGGACCCACCTCCCAACACTGTTGCTTGGGGACTGTTTCCAGCACAGGAACTTTGGATGACACACTCCAACCACAGCAGACAGTGATGGAGAAAGCACTTTCATGGCCTTTTAAAATCTGTAAAACTAAGAAATTGTGTGTGTGTGTCGGGGGTGTGGAGGGGTGGTGGTGGTGGTGGCTGGGAAAGAAAAGACAATGAGTTATGTTAGGAACGTAAATTTTGATTGATTTTTTTTTCATTGATTATGCATGGAGAATGGCCATTGCTAAGAACTCAGAGACCACTTCTCACACGATGGCCACGTGCAGTTTGATGTGTGACACGGCATCCTGCAGGTGACCTGGTCTGAGCTGACCAGAATGAAGGAAATTTCGTTGCCGTAATGTCAGCTCAAGGTTGAAATATGACTTGGCCCTTCTCCTACTTCACTGTTTTAATAAAGGTACTAGGGCTGTTTAGAGATTGGGATCATGCTTAGCAGACCTGAGGCTGCTTTTAACTTCGCAGAAGTAATTGAGATTTATGAACTCCTTATTAGCGCTTTAAAACAAAATGAGAAACTTGAAATTCCCATCTGTCAAGATTAAGGAGGGAAGAATTTATTTTTGCTTTAAAAATCTTTAATGATTCGTTTTCACCTTTCCCCTTGTATATCACTGGGGAGCAATAGCCAGTGATGAGTTAAAGATGAGTTAGGAGTAGAAATATAAAAAGCCTAAATCTTTATTTTCATTTCTGCAAATATGTTGAGCATTTAGCATTTGCAAGAAATTCTGCCGAATGCCAAGGGCACGAAGATGAATAGATCAGGGTACCTGACCTAAGTCTAACCAAAGAACTCAGTGACCCACCTACATTATGTTTTTGTACGTACTATGTATGAAGAGATGTACATTTTATCATTTGTTCTTCAGAATTATTTTTCAAGGTCATTTTTAAAGAAAGATTAAGTGGTTCAAGGTCAAACGGTAACAGTTGTGATCTGATTCCAGTTCTGATTTTAAAATTTTAGAAAAAATTTTCTTTTTGTTTAGCACATAAAATCACAGATAGTTTTTTAGAACCTTTGGTCTCTGGGCTCAAGTCAAACCAAGTAAAGCTGGCTGGTGATGGAGAGAAATCCACATTCAGGATTTCACCTGGGGAGGAAGGTGCCTAGTCAGATCTGTAAAAGGTGTGCGTATGTTTGTGTGCGTGAGTGTGAGAGAGAGAGACTGTACACATGTATGTGTGCATATGGAGAAGATTTTTCTCATTCTCATCCTGAAATGGGTTGAGGTCTTGCTTACACAATTTTTCCCTGGAGTCTATTTTGTGAAATATAATTGAAATCGAAACGCCAGTGATTTTTAATCATCCTCCCAATTTATATCTCATGTAACCATATGCCAGTGTTCTCGGAGTGTTACAGGGATATGAATTATGCTGAAATTGGATTAGGCAAATACACATTTTCCTTAAAAAATAGATACCCAGAGCAGTAATTTAATTCCACCAACTCTAAAGATTCTCTCAGAAATACCCCGTATATGTTATCAGCAGTTCATTGTGAATTTTCTTGTGGACTACTTTCTCTGCTTTTTCATCTTCTGGAATCTGCTGTATTTAACAAACATTAGCGACTGTAGGAAGTCAATTTATATGAAAACCATTCCTAAATGTAAGAAAATCAAGTTTTCAGAGGAAACCATCAAGACCCTTTTTTCTAATTCTTCAATTTTGGGGGAAGCAAAATAGAATGTAATTAAGTACTATTTCCCATCCAAGTAAATACTTTAAGCTGTGCCATAATTTTTGTATTTAACCAGTAATTAGAACAGAACTTCAGATTCCAATTGGTTGTCAGAAAGTCATTATCTTATTGTTCCATAACAGCGTTATGTTGTGCTCAGGACACTAATGTGAGCAGACGCTATTGAAAGGGTCACTAACTCTGGGATACTGTCACTCTCTTTATTTTGTTGGAATAATTTCTCAATAAAGGCGGAAATTTAAACGTATAATGGGGAAAGAAAGAAGACAGGAGGAAAGAGTGTCTCTCAAACAATTAACCAGGTCTCTCCTGCATTACTTCAGGAGTGACAACACTGGTACTGTGATTGTCCTCTCTGGCCCCAGAGGCCTTCCCAGCTGTGTGACCTTAGCTAAGCTATTTAACTATTTAGCTCTCCATGTCTCAGATAAACTTGAAAGGTTGCCCCTAAATGTAAAGTACTTAAGATCATGTCTTGTGTAGAATGTGCCTTCAGTAAATATTTGTCATTAATGCTATTTCAGCTCAGTTTCACTGCCTGTAACTCGGCATGGTTGGAAATACGGCGACCCTCCATAGAGGTTCCCATCCTAATTTCGGGAACTTGTGAATGTTATCTAACAAATAGCAAATGAGACTTTGCAGATAGGATTAAATTAAAGATTTAGAGGTTGGGGAGATTATTGTGGATTATTTTGGCATCATATTACCCAGTATAATCACAGAGCCCTTGAAAGGGAAAGAGGAAGGAAGGTCAGTCAGAGAAGGACATGTGAGAAAGAAAGCAGAGGTCAGATTGATGTGTCCTCTGGCTTTGAACAATAGAAGACGGCCATGAGCAAGGAACACTTTTATTACGTGCACCTCTGGAAGGTGGAAAGGCAAGGCAATGGATTCTGTCCTAGAGCCTCTGGAGAGAGTGCAACCCTGCTGCCGCCTGAATATAATGAGATTTCTGATCTTCAGAGCTGTGAGATGATAGGTTTGTACCATTTAAACTAGCAAGTGTGGAGCAATTTGCTATAGCAGCCATAGGAGCTAATACACGGGACTGTTCATGGACATTTCACAGCTCCCCTTGCCTCCGACTTGCGACAGGTGCCGTGTACCCCAGAGTTCCCACAGTGTGATTCGCAGGCCATGCTGCCTACTGTCCCCACACATGACCTCTGTTCTGTAGTAGAGATCTAGTTCCATTTTCTAATTTGCCTCCTGTGCTACCATCCCTTTATAACCACACATGCCTGGAAAGTTAAATTTTTCTTTTCCCTATACCAAAAATTATTTCCTATCCCAGCAGGCTGAGTCTAAATGTTTCCATAGTCATTCTAATCCTAGTTGGGCCTTTATCCCAGCTCAGAGATCTGCCCCTCAAGGCCTAGCCATGTGCAGACCCAGCTGACTGGTAGAAAATATCCAAATAGACAAAGCATGAGTAGATTCCGCATCAAACCTCTGTCCCTGATAGCCAGTATAGACACACAGGGGCCTGTTACTAGCCTCAAGCTCCTAGAGGGTCTCTACTTCCCAGAGGCTGGCGATGAGCTTCAGACCCCGAGTTCAAGTTCAGGGGCCCCAGGCCTGGGCATAAGCTGCATGTACCAGTTCCCCTTGTGCTACTGTCTCCTGCCTTGGAGCCCTGGGATGGTGGCTGAGACCCTTCTTGCCTGTTCATAGACCTCACAAACTGCTCCCCCAGCCCCCACGATCCCTTCTGTTTAGAACTCTCCATGTTTCCCTGTCACTTTCAGGACTAGATTTATTTACCTTTAACAGGGCCCCTGTCCATGCTCCTGACTCCTTCCTGGCTGTTCCCCTACTTACTTTTTTGGATAGGGAGTTTTGTGAACTCTCATTTCAACATGACTTTATATTGAAACTGAAAGTAATCACATTAGAAAAAAAAGAATCTTAAATTATTTGTTATTAAATACGAAGCTTTTTTTTTTTCTGGTAAAGTCTAAGGTCACTCTAGGACAGAGAACCTAGTGGCCTAGGAATCAGCGTCAGGCTGTGATGTCAGTTTTAATGATGATGGGTGCTCTAAAATAGCCAGCTCAGCTCGGCGAGCAAAAATAAGTCAACTGAAAAGGGAGGAACGAATTTACCCAAGGTCACACAACAAATTACTGACTGGTTTAAAACTTGGTCTTAGTTCTATTTCGTGGTAACATATACTTCCTACTTTCTTTACTTTTATCTGATTCTGCCAACTCTTTATAGTTGTACCCAGGAAATGTATAACAACATGAGACCTCAAATTCCAGGTCCTGAACTTGAAAATGGTAAGTCCCACATTTTGAAGAGAATCAGATTTCTGTTCAAAATTATGAAGTATGTTAATTTTAAAAAGACCTATTTTAACATATATGTGTACATATATATAATTCAAGTTACTATCATAAATTTAATTATCAAATGTCTGTTTTCCTTGTTTAAGGAGGTGGGAAATATGAATTATTTCTAAACATATTCAAAATAGAAGAGCATGAACACACGCACACATGCACACACACATTCTGATCAGTGCAGAGAACCATAAGGCTATTATTACTTCTACAGAAGTGAATTTCCTGTTTGTGCAGCCAAATGCAAGAGAGTATTCTTTGAGAGAAAAGTTACTTGTAGGAATGTTCCCAGATAGTTGGCTTCCCTTGACCTGCTAAGACACAAGTATCAATGAAGAACCACAATGGGTATGGTACTTCCAAATTGTTCTTCTTTTTATCAGTGTCTTCCTTCTTTTCCTGGAAACCCATACTGATTGCATAAAGAGATATTAACTTCTCAGAGTATAAACTGTTCTTTTTTCACAAATGTGTGAGTGAAAAGCTGAAGATGATGGAATGTTACCCACCTATGCCACACCAAATGATTTTTAGTAAGGCATTCATAGAAAAATGGCTGAATTTGTGCTAATAAGAACAAATACTATGTTCAGAATTCCTCTCCCCCTACTTAGTGACTTCTATTTGAGGAAGTTTAGTCACAAAGCACATTTCTACTCCTAGATTATCCCAACACAGATCGAATGGAAGCCATCTTACATAAGGACAAACAGAGATGACACAGGAATTCAACTCAACAAATATTTACTAAACATCTACCAGGAGCCAGGCACTATGGCAAGTTTTGAAGAGCCTGAGATGAATAAAATATTGTATCTGTTCTCAAGGAATTCATAATTCAAGCATGGGCTGTGGGTGTTTAATAAATGTTTATAGAATGAACAAAGGAGATTGAATCAAGGAAGAAAAACTAACAAAAATATAATATTGCTGTTTGATGAGACCACCGGCCAAGTACATGCATGAAGTGCGAATATAATACAAATGAGAGTGGCAGAGTTGAGGGAAGGATGTGGAGGATGGCTAAGAAGCTTTCAAGATGAGGTTACCTCTGAGTTACATTGTGACAGATGAAAAGAGGTTTCTCATGCAGAAAAGGTGGGATGGAGCCCAGCAAATCTTGGACTTCGGCTTCCTTGAGCTAACGTACCACCGTCTCTGTTCCTTAGCTGCATCTGCTAAGGATCCCCAATAAAGCTGCCCTATCCCTTTCCATGCATTGAGCATGGATACAGCACACCTTTACCTTTTCACACACACTTTCTCAATAGCACTGTAAAGTCCTCAGCTCTCTTAAGCTGCCACTCCCTTGAATATTTTTGCTTTTTTTCCAGTAAATTTATTTTCTATGCTTCATTTACCAGTTGAAGTGTATTCAGAGATTTTTTTTTTTTTTTTCATTTCTTGAAGTGTCCGGCCAATTTTATGTTACAAAAAAAAATCTATCAGAGATATTTAATCTTATACATCATCACTTTTCAAGAACTTCTATTCTTTCATTAAACTGGTAGCAAATAGGCAGACAGCACAACATGTGAGCGTTAATGACAATGATACCAAAAGTAAGAGTCAAACTAGTTTATTTTCTTCAAGAACATTAGCTCTTCTTTCCTAGTAAAATTCCTTTGGGCTTCTTTCAAATTAAAAACAAATGTGGAACTAAGCTGCTTTCATTTCCTTTGAAAACAATTTAACCTTGGTGATTGAGACCCTGGTATCTGAATATGATTAAAGGAGAATTTGGAATCTTAATGCAAACCCTTAGGAATCCAGTAGTTTATTGACAGCCTGGTTCAGTTTAAAGAAAGAGATTTCTTCTGGACAACCTATTTCTTGAAAATGAAACAATCTCAAGTTGGTTTCCTCAAATTGCCTAGTGCTTACCAAAACTTGTCTCTTTTTCTAAATATTTAACATTCCTTCCTGAAAGTAACAGCTGATAGAAAAAAGATTGTTCTTGTTGGTGGGCACCACACTTCATTTGTGCTTTGGGGGAGTCTTGATATCTCAATTTTACTTATATTCTTGCAAATCATTTAAAGACATGAGATGAACATGTACATTGGCATGTGTTATCCTCATTTTTGTGATGAAATAGAACTGCTCATGCAAAAGTCTGTTAAATCATTTTAGTTTCTCTTACATGACCAAAGTACAAATGTAATTATTATTGGGAGATTTTCTGCAACAATGCAAATTTCATAAGAATATTCTTTGCCATCATTAAGTGTGAGTACTGAGTTCTTTTCATCTTCCAAACTTATTTTTTGTTAACTTCTATGTAATGTCATCCATTTTTTTTTCTTGTCAAGCTATGTCCAGCAACATTTGACCTCAAATTCCAAATTCTGTCCCTGACATCTCAAATTCCAGATCTCAGATGAAATTTAGTTTAAAAAGTATACACCTTATTCAATGACAAAGTAGAACTATATTGATCTTTGCTTTTATTAGTTATTATTTTATTTTTATATATTGATTATTATAGCTGTAAGATTCCTGGATATTTTGGGGAAAATCAAGGTATTTAGACAGCTTGTGGTACAGAATTCTGATTTTTAAAAAAAATTAAGAATTAGGGAAGTGAGTCATCTTTCTGGGTGAAGAGAAATAAAGGTTTTTATGTTTTTTATAAATGTAAATGGACTTCCTTTTTTTAAAATGAGGAATTGAAATGTAGAGGAAATATTTTTAAATGTTCTATTGCACAGGCTGAAAGCTCTGGAAATCTACTTACCTTTTTGTCATGTAAATTTTGTAAACAGACTTCAAGGTCTTTATTCTGCTGGTAAGACCAGTGGGTGCCCTTGCAGTCACATCAAAATCAAAGGAGAGAAAACTGCTTTGGGAGTAAGAAGATGTTTGATGGGGAAATTTGGAAATATTTAAAGATCCAGTTTGATGAGAGCTCTGAAGTACCCCAACAGGGAAAGGAGTTTGCCTGTGTTTTAGATTTCCAGTTAGAATATGTTTTTCTGTTCTTAGATATTTTTCAAGTTGATGGTTGTTTTCTGAATACTTCGTTGCATTTCAAAGTACCTCCCCTTTCACAAGGGAAATATTAATTTGGACTCCATTATAGTGAATTACTTCAATTCTAGGGTATTGTTCCTGTGGTTGGCTTTTTCAAAATCAGATTCTTAAGTGATGAGATGCTTTGGAAAATGGCCAGAAGCAGGCTTTGATTTTGTTCTTCTATTTGGGAAAAAAAATGCCTCGATGTACTGTAAGTGTATCTAGGTAGTGGCCAAACATGATTTAATTTTTTTTCCTTTTATTATTGTAAGTGCCATAGATCCTAAAATATAGTTTACAGTACCTAAAGATTTATTTCCTTAGTTCCCCTTGCACTTAATTTGAAAAGAGCATATTAGAGATACAAGGGACTTCAGAATCAAACAATCTAACTGCCCTTCCAAAATAGAAATCTCCTCTGAGAATTGAAATATAATGAGATCTCTCTGTGTTTAATAGCCCTTTCATCTAGCCTTGAGTCCAATAGATTTTTTGACAGTCTAAGGAGAGCTTTAAACCTTCCCCCTGAAAAACTGACATTATATTCACATATACAATTGTAAGGAACTCACAAATTCCCTGTGCCCATTCACAGATCACTTGGGGTTTCTCTGGGACCTGGATGAAGGAATCCTCAATGTATCCAAATTTCCCACTAGAAGGAGATCCCACATCCCTAATTCTTTCTTCAGTAAGAACCCGTAGCTTTCTTGGGCAGCTCATTCTATTTTTTTGTTAATATTCAAAGTTCTTCTTTTTTATCAAGTATAAATGTTCAATTCTACTAGAATTTCCCCTCCTTTTTTTTATTTCTTGAATTCCTATAGACTAATTGAATTTCTTTCCTATGACAGCTCTTCACATATTTGACAACAGAATTAAGAGTCAACCCTTGGTCTTATTTTATTTATTTATTTATTTTTATTAAATCATAGCTATGTACATCAATATGATCATGGGGCACCATACACTTGGTTCATAGACCATTTGACACATTTTCATCACATTAGTTGACATAGCCCTCCTGGCATTTTCTTAGTTACTTTGCAAAGATATTTACATTCCACATTTACCAAGCCTCACATATGCCCTTGTAAGATGCACCACAGGTGTGATCCTTTCAATGCCCCTCCCTCTACCCACCTCCCCCCTCCCTGCCCATCCCTTGGTCTTATTTTAGATTTACTCTGAATTTATCCAGCCCTCATTTTACCCGATTTTCAACTTTTCTCCCTATCCTCTCTACTCCAACATGGAAAAGTTTTGCAAATACTGGACAAGAGTTGGACTAGCTGATGGGAGAGAGACCATAGAGATAATTGTTTTTATGTAAAGGAAAGGTGTGCAGAGGTCTTGCAACTTAATATAATCAGTAGTCAGCTTTTTACGGAGAATATTAAGATTCCCTGCTAGGCAACCTAATGGGAATAGTGGGCTGGCACAGTGGTAATTTGTAAACTAGTATTTCTGGAAGATGAAGGTAAAATTTTGACAAGAGCCAGGTTAAGGGTGAAAAGCATAATCAACTACAATATCTTGGTAGGCATTCTTAAAGAGGTACCCATCTTATGGCAGGAATTCCAGTTCACCTATAAAAGATAAAAAAAGATATCCTTTGAAGGCAAAAGAAGAGAAATATTTTATGTCCCAGTATGATGAAAATTTGTCAAATGGTCAATAAAACCAGTGTGTGGTGCCCCATGATCGCATTAATGTACACGGCTATGTTTTTTAAATAAAAAAGCAAAACAAAATGATAAGTTTTAAAACCAAACAGCATCAGAACAGGTAACCCAGATATGAAATTATCCTCACATTCTCTGATTTTTGAAAAAACAGATAAAAACATATACTTAAGAAAAGAATCTCTGTTCAATAAATGGTGCTGGTAAAACTGGATAGCCACATGTAAAAGATTGAAACAGGATCTGCACCTCTCATCACTCACAAAAATTAACTCACAATGGATAAAAGACATAGCCTAAGGCAGAAAACTATAATAATTGTAGAAGAAAATGTTATGGAAAAACTCATAAATATTGGCCTAGGCAAAAAATTCATGTATAAGATTCCAAAAACAATCAGAACAACAACAAAAATAAATAAATGGGACCTGATCAAATTAAAAAGTTTCTGCACAACCAAGGAACCAAGGACACAATACAAAGAACAAAAGTCAATGTACATTCTGGGAGAAAGTATTCACATGTTATACATTTGGCAAAGGACCAATAACCAGAATCTACAGAGAACTCAAGCAAATCAGAGAGAAATAACCAAACAATCCCATTAAAAAGACATAAACAGAAACTTTTCAAATAAATGTATACTTTATTTGAGCTCATAATAGCCAAAAAACTCATGAAGAAATGCTCATTATCTCTAATCATTAGAGAAATGCTATCAAAATCATATTGAGATATCATCTAATTCCAATGAGAATGGCTTGTATTAAAAACTCCCCAAACAACAGATGTTGGCCTAGATGCAGAGAGAAAGGAACTCCTATACACTGTTGGTGGGACTGAAAATTAGTACAAGCTCTATGGAAAATTATATGGAGCTATCTCAAAGAACTTAAAGTAAACCTACTATTTTATCCAGCAACCCTATTGCTGGGTATATACTCAAAAGAAAAAAGATCATTTTATAAAAAGGAACATCTGCACTCAAATGTTTATAGCAGCACCATCCACGATTGCAAAGACGTGGAAATAACCTGAGTGCCCACCAGCCCAGGAATAGATCAACAAACTGTGGTATATGTATACCATGGAATAATATTAAGCCGTGAAAAAGATGGAGACTTTACGTCTTTGTATTGACCTGGATAGAGTTGAAACACATTCTTCTTAGTAAAGTATCATAAGAATGGAGGAACTAGAATTCAATGTACTCAGTATTAATATGAATCCAGTATATGATCTAATACATGCCCACATAAGAGAAAAACTCAAATCAATTCAAGGTGGGGGAGGGAGGAAAAGGGAGCAGGAAAAGGGGAGCAGGCGGGGTGTTGGGTGTGCTCCCACTTAGTGGGCACAATCTTAGGTTATATGGCACATCTTTTGTAACCTAATTCTTTGTGCCATCAAATTAACGTGAAACAATTAAAAAAACCCCCAAAACTAAAGTTAACTAAAAGTATGGCATATACATTCCATGGAATACTACTCATCCATTAAAAAAGTAGTGATCTAGTATTTTTTGTGACAACCTGTATTAATTGGAAACCACTCATCAAAGAGAAACATTGCAAGAATAGAGAAACAAACACTTCTACCCCATAGCAAATTAAAATGAATCAATCAGTATTGAAGTGTACATATGGAAGCAAATCTCGATGAAAATCAAGCTGTGGGGGAAGTGAATATGGATAAATTCACATTTATTGGGTATAGTACACACTCTCAAGGTGAAGAGCACACTTACAACTTTGACTAGATCTGTACAAAAACAAAATATGTAAACAAAACACATGTACCCTAAAACTAATATTCTGAAATTAAAAAAATAAACCAAGCAGCATGGTTCAGATCCCATCTCTACTCTTTAGTAGCTCTTATGGAATAGAGCATGTTACTTCACCTTTTCAATCCTCAACTGCTGTATCAGGAATAATAAAACAAAAGTCAGAGTAATATTATCAATTCCTGAGATAGTTATATGGTGTACATTATATAATAAATGTTAGTGGCAGTTTCTGATACCTTTTAGGTCACAGAGATGTTTATAGTTCCTTGTACTTCAAGGTGACATTCCACTTGTTTCTCCATTTGACCTATACTTACAAGATAGGTGGGATGAGAATTATTGTCCACTTTTCCTTATGGGGAATCTGAGATGCAGAGCTCTATCACGTGCCTCAGATCACCAAGCAAATACATAGCAAGCACAAATTAAGTTCCAAGTAAGGGCCATTTTTCCCCTACTATTAGCTTTAGAGATCTTATAAGAGAAGAATAAAATTAAAAAATTAATTATTTCTTCCCTAGAAATAGCAAGATATAAATCAAACCCCCAATTCCAAAGCCAAACTGCCATATGTAAAGTATACAAAATAAATAGTTGAAAACTACTTCTTGGACTCAGATTCATTAGTTGAATTAGATGTATGAAAATGAGTCAGGGTGGCTCCCACTCCTGCCTATGAAGGGATATACACTTTGTGGATTGCTTTGCTATGGGAAACATTTAGAAAATTGTAAAAATACATCAAACAGTTGCTTGAAGATATCGGGCAACCAGACTGTGCAAGACTGCGATCTCTGAGAAAAAGGAAACAAGTCACGTGAGTGTCACAATTACTGCAACTTTCCATTTGAAGGCACTTTTCAGGCCCCATTAGAGGGAGCCCAAAAGGAGCCAAAGTTACCCTGAATTGAGAGATTGAAGTCCCAGGCAGCCAACAGTTTGGAGGCAGATCCCTGGAGAGAAGGAATCTGAAAAGACCTGCAAAGGATCCCCCAGAAGCTCTATTTGAATATTGAGGTGCACTCATATGGGGTAAAACTTCATGACACTAAACAATTCCACGAGCTCACAGAGGACTAGGAATAGTTTGCATGTCCCTTGGCTAAATGAAGAGACACAATAAAACTGGAGGGTATAACTGTAGTATTTAGTACAGTCTGGGTTACTTTTAGTTTTAGACTAGAGCAGTGGTTCTCAACCTGTGGCTTACGACCCCTTTGGGGGTCTCCTGCATATCAGATATTTACATTCCATTCATAACAGTAGAAAAATTACAGTTATGAAGTAGCAACAAAAATAATTTTATAGTTGGGGTCACCACAACATGAGGAACTGTACTAAATGGTCGTGGCATTAGGAAGGTTGAGAACCACTGGACTAGAGGGTGCTCTAAATGCACCCTCACAGATGTACAAGGAAGCTTTGAAAGCATCAAGCTGATCCCAGGTAAGGTAACTCCTACAAATCCATCACCCAAACAGTCAACAGTATACAATGTCTGATACTGTCCAACACCCATTCATAAATTATTTAGCATACCAGGTATATAAAAAAAGAACCATACTAGGAAGAAGGAAAGAGTTCCTGTGATGAAAGAACAAAAACATGTGACGTTTTCTTAAGAAAGAGACATTGCTATGCTGTGAATCTCTACCTTCTCCTTCTAAAAAGGGTAAAGAAGGGAGGAGATTGTCTTTACAGTGAGCTAGTGTGTGTTTGTGTGTGTGTGTGTGTGTGGTGGGATCATGTACCCCTAGGACCACTGGAGAGTCTGAAAGAATTCCCTACAATTGGGAGACCCAAGGACAGATGCCTGAGAAAGCTCAAATGGCCCTTGGCAGAAAGATAACGGAGGCTGACTTGTAATGGTCTGTAGTCCAGCGTGTCAGAGCAGCAAATGTGGGAATGATTTCTATGGCTCAGATATGGTGACACATTAAAGAAAACCAGTATTTATCAATTCGCTTCCTGTGAGCCAGAGTGTTTACTGTAAGCGGTCAAGGCTAAGCATCTGGGGAGCTGATAATGGAGTCATAAGTAACCACCTACATAAGAGATGTACCCTTTACCTGGGTCAAAGAATCATTTGGAGAAAGATCTCCACCATGGGGTTTCCCATCCAAATGATCTCAAGAAAAAAACTCATCATTAATCATCAGCCAGAACAGAATGTAGAAAATCACTTATCAGGTAAGAATTTTTCCATCACCTGTCTTCTTCTCCTATCAGAGTTCACTGGTAAGATGGGAAGCTAGTAGTGCAGAAGATGAGTGCAGAAGGAGTGGGCCCCATCACTCTGTCTTCCTTAAAGGGAGGCAGCAATAGCTACAGGTCTTAGCCTGGGAAAAGATGCAACCTTTGATTAATGTCATAAACTGAGTACACTCTGATTTCTGAATGGAAGCTGTGTTTGTGGTTTAAAGTGCGAGACTCTGTAATCTATGAGCAAGTCAGAAATAGACATGGAATCTGCCCAGTCTCACTTTAGTATCAAAGGACACTGACCTCCACTGAATACATTTTATTTTTTATTTTTTTCATTTGTTTTGTCATACTTTAATTTTATTTTTTTATTATTTATTTATTTATTTATTTATTTTATTAAATCATAGCTGTGTACATTGATACGATCATGGGGCATCATTCACTAGCTTCACAGACTGTTTACCAAGTTTCACATATACTCTTGTAAGATGCACCCCTGGTGTAAATCCCACCAATCCCCTTCCCTCTACCCACCTCCCCCCTCCCTCCCCTCCCTTTCCCCCTTCTCCCTATTCTTAGGTACTGAATACATTTTAAAGGGGCAGCAAGAGACCAGCCTAAAGAACATAGAACTCTGTGGTCAATAAACTAGTTATATATTTCCTATAATAAATGGGAGCTACGGTTATCAGTACTTGTTGCTATGTCTTTGGATAAAGCTGTTTGTTCATCTGTCTGTATAAAACAACTACTCAGCTCTGCTGACTTCAGCCCTTACTATGTGCACTGTAAATCTTACTATGGGCAGGGTTCCATGATGAGAAACCTGTGTAATCCTTGAGTTTTTTCCTCAAGGATCTCTCTCTCTCTCTCTCGTTCTAAAACAGCAGTTCTCAACCTGTGGGCCGTGACCCCTTTTTAACAAGGAAAATACATTGCAGCATTAGGAAGGTTGAGAACTACTGCTCTAACAGAATAAATAGTCTTATGAATAAATAGATGGGATAGATGGGATATTTGTATTATGTGCAATAATAAAATGCGATATAGAAAAATTGATTGCTTTGTTCCAACAAAGTGATACTATTTATTATGATAAATACGTATCGTCTTAGTTTGAGGGGAGTAAGAAGAATTTGTGATTTTTGTTACTTTTAAGAAGCTTAATAAAAAATGGTTAAAGAGTTAGTCTTTGGTGTAGAAGGAAAACAAGTTCTATAAGGATTCTGGGGTCTAGTGAGCGGGAAGAAATTGCTGCTCTAACCCCATTCGCCCTACAGTTCTTGGGCAATTAGTAGGTGGGATGGAGTAAGGAGCACAGGTGATAAGGGCATAATAACATCCTCAAGCAGAAGATGGTGGACTTTTCTGAAGGAAGAGACTTGAGTGGCTAATGGAAAAAAAGATTAGAGATATGAAAATATTTGCACCACATTCTGGGAGACCAAACTTGCATCTTTTACATACAGAAGAACAGAGAGAAAAAAGAATTATTGACAATATCCACAACTTGAAAGTAGGATGGCTTCCAAAGTACTGTACAGTCAGAACAAACAGCAGATAGCTGCTCCTTGAAGACAGGATCTGGACTAAGTTCTAGAGTTGAATGAGAGAGTCAGTGACCAGGACGCAAAGGTGAGGACTTTGGGTTTTATACCAGATGTGATGAGAAAACTTGGAGGGTTCTGAGCAGATGATAAGCCCAATCACATTTACATGCTAAAATTAATGTAAAATAACCTGCCTGCTAGGTTGATAATAGACTGTTGAAGACAAGTTTGGGACAGGGAGACTGGTTAGGAGTCTATTGCAGGATTCCAGGTAAAAGATGACAGTTTCCATTTTTTCCAGAGAAGGATGATAGTGCCTTGAACTAGGAATACAGCTATATACAGTCATATAAGAGTAAGCAGTGATAGAAATCAGACTGTATTTTAAATGTAGTTCCCCTAGGATTTGGTTATGGAAGTCCTGGGATTTGTTGATGGATTGGATTTGGACAGTGAGAGGAGGAAAAAAACAAAACAAAACAGGCTGAGTGACAGGTGAATGGAGATTTTATCTACTTTCATTGGATAGCACTGGGGCAGCAGCAAATTTGCAAAGGGAATAAAATGATTCCATTTTCCAGAACAAAATGCTTTTAGGGCAACAATTAGATAAGCAAATGGACATGACAGTTCGATATATGAATTTTGAGTTCAGAGGAGAAATTCTGGTTGAAGATAGAAGCTTCGAAGTTTCTTGCAGATGAAGAAATGGCATATAAATCTATGATTCTGGATCAGGTCACCTAAGGAGGATTAGTAGATTGGAAATAGGAAATCAAGAACTCTAGGAGTCTGGAATTCCTCACTCAGTGTATTCTGTGAACTGCAGGCTGAGGTGGGGAACACCCCCAACATTGGGAGAGCAGGGCAATAGGAGGGTTCAGGAACATGTGGGACAACTACATAGAAAGGAGCCCCCAAAAAACATTTCATCCAGAAAGAAAATAATGTTTCAAAAAGGAGGAAGTGATCCACTGTGTGAAACGCTGCTAAGACCATGAGAGAGGTAAGAACTGAGGATTGATGGCTGGATTAGTAACGAGGAAGATATTGACAACAGCTGTCTCAGTGAGTGATGGCTATGAAAGCCTGATAGGAATGGTTTCAAGGAAGAATGGAGGTTAAAAGCTGAAGATAAGTTATAATAGACAGTGGAAACAAAAGAGAATAGAAAACTTGGGAGGTAGATGGAATCAAAGATTTTTTTGATGGTAGAAGACCCTATAGCATGCTTGTATTTAGCAGAGGATAGATCAACAGAGAGGAAAAATGTGATATAGAAGAAAAAATGAATATTATAGAAGTATTGTCCTGAGCAGAGGAGAAAGGATGTGGTCCAGTGCCTAAGAGAAGGGCTGGTCCAAGCGAGGAGTAGAGACAGCTTGTTCACTCCCCAGGTGAAGGGAACGCAGGAGGGCACAGGAGGGTGGATCTTTCAGGGCTTTGCACTGTTAGGACAGTTCCAGTTGTTTAGAGTGGCTGCCTATTCAGATAGAGCAACACCCATGCTGTACCAGTGGTCATAATTCTGTGAAATCACAATTAGGTACAGATATTAGGTAGGCTTACAGCTCAGGTGGTTGGAGAATACAGGTACTTCTTGTGGTGGTTCTAATCTGTTAGTGAAATAGCAGTGAAAGTCAGCAGCTGAGAGAGAGGAAGGATGAGAGTGCTTGGAAGTTTGGGGAAGAAAGATAAAGTGTAAAACAGTGACCTTGGAGAATGAGAGAGTGAATGGAAATGTATTTGCACTTGGGGGTGACTCTCAAAGTTTTTGATCATGAATAACATTTGAGGTCCATTGACATAAATGTGTATTTTTTTTCCATCTAGTTCTGCTTAGTGGCTTAACTATGTGTAAAAAGCACCCTGGGAGTTGGATTTAGCCAGAGTTACTATGTTGCAAGGCTAGAGAGAGAGGTGCGAGAGAGTTGGTGGTTTGCACAAGAGAGGGATTAAGAAGATGGACCAGCAATCAAATGCAGAAGTGGGGTCTGAGGTATAAAAATAGTGAAAAGATGATAGGCCAGTGGCTTTTACCTTTTTCTGGAGCCATGGACTTTTTGGAGTTAGGGTACCAAAGGAAATATGGGGGGAAAGATATGTGGGCAGAGATGGAGTGACTTAAGAAGGAAACTTTGGAAGAAGTGTGTTACTGCCGTGACCTGGTCTAAGGGAATGACCATGGGAGTGAGTCATAATGGAGTGGAAATAGAATTTTGGAGGTAAGAAATTGAGACAACAGTTTGTCTGTTTGATCGCCTATCTGGATTTTGGAATCACCATGAATGAAGATAGGAATAGAAGTGGTGGAGTAGAAAGTGACCCACTTTCTTTAGTGGATAAAAGAAAGTGACTGTGGAGTCCATGGATGAACTCACAGACAAGTGTAACAGGTATTGTAGTTTGCTTCAAAGAAGCTGAGGGTTCTTAGGCAAGATGGGGAAACAAAATCAGGAAATGTTAACACTGAACGTAGGGAAATCTCAGTCCCAACTCCAAACCCTGGGGTAAGTAGGATGAAGGAAAGAAACAGCTATGGTAGCTATCCATGTACCTACCAGGGCCCCGAGGTAGCGATCTATAGTTAGGGCCCCACGGTAGTGATCCATAGTTAGGGCCCCAAGGTAGCGATCCATAGTTAGGGCCCCGAGTCTAGAAGTCCTCACTCAGTGCATTCAGTGAACTGCAAAGAAAGAACAACATGATTGAAATTACACCAGCACACATTCAGATCCCATCCTTTCAGTTAGTAGCTGTGGGCAAGTTACTTGATAATCCCGCTGTGTCCGATTCTGTCACCTGCAAAGGGCTGGTGGTCACATGAGCAAGTGGATGGGCACCTGTGCTCTAGACCCCAAGCTCTTTATAAACAAGAGATCGTTCCTACACCTCTCCTCTCATCTGCTTGTCCAAAGATTGCTTTCTCGGTTTCTAGTTCAGGTTGTTAGGCCTATGAATGTGCATATTATTTGTGCATTTGATCATTTAGTCAAATAATTCACTTGGCCTATTTCATGCTGCGTTTTGTGGAGATGAATGAAGTGTACGATTTCAGATCCCTCCAAATTGTGGACCCTGTTTTTAATAATTATAACCACTACCATGTGTATGGCTATTTACAAAACATATTCACCTCTATCACTTTGTGTGAGCTCCATGTTACAGCTTTCAAAGGAGAGTTTAGGGAGTCCTACTTTCCCAGGATGATAAGTCAGACTTAGGAACCTGGGATTCAGTCACAGGGTCCTGAAAATCGCTGCCCCCCACAGTCACTCTCCCTACTGCTGATAAGGTGTCGATTTACAAAACTAGGATCCTGCCTTATGTATCTGCCGTCTCTTTATGTTTCTTTTTTGGTGCACTCAGTCAGTCCAAGAAACATATTTAGCCTCAGGAAGTCTTTGGAGAGAAGAAGAAAAAACAAAACAAAAAGGTTGAAACTTTGTGAACTGAAGGTATTGTAAAAATGTAAGGTAGATCTTTTTTGTAGAGAAGATGATGCAGGGGAGGTTAGAAAAATGGAAACCAGCCTACCTGTGTGACATACAGTCACACTGAGACTCTCTCTTAGCCTCCATTTTCTTATTGGTAAAATGCAATAAATAATACATACCTTACAGGGTTGTTGTGTGTTCTAAATATAATGGACAACAATATTCTTTTGAAATTGAAAAGAGATTTACCCACAATGGACTTTAACATTTCTGTACTTAATGAGAAGCGTCCTTCAGAGTGTCATCCTCAGGGGGTGTTGCGTGCACCCCTGGGTGAGGTCTGCAGGAGATTTCCATGCAGGGGGCACCTCCTAAGGCCACTGTGGTTACCACCCAGTGAAGAATGATTCCTCCTGAATACTGGTGATTAGGGTTGGGAGGGCAGTAACAATCTCCAGGGAGCCTAGCTACAGCCTCCAGAATAAACACTGTGTCCCAGCTTCTGCTTTCTCTCTGCTCTATGAAATAAATTCATTCACACACACAGATAAATGACTGATAAGAGGTTCAAGACTGGCTCTTGCCCATAGAGAATGTGGGCTACAGCTTTGACTGAAATCACTGTTCCTCTAAAGGCAAACTTGACTTCATAAGGGAATAAAGCTAATAGAGACATCTTAAAGAGGGGTTGAGAGAGAGAGAGGTGACTTCCAGGGTCCTGGAAAGGTTGCTGATCCTGCCTTGGCAGCGGTGGTGCTCCTGTCTGTCGAGCGGAACGGGAAGAGTACACCATAGATTCTCAGTAAGGAAGACCTTCATTTAATCTTAACATATTTTATTTATAATTGTTTAAAAAAACTCTTAATAAACAATCAACTTTACTGTTGACAGACTTAATTATAAAATATCTCCAGCATCACTGAAAAACAGTTTTATAGAATTCAAGTTGGAAGTCCACAAAATGGGTCACTATTGCATTCTGTCCTGTATCCTCTTACAAAGGGGGCCTTTGTTTTTCTTTGTAAATAATTTAAATATTTTCAGTGCATTTGCAGAGCATAAGTTACCTTTGAAAATCTTTTGCACTCATTCTTCCATTCTTCTACTTTTCTTTTCTTTCTTTCTTTTTTTTTTTTTTTTTTTGGTTGATAACTAAGCACAGACCACCCAAGACATTGATGCAGGATGCTGGGGAGAAATTTTGGTGTTATTTTTCTGCATTTCCTCACTTAGAGGATAAATTTAACTTTCTCTTCTCAATACTGTGCTGTACACAGTTGAGCTTGGCACTTTTGCTAAAAACTATGAGTCATTTTTCATAAACAGGGATTGTCATAAGTGCTTGATTCACATTTTAACAGCAACAAATACAGAAAAAGACCCAAAATGAATGAGCTCCAAATTTCCTGTGCGCTACACAAAGAAGGGGTGGGGGATCACTCTGTCTTTGGAGAAGTTTCTTGGTTTTTCAGGTCTCAAGCATTTTTATGTGTAAAATTAGAAACATAATAGGAGTATAATAGCTGTACAGCTAATCTCACAAAAACCATCTCATGGTTATTGGTCAATACTATTTGAAGTTATTGCATTTTTCTTGTGTTTCTGAAGAGATATGTGGCGATTAGTATAGTCCATTTTATTTTATGGGTTATTTAAATCATTATACTTTAAAAATCAATTATTTTTAGAAGAGAACATCGTATACGCAGTGGGAAAATTAGGATGCTTTAAGTATCCGTGGAATAATAGTCAACAGTGCAGACAATTTAATAAAGCAGCCAGACTAGACCCAGTTCAGACTGTGCTGGGTGATTAAGCTTCTACTGGGAATGTGTTTGTTTGAGGTAGGGAGAATTTGAGTTTAGAAATTTCCCTCTGCAGGATGATCAGAATGGACATTATAGGGTAATTGCTTAGAAGAAATAAAAACAATTATATACCATGTGACTATAAACTCATATAGCTCTATAGCAGTGTAAGGGTAGATAACCTAGGGAATGACACTGCACAGACTAACACGTAATTAGACCTAGATCACAAAAAGAATTCAACCAATCAAAATTCAACTGATCCTATGGCAATTTCTTGCTAAGGAATCAGAATGCAGTGATCAACTATGTGATAGTAGGAAGCTACCATTTAGAAGCAACAGATGTAGGGTTATGAGAAGATTTACCTATGGAAAGTTATTGACATATAAATTAATAAGGTTATATTACATGGCAGAAACCATGAGTAGCTTATCTTCTTTCTTAACAAGAAAATCCTATTATGCAGAATAGCAGTGTACCTAACAAAAATCTCCCGTCTGAGTTAACTCCTTTAAAGAGCTCTCCAAAAGTCCCACTGTTCCACTGTCTTTCACATAAAGATGTCTCTCAGCTACAAAGAAAGTCATCAAATGCGGTCTTTTAAAGCTCATATATTATAAACTGGGAGAAGGCATAGAAGTCACACAGCCTAATGTTTCATTTCACAAGCCGGGAACTGAGACCTGGAGAGAAAAGCTGTATTTCTTGGCTGTCTTAGCAGCTACAGAATGGTGTGTGCCTGGTGACAGTAAAGTGGGGATCTACTTCAAGAAACTTTTTATTCTTCCTGCTTAAAGTGAGATAAAACAGCTGGATCCCTGGCAGCTCTTTTCTCACCATGAAGCATCCCTGAGCCTGCAAACCACATGCTAAAGATGGCAGCCGGGGGAGGTCAAAGGACCCCGTCTCCCTGAGAACCACAATCAACCTCACTGGGCACGGACTCCCTTGTTTCAAATTCTTTTATAAATTTCTATTTCTGAAAATTAATGTTTCACTAGTTTTTTTTTTTTTTTTTAAAGTGTAGCTGCACCAGTCTGAGCTACCTGGTCATGCAAACAGAAAATGGGAAAAAGCGCAACAAGGTAAAGTTTTCAAATAAATGTATACTGAAAAAAAAAAAATAGAATGGAGACCTCAGAAGAATGGTGTGTTCTAGTTCTTGGAGAGGAAAAGCAAAATAAAACAAAACAAGACACAGGGAGAGGAGTGGCATGTTTGTAACACCAAAGGAACTTGGGATGGGGGGAATTTATAAACAATGATGCTTATTTGCTGTTTACTGTTTCACTGTGTATCTTTTCTCTTGTGGAGAAAGGCTGGTCAAAGACGGAATCAGGGAATCTCTAGTCTAAACTAACCCCATCTTGGGAGCATATCTTGACTAATAGCTACTTTACTAAGCACACATTCTGCAGCAACTCAAACACAGTGACCTGGGGACCTCGATTCACAGTCTTCACATCAAAAACAGTCTGAGTCCCCGAAATTTTAAGCACATTATTTTTGGCCATAAAATTAATAAGTCATAACAGGTCTGAAATTCAAACCCTGATATGCTTGATTCTGAAATCTGTGAACTACTTATCCCCCATGCATCATGGATAAACAAACCAACTGCCATTTATTACATACCTACTATAGGACCAGTAATGAACCAGACTTTGTACAATGTATTTTTTTTAATCTGGAGAGCAATGTTGTAGGTAATAAAAGTGAAGGCCCCAGAGATGGGTAATTTGGTCCAAGTCAAATGCTCCAGTGTGTGAGAGCTGTGATTCAGTCTCAGCTCTTGCTAACTCCAAAACTGGGGCTGGGATCTTGGGTGCAGACACCCAGATGTGGCCACCGTGGCTCGGGAGTTGGGTAAGAAAAAGAGAACATGCCTGCTGGTGTTTAATCCAGCATGAGAACTGTTCGTATGCTGTCTGCCTGGTAACGTTGTCCAGTGGAAGAGGGTGGACGGTATCAGTTAGGAGACGGGGGGAGCCTAGCTTCTTTTTTTTGTGACAGATGTCACAGGGCTCTGTGTAGTATGGTTTTCTGGATTGACAATCCTAGAGAAGAGAGACTTTGGGGTTCAGAGACAGGTTGCATTGAGTAAGCTGCATTTAGAAAAAGGATCATCTTGATCTCCCATTCTGCAGTACATATTTTAGTCTTTTCAAATAGTTCAAAACAAATTTGAAGGCCTGTTTGAATAATGCGAATAAATAGATACTGATAGATAGAAATCTGTATTATACTCCAGAAATAACACTCGACTGGGAGTTAAAAAACCTCTTTCTGCTTTTAGCTTGCTATTTATTTCCACTGTAACCTTGGACAACTCATGTTTCTCTGGGCCTCAGCTTCTTTATTTGTAAAATAAGACAATATTAGCCAAGGTGACAGCTTCCTCCCAGTTTATCCAGGACTGTTATAGTTTTGAAACTGAAAATTCCACTTCCTGGCATCCCCCTCAGTCTTGGGCAAATCAGAATGATTGGTCCCCCTAACATGAAGGTCTGCAGGAACTCCAGGTCCTTCCCTCTCTCTGGTTTTGGATTTCCAATCTGAAAATTGTAGATTTGGAGTTCACTGAAAGGACTGAGGTCTCAGGTGATCAACTATCCTGGTTTTCCCAGGGCCGCTCCAGTTTTAACACCGAAAGTTTCATGTCCAGGAAAATATCTCAGTCCTGGGTGAACTGGGATGGTTTCCCACTCTACAGGCAAGACCCCTTCTAGCCCTGACCTCCTACAGGTGGAGCTGGCCCTGCTCTGTGACGCAGTCCCAGCCAAGTAGGGAGTAGGCTCGACCTGACCCAACTGCATGATTAACTCCTGGCTCTCAAAATGCTGTGAGCAGAAGGCTGAGCCGGCTGCTCAAGAGGCTCACAGTTAGCACTTTGAAAGCTTCCTCTTTCCAGGACAATCTATATAAAACTGTTTAATACAGCAGTAATCAAACCACTGCCCCGATTTCACATGTGCATTTACACAGGAAAAAGGCTCACACAGTGCTCTAAGGAGGAGCTTTATGCATGTTCAAAAGAAAGAGACTGACTCTTGATTATGCTGTGAGTTGGATTATTTTCTTGAGTTTTTGGAAACTAATTTTATGATTCTTAACGAAGTGGCTGATATTATGAAAGGGAGCTCTGTATTAGCACTTCCAGGAAAGGGATTGGTATAGGCCAGCTGGTTTGCTTACTTTCAGAAGTCCTTGAGGCTGAAGTAGAAATAGCCAAGGATTTTGGAGCAGAAAACCTGAGATCCCATATTGGACCTCTCCGTTGCTACATGTGGGCCTCAGTTCAAGGAGCCTCACTGCTTTCCAGTCCATAGTGATAATAGTGCTAGAGAGACTGAGTTATTGATCAAATAATGGTCCAGACAGGGCTATTGTGTCAGCCTGAGTTCGGGAGTGAAAATGCTGCAGAACAGAGTAGTAGCCAACCCATACTTGTGAACTAGAAATAAATCTTTGTTGTTGCAAGCCACTGTACTTTAGGCATTGATTATTGCTGCAGCAAAAAATAATAATTTGATATATGGTTGCAAAATGAAATTAGATAGGGTGTGTGAGAAGAGTGGTACTGATAATTTTTTTCAGCTCCTATCCCATATCATAAGGTAATCCCATCCTGTGCTGTTGAGATCCCTTTGAAGAGGAAAAACACTTAATATTGAGCAAGAATTTCTTACCCTGGCTCCACCGGTGCCTGATTTGGGGCTATCCCTTCTTGATTTGGAGTTTACTTACCCCCACCTGTAAACAGAGGATTTGTACTTTTCATGATTGCAAAGGCCCCTTCCAAATGTTCCCCACTATTTGCTGTATGGTTAAATCTCCCTGGTTTGGCCCAGAATCACTTGGCTGCTGAATGTGTGGCTTTTAGAGGCATGCTTCGTTTTGAAGGGCAGCTGTGTCTGAATAGCTAATGGATTTAATCAAAGAGGCTGCAAATACCGCCTCATGAAGATAGGACTGTGTCAAAGAAGAAAAGAGTTATTTCAGAAAGCTCCATCCCAGGAAATGAATGGAATTGTCTGCCTGAGTCAGAAGTAGCTATAGAATTCCTGCTCCAGTGATTGGGGTTTCTTTGAAGAACAACAGGCTCCGGGAGAAGTTGCCAAGTGTGGTCTGCCTCAGAGGAAATGAGCAGCCTCTGAGTGCTCAGCCCAGTGGCCACCTGGGAGAAGTTTCAACTCTGCTTTTAACAATCGGTATGACCTTCTGCAAGCCAACTTCTGAGAACCACAGTTTGCTCATCAGAAAAGTGGGGCTAAAAACAGATAGCCATGAGAACCACAGAAATTCTGGTATGTGGAATGGTTTTGAAAATCTGAGAGCTATTTTTAGAGAAGCTTATGGTAAAATGAGGTAAGCTCTGAGGTAAGCCGTGGGTTTCAATCCTTGCTCTCCCACTGACCCTAAGCAAATCCCTTAAAGCCACCTTTCTTAAGTGTACTCATCTGTAAAGTGGGGATGATGATTCTTACCCAAGAGAGTTGTTGGGAGGATTAAATGAGGTTGTATAAACCACTGAGCGGGACTTTTTACATATGACAAATGGTATAATTCTTATATTTTATTGACTTTTGATCAAACTATAGACTATAGACTAGACTATAAAATTAAAATTAGAAAGGAATTTTTGACATTTTCAAATCCCTCATTTAACAGATGAGATAACTTAAGTGCCAAGGAGAATCAAATGTCTTGATTGAGGTCACACAAGTAGTAAATTATAAAAGTAAGATCACAACCCATGTTTCCTGACACCTCTCTGGGTTATCTTTCTATTTCACTATGCATCTTGTAAATATGTTTCCCTTCAAAGATACAGGATCAAAGGGACACCACACGCATAAAACTCGAGCTCAATAAATCCTAGTTATCAAACAATCCCATATATCAATGGGCAAGAGACATGAATAGAACCTTCTCTAAAGATGACAGATGAATGGCTAACAAACACATGAAAAAATGTTCATCATCTCTATATATTAGAGAAATGCAAATCAAAACAACCCTGAGATATCAGCTAACCCCAGTGAGAATGGCCCACATCACAAAATCTCAAAACTGCAGATGCTGGCGTGGATGTGGTGAGAAGGGAACACTTTTACATTGCTGGTGGGACTGCAAACTAGTACAACCTTTCTGGAAGGAAGTATGGAGAAACCTCAAAGCACTCAAGCTAGACCTCCCATTTGATCCTGCAATCCCATTACTGGGCATCTACCCAGAAAGAAAAAAATCCTTTTATCATAAGGACACTTGTACTAGACTGTTTATTGCAGCTCAATTTACAATCGCCAAAATGTGGAAACAGCCTAAATGCCCACCAACCCAGGAATGGATTAACAAACTGTGGTATATGTATACCATGGAATACTATTCAGCTATTAAAAAAAATGGAGACTTTACATCCTTCGTATTAACCCGGATGGAAGTGAAAGACATTATTCTTAGTAGAGCATCACAAGAATGGAAAAGCATGAATCCTATGTACTCAATTTTGATATGAGGACAATTAATGACTATTAAGGTTATGGGGGGGAGGAAAAGCAGAAAGAGGGATGGAGGGAGGGGGGTGGGGCCTTGGTGTGTGTCACACTTTATGGGGGCAAGACATGATTGCAAGAAGGACTTTACCTAACAATTGCAATCAGTGTAACCTGGCTTATTGTACCCTCAATGAATCCCCAACAATAAAAAAATAATAAAATAAAATAAAAAAAAAGAACTTAAAAAAAAATAATAATAAAAAAATAAAACTCGAGCTCAGGGCTGGAGGCCCCACTTTTTCCTCACATCCTTTGGCCACAGCAGTCTAGTAGGTTGAAAGAGATGAGTGGATATGAGGAAGAACTCCTACAGGGGTTGTGCTGAGAGATGGTTTTGGTTCTAATTTTAGTCTTCATGCTTTGCCACAGAAAAAAATATTTTGTGATTTGTTTATGTTCCTTTGTGTTTAGCTTTTACTTATGAAATGTTCCGACTTTGCTCACATCCTTGATAGGCGGGCAGGCATGGGTTAGGTCTGGCTGAGAGAGGATCTTGCAGCCTAGTGAAGCATTTTTGTGGAGGGACTTCAGAAATGATTTTGTGCCCTCTTTGTTCATCACCACTAGCTCCCCAACTCTGCTCACTACATTCTGAGAATCTCTTTCATGAAATCTATGCCCTCACCTGGGATACTCCAGAAATGGCTAAGGTAGTGTAATTTGGGTGAGGATGAGGAAATGATGTTAATCTCTCTCTCCCTTCCTGTGGGCCCAGTTGGCTCATACAAAAGGAAACTCCATTTTTGGAAGCATGAAGGAAAAAATACTCATTGTTTTCTCTACTTCAATCTCTTCCTGAGGAGAGACCTACCTCGGGGCTCAAATTATTATTATTATTATTTTCAAATGATTGATACAATTTGTTTTTTTTATTTTTATTAAATCATAGCTGTGTACATTAATGCGATCATGGGGCACCATACACTAGTTTCATGGACTGTTTGGCACATTTTGATCACTCTGGTTAACATAGACTTCTTGGCATTTTCTTAGTTATTGTGCTAAGACATTTACATTCCACATTTACTAAGTTTCACATATACCCTTGTAAGATGCAATGCAGGTGTAATCCCAACAATCCCCCTCCCTCGGCCCACCTCCTCCCTCTCTCCCCTCCCTTCCCCCCTTCCCCATATTCTTAGGTTATAACGGGGTTATAGCTTTCATGTGAAAGCCGTAAATTAGTTTCATCGTAGGGCTGAGTACATTGGATACTTTTTCTTCCATTCTTGAGATACTTTACTAAGAAGAGTATGTTTCATCTCCATCCACGTAAACACGAAAGAGGTAAAGTCTCCATCTTTCTTTAAGGCTGTATAATATTCCATGGTGTACATATACCACAATTTATTAATCCATTCGTGGATCAATTGATACAATTTGGAAAAAGGGCCTTGTAGGTATACTGACATGCCTTTACTCTCTCTTGCTGACAAGACATATGCGTCCTCAACTTCTCCTTCATGTGATAAGTGACTGGGAATGTTTTGCCCCAGTGTTGGGGAGCCCTGGATCCCCCACAGCTCTGTGTGTGACTCAGCGAGTAAATTCAACTGCACTGGTGGGTGGGGCAGAGAAATAGGCTCTGACGCCTAGTTTGGTCTTTAGTCCAAACCAACTTCTCTGGTTGGATTTAACCTATAATCAAGGTGACATTTTCATCCAGATGCCTGTACTGTATATGTGTTTCAATTGATTCAGAACCAAATGGGATGAACATATTCCCGAAAAAGGGATCTCATCAGTTCCTAGTCTCTGCTGAAAACTGGATTAAGGGAGACAGCTTTCCAAGTGTGTTAGGTTAGGTCTATTAGTGTTTTCCATATGTTCAAATAATCCATTTTAGGTAGTTGTGACATTTTATAACTGGCAAAGCAGTTAGATATGGACATTTGTCCAAGGAGGTGATATATGCATTTTTTAGTTTTTGCATCCCTTCAATTCTCAGCTCAGAAGACCTCTGATTCCTGGAGCAGCACAGATGCTCTTTCTTCTGCTGAGTGCAGAGGGCCTTTTCCCCACCTCCGCTATGGCAGTCATCATTCTCCAGCGTCGCGGTCCATCGTGTCTTTCCTTCAGTGACCTTCTGTGCACCTGGGTTTGCATTCAGCAGATCATGTATTTCTTTATAAATCTAGTTAAGATCAACTACATGTAGTGCATATTTGCATTAAAAAATAAATTAAAGTCATAAAAGAGATTACTAAGGCAAATCATTTCTCATCTAATTAGAAAACTTATAACATGCTGTAGTTGACTGAATAGTCTAGTAGTCTAACATAAGTCCAGTAGGGAGACTGAGTTGCTTTGTTCTCATTCTATTCAACTGTATTAGATACTTTTCTCACTTGACATCTAGTCATTTCCATTTAAGCTTTTATTTTCCTTTGTAAACTTTCCTCAGCTACTTCTATATCTACTTGCCCCATCCTGTAATCTCTTCAACTATGAATAGTGTAACTACTTTTAGAAGTAAAGATGTTAAGAAGTAAGATGTTAGAACTCTGAAAAGGAGTTTTATAATCAAGAGGTCATCTGGTATAGCCCTCTCATAAAATGCATAGCAATAGTAGGACCCAGAGAAAGGACTTGACTCCCAAAGGCTTAAGCTTGGTAGGGAGGTAGCTTACACCACAGTAGAACTAGAGCCACATTTAACATAAACAATTCTGATTTTGTATTCAATTTTATTAGGTAATGACAATAGACTTAACAACAACAACAACAACAACAACAACAACAACAACAACAACAAGAAGCAACCCGGTACCAAAAAATAACATTAATTTGTCCTTCACCATTTTCCTTTTGCCTCTTTGGCCCCATTAGTTCATTTTGAAGGCCTTTCATATTTTTTACTCAGTCAGTCAATAATCATTTCTCCTATTCTTTGTCTACCAAGTTCAATAATCCCTGGAAACAGAGAGAAAATTAAGACCTGGTTGCTGCCAACAACCAGGTGGTCTTGAAAGCTGTGGTCTTGACTATGTACACAGACACGATAGTTAGGATATAAGGCTCTGGTGTTTGTATAGGATGCTGGAGTTGCATAGAGAATGGGGTACCTGGATCAATTTAAGAAGCTAGAGAAGTCTTCTTCCTTCATGAGACCATGTGGGAGATAAAGCTAGTTAGCCATGTAAATGAAGATGTGGGGACTAAATGACGAGAGAATATTCTGGGAGAGGCAGAAGTGCATCTGAAGGCATAAAGGGCCGGGGAGCTCAGCATTCGTGATACTGCAAGAAGTTCAGGATTGCTACAACAGAGTATGAGGATGGATAGTCCTCAGCTCAGTTCAAATTCTTGTTATTTTACAAAGAATGGTGTGTGTTCTGTCCTCCTCCCCAGACATCTCTCTGAAAGTTTCTCCTTGCTTCATTCCATTTTACTCAAGTTTATATACCTGTGAGATATACGTGTGACTAAGGGCAGTTTTTGCTGGTCTGAGCCTTGAATTCCCTCAAGGTAGAATGAATGATTGACCCTTCTGCCCTTTCCTGTATCTGTGCTTTTTTCTGTGTCACTCTGTAGCTCCTCCCTGAAAGCCAGTGTATTTCCCTCTGACTTTAGGGTCAGCTGTGGGATGTGCTTTCACTCGTGGGCTTTTAATAGATGTGATGAAAATGTGCTTGTACAATGAAAAGCAAACCCAGCTGGGATCAGCAGGGCCACTCAAGTTGACTCACGAGTAAAAATTAAAGGCTTGTTGTCATATGCCACCAATTTGGGTATTATTTTGTATATAGAAATGACTGAAATACCTTCTCCCCATATTTTCTTAGCCCACGTTGCCGAAGAAATGGGTCTGCATCAGAACAAAGATATTTGTATCAGAATGTTTATTGCAGCCCAATTCATAATTGCTAAGTCATGGAAAAAGCCCAAGTGCCCATCGATCCATGAATGGATTAATAAATTGTGGTATATGTACACCATGGAATATTATGCAGCCTTAAAGAAAGATGGAGACTTTACCTCTTTCATGTTTACATGGATGGAGCTGGAACATATTCTTCTTAGTAAAGTATCTCAAGAATGGAAGAAAAAGTACCCAATGTACTCAGCCCTACTATGAAACTAATTTAAGGTTTTCACATGAAAGCTATAACCCAGTTATAACCCAAGAATAGGGAGAAGGGGGAAAGGGAGGGGAGGGAAGGGGGAGGTGGGTAGATGGAAGGGGATTGGTGGGATTACACCAGCGGTGCATCTTACAAGGGTATATGTGAAACTTGGTCAATGTGGAATGTAAGTGTCTTGGCACAGTAACTGAGAGAATGCCAGGAAAGCTATGTTAACCAGTGTGATGAAAGTGTGTCAAACGGTCTGTGAAGCTAGTGAATGATGCCCCATGATCATATCAATGTACACAGCTAAGATTTAATAAAAAAAAAAAAAAGAAAGAAAAAGAAATGGGTCTGCTGGCTTTCAAATGGTCTATACCTGGGTGACAAGCTTTCTACCAGCCCACACATTCCTTTCTGTGTTTGTCTCTGTGACTCATGCTTCATATACCCAGGGCCTCTGAGGACAGCAGAGTCATCAGTGGAGCTCACATTCTAGCTGAGGAGATAGGATACAACAGTGGGGACGGGAGGATGTCATGGGAGTTCTGTAAAAAGTAAAATATAGAACAGCTAGGGCTAAAGGGGCTTGAAATATGCAATCCAACCAGCCCAGGCTCTACTGAGGAAATGGGAAGGACCTGGGTTCTTTCTATAAAAGTTTGAGGCCAAGTTCATCCTCTTTCACTATTTCTATTGTCCTTGTAAAATTAAGCACAGAATTTATTTTTTTAGTCCTTAATATTTTATCTATCTGATACTTATACTTTTATCTGCCAAGTGATACCAATCCTTATAGAACACAATTTTTTTAAAGGGTTGCATGAAATAATAGATGAACAAACACTTTGGAACTCCACCCCACAAAGCATATAATTATAAGAAGCAATAATTATTTTTCTTATTAAAAGGATTGAAAAGCATTTGGAAAAATATATCAGGATTTTCTCAAAAATATTAGTATTTTGTTATAATTCACTGAATTTTGTTTTAAATAGTAACTTTTCATATGTGTATAGTACTGAATCATTCATGTGACATCTCCTCATCCTTTAGGCAATCTGATCTAATCTACATCTAAAAGAGGCCCTAGGGCATCTTGCTGAAGGACAGCAGAAAACCTCTCCTACTAACTCTCTCAGGGGTGGGCAGCACGAGGGGCAAAGCTTGTAAATAAAGTCATGTGTCATTTTCTGATGGTGGAACACTCTGCCCCCACCTCTAGCCAGGGTGGAATATGTGTGGGTATAAGGGATGGAGAAAGATGGTTAGTAGGAAACAGAAGTCAATCCTGAATAGAGTTCTTTGCTCTCTTCCACAGTGTGGAGAACAAGCATGCTGACTAATGGTCTCTGTCTTCATTTCACGTCCCCTATGATAAAGGCCTGACTTCAAGGTTTAGAGGTGATAACAATGAAAACAATTGAGTGTTTTAGCAAATCACACATACATTCTTATTGAACTTGGCCAAGAAGAAATTATGTAAGTTGTTATCTCTTATACCAATAGTATAACACTAGGCATTGGTAATAATAGTTGGACAGTGCAACAATTGTGAAAGCAAAGATATGCTACTTGAAAATTATTTAAAAGTGTATCCAAATGATTCCTATGTTTACATGGAAATGAAGACTACAATATATTTATTAGAAAGCTGGTAAAAAATAAAGAGAATGAAGAGGAAAATTTAGAGAATGAGATCAAAGCTATAGTCACATGAGTAATACTGAATAATTTATTTAAAACATCAAAATGAATTAAGTTAATTTAGCATGAACTTTAGTAACTTTTAGTGTGTTCAGGAACAACAACAGACTCAAAGAAAATGTAGGTAAAATGGGCAAAAATGATTAGAAGCTAGTGAATTTATCAGGAGTAGCACTGATAAAGTATAATCTTAAAATTTTTAAGCATAAATCTATGATAATACATCTATATATCCAAATACCAAATAAAAGGAAATAAAATTTTCAATGAAGAAAAGATGAAACATGTTTCAAGAAGAAAGAAAAACCTGAATGAAACATGAAATTAAAAAAAAAAGTAGAAAAACTATGATTCAAAATAAACTTCGGCTCAAATAGTGTTACATATTTTATGTTTTCATGCATAAGTCCCATGTTATTTAAATTGTTCCAAAGCAGAGGAAAGCCAGAAATATTCACAAATGTATTTCATCCAAATGTGACAGTTATGGCACGAAATAAGGAACCAGGACCTCACCAGTTATTTTGAAAAGAGATAGAACAGAAAATATAAAAATGCCGTGAAATCGAGACCCAGACGTATATCTAAAGATCTGTATACTATGACCATATAGGTTTAATTCTTGACCTAAATGTCTATCATAAAATTACTTGTATTATTTTAATATATCTTTTTCATGTATTAAAGGAGAAACACTTTTAATCATCTCAAAAAGTGCTGAGAAGTCATTTAATGAAATTTATCACCCATTCCAGATTACTGAGGAAAAGAAACACACATGCAATAGTATATGTAGTGAACTGAGGATATAAAGACCCTTCCAAACATAGCAGAGAATGCCTAAAATCCAGAATTAGCTGCCTACTGATGTTGGATTACTAGAAGCATTTTGATTAAAATCAGGAGCAATTCAAAGTCAGCAAAGCCCATTATCACCTTTCAAGAAACTTCAGGCAATTCAATAACACATAAAAGACAGAAAAGTTTCCATAATGAGAAAAGAAGTTGTCATTAGTATAAGATGATATGATTGTTTATTTAGCAAATCAAAGAGAATAATCCAAGACAGAGAATCAGTAACGTGTTTGAATGAACACATGAGTTTACTAACAGGGCTGAATTTTAAAAATGCAAAAATGAATTGCTTAGGTAGATAACAGATACGACTAGGTAGAAATTAGAGGAGAGAAAAATAAAATTACAAGACAGAAAATTCTTGAACCTCCAAAATACTCAGGAATAACAAGAAACCTGCAGATCTTCATGAGAAAACTGGGCACATTTACGGCAGAATACGAAGGAGAAGGGAATGAATGGGGAGACATTTTATGCCCTTGGTTGGGAGAATAAAATATTCTAATTAATTTTAAGTAACTATGTTCTCCTGTTTTTAAATTCAGTGAATTATATTTTAGATTTCAAAGTGGTTCTAATCTAGAAGAAAAAATAAATAGCACAGGAAGTTTCAGGGTTGGGGAAGTCTTGAATATATTTCTTACCAGATGCTAAAACATGCTTTAAAATGACAATGATTAAAACACTGTGCTGTCACTGACTTACTGGAACAGATGGCTCACACAAACTGAGTGACTCAAGAGTTTACTCAGGGGGCTGTTTGTGGGTAGACTTCAGACAGACTAAGAAGGAACTGAACCATACTCCAGGCCAACCTCATACCTGAAAGGGTGTTAGCGGCAGGTATAAATCCAGGGTGGTGGATTTACAAATCCCGTGACGGGAGGGCAGTAGAAAAGGTCTATTTGGCAGGAGCTGAGCTTTTTCAGAGGGTCAAGCTGGCCCGAGACCACATGCCAAGAAGGAGAACAAGGCAACAAATGCTCCATCCCAACTCTTCTCCTTCCTTTACGTCTGGTGAGATCCCTCACTGGCTGAACCAACCAGAAGCCAGAGAGCACAGGAGCCTCTGGCTCCTTATAGTTCAAAAATATAGTAGAAAATATTCCTTTATTCAACGAATACTTATTTAGTGCTTATTCAATGCACAAGGACATTAGTATTTTATAAATCTGCAAGGGAAGCAATAAATGGCACTAGAAAATTGAGTGGTCCTTTGGAAAAATTAGATTAGTGCCTGTGCAGGACCACGCAAATGGACTCAGTCACCACCCACTGCCACCTCTTTCTAGCTTGGCTTCTTGGACCATAGGGGCTGGGAAGCCGAAAACTGCAGACTGTACCACATGGTAGGTACAAGCACAGCTCAGGTAAAAATTCTAGCTCTGCCATCCAATAGCTGTGTGATATTGGGCAATCATTTAACCTCTCTGGTCTCCCTTTCCTCATGGATAAAATGGGGATAATCATAATACCTATTTCATAGGCTGCTATAAAAATTCAATTATTTAATATGTGTTGAAGCATTTAGATTAATACCTGTAATACTTGGCGTAGCGTTAGCTATTATCATGTTCCTCAGCTGTAAGTTTTGTGCAGAAATAGGCATAATGAAGTGGTTATAGTGCCCCAAGAAATTGGGTCTTTCAGAAAAGATATTCAATTGTTCTGATATGGAGATTCTATTCTCCAGTCTCCAACATGTAGGTGTAGAGGGCTCCCCACGATATGGTTGGGGATTTCTTGCCCTTGATGTGTGGTGTCCTAGTTTGGCACCCCGACCCTCCTGATAATTCAGGAAGTTAGTCTAAACTCTATAATAAATCCCTCTCAGCTTAAACCAGTTAAAACAGATTCGTTGTTTGACCAGTATGGATCCCTGCTTCATGTCAAAGTAGACATTTAAGTACTTGATTATAAAATTAAAGCCATTTAACAAATAATCAGAAAATAAATATGAGCTCTTATATGAACTCAGCTAGCGAAAATTCTTTGCAAATGTAAAAGAAAAAACTGGAAGAAAGTCTCAAGAAATCTGGCCACATTGTTCATATATTAAAGATTATAACTGGAATTAATATAAATATAGAAGATCCAGAAGGAAATTTCAAACAATATGGCAGTGGTCACACTCTTAACAAATTAGAGGTTATAGAAATGATATAAAAATACTAAAGCATTGATATTCATGATCCAGAAGGTACCCTCAAATAATTTATATTATATATGCTTTAATTGTAAGTTTATAATAATATAACAAATATATTATAAAGATATAAAACCTGTATTTACTAATAACTTAAAAATGCAAATTAAAGGTAAGATATCATTTTTCTTTTTTGCTAAATTGGCAAAGATTAAAAAGAAAAGAATTACAGGATTTAATCTTTCTGCTAGCAAAGGATGTGGTGAGGAGGTACACTCACTCCCTGTTGGTGGGAACATAGATTGGCAAAATCATTCTGCAGGGCAATTTGGTAATATTTACTGAGGCTTTATGCAGCCTACTCCTGGCTCTAAAAGCCATGTTTCAAGCTGCGGCTGGTACATAAAAAACAGCTTGAAAACAAAATCTATTCCAGGCAATTGCCCACAGCCACTCTCAACTGTTCCTGAGTGCTGCTCTCTGCAACTCTCCCCTGCCACTGAGTCCCAGCTCCCAACATCACTTTGGATTTGACAGCCTTTGGACCCTTGGTTATGCTGAACTACTTAGACTTCTCCGGTTTTCATATTGGATTTGACATCTCACCCAGTTCACCCAGTTCTAAAGCTCAAGCACTCTAGTTTCTGGATATCTTCTTCAGGCTTAGGATGAGACCCTTCCAGGTCTCCCACCCATGGTCCCCAGTCCCATCCTTCCCTGTCTGGACACTCCCAGGCTAATTCAGTCACTACACCTCACCTTAACCTCTTTCTCACGTTAGACAAGGAGTATTTAAACAGTTCCCAACTAGATCTAAAGTCAATTGATTTTTTTCAAAGACAGAAGTTAATATATAACTTTCAGAAAATGCTCTCTGCATGCTAAATAACATTTTTTCCCCTTTACTTGATATTATTATATGTGACTGAATCAATTATATGCTATCTCTTTTTGGTCACTTTCTCCAAAATGTAATTTCTTTGACTATATTCTCTGTAGCTTCACTCTGTAAGTTTTGTAGGTGATTACTATTCTCTTCAAATACTTTTAGATTCCTCCTGCTCTGGGGAAGTAAAATTTTTCCCTTTTCATTCAAGAATCAATGGATTTGGTGAGTCATGGCTTTAGCAATTTTAAAACTCCCTATCTCTTTTTCTCCAAATTTTGAGCAAAATATGAGTTGTCTATAAATGGATAGAAAACAGAAAAGGCACTTTTTATATCCCTTCCCTATTTCTTGCTGTAGCTGCACTTAATACAGGTCTTTTTATAATGGTTAATTCTCTGTAGAAATCAAAATGAATTTTGAAGAGATGGTGAATGAATTAGATTAAATGGCAAGTAGAGTCAGCCGGACAGGGATCTTTACTTTCTCATTTCAGCACTTTTAATAGCCTTTCTGAAGCATTGTATTGACTGTCCTCAGGGAGAGGCAGCAGTTGAGTATTTATCTGAGGACCATCTATTTTAGAAGTTCAAATAGAATAAAGATCCCTTTGAGGGACTTACCTTACTGTTTTAAATGCTTAAAATACATGCACCACACGATGCACCATACACATTCTCTCTCTCTCTCTCTCTCTCTCTCTCTCTCACACACACACACACACACATAGAGACAACTCTGTGGTTAAAATCTTTTTACTTCATTAATCTTTCAAAATAGCTAAGCCTGATTTGAGCTTATCACAATTTTTTACTAAGTGTACATAGAATCCATTCATCAATAAAAAGAAAAGAAAAGGTTAAAAATGATTGACTGTTGGACTGCAGAAACAGAATCTGCTCATTCTTTCTAGAGGCATAGAAGTTTTTTCAGTGCATATTTGCCATATATCCCCTGGATGTCACTCACTGGGGACACCGAGGGTCTTAATAAGACCACTGACAACACACTGGTGAAAGCAGGTGCAACAAAATCCCCAGTAAGCTACAGTTGAGATGGGGACAGACAGTTATTGTGATCAGAATGGAGGAGAATAGTGACAAACATTTCTAGGAATTCAAACTCAAATGTCATCTTTAGAGTCCTGGAAAATTCCCAGGGCTCATTCTCATCCTCTTTAGTAGGTTTTTTTTTTTAATTTAACTGTCTAGATGGATGAGAATGCTGGAGAGTAGAAATGGTAAGAACAAGGACAGAAAAACAAAGAAGAATGAGACTTACTGGGTAATTGATTGTGATGAGTGTAACCTCTAGAAGGGCAAAATAGATCCACAGCCAAAATGTGTCCAAACTCTTTTTATACAGCTCTATCATTCCTGGAAGCCTATTGAAAAAGAAATAATGCTAAAGAAGTGAAGGAAAAAAAAAGAGCAAAGCTATTTACAGCAGATATTTATTATATGAAAATATGAGTAACAATTTCAAAGTCCAGCTATCTAGAACACTTTAAATTAAATTATTATAAATTAAAAATTATAGTTTCATTATAAATTTAAAAATGTTCCTGCACAAATCTAAAATGTTGTGCCTGTTACATTATAGTTGTCTAAAACTCACATGCAATAGGATTAAAAATAGAAAAGGATCATTAAAATTGCCACAGCAGAGAATGAAAATAGGTTCCTTTGTTTTCATTTCTAAAGTTTTAAGATCATTTAATAATACAGTTATCAAAACAATTGTTAGAGTTTACAAAAGGAAAATTTAGTGAATTCTCAACTTCTGCACTTGGACTTGTACCTTGAGTCTAAATTTCTATTTAATATAGTAGTCCCTGAACTACAAGATTACCTTGTGAAAAAGGTAGATTTAAAAAAATCAGAATTTAAACTTTCAATAAAAATATATAATAAAAGGCATCACTATTATTATTTCTGACTGACACAGAAACCTAGCTAAGGGTTTTTCAAGACAAATTTGCAGATTTCCTACAGGCTACTGGTTCAGTTGCCTCATCCTGCTTCATTAAGATGAGAGAAAGAGCTCGGGACTGTAAATTGATTATAGTTCATGCTCTAGCACTAACCAGCCTCTTCTTGACATTCTATTCTCATCTGAAAACTTAATCAGAGTAATCTCAATCTTGTTTACTTCGATGGGTCTAGTTGAGAGTTGCCTGAGCCCCCATTTTGAAACCTTTGAAGTCTTAACTGGAAATCTGAAACCATCAGGTGGGCCACATCAAAATCACTTTGGGAGTTCTTCTGAAAGCTCACTTAAGCTGGGCCTCGTCCATCCTCAGAGGTTTAGCTAATCTGGGAGAAAACCCAGAACACTGTACTTCTTAGATCCTTCCCGGGAGGTGACTTCCTGCACCCTGTAATGATGAAATAGCTTGAATTGGACTAACCCTTCAGCTGATGATAATGATAAATCATGGGGACAAGGGAAGGCACAATGTTGTAAATATTGAAAGTGACTGAAACTAGGCAGAAAGTAGAATTCAACCTGTGAAAGAAGAAAATCATACTGAGCAAAATCTGTATTTTTATACCTTTTCCCCTGATGATAGATCCAGTCTGCACAGTCTGTAAACTTCAAGCATAAAGTATGTTACTAGACTGAAAAGTCAGAAGTTAGAACTTGAGCTATCGTAGTATCTGAGGATTCAAGGGGAACTCATGGAAGGGATTATGGGGGAAGCCCCAGAATCTGCAAACATATTTTCCTTAAGTTCTTGGCTGAATCCCTAAATGCACAATACAGGCAAGACTCCAAAAAGCCTTGAACAAAAAAGAACAATGAAAACCAAAGAGCTGAGCAGATTTCAGTTAGACAGTGTTTGGAGTTGGGTACTAGCAAATTGGGATTTATAGTATCATGATATATATGTCAAATAATTTACAGAGAAGGGTGGATATAGTATATGAAGAGATAAAAAAAGTTTAAGGAGATTTATGAAAAATTATAAACTGAAGATGCAAAACTAAAATACACAACATACGACAACAAAATTCAAAAATTAAATTGATAAGATTAAGGGAAGATTTTTAATAAGACAGCTGACATTGAAGACAGAATAGTAAAAAGAATGCTAATTGAAACATGGAGAAAAAAGGTTGAAAAATATGAACAGAGCTGTAGTAGCTTGTGAGCAAGAATCAAGTGGGCTAACATACACATGTAATTTAAGTAAAAAAAAAAAAAAAGAAAAAAGGGAGAATGAGGAATTAATATTTAAGGGATATTTGCTGAAAAATTCCAAATTATTAGAATTAGAACCACAGAGAAAGTCTGTGAATCCTAGTGGGCTAAACAAATATATACACCTAGGCATATCATAGTCAACCTGCAGTAAACTACTCCTAAAGAAAAAGAAGTCTGAAAAGCAAGTGGGCGGGGTGGGGGTGGGGATCAATGACATGGTGCATTTGCTCTACAAATAATAAGCACAACAGCAGACTATGGACTCAGAATAATGGTAGTAAGAAGAAAATGAAGTGATGTCGTACACCACTGAAAATTAAAATTATAGCCCCGCAAATATATATGTCAAAAATGAAGATGAAATAATGACATTTCACACAAATAAAAGTTGGCAAAATTGGTTATCAGCAGTCTCATGCTACAGGAACTGCAAAAGTCTTCATACTAACTGGAGATTATACCAGATGGAAATTTGGATCTAACAATCAGAAGAAATAGTAGTATGGTAAATATACAATATTAAGTCAAAGAAAGAGATTAATGAGTCCAATAAATTTCTAATTAGATTTATCAAAGGAAAAAAAGGCAGAAAACAAAAATCGTCAGAACTGAAAGAGATCACATGTATGTAGATTCTACAAATATTGTAAGACAGTAAGTGTACATTAGTGCTAATAAATTGAACAATTTACTACGCTGGACAAAATCTTTCTTCACAGATGATGGTAAAGCACCACCAAAGTGATAATCTCAGGTCTAAAGGATGCCACAAATTCATAACGGATTTGTATCTTGCCACCATACCTCCAACTTCCGCTGACTTCTTCCTAACTTAAAATCATTAAGGACTCGTGTTTGCCCACAGGATAATGTCTTGGTTTCTTATTTTGATATAAAATACCCTTCAGGACTATTTCTTGCTTACTCATCCATACTCTCCTATTTTCATTTCCATTTATTTCTTAGGTTCCATCTATAAAACTAAAAAGAAAAAAAAAGATGAGTGCATATTTCACGGATGGCATTGTGCACATTTTTCATATTTCAACACCTCATACTGGGATGTGTTTGTGATTAATGGTTCTGTAAAACAATTTGCATATTGTTTTTTGTTTTAGTGGTGCCTAAAAATAATAATGTGATCTCATAGATCCCATGCTTCCCCCCACACGTCTTTGGTTAAACACACAGAATTCCACCTGTCTTGCTTCCTTTTCTCTATGTTGTGCATCTGGCACTCTACACTCTGGTAGCGGTCACACCTTTTACTGTCTGTCAAGTTTTCCTTAATAAAAATGACTATGTATTGAGTATTGAGTATGTACTATGTAGCCTCTGTGCTACATGCTATGGTATTTCTTTTTATGATTTATGACAACGTGATCAGCAAGTGTTTACCCAAGGATTGGGGAGAGTCACTTAAAGGCACAAAAGTCACACACAGCTAGCTAAAAAGTGGCACAATGACAGTCGAACAGACGTTTGTTTGGTCCTAAAATCTTTGTCCTTTCCAGTTCACCATGAGTTCTTTCCTACCAATGCCCCATTATCTGTGAAATCAGCCTATTATTTTCAGAGTTCTTACAGTACTTACAGTATTTTACTACATCCTAGTGATTTTTTTCTCATATCTTTTTGATTTGTGAGGTAATAAAATAAATTACTCCTATACCCTTAAGACTTAGCAAAGTACCTAATAGTGGTGATACAGCATAGTAAACAGTATGGTAAATGAATAAATAAAGTGTCCTGATAATGTGACTTTTCTAGCCCTTATGTTCCCTCCAAATATACCTGGTAGAGCTAGTGACGGTGGAAAAATCAATCTGAAGATAGGCTCATGGAGCAGGGCCAAGAAGCCTAACTGTAAGGCAGTGAGAACAAGTGGCTTTCATCCCGGAAGTGCTCCCAGGGTTTAGAATGAGTCTGCTGCTATTTCAGCTCCGTGAGACACACTGGTATTAAAACCTGTGTCATCTTTTTCGAGCATGAAAAGGGAGAGTGGCAGCATTCCTCTGATAGGTTTGCCATCTGTGCTGGAAAAGGTCTAGTTTTCTCCATCCCTGGGGCCTTTGCAGGTGCTGTTTCCTCTACTTGGAAAGGTCTTCATCTAGATAGGGCTCTCTGCCACTCCCTCACCTGGTTCAGAGAGACAGACCATACCACTCATTCTAAAATAGCACATTTCTCGCACTATAATTGAATTTGTATTGTACTTTTAAATTGTTTATTACACTTGCAGGTACTTTAACACATGAACTGCCATGTGAGTTGTTATTAACTTATGCTGATTTTGAGCCTAGGGTTCCCTGAAGCATATATAACTCACACATTTCTTGCACCTTGACTGCTACACTGAATAAAAAGTGTTATTTTTTCCTGGAGTCAAGCTGTTTTATGAGATCAAGACACATTTGAGTCATACATGCTTCACAAGGCCCTGGGCTCAAAACTAGCATGAGTTAAACACAACTCACATGGCAGTTAATGTGCTTGACTTAATAAAATCCCGTGGTGCCAAGGGGAAAAAAAAATTTGTTTCTAGTGTGATAGTCAATGTGTTTTTGTTTATTCACTTATTGTTTGTCTCCCCCATCAAGTTCCAAGAGAGCAGAAAGTATTCTGTGCATCAGCCATCTGAATAAAGACCAGCATACAGTCAATGTTAAGTCACTAACAAATTAAGGAGTGAAATATCTTTTTTGTCCTCTTCTCTCCGTGCAATAATAGCAGACAAAACATACTCAAAAAGAAATGTGTGTCTTTAAAATACTTAATGTGGATCAACTTTGTCCATCCTATAGCATTGACATCTAATATATCCTGTATGTAAACACTTACAACACTGTATTTGCTGTATCTAAACACTCATAACACTTCTTTTCCTACTTTGATGCTTCTCTACCCCTATCTTTTCTGGTCTTTACCGTTAGAGACATTTATTGTTTTTCCAAGAATAGAGAATTTGAAGACACTTTTAAATATCCACTGCAATAAACTGTGCTATTTTTCTTTTTCTTTTTTCTTTTTTTTATTTTTTGAGACAGAGTCTCAGTTTGTTGCCCTCAGTAAAGTGCTGAGATGTCACAGTTCACAGCAACCTCAAACTCCTGGGCTTAAGCGAGTCTCTTGCCTCAGCCTCCCAAGTAGCTGGAACTGCAGGTGCCCAACACAACACCCGGCTAAGTGCTCTCTATTTTCTTAATGGATGATTTTAATGATTCCAGATGATTAACAACCACATTTTAGCTACTTTGTTTCCCAAGCATTTTCTATCATTTCTTTGGAAACAGTCCTCCAACCAGCCCAGGGATGGTAAATTTGTGCATTTGTTAGTATCTCAAGGTCCATTTGAGTATCAGCTCTGATGGTGAATTTTCTTTCTCTTGGTGTTTAGCCCCTTGGAATATGCAGAGACACATTAAGAAGAGAGGAAGAGTCATCCTGCCTTGATTGTTGACATTAAATGTAAAAATCTTTGGACAGAAGATAATGCAGTTGCCTATCTCCACATTATGAAGTCTGGTGCCATGGTACCTGGCTCCAATATCACATTTAAAGAGTATATTAGATAGACTATAGTTTCAGTACCTTTTGACAAAACCCCAAAATAACAGTGATTTGCACAAGATAGACATTACTTTCCTTTTTCCTATTGGTCTAGGAGGTGTCAGTGGTGGGCCATGAATCTCTCAGGAGCTCAGGCTCCTTTTCATACAATTTTGCCAACATTCCCAGCATTTTGTCCTTGTATGAAAAACCTGGACTTGTATACTACTTCATCACCATTCCAGCTCTCAGGAAAGGGAAAGTAGAGATGGAAAAGACAGACCTCATTCTTTCCTGCACACTGGAAGACAGCGGAATATCACTTCTGAATCTGAATTGTCAGAACCCAGTGACAGGAACACACCTATGGTGCTTATTCTTGGAAACCAAGCAGACAGCTCAACATTAGACTTGATCTTGCTGCAGGAAGGTAAATTTTTAGCAGTATCCAAGTAAAAGTTTTTGCCATACAAATAAAGGGTGGAAGTTTTTGAAATCTTCAATGCCATTTCTGATCAAGAATCACCAGTAGAAGTCTTTACATTTTTCTCATTAACTGAACATCGCTATCTGGTCATTTGTTCGGACTCACAAGGCACTCTTAGTTTTGTAGATCTAAAAACATATGGGCATAGATTTATACTAAACAAACTCTCTGTTAAGGTCTAAAAGTTTATAGCCCCTCCTCCCCAAAACTTCATGTGTTGAAATCCTCACCCCTAAGGTGATGGTGTTAAGAAGTAAGGACTTTGGGAGGTGATTAGGCCTTGTGGGAGATGAATGAGATTAGTTCCTTTCTAGAAGAGGCCTGAGAGAGACCCTGCACCCCTTCGGCCATAGGGGGTGAGGATGAGAACCCATTTACCTAGGAGAAAGCCGACCCTCCACAGACCCTGAATCAGCTGGTGCCTTCACGTTGAATCTCCCAGCCTGCAAATTGTAAACAATAAATTTCTGTCATTTATAAGCTACCTAGTTTATAGTATTTTGTTATAGCAGCCTGAACAGACTAAGGTACTCTCAAAAATATATGTATAAGCCAGAAAAAGAACTTAACTGAGAATGAGAAAAATAACTATTGATTGGCACAGGCAGTTTGTGTTAAAGGATAATATGGACGCTCTAGGAAATCCAAAAGATAATTGGAATGTTGTTGAATGAGTATAAATAACAGAAGAAACTGGATATTTTTAATAGTAAATAAAAGTTCATAAAAAGATAAATGGCTTCTGGAAAAGTTTCATAACACAGAGTTTTACAACTCAGAGGGTCTTTAAAGATCATTTAATTCAGTCTCCTATTTTGAGAAGTTAGGAACAGAGAAAGATTAAAAGTGCAGAAGTGACTTTCTGAAAAATCTCATAGCTCCTTAGAGGCAGAAACAGGCAAAACCAAAAACTATCAGACCTATCTTCTTTGTAGAACAAAGAAGAGTCACCTTTTTTCAGTTTAATTTACCCTGAATTTCATTCACTGTTTCATTTATTTAGTCATTCATTCAACAAGATTAAACTTTAAAAACTTTAAAAAATATTTATTTAAATAGAGAAAAACATAGCCCCATAATTACCACTCAGATTCAGAAATAGAATGTGATAAACATCTCACAGGCCCTCTCAACATCCCTCCCATTCACTACTCCTGTCCAAAGGTGATACCTATCCTTAAATATAACAATAGGTTAGTTTTGCTTTATAAAAACTTAATGTAAATAAAGTAATACGTACTCTTTTGTTCAACATTGTATGAATGATATTCATCCTTGTTATTGTATGTAAGAGTAATTCATTGAGTTTCATTGCTGTAGAGCATGCCACAAGATGGATCTAGCACAGATTATTTATCCACTTTACTGCTGGAGATTTGAGTTGTTCTCAGATTTTTCTATCCCTACTAGTACCACCTTTAACATTCTTCAACACATCTTTTGTTACACCACATTTCTAGGGGCCTATACCTGAGTGGAATTGCTAGGTCATGGTATGAGTATTTCCAAGCTTGGTAGAAACTGTCCAAGGGGAGTGTATCAATATGAATGCCCATCAGTAGGGCATGAAAGTGCCAGGAGCTTCTCCTTCTCAGGAGCCCTTGATATTGTCAGTCTTACTAATGTTAGCTCGTGGTTGGTGTATAGCATAAAGTAGAAATAAAAAGAATTTCCTTAGCTAAATGAAGAGTCCCTAGAAAGAACGCAAGAGCAAACATTATGCTAATGTTGAAATTTTAGAAGCACTTCCTTTAATATCATGAACAATGTCAAAGTACTTGTTAACATTGTTTCTATATAATCTTGTACTGGATGTTCTAGCCAATGCAGTAAGACATAAAATTAAATATAATCAGCAAGAATATTCAGGAAAATTCTGAAAAGGGAGTACGTAGAGAGAATCAGTCTTACTGGCTATTAAAATCACAAAGCTACAATAATTTATTCATGGACTCAAAGCATTAAAATACAGACAAATTAAAAGGAATATAAATTAAGAAACAGACATATACATATGTGTGTATATATATTATAGAAAGAACATTTCAAAAGAGGGTTTATTCAACTGTGAGCCATTCTGATAATACGAAGGGATCTACGTGTCACTCCTTATGCCAAAATAATTACAATTAAATAAATATGTATTTAAATCTAAAATTATGAAAATGTACAAGATAATTTATTATAAAAAGAGGGCCTTTAAAAGTAAGATACAAAATAAAAGAGTAATATATTTTATCCCATAATGGTATGGAAAAATACCACTACATAGGCAAAAATATTTGCAACTCATTCCCAAAGGGCTTATGAGCCTTTATTCATAGGCAAAGAGGTAATTTTCCCAACTTATAAAGAACTTCTATAAATTTTTAAGGGGAGAACACCCAGACAACCTTACTTTTTAAAAAATGATTATAATTGGCAAAGATTAGAAATAAAAAGTCCAAGATTGTTTGATATAATACCAATATATAAAAATTAATAGTACATGTATTTATCAAAAATATAAATTCTCTCAAATTAAAAATAGGGAAATTTACATTAGATATAACAAAAAAAAATCTGTTAATCAACTTTTTTTTTTTTTTTTTTTAAGTTTAAGCCATTTTATTCATGTAATTCTTTGAAGCCCATAATAGTTACAGAGTGGGTTTGGGTAGCATTGGTGAAAAACTCCAAATCAAATATTGCTTTGGAAAATCAACCTATTTTTATTTTTTAATTTTTTTTATTAAATAATAGCTGTGTACATTAATGTAATCATGGGGTATAATGTGCTGTTTTTATATACAATTTGAAATATTTTCATCAAACTGGTTAACATAGCCTTCATAGCATTTTCTTAGCTGTTGTGTTAAGACATTTATATTCTATATTTAGTAAATTTCACATGTATACCCTTGTAAGATGCACCATAGGTATGGTCCCACCGATTACCCTCCCTTCACCCTTCCTCCCCCCTCCCGTCGCTCTCTCTTTTCCCCATATTCTTGGGCTATAATTGGGTTATAGCTTTCATATGAAAGCTATAAATTGGTTTCATAGTAGGCTGAGTACATTGGATATTTTTTCTTCCATTCTTGAGGTATTTTGCTAAGAATATGTTCCAGCTCCACCCATGTAAACATGAAAGAGGTAAAGTCTCCATCTTTCTTTAGGACTGCATAATATTCCATGGTGTACACTTTCTCAGAGAAAAATGTAAATTTCTATTAAAAGTGTAGTTTGATGATTAAATTGAGTTGTCTGCAATTCCTAGTTATCCTTTGTCAGATTCATAACCTGGGCAAGACACATGATCAGAACCTTCTCTGAGGAAGATAGATAAATAGCTAACAAACATGAAAAAATGCTCATTGACCCTAATCATCAGAGAAATGCAAATCAAAACCAACCACCCTGAGATATCACCTAATCTCAGTAAGATTAGCTCACATCACAAAGTCCCATAGTTGCAGATACTGGACAGATGTGGAGAGAGGGCAACACTTTTACACTGTTAGTGGAACTTCTTTCTTTGGAAAGAAGTATGGGGAATCCTAAAAGAACTCAAATTAGATCTCCCATTTGACCTTGCAATTGCAGGACTAGGCATCTACCCAGGAGAGAATAAAAGTCTTTTTATTATAAAGGCATTTGCACTAGATTGTTTACTGAAGCTCAATTTATAATCACCAAGATGTGGAAACAATGTAAATGCCCATCAACTCAGGAATGGTGTTCAGGGAAATGCAAATGAAAACAATGATGAGATATCACTTTGCAAGTGCCGGAGTGGGAAAATTGGGACATTGGATAATGTCAAGTGTGGATGGGAATTGCGGATATAGGGAATCGCACGCACCATTGCTGAGAAAGCAGACTGGAGCAATGACTCAGGAAGGCAGTCAGGCAGCACTCAGCCCGCCTAGGCATATGTGGGCCTGAGACCTGGAATCCTCTCTTCTACAGTGTACCTCACAGAGGCCTATGATGTGGTGTGGACAGGGCATTTACACATGTGCAAGCGGTGTTTATGGTAATGCAGAGCGAGGCTTGGTCCAGGGAAGTCCCACTAGTTAGAGATAAAGTACAACGTGATGGACGCACAGAATAGAACATCATGGGGTGCTCATGACTAAATTTAGCTCAGACTCATTTAGTAGTCTGACTAAATCTACACAGTGCTACATAAAAAAAGGATAGAGTCTATAGCACAAGGCCATTTGTGTGTACTTAAAATACCTGCATACACAAAATTAATGCTTATATGACCACATACAAAAAAAAAAAAAAGGATATATGTTAAGAGTATTACACTGGTGTCCCATGATGAGGGTGGAAATGAAGGGGATGGAAATGAAGATTGGAAATAAAAGGAAATCAATCAATAAAGAATGGGAAGTTGCACGGATCAATGATGATGATGCACCATAAATATTGACATATATTGGCCTTTTGTAAAATTGTGTGTGTATATGCATAACTGTGTGTGTGTCTTGAAATATTTCATATCCATTTACCTAGCTACTCCATCTTCAGAAATATATTCTGTGGAAATAAAATAAAGGAAAAAATTATCTATTCAAACATTTATTACAGCATGGTTTTCAATATAAAACAGTATAAACAATGCAAATATTTAACAATAAAGATGATGACTAAATAATCCACGGCCTATCCATTTAACACAATACCTTGCAACCATTACATTTACATTTACATGGGCTTTGTATTGACTTTGGTGATGCCAATAGCATATTAATAAGTGAAACGTATAATATAAATTTGTATTTGTGTGAATACAATTAAAATCGAGACATTCTTTAAAAAGTTATTAAAGGAAAATACACATATGTGAAATGGTTGTCCATGGGAGGTAGGACTATCTTTTCCTCTTGCATTTTCAACTGGAATTTAATGAATAAACCTTACTTTCAAAAAATGTAAGAAAAATTATGCCAAGAAAAAAAAGCTTTGCTCCTAGTTAAAATGCAAATATCCAAAGAAATATGACCAATTATGAGCTTTCAGTACTTTTCCTAAGTGCAAGAAAATAGAAAAAATTATGAAGCCACCTGAGCTCCTGGAGCTGGGGGACAGCCAGCAGATGCTGATTAAGTAACAGAATGTTAAACTGGCTGCTTTGACTAAGTCACTGAAACAGAAAAGAGACAGGACTCTATGTTAAGAGCTAGAAAAATCCACAGTAGGATGCTGGAGAACTGGTTTAAATAACTTAAAATGACATTGAGGAAATACAATGTCTTAGTCTGTTTGGGCTGCTGGAAGTCACTATGAAAGTTTTGAGATACCCAGAAGGACAGAAGTGAATGAAGCCTTCCCAGCAAGCCCAGCAAGTTGAAACTGGCAAGGGTGAATAGAAAGGATGCTGTGTTTCTTGGAAGTGAAATCATGAACTATAACACAGTCACAACACTTTCATAGTGACCTATGTACATCAGTGTTAGTTCTATCATGGTAAATATTGATAAATTACATAAAAAAAGGTGTTTTGATTCTCCAATAATTTAAAAGGCCCTAAGAACAAGAAGGTTGGGAACTTCTGTGCTAATGATATAGGTAGGGGCTCAAAAGGGGAGATTGACTCTACAAGGAACTTTTACCTCTACAGATTGAAGAAGGCAGTATGCACAAAAGTTTCCTCTTACTTTTAAACGTCTAAATAAACACAATAAAAAATATACCTTTTATATTTTTATAAAATATAAAAAGTCATGTGTGTGAGATCTCGGTCCTTTACGTACCTGAAACAAGCCATGCCATAGAGTTTTCAGGTCAGAGGGCAAAGAAGTGAACTGCAAACATTTGACAGGGCAATTGAAGCGGTGAACGCAGATAAGAGTGAACTGGTTCTCACTGAAGAGTGAAAGTATAACGCCTGGAGAATCTCCTGTCCATGGGAACACAGCCAGGGGTGCAGGTTTTAGAGTTCCAGTGCCGCTTAGATGCAACCACTGAATGAAATATGGGGAGCAAAGGCATACATATTTGCACTTGGCCTTAACAGAGTAGCATCATAGTCCACATGGGACTAAATACTGTAAACTGGGTGACATCCACGAAAGAAATTTATTTCTCACAGTTCTGGAGGCTAGAAGATTGAGATCATGGTGCCCGCATGGTCAAGTACTGGAGGGTCCTCTTCTGAGTTGCAGATTGCTGTGTTCTTGTATCATCACATTGATGAGAACAGAGAAAATGAAAGCTCTCTAGGGTCTTTATAAAGGTGCACTAATCACATTGATAAGGGCTGCACCCTCATGAACTAATGACTTCCCAAAGCCCTCACTTCCTAACACCATCACTTTGAGGATTAGGATTTCTATATATGAATTTGAGGAGGATACAACTTTCAGTCCATAACAAATAGTTCCTATTTTCATTCTAAGAAACATCACTCTTCTTTGTCCTTGGAGTACCTCTATTTGAATGAAATTTTAGTTGCTCTTTGACTTTTATCAAAAAGATTTTGAACAACTACTACATGTTTAAAATTCTGGTAAGGGGAATAAAAAAATGATTCAGACAAGATGTGTTCTCCAAAGTTCTACCATCTAAGTGGAGATAAAGCAAACATATTTTTTTCCTTTTTTTTTTTAACACATTTAAAAATTAGGAAACCTGCAATATTAATGGTAAAAGAAAATTCACTTAGTATTTTAACTTAATTCATCTAATGTCCACTGATTGCCCTTTGTGTACAAGGCACTGTAAGTGGACCATTTTCCAGACATTTATTAATAATTTAACTTCATGTTAAGACCAGGATTTAGGGTTCATGATCTCTTATTTAAAGGCTGGGGGAAGGGCCAATGATTTGTCCAAGATCACATAACCAGAAAAGAAAAAGAGATTATATGTGTTGCCATGTGTTTTTCTCAGTATTCTTTTCTTTTTTTTTTTTTTCTCAGTTTTTTTTTTTTTTGGCCAGGGCTGGGTTTGAACCTGCCACCTCCAGCATATGGGGCCAGTGCCCTACTCCTTTGAGCCACAGGCGCCTCCCCATCTCAGTATTCTTTTCATTGAACCATTTTTCTCCTATGTTATTTATTTACTAGATTTTATTTATTTGGGTCTGTTTTGATCTCTAGTGAGTTCATGGTTCCTAAGAAATAGCTAATCTCATTCTGAAATAGAAATGCCACGTGTTGAGTCATGAGACAGATTTTCATGAGCCTGGTCATGGGTAAATTTACTGCACCATTCATAGTAATGTTCTTCTAGCTAAGTTAAACATGACTTTTTATATGTGTAAATAGGTCCTTCAGTCAGATTTGTGTCTGGACTGATTCATGTTCTTGTCATTACCCTGTTATCAGGGCTGGCCAGTTACTAAGCCAGAATTATTTTGTAAAACTATTATAGTTTGTAGCTCAAAATAGTAATTGAAATGACATATACATTTTTAATCCAGATTTTCAACTTCTTATAAGAAATTAAAAGTCTAGTATACTTTTTTTCTCTTGTCCTAAATATTTTTGAAAGACATTTTTCCAACACACTACAAATGGCACAGTACAGGTATTTATTGACCAATAATAAATCAAAAGTTCTCTGAGAATTACCTTGGACTCCTGGTGACAGACTTCTTGAATATTATCCAATAAATGCATCTGTTTCTGAAGGAAATTATAAAAAACAAAAAATATCTTAAAATCTAGGCTTGATTCTATTTTGGCCTTTTTAGACACACATTTAAGACTTTCATTTCAGTAGACAGAATATCAAGTCTAGGTAATTAGTGTATGTTATATAGTTGGTCCAGAGTTTGAATGGGTTTGCACTTTTGAATATGCTCATACCTACTTCTTCTAGGTTTATTATTGTGAAAAATTAAGTGTTATCTTTGTAACCAATTGCTATAAAAAGCTCAGTAGGTTTTTTCTATAAGAAAAGCATGGAGGGAAACATTTAATTATTCCAGAAAAATATTCCAAGAAATAGAGAAATGTAATGGCTTTGTATCAAAACACCTGAATTAAAGTGTTGGTTCCACTAAAAGTAAGATCAGGGGATACTTAGGTGGATGTTTGCCCCTCCCAAGCCTCAGTTTCTCCATTCGTGTGCTGGGCACAGTAAAACTTGACTGACAAAGATTGATTTTGAGGACAATGGACACAAGCTACACATTTCTGAGAAAATGTCAATAGCTGTTCTTCTGATGATGTGGACTTATTCGCCTCCTTAAATTATTTCATTATTATGGACAAATATATTATTCAGGAGATTCTTGTAGGTAGGTAATAAAGGAGTTTTCAAAGGGAACAAAATCACTCTGGCCCTATAAAATTAGAGGCTTAAAATATGATGTTACTATTTGTTACCTAAAATTATTATGATGGATGGAATCTTCCTCTAAGAAGCCCATATTGAATTCCAAATGTAATCCTGTTGGAAAAGTAGAACTACAGCATCAGCAGAATTCTTTTAGGGTTCTTGTCAATTTGACAGATTTGATAGGCAGACAAATTTAATTTATTAAAATATTCTGTCTAGCATTTTTAAAAGACAAGGGGTTTTTACACTGTAAATGGACTGTTTTCACAGCCTTATTAAAATAAATATATAAAGTCAGCTGTTTTTCTTTGAAATTCATTAACGTGAAATTCAACACTTAGAGAATTGCAGTCAAATTGCTGATACTTGTATACCTACCTGAATATACTGGCAAACTTCTCTCTTTGCATATCAACTGGAATTTCTCCTTTTTAACGTAAATGGGAATTGCATACAAGAAGGAACATTTTGCTTGTATGATATGCCGAATTTCAGGGAAACATTTACTGTAGATGCTAGAGGCATTTAGAAAACCAGTGCTTTGCACCAAAGACCACTGGAAGCACAGGAACAAATTCAAGATTTCCTTAAACGAGAGGTCCGGATTTCGTTTTCTTTAAAATTAATTTAATTATTTGTATTAAAGGAATACTGTCAACATATTTCCTATGTTTTTTTTTTTTTTTTTTTTTTAACAGACATGTTAGGAAACCTCTGACACACTCTAATACTTGTGGATAAGACATTATTCCATAACAAAACTGTTTGATTTGTGCTCCGTGTGACATGAGGTGTGTGCTATAAAGTAACACCAAGTTTGAGATTTCTCTTCTGGGTCTTCTGTACATCTGCATCATCTCTCACTCACTGCTCACCAGTGTCTCTATGTACTGCCTCATTAACACGAGCCATCGGTCACAAAAAGAGGATTCCATCTTGAATATACTGTCAGCTCACCTTGTAGGCCCCAAAAGATAGCAGAGTCTTACTGGGGAGGGACATGTGCTTGCTTGTCTATCCTCAGACTATTTCCTATGTTTTTAAAAGGCCATTTTAAAATTAAACATAATATGCTTTAAAATTGAAATGTTTATATAAACCATGAGCCAATATCATTTATTTGAGTTGCTAATTTCCGCTTAGCAATATTACACCTCAAGTATTAATTCTACTTTTGCAAAATGGTTTTGTTCCTAAAATATTTTCCCTTTGCATCTAACCAGTGGCCTTATGACTCTGGCATTTTGGTTGTTCTCTCTCTCTCTTTCTATCTATCTCTCTATCTCTTTTTTGTATCTCATCTAAGCTCTCAGTACTGTTCTGTGGCCCTTTCCTCCTGCCTGTGACCTTAGGTGAGACCACCCTTTTATGTCATCACTGCTTTTGGCCCATCCTTAACACCTATATTTGCACAGCTTCCCATAAGAGAACTTGTCCCAATACCATGAACTAAAACCTAGGCAATCACTCCCTCTATCAGTCAAAGAACTTGCCTACAGAGATAGACTGGAAGACTGGTAAATCTAATGCTAACAACATGCTTACTTTGGTAGCTCAACAGCAAAGGGACTTCGCTTAATTAAACACATTTAAATCTTACTTCTACAGACTTTGTAGGACTAAAATTCTAAAAATAGCATTTTATGTCATAATGACAGAAGTCTATTATACTTACATGACAAGAAGGAATATTTATCTATATTCCAAACTATTAATAAATATTCAACAAAAATATGTAATTGGCCTAGAAATATCACACAAAATTTCTGTGCCAGTCAATGACTGATTTCTTGATGCTGATATGTATCTTCAAATGCTTTTCCATTTGACTTTCTACAGTATTTTTTAAAAAGAATTATACCATGGAAATGACGTGTATTCTAGGTAATAGTGGATTATAGCTTATAATGGACCTGTGTCCTTTGTTTCATCTTGTTCTTGAAATCTAGACTATGCTTTGTATACACACGGAATAAAACAAAGGCCCAATTCATGTTTAAGAAGTTGATATGCCATTAGAACATTAACTTAAAAATGGCTCTTACTGTGTTTGTAGTAGGACAGTTGTTTTTAAATGGGCATAAGCCAGTTCTGAGGGCCTCCATGAGGTGAAAAGAGAGAAGAGTTACAAAATCCTGGAATCAGGAGGACACTGGTTAGATGCAGAGTGCAAAATATTTCAGGACCTAAACCATTTAAATGAGGTGAATTGAATTAACATTGATTAAGTGTCTACTATGGACCAGACACTACATACCGACCAACCAATGACCGAAGTGACAAGATCCCTGCCTCAAGGCTCAAACCCATTTCAGAAGGCAGTCAGGTTCCTATTGACTTAAACTGTGTTTGATATAGTTTAAGGGCTGAAAATCAGAATATTAAATGGCTGGGGTGAATGTTAAATGGATAAAGCACTACAGGATATCAGTGGGAGAAGATTAATTTGGCCCCTTGTCGTCCTTGTTGTAGGTGGTGCTGTGGATAGGAGAGGCTTCTCAGCAGAACAGCTGATAAGAGCACTGGGTCTGTCGCGACTCAGATGAGGAAGATTTTTACATACGACCAAGGAGATAAGGATGTTCTGTGTAAATGGAACAGAAAAGTAAGTGTGTAGTAGTGAAGACTCCCAGAGAGAATGTGCTATGTCAGGTTGGGGGAGAAGCTTTGGAGGTCAAGGGTGGAGGATGCCAGTAGCAGAGGGGAGTGGAGGCCAGACTGGAGACCAGGACTTGCCTGCTGCCTGGGAGCCTGGACTTTAACATGTAAGTTATGGAAAGTCCTTAAAGGCTTTAAGGAAGTAATGTGGGAAGGACAGATCTGGGATTAGGGCATTTATTTTGTTGGTCTGTAGAGGGTAGAGTAAATTTTCTTATAGAGATCTTTTTTTATACAAATTATATACAAATAAAGCAGATGCACACAATGGGTGCTGGTTTCTGGACTCAGAATGGTGAGACTGTATAGTAACCCACCCTCCCTATCTCCTCTGGAAATTGCTCTGAGGGAAAAAGCAATGTTTTTTCCAGAACCACTATTTATTTTCTAATCACAAATTAGCCAAACTATTTCATTCTAAAGAAGTACTTTGTTCTTGAGTTTTGACACTTTTTATGTGCAGTATATTATGGTTTAAAATTTCAAATAAAATTGGCTTTTCTTAGATACAGACAACCTTAACCATGCTCAAAACGTTATTAAATGCCCACAGGTGTAAGCGAGGGACAGTTCCCTGGGAGAGTGCAGGGTGCTCCTCCTAAGAGTTCCAGGGAAAATATCAATATAAAAGCATATATATTTATACAAAATTAATCTAGTTATATTGCTAGTGCTCAATTGCATTTCAAATTATTTCAAATTATTCTAGCTGTTCAACCAGCCTGGAGGTCCAAGAGACATCAACAAACGGAAGGTGCTACCCTTTTCTCCCTCTGCGGAAAGTCAGGCAAGGTGATTTTTTTTTTTTTCTTTCACCTCTGTGATTGTTGAATTTGCTTAGAGACACAATTGGGAGGGACTTAACTTTCTAAAAGGTGAACTGAACTTGGATTTTCGGTAGAGTCCTTCTGCACTGATGGAACATCTTTGACACTCTAGGGTCCATTTACTAAAGTGGTCCATATGAGAAATGTTTTGTCTCATCTTTAGTTCTTGCAAGTCAATCCTCAGCTACTCTCTAAATTTGCAACTGTCAAAGCTGTTTCACCTGGGTGAAAATTTCATTACCAAGAGGAGACAATCTGTGTGTCCATCATAATAAAACTCATAAAGTCCATTCATTAAGAATTATTTGTACCAGTATACCCAGGCCAGAGAAACCTTTTAAATTCTTTATGGTTAATCTCCCATCATTTGTAGTGTAATGTAATGCAATATAAATACCTCATTATTATAGCATATTTTCTAAATGGAAACTAATTTTCTACTGCTTGGTTCTTAAGGAGAGTCTCCTATGTGTCTAAGCTGACAGGTGTTTTTAGTTCCCCCTACCATGGTTTGTCTGAGAGAGGAGATCACAGTATGTCTAACATACTTACTGAAGAGCCACGTCTTCTCTCCCCTCAGTTCTTCCACTCATTGATCAGACTTTAATTGAGTACCTATTGCAAGTGCTAGATTTTGCAGCTGCGAAAATGAGTAAGTCATAGAGCCCAGTGGACCTAGGAAGAGATAAATGTAAATGATATTGACAGCACAGGAGAGAGTCTAGGGTGGTAAAAGCAAGTACAATAGAATCATACAGAAGAAGATGAATAAAACCATCCCAAGGGCTGGCATGGAGCTTGGTCATGAAAATAGATGAATGAGAGTTTGCTCCTTGGGAATTAAGAATGACAAACAGGGAAAGGAGACAACATGGAAAGTCATGGAAGGATGAATGAAAATTACATGCTTTCCAAAAAGTCCTGTGTGGCCTCAGTATGAGTTGAAAGTTGAGGGAGTTGCAGGTAGATGTAGATAGGCTCAGACCATGGAAGATCTTGGTTGCCCATTAAGGAGCCTGCTTTGATCTTGTGAGTGATGGCTGTGTAGTTGGTAAGACCACTGTGGCTGTAGGCATTTGGATAGAGATGCTAAATGGGTAGAGAAGGGTGATGAAGTTATAGAAATAGCAAGGTGAAAAGTGAGGATCCAAACTGAGGTAGATAGTAGGTGGGATTGAAAATGGTAGCATGGAGTATTTCTGATTGTATCTAGGAAAGTACTCATCATGAAATGAAAGATAAAGCATGATGTGTTTTATAAAATAGAATCAAAACAGGACCACAAACACCCACCGAGCCCCACCCTTACATTCACACAACCCACTGTCTTTCAGTGATTACTGAGCCTGTGGCCTCTTCCTTCTGAGGGTTCATGGGGACTATACGCTCATCTCTGGGTCTAAATCTGGCTTTGGCCTTCAAAGACACAAGAGCAATCTGACAAGACCTCAGTGCTGTGGGTAGATGGTATGTGTTTAATTCATAAACTTGAATAAAATAAGGGAACTCTGTGACTTCTGAGAGATGGTAACATTCTCCATGAGTAGGTTGCCAATAAGATACTACACATGTAGTTACATTTAGATTTCAGATAAACAAATAACTTATTGTATAAGTATATCCTAAATATTCCATAGGACATATGTTATCCTAAAACAATCATTCATCGTTTTCTGAATTCAAACTGATGATTCTATGTTTTGATTTGCTGAATCTGGCAATCCTACCCCTGAGTCTTGTCTGTCTCCCTCTGGCTCAGATCCACTGGCAGATGCTTCCACTGAGAACCAAAAGACAAGACAGAAATAAAGTGTGTGCTGTTGAGAGTTGAAAGATGTTTTATAAAGTCATCGTGGATATGATAGCCCTAGATCTATCTGCTCATCTCCCTGGAGAATCTAAAATCTAAAAACAGTGGGTTTCACAGTGAGCTGCCAAAGAGTTGCAAAACTGTTGGAAGAGAAAAATGACTGAATTTAGAATAATAACTTATTTGCTGAAGCAAATATCAGTATAAAAAAAGAAGCCTTCAAGTTTTCCATTGTGGAATGAGTAGAACATTAATGTCTGTATCACACACTGAGGGTAAAATTATTCTTAGGAAGCTTATAAACAGTAGCCTTATGATCTTTTTCTATTTTTTGTAACATTGAATGAAGCTCAAATTAACTTCTGAAGCATTTATTTTGTGCTTAAAATTCAGGACATTGGCTCTATTCATACTTAATATTTCTTAAGTATCCTATGGACAAAATCAAGTTCAAAACTCATTCTCACATAAAAATGGATTATAGAAGCCAAGGGGCGCAACAATTATTTTAATATTTTAACATATAAATGAGTAATGTTTATTTAGAAAAACACCCCCGACAAAACTCCATCAAATCTAATTTTTCCAGAGAGGTAAGTGCATATTCCAGTAAGTCTTTTCTATTCACCGAAGAAAATGTTTAGCAAGAGCTACAATAATAAGCTTCTTTCTGAAGGAATAATCTTGTGATTTCATGCAAGAAAATCTCTCCTTGAGGTGACTGAGTGATGGAGTTGCAAGAAATTACAGTCAGAATTATTATCTTGCTTTCCCGTTTCTGACCAAACCCAAGAGAACATTTTCTTTGCCCGGAATTCTTTCATCATTTTTTTCCCCCTAGAAGCTAAGTAAATATTCCACTTGCCCTTTTAATTGAAACCAACCTTAAAGCTCATAAGGTATATTTTCATGGGCTTTTCTGAGGTAGGAAAACGCTGCCAAATTTGAACTAGAGATTTCTTTAGGTACCTTTTATAGACACACCACTGGTGGCCTTCCTGGTGTTCCTGACAAACCAGGATCAGTGAGAAACACTTGTACTAGAGAACTGTCATAGCCTTACATTTATGGGGTGCCTACTAAGTGCCTTGTTCTTTCAGCCATCGGAGAGGTTGACAAAAGCCCATGGCATGGGAACCATCCATCTGGCTGTTCTGCCAGAAAAAGCAGTTACTATTAATATAAGACAACCTCAGCAACAATGGCCAGGACGACTATTTTTCCCCTTTTTTTTTACAACATACTCAAATACGTAAACCACTTCTATTGCAAATGTAAATGAGATAAACAAGCCTCAAAGGTAAATCTTTAGTTATGAAATCAAATGGATTTTATAAGTTGTTAAATGATTGAAAAATTGAATTCATTTTTTTTAAACTGGCAAATAGATGTCCTCTGTTGAAAAGCTTATTAACTTATTACATTGTCTCATAGCATCTCGACTTCATCTTTCTGCTGCTTCTTCTTTTTTGAGACAGTCTCACTCTGTTGCCCTGGGTAGCATACCATGGCATTACAGCTCACAACAACCTCAAACTCTTGGGCTCCAGAGACCCTCCGGCTTCAGTTTTTCTATTTTTTACTCGAGATGAGGACTTGCTCTTGCTCAGGATGGTCTTCAACTCCTGAGCTCAAGCAATCTGCACTCCTCGGCCTCCCAGAGTGGTAGGATTACCGGCATGAGCCACCATTCCTGGTTCACCTTGCTTTCAGTTACTTTCTAATTTTTATAGCTTTCCCATGAACTTTGTCTTTTTAGTTAGAAAAACCAGGAACAGATTCTTCCAAAACCAGGAACAGAGACTAAAACTAACTGCATAATGCTCACATTTTCTTCTTTCTGTTTATGCTTAGTTTTAGGCAAGCTGCCGGCTGCCCTATTACTCATTAGCTATATGACACCTAGGTCTTTTCTTTCTTGTTTGTATAAATCTCAAGTCACTTTTCATTTTGTTTTTAAGTAGTCTGTGTGTTTGTGTGTGCATGCGTATGTACATGTATTTCCAAATTAAATAACAATTCATAGCTACAGGCAGAAATGTAGATGTACATGTGTTTATATACAAATATAGCTGTGGATAGGTATTCACATATAGCTGTGGATAGGTATTCACATATAGCTGTGAGTAGAACATTAATGTCTATATTGCACATTGATGACAAGACTTTCTTAAAAAGCTTATAAGCTTTATATAATCTTTTACTATTTTTTGCAACGTTGAATTCAGCTCCAATTACATTTGGAAGCATTTATTTTGTGCTTGAAATATATGTAAATATATGTATACATATACATACCTATGTATATTCCACCAGTGCCTAGTAGAATAGTTATCTAAGACCATATCTATCAACATCAGTAGATATGGTCTTAGATAAGACCATACTGATGGTCTACTGATGGTCTACATCACCTACTGATGCTGATAGATATGGTCTTAGATAACTATTTCTAAAGGTAGCTTTTAATTTTTCAAGAAACCTGAAAGCCTGTCTTTTCACCTGAAGACCCTTTGTTCCTATGGCAAATCATTTCTGAAAAGCAAATACTAACTGGATTCTCTCATTAACAACAACAAAAAAAAGACAGGGAAAAACTTTGAAGATATGTATAAGAAAATCATAAGGGTAAAAGAAAATTAGGTTGCTGTATTATAATCGGGCAAATTAGTATTAAGTTCCCTCAAATTTGACCCTGCTCATTTATCAGATGACTAAGACATTTAGCTCTTAAGAATGTTGGCAGTATACCCCAAAACATAAGTAACCAGTAGAGAGATGTTTAAAGAGTGTTAGGATACACTGATTAGTCAGGGAATTCATTACTTTGTAAGTACTAATAGCAGGTTCCTCCCCACTCCAAAAAAAGTAATTTTTCAAACAAAAGTGTCTAACACAGAAGTATGACCCAGGGGATGATAAAACATAAAAATATTTAAAAATCCAGTAAAATTATACAGCTGCTTCTATGCTTGATGGTCTAATCTGACATAGCATTTTCTAATGATGTTACTATGTCTTATTCTTTCTTTTAATAAAAAACTCTCATTACAGGCACTTAAATTTTTAAATGCTAAGGAATACTTTGGACATATTGATTTAACTCACTGACATGCTTTTGATTTTTAAAAGAAGAAATGCAACATATGTAACTTGTACAGAATTTTTTTTTTTTTTTTTTTAAGAAAGAATAAATTTTTGGAAGAATGGCATTTCAGGGCTGGTTTTGCTTAACGTGTGCCCAAATCACCATTTTTTTCTTTTCTTTCTTTCTGTTTTTTTTTAATGAAATGAGTAGCAGAGTCCTCTTTGAAGTGAAATTCTCTCTCTCCTCTCTCTTTTTAGTAATGGTAGTTTGCTTTTCAGAATCATCCCCTGTACATAGAGAGAAAGGCAGTGGGAGGAAGCATAGCTTTCCTCTGGGCTAGAGCAGGCTGAACAGAATCAGTCCCCAGTTTACCCACACTCAACATCATGAAAGTTCTTATGAAGCTATGGCCCTTCGAGGACAAGTAAAATCAAAACTACATTTCTAACCCCTAGTAAAATATTGGGAAACTTTTGGCTTAATTTCTGTAACTCTGATTAAAACCCAGAGACATTGCATCCATTCATATTAACATGTGCCCATGCCATCTACAAAGTAAACTCTCACAGTCTTGGTCTCACTCATTTGTTCTTAATGCCCTAAAAAGCTATATAACCTTTTCCAGGATAAAACTATTAGATAATTTCTTAATAATATCCGTCTGTGAGGAACTACCATTAGAATTATTCTGCCATTGGTTATTAACATTGACCAAGAGATAATATTAAAAATTTATAATCAATAGGAATGTGAGAAACCTTACACATTTTTCAAGTTCCTTTCCTTACAATGTTTTATTATTGCAAATTTGTAGAAGTATTATCGTAAAGCCAGTCGTTAAAAGGCCGACATAGTAATGAATGAACTGCCAAACGCTTCTTTTAATTTTCATTCTAGTCTCAGCAAGATGAAGCTGTCATTTTTCTGTGAGGGTGACCCTCTTAGTAAGAGTAAACTCAGATTATGTAGCATCAGAGGAAGTAAATCTCAGACCTAGGTATGACAGAGACTGATTCATTTCTTTTGATGAAATCTCACCCTCTGAATGACTTTGAAGTGGAACACAAACGTCAAGAAGGAGTCCTGTAGGAACAATTGCTTAAGATGGTGTTTAATACAGCAGGGAGCCAAGATACAGTAGTAGGGCACAGTGGAGAACGTGGAGTGTCTAGACACAATAAAGATTTGTAGTTGATCATCTGCCATCTGTTATTTCCAAAGAGGGATAGTTAGGGAAATAAATGGAGACTTTCAGTTCTCCATACATGCAAAGGTAGGTTAGTTATTACAAAATTTTGCTTGTTGTTTGTGCTGAAAGAAAATCATACGCATTTACACGTTTTTTAAAAAATAAATCACTCGATAGGCTTAAGAAAAATACTTTAGTTCATATTTCATTGATGTGACCTTTTGATTCAAGATTAGGGAATGAATCCAGGATGAAAAAAATAAAGGAAAAAAGAAAATAGAAATGAATGATTTACCATGAAAAAGGCATTTCCAGTCTCAGCTAACCTTGACTAGCTTTTATTGCATTATTTTTGAAATGCCAAGAAACTGGCTTTGGCCATAATATTTGCTGTCCAACTAAATCACAGCTCTCAGTATGCAATTACTTGCTACAATTAACTAAACGGCATTGTTTAACAAATTCCCTTGAAAGAGACACAGATACAATAGGTGTCTAACACACGGAATCAAGTAACAGTAAGTCAGGCTGGGGCTGCAGCACAAGAGAAGTTTGGAAATCGTTGCCCAAGGAAGGGGTTTCACCCAGCCTTAATTTTTTGAAAAACACACATTTGTCCTGATCCTACAAGTACTTCCCTGGTTTCAGGACAAACTGAGCTGTAGGACTGGCTAAGGAGGAGGGGAATAGAGCCACCAATTCTAGATTTGTTTTTAAAGAGATTGGTTGGAGAGGAAGAAAAATAGAAAGGCAATGTAAAATACTAATGACATACAACATGGAGAAAAGAAACATCATGGAACTTGCTAGCAATTTCCATCAAAGCAGTAAACCCTTTAACTGACAGAAATTCAGTACAATATACACAGTGATTAAAAACTCCACCACTACTAGGGCTGGGCTGCTGTTTAAAGCCAAAAGTAATAATAATAACAAAATAACTACAATAGTCAAAAACAGAATTCTCATAAGACTTGAGAAAAACAGAGTGAAAAGGCAATGTTAGCTAAGCTCTTAGCTAAGTCCACTCTTAATGGCCCCCAGTATTTAAACTATCATGGATTAAAGCCATGAAAATAAAAATTTCAATTTGAAATTTTATTAGCATGTTGCTAAAATGGTCAATAAAGACATCAACACGATAGGCTTTGTTGACATAGCTGGAAAACTGCTCTCTCATTTTGAAAACTTTATTTCCACTTCCCCACCTTCTATGATTTCTATGTTAGGAAAAGCCAAACTAAACATACTGGCTATGGTGTTGTAATAATGCTGGTTTCTGGAATGTTGCCATGTCCTCTCCCTCCCCCACCTCCAACCCCTTTAAAAATATGACTGTTTTTTAAAATGCTGCCCTAGGGTTTGGAACACTAAATGCCTTTCTTCTTTCGTACAAGTTCCCAGTCACCTGGCGAACTACCTCCTTTTGGGGGCGGGGCGAGGCCGGCATCCTCACCAAATTAGCTGCGCCATTTTCCTCCCGGGACTGGGAAGGCTTCTCCTGCACCAGCTAGGGAGACTCACAGGCAAAATGCGGGTGGGGGTGGCGTTCACTTCCCGCGGTGGAAAGAACAGGAGGCAAACCCCAGCTAGCTGAGCCCGGAGCCTGGAGCGCAAAGTCGGGAGACCTGGGGCTGGAGAGCTGGAAAGGTCCCGCGCAGCCTCAGGATAACCCGGAGTCCCGAAGTGCTCTGTTGTGGAATTATTCACAAGCACACAGGGACAGGCTCAATTTCTTGAAAATCCTGCGATCTGGGGATAGATACATCTATACAAGAGCTGAACTGTGTCCTGAAAAGACCACTTCTTGCCTCCGACCGGTTTGTGTATGCGCGTTTGGGATGGTGATAGCCCCTTTATAGTGAAGGGTTGTGTCCCGGTAGCGTGACAGTTACTGACCACTGACTCGCGAGCGAGGCCGTGTCCTTGCTCCCCTCAGCCCATTTCCCTTCACCCCCCTTACAACTCAAGGAACAAGCGTACGCTGGGTCTGCTAACACCGCCACTGGGGCTCTCAGCCAGACGCGCGCCGCTGAGCCCTTCCAGCCCCGGGGTCGGTTCCTGAGACTTCAGTCACTGGCTGGAAGGGTGCGAGAGCGCAGCCTGGACGCTGGTCACCGCGGCCGACGCGCGACGGGGCGGAGGGAGGGCGGGAATCGCTGGCCGAGAAGCCCGAGGGCGGGGACGGGAAGGGAGCGGGGTGCGGGGAGACAGGCGGACAGGCAGCCCCTGCGCGGCTACTCCTTGTCGTCCACGAGGTCAGCGAGCTCCTGCAGCACTCGCAGACGGCCGCTGGCGTCGATGCGGCGCTTCTCGCGGATGAGGTCTTCCAGGCTGTGAAACCTGGCCGTGTGGACTTTGTTCTCCGCCAGGTGCACCTTGAGATAGTACTGCTGCTGAGGCGGCTGCGTGCCAGCCGGCACCTCCCCGCCCGCCTTGAACTCCCGCTTGCCGAAGCGGCACCAGGCAGCGAAGCTCTCCGAGTTCGTCCAGCAGATCTCGTCGCTCTTGAGGCCCAGGTGACCGCAGGCGTTCTGCACCACCAGCTCGGCCAGCAGCGGGCGGTAGCGGTACCAGCTATTCACCACCCGGCCCACGTTGGCCGCGCCCGCCTCGTACAGGCTGTCCTGGCGGATCTCGCCTTGGTGCAGGTGGATGATCTGCCCGCCGCCCACGTAGACAGCCCAGTGCGGGGCGGGCGCGGGCGGCTCTGGCGCGGGCTGCAGCCACAGCAGCTCCAGCAGGTCGCCCGGCTCGCAGAGCGCGGGCAGCGCCGAGACCGCGGAGACGCTCAGGTCCGCGCCCTGAGGGCCGCCGCTCACTTTGGAAAAGATGCATTCCTGGCCTCGGAAGGCGGAGAACTGAGTCTCGTTGAGGACCAGCTGGTGCAGCAGGTGGTGGTGGTGGCGGCCGGGGCTCTCTGGGCAGGGGTTGCAGCCCGGGGGGGCCTTCACGCCAAACTTGTCTGGCTGCCCGCGCTCGTCCAGGTCCTCTTCCTCATCTGAGAAGAAGTAGGCGACCCCGACTCTGAGCTCGTCCTTCTCGATTCCCGACGGGTCCCCGGTGGGCAGCTCGCTGTAGTTGAGGTGAGTGATGCGGTCCAGTTGGTTGCCCATCAATGACGCGGCGAGACGAGGGCCCGGAGCGGGGATCTGTGGACGCACAGAAGAGAGGCAGGGACACATCAGAGTCCGGGGTCCTCCTTTGTGTCCCCTCCCCAAGAAGCACAGCGCCTCTGAGACCTGCCCGCCTGCCCACAGGCTCCCTCGGGAGTCACCTGCGCCAGCCAAGCCCCTCGGGCCTCCCTGGGAGTAGGAGGGGCGAAGAAGCCCCAGTCTGGCGGGGGACAGGGACGCCGCCACGCAGCCTCTGACCCTATCCCGGAACCCGGTCCAACTCGCACCGGAGAGAACGCAGGGTGTCTGGAGAGCGTGCGGTGTCCCAAAGGAGAGGAGAGCACCCGTGTGGCAGCGCAGGAGACGGACACTCGGGGAAGGACGAAGGGGTGGGTTGGAAGGGAGAACTGAGCCTGAGGCCTGAGAGCTCGGAGCAAGCTGAGCTCACATTCCTGTCCCCACCCCCAGCCCACCTCTGGGTGTTACACTAGGTTGCTGTCCTTCCCTGACATCGGCTCACACAATGACAATCGAATGTATTGGCAGGCATGCCCTTGGCACCAGCAAAATTTTGCACACTTGGCGTCCAGAGACTGCCGGGATGGTACACTGGTGTATAATGTCACACACACAATGACATGTCGCGACGACCACATTGACACACTCACCCCCCCACCCCCACATTCAAACACAATTCCAGCCCCACGCTTGCACGCCCGCCGCTCGCTGCACGTACACCCAGCACCGGGCACACCTGCCCACACAGGCAGGTGCACTCTGCCCCTGATTTCTCCAGCCTTCTCCCCAGCAGAGCCGATCGGACTGCGCCAGGGCGAGGCTGCTCTGTCTAAAAACCTAACAAAGAGGCAGGGGAAGGAGCCAGCGCGGTGTTGTGTGCGCGGGTGTGGGCGTGTGTGTGTATGGAAAGGTCCACTTTCAGCCGAAAGACCACACTTCCTCCTACCCAGAGCAGGATCCAAACAATCGGACGAAGGAAAACCGTTTCCAAGGCAAAGAAAGCCGCTTCTCCGTACCGGTGATTTCCCTGCTCTCGAAACCCAAAACTCCTTTAAAGTCTCCTGGTCCCCATGGGTGCTGCGGGAGCGGCGATGGCGAGGTGGGTCCCGGGCGGCGCGAGCGGGTGCGGCTCCGTTCTGCCCTGCGCCGAACCGTGTGGTGCGTCGCCCGCGCGCCTCCGGGTCTGCGCTGGCTGGGGGGCCTGCTCCACCTGAGCAGTCCCGGCTCCGCTGTGCTTTCCCACAGCCGCGCCGACTACTCTAAGTAGTCGGAGCAGCCAGAGCGGCCGGTCCCAGGACCCGCCCCAGGACGCGCTCATTGGTTGGGGCGGATGCCCGGGCCCTGTCAATCTCCACGGGAGGGGGAGGGGAGCAGGGGGCGGGTCTCGAGTGTGTCCCGCCCCACCCCGCCCGGTTCTCCTAAGTACCCCAACCTTACACCCTAAAGTGTAGGGCCCCTGGGAGGCGAGGTGTGATCCTCGGCGAGCAGCGCGCCAGGGATGAGGCGCTTCCGCTCCGCTCTGCTGCTGACCGAGTCCAGTAGCGAAGCTGAGTCTGGAGGTGGAGAAGAAACCCCGGTGCACCTAGCCTGGCCCAGTGTGGGCGGCCCGGGACAGGGAGCCACAGGGTCCAAGGTGGGAGCCTGGGGCCCTGCTAGCATTCATGAGCCTCTGTTGTCGAGGGACCCTGGAATGGTCCTTGGTTCTCAAACTGTTTTGCTGCAGATCTCAAAAGCCTTTGAAATCGCACCTTCGACGTTCGGCTCCTCACCTTTAAAAGCCCCAGTTACGCTGGCTTAGGTTTAAAAGGAGCATGGTGTCCAAAAACGAACTGAACCTCGGCCTCGTCCAGCCCCTTCCCTGGCTGGGCCTATAATTTCTGCCCCCAGTTTTCTGTGAGAGGGGTGCATCGCAGACGCTGACGGTGTGATTTCTGCCCCCCCCAGTTTTCTGTGAGAGGGGTGCATCGTAGATGCTGACGGTGTGATTTCTGCCCCCCAGTTTTCTGTGAGAGGGGTGCATCGCAGATACTAACGGTGTGATTTCTGCCCCCCAGTTTTCTGTGAGAGGGGTGCATCGCAGATGTTGACGGTAGGACATAAAAGTGTTTTCAAACCCCACCGTCGCCATTGCTAAGGGATTTTCGTTTGGTTTTGTGGGAAAAGGGTGTTCAGCCCTAATTAGTGATTGCGTTTCTAGATGGAAAGTTAATGCAAACGTGTACCCTAGATATTGGGTACTGAAATATTATTCTCATGCGCATAAAATTCTAGACCAAAAGTTTCAAAAGCTTCTGGCATTAAGCCTCGGAGAGGTCTTTGACACCTGGTTCTCCAGCCAATGCTACTGATCTTTCAGACTAGGCTCCAGCAGCTTTTCTATAAAGCCCCCTCTCCCTGCCCAGTGAGAACTTGGTGCTTCCTCTTTGTGCCCCTCCCACCTCCTCCTTACATGTGAACTCCTGGAGGACAGTCCTGCGCTCTACCGGATCTCTCAATAGTGGGCATAGGATGCGTTCCATCAGTAATAATGAAAATGCAAACAGTCAGCCGGTATTGACCACTTACTAGTGGCCAGGCACCGCGTTAAGAGACTTAAGGAGATGATTTAATCATCCTGCCTCCCTAGGGTGCTCACTTATATCTGAATTGTAACAATTGAGGAAACAGAGGCTCTGATAACTGTGCTGGCAATTTACTGTATGTGTTTTGGATTCCAGCGCCAGGCTTTTATCAGGCTATATTGTTCGTTGAGTGAATACAGTCTTATTTTATAAGATGAGATAACTCGTATTCCAGAGAAGTGAGCTGAGTGGCTCAAGGTTACATGGAGCCTGATGCATATTATTAATATTATATAAACTCTTTTCCGTGCTAGACTATTCTATTTTAATATTACTGACTGCCAAGCCTCCAGTTCATGTTTATTTCTGAAGGTTTCTGTACACCCTCCTTGCCTCTGTGTTCAGTGATTTATCAGGTTAGATGCTGAAGTACTGCTGAAAAAATACCATTTTAAAATGACCATCTGTATGCATTTGATGTACGTAAATCTTTTCAGAAATTAGGACATTGTCCACATGTGAGTCAGTAGAAAACATGTTGCCATCCTTGGAACTGACCACAGGTTGTGATGGCCTTTTTTATACTTGCCAGGAGTAATAAACAACTCATTTTGGCCCTGAAGTCAAGAGAATTGAACAAGTGGCTTCAGAGATCAAGAAGTGAGTTATTGGTCTTGTTATAAACTGGACTTCAGGGATTTCTGGGAGGAGGGTATCTGAAGAGTTCATTATTGATGTCTGCGAAGAACTCATTGACAGCAGCTCAGCGTTTGACTCTGAATAACCTCTTTTTATCCTCTCCATCCCCAAGATCAAATCTTGTACACAAACATTTACAACCTATTTGGTGTATTCTGTCCTATCTGCTCTAGTCCATTCTACTCCAGACTGCAGGGGAAGCAGGCTGCTCCTCTCTGCTTAATGCTCCAACACTCTAAAGGGTAATCAACATAAAATATTATCAGTGCTTAGAGATACAGTGCCTAAATTTTAAAGTATCAACATGCAACTTTCTGAAACTCCCTTTCTTCCTGTCCCGCTTGCCAGAATAAAAGGCTAACCGCTCTAGTAATCACAAGTGGGAATAAATACCCTGGGGCCCCTTGAAATATAAGCAGGGAACACATTGACTGGGAGGCTTGGGAAAAGAGGGAGCTAAAAATAAACTAAGGAAAATGCATTTATACTTTATAGCCTTTTGGCAACTACAAAAATAATAAAGTGAGAAGTAGACCAATTGACTTGTAAGATGCTAATAGTAGAAAACCCTTTACAAAAAACATACTGCTTAAAAATTGTTTTTTGTGACCATTCTTTTTCACTCCATCCTGCTGGCTTTCACGCTGGGGAAAGACAGTGTCATCAAAAGTAGTATGTTCTCATCAAAACACTAACCGTGGAAGGCAACTACTGATTTATACTCTATTTCAACATTTATGAACAGGGTAACTTTGGGTCAGTTACTTAACCTTGCTGGGGGTCAGTTTCCTCACTTGTAAAATACAGATAATAACAGTGTCTACCTCATTGAATTGCTTTTGAGTTCCTGTATGCAAGCTTAGGGCCTGGCACACTGTCAGCTTTGCATCAATATTACCTTATGATTCTTCTTGGTGGAAGAGAGGAGAGGGTCTCATGACTTATGTGTTTATGACTGGGGTTCAGGTCTGTCTCTTTTTTGCTCCAGGCTAATGCTATCCCTAGATGGAGCCTTGACTGAGGTGTGGGACAGCTTCTATTTGAAGTAACGAGAGCCCTGTCTATCCTTAGAATACTCTGAGGCCTAAAGCTCTGTACTAATTTGTGTGTGGGAGCCCATGATCACATGTCAGGTGGAAGGTTATGGAGATTTTAAATTGTTTTAAAATGAACATTCTGGTGCGACGAATATATGTGGGAAAAGGTTAGAAAGGACTGATTAGGAGTCAATGATATGTACGTGACTTTTTCTACTGGTGCCATCTTGGTTTATCTTCTTGCTCTTTTTGGTTTCCTCTTTAGCACTACATGAAAAGCTTTCCCCCAAATTTTACTCACCGGGTTTTTGGCTTAAACTATCATTTTTTGGGGGTGTGTGGGAGGCGAGGTATAAAGGTTCAGAAAAAAAAGTGACTTCTCCCTTAGTACTGTTTCATATCTTATATCATTGTTTGCTAAAAGATGCTTTTCTGCTTTTAATTGTATGACTACCTTAGCATTTATTCTGTAATGCAATAAACTGTCCTATCTCCTGTCCTTGACTGCCTTAGCTGGTTAACATCCCTCATCTGATGGAGCTAAAGAATACTCTGTGCCCCTCTCAAGCAGAGACAGTGCTATGGCTTCACCAATCCCCTTCCTTCTGGGTGCACAGCTAAATGACAATCCCCAGCACACTTGCACTTAGTGGGTGCCCTTGGACTGAGTTCTGCCTAATGGAATGTGGGTGGAAATAGAGTCATCTGCTCTCAAGTGTGGTTGCTGAAACAGAAACTGTTAACACAATCTTCTAGAAGTTTCTTTTCCCAGTTAGCTGTATGTAGAGGATTCATTGTAAAACTCCAAGGATTTAATAATGGAGAGCCAGTATAGATAAGACCAGGCTTTTTGAATGACTATGTAGAGGTGATGATTTCTCCTCTTCAAAAAGCTGCATTGGGTTGTGAAAAAATAAATATTATTGAGTTAAGGCATTAAAAATTGTGTGGTTATTTGTTAAAGCAGTTAGTCTATAGTGATTTATATAATCTCCTTCATTTTAGACCTATCTCAGAACAAGAAAAATCCTCCCCCCCCACCCCTTCACTCTTAGTATCTGCCAAGGTTGACTTGCTTGGAATTCCAGTGGCGTTTCATCACCGTCATGTCACCCAGAATTCAAAGAAATCACCAATGGACACATTTGCCCCCTCTAGGGACTACCCCACATTTCTCTAGTATTTTTTCTCTAAATTTCCATAGCTCCCATGTGGGAGCTTTACCTATCAGACCTGTTTTCTATGTTTTCTAGACCACAAAAATGCCAGGGTAAACCCCTTGCAACTAAGACTGCAGAGAATCCACCATCCTGCTTCCCTTGATCTGCCCCTGTGTATCGACCCTCTTACTTTCCATTTCTTTGTCAGTGACTCCCTCGAAGTTTAGGTTTCCATATTTTTATATTTTCTGAGTTCCTTCCCATAACTGAAGCCATTAAAGAATCATGACTGTTTCCTGAGCAAAACTTTCAGCATTAATACATTTGATATTTTCTTGCATGTGCATTACACAAAGATGTCTCACCCACTATTAATCTTTTCTCTGCATGTTCTTCTGATTTCAGAAGACTGCTTGTCATTTATCTGAAACAAGACACGTTAATGGTGGGTGAGCTTTCCTGGGTAGGTCTGGGTCATTGGTACACACACAGCTTGCTCTTTCTTCTGTCTGCAATGTATTCCCCTGCCTTTCTCATCTAGCTTCCACTCAAAATTTATAACCCCTTCGAGTGTCAGCCCTTGCAATATATCTGTCCCTTCAGCTCATTCTAATTGATTCCACCCTGTAGGTTTCTGTAACACTGTATGTATATTGGCCATGAGATGTGTCAGAGGAGTGTCAAACTACTTATCAAACTAAACTGTCACCATGATTTTATTTTATTTTCTTTCTTCCTTAATAGACTAAAATATAGTATCTAATTGAAATCTGTATTCCCTTTGCCGACCATGGGATTTGGTGCAGTGTTCACTCAGATACACCTTGCCTGACTCAGTGCGTGTCTGCATAATGGTCTCTGTTGTATTTAGAGAGCTGTCAGGGCTTGTTTCGTTTCAGCTTTCACTGATTTGAGGGCACCTATGCCTACCACACATGTGTGTGTGTCTAGAATAATGTGTGAGAGGGGTTGCTGTGTGATACATAGTAGTTTTGGGTTTCCAAATGGATCTCTTTCACCATCAGTAAAACTTGATAACAATACAGATTCCCAGGCTTTATCCCCAAACTATCAAAACTGAATCTTAGGATTGGCTCGAGGAATTTGGATTTTGAATAGTCTTTTTAGGCATTTTTAGATTCAGTATAGTAATTACTAGTCAAACTCTCTTTAAATATAAGAAATTGTTCTTCTCTTGAGTACAGTGACAGCCCTTGAGAAGTAGGCACTTAATAAATACTTGGAATTTAATTCTCTAGACATTCTCTGGTGCATCTCAACAGAAATGAAACTCATTTTAGACTCGCTCACACTAAGCTGATAAAGAAAAGCATCAGTTTGTATTTAAGGGTGTTTGTTGACTTTCGGAACAAGTCAAGTCAAGCATAGTGTACGTGTTTGGTAGACTGAGGTTTTATCTCTTTTTCTCTTCTTTAAACTTTAGTGCCCCCATCCACTGTGCTAATAGGCTGTGGTTAGGATAGAAACTTGGGTAAACAAGGAAACTCTCTGGTCCAGATGACAAGTCCCACCTTCACTTGCAACCCCACCTATTCTACCTTCTTCCCAAGTTGCATGGAAACGTCTTTAAGTCTCTCACATCCTACAAACATCTGCTGTACCTCCAACTATCTTGCAGTTTATCTCACCCTACCACAGGCTGTCTTGTGTACCATCACTCCCTCTCTGGGTGCCTCTCCCCAAGGGGAGTGATGATCTCATTGACATTGAATGTGTTATGCTTTGGGTTCTTGCCTTTCTTGACTTCTGAGAAGCATGTGGCACAGATGCCAACACCGTCCTTGTTGACATAAGCTCTTCCTTTCCTTCCATCATACTACACTCACTTAGTTTTCCTTCAACTCGTGTGTCTATCCATCTTACAATGTTACCTGGGCTCATTTCCTTCAACTTGTCTTTTCCACAGTGGTATTCTTCAGCAATCTGTTTTTGGTTTTCTTGATGCATCCTCAGTGGGTGATCTCTGCTCCTTGGACTTTCATCACATCCCCAGCCAAGGACTTCCTGATGGGACTGTAGAGTCAAGTCTCCCACTTCCTGGAAGACAAGCCCTGTGCTGTCCCACGGACATCACCAGGGCAGGATGTCCCAGGCAGCACACTTCTTTGTCTGGATACTGCACTTCCAATTCCCTTTTTCTCTTTCACTTTGTTGATGAACACCGTTGTCCTTCCAGTTTTGTGAGGGAATGCTTGAGCATTATCCATCACTTTTCCTTCATCCCCAGACCCCCATATCGCCCATCCCCACGTGTTGATTTTCCCTCATGAATATTGTCATCTTTCTACTTTGGTCTATTCCTACCGCTGCCAGCTTAGTGGCAATCACCAGTAACTCACATATAAATTGCTGCAGCCATCAACTATGTGTTCCCTGACACCAGTATTGCTCTCCACGGTCATCTTCCCAGACTGGAAACAGTGCTTTCCAAAATGTACATTTTTTAGGTCACTTCCCTGCTTGAAGCTCTCTGTAACTCTCTGTTGCCCTTAGAAAAATATTTGAAGTTCATATGGTGGCTTCATGACCATGCCCTTTGCTTACTGTTCCTCCTCACCTTTTGCTACCTGCCCTCTTGCTTCACGCAAGAGCCTTACTGGTTAAGCTTATTTGTTTGCTTTTAACTGTTTCTGTTTCATTGACAGCTCATGTTCTGTCTTGCATGCTTATGATCCTTCTGCTAAGATTCTTTCTTCTACTTTTCTCTTGGCCACAATTTTCTTTTTTCAGGTCTCAGTTGAGATTTTGCCTCCTCCTGGTGGCCTTCTCTGACTTACCCAATCTGCCTCAGATATCCTGCCCAGAGTATTCTGTTCTGTCCCTATTGTATTGGCATTGCCCAATCCTGTGCCTATATCCCCTGAAGACTGTGGGCACCTCAGGAGGAGGGAATGTATCCCTGATGTTCTCACTAGTTCCATCATTAAGCACTGTCTATGCTGCAAGGCACAAGTTTAATACATACTGGTTGAGTAGAATTGAATTGAATTGATAGTGACAGCTTTGGGGAGGCAGGCAGGGATCTCCTTTCTTTCTGCCAACCCCTCCCTCCTCCCAAATTAAATTTCCCTACAATCTATACCATATGGTTGGACATCTATAATCAGCTTGTAATAAATACATTGGTGATTGGTAGAGACCCTTTAGAATTTGGTAAAAGTAGACAAATGCTTTATTGTACCTGTCACCTCCCGTATATGGGGCCGGTGCCCTACTCCTTGAGCCATGGGCACCACCCGACAAATGCTTATTGTAAATAGTAAATAGTAAAGTAGCTGCTTAAATTTGTCATTCATTTGTTCTCTAAGGTGTTTATTTCTGTTGTCATGGTACATGTTTATAATTACCAATGATTCATTTTGCTTTCTTAGCTTAGTAATTATCTTTATCATTATGAGGTGTTTATTTATTTTCAAGTTCTCAAAAGTTTGAATCTAACTACAGATGTAGCACATAGTTAAGTATAGTTTCTATTTTAGAACATGTATTTAACATACCTCTCCAACAAGCACATACTCAACCTATTTCTAAATTACCAAGAGCCAGGAGCTTAATTTATACATGTCCTCATGTTTTCATTTCCTCATTGCTCTTGCTTTAATGTTGCCTTAATTACTCACTGTCTCTGTGCTTTTGATCCAACTATTTAACCTTGTTCTTTAATGCAGAGCAGCTTTTGCATAGGGACTCTATTTTGAGTGCCTGGATTCCAATCCTGACTTTCCTACTTATTTGCTGTATGGTCTTAGGCAAGATGTTGAATTCCTGTGTGCCTCAATTTATTCATTTAAAACGTGAATAATAGTATTTTTCCTTCAAAGGTTTTGATGAGTATTAAGTGTAATAACATACTATAGCACTCAACACAGTGTCTGGCACAGAATAAGGTCTTAGGAACTATTAGGTATTATTAAAATATTCTAGTGAGTCAATAGCATCTTTTCTCTATGATCTTCCTTTATAATATTCTGTAATATTCCATTATTATTATTACTCTGGGACACATAGTTATAAACCTAACTATTAGCTCCAGAATATCCCTTAGGTACTATCCTTAATGTTAACTTACCCATTTGATTTCTTGTGCTATGAACCAGACCTAGGATTAAGACCTGGTAATGCAAGTATGGGGAAGACAGACATATTCCCTCCTTTCAGTTAGCTCACATTTTATGTGTAGAAGTGGCTAAAACATGAAAAAATGCTAACTAATGGAAGCAATGCAGTTTTTTAAAAGCATAGAGGAGGGAATTATTAATTGCAGGACAGATAAGGAGGAGGCTATTTTTACAAAGAGGATTTGCAGAACAAATAGAAATTTTTCTCACCGGGAAAGAATAGAAAGTACTTTCAGTTAAGAGGAGCTGCACATATAAAAGTTCAAGTGTCATGAAAAATCTGATATTTTCATGGAAGCATAAAGTGGTTTGGTATTGGTAGAAAGTGAAGTAGACCTGGGCCAGTCAGGAAGGGGCCCTCATGGTATGAAGGGGATGGGGTGAGAGACCAGGGGTCTCAATCAGTTTGAGTTGCTATACAAATAGTTTAGGTGAGGTGCCCTAAACATAAGAAACTTATTTCTCTCATTTCTTGGAGTATGAATTCCAATATCAGTGGGATCAGTTTCTGCTGAAGCCCATTTCCTGGCTTGCCTACAGGCCTAGCTGTGTCCTCACGTGATACCTGATCAGGATTGAAGGAATCAACTGATTCCTCTTATAAGGGCACTAATCCCTTTACAAGTGCCTCATCATTATGACTTAATTACCTCTCAACAGTTCCATTTCCAATACCAAATACAGGCCAAGCGCAGTGGCTTACACTTGTGATCCAAGCACTCTGGGAGGCCAAGGTGGGAGGATCTCTCAAGCTCAGGAGTTTTAGAATAGCCTAAGCAAGAGTGAGACCTTGTCTCTACTAAAAATGGAAAAACTAGGCTGGTATTCTAGTGAGTGCCTGTAGTCCCTTCTTGGAAGGCTGAGGAATCCCTTCTTGGAAGGCTGAGGAAGGAAGATCACTTGAACCCAGGACTTGAGATTGCTGTGAGCTAGACAGATGCCACAGCACTCTAGTCTGGGACATCAGAGTGAGACTGTCTTAAAAAAAAATACCATCACACTGGCAATTAGGATTTCAACATAAGAATTTTGCAGGTGTACAACCATGGAGTGCATAGCACCAGATAAGCTATGCTAAGGTCCTGAAATAAGGCAGAGATAGTGGGGACATAGAGGAAGGTTTGGATCTGAGGTCTATGTAGAAGGTGAAGCTTCCTGGATGGGGCATCATACCTATAAATTCCTGGACCATCAGGCTGTACAGACCACAGTACTGCTCTGTGAAAAAAGTATTTCTATTTCTTTTCCTATAATTCAAAATAGGATCCACCCCAAGCATCTCATGAATACTTGTCTTCCTTTATTCAGCAACACTTGTTCAGCAGGGCTTGTTTTCTTACTATCCTCCAAAGACACAGCACGACTTCCTGCCTGTAGAGATTTGATCATGATGTTCTTTCCAAGTGGCATGATGCTCTGTACACTTTATTTTCAACCTAACCTATTTTTGAAGGTGACTCTAATTTTACCTTCCTGGGAAAACTTTGTCCAATCACTCAGAATGTCACCACTCTCTGATTTCCTGATACTTTTAATTGGCCCTCAGTGGCAGATGCAATGCTAAGTTCTGGTCACCATTTCTCTTCCTGCACACTACAGGAAGATCGTGTATCTCCACCTTTCTCGTAAGTGGAGTTCTAACCCCATGAGACTGAGTCCTCGTCACTGGGAATGTGAGCAGAGGTTCTGTGTCAAGGTCTGGATATTCTGCCCGTACATTTTGAAGGAGGAATGCTAATGTGGAGTTGAAAGATGGAAGCGAGCAGGGCTTTAAGCCTCAAAGAGAGATAATTGACTTTAAATCAGACTTCATAGGAGTGACCAAAGCCAAACCAAACAAACAAAAACCTTCATTGTGGTTTGTGATATTTGGAGATTAATCTGTTAACATGGATTTTTTTTTTAATTTTTTTTTTTTTTTCAGTTTTGGCCGGGGCCAGGCTTGAACCCGCCACCCCGGGTATATGGGGCCAGCGCCTTACTCCTTCAGCCACAGGCACCGGCCAATCTGTTAATATGGAAAATGATAATCTTTCTTGATTCATATGATCAGATTTCCTCTTATGCAGGAGGAATAAAATTATAGATTTATATTTTTATTTTTTTTTGAAACAAAGCCTTACTCTGTTTCCCTGGGTTGAGTGCCATGGCGTCATCGTAGCTCACAGCAACTTCAAACTCTTGGGCTCAAGGGATCCTCTTGCCTCAGCTTTGTAGGTACCTGGGACTACAGTTGCCCACCACAGTGCCCAGCTAATTTTTTTCTATTTTTAGTAAATACAGGGTCTCTCTGTTGCTCAGGCTGGTTTCAAACTCCTGAGCAAAAGCAATCTGCTTGCCTTGGCTGGCCAGAGTGCTAGGATTGCAGGTGTGAGCCATTGCACCTGGCCCCTATGGATACCTTTTTTTTATATACTGTTTTTCTTGATTTTTACTAACTAGATTTTGAATGGAATTGCATATTTTTCAATACTTAAATGGAAAGACTTCTCAGATATAAGATAAAGAGATAACCAAAGGTCAACAGCCCTATTCACTCCTGTTTTACCCAGACTTTTTGTAAAAAGAAATATAGGTATTTACCTTCTTTAAATTAATTCATCATCTTGGGTACCTAATTCTATTTCCTTACATCAGAAAATGGCCAAAGTTAATTGGTCATAATTTGAGCATCTTAGTCACATCCCACTGAATTATACCACGATTAAAAGATAAAAGGAATGAAACGTTTATATTTCTGATTATTGAAATCATTTGATAGATGTACACATGTACCATTCTTTTCTTTTTTTTTAGGTATGCAGAAATGCTGATCTCAGCCAATGTGTTGTTAAGGGTTGCTATGCTACCAATGAGACTAGGCCCCGCTTTTCCCACTTGTATGTAACACAATCTTTTGTTGCATTTTCTTTAATATCTCTGTTTGGGTAGAATGCCACCAATTTGAAATATGTATGTATTGCCTTCTGCCCTTGAGGACCTTCCTCAAAAGGAGATGTTTTAACTAAAAGGAAACACAAACAATCTCCTGCTGTCCTGCTGTTTATTTTTATAATAAAAACCCCGTGCATCCACGAGACTTTGATTTTTCAAGTTTATTATCTCAGAAGTGATTTCAGAAATATTACAAATAATAATACATGATTGAAAAGCAAAGGTAAATTCCATCTGGATGACAGCAGCTATTCCTAAAGTCTGTGAGCAGTCTTCCCGGAGGCTGAAATGTTGGCAGACTCTCTCGACTAATTCACAGGGCTGGCTGCCATAGAAAATTCAACCATAGTATTTTCTGTTGCTTTACATTTTCTTTTTATCAAAAGAACATTGCATGGTCCAAAAATCTCCTCTTCTGATTATGGTATGTAAACACTTTTACAGCCATGAAGTGTATACAGGTACACACATACACGAATATACACACATATTATATATATATATATTTTATATGCAATTTTCTGCTGCAACATCTTTTTGTAATAAAGGGAGAATGATTGGTAAGAAGAGTTAGTTTTCCTCCTTTTCTCTACGCTGGTATACTAACAAAGGGGACTTGGAGTGGGAGTCAGAAGACTTGAGTCCTTTCTTAACCACGACATCTCTCGGTGGCTTTGAAACATCACGCATCTTCTTGCAGAATCTCTGTTTATTGTGTGAATTAGATACAAGTCTGTCTCCATTATGGCTCCCAATCAGGAGTGCAGATCAGAATCAATCAGTGATCTTCACATTCCTGGATTCCTTTCCAGACCTGCTGAATCAGAGCATCTGAGAAGATGCCCAAGGTATTTGTAGTTTTCAGGGCTAGAAAGGATCTATGCATCAGCCTGTGGAAATGCCATTACATAAAGTTGTGGTGGGCAATGGCAGAGGAAAAGATATGGATCCATGGTTCAGGGCAGGAAGGCAGATCATAGTAGGGCCTCACGGCAGGGACCAGAAGCTGTGGGAGGCAGCCCTAAGCAGCCGGCAATGGGTCACTGCAGTGCATGTAAGTGCTGGCAAGGGAGTCTCAAAAGCTGAGCTGGGGGGCGGCACTTGTGTCTCAGTGGGTAGGGTGCCAGTCCCATATACTGAGGGTGGCAGGTTCAAACCTGGCCCTGGCCCCGGCCAAACTGCAACAAAATAGCTGGGCTTGTGGTGGGTGCCTGTAGTCCCAGCTACTCAGGAGGCTGAGGCAAGAGAATCACCTAAGCCCAGGAGTTGTAGGTTGCTGTGAGCTGTGAGCTTTTTTCTTAAAAAAAAAAAAAAAAGGCTCAGCTGGGTCTTCTTTACCATCCTTCCCAGGCTGTGTATTTGCCTGCTCTCGTCTGTGTGTTTTAGAGTACGCGTATGTTTGTCCGTGTGATTGCTTTTAAAATACATTTGAGGGGTATCTCTTTGCAGTGTCTCAGCAGCAATCTGGGTGGAATAAAGTCCTGGTGTGGCTTCACCCAGCCACACAACTTAGCTGGCATGGATTCCTAACAGAAGAGTTATATTACAGGGACCTGGCAAGGTGGGAGCAGCTGTAAGAATTGGTAAGCCTGTCCTTTGTCAGATCGTTTATTCCATTTAATTCAGTTTCTACTGATAAATAAATACCTCTCCAAGTGCTCTTATATGCAGTTAAAGTATAGAGAGGGATGAAAGAGACGAGAGAGGGAGATGAATAAGATACGAATGAGATACGGTCAATGTCTTTCTGGACAGAGCAACGGAGCAAAGGCAAATTTATAAACAACTATAAGACAGGAAGGAATGGACTATCAAAGTCCTGGAGGCACCAAAGCAAAGTTCTCATTGCTTCTATGGAGCAAGGAGATCTATAGAAGCCACTAATTGTGGCTGCATTTCCAGAGCCACTGTAGTTTATAAGAGGTCTTCTGTAAGCTGTGGGAGACATCCTTGAAAGAACGTTGCCTGCTGGACTAGAATGCCTTTGTGCTGATTTTGGGAGGATCGTGGAGAAAGAGTCTCATTGTAATGATTAACGTCTCCTTTATTTCATTTTTTCCCAAAGCAGTGGAAAATCCTTCCTTCTAATGGACTAGCCTAAGAGTTAGGCATTACTTTCCTACATCCGTGAAATGCTTGCAGGTGCTCTTTTAGAGTCATTCTATTTTTTTTGGTTGCCTGTGCCATTTTGTTTTGGAACTGTCTGCTTCTTGAAGGCGGGACCTGGGAATTCTCCTATGCCTTCCTCTCATTGTCGTATGGGGCATACAATAAGTACAAAACTAATGCTAGTTGAATAGGTACAGCATGATTAATGTAGATCAATGGTGCAGCAATGCGTAATTGATAAGGTTATTAATAAGTAGAACGCACCTTATTCAGAAGAGATTAGGGTATGTTAATACCCACACACGCCATCCTATCATTATTCTGGCTAAGACAGCAGCAGATCCCCTTCATAACTAGGAAAACTGAGGCCTGGTAAGGTGTAGTGGCTTGTTAAGATCACACAGAATCAAACCTAAAAATAAATTCTGATAATAACCTCTTGCATTTGCATATCAGCGTATAGTTCACCACAGGGTAGGGTGGGAGGCTTGGAGATTATTTGCATTTTACAGGTGAGAAGCTGAGGCTCAGAAAGAGGAAGTGTCAGGCAGGTTACTGACAGAGACAGTGGCTTGGTGAGAGAATTCTACATTAAACAAGACAAACTGACAAGCGCTGATGTGTCCCTGACACGTGCTCCACGTGATTTGCTCTAGTACACATTAGATTGGGGGATGCTGATGGAGACGATGGGTTAGGATGGGTTAGTGGGATGAAAGAGAATTGAGGCTCAGGGGATTGGGGCATTTGACCTCGCTCTCCCATGGATTTGCTCATGTTAACTGGGAAAAATTACTTTCTTTTTCTCGGCTTTAGTGTCTTTACCCACAAAATAAGAGAGACCGGCCAAGATGATTTGTAAAGTTACTTCTAGCTCTAATATGCTGACTTAACTACAAGTCGAGGGTCCTTTATCTGAAATGCTGAGCAGCAGAAGTGTTTTGGGTTTCAGATTTCTTTTAGATGTTTGAATATTTTCTTATAGTAATTAAATACTGGGGCATAGGAACCAAATCTCGACATGACATTTATTTATGTTTCAGATACACCTTATACGCATGGCCTGAAGGTAATCTTATGTGACATTTTTAATAATTATACGCATGAAACAAAGTTTGTTTACATCAAAACGGCAGAAAGCAGAGGCGTCATGTCAGCACTTACCAAGTTTTGGGGTTTGGAGCATTTCGAAGTTTGGATTTTGGGATTAGAGATCCAGCCCTGTTTGAAGAGATGCGATCTTAGAACATAATGAGAGGCTATTCATTTTAGAATAATATCATGCTTACTGATATTTATGATTCTAAAATTTCTTTATAGATAAACATTCTGTTTAAATTAAATCATCACCCTCGAGATCCTTCAGTGTGGGGGGAATTTTAAAGAAGAGATGGTTGAGACGCAGAGTTAACAACAGGAACTGTTTGTAATATTTCTCATCGTCACTGACTCCTGGGGTGGAGATCGAAGCCTGTGGCTCTGCCTGCCAGTCTCGCCTGTCACCAATGCAGCCATGGAAGTCACATCAGTCCCACTAGTTATATGATCTCAGATAAATATTCAGTTTCTTCATTTAAAAATAGGAATAATATGACCATCTCTTCCCTTCCTGGAGGATTCTTATGTCAGTCCTGTGGATGAGCTGTGACAGCATTCTGTAAGCTACAGAGGACGGTACTACGGATCCTTCGGTGCAAGGGGTTATTACTGACCAACAGGTGTGAGTGGTCTCAGGTGTAATTACGTGGGGACAGTGGTGAACTCTCCTTGCCTGAATTACTGGACTCTGGGCTCAACATTAGTTTAGGAAAAAGGAAAGAAGCCAAGCTATTTCTGTCGCTTTGTCTAAATCCCTCAAGTTGCCTGGCTTGTGTCCCAGAACCTCACCCCAGGGAGTGTGGGCCAGCTGGGTCGGTCAGCCTGAGATGGAAAGGACGCACCATGAAGTCCTCACCTTTGCTGGGTGCTTGACACATTCCAAGAAATTTTATTTACCTGACCTGATTATCAGTCGTTGTGTATATCACCTTTCAATGACCTTGAGGAAGTCGTGTTTCCTCGCTAAGGCCTGAGTTTCTTTTCCTTTTAAATTTTAGCGGGTTGGACGTGATGATTTCTGAGATTCCCATCCAACCTCTCAATCTACAAGATTTTTAAATGAAGGGTTTGTTCACGTAGAAAATAGCACTGGGACTTCTCCAGTATGAATGTACTTAAAGCTGGGCTTTCCCTGCACTGGTGGGAGGGGGCCACATGGGTGGCCTGGCCCTGATTTTTCTTTCTTTCTTTCTTTTTTCCAACTGAGTTGAATGGGCTGGTGTGAATGTGAGTCCCCCTGTGCACTCTGAGAGATGAAGCTGGCTCAGAAATGTTGAATGTGAGCTGCTTAGCAGCTGTGAATTAGAGAACCTTGGACAACTATTGGGGTCATTCCAAGACAAGATGGAGCTCTGAGCAGCTTGTCTCCCAGCTAGGCCACTGGGCCTCAGCTACCCCATGGGACATGGGCAGGGATACAGAAGTGAACTCCACTACAGATGCCTCCTCCCTAGAACGTGGTGGACACTACACAACTACGAGTCAGGGAACGTTGATATTTAGATAGATAATGCAGGGACGCAGGAGAGAAAACCAGAAGAGGTGGTCTCCCACCTCTGTCATAATGGGAGGACAGTGGCTTCCGTTGCGTAGAGGGGAGGGCTTCTGGTTCTGATAAGTTTCTTTTTATATGAGTTGGGTAGCATTTGCATGGAAGGCCACTGTATCATCATTCATTAAAATGCACACTTACTGGCTTATGCACTTTTCTGTATCTTTGCTGCCTGCACAGTTTTCAAATGTTAAAATATTAGGTAGCACCTATAAAAACGTAAGCATCTAGTAGATGTTTTTATTGGGGCAAATGCTACCAGCCAACTGAAGCAAATTGAAAAGGCTGCCCCTCATTTCACAGTCGGACCTCAGAGGCTAAAGGAGGTTAGAAGCAGAAGGAGGTATGTTCAGCTTCGTGGGCAGACAGGGTTCCAACTCCATCTCCGCCCCTCTGGTCAGTATAGACAATTTTTTCCTAACTGAGCCTTTTCTCTTGCTTTCCTTCTCTCTTTCCCCCGCTCCCTTCTTTCCTCCCTCCCTTCCTTCCTTTTTTCTTTCTTCCTTTCTCTTTCCCTTGCACACACACACACACACACTCTCTCTTTCTTTATCTTATTAATAGATAACTATAGATATTATTAAGTGCTTGATACATGAGCAACACAATTGGGCATAAAGTCAAAGATGAAATGACAAGGTTTCCTTCCCCCTTTAGAGATGTCTGTCTTGATAACAGACGTGGAAGCAGATTAGTACTGCAATGAGTGAGAAGGGCCCAGTTACATTTCTTTTTTCATCTGTAAGCCAGAAGGTGCTATTTTACAGACACTTGGTGCATCCTCAGAAATGTTCATTGCTTTAAGTGTCCAAACCAGCAGGTCTAATCTGCCTTCTGAAGGGCACAATAAATCAGAGTCAAAAGGGTGTTTCAGGTCCACAGATTTTGCAGGGTACACCCCCTCCCCTTGGGAGTACACAGGAAGGGGCCAGTGGCTGTTGCTGAGCCGGGAGGGCGAGATTACCTCCTGTAGAAAAGACGTGCTATCTGCTCAGGGACGCCCTGTATTCTTTAAACTATTTGAACATTGTCACATTATAAAGAATCTCCTGGGATGTCAGGCCAAAACAGATTTCCCTGATTTTAATAATCAAAAAAGTAAACCCATCTTACTTTCTCCCAGGGAGGGAAATACAGGGCAGCAGTAGAAGTTAGCTGTGCGTTTCCGCCTTCTGTGAGGCAGCGTTTTGGTTTTAATATGATTTCTTCGTACGTGTTTTGGTTTGTTTGGCATGTACATTGTTAATTTGTTCTACACAAGAATCTCACCCTTTCACCATGCCACGAGTAAAGAGCAGATCTAGCTCTAAAACACAATAATGCTATAAGGGGTTATTTCTTTGCAATTAATATGCGAATTGATATGCGAAATGAGTCACGAGACTCATTTAAAAACATTTGGTGTCTATGCTAATCTCTAGTTCCAGAAAGTGTGGTGGATGCGTCTGGATGCCAACTTCTCACCAGAAGCTGGATGGGAAGCCAGCTCTGGTGCCAGAGCACCAGCATTCAGGGGCGGTCAAGGTGCTTTCCCCAGGGCTTTGCCAAAAGAAACACACAACAAATGGTTGTCTTCCAGATCTCCCCCTGCTCCTATTGTTTCTCCATTCTAGCTGAGTCCCTGCCCATCTTCACGCCATCAGGCCCTCTTGCTGGACCTCTGGGTCCAGATCCCATCTGTCCAAGGCTGGACATACACACAGACTCTCTGTCAGACTACTGCTTCCTCCCAACTTCTTTTCCTAAAGTCCTTCCTCAGTGACCACTTTGTCCCCTTGGCCAGGTCATGCCCTCAGCAGAAGCTAACACAGTTTTAGCCCTTAAGGAGTCAATAGACCAGAGGAGGAAAACTTTTTTGAGAATATGCTGAAAAGTGTGGACCTCTCTTCATACACACAAAAATTTACACACACCCTTAGAAAGTCTTTGCAATCTTAAATCATGACACCAGCGTAAGAAGGTTTATTAAGAATTGACATAATAGAAATACATGTGTGGTGGAGTTAAGGCCCTTCTCAACCAAACTCATCTTCATTCAGGGTTTAGTCTCTGAGTGACATGATAGAACATGATAGATACAAACATGAAAGAATAAGGACAAATGAGATAAGGTAATGGAAAATCCTTTGTAACTAGCATCCATCATATCAGAGTAAAGTATTATTATCATAACTGATAAGAACTTGAAGTGAAGGTAAGTGTACTTAGCCTTGCCAGCTAAATGTTAATTGTATTTGCCGTTATCTTCTTCCCTTTTCCTTCTGGTCACATAAAAGACTATATGTCTTGGTCTCTTTGTAGTTGAGTAGGACTTTATAATTAGTCCTGGAAGTGACAATTGCCACTCCAGGTTGAAACAGTGAAAAACTCACTTTGCCATTTGTCAGCCTGAAATTCTCTTCCTGTCGGGGAGGAGTGTTCCTGGTAAGATGATGGGGCCACACATATGAAGGAGATTGTGTTGCTGAGAAGTCATAGGAGTGTCACTGAGCCTTGCCCTGGAATGCACGTGAATGGGATACAAGTCTTTTTGGTTGCCTCTGGGACTGTTGGAGTCTTACTGCGTTATAATCTGGTTTACCATGACTAGTGCATCAGCCATCGGTGCGGGCAGTGAGGAAGAGAGACGCGTTGATGTGCACGGATGTCCGATGTTGTTTTAAGCAGTAGGTTCTTCTTTGTGTATATCTCTATTGTGCTCTTTTACAAAATAGAGAGCAGAATAAAAATGTCAGCCACGTCTACACCAAAATACATGCAGCAACACTTTAACCTCTCTTGGGAGAAATATGGGTGACTCCAATTTTGAAGGAATAATTGGTTACAAAGTGCCTGGTAGCCTTTGGTAAAAATGTGTGTTCTGGTTTTTTTCCCGAGGAAATTGCATGAATGGCATGTAGGAGAGAAGAGGGTCAACACATGACCGCTAATGTGATTAATTAGAAGGCTTATTATAAATGGCCAGTGGTATTTAGTGGTACCTTGGAGAGATTAATGCTGGTTAAACACATGGGTAGAGGGGGCAGGTTAATGAATGATTCAGTGGCTGTAAAAGATGTTGGATTATTTTTCAGTGGAGCAATTAATAAACATCTCTGCCTCCACATTACATGTGAGGGATCTCGCTCTAATCCTTTAAATGCTTTCACCATCCATAATTAGGCAATTAGTTTGGGGAGCACTGTGGCACATACACAAAGAGAAAGAAAAACAACATGTGGATACGAATAAACGAGAGCTGTTTATTTCATATCAAATCAGTGCTTTCTGTTTGTTTTCTTGGTGAAATGTAGCAATCTTCCCAGGAGCCTTATTGCCCTTCCACAGGGATGGGGGGCTTGCTTTGCCCTCCACACAAAAGCACTGCAGACGGCGCAGAAGTAGGGACCTACGGCTGGTGCTTCATTAAATGCCTGCTAGTCGATTTCTAAGCAGGCATCAGAGGACAGCTTTGGACAGGGCCCTGGAAGGCCATTCATGAGCTGATACACCAGATCTGAAATGAAGCCTTGGCCAATTCTCCTGGGAAAAAACATATGTCTCACCGTACTTTTCAGCCACTGTGCTTTTGATTCTCACCCTTTCTCTATTCCTTCCATGACCCGCTTTCTTTATTCTTCCCTTCTTCTGTGACCTTCTCAATGTCTTCACAGGAGGCCTAAGTTCTATGGGATGTTTAAGACATTGGCTTTGAGAAGTTCACAACGTATTTGATTTGAGAAATAAAGAATAGACCTATGAGAAGTTAAGTTATTATAAGACAGTATAACATTTGTCCCAAAATGAGTGGAGTATGAAACAAGGTCTGTATAGGGCTTTTGAGCATTAGCTTCAGAGACTTATTTTCTCCTTTTTGATTCTTCTAATCTTTCTTAACACATGCTTGTATTTTCTTCTCCAGATCCTCAGCTTGTGCCTGCCATAGGGTAGCTTTGATCTTTGGTGATAGTAAAGCTGCAAATCATTTTAAAAATCTATTATTTTGACTATGAAATAAGTAACACAGAGACAACAGTTATCAACCTGGAAAGGCAACTTTCAAACTGACAAAGTACAAAAAGTAAATGCCTGATTGTTCTCTGTTCCTTAAGTTTCAGCAGATGGGACATCCTCCTTGGTAGAGTGAACAGAAAGGATAAGAGAACCTACAAAATAGAGAGATTAGAAAAGTTAGGATAGCCAGGAGCATGAATTTGTAATTTACCAACTCATGCAAAATGCTTAGCAAAAGTCACTTAGCTGTTTGTAAAATAAATAAATGACCACTGAGAGTTGCTATAGTAGGTGAAAAGAGAGAAAAGGCCACAGGGGTGGGTGCTGGAAAGAATTTTTGAGTAAGAGAATTGAGGGAGTTTTGAAAATGAATCACCATTATCATGAAGGCTATTAACAAGGGGATCAAGAGAGAAAGTGGAAGGTGTGTTTGCTTTGCCTTAAGAAGGTGTTTTCTCAAGAGACTGTAGAGGTCAGGTCTATGGTACTATGCTTCAGTATATATAGTAGGTGATAGTAAATTGTATTTCGTTTCTTTTCTGCTTTGTTGCATTTTGTTTTTAATGTGATATTGCCTTGAGACAGGGCCTTGTGAGGCCCTGGTGTCCCTTTGGTTTTTACTGCTGTTGGGCAGACTGTCTTTCTCAGGCAATGTACTACGTATATTGTGAATGTCATTTCAGTGGCTCCTTCGCACAGTCCTCTTGGGTAAATATTACTAGGTAGATATTAGCATACTGATCTTATTGATAAAGTAACTGAGGCCAAGAAATTTTAAATAAATACCCATGGAGATAATTCCACATTAACATGACCTCTGAGGTTCAACCCTATACTCAAAAGACTATTTATTAATTTAACCCTTCATGATCCTATAGTCGAATGCATATGTGTCCAGGAAGTGAAACAAGACCTGATCAAACAAAATTCCTCATGAATGTAGAATTAAGTATTTTGAAAGAGCCTTTACAAAGGCCTCTCCTAGTACCAGGGAACCTAAAGGATTGGCTTCCATTAGCCTTCTTGTGCTATTTCCCTGTCCTTATGTAGCTCAGCCACCACAAGCCACAACACGGACATCGTAGCTAGGTGAGTGGCTCTGTGCATTAATGCTGAGCTGATCCCTGAAGACAATGGTCTGCGTGGGCTGGAAGGCGTGGTGCGGCGATAGTCTGCTTCCTACTTTCCTCATGCTCTTATTCCATTAGCAGGTGCACCTGCCTCACTGCACTGCCCCTACCTAATACAGGAGAGCCATGAACTTTCCTCACAGTGAAGTGTCTTAGTCCCCTAGCTCATTCTTATTCTTCACTCAGCTGTCTGTTGTTTTTTAATATCTATTTGATTACTCATCTTTTGTCTCCTTACTTTGTTTCTATTCCCAACCTGTGTTTGATTTCTCTCTTTTGACTCTTAGCACTCTTCTTGGACCAAGATTTCCCTTTTTCATTGTTTCTTCATTGATCTATTCATCTGGCAAACATTTACTATCACTCATGCTAAGCCCTGGCTTCACAGACAGGAAGGGTATATAGAATGGCTACCTCCAAGGAGTTGACGTCCATTGCGAAGGAAGGACTGGTGGAGAGACAATTATGCTGAGGTGTGACAAGGGCCATGTAAAAATAAAGCACAAGTTACTGAAGAGGTTCAGAAAAGATGTGCTTTAATGAGGACGGGAGCAGAAGGTGGGCGCTGACGTCTGGTGAGAAGTGACACAACCTCGCTTTAGAAGGGTGAGATTTATACCTCAAAGGATGAGATCTGTGCACAGGCCTCTCTATTCTCCAGCTTCTGTCAACCTGGGTAACTACTTGGCTTAATGAAACCCCCAGCAAGAGGACTCAGTCTTACCTTACTTCAGGTGGCGTTAACAGCTTCCACTCAAGGTGCACCTGAAAATCCACAAGAGAATGTTGGGAATATCTTGCATTTTTAAAATTTCAAATTTTAACCATTTAATTTGTTGTTAACATATAGAAAAACAATTAATTTTTTACACAAAAAGTTTATACCTAATAACTTTGCTAAATCAGTTAATTCTAATAGATGATAGATTCTTTTATATTTTCTACATACACAGCCCTGTCATCAACAGACTGTCTTCCTCAAGTCCATTACACAGGGGGCCACAAAGCTTGGGTGCAACAGTATTTATATTACACACGAGCTTTGTGGCCATTCTGAATACTGCACTGCTATTCCCCCCACCCCCATTTTTCCTCTTTAAATTATATTAAACTATAATTTAAATATTGTCTATTAACCAGTCTCCCAGTTCACAAATCCTATCTTTGGCAATATCCAATCTGTTGTTAAATCCATTATTTGAGTTTTTAATTTGGTTTGTTATAATTTTATTAACATATTGTCCATTTAAATGATTTTTGTTGGTTTTCGATGACCTGCGAAAGTTCTCTGTCTTTCTGTTTTCTCCACCATTTTCCTTTCTTCGTCACTCTATGCATTTTAGTTACTTTAAAGTCTTTATCTGCTATCATTTAATTCTCTTAATGCTGCTTCTGTTAGGCTCTTCTTTTAGTTTTTTGCTACACAGCCCTGCATGTTCGTATGCCTATCAATGTTTGTTACGTGCCATATATTGTACATAAAAATTGCTGGACTCTCCAAATGATGCTCTATTACATGAAATAATGACTCTTTTACCTGACCAAACTGGCTGAATGCTGGAAGGCAGTGCTCAGAAGACTTAATCTCCCTCCCGTGCTAATTGAGGTGACACCCATCAGGATTTCCAGCTGGGAGCCTGGTGGGCATTGGGTATCCTCACACTGGCAGACTGAACATTTCTACTCTGCTCTTTTGGCAGGTGTTGGTTTACTTACCTTCTTAGGAGGCCAACTTCTTCAAAGACAAGCTTCCAGTATTTAGGTCCTTCAAGTATCTCAGGTTGTCACTCTTCCCTTGCCCCAAATAACCATGGAAATCTTTGATGATTGTTTATTTTGAGAGGGAATTATAATAGTTAGTATCTTTTAGTGCTTACCGCAAGCTAGGCATTGTTTTGAGAGCTTTACATTTTTTTTTTTCATTTTCTTTTTTTATTGTGGTAAGAACACTTAACATGAGATTTATCCTCCTAAATTTTTAAGTGCACGATACGGTATTTTTAAGTTAGACCCATTCTTGTAAAGCAGGTACCTAGAAAATGTTCATCAGTGGATAAATGGATAAAGAAATGTGGTATACCTACACAGGAATGTTATTTAGCCTTAAAGAAGGGAGGTGATTTCTGTTGCATGTGACAACGTGTGAACCTGGAGAACATTGTGCCCTGTGAGATAGGCGGGTCCCTGTGGGATTCCACTCCTGTGAAAATCTGAAAATAGTCAAGCTCATAGAATCAGAGAGTGAAAGTGGCATTGGCAGGGGCTGGGAAAGGTGAGGGAGGGAATTCAGCAGGTTTGAAGCCTCCACTGGCTTCTTTGTTCCTAGTGGCAGCTTTTTGCTAAGGGCCAGTCTAGGATTCTCAGCCTTTAGCTCTTTCAAGATAGGCAAGTGACTCCTGGAAAAAGTGGTTGTAGGCTTCAGGGAAGGTCATCAGGCCTCAAGAACTTCCAGTTCTCATCTGTGGCTCTCCTGGCTCTTGTTCTCCCTCTGAGTCTGTTGCCTTAGCCCTAAGACCCTGCAGGGAATTTTGTTCTGAAAACTTGACTTAATCTTTTAATCTCCTGCCCTGTGCATGTTTGAAATTCAGTATATGTTTGGATGGTAAAAATTGACCCCTTGAGACCATGCGAATATCCAATTTTGTCCCTGCAGCCCTTTGCACTGAGATTAGGTCTACAGGGTTTTGTCTTGTAACTGAGGCCGCCCTGCAGCCCCTGCCCAGCTCTGCCTTCATCTCCTACCCAGGCTCTGCATCCTCGTCTAGACACAGCGGGAGGGGCTCAGTGCTGCGCTGCAAGGGCTTCCTTCCCACGAGTTTTACAGTCCTCCTTCCTCATTGCTTCTCTCTGATTCTTTGGAATACGTGTTTGTTTGTGTTAATTTGTCTGACTTTTCTGAAAGCTCTTGGTGGATAATTGGTATGTCTCAAGTATCTCCCTTTTTCTTAGAAGCAAAAATCCTTTTTCAAATTTATTGGAGGTAGAGAGTCAACATTATTACCTCAAAACACTAGGTAGGCTGTGAACCAACTGGTCAACAAGTGACCAACACGTCAGTCACTTTGGGAGGGGACTCAGTATTCCACAGCCAGTTACTGTGCAGCTAATTGGAGATTTCCAAATCAACAAATCAACCTGTAACTTTCTTTACATAGCATGAAACAACTTACTACATCCAAAGGCAGAACTGTTTTTATTAGTCCCTACATTTGGAAGAGATTTAAATTTCTCCCCTGCTCCATTTTTATGTGGGAGAAAAAGACTGGACACTCAATGCCACCTGTTTTCATTGGCGATTTTAAAATATCCAAAGGAAATAAAGAAAAAAAATTAAGCTACTAAGTATTTCTCAGAAGAGACTGATATTATTTCTTTTCTGATTGCTATAAGAACAATTTCTTAGTTATTATATAATACTGTTCCAACTATGTGATAAACAGTTAGCATCAGTTTTTGAGGCAAGACAATTATACTTTTTAGTCTGGATCTCAATGTACCTAAAAGGAAGGGTTTGGATTAAATGACAGATACCTACAGTGTCATTTCTCTTACTCCCTTGAAGGATGAGATTTGCTTTGGAGATTGACATTGTTCCCCAATACATTTCTCAATAAATTAATTTGCATCACTGAAGTTACCCTTAAAAAATAACATACCAGTGAGGGAGGCGCCTGTGGCTCAAAGGAGTTGGGTGCCGGCCCCATATACAGGAGGAGGTGGCAGGTGCAAACCCAGCTCCTGCCAAAAACTGCAAATAAATAAATAAATAAGAATAAAATAACATGCCAGTGAGTAAATTGTCTCCGCCCCAGCCAGGTCCATTATCTAGAGCTCATCTAACTTGGTAAAGCCAATAGTAGTACACTCCCAATATAGAAAATCTTCATTATCTTTTATTCTACTCTGTATAGCAGGATCCACTTCAGAAACTTGCTGGGCTATTCTAACAGTTCACAACTGAACAAAGAAAGATTCATTCATCCAAAGCTAAGCCAAAGTTGATTTAAACTTCGAGGTTAAATTGGTGCAATGATTGACTGGTTAGATGAAACAGACATTGAATAATACATATTACAATGTTTAAAAATTGTAATTTATTTGGGACATCATATTGTGCTTTATGTTTTTTCTCTGATCTGGACATTTTGAAATGGTTTTTAAACATCAGAAACAAATTTTTGATTTTCATCCTCTGTGAACCACATAGACCTACAGATGTTTATCTGTTAAAGAGATTTTTGGAAGTATTTTTTAAACGGTCTGCATGAAACGCAGTGGAGTCTAGATAACACAGTTATTATAGGATGTGTGACAATTCTTTGTAGCTTTTCTCAACAAACCCAAGACAATGTGCAGTGGATTAAGAGTTGTGAGGCTTGGATTCTAGCCAAGGTCTACCACCAACCAATTTAAAGACTGTTCAGAATCAATTTCTTTCTCTGGGTCTAACTTAGTCATATCTGTAAAATTGGGATGGGTTTTGGGAAGGGGTAGGATGTTGCTGCTTCAGTAGTTCTTAAAAGGGGACAAAAAGGAGAAAGTACCACTCGCCTAGGGGCTTTATTCAATTATGGAGGTATTTTTTGCTGTCATAATGAGTGGGGAGCATTCAGGGAGTTTAACATACCTGCCTTGAATGTTGAGGCAGATATGTTAAGCTCCTCAAATACTGAAGAATTGTATCAACCAAAGGTATGTTGGGTGTGTTAAACTCCTCAAATACTGAAGAATTGAATCAACAAAAACACTGATGAGTCTTCTCCTCTCTGAGAAACACTAGCAAATGATCTCTAATGATGTTTTCTCCATCATTAATATTCTTCCAAAGACGCAAGTGGAGCTGTATGCCTCTCCCTGGCAAGTTCACAAGGTTTCCCTGTTTCTATTCTAGACAGAAATTTGCAGAAGTGGGATTCCAGATGCTGGTCTATGAATTGCCCATCTTTCCTTGTCAGACATCTCTGAAATTATAAGTTAGGATTCCAAAGACTTTTTGTCTCCAATTATGTGTTGACGAAATATGTGCAAGAACTTCATTCTCTGGTTATTTTGTTTTCATAGTTTACCTGATTCCAGTTTCCTTTTTCTTGTATTCATTCATTTGTTTATTTTGAAAGAGAAAGGTCATGAGAGGTAGTTTCCCCCTGAATCAGAGCAGTCTTCACCAAGCTAAAATGCCCTTTATTTTCATGGTCCTTTTTGGCATGAGACCCTCTTTGGATATCTTTCCTGGGGACCTAGAATGAGATTCCAGGAGGGGAGGGACCGGTTGACAGATTGGGCTGCAAGGGGGATGGCCAGGAAATCTTCCTGTGTCCTTTACCTGAACCGTGTCTCTTTTTTTATTCCACTAAAGTTGAAAATACCTCAAAAATTTCCAACCAGTGTAGACTTGTGTAAAGGAAGAAGGAACAAAACACAGGAGATAAAATTGAACAGCTGGTGGTGGTTAAAAAGATAAAGATAAGTTAAAAAGGAGGTTATGCCTTCAAGAACTTCTGTTTTAACAAAACTATTATCCAATGGAGAGAACTGTGACCAGATATTTTCATGTTCAGTGACCCTGATGGACAAAAGAAGTTAACTTAAATCCCAATGTAAGTTTCTTTCAGAACTCTTTGTTAATATAATATACTATGTATTTCTATTAAAATTTATTAAAAATTACTTTCTAACCATTTTTTTTTTATCTTGGGAAGATTATTCTGTATGGCAATGTCATCATCTGGTCAGGAAATTCCTCCATCTGGGCAGTCCAGCCTGAAGGTTTGGCTGATCATGTTAGGGCAGTTTCAGGCTCACCTGCACACATGAGTCTCTATAAATAAGGCCATAGAGCCAATATTAAAGTATGAAATTTGATTCAGGCCCAAATATGCACCCACCTGATCCAATTTGCATCATATTGAAAGTGATCAGGAATCATAGTGAGCACGTATCTCTGATTCCTAACTTGAAACTTCACTCTCATTCATTACATTCTCTTGAGGTTATCACTTCATTTCTCTTATCAGAGAGGAGGAATTACACCCTCCCTACGCTGTGGTACTTCATTTTCTAAGATGTGCTTCATGGAACACCAGTCTCGGGGGATGCACTTCACAAAGAGATTTTATGGTCATTGAGTTTGGGAAATTCTGCATACTCTGAACAGATTCAAAATGCATGGTAATATTTTAAAGACTGGGGTAGTATTTCAGAAAAACAATTTGCTATTTAACTACTTTTCCTGAATTTTTCTGCCCTGAGAATCATTTTTTTATTTTTCTCCTATACTACCTATTCCATGAAAAGTGCTTAGAGAAATGTTATAGAGTATTTGGAAGGCATGGTGAACAAAGATATGTGAAAAGTATTTTGATAATTTATCATAATTTTCAAAGCACAGGTTGTTTATTTTTTTATTTTTATTTTTTATTAAATCATAGCTGTGTACATTGATAGGATCATGGAGCATCATTCACTAGCTTCACAGACCGTTTGACACACTTTCATCACACTGGTTAACATAGCCTTCCTGGCATTCTCTCAGTTACTGTGCCATTACCATACTTTTAAGAGTGTTTTGCTGTCCCAATATCAGCCTACGGATTCCTCAGCACTAGACTTTCTCTTAAAAATATTCACTTTTTAATGTTACCATCCTATTTGCTCACCACTTTCAATATCAATTAAATAGAAGATTTAAAACAAGAAAAAAAATTGGCCACAAAATATCAGATTTTAAGATGGTAAAAGCATCACCCTCTTGAGCATTATTCTCCATATTTGCCTCCCATTCTCCCCCCCACCCTTTCTTCTCTCCCTCTCTCTCCGTCTTCCTTCCCACTTCTCTTTCTCCTTTTCCTTTATTATCTCTGATGACCTGACTTAGACTTTGGTTCAGGTCAAATTCTACTGAGTCTTTACTTTCAAGAAAATGTCCTAAGTCAGTGCTCGGATCAAAGAGAGATGACCCTGATATTTAAAAGTCTTGCTTTGTGGCAGAGACAGGGTACAGTGAACAACTTAATCTAGCTATGAGTGACTCATGGAATAATGAGAATCTCTGTAAGGTACAGGAACTAACTAGCGGATGGTGTGGTTGGCCTTGGTGGGGAAGACGGGAAGGGAAGAGTGCATTGAATGCTTCACAGAGGGGGAGACATCTGAGCAAGGGAGTTGGCATTTTCTGGGCATTCAAAAACAGCAAAATGATTCCAGTAGAGAAGAAAGACTGTGAAAAACCACTGAGGCAAAAAAAAAAAAAAGGTATGTAACGAAACATGCAACACATCCAAATAAATAAGTAACAGAAAAAATGGATGAAGTCTTACAACCCCATTGCAATTTGACATCAGAGCATTCTATCAAAACTCCTAGACTTTTTGGTAGATGGTCAAAATTTACTTTGAATCTTTAGCTGAAACAAGGGCAGAGAACTTCCACTCAACACCATGTAAAAGCCACGTAGTAGAACATTGGGCTATTTGTGCTATCTCATAGAAACCCAATAAATTTTTAATAGTGGCCTGAAAAGATGAAAGTTACCAACACTGTGGAAAAGAAAATGGATACATGAAAGCATTTATTTTATTGGATACTGTTTTAGGGGAAGGCCAGAGTGCACCTTTCTATTCAGTACCTTATGTAAGCAGCTTTCAGGAAAAGAAAGTGCTGACGTACATTAGCTCTTTCTATTAAACGTGCTGGAACATATTTTAAAAACTGTTTTGGGCTAAAATTATATCCATCATGTCTTCTATTTCTTTGAGGCCTTTTTGTGATAGATAAGCCCAAACTATGTTTATTTGCGTGGTAGCAGAATTATCTTTGATTACCAAGTGCTTTCTGCTTGCATGAAAGCTATAATAAACCACTGCTGGGTACATTGGAGTAGGTGTGTTCCTTTGAAATCGAAGATGGAGAAGGTTTGGGCGAAAGGAAAAATTCTTACAAACATTAAAAAGATTGAGTTGGCTTCCATTTCCCTATTTAGCCATGGCTTGGAATTTAACAGGAAAGTATTAGAGATAAAAAAGCTTTGGGTTATTTTTATGGGCATTCGGAGGTTGGTGTCTCTAAGTGGGCGCCTCCATCCTGATATGGGTGTCTTCCCTCAACCCCCACCTGCTGAGAAGGGTATTTAAATCTTTAGCTCTGCTCATGGCAATGCAATGCTGCAGACAGTACAGAAGAGTATTCTGAGTTGGCTTGATCAGCTTTGTCATCCAAATCTTGGCTCTTTTTCTCCCATAGAGACAGAAATGCCAAACTAAGGCTTTGGTGTGTGTTATTTGCTTTGTTTATAAATTACCTTTTCTTTTTCCCACAAAGTAATACATGTTTACTACAGATCCATTAAAAACATTCAGATATGCAAAGGTAGAAAGTAAAGCTACTGGTGATGCTTTAGTCCTAGAAATAATTATTATTAACATTTAGAGTTTATCCTTACCTCTGCCTTGTTTTTTTCTTAAACATATTACAATGCTTAAGAAATGTTACACAGATTGTTTTGTTACCTCATTTTTCTCATTTTAAATATATCAAGAGCAAAGATATTTTTAAAGTCAATAAAGATAGTTTTACAGAATAGCCTCCACATGAATATATGCTATTTCATTGGAAAGATAGATTCCAATTTATTGGAACAATTTATTTTTAAACATTTAAGCTCTCAATCTTGTACTATTATGAACAATGTTGCAGGAAATACAAGATTTACTGAATTTTGCACTCATTTATACTCGTGTCCTTAGAACAATCGACTCAAGTGGAATTTCTTGGTGAAGGGCTATGTGCATTTCATAGCTGTCGACATGCTTTGTGAAACTGTCCTTAAGGATGAAGGCTATTCTTGTTTATTCTCCAAAAGTGAATATATGAGCACTGATTTTCAATCAACATTATTACAAATGTTGTTTAAGTCAATTTAATATCATTTAACATTCCTGGCACTTGATATTCTCCTCTGTGTATTGGGTCAAAAATAAACACAGGCTCAAGGAGAAGTAGTTAGGGTTAGATGAGACAGGGAGGCTGAGGAACTCAACAGCGTGTTCAGAATTGCCTTACATTCACTTTGAGAACCCAGCTCATGGAGACAGCTCATTTATTGGTCTTAGATTTAAACTATAGAAACTTCAGGATAAAGAAGTTTCCCGTGGCATGTGCCTGTTCCCATCCTTAGTGGCTTCTTCCCTCTCTGACAAGGACACACCGTTAGTTTAGCAACCTCTGCTCTGTGGAGACTTAAGTGGTTTTTTGAGGTTCAGAGCTAGAAGGAAACAAAGCAAAGATTTGAACTCAGTCTGGTTGTAAAATCTGTCCTCTTGACCATCAACCATGTTGCCTAAAGCCTAAATATAATAACATATTTCTCTTTAAAGATGAATTGAATCTGTGTGTGCAGTTGGGCCTTGGGACCCCTGGCCTGGCCCAGCCTCCTGATGCCAGCAAATATTTCCCTTTTGCCTCCCAGCCAATCACTGTCCCACCCTGGACCTCATGCCTATGATTCCAACTCTGTTTATTCCTGACATTGTATGAACAGGTGGCTTGTGAAGCAATCACTTAGAAGTCATTTACTAAGGAAGGTGATTCTATGAATCCTGAGGGAGGTCCCCTATCAGGTAGAGAGAAAGAGGAGTCTCATGAACTCTTAGATCAATTTATAATCAAGTGAGCCAAGTGGACTTGAGTGCTGCAGGGACTCCAAAAATGTGGGTAATTTAAAAGTGAACATAATCATTGGTCAGAGCTTGGAAACTACCGAGAAGTATAGAGAGTGAAATGATCCCCTGTAGAGCTGCTTTCACTGAACTACATTTTGGCATTATGTCATTGAACTGAAGGGTAGAGTACTCTTTTTTTTATTTTTAATTTTTTGGATTGGGAAGCAACAGAGCCTGGTGGTAAAATGACTGGGTGTGCAAAGTCAGTATTCTAGTCCTGCTGTTTGCAGGTGTACCCAGGTCTAGAAGGGATGGTAATGGTACATTGTAGGGTAGTGTGAGGGTTAGATAAGAAAGTGTAGGCCAGTCACTTAGCATAGAGAATAGGAATTGGCAACCATCTATACAGGTAGCTGTTGCTAATGATACCTGTACTATGGCACTCTGCCCTCAGCTCACACAGAGGTTACTGGGAGCTGCTGCAGGTCACGAATGGCTAATGAATGTGCATTCATCAGCTCTGCGGTATCCTCCTAGACAAAAACCAGGGGCCAAGGCACCTTCCCATTCTCTCAAATGGAATAATGCTGTTTATTATTATTATTTTCCTGATAATGCTTCTTTTTGGCCTCATGAGTCATTTCCTCAACTGCCTCTCCCTGTCTGGTGGCTGGAAAGCTCAGGGGTGAATTTATGGTCAGTCTCTATCTACTATGTAAGGTTGTTAGAATGCATTTCACATACCAGCCACTGTTGACTACATCTTATCTTTCTTATATTCATTCTTCACCTGTTTACATTTTCCAAAATTTAATTTTATCTTGCATGTGTTTTGTAAACAGCTTCAAACTGATTTTAGAACAAGGCAGGGTAGAGCTAAAGACATAAAAACAAAAGAGAACATAAACTCGTCCATGGTACAAGCATATGTATATGTGTATAGGTGTATATATGTATATGTATATGTATATTTGTATATATGTATCTATATACATATATATATATTTGGCAATGATCTTCCTTCTATTAAAAAATGAAATGAATACATATAATAATTTGTGTTTTTCCCTACAGAGTCAGGAAATACGTATATGTATGTATATGTATATATATGTATGTATGTACGTATATATAATTGGCAATGATCTTCCTTCTATTAAAAAATACAATGAATGTATATATATATATATATATATGATTGGCAATGATCTTATAATTTAAGTTATATATAAGTATATATATATATATATACTTTGTTAAATAAAGAGCAAAGCAGTACAGAAATGCACAGGAAATGATGGTGATAATGGTTATAAAGATAAATGTTACGCAGCAAAAGAAAAATCAGGAAACGAGTTAATTGACTTTCAGCATCGAAACCTAGCATCAATAATATGGGGCAGGCCAGGTGGGCTTGTTACAGAGCCTGACCTTCTGTTTCCATAGGGAGTGGCTCAGATCAAATCAGCTTGACGTTGATAAAAGCTTTCTGAGGTTGTAACTAAGGCTGAGAGCAGTTAATGCTGCTAAAAGTTACTTCTTGCAGAAACAGAAATGGTTAAAGTTAAGGGCCAGAGTGGCCTAACAGTGTCTTTAAATTAGGACAAAATAACTATGAACATAATTAATCCCTTCATCTGTTAATTAACTTAGTTCTTGCTGAAACAAGGTGTCCCCAGTGTGGTAAAGAATGCACTTGGCACGGCCATTCTCTCTTGAAAGTACAAATGCTCAGTCCTCCCCCCACCTGCCAACACCCCTCCCATCGATAATGAGCAGAAGCTTGGATGATTTTTCAGCCCTCCCACAGAGTGTCTTCTTTCTCCCTGTCCTGGGTCTTTGAGCAGAGAGTGGGATTCATTTCTGCATAGCACAGTGGCAGCCGAGGAGGAAGTGACCTTAGCAAGTTGCCTCCAAACACAATACCTGGTCTAGTGGTCCTCCCAGGGCAGCTGCAGACCCAGGACACCATCAATTTCTGTTGAAATGGGCCTTCCATTTCGGGCTGCCTGCTCCCTATGTGCCCCTAAGTGTTGGATTTAGGAAAGCGGTAACAGCCAATCTGACAAAGGTGCTTTGAGGTAAAAGTCATTCAGCACAGATTCAGGCTGAGATAGGCCAGTGGTAATGCTGCCACTTACTGGGGATGGGCTATTACAGCTGCTGGGCTGTGTGTCAGGTGGTGAGTGGACCTTTCCTGCAGATGACTGGACCTGCCAGGGGCAGGGGCCCTGAAGCCTGACTCTGGTCAGAGGCTGGGTCTCCTGCCCTCTTCTCTCATACCGTCAGTCAGAAAACAAAGAAGTTTAGCTCTACTAATTAACCTTTCCAGCTTTCCAGCATGGCTACCTCCGCAACGAGGTGACATAAGATGTGTTCAGGCATTTCCTCCATCCAGATCCCAGATTCTTCACCATTTTCTCTTCCCGTGCAAGAGCTTTTCTTTTGAAAGTTTTAAAACACAAAAGATTCCTCCAGACACTCTTTTTCAAGAAGGTGAAGGTAATGACCACTGTTCTGCATAGGCCACCCTTAAGGTTCCAAAATGACTCTTGTTCCTGCCAATATTGGGACATGATCTGTCACTGCTTTCTTAGAAAAGGAGCAGAAAAATTAAAAAAGGTCTGGTAGATAATCTGCCTCCTTTCACCTTCATTCAGTGGTGTGGCAAACTCAGAGGGCCAGGAGGCTGTAAATAAACCAGAGGTATTCTAGATTTGGGTCTAGTACAAGTTTGATTTTTTTTCACATTTCTCTCATTCCCCAGGATCTGTCTGGTTTCTGACATTTGGACTTTGTTTCCTAATATTGGCTGAGAGACACCCCTCACAGCTGATGGCTGAACTCAGCTTCCTCAGCTTGATGCTGCACCCCTGCAATATAGCTGGTACTCCATTCCTTGGCCCTTTGCACTCCTGGCCCCTCTGGGCAGACCCCTTGCAGATGCAGCCCTGGGCTCTGGAACTTCACTCTGAGGCTCACTAGGGCACCCTGATACTCTGGAAGAGCATTTGAAGATTGTGAAAAATAAATAAATGGTTCTGGGATAAATTTGAAATGAAGGACTCTCTCTCCTTTCCTACCATCCCTGGCCCACTATTGCCCACAGTCAAAAATGTACTTGGTCACAAATTGTTCAATAAACCCAGAAACAATGAAATAGAAATAATTTCTCTCTATGGAAGTGAAGATAGGATGAATTAGCCCTCCCTTCAATGACTAATTTGAATGAGTATTAATCAACCATGATTAGTCATTAACCTCTGGGACATGTCTGTCCCTTCTTTGTAAATGGAGAGCACAGTATGAATGTTCTATCATGCCAAGAGGTTGACATATCATTACCAATGTGACAGCAACAAATAGTGAGACCTTTGATTCTGCAAAATTCTGGTTTTAGTATATGGATAAACCTTGATATTTAGAAAATAACAGAATTGTGTTATTCTTTGTATGGCCATTTGAAGTTAACTAGACATTGAATCTTAAATATCTGCGTTAGTTGAGCCTGATAAACCGGTTCTGCACTCTCTCTTCCAATCTGCCCTTAATAGCATTAAACAGAAACTCAGATATTTATTCTTTTGGTCAGCAACCACTGAATTCAGGTTGTTCTAATTCATAGTTACATTTTTATTTTAGGTTAACAGAGTTCCCAGATCCAAGATAAACCTCAATGTTCACTCCTGAAACAATGAGAGGAGCATAAGAAGTGTCTTATTCTGTTTGGGGTGCTATAAAAAATACTAGAGATGGGATGGCTTATATTTGTAAACAACAGACATTTATTGCTCACAGTTCTTGAGGCTGGTTTTTTTTATTTTTATTTTTTGCAGTTTTTGTCTGGGGCTGGGTTTGAACCTGCCACCTCCTGCATATGGGGCAGGGGCCTTACTCCTTTTGAGCCCACAGACACCGCCAAAGGAGGCTGGGATTTTCAACAGCAAGGTGTCCGCTGATTCAATGCCTGGTAAGAGCTCATTTCCTGGTTCACAGATGTCACCTTCTTTCTGTGTTCTCACGTGGAAGGTGAAAGGTGAGGGAACTCTCTGAAGTCTTTTTAAAAGGGCACTGTTCCGAAAAGGTTCCACCACTTCATATCATCATGGTGGCGATGTATAGTGATGTATTGGGTTTTCCTACAGTAATTGGGCGGGTGGTGGGGGGATGTCAAAAATATATAGACCATAGCAAAGTCTACCGCTTCTCATTCCAACACAGCACGTGAAACACCAGTCCTTAACTTTACTCAGGAAATTGAGTCATTCAGCTTCCATTTAAATTCCTTTTCCTCAACTCTTAGAATTTGCATGTGCAAATATCTCAGCTTCAGATTTTTGTGGGATTTTGAACTATCTAGAAATAAGATGACCCACATTAGAGTAATAGCTGTTTCACGCAGTCTGGGTAGCATTTTTTATCTGCCTTCTTTACTACTTAGACCTAAAGGATTTTAGAGACCAACCAATTCTCCTTCACAACTGACCTATTTTGCTATTCAGAAAGCCTAGTATCAGGCTGTTTCTGTAGCTCAAGGAGTAGGGCGCTGGCTCCATATCCCACAAGTGGTGGGTTCATGTCTGGCCCCAGTCAAAACTGCAAAACAAAAAGAAAGAAAAGAAAAAAGAAAAAAAAAAAAAAGAAAATCTAGTCTCAGTTAAATATTTTGCCCAAGTCATACAGCAACCAGTAGCAAACCCAGAACTGGGATCCAGGCTTTGGCCTCCCAGTCTCTGACCAAGATATGTATATTTGGCATGATAAAGCAGAACTATTTAACATGCTGAGTGTATAAGGGTTGTAATTTTAAATGATTAAAAACAATAATGGAAAAGATTTTCCAAATGAGCCCTAAGCCCTTTGATGCAGGCAAAGCATTGGAAATAGCTCTTAAAGTTTTCTTTTGCAGCTGTGCAGACTTAGACTTCTCTTTTGTATGTGGGAACATACTACATTGTTCATGCAAACCGAATCTATTTCTTCTGAGAATTTGCAGAGGAAGAAAAAAGTTAATGGCAAAATTAAAAGAAGGAATCATCGTGGCTGTATTTTGACAAAGCAGCTATAAACAGCCATCTGAAGGTAGACAGGGAGGCCCTCCTTGGAAAAGTTGCTCCCATGAGGACATTAACAAAAGCAAATCTTTGGCTGCCTGTCTGGAATTCTCCCAATTTTGCTCCCTTATGTACAAGGTGAGGCTATTTCTGGAATCCTTATCTTTCAAGTTTCAAGGCATTTTAAAGTACTAGGCATCTTAGTAAAAAATGAAGTGGATACTATTTGTCCTTCTTATATATTTTAGATATTAAAAAATAATATTTGCATGCAGTAAGAAGTTGGAATGGTTTGGAGAAGGAGGTTACAGGGTTTTATGAAAGGGAAATGTGTGAAAATGAAACAGTTCCTGTGGCGTTGGTCATTAGTGGGGTATTGGTCATTAGCGGGGCATTGGTCATTAGCTGGTAGGGATTTCCTCATGGGCTAAGTGGGTAGGCAGGTAGGCATCACAGATGGCTAACTATGGAGAGCAGTGTTTTGCAACTTGTGAAATACAGACACGTGTGTCTGACTGAGCTGAGGCCCTTGACAAAATGCAGGTGTCTGAGCCCATTCCAGAGCAGCTGAGGCTTTGAGGATGAACCTGAATATTTGCATTGTTAACCTACATCCTGGGGACTTTGACACAAGGTCAAAGAGGATGGAGATTCTATAGAGGATGGAGATTCTTTCTTTTGCTGGGTTTTTTTTTGTTTGTTTGTTTGTTTTTTCCAAAGCTGCTTATTCCATTTGGGGCATACAATTTAAGATAAGTTTAAATAAGGCTGAGATTTATTTTTAATTTTTTTATTGTTAAATCATATCTGTGTACATTTGTGCAATCAAGGAGTACAACGCGCTGGTTTCATATACAATCTGAAATATTCTCATCAACTGTTCAACGTAAGGCTGAGATGTTTTGAGGCAAGTCTATGACTGTTCTTGTGTACCTTTTCAGAGAGTTTAAGCTTTCTCCATAGAAAATAGATAGCTAAGCACAATCTTTGAGAAAGGTGTGGAATATAAGATTTTATTCTTAGAAAAATGACCCTCATAGCAAGGGGGAGAATACACAGCAGTGAGAAGACCAATTAATTATTTGGATGCTTCTAAATGATCATTTCTCACTGTTTAATGCTCTAAAATCATCTAATACAAGGGTGTCTAATCTTTTGGCTTCTCTGGACCACATTGAAAGAATTATTGTCTTGGGTGATACATTAAATACACAAACAAAAGCTGATTAGAATAAGTGAAAAAGTTCTCACCTTATGATCCTAATTATGCAACAGCCTAGAGAGTTTTTAAAAATTGTTAAAATTGTCAAAAGGGTGTCAATTTTGCAATCACTAATATAGAAAATGTACATATCTAAATAATAAAATATCTTTATTTTTTCAGCATATTTTTTATAAAAGAAAAAATAGGCGACATAAAACCAGTGAGATATTTTGACATTGTACTTGAGAAACTAATGCACCAATATCTGGTTTGATGGAAAAAGTTGCAATTCTCAGTGCGTTCTCAAGGTGCTCATCAGATACTTTGGTTCAAATTTTACAGTTAATGTGCTTCATTCTCGAAAGTAGTTGCAAATAGGTGCTGCCAAAAAGTGATGACATGAATAAGGTGTGATTGTGAAGTGAGGGATATTTTTCTCTGAGAAGACGGAACCTGTGAAAGTTCAGAAAAGAGACATGATCAAATTGTTCTTGAGGTTGAATGTCAAATTGAAGTTCTATACATTCCATTTGAAAATTGGCAGGTAACATATTTATGCCCACTGAAACCAAGGTCACAAACACAAAAAAATATTATGTTCCCAGAAATCTTGAAATATGTTTTCAAATTCTTGTATGAAATCAAAAACAATGCTGAATATTTTTCACTGTTTATAGAACTGTGCTTAGCCATTGTGTCAAAATGCATAAAATTGTTTGCTTTAATTTGAGCTTGCCTTAATTCATATTTCATTAGAAAGGCTGTTACGGTTTGAAACATCATATTAATGAGTTGGTTTTCACATTGAAGATACACATTTGACTTATTTAAATGAGCTGTTAAATCTACTAAAAATGTTAATTCTGTAAAGCCGTTTTCATCATTAAGTTCTGGCACCAATTTGGTTTTTGATACCATAAACAATTTGATAACATGTAACAAATCATAAAATATTTTGAACATTTGGCCTCGACTTAGTCATCTTACTTCCAAACCCTATATGATGTCATCATAGACAGCATCAATACTTTTAAGGAATTCATGAAATTGGGGCTGATTCACAGTCTTGATGGTGATTTGCATGATGTTATCCATTTTTAAAGCTTTCGTGCATATATTTTCTTTTTAAATTTTTTTAAATTTTTTTTTATTATTAAATCACAGCTGTGTACATTAATGCAATCATGGGGCAACATACACTGGTCTTATATACCATTTGACATATTTTCATTACACTGGTTAACATAGCCTTCCTGGCATTTTCTTAGTTATTATGTTAAGACATTTATATTCTATATTTAGTAAGTGTCACATGTACCCTTGTAAGATGCACCATAGGTGTGGTCCCATCCATCACCCTCCCTCTACCCATCCTCCCCCTCCCTCCCCTCTTTCTCCCCCTTCCCATATTCTTAGGTTATAACTGGGTTATAGCTTTCATATGAAAGCTATAAATTAGTTTCATAGTAGGGGTGAGTACATTGGATACTTTTTCTTCCATTCTTGAGATGCTTTACTAAGAAGAATATGTTCCAGCCCCATCCATGTAAACATGAAAGAGGTGAAGTCTCCATCTTTCTTTAAGGCTGCATAATATTCCATGGTGTACATATACCACATTTTATGAATCCTACAATTCCTCTACTAGGTATATACCCAGAAGACCAAAAATCACATTATAATGAAGATATTTTTACCAGAATGTTTATTGCAATCCAATTCATAATTGCTAAGTCATGGAAGAAGCCCAAGTGCTCATCCATCCATGAATGGATTAATAAATTGTGGTATACATACATTTTCTTGATGTACTATGCAATTATACTTCATCTAAAACGAGTTTTGGATGGCAATTGAATCACCTTTTATTAATTTTACAAGTCCCTCTCTTTTACCCACCATTGCTGGGGCATCATCAGTAACTAGAGCAGATGGGCAAAGAAAATCCCTTTAATATATTTTTTACTACTTTGTATAAATCTCTTGATTTAGTTGTGTCTTTTAATAGTACTAGATGCCATTAAAACAAGAACATTATATTTGTCATCAATACTGCTAATAAAAACGTCAAACTGAGCCCTATATGTAGCATCAGCACTGTCATCCATAGCCACAGAATAAAACTTAAAATTAGCAGCTTTACTCTCCAAAATTTTTAAATAGGTTTTCCAATTTCTTCAAATCTGCCTGAGTATACTCTGATGAGACAAACTGATTTTATTTTTTTATTTATTTACTTTTTTTTCTGATGCTTATTTATTTTTTATCTTTTCTTTTTTTTTATTAAATCATAGCTGTGTACATTGATATGATCATGGCGCATCATTCACTAGCTTCACAGACCATTTACCAAGTTTCACATATACCCTTGTAAGATGACCGCTGGTGTAATCCCACCAATCCCCTTCCCTCTACCCACCTCCCCCCTCCCTCCCCTCCCTTTCCCCCTTCCCCCTATTCTTAGGTTGTAACTGGGTTATAGCTTTCATGTGAAAACCCTAAATTAATCTCATAGAAGGGCTGAGTACATTGGGTACTTTCCCTTCCATTCTTGAGATACTTTACTAAGAAGAGTATGTTCCAGCTCCATCCATGTAAACATGAAAGAGGTAAAGTCTCCATCTTTCTTTAAGGCTGCATAATATTCCATGGTGTACATATACCACAATTTATTTATTTATTTATTTATTTATTTATTTTTTATAATTTCTTTTTTTTTTTATTGTTGGGGATTCATTGAGGGTACAATAAGCCAGGTTACACTGATTGCAATTGTTAGGTAATGTCCCTCTTGCAATCATGTCTTGCCCCCATAAAGTGTGACACACACCAAGGCCCTGCCCACCTCCCTCCTTGCCTCTTTCTGTTTCCCCCCCCATAACCATAATTGTCATTAATTGTCCTCATATCAAAATTGAGTACATAGGATTCATGCTTCTCCATTCTTGTGATGCTTTACTAAGAATAATGTCTTCCACGTCCATCCAGGTTAATACGAAGGATGTAAAGTCTCCATTTTTTTTAATGGCTGAATAGTATTCCATGGTATACATATACCACAGCTTGTTAATCCATTCCTGGGTTGGTGGGCATTTAGGCTGTTTCCACATTTTGGCGATTGTAAATTGAGCTGCAATAAACAGTCTAGTACAAGTGTCCTTATGATAAAAGGATTTCTTTCCTTCTGGGTAGATGCCCAGTAATGGGATTGCAGGACCAAATGGGAGGTCTAGCTTGAGTGCTTTGAGGTTTCTCCATACTTCCTTCCAGAAAGGTTGTACTAGTTTGCAGTCCCACCAGCAGTGTAAAAGTGTTCCCTTCTCTCCACATCCACGCCAGCATCTGCAGTTTTGAGATTTTGTGATGTGGGCCATTCTCACTGGGGTTAGATGATATCTCAGGGTTGTTTTGATTTGCATTTCCCTAATATATAGAGATGATGAACATTTTTTCATGTGTTTGTTAACCATTCATCTGTCGTCTTTAGAGAAAGTTCTATTCATGTCTCTTGCCCATTGATATAAGGGATTGTTGGCTTTTTTCATGTGGATTAATTTAAGTTCTCTATAGATCCTGGTTATCAAGCTTTTGTCTGATTGAAAATATGCAAATATCCTTTCCCATTGTGTAGGTTGTCTCTTTGCTTTGGTTGTTGTCTCCTTAGCTGTACAGAAGCTTTTCAGTTTAATGAAGTCCCATTTGTTTATTTTTGTTGTTGTTGCAATTGCCATGGCAGTCTTCTTCATGAAGTCTTTCCCCAGGCCAATATCTTCCAGTGTTTTTCCTATGCTTTCTTGGAGGATTTTTATTGTTTCATTCCTTAAGTTTAAGTCCTTTATCCATCTTGAATCAATTTTTGTGAGTGGGGAAAGGTGTGGGTCCAGTTTCAGTCTTTTACATGTAGACATCCAGTTCTCCCAACACCATTTATTGAATAGGGAGTTTTCCCCCAAGGTATGTTCTTGTTTGGTTTATCAAATATTAGGTGGTTGTAAAATGTTAGTTTCATTTCCTGGTTTTCAATTCGATTCCAAGTGTCTATGTCTCTGTTTTTGTGCCAGTACCATGCTGTCTTGACCACTATGGCTTTGTAGTACAGACAAAAATCTGGTACGCTGATGCCCCCAGCTTTATTTTTGTTACAGAGAACTGCCTTAGCTATACGGGTTTTTTTCCGGTTCCATTCAAAATGCAGAATCATTTTTTCCAAATTTTGAAAGTACGATGTTGGTATTTTGATAGGAATGGCATTGAATAGGTAGATTGCTTTGGGAAGTATAGACATTTTAACAATGTTGATTCTTCCCATCCATGAGCATGGTATGTTCTTCCATTTGTTAATATCCTCTGCTATTTCCTTTCTGAGGATTTCATAGTTTTCTTTATAGAGGTCCTTCACCTCCTTTGTTAGGTATATTCCTAGGTATTTCATTTTCTTTGAGACTATGGTGAAGGGAGTTGTGTCCTTAATTAGCTTCTCATCTTGACTGTTATTGGTGTACACAAAGGCTACTGACTTGTGGACATTGATTTTATATCCTGAAACATTACTGTATTTTTTGATGACTTCTAGGAGTCTTGTGGTTGAGTCTTTGGGGTTCTCTAAGTATAAGATCATGTCATCAGCAAAGAGGGAGAGTTTAACCTCCTCTGCTCCCATTTGGATTCGCTTTATTTCCTTGTCTTGCCTAATTGTATTGGCTAGAACTTCCAGCACTACGTTGAATAGTAAAGGTGACAGAGGACAACCTTGTCTGGTTCCAGTTCTAAGAGGAAAAGCTTTCAGTTTTACTCCATTCAGTAAAATATTGGCTGTGGGTTTGTCATAGATAGCTTCAATCAGTTTTAGAAATGTGCCACCTATGCCTATACTCTTCAGTGTTCTAATTAGAAAAGGATGCTGGATTTTATCAAATGCTTTTTCTGCATCTATTGAGAGGATCATGTGATCTTTATTTTTGCCTCTGTTAATATGGTGGATAACCTTTATAGACTTGCGTATGTTAAACCAGCCTTGCATCCCTGGGATGAAGCCTACTTGATCATGATGAATGACTTTTCTGATGATAAGCTGTAATCTATTGGCTAGGATTTTGTTGAGAATTTTTGCTTCTATGTTCATGAGTGAGATTGGTCTGAAATTCTCCTTTTTGTTTGGGTCTTTTCCTGGTTTTGGTATCAGGGTGATGTTTGCTTCATAGAATGTGTTGGGGAAGATTCCTTCTTCCTCAATTTTTTGGAATAATTTCTGCAGTACAGGAATAAGCTCTTCCTTGAAGGTTTAATAGAATTCTGGAGTGAAGCCATCTGGACCAGGGCATTTTTTGGTTGGAAGATTTTTTATTGTTTCTTTGATCTCAGTGCTTAAAATTGGTCTGTTCAGGAGCTCTATTTCTTCCTGGCTGAGTCTAGGGAGAGGGTGTGACTCCAAATATTGATCCATTTCTTTTACATTGTCAAATTTCTGGGCATAGAGTTTCTGGTGGTATTCAGAGATGATCTCTTGTATCTCTGTGGGATCAGTTGTTATTTCCCCTTTATCATTTCTGATTGAGGTTACTAGAGATTTTACTTTTCTATTCCTCGTTAGTCTGGCCAATGGTTTATCTATTTTATTTGGTTTTTCAAAAAACCAACTCCTTGTTTCATTAATTTTCTGAATGATTCTTTTGTTTTCAATTTCATTGATCTCTGATTTGATTTTGGATATTTCTTTTCTTCTACTGAGTTTAGGCGTAGATTGTTCTTCTTTTTCCAATTCCATGAGATCTCTTGTGAGATTGTTGATGTGCTCTCTTTCTGTTTTGCAAATGTAGGCATCTAAAGCGATGAATTTTCCTCTCAAAACTGCTTTTGCAGTATCCCACAGGTTTTGGTAGCTTGTGTCTTCATTGTTGTTATGCTCAAGGAAGTTAATGATTTCCTGTTTTATTTCTTCCTTCACCCATCTGTTATTCAACAGAAGATTGTTTAGTTTCCCTGCCTTTGGGTGGGGTCGAGCATTTTTGTTAGAGTTGAGTTCCACCTTTAGTGCCTTATGATCTGAGAAGATACAAGGTAAAATTTCAATTCTTTTGATTCTGTTGATATTTGTTTTGTGTCCCAGGATATGATCAATTTTGGAGAATGTTCCATGGGGTGATGAGAAGAATGTATATTCTTTATCTTTGGGGTTGAGTGTTCTATATGTGTCTATCAAGCACAGTTGCTCTAGGGTATCATTTAAATCTTTTATATCTTTGTTTAATTTCTGTTTAGAGGCTCTGTCCAGCTCTGTAAGAGGAGTGTTAAGGTGCCCTGTTATGATGGTATTATCAGATATCATATTGCTCAGACTGAGTAAGGTCTGTTTCAAGAATCTGGGAGCATTTAAATTGGGTGCATAAATATTTAGAATTGAAATGTCTTCTTGTTGTATTTTTCCCTTGACCAATATAAAGTGACCATCTTTGTCTTTTTTGACTTTAGTTGCTTTAAATCCACATGTATCTGAAAATAAGATTGCAACTCCTCTTTTCTTCTAAATTCCATTTGCCTAAAAAATTGTCTTCCAACTCTTGACGCGGAGCTTTAATTTGTCTTTTGAAGCCAGGTGTGTTTCTTGCAGACAGCAAATGGATGGCTTGTGTTTTTTAATCCAGTCAACCAATCTATGTCTCTTCAGTGGGGAATTCAAGCCATTAACATTTATTGAGATAATTGATAAGTGTGGTAGTATTCTATTCGTCTTATTTTGTGAGAGTCCATTGCTTAATTTTATCTTTTGCATCAGTGTGGAGGTTAGGTTCTGTCCTTTAATTTCTGAGTTCTTACTTTGCTGCTGATCCATTGTGGTGGTCAGTGTGCAGAACAGATTGAAGTATTTCCTGTAGAGCTGGTCTTGTTGTGGCGAATTTCCTCAATGTTTGTATATCCGTAAATGATTTGATTTCTCCGTCAATTTTGAAGCTTAGCTTAGCAGGGTACAGAATTCTGGGCTGAAAATTGTTCTGTTTAAGTAGATTAAAGGTAGATGACCATTTTCTTCTTGCTTGGAAAGTGTCATTAGAGAAGTCTGCGGTCAATGTGATGGATTTGCCCCTGTAGGTCAACTGGCGCTTACTCCTGGCAGCTTGCAGAATCTTTTCTTTTGTCTTGACTTTGGACAGGTTCATCACAATGTGTCTTGGAGAAGCTAGGTTAGAGTCGAGGTGACCTGGGGTCCAATAGCCCTCTGAAAGCAGTGTGTCAGAATCTTTGGTGATATTTGGGAAATTTTCTTTTATAATATTCTCTAGTATGGCTTCCATTCCTCTGGGGCATTCTTCTTCCCCTTCTGGAATTCCTATAACTCGTATGTTGGAACGCTTCATAAAGTCCCATAATTCTGACAGTGAACGTTCTGCTTTCTCTCTCTTCTTTTCTGCCTCTTTTACTATCTGAGTTATCTCAAGAACTTTGTCTTCTACCTCTGAAATTCTTTCTTCTGCATGGTCTAACCTGTTGCTGATACTTTCCATTGCATCTTTAAGTTCCCTGATTGACTGTTTCATTTCCTTCAGCTCTGCTATATCCTTTTTATATTCTTCATATCGTTCATCTCTTTATTGATTCTGTTTTTGGATTTCTTTTTGGTTATTTTCCACTTTATTAGCAGTTTCCTTCATTGTTTCCATCATTTCTTTCATCGTTTTCAACATGTGTATTCTAAATTCCCTTTCTGTCATTCCTAACATTTCTGTATAGGTGGAATCCTCTGCAGTAGCTTCCTCATGGTCCCTTGGCGGGGTTGTTCTGGACTGGTTCTTCATGTTGCCTGGAGTTTTCTGCTGATTCTTCCTCATGTGTGATTTCTTTTATCTGTTTCCTTGCCCTAATTTTCCTTTCACTTCCTCTTGCTCTTTAAGCTCTCGTGCCTGTGGAAGTTGCGGGCGGGTTTAGATGGATTGAACACACGCAACCACTTGCCGGTTTTCCACTGTTTTAGTCCTCCTCTTGGGGTCCAGAAGTCTCTCGCTGACTCCCTGTATCCTCTCAGGGGTGATGATAGGCAGATCCCACCAGCCAGAGATGCCTGGAGTCCTATATCCCCAGACTCATGGTCCCAGATGCAAGGAACCTGTTACTCGGCTGCCTTCTTGCCGAGTCATCCTATACCACAATTTATTAATCTATTCGTGGATCGATGGGCACCTGGGCTTCTTCCATGACTTAGCAATTATGAATTGGGCTACAATAAACATTCTGGTACAAATATCTTTGTTATGATGTGATTTTTGGTCTTCTGGGTATATGCCCAGTAGAGGAATTACAGGATTGAATGGCAGATCTATTTTTAGATCTCTAAGTGTTCTCCATATCTCTTTCCAAAAGGAATGTATTAATTTGCATTCCCACCAGCAGTGCAAAAGTGTTCCCTTTTCTCCACATCTGCGCCAACATCTCTGGTCTTGGGATTTTGTGATATAGGCTAGTCTCACTGGAGTTAGATGGTATCTCAAAGTAGTTTTGATTTGCATTTCTCTGATGATTAAAGGTGATGAGCATTTTTTCATATGTCTGAAGGCCGCACGCCTGTCTTCTTCAGAGAAGTTTCTCTTCAAATCCCTTGCCCAGTCTGCTATGGGATCCCTTGTTCTATTCTTGCTAAAACGTTTGAGTTCTCTGTGGATTCTGGTTATTTAACCTTTGTCGGAGACATAACCTGCAAATATCTTCTCCCATTCTGAGGGTTGTTTGCATGCTTTACTTACTGTGTTCTTGGCTGTGCAGAAGCTTTTTAGTTTGATCAAGTCCCAGTAGTGTATTTTTGAAGCTGCTTCAATTACCCGGGGGGTGCGCCTCATAAAATACTCGCCCATCCCGATTTCTTCAAGGGTTTTCCATGCACTCTCCTCTAGTATATTTATAGTTTCATGTCTTAAGTTTAAATCTTTGATCTAGTGAGAGTCCATCTTGGTTAATGGTGAAAGGCGTGGGTCCACTTTCAGTCTTTTACAGGTTGCCAGCCAAGTCACCCAGCACCATTTGTTAAATAGGGAATCTTTTCCCCACTGAATGTTTTTAATTGGCTTGTCAAAGATTAAATAATGGTAAGTAACTGGATTCATCTCTTTTTTTTTTGTAGAGACAGATTCTCACTACTTTATGGCCCTTGGTAGAGTGCCTTGGCATCAAACAGCTCACAGCAACCTCCAACTCCTGGGCTTAAGTGATCCTCCTGCCTCAGCCTCCTGAGTAGCTGGGACTACAGGCGCCCGCCACAACGCCCGGCTATTTTTTGGTTGCAGTTTGGCCGGGGCCAGATTTGAACCTGCCACCCTCGGCATATGGGGCCGGCGCCCTACCGACTGAGCCACAGGCGCCGCCCGGATTCATCTCTTGATTCTCTGTTCTATTCCAGACATCTACCTCTCTGTTTTTGTGCGAATACCATGCTGTTTTGATCACTATTGATTTTTAGTATAGTCTGAGATCTGGTAGCATAATTCCTCCTGCTTTGTTTTTATTTCTGAGTAATGTCTTGGCTATTCGAGATTTTTTCTGATTCCATATAAAAAGAAGTATTGTTTTTTCAAGATCTTTAAAGTATGACACTGGAGCTTTAATAGGGATTTCATTGAAATTATATATTGCTTTGGGTAGTATAGACATTTTAACTATGTTGATTCTTCCTAGCCATGAGCATGGTATGTTTTTCCATTTGTTAATATTTTTAGCTATTTCTTTTCTTAGAGTTTCACAGTTCTCTTTATAGAGATCTTTCACGTCCTTTGTTAGATAAATTCCCAAATATTTCATCTTCTTTGGCACTACTGTGAATGGGATAGAGTCCTTAACTGTTTTTTCAATTTGACTGTTGTTGGTATATGTAAAGGCTACCGATTTATGAATGTTGATTTTGTAACCTGAGACCCTGCTGTATTCCTTGATCACTTCTAAGAGTTTTGTAGTAGAGTCCCTAGTGTTTTCCAGATATACTATCATATCATCCACAAAGAATGAAAGTTTGATCTCTTCTGACCCTATATGGATACCCTTGATCGCCTTTTCTTCCCTAATTGCAGTGGCTAAAACTTCCATTACAATGTTAAAAAGCAATGGAGAGAATGGGCAGCCTTGTCTGGTTCCTGATCTGAGTGGAAATGATTCCAATTTAACTCCATTCAATATGATATTGGCTGTGGGTCTGCTGTAGATGGTCTCTATCAGTTTAAGAAATGTCCCTTCTATACCGATTTTCTTAAGTGTTCGGACTATGAAGGGATGCTGGATATTATCAAAAGCTTTTTCTGCATCGATTGAGAGAATCATACGGTCTTTGTTTTTTATTTTGTTTATGTGCTGGATTACATTTATAGATTTACGTATATTGAACCAGCCTTGAGACCCTGGGATAAAACCAACTTGGTCATGATGTATAATTTGTTTGATGTGTTGCTGGATTCCATTTGTTAGGATCTTGTTGAATATTTTTGCATCTATATTCATTAGTGATATCGGTTTATAATTTTCTTTTCTTGTTGGGTCTTTCCCTGGTTTGGAGATCAGGGTGATGTTGACTTCATAGAATTTGTTGGGTAGTCTTCCTTCTTTTTCTACCTTTTGGAACAAGTTAAGTAATATAGGTACTAATTCCTCTTTAAAGGTTTGGTAGAATTCAGACGTGAAAGCATCTGGTCCCGGGCTTTTCTTTTTAGGGAGGTTTTGTATGGTTGATGCTATTTTCGAACTTGATATGGGCCTGTTCAACATTTCCACTTGATTCTGGCTAAGTCTTGGAAGGTGATGTTTTTCCAAGTATTGGTCAATTTCCTTCAGATTTTCGTATTTCTGAGAATAAAGTTTCTTGTAATATTCATTAAGGATTTTTTGGATGTCTGAGGAGTCTGTTGTTATTTCGTCTTTCTTGTTTCTGATTGATGAGATTAGAAATTTTACTCCTTTTTTCCTCATTAGGTTGGCCAAAGGTTTATCTGTTTTATTGACTTTTTGAAAAACCAGCTTTTTGATTTATTGATCTGTTGTATTATTCTTTTGTTTTCAACTTCATTTAATTCTGCTCTAATTTTGGATATTTCTTTTCTTCTACTGGGTTTGGGGTTGGAATATTCTTCCTTTTCCAGTTGCTTGAGTTGTCCCATTAAGTTGTTAACTTCCTCTCTTTCTGTTCTCTTGAGGAAGGCTTGCAGTGCTATAAATTTCCCTCTTAGATCTGCCTTTGCGGTGTCCCAGAGGTTCTGATAGTTCGTGTCTTCATTGTTGTTTTGTTTCAAAAACTTGGCGATTTCTTTCTTAATCTCATCTCTGACCCAGCTATCATTCAGCATAATGTTATTTAACTTCCATGTTTTTGTATGAGTATGCACATTCCTGTTGTTACTCAGCTCAAGTTTTATTCCATGGTGTTCCGAGAAGATGCATGTAATAATTTCTATTCCTTTAAATTTACTGAGGATAGAGTTGTGACCTAAGATGTGATTGATTTTGGAATAAGTTCCATGGGCTGATGAGAAGTATGTGTATTCAGTTTTGTTGGGATGAAATGTTCTGTAGATGTCTGTTAAATCCAAATGTTGGATGGTTACGTTTAAATCTAAGATTTCTTTGTTCAGCTTCTTGTTGGAGGATCGATCCAACACTGCCAAAGGAGTGTTGAAATATCCGACGATTATGGAGCTGGAGGAAATCAAGTTGCTCATATCTGTTAGAGTTTCTCTTATAAATTGATGTGCATTCTGGTTGGGTGCATAGATATTAATAATTGAGATCTCATCATATTGAGTATTACCCTTAACAAATATGAAGTGACCATTCTTGTCCTTTCTTACTTTTGTTGGTTTAAAGCCTATTGTATCTGCAAATAAAATTGCAACACCTGCTTTTTTCTGATTACCATTTGCCTGAAATATGGATGACCATCCTTTCACCCTGAGTCTGTATTTGTCTTTTAAGGTAAGATGTGACTCTTGTATGCAACAGATATCTGGCCTGAGTTTTTGTATCCAGTCAGCCAACCTATGCCTCTTTAGAGGACAGTTTAAGCCGTTCACATTAATGGAGAATATTGATAAGTGTGGTGAAGTTTTGGGTATCGAGTTTTTCAAAAGTCCAGTGGGCATTTTTAATCCTTTCACCAGTGTGGATATTGGAGTTTGATCCAAAGTTTCTGAATAAGTTTACTTTTGTGGTATAGGATTGGGTTGGTCATTATGGAGTATAGGTCTGAGAATATCCTGAAGAGCTGGTTTTGTTATGGCAAATTTCTTCAACATATGAATGTCATTAAAGTATTTAATTTCTCCATCATAAATGAAACTCAGTTTAGCTGGATACAAGATCCGGGTTTGAAAGTTATTTTGCTTTAGGAGATTAAAAGTCAGTGACCACCCTCTTCTGGCTTGAAAAGTTTCAGCAGAGAGATCTGCAGTCATTCTAATATTCTTGCCTTTGAAGGTAATGGCTTTCTTTCTCCTGGCAGCTTTGAGGATTTTCTCCTTCATATTAACTTTAGTGAAGTTAATTATGATATGACTTGGGGATGTCTCATTGGGGTTGAGTCATGCTGGGTTTCTGAAGCTGTCTGCCATCTGGATTTCAGAATCTCTAGGCATGTTTGGAAAATTCTCTTTCATAATTTCATGCAGAAGGGCCTCTGTGCCCAGCGAGGCCACTTCATCTGTTTCTGGAACTCCTATGATTCGGATATTTGCCTTCTTCGAATTATCCCAGAGCTCTCTGAGAGAATGATCCATTTTTGCTCTACATTTCTCTTCCTCTTTGAGAGTTTGGGAGCATTCAAAGGCTTTATCTTCGATGTCAGAAATCCTTTCTTCTGCTTGCTCCATTCTGTTGCTGAGGGATTCTACTGTATTTTTCATATCTTTGAGGGCTGCAAATTCTTGCTTCAGTGTGTCTAAATCTTTGGTGGTTTTTTCTTTAAATTTGTTAAATTCTTGAGACAACTTTTGAATTTCTCCTCAAATTCCTAATTCCACTTTGTTAATCTTGTCTGCAATCCAAATTCTGAATTCAATTTCTGACATCTCAGCCAGTTGTTTATGAATGGGATCTTCAATTGCATCTGCCATATATTTCCTTGGGGGGGGTTGATCTATTCTGGTTATTCATGTTACCAGAGTTTTTCCACTGATTCCGCCCCATGGTTGTTTTACTCCCTCTGATTTTTCCCCCTGGGGCTTTGTCGAGGGCCTGTACAGTGTTGTGGCCTGAGAAACTGGGGCCCTGTCTGGTGTGGTGGGGCTAAGTGGTTCTGTCTTGTTTTCAGCTGGTTTCTTTTCCACTCTAGTGAAACAGATACTCTGGATTGAAGTCTCAGCTGTGGAGAAATATCAGCAATTAAGTCACCCCATCCCCCACCGGCAAACAATTTGAAAAGAAAAATCAAACCTTCCTACCACCATGCACCCAGGGCACCACCTGATTTGTCCTCAGGTGATTGGTTCAGTTCAAAAAATCCAAATCAATTGTCTCAGTCTGCACCTGTCTCAGGTGAGAGAGTTTAAGAGGTCTCTGGGAACTGGATCACAGGGGTCTTGTGACTACTCTGGTGTGGCTTGCTCCAGTGCTGCGTGGAGTCAGGAGGAGCCACCCAGCCAATAGATCATTCTGGGAAGGTTGATGCCTCCTTCCCCACCTTATACCACTGTCGCACCCAGTCATTTATAGCCCTGCAGTTGGCTGACCCAGTTGCCTGTAGTGAATTGGTACTCCAGGAGTTTGCACCTGCCTGAATCACAAGGAAGTCTTCCAGGCCGCTGTGCTCTGCCTCTCTCTAGCAGGAGGAGGTGAGGCCTGACAACCTCGGGCGTTTGATGAAGGTTGGGGGTTTTCTCTCAGGTCCAGTCTTGCCCCGATTAATGTTTCTGACAGAACAGAACAGAACAACTCTGCGGTTCCCCTGTAGAAGAGAAGCTGAATTGAGTTCCAAATCAGCTTGTCTTTGCTCTTGTATTGTCTATAGGCTGACGATCCCCTGAGGGCCAGATGTGTCTTAGGTTTAGTAAAGCGGACCTCTGGGTCAGCCCGCCATGGGAGTTTCCCCCAGTTTGCAAGCTGGACTAGCCTCAGGCAAATCCTATACTCAGAGTCTCTGGTTGCCCAGGGATACAGGGGGTGTGGCTTCAGAATATTCCGTAGTAAGCCGTATTGCTAGCAAAAGAGGGCTGCTGTTTTATGGCTCAGGCAACTGCTGCTCCGGTGTAGCTCCCTTCTGGCCAACCATCCTCTCTCCGCTCCCATACCCCAGAGTCTGCACCGACCGGCTGCAGCCCATCACTGTCTATACCCCTTAAGCAATCACCCAAGTGTCTGGACCCCTGGGGACAGGCCTCCAGACCTTGGAGCGAGAGCAGAGGGGAGTGCGGAGAGCACTGGGAGCCTGGGGTTGTGGGCAGAGAACACACACCTCTTTACACAGTTTTCTGCCTGGCCATATTGTCACCAAAAGACGGCTGTCACTCTGTGCCTCAGGGAACTGCCACTCTGGTGTGGTCCCCTCTCTGCCGACCGGGACTGGCTTCCAGACCTCAGTGTGAGTAAAGGGGAGTGCTGGAAGCTCAGAATTCCAGGTAGAGACTATATACAGTTTATACAGTTTTATACCTGGCAGGAGGATGCCGTGGCACCCTATTAGGGGAGATAGGTACCGTTTTTAGAGGATCTCTCCCGTGGAGTGTAGTGGGAGGACCTTTGAACTCTGCCCGATTGTTTGTGGGGCACTCTGAGCCATTCTCATGGGGGAGGGGACTCCCGTCCATTTGGTGATGGATTTTGTACCTTTTGTTTGTATCCTTGTGGTCGCAGCTCACCTCAGCGGGGTTGACGTGCGTTCTTCAACCTTCTCTCTTAGTGCAGCTCAAATCCACCAGGTTACTTGCTGAATTTTTGTCTTTTAACTTTCCTACTGGATGGGAGCCTCTGTGGAAAGCTGGCTTCAGTCAGACATCTTGTCTCCTCCCTTTGTTTTTCTTTTTTTCCTTTCCTTCATCCCTTCCCTCCTTCTCTGTCTGCTCTCCCCTTCCAGAATCATTTCTTTAGGCCAAAATGTTCTGTCCCCAACAGCCTCTTAAAACAGGAAGAACCTTAAGCTCCTCTTAGCTTTCTTTCTTTCTTTCTTTGGCTGGGGCTGGGTTTGAACCCACCACCTCTGGCATATGGGGCCAGCACTCTACTCCTTTGAGCCACAGGCTCCACCCCTCTTAGCTTTCTTTTTCAATGAGTTGAACTCATCTAGGCTGGTCCCATTCCCATCATGGGGAGACACTCTGTTCCAGTTTTTCAGTCTAATACCAGGTGTGTACTGTGCACTTCCTGTGCATCCATTGCTCACTTAGACAGAGGATAGACTAGGATGCTCTGTTGGAACAATCTCAAGTCCAAGTTTACCACGTGATACTTCTACTTACCAGATTTATAGACAGGAATACAGGAAGCAGAGCAAATAATAGTATTTGGTCATCAAACATCCTTTTTCTCTTCATGGTCATTAGGAAGAAAGTCACCTAAAGAAAAATCTGTGTATTTGTTTATACATGTATGAGCAGATACACCAAGCTTCTGCTCTCCTTTGCAGTAGATAGCATTGAGTGACAGGCTGACATTCTGTTACTGGGACTTTAAGTTACAAAAGAACGGTGAACTTGCACATGTAGAACATCAATTGGTGATATTTGGGCCTTTAAATTGTTAATACTTGGGCTTTGACAAAGAACACTGGATCGGTGTTCTCAAATATTGTCACTTTTTTGTTTGGAATTCCATCCAGGGAAGAGAGAGAACTGTGGAGATGTGGATCATTCAGCTTCCAGAGTGTCTGAGTCAAACCTGTCACAGGGTGTCAATTTCCTTCTAGATTATTCCCTCCATAAGCCCTGAACACGAGTGTGGGTTTCAGAGACCAATACTGAGATCAACTACAGGGGAAAAAAAGCTGCATTTTTAATGAAAAAGCAGGAGCAAAAAGAATTAAAATATCTTCCTGTATCAGCAATATGTTATTCTGATGGATGGAGATGGAAAAAAAAAGAAAAAAAAAATGGAAAAAGAGATTAAAGCAGCTTATGTTTGTAAACAAACTGTTGTCAGGAATTGAGCTTGGTCAGTTATGTGGGAGCAGAATTCGTTTTAAAAATACACGGTTTTTCCAGAGTATGGTGCCCCATAATCTCATTAATGTACACAGCTATGATTTAATAATAAAAAAAAAGAGAGAGAAAAAAATAAAAAAAATAAAAATACATGGCTTTTGTTGTCAAGTCGGAGAGGAGCAATGGAAAAAGGAGAAAGAAACTCAAAGTCTGGGTGTTGATTGAACTAGAGCAAGAGGGAAATTTTCATAAGCCATGGACTGAAAACGTTCAAACCACAGATGAATGGGAGAGAATTGCACTTATATTTAACTGTTTTCAAAGGAAGAGGTAGAGATGAAGGAGATGACTTCATTGTTACTGGATTGTAAACTGAATTTCTCCCCTAAATTTTAGTGGCATTAGGCAGTACACTCTCCCAGTACATTCTGGGTGAACCAGAATGTTTTCTCCAGAGGAAGACAGCTAGAGGCACGTCTGTCAATCATAGTGGTAAGTGGGAAGACACCCTAACACCTGGGAACAGGTGCACGGGGAGGGTCAGATTATCAAGGTGAATATCAGCATAGCGTACTTTACCAAGGAAACAGGTAAGTTATGTTCCACAAAGGAACATGGCTGGGAAATGTATGGAGTGGATGGGTCTAGGGAGGCAGCATCCTAAATTTCAACCAGAAGATTAATGAGATTCAAACTAGGCCTGGATTTGCTGCAGACTGCTGGGAATAGACCTGGGTGGCAGCTACATTTCCTTTTAGCAGATCTGGAACAGACTGAATTGGTAGCTCTTGGTCTGGAGATAAGAATCGGGAGTCATGTATGCCCGGCCTAAGAGCAAAGAGAAAGGAAGGAAGATAGAATGATGATTAAGAACAAACAGAATCGTCTTAGAAAGTAGGTTAAAATTTTTTAGACTTTACTCAGTCTGCTGAGAATGGAGAAAAGGAAAACAGCAGAACCGCAGTTCTCAGAGACTTAGCCCTCCAAGACAGAATCACCCAGAAAGAAAGATGTCCGGAACATTCGAAGGTTAAGGGATGGGAATTTTTAGGGCAGGCACAGAGTCTAGGCCATGTTGATTCTTACTGGCCTTCAGAGGTACACATGCTTTTTGGAAGTTCATGAATTTGCTAAAGGTGATTTTAAATGGAGAGGAACATAGGGCATGAGGAAAACCTCCCATAGGAGATAAGCTGCCCCTGTCTACGTAACTCCAGAACGAGAGTAAGGTCAGTGTCACAAAAATAAAACATGCTTGGAATGTCGGTGGGGATGGAGGAGTTGCTTGCTATAAAGGTTACAAATGTGGGGAAACCTCCTCACAAGAGACTGTGATACTAGACAGAACCCACACATTTCAGTTTAAAGTTACAGAAAATGCAGTTTGAAGTGGATGAAATTTCAGAGGGCCAGACCCCAAAGGACAGTGTCTAACTGAAATTGTCTAAATCTTTAAGGAGTCAGGACAGTCCCATAGTGTACTCCTAGGGAGGCTGTGTGATGGATTTTTTTTTGTTTGTTTGTTTTTGTTGTTCTTTTAAGAAATGAGAAAGTCGAAATTAACCTATCCAAAGAAGATTTTATTCTGCTGGTTTTATTTTATTTTTCAGATTAACGTGAAGGTACAAATGTTTAGGTTCATTTTTTTGCTGGTTTTAAATGATGATGCTGGGACAGACAGAATGGCATCCCAGCAGAAATGAAATGAAACATATTTTCTCCTTTATCTCAGTCTACACTGAATGTTCTTTCTGTTTGTGGCTGGTGATAGCACAGAGAGCACAGATCACACTCTGAATCTGGAAACATTGTTTGGCTGCAGTAGCTGCCCTAGTGTTATCTGCATATTGTTAGTGTTGTTAATATGAATTTGGTGCTGTTATATTCTTTTTTTCTTTTTGAGACAGAGCCTCAAGCTGTTGCCCTGGGTAGAGTGCCTTGGCATCACAGCTCACAGCAACCTCCAATTCATGGAGGCAATTCTCTTGACTCTGCCTCCCAAGTAGCTGGGACTACAGGTGCCCACCACCACAATGCCTGGCTCTTTTTTGGTTGCAGCCGTCATTGTTGTTTGGCGGGCCCAGTCTGGATTTGAACCCGCCAGCTCAGGTGTACGTGGCTGGCGCCTTAGCCGCTTGAGCCACAGGCGCCGAGCCGGTGCTGTTACATTCTTATGTGTCCCTTCCAGCTGATTAGGAAAATAAAAAACTCGGGAGCTGCACAAATTCAGGTTTGGAGGGTGCTGAAAACTGTAACCATTCATCATAGATGGACCAGGAGGCTGCTTTTGCTGGAGAAGAGACTGCTTCAGAGTAAGACACAGTCTGGCTGAGGAAGAACAGAGTGAGGAAGTAGGAGGCATGTTCAGTGCAAGGCTGCTGTGGGCAATTACAGGTTGAGCATCCCTGATCTGAAAATCTGAAATATGAAATGCTCTGAAATCCAAAATTTTGGGAACGCTGGTGAGATGCCACAAATGGAAAGTTCCACACTTGAATTTTGTGTGCGCAACTTTGTTTCATGCCCCGAATTATTAAACATAGGGTACAAGAAGACCTTCAGGCTGTGTGTATAAGGTGTTTTATGAAACACAACTGAGTTTTGTGTTTAGATTCGGGTCCCATCCTCAAGATAGCTCATTATGTATATACAAATGTTCCAAAATTCAAAAAAGAAAATTAAAATTCAAAACTGGGCTCAAGCATTTCAGAAAAGGGACATTGAGTCTGTGCCACACAACTTCCCTAGGAGTGCCATTTGAGACTGCCCTGAATCCTCAGAGGATTTAGACAATTGCAGGGAGTCTAAACCTGTACCATGAACTTAATGGCTTAACCTGGCACAAATGTATTCTCTTACGGTTCTACAAGTCCCAAATGGCTTATAACAAGATTTTGGTAGGTTTGTTACATTCTGGAGGTTTTAGGGGAGAGTCCACCCACATCCCCTTCTTTGTTCGTGGCCTTTCCTTTAATTTCAAAGCCGGCAGTATTGGGCCAGCTCCTCATCAAACTGTCATCTCTCTGGCCCTGGCTGCTTCTTCTAATACCCTTATTGTTACATTGGCCCCTGGAGATAGTAATTTTCAGGTTAGAACAATTTTAAGGTGAGCAGATTAGTAACTTTAATTCTGTCTATAACCTTAATTCCTCTTTGGTGTGTAAGGTAACATTTTCACAGGTTCCAAGATTAGGATATGGATATTTGGGTGGAGGAGAATTCATTGTCCTGACACAGGGAGTAAGGCGCTTTGACTTCCATTCTTCAGGCTTGAATTTACGAGGCATAGAGGATTTTATTTTTTATTTTACTCCCTATCTTGCAATGAATACCAGGAAGATTTTCACTCAAACCTAGGGCATTTTATCTTACTGTTCATTGTATCTCTCCTTAAGCAATATTTGGATAAATATGGCTGGGAATGATTTGAATTGAGAAATAGAATAGGTGATACGTTTTTAGCCTAGGACACAGGCTGTGATGCTAATTTAACTAATGTCCTGATCTGTCTCTTCAAGGATCTCTGGGGACAACAGCTGAACTGTCCGTGGCACAGGAAGGGCAGTTGTTGGTTTGTGTTCTGGAGTGGAAGCAGGATACTTCTGTGCACAGTGGACTTCTTCCTTGGGTAAAGCAGTGCCTCCAATTAACTTAAGTTGTGGCCTTTGAACCCAGTGGGTTAAGAGGGAACAAAGGTCGGGAAGAGGAGGGAGAAACACTTCACCTTTGCTTCCTATGCCAAAGAAGTCTCTGCTCTCTTCTTCATGAGTGGGAAATACTGCGGTAAACAATTTCAGACTTTCTTTCTAATAGTTTTCTTGGGTGCCTACTAATACAGTTGTCAAGAGTCAGGGTTCTCTCTCTCTGCTTGCCTCACGTGAATCCCTTTCTGTCTCAATATGATAGAACTACACTTACCTACGGTTCCATTGCTGTTTTTTAGCTTGTGACTGCTGGGTGGGAAAACCTGAAAAGCCTGCTTGCAGCTCCCAGTGAAAGCCGGGAGGGTAGGTGGGGAGGCTAGGAGGGGAGGGTAGCTTCCATTTGTTTCCAGGCCCGAGAGGTATTTCTAAGCCAATTTTAGCGAGAAATCCTAAAGAAGTGGTTCTTACACAATTTATAAGATTAATAAAGCTGTTATGTTGATCTTCATTAGTTATTAGTTCTCTGAAATTATATCCACATGTTAAACTCAGTAGGGTAGAGGAGTGAGACTTTGGTACCTCCAAACTTAAAAACATACTAGGACAGAAATAGAAATCCTTAGAAGCAAAAGGATAAAGATGATGTTAAAGCACTTCTCTCATTCTCCCAAATCTGTGACCTAGATTATTATCCATAGCTTTAGAAACACATATGCACTTATACGGAGTCTTAACCCACAATGCTGGGGTCTTCATCATTACCGTCTTCATTGACGCAGATGGCAGCAAAGTGTTGCCTACACATTTAGAATAATGTTTAAATAATTCCTGTAGAAAAAAAAAATAGAAAAACCAATCAGCATCATCAATTCTTTGAGGAGCTACAAGGGGAGCTGGGGAACTGGGGATTATTTAGTAGACAGTGTCTTCGAGAAGTTAATTTGCAATCTAAGAAGATGAAAAGTTTTTCAAATTGAAAAATAGAGCCTTTTATACGAAAATCTCATCAATGTCATTGGAATACATTTTTGAAACATAACATTGTTTTTATTTTCTTTTATAAGAACTTATGTTTTACTATTGATACTGACCAGCGTTCATTCCCTCTTCCACTCAGATGACCTCCCCAGCTATTTTGGGGCCTCTCAGAATCGCCCCTCTATTTTGCTTTTGTTTGATTTCTTTCCCGAGTACAGGCTTCTTACACCACCTTGAGTGTTTTGTTCCCTACTTCCCTTCTTTTGCAAAAGCACATCTCAGTATTCTGGAACATTTGTTACACTTTTGCTGCGTCTGGCCAGGCAACCTTGAAGGCAGGAGATTTGCACGCTCTGAAAAGAGATAGTAAGGAGGAGGAGGGCCGGGTCCTGCTGATTTGCTGAGCGTTTATGTTATTGTCTGAATTCAGTGTATTTTTCAGCTAGTTTTTCCTCCCAATAAAGCAAGATGTTTTGAACTCTGTGAATTCTTTATTTTGTATCTAGTAACAAAGAGAAGAACAGGTACAGGGCATGCTCATAATCCTTTTTCTAGACAAAACTCAGAATCAAAATAAACTGACCTCCCTTCCCGTGTGTCAGGATGACTTTTTTTGTTTTCTTCACAACAGTTTAGAAAGTGAGCACAGAGGGTTTTTTGTGTGTAGTGTTGTTAGGGTCTAAATGCAAAAACTTAGTTTCTGCAACAACTCAACTTTAAAATAATGCATAATCAATACCCTGAAACAAAATATATTTGAAAACTTTCATCATTTGACATCTCCCATTTTTGTTTTTGTTTTGTTTTTTCAATTTGCTTCTTTACTAGCTGTCCAAGTATTTCAATATATTTTTTCTTTTGAAATAGTTTTAAAACATTTGTATAGTAAACAGTAGCTATTACTAGAATAAAGTGGTATTATCTTAGGCAAAAATACGTTATTTTTGAATTGTGATCATTTACAAGTGCTTTGAGTTCATCTTTTCAAGAATCTTATAGTGCCAACAAATCAGGGGTTATTTACCCTTCCTAGGGAGGAATCTAACTTACACACTGTTTCATAACTTTCTCTCTCTTGTTGAATATCTCTCTGGCTTATTCTGACACACATAAACAATTGTGTTATATCAATTGTTGGATATTGCAGCCACCTCAAGGCCATACAGTCAGGGAACGGCAGGTTTGAGACCAGAGCCAAATATTTAGTAACCAAGTACATTGCCATTGGCACTGACTTAACATTTTATTCAAAAGGACTAAAATGGTTTCCATTAGGTGACTAAGAAACATAAGAGATCCTTGACTGGAAAGCTTTTACCATGAAGGAGATTCCCTTTCACAATCTGAAAAGCTTCAAGCTCTAATTTCATTCTTCTGCATGTGGATATCCAGTTTTCCCAATACTATTTATTGAACAGAATATTATTTTCGCTATTGTGTATTTTTAGCACCTTTGTTGAAAATTATTGACTGTATATGCCTGGGTTCTCTGCTTTGTCCCCTTACTAGCAGTTTCCAGTTGTTGTTTTTTTTTTTTTGCCAGTATCAACCTATTTTAATTACTATTACTTTGTAGTATTGCTTGAAATGAGGTAATGTGATATCTCCAGATTATTCCTTTTGGCTCAGGATTGCCTTTGCTATTTGAGTTTTGTGGTTCCATATGAGTCCGGCCTTTTAGAGTACCCATCAGTGGACAGTGGACATTATACCCAATAGATAATTTTTGATCCCTCAATCCTCTCTCCTACTCCACTTCTTAATGTCCGTTACATCACTTTGTGTCCACATATACCCATTGGTTAGGTCTCACTTGTAGGTAAATACAAGTGGTATTTGGTTTTCCCTTCCCAAGACACTTCACTTAGGAAAATTGTCTTCAGTTCCATCACGTTTCTACAAAAGACATTATTTCAGTCCTTTCTATGGCTGAGTAGTACTTTACTGTATATACATCTATACATCTCAAATTTTCTTTATCCACTAATAGCACATTTGCATTCCATTTTTACCTCTCCTGCACCTTAGATGGATCTTAACAATCACCCTCCTTCCTCCCCTTTCTATCCTCCCCCTTAACTTGAACTTAATTGTGTTTTTTCTTCTCTCATATGGGCATGTAGCTGTTTATCTATTGGTTTCATATTAGCATTGGGTACATTGGATGCTTGCTTTTCCATACTTTACTGAGAAAAATGTGCTTCAATTCCATCCAGGTAAATACAAAAGATGTAAAGTCTCCATCTTTTCTTATGGTTGAATAATATTCCACAGTAAACATATACCACAGTTTATTGATCCATTCATATATTGATGGTGAGCTCATGAGTCAGTTCCATGTCTTGGCGATTGTGAATTGAGCTGCAATGAACAGTCAAGTGTAAATGTCCTTGTGGTAAAATGATTTTTTTTCCTTCTGCATAGATACCTAGTAATGGGATTGTGGGATCAATAGAAGGTCTATTTATAGCTCTCTGAGGATTCTTCTTACTTCTTTCCATTCATGCTGTATGTGGTTGCAATCCCACCAACAGTGTAAAAGTCTTTCCTTCTCTCTACAGCCATAGCAGCATCTGCGGCTTTGGGATTTTGTGATGTGGGCTATTGTTACTGGAATGAAGTGATAACTCAGGATGGTTTTGATTTGCATCTCTCTGATTATGAGGGATAAGGAACATTTTTTTTTTCATGTGTTTGTTGGCCATTCATCTGTGTTCTTCAGAGAAGGTTCTGTTCAAGTCTCTTGCCCACTTGTACATGGGATTGTTTGCTCTTTGCTTATTGATTAGTTTGAGTTCTCTGTAGATTCTAGTTATCAGCCCTTTGTCAGATTCATCATTGTGAATATCTTCTCCCATTCTGAAGGTTGTCTGTCTGCTTTAGTTAATGTACCATTAGTTGCACAGAAACTTTTCAGCTTGATCATATCCCATTTATTTATTTTTGGTGTTACTTCAATTGCCAAGGGGGTCTTATTCATAAAATCTTTTCCCAGGTTGATTTTTTCAACAGTTTTTCCCCACACTTCCTTTTAGAATTTTTATCATTTCATGCTGGGAGAACTAATTGGTTAGCCACATGTAGAAGAGTGAAACTGGACCCATACCTCTCACCACTTACAAAAATCGATTCTCTCTGGATAAAAGAAATTTTCAAGAATTTTTATAGTTTCGGGTATTACATTGAAATCTAATCCATTTTGAGTTAATTTCTTTATATGGTAATAGTTAGGGTTCCAATTTTATTCTTGGATATGGCTATGCAATTTCCCAGCACTGTATTGGATAGGGTGTCTATTCACCAGTCTATGTAGGACCCCACATTCTCACTTCTGGATATTTTCACAAAAGATTTAAACTTAGTTTCTCAAAGAAATATCTATACTCTCATAATTATTGTAATTCTATTTGCAATAGCCAAGTTCTGGAATCAACCTAAGTTCCCATCAATAGTTAAAGAAAATATGGTCTATATACATGATAGGATACTATTCAGCCTTAAAATAAAAGGAAATTCTGTAATCTGTGACAACAGAGATGGAACTGGAGAATATTATGCCAAGTGAAATAAGCCAGGCAAAGAAAGATAAATACTGAATGTTCTTATATGTGAAATTTAAAACAATTGTGCTCTTAGAAGAAGCAGAGAGGAGAATGGTGCTTACAGTAGAGGCTGGGGGTGGGAGGACTGTGGAGATGATGGTCAAAGGGTACAAAATTTTAGGAGGAATTTCTTTTTCTTAAGTTCAGTTACACAGTGTGGTGAATATAGTTCATAATCGAGTTTTGTATATTTCAAAATTGCTGAGCGTGTTCTCACCACAAAAAATGTTCAGTATTTGAGGTGATGGATAAGTTAATTAACCTGATTTAATTATTCCACATTGTAGTCATGAATCATAGCAAGGCTTTGTACCCCATAGATTTATGCCATTTTAAATTATCAGTTTATAATTAGAAAAAAAAAAAAAACAGAAAGAAAAGCTTTGAGCTTCCGAGTTGGCTCCCACTTGACAACTATGACCAATTCCCCTGCCCGCCCCTCGCACCCCCCACCATAGCAGGCTGGGAGGATGGAGAGAAAGTGCCAAAGGGGCCTCTGTTGCAGTTTACTGTCTTAGAGCTGTTTATTAATTAATTCAACAAATGTTCATTAAGCACTTTGTCTCAGATACGTTCTAGTTCAGGAGATAAAGGAGTGAACAACACAGACAAATAGCCCGGCCTCCTGGAGCTCCCATTTTCACAATCGCCTTAGTATCTTATTTCTATTCGAGGCCTGTTTTTAGCGCCACTTATCTAAATACTATTGCTATAATAGATGATTCTCATGGAAGAACAATTGTTACCATTTACTGGATCCTTGCAACATGCCAGGCACCATGGAAAGTGGGTCACAGATTATTTAATTTAAACTCATTATTTAATTTAAAATGGCCCTCAAAATTTCACTCGGTAGAATTACTATGTGATAGATCTAGGATTTTAGCATAAGTCTATTTGACTCTGAAATCTATCTTCTTTGCCACTGTCCACACTGGCTTATTTTATGAATTATCTTAGGTTGGAGGTCCAAGAAACTAAAGTGAAAATTAAAGTTTCTTTCCTTTTTTTTTTTTTTTTTTTTTTGTGATTTTTGGCCGGGGCTGGGTTTGAACCCGCCACCTCCGGCATTTGGGACCGGCGCCCCACTCCTTAAGCCACAGGCGCCGCCCATTCTTTCCTTTTTATATTAGATGAATTCAACATAAACTTAGCTTTCAAATAAGAAGGAAAGACATATCTGTCCTTAAGTCCCATTGCGAGGTAGTAAGTTAGAAGCGTAAGCTTCAGGGTGGGCAATGAAGTCTATTTCTTCACTTTTCATCATCATACATGGATCTGTCCCTATTGAAATTCTCGTATGCAGCCCTCATCAGCAATTCCCTTCATTATTTGTATTTTACCAAGAGTACACAGTAGAACGTATTACATTGACTAAAATTCTTGTCAATAGATTTTAATAATCATTGTGTTTATCTTCAATGGAAGTATAAAGTAAGGTTATAGCTTAGGTGTGTTCAAACCATTGGCTGTTATTATAAATACATTGTGGCAAACGAGTTACTAAAGGCTCCCATATCTGCGTATGAGTTTTGCAGCTTTTCCTTACCCTGGGTCTTTGATGATTTCTATAGCCTCTGACTCACATTTTCCTTGTAACTGTCAAGTGTTTGTGTTTTAATATGTAGCATTCCAATTTTCTTCTTTTTCCCGTTCTTTCTTGCTCTTGGTTACCCTGTCTTTCTTCTGCGAATATTCATTGTGGCTACTCCCTGTAACAATGACAGCATTAGGGACTCAAAACTAGGCCCAGACCTCATGATTCTGACCATACAGGAATAATTTTGAAAATAGAAGTGGATTCTAGGTAGTTAGAGAAAGTAAAGAGGGCTACAGATGTGTAAGCAAGTCTACTACAATGGGGAAATTAGCAAAGAAAATTAGGTGGTACTAGTATCTGCTAATTATTGAGAGACTGTCACATGCCACGCAATCCTGGTAAGTGGTTTATATTATGTCAATTAATCCCTACCGCAGCCCTATCTAAAAGGTGACCAGTGCTGCGAGAGGTTAAAAAACCTGCTCATGGTTTCCACGGGTTGTAGGCATCTAGTTGGGCGGAAAGTCCAGGTAATTTTAATTGTAGACAGGGCTGCGATGATTGAGAAGTGATGGAAACACAGACAACTTGGAGAGATGGAGGAAGGCTTCCCAGGGACAGTGCTGCTGAACTGAAGTAAAAATTTCTACTGACATTTCAATCCTGCTCACGTTCCTTGACCGTTTCAGGTGTTACTTGACAACTTCAAATATCACCTGGCTTGATCAGATTAGCTAAACCATCTGGCATTACTCATTATAATTAGTTACCTAACCCCAGAGTGGCAAGATTGCTGTAGATACATAAACATTACATGTCTCCGCACCATTCAGATTCACACACTTTATTACAGCCCTTTTCCTTCTCACCGTCCAAGAATGCTGAGGCTTGATTTAAAAGCTGTCTGGTGCTTCTTGTATTATGTCTCTGATTCTAGGACTGCAACCAAAAGTACATTATATGCAGAAAGATTTCACGATGTTTTCAATCAGGAAAAAGGCATAGCGTGTGAATGAAATGCGCAGCTGTTTGGAAGAAATAGCCAGGTAGCTTGGTCTTTAGCATGAAAGCTTTCATTATGAAGTCAAGAGGAAACAATAATCTATGTTGCATTTACCATGCACACCTATCATGTGCCCAAATATGTGACTAATATTTTTCTCTCTTTTACATGATTTAGAAGTCAGTGCCCCTTCTGAATTGGCATACAGCTAGGCTAGAGGAAGAGAAGCAGGTGTGCCTTCCCGCAGGTGCAAACAGCCCCAAGGCAGGACACAAGCTTGGCAAACAGACAGAGGGGGGATTGCACTTCATGCTTCATGACAGACAGGAACCCCTGGGAAGCAAACGACCACACACGATGGCTCTGCCTGTGCCTGTCACTATGTAGGAAAGAATAGGAGAAGGCTGAGTAGTTTGCATTCAGGTCTCATAGTCTTGTAACACTTGGAAGGGGAAGGTGGGTAGTGAGGAAATTGACTAAGAGTATTAAAGAAAATATAATTATTAAGTGCGACTCAGACTGATTAATTCTAAAGCCTGGCTCATTCTTTCTGATACATAACAACTTCTTTCGGCTCTGAAAGAATTTTCAACCTTGTGGGAGGCATTATCAGCATTCATGAAAAAAGCAGCAAACAGAATCCTCTGTCCCTTGTATACTTTGTACATAAAATAGTTTCTCATCTTTTTTGCCTTTGTTGAATCTCTTTCTTCTACTTGGAGTTCATTTTCTTCTCATCTTTATGTGTTCACATCTTACCTATTTTTCTAGATGTCAATCAAATATCAGTCTCCCCATGAAGCTTATCCTAATTCCTTTTAACATGAAAATAATCTTCATCCTCCACCACTAAAGCACATTCTGTTACTGTTATGGATCTAATTTTGTTTGAATTTATGTCATGGCTATATGTGCATATGCCTTTTTTAAAACCTCCTTAATGGGCTATAAATTCTTGGATGCCAGGATTACATAAAATTTGTCTTTTCATAGCTGCTTCCTTGCGCAGTATAGGAGTTCAAAGGTTTGTTCACTACGTGAATAAGTGAATGGATAAAAGATTTCATGACTTAATAATAATTAAGATTTATCTTCAATAAAATATATCCAAATTACCCATGCCACTGTAAATAATTTCAAAATCTTGATAAGACCATTTAAAAACTGTTAAGAGGCTATAGAAAAAATTACCTAGAGAGGAACAAAAATTTGAACAACAGTAGATGTCTCATCTGAAACCAGGGAACCCAGAAAAAAAGTGACACAAAACATTCAAATGCTGAAAGTAAAAGAAAAAAAACCCTACCAACTTTGGTTTTATAGGTAGCAAAAATATCCTTCAGGAATTAAGGGAAAATGCAAACATTTTCAGATAAAGGAAAGAGATTGGTCGTTAGAAAAAGCTACCCTTCTAGAAAATAAATGATAAAAAAATGAAGCTGGGCCTTCAAGAAAGAAGAAAGAACAAATACATATGTAAACCTAAAGGCAAATATTTGTCTATCCTTTTTTCATGTGAGTTTTTAAAAAGCTATGTTTGATGGTTGAAGCAGAAATTAAACATTATTGCTTAATGTACTTACAGGAAATACCTAAGTCATTAATGTTTTAAAAGTGGGGTGGGTAAAGGACCTGGGACTAAGATTTCTATACTATGTAAAATGGTAACGTTCAAACCAGAGACTTAAGTATATTACATATATGTAACACCTGGCTAACCACTAAAATTACTATTGAAGTGGCATATTAAAAAACACCATCAAAATTAAATTTAAAAAATTCACGTATCTCATAAGAATGCAAGAAAAGGGAGAGAGAAGAACGAAAACAGAATAAGCAGAAGGCACATAATAGAAGAGAAGATTTAGACTTAGCATATCAATAATTACTTTAAATATGAAGAGCCTAAATATACCAATTAAAATGAAGGTCAGTAGAATGTATAAAATATAGGACCCAACTATATGCTGTGTGTAAGAAACTTACTAAAAATGTATATTATATGTAGGATGAAAGTTAAAAAAAAGAAAGGAAAAATATTATCCTGCAAATATCAATTAAAATATATCCAGTTACAACTTTAGAGGTTATAGGTTACAAAGAACATTGATCATCAGGCTTCTTCTTTTCTGTCATTGGGGATTTATTGAGGGTATAAAGAACCAGGTTACCTGGATTGCATTTGTTAGGTAAAGTCCCTCTTATAATGTGTCCCACCCCCAAAAGGTGTGTCACACACCATCACTCCCAGCCCTCTCCCTCCTTCCCTTTCTCTGCTCTCCTCTTCCCAAGGCCCCCCCCGCCCACTATGTATTAGGTTGCTAATTGTCCTCATATCAGAATTGAGTGCATAGGATTCTTGCATCTTCATTCTTGTGATGCTTTCCTAAGAATAATGTGTGCTACTTCCATCCAGGTTACTCCAAAAGATGTAAAGTCTTCATCTTTTTTAATGGCTGAATAGTATTCCATGGTATACATATACCACAGCTTGTTAATCCATTCCTGGGTTGGTGGGCATTTAGGCTGTTTCCACATTTTGGCGATTGTAAATTGAGCTACAATAAACAGTTTAGTGCAAGTGTCCTCCTGGTAAAAGGATGTTTTTCTTCTGGGAAGATGCCCAGTAATGGGATTGCTAGGGATCAAGTGGGAGGTCTAGTTTGAGTTCTTTGAGGGTTCTCCATACTTCCTTCCAAAAAGGTTGCATTAGTTGGAGTCCCACCCAGCAGTATAAAAATATTCCCTTCTCTCCACACCCATACCAGCATCTGCAGTTTTGAGATTTTGTGATGTGGGTCATTCTCACTGGGGTTAGATGACATCTCAGGGTGGTTTTGATTTGCATTTCTCTAATAATTAGGTATGATGAGCATTTTTTCATGTTTGCTAGCCATTCATCTGTCTTCTTTAGAGAAGGTTCTATTCATTTCTCTTGCCCGGTGATATAAGTGTTTGTTGGCTTTTTTTCATGTGGATTAATTTGAGTTCTGTATAGATCCTAGTTACCAAGCTTTTGTCTGATTCAAAATATGCAAATATATTTTCCCATTGTGTAGGTTGTCTATTTGCTTTGGTTGTTGTCTCCTTAGCTGTCAAAAGTTTTTTAGTTTAATTAAGTCCCATTTGTTTAATTTTGTTGTTGTTGCAATTGCCACTGAAGTCTTCTTCATAAAGTCTTTTTCCCCAGGCAAATATTGTCAAATGTTTTTTCTATGCTTTCTTTGAGGATTTTTTATTGTTTCATGTCTGAAATTTAGATCTTTTATCCATCTTGAATCAATTTTAGTGAATGGAGAAAGGTCCAGTCCAGTTTCAGTCTTTTACATGTGGATATCCAGTTCCCCCAGCACCATTTATTGAATAGGGATTCTTTCCCCCATTGTATGTTCTTGTTTGGTTTATGACAGACTAGGTTTCTAAAAGATGTTAGTTTCATCTCCTCATTTTCTATTTGGTTCCAGATGTCTAAGTCTTTCTTTTTGTGCCAATACTGTGCTGTTTTGATCACTATGGCCATGTAGTTTAGCCTAAAGTCTTATAGGCTGATGCTGCTGGCTTTGTTTTTATTACTAAGAATTGCCTTAGCTATGTGGTTTTTTTTTTTTTTTCTGGTTCCATGCAAAACGAAGAATTATTTTTTCCAAGTCTTGAAAGTATGATGTTGATATTTTAATAGGGATGGCATTGAATGGGAAGTATAGACATTTTAACAATGTTGATTCTTCCCGGCCATGAGCATGGTATGTTCTTCCATTTGTTAATATCTTCTGGTATTTCTTTTCTTAGGATTTTATAATTCTCTTTATAGAGGTCCTTCACCTCTTTTGTTAGGTATATTCCTAGGTATTTCATTTTCTTTGAAGCTACTGTAAAGGGGATTGTGCCCTTAATAAGATTCTCATCTTGGCTGTTATTGGTGTATACAAAGGCTACTAATTGGTGGACATTGATTTTATATCCTGAGAAATTACTGTATTTTTTATCACTTCCAGGAGTCTTGTGGTTGAGTGTTTGGGGGATCAAGTGTAAGATCATATCATCAGCAAAGAGGGAGAGTTTGACCTCCTCTGTTCCCATTTGGATGCCTTTTATTTCCTTCTTTTACCTGATTGTATTGGCTAGAACTTCCAGGACTATGTCGAACAGTAGTGGTGATATAGGACAACCTTGTCTCTATTTCCACTGAAAGTGGAAAAGCTTTCAGTTTTACTCCATTCTGTAAAACATTAGCTGTGGGTTTCTCATAGCTTTGATCAGTTTAAGAAATGTGCCACTTATGTCTATATTTTTTAGTGTTCTAATTAGAAAAGGATGCTGGATTTTATCAAATGCTTTTTCTGCATCTATTAAGAGGATCATATGGTCTTTGTGTTTGCTTCTGTTGATATGGTGAATTATGTTTATGGACTTGCATATGTTAAGCCAGCCTTGAATCCCTGGGATGAAACCTACTTGATCATGACGTATGACTTTTTTGATGATAAGCTGTAATCTATTCGCAAGGATTTTGTTGAGAATTTTTGCATCTATATTCATGAGTGAAATTGGTCTGAAGTTCTCCTTTTTAGTCGGGTCTTTTACTGGTTTTGAGATCAGGGTGATGTTTGCTTTGTAGAATGTGTTGGGGGACATTTCTTCCTCCTCCATTTTTTGGAATAATTTCTGCAGTATGGGAATAAGCTCTTCTTTGAAGATTTGATACAATTCTGATGTGAAGCCATCTGGACCAGGGCATTTTTTTGTTGTGAGATTTTTTTTACTGTTTCTTTAATCTCAGTGCTTGTAATTGGTCTGTTCAGGAGATCTATTTCTTCCTGGCTAAGTCTAGGGAGAGGCTGTGATTCCAAATATTGATCCATTTCCTTTACAATGTCAAATTTCTTGTAGTATTCAGAGATAATCTGTTGTCTCTCTGTTGTTGTTTCCCCTTTATAATTTCTTATTGAGGTTACTAGAGATTTTACTTTTCTGTTTCTAGTTAGTCTCACCAAAGGTTTATCTATATTATTTAATTTTTCAGAAAATCAACTCCTTGTTTCATTAATTTTCTGAAGGATTCTTTTGTTTTCAATTTCATTAATCTCTAATTTAATTTTGGATATTTCTTTTCTTCTACTGGGTTTAGGCTTATATGGTTCTTCTTTTTCTAATTCCATGAGATAATTTGTCAGTTTGTTAATGCACTCTCTTTCTCTTTTTAGGATGTAGGCATCTAAAGCAATGAATTTTCCTCTCAGGACTGCTTTTGCTGTATCCCACAGGTTTTGGTAGCTTGTGTCTTCATTGTGTTTTGCTCAAAGAAGTTAATGATTTCTTCCTTTATCTCTTCCTGAACCCAACTGTCATTCAGCATAAAGTTATTACATGTCAAAGAGGATGTTAGAAGTGGTCATTGACCTTAGAATTTGGTAGTTTAGTTATGCAAGATGCAATTTTTAGGAAAACCATGAAAATAATTGTAGTCAAATGAACCACTGGCTAGATGCCTCCCTTGAATGTCACACAGACATCATAAACCAACATATCCAAAATGGAATGTATTCAAGTACTTCCAAGTGCTTTGATTCCTGTTTAAGTCTTAGTGAATGGTGCTAACATCTAGTCAGCTGTCCCTAAACACAGATCTGGGGATAATCTCTGATTCTTAAAGGAATGAAGTTTTGTAAGATCTGATTGGTCTGGTCAACTTTTTACCTCTCTACAGCTGCCTCTTTCCCCTCACAGACACACAGGCATTGTTGCTATCATCTTTTATTTGTATTACCATGATAACTTTAAAGCTGGTCCTCCACCTCAACCCATTCTCTTCATAGCTCTCTGCCTGGCTAGATTCTGCCTGTAATTTGCTCAGAATAGTTGTATCTCTGACCTATTTGAAATATTTTATTGGCTTCATGTTTCCATTAGGATTTTGTCCAAATTCCACGAGAAGACACGAGAGTCTGCTAGGTGTGAGAGCCCAAGTCATCCAACATTCTGGAATCACACTGTTAATATTTAAACAGTGTGATCGATGCCCCTTTCCACACAGAACTTATCTTCCTCCTATCTCTGAGAGTTCTTGGGAGGTTTAGGATTTTTCTGGCCACTTGATTCTTGCAGAATAGTTCTCCAGGTGATCTTGAGCCAACATAGTTCTCCTCCCACCCTCCATAACTGTGGAATGTTCTGGAAATGCACATCCTGATAACAAGCAGCCTGGGCTCTGTCACAGTCCCTCTCAGACACAGAATGTCCTTCAATGCTTTAGCACAGCATGCAATGCCCCTCTGGGGTATAAAATCCAGTGGGCTACTTTTTGGAGTCAGGGCCCTTGGAGAAGAGATTACATCTGCTCTTGGCAGTTTTCCTGAGCCTTGAGGAGTAAGCCAGCCCTGAGTCCTCTGCTGCCTATTGAGTATTCTGCCTTATGAGACTTAAACTCCCTGTGTTATTCCTCCAGCATAGACAGGAGCACTGATGAATATTTTGCTTGCTAAGTAGCAGTTTTTAGTTTCTGGTAGTGTATAGAGTCCTTGAATACCCAGCCCTTACTTCCCTCTCATTCTCTGCTTTGTGCATCCTGAATGGTGTTCAGCATTTGTATGACCCTGGTCCTTTGCATGTTTTCTTGTCTTTACTTCTGAGAACATTTTATCACCAATCTCTTACCTGGTTAACACTTTCCAAAAGTCAGATTTGAGGTTCATTCCTCCACAGAGGCATCCTGATCCTCCGGATTAGGCCAGTGTTCCTGGAATTTACCTCCAGAGCTTACTGTGTTTCCCTTACCATAGGAAGCCTCACATTTCAGTACAAGGATCTGCTGACTCCCTCAGGGCAGGAGCTGTGTTATCTATACCACTGTAACCCTTATGGGGTGTGGTCCTGGTGCATCATAAAAATCAATACGCACCTGCCATAGAAATGAAAAGCAAGTTTATGATTTTTTCTGAGAAACTCAGAGGAAGTGCCACTGTCTTCCACAAATTTTGAATAAGGGATCCCCAATCACTGATGGACTTTGTTTGCCTCCCATGTTGAACAATTTCTAAGTTATTTTCTTTTTCTGCTGTACTAGTATTCTCTGATCCTATGTAATTATTTTTAAAAGTCAGGGGAAAAAAAACAGAAAATGAACAAGCAACCAACCACGACTATTTCTTACAGTTTTCAAGGAAGGTAAAAACAGAAGATTTAGGCTTCCCTATTAGATTAAATCATTTTTTCTAGGGCAGGCTAATTTTAAGTCAGGTTGTAAGAAATACCCCAATTACTACATTTAGCAAATCCATGTAGCATGAATTTTCTGTCCCATTTGCCTAAAATGAGATTCGTTTATATCCTGTTTTACTTTGCCTCATTTGATTTAATTGTTCTTGAAATATTCTACATTCTCCCATAAACTTAGACCTTGAAGGTGTTGCCCTCATGTGTAAGAAATTTATTTATTTTTTATACATGTAATGATAAAAGAACCTCAATCCCACAATGGGGGGAGGGGGGAAGAAAAAGCAGAGGAGGGAAGGAGGGAGGAGGGTGGGGCCTTGGTGTGTGCCACACCTTCTGGGGGCAAGACATGATTGCAAGAGGGACTTTTCCTAACAAATGCAATCAATGTAACCTGGCTTATTGTACCCTCAATGAATCCCCAACAATAAAAAAAAAAAAAAGAACCTCAATCTCATTCTTACTCCAAAAAAGCTTGGATGCAATATTTAAAAATTTTATTTAGTTATTTATAAAATACTATAATATCATAGTACCATGTACTCTTTTTTAACAATTTGCAAGTTATCTAGGATTTTAAGAACTTTTTTTTTTTTTTTTGTAGAGACAGTCTCACTTTACCGCCCTCGGGTAGAGTGCCATGACGTCACATGGCTCAAAGCGACCTCTAACTCTTGGGCTTAGGCATTTTCTTGCCTCAGCCTCCCAAGCAGCTGGGACTACAGGCGCCGGCCACAACGCCCAGTTATTTTTTTGTTGCAGTTTGGCCAGGGCTGGGTTTGAACCCACCACCCTCAGCATATGGGGCCGGCGCCCTAATGAAAGGAGATAATTGAACCTCCATTTCGATCACACAATTGTTTTGCATTAATATCTCAGGTAAGCTTCCTAGCCACCTCAAGCAACAGGGGAATGCAGTCACTTCTATCCACGTTTACAGAGGAGAGCATGGTAAGAGGCAATTTTAGTCTAAGGCTCAAATTTGTAACTTTCTTTGTCTGACATGTGGAACATACATGAAATTTCATAGTTTGACAATGTATTTTATTTCTACACAAGGTACATTAAAAATAACAACTAAAATATGACAAATAAACTCTTTAGGACATTTAGTTCTATTAAGCAAATTTATGAAAGATAAATAAAACCCCAGAGCATAATGACAGAGCCCTTAAAGTGTAAGTGTGCTACAGACTTTTAGGTTCCCTTGCCATCAAATTAAATCACTTGACTAACGTGGAAAAAAAAGATAGCCTACCTTGACATTTAAAGCTGATGTTATCAACCTTCTACAAATAGAAAATCCAGTTAAGAAAATCCATTTTTAAAAGAGTCTATAATAAAAAAGATAATTACCAGTTTGAAGCATTCATAAAATTTGGAGCAAAATGAGGTCTTTTAGATCTGCTCGTATTATGACTTTTTTAGATGTGTTAGCGTGAGTTCCCACATATAATACCATGTTTTGGTTCTGATGCATGGGGAATTTTTTATCAATCTTCTGTGAATGAGGTAAACTAGTAAATTTTTTATATATACTCAATTACATTAAATTTAAAGAATTAAACATTTTCTGAGATTTTGGATGTTTCATGTTTTTTATAATTCATATTTTCTTGTCCTTATTTGGAGAAATAAAAATTGGCAACCCTATCTCAGCTTCAGCCTCTCCTTCCTTGAATGTGTATGTGTGAAATTTTATTGGTCTGTGATACTGAACAATTTGAGACTCAGGGATTTTAGCCATTGCTGGTATCTTTGGAAAGTATAGATGGGAAAGCTGAGGGCCAGTAGTGTTAAACGACTTGCTGTAGGTCAAGGCTTAGAACCTGCATCCCCTCATTCTCAGGCTAGGTCTGTGGAGCTCACTGCACTGCCACAGAAACTACAGAGGACCTGCTTTTTCCTCTACTCTGCCAAGCGGGAAGCTGAAGTGCCCATTAAAATTCTACTCACCAATTCGTGATAAGGCACTAAAATTTAAAATCTATCCCTTTTGTCAAGTACCTTTCCTTTTATTAATTATCTAATTACAACAGACTCAATTGATTAATAACCCTTGTTACATGAATTTCCACCTTATTGATAAGGTCCATCTGGGTGCTATCATGCAAGTGAATGAAAGTTTATTGAAAAATTATTGGAGCATTTCAAATGAAGGTAAATAAATCTAGCTCAGTCTCAATAGGGGTGGGAGATGGTATTATTAAGGAGACAAGCTCTCTAGCACCACGCCTAGGGAAGATAACATCTTAAATACAAATGTCACTCTCTGATGACAGCTGGAGTTCAGGAAGGAAAATAGCCTTGAGGAGGGTGAAATTCCAGAACACGCTATAAAAACAAGCGCATGATATTTTTATTGATGTAATTTATTTTGAAAGGGAGGCAAGTAAATATTTAAAAAACAAAGCCAATAATTTTCTTTTTATTTGTTCAGACAAATGAAAAGGCCAGTAACCAAACTCCTCACATGATGTGCTCCCAGGAGACAGAACCACTGCAGTGATTTTTTTCAGCCTTGTAATTACTGGCAGTTTGCAAAGAGCATGCATATTTGCATAATATTAAGCAATATGCTACCAATACAACAAAATGTGGGATACGACAGCCTGTACGGGAAAATTAACTGGACCTAAGGGGAAATTCAGTCTTTTTGCCTACACTAAGTGCTCTCAGGGTCTCTAGAAAGCAGGCATTTTGGAGGTTGATTGTGGGAACAGATGTTTGCTACGAGGCCTACCAGTTCTGCAGATGGTGCATCCAAGGTGTAACAAAAGCTGAGCAGCGAGAATTTAGGAATAATCCTTTGTGCTTGCATGGGGAACTAATACTTTACAAAACTCTTTGCATGTGGGAGATCTGAGGTTCAGAAACATCAAAGAGCTTGTTTAAAGCTAATCAGGTGGCAAATGGCTCAAGCAGAATGGAAACCAGCATCGTTTGACTCCAGATCCCAGTTGCTACCACACTCCACTTCGAGGTGAACACCCTTGTCTATCACTCATTGTAGAAAACGGCTGTGTGTTGAAATGTTCACCATAAGCATGGTCATTTCATCTGGAAGAAGGCTATTAGTTTTTCTTGAATTCTGTCACACATGGGTACTTAGAGACTAGAACCTTGCAAAGTAAGTGATCAACCTAGACCAAACCCTATGATTTGATGTCTTCTGGCTCCAGGTTGTTTGTTCCTCCCAACACAGCCTGTTCTATTACTTCTTCAAGTTGCTTACTTTTACACAGAGGCTGATCACACAAACCTTGTCTAACATTCAGAGGACTGAGAAATTACATGATAAATATAGTTCATGCAATGTAAATGTTTCAAAAGCTACATAAAACTGAAGTGATGCTGAGTGCTTGAGGACCCCCAGCCTGGTCTTTATGGATTGAATGTGGATGGCCCCACTCCAGTCATGCTGGGATTCATCTGGCACTGATGCTTTGTCCTTTCTCTTCACCTGATCCAGCTCTACAACATCAGGACATTTCTTGATTTCTATTTTTCAGGGAAATTTCCTGTTCATTTTGGGTATCCATAATAATGCTGTGACCTAGAAGCTGGCTTGTACAGTATTGTATTTCATTCATTTTTAAAAATAAATGTGAATGATGTTCAGCATTTATTCCCCAGTCCCTTAAGAAGTCTACTCCCTTTCCTTTCCTGGTGATTAACCTGGGTTCCAGAACAAATCATGACACGAGTGAGGGTTTTCGAGAGAGACAAAGTGTTTAACTGCAGATTCTTGATTTAAAATATTTTTAGTTAGAAATGGTTTCATTTCAGATTAGTTCATCTGAACACTATCAGAAGGAAGCAGAAAGAGGAGGAGACTCAGAATGTGGAGGCTGGAGTGGCAGTTTACTGCTACGTTGCTTCATGACCAGGGGCAAGTCACTCTCCCGTGAGCCGGGGCACAGTGAAGATGAGATGGTGTCTAAGTACCATCGCAGCCTGTAGTCCCTAGGACACACCATGAAGCTGATAGGAGCAGAAGGGCTTCCTCACCTGACTTGGTGACAGGAGCCTATTTCTCCACACCTGCAGGCTGCACAGGTACACACCAAGGGTCCTCCAGTATGTTTTTGGAAAAGACAATGGATCGAATTCTCAGGGCATTTAACAAGTTTCAGTAGAGCTACCAAATCCTGATTCTGTAGGTTTGAAAAAGCTCACCAGCGATGATCTCATTTAACTGTGGTTAATTGGCTAATTATCGAGTGGCACACATCTTTTTTTTTTAATAGGACAACTAACTTATTTGTTTAAAAATATTTAGAAAGTACAAATATTAGGTCACATGGGTCACTTTTATAATGCTTGAGTCCCAGCTGTAAGTGCATCTGTCACCCAAATAGTGTTCATGGTGCCTATGAGATAGGGTTTTTCCCTCTCCCTCCCCTCTGGTTGATTTATACTGAGTTATACTTCCCTCTGGGTAGACGTGTGCTCATCAGTTAGTTCCAATTGAATAGTGAGTACATGTGGTGCTTGTTTTTCAGTTCTTGAGACACATCATTTAGCATAGCGGTTCTCAACCTGTGGATCATGACCCACAGGAACTATATTAAAGGGTCTCGGCATTAGGAAGGTTGAGAACCACTGACTTAGGAGAATGGCCTTTGGTTCCACCAAGATTGTTGCAAAAGGTATTCATTCTTTTTTATGTCTGAGCAGTACTCCACAGTGTAAAATTACCACGTTATTTAAATTTTTAAAAAAGTTTCAAATTGTTGCAGGAGTACTGACGTTTTGGTTACATAATTTCCTTTTGCATATTTTAAGTCAAAGTTATAAGTGTGCCCTGTACCCATAATGTATGCATTGTACAAGTTAGGTGTGAATGTACCCATTTCCGCCTCCCCCCACATGAGTCCCATTGAGTTTTATTGAGTTTTGCTTTCATATGTGCACATAAGTGTTGATCTACTAGTTTCAATTTAGTGTTGAGCACACGTGGCATTTGTTTTTCAGTTCTTGAGATACCACGTTGAGAAGCGTGGTCTCCAGCTCCACCCAGGTTGTTAAAAAGACGCTAGATCACCATTCGTTCTTATGGCTGAGCAGCACTCCATGGTTTACATACACCACATTTTATTAATCCAGTCATGCAGCAATGGGCACTTGTGTTGTATCCACATATTTGCAATTGTAAATTGAGCTGCTATAAACATTCAAGTGCAAGTGTCTTTATTATAAAATGTCTTTTTTTCCCTTTGGGTAAATACTTAGTGGTGGGATTGCTGGATCAAATTGTAGTTTTGCACTTAGTTATTTGATGTCTCATGATACTAATCCCCATAGAATTTGTATCAGACATCTTAATTGTACATTAATAAGGTGATAATTGCAATTAAGTGCTTTAATAGCAGCTAGTGATTATTACCTTTTGAAGAAAAGGTGATTTTAGTTTAGTTCCCATAGTTTTTCAGGCAGAAAAATGATGATCTGTAGTAGACTTTTAAAGCAGAGAATTTGTGTAGAGCACAGAATGGACTTTGGAAGAGAATGTACCCTTCAGATGAGATCACTCATCTGATACCTCCTCCAGGAGAAGATCAGAAACATATCAGGAATGAACCCCCAGGGGTTTGGAGTCAGGTTTCCCTATCATACTAGCTTGGACAAGCTCCGTGTTTGAGTAGCAGGGTGCTCACTTGTAAAACTGATAATTCCTGCCATACTTACCTCCCTGGGTTTTTGTGGAACTCAAATGAGATGAAAGATATGGAGCGCTTAGAAACCACAAACACATGTGTGAGTGTTCACCGCTGCTGGAACTGATCAGGCAACATCATCTGTCCTTGTCCCCTAGTGGATGTAGGAAAAGATAATTTCCATACAACCCCCAAATAGGACTGGTACAGAGGTAATCTGATAATAGATGTAGGGTACATGGGATGGATTTATGGCTTAAAATTTGAAATGGAAGAGGAGGTTCCCAAGAAGAAATAACTCATGCTAAATATGAAAGAGATGTGGAGGACATGAGACCTCCATTCTGGTACTGTTTAGAGGCAGCAAGCCTAGATTCCTTCCTTCTCTATGATTCTAGATGAAAGATTCGTACCGCAAAGTGCCTTAGAGACTTTCTTTCCATCTTCTTTCCTTTCTTACCTCTACTAGAAGAGCACAGGATTCTTAGCATGTCCAAAGCTCAGATGTACAGAGGATTTGGATGTGGGCTGATGGCACAATTCCAAGTTGGACAGCTTAACTCTTGCTGTACTGTGGGTCCAGATCAATAGAGAAACCTTGGGTCATTCTTGTCTTTCCCCAGGTTAAGTCAAAAGATAATTTTTCCCTCAAAGAGCAAACACAGAAGTGATGAAGAAATAATACTATTTAAGAAGTTCCTGTCCACATGTACTGTGGAGATGGCAAGGGATCAATCTTGAGTCCCTAATGCAATGTCTATGAGTCTTTCTTCAGTTGTCTGGTGGCCCTTCTTTCTGAACCTTTATCCTTGCACTCGAGGCCCTGCCATCTTTAGGGACCAGTGGCATCTCCACTGTTGCTTCTTCTCCTTCCTCCTCCTTTTTTTTCACTTCATAATAGTAAAAATGACTATTAGTATAGACAAATGTCAGCCCCCGAGGGCATGTGGCCAAGAGTTTTTAGATTAGGAACCTGATATCACAAGTATAAGGTCTGAAAAATTATCTCTATTTTATGGAGAGGAAAGGAAAATAATATTCAAAGGTTACAAGATCAAGAAAACACTTTATACAAACTTCACACAGCTACTTGCAGAAGGAGAGGGTTTTAGACTTCATGTCTCCTGGCTCAAGGCTCTATGCTGTGTGCGTGGCACCCTGTTCCTTTGCCTGCTTATCTAAATTTATTCTAAAGATAAGTCAGATATCAGTCAAGCACATGTTATCAGGAATCAAAATGTTTTCCTCTCTGTATGAAATTAAAGTTTTGTTCTTTTGTAAACTAACTTCATGCAAAACGAACATCAAAGTGGGAGTAGGAACTCCAGGGTTCTAATCTCATATGTTCCTCCTGTAAGATAAACTTGAGACTCAATGAGTAGGAAAAGTTCAGATGTATGCAGGGTCCCTCTTTTGCACAACTTTGGGGGTGCAGGATGGCAGTCATGTATACTGTTTTAGATGTTTGTAACTTAAGAGTTAATTGCTTATTTCTTTTACAGTTGGCCTATTTTTTTCATATTATGGTACTGACATTTTGGTTGTATGAAATATGTAACATCCATATTAAGTGTTTCTTTGTTCCAAATCTGTATTAATCATAATGTCAGGTGCCTGACTTTCCTCAAACCATGCCACTTCATTGATTCATAGTTTCTTCAACTACCTCACGAGGGCTTTAGTCTGGACTTCTAATGTCTCCTAATGTAGACCTGTGCAGATTTTTAAAAGCGCTGTGAAGAATGAATTTGTGTGTGCGTGTGTGCTGGGGCAATTTTGAAGGTGTGGCCAGGAGCCCATCCCTCTAAACTGTTTCTGAAGCCAATCGGAGCCCTAATTTTCTCTGTGGCGAATGGCCAGCCTGTAGGTGCAGTCAGGGTGAGTCCCTCACCCACTCACTCATTACTCAGCTCTACAGGTATTTATGAAGGGCTGACGCTAACAGGCCCTGCACTGCCATGAGGAAGACGAGATCCCTGTGTGGAAAGAGCTCACCGACCAATGCTCACAGAGAGGCCAGGAAACCGTCACAAAGCAGAAGCATCTGTGCTGTGGCAGGAACACCAAGGGAGGCTTCCAAAGTCATCAGGGCAGTTAGGGTAGGAGAGATTTGGATGCTGATGTAGCTATGGCAGGTGAGTGCCAGACAGGCAAAGGGAAGGAGAATGAACAGACAAGGGTTTCCTGGGAGAGAAAATAGCATATGCAAGATGTAGTGAGAAATGTGGTTGATGTATTTGTTTATTTAATGACTCTACCTATCCAGACACTGTGCTTTTGTAGGGGACAGAAACAGATGAAGGCTCCAACTGTAGGCTGAGGAGAGCCAGGTCATCTCGAGAGGACAAAGAAAGCAGAAGCAAGTTCTTGAAAAGTTTTTCCCGAGTCTTTGAATCTCTCATTAACAACTTTAGCCCTGAGACCAAGTTCTCAACCCAGCTGGACCCAGGCACCATGACTGAATCCTGAGTGACAGATGAAGAGAAACCTGGGATGCAAACCACATACCAATTTAGCAAAAGGGCTCTCTTGGCATATCGTGTAAGATCCTAGATGCAGAGAAATGACACCATTTCCAGGCTTTACAAAGCGATTTTGAAAACCTCTCTGGTTACCTGCTCCATTTGTATTGAGTGACTTAATGGTGCATGGGGACTGTCTTTAGTCATGATGGGAGGTTGTTGTAGGGAGACCTTGGAAGGCTTTTTACCTCCTATTTCCCCAAATTTCCAATTTAGAGATATAAAGTCTTGCCTGTCACATGGTGAGATAAGGCTGAGAAAGTCAAGCCCTCCAAGAGCTGACACAGCTCTGGTCAGGTGGGCTGTGTCCACTGCATCAGGGGTCCATGCCCCTGCCTCTTCCCAGCAGAGTTCTGTAGAATTTAGCAAAATGAAAAAATTAAACATGATCACTGAAGATGCAGTTCATCCTTCCAGCCAGCTTTTAGCAGAGCATGGAATGGCAGGGAACACTTGATGGTGGCCAAGAGGCTGTGCTTGAGGGGTAAGAATGAACCAAGATGGGAGAAATTCCATGCATGGCTGGCTCTTTTGGGGACAGGTGCTTCTTTCAGATTCTCAGGACTGAGCTCCCCCCATATAAGCAGTCCAACGTCAGGTGCAGGTATCCTTGTCATAGTTGAGCGCTACATGCACCTCCATCCATGAGATGGCCAATCCCCCACCTAGGCAGGCTTCCATAATTCATCTCTGTGACAGTTTAACCTGCGCAGTGTGTGTCTTGAACAAGTAAGCAAGTTTGTGCCAACCTTTGGCTTTCTCAGTTTTTCCTCACAGTTCACCTGCTTGGGCCTGCTGGGACAGGGCCAAGATGCCACCTGCCCAGGGCTCCAGATTGGACAAGAGAGTAGGCCCAGTTAGAAAGGGCAGCACCTCATTTATATGTGACAGAAGTCATTTCATGATGGAAGCAATGTGTATTTTTATTACCTGTAAATAGCCAATTCAAGCTTCCAAATGGGGACGTGGAAAGGAAAGATAAACTCAATAAAAATCAAACCCTTGACACTTACTTTGATAATATAATTATAGGAATAGTCATCATTGGATTAATTATGAAATTATAATTGATGTATAACCAATGAAATGTCCTTTTAGCACTTTGATGCTTCCCTCCCCCTCTTTTTCTTAAAATAGAGAATAAAATCCAAAATGAATATTCATCCCAGTAAAACTTCCTGGTGTCAAAGAACAGCCTTGTAGCCTATTGATACTCTCAGGTGAATGACACCCCCCAGGCATTCTTTGACGTGCTGGAACATTATGCATGAGCAATTTGGGTTGTAAAACCGGTTTGCAAATAAATGAATTTCAGAGATCTGTTTAACAAGAAGGCAAAACAGTGATCAAAGCATTCCGTTGATTAGAAAGGGAATAGAAAAAAAATGGAAGATAAGAAGGGACAGAATTGAAGGGACAGATGTATAATATGTATGTGCATGATCAAACCTGCAACCAGACAGCTTGGAAGCCTCAGGAGGACTGACACATTTGCTCTTGGTGGTGCCAGGAGCCTGAGGACTAATGATGAGTACTGATGGCAGATGTATGGTGCTTTTCTGCTTACAAAGTTCTTTCATTTATGTTACCTCCTTTGATCACAGCAATCTGCTAGGAAGACTAGACCAGAACTGCAATTCCCATTTTACAGATGACATCAGAGAAGAAAAATGACTTGGTCAAGGAAACTCAGTTTGTTTTTACTATTGACATGATAAAGTAAATTCTTGCCAGTGAGCTATGCGTTGCTCATGGAGTCCACCTTCCTGAAAAGTGCAGTGATTGCTCTACTTTTGAAAGCTTAGTTGAGAAGTCCTTCACACACATCTGAGCTGTCTTGAGTAGTCCCTATTCCTGATTTCTGACTTCCTTAGAAGACTCTCTCTCCAGAAATTAGATTCTTGATTTCCTAAGTTCTTTTTGAAATGGCAAATATTGCTGGAAGGATTCATATTTTAAAGTAAAAGAAAGAAAGTGAGATATTGGAAAGGACAGAGGGAAACTGCAGTGGGCGCAGATTACCTGCAACATCATTCAGCCCGAATATACAATTATGTCTACATGTTTCAGCTTGGTGCTAACGGCCCTTCCTTCACTCATCCAGCTGTACAGCTGACGTCTTGTATGGCCTGACCAAAGCACCTGCTACCTGAACACACCCTGCGCCTTCTTAATCCTTCTTAACAGGAAGCTCACACAACCTGAATCAACTTCCCTTTTTTCTGTCTCCTTGCTCTGCCTTCCTTCTCTTTCTTCTTGGAACTTTCCTCACGTAGTAATTATAATAACAGCATTAATGGCAGTGTGTGCTGGTTTTCCACTGCGGCCCATTTGGTGGCTTAAAATTGTCTTAATTTGCAAATGATCTTACGGTTCTACAAGTCAGAGGTCTACTTGGATCTCCGTGAACTAAAACCACGGTTTGGAGAGGACTGTCTTCCTTCTGGAGGCTCCTGGGGAAAATCAGCTTCTAGAGGCTACACAAATTCCTCAGCTTCCGGCCCCCTTCTTTCATGTCCAAAATCCAAAATGTTAGAACAAGATCCTCTCATGCTGTTTTATGGTCTCTTTCTTCTGCCTCCCTCTTTTGCTTATAAGGACCCTGGCAATGACATTGGAACCACCTGAACAAGCGAGGATACTCTCATCATCTGGAGGTCATCGATTAGCAACCTTAATTCCATCTATAACAGTAATTTCCTTTTGCCACATAAGATAACGTATTTGCGGGTTCCCATGATTAGGACATAAACATCTTTGAGAGGCGTTAGCTGCTTACCACATGGTGCTTAACCTGCAGTACAGTGCACTTTGTCAGTATCATTTCACTTCATCCTCTACACAGCCATTTAAAGGCATCAATGATCCACATTTTCCAGATAAGGAAATCGAGGTTTTGGAAGGTTGCATAACCTGGTCAAGCATTAAATAACTCTATCCAGGTCACAGAGACAGAAAGAGGAGTAGCTGGAATTTGAGCCAGCATTCAGACACAGCTTTCTTATCTCAGTGAATGGAAATACATCTATCTGGTTACCTGCAGTATTAACCGAGGCATCCTGCTTAGTTCCTTCAATCCTCTCTAGTTGATATCATAAACATCCATTTTAGCCTCTCTGTAAAGCTTCTGAGTAAGCCCACCTTTCTGTGTCCTCTTGTCTACTTCCAAGGTCTAGGCCACCTCCAGCCCTCACTGAAACTGTCTAAGTGACCTTCCTCCTTCGCCTTGTTCCAAGGTGTTTTCCTAGTCGCAACCGTAACTTTTCATTCACCCTCTGATCAAAACCTTTCAGAATTCCCCTTGACCTCCAAAGGCTTCCAGTTACCCTTAGGATGAAGTTCTTTCCTCAATGTGGCTTTGACCCGGGGCCTTCACCTCTGTGGGTTTCTCTCTGTTAACTATTCCTTTGTGCTCTGTGTTCCCACCATGTAACTTCTAGCTAGCTCTGCCTGCAGTAAGCTGCCCCCAGGTCTTTCACCTGTCTGTTCTCCTCCCCCGTGCCACATCAGAAGGAACGTTCCAGAGGCCTTTCCTGATCACCTTCATCCCTCACAGTAGAAACCTGTGACATCAGCCACCTGCTATCCCTTCTACCCTCTCACACCATGATCGTTAGTGTGTCCCCTGTTCATCACGTCCATCTTAATACTGAGCACAAACACTGCCTGACGTATGGTGGGGAGTCGGAAAGTGTCGAACAACTGAATGAAATGCTTTTGTTCATCCCTCCAAGTTCTCCACGTCCATAACAGCTCAGTCTTTGTGCGGCTCTGCTTGTTTCAGTCTGTACCTAATCCTAGAAGTCTCTACACCTGCTAAGTTTTGCTCTCACATTGCTTTCCCCAGAAGATGTCCTCTGAGCCATTAAATAGCTTTCACATATGGCTTTAGTGTCAGTCTCTCCACTTAGCTCCCTCTGGAAGTCCAGACTGAATGTTCATTTTCTTCTTGAAAGCTCTAAAGATAGACTAAGGAAAACCAAAAGCTAGGCCAGGTGTGATGGCTCATGCCTGTAATTCTAGCAATCTGGGAGACCGAGTGGGTGGATTTCTTGAGCTCTGGAGTTTGAGAAAACCATGAGCAAGAGGGAGACTCTATCTCTACTAAAAATAGGAAAAACTAGCCAGCCTAGGTGTATTGTCTAGAGCAAGTGACTTCACCTTTCTGAGCAGGGCCCTTGGGCACAGCCCTGTTCATTGTGTGGCCGCGGAGGTGCCATCCACATGGACTGCAGTGAAAATAGCCCCCTCTGGAGTTGTGCATCGCAGCCCAGCCTGAGCTTCACTAGGAGACGCAGATGTGAGCAACTGCCATACATGCTGGTTATGGAGGTGGATTGAAACTTGGGCACCTGAATGTTTAGGCATTTATAGGGTTGCAATAAATGTTGTTTTATTTGAAGCTAGTTCTCCGGGTGTGCTCCTCCTGGGCACTGGACTGGAGACTGTTTTACACAGCCACTTGCAGGAGAGATTTTCAGTCCTTTCACTCCACAGGAACATATAATTTGGGTTCTGGTGGATTGGGGTTGATTATTGTTTACAGCTGAGTGTTGTGCTTTCATCTGAGCAGACTTCATTAGGCACACAGAATGAGACAGGTGCTGCTCTGTGGCGGTCAGTACTGGGTGAAGCTCTCCGGCCCTGTCAATTTGACTTGGGCTTAAGGGAGAGGGTGGTCTAGGGCAAATGTCTGTGCTAGAGTGATCTTTCTGAATCTTGATTCATAGCATACCACCTCCCCATTCAACCATTCATTGTAGCGAAAAGTCTAACACCATTTTTAAAATGTTTCTAAGGGAAATTTATTATGACCTACATTAGAGGTAGACATCTATTGCTAATTCTTCAAAGGTCTAAGCACGTTCCTTAGGTTTTGACAAACATAAAATGTCACTGTACTGTACATTTTTCTCTTGTTTGTTTCATCTGTTATAACCAATTCTCAGTACACTAGCCTTATTTATTTTAAAAATATTTTATTTTCTAATTGACATGCAATTGCCCATGTTTATGAGGTGTAATTTGATATGTCTATATATGTCTATGTTGTCCTATGGTTAACAGTCAAATATTGTATATAATGAAATAGCTGTAAGACTTTTGAAGGTTCTTATTACAAAGATATGATGCATGTGTGGGTCATGTATCATTACATTGGGTCATTATACATAATGACGTTGGGTCATTATGCAGCACAGATTTGTGACTGACCCCTTTTTGATGTGTGACCCCTGACAACTTTCAGGCTTTATCCCTTTCCTTTGCCTTTTGCCCTAGAATTGGGAAAGCTGATATGAAAGCCCAAGTTCATCCTTCACTTACGCCAGAAGAAAGTTGTAGCCAAGGAATCTTTGGCTCATGCACACAGGGACCTTGATTCTGGCCTCAGCCCCTACCCATGATAAAACCGAAAGTCACTTGTCCCTTCCTTCACTAGAGAGATTTCTCAGCAGCTTGGGTCCCTGCCTGCTCCCCCCACAGAGTTCCACGATGTGAGCAACATATCTTTTCCTACCATCTTGGTGTGTGTTCTAGTCTCCAGCACCATGAGAACCAGATTTGGGTGGTGGATTGATTACATCCTCCACTAGGTATCCATGAAATACTCATTCTGCCTTTAATGCTCTAATTTAGAGGCAGCTAAAACAGAAGGAAAATAATACTGGGCTAGAGGTTGAAATGTCTGAATTCAGTCTTATTTTAGCCAGTTATCAGTTACTTGGCATTACTGAAATGGCTTATATACCTTCACTTCACTGAAATAGGCATCCTGATGAGTCAGTAGAGGCCAAGAGTGCCTGAGGCCACATTGACACCTAGTAGTTGTGGGACATTGTGCAGATTCAATGGGATGATGACTTGAGGGACTTAGCCCTGAGCCTGGCACATAGTATTCCCTGTGATTTCCTTGCTTTCACCCTTTCTTTTCCTGATTCTCCTTTACTACCACAAAGAAATTGAGCAACAGACAGTTACTTCTGGTCTGGCCTTGTCCTTGCACTGAGTTCCTTGTCTGAAAGTAAACTCATACCAAGAAAAGGGTTTCAGGATCCTATGCAGAGTGGGCCTAAGAGTTGTCATCCCAGATCTAGACAATAAGGCCTGAGGACTATTGATGGCCATTGCCTCTAAGGCCTTGTGAAAAGAGAAAATCAGGTTTTTAGAAATGTGAGTCAAAAAAAGTGTCTCAGTACAGAGTGGACATGATATTGATAGAATTGCTGAAATATAAATTATGGGCTCAGACTTTTATAAAAGGATGTCCCCCCGGAAAGAAGGGAATGAGCATCAAAGGGAGAAATCACATTTTAAGGTGGATGTGGGTGGGGAACTCAGAGTCTTATATGAAAGACAATAATGAAGAAAAGAATGTTGTAATATTTGTAGATTGTCATAGTTATAAAATGCTCTATAATTTAGGATCTTATAATTTTGAAGGCAACATTAACGATAATGATAGTGAACATGAACTGCTTTTGCCTTGAGGCAATAAAGCTGAAAATGACTATATTTTTAGCTCCATTCCTCCCCCCAAACACCCCTAATTCTTTGTTGTTGTTTTCAAACAGGGATTTGATGACTTTTGTGTTGCCCCAAGTTTAGGGGGACCATTCTTTGATGCATAGAGAATTCTTTTCTTTCAAAATAACAGTTCTGTTTTCTTTTCTTTCTTTTTTTCTTTTTCTTTTCTTTCTTTTTTTCTTTTTTCTTTTCTTTTTTTTTTTTTTTGAGACAGTTTCTCTATGTAGCCCTTGATAGAGTGCTGTGGCTGTAGCTCCCAGCACGTCCAAACTCTTGGGGTTACCTCAGCCTCCCAAATAGCTGGGACTATAGGTGCCTGCCACAATGCCCAGCTGTGTTTTTGTTACAGTTGTCATTGTTGTTTAGCAGGCCCGGGCCGTGTTTGAACCCGCCACCCTTGGTGCATGTGGCCAGTGCCATAACCACTGTGCTACAGGAGCCGAGCCAACAGTTCTGTTTTCTGATCAACTCTCCTCTGTGGAACAGCAATATTTTTAGACCATCAGAGCTAGACTGTCCTAAGAGATTATACTAAATATTTAGTATAATCTCTTCATCTTTAACAACCCCCTCTTGTTAAAGATGAAGCAGTGAAGAACTAATCAGGGTAGATAACTTGCCCAAGATCACACAACCAGTTCAGGAGTGAATTTATTGCTTTATAATTGACTAGCATCATGACAGATGTTACTGGTCCATCTATATATTTAATGTGAACTTGAGATTTTTCCTATAACTTTTATCTGGGTCACTGAAAATGGATTCTGAAATTGATACTGCCATTCTTTGTGGGCTTTCGTCAGATTTTAAAATTAGAGAACACATTAAGAGTGATACGCCTTAACATCTCCACAATGTGGGAATTCCCTTATAACCTATCTGCTAGGTAAACATGCCGTGGTTCTTTAAAAATTCAAGCGACGAAGAACCAACTGCTCTAGGAGCCAGTACAGGCTCCGACTTGTCCTGCATTCTCTTAGTCAGTTTCAACACAATGCCCTCTGCATCCTAACCAGCTCAGCCCTTCTCTGTTTTTGTTTATCTTATTTCAAAACTTCAATCCTTCCATTCTTTGGCTGGAAGCATTGTTCGTTAGCCTTGGCTCCGTCTAGGCTTTCTGACTTGTTTCATGGAGTTGGTTTGACTGTGTCATTCATTGTTCACGTCTTTTTTAAACTGGAGCTTACTGCAGGGCTTGGAGAACTACTTGTAAAAATGAACAGTCTTATTTATTTTGCCTTCATTTTGATGATTTGTGACTGTTTGTTACCTCTTTTTAGTGTCATGGCAACCTCATAGAAGAGGCAGTTCAGGGAGTATTGCTACGGATGATGAAACCAAGGATGACTGTGGCCGCTTGACTCACAGACGTCCACGTGACTGGTGAAGAGAAAGATTCCAAACTGCGCATTGTTCCCTATTACTGAAGCTCACTTTTGTTTTTAGCAATAATCTGTATGTTGTGCCCATTAAATCAGAACCTGGCACCTGTGACTATGAGTCGAAATGGCAGGACATTTTTGGAGACTATAGAAAAATTCCTTTTTTTCTCTAAACTCAACCCAGCACTATAATCCCTTTCCCCAAACTATGTTTCTGACAGTCACCACATATTTCATAATTCTTAAATGTTTGCATTTTGTCCATGTTAAATAGCTAAGCCATCTCCCCTCTCCCTATCCAACTGGGTCTCTTAGAAAGGAAGCTCAGCTTTTTCTGCATTGCACCTGACTTCCCACATCCACGGCAGCCATTCTTCTTGGATTTCCACACTGGAATTTCTTCTAAGCAATGTGTCCAACTGTTCCTGGGTAGTTTCTCAGTCGTAGACAAATCCCAATCAGACTAAAACAAAAGAGACTTGTGAGATATCAGCTTATATGTTAGATTCTGAGAATGGGGGTCTTTTCGTTCTGGTCCAGAATTAGATGTGATGAGGGGAGGGATGGGAAGAGCATGTTGCTCTTGCAGGGCAGTGAGTGAGGGAGAACAGCAGGGGCATCACTTCATTCTGTCTGACCCTCACTAGCATTATCAGAAAGATACATATGTCCCCGCTGACCTGCTGCTCTTCCTGCACACCCAGGAGACAGCGTGTGTGAAGTGCCCAGCACAGTGCCGGAAACACAGGAGCTCCTCCCCGATGGAGACTTCTTCTTTTATAACAAGTGAGATCTGGCATGAGAAATGTGCAAACTTCAAAGGTCTCATTGCGGGCTTAGAGTTTCATTCCTTAATTAGGGGCCACCCCCTGTCTCTTTTGGAATAGGACTCAGTTACAAAGCTGCCTTTGATCTCCCTGGACAGGTCACACCCAGATTTAAAATACAGCTATAATCTCTAATCATAGTGTATACACCGACAGCTTCCTGCCTAGCAAGGAGTAAGCCTGTGCATGAACCAAGATCCTTACCTACCACTGCAGTTTCTCCACTCCTGGATTTGCTAGATGAGAACTCTGATTTTGCTCTTTTCTGAGTCTTCCTGCTGAGCAAGTCATTGTGGTCTGACCTAGTCTCTGGGAAGTTGGCAGAGGACAGAAAATGGTAGTCAGCATGGTATTGGAAAGCATAAGTTTTAGAATCAGGCAGGTGTGTTGATTCATATCCAAGATCAGCCATTCTACTGTTTTAAAGTAAGTGGCAAGCTCTTTTGCCACCATGAGTCCCATTTATTCAAGGAAGACCATATTATCTACTCACTGGCTATTGTGAGTTCAAGAGGGTTATCCGTGTGATGCACTTTCCACACCGTATAGGCTAAATAAATGTCAGTTTTCTTTCTAGAATCTCTGTTCATGGGCTAGTGTCTGCCTCATCAGCAGGGCTTATTCTTCCCAGGCCCAGGAATCTGCCCCTCCTCCCTCCCAAACAGTGAGTGTTTACACTTCAATAGTATCAACGGCCTGCCTAAAACACGGGGAAGCACATATTCCTTTCATACTTATCCATTCATTTATGCAGCCTGTCAATTCCCATCGAGGGCCTTGAACATGTGATGAAGGCTAATTGGAAATTATATTTTATCTTAAAAGATTAATCAGGCTAATTGGAAGTTATATTTTATCTTAAAATATTAACCAATCTGTTTAAGAGATACAATAAATCAACAGTAGAATTTCTGAGGTATGCAATTTAGAAACTATAGAAAGTGCTCAGATTTTTTCAATGAGACTTGCATTTGAACGTCTGATTCATATGTTCATACAGATCGATAAACATGCAAAACTATACACAAGGCTTAGTTCCTTAGAGCTGTATAACAAAATAGCATAGACTGGGTGGTTGATAAACAGCAGAAATTTATTTCTCACAGCAGTTCTCGAGGCTGGAAGTCCAAGACCAGGCAGGGTGTAGTAGATTTGATGTCTGGTGAGAGCCTCTTTCTTGGTTAATACTGGTCTTCTTATAACTTCACATGGAGGAAAGAGCAAACAAGCTCTGCTGGATCTCTTTCATAAAAACCTTAATGTCACAGCCCTCCACCAAAATGACTCATTCCCCTGGAAGTTAGGATTTTGATTTCAACAAATGACTTTGGGGGGATGCAAATGTTCTGATTATCATCTATTTATCTATCACTTATCTAATTTCTCTGTGAATAGTAGAAACAAGTCCTATTTTAGTGTTTAGATAGATCTCTGGAAATAAAGAGCAGTTCGTCATTTACTGGAAAAATACTTCCAGACTTGTTTTGTCCAAGAATTTCTACCCTTCTCATTTAAAGTGAAACAGAATTAACTCACCCCAACATTATGTTATTAATAAACCTTTATAAAATAACTAAGACATGGTAAATACTGATTCCCCTCCTCTGACCGTTCAGCCCCATTGGGCTTTTTTCTAAACAGACTCTTCAATAAAAGCTGAAGTTTGAATATGGTTAGCGTATTATGGAAGGAATGTCATAAGTCAAAACTAATATAGTGGACCACAAATTAGTTGTTAGTTACCTTAGTTACCTCTAAGGAGGTAGCGATGCTCTTGACTGGGATTGTGAGGTCAAGTGGAGGATGAGTAAGGGGTGGGCAGAGAGGTGGCAAAAGCAGATCTGGGAGCATGTTGGGTGAGTGGGACATGGTCTCGGGGGATTCTAAACATGGAACTCAATACCGAAAACATTATTTGTTTGTTTGCTTTCATTTCAGCAATCAGCAATCCTTTACTGAATATTACTGTACATTGCCAATGTGAAATCATTCCTCCCCTAGAGGGATTTTGTTTACTGGCTGTGCCCATCCCAGGAAACAGGTCATGCATTCATCTTGTACTTGAATCTTGCCTGGTTCATTTTCATCTAACGTAGACATAGCTGTAATAGGCTGGCACATGGTGTGCTATTTGATACTTATATGCTTAATGCCTCTCTTGGCGATTCTTCACACACACATGCCTGGCTGAAACTTGATTTACTATGTAATTATAATTCTTTTACATGAAGGGAAAATATTGGTCAAAAAACATAAGCAACTGTTGTCTTCATCAGTTGTATTTTTGATCTTAGATCAATTGAATGGCAAGGTGGAGGTCCATCCCTGATACACTGAAGCCCTCTTTGCATCCTGGTGAACAAAATCAGGAGCCGACCTTGGATCAATCAGGCAAGTGCACCTTAGCGGGAGCCTTGGGAAGCAGCAGGAAACAGGCTGCAGCTCTTTCTCTGATGTGCTACAGGACGTAACAGCGCCCAGTGCTAGTCCAGAATCTGACCGAGGAGATGAGACTGACTGATAGGAAATAATTAGAGAATAGCAGGAACACGTGTTCATAAGAATCACGTTTGTGATTAATATTCCTGGCAGTGTGTGTCAGAATCACTCACAGCGGTTTTCAAAAGTAACAAATACGTAGTTTCCACCTCAGATGTAGAGTCATTCAGTCACCTCACCTTCACCCTCACTCTCCCCATCTTTCCTGCACAAATAGTGGATACAACGGTATGAAAAAGAGACATAGTTGGAAGAGAACATCAGAGGTGCACACGGGAAGCCTATTATCAACTGGGAGGCAGCAAGAAGGTACAGTTTCTCCCAGAGCAGCCTCTCCCGGGGCAGCCTCTTGGGCAGCTGTGTGCTTCTCAGCCTGAAATGGTGCATCAGTCACAGTTAGACCTGAGTACAGAGGTTCAGAGGAAGGAGTGATGGCTGGGGGTTGCAGATGGGGTCAGGATATCAGGGTTTTAATCTCTGCTATTCATAGCTATGAGCAAGGCAGGTTCTGTCTCTAATCTTGAATTTCCTGACCTGCAAAGTCAGGTGACCTGAAAACCCTAATGTTTTGCAGAGCACGGGCTCTGTAGAGATAGAGCTAGGCTTGACTCTGCCCCTGTCACTTATTTGTGACGTGGTGCAAAACACGTGGCACCTCGTTTCTTAACTTCCTTCTGTTTTCTTCTCTCTCCTGCCAGCCACTAGGTTCTGTGTGTCTAACAGCTCTGTTTCCTTCTGGTCTACCTCCTGTTTGTCTTGCTTTTAATTGATTATGCAGAGCAACGAAGAGTAAATATGTAATTAAATGGAAAGACAGTCAAAACTGTGATTGGACACGTTGGGCTCTAAGATGTCTGGAAAATTCAAGTTCTTGGAAAAATGTCTGTAGGGAGACATTGGAATATTTACTATGCTGTCAAACTTAAAGTTTACAAAGCACTTTCAGAAATAATATCAAACATGCTGCCATTTGAGCTTTCCACCCTTCACGTACTGTCAATCAGCCATATGTGGATTGCTTTCTACCTGTGCCGAGGGTGCATCTGACGCCCAGAAATTTTAAGTGACTAGGCCACAGGTTTGATTAGTATGACAAGAATGTCCAGATTTTACTAATGAGGTGCACAGGGTGCAAGTCTACCTGCTCTACTCTGCTGGCCCTTGTTTATATCAACCCGGACCATTATTACCTCTATAAGCAAGGTGTGTGGTGTTTCCAACCCTCAAACCCTTTTCATTCATATATTGTCATCTCAATTATAAACAATACATCAAAATGTATTTAAATGTTATCAACCCGTTTTACAGCTGAAAAAACTCAGTCTGAAAGAGATTAAATTATTTGTCCAACTTCATAAAAAGAATAAACAATGGATTTAAGATGTAATTCTCCAAACTCTTTGTTTTAGTACCTGGGACACTGTATTAATAGTTTCTTTACTTAGTTCTGTCTTTCCAGAGATTCAACATTTTTGAAAGAAATTATTTTAATAATGTTGACAGCAATTAGACAACACTACAAGAGGGTCTGTCCGATTTGTATTTATTTTATTCTTAGAAACACTGTCAAGACATAATAAGAGAAAGATTATCCTGCCAGTCTGTAATATTTCTAAGGTTCAGCTCCATTTCATGACAAAGAATAATTTCTGAGCCCAGATGCCACCAACTCAAGTCTTTATGGGGACTTCAAAGCTGCACATCAGTATCCCTACACACAGAGTGCCAGGTTACTTCAGTCTGATAATTCTGATACGCATGTGAATGCTGGGAAGTTATTGATCTGGACTGCATGCTACATTCCAATGTTGGTTACAGAAATAAAACAAACACTAAATCAGTTAATTTTACCCCAGGCTCATCCACATTTTTGCCCCTAGTCTGTAGTGATAAACAAGTCCATCTCATTATCGTCAATTATTTTTTGCTGTATTTCGTTCCAAGCTCCCCAAATATGTTACTAATAAGGTAGATTTTCCATATTAATTTTCTACGGCATTGAACCCATGTATGTTAATGATCCATTACAATTGCATTATATTTTATGATCAAATGTCCAGATACATTAATCTAACATCTATATATTTTGTGATATAGAAAAAAATATGATTCTCACTTTATACAGAAGGCAAAGTTAGTGTTGTGAGATCATTGCCAAGAAGAGACTTTAGAAACTGTGAGCTCAGTTCTGCTAACTGCAGGACTAGTGCACCTTTTCCTATTTTACATATAAAAACTACTTTAGGATGTCAGTTCCTAGACTGCTTTTTAGAATGAATGGACCTACCTATCTTGTAACTATATGAGAGTTAATGGGAACTTATAACATGTCCACAATGCTCAGTGGGGCATAGAACAATTGTAGCTTAAGGTGAATCTAAAAAATACAATAAGATAGATTCTATAATGGTTTGGCAATTCTGTAAAGAAAAATTGTCTCAAATTAAGTTCCCTCATGTTTGTGCATTTAATCCAGGTTTCTTTTCATGAGTTTCTGCTCTGGCTTGGGAAATTTTTTCTGCTGCTCTTTGTGCTACTAACAGATGCATTTTGTTAAGTCTCTGAAAAGGAAAAAAAAATGCAAAGAAGAAAAAACCATTTATGTGTTATGATTTATTGTCAAAATGGTTATGGTGGTGAGTGGGGATTCACTCTAGTTTATGAATAATATATTTACACTATTAAGGCTCCTGGTGAATTTGTAAGATTGATGTTCAAAAGAGAGACACTAAGTATGATGGATTGCTACCACATAAAGGTAGTCAATCTTTATCAGCTTCCATTCAAAAATGAGCTGGAATGGTTGTAGGAATGCCGTGAGAAGTTTGCAGCTTGTGCTTTCTGTAATATTCTGAAAACTCTGAAAACAAAACGATACAGAGTAGCAAGCCCAGATTTTGTGATAACTTGATGGGGCCCAGCAGCATGCATGCAGTGACTTATTAATACAGAGAGCAGGCAAAATCTATGATTCTGTTAGAATTGAGGTTTTGGAGTAACAACAGGGCTGAAATGTCAGCGCTTGGACATGTATGGTGTTCAAATAGGCAGTAAATTTCATGTAGATTCAGTCTAGGGTTAGACAAATAGATTCGGGTAGAGCCAGAGTATAAAGTTTCTGTAGAATGTTACTTAATCTACCTTATATTTAGCCTCCATTGTGATCCAAGCATTGCTCTAGGTATTTGACTACATAAGACAATAAAACAAAGAAAGTCCTTGTTCTTAGGAAACTTAGAACCTGTTACTGGGAATGAGATAGCAAGTAATTAAGAAACAAGTCAATATATAGGAAGTCTGGTGAGGAAAATGACTATGCAGAAAAATAAAGCTGAGTAAGAAGGTTGGAGAGAATATGTTCGGGTAGACAGAGGGAAAGTTTGCTTTTTCTTTTGAGTTGATTAGGGAAGGCCTCATTCATAAAGGAATATTTGGGAGGAAATGTGCAGAAAGTGAGGCAGCAAGCCCTGGGCTGGAGCCTTCCAGGTAAGGGAGCGCCGATTAAAGGGCCTGGGCAGAAATGGGCTTAGTGCGCTTGAGAAGATTGGAAAGAATCAGCATTAGAAATGACGGATGCCCAGGGGGATGGCAGCGCCTGTGCTAGCTGGGAGCACTGGGGAGCACGGGAGAAAGGAAGGCAGGGAAGAGCTCCGCATGCCCACAGCCTGCACGTGCTGGAGAGGCACTGAGGCCCTTCTATCTACTGGGCTTTGAGGAGATTCACAGTTACCATCTGCCTCGATCCTACTGTGAATGAGCTAAATATCCAGAAACCACATCAAAGAAATACCCCTACGTGCCCATCTTCTAGGTGTTCAGATCCTGAGCCACTTACTCAGGTCCTTCTTCCTAGGCTTGCAGTTAAGCTGTTGAGCCTTCCTGCAGTCTGAAACAAGATCCCCTCTCGTTCACTTTCCCACCTGGCTCCAACATTTATCTTCCTTCTTCAGCTGGGTCAGTTGACTGATGATGCTCTTAGTAATAACCTGCTCTACCATACCTTCAGGGACATCCGCACTCCACCGCCTCCAGAGTCACCTCTGTCTTATCTCCTCGTGGCCTTGAGGGTTACTGCAGAGCAGGAGAAAGACAGACTCCTTGCCCCAAAGAATCATCTAGTGAAAGAGCACGTGATCAACTCATTAGTACCAGCCCACTGAGATGCTTGTTCTCCTGGAGGAGCAAACAAAGTGACAAGTGAGTTCCGAGGAGGAGAACGTCTCTCTGCTAAAGAAATTAGTAAATCCTTATGGAGAAAGTGACCTTTGGTTCGGTCTTGAAGGAGAAGTGACGTTACAGTAGGTAGAAGGTTCAGGGTTGGAAAATCTGTCTAATGCAGAAGGAGCCGCTTACACAAAGGTTTGCACATATAAAAAGTACATGGTGTGTTCCAAGAGTGGCAAGTCAGCCACTGTGGTGCAACCCTGGGTAGTACTGTGCACCAGGGGAAGCAGCAGATTATAAGACAACCAGGCAGAGCGCACGTTATCTCAGAGGCCGTGGAAACCACTGAAAGGTTATTAACATGATTGGAGGTAGAGGTTGCATATTCCCCTAGTTTTAAGGGAATCGCTTTCCTAACTTACCCCAAAGTTGATTTAAATACATGTGTACTTTAAAAGTATTGAGCCTGTAAGTCATGCTCCATAGGACAAAATTGACGAAGTTGAAAAATTCTTATGATGCAGATTTAACATCCATTGGTGCTTGTTATGTGTTAGGGACCAATCCAAGGCCTCTATGGAGGGATTATTTTATTTAATTTTTACAAAGAGGCTATCATATCATAACATCATTATTATTATTTTTTTTATTGTTGGGGATTCATTGAGGGTACAATAAGCCAGGTTACACTGATTGCAATTGTTAGGTAAAGTCCCTCTTGCAATCATGTCTTGCCCCCATAAAGTGTGAACACACCAAGGCCCCACCCCCCTCCCTCCATCCCTCTTTCTGCTTTTCCTCCCCCCCATAACCATAATTGTCATTAATTGTCCTCATTTCAAAGTTGAGTACATAGGATTCATGCTTCTCCGTTCTTGTGATGCTTTACTAAGAATAATGTCTTCCACTTCCATCCAGGTTAATACGAAGGATGTAAAGTCTCCATTTTTTTTAATGGCTGAATAGTATTCCATGGTATACATATACCACAGCTTGTTAATCCATTCCTGGGTTGGTGGGCATTTAGGCTGTTTCCACATTTTGGCGATTGTAAATTGAGCTGCAATAAACAGTCTAGTACAAGTGTCCTTATGATAAAAGGATTTTTTTCCTTCTGGGTAGATGCCCAGTAATGGGATTGCAGGATCAAATGGGAGGTCTAGCTTGAGTGCTTTGAGGTTTCTCCATACTTCCTTCCAGAAAGGTTGTACTAGTTTGCAGTCCCACCAGCAGTGTAAAAATGTTCCCTTCTCTCCACATCCACGCCAGCATCTGCAGTTTTGAGATTTTGTGATGTGGGCCATTCTCACTGGGGTTAGATATCTCAGGGTTGTTTTGATTTGCATTTCTCTAAAGTATAGAGATGATGAACATTTTTTCATGTGTTTGTTAGCCATTCGTCTGTCATTTTTAGAGAAAGTTCTATTCATGTCTCTTACCCATTGATATATGGGATTGTTGGCTTTTTTCATGTGGATTAATTTGAGTTCTCTATAGATCCTAGTTATCAAGCTTTTGTCTGATTGAAAATATGCAAATATCCTTTCCCATTGTGTAGGTTGTCTCTTTTCTTTGGTTACTGTCTCCTTAGCTGTACAGAAGCTTTTCAGTTTAATGAAGTCCCATTTGTTTATTTTTGTTGTTGTTGCAATTGCCATGGCAGTCTTCTTCATGAAGTCTTTCCCCAGGCCAATATCTTCCATTGTTTTTCCTATGCTTTCTTGGAGGATTTTTATTGTTTCATGCCTTAAATTTAAGTCCTTTATCCATCTTGAATCAATTTTTGTGAGTGGGGAAAGGTGTGGGTCCAGTTTCAGTCTTTTACATGTAGACATCCAGTTCTCCCAACCCCATTTATTGAATAGGGAGTCTTTCCCCAAAGGTATGTTCTTGTATGGTTTATCGAAGATTAGGTGGTTGTAAGATGTTAGTTTCATTTCTTGGTTTTCAATTCGATTCCAAGTGTCTATGTCTCTGTTTTTGTGCCAGTACCATGCTGTCTTAAGCACTATGGCTTTGTAGTGCAGACTCAAACGTGGTATGCTGATGCCCCCAGCTTTATTTTTATTACTAAGAACTGCCTTAGGTATACGGGGTTTTTTCCGGTTCCATACAAAACGCAGAATCATTTTTTCCAAATCTTGAAAGTACAATGTTGGTATTTTGATAAGAATGGCATTGAATAGGTAGATTGCTTTGGGAAGTATAGACATTTTAACAATGTTGATTCTTCCCATCCATGAGCATGGTATGTTCTTCCATTTGTTAATATCCTCTGCTATTTCCTTTCTGAGGATTTCATAGTTTTCTTTATAGAGGTCCTTCACCTCCTTCGTTAGGTATATTCCTAGGTATTTCATTTTCTTTGAAACTATGGTGAAGGGAGTTGTGTCCTTAATTAGCTTCTCATCTTGACTGTTATTGGTGTATACAAAGGCTACTGACTTGTGGACATTGATTTTATATCCTGAAACATTACTGTATTTTTTGATGACTTCTAGGAGTCTTGTGGTTGAGTCTTCGGGGTTCTCTAAGTATAAGATCATGTCGTCAGCAAAGAGGGAGAGTTTAACCTCCTCTGCTCCCATTTGGATTCCCTTGATTTCCTTGTCTTGCCTAATTGTATTGGCTAGAACTTCCAGCACTATGTTGAATAGTAAAGGTGACAGAGGACAACCTTGTCTGGTTCCAGTTCTAAGAGGAAAAGCTTTGAGTTTTACTCTATTCAGTAAAATATTGGCTGTGGGTTTGTCATAGATAGCTTCAATCAGTTTTAGAAATGTGTCACCTATGCCTATACTCTTCAGTGTTCTAATTAGAAAAGGATGCTGGATTTTATCAAATGCTTTTTCTGCATCTATTGAGAGGATCATGTGATCTTTATTTTTGCCTCTGTTAATATGGTGGATAACGTTTATGGACTTGCATATGTTAAACCAGCCTTGCATCTCTGGGATGAAGCCTACTTGATCATGATGAATGACTTTTCTGACGATAAGCTGTAATCTATTGGCTAGGATTTTGTTGAGAATTTTTGCATCTATATTCATGAGTGAGATTGGTCTGAAATTCTCCTTTTTGTTTGGGTCTTTTCCTGGTTTTGGTATCAGGTTGATGTTTGCTTCATAGAATGTGTTGAGGAAGATTCCTTCTTCCTCAATTTTTTGGAATAATTTCTGCAGTACAGGAATAAGCTCTTCTTTGAAGGTTTGATAGAATTCTGGAGTGAAGCCATCTGGACCAAGGCATTTTTTGGTTGGAAGATTTTTTATTGTTTCTTTGATCTCAGTGCTTGAAATTGGTCTGTTCAGGAGCTCTATTTCTTCCTGGCTGAGTCTAGGGAGAGGGTGTGATTCCAAATATTGATCCATTTCTTTCACATTGTCAAATTTCTGGGCATAGAGTTTCTGGTAGTATTCAGAGATGATCTCTTGTATCTCTGTGGGATCAGTTGTTATTTCCCCTTTATCGTTTCTGACTGAGGTTACTAGAGATTTTACTTTTCTATTTCTTGTTAGTCTGGCCAATGGTTTATCTATTTTATTTATTTTTCCAAAAAACCAACTCCTTGTTTCATTAATTTTCTGAATGATTCTTTTGTTTTCAATTTCATTGATCTCTGATTTGATTTTGGAGATTTCTTTTCTTCTACTGAGTTTAGGCTTAGATTGTTCTTCTTTTTCCAATTTCATAAGATCTCTTGTGGGATTGTTGGTGTGCTCTCTTTCTGTTTTTCAAATGTAGGCATCTAAAGCGATGAATTTTCCTCTCAAAACTGCTTTTGCAGTATCCCACAGGTTTTGGTAGCTTGTGTCTTCATTGTTGTTATGCTCAAGGAAGTTGATGATTTCCTGTTTTATTTCTTCCTGCACCCATCTGTTATTCAACAGAAGATTGTTTAATTTCCATGTCTTTGTGTGGGGTTGAACGTTTTTGTTAGAGTTGAGTTCCACCTTTAGTGCCTTATGGTCTGAGAAGATACAAGGTAAAATTTCAATTCTTTTTATTGTGTTGACAATTGTTTTGTGTCCCAGGATATGATCAATTTTGGAGAATGTTCCATGGGGTGATGAGAAGAATGTATATTCTTTATCTTTGGGATTGAGTGTTCTATATGCGTCTATCAAGCACAGTTGCTCTAGGGTCTCATTTAAATCTCTTATATCTTTGTTTAATTTCTGCATAGAGGCTCTGTCCATCTCTGTAAGAGGATTGTTAAAGTCCCCTGTTATGATGGTATTATCAGATATCATATTGCTCAGACTGAGTAAGGTCTGTTTCAAGAATCTGGGAGCATTTAAATTGGGTGCATAAATATTTAGAATTGAAATGTCTTCTTGTTGTAATTTTCCCTTGACCAATATAAAGTGACCATCTTTGTCTTTTTTGACTTTAGTTGCTTTAAATCCACATGTATCTGAAAATAAGATTGCAACTCCTCTTTTCTTCTGAATTCCATTTGCCTGAAAAATTGTCTTCCAACCCTTGACTCAGAGCTTTAATTTGTCTTTTGAAGCCAGGTGTGTTTCTTGCGACAGCAAATGGATGGCTTGTGTTTTTTAATCCAGTCAACCAATCTATGTCTCTTCAGTGGGGAATTCAAGCCATTAACATTTATTGAGATAATTGATAAGTGTGGTAGTATTCATCTTATTTTGTGAGAGTCCATTGCTCAGTTTTACCTTTTGCATCAGTGTGGAGGTTAGGTTCTGTCCTTTAATTTCTGAGTTCTTACTTTGCTGCTCATCCATTATGGTGGTCAGTGTGCAGAACAGGTTGAAGTATTTCCTGTAGAGCCGGTCTTGTTGTGGCGAATTTCCTCAATGTTTGTATATCCGTAAATGATTTGATTTCTCCGTCAATTTTGAAGCTTAGCTTAGCAGGGTACAGAATTCTGGGCTGGAAATTGTTCTGTTTAAGTAGATTAAAGGTAGATGACCATTGTCTTCTTGCTTGGAAAGTTTCATTAGAGAAGTCTGCGGTCACTCTGATGGATTTACCCTGTAGGCAAACTGGCGCTTACTCCTGGCAGCTTGCAGAATCTTTTCTTTTGTCTTGACTTTGGACAGGTTCATCACAATGTGTCTTGGAGAAGCTCAGTTAGAGTTGAGGTGACCTGGGGTCTGATATCCCTCTGAAAGCAGTGTGTCAGAATCTTTGGTGATATTTGGGAAATTTCTTTTATAATATTCTCTAGTATGGCTTCCATTCCTCTGGGGCATTCTTCTTCCCCTTCTGGAATTCCTATAACTCGTATGTTGGAACGCTTCATAAAGTCCCATAATTTTGACAGTGAACGTTCTGCTTTCTCTCTCTTCTTTTCTGCCTCTTTTACTATCTGACTTATCTCAAGAACTTTGTCTTCTACCTGTGAAATTCTTTCTTCTGCATGGTCTAACCTGTTGCTGATACTTTCCATTGCATCTTTAAGTTCCCTAATTGACTATTTCAGTTCCTTCAGGTCTGCTATATCCTTTTTATATTCTTCATATCGTTCATCTCTTATTTGATTCTGTTTTTGGATTTCCTTTTGGTTATTTTCCACTTTATTAGCAATTTCCTTCATTGTTTCCATCATTTCTTTCATTGTTTTCAACATGTGTATTCTAAATTCCCTTTCTGTCATTCCTAACATTTCTTTATAGGTGGAATCATCTGCAGTAGCTACCTCATGGTCCCTTGGCGGGGTTGTCTGAACTGGTTCTTCATGTTGCCTGGAGTTATCTGCTGATTCTTCCTCATGAGTGATTTATTTTATCTGTTTCCTTGCCCTAATTTTCCTTTCACTTCCTCTTGCTCTTTAAGTTCTCGTGCCTGTGGACTAAGGGTTACAGGACCAGAAGGGTGAGAAGGTTGAAGAGCAAAAAAGGGATGAAAGAAAGGAGGACTGAGTGATAAGAAAAAAAAATGAAAAATAGGGAAAGTAGAGGGGGTGGGTAAAAGGACTAGTGACAAAAAGAAAAGAGGGACAGAAAGAGGGAGACAGAACAATATAGGTGTACAGTAGGGTACTTTGACACAACCTTAAAAAAACCCCACCTTCTGGGTTTGCCCAGTTGGGTGGTTCCCTTGAGGTCAGCAGCTCTTTGCTAACCTGATCAGACACAGTACCCCACCTCCACCCAGTAGAGAGGAAAGACAAAAATGCTATAAATCAAACCAAAAGAAGCAAACAGAAAACTTTAAGTGATAAAATTGGGTGAAAAACCAAATAATAGCGGTAGAAACACTAGCAAAAATGAAGTTCCAGGGACAGTGCCTGTGGCTCAGTCGGTAAGGCGCCAGCCCCATATACCGAGGGTGGTGGGTTCAAACCCAGCCCCGGCCAAACTGCAACCAAAAAGTAGCCAGGCGTTGTGGCGGGCGCCTGTAGTCCCAGCTGCTCGGGAGGCTGAGGCAAGAGAATTGCTTAAGCCCAGGAGTTGGAGGTTGCTGTGAGCTGTGTGAGGCCACGGCACTCTACCGAGGGCCATAGGGTGAGACTCTGTCTCTTAAAAAAAAAAAAAAATGAAGTTCTAGTTATTGAAAAGGCCAGCAATGGGAAATTATAATTGAACTAGAAAAATTGAGAAAGAAAAAGGATCTGTATGGAAAAGGTTGAAATTAATAAACAAAGCAACATCAACAACATCAAAATAAACAAAAAAAGGCAACCAATCAAAAAAAAAACCACACAAAAAAAACACAACCAAAAACAAAGCAGTATGTATATGTTATTGAATATTGTCTGGGCAACACGTGGTCTTCTGGGGTATGAGATGTTAATCACAGTTCTGATACTACTGGAGGCTGCTGAATTCTCAAATCCCAGAATGTAGACACCCTAAGTCTCTCTTCAGCCCACTTAAAAGGCACTTTGAACTTGTAAACTTGCTGAGCAGAAGCTTTCCTAGGAAAGTGCTTGTGGCTGGAATCACTGTTGAAGTGGCTATCCACTTACCCAGTGTGCCAAAACCAGTCTCACTCTTACCCTGAGAGTTAGGGCTGCAAGGCGGCTCAGACCCCACCCTTAGGCTACTCGGTCACTGGGTTACCAGCTCCCACCCGATTCTAGCTCTGTGACCCTGAGGGCAGAGCTTGCCAGGGCAGATCGCTCACAATGGCTCCCTGTGACCCATAGCCAATCACTATTAGCTCCGTCTGACTCAGCGGCTCAGACTGGGGCCCTAGACAACGGCCAAAGTTCTCCGCACTCCCGCTCAGGCTCTCCCCAAGGCAGTTCAACTGAGTGCCAAGTCCAAAGACACCAAAACAGTTCACAGGTAAGGCCTTTCTGGTTTGCAGTCTCGCTGCTACTGAACTTACAGTTGCGGGCGGGTTTAGACGGATTGAACACACGCAACCACTTCCTGGTTTTCCACTGATTTAGTCCTCCTCTTGGGGTCCAGAAGTCTCTCGCTGACTCCCTGTATCCTCATAGGGGTCATGATAGGCAGATCCCACCAGCCAGAGATGCCTGGAGTCCTATCTCCCCAGACTCACGGTGCCCAGATGCAAGGAAGCTGTTACTTGGCCGCCATCTTGCTCTGCCTCAACATCATTATTTTAGTATTGAAAATAAGGAAGAGTAAGAGTATTAGAATCATGTAGTCATGACTGCAGTGAGATCTTAGAGGCCACTCATAACCTTCTCATTCATGGGGAAGGCAGGCAGCTCAGAGAGGGGGCTGTGGACAGACCACAAGTTAGCAGCAGTGCTGCTCCAGCTTTGGGTTCTGAACAGCAAAGGACCCAAATCATCACCAGAGTACACGTGAACCCACATCTCCTAAAAGGTCTTCAATCTTTCTGCTCAATTTTCAGAGATGAAGTGAACAGACACCCTTCTCCCTGTAATCTGAGAGTCAGATTATGGCTGGAAATTGGTGTATCATCTCATGTGGTGAACACACTGGGTCAGTCTTTTCCCACCATTCAATATGATCTTTTCAAAGTAGAATAAGTCAATCTTTTCCCACCTTGGGTCAATCTTTTCCTACCCTTCAATATGATCTTTTCAAAGTAGAATAAGTCAATCTTTTCCCACCCTTCAATATGATCTTTTCAAAGTAGAATGAACCTATGTGGGGGTGTGTTTTAAGTATGTATTACCCTTGAGTGACTGAGTTCTTCAGAGGTTTTCACACCCCATCCTTCCCTGACCCCCAAAGAGGAAAAATACTGGGTTTCACTGGCACCAGAAGCTCATGGCATAAGAAGAGGGGCCTTTGAGGGCAGAATGTTTGGACATAGCAGATGGTTTCAGCTTGTTTCCAAATTGGGAACTGGCACTAGACATTTTCTATTTCATGAATTCTCGTTCCTGCCATTCCTCTCTCAGGACCCTATGGTAAGGCCAACCTTGCCACGTGTCTACTAGCTATGAAGAATGATTGAGTGACAATTTTCCATAGTATTTTAATCTCATGCCACACTGCACATATATGGCTCCCCTTCCATTGTCTTGTTCTGTTGTGTCTGACCCAGCTATTCCCAGGAACCCTTCCTGAATCTACCCCAGTCAGCTCTGAGCACATGTTTATACTTGTTTTCTTCACTACTTGGCACTGGGTGATGTGTTTGCTCTAATCCTTTGCAGGCTATTTCATCTGTGTGTGATGTGGGGAAAGGAAGTGAGATAACAGTAAACCTGGATTTCTGGTTCAGCTCCCCACTCACTAAGCTATAACAAGTTCCACCTTCCACCTACATAAAGTAGCTCACCTCCCAAGAGGTGGGAGATTATATCAAGATCCCTTCCAAAACTAAGGAAAAGAGCCTAAGTTTTTGATAGATTGCACCCCTCTTAGAATACAAGAATCAGTTCTCTGTTTTTCTTGAAGTCTGTGCTTTACCCTGAATTTAGGCAGAATGGCCCAGTGGAAAGAACATTCAGCTCAAAATCACAGGCTCACACACAGGAATCAGCTCCACTGTTAACTTTCTGCATGACCTTGGATAAGTCTCTTCAGTGGACTCAGGCTCGATTTCCTCATCTACAAATTAATGACAAAACTGTCTAACTCATCCGTCTGTGGGGAGGACTGAGATAAAGTGTAACAGTGTAGCCCATGAGATAACTTCCAAAAATGCTGAGTTACAGCCACACAAAGGGGACATTCTACACTTGTTATAAGTTGGAGTTTATCTGGTTGGATTTGACATAGTTGTAGCCATCACCAGACTCTTTATTGTCTAAAATGAGGGATGCTTCTGTTACAGAGATAGATCATAATACAATTTAACTCAGTGGCAAGGCTGTTGCTGAGTTTGCAATCAAGAACATCCTGGAAAATCCATAATTATCCCAGCATTCAGTAGAATCTCATTCATACTTTGTAATATTTACCACAATGTTATGTACAACTTTCAGCTCCATGATTTAAAAAAATGTAAATGCCCTCATAAACAGATCTATAATCACTGAGATGTTTTCAATAAACCATAATGAAATTTATTATTATTTCACCTATAAGACTAAATAGATTTGCAGATGGATAAGGATCAGCTCTGCTCATTTCCTTCTGTGAAATTGCCCATTCAGATCTGCCCACTGCAATATATTCAGAAGTGATTTACAGCAAATTAGCTCAAGTGATTTCACATTATAAGCTTCTGCTAAAGATACTTTCCTGGTATGTCCTGTTTCTTCTTGGGTCTTCAGAGTCTTCTTTTGGTTTTGTTCTTGAATTTCAAAATGGCAGAGGATAGTTTAAAGTAGACTGATAACATGTAATGTAATTGATTAAAGAATGTAAAGAAAACGAGCTTTGGGGCCAGAAAATTAAAACTTGAGTGTGCTTATAGTCCGATAGAAAAAGCAGTAAAGAACACAGTAAAAGTATGTGTATTTCACAGACTTCACCCTACTGTGAATGCCTACTGCGTTCACGAACTAGTAAAACCTGGCACTTGCCTTCAAAGTATCTCTAGTGACAAAGTGACAGCATTTAGCCCTGAGGTAAGTAATGTATGTGACAGGTTTAACACTAGGGAGACATATTATTTGACTATGACTGCTCTAACAAATTACCACTTAGTGGCTTAAAAACACACATTTACCATTGTGCAGCTCTGTAGGTCATGCAGTCCCACACAGGCCTCCCTGGGCTAAAATCACTTTGGGCAGGGCTGCATGCCTTCTAGAGCCTGTAAGAGAGAATCTATTCTTGGCCTTTTTTAGCTTCTGGGACCACCCACATCCCTTGGCTTGTGGCTCCTTTCTCTGTCTCCTAAGTCCACACATAGTCCTTCTGCTACCAGGTGACTCTCACCTCTTCTCCCGCCTCCCTCTTTCAATTTGAAGACAAGTACTCATTTTCTAGGGCTGCTGTAACAAAGTACAAAGCCACACACTGAGTGGCTCCAACAACAGAAATTTATTCCATCATGGTTTTGGAGGCCGGAAGCCTGAGATTCAGGTCAGGGCTGGTTCCTCCTGAAGGCTATGAAGGGATATCTGTCTCCCAGCTCCTGGTAATTTTCTAGTCATGTGAGATGCTTTTGACTATAGAAGCATCACCCTGACTTCTGCCTTTATCTTCACATGGTATTCTCCCTGTGTGTATGTCTGTGTCTGAATTTCCCCTCTTTATAGGAGGATTAAGGAACTACCTCACTCCAATATGACCTCATCTTAACTAATTCAATCTGCCATCACTCTGCTTTCAAAGAAGGTCACATTATGAAGTACTGAGGGTTAGGATTTCAACTTAGGAATTCTGGGAGAACACAATGGACACAGTTAAACTGGTAATAGGATCCTTATGATTACACTGGGCCCATCCAGACAATGTAGGAGCATCTCCCTGTCAGCATAGCTGCACCTGCAAGGCGATGTATCACAAAGTCTATGGATTAGGAGAAGGATGTCTTTGAGGAGCTGTTATTCTGTCTGTTCCATCTGTTGGAGGAGGTTTCAAGCATCAGATATTGAAGACCTAAAGGATGAGGGGAAATTTGACTGATGAAGAGAATTTTTGGTGAAAGACCGTCCAGATGGAAGGAGCTTCAGCCCCTGGAGATGTGGAAACCGCATAGAGCTGTGTGGCTGGAAGGCTTTTATGCTCAGGTTGCATCTTGCTCAGCTGACCCAGTTCACTATTCTTCCCATATGATAGCACCTCCTACAGGTTTACATGACACCATACTTGGCTTGCCTTCTGTCAACTATCCTCACTACTCTTTTCCAGTCTTCTGCAGGGGGCAGCAAGCCACAGTTGCTGGCCAAATCCTGCTTGCTCCTGCTTTTGTAAATACATTTTTCTTTAGGACCTAGCCATGCCCATTTGTTTATATATTGTGCATAGGCGCTTTTATGATAAAATAGCAGTGTTAACTAACTGTAACACTGGACTGGATGGGCCTTTAGGGTTGAAAGATCTTTGGCCAGCCTTTTATAGGAAATGTTTCCCAAACCCTGGTCTACTTACCTGCTGGATTCTTCTCCTCCTGGTTTCAGAGGGCCCCAGGACTCCACTTTTCACTAATCTCTTTTTTTTTTTTAATCCACATTCTATAAGTGATCTTAGCCAGTCATCTGACTATGGCTACCACCTCCCTACCGATAGCAATGAAATTTATATGAGCAATTCTAATCCCTCCTTCTAGTTCTGGACACAAATATCACACAGCTTTCTCAACATCTCCACTTGGAAAATTAATAAGCATCTCAAATTTAACATTTCCAAAAAGTATTCTTGAATTCTCTCAAATGCCCTAATCTGCTCTTTCCCTAGCCAGTGCCATCTTATCTTCTCAGTTGTTCAAACCAAATACCTCAAAGAAAGCCTTGATTTTTCTTTTCCCTTCAGCATTTTATCCAATCTATCAGCAGTCCAGGGTGCACTACTTCTGAAGGGTGCCCAAATCTCAACCATTCTCATGACAATATCTGTAGTTTCCCTCTCCACACCTCAGCCTTACCTCTCACGGTACTATTGTGAGGACACCTAATGCTCTCCTTGCTGCTCTCTGCCCGCTCCCCACTTATGGTAAATACACTCATTGGCAGTCAAGTAATCTGAGCAAGTAAATCTGAAGAGAACATCTTTGCCCATTGTATCTTCTTGGTTCCCTCGTCCAAACTCAGTTGACTATATATGCTTGGGAATTTTTTTCTGGACTCTCTTTTTTGTTCCATGGGTCTATGTGTCTGTTTTTTTTTATGTCAGTTTCACACCACTTTGATTACCATAGCTTTGCAACATAATTAGAAATCAAGAAGTGGGATGTCTTCAACTTTGCTTTCCTTAAGATTCCTTAGCCATATGGGGTCTTTTGTGAATTTATAACAATTTTAGAGCTGTTTTTTTCTGTTTATGTGAAGAATGCCATTAGAATTTCCATAGAGATTGCACTGAACTGTAGGTTGCTTTGAGTTTACATGGAAATTTTAACAATACTATTTTTTACAATCCATGATCCTGGGATATATTCCTATTTATTTGTGTTTTCTTCACTTGCTTTCATCAGTGTTTTATGTTGTCAGTGTGCAGATCTCTCACCACCTTGGCTAAATTTATTCCTAAGTATTTTGTGCACCTTTATCTTACACCATATACAAAAATAAACTCAGGAGGAATTAAAGACCTAAATGTAAAACCTGATTTCATAAAACTCCTGGCATTTGTTGGTACCTCAAAATATCATGTGCTACAAATTAAATAATTTAAAAATTAAAAAGTAAATCTGACATTATTTCTTTTTCTCCAAAGGATTCCCATCTCACATTTTTAAAAAACTCAAATTTCTATGCCTTAGCCGAAAAGGCCTCCATGGGTCTGTGTTGTGGGCACTGTATGTCTCTCCTTCTGGCTTGTCCTGGCCTGTCGCAGCCCTGCCAACCTGCTTTTCATTCCATGGAACCTCCCATCTCTGGAACTCTGTAGAGTTACCCTTCCGTCTGTGTGGACCCTGGCTCTTTCTTATTATTTTGGCCTCAGTTTCAATGTTACCTCCTCAGAGTTCTCCTCTGACTGCCCTTGGAAATATATTTCCCCCACAATTCTCCCTTTCATACCTCACTTTTATGAATTGTTTTATTTTCTTAATTTATTGTATTTTTTTGTTGCTTATTCTTCCCATAAAACTCACTCTTTCCCTCTTCTCTCCCCACATGCTTGGGATACAAGTTACATGATGGAAGGGACTTGCTCTTGGTTAGCAAAGAGTTCATCAAAGAGACCATGTGGGAGCTGCCTACGTGACCTCCCAGCCTTCGAGGACAAGGAAAGGTCTGTCAAAGTAAAGAGATGAGCCTGTGAAAAGGCACAGTGATGTGTCCTAGAAACAGAGGGGAAAGACTGCAGCAGAAGGCTCTCAGGAGCTTTTGAGGGAAGACATAGCAGTAGCATGGCATTTCTCTCTGTTCTCTTCCCTGTGACCCTGGTGTAGGGGGCCCCTGCCCTGGGCTTTTACTTTAGAGATCATTCTAGGGTCCTCCTTTGACTATGACTCTTCCCATGTCTGTTGGAAGAATAAAGCACACCCATTTTCAGACTACCTTCTTCCTTCTAGACTGCATTCTGGAGTAGTTGGACCTTAGATTTTGCTACCCAAACAGCCTAAGCCTCCTTCCTCTTGGGTTGTGTAAGCTTCTTTCCCAAGTTCATTTTCACAAGGTAGAGAGTGGCACTGGGGTATGCACATTAGGCAAATGGAATGGCCAGGAGATGGCTGTTTGCAGGAGGGGTGGGTTGAACAGGGGCGTGCAGGCTAAGGTGTCCAATTGCATGCACCTTGGGCCTGCACCTTCTGGTGCAGACTGGAGTAATTTGGAAAGAGGAGAGTTGTCATCAGCAAGTGGGTCATAGGGCTTTGTTTGCCTTCTACATCCCAAGGCCACTCTGAGAACTAAGTTCTATCTTGGTCTGCCATGTCATTACACAGCTGTCTTTGTCTAAGGAAGGAGGAAGGAACACATTTAATAGTCTATTTCCTTGATTTATTATGATAGAATGCGCAGCCTTTGAAAGTGTTAGGGGAAGGTCTGCTCCATGCCTTAGTATATGGCCTGACTCACAGTCACTGTAAATAGTATTTACTCAATCCTTAGTATGATAGCCATCAGACCTCTAAGAGCTGTATATGTATTAACTCGTTTAGTCTTCATAACAACAGATGCCAGGTATATTGTATTGAATGCTTACAGGGTAATAAGAGACCGACAAAGGTTCCCAACATTTCTTTGTTCTGTTTTTTTCTTTAAGCCAGAATTTGCCACATGCTGACCTGTTTATTCCCCAATTTCATGTGACCTCAGAGATAAATTTTTCCTGCTTTCTCTATGATGAGAGTATCTGAATTGCTTTTAGCATTTTTTTTTTTTCTAGTGGCCAACCAAATCTGCCTTAGTGTGCAGGAATTCCTAGAAACTAAACGTTTTGAATGTTTGGGAACTGAATAATGGGCCCTAAGGGCACCTACATCCTAATACCTGGAATGTGTGACTATATTACCTTACACAGTAGGAGGGATTTGAAGATGTGACTAAGGATGTGGACATGAGAAGATTATACTCAATTATTCAGGTAGGCAGAATTTAATCAATTGGTCTTTATCAGACGGTGGCAGGAGAGGAAGAGTTAGAGGAAGAGATTTGATGGCTGCAGAAGTTAGAGTGACACCATTGCTGGCTGGGACTGGGGGTGCCTCTAGAAAGCTGGAACAGCAAGGGGATGGCTCAGTTCTTAGAGCCTCTAAAAGGAAAGCAGTTCTGCTTGACACTTTGATTTTAGCCCAGTGACGTGACCTCCACAAAGTAAGAAAAGAAATTTGTGTCGCTGTAAGCCACAAAGTTTGTGGTAATTTGTTACAGCAAGAACAGAAAATCAACACACTAGATTTCTTATTTTGTTCAGTTTTACCAAGATAAATAATTTATAGAACAAATAGCCCTGGATTAGAAGACAAAACACCTGGTTCCAGTTTCAACATTACTAAAAACTAAGCAAGTAAACTTGGATAAGTCATTTAATCTCTCCCATAAAATATGTCAGCACAACTTCCTCAGAAAAAAGTTGGGACAATCACACATCTGAATACATTAGGGTGCTTTATGAATTGTGTCCCACAAATTATAATTTTCAAGGTGGCCTTTTTTGTTTTATTAAATCATAACTGTGTACATTGATGGGTGCATTTATGGGGTCAGGGTACTGATTTGACATACAATGTGAAATGCTTACATATCTTATTGCCTGAGTTTTCCCAGCCACTTACATGTGTTTTTCCAATTTCTCTGAAAGTAATCAGTAGATAAAACCCCCAGGTTAAAAATAATATATTTTAATTGTTTCATTATTTCTATATAAATGATATATGCATATTATAAACATGAAACTTTCAAACTACTCTAAACTATATGACCATAATAAAAACTACCACGAATCATAGCACTTAGAGTTAATCACACAACCATTTCAGTAAATATTTTTCTAGATACTTCTTCATTCCTGTACAGGAGCAAATATCCACCGATACTCTTCCTTTTATACTCTTAGTATCCATGCTGTGAAGTACTATTTTCGTTCAGTATTATCTTTAAGACACTTTTGTGCATTAACAAGTGGTATTTTTAATTTATGTGTACTGTCATAAACTATTTCCTTGATTACCATGGTTTTCTTAACCAGCCTCCTGAAGATGAATAGTTAGTCTTCTGGTGTTACAAGCACACCATGATTAAGTCCACCACGTGTATTTTCAATTCCTATAATTTCACAGGGCTGGCTTTTGGTCGGTATGCATACTAAGGCCAGGGAAGTTGTTGAAATACAGAAACTTTCTACCACATTGCCCACCATCAACCAATTTGTACTGGTCAGGAGGGGCAAATCAGTGCCCAGGTCTTTTGGCTGTCCAGGCCTCTTTCCTAGGACCCCAGAGACCTTCACAGCCTGGAGGCAAAGGTCAAGGTACGACAGAGTTCTGTGATAGATCACTCCCGTTCTGCTTCCCTGCAATACTTTTGAGTGTCTGATTATATAACCTCTGCTCTATGGCCTCAATGTTAGATAGAGAAGTATGCATTTTACTTATTTTGATACACATTACAAAGTTTTTTTTCTAGAAAATTTGTCACACTTGGGAAAATTATTTAATTACAATTTCACCAACTTTGAATATTGTCGATCTTTAATATTCGGGAATCTTATTAGGGAAAATATATCTCATTTTTGCTTTATTTTCGTTAGTTTGATAATTGATAAAATGAATATCTTTTTATACGTTTATTGGTCATTTTATGTTACTTTTGAAAATTTGTGCCTCCACATGAGGGTACAAATGTTTAGGTTACTTTGTTTTCATTTCTAAGGTCAAATTCAAATTGTAGTTAAGCCCTTCAGCCAGGGCTTAACGCATTGTGCACATTAGGTGAGATCTCATCAATCACCATCTCGCCTCCCCTTTCCCCTCCTTTTCTCTGGAATATACTTGTGTTTTTCTTTTGTGTGTGGGTGTGTAGCTGTTTATATAACGGTTTAATATTAGTATTGAGTGCACTGGACAGTTATTTTTAAAAATAACTTTCTGTCATTTGTTTGGCCCTTTTTTCATTGGCCTGTATAGAAGTTTATTTATTTATTTATTTTGAGTCTGGTTTATTTAGGTGCATAATTCACAGCTTCATTGATCTGTAATTTACATACCATCCCATTCACCATTTAGCACCTTCATGGATTTGTGCCCTCATCACCACAGTCTAATTTTAGGACACTTTCATCTCTCCAAAATAAATTCCTGTGCTCATCAGCAGTTATTTAGGCATTCCCTATTACTTCCCCCTTTTTGATAAGGAATAACGCTTTATGAATATTCACATACAAGTTTTTGTCTGTATATATAGTTCCACTTATTTTGAGTAAATAACCAGAAGTGGAATTGCTGAGTCATATGGGAATTGTGTTTAGCGTTTGAGGAGATGCCAAACTGTTTTCCATACTGGTGGCTGCACCATTTAAATTAGGACAGCAACGTATGAGGGTTCTGGTTTCTCCACATCTTCAACAATAGCTATTATTTTCTGTTTTCTGCTTTTAGCCATTCTCATGGGTGTAAAGTGCTATCTCACTGTGGTTTTGTTTTGTATTTCCCTGACATCTAATGATGGTGATCATCTTTTCATCTGATTATCTATTTGGGTATCCCTGAAGAAATGTCTATTTCATATACTTCCTCCATTTTTAAAAATCCGGTTATTTATCTCATTATCATTGAGTTGTAAGCTTTTCTTATGTACTCAGGTTACAGTCCATTACCAGATAAACAATTTGCAAATATTTTCTCTCATTCTGTGGGTATCGCTTCCAAATTCTAAGTGGGGTCATTTGCAACACCAAAGTTTTTAATTTTGATGAAGTCAAAATTGTATATTTTTAATAAACAAGATAAAGTCATCTAACAGGTGTAACTGTGACATGTAATAACATTCACTTTTTTTTGTGAAGTTTTAAAAATACATATTGTCGTGTATTCCCCACAATAACCAAGAGGTAGGAGAGTTCCACCATCCCTCACAATTTTCTGGACTACCACTGATCCATTTTCTACCCCTACATTTTTGCTTTTTTTTTTTTTTTGTAGAGACAGAGTCTCACTGTACCGCCCTCGGGTAGAGTGCCGTGGCGTCACACGGCTCACAGCAACCTCTTAACTCTTGGGCTTACGCGATTCTCTTGCCTCAGCCTCCCGAGCAGCTGGGACTACAGGCGCCCGCCACAACGCCCGGCTATATACATTTTTGCTTTTTACATAAACAAAATCATAGCCAATGACACACCAGATCTGTTTTTAGTTTCAGTGAATGAAAGTGTATCAAGTAATTCTTTATACACATTATTCACTATTTTTATTACCAGTGTCGTGGTTCCTGCTTTTTATCTGAGCTTATTATTTTAAGATTTCTCCTTCACTTGATTTTAGGTTTGGTTACTTCATACCCATAGATAGACGATCAAAATATTAGCATTCTTCACAGGTATGCAAATATCCTAGAAGTAATGTCCTGAGTCAAATTTGCAAAAAGGTGATGCAAAATAGCTAACATTTAATAAAGATGAAGAAATTACAAATGCGTGAGGGTGGTAGTTTTCTATTTTTTTTATTTTATTTATTTATTTTTTGAGACAGTCTCTATATTTTCTTTTAAATAAAAGAATATTTTCTTCAAATAAAACCTCACATAGAAGCTAAAAATATAAATACATAAAAGCTGAATTTCCCATTTGATTCTGACAGAATCCCTCAATCCTTCAGAGAGCAGCTGAGTCTCAAGGGCAGGGCCCTGAGTCATTCTGTGCTCACTGAACTTCCAGGAGCAACTTTAAGACACTTGTCATCGCTGGAATCAGCCTCAGCCTGAGGAAGAGGGAGAAACTTGAGAAACAATTAGCCGAATTTTAGGGATCTGATTTAAGGCGGTGGTTTTCCTACTTTGCTCTCAGCTGCTCTGACCTCACGAGAGGAAATGAGACAACTGCCTTCCGGATGGGAAGGGCTGCTACGTAGCAGTCCTAAGACTAGTTCAGAATCACTCACCTCAGAGATCTCGACTGAGTAGGAAGAATCTTCTACATACAAGATCAACTGTGGAGGGTTGTTTTTGAAATTGTTTGAGGTAGATTGTCCTGCCCAGTCTGAAAGATTGGAGTGGAAAACACAATACCCGCCCCCACCATCACTTTCTGTGTGAGTGGCACTTGCATGCCCAGGGCCCTTCTGTGATCCATGTCCACTGACCCTGACCCAGGCTCACCCTCTGTCTCGTCCCTCCTCCCTCTCTATGCCGGGACCACAGAGGTGAGTGTCAGAATGGTCGGTGAAGGGGAATCCCTAAGAGAAATTTGTCCGTAAACTAATTTTTTAATTCCAACCTTGCAAAAAATAGTAACCCTCCAAGCCAGAGTTTCTAATGTATTTATGAAGGCAACATACAGTTGCTTAATTTCAAGCCTCTTTTCTATGATAGAAAAGAACACAAAGAAACCTTGTAGGAGTCGTGACATGTCTGCTTGTTATTTCAATGTGTGCAGAGGCAATGACGGTGGTAGTTTCCCAGCATCTTTGCCTTTCTTCACACGTTCCCTCTCTTATTTTCACCTGGGACATAAAGCTGCCCGCCTCTCCTGCCGGCCTCCAGCAAGGCCATTCATTCTCCTTCCTGCGCACATGTATCCTGCTGGATTCGCACAGGTGCAGCATTGCCCTATTAGAATTTGACAACGTCTGCCTGTCCATGCAAGGATGCTCCAACCTGTTTCTTTAAAAGACTGCACATGGCCTTAAAGAAAGATGGAGACTTTACCTCTTTCATGTTTACATGGATGGAGCTGGAACATATTCTTCTTAGTAAAGTATCTCAAGAATGGAAGAAAAAGTATCCAATGTACTCAGCCCTACTATGAAACTAATTTATGGCTTTCACATGAAAGCTATAACCCACCTATAACCTAAGAATAGGGGGAAAGGGGAAAGGGAGGGGAGGGAGGGGGGAGGTGGGCAGAGGGAGGGAGATTGGTGAGATTACACCTGCGGTGCATCTTACAAGGGTGAAACTTAGTAAATGTAGAATGTAAATGTTTTAACACAATAATTAAGAAAATGCCAGGAAGGCTATGTTAACCAGTGTGATGAAAATGTGTCAAACGGTCTATAAAACCAGCGTATGGTGCCCCATGATCGCATTAATGTACACAGCTATGATTTAGTAATAAAATAAATAAATAAATAAATAAATAAATAAAAGGCTGCACATAGTAATGCATTGGGAGAAGGAATCTCAGGACTAACTTGAAATGGCGAATGTTCCATACCCTGTGTTAAATTCAATATGACTCTACTGAGCTGATCGTTTTGTATTTACTCTGAATTTTGATTTTATTATTTTGTCTAATGTTTTTATTTTTACCCCCTTAATGTCAACAAAAGCTTGGTTGTTTCAGTTTGGTACAATTTCTAATGCAGTGTAACATGGTTGATCAGCCGACATGACTGTGACCAGTTCCTGTGGGTCAGGAGTCCAGGCACAACATGGTTGGGTCCCCTGCTCCACTTGGTCCTCCCAGGCTGCAGTAGAGGTGCTGGTAAGGCTGTTCTGCCATCTAAAGCCTCACCAGTTTCCCAGCTCAGGTTGCTGGCAGAATTAATTTCTGAGTGGCTGAGGGCTCCCATATTTTGCGACTGGAGACCAACCTCTGATCTAGAGCCACCCACAGTTCCTGGACATGTGGGCTTCCTCAAAATGGTCACTATCATTGTTAAGTCAGCCAGGACTGGCTCTTACCTCCTCAGGGCCTAGGGGTACTTTAATGTCTTCCCTGAAGTTGGGGTGACCTAGGATAAATCACTATTTATTCACTCAAAATCAACTAATTTGGGATCATAATTACATTGGCAAAATGCCTCCATCTTTGCCATATTCCATTGACTAAAAGCAAGTTACACAGTTCCCTGCCACACTCAAGGGCAGGTTTTATAAAAGGCCTGAACACAAGGACCAGGGGTTGGTGCCCACTGGGGTCGCTTTGGGATCCACACACCAAAGGTGTAAACAAAATTCCCAGTGTGGGGAGCAAGAGGAGGACCTTTTGTCCAGGTGGTGATGATGGAAGGAGTCAAGGGGGAGACGGTAGAAATGAAGCTCTGAGAAAGCCAATAGCAACTCCAGGGGAGTTCGGAATAGAAGCTGCTAAGCTGAAATGATTGGACAGAAAAGCAGGAACTGAAGTCTGCAGCCCCAAATCATCAGTGGAGAAGGTTACAGAGTCTGAATATGGTCAGCAAGGGCACAGTGAGCAGACCCCACGAGCAGACAAGACGTGCAGAAGGCCACAGCAGCTTTGGAAGCCACCTAGCACATTAGCTATTTTGTTTTTTATTTTAAAGAATGGCACATATTTTAATTCATAATATATGTAGGCATACCGCAAGCTGGCATTTTGAAACTGCAGGATGATTAAAAAGAAGAAACACATCAATATTAAATCCCAAGGCAGGGTGGTGTGGATCATACCTGTACTCCCACCACTCTGGGAGGCCGAGCCAGGTGGATTTTGCTTGAGCTCAAGAGTTCAAAACTAGCCTGAGCAAGAGTGAGACCCCATCTCTACTAAAAGTAGAAAAACTAGAGGGGCATGGTTGTACATGTCTGTAGTCCCAGCTACTCTGGAGGCTGAGGCAAGAGGATCACTTGAGCTCAAGAGTTTGAAGTTGCTGTGAGCTGCAATAATACCATGGCACTCTACACAGGGTGACTGAGAGAGAGACTGTCTCAAAAAATAAAAGTACCATGCAGGATGCTGAGAGTTTGAATGCTCAAATAAACAGATCTTATCAGGAAAATCTCTAAAAGTGCAGGAGTGACAGAATGCTAAATGTATGTAGTAATGAGAAGCCTGAGCTCACTGCCTCTGTCATATTAGCTATTATAAAGGTTTACATCTGGAAAAAAATTGTGCCAAGCACTGCCCTAGTCATTCAAACACATTCTGTCATTTCCTTATGTCCCTGATAGGATAAAATGTGAGAACCTTGTACTTATAAAATGAAAAGCTCTGTAAAAATGCCAAAGGCTAACTGTTCCCACCACTGCGGTGGCTGTTAGCCGCATTTCTCTGCTGCCTCTCGCTGCTCTTGTCTTTTGCTTCAAAGCTTCACCTGACTGGTCTCCTGCCCAGTGCCATGGTCTTGCAGAAAGGCATGTAGAATAGGTCACTGAATCTCCACTCCCAGGGGATTTTTTTTGTTTTATAGGACAGTGAGGGAATGTGTGCATGGAGAGCGTCATGGATTTGTCCTGCAACGAAGCTGGGTGCATTCTACCCTCAGGACGCCCTAACTTTGGCACCTCGGCACATGAATATCAGAATAAAGTTTGTTCCAGGAAGGGGCAAACTAGGGTTGTGCAGTGATTAGAGACTTTGAAATAGCTGTTATGTGGCATTTCATGATACAATTGATTATATGGGACCCTCTGATAGGGAAGCATCCGGGTTTCTCCATAGGAGGTTGTAGGAAGTTGGGGAAGGAGAATTCAGTGGCGGGAGAGCCTGTCAGGATGGCAGGTTGTCACCATCAGGGATACTTGGGCAGGGTTAAAAGGATCAGTCTCTAGGAGAGACCTAGATAAAAAATCCAGTCGGCATCACCGAGTGTTCACTCTGAGTCAGGTGCTGGTCTAAGTGCTTTCTCCTAATGAAGCCTGTATTCCTCATAACTGTCTCAAGTTATATCTGTCTGCTTTACAGATGAAATCTGAGCCACAGAGTGGGAATAACTTGGCCAAGACCAGACAAGAATAAAGTGGTGCATCTGCTTCCATGTTCCAGTGGAACATGCAAGCTCAGTCTCAAACCTCCTACTTCCCCTGTGAGTGGTGGCCCAGTCTGGCAGTGGAGCGGGAGAGGTTAGGCTGGGCGGGCAGCTGCCATTCAGAGAGCTGGAGTGGGATGAGCTTCTGGGCTGACTTCACGCTGAGCGCCTGGACTCTGGCTGAACGTTGAATCACTGGATCCTAAATATAGGGGCAGGGCTGAGCCTGTGGGAGGACTCTGGCTGTGAGCACAGGAGGGCAGCCTGCCAGGCAAGGCAACTAACTTAATAAGCTCTTACCTGTCCTGACCTGTTTGGGGTGTGAGGAATCCACAGGGGAGCCTCTGGAATTGTTCCCAGCTGAGCAATGCTGCTGGCTGTTCTACCTACACTTGGTTCCCATGATAATTTTAAGCCCACAGTGATCAAAGAATTCCTTTAACTATAGCTTGTGTCAAATATTTCATGTCAAAACAAGATTGAATGTGCAAGAGGAATAATGATTTTAAATTTTGAAAAAGACTTTGAAATACCTCTTGTTAGACATGGACTTTCCTCAGTATCCCCATTCATAACACTAAGCCATGGAGTGTAATGTCCTCGGAGAGGAATGGGTGGGCTGCTGAGACCATAGGGCGGCAGAGAAAAAGGAAAATATGGAGGAGTGGCAGTCTGTATTAGCCAGAAAATTAACATTAAAATCCCTTTTATTTAAGGGGAGAGAGAAAGGAAGATAGGACAAAAGGTGACATTCTGGAGTCTTGTCTTCTTCACTGGATGAGGAAAACAAGTCCCTAACCTCAGGCAGCTATGGGAGAGGGGTAACAACAGAGTGGCTTTTGTCCCTACCAGTTGGGACGTTGGATAGTGGATACCTCCTAGCTCATCCCTTAGCAAAACACAAACTATGGGTAAACAAATGACCATCCAGAGAGGAAACCAAGATGTTGCTCCCTCTCCCGGGGCAGGGGGACCGGGGTGGGGGGCTGAGGGTGCTGCAGCAAATCCTGCATGATCCCACAGTGGGTGCAGAGGATGCCAGAGGGTCTGGTGTGGAGGTGGAGGGGGCATTGCTGAGTAAACCTTATGGGCCAAGACCCAAATAGGGATGTGGCTGAGATTAAGGGGCTCTGAAGTATCAGTGGGAGCAAGGGGGAGTCAGTCAGCAGTGATGCCAGAAAGCCATCCATGCACCAGGAGGTGTCAGCACAGTGCCACAAACTGTCAGACTCAGGACAGCTCAGAATCATGTGACCCAGACACCAAGCCACCTGTCTTCCTCTTGAATTAAATACCTTGGTGTGTTGGAGAAGGAACAAGAGTCAAATGTATTGCTCATTTGTCCTAAAGGTCGTGTTTTATATGGAATGTCTAAGATAGTTTTAATGGACAAATATTATTCTGTATCAGTTTACATGAGCATGGGACACCACGGGCGGTTTAGATCAGTTATAGTGAACTAACAGTAGGAATTCAAAGCGTATGGCTTTGGTTTGTTTCATTTTGTTTTTTGAATATCACCGAGTCATAACATGTAAAGTAGAACATGGTGGGGAAAAGGACAGGTTACACGTGGATGCTTGACAAGCTTATCCAATTTTCACTGTGTCTCTGAATTCATGGTTTTAACCAGAGATTCCCAGAGAATACAGCCAACCACCAAGCAGGACAAATGAGGGACCAGTATCAGGTCACAGACAGAATCATCAGAGCAGTGGCAACAACGTTTAGAGAGACGAGGGACACAAAGTGTTTGCCACTGTCCTGGTCTTCTGGGAGTTCTGGGTGACCCAGCATAGAAGCATCAGGGTAGTGGCTTTGGGGCCCGTGAATGGTACTTGGAAGGATGAAGCCATCAGCCTTTAGAGAGAACCTAGTCTGAGCTCACAGTTTTGCCTGACTTGTCAAAGTTGACTCTCCCAGCACCCTGAGGGTAAGTGAGTCTCCTGAGCTTATGGAAAAGAAGGCTAAAGCTTGACAAAATTAATCTTGCCCAAGTTCCAAAATTCCTAAATGTAGACCATGGATTGGAATCCAAGTCTTCAAAATTTCTGTTTTCTGCTCTTGTCATTGCACCACAATGGAAAGTTTAGCCGATTGGACTGTGCTTTTTGTGTTTTCATTTTTAAATCCAGCCAAAGCCTCTACTAGTTGCCATGCCAGCTATCTCTGAGCAGCCAGGATATCGGACAGGAGGAGGGAGTTGGAAGAATTATTGCAGAGAGAAGGTGAATTTGATAGTGTCCACATGATGTGATTATATAAAGCTGCTTGTAAACCTAGTACCAATAATTTATAGGCATGTATTTTAATTTAAGTCATTTAAATTTCATTAAATTCACTCTAATCAAATTCAGTTCAATTCAATTAACAAGACTTTCCTATAAGAGGCTTTAGTTTAGATTCTAGAGAAATCTTGAGATTTCTCTACAACCAGATTGGTCCTGTACTATCCCCAAGGAGCTCATAGTCAGATGCAGGAATGACAGGTGTATTTCAGCATATATACATAATTACATAATCTTCATAGACTTTCTCAGAATTTTCTTCTAAAATTCTGTATTAATTCACTAACAACTACCTCCCAAATAATCTCCTGGCATATAAGTATTTTAAAAGTGCTTTGTTCACTTTTTATTTCCATAACTACATATACAGTAGAACCTCCATAGTTGACCACCTCTCTATGCCGACCACTTCCTTAAGATGACCTAATTTCCATAGACGTGACAGGCACCATATATACATACAAGCACAGTAGGCCTAGTTCCTTCTGCTGCCCACCGCTGCAAATTGACCAGTTTGTTACAGTCCCTTAGGCGGTCAACTTACAGAAGTTTTACTGTATTTGCAAACTTCGACGATGATTCAAGAAGGTAAAGGAACACTTATCCATATTTCTATTCAGAAGCAGCTTGTCTAAGAAAACACGTCATTATCAAAATCTTTAAAAGCACCTTCCAATGTGACTTGTTAAAAATAATTGTGCTGTTTAACTGAAGGAGAAAATTACAAAACTATTATAAACTTTTCAGTAAAAGAATTTTCAAGTATTCAAAACTAGTTTATTTCTACTTCTCCATGTTATTTGGAGGTGCTGATTTATGATTACTTAAAAGGCTTCTTACAAATATTTTACAAATAACTGCCTACAGTTATAAAAATAAAACTCTTAGATAAAAATGGCTTGTAATCTATGATAGCGGAAAATTTTAAAAATGTATTTTAGCTAGATTGCATTTTGAAATTTAATGTAATTCTTATGTTAAGATCAAATGCAATTGATTTTAGGCTTATTTAACAGAAATTTCAATTTATAGTTAAATTGCTGAAAAAAAAGATTTAAAAATTAATGACATGCTAAATACAAAATCAGTTATTGTATCCACAGTTGATGAACTTGCTTGAGATCATTTATAGTTGACGTTTATAATATGTTTATACAACAGAAAAGTTAGCAATGACAGTACTGCTCACAGTGGCCTTGTCAGCAAAGAGATATTTAAATTACTTCTCATTGCCATGATCAACTTAGACAGTTTCAGTTTCCTGAGATTGAGGGATACTAAGCTTTGTGGCATCACATTTAACATTGCCTCTTCTGTATCACCAGAATTAAAAAATTGATATCACCATTATTTTCTGAGACAATCTTTTCTGTGGTCATTTCCATGGCAATTTTAATAAAACCTACACAGAAATTCAACCTATTAAAAACCTATCCTTTTTTATCTCCTAATTTTCAGTTTAATTGGAACTTTAACACAGTAATCTGAGAACAGAAAAAATTAAAAACTTTTAAAACAAAACTCTTAAGTGCAATGTGTTGACATTAATCTGCATGTCATGTTTTTACTATCCTTGGTTCCTGTGGAGCTGATTCTGGCAGTCCATGGAGTCTCTGGGGAACTCACCCAGAACCACAGGAATCAAGCTGCCATGCTGTTCAGGAATAATCTCTATTGCATGCGAATCCTTTTAAAGGTCAATATTTTTGAATATTTTTGTTATTTTTATTTTATAAACTCTGTAATACGGAGTTAGACTATTTTTATCCTCATCTTACTTACATATACATAAGCATAAAAGAATTTATAAACTTCTTATGCTTTTAATTCATACCACTCTGAAGTCAAAACATGTTTACAAACTAAAATGAAACTAATTATAAACGCAAATAATTTAAATTGTCAAGAGTGATTCGTTTTGCTCAAACTACGTCTCTGTTTGCATTGGAGCTGTGTCATGGACCATCCTTCTCATTTTCACGTGCCTGTTCAAGTCTCTTGGACTGAAGTCAAGGTTCTGCCTGCTCTCTGTGCTCCCTCAGAACCATCTCCCGGCAGTCCACAGTGATGCCATTTGGAGTCCACGCGGCAGGAACGCATCATTGCTTGCAAAATCTGCCTCTGTTCTTTTCTCATTAGCCTGAGGCAATTAAAGCAGCACTACTTGACTGGTGACAACTCATTTATAAATATAATTACAAACTTGGACACTGGAACTATGAGAAAGGGCTTGGAAATGAGGCAATCATACCAATAATTCATAATATGCTATCTTTAATTTTTTTAATGTGACCTAATGATGTTAAAAAATTTAAAGAATCTGATGGAGAAATCAAAGACCTCTAAAAACTTGTCCTGGAACTTCTGTTTAGAAAAACAATCCTAAAATAACTATGGTAGAGAGGTGGAGTTTCTATCCTTCTTCAGTTCAACTTCAGAGGAAAGAGAAAAATAAAATCTGGAAGTTGGTCATCTGGTCTCCCTGGGAGACCAATATTCTCCTATAGGTTAACATCTGGCATTATTTATAAGTTCCAGACATACACACACTGATGGAAGATTCACACCTTAAAGTCGGCTGTCTTGATCTACAATGAACTTTTATCAGGTCATTAGTAGAATAAAGAAATAGGCACTTTGCAAATTTTGGTCACTCCTGCTCAGCCACATAAGCCTGTCAGTGATCATGGTACCATCAGATTAGGGACATTGTATAGCTTGGTTTGTGAGAGCTCTGGATTCCATGTTGACCCTGCCACTTTAGACCTTGATGACCTTGAGCAAGGGGTTGAACCCGTATGAGCATCTGGATGCTCTGCTGTTAAATGGGAATAGTATTAAAAAGTAGCACTTACCTTAGAAGGTTGTAGGGATGAACTAAGTAAACCTAAAGCAGAGAAAGTTCTTGATATACTCCCCAGAACAGAGCAACTGCTTAGTAAATTGAGCCACTATTATTTACATTAATACAAAATTTGTTATTATCATATAGGCATGGGAAAGGCTACTCTAGAATAGTGATTCTCAACTGTGTCAGCTGAAGAGTTGAAGATTCTGATGGACCTGGTACATAATATGGCAGGGACATTGGCCTTTTACAAAGCTCCCAGGTGGTTCCAACTAGCAGCCAAGGTTGAGAATCTATTGCTGCTCTAAAACAAGTAGGAATGGTCTGGTTCCATGAATATTAGAGATTGGATCTTCAATCCTAATCTGAGGTTGATAATTGGCATCCTTGGGTGCCAACCCATGAAAGTGCTTTAGGCATTTCCCACCCAGTTTCCTTTTTATGTAGATTGAAGGCAAGATTTCAAATAAGCCTCGAGATTTAAAGTTTAGCTCCAAGAAGAGAGGAAAAGCTCTGTCTCTCAGCTGCTTTGGAAAACGAAAAGTCAAATCAATGAGGCAGTTATTTTGAAACTGTTCATGTAAAATGAAGCAAACATGAAAAAAGTGTATTACTTTTTTTAAAACTTTTTTTGTTTGTTGATATTCATAAACATACCAAGATGGTTGATATCAGGAAACATAAAACTCAGAATTTTAACTACATGGCAGTTAGAAGATGGAAAGTGTGTACATTACCACAATTCACTATCAACTACCTTCTATCACTTAATAAGAAAACCAAGAATTTTGAGTACATCTTCTACAGGACTCCTGCTCCTCAGATGTGGAAACATGAATCTTGTATCAGAACACCCCTGGCAGGAAAGTTCCATGTACTTTATATACTGGAAGGTTTCAGGGGAGGGCAAGTTGAAGATCACATCTGTGTTGGCATTTAATTCCAATTTGTGAGGATTCATCCCAGGTCCTTGGCTATCGATTCACAACCACCCCCGATAAGTAGGCTTTAGAGCGTATGCTGAAGGAAAACATCAGTGACCATTATGCATAATAAATGGCATAACAAATAATAAATAGCATAATAAACACTGTGGGGGGTGTAACAATCTATGGCTAACAGAGCACCTTCATGGAAGTCATGAACATTAAAACACAGCACTCACTTTATCAGGCCACAGAGAGGAAGTAAATGGACTAACAGAGAAATTTCCTGCCACCTCCTCCAGCAATGAAAAACAGCATTTCTGAGCCTTCACAATAAGCCTGTGGATGAAATACTTTTATTCCAGTTTTACAGAAAAGGAAACCGATGCATAGAGGATAAAGGGATTTGTTCAGTGGTGTCTCTCTAGGAAGCGTTTGAGCAAGGACTCCATCTCCACAGTTGATCCCATGTCTCTCAGCTGGGCCAGGTTCACTGGTGCAGTGGGAACTGTGACTAACCCATGAACTGCAACTCTCATCATGCTACCGTGTCTGCTACAGGGGTACTTAATTCTCGCACGTCTAAGATCATTCTTTCTCTTGTCTCTCCTGTCTGTTGTCTTCTTCCTCTCCCACCTTCCTCCACCTCCCTGTATTTCTTTTCTGGCTTTCTTTACTCTCTTTCTCTTGTTTTCTTTCTAACTTTGTTCTCTAAAGAATCTGGCCACTTCCTAGAGTTAGAGACTCTTTTCTTTCCCCCAATATATCTATAATTCTTCTTGAACTATTTTTCCCAAGAGGCAATTTTTCTTTCTCTGATGGAAAGAAGAATTCTAGCTAGCACCCGGGGCTCCTTGGCTGGACCCAAACTCTCCTCTGAGTTCATTGCAGGCTTCCTCTCGCAGAGCCCTGGATCCAGATTCCCATCTTTCGCTGCACCTAACAGGAAATACTGTTCGCCACCTTGAGCCTCTGCCCACGTTTTATAGTTGGCTTTTGGCATCAAAGTTCTTGTGTGTATCAGGCTCGATCTATTAGAACATCGCTCTTGAGCATGCTTTGAATTTATGCTTGAAGGTTTTGTGTCCGGGAAGAGTCTGCTTTAGCCCGTTCAACTAAAGCCTGCTCCTTCTGGGCCCTTCCTCCCTTCCACCCAGGGCTCCATAGTTGAGCCCAAATCCTTTTAAGGTAGAGTATGGTTTCTCTCTCCTTCAGGGAACCTGTATCCTGATCAAGGAAGCGTTTATGAAGAATTTAGAATGCCCAGATTTTGTAATTGTTGAGTCTTAAAATCTGGGATATGTTAAGCCATGGAATGAGTTTAATTATTTTAAGATTGAGTATTATTTTTCCCATGGAAATCATGTTTTGGATCTCAACTTTTAGATGAAGAAAGTAACTACTATTTTCTATAAAACTCTCAATTTCATGCTAATTTTGTTTTTTGGGTTCTTTTTAGAGAACTTGTTTTTCCAGATGGTAAGGTTGTGGTAATAATCATTTGAACTAGACCAGAATTTAATTCTGATATTACTCATATAGAAGATTATTTTTGTTTATGAATAATTTAAACCAATTTTTGCTTGGCTACATTCGGTGAAGAAACCAGCTGAATACATATTGCTCCTCGCTTCTTCCTTTGTGGCAGTCACCGTGTGCTTTTCCATTTAAATTAGTATATTAAGTGTTATTCGATGCATTTCATAGAAATGCCTTATATCGATATGATGGGTCCCCAAAGCTGTAATTTAAACTAGATAATGTCAAACCTGGATTCAAAATTCTGCCTATTCCTCTACTTCTGAGTTTTGCTATATTTTCTAAAAGTCATTGCTAAGTGGTCTGAAGAGAGTCACTTCCTTTACCTGGCCTCATTTTTGTCATCTGTAACAAACTGGATTTTAATAAGATGATGGTCAATGGCCTTTTCAGGTCCAACATCTTTTTCATGTTAGTCCCAAATTACTAATCTTATATAAAACTTGTAAAGCCCAAGGATATAGTGTAAAAAATCTCAGATCCTTTTAGACGTTACCAAAAAGGATCACAATATGAAACTATTTACTTACTTCGGTAAATAATAGTTTTTGTAGTCCAAACAAGGGTGCAGTTTGTTCTTTCACTCTCCATCCCCTGCTTTTTTTTTCTCTTTCCTTCTTTCTTTTTTCATTCTTCCTTTTCACATTTTTCTCGCTTCCTTAAATAGTGGTTCATGTGATTAAAATCTCTATATTGGCAAAGACTTCATGCAATTTTAGGGCAATTAGTTCCTTTTAAAACAAAGTTGCATTTTTAGGACATATGTTTAATCATTTCAATATATCCAAAAAACTTTGAAACATGATTCAAACCCATTCACACTTGAAAGCCTTTTTAGATATTGTTATTTTATTTCCACCAGACATTTCTATCATTTGTGGAAGGCCGTGATCACAGTAAGGGTAGGGAAGCCTGGTAGGAAATTCTTGCTATCTCTGCCTGTGCCTGACTCACCACCTTATCTTGAATCCAAATACCTGCATTTCATCAAAGTAATGAGCCATGCCTTTGTATATTCCTAGCGGTTTAACGTTTAGGAGATTTAGATGCCTGGATCACTTAGAGAGAGTGATACGATCTTGGGAGCTATCAGGGTTTCCCAGAACTCTTTCCATTTTCAAGAGTTCTTAATTCGAAGAGGCAGTTCTCTGATGCCTTAACAAGTTCTCAGGACCTTGCCATCTGCTTTCATTAACATAAGGTGAATTGCTCACTGTGCTGCTGCTTTCCCCAGATGGGCGGTGGACATCACAACCGTGTCTATCACCCAGAAGACTTCCCTCCTTGTCCTTCAGACTGCACAGCACCCCGCCAGGCAGGGCCATGGAGCACACGCTTTTGTTTCTTCTACTGCAGGTATTTAACGATGCCAAGTGAACTCACACTTTCCACATTCATCCAAACGTTGCTTACTGTCAAGTGCATAGATCTGCCTTTCAATTAAGATAAATATTTTTGATAAAAATTTCTGACAGTCCATTCTGTCCTCTCAGAGCCTGGCATGTCCAGGACTCAATGACATTATGGTCCCTTTAGTGATCTGCCTCTCCTCTAAGACTCAGGTCTCACTGAGGGCATTAGCTTCGTCATACTCATTCATCTCCGCCTGCAGCTCTCACTGCAGTTCTGGAGGCTGACTGACCGACTCCCTGGCTGTCCCTGTTTCATCAGCCCTGGTGAGGGAATACACTTAGTTCTCTTTTATATATGGGAGGCTTACCTTGGTAGAATTAACTACCTCAGTGGAATTAACCCCACATTTTCTATTATACTTACTTTTGTTTTTGTTTTTTATTTATACTGCATCATGTATTCATGTAACACATTCCATAAAAGGGAAGGATACCCTGGAGGAAATGAAACTGAACCTGGGACTCAACATGTTGGTAAAACTGGTCAACTTTTCATTTGTGTAGGAGAGATGGAAGAAAATATTGGATACAAAAACTAGGGGATGAAGATGCGGCAGAAAGGCGAACATGGCTTTGGAAATGAGCTTGGTAGAAGCAGGAGGAAGCCATTCTGCATAATTGGCATTAGAGAATAAGTTGGAAAAGAATGGAAATAAAAATAGGCAGGCAGATTCAGGTCTGATTTTGGAGGGCCTTGAGAGAGCCAGAAACACTTAAAATGGATAAAGGACAACTATAAACTGCAGGCTTCTCTGACAAACTTACATTTGGATTGTACTCGTTGACATTTAAAGTGCTTTAATAGACGTTTTCTATTTTTATCTTTCTAATTATCTTATAAAGTAGAAAATGTAGTTTTATCAATCTGAAGACTGAACTTCAATTTGATGTCAAGTTGTACTTTCCTACAGGCACCTATTCTTTTCTTGCTCTTAGAACTAGAATCTTCTGGAACAGGCTGTGCAGGTATGAATATTGGCTCCCTAAATTTTATATAGCTATTTCAAGATGTCCACTGCAAAAAATATATAATAGGGATAAATACCCAGACAGTATCATACTAGGCTTGCTTTTACCTTCCATCCCAAATCTAATTGTTAACTTGCCTTAATTCTGCCTTTTATAACCCATCAGTAACCAGTTTCTCGGTTTTATAAAGCCCCTTCAGGCACCAAGCGGGGCTTTGTTGCTGATGCCTTGAATCATACCCATTTGGTCAGCTAGACACTGAGTTACCACAGAGCAACTAGGGTAGCATCAGATATAATTCCAGCACTCAAGAGACTGACAGTCTGTAATAGGAGACTACATTTTGGTGTAATTTTCAGTAAAGGGTACCAAGTTACTGTAACTACTGGCATTTTCTTCTCAGAGCAGAAAAGCAAAAGAAGCAAGGCCTTATGTTTTGTTTTTTTTTTTCTTTTTAAAAATACGGAACGCTTCATGAATTTGCATGTCATCCTTGAGCAGGGGCCATGCTAATCTTCTCTGTATCGTTCCAATTTTAGTATACGTGCTGCCGAAGCGAGCACGCAAGGCCTTATGTTTTAATATGTTTCTTTGAATCCAAAATTATACATACATACACAGTGACATACCACACCATACAGATATGTGTTTAAAACACAGAATAGCTATGCAGAACATTCTTGAACTCAATGAACTCCACCCTTGCCAGCAAGGAAAATTAAACAATTTTAGCTATGAATAAATATGGTATCTTACATATATTTATATATGTATATATGATATATATTTACATATGGATACCTGTTGCCATAGCGAATATTTTATATATGTATGGATACACTGACACACACATTATGCACATACACATATTAATACTTGGACTGTAGAAAAATTCTCTCTTTAAATAATAGAAAAGTCGCCAAGATTCCTAGAACCTTCTGTCAACTAAGTAAATAATAGATCCACATTTAAAATATTTTTCTTTTAGGAAAGTCCAAGTATATTTTGATGTTTTAAATAGCTACTCAAATAACTATAAGAATATTTAAGGCTGAAGTTGGCTTGGCCAGACTTTGCATTTGTTTAGGAGGAATAATATTATATGCTTAATTCTTTCTAATAGTTAAGACACATAAAAATGTATCTTCTGCTCTTTCTGCCCTTTAGGACCGATAGCTGATTAGTAGATGAGGATTTGATAAGGGAAGTATTTTGGCTCGAATATTTAATAACAGACAGTGTTATTATTGTAACTCAATAATCATTACTTTGTCCATTCCTCAAAATATTTACTAAGCTCAAAGCCAAGAACACAGAGTCAGTGCTAGAGAGTAAGACAAAATTATTCATGAGACGGAATGTACATTCCAAAAACAACGGTAGAAATTGTTCTCATCCCACAAGCTCCTCCAGGACTTTTATTTCTCCTCTTAAACTTAACAAGGCTTTTGTAACTGACTTAACTATCAATACAGCTTCTTCCTTTCTTGGGATGCTTGTTTAGTGAGACCTAAGTTGCCTTTCAAGAAGTTCCAGGTTGCCATCTGTGAGGAAGCTCAAACTAACTTCTGTGGAGAGAATTAGTGGTGAGGTGGTGAGAGTGTGTGAAGAGAGGAGATGCTGGATGCCCAGCCAATCCTCAGCTGCCTTCTCCTGCTCTGGCTCCAGCTACTATCTACCAATGATTACAGAAGAAGCTCCAGAAGGCAGTGCTACCTAACTGGGAGATTATCAAATTCCTAATTCCCCGACATCATGGGAGATAATTGGCTATTGTTGTACTAAACAACTGTTTGGGGTTTATTTGTTATAACAGTAACAAGATCCAGTGCTAGATAACCAGAACCAACCTTTTAAGCATGTTCTGATTTATCAGGAGACATCAGTCTTAATAATTTCCTTAGATTACATAATAAATTTCATGAAAAATGACAATTTAAGAGAGATAATTATAAATTCCATAAGAGAAAATCAATTTAAGTACTACATGGACTCAGAAAAAGATGAAGCAAGGTCCTCCTGAAGCTGACATTGAAAATCTCTTGGAGAGCTGTTGGATGAACTGAACCAGGACTGAGAGATAAAATTTGGACATGAAAAGTGAGAAAATTCTGAGTAGAATGGATAATTTGCCCATCAATGTGGAACTAATTATATATATAACAGCTTGCACATTTCTCAAGTAGAGTAGCCAGTTCAAATCCTATAGGACAAGACTATCTTTTATGGCACTTATTACTTTGTCTTATGGCAAAAATCAATCCTATGTTTTCGCATCTATCTTGGAGTTCATATACGTTTTATTCGATACGGCATTTTGAGAGTTTCTGGGATTTGTGGCATCACTATCTTCATCTGACCACATTGTCAGAGCACCTGCCATGTTCCTCTCCCTCTGTAGGCTTTAGGGAAAAGGGGACTGAGACACTGTCTTTGCCCTAATGGAGCTTAGGCCTGAGGGAGAGAGACATACAGGTACACACGCAGTGGCTGTGAAGGAGTCTGGAAGGTAAGAGCTATGAGTTAAGGCATGGAGCAGGGAGTGATCAGTCATGCAGACAAGGTGATAATCTAGCTGAATCATTTGCCAGGTCCAAAGGGAAAGAAAGAATTCCTGGCAAAGGAGACAGGAAGAAAAATATCTCCGAATGTAAAACATGGTGTGTTTTGGGAAATACGAATAGTTCAGTACAACTCAGAGAACAATATCTAGATGCAGATCCTGAGATCTGTCTTTTGACAGATATGAGTAGTGCAGGAGGCAGACGCCAGCTCGCTGAGGGACCTGTGTTCTCTATCAGGCTGGAAGAGTTTGGACTCCATCCCATAAGTGATGAAGTATCATTGAAAGGTGGTGGCCTATTGAGCCTACACATTCAAATCGTAATTATTTCTCATGTAACTATTTTTTGTATGTGGGCTTTGTGGGGATAAAACACATTTTTTTCATGAACAGCTATCTCATTTTTGCCTAGGTTAAGATTCTATGATCCATTTCCCCAGCGGGCAGCAGTCACCTTAGTGACTGGACCTAAGGGAGGCTGAAAGAAATGCTGCCTTATAGGAATTAGAGACAATTTATTCCCAGTGTTTCCACTCTCATTTCTTTCTGTAAATGTGGTTTCTCATGCCATAAAACATGCATGATGTCATAGAGACACTAATTGCATTAATTTATGGACCCCCTCGGCTCTGTCAGACCCCACTGATCTCCTAGAGACAGATTAATTACAATTTGAAGATCCCCACCCCCATACCCAAACCACATTATTACTCTATTCCTGCTGTCAGGAAATCTGGCGCTAAATAATTCAAAAGAACTGCAACCCCTGTAGGGAATTGCAATTGCCCGTATTTCATGACCCATGACATCCTGCGCAATGTGTGATGCTGTGCTGATGGGACCACCGGCTCACTAATGGACCCTCACATATTGGTACTGCTCCCTTTAGTTCAGGTTATCTGATCTGCCCAATGTCTTTTCATTTATCGTCCTCTACACAGAAGGACAATTCCTCCAGAAAATGCATTCCCATATTTTTTTTCTTTTCTGCAAGGCTGGTGTTGGTCTAAATGACTTACAATTTTTTTGTTATTTTCTATTCAGGTCTTTCAGAGTTCCAAGAAGAGACTTTAAAATCAACCACCATTGTCCACTGAAGATACTCATTTTTTTTTTTTTTTTTAGTTTTATACAATTAAAAGAAATAATGCTTTGGGGCAGTTAATAATTTGGATATATTTCATGGTGAACAACAGATAATGTTTAAGGTCTCAAGAAATGTATAGTTTAGCTCGTTGTTGGGAAAAGAGCAATATTAAAAACAACATTTTAGAATGGACAAAACAGTCTCAGCTATCTTACGTCCTTTAGACCTTTTTGATTGTTAGCTGCTTGGCTACACCAACTAGCTTGGGATACATTCTTTTCTCAGGACTATTAATTTGTTTTTCTAAATCTCTCTATCATATTTTGCCCTGTTTCCCTTCTCTAGGGTGAGTGCCTTCAATATACTTAGTTCTAAAGTAAGCAATTCACATTCTCATGTCATTTAACTGTAACAAAAACTTTGTAAGAGAAGTACTGTTAACCTAACATTATCAATGAGGGAACTGACATTTAGAGAAGTTCAATAGCGTACCCTGGGTTACAGGGCTAGCCAGTAGAAAAGTCAGTTCCCAATCTTGGGCTGGGTGACTTCAAAAGTGTTTCTCCTATTCCCTGCTCTAAGTTACTTGCCTTCCAGATATCTGCATAAAATAATTTCTGGAGGGTTCCATCTGCTTAGGACTTTAAAAATATAACAAGGGGATTGCTTGGTGTTTCTGAAATTTTGTCATGTAATTCAGTTATTTTGATTATAATTTACATGGACGACAGATCTTACCTGCAGTCATCTGTCTTTGAGATTTATATAAAATTTATCCAGGTTTCTGCTTGCACTAAAGTCTGTGTCTGCTGCTTGTTCTCTCCTCCCCCACCCAGGAATGCAATACAATCTCTGCTCAATGATTTTTTTTTTTTTAAAGCATTTGTAGCCATGCACAGTGGCTGTAATCCTAGCACTCTAGGCAGCTGAACAGGTGGAATGCTAGAGCTCAGGAGTTCGAGAGCAGCCTGAGCAAGAGTATGACTTCATCTCTGCTAAAAATAGAAAAATTAGCTGAGCATGGTGGCACACACCTGTATTCCCAGCTTCTTGGGAGGTTGAAGCAAGAGGATTGCTTGGACCCAGGACTTGGAGGCTGCTGCGAGCTGCGATGCCGTAGCTCTCTAGCCTAGGGCAACAGAATGAGACTCTGTCTCAAAAAAAAAAAATAAATAAATAAAAAAATAAAGGCATTTGTGTGTATAAAACAGACTTGAATAAAGAATTAGGGGCAGGGCGGTGCCTATGGCTCAAAGGAGTAGGGCACTGGCCCCGTATGTCGGGAAGGATGGAGGGGGGCGGGGCCTTGGTGTGTGCCACACCTTCTGGGGGCAAGGCATGATTGTAAGAGGGACTTTACCTAACAAATGCAATCAGTGTAACCTGGCTTATTGTACCCTCAATGAATCCCCAACAATAAAAAAAAAAAAAAAGAATCAAAGTTGCCTTTCACTCTATATCATATATGTTATCCTGGTGTATCATGTGTGAGATGCCTTCCTGGCATCTTACCACCTGAAATCCTTCCCAGTAGTGTTCTTCTCAGGAGAAAACCCAGCCATACTAAGACCTGAGTACTCCTTTTCAAAAGCCCTTTGCAGCTCAGTCTTAGGATACAGATAATTTTTTTTTAAACATAGATAAATTAGCTCTCCAATTCTCGGAATGGCTTATCAATGTGCTGTTTCCCTTCTCAGCTGTTAATCGCCAAGCCCACCTGCAAACAGGAAATTTGTCTTTTCTTCTTCCCCTCAAAGTCTCTGTCACTGCTAAGATATTAGTTGGAACATTCTCTTTCCATACTTTTCTTTTTTTATTTTCTTTTATTATTTTTTTATTGTTCAATCATAGCTGTGTAGATTAGTGCAATCGAGGGATACAATGTGCTGGTTTCATATACAATCTGAAATATTCTCATCAAACTGTTCAACATAGCCTTCATGGCATGTTCTTAGTTATTGTATGTAGACATTTAAATTCTGCATTTAGTAAGTTTCACCTGTACCCATTCTAAGATGCACCATAAGTGTGGCCACACCCATTAACCTCCCTCTACCCCAACCTCCCCTCTCCCTTCCCCTCCCTTGGCCCTTTCCCCATATTCTTGTGCTATAGTTGGGTTATAGACTTCGTATGAAAGCTATTAATTAGCTTCATAGTAGGGCTGAGTACATTGGATACTTTTTCTTCCATTCTTGAGATACTTTACTAAGAAGAATATGTTTCAGCTCCATCCATGTAAACATGAAAGAGGTAAAGTCTCCATCTTTATTTAAGGCTGCATAATATTCCGTGGTATACATGTACCACACTTTGCTAGTCCATTCGTGGGTCGATGGGCACTTGGGCTTCTTCCATGACTTACTAATTATGAATTGGGCTGCAATAAACATTCTGGTACAGATGTCTTTGTTGTACTGTGATTTTTGGTCTTCTGGGTATACACCTAGTAAAGAAATTATAGGATTGAATGGCAGGGCTATTTTTAGATCTCTAAGTATTCTCTAAACATCCTTCCAAAAGGAACATATTAGTGCCCCACCAGCAGTGTAGAAGTGTGCCCTTTTCTCCACATCCATGCCAACATCTCTGGTTTTGGGATTTTGTTATGTGGGCTACTCTTACTGGGATTAGGTGATATCTCAAAGTAGTTTTGATTTGCATTTCTCTGATGATTAAGGATGATGAGCTTTTTTTCATTTGTCTGTAGATCATGCGTCTGTCTTCTTTAGAGAAGTTTCTCTTCAAGTCCTTTGCCCACCCTGAGATGGGATCACTTGTTCCTTTCTTGCTAATACGTTTGAGTTCTCCATGGATTCTGGTTATTAAACCTTTATCAGAGGTATAACCTGCAAATATTTTCTCCCATTCTGAGGGCTGTCTGCTTGCTTTACTTACTATGTTCTTGGCTGTGCAGAAGCTTTTTAGTTTGATCAGGTCCCAGTAATGTATTTTTGATACTGCTTCAATTGCCTGGGAGTCCTCCTCATAAAATATTCACCCAGGCCGATTCCTTCAAGAGTTTTCCCTGCACTTTCTTCGAGTATTTTTATAGTTTCATGTCTTAAGTTTAAATCTTTTATCCAGTGAGAGTCTATCTTAGTTAATGGTGAAAGGTGTGGGTCCAGTTTCAGTCTTTTACAGATGGCCAGCACCATTTGTTAAATAGGGAATCTTTTCCCCACTGAATGTTTTTAATTGGCTTGTCAAAGATCAAATAATGGTAAGTAGCTGGATTCATCTCTTGGTTCTTTATTCTGTTCCAGACATCTACTTCTCTGTTTTTGTGCCAGTACCATGCTGTTTTGATCACTATCAATTTATAGTACAGTCTCATGTCTGGTAGCGTGATTCCTCCTGCTTTGTTTTTATTTCTGGGTAATGTTTTGGCTATTCAAGGTTTTTTTCTGATTCCATATAAAACGAAGCATTATTTTTTCAAGATATTTAAAATATGACAATGCAGCTTTAATAGGAATTGCATTAAAATTATATATTGCTTTGGGTAGTATAGACATTTTAATGATGTTGATTCTTCCCAATCATGAGCATGGTATGTTTTTCCATTTGTTAACATCTTCAGCTATTTATTTTTCTAAAGTTTCATAGTTCTCTTTATAGAGATTTTTCATGTCCTTCGTTATGTATACTCCAAAATATTTCATCTTCTTAGGCACTACTTTGAAAGGAATAGAGTCCTTGAATATTTTTACGGCTTGGCTATTGTTGGTATATATAAAGGCTACAGATTTATGGGTGTTGATTTTGTAGCCTGAGACATTGCTGTATTCCTTGATCACTTCTAAAGTTTTGTAGTAGAATCCCTAGTGTTTTCCAAATATACGATCATGTCATCAAGAGTGAAAATTCGATCTCTTCTGACCCTACGTGGATAACCTTGATCGCCTTTTCTTTGCTAATTGCAATGGCTAAAACTTCCATACAATATTAAAGAGCAAAGGAATAATAATCTAAGTGGAGACAATGGGCAACCTTGCCTGGTTCCTGATCTAAGTGGAAATGATTTCAATTTAACTCCATTCAATATGATATTGGCTGTGGGTTTGCCGTAGATGGCCTCTATGAGTTTAAGAAATGTCCCTTCTGTACCAATTTTCTGAAGTGTTCTGATCATGAAGGGATGCTGGATATTATCAAAAGCTTTTTCTGCATCAATTGAGAGAATCATATGATTTTTATTTTTTAGTTTGTTTATGTGCTGAATTACATTTATAGATTTACGTATATTGAACCAGCCTTGAGACCCTGGGATAAATCTCACTTGGTTATGGTGTATAATTTTTTCGATGTGCTGTTGGATTCTGTTTGTTAGGATCTTATTGAGTATTTTAGCATCAATTTTCATTATATATATTGGTCTATAATTTTCTTTTCTCGTTGGGTCTTTCCCTGGTTTGGGGATCACGATGATGTTTGCTTCGTAAAATGTATTGGGTAGTATTCCTTCTTTTTCTATATTTTGGAAGAGGTTTAGTAATATAGGTGCTAGTTCTTCTTTAAAGGTTTGGTAGAATTCTGACATAAAGCCATCTGGTCCTGGGCTTTTCTTTTTGGAGAGATTTTGTATAGTTGATGCTATTTCAGAAATTGATATAGGCCTGTTCAACATTTCCACTTCGTTCGGGCTAAGTCTTGGTAGGTGGCATACTTTCAAGTATTGGTCAATTTCTTTCAGATTTTCATATTTCTGAGAGTAAAGTTTCTTGTAATATTCGTTAAGGATTTTTTGAATTTCTGAGGGGTCTGTTGTTATTTCATCTTTACCATTTCTGATTGATGAAATTAGAGATTTTACTCTTTTTTTTCCTGGTTAGGTTGGCCAAAGGTTTATCTATTTTATTGATTCTTTTAGAAAACCAACTTTGGAATTTATTGATCTGTTGTATAATTCTTTTGTTTTCAATTTCATTTAATTCTGCTCTGATTTTGGTTATTTCTTTTCTTTTGCTGGGTTTGGGGATGGAATGTTCTTCCTTCTCCAGTTGCTTGAGATGTCCCATTAAATTATTTACTTTCTCTTTTTCTGTTTTCTTGAGGAAGGCTTGCAGTGCTATAAATTTTCCTCTTAGGACTGCCTTTGCAGTATCTCAGAGGTTCTGATAATTCATGTCTTCATTGTTGTTTTTTTTCCACAAATTCGGTTATTTCCTTCTTAATCTCGAGTATAACCCATCTATCCTTCCTCATAAGGTTATTTAGCTTCCATGTTTTTTATGGGTATGGAGATCACTGTTGTTATTGAGTTCAACTTTTATTCCATGATGGTCTGAAAAGATGCAAGGAATAATTTCTATTATTTTTAAATTTGGTGAGGTTAGAGTTGTGGCCTAGTAGGTGCTTGATTTTGGAGTATGTTCCGTGGGCTGATGAGAAAAATGTGTATTCAGTTTTGTTGGGATGAAATGTTCTGTAGGTGTCTGTTAAGTCCACATGTTGAATGGTTAAGTTTAAATCTAAAATTTCTTAGCTTAGCTTCTTTTTGGAGCATCTATCAGGCACTGCTAAAGGGGTGTTAAAATCTCCAACTACTATGGCACTTGAGGAAATGAAGTTGCTCATGTCTGTTAGAGTTTTTCTTATAAATTGAGGTGCATTCTGGTTGGGTGCATAATATTAATAATTGAAATCTCATCATATTGGGTATTACCTTTAACAAATATGAAGTGTACATCCTTATCCTTATTTTGGTTGGTTTAAAGCCTATTGTATCTGCGGATAGGATTACAATGTGTGCTTTTTGCTGATTTCCATTTGTCTGGAGTATAGATGACCGTCCCTTCACCTTGAGTCTATATTTGTCTTTCAATGTAAGATGAGATTCTTGTATGCAGCATATATCTGGCTTGAGTTTTTGTATCCAGTCAGCCAACCTGTGCCACTTTAGAGGACAATTTATACCATTCACATTAATTGAGAATGTTGATAAGCCTTTCAAGAGTCCGGTGGACATTTTTTATCCTTTTGCGACTATGGAAGTTGGAATTTGATCAAATGTTTCTGGTGGGTTTTCTTTTGTGGTGGAGGATTATGCTGGTTTTTATGGAGGATAGGTTTGGGGATATCCTGGAGAGCTGGTTTAGTTGTAGCAAATTTCTTCAACATGTGAATGTCATTCAAGTATTTAATTTCTCCATCATAAATGAAACTCAGTTTAGCTGGGTAAAGGACTCTGGGTTGAAAGTTATTTTATTTAGGAGATTAAAAGTCGATGACCATCCTCTTCTAGCTTGAAAGTTTCAGCAGAGAGATCTGCAGTTATTCTAATATTCTTCTTCTTGTAGGTGATGGTTTTCTTTTGTTTGGCTGCTTTCAGAATTTTCTCCTTCATATTAAATTAATGAAATTGATTATGGTGTGTCTGGGGGATGTCTTATTTGGATTCAGTCATGCTGGAGTTCTGAAACTGCTATCTGAATTTCAGAATCTCTTGGCATGTCTGGAAAGTTCTCTTTCATAATCTCATGAAGAAGAGACTCTGTGCCTTGTGAAGCCCCTTTGTCACTTTCAGGGATCCCTATAAGATGAATATTGGTTTTCTTTGAATTATCCCAGAGCTGTCTGAGAGAGTGATCTGTTTTTGCCCTCCATTTCTCTTTCTCTTTGAGAGTTTGGGAGTGTTCGAAAGCCTTACCTTCAATGTCAGAAATCCTTTCTTCCGCTTGCTCCATTCTGTTACTGAGGGATTCTACTGTGTTTCTCAGATCACTGAGGGCTGCAACTTCTTGTCTCAATGTATCAAAATCTTTGGTCATTTGGTCTTTGAATTTGTTGAATTTTTGAGACATCTTTTGGGTTACTCCTTGGAATTCTAATTCAATCTTATTTGCTATTCAGATTCTGAATTCAATTTCTGACATCTCAGTTATTTGTTTGTGCATGGGATCTTGTGCTGTATCTGCCTCCAACTCCTTAGGAGAGTTGAGCTACTCTGATTATTCACATTGCCAGAGTTTTTCCATTGATTTAGCTTCATGATTGTTTTTCACCATTGCCTCTAGCTGTCCTCAGAGTTGGGGAGGTTTCTCTCCAAGATTAGACACCGGGGGGGGGTCCCTCTATTGTTGCTGGATCTTTGTAGGGAGTGACCCTGTGTAGCTTCTCTGGGGCTGCCCTAGCCAGGGAGCTCTGGTTGTGGGAGCAGCTCCGGAGTATTGCATACCCAGATCCAGCAACAGGGCAGGGGTGGTGGTGCACACAGTTCTGGGAGTCCCTGGAGCCTGGTGTCTTTGGCACAGAGAACCGAAGGCTCCAGCAGTCTCTGGCCAGGGAAGGGCTCCAGGGCTCCACACAGAGGCAGGGAGGGCTCCGGAGGGTGCACGGCTACCAGAGTCCCTGGCCAGACGAGCGGGCCAGTGTGAAGGCAGGGAGGGTACAGAAGGGAGGATGCGGGGTTGCGAGGCTCCCGGAGTACCTGGTCAGGGTATGCAGAGGCCCAGGGGGCACGGGTTGTGGGTTGTGGGTCACAGTGCCGCTTGTATGGAAGTCCGAGTGGGTGCAGGTCACAGATCGGCGCTGCTTGTATGGAGGTCTGGGTGGGCACGGGTCATGGGGTGCGGGTGCGAGGCCATGCAGCTGCCAGTGGCGATCCTGTTGGTGTGGGGGTGGCTTGGCACAGCCCCTGGAATCTCTTGCTGTGGAAGCACTTGGTCCAGAAGACAGTGAGACTGCTCAAGAACCTCCTCCCTCAGTCTCAGCAGGGGTTAGGCTTCTGTTTCATCGGGTAAGAGAAGGGCATACTGGAAGTTCAGAATGGCAGGGAAGATCTTAGTTCGATATTTCTGCCTAGAAAGACAGTGTTCAGAGTCACGACAAGGTCCCTCTGAGGAAGTAGTCCCCAACTTCCCACAGCACTCACCCGTGGGGTGAGGCAAGAGGTCCACAGTTCACCACTTGTCCATAGAAAACCCACAGAAGCAAACGAAGAGAGAAAAGAAAGGAGACAGAAAAACAAAGAAAAACAGCTTTCTTGGGGGAGGGGATGGACACTCCTCCTTCCAGATGAATTTTGTACCTGAAGTTTGGTTTCTTGGAGTTGCAGCTTGCCTTAGCAGAGGTGACCTGCAGTTATAATCTCTCTCAGCTGGGCTCCCAGTCTTCAGCTTAATTGGGATGTTTCTGGACATTATCTTTCCTTCTGGACAGGAGCCTCCCTCAGAAGCTGCTCTCAGTTGGCCATCTTGCCCTCCCCACCCCTTACTTTTCATATACTCTGCTCTAAAACATTTAAAGGAGAAAGCTTCTACAATCATACTTAGTTTCATACATCTTTTATAAAAATTGATTTTGTTGCACATGCAGGTGCTATATAGCTATCTAAACCTAATACAAAGTAACATTTTGTTAAGCATCTCCAAACATCTCCTTATTAAGGGTTGGATACAACATTGATGGAAATTCATGTGTACTTCATTTTTGGTATTGTTTAGTTTTTCCGACTCTTTTACCTGGCTTCCTTTCTGTTCCTGCTCTGCCTTGGCCTGTGCACATTTATTTTCACTTTCCTGGGCCATTGGAAGAAAATGGTTAACCTTGGTAGCTAACTCTGCATGGTCAAAAACATGGCAAAGTTTCACAGTGTAGAAAATGACTCAGCATAGAAATCTGGATTGGGACAGTGGAGCACCAATTTCATTTATGGGCATAGGATGAGTACATGACCTCTCCAAGCTTCAGGGATCTCCTTTGTGGAACTGACAAACAATAATTACTTTAAAGAGGAAACATAGAAAACTCTCACTATACAAGCTTCTATTCATGTTATTTTTATTCTTTCCAATAAGAATTTATACTTTTTTTTGTCTCTATTGATTACCTTGGGAATGAAGTCTTACAATGAGAAAAGTTGTGAAGCTTCTCATCTCTTCATTGAATGCTTTTCACTGCAACTTGCTGCTTACATCTCCTGTCTGAAGATTGGTGGGTATTCTTTGGTACAGAAGTGAACTGTTTGACAGAAAATTGATGCCATGACACAGCTGTACAAAAACATTAAATCAAACATTCTCTTCTGCACTTCACCTGACCAGTATTGTAGTTGTAGGTGCATTACTGGTTAATCATTTCAGCCTCATACTGTGCTTGTTGTGCTAGCAAACCTGTTATTCCTGCTTTGCAGAGAAAGAACTGAGGACTGGGAAGCCTAAGCCACATGTGCAGGGTAACTGCAAATTATTACACTAAACTATTACACTTCTTGGTTCATAGAAGGTCCCAAAACATGTTTGTTTATTGAGTGAGTCATTCAGCCGGTACATATGGTGCAGTTAGGCAATGATTAAATAAATAAATATTCAGAGAAATTTTTAAAATTTAACTGAAGGAAGAAAAATCGAGTCTTTCTTTCCCCACTATAACTTTGCCCATTTGTGAAATTCTGTCAAGCCATTAACAAGAAAATGCGAACATGTACTTAAGCAGGTCCTTGTGTTTTTCTCCTTCCTTTCCTATAAAGGGAAGTGCAGGGAGTTTTTCTCTCTGAATAAACAAATCAGACTCACAGTTGTGAATTGTGGCAATCCAGTGACAGGATAAGAACATTATTCAAAATTCCTACAATGGACCTGATGTAACTCTCACTGACTTTAGAAAGGCTAAGGACTGCTGCAAGGGCCAAGAGGAGCTCTAAATAAAGCCTCTTTGGAGGAGGGTTGGCACTTGAAAGTAATTCCGTTCAAAGTCTCAGAGTGAAAGGGAACCTCAGAGGTCACCTCTATGTGCCTCGCCCCAGGCACCAAGCTGCTCACAGAAGTTCCTTTTATCTGGGGAATGAGCAGCCCCACTTGGTCAACTTGACTCAGGGTCTGAGAATCTAAAATTTCCTGAATACCTTCTATTTTGGTCCCTTCTCTCCATCACTACCAACTAACTTGAGCTAAAAACTTTAATATTTCTTCTGTAAGCTCTTGCTTCAGCCTGACAAGTCCCTGGCCAATGTCTAGTCCTAACTTGTCCCCCAATCTCCAAAAGCAATCAACAGATATTCTTTTTAACTACAAAACTTGTCAGGTGAATTCTTTGCTCAGAATGGTCAAAATCCTAGCATGTCTTACAATGTCCTAAATGTTTCAGCCTCTATTTACCTGTCCTATTTCATTTCTTTCATGCAGTAAATGTTCCATTAGTACTAAAATTACAGTTCCTCGAATGGTGTCCTGAGGTCAAGATCACTGTGCCTTTACAAATGTTGCTCTCTGACTGAACACCTCTCTTTCCACCTTCTCCTGGTTGTTCAGCTACCAATTCTTTCCATATGTACACCTCTCCCCTTAGGCTGGGTAAGGGCCTCTGTTTTTCATCCGTAAATACCAGATACTTACTTCTTCAAATGAATGCTTTCTCCTTTGAGAGCATCAGCATTGGAGGCTCTACACAGGTTCTGATGTGCCTTTGTTATGTTGCTTTAAATTAAATTTAGAATTCTTTAAAGCTTTATTTCCCACTGAATATCCTATGATCCACCATATTGGTTACAATTTGTATCATAGTTTACCACGTGTGTTTTCAAGTCAGGTGAACTGGGTTCAAGTGATAGTTCTGCCTAAGACTACAATTTCCCTAACTTCTGAAGTATGGCGTTCTCTATTTGATGTATAGGTAATACTGATGCATAGGGTTTTTGTAAGAATGACATAATAGAATGCATAAGTAAGAAATATGTAGTAGAGGGAATGGTAAATATATATTGATCAATAAATAAAAGAGGTGATGCATCACATTTCCAAAAGCATTTTTTTCGCCACCTCAGTCATACGTTTTCTGACTTGTTCTCTTATAGAATTTTCTTTTATTCCCAGAGGCTCTGAAGTTGTGTGTGATTCAATAAGAAAAAATAATATGAGACATTATAACAAGAGTGTGGAAAATAATTCAAATTAAAACTGTTGGAATTTTAAGTTATTTTGAGCTTTAAATGAAATGTGATTTTGTGACCTGAGTCACATAGTAAGCCATTGCAACTTTTGCTTTTCTGATTATAAATTGACCTCTTTTGTTATTTTTTTGGTACTGTAAAATATTGTAAAAGATTAAATGGCACCAGAAATAAGACCCCTTCCCTCCTAGTTCCTGACCCTTTGTTTATAGATTAACTTCTTTTATCTGACCTAGACCAGAAGGCAAAAGACTCTATGACTATCAAATTGCTCAAGACAGAATGTTAAATACACCTTTTCTGAAAAAGAACAAACTGTAACAAATTGAATTTTGGTAAATTATAAACCAGCCTCCTGTGGAACATGCTATTTTTTTTTGCATCTGCCTCTATATGGTATCAACGAAGCCTCAGCTTCTCCACTTTGGAGCACTGACCCCATTGCTTTGGACTCTGTGTTTCCAGTGGCCATTCTCAAACTCTGTGCTAGAATGAACTCTCTGAAAAAATTTGATTCTGATCCATTCCAGTATTTCAGGTTGTCAGAAAGTGTGATTTCCTGGTATGGAAATCTTAAGAGGCAAACAGGTCTCTCTGCGAGCCACCCAAGGGTGTTGTCCTCATATTTTCTTTTCTTTTCTTTTTTTTTTTTTTTTTTTTTATTGTTGGGGATTCATTGACAGTACAATAAGCCAGGTTACACTGATTGCATTTGTTAGGTAAAGTCCCTCTTGCAATCATGTCTTGCCTCAAGAAGGTGTGGCACACACCAAGGTCCTGCTCCTCTCCCTCCTTCCCTCTCTCTGCTTTTCCTTCCCCCCATAAACTTAATTGTCATTAATTGTCCTCATATCAAAATTGAGTACATAGGATTCATGCTTCTCCATTCTTGTGATGCTTTACTAAGAATAATGTCTTCCACTTCCATCCAGGTTAATACGAGGATATAAAGTCTCCATTTTTTTTTAAATAGCTGAATAGTATTCCATGGTATACATATACCACAGCTTGTTAATCCATTCCTGGGTTGGTGGGCATTTAGGCTGTTTCCACATTTTGGCGATTGTAAACTGAGCTGCAATAAACAGTCTAGTACAAGTGTCCTTATGATAAAAGGATTTTTTTTTCCTTCTGGGTAGATGCCCAGTAATGGGATTGCAGGATTAAATGGGAGGTCCAGCTTGAGTGCTTTGAGGTTTCTCCATACTTCCTTCCAGAAAGGTTGTACTAGTTTGCAGTCCCACCAGCAGTGTAAAAGTGTTCCCTTCTCTCCACATCCACGCCAGCATCTGCAGTTTTGAGATTTTGTGATGTGGGCCATTCTCACTGGGGTTAGATGGTATCTCAGGGTGGTTTTGATTTGCATTTCTCTAATATATAGGGATGATGAACATTTTTTTCATATGTTTGTTAGCCATTCATCTGTCGTCTTTAGAGAAAGTTCTATTCATGTCTCTTGCCCATTGATATAAGGGATTGTTGGCTTTTTTCATGTGGATTAATTTGCGTTCTCTATAGATCCTAGTTATCAAGCTTTTGTCTGATTGAAAATATGCAAATATCCTTTCCCATTGTGTAGGTTGTCTCTTTGCTTTGGTTGTTGTCCTCCTTGGCTGTACAGAAGCTTTTCAGTTTAATGAAGTCCCATTTGTTTGTTTTCGTTGTTGTTGCAATTGCCATGGCAGTCTTCGTCATGAAGTCTTTCCCCAGGCCAATATCTTCCAGTGTTTTTCCTATGCTTTGTTTGAGGATTTTTATTGTTTCATGCCTTAAATTTAAGTCCTTTATCCATTTTGAATCAATTTTTGTGAGTGGGGAAAGGTGTGGGTCCAGTTTCAGTCTTTTACATGTAGACATCCAGTTCTCCTAACACCATTTATTGAATAGGGAGTCTTTCTCCACAAGGTATGTTCTTGTCTGATTTACCAAAGATTAGGTGGTTGTAAGATGTTAGTTTCATTTCTTGGTTTTCTATTCGATTCCAAGTGTCTATGTCTCTATTTTTGTGCCAGTACCATGCTGTCTTGACCACTATGGCTTTGTAGTATAGACTAAAATCTGGCATGCTGATTCCCCCAGCTTTAAAAGACAAAGATGGTCACTTCCTATTGGTCAAGGGAAAAATAAAACAAGAAGATGTTTCAATTCTAAATATTTATGCGCCCAATTTAAATGCTCCCAGATTCTTGAAACAGACCTTACTCAGTCTGAGCAATATGATATCCAATAATACCATAATAACAGGGGACTTTAAAACTCCTCTTACAGAGCTGGACAGAGCCTCTAAACAGAAATTAAACAAAGATATAAAAGATTTAAATTAGACCCTAGAGCAACTGTGCTTGATAGACACATATAGAACACTCAACCCCAAAGATAAAGAATATACATTCTTCTCATCACCCCATGGAACATTCTCCAAAATTGATCATATTCTGGGACACAAAACAATTATCAACAGAATCAAAAGAATTGAAATTTTACCTTGTATCTTCTCAGACTATAACGCACTAAAGGTGGAACTCAACTCTAACAAAAATGTTTGACCCCAGACAAAGACATGGAAATTAAACAATCTTCTGTTGAATAACAGATGGGTGCAGGAAGAAATAAAACAGGAAATCATTAACTTCCTTGAGCATAACAACAATGAAGACACAAGCTACCAAATTCTGTGGGATACCGCAAAAGCAGTTTTGAGAGGAAAATTTATCGCTTTAGATGCCAACATTCGAAAAACAGAAAGAGAGCGTATCAACAAACTCACAAGCCATCTTATGGACTTGGAAAAAGAAGAACAATCTAAGCCTAAACTCAGTAGAAGAAAAGAAATATTCAAAATCAAATCAGAGATCAATGAAATTGAAAACAAAAGAATCATTCAGAAAATTAATGAAACAAGGAGTTGGTTTTTTGAAAAAATTAATGAAATAGATAAACCACTGGCCAGACTAATGAGAAATAGAAAAGTAAAATCTCTAATAACCTCAATCAGAAATGATAAAGGGGAAATAACAAATGATCCCACAGAGATACAAGAGATCATCTCTGAATACTACCAGAAACTCTATGCCCAGAAATTTGACAATGTGAAGGAAATGGATCAATATTTGGAATCACACCCTCTCCCTAGACTTACCCAAGAAGAACTAGAGCTCCTGAACAGACCAATTTCAAGCACTGAGGTCAAAGAAACAATAAAAAATCTTCCAACCAAAAAAAATGCCCTGGTCCAGATGGCCTCACACCAGAATTCTATCAAACCTTCAAGGAAGAGCTTATTCCTGTACTGCAGAAATTATTCCAAAAAATTGAGGAAGAAGGAATCTTCCCCAACACATTCTATGAAGCAAACATCACCCTGATACCAAAACCAGGAAAAGACCCAACCAAAAAGGAGAATTTCAGACCAATCTCACTCATTAATATAGATGCAAAAATTCTCAACAAAATCCTAGCCAATAGATTACAGCTTATCATCAAAAAAGTCATTCATCATGATCAAGTAGGTTTCATACCAGGGATGCAAGGCTGGTTAAACATACGCAAGTCCATAAACATTATCCACCATATTAGCAGAGGCAAAAATAAAGATCATATGATCCTTTCAATAGATGCAGAAAAAGCATTTGACAAAATTCAGCATCCTTTTCTAATTAGAACTCTGAAGAGTATAGGCATAGGTGGGACATTTCTAAAACTGATTGAAGCTATCTATGACAAATCCACAGCTAATATTTTACTGAATGGAGTAAAACGGAATGCTTTTCCTCTGTCCTCGTATTTTCATGACTTGATAAATGGAAAGCCACTGGGGTATAGCACTCTGTAAATGTTTAAGTTGCCTTCTCACTGATGACAAACTTGGTCTTTATGTTCTTTGAATTATATTGAAAGTAGTTCTAAAGCTAAACTATGGTAAATGGAATCATGGCTGCCCTAAATTCCTAACCCCTGGAACCTATGAATATATAACTTACATGCAAAAGGGAATTAAGGTAGCTGAAGCATTTAAGGTTGCCAATCATCTGGCTTTGAAATATGGTGATTATCCTGGATTATCTAAGTTGGCCTGATATGATCACAAGGGTCAGTAAAAGTAGAAGAGGAAGGAAGATGAAGGTCATAGAAACAACTGTGATGATAGATTAGGGTTAGAGAGAGAAAGAGAGGTGGTGCTACTGGTTTCGAAAACAGAGGAAGGTATCCATGAACCAAAAACATTGAGTGGTTTTTAGAGGCTTTAAAAGGTAAAGAAATGGATTTTGCCCCACAGCCTCCAGAAGGAATGCAACCCTAACACTTTGATTTTAGCTCAGTGAGAGAGTGTCAGATTCCTGATGGAAACAACTGTGTGATAAAAATTTCTGTTGTTTAAACCACAAAGTTAATAGTGATATTTTATGGCACCACCAGAAAACTAATATACATACAGGGAACAAATTTGAATTTCCGATGTCTATCCAGGAGTCTGGGATTGTGGTTATAGGATACTGCATTTGTAGTTCAAACCAAAATTGCCTATGAAGTATGGAACTGGGTTTCTTTAGGAGCTCTTGAACTCTGTTGGCATAAATCCCAACAGTTCATGGGGTTCACATCTTTTGTCTTTATTGGATCATAAACTTCAGGGAAAATCAAAGTGTCTTCAGTGGTCATCTCCCCGTGTGTGAGGGTAATGAATTAATGCTGGTGAAGACGGGTGATGGTGGCAGGTGTTCTGTGTAATGCTACAATTTATTAATCACTTTCTTCATGATTATGACAACAGCAATAATGATGACCAGTAATTATTTAGCAAATTTCAGGAGCTGTTCACGATTATGGTATTATTTCTAATCGTCTCCAAGAAAGAAAGAAAAGTCAAATAAAGTTGATAATTAAATCTACTTAAAGAATTAGAAAAGTGCTGGGCACAGTGGCTCACGCCTGTAATCCTAGCACTCTGGGAGGTCAAGGCAGGTGGATTTCCTGAGCTCAGGAGTTTGAGACCAGCCTGAGCAAGAGAGAGACACCATCTCTAAAAACAGCTGGGTATTGTGGCAGGCACCTTTAGTCCAGAGACTTGGGAGCCTGAGGCAAGAAAATCTCTTGAGCCCAAGAGTTTGAGATTACTGAGAGCTATGATGCCATGGAACTCTACTCAGGGTGACAAAATGAGACTCTGTCTGTCTCAAAAAAAAAATAGCAAACTGAAATACAAGGAGGCTAAGTGATTCACCTGTGGGTATAGAGCCTGTATATCATGTCCCTTTTACCAACATCTGGTCTTTGAGACTCAAGCCTGTACCTTGAATGTTACATACTACTGTCTCCTGAGAAAGCTACACTTTTCTGTTTCACTTTAGAGAAAATAAGTAGCGGCCGTTGTGCTAAAATTTGTGTCACACCTTGGTTTGTGAAATCTCTCCGTGCCCTGCTATGGAACCGATCCTGTCCACAGAGCAATCTGATGGATTAGATATTCAATGCTCACTATTGCTAATAGATGTTGCACGTCAATCTGCTGCTTATGGTACCGAAGAGCTATTATTTCTCTACAATATCATCATATAAAAATGTCATTGTGTTTTCCCAGGCACAGTGCTGTGATATGCAGTACCAATGAAATCAGAGGTTATTAGGGCATTTTCCCAGAACAAAATGTGTCCCAAAAGAAACAATGTGATGTGGCTTATCCTGGTGTGTCATTTTCTCCGGAGTACTTGTCTCCTCCCCCTGCAAGCTCACATATTTTAAGCTTCACACAAATAATGCTTTCAAGAGGGCTGTGAAATGAAAGGCCCACACAGTTATGGAAAACTCTAGGGGTATGTGTGTGTTTGCTTTTCTCAGGTAGGATCTGAAAAGGCACAGATGTGGGAGGTGTTATGGTAGGTTTCCTGAGACCTGGGGAGCATGAAAGAATCCCTTCATCAGCTTTATTGTTGCAGAACTTCAAAGTGAGGCCAAGAAAGAATAGGTGTATGAGCAGTCAGGCTAGAAATTCACCTTCTCCTCTGTTTGTTTCAATTGTGTTTTGAGTCTGTTGCTCAGGTGACCTTATACGGGTCGGCAGACAGGGGTGGCAAGCACACCAGCTAGTGTAAATTGTCCTCCAGGTTTTAGTTTTCCTTCTGAGGCTACGCATTCTCATCTGAAAGGGAAGGTGATGAATTAGGAACTAGCAAGACGCAGATTCTTATCCTTTTATGATTGACCTATACATTTTATCCCTAAGAAGCCAGAGGTGAGAAAATTTATGTATGTATTCATTAATTCATATTAAACCACTTTAATTACCATTTTAATTAAATATAACCAATGTACATAAAAATCAAGTGCTTCTGATTTCAAAGGGCATAGTGTTTTTTCTTCCCTTTAGATCACCCCACTTCATACATCCTCTGGATGATATAACCACACTTAGTAACTGGTTCCTGTCCTTGAGAAACTTGTCATCTAATTGGAGAAAAGAGACTTTCATACATGGAAAGCTCCAGGGCTATTTCAGCCACCTATCATAGCTGCTTAACACATTGAGGACCTGACAAATATTTGGCTGCAAAAGAGAACCTGTTAAATGAATGACATGGACAATATATGCTGTATTTCCCAAGGGGGCACTGCCACCACAAGCAAGAATTACCCGGGAATGTTTCAAAGAACAGCTGGTGCATAAGCTAGGCTTCAAAGAAGCAGGCAGGATGAGCCTCCGAGATGACAGAGCTGTAGCACCTGTGTCTACCCATGTCCCCAGGGAGATCTGGATGAAGTTGAGGCTTTTCATGGGAAGAATAGGAAAGAAGCTGAAGAGGCAGACCAGAAAGGGCCTGTGTGCTCTGGTAAGAATTTATACCTGGTCCTACCAGTTAAAGACAAACATTTGGTAGTGTCTTTTTAAAAAAGAAAAATCAGTGGAACAGCAGGTTCTAAGCATTGGTTGAGAAGCACTGGTGGTGAGTATGCTGGGCTGGAGGGCGGAGGGACAGGGAACAGGTGTGCAGCTGGGAGTGTCATTTGACTGACCCAGAAGTGAGAGAATGGGGCGGGAGAACCAGTGAGCACCGTGGGCATACGAGGTGCCGAGTGCCTCACATACGTGATCCTGGTTTATACTCCGTGCGACAGATGCCATTGTCTTCCCCATAAAGATGAAGAAACTCAAGCTTGGACAAGTATGATAATGTGTTTCAAGTCAAAAGACCACTGTTTTCATGGAACTTTTCTTGGCTGTAAATCTCCCGTAGGGAGGTCAGGAACCCCAAGTCCAGCCCTGTGTCCACCCAATGAGGGAGCTCACATCGTCCACACAGACACACAGGCCTGGTGCCACCAGTCACATCTGTCCTTCCCATCAGGCAGGGAATGGAAATCAGAACACAGAGGGTGAAATATTCTCTAAGTAGGAAGACGAGAATTAGTCTCTTGTTCATGGTCTGAAGTCATCTCTTTACATAGGGAATCCCCCTGGGCTGATCCACAGGGTCTGCTTTGCCTGGGAGCCTTTTCTTCCCTTTAGGATGCTCTGGGGAGGATGGATGTCATACATTTCCTTTTGGAATTATGAAAGACAGGTTATAATTAAATCGTATTTTTTATTTTTTGTGCCTTGATGGTTTCTACTCATCCCATGTACAACCAGAGCTAGTCATGTCCTGAATCCTGTACACACCACTGTCATAGCCATGGCTGTCTTATACTAGAGTCGTTTATTTTCAGTCCTCCTCCCACACTGAGGTCTTTGAGACCAGAAATAGTTACCTTTCTTCTTTCTTTTCTTAACTCTGTTTTTCAACCTTCTAGATCCCGAGAGGGCATCTTGGCATTTACCTAAATTATGTGAGGAGAACTCTAATTATACCTATAGTACAATAAGCAATTGGACATTTCAAAAGTTTTCATAAGAAAAGCAAGTCAGTATATTTAATTATTCACAGTGATCAAATAATTGGACTCTTAGATTAAATGTGGAAGATTTCCTTTGTGAAAACTTAGTGCATAATGATGGCATCAAATGAGCTCTGACAAATACTAACAGGAAACCAAATATAATTAAACTTACCTACTTTACTATCTCTATCCCTCATAATCTCTGAAATAAATCTTTGTTACTTTTATGATGATTTATCCATAGATTATAACATGTAATAAGATTTTATCATTATAGTTATATGTAATACATTTTATGAACTATATAATGTGAATTTATATTATTTATCATTAGTTAATTAGTTAGCAATTCTCTTTGGTTTCTTCCATTTTAAAAGTTCCTCCTTCAACCCATCAAAAAGTTACATAACAGAAAGTATACAAGATGAGAAAACAAATGATGAGAATTTTAGTTGTCCTCTATTGCAATCTGCTTTTGTGATATTGAACAAACCACTTCTCCTCTCTCTGCCTCAAATTCGTCATAGGTAAAATGAGCAAGTTGCTTTAATAAGTGTTAATAACTCTCCAATTTCCAGGCAAGCAAAGGTGTGGTGGTTGTTTCTGAGGGTGTTTATGTCAGCCTTAGAGGTTTCCAGAAGTCCTAAACCAGCCAGGTGGGTTTGACCTGACTGGTGTTTTTCTTTGCATAGAATTTCATTTTTACTGCCTGCTTGGCTCCCTCCCAAATGGCTGGCAGCCCTTCAAATGCTCACACATTCGGACTGTTGGTGGATAAGTAGAACTTTATACAACCCAGTTGGGTTTGGAGTGGGTAAATATGCTAAAATTTAAACCTCTGGTTCCCAGAATTTGACCACTATTTTTTTCATCAAGTCGTTAGCTTATGAATATCTGTGTTTTTAAAGTTTTGCTCAGCCAACTTCATTATTTATATGTGGATTATTATCCTATCTTTTGTGTTAACACAGGGATATTAAATTGTTAATCTGAACTTTTGATAAAATTGTGACAACTAGTATGACTCTGGTTGGGGATTTACATAAAGATGAAAAAACAAAAAAGATCTGGAACAGTATGCGGTAGGGGAAAGATCCTGATCTCCTGGCCTTTCAGGAGAGAGAGCTGCAGTGGGAGTGGAGTTCTCAGGGCCCAGCTAGGTTGAGTTAGATCAGAAGGAGATGCACAGAGAAGTTCTTGGATATGTAGACAGGCTGGTGTACCAGCAACATGTAAATTCAAATGAAGCGGCAAAAAAAAAAAAAAAAAAACTGTTTAGGGAAGTACAGAACAATATGAAGAGGGGATATTTGACTTTTGGAAACTATCATTCATAGCATAACATAGGGTAACAGTTGTGGGGTAGAGTAACCCTGAGATTTGAAATGATAGTCTGGTATAAAGTTTTTTTGATATAATAATTTAGTGTGGGTTGTGGGAATTTAACCAAGTATAGGGAATCTTACCTGTGGCTGAAGTTAGTACTGAAGCAGGCCCTGAGTAAAGGGGTTTATCTGGTCCTGAGGCCAGTATGAGGACAGAGCTCAAGCCTTCAGAAGCCAAAAACATAGCTATTGAGACATACGTGAATGTTGGTTAAATTGTACTGCTTGGTTGGTGTTCTGGAAAGATTAAGTTGAATGAATGAACATCTACACCGTTTTCAAGAACACTAATAGAAGAATCCTGGAAATGTCCAAACAGAGAATGGAAGTAATTAAGAGGAGAGTGAAGTGGAGAGATACTGATGGAGTACAGCCAGATAGGACCTTCGCCAGGACTGGGCTGTGTGAGGGGAGGGGAGAGGGAACTGTTTGAGAAATTCTCAGGTGTCCATAGGATCTCAGATACTTACTGGTCGTGAGGTAGAGATCAGATCTGCGCTGAGGCCAGAGAAATGGAATTCCAGTTTGCTGTAAGATCCCTGGATAGTTTCAAAGCAGTACTGTAAGCAAGTAACATGGTTTTTTAGAATCCTTACAGTCTGTTAAATCACTGAGCTGCCCTCTAGCATGCTCTTCTCATTACACCTCAGGAATCCGAGTTCCATGGAGGCATTGTGGTTAGCTCAAATTCACACGTCTGGAGGCAGAGCTTGGTCTGGGGCCACCCATTCTTTTTCCAACTGCCTTGCACCAACTCACAAATGAACAAAGACCCCAGAAAAACCTTGTCTGTGATTATCATAGGGCTCTGCAGAATTGCCTTACAAAGTTATCACAGGGCTCTCCAGGATTGCCTTCCCCAGATGATCACATTAATGTACACAGCTATGATTTAATATTAATAAAAAAATAGATTAATTAATTAAAAAAAAAGAATATACACTCACCAAGACATACTGGCAAATCAGGTTTTTTTCCCTCTGTAAGTAGTTAGGAATCTTCTGGTCACATTTGACAAGTGGAGCAGAACTTACAGGCTTTGCAAAGGCCTTTCATTACCCAAATACAGGAAAGCTTCACTAAGAGTGAATCAGTGAAGACCTACCAAAATAAGAAAAGAGATTGGAGCCAAACTGAACTGTGATCTAAAAGCCAGGACATAGTTCTTTATTGTGAGGAAGCATAAATAGAGATCTACTGAAATATTCTGATTATTTTATGAGGTTTGAATTCCTTGCTATGTCAAATTAATCTGGATTGTTAAATATTTAAATATGAATATAATTCTTATTTCTTTTTCAAAGTATAGTTACTAGACACCAGCATTTATATAGTGTCATCTAGCAAAGATTCTTCTAGGCCTTAAGTAAAGACACAACTTAAATATATGTGGAAACATTTATACTTGAGTAAAGAATGAATATTTTTTATTATCATCCTTCTATTTTCCAGCCTGAGACTCAAAGGACTTTATGACAGGAATTCAACTCCAGACAATTAAGTTCAGTGGCGTTTAATGTTATTTCTAAAGTTCTGTTTGCAAATCACTCAACTAACTAATTCAAACCATTTTCAGAAAAAATTGTGTTGAATTTCACTTTATGTGAAACTAAAGGGTTGATAAGAGGTTATCTGTCAAAATTCTTCTACAACTTGGCATTATTCTTTTTTTTTTTTTGTAGAGACAGAGTCTCACTTTATGGCCCTCCGTAGAGTGCCGTGGCCTCACACAGCTCACAGCAACCTCCAACTCCTGGGCTTAAGCGATTCTCTTGCCTCAGCCTCCCGAGTAGCTGGGACTACAGGCGCCCGCCACAACGCCTGGCTATTTTTTGGTTGCAGTTTGGCCAGGGCCGGGTTTGAACCCGCCACCCTCAGTATATGGGGCCGGCGCCTTACCAACTGAGCCACAGGCGCCACCCGAACTTGGCAGTATTCTAATCATAAAGGTTGGTTAACTTTTTTATGAAGGATTATAATACATATTTTGGTTTTGTAGGTCATCTATGTTCATTATTTTATATATACTTCTTCCTTTTCCTTTCATAAAAGTGAAAAAATAATTCATGAACTTACAAAAACAGGCCGTGGGCCAGGCCTGTTTGAATGAATGACATGGCTATAGATTTTTTATCATCTGTATGTTTCTTCTCTTGATACAGACGTCTACAGCTGATATACTGGAAATACTCTAATCCAGACTTACAGTGATCCCAAGCACTAGTGCTTAACTTTTTGAGAAGTCATAGACACTAACATAAAGTTTGGTATTAACCATGGTTTTAACTACCCAATATAAACACATAATTTTACATAAAGTTCAGAGGGTTCACAAAATCCCATATACTGCATGGCCATAAAGTTCATGTACCAATTTAAAATAGTGTGCAATTTAATGAACTTTTTTATTATAATTTCTTTTTATTGTTGGGGATTGTATATTCATAGAGCCTAAGTTAAGCAGAATATCTTCTTATATGTTGTAGATATGTGCTTTCCTTCCTTCTTCCCCCCCTACAAGAATTTGGCAATCATTTCTACATAGTCAAACAAAGACTTTTTTTTTTTGCAGTTTTTGGCTGGGGCTGGGTCTGAACCCGCCACCTCCAGCATATGGGGCTGGCGCCCCACTCCTTTGAGCCACAGGTGCCACCCCATACAAATACGTTTTTTCTAAAACAATTTTGTATAATATGATATTTTAAACATGTATATAATAATCCTTTTGATATATTTACCATTTTATTCATTCATTTTACTATTTTATTATTATTTCTTTTTATTGTTGGGGATTTATTGCAGGTACAAGAAATGAACTTACACTGATTGCATTTGTTAGGTAAAGTCCTTGTTATAATTGTGTCTTGCCCCTAAGAGGTGTGTCATACACCAAGGCCTCGCCCTATCCCTCCTTCCCTCTCTCTACTCTTCCTTTCTTCCAACCCCCTCCATCCTTCTCTCTCTTTCTGCTATCCCCTTCACCCACTCCCCACCATGTACTAGGTCATTACTTGTCCTCATATCAAAATTGAATACATAGGATTCATGCTTCTCTATTCTTATGATGCTTTACGAAGCATCATATGAATGCTTCCATCCAGGTCAATACAAAGCATGTAAAGTCTCCATCTTTTTCAATGGCTGAATAGTATTCCATGGTATACATATACCATAGCTTGTTAATTCATTCCTGAGTTGATGAACATTTAGGCTGTTTCCACATTTTGGGGACTGTAAATTGAGCTGCAATAAACAGTCTAGTGCAAGTGTCCTTATGATAAAAGGATTTTTTTCTTTCTGGGTAGATGCCCAGTAATGGGATTGCAGGATCAAATGGGAGGTCGAGCTTGAGTTCTTTGAGATTTCTCCATACTTCCTTCCAAAAGGGTTGTATTAGTCTGCAGTCCCACCAGCAGTGTAAAAGTGTTCCCTTCTCTCCATATCCATGCCAGCATCTGCAGTTTTGAAATTTTGTGATGTGGGTCATTCTCACTGGGGTTAGATGGTATCTCAGGGTGGTTTTGATTTGCAATTCTCTAATAATTAGTGAAGATGAGCATTTTTTTATATGTTTGCTAGCCATTCATCTGTCTTCTTTAGAGAAGGTTCTATTCATGTCTCTTGCCCATTGATATATGGGATTGTTGGCTTTTTTCAGATTAATTTGAGTTCTCTATAGATCCTAGTTATCAAGCTTTTGCCTGATTAAAATATGCAAATATCTTTTCCCCTTGGGTACGTTGTCTATTTGGTTTGGTTGTTTCCTCCTTAGCTGTACAGAAGCTTTTTAGTTTAATTAATTCCCATTTGTTTATTTTTGTTTTTGTTGTAATTGCCTCAGAAGTCTTCTTCATAAAGTCTTTCCCAGGCCAGTATCTTTCAATGTTTTTCCTATGCTTTCTTTGAAGATTTATATCATCTCTTGCCTTAAATTTAAGTCCTTTTTCCATCTTGAATCAATTTTTATTAGTGAAGAAGGTGTGGGTCCAGTTTCAGTCTCTTACATGTGGATATCCAGTTCACCCAACACCATTTATTGAATAGGGTGTCTTTCCCCCAGTGTATATTTTTGTTTTGTTTATTGAAGATTAGGTGGTTGTAAGTTGTTAGTTTCATTTCCTGGTCTTCTATTCAATTCCAAATGTCTCTTATTTTTGTGCCAGTACCATGCTGTCTTGACCACTATGGCCTTGTAGTACAGCCTAAAATACGGTATACTGATGCTCTTGCCTTTATTTTTATTACAAAGAACTGCCTTAGCTATGCGGGGTTTTTTTCTGGTTCCATACAAGATGCAGAATTATTTTTTGCAAGTCTTGAAAGTACTATGTTGGTATTTTAATAGGGATGGCATTGACTGGGTAGATTGCTTTGGGAAGTATAGACATTTTAACAGTATTGATTCTTCCCAGCCATGAGCATGGTATGTTCTTCCATTTGTTAATATCCTCTGCTATTTCCTTTCTTAGGGTTTCATAATTTTATTTATAGAGGTCCTTCACCTCTTTTTGTTAGGGATATTCCTAGATATTTAATTTTCTTTGAAGTTATGGTAAAGGGAGATCTGTCCTTAATTAGGCTCTCATCTTGGCTGTTATTGGCATATACAAAAGCTACTGACCTGTGGACATTGATTTTATAACCTGAGACATTGTTGTATTTTTTTATGACTTCCAGGAGTCTCGTGGTTGAGTCTTTGGGATTCTCTAAGTTATAAGATCATATCATCAGCAAAGAGGGAGAGTTTAACCTCCTCTGCTCCTATTTGGATGTCCTTTATTTCCTTCTCTTGCCTGATTGTATTGGCTAGAACTTCCAGCAATACGTTGAATAGTAATGGCAACAAAGGACAACCTTGTCTGTTCCAGTTATAAGTGGAAAAGCTTTCAGTTTTACTCCATTCAGTAAAATATTAGCTGTGGGTTTGTCATAGATAGCTTCAATCAGTTTAAGAAATGTGCCACCTGTGCCTATACTCTTCAGTTAGAAAAGGATGCTAGATTTTATCAAATGCTTTTTCTGCATCTATTGAGAGAATCATATAGTCTTAGTTTTTGCTTCTATTAATATGGTGGATAACATTTATGGACTTGTGTATGTTAAATCAGTCTTGCATCCCTGGGATGAAACCTACTTAATCATGATGTATGACTTTCTTGATGATAAACTGTAATCTATTGGCTAGGATTTTGTTGAGAATTTTTGCATCTATATTCATGAGTGAAATTGGTTTGAAGTTCTCCTTTTTAATTGGGTCTTTTCCTGGTTTTGGTATCAGGGTGATGTTTGCTTTATAGAACATGTTGGGGAAGATTTCTTCCTCCTCAATTTTTTGGAATAATTTCTGCAGTACAGGAATAAGCTCTTCCTTGAAGGTTTGATAGAATTCTGGTGTAGATAGAATTCTGATGTGGTATCTGGGCCAGGGCATTTTTTTTGTTGGGAGATTTTTTATTGTTTCTTTGATCTCAGTCCTTGAAATTGGTCTGTTCAGAAGATCTATTTCTTCCTGGCTAAGTCTAGAGAGAGGGTGTGATTCTAAATATTGATCCATTTCCTTCACATTGTCAAACTTCTGGGCATAGAATTCCTTGTACTATTCAGAGATGATCTCTTGTATGTCTGTGGGTTCAGTTGTTATTTCCCCTTTATCATTTCTGATTGAGGTTACTAGAGATTTTACTTTCCTATTTCTAGTTAGTCTGGCCAGAGGTTTATCTATTTTAGTAATTTTTTATAAAACCAAATCATTGTTTCATTAATTTTCTGAATGATTCTTTTGTTTTCAATTTCATTTATCTCTGATTTAATTTTGGATATTTCTTGTCTTCAGCTGGGTTTAGACTTAGATTATTCTTCTTTTTCCAAGTCTATAAGATGGCTTGTGAGATTGTTGATGTGCTGTCTTTCTGTTTTTTTGAATGTAGGCATCTAGAGCAATAAATTTTTCTCTCAAGACTGCTTTTGCTTTATCTCACTGGTTTTGGTAGCTTGTGTCTTCATTGTTGTTATACTCAAGGAAGTTGATGATTTCCTCTTTTATTTCTTCCTGCACCCAACTGTCATTCAACAGAAGGTTGTTTAATTTTCATGCCTTTGTGTGCGGTTGAAAATTTTTGTTGGAGTTAAGATCCACCTTTAGTGCCTTGTGGTCTGAGAAGATACAAGGTAAAATTTCAGTTCTTTTGATTCTGTTAAGGCTTGTTTTGTGTCTTAGGATATGATCAATTTTGAAGAATATTCCATGAGCCAATGAGAAGAATGTATATTCTTTTCGCTTTAGGATGGAGTGTTCTATATATGTCTATCATGCATAGTTGTTCTAGGGTTTCATTTAAGTCCCTTATATCTTTGTTTAATTTGGGAGCATTTCAGTTGGGTGCTTGAATATTTAGAATTGAAATGTCTTCTTGTTGTATTTTTCCTTTGACCAATATAAAGTGACCATGCTAGTTGCTTTAAATCCACTTGTATCTGAAAATAAGATTGCAACCCCTCTTTGCTTCTGAATTCCATTGCCTGAAAAATTGTCTTCTAATCTTAACTCTGAGTTTTAATATGTCTTTTGAGACTGGGTGTGTTTCCTTCAGCCAGCAAATGGATGGCTTGTGTTTTTTAATCAAATCAGCCAATCTATGCCTCTTCAGTAGAGAATTCAAGCCATTAACATTCATTGAGATAATTGATAAGTGTGATAGTGTTCTATTCATCCTATTTTGTGAAAGTCTCTTGCTTTGTTGTGTCTTTTGCATCATTGTTGAGGCTAGGTTCTGTCCTTTAATTTCTGGGAGCTTACTTTGCTGGTGGTTCATTGTGATGGTCAGTGTGTAGAACAGGTTGAAGTATTTCCTGTAAAGCTGGTCTTGTTGTGGCAAATTTCCTCAGTGTTTGCATATTAGTAAAAGATTTGATTTATCCATCAATTTTAAAGCTTAGCTTAGCAGGATATAGAATTCTACTTAAATAGAAATTGTTCTATTTAAGTAGATTAAAGGTAGATGACCATTTTCTTCTGGCTTGAAAAATTTCATTAGAGAAGTCTGTAGTCACCCTGATGGATTTGCCCCTGTAAGTAAATTGGTGCTTACTCCTGGCAGCTTGCAAAATCTTTTCTTTTGTCTTGACTTTGGACAGGTTCATCACAATGTGTCTTAGAGAAACTTAATTTGAGTTGAGGTGACCTGTGGTCCAATATCCCTCTAAAAGGAGTGTGTCAAAATCTTTGGTGATATTTGGGAAATTTTCATTTATAATATTCTCTAGAATGGCTTCCATTCCTCTGGGGCATTCTTCTTTCCCTTCTGGGGTATTCATAACTCATATGTTTGAATGCTCATAAAGTCCCCTAATTCTATCAGTGAATGTTCTGCTTTCTCTCTCTTTTCTGCCTCTTAAACTATCTGAGATATCTCAAGAGATTTGTCCTCTATCTCTGAGGTCATTTCTTCTGCATGGTTTAATCTTTTATTGACACTTTCTATTTCATCTTTAAGTTCCCTAATTGACTGCTTTTTGGGTGTTACCCTCTGGGCCCTGCATAAGTTCCCAGGTCTTAATGCAATCTCGTAACAGTATGTGGGTCATTATGAAGGTTTGGAGACAGACTGAGTTATGGTCCATTATTTCACTTCCAAGAAACACCTTCAACAGTATCCCTCCTGATTCACCTGTGGAAGTGTCAACTTGCTTCCCTTATTGGTGTTACTGTGACAATTTTCAGCTTTTAAGAGTTTTTTAGTGAAGGAGTAGGATTTATAATCATTTTATAGTTACATCCATGCAGATTTTATGTCTCTTGATTTTTGTGTACCTTTCATAATGCCTCACATATTTAAAGGGTGTGAATCGTCAGTGACTAGTTCTTTTACTTGGATAGTCCTGTTACTTCTGTTAAAGAAACATTTTCCTTATAAAAGGAAACTCTACCCCCCAAAGCCAGTTGATATTCTTCTTACAAGAACATCATTAATTTCCTTATCTCAAAACTAGAGTTATAATTCCCACATTGAGAGCTCATAGACCTGAAAAACAAATAATAACATTTATTAGATAATAGGCATTCAATAAATAGTACTGTCTTTCTCTTCTACAACTTAAAAAAATAGAATGGTGATTAGTTGGTAGAGAGAACAAAAAGTATGAACTACAGAGAATGTACTTTTTTGGGAGATATGTATTAAAACAGGTCACAGAGCCATCAAAATTATTTTCAGGTTGTTAAATGCATATTTTTCTCCATATTAGCACCAGAAAAATCTTCCCAAAACACAGTTCCTAACATTTTATTCAAGTCCTCATAATCTTTCAATGACACTTCACTGCCTGCAGGATCAATTCCAAGTCTCCCAGGCAGGCATTCGAGACCCTACATAACTATGAACAAAATTAAAATGAAAGTCTTATTTCTAACTACTCCCCCTTGTGTAATTATGATCTAGAAAACATGAAATATTCACTATTCCTAGAAGATGCTTTCCTAATTCTTTGTCTTTGTTCATCCTTTATCTTACTCTTGGCATATTCTTTCTATATTTCTGCCTGGTGATTATTCCATTCTTTAAAGCCTCTTTTTAAAAGCTATTCCCCTAAGCTTCTATAACCTCATGTTCCAACAAAACACAATTTACTCTGTGCACTTCCCCATGATATTCTGTGCTTCCTCTATCAGAACTTCCCCTATTCTATCTTGTACTTAGTGGCTGGTGTGGTCAAATGCCTCCTATTTCCTTTACCAGCTCAAGAGTAGAGCTGACACTTTATTATATTTTACCTTTGCCTTTTCAGAAACTTGGGGCAGTGCCTGGCATCCTGGTCTGTCCTCTGTACATTTGCTAAATGAATGAACGAGATGAACTGAATATAAAACTTTGGTCCCAGAATTGGGGACCTGGGTTCTAATCATAACTTGTCTCTCTGTGATCTTAGGAAAGATTTTTGTCTACTCTAATTCTATTAATAATTTACTTCATCTATACAATAGAGAAATACCATAGAGAAATGTGGTTAGATGTTTTTAAACTAGGCTTCATAGAAGCAAAGAGGTTCAATAAAGTCCTTTTTCCTCTCCAGTTTCGACCAGCAAAGCTCCTCTTTCATTTATTTAAATTAGGATATCAAATGAGCTATGTTCATTTAAACATATTTTTCACATTCAACAAAGTAAACCATGAAATTAATTTTTTATGTCTGGCTCCGTCTACTTTTTCCTAATTTTAACATAAACTTACATATAATAAAAGACATATTAAAACAACAATTCTATGAATGGATACAATCTTGAATATTATTTAAATTTAGAAGTGAAGGAGCAGAGAATTATCATTTCTTAAACAATTGATATGTGTTTTGAGTGTCTACTCAGTTCTAGGAATTTGACTTAGTTTATCTCTCAAAATATATCACAAATATAAAAATGTCCCCACTTTACATATTGTAAAGCAGACAGGGCAAAAATGTTTTCTATAAAACATCCAGGGGCAGAAATGGAGACTAGATAGAAAGTAGGGGTGATCAGATTCAAAATTTATGCTCTTCCCCTAGTGAGATGCTTAAAACAAGAAAAATGAATGCTGGGCATTAAAATGCACAGACACATACTCAAAACAATGGAATGGTTTTGAAAACACCTCTCTCTTCCAGTCTATAAGACAGAGTGGTTTTTTGGAGAGTAGTGGTGACTCAAACAGCCTCATTATAATTTTCCATTAGATGTTCAGCTCAGACCAATGAATGGAATCATTACAAAGCCTACTCCTTCACTAAGAAACTCTTACAAGCTGAACCATGAGCAATTTCCACTGAGCCAGCTTACCTATATTGAAATTGATTTTTCTGCCCAGAAAACATGCAGTGAGGCTTTAGCTAAAGAACCCAGCAGGAAACAAAAGCCCAAATTGGTCTTGGAGAGAGGGAGGTGACCCAGGCTTTAAGAGGGAGCTGAGATGCTCAGTTGCTGTGATAAGGAGCTGCATGGTGACTATTCTGAATAGAGTTTACTAAGGGAAATTTTAATGCAAATTAGTAGATTTAGACAGGTAGCAAAGAAAAACTTGGGGTGGTAGTGGTGGTTAATTTAAGACTATATGAAGGAATATATCTATTTTTTAATATCTGATTCAAAACAGAGGGCCCTGAACAGCATCCATAAAGAAGAAACTCAGGAAAGCTTAGAGATTTAGTGCTAAGCTGTCCAGCTATTTTAATTGCATATTTCATGTTGATGAGAAAAGTATCCTTCATATCATCTACCTCATTCCTTTTTCCACTTGATAATAAACTCAGTTGTAGCAATGAGGTCACAATAAAAGTAAATTGTAGAAAGATCATTATATAATGGCTTTAACAATAGGGCATGAATGATTCATGTAAGATCTCTAAGGACAATGATTTGGTCTACTTTGTTCAGCACTGTTCCTAAGCTCGGAACAGGGTGTGGCCTGAAATGATTGCTTTGTAAATATTTAGTGAGTGAATGAACCAGAGTGAAAATATGTTTTAAAATCTATTTCTTGGACAAACTGAAGCCCAGATTATTTAAATATATATCTCTAAACCTTACAGAATTGATCAAATAACCCACAACAAACATTTACAATAATAAAGAATAATCAATAGAAATTTTTAATTAAAAAGAAAGAATAGCGGCTCCATGCCTGTAGCTCAGTGGCTAGGGTGCCAGCCACATACACCGGAGCTGGCATGTTGAATCCATCCTGGGCCTGACAAACAATGACAACTGCAACCCCACCCCCCTAAAAAAGTAGCCAGGCATTGTGGCGGGTGCCTTTAATTCCAGCTACTTGGGAAGCTGGGGCAAGAGAATTGCTTAAGCCCAGGAGTTTGAGGTTGCTATGAGCTGTGATGCCACAGCACTCTACTGAGGGTGACAAAGTGAGACTCTGTCAAAAAAAGAAAGAAAGGAGGGAGGGAGGAAAGAAGGAAAGAAGGAAGGAAAGAGAGAGGGAGGGAGGGAGGGAAGGAAGGAAGGAAGGAAGGAAGGAAGGAAGGAAGGAAGGAAGGAAGGAAGGAAGGAAGGAAGGAAGGAAGGAAGGGAAAAGAGAAGAGAAGAGAAGAGAAGAGAAGAGAAGAGAAAAGAAAAGAAAGGCAGTAAGTCCAAGTGGTTCCAATGCCTTTTGTCTGACACAACATCCTTCCCCACAAAGTGCTGGAACTTCAGTTATCGGCAAGTCCATTTGCACCACAAGAACTTCCCAATTTTTCTAAGCCCGGGGCCCAATTTCTTAGTAGGATACTGAATTTAGAATCTTTATAAAACTTTAATAGTTATTACTGTTAATTCAAAAATAGCTCATTTTTACTCATCTATTAGATATTTGTAATTGACTTAATGTTTAACTAAAATGAATGGCCATCAGTGTATACCCTTCAGTAACAATAGAAAGATTTTTTTTTTCTTTATAGGATATAAAAGTGTAAGTTTATTTTATGTTAGAGAGAGAAGAGAGTGGAGAGAAGAGATGAGAAAGAGCACAGCTTATGCTTTGGATTGGATAACAGAACTTAGAAGGGATCCTTTCAGTTTACTGATAGGCTCAGAACAAACTATGAAAATGATCCTATTAGTGCAGTAGTTTTAAAGGACCCTGCAGGGCTGAGGAGAACAATTTGGACATGACAATAGAAGATTTGGACCTTAGCCAAATTTCTCTATTTTTAAAACCTATTCAATTATTTTGCGGGGGAGGGGTGCGGGGGGTGGGGGTGGGCAGAGCACATATGGTTAATTTTTTTTTAGTCGGCCTATTTATAAAAGGGGAGCCAAGTTTTAGGAGTATGATTTCTGGAAAAAGTTCTTTGCTATTAAGAGTTTATTTCCTGAAAGAGTTGGGAAGAACATTGAGTGGCATGTGGAGAAAGGGTTGGCAGGATCCCCCTCCCCTCCACTTTGTCATTATTTTCATCTGTACTGTCAACTTCAGGGTAGCCAAGAAGGCAGGAAAAGCACACAAGAATGCACAGATCAGGGGGATCCCCAATGTGTCCTAGGGAGCCCTGGGTATCATCTTGCTTAAGGGCCTGAGTGAAGGTGGGGGGAGGCAGTGTCCTATGGCTCTCCCAGGAAGGTAGACCCAGAGATTTGAAAAGATATGGTTTACTCTAAATGATAAGAAAAAATTAAAAATAAAAGGAAGCACACAGTCTTGGTAATTTAATTTTATTCCTAAAGGTATATGCTAATATTTTGGAAAGTGGGAGCTTTTAGCATCTTAAGGTGAAACTGAAATGGGGCTGAGGACAAACTCAGTACCTTTCCCTGAGGACTGTGGACACATCAGTGTGATGTAGCTGCTTATTCTCTTCAATTTCATGTGATGGGTGCATTGGCAACCAGACTGTGCCTGTCCAGAGTCCAGGCTGGGCATTTTGAGGACACGAGATTAGTCCCGTAAGTGCCTATATCTCTCAAATATTAAATCTGAAAGGATTCTTAGACTTCATCACCTCCAATCCCTCATTTATTTGGATTAGAGGATTAAGAGTTATGTAAAATAATAAATATTTAGGCTTCTATTATGATCAGTTTACTATTCTGGGCTTCAGTTTGGGGGTGATAGAAACACAACTTCAACAAGTCTCAGGTAAGACATAGCTCTGCTGGCTTGTGGTCTTTGAGGAAGGATTGAACAGGGGTGCCTGAAGGGCAGAGATGGACCAGGGCCTCAGGATCAGGGTTGGGCCTACTGCCCAGGTTCTGTCTCCATCTCTCATTCCTGCTTATGTGAGTGCACCCTGGTGCTTTCCATGACCATCCACTGCTTTGACGTGTCTGACCGTTGATGTGCTTAGTCCTGACAGAGGATACTCGATGTACTTGATAAGATACTAGGAAAAACAGCTTACCTCAAGTGCCAATGCTTGGATCAGTCACCTGTGGCTAGAGTGTGGGGTTCTATGACAAAACAACTGCTTCCAGTGCCAATAGTCACAGCAGAGGGAGAGACAGTTTCGAGAAGTAGAACCATGCTATTTTGGAGAAGGGAGGGGATATTAGTCAGAGAACACAAAAGACCATATCCATGGTTAGTCCTAAGCTCCCGAGATTGTGACCACCTTGGCTGGCAGCAAATGACAGTGAGTAAAAGCTTACAGTTTTTGAAGTGGTGTGATGGTTAAACTCACTGAGTTATTTGTATGTTAGTCCTTAGCTTGGATTTAAGAGTAATAAAATTCAGTAATCTTTCATTTTACGTATACCTCAGAAGATTTTATCCTTTAACCTTAAGCATCAAATAATACCAGACTAGCATTGTGAATGGCTGATGCACACATACACAGACACATGAGTATCTATACCTGTCTGTCTATGTCTACCCGCCTACCTTCTTATCTACCCACCAATCTTCCTTTCTCCTCACCTACCTTCCTTTCTCCCCACCTACCTTCCTATCTACCCACCTACCTAATTATCTACACACCTACCTACTATCTACCCACCTACCTTCCTATCTACTCACCTACCTACTTACATACCCACCTACCTTCTTATCTACCTACCTATCTATCTACCTACATACCTTCCTATCTATCTACCTACCTTCCTTTCTCCCATCTACTTTCCTATCTACACACATACCTGCAATCTATCTTCCTATCAACCTATCTACCTATTATCTACCCACCTACCTTCCTCTCTACCCACCAACCTACTTATGTTCCCCCCACCTTCTTATCTACCCACCTATCTATCTACTCACCTACCTACCTATCTAGGCATACATGTATAAACAGATATAACTGCATGGCTGCCATTTTTAGTTTCCCATTTCATCTTCACAAGTGTACTTATAAAATCGATGACTAATATTAACTAGGTTAGTAGCTCTTGTAAACCTGTGAAGCTTTTTCCCCCCATAGGTCATATAATGATTATAGAAAATGCAGTCTTTCTGCAAATATATAGTTTACTTTTCTCCCTAAACCTCAATCTCTAGTGGTCCCTAGCCCTGAATGAGTGTGTCTGTGAGCACATGACCAAGTCAGAATGTAGGGAGGTATCAGAAAAGGTTTCAAGAGTCAATGACTTCCAAGGTGAATGATGGGCAAGATTTGGCCAGGTCTAGGGAACAATGTTCCAATAAGCAATAACAATGAACACCAAGTTCCTTGGGCAGAAGGAACATGCCCAGTATGTAGCAAGCAGGCAAACATGTGGCTCTAAACATCATAAGAGAAATCCTTGTTGGAGAGAAACACTTTTGAGTCATCTCTGTTTGGAGAGAAATTTAAGGTAGGGAGGGATGAAGAAAGTTTGTAATAGAATTATGAGAATACCAGAATTTGAAGGATAATTAAATAAAAGGAAGACATTCCCAAATCTCTTCATCTGGAGAAGCCAAAGGGAAGGTTTATTTTCAGAAGGAGGGGGTTGTGAACAAGATTCCACATCACCAAGAGGTAAAAGGTCACGAATGAGACTTTTTTTTCCCCGTGAGCAACATCAGCCTTTATTTCCACTGGGTGAGCTGAGCTGGATAAGGAAGTCAGCCAAGACTTCTTTAAATTGAACAAGATCTTAGTTTTGTCATGTCTTTTCATCTTTCTCCATCTCCTGCTCAGGAGAACGTCTCTTGCTTGATTGGAATTTTATAATCTCATCTTCTCCACAAATAGATTACATTGGCAGGTGATCCTTAGAAAAAACACTTTTTGTTTATTTTTTAAAAATAATAATAATATGCAATAAGTAATTGCTATTTACGAAGCATTTACCATGAGATAGACATTGAACTTGCAATAAAAATAAAATAAAATAAAAAGATAGACATTGAAGAACATGATCACAAATTCTTACAACTCTATATTTTATATGTAAAGAAACTAATGAATTTCTCTGAATAATATAATTTTATGTTTGGGGGTGTGTGAGTTGAATTTAGGCCTCTTTGAGTTTCAAGGGGTTAGTCATTTGACCTTATCACTCTCTTTTTCTTTTTAAATTTAACAACATTCCCTTGATGAATTAACTACTCTCTTGGCTATTAAAAAAAAAAAATATATATATATATATATATAGACACGTGTGTGTGTGTATTTCTCTTATACCAGCATATTGACACTAATAATAATCCACTGACCTTAATTTTACTCATGTTCATCGTGTGCATTAAGTTCTATACAGTTTTTATCATCACTGTGGCTTTATGTATCCAACACCACAGTGAATATACTGATCAGTTCTGTCACTACAGGCTCATTCATGTTGCAATTTCATAACCACACCTTCCTTCCTGTGCCCATCTACAGCCCCTTCTCCACCCATTCCTGACTCTGACTGTACTAATGGCTCCTGTTTCTAAAATTTTGTCATTTCAAAGGTTACTAAATGCAATTACATAGTATATAAACATCTGGGATTTGCTTTTTTTTTTTTTCTTTCCTGGCAAATTCTCTGGAGAGTTATCCAAGTTGTTATGTATATCAATAGTTTGCTCTTTCTTATTTCAAAATGTTAATGGTGTAGAGATGTTTTTGATGCAGGGCTGCAAATGTGCTCATCACCCAAATAATGTTCATTGTACCTGTTAGGTAGATTTTTGCCCCTCCTCCTTGCACCCCCTGCTTGATTTCCAATGACTTTTACTTTCCTCTGAGCCCATTAGTTAGTTCCCATTTATTGGAGAGTAGATATGGTATTTGTCTTTCCATTACTTAGGTACTTTGCAAAGGATAATGGTATTCAGTTTCTTCCTGAATAGTCCAAAAGTCTTTACTTTCTCTTTTTTATAGCTAAGTAGTACTCTTTGGTGTACATACACACAGACCACATTTTGTTAGTGCATTCATTGATGTTGGGCACTTGGAATGATTCCACATCTTTGCAATTGTGAATTATGCTACAATAAACACTTAAGGGCAGGCGTCTTTTTGATAAAATGACTTTTCCTTTGGGTTCTGGATCCAATAGTAGGTCTCCTTTCAGTTATTTGAGAAATTTCCGTACTGTTTTTCATAGAGGTTGTATAATTTGTAGTCCCAGCAACCACGTGTAAATGTTCCTTTCTTTCTACAACCACTCCAGCATTTGTTGTTTTGGGACTTTTTAATAAAAACCATAGTATCAGGAGTAAGGTAGTTGGTAGTTTTAATTAGAGGTTTTGAACACTTTTTCTTACGTTTGTTGGCCATTTGTCTATCTTCTTTTTGAAAACTTCTGTTCATGTATTTTACCCTATTTTATTTTATTGATGGGGATTCATTGAGGGTACAAAGAATCAGTTTACATAGATTCCATTTGTTAGGTAAAGTCCCTCTTTTAACTGTGTCCCATCCCCAAAAGGTGTGTCACACACCGTGACCTCCCCACTCCTCTCCCTCCTTCCTCCTCTCCTCTCTCCCCTTCCCCCATCCCCCACTGTGTACTAGGTCATTAATTGTCCTCATATCAGAATTGAGTGCATTGGATTCTTGCTTCTTCATTCTTATGATGTTTTATGACGCTTAATAAAGCATCATAAAGCATCCAGGTTAGTATGAAAGATGTAAAGTCTCCATTTTTTTTTTTATACCACAGCCTGTTAATCTATTCCTGGGTTGGTGGGCATTTAGGCTGTGTCCACATTTTGGCAATTAGAAATTGAGCTGTGGGCGGTGCCTGTGGCTCAGTGAGTAGGGCGCCGGCCCCATATGCCGAGGGTGGCGGGTTCAAACCCAGCCCCAGCCAAACTGCAACAAAAAAAATAGCCGGGCGTTGTGGCAGGTGCCTGTAGTCCCAGCTGCTCGGGAGGCTGAGGCAAGAGAATCGCGTAAGCCCAAGAGTTAGAGGTTGCTGTGAGCTGTGTGACGCCACGGCACTCGAGGGCGGTACAGTGAGACTCTGTCTCTACAAAAAAAAAAAAAGAAATTGAGCTGTGATAAATAGTCTAGTACAAGTGTCCTATGGTAAAATGATTTTTTTTTTCCTTCTGGGTAGATGCCCAGTAATGGGATAAAATAAATGTCTACAAATAAGTAGCCTTTGAAAATGTCAATCACAGCCAAGATGAGAAGCTAATTAAGGACACAATCCCTTTCACAGTATCTTCAAAGAAAATGAAATTATTTTCCCACTTTTTAATAGATCCATTATTTTCTTGCTTATTTGTTTGAGTTCTTTGTAGATTCTGGTTATTAGCCCTTTACTGAATGTGTTGATTATTAATATTCTCTATCATTCTGTAGGCTATTTGTTCTATTGATTATATCCTTAACTGGCAAGAAGCTTTTTACTTTTTTAAAGACAGAGTCTCACTTTGTCATCCTTGATAGAGTTCTGTGGTGTCCTAGCTCAAACTCTTGGGCTCAAGCAATCCTCTTATCTCAGTTTTTTCATTTTTAGTAGATATGAGGTCTCCCTTTTGTTCAGGTTGGTCTCACATTCCTGAGCTCAAGAAATCCACTGGCATTGGCCTCCCAGAGTGGTAGGATTACAAGCATAAGCCACCAGGCCTGGCCCCAGGCAGAAGCTTTTTAATTTAATCAAGTCACATTATTTGCTATTGTGATTACTATTGATATCTCAGTATAAATTCTTTGACCCTAATACTGATATCTGAAAGAGATTTTCCTACAATTTTTTCTAGAATTCTTATGGTTTCATGAGCTACATTTAATTCTTTTATCCATTTTGAGTTAATTTTTGATAATTGTGAGAAATAGGTGTCCTGTTTCACTCTTCTGCACATAGTTGTCTAATTTTCTCAGCTCCATTTCCTGAATATGACTGCTTTCCCCTAGTGTTTATTGTTTTCTGTTTTGTCAAAGATCAGTTAGCTGTAGACAGATGGTCTTTTGCCTGGGTTCTCTATTTTGTTCCATTGGTCTATATCTCCATTTTAGTCACAGCACCATGCTGTTTTGGTCACTACTGCCTCATAGTATAATTTGAAGTATGATAATGTGATGTCTCTAGCTTTGTTCTTTTTGGTTAGGATTGCTTTGCCTGTCAGGCTCTTTTCTCATTCCAAAGATAGCATCATATCTGTGAAATAGCATTGATAATTTAATGGGTATTTCATTGAATCTATAAATCATTTTGGATAATATGAACATTTTAACAATGTTGATTATATGAATTCATGAGCATGACGTGTTTCTTTGTGTCATCTGCAATTTCTTTCCTGAATTTCTTTTTGTAGAGATCTTTCATCTCCTTAGTTATTTCTAAGCATTTTATTTTCTTTGTAGCTATTGTGAATGGTTGAGTCTTTGATTTGACTATTATTGGTATATAGAAATGCTACTGATTATCATACATTGATTTTATATCCTGAGATTTTGCTGAATTTATTTATCCATTCTAAGAGTGTCTTGATGGAGTCTTGGGGATTTCTAAATACTATATCATGTCATCAGTGAAAAGTGATAGTTTAATACCTGCTTTCCTAATTTGTATTTCATTTATTTCTTTCTCTTGACTGATTGCTCTGGCTAGGACTTCCAGTACTATTTTGAATAGAAGTGGTGACAGTGGGTACCTTTGTCTTGTTCCAATTTTTAGGGAAATGCTTTCAACTTCTTCATATTCAGAATGATGTTGGCTGTGTATCTGTCATATATGGCATCTTCATTGTTCTTCGAACCCACTACACAAAAGCTTCTGCCATAAGTTCAGTGTATTAACTACCCCATTTGCCTGAAATGCTTTTCCCACAGATATATATACATATTCAACTTTTTGTTCAAGATATTCATGTAAAATGAGACTTGCCATTTCCTGAATTCCAGTTTGAGAAGGAAGAATTGTAAGTAGGAAAACCATATTTTCAATTTTATGCATTGTGGATCCATCCTAAAATTTAAAATGGTTTACAAATAAATGAGTCATATTGAATTCAGCATGAATTTTCCTTGTGTTCATTTGAACTATGCAACAAGGTAAAAATATACATTAATCAGTGTTACAGACAGCACTGGTGACAATTTGAAAAGGGATATGGGGTTAAATTCTTTTGTTCTTAGAATTGATGAGAATATATTAAATAAAGTAGGAATTGAACACATTACAGGATCCAAAAAAATTAATAAATAGGCTCCATAGATAATGAAATATCACCAGCCCCGCTTTAATTGGGAAAATATCTGTTGGACCAACGTTCTGCTAGATTCTGGTGTTAATGATAGAAGGGGATAAGAAAAATATCTATATATTGAAAGAGCCTGGAGATCAGAGAAGAAATTAGACAAGAAAATAAGTAAGAGGATCTTAGTAAGAGTGAGGCATAAAAGAAGGCATGATCAATTCTACCTGGGAGTGAGTTTAGAGGTAGGGGAAGTAAGCAACATTAGGAAAGGCTTCATTGAGGAGGGGACATAATTTGTATCTTGAGAGATATACAAAATTTGCTAAATAATTGCAAGGAGGAAGAGCCATCTAGGGAAAGCAAAACCACAAATAAAAATGGAGATTTGAAAATGTGTGTTATATGTTCAGATAATGTAAATAAATTTCCAAATTATTATTTTTTCTTCCTCATGATGTAGTAAAGTATAACTGAAAATTTAAAAGACTTTCCCTTTTGTAATCTTAAACATTTTACAGATTTCTAAGACAAACTGAGAGAAATTCTGAGCTCAAACATGAATACATTCTTATTAAGAAGTTTTAAGTTTCCTTATTGGCTCTATGTTGCCCATTACACAACATGACATAATTATTGTAGTTTCCCTTATCATGAACCCTTCTGAAGTCTCAATAAAAGCAAGAGTTAATCTTTTCCTTTTGTTTGCTACATCAATAGAGGATGGCAAGGAAGATCTCCATAGCCATTTTGAGACTCTAGAAAGCCATATATTAATATAAAAACCTGTGAGAAACCTACTGTGAAAGTAAATTTATAAAGTCATAACACTTTAATACTGTAAGGGTGATGTCAAATCATTTAGATCTTTCGTATGAAAGGTAATGGCAAAACTATTAAAATATGATAGCTACAATAACTTACTAAGGGGTACACAATATGAAATGATGTACACTATAATATCAAAAGCATAATATGGGGGAAATAGAATGAAAGTATAGATTCATTTCATGTGCTCAAAGTTAAGTTGTTATCAGCTTTAAAAATGTTGTTATAAGATGTTTTTTTTTTTTTGTAGAGACAGAGTCTCACTTTATGGCCCTCGGTAGAGTGCCGTGGCCTCACACAGCTCACAGCAACCTCCAACTCCTGGGCTTAAGCGATTCTCTTGCCTCAGCCTCCCAAGTAGCTGGGACTACAGGCGCCCACCACAACGCCCGGCTATTTTTTGGTTGCAGTTTGGCCGGGGTCAGGTTTGAACCCGCCACCCTCGGTATATGGGGCCGGAGCCTTACTGACTGAGCCACAGGCACCGCCCATGTTATAAGATGTTTTATGTAAGCATCATGGTAACTATAAAGTCATCATAACTATAGCTATCATTGTATAATAGCCATACAAAGGATAAAAAGTAAGTGACAAAAGTACACTAGAGAAAATCATAGAATCACAAAGACAATAAAAGATGAAGAAAGGAACAAACTACTGTATTTTATTTACAAAACAATCAGAAAACAATTAACAAAATGGTAGTAGTAAGTCCTTACTTATCAATAATTACTTTGAATATAAATGGATTAAATTCTACAATTAAAAAACAGAGTGACTGAATGGAAGAAAACTAAAACCCAATTAAATGTTGCCTACAAGAGACTCACTTCACTCTTAAGGGCACATAGATTGACAGTGAAAGGATAGAAAAAGACATTTCATGGAAATATAAACCAAAAGAGAGTAGAGGTAGTGTCTTAGTTCATTTTTGCTTGTATAATAGAATACCTGTGATTGGTTAATTTACAAAGTACAGAAATTTATTGGTTCACTCTTCTGGAGGCTGAGAAGTTCAAGATTGAGGACCTGCATCTTTGAGGGCCTCCCTGCTGAGTCATAGTATGGCAGAAGACATCCCATAACAAGAGAGACAGCAAAAAAGAACCAAATTCACTTTAATAACAAGCACACTTTTGTGATTATAAATCCAACCCTGAGATAATGACATTAATTATTCATGAGTAATAGACCTTATGATCAAAGGTGAACTAAAGGCAACCTCACTTTTAAAGATTCTATCTCTCAACATTGTTGCTTAAAGGATTAAATTTCCAATATATCCATTTTTGAGGGCACATTCAAACCCTAGAAAGTAGCTATATTTATATCAGACAAAATAGATTTTAAGTCAAAAACTATAAAATTAGATGATAGCAATCATCATATAATGATAAAATATCTAATTCATCAAGAAGCTATAACATTCACAAATATAAATGTGCCAAACATTGGGGCACCTGAATATATAAAGAAAATATTAGTATTAATAGACCAGTGGACAAATGAATAAAATCGTGATATATATACTCACAATGGAATACTATTTAGCCTTACAAAGAAAGAAATCATGCCATTGCAACAACATAGATGAACCTAAAGGACATTATGTTAAATGAAATAAGCCAGGCTCAGAAAAACAAATATGATATGATCTCACCATATGAGGAGTGTAAGATGTCAAACTTATACAAATAGAGAGTAAAATGGTGGTTATCAGAGGCTGGGATGATTGGGAAAAGGTTGGTCAAAAATATAAAATATAACTTAGGAAAAATAATTTCAAGAGATGTACACCATGGTGACAATAGTTAGTAGAAATGCATTTTATATTTTAAAATTGTTAAGAGCATCTTTAATAATACTATAGGAGTTCATAATCACAATTAAACTTGCCTACTATATCTGCCATTATTTATTCAATATTGATTGCACTGGATGACCTAATTGAAGTACAGACTGTAAAAAATTTTAGAAACTAATAACTAATGGAAAAGACTTGTGAACTTGCTGTAAATTATAGGCATGTAATTTTCTACACATAAACTTCAAAATAATTAAATGAAACTATTAGTGCTTATAATCTAGTTTGCTATTTTGGTAGGATACAAATCAGTATTCACAAATTAATAGTCTTCCTTTAACATGCAGCATCCAGTTAATAATATAAATTAAAGATAATTATAGCCACAATAATAGCAAAAGCTATAAAATAACTAGAATTAAAACTAATATAAAATAAATAATATTTACAACTTATTTATAAATTTTAACTTTAGTAGATCAAAAACAATAAATAATAGGATAAACATACTAAGTTCCTGGATGAGAATGTTTAATATATGTAATGAGTCTTTTTCTTGAAATTATTCTAAAAGCCCTAATGTAATTCCAATTAAACAAAACAGATTTCTAATAAAGTTGGATGCTGATTGTAGAGGTAATCTGGAAAATTAACATATTGTACATGTGAAAGAAAATTTGAAATTAAAAGAAAAAGAAGAGGAGTTCTTCTTATCAGCATTTTAAATGTACCAAAAGTTAGGCTACTTATAACAGTATGGGAGTATAACAGGGAATCATAATAATGTGTATACACAACACATACACACATAGAATATATATATGTATATATGTACATATTTGTATATAATAAAATATATAAGATAAGTTATGCTTATGTATTGTCAAGCATTTCAAATCTATGGGGAAAAGATGAACTATTTTGTAATTATATCTGGATACTTTTTATCTTTTGGAAAACCATAGAGATAGATCCTTACCTCATATCACACACCAAATAATATTGGAAAGACCATAGAACCCAACAAACATCCCATGAAATTTTAAAAAGAAAATATAGGATATTATTTTATAATTTTGGGATGAAAAAGGCTTTCCTATATAGGTCATAAGTCCAGAATTTCTAAGAAAATATACTAACACGATGGTATTTAAAACATCTTTTACATAAGAAAGAAAAAGAAAATGAAAAAAAAAAACCAAAAAAAATAGTAGATGTAGATTTTCATATGTAGATGTGTTGTGAAATGATTACCACAATCAACCTCGTTAACCTTAGCTCACCTCACATAATTAGCTCTCTATGGGGGTGGGGAGGAATACTGAAGACACACTCTTTTAACAAAGTTCAAGTATACAATACATTATTATTAACAATAGCCACCCCACTGTACATTAGGTATCCAGAACTTATTCATTTTAGAATTGAAAGTTTGTACCCTTTGACCCATATCTCCCTGTTTGACCCCACCCCCACCAACTCCAGTAAGCATGCTTTTACTCTCACTGTCTCTGAGTTTAACTTTCTCAGAGTCCATATGGAGGGGAGATCATGCTACATTTATTAGTCTTTCTGTGTTCAGCTTATTCTTCTTATCATAGGGTCCTCCAGTTTTTTTCCACGTTGAAAATAGCAGGATTTCCTTCCTTTTTAAGTCAGAGTATATTCCATTGTGTGTATATATTTTATGTGTATATATATATTCTCTATATATGTATATGTATTCTCTATATTATTTATCCATTCATCTATTACTGACACTTAAGTTGTTTCAATACTTTGACTATTGTGAATAATGTTGCAATGAAATTGGGAATGCAGATATCTCTTTTACGCAGTGATTTAATTTCCCTGGATGTATATTTAGTATGTTCATAATAGTCTAAATGAGTGAATTCTGTTTGGAAGTTAAATTATCATTTTGTATCACAATTCAAAATACATATATTTTAAAGAAATACTGTAGAACCTTTGTAAGTTGACCACCCAAGGGTCTGTAACGAACTGGTCAACATACAGAGAAGGTCAACATAAGGAACTAGGTCTACTATACACACATATGGTGAAAGTCTGGTCTATGAAAATTAGGTCAACTTAAGGAGGTGGTCAATATAGGAATATGGTTAACTGCAATTTCATATTTTTTTTTAACTACAGCATCATTTATAATAGCCGACATTGGAAACAATTCATGTACCATTTGGTAGAAGTGGCTTAAATTAATAATTTACCCTTATTAGGAAACATTCTGCAAAGATGGAGAAAAATGTATCTGTGGGTACTGACAGAGAAATTTTGGAAAACATAATGGTCTGTGCAAAGTACACATTCTGTTTTAAATCCTATTACTGGTTAACATTTGTTTTAAATAGCATTTTAATTAAGTTTATTGTGCTTTGCTTAATTTGAAATAAAATAAATTGGTCTTAATCTATTAGGTGAGGAACTAACTTTTATTTTAATCCTCTGTATTCTACATCCCAAAACTTTTCTACATTTACCCAGAATTTTGTTGATATATCTGAGATTTGAGATTCAGATAATTAATGCTAGTATTATATACTAATATCACATTTGCAATAATTATTTGTAATTAACTATGTGCAATAGATTATGCATTAGTTTTTTCTCTTGTGTTTTAACTATACATTTTTTTCATTCTTTATTTGAAATTCAAACTACAGTTGGTCAATTTTATTTTTATTTAACATTTTTTGTGAGCTGATTCTTAGAGATATAATCACCAAGAATTTGCACATTTGTGGTCTTTTTTTCTGTTGCTTTCCACAGTATAGGCATCTTAGTGTACAATTTTTTTCCTTTCTTTTCTTTTTTTCTCCTCTCTCCTCCCCTCCTTCCTGTCTCTTTAACTCCCTTCCTTCCTCCCTCTCTTCTTTCTTTCTCTTTTTCACTCTTTCTTTCTTTCTTTGACAGAGTCTTACTCTGTTGCACAACCTAGAGTGCAGTGGCATTAGCCTAGCTCATGGCAACCTCAAACTCCTGGATTCAAGTGATCATCCTGCCTCAGCCTCCCAAGTAGTTGGGACTACAGGTACCCACAACTACACCTGAATAATTTTTCTATTTTTATTAGAGATGGGGTCTTGTTCTTGCTCTTGCTCAGGCATGTCTTGAACTCTTGAGCTCAAGTGATCCTTCCACTCTGGGGTCCCAGAATGCTAGGATAACTGCTCCTGGTCCCAAACTTTTTTTTCTTAAAAAGTTCCATAGATTTTTCTTTCTTACTTCATATTTAGGAAGCAAAGTCTGTAACTAACCTAACATTTGTTATTTTTTCCTATCTCTCAGATTTTATTCACATTTACATTTTTAAGTCAACAGAATATTTAGTTTTATTCATGTTTTATTAATTTATTAAATTATTTAAAAGAGAATGAACTATTTGTTACTACTCTCAGCAACACAGATAATCTCACTGGACTCCTGTCAAGTGAAGGAAGCCAAATAGGTGTCCATTTAAATGAAACTCTGTGTTGATAAAATAGGATTAGTGTATCTTCCAGGGAGATGAAAACATTGAATATCTGTATGGCATTTACATGAATATACACATATTAAAAAGAATACCAAGTTATACTTTTAAGATTTGAGAAATTTACTGTGTTAATTACACATTTGTTTTCCAGTTACCATGTTTGTACTGAAAAAACAGAGTTAACAGGATTTATGCAAGAGGTAATTTTTTTTTTTCCCGCACTTGACCAGTCTCTTAGATTGTGGAAACAAAGAATAAGAAAGTTAGATGTGATTTCCCCACCAATTTACTGTGACACATAAAACACTGCCAAGGAGCCTTGTAGCAGGTAAAGACTCTCCAGTAGGTCCCAGCTGCAGTGAAGCAGTTCATCCACAGTGGCCCTGGTGGACCTGCATGTCTAAAATCACTATGTCACAGAAGTCTGGGAAGCAATATGCTGCTTGTGGCAAACCTTTGAAGGCTTAATCACAGAAAAATCTCCTGTGATAAAAATCTCTGAAATAAGTTTATAACCCCTTGGGAAAACAACTGTTCTCCTTCTCCAAGTAGATCTTGGCTCCTTATTAAGGCCAGAGTAGGTTTAGGCAATCTGTAGTCCCTAGGCCAATCTGACCTCCTTTGTGTAACCTAAGAATAGATTTTACACTTTTAAAGTTGAAAAAAATGAGTAATATTTTATAAAATTAATATATACATAAAATTCAAATTTGGTGTCCATAAATGAAATTTTAGTATAATGCAGCCTTATTCATTTACCTACTGCCTACAACTGCTTCCACTCTACCATAGCAGAAGTGAGTTGAGACTACAGATTAAATGATCCACAAAATCTGGTGTCCTATAGAAGTTTTTTTTTTTTTTTTTGGAACATAACTCCAACAAAAATGTTCAACCTCACACAAAAGCTTGGAAATTAAACAACCTTATACTGAATGACAGTTGGGTGCAGGAAGAGAGAAGACATAAAGAGGAAATCAGTAATTTCCTTGAGCACAACAACAATGAAGACACAAGCTACCAAAACCTGTGGGATATAGCAAAAGCAGTCCTGAGAGGAAAATTTATCTCTTTAGATGCCTACATCTGAAAAACAGAAAGAGAGCACATCAACAAACTCATGAACCATCTTATGGAATTGGAAAAAGAAGAACAATCTAAGCCTCCTATAGAAGATGTTTCTCAAATTCTTGACTAGATATTTGATTGCAAGTCACTAGGGAACTGTACTTACTAGGTTTCCTGTCATGTCTTGGGTGTTATCTGATTTACCTTGGCACAACATTGAGAGTTTTTATCAGCACTCCATTATCAACTGAAAGTGTGTTTGAATTGGGATTATGCAGATTCTGATTTTGCAAGTAACCTGCACAAGCTCTTTCCCATTCCCAGGATCCTAATTATCTGAAGCATATCTCCTTCCAGCCCACCTCTTTGGTCACCTGGCAAGTTAAAAGTTAACTTTAGCGATTCAGGAGGGAAGCAAATCGAGTCTCGTTTATCCACATCTCTGCATGAAAGGTAGATGCGAACTGCAGGAGTGTTCTAGCCTTGTTCAGGGAAGATATTAGAGAAAAGTGAGTTTCCTCCCACTGAATAGGACATTGGAAGTATGTATGTTTCAATATTCATTTTCTTAAAGAAGAGATAGCTTGAAGTAATAAGCTATAGTAGCTTACTGGCCATGGTCAGAAGATGCATGAACAAATTTGAAATCTCTCAAAATGTAAGATTATGTATGGCCCATGTGAATGCTGACAACAATCAAAATAAAGCCAACAAAAGAAGAAGGAAGAAAAGAAGGAAGGAAGGAGGAAGGAGGGAAGGAAGGGAAAGGAAAGAAGAGAGAGACAGAGAGAGAGAAAGAGAAAAGAGGGAAGGAAGGGAGGAAGGGAGGAAGGGAGAGAGGAAGGAAGGAAGGAAAAAAAGAAGGAAGGAAGGGGATTTACTGTCCAATTGGAACTGACATAGGGCAGCACCATTCTACAACCAACAAGTGGTTTCCCAATGAGCTCAAATAAATGGTTATAAAGTCAAGAATAGAGCCTATTTACATACTGGAAATTTCACCTCAGAGAAGTCAGAGAGGTTCCCTATCTTCTTCTACTGAATGGCAAAAGTTTTACTAACAGCAATCAATTCTGAGTCCTAAGTTTTCTATCCTGTTCTTGCAGGGATCATTCAGATTCTTAATACTAGATTATTTATATTTGACTCCAATGGTGAAAGAAGCATTTGTCACTGAAATAATCATTTATTAACTCTTTTATATTTGGGTTCCCTTGTCTTATGGTTCCATCAATATTTCAAAACTTACTTTATGCCTTTTATGCTATCACGATCTCTTACACATGGTAAAAGCTATGGCTTAAATATGTCCCCAGAATTTACATGTTGAAACTTAATCACCAATGTGATAGCATTAATCACTTTTGAGAGGTGATCAAGTCATGAGGATGGAGCTCTTATGAATGGAATTGGTGATGTTATTTTCATTTATTTTTTTTTAGAGATAGACTCTCACTTTATCACGCTCTGTAGAGTGCTGTGATGTCACAGATTTCAGCAACCTCCACTTCTGGGCATAAGCGATTCTCTTGCCTCAGCCTCCCAAGTAGATGAGACTACAGGTGCCCACCAGAATGCCCAGCTTTTTTTTGTTGCAGTTTTGTTGGGGCCAGGTTCAAACAAGCCACCTTCAGTATATAGGGCTGGTGGCCTATCCACTGAGCCACAGGCACCGCCCAGAATTGGTGATCTTATAAAAGAGACATCAGGGATCTGCCTAGTTCTTCCCAATCTTCCACCATGTGAAAACACAAACTTCATCCCTTTTATTCTACTTCATTTGATAACCAGAAAGTGCTATTTTGGAAGCAAAGAATGGCCCTCACCAGTCTCATCTGCCCATGCCTTGATCTTGAACTTTCCAGCCTCCAGACTGTGTGAAATAAATTTCTACTGTTTATCAGGTACCCATTTTCTGGTGCTTATTTTAGCAGCTGGAAAGGACTGAAACAGACATTGGTACTAAGAGTGGCATTCTGCTTTAACAAATGCCAGAATTGGGGAAGTGGCTTTCAAATAGGTATAGGGACAGGCAGAAAGAATTTGGAAGTGGAGAAAGCCTACATTGCCATGAACAGAACGTTAAAGGAGATTCCGGTGAGGACTTATAAAAAGAATATGGTTGTAGGAAAAGTCAGTCTTCTTAGAGATTACTTGAGTGGCAGTGATTAGAATGCTGAGAGAAATATGTGTGCATAGGGAAATTCTGATGAGGTCTTAAATGGAAAGAGGAATAAAGTATTGGAAACTGTAGGAAAGTCTCTCCTTGTTATAAAGTTGCAAAGAACTTGGCTGAATTGTGTCTGTGCCCTAGTACTTTGTGGGAGGCAGAATTTGCAAGTGATGGAACTAGGATATTTGGCGGAAGAAATCTCCAAGCAAAGGACTGTGGATGCTGTGTGGCTTCACTTGGCTGCCTATAGCAAAATGTAAGATGAAATAAATGAATTAAAGATTGAATTTATAATCAAAAGGAAAGTATAACTTAAAAATCTGGACAACTCTCAGCCTGGCTGTGTAAAAAATAATAAAGGATGTTCTAGAGAAAATATCAAGGATGTGGCCAAGTGAACCTTTAATAAAGAATATAAAGAAACAAGATTTGATTCATCAAGTTAACAGAAGAGTGACCCTCAAGGCATTTCAGAGATCTTTGAGGCTGTCATTTCCATTACAGATCCATCATACCAGGGCCTTGAAGGTAGAATGTCTGCAAAGGAGGGTTCAGGGAGTCTGTTTGACCTTGGGGCTTCCTGCCCAGCACCACCTCAAATTTCCCCTGTGTTCCAGTACAGCACTCTTTGGACTCCCATCTGTGGTTCAAATGGGCCCAGATGTGCTTGGGCTGCCCCTCCAGAAGACATAAATAGTGAATTACAGCATCATTTGCATGGTGCCAACTCTCCAGGTGCTCAGAGCACAGTAGCTGTGAAGGCAAGACTACTTCCACCTAGATTTCAAAGGATGCCTCAGAAAGCCTTTGTTTCCAGGTAGAGAACTGCCATGGGGAGTAGGCTGCTGCAGAGAGCCCCCACTATGGCAAAACTCAGAAGAACCCCATGATGGGGTACTACCGAGAGCTCCTACTGGGGAGATGCTTAGTACAACCATAAGAGTGGGGACACCACAGAGAGTTCTTGCTAGGGCATTGTCGAGCAGACCCATGGAAGGGACCATTTCCAAGAGGCTCCACTAGGGTAATGTTGAGTGAATCCATGGGGCAGAGCCACTTCTTAAACTCCAGACCTCTAAAGTCACCAGCGTGCAATGCTAGCCTTTGAGAGCCATAGGCACCCAACTCCAAACCAAGAGCATGAACAGATAAAAGGATTTGTTCTGTGAAGTTCTGATTCAGTCAAAAGGCTGTACTCTGGGATCCAGAAAGCCACAATGTGGCCCCAAGGCTACAGGTTCCCCATCCCTGTGCAGAGGGTTCTGGAAGAAGTTATGACTTTTGCAACTATTGGGATAAGTTGAATATATCTTACATGTGAAAGAAAACATGAATTTGGGGGGCTAGGAGCAAGATGTTATGGTCTAAATATGTCCCCCCAAATTCATATGCTGAAATTTAATCACCAATGCGATAGTACTAAATGGTGGAGCCTTCAGGAGGCGATTAAGTTGTAAGGGTAGAGGCCTCATGAATGGGATCTAATAAAAGAAGTTGTAGAGAATTGCCTAGCCCTTCCACATCTTCTACCATATGAAGACACACAGCCACAGTGTTATTCCTCTTCCTTGTTTACCATGGTAGATTCAGCAGACAGCCACCTTCTGGCAGCAGAGAGTCACCCTCACCAGGCATCAAATCTGCCCATACCTAGATCTTTGCTTTCTTAGTCTCCTGCACTATGAAAAATTAATTTATTGTTTACACATTGCCCAGATTGTGATATTTTGTTATTGCTTCCTGAAAGCACTAAGACAATTATATAATATTTAATTCTTCAATAAATACACTTTACAGAAAAAAAATAAAGATACTGATTGAATGCATTTGTAGCCCTTCTTCCTAAAGGAGCTGGTGTGTCTTTCCTATGGCAGACTGGGCTGTTGAAGATCAGCTACGGTGCTAACTGGAAAAACATGTTCTGTCCTCCTTGATACAGTGTATGTGCTGAATCAGCAATCAGTATATGGTGCTGAGTCTCTCAAACCTATAAATTATAGGGTAGGTAAATAAGAGGTGAACTGGAAATGGTATCTGTGGTCATTCTGTCTAATTAACCACTTGCATATTTTTGCCATTCCATCCTTGCTACTCTTGCTTCTACTGGTTTCCTGATTGTTAAAGAAGAATCCATTCATCAGGAGATGAAATCATAGTTCCATTTAACTGGACTCCTGGTTTTCCACTTGTTCAAGTCAGAGTCCTCTTACCACTAAGAAAACAAGCTAAAACAGGGATTATGGCATCCACTACAGTGATTGAGTCTAGCTCTTCAGGGAAAATAGTGTTGTTGCTACCTAATGAGGGTCATAAAGATTACAAATGACACACGGAGAATGCCCTGAAACATGGAACACTTCCGTGTACTATTGGTGTTAAAAGTTAATGGTAAACAACTAACTCTAGCCCCCTATTGTCAGGACTCCAAGATTTCAGATCCTTTAGGAATAAAAGTTTGAGTCACGTGACTGCCCGTTGCGGCTGGTGAACTGAAGTACAGGCTGAACTTGATGAACATCAAGGGTAAGATCATGATGAGCAAACTCCTGAACTCCAACTACTATATAGTGATCAGTTTCACAAGCAGGTACTAAAAAATTTACGTGCATATTCTTTGTGAGTTAAATAGGAATATAATTTAACTAGCATCTCTTTCCCCACTTCAACTCCATCCCCCAACTATTTGATAAAGAATATGAGGGTGGTAATTACAGAATATTACAGTAAAATCACTAAGAACTACTTGTAAGACAAATAGCTGTCACCAGAATACATTGACCTTATATCCCAGGTGGAATAACCAATGATACTTCTAAAATCTCTGTCCTTGGGGAATAATTAGACTTTTTTTTTTTAAGTATAGATTGGAGAGAAGTGTGTGTTTGAATGTTATTCACTAAAGGCGTGAAGACTATTAACATTTGTCAGTTTAACTGCTCAACACAAAACACCCTTTCTATTTTGGTTAAAGATCTAAATAGATAAGAGTCAGAAGTTGAAGGGAGGAAATTCCTTACTTTCCCTGCCTTTGTAGGTTGGAGCACTGGTCCCTGACTAAACTAAAGTCAATCACTTTCTCCCTCCCAGGAAATTGAATCTGGAGAGAATCCCACAGAGGCGTAGTCTGTCAGAGGTTATCAGGTACAACAGGCAGTGGAGTGAAGACTTGGCTGATGACGGGGGAGTGTTCAGAAGCCCCGGTGACATTTCAGATGCAGTTATCCAGGGCTCCTCTGGGCTCTTTCTCTCCTCCCTGGGCTCACACTTGAGCCTGGCATGCCATCCTCCTCGTCAGGTTTGTGAACTAGCCGGCTCCTATTCAATAAATGCATTTTTTGCTTGTATCAACCGAAATCATATTCTGTTATTCAACATCAAGATTGCTCCCTCATTCAGTGGATCAAATTAATAGAGTGACAAATATAGAGGAAAACATGGCTGCTGACTCTAGCTTGCAAGAAGCCTGAGCCTAGAATTCAAGAGAAGACAGTTTCTTGTTAGAACTAAGAGAAAAGGCAGCTTGATAAATCCAGGTGTGGTAAAAATCTGATATGAATGATAAAAAAAACAATGGTACACCTGTGTAGAACACTTACTAGGGAGCTTGCTGGACTAGAAAGTTCTCTGAGCGAGTCAGTGAGTGAGTAGTGAATGAATGTGAAGGCCTGGGACACTACTGAGCACTGCTACAGATTTTATAAACACTGTACACTTTCTTTAAACTACACTCATTTTATATTTTTCTTTATTAATTTCTAAATCAATCTTAACTAACTATAACTTTTTTACTTCATAATATTTTTTAAACTTTTTTACCCTTTTGTACTAACACAGCTTAAAACACAAGTATATCAACAGCTGTACAAAAATATTTTATTTTCTTATAGTTGTATGGTATAAACTGATTTTTATTTTTAGAAATAGAAATGTTAAGAAATTATTTTTTATGTTTTTAAATTTTTGTTAACAATAAGACAGTAACACACACATTAGCTGGAGTGTACACAAGGCCAGGATCATCAATGTCACTGTCTTCTACCTCTACACCTTGTCCCAGTGGAGGGTCTTCAGGGGCGATAACAGGCATGGAGCTGTCATCTTTTATGACAATAATGCTTTTTTCTGGAATACTTCCTGAGGGACTTGCCTGAGGCTGTTTTCAGGTGATATCTATCTATCTATCTATCTATATACCTATCTATACCTATATATATAAAATCTATATATCTATAGACACGTAGTCTATAGATATATAGATATTTCACCTGAAAATAGATGATAGACTATATATAGAAATTGATCATGGTTATGTATTCTTATGTTATATCATGGTATACTCCTATGTATAGATAAATATATATATATATATATATATATATATATATACTCGTGCTGAAATAACCATAAGTATAGTAAATAACGTAGTTATTTATTAATATCAAGATATCAAGTATAATGCTCTATACACAATTGTGTGCTGTATTTTTAGATCACCGGCAGCACAGTGGGTTTGTTTATACAAGCATAACCACAAACACATGAGCAACGTATTGCTGTAGATGTCATGAAGGTTTTAATACCAGGAGGTGATAGGAATTTGTCAGCTCCATTATAATCTTATGGGCCTGTTGCACATGCAGATTGGTGGTGATCAAAACATTGCTATGTGGTTCATGACTGTAGTTAAACAACTTAGAACCCATTTGAAAAAAAAAAATAAGAAATTATGTCATGCATAGGAATCAGTTACTAATGGGGGGTGCCTGGCAGTCACTGCATCAGTTTCTCAAGCCTGGGAATTGAGTTGAAATCCAACCTCATTTTCTGTTGCACTTTGAGTTTTTGTGAAGCAACTTGCTTTTTTTCACAGCAACTTGCTTTTTTTCACAGCAACTGTGAAAAACCAACTCGGTAAATACATGACATCCTTGAAAGGAATGTGGTACAATCTAATGTTGAACGTGAACTGCCTTCAGCTAAGAGTTTGCCCACTGTTCAACAGATAATGTTTCATCTCCCTTGAAATTTTAAAATATCCTGTGGAGCTCCTGTAAGTTCTTGATGCTTTAAAGGTGCTTTGCAACAGTTTCGAAATTGCAGTCATAAAATATTTCTCCTCCATACCAAAGTACAATGGTTGTTTCAAGGAAAAACATTTGTACTAATGCTTGAATTGCAAGTTCAACTAGCTGCTTTTATCATAAAACACAATTTTTATTTAAAAAGACAACAGATAAACAATAGCTAGCTGTTCAGGTTTGGGTATTGGGAAGATATTTTCTCTAAAATGAAAAGAAATGAAATGAGCCTGTTACATCAAGCGCAACAAATAACAACATTCTTTGCCAATGATAAAATTCAAGTTTTCACATAAATATTAAAATTTTTAAAACTTGTGTCTACCACCGTGAGTGTGAAAGCTCTTCAATATTTAAAGATTTCATTATGAGATATCATATAGTGATATTAATAAATGTGATTCTGAAATTTGGTATAAAACATGTATGAACATTTTGAAGCTCCATATAACTCAATGAGCCAGTATTTCTAAATGACCAATACAACAAAAATAGCTATAATTTAAAGATCCAGGTAGACAAATGGGTGTAATATGCCAGAAGACAAAAATTTGCTGATGTGGCTTCAAATTCCACACACTGCTACCTACGATTAAGAATCCGCCAGTGCTTCAGTTATTGCTGTAATCAAAACAGAATGTCCATATTTATCCAAAAAGGTATTAAAAGACTTCACCTCTTTTTGACTACATATTTGGTGGGGCCAAGTTTTTTTTTTTTTTTTTAGGCTAGCTCCAAGATTTATTTATTTTTTAATTTCAGGTTAATGTGAGGGTACAAACAACCAGCTCACAATATTTGAATTTTTTAGGTAGAGTCAGTTCCTTTTGTAATTGTGTCCTGTACCCAAAAGGTGTGCCATATACCCCTATATTGTGCCCAATAAATGGGGGCACCCAAAGCTTCTCTTCTTCCTCTCTTCTCTTCTTCATTCATCCCCCTGCCCAGTTTGAATTGAAATGAGTTTTTCTCCTATGGGTGTGGATTAGATCATCTACTGGTTTCATATTCGTATTGAATACACTGGATTTTTGCTTCTCCATTCTTGTGATACTTTACTAAGAAGAATGTGTTTCAGCTCCATCCAGGTCAATACATAAGATGCAATGTCTCCATCTTTTTATGGCTGAATAGTACTCCATGGTATATACATACCACAGTTGGTTAATCCATTCCTGAGTTGATGGGCATTTAAGTTGTTTCCATATCCTGACAATTGTAAATTGAGCTCAATAAACAATCTAGTGCAAATGTCTATGATGAAATGATTTTCTTTTCTTCTGGGTAGATGCCTAGTAGTGGGATTGTGGGGTCACTTAGGAGGTCTAATTTGAGTTCTTTGAGGATTCTCCATATTTCTTTCCAAAAAGCCTATATTGGTTTGCAGTCCCACCAACAGTGTAAAAGTGTTCCCCTCTCTTAGGCCAAGTTATCTTCATGAACTGCAACTAAAGAAACATTATAGCAGACATGAAAAATCAATTATCTTCTGTTCATCAGGGATTAAAAAGATATTTCAAATATGTAAAATAATACCTTTTTTCATATTATATTCCTGGAGAATAGTTATTTACATATAATGTTAATGTTAACATATACTGGATTTCTTATTTTTAGATGAATGAATTAATAGACATTTAAAAAATATTCTTGAGGTTTGACTTCTAACTAATAATGGATAAACCTCACATTGAAAAAAAGCTTTATAAATTCATCAATAGTTATTAAGATTTTAAAAGGTTCCTGAGACTGTGTGTCTGAGAACCACTGCTTTAGTCATTTGGATGAGGCAAATGAAGGTTTACTACAGATGAAAAAAATACGTTCATCAAGGTTAAAGGGCAGGCTCAAGGACACAGGGTTTGCTGATTAGTTTAAAGACAAGGTGAGTTTATGTTATCTCTTTGCATTTTATGTTTTTTAAAAATATGATTTAGGAAAAAGTAGAACCTTAATCATATAAAAATAGGACAAGGGAGCATTTAGAGAAATGCAGAGCAAGGCCCGCAGGGATAGAGCTGCAAGAACTACTTATCACTGAGTCACCGATTGATCTTGATATTTACCTAAACCGGCTAAGGTGGAAGCCAAAAAGCTTGAGTTGTGTGACTGTGGTACTTTAGGAGAATAGAGCAAATCAAGCCATTCCAGGGTAGGCTGTATCCTTTCTGAACAAGAATATAGCTTGGAGCTCTGAAATGACAGGAAAGAGGTGTATTCCTAAAAATCACATTGGGAATAATACAGTGGGGGACGTGTGTATTTGGCAGCATTTTACCTGTAATAAAGTTACAATCTTTATTCATGCCTTCAGAGGCCCTGGCCACCCGTGGGTCATTTCATAAAAGTCTTCAATATGTTTATATAGAGATATATATGCATATACACATATATATTCACACACACAACTCCCTACAAGTAAGTAGATATGTTTACTTTTATTGGTTACAGATTATTACAATTTTTCCTTCTAGTTCTGGAAAAATCATCTTTCTAATTAGAGTTACCATTTAATATTTATTGCACAACTTTCAAACTGTTGATTTCAGTGCCTCTTCCTTTATGAAAGAAATGTAGTATAGTTTCCATTTCAAAGTTCACCCAACTTATAGTGAAAAGTAATATTCATCGTCTATATATAATTTTTTTTCCCCCAAACTTGTGAAAATATGAAAAGTGGTGGGTTAGTTTAGGAGTAGAGTTGCTGGCTGTTTCCATTTTTTTTTTTTTTGAGAAATGTCTATTCAGGTCTTTTGCCCATTTTTAATTAGATTAATTGTTTTTGTTGTTAAATTGTGTTAATTCCTTAGATATTTGGGAAATTAATCCCTTATTGGACTTACGATTTGCAAAAATTTTCTCGTGTTTTTTAGATCGCTTTTTAATTCTGTTGATTGTTTCTTTTTTTGTGCATAAGCTTTTTAGTCTGATGAAATTTCGCTTACCAATTTTTATGTATGTTGCTTGTGCTTTGGGTATTATATTTACAAAGAAAAGCAGGGTGGTGCTTGTAGCTCAGTGGATAGAGCACCGGCCCCATATACCCAAGCTGGTGGGTTCAAACCCAGCCCGGGTCAGCTAAACAGCAATGACAACTGCAACAAAAAAAATAGCCAGGTGTTGTGGTGAGTGCCTGTAATCCCAGCTACTTGAGAAGCTGAGGCAAGAGAATTGCTTAAGCCCAAGAGTTTGAGGTTACTGTGAGCTGTGATGCCATTGCACTCTACCGAGGGAGGCAGTGAGACTCTGTCTCAAAAAAAAGGAAATGAAAGAAATCCTTGCCCAGACAAATGTCAAAAATTTTCCTTATGTTTTCCTTTAATACTTTGATGATTTCAGGTGTTATGTTTAAATCTTTAAGCTCTTTTGATTTTTTTTGTTTTGTTTTCATATTGTATTTTTTCCCATCTAAGTGTAGATATGTAGTTTACCCCATGATTATTTATTGAAGAAATGATCCAATTCCCATTGTGTGTTCTTTTAACCTTTATTTAAGGTCAGTTGACAAGTTGTGTGGGTTCATATCTGGAGTCTCTGTTCCAGTCCATTGGTCTGTCTGTTAGGACATCACTCCCAGTCTGAACAGTCAATGGTAAAGAGCTGTTGCTTCACGTTGCTTCCTCACTGGTAGCTGCTAAATAATAAAGGCCGTCTTCTTAACATTTTTTCATTTTTGGAGGAGGTGGAGAAAGGGAGTTATGCAGAAGTTGCCCTGACAAGTGAGTTCATAAACCAAACTGTCCTTGCAGCTTTCAGAATAGAAAATATTTCTCTAGACTAGGCTCCTAGAAAAGAGACCTTTTAGTTCTTACTAGATGTAGCAGGGAGAGTTTAACCCTGCAAGGTTTGCTGGGGCTATCCTACTATTGAAAAATCAATAACTACATGAGATAGGGCATTAGGCCACATGATGGGGCCAAAATTACAATTGCCCTTTAGTGTCTCTGGAATCATAGCTATTACTAGGCAATCGATCCTGGCTTTGTTACCTCTCTTACTACTTGTTATACATAAACATAACAGCTCTGGATACATTCAGAAAGATGGTTTTCAAAACAAATGCCAATACTCAGAGAGAATCTGAATAGCCAAAGAACATAGGATTTTTATTACCAGGCCCGTATTCTACTAGGAAACGGTCAGTTGTACAGTGGCTCCAAAGTTAACACCATTCATATCGTTAAACAAAGGCTTGCTACTTTTATAGTTTCCAGAGAAGACCCAAGACACATACATTGCTAAATGTTCTAAGAATAATTAATAAAAATCATAGTAATACGAGGCAATAATTTCCTTTTCTGACTATTCTGTCTGTAATGATTTCTTACAGCAGTTTACCGTGGTTCCTGAAATTTCACCATTGTTCATTCCTAACGCAGGCTGGAAATTAAAGGCTCTTATTAAACTAGCATGTTCCTATTAAAATCCTCGCTGTTAACTGAGATGGAGAATATTAAAACAAGACTGGAAAGCAGGTAGGAAGATTGGTGTTTTAGGAAAATAAATCTTACTGTCTGTAAGATGTATTGGGAGTAAAGGAGAGATGGAAAGTACAGTAATGAACCACCCTGTAGTCTCTTCATAGCTACGGCTTGAAATCAATTGAAGTGGACATTTGCTCCCTAGGAGTTATGTTTATGTGGGGGAAAGGCATATTTATCTCTGTCCAGATGTAGATATAAACAAAGGGAAACTTCGGCAACAGACTTAGCCTCAAGGTTTTTCTATTATTAAAGCTTCTCTAGAACCAACTTCTGTATGGAAACTTATATATCAGCATAATAGTCTTTTGTTAGCAACCGTGTGAGGACTGAATGCTGTGAGCACATGATCTTGTCAAAGGGCGTCATTGCTCTCAGAACACTGTTGCAAATTAAAAATGACTCGAAAAGTAGAGTATCCAGCTCCATCAATGACGTCAACACATGTACTTACCCTTTAATCATTCATTCACTCAACAAACATTAACTTACCTATTTTGTTTTTCAAACCAGTATTTTTTTTTTTTAATTTCAGATTATTATGAGGGTATACATCATTAGGTTACCATGTTTTTGTTTGTTTGGTAAGGTCCCCGTTGTAGTTGTGTCTCTCACCCAGGAGGTGTGCCCTATACCCTTGTGTTGTGCCCTTTAGGTGAGAGCACAACACAATTTACTTCCTTAATATCAGGCTCTGGTTTACAAGCAGGACATGGGCAGATGGTCAGGAAGGGCCAGATCATAGAGGGTCTTTTCTGGCCAGCAACCTTTGGATGTTTGCCTCTAAACAAAGGGAAGCCATTGGAAGGTGTCAATAAGAAGAAAAACATGGCCATAATTTAGTTTCAGGCAGTTTGCCGTGACTGATGAACAAATATGAGTCGGTTGTGGGGACTCTAGAAAGAGGGAAAATTAGAAGGTTTTTTATAAATTCAGGTAAGAAATTATGAGGCTTTAAACCAAAGCAGAAGTAGCGGGGATAGCAAAGGGACACTGAGCTGAAAGACAGTATATGGAAGTATAAAAATGTGTTGCTGAATTGCCAATTAATTACCTAGTAACCTTTGGAGACAATTACCTTGTTGCACCTATGGTAAAGGATTTTCATCATAACAATGTCTCTCTATGACCCACTCATTCTAGAGCTTAGTTTGGCAGCCTGAGGCATGTGGTCCAGAAATCAAAAGGGAATTTTAAGAATGATCTGGAGTTTTATCCTTATGACCACCTGCTCTGAGATGCTATACCCTGGTCTTCCTTCCTCTTCACACTCTTCCCTACTCCCATTCAACCTTTCCATAACCACTGGCAACTCAGTAGCAATTCTTTTCATTAGCATGTCTGTGGGCAGGCAGGTTTCTCTCTTCCTCTCTCTCTTACTCTCCTTCTCATCTCCTCCAATAAACAGAGAACATTTACTTCAAGCCTAAGAAACCGTTGTATAGTCTAGAATATTATTCTAAAATTATTAAGAATAATAATTTCGGGTCATCCAACAACACATACTCTGTTGTCATGAGCGTTATCATCCTCTACAAAATTCCTTTTATTCTAACAACCTTGTTAATCATTTTTATACCCAAACATCTGACGTATGCACACAATCAGTGTAAGGGCTGTGATATGTAGTGGGCAGCATCCCCAGATTTTCTGATCTTTTGAGTATGACTGGTGTAACTTGAGTGGATACGGCTGTAGGAAATGCTAGAATGTCAATGGGCAGTGTGATGAGGAAGGGAAACATTTGTATCCGAGTGGGGTAGGCTTCAGAGAAAATGATTTGCCTATAGGGTCTGTCTCCAAAAACCATGTCCCAGTGATTTTCTAATACATAGTATCAGAGGCCTGACATTTTTTTCAGGCCAGGATTATTATCCAAGGAGGTCTAACCCTGTGCGATCAGAGCAGTAGTACAGATATCAGGGCATGTGAGACGTGAGAAACAGGGAAGGGTCACTGTTTTAGGGCATAATATGTCGATTTGAAATGTGACCTTAACATACATTAGCATCTAGGAAGATGGGGGAAGGGGCCCTTTCCCAGGGAAAAGGGACTGGCAGCTTCTAGTGAGAGTTTCAGGGTTCCAGATAAGGAAGTGCTCATTCTAGATAAAGCTGAGAGAATAATCTCTATTGGCTGCACGGGGTCAGGAGGTGTCTGGGACATCTAGGTTTGTCTTGGGTTCTGTAGGCTCTAGGTCAGGGTCACACTGCTAATTCCCAACTCACTGTTGCTGGAGGATCTTGATGTACACCCTGTTTGGAGCAGAGTTCATTTGATATATTAATAGAAAGGCGCATGCTTTAAAGGATAGCTCCAATTCTCCTCTCAAAACATCTATTTTTCTGCAGGTCCAGGCTGTACTTTTCTAAGACTCAGTTCAGCTTTGATTCCAGGTTAAAACAGCCCAGTTTAATTTTCCTATTGCCGTGCACAGCACATAAAGACACAGAGTTCCCAAGATAGATGTGAGGCCATGCCAACCAGATGTGAAGCCCGAATCAGAAGTATTTGACTTTTTGGTTGAGTTTTCAACCTTTTGGGGAGACTTGATTTTATTCATAGGACCTGTACAGGAAAAGCAAGATGTATAGAGGTAATGAAATGCAGTAAAATCCCCAGTAGAGACTTTATCTAAGCCTTGGATAGTTTTTTTTTTCTTTTCTTTTTGAGACGGAGCCTCAAGCTGTCTCCCTGGGTAGAGTGCTGTGGCATCACAGCTCACAGCAATTTCCAACTCCTGGGCTCAAGCAGTTGTCCTGCCTCTGCCTTCCAAGTAGCTGGGACTGCAGGCGCCTGCCACAACACTCGGCTATTTTTTGGTTGCAGCTGTCATTGTTGTTTGGCGGGCCCGGGCTGGATTCAAACCCGCCAGCTCAGGTGTATGTGGCTGGTGCCTTAGCCACTTGAGCCACAGGCCAACCTTGAATAGTTTCCAATTAACCAATGGTCTGCAAAATAGATGGCTTCCATGGCCTTATATTTATTGGGGTATGTGCACTTATTTTAAATGTACAACTCAATGAATTTTTACAATGTGAAAAATCCTTATAACCACCACACAGGTCGTGAAATGCAAATTTTTATCACCCCAAGAATTTCCTTCTTGCCCCTTCCAAGTCAATTTTCTCCTAAAGGTAATCACTATTTTGATTTCTATCACTATGTGTTTGTTGCTTACTCTTGAGCTTCCTCTAAATGGAATTACAGACCAAACTGTGTCCAGGTCCTTTCACTTAAGGTAACATCTTTGTATTCAACCTGTGCTTCTGTGTGCACCACTAGTTTGCTCTTTTTAATTCATATTTTAAATGACTATGACACAACATTTTATTTTATTTTATTTTCCTTTTATTAAGCCATATACACATAGATCATGAATATATTTATACCTTTGTGGGGTTCAATGTGTTGATTTTTTGTACAAATTGGAGTGCTTATATCCAACTAATTAACATAGCTTTCACCTCATCTACTTAATCAATGTGTTAAGACATTTATGCTCTATACTTGATAGATTGGACTTGTACTCTTGTAATATGCTCCATAGGTGTGGTCCCACCCTCTATCAAACAACCCTTCTCCCTTCCCTTCCTTCATTCTGGGCTCCAGTTGTGATTTATCTTTCATATGAAAGTGTGAGTGATTATAAATTGGTACTGAGTACATTGGATTTTTTTTTTCCATTCTTGAGATACTTTACTAAGAAGATTTTCCAGCTCTATTCATATAAACATAAAAGAGGTAAAGTCTCCATCTTTTAAAGGCTGTATAGTATTCCATCAATCAGACAAGATGAGGCAATCAAGGGCATCCAAATAGGATAAAAGGAGATCAAACTTTCACTCATCACAGATGATATGATTGTATATCTGGAAAACTCCAGACTCAACTACAAAACTCTTAAACGTGATCAAGGAATACAGAAGTGTCTCAGGATATAAAATCAATACTCACAAATCTGTAGCCTTTATATGTACCAATAATAGTCAAGCTGAAAAAACAGTCAAGGACTCTATTCCTTTTATAGTAGTGCCAAAGAATATGAAATGTCTTGGAGTTTACTTAACAAAGAACCTGAAAGATCTCTATAAAGAGAACTACGAACCTCTGAGAAAAGAAATAGCTGAAGATGTTAACAAGTGGGAAAATATACCATGCTCATGGCTAGGAATAATCAACATTGTTAAAATGTCCATACTACCCAAAGCAATCTACAGATTTAATGCAATCCCTATTAAAGCACCTCTGTCATACTTTAAAGATCTTGAAAAATTAGTACCTCATTTTATATGAACATAGAAAAAACCTCGACTAGCCAAGACATTACTCAGAAATAAAAACAAATCAGGAGGAATCAACACTACCAGACGTCAGACTATACTACAAATCTATAGTAATCAAAACAGCATTGGTACTGGCACAAAAATAGAAAGGTAGATGTATGGAACAGAATTGAAGTCCAAGAGATGAACCCAGACCCTTATTGTCATTTGATCTTTGATAAGCCTATCAAAAATATAAACTGGGGGAAAGATTCCCTATTTGACACAACATTTTAATTGTTTTTCATGGTAATGGGCATTGGTCTATTTATAGTGTTTAGATATGAGTAAAGCTACTGCAAAATTCTTGCATATGCCTTTAAATTGATTATGAACTCATTTATTTGGGGTATGTACCTAAAAATAAAACTGTGAGGTCACAGGAGAGATTTGCATTTATAGCTTTAGTCAGTAATCCAGGACCACTTTACAAGGCAGTGGATAAATTTATATTCCCATCAGCAATGGATGCAAGTCTGATGCTTGACCTCCTGACTTACACTTGGTATTATTAGTATTTTATATTTAGCCATTCTCCTGAGTGTGTAGTGATATCTAATTATAGTTTTAATTTGCATTTCTCTGATAACAAATGAGTTCTGACCCATTTGAAGATTTTATTTTGTAAAGTGCGTATTCAAATTATTCTCAATTTTTAAACATTGGTATTGATTTGTAGCAATTCTTTATATATTCTGAACATAAGTCCAATGACAGATATATATTATGACTATCTTCTGCTTGTCTATAGATTGGCTATTCACTTTCTTACTGATGCTATTTTAATGAAAAATTTTATTTTCAAAGGTCATATTTATCATTTTTTTTTTACATTTTATGATCAATGCTTTCAGGGGTTCTATTTAAAAAAATCTTAAATCTTGTAGAAAGCTTGAGATAAATTTTCTTATGAGTTTAAATATTTATTTTATGTAGATTAAGCTTCTGAAATTGAAATAAGTATAATTTATAGGAAATAATTAAGAAGAGTACCAAAAGCTTCTATAACATTTACCCAAGTTCTAGAACATTCTATCGCATATTGTGCTCTCTTTCTTCCCACGCCCTTTCTCCTCCCTCCCCCCTCTCTGGGTGTGTACTTCAAGGTAGTATATACTTCAATATGTACTTCAGTGTGTATTTTCTAAAAGTCAAGATCATTCTTCTAAAACCATCTTTCGTAAAACCATCTAAATTAAGAATTTGATACAGTATTTTCAATACATAGACCCCATTAAAATTTTATCAATTGTTCCAACAATGTCCTTTAGCTGAGCAAACAAAAGCAATTTTATTTTAGTCCAGGGTACAATTTGGGTTCAGGCCTTCCCTGGGTTATTAATGAGATTAGTTCTGCAGATTTGGTCCTAAGTTAAATTTGTATGTAAGTGGAAAACAGGAACGTTTACCTATTACATCTCCATTCATGTGATTCATACCTTAGTCCACTGATTCTCAACCTGTGGGTCACAACCCACAGGAACTGTATTAAAGGCTCACGGCATTAGGAAGGTTGAGAACCACTGCTAGTCCAGTGTTTGTAACTTTGGAAGTTATTGTAAGAGCCTCCATTCGTAAATGTGAGTTGTATGGAAGTCAGATGTTTGTAATTGGGGGACTGACTGTGTATCTGAAGTTTCTGGAAGGAGCAGGGCAGGCCTCTGTAGCAGGCACAATCCCTTATGCTGCCAAGAAACAGCCTTTGGGTCCTCAGTACCCACAACACTAAATCAAGTCCAGTGTCTTTTAGGTCACATGGTGTCCTGGAGGTAATATATTCCCCTTTCACAAAATGTGTTTAAGTCCATTATGCTGTTATTTGTAAGTTCAGCCAGCTTAAATGAGGATCCCTCCAATAAAAAGGCTATAGAATCTGTCCAAATTGCAAAGTGTCAGACACTCCCATTAAAGGCTCCCACAAACTTCTCTTTGGATTATCTCTGATGGCCATAAATTGCCAAAGGACCGTGGGTACAGGAAAACTGCCTTACTCCATCCCATCTGTATGTATTAGAGAGGCAATTGCTGGCCACATACTGAGCTCCACCAAAAATTCAGGCAATAGGCCCTGAACTTAGGACCCTCTTATTTCCCAGCTGCCTGTGTGTTTCAGACCTTGTAAGCAGCAACCTGCAAGCTTTGCCACCCAGGCTTCCTTATTAATGGACAGAGCCACTCAAGGCTTTCTGGTTATCCCAGGTGCAGAAGTCAGCAATGTCCCAGACTTAGTCTTAGACTCTTAGTAGTTATCCCTTTATCAAGCCTTTTTGCTTCTTGGGGAGTCGCTGTATGTGAACTGAGTGAATAGCAGTGGGAGCTTGTGCACTTCACAGATTATATTGCCACTGTCACACATCAGAGAGCTCAGAGGAATGTTGCAGCTTTTTATCCCTTAACCAGGACAACCTTGATAAAGGACAGGACACCAGGGTCTGCACACTTGGCCAAGCTGTAGCAGTCACTTTAGCACTGAATGCTCTGGCCAATAATTGGAGCTGTCTGCACATGTTTTATGCGTTCTTGGGCCAGTGTCCAAGAGTTGGCGCCTGTGGGATGAAGAATTCTAGGAATCTCTTGCCTCAAGGATACAAAATCAAGGTCATAAATGTCTCTGCACACACTAAATCCATACTACAAGGCCTCATCAAACACTTCTTGTTCCCCTTTGATTTCCCAATATCATTGATAATGACCTAAGTGTTCATTTCACTTCTACAATTTATAATGTTGGGCTTTTAAGGCATTTGATGGAACATTGGCACCATTATCAGCCTCAGCTGCAGACCTCATATGGTACCATAATAGCCTGCTTAAACAAGCTCAAATTCAATAACAAGAAGCTTGGTACATTAAGGCATCAGCCAAACATCAGGAGTGAGTTAGAATAAAGAGGCTTATTCCATTTTTGACATTTAAATGCTGACATCTGTTAAGTCTTCTTCTCTCTTTTCCAATTCTGCCCCCACGTCAAAGTGTTAGGAAAGCAGGCTGGTCCTTCTTTTAGTGCCAGCAGAAGATTCAAACCACACAAGACCATGGCAGAAACTCTCTGCCCAGTCCCATCTCCTAACCACAGTAAGAACCCTGGTCTGGTTTAATTTCTTTGTGCTCTCAATCTGCTTCTGGGCAGGAATTAGGAAGCCTTCTTTGCTCACTTTGTAAGAGTCTTATTACGTAGACAACGAACCTCCTCAAACCCACTTGGTGTGGATGTGAGGCATCAGCAGTCTCGACACCCAGACCAAATTCTGGGTGGGAATTTATCCTGAAGAATGGCCACAACAGTATGTACTATTTTCTCTTCATAATTATAAGTATCTTGTGAGGTAAGACTTCAAAATGATATAATTATGTTCTTTGTCAAACATTTATTTATAGGTTTAGCATCCATTTATGATTCTTTTGTGAATAAATTCTTAATATATGAATAAAAATAATGAATCAATTATAAATGTGATGAATATAAATAATGTTATTCTAATTTCATTATTGCTTTTAGAGTTATAACTTGGCATTTGAGGAGGGGAAGATTTTCTTTCTGTCAGTTTATGCATTTGTTTCCTTATTTACGTCTGTAGAAATTTATGGATTTTTATTATATTCCAGTTACAATTTGTTATTATTTTTATCGTGATATTTAAATTTTCTCAAAATGAGCCAGTTGGACCCTTTTCAAGCTGGCTCCCTGTCCGCTTGACAATTCCACATTTTGTAAACATTTTTTAACTTTCAGCACAATGAAGTATTCTGGCTGCCTTCTGCCCTATTTTTGCCACAACTCTAAAGGAAGTTATTATTCAAAGGAGCACTTAGTTAAGCATGATATTTAGAAGCCAGGATCTGGGTATTTGGTATGCTTATTGCTACTGAGATGCCATTCCTTATAGATCTTCTCAGCAAACACAAGGAGGAAATATGTGTGTGTGTGTATATATATGTGCACACACACACAGAGGGTGGAGAGAATATATATATAGTTTAAGAGATGTTATCTATGTATTACTTTTCTAAGTTGAATTGAAGGAACCCTCATTGGTCAAGTGTACTTAGACATTCTAAATACATCCATTTTACCTACAATGCATACACTTTTTTGTGAAGGATTGATTTTTCCTTTCAACAAGAGATTTTAAAATGTGTATACTTTTTTTGGCATCCTAGGTATTTATACACGTGCACATACATGCACACACATATGTAGGTATACACACAATACATGGCCGTATGGATTACTCTCTTATCTATCCATCTATACATACATGTCTATGTATCTCAATGTATAACAAGTAATATATTTTTCATTTGAATTAAAACTATTGATATGATCTTATTAATTAAAGGCATATAAAGGTATATAAAAGTTCTATAGTAGGAACATCACTCTCATTATCTTTACTTCCCTCATGTGCTCATTTTCCCTTTATATAATCAATATGCCAACTCCATTGGCTGCCTGGTGGTCCCATGGTCACTTTTTTTGTCCATTCACCTCGTTGGCCATGATTCTATGTGCCTTCCGAGTCCTGGCCTCCTCTCCAGCTGAATTTGGCAGCCACAGATGCCTCATGGAAAAAGTAGTACAGGAACCAATCCCTCATTCTTCAGCAAAATAGAAAGGGGTAGTGGGGGGTGGGGGGGGAGAAAATCAGCAGAATCAGCAGAAATCTTTTTTATTTAATCTTGGACTAAATTGTTTTTCTAAATTATTAGAACATCATTTTGTTCTTTCCCAAATAGACTCTCACCAAAATAACTTAAGGTTAGTTAAGTAATAGCCTTTACTAAGTGCTGGATGCTAATATTTGCATTAAAATTGAGATAGAGGGAGTACAAGATCTTTTAGAAGAAAAAGAGAAAGAAAGTGACATTTAGTAACCATCTACTCAAGACCAATCGCTTTTCATAATGTTTTTTGTTATTATCAGTTCTGATAATAATACTCTGTGATAGCCAGCATTGTCCCCATTTAAGTGATGAGCAAGTTATAACGAGTTCAATTAGCTTGCCTTTCAGATCATAGAGCAAATGTATTACAGAGGTTTATCTGACTCCAAAGGTTGGCTTTTTATTTTTCTATTCCTGCCATGTTTTTACTCTAAAGAATTGTCTGTTTAACTGATAGGTAAATGTGAGAGTTGGCATATTAATAATGTACTTTTATTCCCTTTTACCCCAAAACTCCTTTGAGTAGGAATAATAATACTACTTTCATTGAAGACTGGCAGGGCCTCAATGACTAGAAGGTTGGGACGTCAGAAGTAATGAAGACAGAAAGTACGTATCGAGTTTTTAAGTATGTCAGAGGTATTTGGGGTCACCTTTGAGAGAAGATTTAGGGGATACATTTCCAGGCATGTGCAGAAAGAGGAGTTATTTCTAGCTATATTCCGCCAAAGGCAAAATCTTTGCCTTTGGAGATAAAGATTTGTTTTTTTTTTTCTTAACAGCATATCTCTTACAATAGGCAAGATTTTAATGCTAGAGCAGTTTCTGATAGCAGGAATTGCTTGCTCCAAGATAGCTGGTTGTGATACCTGTGGTGTCTTTCCCATTAAAAAGTATTTTGCATGTAACCCAAATGTCCTATTCTTAAAATCTGTCCATAAAATAAGAACACCTTTCATATTTAATGTCAAAATTATGATAACTCAGGGACTGTAGTGGTAATTGTCACCAATTCACCTTCTTTATAATATCCTTATTCTTACTGAGAGTTCTCCAGGATACTAAGTGGTATGTGCAGGAAGGAATATTTTCCACTCAAGACTTATTTTTGTAGTGTCACTTTCAAATAAAAACCAAGTCTAGACTTAGTGAAATATGTTTCATTTGGCTTGGCGCCCATAGCTCAGTGAGTAGGGCACCAGCCACACACACTGAAGCTAGTGGGTTTGAGCCCAGCCCGGGACTGCTAAACGACAATGACAACTGCAGCCAAAAAATAGCCAGGTGTTGTGGTGGGTGCCTATAGTCCCAGCTACTTGGGAGGCTGAGGCAAGAGAATCGCTTAAGTCCAAGAGTTTGCAGTTGCTGTGAGCTGGGTTGCCACTCTACCAAGGGCGACATAATAATAAGACTCGGTCTAAAAAAACAAAAACAAAAACAAAATCATTCAAAAGGATGTTACAAGGAGGAGATGGGGACTCTTGCAATAAGAAGAGCTCTCTAATCAAGTCATCAGCAATGTTTACCATCAAACTTTAGGACAAACAAATTTATTTTAGGGGGATAAAGTAACATGGCTAGAAAAGGCAGGTGTGGGAAGCAAGATGAGTGGGTGGCTTGATCGGATAATAGGTCAGAGAATGCTTTACCTGAGATCAGTCTATTCTTGGGAGGGAAAAATTTAGGAGACATGATATGTAGTCTCAGGCTGAGGTTAAAATTCAAGGGGTTGGAAGAAAGAAAGAAAAAATAAAACTGTATCAAAGTTGGATTAACAAGCATTTTTGTTGTGATCAGTCAAGGGAACAAGTGTTTCAGCCAATCATTTATGAGACAAGATATAAGAATCTGAAGGGTTTTTGGTCTTAGGAAGTACAAATAAGAAGGGCGTCTGTGACTCCCAGAGTGTGTTTCTTTGCAGTAACCTGTTTTCCAGAACATAAGAGAATGGGTGGGGCATTTCTTAGCTACATCCATTTTACAGGATCCCAGGGCCTGGGTAAAATTCAACTTTGTCCCTGTGTTTGGGCTGCTCTGTGGTGAGTACATTGCTGGACACACTTGGCTCCTGTGGGCAACGGTGTTGCTGTCACTGCTCTGGGCTCCAGAAGTGAACTTTCTCTTGACCCACTCCCCAGTGTGGAGGAGAATGTTCCACTGATTCAAAGAGCACAGCTGAGACCTGACTTTGCATTTCAGGGAGAATATATTAATGATGGAAGAAGAAAGAAGGAATTGATGTCATGGAGAAGAACTCATAACAACCATGTCTGCTCATAGTAATTTTCAGGTTCAGGTTCAAAACCAGGTCACACTCTAGTTAAAGGTACAGAATCCAAGTCTACAACAAAATGGGATTATCCCCTTATTTAAGATCAAAATCCAGTAGATAGTAGATAGACCTTGCCTTTAGGTGCCATGTGAATCTATTAATATAGTCAAACCACTTTCCATAATGCCACATATGAACTATCTTATGTCCAGTCAATATTGAGCCTAGTTTTGTTCTTTTCACAGCACCTTTTCTAAGATGAAACCAAAAGCCTGGTGTCACCTCCTTGACCTGAGTAGAGAGCCCTTCCCATCTCAGTTTGCTTCTCCTGATACCATCCACCCAGAAAAGAACACACAAACTCTCTAAGCATAAGCAATTAAATGTAGACATGATAGTCCAAATTCTCCTATAGAAAATAACCAAGAATTATTTCCTAGAATGTTCTGTCCTCATCTGGCCTCTCCCACTGGATTATATCTGTTCATCTTTGTAGGATCAACTTAATTCTTTCCTCACTCAAACCTCCCCTAATTCCACACATACTGGTCCTGTTCTTACAGATCCTTATAGCACTTTTTCTTTATTCATCATGTTTAATGCATTTATCACCATAAATTATTTGTATAACGGTTGCATATTTTTTCTGCTTCCTAAATATTGGTGAACATCATAGCATCCATTCTACACTAATTCTCCTGGCATGTAAAAGGGTATACAGGTGGCACCCGTAGCTCAGTGGGTAGGACGCCAGCCACATTCACCAAGGCTAGTGGGTTCAAATCCGGCCCAGGCCTGCTAAACAACAATGGCAACTGCAACCAAAAAATAGCCGGGCATTTTGGTGGGTGCCTCTACTTGGGAAGCTGAGGAAAGAGAATCACTTTAGCCCAAGACGTTGAGGTTGTTGTGAGCTGTGATTCCGCAGCACTCTACCATGGGTGAGTAGTAAGACTCTGCCTCCACACACACACACACACACACACACACAAAAAGGTATACATATATGTCCAAGTGAAAATTTATAGAGAGAATTTCCGATAAAAGGTATGTTTTATTTATGTAGGGATAAGAAAATGAAGTGCTGAATCTAAGACATTAACATTCAAGTGGAAGATGACCTCATGGTTCCTAACAATAACAGTGAGACCTGATTTATATTTATATAAATATATGGTCCAGCTCCAAGTTTTTGTGTGTTTTCTTCTCCCAGAACAAAGTCACTGTCTGTCTTAAAGGTAAATTGAAGTCTCCACCCTTGAGTAGTAGAGAAAATATGCAGGAACCTTTAAAGTGGCAGATTTTCTGGCTTCTATACCCAACATGATGCTTAAAATAATAGCTTACTCTCAGCCAGGGTCTGAGGTTATGAATGTTATTTTCAGAACTAATGATGTATAGTGTAATTTGGGCTCTGCGAATGATAATACCTATATTCTACTGTGACTTACCATTTTCCAAGCAATTTTACATTGGCTCATTTAATCTTCATGAATACTTTTTAAGAAGAAAAAAATGCTTTTACACACAATTTTAGAAATGAAGAAACTGCAAACCTTAAACGTTACCTGACTTACCCAAGACCACACCGTTGAAAGTAATGTTGGGGCTCCAGCTTGGGTCTCCTAACTATAAATTCAGTATACTCCCCAAGATTTCCTGGCTGCTGAGTCAACAACAAGGGTGACTTGGCCTGTTTCTATCTTAGTTTGAAATAGATTGCATTTCCTTGGCCTCTTTTGCCAAAGAAGAGCCATCAGTTTATCTCCAAGTGAATTCTGTTCTTTGGCGCTGGGCCTCCTTTCTAAAGGGTAGTCCAAGTTGGGAAGAAACTCGGCAGTTGCTCAGTCCAATGCAATATCCCCACCATGTGGCTGTCCGGCCTGAACTTGAGTATCTGAACTGATGGGGAACTCACTTCTTTACATGTCCCACTGTATAAGACTGTATATATATAAGGATACGCTGGCTTAAGATTGCTGGCAACTCATGTGATAGATATTATAACTATTCTAACTTTATAAAAAGAGAGGCTGAGGCACACAGAATTTAAGACTTTGTCTAAGGTTACATATAACGTGTGGTGCAATATAGTCTAAGAACTCAACTTCTAAGAGGCAGCTACTAGAGGCTTCTTGCTAAATAGCCATGTTATGTCACCTCCATATTGAGGCAGCATATCTCAATTATTGCAAATGAGGGCTATAAAGCTTACACATATTCAGATGCCAATTCGAATGCACATGGATATATGCCCAAATAGATGGGGATTAAGGAAAGGAACACATTATTTAGAGACTTAGGTTTTGGCTTTGTCTGCACAGCTTGGCTGTGGCAGTGCAGGATTCATCACATCCAAAGGAGATGTGTTGGCAAAATGCTTCCTTCTTTAAATGCTCCAAATTACTCCATGGTGGTTCAGGAAATTACACCTTTTGGTGTAAAGCAATTATTAAAATCAAGAATGTAGATCTGGCCTCTTCTCAAACTCTTGTTTAAATTCAGAGGCAAGACCCTCTACTCTGTCTTCATTGTATCAACCTTTCAAGCTGAGTGTGAAGTCAAAAGGACACAGAGGATGTCTCTGTGGGTCTCAATATCTGAATTCACCTTAGCTGGTCAACTACCCATTGTTTATTGTTGTTGTTTTGGTGCAGAAAACTAAATATTGCAAGTTGAAGGAATTTAGTCATTTTTATTTAAAAGTCAACATGATTTAGGTAATTACTAAATCAAGCTCATTTCTCCCAATTCCTCCCCTTTCTTTCTTTTCTTCTGGGGCAGCATCAGGGTCTCGAAAACTCTGTGTCAGCTTACGGTGGGAACAGGGTAGAGAAAGAGGCAGCCCTAGCCTATTGTGTGTGTGACAGACAACCATATCTCAGGTTGTCTTGTCAGGTCTTGGTCATCAACTCTGTCCCTGCTGAATCAGTATCATCCACTTCTCTGATTCATCGTGGCCTCCAGGTGTTGCAACACATCCTGTCTCTTTCATGTTCCAACCTCGGGGGCGCTTTCTACCTGCTGGCATGCCAGACGCTTCTGGAAGCTTCCTATTGCAATTAGGGCTGCAAGAGGCTCCATGGTACTTTCTCTCTGTCTTTCTGTAGCCATCGCTGCTTCAGCAAATAACACCAAAATAGTTTGGCTCCAGGCCATACTGCAAGGAAAGGTGAGAGAAACTCTCTCAGCTTTGAGATCTTCCAAACTTAATTGAGGTTTTGCGTGACCCTTCACTCCCAAGGCTTTGACCCCAAAAGTGGGGTACAAAGTGAGTTATCATCAGCAAACCTCACACACAGAGACAGAGTTATATTCTCCTCTCTAAGCTGTCCCTGTCACCCAGGGCCAATGCAGAGATTTCTTTCATCACTTTCAGGCACGGCTGCCATGCAGCTCTCAGGGCACCATTTTTTTCTTCCCCACTCTATGGTTGATAACTGAGCTCTATGCTCTGAGTAGCACAGTTTTGAAAGAGCTAAAAACAACAAGAATGACAGTGACAAAAATCCTTTTCAACTTTCTTTTTTTTTTTTTTTTTATACAAAGAGTCTCACTTTGTCACCCTCGGTAGAATGCCTGTGGCATCACAGCTCACAGCAACTTCAAACTCTTGGGCTCAAGTGATTCTCTTGCCTTAGCCTTCCCAGTAGCTGGGACTATACACGCTTGCTACAACACCCGGCTATTTTTAGAGGTGGGTCTCACTCTTGCTCAGGCAGGCCTTGAACCTGTGAGCTCAGCAATCCACCCCCCTCAGCCTCCCAGAGTGCTAGCATTACAGGCATGAGCCACCATGCCCAGCCCTTTTCAACTTTCAAATGTGTTCAAATAAGATTCTGAATGAGGGTTCTCCTATTGTGCTTAGATTTTGGCTGAAGCCCCATAGGCGACAATACAAAGTATCCTAACAGTTTAAACAGAGCAGCAAGATCCTGCTAGTTACCTTTGGTGCTTGCTGGGAGGTTGGCAGACAAGTCTGATGAGCCCCAGCACCCCTCCCAAACACTCTGTGCAGCTAAGAGATCAGAAGTGCCAAGGGCCTTGGCTAAAGGACAAGAAAAATTCTCTGCAGTATTCATATCTGAGGCCTCCTCTTTCCTTTGCCCAGGGAAGGGACAGAAAGGGATTCTCCTTTCTGAGAATTCTAGGTACTGGCAAGAAAAAGACTGCAGTCACCTTCCCCAGGTGGATGTTGGTGAATGGGGAAATTCATCCATCACCGCAGCTCAGCCCCTCAGAGCACAGAGGCACAGTTATTCTCAGGTGGGCTTGATGCAGGTGGCCTGGTAACTATAGAAATGGCTCCTGTGTCTCACTGAGAAGCAGATGATGCTCACAACAGTCATGTCAGGAGGACCAAGGAAGAGACAGCCCAGGGCAGATGCCCCTGCCCTGCAGGGCCCCAGGATATTGGAGCATGGCCCAGTAGCTGCTGTGGGGAGTCAGAGCCATCATTTAGATGTCTAATAGGGCATGTTTGGGGGCGAGGGGAATCCAGTAGAGTCTGCGGAAGGTGTTTTCAGGGGCAGAGTAGAGAAGGATCACTAGAGTTCCAATGTCAGAAATCTGTGCATGACGAGGTTATCACAAGGCTTCTAGAAAACCCACATGGTGCCCTTTGAAAGGACGAACATGCAGGCACCTGTCAGACATCATGGCCAGTCAGTACTGACCTAAAGGGTCCTGAGAGCCTGATCTGGAAAATTAAAAAGGATTTTTCTTCTTTCCTATATCCCTATAGAGAGTTTGCAGAGGAAGAGGGAAGTGATGTTCCCTGCAGGAGCCTGTGCCTTAGTAATGGAGCAGCATGCTGAGTTGTCATTGGGATGAGAGAGAGAATTTTGGATTTGTTCTCAGACTGACAGTTGTAGTACGTGAAAGAATGTATGAATTACTAAAACAGGAGTTGTAATGCTACCACTCCCGGAGGACCAGGGGGATGAATTGCTTGAGCTTACGAGTTTGAGACTGGCCTGAACAAGAGCAAGTCCCCATCTCTACTAAAAATAGAAAAATTAGCCAGGCATGGTTGGGCATGCCTGTAGTCCCAGCTACTCAGGAGGCAGAGGCAAGAGGACCTCTTGAGCCAGGAGTTTGAGGTTGCTGTGAGCTATGATACCACAGTGCTCTAATGTGGGGCAAAAGAGTGAGACTCTGTCTCAAAAACAAAACAAAACAAAATAAAATAGTTCTTAAAATTAAGATTGAACAAAAGACCATGATTTGGGGGACCAACTGTCATTCAAGTGTAGTAAATATATCTGGGAAAGAGTAATATTATTTCCTACAGAGTGGGCAACAGGGAGTTACAGCTTCAGTGCCTAATTCAAAAGTCATTGTTAAGAATCTAGTTCACCTTGGAGTCATTTATGACCTACTGTTTATAGGACTGTAAGTCTTAGCTTCAAAAACAATTTAATGTGGAAGAGTGACAAGTAAGAAAAATTATCAGACAAACAAACTAGATATTACAGTACAACCACACACACACAGAGTATATCAGTTAATATTTAAAACTATTTTTAAATATTAAAAATATTCTACATGGGTAATTTGGTCGAAATAATATTTTTTACCAAATTCTGCATTTGCATCTTTTTTCATGCTATATATACTATACTGCACAGAAAGAAGTGTATACTAACAGGGGTGAAAGTAGTGTATACTAACAGGTCATTTTTTCTGGGGATATCATTATCTTCAGTTATTTTTTTTCTTACCCAACGAGTAAAATGATCCCAGATTAGTTCACCTTGTACAGAGCCTGCAGAGAGCCAGGCTGACCCCCTGCCTCTTTAGACCACTGCTCTGGGCCCTCAAATTGCTAACCTGCTCTTTATTCTTAATTTAATTTAATTAATTAATTAATTTATTTTTTGAGACAGTCTCCGTATGTGGCCCTGGGTAGAGTGCTGTGGCATCACAGCTCACAGCAACCTCCAACTCCTGGGCTTAAGTGATTCTCTTGCCTCAGTCTCCGAAGTAGCTGGGACTATAGGCGCCCACCACAACGCCCGGCTATTTTTTGGTTGTAGTCGTCATTGTTGTTTAGCATGCCTGGGCCGGATTTGAACCCGCCAGCTTCTGTGAATGTGGCCGGTGCCCTGCCCACTGAGCAATGGGCACTGCGCTGCTCATCTGTTCTATAGACGGCTGGGATTTTCATAAATCGCTATCCCACTTGCAGGTTTGTTTTTCTAAAACATCCCCTGTATCATTTCCTGAGAAATTTTTAAAACTTTCTCTTGTCTTTGACTTCTATGTTTAAAACCCACTGAGGGGCTTCTACTTCAAGACAACGTTTACATTTTTATTCTAAAATATTCTTCTTATTCAGGCATTCTCCTCATTTATAAATTTCCCACCTTCGAATTGGACTTTTTCTTGTTTTCTGAAAATACCATGGTTTATGCTCCTCTTTTACCTGAGGACTTATCTGCTCTCCCTTGTCATCCCTTATCTTCACCCCTGAACCCAACATACACCCCCACCATCCTCCTCCTCTCCTATTGCAATGCCCAGAAAATTCTTAGGTCTTAGGGACCACACCTTTGCACATCTTTAGGCAGAATTGTTTTTCTTCCAGCCCCTGCACTTTCCCCTCTCACTTCTGTCCTGGCAGGGCTGCCAGAAATTGCTCTCACGCCATCATCAGCACAAGGAGGGCAACTGATGGAGATGGGACAAAAGAGCTTTTGCTCTGCTATAGTTTCTATCTTCTTTCAGATATATTCAGTAAATTAGGATATAGACTACGATAATCACTTAAAGAATGAGGGTGTGATATAGCCTTCTATGGTTAACATTGCTAATTTCAGAGGTTCTTCAGCATTTTGAGCCTCTGTTGTTTGCTTAGTAATTTTAAATCAACAAAAAGCCATGAATGACATAAGGCCAGATCCAGTGAAATCTATCTTAGAACTAGAAGGTATTTAAATCCTGCAATTCCTCTACTAGGTGTATATCTAAAAGACCAAAAATCACTTTATAACAAAGGTATTTGCACCAGATTGTTCATTGCAGCTCAGTTCATAATAGCCAAGTCATGGAAAAAGCCCAAGTGCCCATCGATCCATGAATGGATTAACAAATTGTGGTACATATATACCATGGAATACTATGCAGCCTTAAAAAAGATGGAGACTTTATCTGTTTTACATTTAGATGGATGGAGCTGGAACATATCCTGCCTAGTAAAGTATCTCAAGAATGGAAGACAAAGTATCCAATGTACTCAGTACTATTATGAAACCAATTTACAATTACTCAACTTTTATATGAAGAATAGATCACAACTATGGCCCAGGATGAAGGAGGGAGGAGGTCAGATTGAGGGAGGGTGAATGGTGGGATCACAGCTATGGTGCGTAATGCAAGGGTACATGTCAGATCCATTAAGTATAGAGTATAAATGTCTTAGCACAATAATGAAGTAAGCGAGATGAGGTATATATTAACCAGTGTTATGTAAATGTTCCTAATTCTATATGAAATCAGCACATTGTACCCCATAAATGCATTAATGTATACATGATCTATGTGTTTATGATTTAATAAAAAAAATACAGTAATTTTAAAAATACAGGCAGTGCGCTTGTCTACTGGCTGTGTGATGTTAATCACTCACTACTGCTGTCATTCCAGGAGGGCAGGGACACCTGCTCAGTGTTAGAAAAAGGCACCAGACCCGACATTTGTTTGTGTAAGTTTCTTGGGCCTCATGTCTGGTGACTGACAAAGATGGGAGGTATGGAAGCTGCTCTTTTCCTCCAAGAGCCTGATTTTTATCACATGGAAGGAGCCAGAGGAGGAGACGTCCCAGAGGCTCTGCTGGGCAGGGTCCTCTGGATTCCTGGTAAGGAATGTCCACTTGAAGCTGAAGCTCCTGACGCCAGTGAGTAAGGGACTGGCTGCCTTTCAGATGCGTTAGAGAGGTGCTGAAGGGGAAGCTGAGGCTACGAGGAAAAGGAAGCTCATTTGGCAGTGCCAGTATCTGGTTACTGAGGGAAGCTATTGTAAGACAGCGTGTGTATACTCGTGTATGTAATACAGTTATTTATTTATTTATTTATTTGAGACAGAGTCTCAAGCTGTCACCCAGGGTAGTGTGCTATAGCATCACAGATCATAGCATCCTCCAACTCTTGGGCTCAAGCTATCCTCTTGCCTCAGTTTTTTCTATTTTTAGTAGAGGTGGGGTCTCACTTTTCACTCAGGCTGGTCTCGAACCCATGAGCTCAAACTAGCCACCCACCTCAGCCTCCTCCCAGAGTGGTAGAATTACAAGCATGAGGCACCTCTCCCCGCCTATGTAGACTTTATTTTTTAGAACAGTTTTTGGTAAGAACAAAATTGGACAGAATGTACAAAGACATTCTGTATATCATCTGTCTCCATAACTTACCCCATTATTCCTAGCCCCCACCCTAGGATTATTTTAGTTATGATCAATGAACCTACATTGACATATCATAATTGCCCAAAGTCCACATTTTACGTGAGGGTTCACTCTTTGTATTGTGTATTCTATGAGTTTGAACAAACTATAAGGATACCCAGCACTATGGTATTGTAAAGAACAGCTTCTCTGCCCTAAAAATCCTCTGTGCTCGCCCTAAAAATCCTCTGTGCTCGGCCCATTCATCCCTCCCCCAATCCCTAGCAACCATTGATCTTTTTACCGTCTCCATAGTTTTGCCTTTTCCAGAATGTCATGCAGCTGGAGTCACACTGTGTAGCCTTTTCAGATCGACTTTGCTCACTTAGTAATATGCGTTTCAGTTTCAGTCATGCCTGTTCATGGCTTGGTAGCTCACTGCCCTTTCATGATGAATATTACTCCATTGTTGCATAATTATCCATTCACCTGGAGGACACTTCGGATGTAAAAGTGCTGGCGATTATGAACAAAACTGCTATAAATATGTGCGTGCAGGTTTTTGTGTGAACCTAAGCTTTCAACTTTTTGGGCAAAGGCCAAGGAGGATGATTGCTGGATTGTACTTTAGGAGTACGTTTGGATTTGTAAGAAACACCCACACTGTCATCCACAGTGGCCGTACCATTGTCCATCCCCTCCAGCCGTGAGTGAGAGTTCCTGTTGCTCCACATGCTCACTGAGCTTCGGCGTGCCTGTGTGTTGGATCTGGCCATCCTAACAAGCGCATAGTGAGTGGGCCAGTGTTTTAATGCTGATCTTGCAGCTGGAAGGTGCTGGCAAAACTTGGCAAAGTGAGTGGATCCTCCTTCCCCTTCTGTCCACTCCAGCCCCTCTTCTATTTATGTCAGGGAGGAGGAGCAAGGCTGGCATCTTTCTCTTCCTTACCTCGCTGCTTTTGGTCACTGGCAGGCTTTAATCCAGCTTCATATCTCTTCATTTCCTCTCTAAGAACATTGTTTCACCAAAATTGAGTTTTGCTGACTAACAATTCTCTGAGGCCTGATTTCACAGTTTCCCAAAAAAAGAACATGTTGTTTGACTCATCTTGGGATTCAGACTCAAAATGTGCCTTTCAAAGAACTGACATTTTTCTGAGATGATGGAAAGTGGAAGCCTGGCTTAGCCTTTCCTCCTGAAGTTGGTATGAGCTTCGATTCCTGATTTACAAACGGTGGGTCCTGTAGGGCAACATCAACGTGCCAACATCACACGGCTTGTGGCCTTCCAGACAGGCAGCGACTTCTCAGAGGCCATGCTTTTAAAATGTCATATGTGTAGTTTTTAGTTTTAAAAAATCTCCTCCCCTAGAAGACTGATATCTTTTTTTGTTCCAGAAATTGCTGGTTCTGAAGCAATGTGGTGTGTAGTCTGCAGCAGCTGTGCACGAGGCTTACAGCAAGAGTGTGGCCAAGAAACCGCTACTCCTGGAGAGGCAGCGGGATGAAGAGAGAGCGTCCTTAGCAGAGAGTCACAGGGTCACCACGGAGGAGGAGGACACTGGAGAATTCAGAGCCTTCATCACCATCCTGTGACACTAATCACTGCTGGGGTTTAACACCACATGTTCAGGCCTGGAGACTTCAAATCCAGCTGTCCTTATAGAGAAGTAAGAATGGCTTAAGTTCCAAACATGAAGGAAAGGAAGAACTAAATTTCTCCAACATTAGCTGCCATGTTATTTTCCCTAAGCTGCTGTATAGAAAGTACCACAAACTTGGTGGCTTAAAACACAGAATTTTATATTGTCACAGTTCTCAAGGCTAAATGTGCAAAATCAAGATGTCAACAGGACCGTGTCCCTCTGAGACTCCAGGCAGAACTCCTCTGTGTCTTTCTTCCCGGGTGGTGGCTGGTGACCCTCAGGACACTTACTCGCACACTGATCCCTGCTTCTGCCATCATACGGTGATTTGGGTGAGTGTCTGTCTCCCTAGCATCTTCCTTCTTCAATAAGGACATTAATTATATTAGACTAAGGGCCACCCTACTTCAGGATGACCTCATCTTAACCCATGACACCTACAGCAACCCCATTTCCAAGAAAGGTCACATTCCAAGGTGCTTGCTATTAGGACTTCAACGTATATGTTTAGGACACACCCTTTCAGCCCATCACAGCTATCTAGTAAATTTGGCTTAGAAAACTTATAGAATTCTCTGGCCTTAAGAGAATCTAGCGCCTGTACCTCCTCCTGGTCTGTTTGCTCCTGACACCCACCAAATGTGATCATCCACCTCTGGCTGGAATGCATATTCTCAAAGGGACACGTACTTCTGCAGGCTCCCACCTTTGCTGCCAGAGTTAGATAGACGACACAAAGCAGGTGGGACGGCCCTCTGAGAGTATAGTGTGCATAACGGAAGTCCTCCTACAAGTTGAGATTCCTGGTGGCCGAGCTCTAGAAATGCTGCACATCACGCGTTGTGCTTGGTCATGAGGCTACATGTCCAGAAACTCTTGCATGGAGGAAAGAGCATAGCATTCGAGTCTGGATAAATTTATTTTTACTTTTTTAATTTACTTATTTTTATTGTTAAATCATAGCTGTGTACATTAGTGCCATCAAGGGGTACAATGTGCGGGTTTCATATACAATCTAAAATATTCTCATCAAACTGTTCAACGTAGCCTTCATGGCATTTTCATAGTTACTGTGTGTAGGCTATGCAGCCTTGGGCACTAATAAAACTGTCTAAGTCTCAGCTTTTTTCCTTTTAGTCTCCCAGAGTTTCAGATTCAGCATGTCTGGAGGGGGCCCAAGAGTTTGCATTTCTAGAACACTCATGGAGCTATGCACTTTGAAAGCCCCTGCCGGTGCCCCTCCTAATCTCCTTTACCAGCTGCTGACTTCTCCCAGCTCCTGATAACTCACAGCAGCTGAGAGATGCTCTTCCCTGAGAACTACCTTCAGCCAAACACAAAGGCTTCTCCCCAGGTAGGTGGAATCTGTGCTGCAGATTGTACTCTGGAGCTCCCAGTTGAAGCCAGACTGAAGCCTGCCTCTAGCTGAGACCATACTCCTGCTTGTGTTTGACCCTAGTATTGGGGTTCTCCAGAAAGACAGACCAATGCATGGGTGGGTGGATGGATGGGCAGATGGATGAATAAATACCATGCTGCCTTCAGAACCATGTCCATACTTCTTGATAAGAGATTAGAAACTCAAGAAACTCTGCCAAAACTAACTTGGTAATGTTCCTGGGTCTTCCTCTTGATTCTTTCGCCCATGTGTTGTGTTCAGGTTGGTTCAGCCTCCTCTTCCTTCAAGAATTCAAAAAGTTTTTCATGCCTTCCCACCCTGGGTTGCAGTCACTGCCATGTTTTCTTGTTTCTACATGTATAAGAGTATTTGTCTGCCCCCCACTCCCCAAACCTCCACAAGCTTCCTAGGACCTTTTGTCTTTTCCCTGAATTCCCAGAAACTAACGTATCATAGCACTCGGTTATTCAGAGGCTGCTTCTGCTTTTCTCCTAACTTCAGTTTCCTCATCTCTAAAGTGGGACTAATAATTGGGTGGTTCTGTGAGAGTTAATGAATTGTGCCATTGAAAGTGTCTAGTGGAATGCCTTTCAAGAACACTCATCATGCAACTACCCTACTGTGGACACTCTCTCAAATCAAATTCGCCTTCTGTTATTCTCATGAATTTTCTAAATCTTTTTCTTCCTGTAAAGCCAAGCCTTCGGAGATCATTCCCTGTCCTGGACACTGGAAGCTCTGACAGTGCCTGTCATGGGACTTCTAGAGACCAACAGGAAAAGAGGTGAGTGGCGGTGGCTATGGTCACCAGCACAAAGTATATTCTGGCAATTTCTTCCCCTTATGCTTCACAGTATGTATTCCTTGCCCTGCCAGGAGCTCAGAAGCATAAAGAAAAACTAAGAGAATGCAGGTTTTCAAATCTTGCCCCCTCTCTACTGAGTAACAATGGGTTATTTTCTGCCTTTTTTATACTTACTCATAACAATGAAGGTGAGAGGAGAATACATCTCTTACAGGGGTTGAAAGCAAAATGGGAGTGCATGTGTGGAAATGTCTGGCAGGAGCTGGCTTCCAGTCGTGTGTGCTAAGCAGATTAATGATTGATAAAGGCCACGCATAGATTGGCCGTGCTTGATTGGCCATGCACCAGGGAAAACTCTGAAGTAAGTCCACAACAATGGAAACGAAAAAGGAAAAAAACAGATTTCACTGCCATTGTCAATGAAAATACCTCCCTGTATGGTAAGTGAATAAAATACCATCAAATGTGCAAAGTACTTAGAAGAGTGCCTACAGGCTAATGTCTCCCACCATTTTTTAGTGGCTTTGGCTAATGGATAAGTAGTTCAAAATCCCTGGAGTATTTACTTAACCTGCTCTTCCAAACACACAGCCCATTCCGGTTAAGCAGATTTGAGCAGGAATTTTCAGGTGCTCCCAATCAAAGCTAGTAATTAATTTGGATATGAGAAGAAAGAATGTACTTTGGTCCTGAAAGCAGGATTATACATCCTGGAGTGGGAGGGAAGTTTTTCCATGGAAACTGCATTTATTAAAAAACAACGAAGTTGAAGTAAATTATGATATCGACTATGATTTGGAGGGAGTGCAGACGTGAGGACTGACTGGGCTGGCGTTGGCCTTGGTTATGAGCAGGTGGTGGGAGGGAAGGGGAGGCACACAGCCTGCTCTGGGAACCATCCAAGTGAACTTGGGTCTTGGTTTTCCTACTGACTCATTGTGTAAAACTGAGAAAGTGATTTTGTCTTTCTGATTTCACATAAATACCTAGCACAGTATCTTTAACATATTTCAAATACAATAAATTAATAGAGATTATGATCCAGAAGTTGGATTTGATCATGAATCCAGCCAATTTACCTTTACATTTCCCTGATTTTTAGATTCTAGGAAAAGATACAGAATTTTAGAAATTTAACATACTTCTTTTGCAGTGGATCCATTAAATGAGGGAAAAATAGAAATAATTCTAGATTGACTATAGGAAGCAGATACCAATGAACTTGGAAGAAAAGGAGAACTAGATTCTAATTTATTAAAACACAGATGCCATGGCAAAATCATGTGCGAGGAGATAGTAAGCCTGTCTCTATGAAAAGAGAATAAAAATACCTTTGAAAATTAGTTCTAAGTATTTAATTCTACTCAATAGAAATCTTCAGGAGGCTTTCATACACGTTGCTGTAAGTGCTAGAGAGAGAGGTGCAGTGTGGTCTTGGTCCTCCAGCCATCCAGGCAGAGTGGAGAAAGGGCTGTGTGACCTTGTCATGCTTTCTTAGAAGGCCACTCACTAGTCCTGCACCTCCTCAATGCTGCTGCCTGAGCCAGGCTTCTAAAATGCACATCTGAGAACAATCTCCCCTCAACTAGACACAAAAACCCTCCTCCAATCTCTTACCATTTAATCTAAGAACTGTAACTTGTCACCCAAGGTCTTCACCACTATAATACAGTTTTGCCCTTAAGTTTCACATCCTGATGTTACTTTTTATAAAGAATAAAAGTGAAACATTTTAAATGTTTCACTTGTTCAGGCATTCCATAATTTTCCTCATCCCTGTGCCTTTGTAAGTGGTCGTTCCTCTGATTAGGATTTTCTTCTGTTTTCTACTCTTCAAATGCAACTTTATCTTAAAGCCTTCTAGTACCTGCAGGATAAGGATTTGAACATGAATCAGACCTTTGCCATGTTGCCTTGAGAAAATTGTCATTTACCATGAGGCTGAAATTCTTCTTCTTAAAATTAAGATAATAGTAATATCTAGCTCAAAGAATTACTGTGATGGTTTAAATAGTTGATAAAACAAATTGATAATTAAAAGATCCTAGAACATCATTAAGCACTCAATAAATGTTAACTCTTTCTTCCTCTTGAGCACCCACTTCCTTTTACAACTCAAAATTCAGTTTTTTAATGAAAACTTCTGGAATGCTTCAAGGTAGATTAGCTGCCTCCCTCTTCCGTGTTCCACGGGCCTAGGTTCATAGCTACATTATACTGCTCATCCAGATCTATTGTAACTATCTCAGCATCTCCCACAGTCACTGGAGAAGAAAGGAAAGAAAGAAAGAAAGAAAGAAAGAAAGAAAGGAAGGAAGGAAGGAAGGAAGGAAGGAAGGAAGGAAGGAAGGAAGGAAGGAAGGAAGGAAGGAAGGAAGGAAGGAAGGAAGGAAGGAAGGAAGGAAAGGAGGGAAGGAGGGAGGGAGGGAGGGAAGGGAAGGGGAAGGGAAGGAAGGAAGGAGAAAGAGAGAGAGAGAGAGAGAGAGAGAGACAGACAGACAGACAGACAGAAAGAAAGAAAAGAAAGAGAAGAAAGTCTTGCCTATGTTAGAGGAACAGACCTAGCCAAGTTTCTGATTCTGGATCCTATAATCTTTTCTCATGATAGTTGGGAAGGTGCCCATGCCTGGGAGGCAGCAGAGAGCAGCGCTTCAGAACACAGGCCTTGTTACCAGACTCCCTGGGTTCACAGGTGCCTCTAACAGGTGCTAGTTATTTTGCTTTAGTCAGCTTTCTTACCAAAAAAGTTTCTATACACCTCAGTTTTCTCACCTATAGAATGAAGATCAAATACTACTGGGTATTTTTCAAAAGTGGGGAAAAATATTTTATAAAAAAGACACATGCTCTTGAATGTTTATAACAGCACAATTCATAATGGCAAAAATATAGAAACAACCCAAGTGCCCATCAATGCCTGGGGGTGAAGGGGAAGGGTAAATCTATGTATACAGTACAAAGCATACTATCTGTTTGATGAGCACACTTACAAATTTGACTCAAATGGTACAAAAAGAATTTATGTAACCAAAATGTTTATATGAATAATATTCTGATATAAAATTTTGAAGATAAAATATGTACTTATCTCATGGGGTTGTTGAGCAAATAAAACAAACAAAGTACTTAGAAAATTGCCTAGGTGTGTGGAAAATATTATAAAAGAAAAATGTAAACTAATCTACCAGATTGGCAATAAATATTTAAATGCAAAAGTTAACAGATAGCTCTTTGAGACCCAGTGATAATTTTAGCAGCAGTTGGATTTAGTCTCCTGGTTCTATTTGACACTATCATGTATACTACATAATTTTGTTAAGAGAAAAGTTTTCTCTGAGTTTCACACAACAGAATAGATGGACTAGAATATTGTTCACTTGCTTAGCCTGTATTTATAGAGCCCACACTTTGGGAACAACCTCAGGCAGAGAGCACCAGACTAGTGCAGTTCCTAATCTAATAGAGCTAAGGATACTGGATGAAGCAACAATAAACAGGACAATTAGTAACTAAGTACATTATGACAAGTTACCACACAGAGGACTTCTTATATTCTGTGATGAAGAATGATGGGCTGCGGGACCCCTTCTGGATTAGGATTCACTGAGTAGGTTGCATTTGAGCTGAAGCTTGAGAGATAGAAAGAAAACACCATTGAAAGAGTTAGATGGAGCCTCCCAGCCAGGTGGGGTAAGTGTGTCCAATGCTCTGAAGCAAAAAGTCTTGGTCTGTTCTAGACTTTAGAAAGAAGACAAATTTAATGGTTACATATTAGGTAAAGGAGAATGCAACTTAAATCATCTATGACATGGGAACCTATTGAGGACTTTTGAGTAATAGAGTGATATAGCTCCAAGTTAGATTCATGCAGAATCACTGGTGGCTGCGTGGGAGCAAACAAAAACCTGATAGCAGAGAGACCGGTTAGAGATTTAATGTAATAGAGCAGACCAGGTGATGGTGTGTATGGCAACACAGTGGGCAGGAGCAGTGACCTGACCTAGGATGGGGGTGGTAGTGGAGACCCCCTTGTCTCCCATCCCTTTAGAAGCATAATCAATAGCCCTTGATAATACATTTAATTTTGGGAATGATGGAGAGAAAGGAGTAGGTGACCCCTCCCAGATTTCTGGCTTGAGCAGCTGGGTGGATGGTAACCCCATTTATTGATCCTCGGGAACACTGGAAGTGGGGGAAGTTCTCAAATGTTTCTGAGGGGAAATTAGAGGTTAATAGTGCATATGTTAAGTATGAGGTGACAATGAGACAAAGAAATAGAACCATCCAGGAGACCTCTGGGTATACCAGATTCAATTCTGAGATGAGACCAAGAATGAAGGAAGCTTTTAGATCCATTGTCGCAGAGTATTTAAAGCCATGTGGCGAGATGAGATTCCTTAGGGAAGTAACGTCGGCCCAGCTTGAGCTCTGAGAAACCCTGGCACACACCAGGGAGATGAAAATAAAAGAGAAGCATTTGAATGTAGGGGTGGGATGGAGATGGAGAGAGAGAGTGGGATCGTAGAAGCCAGAGGGGAAAGTGTTTCAGACAGTTTCAGTGCATCTGGGAGGTTGAGTAAGATGAGAGCAGCTTTGGCAACAGTAGGTTGATTGAACCCCTGGAAAGAGTAATTTCCATGGAGTCTGCGTGAGGGAGGAGAGTGGTTGTACACAGGGGGAAGGATAGGAAGTGGAGTTACGTCTTACTGAGAGGTCAGGCTCTAAAGCTACGGTATAAAGATACATAATTTTTTAAATTTCAGATTAATAGGAGGGTACAAGTGTTTAGGTTACATTATTCATTTATAATGTAAAGTTCAAGTTTTATCAGAACTAAGGACACATATTGAAGTTACTGCTTCTTAACATTCCCCAGATCATTTAAGGCAGGGGTTCTCAACCTTCCTAATGCCGCGGCCCTTTAATACAGTTCCTGTGGGTCGCAACCCACAGGTTGGGAACCACTGATTTAAGGCACAAAGGAAGCACAATGCAGAGAACCAGCAGGACGTATGGTTAAACACACAGATTTTACAGAGCTTGGACAGTGGAGAGGGTATTTACAACCTGTGTGGTGGTGAGTGAGAACCTCTGAACTCTTTCTCATCTCAAAAATGGGTTAAAGGAGAAGTTAAAGCGAAGGTGGTCTGTATTCTCTTGGGGGTCCCTCAAAGTCTCTCAGGAGGTTCAGGAAGTCAACACAGATATCATATTCTTTGTTGACATTTGCACTGATGGTGCAAGAGGCCTGTGGTGCTAGACTGCATTAATCGTTTGCCAGCAGTCGGCAGATTCTTTACCATCACCTACTTGCTGTAAAAAGAAAACAAAACCTAGTTTTATTTAAGAGTATTTTCGATATAACAGTGACTATTATTAAAGTTATTAAATAGCAACCTCTAGTATACAAAATGGAAAGTGCTTAGAAGGCATTTCTGCTGCAGGGTAAAGCATGATGGCATGGTGGTTGTCTCCAGAGAAGTACCCATGATGGTTTTCATAGTGAGCTAAACTTGCCAGTTACCTTCCATGAGCATCACTTTTATTCTAAAGAACAATGAATAGATGAACAATGCACGTTTTACTTTGGTATTTGGCAGATATTGTGTCATTTATATGAACAAAGTAAGCCGAGGAAAACAGCTGATAATATTTGTTGGCAGGGATAAAACTCAGGCTTTCAAGTGGAAATCCTAGTTTTGGAGAACTCATATCTGTGAGCTTGGCAGCTTCCCAGTACTTGAAGATGTTTCTGAGGTTGGTGGTGATATTGAATGTGATTTTATTTTGGATATTGTATTTGATACTGTGTTTCAACACATGAAAAATCCTCATAACTTAATGAGCCCATACTTTTCAAATGGCCAACACACAGTGTTAAAAAAAATCAAGCATGGCTGGGTATGATTGCTCATGCCAGTGATCTCAGCAATTTGGGAGGTTGAGGATGAAAGGATTACTCAAGACCAGGAGTCTAGACCAGCTGGGCAATATGGCAAGACCCCATCTCCTAAAAAATTAAAAAATTGAGCTTAGATAAAAGAACTACTTTGATTGTAAGGGAGACCAATGGATTTTAATGTTACAGAGCACAAAATGATCACTGATATACTTTCAGATTTCACATAGTTACTAACCTTTAAGAAATTACCACTTTTTTGGAGTAGCACCTGTGGCTCAAAGGGGTAGGGCACTGGCCCCATATGCTGGAGGTAGTGGGTTCAAACTCAGCCCCAGCCAAAAAAGAAAGAAAGAAAAAAGAAACTACCACTTTTCAGTTTGAGTATATAAAGGAAGAATATTTACTATTTATCATTATGCTAGAAGTCTATTAAAAACTACTTTCCTTTCTAGCCACATTTCACGGTGAAGCCAGGTTTTCTTATTATACATCAACCACAATGACATATCACAACAGATAATGCAGAAGCAAAAGTGAGATTCAGCTGAATTCTAGTAAGTTGGACAATACAGAGATCTGAAAAACACAAACCAATATTCCTATCAATTTTTTCTATTTTGGAAAATGAGTTTTTTTTTTATTTGAAAGGTTTTTCCTTTTTTTTTTATTAAATCATAGCTGTGTACATCAATATGATCATGGGGCACCATACACTTGGTTCATAGAATATTTGACACATTTTCATCTCATTAGTTGACATAGCCCTCCTGGCATTTTCCTAGTTACTTTGCCAAGACATTTAATTCCACATTTGCCAAGGCTCACATGTACCCTTGTAAGATGCACCACAGGTGTGATCCTTTCGATCCCCCTCCCTCTACCCACCTCCCCCCTCCCTCCCCACGCTTTCCCCCTTCCCCCCCCGTTCTTAGGTTGTAACTTGGTTATAGCTTTCATGTGAAGGTCCTAAGTTAGTTTCATGGTAGGGGTGAATACATTGGATATTTTTTCTTCCATTCTTGAAACACTTTACTGAGAAGAATATGTTCCAGCTCCATCCATGTAAACATGAAGGAGGTAAAGTCTCCATCTTTCTTCAAGGCTGCATAGTATTCCATGGTGTACATATACCACAATTTATTAATCCATTTGTGGATCGATGGGCACTTGGGTTTCTTCCATGACTTAGCAATTATGAAGAGGGCTGCAATAAAGATTCTGGTACAAATGTCTTTGTTATGATGTGGTTTTTGGTCTTCTGGGTATATGCCCAGCAGAGGGATTACAGGATTGAATGGCAGATCTATTTTTAGATCTCTAAGTGTTCTCCATATATCTTTCCAAAAGGAATGTATTAGTTTGCATTCCCACCAGCAGTGCAAAAGTGTTCCCTTTTCTCCACATCCACGCCAACATCTCTGGTCTTGAGATTTTGTGATATAGGCTAGTCTCACTGGAGTTAGATGATATCTCAAAGTAGTTTTGATTTGCATTTCTCTGATGATTAAAGATGATGAGCATTTTTTCATATGTCTGAAGGCCGCTCGCCTGTCTTCTTCAGAGAAGTTTCTTTTCAATTCTCTTGCCCAGCCTGCGATGGGATCCCTTGTTCTTTTCTTGCTAATGCGTTTTGAGTTCTCTGTGGATTCTGGTTATTAAACCTTTGTCAGAGACATAACCAGCAAATATCTTCTCCCATTCTGTGGGCTGTTTGCTTGCTTTACTTACTGTGTTCTTGGCTGTGCAGAAGCTTTTTAGTTTGATCGAGTCCCAAAAGTGTATTTTTGAAGCTGCTTCAATCACCCAGGGGGGTCCTACTGATAAAAAACTCACCCAACCCAATTTCTTCAAGGGTTTTTAATTGGCTTGTCAAAGATTAAACAACGGTAAGTAGCTGGGTTCATCTCTTGGTTCTCTATTCTGTTCCAGACATCTACTTCTCTGTTTTTGTGCCAATACCATGCTGTTTTGATCACTATTGATTTGTAGTATAGTCTGAGGTCTGGTAGCATAATTCCTCCTGCTTTGTTTTTATTTTGAGTAATGTCTTGGCTATTTGAGGTTTTTTCTGATTTCATATAAAACGAGGTATTGTTTTTTCAAGATCTTTAAAGTATGACAGTGGAACTTTAATAGGGATTGCGTTGAAGGTATATATTGCTTTGGGTAGTATGGACATTTTAACAATGTTGATTCTTACCAGCCATGAGCATGGTATGTTTTTCCATTTATTAACATTCTCGGCTATCTCTTTTCTTAGAGTTTCATAGTTCTCTTTATAGAGATCTTTCACATCCTTTGTTAGATAAACTCCCAAATATTTCATCTTCTTTGGCATTACTGTGAATGGGACAGAGTCCTTAATTATTTTTTCAACTTGACTATTGTTGGTATATATAAAGGCTACTGATTTATGAATGTTGATTTTGTAACCTGAGACGTTGCTGTATTCCTTGATCACTTCTAAGAGTTTTATAGTAGAGTCCCTAGTGTTTTCCAGATATACAATCATATCATCTGCGAAGAGAGAAAGTTTTATCTCTTCTGACCCTATGTGGATGCCCTTGATCACCTTTTCTTCCCTAATTGTGGTGGCTAAAACTTCCATTACAATGTTAAAAAGCAATGGAGACAATGGGCAACCTTGTCTGGTTCCTGATCTAAGTGGAAATGATTCCAATTTAACTCCGTTCAATATGATATTGGCTGTCGGTTTCCTGTATATGGCCTCTATCAGTTTAAGAAATGTCCCTTCTATACCAATTTTCTTAAGTGTTCTGATCATGAAAGGATGTTGGATGTTATCAAAAGCTTTTTCTGCATCGATTGAGAGGATCATATGATCTTTGTTTTTTACTTTGTTTATGAGCTGATTTACATTTATAGATTTACGTACATATTGAACCAGCCTTGAGACCCTGGGATAAAGCCAACTTGATCATGATGTATGATTTGTTTGATATGTTGCTGGATTCTGTTTGTTAGGATATTGTTGAATATTTTTGCATCTATATTCATTAGTGATATTGGTCTATAATTTTCTTTTTTGGTTGGGTCTTTTCCTGGTTTGGGGATCAGGGTGATGTTTGCTTCATAGAACGTGTTGGGGAGTCTTCCTCCTTTTTCTACATTTTGGAACAGTTTGAGTAATATAGGTATTAATTCCTCTTTAAAGGTTTGGTAGAATTCTGATGTGAAACCATCTGGTCCCGGACTTTTCTTTTTGGGGAGGTTTTGTATGGTTGATGTTATTTCCGAACTTGAAATGGGCCTGTTCAACATTTCCACTTGATTCTGGTTAAGTCTTGGAAGGTGACGAGCTTCCAAGTATCTGTCCATTTCCTTCAGATTTTCATATTTCTGAGAGTAAAGTTTCTTGTAATATTCATTAAGGATTTTTTGGATTTCTGAGGATTCTGTTGTTATTTCGTCTTTGTCATTTCTGATTGATGAGATTAGAGATTTTACTCTTTTTTTTCTTGATTAGGTTGGCCAATGGTTTATCTGTTTTGTTGACCTTTTCAAAAAACCAGCTTTTTGATTTATTGATCTGTTGTATTGTTCTTTTGTTTTCAATTTCATTTAGTTCTGCTCTGATTTTGGTTATTTCTTTTCTTCTACTGGGTTTGGGGTTGGAGTGTTCTTCCTTTTCCAGTTGCTTGAGATTGTCCCATTAAGTTGCTAACTTCCTCTCTTTCCGTTCTCCTGAGGAAGGCTTGCAGTGCTATAAATTTCCCTCTTAGAACTGCCTTTGCAGTGTCCCAGAGGTTCTGATAGTTCATGTCTTCATTGTCATTTTGTTCCAAAAATTTGGCAATTTCCTTCTTGATCTCATCTCTGACCCGGCTATCGTTCAGCATGAGGTTATTTAACTTCCATGTTTTTGTATGAGTATGTAGATTCCTGTTGTTATTCAGCTCAAGTTTTATTCCATGATGGTCTGAGAAGATGCATGGAATAACTTCTATTCCTTTAAATTTACTGAGGTTAGATTTGTGACCTAAGATGTGATCGATTTTGGAGTAAGTTCCGTGGGCTGATGAGAAGTATGTGTATTCAGTTTTGTTAGGGTGAAATGTTCTGTAGATGTCTGCTAGATCTAAATGCTGGATGGTTATTTTTAAAATAAAATTTCTTTACTCAGCTTTTTGTTGGAGGATTGATCCCTCACTGCCAAAGGAGTGTTAAAATCTCTGACTATTATGCAGCTGGAGGAAATCAAGTTGCTCATGTCTGTTAGAGTTTCTCTTATGAATTGAGGTGCATTCTGATTGGGTGCATAGATATTAATAATTGAAATCTCATCATATTGAGTCTTACCCTTAACAAATAGGAAGTGACCATTCTTGTCCTTCCTTACTTTTGTTGGTTTAAAGCCTATTGTGTCTGCAAATAAAATTGCTACACCTGCTTTTTTCTGGTTACCATTTGCCTGAAATATGGATGACCATCCTTTCACCCTGAGTCTGTGTTTGTCTTTTAAGTTAAGATGTGACTCTTGTAAGCAACAGATCTAGTCTGAGTTTTTGTATCCAGTCAGCTAACCTATGTCTCTTTAGAGGACAGTTTAAGCCATTCACATTAATGGAGATTATTGATAAATTTGGTGAAATTTTGGGTATTGAGTTTTTCAAAAGTCCAGTGGACAATTTTAATCTTTTCACCATTGTAGAAGTTGGAGTTTGATCAGGAGTTTCTGAGTGAGTTTACGTTTGTAGTAGAGGATTGGGTTGGTCATTACGGAGGATAGGTCTGAGAATATCCTGAAGAGCTGGTTTGGTTGTGGCAAATTTATTCAAAGTTTGAATGTCGTTAAAGTATTTAATTTCTCCATCATAGATGAAACTCAGTTTAGCTGGGTACAAGATCCAGGGTTGAAAGTTATTTTTTTTTAGGAGATTAAAAGTCGACGACCACCCTCTTCTGGCTTGAAAAGTTTCAGCAGAGAGATCTGCAGTCATTCTAATGTTCTTACCTTTGTAGGTAATGGCTTTCTTTCGCCTGATAACCTTGAGAATTTTCTCCTTCATGTTGACTTTAGCGAAGCTAATTATGATATGTCTGGGGGATGACTTATTGGTGTTGAATCGTGCTGGAGTTCTGATACTGTCTGCTATCTGAATTTCAGAATCTCTAGGCATGTCTGGAAAATTATCTTTCATAATTTCATGCAGAAGGGCCTCTGTGCCCATCGAAGCCACTTCATCGTTTTCCGGAACTCCTATTATTCGTATATTCGCCTTCTTCGATTTATCCCAGAGCTCTCTAAGAGAAAGATCCGTTTTTGCTCTCCATTTCTCTTCCTCTTTGAGAGTTTGGGAGCATTCGAAGGCTTTATCTTCGATGTCAGAAATCCTTTCTTCTGCTTGGTCCATTCTGTTGCTGAGGGATTCTACTGTATTTTTCATATCTTTAAGGGCTGCAAATTCTTGCTTCAGTGTGTCTAAGTCTTTGGTGGTTTTGTCTTTAAAGTCGTTAAATTCTTGAGACAACTTTTGAATTTCTCCTCAGATTCCTAATTCCATTTTATCAATCTTGTATGCAATCCAAATTCTGAATTCGATTTCTGACATGTCTGCCAGTTGTTTATGAATGGGATCTTCAATTACATCTGCCATTTCTTTCCTTGGGGGGGGGGGTTGATCTATTCTGGTTATTCGTGTTATCAGAGTTTTTCCGCTGATTCTGCCTCATGGTTGTTTTTCTCCCTTTCATTTTTCCCCTAGGCTTTTGTTGAGGGCCCGTTCAGTGTTGTAGCCTGAGAGACTGGGGCCCTGTCTGGTGTGGTGGGGCTGAGTGGTTCTGACTTATTGTCAGCTGGCTTCTGTTTGACCCCAATGAAGCACTTACTCTGGGTTGAAGTCTGAGTTCTCTGAGTTGGCCCTACCCTGGATGTTTCCGGGGTCTGTGAGTCACCTCAGGCAAATCCTATACTCAGGGGTGGCCTCCTCTGGTTGCCCAGGGAGGCAGGGGGTATGGCTTTAGCTGCCTCAGGGAGCTGCCGCTCTGATGTGCGTCTCCCCCAGCCTCACTCCTGTGTCCCAGAGTCAGGACCAACCATCTGCAGTTTGGACACTGTCCATGCCCCAACAAATCCCTCAAGAATCTGGACTCCTCCAGATCCCAGAGTGAGGGTGGGGTGGTGTGCTGGGAGCTCAGAGCCGCCAGCAGCAAGCTCACTCAATTCCTCCCAATCTTTGTCTCCACCGCACTGCCACAGCCCAAGCCTCCAGGCTTCAGAGTGAGGGTGGGGTGGGGGGAGCGGCTGGAGCCCAGAACCGCCAGGCAGCAAACAGACTCAGCTCTACTCAGTTCCTTGCCCAGCCACATGGCATGTGCTCAGGTCTCCAGACCACAGAGCGAGGGTCGGGGGGGGGAGCGCCAGGAGCTCAGAGCCAGCAGGGGCTCCGAGCCACAGGGAGCCTGGTCGACAGCGAGCAAATTCAGTTCCTCCCAGTCTCTAGCCCGGTTGTACCGCCACAGCTCAAGCCTTATGGCTTCAGAGTGGGGGCGGGATGGGGGAAGCGGCTGGATCCCAGAACTGCTCGGCAGCGAACAGACTCGGCTACCCCCAGTTCCCTGCCCGGCCACACGGCAGGCGTTCAGGTCTCCAGACCACAGAGTGAGGGTGGAGCACCTGGAGCTCAGAGCCAGCAGGGGCTCCTAGCCGTAGGGAGCCCAGTCAACAGTGGGCAAATTCAGTTTCTCCCAGTCTCTCACCCGGTTATACGGCTGCAGCTCAAGCCTTCAGGCTTCAGAGTGGGGGCGGGGTAGAGGGAGCGGCTGGAGCCCAGAACCGCACAGGCTTTCAGGTGTCTGGACCACAGAGCGAGGGTGGGGCAAGCATTCAGTTTCTCCCAGTCTCTCACCCGGTTATACGGCTGCAGCTCAAGCCTTCAAGCTTCAGAGTGGGGGCGGGGTGGAGGGAGCAGCTGGAGCCCAGAACCGCACAGGCGTTCAGGTCTCCGGACCACAGAGCGAGGGCGGGGTGAGCGCTGGGAGCCCGGAGCCAGCAAGGGCTCAGAGCTGCAGGGAGCCCAGTCAGCAGCGAGCAAATTCAGTTTCTTCCAGTTGTACTGCTGCAGCTCAAGCTTTCAGGCTTCAGAGTGGGGGAAGGGTTGGGGGGAGCGGCTGGAGCCCAGAACCGCTGGGTAGCGAATAGACTCGGCTACCCCCAGTTCCCTGCCCGGCCACACAGGAGGCGTTCAGGTCTCCAGACCGCAGAGTGAGGGCGGGGGGAGCGCCAGGAGCTCAGAGCAGCTGGTAGGGAGTTCAACTCAGTTATATGCCTGGTTGTATTGTTGCCCAAGGAGGGCTGCTGCACCTCGCCTTGGGGAAACACCACCCTGGTGAGGGTCTCCCTCTGCTGACTGTCCTGACCTCTCTCCCGTGCCCCAGAATCAGCGCTGACCAGCCGCAGCTCGGGGACTGTCCTCTCCCCTTTAGGAGTCACCCAAGAATCTGAACTCCTGGGGGACAGGCTTTCAGACCTCAGAGAGAGTGGAGGGAAGTGCTGGGTGCTCAGAGTTGCTGGCAAAGGATATTAACAGATTTATACACTTTTATGTCTGGCAGGAGAATGCCTAGGCATCCTAGTAAGGGAGGTAGGTCCAGTTTATAGTATGTCTCTCCCGTGAAGTGTAGTGGGATGGCCTTTGATTTCTGCCCTTTTGTTTGTGGGGCCCTTAAGCCGATCAGGTGGGGGAGGGGGGACTCCCATCCGCTTGGTGATGGGTTTTGTACCTTTTGTTTGCTTCCTTGTGGTTGCAGCTCTCCTCAGGGGGGTTGATGTGCGTTCTTCAGCTTTCTCGCTTGGTGTTGCTGGAATCCATCAGGTTACTTGCTAAATTTTCGTCCCCTAACTCTCCTTCAGGACGGGAGCCTCTGTGGAAAGCTGGCTTCAGTCTGCCATCTTCCCTCTACCCCAAAAAATGAGTTATTTTTGTTACTATATTATATATACCTTGTTATATAACAAAAATTAACAAATATGTATTTTAATTATGGAGGTTTGATTTCTAATATATTGAATATAGAGAGATATAATCCACATGAACTAAAGCTCTTTAGGATTCTTAGTAATTTAGAGCATAACAGTTGTCTTATGGCCAAAAGATCGTATCTACTTCCTAGGGTTGTTCTATTAACTTAGTTAATATTCGTAAAACCTTTAGAACACTGCTTGACCTATAGAAAGTGGTATTCACATTTGTTGCACAAATAGGGGACAGTGTTAGTTTTTGCAAGATCCAATAAAAGGCATGATGAGAATGTGGAGATGTAAGCATGTCATGTTAACATCAGTTCTTCCCGAGACGTGGTCCCAGTGTCGCATCCCATCACCTCACCTTGTGTCTCCCATCCCCTCCTTACTAGGAAAGCATAAGTTCACAGCACAGAATAATGTATAACAAAGAGCAGAAATCAGTTTGCACCTTATTCAGGCTTCCTTCCCCCCCCCTCACTTGCATCCACATTGTAACCCTTTTCTTGATCTAGTTCAACTTGAGTTCAGTAAAATTATGTGTTGTACAACTGTATGCCAGTTGTGGTGCTGGATGCTGGGAACAAAATGATCAACAAAAGCCAGGATTTCCCTCTAGGAAAAAGTCAGTCTAGTAGAGAAAACAAACAAACAAAAGAAATAATTAAAATGCAGTCTTGTAAAAATATAATATTTAGATGCAAAAGCACATAAAGCTGTACAGAGGCTGTTGTCCATGAATAGAAAGGAGACCTCCAAAGAGGGAGCTGTCTGTTAACTAAATTGTAAAGAACAAATAGAATTTGCCAAAAGGATAAGGGTGAAACAATATTCCTGGGAATGGTTACAATATGGTGGGGAGAAGAGGCTTGAAGTCTGTTTATAAGATTTAAATTCACTTATTAGAGTACAGGATGACCTGGGGGAGGTGGGGGAGGTAGACAAAAGGTGGAAAGGTACTTGATGATTAGATTACGAGTGTTAATGTGTCCCCGGCTGAGTGGACACACGCAGGCAGGTGTGTGATTGGAGACAGCACTTAACACCCATCTGTGCCGGCAGGCCCATGCTCAGCTTCCACCTCCAGGTCCCTGTACCTAGGGCACCAGTAAGCTCTGTCTTTTATGGCCTCTTCATAGCTGTCCCAAACTTGTATGCTAGTCCTAATGTTTCATTATTTCCTTTAGACTGATCCTGATCCCCTGGGCCACTCTGGACTTTGTATTACAGAATGTCTCCGGGTCCTGGGCGTGTACAAGGGACTGATCAGAAGGATTCACTAGAATAAATTCTACCACAGAAATTTTCTGAAGACCTGTAGAAAACAGATTTCTGGGATCCCCGGGAAGGGAACAGCAAAGGGAAGTAGAAAAGAGGAGGATAATTAGAGACTATTCAGGAGTCACGCTGATAGAGAATTGTAACTGGATGTGGGTGGAGAGGAGATGGAGTATTTTGACTTGGATGCCTATGAGCAAACTTAGGATGACACTAAACAAGGCCGGGAATTAATATGCCTGAGTGGGTTTTGTTTTTAAAATTTTGGCTTATATCTTATTTATTTTACCAGCCTTCTCAGAGAAAGTATCTGAATCTGGTTTCTCTTTGTTATTCAATGAATCCAGTACATGGAAAAAATATATATATATATATATGTATATTTATCTCAGCAATACTGTCCTATGAAACTGGCTAAAGGGTAGGACTCCTAAGTCCTACCTAAGTCCTAAGTCCTAAGACACAAATCACAGGACTATAACACAGTTTCACTCCTCTTTTTCTAGTAGGTTTGAGCAGGAGATTCTGGCAAGCTGGATACTGACTTAGCCTCCCACTTTAGTCTGATAATAAGTCCCGTCTTGCCCACACAGGACAAGTCACAGATGCTGTTGTCTTTATAATGATGTTTATTAAAGCAGTGGAGGGGAGGGGGCTGTCCTCCGGTGGTTAAGTGAGTGTGACTTGCCGAGGGCTCCCTGCCTCAGGCCTCTTTACGTCTGAGGTGGATCGAGCTGGTCTCAGGTGCCCATCTAGGAAGTTATAAATTACTTTCAGAGAGCTATGATGGTCAAAGCACGAGAAGAATAGAAAATGACAACATGGAGGATTTATATGGTTCCTTTCCTATAAGGAGACCAAGCACTTCAAATATATGATCTCATTTGCGCTCCTCTTCTGCCTGGGAAATGGAGGGCATGGGTGCGGCAGCCATTCTAGGTGGGTATGAAGGCTTCGGTTAACAATATTGAATTATCAGTAAAACAACATGGTTACTTCTCTCTTTCTCTTTAGAAAAATCAAAAAGACTGGGCTTTTCAAGCTGGTTTCCTCCCTTTGTTTGACGGACTGAAGCAAGGTGGTAAGAATGATTCCACGTGTAGTAGGATACTTCCGTGACATGCTGTCACCAAAATGTGCATGGATGATCAGGCTTAATAAAGGAGCTGTGATATGGAGAAATCTATGCTAAGGTCATTTCTAAAGAATAGTAAATATTAAAAATAATAATTGTTCTTATAATATTCCTCAGATTGATTTTTCAAGCATTTGCACCAACCACTTGCTGTCAGAAACCCTTTCCTGGATAAAAATCCTATTTCAGGCTTCTTCAAAAACACAGGGAGGTTTGGGAGAAATCATGGCTATCAGAACATACCTGATGGGTCCAAGGTCACAGAAAGAGTTAATGGGGACTCTGATCTTCTCCCAGGTTCCCTAAATCTCTATCTAGGTCTCTGCTGCATTTGAACACTGTTTCTGTTGCTATTTCCCATACAAAGGAAAGGATGTTGAAAACGATAGAAATAAACACCACAAGGGCAAAGCAGAACGGTAAAAGGATTAGAGGAATGGCACAGGGGAAAAGATTACAGGAATTTAATCTGTTACATGCAGCTTTGGGCAAAAAGAATAAAGGGAGGGTGACTGCTTACAAATTGCACAGAGCTGTAAAGGGAAAATTTGGGGATCTCAGAACTGACAATGGATAAATCCCAAGGCATGAGATTTCAGGAAAATGACTCAGTACAGCAGGCTGAAGACAGGGAAGCATCATTCAGGGGTGATGACCAAGAAGAGTACAGAGATCTTGAGGGTGTCGGCCAGTGGCTGTCAAGACTTGCTATGTTAGCTTGGCAACGTGACTGTGATTTTTCAAGCAAAAAACCTTGTACAAAATGATAAGATACATAAAGTGAACTGCCCCTGGGAAGATGATAACTACCAGTATGCCCTGGAGGGACACAGTTCTTGCAGCCTTTGGTATCTAGCTACTGGGCAGGTAATACCACTCATGTTCCCAGAGCTACACTAATTGGCATCACTGGTCTCTGCGCCATAGAGAGTTATTCTGAAAGGTTATGACCAAAATTCTGCGTGTAAGTAAGAGCATGCTATCAAACAATTGCCTAGAATCTTAATATTTTCAGAGCCAGTCCTAACAAAACAACAGGCTAATCTAATCGTATGTAATAAACCTACTAATCCATTCTAAATTTTCATCTCATTAAGTCACAACGTAACACCAAATATGGAAATAATATTTGTGCCTAGCTATGAACACTTACATGACTACCTAGTTCCTTTCTAGCAGATCTAAATCGGAAGCATGAACTGTACCTAACTTATTTTAAAGACTAAACTAACAATCATAAAATGTGATTAGGAAGGAATCCAGAATGTCACCGGGGCCAGGCCCATGAGGCTGAGAGATGTTTTGTCTCATACAGAGTGAGGTGAAAGCTGAATCCTTTCCACCAAATCATACAGGGGTCCCCCTCCTTTAAACATAATCTTTTTTTGTTTGACAGATTCAGGGGAAATAATATAATAACTAAAAAGATATCATTTTAGTGAAAATAGTTTAGTTTTAGTTGTTTTTTGAAACCATTATTCTTTTGGCGTTTATTTGAGCTTAGTGAAAATTTTAATTTTTGGTTTAAAATTGACACTATCCCGTTAGACCTATAGCCCTATCTATGTAACTATTCTGTAGCATTATGATTAGTAGAGACATACGCACCTGTGTATACTTGGTAACTGGATGTAAAAGACAGCATGAATAAAAGCATTCCCTGAAGTGAGTTGTATTGATTTGAGAGCTTGATGGAATGTGAGTTCTTTTAGAAATAGCAATGAAAATCAAACTGAGCTGTGTACCAAACATAAACCTAAGAGTGTCCCTGATGAACACCATCAAATCTTCCACATTTTGGTAAAACTTTAAGTTGGATCCAGTTGATGAATCTTTTTTCTGTTCTGCTTTTGATATTTGTCTGTTGATACTACCTAATTCTTTTTTTGAAATTAAGTAAAACCTTGATTAAAAAAAAAGATGCATTAATTATTTTATTTATTTATTTATTTTGAGACAGAATCTCACTTTGTTGCCCCTGGTAGAGTGTTGCGGCATCATAGCTCACAGCAACCCCAAACTCTTGGGCGTACGTGATCCTCTTGCCTCAGTCCCTGAAGTGTAGCTGGGACTGCAGGTGCCTGCCACATGCTCAGCTACTTTTTTTTTTTTGAACTATTAGAGAGGAGGGCATTTAATTATTTATCTTCTTTATAAACATTAGTTGTGTATAAAGCTTCAATTAACCAAGAGGATGAAGGAAACAAAAAGAGCATATTCCATTTGCCCTGAGTAGAGTGCCCTGCGTCCTAGTTCACAGCAACCTGGAACTCTCTTGGACTCCAGGAATCCTCTTGCCTCAGTTTTTCATTTTCAGTAGAGACAAGGTCTCAAGGTCTCAATATTGCTCAGGCTGGTCTTGAACTCATGAGCTTAAGCAATCTGCCTGCCTTGCCCTGAAATGATTTTTTTTTTTTTTTTTATTGTTGGGGATTCATTGAGGGTACAATAAGCCAGTTACACTGATTGCAATTGTTAGGTAAAGTCCCTCTTGCAATCATGTCTTGCCCCCATAAAGTGTGACACACACTAAGGCCCCACCCTCTTCCCTCCATCCCTCTTTCTGCTTCCCCCCCCCATAAACTTAATTGTCATTAATTGTCCTCATATCAAGATTGAGTACACAGGATTCATGCTTCTCCATTTTTGTGATGCTTTACTAAGAATAATGTCTTCCACTTCCATCCAGGTTAATACGAAGGATGTAAAGTCTCCATTTTTTTTTTTAATAGCTGAATAGTATTCCATGGTATACATATACCACAGCTTGTTAATCCATTCCTGGGTTGGTGGGCATTTAGGCTGTTTCCACATTTTGGCAATGGTAAATTGAGTTGCAATAAACAGTCTAGTACAAGTGTCCTTATGATAAAAGGATTTTTTTCCTTCTGGGTAGATGCCCAGTAATGGGATTGCAGGATCGAATGGGAGGTCTAGGTTGAGTGCTTTGAGGTTTCTCCATACTTCCTTCCAGAAAGGTTGTACTAGTTTGCAGTCCCACCAGCAGTGTAAAAGTGTTCCCTTCTCTCCACATCCACGCCAGCATCTGCAGTTTTGAGATTTTGTGATGTGGGCCATTCTCACTGGGGTTAGATGATATCTCAGGGTTGTTTTGATTTGCATTTCTCTAAAATATAGAGATGATGAACATTTTTTCATGTGTTTGTTAGCCATTCGTCTGTCATCTTTAGAGAAAGTTCTATTCATGTCTCTTCCCCATTGATATAAGGGATTGTTGGCTTTTTTCATGTGGATTAATTTGAGTTCTATATAGATCCTGGTTATCAAGCTTTTGTCTGATTGAAAATATGCAAATATCCTTTCCCATTGTGTAGGTTGTCTCTTTGCTTTGGTTATTGTGTCCTTAGCTGTACAGAAGCTTTTCAGTTTAATGAAGTCCCATTTGTTTATTTTTGTTGTTGTTGCAATTGCCATGGCAGTCTTCTTCATGAAGTCTTCCCCCAGGCCAATATCTTCCAGAGTTTTTCCTATGCTTTCTTTGAGGATTTTTATTGTTTCATGCCTTAAATTTAAGTCCTTTATCCATCTTGAATCAATTTTTGTGAGTGGGGAAAGGTGTGGGTCCAGTTTCAGTCTTTTACATGTAGACATCCAGTTCTCCCAACACCATTTATTGAATAGGGAGTCTTTCCCCCAAGGTAAGTTCTTGTTTGGTTTATCCAAGATTAGGTGGTTGTAAGATGTTAGTTTCATTTCTTGGTGTTCAATTCGATTCCAAGTGTCTATGTCTCTGTTTTTGTGCCAGTACCATGCTGTCTTGACCACTATGGCTTTGTAGTACAGACTAAAATCTGGTATGCTGATGCCCCCAGCTTTATTTTTATTACTAAGAACTGCCTTAGCTATACGGGGTTTTTTCCGGTTCCATACAAAACGCAGAATCATTTTTTCCAAATCTTGAAAGTACGATGTAGGTACTTTGATAGGGATGGCATTGAATAGGTAGATTGCTTTGGGAAGTATAGACATTTTAACAATGTTGATTCTTCCCATCCATGAGCATGGTATGTTCTTCCATTTGTTAATATCCTCTGCTATTTCCTTTCTGAGGAGTTCATAGTTTTCTTTATAGAGGTCCTTCACCTCCTTCGTTAGGTATATTCCTAGGTATTTCATTTTCTTTGAAACTATGGTGAAGGGAGTTGTGTCCTTAATTAGCTTCTCATCTTGACTGTTATTGGTGTACACAAAGGCTACTGACTTGTGGACATTGATTTTATATCCTGAAACATTACTGTATTTTTTGATGACTTCTAGGAGTCTTGTGGTTGAGTCTTTGGGGTTCTCTAAGTATAAGATCATGTCGTCAGCAAAGAGGGAGAGTTTGACCTCCTCTGCTCCCATTTGGATTCCCTTTATTTCCTTGTCTTGCCTAATTGTATTGGCTAGAACTTCCAGCACTACGTTGAATAGTAAAGGTGACAGAGGACAACCTTGTCTGGTTCCAGTTCTAAGAGGAAAAGCTTTGAGTTTTACTCCATTCAGTAAAATATTGGCTGTGGGTTTGTCATAGATAGCTTCAATCAGTTTTAGAAATGTGCCACCTATGCCTATACTCTTCAGAGTTCTAATTAGAAAAGGATGCTGGATTTTATCAAATGCTTTTTCTGCATCTATTGAGAGGATCATGTGATCTTTATTTTTGCCTCTGTTAATATGGTGGATAACATTTATAGACGCGTATGTTAAACCAGCCTTGCATCCCTGGGATGAAGCCTACTTGATCATGATGAATGACTTTTTTGATGATAAGCTGTAATCTATTGGCTAGGATTTTGTTGAGAATTTTTCCATCTATATTCATGAGTGAGATTGGTCTGAAATTTTCCTTTTTGTTTGGGTCTTTTCCTGGTTTTGGTATCAGGGTGATGTTTGCTTCATAGAATGTGTTGGGGAAGATTCCTTCTTCCTCAGTTTTTTGGAATAATTTCTGCAGTACAGGAATAAGCTCTTCCTTGAAGGTTTGATAGAATTCTGGAGTGAAGCCATCTGGACCAGGGCATTTTTTGGTTGGAAGCTTTTTTATTGTTTCTTTGATCTCAGTGCTTGAAATTGGTCTGTTCAGGAGGTCTATTTCATCCTGGCTAAGTCTAGGGAGAGGGTTTGATTCCAAATATTGATCCATTTCCTTCACATTGTCAAATTTCTGGGCATAGAGTTTCTGGTAGTATTCAGAGATGATCTCTTGTATCTCTGTGGGATCAGTTGTTATTTCCCCTTTATCGTTTCTGATTGAGGTTACTAGAGATTTTACTTTTCTATTTCTAGTTAGTCTGGCCAATGGTTTATCTATTTTATTTATTTTTTCAAAAAACCAACTCCTTGTTTCATTAATTTTCTGAACGATTCTTTTGATTTCAATTTCATTGATCTCTGATTTGATTTTGGAGATTTCTTTTCTTCTACTGAGTTTAGGCTTAGATTGTTCTTCTTTTTCTAATTCCATAAGATCTCTTGTGAGATTGTTGATGTGCTCTCTTTCTGTTTTTCGAATGTAGGCATCTAAAGCAATGAATTTTCCTCTCAAAACTGCTTTTGCAGGATCCCACAGGTTTTGGTAGCTTGTGTCTTCATTGTTGTTATGCTCAAGGAAGTTAATGATTTCCTGTTTTATTTCTTCCTTCACCCATCTGTTATTCAACAGAAGATTGTTTAATTTCCATGCCTTTGGGTGGGGTTGAGCATTTTTGTTAGAGTTGAGTTCCACCTTTAGTGCCTTATGGTCTGAGAAGATACAAGGTAAAATTTCAATTCTTTTGATTCTGTTGATATTTGTTTTGTGTCCCAGGATATGATCAATTTTGGAGAATGTTCCATGGGGTGATGAGAAGAATGTATATTCTTTATCTTTGGGGTGGAGTGTTCTATATGTGTCTATCAAGCACAGTTGCTCTAGGGTCTCATTTAAATCTCTTACATCTTTGTTTTATTTCTGTTTAGAGGATCTGTCCAGCTCTGTAAGAGGTGTGTTAAAGTCCCCTGTTATGATGGTATTATCAGATATCATATTGCTCAGACTGAGTAAGGTCTGCTTCAAGAATCTGGGAGCATTTAAATTGGGTGCATAAATATTTAGAATGGAAATGTCTTCTTGTTGTAGTTTTCCCTTGACCAATATAAAGTGACCATCTTTGTCTTTTTTGACTTTAGTTGCTTTAAATCCACATGTATCTGAAAATAAGATTGCAACTCCTCTTTTCTTCTGAATTCCATTTGCCTGAAAAATTGTCTTCCAACCCTTGACTCGGAGCTTTAATTTGTCTTTTGAAGCCAGGTGTGTTTCTTTCAGACAGCAAATGATGGCTTGTGTTTTTTAATCCAGTCAGCCAATCTATGTGTCTTCAGTGGGGAATTCAAGCCATTAATATTTATGGAAATAATTGATAAGTGTGGTAGTATTCTATTCGTCTTATTTGGTGAGAGTCCATTGCTTAGTTTTATCTTTTGCATCAGTGTGGAGGTTAGGTTCTGTCCTTTGATTTCTGACTTCTTACTTTGGTGCTGATCCTTTGTGGTGGTCAGTGTGCAGAACAGGTTGAAGTATTTCCTGTAGAGCTGGTCTCGTTGTGGCGAATTTCCTCAATGTTTGTATATCCGTAAATGATTTGATTTCTCCGTCAATTTTGAAGCTTAGCTTAGCAGGGTACAGAATTTTGGGCTGAAAATTGTTCTGTTTAAGTAGATTAAAGGTAGATGACCATTGTCTTCTTGCTTGGAAAGTTTCATTAGAGAAGTCTGTGGTCACTCTGATGGATTTGCCCCTGTAGGTCAACTGGCGCTTACTCCTGGCAGCTTGCAGAATCTTTTCTTTTGTCTTGACTTTGGACAGGTTCATCACAATGTGTCTTGGAGAAGCTCGGTTAGAGTTGAGGCGACCCGGGGTCCGATATCCCTCTGAAAGCAGTGTGTCAGAATCTTTGGTGATATTTGGGAAATTTTCTTTTATAATATTCTCTAGTATGGCTTCCATTCCTCTGGGGCATTCTTCTTCCCCTTCTGGAATTCCTATAACTCGTATGTTGGAATGCTTCATAAAGTCCCATAATTCTGACAGTGAACGTTCTGCTTTCTCTCTCTTCTTTTCTGCCTCTTTTACTGTCTGAGTTATCTCAAGAACTTTGTCTTCTACCTCTGAAATTCTTTCTTCTGCATGGTTTAACCTGTTGCTGATACTTTCCATTGTATCTTTAAGTTCCCTAATTGACTGTTTCAGTTCCTTCAGGTCTGCTATATCCTTTTTATATTCTTCATGTCATTCATCTCTTATTTGATTATGTTTTTGGATTTCCTTTTGGTTATTTTCCACTTTAGTAGCAATTTCCTTCATTGTTTCCATCATTTCTTTCATTGTTTTCAACATGTGTATTCTAAATTCCCTTTCTGTCATTCCTAACATTTCTATACTGGTGATATCATCTGCAGTAGCTACCTCATGTTCCCTTGGTGGGGTTGTTCTAGACTGGTTCTTTATGTTGCCTGGAGTTTTCTGCTGATTCTTCCTCATGAGTGATTTCTTTTATCTGTTTCCTTGCCCTAATTTTCCTTTCACTTCCTCTTGCTCTTTAAGTTCTTGTGCCTGTGGACTAAGGGTTACAGGACCAGAAGGGTGAGAAGGTTGAAGAGCAAAAAAGGGGGATGAAAGAAAGGAGGACCAAGTGATAAGAAAAAAAGAAAGATAGAGAAAGGAGAGGGGGTGGGTATAAGGAATATTGACAAAAAGAAGAGAGGCACAGAAAGAGGGAGACAGGGCAATATAGGTGTACAGTAGGGTACTTTGACACAACCTTAAAAAAACCGCACCTTCTGGGGTTGCCCAGTTGCGTGGTTCCCTTGAGGTCAGCAGCTCTTTGCTAACCTGATCAGACACAGTACCCCACCTCCACCAAGTAGAGAGGAAAGACAAAAATGCTATAAATCAAACCAAAAGAAGCAAACAGAAAACTTTACGGGGATAAAATTGGGTGAAAATCCAAATGATATCGGTAGAAACACTAGCAAAAATGAAGTTGAAGTTATTAAAAAAGGCAGCAATGGGAAATTATAATTAAACTAGGAAAATTGAGAAAGAAAAAGGAATCTGTGTGGAAAAGATTGAAATTAAAAAAACAAAAGAACATCAGCAACATCAAAATAAACAAACAAACAAACAAAAAAAACAACCAACCAAAAAAAAAAAAGAAAAAATACACAACCAAAAACAAAGCAGTTTGTATATGTTATTGAATATTGTCTGGGCAACACGTGGTCTTCTGGGGTATGAGATGTTAGTCACAGTTCTGATACGACTGGAGGCTGCTGATTTCTCAAACCCCAGCAGGTAGACACCCTAAATCTCTCTTCAGCCTACTTAAAAGGCACTTTGAACTTGTAAACTTGCTGAGCAGAAGCTTTCCCAGCTTTCTCGCTGGAATCGCTGCTGAAGTGGCTATCCACTTACCCAGTGTGCCAAAACTGGTCTCACTCTGCCCCTGAGGGTTAGGGCTGCAAGGCAGCTCAAACCCCACCCTTAGGCGGGGGTTACCAGCTCCCACCCGTTTCTAGCTCTGTGACCCTGAGGGCGGAGCTTGCCGGAGCAGATCACTGACAATGGATCCGTGTGACCCACCGCCAACACTATTAGCTCCGTCTCACTCAGCTACTTTTTAGAGACAGGGTCTCACTCTCGTTCAGGCTGGTCTCAAAATCATTAGCTCAAGCTATCCACCCCCCTCGGCCTCCCAGAGTGCTAGGATTACAGGTGTGAGCCACCGTGCCTGGGCTTTACACTGATGATTTAAACACAGTATTTTCAAAACAAATCTCTAGTCCAACAGCTTAAACCAGTAGCAACCTTTAAAGATATGAATGTGACTGTTCTTCACACGGATGCCAATACAGAAAGTGGCTGGAGGTGTTTGCCTCTTCCTGTAGGGATGTTCTGTGCTCCTCCAAAGACCCACCTTGCAGTGTGATTTTGATCAGAAGAACTTCATAAAATTTCCTGACTTTAGGGAGGAGAAAATAAATTCTAGAGTGAATATAGCCTAGAAAAGTCCAGGCTTACTTTTTTGAATCCCACAAAAAATTATCGCAACAGTGTTATCTAGTATGTTCCAGGTACTCGTAGGCGTTTAATATCTAAAACGAGTCCCAAAGCAGAACAAACACAATGGATATTTGCTGAGATAATGAATAATAATCATGTCTTCACTCGTAGTGATAGATGTATAATGAGTAGGCATCCGCCTTCTTTTTAATATGAGAAAAGGACCTAGGAGAAGTTAGAGAAATACCCAAGTTTATAGAAAATTATAGCAACAGTGTAAAAACTTCATTTTATCATCTGAAGTCAAAACTGCCTGATGACTTTGTCACTGAAACCGTGCTGTTAAAAATATTTTAAACTTTTTATGGTCACATTATTTGGATTTTCTCACCTCTTAGTATCCTTTTGTTCAGCAGACACTGGCCATTAACCAAGATTGTGAGTGGTAAAAAATTGCCATCTGGACTTCTTGAACACTTATGTTAAACATAATCACAGATAATAGGAAGCCATTTAAATCTACACTCCACTTAATAAAAGCCCATGAGATTAGGTAGTACTTACAGGAACTGGATTTCTAATCTTATCAAACTGACAGCATAATAGATAGAGGAGTGTTTAAGGGGTTAATAGGAGCTGTTTCTAAGGTTCCATAGTTAAAAAAATGATAATTGTAAGTAGATCTTATTTATTCACTGATGAATTCCAGAAACATTCCAGTACTTACCCCATTTAACTATGTGTGTGTGTATTATAATACCCAATATATACCAATAACAAAAGAAGAATACAAGTCACATTGAACACTTCTTGCAATGGCAGAAGTAAAATGTGACTTATTTTTTCTTATTAAAATGTGTAATTTTTTTGCACATTTGTTTTATATACATACACATATATATATGTATATATATATATATATGTTCCTGTATTTTTTTCCTATTACGGTTAAAAAAAATTAGAGGATGAAATTTGAGCATAAAACAAACCAATGCATTGTGAATATTGGAGACCTGACAATTAAGTTCGTAAACTTGCCACCGAGTGCTTACATTAGCAGCACTGAATAAACAACTGGATAAAGCTTCATGTCTCGCCCTATCAGTGCCTCACCGTTGTGTTTGTGTCAAAGTGTGATGGTGTCTTGCTGAGTGGCAGTCATTATTGTTGTGTATTTTTGCATGCTATCATGAGAATGTTGGCGCTTGAGTTAGGGCAACGAACACAAATTAAATTTCTTGTTAAACTTGGCAGAGTGGAAGTGAAATCAATAATATGTTAGTCCAAATTTATGAGGATAATGTCCTGAAGAAAAAGGCAGGGAATAAATGGATGAAATGTTTTTCTGAGGGTAGAGAAAGTGTTACTGATGAAGGGAGGTCAGGGCAGCTAGTAATGAGCAGAACTGATAAAAGCAATTCGAAATTCATCACACTGTGCATCAAAATCATCAGCTGACTGAGAAGCACAGCAGACCAAGTAAATATCGACAGAGAAACAGGAAAGTCTTAACTGAAAATCGGCATGCAAAGGTGTGGCTCTTGCATCACCAGCTCCCATGGTACCACGAGGGAGTTTTTAGCCAGTAAACATGGAAGTGCATTGGAACACCCTCCCTACACACCTGATATGGCCCCTAATGGCTTTGTTCTTCACCTAAAGGTAAGGGAAATATTGAAAGGAAAACGTTTTGATGATATTCAGAACATCAAGTGTAATAGGAACACAGCTATTACAACCATTCTAGACAAAGAGCTCCAAAATTGCTATGAAGGGTGAACTAGGTGCTGGCATTGGTGCAAAGCTTCCCAAGGGGAGGACTTAGAAGGCAACTGTCATGATATTCATCAAAGAAGTATATGGAGCAGTTCCCAAACTTAATTGTCAGACTTCGTATAATAAGTAATAATAATAAATACTGCTGTCTGTGCACTTCTAGGAAAAATTATTTAACGTGTAAGTTCAAAGAGCGTTCTGAATTGCTGAGGAGTCACATCAGGGGTACTCAGGTCTGCAGTGACTCTGCTGATGACAGGATGTTCCTGCACCCCAGCCTCCTCTGATTCACTCATGTCCTCAGGGAGCCCGTCTCCTAGTCAGAGGGAACTCACAGTTGCCTGCTGCTGTAAGTGCAGCTTCGTATTAGCTGATCGATTATTGGAATTGATTGGCGAATAAGCATTCTCTATAACCAAGGGAAGAAAATGAGATTCCATGGATTTCCTCCATTCCTTGTGGGGTTAAGCCTGCCTGGGTATGCAGCTCTGTTCACTTTGCAACTCTCTGTCCTGAAGGCCTTCCAAGGACAGAAGCTCCTTTTCTTTCCGCATGGCACCGACCAGGTTATTCTGACTTGGTCCCAGTCTTCCATCAGTAACTCTGACTACTGTTTGAGTTTTTCTTGCTTTTTTCTCTCCTATTTCAAAGAAGTTTTACTGTGGAAGTTACCCCTCAACCAACTCTTACATGATAGGCAGCAAGTAACTAGAAGAGGGGTGGGGAAGAAGGGAACAGGGGGGTTACGTTGGGACTTGCGGCAGCCCATGAGACATTTTTTTCCCATCGTTCTTCCATAATATCTGTATACGTCTCCATAAATCCATCTCTCTCTCTACCTCCCTCATATATATGAGCTATATTGTGTCTCCTCTGTGTGTGTGTACATACCTGTGTGTGTGTACATACCTGTGTGTGTGTACATACCTGTGTGTGTGTACATATCTGTGTGTGTACATACCTGTGTGTGTGTACATACCTGTGTGTGTGTGTACATACTTGTGTGTGTGTGTGTACATACATGGAGGATTCCCTTAAGAAAGGGAAAAAAACTATATTAAATTTGTAATCCTCAAGTCTCCCTTTGACTTTTGCAATTACAAGAGGTGCTCAACATGGCTTGTATTCATATTTTGTAATCGTAATATTCTGAGAATATTTTCACTTTTTCCTGGCACCCTTAGTGATGTAACACGCATATACTTGTTACATCATATGGATCGCTAACTTCTATGGGGTCATAATAGGTGAAAATAAACTTAAGAAGAAATGACAAAGATTTTATTTTTGAAAAATATTCTTCTGGCCTTGGTCTTAGGGACATTGCAAAACAGCTCCATGAGATCAGGGCTCGATGTAAGACTTTATCATAAATGTGAGTGTTTGGGTTTTTTTTTCTTTAAGAAGAAGAGAGAACTGATTAATCCTCCCCCTCGGGGACATACTCACGGTTTATTACACTTTTAAAGACCATTTCATAGGGCTTTAGAGCCAGATGCACTCAAAGGGGCACATTTGAGAAAGCTGCTTGTGCTCTGGATTGATAATGATGAGGTCCGAGGCCAGCGTTTTGAAACTCTGTCCCCAAGTGGAAGCAGAATGACCATTGATACCAAGGTTTCTGTGTTTCTTTCAAATAGTGCCCTTATTTACATTATCTTTTACATATAGAAACTTTTTTTTTTTGCAGTTTTTGGCCGGGGCTGGGTTCGAATCCACCACCTCTGGCATATGGGGCCAGTGCCCTACTCCTTGGAGCCACAGGTGCCACCCTCCACATATAAACTTTTTTTTTTTTACACCACTGCATTACTGATTAGTTGCATTTTTATGTTTAAGCTTTAAATTTATGGTACTGCACTCTCTCCATCTTTCTAAACTTTTTTTTTTTTTTTTTTTGTAGAGAAAGAGTCTCACTTTATGGCCCTCGGTAGAGTGCCGTGGCCTCACACAGCTCACAGCAACCTCCAATTCCTGGGCTTAAGTGATTCTCTTGCCTCAGCCTCCCGAGTAGCTGGGACTACAGGCGCCCGCCACAACGCCCGGCTATTTTTTGGTTGCAGTTTGGCGGGGGCTGGGTTTGAACCTGCCACCCTCGGTATATGGGGCCGGCGCCTTACCGACTGAGCCACAGGCACCACCCCTTTCTAAACATTTTTAAGAACCCATTTCCAGGACACCTTCACAGTAATTCAGAAGGGAAGATGTGGCAGGCGCCTTGCTCTCCACTGTATAATGAAGGTACCCAAGACCCCCCAAAGGAGGTGCTCAGGTGCTCCTGGCTTAGTGTCACAGAGCTCAGTGTCACCAACTAGGATTAGAGGCTGGTAGTTTTGAAGTGCACAGACACGGTCCTGTGTGGGGAGAAGGTTTTCAGCAGAAACAAGAGGAGCTTTGGATTTGGTCCCCACCAAAGGCCCTGCCTGGCAGCCCCCCATTTCCTGTTTCTCCTTCCCTGGCTTCTGCAGGAGACCTATGGGGCCAGTTGCCCCCTTTTGCACTGGTGACGTGGATGTGTGTGAGCTTCCTCTCTTCAGCTTCAGTGGACTCAGACTCACAGGGTGGAGCTGGAGGAGCACAGAATGGAGAAGGCCTGGCTCCACCTGTTTCTCTTCCTGCTCCTCCCAGAACTCCAGGTTCAGTCGGCTCTGTCTCCTCTGGTGATCCTCCACATTTTCAGCCTGCTCAGGACCTCAGGAAGAGTCCACGTTCCTGGGGGGGCCACCCCTGTCACACAGGTGTCTGCAATCGCTCACCTTCCCAGGAAGAGCACCTGGACAAGTTCTAAAACTCTTACTGGGACTTCTCTGCGCCGTAGGAAACAGTGCCCAGTTAAACCTCCTCAGGGTGGGGTGAGGGAGAAATAGACTTAAGGAGATGTCTTAATGCATTATCCTTGGTTGGGAAATATGACTCTTGCTTTACTCAAACAAGAGAGGGACTTGCAAAGTGTGTCAGTTCGGTCACAATGTTTAAAAGGTACATTAGGAATGTGGGTTTAGCTCTGAGCAGGAATGTACGTTTTGACAATTCAGAACTGACTTCTAGTTTTAAAGATGATTTACTTCTTAGTGGCAAAATGTGGATATAGTTCACTTTTTTTGTCCTCATCTTTGCTCTTATAAAATGTAAATCCTCCAAATAAATAACTTCAAACTTTATTGCAAATAAATGCTTTAAATAACTCTTATGATACCTTTGAAGGTAGATATTGAATTTTGGTTGATTATAGATAAAAATGAATTTTATTGATTGGTTGTCAATCTTACGAGAAGGTATGCAAGTGTGAAGAACGTGGGACTTAAGGATTTTGGTTATGGCTCTGCCACTTAATAATCCTGTCCCTTTGGAAAACCCATTTATCTTTTCATAGTGTTAGTGATTTAATCTGAAAATGCTAATGTCTGCTTCAAAGACTTGTGAAACTTTAGTTGCATAATATATGTGAATTTTATAAATTATAAACTATTATAAAAAGCTTAGTAAATATTTACCTTTGTCTTTTCAAAAGCAGAAACTATTATGGTTTAACAATCTGCAAATTGAGTTTGATACTTCTCCAGTCCTCAAGGAATTAAATCAAGAGTTATGGAGAAATTAAAACACCGAGCTATTTTATTTCCATTTGGTAATTATGTAATCAGATAATTTAATGTTTTATGTCAATATACAACTTTTTAATAAACATCTGTGTTAGATTGTGAACTCAAAGGGTACTAGAACTAGCAGGGCCCTGCAGATAGCCAAGTCCAATGTCCCCCTTTATGGTGTGTGTGAACTGATTCTCTAAGAGGGAGAGCCACATGCCCCCAAGTCACCAGCTTGCTGTTGGCAGAGTCAGGAACCAGTACTTATTTATTTCTCTGTCACTCTGCCTCCCAACACAAGCCCTGCGTCCACGATGGGTTTGGAAAGAAAGAGGACAGCGAGGTAGGTGTTACCTGACTTGAGGGTTGTACTTCCCGAGGGGTAGGTGGGAAGCCCCACACAGCTCTGCACTATTACTTGCCGCCAGACCTACCTTGTTTCATTCTGTTATACTTTATAGGGTATTTTGGGGGTGGGGGGATAGAGTTTTGAGCCATTGAAAGAGCATCCCTGAACCCAAGCTGCTATTGATGGGTGTTAGAATAAACCCTTCAAACCATTGACAAAGGCTGAAACCTAGATTCTCATCTGTGGATCTCCCTAAGGCTTAAATGGAATAATTCATGCAAAGCATATGGCATATATCTGATAATGGTAGATCCCATCATTTGGGTTGTTGGTGGAAAGTTTTTGACTTTCTCTAAGTCTTTTTTGAAGGAACAACTTGACCTTAAAATAAGAGAGGTTTTTGTTTGTTTTCCACTTTTGTTTTTGTAGCTGAAAGTGAAAAATGTTAAGTATTTTCAGAGGCAAAGGAGGAAGGGTCCTCAGGGGATACTTTCTTAACTTGTTTATCTCCTGCTGATCATGTCAATTCTCACGAAGGCCAGAGGCACAGGCAGGTGGGTCCCTGAAGACAGGAAAGTGGTCCCTGGCGACCCGTGTGAAGCCTCCTGGAGTCCTGTGGCAGTCAGGAGGAGCCTCTGACTTTCCCCTCGTGATTAAGAGACATTTGCCATTGGCCTACGGGTCATTTTAGCAGACCGCGATTTCCTTAAGTGCTTTCTGGCAGTCCTTTGATAACGGGGACAAGGTTGTAGTTATGTCCAAAAGGTCATTGGAAGAGAATTTCTGAACGTGTTCCTATAGGGAGGGGGCTCCATTCAATGTATTTTTTATATATTTATTTTTTCCAAATGGCCTTCACAGTGTCTGCCTCTCTCCATTCTGATTCTGACAGAGGGCGGAAAGCATCTACAGCCAGTGGTCCTCAACCTTCCTAACGCCATGATGTATTTTCATCGTTACAAAGGGGTCTCGGCCACAGGTTGAGAACTGCTGCATGTTATGTGATTCCTTCTCATGTTTAGCCAGGGGAGAGATTCTCTAGCATTTGGAAGATCTGTTCTTAGCTCAGCCTCTTAGCTGTGATTCTCATCAGCTGGGAGATCTTGGTATGAACATGTTTATTTAAGTCTTTGACGTTCATCTTTCTCACTTCTCAAATGGTGAAAATTACACACTTTAGGGTAACAGACAGGACATGGACCATGGGGTTGAGTGGACCTGGGTTCAGATCCTGCCTGTGTCCTATAGTGGTGGAGTTTTAGAGCAGGCTATTCCAACTTAAGTCACTGTTTATTCATAAAGGCACTTCAGTATCATCGTAGGGGAAGAATAAATCAGTTCATTTAAGTTAAATGACCAATATTAAATAGAAATGTTGATTACTGTTAGTAACCAATTTTCTTTTGTTGTATAGAGATATAACAGATTGATAAAAACATAGCATAAAACAGTAAACAGAGAGTAACATTTTGATAAATTATCTTTTCAGAAGACAGGGAAGCAAAATATTCTGTTTTTAGTGTAATCATATGTTTTACTAAAAAATTGTCCTGGAAGTAATCAACATTTTCTTTCGTTTTTCGGGGGTGGGGGCAACAGAAGTACTATACTTGAACCTGAAGCAAAAACAGCATATTACAGTGAATGAATATCACTAATCAGGTTGTATATGGTAAACTTTAATAGAAATACAGTGTGACCATAGGTATCTATGCAGACTGGGTAGAGTTCAGTTTATTCCATGCTTGGCTTCAGAAGAAGATCAAACTTGACATTAGAGTATTTGAATAATTAAAGGAATAGGGGAGAAGTATTACTATCCAGAGGGAATTATTCAATGTCTATCTGATAAGGAAATGGGGTCTAGCAATTAGTGGGAAAAATAAAAGTGTAATATTATTTGTATCTTCAATTTTAGACACTTTTATGGTTACAGTAGACAGTAGTCTTCTCTTATATTTCTGTTTTCAATAACCTGTCTTATTTCTGGCATACTTTTTGTTTTAATCTAAACTGAAAATTACGTATTGCCTTGGATAAGCTCAGGGGACCTCATGCTGCAGTAGGGAAGACTTCACAGTTCCCACAGAGCGGTGATGGGGCAGGCACCGGGGGAAACAGGTGCTCACTTTGAAGACAGTGCATGTGACTCACCATCATCAGGAGGAAGGACAGCAAGTTCAGCACCAAACTCATTTCCAGTGACTTTGATTTGATCCTCGGTGAGGTGTCCTAAACAAAAATTCTAAGGAATATAATATTTACTATGGAAACATAGCACAAAAATATATCCCTTTCACTATAATTAAGACTGATTCTCCTCTCACTCTGCTCATGTGTAATTGTTGATATTTTATTTGAACTTTTACCATTACGTAAACCTTTTCAAAGTAATCTGAAATCAGAGAGTACTCACTTCACTTCTTACAACCTGCATTTGAAAAATTCATTTGTGAGTGGCTTTACGCTGTGAATAGAAAGTTTAAGAATATGGGAAAAATGGGGTTTTCTACTAATATGGGAGTGATTATTTGCTTGGTTTGGGGTAAAAATCTTCAAAGGTTTTAAGCAAATCTTTAGGGTTTTTGTTTGCCATCCCCTCAACAACAAATTAGAGAGAGGGTGGGAGGGAGAGAGAGAGAGAGAAGGATAGGTGAATGGACATGAATTGAAAGGTTTTCCCAGTAATTCCTCCTAAAAATTGAGATTTGGTACATGCTATTCTGACTATATAACTATTCGAATCAATATAAACAAGAATTTTATTTTTTTAGCAATATTGTTATAAAATTGACTCTGTTTCATGTTATGAATGAGTTCTCTGATAAGGAAGATTTTTAGTGTGGCTTTTAAAATATGCTAATGTTAACTTTCTATCTTCAAGACATAAAAGCTTTTTGCTAATGAAAGAAATAGACATTTAGTAGGATACTTTCCAAATTTTTTTTTTTTTTTTTGCTCTTTATTTTCTTTCGTCTCCTTATATAATTGACTTGAGATTTCCCTTTTTTCTAATGCAGGCATTTAGTGCTATAAATTTCTTCTCAGTATTGTATTAGCTATATCCCACAAATTTTGATATGTTTTGTTTCTTTTATTCAGTTCAATTTCTTTTTAAAACTTCCCTTGGGAATTTTTCTGTGACCCCTGAAGTACTTAGAATGTATTGTTCAGTTTTAATGTGTTTGGAGATTTTCCAGTTATTGATTTCAAGTTGGTTCCATTGTGGTTAGAGATTTTACTTCCTATCATTTCAATTCTTTTAAAATTTAAATTCATTTAAAATTCTTTAAAAATTTTTTTTACGTCACACATGTGATTTGTCTTGGTCTGTATTTTGTGGATACTTAAAAAGAGTGTGTATTCTCCTGCTGTGGCATAGAGTATTCTACAAATGTCAGTGAAAATGTGTTGGAAGATCACATTGTTGAGCTTTTCTATATTCTTGCTGATTTTCAGCCCAGTTGTGTCAATTGCTGAGAGAGAGATACTGAAGCTCCAACTCTACCGTGGATTTATCTGTTTCTTCTCTCAGGTATGTCAGATTTTGCTTCTGATTTCATTTCAGCTCCCTTGTTTGGGTTGCTATTTAGAATTGATACAGCTTCTTGGTAGATTGACCCTATGATCTTTCTGTAATGTTCCTGTCTCTGGTAGTTTTATTATCTCCAAAGCCTACTATATACGATATTAATATAGCCACTCTTTCTATTAATTAGTATTTCCGTTATGTAGTTTTCCACCATCCTACTTTCTACTTGCTAGATTATTATATTTGAAGTGAGTTTCTTGCAGAATGCATATAGTTGTATTTTACTTTTTAATCCACTCTCCCAATCTCCTTATTTTAATTAGTGTGTTGGGCCATTGACCTTTAACGTAATTATTGATGTTAGGAAATATGTTTTCTTTTTGAAAAATGTTTCCAATTGTTTTCTGTTTTGTTTTGTTTTTTCATTTTTCCTGCCATCTTATGGATTACTTTCTGTTTATTAGAACTTTATTTTTGTTTAACTATGATATTTTTGAATGTATCTATTTGTATGGCTGTTTTAGTGGTCATAGGAGGTTTTGCATACACATAACTTATTACTGTCTACCGGTGATGACATATTATCAGTTCATGTGAGCCGTAGAAGCCTTACTTCCCATTACATCCCTTTGCATCTCTTGTTATAATAAAGTTGTATAAATATTTTCTGAATATACATGGAAAACTACACCAATCAGTGTTACAACTTTTGCTTTAAACATCAAACATAATTTAGAAATTTAAGAAGAGGAGGGAAATGTATAATTTTTAACCATGTTCTTATTTTTTTCATTTTCTTGCTAGCTTCCTGATATTTCATGGATTCTTTGATCATTTTTGTTCTGTCTAGAGAGTTTTTAGCTATTCTTCTATGGAAGACCTTTTGATAGCAACATTTCATTTTCCTTCATCTAAAAATGTCTCGATATACCCTTTATTCTTAATGGATATTTTGCTGGATATAAAATTTTCAGTTGACAGGTTCACCCCACCCCAAACTTGAAAAAAATGGTTATTTATTTCTGGCCTTCATGTTTTCTGGTGAGAGGTTGGTAGTTATTCAAATTGTTTTTTTTTTTTTTTCACTATAGTACCCTCTCTTTTGCTACATTAAAGATATTTGGTAAATTTTCATTCTTTTTACTTTAAGAAGGTTATCTGTAATGCAGATGATAGGACAAAATAACTCCCTCACAAAGACATCTACATTCTAATCCCTGGAACCTGTTAATGGGTTGCCTTACATGGTAAAGGGACTTAAAAGATATGATCATTGAATATTGAGAGGAAAAGATGTTTGTGTTTTCTGGGTGGGCCCAATGTATTAACAAAATTACTTTTAAGAGGAATGTCAGAGACAGGGTAGGAGATGTGATAATGGAAGCAGACTTGAGAGAGATAGGGAGAAAGACATTGGGAGGAAAAGGGAAGGAAAAGAGCAGGAGAGAAGGAGGGAGGAAGAGAGGGAGAGGAAAAGAGAAGAGAGAAGAGGAAAGAGGTCAATGAGGAGAGGGAAGAAGAGAAAGGGAAAGATGGAGAAAGAGAGAGGAAGATGAATATGGGCAGACTCTAGAACTTGAAAAAGTAGTCAAGGAAACAGATTCTCCCCTACAACCTCAAGAATAATTCCTTGATTTTTTTTCCAAACTTATAAACTCTAGAATTGTAAGATAAATACATTTTTAAGCCCCTAAATTTGTGATAATTTCTTAGAATAGCAATTAGAAGCTAACAGAATAAGTCTTTGCATGGATTTCTTTCAGCATATATTGTTTGGGGTTTCTCCAGGTTCTTTTGCTATATTTGGAATATATTTACCCACTATGTCCTTCAAGTACATTTTCAGTCTCATCGTCTTTCTCCTTTTTTAATAGTATAAGTGGTAGATCTTTTATTATCATCCCAATCATCCCACAGATCCCCAAGTCTCTATTTGTTTTTGTTCTAGTGTCTCCACTTTTTAGATTGGGCAATTTCTATTGTTTCGTCTTCATGTTCACTGATTCTCTTCACTCTCCCTTCCATTCTTTTATTGAGCTTATTTACTGAGATTTATTTTTCAGTTATCATATTTTTTAGTTCTAAAATTTTTGTTACTACTTTATACGTGTATCTTCCACTGCTTTCCTGAGACTTTCTTTTTTGTTGTTGTTTGTTTCAACCCTAAGTGTGATTTCTCATTGAATTATTTTTCTGATGGCTTCTTCAAAACCCTTATCAGATAATTCTAATGCCTCTTTCATCTAAAGTTGTCCTCTATTACTGCTATTACTGTCTATTTTTCTTTCAAGGTGATATTTTCCAGGGTTTTAATGAGTTATTTTGTATTAGAAATTTGAGATTTGGGGTATTATCTTGTGAAATTGTGGATCTCATTAAATCTTCTCTTTCAACTGACTTCCTCTAACTAATACCACTCCAGCAGCTGAAGTAGGGTGACTGGCTTATTACTGCCAGATTGGAGTGAAAGTCTAGGTTGCCCATTTTGCCCTCGTTGACACCCAACAAGGGAAGTACTCCTCACCTGTTGGACATAGTGTGAATTCAGTCTCTTCATTTGGCCTCTGCTGATACCATCCCGGATGAGAGGAACAGGGTATCTTATTAGTGGTCCTCATTCAGACTCTACTGATGCCACAGTGGGTAGTCTTGTTACCTCGGGTTAAATCCAGACTTCCCATTAGTCCTTTGTGACATCACCTTAAAAGTGGAAGACAATGGGGATGAAGTTCAAGTTATTTATTGGTTTTCTCTGAAAGTGGAGAAGGTAGAAGAGGTTAGATTTATTGATCAGCTTTGATGAAAGTCTTGCCCTTTTACTTAGAATTCTCAACATTACAGCTAAGACTTCTTTTCCCTCCTGGTTAATATCTTCTATGAATGATCTGATCTTTCTTCTTCTTCCTTGCCTTCTCTTCCTCCTTATTTTTCTTCTTTATATTAATGTCTGGTATTATTGTCTTTCTCTCTATTCTACTTACCATTGTCAGGAACTTCATCTACATGAGTAAGTCCTTCAGTAATCTCTCTGTCCTTTTTTTTTTTTTAATTAGTACTGTTATTTGCAACTCAGTCACAGATGAAACTGTAGATTTGTTATTAACTAACATAATATCACCTTGGAAGTTTCAACACTAGACATCCTAACTTCCATCTGCAGCCTTCAATTGTTTTGCTCTGAAGAACTTCTATTTCCATCTCATCATTTTTTAAAGTATGTGAGGGATTTCAATCTAAGTTTTCCATTACTTTCTTGTTTTCATCTACTCCATTTTTTATCTCTTTGGTCATGATTCAATTGATCCATTATTATTATTATTACTTTCTTGAAAATACTATCAATTCTGTTGTCTTTATGTTCTTCTCTTTTACTCACTCTCATATTCTTGGGGTCTATGCCTGAGCTGCTGACTCTTGCTAAGGAAAATTGCACAAGTGAGCTAACCAGTTTTGTTTGCTTAAAAGATCACTCACTTGGAAGAAGAATTGCCTAGAAATACTTTCATGTGTCTCTAATAGCTGTTTTTATCATAGTCCAAGATGACTATCTCAAAGCTAATTCTCTTTTCAAACCATTCCTTTCTTAATCTTTGCTGATGGCCAAAGCTTCATATTTCAAACTAAAAATTGAAGCCATCAGATGTGAATTTCTTTATCATTGTGTTCATATCTCAGGTGTATATGTCTAGGATCATAAATTCTAAAACTAAGTTGTGCCTCCCTTCCCAACATCCAGGCTGCCTGTGTGTCCCATTCAGCATTTCTCCTGAGATGAGTTTTTGAGAAGGAGATTTAAAAAAAATAGTTTTCATTGTACCAATGCTTGGTGCAAATGCTCCACTCTTCTGGTTTAGAAATTTTTTGCCAAAGGAATAGATTTGGAAGAGGGAGTAATTACAGCACAAGAAGGCAGAAAGTACCTGCATGCAGGTATAAAACCTGACCTTTGATGTAGGACTCAGTTCAAGGTCAACCATATCTCTTCAGGAAGCTCCCTTCTCTACCAGCCAGTGCAATATATTATACATCAGCACAGCATCCTGCAGACTGATTTCTTCTACAAGATCAGATTTCAGTGCTAGCAACAGCAGACTCAGGCAGCTTCTGGCCTCCAGTGGTGACTGGAAGACACAACTGTATCTGACTTCCCTAATCTATTAAGAGAAATAGCTGCCCAGATTGGGACAGACTCTAACATTCTTCACACCAGCAAACCTATTCAAGCTTGCACTCATCTTTTTCTTCTTTCTGTTTTCAGAGTAGAAAGCATTTTTCCACCAACCAGTGACATCGCTGTCATAGTAGGTTTCTTCCTGATTTGTTTTTCAACAGCCTCTATCTTTGGACAGTCACTGTCTCTCCTGCATGATGAATTTTAGCTTCTTGCTTTACCGTTGCATATTGATTTTAATGCCACGTACACCAGCTGCTAATCCTCACATACACATGAGCCTGTTTCTAGTGTCTCTAGTTGATATCCTTTATTGCTGTACTTCTGAACCTCTGCCTTAATGTTTTAATTGCCATTATTTATAAAATCTTAAGTCTAATAGGAAGAGTTACTTTCTTCTTGTTTATTTTTAAGAATTATTTTGAAAAATATTAGAAAACCATTCTTTTAAATAATTTTAGAAGCATCATGTTTAGTTTCCTCAAAAAATTATGTTGACGTTTTGATTTAGATAATTCTGAATATATGGATTATTTTGGGGAAAGCTGGCCTCTTTAGGATAGTGAGATTTCCTCCTTGAGCAAATTACACATGCTCATTTATAAAATTCTTCTTTTCTCCACATCAATAGTGTTTTATAATTCTCTTTACATGATTTTGGTTTTGAATTCAGTAACACTTTTAAATTCTCTCTTTAATTTTAGGGGATTTTTTTGGTAAATTATCAAAATGTTCTATAATAACATCTGACCTTCTACATCCAAATTATTGGCTCTCTTTCAGTTCCCTGAACATGCCCATGTGCTTATTTCTTTAGACAGTTCTCATCTTTTCTCTCTAACATGAGAATTTTAGTCACACAAAAAGTGAGAAATAACATACACAAAGCTCTGGAATTCTCAGGCTTGAATTGTTGGCTAAATGTTCTCTGTTAGTATTTCCTGAAATAGCTTATTCAGAGTAATGCTTGTTGTCACAATCAGCCTCTGGGTAATTCAATTTTTCATTTGTCTTCCTGTGATATTTGTTACTATTAAGACATCAGTTACAATTTTTTATTAGTTTACGAATTTAGTGCTTCAAGATAAACCAAATGATATCAGAGGCCCCATATTCACACAAATTTATTAAATCCATTCTTTTAGGTTAATAAGAAGTGATATATATAATAAGAAGTAATTACAACTATATTCTACTTTCCTTTCAGATGGACTTGCCTTCCCTATTTTGCATCTTTTTTTTTTTTTTTTTCATTTAATGGCTTTCAAGGAAGGAAGTTGTATAAGAAAATGCTCCTTCTACCATCATTGTGAATTTTATTATTTGTTTATGGCTAACATTCCAATCCTCTGAACTTCTCCATTAATAAATCCAGCTCATTCCTCAGCTCTGGTATGGATCTCTGAATATCTTAACTAAGCAGACTCTTGTTCCTCTTCTAGCTTGTGTTCTTAGGTGTTCCTGCAACTCATCAGGTACCCAGCCTGTGATGTCTTGGCTCTTTTTCTAAATCCCAAAGTGTTTTCTTACCCCCTAGTCAAATGTTTGTTACACAAAGGTTGGTATATGGTTAGAGAGTACAAACAGTACATTTCAGATGGGAGTTATTTTTACTTTGAGGATTTGGGCAATACTGGTGTAATAAAGGACACTTTCTTTCTTTCTTTTTTTTTAAGAGTAGAAAAAGAGCAAAATATAACCTTTTGATATGGTTTTAAGTAGATGACCCACAGTCATGGCTGGTTCAGATAGCCAGTGAAGAAGCAATGCGGTATATTAAGTAGTGTAAACCCTAGCTTTAGACTAAGGAAACAAAGATTTATTCCTGTTTTTATTCCTGTGAAATTTAACATGTCAAAATTTGAGTCCTCTCATCTATAAAAGAGTCTAGAACTACTAACCTTGTGGATTAGGGAGCAAAATGTTTTGATTTTCTGAAAAGTATATTTTGAATGTTAAGTAAAGGAGAGAAAAATGTCTTAGTCTTTCTGGTCAACATCTGTTAATATTTTAAATAATTTCTTTTTTTTTTATGTGCTTTGTTTTTTGGTCTGATATTATATGACAAATGTCATTTTTATGTGCCTAAATCATAACCCCAAACTGAAGAAAAGACCACTAAGGAACATAATTGTCATTATATTGCTAATAATGCTAGATATTTACTTCATTTATTTGCAGAATCTTTGCTATACCTTTGTTAACCATTTCATATGGTTGGGCTCTGGTAGCTAGCAAATACTTTATTATTCTAAGATGACTATGATAAATACCTTGGCCAGCCACATCTTATCTGATGCACTGGTTGGCTCCTAGAAACTTTGTCATCTCTAACACCATCTTTTTAATAATAAAAAAGACATAATGCTGATCCATCTCCAAATTTTGAAAAATGGTGCCTTCCATTTGCAAAGAGCTTTCGTGTTATGCACGGCCATGGGTTAGCTTCAGAGATAACCCCGTTAGACCTCATGTAGGCAGCTTGAACATGTGCCTTTCATCTTTTCTTCTGTGGAGTCTTGCTCCACAGCCCAATGGGGGTGGACTTTTTGGCACTGATTATTTTTGGCAACTTCTTTACTACTAGAGTTTGCAAAAGGTATTCTTCAAACCAGGAAAAGGAAAATGTTTCCTTATTCTTGCTTCCTCTTAAATTCCCTTCCTCATGTGTATAGTTTGGGACAAAGAGCAATAGTCTACACTTAATTTATCTTCCAATACAGACCACTCTCTAGAGTTAGTAAATTGCAATCTTTCCTAGCAAATGATAGGGTATGTAAAAGACCTACATCTCTCATCAGCATCAAACCTAAGACCCAGTTTCCCCAAGTAAATCTATAGCAGAACAAGCACAGGGCTCTGAAATCAGCAAGCTAATTTGTGTGGTCCTCTGATTTTGGCTTCAGTATCTATGTAACTCATTGCCCCATTTGGCTAACTCACACTATCATGATATGTACAGGCTCTTAGTAATCACAACAATTCTGATTTATTGTGTAGCCAGTTTGCTGAGCTTCATAATAAATAATTTTACAAATTTGAGCCATTTCATGTTCCTCTGATTTAAATTTTCAATATTTAGGTAATGAAAGACATGCTTTATCTGTTTATGAAATATTTTAGACTTCACAGAAAAAAAGAACTTTGTTTTCCTCTTGCTGCTGCCTTTCATTCAGGCTCTGTCACTCCTCCCTGACCTCCCTGGGGGTTGACCTTAGAGAGGATGAAAAGGTAGCTAGTAGCAAAGCTTCACCAGCTTATGCAGTTGAGAGCTTCCCTCCCGCTTCTACTTCACATTCAGATTTGACTCAGACTTACATACCTTCAGCGTGGAGGTGGGGGTCAGCTTCTGCTTTTTTCTTTCTCACTTTACTCCTCTGTTCCTCTGCCTTTATCTCCAATTTACCTGATTTGAAATAGCAGAAAAAGGATATCTTCTTCTTCTTTTGAGACAGAGTTTCACTTTGACACTTTGTCACCCTTGGTAGAGTGCTGTGGCATCATAGACCACAGCAACCACAAACTCCTGGACTCAGGCGATCCTCTTGCCTTAAACTCCTGTAGTTGCTGGGACTGCAGGTGCCTGTCACAATGGCACAAACCAGGAATGGTGAGTTTGAACCTCTTCTGGGCCTGATTAAGGAAAAAAAACAAAAACAAAAACAAAATCAAAAAAACAAATATTGTCATGAATGGGACACCTTTGGCTGGCCCTTGATGCCTTCTGGGCATTACAAGTGTACAAATGACAATTAGTTGTTTCTCTCCTGAGTGCCTCCTGAGGCACTTTTGTGGGTTTTTCTGCAATCCCCTTGCTGGATCTTTTCCAAGGAACATTCCAGAGTGTCAGTGACGGGATCTGTAAATGACTGCTTACTGCCTCCTCCCTTTCCTCAGTTTCTGCGTCTAATAACACAACTAAAACTTCGTCTACTAGGGCCAACTCACCCTGCCAGGAAGTCCTTTGATATAAACTTTCCAAGATGGAAAGTTCCAGTTTACAGATGGACCAAAGCCATCCACTTGGCTCTCATCAAAACTCACAGATATAGATCTGCATGTGAGAAGCAGGGTGGAGCTGCTGGGATAGTCGTCTCTGGTCACCCTCTGTCACAGCAACTCGGGCAGACTTTCATCTTGATTTTTCCAAGGAGCTGTATGTACTAGTGTCCAACATCTGGGTAATACACGTTGTATACCACAACATCTCTCTCCTCAAATATTGCTTTGGTCCCATAGTGACAACAGCTTTGTATTCATGCCCAAAGTAAATGGTACAGAGCTGATGGAAAGGAAGTAGATGGCAGGAGACTGTAGAATTGAGAAAGGAGTGGGCTTACAGTCAGGAGCCCTCCGTTTAAGTCTGACCTCTGTTGTTTTTTTTTTTTTTTGGTAGAGACAGAGTCTCACTTTATGGCCCTCGGTAGAGTGCCGTGGCCTCACACAGCTCACAGCAACCTCCAACTCCTGGGCTTAAGCGATTCTCTTGCCTCAGCCTCCCGAGTAGCTGGGGACCTCTGTTGTTTTTAGGTTTTCTGACTTTAACAATATTATTTAATCATTCCCATCTCTGTATGATATTGTGAAAATTATAAAGGAAAATGAGTGTGAAAGTGTTGTGGGTCATACAGAACTACACAGATATGCTCAGAGTTTAGCTGTTATTTTCATACTTTAAATTCACGAGACACCCACCTCCAAAGGAGGAGTTTTTCTTCTTCCACTATGGGGCAAGAATACCATGGTACACGTGAAAGCACTGCCTCAGGAATTGCACAATGGATGTAGTATCTGAAAATAAAATTCATCCTCCTTCAAGTCAGTGATCTCCCTTCTGAGAATCAGACGCTCATAATCTGGAGGGTGGAGTGAAGAGATGGATACTCTGGAATAGACATGAGGAGTCACTTACCTTACGTCTGACCTCTCCTTATAAGGATGTAATTTTTCTCACTTGACACACCTCGTGCAACTGAGACAGATGGATAACCATAAATTATTTTCCAAACTTACTCCTTCTAAATGTGTTTAGAATTGATTTTAAGAAAGTATGGAGAAGTATGAGTTTCCTTTTCATATTTTGCCTACCACCTGGTGCTAGAATTAGACCTTAGGTTTGATCAAAGTCATTGGCAGTGGCAATACCTCAGTTATAAAATAACTGCCTAATTTGGCGTCACTCCAAATTGCATATCTTAAATGCCGGTGAGCTGAACCAGAATATTTTCATTTGTGTAACCTTTAATTATAAAGGACACTTTTTCCAATCTCTCTGGGTAAAGACAGAACCTGTTTGTTATCACTAAACATATTTCCCTTTAGTGACTTGATCTTTTTCCCCTCAAAATTCCCTTGTGTCTGAATGTCCTTGGGTATAATGAGGAGCACTTAATAAAACAAAACAATTCATTTACTCAAATGTAGGACATATATTGCTATATCAATTCTTTGTGTTTACAGAGTTCTCCTCCTAGAATGATAGCCCTGTTATTCATTTATTTATTCAACATAAATTTAATAAGTAATCTACTGTGTGAATGGCATTCTGTAGCAAAATTCATCCTGTCCTTTAGGGACAGGATGCCACCAGTTAAAATGCCACTTCTGCAAGTCTATTTCAGTCTGCCTAATTGAAATTAATTTTTACTTCAAATTGGCTGATAGTGGTTTGTTTACATATTTGTAGGCTGATGTCTCACAATATAGCAATTATCTAATAATGGATTTTGTTCTTTCCTATCTCCTCCCATTTCTGTTTATTCCTCTCTATACTGACAGAATAAGCCTACTAAAAATGTGACCATTCCCGCTCCTTTCTGCAGGAGAATAAGCTCAGTTAAGCTCCCTCTATTATCCACTGATGTTTTATCAGAGCCTGTTCCAATCCCCAGCACATAAGAAGGCCTGGAATAAAATATATGTCTATGAAATGCAGGCCTGAATATTCTCATGAAGTAGAATTCAGCAGATACCAATATGGCACGGGAGCAACACAGTGCAAATTGAAAAGCTTCCTTAAGATTTTCATACCAGAAGTTCCTAAGAATCCAAGTGAATTAGGAGAGCCATCATCATTTTCAATAATTTTTTTTTTTTTTTATTGTTGGGGATTCATTGAGGGTACAATAAGCCAGTTACACTGATTGCAATTGTTAGGTTAAGTCCCTTTTGCAATCATGTCTTGCCCCCATAAAGTGTGACACACACTAAGGCCCCACCCTCCTCCCTCCATCCCTCTTTCTGCTTCCCCCCCCATAACCTTAATTGTCATTAATTGTCCTCATATCAAGATTGAGTACATAGGATTCATGCTTCTCCATTCTTGTGATGCTTTACTAAGAATAATGTCTTCCTCGTCCATCCAGGTTAATACGAAGGATGTAAAGTCTCCATTTTTTTAATGGCTAAATAGTATTCCATGGTATACATATACCACAGCTTGTTAATCCATTCCTGGGATGGTGGGCATTTAGGCTGTTTCCACATTTTGGCGATTGTAAATTGAGCTGCAATAAACAGTCTAGTACAAGTGTCCTTATGATAAAAGGATTTTTTTCCTTCTGGGTAGATGCCCAGTAATGGGATTGCAGGATCAAATGGGAGGTCTAGCTTGAGTGCTTTGAGGTTTCTCCATACTTCCTTCCAGAAAGGTTGTACTAGTTTGCAGTCCCACCAGCAGTGTAAAAGTGTTCCCTTCTCTCCACATCCACGCCAGCAACTGCAGTTTTGAGATTTTGTGATGTGGGCCATTCTCACTGGGGTTAGATGATACCTCAGGGTTGTTTTGATTTGCATTTCTCCAATATATAGAGATGATGAACATTTTTTCATGTGTTTGTTAGCCATTCGTCTGTCGTCTTTAGAGAAAGTGCTATTCATGTTTCTTGCCCATTGATAAAAGGGATTGTTGGTTTTTTCATGTGGATTAATTTGAGTTCTCTATAGATCCTAGTTATCAAGCTTTTGTCTGATTGAAAATATGCAAATATCCTTTCCCATTGTGTAGGTTGTCTCTTTGCTTTGGTTATTGTCTCCTTAGCTGTACAGAAGCTTTTCAGTTTAATGAAGTCCCACTTGTTTATTTTTGTTGTTGTTGCAATTGCCATGGCAGTCTTCTTCATGAAGTCTTCCCCCAGGCCAATATCTTCCAGTGTTTTTCCTATGCTTTCTGGGAGGATTTTTATTGTTTCATGCCTTAAATTTAAGTCCTTTATCCATCTTGAATCAATTTTTGTGAGTGGGGAAAGGTGTGGGTCCAGTTTCAGTCTTTTACATGTAGACATCCAGTTCTCCCAACACCATTTATTGAATAGGGAGTCTTTCCCCCAAGGTAAGTTCTTGTTTGGTTTATCCAAGATTAGTTGGTTGTAAGATGTTAGTTTCATTTCTTGGTGTTCAATTCGATTCCAAGTGTCTATGTCTCTGTTTTTGTGCCAGTACCATGCTGTCTTGACCACTATGGCTTTGTAGTACAGACTAAAATCTGGTATGCTGATGCCCCCAGCTTTATTTTTATTACTAAGAACTGCCTTAGCTATAAGGGTTTTTTTCCAGTTCCATACAAAACACAGAATCATTTTTTCCAAATCTTGAAAGTACGATGTAGGTACTTTGATAGGAATGGCATTGAATAGGTAGATTGCTTTGGGAAGTATAGACATTTTAACAATGTTGATTCTTCCCATCCATGAGCATGGTATGTTCTTCCATTTGTTAATATCCTCTGCTATTTCCTTTCTGAGGAGTTCATAGTTTTCTTTATAGAGGTCCTTCACCTCCTACGTTAGGTATATTCCTAGGTATTTCATTTTCTTTGAAACTATGGTGAAGGGAGTTGTGTCCTTAATTAGCTTCTCATCTTGACTGTTATTGGTGTATACAAAGGCTACTGACTTGTGGACATTGATTTTATATCCTGAAACATTACTGTATTTTTTGATGACTTCTAGGAGTCTTGTGGTTGAGTCTTTGGGGTTCTCTAAGTATAAGATCATGTCATCAGCAAAGAGGGAGAGTTTGACCTCCTCTGCTCCCATTTGGATTCCCTTGACTTCCTTGTCTTGCCTAATTGTATTGGCTAGAACTTCCAGCACTATGTTGAATAGTAAAGGTGACAGAGGACAACCTTGTCTGGTTCCAGTTCTAAGAGGAAAAGCTTTGAGTTTTACTCCATTCAGTAAAATATTGGCTGTGGGTTTGTCATAGATAGCTTCAATCAGTTTTAGAAATGTGCCACCTATGCCTATACTCTTCAGTGTTTTAATTAGAAAAGGATGCTGGATTTTATCAAATGCTTTTTCTGCATCTATTGAGAGGATCATGTGATCTTTATTTTTGCCTCTGTTAATATGGTGGATAACGTTTATGGACTTGCGTATGTTAAACCAGCCTTGCATCCCTGGGATGAAGCCTACTTGATCATGATGAATGACTTTTTTGATGATAAGCTGTAATCTATTGGCTAGGATTTTGTTGAGAATTTTTCCATCTATATTCATGAGTGAGATTGGTCTGAAATTCTACTTTTTGTTTGGGTCTTTTCCTGGTTTTGGTATCAGGGTGATGTTTGCTTCATAGAATGTGTTGGGGAAGATTCCTTCTTCCTCAGTTTTTTGGAATAATTTCTGCAGTACAGGAATAAGCTCTTCCTTGAAGGTTTGATAGAATTCTGGAGTTAAGCCATCTGGACCAGGGCATTTTTTGGTTGGAAGATTTTTTATTGTTTCTTTGATCTCAGTGCTTGAAATTGGTCTGTTCAGGAGGTCTATTTCTTCCTGGCTGAGTCTAGGGAGAGGGTGTGATTCCAAATATTGATCCATTTCCTTCACATTGTCAAATTTCTGGGCATAGAGTTTCTGGTAGTATTCAGAGATGATCTCTTGTATCTCTGTGGGATCAGTTGTTATTTCCCCTTTATCATTTCTGATTGAGGTTACTAGAGATTTTACTTTTCTATTCCTCGTTAGTCTGGCCAATGATTTATCTATTTTATTTATTTTTTCAAAAAACCAACTCCTTGTTTCATTAATTTTCTGAATGATTCTTTTGTTTTCAATTTCATTGATCTCTGATTTGATTTTGGATATTTCTTTTCTTCTACTGAGTTTAGGCTTAGATTGTTCTTCTTTTTCCAATTCCATAAGATCTCTTGTGAGATTGTTGATGTGCTCTCTTTCTGTTTTTCGAATGTAGGCATCTAAAGTGATGAATTTTCCTCTCAAAACTGCTTTTGCAGTATCCCACAGGTTTTGGTAACTTGTGTCTTCATTGTTGTTATGCTCAAGGAAGTTAATGATTTCCTGTTTTATTTCTTCCTTCACCCATCTGTTATTCAACAGAAGATTGTTTAATTTCCATGGCTTTGGGTGGGGTTGAGCATTTTTGTTAGAGTTGAGTTCCACCTTTAGTGCCTTATGGTCTGAAAAGATACAAGGTAAAATTTCAATTCTTTTGATTCTGTTAATATTTGTTTTGTGTCCCAGAATATTATCAATTTTGGAGAATGTTCCATGGGGTGATGAGAAGAATGTATATTCTTTATTTTTGGGGTGGAGTGTTCTATATGCGTCTATCAAGCATAGATGTTCTAGGGTCTCATTTAAATCTCTTATATCTTTGTTTAATTTCTGTTTAGAGGATCTGTCCAGCTCTGTAAGAGGAGTGTTAAAGTCCCCTGTTATGATGGTATTATCAAATATCATATTGCTCAGACTGAGTAAGGTCTGCTTTAAGAATCTGGGAGCATTTAAATTGGGTGCATAAATATGTAGAATTGAAATGTCTTCTTGTTGTAGTTTTCCCTTGACCAATAAAAAGTGACCATCTTTGTCTTTTTTGACTTTAGTTGCTTTAAATCCACATGTATCTGAAAATAAGATTGCAACTCCTCTTTTCTTCTGAATTCCATTTGCCTGAAAAATTGTCTTCCAACCCTTGACTAGGAGCTTTAATTTGTCTTTTGAAGCCAGGTGTGTTTCTTGCAGACAGCAAATGGATGGCTTGTGTTTTTTAATCCAGTCAGCCAATCTATGTCTCTTCAGTGGGGAATTCAAGCCATTAACATTTATTGAGATAATTGATAAGTGTGGTAATATTCTATTCGTCTTATTTTGTGAGAGTCCATTGCTTAGTTTTATCTTTTGCTTCAGTGTGGAGGTTAGGTTCTGTCCTTTGATTTGTGAGTTCTTAATTTGTTGGTGATCCATTGTGGTGGTCAGTGTGCAGAACAGGTTGAAGTATTTCCTGTAGAGCTGGTCTTGTTGTGGCGAATTTCCTCAATGTTTGTATATCCGTAAATGATTTGATTTCTCCATCAATTTTTAAGCTTAGCTTAGCGGGGTACAGAATTCTGGGCTGAAAATTGCTCTGTTTAAGTAGATTAAAGGTAGATGACCATTGTCTTCTTGCTTGGAAAGTTTCATTAGAGAAGTCTGTGGTCACTCTGATGGATTTGCCCCTGTAGGTCAACTGGCGCTTACTCCTGGCAGCTTGCAGAATCTTTTCTTTTGTCTTGACTTTGGGCAGGTTCATCACAATGTGTCTTGGAGAAGCTCGGTTAGAGTTGAGGCGACCTGGGGTCCGATATCCCTCTGAAAGCAGTGTGTCAGAATCTTTGGTGATGTTTGGGAAATTTTCTTTTATAATATTCTCTAGTATGGCTTCCATTCCTCTGGGGCATTCTTCTTCCCCTTCTGGAATTCCTATAACTCATATGTTGGAACGCTTCATAAAGTCCCATAATTCTGACAGTGAACGTTCTGCTTTCTCTCTCTTCTTTTTTGCCTCTTTTACTGTCTGAGTTATCTCAAGAACTTTGTCTTCTACCTCTGAAATTCTTTCTTCTGCATGGTCTTACCTGTTGCTGATACTTTCCATTGCATCTTTAAGTTCCCTAATTGACTGTTTCAGTCCCTTCAGATCTGCTATATCCTTTTTATATTCTTCATATCGTTCATCTCTTATTTGATTCTGTTTTTTGATTTCCTTTTGGTTATTTTCCACTTTATTAGCAATTTCCTTCATTGTTTCCATCATTTCTTTCATTGTTTTCAACATGTGTATTCTAAATTCCCTTTCTGTCATTCCTAACATTTCTTTACAGGTGGAATCATCTGCAGTAGCTACCTCATGGTCCCTTGGTGGGGTTGTTCTAGATTGGTTCTTCATGTTGCCTGGAGTTTTCTGTTGATTCTTCCTCATGAGTGATTTCTTTTATTTGTTTCCTTGCCCTAATTTTCCTTTCACTTCCTCTTGCTCTTTAAGTTCTTGTGCCTGTGGAAGTTGTGGGCGGGTTTAGATGGATTGAACACACGCGACCACTTGCCAGTTTTCCACTGTTTTAGTCCTCCTCTTGGGGTCCAGAAGTCTCTCGCTGACTCCCTGTATCCTCATAGGAGTGATGATAGGCAGATCCCAGCAGCCAGAGATGCCTGGAGTCCTATTACCCCAGACTCACGGTGCCCAGATGCAAGGAAGCTGTTACTCGGCCGCCATCTTGCTCCGCCTCCTAAAAAGAGATCTTTTATTATAAGGTACTGGCTCACATGATTATGGAGGCTTAGAAATTCCATGATCTGCAGTGAGCAAGCTGGAGTCGCAGGAGAGATGATGGTGTCCAAAGGTCTGAGAACCAGAAAAGTTGATGGTGTAAGCTCCAGTCTGAATCTCAATCGGTTCCCAGGCTCCGCGTCTGAACCAGGCCCAAAGAGCCGACGCCAACCGCAACAACTGCGCCTTTCAATAATTTTTTTTACATTTCAGAATATTACTGGATTTACACATTTTGGTTACATAATTTGCTTTTGTACATTTAAAGGCAAAGTTGTCAGTATGCCTTTCATCCAGAATGTGTGCCTTGTACAAGTTAGATGTGAATTAATCAAACTGCCCTTCCCTTTCCCACTTACTTTATTTCTATTGAGTTTTACTTCCATATGTACATGAAAGTATTGGTTGACTATTTAGCTCAAATTTAGTATTGAGTACATGTGATATTTATTTTTCCATTCTTGTAATACTTCACTAGAATAATGGTCTCTGGTTCAATCCAAGTTGTTACAAAAGATACTAGATTATCATCTTTTTATGGTTGAATGGTACTACATAGTATATATGTATGTGTGTGTGTGTATGTATTCACATTGATATATATCACATTTTATTAATCCCTTCATGTGTTGATGGACACTTGGGTTGTTTCCACATCTTTGCAATTGTGAATTGTGCTGCTATAAACATTTAAGTACAAGAGTCTGTATTATATAATATGTCTTTTTTATTCCTTTGGGTCAATATGTTGTAGTGGGATGCTGGATTAAATGGCAGATCCACTTTTAGTTCTTTGAGGTATCTCCATACTTCCTTCCAAAGAGGTTGTACTAGTTTGCATACCCACCAACAGTGAATGAGTCTTCTCTGCTCTCTGTATTCACACAGACTTTTTTATAACAGCTGTTCCTATTGTACTTAGGTGATATCTCAATGTGGTTTGATTTGCATTTCCTTAATGACTATTATTTAGTGAACATCATTACAATTTTTTACTAAATTATTAGTAAAAATATCCTGACTTATATCAGTTGAAGATTTTAGTATACATTGATACTAAATTCACATTAATTTTATGACAAACTTTTATCAAGATTATTGTTCTAAATTGTTTCTGATTACTTATGAGTACAACTTCAGGCTATGAAGAAACAAACGAGCCTCTACACATTGTTAAGAGTAAAAATAGGAATAACCCGGACCCTATCTGATTTTTGTGAAAATGATTATATTACTCAAATCAACTGGCTAAGGAGGAGACAACCCCACAGAATGTTGTCTTTAAACATCATGTTTCTTTTTTTTTCTTTTATTATTAAATCATACCTGTGCACATTAATGCAATCATGGGATACAATGTGCTGGTTTTATATGCAATTTGAAATATTTTCATCAAACTGGTTAACATAGAAAATGTCATGTTTCTATCTGTAAGCACTCCACGTCATGTAGCTGAGGCCCTCGGTACATATTAGGTATTCAGTAAAACTTATGGAGTTTAGTTGTTAAGATTAAGATCCAGAATTTGCTCAAAAGGTATTTTATATTTAAATTGTGCTAACCAAACCTCCTACTCCTTGCCTGAGTACCGAGAATAACAACAGTCCTATATTGATGTTGAAATGCCAAGCCAGTGATTTTGCAGGTTTCAATTTAGCAACAGTGATAGAGGCGAGACGAAAATAATATCAAAAGCTAGTCTAGAGTCCATACTCTGAAAACAGAATTCTGATTATAAAACAGTGTCAGAGATGGGAAAATATTTTTAAAAATCTTCAAAAACTCGTATGCCCTCTGAAACCAGAACATTTCTTTTACATTTTGGGAAAGTAAGAAAGTTATCTCCTAAACCTGCTTCATGTTATAGAGGATTTAAAAAAAAAAATTTGGTTGGGTAAAAACATTAAGTTTCCTCTTCTACCAGAAAAATGGTATTGGAACTAGATATCAAGAATGATGTCTCCTTGAAAATCAAAAGATAACATTGAAATTAATTCCCCCAATTGGGGGAAGGGTTGGGGTCAAAGTACTTTCTTAAATTTCATGGAACAACCAGAGAATAGTGATGTCTCCATAAAAAGACCCATTATAGTGTTTTCCATTGTTGTACTATGTATGGGGTTATCTTTCACTCCTGTTGCCTTAACCTCTCACTGATGGCAGAAACCCAGTTAATGTGGTTGGTAATCTGTCAATTATTGTTGAGAGTAACCACAAGTCACCATGTTAACTGGAGAGAAAAGCTGGAAAGACCAATGGTGAAATGTAGTGCAGATCTATCTATGTGGAGTGGAGGGAGGGAGTAGTACCCAATGACCCATTCATGGAGGAGGAAAGAAATTGGGGCTGAGAGGAGTTCTAACTTAGGGGAGTCATATTTTAATTACATAATAGAGCTCTGTGATTCAGCTTTATTGATGGAGAATATCAATAAAGCCTGACTACCATCTTAGAATCTCTGGGAATTTACAGGCTTCAATTTTATCTGAAATATAATAACTAGCACCCAGATTGTATGTAAGGTATTAATTAACATGCAGTAATAAAATTGGGTTATAGGAAAAATTGTGCAAAGGGGGAAAATTTTGCTTTCTTTCAGTTACAAAGGCTTCTCCTTATTCCCTTCCCCAGACACAACTGGCTTTCGTGTAGGGATTTCATAATACTCACTACTCTTAGATTTATTTAAATTAGTTTTTTTTAAAATTTCTTAAATTAAATTAAATTTAATTCACTTAATTTTTCAGGGGAGGTAGAAAGGCAGAGTGAATGACATGACCAGAGAACTGTTAGTTAGTGGAAGAGGTAGAACCCAAAGCACTCTCCGGGACCAAGAATCCAATGTGACTGCCATAAGAGATCTGAAGAAATATCATGTCAGGGAGAGATGAATATGTATTCTTGCTAAACTGAAATGTCATTCCTGCATAACTAACTCACTCTCAAACAGATTTTATCTAAAAGGAGACTAAATAATCTCCATATCTCCACAAATGACACGACCTTCCACTATAGAGTGCTGAATCAAGACACTTGTCCTTTCAAATAAAAATAAGCTTTCATCTACTCTGTAACACACACATAGTGTTTTGATACCAATTATCCTGAATCTGTTGTCTCAAACAAAACAAACTGCAACTATAAATAAAAATTTATTGTTATTGCTTTCAGTTAGTTTTTGATGAGATGCTATTTTCTTGCCAGTTTTCTATTTAGAGTGGTGTCATGGGATTACAGACCTGGGGGACAAAGTGGAGGACACATGGGCTAGGGAGCTCACCTACGCTGGGTATCAGGGGTTTCCTTACCCAGAGAAAGCCAGTACAGGGAAAAGGTAAAGTCACCAGCTGTAATTCACAAGTATATGTGTTTAAAAATTGTGTGGCCGACCAATTTCTCTTTTCAGGAGATGAAAATAGTTCTTTGTCTTCTGAGCTTTAATCCTCAAGTCCTATCTCCAGAGAAGATTCTAGATTGGTCAGACTGGATCCAGGAGTTTTGTGGTACTGAGTCTGAGAACAGATATATAAACATGGTGAAAGAGGTTAGTGATACAGTGGGAGAACAAAGGAGGGTAAAAAACTAAAGATTAATTTTTGAGTGGTGAGAGACAAGAGTCTTGTCTTACTCTTCTGCATGTGGCTATATGATTTTCCCAGCACCATATACTGAATAGGGCTTCTTTTCCCCTTTGTTTATTGCTGTCTGTTTTGTCAAAAATCATTTGGCTGTAGATAAATGGTAATACATCTGGGTTCTCTATTCTGCCATTGGTCTATGTGTTTGTGTATCAATATCATGCTTTTTTGGTTATTAGAGGCTTATAGTGCAATTTTAAGTCTGGTAATGTGATGCCTGCGGATTTGTTCTTTTTAAAATTGCTTTGGCAATTTGAGCTCTTTTCTGGTTCCAAAGGAAGCATAAGATTCTTTTTTCTAGGTCTGTGAAGTATGACATTGGTATTTTGATGGGTAATGCCTTGAATCTATAAATTACTTTGGGTAGCATGGACAATCCATGAGTGGTACGTGCTTTTCCATTCATTTGCATCCTCTGTAATTCCTTTCTTCAGTCTTTCATACTTGTCATCGAAACATTTCACCTCTATGGATAAATACACTTTTAGATATTTTTTTTTAGTTATTGTGAATGGTATTGAGCCTTTGATTTGACTCTCAGCTTTATGGTTATTAGTATATAGGAATGCTACTGATTTATGTACATTGCCTTTTTATACTGAGACTTTGATGAATTTATTTACCAATTCCAGGAGTCTCTTTTGAGATTTTTGAGTCTCTCTTGATTTTTTTAGGTACAAAATCATGTCATCAATGAAGAACAATAGTTTGAAATCTTTTTTCCTGATTTGGATACCATTTCTTTCTTTCTCTTGCCTCATTGTTCTGGCTAGGACTCTAGCACTATATTGAATAGAAGTGGTGACAGTGGGCACCCTCATCTTCTTCTAGCTATTAGTGGGAATGTTTTCAGCCAGCATGTTGGCTGTGGGTTTGTCTTACATGGCTTTTATAATTTTGATATATTTGATATATTTATTCTGTGCCATTACATATACAAAATTATATTTATTTTGTAATAATTTCTGCAGCATGAGTATCAGTTCTTCTTTGTAGGTCCAATAGACTTCATCTGTGAATCCATATTGTCCAGGGCTTTTTTTTTTATGTTGGAATGATTTTCATTACTGTTTTGTTTTTTGCTGTTCGCTATTGATCTGTTCAGGAATTATATTTCCTCCTGATTGAGTGTTGATGTTTCCAGAAATTTGTCTATTTCCTCTACATTATTTAGTTAATGTATATAGAGATTATCCACAATATTCGTGGATAAAATTTCATAGTTTTGTGATATTAGTTGTAGAAATTAATTCAAGATTGACAAAATGCTTAAATGTAAGGCATGAAATCATAAGAATTCCAAAGTAAAATGTGGAGAAAACTCCTTTAGATATTGATCTAGGCAAAGAATCAATAAATGAGACTCCAATAGCAATCACAGCAACAACAAAAATAAATAAATGGGGTTTGACATAGCAAAAAAAATCAACAGAGAAAATAGACAACCTACAGAATGGGAGAAAATGTTTTCAAGCTATGCATCTTATGAAGGGCTAATGACCAGAATCTAAGAAGAATTCAAGCAAATAAATAATAATAATAATAATAAAACATGCTATTAAAATGTGGGGAAAAGACATGAACAGAAACTTTTCCAAAGAAGATAAACAAATGGCCAATAAACAAATGAAAAAGTGATACTGAAATCATAGCTGAAAACTCTGAGCAGATGGAAGCACCCCAGCCCAACACTGTGCAGAAGGCATAATGTCTCCATGAGGGCTTCCCACACCAGTGACTGGCAGACGTGAGATGGGGATTATGCCAGGCCTCCTTCCCTCAGTGTGCAACTATTCAGCGATTGCTGTGGGATTGGCTGGAATCTTTATTGAAACTACATTACAGTTTAGCATCTCCTCTGTCCAGGGCTGCTTTGTTCATGCCCATACAGGTGCTAACTTCAAGGGCATTTATGAATAAAACTCCTGCATGCAAATCTCTATCTCTAAGACTGCTTCCAGCAAGCTGACTCATGACATTGATTCTAAGGTGGTTTAGGCTACCTTCGATGAGAAACATAGCATCCATGGATTCATTCATCCAGCATTTATAAGTGCTGACGACATGCTAGCCACTGAGCTATGTGCTGAAAACTCAGCACTGAATAATAGTCAAAATACTCTCAGGCTAGAAAGGAAGGCAAAACTGTAAAACTTAATGGCAGTGTGGTTGATACTATAGCACAGCCTCTAGTAATTATGAAGATACTGCAAGGGGTAGGTAGTGTTGGTGGGATGGGAACTGCTCCATAGAGCAGTGGATGCTTGAGCTGACGAACTGGTGTTCAATCATTTTATAACAGAATTCCCAGGCAGAGGGAAGCAAATGAGAAAAGACGTGGAGACATCAAAGTATGTGATTCTTCTGACAAATCACTAGTAGTTTGACATGGTTAAAATTTTAGATGTGTGATGGGAATGGTTAGTAAGTGAGATCAGAGAAAGCCTCTGTGCTAGTGTTTAGTGTTTGAACAGTGTACCAAAAGGTATTAGGAAAACACTATAAGGTTTTACAGAGGGGAGTGACATAGACAGATTGTTATTTTTATCACTTGAAATTCAATCATGCACCCACCTCCCTCCGGAGGGAGGGGGGTGGAGCCTTGGTGTGTGTCACACTTTATGGGGGCAAGACATGATTGCAAGAGGGACTTTACCTAACAATTGCAATCAGTGTAACTGGCTTATTGTACCCTCAATGAATCCCCAACAATAAAAAAAAAAATTATTTGTTATAATTTAACAAAAATTTACTGAATAAACATTTTTCATTAATAGAGAAAATAAGTAAAAAGGGAAAGAAAAGCCATGCTTAGTAATAGCTTACCATCTCACTGTGGCAACAGAGCACAACAGGGGGAAATGAATATGAGTAGCTGTCAAACAAAGTAGTAGACATGCAGATTAAATGTTAATGTTAAAATATTAATAAAGTTGGTCGGTGCCTGTGGCACAGTGAGTTTGGGCACTGGCCCCATATATGGAGAGTGGTGGGTTCAAACATGGCCCTGGCCAAACTGCAACAAAAAATAGCCGGGCGTTGTGGCGGGTGCCTGTAGACCCAGCTACTCAGGAGGCTAAGGCAAGAGAATCACCTAAGCCCAAAAGCTGTGAGCTGTGACTCCATGGCGCTCTACTGAGGGTGACAAAATGAGACTCTGTCTCTAAAAAAATAATAATAATAAAGTTAAATGCATATTAATAAATGTTAAAAATATAAAAGTTTTTTCCAGTTCTATTGAGATAAACATTAGTACACAAAACCTACACATAAGGAATGCAGATAATTTGGTGAGTGTGAATAGGCGTACTTATACTAACATCACCACAGTCAACACAATAAACAAATCCATCAGACCCAAAAAAAAAAAAAAAAAGATATTCAATCATGCAATCAACATCCACTGGTACAGTGCCTTTACCTGAGTTCTCAAAATACAGGTGTGGCCAGACTGGCTCCTTTACAATTGTACAGGACCCTTCTTAACAGAGTAGCCTGTGGACTTCACACAGGTCTAATTGAATTAGAATCTCTGGGAATTTTTTTTTTTTTTATTAGATCATATCTGTATACATTGATATGATCATGGGGTATCATACACTCACTTCATAAACCATTTGACACATTTTTATCACAGTGGTTAACATAGCCTTTCCGGCATTATCTCAGTTACTGTGCCAAAACATTTACATTCTACCTTTACCAAGTTTTTAAGTGTAGGCTTTTCTGCAGTCGGGCTTATGTTTGGGACTGTGGCTCTGTCAAGTAGCTATACTCACAGAAGTCGTGATGGTAGAAATGAGCCCCGTGACATGATGGCAAAGATACTCCAGCCGATCACAGCTTCTGAAGGCCTGGTGACGCAGGTGCCTGGTTCTTCTGGATCAGGAGTCTCCAGGGTGTGGGTTTTGGGCATCATCATTGATGCTAAAAAGGAGACTGTGGTAGAAATGCTGCTGCTATGATGGTTCTGTGTTTTTTGGATTTGACTTTCCGGCTGTTATTATTGATTGTGGAGCATGCAATCTTAGTTCTCTTTGCCTTCTGGAAATTCCACGAACTACTTAATATTCTTTTAATACCTAATATTCTTTAAATACCTGATTTTCTTTTCATTTTGTAAAATGCTTTCCAGCACTTTATCTTTTTTTCTTTATTTAATAAATGTATTATGTGCCTACCATCAGCCCTGTAAAGTAGCTATTCTTTTACAGATGAAGATTTTAAAATTTTAAACAGATTTACAGATCAGCCAACAGGGAAGTTGGAGTTTAAACGTTAGTCTCTTGACTGTAAAATACAAAGACTTTCCAAGACATTCTCAGGACCCTTTGACGTTTACTTCCATTGAACCAATGATTCTAGATACTCAGTTTTATTTGACATTTTTAGCCCATGGTTTGTATAAGGCACTATGCCAAATGATTTGAGGATGGATCCACAGATGCCTCAGGGGAAAGCTTTAATTTTAAGATCTGTGATATGGGGGGACGGTAGCGCTTGTGCTTACAACTATTCATAATTCAAAATGGAATAGACAACATTTTATGGGTATCGGAGGAGGGAAAGAATTATTCCAACAAGGGTACCAGGGAGAGTTTGTCTAAGAAGTAGAATTTAGACTGAGCTGTGCAGGAACAAGGCCACCTTTGTGAGTGTGTGACCTGTGCAGACACTTGGGGATCCTCCATCAGAAAGCTCTATTCATGGCTTAATGCCCTGCTGACTTGAATTCTTAACAATTTTTAACAAGGGCCCCTGCATTATTATGTGGCACTGGCTATCCCGAATTATATCCCTGGTTCTAAGGAGAAATTCCATCACCAGATGTATTGAAGATATTATCACTTTAATTAAATATTTCTATATTAAAACCATAAATTATATAAATATGTGTATATGACATATGTAATGCGTTTATTCATATACATATAGTAAACATGAATTTGCATCAGATTTTATGCATACAAAAATAAACTCAATTTTGAACTTCTAATGAATAATGGTGATTGGACACTGTCTTCTCTCTCTATTATTTTCACAATAAAGCACAACATATGAAAAGAAAATTTTCAAAATCAAATAAATGTACAAGGCAGAAAGCGTTAACCTTTCTCGTCTTAATTTCACCCTAAGTGAACAATACTTAAATATTTGTGTATTTACTTCCTGAAATTTTTAATTCTCTGGCTTTCCATTTCTTCTTTGTTTATTTGTATTTTTAAAATTTCTCTTGAATTCAATCTTCTATTTTCCTAGCAAGTTTTCACATTTATTTAGATTTTTTAATTTATTGCCATGAAACTGTACATAATATTTCTTTATTTAAATAAAGCTTTCTCTTTGTATCTGGGTTGTATACTCCTCTCTCTTTACTTTATTATTAATTTTTTAGACAGAGCCTCATTCTGTCTGTCACTCAGGCTAGAGTGCCATGGCATCAACCTAGCTCAAAGCAACCTCAAATCCCTAAGTTCAAGTTTTCCTCTTGACTCAGTAGCTGAGACTATTGGTGCCTTCTACAATGCCTAATTTTTTTAAATCATTATTTTTAGTAAAGATGGTGCTTTGCTTTTGCTTAGTAGGGTCTTGAACTCCTGGCCTCAAAGAATCCTACCCCTTTAGCCCCCCAGCTTATGAGGATGACAGGTGTGAGCCATGGCCCTCAGCCACTCCTTTCATTCATGTTGATATCAGCACTTTTGTTTATATTATTCAGGCTCACAGTTAGTATCTCTCTTTGAACAATCTTTTTAAATAATCACCTCTGGTTTATCCATCTCTAATCCATATGTTTGCCATCTAAAAACTTTTGCACTTATCAATAATGACCTCTTGATCCTGCTTTCTTTCACTTTACTCTTACTAATTTAAAAATTAAAGTTACTTTAGTTCTTTGAGACATTGTATATTCATCTAATCCATCATTTGATCCTGCAATCTCAACTGGGTATCTGCCCAAAAGAAAAAAAATCATTATATCAAAATGATACCTGCAGCCATATGTTTATTGTAGCACAATATACAATTGCAAAGGTATGGAATCAGCCTAAGTGCCCATCTACTGATGAGTGTATAAAGAAGATATGGTGTGAATACATACACCATGGAATACTACCCAGTTATAAGGAAGAATGAAATAATGTCTTTTTTTATTAAATCATAAACATAGATCATGTGTACATTAATGAATTTATGGGGTACAATGTGCTGACGTCATCTAGAATTACGAATGCTTATATCACTTTGGTTAAAATATACCTCATCTCCTTTACTTAGTTATTGTGTTAAGACATTTATACTCTATAGTTAATAGGTCCTACATGTACTCTTCCATTGCCACAACTTGGATAGAATTGGAGACCATTGTCCTAAGCATAATAACCTTGCAACAGAAACATAAATGCCACACCTTCCTCCTGTAAGTGGAAGCCAAACAATGGCTCTGCAAAGACACAGAGTGGTATAATGGGCATCTGAGACTCAAAAGGGGAGAGAGTAGGATGAGGTACACATGTTCAGGTGATGGATACAAGCACACAGACTTTACAATAAGAGCATGTACCAGAATTCAGTGTGTACCCCTGATTCTATTAAATTTTTTAAAAGGTTACTTTTTAGGTACCTACTTTTCCATCTAGACGTTTAAAGAACCTCCCCCTTTATACTTAAAATTCAGAGAAATTCCCTCTGACATGTATAGATGAGGACCTCTTATAAAAAGAGATCTGTCTCTTGCAAAAGACAAGTTTTTGTAAGCCTACACCATTTGTGATCTTTTATTCGTGGAATAATGGTTTTGAGCACATCTATTCCATTCTCTTTTTACAGTGTCCTATTATATGGGTAATGATTTTCCTAAATATTCCAACTATATCTTATATGTACTTATAATTTTCTTCTGTTTTATTTTTCCAATTTTCTGAGTGTGTGAGTTGATTAACAACAATGATTGTTTTTACCAATGTCCATTCTGGTCTGTGTTAATTTTTTTGATTTTATAATCAAATTCTGTTATTTTTAAAATTATTTTTGTCATAATTCTTTGCTTCCTTCTTCTCAGACCTTCTGGGTATTATTTTCATGAAGCCAGTGTCTGTTTAAATATTTCAATTTATTAAGGTCTGGAATGTTAATTTTTTTATTTTTTAAGCTTAGCTTTCTCTTTTGTCTATTGAATAGCTGGTTTTCTTCATATCGTTTTTCTTTTCTTTTTTTTTTTTCATCCTTATCTCTCCCCTCCCCTCTCTTTCCCCTTTTGCCATATTCTTGGGCTATAATTGAGTTATAACTTTTATATGAAAGCTATAAATTAGTTGCAGAGTAGGGCTGAGTACATTGGATACTTTTTCTTCACCCATTCTTGAGATACTTTGCTAGGAAGAATATGTTCCAGCTCCATCATGTAAACATGAAAGAGGTAAAGTCTCCATCTTTCTTTAAGGCTACATAATATTCCATGGTGTACATATACCACAATTTATTAATCCATTCATGGGCCGATGGGCACTAGAGCTTCTTCCATGATTTAGCAATTATAAATTGGACTGCAATAAACATTCTGGTACAAAAATCATTGTTATAATCTGGTTTTTGGTCTTCTGGATATATACCTAGTAGAGGAATTGTAGAATCAAATGGCGTGTCTATTTTTAGATCACTCAGTTTTCTCCAAACATCTTTCCAAAAGGAACATATTAGTTTGCATTACCACCAGCAATATAGAAGTGTTCTCTTTTCTACACATCCACGTCAACATCTCTGGTTTGGGGGTTTTGTGATATGGGCTAATCTTACTGGAGTTAGATGATATCTCAAAGTAGTTTTGATTTACATTTCTCTGATGATTAAGGATGATGAGCATTTTTTTCATATGTATGTAGGCCGTGCGCCTGTCTTCTTCAGAGAAGTTTCTCTTCAAGTACCTTGCCCACACTGAGATTGGATCACTTGTTCTTTTTGTGCTAATACATTTGAGTTCTCTATGGATTCTGGTTATTAAACCTTTGTTGGAGACATAACCTGAAAATATCTTCTCCCATTCTCAGGGCTGTCTGTTGCTTTACTTACTATGTTCTTGGCTGTGCAGAAGGTTTTTAGTTTGATCAGGTCCCAGTAGTGTATTTTTGATGCTGCTTCCATTACCCAGGCGGTCCTCCTCATAAAATATTTCCCCCAGGCAGATTTCTTCAAGAGTTTTCCCTACACTTTCTTCTAGTATTTTTATAGTTTCATGTCTTAAGTTTAAATCTTTAATCCAGTGGGAGTCTATCTTAGTTAAAGATGTGGGTCCGCTTTCAGTCTTCTACGGGTCGCCAGCCAGATTACCCAGTGCCATTTGTTAAATAGGGAATCTTTTTCCCACTGAATGTTTTTAATTGGCTTCTCAATGATCAAATAATGGTAAGTAGCTGGGTTTATCTCTTGGTTCTCTATTCTGTTCCATACATCTACCTTTCTGTTTTTGTGCCAGTACTATGCAGTTTTGATTACTATCAATTTATAGTATAGTCTGAGGTCTGGTAATGTGATTCCTCCTGCTTTGTTTTTATTTCTGAGTAATGTCTTGGCTATTCGAGGATTTTTTCTGATTCCATATAAAATGAAGTATTATTTTTCGAGATCTTTAAAGTATGACAGTGGAGCTTTAATAGGGATTGCATTAAAATTGTATATTGCTTTAGGTAGTATGGACATTTTAACAATGTTGATTCTTCTCAGCCATGAGCATGGTATGTTTTTCCATTTGTTAACATCTTCAGCTATTTCTTTACTTAGAGTTTCATAGTTCTCTTTATAGAGATCTTTCACATCCTTTGTTAGGTGAACTCCAAAATATTTCATCTTCTTTGGCACTACTGTGAATTGAATAGAGTCCTTAACTGTTTTTTTCAGCTTGACTATTGTTTGTATATATAAAGGCTACAGATTTATAGGTGTTAATTTTGTAACCTGAGATGCTGCTGTAGTCCTTGATCACTTCTAAGAGTTTTGTAGTAGAATCCCTGGTGTTGTCCAGATATACAATCATATCATCTGCAAAGAGTGAAAGTTTTATCTCTTCTGACCCTATATGGATACCCTTGATCGCCTTTTCTTCCCTAATTGCGATGGCTAAAACTTCCATTACAATGTTAAAGAGAAGTGGAGACAATGGGCAACCTATCCTGGTTCTTGATCTGAGTGGAAATTATTTCAATTTAACTCTATTCAATGTGATATTGGCTGTGGGTTTGCTGTAGATGGCCTCTATCAGTTAAAGAAATGTCCCTTCTATACCAATTTTCTTAAGTGTTCTGATCATGAAGGGATGTTGGATATATCAAAAGCTTTGTCTGCATCAATTGAGAGAATCATATGGTCTTTGTTTTTTAATTTGTGTATGTGCTGGATTACATTTATAGATCTACGTATATTGAACCAGCCTTGAGACCCTGGGATAAAACACACTGGTTCATGGTGTATAATTTGTTTGATGTGTTGCTGGATTCTGTTTGTTAGGATCTTGTTGAATATTTTTGCATCTATATTTGTTAGTCGTTGGTCTATAATTTTCTTTTCTTTTTGGGTATTTTCCTGGTTAGGATCATGGTGATGTTTTCTTCATGGAACGTGTTGAGTAGTATTTCTTCTTTTTCTATACTTTGGAAAAAGTTGAGTAATATAGGTACTAGTTCCTTGTTAAAGGTTTGGTAGAATTCTGATGTGAAGCCATCTGGTCTTGGGCTTTTCTTTTTAGTGAGATTTTGTATAGTTAATGCTATTTCAGAACTTGATATACACCTGTTCAAAATTTTCACTCGATTCTGGCTATGTTTTGGAAGGTAGCGTGCTTCCAAGTATTGGTCAATTTCCTTCAGATTTTCATATTTCTGAGAATAAAGTTTCTTGTAGTATTCATTAAGGATTTTTTTAATTTTTGAGGGGTCTGTTGTTATTTCATCTTTACCATTTCTGATTGCCGAAATTATAGATTTTACTCTTTATTTCCTGGTTAGGTTAGCCAAAGGTTTATCTATTTTGTTAATCTTTTCAAAAAAGCAACCTTTTGATTTATTGATCTGTTGTATAATCCTTTTGTTATCAATATCATTTAATTCTTCTCTAATTTTGTTTATTTATTTTTTTCTGCTGAGTTTGGGATGGGAATGTTCTTCCTTTTCCAGTTGCTCAAGATATCCCATGAAGTTGTTAACTTCTTCTCTTTCTGTTCTCTTGAGGAAGGCTTGCAGTGCTATTAATTTCCCTCTTGGGACTGCCTTTGCAGTATCCCATAGGTTCTGATAATTAATGTCCTCGTTTTCATTTTTTTCCAAAACTTTGGTCATTTTCTTCTTAATCTTGTTTATGACTGAGCTATCATTCAGCATAAAGTTATTTAGCTTCTATGTTTTTGTATGAGTATGCAGATTCTTGTTGTTAGTAAGTTCAACTTTTATTCAATGATGATCCGAGAAGATGCAAGGATTAATTTGTATTTTTAAAAATTTACTGAGGTTAGACTTGTGACCTAAGATGTGATCAATTTTGGAGTATGTTCCATGGGCCGATGAGAAGAATGGGTATTCAGTTTTGTTAGAATCAAATGTTCTGTAGATGTCTGTTAAATTCAAATGTTGAATGGTTAAGTTTAAATGTAAAATTTCTTTGCTCAGCTTCTTATTAGAGAATCTATCCAACACTGCCAAAGGAGTGTTAAAATCTCTGTCTGTTATGTAGCTGGAGGAAATCAAGTTGCTCAGGTCTGTTAGAGTCTCTCTTATAAATTGAGACCCATTCTGGTTGGGTGCATAAATATTAATAATTGAAATCTCACCATATTGAGTATTACCCATAACAAATACGAAGTGACTATCCATATCCTTCCTTCCTTTTGTTGCTTTAAAACCTATTGTATCTGTGAATAAAACTGCAACACCTCCTTTTTTCTGCTTTCCATTTGCCTGGAATATATATGACCATTCCTCACCCTTAGTCTATATTTATCTTTTAAGGTAAGATGAGATTCTTGTATGGAGCAGATATCTGGCCTGAGCTTTTGTATCCAGTCAGCCAACCTGTGCCTCTTTAGAGGACAGTTTAAGCCATTTACAATAATTGAGAATATTGATAACCCTGGTAGAATTTTGTGTATCCAGTTTTTCGTAAGTCCAGTGGACATTTTTAATCCTTTTGCCACTTGGAGTTAGATAAAAAGTTTCTGAGTAAGTTAACTTTTGTGGTGAAGGATTGCACTGGTCATTATGGAGGATAGGTCTGAGAATGTCCTGGAAAGCTGGTTTAGTTATGGCAAATTTCTTCAACATGTGAATGTCATTAAAGTATTTAATTTCTCCATCATAAATGAAAGTCAATTTAGCTAGATACAGGATCCTGGGTTGAAAGTTATTTTGTTTTAGAAGATTAAAAGTTGATGACCACTGTCTTCTAGCTTAAAAGGTTTCAGCACAAAGATCTGAAGTCATTCTAATATTCTTCCCCTTGTAGGTTATGGTTTTCTTATGTCTGCATGCTTTCAGAATTTTCTCCTTCATATTAACTTTAGTGAAGTTAATTATGATGTGCCTGGTGGATATCTTATTCAGGTTGAGTTGTGCTGGGGTTCTTAAACTGTCTGCTATGTGAATTTCAGAATCTCTTGACATGTCTGTAAAGTTCTCTTTCATAATCTCGTGAAGAAGAGCCTCTGTGCCTTGCAAAGCCACCTTGTTGCCTTCACAGATTCCTATAAGGTGAATATTAGTTTTCTTCTTCGAATTATCCCAGAGTTTTCTGAGAGAATGATCCATTTTTGCTCTCCATTTCTCTTCCTCTTTGAGATTTTGGGAGCATTCAAAAGCTTTGTCTTCAATGTCAGAAATCCTTTCTACTGCTTCCTCCATTCTGTTACTGAGGGATTCTACTGTATTTTTCAGATCTTTGAGGGATGCCAATTCTTGTTTTAATGTGTCAAAATATTTAGGGATTTTGTCTTTGAATTAGTTGAATTCTTGAGAAAACTTTTTAAATGCTCCTTGAATTTCTAATTCCAACTTTACCTCCATTCTATTAATCTTATTTTCATTCCAAATTCTGAATTTGATTTCTGACATCTCAGCCATCTGGTTTTGAATGGGATCTTTAGTCGTGTACACTATATTGTTCCGGGGGAGGGGGAGAGGGAGGTTGATATACTCTGGTTATTCATGTTACCAGAGATTTTCCACTGATTCTGCCCCATGATTATTTTACAGCATTTGGCTAGATGAGCAGATAAGGAGAAGTTGGGTTTGTGGCTCCAGGAGTAATGATTAACCAGCCTTTTTCCCAGAAGCTGGGACTGGTGTTTGTAACTTTTCCCCTAGAGCTTTGCCAAGGACCCTTACAGTGCTACGGCCTGAGAAACTGGGGACCCGCTTTTGGTGTGGTGGGGCCAAGCTTTTCAGCTGGTCTCTGTCCTACCCTAGTGAAGCAGTTACTCTGTGTTGAAGTCTGCACTATGGAGAAATACCAGCAATTTAGTCACCCTGCCCACCACAGGCAACAATTGGAAAAGGAAAATCAAACCTTCCCACAACTACACACTCAGTGTACCACTTTGGATAGTCTTCGGGTGATTGGCCCAGTTCAAGAGATCCAAATCAATTGTCCCAGTCAGCACTGGTCTCAGGTGGGAGAGTTCAAAAGTTCTCTGACAACTATATAGCAGGGGTCTGCTGGCAGCTCAAGTATGACTCACTTTGGTGCTCCATGAGGTCAGAAGTACACACTGAGGAAATAAATTAGTCTGGGAAGGTTGGTGCCTCCTTCCCCACCTTGCACCTCTGCACATCCAGTCACTGGTATCCCTACAGGGCTGTGACCCAGTTCCCTCCAATGAGCAGATGCTCCAGGGGGTTGTGCATATCTGAGTCACAGGGATATCTATGTCTCCTCAGCCAGGCAGCCTCTACCACTATCCAGCAGGGAGAGGTGAGGCCTGACAACCTCTGGTGCTTATGGAGTCTGGGGCAGTTCACTCAGTTTTAGCCCCACCCCTGATTGATGCTGCTGACAGAACAGAACAACTTTGCAGAATTTGTTTCTGTCCCAGCCATATCCCCCTGTGCCTCAGATGCTGTTTGAGTTCATAGAAACTGTGACTCAGCCCCAGTTTATGCTGCTGCCTGGTCTTGGCTGCAGTTTGTGTTGGAGCAGGCATGGGTAGAGCTCACACTGAACTGTCAGTTCCAGCCTCTTCCTGCCTGCCTTTGTCTCAGCTATGATCCCTTGAGGGCTGGATGCATCTTAGCCTTAGTAAAGTGGTCCTCTGGGTCAGCCTCACCCTGGGAGTCTGCTGGCTCTGTGTGCGTATTCTTGTTCTGGCACTCTGCCCAGGCCAGTACCGCGTCAGGCATACCCTTTACTCACAGGGCCTGCCTTTCTGTCCCAGATCTGTTCTGCCAGTGGCTGCTACCAGAGAAGATGCCCGGCTTCCTCTGGTTGCCCAGAGAGTCAGGGAGTGTGTCCCAGGAATATCCTCAGGGATGTGAGCCCTATTGTTCCCACCACTGAAGATGTTGCTCTGTGCCTCAGGGCACTGCCACTCCTGTATGGTTCCCTCTCAGTTGACCATCTTCTCCTTACTTCCATGCTGCAGAATCAGCACAGACCACCAACAGCCCTTGCCCTCTCCACATCTCTCGAGAAAATGCCCAAGAATCTGGACTCCATGTAGGACAGGCTTCCAGACCTCGGGGTGAGAGTAGAGGGGAGTGGTAGGAGTTCAGAATTTCAGGTAGAGAATATATACAGTTTTAAACAGTTTTATGACTGGCAGGAGATTGCCATGGCCCCCTAGCAGGGGAAGGAGGTCTGGTTTTTAGAGGGTCTCTCCTGTGGGATAAAATGGGAGGACTTTTGAACTCTGCTCATTTGTTTGTATGGAGTATAGTGGACTATACCTGTCCTCTTGGTGATGGATTTTGTACCTTTTGTTTGTATCCTTGGGGTTGCAGCTCGCCTCAGCATGGTTGATGTGCATTCTTCAACCTTCTTTCTTGGCTCAGCTCCAAACCTTCAGCTTACTTGCTAAACTTATGTCCTTTAACTCTCCTTCTGGATGGAAGCCTCTGTGGAAAGCTGGCTCCAGTAGGCCATCTTGTCTCCACCCCCCATATTGTTTTTCAGTATTGTGTTACTGTTGTTATTGGTTTATAGTCATAAACATCTCAAAAGACCAGGTTCTATCATAATGTAACCTTTGTCTGCTATGGTGAAGACACTATATATTTTCTCCTAGCAGGAGTTGGAGTGATTACAGAACCTGGCGGTAACCACAAGCCTCTTTTCCTTATATGTTTTCTATAGTAAATGAAGGCTGGAGTTGATCTAACCAGGCTTCATTGAGGAGCATGGTGGAGTGTTTGCTTTTTAAAAGTACTTACTGATGTCTCTATTTTCACCTTTTCTATTATTTAGCTTTGATGGTGAGATTTAGAGGGCTGTATCTTGTGGTAGCTGCACTAGGTAGAAAAATACTAGGAGGAATTAATTAGGAATAGAAATACAGAAGGTTCTTTTTTAATTTTCTTTGCTTTCTTTCTTTTCTTTTTATTTTTCTTTTATTATTATTATTATTTTGCTTGTATTGGCTCTGACTGATCTGGGGTACTGCACCCCCAATTTCTTTTGATAAAATTTCTTGATAATTTCATGTTTTTCTTCTTTACCCTGAACTTACATTTAATGTGCAATCTGTTTTAGATGAGTTTTAATTGCTGCAGAATTATTCAGTCTACAAAGTGAAGTTGGCAAGAGTGTGATAACAAACAGTACTTCCTTTATAGCTGTGAACTCTACCACGTTGTCTCATCTGCATGTGGCAAAGATTAAGGTACAAGAAGAAAGGAAAATAAACATTGGCATTTTGTGTAGGTGAGAAACATTTATCCTGTTATAAAAAAGAGTTGTAATTTTTAGTAAAGTTTAAGATTTACAAAAAGAACTATAAAGATGGCCTCTCCAATTATTAACATCTTATATTTATATGGTACATTTGTTGTAGCTAATGAACCAAAATTCCTTCTTAGTTTACTATCTAATGTTCTGTTTATTTTCCAGTACCTCGTCTGAGATACGGGTAATGAAATTAATTCATGTCTCCTTAGGTTCCTCTTGGCTGTGACAATTTCTCAAGACTCTCCTTATCTTTTACAACCTTGATAGTTTTAAGGAACATTTTGTAGAATATCCTTCAGTTCAAATTTGTCTATTTTTCTTGTGACTTAACTGGCATATGGGGTTTTGAGAGAAAGAGAATAGTGATAAAGTATTTTTATCTCATCATATCAATGATACTATCAACATATCTCATTGTCCCTGATAACCATGATCACCTGGTTGAGGTAGCCTCCGTCCAGTTTACCTGGACAGACCTCTGTAATGTTCTTACATTACCTCTGTAATGTGCTTGTGTTTTTAAATTTCCTATTTTAATGATATATTCCTTAGATAAAAGTAACTATACTTGACTCTCACTTAAGACTGAGGAGTTATGCTTCCCCTCCTAAAGGGCAGACCACATACATAAGTTACATGGACTTTTTATGCATGGAAGATTTCTCTCATTCCCTTTATTCATTTACTAATTTTTTTCAATGATTCATTTATATAAAAAACTCATTTATATTTATTTTATACTTTGGGTTATAATATAATACCATTTTATTTTGTCACTAAAATTTTTCTAGCTTTGGTGATTGGGAAATGTTTTAGTTGACCCCTGTGTCTCTCTGACTCACTTCCATCAATGTTGCTTTTCCTCCCTCCCCCTCACTCCCTCCCTACCCTTCCTCCCTGCACCCTCCTCCTTCCTTCCTTCTTTCCTTCCTTCCTTCCTTCCTTCCTGTACTTTCATTACTTTCTAGTACTTAGAAGACATCCAGGCTCATTTTAAATATTTCCTGGCTGGGTTGGAATCAGCCATTTTTCCACAGAGTCCCATCTCCTTTCTTTTCTTTTTCTTTTTTTTTTTTATTGTTGAGGATTCATTGAGGGTACAATAAGCCAGGTTTGCTACATGTACCCTTTGTGTTAAGGTATTGTTTCTAGTTTCTCTCATATATAGGGAAATCTTTCTTTTTGTATTGTAGGGGCAGAATCATAAAGGGTCATGGTTAACACCCCTATAACAAAAATACAAGTTAACAAGAGAAAAGGGAAATAAGTTTATTATATGCACATATTTGCAGAGGAGTCACACAAAATATGGAAACTCAAAAAAGGGACAGAAGGTTGATGTTTATATATACTCTTCACTGGGGAGAAAGAAGTAGGGGAAGTGTAGTTAATAATTTTGAGGGAAAAATGATTATTGGGTGGAATGAATGGACCCAGGAAACAGAAAATAACTTGTAAATGATTCTCTTAAATATTTGAATGAGCCCGAGGGGCAGACATTATCTTGTGAAAAAGATAATGAAACCAGTTCAATCTGGTTTCATTCCTCAATTTTCTATTTCTTCAATTAAGAATACAATTTCTGGGAGGGGATAGAAGACCATTGCGTTCATGTTTGGGACCCCAATTTGTAGATAAGGGGATTCAGAGAATAGCTTCACCCTGTGTTTGGGGGGGAAAAAAATGGTTGAGAGAGGTAGGGGTGGAGGTTGGAGAGAAACCTTGAGACTGCTTCTGTAGCTTAGCATGTCAAAGCACCATACATTAGGGCATCATTTTCTAAGCCCCAACTGTATGTAAATTACTTGCATGTGGTTAAATAGGGCGGCGCCTGTGGCTCAGTCGGTAAGGCGCCGGCCCCATATACCGAGGGTGGCAGGTTCAAACCCGGCCTCGGCCGAACTGCTACCAAAAAATAGCTGGGTGTTGTGGCGGGCGCCCGTAGTCCCAGCTACTCGGGAGGCTGAGGCAAGAGAATCGCTTAAGCCCAGGAGTTGGAGGTTGCTGTGAGCTGTGTGATGCCACGGCACTCTACCAAAGGCCATAAAGTGAGACTCTGTCTCTACAAAAAAAAAAAAACTGAGAAAATAATCAAATTCTAGGATTGTGGATATTTGTATAGCCTAATCTACTTTCTATCTAAAGTTCACATCAGCTAAATTAATGCTCAATATCACGAGTCATTCTTCTTTAAAAACCAAAAAATGTATAGTTTTGTCCTTTAATCCAGAATCTGTCCCAAAGATAGAAACAGTACAAAATGTGAATATCATCCTTACTCAGGATATATCCTGTGAGCACACAGGAATTCTCTACACATGTTTATCGATTACTTCTTGCTCAACATCAGCTTCCTTTACATTACTCTGAGCTCTCATTTGCTGCAACACTTCCAACTTAACAACTCCAAATATTAGTTTCTTTGATCCTCAAATACATCTTCTTCACTCATTATGTTGTACCTACTATCTGCAGCTTGATGGACCCTATTTCTTGCTATTCACATTCTTTGATCTGCTTTTCCTATGAACACCCTGCTAGTTTCTTGACCTCTTATTTTCCTTTGTCATTCAGACTGTGCTTTCCTAAAGAGGTTACAGGATGGGTCAGTTTTATAAAGCTAACATAACAATGTTCGGAGTTTTGGTTAAGGGTTACATTTTTTTTTTTTTTTTGCAGTAGCCATCCCTTTGGAACAACAGATATTACCTTTATTTCAAATTAGAATTAGCTCCTCGTTAGAGAGGCTATCTTCGAGGGAAGTCTCTCCAACAAATAGCTGAGAGTCTCTAAATATTTTATATTTCTATTCCAATCATAATCGAGGAAACAATGAAATATGAGCTTATAAATCAGGGCCCTGGATCAAAAGAACCTGCCAAATTATTCCTCTAGTTGGCAGACAAGATGGACTCCCTGTGGCTCGAAAGTTAAAAGCAGGACCACGGCACCATGGCACCAGGAGCAGTGAAGCTTTCTGCATTCTTACAAAGTATTACAGAACCTACTTTTCTGCAACCAAGTAAAAGAACAGTTCCTGAAAACAACTGCTGGTGGAAATCATCCAACAGAGCACAACAGACCACCTGGTGCCAACAAATCAACCAATTGAAATTAGCCAATTAAAAGAGACTGCTAATTTTGGCTGAAAAGTCATCCAATCATGTCTGTTGCTCACTCCTCTGACTTCCTTCCTAACCCTTCCTCTTTTTGTTTTTTTGCCTTTATAATCTCCTGCTCCCCAACCCTCCTTGTAGTGCACTTTCCTTTTATAATAAAGATAGCACATCCTGATCTGCAGTTTGTTTTTATTTTTATTGTTTTTGTTTTGAACTCATTTCTTTTATTTATTGATTGATTATTTTAAAATTTCAGCTTAATAGGAGGGTAGGTATGATTAGGTTATGTTGTTTACCTTTGTTAAGTAAAGACCGAGTTGTAGCCGAGTCCTTCACCCAGGAGGTATATTATATAGCCCTGCATTGAACCTCTTATGTGGGAGCTTTTTGAACCCTTTCCTCTCTTTTCCCCTTTTAATGCTTCTTGCATTTAATTGTGTTTTATCCTCATGTGTGCCTGCACTTGCTCCTCTACTAATTTCCAAATGATACTGAGTACATTAGATATTTGTTTTTCTATTCTTGAGATACTTTATTAAGGTGAATGTTCTTCCACTCCAACCAGGTTAATACAACAGGTGTAAAATCTCCATCTTTTTATGGTTGAATAGTATTCTATGGTACACATATACCACAGTTTATTAATACATTCATGAGTTGATGGGCACTTGGGTTGTTTCCATATCTTTGTGATTGTGGATTGATTTGCTATAAACATTGGAGTGCAAATGTCCTTATAATAAAATGATTTTTTTTTCTTTTGGATAGATGCCTAGTGATGGCTTGTGGGATCAAATGCAGATTGCTTTTTGAAGTTCTCCTTTTGCCTCTGCAGATCTCATAGGTCTTTTGTTAACAACCAGCTTTCCTGTCTGGTCATTTTAAAATAGGAACAGAGCATCAGAATAATCTTTTAAATAAAACATGTTTGTGTTTACAAACTTCATCTGTTACTTTTGAAATCTTTGAACATTTTCAGCATTTAATTTCAGTTTCAGACAGCAAACAGCACTTAAATCCCTCCTCTGCCCTTTTTAGCAAACACTCTCCTGGCAGTGAGCTGCTTTCCACAGCTATGATTTCATAAAAAAAAAAAAACAAAACAAAAAAAACACCTTTCTAAGATGCAGCTATGACCACTCACATGTTAACTGCAGAGCTCTTCAGTGGTGTCTTTAGCACTTCTCCATTTACATCTTCCTCTGAACATGTTCTCGTCTCCTGGCAACAAATATGCCATATGTCTGTGCCACAGACACAATATGCCACCTGTGTCTGTGCCATGACATCTTGCTGTGCCATAGTGAAAGGGCTTTAAATTCAAAAAAGATCGTGTTCAAAGACTAATCATTCCATTTACTAAGTGCGGGACCTTAGACAATGCTATTAAGTTCTCTGAGCCTCATAATTTTACCAACTCCAAAATGGGGAATAATAATATTGAACCTTAGGTGTTATTAAATTTTAATGAGATCACATTACATTGAACATTCATTCCTTATCTTGACATATATGGATTGTTTATAAATGCCCATTTTTTTCTCCATATGGGTAACTTCTATTCATCATTTAGGAATTTATGGTGGCTTCCCTCTTCCCCAAAGCAGCTTTCACTGCTTACAGCTGCCCAGCCAGGGTTATTGTAATTATAAGTCTTCACTAGTGGAGATGTATCTTACTTAACTTAAAATCCTGAGGGAATATCCCTGTTCCTGTTTGTCATTGAAATATTTATTGAAAAAATGAACATTAATTCTGTTGGCTGACCTATAGAATTAATTAAATAAGTTTATATATGTTGACTTAAAATCATAACCAAGTCTAATCAAATATAACCAGAAATCAAATACTCTCATCTAATCTCTCTGGCCTCGCATGTCAGTCTTAGTGATGGTTCATTTTCCAGACCATCTCCCAAGTTTAGAATAAATGGGAGGTTTCCTGCTTCATCAGAGGCACTATATAAATGATGGCACAAAGCCCTAGGGACAACTTCAGAGCTATTTATTTTCAGATTTAAATTACTACTGCTTTGGAATCTTCTTCTTATATTTGAATCAAATGGAATTAAAATACCTGCATAATTGGTTCCTATGGAATTCCTTGGATTTTAATAAACTGTTTTCTTTCTGGAATGTCATTCTTAATTTGTACATTCTGGAAACAGATCGATGATTCCACTGAAGTCCTCAACTTCGCATAGTAGCCTGACTCTGCCTAATTGCAGGCCGATGTCCTGGAGGGCATAACCAATCTATGTATATCAAAAACACTTCAACTTCAGTTGACAGAGCCAAAGTGATTATTATGCTATGCTATTACCTTAGCTGAGTTATTGGTTAAAAGAACATACTATAACTTTTCTTTCTGGACTAGCTATTGGTTAATAATTACCTAATCATTACATGAGATTTATGTACCATACTTCATTAAACATACTAATGCAAAGATACAAAACCTGAAACTCAGCTGCTGGCTTGGTGTAGAATGGTTCAGTTTCACATCCTAGAGCAGTCACTTATTACTTGTTTGACCTCTGTAAACTCATTTAATGTATCTTGTTCAATCTAACCCAACCGTTAATTCATAGTGAGTTTGAGACTCCTGTGGGGAGGGTGTCTCAGTTCCTTTCAGAGGATCTACAAGCAAAGTAAAAACCATATTTACACACCCATTGAAGTTATTTTCCATTTTCACTCTTAGTCTTTTGTAAGTATACACTGGAGTTTCCCAGAGGTTACATTTGAGCTTTAAGAAACAAAAACAAACAAAAAAATTTGAAGGCAAAGCATGTGAGAGAATCCAGCCATGTTCTATTAAGCCAAACATTAAGGAGATTTACTAAGAGCAAAATAATGGCACTATTCTCAATAACATTTGGTTATAAAACAGAAATTGTTATAAAACACTTTATAGAGGTTTGTGTTATTTTAAATGATAATAAGTAACTTTATTTTTTTCAGTTTTGGTTCATAACATATTAATCATATATAAATATAACCCACATAAAGAAACCTTTTAGGATCTTCAATAATTTTAAGAGTGTAAAGGAGTTCTGAGCTTTCACATGGCCCCAAACAGAATGATTATATTTACACTAAGGTTCCTGTGAAGATTACGGTATACAAAGTGCTTGGGGACTATCATACATATTGTAGTAACAGATAGTATTATTCTTCCAAATATTCACTTTGGAAAGGTCAAAGATTTTGACTCTCAGTGGAAACAATTTAAATCAATGTCATGGTTTCCTTCTGCCTCTGGAGATGTTTCAGATGTTAGTGGCAATGTGGGGAATAATACTCAGTTATCATTGTCATGTGTGTGTCCTGAGTTTCCATCGTTTCTTATAGCTCAAAGGCACCTGTTATTTCAAGCTACCCAAAGCAGAATGTGTTGTCATGATAGGTGTTTAAAACTTTAATTTAGCTTATTTCCAGTCAGGATTTTTTTGTTTTATTTTAGTTAACAGCCAATTATTTGTCCAGGCACTAGAAATACGAAATGAAAACTACAGTTCCTGTCCTTAAAGATCACGTGATCAGGCGGCGCCTGTGGCTCAGTGAGTAGGGCGCCGGCCCCATATGCCGAGGGTGGCGGGTTCAAACCCAGCCCCGGCCAAACTGCAACCAAAAAATAGCTGGGCGTTGTGGTGGGCGCCTGTAGTCCCAGCTACTCGGGAGGCTGAGGCAGGAGAATCCCGTAAGCCCAAGAGTTAAGAGGTTGCTGTGAGCTGTGTGAAGCCACGGCACTCTACCCGAGGGCGGTACAGTGAGACTCTGTCTCTACAAAAAAAAAAGATCATGTGATCAGACTTGGTGCCAGTAGCTCAGTGGGTAGGGCTCTAGCCACATACACCAAAGCTGGAAGGTACCAGCCAGGCCTGGGCCTGCTAAACAGCAATGACAACTGCAACCAAAAAATAGCTGGGCATTGTGGCAGATGCCTGTAGGGAAGGCTGAGGCAAGAGAATAGCTTTAAGGCCAAGAGTTTGAGGTTTCTGTGAGCTGTGACAACACGGCACTCTCCCAAGGGTGACATAATGAGACTCTGTCCCAAAAAGAAATGAAAAAAAACACATGATCTACTAAGGATCATGTACATATCCCTGCGTTATCTTAATGCAATATGATGAATAAATCAATGCAAGTTAGAGCAGCAGTAAGGTGGGAACACAGCAGGGGCTTGCCAGTGCCACAGTCCCGTGTGGAGTGTCAGGAAGACTTGGCAGAACAGGTGCTGTCCTAGTCTGGGTGACTACTTAGAGTTATCCAGATGAGGATGCGGACGTTAAAGGAAGAAAGACCTCGTGCAAATGGAGTAGAGCACTAAGCGTCACAAGGCACCAACTTCATACTAGATTTGTGAGCTCCTGCAAGAACAAGATATTTGGAATGACTAAAATGTAATGGGCGAGACTGCCAGTGGTAAAATAAATGATGGGAGACCTAGGATGGAAAGTGGAGAACTCTATAGGAACCTGCACTCAGTCTTATATGTAAAGGAACTTTATTAAAGGGCTTACGTAGAGGAGTAGAATGGCCATATTTATAATTTAGAAAAGTTAGTATATCCTCAAATGTTCTTTGAAAGTGTCTTGCATTGTGCCCTAAATTCCACCATTTTTGAAAGACCTGGCCTTAATTTTGATAAGTCCTATTAGAGATTGCATCTCATTTACCAGTTGTATCAATTAGTCTCTTAAAATATTAAAAACAATTAAACAAAAGCAGCAGTTAATTCTAGAAGCTTGGAGTTAGACAGGTAAAGTAACCAACTGACTCCTTCCCTTAGGAATCTCTATCACCAATACATTAGCAGCCACCCCGCCTCAGGTCTGCCAGATGGCTGCTACTAATCTAAGGGGAAAGTTTTTACACACATAAGCTAAAGTAGGAGTAGCATATTTTCCTCATGTAACTATTTCTTTTATTCCAAAGGAAAATAATTTCCAGAAGTCACCTTGCAGACTTGCTATATTCTTACCTCTAGAATAATCACATTTAGACAAATCATGATTTATGCTGTCCTGTCTGAACAGAGTAAGGATTCTGGTAATAAGAAAGAGGAAGGGGCAGATATTGGGTAAACATCAACACTCCCCGATGTGCTGGATTAACTCTAGAACAGACTCACAGCCAACCTGACCCAATGGCAACCTACCCCATTCTTTGCAAGGGCTTTTGATGCTTATTCCAAAATCCTGGTTGACTCACTTTTCTCCTGGAATGGCCCTGGACTTTCACTGTCTCTGTAATAGGATTACTACACTATTGATTCCCCCCAGCTCACAGTGCACTGCATGCACACCCCAGGCCTCACACCCAGCTGGCTCCCTCGCCAGCTCCCATCCCTGGTGTCTAGTTTCCCTGCCCGCAGTCTCTCTCCATCCAATCTTTGAATGCCTCCTTTTTTGACTTCTCCAAGTTTTTACTCAACCACAAAGACTGGCGCATACATTTTAGTGTGAGCTGTTTAACATATTTTACAATGTATGCATAAGACTTTCCAAAACCCTCTAGCAGTTTTTGTTGAAATTAATCTTTCCAGCCATGATTCCAGTCTGTTCCTCCTTTAAATAGCCAGGTTTGGGTTAGAATGAGAGCCTGACACTAACTTATGAACCTTGTTCTTTTATAGCATCCTGCAGTAGAAGAGTGTGTCTCTAAATATGTTCCCCAGACCAGAGTGTTACTTGGGAATGAGTAAGAAATGCAGACTCCTGGTTCCTAAGTTAGAAACCCCGGCAATCTGTGGTTTAATAATCCCTCATCCTTCCTGGCGATTCTGATACACATTCATGTTTGAGGACCCTAGCAATAAAAATGTCAAAAATCTGTAGTTAAACAGACATCGGTGGAAACAATAAACATTTCTGAGCCTTTGTTATAGTTAAGAAAAAAATAATAATTGATAATAAAATACTTACCTGACAAAGATTAAGTGGACAGCTCTATGTAAAGAACTGGGATTATTTTTTTTACTCTTTAGTAGCATAATTTTATCCTTATACTTTTATCCCCCTTACCTTTCAGTGTGTTATGTATAATTTATTTTTAGGATCAGAACTTTTTTTTTTTTTTTGTTGGGGATTCATTGAGGGTACAATAAGCCAGTTACACTGATTGCAATTGTTAGGTAAAGTCCCTCTTGCAATCGTGTCTTGCCCCCATAAAGTGTGACACACACTAAGGCCCCACCCCCCTCCCTCCGTCCCTCTTTCTGCTTCCCCCCCCATAACCTTAATTGTCATTAATTGTTCTCATATCAAGATTGAGTACATAGGATTCATGCTTCTCCATTCTTGTGATGCTTTACTAAGAATAATGTCTTCCACTTCCATCCAGGTTAATACGAAGGATGTAAAGTCTCCATTTTTTTAATGGCTGAATAGTATTCCATGGTATACATATACCACAGCTTGTTCATCCATTCCTGGGTTGGTGGGCATTTAGGCTGTTTCCACATTTTGGCGATTGTAAATTGAGCTGCAATAAACAGTCTAGTACAAGTGTCCTTATGATAAAAGCATTTTTTTCCTTCTGGGTAGATGCCCAGTAATGGGATTGCAGGATCGAATGGGAGGTCTAGGTTGAGTGCTTTGAGGTTTCTCCATACTTCCTTCCAGAAAGGTTGTACTAGTTTGCAGTCCCACCAGCAGTGTAAAAGTGTTCCCTTCTCTCCACATCCACACCAGCATCTGCAGTTTTGAGATTTTGTGATGTGGGCCATTCTCACTGGGGTTAGATGATATCTCAGGGTTGTTTTGATTTGCATTTCTCTAATATATAGAGATGATGAACATTTTTTCATGTGTTTGTTAGCCATTCGTCTGTCGTCTTTAGAGAAAGTTCTATTCATGTCTCTTGCCCATTGATATATGGGATTGTTGGCTTTTTTCATGTGGATTAATTTGAGTTCTCTATAGATTCTAGTTATCAAGCTTTTGGCTGATTGAAAATATGCAAATATCCTTTCCCATTGTGTAGGTTGTCTCTGTGCTTTGGTTACTGTCTCCTTAGCTGTACAGAAGCTTTTCAGTTTAATGAAGTCCCATGAACTTTTATGTTAATTCTAGCCACACATAATCCAATTACTCACAAGCAAAGATTTTAAGCCATACCCTTCCCTGGAAAAAATCGGTATGTGTGCAGTTACGCATTCCTTTCTTTTCCTGAAGTTTCAACTTCGTCCTCTGTCACCGGAATTTCAGCTCTTCACTCCCAGCCATTTGCCTTTAGTGTGCACTGTCTGTGCTCTGAGAAGATGGCTACACCTGATTCTCCAAGTCATTTTCTCTCGCTCTCCATTTTTCCCTCCGGTTTATCTGCTGATTAGGACTCATGCAGCTGGTGTTTCATTTCCTTAAAAGTCACTTTTCTTCAGGGTGGAAACAATGCCTGAATATTCTAAGCTTTATGGCTGTGGAGTTTAGTTGAGAAATATCACCGTCTGTTCATATCTTGCCTGAGTAATTCTTCTTTCCACTTGGCAGCAAATGGTCTGTATGACTGTGTGACTTCACTTCTTGGTGTACAACATCACAGCATAAAATGGGCATCATTTCTACACACATGTTTCTAAGTAATTCCTGGTTCTGACTCTTTGGAGCAGGATGTTGGCTCTCTTTAGCCTGGGCAATCGTGATTCTGTTTCTAAATGCTTCAGGGAAGAAAGACTGCCATATTCTTTCTCCCCTTAGAAAAGCCTATTTTAGCACCTGTAGTGTAAAAAGTGCCAGCATTTTCTAAGCCCCGATTGTATTTAGACACTGTGCTCAGGGATTTCAAAACATTGTCTTTATTCTTACAACAATCCTTCAAAACAGGTATTCTAGCCTAATCTACAGATGAAGAAATTAAGGTTCAGAGGGTGGAGCTGATTTTTCCAATGTCACACACCTACCCAAGGATTTATTACTACTTAAATCCTTTTGATTCCAATTTCTTTGTGACACGGTAAATAGGAAGGCAGATTATCAGGAATGCACGTGAACTCTTACATCCCGAAGATTCTGATAGCAATGGAATTTGCTGTTAAGTAATCTGATTATACACATGCATGTGTGTGGGTGCATGGGCGTGTATTTTATACACTAGATTTGCTGCCAGTTAGCTTTGAATTGCTAACTTTTAGCTTATGCCTCTGCTATATATCACAGAATTGATGTATGTCTAGTTAAAGGTGAGAGGAGAACAAGCATTTATTCATCTTTCACTGTTAACAGCTCAATAATTTATTAGTCATCCAGTAAATAGTAGGTGCCTACTGGGTAATGCATTATGCACTGGGAATAAACAGATAAAAAGGCAGTTCCTGCCTTTGTGAGTCTTTGACCTTCTCCATGTCTTAAATAAGTTATGTGTTTTACATTCAAGATCAGCATGCATTAGTTATTTCAGAGGTTAAGGAGGCATCTTAGTTCAGCCTGGACTCTGCCTTGTTAACTGGATGTATGTCTTTAAATGCTTTACCTTTCTGAATTTGTTTACGCATCTGTCAAATGTAGCCTGTAAGTAACCCTGCCAGCAACTTCTTAAAGTGAGGACCAAATTAGACAACATTTGTGAGGGCAACTAGCACTCTCCAAAGTATGATAAAATATTCAATCTTAATATATTATTGATAACATTGTACTATGACTACAATTATTATCACTGATATTTTTAAAAGAGCACGTGGCATGCAAGAACCTATTAACAGTAAATCTAATGAAAGTTAGCACTTTACCTTCTTTACTTAGAAACTAGGGGTAATTACAAGTAATGTTACTTCCAGTTCAAAATGCTTACAAGTTTCAATAATTCTCATCTATCTGTCGTCTTGAAGATGCTCCCATGGAAGCTAATTGGGAAGCTTTGCTTAAGATTGGAGAGGCGGCATGTGCTAGGAATCCTGCTGCCTGGCTATTTCCAAAGCCTGGCTCTATTTTTTGCTGAAAGACTCATAGCTAGGATAATTTTTTTTTTTTAAAGGAGAGCCTAGCAACATCTAATTTGTAAAATTGCTGTGATACTAACAAATACAAATATTTAAAATGGTTAATGAATTATAAAACATAAATGTCTTAGTTTATTTATTATACTTAGAATATTGTGGAATATAGTCATGGGAGATGCTGATTATGCATTTTTTTTGCAATTTTTAATCCATCCATAATTTCCCTCTGTTTCTAGGAAATTCAGATAGCTCTTCTTTCAATAAGTTAAAAAACCACACACACACATACACACACACTTGAAATACTTATTTCCTCCATGCAGAGAGATATTTGCTGTAGCCAAGAAAAATTAAAGATGCAACTTGTGGCATTTCTTGGGACCCCCCCTAAACTTCCAGAAAGTAGCTCTTTCTGCTTTTCTTTTGGTCCTCATTCTCCTCTGTGTAAGTTTCCATCTTATTATCGCCAAGACTTTATTCTGGTTATCACATACATACATAGCAGTTTTGCCGCTGAAATATGAACTCCTTGAGGGTTCCAGCTCTCACTCATCTCTTTATTCCTGAAGCATTTCATAGTTACTGGCTGGTGCAAGTCACTCACTAAATATCTGTTGCATACATTCATCGTTGTTTCTAAATATGCCAAGGAATTCTTTATTATACAAAGGGAATTGTACTGGGATTTCTTAAAATATTTTATTTCTAACTATACATAAATTATGACTCATAATATTTATTTAGATACATAAGGATTTCAGAATAAAGTTATAGATAGGTGCTTAATTTGATTTCAAGAAATATTTCCTATACTTCTATGTAAGAATTATTCGAAAATGTTTTAGAGTAGGACATCTTGGTATTTTTACTTCATAAAGCAAATTTCTATAAATACCTTTTTTTTTTATTTTTCAAGATTTTTTTGAGTGAAGGCTAATATTAAGTAGAAGTATCTTATTATCATTATTATTATTATTTTGAGACAGAGCCTCAAGCTGTCACCCTGGGTAGAGTGCCATGGCATCACAGCTCACAGCAACCTCCAACTCTTGGGCTCAAGCAACTCTCCTGCCTCCACCTCCCACGTAGCTGGGACTACAGGCACCCACGACAACGCCTGTCTAAATTTTGGTTGCAGTTGTCATTGTTGTTTGGTGGGCCCGGGCTGGATTCGAACCCGCCAGCTCAGGTGTATGCAGCTGGCGCCTTAGCTGCTTAAGCCACAGGCGCCGAGCCAAGTGAAAGTATCTCATAAAGCCTTTTTTGTTTGTCATATCTTAGTAAGGTTAATGGTTATCAATTCAGAAAATCACATCCATGCTGAAGAGAGCTAAGATTGTTTTCTTATAAAAACAGGAAAGTAGTAGAAATGTGTAAAAGTGAGAGTTCAATTGTCTGCAAACATCACGAGGGCAGGAAAATTAACTAGGGCTTAAACTTGTGTGGATATTGTAAATTACATATAAAGGTATGTGTGTGGCATATTGTAATACTGTCCTTAGCAATACCAGCATTTGACAACTGTTCTATTCCCCTTACAGCAGACAGCTTATCCCTGTTGTAATACATTAGCAGGGCCTAGGAAGGGTGTGGGTGCTGTGAATGCCTGACAGTGCCTCACTTTGGCTCTTTCCCATTCTTCCTAAGGTAATTTCCGTATTGGATCTTGTAGAGGAGAACGTATGAGAGAAGTTTTCAGAAGGTGTTATACATGATTCTAAAGAAAGGGAGCAGTGTGTTCACTGAGATGTGAAAAGAAAAGTCAGAGGACTCAGCTAAGGGAGGGTTCTTAAAGTTTACAAAAACATGAGAGTTTTTATTACAGAACTGTTTCGTACTTTGACGGTACTGGTTGTCACAGCAATCTAAGCATGTGACAAAACTTCATAGAATTAAAAATACACACAGGCACACAAATGCACACAAAGCTAGTGAAACCTGAAAAGTTGATGAATTGTATCAATGTCAATTTCTTGGCTGTAGTTAACATTGACGTTAACATTGGGAGAAAAAAATAACCACTGACTACATGTGTATAGAATCCCTCTCTATTATTTCTTACAAATGTATGAGAATAATTATCTGAATATAAGGTTTAAAAATAAATGAGAATTTTTGTAGAAAAGATGTGTGTAGGTACGGATTAGCCATTTTTGAAAAAAGAAGTGACATTTGTCAGACAAATATGGAGGGTATTTTTATGCCATCCATCAGTCTATCCACCCATCCATCCACCCATTATTTTTTTTCCTGTTTCTTTTATTCCTTGGTTCTATTGAGGTGTAATTGACAAATAGGAATTGTCTACTTTTAAGGTGCACAACATTATGTTTTGATATAAATATTCCTTTTGAAATCATCACCACAATCAAGTTAGTTAACATTCTGTCCCCTCACATAGTTATCTGTGAATATGTGTGTGTGTGGTGACAACACTTAAGTTCTACTCTTAGCACATTTCAAGCATATGATATAATATTGTTAGCTATAATCACCATGCTGTACATGTATCTCCAGAATTTATTCATCTTAAACAACTGAAACTTTGGTGCGTTTGACAAACATCTCTCATTTCTCCCCTCCCCTGCCTCTGGCAATCACTGTTCTATTATCTGTGCCTTTGAGTTTGACTATTTTAGATTGTACATACGTGAGATCATGCAGTATTTATCTTTCTGTGTCTAGCTTATTTTACTTGGCATAAAATCCTCCAGGTTCATCTGAAGACTTATCTATCGCAGACAGTTAGGTTGTTTCCATATCTTGACTGTTGTGGATAACGTGCAGGTATCTCTTTGAGATTCAGGTTTCATTTACTTTGAATATATCTCCAGAAGTGGAATTGCTGGAACACACAGTAATTCTATTTTTAATTTTTGGAGGAAACTCTATGTAGTTTTTTTTTTATTTTGAAATATTACAGGAGGACAAATATTTTTGGTTACATGGATCCCTTTTGTGTGCTTGAGTCAGGGTTATAAATGTGCCCTCACCCACACAGTATCCACTGCACCCACTAGGTGCGTTTTCACCCATGCCTCCAGTCCCCTTCCCCATGCTTTACTTTCCCCTGTATGTAAGATGCTTCCCACACTTCAGTGGTCAGCTCTTCTCTGACCACTGAAGTGTGGGAAGCATCTTATATACAGTGACCCAAACTGAGAGTGGGATGGAAGTGTACAGTAACAGGAGAGCTCTGCAGGAGGGAAATATGAGGAAAACTTTCTTGAAAGAGATAAACCTTGAAGAATTTCTCTTTCTAGGTAGGTGATCTACCACACCTACCTAGAAAAACCCAACCCTACCCCAGAAAAACCCAAAAAAGTCTTCTAAGAAGGAGTACTGAGTGTGAGCAGAGATAGGAAATCACAAAATAATATGACCTGTCACAACACTAGACATTTTTTTCTTTCCTGTTTTTTTTTGCTATTGCTGGGGGTGGGGGGGAGAATTGAAAACATGAAGTGAGAGAGGAAGTTAGACAAGAAGCAGGGACCAACCCTGGAGGGCATTGCACTGGCAGGTTACTAAGCAAATATTTCACTTTCTAGATAACAGAAGTGGGTATTTTTCAGGATGGTCAGATTTATTTCTGTGCCATTCAGGCAGTATCTTGGGGCTTTGATGGGAGGTTAGGGAGCAAGAAGACATGTAGCAAACTCATAAACACATTTGATTTAGAAGTTAAAGAAAATTGTTATTGAAGGAGCACATATTTATACATAGGGAGATAGGAACTGCTACAATGGCCTTAGCTTCTTCTGGTGTGTGACCAAAGAACTTAAAAATTAAAATGACCCATTCTTTAGTTATAGCTCAGAAGTTTCTCAATTGGTCACACTGTCATTATCCTATCCATTCAATCTTAAGATATGTGAAATGTCTTTGGTTCTTTATTTCCATGCCTCACACCCAGTAAGTGGTGAGGCTTTGCCATTGGTGTCAGAAATGAGCACATCCCTGCTTCAATATTGCATCGTGAGTCTCATCACCCTATTTTAGGCTCTGATTCTCTGGTCTGGATTTTTTGAGCAGTTTTCTAGTCAATTTTCTTGTCTCTAGTTTTGTTCCATGCTGGCAGATTGTACATGTGATAGTCAAAATCATCTGTTCAAAATATTGATGTGAACACATCAGTCATTCATTCTGATGTTTCTCTTGATCCTTAATGCTTATAGTATCAGTTTTATATTCAACACTCAATGAAGTGAAAGTACTGTGGAAAAAGTAAGATGCTTTGACCTCAACAGACAAGGGTTCAACTACTTATTGTAAATCTTTCCCGTAGTTCGGGTAGACCCAGGCCATGTCTACCTGAGGCCAAATAACACAGAAAGAAATGGAACATGTGATCTTTGTTTGAGAAGAAATTCCTAGGGAGTCTTGAACACTGATGTGACTCTTACCCCAATCTAGGTTGTAAAACAGAGAAACAGAGACCCTGGGCCCTCTGACCAGCGGACTCTCTTTTCAAGTGTTAAATGGATCAAAAAACTCAGATGTTCCACTCCAAAGACGAGGCATTCTTCTCTCCATCACCTCATAAGTAATATTTGCACCACTTGTTTGCTGGTTCTGCAGAAACTTGAACTAAGTCCTGGACATCGCTTTGACTAGTCTTTGACCTACGTCAGAATATGTAGTCTAGCCACATTCATGTAGTCAAGCAATTTAAATCTCTCAACTCCCCAGGTCCCTCTTAATTTAGTTTGAGTAGTTAATGTTTACTGAGAAGAATTATTGTGATGGTTAAATTATATAATACGGCCTCTTTTTCTGAACTTGGTAATCAACAAAAGTTGCTATCTTTTCCCTCCAGTTGGATGGTTGGGTTCCAATCCACTTCATTCCCCTTTGAGTAAGTCATCCACTCACTGAAGCCACATATGCTTACCAGTTCCAATCACGCCCTGCGTCCCTCTGCCTCCAGGCTTTTGCTCAGAATTTCTCTGCACACACTCTTAATCTTCAGTTAAGCTCCTTGGTCAGCTGGTGCAGCCCTACTCATCCTTCAGACACAGATTGGAGGCCCACTTTCCTAGGTTTCCCCTTCTTGCTGACTTGCTGTGCTCACCACTTCTATTCATTGTCCTGTCATGGTGTTTGTCACTGGTGTTTGTCCCCATCTGATATATAAGAACATTAAGTCAGAGATATTTACACAATATTGTGTGCTTTTTCAATAAACAAAAAACCAAAAAAACCCAACATCCATGTAAACAAATACACAAAAATGTGATTTAACTTCTTTTTCTACTAAGAGGGAAATTCTAGGAGTAATTATTGGACATACATGCTATGGAGTATTGGGCAGCTATCAACTGTCTTAAGTTAGATATATTCCCATCTTAGAAAGTGGTCAATTATTCAAAACCACATATCAATAATATCAATTACATGTGCATCTATATAGTATTTATCTATCATTCACCCATGACAATGATACAATTTTATCAATTTTTAGTAGTTGCCAAGAGAATTCATTAGCATACTGCATAGCTCTCTGCTGCTAGCCTGTTGGTTCCTTTATTTATTTTACTGATTCTGGTTAACCATTTTTTGCCTATTTCATGAAAAGACACTTTTATAAAATCTTGATCTATGGGGTCTATTCTACTTCTTTTCCCCCCAATGTTTTTTGAAGAACTTAATTCAGCAAACAAACTTCAAGAATAATGTGATATACATGAATGGACCACCTATCTAAACACACTCTTTGTGACATTTTGCCACAACCAAAACTGTCTTATGGAAGTGAAAAAAGCACACTGGAAAGTCATATGCAATATTATCCCATTTTGGTAAAAATAATCAGTCCAAGCCAAAACTCTAATAAGCCCCATATTTCTGTGTAATCACGTATGTTCATGGAAATGATCAAGAAGGCAATTTAAGATCTCGTTTAATTGGTAATCTCTTGGCACAACTAATAGAAGAAAACCTGGAGTGATGTGTAACTTCTACAAAGGAATATTTCATGCATTACAATCAATACATATTACTTTCTATTGTAAAAAAAAAAAAAAAAGAACAGAAAATAAGCAGAAATGCTCTTTTTCACACACGTTTCCATTTTCTAGCCCTCCGGATGAATTAGCTTTTTCCCAATCGATAAGAAGAGAGGTCACTGGCTAGACACGGTTCCTGGTGTTGGGGAGGTCTCAGCCCTAGAGATAAGTGTCAGAGTTTTCCTCTGTCCCCAGGGAGTCCCAAAGTGTGCCTTCACACATGCTTTTTTATTCTGATACTGATGTAGAACTTTGTCTCAGCATTTATTTTCTTCCTCAGTCTCAACACCGACCCTTTCACTTTAGCTTGAAATTCAGCCATGGGATGATGATTCTCAAATATGTTTCCTCTGCCTAAACACCCTGAGCTCCAGACCTCACTCGATGCCTGAATGATCGCTCCCGTTGGGTGCTTCATAGTAGCTCATATGTGTGAAGCTGGGTGGATGGAATGTCTGCTCTTTCTTCTGCGTCTTCTCTCTCTGATGCCTACTACCAAGAACCCAGCAGGCACCCCACCGGAGGTTTAAGAGTTATCCCCACATCTTTCCTCTCTTATAACCCGTTATATTCAATCCAGTCAGTTGCCTAGCCCTGTAGATTCTATTTAAGAACTCTTCTACACAGGGAGGATTATCTCTTACCTCTGGCCCTCTGTTATAGTAGCCTTCTAACTAATTCACTTTTCCCTCCCTGTCTCTCTCTCTTTTCTCTCTCTCTCTCTCACACACACACACACACACACACTAGCATACAAATGCACACACATGCACACACACATAAATTTTGCTATCCATCTGGCATAGGTTGACTTGCTCATAGCACAAATCAGATCACGTTCCTGGTTAATTTATTCAGGTATCTCATTGTTTCCTAATAAAAACTGAATTCCTGAACATGACATTTACAATCTTCATTATATGAACCAATCCTTATTTCCAGCCACCTCTCTTTAGCAGTCTCCATTTAATTTCCTGCAATTTCTGATTAAACATAGATGTTTCTTATTCCGTGCCCATTCTAATGCTGTTTTTTCCCCCCTCTAATAAATGTTCTATCCCTATGCCAGTTCCCTCGTCTGACACTTGACTTTTAACACACTTCATATGGCTCGTCTGCTACCTCTTTTGCATAATATTTCAGGGTCCCTTAGCACCCCAGGTAGAATCGACCTTGTTCCTCTACCATATCTGTGTATCTCTCAGTGCACCTACAATATTGGTTGAACAAATGTGTTTCTGCCTTTACCTTCTCCTAAGTGGTGTGTCCCTTATTTACCTAAGTGCGGTACCCATGATTTAATAAAAACTGTGTAGTAACATTTTGGAGATGATCAAATGAACAAAATTTACAAATACTTAATGAAATGGGCGGGATTCAATAGAAATGACTGGAGAGTGATAAAAAAATAGCTCGCGATTCTGAGGCAAGAGAGAAAACAGAATTTTTGACATTAAGAAAGACTTCATGTAGGACATGCCATCATTTCAGGTCTGTAGAGATTTAGAAACCTGGGATGAGGGGGGCATGAGTCCCAGATTATACTCTGACATGTTATCTTTTATTGCTATTATTTTTTGTAAATATTTGAGGATAAAAGTAATTTTCTGATGATTAACATTTCTGGTTATTTGAGGTTTTTTGTCTTTTTGTGCATTCACAGTTTTCCTGACCACTAGTTGTAAAATGTCTGCTGTCCTACTGCCTGAGATAATTTATGTTCTCTATTAGAAATTTATCCCCTAGCCTTTGCAACCTCTACAATTACTTTGCTAGTCTCTAAAATAGTAATTCCCATCTTTTCAATGATCATTTATCCCTTGATGATATTACTTTTTCCATAAATATTTAAAAAGGTAGGGAAAAAAGCAGCAATGCTCTTGGTCTTTTCTGTATTTTATCTTTCCACTGCACCCCTGAGAGTATTATGGGATGTTTGCCTGAGGATAAGCAAAAATTTGTCTATATATCAAAGACGTTGTGCCCTTTGAAATCCAATTATTAGTTTGATTATGAGAATGCTGATGACTTTTTAAAATTGATTTTTTCCTTATAAAACCTACAGAAACAGTAACTCTTTAGTGTGTACAAAGCATAACAACTTATAAAACATTTTGGTTTCCATTATTTCATTTAAGCCTCTCAGCAAACTAGAGAACAGTATTGACATTTTCTTTGTAGATATGAGGAGAAAAACTCACAAGTTTCTTAATCAAAGGTACAAAAGTGGTAAATGATAAGAATGGAACTTTAGAACTTTTTTATTTAGAATTTTCTTCAAAATGAAGCTGTCTTTATACTCCTCTTATTTCTCTTCTAAATATTTTTTGAATAGGTTATTACGTCTTGGCTGCTTGGGGACTAGTTCTAAAGACTAATGGAAAAACCCTATTTGCAAGATAGTTATACTGTGTGTGTATATCTCAGTCTTTTCAATTTAGTGCCAATTCAGATTATTTCCCTAGTGTTATGAAATAATAAAATATAACACAAAGCAATGGGACTTTTGATTAAAACAAAATTTGCCAATAGTTGCTTAACTCATGAGGGGGGGACAAAGTGTTGCCAACTAGATCAGGAAAACTGCATCTATCATAAATATTTATTAATATATTCATTAGTTTTTGCATTTATTCATTTACTCAGTAAAAAATTGCACAGAACTCAAAAGAAACAAGAACAAAACAAAAGAAAAAATGACTCTGAGCTGGATCTGCATTAGCCCTGACTGGTCTGCAGAAATAACTCAGTGATGGACTCTGTTTTCAGAGGTCGATTATATTTTGACAAGATGAAATTCATTTAGAACCTTATGTTATACAAGAATTACTATGTAGGAATGATTGTAGCAATATTTGAACATGTGATTCCCCCATGTCACAAAATTTAAGGTGTAAGAGAATGCCTAAGAAAAATTTCAGATGTTAGAATCAAGGTAATTTGTTGCTTCTTCTAGGGAATTAGCTTATTGTTCCACAATACATTGAATTTACCATTTTGTTTATTCTTCTTTCATTTGGTCACTTGTAATCTTAGAGCCAAATTACTTTGATCACTTGAAAGAATCAAGCAAAATATACATGGCTCATCTCTAGTAATTATGCATATTTATATAGTTCACTTTTGTGGGTATTAATTTTTCTCTTAGTATCATCTTATTTTTCAATTTTTATTTTGCTTCTAAGTTTAAATTTTCTTTTTTTACATCATATTTTATTGTACCCTTACCTTATTGGTAACGGGGAAGCTTATCTGTTACCAATATTTAAGTATACATATGCAAAACAGGAAAGGCAAAGGGCAGAGAAAAAGGAACCGGGTGGAAGAAAGGACAGAAAGAAGAGAGATTTGGAGGGCGCATGAGAAACTTTCAAAGTTATTAACAATTTAGCCAAAATTTGACCCAAAGTAGAAATTATCTGGGCAATGTTCCTAAGTGATATCCATCTGCTTTCTTCCTATACACTGTCCAGGTAACTAAATCATTGCCTTCTTTCCTGCAAGTCAGCCGATGCCACTGAAAGATGGCTCCGTTTAAATGTGAAGTTCATCCCCCTATTAGGTAAAATCTGCCCTGGACAAAACATTCATTTCCAAATTCAAAGCTTTGAGTTTTATTGAGAATCAAGAACACAGGGAAAAGCAAACAGCTTTCTCTTTTTTTGCTTGCCTTTGTGATGACAGCAGGCCCCCAACCCCGTCGTTAGAGTAAGAAGTGTTAATGAAATGTGGAGGAGAAGCAGGGAGCTTGCTATTTGGAGATGAAGACGGGCTTGCTGGGCATTTTCTCCATCAAATCTTCATTACCCACCACACTGTGTCGTTACTTACAAGCTTTAGCATCAACAAACCTCTCTGACATCCCTCTCTAGCCCCTCTTTCTCTATGAAAAACAAATGTTATTGATCATCAGTAGCCATATCCAAAGCTGGCAGGAAGGCCTGTGCTTATTAAGTTTCTTTATTAAAGTTGAATATGATCTGGAAAGAAGAGGAGATTCCCCCTGGATTTATGGTCATTTGTATTTTTCCCCTTGTAGTCCTCCATTTGTAACATTTCATTACACACTGTCTAATGGGGTTAGGGGATATTTTTCTTTGGTAAATGATTTTTGTCATGCTGCTTTTTCCCAGTCATTAAAAACTCAGTAGAAAGTCCACAGAGGAAGATTCAAAGTGCAGCTGTGGGTATCTGCAGGCTTAATATGTGGTCAATTATATTTGCTCTAATTTATAAGGTGATTTGAGACTGGGTTTTAGATCCAAAATATTTAACTAGGACATTCACTCTTTAGAGTCCTTGTATATTATCCATTATTTTCCTTTCAAATTTCTAAGCTTTCTTTTTTTTTTTTTCCCCTGCAGCTTTTAAAATTCAAGCCTTCTCTTGAATTTTAACAGAAACTTCCTAATAGATTTCTCAGCTTCCAGGCTTTCTTTCCCTTCTTCTCTGCTCACCCATCTTTTGGCTTTCTTCTGCAGCCCAGGTGATCCACCTAAAATGCAAATATGATGTTTCACCCCACTATGTACTTAACTTATCCAATGGTTTCTCATTACATTTAAACTGGAAGCCAAATTCATTGCTAAACACAAGATGCCTTTTCTGATTCCTCAAGTCTGTATTTAGCCAATGCTTTCTGTTTTGCCCATCTTTCAACTTCAGTACACTCCTTAGCACTGTCTTCAATGTTTGTAAGGCTGTGCCCATGACACCGCAGACACTGTAAACCTCACATATCTAACTAGCTTTCATCAATCTCTCAGGGCCACTTTTGTGGGCCAGTCCTTTCTGCTGTAGGTGTGTCTCCCACATGGGTCCCTCCAGTGCTCCTCTGCCAGGACTCTTAATGACACTCATTGTAAGGACTTGATTACTTGAGTTTCTAACCCTACTTCTGAGCTCTTTGAAGATAGATTCCCTGTCTTTCTTTTTTTTTTTTTTTTTTATTGTTGGGGATTCATTGAGGGTACAATAAGCCAGTTACACTGATTGCAATTGTTAGGTAAAGTCCCTCTTGCAATCATGTCTTGCCCCCATAAAGTGTGACACACACTAAGGCCCCACCCTCCTCCCTCCATCCCTCTTTCTGCTTCCCCCCCCATAAACTTAATTGTCATTAATTGTCCTCATATCAAGATTGAGTACATAGGATTCATGCTTCTCCATTCTTGTGATGCTTTACTAAGAATAATGTCTTCCACTTCCATCCAGGTTAATACGAAGGATGTAAAGTCTCCATTTTTTTTAATAGCTGAATAGTATTCCATGGTATACATATACCACAGCTTGTTAATCCATTCCTGGGTTGGTGGGCATTTAGGCTGTTTCCACATTTTGGCAATGGTAAATTGAGCTGCCATAAACAGTCTAGTACAAGTGTCCTTATGATAAAAGGATTTTTTTCCTTCTGGGTAGATGCCCAGTAATGGGATTGCAGGATCGAATGGGAGGTCTAGCTTGAGTGCTTTGAGGTTTCTCCATACTTCCTTCCAGAAAGGTTGTACTAGTTTGCAGTCCCACCAGCAGTGTAAAAGTGTTCCCTTCTCTCCACATCCACGCCAGCATCTGCAGTTTTGAGATTTTGTGATGTGGGCCATTCTCACTGGGGTTAGATGATATCTGAGGGTTGTTTTGATTTGCATTTCTCTAATATATAGAGATGATGAACATTTTTTCATATGTTTGTTAGCCATTCGTCTGTCATCTTTAGAGAAAGTTCTATTCATGTCTCTTGCCCATTGATATAAGGGATTGTTGGCTTTTTTCATGTGGATTAATTTGAGTTCTCTATAGATCCTGGTTATCAAGCTTTTGTCTGATTGAAAATATGCAAATATCCTTTCCCATTGTGTAGGTTGTCTCTTTGCTTTGGTTATTGTGTCCTTAGCTGTACAGAAGCTTTTCAGTTTAATGAAGTCCCATTTGTTTATTTTTGATGTTGTTGCAATTGCCATGGCAGTCTTCTTCATGAAGTCTTCCCCCAGGCCAATATCTTCCAGTGTTTTTCCTATGCTTTCTTTGAGGATTTTTATTGTTTCATGCCTTAAATTTAAGTCCTTTATCCATCTTGAATCAATTTTTGTGAGTGGGGAAAGGTGTGGGTCCAGTTTCAGTCTTTTACATGTAGACATCCAGTTCTCCCAACACCATTTATTGAATAGGGAGTCTTTCCCCCAAGGTATGTTCTTGTTTGGTTTATCAAAGATTAGGTGGTTGTAAGATGTTAGTTTCATTTCTTGGTGTTCAATTCGATTCCAAGTGTCTATGTCTCTGTTTTTGTGCCAGTACCATACTGTCTTGACCACTATGGCTTTGTAGTACAGACTAAAATCTGGTATACTGACGCCCCCAGCTTTATTTTTGTTACTAAGAACTGCCTTAGCTATACGGGGTTTTTTCCGGTTCCATACAAAACGCAGAATCATTTTTTCCAAATCTTGAAAGTACGATGTAGATACTTTGATAGGAATGGCATTGAATAGGTAGATAGCTTTGGGAAGTATAGACATTTTAACAATGTTGATTCTTCCCATCCATGAGCATGGTATGTTCTTCCATTTGTTAATATCCTCTGCTATTTCCTTTCTGAGGATTTCATAGTTTTCTTTATAGAGGTCCTTCACCTCCTTCGTTAGGTATATTCCTAGGTATTTCATTTTCTTTGAAACTATGGTGAAGGGAGTTGTGTCCTTAATTAGCTTCTCATCTTGACTGTTATTGGTGTATACAAAAGCTACTGACTTGTGGACATTGATTTTATATCCTGAAACATGACTGTATTTTTTGATGACTTCTAGGAGTCTTGTGGTTGAGTCTTTGGGGTTCTCTAAGTATAAGATCATGTCGTCAGCAAAGAGGGAGAGTTTGACCTCCTCTGCTCCCATTTGGATTCCCTTTATTTCCTTGTCTTGCCTAATTGTATTGGCTAGAACTTCCAGCACTACGTTGAATAGTAAAGGTGACAGAGGACAACCTTGTCTGGTTCCAGTTCTAAGAGGAAAAGCTTTCAGTTTTACTCCATTCAGTAAAATATTGGCTGTGGGTTTGTCATAGATAGCTTCAATCAGTTTTAGAAATGTGCCACCTATGCCTATACTCTTCAGAGTTCTAATTAGAAAAGGATGCTGGATTTTATCAAATGCTTTTTCTGCATCTATTGAGAGGATCATGTGATCTTTATTTTTGCCTCTGTTAATATGGTGGATAACGTTTATAGACTTGCGTATGTTAAACCAGCCTTGCATCCCTGGGATGAAGCCTACTTGATCATGATGAATGACTTTTTTGATGATAAGCTGTAGTCTATTGGCGAGGATTTTGTTGAGAATTTTTGCGTCTATGTTCATGAGTGAGATTGGTCTGAAATTCTCCTTTTTGTTTGGGTCTTTTCCTGGTTTTGGTATCAGGGTGATGTTTGCTTCATAGAATGTGTTGGGGAAGATTCCTTCTTCCTCAGTTTTTTGGAATAATTTCTGCAGTACAGGAATAAGCTCTTCCTTGAAGGTTTGATAGAATTCTGGAGTGAAGCCATCTGGACCAGGGCATTTTTTAGTTGGAAGCTTTTTTATTGTTTCTTTGATCTCAGTGCTTGAAATTGGTCTGTTCAGGAGGTCTATTTCTTCCTGGCTAAGTCTAGGGAGAGGGTGTGATTCCAAATATTGATCCATTTCCTTCACATTGTCAAATTTCTGGGCATAGAGTTTCTGGTAGTATTCAGAGATGATCTCTTGTATCTCTGTGGGATCAGTTGTTATTTCCCCTTTATCGTTTCTGATTGAGGTTATTAGAGATTTTACTTTTCTATTTCTAGTTAGTCTGGCTAATGGTTTATCTATTTTATTTATTTTTTCAAAAAACCAACTCCTTGTTTCATTAATTTTCTGAATGATTCTTTTGTTTTCAATTTCATTGATCTCTGATTTGATTTTGGATATTTCTTTTCTTCTACTGAGTTTAGGCTTAGATTGTTCTTCTTTTTCCAATTCCATAAGATCTCTTGTGAGATTGTTGATATGCTCTCTTTCTGTTTTTTGAATGTAGGCATCTAAAGCGATGAATTTTCCTCTCAAAACTGCTTTTGCAGTATCCCACAGGTTTTGGTAGCTTGTGTCTTCATTGTTGTTATGCTCAAGGAAGTTAATGATTTCCTGTTTTATTTCTTCCTTCACCCATCTGTTATTCAACAGAAGATTGTTTAATTTCCATGCCTTTGGGTGGGCTTGAGCATTTTTGTTAGAGTTGAGTTCCACCTTTAGTGCCTTATGGTCTGAAAAGATACAAGGTAAAATTTCAATTCTTCTGATTCTGTTGATATTTGTTTTGTGTCCCAGGATATGATCAATTTTGGAGAATGTTCCATGGGGTGATGAGAAGAATGTATATTCTTTATCTTTGGGGTGGAGTGTTCTATATGCATCTATCAAGCATAGTTGTTCTAGGGTCTCATTTAAATCTCTTACATCTTTGTTTAATTTCTGTTTAGAGGATCTGTCCAGCTCTGTAAGAGGTGTGTTAAAGTCCCCTGTTATGATGGTATTATCAGATATCATATTGCTCAGACTGAGTAAGGTCTGCTTCAAGAATCTGGGAGCATTTAAATTGGGTGCATAAATATTTAGAATTGAAATGTCTTCTTGTTGTAGTTTTCCCTTGACCAATATAAAGTGACCATCTTTGTCTTTTTTGACTTTAGTTGCTTTAAATCCACATGTATCTGAAAATAAGATTGCAACTCCTCTTTTCTTCTGAATTCCGTTTGCCTGAAAAATTGTCTTCCAACCCTTGACTCGGAGCTTTAATTTGTCTTTTGAGGCCAGGTGTGTTTCTTGCAGACAGCAAATGGATGGCTTGTGTTTTTTAATCCAGTCAGCCAATCTATGTCTCTTCAGTGGGGAATTCAAGCCATTAACATTTATTGAGATAATTGATAAGTGTGGTAGTATTCTATTCGTCTTATTTGGTGAGAGTCCATTGCTTAATTTTATCTTTTGCATCAGTGTGGAGGTTAGGTTTTGTCCTTTGATTTCTGAGTTCTTACTTTGCTGCTGATCCATTGTGGTGGTCAGTGTGCAGAACAGGTTGAAGTATTTCCTGTAGAGCTGGTCTTGTTGTGGCGAATTTCCTCAATGTTTGTATATCCGTAAATGATTTGATTTCTCCGTCAATTCTGAAGCTTAGCTTAGCAGGGTACAGAATTCTGGGCTGAAAATTGTTCTGTTTAAGTAGATTAAAGGTAGATGACCATTGTCTTCTTGCTTGGAAAGTTTCATTAGAGAAGTCTGCGGTCACTCTGATGGATTTGCCCCTGTAGGTCAACTGGCGCTTACTCCTGGCAGCTTGCAGAATCTTTTCTTTTGTCTTGACTTTGGACAGGTTCATCACAATGTGTCTTGGAGAAGCTCGGTTAGAGTTGAGGCGACCTGGGGTCCGATATCCCTCTGAAAGCAGTGTGTCAGACTCTTTGGTGATGTTTGGGAAATTTTCTTTTATAATATTCTCTAGTATGGCTTCCATTCCTCTGGGGCATTCTTCTTCCCCTTCTGGAATTCCTATAACTCGTATGTTGGAACGCTTCATAAAGTCCCATAATTCTGACAGTGAACGTTCTGCTTTCTCTCTCTTCTTTTCTGCCTCTTTTACTGTCTGAGTTATCTCAAGAACTTTGTCTTCTACCTCTGAAATTCTTTCTTCTGCATGGTCTAACCTGTTGCTGATACTTTCCATTGTATCTTTAAGTTCCCTAATTGACTGTTTCAGTTCCTTCAGGTCTGCTATATCCTTTTTATATTCTTCATATCGTTCATCTCTGATTTGATTCTGTTTTTGGATTTCCTTTTGGTTATTTTCCACTTTATTAGCAATTTCCTTCATTGTTTCCATCATTTCTTTCATTGTTTTCAACATGTGTATTCTAAATTCCCTTTCTGTCATTCCTAACATTTCTATACTGGTGGAATCATCTGCAGTAGCTACCTCATGGTCCCTTGGTGGGGTTGTTCTAGACTGGTTCTTCATGTTGCCTGGAGTTTTCTGCTGATTCTTCCTCATGAGTGATTTCTTTTATCTGTTTCCTTGCCCTAATTTTCCTTTCACTTCCTCTTGCTCTTTAAGTTCTTGTGCCTGTGGACTAAGGGTTATAGGACCAGAAGGGTGAGAAGGTTGAAGAGCAAAAAAAGGGGATGAAAGAAAGGAGGACCGAGTGATAAGAAAAAAAGAAAGATAGAGAAAGGAGAGGGGGTGGGTATAAGGAATATTGACAAAAAGAAGAGAGGCACAGAAAGAGGGAGACAGGGCAGTATAGGTGTACAGTAGGGTACTTTGACACAACCTTAAAAAACCCCCACCTTCTGGGGGTGCCCAGTTGCGTGGTTCTCTTGAGGTCAGCAGCTCTTTGCTAACCTGATCAGACACAGTACCCCACCTCCACCAAGTAGAGAGGAAAGACAAAAATGCTTTAAATCAAACCAAAAGAAGCAAACAGAAAACTTTACGGGGATAAAATTGGGTGAAAAACCAAATTATATCGGTAGAAACACTAGCAAAAATGAAGTTGAAGTTATTAAAAACGGCAGCAATGGGAAATTATAATTAAACTAGGAAAATTGAGAAAGAAAAAGGGATCTGTGTGGAAAAGATTGAAATTAAAAAAACAAAAGAACATCAGCAACGTCAAAATAAACAAACAAAAAAAACAACCAAACCAAAAAAAAAAGAAGAAAAAAATACACAACCAAAAACAAAGCAGTTTGTATATGTTATTGAATATTGTCTGGGCAACACGTGGTCTTCTGGGGTATGAGATGTTAGTCACAGTTCTGATACGACTGGAGGCTGCTGATTTCTCAAACCCCAGCAGGTAGACACCCTAAATCTCTCTTCAGCCTACTTAAAAGGCACTTTGAACTTGTAAACTTGCTGAGCAGAAGCTTTCCCAGCTTTCTCGCTGGAATCGCTGCTGAAGTGGCTATGCACTTACTCAGTGTGCCAAAACCGATCTCACTCTGCCCCTGAGGGTTAGGGCTGCAAGATGGCTCAGACCCCACCCTTAGGCTACTTGGTTGCTGGGTTACCAGCTCCCACCCGTTTCTAGCTCTGCGACCCTGAGGGCAGAGCTTGCCGGATCACTGACAATGGATCCGTGTGACCCACCGCCAAACACTATCAGCTCCGTCTGGCTCAGTGGCTCAGACTGGGGCCCTAGACAACGGCCAAAGTTCTCCGCACTCCCGCTCAGGCCTTCCCCAAGGCAGTTCAACTCAGTGCCAAGTCCAAGGACATCAAAACAGTTCACAGGTAAGGCCTTTCTGGTTTGCAGTCTCGCTGCTACTGAACTTACAGTTGTGGGCGGGTTTAGACGGATCGAACACACGCGACCACTTGCCGGCTTTCCACTGTTTTAGTCCTCCTCTTGGGGTCCAGAAGTCTCTCGCTGACTCCCTGTTTTCTCTCAATTTCCTGCAAACACCTTGGCTGCTGAAAAACAGAAGAAGATCCCAGGATATTCCGAGCTCGCAGGACTGAGGGTCCCGACTCCGCAGGAGCTCCCGCACCGCCACCGCCACCAGCGGAAACGGGGCAGATTCCCTGTCTTTCTAATTCCTCTGTCTGTAGTTTCTAGCTCTGCCTGGCAGAAAGCATTTTTTTTTTTTTTTTTTTTTTTTTTTGTAGAGACAGAGTCTCACTTTATGGCCCTCGGTAGAGTGCCGTGGCCTCACACAGCTCACAGCAACCTCCAGTTCCTGGGCTTAAGCTATTCTCTTGCCTCAGCCTCCCTAGTAGCTGGGACTACAGGTGCCTGCCACAACGCCGGCTATTTTTTGGTTGGAGTTTGGCCGGGGCCGGGTTTGAACCCACCACCCTCGGTATATGGGGCCGGTGCCTTACCGACTGAGCCACAGGTGCCGCCCCAGAAAGCAGATTTTTAATAAAACTCTCTTGAATGGGGTGGTGCCTGTGGCTCAAGGATTAGGGTGCTGGCCCCATATGCCAGAGGTGGCAGGTTTAAACCCCGCCCTGGCCAAAAACTGAAAAACAAAAACAAAAAAGCCCTCTTGAACGTTTGCAAGAAGGAATGAACACGTAAATACATGGAGTGAAATAAATTAAAGCAAATGCATAGAACTGAAAATATTTGTCTGTTAAATAATTTTCAGTCCCAGAAAGCAAGAATTATGATGTTAGAAAAACCATATCTGGATGACGAGTCATGTAGACCCATGGTTCTTAGAACATTAGATCCAGAAAGGTTCAAACAAATATAGTTCAACCCTTCACTGGATAGATTGAGAAGTGGAATTCTGAAGAGGCTGAGGAGCCTCCTGGGGTTTCAGAACTATCTTCTCAGAGCTACAGAACAGGATTTTTAAATACTGTTTATGTATGACTGTGGACAGCTAGTCACTTCATTTTTTTTTATCAGAATTTCAATAATTATATAGTATGTGCTATCTTCGTAAAAATATACATTACTCAGCAACCCACATGGTTAGAGGTAGGAGTTCTAAAAGAAGACTTTTCAAACCACAGGATTCTCCAAGTTCTCAAGTTTTACTGGAGAGAATTTCAACATTTCTCTGAAATATATTCTTGACTCATCATGAGTCAAGAATGCATTAACACCCCTTCAAAATGTAACCAAGAAAATGTGTTTCACCTGTAGGTGTATAGTCTATTTAAAAATGATTAAAACCTGAATATCACAGTTTCATCCTTATATTTATTTTTCCTTTTATTCTGAGTATATTCCAATTATGTACTTAGGGCTTTCCATCGAGTATCAGGAGATAGTTAAATTTCTCAACTCTAGGGGGCCATAGGAATAATTTTGACCAGAAATTCTTCAGGCTCATTAGTGGTAGTACTAGAGGCCCTATTGAACTTTTCAATATTTCTAATACTAGAATAGACATTGTGCATTACCCCTTAACAAAATTACATAGATTTCTTGAAATGTCAAGTTGGCTGAAATGATTACAACTGGAAAGAACATGCTGGCTATAGTTACATAGATTTTTTTGCCCAATAAAACATGGAAGTAGAAATTGTTATTTTATTTGGCAGACATTTTGTTTGACTACTTGGTAGACACTTGCTTTCTTTCTTTTTTTTTTTTTTATTGTTAAATCATAGCCGTGTACATTAGTGCAATCGCCTGTACCCATTCTAAGATGCACCATAGATGTGGCCCCACCCATTACCCTCCCTCCACCAAAACCTCCCCCCTCCCTTCCCCTTCCTTGGCCCTTTCCCCATAGTCTTGTGCTATAGTTGAGTTATAGTCTTCATGTGAAAGCTATAATTTAGCTTCATAGTAGGGCTGAGTACATTGGATACTTTTTCTTCCATTCCTGAGATACTTTGCTAAGAAGAATATGTTCCAGCTCCATCCATGTAAACATGAAAGAGGTAAAGTCTCCATCTTTCTTTAAGGCTGCATACACTTGCTTTCTTAAAGTCATATATATAAAAAAAAAAAAACCTCCATAAAACTAACAAAGGTTTCCTTGATTATAAGAAGGTTGATATTCTCTGGTAGAATATAATCCCCTCATTCCTAGATTTTATATTCTGGAAAAAAGACTATGAGGGGTCATGAGTAGAAGTTATTATTTCAGTACAGCTATATATATATATATATATTTTTAAGAACTGAACAATTGTGTGGTGAGTTGAGTCTTTCAGGGATTCTTGAGGTCATAAATTACTATGTCAACATACAAGTAGTTATCACAGTATTTGACTTGGGTAGAGGATCATAGGTCAGAAAAATTGATTAAAAGTTCTGGGTCCCCTTCTGATATTTGTACTTTCAATACCAACCATAGGTGATGAGAAATGAGAACTAGAAATGGGAGAATATCTAAGTTATATGACACCTCACAGGTGATTAGGAGCAGAGCCAAAGTCTGAGATGACTGGTTGCTCAATGCTTGGAAGGCAGCAGCTCTCTTTAATTCTTCAGTATATTGACACGATCTATCAATGTACTATTGAAATTTATAATTATCCCTAAACTGAGTTAATGAGAAGAGATATGATCACAGTGTTTTTAGCAGAAGTTGCGCTATTCAAGAAACACTGCTCAGCAAACACTAAGATGCTGTGTTTCTTCCACTTTTCAATTCCTGGTGCAGGGGAAATGCACATCTTTCAGAAATGTAGTTTCTAATTAAAGATGTTAGAAAGAAAAATAGCATTAGAACTGGAAATGTAACTGGTGTCTAATTTTTTTTTTTGCAGTTTTTGGCCAGGGCCGGGTTTGAACCCGCCACCTCTGGTATATGGGGCTGGTATCCTACTCCTTTGAGTCACAGGCACTGCTCAGTTGTGTCTAATTTTATTTCTTTTGCAAAAAAAAAAAAAAAAAAAAGTGTGACCTTGAATAAGTTGTTAAATGCATTACTGGGAGCCTGAAACCTTCTTTAAAATTGCCTTAGGACAAGGATGGAGCTAATTCCACTATAATTAGTGCTGATTATAATCTCTTAAAGGAAGCAGTCACAATATCTTGTTAGATACTTTTCTGGCTATTATTCAGCTGCATTTGCCCTTAAATGCTCCCAACTTAGTGGACAGTCCAAATATCCAAATTGTGTGAAAGTAAGTGATTTTCTTGAACCACAGAACATTTTATTTTTTTTTGGCTGGACTGAATTGTCAAGGCTTTTTAAAAGTTCTAACTCAGGTTATTTCCCTTTCTTCGGTGATTGATTGCTGATGGTTGGAAACAAAATTAGAAGGTGTCCCCCAACTGAGAAATGACTCATAAGAAAGGTTCAAAGTGTTCTTTTTTGAAAAGTTCTCAGATTAAGAAAGAGCTTTATTCCCTTAAAATATCTTGGAAGAAATGTCCAACCCACTTAGAATGATCTAATGTTAGAAATAGAAAGGGCCTTAGTTTCACTCTCTAAAGCATCTTTTTCAAGATGTAAAATTTGAGGTTCAGAAATACTTTCCTGACTGGGGAAGGGGCACCAGGTTGGGGCAAAAACTGATTTTTACAGTATGTGATACTCTCTATTAAAAATCATTTCTTACATTTGTATAGTATTTTAAAGTTTACAAATCACTTTGTTACATAATATTTAATTTCATAAGCATCATCCACCAGTAAGGAAGGTAAGACTATTATAAATGCCTTTCTCATATTATAAAGATTATAATTAGCTAAATAAAGAAAAGAATCAACTCTTTCTTCATCAGACTGGTATTATTTCTACTCACTAGTCTACCTTAAGCTTTTAGCTTTCATCATTAAATAAAGTACTGATGTCACAGTTATTTTCATCTACTTCTCATTTTAGCTTACTCCTTTTATCCAATAAATTATTACCACCAGCGAGAGTTAGATGCAGAAATTCCTTTCCAGGGGAATTTTCTGATGCTACAATAGTGAAATAAATTATTGTATGTCTTTGTATACTTCTCTCTATATTTGTTAGTTCAATGGTAGATAATAAGAAAGGAGGGCCGGGTCATCTATAGTTATGGAAGTCAAGAGTCTGACAAATATTAAAAGCTATTGGATTTTGCAAGAAAAAGAGTTTGACCCCACTCCAACTTAACCAAAACTTTTGTGAGTTTACCATATTAGAGCCACAGGAGATGGCAGTTGGGGTCACAGCCACCTTTCCATCTTGCTGAGAGATATTGGTAACCGGAGCACATAAAGATGGCTCCAAATTCTTTCTAAAATATTGCTAGAAAGGGATTCAAAATATAAATTATTAATTAACAACTTAAAATGAACAGTAAATCAGTAAATAGAACATGTAAAGTTACAACTAGCTTTAATTGGGTATGTATTAGAGAGCTCCACTCCGGGCTACAGCATATTATGTTGGATACTTAGCATGGCTCACTGACGTGGAATAAGGATGGCAAGTTGGCTGCGAAGAGACCTTCCAAGTTAGTCTGTCTAGCACAAACTCCAGCATGAGTTTATGGCTAAGGAAAAGGAAGGAGAAGAAGGAGCTACCACTGTAGTGAAGCCTCTCCCCCGCCCTCGCTACTTCTACATTAAAACTATGATGGATGAGCCGCGAGATAGAGAATCACACATTTATAGCCTTCAAGTCTAGAAAACTCAACTGTTTGTTCCATATGCTCAAGGTAATAGAGCAAGTAGGATCATCTCACAGGTCCCCAAAGATAGGCTATTAAGGAAGGACATCACTCCAAATCTTGTGCTGCAGAGTAAGGAGATGGTCCCCAAAGAATAACAATTAAGACAATATTTTATTGTGTAGTGCCTGTGGCTCAAGGAGTAGGGCACCAGCCCCATATACCAGAGGTGGCAGGTTCAATCAAACCTGGCCCAGGCAAAAAACAAAAAAAAACTGCAAAAAGAAAGAAAGACAGAAAGAAAACATTTTATTTACTTTCTTAGGCAATCTGTAGAACAACCACATGAAGCAATTAAGGGAAATATGACTTTAATTCACAAGTGAAGAACATGAGACTAAAGGATTTGCTCAGGGCTATCTGAGTGTCAATATGGCATTAGACCTGGGTACTTTGACTCATAATTTATGAGTTTTTCCACTACCTCAAAGATTACTCTCCTTGTGCTGGAAACTTAGCATCATAATTCATCTATTCATTATTGAGCCACTGTGGGTTGTGTACTGAGTCAGGTGCAGAGAAGTCTTCCACACTCAACACTGAGGAGGGTATCATGTTTGTGTTCTTCTGACATCTACAGAAGATAAAAGTTTCTGATAAAACTCTGTTTTCTTCTTATTATTTTCCCTTAATTCTCTGTAAGATATATAGTTATAAGTGGATTGAACTATTTCTGGGCCCAGGAGGACACATGAGAATCAGAGACATATATTGGGGTAGCAGTAGAAAGCTCAAATCTAGCCTGTTGTCCAAGAAGAAAATGAAGGTATACAACTTGGCCAAAACAGACTTTGATGTAAACTCTGTGGACTAAGAAAACAAACAAATAAAAAGTCAAAACCTACTGGGGTTAATGGAAGGAAAATTCATATTCCTCCTCACACATTTCAATATCAAATGAATTGGAGAAAGATTCATAATAGGTATTTATCCATTGTGATTATAAGAATAGCAATAAAAAAATCAGTAGTCATCACCCCTTATATTTTATAACCTTCAGAATCTTATAATGAGGTAGGGGACTTTGGTAGGCAGAATAACAGATTCCAACAGATATCCACATCCTAGTTCCAGGAATCTATGCATGTGTAACTTTCATGTCCAAAAGGATCTCACAGGAGAGATTAAGTTAAGGGTGTTGAGATGAGGAGATGTTCCTGGATAACTCTTGCAGGCCCAGTGAAATCACAAGTGTCTTTATAAGAGGGAGGAAAGATAGGTAACATCAAAAAGAGACCTGGTGATAAAATTGGAGCAATGCTCTTTGAAGATGAAGGAAGAGATCTAGAACCAAGGAATGTGGATATCCTCTAGACTTACAAAGTCAAGGCAATTGATCCTTTTGTAGAGATTGCAGGAAGAATACATCCCCAACGACACTTTGTGTTTTTTTTTTTTTTGTTGTTGTTGTTGTTGTTTTTTAATTAAATCATAGCTGTGTACATTAATGCGATCATGGGGCACCATCTACTGGTTTCATAGACCGTTTGACACATTTTCATCTCACTGGCATTTTCTTAGTTATTGTGTTAAGACATTTACGTTCTACATTTACTAAATTTCACATATACCCTTATAAGGTATACTGCAGATGTAATCCCACCAGTTGCCCTCCCTCCGCCCACCTCCCCCCTCCCTCCCCTCTCTTTCCTCCTTCCCCCTATTCTTGGGTTATAACTGGGTTATAGCTTTCATGCAAAAGCCATAAATTAGTTTCATAGTAGGGCTGAGTACATTGGATACTTTTTCTTCCATTCTTGAGATACTTTACTAAGAAGAATATGTTCCAGTTCCATCCATGTAAACATGAAAGAGGTAAAGTCTCCATCTTTCTTTAAGGCTGCATAATATTCCATGGTGTACATATACCACAATTTATTAATCCATTAGTGGATCGATGGGCACTTGGGCTTTTTCCATGACTTAGCAATTGTGAAGTGAGCTGCAATAAACATTCTGGTACAAATATCTTTTTTATGATGTGATTTTTGGTCTTATGGGTATATACCTAGTAGAGGAGTTATAAGATTGAATGGCAGGTCTAGTTTTAGATCTCTAAGTGTTCTCCAAACATCTTTCCAAAAGGAATGTATTAATTTGCATTAATTTCCCTTTTCTCCACATCCAGGCCAACATCTCTGGCCCAATGACACTTTGATCTTAGTCATCTGACTTCAAGAATGGTGAAAGAATATATGTGCTGCTTTAAGCCACTAAGTCTGGGGTAATTTGCTGTAACAATAATAGAAAACTAATATGAGACCATTTCGGAGTGGTAGTAAATCTTAAAGAAGAGTTAATGAAGGAACACAGAACTTAAGTAATTCCATTTCTCATACTTGTTAACTGGCAAACTAGCATTTTAATTTAATCCTTTACATTTTTTTTGTTAATATATCCCCATATACTTACAGAGTGCCTGAACAGTTCCCAGCACTGCTCCCTGGGCTTTTTACTTCAAGTCCAATGATGGCCTCTGAGATGGACAACAGATCCTGAGAGGCTCTTGAGTTATCATTTAAAATAAACTGGAGTGGGAGAACAGGAGTTCTAAGCTGGGAGGCCCTTTTGACACAGGAAGACTCAAGAGCCTGGGGCAGGAGTCTGTGGTAAAGACTAGCTGCTCAGTTCTGGGCATGGGCTTTATACAACAGCAGGCGGTGGCTTCAGACTTGCTTCTAGTCTCCTTGGCTAGGGATAGAGGGTTGGGGAGGAGGTACTCTGCCAGGAATGAAGGCAGTGCATGTAGATAGCACTTTCCTTGTGCTGTTTGTCTGGAGTTTGTATATGGTAGGTGGAGTATGGAAAGGGAAGAATCTAACAATGTGGCTCTGGAAAGAAATAACTTGTGCTTGGGCACAGTTAGGGGTGGAGACTCTGGGAGAACTCAGATGTTCTTCTGCTCTCCATTTCCATTCCCAACCCTTACAACCCACTCCACAGCTTCCAAGGAAAAAAGCACTTGGCACCTACAATTCAGAGGCTCTGCTTTCCGAACATTTTCTGCTGTGAAAGACAGGTGTGTACACTGTTGGAGATTGGAAACTATTTTACCTGGTAGGAGTTAACTGTGCTAACCCTCTTGGAACATTGTGTGCACTTTGCTTTTAATCTCAAAATAACTCTCTTCATGAGAGGTGATCATTTTATACTTTTTATTTGTATCTTTCATTGAAACATCATTATTCTTATTAAAGACCTTTGCAAAACCAAAATAGTATTTGTCATCATTATAATATTCCTAATAGTACCTAGTAATAGTGGGTAACATTTATCAGGTTCATATAATATGAATGTTGCTAAATTGCTGTATAAAATATATGTTAGCATTAAATCCTAAAGCTATTAAACAAATATTATCTTCATTTTGTTGGCAAGGAAACTGAGGCTCAGAAAGGAAAGATAACTCAGCCTATGACAACAAATCTCAGATGAAAAACTTTGCAACTGAGGTCTTCTAAGTCCCAAACAGTTTTCTTTAGCTGATGAATCATATCGTTACTTGAAGATGAAGATATCTTCCTTTACTTTGAAAGCTGAAGACATAGCATAATTCAAAGCCAGAAATAGATGCTTAAGAGTATTTATTGAATTGAATTTTCACTTTGAACCCAGGCAGTGAGTTTGTATCAAGTTATTCTGTATTGATCACAAAAGGCATCAAATCGCCAAGAAACACATGGTAAAAGTAAATACCATCACACTCAAAACTTGTTCATAAGGAATTGTAAATTGGTTGTGTCCTCTTGAGGGTTGTTCTGACATATAAATGCTGAAACATGAACACCAAAGTGTTGGGAAGCTCATGGATTGCCTTTGTTATCTCAGTTTAATAAGACAACTGGAGGAAAGCATTGTATATTTCCCTCAGGGTTGTGGTATTATCTGGACAGCCAGGTAGCCCCTTGGGTTCGCTGGTCTCCAGTGCAGGTGGAAGATAGTGGCCAGTAAAATCTCTAACCCCAAAGGGTTATTTTCTCCAGAGACTCGTGAATTATGTAAAGCAGGTGGTCAGTATTCAACTGAATGAAGAGGGACATTTCTGTATCAGAGGGAGAATGAGTCCTGCTCCAGGCATTAGTCCATCATCTTTCTTCTGACATCATCACATGACATCCAGTACACACTTCCTCACCCCTACCCAAATCCATCAAGAAAGGTTACCCAAACAACTTGGGCAAATACTCATGAGCAGAGAATTTACTGATGAACCGACTGATTGATTAATGAAGTTTCTGGCTCTGAGAATAACTTTTTGATCAATCAAAAACGAAAAGAAGCCATTGTGAAAATAAATCACTCAGTCATAACATACACAGGAAGGGGGATATTTACTTAATTTAGAATCAAGAGGTATGCTTAAAATTTTGTAGAAATAGAATTCTTTAAACTGTTTCAACAATACTATCAAAATCTATGATCTGAAAGTTTGTGTCCCTTCAAAATGCACATATTGAAATCCTAACCCCCCAAGGTGAGAATGTTAGGAGGTGGGGCATTTGGGAGGTGATTAGTTCCTAACAATAGAGCCCTCGTGAATGGAATTAGAGGCCTCAAAAAAGAGGACCATAGAGAGCGCCTTTACTCCTCTGCCATGTTAGGGCATACTGACAAGGTGGGTCTCTGAGCCTGAAACCAGGCCCTTAGCAAATACAGATTTTATTAGCAAATTGACCTTGGAGTTTCAACTGCCAGAATTGTAGAAATAAATTTCTGTTGTTTATAGGCCACCCAATTTCTGGGATTTTGTTATAGTAGCCAAAACAGACCTTTTCTTGATCCATTAAGAATACTATTTTTAGCAGGAGAAATTTATAAGCCATTAGCCGTAAAAGGCTACCTTTGCTTTATTGAAAACAAGTGATACAAGAAGAGACTAGCCACTCAGGAACTAGCTGCACGTCATACGCACCGGGGAGACTGTGAAGCACAGGCCCTTGCACACCATCCAAAACTTTCTTAATTTCCATTCAGGTGGGGCTGCGAAATTTTTTCTTGATGACCACAATGTTTAATCAGGTTAGGAAATGTTATGTTGCTGCCTTTATTTTCTATTCTTTTTAATTATGAAAAGCATCAAAAATTTAACCTTCTTAAGCATTTTCTTTTTTTCTCTTTTCTATTTTTATAGATTTTGGGGAACAAGTGTAGTTTTTGTTGCATGGATATATAGTGTAGTGAAGTCTCGGCTTTTAGTGTACCCATCACCTGAATAATGTACACTGAACCTAAAAGCCACTTTTTTGACCCTCAACCTCCTCACCCCCATATCTTTTGGTGTCTCCATTATCTATTATCCATGGTCTACCTCTGTATATTCACGGTTTGGCTCCCACTTACAAGTGAGAACATATGGAATTTGACTGTTTCTGAGATATTTTGCTATGGATAATGCCTCCAGTGCTATTCGGGTCACTGCAAAAGACACCATTGCATCTTTTTATGGCTGAATTATAGCATTCCATAGTAAGTGTGCATGCATACTTAAAACACAAACACATAGAAGAAGGGATACCATTTGATCTGAATCAACCAGATTAACTGTTATATAGTTATTTTTTTGTACAGCTGAGCTAGTAGAACATGACTAATGTGTCTCTCTTAAATATACATTTTTCCACTGAAGTTTCTGTGTTTTTATTTAGCCATATATATATAATACGTATATACATATATACATGTAAATTAACTAACTGTATAATATGTTTTAAGCTCCTACAGTATGCTCTATATACACACCAGTATAAAAACCATATTAGCAGTCTTCAATCCTGCTAATTCTCTACCAATGTGTGATATGGCTTAGGCTTTCCATCTTCAAGGCTCTCGCTTTCTTCTCTCTAAACTAGAGTGATCTTTGGAACTCACCTTTGACATTCCATGGCCTTTGATTTATTGTTCATTTTTTAAATGAAATTTCTTTTACTACCAACTCTGTGCAATGCCTGTCCAGGTTCCGTGGCTCCAGGCGTCAGCCTGGGACCTAGGACAGAGAGGACTGCTGCACCTCACTCTGAATGGTTATGGCTTATCATTTACATTCCCTCAGATATCACTTCCTACCTTGTATTTTGTTTGGTTTTATAAACATCTTTTCCATATTTCTGAAATACATGCCTGCCTTATTCATCTGAGAGACTCTTGACTCTATCACAGTATAGTGGGTGGGACTCAAGACCTTCTGTCCTCACAAGGTAGGAACTATTATTATGCTTAATTCATAGACAAGAAAACTAAGTAAGGTACAAAGAGGTTAAGAAATTGCCCAAAGTCATGCAACAATTAGGAGGCAGTAGCAGGTGCTAGTCTTGTAACCAAGACATGGTCCTGCCCCACCTGCATATACTTCTTGAGGGAAATGTATGAGCTAAACTTGCTCCAATCTCCTTTATTTCTTGGAAATTCATTTCCTCGTTCAGAAAGGAAGATAATAAGAAAACTCTGGCCATGTGTTGGATGAACCCACACAACTGATGGCTAAGGATTCACCCAGCAAAGGCAGAAAGAAAGGAAACCTCGGGTCAGGTTGCTGCCCTCACTTGCTTTCCTGGGTAGTTATACTGTGGATCCTAAATAAATCCAGAGAAGAATGTTTTGGGCAAAGTTAATAACCACAAATAAAGCCTTCCTTTTTTCTTAGCACTTCATTTTCAAGCCCTGTGTCTCAGTCAGTACTTAGAAAAACAAAGAAAGCAGACTCCATAGGCCTGGAGCTATTCTCCTGGGACACATCGAAAATTGAAAATGAAGTCAGCAGCCTCGGTGGAAATCGGTTTCATACTTGTTTCATAACAATTGCACCAGGTAGAGTATTGAAACACTAAGAGTCTCTGGGACCATTTTCAGAAACAATTTTGAAGTTCACTGTTTCAAGAAGTGGTTATGGTATTTTGGAGAAGTGGGTGGCAAACTTTTGTTCTAAAGGAACAGATAGTAATGTCTAGACTGTGTAAGCCAAGAGGCCAAATTGAGGACACCATGTGGGTACTGTGGCACGTTTGCTTGGGGTGCTCCACAGCAAGCGGGGTGGTGAGAGTGATATGGACCCAGCTGTTGGTAGACATTTCTCTGTAGGTTTTACTACTAGCCAGAAAGTCAAGGCCTAGAGCAAAGTTGAGGGAAGAAGCTGAGAGAAACCTCAGCTTTACTCCCACAGCTCAAAATGCTGGACCCCTGGAGCAGTGCCTGCGGGTTGTATGAAAACCAAGCACAGGCTGGACTTGGCCCATAGGCAACTCCTGTTTTAGAACTTGGCTGGGTAGTGCCATGATTACATTGAGAAAACACACTGAAGGGAATGGGAACCAGACAAAGATGTGCCAGCTTAGAAGTTGAGAAGACAGATCCGGGTACAGGTGGTTGAGTTCAGTCCAAAAGGCAGAAATTGAGAGGTGTAGACTGTGAAGTAATTGAGACCATGGATGCTGACAGGAAGGATGAGGGGAGTTTCAGAGGCAGGATTTCATAGTGACCCGGAGATCAGAAGCAGCTGTGGCTCACTGTAATACCCAATTACTTGCTTCCTCCTTTCCCATAAAATAACTATCCATTCCTGCTCATTGCCATGTGTCTTGTGGAACCTTTCTATGGGAATATGTTTCTGTCCCATTATCGGGTTTGGGCACAGGATTCTTTTGGACTAATGAAACCTAAGCATGTATGATATAGTGCTAGGCTAGAGCAGAATCCTTCTGAAGCATTTTATCCTCCTCTCAGTAATTCCCTTTTCCTTTCTTGCCAACTACACAACTGTACTCCTTCATTTCTGATGTGACCCCAAGCTGAGTCATTTAATCATCTGTCTGTGTATCAGCAGTCAACTATCCTTACCCATGAGGCAGACCTAGGGCAAAGGAGGTAGAGACAACCCAATCTTTGAGGGCCTTAAAGATTAAGAGAGAAGACATTCACTTAAGTGAAATTTCCCAAAGAGTGTGTTAGGTACTATATGTTACAGGAAAGATATAAAGATGGAGAGATCAATTAATTATGACTGGGAGGGAACATTGTGAAGTTTCTACGGAGAATACTGGACCTTGGTGGAATAAATGTGTCTAAATTAAGGGACTAGCTCATTGAACAGCATAAATTGTAAGAATTGGTCCAACCTCCTTAAACCCCTCTTTTTCCCCCTTAAATCCCTTTTGCCTAGTCAGTATTGGTGTAAGATCAGTCCTCAAAGTGTGGCTTATTTGCCGGGTGTGGTGGCTCACTCCTGTAATCCTAGCACTTGGGAGGCTGAGACAGGTAGATGACTTGAGCTCACAGGTTCAAGAACAGCCTGAGCCAGAGTGAGAACTCTTCTCTAAAAATAGTGGTATGTTGTGGTGGGTGCCTGTAGTCCATCAGCTACTCTGGATGCTGAGGCAAGAGTATTGCTTGAGTCCATGAGTTTGAGGTTGCTGTGAGCCATGACGCCAGGACACTCTACTGAGAGCAACAAAGTGAGACCCCGTCTCAAATAAATAAATAAATAAATAAATAAAAGTGTGGTTCATTCATTACCTGCATCAGAAGCAGCTTCATAACATAAGTTCTGCGTCCTTAGAATTCTGAATCAGAATTTCTAGATCTGAAGCCTGGGAATATAGAAAACTTACTGGCCCTCCAAACAGCTCTTCACACACTCAAGTTTGAGACCTAGAGATGCAGCACAGTTTGTCTCAAACCGGACTACAAACTAAATTAGTCAGGTAGGTTTTAAAACATAACAATTCTGGGCCTCACCCCAGAGATTCTAACTTGACTGATCTGATATGGTGCTGACACAGGAATGTTTGAGAAGTCCTCTAAATTTATTTTGATGCATAGTCAGTTTGAGATCCATTGGTTCAGAGAAAAAAAAATCAGTTCAGAGTTACAGTCTATGTCTCATGAGCAAGGCCCTACCCAGAGTGCTACAGTGGCTACAGTGATTAAGGTGACAGTGGTCTTTCTCAAAAGGAGCTGAAAATAATTGAAATCTGATAGAAGAAAGTGTCTGGCATGGAGTAGGTGTCCAAAGTCATATGAGGGGATGAATGAAGAGAAACATACGCAAAGAGGCTGGGAATTTCCCTTAAGCCCTCCAGGTCACTCAAAAGTACTCTAACTGGAGTTGAGGAACTACCATCCAAGACAGGGTGGGGGAGGAGAGGAGAAAGATACAGGGAGAGAGAGAAGGAAGAAGGCCTTTCTGCAGCTAGGACTCAAGTGGCTTTAGCTGAGGGCACAAGGGCTGTAGTGGCCAGAAACCAGGCAGGTCCTGATGAGACAGTCTGCCTCTAAGAAGACAAGGGCTCCATGCTCACAGCCTGGGAGGGACCAGAGCCTTTTGTGCTCTTGTTTCTGATACAGACCTTATCCTCAGAACACGTGTTATCTACCAGCTTTGTGTTTTGCTTATTGCATTTTCAGAATTGAATTTTTCAAGAGTGATTGCCACAATACAATTTTGTAAACTTGTAAAACTGAACATCTCTAATTAGATTGCTATAGCCCTTAGCCAAATTACTGCAAATGTCATCTCTCCACTCTCTTTTTGATTCAAAAATGTAGGGCAGTCAGCAACATACACAATTTAATCTTAACACAGGCAGACACTGCTCATGGTGACAGAAGGGTCTGTTTTCCATTAACCCAAAATTTGCTTAGTCAAGCAACTCCCTCATTACACAGCTTGCATCCAAAAGGATATTTCTGTCTTTTGAGCAAGCTGCTACTTTAGTAATTAGCTGTCTATAAAAATGTAAGTAATTACCTTATCTCAGGATGGTTGGTGAGCTGCTCACACTCAAGGGCCAGCCTTGACCACTTCGAGTCTCCTCTATAGGCACAGACCAGATTTCAGCGATTCTGCAACATTGAAACACTTAGCAGCAATGGCAGTTAACTTTCTGGCCTCATCATTGTTTTCTTCCATGAAAATCCATATTCATTTGATGAAAATATTCATCATGAATATTCCAATGTTTTCAACCTCAGGTGCAAACTCATTTTTTCTTTCTATCTCTATCTATCCATTTTCACAGATAGATTCATTAATTTTTCCAAGGGGAGGCTCATCCCTCCACCCCAGCTGAAACTAGTTTATATGCAAACAAAGTGTAGCAAAACAAAATGAACAATTAATCAAAGAAAACCCCAATAATTAGAATTCAATGAGTAGTCACCATATGTCAAGTGTTGTATTAGGCCCTTTAGACCTCATTTAGTTTGTTTACAGTTCAGAAAGGCGTTATTATTCCCAACTTATAGGTGAGAAAACCAAGTCAGTAGAAATAAATGACAATCTTCATGTTGCACAGGTGAGTCATGAAATGGCTAGTTGCACAGTTGTTTGATTCTATAGTTCTTTCTTGTAATAGTCTAACCGAGATTGCGGATAAATTTTTAACAATAGTTAGCTTTTCACGGTTGGAATCTTCACTCAGTCATGAGCAGTAGGCTCTCTAGCCATGTGCTCATTCCTATGTGCACTCATTTTGGAGCTGAAGCAGGTTTCTGAAGTTGGTTTTTCCCAGTTCCTGAGGTCGGTTACCTGTGGCTAATCATCTAAAACATAGCTTACTAAAATCCCTGATTTTTGCAAATCTACTCCAGATTCTTCATTGCTAAACTTGATCCACCAATGAGAAGCAGACCTCATCCCCTGCTCTCGTCAGAAGACTCCCTCCCCTCTGTCTTGATCTGAGAAACAGTGTAGATGATCATGCTTGCGGTGGGGAACAACATGCATATGAGATCTTCTCTTTCACAGAGTCAGCATCACTCTCATTGTTCATAGTCTGGCATGAACTGATTTTCCTGGTTTATTTCTCTCTTTTGTCTCATCTTTTCTTGTTTGCATTAGCTTTGTGTCTGACAAGTTCATTTCTATTTTTAACCTCATTTTATGCCTTAGTTCCCCTAAGATGACAGTGAGCTTCTTCCTATTATTTGATTTGAAAAATGAAATAATGCAAATAAATCTTTGATTTCTCAAATCCAGGATAATTATTTCATTTCATTTCTCTTTCTGGCTCTACTGTCTTCTGTTCATTTGAATTATCATCAGCTTAAGATCTTCCTCATACTATCTACTTTCAAGTTCAGAGCCAAATGGCGGTCTCAAAAACAATCTCTCTCTTTTTTCTTAATTCATGAAGAAGACTTTATTTCTTATAATTATGGAGGTTGAGAAGTTCAAGACCAAGGGACCACATCTAGTGAGGTCCTTCTTGCTGCCAGGGAAGCTCTGCAGAGCCCAAGGCAGTGCAGAGCATGTGGCTGGAGGACTGAGTACGCCAACTTGCTACACTCAATCCTGTCTCTCCTGATGACTTTTTCTTGTTTACCCTAGAAGTTCAACCAGAATACTGTCTTATGGATTCTTCTGTCTCTAAATACCTTTGAAGTTCTTATTTCCGTTCACATTGCTTCTTCCCTAGTTTCAGATGTTTGTCAGTTATCATACAGATTATGAAAGTACCCTCTAATTATTCTCTACATGCCCACCATGAAAACCCTATACTCTATTTTCCACTTTTCCACTGTATGATCCTCATAAAGATCTTGTCCCTCCATTTTAAAACCCAGATACCGATGCTTTCAAGACAAAATTATGGTATCTGTCTTATCTACAAATTTTATATAATTTAAAAAACCCAATTAAAAAGTTTATCCCAATTTAAGTCTATTTCAACTATTGTGCTATGGTTTCAAAATCCCCTCCAGAATCCATATTGAAACTTAATCCCCCATGTGGTAGTATTGAGAGGTAACTGGGCAGGGAGGGCTCTGTCCTCATGAATGTGTTAATCCGTTCATGGATCAAATGGATTGATGACTTCCCATGGGAATAGGAATGAGACTGTAGCTTTATAATAGGAGAGAGACTTGAGCTGGCGCACTCAGCTCCCTTGTTTTCTGATACACTTCTCCTTTTTGGAACTTTGTAGAGAGTCCTACCACCAGCAAGAAGGCCCTCTCTAGATGTGGCTCCACAGTGTTAGGCTTCTAAGCCTCTAAAATTGTAAGAAATAAATTATTTTCTTTATAAGTTATCCAGTTTTAGGTATTCTGTTATAGAAAAAAGGACTAAGACATCATCTTTTCAGTTGAAAATCCCCTATTTATTTTTTTTATTATTAAATCATAGCTGTCTACATTAATGCGATCATGGGGCACCATACACTGGTTTTACAGACCGTTTGACACATTTTCATCACACTGGTTACCATAGCCTTCCTAGCATTTTCTTAGTTATTGTGTTAAGACATTTATATTCTACATTTACTAAGTTTCACATGTACCCTTGTAAGATGCACTGCAGGTGTAATCCCACCAATCACCCTTCCTCCGCCCATCCTCCCCCCCCTTTCCCCCTTCCCCATAAAAAGCACCTATTTCTAAACACACCTTTATATCTTCTCTGAATTTTAGGCTCCTTGGCTAGGCAAGGTCTGTGTCTAGTTAACTTCTACACCCACAATTTCTATTCATACCACATTTCCAGTTACTTTTTGGATATTTAACAAATGATTGCTAAATGCACAGATAAATAACTCAATCAGTGGGGGCTGTAGGGATCAGCATCACCTTCTCCTTTTTCCCAGATGGGTTCAGAGTGTTTGGTCATGTCCCCATATGGGATTGTGAGTGATTTATTCAGGTAGACAGAAGGCCCGATGACTTCCTAGCTTCTTTTAGATAGATATAAGTCAAACTAATATCATCTGGCCCATATGCTGCAGAAAACTTCCATTCAAAGCATTTACTTGTTGTTCTCAAATTTGCATATGCCCTTACCTTGTGGGAAAGAAGATGATTTTGTAAAATTATTCTGAAATAGGTTTTTGGAACTGCGGTAGAGAGGGGACAAAAGCAAGGAGTGTAATTATGTTGATTTCTGACTGAGAGAAAATGACAATTTGGCTGTGGGTGGAGAGCAGGGTCAGTGAATGATCTTTCTCCTAACTCAAATCTCAGTGATCTCAGGACAGGACAAGGCAGTGTGAAGTCCTTGGAAGGACTGCTGAACATTGCCCTGTCCCAGGCATTGCTCTAGATTAGGAATAAAGTAACAATAAAGATGTGCTACCTAATTCTGGAGATTGTGGAGGGGACACACACTGGGCATCACAAGGCAGTGTGGAAAGTGCTCTGGAAGCACATCCGGGATTGAAGACCTTTCTCTGGAGACCCTGGGAGAGCTGTGCAGAGGTAACATTTCAGTTGTTTCTGAAAGGGTTCCAAGTAGACAGAGAGAACCATGTGTATAAAAGTCCAAGGATGTAAGGTAGCATGATCAGAGGATGACTCCAGAAGCAACAGTGAATGGAAGCCAGTGGGAGCACATGAGTGTTGGGGAGGAATTAGGCAGAGTCATTGCAGAGGGTGCAGGGAGCCCAGGAGGGTGGGAAAGAGGGATTTGACTTGGTCACTCCAGCATTCCACATCCAGGACTATCCCTGGGCTGAAGTTCATATTATTTAGGGTACTCTGTATGAGAAGTCTCTAAAGAATATTTTACATTCGTATCCTACAGTAATATGACATTAAGTGCGTGTCTATGAAAGTGAAGGGCTCTGAGTTTATGGTTCATTAGTGTAATGGAAAGTATATTTCACTGATATAAAGTGACCTAACTGCAAATAAGTTTCCGGGATAAGGGGAGACTTGTTTGGTTGGAAAGAAAATTGGCAGAACAATGAAACAAATAGAAATACAGTTCAGATGAGCAGAGCTGGCCTGCATAAAGATGTCCCCTGTCTGCCTCTGGAAAGCTGTCCTCTGTCACTTCAGACAGGACCAACAGACTGTGCTTTTTGACAATCCTGTTATCATCTTGCCATTTTGCCTCCTGCTGCTTCTGAAAAGTACCAATCCACTGAGGCAGGGAGGTAAGAAAGCCAGAAGGGGAAGAGGGGAGAAGGGACTTGATTTTTTTAAATTTGCAGATATCCTATGTTTAAATAAGCATCATTAACATTTCAGCCTCTTGTTCTGTGGAGGAAAATGTCATCAGAACTCAAACATTCCATTGCTCCTCTCCTTAATAGGGTCAGAAATAATTAATCTGTATATATGATTTCTTTCTCTTTCAAAGTATTGCTGGAAAGAAAATGTGGGGGAGAACTGCCTATTTCTTCCAAGACTTTCTGCGTGTCGCGCGTTTTACACCAGCCAGCTAGCTTGCGTTTCTGAGCATTTCCCTACACCTTTTGCCTGCCTGCTATTTGTGGAATGTTAAACTGTCTCTAACAGTATAGCACAACACATGTAAAGAACCCGAAAAGATGGATAATTCCCTCCATTTCAGATGAGGTCATTTGTCTGAGTCCTCACAACTCATAAGTGTCACAGCTTTCATGTGAAACCCAGTTGCACCAACCACCAAAACTCAGTCATTTCCCAGTAGGATTTTAATTTCTTAAGGGCTCCACAGTTCTTCAAAGTACTTGGAGGCATCAGAGCATTGCTGAGATACCAAAAGACATATTTGTTTTGTTGTTTGTTGGTTTTGCAGTTTTGGCCAGGGCCAGGCTTGAACCCGTCACCCCCAGTATATGGGGCCAATGCCCTACTTCTTGATCCACGGACACCACCCCAAACCTATTTGTTTTAAACTAATGGAGTCCTGGCAGAACTTAGGATTTTTGCCTGCTGTTGCTCCTTAGAAATTCTAAGAATGAGCACAGATACTTTCTCAGGTTTCTGTCCTGCATGTTACTAATTGCAACCCCATCTCCTGCACAAAAATAGTCCCACTGCAAATTTGGCATGAGGATGTGATTTGTTGCATGACAGCATTGTGTCCCAACTACTCAAAGTCATGTACCTCTTATGCTAATCAGACTGAACTCCTAGATATTCCTGTCATGAGTTCCTTGAGCTCTTGCCCAGGAGACATTATTCTTTCTATTCTGACTAATGGAATGGTTTGCCACATTATTACTTGTTCAAATGCCATTTCACGTTCAGAGCTACCCTTGGCACTTGCCTGCAACTCTGTCTTCAAGTTTGAGCAAGGTCTTCCTTGCATCACCTTATTTAAATGTATACCCTCTTAGCTTCTGTAATTGACTATGTCCTCTTCAAGGATATAATCAGTGTCTGGTTAATCTTTATATCTCTCACAGCACAGAGCACAGTTCTGAATGTATTTCCTATAATGACTAGAATGAATGGATGGATACGTTTAGGTATAATGATCTCTGACAAACCTTATTGCTGCTATAACATCTCCATACTGGGAGAAGTCAATTAGAGACAGCTAGCAATTTTATGAAATCTTTTCAACTATAGGCTCATTCTCAAACAGCTCTAAAAGTGCTTTATGTATCTCAGTGATAGGAAGAGAAGCAGTCTCTGATGGTGAGATTTATCCATATAGGTAGATGATTTCATATGTCTTTTCTTCAAATAACTGGCAGATATGATTACCTAATATTTTTTTCATTCTTGTGATACTTTATTAAGAAAAGTGTGTTTCAACTCCATCCAGGTTAATACCAAAGGTGTGAAGTCACCATCTTTTTAATATCTGAATAGTACTGTATGGCATACATATACCATAGTTTGTTAATCTATTCCTGAGATGATGGGCATTTAGGTTGTTTCCACTTCTTGGTGCTAGTAAATTGAGCTATTCTAGTTCAAATGTCTTTATGACAAAATGTTTTTTTTTTTCTTCTGGATAGACGTCTAGTAGCGGGAAGTCTAATTTGAATTTTTTGAGGAGTCTCCATACTTCTTTTTAAAGAGGCTATATTAGTTTTCAGTTACACCAACAGTGTAAAAGTGTTCCTCTCTCTCCACAGCCCTGGCAGCATCTGCAACTCTGGGACTTTTGTGATGTGGGCTATTCTTACTGGGGTTAAGCGATATCTCAGGGTGGTTTTGATTTGCATTTCTCTCGTGATTAGGGAAGATGAGCATTTTTTCATATGTTTGTTAGTCATTTATCTGTCTTCCTCAGAGAAAGTTCTGTTCATATTTTTTGCCCAGTGATAGATGGAATTGTTTTGTTTTTGTTGATTAATTTGTTTTTCTTTCTTTTTTTTTTTTATTGTTGGGGATTCATTAAGGGTACAATAAGCCAGGTTACACTGATTGCAATTGTTAGGTAAAGTCCCTCTTGCAATCATGTCTTGCCCCCATTTTTTAAAGAAGGGAAAACTGACTTGTTTAGCATGAAGAAGTTAAAATTAAGGGAGTGAGATTTATTGAAATTTCTGTGCTATGGTCTTTACACATTGAAATCAGTGTCCTTCCTGGGATCAATATTCTTCCATACTGACAAAGATAATTAAATGCCTTGTGGAAATCATCATGTAAGACCAAAGAAAGAAACCATCTGAATTCAGGGGTTAAAGATTTGAAAAGTGGAGAAAGAGTCAGGTTTCATCTAACATAAGAGTTATTGGAAAAAAATTAAGTCCATCTCCATAGTTTTTAAATCTCTCTCTCTCTTTTCTTCTCTCTTTCTCCCTCTGTCTCTCTCTCCCCTCTCCCCGTGTCTGGTTAAAAAAGAAAATATGAAAAACAGTGACTCTTAGCACTAATATGGAGAAGGAATTTGACAACATTCCTCAGGACGTGTCTATTGACTAGAGACACACAGTAGCTTCAAAGATGCTTAAACATTTATACAGTAAAGGCAGAAAATGGACACTTGGCATTGTAGAGAAATTCTTTTAAGGAAATGCTACAGGACTATCTTCAAATAGGACAAATTGGAGGAAGATATACATCGTTCATTTATGGAAGGAATGCATAAAATAAAATTGAATGGGGGAATTTTACATATGAAATTGCATTTATAGAAGTAGAGAGAGTAGGGCGCTAGTCCCATATGCAGGAGGTGGCGGGTTCAAACCTAGGCCCGGCCAAAACCCCGCAAAAACAAACAAACAAAAGGTAGAGAGAGTAGGAAGAGTAAAGTGCTTTAAGCTACCCAACGTAAAATTGAAAATGATAATGAGGAATCTGACAGTCAACTTATGAAAAATTTTTTATAAACACTTTAAACGCTTAGGCTAATTGGTAAAGCTTACAATATTTTCCCAAAGATAAAAAGACACACACAGGGAGATTTAATCGTTATATACCTTAATCTCTGCCATGTAAATACATCCAGGCTTTATCCATGTAGTTTACAGAGAATAGACTTAGGATCCATGAGTAGATGTTACCTTGACTATATCCCTGCATGCAGAAATCAACTAATAAAATCTGCAAACATTTCCCAAAGCACCAAAGACTAATATGGTAGAATGAGCAACCTAATGGAAAGAGGCAAGTTCATAAGCTAACACATAGCAAGTTCAGCAACTATGCTGTGTGTTATATTGCATATGGTCCTATGAACAATTACATCAAGAAAACCTCCAGGAAGAGACCTATATGTATTTTCAGGGTTTGGGATATTTTTTAATTTTCAAAATTTTAAGGGGGTACAAATGTTTTAGGTTAAATCGGTCAATTTTGTAATGCTTGAGTCCCAGCTTAGAGGTATCTTCATTATGGAAATAGTGTTCACTGTACCCATTAGGTAGGTTTTTGTCCTTCCCTTCCTTATCGTCCTCTCCCCTGGAAGATTTCCACAGAGTTTTACTTCCCTACGTACATAAATATGTTCATCAGTTAGTTCCAATTTAATAGTGAGTATATGTGGTGTTTGCTTCTCCATTCTTTACATACTTTATTTAGGATAATGGTCTCCAGTTCCATCCAGATTGTTGCAAAGGGTATTAATTAATCCTTTTTTATGCCTAATCAGTACTCTATGGTATACATAAAGCCATGTTGGTGGGACTACCAATTAATACAACCCTTGTAGAAAACAGTATGATGATTCCTAAAGAACTGAAACCCTACCGTTTGATCTAGCAATCCAATTATTGGGTGTCTATCCAAAGGAAAAGAAGACTTTTCATCAAGAAGAAATCTGCACTTGAATATTTATTGCATCACAATTCACAATTGCAGAGATGGGGAATCAAATCAAGGACCCATGGATTTATGAGTGAATCAATTTCGGATTCTTTTGTGTATATCACAAAGTTGAAATATTCTTGTGGATAAGAACAACAAGAAAGTAAGGACTCATCTGGTTTACAAAAGGACAATAAGTTAATACCCTCCATGTGACTGGACAGTCAGGTAAGCCCTTGAAGATGAAGAAATGAAGCCTTGTATGTACGGCAGCTGGAGAGAAGGTCTGAGAGGGACCAGGGACCCTGCACATAGTGTAACTGTTTTCCTAGTTCATGCATGAAGTCTCATGGAATAGCTTGTGAGGGAGAAAGAGCACATTCATGAATATCTTGTTCTCTAGTAGAGGTTCTGTATGAGTTTTCTGGAATGACCATAACAAAGAGTCACAAACTGGCTGGTATAAACAATGGAAATATGCTGTCTCACAGTTGTGAAGGCTAGAAGATGGCAGGATTGTTTATTCTGAAAGACATGAGATTGACTCTTCCACATCTCTTCCCCAGCTTGTGGTGCTTGTTGGCAATCTTTGGCATTCCTTGGCTTGTAGACACATCCCTGATCTTTGCCTTCTGTGTGCATGTCTCCAAATTCCTCCTTTGTATAATAATATAATGAATTGAGGTCCACTCTAATGACTTAATTTTAACTTGGTTACCTATGTAAGATTCTTTCCAAATAATATTACATTCTAAAGTACTATGTGTTAGGACTTCGATATATCTTTTTAGGGTGACACAATTCAACCCATAGCAGGCACCTTATCAATACTAAGGCATTAGTAGAATGCAGTAAAATTTTTGTGAAAATGCAGGGAGCTCCTAAAAAATAAAACTTACAACAGAGATAGTAAACTAGCAAATGTGAGTTTGAAAATGGCTCATTTACCATTTAAAGAGAATCTAATGTAGAGATTTTAAAATATCTTTTAAGATCAATAATGCATTTTTTCTCACTGTTTTCACATAAATTTATCTTGTGGAATTTTTTTTTTTTTTATGAGTTGAGTTCTGTTTAGCTAGTGTCACAAAGAGACTTTGGATAGGAAATAGTAATTGAAACATCTACATTCAAAGTTTTCCTATGAAAACGGACTTTATCTCCTAAATGTTCATCCTGTCAGAAACTCATCCATCAGAGTTTGGTATGGTAGACTGTGTCCTGGAGTGGAAGTGAAAAGTTTTGGATTTTAGTGCCAATGCTGACACTGGTTGTGTGTCCTTTCATGCAAACTGCTAGATAATTCTAGGCCACAATGTTTTACTGAAATGGGGGAGTGTTGTTTTGTATTATGTATGTAATATTCTAGGAGTCTTTATTAGTCTCTGTTCTACTTCTGATATTATCCCATTCATGAAAACAAATTAAATTAAAGATCTGGTGGGATTTTAAATACCAAGAGATTATTGTAGTCATCAGTGTCAATGGAAGAAGAAATGTGAGGGAAATGAAGTAAAACAAGCTGGTTTGATTTATAAAGAAACTTTTGATCATTGTAATAATTAAATACAATGGGAAATTTCAAGTAACCTCTACTAGAGCTCATAAGAAGAAAATAGATTGTTATTTCTCAATCTAAAACAAGCCACTGCATTTTGAACTGAGTTACTCTAGTGTTTATTAAGTCAGCTTAGTGTATCATGGCCAGAAATAAGAAAAAAATATATGATAGGATAAGGTAGAGCAGAATAAAATAGAAAATCAATGTGAAGTTTTTTTAATATTAATGTGTATATACTTGAGCACTAGGCTGGAATGTATAGAGACTTTCTAGTAGACATCTCAACCAGAAGTTTAAGAGCTGATGACTGTGTTAACCATCATCTGTTGTTTTTTCACAGGTTTGAAATCACTGATAGGTTAAGGGATCTACAAAACTATTCTCTTTGTTGTTTTCATTTTATTCTTTAAAGTAATTTATGGCTGATATAAACAGAAAAATATAAATGTTTTATAGAAAAAATGCAATTGGGATAGGACAAAAAACATGTTAGAAAATATAATCATTTGGGGTGGCGCCTGTGGCTCAAGGAGTAGGGCACCGGTCCCATATGCTGGAGGTGCCAGGTTCAAACCCAGCCCCGGCCAAAAACCACAAAAAAAAAAAAAAAAAAAAAGAAAATATAGTCATTTGAAGTAAGCCCAGTTCTCCAAATCTAGGTGAAGTTAACACAAGGCTACTGAAAAATTTTAGTAAGAGATTTAAGTTAACATAACAGAAGTCTTTTCAAACAGAAAATTTAAACCTTGAGAAAAGAGGGACAATAGAATAATGAATGCCTAAGTGCTTGAAGATTACATGTCTTCAAAGATTAACAACCCATGGTCCATCTTCCCTTATCGCTACACCCCTTGCCAACTTCTTACTTTTCCCCCAAATATTTTGAAGAAAATTCCTGATGTGCTCACTAAACATTTAAACATTAACTATTACTGGTAGTAAGTACTCTGTGGTGTTCAGATATTCAGTAAACTTTTAAAATCTTATGGACCATAAGGAGATACCACTTCATACGTATTATCATAGAATGACTATAATGAAAACAAAAGTGCTCCCACCAATTACCCTCCCTCCGCCCCTTGGTGGGGCCATACCTACAGTGCGTCTTACAAGGGTACATGTGAAACTTACTAAATGTAGAATATAAATGTCTTAACACAATAACTAAGAAAATGCCAGGAAGGCTATGTTAACCAGTGTGATGAAATATGTCAAATGATATATAAAACCAGTGTATGGTGCCCCATAATTGCATTAATGTACACAGCTATGATTTAATAATAAATAAATAAATTTTAAAAAAGAAATAAAGATTTCTGGAGCTTAGGAAAGAAATAAAAATGAAAAATAAATTAAAAGGAAGTGCTGGCAGGAATGTTGAAAAATTGAAACTCTCATCCATTGTTGGTGAGAGTGTAAAATTGTGTAGTCATTTTGGCAAATAGGTTTGCAGTTCCTCAGATTGCCAAATGGTTACAATGCTATAACCCTGTCTCTGGTTACCTGCTGCAGAGAAATGGACACACTAAAACTTGTGTCTCCACGTTTGTTGTAGTGTTACTCATAATAATCTAAGGGTAGAAACAATCAAAATATCCATCAACTAAGGAATGGATAAATATAATGTGGTATGTCTGTACATCTGTGTGATGGGTTAGTTATTCAGCAAAGAAAAGGAATGAAGTACGTATGTCCCCTATAACATTGGGAAGCCTTGAAACCTTTATGCCATGGAGAGAAGCATATCACAAAAGGCTACACATTCTATCACTCCATTTATATGAAATGTGCAGATAAGGCAATTCTGCCAAGATATAAAGTAGATTAGTGATTGTCAGAGGATGAGGTGAGAAAATGGAGACAAATAAGAAGTGACTATTAATGGCTATAGGCTTTCCTTTGGGGGTGATGAAATATTCTAAAATTGATTGTAGTGATGGCCGCACAACCCTGTAAATATACTTAAAACTAATGAACTGTACACACTAATAGAGAAACTTTATAGTATGTACAACTATTGAATTATTCACTTTAAATAGGTGGATGTAATGGTGTGTGGAAAATATCACAATGAAGATGTTTAAAAACTGTAGAGAAAGGAAAATAAACCAATAGACTAATGGTATAAAATGCTTTGATTTCCAAAAGGTGAAGAAGGTGGCAAAAATTCTGAAGGTGTCATTATGCATTCAGGCTGGCTTGCATGAGCAGACATTTTTGCAGGAGGGAAGAAAAAGTTGATAAGAAAGCAAATATTGTAGGCATTTCTTTGTCTCTGGAAAGGGCTAAAAATTTGGATAAACCTACATGTGCCCATCTGCTGAACTTTCCTGTTTTTTTTTTTTTTTTTTTGCTTTTGAAATGCTCCTTATATTTTATTTTATTTTAATTTAATTAAATCATAGCTTGTACATTAATGCTTTATGGCGTACGATGTGATGGTTTATATACAATTTGAAATACAACAAACTGGTTAACATAGCCTTCACCACACTTTCTTAATTATTGTGTTATGACATTTATATTCTACATTTAGTAGATTTGACATTTACCCTTCTAAAATGCACCGTAAGTGTGGTCCAACTAATTACCCTCCCTCCATCTATCCTCCCCCCTCCCCTTCCCCTTCTCTTCCCTCTTTCATATGAAAGTGTGGTTGATTATATACTGGTTTCATAGTAGAGATGAGTACATTGGATACTTTTTCTTCCATTCTTGAGATACTTTATTAAGAAGAATACATTACAGCTCCATTCATCTAAACATAAAAGAGGTAAAGTCTCTATCTTTTCTAAGGCTGCATAATATTCCATGGTGTACATACACCACAATTTATTAATCCATTTGTGGGTCGATAGGTACTTGAGCTTCTTCCATGAATTAGCAATTATGAATTGGACTTCTATAAACAAATATTGCAAATACCTTTGTTATAAAGTGATTTTTGGTCTTTTGGATATATACCTAGTAGAGGAATTGCAGGATCGAACAGCAGGTGTATTTTTAGATCCCTAACCATCCTCTGGGAAAAATCTAGAGAGAGCTCCAATCCAGTGATCTCTAGGCTTCATATCAAGAGACTATTTTTGTACCCTCAAGACTGATCTCTGACCTCAATCAAATCACTTTAACTTTAAGGAACTCAGAGAGTTACTAATAAATGTGTTGTTGACTTAGGATTGTTATGAAGTACAACTCAGATAATTGATATGAAAGTGTCTCAAAAACCGTTATCTTGCCGTATTGCCATCATTGTCTATTTTGTACAGCAGCAGAACCCCTCTACAGGAAAACAAAATTGAATTTTAATCTACAGACAAAATTCTGTTCTGTCTGTGGCTGTCAGTGGCCTATTGTAACTTACGGCAGGTCCTCTATCTCTCACCCAACAGTCCTCTTGTGTTAGGAAACACAACAGATCCTATTACTAAGGCTTATTTATAGTTACATGTCTTAACAGAAAGACTTTTTAAAGCAGGGCATGATTGTATTTTAAAGAGTAAGTGAATCCTTCTTAGTGGTGTAACACTTCTACCTTCCTCCTGGACCTCTTTATCTACTTACCTCTGAATTATTTACTTAACTGCGGAGCTTAGAGGGGCTCTTTATTTTGAAGAGTATGGGAGATGAACAATCCGGTCCTCTCCTTTAACAAAGATTGTAGAAATCTACATCCATGTTACTCTCATCAACCTTAATAGTTTTAGGTTTCATTTTTTTTCTGTGCCCCCAACACTCCTGTTTCTGTTTATTCCATATTTGCATGCACTTTTAAGAAGTAAAATCTATACAAGGGGCAATTCTACTACTACTGGGACAGGGCTTTTCAGAATGAGCTGCTGAGATACACATGTGCTTAATCTTGGCATTATCACACTTATGGCTGGAAGCAACTTTTGATAGTATCTTTAAGAATCTGCTATTACAGATGAGGATATATCCAAGGATGGCCTCCCTGCAGGGCTTCACCTGGCCCCTGTGGTGAAGTGGATAACAGTACTTTCCCCAGAAGCTCTGGGTGCTCTCAGCTCATACCCAGTGATTGCACTCATGACACTGCTCAGCAATCACCAGGGTGCTTGTTTTCTCTCTACCTAAGCCCTGAATTTTTTGGAGGCAAATGCTCTTTTTTTTAACTTTATTTCCAAAGACTAAAAGCATTGCTCCTATCAGAAACAAGAGTTCTTCATAGATCCTAATAGGTAAATTGTGTCCTACACCTTGGCTGAGAGATTTTAATGTGAGTACAAGCAGTAAAACCAGGTATAAAACAGCAGAAGGCGTTGCCACTCCACTTCTCTGTTTCATAACCAGTATCATTCTCTATGCCATTCAGTCATTAGGCTCCGAAAGCTTCAACCAGGAAAGAAACTGATGTTTGTGTCATATTTTGGGGTCATGCAAAAACACAAATAAATCAAATAAAACAAAAGCATACACAAAGACATGATAGAGTTTTCTGATCCACCCAGGAACTTGAGCACAACTCTTTGCCTTTATGTTTTTATGTGTTTCAGAATACGTTTTTTTATTCCCCCAAATAATTTTAGAAACCAAATCTCAATCATGTTTTTTTATCTTGGCTTGACAACATTCCAGATGAATTGTCACTTTTGCTTCATAATTAAAAAATGAAATAGAGTTCTTTTTAGCTATTTTTCTCCAACTTGCCATTAGGAGTGAACACAAGTCAGGGCCAATATATGGATTTATGTTTCCTAGAAATAGTGGATGTTGATGGGCAAGAAGATATAAACCAACTTAAATTAAACTGATTTTGCAAATGAAATGGCTGCTTGCTTCTGGGAAGACTTTATTTCACTGATAAATACAAAAATTGGTGGTCTGCATGGTTTGTTAGAGGGAACGATTCTCACTCCTACTGACTTGGATGGCCTGGGAGGCTCTGAAAAAACTTAGAAATTGCTCCAAATGTGTTATTTATTTTGCTCACACCAGTTTGTGGTCACATACTCTCAATGGAGGGCCTTGGGCATGTTGAAATATTCTTCTGCGCCTCAGTTTTATGTTCTGTAAAAGAGATAAGAATGTTTTTCTTACATCCTGTTAGGCTCTGGTAAAGGCTATAATGAGAAGGAAGACACAGGTGTATGCATGTGGAATGGTCCATAAGGCACTCTGTAATTTCATTAGTAACTGATGAGGAAGAGGCAGAGTCAGAACTGAGCTGCAGGAGCTGGCCTGGTTTGGGGAGTATCCGATGGGTCATAATTATAGTTGCCAAGTAGGCACAGAAGTTGAGTGTCCTTTGAGCTTAGATCAGGTTCCAGGGAGTGCAGTTAAGACTGTGGTGGACAGAGTCAAGGATTTCCAGAAAGTAGTGATGTTCATGGGCAGTGCATAGCTGGATGTCTGCGCAGCAATGCCAGTTAGTCTGTGTCTTGATCAATATCCTTTCTCGCGTGTGTGCATATGTGTGTGTGTGTGTGTGAGAGAGAGAGAGAGAGAGAGAGAGAGAGAGGAGAGAGAGATGGGAGGGGAAAAAAGAGATGAGAGAGAAAAAGACAGAGAGAGAGATGAGACAGGGGGCTAGCGAGAGACAAGGGTATAGAATTTCCTGGCTCAGAAAGAGAATCCAGCCAAGGTCAATTCATATACACAGGCTGCAGAGAAGGGAAATGGGATTCAAGACAGGAACCAACCCCAGGAGTGGCCTGGATGTGGTCTGCAGTTGCGGAAGAACGATAATGAGTGAGGGTGAAGTGGAGCAGGCAGCTGGCTGGGCACAGAAACCCAAGGGCTCATCCAGCAGCGTCTTTTACCACAGTGGAGAAGCAGGACAAATTCCAGACCAGGTCTGCTGGTGGCTTTGGGCATCCCCCAAAATAACCTAGCTAAGTCCGGTTTTGATAAGAAACTTACCCGGATGAAGCCTTCAGGCCAACACTCTTGACTGATTACTGCTTTCTGATACTGAGAGAGACCGGCCACGACTCCAGAGGCCTGACCTGAGCTGGTCACCTTAGCAGAGATGCGAGGGCTCATTCCCAGGAGGGTGTTTTCCGGGCTTACCAGTTGGACTTCAATCTCTTTCCTAAACTTGTTTAGCTTTCCCTAGGGCATCGGAATTGTGTTCTTCTTTGTGTCCCACCAAGTTTTGTTAAGGAGATTGAGAAGCAGATGATTTTTAATATTTTTAGATAGATGTCAAATGTAACAATAATTCCACTGAGTATGAGCCTTCAGCTGCTTGCTACTATTAGATGAAACAAAATCTCTATCTTTCTCTCTCTTTTCTTTTTAAAGTTCTAATGATAAGCATATGCCATCCAGGTGAAGCTTTCAAAGGAAAATCTATTTTTACCTGACATGTTAATTCTGGGAATGAAAGTCAAATGCAAAATATATGCCTGCATCAATCACATCAGAACTTCTCACCCCAAACATATGCTAGTGCATGCCCATCCTTTTTAAGGTATCTCCAATACATGAGTGGGGAGGGTGGAATGTGGATGTATCTTTGGCACAGGCAAAAAGCTGCCACTTCTGTTTCACTCACACTTGTCCCAGTGTTTTCTGGTTCCTGTGCCTTCCTTGAACTTTCTGGTGTCTGATTGGTCACCGGATGCCTGGGGCCTGGGGTATCGAGGATGGTGTGAGGTAGTAGGAGCTGCAGCAGGAACAGCCTTGTGTTCTGTGCTGAGAAGGAATGCAGATTTCAGAGAAAGCCTGCAGAGGTGACACGCAGGGTCCTATAAGAGAGCTGGAGTTCAGAGCTCTGGGATAAAAGGCAGCCCAGGCCAGACAGGCACAGCGAACACTGTCTAGTCATAATTAGAAGAGTTATAGTTTCTAGAATGGGACAAAGAAGCAATGCTTGGACAGAGATTCCTGGAGAGAAAAGGAGTTTGAACATCCAGGTGAAAGGTTCAGACATACACCCTCCCTCCAACATGCACACGTAAGAGGCAAATGCAAATATAAGGGCACAAGGAAGAGACAGAGGCCTGTCCATGAGAAAGGCTGACTTCCATGGCTGCCCCTGAGTCTTTGAGGAGGGCTGGCCTCAGAATGCTGGATCCACACTGGCTCTGGGCTTTGGTCTTACAGACAGTCACAGGAAATTCCTGGGATTATGATCTCTTTCAAGGACACACTCTTTTTGTTTTTTTCTGTAGAGACAGTCTCACTTTATTGCCCTCGGTAGAGTGTGGCGTCACACAGCTCACAGCAACCTCCAACTCCTGGGCTTAGCTGATTCTCTTGCCTCAGCCTCCCGAGTAGTTGGGACTGCAGGTGCCCACCACAATGCTCAGTTACTTTTTTGTTGCAGTTTGGCCGGGGCCAGGTTTGAACCCACCACTCTTTGTATATGGGGCTGGCGCCCTACCCACTGAACCACAGACGCCGCCAAGGACACACTCTTAATTAATGATGATTTGGGGTGTAAAAGGATCAGGTCTGTCATTCTTGGTGGGGATCATTCTAAAAAGTGTGTGTTTTATATCAATGCAGCACCTCCCTGTCGGATTAAGTTTAATAATCCTCCCTTATTAGCTATGTGGGTGAACATTCTCCCAAAGCCAGACACAGTCAACCATAGACACAAGTTTTGGGAGAAATCCAACTAAGATTGGAAAATCAATTCTTTTTGTGCCATTATGCTAAAATATTCTACATATTGAAATTTGATTTTCTAGAATATCTTCGTAATTCTTTTTCTTTTTGAATAATATTTCACTAGAAAATTAGGCCATCAGGAATGAAAATTCAAACATATTTTAAAGGTGATTATAAAACTATTATTTGTCTTTTGAAACTTGACAAATAATGCTGTACACGATGAAGACTTTTCAAATGAACGAAATAAATGAATGTTGGTCTCAATCATTATAAATGTTGGCAACATCATTTGTTCTATAATCAGCACACATCGAAATCCAGTTTTATCAACTTATGGCAGATGATATAACAAAGGATTAGGGAAACATTCAGAAAATCCTCCCGGAGTGTGACGAGCTCACGATGAGAAACTCTTCTTTTTAGCAAGCTTAGCCTTTGACTTCTGGAGCAGTGAATTCTTCAACATCGACTTCAGGAAAAAAAAAAAAAATACAAAAAACACACTCTTAGGATTTGATCACCTCAAAGACAACAGGGATTAGAAAAACCAGTAGTTGAAGCATTATAGTACTGGTTTATGTCCAACAGAATTAGTCTGCATAAGAAGACTATTGGATCTATAAGAAGAGTTTCTACTTTACAAATCCCAGAACTAAACAATTTCAAACCTTCCTTCCAACTCTTAAATGCCAGATTTATCTAGAATTCTAAATATTACTGATAGAACTTTGTTCCATTTAAATAATTTTTTTTTTCTTTTTTGAGCCAGAGTCTCACTATGTGGCCCTCAGTAGAGTGCTGTGGTGTCACTGCTCACAGCAACCTCAAACACTTGGGCTTAAGTGATTCTCTTGCCTCAGCCTCCCAAGTAGCTGGGACTACAGGTATGCGCTACAATGTCCAGATATTTTTTGGTTGCAGTTGTCATTGTTTAGCAGGTCTAGGCTGGGCTCAAACCCTCCAGCCTTGGTGTATGCAGCCGGTGCCCTACTCATTGAGCTACAGATGCTGAGCCCTATTTTAATAATTTTTGAAACTATTTTTTGCTTTATCTGGAATCACATTTACAATCTGTTTAATTATTTATCAAAGAGAGAAAAAAACCATCTGTTTACTAATAAATCAGTGCTTCTTATACAGATTTTAAATCATGCCTTGGTTGAAGGCAGAATATTTGGGAACTCTGAGACTTCACAAAGAGAGCTTATTGCCTCATGGACTTCCGTGGGAGCTACAGAGGCCAATCATTTCTATGAATAATACCAAAACATTTTTAATTTTTGTGTTTAGACTCTTAATTCTTTCTTTTGAAGTTTCATTCAGCCAGAATGCCTCTGATGTTAAGTAGACCTAACATATGTGCCAATGTCAAACCCAGGGCCACATCTAAAATAATAATGCATTGCTTTTAGTGATACAACAATATTTGTTGAGAATCCACTATCTCCCAGGCATGTTCCAGACACCCAAGAGCATTTGAGGCAGAATAATAGCACAGCACTGCTGTTCTTGAGTTTGTCATCTACTGGGGCCTAGTGTGATATATCCCTCTTGCTAGGACAATTGTACCTTCTCTGACTTCATCTGGAGAAAGGCTCTTGGAGAAACATTCATAGATATCCGAACAATTCACTCTCCCTAAATAGTCCAGCAAGTATCTCCTAAGAATAAAGCCATCTCTTATACAACCATTAAGCCATTATTAGACTCAAGAAAACTGGTATTAACTCCACAATGTCATTTAAGTTAGCATTCACATTCAAATTCCCCAGATTATCTCAAAATTGTCTTCTAGTTGTGTGTGTGTGTGTGCATTTTAATAGTCCAGGAAGGTTGTCTTGAAGAATGACCCACAATCTGAATACATCTGCATGTTTCCCCTTTATCCCATTCCAAGTAAACTTTTTTGGTGGTGACACTTTATAAATTAAGTTATATGATTGCTCATTACACCCGGGGTCTCATAATCAGCTGGTCACTGTTATTGATGGTTGATTATTCCATCAAGATGGGCTCTATCAGGTCTGCCCATTCCAGAGGCACGTCTTTCCTTTGCAAACGTAACGTAATCTGAAGGTGATACTTTGAAACCGTATAACTTTCCTGTTTACCTCTGCAACTTTTACTCCAATGCTCTGGCTCTAAGCGATATTAACTCTCTGAGAAGTGCCTTTATTGTTATCATAAATCCATGTTGATAACATGGGAGTGACAAGTTGGCCATTTATAGCATCAAGGACAAACAAGGCCCAGCAGGGAGGTGACCTAGAATGGCCCCTGCCAGGGTCAGCAGGAGGAATGTTTGAGGAATGCTGCTTCTTCCCTCCTCAGTCACCCACACTTTTGTGTAACAGGAAACCCAAACTTTAGGATCTTATTCAGGGTTTGCAAACCCATTTTGGTTGTAATCCTGTATGAGCAGCAGCGTTTCAACTCTACCAGCTAAGCAAGGACAAATAAATGAAGATGCAAAGAAACATTTGCTGTGCATACTGACTGGACGGCAAAAACATCCCTGCTCAGTCACAGCTGATTTCATTCCACAGCCTTTCCTTTCAGCAAAAATAAGCTGTGCATTTCATGGTCTCAGAAAAGAAAATTCAACTGGGGTACTTTCTTTAGAGACTAGCTTCGTGTGTCTTCTGTCTTGATATGAAAAAATTAATTACAGGATGACAGGACAGATTTCTGGGATGGGTCGTCGCTGCTCTCTTCCCAACCCTGTCCTTGGGATGTCTTGTCAGTCACTTGAAATCAGCCCCGATGGGAGCTCATACATCACAAAACTCATGCCAGAAGAAAGTGCTCCAAACCAGGGCTTTTCTTTCCCTGGACAGCTGCTGTTGAGCACTTAACCAGCACAGTAGTGGAACCAGACTGACCCCGGCCTTGAGCACAGACTCAGCGGGGGAAGGCCACATCAGCGTGTGTGCCCACTGAGGCAGAGCATGTTACCCAGGAAGATGACAGAGAATAGGTGTTCATGTGAGAGAGGATGCATCCTCTAGGAGGCCCCTCGGGGGGTTCGGTGCTGCCGGTGTGTGGTGTGGGACACTCACTGAACAGACACTCAGAGGTGAGTCAGGCAGCCTGAGGTCGACCAGTTGGCAGGTAGCCAGGTCCAAGGTGAGGCTTCAAGACTGAGTCTCACATAATTTCCCGGGGCTCTGTTTTTGGATTTGGAGGATAAACGGCAAAGGGACACACTTTGTGGGTGACAGAAACTCCAGCCTGAGTATCAAAAGGGAACCTCAAACATAGGATGTAAGCCAGAGATTCTGTTATGAGAAGATCACAATTTCTGGAGAATATTTCCCTTACAAAGGTCAGATAATATTTCACTGTGAACATTTTCTATCACCTGCTCTTGAAACATCTTCTGAACAGCTGCAGGCGACGGAGGCTTCCTCCCTCTACAAACACACACATCATCTTGATTTTTATGTGGTGCACCAGAACTCCCTAAATCCGGTTTTGAAGACAGTGATAGCTTCTGACCCTAGGGAGACACTGGACTTGTTCAATAGAACCAATAGTCTGTTTCTACCTTTAAATACAGCAGGATTATGGGGCAGGGGAAGGGTCAGTCTTTCTGTGTATGCTTTAGTACAGTAGTTCCCAAATGTGAATATAGACAGATTACTTGGTGCTACCCCAGGAGTTTCTAACTCAGTAGGTGTGGGGCGTGGCCAATTATTTGCTTGTTTTTGAATAATTTCTCATACATTGCTGATTCTGCCAACACCCACACTTTGAGGACCCTGAATTAATGTAATAAATAGAGAGAGAGTAACAGCTAGGTGTTTTCATAACCAAATCTATCAACAGAAGATAAAATTCTGTCTTCTTGTTGCTGGTGTTGTTTCCCCTGCTGAACTGTGCACCATCCTGAAAGATGAACAAAACAGGTGCCCACCTTCCCACCCTCCTTGGCAATAATACTAAAAACAGTGCTGCTTTCGGTGCAATAAGCTATGATCTGATGATAATCAGGTGCCGACAATTCTATAAGCCCCTCACAAATTCTGACACAGCAGCCAAGAACACTTCTGCTTCCCTGACGTTCCGAAGTTAGCATTTTATGGCCTTGCCATAAGAAGATCATCTTGCTTTGGAGTCATTTGTGTGGTAATTGCTTTAAAATTTTCAAAGAGCTCAGGGTTTCTACACCTCATTAAATTGGATTACATCTGGAAAGCCGAGGATTTTTTTTTTTCTTTAAACCAGGAAAATGACCTTTATTTGTTCCTTTGCCCTTCCTCATAATTTCCTGCGGTCCTCTTTCTGCCACTGGACGCTGCTGGACCTTTGTCCACAGACTTCAGAAGTTTTAGAGGGTCACATGAAATCCTCCTCCTGTGGTAACCACGTGTTATGTTCTTCCTTTGCTTTAGATGAAAAGAGCCACAAGCTCTTTACGTCTATTATCAGCTCAGTTTTTTCCAACACATGAATAATTTTTGAATGGTTACCCTGTAGCAGGCATCGGGTTAAATGACGTATACACATTATTTAGATAAATACACATTAGCACTTTTTGAATGGAACTTGCCTCAGAGCTAATAAACAGCTCCAAATTCTGGAGATTCTGGCTATCCCATAAAGCGTAGTAAATAGCATTTTTAAGTTATTGGAGGATTATATAGTAGAACCTCTGGCAGTTGACCATCTAAGAGACTATGACAAACCGGTTCATAGGCCTGCTGTGCTGATACATACAGATGGTGCATGTCCAGTCTATGAAAATTAGGTCAACATAAGGAGGTGGTCAATGTAGGGAGGTGGCCAACTACCAGGCTTAACTGTATATGTAACACTTATGACAAACACACCACCCATGCTCTCAGCAAGTTCAAAGTCCATTTTAGTACTAAAACCAAATGCCATATTTCATCATTTTTGAGATAATATTGATTTAGTTTTTAATATCTTCATAATTAAGATTTTATAATGAAAACACTTTGGGTGATAGGCACACATATAGCCCTGATCAGCCATGTATTAAAAACAACTGTACTCTCTCAGTATTCTGAAGTTTTGAAAGGGATAAGTAAAACTTAATTTTGCAAGCTGCCAGGCGGCGGCCCTGACATGGCTGTCGGTGTCTGTGCTAGCTAGCACAAACTTGGTCACGGGCATATATACCCTCTTGTCATCCCTTCCAGCTTTAAATGAGTCTAGAGCCTCTTTTGTAAGTACAAAATACAACTTCTAAATGATAAGAAGCATGATTTCATAGTTTAATTGCCAGGGATTTTCTTTTTCAGGATTACAGAAAATAATAGTGCAATTTACACGGAAGACTTAGTTTCCATGGAAAATGGCAAGTGTTAAAAACCACTTATATGTATGAGTTACTGAGAGTAATGACCGTCTAGAGAAGGTAGAAATTGTGGAATGGGAGAGAATATAGAATATTTTGTTTTGAAAGGGAGTGTTTTACTGAGTTAAGTAGAAATACACCAAAAGGGGTATTAACATGTGTCTTCTGGGCATCGGGAAGGTGAGAACAGCATTTTTTATTTTTCTTCTGCACTATTTATTATTGAAGCTGAATCTCACCTGTTTCTGCAAGGTTGGAAAGAAAGGGCTGGGTATTGTGCATACTTACACAGGTGTGTGCATACACACACGCACATTATAAGCACAATTAAATATGAACATGTATGTGTGGAGAGCCTTGTGCTTTCCAGTAGCTCTTTATTAATGTCTGTCACCCAGTCCTTCCCTTTCTCTGTCTGTGCCTGGAATGCCAGTCTCTCTTTGACTGTAATTTGGAATTAAAAGTTGACTTTCATTTGAAATTTGCTTCATTTCTTAAGGAAACCATTAGGCCTCCTGTTCATAATTTAAAATAAAGTGAGCTGAACAGTTCCTATGACTCCTCCCAGAGATGGGCAAATGTACTTTGGATTCTCCAAAACAAGCAGCTCAGCTTTTTCCCTAGTCTGAGACCTACCCCGTTTCCCCGAAAATAAGACATCCTCCAAAAATAAGACCTACTCATAGGAAAGATAAGACGTCCCCTGAAAATAAGACCTAGCACATCTTTGGGAGCACACCTTAATATAAGACACTGTCTTATTTTGGGGGAAACAGGGTAATATGATATTTTTCAGTGTGTCTGACCCTGGGGGCGGGGAACAGGGGCTGTGGTAGCATTTTCCGCTCTGCTGTGAAATGTTCTTGTCTCCCTAACTGTAACGGGGGTTTTGCCAACATGATGGAAAATGCTTTATAAATATTCCCACGTGGTACCCCCATAAGTTACTGTTTTCCCTTTCTGTATTTTGGGTGAAAATACTTAAAAAGTTAATATACATATTCAGTATCCACACATGAATTAGAATAGCTGAGTATAATCTCTTGTCAAAATGTGGCAGAAATCCTCTTGCCTATGTGGTTGGGCTGTTTCTAGGTGGCAAGAAAGACCACGAAGGACTTTTGATCCCCACCAGGGTCCCCCTTCTCTCCCCATCACATACGCTGCTATTCTGGTCGGGAGGTCTTCAAAAACTCCAGTTATTCCTGGATGTTTTGCTCTTGTGCACTTGTTTTGTTTATTTTTACTTTTAAGTGACATCATAACTAGAAAAAATATTAACTCAATCACAGGGAGGTCCTCAGATGGAAAAGAGAGCAACGCAATCACGTTAAGAGTCAACATGAAAGTTACCGGGCACTGAAAACGGCAAAAGCTGAAGGGCATCAGCTTTTTGCCTTGACTTGAAAGTTCAATCTCAAATCTCTGTGTGACAAGGCCACTAAGATCGTGGCAAGTGCCAAATTCAGACCACTCCAATTAACAAGCACTTCTGCAAAGATCTCAGAGACAAGGGATGACATTTATAATAATGATTCTGCACTAACATAATAATATTTATACATTGGAATAAAGAAAATATATTATTAAATCAGGTTAGCTATTTTTTTAATACAGCTACTAGACAACGTAAAACTCCATTTGTGGTTTGCCTTCTATTTGTTCTATTAGGTAACACTGCCTTAGATGAGGTTCACAGTACTTCCTTCAAAATATCCTGGAAAATCAGCATGATGATACCCATTTTAAAGAAAGCAAACTGAGCACCAAGAGGTTGAGCAACTCTCAACTTTTGTCCATAGTCTCCTTTGTGTTTTGGCTCAAAGTCTAGTGAACTTCTCCCCAGAACAGTAGCTTCTCTCCCTTGGTGAAGTATCCATCTGATTTCAAGCAGGGATGGCACAGCCTCCCCAAGCTGGCAAGATTTAGAAGAATAATAAGAGCAAACAGATCACAGCCTTTCCAGCAGGCAGTCTGCTGTCTACCTTAAGAAGAGACATAGCAATTGCACAGTTAATGAAAATTACTCCCAAGCAGTCCAAGAAGGACATAGAGAAGCACAAATAACTGAACATTGATCACGATAATGATATTCAGAGCAAAGTAATGCTCATCATTTTAATATTTCCTAATGTCTTTCATTTCATTAACTGCTGATCTGATTCAGCATCTCCAGAATAGCCACATTTGCATTTATAGATAGAATACCATCACCATCCTCTCTAACTTGTCAGGATGATTTTTCTCACCCTTGCCAGACGTGAAGGAAAATGGGGGCTACCCTTATCCAAATCTTGCTGTGCCTCTAAACATGAAATCTCTGAATTGATTTACTGTTCTAACAGACATTGAGAATTCACTTGCCATATTTATTGACTCTCTCCTATATACCTCATTCCATAAAAATAATGCAGCTTTGATGAACAGAGTACATGAAACATTGATGAGATTCACAAAATAGGGACGTCAGTCTTTGCAAATTTATCTAATGTTTCTAAACTTCACATTACTCAGATGTAAAATGAGAATAATTATTCTCATTGTGAGGTTGTCTTGAAGAGGGAGTGAGATAATAAATGTAAGAAACCAAATACTGTGCCCAGCTCAGTTAGGTGCTCAAGTGGTAATTTGATGACCTTTAGACTTAAAAACAAGTTACCATAGATAGGCCAATGAAACTTGGTGTTGTGTGTGTTGACAGGAAAAGGACCAGCAAACACAGCCTGGAGGGTATTTTTATCTTCTTACAGGAATTAGTGAATCACTCCGGATTCTTTTACAATAATGATGTGTTCAGAGCCTTCTCTTCTGTGAAGAGATCTGGAGAGGAAGCTGCTGAGTGATGGGGAGGGACTAGTTGGGTTTTTATTCTCTTTTTGCTCTCTCTAGAGCTCAATTTTCTTGCCTTAACATATTCATGGACAGGACCTGAAAGGATGATTTCTAACGTCCTATTCAGAGCATCATTTCATGAAACTTGTATTTGCTCCCAACTCAGGAGGAATTATATACATCCTAATATAAAAAAATAAAAGCAATTAAATTATTAACTATGACAATGTCTTCCAAAGGAAGACAGGGATAAAATCATCTTGGACATCAGATAAAGTAGTGACTGCTTTCTTCTGGGACATCCGAGAAGTCTTAGAGAAGCTGACCTTTGAGATGCATTTGAAGGATGAGTCAGACTGTGGCCAGGTCAATGAAGTGCTCAACTCATAATCTGATAACATCAAATATCAAGATGATTGCAAAAGAAAGTCTAAACTGAGAGCCATGTCAGGACAATGATGCAGGAGTATGAAAGTGAAGATGGCTAAAATTAGCCCATATCACAGAATCCCAGGACCAGAGATGTTGGCATGGATGTGGAGAAAAGGGAACACTTCTACACTACTGGTGGGAATGCAAGATAGTACATTCCTTTTGGAAGGAAGTTTGGAGAACACTCAGGGATCTAAATGTAGAGCTGCCATTCAATCCTATAATTCCTCTACTAGGCATATACCCAGAAGACCAAAAATCACATTATAACAAAGATATTTGTACCAGAATGTTTATTACAGCCCAATTCATAATTGCTAATTCATGGAAAAAGCCCATCGATCCATGAATGGATTAATAAATGGTGGTATATGTACACCATGGAATATTATGCAGCCTTAAAGAAAGATGGAGACTTTACCTCTTTCATGTTTACATGGATGGAGCTGGAACATATTCTTCTTAGTAAAGTATCTCAAGAATGGAAGAAAAAGTATCCAATGTACTCAGCCTTACTATGAAACTAATTTATGGGTTTCATATGAAAGCTATAACCCAGTTATAACCTAAGAATATGGGGAAGGGGCAGAGGGAGGGGAAGGAAGGGGAAAATGTGTGGAGGGAGGGTGATTGTTGGGATTACACCTGCGGTGCATCTTACAAGGGTACATGTGAAACTTAGTAAATGTAGAATGTAATTGTCTTAACACAATAAGTAAGAAAATGCCAGGAAGGCTATGTTAGCCAGTGTGATGAAAATGTGTCAAATGGTCTATAAAACCAGTGTATGGTGCTCCATGATTGCATTAATGTACACAGCTATGATTTAATAATAAAATAAAATTAAAACAAAAAAGAAAGTAGAGATGGCAAGATTGCTGTGGTAGCCAACATGGGGGGCAGATTACTGGATTTCATATGGCATGAGACTAGAAGCAAAAATGGTCGCAGGATGGTGTGTAGATATATGGAGATGAGATGTGAGCGGAGGAGGCATGACAAAAAGATAGAAGTGGAATTTGCTATACTGTGTTGCTCATAATTCTGGGCATAGGTGTGCAGGGGTTTGTAGGGTAGAGGACAAGAAGCACAGAAAAACTACTGAGAATCTGAAGACCAGGAAGGAGGTGAGGCCTGAAAGAAGATCTTTCATCACGATTACTCTGCCCAAACTAGTAATTTTGAATGGAAGAGTATATTCAATTATTTCTGCATTATCTAGTTCCTATGTTGTCAAAACCTGTGGAAGAAGCTGTGAAACCTACAGTAAGCATCAATACGAGTCTGAAGAGCTTCAGAGCACATGGCCCAGCAAGTGTCACCCAGGGCTGACATCGCCAAACTCCCAGCCCCACATTGCTGGAAGATGATACCTTACACGTATGCACACACTGGAGGCCCTGACCAATCGTCAAAGGAAAGTCTTACTCAAAACCCCACCTTCTGTGACAGACCCCGAAGAGCTCCCGTGGGTGAGCGATAACTGGGAGGGTGCAGAGGAAAGATGAAGGTTTTAGCTCCAAGCAGTGTGTTCTCTGCAATGTCATTTACTACAGGGGGCGGGGGTCCCATGGTTTTGCAAGTTTCCTGAAGTGTCCAGGCAGGTCTGCCTTCGTTACTCCCTGGAGAGAAAGTGTGTGAGGCATGGTGGGATCTATTCTTTGTCAGTTGTGCATGTCCAGGCAAAGACAGAAGCCTCCGTCATGCACACACAGAGGAAACCTGTCAGAAGGGCTGGCCGAATCCTTAGGAAAGGGGGCTGGACAGCTGGAGCAGAGCCCTTCCTAGCACCTGCATGCCATGAACACAGGGCAGCAGCAGTCAGCATTGGGCAGTTACTTTTCCAGTTTCTTCAGGGCAAAGTGAGGATGGACACCATCTCTGGAGGCAATGTGGAAAAATAATAGATATCTAAGAGTTAGCAAGCCGGTTTTCAAGTACTGGTTTTACCATTCATTTGCCATGAACAAATCATTTCACTTTCTGTCTTCTTTAAAATGAGGAAAGAAACACTTTGCTGTGAAGCTTTAGGAGTATATGAAATTTCTGGAACCTAATAGAGATGCAAAACTGGCTATGGCTTGAGAAAGCCACTAAGTGGAAATCTCTTTCCTAAGTGCTGCAGGGAAGACAAAAGAAGAATGAAAACAAATATTTTGGGAGGATTCAAAACAAATATTTTGGGAGGATTCATGGAGTCCATTTCCCCATTACTTTCACATTTATTGTAAATGGAGATTCACAACATCAAGTTATTTACATGGAGAATTTCCTTAGCAGATACTGAACTTAAAATTTTTTAAATGGTTCAGTAATCAATATTCTTGTGTGAGCTTGTTAACAGGGCATGGTTCAAGAGACAAGCTGGGATCCAGCCATAAATTCATTATGAGAATCAAATTAGCTTTTTTTTCTGGAAAAAGAAAAGTTGAGGAAATTCATATGTGACAGGTATTTAAATTTTGTTGTGATATTCTGGAATAATGTTGACGAAGGTTGAGTGATGGAGTTGGTGTCTATTAGTGTTTAGACCACACTCCCTCAGCATTTGCTGTTACCCTCTGAAGGGAGCTAATTGAAAACAATGGTGGCTTGCTTTTAGCCATGGAAGCTGGAAACACCAGAGTGAATGCCCCTGGGAAAAGTAGGTCCTCAAACAGTGATCAACATGGAGCTGACAGATACAACTTCTTGGGTAATTGTGACTTGTGAGTTATACTGCCCCCTGGAGTGCTCCCAGAAGACTTGCACTTCAGTTGCCCATGGCTTGTTGACCCTTCCTTGGATTTCTTCGTCTCTCTGTCTCTCTCCCAGTGTGTTCAAGTGCCATCCTCCAAACAATCTACTTGCCCTGAATGTCTTATATCCATGTCTTCCCTAGGGGAACCCACACAAAGACATGTTTTAGCTTCTTCCGGGCAATTTGCTGTTGGGGGTTATAGTATGACACATAGAGCCAACCTAGAATTTTGATAAAGTACAATAGATGATCATCTGATCTCAATGGATCCTGAGGGGCAGGAGCCAAATCTTCTAGCAAGCCCAGGTGATGGCACTGGCCACCTTTGGAGCCAGATATCCAGTCAGAACTAGAGAGCATAGCATTGCAAAAAAAGCGATAGAGAATAAATCATAGAACTCAGGGGAAGAAAGAACAATTGCCCGGAAAATAGATTAGTACTTTGGCATACTGGATTGGTGCCCTGGGCACCAGGGTTTGTCAGATGTACAGCTTGGGTCTTGGGGTAACAGCCAAAGGTTGGGTGGTCCATTTATATGGCCTGAACTTATGTGTAGGTAAAAAATGGAAACATAAGCTGCACTACTTGAGCTTGACACCAAACTCTTTTGTGTTTGTTGCCACATTTAGTTCTAATAACGACAGTATACTAAATCTCAGTATTTCTATTATGGGTGAAAAAAACTGAAGTTTCCTAAATTTAAATTGCTTTTTGAAAGTGGTAGCAGGACATGATGGTAACTCAGTTTTGACTGATTCCATAATTAATTAACCTTTTGGTGAAAATTCAAAGTTTCCTGGATTTAATCTCTGTAGGTACCAATGCTCAAAAAGATTGCCACAAAGCACCTGTGACTTGTGAATTCAAGAAATTATGCTATGTTTTACTCTCAGATCTTGCATCCATGAAGGTGATTTGAAGGACTGGCTAAGGCACAAAGGGTAGGTTAGATGACAATAGGGGAGTATCATTTTTGGTGTTTAAAACTTCAAAGAAGATGTAGGAAGATGACATCCATTAATACTTGTGCATACAGTGCTTCCCAGTGCTCAAATATTAGAGGCAATAGCCAAATTTATCCAGGATTCTATGATATTTCTGGTTATTTTAGTCCTAAGGTTTTACAACTATAGGCACACGTTTTTGTATGTGAAGTATAACAAATGCACAAAAAAAGAACATAAAACAAAAATATTCATCTTGTTTAACTTTAAAGTGAACATCTAGCCAGGTAAAGAAAAATTTGAATATTACTATCTTAATATCTTTACTACTGTAACACAGATGGGTAATTTATAAATGACAAAAGTTTATTTAGCTCACAGTTCTGGAGACCGAGAAGTCCAAGAGCCTGGCACTGACCTCTGGTGAGTGTCACCACACAGAAGAAGGCAGAGTGAAGTGAGAGAATGAGCAGAAAGAAAATGGGGCCAAAATTATTCTTTTACCACGGGCCCAGTGCCTCAGTAACCAATCCACTCCTGGGACAGTGGTAATCCTCCAATAATGAGGCCAGAGCCCTTATAACCGAATACCCTATCTCTTCATACACTATAATGGAAATTAAATTTCAATGTAAGTTTTGCAGGGAATATTTAAATCATAGCATTACTAATAACTGAAACTCATACATGACCAACAGGGTTATAACCCCTTCCCATCGGACAGTCATAGCTTTATTCTAACAACATATCCTGACACCTACTGTTTGTCTTTGTTTTTAACTCTTACAATTATCACCTATTCATGCCAACAAAATATAGTCCAATTTATGCTTTTGAGCTACATGAAAATCCTGTATGCAGAATTTTCAGCATTCTGTCTCATCATGCCACTATGATCTTATTTTTTTTCCCCTTAAATTTAACATAAATTTTAAGGATTCTGAAGACAGTGATCTAGTTGAGTCAGGTTACACCCCTTTGACATGTCCAGGAAATGACACGTAATATGTCATGGAGAATTAATAGAGAGACTTGAAACCATCTTGAGAGTCTCGTACAGGTGTATGTAACAACCAGTTATAAGTTGAGAAACAAAAGGTTGGGATAGTTAAATGCCCTGTATTTTGAGATGCTACATTGAGATCTCCAAGACCTGCGGTAAAATAAATTTTCAGGCCTATTAATGGCTAAGTTATCTAAGATAAGCCACTTAAACCTCTCAACTTCAGTTTTTTTTTAATCTGTAAAAGGAGGATAGAAAGATATGATAGAAAAAACACTTGAATTTGAAGATTAAATGACATAGAAGGAAAACATCGTGAATAAGAGACAGAAGTTAATACATGCTAGCAGTAATGTTGGCTATAGGTTCTGTGCCACTTTTTGTATATAAAGAAAAACCATCAGGTATACTTCCTTCATAAAATCTTACACTTCACTACAAGCCAGGCCTTTGACTAAAATTCACTAACAAAGTATAATAATTGTATTGTTTCATTGCTTTCTCAAACACATATTATAATCTTTGGAAAATGAATACTTTTTCTAGCAACAGTTCTAATAACAAATAATGAGGGATGGTCATCTATTCTATAAATGCCTTGGAGAAAGTGGTGGTGAGTTCTATAAAAAGCTAGAACTTTAGACATGCAAGTAAAGGGTTTCAAATCTAAGTTCCAGGATTACATAGTCATATTTGAATTCATTGAGCTTTATTTTCCCTAATGATAAAATGGGATAATAATACATAAATTTAAATTTATTTAAATCAATAAATAATTAAATAATATTTAAACAGGATTAGCATAAAGAATAAATGTTATCCATGAGATAAAATATTACTTGTCACAACCCTAGACACATGTATAGTTTGGTATGAATTTTAGTATCCTCTAAAAATGTTGGCCAATTGACTGAGAATTATGCCTTAAAGTAAATGTGTATTGACAAGAATCCTATTTGGTTTGTGCTTCTTATAAATACAGGAAAACTTGTCTAGTCGAGACAGTGAGCTGTTGGTATACAGACAGAACAGCTTCCAAATCTTGGTTTAGCCTCTTGCTATCTGTGTATTGTGGGTAAATTATTAACACTTAACCTTCTGAACATCAGTTGTTTTTAATAAAAATGTGGTGTTAATGTTATCTATCTCATAGAGAATTTGAAGATTTCAACCTTACAATTAAAACACATGATGCAGAATTTAGGCCTCAATAAATAGGTAAATTATCATTCTGATTATCAATGTGTTTTCTTCCCTAAAAAACCTCATAAGAAACAAAGTGTTTGTGTTGTTAATGGAGGTGGGGGAGGACTCAGGGGATAAGATATATATTTTAAGTCATGCACTTGATGGACTTACTTTGTAAAAATCTTTTCAAGGTCACCAGTGTTAGCATTTTATTCCCCACTCTCTGTCCCTTTAGCAAGAGAAGACAAGTCAGAATTCCTTAGCTGAGATGACAAAATTTCAGCCTTGCTTGAGTCTTCCATCTACCTAGAATACTCTGGATAATTGCTTCTGGACCTGGATAATTCTTACCAGGGTCTTCAAGGTTTAGCTCAAATGCCACATGTCAGATGAAAACATTCTACTGTTCTCCACTAGAGGAAGAAATCATCTCTTGAAATTTGCAAGCTTATAGTTGCCTTTGAAATTAATTTTATTGGTGATAATGCAGCAGCATAATTATGTTTACAGGCGGGTCTCCACTCCGTGGGAAGAAACTTGAGGAGAGGTACAATATCCCATTTATCTTCTTCCCTTCTCAGTGACTAACCTATAGGCATCCTCTCACTTGTGTGGATTCCACCAGTCAATCAATCAATGAAGAGATAAATAAAGTCCTATGGATGGAAATTAATTAATGTCAACAATCCATCACATCTTAAACTGTAAGGGCAAGGCAGGGTTATAAATTATAAATTATAATAGGTGGAGTTAGGGAAAGGCTTAAGAGTATGGGAAGATATAATGGGACGGATGGTAATGGGACGGATAGTGTAGGTGCTTAACCCAAGGACACAGGGAAAGGCACAGATGTAGTGGCGGGAAGGTTATTATTGTAGCAGAGACTAAAAGGAGGCATAGACTGTGCCCACCTCTTTCATATGACCTGAATTAACTTAGTAAATTATTACTCTTAAAAACATGAATGGAATATATAAATAACTAAGGAGAGTTGTTTACGGATGAGGTAAACATGTATGACTAGTTGTTTGGGGAAACTTGGAAACGTCTACATGTTATTCACTTTTAAATAGTTTGAGAGTAAACTTCCACAAAAAGACTTGTACTTTTATAACAGGAGTTAGTTCAGAAATCTCAGTTAATCTTCCTAAAGATCGTAGAGTCCTACATATTTAATCCATGCAACATATCACGGCGAAATAATAATTTGATGTTATGGTGCACTTGGACATGCCCTGAAGATTAAAATGCAGAACTTCTGATTAATCACATTATTGCTTATTAAATTGAATGTTCTTGGGATCAAATGACCTTACCATCAAAAATCAGTGATGCACGTCCTTTTCAAGTGTATTTTCTTTTCTTTTTTCGATTGTTAATGTGAACTTATTTTAGTTCATATTACCCTCAACTTCCAGAAGGTGTGGTGTGATCAGCAGTAGAACTGTACCTTATCCCAAGAGGCATTGATAATATATGTGGCAAAATTCACATTTGTGTTTCCATTCAAACGGAGAATCTGTGCAAATATAGAGAATAGTACTGACCACTGAGTTATGAAACTCGGCACATGGACCAGCTACAATTTGCACGGTTAGGAGTTATGAAATGAGTAAGAGGAAACAGCTCCTTTTCTGAGTGAGGGTGGAGATGGTATCTATTGAAGAAGTTCATTTTCTGACTGCCTAATGATTTTATTTAATAAATATTCAGAGGTTCTCTACAGGCATGTATAGAATGAATTTGGATTTTGGGTTTGACATATAGCACTTTCTGGGAGCTCTTTCCCCATCAAAATCAAACATACACTTCATTCTTTTTTAAAATTTAATTATAGCTGTGTACATTGATGCAATCATGGGGTACAATGTGCTGGTCTTATATGCAATCATGGGGTACAATGTGCTGGTCTTATATGCAATTTGAAATATTTTCCTTTTTTTTTTTTTTTTTTGCAGTTTTTGACCAGGGCTAGGCTTGACCCGCCACCTTTGGTATATGGGGCCGGCGACCTATTCCTTTGAGCCACAGGCACTGCCTCAATTTGAAATATTTTCATCACACTGGTTAACACAGCCTTCCTGGCATTTTCTTAGTTATTGTGTTAAGACATTCATATTCTACACTTAGTAAATTTCACATGTACCCTTGTAAGATGCGCTGTAGGTGTGGTCCCACCGATTACCCTCCCTCCACCCATCCTCTCCCTCCCCTCCCTCTCCGCTTTCTCCTCTTTCTATGAGGTTGCTTTCGAAAGGCACAGATGCTCTACTTCATATACTTCATTCTTTTATTTCCAGTACATGTTTAGTTGTTCTTTGGACTGTGGCCAACTCACCTGGGCACATGTGGAACCACAGAGTTCCCTTCTGTCTGGTGACTTGAGGCTGAAGGACTGGACCTCAATTTTTTCTTTCTCTGATCTCTTCTCTGGAGCTTTCATCATCAACACCTAGCATTTTAGTGGAAGGGACTGCTACCCTTGAATTTTTATCCTACTTGGACACTGACATGTCTTTGGGATCATGCTGTATTTACTTATTATGCATCAGCAATTTCAAGAAGAACATGAGTTCAAATTAGACATCCCTGTGGGGTTTTGCTCACTTTCTCATGTCCATTAATTTATTACAAGTTTTTTGATCAGTTACCACACGAAAGACACTTCTTTAAAGTACTGAGAATAGATCCCTGGATAAGGAAGTCACCGTCTTAATCACTGGTTGTGGGGGGTTTGATGGGGAGCTTTAGTTGTGACAACTGTTATTAATGAAATGGAAAGAGAAAAACTAATTGCAGAAACAACATAAAAATCTGATATTCATCTCAAGTGTCCTAATGCTATAATTGGGTAAATGAGGTGAAAGCTATGCTGATTAGTATGATGTAAGCACTCCAATTTGTACAAATAATCAACACACTGGAATTGGCATAAATGTATTTATGATCTATGTACAAAAGACTTAATAAAAAATAAATAAAGTGATGTATTTGATTTTATATCATGGTAAGTTATTAAATTTGAAATTAGTAAGTAACAGAAAATATGTACTGGATAAATTATGTTTCCACAATCCAATATGGCATTAAGTGAGAATCTCAAACCTGTCCAGCTCCAGAAAGCGTAGCCTGTTCTCCTCCTTTCCATGTTGCCCTGGGGTCTCTGTACTCCTCACTGACTGCTCCAGGCTCCTTATGTGTTTCTTATGGTATGCTCTAGATTCTTCTGTTCTCTCCTCCTAGCGTTTCCTTTCGGCCTCAACTTCATTCTCAGATTATCTCCTTGGATTGAGTACAACCTCCTCCATCTTTACTCTCTCCTTAATTTTATTTTTCTTTCTTTCTTCTCCATATTTTGGTAGCCCCTACCTCGTATAAAGTCCTTCAGAACCTATAAATAGTACATTAAGCTTATAATTATCTGATCATTTTCAGGGCCTTGGGGTAAAGCCCAGACTAATTAACATCACATCGTGTCCTTCACGATCTGTCCCTGTCCGCAAGTCTAGGCTCAGTTTTCATTCACACCCGTGCTGCAATTAGAACCTATCTTTAGTTACACAGAATTCTCAAATTTCATCACACTTTTTCATGTCTCTCATTTCTTTACCTATGCTATTCTTGTCCTCTAAAATGCCTTTACTCATTTTTCTTCAGGAGATTTTTCCTTTAAGACTCATCTCAAGGATTATGTTCAGAATAAACTTTCTCTGATAACTCTTGTTATAATTAGTAGCTCTCTCCTGTTATCCACACAGTTCTTGTATCTCTGCTGCCTAATGAATTTTAATGGCTCCTGCTAACCTGCCCGCACTCATATTTTGATATCTGTTTTCATGATTCTCCTTCTGTCTGGAAGAATCTCCCTCTGCCCTTTATCTTTCTAAAGAACTTCCCTTTCTCTAGATTCAAAGATCAGCTTCTTTATGACACTTTTGCTGATCCTGTTGCATACTATGATCAAATTAGTTCTCCTTTTGTTCCATGTGAAATACATGCTTGTTTTAAAGACTGAACAAACTTATACACTTTATCATTTACCTCTTGGAGAATCTACATTTTTCTGTATCATACTATAAGGCTATAAGGATCTGGAGGGAAAGAACTATATATCATACATGTATACCTTTATTTTATTTATGTGTGTGTATATGTAACTGTATAAGTGTGTGCGCATATATATATATATATATATAACATTTTAATGTGTGCTAGGCACTGTACTAAGTTCTAAATATACATATATACATTAGGGAGAAATGTATTAGATAAGTACTTTGTAGTACTAGGTAAGAGAGGGAATGATCTCGTCAGGAACATGGTTAGTATTGGATACATCAGGGTGGTAACCTAAATTGACGTGCAGTGGATCCAGCGGACCTGGTTATTAAACAAGCCTGAAGTATAGTGGTCATCTTCTGAGAGTAGCAGTCTGAATTCTTGACTCCTAAGGAGATGAGTTTTAGAAGAATACAAAATATAGGTTGTAACTTCCAGGGCAGTAAAGAGAAGAGTGTTTCTCTAATCTAGCTCAGTTCCTATGAGCATTAACTAATAAATAAAAGAATTGACAGTGTAAAATTGTTTCTTACTTGTTATTGTCTGGTCAATAGATTTTACATCATCCTGAGGTTGATGTGTTTGGCTTGATGTACGCTGTTTCATCATGCGTACAGGATTTCATTCATTGTTTTCAATGAGTTTCTTTATTATAGAACCATATTTGTTATGTCCTGAATGAATCATTCTTCTACTTGAGTATCTCACTCTGGCAAGAATTTTAGAACAAAAGGCAGAGTATGTACGGAGAGTGGGGTGAAGCAGGGTTGATTGTCCTGGATTAATATATAGTGCAAGTTCAGAAACAAGATATAGATTTCCAGGAGACTTTTCCAGAAGAAACAAAGCCTAATAGCTAACAACGTCCCATGTTCTTCAGTGGTGAAACTAGAGCCTTAGCTGTGAAAGCACTATTACAATGTCTCCTTCCCTGTCAGTCAAGAAGAGTGCTGAGAAGCTGTAATTACAATGGTCAGACAATGAAATCTGGAGCCTATTAGGACAGCGATATTGTCAAGGAGTCTATCAATGCACAGATGTGTTTGTTTTCACAGTGGAGGATCCTACAGGAGATGGGGCTTTGTCTAGCCTTGCTGCCGTGTACATTTGCCTAACTATAGATCTCACGGCACCAGGGAGTACAGGGGTGAATTCTGCTTCAGTCCAACTTTCTGTCCTCTGGCTCTTGACTGGCACAACAATCTGCATTTGGTGAATAAATAAATGCATGTTTCAGATGACAGCCTTAACTCACAGTGGAGTGGGATATGAGACATATTGTGACCTTGTGATAACAAGAAATCAGAAGGAGATAATCTTGATTTCTGGTCCTTAACCTTAACTCAAACTATAATCCACTATGTGACCTTAGGTAAGCCACTTAGACTCCTTGAATGTGGTATATGTGGAAATACAAAAAATTCAACCCCCTATAAATCAGAAGACTTACTGAAGTGACTACAGGACCATTTCTGAGCTGCTATTTTTCCATTTAATTTCAAAATATTAAGGGGGTACAAATGTTCTAAGTTATATGAATCACTTTTGTAATGCTTGAGTCCTGGCTATAGGTGTGCCCGTCATTCACATAGTGTTCCTTATGCCCGTTAGGTAGGTTTTTGCCCATCCCCTTCTCCCCTAAAGCCCCCAACTTTCTTTCCATTAAATTTTGCTTCTCTCTGTTCACATACATCGTCATCAGTTATTTCCAATTCAATAGTGATCACATGTATTGTTTGTTTTTCAATTATTAAGATAACTTCACTTAGGAGAATGGTGTTGAGTTCCATCCAGATTTGAGTAGGACTTCACATTGTACATATATCATGTTTTATTAATCTGCTCATGAATGGATGGGCCCTTGGGTTAATTCCATATCTTCACAATTGTGAATTACATTGAAATAAACATTACAGTGTATGTGTCTTTTTAATAAAAACCCTCTTTTCCTTTGGGTAGATACCTAATTGTGGGACTGCTGGATTGAATGGTAGGTCTACTTTTCGTTCTTTGAGGAAATGTCATACTGTTTACCATAGGGGTTGTGCTAATTTGAAGTCCCACCAACAGTGCATAGGTGTTCTTTTCACTCCTAATTACCACCAACATCTATTTTTTTTTGGAATTTTAGCTTCTGCATGGTAAAATCTCATTGTGATTTTACTTTGCATTTCTCTGAAGTCCCAAATAATATAAACAAATAGAAAAACAATCCTTCTCATGGATCAGTAGACTCAGCATTGTTAAAATGTCCACATTGTACAAAGTGATCTACAAATTCATTGCAAAGTGTAGAAAGTGACCCACAAATTCAACGCAAACCCCATCAAATTATCAACATTATACTTTATAGACCTAGAAAACATAATTTTAAGTTTTGTTTGGAAATAGAATATCATGCAAATATCCAAAGCAATCTTAAGCAAAAAGAGCAAATCTGGAGGGATCACATTACCAGACTCCAAATTATACTACACGGCTATAGTAACCAAACACTGTGGAATTGATATAAAGATAGAAACACAAACCAATGTGACAGAAGAGAGAAACCAGATGAAAGCCATCTACCTATAACCAAATGATCTTCAACAAAGGAAGCAACAACACACTTTGGGGAAAAGAAACCCTATTTAATAAATGGTGATGGTAAAATTAGCCACATGTAGAAGAATGAAACAGGACCCCTACCTTTTACCACATACAAAAATTAATTCAAGGTGGATAAAAGATTTAAATATAAGGCATGAAGTTAGAAGAATTCTAGAGGACTGTGTAGGTAAAACTCTTCTAGCATCAGCCTAAGCAAAGAATTATGACTAAAGCCCCAATTATCAATCATGACAACAAAGAAATAAATAATAGGAAAGATCTGATTAAATTGGAAACTTCTGCACAGCTAAGAAAACGATGAACCGAGCCAATAGACAACTTAAAGAGTGGAAGAAAATATTCACAAACTCTATATCTGATAAAGGGCTAATATCCAGACTGTACAAAGAACTGAAGCAAATCATCGAGAAAAAGGAAAATCAAAGGACTCTATTAAAATGTGGGCAAAAGACATGAACAGAAGCCTCTCAAAAGAAGAAAGACAAATGGCCAATATACATGTGAAAAATGTTCAGCATCCGTTCTGAGTTTCTGAGTGAGCTTAGGCAAATTATTTCCCTTTTGTGGTCATTAGTTTTCTTACCAAAAACAAAACAAATGAAGAAGTTGTCTCTTAAGTTCATTTTAGTTCTGAGGTTTACAAAAAATGAAATTGAAAGGCTATTGTCTTTATGCACTAGAATGTTGTTAAATTATATGTAATTTACCCAAACTTAACTTATGCATGGAAAATATATTCTTATATATTTAAATATAAACTATAACATATTATATAATTTTCTTGATAACTTTTAATAATTCTATCAAAAGCATTTGCAGACATTCACTTTTAGTCATAGGTAAACAATAGGTCTGTATATTATTCAGGGCTTTTTTTTTTTTTCATTGTTTGGGATTCATTGAGGGTACAAAGAATTAGGTTACACTGAATGCAGTTGTTAGCTAAAGTCCCTCTTGTAATTGTGTCCCATCATAGCAATTTTTCTATTAAGTTCTGAGCCTCTTCTGTGAATCATTTTCTCACTGTCCCTAGTTGTTTTGTATCACCATAATTTTTTTCTTTTCTCAAACACTTTAGACAAATTACAGAACATTCTCAGGCTCGTTCGCTCTGCACAAGGTTGAAGTTGACGTTTTGAATGGTCTTCAGACAAAGGATGAGTTTTATTTGATCTACATACCATAGAAAGGAGACTAGAGCCAACTTGCTGCATCTATTTCTTCCCAGTACTCTCAAAACACTATTCTTAAATATTTACTGTGCATCTATGATGTCCAGGTTACAATTTTAAGCTTTTGTATGACAGAGCTAAGATCTAATTGTAGAATTTTCAGGAACTTTGTGAACTGATTATTAAACATAATACTTTTAAAAATGTAAATTGTGTAAACACAAATCATATTGAAAATAAAATTGGTACTCAAATTAGTACTCAATTTGATACTCATCACTTTCTAAGTAATTTATGAAATACATAATTAAATATGTGTGGTCTTGAGGTAGTGTGAGTTATTGTATCTCTATGCTAGAAATGCCATATGTGTACACTACTGGGCCTCTCTTTTCAATCCTGTGCTTCTTGGCATCACATTGGCACCCTGAAATTGGCCAAAGTGGGAATATTTACACCACAGAAGTTAACAAATGCTACAAAGCATTCCCTTCCCCCTCCGGCCTGTTTATAAACAGTGATAAGCACACCACTATTTATAGGTGCTGCATAAAGTCAGAGTCAAGAAGTAGCCATAGCATTCAGGAAATCCAATGTTCTTGTGTGGTCAGGGTTAAAGACACAGAAGAAGCACTTTGAACACTAGCACAGATGCGTAATTAAAAGGTAATGGGCAAGATAATTAAAAGGTAATCAAGGGAAACACTGCGCTTTGGGCCAAGTATTGTAATTACATTCAATACATGCTTTACCAGCTAGGCTAGATTACAAGCAGATATAGCATATTCTGAATGCAATAGAAGTACAATTGCCAAGGCTAATAGAAATTTCAATAGATTTTGTTAAAAAGCGTAGACCTGCTCTCTATTTGTTATCAAACACACACACATAAACATAGACAGATACGTGAAGTTTTGTAGATGTCTGATATTTAACTGTAAAATCCATCTCTCAACTTTTATTTAAATAACTTGGATACAAATGTTTGGACCACTTTACTTTAATGCACTTGAGTAAAGACTTGTTAGCTATTCAAGAACACTCTAGACTTATAAATACCCCCTTATTTTTAGGGAAGGAAACCAGCATTTCGTAAGCCTCAGCAATGTGTCAGACAGCTTTTTTGATAGTTAATATAGGTCATTTCATGCCTTTACCTGTGAGGGGGAATGGAAAGAGAATAAATACAGAAAGAATTTACATACAGTTGACCCTTGACCAACATGGGGATAAAGGCGCTGACTTCCTACACAGTTGAAAATCTAAGTAGAACCTTTGATTTCCCCCACATTTTACTAATAACCTAGTATTGACTGAAAGTTTTACTAATAACATAGGCAGTCTCTCAGCATATATGTTGCATGTTAAATGTACTGTATACTGTATTCTTACAATGAAGTAAGCAACAACAAAGAAAATGTTTTTGCTTTTGCAACACATACGCTAAAATTGGAACAATACAGAGAAGATTGGCATGGCCCCTGCACCAGGGTGACATGCAAATTTGTGTACCATTTCCTATTTTTGTACAACTGTATTGAAATATCAGATATGCTTTATAAACACGTATGATTGTTATGTGTCTATAAAAATTAAATGTTAAATGGAAAAAATGAAAATCACAAGGAAGAGAAAATAGCATTACTATTCATTAAGTGGAAGTGGATTATCATGAAGATTTTCATCCTCATCATCTTCACATTGAGCAGGGTGAGAAGGATGGGTCTTGCTGTTTCAGAGGTAGTAGAGGTGGACAAGGGGAGGGAGGAGACCTAGGCACCCTTGGTATAACTTGTCTTCAACAAAATAAGCATGTAAGTGGGCTTGCCTGGTTCCAACCTGTGTTGCTTTAAAGGTTAACTATGCACTGAGCACATGCAGACTCTGCCTGCCCATTGACTTCAATCATTGCTCCACTTCAAAAAATGATATTATTTATTCTCATTTTATACTAATGAAATGGAGGCCCCACAAAATTTAAGAAATGTTTACAAGATGACATGGAAAATAAATGGCAGAGCTAAGATTTTAAAAACACACCTGTGTCTATGATATATTTCTTCAACGGTGTCTCTTGGATGCTTTTCACATTCCAAGAAGTATCCTGGATGTGATAAAAATATTTTAGAATATGTCATCCCTCTGCTTATAAGGAAATTTTGTATAATACTATCCTGTGGGAGAAAGATAAGTAAATTGGTAATTAGACCCACATGTATGCCTATTGTAGGGTCCAGCCCACTAAACTCATAAGAAACATAATCACGATCTTCATGAATTCACTGTAGGCATCCTAATTTAAGTCTTAGAGGACAGACGAGAATTAGCTAAGATGGAAAGGCTTGGGGACAGACATTCCAGGCAGAGGGAATGACACCTGCCAAGGGCTGAAGGCCAGAGCACTAAGGCAAGTTTACCACAACAGCAGACATTTTATTGATTATTAAAGTGATTTATTCTTTTAATCCTTTTAAGAAACCATGAGTAGACAGCTATCATAAATGAGCCTATTCCAAATGCTGACATTGCTAGATTACAAATTACCATGTCATAATAAGAAGTCTGGGTCTTTATCTTTGAGCAGAGAGTATCAGAAAAAAAGAAATAGTATGAACAAATTCATAGTTTAGAAAGATCGATCTGTTTTCTGTAAGAAGTAAAAGTCTAACTAGTAACTTCCTATTTTTTATTTTTTAGAATATGTGATTGAAATAAATATTCAAGTACAATTGTCTTTTTGATAAAATGACTTCTTTTCCTTTGGGCCAATACCCAGCAGCAGGATTGCCAGATTGAATGGTAAGTCAACTTTTAGTTCTTTTAGGAATCTCCATATGTTTTCCATAGAAATTATACTCATTTGCAGTCCCGCAAAAAGTGTATAGGTGTTCCCTTCTCTCTGCATCCGCACCAGTATCTTTTGTTTTGGACTTCAAGCATTCAAAAGAGATCCATGTAACCAACAACATTTATACCCTGTAATGTTTTGAAATAAAATCTTTTGTTTCACTTCACCTTTCTTCATGTATTTTTTTGTAGGAACTGAATGGATTAGACACTTTAAAATCTAAGTAGAGTGCCTGAGATGCACTATGTGTTGGTGTGTGCTGGCTGTGCATTATTTTTGCTTACTATTTCATAGACTGTCCTCTGGATAGACTGCAGTCTCATCCCTCACAACTCTCGCAGGAGCTCCAAAATGGCACCATTTGGAATATTTTTCCACAGACTGCCTCTTTTTCCCCACATGCCTCCATTGACACACTTTACCTAGTGAAATCCCACTATGTTTTCATAACAGCAAAGGCTGAAGAAGCAGCAGTAGCTGAAAGAATACTTTCCAGCACTCATAGTTTGGGAGCAACATTCAGAGGGAAACATCGCCCTAGGACCTACCAGAGATATAGTCAGCTATGAATGACTGGCAGGCCAGGACAGCATGAGGTCACACAATGACAGGAAGAACTGTGGTTTCTTTACCCTGTTTGCTTCTCACTTTTTAGCCCTAGAAGGGCTTCAATGTTGAGGAGAAAAGTAAGAGAGAAAAAGAAAGAATAATATTCCCTTCCATGTTTATCCACGTTAAGTCAGAGAGAGGACTTAAACAATTAATTGTAACTAATATCTAGAAGAGAATGACTTTTTAGTAAAATTGAGATGGTGCCGATAATTGAAAATAATCACTGAATCCATGTGTAATCTGTGAGTGATCAGAAAATTCAGGGAACTGCCCAAGTTTGTATGCAGAGCAACTGAAGAATTTCCTTACTGAGTGTATTTTCATAGGAAAAGTAGAAAACAAAGTACAGTTGTGCTTTTATTATATTCTATCACTCATGCTTTTTTAAATTCTAAAAATAGAAGGAACATCTGAGTACCACACTTTATAGTGTTGATTTGAAATGAAGGAAAAATGAAGAAAGGAGCCAAATTCTTAGATGTATAATGTTACAGTAAAATTTGAGAGCTGAATTTGATTCAAGTGATTAGGTTTAACTATAAAGGAAAAAAGGGAAATGCATAATTCATGCCTGACTCACCAAGCCTGTATTAAAGTTTAATCACAGAGGTCACAAACCACAAAATCTGTGATTAGAACGCTCAGAAAAATGAAGAGTTTTAACCTATTTATCTTGTAACTCATCTTGTTTTGTAAACTCAGGACATCCACATTGTCAGCTTCTTCTTTCCATGTCTCCTGGGTGTATTTCAGGTCTTTTAAAAGTTAGTCTGAGTTAGGTAGCTGTTGCCACACTGCAGTTTCATCTCTTGACAAGCTGGTGTCCTTCCCGGTTCTACCCCCAAGTCAACCCCTTCTTCAGTCTAAGATGAGCCAAACAAAATCTCACTTCACTTACTCTGTGCTTTGTTGTTCTGAGCCTTGCCAAAGACTTTTGACTTCTGCTTGTTCCTTTATCAGGGGTTGTATATTTTTCTGTCACTGCTGAGACTTCATTCCTCAGGATTCTTACGATGCAGTTAACTTGTCTCTTTTTGCTTATCCTTATAGACCATAAGCTTCCTTGGATAATGTGTAGTAAAATGAGGAAAAGAGTTCAACATTTACAAGACCTCAGTAAGTGTCAGGAACTATTCTAGATGTTTCACAAAACTTCTTATTTTATCTTCAAAATGACCCTATGGCTTGTATTGTCACCTACATTTTGCAGATGAATTAACCAGCTCTGTAAGTTAACTCATCCAGGAGGACACGGCTGGTAAGGATATAAAGTAAACCTTTCCTGAGTTAAAGCCTCTGCTATTTTCACTATGTTATAATGTATGAAATCATGAATGATCATCTTTTTTTTTTTTTTTACTTTCTGAATGTTGTCTCTGGATTGGTGTCTCCTATCTGTGCATGAGGGTCACAAGTGGGATTCACCAAAGGGGGGGAAGCATCTAAAACCCAGGTTAAGCCACCGGTCAGTCATCTCATCACACTCACAGGAGAACCAAACTTTGTAAAGATGGGAAGTGTACCATTAGTCAGTAAAAGAAACAGCCTACAATCCCATTCACTAACTTTTAGTTAACCATCCTTCCGCTACCTAAGTATGAGGACAGAGTGGTAATTATTCTCCTATAAGCTTACAGAATCTGTGTAAAGGCCTTGCACAAGGGCTTCCACAATTGGACTGAGATTGTTCTTTTGTTTGTTTGTTTTATTTTGTTTAAAGAACAGAGGTCTTGTTACATGAATGACTTGCTATATGTTCTGCTATTATCAAAATAATACTATCTTTTCTATCCTTTTATCTTATACCACTATACTTCTTAAAGGGGCTTTATATCTATAATTATGTGAAAATGATATCACTCTCTGTATTTTTAATTGAGGAAACTGAGGCCTAGAGCAGTAAGAACTTTGACCCCCAAAGTTACAGATTACGGTCGCAACAAAGTTTAAATGTGATTCCAGGTCTCTTGACTTTTGAGTTAATATTCTCTGCATCACCTGTCTGTTGATTTAAAAATAAATAAATAAATAGTTAAAAGAATCATCCTGGTTGATTTTTTGACAAGACTTAGACCCTTTGGATAATAACTGGAGCTTCAGCATCTGGGCTATTTTGATCACCGGATAGCTACGCTGACAAGAGTTTGAACAGTTTGGAATAAAATTTTTCAGAGGAAAAGTTTCTGACACAAATCAAAGTTTTGAACATTCTCAGCATTAACCTACATCAGGTAAGCACACGAAAGACCCCAAGAAGTAATATATGAAAGCTGGTATGTTTTAAACCCCGTCCAAGTATTTGTGGAAATTGATGACAAAAAGGACACTGCATTTAAAGTTTTTAAAAAAATAAAGCTTCGAAAAGGAGATGGAAGTGATTTTCACTCAAGGTAGAAGGAATACATTAAAAATCTATTTCCTTATTCTCTCAGCATGACTGATAGGCCAGTGTTCATTTATTCAGTTTCAAGTGAAGCCGAATTCAGAAAGTCGCCACTTTTCAAATACACACATTGGAATCAGAATCTTCAGACTTCTATCCTTCAACTGGCATTCAAACCAGCAAGAGAGTTGCTTTAGGAGGTAGATGTGTTAGTTGTGATTATGAATATCCTCAAGTTCCCTAGTCTTTGTATTGTATCAAATATATTCTTTCTATTGCCAGGTTCCGCGATCTATCCACTTCGGTACTCTCACTCCTGAGTTGGTTCGGATCATCTCTATTGCAGGCGATCTCTATACCATTGTATCTTTTTCTTTGTATCCTAGTAGAAATTAATTAATTTCAATTTTCATTTTTTCACACCTATCTTTTTCTGATTGTTAATTGCTACATAATTTATGACTGTCCTTTGCAAATAAAGGAAGTCCTATCACTTTCAGAGCCAGAAACCTTGATATGGGGAATATATCTCCAATTTTTCTGTTACTTACTCTGCTATTTATGATTATCCTACCACTGTCAAGGCCAGAAACCTTGATATTTGGAAATACTTCAATTTGCTGAGTCTTGGCTATATCAAAAGCAGTTATCCCAGGGTTGCTTGTGGGTTTTCCCTGCCTACTCTGCAGTCTTGGGCTGCATCCCAATAATGTTTGGTTGTTCTCTGCTTTTCTTCCTCCTTTTTGATTAATTTAATACTCCGATTTTTTTTCCGTATAAGATTTCTCAGGTTCATGTTTTTGGATGTTGCTAACTGTGGTCTGGCTGATACCAAAATATTCTGCTGTCTTTCTTTGACTGCTGCTTTCCAGAAAATATAGAAGATCAACCTTTTCCTGCAATGTCAACTCTTTGAGATCTTTCCTTTGGACCATCATTAATGGACTAACTGTAAAAGTCTTCGGTAATTGCGTCATGTACTTCTAATTCAGAGTAGTCCTTCACATTGAAAAACTTTTCTGCAACAACTGATAAACAATACAGCGTTAGGCTTAATCCAACCTGTGGTAATAATAAAATATGAAAAAGAACTTACGCTAAAGAAAAAAATAATACAACTAAGGGCCAAAGCCCACACCTGTTCTACTCCTTGTTGGAGACTGGACTCAACTTGTCAAGATGTAGAGTAAATTAATATTGTGTGTCATAGTTCAAGTGGTCAAGATACAACTTACCCAGGTGGTCAATAGCTAGAGATCGGTCTTCCATTTAGTATATGCGGTGCATGTCCAATCTATGAAATGAGGTCAATGTAAGGAAGTGTCAGTATAGGAAGGTGGTCAGCTATGGAGGTTCCATTGTATATCAGTGTGTGTGTGTGTGTGTGTTACTGACACATGGACAAGCAGTAGATAGACACACAGAGACAAACAGACAGGAAGACAGTCCTTATATTCAAAAGCAACTCTCTTTCTGCCTGTCCGTGTATCAGTTGTCTGCCTTTCTCCCAGCCTTCTTGATGGTTCCTTCCTCCAGGTCTGCAGGCTTACTTGGTACTTCTAGTTCCCACATCACTTAATCTGCGTGGCTGCCTAGTACTTGACTGTCACTCTGCTGATGAATGCCAGCCCTGCTGCTGCTTGTTCCTTGCTCATACCTGGATCCTCTGACCCACATCACTTGTTGCCATTCTTATTAACTTGAAGGTTGCTTTCTCACCTTCAAAGCCATGTTTGCCCTTTTTTTTTCAGGTATTTGTTTAAAATATTTAGGACACTAAGGGGGCTTGCACATGGGACACATCCTCAGCCTTCTTCACCACCTTCTCTGTGCCACACCATCTTTCAGAGCCTGCCCTCCCCAACGTTCCATCATCTTGGTGTGCGTTACCTCTTTCCTCGTGTGCAGAGCTGCAACAAAAATGAATTCGCATCCTCCAAAAACACTATCTCAGCCTAAATGAGGAAATCCAATTCCACAAGCTCAAATCTCACCGGTTTAGGATGTGGATCTTGCATATGTCACTAAGATGATGCTCTGGGGACTAGTGTGAACACCGCGGAGTTTCAGGAGCTCAGTCAGTGAGTGGAAGGCACACCATAGAGCATTGATGTTGTCAAGGACTAAGGAATCATCATGCCAGAGCATGTAACAGCTTCTGAAAAGCTCAGTCATAAAAGCCTTTCTTTTGTAATGATTTAGTTTGTGTTTTAGTAGACATTTTACTCATAATATATTTTTGAACATTAAATTTAAATATTTATTTGTGATACTGAATATGGTAAGGGAACACTCTGAGAATTCTCTTTTCCTTGATACCCTCATTAATAGGTTACCCATAATGCTAAAAAATACACAAATATATATATATATATATATAAATCTAACTAACAACAAAGAAGTCACAGACTGAACAATATGAGATAAACATGCCTGAATCACAAATTCTAAAAGAAAACATATTCCAGGTGAACTTCTATTTAGTGTTCTAATTCTAGAAATAGAGGATTCAGCAAGATTCTGCCCATTAAATTATGATCTTGAGAAAGTGCTTAACCTGGTTGTGCTTCAGTTTCCTCACCTGTACAATGAAACCTACAAGGGTGCCACTCTATAGGTATGTTCTGAAAAATAAGGGAGTTCACAGATGCAAAGTGCTTAGATCAATGCCCACTGTTTCCCTTCTCTCTCTTCTTGGCTGTCTGGTGTCTCCCACTGGGGTGTCCGGCTCATCAAATAGATTCATGTGGATCACCCCTGACCCTGGCATGAGGTCTTCATATAAACAACAAATAGTTCCTGAGGGAAATGTGCACAAATGATCAATTAGAATATTTTCAAATGGATCCTCCCTGCTGTGGCCATGGGCTTATATTCTATTTTTAGTTGGAGCACATGGTGAGCACCTCATAGGCTTTCATTAGAGCTTTCAAAGCCCCCAGATGCCCAAGGAACTTGCAGGTGACAGAAAAGTCCCTTTTCTTTTTTGGGTGATCATGAAGTAAACATGGGGATGTGACAGAGCCCTGGTCGTGGAGCCCACAGGTATTGGTCTGATGTTAGATCTTCAATCTTGACTCTTTCAGAGTTTCATTTTCTCTTTTGTGAAACCAAGATTCTGAGTCAAGAGTTTGCGGAAAGGTTTTTGTATCAAATATGATCATTACACAGATGTACATTGAAAATTATGAATTGTACATGGATTTTTAAGTTAATAATGATTGATAAAAATATTGTTTTTATAATAAACAGCCAAATGAAAGTAACTCATTATAGACTGAGGACACATATTAAGTTGCCTTTTCTCTAAGATTGGACATAGAAGGAGGTGGAAGTTGGTTAGTTTTTCCACTCAAACTTTCTGCTACAGTAAAAGCATGTGGCATAAGGTATCTTGATTTTCCTAAGAGAAGTAGAAATTAAAAGAAGTGCTCACAGTGCAGGCTGGTGGGACCGATTCTGCCCAACTAATCCTCCACAGCAAATAAGCTGGAAATTAGAACCTGAGAGGTACCACAGAATTTGTGGGATACTGTGACCCTAAGGGCTAAATAAGCCTATTATAGAGAGTTTAAATAAAACTTGGGATCTTCTCAATCCATGTACTCTTGGATGACACAGTATCTCAACTATGAAGTAACAACTACCTAGACCTTAACCACAACCACCATCACCACAATGATCATTAAATATTACTTCATTATGTAGCAGGCACTATTGTAAATGCTTTATATATAGTATTCCTTTAACCCATACAAGAAGCCTGTAAGGTAGATATTAGTACATAGTATCTCATTTCATAAATGAGGACGTGAACACACAGAAAAGTTAAGAGACTTACCCAAGTAACCAAGCCATCAGTGACAGAACCAGGATTGAAATGGCAGCAGTCTCCCTCCAAGACACCGTCTTCACCAGCACACATTCCTCTTTGAAATCAGGAATGTGCAAATAGACTTTTTTTTATTAAAACCATCATTACCCTCTTTTTAATCTACTTCCTTCTCAAAATAGATATATATTAAATCATCTTCAGAAAATAGCCTTTCCTTGAGAACATGCTGGTTTTAGACTTAGTGCTATCACAAATTCCCAGAGAGGGCATCCTTCTTAAATAAGAGGGTTGATTCATTAATTCAACAACTAGTGAGCATTGACTTTTGTAATACTGACTTAAAGGTGCATAAGACATGCTGATATTTCTCCTGATGCTCACAGTATGTAATGGTAGAAATAAAAAGTGTAATTATAGAGAAAATTAGAAATGCTACAGAAAAGTCATGCTTACTGTGTTACCAAGACACGAAGTCCAGAGTACCCTCCTTTCCTGGAATACCTTATTAATAAGATCAGTTATAAGCTGACTCAAAAAGATCTAAACTCAGAAGCATCTCCCCTCCACCCACCACCCACCCCCGGGAAGTCTCTCTACTGTGATTTGCTGCACCTCTGTGATGACTAATGAGCCATGAAAAGTGGATCTTTGAGATCCAATAAAACCATTAAGTGAGATTTTATTTAAAAAAAAAATTAAAAAGCCTTCTTCTTTAAGAGAGGCTCTTCTCTGATGGAACTAACGATGGAAAAGAACAACCACAACAAAAAGGGGAATTGCATGATGCATTTGTAATTTCACATGAGTTTGAGATACTCCAGAGTTCATGGCAGCTATGAGAAAGTATGTCAAGCAATCATAGAGCTTATTTCTAAGATAGACTTTCAAGTTGACCTCATAAGCCTCTGAGAGATCTTCTTGGAATGAATGGAGTATCTTTCTGTTTTACTTTCTTTTCATTTTTGAAATATCCATCTTTCACATGAGTGCTTTAATCAATTAATGTATGAATTTCTACATTCATTTGGAACATGGCTGTGAGTTCTGTTCTGTAACAGTCTATAATATATGTGATTATATAGTTAGCACAGGTAGAAGGGGAAGCTGTACTGAATCTTGCTAACTGCCCAGAGAAATTAACAGACATATCTGATTCTGATTTTTGCTTTAGGGTAGGAAAATCTTAAAAGAATTATACTTTCACAGTTATCAAATAAATGAAAACGTTTGAGTAAAATTCCATAGGTGGGGGTGAGTCAGGAAAGGCTCTTGAGCTTCAGAAATACAGGGAAGTTATTTTTTTCATAGGTCTCCCTGGAAGTGGAGGGTGAGTCCTTCTGTCCTTATCCCAAAAGCATATAAAATATGTTAGCTTGGTCTGGTGAAGGCGCTCAAAGACTTGTCCAACTGCCCTACCTTCAATCAGAGAAGGCTATGCCCACAAATTTGATGGCTGGTCACATATTTCTCTATAATGCACTTGGGCTTAGAACACTCTCAGTGACAAGAAAATATGGAAGAAGGAAATCTTTTCACTCATAATGAAGTTACACATCCATGCTGAGCATGTGAAAAAAATGGCTTCTGAAGTTTATCACCTCTCTTGAACCTCCAGGTTTCAGTTGAAGATCCCGAAGCTCACTGCCAAGTTCCTGGCTCTTTAGTGAGAATCCTGGAAAATTCTGGTCTCAAGTGTCGTTCTGGGTTTGCAAAGATAAAACACTGATTATTAATATATGCATATAAATACGGGAGTTTTAAATTTACTTAAAATTCTCAATTTCCTTTAAGAAGAAAAGAGAAATAACATTATTTCGAATGGGCTTTCCTTTGTGGCTCACTATGAAAATTCTGAGACAGAATGTTATGGTCTATTATTTCATTTCCAAGTTCACAGTAGCATCCTTTCTGATTCACCTGTGCATGTTTGAACTTGCTCAGCTTATCAGTATGGTGGGGAGAACTTTATGTGTTTCTGTCTGTGTGAATTTTATGTTTCTTAATTTCTGTGTATCTCAAAACTTTTGTTAATGACCCATGTAAATAAGTTCCTTATGACTATATCTAAAATTGGTATGATATGGTAAATGGGTGACGATGTTTGGTGTTTAATATATGTCATGTCACAAATGAGTTCTATTATTTATTTATGAAATTAAATAATCAAAATCTTTGGTTCTTTTAATTGCTTCCATCTTTGTTTTACTTTTCTTTGGTGGGGGGACAGGGGATTCATTGAGGGTATAAAGAATTAGGTTATACTGATTGCATTTGTTAGATAAAGTCCCTCTTATAATTGGGTACTGATCCCAAGAGGTGTGCCATACACCTTGACCCTCCCATTTTCCTCCCTCCTCTCCTCACTACCTAATTTTCCAACCCCACCCCTTGACTAGCTCATCTACTCCCCTTCATATTAGAATTGAGTACATTGGATTCTTGCTTCTCCATTCTTGTGATGCTTTACTAAGAAGAAAGTGTTCCACTTCATTAAGGTTAATACAAAAGATGTAAAGTCTCCATTTTTTTTGATGACTGTTACCATAGCTTGTTAATCCATTCCTGGGCTGGTGGGTATTTAGGTTCTTTGTAAATTGAGCTGTAATAAACAGTGTAGTGCAAATTTCTTTTGATAAAAGGATTTTTTTTTTCTTCTAGGTAGATAACCCAGTAATGAAATTCCAGGATCAAATTGGAGGTGTAATTTGAGTTCTTTGAAGATTCTCCATACTTCCTTCCAAAAAGGTTGCATTAGTTTACAGTCCCACCAACAGTGTAAAAGTGTTCCTTTCTCTCCACATCCACACCAGCATCTGCAGCTTTCAGACTTTGTGACATGGGCTATTCTCAATGGGGTTAGGTGCTATCTCAGGGTAGTTTTGATTTGCTTTTCTTTGATGATTAGGGACAATGGTCATTTTTTTTCATATGTTTATTAGCCATTCATCTACTTTAGAGAAGGTTCTATTAATGTCTCTTGCCCAGTGATAGATGGGATTGTTGGCTTTTTTAAATTGATTTATTTGAGTTCTCTGTTATCAAAAGTTATCAAACTTTTGTCCCATTTGTAATATACAATTATCTTTTCCCATTCTAAAGATTGTCTATTTGCTTTGGTTGTTGTTCTCTTAGCTATATACAAGCTTTTCAGTATAATTAAGTCCCATTTGTTTATTGTTGTTGTTGCAATTGCCACAGAAGTCTTCTTCATAAAATCTTTCCCCAGGCTGATATCTTCAAGTATTTTCTGAACATTTTCTTCGAGGATTTTTATTGTTCCATGCCTGAGATTTAAATCTTTTATCCATCTTGAATAAATGTTTTTAAGTAGTGCAAGGTGAAGGTCCAGTTTCAATATATCACATGTGGTTATTCAGTTCTCCCAACACCATTTATTGAATAGGAGTTCTTTTCCCAAGTTTATGTTCTTATTTGGTTTATCAAGTATCATGTGGGTGTAAGATGCTAGTTTTATCTCATGGCTTTCTCTGTCAGCAAAGAGCAAGAATTTGATCTCCTCTGCTCCCATTTGGATGCCCTTTATCTCCTTCTCTTGCCTGATTGGATTGACAGAACTTCCAGCACTATGTTGAATAGTAGTTAGGTGCTGCCATGTGGTTCTTACAACTTGTTATGTAAGCCTACATTATAACATCTATCACACCATATGTACTCCTCTCCCTATATTTCTGTCTTTAGTGATAACGTATAAGCTCTTTAAAAGGTAAGGACTGTGCTTTATTTACTGATTACCCTAGAATTTCATACAGTAACTGGCACATTGAAAGTCAATAAAAGCTTTTTGAAGGATTGAACAAACTATCCAATGTACCAATTAACAAGATGACTATTTTCCAGTGTGAGAAAAAATAGCTGGGATAATAGTACATTAATCCAGTAATTCCCATCATGGAAGTCTTGAATGCTAGGATGATGAGTTTAGGTTTATTCTGTGTTCAGCAGGAAATCATGGTGTCTTTTGAAAAGATAAATTGTTTAAAAGCTTTGCCCCTCTACAAGATTAATGTCAGGTTTGGCAAGCTAGAACGAAGAGGCAGATAACCAATTATAAGGATATGAGAAACAGAACTGCCTCCCTGTGGAAAGTATTTGTAGCACCATTTAAGTTTGAACACATGGTTGAGGTTACTGCTTTCACATCTTTAAAACTCTCTGTTCTGAGCTCAAAGATGGGCTTCTGCATCTTTACCTCTACCTTTTTTTAATAGTTATAGGAAGATTAAGTTGTTTTTTTCAGAGTCATATAGCCATTGTTACTAACAAAGTGAAAGTATGAATCAAGGCCTGCTGCCTCTTTTTGAATCAGGTTAGTCAGTTCTATATTTCTAAAAAAGTTTTAATTTTTCTAACTTGCATAAACCCCTGAATTTTCATGCTCCTGAAATTGTCACATTTCTTATCGGTAAGTACTAAAATCAGTCAAAGTGAGAATCAGATCATAAATGTTAAGAAGTTATAGAACTACACATAATCTTCTTTCTTGAAGCTCTTCAGAGCGGTAAGAAGCCCACTTGATGTCTACTTTATAGCATTATATTTCAACACCCACTTGATTTCTCTATGCCTTGTCTTCAAAGGGTTCTTCATTCTAAGAAAATACAGGGAAAATTATAAGTAACTATGTGTCACGATATTTCATGTAAATATATGCTCCATTTTATATGGCTGCTGTGGTCATGTCTGCCTCTACTTCTAACCAAGTCTGAGAATTTAATCCTACATTCTTATCACTGAGGCTCTGTTTCTCTAATATCATTTGCAATAACAAAAACTAGCAGTTGAAGCATTTCAGGAACAAAAGCATAGTAGGTAATTTTGTTGGATAGATATTTAACATATGGAATTAGGTCTAGGGGAAAGTAGAACAGTCAGGACTTTCCTTTTAAGAAACCCCAAAGTGTAGGATCAGAAGTACCTATAGTCAGTGATACCAGGTGCCCCAATACCTATAAGTGGGTGGTTCTCAGGAGGTCCCTGGAAGCCAAGGGAAGCCACCTCTATGTTCTTAGTTTCCTACATGCAATAGATATGATCTCTGGTGTTCATATACAGAGAGATTACAATGAATCAAGGAATCCAATATATACACTGCCTGCGGCTACTGTGGGGAAACAGGAGATTTTCTTTCTCACTTGTTTCCAAATATTCTGGGGACCCTCATTAGTTGAATTTATGAAAACGGGAATTCTGAGAATTAGCATCCCTGGTTTTTCTCCTAAGATGCCAAGAAAAATGCAGAAAGGGATGGGGCTTGATTGAGTACAGGCTGGGGCACTTGCAGTCGTTATAGCTTTTCCACTTTCTTAGAAGATACTTTTGCTTACTAATGAGAAGAATATCATAGTAATAATGCATACTATATTAAAGCAATGCAAAAAATGAAGTGAAAATGCTGTCCTACTGGGAGACCACCTGCACTAAGTACATCATATGTTCTACTTCCTGTTTTCCAAAGTTACGTGCTACACACTTTTTCACTGGGGTCTCACATAGATCTTTAATACAGATAGTGACTTTGAAGTCCATTTAGAATATATTTGACAACATAGATCATAAAATTATGGTGATTTCATGCTATATTAATGTAAATATAATTCTTATTACTTGTCTCTACGATTGTATTACTCATTTTCTAACTAACAAGCGTTTGATAAGTGTTTATTAAATTGACATGAGGTTATAATGATTTAGGCTTTATGAATGTTTTACAGTCAAGTATTTAAACTGAATATTGGGGTTCCTGTGGGACCTCAACCCAGACTGAGGGATAAGAAGGGAGACAGTGCTGAAGGAAAAAGGAGGCTTCACACCAACTTAATGCATGAAGTCTGAGAAGTCTGGAGAGGCTTATACTGTCTCATGCACTGAGTGGCAGATTGAGGCAGTGTAGCCTCGTTTCAATTTCTCAGGGGTCTTTTATTGTGCTCAAATATAAAGCATTTGTTCAAGAATGGATGCTTGGTAAAATTTAAAAGTAAGATTAGATGGAATCCTCCCTTGGCTCCTAGGAAGGTGGGGTAATCAGGAACATAAGGTAATGGAATGTCTGGAAAAGTTTAATAACATATATTTAGAAAAGGGGAGAGGGAAAGCAGATTTTGTCTCTGCAGGGCAGACATCTTAACTTCCCTAGTCTACACTGCTGATAGGGAGTCCAAAGGTTTTAACCCACATGTTCTGCTGATCCCCCCATACAGTGATGGGGATTCTGTTGATGTTCTCCTGACTGGGTTGCCTTCTTAGGTGATCTGGTGAGACTGTTTGGTGATCTTGCAGGAGCTGCATGGATGGCCCACCTGCATGCTTTACCCTGCATCGGAGGGTAAGTGGAGAGATCACCTATCTACCTCCCACATCTGAAATGTATAGACAAATGGAATTTTTGACTCTTTTCCATCTTTATCAGTTGTGTGGCTGCACATTTTACAGCTGACAGGTCAGGTCATGGATGGATGATGTAGGGTGGGCTCATGTACATGTCAGACAACCATCAAACTGTTTGCCAGAGTAATAGGGATACTAGGAGACGTTTTGTTCATCATTAATCAGATTAGTCTTTGCTTTGTAACTTGGTTTCAAGGTTCAGAGATCATCAAGAGAGGGCATGTTACAATGTATACATGATTTTAATTCTCTGCTTTCATCATATTTCCGTCACACTAGTTCAGATTCAAGAATTCAAGAAACAGACCCCAATCTTGAAGGAAGGAGATGAAACATCATATTGCAAAAGGGAAGAGGGAGAATTTGTGCCTCTTTTGTAATCTGCCACAGTAGACTGTAGAGTAGATGATAACCTTCTTTGATTGGGTGTACTAGGTTACTGTCTTATGCACCCATGGGAAACTTGATTTCCATTTTCATTGAGTTTTCTGTTCTTCAATCTAATAGTCTTTCTCTTCTTCTTCTTTTTGATTAATACAAGGCTAGTTGTATCCTATTTACAGTAGTAATTAATCACTTGCAATAAATATTTCCCCTTAGAGTTTTAACTGAGTTATTTCCAAAGAGAGTGTGGTAATAAAAGTTTGTAGAAATTTACAGAAAGAGGTCTGCAAGAAGAAAATTTTATGATATTTATGTGATTTTGATTGGACTTGTTAAAGTTTCTGAGGAATACAATACAGGTAGAATAGTATTATAGATAATGAATAAAACAATTTGTATGCAACTATTTTGGGGGACAGAGCATAATGAACAATAGAAGTGGCTTCCATCTCCTTCAAAATAGAAAAAAAAGTGAAAAATGGAAAATTCTCCTCAAAATTACTATAGTAGGGTGTTAGAACTCTAATTCTCAGTAGTAAGAGCTTCATTTCTTTCTACTGACAGAAGATATAGATATGAGTATATGCAGATAGAGCTAACATTGTGTAGGGACTTTTTGCAGAAGCCAGATGTGACATAGAATTTGTCACCTATGCAAGATTTTAACACATTTCCAGGGCAAGCTGTAATGCAAAATAAAATCAGTTAAGAAGATTCAGAAACTAAAAATGGCCAGCATGTTTCTGCATAGGTCAAGAATCCTAAAGAGAACAGGGCAAAATATAATGAATAAATATTTATCATCATCCCTTCACTTTTTTCTTAGTTCATCCAGACATTTATTGATAACCCATAGTATGTAGAATTTTAGAGACAAGAAGAGCATAAAACAACAAACAGCAAAAAGAAAATAGGCTAGCATTCAACAAAACTACCACTAATCTAAGCTTGCAAAAAGGAGGACAAGAAAACAGAGGAAAAATGCATCCTCAATGAAGATAGTATTTAATTAAATATGGACCCTGATAATGCATCAAAGCTGCAAACAGACTTCTTTTTTAATTGATTTTCAATGTTTTCCTGTATAAAAATGTTCTTTTTTCCTACGGTAATTTAAACAGATTATTATTTTTTTTTTTTTGCAGTTTTTTTGGCCAGGGCTGGGTTTGAACCTGCCACCTCTGGCATATGGGGCTGGCGCCCTACTCCTTTGAGCCACAGGCACCGCCCTAAACAAATTAAAATTTTAAATGCCTAGTTACAACAGAGTGTTTATTGTAGCTCGAAAGGAAACAAAAATACCATAATAGGAAAGTGTTCTGGGCCTGGATATGGTGAAAAAGGAAAACAGAAAAAAGAGATCCTTTGGAGGTTCTCTTTAGTAGAAATAAAAGTCACCCCATTCCAGATGATCATAAAGAATCTTGAGTTTTGGAATTAGGCTGCATATCTGGACTTAACAAATAATTTCAATCAACTATGCTGAGTTGTAAATTAAAAACACAAAATGTACAGTTTAAGTGAGACTTTCAATGCTGTTTATATATTTATATAACCATTACCAGTTCAAGATAAAGAATATTTCCATCACCCCAAATGTGCCGTTTGTCTCTTCTAGACTTTCATAGAGATGCATTCATATAGTGTTGTGCTACAGTGTCTGACTCCTTCATTCAGCATAATGCTTTCGATTTTCATCCAGTTATTTGATTTTTATGTATTTTTCTTGTCTTATTATACTGCATAGGATCTCATATATGATATTTAATAGGAAAGATGAAAAGAGTTTCTTTTCTTCTGCTCTTGAGGAGAAAGCATTTAGGGTTTCACAATAAAAGCAATGTTTTTGCAATAAAAACTGTAGGTTTTATTTATTTGTGATTGTGTTGTGTTTCATAGTCAGAGTTTACTTTGTTGAGGGAATTCCTGCTTATTCTTTCATTGTTGTTGTTTTTAATGAAAGAGAGTTGAATTTTGTCAAACTTTTTTCCAGCATCTTTTGGTATCCTATAGTTTTCTATTAACCTAATGTTAGTAAGGGCTTTATAGACATTTTGCATATGTTTTTTAAATGTTGATTCAGCCTTGCATTCTTAGAATAAACACCACTGGTCCTGGTGCATTAATCTTTTTACATTTGATAGATTTAGTGTGCTAATATTTTGATAAGAATCTATGCCTCTGGGTTCAGAGAGCAAAATGTTCTATAGTTTTCTGATTATATCTTTGCTTGGTTTTAACATCAGGTGGTGGCTTTATGAAAAGTTGGTAACTATTTCCTCATGCTCTATTTCTTGAATGTTTAATATGTTCAGTGTTCCTTAAACGCTTGATAAAATTCATCTGTGAAACAATCTAGGCTCAGTAGCAGTTATTGTATGTTAGTTTTTATTCTTTTGTCTGTTTATTTCTGGGGTGTGGTTAATTGCTATTTCATTTTTTAAAATATATGCAGAGGTATTAAAGTTTTAATTTTGCTTAATTCAATTCTGTCAAGCCATGTCTTTCACAGAACTTTTCTATTTTATTTATCAGATTTATTGACATAAAGTTTTTTTTTTTTAAATCTTTGTACTGAAACATTAGTGTATAAAATCTTGGTGATACCTTTCATTCGTGAAATACTGCTAGATTTTATCTTCTTTCTTTTCATTTTAATTTAGCTAACTGAAATTTCATTGCCTTTACTGATTTCTTTGTTCTATTTTTAACATTTGACTATTTTCTATTGCTTAACTGTTTCTTATTTCATCGATTTCTGTTAACAAACACACACACATGCACACACACACAGTTCACACTTGAATCACACATATTTTCTTCCATCTGTGCCATCCCTAAGAGAAAAAAAACAACCCTTCCACTTTCTCCGTCTGCTGAGTCTATTCAATGAGAAGTTGAGGAAGACGAAATCCAGTTCCACTTAGTGCGTTTTTTTCTTTCTTATGATGTTCTTCATAAAGTTTTCTTCGTTCTAACTTACTACATTTTAAGAATATATCATATAATACATATAACACAGAAAATATGTGATCATCAACTGTCTACGTTATCAATAAGGCTGTGGTCAACATCGGCTATTAGTAGTTACATTTTGGTGTAGCCAAAAATTGTACCAGGATTTTTGACTGAGTAGGAGTTAATGCCTCTGAATCCTGCACCTTGCTTTGTTCAAAGGTCAGCTCTATGTTTATGTGTATGTATAAATCATTTTACTCATTTTGATTGTTTGCTTTTCTGCTTCTCATTTTTGAAGCTAACATCATTTACTGTAGAATTTTCTTATTTCTTACAAGTACGCAAAGCTCCAATTTCCCACTAAGTACTACTTTAGCGACATCCTACTAATTTGGGTATTTATGTTCTCATTATCATTCAGTCACAATATTTTCTATTTTCTCTGATAACTTTTTCTTTGGTCCAGGATTTGTTTAGCAGTAAGTTGTATAATTTCCAATTTTTTTTGGCTTTTCCCTATGCTTAATTATTGTTGCCTTCAGATTTAATTATTTCATAGTTAAAGAACATATTCAATCTTGTTTTAATCTTTAAAAAATTTGTGAAGAATAGTATTTGTCTATTTCTCCTATATGTCAGCTTTAGCTACAGGTATTTAAAAACCCTGTTACAGCATATTCAAACACCTAGAATTATATAACCTCAAGTGTATGGTCTCCTTTGTCATTGAGAAATTTCTCACTGTGTACCTGGCATTATTTATTTTCCTACAACATACTCTATATTATATTAATATAGAAATTTCAGTTATCTTATTTGTTAGTGTTTACATTAGTTATCTTTTTCTAAAATTAGAGTATATCTAATTTTCAATTCAAATTGACTTTTATGCAGTCACTAGTTTGGGTGTTGCTTTTTATTTAGTGTGGTAATAAATGTCTTTTAATAGGAGTACTTAGACCATTTTATTGAGTACAATTACTATGATTTGATTAAGAACTACCATCATAATTTTAGCTTTTTATTTATGTCATCTGTTCTTTGTTCCTTTTATTTTTCTGCCAGAAAGATTACCTAAGCATTTTTAAGATTATATTTCATTTCTATCATTGTATTATTTCTTATAACTTTGCATTTTTATTGTATCTTTTCTGTTGTGAGTTTTCAAAATCCACCTTTAACTTACAACATTTGCCTTCAAATGACACTATACCACTTTGCCTATAATGGACTTTAAATTCTGATTTGGGGGATATTATTCTCATATATTTTAAGTTCTCCATGTGTTGCAAACTCCATAATGTATTGTCATTATCCTTGTTATGAAAAGTCAATGATCGTTTAAAATACATTTAAAAATGAGAAAAATAATTTATACACAATTTTTGGATCCTACACTCTACATGTCCATGCATAGATCCAGATTTCCAATAATATTTTTATTTGATTTGAAAAACTTAATTTAATTTTTTAGTTTATATTTATTGATAATGAAGTTTTGTTTGACAAAAGCTTTGATTCACCTTTATTTTTGAATGGTATGTTGACTAGGTATGTAATTGTTGTTTGATCTTTTTTTAAATTTCAGCACTTCAAAGAGTTTGTTATTCCACTGTCCTCCTATTTAATAGTTTTAAGTCATTCTTTTTTTTCTTTTAACAATTTTTTTATTAAATCATAACTCTGTATATGAATGCATTTATGAGGTACAAGGTGCTGATTTTATATACTATTTGGAATGTTTACATCGAACTGGTCAACATAGCCTTCACCTCATTTACTTAATTATCGTGTTAAGACATTTATACCCTACTCTTAATAGATTTGACATGTACCCTTGCTCTAGGCACTATAGGTGAGACCCCACCATAGGTGAGGACCAACCTTCCCTCCACCCGATCTTCCCTTTCCCCTGCCTTCTCCTTCTTCCTTCCTTTATCCTGGGCTATAGTTGTGTTTTACCTTTTGTATGAAAATGTGGGTGATTATATATTGCTTTCATAACAGTACTGAGTACATTGGATACTTTTCTTCCATTCTTGAGATACTTTACTAAGAAGAATATGTTCCAGCTTCATCCAGGTAAATAAAAGAGACAAAGTCTCCATCTTTTTATGGCTTCATAATATTCCATGATGTACATATACCACAGTTTATTAATCCATTCATGGGTTGATAGGCACTTGGGCTTCTTCCATGATTTGGCAATTATCAATTGGGCTGCAATAAACATTCAGGTGCAAATTTCTTTATTGTGAAATGATTTTTGATCTTCTGGATATATACTTAGTAGAGGACCTGCAGGATCAAATGGCAGGTCTACTTTTAGTCCCCTAAGCATTTCCAAACTTCTTTCCAAAAGGAATGTATTAGCTCGCATTTACACTAGTGGTGCAGTGTTTCCTTTTTTCTACATCCATGCCAACTTCTATAGTTTTGGGATTTTGTTGTGTGGGCTACTTTTACTGGAGTTAGATGATATTTCAAAGTGGTTTTTATTTGCATTTCTCTGATGATTAAAGATGGTGAGCATTTCTTCATGTGTCTTTAGGCCATGCACCTGTTCAAGGCTCTTGCCCACAATGAAATGGGATCACTTTTTCTTTTCTTGTTAATTAGTTTGAATTCTCTGGGGAGTCTAGATATCAAAGCTTTGTCAGAAACATAACCTGCAAATATCTTCCCCAATTCTGAGGGATGTTATTTTTGTTTCTCCCTATAGAGAGAAAGAAATTTTTAAGATTTTTGTCCTTCTTTTTGGTTTTCAACATTTGATCATCGTGTGCTTTGCTGTGGTTTTCTCAAAGTTCATCAATTTTTTTGGAACTATAATTTTGTAGTTTTCATCAAATGTTTCAGCCATTGTTTTTAAAAATATTTCTCTGCCCTGTTACCTTTCTGGAACTCAGTTACACATTTCAGACAACTTGACATTTATCCATATTTTATTCCCCAAAGCTATGTTCATTTTTTTGTATGTGAGTATTTTGTTTAGCACTGCCTTTTCTTTTTCTTTTTTTTCTGTTAAAATAAAAACAGTTTAGTGATCATTTACCTTCTAAAACTTCCACTTAAAGCACTGCCTTTTCAATGAACATTCTTGCTGCACCTTCAAGGCCAGTATTTTTTCTTTTGAAATATTCAGTCCAATGTTAATCTTATTTTGTTAAGTTTTTAAAATTTCAGACACTATTTTTATTTCTTAAAGCTTCATCAGTTATTTATCGTATTTTTTCTTATATTTGTGCTTTTCTTTAGAGGGTTGTTAGATTCAAGTTATCAGGCTTATTGATGGATTATATGTATTCATAATTATGTATCATTTAGTTTTCAAATATGGCTTTTAAAACTCTACTTGAAAAAAATGCATAGCACTGCTTTATTATGCATGAGTCAGCTAGCTGCATGTCACACACTTCCTCACCTTCTCTAACAACCATATATAGAACACCAGTATTCTGTTGTAAGGCAAATACAGCTTTCATGTATGGGTGCTATAGGTAAAATTCCTATGTGTATTGATCATAATCTAATCATAGTTATTGGGATTGGGCAAAATAGAAGTTTATAATTTGTTGAATTATTTATCAATTTCAGTCTTTTCATTTAAATTATCTCATTTGATAATTTACAATAGCCCTGTGTAAATCATATCTCTTTCTAAGCTTCATAATTTCCTATTTTTTATTTAGCGACAGAACTCAGAGACATTAGAGCTTGACAATGCTTGTTATTGTAACATGGTCTTTTGATACCCAGTGTAGACTTCCATTTTCAAAACTGTTGCAATATTGAATTAATTGTATTAATAGGAGATAAAACAATAGTAAGAAAAAATTTGCTTATTTTATTTCCACAAAAATGATTATTATTATACATACCGTCTGCTTTTACAGATGTTTATGCATATACATTATATTGATAGCAAATACAAATATTAGGGTTTTTATGTGTTTTTCTCTATTTATCTTATCTTAAGCTAGTAAAATTTCAGTGTTATTTCCATAAGATAGCATTGACTCTCTGGAGATGAATCATAATGTGAGTTTTTGTATAATATAGACTCCAGCTATTGAAAATGTGATTTGGAGAATCTGAAACTTCTATAACTAAAGTGTGAATTCAGAAATAAGAAAATTGTAATCTGAAAGCCCACATAAATTTAATATATAAATGGGGCCTCTGATTCAGAAATTATTGATTCTTTGTTAGTCCCAATTCTAATAACCTTGTTTTCCAGATTTCTTAAACCAAATCATTTTAAACCACAAATTGTGAAGATGATTTGATAACTGTTGCCTGTTGCCTTCACTGAGAATTTATTGATTATTTAGGCCCATAGAGCACAAACAAAATCAGTTATATGTTAATAGTGATCTAACATATTGTATGGGCTGTAAGGATGGGCTCAAACTGCCAGAAAGTGAATTCCCATCTTTATTGATTGCAGACTTCAATTATTTTTTTAGACCTCCTGTGTCTTGGTTTCTTTATCCAAAAAGGAGATAATAACCACATCATTTTCAGAGAAGTGACAATTGAATGAAACAAAATTTGTTAATAATATAAAACAGTGTTTGGCACATAGATGATGCTTAATACATGCTTTCTTTTAATAATAATAAAAGCAAGTGTATTAACACCTACAGTAGGGTCCCCAATGTTTTTGGCACCATGGACCAGTTTCATGGAAGAAAATTTTTCTACAGAAGGGGTAGGAAGGTGATTGTTTTTGTATGAGTCTGCAAACAATGCGTTCATTATGATCTCTGTGTGGTCAAACCTCCCTGGTAATGATAATCTGTATTTGAAGCACTCCCCAGCATTAGCATCAGCACTTCAGCTCCACCTCAGATCATCAGGCATTAAATTCTCATAAGAAGCTTGCAAACTACAACCCTCATATGCACAGTTTACAGGAGGGGTCATGCTCCTGTGAGAATCTAATGCCACTGCTGATATGAATGGAGGCGGAGCTCAGGTGGTGATGTAAGCAATGGGGAGTGGCTGTAAATACAGATAAAGCTTTGCTCACTAGACCACTGATCACCTGTTGGTGTGCAGCCTGGTTGCTAACAAGCCATGGACCTGGGGACTACAGACTTCATATATATGTGTGTGTGTCAGGTATAGTTCTACATTCTTTTATTATCCTACTTAATTTTTTGTATCAACTCTAGTAGGGAAATACTGCCATTGTCCCCATTTTCCATTTGAGAAACTGAGGCATAGAGATAGTAACAGCTTGCTCAAGGACTCAACTATAAGCAGAAGCAGTATAATTTTAATCAAGTGGTTTGGTGATGTTGTCACCACAACAGTGTTCATGAAACGAACTTTAAATATCACAGCAGCCTGAAAACATCAGCCAGTGATTTCTCGAAACAGTGGTTGGCGTTTCATGAAAAGATTCAAGCAAAAGAGGTCGTATTAGTTCGTAGGCAGGATAAAATAATCTGCGTGTTCACTAATGATGTATTTATTTATATTGGGCTGTGGTCAATGAAAAGTAAAAGAATGTTTTGTTTTTAACTGTTCGAGCCGGTAGATATTTTTTTACTCACTTAAAATAGAATACTTTCAGAAATTGCATAATTGTGGGTTATACAGCTCTAATTACCTTTCTAAAATTATATATAATTTTATCTACATAGCATCTCTATATGTCATACATATAGATGTGATTATTCATATCCTTTGGTAGTTCCCTACCAATCCAGAAGGCACATCGGTGCATTAATTTAACACACAAGCTATAATATCAGACCCATCTGTTTGCCTATTTATCTATGTAAAATTGTCATTGCAAAATGGCAGAATTAACAGAAAGAATAATACATACATGATAAGATTTTTGCAATGACTCACTGAGATAATTCATTAAAGTACCGGGCATGTCACAAGGCAAGTTATAAATATTATTGCTATATTTCTATTTTGTTGAAGAGACATTAATTCATTAGTAAATGCAAAGGAAAATATATACACACAGGAATTTTTTGTCAATAATTGCAATAAATTTGAGAATGAAAATCCTTCTTATGGCAAAATATAGAGCCCATACACAAAAGTAGGGGAATAAAAAATGTATAGTTTAATAATTGATTGTACAGTGACCATAGCAAAGAAACACAATGTTCCCACTCTACAAGACATTTTATGATTAAAATTTATGGCAGATGGAATTACTTTTCCGCTCACTTTCAGATAATACAAACAGTACATTCGGATATAGTAATAGAAATCATTGAGTTTGTTCTAAATGTTGGCATGTGCAGTGGTTCTGATGGGGGGATGTTAAGGGAAGGAAGAAAATGCTGGGAAATTCTTATTTGGTGTTGCGGGGTCTGTTTTCAGGCTCCCTGAGCTTGGCAGGTGTTCAGTTTCTCTTTCCCACACAGAAGCATGTTTGCTGACCTGAAACTTGGCCCTGCTCCTCGCTGGGGGGGTCGCATATACTGTTTCTCTAGTGCCAGCGCATGTTTCCTTTTGTATGGTCATTTAAAACTCATTCTGGAGCTAACATCCCACAGTGCACATCCTTTATGCTGAGGTCTCCTCAGTCCTCCAGGTGCCTTGTTTGGACAGGTTCCTCTACCCTTTGTGAAGAACACAAGTGACCCATGTGTGTCCCTCATCTCCTTTGTTTTGACAAACTTGGAGCTCAGGATAATTCTATGACAGCTCCTTGCTCTGTCCTAAGTCTAGCTAACCAGATATGTCCTCCCCATTTGGACTTGAACATCAATCCATCAAGCCTCCCAAACTCCAGGAGACAGCATGTTTCCCATGTTGATCCTTGAAAGCACCATCCTCACTTTCCTTAAGCGTGGAGTGGGGCGGGCACTTCCAGCCCTCCCTCCTATTCCATTCTCTCTATAGGAGTATTTTCCTGTTCTCAGCTTCTCCTTCTTCTTTAGAGTCTGGAAGTAGGTGTAAAATAAAGCGTAAAACTCTGTTATTTTTTCTCCCTAATGTCTTTTAAAAGTCTCATATGATGACTTCACATCAGATTTTCATACAGGGCATTTATTGCCTTTTACAAAGACATATCCTGAAACTATCAGTTTTCTCATTTTGACTCAAAATAAACTCTGATTATGGTATTATAGTTTTTTCCATTTTATAGGGGTATGTAAAATATTTAATAACTTGCAAAGGGATACAAACAAATTAGGTAGGTATGATTTGAATGTAGGTCAGACTCAGAGGTCTTTGCCTCTACCAGTGAATTATGCGTTCTTCCCATCTCTGTGTAACATCTCTCATTTACCCCCATATCCATATTGTGTCTCCCAAATGTCTGTGGAATGATGTTTGACCCTTATTCATTAGGCCAAACTGCTGATAAACACGTACATATTGGTTAGTGGAAAGCTGCGCCTATGATCTAGGACCCTTCACTTCTACATTAGGGATTATTCTGCTAGATTATACAAGAATGACTCTTGGGAAGTGCCTGTGGCTCAGTGAGTAGGGCGCCAGTCCCATATACTGAGGGTGGTGGGTTCAAACCCGGCCCTGGACAAACTGCAAACAAAAAAATAGCAGGGCGTGTGGCAGGTGCCTTTAGTCCCAGCTACTTGGGAGGCTGAGGCAAGAGAATCACCTAAGCCCAAGAGCTGGAGGTTGCTCTGGGCTGTGACGCCACAGCACTACCAAGGGCGACAAAGTGAGACTCTGTCTATAAAAAAAAACAAAACAAAACAAAATTACTCTTATTGGGCGGCGCCTGTGGCTCAAAGGAGTAGGACACCAGCCCCATATACTGGAGGTGGTGGGTTCAAACCTGCCCTGGCCAAAAATTGCAAAAAAAAAAAAAAAAAATACTGTCATCCACATATCCTGTATCACTCAAGTTAAGTGTTTTTCTTTTTTCTTTTCTTTTCTTTCTCTCTTTCTTTCTTTTTTTCTTTTCTTTTCTTTTCTTTTCTTTTCTTTTCTTTTCTTTTCTTTTCTTTTCTTTCTTTTTCTTTCCTTTTCTTTCTTTTTTTTTTTTTTGTAGTTTTTGGCCAGGGCTGGTTTGAACACGCTACTTCTGGCATATGGGGCCGCGCCCTACTCCTTTGAGCCACTGGCACCACCCAAGTTAAATGTTTTCATACTAAGGTTTATTGAGCTGCTGTGGAGATAATACAAAATGTGTGAAGTTGGGAGCTGTCAAGTGTTCTTATTACTCACTCACTTTGAGATGTAACTGGAAACCTCCTTGTGTGGTCTTAAGGCAGCTCAGTAGGACTGGAGAGGAAGGATGGGGACTCTGAGGGCTGGTTCAGGGTCAGGCATCAAAGTTGAGAGCCAGATGTTGTACACATGCCATGTGCTTGAGAACACATGGAAATAAATCTCAGAAAACCCAACCTACTGTCTGAAGGGAGAGAGTTGATGTGGGGATTAAAGAAAAACCTGAGATTACTTCTCCATGTAAACCCTTAAATAAAGTAAGATGTCGGAGCAATGTCAGAGGAAATCTGAAAGGTCCAAGAAAACCTGAAGGGGTCAGGCTGGAAAATGTTTCCCCTCCTGGCTGGTAGCCACCAAATAATACAAGAAATATCATTCGCTTTAAGGGTATGGGGTTGAAGCCAGTGACAATTTTCTCATATTTGTTTCATCTCTGGTATAAAAGTAGGTCTCTAAAAAAATAAATTGAATTTCAGAAATAGAATTTTATTCATGAAATGGTATGTTGGCTATGGTCTTCAATGGAATTTCACAGATCTTATCAAGGTGTGGTTTAAAATAAATTGTTAGAGATTGGAGACAAGATGGCGGACTGAAGCCAGCTTTCAACAAAGGCTCCCGTCCAGAAGGAGAGTTAAGGGACAGGAATTTAGTAAGTATCCTGGTGGACTTGAGCCTCACCAAGAGAGAAGGCTGAAGAACGCACATCGACACCGCTGAGGCAAGTTGTGATCACAAGGACGCAAACAAAAGGTACAAAATCCACCACCAAGCAGACGGGAGTCCCCCTCCCCCATGAGACCGGCTCAAGAGCCCCACAATTGAACAAGCGGGCAGAAATTAAAGGCCCTCCTGCTACACTCCACGGGAGAGATCTTCTAAAAACTGGACCTACCTCCCCTACTGGGGTGCCATGGCGTTCTCCTGCCGGACATAGGGCTGAATAAAACTTTGGGAATCCTTTGCCGGCAACCCTGAATCCCCGGCGCTCCCCTCCCGCCCACTGAGGTCTGGAGGCCTGTCCCCCAGGACTTCGGATCCTTGGGTGATTTCTCAAGGGGAGTGGACAGTCCCCGAGTTGCGACTGGTCAGCATTGACTCTGAGGCGCGCAAGTGAGGAGAGGGCACCGGGCTGAGGGGGAGTCACGCCTCGCATCACTTCCCTGCGGTGCAGTGCACCAACCCTCCCCGGGCATACGGGGCCCAAGACTGAATAAGACTCTGGCCTCCCCGCTGAGAGCTGAGAACCCCTACTCTCACTCGGGGTCTGAGGGCCTATTCCCCCAGGAGTTCGGCTCCTTGGGTGATTTCTCGAGGGGAGTGCACAGTGCCTGAGCTGCGTCAGGTCAGCGCTGACTCTGGGACACGTGAGCGAGGAGAGGGCACTCTGCTGAGGGGAAATCAAGCCTTGGCGGCACTTCCCTGTGGTGCAGTGCAGGAGCCCTCCCCGGACAGTAGTATTGCGTAAAACTGAATGAAACTCTAGCTTCCCCCCCCACTCCCAATCGGGGTCTGGGGGCCCATCCCCCAAGAGTTCTGATTCTTGGGGGATCTCTTAAGGGGTGTGGACCCAGCACAAACTGCGGCCGGCCGCTCAGTGCTGACTCTGGGGCGCGGGACAGAGGAGAAAAGGGTCGCCTGAGTGCCCACACCAGAGCAGCAGTTCCCTGGAGGTAGATCAACAGCCATTTTTTCTTTAACGGCAGAACGCTCACTTCTGGATATTCTGAGGCCACACCCCCTGTCTCCCTGGGCAACCAGAGGAGGCCACCGGTGACACGGCTCACAAACCCGGGAAGCTTTCAGGGCGGGCCGACCCAGAGAGGTGTTCAGACGCAATTCTCCAACAGCAAAGACGTTTGAACTCAAAACAGCCCGTGTTCTGTAGGCGACGACAGGAACAGAGACAGAACCTCACAAAGTTGTCTGTTCTGTTCTGGTCTGTTAGCAGCATCCATCAGGGACGGGGCTAAGCCTGAGTGAACACCTCCTTCCCATCACCTGCATAAAACACTCAAAGATGTCAGGCCCCATCTCCTCCTGCTAGATAGCGGCAGTCTGCGGGGGCCTGGCAGACTTCCTTGCGATTCAGGCAGGTGCAAACCCCTGGAGTGTCTGTTCACTGCAGGCAACTGGGTTAGCCATCTGCAGAGATACCAGTGACTGGGTCCGACGGAGGGGCAAAGTGGGGAAGGAGACGTCAACCTTCCCAGACTGCTCTGTTTGCTGGGTGGTTCCTCCTGACTCCACGCTGCACTGGGGTGAGCTGTGTCAGAGGAGTCACCAGGCTCCTGTGATCCAGTTCCCAGAGACCTCTTGAACCCTTCCACCCGAGACAAGTGCCGATTGAGACAGTTGATTCGGACCTTTTGAACTGGGCTAATAGACTGAGGACTTTTCAGGCAGTGCCCTGGGTGTGCGATTGTAGGAAGGTTTGATTCTCCTTTTCCAACTGGGGCCAGAGGTGGGCAGGCGGGGTGACTTAATTGCTGATTTTTCCACACAGCTGAGACTTCAAGCCAGAGTAGAAGTTGCAATAGGATCAAACAGAAACCAGCTGAAAACAAGACAGAACCACTTTGCTCCACCACACCAGACAGGGCCCCAGTTTCTCAGGCCACAACACTGTACGGGCCCTCGATAAAACCCCAGGGGAAAAACCAAAGGGAGTAAACCATTGGGCGGAATCAGCGGAAAAACTCTGGTAACATGAATAACCAGAATAGATCAACCCCCCCAAGAAAAGATATGGCAGATGTGATTGAAGATCCCATTCATAAACAACTGGCTGAGATGTCAGAAGTCGAATTCAGAATTTGGTTTGCAGACAAGATTAATAAAATGGAATTAGGAATTCGAGGAGAAATTCAAAAATTGTCTCAAGAATTTAACGAATTTAAAGACAAAACCACCAAAGACTTAGACACACTGAAACAAGAACTTACAGCCCTCAAAGATATGAAAAATACAGTAGAATCCCTCAGTAACACAATGGAGCAAGCAGAAGAAAGGATTTCTGACATTGAAGATAAAGTCTTCGAACGCTCCCAATCTCTCAAAGAGGAAGAGAAATGGAGAGCAAAAACGGATCACTCACTCAGAGAACTCTCAGATAATTCGAAAAAAAAACAACATAAGGGTTATAGGAATTTCAGAGAACGATGAAGTGGCTGCCAAGGGCACAGAGGCCCTTCTACATGAAATTATGAAAGAAAATTTTCCAGACATGCCTAGAGAATCTGAAATTCAGATAGCAGACAGCTTCAGAAACCCAGCATGATTCAACCCCAATAAGCCATCTCCCAGACATATCATAATTAGCTTCACTAAAGTTAACATGAAAGAGAAGATTCTCAAAGCAGCCCGGCGAAAGAAAACTATAACGTACAAAGGTAAGAATATTAGAATAACTGCAGATCTCTCTGCTGAAACTTTTCAAGCAAGAAGAGGCTGGTCATCAACTTTTAATCTCCTAAAGCAAAAAAACTTTCAACCCAGGATCTTGTATCCAGCTAAACTGAGTTTCATCTATGATGGAGAAATTAAATACTTCAATGACATTCATATGTTGAAAAAATTTGCCATAAGTAAACCAGCTCTTCAGGATGTTCTCAGACCTATCCTCCACAATGACCAACCCAATCCTATACCACAAAAGTAAACTCACTCAGAAACTTCAGATCAAACTCCAACTTCCACACTGGCGAAAGGATTAAAAATGTCCACTGGACCTTTGAAAAACTCGATACCCAAAATTCCACCAGACTTATCAATACTCTCCATCAATGTGAATGGCTTAAACTGTCCTCTAAAGAGGCATAGGTTAGCTGACTGGATACAAAAACTCAAGCCAGATATTTGTTGCATATAAGAGTCACATCTCAACTTAAAAGACAAATACAGACTCAGGGTGAAAGGATGGTCATCCATATTTCAGGCAAATGGTAATCAGAAAAAAGCAGGTGTTGCAATTTTATTTGCAGATACAGTAGGCTTTAAACCATCAAAAGTAAGGAAGGACAAGAATGGTCACTTCATATTTGTTAAGGGTAATACTCAATATGACGAGATCTCAATTATTAATATCTATGCACCCAACCAGAATGCACCTCAATTTATAAGAGAAACTCTAACAGACATGAGTAACTTGATTTCCTCCAGCTCCATAATCGTTGGAGATTTCAACACTCCCTTGGCAGTGTTGGATCGATCCTCCAGAAAGAAGCTGGGCAAAGAAATCTTAGATTTAAACCTAACCATCCAATATTTAGATTTAGCAGACATCTACAGAACATTTCATCCCAACAAAACTGAATACACATACTTCTCATCAGCCCACGGAACTTACTCCAAAATTGATCACATTTTAGGTCACAACTCTAACCTCAGTAAATTTAAAGGAATAGAAATTATTCCATGCATCTTCTCGGACCATCATGGAATAAATCTTGAATTGAGTAACAACAGGAATCTGCATACCCATACAAAAACATGGAAGTTAAATAACCTTATGCTGAATGATAGCTGGGTCAGAGATGAGATTAAGAAAGAAATCACCAATTTTTTGGAACAAAACGACAATGAAGACACAAACTATCAGAACCTCTGGGACACTGCAAAGGCAGTTCTAAGAGGGAAATTTATAGCACTGCAAGCCTTCCTCAAGAGAACAGAAAGAGAGGAAGTTAACAACTTAATGGGACATCTCACGCAACTGGAAAAGGAAGAACATTCCAACCCCAAACCCAGTAGAAGAAAAGAAATAACCAAAATTAGAGCAGAATTAAATGAAATTGAAAACAAAAGAATAATAGAACAGATCAATAAATCAAAAAGCTGTTTTTTTGAAAAGGTCAATAAAATAGATAAACCTCTGGCCAACCTAATCAGGAAAAAAAGAGTAAAATCTCTAATATCACCAATCAGAAACAACAAAGACGAAATAACCACAGACTCATCAGAAATCCAAAAAATCCTTAATGAATATTACAAGAAACTTTATTCTCAGAAATATGAAAATCTGAAGGAAATAGACCAATACTTGGAAGCACGCCACCTTCCAAGACTTAACCAGAATCAAGTGGAAATGTTGAACAGACCCATATCAAGTTCAGAAATCGCATCAACTATACAAAACCTCCCTAAAAAGAAAAGCCCGGGACCAGATGGTTTCACGTCAGAATTCTACCAAACCTTTAAAGAGGAATTAGTACCTATATTACTCAACCTGTTCCAAAAGGTAGAAAAAGAAGGAAGACTACCCAACACGTTCTATGAAGCAAACATCACCCTGATCCCCAAACCAGGAAAAGACCCAACAAGAAAAGAAAATTATAGACCAATATCACTAATGAATATAGATGCAAAAATATTCAACAAGATCCTAACAAACAGAATCCAGCAACACATCAAACAAATTATACATCATGACCAAGTTGGTTTTATCCCAGGGTCTCAAGGCTGGTTCAATATACGTAAATTTATAAATGTAATTCAGCACATAAACAAATTAAAAAACAAAGACCATATGATTCTCTCAATTGATGCAGAAAAAGCTTTTGATAATATCCAGCATTGCTTCATGATCAGAACACTCAAGAAAATTGGTCTAGAAGGGTCTTTTCTTAAACTGATAGAGGCTATCTACAGCAAACCCACAGCCAATATCATATTGAATGGAGTTAAATTGGAATCATTTCCACTCAGATCAGGAACCAGACAAGGCTGCCCATTGTCTCCATTGCTTTTCAACATTGTAATGGAAGTTTTAGCCACCACAATTAGAGAAGAAAAGGCGATCAAGGGTATCCATATAGGGTCAGAAGAGATCAAACTCTCGCTCTTCGCAGATGATATGATTGTGTATCTGGAAAACACTAGGGACTCTACTACAAAACTCCTAGAAGTGATCAAGGAATACAGCAGCGTCTCAGGTTACAAAATCAACATTCATAAATCGGTAGCCTTTATATACACCAACAACAGTCAAATTGAAAAAGCAGTTAAGGACTCTATCCCATTCACAGTAGTGCCAAAGAAGATGAAATATTTGGGAATTTACCTAACAAAAGACGTGAAAGATCTCTATAAAGAGAACTATGAAACTCTAAGAAAAGAAATAGCTGAAAATGTTAACAAATGGAAAAACATACCATGCTCATGGCTAGGAAGAATCAACATTATCAAAATGTCCATACTACCCAAAGCAATATATAATTTCAACGCACTCCCTATTAAAGCTCCACTGTCATATTTTAAAGATCTTGAAAAAACATTACTTCGTTTTATATGGAATCAGAAAAAACCTTGAATAGCCAAGACATTACTCAGAAATAAAAACAAAACAGGAGGAATCACACTACCAGACCTCAGACTTTACTACAAATCGATAGTGATGAAAACAGCATGGTATTGGCACAAAAACAGAGAAGTAGATATCTGGAATAGAATAGAGAACCAAGAGATGAATCCAGCTACTTACCGCTATTTGATTTTTGACAAGCCAATTAAAAACATTCAGTGGGGAAAAGATTCCCTATTTAACAAATGGTGCTGGGTGAACTGGCTGGCAACCTGCAGTAGACTGAAATTGGACCCACACCTTTCACATTAACTAAGATAGACTCTCATTGGATTAAAGATTTAAACTTAAGACATGAAACTATAAAAATACTAGAGGAGAATGCAGGGAAAACCCTTGAAGAAATTGGTCTGGATGAGTATTTCATGAGGAGAACCCCCCGGGCAATTGAAGCAGCTTCAAAAATACACTACTGGGACTTTATCAAACTAAAAAGCTTCTGCACAGCTAAGAACACAGTAAGCAGAGCAAGCAGACAGCCCTCAGAATGGGAGAAGATATTTGCAGGGTATATCTCTGACAAAGGTTTAATAACCAGAATCCACAGAGAACTCAAACGCATCAGCAAGAAAAAAACAAGAGATCCCATCGCAGGCTGGGCAAGGGATTTGAAGAGAAACTTCTCTGAAGAAGACAGGCGCACGGCCTTTAGATATATGAAAAAATGCTCATCATCTTTAATCATCAGAGAAATGCAAATCAAAACTACTTTGAGATATCATCTAACTCCAATGAGACTAGCCTATATCACAAAATCTCAAGACCAGAGATGTCGGCGTGGATGCGGAGAAAAGGGAACACTTCTGCACTGCTGGTGGGAATGCAAATTAATACATTCCTTTTGGAAAGATATATGGAGAACACTCAGAGATCTAAAAATAGATCTGCCATTCAATCCTGTAATTCCTCTGCTGGGCATATACCCAGAAGACCAAAAATCACAACATAACAAAGATATTTGTACCAGAATGTTTATTGCAGCCCAATTCATAATAGCTAAGTCATGGAAAAAGCCCAAGTGCCCATCGATCCACGAATGGATTAATAAATTGTGGTATATGTATACCATGGAATACTATGCAGCCTTAAAGAAAGATGGAGACTTTACCTCTTTCATGTTTACATGGATGGAGCTGGAACATATTCTTAGTAAAGTATCCCAAGAATGGAAGAAAAAATACCCAATGTACACAGCCCTACTATGAAACTAATTTGGGACTCTCACATGAAAGCTATAACCCAGCTACAACTTAACAATAGGGGGAAGTGGGAAAGGGGGGGGTGGGTAGAGGGAGGGGAATCGGTGGGATCACACCTGTGGTGCATATTACAGGGGTATTTGCGAAACTTGGTAAATGTAGAATGTAAATGTTTTGGCACAGTAACTGAGATAACGCCGGAAAGGCTATGTTAACCACTGTGATAAAAATGTGTCAAATGGTTTATGAAGTGAGTGTATGATGCCCCATAATCATATCATTGTATACAGTTATGATTTAATAAAAAAAAATAAAAATAAAATAAATTGTTATCACACTGAGAGTAATCTTGAAACTCTAATCTCTTTGCATATCTTACATCAGTTAAACCAAATAAAAGAGATGTACCGGGGCTTGCCAATATATTTCATATTTTCATATGAATTTTCACTTCAGGCTTGGCCACATGGACCTAGAGGCAGATACCAATGTGGTCATTGTCAGAGGTCTATTCCATGTAGAGAAGAAAGCTGCAAAGAAGCATGTTGAAGATGACAAGAATGGGAAAAACTCCCAGGTTAAGCCAGCTCTACTCAAGATCGGAGCCTAATTTATCGAGGTGGAATCATTTGCAGAAGAAAAACGAAAGAGTGAGAGTGCTCTCAAGTTGGATTGCTGGGTAGAAAATTTTCTGATCGAGATTTTTATCCTGAAATTGCTACCATCTGAGAGAAAGAGAGAGAATGGTTGAGGATGTTGAGAAATCTAGTGGTTTGGGACTGAGAATAAAAACATCTAAATTCCAGATTTTAATATGTCCCCAATCTACCCTGTAACCTTGAGGGAATCACATTCCTTTTCTGAATATATCTCCTTGAATCTCAAAATGACCCAGGCCCGATTGCTTCCATTTCCAAGAGCCAAGAGTATGAATAAGTGTAACACGCATCCCAGCTGGTGCTGGTTGAGATATCACAATGGATCTCCTAATTCTAAAGTTGAATTTTAAAGCAAATAAAAAAAAATTTTGGCCATTGCCACTCTCATTTGAGACCACAGTCCAGAAAACAGTTGGATTTGGAGAGTGACCTTGGTATTTCAGGTCAAACAAAAATCATTAAGAAATTATATATTTTCATGTCAAAGTACAATATAATTTTACATGCTAGACAATTTTCAGAATGTCTTAAAATAAAGATATCTAGCCTAATCAGTAGATTTCAACTTTTTAATATCCTTTTAAAAATTTAAGTTTACTTTTCAGTGTTATCACAAAATTAACTGTATGTTGCTGTTGACAACCATAAAATTTGTCAGGGCTGTTTTTAGATGAACTAATGTTCTAAGTTAGAGTTCAGTCATAGGCATATTCGTTGTTTCTAGTATTAAAAAAAAAACTTTGCGGGTGGCGCCTGTGGCTCAGTGAGTAGGGTGCCGGCCCCGTAGGCCGAGGGTGGCGGGTTCAAACCCGGCCCCGGCCAAACTGCAACAAAAAAATAGCCGGGCATTGTGGCGGGCGCCTGTAGTCCCAGCTACTCAGGAGGCTGAGGCAAGAGAATCATGTAAGCCCAAGAGCTGGAGGTTGCTGTGAGCCGTGTGACGCCACGGCACTCTACCCGAGGGCGGTACAGTGAGACTCTGTCTCTACAAAAAAAAAAAAAACTTTGCAAGCTCATATGTTATGTTCCTCAAATATTAAAAATGGGTCTGTTTACTTTTATTTTAATTGGGAGAGGGGGATAGATAATCAAGGGTAGTCAAGGCATTCTCTGTTGTACTCCTGTGTTTATACCTGCAATTCATCTTTCCCTTTCCCTGAATCTCTTCTTTAAAGTTATTAATAGCTTTATTGAGGTATAATTGGCATTCATATTAGCGCATGATATTTATTTAATGATATTTAGTACACGATTCGATCAGTTTTGACAAATACACAAACCTGTGGACCATCACAAATCAAGATAGTGAACCTCACTTAGCCCCTACCACCACCAGAAAGAAGCTTCCCTTTTCCCCCTACCAGGTTACTTCCACTCAGGAATAACCAAACTGCTTTGTATCCCTAAAGATGGGTTTGCATTTTCTAGAATTTTACAGAAATAGAATCATATTGTATGTGTCACTTTTTTGTCTTGCTTTTGTCACTTAGCATAATTATTTTGAGATTCACCTGTTTTTTGTGCATCATGCCATTCCCTTTTATTTCTGGGTAGTATTTCATTGTATGGATGGACCTGTGGGTGGTTTTATCTGTTGATAGACATTTGAGTCTTATCCAGTTTAGGGCTATTACAAGTAAAGCTGCTATGGACATTCATGTTTAGTAAATCTTCATTTAAGGTCATTGATAAATTCTTGGAAACTGGGACTTTAAGCAAAGCAACATATAACTAAAAGCCAATTTTACCCTAGGCTAATTGATTTGTAAGTAAGAGTTAAATTCCTAAGGCATATTTCTGGCCACAAAAACATCTTTAAACTTATTAATAAAGATCAAAACACTTCTAATATTAAATATGAAAAATAAATGTAAGCTATATGAAGAAAGATTAACAGGAGCAAGTAGTTATTTGTCCATTTATTACAGTTCATGGTTGTTGGTGGCAGGAAGCTACCCTAGCAGTGCAGGGCACAAGTCGGAGCCCACCCTGGACCAGATGCCCTCCCATACCCACTTCTGCCTGCTCTCAGACTGGGACAATGTAGACATGTCAAGGAACTACATGCACAGCTTCGAAATGTGGTGGGGAACCAGAGGATCTACAGAAAAATCCACCCAGACATGGAGAGAATGAGCAAACTCCACACAGACAATGGATCTGGCTGGTGACTGATTTTTTTCTTCCCATCATTAACATTTTAATGAAAAGACAGCTGAAGAAATGGAATTATTTAAAGAACTGCTGTATGAGTTTCTGTATAGACACCCTTTCAATGGTCTTGGGCAAATGCTAGCAGTAGAAAGGCTGTGTTGTAAAATAGGTGTATGTTTCCCTTTTTAAGAAACTATGAATAAGGACAATTTTATTTATTTTCAATCTGATTTGTATTTTTGGTGTTTCACTGGCTTAGAATTTGTAATACAATGTGAAACAGGGTGAGACTAGACATCTTAGTCTTGTACTGGCCCAAGGGAAAGGAATCAGTCATTCACCATCGGATATGAGATTAGCTGCAAGTTTTTGTGTCCTTTATCAACTTAAGGAAGTTTTCTTCTATTTCTAGTTTTCTGAAAGTTTTTTTTTTTTAATTAGGAATGGTTATTAGATTTTGACAATTGCTTTTTCTGTATGTATTGAGATCATATTTTGGTTTGATGTATATATTCACTCATTCTGTGAAATAAGGATTTAACCTGCATTCTTAGGATAAACTCTACTTGGTTGTCCTATCTTATGAATTTAACATACATGTATTTCGAACCAATTTGTTATGTTGTTAATAATTTTTACATCTATGATCTTGAGAGATATTGATCTGTAGTATTCTTTTCTTTCTTTCTTTCTTAGCTTCTCCAAGTAGCAAGATTATTACCTTACTTGGTTATGTTCACCATGTTGGGGATTCCTTTCTTACACTGGATGTAATGATTTTTGTCTTTATTAATGGATGATGAGGAAATGCCTCATATATACAAAATATCTTGCGAGCATTCCAGAAATGCGTTTTTTTTTTTTTTGTTTTACATCAAGGGAACATCTTTCACTCCTACTTCCCTTTTTCATGAATGAAGTATGGAAAGTCCTCAGAGAACTAAAAAGTGGACCTCCCACTCGATCCTACAATTCCATTACTAGGCATCTACCCAAAAGAAAAAAGACCATTTTTATCAGAAGAACATTTGTACTCAAATGTTTGTAGCAGCCTAATTTACAATTACATAGATGTGGAAAGCACCCCAGTGTCCTTCAAACACATGAGTGGATTAATAAACTGGCATATCCATAACATGGAATACTCTTCAGCCATAAAAAGATGGAGATTTTGTATCTGTTGTTACAGCTTCGATGGATTTTGGAGGATACTTTCCTAAGTACAGTATGGTAAAGATAGAAAAGCAAGGATCCCATGTACTCAGTGCTAAATTGAAACTTGTAGACTAATATTAATGTGCGCACATGAGATAAAAATGTAATTAAATTCAAGAAGTGGTAGAGGAGAGAGGGCGTTTGATAATTTCCCACCTGATAGGTACAACATATGGATAAAATCACACTCCCTGGGTGAAGGTCATGAATACAACTCAGACTTTCTCTTACAAATGAAAATAATCTAACCTAATCACACACACCCTCATATTAATCCAAAGGAAGTTAAAAAACAACAGAAAAGGAACATGATTTCTACTCACCACACTGTTTGCAGGGGATCTGCTGTCAGCAACTATTTCCTAAGTTATTTATAGCCTTACAAATAATGGACTGGTGCTGTGGCTGGTACATATCAATTTGTATAAGGATAGGGGTATTTTCTCACACAGGAATAAAAAATCAGTTTAGAATAAAGAATTTGGGCAACAATATCAGGATTCATAGCATTCTGGTGATGTGGAGGAATGCTGAGCTGGGAGTCTTGGGTGGGAAAATCGCATTTGCCATTTCCATACTGCATGACTGTGGTCACACCACTTTCTATTGCTGAGCCTCAGACTGACATTCACAAACTACGGTGACGGTACTAGTGCTCTACCCAGACGCCCTCACGCGCTCTTCTCTCTCTGGCCACCAGTTCCTTTGCCTTTGCGGTGCTTTGCTTCTCCTTGTGCCTTTGGGCTCCTGCAGCCTCCAGCTCCATTCACCCTCTCTCACGGAGAGCCCAGCTGCCAGAGACCTTATATGTCTCCATTAGGTATCCCTGGCCTTGACCAAGGACAGGTTAATAGAGAAGTATGAAACCTATTTGCTTTGCCTTCGGGCTGAACAAATTCCAGAAGTATAATTTATATTCCAGTGTTGCCTCTGCGATTGCTGAGACTGCACCTGAATCTTCAACCTTGCTAAATCCCATACCTCATCCTACTCCTCTCTCAGCCTCACCTCTTTTCCTGGGGAGTCTTTTTTCAAGAATCACTCACACATGAAAGTCATCATCTCAGGATCTGTTTCTGCAGATTCCCACCAAACTTTATTTAGCAATCTGTCCAAGGTTAAATAAATATTTGATCAATGTAGATTTCTCATTCTTTTAATATTTCTTATAGTATTTTAAAGTTTCCCTAAGTAAGTTCATATAATGCTACCATGTGTACTATCATACTAGGGCAGGGGTCCTCAAACTGCGGCCCGCGGGCCACAGGAGGCGGTGTGATTGTGTTTGTTCCCGTTTTGTTTTTTTACTTCAAAATAAGATATGTGCAGTGTGCATAGGAATTTGTTTATATCTTTTTTCTTTTTTTTAAACTATAGTCCGGCCCTCCAACGGTCTGAGGGACAGTGAATTGGCCCCCTGTTTAAAAAGTTTGAGGACGCCTGTACTAGGGGTTTGCATAACTGTGTAGATTTGGCCCTTTGGAGTTCAGATTTGAGTGAAAAGTATGTTACTATTTCATTTGTAATATTTACTTCTTTCATCATAGAAATAACTTGTGGTGGGAATGAACTAATATTATGGTTTATAGATAAGGAATAGAAACTTTGAAAGGACATATCGCTAGTCTACATACCTAAATAACTTGATTGCATCATTAGAACCCAAGTCTTCCATTTCTGTACTTAAATTTTTCTCCAGAGCAGATGAAGCTGTAGGTAAATATTTTTCTTAAAACCTTTCAGTACCCTGCGTTCTGTCCTTTGTCTTGCACTGCTTTCACTATAGCTTCAGTGTCATGCTTAATGTCCAGGAAATCTTCCAAATATTATCTAAGCTCTCAGGAACTTAGTGAGCAAGGCAATAAGATGCTTCAAAATATCCAAAAACCTAACATTCAACAGAATCAAGGCTAAAATAACACTGGATAAGATCTTTACTCAAGGTCTTTATTTAATGGGAAACCATCGCCTTTATTTAATGGGAACAACATGGGAATCCTATTTTCACCAATCCAATGTTCAAACTGAGATTCATTTGATTCATTTACCCTCTTTTACAGAAACCATTTGGTGTTCTTTTTATTATGACAAAACCATTATGTTTTTGTTCTCCAAATAGTTTGGTTACTGAACATCAATTTTTCTCAAGAAAAAGAAAACGTGTGATATCTTTAAGGAGCCAATTTGTAAAATTACTTACACAAGAGAAGAGTGGGTGAGAGTCAATTAAGGTTCAAGGAAACTTTTATTTCAATAGAGTCTCACTGCAGGGATAAAGCACTCAAGGGACCGAGATTCCTGCAAGGCAGGCAAATGAAAAGTTCCATGAAAAAAGAAAAGTCATTCTTACAGAGTCACTTGGAGGTATCTAATAGGTAATTAGCACCTTTTTTCTCCTTTGTATCTGACAACTGAATGACATCCTAAATCAACCCAGGTGGTAAGAAAAAGACAAATCCTCTTAAAGCGCTAGCTCCAGGCTGGGGTAGGAGTGGTGAGGTTGTGGGGTGGAGGTGTAAAGGATTATCTGGGGAAGCTGTTTCAAATGCAGGTTCATGGGTCCAGTCTGCCAGTTCTGTTTTCTCTCGGTAGTGAGTCTGCCTTCACAGCAGGTCTGGAGACTGTTTCTCCATCCTCCATAGATACAATTTTAATACAGGACAGCATTCCTCATGTTCTTCCCCTCATTTTCCCCTTTAATATCTTGTAGAAACTTAAATATTTGACAAAGGGAGATAGATGTGGCAGAAAAGGAAATTGTCTGTGAAGAGATTTTATTTATTTCTGAGGAACAGTTGAAATAAGTGAAGATCTACAGAGAAGAAAAGGACTGTGAATAAATGTTAAATGTCACCAAACATTTAAGCGAACTCTTATGGAAGAAGGATTAGCTTTATTTTTCTGTATATCTTTAAGAGAACATTGCAAGATTAATGAGTAAAAGTATGACTAGATTCTTCACATACACAAATTTCTAGAGTTGTCTTACTGGCCTATCTCGAATAAAGTGAGTTCCAAATTCCCCAGATGTGCAAACATTGAATACCCAACCGACTGCCAAGACTCAATAGTACAATGCTCCCAGATCACTCTTGTTCTTGCTCTGCACGTCTCCACATTTGGCAAGATACTAGGCCTTCCCATGCAGAGAGAATAGTTCCCCTTCCACCTACACCCCCACATGCATTCATCTACTGTACAAGAGTTGCTTTCTTTTCCTTTTTATAATTGTTGTTTTTTTTTTCTAAATTCATTGAGGGACTATGATTTCCAGAAAAGCAACAATATCAGGTGGCAATATAGTCATGTAGTCATGCAATACAAATTAAACTAATAACAAGATATTGCTTATGCCTGTCAAAACAAAAACATTTGCAAGAACTACATTTATTATTCTCAGGGATGTAGAGACAATAGCACACGAACCACTACCAGTGTGAATATGTATTGTTACATCTTTAGTACTCATTAAAAAATGCTCAGTGTCTCTAATCATTAGGGAAATGCAGGTCCAAACCACAATGAGATATCACCTAACTCCAATGAGAATGGCTGGTATTAAAAAGTCCTAAAACGACAGATGCTGATATGGAAGTTCAAAGAAAGGAACTCTTACGCACTGATGGTGGGACTCAGGCTACTGCAACCTCTGTGGAAAATTGTATGGCAATATCTCAAAGAACTTAAAGAGAACTACCATTGGATCCAGCAATCCCACTGCTGGGTATATAAATATATCCAAAGGAAAAAAAAAAGTCATTTTATTAAAAGGACACCTGCACTCAAATGTTTATAGCAGGATAATTTACAAAACACATTGAAACTACCCAAGGGGCCCACCAATAAAAGAATGGTTTAATAAAATGTGGTATATGCATACTATGGAGTAGTACTGAACCATAAAAAAATATGGGACAACCTGGATGCAACTGGAAACCATTCTCCTAAGGAAAGCATCACAAGAATGGGGAAACAAGCATGTGTACTCAGTATCAAATTGGAACTAATGACTCAACACCTAAGTGCACACAGGGAAGTAAATGTCAGTGAAAATCCATCTGGGAGGAGGGCGGCAGAGGGAACGGCAAATTCACATCTACTGGATACAGTGCACACTATCTGGGTGGGGGCACACTTTGACTCAATCTGCACAAAACACATGTACTCTCGATATTCTGAAAAATTTTAAAAGACATTATTAAAATTCAAAGTACATATACTCTTTGCTCCTGCAATAATTTAGTCCTAAAAATGTATGTTATAGAAAGCAAACAATCAGAAAGTAAAAATAGAAGCACACAGAATTTTCTCGTATTATTATCTATATTGAAAGATCTTGTCAAATTCCCCACCGCTGATGAGTTGCTTATACAAATTGCGGCACATCAACAGCATGGAATAAAGCCTTTAGAAAGAATAGATTAGAATCACAGCTGTTTCCTGGAAGGACTGTTTACCAAGCATTAAGGAAAGCATGCTGTAGAAAAATGTGTATAACCTGATGTAATTTTTATAAGTCATCATTCAAATATGTGCACAAATTTTTAAATTTAGGGTGATGTTTTTACTCATATATGCAAATATGTATAACGTACTTGTTCATATATCTAAGTGTGGAACATTGTGTATTATACAAAATTATATATATATATATGTAACATGTATAAAAAACTTTCCTGAGAAATGGGGGGAAATACTATATACACAGTTTATTAGCTTAGTTTTAAAATCAGATGATGAATATTATTTGAATAAAATGTCAGAAAATAATAGAGCTAGATTCAGCTCCATGGTATATTTGCTTGTTCATTTATTTACATTCTTTCTCATTTCAGCTCTCATAGAATGCAACTTGCAATGAAAAATGTAGCATAACCTGAAAAATAATTGAGGAAATTACAGTATGGGGAATTTAGATGCATTTTTTACGTTTTTTATAAACAATAACAAAAAACTCACATTGGGTTTCTGACAAGTGACTCTTGACTGAAGGGTTTATGCATCCAAGCAGAACGTCATCAATATTCTTATTGAGTTGGGTCTCTTGATGAATTTACCTCATTTATCTCTATGACAGAGCAAAGTGTTTTCTTTCACTTGGACAAACATTAAGGTATTGTTGAGTATTGTCAAACTCAATAAGTCAATGGTAATTTCAGGCAAGAAAACACATCTTCATTTTAATTGAATCTTAGCATAGAACCCACAGAAAAATATCTGCAGGATAAGAGCTTAATTGCTTCAACCTTTCCATCTTCAGTTTTGTTTAATTTAACACTTGAATAAACTACCCGGTGGTGAGGCACTGCCATAAACATATCTAGCTCATTTTAGGTCATTTACAAGTTTTAACTAAATACCAAAAATTAAGGAGTTCAGTACAGGTCAGGATATATTATTTCTGAAGCCATATATGTGGATTCTGATATTTCATGTATCACTAAATCTATCAAGTAATAATTGTTTCCCTGGAGCTAATAGATATGAGAACTTTTTAAAAGTGGCTCTTCCTGTAGTGATATGGCTTTTACCCTAAATATTTTGGACAGAAATGAATGAGTCTCTTAAGGCAGTAAGAGGATGTACCTTCACCTACGAATTCCACCCACTTTCCAATTATCAGAACAAGCCTGCAAGCTTTCCCTTAGAAAAGGACTTCTTTGACTTTTACTGCAACCTCTTCTTGCAGAAGTTCATAACTCAGCTGCAAAAATCATGTCAAGGTGAAACCTGTCGTGTATTCTTCTAGTCCAAAGTAGAGATTGTAAAAACCCAGCTCTTTGAACTTGGATAGTTGACACTTAACCGAAGGAAAGAATACCGAAGTTGGGAGGTCAGTCACGTGTCCCCAGTTGAGGAAAATAGGGAAAATGATAATTTAATATCCAAAATGTTGTTTTTTCTTGTAACTTTAATCCCTCTCCTTCTTTCCCTCTTGCCCTTTTTTATTTTGTTTCTAACATTTATCAAGCATTTGCTGAATTGTGTGTTGGGTACTGAGCTAGTTACTAGATGTATTGGTTTCCTGTTTCTGCTGTAACAAATTACCACAAGTTTCATGGCTTAAAATAACAATCATTTATTTTCTTGCACTTCCAAACTGAGTCTTACACAGCTAAATCCAAGCATCAGCAGGGCTCTGCTCCCTTGGCAGTCTCCAGGGAAGAATATACTTCCTATTGTCCCTTCAAGTTTTTAGTGGCTGCCGGATGTCCCTATCCGTGGCCCCACAATCCTGTTATCACATCATTTTTCTCTGCTTCTGTATAAAGTTCCCCTTTGTTCCCTTCTTATAAGGACACTTGTGACTGCATATAGGGCCTACTGGGATAATCCAGAATAATCTTCCCAACTCAAGGCCTTTAATCACATCCTTGAAGTCTCTTTTTCCATAGAAGGAAGCATTCATAGGTTTTAGGAATTAGAATATGGATATCTTTAGGGACCAATATTTTGCTTACCACATTGGAGATATAGAAAATACATAACCTACCTCTACCTTCAAAGAAGCTTCTCTGAGATGCATGTAAGTAGATTACCAAAATCCTAGAAATTATGTGAGACACACATTCACAGAGCATAAGATTTTCTTGCTAAAAAATGATTAAAATTAACTGTTGTTAATTTTAGTTCTAGTTTGAATAGAAATCTTTGCCTGTATGAGTAAATAAATAAAAAAACTAACTCTGGGCATGGTGGCTTACACCTGTAAACCCAGCACTACGGGAGGCTGAGGCAGGGGGATCCCTTGAACTCAAGACTTTGAGACCAGCATGGAAAGGAGTGAGAATCTGTATCTACTAAAAAATAGGTAAATTAGCCAGGTGTTGTGGTGAGTGCCTGTAGTCCTAGCTCAGGAGGCTGAGGCAGGAAGATCACTTGAATCTAGGAGGCGGAGGGTTCTGTGAATTATGCTAATGCAATGGCACTCTAGCCTGGGCAACAGAGTGGAGGGGAGGGGAGTGGTTTGATAGAGGGAGGGTAAAAGGAGGGACCACAACTATGGAGCATATTGCAAGGGTACAAGTCTTGCAAACTGTCAAGTGTAGAACATAAATATCTTAACACAATAATTAAGTAAATGAAGCAAAAGCTATGCTGATTGGTTTGATGTCAGACTGTATAAAAAAAAATAAACACATTGTACCCCACATATGTATAAATGTATTCATGATCCATGTGTATTTGATTTAATAAAAAAATAAAAATAAATTAAATTAAAAAAAAAAAAAACGCCCAGTTAAAATGGAGAAGTCTTTCCAAGCCTGTGGTAGGCTGAAGAATGACACCCAAGATATCTGGGTCCTAATCTCTATAGCCTGTTAATGTTACATGTCTATGTCAATGAGGAATTTATAACTGTGGCTTAACTAAGGATTTTGAGATAGGGAAATTATCCTGGATTTTCTGAGCCAGTCTAAATGGAATCATCAATCCTTATAAGAGGGAGGCACAGGAAGATTTAAAAACAGATGAGGGGAAGATGAAGTCACCTGATGTAAATTAGAAAGATTTCAACATGCAGAGCTGCTGGCTCTGAAGATGGCAGAAGGGATCATGAGCCAAGGAATGAAAGGACTGCAGCTCTAGAAGCCAAGCCAGGCAAAGCGAGGACTCAAATTCTTCTCTAGAGTCTTTTGAAGAAGCACACAGCCTTGCTAATACCCTTATTTTAGCCCAGTAAAACTGATTTTGGACTTCTCACCTACAGAACTGTAAGTGGATAAATGTATATTTATTTAAGCCATGTTTTTGTTAATTTATTAAAGCAGCCATAGAAAATGATTACATCATTTTTTGGACCCAAATATTTTCTGCAATTGGATGTAGCAGAGAGAGCATAGGTCTGAGAGATGGGAGACCGACTCTAGACCTGTCACTCATTAAGTCTGGACCACAAGCAGCTACCTTCTTCATTGGAGACTCATGTTTTCTGTTTATATGATATAAAGTGACATTTTCCCCTTCATTTTCTCATGTTATTTACCTAAAGAGAATTTAATATGATCCAACCCATCATAAATATCCAAATATCCGATTAGGAAATCTGAAACCAGTAAAATAATTTTTATATCATACATGTAATTCTGAATTAAATTCTGGATGAGCAAGAAGAAATGTGACAATTCGTGTGGAAAAGAATAGCTTGTCTTGTTACTATCCTTTTCCTAGATCAGAATCCAATCAAGAATAGAGATGCATTTAGTTTTCATGTCTCACTGATCTTTATTCTGCAACAGTTGCTCAGTATACTTTTGTTTTTCATAATCTGGACCTTTTAAAAATTACTGCCCAGTGGTTTTGTATTATGACCTCTAGGATAGCTTAGTCTGATTATTTCCTGGTAATTACATGTAGGTGAGGTATTTTGAACAGAAATCTCCATGAAGCCATGTTGACACAAAATAGCAGAATGCACAAATTCTCAGTTTATCCCATTTAGAACATTTGAGTAAATAGTATATGAAATTTTTCTTTTTTCAAGAAGAGTCTCACTCTCTTGCCCTGTGTGGAGTGCCCATGGCATCATAGCTCTCACCAACCTCAAACTCTTGGACTCAATGATCCTCTTGCTTCAGCCTCTTAAGTATCTGGGACTACAGGCACCTGCCACAGCACCTGACTAGTTTTTTTTTTATTTTAGTAGAGGTGGGGTCTCACTCTTGCTCATGTTGGTCTCCAACTCTTCAGCTTAAGCAACCCACCAGCCTTGGCCTCCCAGAGTTTGAGGATTATAGGAGTAAGCCATTACACTCTAAAAGTCTAAATGACAAAGTTTTTTAAAAATCCCACTGTTAACAGCACATCTCCCGGATGGAGAGCTTAACTATAACTTGAACTTTACCTTAGAAATGCAAACAATGCAACGTCATCATTTTTACCCTTATATCAATCTAAAATAAAAACAATAATACAAAAAAACCCTCTTAGGAAGTAGAATATTAGTACATATTACATTTACATAGCTTTCAATCTAAAGCATATTTGTGTAAAATTGTTGATGAGTTGATGTCCTTCTAGAATGCCCTACATATTGGAGTCATAAATTCTCAGAGAAGGAAAGAATAGAGATCTTTAAGGGGCATAACCATGCTGGGGAAGATCCAGGGATGCTACAGACTAGCCCTGTGGCTTATTTGGGCTCAGCCACTTAGTCTCACTGCAAACTTGTACAGTGCATTTCAATAATGGCAGTTGTTCACCCCTTTGTTGTACTGAATCCCTAAAATTACTAACCACTGTTCTATCATCTGGAAAATGTAGATAATAATCACACCTGTGTAATAGTGATCTGTGATTTAATGAAGGAGGCATTTAAATTTATGATTCATGTTAGGCACATAATAAATGTTAGCTTTATTACCCCAAAGTTATCATTGTACCCTGGATTTATTGGTGCGTATAAAAGAAGCTCAGAGAACTTAAATAATTGCCTAAGGTAGAATCATGAAGAAATACAGATTAAAACCTTAAGCCATTGACTTTTCTTTGCCTCTTTCTATTATATGCCATTTTCCTGGAAAGGGATGGTTATATTAAAAACCAGAAGGCAGATCCTGTCGTAGTGATGTAATATGTCCAACAAGTATAAACTAAAGACATAATTTACTTATAAACTTATTAGGAAGCACTCATAGCAACAGCTCACTAACAAAGGAAACAAAACCCTTTGGTTCCAGAGGTAAATGCAGAGCACATGTTAGCAGCCAACTGGCCCACTCCAAGGGGAGCTTTAAATAAGCAACTGCTTTTAAGAAAGCAGTTAAGACTGTGCTCCACACTTTCATAAGTGCCTAATAATGGCCCCATCACTAGGGAGTAATTAGTGCCCTTCCAGAAGACACTTCCATTTATTGGGTGTCTGTGCCTATAATCACAAAATGAATGAATTGGGCTGAAGAATTTCTAATATTTCTCAAAACTTAATAATTTTATGATATTCTGAACACATTTTCATCCCACTGGTTAACATAGCCTTCCTGGCATTTTCTTAGTTATTGTGTAAGACATTTATATTCTACATTTACTAAGTTTCACATAATACCCTTGTAAGATGCACCATAGGTGAAATCCCACCAATCACCCTCCCTTCACCCATCCTCCCCCCTCCCTCCCCTCCCTTTCCCCCTTCCCCCTATTCTTAGTTTATAACTAGGTTATAGCTTTCATATGAAAGCCATAAATTGGTTTCATAGTAGGGCTCAGTACACTGGATACTATTTCTTCCATTCTTGAGATACTTTACTAAGAAGAATATATTCCAGCTCCATCCATATAAACATGAAAGAGGTAAAGTCTCCATCTTTCTTTAAGGCTGCTTAATATTCCATGGTGTACATATACCACAATTTATTAATCCATTCGTGGATTGATGGGCACTTGGGCTTTTTCCATGACTTAGCAATTGTGAATTGGGCTGCAATTAACATTCTGGTACAAATATCTTTGTTATGATGTGATTTTTGGTCTTCTGGGTATATACCTAGTAGAGGAATTATAGGATTGAATGGCAGATCTATTTTTAGATCTCTAAGTGTTCTCCAAACATATTTCCAAAAGGAATGTATTAATTTTCATTCCCACCAGCAGTGTAGAAGTGTTCCCTTTTCTCCACATCCACGCCAACATCTCTGGTCTTGGGATTTTGTGATATGGGCTAATCTTACTGGAGTTAGATATCTCAAAGTAGTTTTGATTTGCATGTCTCTGATGATTAAAGATGATGAGCATTTTTTCATATGTCTGTAGGCCGTGTGCCTGTCTTGTTCAGAGAAGTTTCTCTTCAAGTCCCTTGCCCAGCCTGCGATGGGATCACTTGTTCTTTTCTTGCTTATATGTCTGAGTTCTCTGTGGATTCTGGTTATTAAACCTTTGTCAGAGACATAACCTGCAAATATCTTCTCCCATTCTGGGGGCTGTTTGCTTGCTTTACTTACTGTGTTCTTGGCTGTGCAGAAGTTTTTGGTTTGATCAGGTCCCAGTGGTGTATTTTTGACGCTGCTTCAATTGCCCGGGGGGTCCTCCTCATAAAATACTCGCCCAGACCGATTTCTTTATGGGTTTTCCCTGAACTCTCTTCTAGTATTTTTATAGTTTCATGTCTTAAGTTTAAATTTTTAATCCAGTGAGAGTCTATCTTAGTTAATGGTGAAAGTTGTGGGTCCAGTTTCAGTCTTCTACAGGTTGCCAGCCAGTTCACACAGCACCATTTGTTAATTAGGGAATCTTTTCCCCACTGAATGTTTTTAATTGGGTTGTCAAAGATCAATAACAGTAAGTAGCTGGATTCATCTCTTGATTCTCTATTCTGTTCCAGACATCTACTTCTCTGTTTTTGTGCCATTATCATGCTGTTTTTTTTTTTTTTTTTTTTTTTGTAGAGACAGAGTCTCACTTTATTGCCCTTGGTAGAGTGCTGTGGTGTCACGCAGCTCACAGCAACCTCCAACTCCTAGGCTTAGGCGATTCTCTTGCCTCAGCCTCCCAAGTAGCTGGAACTACAGGCGCCCGCCACAACGCCCGGCTATTTTATTGTTGCAGTTTGGCCGGGGCCGGGTTTGAACCCACCACCCTCGGCATGTGGGGCCGGTGCCCTACCCACTGAGCCACAGGTGCCGCCCCTATCATGCTGTTTGATCACTATCGATTTATAGTATAGACTGAGATCTGTTAGAATGATTCCTCCTGCTTTATATTTATTTCTGAGTAATGTTTTGGCTATTCAAGTTTTTTCTGATTCCATATAAAATGAAGTATAATTTTTTCAAGATCTTTAAAGTATGAGAGTGGAGGGATAATAGGGATTGCATTAAAATTGTATATTGCTTTGGGTAGTATGGACATTTTAACAATGTTGATTCTTCCCAGCCATGAGAATGGTATGTATTTCCATTTGTTAACGTTTTCAGCTATTTCTTTTCTTAGAGTTTCATAGTTTTCTTTATAGAGATATTTCACGTCCTTTGTTAGATAAACTCCCAAATATTTCATCTTCTTTGGCGCTACTGTGAATGGAATAGGGTCCTTAACTGTTTTTTCAGCTTGACTATTGTTGGTATATATAAAGGCTACCGATTTATGAATGTTGATTTTGTAACCTGAGACACTGCTTTATTCTGATTACTTCTAAGAGTTTTGTAGTAGAATCCCTGGTGTTTTCCAGATATGCAATCATATCATATGGAAAGAGCGAAAGTTTGATCTCTTGTGACCCTATATGTACACCCTTGATCACCTTTTCTTCTCTAATTGTGATGGCTAAAACTTCCATTACAATGTTAAAGAGCAGTGGAGACAATGGGCAGCCTTATCTGGTTCCTGATCTGAGTGGAAATGATTTCAATTTAACTCCATTCAATACAATATTGGCTGTGGGTTTGCTGTAGATGGCCTCTATCAGTTTAAGAAATGTCCCTTCTATACCAATTTTCTCAAGTGGTCTGATCATGAAGAGATGCTGGATATTATCAAAAGCTTTTTCTGCATCAATTGAGAGAATCATATGGTCTTTGTTTTTTAATTTGTTTATGTGCTGAATTATACTTACAGATTTACATATATTGAACCAGGCTTGAGACCCTGGGATAAAACCGACTTGGTCATGATGTATAATTTTTTTTGATGTGTTGCTGGATTCTGTTTGTTAGAATCTTGTTGAATATTTTTGCATCTATATTCATTAGTGATATTGCTCTATAATTTTCTTTTCCCGTTAGGTCTTTTCCTGCTTTGGGGATCAGGGTGATGTTTGCTTCATAGAGAGTGTTGGGTAGTCTTCATTCTTTTTCTATATTTTGGAACAGGTTGAGGAATATGGGTACTATTTCCTCTTTAAAGGTTTGGTAGAAGTCTGACGTGAAGCCAATCTGGTCCTGACCCTTTTTTTTAGGGAGATTTTGTATGGTTGATGCTATTTCACAACTTGGTATTGGCCTGTTCAACATTTCCACATGATTCTGGCTAAGTCTTGGAAGGTGACATGCTTCCAGGTATTGGTCAATTTCCTTCAGATTTTCATATTTCTGAGAATAAAGTTTCTTGTAATATTCATTAAGGATTTTTTGAATTTCTGAGGAGTCTGTTGTTATTTCGTCTAGGTCGTTTCTGATTGATGAGGTTAGAGATTTTACTCTTTTTTTCCTGGTTAGGTTAGTTAAAGGTTTATCTATTTTATTGAACTTTTCAAAAAACTAACTTTTTGATTTATTGATCTGTTGTATAATTCTTTTGTTTTCAATTTCATTTAATTCTACTCTAATTTTGGTTATTTCTTTTCTTCTACTGGGTTTGGGATTGGAATGTTCTTCCTTTTCCAGTTGCTTGAGATGTCCCATTAAGTTGTTAACTTCCTCTCTTTCTGTTCTCTTGAGGAAGGCTTGCAGTGTTAGAAATTATCCTCTCAGGATTGCCTTTGCAGTATTTCAGAGGTTCTAATAATTCATATCTTTATTGTCATTTTGTTCCAAAAATTTGGCAATTTCCTTCTTAATCTCATCTCTGACCCAGCTATCATTCAGCATAAGGTTATTTAACTTCCATGTTTTTGTATTAGTATGCAAATTTCTGTTGTTACTCAGTTCAACTTTTTTTTTTTTTTTTTTTTTTTTTTTAATTTTTTTTTTTTTTATTGTTGGGGATTCATTGAGGGTACAATAAGCCAGTTACACTGATTGCAATTGTTAGGTAAAGTCCCTCTTGCAATCATGTCTTGCTCCCATAAAGTGTGACACACACTAAGGCCCCACCCCCTCCCTCCCTCCCTCTTTCTGCTTCCCCCCCCATAACCTTAATTGTCATTAATTGTCCTCATATCAAGATTGAGTACATAGGATTCATGCTTCTCCATTCTTGTGATGCTTTACTAAGAATAATGTCTTCCACTTCCATCCAGGTTAATACGAAGGATGTAAAGTCTCCATTTTTTTTAATGGCTGAATAGTATTCCATGGTATACATATACCACAGCTTGTTAATCCATTCCTGGGTTGGTGGGCATTTAGGCTGTTTCCACATTTTGGCGATTGTAAATTGAGCTGCAATAAACAGTCTAGTACAAGTGTCCTTATGATAAAAGGATTTTTTTCCTTCTGGGTAGATGCCCAGTAATGGGATTGCAGGATCGAATGGGAGGTCTAGGTTGAGTGCTTTGAGGTTTCTCCATACATGGTGGTCTGAGAGGATGCGAGGAATAATTTCTATTCCTTTAAATTTACTGAGGTTAGACTTGTGACCTAAGATGTGATCAAATTTGGAATATGTTCTGTGGGCTGATGAGAGGTATGTGTATTCAGTTTTGTTGGGATGAAATGTTCTGTAGATGTCTGCTGAATCTAAATGTTAGATGGTTAGGTATAAATCTAAAATTTCTTTGCTCAGCTTCTTATTGGAGGATCTATCCAACGCTGCCAAAGGAATGTTGAAATCTCTGACTATTATGGAGCTGGAGGTAATCAAGTTGCTCATGTCTGTTAGACTTCCTTTTATAAATTGAGGCGCATTTTGTTTGGGTGCATAAATAGTAATAATTGAAATCTCATCATATTGAGTATTACCCTTAACAAAACATGAAGTGACCATTCTTATCCTTCCTTACTTTTGTTGGTTTAAAGCCTATAGTGTCTGTGAATAGAATTGCAGCACCTGCTTTTTTCTGATTACCATTTGCCTGAATTATAGATGACCAAACTTTCACCCTGAGTCTATATTTCTCTTTTAAGGTAAGATGTAACTCTTGTATGCAACAAATATCTGGCCTGAGTTTTTGTATCCAGTCAGCTAACCTGAGTCTCTTTAGAGGACAGTTTAAGCTGTTCACATTAATGGAGAATATTGATAAGTCTGGTAAAATTTTGGGTGTTGAGTTTTTAGAAAGTTCAGTGAACATTTTTTATCCTTTCGCCACTGTGGAAGTTGGAGTTTAATCAAAATTTTCTGAGTGAATTTATTTTTGTGGTAGAGGATTGGGTTGGTCATGATGGAGGATAGGTCTGAGAATATCCTGAAGAGCTGGTTTGGTTATGGCAAATTTTTTCAAGATATGGATGTCATTGAAGTATTTAATTTCTCCATCATAAATGAAACTCAGTTTAGCTGGATACAGGATCGAGGTTGAAAGTTATTTTGCTTTACGAGATTAAAACTCGATGTCCTCCCTCTTCTGACTTCAAAAGTTTCAGCAGAGAGATCTGCAGTCATTCTAATATTCTTCCCTTTGTACGTAATGGATTTCTTACATCTCGCTGCTTTCAAAATTTGCTCCTTCATATTAACTTTAGTGAAGTTAATTATAATATACCTGGTGGATGTGTTATTCAGATTGAGTCGTGCTGGTGTTCTGAAACTGTCTGCTATCTGAATTTCAGAATCTCTTGGTATGTCTGGAAAATTCTCTTTTATAATTTCATGGAGAAGGGCCTCTGTGCCTTGCGAGGCCCCTTCATCACTTTCAGGGATTCCAATGAGGCAGATATTAGCCTTCTTCGAATTATCCTAGAGCTTTCTGAGAGAATGATCCATTTTTGCTCTCCATTTCTCTTCCTCTTTGAGAGTTTGGGAGCATTCAAAGGCTGTGTCTTCAGTGTCATAAATCCTTTCTTCTGCTTGCTCCACTCTGTTACTGAGGGATTCTACTGTATTTTTCAGATCTTTGAGGGCTGCAAATGTTGCTTCAGTGCATCAAAATCTTTGGCGGTTTTGTCTTTAAATTCGTTAAATTCTTCAGACAACTTTTGAATTTCTCCTCGAATTTCTAATTCTGAGTTTTGAATTGCTCCTAGAATTTCCAATTCCAAATTTTCCTCCATTCTATTAATCTTGTTTGCAATCCAAATTCTGAATTTGATTTCTGACATCTCAGCCAGAGGTTTATGAATGGGATCTTCAGTTATATCTGCCATATCTTTCCTTACGGGGGTTGATCTATTCTGGTTATTCATGTTACCAGAGTTTTTCCACTGATTCCGCCCCGTGATTGTTTTACGCCATTTGATTTTTCCCCTGGAGCTTTGTCGAGGACCCGTACAGTGTTATGGCCTGAGAAACTGGGGCCCTGTTTGGTGTTGTAGTGCTAAGTAGTTTTGTCTTGTTTTGAGTTGGTCTCTGTCCGACCCTAGTGAAACCATTACTCTGGGTTGAAGTCTCAGCTGTGGAGAAACACCAGCAATTAAGTCACCCCACCCCCCACAGGCAACAATTGGAAAAGGAAAATCAAACCTTCCTACAACCACAAACCCAGCACACCACTTGAATAGTTCTCCGGTGATTGGCTCAGTTTCAAAGGTCCAAATCAATTGTCTCAGTCAGCACCTGTCTCAGGTGGGAGAGTTTAAAAGGTCTCTGGCAACTGGATTGCAGGGGTCTGGTGACAATTCAGATATGACTTGCTCCAGTGCTCCGTGAAGTCAGGAGGACCCACACAGCAAATAGTTTAGTCTGGGAAAGTTGATGCCTCCTTCCCCACCTTGCACCTCTGTCACACCCAGTCACTGATAGCCCCGCAGGGCTGTGACCCAGTTGCCTACAGTGAGCAGATATTCCAGGGGTTTGCACATGCCTGAATCACAAGGAAATCCATATATGCTCAGCCAGGCCACTCTCTCTGCCCCTATCCAGCATGGGGAGGTGAGGCCTGACAACCTCAGGTGCTTGATGGAGGCTGGGGGGTGTTTACTCAGTTCCAGCCCCGCCCCTGATTGATGTTACTGATAGAACAGGACAACTTTGTGGGAATTTTTTTCTGTCCCTTCTAAATTCCCCTGCAGAAGAGAAGCTGTTTTGAGTACCCTGAACCTATGCCTCAGGCCCTGTTTTTGCTCCTGCAGGTTTGTATTCACAGCACAGTTAAATGTCAGTTCTAGCCTCCTGCCTTCCTTTGTCTATAGACTCTCGATTTCCTGAGGGCCGGGTACGTCTTAGGCTCAGTAAAGCGGTCCTCTAGATCAGTCCTGCCCTGGGAATTTCCTGGCTCTGTGTGTGCGTTTTCTAGTCCCCCTGCTCCACCCAGGCCAGTACCGCCTCAGGAAAACCCTTTACTCACGGGGCCTGTATTTCAATCCCAGAACTGTTCTGTAGTGGTTGTGCCACCCGAGAAGATTCCCAGCCTCCTCTGGTTGTCCAGGGAGACAGGGGGTGTGGCTTCCAAATATTCGGGGGTGAGCCCTATTGTTGCCAAAAATGGCTGCTGCTCTGCGCCTCAGGGAACCGCTGCTCCGGCATGGTTCCCTCTCAGCCAACCGTTCTCTCTTCACTCCTGTGCTGCAGAATCAGTACTGACCAGGTGCAGTCTAGGCCCTGTCCACACCCCTCAAGAAATCACCCAAGAATCTGGACTCCTGGGGAATAGGCCTCCAGACTTCAGAGTGAGAGTGGAGGGGAGTGCTGGAAGGTCAAAATTACAGGTGGAGAATATATACAGTTTTATATAGTTTTATGCCTGATGGGAGAACTCTGTGGCACCCTAGTAGGGGAGGTAGGTCCAGTTTTTAGAGGGTCTCTCCCATGGAGTGTAGTGGGAGGACCTTTGAACTCTGTTTATTTGTTTGTGGGGCACTCCAAGCCATTCTCATGGGGGAGGGGACTCCTGTCCACTTGGTGATGGATTTTGTACCTTTTGTTTGTATCCTTGGGGTTGCAGTTCACCTCAGTGGGGTTGATGTGCGTTCTTCAACCTTTTGTTTTGATGCAGCTCTAATCTACCAGGTTACTTGCTAAATTTCTGCCCTTTAACTCTCCTTTTGGATGGGAGCCTCTGTGGAAAGCTGGCTTCAGTCAGCCATCTTGTCTCCACCCCTCCCCCCCATACTTTGTGTGTGTTTTTAGAGCAGGCATTTAGAATTCAATCACCTTATAATTAATCTTGTACTTGGCACAGTGTTAAATATTCATGGTTTTTATAAATTATATGGCATTTTCAACCAAAGTCCTAGGATTTTGAAACATGCTTTTCTCCATTCTCACTGATTTCTTGGGTTTATTCAGGGTTTATCTGGATATTTGCTCAAAAATCCAAGTCTTGTGCACAATCTCAAATGACTTTGGTTAAACTTGTTTGCCATTAGATGAAGCTGCATCCATATATATACACTCTTTGCTTTTATTCTACTCTGTTCACTTTCCCAAGCAAAACCAAAGGATACACAAAATTCATGTCAATGTCTGGCTATATATATGTGTGTGTGTATACATATATATTTTTTAATTCTGATAGCTTTTATATGCAGACGTATTCTAAAGACCTCAGAAAGAATGAGTTTGCTGTGAAATTTCCTACCATCTAAATGCCACTCATTTTAACATCAAGAGAGTTAAAGAAAAGTCAATGAGAACATACGGATTTGTCTTCCTGTCACAGCCTGTATGTTTTCAAATTGTATTAACTGGAAAGCAGGATCAAAGTAGTAATTCCAAAATCCTAAATAAACCGGACTGGTTATGAGATTTCAAAACAATTGCTTTATTAAAACAAATTAGCTCAGTAAATAATCCAAAATACTTTTAAATTTGTTTAAACTTCTGTTTTCCTTTGAGAAACTTTCTGTAAAATTAAACAGAGGTAAATTGTCTTCCATAAATTAAAAGTGTTGTTTTCCTTAATGAAAATTTTTAGGACTATTTCCATATTTTATTTTTATTAGGTATTGCCTACTCAAGGCTTGTGTCTTTAGTTAATGAAGAATAGATGCCCAAGTTTCTGCTGTCCAGCTAAGTCGAGATGTACATATCAAATGGAACACAAAGACTGTAGTGCATAACTTGGGAGAATTATTAGAACATTTTGGGAGCTGGGAGGAAAGTAAAACTGTTTCTAGATGGCAGATGAAGAAAAACTTTGCAAGTAGGATAATATTTAGGCTAGATCTTGAAAAATATATCAGACACCAACATAGCAAAAGCTAGGGCAAGGACATTTGTGGGAGAAAAGATAGCTTAAGAAGAAGCTTAAGGGGAGATAAATCTAAGACTCTGCTTGGTATTATCCAATTCCAAATGTTTATTTGACAGAAAGGAAGGTAGCAAAGCACGTAGAAACATAAAGGGAATGGAAGAAACAGGCAAGATGTGTAGTTTGGGCCACCTTAATTTTTTCCCCTAGAGCAAACTTTTTAATAAAAACACAGGAGAAATAGGAACATCTTTTTAATACTCTTGTGGGTAGAAAGACTATCAAAAAGAAAGCAAAATCTAGAAATGTGATTACTGGCAAACCAATGTCAATGGAATTGCTTGGAGTATCGAGTTTTTCTTTTTGAAAGATGCCCAATGAAAGGAAAAGTCAGAATGCAATTTCAAGAGGAGAATAGGTTTTGTGAACTCTGTCATCACTTCATTTTGCCTCTATGCAAAGAAAATTGTATCTCATGTTTCAAGTCACAGTACATTTGTCCTCAGATAGTTCCACGCCACAGTCACCGTCACCAATTTTCCATCAATATATTTACGTTATCTCTGAGTCTACTTCAGAAACTAACAAAAATTGTTAGGCTGAAAGAAAGAAATTTTAGTGAGTTTAATATATGTTTTGCCTTCGTAACCAAATTCAAGTTCGGCTTGCCAATTGTGTGTCATTGCAATGTTATGTCAGTCCCATAATTTGAAAGATCTGTTTGAGAATATCAAATTTAATTGTTTTACACATCAAATATTTGGGAAGTTGACTTTGGAGAGTGTTTATTTGAGAAGTGACTTTCATTAAATTGGAGAGTTGTTCAATTTAGACAAAAACTATAGCTTCTCTCTCTTTTTCCTGACTTTGCTTTGTAGACATTCCTGTTTATATTGCTTTTCCTATGGGAAATGATTTATGTCAAGCTAACTTGTGATGAATATGTTTTCCATGATTAAAATGAGTACTTTTTAACCTTAGGCTATGGCAGATGGGTGCATGAATATGAAACAGAAACTGAGCCAACTATTGACTTGTTTGCTTTTTAATTTCTTTTCCTACAACTTTTAAAAAATAAAATCTTAGTCGTTCTCCAGGTAGGGTAAGTCAAATTCTAGGTTCTAAAGGCCAGTGTTTCACATTGGCAATGACAAGAGTCCTTGCGTTTACTCAAAAATATTACTTATCTTGTTTATCTAACCCTGATGCTAGGGTGCTGTTCATGTGCTAACTGTTAAACCTGGGGCATACATCTCTTCTTAGCAATACCAGGAGGAATTCTTCCACTTAGAAAATTGTAAGGACAACTGGAAATAATTAAAAATAGTCTTTATGTCCACACAAGACCAGTAAAGGATTTGTACATTTTTGTGCATAAATCCTTTACTGGTTCTCCATTCGTAGTTGTATAAATGAACCATGTGATATTATCTGGATAATCTAAAGCAGATTGTAGGGCCAGGCACAGTGGCTCACACCTGTAATCCTAGCACTCTGGGAGTCTGAACTCCTGCTTCAGCTCAGGAGTTCAAGATTAGCCTGAGCAAGAGGGAGACCCTAGCTCTAAAAATATCTGGGAATTGTGGCAGGTATCTGTAGTCCCAATTACGTAGGAGGCTGAGGCAAGAGGATTGCTTGAGCCCAAAAGTTTAAGGTTGCTGTGAACTATGATGCCACAACACTCTATCGAAGGGAACGAAATGAGACTGTCTCAAATTTTATTAAATAAATAATAAAAATTTATTATAATAAATTAAATAATTATAATAAAAACATTGATTAAATAAATAAATAAAAGCAGATTGTATAAAATTGAAGGTCTTCGTTCATTTACAACGACGGTGGGAAGTGCTAAACTCACTTCATAGAACAGTGACATACATGTTTTGAAGCACTGATTTAAACAGAGATTTCTACAAGAAATTTATACATGTAGAAGAATCACAGAAATGTAATATTGGTTTTAAATTTTTATTTTTTATTTTTTCTGGACTAATTGACAGTGGATAGAGCAGTGTCTCTCATCTGAGATCTTCCGGCACTTTTACCATATTGTTCTACATATTCTTGATTCTGGTCCACATTACCTATTTCCTTGTCACACCCTGACCTGTGACAGATTACTACTGTTACTGGTATTACATCCTAATTGTGACGATCTCTCTGACTCCTGTGATTGAGCGGGGTTCAGGAATCCGTGCATGCTGATGCATTGCCTCTGACACATCTCTGCTCAATTCTTTTCTGAATTTATGGCAGCAAGTTTTTGATACAAATCTCTTCAAATACATTCAAATGACTGAAACCTCTGCTATGTGAGGGTTAGAATCTAACATCACCAAGTTACCAGCAGCAGATAATAAAGATTATTTTCTGACTTGAGTACTATATTTATGACCCTTTTTTATCTTCCAAAAGCCCTTTCCTCTCTGATTACTTCCTTAACTGTCATCACCTAAGTTGTGGAAGGCTACATGCGGGAAGAGAGGCAAGGCTGCTAAATTTAGAAAATAAGAACAGCTTGGAGGGGAACAGTGAGACGTTTGTGTTGGTGCATGCCTGAGCAATCCATAAGATACCCAACTGGAATTGTTGAATAGAAATTATGTATCTAAGTCTGGAGGTCAGGGAAAGTTTCAAGTTGAGTTGTGGATCATTGGGTTTTAGATATTCAAAGATTAAAGCCATGAAACTAGATTAGAGCACCAAGAGAATATGTACAGATTAGAGATGCAAAAATGAGCCTTCAGCGGTGACAAGAAAGATGTTGAATATGCATAATAACTTTATATGTCTAGATTGCACTAAAAACTTATTTTGGAATTATTTTCATAGGAAAAAGCAGGAAAATAGGAGATCGACTTTATTTGGACTTGCCTCGTTTATAGAGACGTGGGGGTAACACACATAGTTGATCAATATTTTGTGGAAGGGGAGGGAGGATTAGAGGAGCCCACAGCCTTCCTGCACGTGTGTGATAATGAGCTGAATTCTAGCAGGTTTCTGCTGTGTACCTGGTGACTATTCACAGTCTGTAGGAAAGGGAAGGCTGCCTTCACTAGCTGAGACTTCATGTAATTTTTTCTGTTTTTGAATCACTAGAATCATTTTTCTTTTATTATTCATTCAGTAGCTTTTTTTCCACCTGAAGGGAAATGTCTGGGCAAGTGTGAATGTGCTTCCATTTTCCTTCTTTTAATTTCTTTCACATGATAGATCGCGGGTAACTGTACTGAAATCCCTTGAAATTGAAAAGTCAGCCTACATGAATGCTTAGGAGCAAAGGTTTTTTACATAATAAGTCCAAAGATATTCATTCAGCTGAGAGAATTTTCAGAAACATTTGCCATAGATTGCTGCCTTTCTTGAGTACCTACAGATTTGCTTGCATACATTTCAATACCTCTTGTTTAGGTGGTCAATATGAATTATCTAAAATAATTGTAAAATTCCTCAAGATTATTTGAAATACTTAATTTTTTTTTTGAAGGTAATGTTATTCATGAGGTGCACCAAGTTAAAACAAAATGATCTCTGGGTTTCTCCCAGCTTCCCTCTATACAAAATACCTCTCTTTCTTTTTTCTTTTTTTTTTTGTAGAGACAGAGTCTCGCTTTATGGCCCTCGGTAGAGTTCCGTGGCATCACACAGCTCACAGCAACCTCCAACTCCTGGGCTTAAGCAATTCTCTTGCCTCAGCCTCCCTCGTAGCTGGGACTACAGGTGCCCGCCACAACGCCCGGCTGTTTTTTGATTGCAGTTCAGCCGGGGCCGGGTTTGAACCTGCCACCCTCGGTATATGGGGTCGGCGCCTTACGACTGAGCCACAGGCACCACCCACAAACTACCTCTCTTTCTAACCTGGCCTTCTTTCCTCTCCTGTTCATGCCCCGCCTCTGTCATACAGAGGTCCTCAGCCTATTTTATTTGTATTTTTAAATAAATATATGTTTATAAAACATTTCCAGCACTCTCAACCTATTTCAGCAGTTAAAAAAAAACTTTTTAAAATTCACAGTAAAGTTTCATAGGATAATTTAAAATATCAAAATTATTATGGTTTTTCAGTAATCAAAAATCTGAACAGTATGCCCATTCTTGTGATGTTTTTCTTAGATGAATAGTTTCCAGTTCCAATTCAAAATTGGAACTAACCCATTAACACTTAAGTGTATCTCAATGAAAGTAAAGTAAATCTCAATGAAAATCAAGCTGGGGGAAGGAGAAGGAGAGGAGGGGTAAATTTACAACTACTGTCTACAGTGCATGCTATCTGGGAGAAAGGCACACTATCAAGTTACCTCAATCAGTATAAAAGCAAAGTATATAAACAAAACATGTGCATGGCCCTATACTCTGAAATTAAAGGAAAAAATCTGAGCAGTAAATTTACTTTCTGTGTGCATATTAAACATCAAAACAAAAACAAAGCAAAACACACTAATTATACTTATACTAGTGAAATATGTTGAGGAAAATAATATTCACACAAACTCAAACAATTGGCCCCCAAATAATAATTATGACTTAAGAAGTTATTTTATAATGGCAGATGCTATATTACCTGAGGGCTAAGCTTTCTATTATTAATAATGGGCAAACTAGCATTGTGTCCTTCCCGATGAGATGATCTAGATGCACAAGACAGATCTTGTGGGAACTTTGCTGAAAATTTTTAAAATCTAAACTTTAAGAATTATTGGAGAAGTCTACTTTGAAGGTTGCCTACAATACACATGGCCTGTTTCTTTAAAAACAAAATTAATGGTGTGCAAAAAGAGGGGATATACTTGATTAAAAAAAAAAGAACTGTTTTTGACCCTTAATTAGATTCTAGATAAAAATGTTTAAATATAAATTGTTTATGAATTGTATAATTGTATCAGTGTTAGGTTTCTTGGTTGTGACTACAGCATGGTTACCCAAGATAAAGTCTTTGTTCTTAGGGGATATACTGTATTTAGGAGTGCGGTGGGATAATGTCTGCTACTTACTTCATAAATTGTTGCATACACATATACTAATACATATGTAGGTAGAGAAGGATACATGAAGAAAATTTGGCCAAATGTTAACAAGTGGTGAATATACTGCTGCAAACAAGGGTATTATATTACCTGAGCATTGTACTAGGTACATCGTACATAAATATTGTACAATTCTTTCAACTTTAATGTAAGTTTTAGGTCCTTACATAACAATTGGAGAAATGAATTGTATATACAGTTGTATCCAGAACAACATGGGTTTGAACTGCCTGGGCCCACGTATAAAAGTACAAGGATTTTTTTCAAAAAAATTCACACCAAGTGTGCACCTGCCTCTCCTACCTTCCCTTCCATTTTCTCTACCTTTTTTGCCTCTGAAACAGCAAGACAAGGCCCTCTTATTTTTCCTCCCCTTCTGCAGTCTACTACATGTGAAGAGGACACACATTCCACTTAATGAATAGTAAATATTTTTCTCTTCCATATAGCTGTCTAATTTTTGGATTATGTTTTCTTGACATTTTCTCTAGTTTATTGTAAGGGTATAATATATACTACATAGGACATACAAAAATTTGTGTTAATCTACTGTTTATATTATGAGTAAAGCTTCTGGATGATAGTAGGCTATTAGTAGATAAGTTTTGGGAGATTCAGAAATTATACACAGATTCTGAACTATGGGGGGGTATTGGCTCCCCTAACTACCACATCGTTCAAGGATCAATTGAATTTGGAAGAAAAAAAAATAGATTTTGGGAATGTATCTCTCACTATAAATGACCCCAATTTAAGAATAGAATCATTTTAAGACATGTCCATAATTATTGCAATTGTATTTATAGTAATTGCTTATTTTTCATTCAGTGCTTTATATTTTGCTAAGTGCCATTCGCATAATGCCCAGAAATTCCAGTGGTGTTATTGAATGAAGATTACTAGTAATTTTTAATTTTTATAGATGGGGAAAGTTGAGTTGACAAATTTAAAGGACTTGCCAAAGATCTCATAAGTTAAAAAAAAAACATGGAGAAACTGAACTCAAACTCAGTTTACTCAATTCTAAGTGTTCTTTGAATGTCATTTACTTTATTCATTGTATGTGTATATTTCTGAGTGTTTGTGTTTTTCCAAAGACTTAAAATTTTTTTTTCAAAGTTTACAGTTGGTTTTTGCTTGGTAGTAGGATTATAGCTAATGAAGCATAAATTGTAGGTTCAGCTTCTGCCTTGAGAGGGAAACATCCAGCATTTCCATGACTACATTGCACATGGGTGGGATCAGGACCATAGAGTTAGGCCATAGTGCAGTGTGCTTTTAAAAAATGTCATCTGTGCAACTTGTGTGTACTCTTTTGATACTGGCTTAAAATTTCTGTTTTAATTTATTCATTTTGCCCTTGTGATAGTTATAAGTTTAGTTCAAATATCTAAATGGTTATTGTTTTTGACAATTTCATGAGTCTTTTGACATTTGAAAGCCATGAATTCAAAGTAATAAGAAAACTATTTTAAGATTTGAAAAATTGAAAATAAACCTAACTTTACTCTACACATTGTGTGAGTAAGAAAGCTCTTAGGAACAACATTCCTAAAGTTGTGTTTATGATTTGTTTTGTAGTTTCTTTTAATGATAGGATGATAGACATATTAATCATTCGTAACAGGTATTATTAGCTTAACTTTGTTGGTTTAGCCATTTCATCTGACCTTTTTCATCATGTCAGAAGATTCATGTCAACCAAGCCAAACAAGTTGCAGTACAAGTGTTTTATGGAACCCAGTAAAGTGGGCCTTGAGATGCAGTTTTTCACTTTGTAATTAAGTCCTTGCACATCTTAACTGCCACTTAATATAGTTTATAACTGAATTTTAATTATTTATGTAATCCCTAGGCTTAATAAGCAAGACTTGAAATTATAAACTGATTTGAAGTATTCATTGAATATTTAATAACAGAAATATCATTTTGAAAGTGAAGTTCCAGGAGGGAAGTCTGTTCTATCAAATATTGAAATATATTACATAGTTATTATACCTTTAAAAATTGGGTACTGGTATGAAAAAGAAGAAAAATCAATAAAACCACAGGCATGACGTGTTCTGAAACAGATTATTCTTTAGTAATAACTTAGTATGGGGTGAAGAAATTTGATCAATTAATAAATAAATATAAAATTAGACCAATTTTAATTGGCTAGTGGCTAGTCTTTGGAAATTAAGCAAATAAATTAAGATTTTCATGTAACAACTTATGACAAAATAAATTTCTGATGGGTGAAAGGGTTAAACATAAAACAAAATTAAACAACTAACAGCACAGAAGAAAATAGAAATGAGTAAATATCAAATCTGGCAGACACATGTGAGTTAATATGCAAACAATTTCTTAGATGTAAAAGCTAATGAGAGAAAGTGAACAAGAAGCAATAAATACATTTTTTCCAAGTAAACCTGAAAGACTTTTGGATGACTAAAAAATAGTTTAAGGCAAACAAAAAGTTAGCTAGTGTCAAAGCAATTACGAATTACGAAGAGTTAATATTATCAGTGCCATGAAACTATTAAAAAAGTGTGTCAGGGAGCAAAGCTGTAAGTTCATTTTGCTTTTAAGCAATCTTTAAAGGGAATTGGAATAAAGAATGGGAGACCTTTGGCACTTTTCTTCAGCCAGTTACACGTATTTGATATTGCCTGCTCAAGACCGTAATTCTGAAGGTATAGATGTATGCATAGGGCTTTTGATCTTTCCTGCATTCCTTTTTTTTTTTTTTTTTTTTTTGTGGTTTTTGGCCAGGGCTAGGTTTGAACCCACCACCTCCGGCATATGGGACCAGTGCCCTACTCCTTGAGCCACAGGCGCCACCCATTTCCTGCATTCCTAATAACTAATTTCAGACACCTTAGCTATTTGCCAAATCCCTATTAAAGAAACCAACTCCATTCATAACAAAATGTAGATTATTTGTGCACGATGTAATGGAAAGGAAGAGCAGAAGTACTTACTGTCTAATGAGCACTTGTGTGAAAATCTCTTAAATCACGTCTTATTGGAAGAACTACTCTTTCCTTTGGAAGACCTAGTATCAAAAAGATCCAGGAGCAAAAGTGAGAATTCTTGTAAGAGTGATAGAGTTTATTCTGAAAAATGAGCAGAGATCTTAGTGTGATGTACGTGAGAGCTGGAGGACTCCTGAGGGAAAATGGCCCCAGGCTTCAGACCCTCCAGCGTGTTGAACTGTGTCTGAGGATACGGTGTCAAAAGGAGTGGGTTGGAATGTCCAGCAGAGTAGGTGAGAAAATAGTTTGGTAAATGTCTAGATAGAGATCAGCAGCCTAGAGACAGAATATAAATAAAGCTAGAAAATGATTGATAACTATCCTCCAGCTGCAACTGTCTAACCTGTGAACTGTAACCGTTCATTAAATCCTACCTAAAGTATTCTTTGATCTGTAGTTTAATTCTCCTCTGTCCTTCAGTCTGACAGCTTCCTTCTTTGGACAATGAACTGCCTGTTTAACTGAAACATGAAACTGTTACATTTTCACTTTAGTGCCCTGTGTATACATGCTCCCCAAACCCCTGAATAAAAAGCCTTGAATTTTCTGCTCAAGGAGGCACCTGTTAGCCTTGCTAGGGAATGATACGGTGTCATGTCTCATGGTTCAAAATACTGTGTGTGTATATGTGTGTGTATGTGTCTGTGTTTGTAAATTTCTCAGCATCTTTTAGTCTGATACGGTGTCATCTCTCATGGTTCAAAATACTGTGTGTGTATATGTGTGTGTGTGTCTGTGTTTGTAAATTTCTCAGCACCTTCTAGTCTGCCAGAATCCAGGTGATCCAGCAAAGTCCCTGCTTAGGGATTCTCCAGTAGCAACAGTGTAACTCACAAAATTTTTCAAGAGAAAAAAAGAGATAAATAAACAAGTAGGAATATATGCAACAACCTTATAATTATACATATGTGTGTATGTATATATATATATAATATATATTCTAAAAATGGAATGTACTTAACCTAAATAATTAGCAATAATTTTGAAAAAACAGCTAATTTTTTTTCTTCTAGCCACTTACAAAATGACACTACTATGCATTGCTTCTTTGTTGGGAGATTATTTGTAAAATACTATTCAACAACAACAAAAAGATGAAGACTTTATGTCTTTTGTATTTACTTGGATGGAATTGAAGCACATTCTTCTTATAAAGTACCCCAAGAATGAAAAAGCATGTATCCAATGTACTCAATACTAATATAAAACCAACAGAGAAACAACTGCACACCTACACAAGAAAAAAACACAGTTATATTCAATTGGGGGGGAGGAGAGGGAAGAAGGATTGATAAGCCCTCACCTAATGTGCACAATGTAAGGGCATACAGCACACCCCCTGGATGAAAGGCGCAACTACAACTTGAACTTTACCTTAAGAAATGCGAACAGTGTAACGTAATCATTTGTACCTTCTGATCAATCCAAAATAAAATAAATAAATAAATAAATAAATAAAATGGAAAATAGCAAGAACTTTAAAAATTATATATTTCCTTTAACTCCATATTGGATTAAACATCTTTATCCTAACTATGTAATTTAGAACAGTGTAAAACCTTTTTGCACAAAGATGTCTACTCCATAATTTTATTTTGGTATTGGAAAAGGATATAATGTAATAGTTTAGCCATTGCTTGGAATGTTATACTGTGATTTAAAAATAAAAAAATGGAAAATAGCCAAAATATTTGAACAACAATTTACAAAAATGAATAATACATATACGAAAAATGTGCTCAAAGTGTATATTATTCAGGGAAAATAAAATAAAAACATAGAGCAATATTTTTAATCTATCATATTTTCAAAGACTACAAAATAGAGCATAGGATCTTCTGTTATTAAGGCTGTAGGAAAAATGATAATTCACATATTATAGATTGAAGACTAAATTGGTACAACATTTTTACTTGTCAGTATCAATCAAATAAAAAATAGATAAAATTGCTGACCAGCAAATTCTACTTTTAAGTTAACTCTCATACAAATACACTCAAAAGAGTTGACAAGGATGTTTATTGCAGCCTTGGGACTTCAAAATATTGGAGAGAACTTAGATGTCCATTAGTACATTAATTATGATGTAATCCTATTGAGGAATATGCAACCATTGAGTAGAGTAAGCTATGTTTAACTGACTAAAATGAAAAAAATGTCCATTACATGCTTTTGAGTCAAAAAGAAAATTGCAGGTCATCATACAGAACATGAGCCTATATTTCTGTTCTGTTTATTCATTAATCCTTATCTAAGAATCTGTAAATAAAAAGGAAAATTCAGGAAAGTTTTCACACTGTAATTCTACCAAGATCTGACCATTACATTCCCAAGCTCATCTTCAAAAAGTGCTATGTACCTCTCTGCTGAATAGCATTACATCACCTTCAAAGTCCTCCCCTTAGGGAGCCGTGCACCAATGTCAGTGCGTACTCCACCTTTCAAAGCGATTTTGGAACTGTTTTTCTGAGATGACCATCAGAGCTGTCACAGCATCCTTAATGTCCTGAATGTCATCAAAATGTCTTCCTTTCAATATTTTCTTTATACTGAAAAAAGTCACTGGAGGCCAGATCAGGTGAGCAGGGAGAGTGTCCCAAGAGAGTTATTTGTTTACTGGCTAAAAACTCCCCCCCAGACAGTGCTCTGTGAGCCGTTTGCTTTTCTTCATCAGTGAGCTCCTTCAGAACTATTTTTACACACACCTTCTTCATGTTAAAATTTTCAGTTAAGAGTTCCTGACTACTCCTCAATTAGTGTTTGCTTGGTCTGCTATGCTTTTCACAATTGGAAAAAGACTTTTGTCAGACAGTTCAGTGAATTTTGTCAATGTTTTCATCAGTTCTGCTTGTTACTGGCCACCCTGACCTCTATTCATCAGTGATGATTTCTGTCCCCTCAAAAAAAAAAAAAGGTTAAAGTATTTGTATGCTGATGTTTTTATCATGTATTATCCTCATAAACTCTCACTAATGTGTCCCTGATTTCAATTCCACTTTTGCCAAGCTTAACAAGAAATCTACAAGTGTTTGTTTGCTGTTCCAATTCAAGCTCCAACATTCTCACAATGGCACAGAGAAACACACAACAATAACGAATGCCACTCAGCAAGACACTGGCACATGTTGACATGAACACAGCTGTGAGACATTGGTATACCAAGGTTGTTCGTACAGGGCTGCCAATGTAAGTGCATGGTGGCATGTTCACAAACTTAATTGTCAAGTCTCATAGACTTTTTATTCTTGTTTTTACATACATAATTTTGTGATAAAATAATTAAAAATAAATAATGATAATTTCCCAGGAGAAATTTATAGTGTAATTAGTAAAGCTGATGTTATTAGGTGTAAATAGAGAAGAATGAAAAATTCTTAAGTTTATGTAAAATAATATAGAATTCCACATTGTATTAAGGGTGGACTGTATAAAACTAATAAATAAAACTATAATCAGCTCAGTGCTGTGGCTCACGCAACAAAGGCACCAACCACTGGGAGGCACCTGTGGCTCAGAGGAGTAGGGTGCCAGCCCCTTATGCCAGAGGTGGTGGGTTCAAACCCAGCCCCAGCCAAAAAAAAAAAAAAAGGCACCAACCACATACAACTGAGCTGGTGGGTTCGAATCCAGCCTGGGCCTGCCAAACAACAAAGACTGCTACAACCCAAAAATAGCCAGGCATTGTGGCAGGCACCTGTAGTCCCAGGTACTTGGGAGGTGGAGGAGGTGGAGGCTTGAGCCCAGGAGTTGGAGGTTGCTGTGAGCTGTGATGCCACAGCACTCAACCCAGGGTGACAGTTTGAGGCTCTGTCTCAAAAACAAATAAAGAAATTAATTAATTAAATGAACTAAAACTATAATCATAAAGTAGTGTGAAAAGATACATACCTGAATAATAAATGTGCTGTTTCTAGGACACAAGATTGGGAATAATAGAAATCTTCCCTTTCTGTATTTTCTAAATATTGCATAATGAGTCAGCATACATAACTTTTTATGATGTAAAAAGAACTTAAAACATTTTTTGTTAAGTACTTAATTTGCATGAAGTGCTGTTGTAAGTATTACAAGAGTGGGAGATAAAATAGATAGTTAACATATGCACAGACAGAATCTACCATTTGTCAGAAAGTTTGTATTATGTAGTGATTGGGAACATGGATTCTGGAGCCAGATTATCTTGAATTCATATTCCATCAAGACCCAATTAATTAATGTAAATGTATGATTGACTTATGGCTGCTATGAAAAATTACCACACACTGGGAAGCTTACCATACATTTTTTTTTTCCACTCTCTTATAGTTCTGGAGGTTGGAAGCCCAAACGAGTATCCCTGGATCAAAGCCAAGGCATAGGCAGAATGCTGCTCTCTCTGTAGGCTCTAGGGGACAATCTGTTTCCTTGTCTTTTCTGGCTTCTAGAACTTCTTTTCTTGTACTCTTTGGTTTCTGGCCTTTTCTCCATTTTCAAAGCTCATGACATAACATCTCAATTCTGTTCCTCTGTGTGAAATCACTCCTTGCACCACCCCCTCCCCGGGAAGCCAACGTCACTTCTATTTGAGGATGTTACATGGGGCATAATGCAGCACTGAGAGGAGTCGGTAATAGTTGGCCTTGCAAAGATGAGGGGCAATCTAGGGTCAGGTGCTTGGTAGTTCTTCTATCCTTCCTGTCCCTTCATTCTGTGCCCCACTATTTGCTTGGTACTCAAGAAGAGCAAGGATTTTATGATCTATGGACATGAATTAATTTCCTTCTGTGAATAGCTATGTATCTAAGAATAATTACCTTTCTTTCTCATCCACTTTCTCCTGCTCTTCTTCTTCTATTTCTTCCTTCTTTCTTCTTTGTATTTTTGAACCCAATCTTTCTCCTTTGTAAGGCAAATATTGTTGGACCTCTTTCACAGGCTTCAGCAAGGTAATGACTGGGAGAAATATATTTTGCCAAAGTTGATTTAGTCCACAAATATTAGCTATAATATTTGTCTCTGCTTTATTATTAAATATATAGGGAGTACATTATTCCCAGCAATAATGAGATAGTTACTTTCAGAGCTTGATCATATTGCAGACATACTTTTCACAAAGATTGAGATCGTTAAGGATGCAGATCAAAAGCAACTACGGCTGGTTGTGAAAATCACATTTAAATTCTTTGCTGCAGTAACGGACCCAGTCAAATGACATATTTGGACGAACAGGTAAAATCCATTCCTGTATTAATCTATAGGTTAATTCATATAAGAATAAAATCATTACTTTGATTTTTTTGTTTGCGCTCCTTTAATATTTTCTTTAATGTCTTACACTGTAAGATTTTTATCGAAACCTATTTCCTTCCCTCAACAAATTTTTCAGATTTAAATTTCAAGTCTTTTCTCTAACAACCTTCTCATCCAAGTGCTACATGATTCACTCTAGAGAAAGTTCTGTGGAACCAAATGGCTTTCTTTTCTTTGTGGGTGGTACCAGCTACCCTAAGGTTCTCAGAATATCTCCCTGAAATTGTCAGAGACAAAATTCTGGTTTGCATATACTATTTGATTCTCTGAAGAAAGCCTGCATTTTACCCTGCGGTATCTTAGAAGAGCAAATCACTGCAATTATAAACTCTGGATTGTAGTTATTCTTATTAAAAAGACATTCTTTGATATCTCTTTCTGGAAAAGTTAACTTTTCAGTTACCTAGTTAACAAAACAGGAGGCAGAATGTATCTTGAAGAAGTCATTACCTTCTTCTGCAAGACCCAAAATCAATCTTCACTTCTACTAGGGACATGGGAGTTCCACATTTTTCTTCTGTGTTTTGTCAGTGAATAATGGGGAAAGTAATCTGGTCACATGTCAAGCTTGAATGATGGTGTTTTTCTCCTTTACTGATCAGGACCAAATTGAAGCTGTGATGCATGTTCATAGATGGGGGCCCCCTTGGGGTTGCTCCATTATGGCATTTTCCAAAAGATTGGGAAAGGAATATTTAGGTTTACAGAAAATAAACAGGGTTCTGAGTCAGTAGAACCTAGAGTTTCTCTGAAAATATGTTTGGATATCTGTGTACCTTTAACACAGACTGACTAGCAGCCCCATCTAGGTTATACAGAGGAGAGGGAAGGAATTAGTATTTTACTGGGTTCAAGATGCTCTTAGTAAATATGGAATGTAAATGTCTTAGCACAATAATTAAGAAAATGCCAGGAAGGCTATGTTAACCAGTGTGATGAAAATGTGTCAAACGCTCTATGAAACTAGTGTATGGTGCCTCATGATCACATTAATGTACACAGCTATGATTTAATAAAAAAAAAAAAGATGCTCTGAGCATAAAGGGGAAGAAACTAAGCCTGTGCATTAAACTCAGGCCTTAATGATTGGACCTTTAAATTTTAGTTTCTCTTCACAAAAATTTATAAAAGCTGTATTATCATCCATTTAAGCTACAAAGTAACATACGGTGGTGAGGAAAAAGATGATGTGTGAATAAAGGCAATAACCAATAAAATTGGATACAATAAACATTATAATTTTAAAGATGATATAAATAATGTTTAAATAATAGTCAAACTTAATATAAAGACACAGTCAAGCACCTTATAGTCTGAAACCATTTTCCTATCTCTCATGCCATTGTGTCCTCACAGTAACCTTGTGGCAATGAAAATCATGCCATTTTTTAGCCAGATGCAGTGGCTCACACCTGTAATCCCAGCACTCGGGAGGCAGAGAAGACAGGATCGTTTGAGCTCAGTAGTTTGAGACCAGCCTAAGTAAAAGCAAGACTCAATCTCTATTAAAAATAGAAAAAAACTAGCCAGGTGTTGTGTTGGGTGCTGTAGTCTCCGCTACTCAGGATGCTGTGGCAAGGGGACTGCTTGAGCCCAAGTGTTTGAGGTTGCTATGAGCTAGAATGCCACAGTACTCTATGCAGGGCACAGAGTGAGACTGTCTCAAAAAAAAAAAAATCCCATTTTTTAGGCAGGATAACTGAAGGAAGGGAATAAATAAATCTTTTCAAGTCCACTCACACAGCCAACGTGGCAAAAAAGAGCTTGAGTCTTTTCCGGGGTGTGTGGGGGGGATGTTTAAGAGCAATCCCACAGCCTATTCTAATAGAGGCAGCTTCCAAAAGAAACACACACACGCACACACAGAACAAAACAAAACAAACAAAAAAACCTCAGCTATGGCCAATTCTAATTTTCTGCATGATTGTAGTCTGGTTTGTTGTTCTCATTACTAACTGTTTTTCTAAGCTGAAGGCACTGCCTTGGAAGGAACAAAAAGTCTCTGTGCCAAGGAAGATTTCTAACATGCAAAGGGAATCTTGCACAAGAAATACACGCTGACAATGAAACGGGACACTCACAGAGATGGATGTCTGTTTAAATACAGCAGTTGCAATACGTGTGTGTATTTGTATTTGTATGTGGGTATATATAGCAGTGCAAAAAATATGGTCCTGAGAATGGCGAACCCCCAAGCCTCATTAAATGAGAGTTTATGAAATATACTGATGCACAAATGAACACAAAATATTCATGTACTGCTGATGGAAAGTATCATTCTTTAAAGTATGTTGGATAAAAAATGATGCTGTAAATTCAGGGCTCCCAAAATAAAATTTTTCTAGTGAGTTTAGGAGACAGGAGGGGAATCTATCCGTTGTGATTTTATTTGCTTTAGAAAATGTGTACGTGGGGGAAATCTCTCTCTGTTACTGAAAGCTCCTGGGCACAGGATGTGCGAACACACGCATTAGAGCAGTCTTGCAGTAAACTCACAGGTTAATAAAATATAAGTACTTGCAGTGGCCAAATAATAGCGCATTTGATTAGGAAGCTTTGTTAAGGGCAAGGAGGGTGATAAATGTGCCAGTACGGGCTTATAATTTCTCTCTGTTTGGATTCAGGAACTGTAGCTGTGTTTCCCCCAGTGACACTGCCAGCTGCAGCCATTAATGAGTTATTACATCCCCGACAAGCAGGCAACATGCACATTAGGAAATACGTTAAAGACAAATTCACTGCCTTCCAGAGTTTACACTCTGAAGAGGGGAAAAATGAGCCCCCAAGACCTTTCTTGAAAGGAGGTTAAAAAAGAGAAACTTCCCTGGGAAAAGCCAAAGTGATTTTTATCAATTATGTAAAGGCTGAAAGTCAGCTTACCAATATGCAGAGAGCTGTTACTGGAGTATTTCCTCCAACCAAAAGTTCCTTTTGACAATAAATAAATGTTACTGAAAAGAAAACACAAACTAGAGTATTTTTGACCATGTCCCAATAAAGTTTGCATATCAAGTGCCTGTTCACTGATTTTAACATTTTCAGAATTGATAGGAGAACATTCATGGTAAGTATGTGTCAATAAATAAGGACGGGCAAACTCAGAGTCTCTGAGTTTTGGGCAATCAGTGCTCCATGGACAAACAAACCACCCTTTACTTTGCAGAAAGATAGAGAAGGTAGCAATTTTCGAACACCCACTAAGTGAAGAAAAACTGTGATTATTTTTCATAGAAGTTAATCATTTTATTCTTTCAAGAATCTTGAACAGTGAATTTGTGAATTCCTTTTATTTAGCAAGAAATAGAAGTGGCGAAAATTGAAGTGATAGAGCTCTCTGTAGACCAACAGCTGTGTCTACCTCACGATAATTATAGTGTGGATATTCTTCTGACAACGTTCTTGAACTCCTGAGCTCAAGTGATCTGCCTGCCTGGGCCTCCCCAAAGGGCTGGGATTACGAGCCTGAGCCACCGCGCTCAGCCTAACTCTGGATATTCACATGGTTAGCTCTGATAGTCACATGGTTAGCTTACAGGAAAGTTTACTCTTTTCTTTCCCCCTTTTTTTATTATTTATTTCAAAATATTAGGGGATACAAATGTTTTTTGTTGTGTAGATACTTTGTATAATACTTAAGTTAGGTTTTTTGTACACCAATCACCAGAATAGGGCTCATTGTACCCAATAACGAAGTTTTTGGCGCTCAGCCCTTCCCACCCTCCTCATGGTGTCCAACGTCCTTTAATCTCTTTGTGCCCATGTGTGTGTACTGTTTAACTCTCAATTATTAGGGACACATGTGGTGTTTGTTTTTTCATTGCTGAGATGCTTTACTTAGGATAATGTTCCGAGAGTTGCTGCAAGGGGCATTATTCATTCCTTTTTATGGCTGCATAGTACTCCACCGTATATAAATGCCATGCTTTCTTTATCCACTTATGAATTTAAGGGCATGTACATTGATTCCACTTCTTTGCAATCATGAATCGTGCTGCAATAAATATTTGAGTACAGGTATCTTTTAGATTAAATGACTTCTTCTGCTATGGGTAGATACTTAGTAGTGGGATTACCAAATCAAATTAAATCTACATTTATGTCTTTGAAATATCCTCATACTGTTTTCTACAGAGATTTTACCAATTTACAATCCCACCAACAGCGTATAAGCATTCTTGTTCTCTGTTTCATGCCAGCACCTAACATTTTTGACACTGGAAAATGTGCTGATAAGAAGAATGTATATAGTGGAGTTTGCAGTTAGAATCTTCTAGAGCTCTGTTTGTTCCATTTGCTCTAGATTCTTATTTAAGTCCAGTGTTTCTTCGTGATTATCTCCCTCGATGATCTGTCCAGTTCTGTTATTGGAGAGTTGAGGTTCCCAGTACTTACAGTGTTGTTGTTTATTTCTTTGCTCAGATCTAGTAGCAAAGAATCAAGGAACTCTTCTATTAGGTGGATATTTATTTAAGATGGTTATACCTTCCTGCTATATTGCTCCCTTTATGGTTAATATAATTACCTTCTTTGTCTTTTATCATTGTTTCACATGTTTATCATCATTCTCAAATTACTGATTTGAGAATAGCAATATTTTGTTGCAAAAAAACAGTTTGTTTTGGGTTTCCATTTATACAAAACATGTATAACTGTTTTAAGAGGAGCATTATGACCATTTACATTCAATGTTGCTATTAACATTTGAAATATCATTCTGTTCATCATGTTGCATGATGCCTAGTTGATTTGTTTCTCTCTTGTATTACTGTTCTGCAAAGTCAAGAACTTTAATTTTTCAGTGTTTTTACATTGGTGAGTATCAATTTCTCTTTTCTGTTTATAGCACACTTTTAAACATTTCCTGTAAGGATTGTGTTTTTCTGGGAAAGTATTTCTCGTCCACTTACACAACTCAGTTTTATTGGATACAAAATTCTTGGCTGGAAGTTATTCTGTTTAACAAGATTAAAAAAATTATACCCAATACTTTCTGTCTTAAAAGATCTAAACAAAGAGGTCTACTGTTAGTCTGATGTGTTTCCCACCATAAATGACTTACTCCTTTCATATCCTGGTGTGTAGGATTTTCTTTTTCACGTTGACTTTGGTGAGTCTGATAACTACATCTTGCATGTCTTATTTGCTATGAATCTTCCAGGTATTTGATTATCATCTGCTGTCTGGATATCTAAACCTTTGGTAATATTAAGAAAGTTTCTCTTTATTATTCCCTCAAACGGGGTTTTATTCCTATTGCTTTTTCTTATTCTCCCTCAGAGATATCTATAATTGTTATACTAGTTTGCTCTCTATAACACTATGTTCCTCCTATGTTCTTTGTTCTCTCTCAATCTCTCTCCCCCTTTTTTTTGTTTCATTTGTCTACAACTGGGTTACTTCAAAATTCTTGTCTTCCAAGTCTGAAATTCTTTATTCTGCTTAGTCTACTCTATGGTTCACATTTACTAATGTATTTTATAATTCACTAAATGATTTTCTTTTCTTTAAATTCTCTTGTCTCTCTTTTCTCTTTCATTCTTTCTTTTTCCTTTCTTTTTTTTTTTCTTTCTTTTCTGTCTTTGTTATTATAATATTTGACAGGGTCTTGCTCTGTCACCCCCACTAGAGTGCAATTGCACTAGTGAAGTTTCCCTAATAAACTTCTGGGGTTATTCAATCCTCCTATCTCAGTACTTCTTGAGTAGCTGGAAATAAAAGCATATGCTTTCATGCCCAGCTATATTTTTCTATTTTTGCAAGAGACAAGGTCCCAAATCTGCTCAGCCTAGTGTTGAGCTCTTAATGTTAAGCATCCTCCTGCCTCAGCCTCCCAGAGCACTAGGATTATAGGCAGAAGCCACTGCACCTGGCCTGTTAATGATTCTTTAATGTTACCTACCTCTTCAGCAAATATTTAATTCATGTCATAAATCTTTTTTTGTATCTTTGGGGTGGTCTTCTTTCATTCATCTTACTTGCCATGCATAATTTGAACTCGATATCTGTCATTTTAACAATTTTATTTTGTTAGAGACAATTACTAAAGAGCTATTGCGGTACTTTGGGAGTGTTGAGACAGCCTGTTTTTTTCATGTTGCTGGAGTTTTTATGCTGGTAACCTCTCATCTGGAGCCACTTCTTTCAGCTCAAAATAGGCAGCAAAGGCACTGACACCTTTGCTGTCAGTGAAGTGAGGGATGGGTCTCTACATGGTGGTCTTAGATTCTACTCTGGAAGTTTGCCTAGGACAAGAGAGGCAGACACACTGTCAGCCTTTAATGTTGATGCTCTGCTGTGTCTACCCTGATCCCTTGTGTTTGTCACCAGGCCACTGTGGCAGGGCTGGTCCTCGGTGTCTGGTGTGCACAGGAGACTGAGCTATTTAGCAGGACAGGAGTGCGGGAAGAGAGAGAAGTTCACTGGGCACATGTGCAGGCCTGGAAAGCTGAGGTGCCAGACAGTGGGCTGAGTGATGTCTGCACAGGGGGTGGCACAGTGCACAGCATGTGCTTAGGGTGTAGTGGGCCTCTGGCCCATGTGTAAGGGACAGAATAGCTCCCCATGTGAAGCTGTCTTACAGGTAACAACTCATGTGCAAGGCAGAGCAGGATCCCAGAACAGAGCAGACCCTTGAGGCAGAGCACCTACTCAATACTGAGCAGGTCCATGGGGCCTGGCACTCGTGTGAGGGTCAGGGTGCCCACTGGCCAGGGCATGCAGGCAGGGTAGGGTGCCAGTCCCAGGTGCTTGTGCAGGATGGTACAGGCCTGTGGCATGCAGACCATCCAGATCCAAAACCACTGCTGCACTGGCTTTTGTCCTGCTTGGGGCCTTTGAGGCAATGTGGTGTGGTGGTGGTCAAGCTGCCCCAGCAGTGGGCTGTGGGTGCCAACCAAGGCCTATGAAAATTTACTCCACCAGGTCCTGCTGGAGGTGCATTTAGCAGGATCACCCAGGCCACAGCAAAGGTTAGTGGGCCGTTGGTCTGTAGCTCTGCTCAGATACCCCAGTGGTGGTGGCAGTGGGGAGGGAAGTGCATGTGGGAAGGTTAGTGCATACCACCTGTTCATGAAGCACACTTGAGCATCAGGACTGCCCACTCACTCCCTGCCTGGCAAGGGCAAGGGCAAGGTTGAGACTGCAGTCACAGACCTGACCCCTGGGCAAAGATAACATTCTGTGGTTGGGATGGCCAGCCACAGCACCCAGGCTTGAAAGTTGAGCATCCCTGTTCTCTGGAGCAACGCAGATGCACAGCCTCCTCTCAGGTCTCTTTATTAGTCTGAAGGCCTGGTGCAGTGGAGGGGACTTCCCGCTGCTCCAGCTGCAGGAGGTGGGGGTGGGGGTGGGGCTGTTCTCCTGTTCTCCTCTGTCCCTTTCCCACATGTGTGTACCTTCCTAATTACCTCCTGTCTAGCTGAGCAGCTCATGCATGGCTTCTTCTCTTCATCCTGTGTCTTCTCCATTAATTCTCAATACTTTCACTCAGATAACTTGACCCAAAGTTGGACATCTATTCTCTGTTTTTAATCCGACCTATGGGAGGGGTGTTGTGCAGCTGTTTTTAGTCTGCCATCTTGCTCCCTGAATTCAACACTTCTAGAGAACTCACGCCCCAGAGAGAGATCGGGGAAGATGCCAGCGGTGAGACAGGTGTCTTGAACATTGCCACAGTTACCTCATGCACTCTCCTACGCCAACTGCACTCTCCAAATCCTATCCTCCCCCTCTTCCTCCTACTTCTTCTTTCGTCATTCAGTGGAAACACAAGCTCTATTAATTGGCTGGTAATGTGAAGCTGTGAACATTTTTTTATGGAATCAACTCTAATGAAATTTTTGTGTGAGATACCAGAATTTTGAGGTTTCTCCAAGAGTATATATTACCTCACACATTTACTGAGTGCCTATAATTTACCATGGATGGTAATGGAAGCTTGACAAGTTTGTGTATGTTGTGTGGGAGAAGTAACAGTGAATTCTCAAATAAATGTGATAGGCTTTCTAGTATCCAGGAGTTAAGGAAATAAAAAAATATATATATGCATAAAATATAAAATAAGAAAGACTACTTTAGCATGAAAAGTGCCCAAACTATGCAAAACAAAGAGAAATCAATTCTGATTGAAGAAAAATCATAAACTTCTTGGAGGAAAGCTCAGCCTTACCATACAGAAAGTGATCTGAGCTGGCCTTACCACAGGGTGCAACTGGTCAATTTGGGGAAAAGCTTTTCTCCTAATTCTTTGTAGGACAACTTTTGAGACATTTTAGGATTTTGTAGTCTTTGTCATGATATATTTAATTTTCCTAATTTCATTTCCTTTTACCAATTGTTTCTCTACTTTTTTTATCTTTCAAAAGTACTAAAAGTACAAAAGTAGCTAATTTTTAAGATTTTTCTCTTAAGTGCTAGAATAGAAAGTTGAGATAGGTCAGTGGAACAAAAGGGAAACCCCTACAGTATTATGAGATTTCTGAATCTCAGTGAAATATACAGATACAATTGTCCACTGGAGCTCAAGGTTTGGAAGGCACCAGTGGTCTGGGAGCAGGATATTCCAGCTCTCAGTGGGATGATACCAGAAGACATCTCCAAGTGGGTACTTCAGAGGCAAACTTCTGGGGCATGACATACTTCTGGGGATGCTATGGGAATCTTCCTGACTTAATTTTTCTTAGCATATGGCCAGTAATATTCCATTTTACAAGGTATAATTTCCTTTCTTAGGCTTCTAGCTAGGATGATAACTAAAAGGTCTTGCAACTTTTTCTTATATTATTTATTAATTCAGTAATCATTTATTCAGCATTTATTATAAACTAGATGCGAGTTGGTGCCTTCCATTTTCCCAACAGCTTTTCTTGTTATTGTTGTTATATAAACCAAGATACCCTTTCTACACTTTCTTAACCCCTTCTATTTTGTAAGTTACTTAAATTCTCTGTCCTTCAATTCCTTCAGTTTCAATAATAATGATCATTAGAGAACCTACTCAATAAAATTTTTGTGAAGATTGCCCGTTACATGGTAAATATTTTATAAAATGTTTTTTCTGGTTGTTTTCTTTATTATTTCCTCCATGGGGGGGTGGAGATTGTATCTGGGTCTTTGAGAAAAGGTGCAATTTAAACCTCTCCAGTTGTTATTACAGCAGCAAATGCACAAGGGGTGGGAATAAGGGCTGTTCAAATGGAGGATTAGATTGAGAATATGGGCAGTTGTGTATTGATAATAAGAAGAAAAATTTCCAGTAAAAATTATAATAGAAATTTCTCTTAGTATAGAGTATATTAAATTGGGATAAGATGTTAACAGGCCACTTCATTTCATCCTATCATCCTTGGACAAATTAATGCCTTTGCTATTTTTGAGGGAGGTGTTAGAGTGTTACATTTGAATGTTGATCATCATGCTTTTTTTTAATTATTAAAAGATTCTTTTTAAAATCAAAATTTTACCAAAATTATTTATATGTGTGTGTGTATGTGGGTGTACACATATGTGTGTGTGTATATGTGTGTGTGTGTGTGTGTGTACATACATGCATATCCTTTGATTAAGACACATGTTGTTCAACTCATCCTCTATTGGAATTCTAAGGAACCTCCAAAGGAATACTTGGAAATCTTTAGACTAAACGATCTAGTTCTTCTTTCAGACATATGGATGTAAGATTACTCACAAACATCTGTGAGTTTTACAGTTGAAATCTGTGGCCCAATGATGTAAATATTAACAGAAGGCAATCGTAGCTCATATAAATAGAGAAGTGACAAGAGTTATGTTGCTGCAGTTGGAATGACCTTAAGAATTGAAGAATTGTCACATAGTGAATAGAATAAACCCAGGCTTTCAAATTGTTATCATTAGTTTGATACCTAAAGCTACAGTAAGTTATCATAGCCCACTACGTAAAATAGATTTTAAGCAAAGATCCATAGTTTTTTACTTTCTCAAACCTGTTGCAAAGAAATGTCCCTGACTGACAAATGTGGTGTACTTGGGTTTTAGTGCTTTGTTCCTCTGAAGCCTTCTTGGTCCCTGAGATTCCTGTGGAATAAGTTGTTATTTTAGTCTTAGAGGAATCAGAGATTTTCTGAATAACTTTTTATCTTAAAGGCTGAAATAAAAGCTGTCCCCTCTAGCCAAATCTGTATGACTTCAGCATTGGATCACAGGACCATCAAGAGAAAAGAGATTTTTGATACAAAGCTTGATTTTATTTATTGTTACTTATACTGGCTTTTCAACCTCCTACAAACGATGCCCACTAACTTTAACATCTTGGGCGTATTATATAAACTCTGTATCATTTTTTTTTTTGCTGTTTTATATCTATAAAGTGGATATAATACTACTACTATTATGAAAACTATTATGAGGATTAAAAGAGAATCAGAGAATCAGAGATTTTCTGAATAACTTTTTATCTTAAAGGCTGAAATAAAAGCTGTCCCCTCTGGCCAGATCTGTGTGACTTCAGCATTGGATCACAGGACCATCAAGAGAAAAGAGATTTTTGAAACAAACCTTGATTTTATTTATTGTTACTTATACTGGCTTTTCAACCTCCTACAAACGATGCCCACTAACTTTAACATCTTGGGCATATTATATAAACTCTGTATCGTTTTTTTTGCTGTTTTATATCTGTAAAGTGGGTATAATAATACTACTATTATGAAAACTATTATGAGGATTAAAAGAGTTAATACGTATAACATGTTTGAACAGTACTTGGTACACGATGTCATATGATTGTTGTTATAATCACTATAATAAATGTTTTAAAAAAACAAAAATATATGAAGTGAAAAGAATCATCAATAATTTTTCCATCTAAAATTAATTGTATTAGTAATATATAAAAGCTTTTATTTTTGTTATTTTATTATGTGTATAATGTACATTTTTTCTTACAAAATGAGCTTTATAGCAATATATTCTTTAGTAACCTAATACTGCACGCACAAGTTTGCGTGAGCATTTTCTTTCTTTTTCTTTTTTTTCTTTTGAGCCAGTCTCACTTTGTCACCCTAGGCAGAGTGCTGTGATATCACAGCTCACAGCAACCTCCAACTCTAGGGCTTAAGCGATTCTCTTGCCACAGCCTCCCCAGTAGCTGGGAGTACAGGTGCCTGCCACAATAGCTTTTTTTGTTAATACTGTTGCAGTTGTCATTGTTGTTTTAGCTGGCCGGGGCCAGGTTTGAACCTGCCACCCTTGGTATGTGGGTCCGGCGCCCTACCCGCTGAGCCACAGGCGCCGCCCTACGTGAACATTTTCTATGTTGTGAACTACTCTTCATCACATACTCTTTACTGACTGTATAAGATTGATTTAAATTATCCTTTGCAGATGGATATTATGTTTCCATTTTCTGAGCCAACTTTTAAAAGTGGTATAATGTACATACTTTAAACTATTAGCATCCATCATGCTAATGAAGAAGTTTAAGTCCAACTAGAGCAAGTAGCAGAACCCTAGCTACTCAAAAAGTGAGAAAAGAGCAACATGTCTTCCCTCAGGAATTCTGGGGCTTTCCCACTGTACTATGTTAGCTCTGCTGAAGGTTGAAAAGAAGAAGCAAAGCCTCAGATGATGAACCAGATTCCGAGAATTCAGCTCTACTAGATGATCTTATGTTTCACGAGGCTGGTGGAGCAGAAACCTGAGATTCCATGGTCAGTCACCCCTGTGGGTTTAATACTCGCTCCCCTTAGGCCGACCTGCTGCCTTTCTCTCAAGTTGTTGAAAATGAAAACATGTAGCCCAGCTCTCGCAGTGAGGGGAGTGCCATAGGCTGGGGGTGCACCTGTCTGGTTCTTTGTTTTCTTTCCCCTTAGAGTGCTTCTCTGGACTTGTAACCTGTTTGAGTCAGACCCGTTTTACCTTTTTCAGAGTAAGCTTAGACCACTGGGATTTGCTTTCCTTGTTAGATACAATAGACACAGGAGCCACTGGTCATACTGTTGTCCCCTACCCATTGGCAGGTGGTCAGCTAATAAAATTAGAGCGCTAACAGGGTTGGGGTGTGATATTCCTAAACTGGTTGGTACTGCATTCCTTGGTCATATCTTGTCCATTTATTCATCCAATTTATCATCTATTATATTTTTCATCTGTTATAGGCCAGGGTGTGCACTAAGGGGACAAAAAGAACTAAGTATCTGCCTCATGAGGGGTTTATGTTTATGTTCCAAGGGAAAGAGATCGAAATAAGAATATATGAGAATATAATATAGTAGGAAAACAAAGCAATGTGAGAAGGAAAACAAATAAGTGGAATGAGAGAAACCTCATGGAAGTGATATTTGAATATACCTCAGGAGAATGTGAGAGAAAAAGCCATTAGGACACAGGAGGTTGGGAGGAAGGTGCAGAGGAAGTCCCATTCTGGGAGAAGAGGGACAAGTGGCATGGATCAGAGGAGGGGCTGAATTAGGGTAAGATCATGGATACAATGTAAAGGAAGCCAGTATCCTTGCAAGCCTCCTGTGAGCTGCAATCTGGGCTAGCATCACTCAGCTGGTAAATGGCAGGATTATTACTGACATATTCATCAGCATCAGTAGAGTCAACCTTCTATTTCTCAATATAGATCTTTATACATTTTTGCTAGACACAAGGATGGCCACTGCAGAACCAGAATGGTGACCAGTGGGTCCTCCCCTAAGGGAGATTATGGTCTACTGGGGAAACAGAAGTAAATAACTACAGTGAAATCATAAATAGTATAAACTTAGGAGAAACAGGGTGCTTAAGGAACACATGGGAAGAGCATAGCAGCAGCTCCCAAGCCAATGGGAAAGATGAAATACAACACTTTACGAGCAAATAAAATGGCTAATAATGAAAATATGAGGTTGTGAGGCTGGTGTTTTGGGGATCAGACACTGAGTCGAATGTGCTAACTTAGTTTCTTACCACTCCTTTTATGTTTTAGTAATTACACATTGTATTTTTATGCTTCTCCAGCTACCTTTAAAATTTTATCACCCCCAAATTTACATAATAATTAACTGAAAATAAAAAAAGAGATGAATGTATCTGGTGTCATCTACCTTGAATCCTTCAATGGCACTTCCATTAAAATTATCTGCAAATTAATTTGTACACTTAAATTTTTACAACTACTTATATTGAAAATAAATTATAATACTGTGTATCTCATTAATATACTGCTGCTTCTATTCCCTGTCTTCCCTTTTCTTGTTGACTTTTCTCACCATTTTGTGGTGGAATATTCTTGAGAACCATTGTTTAGGACTAGTTTTCTTTGGTAATTTATCTGAGTAATTGAATGTCCAATGTTATCATTATTTGACACTCTTAGAGTTCTAGGGTCAAAATTAAATTTTTCCCCGGCAGAAATTACTCAATAATCTTCTACCATCCAGTGCCTTTGAATGAGAAGTCCATATCAGCTACATTCTTTTCAATATTCTGCAAAGTATTAGGAATTGATATTTATCTTTAGTGTTCTTGAATATGATAGACACATTGCAAGGTGTGGCCATTTTTTGCCCCATACTATTTGATATTTAGTAAATCTTTTCAATCTGAAAATTTAGGTCTTTTGAAATATTTATGGTTTGGGGAAATTTTCTTCTGCCATAATAATACTATTCCTTATAATACCTTTTTTACCCTCTGCCTTCACACCTCTTTTTTCTTTCTTTTCCATTCCCTTCTTTCCTCTTGTTTTTTTATTTCAATTATTTTTCACTTCCCAAAACTTCTATGTTGAAAATTTGGGGTCTAACTATATTGTGTTCTTAACTTTTCTTATAATTCCTATTTGGCTCTGTAAGTCAAGCTTCATGTTCCAGGAGAATCTTATTTTTCGTCTTCCTCATCAATAATAAGAGATTAAATATTTTCATTCTATTATTCAACTATTAATTTCAATTATGCACATATTTATTTCGGATACACATTTATAATTTTTTAGGAGCTCTGTTTTTCATCACAACCTATTTTTGTTTATAGCAGAGACATCTCTTTATTCTCCTAAGGACAGCAATTTTCAAAAACCCAAATCAGATTTTTCTCTAATGAATCAAGTGTCCAGAGTTAGTTTGTTGAATTTAGTGTATTTCTTTAATAATATTTTTCCTTTCCTTAAACATTTGGTCATTCTTAATTTGGTGTTCACCATTTTATATGAGATCTCTTTCTATTTAATTTTTGGATGAATCCTGCTTTGGATCACTGTATTGAGCCTCCAAGGAACATAGTTTGTGCTGCAGAGTGTGGTTGCCTTTCTCCAGGGTTTGGTAAACTACTCACGCTGTTGAAAGTAAATAGATAGCTGGGGCACGCTCACTATTTATTGGTCCCTGGGCCCAAACGCAGGGTCCTCCTCTGACTTCAAGTGGTGAGGACAAATGTGCCATGGGGAAGGGGTAATAATCAAGCTGGTCCAAAAGCTGCTCCTTCATTAATCACTTTGCAAAATACTCAGAGAGCCCGTTCATTCCACTGTGACTTGGCGTGGTACATTAAGTACACAGTGACTCCTCCCGCATCAAAAGGTTCCTTTGTGTATGAGTAGGACTGACATTTTCTTTAAGATATAGTTGTTTTGTTTTATAGAAATATAGTTACAGTACTTATGTTATCCATCTATATTCCAGAATGTTGTCAAAATTTGTTTCTCCAATGGCTCTCTTATTTTATAGCCCTCCATGAAATTTTTTTTTTTTATTTTTAAATAATCTCCAATTTACAATATGGTTGAAAGAGTATACAGATATTATCACATGTAAAATTTTCCACATTCATGTACTCTTTTATTTCTTAGCTATTTGAATATAGGGTGCATACATCTTTATGGCCTTTTACTAACTTAACATTTTTCAGTATTTTCTAAGAAAAAATATTCTTTTAGTTATATAGAAAATTTTTTATTCAGAAAATTTAATGTCAATGCAACAAAATTTTTACCTCATTTATGGCCTACTTACTAATTTTTAAAATATTCCCATTACTGTTTATTTATTTATTTATTTATTTATTTTAGAGACAGAGTCTCACTCTGTCACCCTCAGTGGAGTGCTGTACCGTCAGAGCTCACAGCAACCTCCAGCTCTTGGGCTTAGGCGATTCTCTGACCTCAGCCTCCTGAGTAGGTGGGACTACAGGCACCCACCATAACACCCAGCTATTTTTTGTTGCAGTTTTTCCGGGGCCAGTTCCAACCCACCCCTATTGAGCTATAGGCACCGCCCCCCATTACTGTTTTTTATAACATTTCTCCTCCCTACATTATAGTATGTGGTCCAAATCATACATTGCCTTTAATATTTGTATTTTTTTAGCCTTCTGTAATCTGAAAACTTTGTTTGTCTTTTATGACATTAGCATTTTTAAGACCACATGGCAGTTATTGTGTAGATTGTCTCACAATTTAGATTGTCCACTATTTGATAGAATAGTCCAACATACTTTGCCATAACACTGCATAAGTGATGTGTGCCTCGCAGAAGACGATATTTAGAATCACATGATGACATTTTGTCTCTCAATGACTAAAAGTATTGTTCATTCTCTTCTGTGTAAGTCTAATATTTTCCTTTCAGAAAGTAATTTGCAGAAAGCTATTTTGATATTATATATAAATGTAAATGTCTCCTTTATTTTACCCAGATTTAGTATCTATTGATTGGTGCCTGATTCACTTTTACTGTGATGACTACCATATAGTAAATTCCTAATTTTATCACTCACATATTTATTAGTTGGCATTATAAAGAACATTTTTTCTTGTTATCTGTCTACCTCTATTTTCATTTCTTTCCTTGATTCTTATTCTATATGATGGAACATATGTCATGACAGCTTCATTTATTTTCATACTGAAAGCTTTCCAGAATGAGCCAGCAGTGGAGACCCATTCCAGATGACTTCTATGTCTTTTATTATGTCCTCATTTTCATGCATTTATTTTTTCATTTAGGAGCACGCTTTTACTTTCTAATTGAAAACAAGCTGCTACAGAATAATCTTACATTTTTTTCCCCAAAGTGGAGGCAGTCATTTGTTCAAGGACTCCTGGTTTCTTCTAGTAGAAACTCGAATTTAGAAACCACAATCTGAGCCCTGGTTGTGCTCATTGCCATGAGGGTGTTGTTGAGTCCAGCTCATTTTACTGGACAGAGTTAGGAGATGCTCAAAATGTTCTTTTATGTTTTTCCTCATTTCATATTTGTATCTTCCTTCTTCAATAGTAAAAATCCTGATTCTCAATAACACCAAATGTATTTATTATTCAGTATTCCAATACAGAAAAATCGTTTCAGAGCTGCTGTACCCACACCATTGCAAGAAACACACTGCTACTTGGAGCTCAGGATTGGTTTGATTTTTCTTGAGCTCACTTTGGGCTGACAGTGTTCAATCCAAGTTACAAGTTCTTGAGGTATCTGGCTTAGCTCTCCTGCCTCCACGGCGTGGTTGTTATTCCTTTGAAGTATAGCTATATCTATTTGTGTCTGTTTACATCTGCCTTTAGGAGTTATTTCCCCATTCCTATTGATTTAATTTCATGGTTTGAATAAATTGAATATTAACAGGACTCCAAAGTAAAAATAATATAAAAGGTATGCTCGAGAGAAGTATTTTTGTTTTTCTATTCCTTTTGTTTCTCTCTCTATCTCCAAAAATTAAGCAGAGATATTTATTGTGACAGGAGAAATTCTAAAATGATTTCCAATGAGTTACTCACAGCTTTGTATTAACCTCTTCCCAGAATACAGAAGCAACTTTTGACTTGCTTCCAGTCCATAACAGCACAGGCGAGCAGATAGTCACTTATGTTACATTGTATAAAAGTGAAGAGAGAGAAAGAGAGGGAGAGAAAGAGATTGATTCTCCTTCCAGCTTTGAGGCAACGATTTGCCACATCATGAGAAGACCTGAGGGAGTTTTACTTGGTAAGAAGCTGTGCAGCACTTTAGGTGCTGTGCCTGACCGCAGCTGGCAGTCAGCGGCCAAGGAAGGTACCTGGTCTTCCATTCACAAGGAATTCTGCCCATAACCACACGAATTTGCAAGAGGACCCCAAACTCCAGAAAGGAATGCAGTCCACCAGACACCTCGGTTGAGGCATTGTTAGAACCCTGAATGGAATACCCAGCTGAAAATACCCAGTTGCCCAGACCCCTGACATAATAAAACTATGAACTAAAAAAAAAAAAAGAAAAAGTCATAAGCTTCTAAATTTGTGGTAATTTGTTGCTTAGCATAGAAAATGTGTACGTATGTAAGCCCTTATTTTAGATTCTTTCCTGCAGAAAATATAGCATGTTTTTGTATATCTTACATACGTCTTTAAACTTTATATCCTGAAAATCTGCCTACCAGTTAATTTATAGAGATTTTTCTCATTCATTGCTTCAACAATTTTTCAACTTTTTGATAATGATTTCTAATATTTTGAAATTATAAATAATGATAGTGTTTAACATTTTGGAAATGTGAAAATCATTTCCTTCTAATAGATAAGGTAAGCCCACACCTCCTTATCAATATGACTAATGTTTGGTCTCAACTCTATCTAAATATTTTACTTTATAATTTCTCGTTATTTATTTTAATTCTTTCTTTGTGTGATGTGTCTCCTTTGTTCTCTGCTTTTTTTTTTTTTAATATTCAGGTTTACATTTCGCTTCAGTGACCCCCTTTACATTTATGCTTTTTATAAGTGCCCCCAACTCCCTTTACTCTTCCTTTACTTAGTACTATCTGGTTTATTAGTTTTAAATGATTTTTTTTTAATTTATTTATTTTTTATTGTTGGGGATTCATTGAGGGTACAATAAACCAGGTTACACTGATTGCATTTGTTAGGTAAAGTCCCTCTTGCGAACCTGTCTTGCCCCCAGAAGGTGCGGCCACACCAAGGCCCCACCCCCTCCCTCCGTCCCTCTCTCTGCTTCCTTTTCCCCCCCTCCTTCCTTCTTTCCTTTTAATCCTAAAATCAATCGTTTTATTCACCTTTACCTATGTCTCTCCCTTTCACACTGTTTAAAATGAGTGTTTCTGTTTTCGCAGAACACACAGCATTTGTCTACTATCCAAGGCATTTGAGTCCTTAGACCAACTATCAGACATGGTGCCCATCCCTCTGAGTCTTAGGATGGCTGAAGCTGGGCCATGTGCAATCTTATATAATTCTGTAAAGGATTGTTTTTGAGGGTAAGCAGGATTTGTGAAAACATTTGAAACCAGGTGGCCATCCTGCCCTGAGGTTATCCCAGCCTGGTTTTCTGTTTTTTGCCATTTCAATTAAAAAAAAAAAAATGTTTTGTTTTTTTTTTGAGTTTTAGAATTGGAGAAAAAAGCAAACACGTGTCCTCATTTTGCTAACCTAATACCATTTCTATGGCAATTGGTTTGCCCGTTGCAGCTAGTTTCTGAACGAACTGACATTCTGCTACAGCTTTTCACCCAAATGGCAAACCCATCCTGTTTTAGTGTTTTTGCCCATCAGCCAGCATCCCTGTCCTCATTCAATCACAGCCTTGGCAAAACTTCAGGATAGCTTTGGCAAAAAAGCATAGACATGTTTTGACAAGTTGGAGGGAACAAGAAATGAACTGTGTTGTCATTTTGCCTCCACAACTTCCATGAGCCTTCTACAGCTGTCGGTCTCCTATGAGCAGCTGACCCAGGAGGTGAGGTGTGTCAGTAAAGTCTACTGGAAAGATGATGGAAAAATGGGGATTAACCAGGCAGAAGAAAAAATAAATAAAAAGATGAAGAAACAATTCAAGGCCAAGGACACAGTGTGAGAAGTGTTGCATGGAAAGGTAATGTGGTGAGTTAAGAGCTTATGGAATTAGGCTACTGCTGAGAATGGTGGAGAGGGAAGAACGGTAAGGGGAGGAACAGGGAATGCCGGAAAACAGAGCCTTCTCTGTGCCCCTGCTTGGCTCTCTAGTGCTGTCACTACTAAGGAAACCCATTCTTTATTAAATAAATGCAGCCCTCTAAGGGGAGGTGAGAATTCCTGCAGAGATCTAAGGGTCATGAGTATAGGCAGCAGTTTTCCATCAACCTGACACTGCCTAGGGAACTGTATGTTTTATACCCTGAGAAGATGATTCTCCTACATGAATTTCTTTGATCCCCTCCGTCCCTGAATCTTCACATCCTCCTTGGCCTGCTCTCTTTCTCTTGTCGTCCATTTTAGTATTCGTTACAGACAACTTGGGCAGACTTCACACCAGGACTGTCCAGTCTAAACTAGCTGTCCCTCTGCATTTGTGCAAAGGACGCATCCCTAAGGGTAGTGATCCGGGCATTCTGATCATAGGGCTATAAATGTTTCCAGAGCTTCAGGAACCTCCTGAAATAAACTTTGGGGATTGTGTTAGAATCATGAAATCATTCAAGGCATTTCTTTCCATAGCATGCATTATTCTCACAAATAGTTACAGAGAGGGACAGTGGGGAGGGGAAGGGAAAGGAAGAAAAGGAAAGAGAGGAGAGGAGAGAGGAGAGAGCATGCCTTACTATGTATGTTTCTGTGCAGTGTATTAACCGCCTTTCTATGTTTATGAAGCTCCCAACTTGTTAGACAAAACTTGTTTTACACTACAGAACTTGAAAATTCTGTACAGTTAACTTCCTGTTTTTTGTAGTTTCCTTCGTTCCTTCCTTCCTTCCTCTCTCTTTTTTTCTTTATTTTTGTACCCTGATACAAACTATACCAAACAGATTTGCCTAAACTGAGATTTCTAATTATCCACTATAGCTGCGAAGGACTGGAGTCCACAAAGAACATATTTCACTGAGGTTGGGAGAACCTGCCATCTGCTGACTTTTTAGAGATGGCAGTGGTGGAAATTCTAGTGGGACCTTCCTAATGTCCCGTAGCTGGGATAGGCACTGGGAAGATCCCTCTAGGAGAGACAGTAGTATATCCAGGGGACCATTTCATGACGTGGTTTTTGAACATTTCCGCATTTATCCCCAAACCTGCCTTCCTATCTCTTACCTTGAGATAACAGTCCAAAACTCTTTTTCAGAAGTTCTCACTATTTAGCTTCTACTGCTTACAACTAAAAATTATGACTAATACCCTGGATCAGTTACTCTGTCTCTTTGGGTCAGATTTCCTCTCGGTGAAATTGGCTGATTGGTTTATATATTTTCGTCAGTAAGTCTAGCATCATAAAAAGGTTTCATAAAATATGTGTTATTTTAGAAATTAAAGAAATAAGAATAAAAGTTCTTTGAAGTAGAGATAATAAACCATCGAATAGCTCATTTTGGCATTTCAGAAACTATTTCACATATATTAGTTATTTGCTGATAAAAAATGGTTAATGATGTGACAGTGAAATTCTTACTCCATTTAGCAAAGAAGTTCTATTTATGTTAGAAGTGTCTTAATCACAGAAGGAAGACATTCATGTATTTTTAAAAAGTATTTGACTATAGTGCTAATGAGAAGTGATATTTTAAACGTGTGTGCAATTTGCCATTGTGGACAAAATAACGCTTTCTTTGAAAATTGAAATATTCAGGGTCAAGAGATAATAAAAGGAGTTTGAGATCTTGTCTGGGAAGGAAAAGAGCTCCAGGGGAAAAGAACTGATGGTCAGAACATATAAACCAAGCACTCCATTATTTTCCAGGAGAAGAAGAATAAAGATTTTTTTTTTGAAGAACAAAATAAAGGCTTTTTAAGAACATGAGTCTCTTTCAGGAAAATATTTCAAAGTCTTTGACTTTTACAGACCTTTATGGGTACTGTGAGATACCAGAACATAAATATATTTCAAACATTCACCAGTAAAGATAGGTGAATCTTATTACACTTGGACATAGATTTTATAGTGTGCACAACTTAGTTGTGAAAAATGCAAACTTCAAAGAAACAAACTTATCTGTATATATGCCACCAATAAAAACTCTTTGAAGGAGTGGGAGAAGCAGAATTTTGTTTATACCAACATGAAATTTAAAATTTATAGAGCTAATTCCCCTTAGGCGATTTCCAGGTGTTTTAGCACAAGGACTAACAGAACAAAAAGTGAAAAGCACACTTTTCCAGTTACCAGAAAAATTGCTCTGATGAACTGGCCTAATGTTAAAATGTCCACATTCTCTTTTACGAGCTTGGACATATTGATAAAAATTACATTTTCTTATTTACTCACCTTAAACGTTTATCAGTGATGAAGATATTGACTTTTTGTTGTTGTTGTTTGTGACCAACACACTTGCTTAGCTGCATTGTTGGTCTGGATTGTGTTTAAGCTCCTGGCTGGAAAGGCTCTCCCAGGGAGAGGACTAAGCTCTGTGCCACTTTCAGGTAGTGATATGGAGCAGACAGGCCGTCACCAGACATTTGACCATGTGGATGTGCTTAGTATGCATTTAAAAACATTTGCATTTCAAAGCCTCTGAAACAAGCATTTGTAACAAGTTTTTTTTTTTTTTGTAGAGACAGAGTCTCATTGTACTGCCCTCGGGTAGAGTGCCGTGGCGTCACACGGCTCACAGCAACCTCTAACTCTTGGGCTTAAGCGATTCTCTTGCCTCAGCCTCCCGAGCAGCTGGGACTACAGGCGCCCGCCACAACGCCCGGCTATTTTTTTGTTGCAGTTTGGCCGGGGCTGGGTTTGAACCTGCCACCCTCGGCATATGGGGCCGGCGCCCTACTCACTGAGCCACAGGCGCCGCCCAGCATTTGTAACAAGTTATATGAACCTGGATATCTTATGAACCAATTTCTTGTATCCAGGACAATCTCATTGTTGTTTGGTTTTGTTTTCTAAAATCACCCATTTACTCAGAATTTCCATTCATCTGAACTTCATTGGGGACCTACTAGCGGCCAGGCATTGTGCTAGGTGCTGAGATACAACGGTGAGCAAACATATCTGGTTTTTGAGCACATGTCTACCAAGAGATATGTATTAACCAAAAATTACACAAAAATCAGTGCAAGGGGAACTATGATAAGTGCTGTGAGAACATGTGAAAATAAAACACAGAGTGTTGAGGACATGTTCCGTGTTCTGGTCAGCTTTATTATATTACCAAAAGCAAGCAAACAGCTGGCAAATGTTCCCTCATTAAAGGTCAGACATTAATTACTTCTACTTCTCATCAAGACCTACTGTTTGCATTTATACCATGGAGACTCACCTGATTAGAGGGATCAGGACACCTTTTCTGAGGAGTGACTTCTGAACCAAGAGCGGAAGAATGAATTTGCTAGTCCTGGTAAATGGCAGAAAGAAGAGAGCTTCAAGCGGAGGGAATGGCTGTGCATCAGGATCAGCTCACGCAGCCGGTTTCCTTCCAGTACCATTGGCCCTAATTCACCGCTCACAGCCAACTCTCACTCAGTGGGGTTTGACGACTGCATATACATTCCACACTCTCAACATACAGCACTTCAAATATAAATTTCAAGAGAGAAAAATGGAAGCAGTGTTTAGCAAATGGAGAGCAACATTAAGAAAATTCCATTTACAATGGTCTCAGGCAGAGAGATGGCCCAGAGGAAGCTGCCTATTCGGTACCGAATAACAAGCAGAAATGATCAGTATGGAAGTGTGTGCCAGACAGGCCGCCTCCCGTGAAGAGGAGTGCCCAGTTCATGATAAAGTTGGAAAAATGAAGTTCTTTCAGAAAATATTCAAAGAAACAAAGAAAATCTTAAACGGACACTGAGCTACATACTTAAAAAAATGAAAATAAATGTGAATTTTTAAAACACGATTGGAGATGAAGCCGAGTGGACTTGGCGATGTGTCCCCCAGAGCTCTCTCAGGGAGGACCTGCCTGTGGTGTGATGACAGCAAATTGTTGTCTGCCTGGTTTTGCCTCAGCTGCAGGAGCCACTGAGCACAAAGCCAAGCCCTATCCAGCACGGCCAAAATCCACTGACCAACCACAGTAAGGGTACAAAAGAGGTGGCCAATTTGGCCTGACAGAACACATCGTTAATGAATCATCTCAGCTCCAGAGCTCTCCCCTGAGATGGGCTGGCACTGTTTGAAGCTCTGCATCACAGTTTGAGTCCTGCTTCTGACATATTAACTCCTGATTCATTATTCTACTTTTTCACAGGGCGATATCCCACGATCATTTCCTAATAAACATGATGCGTTAACCTTAACTCTGCTTCCCAAAGAATCCAACCTGAAACAAAATGCCAGCTGTCCAATAGGAGATAAAAAGAATGCCACAGGAAGTGAAAAATGGCAGAGCCATAGGAAAGAAATTGAAGCAAGTTATGCTGTAATATTCAAAAGCACATCGGATGTTACAGTCTACAGAGCTGACCAAGAAAACAGAGGGATTTTTGTGAAGGACTTACTTGAAAAAAATGCTGAAAAATGCATTTGGAATGAGCCACACACACACACAAAAAAACCAATTAGAGCTAAAATTAACTGTATGGAAGTTAGGTGCTTGAAAAAAGATCATTGCTATTAAATAAAATAACCAAAATAATTATAGAACAAAAATATAAAATAGAAAATTTTTTTTCCTGAAATATATCAATATGCACATGATATTTGCATTAGTTTGAGCCAAAAACTTGGGTCAGGTAGTTGTTGGGGAGGTGATCTCTTGATACAAGGTGTGGGGAGTGGGAAATGTAGAACAAAGGAGGGAAAGGAAAGCCTGGGAAGGGTGTGGAGCAGGTTTGCACTGTGGATCCCTGGGCCTTAGAGTTACGATGTATAACAAACCTCAGAATAGTCTCACCACAAGTCAGGGTGCAGGGCGGTCTAACTCTTGACTCCCATCCTCCATTGATAAGGGAGAAGTGCAGGGGCATCAACCCTTCTGTGTAGCTAAGTAACCTTCTAGTGCTGGAGAAAGCCTTTAAGATGAGAAGAAGAAGAAAAATCAAGTGTTTGAGAAGAGAGTATCCTGGGAATTGTCTGCACCTATAGGCATCTCTGGCTTTGCAACAACTAATTTAAAAAAATCAAGATTGAGTGTAAATTTGGCCAGGTCATTTAAATTCAAGAATGGAAGAAAAATTGTGCAACAACATAGAAAGGGGAAAAAAGTAACCCATAGAGAGAGAAATCAGGATAAGTCTCGCCCCAACCTCTGCTTGCGCACAGAATGATAAAAGGATAAACCAAGGTCTGCAGAGTATTGTAGGAAAATAAAGGTACACAGTAAACTTTTATAAAATATTCATTATAAAATTTTAGAAAATACTTACAAAACATGTAAATAAGTGTTGGCACCTCTTTGTAAAATTTTGTAATGGATATTTTGTAAATAAAGGTACATTTAGCTACGATGTCCCATTTTCCCTGTGTATGGCGATTTTATGCACAACTTTTGTGGCACTCTGTAGAATGTTGGACAAAATCAACCCACAGTACAAAAGACCCCTCATTGATGTGGAATCTTGACACTGAAACATTAACAACGGGCACTGGATTAATATCTCCATGTCTCCTGTGATTAAGATTTTGTTCCTTGTACATTGTATGTGGCACATTGAAGGAACTCAATAAATGTTTGTTGAGTGAACTAACGTGAGTGAAGACATTTAATGTGAAATCACATGAGTAATCATGTATATAGAGAGAAAGTAGTTGTAATAATTATTTTTGCTCAGAAAAATGTCTTACATATATGTAAGTAGTTTATTGTCCAATTAAAGAAGTAGCTATTTTGAGGACAAGAGATAAGAGAAAGATTGCTCTTCCTCTACTTGACTCTCTAGATATAACCATTGCTAAATCATCATGTAGAGCTTGGATTGCTTCGATGTACACAAATGTGTTATGTGTGAGTACATATGAGGAGCATAATGTTAGTATTTCTTTAATTCTTGAAATCACAGTTTCAAATGAAAAAACTATAATGCAAATAAGTAATAAAATATAAAACTTAGATACAATAGGTATATTAAATTAAATTGCAATGAATACAAATGTGAAAATACAGAAAACTTACAGAAATCATATAATAGACTTACTATCCAAGACATAATGAAAGTTGTTATTGATAAGTATCTATAACAATCATAAAAACACTTCACATTCTCTAATGTAGAGATGAAGCTGTATTTGGAAGGAAATGTATAATTTTAAATGTTAATTAAAAGAAACAGAAAACGTTCATTCTATAATTACAAATAATAAAAATAAATTAATTGACCTAACAAGAATTCTAAAGGACAAAAAAAGGACTATTTATGGGAAACATGATGTAAAAATCGATAAATATTAAAAATTAATGAGCTATAAAATAGTATAACAAACTTGATAAACAAATCCTACAGTTAGTAAAACAAATACACAAGCAAGTAATAAAGAAGGAAAAGTTAAAAACAGATCAAACTATAATTAAATGAGTAAATAGCCACAGACACAGAGAATCTCACTGAAAATTTGAAACCCACATGGAATATACAATTTTCTATAAAATATAGTAATCACAATTGACTTTAAACCATTAATTCCAATATAACAAAGAGGCAAACAAAATAGAAACTGTAGTAAATGTCCTCATAAGTAAATTATTTCAAGAAGCATGAATTTTAATAACAACTAAACTATTATAGTGGATTCCATATAAATACACAAAGGTTATGAGTTACAAGAAGGTTTATTTCAGATTTACTTGTAAGAGCAAAAAAGTAAAAAGTATGTGGATATCTTTTGAAGGGTCACAGAGAAAGTAAGATTCAGCAATATATAAGGTGTCATGGTGCCAAAAAGTGGGGAGATTTTGAGACACAAAAGATAAGTTCCTTAGAAAAAATAACACAGTAATGCCTGAGCTGATTTTGAAGGCTGAGTTGGAGTTGATTAATGAAGGATGGATTAGGACAAGCATCTTTTTTTTTTTAATTAAATCATAGTTGTATACATTAATGCGATCATGGGGCACCATACACTGGTTTTATAGACCGTTCGACACATTTTCATCACACTGGTTAACATAGCCTTCCTGGCATTTTCCTAGTTATTGTGTCAAGACATTTATATTCTACATTTACTAAGTTTCATATATACCCTTGCAAGATGCACCACAGGTGTAATCCCACCAATCACCCTCCCTCCGCCCATCTCCACCCTCCCTCCCCTCCCCTCCCCTTCCTCCTTCCCCCTACACTTGGGCTATAATTGGGTTACAGCTTTCATATGAAAGCCATAAATTACTTTCATAGTAGGGCTGAGTACATTGGATACTTTTTCTTCCATTACTTGAGATACTTTACTAAGAAGAATAGGTTCTAGCTCTATTCATGTAAATATGAAAGAGGTAAAATCTCCATCTTTCTTTAAGGCTGCATGATATTCCATGGTGTACATATACCACAATTTATTGATCCATTCGTGGATCGATGGGCACTTGGGCTTTTTCCATGACTTAGCAATTATGAATTGGGCTGTAATAAACATTCTGGTACAAATACCTTTGTTATGATGTGATTTTTGGTCTTCTGGGTATATGCCTAGTTGAGGCATTATAGGATTGAATGGCAGATCTATTTTTAGATCTCTAAGTGTTCTCCAAACATCTTTCCAAAAGGAATATATTAATTTGCATTCCCACCAGCAGTGTAGAAGTGTTCCCTTTTTTCCACATCCACGCCAATATCTGTGGTTTTGGGATATTGTGATATGGGCTAATCTTACTGGAGTTAGATGATATCTCAAAGTAGTTTTGATTTGCATTTCTCTGATGATTAAAGATGATGAGAATTTTTTCATATGTCTGAAGGCCATGTGCCTGTCTTCTTCAGAGAAGTTTCCCTTCAAGTCCCTTGCCCAGCCTGTGATGGGATCACTTGTTCTTTTCTTGCTTATATGTTTGAGTTCTCTGTGGATTCTGGTTATTAAACCTTTGTTGGAGACATAACCTGCAAATATCTTCTCCCATTCTGAGGGCTGTTTGCTTGCTTTACTTACTGTGTTCTTGGCTGTGCAGAAGCTTTTTAGTTTGATCAGGTCCCAGTAGTGTATTTTTGAAGCTGCTTCAATTACCCAGGGGGTGCTTCTCATAAAATACTCACCCAGACCAATTTCTTCAAGGGTTTGTCCATGCACTCTCTTCTAGTATTTTTATAGTTTCATGTCTTAAGTTTAAATCTTTAAACTAGTGAGAGTCTATCTTAGTTAATGTGAAAGGTGTGGGTCCAGTTTCAGTCTTCTACAGGTTGCCAGCCAGTTCACCCAGCACCATTTGTTAAATAGGGAATCTTTTCCCCACTGAATGTTTTTAATTGGCTTGTCAAAGATCAAATAATGGTAAGTATCTGGATTTATCTCTTGGTTCTCTATTCTGTTCCATACATCTACTTGTCTGTTTTTGTGCCAGTACCATGCTGTTTTGATCACTGTCAATTTGTAGTATGGTCTGAGTCTGGTAGCATGATTCCTCCTGCTTTGTTTTTATTTCTAAGTAATGTCTTGGCTATTTGTGTTTTTTTTCTGATTCCATGTAAAACAAAGTATTATTTTTTCAAGATCTTTAAAGTATGACAGTGGAGCTTTAATGGGGATTGCATTAAAATTGTATATTGCTTTGGGTAGTATGGACATTTTAACAATGTTGATTCTTCCCAACCGTGAGCATGGTATGTTTTTCCATTTGTTAACATTTTCAGCTATCTTAGAGTTTCATAGTTCCCTTTATAGAGATCTTTCACGTCCTTTGTTAGATAAACTCCCAAATATTTCATCTTCTTTGGCACTACTGTGAATGGAATAGAGTCCTTAACTGTTTTTTCAACTTGACTATTATTGGTATATATAAAGGCTACTGATTTATGAATGTTGATTTTGTAACCTGAGGCTCTGCTGTATTCATTGATCACTTCTAAGAGTTTTGTAGTAGAATCCCTGGTGTTTTCCAGATATACAATCATATCATCTGCGAAGAGCAAATGTTTGATCTCTTGTGACCCTATATGGATACCCTTGATCGCCTTTTCTTCCCTAATTGTGGTGACTAAAACTTCCATTACAATGTTCAAGAGCAGTGGAAACAATGGGCAGCCTTGTCTGGTTCCTGATCTGAGTGGAAATGATTTCAATTTAACTCCATTCAATATGATATTGGCTGCAGGTTTGCTGTAGAAGGCCTCTATCAGTTTAAGAAATGTCCCTTCTATACCAATTTTCATAAGTGTTCTGATCATGAAGGGATGCTGTGTATTATTTTCTGCATCAATTGAAAGAATCATATGGTCTTTGTTTTTTCATTTGTTTATGTGCTGAATTATACTTATAGATTTATGGATATTGAACCAGCCTTGAGACCCTGGGATAAAACCGACTTGGTCATGATTTATAATTTGTTTGATGTGTTGCTGGATTCTGTTTGTTAGGATCTTGTTGAATATTTGTGCATCTATATTCATTAGTGATATTGGTCTATAATTTTCTTTTCTTAGTGGCTCTTTTCCTGGTTTGGGGCTCTTTTCCCCAAACCAGGAAACATCAAGGTGATGTTTGCTTCATAGAATGTGTTGGGTAGTCTTCCTTCTTTTTCTTGATGAGGAAAGTGCCTATGTGAAGATGTGTAGGCATAATCCCAGCAAAAATAATTTAAAAACTGTAGATGGGTGGAAAGGTGACCCACATGTATACAAAGCAATGAAATAGGAGGTAGAGACGTAGTCAACATGGGTAATATCCCAGCGCAACTTTCATTCCCCTATGCATCCATTCAACAAATAATTACTGGGCACACAGGCTTGGAACATGGCATAAATGAACTTTTACAATTACATGGAGGAATTGTGAAATTCAGAACCTTATAATCATAATCAAAATATAATTGATCCTATACCATGAGTAAGAATACACTGGAGAAGACATTGCTCCATTCACATATTAAATAGATTCACACATGTATAATATATATGAATCACATAGTCAATGCTAACTTTAATCCCCATATTTAGAAAACTGGCCAAATTACTAGCCAAGTTAGGCTATCAAAAAGCTGTGTTTTCTTTCTTCCTGGTTATCTGATATTACTGCTTCAATTCTGGGTCTAGCTGGGATCCATGCCCCATGCCAATATGCTCTGGAATTGTCACTTCTTCTATAGGACCAGAAAGAATCTGTATTCCTTCTGTCACACTTATTTACAAACAATCCCAATTCTGAGTTTTCTGAGACTTTTTTTAGATCCAAAATAGTTTCTTGAGCCTGCTGAAAATTTCCTTTACTATTCAGGAGTAATTGATCCCTTTACTACCCATGTTGTAATATTTCACCAGAACCTTCACCTTCACCCTGCTCATCACCCCACACTGCTCTTCAAAGGTCTTTATCATTTGACTGTTTTAATTTCAAGATCAGGATCTAGAAGCGTATCAGAGCCATAGCAGCAGGCATTTCCTGGGATGCATTCTGTCTAGACCCATTGGCCATTCATCATTCCCTAGGAAAGGAGCTAGATTCAATCTCCTCATTCATTAATTATTCAACGATTACTTATTAAAACCTATTATTCATCAGGCATTGAGCTACGTACCAGAATATGGATATGGGTAAGGTACCAATGTTGTTGGAAGTCATTTTGCACAAGTAAGAGGATAAAGCTACAGGATATGATGGAGGTGTGCAATGAAAAACAGTTTTTATGAGAATAGTACAGAAAAGGAACCTACACACTGTGGGGAGGGGAATGGTCAGAGAAGACTTTCTTAGGGGATCACATATGAATTATATCATAAACCAGAGAAGGATTTATTCAGAGGAAGACGTGTGTGTGTGTGTCTGTGTGAGCATGTGCACTAAGGGAGGTAGTTAGGAATAGACAAGCCATGAAAATAGCACAAAGCTTAGAGGCAAAATGTAGCCCAGAACTTTTTACAACAAAAGGTAATGGGGGGAGAGGTGCTTTTATACTTGCCACATTAGTGGGCTTGATTATTTTTTTAACTAAGGCATTGGAATTTCTAAAAATCAGATTCCTACATTGTAAGCATTCTGGAAACAATTCAGACATAACAGCAACAACAGCAGAAAAGAATCCTGTGCCTTAGAAAGGTTTCCTTTAGCTTTCCTCTTCACAAAGCCATTCAAATGATCAACTTAATTTCTACCTTGAAAACAGTTTAGATGGAAGAAACTCTTGGGCATATAGAAAAGAGATGAAAGCAAATATTTATTGGCAGAATTCATTTTCTCATAAGCTTTCAGTCATGCTTCAGATCGAATAGAGCTAAAAGACTTCAAGGATCAAAGAGCTAAATATCATGTAGTGGCCACAAAAATTCCAAAGATGTCTTTGGTGACCTGTAGAAAATTGTTTCACACCTTTGATTCTAATTGGAAATAAACTCTTGCTAGCACATAAGAGATATTTGTAATTTGTTTAATGACTACCCTGTGCCATAGGGGAAAAAATAAGATAAAAACTAATACATTGCAGTGAAAAAGAACATTCTTAAGTATCTGCACTTTGGTGTCATTCATTTGTTTATTTATTCAGCAATTCCACAATTTATGCTGTATGTGCCTTTACTGTCACAGTGCAAGGCACCAAAGATGGGGTGGACCAGACAGGTGTGATTTCTGCCTCTGTGGTCTACATCTTTGTGGAGGAGACACCTGAGCAAATGCAGGTTCTAATACATGCTATAAAATAAGTAAATGGAGTGATTTGATACAGAATAACTTTGGGATGCTACTATAGGTAGGGTAGAAGGGAAAGCCTTCCTTATTAGGTGACATGTAAGTTCAGGCTTGAATCCTGGCTGCTTTAATTCCTAGTTTACATATATGTGAAATGGGAATAATTATAATGCCCATCCAATAGTGGATAAGGCTTTTATAGAGCACCAAATAAGATAACATATGTAAATAACAAACACAGTGCATGATATTTGGTACTTCATCAATGGTATCGTTATTTAGTTATGTATAGAATATAACCCTGTATACGTTCTTGAATAAATATTGCTGTACCCACATTGTGATGTAAGGATGCATTTTAAAAGTTCACTTCTCACCAGAACTTTAGGATCCTAAACACCAATTAAGAAATGACCTACCGCTTCTTTACAAATAATTTGTGTTGCCTCATTCCAATGCAAGAGCTGAAAGAGAGAGAGAGAGAGAGAGTCAGAGAGAGCGAGAAAGTCAGAAAGAGAGGGAGCACACCAGGATGCAGAGGCAGGCAGGCTTTGGGGGGTTGTTCTGTGGTTCTTATTCCCAGCTGCTTCCCTTTATCTTCTGCACTTTGATGATTCTAGGTGTGTTAGAATTTCTGAGCAAAGTTAACTCAGATGATCACTAACATTTGTGTCAATTGTGCATTTTTGCCTGTCCTCTTTCTGTTCTTCTCCGTCTGTGCCCTTTAACAATCACAGCAATAACAATAACAGCAACTGAAACCCACGTAACATTTCACAGTTCACAAAGTGCTATCTAGTACATTGCCATGGATGAGTCTGAAAATAACGCATCGAATCATTATTACGAGCCAATATTTTTTGAAAAGAGGAAAGTGATTTTTTTTGAAGGTGTGTGATTTTCCTAAAAATACTCAGGTAGTAAAAACAGAAGAGGAGCCAGTTTCTTGTTGAATTATTACCGGTTTGGGAATATAAATTCTCATTTCCCTCTTTTTTTTTTTTTCTTCTGTGATAGATAATACGTGGACTTTTCCTAGTCATTCTCTAAAGAGAACACCACACCCAAGGCTGACAACCCAAATCTGCCTGCTTTTTAAAACACTATGCAGTGGTGATGGACAACCTGTCAGAACTGGTTAAGATTATTAATACTTTAGATAATGGATATGGGAGACAAAGTTGCTATTCAATCAATTATATTTCTATTTTTATCTTGGTTGCTGGGAAGTCCTGAATAAATTTTAAATTGGTTCCTGAAGCAGCTATTATCTCCTTTCTTCATAAATTTTCTTCTTTCCTTTTATTTTTATTTCATCTTTGCTGTGAATATTCCTATATCTACATTGGCATCAACATCCTTATCTGTTTTTAAAACCACATTTACACTTGCATTTTCGTGGCAAGCTGCCTCTAGTCTAGTTTGGAAGCAGTCAGGACATAAATCATAAACACACAGAGCTACCTCACTCAAAGCAGTCAGCAACGTGTGAATGGAGAGGAAGTGTCTTGGCGTTACAAAGTAAAGCCAATTTCTTTTTTTAACATATTAGCCTGAAGAAAGACAGGGATTTAAGTCAGTTAGACTCTTGCAATAATTGCATTCACATCTAATTTATTTTCGTCTGTGTGATTATTCTCACACTTAAATAAATGCCACTTTTGTGGGAGCTTCTGAGCAACAAGCAAACACAGGGCCACGTTGGGGCAGAGCTTTCACTATTAACTGGAACAATGACAACGTTCTGCTTATATAAAAACCTGGATGGTGGATTATTAACTTACTTGTCAAAACATAACTGTGCTGTAAACAAATTACCGTTACTTTTGACTGATACGTTTTGATGGCAAGGTGGGAAATAACTCATTATTTTTTAAAGTCAGTTACAAAGGCACAAAGCAAGAACTTTAATAAAGGTTTTTCTTTTTCTATATAAATAGTGAAAAGCTTGTGTTTCTGTGATAGAGTGAAGATTTCAAAGTGATTATTCTTTCTTAGCTTTTAAGCTGTAGTGTGTGTGTAGGTGTGTGCATTGTGACAGTTCTATCAGCTGTACCCATGGCAAGGCACCTGAAGTGAATTATTAGTAGAAACTTGCTCTGTGGGAAGAACAATGCCATTTTCGAGGGCAGAGTTTACTGCAGAGAGGCCCCGCCTCAGGTAAGGAGTTCTCTGTTGATTCTGCTGGTTCTCTCTTCCAACTCTCCTTTCTCAAAGTTTATCATATGCTTATGACACCCCTCTATTTCTTTATTAATTTAATAGAAATTTGTTAAACACTCATCTTTAGACACCAGTCTTAGGGCCATAATGCAATTTATCATCTAAACTGTGGCATTTTTTGAGAGCAATGAGGTGTTATTTATAATCAAAAACGGGATTTGGAGATTCAATGACTTTTCTCAAGGCCGCACCAGTAGTAGAGGACAGATGGGAAGCCAAGGTCTAGTCCTTTTTCCCAGGACTCACCTCAAGGTCAGTGTTTAGCACAGAACAAGTTTTCAACACATTTATGACAATTTAGTGAAGGAATTAATAAATAGATTTAGATTCACCAGAGCATCTCACTTACATCTTTGGGAAGAAAGAAGTGTAAACTAAGACAGTCTTAGGCAGTCTGGCACATATGAGAGGCTTGAGAATTAAGTTCACAAACTTGCCACCATGTGCTTACATTGCTGCACTGTACAAACACCTTGGTGATATTTCCTAACCTTGGTACATCAGCATCTCACAAATGAGTTTGTGTCGATTTGTGGTGGTATCAATTTGAGTGGTGTAATTATTGCTTTTACATATTTTGTGTGCTGTTGCAAGAATGTCAAAGTTTGAACTAGAGCTATGAAAAAACATTTGTAGATTTCTTCTTAAACTCGTCAAGACTAGAAGAGAGATCAGAGACATGATAGCTCAAAAATATGGGGACAATTCCATGAGGAAAATAGCAGGGTACAGATGGTTTAAATGTTTTTTTTGAGGGAAGAGAAAGTGACATTTAAGGAGAGGTCAGACTGGCTAGAATGAGCAGAACCAATAAAAACATTGCAAAAAAAACTGTCAAATTGTGCATCATAATCATTGACTGACTGTGAGTAGCATAGCAAACTAAGTAAACATTGATAGAGAAACAGGAAAATCCTAACCGAAAATCTTAGCCAACAACTGAGGTTTCTTGCATCATGACAATGACCAGTTCACAAGATACTATGGCACTGTTTTTAGCCAGTAACCAACTAACTGTATTGGAACACCCTCCATGCTCACCTGATCTGGCCCCAGATGACTTCTTTCTTTCCCTGATGATAAAGGAAATATTGAAAGGAGGACATTTTGATGACATTGAGAACATCAAGGGAAATACGACAATAGCTCTAATGGCATTCCAGAAAAAAGAATTCCAAAAGTGCTTTGAAGGGTGGACTAGGTGCTGTCATTGTTGCGTAGCTTCCCAAGGGGAGTTCTTTGAAGGTGACCATAGTGATATCCAGCCTTGAGATATGTAGCACTTTTTCTAGGATGAGATTCTGAACTTAATTGTCAGGCCTCATAAGTTCACCCTAACTAAACCACACTCTGAGTATATAGGTAATAATTTCCTCCATAGATTGCTTCTTCTTCTTTTTTTTTTTTTTTCATAGATTGCTTCTTTAGCTATGTGGTAAGAATGAAATGCATTATGATATAAGAATATATCATTATGCTGAATACCAAAAAGGGCTTTAGAGTCCCATAGGTCAGATCTGAGTTACATTTCAGTCATTCCTAAGTCACTCTCTTGGAGAAGTCTTTCACATTTTGAAATTGAACTCACTCTGAAATATATGGATGTGAGGGTCAGAGTTCTTATTTCCAAGTAACATTACCCACACTTGTAATGTATGCCATTATATTAATAAACTTAATTTACTAAAAAGATGTTGAAGAGCTGCAGACACATAGGAAAACCTGGACAACAACCAAATGAGGCTTCAGTGATCAAAGTCTGAAGCTATATCCCAAACCCAGCCTTGTGAGGACACTAGCTGTCCCACTCTTCAATCAGTCCTGTACTTTGCACTCCTAGAACTGCACTGAAACAGTTTTTCTCTAACATAAACTCCTTGCATTTAACACTTCAAACTAAACTTTCATGTTGGTGTTTCTATTGGTATCTTTGTCACTGGCTTAAGTTTTTAGCTGCAAAAGAAGCTGGGTAGAGGGTTGATGGAGGGACTTATACAAGGAGAACTCCTGCAATAGTGCAACGGTATTACAATTTGTATTTTGTTAGAAAATATAACATACCATGCTCATGGCTTGGAAGAATCAACATTGTTAAAATGTCCATACTACCCAAAGCAATATACAATTTTAATGCAATCCCTATTAAAGCTCCAATGTCATACTTTAAAGATCTTAAAAAAATAATACTTTGTTTTATATGGAATCAGAAAAAACCTCGAATAGCCAAGACATTACTCACAAATAAAAACAAAGCAGGAGGAATCACGCCACCAGACCTCAGACTATACTCTAAATCAATAGTGATCAAAACAGCATGGTACTGGCACAAAAACAGACAAGTAGATGTATGGAACAGAATAGAGAACCAAGAGATGAACCCAGCTACTTACCGTTATTTGATTTTTGACAAGCCAACTAAAAACATTCAGTGGGGAAAAGATTCCCTATTTAATAAATGGTGCTGGGTGAACTGGCTGGCAACCTGTAGAAGACTGAAACTGGACCTGCACCTGTCACCATTAACTAAGATAGACTCTCACTGTATTAAAGATTTAAACTTAAGACATGAAACTATAAAAATACTAGAAGAGAGTGCAGGGAAAACTCTTGAAGAAATCGGTCTGGGCGAAACTACCTTGAGATACCATCTAACTCCAGTAAGATTAGCCCATATCACAAAATCCCAAGACCAGAGATGTTGGCGTGGATGTGGAGAAAAGGGAACACTTCTTCACTGCTGGTGAGAATGCAAATTAATACATTCCTTTTGGAAAGATGGTTGGAGAACACTTAGAGATCTAAAAATAGATCTGCCATTCAATCCTAAATTCCTCTGCTCGGTATATACCCAAAAGACCAAAAATCCCATTATAATAAAGATATTTGTACCAGAATGTTTATTGCAGCCCTATTCACAATTGCTAAGTCATGGAAAAAGCCCAGTGCCCATCGATCCACGAATGGATCAATAATTTGTGGTATATGTAGACCATGGAATATTATGCAGCTTTAAAGAAAGATGGAGACTTTACCTCTTTCATATTTACATGGATGGAGCTGGAACATATTCTTCTTAGTAAAGTATCTCAAGAATGCAAGAAAAGGTATCCAATGTTCTCAGCCCTACTATGAAACTAATTTATGGCTTTCATAGGAAAGCTAAAACCCAGTTATAACCCAAGAATATGGGGAAGTGGGAGAGGGAGGGGAGGGAGGGGGAGGTTGGGCAGAGGGAGGGTGATTGGTGGGATTACACCTGCGGTGCATCTTACAAGGGTACATGTGAAACTTAGTGAATACAGAATATGATTGTCTTAACACAATAACTAAGAAACTGCCAGCAATTCTATGTTAACCAGTGTGATGAAAATGTATCGAACTGTTTATAAAACCAGTGTATGTTGCCCCATTATCATATTACTGTACACAGCTATGATCTAACACTAATAAAAAAAATTAAAAATAAAAGCAAATTAAGACAAAAAAAGAAAATATAAGAGGTGTCTATCTGGAGAATGAGAGAATGTCTACTCACAAGGTCATTGTCATGGTCAGCTCAACCAATGAAAAGACCTTTGTATGTCTACATGTGTCATCCTTCACCATCTGCTGATTTAGTCTAATCTCCCCCATGCTTACTCTGAAGTCATTTATCGTAATTGTTCTATTATTACAATTTATAGAAGACAAGAAACCTGCAGCTAACAAAATATTCCCACTATATATTTAAAAGCTTGTCACATGGAAAGGCCTAGAAATGTTTATTAAATGGATACAGACTGATAACTAAGGAGTTACCTTTCCTCCAACTCACAGCTGGGGCAAGAGGACACGTTTGCTAGGAGATTTACTCATTTAAGTTTTTGAACTTTGCACATCAGGGAAATCAATACTTGCAGATGTATCTCCTTGCTCCATATCTTTCTGTTTTCATAAATGTAATCTGTGTGTCCTTTCCAAAACAATAACTTTGGTCTCTCCCCAAAATGGTCAAACTAAAATAATTTGAAGCACTATGCCCCTTGGTGCTCAGGAGTTAGGTCCGGTTGATGCCAACTCTGCTGTCTTTCTGTGCCTCTGCTTGTGACCACACTGCATACCTGACCACATTGCGTTAGCTCCTTAAACCCTACCAGTGGTGAAGGAGTGCTCCAGCTGGGGCCACAGCATTTCAGGACCAGACAGCACAAACACTCAGAACATCCTGCTGTTCTCTATATGACAGGGTCACAAGATTAAGTAGTCCCAATTAATACCGGTTCAGTCCTTGAATGATCCACATATGTGCATATGATAATTCTTTTCAGGAAGAATAATCAAGATATATGTATAATTAACATATTCATTTTTTTTCTTGAGAAAACTGAGCACTTAGGTGGTTTGTTTAAGTTTGCCCTGATTGTAAGAGGAAAGCCAGGATATAGACCATGTCCGTGCTATTAGGAAAAAAAAAAAAAGAATGATTTTGTCTCTTCTATTTATATTATTGACCACACTTACAGTTTTTATTGTGTGCTACATTAGAGATTTAGCAGTCTGATCTTAGTTCAAGGAGAAAAAAAAGCTGGATTGCCCGTAAAACTTAAATAATTTATGGTCTATAGTATAGTACATTGGAAATGAAAGTCCCAAAGTTATTATTGTTCTGTAAAAGAATGCTGGGTGTCATTTTCTTGAGATAAGACCCTTAGAAAAAAAAATGGGAGAAACATATCCTAATTATGGGCATGTGTTGGTCAAATTTCCCAGGATTGAAATATTAGAGGTTTAGAATCAGTGATAAGTAGCTCATCATTCAGAAAATCAACCCATCAACCAATTAATCAAATAAGCAAAAAAACCTTACATCTTTGCAGCTGTCTCTGGGTAGTATGTGATGGGTAAGGCAACTGAGAGGGAACACACAGGCACAGGGCCTATTCCTGTCAGTAGTTAGGCTGATGCATCTCAACCCACAAGAACCACACCTGGTTTATGTAGAAACATCTACGAAATAAAAAGGTGAGTGCAAACAGTCCCAGAGAAAAAGTAAAGATTGATCCTCTGATAAGTGTTGGAGAAAAGAAATTATAATTCTGCAGAAGCTCAAGTATACTCACCTCTATTCTCAGCTTGAAGACACTATTGTTTTTTCTTTCCCAAGGGGAATTTTTGAGGAAAAATGCACTTATAATTCTGATATTCTTTTAAGTTTCAGTTATAGAGATACCAACCAACCAGTTATAGAATTTTAACAAATTTTAATTTCAATCACATGCATATATGTACACTATATCTATAATTTTTGTGTATACATGTGTATATGTGTGTATAATTATGTGTATGTATATATATGTATAGCAGTTATATATTTGACATGAAAATATAAGACAAAAACATTTAATGCCATCAGAACAAAAAAAAGACTCTGAAATTTGAGACCCAAAATATATCTGGATAACAACTATTTGACTTTCATTTTAAATGTCATCTCTTTTCTATTGTGAAATAATAATAATATCAGAATTCAGTTACCCTGACTAATAGGCTCTTCCCCATTATTTGGCATTTAAATTCTGTATGAAAATAGCTCCATTTTCCTAGATTAAACGCTATGCAGTTTAGAGGTTCCCCTAGAGTTCCTCCAGCCTTCAATCGAAGCAGCCTCAGAGGCTGTTGGGGTGCTGAGGTGATATGGAAGTTGGGAGGTAGAAGGAGATGGCCACCAATTTGTACCAGGGACACTTTTGGGCCCCTCACCCCCAGTTTACCCATGACGGCTATACTGTAGTTTTGTTTGGGGGCTCTCTCTTGAGCTTACTGAGCTACAACTTGAGGGGTGGGAGTGGAGGCACACAATTTAAATAAACTCAACAGTTGACACAAATAATATTTAAAGCAATGAAAAATTATCAAAATAGGTTGCCCACAGGCTGCCAACCTATTTTGTAAATGAAAATTTATTGCACCCCTAGCTGGGATGCAAGTGAGGCAATTGAGGTGAGGCCACGTAAATACAGGCTTGGATCATGGCTTCATTTAAAATATAAAAATGTGTTCATCATGGATTATGGAGACTCCTTTATTTTCATATTTTAAAATATTGACTTCAGTATAGTTTATGTTATTTACCGAATTCTTTAGTGCTCCTTTAAATTTGGCGGCATCTTTGAGACAAGGACCTCACTTGCTCTGCGTAATCCTGGGTCTCCAATATGTGGATCCCAGATTAAATTTTGAACAGAGCATTTACTCACAAAAATGAAAATCACAGCCCTTGAATATAAACAGTGATGGTGTATTTAGGATGGAAGGCAGGGAGAGATGAAGAGAAGGAAGGAGGTAGAGAAGGGGGCAGACAGAGAGGGCGAAGTGCATTTTGTTCAAAGCCTCAGGCTGAATCCTACCCTTTCCCTCAGCCAGTTCTGATCTCCTTATTTCATTTATTTCCAAACATATACAATACAATGGGTGAATGATGATGGGCTCTGGAGTTTAATCCAGTCTCTGCCTTTTACAGTATTTGATACGGATTTTTAGAAATTTTAATTTTCTGCACATTACTATCCTTTTCTGTAAAAGGGAATAAGACTCTTAGTTCTTTCACAAGATTCTTTGTGACAATAAACAAAGATGGTGCATTTCATAAAGTTTTCAAGCTCAGTTTCTGGTACATACTGAGATCTCTATAAATATTAGCTTTTCTTTTTCTTGTTTTTGATGTTGTTGATTTTTTAACCAATTTTCCTCCATTATATAACAGAATTCAACTATATAATGTGTACTTTTTGTGTGTATTTAATGTATTCCAATATATACTTAATATCAGTTACATTAAACGTGTTGTAAGTTAAATATATCTATGTATTACAAAATAGATGCAAAATATATTTTATATTTTCCTTTTATTGCACTAGTGTATGTCTCTTGACCTTATCTTTATGTTAATAGCAATAAAAGAATTATTAGCTATTGTATCTTGCATTTTGTTTACATGATTCACTCTAACGTAAGTTTTATTCAGTTAGTACTAGGTTTTTAGCAGAAGTAATTATACTAGTTACTTTCAAATTTGGTACTCTTAATAATTCTCACAAAGACTTGTGAGATAATATGTATATAATACTGTCTACAATTGCCAGTTGAAGCCACAGGGGCTCAGAGAGTCTCTGTGACTTGCCCAAGATCACAAAACCTGTAACAGAGCTTCCAATTAAATACTAGCTAATAGACTTTTTGTCCAATTATGAATTTTTAAAACTTGGTTTTATTTTGGTTTAACTCCCCTACTGAATTGCGCCATCTCTCAGGTATGAGCATATTATACAGACCTTCTTATTGTTCAATTAATGTTCATTTTCTTTCCTTCAAAGTTAGGTCCCATTAACTCTTCTCAGAAGACTTTACTAATACTCAAGATGGACTTGATGTTGCCATAGGACCCAGTATGATTTCATCACTTCTCAGACACCATGTTTTCTTGTGCTCACCTACCAGCATCATACTCTGACCTTCTTGAGGTTATTGACTGTGCTTTATTACTTGTGTATCTCCAGAGCTTCATGCAGTCTTTGCAACCTATTGAGTGCTCACTTAAGGTTTATTGAATAAATGAGTATGTCCATGTATAAATAATAGTATTCAATTGAAAAAGAATGCATTAAGATCCTTCAGAGATAAGGTGAAAAACTGCTATTTTGCCCCACCATGCCTTGATCTCTTGATTAGTTAGAAACATATTTCTGTCGTTGCAACTCATTTTGCAAGCCAATTATCCCATGCAAAAAAATGAAACGGCATATTATACAAACCTCCTTCTCCTTGGTTTCTACTTATAACAGCAATTCCTTTTGTAATAGTAGTAAAATATTTGCTGTTACAGTACTCTAAGCTTGATAGTGCCAAAAACGTTGTGTTCAAATTTTAGAAAGTCTTGTATTTGACAGATATTTAGTAATTCCTTCTAGGTAGTCGACAAGTGTCACATTAGCCCTTAGAGATACATTCATGGATATAACACAGTCCTTCGTGCTGTTACCTGCTGTGGATGGTGGAAGTGTAACCAAGTGGCATTTCAATATACGTCGTTGAGGACTTCTTTATAGCTGTAAACTGAGATGGCGAGACAAAGAAAATTCTAGAATGACTTTCTGTCCTAAATTCTTTGTTGTTATTATTATGATTAGTGTTATTGGACATACATATAAAGAGATGAGGGTATGAAATTTACTATATAATAGATCTGGATGCTTGAGAGAAAATGCACTTAGCATAGTAAGATAAAACTCCCCGATGATATATAAATAGGACAGGATGGTGAGTACTTGGAAAGAAATTTAAAGGAGGATTGGTCTACTAATGTCTTGGTGTATACATTTCTATTTAGACCTGAGTCATTCTGTACTGAACAAATCCATTTTTTGAAAAATGAACTGTATTGCTGATGAGGTTGTCTCTGGCCTATCCCTAGGAGAAATGTAATTTAAACAAATTAAATTTCTTCCCTTTTCAAAATTGAACAAGCCAGGATCTCCAGCCATATCTGTCCTTACTCCCATGCTGGAGTGAAATGAAGATCAAACTATAATTGGCAATTAATAACTTCAGATTCTATTACAGAACTCTTGTTGTGGAATTCATCTGCACAGGTACTTCTCAAGAAAAGTGCACATCTTGGTCACTGTGACCAAAATCTGCCCTCTCACATAATAACTGAAAATGCCAAAATGCTTTTGAGCCTCTATGCTTTGTCCCTTGGATCATGGGCTCTGGGATGATAACAACTGTCCTGCTCCTTTTCTGCCTTGTGAGCAGGAGCTAGGAGGTTGGGTCTGTGAGCACCCTCAGCTCTGCAGAGCATAAACTGACAGAAAAGTCACCTCAGCCCATGAATTAGCATTCTTTTATGCAAATGTTTCTAGTACGTATTTTTTTTTTTAAACTATGAAGTGTCCTGTTTCCATACATATGTTGGAAATTTGAAGAGCAAAAGTTTTAAATGGAAAATTAATGGCAAATATATATACAATCTCACTAATCAGAAAAGATACACACTTGAATGATGATTTATTGCCTTTCCCCATAAGTTGACTAGAAAAAAGGAGGGATTAATAATAAGTTTTGGGAAATAAGTAAAAATTAATGTACTCATATATTTTTCAGTTTATGGTTTGAAAATATTAGGTTATTAACTAAGAAATGTTTAATTTCCTAAAGTGCTAAGTTTGACAGTTCATTTCTTTGACATTTCACTTTGACATTTCTTGGTTTTTATTTATTTGTGTGTGTGTAAAGGTACATTCTCATTTATTTTATTATGTTTAAACTCATATTTTGTCTTTTGATTACCTTTTTTTTCTTTCTTTCCTTTTTTTTTTAAGAGATAGAGTCTTACTTTGTTGCCCTCGGTAGAGTGCTCTGGCGTCACAGCTCACAGCAACCTCCAGCTCTTGGGCTGAGGCAATTCTCTTGTCTCAGCCTCCCGAGTAGCTGGGACTATAGGCACCTACCACAATGCCTAGCTATTTCTTTGTTGCAGTTTGGCCGGGGCTGGGTTCAAACCCACCACCCTTGGTATGTAGGGCCAGTGCCCTACTCACTTAGCCACAGGCACCACTCTTGATTATCTTTTCAAAAGAAATTTGTAAAGCAATTTTTGTCAAACCATGAATAAGTCGAAAAGTCCTGTTATTTTTGAATATTAGTTCCATTGTAGGACAAATGTAGCACAGACAGCTCAAAATATCAACAAAGTGTTCAGGAACAATGTGGCTAATGAATGCATAGTATGCAGATGTTTGAGACGGTCCATTCTGGTGAACTTAATCTCAAAAATGAGCTACATGGGTGACCTGAGACCAAGGTGGAGAATAATGAACTGAAAACAGTAATTGAGGAGAAGTCATCTCAACCTTATCTTACTAAAAGAAGATAAGGATTATGCTGTTAATCACTATGGTGAACTGAACACAGCTACCATATCCCTCCTTTGCACCAAAGTCTGGATATTCCAGAAAAGGCCAAAGGAAATAGTGCGAGACAAACACTGGCTGCTACCCAGGTCTCATTCTCTCTCTTCTCACATAAACTAGCAGCAAGTTCTGACATTACTATTCCAACAATATTGAATCATTTGAAACAAACCAGCAAGGTAAAGAAGCTACATAGTTGGGTTCCACATGAATTAAATGAGCATCAGAAGAGAAATCTTCTTGAAGTTTGTCTTTCTTTGCTGTTACTGGCTTGTCCATGCTGCATTGTTATGTATGATGAAAGACCAATTCTTTTTGACAATCACAAGCATTTGGCACAATGGTTGGATAAACGCATTCCAAAAGTGAACATTCATCAAAAAAAAGCTAATGGTTTCTGGTTGGTGGTCCAGTGCTGGTGTTATCCAGTACAACTTCATGAAACCTGGTGCATAGATTACAGTGGATGTCTGCTATTTCAAGTGGATGAAATCATGAGGATGCTTATGATTAATCAGCCCAAATTGGTCAATAAAGACAGTCCAATCCTATTGCAAGGCAATGATGTCACACAAACCTGGAAATCTCGACTATCCGTCATATTCACCTTATACCAACTGAGTACCTCTTCTTCTAGACTTTGACCACTTCTTACACAGAAAAACATATAATTCTCAACAAGCTGTGAAAATTTCACCTTTCATAATTTCTTCATGACTCACTCTCCAGGTGTCTTGGCTGCTGGAATAAACAAGTAACCTTGAAGATACAGTTTAGGCACATATTTGATTCATTGTATTACTTCTTGTTTGTTATATAATAAGCTAACCTTTTATTCTAAATTGGACATTTCATATTTAATAACTTAATATTTACCCAGTGTGTATCCTTTAAACCAGTATATTCATATTTTGTGTTTAAACCTAAAAAAATTCAGGACACAAACAGCACAAAAATAAAAATATTTTATTTTTGGCCTTTTCAAAGTTCAAAATGTTAAAAATAGGAAACCATATATATACACGTATATATTAATCTCCAAAAACCGTAATTACTATATGTTTTTCTACATTACACAAAAGATAATTTATCCATTAAAATGGCACCATAGGTGAATACTTATAAATTCCATCAAATGACAGAAACAGACGTTTCAAGGTAATTTCAGTACTTTTCTCCCATATGCAATTTTGCATCTATTATGCTTTCAGTATTTTTAAAATGTTTGATAATAAAGTAGTTCCTTCTTTAACACACACTACAAAAATTAATTTGATGTGTATAAAATCATATCTAAACATGCACTAAAAGTCTCCCATTGTCAATACTAATTATAAATTATAAAATTACCTAATTTTGAAAGATTTGGACATATAATTTTGAGACAAACTACAAAAATTAAAGACTCAGAATCATACCATAGCCTTGAGAGGCATTTTTAAATGTGTTAATTCTCCCCCAAGTTAATGTCCAAATTATTAAACATCTGAACAGAACCTTCTCTGAAGAAGACAAATGGTCAACAAACATGAAAAAATTCTTATTGTCCAAAATTATCAGAGAAATGCAAATAAAAACCACCCTGAGATTTTACTTAACTCCAGTTAAGTAAATAGCCCACATCATAAAGTTCCAAAGATGCAGATGCTGGCACTGATGTGGAGAGAAAGGAACATTTTACACTGTTGTTGGGACTACTAAAGGATACAGCTTATTTGGAAGGAAGTATGAAGATTCCTCAAAGAACTCAAATCAGATCTCCCATTTGACCCTGCAATCCCACTGCTAGGCATCTCTACCCAGATGATGGTAGAAATAAAAAAAAATTATTTTATTATAAACACATTTGCCCTACATTGTTTATTACAGCTCAATTTGCAATCACCAAGATGTAGAAACAACCTAAACACCCATCACCCAGGAATGGATTAACAAACTACAGTCTGTGCAATACCATGGAATACTACTCAGCTATAACAAATGGTAACTTTACATCTTTTGTACAAACTTGGGTAGAATTGAAGCACATTGTTCTTAGAATGTGGGCAGAGAGAGGAGGAAAATAAGGAGAGTAGGGAGGGGAAAGAGGGATTAGTGTGCTCCCACCTAATGGACACAATGTAAGAATACACGGCACACTTCCTGGGTGCAGGACACAACAGCAGGGATTTTCCCTAACAAATGTAAACACTGTGACCTAATTTTTGTAACCTCATAGTAATCTGAAAAAAAAAAAAAAAAAGAAAAGAGAAAAACCTGAAGTATTAAAAATCCAATGATGCTAATGTCAGCCTTATTGTAGGTAAACAGAGAGAGGGATATAGCATTGAAAACAATAAATTCCCCGTGAGATATTTTCTTATTGAAGTTCTGGGATCCTTCCCCAGGGGCAGAAGCAGGCTCCTTTAAGATCTGTGGAAATGGCAGCGATTGACTGAAGAAAAGTAAAGTTAGAGGCGGTGAGAGATAAAGACACAGGACACACAGAATAGAATTTTCAAAGGTGGGAAACATAGGAACCATGGCTAGTTTGTGGGGTCTAGTGAGTGGCCCTGGGTATTTGTTACACTCAGCTTTTATTGAGGGCTATTTGCTCATTTACCCCAGATGGTAAGCTGAGGAAGGGAACAAAAATATCAGCAGTTTCTCAAAGTAAGCATGTTAGCCCTTATTCTGTATGGAATCATTAACTTCAAGGGTCTGGTCAGCCTTGAGAAATCCGAAACCTGAGACTCATGTAGGGGTAGCCTCCTGCCTGTGGTCACACATACAGATTCCTTGAGGGAAGTTAATCCTCACTACTTCACTGTGGAGTACCAGCATCAGTCTCCTGTAAAGAATTGGTGGGAAAGAGGAATTTTCCTCTTATCTGCAACCCAGAGACATCTTCCTCTGTTTTAAGAGCATACAAGCACTCCTGCCCATATTTCAGGGCTCAATCTGTTCCCTTGATCTCTGCCCTGGTCAAATACAAATCCCCACAATGGGTATTTGCTTTGACTGTTGCCTGGGAAGAGGACAGACTAGTTAGTGTTTCTTCCTAGGCCTGGCACACTATTCCTTGGAGTGTTTAAAGACCCAGCAGGGGTGTTTACAAGCTGTATCCCCTATAGGCTAGGCTTCTAGGAAAAGCAGGAACTGCTCAGATAAGAAATTTAGTGGCTGGTTTAAATGTAATCTAGCTAACCTGTTTTTATTCTGCCTTGCTCACCTTATTTCTCTATTTTTTCCTTTTTAGGGGGGTGTTTTTCCTTGCTAAGAATGCAGTCTTTGGTCCTCATTCTGCCTGTATTGAAGAGGGTGGAAAATGGAAAAATATAGCCTATACATTCAAAACATAGAACTATGAGGAAATAATTCTTTGCTTAATAACAGAAGTACCATAAAACTTCAGCAGTTCACACAGAATGATAATCATTCTTGAAGGACTGTCAGACCTATTGATAGAAAATAATAAGAGCACAGGGATTTGATACGCAGACACTTACAGGGAGAGGTTTCATAATTCTCCAGTATCTTTTTAATGTAGCTCCTCCTCTTCCTTTCACCATAGCTACAGACTTAATTCAGGCCCTGATGAACTCTCTCCTATATGATGACAGATCATGCCTTGTCGTCATTTGCAATTATCCTGAAATATGAATTCGAACAAAGACCTAGAAAGCTACTGATAATTTAAAAATTGAGTCTCGTAAAAAAGCACTGTGTTATTGTCAATTCTTTGACTAGAAAATGATCTAAACATTAGTGCTTTGTGGAAAATGTCCATTTTGTAAGAAAACAAAACCTTACTATAATTTTAAAAGGTGAATAACCCTGGTCACATGAGATCTCGTACACCAAAAATTTGTCATTTTTTTATAACTGTGATTCCTGACAAGGCCATGATCTTGTATCAACATTGTAAAATTGTTGAATTTGCTTAATATTAAATAAATATGGGAAGGGGGTCATCTATTGAGCAAAAAGATAAATATTTAGGTCTCACTCTAACTTCATATAAAACAAAATTTCAACTTTCCTAAGAACTAAATTTTTTAAAATATAAATGCAAAGGAATTTTGAATTTTCTTAGAAAATTAAGTCACTGTTAAATTGGTACAAATATGGAGAGGGCCTTTGCAACACAAACTTTTAAGAAAAAATGGATAAAAAATGAATAAAATTATTATAAAGCATTAAAATCGTGACATTAAAATGGGCTAACAAATGGACTTTACAAAAGAAAAGTTAAATATTACTTGTAACTAAGGAGTTAATATTAAAGAGTGAGACTGTACCCTTTAATTAAATTGGTAAGACAAACAAGCAGGATAACCATAGCAACAACAAAGAAAACAAAACAAAACAAAGCCAAATGATTATTTAAGTCTGGTAGAGCTGATGTGAGAAGATTTTTATATATTGCAATAGGATTAAAAACTAATAATATGGGTCAAGAACTTGAAACATGATCTTACCTTTTAACTCATTTTCTGGAGCGTATTCTAAGGGAATTATTATAGACATAATAAAAAATATATATACAAATCTCATCACTACAGTATTTATAATAGTAAAAATTTGGAAATAACACCAGTGTCTAAAATATGAAGTTTGATTAAAAAATTGTGTTGCAGTATAATAAGAATTTATTAAAACAGTATTTCAAAGAATACTTAATAGATGGGAAATATTTATGCTATAGTGCTAAATGGAAGTGTAGAGGGATATTAAACTGAATATATAACATGGTTTTATTTTTCACACAAATGCATTTGTGCTTTATGTGCGTATTGAAATAAATCAGTTTTCCAAACTCCAATAACCTAAGTCCAGGTCACCAATGGCTACTTCTCACACGACCAGAAGTGTGGTGCAATTTTATAAGTTTTCTTCTATTACTTCAATTTCGGTACAATTTTATAAATTTTCTGCATACTTCTACATGAATTAACTGCTTGTTCCACACATTTTTTTGTATATCTCTTTGAAATGTTATTCATTTAATTTTTTTTCTTTAAACAACCTAGAACTGATTATTTTTTCAATAAGGGGTGATCTAAAGGTGAACATTTGTCATTTTTCATTCGTATACCCAATTATTCTAGTACCATTAATCTTTTCCTTTCCCAATAATCTGCAGTATTTTCTATTCTCTGTTCTTCCTTACATATGTGAGTCTGCTTTTAAACTCCTTATTTGGCTTCATTGCTCAATTTCTTTATCCCTTTCCCACTATTACTTACTTAATATGTTTATTACATATATTTACATCTGAGTAGAAAAATTATTCTACCTATTTTCTGTGATACTGTTATATATGGTCTTGACTATTTTTATATAAAGATTTTGGTTAGGTTTTCTAATTTCATAGGAGTTCCTATCGAATGTTGCATCTAATTTCATAGGAGTTCCTCGTGGAAGGTTGCATGCCATTGTACTGAACTTAAAGGAAGGTTGCATGCCATTGTATTGAACCTTTTGGAAGGTTGCATGCCATTGTATTGAGGTTAAATTGGGAGATTATAAATTTAATGAGAATTTGTGTTCAATAGTGACATTCCTATTTCATAAATCTATTGATATTATTGCTATCTATTTCCTTACGTTTTCTTTGTTATGTCTTCGGTACAATTTTATAAGTTTTCTATTCACTTTTTTTGCTGTATTAATTGACTGTATTTTCATACATTTACTCTATTTAAGTAAAATAATCATTTTCTTTAAAAGAGAACACTAATCACAGAGATGTCAAAATAATTCCTGTTTTTAAGCTGAATGTATAAATTCAGAAACATAACTTTCAGAATTAGTCTTTGATTATTTTTCTAATATAAGTATATATTTTATCACTAAGAAGTTGAACAATTGAGCCCTATTTTGAGAAATAATGCTGTGTTTTAACTTGCATCAATTTGATGTACGAGCTTTCACTATATTACCCTCCAAAGAAGAAAAAATCGTAAAGATGATCATAAAAAGAAAATCTCCTTTAATTACATAAGAACATGTTAACAAAATGATGAAACTGGTTAGCCTATAATAATAGTATAAAACATTGGCTAAGAAGACTTACAGCAAGCATAAACTCCTATAGTTCAAATTATATGTATAGTAGATTTTATATAGTTGCTTTTATTCCAATTTTAAAACAAAGCATTCAATTTCACTATACATTAAAAGAAGAGTGAGATATACATTTTATCTGATTTTTGTGTATTACTGCAGTTAAGTTTCAAGTCATTTGATTTTTAGGCAGTTTTTGACATTTCCATACACATTTCCATATACACCTTTCTTTCATCTTCACCTCAGTATATACTCTATAAATACACTATGTACTGTCTTTATTGAAAATTTTTCTTTTATGGATTGAGGTGAGAGATTCTGGTCAGTGAGATGGAACATTTCAGAAATTTCTTCCTGTATAAGGGGATTGTGTGATTATATTCATTGAAACGGATATGTAATGATAGAAATCCACAGACACCTTTTAGAGAAATGTTTAAAATGAGTGGAAAACAAACAAAAAAAAGGGAGGATTAATATCAATGGGGATTTTTTAAGATTTGGGGGGCTACTAATAAAGAATATATATACGTGTGTATATATATATATATATGACAATTTTAAAGGGCTTAATTATATTTTATGACATATATGGACTTTTTTTTCTGAAAAGCTATTTTTAAGGAAAGAACAAAAATCATATTTGCTCAAGTCAAAATCTTCCACACATTGACTTCCAACATTTTCAGTAAATCATGTATAAGTCTGGTAGAATTTCTAATGAAATATATGCCAGATTAAAAGAAACTTTGCCAATTTTTGTTGTAATTTTATAGGAAGAAGAAAGAGAGTCATGGTGAAAATATGTAGATCTGTCACTGAGAAAAGTTACTTTTTATGTGCAGATCAGTTATTGGAAATGTAGAAATTATTTCATGATTTATTTATAGCTTTTCCCCCTCACACACTTTTGCACAGTACAATTGTTTTAATGAAAGTTTCCATTATCAGCATGACTCCTCCAAGATATAAGTCAATTTTATGTAGGAAACAAAAATAAATATGTTCTATTCCACCATCATTTTCCAAGCAAGAATATTTAGTTACACTCATATCAATTGTTCAATGCTAAAACGGAAATGGTTTGTAGCAATATTAATGTTTTCTAAGGATATCAGTCTATATGATATTTTTCTTCTTAACTAGATGGGACCATATCAAATTCTTTCTGCCTCATGGATCCCTATTCTAGTCTTTATGTAATTATTCATTTGCATGTCTATCTGCTATCGGATCATCAAATGCCTGCTACCATAAAGTAAAAACTTTAGAGGACATTTATTCAAATACTACACATTGAGTGCATCTTGTCTGTATAGCATTATTGAAATATAAGCTTCAATAATGAATTTGTCACAAATTCTTCCTAGCAATATCAGGAGAGTGAATTCATTCATTCATCCATTCATTCATTTCTGAACATAAGTTCAGCACCTATGAACTGCCCAACACTGAGTTTGGTGCAACAGAGGGTATAGAGATGAATTCAAATCAAAGGCTCAATACCATTCACAATATCTATAAAGAAAATAAAATTCCTCAAAATATACTTAAATGTTCAGGTGAAAGGTATCAGGAGAACTATGAAAGACTGAGGAAAGAAATGGCAGAGGACACAAATGGAAAAATATATTGTGCTTATGGATTAGTACAATCAACTTTGTTGAAATGTTCACACTGTCTGAAGTGATTTACAGATTCAAGGCAATCCCCATCAAAATACTAATACTATATTTCACAGGTTTAGAAAAATTAATTCTACACTTTCTTTGAGACCAGAAAAGAGCCCGAGTATCCAAAGTAATCCTAAACAAAAATAAATGAATGAATGAATAAGGAGATGTTGCATTACCAGACTTCAAACTATATTGTAAGGCTATAGTAACCAAAACAGCATGGTACTAGTACAAAAATAGAGACATAGACCAAGGGAATAAAATAGAGAACTTTGATATGAAACCATCCACATCTATCAACTGATGTTTGACAAAGCAGACAATAATGCACTCTGGGGAAATGAAGCCCTATCTATTCAATAAATGGTTCTGGAAAAACTGGATAGCCATATGGATAAGAATAAAACAAGATCCCTAAGACTCACCACTGTAGGATAATATTTAGAAATAAACATATCCTATATCAAGCACACAAAGTGAACTCAGTGTGAGTTTAAAATGGCTTGCTATGCTTACAGAGGCTTAAGGGACCTGGGCCCCCCTGAGGCATGCACAGAGTTAACTTGCCTGGAGTTAAAATTCCACAAGCCAATTCTCTGAAGTTGTATACCCGGTAAGCCTGAGGCCAAAGGGCATGCCGCCCTTCCTCAGAGATATGGGCCAGAGTGTTGACGTATGTTTAAACATATTGTCAGAGGTCTATAGGTGCTCTGCTGTGAGGAGAGACACAGTCGTTACTTCATGCTGAGTAAACTTAGTGAATGCTTGAAGGTACTCTTCCATTAACTCTGTTCCCCTGTCGCTGCTTTTTTCTTTGTGATCTTTATTTAGATATCTGCCCAAGAGAATAGTCAGTGTCTAATGGACACTTAACCCTTTTCTATTTAAATTTCTCCTTTTCTACAAGATTAAAGTAATGGACTCTGAAAGATTCAGAAGGTTATGTCTAAAGGATGTTTACTGCAGAAGTGATTGTGTTGATGTGGTAACAGGATATTTCCTTGCAAGTTAATTTCTATATTGACTTTAGACATAAAAGTCTAAAGGATGTAACAGGATATTTCCTTACAAGTTAATTTCAAATAGGTAAAATGAGGTAATGGTTAAACTAACAGATGATAGATTAAATGTGTACATGACTAGAAGTGTATAAAATCAGATCCCTGAAATAAAGAACTTTGCTACACGCCATTCCATACTATGTAGTCTGTTTCTTGTTTGCCCTTAATAATTGCAGGAGCGAGCTTATATCTACAGCAAAGCTGCTGTTCTTTTGCGTATCTGGTCGCGCAACACACCACTTACAAAAATTAATTCAAGATGGATAAAAGACCTAAATGTAAGGCATGAAATCATAAAAATTCTAGAGAAAAACATAGGAAAATCTCTTCTAGACTTTGGCTTAGGTAAAGAATTTAGAACTAAAACCCCAATGGCAATCAGCAACAATAACAAAATAAATAAATGGAACTTGAATGAATTAAAATGCTTCTGAGCAGCTAAGGGAATAATCAACAGAGCATACAGACAACCTACAGACTGGTAGAAAATATTCATCCAATAAAGGGCTAATAACCTGAATCTACAAAGTACTCAAGCAAATCAGCAAGAAAAAAGCAAGCAACCCCATTAAAAGGGAACAAAAGATATGAACAGAAATTTTTGAAAGAAGCTGGACAGATGGCTAATAACTGTAGAAAAAATGATCAATGTCACTAATTACCAGGGAAATGAAAATTAAAACCATAATAAAATATCTCCTTACCCTTTTTTAAATATCTACTTACCATTTTATTAAAAAGTTTAAAAACAACAGAGGTTGGCATGGATGTAGAGAAAAAGGAATGCTTGTGCTCTATTGGTGTAACTGCAAATTAGTTCTACCTCTATAGAACTTATAGTACGGAGATATCTCAAAGAAATAAAATGGACCTACCATTCAATGCAGGAATCCCACTACTGGGTATTTACTCAAAGGTAAAAAGTCATTTTTATCAAAAAGACACCTCCAGCTAAATGTTTATTGCAGCACGCAATTTGTAGTTGCAAAGATGTGGAATCAATCCAAGTACTCATCAATTCATGAGAGGATTAATAAAATGTGATATATCAATAGCATGTAGTAAGAAATGACTAATTAATGCCTTTTACAACAAATTGGTTGTAACTGAAGACCATTCTCCTAAGTGAAGTATCAGAAGAAAGGAAAAGCCAATACCACATGTAGTTGCTATTAAATTGGAATTAACTGGTGAGCACATATGTGCACAGATGAATGCGAAACTTATTAGAAATTAAGCAACAGGGAGGGGGAAGAAGAGAATGGCAAAAATCTACCTAATGGATACAATTTGGGGGGCCACTTATAGCTGAGATTCAAACATCAAAAAAGTGATCTACATAACCAAAAACATTTGCACCCCCTTAGTACTTTGAAATAAAATACGTATATGTGTATGTATTTATATATACATATATATGTAAAACACCAGGGGTAAAAGAGCTGATTTAATTATAAACTTTAATAGCTCATTTGTTCCCTCCTATATACTTCACAGTTGTCTTTCTTCTAGTTAAGTTTCATATTTGTAATCCATATTTAATCCATGATGAATCCAAATAAGTTTTAATCACATATTTATGTTTTCATATATATCTATCTATAAATCTAAGGAATTATAAAATTGTAGATATATACAGAGTGGGACAAAAATATATAAACATTGTAAGAGATGTTATCTATGTATTACTTTTCAAAGATGAATTAAAGGTACCATTATTGGTCAAATGCACCTAGTCATGTTACCTGCAATTCACACAACTTTGGGAAATGCCTGATTTTACTTCCAACAAGGGTCTTAAAATGTATATACATTTTTTGGCACCCTTGGTGTATATGTATGTGTATATTTAATATATATATATATATATATATATACAGATATATATATAATATATATGTAGATTGCTTTTGAAATTTTAAAATTTCTATGTACATTTCATAATCTACTTCTTTATCCTCCTCATTACCTTAGATTGGACAGTTTTCCCTGCAGGGATTGGAGGATGGAAACAAGGTGGCTTTGATTTCTATTAATTCATACTACTATACAACGAGAACTGACTTATCTAAATACATTCACAAGTTTTGTTCACATGACAATTTTACACAAGTGTTTTGTGCTTATCTGTGCACCTTTCCTCTGAGACTTTCTAGTCTTTCCACTCCTATAGTCATATTGACTTTAGACATAACCTTCTGAATCTTTCAGAGTCCATTACTTTAATCTTGTAGAAAAGGAAAAATTTAAATAGAGAGGGGTTAAGTGAATTACTGTAGGCTATACAGTAAGTAGCACATCCAGATGTAAAGCACCCTTGACTCCTACTCAGTACAATAGATACTCAATCATCTGCCGAAGGAAGAATGACCTGGAAGCTTTTATTCACCAAATGTTTTCTGAAAATGGAAAGCTAAATACCTATTTCTTAGAGAAAGTACTTTAATTCTAAACTCTTAATATGGAGTACAAAGCAGCAGAAAAGTCAGTCATGACATCGTCTAAGCCCAGGAGTTGGAGGTTGCCAAGGTGTGACACCACGGCACTCTACTGAGGGTGACAAAGTGAAACTCTGTCTCAAAAAAAAAAAAGAAAAAAGAAAGAAAAAAGAAAAGTCAGTCATGACAAATATGTGAAATATCCCACTAATGTCTAAGATTCTTCATTTTTTAATTGAATACTGTCTTAAGAGATCCACTTTTCCTCAAGTCAGTCTGCTGTTAAACTTTTTCCTTCAAAATATTTCCCTTGGCCAGGTACAATGGCTCACACCTGAAATTCTGGCCCTCTGGGAAGCCAAGGTGGGAGGATCTTTGAACTCAGGAGCTCAAGACCAGCCTGAGAAAAAATGAGACCCCTTCAATTAAAAAAAGAAAAAAAGAAACAGCCTGTATTGTGGTGGGCACCTGTAGTCCCAGCTATTCAGGAAGCTGAGGCTAGAGGATCCCTTGAACCCAAGAGTTTGAGGTTGCTGTGAGGTGTGATGCCGTGGCACTCTACCAAGGGAGACTGAGAGAGACTCTGTTTCAAAATATATATATACATATACAAAATACATATATGTACATACATATGTATATGTAAATATGTACATATAACCTTATATACATTTTGAAACAGAGTCTCATATATATATAAATATATATTTCTAGATTATTACCTGCGGCTTATATTAAGGCTCAAATTAATATTATAACTTTAATAAGATATTTTCCTTCACTCAAGTATTATTTAGAGTTACGCTTTTATTTTCAAACATTGAATTATAATCTACACTTTATAATAATTTTGTTTTAATTAGAAAATGATCTAAATATTATTTCATTTATTTGAACTTCACGTGAATGTGCCATTGCCTCAGATTCATTTACTGAAAGGATTCCCTTTCAACATCAAATTACCTGATTAATATCTTGGACAATAAATGCATGGATCTATTGCTGAACTGTATTTTTTAGTTCCATTAATTGATACATCAATCATGCTGTTACTGTACAATTATAATAACTCCAGTTGTATGTGTCCTCCAACTTTGTTCTTTTCGTAGAAACTGTTTTGGCTTGTTGAGATCCTTCACTTTTCAATTACAACTTCTACAAAGAAGCTTGCTGAGAGTGTGTTTGGGATAATATTGGCTCCAGAAATCAATTTGAGATAATTCACATGTCCACAATATTGAGACTTCTGATCCCCAAAAATGCTATATTTCTAATTTATATAGATACATTAGTTTTTTTAAATTTTTTTCATTTATAGGATATGTACGTATTTTATTTTCAATGTGTTATGGGAGTTAGAATTTTTTCAGTTCCAAATATTCTTTGCAAATGTATAGGAATACAATTGATCTTTGCAACTTATCTTTATGATAAGTTGTCCCAGGCATAACTTAAGAATTTGGGGATTATTTTCACATTATAAAATTGTCTGGATATTTTTCAATAATAATTTCCAGTTTAAATCATTTTTTTTTCAGAATACACAGTGTATGAATTCAACGTTCTTTACTGTGACATAATTTACAGTTCAGCATATGTACAGAATAAAACAATTACAAATTACTCTACTGAAAGATAATGTCATAATGATGACAGCTTAAACTAGCAAGGAGAAATACAAAATATAAAATGTACTCTCCTAAAAACATAACCTCAAAATAAAAAAAAAACAAAATAGAATTAGAATGATCAAGTGTGATTTATATTTAACAGTTATATTTATATTTAATAGTTCTTACTACAAAAGTCCATGTTCTTGGCCCACCCAGACCTCCCTAAGAGCTGCGCCGCAACAAGCGATGGGCAACTGCCCCAACCTCGGTAAGAGCTGCGCCGCGCCCACTGGACCTCCGGAATAGCTGCGCTGTGACCCGCAACCCGCGACACGCAATTGACACCCACGCAGGTACTGAGCTGCCACTCACAACGCATAATCGGCACCCACTCAGGTACTGCGCCACAACCTGCACCAGCCCGGACCAGTAACAGCTGTGATGTGACCACAATTGGTGCCTGCCCAGACCTCCAGAAGAGCTGAGCCACGATCAGCTATGGGCACCCGCCCAGACTCCAGTAAGAGCTGCGCCATGACCTGACCAGCATGTGCCCAGACTTACTTACAAGCGGTGCTGCAACCTGCAATCAGCCTCTGCTCGGACCCCGGTTAGAGCTGTGCTGTGAGCAGTGACTCACGCCTGCCTGGACTTCTGTACAAGTGCACCACAACCCCGACCTTGACCCGTGCCAACCGGGCCTCCACATGACCTGACAAGGAACTCTGGGAGCCAACCCCATCATCACTCCCATACCCCACCCCCCACCTCCACACTGGCCCACTCATCTGGCAAGGTACTCTGGTAGCCATGTGCCCTCCAGAGACCTCCCTGCCTCTACACAGAGCCCTTCTCCTGGGCAGAGACTGCTGGAGCCTTGAGCCTTCTGTGCCAAAGTCACTGGGTGCCAGGCACTCCCAGAACCATGTGCACCATCCCCACCCTGTTGCTGGATCTGGGTGTGTCACACTCTGGAGCTGCTCCCACAACCAGAACTCCCTGGATGGGGTAGCCCCAGAGAAGCCACAAAGAGTCACTCCCTACAAAGATCCAGCAACAACAGAGTGATGCTGCTGGGGTCTAATCTTGGAGAGACACCTCCCCAACTCTGAAGCAATGGTGAAAAAAATCATGATAAAAAATCAATTGAAATACTCTGGCAATATGAATAATCAGAGTAGATCAGCTTACCCAAGGAACAATGGGGCAGACACAGCACAAGATCCCATGCACAAACAAATAGCTGAGATGTCTGAAATCGAATTCAGAATCTGGCTAGCAAATAAGAATGAATTAGAATTCCAAGCAGTAACCCAAAAGATGTCTCAAGAATTCAATGAATTCAAAGACCAAATGATCAAAGATTTTGACACAAGAAGTTGCAGCCCTCAAAGATCTGAGTAGAATCCCTCAGTAACAGAATGGAGCAAGCAGAAGAAAGGATTTCTGACATTGAAGACAAAGGTTTTGAACAATCCCAAACTCTCAAAGAGGAAGAGAAATGGAGGGAAAAAACAGATCACTCTCTGAGAGCTCTGGGATAATTTGAAGAAAACTAATATTCATCTTATAGGGATACCCAAAAGTGATGAAGTGGCTTCAAAAGGAACAGAGTCTCTTCTCCATGAGATTATGAAGGAGAACTTTCCAGACATGCCAAGAGATTCTGAAATTCAGAGAGCGGTTTCAGCACTCCAGCACGACTCAACCTGAATAAGACATCCCCCAGACACATCATAATCAATTTCACTAAAGTTAATATAAAGGAGAAAATTCTGAAAGCAGCCAGATGAAAGAAAACTATTATGTACAAGGGGAAGAATATTAGAATAACTGTAGATCTCTCTCCTGAAATCTTTCAAGCTAGAAGAGGATGGTCATTGACTTATAATCTCCTAAAACAATATAACTTTCAACCCAGGATCCTGTACCCAGCTAAACTGAGTTTCATCTATGATGGATAAATTAAATACTTTAATGATATTCACATGTTGAAGAAATTTGCCATAACTAAACCAGCTCTCCAGGATATTCTCTGACATATTCTCCATAAAGATCATTGTAATCCTCCACCACAAAAGTAAACACACCCAGAAAATTTTGATCAAATTCCAACTTCCACAGTCACAAAAGGATTAAAAATGTGCAATGGACTCTCAAAAGGCTTATCAACATTCTCAATTAATGTGAAAGGTTTAAATTGTCCTCTAAAGAGGCATAGATTGGCTGACTGGATACAAAAACTCAAGCCATATATTTTCTGCATACAAGAATCTCACCTTACATTAAAAGACAAATATAGACTCAAGGTGAAGGGATGGTCATCCATACTCTAGGAAAATGGAAAGCAGAAAAAAACAGGCCTTGCAATCCTATTCTCAGATGCAATAGGCTTTAAACCAACCAAAATAAGGAAGGATAAATATGGACACTTTGTATTTGTTAAAGGTAATACTCAATATGATGAGATTTCAATTATTGATATTTATGCACGCAACCAGAATGCACCTCAATTTATAAGATAAACTCTAACAGACATGAGCAACTTGATTTCCTCCAGTTCCATGGTAGTTGGAGATTTTAACACCCCTTTAGCAGAGCTGGATAAATCCTCCCAAAGTAGCTAAGCAAATTAATTTTAGATTTAAATTTAACCATTTAACATCTGGACTTAACAGACATCTACAGAACAATTCATCCCAACAAAACTGAATACACATTCTTCTCATTAGCCCATGGAACATACTCCAAAATCGACCACATCCTAGGCCACAAACCTAACCTGAGCAAATTTAAAAAAATAGAAATTAATCCTTGCACCTTCTCAGACCATCATGGAATAAAAGTTGAAGTCAATAACAACCAGATTCTGCACACTCATAAAAAACATGGAAGCTAAATAACCTTATGCTGAAGGATAGATGGGTTATAGACAAGATTAAGAAGAAAATCACCAGATTTTTGGAACAACACAACAATGAAGACATGAATTATCAGAACCTCTGGATACTGCAAAGGCAATCCTAAGAGGGAAATTCATAGCACTGCAAGCCTTCCTCAAGAAAACGGAAAGAGAGGAAGTTAATAACTTAATGGGACAGCTCAAGCAACTGGAGAAGGGAGAACATTCCAAACCCAAACCCAACAGAAGAAAAGAAATAATCAAAATCAGAACAGAATTAAATAAAATTGAAAACAAAAGAATTATACAACAGATCAATAAATCAAAAAGTTGGTTTTTTGAAAAGATCAATAAAATAGATAAACCTTTGGCCAACCTAACCAGGAAAAAAAGAGTAAAATTTCTAATTTCATCAATCAGAAACAGTAAAGATGAAATAACAACAGACCCCTCAGAAATTAAAAAAAATCCTTAACGAATATTACACAAAACTTCAGTCTAAGAAATATGAAAATCTGAAGGAAATCAACCAATACTTGGAAATACACCACCTACCAAGACTTAGCCAGAACGAAGTGGAAAGGTTGAACAGGCCTATATCCAGTTCTGAAATAGCATCAACTATACAAAATCTCCCTAAAAAAGGAAAAGCCCAGGACCAGATGGATTTATGTCAGAATTCTACCAAACATTTAACGAAGAATTAGCACCTATATTACTAAACATCTTCCAAAACATAGGAAAAGAAGGACTACTACCCAACACATTCTGCGAAGCAAACATCACCTTGATTACTAAACCAGGGAAAGACCCAACAAGAAAAGAAAACTATAAACCAATCTCACTAATGAATAGTGATGCGAAAATACTCAAAAAGAGCCTAACAAACAAAATCCAACAACGCATCAAAAAAATTATACGCCATGACCAAGTGGAATTTATGCCAGGGTCTCAAGGCTGGTTCAATATATGTAAATCTATAAATGTAATTCAGCACATAAACAAACTAAAAAATAAAACCATATGATTCTCTCAATTGATGCAGAAAAAAGCTTCTGACAATATCCAGCATCCCTTCATGATCAGAACACTTAAGAAAATTGGTATAGAAGGGACATTTCTTAAAAAATAGAGGCCATCTACAGCAAACCCACAGCCAATATCATATTGAATGGAGTTAAATTGAAATCATTTCCACTTAGATCAGGAACCAGGCAAGGTTGCTCATTGTCTCCACTGCTCTTTAACATTGTAATGGAAGTTTTAGCCATTACAATTAGGGAAGAAAAGGCGATCAAGGGTATACACATAGGGTCAGAAGAGATCAAACTTTCTCTCTTCGCAGATGGCATGATCTGGAAAACACTAGGGATTCTACTACAAAACTTTTAGAAGTGATCAAAGAATACAGCAGTGTCTCAGGGTATAAAATCAACACCCATAAATCGGTAGCCCTTATATATACCAACAATAGCCAAGCCAAAAAAAAACCTCAAGGACTCTATTCCTTTCACAGTAGTGCTAAAGAAGTTGAAATATTTGGAAGTTTATCTAACAAAGGACGTGAAAGATCTCTACAAACAGAACTATGAAACTCTAAGAAAAGAAATAGCTGAAAATGTTAACAAATGGAAAAACATACCATGCTCATGGCTGGGGAGAATCAACCTCATTAAAATGTCCATGCTACTCCAAGCAATATATAATTTTAATGCAATCCCTATTAAAGCTCCACTGTCATACTTTAAAGATCTTGAAAAAATAATACTTCGTTTTATATGGAATCAGAAAATAACCTCAAATAGCCAAAACATTACTCAGAAATAAAAACAAAGCAGGAGGAATCACGCTACCAGACCTCAGATCATGCTACAAATCGATAGTGATCAAAACAGCATGGTACTGTCACTAAAGCAGAGAAGTAGATGTCTGGAACAGAATAGAGAACCAACAGATGAATCCAGTTACTTACCGTTATCTGATCTTTGACAAGCCAATTAAAAATATTCAGTGGGGGAAAGATTCCCTATTTAAAAAATGGTGTGGGGTGAACTGGCTGGCGACCTGTAGAAGACTGAAACTGGATAACACCTTTCACTATTAACTAAGATAGACTCACATTGGATAAAAGATTTAAACTTAAGACATGAAAATATAAAAATACTTGAAGAAAGTGAAGGGAAAACTCTTGAAGGAATCGGCCTGGGTGAATATTTTATGAGGAAGACTCCCCAGGCATTTGAAGTGGTATCAAAAATATATTACTGGGACATAATCAAAAAAAAAAAAAAGCTCCTGCACAGCCAAGAACATAGTAAGTAAAGCAAGCAGACAGCCCTCAGAATGGGAAAAGATATTTTCAGGTTATACCTCTGACAAAGGTTTAATAACCAGAATCCACAGAGAAATCAAACATATTAGCAAGAAAAGAGCAAGTGATCCCATCTCAGGGTGGGCAAAGGATTTGAAGAGAAACTTCTCTAAAGAAGACAGATGCATTATCTACAAACACATGAAAAAAGAATCATCATCCTCAATCATCAGAGAAATGCGAATCAAAACTACTTTGAGATATCACCTAACCCCAGTAAGACTAGCCCACATAACAAAATCCCAAAACCAGAGATGTTGGCATGGATGTTGAGAAAAGGGCACACTTCTACACTGCTGGTGGGAATGAACACTAATACGTTCCTTTTGGAAAAATGTTTGGAAAATACTTAGAGATCTAAAAATAGACCTACCATTAGATCTTATAATTCCTTTACTAGGTATATATCCAGAAGATCAGACAAAAAATGTGGAGCACTTTGGGCAGGAGATTTCCCATAGAGAAATTGAGCGCAAAGACCAAGTGTCAGTTTCCTCAAGTCCACAGTGGCTGGTGGTGTTGGTGTTCACCATTAAAATAGGCAGAGACAAGATGGCTGACTGAAGCCAGCTGTCCACAGAGGCTCCCATCCAGAAGGAGAGTTAAAGGACAGAAATTTAGCAAGTTACCTAGTAGATTTGAGCTGCACCAAGAGAGAAGGTTAAAGAATGCACATCAACTCCGCTGATGTGAGCTGCGACTCCAAGGATACAAACAAAAGGTACAAAATCCATCACCAAGTGGACGGGAGTCCCCTCACCCATGAGTGCCCCACAAAGAAATGATCAGAGTTCAAAGGTCCTCCCACTACACTCCATGGGAGAGACCCTCTAAAATCTGGACCTACCTCCCCTACTAGGGTGCCACGGTGTTCTCCTACCAGGCATAAAACTGTATATATTCTCTACCTGCAAACCTGAGCTCCCAGCACTCCCCTCCACTCTTACCCTGAGGTCTGGAGTCCTGTCCCCGAGGAGTCCAGACAAGAGTCCACCACACCAAACAAGGCCCCAGTTTCTCAGGCCATAGCACTGTACAGATCCTTGACAAAGCTCCAGGGGAAAAAATCAAATGGTATAAAACAATCATGGGGCGGAATCAGTGGAAAAACTCTGGTAACATGAATAACCAGAATAGATCAACCCCCACAAGGAAAGATATGACAGATGTAACTGAAGATTCCATTAATAAACAACTGGGCGAGATGTCAGAAATCGAATTCACAATTTGGATTGCAAACAAGATTAATAAAGTGGAGGAAAATTTGGAATTAGAAATTCGAGCAGCAGTTCAAAAGTCAGAATTAGAAATTCAAGGAGAAATTCAAAAGTTGTCTCAAGAATTTAACGAATTTAAAGACAAAACCACCAAAGATTTTGACGTAGTGAAGCAAGAATTTGTAGCCCTCAAAGATCTGAAAAATATAGTAGAATCCCTCAGTAACAGAGTGTAGCAAGCAGAAGAAAGGATTTCTGACATTGAAGACAAAGCCTTTGAACTCTCTAAAACTCTCAAAGAGGAAGAGAAATGGAGAGCAAAATCGAATCATTCTCTCAGAGAGCTCTGGGAGAATTCGAAGAAGACTAATATCTGCTGCATTGGAATTCTTGAAACTGATGAAGTGGCCTCACTAGACATAGAGGCCCTTCTCCATGAAATTATGAAAGAAAATTATCCAGACATGCCATGAGATTCTGAAATTCAGATAGCAGGCAGTTTCAGAACCCCAGCACGACTCAATCCCAATAAGACATCCCGCAGGCATATCATAATTAACTTCACTAAAGTTAATATGATGGAGAAAATTCTCAAAGCAGCCAGACATAAGAAAGCCATTACTTACAATGGGAAGAATATTAGAATGACTGCAGATCTCTCTGCTGAAGCTTTTCAAGCCAGAAGAGGGTGGTCATCGACTTTTAGTCTCCTAAAGGAAAATAACTTTCAACCCAAGATCCTATAGCCAGCTAAACTGAGTTTCATTTATGATGGAGAAATGAAATACTTTAATGCCATTCATATGCTGAAGAAATTTGCCATAACCAAACCAGTTCTTCAGGATATTCTCAGACCTATCTTCCATAATGACCAGACTAATCCTCTACCACAAAAGCAAACTCACTCAGAAACTTTTGATCAAACTTCAACCTCCACACTGGTGAAAGGATTAAAAATGTCCACTGGACTTTTGAAAAACTCGATACACAAATTTTTACCAGACTTATCAATATTTTCCATTAATGTGAATGGCTTAAACTGTCCTCTAAAGAGGCATAGGTCAGATGACTGAATATGAAAAACTCAGGCCAGATATTTGTTGCATACAAGAGTCACATCTTACCTTAAAAGGCAAATATAGACTCAGGGTGAAAGGATGGTTATCCATATTTCAGGCAAATGATAATCAGAAAAAAGCAGGTTTGCAATTTTATTTGCAGATACAATAGGCTTTAAATCAACACAAGTAAGGAAGGATAAGAATGGTCACTTGTTAAGGGTAATACTCAATATGATGAGATCTCAATTATTAGTATCTATGCACCCAACCAGAATGCACCTCAATTTATAAGAGAAACTCTAACAGACATGAGCAACTTGATTTCCTCCAGCTCCATAATAGTCGGAGATTTCAACACTCCTTTGGCAATGTTGGATTGATCCTCCAATAAGAAGCTGAGCAAAGAAATTTTAGATTTAAACCTAACCATCCAACATTTGGATTTAGCAGACATCTACAGAACATTTCATCCCAACAAAACTGAATACACACACTTCTCATTAGCCCATGGAACATACTCCAAAATCGATCACATCTTAGGTCGCAAGTCTAACCACAGTAAATTTAAAAGAATAGAAATTATTCCTTGCATCTTCTCAGACCACCATGAGCTGAGTAACAACAGGAATCTGCATACTCATACAAAAACATGGAAGTTAAACAACCTTGTGCTGAATGATAGCTGGGTCAGAGGTGAGATTAAGAAGGAAATTTCCAAATTTTTGGAACAAAATGACAATGAAGACATAAATTATCAGAACCTTTGGGATACCGCTAAGGCAGTCCTAAGAGGGAAATTTATAGCACTACAAGCTTTCCTCAAGAAAACGGAAAGAGAGGAAGTTAACAACTTAATGGGACATCTCAAGCAACTGGGAAAGGAAGAACATTCCAACCCCAAATCTAGTAGAAGTAAAGAAATAACCAAAATATATACCCAGAAGACCAAAAATCACAATATAACAAAGACATCTTTACCAGAATGTTTATTTCAGCCCAATTCATATTGGTCAGTCATGGAAGAAGTCCAAGTGCCCATCGACCCACGAATGGGCTAGCAAATTGTGGTACATGTATACCATGGAATATTATGCAGCCTTAAAGAAAGTTGGAGACTTTACCTCTTTCATGTTTACATGGATGGAGCTGGAACATAGTCTTCTTAGCAATGTATCTCAAGAATGGAAGAAAAAGTATCCAATGTACTCAGCCCTGCTATGAAGCTAATTTATAACTTTCATATGAAGGCCATAACCCAACTATAGCACAAGACTGTGGGGAAAGGGCCAAGGAAGGGGAAGGGAGGGTAGGGGTGAGAAAGGGTGAGGGGTGAGGCCACACCTACTGTGCATCTTAGAATGGGTACAGGCGAAACCTACTAAATGCAGAATACAAATGTCTACATACAATAACTAAGAAAATGCCATGAAGACTATGTTGAACAGTTTGATGAGACTATTTCAGATTGTATATGAAACCAGCACATTGTACCCCTTGATTGCACAAATGTACACAGCTATGATTTAACAATATAAAAAAAACAAAAAACGAAAAGTCCATGTTCTTAAATCCTATGCTAAACTGAATTATATCTTTTCTGATCTCTATATAAACCACTTTAAAAGGACGTATCAGTCTAATTAGGCTTTTAGTTATATGTAACAATCAGGATATTAGTCTCATCCCTTTTGGACATGGACAAAGGCACATTTCTTTTAAGATGAAGAGTATTTGTATTTCTTATTCTTCCTTTCTCTTTATAAATTTTTCATTGAATGTTCTTAAAACAAGTGCCCTAACACATGGTATAGCACATTTACGGTTCAATACATGGTATATGATTTCCTGCTCTCCATCTTTTCAAAAGCATCAAGTAAATACCTAAACAACAATGAAGAAATTCAATCCAGAGTGCAGACATTTCCTTTGAAGTCCTACAATTTAAATATACAGAGAAGGCAGGTATTCTCAAGAGGAATCAGAAGCTTCTTCACTAAGAATTCCCCTGAGGCTCAATGATGCCTTGACAGAAACACATATTCTATACTACGTTCTCTTGGGATTAGTTTATTCAGACTCAAGTTATTAGAGAGAATGGCTGAGCAACTTGCTTTTAGCTATAGTTATATTGAGAACATAAGAGATGTATTTACTCATTATGAACAAAAAACTCCTACAAAATACTAAGTTCTTGATTATAAAATGCTTGAGGAATAGCATAGATTAAAAAAAGGAATTATTTTTGAAGCTGCTTGAAAAATGCACTGCTGGGACCTGATCAAACTAAAAAGCTTCTGCACTGCCAAGAACAAAGTAAGTAAAGCAAGCAGACAGCACTCAGAATGGGAGAAAATATTTGCAGGTTATGTCTCCGACAAAGGTTTAATAACCAGAATTCACAGAGAACTTAAACATATAAGCAAGAGAAGAACAAGTGATCCCATTGCAGTCTGGGTAAGGGACTTGAAGAGAAACTTCTCTGAAGAAGACAGGCACACGGTCTACAGACATATGAAGAAATGCTCATCATCTTTAATCATCAGAGAAATGTGGGCGGTGCCTGTGGCTCAGTGAGTAGGGCGCCGGCCCCATATGCCGAGGGTGGCGGGTTCAAACCCAGCCCCGGCCAAACTGCAACAAAAAAAAAAATAGCCGGGCGTTGTGGCGGGCGCCTGTAGTCCCAGCTGCTCGGGAGGCTGAGGCAAGAGAATCGCGTAAGCCCAAGAGTTAGAGGTTGCTGTGAGCCGTGTGACGCCACGGCACTCTACCCAAGGGCGGTACAGTGAGACTCTGTCTCTACAAAAAAAAAAAAAAATCATCAGAGAAATGCAAATCAAAACTACTTTGAGATATCATCTAACTCCAGTAAGATTAGCCCATATCACAAAATCCCAAAACCAGATATGTTGGCATGGATGTGGAGAAAAGGGAACACTTCTACACTGCTGGTGGGAAGGCAAATTAATACTTTCCTTTTGGAAAGATGTTTGGAGAACACTTAGAGATCTAAAAATAGATCTGCCATTCAATCCTATAATTCCTCTATTAGGTATATACCCAGAAGACCAAAAATCACATCATAACAAAGATATTTGTACCAGAATGTTTATTGCAGCCCAATTCATAATTGCTAAGTCCTGGAAAAAGCCCAAGTGCTCATCGATCCATGAATGGATCAATAAATTGTGGTATATGTATACCATGGAATATTATGCAACCTTAAAGAAAGATGGAGACTTTACCTCTTTCATGTTCGCATGGATGGAGCTGGAACATATTCTTCTTAGCAAAGTATCTCAAGAATGGAAGAAAAAATATCCAATGTACTCAGCCCTACTATGAAACTAATTTATAGCTTTTATATGAAAGCTATAACACAGTTATAACCTAAGAATACAGGGAAGAGGGAAGGAGGGGGGAGGATGGGTGGAGGGAGGGTGATTGGTGGGATTACACCTTCAGTGCATCTTACAAGGGTACATGTGAAACTTAGTAAATGTAGAATATAAATGTCTTAACACAATAACTAAGAAAATGCTAGGAAGGCTATGTTAACCAGTGTGATGAAAAATGTGTCAAATAGTCTATAAAACCATTGTATGGTGCCCCATGATTGCATTAATGTACACAGCTGTGATTTAATAATAATAAATAAATAAAATATAAAATGTAAAATCAGACCCTTTTACAATAATCAAATATATTTCTCACTTTTAAGACTAATAGGAATTCTAATCTACGTTTATAAAAGAAGTGAAACATTTAATTTCCCACAGTAGTAGATGGCATACAAAATTTACTAATCTGTACCTTTCTAATGTACACTTAGAAGTCATTGATTTAAATAACTGATGTAAAGGCAATGTAGAAATTACCTTTCTTTTCATATTTCATTTATATACAACATTACCATTTTATTTAAAAGCATTTCTAATTAAAATATAAATTCTAAAAAAAAAAGAAAAGGAATTAACTAGCACATTAACTAAAATCTGCCTTGAAGCAGTGGTTTAAATGAACATTTAATAAACACTATCTTTTGCCAGTAACAACTCATTGATTTTGTTTTTGAAAGAGACCAAGTATTTATTTTAGAAGGATTAAAACTGAAACAACAAATAAGGAACCTCTTTTTGCTCATTTTAAGTTATTATGGAGATTATGTTACAAAAATCATATTGAAAATAAAAATAGTGTTAAAAAATCAACCACACTGCCTTGTCCTTTTATGGAAAATAATTGCATTTTATAACTTCTTCATAATTTCAAAACTTAAAGAACAAAGCAAAGGTATTTATTTATCTTCCTCAACTATTTCCCCCACGTGTCGAGCAAATTAAATTATATTGAACACTTAGCTAAAATATACATAGCCAGATCCCATGCTAGGCAGAATTACTGATGAAATTCATGTAATTTTCAAACTATGAATTAGGTATCATTATCCCCACTTAGCAGAGTAAGACTGAAGCACAGAGGTATAAAAGAGTTCCCCATAAATCTCAAAGTTACTGAGTGATGAAGTCAGAATTCAATTTAGGTTTTACTAACTTTCTAAATGTTGCTTGCACCAATTGCTGCGTTGCTAATTTCTGCTGAGCATAAAAGCACAGGAAATTAGGACTTGAGTTACTTAGAGGTCAGAGATTGATATTCAGCCATGCTGAGATATTTCCCAGGTACCTCTCGAGTTTCACTCAAGGCATAATGAAGTTTCCAAATGGACAGATTAGTGTGATAATTCCTTATTCTAGTAATTGCCCATCTTAAAGTATCTTTTAAGGTTGATCGACATATTATCAAATTGTTATTATTATTTCTATTTAAGTAAAAGTGATGAATTGCTCCATGGACAGTCCAAAGTCTCCATGGCAGACTTTAAAGTCAAATTATTCAAGTTTCTCTCAGCCATGTATTCTGCAAAGTTGGGCATGCTTGTTATTTCTCAATGCCTCAGTTTCTGACCTGCAAATTAAATCAGTATTAGAATAATCTCTACCGTACTGTGTTATTGTAGGAGTTTAAAAAATGTATAAAGGAAAAGCTCTCAGAACAGCATCTTACACATAGTGAGCCATTATTTGTTCCCATTATTATAAGTATAATCAGAATAAAATATAATTTAAGCAAACAATTTTATTCATATCTTTCTGTCTCCACAATATGTAAGAAAAATTCTATGGACAGTGTTTATATTCAATCCCAGTTATAAAGTTTAAATGACAAAAATCTACCCTAAATTTTCATAATTGAAAATCTATTCTATTGTCAGAAATGTTTGGAAAACAATCTGTTATTTATAATTCTTTTGGCATTACAGTAATTCTTAACATTTTATCTAGTGCATAGAAATTATTCATTATTTACACATTGTTACTAAATGAGCTAATTGACCATGGCTTATAATTAAATCTGAGGTGCCTATTAAATTATTCATGGTGTAAATAAATTAATGTTTAGAGATTTTGCTTTTATTTTTGGAATGTTTGATTAGTATTTCTTTACTTTCTTATTTACCCATTTTTACTTCTAAAGTGCCATAATTTTTCACAAATTGACACTGTGAACCCATAAAAATTGGTCTGACTAATTTGCATTTACCCTACTTTGTCTTGAGAATGTTTTGAATAGTTGTATGGTATTTGATCACATCTGATAGTCCGATGTAACAATTGTATATCTTCAAAGTGTGATTTCAACATAATGGACCCAACTCTCTAAAAATTAGTCAAACGTTAGTATCACAATCAATTTTATGTATCAAAAATGACTTTTTATGAGATTGTAAATATTTCTATGAAGCTCTGAGCAAATTCCTATGACCATTGTGAGTTGTAATGGGACTAGTGTAGTACAGTGTACATAATGGACAGTGATGGGCACAGAAAATGGCTTCAAATACTTATTAATCTCTTATGTCATCATAAAGACACCCAAATGTACACAAACACACCATGTCCTCTCTTGGCACTGCAGACAAATTACATAGAAGAGCTGGTATCACAAAGTATTCTATTCAATCCCTGAAATAATTATTGATCTCTTTTTTATTTCAAAATATTAAGGGAGTGAAATGTTTTGGTTAATGCGCATCTTTTGTAACGATTGTGTCATCACCCAAATAGTGTCCATTGTGCCCATTAGGCAGGTGTGTTCTGGAAAAGTTGGCACTATACATTTTCATATTTTTTGTCTGAGCCCCAATTTTGTCCAGTCACTGTAAAAATACCTCACTTTTAAATAAATAGCCCATCTCAGGAATAAAATAAATATATCTGGTGGATCACAAACGAATGGAAAATCTCAGTGGTTAGTGGGAGGAGTGTCTGAAGACACCTGGCAGTGGCTCTAAGGGCAGATACAGATAATTGGAAGTTCAGTTGTGATGGGCTGTTACACTATTAATGTTGGAAAACTGGATCTAGGCTTAATAAATGGATTGGGAATAAAGTTCCTTCATCCTTTAATAGAGACAAAGAATAAATATGAATGAGAATATATAGTCTGTTGCTGAGTGGTGTAGTCCATAGAGGTCTAGTCAGTTTATAACGTCATTCAAGTTATCCATAGAAACAGTGTTACCATATTTTTTCTCCCATTGCTTCTTTAAATCTTTTTCTTGGATGCTTTCTTTTTCTCATTTTCTCTGCTTCTTCCAGTACTTGTTTTTGGCGTTCATGGCATCCAACATTTTTCTGAGGCCCAACATGTTTTTTTCTTTCTTTCTTTCTTTTTTCCATTCCTTGGAGTACATAATGCCTATCAATCTTATTCATGCTTACTAAGTCCTTCTCCTGCTTGTTCAAATTTACCACCCTATTGAATATCTCATGCTATTCTAGGCATATAACAGTTATTTGGTTAATAGCTGCTCTTTGATATCTGTATATCTTGAATAGATAATACTTGGAGAATAATAGTTAGCATCCACTTCTAGGCTTACCTCATTAATTCCTGCTATAGAGACTTGACTGTCATCTGCTCTGAACAGCTTTTTAAAATTTAATTTGAAAAATGTAGCTATTACCTGTTTTCACACGATTAAAGTAGAAATAAAACAAAATATCACATGTGAGAGTGCTTTTAAAATATCATTTTGATACTTGTGTACATGGTATAATATCAAGTATTCAGATACAATACATTCAGTTCAATTCTTTACACCTTATTAAATATTTATATGGCCCCTGGATGACTTCTTTAAAATTACATGAGCATAATTGCCAAAACGAGCTCTGATGGAGGAGTCTTCCCATATGTCTAGATGGCATTTTAAGAAATATATACGTAAAGTAAATGTAATTCTGAGGAGTGGGGTCACCATACAGATTATTCTAGAAAAAAGTATAGGGAGCATTCTGGAACTGAGAAAACTGAGTTTGAAAAATAAACGTAGTTTTTTGTTTTTTTTTTTCAGAAGGCAGAATTTTGGTTTTGTGACTTGAAACATTATACATTTCACATGAGACTTTTCTAATGATTAACTTCACAGTGACAAAAAGCTACTGGATATTGTGTTGCTAGTGGTATTAAAATAGAGGCACACTGGCCTCTTCTCAAGAATGCTATTAATTCTGAAATACCGATGTTTTATGAAATCTAAACATTTGTGTCCATTGGCACATTGTGTTTAATAACAATTTGACAAAGAGATTTAGGCTAAATGAGTGCTATGTTTTCAATGTATGCCCTTCAAACTTCAGGTGTTGCTGGTGCGAGGGTGTTAAGAGAGGGGGCCTTTAGTGGGCAATTAGGGCATGGAGGCTCTTCGCAGAGAGTGGGAGTGGGTCTTTGTAAGAAGAGGCTCAGTCAGCATGCCCTCTGCTACCTTGCTCTACCTCTCTCCCCCAGGTGAGGACACAACACCCCTTCCCTCTGGAGGATATAACAAGAAGGTTCTCACTTGGCAACAAATGCTCCTGCCTTGATTTTGGACATCCTAGTTTTCAGAAAACTGAGAAAATAAATACCTGTTTTTATAAATTCCCCAATCTCAAGTATTTTGTTACAGCAGCACAATAAACTTAGACAATAAGTGACTTTCAAACCAGGTTCAGGAAAATAAAACTTTTATACACTTGATGAAGAGGCCCACGTTGAGAACAGTAATTGGATCTGACCCTTTGGAATACCACGTTTTATTTTACTCAGTGTAAAATTTTTAACTTCTGTTCTTTTCTTAATATTGGACAGTAAGATAAAACTCTATAGGAACATAAAAAGAAAAAAAGAAATATACCATTAAAAAACACTTGTGAAAAGTGTAATCTGTAAGTGTAATCTGTTGATTTAGGCAAACATTCATGTCAGGTCCCTTCGTGGTCGCCACTTGTCGGGTCCTCTCTGGGGTGCCACTTGTTGGGCTGGGGACTGGCCAGGTCTCTGGCCCAGGCTTCTCTGCTGTCCAGACACGGACCTCTGTGCTATCTTGCTTGGGAACAATTACCCTTAGGGGCCTGAGAGCCTTTTGCCTTAGCAGAAGGGAGAGAGAGAGACAGTATTTGAGGGAGAGAAGAAGTCTTATTAGAAGAGTACATCTCAGCTGTCTTTCGTAGAGAGACGCCGTGCAGATATTCTGTAGGCAGGAGAAGCCAAGAGTCAGAGTGAGCGCTCCCGACTGCTTTCTCCTGCAGCTTCTTATGGACATGATCTTGTGGCTTCTTAAACCACAGGTGTAGAGACTGCCAATCACTGCTGTTCTCTTGCACTCTCACGTTAGGAGAGCAGAAACCCTTCCCCATGCCCTTATCACCAAGGTGTTATATTACCGAGATGTTACCAGTGTTTCCTAAGATTACGGAGTGTTCTGAGCCCAGCTCTCGCTTCTCCTTCCCATGAGCTACAATGGTGGTCTGCTACACATTCAAGTGCTTTGTATCATTTTAGATGTATTTTTCAATGATGATTTAAATTAGAAACCAGATAATGAGGAGCAAAGGATCTCTACCTTAGTTCTTCTACACTTTCAGGAATTTTTCAATTTTCTCAAAGTTTTGCCCGTTTCATTTCCAACCTTAATCAGTATTTAGTTCTTGGAGTTCTTTTTGCAGCCTCTCAAGAGTAGAATCTCCCCGGAAGAAATGGCTTTTCTCTAAAGAGGATGTCTGGGGTATTGTTGTTGTAAAAAGACCTATTCTGAGCCCTTCATCAGACAAAGAGAAGAGATTTTAACCCAACTTCACCTTTTCTAGCAAAAGGACAAAAATGCCAGATGAAATGCCCATTTATCCTGTTATTCTTCTCCCCGGTTCTTTCTAGACCGACAGCTGCATGGCACGAAATAAGCGGTGCTTCTGGCCAGCTGGAAATATCAAGGCCGTAAAGAAACAGCACACACCATACTCATGTCCTCTAAAACAGGACCAATTTTATTACTATTGATTTATAATGGAAATGACAACTGCATATATTTCTTCATGCATGTTCCAAATCAAACACGAAACATAAACTTCCCCCAAACAAATCAGGACTCTACCAATTCGTTCTCAAATTGAATAATTTACTTACTTTAAGAACTTGAAAAATATTCCTGATGTACTTAGACTCTCCCCTCTCTCTCTGTCTTTTTTCCTCTCACAGACACATATATACACAGTTGTACAAAAACAAATTATCAAATTAACTACCACAGCTTAGATTCCGTTATGCTATCATCTCAGTCATACAAATTTTACATCTGAAATTATTTTCCATGAGGCAAAATTCAAATATTTCAAGATATTTCTGGGACTTTAAAATATTTTCGAGTACTTTGTCCCATGTCAGTTTTTCATATAATAGTACAGGGTTGTATTTCTTTTCTTTCTTTTTTCTTTTGTAATCTTATGAATAGAAAGATCATTTTGCCTAGAATGTTCCTTTTCATCAAATAAGTGGAAATATGTGTGTGTACGCATATTTATACACAGTTCCATGGAGCACACAAATGTATCAATTAACCTTTCTTTGAAGAGCTCTTTTTTTTTTCTAAAGAGGTTAGAAAGGTATAAATGTGTATGGAGCTCTACCTCAGTAGCATGTGCTTCTTGACATTTAATATCTCAGAGATGCTCCAATACATTTTAGAAATGAGAACTTTGAGACTCGATATAATAATTAATAAAGTCACATCATGAGCATATGACCCAGCTGGGACTCAACTGGTATCTTCTCTGTCCCATTTTCCTACTTCACTACCTTTAACATTAACCAAGAGATTATGAAGATGAACCTACAGATCATTCCTCAGGAGTCAGTGAAATGTCATAACAAAGCATCTTGTTCCACCAATTAGTAGTTAGATGAACGTGGTAGAGTGAAATTATCTGTGCCTCGCCCTTCCCATCTGTGAAATGGGGATAAATACCAGTCATTGTGTGATATGGCTCATAAGAGTAAATGATTTAAGTGCCTGTGGCTCAAAGGAGTAAGGGGCCCACCCCATATACTGGAGGTGATGGTTTCAAACCCAGCCCTGGCCAAAAACTGCCAAAAAAAAAAATAAATAAAGAATAAATGATTTAATCCATGGAAAGTATTTGGAACATAGATGCTTCATGGTTGGAACATGGTCCCAGTACATTCTAATAATCATTATTGTTTCCCTAACTCTGTTATCTTGGTTCTTTTATCTCTTCCTCTATGACTTCGTGGCTGGTATTTTCTTTTTTCCTGGAAATTATGATATTTCTCCTTTCTTTAGATTACTTTTTTTCTAGTGCTTCCATAAAAAGAGAATGCAAATATATTAACAATAAGGTTAAAATGAGCCAGTGGAATTGAGTATATTAGCTTATTTTCCTGTCACTAAAGACTTAATTCTTCTGCAAGACAAAGCATAGCTGATGTGGCAGCTCTCAGGGTACTGGTCTGCAGACCGGGCCTGACCATGAAAAATTCAGATGCAGGCTCTTGATTCATTTGTACAGGATTTTGCTCTTTATTTCCTGGTGGCATCATCATAAAACACATAAAACAGGGTTTCAAAACCAGATTCTCTTCTATCGTTTCTGTCATATATATATATATATACATATATTTTTTTTTTTTTTTTGTAGAGACAGAGTCTCACTGTACTGCCCTCGGGTAGAGTGCCATGACATCACACGGCTCACAGCGACCTCTAACTCCTGGGCTTACGCGATTCTCTTGCCTCAGCCTCCCAAGCAGCTGGGACTACAGGCGCCCGCCACAACGCCCGGCTATTTTTTGGTTGCAGTTTGGCTGGGCCTGGGTTTGAACCCGCCACCCTCGGCATATGGGGCCAGTGCCCTACTCACTGAGCCACGGGCGCCGCCCTCTGTCATATATTTATAGTTTCTCTTTATGGCCTAACTCTTACTCCCAAGTTAGAGACCTGTGTGTTTACCCCTCCAGTAGATATTATTTGGCTCTCCAAGAGGCTACTTGAACTCAGTATGATCTAAGTGAATTTCTTTTCCTTTCCTGAAAGTGCTTCTGCCCATGGTGTAAACTTCATCTCCATTAGCATATTTGCCATATGTCACAGAAAATTTGGAGTCATTCTTGATTCTTCTGTAGTATTCAAATTTAAAAAAATAGTGGAACATCCAGCGGCGCCTGTGGCTCAAGATAGTAGGGCCCTGGCCCCATATGCCAGAGGTGGCGGGTTCAAACCCAGCCCTGGCCAAAAACTGCAAAAAAAAAAAAAAAAAAAATAGTTGAACATCATTACAGCCTTCCAATCAGTTTCCCTAACTCTGGTCTCTCATTCTCAAATTCTAGGCAGCTGTAGGGATAATATTACTTCATATAAATATGGCCGTGCCTCCTAAACAGCTGCCCCTTCCAATAACTGTCATTTCTAAATGGGCTTCAATGGAAATCCTTTAGAAAAATACCAAACTTCTTAACATGGCACATAAAGCTCGTCACAACCTGAATTCTGCTTTCTGTCTTCATTTATTTCTCTCTTCTGCCTCTTCATCCCCAAAGCGTGCCTGATATTCCGGCATTTAGAGCGACTGAAGTTTCTGAAGCACGCCATGCACCTTCAGCCTCAGGAGCAGTTTCCTTTGGCTAAAATGTGTGCCTTCCATTTCTCTTGATGTTTATTTTCTTTTGATCATTTAGGTCTTGATCAATACCACTCCACTGTGAAGTCTCTTGACAGTTAATCCGTGAATACACGGTTGCCTCAATTTCCTGACTTTTAGTTAGAAATAATAGTAATACTAACTACAAAGGGTTGTTGGAGGGATGAAAAGAAGTATGACAACTAGTTTTATGTGTCAACTTGGCTGGGACATGGTGCCCAGTTGCTTAGTCAAATACTGGTCTAAATGTTATCACGATGATGTTTTGTATATGTGAATAATATCTCTCAGTACAAAATGAGTAAAGTAGATTAGCTTCATCATGTGGGTGGGCCTCCTCCAATCAATGGAAATCATAATAGAAATTTTTTTGAGGTCCCAAAAGAGAATAGAACTCTGCCATGAGACTCCCTCCAGGGTCAACTACAATAACAACTCCTGCCCAAATTCCTAGTATGCTGGCAGCCCTACAAATTGCAAACTTACCAGCCCCCAACATTGCATAAGCCAAGTCCTTGAAATCTCTCTCTCTCCTGTCTCTACACAGACACATGTATGCACACACGTGTATGCATATGTGTGTGTGTGCGTATATATATATGCTGCTTACCTTGTAGAAAGACATCATCAATATTGTCTAGTCATCCACTTATCATTATGTTCTGAGTAGATAGAAAATACAACCTAGAGTGTGAGCCCTGTGGGATTTGAAAATATTTGAAGGATCATGGATACGTACCCCAACGTTGGACTTTTTATACAGTAATAGAGAGCTAGGAAGGCTAACTGAGCAGAAAAAGGCCATTTCAGCCCTTTATTCTGATTTAACCAAAAAGCTGCCATGTTTTGATCACTTTTTATACTGGGTGCTCGTATCAGTTTATTTAGGTAATATCTAACTATGTGCTATGACTAAAGTACTTGCTATGGGACCTATTTTAGACATTTTAAGAACTAAGTATGTGTCATATCCTGTACTAAAAAGGGTCAAAAGATGTGAATGTTCCAATTACTTTGGTATTTTTTATGGTACTTTTCAATTCTCACACTAAGAAAAAAATTGTCCCCACTGGGGAACCATCTTAATTAAAATCTCTGGCTATTAGGTATTGATAAATGTATCTAAATTTTTATTTCACAAGTGATTCTAACACACTGCCCTGGATAAAAATACTAGTTGTATTATTCCATGTTGCTTGTTTTTCTCAGCCACTGGGGAGAAGGAGTTAAAACAGGTGACCTCTGATTCATTCTCTTCCTTTAGGGTTTAGGAGTCCTTCCCTGGAGATGTGACTAAAAAGAGCAGGTGGTGATCTGGTCTACTATCCTTGCCTACTGACCTCTGGGTAAATAGAAAAATAAAAGTGGTTTGAAGGAAAAGGCTTTATGCAGTAAATGTTTTCAGCAGGGTTTTCCCTGGCTGAAATGAAAAAAAAAAAAAAAAAGTTCAGCAGAGATGAAGTGCAGCTCCCTGGAGAAAGTTGCAGAAGTGATACAGCTCTCTTGAGTATAAAATGGAAATGTTTCATAATGTAAATACCTCTCACTATGTTAAGTAATAATCTGTACATATTCTCCTGGAGGTTCTCTTACTCTGGAGTGGAGAGTGTAAGTCTGACACAGGGAGGCACATCAAGGAGGCTTCCCCGAGTTCCCAGACACCTGTCCTCCCCGTCTGCGCCTCGTCTTGTGGGTATCCCTTGGATTCCAATCTGAACATAATTATTTGGTGGTTGCACAATCTATGGCAAATACTTCTCTTAGTCTCCTTCTCTACCAAGTGAAGATAACATTATGGGATCACTTGAGTCACTTTTGATTCAGTTTGTAACACCACATTAATAATGATGATTCGGCATTTTTTAAAGGATCCGTGAATTCACAATGTTTCTTGGTATGTTCGCCCGTGGGGTTTGCATCATGCTATTACTAACACGGTGATAGTCTCCACACAACAGATAAAAAAAGACATGTGACTTTGGAGCCACCCAGTTCCCATTTCTGGAAATCGGAAACTGTATTGCATACATTTTCATGGAGATTAAAATCAAGTATATACATTACCTCGTTTTGCTTTTGCACTTAATAAAGGAGTAATTTTAAATCAAAAGTAATTTTTACTGTTTGTATCTGCCTTGCCTCATTGAAATTCCCCTGACCTGACTGGATGACAATGTAGTTAGGGTACATTTATTAGTTTTAATTCTAAAATTAGGAGGAGATTAGACTAAAATGAGGAAATTGCTAAAATAGTACTTTCAAGAAGACTATGAAATAGTAAAATGAATTAAGCTTACATTAAATAGTATTTGTAATTCTAGAAATTTTTCATTTAATTTTTATTCATTTTCCTGTAATTCTCTTCTTCTGCTTGTTAGTCTCTTACGTTACAAAAACAACTTGTTCACATTTATTTTATTAACATCCTAGCTCTTGTCTCTGTATTTATATTTCTAGGAATTTCTACTTGCCTAATTTTGCAGAAAGTAAGAACCAATAATTCATAGCAAATATAAACACATGCAAAGAATTCCATCTAGGCTGGGAATGGTGGCTCATACCAGCAATCCTACACCCTGGGAGACTGAGGTACCCTGTTTCCCCAAAAATAAGACATCCTCCAAAAATAAGACCTACTTACAGGAAAGATAAGACGTTCCCTAAAAATAAGACCTACTGCATCTTTGGGAGCACATCTTAAAATAAGACACTGTCTTATTTTCGGGGAAATAGGGTAGGACGATCACTTGAGGGCAGGAGTTCAAGAACAGCCTGGGAGTGACTCCATCACTAAGAAAGAAAGAAAAAAAAGAAAGAGAGAGAGAGAGAAAAGAAGAAAGAAAAAGAAAGAAAGAAAGAAAGAAAGAAAGAAAGAAAGAAAGAAAGAAAGAAAGAAAGAAAGAAAGAAAGAAAGAAAGAAAGAAAGAAAGAAAAGAAGGAGGAAAGAAAGAAGAGAAAGAGAGAGGAGGGAGAGGGAAAGAGATAGAGAGAGAAGGAAGGGGGGAGCCCGTGGCTCAGAGGAGGAAGGCGCCAGCCCCATATACTTGAGGAAGGTAATGGGTTTAAACCTGGCCCCGGCCAAAAATTACAGGAAAAAAAAAAAAAGAAGAAGAAGAAAGAAGGAAAGAATAGAAAGGAAAAAAGGAAGAAAGGAAGAAAAAAAATAGCTGTGTTAGCTACTTGGGTGATTGAGACAGGAGGATTGCTTGATTGCTTGAGCCCAGTAGTTTGAGGTTGTGCTGAGCTATGATCATGCCACTACACTGTAGCCTGGACAAGAGAGTGATACCCTGTCTCAAAAAAAAAAAAAAAAAATTAGTCTCACAAAACGCACATTAAAAAATAAGATATCAACTCTCCTCAATGTGTCACATGAACCATTTTACCATTTTTAATTGTATTTTTCTTTTCAGTGTTAACAGATGCTGGAAACTATATGATCTGGGGCTGTTCAAAATAAAATCAATATTCATAGATTCCATTTTGTCAAAATATATTATTATGTCAATAGTATCATTTTAAATATTTAGTTTTAGCATGAAATGAATGATTTCCACTATAGACCCTAAGCAAAAAACAAACCAGAGGTATATCAAAGTTTGTGTACATGAACACAAAACAGTATTTATTTATAATTATAGCCACAGATTTAAATGTATTTTCGTTCTTTAACCATCCTTCTTTGTCTTATCATGGTTCACGTATATTCTATATGAAATATTGTGGGGGTTGAACTTGGACGCATCCCTCATCTGTAGTAAACTATCCTTTGGTTCGTATACAAGAAATGTAATACTCTTGATTTATGTACATGTTCAGCAGTAGAGAAATACTTAAATAATGCTAATTTTTTGTTAGATAAATATGTTTCAAAAATTAGATGTGATGCATAGTTTTGACATTAAAATATTTAGATCTTTAACGGCAAGCTTTATATTTTCAACATGCATTTCAACATGGGAGATATTACCCACAAGGGAGTGAAAATTGGTTTTAGGAGGGTGCCACAGAACTTAATCCTTTTACTTAAGAAGCTTAGATATACTAGAGTATATAAGCAGATAAATGGCATATCTGTGATATCAAAATTTATATATTTGTTACCAGTATGAAATTAAGAAAAGGTTTAGAAAATCTTATTAAAGTGGTGATAGTAAAAAAAGTTTGAAAAACACTAGCAAATAATGTAATGCTAAGCACTCACAGTAGGACATGAAATTCAGTGCATAGAGTTGTCCCTCATTATCTTTGGGGGATTGGTCCAGGACCTCCTATGAGCAGCAAATTTCACAGATGCTTATTTCCCTTATATAAAATACACATCTTTCCATACAATTTAAATCATTCCTAGATTACTTATAATACCTACTACAATGCAAATGATATGCACCATAATTGTCACAGTGTATCAGGTTTTTATTTGCATTTGTTTTTATTGAATTGTCATTTTCAATTTTTTCCACAAATATTTTGTGTTCAAGATGCCTTGGATCCTTAGACGCAGGAGCCACAGAGACAGAGGGCTGACTGGTGTATTGTGCATGATACATAATGCACTCAAACATGGAAAAAGACTGGAAGGAAGTACTTTCAGTATGTATAGTCCCACAGAGAATTATTGTGAGATTATAGTATCTTTTTAGGATACTTTTGATTTCCTTTTTCTTTTTTGGGACAAAGCATTACTCTGTCACCCTGGGTAGAGTGCCATGACATAAGCGTGGCTCACAGCAATCTCAAACTCCTGGGCTCAAGCAATCCTCCTGCCTCAGCCTCCCCAGTCACTGGGACTATAGGCACCCAACACCATACATGGCTAATTTTTCTATTTTTGGTAGAGATGGAGCTTCTCTTTGTTCATGCTTTTCTCAGATGCCTGATGTCAAGCGATCCATTGACCTTGCCCTTTAATTTTCTTTTACAATGTTTACAATATTTTGTAAAACACAATTATTTTTTAAAATCATTATCTTGAAGACCAATAGCTATAATCAGTTTTATTAGAGCCCAGGGTCAGATAACACAGAGGCTTCAACCTTGTAAAAGACAGACTCAGACCATTTGGGGGTTAGCATATAACTAGGAAAATAATCACACATACAGAGTACCTGACAGTATGCAGTGAGGTTTGTTATGTCCCCAAAGAAAGATTTGAACAAAAAAGTTTCTGTAGTTTAGAAGGAAAACATTCTGCTAATATGTGAACTCAGGGAAGCATTCAAGGAAGAATTAGGCCTTGAGCTTGGCTTTGAAGGATAAGAATATCAGTGGGATTAGATTTGGTTCATATTTTAAGTCAAATACGGTGTGGAAAATTTGATCAAATAAGATGAATGATTAATATTCTCACGCAAAACCTGCCTTGGCAGAGGCTTTCCAGATCAGTGCAGGACCCCACTGTCCTCAGGATGTCCTTCTGTCTTGCTGATTTACTATCTTAATGTATGGTTTCTATCCTCAAGGTAGAAGCCCCTGGGGAACAAGTGCTTTTGAAGATACAGCTTTTACAGCTGAGCACAGTGGCTCACGCCTGTAATTATAGCCCTCTGGGAGGCTAAGGTGGATGGATTACTTCATTTTAGGAGCTGGAGACCAGCCTGAGCAAAGTGAGACACTGTCTCTGTTAAAAATAGTAAAAGTAGCTGGGCACTGTGGTGGGCACCTGTGGCTCCAGCTACTCAGGAGGCTGAGGCAGGAGGATTGCTTGAGCCGAGCAGTTTGAGGTCTCTGTGAGCGGTGATGATGTCATTGTACTCTAGCCTAGGAAACAGAGTGAGACTTAGTCTAAAAACAAAATCCAGTTTTATTCCAGGAAAGGAGAAAAAAGAAAATCTCATTTTTTTTCTTTAAAAAAAATCCCTTTTGGAAGACTTGCAAAACATTTCCACTTACGACTGATTGGATAGAATGTTGGCATATTCTGGTCACGTCTAGCTCCTGCTGGGACGAAGCAAAGCATTCATTATGCTGGGAAGCAACGTCCTCTCCCAAAATTGAGGTGTTGCTAAAGAAAGAAGAATAGATATTTATTAGGCAACTGACTGTCTCTGCTACAGTCCTTTTCCTTTGACAATTTGAAGATCTTCCCGTGTCTTTCATCTCATAGATGGAACCTTCTCCCCACCTCCCTAGAAAACATCCCTGCAGTCCCCTGCCATCACTGCTTTCAGCCCCAACTCCATCCTCCTGAGTGAGATGCTTGCTTTCCTCAAATCCAGAAGGCTCCTGATCACCCAACATTATATCAACTGGAAACTATTTGACCCCAAAGGAATCAGTAGAGATGGTACAGAACAACTCGATCAGAAGTCCTATTCATCAAAGGAGGCAGTTATGCTACTGGGGAAGGTACTAAGTGCTGCGGTAACTTAGAACAGGAGGCAATTATTTGTAAAGATCGGAAAGCACTTCCCATAGAAAACTAAACAGAGCATTTGGACTCCACAAAATAGACATTTAAAATGATGGTAAAAATGATCATGACAGGGATATTAATCATAACAAGACGTGATTAACACTGGCTGCGCATTTCCTATGCTTTATTTCCCATGCTTCCCCGTTGCTCCATGTGCGCCACTCCATGTTTTCCTTGCAACAATCCTGCCTTACACATTGGTTACCTGGTTTTACAGAGAGGTTTAGCGTCATGCTCATGCCCTGCTATTAAGTGGCAAGAGTGTGATTGGAGGTTGCTCGATATGGATATGGTGTCCTGCTCTTAACCACGACAATAGATTTATTTTTTCTGTTAACACAGATAGTGGGAACACTTACAATCCTTTTTCAAGTACTGCATATAATATACGAGAGACTAGCAGGTGGCTTTAATTTATGTTATGACACAAAAACATTTGCCAAAGCACAGATAAGAACCACTGTTTGCGAGCTGGTGTTTGTGCAGTGTCTATGCTTTATGTTTTCAAAAACCTATTTTGGACACTCTGAGCTCTTAATACTGGGGAGGTGATTATAATAATGAACTAACAGTTATCACGCAGATTTAATACAGATATAATCACATTCTTGAGACATACACACATAACCATGCTAAGAGCTAATGTGTTTTAAAAGTGGATTTGCTAGATATGGGGACCGCACCGTATTTATATTCCTTAAACAAAAGCCAGTATAGAAAGGAAATGAAAAATGGAGTGCTAAAAATACTCTGTGCACATCCCTTTTATTTTTTTTTACCATGTTACATCCAAGGTTAAAATATCAATTTATGGAGGAAGGATATTCTGAAGTAACAATTTAGGAATGCTTTGTTCATGTGTTTTTGTTTCAATGTTACAATGCTTCTAAGAATGTATAATGCCAGAGAAGTGTGGCTTTAAAGTTGGTTACGTGGAAATGAGATTTAAATTCACAGGACTTGGCACTCAATGGACAATGAATATTTTCTAGTTAAATATAAATCTTAGATTATGTTAGCTCTAGTGAAGTATGCACTCTCTAGAGCATCACTGTCCAGTAGAATTTTCTGGGATTCTGGACATGTTCTGTACTTATGTTTTTTAAAATAGTAGCCAGTAATTACATGTAGCTATTGATAAGTTGCAGCCAAGGCTAAGGAGAAGCTACATTCCAAACTTTTAGTTAATTTACATCTATGTAACTACCAGGCTACCATATTGGAAATCACAGTTCTAGTAAGCATAACTTTCTTAAATAAATGAGGTATACACCTAAAAGTTACATAATGAAATGTTCTTAAAAGTCTTTGCGTATGATGATCCTTGTGTAATTGGGCAAGAGTCAGTAAAGTCTTATCGTGTCAAATTAGTTTATAAGATAGGTAAGGAACACCAACCATTATGCTACAGATACTAATGTAAATAAAAATTACAAATTGGAGAAAAGGAGATACAGTTCACAAAATACGCAGGTTAATGTACAATATAATGGGATAATGCCTTAAAGAAAGTTGAGTGAAGCACCAGAGAGTGGGTAGGTGCCATTTTAGAAAGGACTGTTATAGAAACCATTAGGAAAATCCCCCATTTATTTGGTCCCAGAATTTTTCTGTGTTGATGATTGGTGTGGTGTAAGAACAGAGAGTACAATTTGAAACGTTTTCCCGAAGTGTGTATGTGCATTTTTTTTTTTTTTTTTTTTTTTTTTTCTTTTTTTTTTTTTTTTTTTTTTTTTTTTTGGCCGGGGCTGGGCTTGAACCCGCCACCTCCGGCATATGGGACCGGCGCCCTACACGTTGAGCCACAGGCGCCGCCCGTGTATGTGCATTTTATACATAATACTATCGCACACTTAATAGACTACAATATAGTGTAAATATAACTTATATAAGTACTTTTTTGAGAGATCAAAAAGTTCATGTGCCTCACTTTATTGCAGTATTCATTTTATTGTGGAGGTCTGGAATTGAATCTGCAATATCTCTCAGGTGGGCCTGATTATTTTAAAAAGCAGCAATATACTGATACTACATTTAAATAGAATGGTACAAAAATCAACCAATAAATAAATTTCATTTTCTATTTTCATTATAAATTTAAGATTTATAGACAAGCCAAACAGGGAGGCAAAAATAACAAAACAGTAAGAAACAGAACCAATAGGATGTGTGTGTGTGTGTGTGTGTGTGTGTGTAAAGACAAAGTTAGAGAGAGAGAAAGAGTCATAGAAATGTCCTTTAATGATCTGTGTTATGCAATTGCACAAGCTGGAAAATTCAAAATCTTTAGGCTGGGCCAGCAGCTGGAAATCTGGGGAAGAGGAGATGTTGCAGACCAAGTCTGAAAAGCAAAACACTAGCAGAATTCTCTCATGCGAGGAGCTTAATCTTTTCTTCTCTCTCTTCAGTTTGTTGGGTTAGACCCATTCACATCATCATGGTTAGACCCAATCTGCTTTTCATTAATTCAAATGTTTAAACTCATCCAAAAATGCCCTCACAGAAACGATTAGAATAATGGTAACCAAATATTTAGAAACTGTGGTCCCGTCAAGGGGATGCATAAAATTAATAGTTACTGAACACCTTTTATGTACTTAGCAAACTCTATGGAACTTTACATGTTTTATCTCATGTTACCCTTAAAAGAAAGAGCTCAGAAGTAAATAAAGAAGTATAAAAACATTGAGATAGGCAGCATCTTTAGCAATGAGGGTTTATTGGGGTGAAAATTACCAAGTGAGATAAATTATAATGTGGATTTAGCGACAAGGAGCAAGCTTGGTAGAAGAAAAGCTTGAGATAGTAGTTGAGACATTCAGGGGAAGTGAGGAAGTGGAAATAGCACATGTGAATAATTTTTAAAAAACTATTTCTAAGAAAGAGAAAATAAGCAATGCTAATTGTTGAAGAGTGCAGACAAGGGAGGGATTTTATGAAATAAAAATGTTTAAAACATGCTTGGAAATTAGATTTTGAAAAGGCAAAGGAGGTATGCTTTAGATGATGTCAGATTTCTCACCATCATGCCAATACCTGGCTATTTTATTTCCCGAGAACAAAGGAAATTATAAATTGTTGGTTGGAAAGTGTGCAAAAATTAAATGTAGCTTCTGTAAGACTTAAGAAAGATAACTGTGGTAGGCTTCTCTCTAAAGTGGCTACTGCCAAGTCTCACCACACAGTGAGTATGGACAAAAATTATTACTTCCATTGGCAATTAAATATCGTAAATGTGATGGATATTTTTTAAGAATGGACAGGCCAGTTTGGGGATGGGGAGAACTTTTCCACTGGCAAGGAAGCCTTTTCAGAGCTCAGGCTTAGTGTCCCCATCTTCATCAGGGGCTTCCCACATATCACCATTCCAACTGACAGGGTCACTTCTTTCCCAATCAATTGTCCTCACTTTAACAGTGGGTTCCTTGTGAGGCTAGAAGTTCAGCCTGCTTTGCAATTTTGTCAATCTCAGGATTAGGGTCTGTGTTTATTTTTAGTTACTATACTCCTGTGACTGTAAGAGATAAGAGCCCTCTTCAGGGTACACCTGGAAACTCTCAGCTCATTTATGGGGTGCTAGACCTGGGATTTGAACCCCATGTTCAGTCTTTGTCCTCCCCCACCCCCCGCCACCATTTTGGCCAACTATATAAGGAGCAAGCAACTAACGTCATTGTATTACTTAGTCTTCAAAACAATGTTCAAAAGTATTATATACAGAGCTGCTTAACTCCTTGCCTTTTATAAGTGCATTATTGGGAGTATCTAAAGCAAATATTTTGTGTATCTCTATAAACAGCTCGTGCCATGGACTTTAGTATTCTCTTTACTCCTATAAATATGTCCTTAGAACTTGAAAGCTAACTACTTTATATAGAGCCCATTCCAGCCACCCCAGAGGCAATATAGCAATAGAAGGATATATCTTTTCTGCATATCTGTATAAAATTTCACCCTATCCCCATCTCAATACACTTCCCTTCATTCAAGATAACATGCAAACACTTCCTGTTACTTGTATAAATGGGATTTAGCCTAGGGATTTTTCTTTTCAGAAATAAGCATACTAAATGTAAGAAATGAAAATTTATTTTTCTAAACAATAAATAATAAACATACCCAAAGATTAATGTATTTTTTCTGAATTCATTCTATTTAAATATATTCCATCTTAAATGTGATTTTATAAGTGCTTTCTAATTGGTTAGGGCAGTGGTTCTCAACCTTCCTAATGCCGCGACCCTTTAATACAGTTCCTCATGTTGTGGTGACCCCCAACCATAAAATTATTTTCATTGCTACGATAGTAAGTATAGAAATAACAATGAAAATAATTTTATGGTTGGGGTCACCACAACAAGATGAACTGTATTAAAGGGTCGCGGCATTAGGAAGGTTGAGAATCACTGGGTTAGGATGCTTAGTGCTTTTTTTTTTCTTATGCCAGTCTTTCCTCTTCCCCATTATTCATGGAATAATTAATAATTGCCTTCATTTCTTTACCCATGTAAACAATTTGGCATCTATTGTCTGTTCTCAAAACACAAGTCTGCATATATATAATTTCCATGTATGTAACATTTTTTGTAATATGCCGTAAAAATATTAATGACATTCAATACAGTTTTCTGTGTATTATTTTCTCTTTCCTAATTATCTCATGAAAATATTTTCAAAACAACCAGCACAGTTCCACTGAAGGGTTTTTAGTAGTTCCAGGATATAGGCTGTTTGCCTGAGCGAGCTTTCAGCCTTCCTTATTCTCCCACGTTTAATCCCAGGCTTCATCTCTGTGGCATCGCCCTTGCAAGAATCATTCACACAACAGAATTTGAATTCAAACACGTTCTCTACCTGAGAAAAATAAAAGGGGAAGCAGTTCAAAAATGTTTTTATTACAGCGTGTCGGGGGATTATTCTCTGGTTTCCTCTCAAGGGAAATGTTCACAGTAGGAAAATATCATTTTAACACACTGACTGCCACACCAGGAAAAAAATTCCTTGGGGCCATGATGTGTTATTAGATCAAGAGATGTGTGAGTTATATATGCTTCACAAAGCCCCAGGCTCATAACTAGCATATGCTAAATGCGAGTCACATAGTAGTTTATGTGTTACAAATGCCTTTCATGGGGGGCTGTGCATGGTGGCGGATGGGAAGGACCTTTAGTGGAGCCGTCCTAGAGCAAAGAGGCCAAGGGAGAGGGCTGGATCAGTCCCAGTGTGGCATGTCGAGTACAGTGGTGGCTGGGAGTGTGCAGGTGGAAGCACACAGCAGGATTCTGCCGGAGGTGTGGAGAACTATCACATCTGGGCAAGTTTTAGCAGGTTCCCCCATGCTGCAGTGCCTCTGGGAGGGAAGACACCCGGGGCTTGGTGGCCAGATTGGATTGCTGGCTGGAGCCACTCTGATGACGGTAGCAACCCATGGCTGGAGCCACTCTGATGACGGTAGCAACCCATGGCTGGAGCCACTCTGATGATGGTAGCAACCTTCCCCCTACACAGGAGAGGGGTTCCCAGGTAGAGGAGAGCCGCAGAAGCGAGTGTGAGCTGACATGTTGCTGGGCGCCATCGGGAAGTGAACATGTGCCCGTATCAGGCTCAGGGATTCTGAAAGGAATAAAGAAGTAGGACTCCCAAGCTGAATTTGGGGACCAGTTTGGGGTCCTGTCTGGTGCAGCCTCGCTGTGGTTTGGCAGTGAGGGAGACTTCCATAGGGGGAGACAGTTTCCTATCAGGGTCATACCATTGTTGGAAACACTGTGCCATGGTGCTGGCGGGCTTCTTGCTGGGGACATAGGGCAAGGTGGACAGGATTATGCCTGCGGGAGTGATCCTTCACTCGGGACAGGCACAGGGACCCCTGCTCCCCACGTAGAGGACTGCAGAGGCCTGTTGCTGAGGAACTGTTGAGATCTGTGGAATCCCAGGTCTGTGGGAGCTAAGTGCTGAGGTGGACGGGCAACCACCAGGAGCAAGTAAGCTGGCGTACTGCTCTAGGCCTGGCACCAAACAGAGGCTAATACCTGTGTTGTTTGTCCCCCAAATTCACAGCGCCACTTGTTGTCCAGGAAGTATATTACAGCATAAATATACTACAGAAATCTAATCCCTACGTCTTGTATATAACTTTTTTTCTTTTGGTTGCTGTTGTTTGCTTTTTTCTTTTCTCTTTTTTCTTCTCTTTTGTCTGTAATTTAGCTTCCTCAATTGGTTGCTGAGAGTGATTATATCAGGTTATCTTAGTTTTTTTTAAGAATTTTACTTTGTTTTTCTTTTCTAATATTTTGTTTCAATGCATGTTGCTTTTTAAGTTTGGATTTTTCTCCTAGATCCCATTTTTTACGTTCAACAAGAGCAAGGACAACTATATTCTTTGAATTTTTTCTTTTGTTTCTGGCTTTGGTTGCAGAATTTTAGCTTGAACTACTCCCTCACCCTAGTGGTCCCCATGGCCTTCTCCCAGTTGACAGAGTCCCTTCTACTCACCCCATCTCTCCCACACAAAGTACTTGAGCATCAGCCGAGATATTAACCCCTGCCCCGTTTCTAGTATTCCCTTTCTCTTTTTCTTGGTTTGTTGCCTTTCTGTTTTCTTTCCTTATGCCTCTTCCCTTAATTGGATCCAACAGCACATTTAATTTTCCTTGATCTATGCTTCTATATACATAGTCTCCTCTTTTTTCTTTCTTCTTTCTCTTTTCACCCTTTCCTTGCTGAGGGCAAGTGGGACACAGTGGTGGCCTAGGAGGTTGACCGCAGCAGTAGTCTGGCTCAAAGAAGCCAGAAGAACTTTCTAATCTTGGCCCTAGGAGGAGAGTAGTAGGAAGATCACGGTACAGATCTTTTCTACTTTTTTCTTTTCCTTTTTTCCCCCCTTACCTTCTTACTTATCCAACTATTTCTTCTTGGGTTTTGTGTTTGCTTTTCTTCTTCTCTTCTTATTTATTTATTTATGTATTTATTTATTTAGCAAAGGAAGAGTCTGGCTGTGGTCAGAAAAGTAAGGTGGGCCTATCTTTGAGAACCCCACCCAGCTCAGCTCGTCACAACCCTCGAGCTATAGGAGTGGCCGTAGGACAGAGCAGAACAACAACATCTCTTCCGTCCCTCTCATCCTCCCTTCCTGTCCTCCATCTCACCTGCTCCTCAATTTTCTTCTATTAGCCTCCCTTCTCCCCTTGTTTTTACCTTTCTTCTTCTTTTTTTTTTTTATTTTGCTTTTCCCCTACACTTACCCCTTTTTATTTTTATTTTTTATTTCCTTTTTCTCTTCTTCTCTTTCTCCTTTACTCTCACTTCTCTTTGCTTGCTGTACCCTTCTTTGCCTTCTGACCAACAGGCCTCTTCCTCACCTAAAAAAAAAAAAAAAAAAAAAAACAGGATATAATATTTTATAGATCAAAGATGACATATTGAACCAGCATTAATTTTTTTCAGTTATTTGCTTCAAGAAATAGATTTATAAATATAACTTTATGTGGCAGATTTGTTGGAAGAATCATATTGCAAATGTTACCTAAAAAGTATATGCATTTACTATTTTGAAAATGTAGCTATATTTTTTACTCACCATACCAGCCATCTCAGCTGAAGTTCTAGAAACTGTGGATCAAAAATAAGGAGTCACCATCATTCTCGTCTTTAATTCATGTCAGAATTGTGAACTTAATGAAGTGGTTGTTGATTTATTCTAAGATTAGGGTAGTTTTTAAGCAGGAGTAAGTACCCAGAATAGAAACTGGTTCCTGGAAGTAGTATGCTGTAGTATTGAAAACCTAAAGATGTGGCATGGGGTTTAGGATGAGAAAGGTGGCAGAATCTAGTGGGTTATGGGGAAGACTTTAATTGAAAGCTTGAAGGGCTGCGAGGCAACTGTTAATAAAAGCTGAAAGGCAAAGAGGACATTGTCATTGGATGCTTTGATAAAGGTGACACATGCAGCATGGTGGTATAAAGTTTGGGAAATTGTCCTCATATTAACGAGGAAAATCTGAAGGTTACCAAGAGATATTGAAAGTCTGAAATTTCCAGGTACAAAGTTGAAAGGGCCAAGTGGCAACTTCTAGCTTCCTATGTAAATACAGAAAGATGAAATAAAGAAATTAGTGCTCTTTTTTGAAGCATAATTCATTTTATTTTATTTTTTTATTCTCATTGTATTATTTATTTATTTTTATTAAATTATAACTGCGTACATTGACGCATTGTTGGGGTTCAGTGTACTGATTTGATACACAGTGTGAAATGCTCACATCAAACTGATTAACACATCCATCATCTCACTTACTTATTTGTTGTAGTAAGACAATTATATTCCTTTCTCAATAGTTTTGAAATGTACCATTGCATTATACACATTAGGTGAGGTCCCCAAAATACCTTCCCTCCTCCTGGCCTTCCCCCTCCCCTCCCCTCTCTCTCCTATTCCCTTCTACTTTCTGGACTATAGCTATGTTTTACCAGTCATATGATTGTGTAGGTGATTATATATTGATTTCATGGTAGTATTGAGTACATTGCATACTTTTTTTTTTGATTATTGAGATACTTTACTAAGAAGAATATGTTATTGCTCCAACCAGGTAAACATAAAAGATCTGAAGTCTCTATCCTTTTTATGGCTACATAGTTTTCCATGGTGTACATATACCACAATTTGTTAATCCTTCATGGGTCAATGAGCACATGGGCTGTTTCCATATCTTGGCAATTATAAATTGGGCTGCAATAAACATTCTGGTGCAAATGTCTTTGTTGTAAAATTTTGATCATCAGGGTATATACCTACTAGAGGAATTGCAGGATTGAATGGTAGGTTTACTTTTAGTTCCTTGAGTATTCTCCAAACTTCTTTCCAAAAAGGTCATATTAGCTTGCATTCCCACCAGCAGTGTAGATGAGTTCCCTTCTCTTCATATCCATGCCAACATCTTAGTTTTGGGGATTTTATTATTTGGGCTAATCTTACTGGAGTTAAATGATATCTCATAGTGGTTTTGATTTGCATTTCTCTGATGATTAAATATGATGAGAATTTTTTTCATGTGTTCATAGGCCATGCACTTGTCTTGAGAGACATTTCTGTTCAAGTCTCTTGCCCACATAGAAATGAGGTTATTTATTCTTTTCTTATTGATTAGTTTGAGTTGTCTGTGGATTCTAGTTAACAGACCTTTGTCAGAAGCATAAACTGCAAAAGTCTTCTCCCATTCTAAAGGTTGTCTGTTGTCTATTTACTGTGCTCTTGTCTATACAGAAGCTTTTTAGTTTGATCAGATCCCAATAATGTATTTTTGGTGGTGCTTCAAATGTCCAGGAAGTCCTCATAAAATATTCTTCCAGGCTGATTTCTTCAAGTGTTTCCCCTCTACTCACTTCTAGTATTTTTATGGTTTCATGTCTTAAGTTAAAATCTTTTATCCAGTGAGAATAAATTTTTGTTAATGGTGAAAGATGGGGGTCCAGTTTCAGTCTTCTACAGGTCACCAGCCAGTTCACCCAGCACCATTTGTTAAATACGGCATCTTTCCCCCACTGAATGTTTTTGATAAAAGGCTCATCAAAGACCAAATGACAATAAGTAGCTGGGTTCATCTCTTGGTTCTCTATTCTGTTCCATACATCTACCTCACTGTTTTTGTGCCAGTACCATGCTGTTTTGATCACTGTAGATCTACAGTGTAGCATGAGATCTGGTAACATGATACCTCCTGATTTGGTTTTATTTCTGAGTAATGTCTTGGATATTCGAGTTTTTTTCTGATTCCATATAAAACAAAGCACTATTTTTTCAAGCTATTCACAGTATTACAACAGTGCTTTAATAGGGATTGCATTAAATCTGTGGATTGCTTTGGGTAGTATGGACATTTTAACAATTTTGATTCTTCTCAGCAATGAGCATGGTATTTGTTGAAATCTTCAGCTACTTCTTTTCTCAGAGTTTCATAATTCTCTTTATAGAGATTTTTCTTGTCCTTTGTTAGGTAAATTACCAGATATTTTATCTTCTTTGGCACATAAATAAAATAACAAATAAAGACCATATAATTCTCTTAATTGATGCAGAAAAAACTTTTGGTAATATCTAGCATCCTTTCATGATCAGAACACTTAAGAAAATAGGCATAGAAGAGACATTTATTAAACTTATAGAGGCCATCTACAGTAAACCCACAGCCAATTCATATTGAATGGATTAAAATTGAAAATATTTCCACTCAGATCAGGAACTAGACAAGGATGCCCATTGTCTCCACTGCTATTTAACATAGTAATGGAAGTCTTAGCCAACACAATCAGGCAAGAGAAGGTGATCAAGGGTGTCCAAATAGGGTCAGAGGAGATCAAACTCTCACTTTTCGCTGATGATGATCCTATACCTGGAAAATCCCAGGGACCCAACTACAAAACTCTTAGAAGTGATCAAGGAATACAGCAGCAACTCAGGATACAAAATCAAGACTTACAAATCGGTAGCTTTTATATATGCCAACAATTGTCAAGGTGCAATTACAGTCAAGGACTCTATTCCTTTTTACAGTAGTACCAAAGAATGGAATTTGTTTAAAAATAAAAAGAGTCAGGCCTAGGTGGATTCAAAAATAAAATTATTTCTCATCCCTAATATTTCCTGACAAAGGACTTTTTTCTTTAAATAAAGAAAGGGCTCTTTTCTTTTTATTATTTATTATTTGTTTATTTATTTATTTAGACAGAGTCTCATTTTGTTGCACTTGGTATAGTGCTGTGGCAACATAGCTCATGGCAACCTCAAACTCTTGGGCACAAGCGATACTCTTAGCTCAGCCTCCCAAGTAGCTCAGACTACAGGCGCTCACCACAATGTTTGGCTCACTCTTGCTCAGGCTGGTCTTGAACTTGTAAACTCAAGCAATCTACCCACCTCCGCATCCGAGAGTGCTAGATTTACAAGCGTGAGCTACCATACCTGGCCTGAAAAAGGATTGTCAAGTTAAGATATTCTCTTAACTTGAGTTAGGAGTGATAGGATTATAGGTGTGAGCCACCATACCTGGCCTGAAAAAGGACTTTCAATTTAAAATATGATCTCAGAACCAAGGTTAATCTGTGATGTTACCAGTGAAACACAATCTGAAGATGCTTCTGTAACATTTCCTTGAGAACACATGTTGATTCTAAAATGTTTAAAGGCATGGCACTTTAAACTTCTATCCTAATGAATAGGACTTCTACTAATCTTAAAGGCATGTGTTGCCGCGGACCACCCTGTCGGTGGGCTTCAGTCCGAGGGAAAGCAGGGAAACGGAGTCAGGTTGGTTGAAAGGTCGACGCAGGAATGACAGTCTGCCACACAGCACTTGGTGGAGTATGCAGCTGCGTTTTACTGAGTTCAGAAGTTGGTATTTATACATTTTACACAAAGCATTACAGGTTACACAAAGTATTTTTACAACTTGCTGACCTTTACAGGTTACATTTTAAGTTTGTGGGCGTGAGTAGTTATCCATTACTACTTCTCAATATCTTGCCCTTAAGGAGAACAAAGGTTTTTAAGTTTGCAAACGTGGGTAGTTATCCATTACTATTTTTCAATGTTCTGTCCTTAAGGAGAACAAAGGTTTGTGGTTATCAGCGAAACCTACTTGCTTCCTCTTGCTTCCTTTTATCTGAGGAATGTTAGTATAGTGTAATTCTTTACATTTGTGTTTAAGTAATAGTAAAGGCATAATTTGTTTTAAGGCTCTTATTAGATATATAAATTTTAAGTTAATGTTGGTTATATATACTTTTATTATGTGCTTATTATTAATCATATGTGCTTATTCTATTGTGATTTGATTGATTAGAAATGTAGTGAAGTAAGATGTTTTTTAAGGAAAGTTTTACTGTGGGTGGTGATGGTGTTTATCGTGTTGGAACATCTTGTTTAAACATCTTGTTTGTTGTGCCTGCATTGTCTTAGCCCACTGGCGTTTATGGTGGGGACTTGCTTTTGTGCAGGCTTACTTGGAGCCACTGAGTCTGGCACAGTCATACTTCTTGTGCTGTTTCTGGATCAGTAAACCATTGTGTTCATTCTTTAAAACCGTATTGCTTACTTATCAGGACAAACAGACATTCAGCTTAACATACACTTGCACTGTAACAGAAAGCCATACCCTTAGAATAATGCGATAAAAAACAGCATGCTGGGCAACATCTCTGTCGCTGCGCACACTGGGGGTGCTGGGGGCTTCGCTCCGGGGAGCACAGACCTCCTTTCCGTCGTTTTACAATGCGGACAGCGCCACCTCGCTGCGGCTTGGTGCCGAGGGTGCGGCAATGTGTGTATACTCTTTCAACTTGGCAAAATGCTTTTAAGTATCTTATGAACATTTACCTACAATATGTTTTAATTTTAATACATTTAGGTCATGTAATTGTTTTCTGTTACATGGATAAATTGTATAACGGTGAAGTGAGGGCTTTTAGGGTACTCATCACCAGGACCATGTATGTTGATACCTACAAGTAATTTCTGATCCCTGACCACCCTCCCACCCTTCTCTTGGCTTAGTTTCTAGTGTCCCTTACACCTCTTTATGGCAATATATCATTTAGCTTTCACTTAGAAGCAAGAACATGTGGTATATATTTTCCCATTCCTGATATACTTCACATTGTATGATGGTTTCCAATTTCACCCAAATTGCTGCAAAGGACATTATTTCATTCTCTGAGCAGTATTCCATGGTGTGTGTGTATACGGTAAGTACACTTTTTCTTTACCCACTCATTAGTTAGGGGATGAGTACTTAGGTTGATTCCATAGCTTTTCAATTGTGAATTATGATGCAATAAATATTTGAGTGTAAATATATTTTTGGCAAAATGATTCCTTTTCTTTTGGGTAGATACCCAGTAATGGGATTGCTGGATTGAATGGTAAGTCTACATTTTGTTCTTTGAGGAATTTTTATATTGTTTCCCATAGAGATTGTGCTATTTACATTCTCATCAACGTGTGTAAGTGTTGCCTTTTCACTGCATCCATGCCAACATCTTTTTTTTTTTTTAATTTTTACTTTCTAATAGTGACCATTGTGACAGGGGTAAATAAGATGATGTCTTGTGGTTTAATTTTCATTTCCTTCATGATTAGTGATGTTGAGCATTTTTTCATATATTTATTGGACATTTGTGTATCTTCTTTTGATAAAAATGTGTTCATATCTTTTGAAGATTCTTTCAACTTGTGAATAAATGCTTATTGGAATCTTAAAGAGCATTTATAGACAATGCTTTTTTATGTCAATAGATTTAGTGGGTACCATTGGTTTTTGTTATGTAGTGAATTGTATAATCACTTTTTGATGGGGTTATTGTTTTTTCATGCTGATTTGTTTGAGATCTTTATAGATTACAGATGTTAGTTCTTTGTTTGGTGTATAGTTTGTGACTCTTTTCTCCCAGTCTGAAAGTGGTATATTTGTTGATTATTTCCTTTGCTGTGCAGAAACTTTTTAGTTTATTAGGTCCCATTTATTAATTTTTGGTTATGCTGTGTTTTATTGTACGTTCTTAGACATGACATTAATTATTTGTTTAGGCCAATGTACAGAAGAGTTTTTCTTATATATTCTCCTAGAATTTTCTGGTTTCAGGGTTTACATTTACATTACTTTTCATGTCAGGTCAAAATATAGAGGGATTTTTCTTAGGTAACTATGTGTGTGGAAAACATGGGCTAGAGGAAGGACCTGCTCTGATGGTTTAATCCATCCTTCCTATCTTTGACTATTCCTGTAGTGGACTGTTTTCACCTGTTCTCTGAAGCTGATCTGCTGATGTGAGTGGCTGTGTTCCCAAGAGCTGCAGAAGACAGAACCACCTCTGCCCCCAGGGGTCAGTAGAGAGCAGGGAACAGGTTACTTGCTAGCGCGGCACCTCTGTGACACTCTGCTGCCATCAGTCTGCAATGGCACTAATTTCAATGATTTTTCTGATTGTTTGGAAGCATTTATAACCCACGTGTTGGTGCGAAGAAATTATTTGATTGCACTTATCCCAGACTTGGACATTTGCCTGTGAGTTTGTTGAAAAGAGAGTGAGATAATGGTAATAAGGGGTGAGATTAAAGTGAAAGATCATGGAACCAAAGCACAGAGTAAAGGGAAAAAGTGAAAAGCTTATGAAGGGGAGTCACAGGGAAACGTGCCCTTTCCCCCAAATTGGTTCACTGAAAAGATCAACTCACAGTTATAGTAGATTAATAAGGGAAAGGTTTATTTCCAAATGCCTCGTGCATGGGGGGAACCACAAGAATAATTTCCCAAAGTTTCAGTGATAGTCAGTGGCTTTTAAAGATGCCTTTTAGAAGAGAGGGGGAGAGTAACTGGAAAGTGTATGTGCAGCAAGTGGTTGCCAGAGGGGAACAGGTCGATGGAGGGAAATGGATTGAGTTGCAGATTAACTGAAGAGACAGGTCTTGTGCTTCAAAGGACCTTAGAGCCAGGTCTATGTGATAAGGAGTCCAGCAGCCACTTTTCTGATTCTACATCAGGTTGCTCAGGTTTTATAGAGGAGAGGCCAGTGCTTTCTAATCACAAATGGCCTTTTCACTGAAAATATTCTTTATACCAAGGAATCACATCTTCGTGTGAAATTTCCTTAGCTCCTTCACTTACTAGGGAAACAATAATGACCAGGATTTAGTCAAAAATCAGGACAAATGTAACATTTGAGTGGGAACACAGAAAAATTGAAATGTTTAATTTATTTGTAAATACTTGAACTGATTTTATCAGTGAATCAGTTATGAAGGATGGCAGGGAAAGAGAATAAATAGCCCACGTCTTACTGCACGGTGAGTTCAGGGAGCTTATTTGAACACAGCCAAATAATTATTTGGAACTAGAGGGAGTAAAAAGGGCAAGGAGGCAATGTGATGTGTATTTCAAAGGAGTTTTGTTTTTCAAGTTGGAAGACAGAATTTTAAAAGATAAATGCAAGGAAGGGAGGAGAAGTGAGTAAGATGTATGAGGATGTAAAGTTAAGGATGCACTTGAGGTTATCCTCCGAGAGGGTAGCAGGGGGATGGGGCATCCAGGGAAGGGGGGTGCATTTATGGGGGAGTTTTCTTCTTTCTCCTAACTGGCATTGCATACAGTAGGGTTTAAATTTTGTACCAGATAAGACATTAGGTAAAAGTTATATTGAGGGACTAGCTTATAGGGTGACTAAGGGAAAAAAATGTCAAACAAAGCAAGTTTAGTTCAGGTACAGTCCACACCTCAGAGATATTGAAGCTATAGTTCCAGACTACCCCGATAAAGCAAATACTATGCTGTAGTCTATTGAGTGCAATAGCATTATATTAAGAAAAGTACATACGGAATTTAAAAATGCATTACTGTTAACACAAAAACGCTACTGATCATCTGAGCCATTGATACGTTGTAAATTTTTTTGCTGGTGATGCTAAAGGCCTTGATCTGGATTAACCTTTGATTTAAGGAAATGGTGCAGCTGGTTTGACCTGCCAGCTCCATTATCAGCCACAGAGCTGGTCTTTCCTCTTATCATTCATGCGTTCACGGGACTACCACTTTTATTTCCTTTCAAGAACTGTTCCTTTGCATTCACAACTTAGCTAATTATATGGTGCAAGAGAATTATGCTTTGGACTCTCAGCTTCCAACAAAACTTCCTTGGTACGCCTGATCATGTCCAGCTTTTGGTTTAAAGTGAGAGACGGGCCGCTCTTCCTTTCACTTGAAGCATTGTAGGGTTATAAATGGTCCAGATTTCAATGTCTCTGTGTGTCAGGTAATAAGGAGGCCCAAGAAAAGGGAGACGTGGGAACGACTAGTCTGTGTAGCAGTCAGAACACACAAACCTGGTTCACGGTACTCCATAACAATTATAATATAGCATCAAAATAACTGATCACAGATAGTTAGCAGGTATAATAATAATAAAAATGTTTGAAATAGTGTAAGAATTACCAATTACCAAAATGTGACACAGAGACAGGAAGACTGCATGTGGTATTGGAACAAATGTCACTGACAGGCTGATTGCTCCAAACAGGGTCTCCACAAACTTTTGTTTGGGGGAAAAATGCAGTGTCTGCCAGGTACAGTAATATGGCATGCAAGAGGTGAGATGCATCTGTGTGGGCAAGATGTGCTGAGGAGCGCGAGGAAGTGCAGGAGAGTCACTTCTGTGGCTCCCAGTTTATTTCTTAGAGCACGTCTATTCTGACGTGTGAATTCCTGCCCTGCCTATAATCTGCTGACTGTTCTAGATCAGCACATCAACTCCTGAGGAAATGTGCAAAGAGGGAGGAATTAGTTTATCCATTCATTCCTAAAGCCTCTACCCTTGACTAAGGTGTAACAAGGACTTCCTGGAAATTTCTTCCTGCTCAGAATACTTGTTAGGGATGCCATCGTAGCATCCGACGGAAGCAGTGCTCACTGTGGTGGTCTGGACGATTGCAAAGCCCCTTCCTGAGGGCCCCTCTCACTTCTGGCTAGAGAGCTTTGCATTCCCAGTAACATTGGGCTTTACCATCTGAATTGCTCTAACCATTGAAATTTTAGCAGAAGTGATGTGAGCAGAAACATTAAATGTTATTGTACTATTCTGCTTGGGTTTTATTTTTTCATGATTTATCACAAAAGGACATGCGTCAAGCAGCTGTTGACCCTTTAGCAGAGCCTGTAGGTAGTAACCTTGAACTCCACCCTGACTCAAACCTTGATGAACTACAGGCTGTGTCACAGCTGTCCTTACTGACTCAGAGAACCAAGAATAACAACAACAAAAGTCTTGATATTTTAAGACACTGGATTTGGGGGTGGTTTGTTATCCAGTAAGGGAGGACTGCCTGTCAAGTGAGCTGAGGACTAAATAAGTCACTTGTGGTTTTTCTTCCCGCAGTCTGCTTTTCCCTTATCCTCCTTTCACCCACTTTCTCCTTTTTGTTCTTTTTTTCTTCTCTTCCCTCCTTTCTTCCTTCCCTCTTGCCTTTCTTCCTCCTTCCTTCTATCATTTTTTCTCTTATTGTATTTCTTTATATTCTGATATCTTTTATGTGAGGCTGAATACATATCTTTCTATCCAGTGTCCCTTTCTTTTAAATAAAATGGAATATGCTTTTACATGTCTCAAGTTTTTCCAGGATTTCATCGGAGTTAACCTTAGATTTAAATAAGGTAAAGAGCTATGTGGCTGGATTAGTACAAAGAGTACTGTGAGTTAATCACTCTTTGTCCATCCAGTGATGCTGCTGATTGGAACCTTACATATTCATTGCTCACACTGCTAAAAGGCAGCTGTGTCCATAATAACCGCACTGTTTGACTCCAGTAACCCAGCAGTGCCTTGAGGAAATGGGGCACATTTCTGTTGAGTATTGAGATTGAGAAAAAGTTTTGGAATTTTTTTTTTTTCTGCGTTTTTTTTGGCCGGGGCTGGGCTTGAACCGACTACCCACGGCATATGGGGCCAGCGCCCTACTCCTTGAGCCACAGGCGCCACCCAAGTTTTGGAATTTTAATCTCCCTCTACTTAAGACTTTTCTACACATTTGCTATACTGATGTACATTTTTTTTAAATTTATTACTTATTTGTCTTTTGCCATGTGATGCTTCTTATTTATTAAGAATCTAAATTAGAACTTATTCTTCCTCTAGAATGCAAATCATAACTACCTGAGAGTCTATGCTCCATGAATGCTTGAAGAACGCCATTGGCTTTGATGCCCTCTGCTCTTGCCTTTTGCTTCCTTCCCTCTGCTGTGACACTCCTCCTCCCAGCACCCAGCACACGTCCCTACCTGTACAACCTGTACACAGGCAAAGAACTGAGATAGCAGTGATTCGTGGCCACTTGTGTTGGCTTGCTGAGGCTGCTGTCACAAAACAGCAGAGTAAACGGCTTGCACAAGTGAAGTTCCAGGTGCTGTCAGCTTGCTTTCTTCTGAGGCCACAAGCTCTGCTATCTCTTCATGTGTCCTGACGTCTTCTTACATAAGGATATCAACCAGATTGAATTATAGAGCACCCAACAAACTCAGGTTAACTTAGCAGCCTCCTTCAAGAACCTAGCACTGAGAACAGATTCTGAGGTACTAGGGCTTGTAGTTTCAACACACAAATCTGGGAGCAACACTACTCAGCCCATAACACTAACGTGAATCTAACGTAATAGGCTTCCTTTATTCAAGGACTCTACTTTTTAAATTTTCAGTTTAATATGAGTATACACATGATTAGGTCCCGGTGTTTGTATTTGTTAGATAGATTCCATATTGTAGTTATGCTCTGCACCTAGGAGGTACCTTACATTGTGCCCATCAGGTGGGAGCACTCCAATTCCCCTCCCTCCTCTCCTCTGATCGCCCTCCTCCCGCCCACCTCCAACTTGAATTGCGTTTTCTCTCGTAGGTGTGTATTAGATCATCTGCTGGCTTCATATTAGTATTGAGTACCCTGAATACTTGCTTTTCTCTTCTTGTGATACTTTACTGAGAAGACTGTGTTTCAACTGCATCTGGAAAGATGCAGAAATTTGTAAGAAATCTGCTTTCAGCATTTCAACTCCTACCTTTATGTGAAAGAGGAGGAAGGAGGTTAAAAGAATCCTTCAGAAATATGGAGTCATTGATCTGGGCTTAGAAATGGGCGAGAAAGGAATAACAACACATGGATAAAGGCGCTGATGCTAAGCCAGGTGTAAAAATTGGCTTGTGCTACTTTCTCCCACATATCAATATTTCTATTTATGTGTAATGTCTTTCCTTTCCTTTTTTTTGTGGCCATGTTTTACTTTTTTATATTGTTTCAGGTTAATTTCAGGGTATAAAGAATTAGGTTACAATGTTTGCATTTTTTAGTTAGAGTCCCTTTTATAATTTTGTCCTGCCCCCAAGAGCTGTGCTATCCCTCCTAACAATGTGGAGTGTCTTTTCATAGAAGAGAAATGGAAAGAGAATCTTGAATGTTCTACAGTACAATTTACCAATTAATGCCTGGAGAAATATATGATCAGATAATACTCAGTTAAATTCACAGACTATTTTTTTTAAGATTTACTATCAAAATTTACACTATTCTCTTCTGAACATTATTTATTTGAAAGGGAATTTGGTAGCTGCTTTCTTAGTCATCAGATTGCAACAAAATCGGCATTGATGGAACATACCTCAAAATCATAAAAGCTCATATGACAAATCCACAGCTGGCATCATACTGACTGGGAACAGCTGGAAGCATTCTCCCAAAGAACTGGAACCAGAGAAGGATGCTCACTTTCCTCACTTCTATTCAACACAACACTGAAAGTCCTTGACAGAGCAATTAAGCAATAGCAAGAAACAAAGGGCATCTAAATCAGAAAAGAGCAAATAAAATTATCTCTGTTTGCTGATGATATGATCTTATATATAGAAAACCCCACAGCCTCCTCCTAAAGACTCCTAGCTTTAATAAATGAATTCAGTAAAGTTTCAAGCTACAAAATCAACACACACAAATCAGTAGCATTTCTATACACCAGTAACAATGAAGCTGAAACCAAATAAGGAGCGCAATTCCATTTATAATAGCTGCAAAAACAAAGAAAGAACAATGACAACAAAAAATCCTTAGGAACATGCTTACTCAAGCAGGTGAAAGATGCCTGTCTACAAAAGGACTACAAAACACGGATGAAAGAAATCATAGATGACACAAACAAATGGAGAAATATGTCATGCCCACAGATCAGAAGAATTAATATTGTTAGTATGTCCATACTGCTGAGTCATCTGCAGATTCAATGCCCTACTTATCAAAAGATAATTATTTTCCACAAAATTAGAAGAAAATGCTAGAATTCACATTCAACCAAATAAAAGCCCAAATAGTCAAAGCAATCTTAAGCAAAATAGTAAAACTGGAGGCATCTCATTAGCCTAATTCAAGTTATTCTACAAAACTATAGGAACTAAAACAGCATGGTACTGGTATAAAAGTGGGTGCATAGATTAATGGGTCGGAATAGACAATCCAGAAATAAAGTCATAGACCTACAATCAACTGATATTTAACTAAGTGTCTCTTTTTAAAATTTTAAAATATGCATAAATTTATTTATTTTTAATTGACATATTATGTATATTCATGAAGTAAAATGTGAGTGATTAAGATCTATGTGTATGTTGTAGAGAAACTAAAGCAAGATAAGTAATATATCCATCAACTTGCCAATGTATCATTATTGTTGTAAGAATATTAAAAATCTCTTTTCTAGTACTTTAAAGTATAAAATCCATTAGCATTTTTATAACTTTCTAATTATAAAATAAGTAATTATTTAGTTTAGATCACTTAAATATCAAAATATTAGGAAGGATATTTCAGTTTACCTGTGATTACACACAAAAGAAGACGGCTTTACCTTTTACTTATTCTGTAATACAGTATAATATTTCAGGAAGTATTTCTTCTTTCTATAGACATTGTTTCCAGAGGGTTCAATCTGTACTCAGCTTCTCTATATAATTTTTCATTCTGATTTGAGAGTTAGTATCGAAAATTAGTCTCTGCTTTATATATTTTTTGATTTTAAGTGCATGGGTAGACTCGCCCACAAGACTTAATGATGAATATACAGCATCAACTTTTTCATTCTTCCTCCCTTTCTCTCTGAAATACGACCTTCACCCTCATGTTAGATGATTACTTACTAAACGTCTGACATGACATTGTCATTGTAGGTGTTTTTGCTAAAATATAATATTTGATTTCTATAAATAACCCAGAATCCCATTATCCTCACCTTCATCATGTACGTAAGAAAAGTGAGGTTGAGAAAAGTGATTTCATTGTCTGAGATCACTCATCTCTTATGAATTATTATTGTACAAAGAAGCCATATATCTTGATATCTTGCCTTTTTTTGTTCCCACCTTGCAGCTGTCTCTGTTTTGCACGGCCACATACTCACATCTAAGACTCAAAGAAGAAAGATAGTAGGGCCAATGTCATGCAGCAAAACAGTGGCAAATCTGGTGCAATAACCTACCTTCTTTATATGCAGTACAACATTCTTTTCTCCAATAGTTGAAATATAATTTGGATTCTGTTCTGTCTGTGAAGCTAACTGGTTATGGATTTAATTCTTGGCATTATCTTTCGTGCATTTTCTGCCACTAATATATATAAATAATCGATTGGATCTATTTCACTCACCTGGGTCCCAATAATTAATCTCATATCTGTTTTGATAAATAACAAGCTTGGACTCTTTGATCCACCAAAGGTATTCTGTTACATGCTTTATGTTACCTACCATTATCTGATGTCATGACAGAGTTAGTTTCAAAAGAATCTAGACACACCCTGCGGTAGTGTTTAAACTGGGGGAAAAAAATCTCTTGATTTCAAGCTTATAACAATTTAAATTCTATACTTCCACTTAGAAGACTTATGAGAGAGCTTGAATTCTGGACAGTTTAAATTTTCATGAGATTCAAATTCTTCTTCACTATCAGTATCAAAGGAACACAGGACATAATTTCTAAGTATATCTGATATACTAATCAATTTATTTTCACTGACAAATATATAAAAGTTAGAATGATTTTCTAAACAAATTTATACGTAGTAATGTATAACGTGTAGGGAGCAGGGCTACAAGTTGGAATTTGCCTCCACTAGGATGCTAACCCTGAACTTGCTGAGTTGTTGTGACAGTTAAATGACCTATATCATGTAAAATAGTGTCAAGATGCATTTGTGTGAGACTCACTCCTTCTTCCCCTTCCCCTCCCCAAGACACCGGATGCCTTCCTATAATGATCTTAAGGGTAGTTTTGTAGTGATTAGAATTATCAAAGGCCCCCCAAGCATGCTTTTCATCATCAGCGTTTACAGTAGAGGGGCGGGAGGGAGAGCTTCTGCAACCAGCACCACTGTCCTGCCCAGCTGCAAGTGGCACATTCATCTGTAATATCCTTTTCACCTCCCTGAGCCCAGCCCTCAGGAACAGAGCCCCCTCCCTGGAGGAAATGAAGATCTATGTAAGTGCTTCCATTGGCTGTGCTCCATGGGCAGCCCTGAGTGGAGCTTTCCTCGGTTCTACCTGCCCACTCAACAGCTCTTCGGGCTGCAGGAACCGAAATCCACCACCTAATACAGCTGAGCCTGTCAGCATGTTTTCCAGGAGCACCACTGGACGCTCCTCTCTGAGTTTACAGGGTGAGAGGCCCACACTGTGAGTGCACCCTGATGGATGAACGCTTGTGGACGGTATCCAGGAGAGACCTCCGCCTGTGGATGGAACTCTTGTATTTCTCCTGTCGGCACTGCCGAAGCAGAAGACTGTGGACAGGTGAGCTCAAAAATTAACATAGAACTCTTTTCGCTTCTACTATTTCTTATGTATTGAGATTTTCCAAAATTTGCTTAACCCAAATTTTTAGAAAAGAGAAGGCAGGGAGGAAGAGAGAGAGATTGAGAGACAAAAGGAGAGCGAGGCCATGCAGACTGTTCAGGCTGCCCCACATCTTTTTGGCATCCAAGAGTGATTGGCCAGAGTATCAAAAAAGATCCCCTAGGAAGTCCCAGGGCTGTTTGAAGCCCTGACCTCAGGTTTTACGTGAATGGCATTCCTGGAATTGATGTGGATTAACTGTTTCTGGATTGGAAAGATAGATAATAAATGCTAGATTGAAAGAGATGATATAAAGCCACAGGTTTTAGTTACGTATAATATTTATGATATATATATGTGTATGTATGTTGTATATGATACATATATAACACATAAACATTTTTTGGGTGGAGAGCTACCCCCAATATAGAGGTAGATATATTCCTGACCTGATGTCCAGGAAATAGCACCAAGCTCTTGTTTTATCTTCTTTTCCGTTCTCCATCACCCTGCCACCTGCAATCCCCTCAGCACGGGCCGAAGCCTCTCAGTCTCTTGTTACACAATGATAACAACAATACCATAGCAACACTGACTTCCAATAAAAGTCTTCCAGTAGAAAAATCACATTGCTTCTCTACCTTAAATATTAAACAAATGTTAGGTGGCATTTTAAATTTTAAATAACTGTTAAGTACTATCTTAGTCAATTTGGGCTTCTATAATAAATTACTTCAGCCTGGGTGGCTTAAAAACCACGCAGTTCTTATGATTTTAGACACTGGAAGTCAGAGATCAGGGCACCAGCATGACAGCTTCTGAAAGGGGTTCTTTTCCAGGTTGCAAATTGTTGAATTCACATTTTATCCTCATATACTGACTAGAGAGCAAAGTAGCTCTCTGGCTTCTTACAAACTCACCGATCTACTTACCGTCCAGAGGTCTCACTTACAAATACTATCACATCAGGGGTGATATTATAACATATTTGGCTGGGACACAAACTTTCAGGCCATAATTGGTGCCATGCTTTTTAATTTGTATTTAATCAAAACATTACAACCACCATTTGAATATTTAAATATTTAATTTATAATTAAACCTTGGAATACCATTTTACATTTTAGTTTTACCACTGATGAAACTAAAATGAAAAGGTTAAGTTCGTTGTCCAAATTTACAATGCAAACAAACACATGTCTATCTTAAACTGGCATTATTTTTATTTAATTCTGATACCTTGCCCTCATCTGTAGCTCAGGCACATGCTGCTTTCTGGAGAGGAAAAAATAAAACCTACATATCATACAGTATACTATGTTTTAAGTTGATGTACTTGTTTAAAATGTTTACTCTGATTGTTTTATAATCCTAAATTTGTGGACTATGGAATCATCAAAGTGAGTTACCCCAATTAGACTACGTAATCGCAATGAAACCATTTCCTCTCAGAGACCAGTTGAAGAGACAAAGGTAAGTTCCTCAGTTTTGCCATCAGCCAGCTGTTTTTCTTCTCTAGTCCCTTCCCTGTAGAAATAAAGGCATTTTGAACTTTGAAAAACAAACAAAGAAACCGAACCCTAACTTTCCTTTTTTGTGTTTTGCATGCACAGGGAACTTGAGCCAAGTCCTTGCTCACACCACACAGTAGCTGGCTCAGTCCCTTTTCCTTCTGACCTCCAGCAGTGAAGCCTTGGAACTCAGCTCTTGCAGCCTGAGTCTCTCATCGTGTGCTCCACACAGCTGGGCTCTGCTAGTCAGGCTAACTGCCAGTCATCTCCAACTTGACAAACCTTCAGAAGGGCAGCTGGGACGCTAGAGCTTTCCTGGGAATTTCCCGGCCGCCAGCTTGGATACTGTATCCTTGTTTGCTGAGCTAAAACTAGTTAAGATTGGCAAAGATAAATTAGCAACAAATCCAGGAGGATTGCATGTCTCATCCAAACATTTGCCCAACACTGATTCCAAGTAGCATTCAACTTTGTCTCTAACGAGCTAACAGATGTGGGTATTATCAGAGGAAGTTAATATGGGATTATTCACAGAGCTAGGGCTGGATGTGTTTTCAGTCTAAATTGTGTTTTGGAGAAACAAAATAGAAAATATCATTCTGCTATGGCAATCGACTTTGGAGAACATTACGTATCTTTCTTTATTTCTTTTTTCTGTGTTCATCTTTCAGGGCAGATAACTCTCTGGCCTGTTGTTGCCTACAACATACCTGGGGGCTGGCACAGGAGGCACAGTGCTCTGCCATTTACAGCAGATCCTTTGTGAACAAGCACCTATATTCCTATATTCCTGGCACCAGATCCTCTACCTAGGGCTGAGCTGACACTGTGCAAACTGTCACCATTAGAGTACTGGCTCTGGAGGAAAAGCTGGTGGCCAAACCTCACTGCATGAATGTGTACCAAGCCTGCGCATGTTTGCAGCTAGGTCAGCATGAAGAAAGAACTTCTAGTTTACATGTTTATTGAGTGCCCTTTCCTGATGGGCTCATCACTCTCATCTCATTTAATTGTCACATATACCTATAAAAAGAACAATAGTAATAGTTTTAAAAAGAAGACATTCATTGGGCACTTAATATTGTGCTTAAATTTCTATGAACTTTATTACATTACACATTTGTGCTGCAGGTATCATTGAAGGATCTGCTGTACATGTTAAGAAAATGGGACTCAAAGAGTCTGAGCTGTTTTAAAGTTCACTTAGCCAGTAAATAAGGAAACAGTCATTGTATAAAACTGGTAATAAAGCATGATGAAAGAAAGCAGGCTCCACAGCAAATGGATAGACGTTTGAACCCTGCTCTGCTGACTGCAGCAACAGCTGCTCAGTGAGTTACTTAACCTCGCTGATTTTCAGTCGTATCCTTAGAGAAATGGATGCTGAACCTACCTTCAAGGACAGAGATAAGGAAGGTAAAGTGCCCATTACACAGTAGTTATGCAGCAAACGGGAGGTTTCAGGTTTCTTTCTGTGCCTATCCGCTTGCGGCAGGGGAGGGAAGTTCTTTTTCAATATTTTCTGCTCCAGAAATATTTACAGTAAAATTTGTCTGAGGTCTAGGATTGGAGAGGCAATTTGGGTTGGAAATTTAATGGGTAGGTACAGGAAACTGAGAAACCAGTAATGAAAGAATAAGCAAAAGCTGAAATCCCCTTTTTGGTGAGTAATTAATTTTATTCTTTTAGTATTACAAAGATGCCCCTAAAAATACGGACTCTCACTTGGGTCCCGCTCCTTTGGCAACCGTACCTGCACAACCCAAACTTGGCTTTGCTGTTTAATCTTTTCTTTGATATGTTCTTTATGCCACAGAGAGGTAGCTGATTGGAAGGTACTCGGTGTTTAGTGTGCAATAAAATGAGAAATTTGGGGTGCTGAATTTTGAACAGCAAACAACTCCCTGGGAGTGGACACCTTTAGAGAGAATACTGTTATATTACCTATGAGGGAAAAGCTTTTGATACAGTTGACCAGATTGTGCAGAGCATAACATTGCCCATTGACCTGTCTCAGATATTTTATCCTGACAGAACTTCTTTGTAGACAGACATGATCTTGGGTCTTCCTCCACTTTCTTGCTCACTATTTGAGCAGAAATAATTACACCGACTGATCTTTACCACTTGCATAGTAAGCCGTTTACCCAAGGAACTGAGGTTTAGAAAGAGTATTTGTTCTACCCATGATCACATGATTAATAAATGCAGAGGTACAAGCAATTGAATATTGTACTCTAATTTCAAAGAAAATTTTTTTTCCCCAGATAGAAATATGCTCTGATTTTGTTATATATTTAAATTGATTAAAAAATATGCAATAATTAAAAACTATATTGGGGTGGAAAAGTTCAAAGCAAGAGACACAGATACAGATTATCTTCAAACATATTTCTTCTTCTTTTTTCTTCTTTTGAGACAGAGCCTCAAGCTGTCACCCTGGGTAGAGTGCCATGGCATTACAGCTCACAGCAACCTCCAACTCCTGGGCTCAAGTGATTCTCCTGCCTCCACCTCTGAAGTAGCTGAGATTACAGGCGCCCGCCACAACGCCCGGCTATGTTTTTGTTGCAGCCGTCATTGTTGTTTGGCGGGCCCAGGCTGGATTTGAACCTGCCAGCTCAGGTGTATGTGGCTGGTGCCTTAGCTGCTTGAGCCACAGGTGCCGAGCCCGAACGTATTTATTCTTTTTGCAGGTTGCCTTCATAACTGAATGACAGCATTACTGGTCATAATGCTTTTGGGGTCATGTTGTCTTTTCTTCATAGGATCACTAAAATAAATAAAGTTTATTAAGCTTCTATTGAAATTTAACATGGAGAAAATAATGTCAGCCTATTTATTGATTTATTTTTATCTTACACAATGTTTTCTGCCTGATGTTTGAAAATTTCATATTTTATTCTGAAAATTCAGAACTTGATTAGGATAAGCTATGGTATTGACAACTTTGCATTAAAAAAGGATAGATGTGCCTTTTCCATTCCTTAATCAAAAATCCTAATTTGAAAGAAATATTTTTCAGCTGTATTTTTTTTTTATCAATTTTGTCTTCTTCATGATGCCAATTATTAGTATTGTGAGTGTCTTTTCTCTTACCCTCATTGTTACATAATAACTAACATTTGTGAGATCCAGGGCATGCCAGGCACTGTGCCAAATTCCATGTATGAGGATCCTGATTAGTGAGTGCAACAAATCTGAGAAGGAGCATTATTATTCCTTCTTGGATAAAGATCTTTAGACATAAAAGTGTTAACTAACTTGTTCAAGGAGACTTGGCTGACGAGTACTTGAGATGTGGTTTGGGCCAGACAGTCTGACTCAAATTCATGGAGCAGCTATACACTAATCATTCTATCTGTTGTTATGTTTACTACATTTTTCTCTAATTATTTTCTCAACCTGTATTATCTCTCTCTATCATCTCTTACATGGCTTATTTACATTTATTACTTCTAATGTGGTTTGTATCTGTATGTTTGTTCCAATTAACTCTTCAACAACATGGGCTGAACTTACACAGGAATGTTTTCAGTAAATAGAATCAGCCTTCTTATTGGTGGGTTCAATATCCTGAACCAAATGCAGATTAAAAATACACTGTTACTGGGATGTGAAATCCTTAGGTAGGGAGAATCTTCTTTTCATATCCATAGGTTACAAATGGCTGTCACTGGGACTTAACGGTGGGTGGACGTCAGTATCTGTGGGCAGTCCAACCCCAAGGAGACCAAGGGACTACCGTATTTTTTTCTTCAGTTTCCTGAATTCTGCCATCTTAAATTACCTTTTTTTCTTTTCTTTTTTTTACTTTATTTATTCTTTGATTTCCCTCCCCCGCAGGTAAATGATCTTGTCCTTAATATCTTTGATGCCATAGAAAATATTCCTATACTCCTTGTTTAATTCCATTCTGATACATGGTGGGAAAAGGTTTATAGCACTGGTATCAATACCTTCACTCATTTTCTTTACTCTTTTTTTCTCCATTGTTCACATGCAAACATTTTATGGTGTAACTTTTTAGGCTATTCTTTAGTACAGAGTTGTTTACATTGGGTCAACTCCATTGAAGAATGACATGGTAAAGAGTGGGAGAAATCTACATTTAATTTGGACCTATACTTTAATTATTTTTCTTAAAATACGCATTTTTCTATGCCTTGGACATTGCCTACCCAAACAGTGTAGAAAAACTGCTATCTACACTGACCTCATCGTCACTGTCTATTCCTGCAACAATAATCCTGCACACAGATAACAATACTGATTATGACATGACTGGAATCCACAGAAGAGCAGTTACAAAAGCAAATCAACGTGTCTTATCAGGCAATCCTGTGGTGGAATTGAAAAATGGCACCAACAATGCATAAAAAAGGCAATTTGGGGAAGAAGAGTTATACAGAAGGCGTTTGGAAGAATAAGCATTGATATTAGTGCTATAAACCTTTATGAACTCTGTGTGGTTAGAAATTAGCTCACAGTGAGAGATTCTGTTGGACTCATAAGAAAGCAGCTGTGTGCTGACCATTCGCCATAGTTTTAATCAGAGCACCAACCGACAGTAGTTGGTCATATTGCAGCAGAAATCAAGAAGGAGTCTGCAAAACATGTACATCAGAGTGTCAACTGGGGGGGGTTCTTGGTGTCCCTTTTCACCCAGATCAAATAAAAAAGGTATGTGGTCTTATGTACGGGAAGAGACTGTTTTTGGATCTTCATGTTACTAATAACAAATCATTCATTCACAATAATGGGAGGTTTCTTATGCAAAAGAGACAGCTGGTGTCTATGTTTTTGATGAGGATGAAAGGCAGAGGGGTAGATGGTAATCATGGGTTGTTAGAGATTCCTGCAGTCATTGCACGATTAGAAACAATGAAAATAAAGCAATTGTCACCTTGGAGTCCCTGAGGCCTGTCACTGCAGCTACGCTTGCATCAAATGTACCTTGAAGAGTCGCTTCTCAGGAACTCTAAAAGAAAAAAAGCACACCATAGATATGCTTCATGATTTTTCAGTGACAATCCAAAGTTTCTCAGTGGGTAATATTTCTTCATTGAAATATGTAAATTTTTGCAAATAACACCCCATGAATATATCTCTCTTTGCATCATACTAAATGCAATTTTTAAAAGAATATTTCGTATGGTATCTTCACATGAGAAGTACTCCAGGGTAAAAGGAGTACACTTTGCCCCTTGATGTTTTTATTTTTTCCTCACTACTGTTAATCCTTAGTTTTTATTGAGAGTCTGTTTTCCTAATGCACCATAATTAGCATGTTTAAAACACTTTGCATCTTGTAGGAGACATTGGATTAAAGTACATAAATAAATATAGGATGAGGAGCACAGGTGTTTTTCTGATTCAATTAGTGCTTCTTTATTCTAAACTCTTCCTTGACTTGCAGTCTCTTTCTTAACTCAAAAGATGAAAATAAACAGTCATTGGGCTATTAGAGGAGCCCGTGGAGGGCTCATTAGCTGGGTTCTAATTGGGTTATTTCACAAATCTGTCACTCAGGATTGAAAATGAACCTGCCGCCAGCAGCAAATGAGTGCACAGAGGGCTGTGAAATGAATGACAGAGAGTACTTCAGAGAAATAGGGCGAATGAGATGAATTTAGGACAAATGAAATGCACTTTTAATATGAGTAAGAGGCAGGAGGTAAAATAGAGAGGCCTTGGGAAGTATTTGGAAAGAATGGTTTAGTTTGAGTCTTGCTAGCTGTTTTGTTTTTGTGATTGGAGAAAGCAATTGTTTAAATGAGTGACGTCTGGAGAGAGAGGTCTGCCATCCCACACACACTAGACATTCCAGGATTGTCTATATCACTACCAGGAACTCACTACACCTTGACTGTTTGACTTATCGCACCCTCCCCAAGAAAGGAGGCATTTCTGGCCAGAGAGGTGATCTATTTCATAGCTACCTGGCACAATGTTTACCTCAAAGTAAGTTTTGGAATAGTGCTTATTGACTCAAACAATCATCATTTGATGAATAAATGAAGGCCGTCAACAGTTGTGGCCGTTGCTCAGTCCTTCCTTCTCCTTTCCTTACTTTACTCTTATCCTCCACCTGATTAAACCTTATAAACAGTAAACAACTCAAGGCTCAATTTAAATGTTAACTTCCCTAGGAAGCTTTTCAACCTTCTACTATCCAGGTAGAGATAATCACGTCTTACTTTCTCAAAGTACACAAATAATGTTAGGCATGTGACGCCGTGATCATACCCATTTTGATGTAATAGAATAACTTGCCAATGTATCTATTCCTTGGGCAGATTATGGGCAGGCTGGAGCATGGGACTGAGTGTTAATCATATTTTGTAGCTTCTCTGTACTTGCCCTTATTGTCTTTAGCACTTAAAAGACCTTGGTGCATAATAGGTGATAAACAGGTATTTGTGGAATAAATGATTTGATCTTTCTCTAGGAGTAACACAAAATATTTCAAAGTTATCACAGAATTTCCTAAATCTCGCGTTGACTTATGCTTAAGATGGCTTTTTAAATTTCTGTATAGTTTTCTAGGTTCAGAAACTAACAAACACTAAATACTTATAAATAAAATATCATAGTAAATTGGGATAAAGCAATAAAACTGTGATAAAGATAAAGCTATAATAAAGACGCAACGATAAGACAAAATATCTCACAAGTCAAGAAACATGATAGGGACACTGCTTGGTAAAGTGAATGCTGATCATCAGACAGCTCAGCCTCGGAGTTAGAAACAGGGAGAAGTAACACAGAGTTCAGTGGTTCTTCAGGGCTGGACAACTGAACAACCCCCCGAAGTAGGATAGGGATGGAAAAACAGAGGAAGTTCTAATATATTTATTAAATGACAGTCATTTATAATGATATAATTACATGATAGTTATATATAAAATATTATTCACAACCTATATGGTGTATGTAATACAATACATGAATAATATAGTCATCACACATTTTTACATAAACTCTAAAAACTGGAAATAAAATCTTTTAATTTTCTCCAGAACATGGGAATAAAATCTAGGTAATGAGATGCCCTTATGTGTGTTAAAACTTAAGAGCAGCCTTTGAGGCAATAAAAATGCAAACCATGGCTCAGTGCCATAGTACAGTGGTTACGGCACCAGCCACCTACACCGAGGCTGGTGGGTTTGAACCAGGCCTGGGCCAGCTAAACAATGACAATTGCAACAAAAAATAGCCAGGCATTGTGGTGGGCATCTGTAGTCCCAGCTACTTGGGAGGCTGAGGCAAGAGAATCACTTAAGTCCAAGAATTTGAGGTTGCTGTGAGCTGTGACACCACAGCACTCTACTGAGGTGATATAGTGAGACTCTGTCTCAAAAAAAAGTGCAAACCTTAACTTCCAATTCAGGAGAGGAAATACTAAGGCAGCCTGGAATGCTAAGCCAACAATATTTGTTTGAGAGAGAATCTAAAATGCAACATCAGGGCTACTCGCAGATTTCATCCTTTCCTTTCTTCCTGTTCTGCCTCGAATTCCCCCTGTCCGCAGTCACGATGACTGTTTTGACAGCCTTCTCTTGCCCTGTTGGTGAAGTAGGGACCCCTGCCTTCATTTGTAAATGACACTTCAACACATGGCAGCTGACACAGGACAGACGAGATTGACAGCAGCTCATTCGTCACATATACACACAGCCTGGGGGAAGAGGACAGGGCACATTGTGCAGGGCCATGTGGAGCGGCATCAGGAGTGGAGGCAACCAGCGGGGTCTGTGGGAGGCAGGGAGTGTAGTGACAAGAGAATGAGGGGACCTTGGTTCCAACAGGGGTGTGTGATTGGTTTGTTTGAATAATTTCTCAGACTGTCAGAAAGATGAAACCCTTTAGGTTGAGGTCAGTTGGGTACAGCTTGTCAAGCTGATAAAGGATCTGGTTGTAGTGTGATTGATAGAGGAAAGTAGACTCCCAAACTGAGGTCTGGCCTGAAGGCCAAGTGGGGTCTTGGCTTCGTGCAGGAAGGAATTCAAGAGCAAGCTAACACAATAAGGCAAAAGCAAGTTTATTGAAGAAAAGGAAAAAGGGGATGGCTTGCCCATAGACAGGTCAGCAGTTATCTCTCAGAGAGAACAGGACTTTGTGAGTCTTTAGGGTCTTATTTTATACCTTCTATTTAATTTTTGTTAAGTATAGGAAGGATTATTCATAAGATTCCTGGGAAAATGGTGGGGAGTTTCCAGACCTGAGGTTCCTTCCATTTTCTGACTATGCAGGGTAACTTCCTAGAGTTGCCAGGGCATTTGTAATACAGTTTACAGGGAAAAATGGGCAGTGAGAGTAACCTGGGGTTGTTTTTTGCAGCCATCTTTGTTCTGTTGTACCAGAGACCTTGGTTTGGGTCTTAAGACTCCTTCTGGGACAGGGCCTGCTGATTTCCTTTCATGCTCTCATCTCTCCATATCCAAGGTGGATTGTTTCCAGACACCATCCCTTTCCCTTTGAATACCAAACTCCAAGGATGCTCAAATCCCATACATAAAATCTCATAGTATTTGCATGTAAGTTATGTTCATCAACTCTTATACTTTTAGTCATCGCTAGATTACTTATCATAGCTAATCAAATATAAATGTTATATAAATAATTGTACGACATGTTAAACATTTGTTTTATTTCATTGTTGTATTTTTATTTCTTATTGCTTTTGCTTTGAATATTTTCAATCCACACTTGGTTGAATCCACTAATACAGAACATGCAGAGAGGGAGGGCCTTCTGTACAAAGATCCGGGTCTATTCAACATTACCGAGCCGCACCTACTAATCTAGTCAGCCACGGACATCACATAGTGCTTCTTCCCGCCCCTGCCCCCTGCGACTTCCATCACCTGTGCATAAGTGAATTTACTTTGACAGATATAAATCATACCACTTCTAATGTTACAGTTGATGTCATAAAGGATTTGAGGTGACTTACAAAAACAAATACAGAAACACAAGAAAAAGGATGAAACAAGATTTTTGATAAGGAGAAGAATACCCTGGTGCAAAGAATTTGGGGTGAGGCATTTGATACAATTTAGCATAATTTTTGGTTCCAAAATTGCTGACTGTCTAGGAAATTAATTAAAAAAAAATAACAACCAACATAACAACAACTAGAACAAAAACAAATTGACTTGCAAGCTTTCATTATCTGCAGAATGGTAAGATTACTTCACATTTCATGTCAGAATTAATTGATAAGAGATGTTATACAATATAAAACACTCTGTGCTACTAAAGGTTTACCTTGTTTAAGAGACATTTTTTTTTAAATGACCTTTTCCCTATAGCAACACTTTCTAGAATGAAATTAATATTTATCAAGAATATATATGTGCCAGACACTGTGTTTCAAATTCTGGGTGTATAATATAAATCTCACCACACTGTTGATGAACCGTATATTACTTTTGGAGTTTCATAGCTGAGTTATTAAATTTCCAAGATCAGAAACTTGACAGGCTGATGTCAGATTCAAATTTAGGGCTAGTTAGCTCCTAAAGCATAAAGTTAAACATTAAATCATAATGAAGTTATTTCTATTCAAAATATAGGTAATGGCTTCTATGCCACTCTCAAAATATTTAGTCTCTAGGAATTTATAATTAGATATTAAAATGCACATAAATGTGCTGTTAAATCCTATTGCTGTTTCATACACAGGGAACCCTAGGGAAGCATTGAGTGTGTTTAAATTATCAGCCAACTTACAGCCACGTTCTTACAGGAGAAATTGAGGTATATACATATACACACAAAAAATTGCCATTATTAAAGTTAGATCCATGAGCTTTTATAACCAGTTTGTTATCAAAACATAAATAAATGGAATCAACTATGTCAGAGACATGCCAAGGGCCCGCCTGCTTTTGTTGGTGAGTTTTGTGTGGAAGTTTAGAAAGGAAGGCAAAGATTTCATTGCAAATGTCTAAATTCTTTCCAATGCTTGAGCAAGTTACTTATTGAAATTTTAAATGGTCTCCTCTACATCTAAAGCAATTTAGTTGAATGAAATTAAACAGAGGTGGGAGTGAATTATACTTTGTTTAATATATCCCCCTTGTGTTTATCTGCATTTCTAAAGCAGTGTTTAAGAAACCACACGGAGCATCACCAAGCCAGAAGTGCAGTGCTTACATTGTGGGAAAGATAACAGAATCTTCTGTTTGAAGCAACAGACATCCTTAGCAATTGCTAAAATTAAAAGCATAGGAATATTTTCTGCTGTTACAAGCCAAAAATTCTTTTTTTCAAGGACACATTTTGAGTTGAACCTCACAATATTTTTGGATAGCTGAGAAACCATTATAAATGGTTAGATGTGAATGCCTACTAAGTACTGTTCTGAAAAATAACGTGATTAGTAATCTGATCTGGTTAAAAACCTCCTGAATATAACTTGCCTGTGAGAAATAGAGATGACTCTTTCACTAGCTCCTGGATGCTGACTAATGATTTGCTGTCTAGGGACGTTCTAAGATCAGACCTCGCTGTTGATCTGGGGCACGGTGCAGGTCACCTTTTTATCTTCTTTTCATAATGAACAAGTAAAAAGGCTGCATCACAGTTTAAAAGCGAAAGAGCTGAAGGTACGGTAAGCTTAGTGATCTTCAGGGGCACTAACTGGAGGCTTACTAGATTCAGTGCAGCAGAACTTTGAGTCTATCTGGGTTTTGTTTTCCATCTTTAAACTCATTATTGTATCACTCTTCCTCTTTCTCTCTTGAACTTGAGCCACACTAACTCTTGAAAAGGAGGCTGAGTATAACACAGCCTCTGCTTTTTATAGAAAGCAGGATCTTGGGATGACTCTGAGTTCTTATTTAATATTTGAAGGAGAGTAATATGGAGCAGAATTTTTATATATATTTCATACATTTTTATACATAACTATGCAATTATACATTTTATGTATGTATATAAACATATATTTTACTATATACCTATAGTAAGAAGTACTGAATAAGATCAATCTAACTGATTAGAAATTTTGTTGTGTCTTGTCTCCTGGGGAATTCAGTATGGAGAACCATGCAAAATGATGAAAGATGGCATCTCAAATGAACTTTACATCTACTTGCAACCTGTAAAGTTAGAGACACTGGAAAATTTATCAAATCGCCCTATTATACCATTTAGCATAGGAGCATTAGACTCAGATGTGTAATTTTTCGTTTTCCATGTTACATTTCAAGAAACATGACCTTTCGTTCAAACCTGTCAAAAAACATTTTGAATCTGGGCTCTGTGGTGTGGGACATGACCTAGCAATCATAACTACACACCAGGGGTGAATTTAAAAATATGTCACTGTGTAATGTCTTTTACCAAGCTATTCATGAAGAAAGAAAAAAAAAAAAAAACTGAACAGGACAGGTAAAGGACAGATACCTGTAGGAGAGAGCCTCTCCTAGTTCTCATCCAAAAGTAACTTTGTGGATATTTACTCAGTCTTTTGTATTCAGGATTAATTTTCTTAGTTTTATTTGTTGGTATTTTGACAAGTTTATAGCAAACATTGTATATAGATATGCATAGAGATAGCAGGATAGTTAGACATTGCGGCTTCTTCCCGGAAGCATGTCATTTCTCTCATTTTCAGTATCCTTATAATATTTAATTTTTCATAATTTTGTGATTCTTTCAGCACTGCATTGACTATATAAATTAATTTGGCGAGAATAGACACCATTATAATACTAAGAAGACCTGTTCAAAAATGTGGGAGATTTTAGATTAAATTCTTAAATAAACTATATGTGATTTCTTAAATGTAATATTAGATACCTTATGTTTTTGTCACTCTTAAATATATTTCATATTCTTGTTTTCAGTTGAAGTATATAGATTTGCCACCAATATTTGTTAGTGAACCTGTGTTGAGCAAGCTTGCTAAACTCTGCTACTCATAATTTATCCCTAGAACATTTTAGATATGCTTTTTTTCTTATGTCAGATAAACCGATGGTCTTCTAATCATTCTTTATTTTGTTAAAATAATGTCTATTGAATTTTATTAAATGCTTTTTTGGCATCTATGTTAATGTGTGAGTTACATTAATACTTTTTTTTTTTGGTAGAACAAAATCCTTGCATTTCTGCCATAAATACTTCATAGCCATTACATCACCCATTTTATATTTTGCTTAACTCTCTTCAGATACATAACTTGTACTTGCCACCAACAACCATTTTCCAAAAATCAGGGTTTTTTGTTCATAATGGCTTTTCTGGGATATTATTTCTTTTTGTTATAAATGGGAAAATTATAATGCATAACATTTCCACCCTAAACCTGAAACCCTTTTTTTAAATAATAAAAACACTTAATAAAACTTCTCTCTTTAAGTAAAGAAAGAAACCTCTCAGTAGAGGTTATAAATATCTTTAAAAATTGTTCCTTGAGAGTAGTGCCTGTGGCTCCATGGTGTAGCACGCTGGCCCCATGTGTCAGTGGTGGTGGGTGCAAACACAGCCCTGGCCAAAAACTGCAAACAAAAAAAAAAAAAATTGTTCCTTGAGCATCAACTGACGTAGATATTACCCAGCAGTTGCTTTGCTTCTTAATTTGGGTTCTGTCTTAAAATCGTTCCACTGAGGACTGGGAGCCTGGCATACTGATCATAGACCAAAAAGGCTGTAGGAGGGTAAATGTCCTTTTGAGATTTACCCCTCTGGGCATTAATTACCCCTCAATTTTGTGTTGTACTGCTCATGACTAAAAGGTCTTTTGTGGTGTTGGACAGACAGACAAGGGAGACAGGGGCGTGGCATACCTACTTGTGGTTAATTCTGGCAAGTGCTTGCAACTGTCCACGACACAGTGCTGAAATCTGATGGGTTCACTTGATCTGATTTGGTGCATTATAAGTATGTGCCGACTTTGCATATTGTCTTATCTTTTTAATTTGCATCACTTTTGATGCTTCTTTTTCCAAAATTTTCTTTCATTTCCATGTATTTTCTTCTCTGTGTAGAAAACTATGCCAAAAATAAGGAAGGACTTATTATTAAATGAAATACAGAAATGTTCAGAAAAATCCATAGCTGACAATAATCTTAATTTAGTACTGGTACCTGAGATGTGCATCACCTTTGTGGACAAATTAGAGACTTAATAAAAAAAAATCTACATCTCATTTTGTGGTATGTATTAGAAATTGTAGATAAAACTTAGCTCACAGATATTAATACATATTCTTGTGATACTTTACTAAGAACAATGTGCTTCACAAAAATAGAGACATAGACATATGGAACCAAATAGAAAACCAAGAGATGAAAATAATCTCTTATAGTCATCCGATCTTTGACAAAAACATACACTGGGAAAAAGATTCCCTACTCAGTAAATGGTACTGGGGGAACTGGAAAACCACTTGTAAAAGAGACTAAAACTGGAACTACACCTTTCACCACTTGACAAAAATTGACTCAAGATGGATTGTACAGGAATGGACACCATGCTTGCAAAGGACAGTTACCGATTCTTATCACATTAAAAGGAAATGCTGAGAACAGGACAGTCCCCTGGCAAGCCTAGAGACGTTTTGCGACTTGGGGGCAATCCCCCAAGTAACTCAGTGTTCCAGAATGAGATAAGATCGGTCACTCACTAGTAAGCATGTGTTAAACATTGGTGCTTGGTAGTTCTTCATGGGGGTTGTGGGGAAAAAACACGTGAGAACACCCCTGGCAATCCTTGTGCATGCAGCCCTCATATGTAATGACCTTAACTCTCCACACCTGTTGTGTATGTCAATGGCCTTAACTCTTCACACAGTTGTGTATAACCTTAATAAAGAAAGATGGAGACTTTACCTCGTTCATGTTTACATGGATGGAGCTGGAACATATTCTTCTTAGCAAAGAATGGAAGAAAAAGTACCCAAGGTACGCAGCCCTACTATGAAACTAATTTGGGGCTCTCACATGAAAGCTATAACCCAGTTACAACCTAACAATAGGGGGAAGTGGGAAAGGGAGGGGAGGGAGGGGGATGGTGGGTAAAGGGAGGGGGATCAGTGGGATCATACCTGTGGTGCATCTTACAGGGGTATTTGCGAAACTTGGTAAATGTAGAATGTAAATGTTTTGGCACAGTAACTGAGATAATGCCAGGAAGGCTATGTTAACCATTGTGATGAAAATGTGTCAAATGGTCTATGAAGCGAGTGTATGATGCCCCATGATCATATCAATGTATACAGTTATGATTTAATAAAAAAAATAAATAAACTTGAAGATTTGGAAAAAATAAAAAATAAAAAATAATAAATAGCCATTGCGGAGGGGGCTCGGGGCTACCCTGCCATTAAGGTTAGCCTGCCTCCTTCAACTTGTACCTCTAATCCGTGTCATGCCTGGTTCCTTCCTGCCGTGACTGAGACCAGGGCCTTAGGGGTCGCAACAATGGATAAAAGATTTGAATTTAAGACATGAAGTGATAAAAATACTAGAAGAAAGTGTGGGTCAAAGAAATTATCTTAAAGCATAATTTTAAAAATTATTTAAAAAAAAATCTTAAAGCATACTATCTTAAAGCAGTAGAATCGGATGAAATCACAATGTTCGTAACACTTATCTCCAGTTCCAAAGCATTTTTATCATTTCAAAAGGATCCCTAATAATAGTCCCTTACCATTCTCTGCTCCACTCAGCCTCTGGCAACAAACCTACCTTCTTTATCCTGGTATTTTTTCCTTCATATTCTGGATACTTTCTAACTCTGCAGTTCAGTAAAAATATTGTGTTAATGTAATTTCCTATTTTATTTACTATGGTTATGTGCAATTTACTGGGAAAATGAGAAAAAAGGCATCTTGGAAATCAGTATTATGTTTGAAGCTCCTGTAAGTCATAAATCATGTCAAATTGAAGTTTAAAAAATAATCAAACAAAATACCACAAAAGCAGTGGACAGTCATTCAGCCTGGGAATTCAAACACAATGGTTTGAGTCCCATTTCCACTATTAGTTACTTCGTGGTTGTACCGAAGTCATTTATGACCATCAATTGTAAGATAAATGATTAAGTTATTAATGGACAAGCAAATTAAACTCTCTGGACTTTAATTTGTTTATCAAAAGTATGAGAGACTAGACTAGATATTGAAAATCTCTATATTCCTTCTTTTTAAAAAATTGGAAGTTTATCAATTTTGTAGGGGACCTGGACTTTTTCTCAGGTAGTATTAGCCTATCTCACAAAATGAATACAAAGACAAAATAATTTTTCTTACATCTCTATCCTAACAAATAATGAAAGTTAAAAGAATGAGAATAAATATGATAATTTTGTAAAATCTTAGCACCATATGTGGACATGATAAATACTTGATAAATTTCATGTGCATGAATACATATGCATATAAATTTATGACTTTCTTAAAATACGTTGAAATATATGAGTATCAGTCTCAGATTAAACAAAAGCTTCCAGTTCTTCAAAATATAGCAAATAATTTTGGTATCTTTATGCAATCAATATTTGATTAATATGGAAATTACTATTTTACTTGTAGGGAAGATGTGCATTTAAGACATTTTATTAGAAACACTTGAAATTTCAATTTGATTTAAAATATAATATTTTGGTGAAAAATGTTCATCATCCTTAAGCATCAGAGAAATCCAAATCTAAACCACCTAACTCAGTAAGAATATCCCACATTGCAAAGTCCCTAAGCTGCAGATGTTGATGATGGTGCAAAGAGAAGGGAAAACTTTTATCTTTTGGGTGGGATGGAAAACTAACACAGCCTTTTGGGAAAGAAGTATGCAGAATACTCAAAGGGCCAAACGTATACCTTCCTGCAATCCCCTTGCTAAGTTTCTGCCCAGAAAAAACTAAAAATCATTTTTCTGTAAGGACATTGCACTAGAATGTTTACAGCACATCAGTTCTCAATTACAAAGAATTGGAGACAACCCAAGTGCCCATTGACCCATGAATGGATTAATAAACTGTGGTATATATATATACCCTGGAGTACTGTTCAGCCAAAAAAGATGGAGAGTTTACATCTTTTGTCTGTACCTAGATGGAGTTGAAGAACATTCTCCTTAGTAAAGCAACTCAAGAATGGAAAAGAAGCATTCCATGTACACAATACTAATTTGAAACCAACTCCATCAATAGTGGTGATTGTCCCCTGCAGCATCTTAAGTGCTGTCTTGCCCATGTTCACTAGTGGTGACATTTGTCAGTCCATAGCAGATTAAGTGTTACTCCATCCAGGTCTTCAGGTGGCAGTGGCAGAACAGGACTCCTACTCATGGGACATACGATAGTGTCATTCCCTCCCTCGCTTGGCGGGGCAATGCGGGTGGGATAAATGCAGTACTCTGGGTCTGGAATCTCAAAATGGACCCAGGCACAGAGCCCAGGGTTTGCGAACCAGTGAGTTCTTGCTCTGCTTTCTTTCCAGAGGAATGCTACTGTCATCCAGGTGCCTTCTACATATCGTACAAAGACTCTCCTGCAGCTCAGGTAGCTATATATATGGGGGGTGTGTAGTGTCCCCAAATTATTTTCTGGAACAGAATAGAGAAGCAAGAGATGAATCCAGCTACTTACCGTCATTTGATCTTTGACAAGCCAATTAAAAACATTCAGTGGGGAAAAGATTCCCTATTTAACAAATGGTGCTGGGTGAACTGGCTGGCGATCTATAAAAGACTGAAACTGGACCCACACCTTTCACCATTAACTACGATAGACTCTCACTGGATAAAAGATTTAAACTTAAGACATGAAACTATAAAAATACTTGAAGAAAGTGCAGGGAAAACTCTTGAAGAAATCGGCTTGGGTGAATATTTTATGAGGAGGACTCCCCAGGCAATTGAAGCAGTATCAAAAATACATTACTGAGACCTGATCAAACTAAAAAGCTTCTGCACAGCCAAGAACATAGTAAGTAAAGGAAGCAGACAGCCCTCAGAATGGGAGATAATATTTGCAGGTTATACCTCCAATAAATTTTTAATAACCAGAATCCACAGATAACTCAAATGTATTAGCAAGAAAAGAACAAGTGATCCCATCTCAGGGTGGGTAAGGGACTTGAAGAGAAACTTCTCTAAAGAAGACAGATGCATGATTTACAGACACATGAAAAAAAGCTCATCATCCTTAATCATCAGAGAAATGCAAATCAAAACTACTTTGAGATATCACCTAAGAGTAGCCCACATAACAAAATCCCAAAACCAGAGATGTTGGTGTGGATGCGGAGAAAAGGGCACACTTCTACATGCTGGTGGGAATGCACACTAACACGTTCCTTTTGGAAGGATGTTTGGAGAATACTTAGAGATCTAAAAATAGACTTGCCATTCAGTCCTATAATTCCTTTACTAGGTATATACCCAGAAGACCAAAAATCACAATGTAACAAAGACATCTGTACCAGAATGTTTATTGCAGCCCAATTCATAATTGCTAAGTCATGGAAGGAGCCCAAGTGCCCATTGACCCATGAATGGACTAGCAAATTGTGGTACATGTATACCATGGAATATTATGCAGCCTTAAAAAAGATGGAGACTTTACCTCTTTCATGCTTACATGGATGGAGCTGGAACATATTCTTCTTAGCAAAGTATGTCAAGAATGGAAGAAAAAGTATCCAGTGTACTCAGCCCTACTATGAAGCTAATTTATAGCTTTCATATGAAGGCTATAACCCAACTATAGCGCAAGGATATGGGGAAAGGGCCAAGGGAGGGGAAGGGAGGGGGAAAGTCAGGGTGGAGGGAGGGCAATGGGTGGGGCCACACCTAAGGTGCATCTTAGAATGGGTACAGGCAAAACCTACTAATGCAGAATACAAATGTCTACATACAATAATAACTAAGAAAATGCCATGAAGGCTACGTTGAACAGTTTGATGAGAATATTTCAGATTGTATATGAAACCAGCACATTATACCCCTTGATTGCACAAATGTACACAGCTATGATTTAACAATAAAAAAAATTAAAAAAAAAAGAAAATAGGGTCTTAGGATATTAGGCATATTTTAGGATACATAGGGTCTTAGGATATTAGGCATATTTTAAAATACTGTGTGAGAAAATGGCATAGGAAATTTAGTTTTCCTTCTTGTCAATCACTAATGCTAATATCAACATTATTTTTTGGGTTTTTAAATTTAGATTTCAATTTTACATTTCAGTAAGCTTAAAATGTTAGCATCAATTTAGTTATTCAGGTTTTTTTAAAAGCTACTCTTTATCAATATTTTCCTTATATTTCAAAATAATTAGTTCCCCAATTCTCAGGCTACTGAGAAAATCTAGTACATTAAACAATATTGATGGTCAGGAAGGGTATGTGATGGTCTGATAATTCAAAGAAGAAACTATTAGTTATAACTGCTCTATGGTGTCTACATAAGCCATCCAACATGACGCCATTTAAACAAGATTAGAAGTGAGAAGCGAACAGCCTCAGGAAATACTGCAGGAATGAATCACAGAAAGCATATATGAAATGTATATGGACAGTGATGAATGAATCAAGAAACGTTTTTCTGGTATACTTGGTGAAAGTCAATGTAAATTGTCCTAATATGTTTGAAATTTATTATATATGTAAAGGAAGATGGGGAAAGAAAAATGACATTTGTTGTCTCTTTAACACATGTATCATCTTAAGGTAATAGCATCAGGCTTTCAATGAGGACTTGCTGTTAGTATATACTACATTAATAATTTCATAGATTTTATTTTATAGAACAAGATTATAATGCACAGAGTATGTGATTTGCTTAAGTTCACACATTACTCATTGGCAGAGCCAAGATTAAAAATTCATAATTTCTAACTCCATTTACTCTACATCATTCCACTCCCCCCAAATGGTTTCATTTAAATTTCATAAAACCATTATAGGTTGCGCTGCCTACTCTTGAGAACAAGGACAGAGTCCCCCAAGATACAGCTTCATCACCTGGTGGAGTAGGGTTCAGGGATCTAACACTGAGCTTGGGTAACTAATTCTGTTTAAAGCTCAGACAGAAAGAGAAAGAGCTACAGGGCAAAGTTCAAAGCCTTGCCCTTGGTTCTGCCCATTAGGGATAAGATTTTCATTGTAAAATGTTAAAGATTCTGGAATAGAAAATCCAATCCAATTTCTTCTGAATGGAGACATTTTATAGTATACACCCAGTGTGATATAGCTCTACATTCTCTAAGAGAATTCTTCCCATAATTTCATTTTACAAGTGACTATTTCTAATCAAGATAACTGTTTTAATTCAGAATTAAAGTCCAGAGAAGCAAGAAAATTATAGCTATTATAATATGATAACAGGCTCTCAAGAAAAGACAACAGTGAAACTGTTGCCTCCAGAGGATTCCACAGGGCCTCACTGAATGAGCCAGAATTAGAATTAGAATGCAGTCATTAGCACTTCTAACTGCTGGATCACACAGTTGTTTTTAGTTAGAAATACAATAGAACTGTCTCTAAGGAGTCTTAATATTCTTACTTTTTATCTCTTAAAGATGTAAATTTTTTTAGCTTATGCTTTCTTCATTGTGTAGATTTTTCTTTAATTACAAGAAGAATACGCATAAAAATCAACAAGACAAAATTACGTATGTCTAAAAGCCCTCCTTTTTCTCTACATCAATACATTCATAAATGTATTTCTAACTAATGAGTTTACACTAGGTATATTTTTATGTAACGTGCTATGAACTGAATACCACCTCATATTTATTTATTTTAGAACTAGATTAATGCATTATTTTCATGGTTCATAGAAGCCTGGGGTAGGAATATAGCATAGCTCATTTAACCTTCACTTACAGATAGAAATTAAGTTTATCTTCAGTGATTAGCTATTATCATTTTAACATATATGCACATTTCATATATATTCTCATCATAAATGTACATTTGCAAGTGCATGCACCTATATTTATGTGCATAGATAGCTTAGCTGTAATCCTTCCTTAACAGTATATGTGTGTATGAATATATGTCTATATGTGTCTATATGTCTGTGATTCTTTTCCTTAGAGGCTAAGAATGAAATATATGGGTCATGGCTTAGGTGAAATTTAAACTTTACTATGTCTAGCCAAAGAATTTGCAAAATAACATATACCAACAGTGTCAACATTGTATTAGAATTCCATTTATTCACTCACTCGCTGAAACTGATTGCTAATTCTTTTCACTATTGTGAATATAATGGAAAAAATGTGTTATCTGGTGATTGCTCATCATTTGTATAAGAAAAATAGCTCATTGTTCTGTTTCAAAGCATATCAATGAAGACTATAAAATTGGTGTCTGAGTCTATGAATTAAGTATGCTGTGTTATTTTTTAACTGTCTATAGTCTTGTGAGAGAAAAAATAATAATGATAAAAAGAAGCAAAAGTTATAGTTTTTGCACATTTTTATTCATCTTAGGTTTGTAAGCTCTTGAATCTGTTGTCGTCTTAGCATCCCCGTAGCATCTGTGTCCAGTTATCATGGCAGTGACTATTATTATAGTTTTTTTAGAAACTAACAAAACCCCTAAATTTCTGAGAAATTAAGTGACTTTACCAAGATCATTGGGGATCAAATGAGATAATGTGTGAAAATTATTTTAACACTGTAAAGATCTTGTATAACTTAAGAACTGGGAATTTGAAGATGGGAAATAATTCTCTGTGTCGAATAAAAGGGAAATTATGCTTTTGGATTGAAAAGCTGGGATCTATCAAAATATGAAAATTGACATGTTTGAGGAAGCTCTTTCCCTGTATTTAGAGACTGCTCTGAGACAAGTGCACATCAGGACACAGCTGCCACCTCCTGCCTAGCAAAATCTTTGCTGGAATCTGATCTTTACAAGAACTGGACATAATTTTTTTTATAAACTGCTCAAAGGGACCTAAAGCAAGAATTCTTCAAACAGTCGTGGAAGTATCAGGTTATATAAAATACTGAAAATACAAGATGCAAATATAACTGAATAAGGAGAGCACAGGGCTTATATTCAACAAGGGCTATTTTCCATCTTGAGTTAATTTTATTTTTTTTCCTCTGAAATGGATAATTAATTTTCTGTCCAGGAGATGGGTGCTGCACCTGGGCCTAATGTTTAAAAATGCTTGAAAGTAAATACATGCAACAAAACATACGTAATGCATGCACAAAATCACAAGAATGAGCATACTCACACAAAATTTGCATGCACACACTAATGTATTCTTCCACTGTGGTAACAGGAACAAAGATAGGGAAAGCCTGTGTATTCGTGTAACCAGCATATTATGTATACTTCTACTCACAACTAACTGCAGCACTTGCTCAAATATGTAAAATAATACACAACACAAAAATGCATGCATGCTCCAAAAAGATAAATTTTCATAAAGTGCATGCATGCTTACAGGCACATGTACACATTTCATGTACAGAGGGAAATAAAAATACATAGTTATTCAGAGACTTACAGAAGGTTTAACACCAGCATAATCCAAATAACAAATCTCAGCAAAGATATTACAAAAATAACTTAAAAATTGTATACCAATACCCCTTAAATACCAGTAAAATCCAATTAGCAAGTCAATCTAGCGATACAACATCATCATAATAGGTCATGAAAAAGTTGAGTTTCATAGAATTTATTTATAAGAATTTATAAATTTATGGAACATTTTTATTTTCACAAGTATTACTGCTAGACAGCTGGGAGTATTTTGACATTTTGTTGTTAAACATTTACCAACCCCCAGTATATGTCAGACACTGGTAAATTCTGTGAATACAAAATTTAGTAGGTTACAACGCCAGCTTCTGTGGAGGTTCAGGGATATTAATGCAACACCCAGCAATGTGCCCACTGGCAGGTGACTGATAGCACTTTTTATGGATAAGGCAGGTACCACAACTGCTGTTAAGGACAGTGACTCACTCGCTTAGGAGAGGATAGTCTAGAGTCATATCTCAAAAGGCAAGAAAATGATTAATTTAAAAGAGTCAGTAGAACATTTTAGGGGGCGAGAGAATAAGTAAAACCATTAATACACTATGACCATAAGAATAACTTCAAGAACTTTAGAACTCATCGTAGACAAGTAAGCAAATTGTCTGAGAGAGACATGGTAGAGGACATGTAATCTAAAACTTAAATATATATATTTACCAAGAACTATAGCAAGTTCTTGAACAGGATAATGACTCAGACTCATTCCATATTTTCTGCTATCTCTGAGTGACCAGAATTTTGTTGAGTGGGTTTGAGACAGGAGACTTTTTTTTTTCCAGATTAATATGAGGGTACTAAGGATTAGGGTTACATTGTTTGCATTTGTTAGGTAAAATACAATTTGTGGTTGAGCCCTTCTCCCAGGAGGTCTGCTATATACCCTTACAATGTGCACATTAGGTGGCAATTTACCAATCACCCTCCCTCCTTCTCACTCCCTCTTCCCTTTCTCCATCTGTCCCCCACCTGACTTTGTCTTTTATCCTGTGTGGGTGCGAAGTTGTTTTCTATTGGTTTCTTATTGAGTACACTGGATTCTTGCTTTTCCATTCTGCTGATACTTTACTAAGGAGAATGTTGTTCAGATCCATCCAGATAAGTACAAATGATGCAAAGTCTCCATCTCTTTAGGGCTAAATAGTATTCCCCGGTATACATATACCACAGTTTGTTAATCCATTGTTGGGTTGATGGGCACTTGGGTTGGTTCCACATCTAGCCGATTGTGAGTGGTGATAAACGTTCTAGTGTAAATGCTCTTATGGTAAAATGATACTTCTGGATAGACACCTAGTAATAGAATTGCAGAATCAAATGGAAAGTCAACTTTTAGCTTTTTGGGGATTCTCCATACTTTTTTCATAGAGGCTGCATTAGTTTGCAGTCCCCCAGGAGACGTTTAAAGGATTAAGTTGTTTACAGCAGATGATGAACACATGCCTCTGATCAATGTTCATGGAATAGAAAGGTATAATTTGTGTTTTTTTAATACTTTTTTAAAATACAGTTTTAATATACTTTAAAACGGGTTAAAGGTAATGATTATGAAAATGGGATTGTAAGTGATTTCTAGTGCAATTCTTATATTATTTGAAGCTCAAGGGAGAAGTATGGGTAAAATATCCAATAATAAGTTAACAGCTTAAATCAGAAGTGCATATAATTTTAGCTGAATAATCAAATCAAGACAGAATTCTAAGAATTGCTATCATTTATAAGATGCACAAAGGAAGAGGGTCTTTTAAGGGTGTACAATAGTTTAAATAAGTATTAAGTGTAGGACAAACTACAGAGTATCTCTGTAGTTGAATGTGAGTTGAAAAATGCAAACATTGGTGAAGAACACAAACTTGTATCTACCAAGATTGAGAGATGAAAAGGTTCAAAACTTCATTTGAGGCTAGAATTTGAGTTTTCATATTATAAGCTTTAGGTAAATTTAGGATAAGTTCTAGAAATATGAAGGCTGAAATATAATACCCAGTTTAAAACAACAAAAAACGTACTGAGTTTTATTGCATAATAAGTATTTTCCTAAACACTGAATGAAATAGCCCTATTATCCCTCTTTTGTAGACGAGAAATTTGAGGCATAAAAAGTAAATAATTTTCTCTCAGTTACTAATTTAGTAAATGGTAGACACGGGGTTTGAACACAAGATATTGGTTCTCAGACTCAATAGTTTTTTACAGTGCTAACCTACATGTTACAAATACAGGGAATAGAAAAAAAATAGACTTAGCAATGTTCCGGGGTAATGAAAAAGCTGAAAAATGATGGTATGAAGGATACAGATTGACAGTTTAATGGTGTAGAGGAAGAGAAATATTTCATCAACTGATCCTTGAAAGAAAATAAAGATAGGTGAGGATCAAGATACATTTATCCTAGCAACTAAAAGTTAAGAAATGTCGCGCTTGAAAGTCTCATTCTTTTGAAGAGGAAAGAAATTGCTCCAAGGCACCCCTGTACCCTTCTCTACTTGTTTAAATTCTATAAAAGAAAGAAAGAAAAAAGAAATTCATCCTTGTACTGTTAGCCAAACTTTCTACCTACTCCTAAATTTAATCCCCTTCTATTCTTTCAGGGATGCGAACCCTCATTCCTGCTTCTTCAGCTTCTCCCACAAGATTGGCACCTTCTTTTCTATCATTTCATATCAGTTTCTCTGGAGGTGAGTATGCACCCATGGGACCATCACCACAATCTATACCACAGTCTTCTCCATCACCTCTTGAAATTTCTATCACGGTCTCTGTCTTTCTTTTCCTTTCCTCCTTTCTTTTATTTTCCTTCCCTTCCCTTCCCTTCTTCCAATCTTCTTCCTTTCTCTCTATTTTCTCTCATTCATTCTGTCTTTTTCTCTTTCCCTTTCTGTCATGACTATTGTTGTTGTTTGTGATGAGAACACTTCATGTAAGTTCTACCTTCTTAGAAAACTTTTTAATATACTGTACAGCATTGTTAACTATATAGTACTACACAGTAGATTGGTAGGACATATTTATATCAGAAAACTGAAACTCTTTTCCTTTTTCTTCTTTTATCTATTTCTTCTTCTTCTTATTATTATTATTATTTATTACTTTTTTTTTTGGAGAGAGAGTCTTACTTTGTCACCATTGGTAGAGTGCAGTGGCATCACAGCTCACAGCAACCTCCAAATCTTGGGCTTAGGTGATTCTCTTGCCTCAGCCTCCAGAGTAGCTGGGAATACAGGCGCCCACCACAATTCCCAGCTATTTTTTGTTGCAATTTGGCCTTGGCCAGGTTCGAACCCACCACCCTCAGTGTTTGGGGCCGGCACCCTATTCACTGAGCTACAGGTGCCACTCTGAAAACTGAAACTTTTTACACTTTCACTAATATTTACCCATTTCGTCCTCCCCCAGCCCCTGAGAATCACTTCTCTTATCTCTGTTTCTATGAGTTTGACTATTTTAAATTTATCATGTAAGTAGTATCACATAATATTTGTAGGCACCAAAGACAACACAAGAAAATAAAAATACAGGCCAATAACTCTGATGAATATAGATGCAATCATCCTTAATGAAATATTAACAAACTAAATTCAATAGCACATTAAAAAGATCATATATCATGAACAAGAGAGAGTCATCCATGGGGTTCAAGGATGTTTCAACAGATACAAATTAATCGGTGTCATATACCACATTAACAACATGCAAGATGAAAACCATATTATCCCACCAAAAGATACAGAAAGAACATCTGACAACTTTCAACACTCTTTATTTGTACCATCTTTAAAAATGATTTCCTGACACTTATGAAACAAGACAAATTCTTTCATTGTCTATCAAAATATTACTTCTCCCTGGGAAACTGTATGTTAGTCCTCCTGTATCACCCAGCATTTCTCCTATTATAGCATATTTATCATATTTCATATTTTTAGTTATACATTAATATGTGTATCTCCCTCCCATATAATATAAATTCCTTGGAAGCAGGTATCATTTCTGATTTCTGTCTTCTGTAAAATCAGACTGTCGGGTACAAACTCTAGTGTATAATGAATACTCAATAAGTTTAAAACACACACACACGTTAAGTGAATTAATGCGTGGATGAAGATGAGAGCACTTTGTAATAAACCTGTTTTCCACTAATGCTTTTTATGTAGCTTAATATTAAAAAGGATCTATTCTAAATAGGCCAATTTCCTTATGTAAAGCCTTTTTAAGAGATGCCATGTCATTTTTATCAATAGATCGTTTTATAACTCACATTACTCATCTCAAAGTTTAAAACTTTTACATAGATATTATTAATATTTTACATGGATAATATTAATCCTCCATCTCCTAATATTTTCAGCTTTCTTCTTGCTGTTCCAGCTATACCGCCTTTATTGTTGCTCCTTAAATATACCAAAATCTTTTTTATTTTTTTATTTCTGCCCATTGCACATGAGGTTTAACTTAATTGCATCCCACTTCCTCTAGAAGATCAAATGGTTTTCTCCCTCACATCATCCCAGTCTTCTTTTTCTTTTTTTTCTTTTCTTTTTTTTTTTTGTAGGCAGACATCTTTATTAAAATCTGAGATCATTAAGGTTGAAGATAAAAAAATTTACATTTTCTATTCTATTCAAGTGAACTGCATTACAGTGGGTGTTATATTTTAACATCTATGTTGTTTTTATTTCAGTGATGTTCTGAAAGCCCTACCCTGACAATATTTTTAATAATTTGTAGTGGTCAGAAATTATATCCAGGATATATAAAAAGCTTCTACAACTCAATACTAAGAAGACAACATCATTTTTAAAATCTAACATTTGGACATTTCACAAAAATTGATATATGAATGGCCACCAAGTCCATCAGTAGTCATCAGGAAAATTCAAAATAAAACACATTATACCATGACCTACCTATTAGAATGGCTAAGATTAAAAAGAATGTCTATACCAAGTGTTGATAAAGATGTGGAAGAATCTGGACTCTCTCATACAATGCTTGTAGGAATAAAAAATGAGGAAAGAATGGGTACATTCATGTCTGACCGGTATGATGCACACGTTCCGGGTGAAGGGCACACTTATAACTTTGACTTAAAATGTACAAAAGCAAATTATATAACCAAAACACGTATCTCATAATATCCTGAAGTAAAAATAAATGTTAAAAAAAATAGTACAACCATTTTGGAAAATAGTTCGTCAGTTTCTTACACAAGTAGACACACACTTCACATATGATCTAGCACTTCCGCTCAAGAAAATGCATAACACCAGGTCTGCCCTGGAGCATGTTACATGTGCTCTCCAGGGAGAATTGCGTTCTGCTACTGTGCACACTGTTTACACAAACGGTGCATTTGGTTTATTGTGTTGTTAAGTCACCTGTTTCCTTGTTAGTGTTATGTCTGCTTGTTCTAATCCTGGAGGTGGGTTTTGATGGTTCCAACTATTATTGTTGAATTATTTCTCCCTTTACTTCTGCCAGTTTTGTTTTTCCATCTTATAATTTGAGGCACACTTGTTAGGTGAATATATAATTGTATCTTCTTGATAAATTTACCTTTTGTCATGGTGATGTCTGCTTTGTCTCATTTGAAAATTTTTGTCTTAAAAAATCTTTACTCTGTCATTGGCATGACAGCGTAAATGGTTACTCCAGTAACCAGTAGATGATCTAATATATATCCTCATGAGAGAAAAACTCAAATCAATTCAACGTGGGGAGCAGGGTAATGATGAAGCAGGAAGAAGGGAAGAGGAAGGGGGACGGGGGTCAGGTCACTGTGTATGGCACACCTCTTGGGGGTGGGTCCCAAATATGATAGGGACTTTACCTAACAGGTGCAATCAGTGTAAGCTAATTCTTTGTACCCTCAATGAACCACAAACAATAAAACAAAAATAAAAATATCTTCAGTTAGTCTCTGTCTTTTAATTAAAAAGTTTAACCAATTACTATTTAATGCTACCATATAGGAAGTTTTACTTTAGTTGTTTTGTTACTTATTTTTTTAATACATTATGTATTTGTGATATGGTTACTGCTATCAAACTAATTAACATGTACATTACCTCACATACTTGCCTCTTTTGGGTGTGGTGAGAACATTTAAGGTCTGATCTTATAGGAAATTTGAAGTATATAATGTATTCTTATTAACTACTCACTATGGTGTATGTTTGATCTTTCAAACTTCTGGATTTCTCATAACTGAAACCTTTTATCCTTTGATCAATATCTCTACATTTTCCTCACCCTCAGAGTTCAGCAACTACCATTCTACTCTTTGATTCTATGACTTCAGAACATTTATATCTTTCATATAATTAAGGTCATGTAGAATTTATCTTTCTGGTTGCCTTATTCATGTAGCATAATGTTCTCCACATACACCTATGTTGTCACAATGGAAGGATTTTCTTCATTTTTTAAGGCTGCATAATATTATACCATTCACATTTATACACATCATATGCACACACATGTGTCTGTATAAATATATATCACAGCAATAGATATTGCATATTTATCCATTCATCCCTCAATGGACACTTAGAATGTTTTTCCATCTTGGCTATTGAGAATAAGGCTGCAGTGGTCATGAGCATGAAGATATCTCTTCAATATAGTGATATTATTTCCTCCAGATTTATATGCAGAAGATAGATTACTGAATCACATAGTAGCTTATTCAATGTGTAGATTCATGCATTTCATAAAGTTTAGGATATTCCTGGACATGTTTTCAAATATTATTAATTTTGCCTCTTTTTCTCTCTATTCTTCTTTTGGGGCAACCATTATGAGTGTTGGTCCACTACAAGTTGTCCCACAGTACTCTCATGTTCTCTTCATTTCATCCTCCTTCTCCTCCTATTCTGTCTTCTTTTTCTACTCCTGAGACTGGGCAATCTCAATTGACCTACCCTCAGATATATGGAATCTTTTTTTTTCTTCCTTATGAAATCTGCGATTAAACTATCACCTGGGATTTTAATTTTAAATTGCACTCATTAATATCAGAACTTCCATTTTTTTTGTTGCTGTTGTTGTTATAATTTCTACCTCTTTATGGACATTTTATATTTGGTAAAGCATTGTTCTCGTTTTCTTTAGATCTTTGATCATATGTAAAGTAGTTGATTTTAGGTAGTTTTAGCAAGTCATATATCCAGTCTTCTTCAGGGACTATATTTTTTATCAATTTCATATTTTCCTTTTTGATAGCTTTGCTTTCTTGTTTCTTTGAATTCCTCATAATTTTTGTGAAAATTGGACATTGTAGAAAGTATAGTGCTGTTATAGAAATTAGATTCTTTGCATTTGCAGAGGGTTTTATTGTTGCTTATTAAAATTGCTGTTGTATAGGAACTTTTCTGCACTAATTTTGGGCAGTTTATATTTTTGTCATATATGACCTCTGATATGTATCATGTTTCTACTAGCTTGCAGGTCAGCTACTAATTTGAAACACATTCCTAAATGGCCAGACTCTGTTCTCACTGCCCACCTCCCAAAAAATATTATTTTTTTTCAAATAAGCTTCAGGTGTTGTTGGTTATATCTTCAATACTCTTTCAGGAAGTTCACAACTCTGCTTTAGTCTTCACTTTCTGTTTTTACAGTGGCTGAAGGTCAAGGGGAAACAAAACCTTTTTCAAGAACGTACTGAGAATGTCCTCTACTTTCCAGATGCCCAAGAATATATTAAACCTCTTCAAGATGCTTATTTCCCAAATTCTATCTGTTTTTGCTTCATGTATTTTAGCTACCTATATATTTACACTTTTCACATCATATTGATAAATTGACCCTTTTTTCAACATAAGTGTCCTTTGTGGTATCTTCTTTATTTTCTCGATGTGTATTTTTAGAACTCAAGTGAGTCTTCTGTTGATTGTATATAAGTGGATCACTTTTTAATTCATTTTGTAAATCTCTGCCTTTTAGTTGAAGATGTGAACACATTTCCATAATTCTTCAATATACAATTCCAAGGTTTTTGTTAGTATATTATTTGCCATAGATATTATTTCTCATTCTAGATGGAAACAGGTAATACATTTGCCTTTATATACTTTTAAAAAATGCTTCCTAGATAGTTACATAAACCCTAGGAGAATTTTGAGGTAGGGGAGGAAAAGGCAAGCATTTGAATGGGTCTTTTAAGAAGCCACAAGATAGATCAAACCAAATGATACTAATTATTTAAAAATAAAATGTGTTTTCCTTCCTCTTGCACCAGGTATGGGTGCAAGTCTTTCCTGGGTATGTGAGTTGTTGTCTCCAAGGTTGCTACTGAGCTGGGGATACAGGAATGGTATAAGGGTAAATTAAAATGCCTCCAGAGTTCTTTTACCAAGATTCAAGTGTTTTTCTATATTAACAATTTCTTTGCTATGTTGAAATTTTTGATTAGTTCCCATATTTCTAACATTTAAATTTGATAGGTTTTTTTTTACAGTTTATTTGCTGCTTTTTTAGTAGAAAAGACTTGATCCTCCCTGCTCTGCCATGATCATTAATATGACATCTTTAAAAAGTAAGGAAATTATAAATTATTGACACAAAATGGTACATTAAAGTCAAAGTTAAAACTAAAATTTTCCTTTCCAAACCTCCTACCATAGCCTGCTTCCTTCCAAGGAATGACCCTTAAATAAATCACTTTAATAATTATTATAATCATAGCCATGGGAACTCAGCAATCTTTAGAATCACCCATCTAGAACATTATTGGTGAATATAGTAGCAACTACTTGAGGTCGATATTTATTAATACATTTAAATTAGCTTAATTTAAATAAAATTAAAACCTTAAGTCTTCAATCACATTTCAAATGCCAAAGAGTCATCTGTGCCAGGAAAGTACCATATTAGATATAATAGATATTGAATGGTTCCATTATTACTGAAATTTGTTGGAAAACATTAATCTAGAACATTTATTTTTAAATATTCTGTCATCCTTTATAGTTTCATAGAAAAGCAAAATAAAAAGGCACTTAGAGATCAATCATGAGAGGGCAGAACACATACCTTTGGTAAGGATATATTGAGTGTCAGTCTGTCAAGATTCTTTGGTTCCATAAAAAATTTATTGTTTCATTGTGAATACAGTAGAATCTTCGTAGTTGACCATTCACTTCCCTACACTGACTATATCCTTAAGATGACTTAATATCTTTTTTTCTTTTCCCTTTCTCTTTTTTTAAGAAAGAAAATAAAGATTTATTGAGAAAGAGAAAGGTTTATGGAGTAAGAGCTAAGTATAGGCTTATAGAGCAAGGTACATTCGCCATAAACAATGAATGGACTCCCATTGTCAGCAAAGAAAAGGCAAAGGAGTCTGGTCTAATTATCATAGAAAAGACATACACCATATATATATATCATCAGTACCGTAGGCCTAGTTCTTTACGTGACTACTTCCATTTGCTGACCAGTTTGCTACAATGCCTTGGGTGGCTAACTTACAGAGATTCTCCTACATATAATAGTTATATTTTCTTAATTTCTGGTTTAGGCTTAGCTAGTTATCTTTCTATGTGATCTGGGATATAATTAAATGAAGAGGCTGCTAAATGAACATTAAATATTCACCTCACAATAAACTAGTGAGGAGTAATATGTCTACTGGTCCATAGAGAACTGGCCCATGTTGGACTGTCATAGCCATTGCCTCAGTTCTTTTCATTAATAAAAATTTCAGTATATCCAGACTAGTTACGTATTATGCTAACCTTCTGGGAATTATGAACTTCTTACTGACAACATGCACACTGCCTTTTCAAACATTAATTTACAACACCCAGGAGCAGGATTTCATTTATCAAGATGTGATCATTTCATGCTATATACAAACAAAAACGAACAGTAATATAATCCACTAAAATTTCTGTGGGGACTTCTGCATTTGTATAGTCGAAAAAAGTTATAAATATATTAATAATTAAATTGAAGAGATAAAACAATATTCATCAATAAATTGGGTAGCAGATAACATTTCTCTCCTTCATACAAGTGACTTAAGAGAAAATATTTTCCCAGAAGCTGGGGAAGCATGTTAATTTGTCTAACCTGGGATAGATGGTCTTTGGAATTATATACTGGTTTAAGTCATCGTGGTGCCTTATACTGTCAGTCTAATTGGGGCAAGCTACAAGACTTTGTGAATTAAATGAGATAATGTATATAAATTTTATAAGATCAAGTTAGGATATTAGATCTTTAAATACCTATATAAATGATTTTGGATATTTTATATTTTTGAAATTATTATCTAAATTTTGATAAATATTTATGTGTATATGATGACATGTTCCCTATTCATACTAAAAAGAACTTGGTAAAGGCTGAGAGCTACAGAAATATGAGAGATATTATATTCTTTTACTCATAAAGTTTATCTGTATTTGCCACCCATCTTCAAACCTATAAAATTGTTCTAATTGTGCTTGAATTCTGAATTACGCTTTGATACATTCATTTCATTTTATATCCATCAATATAAATGTCTATCCCTCCATCCATTTGCAACAGATAGTTCATTTTCTTTCTTCCTAAATAGTTGCTGGCAATGTTACTGATTCATTTCTTCTTTAATTTCTTTAAGGCACATAACAACATTTAATAAATTGTTTGTACATTTTTTTTCTTTTTGAAGAGTATATGCTACTAGTTGAAAGGTAAAGAACATATGAGTTGGCTCCTTAAAACGTGAAATATTACACTTGACAACAGAAGGAAAGATTTTAAAAGGAATACCAGAGATCAGTTGTGCCTTTGTCAATTAAAGTTAAAATATGGATGATCCACTCATCTTCATATTGGCTGTCATCGGAACTTATGATATCTTTAAAATACATTAGAAAATGGTACATAATATACCAGAATGTAAAATCTAATGACATGCATTCACTTTTCCTTTGGAATAGATTTAAATGTGTTCTAAAGAGATTGGTAGGGCAGCGCCTGTGGTTCAACGGAGTGGGGTGCCGGCCCCATATGCCAGAGGCGGCAGGTTCAAACCCAGCTCCACCCAAAAAAACTGCAAAAAAAAAAAAAGAGAGAGATTGGTAGACAAAAAACATAGGAAAAAAGTGACACAAGAAGAATGTATGTCAATTTCTGGTTTCATAATTTAAGAACTGCAAACCAAGAATATTCCTAGGGTGAAATTGTTTTTATAAAAATTTTGGCTACAAGTTAAGAAGAAATAGGCATATGCCATAGGTTTTATTAGAAAATTAATTAATTTTTCTTTTACAGTAATTTTAAAACTATTATTAATAATGAGGTCTTCATTGCCTTAGGGTTATCTCAGAGAAAAAAAAATATTAAAAGAACAGTGGATGTTCTATCAAGCATTTTTATCTTCAGTTTTAGTTATAGCTCTATTTTCTCTGGTGTAACTTTTTTATTGCTTATTTAGCATTTTTTGAAAAGGTAAGTAAAAATAAAGAACCATAATCCTTCAGTTAAAATAATTATTCACTCCAGGGGCGGCGCCTGTGCCTCAGAGGGGTAGGACACCAGCCCCATATGCCAGAGGTGGCAGGTTCAAACCCAACGCTGGCCAAAAACTGCAAAAAAAAAAAAATAATAATAATAAAATAAAATAAAATAATTATTCACTCCAATATTTCTTTGCATTTTGCCTGAGCCCTGAAATCTTTTTTTTTTCTTCTCAGCTTCTCTACAATTAAACTGTTAACATTGATTTCTTTCTTTTTGCAATATCAAACTATTATAGGGGTACAAATATTTTGGTTACATGTTTTAATTTTTTGTTCTTGAATCAGGGTTATAAGTGTGTCTATCACCCAGGTAGCATTCATTTTACCCATAGGTAGGTTTTCTTCCATCCTTTCCTCCACCCTCCCATCCTGCTTGATTTCCACTGAGGTTTACTTCCCTCTGTGCACATGAGTGCTCATAAGTTAGTACCAGTTTAAGAAGGAGATACACATAGTTTATGTTTTTCCATTTCTCATATACTTCATGTAGAATAATGGTTTCCATTTGGGATGGATTTTATTAAAAATTTCAGTTACAGATGCTAGTGTAGATGTAGAGAGAAAGGAGTGCTTATACACTATTGATGGGATTGCAAATTAGTACAACCTCTGTGAGAAACAGTCCAGAGATTCCTCAAAGAACTAAAAGACCTACCATTTGAGCCACTAATCCCACTACTGGGTATTTACCCAAAGGAAAATAAAGACACCTGCACTCGAGTGTTATTGCAGTACAATTCACAGCTGCAAAGGTATAGAGTCACCCAAGTGCCCATCAGTTCATAAGTGGATTAAAAAATGTGCCATACAAATACTATGCTATACTATTTATCTATGAATAAGGATGAAATAAGGCCTTTTGCTACAAGTTTGATGGAATTGTGTACCAATATCCTAAGTAGAATATCTAAAACTTCTCCTTCTTTTTGGGATGATCTGGCAGCCAGTGTCTCTGGTCAGCCAACTTCCTTAGCTTTCTTTCACATTCAGACTTCTGAGGTCCAGGCAAAGCCACATATTCCAAGGACTTAAAAAGAAAAATAATTTTTGCCCAAGAAAATCAGAATACTTGCTTTCAATAAGTTTTAAAGCCTTCTTACACATGTACATATATGTATATACTTAGGCAATATCACTTTCATATTTTCACCATGGAGGGGTCACCTCAATGTTACATAGATTTAATCATGCTTGAAGAAAAGTTGTACTCGTTTTTTTCTTTCTGGATACCTTCCTAGGACCTTTCAACTGGAAGATTATCAATAATTATTAACTACATGTCCTATTTGAATTAGTACCAGTAAAACTAATTTGTTTTAATTTATAATAAGTTTTCTCTTTGTTGACTTTTTTGTTAAATATATGAATGCTTCATTCTCCAAAACTATATAGATACCAAAAACATACAACTCAAAATGTCACCGGGAAAGTATTAAGCCTTTAAAATTCCAGCAGTGGTTATCAAGCAAGAAATCATTGCAATTGATTGTACTTTGAGTTAAAAGTGACTATGAATTATAAAATTGCTTGGATTCAGAATCTTTATTATTCATTTGTTTAACAAATATTTGTTGTGAAGCTATTATGTGCCAAATTATGTGAAAGATTTTTGATATAAAGAGGGGAACCATCATGTTGTTTGCTACCACAATGAGTCTACACTCAAATGAAATGACAGACTCCAAAGTAAAATAAATCAATAAATAAATTCATATTTTCATGGAAGTAAAGAAAGTATTGTTACATAGATAAACAGGTGAATTACTTGATCCTCTATATCTTCCTTATTGCTTTCCTATGTCTTAAGGGAATATTTTACCTTGTAACATTCTAATTACTTTATATATAAATTTTTCGTTATTTTCTTAATTTTTTTTGAAAAATTCTGTATGTCATATAATTTATATCTTTGAAGACCTATTTTAGATTTATTCTAGCTTAGGTCCAGTGGAACATAAAAAATATTATTTTTATAGATCTCTGTTCTTCCCTACCATTTTATGTTGTTATTTATGTAAATTTTGAATTATATTTATTACCAATCAAAAACCATAATTATAAACATTACATCATATGATTTTCCATATTAAAGAAGAGTATTTATCAAATAATTAGTTTAATGCTGCTATTTGTCTTATGTTGTGAATTCAAATTACTATCATTTATCACTTTCATTTAGACAGAATGATTTTCTTTTCTTTAGTATTTTTAGTAAGGTAAGTGACGTATAGCTAAAATGGCTAATCTTGAGTGTCTTTTTTTTACTTTCCACATAATGAATATATTATCCAATTGTCTTCTGGATTCCATAGTTCCTGGTGAGAAACCTGCTGTTAATCTTAATGACATTCTATTTTATTAAATAGTTATGAGTCTCCCTGTAAGAACTTTTAACATTTTCTTTTTGTCTTTGTCCATCATTATTTTACCTAAGGTGTAATTAGAGGAGGATACTTTTGTGTTTATTCTAGTCAGAGTTTGTTCATCATTGAAGATTTGTAGATTTGCATTTTTTATCAAATTTTGTGACATTTTAAGCTATTATAATATTTTTGAGTATTTTTATTGTATTTCCCACTCTAGTCTTCTGTTACTTCAGTTATATGGATGATGACATGCTTAGATTAGCCTGCCATTTCTCTGAGGAGCTGTTCATTTTTTTAGTTCATTTTTTTATTTCCTATATTGTCCTTTTCAATTCCAAAGTTTTCCTGTAGATAATTTTTATTTATCAATGTACTACACTTGATAAGACTTTGTCATAATCTTTCTTTAATTCTTTAAGCATAATTCCCTTCAGTTAGCTGAATATATTTCAGCTTCTTTGATGTTTGTTTCATAAAAATTCACTACCTTGGTCCACTCAAAAGCAATTTCTATTGTCTATTTTATTTCCTCTGTGTGTGGATTGCATTTACCTATTTTTTTATGTTTTATTTTTTTAAACTAGACATTTTAGAACCTAAACTAGCCTTTCGTTTTTATTTATTGTGCTCTGTATTTACTTTCTATACCTGAAAAATACTCTGCCTGATATTATATTATGTATCAATAAGTTAAAAATCAACAAGAAATTATCCCTAATTTAATTGTATACATATTAAATAATTATGTTATTATTTATGTGTGCTTTTTTTTTTTTTTTTTTGTAGAGACAGAGTCTCACTTTATGGCCCTCGGTAGAGTGCCATGGCCTCACACAGCTCACAGCAACCTCCAACTCCTGGGCTTAAGCGATTCTCTTGCCTCAGCCTCCAGAGTAGCTGGGACTACAGGCGCCCGCCACAACGCCCGGCTATATGTGTGCTATTTATAAGTTATAACTTTTCGTATAGATGAATAACATACATGTATGCATTTTCTGCTATCAAGCATACCAATTAGTTGTTGAAATATTCCCCAAAGATTAAGGCACATCTATGTATATTTGGCAAATATTTAAGGCACATCAAATTGATATTTGGGTTTTGAAACAACAGTTTACTTAAACACAGCTACCAATCAGTGAAAATTATACTCAATTTTATATTTCTTGACTTTAATTAATTTTCTAATTTACCCCATCAGAAAGTTGTACTATTTAACAAATAAAATAATAAAGTATTACTTTAATGTCCCACTATGTCTTCTTTCTTATTTTTTACTTTCTCTGGAAAGTGTCTAAATTCAAAGTTCCAAAATCTCAGTATTTTTTATCATGTAATATTCTCTTATAGCAAAAAAAAGTGACCATATGGCACAAACTATAAAAATGTAATAAAATGATAAAACTGCCCTAAATAATTGAGGCTGTAACTATATAAGTAATCTTTCTATTAGACACTGGAGAATTTTATATAGTTTCTCTCAAAAAGAGTCAATGAGGAACACATACAGTATAATAGTTCTCTACTGCCCTATTTTCTAAGGAAAGATTAACTCTCACTAATGAATTTAACAGTCTTTTCTGTATAAAATGTGGCATTTTTGTAAGTGGCCAAAGCAGTATCTGTGCATGGCTCTTATAATATAATATAAATATAATATAAAATAATATAATACAATGCTTTATTTTGAATTAAAAAACTGATTAAACTACTAATTGGTCTAATTGGTGTTATAAATACAGGCATAATTTGTATGTGCATCTTAACTTTTAATCAAAGTAAAATAATTATTCTTCTCTACATTCATTCTGCTGCCTCTATCTCTAGGTCTAAATATTAATTCACTATCTGTGCTCAATGTCTTGCTATTACTCTGTTGTTATTTTGCTAAATATCCTCATCATCTCTCAAAATCAAGATCAAATGATATTTGTTATGTTTTTCCTGTATTACTCCTAGGCAACATTTATTTTCACAATTTTGAAGCTCCTACAGGTCTTCGTAGTTAGACAGGGTCTAATTCTGTTGCCCTGGGTGGTGTCATGGCATCATAGCTCACAGCAACCTCACACTCTCACACTCAAGTGACCTTGCCTCAGCCTAACAAGTAGCTGGGAGTATAGGTGCCCCCACCATGTCTGGTAATTTTTCTTATTTTTCGTAGTGATGGAGTCTTACTTTTGCTTAGGCCTGTCTTAAACTCCTGAGCTCAAGTGATCCACCCACCTTGGCCTCTAGAGTGCTAGGATTACAGTCGTAAACTAAACTACCACACTCAGCTACCATAGCCTGTTTAATGAAGAAATTGTATTACTACCAAAACAAACAAACAAAACTGTGCCTTGTTTATAACTCTCATTTAGTAGATGTTTTTGAAAATGAATTTTATTGGTCTGGATTTTCCTTTTTATAAAGCATGGAAATATAGTGCAATAATGAGATTAATGATTATTTGGATATTTGGTATTTTTATAATAGAAATAAAATTAATATAAAAATCTTCATACAAATATACAGTAATGATTTTATAAGAGAATTTATGTGAATATATTTTGTGAAGAATTGAAAGTCCCCAGAATTAGAAATTCAGGAAGCATTATGGCCACCCTTATATCACAGGTATTCACAGTAGCTTCGATCTATAGAAGAATAATAAAGTTAAGAGTGAAGAAGCCAGAGTTAATTCTAAATATTCTTGGGGATCTCATTATGCCTGTGCGAGAGCAGAACTCTCCTAATCTCTACTTTAGAAATAATAGAGAATCTTATAAACAACAGAAACTTCTTCCAATGTTACAGTTAAAGCAATAGTAAGTTTTTATAATAAACTAAAGCATGAAAAGATTGAGTATCAAAGAAAATGGAGAATATTCTGTTTTCAGAAACTATTTTCATGTACTATGGATTCTGCCTCTAGTTATGTTTCTTAAAACACACAGGAGATAACATATCCCTATGTTACTTAGGCTGGTCTTGAACTCCTATCCTCAAGTGATCATCCTGCCTTGGTTCAAAAAGGACTTGGATGATAACCATCTACCTACAGCAAACTGATCTTTAAAAAAGCATACACTGGTGAAGAGAAACCCTATTTAATAAATGATGCTGGTAAAATTAGATAGCCATATGCAGAAGAATGAAACAGGACCCACTACCTCTCACCACAGACAAAAGTTAATTTGAGATAGAAAAAATATTTAAATGTAGGCATGCATTATAGAAGAAAAGATAAGATTGATATGAATTATGGAAGAAAATTAAGGAAAAACTCTTGTAGGCAGAGAATTCATGATTAAGATTCCAATAACAATTGAAGCAGTAACAAAAATAAATAAATGGAACTGTACATCTTCATAGGTGCTTCTGTACAGCTAAGGAAATAATCAGCAGAACAAACACACAACCTACCAAATGGGAAATGGAAGGGCAAAGCTGCACCTAATGTGTACAATGAGCATTATTGGGGTAATGGGGACATTTATAGTCCTAACTCAAGCCATATATCAAAACCAGCTATAACCCTTAATATTTTGAAATAAAAAACACACTAGAGTGTATATACCCATAAATGTACAAATACATATAAATGCCTTTGAATTTATAAGAATTTAAAAAATAAACCTCTCTCACTATATAAAATGAAAGAAATTCAGGCATTGGATGAATCTCTTAAGTGATTCAAAATATGTGAAATATTTCTGAAACAACGCTGGCAAATTCTTAAAAAATAGGAAAATATGAATATTATGCAAGTTACTTTAAAAAGATAATATAAAATTATAAAAGTTGACAGACAATATGACATGAAAATAATGAAGAAGCATTTGTTTGAAGTTCTTAAATTCCTTCCATTATATTTCAGTTTTTCTTTTTACGGGTATAGTCAAATAAATTTTAATTGAAAGGATGCTTCTATTTTCTTCCTTTTTTTGATTTATTTTTTATTTCAGAGTATTACTAGGGCACACATATTTTGGTTACATAATTTACATTTGTATATTTAATTCTAATTTAGGTGTGAATTTATTCGCCCCTCTTACCCAATCCCACCTACTTGATGTCCCTTGAGTTTTACTTCCAGATGTGTAGGTAAGTGTTAATCAACTGGTTCCAATTTAGTACTGAGTACATGTGGGGTACTCTCCATTGTTGCAATACTTCACTTAGAAGAATGGTCTCCAGTTTCATCCAAGTTTTTATAAAAGATACTAGATCACCATTTTTTGTGGCTGAGTAATATTCCATGTAATATATATACCATATTTTATTAATCCATTCATGGGTTCATGGGCAGTTGAGTTGTTTCTACACCTTTGCAGCCATGAATAGTGCTGCTATAAACATTTGAGTACAAGTATCTTTGTGATAAAATGACTTTTTTTCCCCTTTGGGTAAGTACCTAGTAGTGGGATTGCAGGATCAAAAGATAGGTCTACGTTTAGTCCTTTGAGATATTTCCACTCTACTTTCCAAACAGGTTGTACCAGATTGCAGTTCCACCAACAGTGAATGAGTATTCCTTTCTCTCTGCTCCACACCAGCATCTATTACTTTGGCACTTTTGGAGTAATAGAGCCATTCTTGAAGAACTTAGGTGATATCTCATTTTGATTTTGGTTTGCATTTCCCTAATGATTAGAAATTCAAGAATTTTTTTCTTGTGTTTGTTGGCCATTAAAATATCTTCATTTGAAAAGTTTCTGTTCATTTCAGACCAGTTTTAATAATGAATATAGATGTAAAAATTCTCAACAAAACCCTAACCAATAGATTACAGATTATCATCAAAAAAGTCATACATTATGATCAAGTAGGTTTCATCCCAGGATGCCAGGCTGGTTTAATAACATTTATGTAAGTCCATAATCATTATTCACCATCTCAACAGAAGCAAAGACAAAGACCATATGTTCCTCTCAATAAATGCAGAAAAAACATTCAATAAAATCCAACGTCCTTTTCTAATTAGAACATAGAAGAGTATGGGCATAGGTGGCACATTTCTTAAACTGATTGAAGCTATCTATAACAAACCCACAGCTAATATTTTACTGAATGGTGTAAAATTGCAAGCTTTTCCACTTAGAACTGGAACCGGGCAACGGTTTCCTCTATCGTCACTAATATTCAACATAGTGCTGGATGTTCTAGCTAATACAATCAGGCGAGGGAAGGAAATAAAGGTCATCCAAATGGGGGCAGAGGAGGTCAAACTCTCCCTCTTTGCTGACAACATGATCTTAGAGAACTCCAAAGACTCAACCACAAAACTCCTGGAAGTGTTTGTGGCTAGGAAGAATCAACATTGTAAAAATGTCTATACTTCCGAAAGTAATCTACAGATTTAATGCCATCCCCGTTCAAATACCAACATCGTACACTCAAGACTTGGAAAAAAGAATTCTTCATTTTGTATGGAACCAGAAAAAGACCCATATAGCTAAGGCAGTTCTTAGTAACAAAAACAAAGCTGGGGGGCATCAGCATAGTCTATACTACAAGGCCATAGTGGTCAAAACAGCATGGTACTGGCAAAAAAATAGAGACATAGATATTTGGAATTGAATTGAAAACCAGGAAATGAAACTAACATTTCACAGCCACCTAATCATTGATAAACCAAACAAGAACATACACTGGAGGAAAGAATCCCTATTCAATAAATGGTGCTGAGAGAACTGGATATCCACATGTAAAAGACTGAAACTGGACCTAAACCTTTCTCCACTCACAAAAATTGATTCAAGATGGATAAAGGATCTAAATTTAAGGCATAAAATGATAAAAATCTGCAGAAAAGGCATAGGAAAAACACTGGAAGATATCAGCCTGGGGAAAGACTTTATTAAGTAGACTTCCATGGCAATTGCAGCAACAATAAAAATAAACAAATGGGACTTAATTAAACTGAAAAGCTTCTGTACAGCTAAGGAGACAACAACCAAAACAAATAGACAACCTACAGAAAGCGAAAGGATATTTGCATATTTTGATCAGACAAAAGCTTGATAACTAGGATCTATAGAGAACTCAAATTAATCCACATGAAAAAAGCCAACAATCCCATATATCATGATAATGGGCAAGAGACATGAATAGAACCTTCTCTAAAGAAGACAGACGAATGGCCAACAAACATGAAAAAATGCTCATCATCCCTAATTATTAGAGAAATGCAAATCAAAACCACCCTAAGATATCATCTCACCCCAGCGAGAATGGCCCACATCACAAAATCTCAAAACTGCAGATGCTGGCATGGATGCTAAGGGAAGGGAACACTTTTACACTGCTGGTGGGAACGCAAAGTAATACAGCCCTTCTGGAAGGAAGTGTGGAGAACCCTCAAAGAACTCAAGCTAGACCAACCATTTGATTCTGCAGCCTCATTACTGGCATCTACCCAGAAGAAAAACATCCTTTTACCATAAGGACCCTTGCACTACACTAGACTATTTATCACAGCTCAATTTAAAATTGCCAAAATGTGGAAACAGCCTAAATGTCCACCAATCCAGGAATGGATTAACAAGCTGTGGTGTATGTATACCATGGAATACTATTCAGCCATTAACCATTAAAACAGATAGAGACTTTACATCCTTTACATTAACCTGGATGGAAGCAGAACACATTATTCTTAGTAAAGCATCACAAGAATGGAGAATCAAGAATCCCATGTACTCAGTTCTCATATGAGGACAGTTGATGACCTAGTATACTGTAGGGGGTGGGAAAAGGGGAGAGCAGAGAGAGGGAAGGAAGGAGTGGGTGGAGGAAGGGAAGAGCAGAGGGAGTGAAGGAGGGAGGGGTTGGGGGAAGGAAAAAGCAGAGAGAGGGAAGGAGGGAAGGGGTGGGGGAAGGAAAAAGCAGAGAGAGGGAAGGAGGGAGAGTAGTGGGGGTGAGTGGCAGTGTGTGACCCACCTTTTGGGGGTGGGACACAATTATAAGAGGGACTTTACCTAACAAATGCAATCAATGTAACCTGGTTCTTTGTACCCTCAATTAATCCCCAACAATATAAAATAAATGAATGAATGAATAAATAAATTAAAATAAAAAATTAAAAGTTTCTGTTCATGTCTTTGCCCACTTTTTTTTTCTTTTCTTTCTTTATTTATTTTGCAGTTTTTGGCCGCGGCTGGGTTTGAACCCACCACCTCCAGCATATGGGCCAGCACCCTACTCCTTTGAGCCACAGGCACTGCCTCTCTTTGCCCATTTTTAATTAGGGTTTTTTTTTTTTTTTCTGCTTTGCTTGAGCATTTTGTAGCTTCTTGTTATCAGTCCTTTATTGGATATATGGCCTGCAAATATTTTTATCTCATTCTATCTGTTATCTATTTACTCTATTGATTGTTACCTTGGCTGTGCAGAAACTTTCTAACTTGATTAGTTCCTATTTGTTTATTTTTGTTGTTGCTGTGGGGTTCTTATTCATAAATTCTTTCATATCAATAAGTTGATATCTAGAAGAAATTTATCCAATAATTTCTTCTAGAATTCTTATAGTTTCATACCTTAGTTTTAAGTCCTTTATCTATTATGAATTAATTTTTGTGAGTGGTGAGAGGTGTGGATCCTGATTCAGTCTTTAACTTGTGGCTATTCAGTTTCCCCAGCACCATTTATTCAGCAGGGATGTTTTCCCCCCAGTGTATTTTTTTATCTGCTTTGTAAAAAATCAACTGAGAATATGAGAATGGTTTCATCTCTGTATTCTCTGTTCTGATCTACAGGTGGTCCATATCTCTATTTTTGTGCCAGTACCATGTTGTTTTGGTTAGCATAGGCTTCTTGTATAGCATGAAGTCTGGTAAGATGATGCCTTCTGGTTTGTTCTTATTACATAAGGTTGTTTTGGCTAGTCAGAGTTCTTTTATATAATTTTTATATTACATTTTATGTAATATTTTAAAATAGGATGTACAATAAAGTTCCATTTAAAATGCCTCCAATTTTCTCACTTAGTTTTTCCTTTCATTCTTCATCTTCCAACCATTTCTTGCCTTTTTTTCTTTTTACATAAATTGCATAGGGAATGGTTGGTATTAAATTATAAAATTCAACAAATGTTAATGATAATTTTTCCTTGATTTAAGTTATCTTTTATACTTTTATTTTTTATTTGATGAACGTATTGTATTTGAATAGAATATGTAAATGTGTTTCTGAATTCTTCATTGAATAAATATTTTTAAAGTGAAAATTTACTACTTTTTAATATTAGATAGTTACTTTTTTAGGCAATTTCTCTACTCCATTTTAGAAACATTGATTTTCTTAATAAGTCCCCTTATTATTAGAATTAGAAAATCTATTCAAAACAGTTTCTATAAGAGGTCATAAAACTACTCATGTTTCAAAGGTATAATGTGGCGAGGTCCTAGAGAAAACAGAAACCTGAAGAGATAAGAATGACATTTGCTATTACTTTTATCCTGGGGACATTTGGGAACCAAAAATAAAAATATTCAAGCAAAAGATAATATCCATGTTGAAACCTAGAGAGATTAACTATGTAAATGCAGAAAAATATTTCATGTAACAATACACATGAAACACAGTTAAAAGGTCAAATTTGGATGTACATGGTGTTACATGTCCCCGAAGGAAAGAGAAGAGATGGAAGAAGAAATATTTGAAGAGATAATGCCTAAGAATTTTCCCTTATTGATGAAAGATTAGAGTCACAGACTCAGACAGTACAATGAACTCTAATGCCTAAGAATTTTCCCTTACTGAAGAAAGACATAGAGTCACAGACTCAGACAGTACAATGAACTCTAATGCCTAAGAATTTTCCCTTACTGATGAAAGACATAGAGTCACAGACTCAGACAGTACAATGAACTCTAATGCCTAAGAATTTTCCCTTACTGATGAAAGACATAGAGTCACAGACTCAGACAGTACAATGAACTCTAATGCCTAAGAATTTTCCCTTACTAATGAAAGACATAGAGTCACAGACTCAGACAGTACAATGAACTCTAATGCCTAAGAATTTTCCCTTACTGATGAAAGACATAGAGTCACAGACTCAGACAGTACAATGAACTCTAATGCCTAAGAATTTTCCCTTACTGATGAAAGACATAGAGTCACAGACTCAGACAGTACAATGAACTCCAAAACCATGTATGAACAGAAAAATGTACTGAAACACACAATGGGAAAGTCTGTAAAAAGAGAAGAAAAGAGAGAAAAATTTTTAAGTGCCCAGAGAAGTAAGATATTTTATCTTTAAAGAAAAAATGGCTTGGGAGTTGACTTCTCAATATAATCAATAGGATCCTTTAGCATAAAACAAATCAAAAAATGTCCTATGAATTAATGAGAGACTATAATTTTCTTTTTCTGTCATAATTTTTAATTATTAGGGTTACATAGTAGCTGTATATCTTTATAGGATACTTATGATGTTTTGATACAAGCATACAATGTAAATAATCAAATATGGGTAAATGGGATATCCAGCACCTTAGGCATTAAACACGGTTAAACTGCATTGTACCGTTAAGACTTGACACTAGCCTTGGAGATTAAAATTTTACACACAGAACTGATAACTACATTGACTTTTAAAAATTCTACTAAAAGCCATATATCAAACTTGACTCAAATTTTCACTGATGTATGAAAAATAACAATACTTAGTACTTATATCACATAGTGATATGAGAATTAAATGATTTAATATGTATAAAAAGCTGAGAAAAACAGTGTACAGTAAGCTCCTCATTAATGTTATTAATACTATTAGTATTATTGACAAAACTGAAATTTTCATGTTTTATTTTCTGCAGTTAATGTCAAAATCATTGATTATTGTTCTCATGCTATGGATTTCAATGACCTTTGAAGTCTCTCCCTGCATAATCTCTGAAATCCAAACTTCCCAACTTAGTGAGGCCTTCTCAGAATTTTCTCTAACATCTGCTGCTCTTTGTAGTCCTATAGTCTCATCACTGGCCCCATAACTGTTAATATTATATCAAGATTATTAAAATAAATACCCCTTCTCCTATAGTTATTACCAAAACAGTCATTCTAATGAAAAATATAAACAAATAAGATCTCATCATCCCTTGCTTAAATCAGGTTTTTTTTTTTAAGTAATTAATGAATACATTTTATGCTTATTTCTTTTTTCTGAGACAGAATAAGACTGTTGCCATGGGTAGACATGAACTATGCCGTGGCTTCAGAACTCACAGCAACTTCAAACTCTTGGGCTTAAGTGAACCTCTTGCTTCAGATTCCCAAGTAGCTGGACTATAAGCGTACACTATCATGCCGGGCTAATTTTTCTAATTTTAGTAGAGAAAGGATCTTGTTCTTATTCAGGCTGCTATCAAACTCCTCCTGCTTCAGTCTCATGGAGTGCTAGGATTATAAACCTGAGCCACTGTGCCCAGCCCATTTCATGCTTTATAATATCTAAGATTCCTCATTGATTTGAGCCCAGCCAGTCTTAGAAACAAGTTACATGTCACTCTTGTCTATATACTTTTTAGTTTGGTTTAGTAGTTACCAAATATGGTTGTGGCTAATTGTTAGAATCAAATGATGACTAGAACCAATTTAGTCAAATCATTAGAATCAAATTACCAGGATAGTTTTTGTTTCCATTTATTCCTTTCTTATTCATTTTATTTATTTTCCTTTCTTTTATTTTTTTTTTAAATGCAAACACAACGTTCTTACCAAAGACACAGTGAATCACTGAGTCAAGATCTCTAGATAGGGTCTGAAAAATACCTGGTGTTTCTGATTATCAACCAGCTGGGGAGCCATGATATTTATGCATCACTTCCTAAAATGTATCTGAAAAATTCTTCTGTTGTCAGCTATTAATAAAGACAATGAGGAAAAATAATACTGTTGTTAAATAAGTTAGGAAATGCCTACTCCGGTCACATAGAATTACAGAACATCTAACTTTCTATTTCCTAACAGCAGAACATATTCTTGAATTTCTTTTGTTTTTAAACGTGTATACTACTATATTCCAAATCAGTTTCTGCAATATGTATCTATTTAACGCCATGTCATTCCCGATACATTTTGAGAGAGTGGGAAAGGACCACATTCCATGATATTTATCAACCCCCATGTCCACAACTTTTCCTAGCATGATGCTGTTGAATAACTCTTCATGGAGTGAATTTCTAAAAATGATAGCAAAGATTTTAAAGAGCTGAGAAAACAAACCAAACATCATCTTCTGTGAGCAGAGACTCATCCTCCAATATGTCTCCACTTGTCCCTGTTAAAATTTTAAACTATTATTTCTTTTCATTGAACCCCTACTTTACCTGAGACAAAACATCTGAATGAGTATTAATGGCATTTGCACCTCACTCTTATCTCCATCTTTGCACACATACCTGAGTTGTATATTTTATAACAGCAATGTATCTTCTGAAGACAACACTTGCCGGGTTTTTTGGTTTTTTTTGATCTTCTCATTTCATAATCTCAGCTAATTTCAGAAGGAATATGGTGATTTTCATAGCATCTGTAATTTTTATTGTTTTAACCCTCCTTTTAATGTTTATTCAAAATTATCATAAATGAGGTAAGATGAATATAAACCAATGAGTAAATATAATTGTGCTAAATATTTTATGTCTTTTGGGATTAACGTTTTATTTGAGTATGGAAAATCCTTTAGCCATATTAAAAGAGAAAAGAGAATACTTTTCTCCAAAATACATGCTTAAAAATCACATTAATTAAAAATGTTAGACATCATCCGTACTTTATATAAGAATAAAATATTTTTGTGGGAGCAAATAAGTTTAAGAAATAATCATAACGTAATAATTCTCCTCTTGTTCTTCCATTTTCCAAGTATTTTTTTCCCATTTCTGCAAGATTATCTCTAAAATTTCCATTAGCCTTGAGAGGCTGATGACTCATTTTAATATAGTTTAATGACTATGTACTTTGTAGCAAATTAAACCTGATGAAATGAAAATTTTAGGATGAAAATAATACTTCCATTTAAAATTAACACATTCGATTTTTACATATCCTTAAATCTCATTTTAAATGCTTCACATTTTAGTTCATTGTATCCCATGTAAATGTAGAACTGTGCACATTAAAAATAGAAGCAACGTTTCAGAAACTAGGGAGATAGAGACATGAATTTAACAGACACAAATATTTTTGGCATTTATCATGCACTGCTGGTCTGCATCAATGACTCATTAAAGTTTATTAAAATAATACGGGATTGAAATGGACTATTTAAGTGTTCCTATTTGAGACAAGATAAAAATACACAAGTTTTGTTCTTTTGTTTTATTTCTAAGAGATTATGGATAAATGAAATTTTTTCCCTGATAGTTACACTATGAGTCTTTATTAGTAATAGAAATATCAGTTTTAATAAAGAAAATGAACATCTTATTATGTATATATTTTTACATTTCCAAATCATTTGTCCATTTTCAAGATTTTTCATAATAATTTTTCAAAATTGGGTGACACCTGTGGCTCAAAGGAGTATAGTGCCAGCCCCATATGCCAGAAGTGGTGGGTTCAAAACCAGCATCGGCCAAAAACTGTAAAAAAAAAAAAAGTACATGAAAACATGTCAATATTAAAAGAAATTCAAAATTAATATGGGATTATTCTTGGGAATCATAAAATAGGAAAAATGTGACATGCTTATTAAAATTACCTATATTTAAATTAGAATCTGATGTAAAATCTTGAATCACATCACTGATTTATTTTGAATTTCTTTTATGCCATTTTTATGCTTTTTTCATTATTTCTGTTTTCTATGTAGTAAGTAACTTATTCTATGTAGTAAGTAACTTATTTCTATGTAGTAAGTAACATTTTTTTTATTTCTATTGCCATTTTTTTCATTTCCTTGTTTGATAAGATTTGCTGCATAGGTATTGATATAGTACCCAAATTATTCCAATACTATGTTATTACAGTTGTTTTGATGTTGCATTTTACAGTGATGATTATCATTCCACTTAACAAATTATTATCTCACAAAACAGAACACATAAGGTTTCAATTCCATTCTGAAGTTTTCTTCAAACAGGAGGCATCCTGATTCCTGGTACCATCTCTTGTATGAAGGAACTTTTACAATTTCTTACTTGGCTTCTTCATGAAAATTCCTTACCTTAGGTAAGTGCTTGAAATAAACATATTGTAATATTACTTGTCTGTGATTTTCAATCTGGTCACTATGTAATTGAAAAGTGGAGAGGGAGGAAGAGGAGGAGGACGCAGTCTTGCTCTTCAGTTCCACTTGTGAAATTAGTGAGGAGAAAGAGGGCCTGGCGCGGTGGCTCACACCTGTAATCCCCGCATTCTGGGAGACTAAGCTTGTAGAAGTGCCTGAGCTCACGAGTTTGAGATCAGCCTGAGCCAGAGTGAGACCTCATCTCTAAAAATAGCCAGGCGTAGTGATGGGTACTGGTAGTTACAGCTAGTTGGGAGGCTGAAGCAAGAGAATCAGTTAATCCCAAGAGTTTGAGGTTGCTGTGACCTGTGACGCCATGACACTCTAACGAGGGTGACAAAGTGAGTCGCAGATAAATACATACATACAGACATACTAAAGTGAGAACAATGGGGGTTCCGCCTCCCACAGTGTGACTGTCTTAGTAATGTTTTCAGGTTGTGTTTCCTTCTTATCTGGAGTCTTTTCCAGGCACTCTTAACTGCAACAAAGGACTGGGAACTTTGGTGGGATAAAAAGAAAACAGGATTAAAAGCAAGAATTACCAAGATATGGACTGATTAAAATATCAGAGCCCTGAAACACAATGAGATCTCAACTGCCGATAATTTTTTTTTTTTCCCCCCAGGACAGACAGGACATTCTGCAGGGTATTGTCTGTTTCTGACTCTTGGGAAGTTGGCTCTGGAGCATAAAGGAATCATGTGCAGTTTCTTTTACGTGGTTTTGGGTAGTTTGGATGAGTTGGGAATAAATGCTTGAGTTACGATAGCCCTGGACACTGACTTGAAGATGCATGGTGCTATTTTTAACCCCAGTTTTCTCACTTACTAGTTGGGTGAGTTAGGCCATCTGCTTCATAAACTCTAAAGGGGTTTAATTTTCCTCCTCTGTAAAATGTAGATCAAATCTGTATCAGTTGTTGTTCCAAGCCCCTGTTTATGTATCATCACATTTAATCCTCAAACTAACCTAATGAAATAAACATTCTTGTTGCCCAATTTCATAGTCACAATGTAACAAAGTATAATTTACACTCAAGCAATTTGTCTTCAGCGCCTCTATACTGATATTTTACATTGTATGTAATTTCATAGTATGACTTATGAAACCCCCATGGCATAGCATTCTCATTCCTTAGAGTAGAATTATTTTTAGGAAACAGAAGATAGTCATAGCCATTTAAGTATAAAATTCTGTTTTCAACTTCTTTTATCAAAAAATGGAATACTATGCAGCCTTAAAGAAAGATGGAGACTTTACCTCTTTTATGTTTACATGGATGGAGCTGGAATATATTCTTCTTAGCAAAGTATCTCAGGAATGGAAGAAAAAGTTCAATGTACTCAGCCCTACTATGAAGTTAAATTATAGCTTTCACATGAAGACTATAACCCAACTATAGCACAAGACTATGGGGAAAGGGCCAAGGAAGGGGAAGGGAGGGGGGAGGTTTTGGTAGAGGGAGGGTAATGGGTGGGGCCACATCTATGGTGCATCTTAGAATGGGTACAGGCGATTGCACTAATGCACATGGCTATGATTTAACAATAAAAAAAAACAACAAAAAAGAATTTAAAATAAAAATTTTATAGAATATAGATATAAAAAAATGATAACCCATATCACTAATACTTTCTCTCATATCTATCCTCTGTTTAATGTGAAAGTCTTTTTTCTGATAACTCAAGGACCATTGAGTTCGAGTTCATAGATGCAGAAAATACAAAACCTGAGCTGAAAAGCATATTTAGGCCTAAATATCAGAACAAAATGGAACAAGTCTGTGAAAGCATTTCATATCGCTTGTTTCATTTTTATGGCCATTGACTATTTTATTAATGAAAGAAAAAGCTTGAATTATTGTTTCCAATGATTATTTTTTGTTTTATTTTTCAAATTGTCATACAGTAATTGATGTCCAATTCTATAAATCCTAACACGTGTAGATTTAGAAGAGAACTATCATATTCAGGGTTCAGAAGAGTCCATTGCATTACAAAATGCTCATCTGTTATACTTTTACAAGCTTTTCTTCCTCTCCACACCCCATACACACACGTGTGTGTTCATACCCACCTGCATACATACACAGACTATCCCTACGGTTTCCTATTCTTATAGTGATAGATTTCATTTTTTGAAAAATGTCATATAAATGAAATTTCACAGTCCATGATCACATAAAATTTTAGAATAGTAACTTTTAAAAATTTTAAAAATATGTCACACTTCAAGACATAGCTCATGGTTCAGTATCCATGGACATGAGTGACTAAAGGACTATTTTACTTCTCTCATAATTGTTTCTATATCATGAGGAACAAAAAAATAAAAAAGTTGTCAAGACTTCCCAAATTGAATTTTCTACCCACTGTTAAACTCTGACATTTGATAATTCTATTCTGTAAGTTTTCTGATATTTCTTACATCCTCTGACAGGTAAGTGAGGAGACCCAACTATCTGCAAAAGTGAAATCAAATACTGGAATAATTTTCCAAATCTGATAACAGAGAATTTTGGCTAGTGTGAATCATAACACATTTGGTATCATGCTACATGAAAGACTTCTTAGCAAATTAACCATTGGACACTCTCCATCAGTTTCTAGGAATTTGAAGCAGGTTGAAAACATATACATATGTTATATGTGGGACTAATAAAATCTTTGTAAAATGTCCCCACATTTTGCATATGTCTTCTCATGACTGTCTTCGTGATCATTAGAGGCATCAGATACTGAGGACTGGTTCTATACAAGGAAAAAAATAGTCTTACCTTAAAAAGATATGCTTTAAATAACAAAGCTTTAAAAGTTAAAAAATATAATGTGTGCTGGACCTCTTAGGCAGAACAAAATTACCATGATTTAACAATCTTTAATAATTTTTGAAAGAAATGTACTATGATGGAAACTAGAATAATTATGGGAAAGAGCATCTTATGCAACATTTTCAAAAATAATTTGAATTTTTTCTTTTCCTTTCGGACATTTGTGTTACAAATTTCTAAAGTCTCTTCTATTCTAAAAATTTTCAATCCCATGAATAGAATAAGATACCTAAAGTCTACTCTTACTTTGAGTCAGGTCCGTCCTCCTTTTTGAAGGACAGCTGCAGAACGTGATTGCACCTGGACATTGCTAACTTTCTACTGCTATTTCACCAGTCCACACTTACCTTTCTTTGAATTTAGTGCATTCTAGACATAAACACAGACCTGATTTGGAATTTGGAAAAACAGGATCACATTCATTTTCAGTGAGGCATTGAGCTCAGACATAATATTTCAACTGATGATTCAACTATAGGCGATTTCTTATACTGTGGGATACATTTGCTTTCACAAACATTAAGTTCCTTCTTACAGGTCTCAAGAAAAAAAATATTTCTTTCAGGTAATTCATATTACTGAAAGATTTTGTATTGGGAAATCCTTTAGACTTCATTCTGCTCTCATTAGATTATCTGTTAGGTATGCTCTTTCATAAGAGTCATTTTGTATGGTACTAACTCCCCAGAACGTGAGCTCATGAGAGAAGAACTCAGGGTTATTATTATTACTAGGTTAAATATATTGTTTGAGTAAATATATACTCTATGTGTATAAAATGCTGTGTGAATTGTCTCTTGTTCTGGCAATCAAGAAGGCAAGTCAAGTAGTTTAATGTACCATGATGTGAAAGAAAAAGAGGGAGCTAAGAACTTTGAAAATCAAAACACTTGAATTTCACACTAGATTGGATATTATCAGGAAGTAAGGGACTCCTCTTAATGTAAATGAAAGGAAACCAACAAAAATCCCTCAGGCAGGGTGGAAGGCATTAATAGTTCTCCTATTAGGTAGTCACAGTCTGACCCTTGTAAAATTGAATTGAGGCACTCAAATAATGCCACAGGAATTTATGCAGACTAATTTTTCCTGGTACATTTTTATTTTCAGGCAGGCTCTGAGATTGGTCTGACAAGGATGGGTATTAACCTTGAGAATCTTATTTATGCTATATCAGCTTAGAAGATATTACAAAAGTTTATAAAACCCACTTTTCTAAGAAGTGCAACAAATTCCTGGGGATGGGGCATTGATAATTTGACCATTTGAACTTCCCTAAACTATTCTCTAAATTCGCTATAATTAGTGTGTACAGTTGACATTATCCCCAGAAGAAATACACAGATAGAAATGTGTGGCTCTTCAGAGAAAAAAGAGAATACTCTAATCACTGAAGGATTAACAAATGATAAGCCAAATAAAACGATAGCTCCCCTTGTAGATGCAAACAAACAACAGAACGTAGGTTATTCACCTTCCACACTGGAGAGTAAGAGTGTACCCTTTCTATAGGAGGCTGAAGTTCTAAAATACTATGTCCCCCAAATTATAAAAATTGGTTTAGAATGCATTAAAAAAGAATTTTAGCTCTCAATTGCTTTGTGACACATTCTATAATACGCTTGATTATTTTGTCTTATTCAAAACGCAAAATATTACTAATATTCTAAATTTATGTTGTCAGTCTATAATATTATTTTAAAGTCAGGGTAAGATCCATTTGCTATTCTTAGTAAACCTTGAAAAACATGAATTATTTGTCCTAAGTTAAATATTTAAATATGGGATTTAATTACTTTAGGACTTTATTCCAATAGATTACAGAACCACAGCCACTAGAGTTGATATTACTTCTCAAATCACCCAGTCTATATTAGGAAGGCGTTGAAATGAATGATCCACATTTCTTATGAATTTTACAATATTTGTAGTTAAGGTGATGTTTAATAGCCAAAACAGTATAATGACACAAATGTCCATAATCTGATGAATGGATTTAAAAAATAAATAAATAAATACAGCTACATGGTGAAATATTTGGCAATGAAAAAAAAAATGACGTGATACCAAGTAGAACATAGATTAACCTTGAACACATTATATTAAGTTTTTTTTAAAAAGTTGCAAAAAAACTACACATTATATGATTCTATTTTTCTGAAATGCCTGGAATAGACAAATTTAAAGGCTTGTCTATAAATAGATCACTCATGGCCCAGGGAAGAGGAAATGGAGAGTGAGTGATAAAATTATGTGTTTTCTTTTGGAAGTGATAAGATGATTGTAAAATTAAAGTGTTGGTTGCACAACTCTTGGATATACTAAAAAACATTGACTTTTATCATTTAAGTGGATAAAATATATGGAATGTGAATTAAGTCTCGGTAAAGCTATCCAAACCCATGTTACAGGTTGGTTTTTCTATTATTTGCACTTGGGATTTACTTGTCTCATTCAGTAAATTACACTTGTGAAATTATGAGGGTTTCTATGGAATATAGGTTAGGAAGCTGTGTCCAACCTCTAGCTGGAACGTAAAGGTTGTATCCACTTGACCTATAGAGCTCTGAATTTTAATATTTGGGTCATATTCCTTTTGCCACATAGTGGTAAAAACTTATTATCTATATCTAAATAGGTAATACGTGTTACATATTTACATATATATAATGATCCTCACTTCACTGTTCTAGAATGTACATAATAACACCTTCAAACTTTTGAATTTATTTATAGAGTTAAGTGAAAGATTAATGTAAAGCATTAAGTTCCCTGCCTATGGTAAAAACTCAGCAAGTACCAGATAAAATATGATAATATTTTAATTTCTATGAACTGAAGAAGATTAATATTCACTTCTTTAACTCTTAGGTTTTCATATTTGCAAGATTGAAAAGCAAAATAACTATAAAATTACTAATAACATGGCTCTTAGGGGCTTGGTATTAAATGGCGTAGAAAATTTGGGGGAGAAGTTGACATTATGAGAATAATCATCAGGGCCTCAGGAAATAAATCCCCTAACCATTTGTCACAATAAGAATATTAAGACTGAACAGAAACATGGGAGAATATTCCTGATCATTATTTAAATATGCACCGATCTTATTTTCTCTTATGTGCCAGTATTTTTTTAATATCCTTCTCAGTCAGGAAAAACTGATTTATAATATTCTGCTCATTTTCATATTAACAACAAGCATATCAAAATACTTAAGGGAAATATTTCATTCTTCTCAAGGAATGGAGCTTCTTCTGTTTTAAGCCACATCCTCTTATGCACAATGTTCTCTTCCTGTCCAGAAAACTCAGGATTTCATGTCCATAAGCTGTATATACTCAGCTCTAATTTTCTGCAAGTTTAAAGTACATGTTAGTAACTATTAAAAGGATAAAGTTTGACAATGTATAAGTGAGAACTGGCTGAATTAATATTTCCTCTTACATTTTGACAAAATTCAAGGCAAACAGGGAGACTCCAAAGATAAGTTATAATTAAAATATCATTTTTTCCTGGTTGGAGAGATTTTAGGTTTCTTGCTCTCTAATACATTTTAAACACATTTATAGTTTGTAAAGCACTATGGTAGGATGGAGAGTAATCTCTACCCAAAGGACATGAAGGTGGTGCAGCATCAGAATAGAAAAGTTCACTGTTGGCTTTTAAAAAGCATTCAACTTGGGCGGTGCCTGTGGCTCAAAGGAGTAGGGCGCCGGCCCCATATGCCGGAGGTGGTGGGTTCAAACCCAGCCCTGGCCAAAAACTGCAAAAAAAAAAAAAAAAAAAAAAGAATTCAACTCTGCTTATTCATCTACAATTCTGGAACTTATTGAACATTCCCCATCATCCTGAACTGTGATTCTTTGTTTTTAAAGTGCAAGAAACTTTCAAGCTTGTGAATTGTTAAACCTTGAGGTGAAGTTTAATTCAATAAACTCTTTCACCTTTAATTTTTTTTCTTTTCATTTAAAACCTTCAATCTATGTATATTTGACTTAATTAAAAAAACAAAACAAAACAAAAAACTTTGCCTCAACTCTTCCTAAACTTATAATGCTTCTAAATCTTTGCTCATGCCACTGTAACTTTTGGAGTGACCCCGTGGCTCGAATAACTGGCCACCTGATGCCTAGCTACCTCATAGATTCTTTGCATCTTAAGAGGATTTATTAAAAATTAGATAAAGAAATGGAATAAACTACAAAATGAACACACGTTTTTAACATCTGTCCCTGGAAAATGTTTCAGAATTCATTACTTAAAGTTACCGTGTCTGTTGTGTAGTGCTAACTTCCTATTGGAAGATTCCCTCGGGCTTCAGAAAGCTTCCAACAGTAAGATCCTTGAGTAAAAGCTAAAGTAATGGCGCCCCTTCTACCATTAACCTTTCTTTCCCTGTGATTGGAACCTTAGCAAACCAGAGCAGAACAACAGTTGGTTCCTTCTTTCAAAAAAGTAACAGGAATATTGAGGGATCACGATATACAATGAATTGGATGAGATTCACCGGCACAGATGTGCTTTAATTAAAAAATAACTTCTTTGCTTCCTGTGAATGTACCAGCCAAACTGATTTTTAGAAATTATTCGTTGTCTATTACTTTCTTCATGCGTTTTGCACTTGTATGCTTTTTTCAATCTAGTTATTTTCCAACACAACAGCCTCCTCAAATCTTCCCCATTTAAACTGCTTCGGAATTATGTTTTCTCTTCCGAGTCATTTGTTTGTTCTTTGCACATCAGTTGTTGAACATACTTCATTTTCTTTCTTGTGTAATCTGAAATACTGTGTGTTCCTTGGAAGCAGGAGCTGTGTTATAGGTACTTTTATATCTCATAAGAAAAAGCACAGTTTCTTTCCAGCACATAATAGATGCTTCAAAATGGTCGTTGAATCAATATAACTGCTAAAAAATGAATGGCTGAGAACTTGACAAATAATTTACTCACTTTGGAAAATTCATATCTGTCATTGGAAAAAGAAAACCACTGCGAGAAGAGAGAAAACTAAAAAAACTACAATGAGAAACAGCTTGGCATCTATATTTAACTTCTGATAAAATGATGCAACACTGCCTAAAGATCCAAACACCTAACTCATAGATATTTACAGGGGAAAAAATGAGAATATATATCCACACAACCTCATGAATCTTCATGGGACATGTTTTAACAGCTTTATTGAGATGCAAATATTATACAGTTCCCTTTGAAGTTTACAATTTAATGGAGTAATGCTGCCATCACTACTACTTTACTTCATTTTGACTACCCCAGAAAAGAACTTTGTATCCTTTAGAGGTCACACTTTAACTCTAAATACCTCTTCCCCACCAAAGCTCAGGACAACCATTAATATGATTTTCTATCTTAATAGATTTGGCTACTCTGGACATTTCCCATGAATGAGTAATATGATATGTTGTACATAGCATAATGTTTATAAGGTTTATCCAACCACAGCATGTATCACTGTTTATTTATTTTCATTAAGGAATAACACTCTACTTTGTGGATAGACCACACTTTATCCATTCCTCGGTCAATGAATATATCCTTTTGCTTTTAATCCATTTATACTTTCACATTTATAGTGTGTCTACATATGCAGCATGCCCTTGACTCTTGTTTAATCAAGACACATTTACATTATTCGTGTTGTGGTATATAGATGGATTAATAGGTTTTCATTGTATTCCTTGAATTCTTCAGTTAGCAATTGTTCTAGGGCTTACCATATGTATGCTAACTTATCAGAATATGCTTTAAATCTACTAATTTGATTCCAATAAGATACAAGATTTCTATGTAGCTCTAGTCCTTGCCTCCTTCTTTATGTGGTAATGTCAATATATGTGTATATGTTTGTTTGTTTATGAGACAAGGTTTTGCTCTGTTGTCCTGGCTGGAGTGCAACAGTGCTATCACAGTTCACAGCATCCTTGAACTCCTGGGCCCAAGCATCCTTCTGCGGTAGCTTCTCAAGTAGCTAGGATTATAGGCACATACCACCATGCCCGGCTAATTTGGCTTTAATTTTTTGTAGAGATGAAGTTCTCGGTATGTTGCCTGGGCTGGTTTCACATTCCTAGTCTCAAGCAACCTTCCCACCTCAGACTTCCAAGGTACTGAGTTCTAAGCATGAACCACTGTATTCAGCCTAAAAATATACTTTATGTATATTAAATCTAATATATTATAACTATTATCTCTTGCGATTTTATGTTATTTAAAGCAACTGAACAAAGATCAATCATTTATTTAATATTTATTAAATCCAAAATATGAATCTTCTTAGTTACCATTTCTGGTTCTCTTCATTTGTTTTTGTGGGCTCGCGTTCCCACCATTTCCCTGCTCTACTGAATTGCCTTATGTTTTCTAATATTTTCTTTTTCCGCTGTGGCTGTTCTCCCATTTATTTCATTGTGCTGTTGCTGTCAAATGTATTACATCTCTACATGTTATAGGCACAATAACAGATCATGTACATATTATTTTATGTAATTGCTTTTAAAATTAGTTAAAATAAGAGAGGAAACCTGCATTTATATTGCCATATCTAATTATATAACATTATCAGTACTTTGGGGATTTTTTTGTGTGTATTTGAATAGGTATAATTAAAAGTTGGGGTCACATGCTTTCTGCCTAAAGGCATTTTTTAATACTTTTTTTTTAAAGGTTGGTCTGTGAGCAATAATGGATTATCTCAATTTTGATTTATTTAGTAATGTCTTTATTTGACCTAATTTTTTAGAAGTTATTTTCACTGAATGAAAGAATTCTTTCCCACCACCAGAATTTTGAATATGTCATGCAAAGACTTTCTGTCTTGCATCTTTTTTTCTCATGAGAAGTCTTCATCTTATTGAGGGTCCCCAACATAAGAATTCATTCTTTCCTCTTCCTGCAAGATTTTGTCTATGGTTTTGTCCTTCAACATTTCTAATTATGATCTATCATGTCTACTTGTATATCTCTTTGTGCTTATCTTACTTGAAGTTTGCTGAGCTTCTTGGCTGCAAACATCAAATCACCTCTAGGAAATGTTTAAGTTATAATCTATTTGGGGATATATATTTATGCTTTCTTATTCTCTTATTCTTTTTTTGTTTGTTTGTTTTTAGATACAGAATCTCATTTTGTTGCCCTTGGTAGAGTGTTGCAGTGTCACAGCTCACAGCAACCTCCAACTCTTGGACTTAGGCTCTTGCCTCAGCCTCCCGAGTAGCTGGGACTACAGGAGCCCACTACAACGCCCGGCTATTTTTTGTTGCAATTTGGCCGGGGCAGGGTTTGAACCCACCACCCTAGGTATATGGGGCCAGCACCCTACTCACTGAGCCACAGGCGCTGCCCTTGTTTTCTTATTCTTAACTCTCATTATGCTCATATTGGTGATGATAATGGCATTTTATCTTTCTCTGATACCTCTTTATTTTTCTTCATTCTTTTTTCCTCCCTGTGCTTTGGATGGCGTCATCCTTTCATGAGCAAGTTCACTAATTCTTTCTTCCACCAATTCAATCTACTGATGTCCCGTCTAAGCGAATTTTTCATTTCCTTTTTTATATTTTAAAATTACAGAATTTCCACTTGGTTCTTGTTTAAAATAATGACTAGGTCTTTATTGATATCCTCTGTTTGGTTGGGGTGCCACTAAACTTTCTTTTACTTTTTAAATATTCTTTGTTTCTTTTTGTTGTGAATTTCCTTGAAACCTGAACATTTAAGAAAATGTCGGGATACTTCCCTCTCCATGTGGCACTGACGTTTGCTTGCGTACTTCTTTAGTACCTTGGTATTCCACTGTAGAAAAGATTGTTTATCCTGCAGTGAAAAGCTACAGGAGAAAGTGTTTAAGCATGAAAGCTTATAGCCTACGTTTGACTTTTTTCAGTTTCAATGTAAGGTGCACATGTGAATATGAGCACGTAATATAGACACTCATACATACACATACATGTACATATTCCATTGAAAACATGCTCAAATAACTGATAACCCTTTTCTTACACCTCAGTGAGGCTGCTGGACGGCTTTGAAACATACGAAATAAGAATTACCTCTAGTATTTCAGAATTTGTAACAAAATAACATCATAAGCTAGAAAATGGATTTTATTCATCTAGTCTCTCTGAAATTCATCACAAATAATTATCGTTTTTTAAAAAATGAAGAAATCTCTCTCTCATTTTTTTTTTCTTTATAAAAAAAAGCAAAAAGTGTCTAGAAAGCATAAATTCCACAGACAGGCATGACTGGATATTTTCTGGACAGTTCAAATGAAGTGAAATTTATAAATCTCTTTTCTTAACTTTTTCTTTTCCAATGCTGTATTCCCAAGGAATAAAATTGTGATCACCAAAATCAAGTGTAGTGACAATAGCCGTAAGGTAAGTTGTCCTTCTAGATATTTTTCATGAACAGCTGGAAATGAAAGAATTCTGAAACTTATCATAAAACCCCATCAAGCTAGACCATATAGGAAACAATAAGCTAACCCTTATACAGTTCTGTGGGATTATAGGAGCCTACTGGAGGCCACACATTCATTTACGAAAGACACTGACATGCAGTGTAATCCTTACTCTACTCAGCTTCTGGTCTGTGCTTTGTTATTATCTTCTCTGAGAAATCTTTCCTAACACTTCCTAGACTAGCTTAATTTATACCTTACTCACTATAGCTATGGTTTAGAAGTTTGTCCTCTACAAAGCTCATGTTGAAATTCGATCCCTGGTGTTGCAGTGTAGGGAGGTAGGGCCCGGTGAGAGGGTTGTGGGGCACAGTGTCACAAATAGAGTGAGGCCCTCCCTGGTGAGGGAGGTGAGTCAGTTCTCATGCAACTGTTAGTTTGGTGTATTTCCCCCCCAGCCCCACATGTTGTCTTTCCACTTCCTGCTGCCTCTGCTTTCACGTTATGCCATGATTTGAAGCAGCCTGAGGCTCTCACCAGATGCAGATGCCCAGACTTGAACATTCCAACCCCCAGAATGGTGTGCTGAATAAAGCCCTTCCCTTCATATACCACCCAGTGTCAGGCCCTCCATCACAGCAAAAGGAAGGCACTACACCAGCTTTCTGCGTTTCTTCCATTGCAGCATTTATCATGCTAGATTTTTATTACATGTTTATTTTTCCATCTTTTCTTTTTAAAATGTAGTATTACCCTTGAATCATAGGGACAATGAATTTTCCAAATATAAATCACCATTTGCCACCTAAAGAGCATTTATTAATTCATTGTAGTCAATACATATTTTATTGAATACTTGTGCTATGCTAGTCTTACAGAAGCTCTGTTGAAGAACACAAATCAAAGATGAGAGCTGCTTCTTAACACATGAGGTTTGAATTATAAATACAGCCCCCCCCAAAATTATATATATGTGTGTGTGTGTGTAAGAGAGAGAGAGAGACATAGATATAGTCTTTGAATATGCAATGTCTGATTTCAAATCAGAGGTTTAATTTATTATAACTCAAATAAGAAGCAGTACAATTAATCAAAGTATGTGCCTAAAGTCTTGACACAGTTTTGCCATCTTAACAGTCATTCGTTTATGCCAGCCCCAAAGAAGCCTGGAGAACCAGTGGCTATGACATTGCTAAAGGGTTTTCCACAGCTTGTTGAGAATTGATGATCTTGTCTTGCAATAAGTGGTCCAAAGCCTGGAAGAAGTGGTGGTCAGTTGGTGCAAAGTCTGGTGAACACGGTGGATGATGGAGAATTTTTAAGTCCAGCTTTTGTAGTTAAAGCTTCTGTAGTTAAATTATTTGTGTGACATGTGGTTGAGTGCTGTCTTGCAAAAGGATTGGCCTGTCCTTATTGACCAGTCTCAGCTGTGTAATCACAAGCATGCAGTGGACATCCTCTCTAATTCATTGACCAGTTTCATGAAGCTGCAGAGGATAATTCCAGCACTAGACCACCAAATAGACAGCATTATCTTTTCTTGATGAATATTTGGTTTTGCACTATGTTTCAGCAATTCAAGTTTACTCAACCATGGTGCCAGATGCAATTGTCAAGAAGAACCTACTTTTCATCACATATAAAAATAAGGTGTAGAAAGGGTACCCCTTTATGTTGTAACAAAAAAGAAAGGCAAGCTTTGAAATGATGTGTCTTCTGATACTCATTTAATCCATATGGAGCCCATCTGTCCAGCATCTTTACCTTCCATTTTTTTTCAAGTGGTCCACCATTGTTGGAATAGTAATATCAAACTTTGCCGTCAATTCCTGTGTAGGTTGAGATAGATTTGTTGTGACTATGCTTTTAGCTCATTATTAGCCACCGTGGTTTTTGGTCACCCATGTGGCTAATTATCCAGATTAAAATCACCAGAACAGAAATTCTCAAATCATTGAAATACTGAGGAGATATTTTGAGCTATCTATGCTGCATTTTGAGTAATTCATAGTCAAAAATATATTAACTTATCCATGGTTTCATGAAAATTGCTCTAAAATTTTTGAAAAATAATCATATGTGAAACTTAGTAAATGTAGAATGTAAATGTCTTAGCACAATAACTAAAAAAACGCCAGGAAGGCTATGTCAACCAGTGTGATGAAAATGTGTCAAACGGTTTATGAAGCTAATGTATGATGCCCCATGATCATATCAATGTACACAGCTATGATTTAATAAAAAAAAAAGAAAAAGAAAAATAATCACAAGACAAAACATGTTTGAAAGAATGAGGATGTACCTTCATAAAAAAAGAAAAAAAAAGAAAGAAACAGAAGTATCAAGTGAAATCTCACAGATATCAACTGTCAAATTTAGTACTCAAGGAAAGGAGAACTATCTTACCTAACAACTATGTTACACCCACACAGATAGCCTGATTCTCAAGAGGTAATAAAACCAAGTAAGTCTGACCCTGACATGAAGCAAACATGAAAATGACCAGACATGAATTTTAAAATTACTGTTAATATTTTTGATTAAGGAAAGTAACATATGTTTTTCATGATAAAACTTAGAAAATATCAGCAGATAAGCAGAAAAGAGGAAAATCATAAAATATAAATTTTAGAATTAAAAAATGGAATCTCTGAAACTTAAAATAGTAATAATAGAATGTATTTTTTACATGAATGAAAATGGAGAAAAGAATAACTGTGAAGATAATTAACTTAGAAATTATCTAAGACAAGGGACAGATCAAAAAAACAAAAAGACTCAAAGACAAAAAGACTAGAGCCTCAAATGTCTGATATACAAATGTACATATGTGTGAAATCCTGGAAGCAGTGGTTAGAAAGGATTGGATAGAGCATTATTTAAAGAAATAATAATAAATATTTCCCTACTTGATGAAAGACAGTAATTTACAGAAATAACACATGCTTAATGCAGACTAAGAACAATAAACATAAATATTCCCAGAAAATGCACATTACAGCTAAATACAGGCAGATATAAAGAGCAAATGTTGAAAGCAACATTTCAGAAAAATTATGGATAATGCAAATGGGAGAAAAATATAATTATATACTGTCATATTTGCAGAAATCACAAAAATCAGAAGACAATGGAACCACACATTAAATGTGCTAAAAAACAAAACCACAAATTACTAACTCAGAATTCTACAACCAGTGAAAATATTTTTTAGGAATGAGAAAAAGAGTTATTTTTACACAAATGATTAATACAGCAATTCTTTTCAAACAATCTGTAATTTCAGGCAATCCTCTACCAAGCCCAGAAAGTTTAAATAGCCGTTTTTAAAACTAACAAGTTGATTTCAAAACTTAATGGAATGGAAAAATAACATGACTAGTCAAAACAATCTATACAAAAATAACTAGATTTGAAGACTTACATTACTTAACTTTAAGATACATTTCAGTAAAAAAGTTAAAACTATAAAAATTTTAGAAGAAAATATAGGAGGAAATCTTTGTGACATTGTATTCAGTAATTTTAATTAGGACACCAAAAAGACATAAACTGCAAAAGAAACATTGAACTTAATTAATCAAAATTGTTTAAAAAAATTAAAACTAGAATCTGAAGGAAACAATAGACTGGGGTAAAGTATTTACAAAATATTCATTTGACAAAAGGCTACTGAATTCAGACTATTGAAAGAACTTTCATAGCTCAATATTAGGTAAAAAAAAAAAAATCAACAAATCAAAGCACAGAATATTTGAACATATATTTCACATCAAAGAAAATATGTAAATGAACATAAACACATAAATTAGCTGATGAATCTTATTGGTCATTAGATAAGTGCAAATTAGAGCTGCAGTGACCCACCAGTGCACACCCACATAAAATCATAAAGACCGACAGTATCAAGTATTGGCAAGAATAAGCAGCAAATGAAATTTTGTGCAAAAATGTTACAATGCCCCTGAGGAGCAGTTGGACCATTTTTAAAATTTAAGCATATCATCACTATATGTTGCCAAAATATAACTCCTAGGTATTTACCAATGGAGCTAAAGATATATGTACTCATAAAGACATGTACTTAAATTTGCATAAAAGCCTAAAACTTGAACCAATCTAAATGACTATGAAGTCACGGATAGAGAAAAAAACCATGAAATATTTTACCTACATTATACTACTAAGCAATAGCAATTAATAAAACAGATGGGGGCAGTGCCTGTGGCTTAAAGGAGTAGGGAGCCTACCCCATATACTGGAATTGGTGGGTTCAAATCCGGTCCTGGCCAAAAACTGTACAACAAAAAACAAAAAACAAAAAACCTGAAGTGTCCAAGAAATGTATATGTAATAGGTACATTTGATTCTAATTTTGAAAAAGCATTAGAGGGTCAGTTGTCAAATATATACAAATACTCTTCCAGAACATGGTGACTGAAGAAGGAGATGGTATAGTATGGATGGAATAAGAAAGGAAAAGAAGTGTAAGAGGGAGCATGAATTTGCAGGCCATGACAAGAACTAGTGATTTTTTTTTTTTTTTTTTTGAGACAGAGTCTCACTTTATGGCCCTCAGTAGAGTGCCATGGCATCACACAGCTCACAGCAACCTCAAACTCCTGAGCTTAAGTGATTCTTTTGCCTCAGCCTCCCAAGTAGCTGGGACTACAGGCACCCGCCACAACGCCCGGCTATTTCTTTGTTGCAGTTCGGCCGGGGATGGGTTTTAAGCCACCACCCTTGGTATATGGGGCTGGTGCCTTACTAACTGAGCCACAGGAGCCACCCTAGAACTAGTGATTTTATTCTAAGTGAGATTAGGGACCCACTAAAATGAAAAATATGGCACTAGCTTATCAAGGAAGACAGGTGGCGATTGAGGGCTTTGTGTAGTATTTTAGAAAGAGAAAATAATACTGTTTTTATTGCTTAGAGCATATAAGTAAAAAAGTAATAGATGAACACTTAGGGTTGGGGCCTGAGCAACTGGGAAGACACTGGTGCCACCTAGAAGGCTGAGAAATGAATGTATTTTGGGTGGAGGGGTCAAGAGCTCTGATTTAGACATGCTAATTATGAGGGGTCTTTCAATCACCTACATAGGGGACCTGACAAATCAATTGGAGAGAACAGAAAGTTAAAGGTTTGCGTAATCATTTGAGTGTCATAAACAGAAATAGAGTTTTAAAGTCATAACTCTTAATTAATTGACCAAGAAAGGATATTAATAAAAAAGGGAAAGAAGCAAATGAAATTATTCCTCTACTGAGTTCTGAAAAACTGGCTGGAACAGCTTGAAGAGATGTTTGGAGAACACTTAGAGATCTAAAAAATAGATCTGCCATTCAATCCTATAATTCCTCTACTAGGCATATACCCAGAAGACCAAAAATCACATCATAACAAAGATATTTGTACCAGAATGTTTATTGCAGCCCTATTCATAATTGATAAGTCATGGAAAAAGCCCAAGTGCCCATCCATCCATGAATGGATTAATAAATTGTGGGTATATGTACACCATGGAATATTATGCAGCCTTAAAGAAAGATGGAGACTTTACCTCCTTCATATTTACATGGATGAAACTGGAACATATTCTTCTTAGCAAAGTATCTCAAGAATGGAAGAAAAAGTATCCAATGTACTCAGCCTTACTATGAAACTAATTTATGGCTTTCACATGAAAGCTATAACCCAGTTATAACCTAAGAATATGGGGAAGGGGGAGAGAGGGGGGAGGGAGGGGAGGATGGCCAGAGGGAGGGTGATTGGTGGGATTACACCTGTGGTGCATCTTACAAGGGTATATGTGAAACTTAGTAAATGTAGCATGTAAATGTCTTAACACAATAACTAAGAAAAAGCCGGGAAGGTTATGTTAACCAGTGTGATGAAAATGTGTCAAACAGTCTATAAAACCAGTGTATGGTGCCCCATGGGGGAAAAAAAAAAAAACTAAAAACTATTAAAGAATAAAACTATTAAAAAAAAAAAACATTCACAGTAGTGCCAAAGAAGATGAAATATTTGGAAGTTTATCTAACAAAGGACGTGGAAGATCTCTGTAAAGAGAACTATGAAACTCTAAGAAAAGAAATAGCTGAAAATGTTAACAAATGGAAAAACATACCATGCTCATGGCTGGGAAGAACCAACCTCATTAAAATGTCCATGCTACCCAAAGCAATATATAATTTTAATGCAATCTCTATTAAAGCTCCACTGTCATACTTTAAAGATCTTGAAAAAACAATACTTCATTTTATATGGAATCAGAAAAAACCTCGAATAGCCAAGACATTACTCAGAAATAAAAACATAGCAGGAGGAATCATGCTACCAGACCTCGGACTATACTACAAATCGATAGTGATCAAAACAGCATGGTACTGGCACAAAAACAGAGAAGTAGATGTCTGAAACAGAATAGAGAACCAAGAGATGAATCCAGCTACTTACCATTATTTAATCTTTGACAAGCCAATTAAAAACATTCAGTGGGGGAAAGACTCCCTATTTAATAAATGGTGCTGGGTGAACTGGCTGGCAACCTGCAGAAGACTGAAACTGGACCCACACCTCTCACCATTAACTAAGATAGACTCTCACTGGATTAAAGATTTAAACTTAAGACATGAAACTATAAAAATACCAGAAGAGAGTGCAGGGAAAACCCTTGAAGAAATCGGTCTGGGCGAGAATTTTATGAGGAGGACCCCCTGGGCAATTGAAGCAGCTTCAAAAATGCACTACTGGGACCTGACCAAACTAAAAAGCTTCTTCACAGCCAAGAACACAGTAAGTAAAGCAAGCAGACAGCCCTCAGAATGGGAGAAGATATTTGCAGGTTATGTCTCTGACAAAGGTTTAATAACCAGAATGCACAGAGAACTCAAAAGGGTAAGCAAGAAAAGAACAAGTGATCCCATTGCAGGCTGGGCAAGGGATTTGAAGAGAAACTTCTCTGAAGAAGACAGGCGTATGGCCTACAGACATGAAAAAATGCTCATCATTTTTAATCATCAGAGAAATGCAAATCAAAACTACTTTGAGAAATCATCTAACTCCAGTAAGACTAGCCTATATCACAAAATCCCGAGACCAGAGATGTTGGTGTGGATGTGGAGAAAAGGGAACACTTCTACACTGCTGGTGGGAATGAAAATTAATATATTCCTTTTGGAAAGATGTATGGAGAACACTTAGAGATCTAAAAATAGATCTGCCATTCAATCCTATAATTCCTCTACTAGGCATATACTTGGAAGACCAAAAATCACATCACAACAAAGATATTTGTACCAGAATGTTTATTGCAGCCCTATTCATAATTGCTAAGTCATGGAAAAAGCCCAAGTGCCCATCAATCCACGAATGGATTAATACATTGTGGTATATGTAAACCATGGAATATTATGCAGCCTTAAAGAAAGATGGAGACTTTACCTCTTTCATGTTTACATGGATGGAGCTGGAACATATTCTTCTTAGTAAAGTATCTCAAGAATGGAAGAAAAAGTATCCAGTGTACTCAGCCCTACTATGAAACTAATTTATGGCTTTCATATGAAAGCTATAACTCAGTTATAACCTAAGAATATGGGGAAGGGGGAAAGGGAAGGGAGGGAGAGGGGAGGTGTGCGGAGGGAGGGTGATTGGTGGGATTACACCTGTGGTGCATCTTACAAGGGTATATGTGAAACTTAGTAAATGTAGAATGTAAATGTCTTAACACAATAAGTAAGAAAATGCCAGGAAGGCTATGTTAACCAGTGTGATGAAAATGTGTCAAACGGTCTATAAAACCAGTGTATGGTGCCCCATGGAAAAAAAACGAAAAAAACAAAACTAAAAACTATTAAAGAATAAGACTGTAAAAAAAAAAAAAAAAAAAGACCCAACCTGGAAAAGGAAGTGATCGTCAGTACAAGGCATTAGTGATCTTGCCAGCAAACATTCCAGTGAAGTAACATAATATAATAGAAGGCCAATTGTAGGGTATTAAGAAAGAATAGGAGAAAGGGAAGGATGACAATTCCTACAGGCAATGCTTCCTTTAGGATGTGAAAGGGCCTGTGATTTCGGAAGGGTTTTTTGTTTTTGTTTTTGTTTTTTTTTTAATTGTTGGGGATTCAAAGATCCATGTTACACTAATTGTATTTGTCAAGCTAAGTCCCTCTTATTAATGTATTCCTCCCCGAAGAGGTGTGCCAAACACTGTGACCCCCCCCCACTCTCCTCCCTCCTTCTCTCTCTCCACTCCCCCATTCTCCCACCCCCACTAGGTACTAACATCAATTGTCCTCATATAAAAATTGAGTATGTTGGAAGTATACTTCCAATTGAGTATGTTGGATTCTTACTTCTCCATTCTTGTGACACTTTGAAAAGAATGTGTTCTACCTCAGCCCAAGTTAGTACAAAAGATGTCCATTATTCTCCAACTTTTTTAGTGACAATAATATTCCATGGTGTACATATACCGCAGCTTGTTAATCCATTCCTGGGTTGGTGGAAATTTAGGCTGTTTCCACATTTTGATGATTGTAAATTGAGCTGTGAGAAACAGCCTAATGCAAGGGTCCTTATGGTAAAAAGGACTTTTTTTCTTCTGGGTAGATGCCCAGTAATGGGATTGCAGGATCAAATGGGAGGTCTAGTTTGAGTTCTTTGAGGATTCTCCATACTTCCTTCCAAAAAGGTTATATTAGTTTACAGTCCCACCAGCAGTGTAAAAGTGTTCTCTTCTCTGCACATCCATGCCAGCATCTGCAGCTTTGAGACTTTGTCATGTGGGCCATTTTCACTGGGATTAGGTGATTATCTCCTGGTGGTTTTGATTTGCATTTCTCTGATAATTAGGGATGATGAGCATTTTTTCGTATGTTTGTTAGCCATTCAGATGTCTTCTTCCATTCAGATGGGAGCCCTAATTTGGGGCCTTGGGAATAGAGTCCCTTTCACTCAAAGTTCTCCCGTGTGGAGTGCACAAATTATATTCCATTCAGTCTGGTACTAACTTGTTCCAGTTCAGGAGACCCTATTTCTCTACTCTAGACTCTCAGTGGCACTACAACCCTCACAGGGTTAGCTAGACAGTCCTCAGAGGCACCTGTTGTAAATTTTTCGTTGAGGATCTAAAATCCTGAACAAGGTATAGCTCCTCAGGAGGTGCCTCAGCAACTCTCAAGAGCCACAGCTACTTTGGGAAACACTTTCAGTAGCAGTGTGTTGCCAGCCTGTGCTTGTACTTTGGAAATCTTGTCAGGTAGTAAAGACGTAGAGCACAAAGAACTTCCATTTCTTCCAACAACTCAATTATAGAGAGTTTCTTGGGCTAGGTAGTTTCAATGGCAAAGCAAAACAAAACAAAACATGAATTTGCAAAGTCAAAATATTGAGTCTTCAGTATTAATCCCTCTCTATGTTAAACTTTCTCTCATTTTTTCTGAACAGTTTCTTCCACTGACCACTGTGCTAACATGGAATTGCCAAAACCACCTTGCTGTAACAGTTCTCCAAGTCCCTTCATCTTTCCATCCTGATTTCTGATTCCTGCTGCACATGAAGGTCCTCTGAACACCTTCTGAAAGACACGGTTACAGTGATCTGCACCTTAGCTCGCCAGTTTCTCCTCAGTGTTTCCAACCCACATTTTTTTACACAGAGCAGTGCTGAAAGCTTACATCATCTCTTTCTGACTAGCTTTCAGAAGGAAGCTTGGACAGAGGGCTTGTAGGACATACTCTCTAAGCATAGCCTTACTATGATCAAAGCTACAGATCCTAGGATCAAGGTGGTCATATGCTAAGGAGTGCCCAAGGGTCCACATATATATTCTGATTTGGTCCTCAATATGGTAGAATTCACATATACATAAGAGAGAACTGACTCAATTATTCTATATAACAAGATGCAAGTTAACAAACTAGAAAATGGTGGGAATTCAAATCAATGTCCATTTGACTAAATGCTCCTTTTAATTTCCACTATTGGAGCATTGCTTTCCAGAAATATGCCACTGGAATGGTATTTTACTTAGAGATCTAACTTAAGTGTTCTTTCACCTGTGAGAGGCCTTGATGTTTCTTTTTGTTTCTCTGCTACCACACATCCTTCAACACTCAGTTCAGTCAAATCTCCCCCCAGACCTTTCCTGAAGCTCTACAACGCTTGTACCTTACCACACCTTTTCACGTCTATTCTTAGGGACATAAACAGTACTTGTAACTTGTCTGTCTTCCATAATGATTCAAAAGCATGTGCTTATGAACAAATAGCTGAACAAATGAATTGGTAGATACATTTTTGAAAATCTCAATTTTGGAGCCTCCATGTACCTAGGCAAAGACACATCACATAAAGAGCCTTTCGAGAGGCTGTGAACCGGGGTAGCAGTCTTCTACCTGGGGATTATTTCTATACGGGGCTGTGAAATGGGAATGGAAAGCTTCCCATGGTGTTGTCCACCGGCAGCCCCTCCTCTGTGCCGGGGCCTTTTCTGCTTGTTAGGTCCCATCCCTGCCTCTCCTCTGGCAATTGAGAAATCTTTCTGTCTCTTAAAATGAATAATGTCAATTTTCTCAGATGCCGTTTGCTCCTTTTCTCAAGACTTCTGCTCCCTATGAACAACTCTGTTCCTTTGGTGCTTGAAGTTCTCTGACTCCTTTCAATGACACATGTCAACCCTTTCACTAAGTGCCAGCTCATTTTTCTATCTCTTTTCTTGGGGAGTTAAGCCCTCAGAGGGCCTCTCTTACAACAGCATCTGTACTTGATTTCCATGCGCACCTGGATTTGGTGTAGGCGGGCCCTTCTGGGCTAGAAAACAACTGTGTTGAAGGTGATAGGAAGTCATATTCCTGTCTTAATTCATACCGGTCTTGGGGCAAAAGGGCACTGTTACAGTTAAGGAAGTTAAAATTCTGAGCTCCCTTCACCTTGCTTTTGCCAATTTACCAGCTGTTCAGAGATCTCTTGGATTCAATAAGAAATAGTGGTAAGTGTTGTAGAAGTAAGGTGCACATGAACAGAAAAAAATGCTACAGGGGAGAAATACAGATTATAGGATGTGCTAGGTTCTTCGTTATGGTATGATAAAAACACATGAAGATATAGATAAGAATCAGGGAGCAAATGCATGGTGAATTAGGCTGTCCTTGATGGAGAATGCTTAGGAGGGATGGGGGTAAGCAGTGGTGCTGGGAGTGGATAAGAGCTTTAGGAGGTAATGTCTGTGTATATCAAGCTTGGGAAATAGTTGTCTGAGGCAGAAAACAGACTATTTGGAAAGAAAACACAAGTTATATCTGGGTTGATTTATTTCTTACAACGGGCTGGTTGATTCATTAAAGATATGACCTTTTAAAAAATAAAATAAATAATAGATAGACATTTAAAAAAAAAGATATATCTGTGATTAGTGATATACACATATAAGTTTTAAAATTGAACTACTTACCTGATTTGAGTCCATACCAGTCTGCAGATTTGTCATTTCTTTTTTCTTGTTTTAATTCCCCAGTAATTAAAACATGGTAGTGGGATTCAGGCTTATTTCTAATCTCCCCTTAACACTAAGGCTTTTAGTACCATATGTTTTGAGAGACTTCAAATCCTTTATCTCTCTCCAGAGATCATTAGATCAGTATCTCCAACTACTTCCTTGGTAATAAGGAGACATTCTGACCTCCAGTGGAAGCACAATGTTTTTCTTCCTCATTGGTGAGGAAGGGCTTTATTAACAACACTAAGGTCAGCCTTTTTTGTACAAAGTTTGACTTTGATGAGAGAACTATAGAAGAGCCTTGTGCAAAGGCAAGCCTACTTTTCCTTGTACTTGGCATTTTTTTCTTCCTCTAGACACAAGAGAAGTCAGAACTAGGGGATAGAGGGAGTTGAGGACATAATCTCATCAGTCTAGAAACATTCAGTCTAAAAGAAAAAACTGATTCCTCCTGGCTCATCAAAATGTTCCAGGGTGGAGGTAGGGTAACGGGTGGGGCCACACCTACGGTGCGTCTTCGAATGGGTACAGGCGAAACCTACTAATGCAGAATACAAATGTCTACATACAATAACTAAGAAAATGCCATGAAGGCTACGTTGAACAGTTTGATGGGAATATTTCAGATTGTGTACGAAACCAGCACATTGTACCTCTTGATTGCACAAATGTACACAGCTATGATTTAACAATAAAAAATAAATAAACAAACAAACAGAAAAAGACAAAACGTTCCTTTTCTAGATCTGTTCCTCTCGTTCACCTTAGACAAAGAACAGCTGAAATAACAGACTTAAAAGGTTTAGACTTCTAGATAATTCTTTTTTCTTTAAGAACAAAAAACAAAAATACTCATCACACTTCCATTTTCTAAGCACTAAAATCTCAACAATCTTTCCTCCACAATATGAATTTTATTCCTTTTAAAACTTCTCTTATACAAGAGCATCAATCTGGGAGCACGTGGCTCTCTCCCACACCACTCAATATTCTTAGTATTTTCACTTTAATTGCCTTTCTAATCTCAGAGACAGCAATGACCCCTTATTAATTGGCCCTCTGACCTGAGCTTTACCAGTTTTCTATGTGTGCTCATTCAAAAATGTGTATCTAGTTACACCACTTTTATGCTTAAAATATTACAGTGAATCCTCCATATCTTAAAAATAAAACTAGCTTAGCCTAGAAGGCTGTTTCTGAATATTTTTGCCTGTAAAAAATCCTTTACACATTTCTGGTATGCACAATATTCACTCAAATAGGCTGTGCTATGATTTTCGCCTCCTAAATATTTTTTAAGTTTACCTGCTTTTATCTATAATCACTTTCACTACTTTAGTTCCTTTTTTTTTTCCATTAGTGCAGCCCCATCCAGATTGATTTCCTAGATTCTATGTTTTTTCTTTTCACTCTGTTACTTTCATTGTAAATAAAGGGATCAATTCAAAATAAAACTATGGAAATGTAATTTTGACTACTGCAGCTCCTGCAGCTCCTCTTTACCTTTCACTAATGATAACTAGAGGAATAGATTTAAGAAATGGAAGATTTTGGTAGACCGTGAAAAATAAGTTTCTTCCTTTAAACCTAACATTCCGAGGCTAATGATGGGGCCACATACTGAATTCACCCTGTCTTCTGGTTCTGCTCATATCCTGCTAAATAAAGTTCCTCATTGCCTGCAGGATAAGGAATATTACTTGTAATACCTATAAAAAGGATTTGTATGATGGACCATTGCTTTCCTCCATCATAGTCACTAGACTTTTGCTCTCAGATCTTTAATTCCCTGACATTCTTTAATTTCATGGAAAGTTCAAGGTACCCTTCCACATAGAAGCCTGTGCGCTCCCCTGCTGCCTGCAATGCTGGTCCTTCTCAACCTGCCTCCTGCTAATTGCAGCTCAGTTGTTTCTATCTCTAAGTGATATTCAATTCAGGCTTAATAAGAAATCCTAAAACTTCTTTGATGTCAGTGATTACAGTAAATAATTAAACATATATTTGAACTATTTAATTAAGTAATGGCCACATTTCCGACTTAACTGCTACCTAGAAATGAGAAGGGGCCATTTCTGTTTTACTTATCAATATATTTCCACTGCACATTGCTGTATCCAAAAAAAACTCAATACTTTGTAAACATCAGATGAGTGAATAAATTAATTAATTGATGAATTATTACCATTATATCCTCTTCCCTCTTATGTTACATGTTTATTTCATCCTCAGAAAACTATATACACATAATAACCTAAATGCATCTGATACATTCCTACTTCTGTGATGTGGTGTGCAGTGTTCTGTCTTTCCAGGCCTCATCCTCGGCTTTTTATCATTATCCTTCATATTCCTATCATCTATCAAGCTAATTCTTATACTTGCTTAAAAGTAGATGCTGGGGGTGTCTACCCATATTATTACTTTGTGCACCTTAATTTGTTTTCTTTCCTTACAAAAATTAATTAAACTAGCAAGAAAAAGAAGATATGAAACGCATGAAATCATTAACAGTGGGAAGAATGGGGGGTCATAAATTATTATACTAAGTTGAATTTATTAGATAATTAAAATAAAATGAAAATAAATGAAAAATTATTAATGGTTAAAGCCTACAAGAAGAAATCTTTAACACAAATCAGCCAATTTACTTAAAACATCTAAGATTATAGACTTTTAAAATCGCATAAAGAGAAAAGAAATATTAACAAGCAATTCAGACCCAGGGGAAAAAAGTACAGAGAGGTGAATATAAGGACAAAATATGACTATGCATTGCATGTAACTTTACAATGTCCCCTCTAAATCATTAGGATTGTTAATGTTTTAATCATCATTAAAATATGCATTTGAATACATGTGATATCTTTTTATACAGATAAGTTTTTAGAATCCTAACAATATTTCTTATTGTTGTTTTAACCTATAATGGTAAAACCTCTTCTTTTTAGCCAACCAAATATTCATTGTATTGTATATCAGGAATTCAAGTCTCAGGGATGGCAAATGACTTTGCCAAGGTAACATTACCAATATCTAACACATATAAACATTATCTCAAGATTTTGTCTCTAAATCAGTGACTTCTTACTATATATTAAAGGACAAAAAATTGACATGAGACTAGAAATTTCTCTAAAAGGAGTTAATGGATTTCATGTATTAGGATCACTAGGGAACTTTTAAAATATATAGTGGCTCTAAGGAGATTATTTTGTCTTATCTTTTCTGGCTTCTATAAGATGTTTTCATTATTTGTTTCATATTCCCTTTTTTCTCTTTAGATCCAGCAATGTGGCATTTCTTTGACCATCCTTCTACAATCAAATGTCCCTTTTACTGCAACTAAGAAACTTTCTTTGATATAAGGACTTATATGATTGGATCAGGTATTGGACCCACATATCATCCATCAAGTCTTCAAGAAAAATCTCCTCATTTTAAGATACATCATCTTAATTATATCTGCAAAGTACCTATGCTATGTGAGGTAATATATTAACAGATTCCAGAGATTAAGACCTGGATATCTTGGGGAGGGAAGACTATTTCTGCCCAACACTTCCCCTCTGCTTCATTTTACCACTTCATCTGAACTATTCCTTTTGTATAGTTGATATACATATATATGATATATTTATTGATATACATATATATATATGTCTATCAATATCAAAGCACATTTCTTCTCTCATTAAACTAGATCTTATACCTAGACAATGATAACAACTCCACCAAAGGATTGCTAGACTTGATAAATAAATTCAATAACACCTCAGGATGCAATATTTATGTACACAAATCAGTAGTATTTATATATACTAATAACCATAGAGTTAAGAGTCAACTCAAGAACTCAAAACAACTTTTAATAGCTGCAAAGAAAATAAAATACCTAGGAATATACTTAACCAAGGAGAGGGTGAGACACCTCTACAAGGAAAACTATAAAACGCTGATGGAATAAATCTTAGATGACACAAACAAATTGAAAAATACCCTGTACTCTTGGATTGGAAGAGTCGAAATTATAAAAATGGTCATACTTCCTAAAGTAATTTACAGATTCAATACAATTTCCATCAAAACACCAGTGCCTTTTTTCATGGAACTTGAAAAAGAAATACTAAAATTCATATGGAACCAAAAAAGAACCTGAAAATACGAAGTAATTCTAAGCAAAAAGAACACATATAGAGGCGTCACATCACTGGACTTCACCATACAGTACAAGGCTGTAGTAATCAAAATATTATAGTACTGACATAAAGGTACACATACAAAACAATGGAACAGAATAGACAGCTCAGGAATGAAACCATATAGCTACAACCTACTGATTTTTGACAAAGCAGACAGAAAAAAACATACTGGAGAAAGGATGCCATATTCAATAAATCATTCTGGGTAAATTGCATAACCACATACAAAAGAATAAAACTGCATCTCTATATCTCACCATTACAAAAATTAATGCAAGGTGGATTAAAGTCTTATACGTAAGACCCCAAATCATAAAAGCTCTAGAATAAAACAGGAAAACTCTTCTGGACATTGACCTAGGCAAATTATTTGTGATGAACACCACAATGCAAATACAGTAACAGCAAAAATAAATAAATTGGAGTTAATTAAACTAAAAAGTTCCTGTATAACAAGAAAACAATCAACAGAGTAATCCAACAACTTACAGAATGGGATAAAATATTTGCTCACTAAGTATGTATCCAACCAAGAGCTAAAATCCCAATCTACAAAGAACTCAAATCATTGAGAGAAAAATAAATGACCCAGTCAAAAAGTAGGCAAAGACATGAACAGATTTATTTCTCAAATGATGATAGTGAAATGACCATCAAGCATATGAAAAAATGATCAACATCATTAATCGATAGGGAAATGGAAATTATAACCACAATGAGGTACCACCTACTGCCATCAATATAGTCATTATTAATATGTAATAAAAAATGTTGGTTCAGATGTGGTAGAGAGAAAACATTATACACTTTTTGTAAGGATGTAAATTAATACAGTCTCTATGGAAAACACAATAGAGATTACTCAAGGAAATAAAAGTAGACTTATCATTTAATCCAGCAGTCCCACTACTGGATACTTACACAAAAGAAAATAAGTCATGCTATCAAAGAGGCATTCCTACCCAAAAATTTATCAAAATGCCAAAGCTACAGAATCAACATAAATGCCCATCAATTGATGAGTGGACAAAGAAAATATGGCATATAGAGTTCAACTATATACACAGAGTAAAGGATAACATAAAGTCTATTACAGCAACTTAGATGGAGCTGGAGACCATTGTCCTAGGCAACGTGTCTCAGGAATGTAAAGACAAGTAGCACATGTTCTTACTAAAAGAGGAAGTTAAAAGATGGGCATATAAAGTCATAGCGTTACTAAGTGGACATTGGAAACAAAAAAGGTGGGAGCCTGGGACAGGCAAGGACTAAAAAGTTGTGGAGGGCCTTTATACAATGTATCGATCAGGCACAAAAACAGGATGGCGGAGGCGTACTTTAGGAAACCTGCTTGCAGGCTGCGCCCTGGCAACAACCTTGCCGCCCGTGCCCTTTGCGCTCATTGGAGAGATATCTAGGTCAAGAAACCACAATAACAGGATGTGTCCTAGAGTATATATATAGAGTGCTGTAAACAAGGTTAGAGAGCTTTGCCATCCTGCTCTCCCCGGACAAGGTTAGAGGGAGCTTTGCCATCCTGCTCTCCCCGGACAAGGTTAGAGGGCTTTTCCATCCTGCTCTCCCCGGACAAGCTGCTTGCCCCTGATAATAAACTTGCTGAAAGCTGACTGCGTTGGTGTGTTCGTCCTTGCTGGTCAGCGGCCGAGCGACACCGACAAAAAGTTACCTTTTAGGTGCAATATACAGTATTCTGGTGACAGATGCACTAAAAACCCTGACTGCAGCATGATTCACTTTATCCATATGACAATAAAACTTCTACCCCAGAAATCTGTTGAAATAAAAGGAAAGAAACTAAAACTATTTGAAAGTAAAATTTACATGTCAATTGCTCTTGCATCTCTCCATCATCCCTGATCGCATTTGCAGAAACCTACAAGAATGTCTAGTAAATAGGTTTCAATTCACATTTACACAAAGATTGAATATAGAGAGAGCCTGCAAAGCCTTTTTAAACACCTGATTCTCAAAACTTGTCTTTCTCTAATGATATATTTTCCAAAATATTGAAAGACATATTTTGACAAGCATTTGTGTACATATAGGAACAACAGCAAACAAAGAAATGAAAATAAACCCAAGACATGAAATTTAAATCTCAGAGAACTTTAAAATATCCCCAGGGAATGACTTAGTACCTACTTATGTGAACTCTCTACAAACAGCAAGTCAATATCCTGAAATAATACAGAAAGGAGCTACCTGAAGACACGGGAAAATAAATAGAAGCATGTGTATTCTAGCAGAGTCCTGCTGTGAGTTAGAAATATTTTAAGGCCTAAATTCTCTGTTCTCATTTCTTTTGGTTGGAAGGTAGAAAAAGTCATCACCATGAAACTACAGGTCTAATTCATGAAGAAAAGAAACTCGGGGACCATGGAGGTTTTTGGAAGAGACTGGGGTTGTGATAGAGCATTTCAGAAGTGAAGGAATTAGAGAGGGCAGCCTCAAATGTCTTCACGGTCCTAACTTCAGTGCTATAATTTTATGACATATAAACACTTTGATTTAAAACTTTTCACTTGATCTTAGGCAAAAGGCAGAGAAGCGATGATTTTCACCTTTTCAATGGGTGTTCCCTTTGGGAAGGGAAGAACACATTAGAATTTATTTAAGAATTTACAGTTATGCATAAAATCTCTTTCTTGCACTTCCCCTCCTTTTTACTTTAGATGCTTTTCACATTTATTAAGGTGTTAGAATTTGTTTTGCCCATTAATTCACCAACCTTTGCGTCATTAATTTTGAAGTTCAGAGTTATTTTCAGAAGTCTGGGAAAAAGCTTAGCTGTGCAAAAATAAGGGGGAGCTTACACACAGCAGCCAGATGATGGGTATATATGGTTATAAAGTGGTGTAATGGACACTGGAAACAAAGAAGGGGAAAGTGAGGGATCAAAGATCACCCCTTGGTCACATTTTGCCTTATTTTTATGACAGGTACACTAAAAGCTCTGACTTCAGTGATTTGGTCATGTAAGAAAAAATTACTTGCACCCTACAAATCTATTGAAATAAAGACCAAAAAAAGTAACTGGTGAAAATATAACTGGCCTTACAAATATAACCAAAGCATTATATACCTCAGATTCTTAAAAAAAAAAAAGGGAATTTTTTTTTTAATTAAATAAAGCACAGGAACTAAAATAAGTCTTCACTGGTGGGCACATCCCCAGAGGAAAGAGGTGGCATGAAGTAGCTTCTGTTCTACAATCTCAATTCTACTCCTTTTTCTCAGATTTTCCAGCCTGAGTCCCTCCTACTTTCCCACGAAGCTGGTCTCACAGGCAGAAGAGTAGGTCAGGAAAAAAGTTGCTGCAGCCTCTTGGGTGTCGCTTCTGACTCCAGCCTAGAAAACATACACTTTTCATAGTACAGATCAAACGAGCATGATTCAAAAGCACTTACCTTACATGCTTAAGCTAAAAAACAAAACTCCAACTCCAAGATAATGAACTGATTCAGCTTTCTAATTCAACCAACTCTCTTTATGTTTCCTTTGATCAATGACTCATATGAAGAAAGATGTATTTGATCAATTGCCAGGACTACCTACTTTTAATTACTTTTCGTATTCACCTTACATTTATAGAGCCTATCATTCCAATGCTACTTTGGACATCCAGACCTTACGTCAACAGATAGTAGCATTTCTTTTTCCTACACTTCCAGCTGAATTACTTTTGTGTCCTGGAAAAGCTCTCACAGCAGCTGTCTGTTTTCATCTGTGTTGCTAGAGAAGAATCCCTGAGGCTGGGTAGTGGATAAATAAATGAGGTTTCTTTGGCTCACAGTTCTGAGGGCTATGCAAGAGGCCTGGTGCCAGCACCTGTTTCTGGTGAGGACCTCCGGAATCTTCCACTAATGACCGACAGAAGGTGAAGGGGAACCAGCATCCCACTGCAAAAGGAAGGAAGTAAGAGAGACAGGAAAAAGAGGTGCCTGGCTCTTTTTAACAATGGTTGTCATGGTAACTAATAGAACTCATTCATTACTATGTAAGTCTAATCATTCTTGAAAGATTCTTCATGACCAAAATACTTCCCACTAGGCCCCACTTCCCACATTAGGAATTAAATTTCAATGTGATATTTGGAGGTGGCAAATATCCAAACTCCATCAATAGGAAATACGACTATCCCTACTTTGAACTTCAAACAAGACCTCGGTTTTCTCAGGAAGCTATACTGCTTTACTCTAGTCAACTCATGCCCTGCATGAAATATTTTTTTCTCTACTCAAAATGTGACCAGTCCATTTCCTCTTTCAGAATCATTAGATAATATTTTCTTCTTCACTGAGGATGTGTAAGCTATCAGATGAGCAATATTCCACTCTCCAAACATGTAACCTTGCCTGCATTATATGCATTGTTTTATTTTCTTGTCTTGGTGCAATAGATGATTAGCTCTCAAGCATTAGCATACATCAGAATCACCCAGGGACTTGTTAAATCTCTGCTTGCTGGTCTTCAACATCATGGTTTCTAACTTGTACGGAATTGCTAGGTGATGCTGATGTTGCTAGTCTGAAAACCACACATTGTGAACTACTGTGACTGGCAATATATCCTTCATTGTCTGTATCACAAATCTCCCTACCTGTGCCCTGGGCACTAACACTTTCCTATTTATAGATCCATATATAATACATGTGTGACATGAAGTGAATAAGTCTATACACACACACACACGCACGTATACACAAATTCAATGAACCAATACCCTTCATAACTTTCCCTCTCACAAGTAAACGTCTTGAAGGAGTTTTCCAATTTACTGTCTACAATTATTAATTTCACTCTAACAACTCAATTCATTCCAATATGACTATTTCCTTGATCTACCCAACTGAAACACATGTTGATACATTCATTAAATAGCTCCAGTTCGCTAAATTCAAAGGGTACTTTTTTCATTCCTCATATTGCTTTTTCTATTTCTCCTTTATTAAAATTCATCTGGTTTCTATCACACCACGCACTGCTGGTTTCATCGGAATGAAAATGTCAGTGGTTTTTCCATTCCTGTTGGCTTTCCTTCTTTTATCATCTTTCTAGGCTTTTCCTACAACAAGACATTGTACTTTGGAATCCATTTATATATCTTCTCAAATTTCAACTCATTCCAGACAATTTCATGTTTTCACAAAATTTTAATCACAATCTTCATACTGGTCATTCTTAGATATAAATGCACACTTCAGTGCTATTTGTTATTTCTTACATCTATAGCTATCTGACTACTTGTATCTGAATTTAAATAAACATAAGCACCTCAGTCACAGCTCAAACACTGAACACCAGATGCTATGCCCGTCCGTATCTCAGAGGATGGCTTCACCATGCAATCAGTTGAGCAATTTATGACCCCAGTTACTATTTTTAATTCTTCGTTCTTCCTCACACTCTGTACTCAATTCATCATATAATCAAGTTCCCTTCACATTTTTAACTCTCTTTTAAATTCATGCATTTTTAATATCTGTACTGATAGAATTCTAGTAATTTTCCTATAAGGTTTATTTCCTCATTTTGTACCGCTTGATAGCAAATTTCCTACTCATACATTGCTTTCCGAATGTATTCATTTGGCTTAAAATTTATGAATTCTAAGATTATGTTTATCAATTCTTGAATATAGTAAATTTTGATTTGTTTGTTGTTTTTGTTTATGCTTTCTGTCTGGATTCTACTTAAATATATAATAAAGACTCTTAATTATTCATTTATTTTACTTTTTTCATAATATCTGTTTTTGTTGTTGTTTTTGCTTCTTGGTCCTACATTTTGAGCTATTATTCTATTATTTTATTTTTTCTGGTACACTAATTCTTTTTTCTTCAGTTAGGTCAAATTCATTCATTTCACAAATCCCATTAGTTTATTATATCAATTATTAAAAATTTAATTCCTAGGCTTGGCATCTGTAGCTCAGTAGCTAGGGCACAAGCCACACAATCCAGAGCTGGTGGGTTTGAACTCAGCCAGGGACTGCCAAACAACAATGACAACTACAACCAAAAAATTGCTGGCACTTGTGCTCCCAGCTACTTGGGAGGCTGAGGCAAGAGAATTGCTTAAGCCCAAGAGTTTGATGTTGCTGTGAGCTGTGACACTACAGCACTCTAGGGAGGGCAGCATAGTGGGACTCTGTCTCAAAAAAAAATAATAATTTCTAGAATTTCTGTTTTTTAATTTTTTTCTTAATAGCTGAATTTCTTTGATATTTCCTTTTCTATCATCATCCATTGTCATTATTCACTATTATTCTTGGAAGGGGAGATTTTCATGATGGTCATTTAGTCATTTTCTTTTTAACTGTGAAATTATAAGTATACATTTAATGGAATTTCATTTTTACACATTGTATTAAAATGTTTACCTCTGGACTGGAATTCCACTTAATTATGCAATTACTATGACATTACTCTCTGGGACTTTTAAAAACTTTTCAATTTTTATGTGTGTGCATGGGGAAAAGAACATTGGTAAGACAAATTCAATCAGAAAACTCAACTGTAGTATGTGGTTAAGAATTCTCAGGAAAGACTTTCTCCCTTCATCTTGATGGACTATTGAGAAAGGTGCATATCTCCTCTTCCGTGTCTGAGCGTAGGTTTTTTTTAAAGCTATATTTCCTATTCTTGTAGTCCCAGTGCCTAAGACAATCTTTGACACCTTTTAAGTGTTCAATAAATACTTGGAGAAAAACTATTTAATACTGAGTAATTACAACTGATCTAGAGAAATTATGTTCCAAATGACCTGCAGATAAAGGTTCTGATCCAAGGGGCACAAAGACCTCATGGAATATCTCAAAGGCTCAATATTTTGTGCCTCAATTTTGCAAGCATAGAAAACTCAGGGGAGCCTTTTATCACCTTAAACATTTATGAATGACAATCACAACATATAAATAGATGGAGAAAAGCTGTTACAGAAAAAATAATCAAAAAATATTCTATTTAATTAGAAGAGTTTTAATTACTTCAAACTTTCTAAGGTAGAAAAATGAGTCTTTATTAGAATGTCTGCTAATAGATTTTATCATATTGCACAGGTAAAAATCAAAACATGAAAATAACATCTTTCTGGTAAAGGATTATTTCATAAACAAAGTGCCTCAGTTGATGCTCAGGTCCATGTATCTCAAAATCAACAACCATATTTTTAACCTACATTTTATACAGAAAATTGTCAGGGGATGGGGAACAAATTTTGCAGAATATCAACATATAAATTAAAAATTTATTACAAAAAGAAAAAATGGTTGAAGATAAATAACTGAGAATAAATCTATGGCTTGTCTCTCTTTCCATGTATGTGTGTAAACATGTGTGTGTGTATAATAGCCAATGAGACCTGCTAATGAGAAAAGAACCATTTACAATAAGTGCATTTGTACATACAGATGAAAGAAATATAGTTAAGATAGGAGAAAAAGTTCAAAATCTTATTGAGAAATAAAAGGTTGTTAGATATGGCAGTCTTCAACGTTGCAATTTTCTTTGAATTTATCTCAACAAATAGGTCACCTTAAATTAACAAGTGCATTTATATTTCTATGTAAGTCAGAGCACAATCCAGCAGAGCAATTTAACTCTGAGTATTTAAAAAGAAGGAATTTAATGAATAGGAAAAATTACACAGAAGATAAAAGAGCTTCAAATGGGAGATATTAAAGGCAACAGAGAATAGAAATAGCTGAAAATAATACCACACTTAGATTGGAGGAATAAAGAAAGAGGGTGTTTTTGTAGAGCCCGAGGGCGTGACATATCCAAAATCTACAAAGGAGATCTACTGATACTTGAGATGCCCTGTGAGGCAGAGAAGGAAGGGAAAACTCTAGCAGTATCTCCCCGCTCACCTTCTAGCCTCCCACTGCTACCTCCCTCCCAAATCCATGTGGGAGCCTTGAAAATGCTTTTTCAATGTCAAACCTCTTCTTCCAGGACACTGAGATACAAACAAATCAGAAAATGTCAACAAACTGAAAGCTGGGCAGAGTATTTCCTTGTGTTCTATGTTTTTTCTTAATATAAACACATACATGTAAGTGTATAAGACTGAATGCCCTTTGTACCTTAAAATTATTTAAAGCCCTCTTCTCTATCATAACCTATTTTTTCCAAAAACTCTTTTTGAATGGTTGTTTTCCTCAAGGTATGACCTTAAAAAATAATGAGTCTTTTTTGATGTTGCCTTCTTATTGAACGTTAAGGATGCAAGAGATATATGTGTAGAATTACTTTATATTTTACTTTTCCTTAGACTAAATTCTTGTAAATTGACTGAATGAGTCAAAAGTTTTGAACATTATTAGGTCTCTTGGTTATTTGGATTCTATTTGTACATTGATAATATAAGAAAATGTAACATCATTTTTAATCCCATAATACAGATTCATCACCTTTAAACGTTTGGAAAACAAATATTTTTCTACTAGTAAACGGACTATTATCCATAATCAAATAGTTTAGGTTTTATTTTTGAATGACCGTGACTAGTTTTGAAGTTTTAAATTTACAAAATTAGCATGCATATAGTAGAGGATTCTCATATCCTATAGGGAGCTTCTCCTATTACCAAGTTCTCTCATCAGTAAAGAACATTTGTGACATTTAGTGAATAGTTAGTTATTAATATTAACTAAAATCCATTATTTATTCCAATTTCCTTAGATTTACATGACACTCCTGTAGTGTCTCATGAGCACATCTGGGATACTACATTACAATTAGAAGTCAAGACCATTACGCTTTTCTTCGTTGTGACAGTTTTCCAGACGTCTCTTGTGTTTGATGAATTTGACAGTGTTGAGGAGACTGGTAAGATACTTTGTAAAATGCCCCTCAGTTGAGATCTGTATTGTTTTTCTTAGGATTAGACTGGAGCAATATGCTTTGGGGAGGAAAACCACAGAGGTAAGATGACATTTTTATCCCTTCATATCAAGGGTACATATCATTCATATGACATCGTTATTGATGCTAACCTAATCATTGCTCCTGAAATGGTCCCTGTGGTAATCAATTACTTGGAATTCTTCTAAATAGGAGATGTGACTAGCTTCCTGGATTTATCTGTTTATTCAGTTTTTTATTTATGTTAATATTGACTCATAGACATTTATTTTACACTCTAGGTTATAATGTTTATAACATTTTAAATTTTATAACAATTTTATGTCATAATTCTGAGATAGATCTGATCATAAAACTTGAATATTTTCTAAGTGATTGACGAAAGAATCTTATGTATAAAAATAATAAGTTTTTGAAGGCTTCTGATACAATTTGCCATATTGCCTGTCATAAATGTCCTAAAATGCCCACTTTACTTTGCCTCCTAACTAGTTCATAAAAGGTAAGGAAAATACCTTCTTCCCTATATCCGGTAAGAGACTCTTAGGGTATACAGAAAAGACATTGTTACCTTTGAGGGACACTGCTCGTGAAATGTTTTCATCTAAAGCCTTCTATATTTTGCTTTTATCATCAGCAAGATCTCTATTCAGCGGCACCTGTTTCAGGAACGGCATTTAAGCCTCGTCATTTGGAAACACACTGGGTTGGCTGAATTGGCTCTACTTGGTTACTTCCTTGTGCAAAAGATACATGAGACGGATGAAGACAGGGAGGGGAAGTGTTTTCAATCTCAACCTTCTAACAGTGAGAGTGGTGATTGGATAGCACCTAATTGTCACAACAAACAACACTCTGTGAATAAATGGGATTGTTCCTGTTTTGCAGCTGAGGAAACAAGTTCCCAAAGGTTAACATCCAAGATTACATATTTAGTGCCGTATTAATATTAATGTTGTATTGATGCTTCACAGAAATTATCGTCTGTAATCTTTCTGCAGCCCTGCAGAGTGTTATCCTTATTTTATAGACATCAAAACAGGAGTTTAAGATGTTGAGCCTGAGGTAAGTAAAGCTAAAAAGTAATAAGCTATTTTCTCGGTTTGCATCATCTTCCTTGAAACTCACGCTGCTTCATGTAGTGTGGATAATAGTTACAGATAAAGGTGGATTTACGTATATGATTTATGATGTTTGCATTTGGCTGCTACACTGTGCAATTCCTTTAGGAAAAAAATAAGATAGACTGGGAAACGGGGAAGAGTATCACAAAATAAATAAATGGATAAGCTAGAGTTTTAAATAAAAAGAAATTCTAAATTCTATGTCACAATGTCACTACTTTAATTCTTAATCTTATTAGGCATGGAATTTAAGTCACGCTGTGAATATAAATGTAGAGATGATTGACTGAACCGTATTATCTGTAAGGTTAGAAACTTTTCCATTGCTCCCCGTCATGCCAAACAGCTCAGGAATGTCTGTAGTCAGGTTACATTTTCACATACTGGCGTGTAAACTTTCCCCTAACTAAAGATGAAATTATTTTTTAAATAAAAAATATAAATTCAGACACTTTTAAAATTCTCATTTGCACTGTGCATTTGACCAAAATATTTAGTCTCATTGAGCCTTTCTTATTTAAAGTTTCATGAAGAAAAAAAGATGGAGACGTGATAGCTTTTGTGTTAACCCGGATGTGGTTGAAACATTCTTCTCAGTAAAAGTTAAGAATTTAAAAGCAGGTGTCCAATGCATTCAAAGAATTTAATATGAAGCTAGTAGATGAATTAATACAAACCAACACAAGAGAAAAACTCAATTCAATTCAAGCTGGTGGGAGGGTGAGGAGAAAGAGGAAAAGAGGGGAAGAGGGAAGGGGATTGGGGAGCTCCCACCTGTTGGGCACAATGTAAAGGTTATAGCACACCTCCTGGGTATGGGACACAACTACAACAGGGACTTTACCTAATAAATGCAAACATTGTAACCTAATTGCTTGTACCCTCATATTAATCTGAAACAAAAAAAATAAAAATAAATTAAATTTCATGAAGTAACGATAGCATTAGTATTCTATTCGGCATTGTTAAAACTGAAAACAGAAAAAAGAAAAAAAAAGAAAAATTAAAAGAAAATTTCATAAACACATGCCAACAATTAAGAGTAGTGCCTGTACATTCTCGTAATATTTCCTCAACAGGAGAAAGCTTTCCCTGACCTCCAGTAGAATCTGGAGTCATAAAAGTGTTTCCATCAGGAAATGTTGACTCAGTAACTCTAGATCTACGTAGATCTTGACTAGATCTACGATTTCTGCAAAAAGAGCTGATGGTAACCCAAGAAATCCCAGGGAGGGGATGAGGCGTTGCAGTCAAGTTCACACAGGAAAGAGAAACTACTCTTTTTATTCTAGGGCTTATATTAACATGGAGAAAACAATGTTGTCATTGAATCTAGGTTTCATTAAAGCTGTTTCCACTGCCTCTGAATTCAGAAACTCAGGTCAGTCTACCTGGCCCATATGAATAAGTTGATACGAATCCAACTTTGCTTTTCTCCCTCCCTCCCTCCCTCATCAAATGCTTTGGAATTTATTCCAATGTATGTTTCACTGTTTTCTACACATAGGAGTAGGGAAAATTCGCAATACATTTGTATGCATTACAGGCCTTCTTAGCCTTTGTATTTAATGCTGCTTGGAATCTACTAGGATTTGAGCTCAACTATATCTTTTGAAAAATCAGAGGTATAAATTTGGGTCATAAGGAGATTCACCTTGCCTGTGCAAGGCAACTGCCTCTGGCAAAGTTATTAATAAGATCTTTGGTCGACGGGGAGCAAATCTCCTCAGATAGAGAGGAAGGGTTTCTAATCCTCCCCCAGGATTTGGGAATTTAAGATCCCAGTGCCAGTTCTTAGACTTCCATTCTTTTCTGATCTTAATGTAAGAGACCTGGGGAGATCATGAATTCAAGTTCTTTTGTAATTCAGACGCTTGTTGTGTAAAACACTGGATTTGGTTTTCTAAGATATTTGTATTTGCCTCCTAGTAATACAGCTGAACTGTCATGGAAAATGTCTATTTTCTATACACGCCTAGAGCTGAGATGTTAAAGACCCAGGCTTGTCACTATTGCTCTCTAAGATCTTCAGCACATTCACAAGCAGCCTATCTCAGAAAATGTGTACACTTTCCTTCCAACATAATTCCCTACTGCCAAAGCTACATGATATTCACATACCACGCATCACATTTTACAGGTATTCAATGCTTCAAATAGCAAGTTTAGAAATATTTGCTGACAATTACCTCTGAATGAAAGGTTCTCAAATGGATTTAGACTTTTTGTAGCTATATAATAGAAAAAGTTTTCTCCCTTACAACAGTACTTTCAAATACTTAACAAAATACAAATTTAATCTCACGCCTAAAGGGCAATAATAATCAGAGCTATGTCCTGTTTCAACCATGCACCATTCAAAATATGACAACTACACCTCACAGCAAGTGAGTGGGGTACTTATTCCAGTGATAATGTGTTTCTTTTTTATGCCATCAAAATAAAATAAAATATATTCTCTACATGGAAAGGAACTATACCCACAATGCTTTTTTTTTTTTTTTTTTTTTGAGACAGAGTCCCACTATGTCACCCGGGACAGAGTGCCATGGCATCACAGCTCACAACCTCCAACTCCTGGACTTAAGCAATTCTCTTGCCTCAGCTTCCCAAGTAGCTGGAACTACAGGCACCCGCCACAGCGCCTGGCTATTTTTGTTGGTGTTTTAGCTGGCCTGGGCTGGGTTTGAACCCACCAACTTAAGTATATGCGGCTGGCACCATAACCACTGTGCTACAGGTGCCAAGCCCACAATGCTTTTTTTTTTTAAAATACTCATAGCACTCTAGTATTTCTCTAAGAAAACACAGCCAATTTTTTTAGGTTTCTCAAACCATTTTCTAGACATTATGCAAGCTATTTTGTTTTTGATGATTGGACCCTTTGCCTGTGAAATGGGAATTTTAATATACATAATTGATAAAGAAACACTCTGTAACCATAAAGAAATATGCATGTTGTACATTTCATCATCACACAGAACTGGTTTATTTAGCCTAAGCCTTGAGGCCTAAAGTTGGTTTCTTGGGGCGTATTATAATCATCCTCATCTGGTCCAGTTATGTCCTGACCCAGATCTGGACCTTCATTTATTTGCTGCCTGAAATTCCCTCTTATTTCCAGGCCACCATCTGTTCTCCTTTGACCTTTCTAAAAGTTCCAGGTCTGTATAACTCAGCAGCTGAGAGACGCATGAGCATATCTCCCTGTACTTTACATTTAGTAAGTATTTATTATGAGGTAGAACCGCTTAAGATGGTCATATATATCTGCCCTACAAAAATAGGGTTCCACAGGCAAGCGGCTAGCAGGTAGAAGAGTTGGAAAAGCTTACATTTTAACTTAGCTTGGGTTCTGCCTATTATGTCAAATAGTATTTATATATCATATATATATATATTAAAGTTTGATTCTAATTTTCACCAATGCATTTTATATAATTTATCTTTATACAGAAGCTACTTCTCTTTATCCAGCCTTATTTTTAGTAATTTTTAAACTTAAGATTATATAATCAAATAATGCTTAGAATTGTAGAGAAATCACCGCTACTCGTTAATTTCAAATAATTCCATTGTTTTGAATGTTCAAAATCCATAGGTAATAAAAATTATACATATTCTAGGTCTTAGAGACAGACATGTTTTTCATTTGAATATTAACACTTGAAACAATTAACATCAAAGTAAATTAGATACTGGCTGTAGTCATCTCTTTTCTATGAAAAAGCAACCAAGGGCAGCACCTGTGGCTCTGTGAGTAGGGCGCTGGCCCCATATACTGAGAGTGGTGGGTTCAAACCTGGCCCCTGCCAAACTGCAACAACAACAAAAAAGTAGCCAGGGGTTATGGTGGACACCTGTAGTCCCAGCTACTTGGGAGACTGAGGCAAGAGAATCGCCTAAGCGCAAGATCAGGAGGTTGCTGTGAGCTGTGATGCCACAGCACTCTACCAAGGGTGATAAAGTGAGACTCTGTCTCTAAAAAAATAAATAAATAAAAGAAAAGAAAAAAAAAAAGCAACCCAAAAGCTTTTAGATATATTTTATCAAAAGTAAATATTATATTTTGTGTTTCTAATTATAAACTGCCTATAAATACGGGAATTTTTAGAAAATAAGATATGACAATAATGCTACATAAAGTTTTCATCACTTCACATTTCAATATTTGGTTCACAGAGAAAATGTACTAGATACTTTCACTACACAGAAAAGGAAGATTTCAGTGTCATTTCTGTGAATTTGCCCTTATATGTGGACATCATCATCCTTCCAGTCATTTCAATTAATTTATAATTACGATTCTGAATCCGAACTACAAGTAGTTCTTTGTCAGATCTTCTTTGGAGTTCACTAAAAACTTATTACACTTGTAGGTATCATCTATTTATCATCCACTATCATTTATATACATTCAATTTACTACTAATATACCACCCTGCAATTAGTATCCTAATGTTTGTATCTATTCGTTGGTCCTCCTCCTGTTCCTGAAAGTAATTAGCTTATAAAATACATTAAGTATAAACATTTTAAACCCTTAAACCCTTGAAATGGCAAATAAGAAATGGGGAATGATGGAAAGAAGCCACAAAAATCCCAAAGTAAGTCTTACTATAGTGACCTAATAAATTGTTGAAACTGGGTCACAAACCATGTTCACTCAGCGACAGAAAACTGGAAGAAAAAGTAGATTCTGTAATTCACTAAGTTCAATAATACCTGGAATGCTGGGAAGGGGTAGGAAGTACTCAGGAAAAATAACCAAGTGCTTTGTGGTAAGTGGACCCAAAATCTTCTCCTAGCTCCGTGGTAACTTTTTTGGTCGTGTGGCTCTTCACACTAGAGTAGACTATGGGTTCCTTGGGGGCTTTGGTGATTCCCATTTACCTGTCGGGGGGAGATTAGTTTCCTCCCCTGCACAGCAGAGGTAATAGACCCTCCATAAAAAGCCCACAGCTAAACATTAGCAAGACTGGAGATCACCTCCGGCTCTCCCTGGCTGCTTCTCTCCTCCTAAATTTCTTAATCTATGTGAGTGATGATGAACTGTTGCCTTTACATCCTATATAAAAATTCCAAACTGCTTATGCTGGTCTATAACTCTTCTTGTATTCCTTGTCTCAGAATTAGTCAGATAAATTACCTTCTATTTCTATTTTTCTAAAATATATTGCATAAAAGAAGAAAAATTCTTAATGGCTTTGGTTGGAAGAAATGGGCAAAATATGGATACAGAATGTCTAGCATTAAACACTTGAAAATCCAGATTCTTATTCCTATTTCTTTCTGTCACATACACTTAAATGACATATAAAAGCCTTTTCTTATGTGGACCATCTATTTAGTTAGTAACAAATATTCTTAGTGAAGTATGTAGTCTTGGGTTTTTCTGCTTGTAAAGTGTCTCTGCATTCCGAGAGAGTGTACTGCACATAAAGTATTCTTGTTAACCTAACTAATAATTTCTATTATTCTATTTAGTTGTTAAAGTTTCTACATGTGGCCTTTTATTGAGTATACTCTTAAATCATTACTTGGCTTTTAAATATCCATCTGAACTGTGGGTGCTATTTTAGAAGCATAGTCTGGAAAAACGAAAAATAAAGCTTACATTTTCAACACTTTTGGTTCTGAAACATTCCACAAATACCATTAAGAGTGTATTTCCCTTTAGAGTCATTTCATGTTCTTTTATGTGAAATAATTATGGGTATATTTTAGCTTGATTTTGATTATGTTTTCCATATTGAAACGGTTAACTTTGGAAGTGTATAGTAAAAGATTTTATCATGTTATCTGTCTAAGGGCTATCCATAGTCGGTATGTCAATTTTATAACTTGCAGAGATTTTCTGATGTAACTGTTGAATATAGATGTTCCATGGTTTCTTTTAGAATCTTCACAGTCTGTGATGCAATGGAGTTTATGGAATTACCAATATCTTTGGTTTTCAAAGGTACATTAGAGCCTGTCACACTAAATGAGAGTCTATCACTCAAAATGAATATGTGCTCAAATTTGAGCAGCTCTGTTTAAGACACAAAACACAGCCCAAACAAGGAAAAATGAGGTGAGTTTACAGAAAATGGGTCAAATTTTTGTTGTTGCAATGGTTAAGTTTAGTCTTATAATATTTCAAAATGAAAAATCATTATATATTTGTTAGTTTCTGATGATTTTTTTTTCTTGCAGTTTTTGGCTGGGGCTGGGTTTGTACCCACCACCCCGGTATATGGAGCCAGAGCCCTACTCCTTGAGCCACAGCTTTGTTAAAAGCAAAGTGGTCATGTGCTGTACTAAATAATAACTGCTGATTTTTAAGTCATGTCTGTGCCATCCAGGGTTTACTGTTAATCTTTTACTGAGTACTTGGATTGGGATAAAGGGCTTGTACTATGCACTTTCTATTACTAAATAAACAGAGAACACTGGCAACACCAAATAATTACTTAAACTCATCTTTAAAAAGAGCATTTAAAAAGATTAAAACCAATGTTCAGGATGGCACCTGTGGCTCAAAGGAGTAGGGTGCTGACCCCATATGCCGGAGGTGGTGGGCTCAAACCTAGCCCTGGCCAAAAACTGCAAAAAAAAATATCAATGTTCAAAAATTCGTACTGACATAAATCCATAAATAATTGAATACATAAATAATGAGCAGGAAAAATAAGTTCTTCCTCACAAAAGGAAAGCAGAAAATGGAAAACCACTATTAGACCACTGCAGTTATAATTGTTTCAAGCCAGATCCACTGATGGATTCTATTATTAGTGACTGCAATTTTGAGGAGTAAAAGTATATTTGTATAGTTTAAATTTATCCAAGATACTTATAATTACAGAAGGAAAAGGAGGAACTGTAAACCGGGGAAAACCAATGTTCCAGGCCTTAGATAAGGGATCAGGATTAACTTAACCAGTAATAAGTTATGTTGACCCCCCGTATCTCCTGATGTGATACATGGAGAAAAACTCGCCATTTTGTGGTTTTACTTGCCAAAATTGCATAAATCCAGTCTATTGGTGACAAACAGCAAATGATTCTAAGTTGTGGGATGTTCTGTAAGTGACCTGTTTGGTATTCTTCACGAAAAACAAGGAGTCACTGAGGAACCCTCCTAGATTATTGGATAGTAAGAACATATAACAGATTTGAGGCTAAAAGTCCGTAAGTGGGAAAACCAGTCAAATCTGAATAAAGTCTATAGTTTTGTTAGTAGTTTTGTCCCAGTGCTAATATCTTAAGTTTGACAAGTATAATGTTGCAAAATGTTAGTATTAGAGAAAATGCGAGGAAGGATGTATAGAAACTCTATAATATTTTTGCAACGTTCCTATCCATTTAAAATTCTTTCAAATGCAAACACAAAACAGGGAACTGTTATTTTCTAGTGTTTTGGGGGGAGGAAAAATTTTGGTTATGAGTATAATTTTTTTTACATTTTTTCCTCTGGTTAACATGATTTTTTAAAGGTAATTTCAATCTCACAGAGGAGTTGTAAGAATAACATAACCTCATCGTATCCTTCAACAAAATTCACCACCTTAATATTTCATCTCTCTGTCTTTCTCTTTCCATTATATGTAATTATTATTTACTGCTTGGATGTACCATTTCCTTTATAGAGACTCTTAAAATAACTCCTCATGTTTATATAATTGTGTAAATAACCTAACAAGTGCACTTATAACTCCTTTGCCAGAACTCAGTGTCAGGGCCACACTTCTCTGGAAGAAAGCCGGCAAACGTGATTTCCATTTCCCTCATGGGTGGCAAATTGCCTAGCTAAACTTGTGCTTGTGGAAGGAGAAAATAGTATAAGATGGGTGAATAGCTTGCTCTGGCATTCAGGTCTACTTTGGTTAAGAATCCCCCCCATCTTCCATTCATCTCTGCCTTTTCTATTCCCCCTCCCTGGGTGTTTACCTCTCCGCCCAGGTTTGCAGTCACCAGTGACTCATCTCTTGTGCTCCCAATGCAGAAGCAAGTCAAACATGTTATTTTAATGCTCCTGAGTTCAGCAAATTTGAGGCTTTGATAGATCTTCACAGCCAACCACAGAGAAGTGTCGTGTAATCTCTGGTCACCATGGGATCTTTCACATGGCTAGCTATCATACTAGTAGAAGAACTAAAAATATATTGTGAGGACTAAGAACTTTAGTTTTGTGTTTTGCTGCCACCAACTCCTACAATAAACAAACAGTTAACATGACCATGTCTTCATTTTCTATAACTTGTGATGAAATTTTTAATTTTCTTTTTTGTTATTTAATGTCATCAGCTAAATATATCAATAAATGAATACTAATTTATATTTGTCATATGTGTATTAAAATAGTTATTATTATAAAGTTGTATTCTGAATTTCTGATCATGTTAGTAAGTTGCAGATGTGATTTTGGAGTCCTTATATACTTTTACCTGTTAGATTCAATTTATTTAGTACATTTCTATAAATGTTCTCTTTTAATAAACTTTTCTTTTCCTTTTATTCATAAATGTGTGTTGCTCTACAAGTTTTTTTTCTTTCTTTTTTTTGAGACAGGATCTCACTCTGTTGCCCTGGGTACAGTGCTGTGGCATCACAGCTCATAGCAACATCAAGCTTTTGGCGCAAAAGAACCTGTTGTGTCAGCCTCCTGAGTACCTGGGACTACAGGTGCCTACCACCACACCCAGATAACATTTCTATTTTGCAGAGATGGGGTCTTACTCTTGCTGAGGCTGGTCTCAAACTCCTGAGCTCAATCAATCCACCTGTCCCAGCTTCCAGAGTGCTAGGATTACAGGCATGGGCCACCACTTTTAACAAATGGTTCTCATTTAACAAATGAGGACATCCACATGACACAGATAAAATGGAAACATCTTCTTCATACTATATACAAAAATTAAATCAACATAGATCACAAGCTTAAATGTAGGAGTTAAAACTGTAAAACTCATAGAAGAAAAATAGGAGTAAATCTCTGACTTCAGGTTACCCAAAGTTTCTTACCACAAAAGTACATTGAAGGAAAGAAAAAATAGATAAGCTGTATTTCATCTAAATTAAAGAAAAACATGATACTGTAAGTAATATCATTGAGAGAATAAAAATACAACCACAGTGGGTGGCACCTGTGGCTCAAGGAGCAGGGTTCTGGCCACATATACCAGAGGTGGTGGGTTCAAACCCAGCACCAGCCAAAAACTGCAAAAAAAAAAAAAAAATACAATCACAGAATGGGATAAAATATTTGTAAGTCAAATATAAGGAATAATAGATTCAGGATATCTGTAGATCACTATGAAAGTATGAGACAGACTGTGTTATGGTTCATGATTACACTTAAAAGAGATACACTTGGGTGGTGCCTGTGGCTCAGTGAGTAGGGCGCCGGCCCCATATGCCGAGGGTGGCGGGTTCAAACCCAGCCCCGGCCAAACTGCAACCAAAAAATAGCCGGGCGTTGTGGCGGGCGCCTGTAGTCCCAGCTACTCGGGACGCCGAGGCAAGAGAATCGCATAAGCCCAAGAGTTAGAGGTTGCTGTGAGCCGTGTGATGCCACAGCACTCTACCAAGGGCGGTACAGTGAGACTCTGTCTCTACAAAAAAAAAAAAAAAAAAAGAGATACACTTGTCAGTCTCCTTTCTCATCATCTATTCATGTTTCAACTACTTGGCTTTTCAGCACTACGGAGAGGGCTCCATTTGTTTCTGTCTGAGCTGATTTCACGTGCCTTGATTTTGTGTTATCTTGAAACTTTCATAATGACCTATAACAAACTGTGAGAATGCAATAATAAAAAAGTCAAATAACCTAGCTTCAACATGGGCAAAAGAGGAGACTAGATGTCTTTTCACAAATAAATATGCAAATGGCCCTTAAGATAATGATCATGTGTCCAACGGCTATCAGAGTGATACAAAACAAAATCACATGCAATACATTTTCATTCACGATAGGATTGCTGCAATAAGAGGACAGGGATGCCAAGCATTGGTGAGGACGTGAAGAAATAGAAATCCACACAGAGTTTTGGTCGGAATGTAAAATGGTGAAGCCACTTTGGAAAACACAATGACAGTTCCTCAAGATTACACATAGAGTTGCCATAAAACAGCAATTCAACTCCTAGTAGATACACAAGAAAAATGATAACTATTTACACAAAAATTTGCATGTCAATATCCACAGCAACATTATTTATAGTAGTCAAAAGGTGGACAACTACTCAAGTGTCTATAGAGAGATAAATAACATTTGTACATTCATAAAAGGGAATATTACTCTACAATATCAACAGAAGTACTGATGCATGCTACAACATGGATGAAACTTGAAAATATTATGCAAAGTAAAAGAAGCCATGTACACAAGAGAATATACTGTATAATTTCATTTAAATGAAATACCTATTGTAGGTCAATTTGTATAAAGCAAAAATATTGGAGCTTACCTAGGACTGGGTGGGTCAGAGGGTAATGGGAGTGACTTCCAATGAATGTTTTGAGGGTGATAAAATTATTCTAAAACTTATCATAGTTATGGTTATACAATTCTGTGAATATACTAAAAACATAAAAGTGTACACTTTAAGAGGGTACATTTTATGATATCTGAGTAGTATCTTTATACATCTGTTGTGCATAGATCTAGATGAATAGATCCCTTATCTGCATACCTTTGTATTTGTCTATGTATCTACATATTAGGAGTGTATGTTAACAAAAATAAAATATAATTGGCCAGAAATGGATAATTCCATGAGAAATCATATTAATCACACATAGACATTCTCTTAGCATCATCTTCTTACCTGTTTTTTATTTTTTTTTCTTCAACCCTTTCTTGACTTCATAACTTGGTGATTCTTATTCTGCCCCAAAGCAAACATCACAAGATCATGGAGTATGTCTAATTCACACTTCTGGGGATAGAAAAGATCAAATAGGCAGCTTTTTCTAAAAGAACATACATCTTCAGATGTCTAAAAATTTGGGCAAGGATCAGAATTTTATCATGAACTCTTAAAAAAACCCATAATAACATGACATAATCTGATAAGGTGAAAGATAAGAGCAAAAGTACATTAAATTAGAGAGGCATATCTAAATTTATATTTGGAGGATAGATAATGAGAGATCAATATTACATGCACCTTATTACATAACTGGAGTCCTGCATAGGATTCAGGCAGCTAGAAGTGGAGCATGTCATCTAAAATTTGGTATTGAATTACACAAAAATGGCTATTTAAAAGAAGTGAGCACTTGATATGAAGCTTAAAAATTGGGAATGGGACCAGACTACAGTATAGTGTTTATATTGAGCTGATATTATATTGAGGCTTAGATTCAGTCAACCTCTGTTCTAACAAGTCAGTCAATATTAGAGTAAAAATCAATTATCTCTAATAATTCTAGCATTTTGTTGATTGCAGAAGAGCTTTCAGATTTATTTAAGGAAAAAAAATCAACCTGTTAGCATGCATTTAACTGTCAATTTTCACTTCTTCATCACTGAAGATACATTATTGGTCTCCTGCATAGATAGAATACTCGTCGGTGATTGGGACAATGCAAAAATCCCGCCTGGTGCCACTGCTTCTTACTTAAATGAAATGTAACATATTGCAACACATTTTACTAAGCAGTAGCTGAGTATATCCATCCCTGCTGTACTAGATCATTGCAATAAAGCAACCCAGCCCTGAAGGATCTCATATTCCAATATTTATAAACTGGCCTTTGTATGAAAACTCACAATACAAATTAATAGATTCAAGTTACAGGCATGCCCCTGACGCAGGCACAGAGTGGAGAGAGTGATGTATTATATTTAAGAAGATTAGAGAAGGTTTAAGAATAGTTTGCTGGTGCTTGAGAGGGAAATGTGACTTTGTCAGATAAAAGTGAAGATGTAGGAGAATTAGTTATTCTGGTTAAAGGAGGGATACTGATGTCTAAAGGCGCACATCATCATGCAATACCAAGGAGATCCTTAGCTAAGAGTCGCACATTAAAATGTTTTATACAGAATTGTTTCATTTATCCTTTCCTTCTCCATGCACACAACCATCCATGTATCACAGGTAGGAGCCTGAAAGGAATGGAGAGGAAGGAAGATACTTGTGCTTCTGTCTTTTATTTATTTTTTATTGTTGTTGTTATATCCAACAAATATGTCCATTGTCTTTCCCAAAGCATGGTCATTAAATGACCACTCCAACACTGACCACTCAATTCAATTCAATAGAATGAGGTGGTTACATTTTGATGGCTATTTAACAATCCCTTTCCTCTAGTTTTAAATGATCAAACCAAATAAGAAAAACTATTTACACTAATAATAACATATTAAAAACAACAGCCAGCATCCAATGCACTCAATGCTAATATGAAACTAGTAGATGAACAGCTACATGCCCACATAAGAGATAAACACATTTAAATTCAAAAAGGAAGGAGGAGGGGCCGGGTGGGGTAAGCTCTCACCTACCAAGTACAACGTAAGGGTATATGGCACACCACCTGGGTGAAGGGCTCAACTGTAACTTGGACTTTGACAGGTGCAAACCATGCAACCTAATGGTATGCAGCCTTATATTAATCTGAAATATATAAATAAATAAAAGAGAATTTAGATCAACAGCAAGAAAAATATGTACATTAATGTAAATCTTTTGGTATCATTTCCACAAGTCCTCTGGATTCTGATTATTTCTTCTAGACTCAGAAAAAAAGTGATGCATTAATTAAAAATTTCCTTAATTTCTATAATAAATAAATATAAAATAAAATAATTGGTGACATATAAAAGGAATTAAAATTATAAAAAAGGCCTGGTGCAGTGTCTCACACCTATAACCTTAGGTCTCTGAGAGGCCGAGGCAGGTGGCTTGCTCAGCAATTCAGGACCATCCTGGAGCAAGAGTGAGACTCCATCTCTACTAAAAACACAAAAATTATCTGGATGTGGTGGTGCCTGCCTGAAGTCTCAGCTACTCAGGAGGCTGAGGCAACAAGATCACGAGCCCAAGAATTTGAGGGAACTGCAAATTATGACTCCATGGCAGTCTACCCAGGGAGACTTAGTGACACTGTCTCAAAAAAAAAGGAAAGGAAAGAAATACACAACAAAATAACCTCTATAGCTCTCACTATATGCCTAGTTTTGTTTTAAGTTCATTTATGTACACTGATTTATTGAAACTTCACAAAGTTCTTACAAGCTAACTTAGCAGTGCTATTCACGATTGACTGCTACTCAGAGAGACCAAAACTTGCAGGCGATGGGCCCAGAGCTGCGCGTCTGAGCTGCAGCAGACCTGGGGTTTCCAGCTCCAGTGCTCTGCCTGGCTCTGAGCCTGAGCTCTGAACCATCACATGATAAGGCCTCAGAAATTCAGACTGTGGAGAGATTGGCCTGGACACTAGGTTGAAGGGAGATAGGAGCCTGTTTATTCCCCTGGAGCTGAGCTTCTTTCTCATTTTCTTCTAATGGAAAACCACCTCTGGGATTGTGCAGGGCAATTTCATCAAGTATTCTGTGTCAGTGAAGAATCACGCTAGGGATAACTACATGGATGTTGACAGATGACACTTTGCATTTCATAATATTTTAATATTCATTTTCAAAAAGAAACAAAACAGATGATATAATGGTTCTGGCAAAAGTGTGGAGAGAGGACCAAAGGAAGACTAGACTCGGTGTTGTGTCAAAAGTTCAGATGAAAAATCAATGGAGAAAGACTTTCTCGTCAAGGAGGAGGGTGATTAGGGAATACAAATGACAAGAGTATATCAGGAATTGGTGGCAGACTGAAAGGATGAATAATGTTTAAGTAATTTACTCAAGATCACACACAATGGTGTCCTGGTTAACCAGATTTCTGAAGGGAGTTGGGAGCCCATGATTTGTAGTCTTTGTTGAATTCTGTAGAGTAAATATGCTCACCCCGTGGGCTAATTTCAAGATATCAGCTTGATACAAGAGATGTACGTAATGGCCTCTCAGGGGGACCCAGAAGGTGTTGAAAGCCAGGTGCCTGGAAGCCCGCTCCAGTGGCAGCCCGTGCAGGTTCCATGCTCCTTGGTTCCCTGTCCTCTGCGCAGAACTGGATTTGAAATAAATTGCTGCCATATTTAGTAGCCTTATAAGGAAGCTCAAGTTCTCATCCTCTCCAAGCTTCAACTTTAAACAGAGACAAATACCTATTTCGGAGAGTGTAACAGTGGAAGGGAGGCTTAGCTGACTGGTTCCACGTTGCTTTTGACCACTGCAGTATTATCTTTTAGGGTTCAAGACTTCTGCTCAGCTCTGCACATAGGCCAGCTAATTACAGGAAGAATTTAGTTTGCAGATCAATTCCAGAAGAAAGGTGATAACCATTCCTGTCCCAAAATGAACTCCTGGGGAGATAAGGAGTGTATGCATACAACTATTAGTGCAATGTCAAAGATTTATGTAACAAGAACACCGTGACCCGACCTACGTCATCCAAAGTTAACTTACCAAGAACAAAGATGTTTCACAACATCCTCCAACCCTCACATCCACCATCCTCCACACCCACATGTCTGTTGTGGTCAGTCACTTCTTACAACTTCCCTTCTCTTCTCCTTCCCTTAACATAAAAAGGAGGCTAAACTTCAGACTAACTGAAGGGTGCTCCTTAGACATTAGTCTGACATCCTTCTTTTAGGTTTTCTGGCTTTCCAAATAAAGGTTGTTTTCCGTACTCCAACACCTTGTGTCTCTACTTGTTGGGTGTCCTGTGGTGAGTGGTATGAGCATGGATGTGGCTACAAGAGTTATTTTTATTTATTATTATTTTTCGAGACAGAGTCTCACTATGTCGCCCTGGGTAGAGTACTGTGGTGTCACAGCTGACATCAACCTCCAACTCTTGGGCTTAAGCAGTTCTCTTGCCTTAGTCTCCCAGTAGCTGGGACTACAGGTGCCCTCCACAACACCTGGCTATTTTTTGTTGCAGTTGTTATTGTTGTTTAGCTGGCCAGGGCTGGGTTCTAATCCACCAGCTCTGGTGTATGTGGTACGCACCATAACCACTGTGCGATGGTCACCAAGTCTATGAAAGTTATTTTTAAATTAAAATGATAATGGCTTGGTGCCTGTAGCTTAAGTGGCTAAGGCTCCAGCCACATACACTAGAGCTGGTGGGTTCAAATCAAGCCCTGGCCTGACAAACAACAATGACAACTATAACCAAAAATAGCCGGGCGTTGTGGTGGGCACCTGTAATCCCATCTACTTGGTGGTCTGAGGCAAGAGGATTGCTTGAGCCTAAGAGTTTGAGGTTGCTGTGAGCTGTGACACCATAGCACTGTACCCACAGTGACAGCTTCGGCGCCTGTGGCTCAGTGAGTAGGGCGCTGGCCCCATATGCCGAGGGTGGCGGGTTCAAACCCAGCCCCCACCAAACTGTAACAAAAAAATAGCTGGGCATTGTGTTGGGCGCCTGTAGTCCCAGCTGCTCGGGAGGCTGAGGCAAGAGAATCGCGTAAGACCAAGAGTTAGAGGTTTCTGTGAGCCGTGTGACGTCATGGCACTCTACCCGAGGGCGGTACAGTGAGACTCTGTCTCTACAAAAAAAAAAAAAAAAAAGAATTTTAAATGATAAAATACTAACAGCATGGTCTAGTCCTTGGAGCATAGTGTGCTCTCAATGAGTAAATTAATATTATTGTTACTCTTCATTAGGAGGGGAATATAAAAACCCTGAAAGCAACAATTTCAGTGCTTTGGAACACTAGAACTTATTCTTCCTATCCGGTTGTAACTTGCCGGAAGGTTATGGTAATTATCCTGATACAATCCTACACATGGTAGCCCTATATGGAAATATCACCCTGTCTCCCATAAATATGAGCAATTATTACCTGTCAACTAAAATTAAGGAGAAAAACATTAGAATTTTAGCTCAACATCTCTAAGGAATTTGTAGAATGACTTAAATTATCAATAAATGAATTTCTGACCTGTAGAAAAAAAATCAAAATAAACAAAACAATCCAACAACGACAGAAACAACAATTCAATTGGCACCCAGTACCCAGGTAAAGGTGAACAAAGACACTGGAATCTGCACCTAAAATGTTTGGGGTGTAAATTTTGGTTAGACCACTTGCTAATTTTCCCTTAGTGAAGAATTTATTATTTATTTATTTATTATTATTATTTATTTTTTTTGCAGTTTTTGGCTGGGTCCAAGCTTGAACCTGCCACACTTGGTATATGGGGCTGGCACCCTACTCCTTGAGCCACAGGCACCACCCTCAGTGAAGAATTTATTAAGCTCTTTCTGCCCCAATGTCCTCAGTTAATAGTAATATCTACCCGATGCAAGAATTATGCAGATGAATGAGTTAAGGTATGAAATTCATTTAACGTGGTATCTGGCCCAGAGTTAGGACATCATGAGTGCTTATCTTTTTTAAACAATGCCACACTTTTATTATTCTTAATATAATCCTCTTGAAATACAGCTTCGATCTCTAGCTTACCAATGGTAATTACAAAATATAATGACTGCATCCCTGGGTGAGGAACTGAGCTAAAAAATGAAACATGTTGAAGACAAAAACAAAATACTTTCACATTTTTTACAGAATGTAAAAATGGAAATTTAAACAAGAGATCAAATATAATAGATGCGAACTTCCTAAACCAAAATATATTTCAAGAATTAATTCTACAAGTCTGGGACCTCAAAAATGAATAAAGGACAAAAAAAGAATCAAAGGGTGGAGAGAAAATAATTATTTGCAATTGTTCAAAAGGGTCTTTGAAGGGGGTTGTAGGTGATTAGATGGGTCCTTCCTTGCTGAAAAGGATGGGGTGGTTGCAGGATCAGCTACAAAATGTTCGGGTCCTGGCATAAAACGAAAATGCAAGGTGCAGGGAGAATGGGGACTGAAGACCCCATGCTTGGCAAGGGAAAGCACCCCCAGAAAGGGGGAAAAGCAGAGAAATGAGCTAAGTAAGGTAGAATAAAAACAAGTTAGCTAGCGTACTTTTAAAATAACAGTTGAATTGCTTATCTGGGCAGGTTCTGCTTTTACGGGAATCCTGACCTATAAGGGATACAGCTACAAACACTCCTGCTGAGCCTGTAAGCACTCTGGAGAACAATGGTCATAGCTGCAAAGCCTGGACAGTAGCATTAACCAGGCCGCCCCCTGCCCACTCAACAGTCAACAACCTTCCTTAGGCCAAGTGTAGTCACTCACACCTGTAATCCTAGCACTGTGGGAAGCCAAAGTGGGTGGATTGCTGAACTCACAGGTTCGGGTTTAAGACCACCCTGAGCCAGTGTGAGACCCCCATCTCTAAAAAAAGCCAGGTGTTTTGGTGGGGGCCTGTAGTCCCAGCTACTTGGGAGGCTGAGGCAAGAGAATTGCTTGGGTCCAAGAGTTTGAGGTCATGCCATGGCACTCTACTGAGGGTGACAAAGTGAGACTCTGTCTCAAAAACAAACAAACAAAAACCAAACAAAAAACAACTTTCCAGAAGCAAATACCCATTGTAGGGATTTATGTGATGGTCAGGGCAGAGATCAAGGGGACAGCTCAAGCCCTGGGATGTGGGCAGGAGGGCTTGTCCCCTAACATGGAGAGAAACGCCTTTGGATGGAGATAAGAGGAAAATTCTCATTTTCCACCCATTCTTCAGAAGAGGCCCAGTGCACTGTATCTGCTTTGCAGAGAAACTAGAGGGTTCTAACCTCCCCGAAGGAATCTGTGGGTGACCACAAACAGCAGGCTGCCCCCACACAAGGCTCAGGTTTAATATTTCTCAAAGCTGCTCAGACCTTTAAAGTTAATGGTTATAGATAGAATAGTAACTAACCTGCTTACCCAGAGAAACTGCTGGCGTTTTTTGCTCCCTTCCTCAGCTTATCCTCTCAGCTAAATAAGAAAACAGCCCTCAATAAAAGCTTGGTGGAACAAGCACACAAGCACTCTGAGCCACCACTGAAGCCCCAAAGCTAGCGGTGGTCCCCTGCGCTCACTCTTTAAGACTCTATTCTCTTTCTCCTGCCTCTTTATTCCTCAAGCTTTTACTTTCATTTTTCCCAATGGATCCCTGCTGTTTTCACAGGTCTTGAAGGACTCTGCCCCTGGGCTGGGGCCCCAGCATAAGTGTCTGTTGCAAAAGAAAAACGGTACTTTTGTTGTTGTTATCGTTTTTCTTTCTTCTTCAATCTCTTCCTTGCTGCATCATGGAGTATTTAATTTGCTATTTAATGCTACACTTCCTCAGACAGAGTATATTGCTGGCTGAGTTCAGGCCCTTGCTGGGCAGAGGTGCATGGGCCAACCCAGACCCTCCCTGCATACATCCAGGTCCCTGCTGAGGCTGGAGAACCCAGGCCAGAAATGGGGGAAGGTGAGGGCAGATGTGGGACTTTACATGAGTATAGGCTTCAACCTACCAGCACACACTCCCTTGCTCATTGGACTTCACTTGCATAATACAAATTCATGACAAAACTATCAAGCATTTTAAGATGATGGCTACAGAGCATTAAATCCTATATGTGGAGCCTCTTCTGAGCATGGCGTCCTGTACAAACGTCCTGGCCACAGATCCATGGACCTGAGCTGGGGATGGAGAAGTATGGGGTGAGAGAAAAGGTCTGCCTCCTTCAGATCTAGCCGAGGATGTCTGGTTGTGCATGTTTGGTGGGAGGCGCAGGAGGAAAAGAGAGGGAAGTGGCATCTACCTCCTTCATTGAAAGTCTTGAGAGAAGGCTTTCTTGGATGATTCAGGGTGTAGATATGTCCTCTTGTTTTGGGAGACACTGAGAACTAGCACTAACTCATGACTGAAAATGTTAAAACAGACTACGGGAGCAAGACAGAGGGCTGCTTTGGGTTGGGCCAAAGCATGAAAGACCAAGATTTCTGCGTGTATCATAGGCAGCCCAAGCAGAGAGTGTGGAAGAGGAAACTAATGTGGAATCATCATACAACAGAAAGGAGGACACTGGCCATCCAGAAACTGGAGAGAATACCCTAGGACGTGGAAGGCCTAGTAGACTTCTGGAAGGCAGATGAGTGTGGGTGTTCAGAGGAAAATTCCTAAGGATGGGCTCTTCAAAATTATATAAAATCACCTACAAGCAAGAATTGGCTTCAACATCTACCAGCACCAGTGAAGTAGTCAGTGTAGGGGGTGGTCAACTATGGAAGTTCTACTGTATATGATTTTTATGCTATATATTTTCTTTCTATCTGAATTTGTTATGAATTAAGATCAAATAATATATCTGTACTGGATACAAAGAATGATTTGAATCTTCCCAAAGAATCTTTGGCATGAAATTATAAAATATTTAAATTGGCTCATTTCACTCTTTCTCCCCAATGCCTATTTCACTAGTAATTTTAGCACTGAGAAATTGATTTTCAAGTTGATAGAAGCACTTAATCGATGTTCTCCATATAGTGATATGAGCATTAATGAGAGCACCTATATCTCTGTAACTTATGAAATACTAATAAGCTCAGTTGATGGTGAATTTTGGGGGTATTTCTTACTTGTTCTCACATAAAACACCCATTATTCCTTAATGGAGTCAACCTTCCAACAGAAGAGTATCATCTTCTTGACGTTTTCAGTCACTGGTTTGTGGTCTGCAGCAATTGACCATGTTCTTATTTTTACTCGGTTACTCCAACTCAGTACTTTTTCCCCAAATATTTGTGTACCCTATAAAACACAGAGATGGAAGGGAGTATGTTCTTTTTATTAAACACATTCTTTGCTTCTATTCATGGAGATGGGTTGCAAAGTATAAACAATATGCTTGGTGAGACTGATACTGTCCTGACTATATTGGTAGAATTGTACACATTTAGAATAAAAAATTAAAAGAACATACTGACAGCAAGATTCCTATTTTTCTTCTTCATAAAAGCTATCAGAATGGTTCAAATTATGCACAACTTGGCCAGCGTGTTCTCCTATTCCAAACCCTCCCAGAGACTGAAGTCTTTTGTTCTCCAAGTTTAAATCTTCAAGTGTTTATGTTTATTGTGTTAGAAGCTTTCTGAACTGGAAATGTAAAAACATACATTTTGTTTTCAAAAGAATTAAGTCATTTATAATTTAAAATGCTAGGCAAGACTTAGCAAAAGCTTCTCCTGGAGACATAGCGCAAAGAAGATAAAGCAAGTGAAAAGATGCATTTAAATGTATTCTGTATCTTTGAAGAAAACAAAACTTCACTCAGCTGCTGCATGTAAAGAGAATGACTCTGGCTTTTTTGGAACAAGTTAACCTGACCCAGGGGTTTGAAAATCTGCACTTACTTGTAGTTCCGGGTTGGGGAACATACCTAACTGTTGAAACATAGTTTGTTTATCTCTATGAGTGTGATTATCCCTCTCCTGTATAATTTGTAGGGAAGGGCTGACACATTTTTAAGAGTGTGAGAAGTAGTTGGTTAACAGTTTGATATTTTCCCCTTTTATCTGATTCCCCCAGGCTGTTTTCTTTGCTTGCCTCTATTGTAGATTCCAATTCCTTTGAAACTTTACTGCAGCTTGCAGATAATAACTTTATTTTTCAACTTATATACTTTATATAAACATTGTTTTTAATTATCTCCCAACAATCTTGCAAGACAGATATCCTATCACATTTTTCCACATTTGCTGAGGTATAATTGAATTACAAAAAATTATATGTATTTAAAGTATACATCATGAATTTTTATATTAATGTACCCTGTGATAATATTACCAACATCAAGCTAAGTACAGTAACCATACTGTACATTTAATTTCCAGGTCTTATTCATTTTTATCAGTGAAACTTTGCATTATTTAACCAAAATTTCCCTATTTCCTCCACTTTCTGAACCCCATAAGTACCCTGCTAACTTCTACTCTTTGTTTATATAAATATATATTATGTATTAATTTTTTTCCTCTATCCAAAGGATGCAAATCCACTTTGTTCTATGAATATACAGATTTCCAACACCAGTTTTTAAAATGACCATCTTTCTCTACCATGTCTTCTGGGTGCCCTTGTATATATAAATACATATCATGTATTAATTTTTTTCCTCTATCCACTCATCTGTAGGTGTGAATTTAGGTTGTTTCTATATCTTGGGTATTATAAACAAAGCTTCAGTGAACACACAGGTACAGATACCTCTTCAACATACTGATTCCGTGTTTTTATAAATACCCAGAAGTGTGATCCCTAGATAATATGGCAGTTCTGTTTCTGATTTTTGGAAGGTAATTTCACACTGTTTCCCGTAAGGGTTGTGGAAGGAAGGAACTTACCTTCCACCAATAATAGATAAGCATTCCCTTTTGCCACACCATCCCCAGTACTTGGTATCTTTTGACTTTTTTGATAATAGCCATCTGAAACAGGTGTAATGTTAAATATCATTGGGGTTTTGATTATCATTACTCTGATGAGTTGACCACCTTTCGTATATGTGTTGGCCATTTGGACATCTTAGAAAAAAGATCGATTTAATTCTGTTGTCCGTTTTTTAAATGGATTAATAGACTTTTGCTTTTGAGTTGCGTGTTTGTTACATATTTGAGATACAAAACCCTTATGGGGCACATGGTTTGCAAGTGGGTTTTCTCATTCCACAGATTGGTCATTACTCTCTTGATTATTTCCCTTACCATGCAGAAGGCTTTTAGTTGGGTATAGTCCTGCCCATCTATTTATTTTGTTGTTTTTGTTGCCTATATTTTTCAATATATATCAAAAAGCAATTGTTGAAATCAATGTCATGGGGATCCCTCTCCCTAAGGTTTCCTCCAGGAGTATGATGGTTTCAGGCTTTATGTTACATTCGTTAATCTATTTTGAGTTGATTTTTGTGTAAGTGTAAGATGCAAATCCACTTTGTTCTATGAATATACAGATTTCCAACACCAGTTTTTAAAATGACCATCTTTCTCTACAATGTCTTCTGGGTGCCCTTGTTGAAAATTGATTGCCTCTATGTGCTTTTTTTAATTTCTAAGTTTTTGGTCCTATTCCATTGATTTCTATGTCTGTTTTTATGCTACTACTATTACTGGCCTCCAAGTGGAGGTCTTTCCAAAGTGCTTGATATTTGCCATAGCAAAGGAATTCAGTGCACAACATTTAAGCCAAGCAGGTGAAAACTTCATTAAAAGCAAAAGCACACATCTCAGGGAGGAAACAGGCAGGCACTAAAAGAGCAGCTGCCCTGAGAACAAGTGGTTTCCTCACTTTCAGCCAGGCAGGATGGAGACCCAGAGGCAGGTGGACCTAACTGCAGGAAAACTGGGACTTTTTGTCCTTTGTAGAACTCTCCACAAGCTGTGAAACACAGAAGCTCTCACCCCAAGGGTCCTCCTCAGAGTCCCCTCAGCCTTCTATTCAGCTCTGCCCACCTCCTGTCTGGTCTGCTTCAGGACTGGCCTCTGTCCATTTCCTTCCTCTTTCTAGTCTTTGTCCTCACACTTTGTTCTCAGTGGGGATGCTGAGCCCCTTGATTTCTTCACCTTACTCTGTAACTCCCAATTTCAACCACTCTGAGTTCCTTCAGTGAAATTTTCCTCCTTATATGTGAGAGCTTCCAAAAAAAACTGCCTCTAGTTGGCCATCTTGCCCCTCCCTCATAATTTCATTTTTCAAAGAAATTTCACACCTGCGGCAACCTTGCTGTTAATTCAGAATCCAGTTCACACTTTCTTTCCTCTGCTTGATCAAGTCTGCTCTTGATGCTCTCGTAATTTTCATTTCACTCATTGCATTCTTTTGCTCTAGATTTCTATTTAGTAAATTTTTATAATTCGTATATCTTTAATTTCTGCTTTTGCTTTTGTAATGTTTACGTTATTATTGTTATTATTATTGGTTTATTTGGGTTTTCTTGTAGCTTGCTAAACTTCCTTTAAATCAGTTATTTTGAAATTTTCATCAGTCAAGTAGCAGATCTTCATTTCTTTGGGGTTGATCACTCAAATGTTTTTGTGCTTTTGTCTTATTATTTCTCATGTTCTTTGTAGTCTTGCACCGCTAACTTTGCAAGAAAACTTTTTCCAAGAAAAGCTACCTCTTCAATCATTTACCAATTGTATTTGAGCAAAAAACCACTTTCCCAAATCTGGAATCTGAGGCTCTTTTAGAACTTTTCTGTGGATGTGTTCACTCCACAACTTTGGTACTTCTTGTGGATAATTTTTCTTTCTCTTTTTTTCCCTCTTAAAAAAATTCAGATTAATACAGGGTACATGTGAGTCACCCAACAGTTGTAGGTGTGTTCTTTACCCAGGAAGGGTGCAATGTACCTGTGCATGTGCCTGTTGGGTGGGAACTTACTGAATCCCTTCCCCTTTTCCTCCCTGTTTGTATTTCATTGAGTTTTTCTCTTACGTGAGCAACTAGGCATTAACATACTACTTTCAATTTAGTACTGAGTACATGTGATATTTTATTTTTCATTCTTGTGATACTTTGCTTAAGAGAATGGTCTTTAATTCCACTCAGCTTGTTGCAAAAGATACAAAATCTCCTTTTATTATTTATTTATTTATTTATTTATTTATTTATTTATTTATTTTGCAGTTTTGGGCTGGGGCCTGGTTTGAACCCACTTCCTTCGGTACATGGGGCTGGCACCCTACTCCTTTGAGCCACAGGCACTGCTCAAAATCTCCATTGTTTTATGACTGAATAATATCCCAGGGAATACATATGCCACAATTTATTATTCCATTTATTTATTAAAGGGCAGTTGGATTGTTTTACACCTTTGTGACTGTGAATTGTGCTGCTATAAACATTTGAATACAAGTATCTCTATATTAAAATGTCTATTTTTCATTGGAATAAATATTGAGCAGTGGGATTGCAGGATCAAATGATAGGTCTACTTTCAGTTCTTGGGAAATCTCCATACTTGTTTCCAGAGAGGTTGAACTAGTTTGCAGTCCCACCAATGGTGCTTTCTCTCAATGTTGCACATGCAGGTCAGGTACAGGCAGTCTCTTGTTTATTTTTTACAGGGTAATGCCCTGAAATGTTCAATTTTGCAAAGTCAAGCCAGTTGTCTGCTTAAGAGGCCTGCACTCACTGTCTTCTAGGATGTCTTTGAAGAGATGGCCTATATGATGAGGCGTGAGCCACGTGAAGCATTTCAGGTGCACATTGGCAATTTGTGGGTGTCCATGGGGAATAGTCTCAAGTTCATGATGGGGTCCATAAACAGGAAGTAGGGTTGTGGCTTCTCTTTTCTCTTCCCATCGTCTCCCAACCTTCTAGCTGAGGTGATGGTCTTGTATTCCAGGTAGGGTGAGAGCTATGAGGATCATGTATGAATAGGAGAACTGGCCACTCATTCATCACACTCTGACTCTCCCTGTGGAGAGTTCATAGCAGTAAAGTCTTCCTCGTTCCTGCACTGTGCCACTTCAGTGGAGAGAGGTGACATAGATGAAGTGAAGCTGTTCTTCAGATGCTTTTCAAAGCATCTGTTTTCATACTTTTCACTGTAATGCTGAGCAGAACTTCTCAGCTGTACCTCCAGACTCCCGCAAATACACTCTTTCCCATGGGCAATTGTCAGAATCAATTTTTCTGTAAGACAGATGACAGAAGAAAGTTGTCTATTCCACTCTCTTTCTGATGTCCTGTACGCCATGATAGAAAGAACTTAAAATTCTGCTAGATTAAGGGAATTTCCCCAAGAACACATACTAAATAATGCTAAGTCACAATTTTGACAGATATTTATGATTTGAAAGCCCATAGATTTCGATTGAGCCACACTATATTTCCCAAACCTGTTAGCTCTGCTTATTGGTTAGTTGTCCAGCATCTACCTAAGCTTCCTCGGCAATAGTCTGGTTATTATACAACTTCTCCTTCAGGGAGTCAGGGCCAGATAACCTAGATCCATGATATTTCACCATCTTTAGCACCAGGAAAATAAGAATGCCTGTCACATAGGGTTTCTGTGAGGAGAAAGTAAATTAAATGCATGTACAACATTAATAAAATGTCTGTCCCATAATAAGCATCCAATAATAACTGGTATTATTATTGTTCTCATTAATATCTCATGGAAATAGCACATGTGCATTTAGAGATAGTTTATTGTTATTTTTTAAATTTTATCCACAAACTAAGACCTATAACCATTATTTTCTTATATATGTTCAAAAGTTCATTCTTTTTATCATTTCTTGCATTTAAAACTGTATTATGTTTCCTATTTGAATCAGTTATCTTCACTGATACCATTAAATTGTACAGACACTTTGTAAATAAATATAAGCCTTTCATAATATTCTTAATCATAAAACATTCATTTTTTTCAAAAATAACACTAAGCATTAATATTTTCAGTAGTTAATATTTAATATGTACATATTACCTAAAGATGAGAATATTTTCTTGAAATATTTATTACTTCTTTTACATGTTATATATGATCTATAATAACATCAGAGTCCTGGAATTTTTAGTTGTCACTTCTACGAGGTTTGTGTATACATAAGAATATTATTATATCACAATTGTTTTGCTGTTTATTTTATTCAAATCTAAAATACAGCTCTAAACACCACTGCTTCTGCACCCAAGTAGATGTTTTATGGATTCTTCCAGCAGAATTAAGATGAACTTTTAAAAAAAAATAACTTCTCTAAAGTTATCAGTTATCTCTTAAAGGATGTCTTACAGTAAATCACCTATCAGTCACAATGTGGGTGTCATACCCCTGTACCTACAAATGTTAAATACAGCAACATCAGAACTTAAAAGAAACTTTCAGAAACAAGGTTGAAAACATGTTTGTTCCTGACAGCAAACTGACTGCAGAGGGATAAGGTAAGTAACAAATTAGATGTTCCAGGGCCACATCTAAATAACAGGAATAAATGTTACAAATAGCCCAGAATACCTATCCATTTTTTATGAGTTATTTTAAGACATTAAAAAATATGAAATGATTCTCTTGAGCACAAGGGATTACATTATATAAGTTAAACTCAGGACTGACAACTCGGAGTTGAAAAATATTCAAAAGATGCAAAGTTCAAATGTATAGAAATTTTAAGAATACCACAATTTATTTTCTTACTATGTTGTAAAACATTTTTTAATTAGTGATACAGTAAGAATTTTACACAGAAGTGTTTTGAGTCAGAGTTGCATTGCAGTATTTTATATTTATTATCAGCACATAATGGTCCATTTTATAACCAATAATGTTTTAGTTTTAGTTTTAGTGAAATATGGTCTTCAAATGTCTGCTACCCTAGGAGCACTATATGTTGTTACTAATTGTTGCATTCTTTTTGTGAAGTTCAGAATTTGGAATAGGTATGAAAGTATTAAGTACATACATATGTGAATGAGCAAATACACTAAAGTCTTATTTTTGTGTCTATAGCGTGTCTCCCCGAACTGTGGCAACACTTTTGATTTATTTTTTCATTTATGCAGTGCAGTCTCATTAAGTTGCTATTATCTAAGCTATTTAAAGCATAGGAGAAATACAGCTTCTGTTTTTCAAGTGCTCATGGTCTAATGAATAAAAAGTCATGTATACAGGAAGATACACAACCTTGTGCTGCATTAATAATAGAAGTGTGTTTGAGAGTCAGTGGAAACATTTTTTTAAAAGGATGCTTTCAATTCACCCTTGTATGCTAGGAAATAGGAGGCAAGGTTCTTAAACTAAGACTTGTATGGAAAGAAAGAATCGGTTTTCAAGATAGTTAAGAAGGGGGCCTTTCTAGATACAGGGATGAATACCCATAAAGCAAGAAGAGTAAGGAATGGTCAAGGGTCCAGAATGACAAAGAATTAAGTACACATGCATGTGTATAGGAAATTAGAAATAGTGAGGCCTGTAGATGGAAAAATATAGATAGCTAGGTTGCAAAGACTTTAATGCCACGATAAATCTGATAAATTTGCAGTTCATAAAAATACCCCACAAACCATGTAAAGTGAAAGTTTTCATAAAGTTGACTCCCAGTGAATCATGGAATGATGCTGCCTGCTAATTTGTGATGTGAGTGGACAGTGTAAAGAGAACTGAATGGGTTTCCTTCAGAAGGAATAGGAAGAAGGTTGACTAGGACCATAAGAAGGGAGAGAAAACCTATTCTATCTCTAATACACACTAATGCCTTGTGCATTCCTCCAGAGACTATTTCAATTCATTTGTTTATCTATTTGTTATTTTCAGTAATTTAATATCACTGCTCATCTCCAAAACCCTGGGAGAGAACAGGTAATTTATTTTTGAATTTCACTAGAAGATTAAGCAAGGGGTTTTGTGATGTGGACATTTGCATGCTGATAAATGTGTCTGTAAGTAGAGAAGTTCATACCAGAATGTGACCCTTGAAAGTGTTATGTTGACAATGCCAGAGATAATCACCACTGCAGGGACCAGGAGTCAGGCAATCAACCTAGGTTAGTTAGATCCCAGAAGAAGTCAAGGATCTTTCCACATCCATTTACATTTATTTCTTCTATGTTATTTCTTTTGGCATTTAAAATGGAGCCTTTTATGTATCTGTTTCTTCATGAGAAAACCAGACGTCTAAACTATGCCTCATAGTTGTTAACCGTTTCTGTATTCCCCCTCAATGCTTTGCATACAGGGAGCATGAAGACACTAATTTTTGAAATTAATTGGATTTGTTATACTTTTCTTGGAATTTTACCATTTAAAATTTTCTTACTATAAAAATCCAGATAGGGTACAAGATAATTATGTTTGACGTGCTTATTTAATGCAGCCTTTGTTCTAAAGACAATTTTTAAGCTACATTTAATCTCTGTTATGATTTATATTTATATTATTTTGGTGACATTGGTGTGTCATGCACATGTTTATAGCATTTTTTTTTCTTTTCTTTGTTTTCTCAAAGGCTGAACAGAGATTGCTTGTAGATACACAATCCCTGTTTTCTTTTATTATCCTTATTTTTTTTATTTTTTGTTTGTTTTATGATCAATTAAAGGAGCTCCATTTCTGAGCTTTTTTAGATATTACATGACATGATAATCGACTTAATATACATATACATAACTTGCAGGCTCATACATAAACTTTTCCTTCTGTATATTCGTGTAGATGAACAGAATGCTCTTACAAGCCTGGCTCTAAAGAAGAGAATCTGGTTACTTAATGTTTTGTGCAGAGCAGGGCACTGGACATACCACTGACCAGGAACACCCTCATTGTACTGTTGTGTGTGAGAGTCATGTGTACAACATTACCTTAAATCACTAAAATGATGGTCTCCGTCTGTTACAGTGCTAACTTTTCTTAACAACATAGCTGAAAAATATATTAATAAGCTCATTATGGAAATTTAAAGGCCAAAGAGACCCTCAAAATTAATAATCACACTTGACAGAAAGGAGGATTAACCAATCAAAGAAAGAGTCAGGAATTGGTACCACAAATACACAGACTATAGGTGTAGGAATAGGAGGGTACAAGTTTCCAGGCCTTCTAGAAAGCAATTCTGTGCATTGGAGGTGTCTAATTCATGGTTCAAGCCCAGAGAAATGGAATAAGGGACAGCTATGAAAACAAATTCCAGTTTGAATCCAGAAAAAGGCAATGTTTGAAAGAAATTTAGAGAATCAAGTGTCCAGTTCACTGAGGTGAGACTAAGAATGTTAATTCAGGTAATAAAACCTGAAATCAGGATGGAGGCCACATTGGCTGGAGTAAGGGAGGAAGTGCACAGGACGGTGCTCTTGGAGACCTGCAGGGCTGTTACCTTGATGCACACTGGCTTTGGGGACATGGCAGGGGGCCATTTCGAGGCCTCACCCAAGGCATCCTGATGACAGTTTTTGCTTACCAAAGATGAAAGAGCAAAGGCCAGAAGCTTTGGTCTTTAAAACCCCCACATGGGCAAGGCAAGGCAAGACAGGCAGAGACTTTGTTGTCAAAACAAACAGATGGAATTTTATCTGTAAGCTGTGAAATATCCACAACGTTTATATCAGCAGGCCTGATAGCATTTGTGAGACATCCTTAAGTCAATCTGAGATTAGGCTATAATGTTAAATGTGTTTGAAAATAATAAAATGCTGTCATAGAGTAACATCATATAATGGGACATTCTATTGATTCAGAATTACAAGGCAATTATTTTTCTAACATTTGCAACAATTAGAGCAATGGGAGAGAAACAGGTGACAAGGTGGAAGTCAGAGCCAGATGAAAAATTTAGAAAAGCAATCAAAAGAATTGAAGCAAAGACAAAGTAGACCAGCAATAAAATTAGTTCCCTATTTGTTAGAAATGAAGGGAGCAACATAAAGTCCGTGTAGGTAAATCTAAAGCTGCACACCCTCGTGAAACAGGGGAAGGAATTAGAGGAAACCCCTTCCGAACATGTTTTCTCTTTAACATTAATGAATTAATGACTTTGAAGTGATTTATACATTACTAATAGCCTTGTCTTCTGAAAAACAAAAACAGGACTTATGGGGAAAATATGGTTATGGATGAACCACACAAAATCATTATATCTTTATGGATAATATGTTGTAACACTATCCAATATCAATACAACTCAGCTTATAAAAGTGGGGTTCCCCCCCACACACACACACATAAAAAGCTAAATAGCATGTTGGACTTTACCATTAAAATCAAAGTTAGTGTTCTTAATATCAGAAGAGGACAAACAACTTTGAAGCTACTAAATTATAGAGACAAGGACAAAATACACATAGATCAAGGAGAACCATGCAGAAAACATTTGCAAGACAGGACAGGACATGGGTCCAAAGGTGAGATGAGTAATGGCCTGAACAGAAATCCATTCCTTTATGACTTACGCGCAGCTGTCTGTGTGAACCTTTCACTGAATTGCTCTTTCATGACTAGCATAAAGGTATAAATTAATAGGAAAATGCAAATGGACCAACTTGGTCTCTATATTATGTTGACATCAATTCTGTATATACCAATTAAATATGAACTAATTTGAATCATAATTTGAATCATGTATTGAAACAGAACAGACTTTGCTAAAGACCATTACTGAATGTTTCCCCATTGCAAATATCCAGCTTTTTACATTTTTAGACAACAGCTCATGTACACACATAGTATGAATTACAATGTTCAAATATTTGAAATATAATGAAATCCATTACAGCACATAACCAGACACTGCTGCGGGAAGACAAGGCCCAACGGAAAGAAAGAGCACCCAAACACCACGTTTATAAGAGGAAGGGGAGCTTACGGCATAGAAGAATTGCAAATGGCCACGCTCCCTGACTGCCTTGGTCTTTCCCTTTTTATTGACAGTCAAGAAGTTCCACCCCACAGGTACCCTTCTCATTGGCCAGTTTGAATCAAGTGGGAGATGCTATTCCCACCCCTACAGAACTACAGGATTTCATAGAACTTGGAAATTTCCAAGTTTCAGGAAGTTAAGTTAACAAATTCCCAAGAGCTGAGTCACCATGGAGAGGACCCTGGATGTGTATCCTTGTGGTCTCCTTGAGAAGACCTGTTCTTCCAGACCTCACCCTTCTTGGCTATCCTCTCTCATTCCCCTCTTTTGAGACTCCAATATATATATATATTTTTTTTTTTGAGACTCCAATATATTTTAATTTCGGGTGTAAATATCAGCTTGTTTCTGTAGGTGCCAATATTTTTTTATTTTTTTTATTAAATCATAGCTGTGTACATCAATATGATCATGGGGCACCATACACTTGGTTCACAGAATATTTGACACATTTTCATCTCATTAGTTAACATAGCCCTCCTGGCATTTTCTTAGTTACTTTGCCAAGACATTTACATTCCACATTTGCCAAGGCTCACATGTACCCTTGTAAGATGCACCACAGGTGTGATCCTTTCAATCCCCCTCCCTCTCCCCACCTCCCCCTTCCCTCCCCACACTTTCCCCCTTCCCCCTGTTCTTAAGTTGTAACTTGGTTATAGCTTTCATGTGAAGATCCTAAGTTAGTTTCATAGTAGGGGTGAATACATTGGATATTTTTTCCTCCATTCTTGAGACACTTTACTAAGAAGAATGTGTTCCAGCTCCATCCATGTAAACATGAAAGAGGTAAAGTCTCCATCTTTCTTCAAGGCTGCATAGTATTCCATGGTGTACATATACCACAATTTGTTAATCCATTCGTGGATCAATGGGCATGGGCACTTGGGTTTCTTCCATGACTTAGCAATTATGAATAGGGCTGCAATAAAGATTCTGGTACAAATATCTTTGTTATGATGTGGTTTTTGGTCTTCTGGGTATATGCCCAGTAGAGGGATTACAGGATTGAATGGCAGATCTATTTTTAGATCTCTAAGTGTTCTCCATATATCTTTCCAAAAGGAATGTATTAGTTTGCATTCCCACCAGCAGTGCAAAAGTGTTCCCTTTTCTCCACATCCACGCCAACATCTCTGGTCTTGAGATTTTGTGATATAGGCTAGTCTCACTGGAGTTAGATGATATCTCAAAGTAGTTTTGATTTGCATTTCTCTGATGATTAAAGATGATGAGCATTTTTTCATATGTCTGAAGGCTGCTCGCCTGTCTTCTTCAGAGAAGTTTCTTTTCAAGTCTCTTGCCCAGCCTGTGATGGTATCCCTTGTTCTTATCTTGCTAATTGCATTTGAGTTCTCTGTGGATTCTGGTTATTAAACTTTTGTCAGAGACATAACCTGCAAATATCTTCTCCCATTCTGTGGGCTGTTTTGCTTGCTTTACTTACTGTGTTCTTGGCTGTGCAGAAGCTTTTTAGTTTGATCAAGTCCCAGTAGTGTATTTATGAAGCTGCTTCAATCGCCCGGGGGGTCCTTCTCATAAAAAATTCACCCAACCCAATTTCTTCAAGGGTTTTCCCTGCACTATCTTCTAGCATTTTTATAGTTTCATCTCTTAAGTTTAGGTCTTTAATCCAGTAAAAGTCTATCTTGGTTAGTGGTGAGAGGTGTTAGGGATCCAGTCTCAGTCTTCTACAGGTTGCCAGCCAGTTCACCCAGCACCATTTGTTAAATAGGGAATCTTTTCCTCACTGGATGTTTTTAATTGGCTTGTCAAAGATTAAATAATGGTAAGTAGCTGGGTTCATCTCTTGGTTCTCTATTCTGTTCCAGACATCTACTTCTCTGTTTTGTGCAAATACCAGGCTGTTTTGATCACTATCGATTTGTAGTATAGTCTGAGGTCTGATAGCGTAATTCCTCCTGCTTTGTTTTTATTTTTGAGTAATGTCTTGGCTATTTGAGTTTTTTTCTGATTCCATATAAAACGAAGTATTGTTTTTCTTCAAGATCTTTAAAGTATGACAGTGGAACTTTAATAGGGATTGCGTCTAAGTTATATATTGCTTTGGGGAGTATGGATATTTTAACAATGTTGATTCTTCCCAGCCATGAGCATGGTATGTTTTTCCATTTATTAACATTCTCGGCTATCTCTTTTCTTAGAGTTTCATAGTTCTCTTTATATAGTTCTTTCACATCCTTTGTTAGATAAACTCCCAAATATGTCGTCTTCTTTGGTATTACTGTGAATGGGATAGAGTCCTTAATTGTTTTTTCAGCTTGACTATTGTTGGTATTATATAAAGGCTACCGATTTATGAATGTTGATTTTGTAACCTGAGACGTTGCTGTATTCCTTGATCACTTCTAAGAGTTTTGTAGTAGAGTCCCTAGTGTTTTCCAGATATACAATCATATCATGTGCGAAGAGTGAAAGTTTCATCTCTTCTGACCCTATGTGGATGCTCTTGATCGCCTTTTCTTCCCTAATTGTGGTGGCTAAAACTTCCATTACAATGTTAAAAAGCAATGGAGACAATGGGCAGCCTTGTCTGGTTCCTGATCTAAGTGGAAATGATTCCGATTTAACTCCGTTCAATATGATATTGGTTGTTGGTTTGCTGTAGATGGCCTCTATCAGTTTAAGAAATGTCCCTTCTATACTGATTTTCTTAAGTGTTCTGATCATGAAGGGATGTTGGATGTTGTCAAAAGCTTTTACTGCATCGATTGAGAGAATCATATGATATTTGTTTTTTACTTTGTTTATGTGCTGAATTACATTTATAGATTTACGTATATTGAACCAGCCTTGAGACCCTGGGATAAAGCCAACTTGATCATGATGTATGATTTGTTTGATATGTTGCTGGATTCTGTTTGTTAGGATCTTGTTGAATATTTTTGCGTCTATATTCATTAGTGATATTGGTCTATAATTTTCTTTTCTTATTGGGTCTTTTCCTGGTTTGGGGATCAGGGTGATGTTTGCTTCATAGAATGTGTCGGGGAGTCTTCCTTCTTTTTCTATATTTTGGAACAGTTTGAGTAATATAGGTACTAATTCCTCTTTAAAGGTTTGGTAGAATTCTGATATGAAACCATCTGGTCCCGGACTTTTCTTTTTGGGGAGGTTTTGTATGGTTGATGTTATTTCCGAACTTGAAATGGGCCTGTTCAACATTTCCACTTGATTCTGGTTAAGTCTTGGAAGGTGACGAGCTTCCAAGTATTGGTCCATTTCCTTCAGATTTTCATATTTCTAAGAGTAAAGTTTCTAGTAATATTCATTAAGGATTTTTTGGATTTCTGAGGAGTCTGTTGTTATTTCGTCTTTGTCATTTCTGACTGATGAGATTAGAGATTTTACTCTTTTTTTCCTGATTAGGTTGGCCAATGGTTTATCTATTTTGTTGACCTTTTCAAAAAACCAGCTTTTTGATTTATTGATCTGTTGTATTGTTCTTTTGTTTTCAATTTCATTTACTTCTGCTATGATTTTGGTTATTTCTTTTCTTCTACTGGGTTTGGGGTTGGAGTGTTCTTCCTTTTACAGTTGCTTGAGATATCCCATTAAGTTGCTAACTTCCTCTCTTTCTGTTCTCCTGAGGAAGGCTTGCAGCGCTATAAATTTCCCTCTTAGAACTGCCTTTGCAGTGTCCCAGAGGTTCTGATAGTTCATGTCTTCATTGTCATTTTGTTCCAAAAATTTGGCAGTTTCCTTCTTGATCTCATCTCTGACCTGGCTATCGTTCAGCATGAGGTTATTTAACTTCCATCTAACTTCTATGTAGATTCCTGTTGTTATTCAGTTCAAGTTTTATTCCATGATGGTCCGAGAAGATGCATGGAATAACTTCTATTCCTTTAAATTTACTGAGGTTAGATGTGTGACCTAAGTTGTGATTATTTTGGAGTAAGTTCCGTGGGCTGATGAGAAGTAAGTGTATTCAGTTTTGTTAGGATGAAATGTTCTGTAGATGTCTGCTAGATCTAAATGCTGGATGGTTAGATTTAAATCTAAAATTTCTTTACTCAGCTTTTTGTTGGAGGATCGATCCCTCACTGCCAAAGAAGTGTTAAAATCTCCGACTATTATAGAGTTGGAGGAAATCAAGTTGCTCATGTCTGTTAGAGTTTCTCTTATGAATTGAGGTGCATTCTGATTGGGTGCATAGATATTAATAATTGAAATCTCATCATATTGAGTATTACCCTTAACAAATATGAAGTGACCATTCTTGTCCTTCTTTACTTTTGTTGGTTTAAAGCCTATTGTGTCTGCAAATAAAATTGCAACACCTGCTTTTTTCTGGTTACTATTTGCCTTGAAATACGGATGACCATCCTTTGACCCTGAGTCTGTATTTGTCTTTTAAGTTAATATGTGACTCTTGTAAGCAACAGATATCTGGTCTGAGTTTTGGTATCCAGTCAGCTAACCTATGTCTCTTTAGAGGACAGTTTAAGCCATTCACATTAATGGAGATTATTGATAAGTTTGGTGAAATTTTGGGTATCGAGTTTTTCAAAAGTCCAGTGGACAATTTTAATCTTTTCGCCATTGTAGAAGTTGGAGTTTGATCAGGAGTTTCTGAGTGAGTTTACGTTTGTAGTAGAGGATTGGGTTGGTCATTATGGAGGGTAGGTCTGAGAATATCCTGAAGAGCTGGTTTGGTTGTGGCAAATTTCTTCAACATATGAATGTCGTTAAATATTTAATTTCTCCATCATAGATGAAACTCAGTTTAGCTGGGTACAAGATCCAGGGTTGAAAGTTATTTTGCTTTAGGAGATTAAAAGTCAACGACCACCCTCTTCTGGCTTGAAAAGTTTCAGCAGAGAGATCTGCAGTCATACCTACTTACCTTTGTAGGTAATGGCTTTCTTTCGCCTGATAACCTTGAGAATTTTCTCCTTCATGTTGACTTTAGTGAAGCTAATTATGATATGTCTGGGGGATGACTGATTGGGGTTGAATCTTGCTGGAGTTCTGAAACTGTCTGCTATCTGAATTTCAGAATCTCTAGGCATGTCTGGAAAATTCTCTTTCATAATTTCATGCAGAAGGGCCTCTGTGCCCATCGATGCCACTTCATCAATTTCCGGAACTCCTATTATTCGTATATTTACCTTCTTCGAATTATCCCAAGCTATCTAAGTGAATGATCCATTTTTGCTCTCCATTTCTCTTCCTCTTTGAGAGTTTGGGAGCGTTCGAAAGCTTTATCTTCGATGTCAGAAATCCTTTCTTCTGTTTGGTCCATTCTGTTGCTGAGGGATTCTACTGTATTTTTCTTATCTTTAAGGGCTGCAAATTCTTGCTTCAGTGTATTTAAGTCTTTGGTGGTTTTGTCTTTAAATTCATTAAATTCTTGAGACAACTTTTGAATTTCTCCTCGGATTCCTAATTCCATTTTATCAATCTTGTATGCAATCCAAATTCTGAATTCGATTTCTGACATATCTGTCAGTTGTTTATGAATGTGGGATCTTCAATTACATCCACCATTTCTTTTCTTGGGGGGGTTGATCTATTCTGGTTATTCATGTTACCGGAGATTTTCTGCTGATTCCACCCCATGGTTGTTTTACTCCCTTTAATTTTTCCCCTAGGCTTTTGTTGAGGTCCCGTTCAGTGTTGTAGCCTGAGAGACTGGGGCCCTGTCTGGTGTGGTGAGGCTGAGTGGTTCTGACTTATTGTCAGCTGGCTTCTGTTTGACCCCAGTGAAGCACTTACTCTGGGTTGAAGTCTCAGTTCTCTGAGTTGGCCCTACCCTGGATGTTTCCGGGTCTGTGAGTCACCTCTGGCAAATCCTATACTCAGGGGTGACCTCCTCTGGTTTCCCAGGAAGGCAGGGGGTATGGCTTCAGCCGCCTCAGGGAACTGCCACTCTGATGTGGGTCTCCCCCAGCCTCACTCCTGTGTCCCAGAGTCAGGACCGACCAGCCGCCATTTGGGCACTGTCCATGCCCCGACAAATCCCTCAAGAATCTGGACTCCCGGGGGACAGGCCTCCCAATCCCAGAGTGAGGGTGGGGTGGGGCACTTGGAACTCAGAGCCACTGACAGCAAGCTCACTCAATTCCTCCCAATCTTTGGCTCCACCGCACCGCCGCAGCCCAAGCCTCCAGGTTTCAGAGTGAGGTTGGGGTGGGGGGAGCGGCTGGAGCCCAGAACCACGGGGCAGCAAACAGACTCAGCTCCACCCAGTTCCTTGCCCAGCCACATGGCATGCGCTCAGGTCTCCGGACCACAGAGTGAGGGGCAGAGGGGGGAGCACCGGGAGCTCAGAGCCAGGAGGGGCTCCGAGCTGCAGGGAGCCCGGTCCACAGTGAGCAAATTCAGTTCCTCCCAGTCTCTCGCCCAGTTGTACCGCCGCAGCTCAAGCCTCCAGGCTTCAGAGTGAGGGTGGGGTGAGGGGAGCAGCTGGAGCCCAGAACCGCCGGGCAGCGAACAGACTCAGCTCCACCCAGTTCCTTGCCCAGCCACACGGCATGCGCTCAAGTCTCCAGACCACAGAGAGAGGGCAGGGGGAGCACTGGGAGCCTGGAGCCAGCAAGGGCTCAGAGCTGCAGGGAGCCCAGTCGGCAGTGAGCAAATTCAGTTTCTCCCAGTCTCTGGCTTGGTTGTACTGCCACAGCTCAAGCCTTCAGGCTTCAGAGTGGTGGCGCAGTGGGGGGAGCGGCTGGAGCCCAGAACCGCCAGGCAGCGAACAGACTTTGTTCCCCCCAGTTCCCTGCCCGGCCACATGGCAGGCGCTCAGGTCTCCAGAGCACAGAGTGAGGGCGGGGGGAGTGCCTGGAGCCCAGAGCCAGCAGGGGCTCTGAGCTGTAGGGAGCCTGGTCGACAGCGAGCAAATTCAGTTCCTCCCAGTCTCTCGCCCAGTTGTACCATGGCAGCACAAACCTTCAGGCTTCAGAGTGGGGGTGGGTTGGAGGGAGCCGCTGGAGCCCAGAACCGCTGGGCAGCGAAAAACACATCAGCTCCACCCAGCTCCCTGCCTGGTCACACAGCAGGCACTCAGGTCTCCAGACCACAGAGCGAGGGCTGGGGGAGTGCCAGGAGCTCAGAGCAGCAGGGAGCTCAGAGCAGCTGGTAGCGAGTTCAACTCATTTATATGCCTGGTTGTATTGTTGCCCAAGGAGGGCTGCTGCACCTCACCTCGGGGAAGCACTGCCCTGGTGAGGGTCTCCCTCCGCTGACTATCCTCACCTCTCTCCTGTGCCCCAGAATCAGCGCTGACCAGCCGCAGCTCGGGGACTGTCCTCTCCCCTTTAGGAGTCACCCAAGAATCCAAACTCTTGGGGGTCAGGCTTTCAGACTTCAGAGAGAGTGGAAGGAAGTGCTGGGAGCTCAGAGTTGCCGGCAAAGGATATTTACAGATTTATACAGTTTTATCCCTGGCAGGAGAATGCCTAGGCATCCTAGTAAGGGAGGTAGGTCCAGTTTGTAGTAGGTCTTTCCCGTGAAGTGTAGTGGGAGGGCCTTTGATTTCTGCCCTTTCGTTTTGGGGGCCCTTAAGTCAATCAGGTGGGGGAGGGGGACTCCCGTCCACTTGGTGATGAGTTTTGTACCTTTTGTTTGCTTCCTTGTGGTCACAGCTCTCCTCAGCGGGGTTGATGTGCATTCTTCAACTTTCTCGCTTGGTGTTGCTCGAATCCATCAGGTTACTTGCTAAATTTTTGTCCCCTAATTCTCCTTCAGGACGGGAGCCTCGGTGGAAAGCTGGCTTTAGTCCGCCATCTTCCCATCATCCTGTAGGTGCCAATATTAATTACTTTTCAACACTGACGTTTTAGGGACTGTGACTCTTCTTGGGTTCTCTACTTAGGCCTTAATAGTACCATGGGTGGGCTAATATACATACGAGTTTTTACTTTTTCCTGTGACATTTCCCCCCTTTTCCGAAAGTTCTAAGTCCAATTAAGACAAGTCACTCGATGAGTTTTCTCAGGCTTCAGCCATGTGTTGACCAGCCAGTTCCCAGTATGTGGCTGGAGCAGGGCATGTTGATTGTCTTAAAAGTTACCTTTACTTTTCAAGTGGCAGTGGAGCCCTATTCAGCCAGCTGTGATGACTCCAGGTGAGGATTTTTTTCACCTTCATTGCTGTGCGTGTGGTCAGAATGATGGTGTAAAGTCCTTTCTACCTTGGTTTTCGGGGGACCAGCTTCTGTTTCCAGACCTAGACTTGGTCCCCTTGATCTTCCAGAGAGAAAAGATGTACAGACACAAAAGACTAAACAGAACACCGTTAATTACCCCAGTGGAGATTTTCCTTGTTACTCTTTCTAGGGTTTTTGTCTATTCAGTTCAGTCTTTTCCAGTTCTTTTAGGAGTTCCTGCTAAATTGCAGAGAATTGACAAAGGCCTCTTTGAACAACACCAGTGGCAAGGCCTGCATCCAGTTAAGGTTTGCTTCCTGGCAGAGTTTACCAATTTCTGCTCTTATGGTCCTGGTTATGCACTTTACCCTGTCTAAGATTTAAGGCCTATAAATTATTCAAAGCTTTAGCTTATTATTTGCACTAGTTCTGTTATGAAGGGTAGTCCACTGTCAAATTTAAAACAGAGTGGCAGCCTAAATCATGGGACGATTTCTCTAGGCAATATTTTTACTACTTTTTGAGTCCCTTTTATCCCAGTGGGGAAGGCTTTTACCTATTCCAAGTCTGATGGACCATCACCAGCCAGTACTTGTTCTCTGTAAACCTGGGCATTTCAGTAAAGTCTACCTGGAAGTCCTCGAAGGGCATTGCTCCATACAACTGGATTCCTGGGGGTACTGTTGGTCCTTGGCATACGTTGAACTGGCTGCAGGTGACACACTGTAGACTGACATTTTTGGCCAGGGCTGCCAGGTGGGAGATGTAGAAGTACTGGCCCAGCAACTTCATCAATCACTCCTTTCACCACGGTGGCTCCTAGAATCTGGGGGACTGCTACTCGTGTGTCTGGCATCTTTATCCATCCTCTCTCTGCTTCCTGGCTCCCTTCTGCTGCCAACCATTCCTTTTCCTCCCGGGAGTAGATAGGGGTGAGCTCCGGAACCCATGGGATGAGGGGAGCCACTCGCGACAACTGGTTCAGTTGGGATGCAGACCTTTTTGCCTTAATACCAACCCTAGTGTTCCCTTTAGTGATGGTGGAAGCATTTTCTTGATGTCCACAACAGTGCATCACTGCTATCTTCCAGAGTTTTCATACTGCCTCTAGTAACTGAAGTATCTCCTGCTGATACTTAATGTCCTTTTTTCCAGAATTTAATAGTCCCTTCTCCTTGTACAATGCCCTGCATACTTGGAGAGTCAGAAAAGCATTCAAATTTTTCCCTTGACTTAGTTTTAAGGCTTCAGTCAAGGCAATTAACTCAGCCTTCTGAGCCAATGTTTCTTGGGGTAGGGGCTCAGCCTCCATAGTCTCTGTTAAGGTAACCACTGCATACCAGCCTGCCGCTCACCTTGCACCATCACGTAACTGCTTCCATCTACTTACAAGTCCCAGTCTGCATCTGTCCAGGGCTGGTCACGCAAGTCAGGTCTGCTAGAGTACACATTATCTATAACTTCCATACAGTCATGCTTAGTCTGTCTTCCACTGACTGGAAAGAGCATGGCTGGGTTCAGAGTGTTGCATTAGAGAGCCAAAAATGTCCCTTAGTGTCCATTAAATTGACCACAGAGTGCGATACTTTTACTCTAAGATCCTGCCCAGAGTTAGCTTATCACCTTCTTGAACAAGAAAAGCAGTAGCAGCTAGAGCCCGTAAGCAGGGTGGCCATCCTTTTGCCACTCCATCCAACTGCTTAGAGAGGCAGGCTACAGGCTTTGGCCAGGACCCAATCAGCTGGGACCCCAGCCATTTTATCTCTCTCTGAGACATACAGAGTAAAGGGCTTGGCCAAGTTTGGCAGTCCCAATGCAGGTGCAGCTATCAGCTTCATCTTTAGCTGGGAGAAGGCATGTTGCTGTTTTCCTCCCCACTCCAAGGGTTCTCCCTCCTCTCCTTTAGTTGCCTCATACAAGGGCTTAGCTAAGATGGCAAAGTTGGGGATCAAAAGATGACAGAAGCCGACCGGGCCTAAGAATTCCTGAACCTGCTTTTGACTCTTGGAGGTGGGGAGGAGATTAATAACCTGCCTCTGTTCCATGCCTAGATTCTTTCCCCCTTGATGAATAGTAAATCCTAGATAACGTACTTGCTGCTGGTAGACCTGGGCCTTCCACTTAGACACTTTATAGCCACATACCTCTAGATGTCATAAAAGACAGTCCATGCCTAGGGCACAGCCCTCCTGGGTAGGGTGTCCTGAAAGGAGGTCATAGACATTTTGGAACAGCACACATTCTAATTCCTCAGTCAGGAATTTCTGGAGGTCACGAGCCAGAGCTTTTCCAAAAATCATGGGTGTTTTGAACCCCTGTGGCAACCTGGTCCATGTGTACTGTTTCTATGTCTGGTCTCTCCCACTGGAAAGCTAACAGCTTCTGGCTTCCCAGAGCCAGCCTTATACTGAAAAAGGCCTTTTTAAAGTTCAGACAAGTGGGCCACTTGGCTTCTGCTGGCAGCAGATTCAGCAGAGTAAAATGCAGTGTTTACAGTTACACCATTTACTGGGAAATTTTAGATAACATTTAATATTGCACAAGTTTTCCAGTGTAGCCATCAGTGACCTTTGTTGAGTCTTAAGGCTTCAGAGTAAATATAACTACTATATATAATTCTATAATCTTTGGCCAGTCTTTTAGTCCCATTCAATAGATCAATTTAGTAAAACAGTTACGTCTCATTTTATGAGTACAGAGAAGGTGGACCACAGCCTCTTTTTCCTCCTTTTAAACTATTTTTCTCTCTCCAATTTCTCTCTTTACTAAAGGCAAATTATAGTAGAACTAACTTATTTGCCAAAATAAACTGTACCTTCAATATACAGGGTCTGATTATTTGCATAAAGTGCAGTAAGAATATTTAATTATTAGCCATCTAGGCTCTTCTTTCCTTTAAAATTGGCTTTGCTGGAACCTTTTATAAGGAACCTCAGGCTGGACTTTTTGAAAGCCTTTCAGAGCCCAGGTTTCATCTGTGCCATTAGAAGCCTGTATGCATTGGGTAAATTCCTCTTCTCTTGAGGTCCCCAAGCACATTTCAATTCCCGGACCCATCAGCAAGTGACCTTTGTTATTTAACACAGATCAGGAAATGTTACTGATGGGTATCTGGCCAGTTTTCCAAAGGGCTTTTTTATTGGCCTTATAAAGTCAACCTGAATTCCTTAATGCAGTCTGGACACCTCTGGAAATGCTATTCCAGCCAAAGCCTTGGTAAAATAACCAGTGCCTTCATCATGTCCTAGAGAACAAAACAGCTTCTTATGGAACTTATGCAAATTACTGTATTGTCAGAAATTAAGAATACTTACAAATGGCTTTCAAATTCCAGAGAAATCAAGGAGAGAGAAAAATACATGTTTCAAACTCTGCTCATAAGTACATACATTGCTTGAAAAGCTACAAATAGCTCAAAAGACAGAAAATTATTTCTTGGCTTCTGGAAAACAGAACACAGAAAGAATCAACAATATTTCAAACAAAAAACCATTAAAAACTAGCCCAGTTCCACGTAACTGATTTCTGTTCTATTGAAATAGGTTAGCAATACTCATAGACATGTTATCTTTCCAATGAAAGTTCTAAAAATCTGCTTTTAGTTCGAAGGTATTCAATTTCCAAAGACATCAGTAATTTGAATTCAAGGGAATTCATCAGCCTCTCTTAATATTTCTTTTTCTTTTTAGGATAAACTTTGGACTCAGCCAGTTACATAAAAAATACCTTTTTTTTCAGATGAATTAAAATTATTACTGACAATATACATTAGGACAGACCAATGTCTTATACGTTAGGACAGACCGATGCTTTATAATATTAGAACATATATATAACCATAACCCACACGAAATTAATCACTATTTCATATGTGACAATGTTTCCTACATATTTTTAATAAATCAAATAAGTTTAATTTGTTTTCCCATGACTTTCAGTAGTCTCAGTATTTCAAGAAGACCAAATTTAAAGTTGTGTTTTTTTTGTTGCTGGCCTGGGCCAAGTTTGAACCCGCCAGTCTCAGTGCATGTGGCCAGCGTTGCAACCACTGCCCTATGGGCACCAAGCTCCAGATTTAGTTTTTATTTTGGAAGGTTTGTCAAATATCAAAGGCCTAAAACATTTGTTTAAAGAAAATTACAAGCCAAAAGATAGTCAACTGGATCACATGTAAATTCTTTCACAAATTCTTTTATGAGCTTCATTTAACCTGCACAGACCATCTGCAAACATTCTAAACTTTCTAACTTTGCCCTGCCTTTCACTTTCTTACACAACCATTCTGTTTCAGGATAAAATTTATCACACAAGATTCTTTCTTTACACAATGCCATTCTCCTTTCTGTCTAATTTCTCTTACTCTCAAAAACTCACTTTCCACAAAACAGGATCCCAGTTTACCATGAAGTCACCCATTCACTCAGCCAAACTGATAACTAGAAGGTTTAAAATGCAAGAATCTTATCCTTTGACAAAGATTCAGTTTCCCCAACAATTTAAACAACCAAATTATTACATTTTACAAATGAGAGACATTTATGAGACGTAACATTGATACTGGATTTTCCCACTCAGGGGTGGACAGGGAACCCCCATTTTTCAGGCTCAGGTGAGCTTAGACATCAGACTCCCATCTCCAGGCACAAACCCACTGAGCCCCAGCTGGTCATGAACAAAGCAGCCTTTGGAAGGCTCTACCCTGACTAAGGAGCACACACCCTAATCCCCTCCCCAGACAAATCTGCAGCAAAAACCTAATAACCTTGTCCAGGATGAGGCACTGCATTCATTCATTTGCTAGAACACCCCTTCAGTTTGTAAAAGTATTTTTCCATCTACCAAGTCCTGGCCAAAATATCTCTCAGGGCCAATTATTTACCCCTAGAAAAAGGACTAATGCAGGAAACCTCTGATCTGGGCCTCCTTCCCCCTTCAGAGGCTGTTCACCTTCGAGATGTGTTGCTTATATGGATAAAGCCTCATCCAGCACGAGGTTGGTTTACACTCTCTTCCCCAGATTTTCAAGGGCCATCCAGAGCTCACTGCACTGCCTGAACCACAACACTTTTCAAGGCACAACCCCTATGCCAATAGCTCTGGCACTCTCCACTCTCTCTTTGCATGCCCCTCAGGCCAACAAAATGCCATTTTATCACTGATCTGTGGCCCGTGGGCTCAATTCTAAAATTCCTGAGACCAAACACTCACTGAAGAAATCCCAGTAACAAAACTACAACAATATTCTTTCTAATGTCTTTTCATTTCCTCCCAAGTCCCACATGGCCACGTGGCCGCCACAAAAGACGAAAGTGGAAAACCTAGAATTCCAGTTTCTCTCAGAATAGCCAGGGGGCAAAGTTGGAGCAGGGAAGAAGGGCACACTCACACATTCGCTTCACCCATGAATGGGGGGGGGCACGAAACCCCACCTATTGTTACCCATCTCGGTCATTCTCAGAGCACTCACATGCACACAATTCCAACTCACTTCTTAACCTGGGCAGCCTCAGTTTCCCTCTCAAGCTGCTACTTAGCCATAGGAGGCAAACCAACACTCCCCTAGGCCCTGTGAAGGGAGGTCCAACTCCACCCTCGGAGTTCTCTCAGTCACATCACATCCACACACTCTCACACACCTCTCAACAGACCTGCCGGTGATCTGATGTCCAAGGAGTTGATCAGGCTCCTCTTCCACTAAAACTGTAGCGGGACCCCCAGATCAATCATACCTTGCCTTAGACATCTCCCTGTGTAGGTACCCATTCCTGCATGCCAGTTCCTCCTGGTGGTTGACTCCTTGAAGACCTGCTGATGGGGTCCTTTCTCAGCCCAGTCAACCAGTCAAGGTGTCCACACAGGGAGGCCAAACTGCCTCCCTGGCGCACTCAGTGGTTTATGTCTCCCAGGCCGATCAGGGGCCCCCACGTGGGTGTCCAAAGGATTGGCAGCAACTACCAGGTACTGTTCTCTCCAGGGGTGATCTTGCTTCCCAGTCAGGGACCCAAAAATGTTGCAGGAAGACAAGGCCCAACGGAGAGAAAGAGCACCCAAACACCACGTTTATAAGAGGAAGGGCTTTATTCACCAGCTGGGAGCTTACGGCATAGAAGAATTCCAAATGGCCACGCTCCCTGACTGCCTTGGTCTTTCCCTTTTTATTGACAGTCAAAAAGTTCCACCCCACAGGTACCCTTCTCATTGGCCAGTTTGAATCAAGTGGGCGATGCTATTCCTACCCTGACAGAACTACAGGATTTCACACAACTTGGACATTTCCAAGTTTCAGGAAGTTAAATTTACAAATTCCCAAGAGCTGAGTCACCGTGGAGAGGACCCTGCGTGTGTATCCTTGTGGTCTCCTTGAGAAGACCTGTTCTCCTAGACCTCACCCTTCTCGGCTATCCTCTCTCAACACAAAAGCGGTCTAGGCTAAGGGGATAATATATGCAATCACACGAGACCTGAAAAATCAAGGTGTAGTTGATGCTAGTAAGTCATAGATTACAATGAGGGATGTAGACAGAGGGAAATGGAAAGGTTTAAGTCCATTGAAAGTTGATTCAAATGCATTCTTTGACACCAAATTACCTGGGAAACTTCAGCAATATGAAACAATTTGGTTGTCCCAGTCATTTAGAATGCTAACTTCCACAGCAGACTAAGAGCAGTTGGACAGTCATTCCTATTGCTCAGATACTAAGCTATAATGAGAATGAAACAGTCTCAGTAGAGACGCAAACGGAGTAATACACAGGACAGATGTTGCAAACTAGCGTGGGGAAGGAGACAGAAAACTACAGCACAAGAGAGACATGGAAACAAAGCACGGGATCAGGAGGACTGACTGAGCTGATGGCTGCAGCCAGCCCCGAAGCAAAAAATCAGCTTTATTTTATAGTGTCTGAACAGGCTTGTTCAGGGGGATGTAACAGACAATATGGAGAAATAGCATAAACAAAAGACGTAATTTTGGTCTTATAGTACAATAGAAGAATGTAAATGACTCTAATAAAGGCAAATCATCTTGTTAATGGTTTCTACTCAACTTTGTTAACATGGGACAAGAAGTAAAAAGGTCAAGATCATGAGGATCTCAGCATTGCTGACAAAACAAAGGAAGAACTATGTGACTTAGTAGTTTCTACTCAACTTCATTAACATATTACAAGAAGTAGGAAGGCAAAGATCACAAGGGTTTCTGCATAGACAAGGAAAGAGCTAGGGGACTTCTGGCAGAGGGAGCAGAAAGAAAGGAATATGGATGTTTGGGGAACGGAGGAGAAGCATTTGGAGGCTCATTTTCCAAATATTCCCCAGGCTGTGAGGGCCCTGCCGTCTCACAGCCCGCTCTCCACAGATATTCTAGAAACTAGAAATTATAGTATAGATGGTAGTCCTTTAGCGTTTCCTGATTTTGTGTTTTCATGACACAAAAATTCTGTTTTATCAAGTAGAAGACCGAGTTGGAGAAAGAAACAAAAAACAGATCAACTATGCTGAGATGTTTAAATGACCTTAACAACAAGCTCCTAGGAAGTACCCTGTAGTGACAACCACTGTCTTGCAATTTCTTCTGTTATTTATAAACAGTATAATCCTAGAATATATATATGTATAAATTTAAATATGCAGAAATCTCTACTTTCTCCAGAATGTGTTGTGAAGTTAGCAATGTTGATGATTGCCCATTGTAGGTTGCAGAATGATGATAGGCCATCATTCTTACTTAGCTATAATCGGTTTTATGGTTACTCTGTTGTATAGTTCATATGGCAAAGCATTAAATATTTTTTTCTGTCATTTTATTTCTTTTTAAAATACTGAATTAAATTTTATCATACTCAAAATTTGACCACTTTCCACTATTATTGTAAATATATTTAAGTTTCTATGTATTTTATTTCTGTCAACCTTTGGGTCAACAAATGCCTTATTTGAATTGCCTCCTAAATGACATGACCTTACTCTTGGATTTTGTCCTTGAATTCTGGAATAACAAGATGTTTTCATTTTACCTTTGCTTAACCTATCTCAAGTAGGAGTACCAGTTTCTTCAGAGGGAAATAGTATTTTAGAGTCTATAATTTAGGAACTAGTAAACCAAATCCTATCCAAAAGTTAAATAAATAAAAACTTTATTTAACTTGTTTTTTTGCCTTTGTCCTTTAAACTTTCCTGACTAATACAAATTTATGTTTTGGAATCTTTTGTTTGATCAAATTGCAAGAGTAATTTGTAGAATATTACTTCATGGATAAAAAGGTGAATTAAGTTATGGAAACATGCTTGAATTTTTCATAATAATATGAGTCTAAAACTTACCTTGTTGTTGAAAAATAAGGAGTTGCAATTATCATTACTGGAAACTAAAATAAAATCTTGAGTACCTTAGCTAATTGAATGGCCTCTTGGTCAAGCAGACCCCACAAAAGCTGTAAAGCTGAATTGCCAGCCATGGGAAGAAGGGAAGTCAGATAGGCCTAGTTATGTCTCCTCACTTTGGGAGTTATTCCTTGTAGCAATATGACACCACACAAAAGAAATCTTACAGCCCACCTGCAAGTCATCAATTTACTTAACAGATCACTTGTGTGTCTTGTCTTTAACAGACAATCTTAAGTTAAACATCCCAAATCTTTAGACAAAGTTTTGTTTATTTAAACAATTACAAATCAAAGAATCTTTAATCCCATCTATAATCTGTAAGCTCCCTACTTCTGAGATATCCTGCTATTTTGGGCAAACCAATGTATGCCTTCCATGTGGGTCTGTGACTTTATGTGTAACTCCTGTTTCCCTAAAATGTTTAAGAATAACTGTAGCCCAACCATGGCAGGACCTCAATGCTTCTTGGGTATGGCTCTCTAGGTCATGATCACATTTGGCTAAGAATAAACCTTTACAAATTATTTTACAGAATTTGGGTTATTTTCCTTTGACATTACTATTTTTTACAATTTTAGACCAACAGGTGTTTGTAAAAGCTGACTTAGCATTAAATATAAGGAAAACAAGAAAGTTTCTTTTTCTTTCAGAAAGTATTACTTGAAAGCTAAAAAGTTCTTGGTAGCACCTTCAATTTTTAACTGGTAAATTATCTGTATAAAAGAATGCTCCAGGAGAAGAGATTATACCTGCTGAGTAAAAATGTCATGGAATAGGTCTGTGTAGTTATTCTTTTTGAACTTTCCATTAATGTTAAAACAGATAATAAAATACCAATATGGTATATTTCAAAATTCACTGAGCTAAGAGATCATCACGTTTTGTTAAGCCTTTACTAATTGTAGAAATATAATGTAGACAGATTCTTGTGAAATAATATTTGTGTCCTGTTATGAAACCAAATTATAAATGTGGACATGTGAACAAGTAATTATGTTCCCTTGTTGTGGAGAGGAATAATTTATCATGGAACTGATTATCCCTCTAGACATTCTCAGAGTAATTTCTAGGTAATAAAAATAGTACAAGAATATACAGAAGTGAAAATTAGCCTCAAATAAAGGCCTCCTAAGAAAAGCAGCTGTGAACTTTTCTAAGTGCATGCCCAGAAGTAATCAGTCTAATGGACAGTACAGCTAATGGACAGTAACCAGTTATGTTTTTGTAGAATAAATTTTTTTTTTCTAGGTTGGCACTGTAGATAGACATGTTTTATGCTCAGGGCCTGGAGAGAACAGGTTAAGATCAAATTCATGGATTTTTGCTTTGAGACAGTGCAGATGGCCACAGGATATTAATGTGAAACATTAAGATAAGGAAGAGAAAATCAGGGAGTGTTTAAAATTCAATTGTCATGAATTCAAGAATCTCGACTTCTACCCCCTTTCTAAAAAGCCATGTGATTTTTAATACCACCACATTTGCACCACATTTCTCTCAGCCCTAAGAGAGAAAGCCCACACAAGAAAGCCAGACCACTAATAATTCAAACTGTGCTTTTTACTGGGTAGACATTTTCATTTTCTTGCAATCTCTGAACACATATTGAGGAAAGTGTCTGTATTCTGGCCTAGCTATTTAGAAACCTGGCTGTGTTTTCTCAAAATGTCTTCTGGATTAAAATTTTCTAGCTATACTAGTTAAAAGACAAGATTCTTCCCTGTATCTTAACTCACTGTAACATTTCTATAAAATAAAATTGAGATGAATCCATTTCACTTGCTCCTCTATTACCAGTTGTAAAGAGTGTGCAATCAGAACAATCAAAGCGTTTTAGATGAGTGGGCAGAGAAAAGCTCAGCTTCAGCTTTTGCAGGTGCACTGACTTAATAGGTCTAGCAAGTTGTAGCTCCTTGTTAGTAGGAAACAGGCAAGGAGCAGACAGCCCAATTTAGAGTTATAGATGCACAATATGACATCAAAACTTTTACATCTGGTTTCCATCTCTGTGTCTTACTAGACAGTATTCTGCAAAACGTTGCTTACTCTTTGGGCCTGTTGCCTCACCTGTGAAACGTGCATGAAAATATTCCCACTTAAGATTTTGGTGACTTTTAAAGATTGAGCTGAGTGGTGGCACCTGTGGCTCAAAGGAGTAGGTTGCCAGCCCTATATGCTGGAGGTGGTGGGTTCAAACCCAGCCCCGGCCAGAAACTGCAAATAAATACATAAATAAAGATTGAGCTGAACCCAGTGAATAACAATTCACTTTCTAAAACTATTCCTTCATCTTTCTGCCTCCTTGTAGGATGCAGATCAAACATTCATCTCCTTACAAGATGTTTCTATGAGCAATAATAGGAATAATGATAGTAGTTATCATTCCTTTCATATTTATTCTGTGCCTGATGTAAGAATTTTGCATAGATTATCACATATAATCATCACAAACACTTTTTGTGAAAATTTTATTATTATCATCATTTTACACATAAAAGATGCTGAGACATGGGCCATATATGTAACATGTGTATGATTCCATAGGAGTAGTGGGAGAGTGGAGGCTTAGACCTCAAGAGTCTGAGTCCATGTCCCTGCTTACAGCCCTTTCAGTGTTCTATTCACACTGCAGGTGCCTATAGCAACTGCTCCAGAGTGTTTCATAGCACTTACTACATTTTAAAGGCTACCCTGCCTCCCTGTTCCTACCTCTAGATCATCAGCTCCTTGAGAGAAGGGGGAGTCTTTGCATAGTGCCCTACAGAGTATAGCACACACATGTAAAAGGCACATGATGTATTTAAAAAAAATGATAATGCGTATGAACATTTATTTACTTGGCTTATTCATTCTTGAGAAGATGGCTAACTAAAGCAAAAAATAAGTATTATCAACACCAAATAAAAAATATTCTACTCATTTATATAAAGCTTCCACATTAATTTTTACAGCAGATATTAACAAGGCATATGAGCTATAACTTATGTGTATTTTATAATTAAGGATAATGTGTTGAGAAGGATTAATAAACTTGCCCAAAGTCACCAAACTGAGCACAGATCGCAAATTCACCTCCTTCATTTCTTTATATTGTATGTGTTCTATATCGGAAAAGCAAAGGCCATTGTGAACAATGTACTAAAATGCCAAATAGAGTATCTGTGAGAAGGGACACGAAGAAAGGGGCTCAAGCGAGATGGGAGGGAAGACTGATCTGCTGAACAAGGAACTCAGGTGGCTCAGAGACATGGGAGGGGAAGCGTGTCATCAGCCCCCAGCAGTTCTCAGAAAAGGGAACAGAGGTAACCAGGGTGATCAATGACAAATAGAAAGGGCAATAATGCCTGTCATCACAGACAGACCAATGCAAGTCTTCCAACCAACTTAAAACAGAGGAAAAGGACATTTATATCTCTGCACTGCCCTTGTGCATCTCTTTCACCTCTTCTCATGCCTGAGAGGCTCTCACTTCCAATTCTCTTTGGAAGTGCTCTAAGCTTTCTCCTTGTCTTTAAATAAAATTTCCCTTTTACTCTCTATTCACACAGCCTGTGCCGTTCCACTTCTACTTTCTATTTCTACTGACTTTCGTTTTGATTCCTGCCGGGCCAAGCTTTTTGGTTGAACTTCCTTGCTCAGCAGAGTAATGGAACAAGGTCAACTGATTTCAGGGAACTGGAACGCCCCAACCCCCCAACAGTTTGTATTTATAATTAAGAAGTGATTAAAAGATATTTTCTCTGGAAAACAGAAAACTAATGCATGGGAAGGAGATTCTGCATTTAAAAATAGTCAACTCTCAGAATTCCTAAAACAGAAGTGAGGAATTCTTACCTTGCCAGGTCTGATAGTGTTTTATTAATGAGGTGCCTTAGGTTAAACTAATCAAATTTATGTATCTTAATATTCAAAGTTCTCAAATTGCCTGCAAGTAATTTAACACATTTGATCCAAACGGCTGCAAGCAGTGCCAGCACTTGCTTGTAAATTTGCATAATCGTGAATATAATGTAATATAGAGCAAATCCAAACCTCGACTTTTTCCATTTTAACCTTCCTTATGAATGTCAAGCAGATGGTCTGATTTAAGAAGTGTCAACCATGACTTTTTTTTTTTGAGACAGAGCCTCAAACTATCACCCTAGGTAGAGTGCCACGGGGTCACAGCTCACAGCAACCTCCAACTCCTGGACTCAAGCGATTCTTTTGCCTCAGCCTCCCAAGTAGCTGGGACTACAGGCACCCGCCACAAAGCCCGGGTTATTTTTTGGTTGTAGTTGTCATTGTTATTTGGCAGGCCCGACCTGGATTCAAACCCGCCAGCTCTGGTGTATGTGGCAGGCGCCTTAGCCGCTTGAGCTACAGACGCTGAGCCAACAATGACTCTTCACGTATGAGTTAACAATACCCTAAAGAACGTAATAGTAACTGCTACTGCAAAGCACAGAACAGAGAAAAAAATCAGTAATACTGAAGAACATGGGATACAGAGAAGAAACAGAAAACAGAAAAAGAAAAACTTTATGATTTCAGATTAGCTGATTCATAGTGGTCTTGCAGAGTCTTTCATTTATTAAATTTAAAACCCAATTAAGAAAATCTTCCTTCAAGGTAGTTGTCACAGTGACTTCTGTACCTAACTCTTACTTTTGAGGCAGTTTCTAACCTTCTGAGTCAAGATTAGCTATTTAAACAGATTCCCACAGTCTTGCTACATTAAAGAGAAAGAAATCCAAATTTACAAAAATTAAGGGGACTAGAATATGGGGAGTGGAGGATGAGAGAGGAGAAAATTATTCCAAGAGAGAAACAGAAATCTTATACACAAAACTTTCCTTGAGTCTTTGACTAAAATTCTGCAAGACTGGTCAAAGCACAGATGCTGGAGAAAAAAACAGGGGTGGGGGAACATTAAATTTAAAAATTTCTAGAGTTCACACAGAGGAAACAATTAATTTAGTTTATAGCAGCCAATATGTAAAGACTTTGTTAATAGCCGCTTGTGTCCTGAACAGAGACCAAAAGAAGGTTACACCTTAATAGTGAGATTGAAGTACCCTAAGGTAAAAGGAATCTACCCTTGTCCTAAAAACTTTTGAATCAAACCTCAAATGACTGCTAGAACACAGACCAAAACTCTTAAATAATATAACCAAGTATAATACTAAAAATATGGAATTAAAAATATCTGGCATTCAACAAAATTATAATGCATATTCATGAGAAAAACTAGTCAGCGGAAGCAGACAGAAATAACAGAGATGAGGAAATTAACAAGTAACTTCTTTCAAACAGATAAAAATATATTCAAGGATTTTAAGAAAATCTTAAATGTATTGAGAAGAGAAATAAAATGTATAAAAAGAACAGATGAAATATTTAATTTGAAAAAAATAGAGTACCTAAAATAAAAAATTTAATGGACTGAATAATACATTTGTTACCAAAAAAGAAAAGAACGGTGAACTTGAAGACAAAACAATCCAAGTTAATAAACTGAAAGAATAGGAAAAGAATATATGGAAAATTAAGACGGAAGACTATATCAAATTTTCTAGTACATCAGCAATTTTGAGTGACAAAAAGAAAAATGAGGTATAGCAAAAAATGTCTAAGAAAAAGTCACAATATTTTTTAAAATGGTAGAACTATACATGCACACATCCACCATTTTAAATAACATGTGAGTAGAATAAACTCCCAAAAAGTTATAAAACAACTCACATTATATCAATAATGTTAAAAAAAAAATACTAATGAAGAGTAAAACCTTAAAAGCATCTCGATTTGGGGGAAGAAAAAAAGACATATTATGTAGAGAGGAACAAAGATGTGAATTTCCATGTATTTCTTTTCAAAAACTCTGTAAGCTAGAAGACAAACACAGATTTAAAGTGCTAGTTGAAAGGGAAACTGGCCAAACTAGAATTTCTTACCCATGAAATCACATCCAAAGTGAAGAAAACTGGGTTATGTTCCAGCTCCATCCATGTAAACATGAAAGAGGTAAAGTCTCCATCTTTCTTTAAGGCTGCATAATATTCCATGGTGTACATAAGCCACAATTTATTAATCCATTCGTGGATCGATGGGCACTTGGGCTTTTTCCATGATTTAGCAATTATGAATAGGGCTGCAATAAATATTCTGATACAAATATCTTTGTTACGGTGTGATTTTTGGTCTTCTGGGTATATGCCCAGCAGGGGGATTACAGGATTGAATGGCAGATCTATTTTTAGATCTCTAAGTGTTCTCCATATCTCTTTCCAAAAGGAATGTATTAATTTGCATTCCCACCAGCAGTGCAAAAGTGTTCCCTTTTCTCCACATCCACGCCAACATCTCTGGTCTTGTGATGAAAATGTGTCAAACGATCTATGAACCAAGTGTATGGTGCCCCATGATCATACTAATTTACACAGCTATGGTTTAATAAAAATAAATAAAAAAAAAAACAGAAATAAAAAAAAACAAAGTGAAGAAAAAAAGATTTTTTTCAGACATGAGTTATTGTTGACAGACTTGCTGAATGAAAGATGTTAAAAGTAGCTCTACAGAAAGAAGAACATTGGTGCCAGATAGGAAAGGATCTGTGAAAGAATGAAGAATTGGAAATTGCAAATATGTAATATAAAGATAAAATTTATTTCTAAACTTTTTATTTTTTTTAAATAACATTTTTTTTTAGTTTCTTCCCAGAAGTATGGTTGACAAAAAGTGTATATATTCAAGTTATATGATTTGATGTATGTGTGTGTGTGTGTGTGTATGGTGTGAACATGTAACAGCTTTCTTAGCAAATTTCATGTATGCAATACGGTGTTAACTGTGGTCTTGTGGTTTTACATTAGTCAGTGGTTCTCAACCTTCCTAATGCCGTGACCCTTTAATAAAGTTCCGCATGTTGTGGTGACCCTCAACATAAAATTATTTTCATTGATACAGTAATGTTGGGGGTTCATTGGGGCTCACCACAACATGAGGAACTGTATTAAAGGGTTGCAGCATTAGAAAGGTTGAGAATCACTGCATTAGATCTTCATAACTTCTTCATTTTGCATAACTAAAACTTTGTACCCTTTGATCACTGTCTCTTCATCTGCCCTTTCTCCTGGTCTGTGGTAATCACCATTTTAATCTCTGAATCTATGGATGCGATTATTTTAAATTCCATGTGTGAGATCACACAATAGCTTACTTTACTCAGCACAGTGTCTTCCACCTCTGAAGACTTATCATGGTGTGTTCCACAAGGATTTGTTGTCACAAATGGCAGGATTTCTTTCTTATTTTAAGGCTTAATAATATTACTCTACTGTATTTTTGGTCGATGTATGTGTGTGTGTGAGAGAGAGAAAAAGAGAGATGGGGTATAATATATATGTGTCACATTATCTTTATTTATAGTGTGCTGAGCATTTAAGTTTGTTCCATATAATAGCTATTACGAAGAATGTTAAAATGAAGATGGGAGTATAGCTATCTATTCAATATTCTGCTGTTATTTCCTCTGGAAATACACCCCAAAGTGGGATTACTGGGTCATCAGGTCTATTTTGAATTTTCTGAGGAAACTTTATTTTGTTTTGCATAGTGGCGGCATCATTTTGCAATATCAAAGCACTGTACAAGGGTTCCATCTCCATAATCTCATCAATATTTATGGAATATCTTTCTGATAGTAGACATTCTAACAAGTTTTCAGTGTTAACTTATTGGGCTTTGGTATGCATTTCCCTGGGGATAAGTGATGTTGAACACATTTTCATATGACTGTTGCCATTTTTATGTCTTCTTTAGAAATGGTTCCTTCAGACCTTTGTCCACTTTTAATGAGGTTATTATTCCTTCTTTATTTATATATATTGCCATTTAGTTATATAAGTTTTTAAAAACATATTTGGGTATTAATACCTTATCAGATATATGGTTTGCTGATATTTTTCTTATTCTATAGGTTGCCTTTTCATTGTCTGGATTTTTTTTTTGTTATTGTTGTTGTGCAAATACTTTTTACTTTGATTCAAGCAAATGTGCTCTGTTTTTCCCTTTGTTGCCTATGCTTTCATTGTCACAGAATCAGAAACAAGAGCAAAGACATGAACTCCAGTATCAATAATTTGACATAATTAGTATTTATTAAACGCTCCACTTAACAATAGCACACTGTTTTTTTTTGTTTGTTTGTTTTTATAAGCACATACAATATGCAAAAGTAATGATCACATTTTGGGCCATGAAATATACTAAATACATTTAAAATAATTGATATTATTATTAGTATATTTTCTGACCACAGTGAATTTAAAGTATTAACTCATAAAGAAAAGAAAATTCCACAACAGGCAATGAAACCACACATTTTTAAGTGACTCATTTACTGAAAAGAACTTACAAGAGATATAAAAAATAATATGAGCTCAAATAAGTGAAAATACAAAAAAAAAAAACCCCACTAAAATTGATTAAACACAGCTCAGGAAGTTTTCTGTGGGATATTTATGGCTTTCTAAATATTACAGCACTGAACATTTCTATTAGAAGAAAATAAGGTCCAAAATCAATGATTTAAGTCTTGACCTTATGAAGCTGGCTAAATCAAAAAATAGAAGGAAATTGCTGTAGATTACGTTGTGTGTCTCCAAATTTCATGCATTAAAGTCCAAGCACCCAGAGTGACTGTATTCAAAGACAGTGCCTTTAGGTCGTGACTGGGTTAAATGAGATCTTACGGGTGTGGTCCTAATTTCATAAGATTAGTGCCCTTATCAAAAGAGGAAGACAGAGAAGTTGATATTTTTCCTCCTGGATACAGATTGAGGAGAGGCCATGGGAGGACTCAGTGAGAATGTGGCCACCTGCAAACCGAGTCCTCACCCCATATCAATCAAGCTGAGATCCATGACCTCACATGTGCAGCCTCCAGAACTATGAGGAAATAAATTCATGTTGTTTGAGATAACTAGTCTATGATATTTCACTATGCCAGCCTGAGCTAAAACAGAAATAATAAAAAATAAGAGAGGAAAGCAGTGATGTAGAAAATGGGCAAAAGTATAGAGAAAAAATTAATAAAATTAAAATCACATTATTTAAAATATGTATAAATTAATAGGTAGACTTATTAACAAATAAGGGGAAAGTCTGAAATTATAAATCAGCAGGAATGAAAAACGAGCATCACTAGGAAACCTAAAGAAGAGCCATCACTAGAAAACATGTAGTTCTAATAGACCACTAATGATAAATTTGTAAAATATTTACAAAAATTCCATAACAAACTTAGGAGACTTGGTAAACAGAGTTTGCATTGTACATGGACGAGGGGCAAGACCACTGAAAAAAGCCCAATCCAAAACCCAGGTACAGATAACCTGGTCAGGATTGAATCTGGAGCAACACAGCAGATAACCTCCTTACCCACTAAAAAAGTCTAGCAAGCAAGAACGTTCTATTTCTGGACAAGAGTCAAATGAAATTTTGCCACTTGAGGAAGACTTAGAGAGTTCCTCCAGGATTCAGTCATAAAGGGAAAACTGAAAGTTCAGAGGTAAGTTAAAACACCGAGAGAAAACCTCTATGCTGCAAACCTCACCTTAATGCAAGGATAGAACATTATAGCAGGAACATAACACTTTAGTGATCATAGCAGCAAATAAATACAGCTCCCCCTCCCCAACCAACCCCAACTACAGGCAGTGTGGCTCAGGAGACGTCTTCCATCTGGGGAAAGGCAAGAACAAAGGTCAGAGCACCTTGTTTTGCAACTGGGTTGTAGCTCAGCTACAGTGAAACAGAGTACCCCAGCAAACTCCTGAGGCCCTTGAATCAAGCCCTCAGTTCTTGAAAGGCAGTTCTGGACCCACCCTGGACCAGAAAAAATATATATTTCCCAGAAGGTAAGGACCCAGTCCTGGCAGGATTCACTACCTGCTGACCTGAGAGCCCTTAGACTTTGAAAAAACACCAGAGGAAGCCAAGCGACAGTCATCACAGGCTTTGGATAAGACTGATCTGGCTTAATGTATGGTCTGGTGTTGGTGCCCATGACGAACTGCCTATGTCATTCATCCCTCAACTCCAGCAACCCAACACAGAGAGTGGGAAGAGAGTGAGAGACTTTGCCTCATCATCCAGGGAATTCTCCTGTATCTTACCCGAGTCCACCAAGGCAGTGCTGCCAGGAGTCCACTGGAGTCAAGTCCTCCTGGGCTTGGGTACCCCAGTTCTGACATGGCTGCAGTGACCAAAGGCTTAGACCCAAAATTCAATTCCCTTTGAAAAGCAGTAGAGTCTTCTTAGGATTAAAATATATATCCAACTCTTCAACACCCAGATATCAATGAACATCTGCAAGCATTAAGAACACCCAAGAAAACTTCACCTCACCAAACAAGCTAAATAAAGTGGCAGTGACCAATCCCTGATCAGTGGAGATACGTGACCTTTCATAAAAGAATTTAAAATAGCTGTCCTCTAGAAGCTCAGTGAACTTCAAGACAATACAGAGAAAAAATCAGAAGCCTATCAGAGAAGTTTAACAAAGAGTTTGAAATAATGAAACCCATCAAGCAGAAATTCTGGAACTTAAGAATTAAATTGACAAACTAAGAATGCATCAGATTCTCTCAACAGCAGAGTTGACCAAGCAAGAGGAATGAATTAGTGAACTTGAAGATAAATTATTTGAAAACAGAGAGAAAAATGGTGGGAAAAAGAATAGAAAAGAATGAAGCATGCCTACAAGATCCAGAAAGTGCTTCAAAAGGGCAAATCTGAGAATTATTGGCCTTAAAGCAAGTAGAGAAAGAGATTGGGGTAGATAATTTATTCAAAGGAATAATTAAAAAAAACTTTCAAACCTAGAAAAACGTATTAATATTTAGGTACAAAAAGCTCATGAAGCACTAACCAGATTTAACCCAAAAAGATAACCTAAAGGTATTTAATAATCAAGCATCCAAAGGTCACAGATAAAAAAATAATCCTAAGGGAAGCAAGAAAATAGAAGGAAAAAAGTAACATGTAAAGAAACTCTGATATTCCTGGCAGCAGACTTCTCAGTGGAAAACTTATAAGCCAGGAGAGTGTGGCATGACATATTTCAAGAGTTGAAGGAAAAAAACATCAATGCTAGAATATTCTATCCTGCAAAACTATCCTTCAAACATAAAGTAGGTATGAAGAGTCCCCAATAAAAAAATAAATAAATAGATAAAAGAAAACTGAGGGATTTCATCAACACCAGACGGTGCTGCAGGAAATGCAACTCTTTTTAGTTCTTTAGTCTGAAAGAAAAGGGCATTAATGAACAACAAGAAATCTTCTGACTTTATACAATTAACTAGTCACAGTAAGCAAACAAATACAGACTGCACCATTGCTTTGATTGTGGCACATAAACCACTTATATTTTCAGTAGAAATATACCTAACGGTCAGATCTGTAAAAAATAACTACAAAAACTTTTTGAAAGATAGATTATATAAAGAGCAATAAACAGAAACAACACAAAGTTAAAAAGTGTGGGGGAGGAAGTGTAGTTAGAGGGTAGACATTCCGTCACATTTCTCTTTGCTTATTCATTTACTTGTTAACTAGAGTCGTCACATGTTTAAAATAATTGTTTATGAAATGCTTTTTGAAAACCTCAGGGTAACCTTAAATCAAAAAACCTACAACAGATACACAAAAATAAAAAGCAAGAAATTAGAAAACACTATCGGAGAAAATCACTTTTAGCAAAGAAAGACAGGAAGGAAGGAAGCAGAAAAAAGAGAAGACCACAAACAATGAGGGATCACATAATACAAGGCAAAAGTCAGGCTGTATCTGCCAATAATAGCCTTAAATGTGAACGGACTAAACTCTTCAATCAAAAGACATAGCATGGCTGAACTAACAACAACAACAACAAAAAGAGTCAACCATGTGTTATCTGGAAGAGACACATTTCACCTCTCTATACATACACATAGACTGAAAATAGAGGGAAAAAATATTCCATGCAAATGGAAACAAATAGCAGTAGTTATCCCTCTACCAGATGAAACTTGATCTTAGCCAAGCCGAGAAGTAATGTGATGAAACAGATTTGAAGGAAAACTATAAAAATAAACAAAGAAGGTTATTATATAATGACAAAGGGGTCAATTCATTAAGAGGATATAACAGTCCCAAATATATATATATATGCACCCTACCTTGGAGCCCCAGATATGTAAAACAAGTGAATGCATTATCACAGTGAAAGAGGTCTCCTCGTCATTGGAGACCTCAACACTCCACTTTCCGCACTAGAAAGATTGGACAGAAATCGACAAAGAAACATAGAACTTTACCTGCAGTTCAGACTGAATGGACCTATAGATATTTATAGAACATTTCATGCATCAGGCACAGAATACATATTGTTATCCTCAGCTCATAGATCATTCTCAAAGATATTGGGCCATGGAAAAAGTCTTCAAAAATTCAAAAAAAATTGAATTGATGCCAAGTATTTTCCCTGACCACAACGGAATAAAACTGGGTATCAGTAATAAGAGGAACACTGGAAAAGATACAAACACATAAAAATTGATCGAGATGCTCCTGAATTACCAGTGAGTCAATGAAGAGATGAGAGAGGGAATTTAAAAATTTTCTCAAAACAAATGAAAAGAAAAATACAACACATCAAAACCTATGGACAGAGCAAAAACAATAATAAATGAAAGTTTATAGTAATAAATGCCTGCATCAAAAAAGTGTAAAACTTAAAAAAAAAAAACAAAAGCCAACCTAACAATGCATCTCCAAGAACTAAAAAAAGAAAGACAAGCCAAGCCCCTAATTAGATAAAGATCAGAACAGAAATAAATCAAGCTGAAACAAGAAAATACAAAACAACAAAGCAAAAAGTTGATTTCTTGAAAAAGTAAACAAAATTTATACATATTTAACCAGTCTAAGAAAAGTGAGGCGACTCAGATAAATAAAATCAGAGATGAAAAACTGGATATTACAACTGATGTTGCAGAAACAAAGTCCCTTCCTGCCTTCCCGCCTTGCTCACATCTACCTTGAGCATACGTCAATATCTCCATGAATTTGTTAGAAGTAAAAATATGCTTAATTTCCACCTTATACTAAGTGTTGAGTACCCACAATCCAAAAATTTAAAATCCAAAATTCTCCAAATTTTAAAACTTTTTGAGTGAGTGTTGACACAACACCACAAGTGGAAAATTCCACACCTGACCTCATGTGACAGGTCAAAGTCAAAATGCAGTCAAAGCTGTTTTATGCTCAAAATTATTGCATTTATATAAATTTACCTCAGACTATGTGCATAATGTGTATACACACCATAAATAAATGTTTTATTTAAACTTGGGTCCCAGCCAGGCGTGGTGACACACATCAGTCATCCTAGCACTTTGCGAGACAGAGGTGGGCACATTGCCTGAGCTCAGGAGTTCGATACAAGCCTGAGGAAGTGTAAGACCCCATCTCCAAAAATTAGCTGGGTGTTGTGGCAAATGACTTTAATCCCATCTACCTGGGAGGCTGAGGCAAGAGTTTGAGGTTGCTGTGAGCTATGATGCCACAGCACCTCACCCAGGGGGACAAAGTGAGACTGTCTCTAAATAAATATATAAGTAAATAAATAAATTTGGGTCCCATCCCCAAGTTATTTCATTACTTTATGCAAATAATCCAAAAATGAGAAAGAAAATCTGAAATCTAAAACCCTTCTGGGCCCAAGCATTTCAGGTAAGAGATAATCTGTATAATGGTTCAGTGCATTATAATCTGCATTCAGTGGTTTTCCCTTAAACATGTCTTCTATTTGGTTATCAACATGTTCTTTCCACAATTATACCTGTAACATTCTTTTGCTTAAACATTCTCAATGTAACCCTAGTGGTTAAGGGATATTTCAAATCTTAGTTTATCACCAACTGGAATTGCCATTTTCAAAATAGTCAAATATTTTCTTTCTTCTCTGAACTTTAAAACATTCTGGTTCCCATGTCTCTGTGAAGCATTTGAATAAGAATGGATTGAAATTCTATGTCTTACCACCCTGGTGCTATACGTGTATCATGTTTTGCTCTCTGTTCCATTAAAGAATATCTAGTTATCGAGTATCTTTTTCTTATATTTTGACTGGATGTTTGGAAGTATGTTATAATCAAGGGATACATTATCTAGATGGAGAGAAGGTGCTTGCTTATACAAAACAGAATCAAAGCTAAGAAGCAATATCCTAATTAGGACTCAGTTCTTATTTCTACTGCTTGTTCAGTTGCTCAAGAAACTGTAGTGATCTGGTACCCTGGTGAGGAGCATCGCAGGAGAGGTGAGATGTAGTGAAACCTTGAAAGCTAAGTAAACTCCAAGAGCACAGCATTTATAACCCAATGTTATATTCAGCGAGTTTTTGTCACTTTGTTTATAAAGAAGATAATACTTACCAGCCCTTTAATTTCTGCAACATAGCCTTGCTAGAGTGTTTAACAAGACATCTGGTAATTTATATACAAAGTGTTCTTAAAACATCTGCTTACACAGATGTTGTTTTTGGATATTTCTAATATGACAAGCAAAAAGGAACAACAATTGTGAGAAAACAAATGGTGATAAAGGCATTTAAGCTGAAGTATTTCCTTCCTCAATTTCTTTTTTCCTCTCTGCCTTTTCTCATTTTTCCTCTTTCTCTCTCATCACTCTTGCTGTAATTTCTCCTTCTTTCCCTCCTCATTGCAAACTACTCTGTGTCAGACTCTAAGTGGTTCCTACCTTTGAAAAGACCACAGAATCCGAACTAGGAAAGCAAGCCAGGTGAACACACACGAGCATAATAGCAGGTAAGTGGAGGAGGATTCACTTTTCCTAGGAGAGAAGATGGAAAATAGCAAGTAGGGGAGGCGGAGCATGATGGCGGACAGGACAGACATGTAGCCCACCTCTCCCAAGCCACCAGGTGAGAGGAAAGGCGGTCTGGACCTTCCTTGTGTGGGGATTATTGAAGTGGACAGACAGCTGGAGACGCCCAGTGAACTGGCGGTTTGCTATATATAAGGGGTAATTTAAAATCACAGACTCTGTTGTAGAGAATCTTCCCTGCTCGGCCGTGCCGGCCAGCAGGCCCCTCCCCCACGGAGGTCAGCAGCTTATAAATGCTGACAAAATCCAATTGACAACTAATTAATCCTGAACTGAGGGAGGCATCCAAAAGGCGAGCCACTCAAAACCACAGGGAGCTGGGCAAACTGTTGGACAATTGAAAGGAAGGGATCCTGCCTGGGAAACAGACATTTTGAACTACCCAAAAGGGCGGGCACCTTTCCCCCAGGTGTTGGAGGGGGCTGGCGGTTCAGGCTGCACAGCGAACTGGCAGACGCCCATCCAAAACTCTGAACTATAAAACTCAGAATAAATCCCCTGAGTGCTCCAACCACAGGAACGGCTTGAAGCCTAGGACCCGGCTTTGGCTTCTGGAGCCGTGAAGCTACTGAAGCCACGGCGGGCTTTGGCTGCTGAAGCCCCGGGAACCAGCTACAGGAGATACCGTGCGAACTCAACACCACTCCCCTTATGGCCGATTGCAGACGCCAGTTTGTGGGGGAACCTGGGAACAGAGTGGAGGGACTTAGGAAGCGTGGACACCTGCACTGAGTGGGAAGGTCGGTCGCAAGTGCTGTCCGGAAAAGAACAGCCGAGGTTGCACAATTCTTAGGTGACAAACTTTTACAGAAACTCCAAAATGGCGATCGGCCATGGAAGGTGGTTACCATGGTAACGGTATAAATTGTAAACCAGGTATAAGAATCGAAACCACTCACAGCGCCACCTGGTGTCCAGAAAGTATATTGCAGTATGAACATATTCCTACAAAAGTTGATCCCTACAGCAGACATATAGATATTTATAGGTATATTTCTACCACAAGAATATTTTTGCAGTTAGTGCCTTTGTTTTTTGTTTTGTTTTGTTTTGGTTTGGTTTTCGTGGGTTTTTTTTTTTTGCTGTTGTTTTCTTTTTGTCTCATTTTTCTTCACCATTTTCTTAGAGGAGATTTTGATAATTTTTTATTATTACATTTTATATAGATTTTTTTATTTCTATGTCTTCTAATTTTAATTTCTTCTTTCTTCTCACTTAACATTCCTTCTAACACCACTTTTTTCTCTCTTTTTTCCCCCTTCTTTCAATTATTTTACGATTATCACTATTTTTATTGCAGTTGTTCTTATATTGCTGTTGTCGTGGCTATTGCTTGTATGTTTATGTGTTTCCGTCTGTCTCTGTATCTATGGGCCCATGTGCCTGGTAACCTTTGTATCTGTTTATTTTTTCATTTGGTCTCAGTGAGCTTAGTGTTATGACCTGCAACCCTGAGCTCCTAACACCCCCCTCCACTCTCACTCCGTGATCTGGAGACCTGCCCCCTCAGGAGTCCAGATTCTTGGGTGAACTCTCAAGAGGTGTAGACAGGACCTGGACTGCAGCTGGCCAGTGCTGACTCTGTAGCAAAGGAGCGAGAAGACAATGGTCAGCTGAGAGGGAATTACACTGGAGCGGTGGTGCCCCGAGAGCAACAGCCATCTTCAGCAATAACAAGGCCCACCCCCAGATATCCCATAGCCTCTCCTCCTGTCTTCCTGGGCAACCAGATGAGGCCGAGCATCTTCTCAGATGGCAACCACCATGGAACAGACCTGGGACTGAAACACAGGCCCCGTGAGTAAAGGGTTTTCCTGAGATGGTACCGACCTGGGTGGAACACGGGGACTAGAAAACACACCCGCAGAGCCGGGAAACTCCTAGGGTGGGGCTGATCCAGAGAACCGCTCTATTGAGCCTAAGACGCACCTGGCCCTTAGGGGATGACCAGCCTATAGACAAAGGAGGCCAAGAGGCTACAGCCAACAACTGATCGTGCTGTGAATACAAACCCGCAGGACTAAAGACAGGGCCTGAGACACAGGTTCTGGGAACTCAAATCAGCCTCTCCTCTGCAGAGTAATCTGGCAAGGTCAGAAACAAACTCCCAGAGGGTTGTCCCCTTCACCCATTAACATAAACTAAGGGTGGGGCTGGAACTGAGTGAACATCTCCAGCCTCCATCAAGGGCCTGATGTTGACAGGCCACACCACTCCCCACTGGATAAAGACAGAGAATAGTGGCCTAGTCAAGCAGACACAGACTACCCTGTGACTTAGGCAGGTGCAAACCCCTGGAGTATCTGCTTACTGCAGACAACTGACTGGGTCACAGCCCTGTGGGGCTAGTAGCGACTGGGTGTGACAGAGCTGCAAGGTGGGGAAGGAGGCATCAATCTTCCCAGACTGATCTATTTACTGGTGGCTCTTCCTGACTCCACGCAGCACTGGAGCAAGCCATTTTAGAGCAGTCACCAGACCCCTGTGATCCAGTTCCCAGGGACCTCTTGAACTCTCCCACCCGAGGCAGCTGCTGACTGAGACAATTGACTTGGACCTTTTGAACTGAGTCACTCACCTGGGGACTATCCAGGCGGTGCCCTGGGTGTGTGGTTGTAGGAAGGTTTGATTTTTCTTTTCCATTTGTTGCCTGTGGTGGGTGGGGTGACTTAATTGCTGGTATTTCTCCACAGCTGAGACTTCAACCCAGAGTAACTGTTTCACTAGGGTCACATAGAAACCAGCTGAAAACAAATCAGAACCACTTAGCCCCTCTAAACCAAACAGAGCCCCAGTTTCTCAGGCCACAGCACTGTACAGGTCCTCGACAAAACACCAGAGGAAAATCAAAAGGAGTAAAACAATCATGGGGCGGAATCAGCGGAAAAACTCTGGTAACATGAATAACCAGAATAGATCAACCCCCCCAAGGAAAGATACGGCAGATGTAATTGAAGATCCCATTCACAAACAACTGGCTGAGATGTCAGAAATAGAATTCAGAATTTGGATGGCAAACAAGATTAACAAAATGGAATTAGGAATTCGTGGAGAAATTCAAAAGCTGTCTCAAGAATTTAACGAATTTAAAGACAAAAGCATGAAAGACTTAGACACACTGAAACAAGAATTTGCAGCCCTCAAAGATATGAAAAATACAGTAGAATCCCTTAGCAACAGAAGGACCAAGCAGAAGAAAGGATCTCCGACATCACAGATAAAGCCTTTGAATGCTCCCAAACTCTCAAAGAGGAAGAGAAATGGAGAGCAAAAATGGATCACTCACTCAGAGAGCTCTGGGATAACTTGAAGAAGGCAAATATCCGTCTCATAGGAATTCCTGAAACAGATGAAGTGGCCTCACTGGGCGCAGAGGCCCTTCTGCATGAAATTATGAAAGAGAATTTTCCAGACATGCCTAGAGATTCTGAAATTCAGATAGCAGATAGCTTCAGAACCCCAGCATGACTCAACCCCAATAAGACATCCCCCAGGCATATCATAATTAACTTCACTAAAGTTAATATGAAGGAGAAAATTCTCAAAGCGGCCAGGCGAAAGAAATCTATTACCTTCAAAGGGAAGAACATTAGAGTGACTGCAGATCTCTCTGCTGAAACTTTTCAAGCCAGAAGAGGGTGGTTATCAACGTTTAATCTCCTCAAGCAAAATAACTTTCAACCCCGGATCTTGTACCCAGCTAAACTGACTTTCATTTACGAGGGAGAAATTAAATACTTTAATGACATATACATGCTAAAGAAATTTGCCATAACCAAACCAGCTCTTCAGGATATTCTCAGACCTATCCTCCATAATAACCAACCCAATCCTCTACTACAAAAGTAAACTCACTCAGAAACTTCTGATCAAACTCCAACTTCCACAATGGCAAAAGGATTAAAAATGCCCACTGGACTTTCAAAAAACTCAATACCCCAAATTTCACCAAACTTATCAATACTCTCCATTAATGTGAACGGCTTAAAATGCCCTCTAAAGAGACATAGGTTAGCTGACTAGATACAAAAACTCAGGCCAGACATTTGTTGCGTACAAGAGTCACATCTTAACTTAAAAGACAAATACAGACTCAGGGTGAAAGGATGGTCATCCATATTTCAGGCAAATGGTAACCAGAAAAAAGCAGGAGTTGCAATTTTATTTGCGGACACAATAGGCTTTAAACCAACAAAAGTAAGGAAGGACAAAAATGGTCACTTCATATTTGTTAAGGGTAAGACTCAATATGATGAGATTTCAATTATTAATATCTATGCACCCAACCAGAATGCACCTCAATTTATAAGAGAAACTCTAACAGACATGAGCAACTTGATTTCCTCCAACTCTATAATAGTCAGAGATTTTAACACTCCTTTGGCAGTGCTGGATCGATCCTCCAACAAAAAGCTGAGTAAAGAAATTCTAGATTTAAATCTGACCATCCAGCATTTAGATTTAGCTGACATCTACAGAACATTTCATCCCAACAAAACTGAATACACATACTTCTCATCAGCCCACAGAACTTACTCCAGAATCGATCACATCTTAGGTCACAAGTCTAACCTCAGCAAATTTAAAGGAATAGAAATTATTCCATGCATCTTCTCTGACCATCATGGAATAAAACTTGAGATGAGTAACAATAGGAATCTCCATACTCATACAAAAACATGGAAGTTAAATAACCTTATGCTGAATGATAGCTGGGTCACAGTTGAGATCAAGAAGGAAATGCCAAATTTCTGGAACAAAACGACAATGAAGACACAAACTATCAGAACCTCTGGGACACAGCAAAGGCAGTTCTAAGAGGGAAATTTATAGCACTGCAAGCCTTCCTCAGGAGAACGGAAAAAGAGGAAGTAAGCAACTTAATGGGACATCTCAAGAGACTGGAAATGGAAGAACAATCCAACGCCAAATCCAGTAAAAGAAAAGAAATAACCAAAATCAGAGCAGAACTAAATGAAATTGAAAACAAAAGAATAATACAACAGATCAAAAAATCAAAAAGCTGGTTTTTTGAAAAGGTCAACAAAACAGATAAACCTTTGGCCAACCTAATCAGGAAAAAAAGAGTAAAATCTCTAATCTCATCAATCAGAAATAACAAAGACAAAATAACAACAGACTCCTCAGAAATCCAAAAAATCCTTAATGAATATTACAAGAAACTATACTCTCAGAAATACGAAAATCTGAAGGAAATCGACTGTTACTTGGAAGCACGTCACCTTCCAAGACTTAATCAAAAACAAGTGGAAATGTTGAACACACCCACATCAAGTTCAGAAATATCATCAACCATACAAAATCTCCCCAAAAAGAAAAGCCCAGGACCAGATGGTTTCACGTCAGAATTCTACCAAACCTTTAAAGAGGAATTAGTACCTATACTACTCAACCTGTTCCAAAAGGTAGAAAAAGAAGGAAGACTACCCAACACATTCTATGAAGCAAATATCACCCTGATCCCCAAACCAGGAAAAGACCCAACAAGAAAAGAAAATTATAGACCAATATCACTAATGAATATAGATGCAAAAATATTCAACAAGATTCTAACAAACAGAATCCAGCAACATATCAAGTAAATCATACATCATGACCAAGTCGGTTTTATCCCAGGGTCTCAAGGCTGGTTCAATATACGTAAATCTATAAATGTAATTCAGCACATAAACAAATTAAAAAACAAAGACCATATGATTCTCTCAATTGATGCAGACAAAGCTTTTGATAACATCCAACATCCATTCATGATCAGAACACTTAAGAAAATTGGTATAGAAGGGACATTTCTTAAACTGATAGAGGCCATCTACAGCAAACCCACAACCAACATCATATTGAATGGAGTTAAATTGGAATCATTTCCACTTAGTTCTGGAACCAGACAAGGCTGCCCATTGTCTCCATTGCTTTTTAACATTGTAATGGAAGTTTTAGCCACCACAATTAGGGAAGAAAAGGCAATCAAGGGTATCCACATAGGGTCAGAAGAGATCAAACTTTCGCTCTTCGCAGATGATATGATTATATATCTGGAAAATACTAAGGACTCTACTACAAAACTCTTAGAAGTGATTAAGGAATACAGCAGTGTCTCAGGTTACAAAATCAACATTCACAAATTGGTTTATATATACCAACAATAGTCAAGTTGAAAAAACAATTAAAGACTCTATCCCATTCACAGTAGTGCCAAAGAAGATGAAATACTTGGGAGTTTATCTAACAAAGGACGTGAAAGATCTATATAAAGAGAACTATGAAACTCTAAGAAAAGAGATAGCTGAGAATGTTAACAAATGGAAAAATATACCATGCTCATGGCTGGGAAGAATCAACATTGTTAAAATGTCCATACTACCCAAAGCAATATATAATTTCAATGCAATCCCCATTAAAGCTCCACTGTCATACTTTAAAGATCTTGAAAAAATAATACTTCATTTTATATGGAATCAGAAAAAAACTCGAATAGCCAAGACATTACTCAAAAATAAAAACAAAGCAGGAGGAATCACGCTACCAGACCTCAGACTATACTACAAATCGATAGTGATCAAAACAGCATGGTACTGGCACAAAAACAGAGAAGTAGATGTCTGGAACAGAATAGAGAACCAAGAGATGAATCCAGCTACTTACCGTTATTTAATCTTTGACAAGCCAATTAAAAACATTCACAAATGGTGCTGGGTGAACTGGCTGGCAACCTGTAGAAGACTGAAACTGGACCCACACCTCTCACCATTAACCAAGATAGACTCTCACTGGATTAAAGATTTAAACCTAAGACATGAAACTATAAAAATTCTAGAAGAGAGTGTAGGGAAAATCCTTGAAGAAATTGGGTTGGGCAAATTTTTTATGAGAAGGACCCCCGGGGCAATTGAAGCTGCTTCAAAAATACACTATTGGGACTTGATCAAACTAAAAAGCTTCTGCACAGCCAAGAACACAGTAAGTAAAGCAAGCAAACAGCCCTCAGAATGGGAGAAGATATTTGCAGGTTATGTCTCCAACAAAGGTTTAATAACCAGAATCCACAGAGAACTCAAACGCATTAGCAAGAAAAGAACAAGGGATCCCATCGCAGGCTGGGCAAGGGACTTGAAGAGAAACTTCTCTGAAGAAGACAGGTGCACGGCCTTCAGACATATGAAAAAATGCTCATCATCTTTAATCATCAGAGAAATGCAAATCAAAACTACTTTGAGATATCATCTAACTACAGCGAGACTAGTCTATATCATAAAATCCCAAGACCAGAGATGTTGGCGTGGATGTGGAGAAAAGGGAACACTTTTGCACTGCTGGTGGGAATGCAATTAATACATTCCTTTTGGAAAAAGATATGGAGAACACTTAGAGATCTAAAAATAGATCTGCCATTTAATCCTGTAATCCCCCTACTGGGCATATACCTGGAAGACCAAAAATCACACCATAACAAAGATATTTTTATCAGAATATTTATTGCAGCCCTATTCATAATTGCTATGTCATGGAAAAAGCCCAAGTGCCCATGGATCCACGAATGGATTAATAAATTGTGGTATATGTACACCATGGAATATTATGCAGCCTTAAAGAAAGATGGAGACTTTACCTCTTTCATGTTTACATGGATGGAGCTGGAACATATTCTTCTTAGTAAAGTGTCTCAAGAATGGAAGAAGTACCCAATGTACTCAGCCTTATTATGAAACTAATGTAGGACCTTCACATGAAAGCTATAATCCAGTTACAACCTAAGAATAGGGAGAAAGGGGAAAGGGAGGGGAGGGAGGAGGGAGGGAGGGGGAAGGAGGGGGATTAATGGGATTACACCTGCGGTGCATCTTACAAGGGTATATGTGAATCCTAGTAAATGTGGAATGTAAAGGTCTTAGCAAAATAACTAAGAAAATGCTACAAAAGCTATGTTAACTAAGGTGATGAAAATGTGTCAAATGATCTATGAACCAAGTGTATGGTGCCCCACGATCATACTAATGTACACAACTATGGTTTAATAAAAAAAAAAAAAAGGAAAATAGCAAGTAGTCTTCTTACAAAGACATCCTGTTTCTGCATTTGAGGAAGGATTCCCCACTGCCCAACTGTTGTCTATAATTCTGGGGCTCTTTGAGTCCTGTTTGGTGCCTTGAGAAGAAAGAGAGCCCTCGGAAAAGGGGATGACATGAAACTAATGTGGGTTTACTGCAGAGTTCTGTAACTATCAGCACTGCAAAACTAGACTTAGCTTAATGCTCTACCAGACCTATTGTTCCTGTGGGGCAAAGTCTCTAGGTATAACCACTCAGGGGCAGGACTGGTTACAGTGTACCCTCAGATCCAGCTGTGCAAAACCTGGAAGCAATATAAAATTGAATGTGATCTGGCCCACTTATAGGTAGAGTTGTTACACATTTTAATAAAGTCACAGGTGATCCATGATCACATCTGACACCCACTCCCCTCCTACTTTACTTCCTTTCCAGCCAAGCTGTCCAGCCTCAAGATGACCTCAGACAACTCTCCTCATTTGAAATCCAGTTTTCATACGAGCTTGAAAAAAAGGTTTCAAAATGTATTTTGTGTTTATATCTCATGTATAAACTGGGAACTCCGGTTGTTAATCAAGTCTTACAGAGCATATTTTTAGAACAAATTATTTTAAAATGTGTTATTGCTACACAGTCATCACACTTGTGTCTGTGCCATCTGATTCAAACACTGGCAATCGTTGCATCATGAATGGAGGTAGGTTTTGAGTGTGGTAACACCTCTAAAATTAGCAGAAGACCAGAAACTCACAATAATCAGGAGAAATTTTCTCTTCACATGACATTTTTCATTTTTAGAGATACAGATTTCCTTTTTGACATAAACTCGACATTGTGTTATTTTATAATTCATACTAAACTGTAAATGACTTAACTGTTCTTTAAATATTACAGAAATATACTCCTATAGTGCTTTGTTTTGAAGGACACTTACCTTGTCTTGTTTCGGGTGTAGGAGAGAATGGATGTAATAGTATGCACACACATGTGAACATATGTCCATTTCTAACCTCCAAAGTCTTTATTAATGTGTAGCTTTTTTTTTTATATAAGAGGAATTTCGGTTTAGCAACAGCCTATTAGAGAAGAAAGAGATCTTCCAGGTTATGAGATTGAGGCATAGAAAGTTTAAACACCTATTCAAAGAACATTGCTAGTGTCCGAAACCAAGCTCTCTCGATAGGCAGAATCCTGTCCATACCACACTGACTTTATAAGGCTTTCTAAAAAAAAAAAAACAACCAACAGATAATAGTTACTAGCCCTTTAATTTCTGCAATATAATATAATTAATTAAAATGCTCAGGAAATATAATTTATGGTAATAATATAATATAGTATAATTAATTATAATGCTTGGGAATCTCAAGCACGTAAATGTTCTATCTTTCCCAGCCAGGCCATTCCTGTTTAAGAAGGAACATCCCTGAGCTATCACTGTGTCCAGACCTTAGCAGGTCTCCACTGCTCAGAGAATATTTGCTGTCCTGATATGTTGGAATTCCTTACACTGAAGAACTTTAGGATGAAGTTTTATCTGAGGTATCTAATGAAAAACAAAACAATGGCCTTGCAATTCTATGCAGTTGTCACTAAGACAACTCTAGCAACAACATTTCAGAGTGACAGGCTTTAGCTTCCAGGAATGTTCCTGTTCATTTGTTGTTTTTATGTGACTGCACCCAGGTTTGTCTAAAGCCAAATTTGACTCCTGCAGGCCTTAACCCCTGGTTGGTAGTCTAATTTTCAGCGTGGATTTAAGATCTTTGAATGAGTTAGCTGTCCTTTGGAGAAAGGTTACAGCCTCCACAAGTAAATAAATAATGAGTTTGGGACTTGAAGTTTGCAGGATTTTCTCACCTAATCAAATTGTTTTCCTTTCTGTGATTTTTATAATATGCCATCTAGAAGAGCTTTGATGACAATCCTAAGAAAATACTCAGTTAATAATAGAGTACAAATTGACCCAGGTTCAAGTTCAGTTGGGAAAACATTTTAAATAAATGAAAAAAATTTAAAACAGCATTTAAGTCCTTACAGAAATGCTGCAATTATCTTCCCGGTTGGTATTTATCCCTGCAGTGTCTTGCTCATAGATTTACAAGGACTAAGCACGTAAGGGTTATTTTTTTTTTTTAACTTTTCTGTTCTTATTCTTCATTTACCCATTTATTCATTTAATACATATTGCTCATTACACTTTATATCCCTTGGGAATCTGAGAAACTCAGGATTAAAGAAATCTTTGCCTTTCCAGCCCTTGGATATTATTGAAAGAAATAGGTAAACAGACACATTTCACCCATAATTTAGCAAATAACAGAACTAAACTATCCACATAAATTAATCACAGACTCTATGCTTAAAAAGCAAACACAGAGGATGCAAAATCCAGGAGTTGAGGAAGGACTTAAAAAGGAAGTCACGTATGTGAACAGTCTTGAAAAATGAGTTTACTTGATTAGGTGTGGAGAGATTGTGGATAAGGAAATACGCTTCGGGCATTGCTATTAAAGGAGTGATATTTAATTAGTTCATGAGAAAAAGGGCGAAAGAGGAAGCTAAAGAGAAAGGTTAGTATCAGACCATAAAAATCCACCCATGACCAGATATGGAATGTGTGTGTATAGGCTTGTGTCTCTGTGTGTGTAAGTATGTGTATATGTATGTGTGCACAGATGATTTGCAGAGGTGAATGCAAAATCAATGTTTTTATAAGAAAGACAAAGATGGAATCACTTTGGAGAATACCTGGGAAGTGGCAATACTGGGAGGGAGGCCAGTTTAGAAACTACTTTAGCAATCTTCAAACACCGTACAGAATAAACCCACAGCTAAGGAAATATGCAACAGAGAAGAAATGAAAGCTGTTTTTCTAGATCCATAACAAAGCAAGGATGTCTACTCTCACAACCATGTATATGAAAGCTCTGTATACTGAAAACTATAAAACGTTGATGAAAGAAACTGAAGAGGATGCAAATAAATGTAAAGATACCTTTCTTTACAGAAAGAGAAAAAAAAAATCCTAAAGTTCATTTAGAGCTACAAAAGACACCACACAGGCAAAGTAATCTTAAGCAAAAAGAACAAACAGGAGCATTACACAATTTGACTTCAAAATATACTGCAAAACTATACCAACCAAACCGTCATGGTACTGTCATAAAGACATAAACATAGGCCGCTGGGACAGAAGAGAGAGCTCAGATATAAATCCACACATTTAGAGCAAACTGGTTTTCAACAAGGGCTCCAAGAAATCACAATGGGGAAAGGTCAGCCTCCACAATAAAAGATGTTGGTAAACTGACATCCATGGGCAGAGGAATGAGACTAGATCCCTACTGCTCGCCATATGCAAAAATCAACTCCAACTGGATTAAAGACTTAAATTTAAGACTGAAATTATGATACTTCTAGAAGAAAACACAGGAAAAATCTCTAAGACATTTATCAGAGCAATGAATTTTTTAAATGACTCCAAAATTGAATAGTCTTACCCAAGAGGTGTCTTTATTCCCATCACTTCTCACTAGAAAGGTTTGAGCTTTCTGATGTCACCATTCTTAGTGCAATTTAACTTCAGTTCATCAATAAGCTTCCAATGTTGTGTATCTGAGTTCTCTGTCAAGATGTTTTTTCAAAAAGCAAATTCTTTCTAGTATAATCTTAATTTTCATTATGTCTGCACCTTTTCTCCTCCCTAATTACATCTGTAGTTCACCTTAAATTTTATAATTACGTGGCTTTTCAGGAATTTCGAACCTTCAGGGGATGGGAGTTGGCCTGATGATGTCTTCCACTCAGTCACTCCTGCTGCCAAGGTTCACTGCCTAAGGGCAGTAGCTCCCACATCCTTTAGCCAATGCCAAACTCAGTTTGTCCTCCAATAATCTCTCCAGATCAGCCATGCTTATTTGCAAACCACATAATATCCTTTTACTATTAGTTTTCAAACAGGATTACCCAAGTTATCATGTCAGGAATTATGAGGAGTCAGAAGGAGATGATTGCCATGACGCCTGTGGGGAGCAAGAGGAGCACCAGGTCTGCTCATGGACCACATGGATTGGGAGCTGGTCTGCGGCTCTGCTCATAAACGTGGAGCTGGGAGCTGGTCTGCAGCTCGCTTGTGGACCACGCGGAGCTGGGAGTTGGCTCTGCTTGTGGACCATGCGGAGCTGGGAGCTGGTCTGTGTCTCTGCTCACAGACCACCCAGAGCTGGGAGCTGGTCTATGTCTCTGCTCGTGGAACACCCAGAGCTGGGAACTGGTCTGCGGCTCTGCTTGTGCACGACCTGCGGCTGGGAGCTGGCCTGTGGCTTTTGCCTGTGGACTTGCAGCTGGGAGCTGGTCTCGGTTCTGCTCGTGCTAGTAGACCACTCAGAGCTGGGATTTGGCTCTGCTTGTGGACTACCCTGAACTGGGAGCTGGTCTGCAGCTCTGCCCATGTACTTGCAGCTGGGAGCTGGCTCTATAGCTCTGTTCATGGACCACCTGCAGCTGGGGGCTGCCTCTGTGGCTCTGTTGATGGACCTGGAGCTGGGAACTGGCTCTGTGGCTCTGCTTGTGGACCACCTGCAGCTGGGAGCTGGGAGCTGGCTCTCTGCAGCTCTCCTCGTGGAACACCTGGAGCTGGGAGCAAACTCTCTGCAGCTCTCCTCGTGGATCACCTGGAGCTGGGAGCTGCCTTTCTGCAGCTCTCCTTGTGGACCACCTGGGGGTGGGAGCTGACTCTTTGCAGCTCTCCTCGTGGACCACCTGGAACTGGGAGCTGGCTTTCTGAAGCTCTCCTTGTGGACCACCTGGAGCTGTGGAACTGGGAACTGGGAGCTGGCTCTCTGCAGCTCTCCTTGTAGACCACCTGGAGCTGGGAGCTGGCTCTCTGCAGCATTCCTTGTGGACTACCCGGAGCTGGGAGCTGGATCTCTGCAGCTCTCCTTGTGGACCACCTGGATCTGGGAGCTTGCTCTCTGCAGCTCTCCTCGTGGACCTCTCAGAGCTGGGAGCTGGCTCTCTGCAGCTCCCCTCGTGGACCACCTGGAGCTGGGAGCTGGAAGCAGGCTCTCCGCAGCTCTCCTCGTGGACGGCCTGGAGCTGGGAGCTGACTCTCTGCAGCTCTCCTTGTGGACCACTCAGAGCTGGGAGCTGGCTCTCTGCAGCTCTCCTCGGGGACAGCCTGGAGCTGGGAGCTGACTCTCTGCAGCTCTCCTCGTGGACGGCCAGCTGGGAGCTGGCTTTCTGCAGCTCTCCTTGTGGACCACCTGGAGCTGGGAGCTGAGAGCTGACTCTCTGCAGCTCTCCTCATGGACCACCTGGAGCTGTGGAGCTGGCAGCTGCCTCTTGTACTGACTAGATGTGGGGATTCTGCTAAGCCACATGTCCCCTCTGCTTGTCTTTCTGTATCAAATAATGGAGGTTTTATATTCCTGAGGAACTCAACTTCATATTGTTAACTCAGTTATCTTCAATAAAGTGGAAATAACATCTTTAGTACTGTGATGAATTTTTGAGGTGACTATACATAAATAATATTTATAAATTATGTATAAATATACTAGTATACTATCTCATATATTATATATCATAAAGTTGTATGTATATATATTTTATATATAACAATTATATAATTATATAATATATAACTATATATATAAAATATATAAATTGCATATATATTTTATATTCATATAGTGTTATATATAAATTATATATATATATGTGCACGAACAACAAGGAATCACTTACCGTGACAGCAGGGGCTGCAGTTTGGCATCCAGACCATAAATTTCCAATATGCATAGTGCGGAAATCTCAATCTCTGTTGCATTTTAGACACATTTTTGTATTGAATCTTTCTACTAGAAAATATATATATTTTTTGGACACTATTAAAATTTGCTTTAATACTTCTTTGGGGAAAAAAATATCACACTTTTAGTGAATGAATGAGAAACAACATTTTCACAGTAGTAGTAGGCTATTGTTTTTATCTACTATGCCATGAATTCATAGGGAAAAGGTTCCAGTAGCTCAGGGAGGCACCTTGCCATTGAATGAGACAAAGCGTTGCATGATTTGAATTCTTGGGGAACAGGTTCCAGCACCTTATATCACTATTATTTGGGGTCTACTGGTTATCTGTGTGCTATGCTGTACACCTATTATGCCAAGAATTCATGGGGAATAAATAGGTTCCAGCACCTAAAAACACAAGTCCATTGGTACTTCTGTGTGCTAAGTTATACGCTTATTATGCCATTAATTTATAGGGAATGGGTTCCAGGAGCTCAGGCTCCTTTCCATTGGTTCTCACAAAGTGTCCTTCTCTGGGTGGACCAGGCTGGCACTTGAGTTGAACCCAGATACTTTTCTCTTTGACTTCCTTCTTTTTATGATCATTTTCCTTCACACATTTCAGGAAGCTATCTCAGCTCTTAGAGGCTTAATATGCTCCATATGAACATTAATCCTCTTGGCAAGAATCTTGCCCTTAACTTGTTTGTTTACAACAACGCCAACAGCAAGCTGGGTAACATTGTAGACTCTTCCAGTTTTGCCATGGTAACATTTGTGTGGCATGCCTTTTTGAACAGTACCCATTCCCTTGATGCCCAAAATATCACCTTTCTTGTAGATTCACATTTGTTTGGCCAAAGGAACAACTCCTTGTTTTCTAAAAGGCCCAGAGCACATGTATCGGGGGCCTCTCCCCTTTCCCTTTGTGTGCGTCATTTTGGTGAATTACTGGAAGACGGCGTCTCTGGCAGAAAGGCTACTAGAAAATCTTTGGAATGCCATGTGTGTGAGTGTGTATAGTACAGATAATCAGAAAGAATTAGGAGTTTAATTTTTCTTTGATAAACTACTCAAATGCCAGTCTTTGTTTGTCAGGCTTGTTGGTAGATGGGTGCATATGTTGCAAGAGCTATGTGACCAATCTGATCCTTAAAAAAAGGAACATGACCTACACACTCAGATGCCACGCCATGTCTGATGTGAAAGCTCTGGGTCCCCAGCTTATCGGAAAAACCTTTAAATTAATCTCTCGGCAATTAAGGAACTTTATGTGTGACATTGATTTAAAGCTTCCACCCTTTTATAAAAGAATTAAAAGTCAATTTATAGGCGCACATGTAAAATTTGTAGGGTTAGTTCCCATTGGCTTTGCAGCGAGCTAGAAATTCTACAACATTTCGTCTATGGATCTAAGCAAGCCCTTCCCGCAGATGGTTACAAGAGATGGGCTTGTCACCTTTTGAAGACTGTAACTAATACTTGTAAGATGACAACATGCCATATTTCTTTGACAACATAAGCATACCATGTTGATGGTTCCTCATTTCAGGTGTGAATTCCATGGTTTATTCTTTCCCCTCCTTGATTTCTGCACTTACCACACCCAAGGGCCTCATCACCTCATTGCACTGCACACTCTCTTCTAGCCCTGGATAGTTTCTCTGCTCTTAAATTCAGGAAGCTGGGTACATCATAAAGACACAAAATAGAAAAATATTAAGCTGGGCTATGAATTAAAATCACTAGGAAAAATTATTTTTTCAAATAAAAAATAAATGATGCCATCTGCTTTTGTAATCATGACACATGGGCCTCCCAGGATGCTTCACCATGGCACCCGTCCTCCTCCTGAAGTTAGAATTTTGTTTCAGTCTTAAACTTATTGACATACAATTTCAATGTGAAACCCCAAAGTCTTCTTACATTTTCTACCAGTAAAGTCATTAGCCAGGAGAGGATGCTACAGTCTTCCAGATGCTCAGCAATTCCTGGGACAAGAGGATATCAAAACATTCCAATGGCTGCGTTATTATCTTCTGCTTGTACAATCACATCATCCTTTCCTTTCCAGAATTTTCCAAGACCTTGCTTCTCACACTCATCATCTAGTAATACATTAATGTTCTTTTCACGTCAACTTCCCAATCTTCAAACTATGTTTTTATGAGAGCATATTTTTATATTCTACATTCAAAAGAAAATATTGAAATAGTCTCATTCTTTCAGAAAAATTAAATGTTTGTTTGTTTGTTTGTTTTTATTTGCTTCTTTGTTAACCTTGTACTAGAAAGGGTGCCCCCAAAATGACAGTTGACTGTTCCAGATAAATTTGCTGTGTCTTCCATTACAAACACGTTTGCTGAATAAATTCAAATGGGAGTTTAAGTTTAATGTCATTATAGGAGAATGAATTTCTTATTTCAATAGTGCTCTCATTTTCAAAAAGGTCAATGGTTTTATCTCTGAATACTTTAGAAAAATTCTCCAAGTTTCTTGAGAAAAAACTAGAAGAGGAACTTATATTAGTTCTTCATTTTAATAATAGCATCAGTTTAATATTCAGGAAGGCAATTTTTTGAGATCTTCACAATTACAGGGAATGGAATCTAGGAAATGTGAGTGTGAATTATAGAATAAAATGAAAGAAGAGAGCAAATTATGCTCTCCAAACACCCAGTATTTTAGGGAAAATAACAAATTGTGTTAAAAAATGCATTTGTTTATTTTTATAAATTGACAAGTTTGTGAAAATTTCATCCATATTATGATAAAATTAAGAAGGCAGGTACATAGGTTTTGGTGACATTCTGCATGTCCAAATATTATACAATTTATATTCTCAGTAACCTTATCACGCAGTATTATAGATGTAAATTCTGAAAAATATAATTCACCATAGGTTATTCAAACCAAATTCTATTTATCATTAGAGGTTATTCAAAATCAAACCCTATTTATAATTAAACTTCTGTGGGAAGTATTTTGATCAGTAAGTACTCCATTCATTTTTGTACAAACAAACAGATACTAAAATTAGAAAATAATCTTTAAAATGATAAACTAAGTTGAGGAGGTAATTGTACATGAGAGAGAAAAAATGTGGACATTACCCTATTCAGAATACACACAAAAATATTGAAATTTGTAGTAACAAAGACTTATATTTTAATGTATTAAATAATCCATTAATATAATTAATATAATGTGTGACACATATACTACATTTTTAACAGGAAATTTAAAAAATGTTATTTATTTTAAATAAGGGAGATACATTTATCATATAATGTCTCCAAGATTTTTATATAAACCAGCTCCATAAATAAAATTATGTGAGCTACAACATACAAGTTCTTTCTGAAGGGCACCTGGGTAATTCAACATTAAGTAGGATGAGGTTTTTTTGTTCGTTTGTTTGTTTTTTAAGGACGCATTTTATAGTTCCTAAGGGTGCCATAGCTCACTAAATCCTAACTTTCAATGGTCTAATTTCAACTTTTTCAGATATAATAATAGACCCTAAGTTGGAAATATGCTATTTTGAACAAGATATAAATACAAATGAATAACAATGGGGTATAAATTATGAATGTATTATCTAAGCAAAAAATGTTTTCCCATTATTAAGGAACACAATTTAATATTTGTAGGTAGTAGTCCCCAAAGAATAGGAAGTCATTTTGAGGAAAGAAATAGAAATTATTTCCTAAACAAAGGTCAAATGTAAGTCTATTCTTCTTTACCTGGGCAATCAATGTAACTGTCACTCCTTTGCCTGGAAAAATCCTCCTCTGTGCCTAGGTCAGTTTGATGCATCTTTATCTCATTCTTTATCTTAGCAGAATTTCCAACAAATGTAAGCCAAGACTCTTGGAAAGATTTCCCAATTTTTATTATCAACAAATTCCATTAGTATTATTTCCTTATACTTTGCTTTCTCCGACATACATCATGTGGGTAAAGTTCTGGGCCTAGTAAGCATCTATGAGGAATTAATCACGTGCTCTGGTGGAATTAACCTGGACTTTAGGAGCTATTAGAGCTGAACGTAAACTAAAACTTGGCTTGTGATGGTTTAGGAACTTTTAACCAAGTTAATTAATCTATTGAGTCTTCGGCTCCAACCTTGCTGCCTTGCAAGGTTACTGTGAGAAATACAGTATGGATAAGGATGATCTCAGAATTTCAAAGCAGGTGGACGTCATTGTTAGCTGCAAGCGTTTATTATTTCTTTCTTCCTTTAAATTCATGCATTTATGCAAAGCTGACATTAAAAAAGAATACTTGTATTGTTAACAGTGATTTTTTTTCCCCATTCTAGAGACAGCAAGGAATTGTACATAATATTTACCTCTAGTTTTCCAACCATAAGAAACTTCACCATTTCAGTTATTTGTAAATTACTTTTATAAATGATTCAATTTTTTTATAAATCTAACTTTTTTTAGTAGTAGTTTACAAATGTTCATTCACAGGCCAGATCCAGAGTAGCATTCAGGAAATGCACTGTCCCAATATCCTTTTCTCCTTACATTCAACAAATCTGTGGAACTGAAATTGAGGGCTCAGATTCCAGGCTGATGACATGTTGCAGGGCATTTTCCGGAGCTTGACGACCTTTAGAAGTGTTCCTCTCTAGCCTCTTGCCCTGGTTTACTGATTTTCCACAGATTGTAAATGCATGAAGAGTTCTGACTGCCCCACTTTCAACTTGTTCTCTTGAGGAAAGACAGAAAAAAAAAAAATGAAAGGTATTATTCTTCTGATAAACACTGACAGACTCAGAAAAAAGTAAAAGGAAAAATGAAAACTCAGCCTTTGTTTTAAAGTCTGGTTTAAAACATGCCTATTTTACTCTCAGGTATTAATGATGCAAAAGTCAGGAGGTATTAAAGCTTACTGAATTCTGCACAAATCTTTACCAAATTATGTTGGTGTGTTGCAAAAATATAACATTGTCTAATATGACTTAATACTCTTATGTATATAATATGAAGTATTTGTGTGATTTCATACTATGATATATGACATTTTACACAAATGCATAACTATTCTTTAGTTTCTTTTTGTTATTTATTGCATATAATGTTTAGAATGCAATCTTAAGCCTTCAAAAATAAATACTTAAGTAAAATCTAATAAAATATTTACAGGAACTGCATTCTGAAAACTATAAAACTATAGAACACTTACGTAAAAACTCAAAAGGCCTAAATAAGTTCAGAGATATATTATGTTCATGGATTGAAAAATTTAGCATAGTAATGGTGTCAGTTCTCCCTAAATTGATCTAGAGGATAACACAAAATAATCAAGATATTTTCGTAAATACAAGCTGATTATAAAATTTATTTACATATAAGGTAAATTAAAACGTGATCCCGCAAAAAGAATCTACTTACTAGGATGTCTTTGTTCCCTCCTTCATCTTACCCTCTGGGCAAATATACTTCAATAAAATCAGAGTGGGCCAGTGGTTCTCAACCTTCTAATTGCCGCTTTGTTACAAATGGAAAAAAGGGGTTGCGACTCACAGGTTGAGAACCGCTGCTCTGGGCCATTGCCGGAATCCCATGATGGGCAATGGACCCCTGAGCTCCAACTTTTAATTCTAAAAAAAAAAAAAAAAAAATCTACTTACTAATTCCTGAAAACCATAAATATTGTCTTATATGGAAAAATGAGGGGAGGTCCTTGAGAACGTGATTAAATGAAGGACTTGGAGGTGAAGAGAGTGCTCTGAACTATCCAGGTGATTGCTTAATGCAATCACAAGGGTCATTCTGAGTGAGAACCAACCAATCAATATTTGACACCTTCACACAGGGTAAGATAATGTGAAAGAGATTTATTGGTGCCAGCTTGCATTTTAGGAAACTAAGGAATGCCAGCACCTACCAGCAGCTGGAAGGGGGAAGGAGTGGATTGTCTCCTAGAGCTTCTGAAGGGAGTGCAGCCCGGTCAATACCTCGATTTTGACCAGCAAAACTGATTTCTGACTTTTGGCTTCCAGATTTTAGGAGGATACATTTTTGCTGTTTGCAGTCACGAAACTTGTGGTATATTGTTACATCAGCCCCAGGAGACTAATAGAATAAGGAAATGCAGAGGAACCGGAGAGCCAACACAATTTTGAAGGAAGGAGGAAAAGAAGTGGAGGAAGACAAGTACTATGATTATTAACTTCTCTTCTTCCAACAATATTAAAATAAGAAAAGGTATTATGAAAATATTTGCAAAATATCTAATGACCAATACTTTGATCCAGAATCTGTGAATACATTTTAAACTATATAATGAGAAAATAACTGTTAAAATGGATAAAACCTATAAATAGACAGAACACCAAAAAAAGATACAGATTTTCTATAAGCATAGAAAAAGTATGCTCAAGATCATTGGCCAGGGAAAGGCAAATTTAATTATGATGAATTATCTGATCACAACTATGAAATAGTTCATATACTGACAGTATTAAGTGTTGACAGAAGTACAAAGCAACTGAAACTTTCATTCATTAATTCTTGGAATGCAAAATAATACCACCACTTTAGAAAGCTGCTAGGTAATGTCTAATTAAGTTAAAGGTGCATCATGAAACTCAGTAGCCCCACTTAAAAATATTTATGCATGAGAAAGGAAAATATTTGTTCATAAAAATATCTCTACCTGAATATTGATTGACAGTAAGATTTGTTCATAATCACACACATACGCACACACACACACTGGAAATAACTCTCATATCTATTTATCTACCATAGTTTGAAAAGAATAAAGCATCACCTCCACACCCACTCAGCAAGAAATTTCTCACGAACAATATTAATCATCAAGTGGAATATTAAATAAAAGAAGCTAGAAATAAAGAAAATAAATGGATCAACTGAGTGGTTCAAAGTATATGAAATTCTGGAAGGCACAACCATGGGGGCAAATGTCAGTTTAGTTACACCCAGGGATTAGGAGACAATGGGGAGGCTGTCTGCAAGGGGGCACAGGGATGTTTGGGACATAGTTATCAAAGTACTGCACTTCATCATTGTGAATTGTGCTACTATAAACATTCAAGTGCAAGTGCCTTTTTAATGAAATATCTTTTTTTTCCTTTGGGTAAATACCCAATTGCAGGATTGCTGGATTAAGTGGTAGGTCACTGACTGAGAGTAATTTCTACCTTTGCTGGATACTTATTTTTTTTTTTTATGCAGTTTTTGGCTGGGGCTGGATTTGAACCCGCCACCTCAGGCATATCAGGCGGCGCCCTAATCCTTTGAGCCACAGGTGCTGCCCCTGGATACTTTTTTTTTTTTTTAACATGACTATCCAAACTTAATTATATAAACATTTAATGCATCCTTATAATGTGTTTCACATTGTTTTAGAAATTAAAATTTCTCTTTGCATTAATTTCCATAATGTCTCATTTTATTTTAAATTTACATGATTTGATTTGTTTCTATGTTCATGATATTTATCTCGATTCTCTTAATGTACATTTTTGGCCCTTATGTTGCAACATATAGCTGAATAGATATTTCTTTTGAAAGATATTTTTCCTTATTCCAAAAACATCCCTTCCTCTACCTTAGAAAAAAAAGTTTATATGATTTTTCTAAATTTCATTAATTATCAGCAGATTTCTTCTTATTAAAGTACGGATTACTGCCTACACACATTCTGCTTTCTAGAAATACTGGGAAGTCTTTACAAGATGTGATGAGAAAGTGAAATATGAATAAGGTCAGACAATTAAATTTGCAAACTTATCCTAGAAAAAGTGCTACATCCCTCATTGCTGAAAATCACTACTGTCACTTTCCAGGTACTCCCCTTAGGAAGCAATGTACTGATGCCAGTGCCTAGGCCACCCTTCAGACCAACTTTTTAGCTCTTTTCCTTGAATGGCATCAGAGCTGTCCTCATACAAGGTGTGACAATTAAGTTCATGAACTCATTTTAGGAAAAGTGCTATGTACTTTATTGTTAGTTACCACTAACATCACCTTCGAAGTACTCTCCTTGGCCATCTGGTGACTGTATACATAGGTCACAAAACACACAAATGCAGTGAATCTATAAAGCACCACAAATGAAGTAGGAAATTATCATTCTAAGGGGTATGGTTCCTTAGGGATGCTGAGAGGTCACAGAGTTACTCCCTGCTCCCTGCAAGTTTTACCCACTGCTGCCTGCCCAGCTTTGCCACCAGCATCTGGTGCTCCTGAGCAAGTGCTTCCAGCACCCTCAACTCCAGAGACATTAGCCACCAAGAGTCACTCCATTATTTGCTTTCGATGACAGCGATCTGAAAGTAGAATCCTCCTGTATCCTGGGTTTCTTTTTCACTCACTGAGGCTGGGCTAGTGAATGAGTTTTTCCTGAACCCACAACTCTTTTTCTCAGAGTTCCTGTGCCTCCCACAGACTGGGAGGTTCATAGTAGTTCAGCTTCTCAGTTTTTGAAATAGTTACATAGTTTTCCTCAAATGTTATTGTAGTGTACTATATTACATTAACTTTTTAAAAATATAAAACATACTTGTGTTTATGAAATAAATCCACATAAGGAATCATGTATTCTTTAAACTGTGGCTGGATTTGATTTGCCAATGGCTTGCAATTTTTAAGATATTTCTTCTGCTTTGAATATTTATATTGAGTTCATATTTTTATTGGACCCACAAAATTATTCTTTAAATCCTAAGGGAGTGCTGTTCATTATGAATTCTTAGCTGTCTAATTCTACTCTACATTAAAGAGTGTTATTCTAATTCTCTGCATTAAAGAGGGTTTATTCTGCTCTTTAATGTACTTGTACTTATACCAACACGCACTAACTGATTTCACATCACCCATGCTAGCCAGCAGGTTGCTGTGCTTCCTTCCTGTGCAATTGATTTGTTACATTTCACAAATTTCAGTACAAAGTTCACCAGAAGAATACACCTACACTATCTATCACCTGTCTATCTTCCTATTATCAATCTTTATACTAATTTTTAAAAGCCAAACTTAAGTCCTCAATCATGAGTAATTTTTTTACAGATTCTAAAATATTTGAACCACCACATATCGTCACACTATACATTAAGAATAAAATATTTCCTTTTAAATTTTCATCAAGCACAGTTGACGAAGGTAAGACACTCTCATTATTTGTGAAAAAAAGCAATAAAATGGCACAAGTTCAATACTTAAAATTGAGCATCTGTGTTTTAAAGCAGTTTCTTTTTTTTTTTTTTTTTGTAGAGACAGAGTGTCACCTTATTGCCCTTGGTAGAGTGCCGTGGCCTCACACAGCTCACAGCAACCTCCAACTCCTGGGCTTAAGTGATTCTCTTGCCTCAGCCTCCCAAGTAGCTGGGACTACAGGCGCCCGCCACAACGCCCGGCTATTTTTTTTTTTTTTTTGGTTACAGTTTGGCCGGGGCCGGGTTTGAACCCACCACCCTCGGTATATGGGGCCGGAGCCCTACCGACTGAGCCACAGGTGCCGCCCTAAAGCAGTTTCTTTTAAAATGACTTCTCTGCAAAATACCTAGTAGCTGGGTTAGTTTATTTACTCCGACAGTAAACAGGAAGATAACAATATTCGACTGCCATATGATTTTTTTAATAGATGGTGTTTTAAATAATCTCCATAAAAAAACACGGCTTCTCGGGCGGCGCCTGTGGCTCAGCGAGTAGGGCGCCGGCCCCACATGCCGAGGGTGGCGGGTTCAAACCCAGCCCCGGTCAAACTGCAACAACAAAAAAAAATAGCCGGGCGTTGTGGCGGGCGCCTGTAGTCCCAGCTACTAGGGAGGCTGAGGCAAGAGAATCGCGGAAGCCCAGGAGTTAGAGGTTGCTGTGAGCCGTGTGACGCCACGGCACTCTACCCGAGGGCGGTACAGTGAGACTCTGTCTCTACAAAAAAAAGAAAAAAAAAAAAAAAAAAAAACATGGGTTCTTGATGCATGGAAAGTAAAATTACATTTTCTGCAGTTTGATAAACTGTAAATATGTGTTATGTGCCATGAGGAGTTACTTGTACATTAAGACTTATGGCTGCAAGAAAGTGGAATAATGCTTAAAATTTTCTCATTTGGAAATGAGCATATTGCTTGTAGTTTGTACTTAGGAAAATGTCTTTCGGATATTAACACAGGTATTAATATTTAAACAAGAGAGACATATTTAAACATGCAACAATTCAGGTACTCAGATTGTGTCAAAGATTTTTTGAAAGCAAAATATTTCAGGAGATTAAGTAATAAAATAAAGTTTAGGGCTAAATAATTTTCAATGTAAAATTGACCATATGTCAGTGGTTCTCAGCCTTCCTAATGCCACCACCCTTTAATACAGTTCCTGTGGGTCGCGACCCACAGGTTGAGAACCATTTCCATAATTATTAAATATGGATAGACATTCAATGCTTATACAGGATGTCCATACAGTTTGTGTGCACTTTACTATGTTAAACTATTTAAATTGCACACAAACTTTATGTCCACCCTGTACATTCCTTTATAATTATAAAGTAATTTAAACTCAGACATGGAAATCACGTATAATGTAGCCCCATATCTGTATGCATCTGGATGCTTCTTTATGTTTAGAGAGAAATTTTTGAAATGACATTGACACAGTCTGAATTACCTTTTTTCTCCAAGGTCTGATATCTAGCAAAAGTTTTATTTTATCTTTAATTCTTAACTTTTAAAAATAACATAGTTTTTGGCTAGGCTCACACTTGTAATCCTAGCACTCTGGAGGCTGAGGCAAGAGAATCCCTTGAGCTTAGGAGTTAGAGACCAGCCTGAGCAGGAGCGAGCCCCCTTCTCTACTAAAAAATTGAAAAATTAACCAGGAGTGGTGGCATACACCTATAATCCCAGGTGCTAAGGAAGCTGAGACAGGAGGAACACTGGAACCCAAGGGTTTGAGGTTACTGTGAGTTAGGCTGATGCCATGGCACTCTAGCCTGGGCAATAGAGAGAAACTGTCTTAGAAAACAAAATTACTTCTTTCTTTTTTTTTTTTTATTGTTGGGGATTCATTGAGGGTACAATAAGCCAGGTTACACTGATTGCAATTGTTAGGTAAAGTCCCTCTTGCAATCATGTCTTGCCCCCATTAAAGTGTGACACACACCAAGGCCCCACCCCCCTCCCTCCTTCCCTCTTTCTGTTTCCCCCCATAACCATAATTGTCATTAAGTAACAAATATGTATCATTTTTTAAAATGAAAACAATGATCACATTATTCAAAGGAAAAAAAAAAATCCATTCAGTTCAAGTCTTGTATTTCTGGTGACCTCTTTCCCTACTTTCTTAGCAACAGAACAGTTCTAGGCAGCTTTCCTGAAGGTCTTGATATAAACTTTCATTACCATACTCATAACAATATTTGTACTTGGTTTCTTCTTTATGGGATCTTGCCTACTAAATGCTGAGACCCTCAATAAATAAATACACATTTCAGAGTGTGAAACATTAGGGTTTTCACAATAACTGGTATTTTAATACTTATTGAAATGGCATGTGAGTTGAAAGAGCAAAAATGATGGTCTCAAAAGTGGATAAAATATGAAATAGCCCAATACTCCAGCCACCCCCTAGGCTGACTGAGTCAGAAACTCAGGGTGAAGGAATAAGACATCGGCATTTTTACAACTCTTAACATGACCAATGTGAAGTCAAGGGTGATAACCACTGAAGTAGATCAAATCTCTACTAAAATATATGACACAGCCCTTATCTAGAGTTGCTCACTCTTTTGGAAGCTCCTATTGAAGTTTTGAAAAATAATAAATTTAGTTCTGTAAATCACCTCTTTTTCTTGCTTCTGTACATAATACAAACCAGCCACAAATAATAATTTTCATACAACATGTTCCATATTATTTATATTCACAGGAAAAATACAATAGACTTCCAGTAGAAGGGCAAAAGGTACATATATTTTTGAAAGGTTGAGCCATTTTTGAGAAAGATTTTTTGAATTTGGCATAAGACACTTTCTTGTTAATGCCTATGGGTTGTCACAATTCAAGAAATAAATTTGAGTTAACTAAAATTTACGTAAGTCTAAGTAAATACTTTAATACCACTTTAAAAATTACCTTAATTCTAAGGGAATACAAAAAATTATAACTAAACAGAACAGGCATATGAAAAATAATAGTAGGAATATACGAAAGAAGGAAAAGCAGCTCTAGATGGAATATTCTATCACGCATCAGCTGAAGGCCTCGAACACATGTCCATTCAATTTTCACAAGGCTATTTTTGTACATATTTAAAGGGTACGTGTGATACATCATTTCAACCATTTATCATTTCTCCATATTAGGAACATTCTAACTCCACTCTTAGTTATTTTGAAATACACAATAATTCTTTGTTAACTACAGTCACCCTGCTGTGCTACCAGACACTAGCTTTCTATCTAACTTTATCTTTGTGCTCATTAACCATCCTCACGTTTTCCCTCCCTCCCTACTCTATACCCATCTCTGCCTCTGGTAACTATCCTTTTACTTTTCTATCTTCATGAAGTCAGTTTTTTTGTTTTTGTTTTTTTTTCTTTTCAGCTTGCAAAGCCTTCTGGAGAAGATATCATATTTTAGTTTGAACAGGCAATCAAACCGAAGTTCAGGAAATTTAAGTAATTTTCCTAAGATCACACAACTTGTAATTGGCAGAAAAAGAAGGTGAACATTCACCTATCAGCATCTAGAGCTTGTCTTAAAGCAGTGCACCCCTTCCACCTCAAGGCAGTTGTGATGGTGAATTATAACACAAATGAATGCGTTATTCATTTATCTTGATAAATCATTTTAATAAAGAAAAGACATATTTCCTCCTATCAGCCCTGGTATGCTGAACTAAATTAGAATCAGAAGGTTTCTGAGTCAGGAATAAACCCCTATAAGTATAAGAAAAAAATTAAATATTTCACAAATTATTACTCATTTAAAAAAATTTCCTTTAAACAAAGTTATTAGAGGTTGTAGAGTTATGTGTGGCTTAAATAGTAAAAACGTTCCATAAAACTTATTGAGAAAAAAAGTCATCCCTTCCAGGGCCCCACTCTATTCTTGATTTCTAGTCCCCAAAAGATTATGGAGACACTCTGGCTATTAAGAAGTGTGCCTTGAGCAAGCTTAAATCTTCGGTCTGATGTGAGATGATTTCTGGAAAACGTTTCAATGCTTCATCATGCCTCAGTACAAGTCTTAAGATTGGGCGGTGACAGTTCATGGAAGAGTTACTTTTACCTGGCTGTGCTAAAAATGATCTGGTCAGAGACTCCAGTAGTCAGGTAAGGATATATAGACTGAAATAAAATCTTCCATGAGAAAGTAAAGAGGAACTTCTCCTGGAGGCAGAATTCCCCTTTACACAGCTAGTATTCAGAGCTGTATTTCTGTCAGGTTTAAGGCTCACTGGAATAAGAGGTACCTAATGTTACCTCTCCTTTGGCCACAATACAATGACTATTGACACTTTTGAATTCCGTAACAATTATTTTCCGAAGTATTGGTAGTTGACTAGTATCTCTTCATTTAGATATCATGATGTCTTTAAATTAGGCAAGGAGCATGTCTTATTTATCTTTGGCATTATCACATTGTTTTGTTCGTGACAAGAACTGAATAAATATTACATTTATTGGCATTTTGTGGCTTGAAATTAATTCACTTAATTTGCATTAAAGCCTGGGGGTTGTTTCATTTGTTAATCCGTTTGTGTATGAATTTCTTAATGAGAGGAAACATACAAAGGCCATGCTTAATGAATGGGATGTATGAACTATAATATTTGTTTTATATATTTTCTGTTCTTTGGATTACTTTCCAAAAATAAAATTTATAGGTAAAATAATTATTCATAGGAGCAGTCCACAAATTAGAAAGATTTCATAGAAATTCTTCTTTCAAATTATGTTAATTTACTCACTTTAAATTTTCCTGGATTCTTCAATGTGATTGTCTTTGGTATTTGGGCTTCAAATATAAGAATCACTTAAAAATAAATAAATTTCATAGTAGGGCTGAGTACATTGGGTACTTTTTCTTCCATTCTTGAGATACTTTACTAAGAAGAATATGGTCCAGCTCCATCCATGTAAACATGAAAGAGGTAAAGTCTCCATCTTTCTTTAAGGCTGCATAGTATTCCATGGTGTACATATACCACAATTTATTAATCCATTCGTGGATCGATGGGCACTTGGGCTTTTTCCATGACTTAGCAATTATGAATTGGGCTGCAATAAACATTCTGGTACAAATATCTTTGTTATGTTGTGATTTTTGGTCTTCTGGGTATATGCCCAGCAGAGGGATTACAGGATTGAATGGCAGATCTATTTTTAGATCTCTGAGTGTTCTCACATGAAAGCTATAACCCAGTTACAACCTAACAATAGAGGGAAGTGGGAAAGGGAGGGGGGGTGGTGGGTAGAAGGAGGGGGTAGGAGGGATCACACCTGTGGTGCATCTTATAGGGATATTTGCGAAACGTGGTAAATGTAGAATGTAAATGTTTTGGCACAGTAACTGAGATAACGCCGGAAAGGCTATGTTAACCATTGTGATAAAAATGTGTCAAATGGTCTATGAAGCGAGTGTATGATGCCCCATGATCATATCAATGTATACAGTTATGATTTAATAAAAAAACTATTAAAAAAATAAATAAATAAATTATGTTAATCAAATGGGACTTCATGGGGCACTTTTAAACTTAATAAACTAATATGATAAAGCAGGAAATTTAATTAAATACCAAACAATCAATAATAATCATTTATAATGAAAAAGTTTAACCCTAGTGAATTTGCATAGAGAATTATTTATGAAAATTTCCTTCAGAAAACCTGGTAAACTCCTAGGGTCACCTGACCAGAGTCAGAGGCACGAATTAACAGGGAGTTAAGGGTGCACACTCTGATTTGCAGGGGGGTGTTTAGGAAGTCTCACGAGCCTGTTTGCACCTCCCAGACCACAGTCCTTTATCTTCCTCCTCTGCCACTCCCTCTTCAGGGCGTCGTCCTTGTCTCCAGTCCAGGACTGTTTCACCTCCAAAACTTGCAACTTTATGGAAACTTTAGTCTACTATTTTCTTTATTATTAATCAGCCATCACTATTTCTATCATAAGATCAATTTATTTGTTCGTTGGGTTTGTTTTGGGGTTTGAGGTTGGGTCTTCTAGGGTCCCAAGGCCAGGGACTGTCAGTGGTCGGTGTCCTCTTAGGAACTTGGCTGCACAGCAGGAGGGGAGTGCCTGGCAGGTGAGCAATGCTTTGTTGCTTTGGGTTTACAGCCACCCCTCACTGTTCCCATCACTGCCTGACTCCACCACCTGTATCACATCAGCCGTGGCATTAAATTCTCATTAGAAGTGCAATCCCTGCTGTAAACTGCACCTGCCAGGGACTACGTCACAGGCTCCATGTGAGAATCCAATGCTGATTGATGATCCAAGGTGGAGCTGAGGACATGAGCAACACTCTTATGGCTTCCCTATCTCTCATCAGCCCCTGATGGGAACATTTAGGTGCAGGAAATCAATCTCAGGGCTCCGCTGATTCTGTATTATCGTGAGTCGTATGATTATTCTACTGTATCTTACAATGTAATAATAGTAGAAATAAAGTGCTCAATAAATATAAAAGCTTGAATTAACCCTGAAACCATCACCCCCACTATGGTCTGTAGAAAAATTGTCTTCGTGAAACTGGTCCCTGGTGCTGAAAAAGTTGGGGACCTCTGTTCCAGGAATATGACTGGGTTTAACTAACCCTACTGACTCTTCAGCGAATTAACACCAGTAAACTCTTACAGGAATGATGTGTCTCTAAAGCCGGACTTTTAGGTGCAGAACATGTTATGGAGCCTAGACACTTACTGTGTTATCTCAAGACAATTTGCAGAGATGGTTCAGAAGCAAGATCAACCTAAGCAAACATTTCTAACTAAATACTTCTATTACTTTCAGTTCATGTAAAAATTCTTGTATCTACGAGTTTTGTATCTGTCTGCTAGGTTTGTGACAAAAAGCGGATGGAAGCTGTGTTTGTAATCATTACGCTTACTTCTGACCAACAGAAAGCAGTGAGTTGGGTGGAAATGTGAAAGGTTTTTGTATCAAAGGCCTGTTGGTGGTTACTTTGCTTTTAAATTCCCTGAGTTATCACATAGTTACTTAAAGAAAATAGTGTCCCTCTAATGATCACCAGCCCCACTTCCTACATAATAAGCTTCTTCTTTTGACCACAAAATACAAAACTTTATAAATATGTGCAACCATTATGTACCCATAATAATCAAAATTAAAAGTAAAGAAAGAAACATTGTGAAGGTGAAGAGGAGAGAAATGAATGGATTGGGGTAAATACACATTGAGTGACTGCTATTTGTCAGGCACTTTGTATAACTCATAAAAATTCTCAAGATTAGAAATGATTGTTTTCATTTACAAACATACACATCAAAAAAAAGAAAGAAAGAAAGAAAGAAAATGTATGTCAATAAACAGAAAAGGTATGTAATTTGCTCAAGATGGTATGTGGTATAAACTAGTGTTTTAATATCCATTCAGTTTAAATTCCTCTTCCTTCCTGGGTATGTTAAAAGACAAAAATAAAGAATCTATTTAGTGTTAGCCATAAATTCAATCACAGTGAAGTTATACATGGGAAATAGAATTTATAAATAATAAAAGAATTTGATTTTTTTTGTTATCATGGCTTTTTTCTTCTTCAATATTGCAATCTTGTTCAGATCTTTCATACATTAAGTATATTTTTAAAGTGAAAATCTAGTTTAAATATTCTTAGAATGTGTGTTTTCTCTGGTAGAGAAAGCACAGGTCTATTTCCCAGAAATCCAATATTCTCGTGTTGTGTAAGCTTATGTGGGATATTTTGCATTTGTGGTAAGTAATTATATCTTTTAAAAATAGAGCTATATGATGAATCATCAGACCTTACATCCCCTCAAACAAAGATACAGTATTTTAGCTTCTTTTTTCACACGGGGAGGCACATAGAAATGGACTGGTACAGTGAAGTTATCTCACACAGGAATTTACTGAACTAATTTTAAGGTGACATTTATAAGTACTGTGTCATTTAAAGGAGAATATTATATGCAGAGTCTTATCTATAATCCTCACCACTACCTATTGAGGTGGTTCAAAAGTGGTGGAGAGAATCCAGTGCCGATTTTAATTTTTAAACATCAACCAAAATTATACAACTATAGTCATTTTCTCACAAAACAGAAGGAAAAGGAAACACTTCCGTGTGCAATAAACATCGAAGAAAAGAATATTGGTTCCCTGGCCAAGAACAGGAGACCTACCACGATGCTTCCTGAATCTGGCCTCCCGGCTGTGGCAGGAGAGTCCAGGTGCGGAGTGTTTGGCAAAATCAGGAATAAGCTCAGGGATTGGCAAGGACCAAAATGATGGAAAAATTCTAAAGCCAAGATTCGGAAATATCACTTTAGATGGTGTTGGGATGATAATAAAGTTAAGAAGTTATTAATCTGAAATAGAACAAAAAAAATAAGCTATTTAAACCAGTAAAGTGAAGGAATTTGGAAGCTAGTTTCCTCAGGCAATTTTCCTTTCAAATATTTCTGCTTGTCCTAATATATAATACAATTTCTTTCCTGTGTCTTTTATTGCACTATTCTGTAGTAGACATAAAGGTGAGTGAGGCATATTCAGGGTCTTTTATCTATTTATATTCTAATTGGTTTCTGCATAACTCAAAAATAGAACAGCGTTGATCCGCAAATCTGGGGCTTAGGAGAGACCCATACGGTCTCAAATTTCTTGAACCAATTAAGTCACTAAACCCTGTTAAGAAGTTCTGTGTGTGTGCTGGGAAAGCCTTCGGGATTCCAGTAGTTCACCAATCTGCTTTAGCCTTCACTTCTTAGGAGCAAAGTTGCGCGTCAGCCTGAGCTACGTCAGCCAATGGCAGCAGTCTTTTTAGGACACGCCCCCACCCTTGCACCTGCGCCTAGTCCTCTACAGTTCCAGGAATAGGTTAGGCCTACCCAAAGGTTTAACTCTCAAGTTCTATGTCAGTCTTTTGTCTGCATAAATGATATCACCTCTACCCCCATGCAGTTGTAATATTAGACAATTGCCACTGCCTTTATTTATTTATTTATTTCAACAAGTATCTTGAGGATAGAGGTGTTTACAGTGAGCAAGCGTGACTGCAGCACACAGAGAGATCTTCCTATGATGGCATTTTCTTTTTTCTTTTTTTTTTTGTGGTTTTTGGCCGGGGCTGGGTATGAACCTGCCACCTCCGGCATATGGGACCGGTGCCCTACTCATTGAGCCACAGGCACCGCCCTATGATGGCATTTTCATGGAAAGATTCAGGGTTTATGGCTAACAATTCTTTAGTGATGTCTCTTTGTGGAAGGTATTTAAGAATCTCCTTTCATTTTTGGCTTCTAAGTTTCTTCTTAGGCATCATTGCCTTTAAAGCTACCCCAAAACTGGGGAGAAAGAGCTAGTGTTAGGGCAAGCGAAAACAGTAGAAAGCACTCTTTCAATTGAAGTTCAGCCATTTTTCTTAAATTAACGCTCACAAGACTGTCGCAAGTCTTTGGTAACTTGCAGAGTTCTCAAGGTTAATTTTGTCAATTTTTGCTAGTGTCAATATTGCTTTTAAGTCAATTGCCCTTAGTACATCATTCTGAAAGTGCTTCTAAACCATATTACTTTTAAGATAAGCACGTATCACAACCTTAATTAACTTTCTTTTTAAATGGGAACGTATATAGAGAACATAATTATAGTAGCAAGTAATATTACCAGAATGCTCAAGTGTTTGGAAACAAAAATACATACTAGCTTGAAATGTACAAGATGCATAAAGGTTACTTGGAGAAGGTGATTATTAGAATTAATGTGAATTAGGGGAGACATATATCTAGAAAAATTAGAAATAAGCCTTAGATGAGAACATTTTTAAGTAAAAAAATCTGTGCCCTCTGGAATCACTAGAGTATTATAGTGATTATACAAAGAGTCTTTAATTGTATATATTGTTAGAAAGCTGAGGAAGAAATATGTCACAGCAAAACACTTGCAAATATTACAAACACCTTCGCTGTAATCTAGTTTTGATTCAAATCAAGGCATAGAAAGAAAGTTGGAAGCATCTGAAGGAGGTTAAATGAGACCACCAGAGAGGCAAATATGGAAGATGATGCCCTGGACCACAGATGTAAGTATCCACGTGTATTTCTACAGCAGACTGTTACTTCAAACTGCCAGGACTTGTCTATGTTAAGATACAGCACGGTCAAATAAACTTTCTTTGTTGAAATTCCATGCTTTCCCAACAACCAAGAGTTTACATATGATTTGGCTTCTCTTAAGTACTTATAGTAAGATAATTCCCTATTGTTGAAACTTCTGTTTCACAAGTACTCTTGTAAGATGCATCCTCCCTCAACCCATCCTCACCCCACCTTTCCCCCTTCTCCCTATTCTTAGATTGTAACTGGGTTATAGCTTTCATATGAAAGTCATAAATTAGTTTCATAGTAGGGCTGAGTACATTGGATACTTTTTCTTCCATTCTTGAGATACTTTACTAAGAAGAATATGTTCCAGCTCCATCCACGTAAACCTGAAAGAGGTAAAGTCTCCTCCATCTTTCTTTAAGGCTGCATAATATTCCATGGTGTACATATACCACAATTTATTAATCCATTTGTGGATCAATGGGCACTTGGGCTTTTTCCATGACTTAGCAATTATGAATTGGGCTGCAATAAACATTCTGGTACAAATATCTTTGTTATAATGTGATTTTTGGTCTTCTGAGTATATACCTAGTAGAGGAATTATAGGATTGAATGGCAGATGTTCTCCACACATCTTTCCAAAAGGAAATGTATTACTTTGCATTCCCACCAGCAGTGTAGAAGTGTTCCCTTTTCTCCACATCCACGCCAACATCTCTGGTCTTGGGATTTTGTGATATGGGCTAATCTTACTGGAGTTAGATAATATCTCAAAGTAGTTTTGATTTGCATTTCTCTGATGATTAAAGATGATGAGCATTTTTTCATATGTCTGAAGGCCGCGTGCCTGTCTTCTTCAGAGAAGTTTCTCTTCAAGTCCCTTGCTCAGCCTGTGATGGGATCACTTGTTCTTTTCTTGCTTATACGTTTGAGTTCTCTGTGGATTCAGGTTATTAAACCTTTTTCGGAGACATAACCTGAAAATATCTTCTCCCATTCTGAGGTCTGTTTGCTTGCTTTCCTTACTGTGTTCTTGGCTGTGCAGAAGCTTTTTAGTTTGATCAGGTCCCAGTAGTGTATTTTTTAAGCTGCTTCAATTGCCCGGTGGGGTCCTCCTCATAAAATATTCACCCAGACCGATTTCTTCAAGGGTTTTCCCTGCACTCTCTTCTAGTATTTTTATAGTTTCATGTCTTAAGTTTAAATCTTTAATCCAGTGAGAGTCTATCTTAGTTAATGGTGAAAGGTGTGGGTCCAGTTTCAGTCTTCTACAGGTTACCAGCTAGTTGACCCAGCACCATTTGTTAAATAGAGAATCTTTTCCCCACTGAATGTTTTTAATTGGCTTGTCAAAGATCAAATAACGGTAAGTAGCTGGATTCATCTCTTGGTTGTCTATTCTGTTCCAGACGTCTACTTCTCTGTTTTTGTGCCAGTACCATGCTGTTTTGATCACTATTGATTTATAGTATAGTCTGAGGTCTGGTAACATGATTCCTCCTGCTATGTTTTTATTTCTGAGTAATGTCTTGGATATTTGAGGTTTTTTCTGATTCCATATAAAATGAAGTATTATTTTTTCATGATCTTTAAAGTATGACAGTGGAGCTTTAATAAGGATTGCATTAAAATTGTATATTGCTTTGGGTGGTATGGGCATTTTAACGATGTTGATTCTTCCCAGCCATGAGCATGGTATGTTTTTCCATTTGGTAACATTTTCAGCTATTTCTTTTCTTAGAGTTTCATAGTTCTCTTTATAGAGAACTTTCACGTCCTTTGTTAGATAAACTCCCAAATATTTCATCATCTTTGGCACTACTGTGAATGGAATAGAGTCCTTAACTCTAAATGTAGAATATAAATGTCTTAACACAATAACTAAGAAAATGCCAGGAAGGCTATGTTAACCAGTGTGATGAAAATGTGTCAAACGGTCCATAAAACCAGTGTATGGTGCCCCATGATCACATTAATGTACACAGCTATGATTTAGTTAAAAAAAAAAAAAAAGAAAGAAAGAAACTTCTGGTTGGAATTTTAAAGGAGGAAGAGGAAGAGGATGGGAGGAGAAAGAGGGAGAAGAAGAAATGTAAAAGTTTCCGAAGACTTTGAAAGGCAATTTTCAATGTGTGTGGTAAAAGAAATTATACGAACAAGGCAAATAGGTGGGCTACCATGAGACATGTTAAAAATGAGGCAAGAGCAAGTTTATAGTGGGATTTATTATTTTTATTTTTCTAGATACTTTGTTCTACATTATCACTATAAAAGTATGCATTTTCCTGCTTCATGTAGCGGGAAGCAAGCTCAGAGAAACTGAATGACTTTCCATAGTCGCAAAGCTAGTCACAGATTCTGCACTCAAGCCCAGATTTGTGTAGCACCCATCTTGGGGCCCATGTCATAATATTACCTCTACCTTTCACATTAACTGTACTAAACTGCTGTATATTGAATATCGTGATAGTGTCAAACAAGGATTGGGAAGTTGATTGCAACCTTATTTACAATGTAAAATTCAGGCCCATCCTTGCACTATGTTCTCCTAATTATTCTTGAGAAATATAGCCCAACTTTTTATTCAAATGGATTAAAAACTAATCAAGAAGGGGATAGTAAAAACCTTAGGTCTTCAAATCAGTAAATTAAGACATATATAATATATACTTATTACCTAAATGATTTTCATAGGCTATGCCATAGCTGGGAACTCAAAAAGGAAAGATAATTGGGAGCATCAAAGATATTGGGGTAACTTTCTATATCCCATAAAACATAACCAGAATGTTAAAAGGTACAAGTGATTGCAATTGAGAAAGCCTTACCCACAGTATCTTATTAATTTGTGTTAAATCGTAGAGCAAAAAAAAAATAAGACTGGCAAACTACACTAACAATCATAACAAGTATGTATTTGTTTCTTATTACATAACAAATACTTTACTTAGTTTTTACTAATACTAAAAGCTACTCTGTTCAAAACTACAAAGAGATGACCGCAGACTCTGTAGCTGTTTATAGGATGAAGATGAGTTTACTTTTCTGCCTAATTTCAACCTGGCCGCAAGTTTTACTTCAGCCAATGGAATTTTATTTTTTTAAATTATTAAATCCATTCATCTCTTTAAATTACAGCTTCATCTCATTTTAAAATAAATGCCAAATGAAGTAAAGAGTTAAATGTTTAAAAAAATTAAAGTACAAAATGGAGGGGGGGGGACATTTCAAAATGCAAAATAAATAAATGATGGAGATCATGGATCTAAGACTAAAACAATGAAAAAATGCAACGAAAAAGAGATGTTGTTTTCAATAGGTAAGAATGAAAATCTTCTGCATCCCGAAACAAAGAACAAAACTTTTGACATAGGGTAAAATAAGACAAAATAAAACAAAGTAAAATATACAAAAATCTCTTCCAAATCAGTAAGAAAAAACATGATTTTCCCATTTTTTCTATTTCAAATTAATATGAGAGTACAAACTTTGGGTTACATTGTTCTCACATCCAAGGTAAAGTTCAAGCTGTAGTTGAGCCCTTCACCTGAGGGTCTGCTGAACACCCTCACATTGTGCACATAGTGAGATCCCGCCCAAAGTCCCTCTCTCGTGCCTCATGTCATGGTTGACTTTGCAGCAATATCAATGGATGCATTAATTGTAACTGTACTTGTACACTAGGAATTACCCTAATTCAGCAGATGAAACAGCTAAATTTCATGCTAATGCAGTGACTTGTTCAATGTAATCCAGCTAAAAAGTAGAAACATTGAAATTACATGTGCTTCAATCTAACAGATTTGTCTGTCCTTTATCCATCATAGACTGCACTCCCATTCATCCATTGGTCTAAAATAGAGCAGAAAAGATTCCACGTTTGTGACATCCTCACTTAGTCACATCTGGAGCTCTCTTATTGTACTCGGAGGCCCACAGAACAATTAAGGGAAAGATCTTCAGAGAAACATTTACTATAATTAAAAATACACAATACTGAGCAACCCACTCTTGGGTCCCCTTCCATAATTATGTGGAAGCTCTTTCACACTCTTTGAGTCCAATTTATACCTGCCTTTATTTTTTATTTATTTATTTTTTTGAGCCAGAGTCTCATTTTGTTGCCCTCACTAGAATGCTGTGGCATCATAGCTCACAGCAACCTCAAACTCTTGGGCTTGAGCAATCCTCTTGCCTCAGCCTCCCTAGTAACTGGGACTACTGGCACCCACCACAATGACCAACTAGATGCTCTTGCTCAGAATGGTCTTGGACTCCTGAGTTCCAAGGATCCACTTCCTTCAGCCTCCAAGAATGCTAGCAAACCAGACCTTATAACTGCCTTTTCGAAGGCAGGGAGAGAATGTGGAGTATAGGTGCAGCAAGTGGTTGCTGGGGAGGATAAATAGTTAGGGAAAATACACTGACTTGTAAATTATCTGAGAGACAGAGTAATATATTTTAGATGATTTGATTCACCTTGCCAACATTCAGGGTAGGAAGGGAAGTCAGTTGTCCCCCTTTTTGATCAGGTCAGTCTGGCTTTATGTAGATAGAGGGAAAACCCCTTATAAATACTTTCTGATCTTGAATAGCTTTTAATTCAAAGTATTCTTTGTTCTAAGCATTATTGGACTAAGAGGGTCCATCTGCCTATCACTGTCAGCCAATATGCAGAGACCATATTTTGGTCTACCAAACTTTGTCAGAAGGCCAGGATTCTGGAGAACAGTGAGTGTAGCCTCTCCAAGACTCTTCTGTTCTTCCATTTCTAGAATTACAGTTGTATACACAAAAGTTCAAAGCAAAGATCTCACCCACCCCTATTCCAAATAATAATCAGCATAACTCGATGACCTATTACACATTCCAATTCAAAAGTTAATCCCCTAAATCAATCCACCTACACTACTCAGGATAGGCATCTTTAGGGTGGGAGCTAAATAAAAAAGTACACAATACTGTAAGTACTATAATTAATCATGCACTATGTGCTACTGCTAAATCTAGAGAAATTCAATAAATAATTTTAAAACCTACTAGAAATTAGTCTAAAATGTTTTTGTTAATACACAAATTACACAATTTTTTAATACACAAATTTTTGTTAATGCACAAAATACATTGTACACGATAGAAAATACAATTTATTTCTAGAAATTTGTAAAGGAAGACTAAAATAAAGTGTTATCAACAGTGGCTATATCCTCCCTGTGCCCTGCTGAGTGGTAAGTGAAGCTCAAACCTAGAACTGACAGAGATTTGTTTGTTCTTAAGCTGGGAGCGCTAATGCCAGATTTATTAATTTACAAGTTCATGTCACAGCTGAGATCCAGCCATAAGAATTCCAGTAACAATAATGGCTACAGGTATGGTAAACCTTCTGAATAACCCCACGAACACTAAGTCTGAATGTTTCCTTGGACTGTCATTTAAATTTTATGACTCTTAGTTGTTTTGTTTGCATTTAATACATATGTAAGGAATTTTTAAGTGTAGGATACAGACATTCATTTGTATTTGTTTTATTAAAAATACAAACATTTTATGTCAAGTCCACTACTAATATAATAACCCCAAATTAGTTCCCTCAACATATTTCCTTAAATTTTTCTGATACTTTTTAAGCTAATATACTAATACATGCTCTGTATAAGTCCTTTGCAATTTTGTTTTTTCTTTAATTGTGTTATTTTTCTCCTACTCAGTCATCAGACTCCTTGAATGGGCACAGTTCTGCATTCCACAGGCACTAGTAGAGGACCATGGCTCATACATCTACATTCCCTCTGAGAGGAAAACTGCATTTTTTTTTTCAGTAGTCAAAAGTTTGACTTAAAATATGATGCACACATACAAACCAAGGAAATGATTTCCAATACTCTTGGAATACTCTGGAATACTCTGGGAATACTCCTGGAATACTCTTGTAGCCTACTAGTCCAAGTGGTGATCTCAGGATCATGAAATTCTTACTACCTTCTCCACCTCTTGGTCTGAGCAATTTGAAAAGATTCACACCCAGAAATTTTCTAACATCTCCATGTTGCTCACGAGGAGTCTAAGCCTTGAAGAAGTATAGCTCACGGGAAGAGAATTTTTTTTCTTTTTGTCCTATTTCACTATCAACCTCTTTACAGAGCAATTGATAATTACAATCTTGTTGCTCAGAAAAGCCTTATCACATCTGAGGGGGCATGTTCCAGCCACACAGATGGAAAGGTGGGATTTCAGCAGCTGACAGTGTATTTCCCACAGTTGTCTTCTTCAATCCAAGGCCCTACGGCATGGTCAACAGCAAAGCTGAGCTGGTAGGATGCTATGGAAGGCAGAGTACATTTCCTTCTTGCAGTCTGTTCTTCAGTGGATGTGTAGAAAGGCCCTCCTGTCGGGATCTGATAGTCTGATAGCAACTGCTTGAGCAAGACACACACACACACACACACACACACGCACACATACACAATCCGTAGAAACACAGAATATACACAAATTTACCAATGGAAACAATAATCTTTAGAGCTAGGGACATCTTCGTTATTTTTATTTAACAACGTATTTGCTTTTCTATGGCATTAATCTTTTTGGGTTTCTATTTCAGGTGAAGGCAATTAAGTGCAGAATTGGTACCACATTGCCTGGAATCAAATTTTGACTTTATGCTTAATTATTCACTATTTGAACTTATATAGATATTACTTTAACTTCCTTTGCCTATCAGCATAAACCATAGGTTTGTGGTGAAGACTAAATGAAGTAATAACGTATACAAAACATAAACTATCAATGCCTCACCTATAGTGATTCTTAACTTTTAAGTCAATTAAGCAAAATAATGACCTCATCATATTTTTAAGTTAAGTTAGTTATACCTATGTAAAAAATAGCTTCAGTGTATACTCAATAAATTATGTGTATTTACTTAACATTTACTATAACCTAGAGATAGAGTTGTATTTATTTATTTATTTTTTGAGAGAGAGTCTCACTTGGTCACCCTGGATAGAGTGCTGTAAGGTCACAGCTCACAGCTACCTCAAACTTTTGGATTTAAGCATTTCTCTTGCCTCAGCCTCCCAAATAGCTGGGATTACCGGTGCCCACCATGACGCTGGGCTATTTTTAGAGATGGGGGAAGTCTCGTTTTGGCTCAGGCTGGTCTTGAACTTGTGAGCTTTGGCAATCCACCTGCTTCAGCCTCCCAGAGTGCTAGGATTATAGGCGTGAGCCACCACACCCGGCCTGTTTTTATTATTTGTGATGACATTTCCAATTTGACCATGATAATGCACAATAATGCTTTCTTTTCATTTTTATATTTTTGCAAGATGAATTAAAGACAAAAATACTTATTTAAAATCATATTTCTCAGTTATTGAATAATCTGGTTTTCAGTTTGTCTTGCCCTTTAGTTATGTCTGATTACTTTCCTTGGAGATATTTTCTTATGATTGTTGGCTGCAGATCCTAGGACAGCTGTGATTAGCTCACTTGTCAACACAATTTTAAGGTAAGTTTATATTTCACATGTTTAATTGCTTGTGATGTTAGAAAGTGCCAGGAGAACATTATTGATTTCCAGATTGCAGCTTGGAAGTGATAAATTCGGTGTCTAAAAAACAAATCATCTGACTCTAAATTATGTAAATGTAATCAGAAAGTTATAAGAGAAAATAAGGTTTTTGAAAATATCATTATACCTGCAATTTCCAAAGAAATATTTAAAAATACAGTTTTAATATTTGGTGGAAATATGCCTAGTTCTTTTTTAGCTTTAAAACTTGCAGACTCACTGTGTGCCCCCCATTTTTTTATTTTTAACTAATTTGACAGTTACACTACAGATAATAGACGTGGAGTTGTAGCAATAGGGAGCTTCTTCTCAATGACGGTAAGTGTCATTGAACCTGAATAATCATTTAAGATAACTATTATTATAAATGTGAATTTTGAAAATAATTTAATTGCCAAATTACGACAGAAATATTTGACATTAAAATTTATATTATAAGATAAATCTATTGGGACTTTATTGAAAAAAAAAAGAGAGACCCACCTGTAAATAGGAACACGTTCTTGTTTTGCAAATTATATGACTCAACCCATATCTGGTAGTGACTTACTGCCACTTAAAATATACATAGGATCTGAAGTCATTGAAAATAAATAAACTGATGTTTAATGAAATAAACCTTTCTTTGTTTATGCCTAATCTTGTTAATCTTCCCGACAATTTTGTTTGGTTCATTTAATTACTCAAATCTTGCAGATTAAGAAAGAATAGCTCAAAGCAATGTTACTTTCCCAAAATCTCTCTCTCTCTCTCATACACACGCACACACTCACTCACGCATGCACATATACACACACAAATTCTATTTCTGCCAAAATTCATAACAAAATAACTTGACAACTCTGACTAATAATATGTAGGAACACTAGATAAAATATAACAAATAACTTTTAAAAATAAAGGTAACCTCACGATAGGTTATAGGGACTCCCTGGGCCAGAAACCAAAAGAATGTTCTAATCCTTTCAACTGATATCACACCTTTCCAAGGAGTAAAGAGAGGGCATGGGGTATCGTCTAGTCCAAACAATTCAAGACCAAACATTTTCATGTTCAAATTGGTACAATAATCAAAGTTTTATTCTCACACACGTGGTTAATGACAGTGAGATCTGCTTCTAAATGCAGTACCCTGAAATTGCTACTACTTTAAAAAATGCTGGGTTTATAAAAACAAAAGAAAACTCTATCGTTACCTAGAAACAACAATAAAATCTAAGATAGTTTGTGGCAAAACAAACAAACAAACATATACCAAAGATATTTCTAGGTTATGATAAGCTTTGTTCAAAAACGCCATAAGATGAGAAATTAATTTTTTTTCCAAAAATGAACACATTTGAATGTGGTGTGTTAAAGCTCATTGCATTTTCTAGTATTGTCCCACTAACCAAAAAGAACAAAAAGCTCATTTGTAATATCTTTTTTTATCTCAAACTTCTAAACATTTCCCCCATCTTGACTATTAATGATCATGTTTCATATTTCACAGAGACAAATAAAATTTTAGGAAGAGAAATGCCAACAATTCGGCCTCCCAAACTTCTCACCACCTAACCTTCTCACTCTCCTAAATTTTATACCTATGAGTACATTCTGATTTCCCCTATTAATTGCTGTTGAATCACCTAAGCTCACATCCCAGGTCAACTGCTCCAGTTGCGAACTACATTTTTACCTCTTTGACCTCACACTTTTACCTCTTTCTCCTTTGTGGCTAATCTCCTCCATTTTGTTGTCTTATTCCTAATAATTTAAGATACCCTCTCACATCTCTGTACTCTCAGGAAAATATGTTTTATTGCATGTCCTTTTCCAGCTATTGTCTCATTCACGTTTTCAAGATAATTCCTCAGATAATTATTTATTATTGATGCCAATAATTTATATCCTGTAATTCACTGCCACCTTGCCAATATTTATCTTTTTAAACTAATTAATCAATTTAAATTAATTTTAACTAATTAGTTTAAAATATTTATCTAATTAAACTAATAAATTGATTTAAAAATCAGAGGACCATGCCTCAAAAATCAACTTATTTGACCGAAAAATTAATATTAATGCATTTGATATTTCACTTTGAACCTTTTCTTTGTTGATATTAAAATTATTTATTTCTGTGAAGGAAATCCCCAAAGCACAACAATTTAAAACAACAAATCATATAAATTTTTAAAGATTTTTAGAAAGTGATTTAATTGTGTGGTTCATGGGGGTCTCACTTGGAGGTTAAGTGGATGTATTAGTAGTGGGTTGTATTAGCTGGTTCTATCACGAATGTACCTGAGGTCTTTTTCACAGGACTTCTCCGTATAACTAGCTTGGGTATCCTTACAAACTGGCAGACTCAGGCAATGATCAAAAAGGAATCATTTAAGTAGCATACAGATACATTCAGAAATCTCTTAAACTCTACCTTTAAAATCCAAATGATAAATTCTGCCAATTAGCCAAATCAAGTCACAGATCCAATCCAAATATAAACAGAGAAAAAAATAGAATCTACCCTTTGATGAGGAAAGTAAGAAAGTTTTGTTTAAAAAAAAATACAATGAAGCATCTATGACATCACATTCTTCTGGTTTCCCTTCTGCTTTACTGACCATTCGTTCTTGGACATTTTGATGGTTTCCCATGACCTCTTCAACATTTTAATGTTGAAGTGCCACAGGACTGAATGTCGGGATGTAATTTCTTTTCTACCTACACATATTGCTTTGAAATATTTGTTCTCATGACTTTAACATTTTATGCTGTGATTTTCAAATTTACATCTGCAGTCAAGACAGTTCATTTACATAATAAATTTATAATCCTTGCTTTTTATTGACATTGACTTTAATAGCATAAAAATTAGATCTCAGTATGACAAATCAAAATTTGTGTCATGGAGCTAAGAAGGTGGTTTCCAGGAAATCTATAGCCTTGAATGCATGTATTGGAAATAGTAAATACTAGAAATCAGTTACTGAAGTGTATATCTGAAGGCTCAAAACCCCAATGAATCAACTCATAACAAACATGGAAAGAAAGAATTAATAAGATGATGTAAAAATAGAAAACCAATATTCAATACAGAAACCAGTTCAGTCAATAGTTAATTCTTTGACAAGAATAAAATTATAAACCTCAAGCAAGACTAAGTGATTTAAAGAAACAAATGAAACAGAAATAAAAACTACAATAATAAAAACAGAGAAATGTGATGTCACTATATATAATACAGACATGAGAAATTTAAGAAGATATTATAAAAGAAAAATGTAGATAGTATTTTACAAGAATATTGTAAAAAGTAATAATGAAAGTACTTAAAAAGAAGTAGCAAGTTAGACATGTTTAGCATAGGAATAGAAAATAAGGTCAATAATCAAAAGCCCAGTGTGTCCTAATATACTGACAATAACAATAGAGATTTGAAAAAAATAAAGACTTTTACAAGGGTGCCAGAAAACATGAAGTCCTTGGCTAACAAAATACGTACATTTTTTTTTTCAGAAAACTGCATAACTCTGATAAAATAAATCAATAATGCTCTAAACAAATTGAAACAGATACTATGTTCATGAATTGAAAAGCAAAATTTTTAATATTTTATATCTTCTCTTTATCCTATAGATTCAGTGAAATAACATTCAAAATTCCAGAAAGCTGTTTGATAGATACAGATATTTTTGTTCTAATATTTGTATGGAAAAGAAAGGTTAATACGGGCGGCGCCTGTAGCTCAGTCGGTAGGGCGCTGGCCCCATATACCGAGGGTGGCGGGTTCAAACCCGGCCCCGGCCAAAACTGCAACCAAAAAAATAGCTGGGCGTTGTGGCGGGCCCCTGTAGTCCCAGCTACTTGGGAGGCTGAGGCAAGAGAATCACTTAAGCCCAGGAGTTGGAGGTTGCTGTGAGCTGTCTGATGCCACGGCACTCTACCGAGGGCCATAAAGTGAGACTCTGTCTCTACAAAAAAAAAAAAAAAAAAAAAAAAAGAAAGGTTAATAGAATAGCACATATAAATTTGAGGCGTAAGATTAAAATCAGAGGGCACGCATTAGCTGATGTCATGCTTTGCTATAAAGCTATAACAATCATGGCAGTGATAGACATGCGGAGCAACGAATAATAATAAAGAGCCTATAAATATACAAAGACATATAGACAACCAAATAAAAACTGATAGTTTTCATAAAGGTAAATGAGCGATAAGCAGAGAAAGAATTGTTTCCATAAGAGGCATGAGAAAAATTGGATGAGATTTTAAAAAAAGAAAAAGAAAAACTCTGCACCTGTACCTTCAAGGAAAAATACAAATAAAGTGGCTCATAAAACTAAATGTAAAATTTATTCACTTCAAATCATCTATAAAAATACATGAAGGAAAAACTGTACAACTTTTGTTTTAGCCATTAGTTTCCAGACACATCAAAAATATAATCCAAGATAAAAAAAATATTGTTTTATGGCACTTTATTAAAATGAAAAACTTACGCTCTGGTAGAGTTACTCACAAGAGAATGAAAATAAAACTCATGAGACTCAAAGAAAACAGAAGCAAATCATACATTCTGATAAAGGTCTTATATCCAAAAACATACGAAGAACTTTTAAAATTCAGCAATTAAAAAAACTCCAATAAAAACTTGTCAAAAGTACTGAAAAGACACTTCACAAAGGAATATAAATAAAGGACAGATAGCATATAGGAAGCTGTTCATCATGGTTTGTCTTTAGAACAATTCTAATTAAAATAATGAGATATTACAGCAAACCTACTAGAATTAGTTATTTTTAAAATGATGATACCAGGGCAGCACCTGTGGCTCAGTCAGTAGGGTGCGCTGGCCCCATATACTGAGGGTGGCGGGTTCAAACCCGGCCCCGGCCAAACTGCAACAAAAAAATAACTGGGCGTTGTGGTGGGGGCCTGTGGTCCCAGCTACTACTCAGGAGGCTGAGGTAAGAGAATCGCTTAAGCCCAGGAGTTGGAGATTGCTGTGAGCTGTGCGCCAGAACACTTTACCAGGGGCGATAAAGGGAGACTCTGTCTCTACAAAAAAAAAATTGCAGTATTAAAATGATGATACCAAATTCTGACCAAATGGAGAGTAATAAGAACTCTTCTTCATTGCTAATGGAAGTGCAAAATAATACAGTAACTTCGGAAGACAATTTGAAATATTTTTATAAAATTGAACATTGAATCATCATACGATGCGGGACTAACATCTCTGGGTCCTCAGTTCCTCTGAGTGAACTGAAAATTGAAGTTCACACAGAATATGCGTGTGCACGCTCATAGTAGCTTTACTTGTAACCAACAAGGTTTCCTGCAACAGATAAATAAACAAATGAAAATGTATCCATATAAATTGGCGGTAAAAAGATAATGATCTATGAATTCACAAGACCTGGAGGTCTGATATGCTTTTTGCTAACTGAGGAGCCATATAGTACATGGTGCATAATTTAATCTATTCAATGTTCTTGAAACAACAAAATTATAGGCTGATAAACTAATTTGGGGTCAGTGGAGATGGAGTGGTTGACCACAAAGAGGACAGGAAGGAATTTTTGTCACAATAGACTCATCTGCATGATACTGGTATGAGAAACATCTTTCCATAAATTTTGAAAATCCAGAGAACTGTTACCAAGGAGTTAATACCAATGCATGCAAATATCAACAAAGATCAACCAGCATGTGGGAAAGACATGGAATGGAAGGTAAATGTTACCAAATAAATCTTTTACAAACGTGTGGCTTAAAAAATAGCTAACCTAAGTAACATTGGGTTCTAATGCCTTGACTATGCCTTAAAAAATATGATATTACAGAGAAAAGGAAGACCTAAACATTGTACTCCAGTTGATAAATTTGTTTCTCAGATGATTAGTGCTAAAAATTTGGAAAGAGCTTTAATTCTTCTGCACTTGGACTTCCACAAGTAAATAAATGACAGATGACCAGAGCCAGATTTTGAAGTGCCAAAGAAGTTGGAGAATACAAGAACAACTTCTGTGGTAATGGATTCGAGGCATAGATATCATTTTATACATATTTGCTAATAGGTAAATGGAGAAGTAGCAACAGTTGTATGTTTATATACCATATTTTCTAACAGAGAGGATCTGGGTAGAGTGACACCCCAGTAGCAGTCAGCAGCCCAGCTTCTTGGTCTGCTTTCCAAATATAAACCTGTAATAAAGGATATCAGAGCTCCTTGGAAAAATGACTGTTCATAAGGGTTGAGCAGGGAAAATAAAAATGAACATTTTCAGTGCCAGAAACAAGTAAGTATTCAAAAAAGAATAGGATGGAGACCTGTCAAATGGAGGGAGACGCAAACCTGAAAGACGACCCACTTGCCAACAGCGGAGCCATTCGAGCAACCAAAGCAACAAAGTAAAGCAGGTCTATATTTTACCAAATTATTAATTACATATGCATAGATACATATTGATATCAATTAATGGATTAATTTAAAAAATAGACAAATCATTCTTACACGTGAATTCCAGACAGTATTATGTAGGTATCCCCCTTTCAGAAATGTGGATTTGTGTATCTTCCTATTAAGTGCAGGTTTGGTTTAGTAACACACTTCTAAAAAATGTAGAAGAAACAAAAATACGAAAAGACAAATATAGTAAATCTGGAGAAAACTTCCTTACCCAGCAGGTCAAGGTCAGTATCAGCAAGGGTAAATGCCTTAGTGATATTTTGTACCCTTTAATAGGATGTGATTTGAAGGGCACTTCACCTCTATGATTGTCTTCCCCAAAACCCACAATTTCAGTCTAAAAATGAGAAAAGAATCAAAGAAACCCAGATTAAGGAATATTCCAGAAAAGGCCTTATCAATACTTCTCAAAACTCACACCGTCATGAAACATAAGGAAAAACAGAAATTATCACAAGATCACAGAAGGTTATGGTGGCTTGATGAATAACTGTAACACATTCTGGAATATGTATCCTAGAATATAACTATTCTAAGTGAAATACTGGAAGAGGAAAAAAACATTGTGTAAAAACATGATTGCTTAGTAAAATCTAGACCTTTGTTAGTAGCATGATACAAATGTTCATTTCTTAGTTCTGACAATTTTATCACATTTCTGTAAGATGTTTGCTTTGTGGAAACCAGAAGAAGGCTGCCCCGAAAAGTCTATATTGCCTTTACAATTTCTTATAAGTTTAAAATTATTCCAAAATTTGTTTTTGTGTGTTTTTATTTGTTGTCCGTTTGTTTTAAATGCAGAAAGGAAGTGATGGGTCACATTTGGAGCTACACGGTTCTTGATTTCTGTTGAAATCAATTACCACAATCCCTCTAAAGATACAATCTGGTGTAAACATATTAGCAGTTTCCAGCATTGGTAAACTGACAACCTTCACTCCAGTGGCACTGTTCCACAATAAAGGTTACGACAATATGTTACAAATTAGTAAAAATAAAGAAATAAGTAGATCAATATTGTGCTGTCATGAGTCCTCTACTTGTGAACTGTCCTTCATTTTATGAGTCTGTTTTTCTTCTTTTGATGCTACTATGTCTTCCTTTAACCTTATTATATGAATATATGTGTATTATATGTATTATATGAATACATGTGATGAATGTTTCAATTTTATTTTTCACACAGAAAAAGTACCCATGCTCTGTTAATAATCTTCTTTTTACTAGTACATAAACCATAAGTTGGGCAAAAACTGACATAAAATTTAAATTTTAAAATGTAATAATTGTTAGTTGTATATGCATAACACTGTTACAAATATTATTGTAACAATTCATATGGACGAAGTCACTGTGTGAAAACAAAGAAAAACAAAACTTAGTACAAAATAGATTTATAAGTTGATGGTTGAAAACAGTGAACAATTGAATGCATGCCCTTAGTTCTCGGCTAAAATGTAGGACATTTCAGTGAAGGATTTTAATGGTTAAGTTGATGAGAGAGAAAGGGAAAGAAGAGAGATAGAGACATTTACATATGGATAACAGTGAGTTAATGAGCTGAGGATGCTGAATCCCAACCAGAAGTGGATAAGCTGTAAGATCACCTAGCGCAGGTGTGTCCAAACTTCTTTTCCTTTGCCACACATTGGGAGAATAAGAGCTGTCTTGGGCCCCACATTAAATACACAAACACTAAGGAAAACTGATTAGCCAAAAATAAATAAATAAAAGTGAAGTCTGTGCATACTTTTCATGATACCTCACACTACAGGTAAGCAATCAAAGTCCTCACATAATCAGTGTGGGGCCCACAAGCAGCAGGCTGGACACATCTCACCTAAAGTCTCAAGAGTTCATGGCATCAGCTACCCCTGGAGGCAGAGGGATGAGGATGGTTTAAAAAGATCAAGTTAAAAAAAAAAAAAAAAAAGGGCGGCGCCTGTGGCTCAAGGAGTAGGGCGCCGGTCCCATATGCCAGAGGTGGCGGGTTCAAACCCAGCCCCGGCCAAAAAAAAAAATAAAATAAAATAAAAAAATAAAAAGATCAAGTTGTGGTTCAAAGTATGTTGAGAAGAATAAGACTCCCACGTTGCTTCCCTCGTGTCATGTAAATGAGCATTTATGTAATTTGAATATCCCCTTCAAAACTCATGTTGAAATCAACTGGCACTGTATCATGGTTTTTAGAGACCAGGTGATGAGACCCTTCGACCTCATGGTGGGGCTGGTGGAGGTACAGAAGCGTGAGCTCAGCCATTTCTCTCTGCTCATCTCCTCTACACTTGAGGAACAGCCTTCCTTCCCTTGGAAGTGGAGATCAACACTTAACATACACCAAACCTGTCATCTTAATATTGGATTTATCACCTCCAGAAGTATAAGAAATGAAGTTCTATTCTTTATAAATACCCAACGTTAGGGCTTTTTTGCCACAGCGCTGAGATGGGCTAAGGCACTCACTGGCACAGAAGACAAGAAGATATTTCAAAGACAATCATTCAAAACTGCCATGTTGAGGGAGAGGGTTCTATTTCAAAGAATGGAGATTAAGTGGAAATATAAATATATATGCTATAAAAAGAGTTTGAATTTCCCAGAAACACATGCCAAGACAGGGTTACCTCACCTTTAAGAACCTGACCTATTTTTGTTTTTCCTTTTAGTAAGTACATAGTTGTGAGATTGCTAGATCAAAAAGTAGGTCTACATTTTTTGTTGTTTGTTTGTTTTCTTTCTTTCTTTCTTTTTTTGAGCCAGAGCTTTACTTTATTATCCTGGGTAGAGTGCCATGGTATCCTCAAAGCTCACAGCAACCTCAAATTCCTGGGCTGAAGTGATCCTCTTGCCTCAGCCTCCATAGCTGGGAGTTCAGGCCAGTGCCACCACATGTGGCTAGTTTCTCTATTTTTTGAGTAGAGATGGGGTCTTACTCCTGCTAAGGCTGCTCTTGAACTTCTGAGCTCAAGTATTCCACCTGCCTCTATCTCCAGAGTGCTAGGATTACAAGTGTGCACCACCACGTCCAGCCTACTTCCATTTTTTTTTCAAGTATCTCCATATTGCTTTCAAGAGAAATAGTACTAGTTTGCATCCCACCAGAGGTGATTGAGTGTTCCTTTCTCTCCACATCCTATTTTGTGAAAACGACACTTGCACTCAGATGTTTACACCAGTTCAATTCACAATTCTAATGATGTGGAAATAACTCAAGTACATAGCAGTGCGTGACTGGATTAATAATTTATGATATTTGTATACCATGGAATACTACTCAGCCACAACATTATGGTGATCTAGTATCTTCTGTAACAACCTGGATGGAAATGGGAATCATTCTCCTGAGTGAAGTATCACAAGAATGGACAAACAACCCATGTACTTGATACTAAGTTGGAACTAGCTTGTCAACACTTATTACACGTATGGATGTAAAAGAAAAAGAAAACTAAGTAGGTGAGAAGGAGAAAAAGGGGAGGCTAAATTCACACCTAAATGGTGCAATGCATACCCGGTGAAGGGCACACTTATAACTTTGACTTAAAATGTGCAAAATCACAATTTGTTTGTCTTTTTAATATTCTGGAATAAAAAGATTATCCTTTATTAAAGACAACAGGGAAAACAGACAAATGAACACCTATACACTCAGATTTTCCAATTACCTATTATTTGTCCCATCTTTTATACACATATGAGGAAGTAACCAAAGGCTTTCACGCTTTAATAAGAATCACATAAAATATATCCAAACTAAGCAAAAATAAAAATAAATAAATAAAAGCTCCTTGGAAGAAAAAGAGATAATTCAAGAAGAATACATTTTTCAATATGCAATATGTAGTTTACATGAAGCAAAACCAGATTAGTTTAAGTAAAAATACTAAGATAACAAGAAATAATTACTTTAAATTAAAAGTACATAAAATACATGAAAAACTCAAGAAAAACCTGTCTTGACTAATTTCAGCTGGAAGGTTCTAGTCAGAAGATAAAATTTATAGCTCACATAATGGGTTTTAATGAACAAAAAAGGGATTTACTCAATAGGAATATAATTTGGACAAAACATATGATTAAAAAAACAGACAAATTAAAGGTAGAAAATAAAAAACTGTGTTATCAAAGTTATCACCACTGAGAATCAACCTAAAATAGGGGCTAAGTGTTCAAGTAGTTTTCGGATTTAAATCCTAATGATAAAATACCACGCTACCATTTTCTAGCTGTATAATTTGGCCAGTTTACTGAGGTTTATTTTCTTCATTCACCAAGTTCACATAGCAATTCCACCTCAGAATTCTGGTGATGAATAAATGAATAACTATGCATTCAGCTGCCAAAATACCAAGGGAAAACTAACACTTAAAAAGAATAGTGGTGAGGAAAATGCAGTGAAGTAGTATAACTCTTAATCTTGTTTTAACAGAAATTTAACTATGGTAGAAAGATAAATTGGAGTGTCTGTGTGTGTCTTTATGCATGTCTGAGAGAGAAGGAATGATGTCAAGTGGATAAACTTCAATTCTTATCTTCTACCCCAGGAAGTCAGCAGATAAAGGCTAAAACTAAAAAAGTCAATAAGTGGTTATCTAAGCATGGCACTTAACATTATGGTGGCAACACTCACAGAATTAGCTAAATGAGCTGGAAGTATTTGCTTCTGCAAAGAGTTTAATGATTAAGACCTGCTCTATTTTCATAACCAGCTTTGAAGAACTAATTGATTCTTTAAACTTATGCATGTATTACTTTGATAGAAAGTTAAACTGAATTAAAAATTTACATTGATATGAATGTATGCATAAATTCATGATTTCTAGTCCTTTATTATTTTAACATATATATTTTGAACCCTTAATGTCTAATATCTGCTATATTGTTTACGGCTTTTTTCATCAGTAAACATGGACTAACAGTCTGGTCTAGGAAATCATTACTGAACTACCCATGCAGATTTGATTGCTAACTTATTTGTTTCTTCACTGCCCTGTGAGCATTCCTCCCTAGCACACTGCATTGAAATATCAATTACATGCCTGCTCTCATTTCTAGGCTGGTTGCTCATGATAAGAACTGTTTTTTAATTGTCTCTGTATTTTAAACTTCAACACAGAGCATAGCGAGTACCTGAATTGTTTTTCAACTAAACCGAAGTAAATAAATCCTATGAGTTGAGGTTCTGGATATTATGGTGCCCAATGAATGGTATCCACACTTGGTTGCCAATTAATTCAGTTCCTAGAGATGGCCTGTTTCCTGGCTTGTAGACAGCTACCTTCTCACTGAATATTCACATGGCTTTCTTCCCTTCTTGTGTATGGAGAGATAAAGATGTCACTGCCTTCCTCTGCTTCTAAGGCACAATCCCATCTTGAAGACACCCAATCAAACCAAACCATTGCATAACCTAATAAACCAATGTGTTCCCCAAAGGTCCCACCTCCAAATACCATCACTTTGGGTGCCAGAGTTTCAACATATTCATGGGGGTGGGGCACAAACATTCAGCTCGTGATAATGGGAAAAGAGATCAATGCTGAGTTGAGTCTATTTGTTATAGATTGCAGAACAGGAAAGAGTGATTTAAAGTGGCATTAGCAAAATGGCCCTGGTGCTTGAACCTCCCCCCACAGAAAAGACAAAACAATAATTACATAAATTTGGCTGGAGTGTCTAAAGGAGAGGGCTGGAGTAAAGCAAGGAATTGGCAAGATTGCTGTGGAACAGGGAAGCCCTGTATAGCAGTGTAGAGAGGAAAGCAGGTCACCTGCCCCTGCCACACCATCTCCCTCCTGAAGTAGCTCAGAGCCAGCAAAGACTGCTTTGTACAGGAAAAGGATAAGCAGAAGGTACCCACCAGCTTCATGTTCACCACAGTCACCTGCAGTCCTTATGGAGAATCTGACAGTTCTCCCAAGTCCCAATCCCAAACTGAGAGCTTCCTGACGTTCACACAGCTGCGTCACTCTTGAGTGGAAGCACACACTGGGCACTGCCCGCCTCTCATGACCCGTGCTACTGAAGCACAGTGTTGTCCCCAGACTGGAGCCACTGCTGGAGTGCACCCTGCTCTAGGGGTCAGTGACCATTGTGGTTCCTCAGCCTTAAAGCTTTGCTGACATCTGCCACCTTCACAGGGGTGGCTGTAATGCCTTGACCATGGCTGCTCAGAGCCTAGACCCTAGGAAGAGCCATGATGAAATTTCTGCATAGCAGGAAAGTCATCCATGGTTCAGTTGAACAACTTCATGCCCACATTTCTAGCCAGGTAAATAACTCCACAAATCTCCCCTTGGTGAGCCCAACTTTGGACTACTGCATGCATCTTTCCTTGACTGAAGAAGCAGCCCTAGTGGGCCTTCTCCCAGCAAAGCCAGGCCCTTTTGTCTGAAACTCCCATAGCCTAGGCTTGAAGGCACTCACGCTTATCTCTAATGCAAACCTCATAATAAAAACTATGAGACTGGTTTTACCCAGAATCAAAGCACATGAACCCTACTCAACACCCTAAAACCCATCTACAGGAGTAAACTTCCCCTTAGAAAATCTACTCCATAAAATTTGAAGAAGCAACTTCTCTACAAGACATGCAGTTGTCCCTGTAGGAGCACAAGAAATATGCAAAAAAGGACAGAAACACAACGCCTTAAAAGAAACACAATAATTCTGCATTAACAGTATACAATGCAAAATAAATTAGAAAACGTCAGAAAATTAATTCAAAATAATGACTTAAGGAAACTCAGGAAGATTCAAGAAAATAAAGAGAAACAATGCAATGAAATCAGAAAGACAAATCATAATTTGAACAATAAATTAAACAAAGTGATAACTGTCATAAAACAAACAAACAGAACTCTAACAACTGAAGAATTCAATGAATGAAATAAAAACTACAATTGTGAACTTCAAGGACGGATGAGCTATTGCAGAAGAAAGAATTTCTTAGCCTTAAGAAAGTTCTTTTGAAATAACCCAGGGAAACAAACAAAATAATATGAAATAAAAGAAGAATTGAAAAGTTATTTGGAATTATAAGAAACCATTAAAGGAATACATTTTGGCATTATGAAAGTTTCAGGAAAAGAGATGTAAGAAGGTGTAAGTAACCTATTTAATAAAATAATAGCTGAAAACTTCCCAAGTCTTAGGAGATAAATGGATATATCCATGAAATGCAAAGATTGCCAAGTAGATTCAACTCAAAAAGATTCTCTCTGTGGTACATTATAGTCAAATCCTCCAAAGTCAAAATCAAAGAGAATTTTAAAAACATTAAAATAAAAACATTAGGTTACATAATGAAGCTCCTATTAGACTAACATCAGGCATAGAGAGAACAGAATGATATATTCATAGCCCTGAAAAAAAAAAAAAAAGAATCAGAAATACTGTACATAGCAAAGCTACGCTTCAGATAAGCCAGAGAAAACCTGACAGAATTTATCACACTCGACCGGCCTTACCAAAAATGCTTACATCTGAAAACAAAAAGACTTTTTCCCAAAAGACAGATGATAACAAGTGCTGGTGAAGAGGTGGATACAAGGGAACGCTGCACTCTGTTATTGAGAATGTAAATTCTAGCCATTATAGAAAACCGTACAGAGTTTCTGCAAAAAGTGAAAATAGAGTTGCTATATGATTCAGCTGTCCTACTACTAGATATAGATAAAAAGGAATATAAATTAATTTTGAAAAGATACCTGCACTCTACTGTTTATTGAATCACTATTCACAACAGTCAGGAGATAGAATGAACCTAAGTTTCCTTCAACAGAAAAATACATTCTAAAAAATGTGATAAATACACATGCACACACACAATGGAATACTATTCAACCATAAAAAGAATGAAATCCTGTCATTTGCAGCCACATGGATATACCTGAAGAATATTATCAGTGAAATAAGCCAGGCATAGAGACATAAAGACCACATGTGCTCTCTCACATATGGAAGCTGAAAAAGTTGATCTCATACAACCACAGAGTGGTTCCTAGGGGCTGGAAGGGCAGGGTGCAGGGAGCAGGGAGAGACTGGTTAGCACACACAAAATTATAATGAATAGGAGGAATAAGTTCCAGTGTTTCAGAGCACTGAACTGTGCTCAGAGTTAACAATAATTCATTGTATATTTTCAAATAGTTAAAAGAGAGGATTTTGAATTTTCCCAGCACAAAGAAATGATGAATGTTTGATGTGATAGGTGTGCTAATTACCCTGATTTGATCATGACACACTGTCTGTGTGTACTGAAATATTACAATGTACCCCACAATATGTACAGTTATTATGCATCAATTAGCTATAATAATGAAATGTGTTAAAAGAGGGATTGATGATAACTTCTAAGTCTTTGGTTTAAGCAGTTAAGTGCATATAAATGTCATTTGCTGAGATGAAGAATGTTGGTATTTCAGGGTGTTAATTAATCAGACCTCCCCAACTTCCCAAAAGTTTAGAGAACAAATTGATACAAAACAGAAGTGCCAGACAGATGGAAAATATTATTTCTAATAAGTTATGTTATAGAACAGAGTTAAGACCACATCTGAATACCTTAACACTTAACTACCATGAATTAAATGCATTAATCGGGTTAGAGGAAGAAACCTTTTATTTCAGAGCAAAACTATGGAAGCAGACCATTGGTCACATGGCAGAATAGAGGAATATATATATGTAATGAATATGTGAGGATCTAAAATAATAAGGGAGGGAGAGAAAGACAGAGAGAGAGAGAGAATGGGGAGGAAGACAGAGTGTGTGAATTCATGAGAGATATTTATTAGGTGGTCAATTTGTTGGTCATAAAATCCACTCTGTTCTACTGGGAACTGAGTTAGGGATAGAGGGATTGTTCAGAAACAGTATTTAGCAGGAAAATGTATACAGTAACATGAAGACAAAAGAAAAAGTTGTGAAAATTAAAAGTATTAACACACATAAAGAAACTCACTTATTGTTAAGTATTGTTGTTTTTACTGACTATCTTTTTATCTTTGTATCCTTTTACACAGGTCAGCATCTTCAAAAATACATGTTATATAAATATTTGTGAATAAATTAAGTGTATGACTGACTTAGTGGTTTTTTGCCTTTAGATCCAGTTTAAAAAAGGTCAGAGGACTGAATTGTAGACATAAATTAAATGAATTTTATGGTATCTAAAATATAGCACATAGAGCTATTATATCAGCTTAAATGCACAAGACCTATTTCTATGAAGATAAACTCTAGGTAGCTTCTAAGATGGGGTGAAGAGGTATTCCTTTTTCCTGATTCTAGGGAGGCAGTTCTGATGGAAGATAAATGATTCTCGATGCATTGATTTGCCTGGTGTATAATTCAGTATTTGCTTAAAAGTTCAAAAGGTCTTTTTCTTCCCTTGTTTATTTTAGTAGAGTCATTAATGGTTGGCAATTCTTACAGATTATTCATTGACTACATTTTAAGAAGTAGATTCTATGAATTTATATAACAAACTATTATTTATGATATGGTATTATTTTCCTAAGGTGAACTCATTTATGATTTTGTAATAAAATAAGATGAAAAATATTAAGCTTACATGTACTAATTGTACCTGTGACAATGTTTTTTATAGGCTTAGGTGTTCTTAGAGTTGGCAAAGTCCTTCATGGCAGTCTGGGGAGCTTGGAGATATTACAGTTTTCTTTGTATATCACTTTTACTTACCCCTATGGTTAGTCATATTCTCTGAGGTACACATCAAATAGAGATTTATTTAGAGCTCACTTGATTCCAATAAGGATTTAAAATGGTTATACCTAAATTATTGAATAATAAATTTTGCTTTTGAGTGACATGTTACTCAGCTATTCTATACCAATACCATTCCCTGAATGAAATTGAAACCATATCAAAAGCTTAAAGTAATTTCTAAAGCAATGTACTTATTTGACAAAGTGAATATTTTGGTGATAGTAGACATTCCTGGTGTATAATTTCATTTCTTTTTCTTTTCTGTGAAAAAGGCAAACACCACCGAGTTATAGCTAGATTAAAGGAATAAATTCTAGCGTTCCTTCTGTATCATTGCAAGATGAGTACAGTTAACAATATGTAGAAGGAAGATATTGAATATTCCCAAAACAAATAAATGACAAATGTTTGAGATGACAGATACACTAATTACCCTGAGCTGACCACAAAATACATTATATGTATCAAAACATCCCCATGTACCATGAACATGTGCATTATTATTTTTTAATTAAAAAAACTAGAAAAGGCAAACTCAACCATTTATTTTTCTGTAATTACATGATGCAATCAATATCTGCTTTTCAAAGGTAGCACATGTTATATGGTTTCGTAACAATATAGATGCCCAGTTTTGAGATCAGAGAGAACTGTGTTCACAAGCTCAAGTTCACCATTAATTAGCCATTAATTAATGAGGCTGGACAAGTTATTAAATTCTTTGCGTTCTTTGTGCTGTACTGATTTTAGGGACTGTCAAACCTAACTCATATGGCTATTATAGAGAACAATTGAGATACATAATACTATAAAACATTTCATTCCGAGTCAGGTAAAAAATAAGTGGTTAAGATTAGCTTTAATAATGATGACAAAAGAGTTAGAAAAGAGTAAGACACACATGCCACTTCCAACCTAGTAATGTGGGAAAACTGTAATGAAATAATTACAGAATTAATTCTCTATTTCTGTGTTGCTCATCAATAATGAAATTTCAGAAGAAATAACTTGATTGTCTCATAATATTTTGAATAATGAAAAGATACAGAATGTTAATCATAGATCTATTACACGGTTTACCCTGGGCATTTTCCACCATATCACCCGTTTCAGTTTTTCACTTGAAGCTTTTTATGTAGGAAGATAAAAAGACTAGGATATTCATGGAACGGGTATAGAAATAATATGTGGTTACTTTGTTGCCATAACATGGCATGAGCGAGGGAATGGAGAATGAAGGGGTAAGGAGACACATTATCATCACCATCCTCCATGCATTTCTATGCATTCTGCAATAATGTACTATTTGGGTATTAAGGAAGGGCCAATTGACTTTGTGGTGTTATCAAAGCAATTTAAACAATCAGACTAATATTTCCTTTGGATTTAAAAATTAATTTATTTGAGCATGATTCTCCTAATTGTTATAAATAAATTATTCTCAAGGAGAAGTAACATTTTCCACATAGTAGTTGTAAACACAGATGTACAAACAGATGCAATTATACCACAATGATGGGGGAAGTGTCGCTATCTTGGAAGAAGTTTTAGATTTCTGAGCTTGTGTAAGAATTATCCACTCTAGCTTTTCCACGTACATTTGAGGTGATCAAATAAAAAATAGATCTAAACTCCTAATCTTCTTTAAAGCTATTTCAGGCTTGGTGCCCATAGCCTGGTGGGTAAGGCGCTGGCCACATACACCGAGGCAGGTGGGTTCAGACCCGGCCCGGCCTCCTAAACAACAATGTCAACTGCAACAAACAAATAGCCGGGCACTGTGGTGGGCACCTGTAGTCCCAGCTACTTGGGAGGCTGAGGCAAGAGAATCACTTGAGCCCAGGAGTTTGAGGTTGCTGTGAGCTGTGATGCCACAGCACTCTACTGAGGGAGACATAGTGAGACTCTGTCTCAAAAACATAAATAATGTTTTAGAATTATTTATTTTTACCTCAATTTTGTTACTCAAATGTACTATTTTTATGCAAATGATAAGACTAAGACCCTTGAGAACATAAAAAGATGTGAGACCCAAGTGATAGCCTCCACTGAGAGAAGACGGAATATCAGTTGAGTCAAGTATAGAAAGAGTATATTTGGTGGCTAAGGGTGATCTCATCTGATGGTACCTCTTTTCTAATAAAATTGCATCTTAGTATCATGGGGCCACAAAAACTTAAATTTAAAGAAAGGCTTTTTTTTTACATTTGTTTCATTTACTCATTCATTCTGCAGATATCTTTTGGTTTTTCCATTTTGTGCCAGTCACTGCAAATCCCTGGAGAAAAAGGAATGTAAAATAGGAATTAAAAGGTTGGTAGGGTATACTAACATTAAATAAAGTATCATGTAAATCAATGCATAAGAATAATTTTATCTGTTTAAGCTGGTGTCCATGTGAGAACACTCTGAGTAAGTAGAACTTTAAATGAATAATGAAAATTAGGTGTAGTCACCAGTCCAATAAAAACAAAGAATGGTCTAGCCAAGGAAATCACATGTGGTTTAATGACAATTTAATGCCAAGAAAGACATCAACAGGAGAGGGGGACGGGGTCTAGTCAGTGGGGAAAGACCAAGGAAGGTTGTTGTTTCTAGATCATTCACAGACCTGGAGGCAATGTTAAAACTTAAATTTTATTCTAAGGATAATGAGAAGGGATTTAAAAATGTGTTTATTTTACATAACATTAAGTCTGGAGTAGTTTCTCCACAGTGGCATTACTGATGCAGGCTTTTTTTCTTTCCATAGAGCCACCTTGAGTGTATCTATTTCAACTCTACATATCCTGGGTGGTTTGGGAGTCTCCACTCCTGTACTTACACCCTCTCTCCAGGCAGGTCAAAGGCAAAAGAGCAAAATGGCCTAAGGGGCCCTGATCTTCACTCGAATTCAGGAGGGAACTCTTCCCCAATAATTTTACTTTCAACTCATTAACCAGAAATGATGACAAGGTAGGCTGGAAAATTGGATAATTTATGACTCCAGCCTTTCTGGTTGAAGACAGCAAGGCATAAGAATATAGGAGAGATTTATGTAACAAATCACATTGTCAACACTACCATTCCTTTAACTATCCGATATGCCTTCTTCCAAGGGTGACATTTTGGAATGTTATTACCTCCTCCCTAAGACAAATAGCTGCAAAATCTCATGTTAGAATTGCATTCGGCTCAAAATCCAGGCAGGATCTTTCTGTTATGTATGACTGTTTAGGTTAAGCCCCTCATGCGAAAGGCTCCCTTGGTCTTTTGAGTCCCCTAGGCAGATCAGATAGTAGAGGCTGCATGGGGTGAGGCTGCAGTGGTCACCTGTGGAGATATGGCAGTATGCTGGTCCTTTGGGAAGAGTCTGTTCTCAGGTGATCGTGCTCTCTCTGGCATCACTGACCAGCATCCACCCGGAGCTTTGGTCTGTCAGTCACTTCCTGAACCCAGAAATGATACTTATCATTTCTTATCATTCTCTTCATACTTCCTCCTCCTCCCTATGTAGACAGCTCAGATGACACTCAGTTACTCGCCTTCTATATGGCTGTGCTTTAATTATGATTTATACTGTCGAGGAGGTACGCTAAATCACCGAAGTCCATCAGAGAATGCTGGTCCACATGGGGATTTTCCATGTCCATCTTTCCTCTGACTTCCAATGTATACTGATGGCCATCGTTCCTCAGTAAGCTTTCTAAGAAGCACTGACAACCAAGAATGAAAGAGAAATAAGCTACATATTGCCTCAAGCAATAAATTGTTGTTGCATGGCCCTGCCTGTCAGTTTGAAGTGAAGAATCGTCTCTGATTTTTTCAACACTCTTCTGTAATGGAGGAATTTGGTGGACGATCTTCACAACCGGCAGCTTCTAGGGAGCACCGCCCGCCTCCTTCCGTCTTTTCCCCCAACGTTCACTGGAGCTCACGTACATGAATTTTCAACTACAAGGCGAGGAAGGAAGAAAATTGAATTCCTTTAGTGGAAAGAAACAGTTACTTCTAATTGGGATCAAATACGACAGTGGTTTTCCCATTAAACAGACATGTATGTTATAAATCTTTGTGAAAAAAAGCCATTAAACACCCACATTCAGGATTCTGGAACCTTTCTAGGAAAGCTTTGTTTTTATTATTTAAATATCAAAAGTTTCTTATCAATGTATTCTCACGTCTCAAGACAAAGATGCATTACGTATTACTTAGGAACAGAGTCCCTAACGTATGTATAATGTATAATGCCCCACTACTAGTCTTAGTGTAGACATCGCCACAAAAGTTTATTAACTTGAATTAAGAATATATAACAAATTTGATTGATGTACATAAAAGTATTGTTCATTTAGGTTTTTTTTTTTTTATCTCATGAGAATTGGATTTTGTGAGGAAAAGCTTAAATATTTCAAATAACAGCCTCCCAGGTAACTGGGATTATAGGTGTGTGCCACTACGCCTGGCTAATCTTCCTTCCTTCCTTCCTCCTCTCCCCTCCCATCTCCCGCCTGCCTTCTGCTTCCCTTCCCTTCACTTCCTTTCCCTTCCTTTCCCTTCCCTTCCCTTCCGTTCCCTTCCCTTCCCTTTCTTACCTTTTTTTTTTTTTTGAGAAGAGGTCTCACTATGGTGCCTAGGTTGGTCTTGGATGGCCTCAAGCAATCCTACTGCCTGAGCCTCCCAAAATGTTAGGATTCCAGATGTTAGCCACAGCACACATCCAAAATTTAGGTTTTAAATATATATTTTTATTCTTAAAATACAATTTTTATAACCAAAGCTTTCTAATCATGCATACTTCAAACAGAGAAACAATTATTAACCTCATTTAAACAGCAACTATTGAGATTTCTGACACTTAATTGAAACACAATGACACTTATAAAATTTGTTGAACTATTTGCAGGAGAGAATAAAACTGTACTTGTTGCTACTTGGTCATAGCCAATCACAAGTGTCACTCGTCTTTACTTCTTCGATTGTGTGTTAAAATTTTGTAAACATTGTGTATTTTTCAATGTTAATGTTAATTAGTAAGTGATATTTTCATGCACAAAAATCTATGAATTTCAGAAGACGGTTCGCACATATTCTGGTGAGAGATGCTTCACGTGACACATTAACTTTAGACTCCAAGTGATTTTCTTCACGTATCTGTACATAATTTCTGCACAGAGTATCTTTGAATGAGACAATTGGAATTAGAGAGAAATACTTCTTCCAGATGACTTTCCAGATGAAATCTGAATAAAAGTTTATCAGAGAGGTCAGTGAGGGAATACCATTATGGATTACAAAAATGCTGACAGTTGTATGACAGATGTGTGGGCTTCCAATGTTGATTAGAAAGAGGCCTAGGAAGCTACCCAGGTCGGAGCCATGTTGCAGAAGTGCTAGTGTGCCCTGCTGAAGTTTTTCAGCTTTCTCCTTCAGACAGTTGCAGAGTTGTTTAAAACTTTCAGGAGGAAATTTTCACGATATTATTACATTTTAGGATGACCTCTCTTGTAGCAGTATAGAAGGGATATTTGTGGCAGTTGAGCCTGGGGTGGGGAGATAAGCACAGAGACGATGGCTTTGCTTCAAATGAGAAGCAGTGGCCCAGTGACAAGGTATAGGATTCAAGGTTATTTCAGAACATGGAATTGGCAGTCTTGTGAGTTTTCTTGAGTACACAATGAGAGAAATAATAGAGTCCTAAAATGACTGCTAGATTTTGGCTTGGAGTCCGGTGTAATTGTTGAGGAGGAACAGATGTTTTGGGAGAAGGATAGGAGACGGATTCAGCAATGCCGTACATCCCAAATGCTGTGAAACTAACTAGCCAGTCTGAGTCAGCAGCAGAGGGCTGAGCAGATAAAGTACATTACTGTATTGGTAAACATCTTTTCTTTCATACTATGTCATGTTCATGAGAAAACAACAGATCATAAGGTGTTAAAGTTTAAGAATGGTCAGGAAACTTGGTTCGAATAAAAAAATGATTAGTACTCACATCAGACAATTCATATTTCAATCTCCCACCCATTGCCTGCTATGCAACTTCGGAAAAGTGGCCTACGATTCAATCTGCATTTTTATTTCCTTGTTTAGACAATGTTAACATAATGATAGTAATCTCATGACCTTGATGTTAAAAAGGAAATAGGAAAATGTAAGTTAATTATCCATCACAGTATTATACGAATACATTAATTAATGCTAATTTATCAAAATAAACATAGGAATGTATCTATACAAAGGAATATTTGCTTTTTTTCCTTCATGAGTTCTAGTATAGGTAGAAATAACCAGAACAGCTTCCATTTATCGGATAACTAGAATAGGCCAATAATTCTAAGAGATGATTTGTATGCCTTAATTTGTGTAAACTTTATAATGTCCTGGTTGACGTAAATATCATCATTCCCATTTTACTAATTTTTCAGGTTAGAAACTTATTAAATGCCAATATTTTAGGCAGGACCCAATCTGCCCGACTGCAGACTAACACTGGAAATGATGCTTTGTCTTGAAAATAGGGTTATACCATGTATACCCTGCATATCAGTGCAGAACAATAATAATAAAAACAACACAACAATTCACCACCCCGACATTAAGCACTCTGAAACCTAGACAAGACGTGACGCCAAAAGCCCTATGCTATACTGCCATTTTGTTTCTGAAATCACTGCCTATACGTAGCATTTGAAAACAAACTACAACAAACAAAAAACTCTTATTTTCTGTCACTGTAGACTTTTACAGCCTGTGTGTTACCTGGATATCTTTTTTTTTTTTTTTTTAATTTTGTGAAATGTTGCCTCATTTTTCTCCCTCACCACTGTGCCCGTCTTGCTTCCTCATCAATGGCACCATTTTCAATGGTATTTATTCTATGTGCTTACTACGTGTCATCCTTCCTCACCCTTTTTTCTGCTCCACTGTGTAATTATTTTTTATAGCATCGGAAGGACATGAAACAGAAAGAATCTAAAGATGTTTTCAGTGGTGCCTTTTTATGCAGATAAAACCAAAAGGCTGGATAGGATTCACAGAAAAGTCACAAACGTAGGACAGATAAGAAACGCTTGCTTTGTGCCAAAATGTTTAAAGGTAATAGCTCCCTCAGTATCAGTACCATAGGGACTATTTACAGGACACTGAATTTGGTGCTCTTCATAGGTATACTGCTTACTAGGTATATTATTTTGGGTTGTTTACCTTGTCTCCTTGAGTGCTGGTTTCCTTACCTGTAAAATAAAGCATATTTAAATGAACAAAAAATATTTTAATTGCTGCCTCAATTATTATTGTGACTATTCTATAAGAAAATGTGTGTATATGTATATATAATGTCCCTCAACATATATATTGAATTTATTTCCATTGAAAATTAATTCCCTTTTTTAAAATAAAGTACAACATGTTGGCAAGTGCTGGTTTAAATGAAGAAAGGTTTTTTTTTCCTTAAGGTAATTAAAGTACATCATCGTGGTGATAAAACTGAAAAGGTACTCTATTTTTTCTCTTAGTCTGTATCACAAAAAATAGGAATAAGTAATTGAAACGTGACAGATTTAATTCAATTGATCATTGGATTCCTGTGCAAAACAAAATAGTCTATATTGTTGAATTCAGTTAGTCTGGGTTTAAGTCTGGTTCTAGACCTTATGTGAAACTGTCAATCAACACAGCTCATCTGTCCTTCCCTTTGGATGCAAATTGCCCAAGTAGAGGCACCCATTTGAATCAGACAACATGTATCCAGCTACAGAAGACTGAGTCCTCCAATAGCTCCACAAAGGTCAAGTCTTAATGTTTCTTAACAACAAGAAAGCCCTCTGCAGCCTGGCCTGTGCCTCCTTGCCTGGCATGAGAATCACTGGTACCCCTTCCCATCACTCTCCTTGGAGACCCAGGAGACATCATCTCTCTCTCTTTCTTTCCTATCCTTGGGTCTTGGCCAAAATTCTATTTGTGATCTTTCAGGCACAACCACAGGAAACTATGAGAGTTGACTTAGCAGGCCTCATGGGAAGCTGCTGTCCCACCTGACTCGGTGCCCAGTGTGTGCACTGCAGTTTCAGACCAGGACCCACACCCTCCCCTGGCAGGCTCAGACGCATATCTGCATTCCCTGCAGGGCACCTCTACTGAAATCTTCTAATGGAACCTTGATTAGAACACTCGTCTTCGACTCAGTACTTTTCTACTCTTAGTCCTTTCACAGACCCATAGAATCATAAAAAGGCAGAAATCTTTTGTTCAGCGCTGCTCAACAGCGAAATCATTACCCATCTCTGCTGTGCTGTATTATCTGACTTACCCACACTGGCTCTTATGCTCTGGGGAAAAATGAAAAGGAACTGGCACCAATTTTTGCCTCTTGCTTATCTTAGTACCTGTACAAAGCCTTAAGAGTACTCTCATTTAACCTCATTGTCTTAGCTGACCATCTTGACCCCCGTCAGTTCTAGCATTTCCTTTCTGCCTGGAAGGTCCTTTATCTGCTGCAAGGCACAGCAAAATGTTCCCCGAGTCGTCTCTCCTCTGACTTTTAAGAGGTTGAACCGATCCTAACTCTATAAATGTGTACTTTTGTCCTATGTATGGCTTTAAGGTTGTATGCTCTTTTGCCTTTTTCCCAAAGAAGCCATGAGGCTTTGGGGACACAAACTGTCATATTCATTTTCCCCCATACAAACTATGACAATGTATAGCCTAGGCCAGGGGCATAATAAAAATTATCCAATGACCTGATTCTATCCAAAACTAGTGAATGTGTCAATATCAGCTCCTTATAAAGATGTCTATAATTTGCTTTATATAATCTATAAAAGAGGCTTCTAATATGAAAATACCATAATATAAGACTTAATATCCGCTATTATTGGGTGGTGCCTGTGTCTCAATGGAGTAGGGCACCAGCTCCATATGCCAGAGGTGGCAGGTTCAAACCCAGCTCCGGCCAAAAATTGCAAAAAAAAAAAAAAATATATATATATATGTATGTGTATATATATATATTTCTGCTATTATCAAAAAATGAAATGTAAAAAGAAAATAATTTCCCAAATATCTAAGGCTTGCCTCATTAAGTGCTATTTCCTTTTATTAGTTTTCAACATTTGTTCTGGGCATGTCATCCAAGTTTTACAGCCTCATTCCTGAACATTTTTCATAACCCATTGCCATGTATGTGGATAACCATCAGTTTATATTCACATTTACCTTCTCACATAATTACAGCAAAAAAAGTTTCTTTATCTGTAATTCTGAACTACTTGTAAATATTCCAATTGCTGGTGTGATTTCATAGACTGGTTATTAAAATTAAAATATAATATTTTGGCTATGTAGATACAAAATGAAATGGAAATCGGGACTGGGTTTGGGGGCTTGTGCCTGAAATTCCAGACTCTGAGAGGCTGAGGTGAGTGGATTGCCTGACTTTAGGAGTTTGAGACCAGCCTGAGCCAAAGCAAGACCCTAGCTCTAAAACTAGCCAGGCGTTGTGGCAGGTGCCTGTAGTCCCAGCTACATGGGAGCTAACGAAAGAGAATCACTTGAGCCCAAGAGTTTGAAGTTGCTATGATGCCATGGCACTCTACCAAGGGTGACAAAATAAAACTCTGTCTCAAAAAAAAAAGAAAAAAGATATAGAAATAATTTACTCAGAACAGTCACTTTGAATATTGTTCAAAATGCATCTTCTTAAATATTAAAATATTGCATTTCAACTTTTGCAAAACTATAGTCTATTAAATAATAGTACTTCATTAAAATATGAAATAATTTATAACAAAGATGGAATTCCACTGCAATGGGCCTATACTGAGATTTTCCTAGGCAAGGAAGCACGCCACCTTCCATGTAGCTTAGTCAATTGTTTGAATCATCAGCCTAGTTCTATTATTTAATTTTTTGTATAGAGTCTCCATTAAACAATGAAAGCAGAGGCTCTGTTATTTATTGTGTTGCTAACAGCTAACAGTATGTTTATGTTACACAAAATTTGTAATAAATATTTAATGAATTAGTGGCACATTTCCCACAACATTTCTACAATCTCAAAATCTATGAGAACTTCATATGAAGTTCTGAAAAATTGTCTGATTTTGAGAAACACAAATGCAAATTAAATAATTAATGCAACAAAGTATTATGTACATATAGAATCGTACTAAGTAAAATGGAAAGAAAATAATGATAAAAAATAATGATAAAAAAGGCAGTTCCTGACAATGAGGATCGTATGTGTGAAACAGACTTTGATTAATATAAAATGAGTTGCAAATACAATCAGAATCATGTACCTAGAAAAGAAGAGACGATAGACACGCATTAAAGAAATCTTATAAACACATTCAAGAGAACTTCACAGAACTTCATAGGACTTAAACTGCTGGAATGTGAAAGAGAAAAGTCTATTAGGAATATTTTCTTTTTTTTTTGTGATTTTTGGCCGGGGCTGGGTTTGAACCCACCACCTCCGGCATATGGGACCGGTGCCCTACTCCTTGAGCCACAGACACCGCCCAGGAACATTTTCTTATTAGAGGAAAATCATAAGCAAAATGCTGAGACGGGACTGGGGAGACATCTGGGACAAGGGAGGTGAAGCCAAGCTTTTCTGTGAAAGCTGGGGATGGGGAAGTCCCTAGCATCAGGATAAAGGTTTTTGAAAAGCAGCTTTCCAATTCTGAACTCCAACTTGTTTAAAGCCATGGAAATAATACAAAAATACTATAAAAATTCTTAAAATACTATCAAAATAAATTTGAGGAGAGGATTATTTATTGAATTGGAGCTGCGTTAAGCCATTAGGATTTTTTCAATTGCAAGTGTCAGAAAATCAGGCTCAAACTAGCTTAATAAGTAAGTAGATTTATTACATTTTTATTGAAAATGAAAATTTCAGATGCAATGCTTTCTTCAGGCATGGTTTAGTAAGGAAATTAATTCCCTAACATATTACACTCTGTTATGTTGGCCTGAGTTTTCAAGGCACGTGGCTTCCTTCATGGTGATAGCACAGCCTCCATTAGCAGTTGAGGAAATGCTGTTCCCTGTTCATATCCAAATATTGAACTTCACACTAATTAATCTAACCTGGACTAGTGGCTGTAGAGAAAGAAATGCCACGTGCCAATTAGCTTAAGACTGGGACTGCTGGCCATCCCAAACTAGGGTTGGCCAAAAAAACTATCTTTTCAAACCACAAAGCTACCATCTAAAATCAAATCTGTATCAATATCAAAAGGGAACTAGAAAAATGTGGGAAATAACTGATATCCACCCTTTTAGGAAGCAATAAGAAGCAGAATAAATTCCAATATCCCCCTCTATGATCTTGTACTGATAAGTACCACCAGTTATGTGTAATCAGCCACCTTTAGCCATGTGTTCTGCATCATGGATTCAACTTACTTTCATCATGTAGTTTGAAAATATTTGGGGAAAAGAAAAGGATTGTTACTCTGTACTGAAAATATACAGACTTTTTTTGCATGTCATTGTTCCCTAAGTAATGTATTATAATAATGATTTACATAATAGATATTATTAGATATTATAAGTATTAGATATTATAAGTATTAGATATTATAAGTAACATAGAGATGACTTAAAATAGAGCGGAGGATGCTGCATGTTATATGCAAATACCACACCATTCTGTATTAGAGATTTGAGCATCTATGGATCAGTATCCACAAGACCCATGGACACCAGAGATGAGTGTATGCATAGTTTCTAAAATTCATAAAATAAATGTACTCATAACAATCTTTCAGTTTCATAACTACTATATATGATGACTTTATAATAAAGATGACTAAAAATAAAAATAACCTTAGTAGTTTCTGGGCTTCTATGCATTTGAAATAAAATGGTTGTTTTCTGGTTCATAACCACAAATTTTAATTAAATTACAGTAAAATGAGACAGATAAATAAAATCTTTGGCATATGTGCTAAAGCACCAAAGCGCTACTTTTCCCAGGATGATGCTTTCTTGTACCAGTAAAGCAGGTTTCTTAACTCTTCTTTCCCTGTCTGCTTCATTAGTTTATATATAAATTCAATTAAAAAATAAAACGATAAGGAAATGTTTAAAATGGTAAACAGTATATGACAGGCATACTTACCCATGATCTCATTCAAGTCACAAATAACTTTATGGGGTCTTGCCAAGGAGATAACTACAGCACAGTAAGAAACTAAATAATTTCTCAGTTTGCACAAACTAGCAAGTGGCAGAGCCTGGATATTAGGTTAAATAGCACACCTGAGAAGTCGTTTCTGCTCTACTGTGCTGCTTTGGCTGTTAACTTCTAGGATTTTGGGAGGATGCATTCAAAGTCAGTCTAATTAATTTCCTAATGAAGTAAAGCCAGATGATTCCCTGCAGGATTTACTTCTTTATACATTTATTCCAGTAAGTAGAGTAAAAATCTATTGCCCGTATTCTCTTTATAACAGCATGGCCAAGCCTCTGCCCTCACTGAAGATATGAGATTAGATCTGCTTTTTCTGGAGATGGATTTGATAACTGCCTTAGAATTTTTATATCTAGGAATTGATGTTTTTACACCTTATTCCACTATTCTTTTAATAGATCCTGGAAGTCAACTAGTTGAATTCTTAATCCACTCTTAAGAAACATTAAAATGGGCTCAGTGCCCATAGCTCAGTGTTTAGGGCACCGGCCACATACACCGGGGCTGGTAGGTTTAAACCCAGCATGGGCCTGCTAAACAGTAATGACAACTACAACAAAGAAAATAGCCAGGCGTCATGATGGGTGCCTGTAAGTTCCATCTACTTGGGAGACTGGGGCAAGAGAATCGCTTAAGCCCAAGAGTTTGAGGTTGCTGTGAGCTGTGACGCCACAGCACTCTACTGAGGACGACAAAGTGAGACTCTCTCTCAAGAAAAAAAAAAGAAAGAAACATTAAAATGCCAACTTTTGCTAAAAGCAATAAGAGCCTGTTTTATATTCACAGTAAGAATTTAGGGATTGATATATATTTTCCTAAAAGACTATTTAGACCGACACTGTGGATTGGACAGTGATAGTAAATTAGAATTTGAAAGAGAAGAAAAGAAAGGAAGGAAATTCCCTCCTGCCAATGATCCCATGTGGGAAGTAAAGTTCTACACCTGTTGTATTTAATTATCAGAGTCATATTACAGGAATTATTTTCTTAATTCACAGTTTGTCTTTCTGTTATGCGTATTGCTTAACCCCACAAAATCTGTCTTTTGTAAATGTCCACAGAGTTTTATTTCATAATAATTTTATTGAATGGTTGGTTATAACATTTTTAAAGAAATTATGAAGTTAAATAAATTACTTATTCTGAGGAAGACAGAGCATGTCTGCCTGTGTTTCTTCCATGGTTGTTTTGCTTGCGGTTGCTAAGAGGAAACCTAAAAGTTTCTCCGACTGACAAGGTCACCAAGTCATCCCCAGCTATCACTGCACGCATTCACATATTTCCAGCTGTTACGACTTTGCTTGAGTGTTAAGATTTTCTTTTCTCTGACCTCTGATACGTTAAGTGTTTAAAGACCACTGGAGAACTAGAAGCTGGAAATTCCCCCAAGGAAGTTGCTTAATCAAACTCCTTCCATTTGTTTGTATCTACATAAGCAGTTGAGCCACTTGTTGAGCCACTTTAAAAATACATTGCTCTTAAAGTACTTTATTTTCCTGTAAAGTTGATTGAGTTCTTGCCAACTAGAGTAGGACATCACATCTGTTTTCTAATTAAAAAGATAAAGGTTATTCTTCAGCAAATATATATTAAATTCAATAGTCTATATATGTTAGAGCAAAGAATCAGAGAACATAACCTTTTGGTTTGTTTGGTGAAGAGAAATAATTTGGGTGTCTCATTACGTGGGGTCGTTAAAATGAACATTTGCTGCAGCTTTATGGAAATCCATGCTGATGCCACCCAGTGACCTGAAAAAGAGTCCTGGTGGTGAGATGATTTTAGTTGCAATGACCCTGTAAGGTATCACCCAACTGGGAGCATGTAAGATTACAAAAAGAAAACAAGAAGAAGAGGAAGAGGAAGAGGAAGGCAATATTAATAATTACTATTTGGCAAACAAGCTTCAGATAGGACTGCTCTGTTCGTGTCAAAGCTGATGTCTGCCCTAAAGTGAGTGAGAGTAAGAGAGACGAGAAAAACAGTCCTGTGAATGTTGCACTTCACACACGTCATCCTTAGAGAAAATCTCCCCTAACACACCCACACATCTGAAACTGACTCCTCAGAAACAGACAGATTCACATAGTAAATAGAGACGGGGCAGCTAAGAAGTCCCAGACTGAGTGTCCACGATGCCACATTCCATGAAAAGACAACGCACAGGTATTTATATAAGCAATTCCTCATTTACACACAGCTTATTTTCTATTTGCATTGGAGTAAGTACAGTACCCATAATAATCCCATACCGGATGCAAAGTTTATGTTTGTTTTACAAGTACGTGTTGCCTAAACACCCGCAGGGTCTGTTGAGGGTAAAGTGAAGACTACTTCTTGCTGGCCTGGGGAAAGGTGGCCAAGGGGCTCTATCAGTTATTAAGGCTTAGCGAGGAAGAGCAGACTCTGATTCTGTTTTTAAATTTGATTCAGTGATGTTATCTGTTGCAGTGGCTTTATCTCATGGGTAGCGGTTCTGAAAGTGGTAATGGTGCTACTGTGCCACTGAGAGATAAGTGACCTCATTGTTATGACAGCCCAGTGCTCACATTCTGCCCAGACACTGGGAATTCACCTCCCTGCCTATATTTGCATGAATTCTCAAACCCTGTGTTTTTATCAGTATGGCTTTGTTGCTGCAGCCGTCTTCTGCCTAGACAAATTGTTTGATTGTTCATTGCAGGAACTTCCCAAAAGAACCATTCACTCTTTAATGAAATATCTCATAGTTTGCTGTGTTGGAAGATACACTGAATCCCTTAGCTCGACATCCTCATCTTCGTGTTTCCAGGAATCCTGGACTATTGTGTTATAACTTAAATCCAGTCATAATTTGGTCCTTCTATTGGAAGACCCACCTTAAACCAAACATACAATTTCCCTACCTAATATACCAGAAAGTGACTGAGGTAATGGGCTCCTCCATCTAGTTTTGCATACGCTCAGCTTTGTCTTAATCATTCAGGTTGGTAATATCTGGGGACTCAGCTTCTGACAGCTTTTAAGGCCAGTTATTTTTACAATTATTTACCGCAGTAAACAACACCACCTGTGCTTTTCTTAACAGTGTTACTTTACCCTCCCTAAAGACACTCGGCAATATTGTCCTTCATAGGCCTGAAATTTCTTGATAGACATTAAGTGGATAATATTTATTTCTTTTTCTAAAGGGGAAAAAAGAAAAACTTTTTAAATTTTAAATTTTTAAAATTAATCTTTTTGCCTATAAATTCTCAAGGCGATATTACTATCTATCTGAAAAGTTAGTTTTGTACCTTCTGCTTCCAATATGAAACAGTTCCTATTGAATGATCTCTCCTAGGGACAAGTACCATGAGCTCTGGGGAAAATATATATCAAAAGCAGGTGAAAACAAACATTTGCTAGAATGGAAAGGCACTGGGCCAGTATGTAGAATCAATGGCTTTACCTCGACAGGCCAAATTCTGCACCACATAGGCTATAACTTGAACAAAAATGCCCAGTATTCGGGATGTGAAGAAACAGAACAGAGTTGCAGGTATCCAGAGTTACCCAAAAGTGAGAGGGAAACTAGCAAAGGAAAAAGTCCGAGAGAGGAGCATGAAAGTCTGTGTATGTATAGACCCTGCCAGCATCCCTGGCTAATCTCTGAACCGTACGTGTGTGGTAGAGATTCAAAAAAATGTACTGAAACTTGGACTGCTCCCCAAGAGAGAATTTACAGTTGAATTGATCCAGGTTAATTGGTTACTAAATCAAACAAACAAAAAAGTGTCACTACTCTTCAGAGGAATAGAGCATAATCTCATAACAAAACAGTCACAATCAACTGGACAGAATTCAAAATTAACTGACAGTTTAAAAAAAATCAGGAAAACATGTCCAATTCCCAAGAGAAAGTAAATGGAAGGTCTGTGAGTTTATGAGTATTTAAGGCTTAAATGAATCTTTGAACTATCAACATTCTGCAAGGATGAAAGACTAAAGCAAGCTCTCTCAAATCAAAAATGGCAAATACTCTCGTAGCGAAATCTGGTGTGATCAAGAAGGAAGGGCCCTACGGAGACACAGGACTTTGTGTTCGGTATTGTGACTGGCTGGAAATTTTGAGTTCTTAAACCTGTGGAAAGACAGACAGTTTATTTTCATTTAGAAAAAAAAAGGAAAAAGAAAAAGGAAAATATGAGCTAAATATGTATTTGAAATGCCATTTTCTAAATATTTCCAGCTCTTTATTTTATGGAGACAAGATGCAATTTCACCTCCTAGGACAATTTGTGATTGGGTAGGGTAAATTAGGAAATGAGTAGTAGGAAAATTAATATCATGTCACTTCTGGGACATATATAAATTTTTGGCCAGTTCATTTCAACATAACATACAATCACTCAAGTTCATTTTGATTTTCTTTGTAGCATAAAGCCTGATATCACAAAATCCCAAGACCAGAGATGTTGGCGTGGATGTGGAGAAAAGGGAACACTTCTACACTGCTGGTGGGAATGCAAAGTAATACATTCCTTTTGGAAAGATGTTTGGAAAACACTTAGAGATCTAAAAATAGATCTGCCATTCAATCCTATAATTATTCCTCTACTAGGCATATACCCAGAAGACCAAAAATAACATTATAACAAAGGTATTTGTACCAGAATGTTTATTGCAGCTCAATTCATAATTGCTAAGTCATAAAAAAAGCCCAAGTGCCCATTGATCCACGAATAGATTAATAAATTGTGGTATATGTACACCATGGAATATTATGCAGCCTTAAAGAAAGATGGAGACTTTACCTCCTTCATGTTTACATGGATGGAGCTGGAACACATTCTTCTTAGTAAAGTATCTCAAGAATGGAAGAAAAAGTATCCAATGTACTCAGCCCTACTATGAAACTAATTTATGGCTTTCACATGAAAGCTATAACCCAGTTATAACCTAAGAATAGGGGGAAGGGGGAGAGGGAGAGGAGGGAGGGGGGAGGATGGGCAGAGGGACGGAGATTGGTGGGATTACACCTGCGTTGCATCTTATAAGGGTATATGTGAAACTTAGTAAGTGTAGAATGTGAATACCTGAACACAATAACTAAGAAAATGCCAGGAAGGCTATGTTAACCAATGTGATGAAAATGTGTCAAACGGTCTATAAAATCAGTCTATGGTGCCCCATGATCACATTAATGCACACAGTTATGATTTAATAAAAAAAAAAAGGTGGTTGTGGTGGTTGCTGTTTTCTGGCTTCCTAATGATAATAACAGAGCAGAAAACCTCCCCTAACCCCTATGGATAACAATTAGCAGTGAAAAATTAATCTTTGTCGTTTAAAAATGTGAAGTTTTAATCAAAATATCAAATATTAAGCTCCTGAAGTTGCTGGTTATTTTAGAGAAGCATAGTATAGGCCTGCCAGTGGGTGAACTAGGCTAATTACTTTCCCTTGTTGGCTGTTATGAGTCATCAAGGAGGCCTCTGTTGCTTGTGACAAGTCCTGTAATGTTGATCTCTCATAGTTTTTGCTGAAATTCTGAACATTTTGCTGGTTCTCTGTCCTGCTTCATCTTCTATTGACAATCTCATTGCTAACATGTCCAGCTATCAGATTTTTTCCGAGTTGAGCCTTGCTCACGCTGAACTCAAAACTCCACTATTTCAAGTGTTTTCTTTGGTATTCTGGCTGTGACAAACATTCTTCATCTACACATGTAGACAGTTGTTAGAGGGATTTTAAAAATAGATGTTAGGAATTTAGACATGCCTGTTATGTCAGCATCATCATATCACTATCAGAATCCCTATCTCTGCAAACTGGAGGCAGATATGGGAAAAATGGAAATGATTTTCTCTATCATCGTCAGAACTCCTGGATCACCATAGCATATCTCCTTAATCATCTCACTCAGATGTTGTGATTATACCACTTTAATTTTGCCAGTTTATACTTTTTCTAGCTCTTACCTTGTTCAAAATTCATAAACCTCATCTATTCAAGCATACCCTCAAGCTTATCAAAATGATGCAAAGCAGAAAATTGTAGTTGTTACGAAGACTCAACATGTCTACATTCTAGTGAAAAGCTGTCTGAGTCTCACTGCTCTAACATGCCTCATGATAAAATTATTTTTTCCTGTGGGTGAGAAAATATTTAGTGTTATTATGTATTCATCCCAATATTCTAGTATAAGGACCATATAGTCTGAGGCCTCTGATTTTTATTATGATACCCCATCTCTCTTTTTTTGGAACTAAAAATAAAATTTCATTTATACAAGGTGAATGAGTTCTGAAGAGCCCCTGTGCAACATTGTGCATAGATTCAACAACACTGCATTTTACACTTAAAAGTATGTTAAGAAGCTATATCCATGCTGTGTTCTTAACACAATAACAATAGTATACGTTTAAAAATCCATTGGGATGTCTATTAAGAAGGTAGATTGTCATAAGTATCTTAACAGAGTAAAGCTTTTATAAATGCAGCAAATAAAAATAGCGTTTCAAAATAAATACTGTCAAGGGCTTACAATATGTATTGGATCTCACAACTAAGGAATAATTTTTTTATCAGACTGATTACCTCTTTCTCTGGGGTAGTAAATGCACTGATTTGTTCATTGAGAGACAATGGAAAAGAAAGACGGTTTATACAGTAAAGTATCTCAAGAATGGAAGAAAAAGTACCCAATGTACTCAGCCCTACTATGAAACTAATTTAGGGTTTGCACATGAAAGCTATAACCCAGTTACAACCTAAGAATAGGGGGAAGGGGGAAAGGGAGGGGAGGGAGGGGGGAGGTGGGTAGAGGGAAGGGGATTGGTGGGATTACACCAGTGGTGCATCTTACAAGGGTATATGTGAAACTTGGTAAACGGTCTGTAAAGCTAGTGAATGATGCCCCATGATCATATCAATGTACACAGCTATGATTTAATAAAAAAAAAAAGAGATGGCAAATAAGCACATGAAAAGATGGTGTTCAGTAGGCAGCAGAGAAAAATAACGTTTCAGACCATGATGAGTAATTACTACACATCTATACAAAGCTAAAATTAAAGTTGGTGACGATACCAAATACTGGTGAGGATAGGAGAAGCTGAATGTCTCATACATTGCTGGTGGGTATCGAATATGCTCTCTGGAAAACAGTTTGGAAATTAAAAAAAAAAAACTGTCATGTATTTATACTTACCATATGACCCAAAATTGCACACCTGGACAGAATTGCAAGCAAATGTCCACACAAAAACCTGTACATAATTGTTTGTATTAAGATTAATTTGTAACAGCCCTAAACTGAAAACAAGCAAAATTCCCCGCAGGGAGTGAACAGTTGACGAAATCATGGCACATTCCTACAATGGAATACCACTGAGATATAAAAAGAAATAAACTTGCCTCATGCACAACCAAAAAAAAAAAAAAAGAAAAGAAAAGAAAGACAAAAGGTGAACAAGTGAAATTTTCATCTAAAATCTTCAGATTATATTTGCAATCCTAATAACAGTAATAAGACTTTTTTTTTTTTTTTTTTGGCCATAGAAAGCATTCCATAAATCAATACAATGTATTTGTCATTGTTAATCGGGAAAACGATTTGCTGACAGTGTCAGCTGAGGGCTGAAGTGTTCCTACCCACTCGTGAACTCTTTCCCCGTCTTTCATCTCCTTTCTCTTAAAGAGAAACAAAATACCTTTAAAGCTTCAGTTCTTTGGCTTTAGTTTTGTATCTCTTTGCCTTATTTTCTAATGACTGCTAATATATTATCTAGGAATGACCAATAATATTCTTCATTTCTGCTTTGTTTTCCTACAACAATGAATGATTATTCCTTTTACTAGTTATCAACTATAGTTTGAATATATCTTCTATATCTTAAATCTCAAACTCAGTGGATTATTCATAGAGCTCTTTGATTTTGACTCCTTGAGTGTAGAAACGGTGTCATCATGTATGCTGGGAGTCCAGAAAGTGCCTAGAGCTTTTAATTGATGTACAAATACTTAAAAGTATTTATTATAAGAATTTTCTAGTCAGTTTTAGAATTTATCATATTCTGGTATTAAAAAGCTACCATCAACAACACTCACACTTGAATGTTCACAGAAGAGCAATTCGCGGTTGCACAGACCGGGGAACGACCCAGGTACTCATCTATATACATGAGTGGATTGATAAAATGCAGTACACATGTACTATGAAATGGCACTCAGCCATAAAACAAGTGGTGAGCTAGCATCAGCCATAAAAAAAGTGGTGAGCTAGTATCTTTTGTAACTACGTGGATGGAATTGGAGACTATTCTCCCAAGGAAAGTATCACAAGAATGGAAAAACAAACACCATATATACTTAATACTACCTTGGAACTAGTTGATCAACATCCAAGCACTCTTAGGGGGACATTCGAGTGAGGTAGGAGAGAGAAAGGTAAATTCCCGACCAGTGGGTACAGTGCACACTTCCTGAGTGATGCATGTCTATAACTTTGATGTAAAGTTTATGAAAGCAAACTACGTAACTAAAACATAGGTTCCCCCATCAGATACTGAAATAAATTATTTTGAAGAAAAATTAAAAAAGGAACCCTTACTCCACTGTTTCTCCCGCCTCTCTGTATTATATGCATATATGTCAAAAAACTTATTTAAAAATTCAACCTTTTTGGCTCAGCGCTTGTAGCTCAAGTGGCTAAGGCACCAGCCACATACACCAGAGTTGGCGGGGTCGAATCCAGCCCAGGCCTGGCAAACAACAATGACAATGGCAACCAAAAAATAGCCATCGTTGTGGCAGGTGCCTGTAGTCCCAGGTACTTGGGAGGCTGAGGTGAGAGAATCCCTTAAGCCCAGAAGTTGGGGGTTGCTCTGAGCTGTGATGCCAGGCACTCTGCCCAGGGTGACAGCTTGAGGCTCTGTCTCAAAAAAAAAAAAAAATTCAACCTTTTGTGATTGCCCTTTTGACAACTTACAGTTGATACGCTGTGGGTTTTCAAACATCTGGATTCCCTCCATCCAGGTTTCACATGGTGGATTCCCATAGTTCGCTCCTATTGCAGTTAAGGGCAGCTCTCAAGCCGATCTGAAAACAGCTTCTGTCAGCATTTCCATTACCAGCCTGCTTTTTAAACAACTACTCAAAAGTTTTCTCCCCTAATTGGAAATGTGGCAACAAAAGGGCTTTGATAATATAACTGCACATTTTCTCCTCCAATAGCAATTTGTAGAGTTTAAAGATCATAGGCAGAGGTAGGGAAAAACAGTATCCCAATGTCTTGTAACTTTTTATTTCATAAAAAGGAACTGTGTGTGCTTCAGTGTATATGAAAATAATTGCTCCACTGTTACTTGCATAAAATTCAAAATGCTGGCAGAAAGTTTTAAAAATGTGAAATTACCTGAGAGTCAAAGACAATCTTGTGAATAGACAATAACTAACAAAAAGTGTTCGGCAGTCCGTCCATGGTTTGCGACGTTCATTCAACCGAGGTCTAAAATGAAGATCTATTATAGTAAGAGATACAAGTTGATGAAAAGAGCTTATGTTTTTCTTTGCTAATAAACTGGGCATCACTTTAAGGATGGGGTGATGTATAGATACTCCAGAAAAGGGAATGTTCCATATCAATAAATGATGTTCTTTGACTAGTCTCACCCAGCCTTCAGCAGGGCACAGATGTGAGACAGAATCCCCAGCTCTGGGAACATATTCTGATGTCTCTCCATTTGAACAGAGAAGTTGCCTTTATATAGAATAAGAATCTTTTATTTAGAGATCACTATGAAACCCTTTCCATGCCAATCAGATATTCAGTACAGTCCTCCACCAATATGTCAGATGCCAAGTATAGAAGTTAAAAAATAACCTCTGGATTTCATAAAACTCGGGTTCAAATCCCAGATCGGCAGCCACTAAGCGCTATTCTGAAGACCTTCTGTGCTCTTTCTGAGCATCAAGAATCTTCAACTAGAGAAATGGGGAAAATGATTTGCCTTCACTTTTGAAATCACCATCAATAAGAAAAGAATGCAAATAAAGTATACGATACAGTATCTTACACAAAATAAAGAATAAATATTAGAGTCAGTTACAATCCCTGAGGCCCTACCTGTCTGGGAGGATTTGAGGGGGAATGTTGGGCCTGGTGAGGGATGGTAACGGAACATTGAATGCCAAGGTACAGAAAGAAATACTAATTGTTTGGGGAAGTTTTTCAATAAACTGGCTCCTTCCTCCATAATCATATCCAAATGAGACAAAAAAGCTATTCTATGCAAAGATGTAGGAAGATGTTTTAAAGTTATGAATAATTTTATCACATGCGTAAAGTAGAGATTATAGCCTTTGAATTGAGAGTGACATCAACACCCCTGGCTTTGGAATGGTTTCTTGTACTTTAGCAAATTATTCAGATATTTCTAAAATAACTAGAAGTTACAGGAATTACAAAAATGTAATTAAGTCACACTGGGGGGGTATAAAGACACATTTTTTAAATCTAAATCTTATATCTGATGTTCAGTTGATGCCTTTTTATTTTCTAATTTGTATATACATTGATAAACTATGAGAGATTATTAAAGATTTATTACCCAAAATTTCATATTTAGAAAATACATATTATTATAAAGAGGTATTTTCTTAAATTTTCATTGTTTTAAAGAACATTGTCTTAAAGACAACATTGACTGTAGCTAAACCGCACACCTGTGATGAACACTACTTAGGCTGAGGCTGCGATGGGCTTCTAAACAGGTGCCACGGTCTAACTTTAGTATGAAAGACAAGATCCCAGTCCACATGTTGTGACTATTCAAGTCCGTTCTATGTGAACATTTCCGAGCTAAGTAGTGGACCGGAGCTGATCTGTGGCCTATTAGGACTCGGCTGCAGAGCATTACGGCCTGAGCACTGCCTCCTGTGCACCCATCACCAGCCCTCACCCCACCCATGGAAAAGTTGTCTTTCATAAATCCCAGTCCCTGGTGCCAAAAAGGTTCCAGTTCAGGGCCTGTTAGGAACGGAGTCACACAGCCAGAGGTGAGGGCAGGCCAGCAGGGAAGCCTTATCTGAGTTGACAGCTACTCCCCACTGCTCATATCGCCACCTGAGCTCAGCCTCCTGTCGCATCCCTATCCGCTGCCCGTGGAAAAAATGTCTTCTGTGAGACCAGTCCCCTGGTGCCAAAAAGGTTAGGGACCCCTGCTTCGAAGGACATTACCTTACTGACACGGGTTTGCATATCTCCTTGACATTGTATCTCCATAAATATATACTCAAAATCAGAAACATCCCTATTTTGTTCGTTGAATCATTAGTATTTTAATGCATAAGACATTAGGCTAATTTTATTAGCCTTTACTTGGAAAAGTTTGTTCTGAACCAGCAAAAGCAAATTTTGTCAGCATCTTCAAATACTTTATGAATTTTGTGAATAACAAATAGCTGTCATTAGAGTTATTACAGTCAATTCATTTTCAGTAGGGTGACAATAATATCATTCAATTCATTAATAAATAAAACCAAAAATGTGCCTTGCTTCATGGCTTTAAGAGCCTCTATGTCACCTTCTGCGTTGGCTAAGTCTCTTCTTTCCACCATTCAGTGTATTTATATCCATGCAGGTTTGCCAGACACATTTCCATACTCAAACACACAAAATCTATGTCCCTAAATATTACACGTTCCCATACACACCCCTCAGAAGCAGCATCAGCCCATCAGCATTATCCGACGGGGCTTGACAATTGCTCGTGTGTTTAGCTCAGTTGCCTTCGATAGAATGAATTCTCTTGAACATTTTTACCATTACTCTTTGTTTCTGAGCAACACACAATATACTTCCGCTTTGCATGAATTGAGACAGATTTCTTAATCTTTCATGGCCTCTGATCACTTGTGAAAGGCAGTAATTAAAATTTATGCCACACCTTCATGTGAAAATTAAGATCATTATTCTGTATAAATTATTTAATACCTCATTTGCCCCTTGCTTGGCAAATAATATGTACTTAGTAAATACTATTAATGGTTTCTATACCCTGAGCTTCATAAATTTGTTCATAGCAGATTTCTCCTTCTCCCTCTGGTCTCCGTATCAATTCTTAATTATATTTTCCACATGGATAGTAGCTTCATATAACCGTCCCCTGCAACTGTGTCCACGAAGATGGAGGTATCATATTGGATTCCATAAACAGTGAATTAAAAACAGGAGTTGTTGCTTATTTTCCATTTTTATAACTTTTTCAATTAAGGTCCTTCCTATGTGCACACACAAGTGCACATATTTAAACCACTACTTCATCTCTAAGTTCCAAAAGAGAATTTAGGAGTAACAGTAACAAGCACAGTAATTCCTGTCACTGTTAGCAATACAGGCAGTAGGTATACATAAAATATTTTATGTTTACGAGTCTCAAGATAAAACTATCACTTGTATAAATATAATAATTAATTCAATGCAAAACAGGGGGGTGTTCTATCCTAGATTACAGTGTGCTAGATGTAATTGAAAATTTTTTTTTGAATTTGTGATAAACATTTTTGCTGAGAATTGTCTTCCATAGTCAAGTTTAGTCAAGTTTGATCCAGAAAAACTGCACTGCAATCCAGATGGTAGCATTCGTGTGGGAGAAAAGGAGAACACAAATACAGCATATTTGTCTTTCTAAGTGTTTTCTGTTTTACAAAAATAAATCCAATGCCTAATTAGTAAGCCTCGTAATAGAAAATTAAAAACAGAGAGAAAGAAAGTAAAAAAAAGAGCACCAAAAAATTTTAGCAAATGAATTAAATTTTTTCTCCATGTGGGCTTACTGCCCACTGGAAAAGAAATCAAGATAGTTTTCTTGGTGAAATAACTGAAAATTAACTGAAAACACCCCAACAATCCATTAAGAACTTTCATTGTTAAAAAGTCTATTTTTATTGGCAAAATGGTATTTAAAACACTCCTAAGGGATTGGATTCTGGCAAGACAACACCAGGAGCTTTTCATAACCATTTCCCAGTGAAACCTGAGAACGTTATTAAGAAAGCAAAAATAGGCTGGGTGTAGTAGCTCACGCCTATAATCTAAGCACTCAGGTATGTCATATTGTGAGTACCCCTTGAGCACAGGAATTCAAGGCCAAGGTGGACAAGAGTGACACCCCATTAACATTAACCCAGCATTGTGTATTCCCAGTTCCCCAGGTTCCTGAGGCAAGAGGATCACTTGAACCCAGGAGACTGAGGTAGCAAGGGGGCTAGACTAAGGCCCTGGTACTCTAGCCTGGGGCAACAGAGTGAGATTCTAAGAAAAAAGTAAAAAGAAAGCAAAAACAAAAATAATATCTAACTACAAAATCCTTGGCAAATACTCGCAAGGGGAAATAGCCAATGAGCAATGTCTAGGAAATCCACAAAAGTACAGTAAGAAAAGTAGGACTCTAGGTATTTGTAATAGCACAACATTCTTTCTCCTCCCTCCCAATTGATTTTTTTTTTTGTCTCTTTAGATTTGTTTGAATTTTCTAGAAATCTATACAAATAGAATCACCTGGGACATATACACTTTTGTAACTGGCTTCCAACACTCAATACATTAATAATGAGATACATCCGTGGACGTATCCATAGTTCACATCTGTTCACCATTGCATTGTATTCCAATATAAAGATATACGCCATTTTTCAACATTTAGACATTTGCTGTTTTTTAGTGACTATGATGAAACTCATATTAACACTCGTGTGCAAATATTTATGTGGAAGTATGTTTTCATTTTGCTTAGGTAAATTCCTAGGATTGAAATGATTAAACCATAAGGTAGGTTTAAGTATATATTCAATATCAAAAGAAATTTCCAAAAGTTTTTCAAATGGTTATATCATTCTATATTTGCACAATTAATGATGTGAGTTCCAGTTACTCCACACATCCTCATGAACACTTTGTGTTCTGTTTTCAAAATGTTAAAAAAAAAAAAAAAAAAAAAACAGCCATTCTCAGGGGTATATATTGCATTTTGGTCTTATTTGTTTTTTCCTGATAACTAACTATGCTGCTTTTTGTGTGCTTATTGTTACTTCATATCTTTTCTTTACAAAGAATCTACTAAAATATTGCTCATTGAGGTTTTTGTTATCATATTAAAAGAGTTCTTTATGTATTCAATATACAAGTCCTTTTATATATGTGTTGTAAATATTTTATCCAAGTCTTTGTCTTCCCTTTTCATTTTTAATAGTGATTTTCAAATAATAAATGTTTTGATTTTGATAAATTGTAATTTATCAGGTTTTTTTATTTTAATACATGGTTATTTGTCTGACAGCTTTTTTTCTATCTTATAGTTGCCTTGACCTTCACTGCAGACATTTTGTTTTTTTGCTTTTTTGCTTGTTAACATGATCATATTCCAGCCATTAAATGTAAAATAGTATTTATTACTATTTCCTAGGTGTCTAAGTGCCAGACACTGTGCTCCAGTGCATAATGTGTTAACATAGCGTAGAGAAACTTAGAAAAGGAACTTCAAAGATCGGAGAATTCTTTCCTATAAGGTAATATCCAAGCAGAGTAATTAAGGAAGAGTGAAATTTAGTCAGGCAAGGATGAATAGGAGAAGATTAAATATTTGGCATAGTGAACAGCAGATGTGTAAGCTAAGAGATAACAGAACATTATTACTGTTGGGAGAAACAGGTTTGGCTGAATTGCAACTTTTCATGTGAAGTAATACAAGCTGAGAGACAGGTCTGAAATAATTAGGAAGGGTTACATCATAGTATCTTACATCCTATACTGTGGACTAGACTTTATGCTAAAGAAAATGGGAATCGGTTGAAATATTTAATTGAGAAAGGGATGTAACACAGTCTAAATTCGAGAGGAAAAAAAACACAGTTGGACTGGGCGCAATGGCTTATGCCTGTCATCCCTGTATTTGGGAGGCCAAGGCTTGTGGATTGCTTGAGCTCACAGGTTCAAGATCAGCCTGAGCAAGAGCAAGACCCCATCTCTAAAAAAAACAGTTGGGCGTTGTGGTGAGCACCTGTAGTCCCAGCTACTTGGGAGGCTGTGGCAAGAGAATTGCGTAAGCCCATGAGTTTGAGGTTGCTGTGAGCTATGATGCCACAACACTCTACCCAGGATGACAAAGTGAGACTCTGTCTTAAAAAAACAAAAAACACTGTTGTCCTGTTGTCATGTAGAAAATGGATTTAAGACAGAATAACATTTAATAGTTTGTTCTACTAAGCAATGATAGAGAAAATGGAAAAGATAAATTTGGAAGATGGGATATTGAGACAATTCTAAGAGATTTGTTCATTGACTCAGTGGGAAAAGGGACGAATAGATATTGAAGTTCAGATTTTTAGTCGGAGAAAATGCGTGAATATTCCTAAAGACCAGCAATATAAAAAAGAACAAAATATATATAAGGAAAACTTCATTGATTTATCTTGTTTGGAATAATAATGAAAATATCTTGGTGCATATATTTGTCAGGTAGCTTATAGCATACAAAAGAATCATACAGCAATTCATTTATATGAATATATAGATGTGGGAAATCTCAAAACATATCTGTGGTGTTTGATTCAATTAAATAGCATAAGATTATTTCAAGGAAGACTATTATAACCCATTGTTAGAGTGCCAGAAATACCTGAAATCATGTGTATTACATTAACTTTGTGATACATATTTAGACATCCGTTTACTAGATTTACTAGACTGTGGTTGAGAAACAGACTTATATTCTTTAAAAATGTATATCCCACATCATGAAACATAACAGACACTCATTCTTGTTCACTGTATAGATGAACAAATGAGTGGACTGAAGAATACTTCAATCAATACGTGAATAAATGAGACATAAGCATTAAAATTCCCTTCCTGTAATATAGACTGAAGTCTTAGAGCATCACTTCTACTGCAATCTATAAGTCAAATTGCAATGACCAGTGAACAATTAGACTCCACTTTTTTTTTTTTTTAATTTTTAGAATCGTATGGAGGTATAAATGTCTTGGATACGTGGATTGCTCTTGTGGGGCTTGAATTAAGGTTTTAAGTATGCCCATCACCTAGATAGTGTACACTGTACCTGTAGGGTCTGATTTCACCCACCCAACCCCTCCTTTCCCACCTGCTTCATTTCCGTTGAGTTTTACTTCCATCTGTGTAAGTGAGTGTTGATTAGTTAGCTCCAATTTAATAGTGAGTACATGAAGCATTATTTTTCCATTCTTTAGCTACTTCACTGAAGATAATAATCTCCATATATATATAACATAATACACACACACATATATATACAAATGTATGTAGCTGGAACAGATCAGATCATAGCAAACAAAAGGTATATACCTTTCCTTGAAATATTTTATATACAAGTAATAAATAAATACATGCTAAGCCTGTAAGATTTTTAATCATCTTCTTTGATGTATACTTTTTCACTACCAATCATGTTGAAAATGACCTTTGATAGTTTGTGGCAACTCTTAATCCATGTTATTGAAAGTGTTGTCAATGGCCTCTGCCCTTCCACAAAAGCCTGGTTGCCAATCTGTAGAGGTATTTTTAGAAACTTTTGCAGCAATTTGACATTCTCGTGATAAACAAAGATGTGATTTATTATTTACTTTTACTGTATTTTATAAAAGGAATTGTCTGCAATTTTTTTACATTACAAAAGAAAATTTATTTCTTCATCACAGACTAATTTGGAAAGGTTCATATCTAGTCAACCTTTTGATACATACTAATATCTTTTATTTTTTACATTAGTGAAACTTATTGTGTTTATTGTTCCAAAACAACCCTTACACTCAACAATTCACCTTTATGATCTATCAGTGTTAATATAGTGTAATTTCATTTCCATTCTTTATAATCAATGCATAATATCCTGTTGCATACTTGCACTATACATGTATGTGATATAATTGCTCCATTGAAATTACATACAGATTTGTTCTAATTTTTTAATTTTGGAAAATATAATAAAATCTTCATACACTTTTCTTTACATATATCTGTGTTAACTTTAGGATACATTTGTAAAGGTGTAGTTACCAACTCAATATATGTGAATAATTAAAAGTAGTCAAACTAATTTCCTCTTTCAATTCTAGCTATAATAGGCTAGTTTTAGCACAGCAAACTTCCCATCAGAAAAAAACGGAAAATTAAGTATGATTTCTAAAATTTATTTTAAGTCAGTAAGAGAAATCCAGTACTGTGGCAATCATTTCATCTCTCCCGGAACTTTCATGCAGGTGACTCTCTGCACTCCACAATTGCTTTTATCTTCAACCTTTATCTTATACCCACATAAAAACAAGTATAATATATATTTTATTCTTTCCTATTATTCATGGTTTTGATTCAAAATAAGGACCAATGTCTATATACAGCCCATTAGAGAAAAGAATTTAGTAGGACTCCAGGTCTGCCATTTATTAGATCTTGAAGAAATGGTTGCAACTCTTGGAACCTTAATTCTTTTACTTGTAGAGTAAGGATAATAACATATAACTCCTTTTAACATTGTTAGAAGGAAATATATCTAAGATATAAAGTTATAAAAGTTATTAATGCAAGAATAAGGAGCACTCAGATGATGTTAATCTACTTCCCTGTTGATTTTCTAATTTCCTTTGACTTTATTTAAACTGGTTTTGAGTCTACTTTCTCTCTGCATGGCAGTGACCTGGACATCATTGTTTTCTTATTTCAGTGCTTAGGAAGAAGATAAGTTAAAAGCCTCCCAGGCTTAGTTGCTTTCTCCACAAGCAGCCTGCTTACTCATTCGTAGTTGGAAGTCTGTTTCATGAGTCAATAATGGATTTTGTTTCTCTGGAGTTTAGTAAATTGCCACCGGTATGAGGAAGTTTGGACCTTGACGCCAGAGGTTCCAGTTCAGTGCTTTCATGCTGACTCCAACTGGTTTTAAAAGTTGGAATCTGAGATTAGGATATACACATATCTTGGAGGCAAATAAAAATACTCATGTTCATCTGTGTGCAATTGGCAATGCATGACAGACATTTCTTCAGCCCCTGCAACTGTAAAGGATGCCTGGGAGCTATAGCGATCCATGCAAACACTTTCAAGTCATCTCTTCATAGCCAAAGAAAGGCTGTTAGCAAAATAATGATTGTGCTTGATTCTTGATTAAAGTAAAATTCCCATTCTCCTTATTCCATGGCAAGCAAACGACATATCTACCATATTCCGGTAATAAAAGTTTCTGCTCCGGTGTTTCTCTCTAGGGTGGAGGAAGTACTCCTTGAAGTTAAGGTACAGTTATCAGCCATGAACCATATTTAGTTTTCACGTTCATGTCTTAAAATTTTGTGTCAACTCACATTCCAGGATGTTGCTATCAGAATCTGTTAATTATCAGATAGAACCGAGGAGATAAGTCTATGTATTCTAGACCAGAAAGAAATAAGTATGATTTGCTAGTTACAGACCTCGTGCCTCCCACCTGTAATTGTGCCCATTTTATTTGCATTTGACAATTGCTCTGGGCAGGCTGGCTAGATCTGAAGCTTTGTTGTTAGAGATTGCTGTAGAGACCTTACTGGAGGAACCATTTTGCTTTCTGGTTCATGTTCATCCCCAGGAAGGCGTGTGAGGTACAGGTGGCTCCGCCAGGCTCTGGCTCCCCCAGAACATGTAACTTGTCTCAGCCTTTCTCTGGCAACAGGGGTGGGTTCTCTGGTGTTTACCTGCTGTAGCGCCCCCAGCTTCCTCAGTGCTCAGTGCCTACAGAATTGGCAGCACCAAACTTCTAGAGTGTGGCTGTTTGTCCAGGGCTTAGCTCCCATTGCCGAGAGCTAGTGGCCAGGAGCTGCTCCCAGAAGCCCAGGTGACCAGCCATTCTGCTTTACTCAGGACCGAGGACACCCATGGGATATGGTATATTCTGCTTTAAAATTAGAACCAAGTCTTTGACAAGCCAGGACAAGATAGTTTTCCCTTGGGAAAAATCCTCTGACCTAAGAGGTTTGATAGCTTCTGGTAAGACCATGACACTGCTCCCTCCATGAAACCTACCCCAGAACCCTGGGAAACACAGGTTTTTTTGATAGTCATTTTACCCTCGCTTACTTGAAGCATATTTAACAAATAAAATTGTATATTTTTACAGTAAACCATGTTTTTCTGTGTTGATATACATATATATCATGAAATAATTACCACAGTCAAGCTAATCAACCTCACATAGTTGAGATTTTTGTGTACAACATATTCGTTTTAACTATTACTTAGCACCTTTTTCCTGGAAGATAAGAGGTACTAGATACCCACTTGTTAAGTAAATATATTTAACTATATATCATGCTGGTATAAAAAAGTTATCCATACCTTTCTGACGTTGTCAGATGATAGGAAGCCATTAAAAAAGTTTTCATAAAAAGATACATGTTTTCTAATCAGATGACATTATCTAAACAAAAGAATATAAAATGACAAGAATTTTGCATTAATTCATTTCCATCTTGTGCTATGGCATCAAATATTTTTATCAGAGTCTGAAACAATAAAATATCCTGCCCACATACATTGGGGAATAAAGGCTTTAAAAATTTACAGATTTTTGACTTAATGCTTTGAAAGAAAATGAATAATAAGTTTCCCAATTGTTAGACTTTATAGCCTTCTGGCAGTAGACCAGGTTCACAGGAGCTGAAATGAGATTTAACACTAACAAAGCTTAAGGCGCAAGTTTAGGACTTGTAGCATCATCAGAATGAGTCACATCACGGCAGGCAGGATGAGAACCACTCTAAGAGACAAAGTTTCAGGATTAGGATCTGGGCACAGAAATAAGTCATGCTGATCATGGAAGTTTAATGTTCCCTTGGAATGATTTGCTTTATAGAGGATACAATAACTCCTGCAGCACCTGTAAGTGACCTCTCACTCCTTAACAAGGAGAGCTATATTGATCTCTCCTCAGCATTAATTACAGATGCCACTCTATTTTTTGAGATGTTGCAAAAGTCGGCTGATTTTGGGAATTTCTTTTGCTTATAATTGTATTTATGTCCTATCTTCTTGTTTTTAGGTCTTCTTATGGTTTACTTTTTGTCTCAGATATTACTATCTTTTGTTACCAAATGTCTCAAAAGCTGTTGTTTCATAAGTTTTGGTCACCTTTTTTTTTTTTTTTTTAATTGTATCAGGAGCTCTTTGTTCTTTAATCTTATATGGAAGCTCCTCAAAATTTAGCCTTTTTTTTTTCTATTATTTGTGGAACTGAACTAGGGATGTACTTTTAAATTTATTAAAATGTATAAATTTTAAGCTATGCTCCTGCAGAAATGTAGTGATGCAATATAACTCACATGGCTAGTGATCCTGGGTACAAATTAGTTGTATGTTTGGTTACCAATCTTTTTCAAACACATTTACAAAGACTACATTTGAAGCTGATACTAGCTATACTTAAGTGTAAGTAAATAAATATGCATCGAGGTTTCTAAAGCCTAGCTCAAGAAGGCCTTGTATTCCCCAAGAAGTAGATGGATAACCTCAGCTGAACTGTGAGACTTGTGAAGCTCAGTGCCACATATTTTCAGACGTTTCTTCTTTGGTGTATTTCTAATTTTTTTTATCCTATCTTAGAAAACAAAGAAAAGGTTGGGGAGGGAGGCGGGGTATCCTGGCTGTCTTTCTTCTACTTTATCTGTCAAGATGTATATGGTCAGTGAAATGCTGATTCAAGATTAGCTATGGTGACAGATAGTTTTGAGATAAAACCGAAGAGGGAAAATCAGCGAGATCTCCAGTGGGTTGACAGACTTAAAGAAGTTTCTCTTTATTACTTCGGTACAGAGGGCTCATGGATTCATCCGAAGAGAGCGTTCATCCGAGCAAGTCGGCCTTTTGTTTTGATTGACTAATTTGCCAACAATATCTTTAAGTTTATGGCTTTTCTAAAAGCAAATGAAACATATTAAAGTAATTTTTATTCTAAAGAAAAAAGAGACTTGTATCATAAATCTTAGTAAACCAATCTCTGAAAATGAGGCATTTAATAAGTATTTCTGTTAGTGTGTTTAGCATTCCCCCCATGGTACGAGTACGCTGTTTTAAAATTTCACCAGTGACATAGGCTATACATTGCACATGAATATTCCCCCTCAGGCACTGAACTTCGCACAAGTCCACAGCTGTAGTGTTTCATTTGATTTACAAGGTTCTCAAATGTGCTGGCCCAGTTGTGGCAAAGTTTCAAGTGGCAAGCAAGCATAAATAAACCAACATCAACACCAGATTTTTGCAAATTCACAGTTGAATTTTTTTGAGTTCACATTCTGAAAATGTACTGATAGAAGATGATTATTAGGAAATGAATACTAAGAAATATATTGTTGAGTACAGAATTATTTTAGTTTAAAATATTATACTTTCTAAGAGACTGGACATTTTGGAGAAACAACTCCTATTTATACAAACAGCATTGAACACACTTACAAATTACATGGCTTTATTTTCAGTTGATGAAATTTGACTGCTTAGTCTAGTTGGTATATGGATGTGTTTACTTTATCCATGATCTTGGGGAACATTCTGTATTCATTTCATCCTGTATTACTATATGTAGGATTCTGCCATGGAAGATTGCATCATACACATGAAATGTTATAGCTCTTCCCACAAGGGGGAGAAAAATTGGACAAACTAGACCAGGATCTGACATTTATATTGTTTATTATTAACTTTCAGATGGAAAATTTTATTCTTCTACTTTTAAGTCTTCACCTATTTGATCTCCTTTAGGGGAAATGAAATTGAAGTCCTAGAACTTAGCATCAGATGATTTAGGATTAGATTTCTACTTCATACCCGTGACAAATCATGTAATCTAATTTTATATGGTAATTTTTTTACAAATAAAAAACAGGATCCCTAACCATGGCCATTTTGTGAAGTTAATCGGGTAAGGTAATGATTGCCAAACAAGTATTATAATAAATTTTAAAACATATTAGTTGGATCAGATTCAGGTTGCCAATGTATGATTAGGTCTAAAAATTTAGTTTTATAGATTTGGTAGTTTTGTTTTATTTTGATGATGAATTATTTGAATTCCTAGGACATGTTTTCTAGAGTGACAATAGGAAACACTAATGGGAATGAAAATAATTTGAAGAAACTTAAACATTCCACATGCAGCGTACACCACATGACACTAGGTACACTTGAAGCTCTACTCTGATAATAGCTAAAATAAAAAATAAGAATAATTATAATAATAGGATGATAATTATATTAATGTAAATGTTACAGAGACAGAGTATGGAAGTTAACATTTTCAATGGTGGTTTTCCAAGATGAAAATATGAATTGGTTTTGGTAAGTAATGTTAATAAAACTTTACATTCTTATAGCTCCCTGTATCTCAAAAGCTTTGCCCACTATGCCATGGAGAGATACAAGGATATCACGTGAGGTGAGGTTTTTGAAGGAAGAATGGTTTTTCAATTATAAAAGGGAGTATCTACCAAAGGTTAAGTAACACACTAAACAGGGAAAGGCATAATGCTGGAGGGAACTAGTGACATTTGGGAAAAATCATAATACGGTCTTACAGTGTCCAAAAAATACTTATTGAGTTCTTTTATAAACTAGGCATATTAGATAATTTCATAGTCATTGTATGGATAAGAAATGAAAAAAAAAAAAATAGTTGTCTTCTCCAAAACTGAAGCATTGATTTCTACCTGTGGTTATATCTATATACATACTTTAAAAGTAATTTTACTTCTTGTTTCTAACTCCAATAATTGCAATTTATAAAAATTGCTACTTTGACCACAAGTTTTTTGTTATAAATGACAGTTTTTTTGAGCCAATTCTCAAAATGACAATAGTTTGAATGTATAATCCACACATTTTCATGTCATATTTTCATTATCATTCAGTTAAAAACATTTTCAAATTTTCATTTTGACTTCTTCATTGACTGATTCAGAAGTTTACTGCTTTTTTCCTAAGCAGTAGGAAAGTTTTTATTTGTTTGTTTGTTTGCTTGTTTTTTCCCTTGAGACAGAGTCTCACTTTATCGCCCTGGGTAAAAGTGCCATGGCATCACACAACCTCCCACTCCAGGGCTTAGGCGATTCTCTTGCCTCAGCCTCCCAAGTAGCTGGGACTACAGGCGCCCACCACAACACCTGGCTATTTTGTTGTTGTTGTTGTTGTAGTTTGACAGGGGCTGGGTTTGAAACTGCCACCCTTGTATACGGGGCCAGTGCCCTACCCACTAAGCCACAGGTGCTGCCCAGCAGTAGGACATTTTTTAAATTATCTTTTTATTATTGACTTTTAGCTTATCTTTACTGAAGTCAGAAAATATGTTTTATATGATAAGGACCCTACAAAATAGATTAAGCCTTCATAGCCTAGGACGGGGTCAATACTAGTAAATGTTAATGAATGTCTTTTTTTTTTTTTAATGCCATCAGCCATTTAATGAGTGATCCTGTGTAGCCAGGTTGTGGAGCCACAACCACCAGGGCTCTGTCCTCATGGAGTTGTTTCCTGTGACTCTGCCTAAACACACCCTGAACCCAGGCCCAGAATGGCCTGGGGCCACTGTAGAGAAACTAGACCCACCTGGAGGGACTGGCTGCCCATAAAATAGCAATCAAAAAAATTACTTCCAAAGGGGAAGGCATAGCAAAAACAACAAACAGAAACCCCCAAAACTTGGCCATGAGAACAACCTTCATAAAGAGGAATAAATCCCAAGTGTCCCCTATCCCGAAAGCAAAGCAAAAATACTTAAAAAAAAAAGCGCCTTTAAAAATGTTCTGAGCAAAATTGCAGCCTTTCATTGTCATGGGCCATGGAGTCTCCTGCTGGGGCTACAGTGCTTTGGGGTTCTGTGTGGCAGAGGGGTGGGCATTACAATGTGCCCCCTTGTTAGCTGTTATGTTAGCTAACATGTTAGCTGTGCCACACTGTGCCTGGCAGGCTCTTGCTTCCTCCAGAGGAGTCGCTGCACCCAGACTTGTGACAAGTGCTTGCTCCTCCCATTGGCCATCCTTCTTCTGGGGCCTTTGAACATGGTTGTCACACTATGGCTCACCCATAAGCAAGGTACTGGCTTGCCTGACCCCAACTCTACTGGAAACTGGCCTTCCAGTCCTGGCTGTGGTGTGGGCAGTTCCTCCCTTAGGCCTGGTCAGCTGAGGTGAGGTTTGTTCCTCTTCCTTACACAGCACCAAGACCCTCTTCCCTGCACAGTGGCAGAGGAGCCAGCCTGAGCCTGGTACAGCCTGGCTCCACCAGGCCTCCGTGATGGCTTTGAGCACTCCTGTACCTTGACTAGCAGGCTAGTAAGAGCTACAGCTAAGTAAAGGGGATGTCATCAGGCAGCTTGGGACAGAGGGACAAGATGAGACGAGGGGGCTGAGGGTGGCTCATGGCAAATCTAGCTGGACACTCTCCTCCCTGGTAGTCCAGGGCCAAAGGGCAGGAAGAACTCAGGACTGGCACCAGGTCACCAGCAGCAAGCTGGGCAGTGGTGCACAGCCATCTCTCCTGTGGGATCTTGAGGTGTAGTTGAAGACGGAGTCACAAGTCAGATTATAGCAGCACCAGCTCCCTGGAATTTAGGGACAGGCCATGGTTCCCCATCATACGACTGCAGGATGCAGGTTCTCATGAGCTGTCTGGAGTTCTCCTTGATGCTCGGTGGATGTGGAGAACATGCAGAATGTGCAGGACTGGCCCCCTGGCCACCTAGGTTGGTGCCAGCGCTCACAGCCACGGCCTCTGCTGCTCCAAGGCAGGGGACAGCGAAGAGCCCAGAGGGATGCAGCCAAAGTGATGGCTGGGCCATATAGCACCTGGAGGAGTCACCATGATGGGGTGTGGAAGGAGGCCCCTGAGCTTGAAGATACACCCTCTCCATCTTAATGAATGTCTTTAAATAACATTCATTCTACAGTTGATTGGTACAGTGTTCAATAGGTACCAATAGGAGAAGTATGTTAATAAATACATTAGTTCTTATTATTTATACACTTTATAATATTAAAATAATTAATATGTCCAGAGGTCTTTGCATACTAGAAACACTGTGCTTGTCTTTTTTTGCTGACCTATGCGTGCATTTCTATTAATCTTAAGAGTTAAATTTCTAGGTAATTGCATATGAGCATGTTCCATATGTTCAGATCTAGGGAGACTGACAGTTTTCCATGTGGTTGTATCAATTTATACTCTCAGAGACTGAAATTTCTTTTCTTTTTTTTTTTTTTTTTTGTGGTTTTTGGCCGGGGCTGGGTTTGAACCCACCACCTCCGGCATATGGGACCAGTGCCCTACTCCTTGAGCCACAGGCGCCGCCCAAGAGACTGAAATTTCTAATGATTCAAATCCTCATAGGCTCTTGGTGTTATTCATATGTTTATGTATATTACACATGAGTTATAAGTCTATAGTGCATGGAGTAGTATCTTATGAAATCAGTTTATTAGTACATTTCTCTGAAATCTAATGAAGGGGAAAACCTCTCCTAAATGTATTGCCAATTTGTATAGATTATTTATTCAGTACTTTTTAAATTTATTGCCTTTTTCTCACTTTACTATTGGATTTTTTAAAATGTATATGGGTTATTTATATACTTGATATGTGCATAATTTTATAAAGTTTGTGTGTATGTATGTAGCGTATATTTAGCAAATAATCCCCATGCTGTACTACCTTTTCCCTATACCAACATTTTCACTTTTATTAACTAAAGTTTATTGTTTTAATGCATTCCAATTTATCAATCTTTTTCATTGTTGGTGCTTTCTGGATGCTATATAAAAATTTTACACCAACTTATGAAGATATTCTACTTTGTATATTCTAAAGTATAACTGATCTTTTTTTTTTGTGATTTTTTTTTTTTTTTTTTGGCCAGGGCTGGGTTTGAACCCACCACCTCCGGCATATGGGACCGGTGCCCTACTCCTTGAGCCACAGGCGCCGCCCTGATCTTTTAAAGTTGAATCAGTAACTCTTCTATAATTGATTTTGTATGACGTGAGTTAGTAATCAAGATTACATTTTATTTTCCAAATGAATATCTAATTGTTGCCACATATTATACTTTAATATGAAAAATTTTATTCGACTTTCTTCTCATCATGACCCTCGATGGTAAGAATGTCCATATTTCCATATTCAATATCTGAGGAATCTATGACTAAGTGAATCTCACTGTGCTGCTCATCTGAAATTAAATGACTTGTAAGTGAATACATTGAAACTTTAGTGCTGTCCGTAACTTTTTCATAAGTCTGATAGTTATGAATGTTTAGAAGGAAGATTTGTAGTAATCTCAAATATTTATCTGAAAATAAAACTGAACAATGTTTTCAGCACAAATTTATTTTTCTATTTGATATACTACTTTGTGTACAGAAGTAATGTTGTCAACAGATATTAAATAATTAGTTTTGAATAACATCTTCCTCAAATCATAAACTAATTTCTAATCTATTTCTTATCATTGCAATACTCTCGTGATTAAACCAATAGTAAACATCTACTGAAAATGAGGCATTGGTGATGTGATATCTAATAAAAGAAACTTGTATATTAAATAACTGGAAAGCTGGTGCCCACTTTCCTCCACAGTGTTAATTGTGAAGATATGAATAAATTTATTTTACTTATAAGATGGTGGACCTTGAATATGCCAATGAATGCTTTTAAATGTCAGTGAAGATAAATGCTGTAAGAATACCTTTTAAAATTCCTAAATAATTGCCACTGATAATTAATAATACTTTTTAATTTTCTTTTTTTTTATTAAATCATAACTGTATACATTGATATGATCATGGGGCATCATACACTCGCTTCATAGACCATTTGACACATTTTTATCACAGTGGTTAACATAGCCTTTCTGGCGTTATCTCAGTTACTGTGCCAAAACCTTTACATTCTACATTTACCAAGTTTCGCAAATACCCTTGTTAAAATACTACTTTACATCAACCTTGACAGAATCTATTGCCATCTAATACATAATGTAGTTATTCGTTTATTACATGCCTCCCCCTCTAATTTGTGAGATATATGAAGGCAGGGTTATTATCCCTTTCATAGCACTCTGTAGTGCCTGAGCACAGGAAATTGGCAGCCACAGAGTAGCCACTATTAAATCCTTGTAAGGTTAATAAATGTGAACATCAACAAACATTTGCAGTGATGTCAGATGTTTTGAGATTTACTCTTGGTCTCCCATCGTAGAAAACTTTTTATCCTACAATAGGAAACAATAAAACTTAGATCCTTACCACTCCATATGAATCGTAGAAGTAAGTAGGCTAATAGGAGTTGAGCTGCCGTATCTAATCTAATCTCACTGAGCCACTTGAACAGAAAGAAGATGGAACACAACACTGTAATAGGCCTTGCCCCAGATCGGGACTTTGGGTTGCCGGGATTGCTGTAGGAGTTTGATAAACCTCAACATTTCACACATACTTCTTTGTAAACATGTCTATTAAGGAAAATATGTCATTCACAGGTCAATCACATTTCAGAGGTATCTTGTATACCACATATGATGAAAATCGCATTCCTGAATAAAATGAGAGTTAGCCATTCCTGGTACCAGAAATAGAAGAATGGGCACTGCAGAGATATCTTTTATTTCAGTTACAAAGTTCAGATAAGTCAGTTTATTTTATTCTCTGCATTTAGAAAGTATAAATCCACACAAATCCAATTGAGGTTACCAGTGAAGTCGGAAGGATTGATACCCAGAATGAGGGTATGAACTACAAAAAATAACACCCATTGAAAGAAGTTTTGAAAAAATGCAGCTCACTCTAGTGTTCCTCAATAGAGCATGAAAAAGAAATTCTCCCATGAGAATTCTAAATTACCAACTGATATGTTTATTTGAGAAGAGTCAATAAAATCTGCTTTACTTGAATAACCGTAAGAATAATCTTCTGGAGGAATCTAGTTAGACTCGTGCTAAAGAATTCTAGCAAGTAAATTATGAACTCTAAAAAAAGAATATTACAATAAAAACATCCAAAAATGAAAGTCAGTCCCACGCATATCACAGATATGAAAATTATTAAATAAAAATGTAAATGTATTCGGTCACTGTCATGTAATGACATAAAATAAGGTATTAAAAATATGAACAAGGAATGAGAGACCACCAAGGAGGACTAGAATAATTTCAAAAAATTGAAGTAACCACACTTCAAAAATTGGCGCCTGTGGCTCAGTGAGTAGGGCGTCGGCCCCATATGCCAAGGGTGGCGGGTTCAAACCCAGCCCCGGCCAAACTGCAACCAAAAAATAGCCGGGCGTTGTGGCGGGCGCCTGTAGTCCCAGCTGCTCGGGAGGCTGAGGCAAGAGAATCGCGTAAGCCCAAGAGTTAGAGGTTGCTGTGAGCCATGTGACGCCACGGCACTCTACCCGAGGGCGGTACAGTGAGACTCTGTCTCTACAAAAAAAAAAAAAAAAAATTATGAGGTCTATTTGGATGTACGGGTAAGTGTGTATGTCCATACACGTTTAGTCATTGATGTAACATTAAGAAAATTACTCAGAATGGAAAACAAATGTTAGTTTATATACTTCTAGTTTGAATAATAGTTGAGTATACTGCAGAAAAATTGGAGTGGAAATTATTTAAAGATACATTGACATAAGGGATTTCTAGAATTCACAGATAATATACACCTTCAAATTACAAAATGATAAGAAGCCACAAGTCATAGGATTAGTAAACAAGCAAACACTACTAAATGCTTAATAATGAAGAATGCAGAATACTAAATCAAAGAGATTTTTTTAAAAAAAGAACAATTAACTTGGTGGCTCACACCTGTGATCCTGGGAGACTGAGGCAGGAGGATCCCTTGATGTCATGAATTTTAGACCAGCCTAAGCAAGAGTGAGACCCCTGTCTATACAAAAACTAGAAAAATTAGCTGGGCACTGTGGCTGTGGCCAGCGCCTGTAGTACCAGCTACTCCAGAAGCTGAGGTTAGAGGATCATTTGAACCCAGGAGTTTGAGGTTGATGTGAGCTAAGCTCATGTCACTGAACTTTAGTTTGGGCAACAAAGAGGAAAAAAAGAAGGAAAGAACAGTGAGATTACTACAAAAAGAAGCAATAATAATTAGACTGACATCATCGGTCTTATAAAAAATAACATAATCAAATTTATGCTAAAGTATTATAGTCAAAGTCCTTATTAAAAAAAATGTTATCCTAAAATTACATATTGCATGAGAGTAAAAATAAATCAATTTAAAAAAAATTGAGGGACCATTTTATTGATAGACAGTCACCAAACTAACTCCTAAAGGATATAATTTAGGAAAGAAGTAAAAGATTCCAGAAACAAATGATTATAAAAATAATATTTAATTTGTAAATAATAAAGCTAGATCCCAGTTATAATGTGGATAATTAAGATTAAATATGTTCAAGCTGACTGAATTGAAACACAGAGGATTTATAATATTAATTAATTTTAGGTATCATTTATTTTTAATTTTTAAGTATTATATGAACATAGGGAATATTAAAATTTGTGGAATAACCACCAACATAGTAGGCATCAATTTATCATTTTCCGACTGAGAAGGAGAAAGAATATACTTTTACTTTCAACTTTTTAGTGTGTTGAAAGTAAAAGAATAAAGAAAAAGACAAGAATGAACCCAATATTGTACCACCCAATTATTCTCAATTAGAACATTCCTATTTCAGAGGAAGAATACCAATATTGACTTCATTAAATTCATTTGCTGAGTTTATTGAATTTAAGAAAGTATTATAAATAACCTTAGTAGTGCAGAAAATTATTTGACTTTAAAATTTCACGCTTTAGTTAAAAATTTTGTTCTCTTTAGCTTAGTAATTATGCATGCACACAATTATTGCCCCAAGTCTGCTAAGGGCATCTGTCTTATTTTGTATATTATAAACATTTATTACATGGTAGGAAATATCTATTCTGTGAGATTCCCTTTTCCATAAAATCTGCACTGAAATAAACATTTCTTTCATGGGATTATTCACTTCCAATTTTTAACTCAGTTGTTCTTTTCTTTTATGATTCCCCTTATATTTGGGGGGACTAGATGTCTTTCCATTGCTTTTTTTCAATCTGTATTAAAACAAGGATGCATAAAATGCACAAAGTGGTGCTTAGTGCCTTAAATTTATAGAAAAATTTACCAGGAATCTATCATCCAAAGCCTAAGAGAGTGAAAGAATTTATTATCACTGTATCCAATACCAGCTTCATTTATTTTGTGAGCAGTCGTAAGAAAATAGCACAGTTAATGGGCAATTCAGTGAAGAATCACTTCTCAATTATGTAGGATACAATTTGTTAGTGTCAGAATACGAAAGTAGAGCGGTGCAGCTTGTTGAAAACAATCATTTTAAAAAATTAGATGGTGTGAGGAATTATTGTAGTTGCTGGTTTAAAAAATTTAGCTAACCAGATCCCCACTGAGGCTGCGTGAGTTTAGGAGCCGGTGTTTCTGGTCAACATAGTCATGAAGGAATCTGGCGTACCAGGCACGGTAATCATCCTCCAACAGGCAATCCACGCACATTCTGTCATTTGATTTTCATTCTGAAGAGAAGATATTCACAGTTACGCTCATTTTTATATACACATACATAAAACTACAAGCCCAAATCAACCAGCTTTAAAAATCTTTAAAAACTCAAGAGGGATGAAGCTAGATCACAGAAAACCTTCCCTGACTTACACCAAATACTAGTGATAGTACATCAGTCTGGGTCTCTAACGTCAGGGAAGTTGCAATTGAACTGATAAGAGGAGATAAAAAATAGAAAGCATTACCTAGCAAAAAAAAAAAAAATTATTCTAAAACATAATAAAAAACTTTAAAATATCTGAATTAATAGGTGAATGATTACACAGATGAAGTTGTGGGAATATGGTATATTAATTTTCTATGGCTGTGGTAAGAAATTTTCACAAAGTTGTTGGATTAAGAAAACACAAGATGATCTCCAGCTATGTAGGTTAAAATTTGAATACAGGGCTTTCCAGGTTAAAAAATAAAGGTGTTGGCAGAGCTGTTTTCTTATGCATACTTTGGAATATAATCTGCTTCCAAGATAATTCAGGTAGTTTGCATTTGTAGGACTGAGCCTCCCCAGGTCTAGTGGAGATCCTTTGCTTCTGAAGGGGCATATGTTCCCTTCATATTTTCCTGGGCTCCTATAGGCTTCTCTCTGATCCTTGCATATAAGAATCTTCTAATGATTTGACGCCATGTCAAATCTACCACAGACTTGGAATCACTCTGACTTCCCCTCCTTCACCATCTCTCTTGTCTTTTTCTTCTGCAGTATTTTTCTTTCCTCAGCCTGAAAAAATTGTTTACTTTTCATGGCTCCTGTGATTAGATAGGGTATACCTAGCTAATCCAGGATTATTTTATTTTAAGGTCTATAACACTGATTACATCTACAAAGTCCCATTTGCCATGTACCATATGCATTCACATGCTCTAGACTGGGGCAAGGGCATCATTGGGGTGGAGGTGTGGGAAATGATTCACCCACATGTGCTCATGAGAAAAGAAAATACACTCCCCAAAGAAATCAAGCATTGTAAGATGTAGATTAGTTAAAGACAATTTCTCTGGGATTGCCTGAGCTCCGGAGTTCCAGATCAGCCTGAGCAAGAGTGAATCCCGGTCTCTACCACAAACAGAAAAAAAAAAAAACAAAACATAGCCAGGTGTGTGGGCACACACCTGTAGTCCCAGGTACTTGAGAGGCTGATGCAAGGGGATCACTTGAGCACAAGAGTTTGAGGTTCTGTAAGTAGTGATGATGCCATGGCACTCCACCCAAAGGAACAGAGTGAGACTCCACCCAAAAACTACCAAAAAACAAACAAACAACAACAAAAAAAGGACAATTTCTCAGAGAGACAAGCCACAGAATGACAGGATTTTGGAATCCTGACAATGGTCCCATCACCCTCTTCTGTTCATCAATCTTCCCCTTGTTAAAGAGACAATCACAGGTAGCGGACTGAACATAACTTAGGATTCACTTGGTTTAATCTTTTTGCTTTATAAAAAAGAAAACTTTTTGCAGAAGTGCAATGGGTTATCCGAGTTCATGCAAACACTTTGCAGAGCAACCACTTAAAAAGGTAAAGAGAGAAACATGATGTGAAATTGGGCACAATTCTTAAAGAAGAACAGCTCAGCTTCTCTCTGTTCTAGTGTGCTCTCGGGATGCAGCTGGATACCTACATCCTCCCTGCCTCACCCTTGTCCTCCAACAGGAAAGCAGCCAGAGGCCTTACAAACTCTTACTGTTGAATCTCTTCTCTCTCTGTCTCTCCAAGGTTTAGACTTCTCCTAACTGAATCCCAAATCGCCAACTGTATAGTCTGGTACTGTTGCAAGAGTCTTTCTCTCGGTTATTTCATGGTGATCTAGACATTTGTTTTTACATTTTATTGTACCACTTCTTTCAAAATAGAATGACAAACAATTTCAGGGTACAAGGAAGGGTCTCCCTATACTATGTAATCTGTCTCCTTTACAGAAAATATCATCTCCTTCCTACAGGCTAAAATTAGCTTACTTTCTTCCATGAGATCCCTGGCTAATCAGATGAGAAGATATTTATTGGGAAATTTTCACTTGGAATTGTATGTTCCATAATTAGTATTTTAATTATATTTTTATAATGCCAAGTGGAATTTTATATTCTAATATTGAATATGATGTATAAAAATTACTTACCAAGTCCCCTTCTGTGCTTGCCTCTTATCGATAATGATAAACTGTGGGAGGCATAGATTTCACACTGTGAAGAATCTTGCTTAGTTGATTTAGTAGATCAATGAATTTACTCAAGTTATTTCACATTGCTGAGACTCGATTTCCTTATCTGTTAAATAAGAATATGTTCACCTTACTGCATTGTCATGTGAATTAAATAAAATCATGTCTGTAAAAGCATCTGGCACAAACCACTTGCTCATACTTTTGTTTCTGTCTCTGATGCTTTTAATCCTGTTACGAATTTTCTTGGAATCTCTGTTTCTGTGTTAAAAAGTGCTGGGGTCCTGCCTTAGGGGCAGGGTCTTTTAAGATCTGTGGAAATGGCAGTGATTGACTAGGAAAAATGAAGATAAAAGTGGCAAGAGATAAGGAGACAGAACACACAGAATGCAGTTATTATTTATTCATTTATTTATTTATTGTAGTTTTGGGCCAGGGCTGGGTTTGAACCCACCACCTCCAGCATATAGAGCCAGCACCCTACTCTTTGAGCCACAGGCACCGCCCCCAGAATGCAGTTTTTAAAAGTGGGCATAGGGGTCCACCACTAGCTTGTTGGGACTTCAGCAAGTGGCCCTGAGCACTTGTTACACAGAGCTTTTATTGGAGGCTCTTTTTTTATTTAGCTGAGGGGATATGCTGAGGAAGGGAGTAAAAGCATTAGCAGTTTCTATGAGTAAGCAAGGTAGTTCTTATTCTATTTATAATCATTAAATTTAAGGGTCTGAGCAGCCTTGAGAATCAGGAACCTGAGTCTTGTTTGTGGGCAGCCTCCATCTGTGGTCACACACACAGATCCTGTGGGGAGGTTAGACTCCTCTAGTTTCTCTGTGGAGCAGATGTGAGAGCATCGGGCTCCTTTGAACAATCAGTGGAAAAGAGGGATTTTCCCTTTGTCTCCACCCAGAGGTGTTTGCCTCCATGATTGGGGTACAAGCTCTTCTGCCCACATCCTAGGGCTTGAGCTGTTCCCTTGATCTCTGCCCTAGCCATTATAAAAATCCCCCCAATGGGTATTTGCTTTGACTGTTGACTGGGCAAGGGTTGGCCTGGTTAATGTTCCTTCTGAGGCCTTGCACGCAGCATCTGATTTGGCCATTGCTCTTCAGAGTGTTTACCCATCACAGCAGGGGTGTTTGTAAACTGCATCCCTTACAGTAAAAGCAGAAACTGCTCAGACAACTAATTCAACTGTTCTTTTAAAAGTAAACTAGCTAAATTGTTTTTATTTCACCTTTCTCAGCTTATTTCTTGGTTTTTCCCCTGTTCTGGGGTGTTATCCCTTGCCAAGAAAGAGTCTTCAGTCCCCATTCTCCCTGCGAAAAAGAAAAAGAAAAAAAAAAAAAAAGAATGTAGGAGAAACCTAGATTCTGTTTCACAGAAAATGTGTTAAGAACCATTCATTAATGAAACTTTGAAAACAATGGTGTAAAGAAAATATTAGGGCAAATTTCAAAACCTTCTTGCAATTCCCCATGTTGTCTTTATAATTAGATGTGTTCTCAGAATGCAGTTATACATTTTGTAAATGACTTGTGAGTGTCAGCTAATCTTGTTTTAATTAGAGCAAGTAAGACTGATGTGAGGGAAAGTTTCAAACTTTAATGTTGAATTCCTTTCAAGTGGAAAGTGTGGTGAAAAAAATTACTTTTTTTTTTTTAAGTGAGAATGAAGACAACTATAATGAATTGTGTATCTCATGAGAGGAGAGCCATTTCTTCTTTGAAACACAAGAAAAATACATAAATATGTTTAAACAGTAAACAATTTTCTGTGAGAAAGTGTATAAAGCCAAATTTCAAATTTAAAAGATTGTAGCACTTATAATTATGTTCATTATAAAAGCTAAGAGGTATTGAGTGTCTTCTGTGTTCTAGGTGTGACTAAGGTGGTCTCAACTAGTTCCCTCCCTTGACTAAACTTCAGATAGGATTCCATGCTCTAATCTTGTCTTCTTGAAAGAATTAACTTTAGAAAACCTGTAATTGCCAGTTCATTTTCTGCTTTTTTGAGATGTAAATCACTTTAAAGGTCTCTTGCCAGTCACAATTCAGGGCTTTCCCAAGGACCCTGGAACCACCCCTTTAATTGTTTTTATATTGGTGTAATATTAGTATTGAGTACTTTGGATACTTGTTTTCCATCTTGTGATACTTTACTAAGAATGTCTTTCAACTCCATCCAGGTAAACACAAAAGACGTAAAGTTCCATCTTTTCTTATGGCTGAATAGTACTCCACAGTATACATATACCACAGTTTATTAATCCATTCATGGGTTGATGGGCACTTTGGTTGCTTCCATGTCTTGGCAATTGTGTGTTTGATTGAGCTGTAATTAATATTCTAGTGGAAATGTCCTTGTGGTGAAATGATTCCTTTTCTTCTGGGTAGATTCACATTTATTATATGCAATTGTGGATTCAGCTGCAATTAATATTCTAGTGTAAATGTCCTATGTTGAAATGATTCTTTTTCTTCTGGTAGATTCATATTTCTCAAAAGTCTGTCCTACTGCTATTTTTGTTACAGAAATATCTATAGTTGGTGATTTCTAAGGGACCATATAACACATCCACTCTTCAAAACTTTTTAAAAAATATAACAATAAATATACCCGATGTAGGCAGCAGTATAAGAACCACATTGGACCCTGACCACTAGAATCCAGGTTCATAAAATTAGGTAGTGCCATATAATCCATCAATTTAGCTTTAACAACATGAAGGAACCTTAAACACAGTCTTTCCTGATGTTGTGAAAGGTATTGACAATGAATGAAACCTCATCTTGGAAAAAATACACATGCATATAAAATAAACGTTAAGAATGTGTGGGTGAGAAGACTTTTTTCAGAAGAAAAAAGGCATATGTGCCTTCCCTTTTCCCGCAGTGGAATCTGATCGCATGGGTCTTCTCACCCATGAACCAGTATGGCCATAGCTGAACTGGCACTGCTCAGAGATCGCAACATTGTGAACCAGGGCTTACACAGCACACAACATACAACATCATACACAACTGAAGAGCAATCAGAATATAAATGCACTTACTCTCAATTAAATTGGGTTTCCTACTACTCAGCTGTCTGCAGAGCCGGATTAAGTTCCCATGGGGCCCTAGGCAGATTACCAGTTTGGGGCCCCCATGCGATAACACTGAGCACTGACCATTTGCATTAACATTGACTACTGACCATTTGTGATAACACTGAGCACTGACCATTTGCCTTAACACTGACCACTGACCATTTGTGATAAAACTGACTGCTGAAAATTTGCATTAATACTGAGCACTAACAATGTGTATTAACACTGAGTGCTTACAATTATCTTTACCTCTGAGCTCTGACCATTTGCATTACCTCTGAGCACTGACAATTTGCATTAGCACTGAGCGCTATTTGTGTTATCACTGTGATGCAACTCCCCTAGAAATCACCCCCAACCTACTAACCAACTTAAAAAAAAAAGGCTCTCCTAACTTCAAAAAAAGGCTCTTCTATTTTCAAAAAAGGTGCCCCCTAGCTGCAAAGAAAAGACCTCCTAACTTCAGAAAAGAAAGGCCCCCTTTAACTGCAAAAAACTGAGGCCCTACTAACTGCAAAATTAAAAAAAAAAAATAGATCTTCTAACTTCAAAAAAAAAAAAAAAAATCCTAACTTGTTCTTACCTCGGTCCTTAGGCAGCAGCAGGCTTTGCACAGGCAACCTGGTGACTCCTCCGATTACAACAGAGACTGAGAGGAGGAGTGAGAGACAGACAGAAGGAGGGGAATCAGAGAGTAGGAGGGAAGTCGGAGAGTGGGGGGCACATTCCACACATGCGCATTGCAGCCCAGGATGAGTGGCTGCTCAGCAGGATGGCAAAAATATCCGGCAGGGAGAGACAGAGAGAAGGAGGGGCGGGGAGAGACAGAGAGAAGGAGAAGAGTTGGACAGTTGGCACACATTCCACACATGCGCACTGCGGCCCGGACAAGTCTGCTGCTAAGTGGGATAGGCAGGGTGGCAAAAATACCCAGCGGGCCTGGACAAGTTGGCTGCTAAGCAGGACAGGCAGCCATGGCAAAAACACCCGCGGGCCGGATAAATGTCCTCAGTGGGCCACATGTGGCCCGTGGACTGTAGTTTGAGGACCCCTGCCTTATACAAATCCCCACAATGGGTATTTGCTTTGACTGTTGCCTGGGCAGGGCTTGGCTTGGTTAATGCTCCTTTCTAGGCTTTGCACACAGCTTCTGCTATGGCCATTGCTCTTCAGAGTGCTTACAGATCACAGCAGGGGTGTTTGTAAGCTGTATCCTTCTAGTAAAAGCAGAATCTGCTCAGACAAGTAATTTATCTGTTATTCTAAAAGTAAGCTAGTTGAACAGTTTTTATTCCACATTTCTCAGCTTATTTCTCTGTTTTTCGCTTGTCTGGTGGTGTTTTCCCTTGCCAAGAATGGGGCCTTCAGTCCCTATTCTCCCTGCAGAAAACAAAACATGAGTTTACATAATCTAGCTCAGAAGCAAAAAGCAAACAACCAAATAGTTTCAATGTCATAAGATGCTTGTGCAAGGGAGAGGAATTCTCTCGGGTGCTGCTAAGGTGACAATCAGGGTAGCTCTCCTAATAAGGATGAGTTGAGGGACTTGAAGGATGTTACCTTAATTAGCAAAAGGCAAAAGAGGAAATATTTGTGGAAAAATAGAGATTTGACAGAAGATTTCACATTAGAGAAGGTATAGGTAATTATATGTACTCAGGTACTACGCAGGGTATGGCTAAGAGATCAGAGATGAAACCAAAGGACCAGCCGGTGTTAGACTGTGGAGGGCTTTGTGTGTCATGCGGAAGCTTCTTTGCAGCACATCCTGTAGTCCCTGGGAGAAATGGAAAAATTCTTGGCAAGATTTTTGCTTTAGAATTTACAAGATTAAAAAAAGAAAGAAAGAAAGAAAAGAAGGAAAATCCAGATACACAAAAGCCATTAGAATCAGACTGAGATAATGTGATTATTACAAACAGGTGAATTTTCTTAATTAATCATACGACTTTCGCTGACAGCAAATGCTTTCTTTCTTTTTTTTTTTTTTTTTTTTTATTGTTGGGGATTCATTGAGGGTACAATAAGCCAGGTTACACTGATTGCAATTGTTAGGTAAAGTCCCTCTTGCAATCATGTCTTGCCCCCATAAAGTGTGAAACACACCAAGGCCCCACCCCACTCCCTCCATCCCTCTTTCTGCTTTCGCCCCCATAACCTTAATTGTCATTAATTGTCCTCATATCAAAACTGAGTACATAGGATTCATGCTTCTCCATTCTTGTGATGCTTTACTAAGAATAATGTCTTCCACTTCCATCCAAGTTAATACAAAGTATGTAAAGTCTCCATTTTTTTTAATGGCTGAATAGTATTCCATGGTATACATATACCACAGCTTGTTAATCCATTCCTGGGTTGGTGGGCATTTAGGCTGTTTCCACATTTTGGCGATTGTAAATTGAGCTGCAATAAACAGTCTAGTACAAGTGTCCTTATGATAAAAGGATTTTTTTCCTTCTGGGTAGATGCCCAGTAATGGGATTGCAGGATCAAATGGGAGGTCTAGGTTGAGTGCTTTGAGGTTTCTCCATACTTCCTTCCAAAAAGGTTGTACTAGTTTGCAGTCCCACCAGCAGTGTAAAAGTATTCCCTTCTCTCCACATCCACACCAGCATCTGCAGTTTTGAGATTTTGAGATGTGGGCCATTCTCACTGGGGTTAGATGATATCTCAGGGTTGTTTTGATTTGCATTTCTCTGATATATAGAGATGATGAACATTTTTTCATGTGTTTGTTAGCCATTCATCTGTCATCTTTAGAGAAAGTTCTATTCATGTCTCTTGCCCATTGATATATGGGATTGTTGGCTTTTTTCATGTGGATTAATTTGAGTTCTCTATAGATCCTAGTTATCAAGCTTTTGTCTGATTGAAAATATGCAAATATCCTTTCCCATTGTGTAGGTTGTCTCTTTGCTTTGGTTATTGTCTCCTTAGCTGTACAGAAGCTTTTCAGTTTAATGAAGTCCCATTTGTTTATTTTTGTTGTTGTTGCAATTGCCATGGAAGTCTTCTTCATGAAGTCTTTCCCCAGGCCAATATCTTCCAGTGTTTTTCCTATGCTTTCTTGGAGGATTTTTATTGTTTCATGCCTTAAATTTAAGTCCTTTATCCATCTCGAATCAATTTTTGTGAGTGGAGAAAGGTGTGGGTCCAGTTTCAGTCTTTTACATGTAGACATCCAGTTCTCCCAACACCATTTATTGAATAGGGAGTCTTTCCCCCAAGGTATGTTCTTGTTTGGTTTATCAAAGATTAGGTGGTTGTAAGATGTTAGTTTCGTTTCTTGGTTTTCAATTCGATTCCAAGTGTCTATGTCTCTGTTTTTGTGCCAGTACCATGCTGTCTTGAGCACTATGGCTTTGTAGTACAGACTAAAATCTGGTATGCTGATGCCCCCAGCTTTATTTTTGTTACAGAGAACTGCCTTAGCTGTACGGGGTTTTTTCCGGTTCCATACAAAACGCAGAATCATTTTTTCCAAATCTTGAATGTACGATGTTGGTATTTTGATAGGAATGGCATTGAATAGGTAGATTGCTTTGGGAAGTATAGACATTTTAACAATGTTGATTCTTCCCATCCATGAGCATGGTATGTTCTTCCATTTGTTAATATCCTCTGCTATTTCTTTTCTGAGGATTTCATAGTTTTCTTTATAGAGGTCCTTCACCTCCTTCGTTAGATATATTCCTAGGTATTTCATTTTCTTTGAGACTATGGTGAAGGGAGTTGTGCCCTTAATTAGCTTCTCATCTTGACTGTTATTGGTGTATACAAAGGCTACTGACCTGTGGACATTGATTTTATATCCTGAAACATTACTGTATTTTTTGATGACTTCTAGGAGTCTTGTGGTTGAGTCTTTGGGGTTCTCTAAGTATAAGATCATGTCATCAGCAAAGAGGGAGAGTTTGACCTCCTCTGCTCCCATTTGGATTCCCTTTATTTCCTTGTCTTGCCTAATTGTATTGGCTAGAACTTCCAGCACTATGTTGAATAGTAAAGGTGACAGAGGACAACCTTGTCTGGTTCCAGTTCAAAGAGGAAAAGCTTTGAGTTTTACTCCATTCAGTAAAATATTGGCTGTGGGTTTGTCATAGATAGCTTCAATCAGTTTTAGAAATGTGCCACCTATGCCTATACTCTTCAGTGTTCTAATTAGAAAAGGATGCTGGATTTTATCAAATGCTTTTTCTGCATCTATTGAGAGGATCATGTGATCTTTATTTTTGCCTCTGTTAATATGGTGGATAACGTTTATGGACTTGTGTATGTTAAACCAGCCTTGCATCCCTGAGATGAAGCCTACTTGATCATGATGAATGACTTTTTTGATGATAAGCTGTAATCTAATGGCCAGGATTTTGTTGAGGATTTTTGCATCTGTATTCATGAGTGAGAATGGTCTGAAATTCTCCTTTTTGTTTGGGTCTTTTCCTGGTTTTGGTATCAGGGTGATGTTTGCTTCATAGAATGTGTTGGGGAAGATTCCTTCTTCCTCAATTTTTTGGAATAATTTCTGCAGTACAGGAATAAGCTCTTCCTTGAAGGTTTGATAGAATTCTGTTGTGAAGCCATCTGGACCAGAGCACTTTTTGGTTGGAAGATTTTTTATTGTTTCTTTGATCTTGGTGCTTGAAATTGGTCTGTTCAGGAGGTCTATTTCTTCCTGGCTAAGTCTAGGGAGAGGGTGTGATTCCAAATATTGATCCATTTCCTTCACATTGTCAAATTTCTGGGCATAGAGTTTCTGGTAGTATTCAGAGATGATCTCTTGTATCTCTGTGGGATCAGCTGTTATTTCCCCTTTGTCATTTCTCATTGAGGTTACTAGAGATTTTACTTTTCTATTCCTCGTTAGTCTGGCCAATGGTTTATCTATTTTATTTATTTTTTCAAAAAACCAACTCCTTGTTTCATTAATTTTCTGAATGATTCTTTTGTTTTCAATTTCATTGATCTCTGATTTGATTTTGGATATTTCTTTTCTTCTACTGAGTTTAGGCTTAGATTGTTCTTCTTTTTCCAATTCCATAAGATCTCTTGTGAGATTGTTGATGTGCTCTCTTTCTGTTTTTCGAATGTAGGCATCTAAAGCGATGAATTTTCCTCTCAAAATTGCTTTTGCAGTATCCCACAGGTTTTGGTAGCTTGTGTCTTCATTGTTGTTATTCTCAAGGAAGTTAATTTTTTCCTGTTTTATTTCTTCCTTCACCCATCTGTTATTCAACAGAAGATTGTGTAATTTCCATGCCTTTGGGTGGGGTCGAGCATTTTTGTTAGAGTTGAGTTCCACATTTACTGCCTTATGGTCTGAGAAGATACAAGGTAAAATTTCAATTCTTTTTATTTTGTTGATATTTGTTTTGTGTCCCAGCATATGATCAATTTTGGAGAATGTTCCATGGGGTGATGAGAAGAATGTATATTCTTCATCTTTGGGGTGGAGTGTTCTATATGCGTCTGTCAAGCACATTTGTCTAGGGTCTCATTTAAATCTCTTATATCTTTGTTTAATTTCTGTTTAGAGGATCTGTTCAGCTCTGCAAGAGGAGTGTTAAAGTCCCCTGTTATTATGGTATTATCAGATATCATATTGCTCAGACTGAGTAAGGTCTGTTTCAAGAATCTGGGAGCATTTAAATTAGGTGCATAGATATTTAGAATTGAAATGTCTTCTTGTTGTATTTTACCCTTGACCAATATAAAGTGACCATCTTTGTCTTTTTTGACTTTAGTCGCTTTAAATCCACATGTATCTGAAAATAAGATTGCAACTCCTCTTTTCTTCTGAATTCCATTTGCCTGAAAAATTGTCTTTTAACCCTTGACTTGGAGCTTTAATTTGTCTTTTGAAGCCAGGTGTGTTTCTTACAGGCAGCAAATGGATGGCTTGTGTTTTTTAATCCAGTCAGCCCATCTATGTCTCTTCAGTGGGGAATTCAAGCCATTAACATTTATTGAGATAATTGATAAGTGTGGTAGTATTCTATTCGTCTTATTTGGTGAGAGTCCATTGCTTAGTTTTATCTTTTGCATCAGTGTGGAGGTTAGGTTCTGTCCTTTATTTCTGAGTTCTTACTTTGCTGCTGATCCATTGTGGTGGTCAGTGTGCAGAACAGGTTGAAGTATTTCCTGTAGAGCTGGTCTTGTTGTGGTGAATTTCCTCAATGTTTGTATATCTGTAAATGATTTGATTTCTCCGTCAATTTTGAAGCTTAGCTTCGCAGGGTACAGAATTCTGGGCTGTAAATTGTTCTGTTTAAGTAGATTAAAGGTAGATGACTATTGTCTTCTTGCTTGGAAAGTTTCATTAGAGAAGTCTGCGGTCACTCTGATAGATTTGCCCCTGTAGGTCAACTGGCGCTTACTCCTGGCAGTTTGCAGAATCTTTTCTTTTGTCTGGACTTTGGACAGGTTCATCACAATGTGTCTTGGAGAAGCTCGGTTAGAGTTGAGGTGACCTCGGGTCCGATATCCCTCTGAAAGCAGTGTGTCAGAATCTCTGGTGATATTTGGGAAATTTTCTTTTATAATATTCTCTAGTATGGCTTCCATTCCTCTGGGGCATTCTTCTTCCCCTTCTGGAATTCCTATAACTCATATGTTGGAACGCTTCATAAAGTTCCATAATTCTGACAGTGCACGTTCTGCTTTCTCTCTCTTCTTTTCTGCCTCTTTTACTATCTGAGTTATCTCAAAAACTTTGTCTTCTACCTCAGAAATTCTTTCTTCTGCATGGTCTAACGTGTTGCTGATACTTCCCATTGCATCTTTAAGTTCCCTAATTGACTGTTTCAGTTCCTTCAGCTCTGCTATATCCTTTTTATATTCTTCATATCGTTCATCTCTTATTTGATTCTGTTTTTGGATTTCCTTTTGGTTATTTTCCACTTTATTAGCAGTTTCCTTCATTGTTTCCATCATTTCTTTCATTGTTTTCAACATGTGTATTCTAAATTCCTTTTCTGTCATTCCTAACATTTCTTCATAGGTGGAATGCTCTGCAGTAACTACCTCATGGTCCCTTGGCGGGGTTGTTCTGGATTGGTTCTTCATGTTGCCTGGAGTTTTCTGCTGATTCTTCCTCATGAGTGATTTCTTTTATCTGTTTCCTTGCCCTAGTTTTCCTTTCACTTCCTCTTGCTCTTTAAGTTCTCGTGTCTGTGGACTAAGGGTTACAGGACCAGAGGGGTGAGAAGGTTGAAGAGCAAAAAAGCGATGAAAGAAAGGAGGACTGAGTGATAAGAAAAAAAGAAAAATAGAGAAAGGAGAGGGGGCGGGTAAAAGGAATATTGACAAAAATAAGAGAGGCACAGAAAGAGGGAGACAGAACAATATAGGTGTACAGTAGGGTACTTTGACACGACCTTAAAAAAAACTACCTTCTTGGGATGCCCAGTTGGGTGGTTCCCTTGAGATCAGCAGCTCTTTGCTAACCTGATCAGACACAGTACCCCACCTTCACCCAGTAGAGAGGAAAGACAAAAATGCTATAAATCAAACCAAAACAAGCAAACAGAAAACTTTACGGGATAAAATTGTGTGAAAAACCGAATAATAGTAGTAGAAACACTAGCAAAAATGAAGTTTTAATTATTGAAAAAGACAGCAATGGGAAATTATAATTAAACTAGAAAAATTGAGAAAGAAAAAGGACCTGTATGGAAAAGGTTGAACTTATAAAACAAAACAACATCAACAACATCAAAATAAACAAACAAAAAAAAAAAACAACCAAACCAAAAAAAAAACAAAAAAAAACAAAACACAATTAGAAACAAAGCAGTATGTATATGTTATTGAATATTGTCTGGGCAACACGTGGTCTTCTGGGGTATGAGATGTTAATCACAGTTCTGATATGACTGGAGGGTGCTGATTTCTCAAATCCCAGCAGGTAGACACCCTAAATCTCTCTTCAGCCCACTTAAAAGGCACTTTGAACTTGTTCACTTGCTGAGCAGAAGCTTTCCGAGGAAAGTGCTTGTTGCTGGAATCACTGCTAAAGTGGCTATCCACTTACCCAATGTGCCAAAACCGGTCTCACTGTGCCCCTGAGGTTTAGGGCTGCAAGGCGGCTCAGACCTCGCCCTTAGGCTACTTGGTCACTGGGTTACCAGCTCCCACCCAATTCTAGCTCTGTGACCCTGAGGGCGGAGCTTGCCGGGGCAGATCGCTCACAATGGCTCCCTGTGACCCACCGCCATACACCATTAGCTCTGTCTGGCTCAGCGGCTCAGACTGGGGCCCTAGACAATGGCCAAAGTTCTCCGCACTCCCGCTCAGGGTCTCCCCAAGGCAGTTCAACTGAGTGCCAAGTCCAAAGACACCAAAACAGTTCACAGGTAAGGCCTTTCTGGTTTGCAGTCTCGCTGCTACTGAACTTACAGTTGCGGGCGGGTTTAGACCGATTGAACACACACCACTACTTGCTGGTTTTGCACTGTTTTAGTCCTGTTCTTGGGGTCCAGAAGTCTCTCGCTGACTCCCTGTATCCACGCAGGGGTGATGATAGGCAGATCCCACCAGCCAGAGATGCCCGGAGTTCTATGTCCCCAGACTCACGGTGCCCAGATGCAAGAAAGCTGTTACTCGGCTGCCATCTTGCTCCACCTCCCAGCAAATGCTTTCTAAAGTTAAAAGGTCCAATGTGAGACTTGCTCCAGTCTTTTCCTCTCCTTTCTTTCAAGCCAGTGGTGTTCAGACTGTTGCTCTTTCCTTTGGAGCGGCCTGTTTTCCCAAGAGTTCATATGGATTAGTATCAAGTGACCAAAATTAACAGCGCTGAGGAAGTCAAATGGCCACGTGACACTGGTGGGGGAGGTGGTACAGCCTTTCACGGTACAGCCTTGTGGGAAGACACTCAGGGGTCCTGCTGGGCTGCACAGGTTTGAATGCTACTCCAGCTTCAGCACTTCAGAACCTGGAGCAAGTTACTTTACATTGCTGGGTTTTTGTTTCCTCACCTTTAACACAGAAACAGAAATCTCTACATAGTAGAGTACCTGAAGGATTAAAAAGAGCTTATGGAAGTACTAACCACAGTGTTCATTGAATAATACTAGTCCTCAAAGATCATCCTCTTTGACAGCTTGTTTGCACTTATCATCTCTCCCAAAAAAGAAAGTATTTGCTCTTTAAAGACTGAACTTCTTGCTACTCTAAGTCTGGCTTGACATTCTATCCTCTGGGACCAATCCTTCTGCCTGGAATATCTGTTATGTACAATCTGGACGGTTCACTCTTCTTATAATTGAACTCTTAGAGGAAGTGCTGCGTCTGCCAGGAAGATTTCTGTGTTATAATCCCTGCCTTCTGGGTTTCTCAGAGCTGCTTCCCCATCTGATGATATATAGCTGTTATCCCTGTACCATATTTACTTTTATTTCTCTAGAAATTTCTGAAGAATTTGACATGTAGCAGGCAATAGACTTTCATGTAACAGTAAATGGAGCACAAAGTTGCATCTGAAAATCAAATATCCATGCGCTGCATGAGGTGACATCTCTCATTAAATTATTTTTCATTTGATTTAAATATGCTATCATACAGCAGCATATTTTACATTTTTTTTTCATTTTTTTTTTTTTTTATTGTTGGGGATTCATTGAGGGTACAATAAACCAGGTTACACTGATTGCAATTGTTAGGTAAAGTTATTTTACATTTTTTAAAGCAAATTTATGCATGGTATTTCTCCTTCTTGGTATCCATTTCCTTGCTCGTAACAAAAAAATGAAGTCTCTGAACTACTATTTATTGCTAAATCTATGTTCTAAATCTATGTTCTTGTTTTGTTTTGTTTTTTTCCCCCCAAACAGTCCCGTAGATAAGGTAAGTATTTTCTTAAGAAGAAAAAATATCTGGTGTTTTTAAGGGGTCAGAAAACTGAACACTTACTGAAATCCAAGCCCGGTCCATACCACATCCACATGTAGCTGTGCTTCTGGCTGTGACAGTTTTGCAGAATTCTTCCTTCTTTCCTGAATCTCCGTCTCGGGTACCTGTGTGAACGACGTATGCTCCTGTTTGATTCACGCACTCTGACAAAGTGGCAGCAATATGGCTATTTTCTTTCCACTATTCTCCTAGTGAAAGAAGTACTTTATATTCTTTGAGGTAAATAAAGAACTTTACATTCTCAGGCAAAAGGACTTAATAAAATGTAACATGCTATTTTCTTTCAAAGCAGAAGTAATCTATGAGTTTTAAAAAGTTCCCTAAAGTGAGGCCTATACCCCTTGACCACATAGAAATGCATACCACTATTAATTTTTATGAATTGTCAATAGATGGACATTTTATAACTCTTCAAAACAGTATCATCTAATAGCAGTTCCAACTAAAAATAACTAATATAATTTGTCTGAACCATTCAAGGCTTATTATTCCACACCCAACTGAGATTCATATAGACATCAGTTCATTTGGTTGTGATTATGGGAAGCCTAATTTTTCATATTTTGATTTTTAAATTTAAAAAACCCATTTCTTCACATAGTTTTTCCAGGTCATTTATATTTTACCCAATTGCATTAATGTGATTTGACATAAAAAGCAGAGTGTTTGAAATCACACGGATGAGAATTAGAATTTAAGCTGTGACACTAGCATGGTGAGTTTCCTTGGACAGATTATAAATAATGATAAAGTATGATTTTCTTAATTATAAAATTGAGCAAAAAGTTCATAAGTCTTGGTGTGTATATAAAAATTAAATATGCTAACATATGTGACAACATCAAGTGTGTTGCTGAACACTCACTAGGTGCTTGAGAAATCCGTTGTTCTCTTCCCTGTTTGATGAAGTTAATTTTTTTCTTTTTGTTTGCATAGGTTATGTTAAAGATAAGACTGTAAATATAAAGTTACACTCTATTTATTCTCATACAGATATATGCATAGAAAACTTCACATAACAATTTCCTAATTACACATATTTCTAGGTAAATGGATACATACATTTAGAGCAAGACGTTTTCATTAACCTCTGTAGACCTTAAGCCAGTGATTTCCACCTGGAGGTAATTTTATCCCCCAGGAGATGTGTGAGAATGTTTGATGATATTTGTGGTTGTCACAATTAGAAGGTGGGTGAAACTGGCATCCTGTGACTAGAGACCATGGATAATGGGAGCCTTCTGCAAAGCACAGGACAAACACCCCAAACCTGGTATTAACTGGCTCAAAATTCCACAGTGCAGAGGCAAAAAAGCTGTGTCTTAAATCAGTCACAACACCTGGCATATCACATACAATCAATAATCTGACTGCACGGGACAGTTGTAGGTCCTTAAGACCTATGCACAGCTCCATGCACAAACGTAGGTAGTGTACTCATTTTCATATTTAGAGAAAAGAGTAAAGAATGCCAAGATTTATTACTATATCGAGAGATTTTATTCCAAAAGAATGTTTATTTATTTGAAAATAAACTAGTTGCTCCTACTAATACTTTATCCTCATGAAGATCTTTCCTGTCAGATATGAAATAGATTAGCACCCACTCTTGCCTACTTTATCAAAAACAATAAAGCAGTTAAAATTAATAGAAGAGAACGACCTTGGTTCTAATTGCTGCCCAGGACCTGTCAGATCAATGAGTATTTAGATGGCCTGAGCAAATAACACTTACAGATCAAAAGCCCACTAAGACTGAATTATACTTCAAATTAAGTTAATTGCAACCCAGGAGGAAAGACATTAGCCAATATTGTTCTGTACAATCTAATTAAAGAAAGCCAGGTAAAATCAAGAGCCTTTGGAGAGATTTATCAGGTTTTACCAAGTCACAGCTCAACATATTTGATAAAATAGAATGTGTTTACAGAGAACAATGGCACTACCCAAAAACTATGAAGAATAATATGAAGGAAGAGCTTATCATGGCTGAGAGGTATTAGATTAAGACATAAATTGGAATCCTGGGTTTACCAATTTTTTCCCTGAAATAATTCATGTGTGCTTTGTTTTCTATTATGGTAAAATAAAGACTGTTGAAAGGTTTTATTATTATCATTACTATTTATTTTATAAACCTAATAAAGAAAAGAAAATGAGATTAATAAAAGAGGGAACAAGAAATAAAAGGTAAGGAAGTCCTCTTCTAATAAATAAAATCCATAGGTAACCTTTCATCCACCAAGGAAAGACTGTGTTAAAACTCTATTTGCATCATCTCAGCTAACTCTTGGAACATATAAAGAGTGACATATGATTAGTAATTATTTTTTCTTTTGAGAAAGAATTTCACTTTGTCACCCTCGGTAGAGTGCTGTGGTGTCATAGTTCACAGCAATCTCACACTCCTGGGCTCAAGTGATTCTCTTGCCTCAGCCTACCAAGTGGCTGAGGTTACAGGCACCTGCCACAATACCCAGCTATTTTTAGAGATAAGTCTCACTCTGGCTCAGGCTTGTCTCTAACCTGTGAACTCAGGGCAATCCACCTGCCTTGGCCTTCCAGAGTGCTAGGATTACAGGCATGAGCCACCATGCCTGGCTCTTATTAGTAATATCAAAAAATAAAGAAATCAAAGTCCAAATAGGTTAAATGGATTGGCCAAGATCATCCAGGAAGTAAGTGACAGAGGCCAGATTCAGCCATCTAAACACCACATTATACAAGTTGGTAAGAAAAATAACTGTGTTGGGCACCAACTCTTCTAATACCAAAGCTCATTTCTTTGTACCCCAATTAGTAGGAGACTGGTGATTAAACAATGAAAACAAATTCCAAACTGTCTAAAAAGGGAACTACTGCTGAACTTTAATGGGGATCTGCTACCAGCACCTGTTAGATCTTTAGTCAAATTTCCTTGAAATATTATGAGATATTTAGTCATGTGTAGAAAAATTCACTATGTAAATTTCTATCCTGGAAATGTAGTAGGTAGAATTTTGGTGCTTGTGGAGAGTGTAGAATATCTTTAAAAACAATGCTTTGGGGTGAACGCCTTGCTTCATTGCCTTTAAGAAGCCATGTAGGCTATTCCCATAGTGGCAAAATAAACCTAAATTGATATATAGCTTTAAGAAGACATCTTCACTCTACCAGCCTAAGTAGTCATATTAATAATATTTCTTTTTTTGTTTGTCAATAAACCTTCATTGGTCTGTTTTCGTGTTCCAAGGAACTATGTCAGTGGGTGGAGATAAAGATCAAAGATTCAGGTAAGAATTTTGACTCTAATTAATCTTCCTTCAAGACAGAGAGACATAAAATGGATAAGCAATAGGTAAAAAGCATAACTTGGGGTAGGGGCAAGTACAATTTGGAGAGTAAACTAGATGGATGAGAGAATGAACTGGAAGAATATGCTTTCACCCAGAAAGGTCCCTATGTGGGGGTAAGGATTGTATCATATCATATCATATCATATCATATCATATCATATCATATCATGTTATATTAGATAAGGATATCTTCTATGATACCTGGCACATAGCAGGTTTTAGTATAAGGAATATAGCATTGACATTTAATATTATGTCTTTAGGAAATTTTCCTTTAACTTTGCATGAGACTAACCATCTGCAATAACAAAATTCAAAGGTGATTGTGTTCTATACAATCACTCAGCTCTGTTCCCTAGTGTAATAAGCTGTAGAAGAATGTGGGAGAGTCAAAATTCAGAGTTGGACAGACCTGTGTTGGAATCTAACAGCTTACTTACTGGCTATCCTGTCATGGGTGACTTATACAAATTCTTTTTATAAGTTTCCTTCTTTGTTAAAATGAAGCACTAAATATCCATCAATTTTCTCTGCTTCTTCCACATTTCAAATATGAAGGAATTGACTGTAAGACAATGGAAAGGATTGACCTATAATGACGCAGCTACTCACTAGATAAAACTCAATAAAAAAAATTCACTCTCCATTTTGTATTCTTTCCTAAACTCTGCTTTGTCCTTCCTGTGACGTAGTGAATTTAATTGGTAATCTTTGTAGGAAAAGTGGGTTTGAGCCTTTATGGGCCTTGAGTGTATTTGTAGGAACAGCACCATGATCATCTCTTGAGCACTTGCTGGAAATGAAACTTCTTGGACCATATCCGAGACCTACTGAGTCATAAACTAGCTAACAAGTTCTCTGGGTGATTGCGATAGACACCAAAGTTTGAGAACCACTGTTTTAGACCAATGGTTAGGAAGAAGAAGAGTATCCATTCAAAAAGAAGCACAGTGGAGTGCAACATCATATGGAAACAATGAAATTCTCACCTTCGGGGATGTTTTCTGAATGGAAAAATTGAAGATAGGTAGATAGATAACTGATTGATAGATACTCAATATGTATTACACACAAATATAGAATTTTACTCATATCACCAATCATATCCACATTCTTTCTACATCTAAACTCATTTGGCAATATTCTGTCTAGTATGAGTAGGTAACCCTAATCATATGTTTTATCCACCTTTAATTTACCTAACTGCAGGAGAAAAAAAGGCAAATAATGTTGTTTTTTTTTCCTGTAGAATAATTTAATGAGTTTCAATGTAATTCCCTCCTACATTACCCAGAGTTACTGTAGAATACTGAGTGGTGCTATCCAAGGTCTTAAAGCTTCTCTGGTGGGTAATACCTTAATCTTAGCTAGGCTATCATTAATTTCCACTCTTCCTGATTCTCTGTAAACTGTAAAATACTATTAAAATATTAATTACTGATCTCCCTGCAAGAGAATCTTACAGGTACTAAGGTAATTTCAGGTGGAATCTCGGGTCTAATTTACATTACAATGATGTTTTACTGTATTTACACATAAAATATGTGCTGTTTGCAGAGTTTGAATGTTATACTGAGAGACACTAGTAAAATAGTGGGAAACTAAAGAACATTAAAAAATCATTTGTTACACCAATTACATATGTAAACGCATTTTCATCTTTACCCCATTGAGGACAGGTCAAAGAGAAAAAGGATAGAATGTGCCTCAAGGGGTGGGCGTGTCAATGACAAAATCCACCTTTATCAAGTACCACGTGGGGATATGGGTGCCATGCATTTACAGACATTCTATGAGCCTGCACAACTTGACTTTTAGGCTAATATCATATGCCATTTTATGTTGAAGAAATTGGGGCTTGAACTTAAGTGAACTCCGTAAAACTAAGAGAGCTGTGATTAAGATCAAACTCTGATTGAATAAAAGCTACATTTTCTGGAGTCACGTTGCTAGTTGCATGAAAACAGGTTGCCATCTGTTTATCCAACACTTATTGTGCACCTACCACGCGATGCAGTGCTCTGTAGAGGACTGGCACACACATTAAACACCTCTACCACATTCCCAGCCAAATCCAGCTCCACTGCCACCTTAGAGAAGCCTGAGCTTACAATTTTGCGCATCATTTTTCTTATCTATAGGACAAAGCAAGCACTGTATAACTTGTAGAGTTGAGGCAAAGATGAAAACACATTTTAATTGCAATTGGTAGAACAAAAGGCAGTTTTTCTTAAGTTCTGTAATTTCCCAATATTTTATAATGAGCATATATTACTTAAATATTGGTAAGTGTTAGAATTTATTTTCTAAAGAAAGGCATTTTTCACCCATGTCCTGCAAAATATACCAGTATGTACTTTTCTAATATTCCCGTTTTTCTCTCCTCTGAAGTTATATATTGCTGCCCTATCTCAGATGAGACAGAGGCAACGATGAACCAGAAGGGGGTAAGTAAAAAAACTGTATTCCTGAAGTCTTAAATTAATATAAATAGTAGAAAGAAAAATAAATGTCGGGAAAAAAAAGAGCCTTCTCCATCAAATTTGGAATCTAAGTCCTTTGGCCAATTTACTTTACAGGATTTTACAGAACATTGACTTGGCATTTTGAATATACCAGCATTGTAGATCCCTGCGAAAATATTCTCAAACTACCAATATCTATTCATATGCAAATACATCTCTTCCTTCAAACCCTAGCATAAAAGGCATTAAGCCTCCCCTGGTTCTTTCAAGCTGTAAATTCTGTATAACTTGTCTGAACTTAGTGGGTTCTTTGTGTGTGTCTTCAGAACACAGGCCTGAGAAAACGTTGGCAAGGTGGAGAGCATAATTATGATACTGTTAAAAAGAGTTTCAGCGAAGAAAAATTACCTATTCTTCTCCCAGGAATTTAGCTACCTTTATTTTGGTTTTGTTCTGAATACTATTTTATCAGTGTTTACCTGGTGTGTGATTTTTTTAGTCAATTAAAATAAATTTTAAAAAAACAAAATCAATTTGTAAAAATCATCAAGTTTTTCATATTAAATGTGACACTATAGTATTAGAATTTGCCGAGTCACTGAAATTCCTTCAGGATATGTTGCTTTCTAACGTGAAGTTTAGGTTTTCACTGATCATTGCCCACTATACTACACTGCACATTGGACGCAGCCATAAATTCATCTGAATTGTCCTCTCCTCCCAGGGCTTCCCTCCTAGTAGATATTCAACAAATATTTGTATATGAAGAGTTTTCACTGTACTGCAGTTTGAAATCCTTGAAATGTATTTTATCATTTAGCAACGTCAGCCCCCTAAGAAAAGAGTAGACGTTTTAACTTATTTCACGGGTAATTTAACTTCAGGAACTATGAGAGGTCACATAGACATGACCATTCATCCTGAGTGTCTCGGGGCTGGTGTTCTTTCCACCACAGCCAACTGCCTTAAATTGAGAGAATGAATGGATTCCAAGGCAATCTTTTAACTTGGATTTTGAGTTTGTAGGACAGCCAATCAACTATTCCCAGTTATATTCTGAATGTAAACACTCAAAGCAATTTTAGATATTTCTAATGAATTCATCTTCACACCTTCAAAGCACATATAGTGCCAAGAACATTATTTTGATGAATAAGCCCTAAACATAAAAAAAAATAAATTATAACTGGGTGTTGTGGAGGTGCCTATAGTCCCAGCTACTGGGGAGGCTGAGGCAAGAGAATTACCTAAGCTCAGGAGTTGGAGGTTGCTGTGACCTGTGTGATGCCACAGCACTCTACTGAGGGTGATGAAGTCAGACTCTGTCTCTACAAAAAAAAACAATTAAAAAAATAAACTGAAGTTATGATAGCAAGTATCAAATTCTTAAAACAAAATCAAATTCAGGAGTTCAATTTAAAGCTTGGCTAACTTCCAGACACATTAAAGGATAATTTAATCAATTATAGGAAGTAGAACATTCATATTTTACCTTTATTTTTAAACAACAGTTAAAATCTTTACCTATTTATTACTTCATTCCAGAGAAAGAAGATCCCAAAAGAAGCACCTTTCTGTCTTAGCCCAGACATAGTAATTGAAATAAATGGAAGGTAGTTGGGTTACAGCTTTCATATGAAAGCTATAAATTGGTTTCATAGTAGGGGCTGAGTACATTGAATACTTTTTCTTGCATTCTTGAGATACTTGCTAAGAAGAATATGTTCCCGTTCCATCCATGTAAACATGAAAGAGGGAGGGAAGGGGAGGGAGAAGGATGGGTGGAGGGAGGGTAATTGGTGGGAACACACCTGCAGTGCATTTTACAAGGGCACATGTTAAATTTACTAAGTGTAGAGTATAAATGTCTGAACACAATAGCTAAGAAAATGAAGTGAAGGCTATGTTAACCAAATTGAAAATATTTCGAATGGTATATAAAACCAGCACATTGTACCCCATAATTGCATTAATGTACACAGCTATGATTTAACTAAAAAAAAAAATATATATATATATATTCATCCTAGGGGGAAAAAAGAAATAAATGTAAGAAAAAGATGATTGTATTTTGAAAGCTAGTTCAGTATTTAAAGGCTAGTCATCACCATTAGGAAGAAATTAGAACAACTTATAATTGTACTTTTAGAAAAATTTATCTTCATTTTTGTAAGTTTAGATATACACAATCCTATTCATAGGAAAAATTTAGAATAATATGTCTATTATTTTATGGGCCTGCTATGTAACTACTATTTTGGTAGGCTTTTTACTAAATTGTGCCATTGGTCGGTCTTTCAAGTCAGCTATTACTGTGTTTCTTAAATACATGGAGACATAGTTCCTGAAATGGTAAGAAATCTTATATATGGGGCGGCGCCTATGGCTCAGTGAGTAGGGCACCGGCCCCTTATACTGTGGGTGGCAGGTTCAAACACATTCCTGACCAAACTGCAACAAAAAAATGGCCGAGTGTTGTGTCAGGCACCTGTAGTCCCAGATACTAGGGAGGCTGAGGCACAAGAATTGCATAAGCCCAAGAGCTGGAGGTTGTCGTGAGCTGTGACACCACTGCACTCTACCAAGGGAGATAAAGGGAGACTCTTTCTCTAAAAAAAAAAAAGAAAAGAAAAGAAATCTTATATTTGCATGACAATTATCTGACAGATTGAGATTATTGACTTAAAAATCTCTGTTCTCTGCGTACTACGCAAATATAACAAAAATCCGTAAGTCATTGTACTTAAACATGAATACAACATTTTTAGCATGCTGAATAGATTTACATCATATTCTTTATCTGGTAAGTAAGGCACAGAGTCTTTTGGTGTTTTGGGAAATCATACAATTATTAGAAATTTCATGTTGATAGGGTTTGTGGATGCAAATTTAATGTAAACCAGTAAAAAAAATTTTTGATAATTTTACAAAAAAGAATTTGAATGGCAAAAGACAGAAAACAGTAGCACCAAGCCTTAAGAGTTCCAGAAAATGCTCCAACTGGTGTCAGAAACTTCCCAGTGAAGCTTGGACAGGTGGATACAGAAACATGCTTTAAAAATTTAACAGTTTATCCTAAATGTATAAAGGATACACACTTTCTGCTACAGTAAACAAGTGCCTATGTTTTATATTACCTGCCATCAAGAAACACTTATACTGTAGGAAAAGAATGCCATATTTTCTCTTGAGCTTTCTATAGATCCTATACACAGTGTGTGTGGTTAGCACGAGCTCTGAATTTGAGAAAAGCAATTAAACGATCTACCATGTATTCTCTGTTTCCTGTGAGAAAGGATTAGGTGAAGGACTTTATATATGTGATTTCATTTAATCCTCACCAGAATCACTGAGACATAATCCTTTACAATCTATTCATAGAATATATTCTACAGCTTATCATTTCATAGCAGTGTTCCTTTACACTGAGTTGTTTGATAGGTCACACCAAGTGTGACATGTTCAAGGTGACAGATTTTACATTATTTGTTTTCCCGAAGTTTAGCAGTAGAGAGAAATCAGAGGTGAGTAGGTACAGGGAGTGGGTGGGAGCCCAGAACTTTTTGAGGAAGACTATGTCTGTAGGCAAACCTGTAAATAACTACATTTCTCAGATTAACTTACTTCCCATGGAACTTTAAAACTTCTTTTTATGTTAAAATGTTTCAAAGTTTATGCTGTCATTTAATAGTCGTCTCAAAACAGCAGACTAAATTTATACATGTGAGCATCTAGGAAATTTTTGGAAAACAGAAAATTCAAGGCAACACTGTGTATCTCATGATTATATCAGCATAGACAAAATAGGGTTTTCTATTTAGGCCACGTTTGTTCATTGTCCACACTTCAAGATTTTTTTCAACTATTAGATGCACAGATTCATTTCAATTTCCACCAAAGGAAATACACAGAATATCTTTACCCTTCTAATGACCAATAAATGCTCCCTGCAATCCTGGGAAAGAGGAGGTCAGTCCTTAGCAGTTCATTTCATCAAGGTAAATATTGGCCATAAGGGACTAAATATATAGTTAAGGACAAAAATTTAAAAATGGCAGAGACTGCCCTTAAATAATTTGACCTTCATTTTAGAATTCTTAGTTTGAAATTAACAACATATATGTTAATTTTGAAAGTCTGCATAGATTAAGACAATCAGGTACAAATCGTCACTTGTGGCTGGGAAAAAAGACACAAAAGTGGTCAAAAACTATTATTCTGAGGCTAATGGTGATCGGTACTTTATGAACTTCTGGATCTTCTATATTTGTGTGTTCTTTCAGGGAAACTTGTTTGTAAATACACACAAGTTACAGGGAAGGAAGGTCGTTTTGTTTAAAAGTATTCAACATTAGCATTGCCTTCTGCAGCCAGCTTCCCAGTAACTTTTTCAAATCTATTTTTAAATGACTTAACTAACTTTCATTCATTACTGGATTGAGCAAGACTGTTTTCTAGGCACAGTGCTAATTACGAGTCCTGCAAGGTATCGGGACATTAGTTTCTTTCCTCATCAAATAAGTTAAAGAGAAAATATAGATAGTCAAATTACAGATCAATAAATATAGGATTACAAAATGAGTTCCTTTATTGAAACAGTTGACAGAAGAATCAATGGCCTTCTGAAGAGGTAACATTCAAGGTGACATCTGCTTGAGCCCAAGAGTGGGAGAAGAACATGTGGGATGGGGGTGAGCTCAAAGTCCAGGTAGATGCCATGAGGTAAGCTGAGGTCGAGGGAGGGAAGGAGAGGAATAGGAGATGAGGTTTGAAAGGAAGGCAGACACTATCTATTAGGAAGAATCCCAAGTCACTGTACAGTATTAATTCCCAAGGTCATTATCATAAAGTACCACAAACTGGATAGTTTAAACAACAAAGACTTAACCGTGTCACAATTCTGGAGTCTAGAAATTCAAAATCAGGGTTAGTTTCTTCCGAAGGTTCTGAGGGAGAATCTCTTCCTTGAATTTCTCTTAGTTGGCACTAGCAGTGTTCTTTGGCTTGTAGATATAGCCAGCCTCCGTATCCTGGGGTTCCACATGTGTGGAGTCAACTGGCTGTGGATAGAACATAGTTATTCAAAAACAAATAAATACTTAAAAATATAATATATAATTATTTACTTAACATTTACATTGTAGTAGATATTACAGGTAATCTAGAGATGATTTAAAGTATTCTGGAGGATTCTTGCAGGTTGTACACAAATCCTACCCCATTTTACAAAAGGTATTTGAGCAGATTTTGGTATGCATGGAGGTTCTGAAACAAAATCTGTCTCCCCATGTGGACTTCTTTTCAGAAAGATATTAGTCATACAGGATTAGGGACCCACCATACTCTAGTATGGCTTCCATTTAATTAATTACATCTGCGATCATCCTATTTCTTAATATAGTCATGTTTTGAGGTACTGAGGTTTAAAACTTCAGTATCTTTTTGGAGGGACATAATTGAACCTATAGCAGTCCTATTCAGAGATTTTTATTTATCCTAAAATCAAAGAGAAATTACTAAACAATGTTTTGCATTCTTCTGGCAATTATTAGAAAGTAAATAAAGTTAAAAGGCAAAAGATTTAAAAAAAATAGCATGTTAGAATTCCTGCAAATACATTAGGATGGTAAGAGAAAGTCATGGTTTAAACTAGGATGGCAGCACTAAAGATGGAAAGGAAAAAATGACAAAAACATCATAAGAGGAAAAATAGATCAGAGGATAGAAGCAAATCAATAAATTATCATTCATTTGTTAAGTTGGGCATGTTGCTGAGACACCAAGGCAAACTGAAACCAAGAAGTTGTCCACTTAGGAGTATGAATTAAAGGGAGGCTGAAGATAGAATTTGGGGACTCATAAACGTACAGATGGTTCCTAAAGACTTAAGTGTGGATGTCTCCTAAGAAAAACATAAGAAGAAGAAAAGAACAGCATCCTGGATCAACCCAATCCTGGTAGGAAAAATGGTCAGAAAAAACTGAGCACGAGATGTAAGGAGAAAAACAAAGAAATAGATAATACCAAAAGCAGATGAATAAGGGTGATAAATCAAGACAAGTAAATGTTTCTAAGAAGGAGAGTTGAAAAGTATTTAATGATGCTGAGGTTAATGAAAGATAAGAGTCCAAATGACAAAATAGGATAATACAATAGAACTCCATTTTTGATCTCATCAGAGAATGGCACGTTTCTCAGAATAATTTTAAGTATAAGAGGCAGTATACCTCTGTATACCATATAGGAAAAGTTTTATACTGATTCCAATTTGACATTAAAAATGTCATAATCATAAATTCATCAGGTAAGAGTAGCATAAACCTGAATAGATCCCAATCTCATATTTAAAGTCTTCTTTTAATGATATCAAATCAATGAGTCCTGTAAACTAAGCATATTTTGTAGGAATAATTGAAAGCTATGGCTTTGTACACTTTTGAACAGAAACTACTAATATGTATCTCCTAAGTTACAGGAATTATCAAGTAATTTTTGAATTTTTGATACCTCTACTTTTTGATAAATCACTGTGTGTATTATAATAATCAGATGAAATCACAGAGACATTTTGTTACTTTTTTCCCTTTACAACTGCTGCTGCTTTGCCTCCCCTAGTAGTCTACAAAGCAATCAAGAAGGCTAGCTAGAAAGAGTAAGTAGTCAACAGTAAGAATATGGCCAACGACAAAGACCACACTGTATCCCTGACCACTCATATTCATTTCCTAGCACAGTTTGAAGGACCCCTCCAAAAAATAAATAAGAAAACAAGAAACCCTTCCCTGAGGTTGCACAGTTCTACCCAACATGCTCATGATCTGAAATTGCAATATTATAACATATAAATGTCTAAAGAAGATAGGAAATGTGAATGATCTTTTAAGTAAACCCACAGAGTCCTAATTCTTTCTACACTTAAATTTATTGAATTCATCTGCCAGTACAGTATTTTTCTCTCCTTCCATTGATTTGTCTACCTACAGTTAAGAATTGGACAATATTTACTGATCCGGCTGCCTACCGGCGTGGTATCTTTAAGTGAGAAATATAAATCTTTAACACCCACTGTTTAGAATGGCTCCACTTCCTTCTAGCATTTCATCCACAAATAAGAAGAAAAAGCAATTGAGAACCTGTTATTGACATTTCAATATCATTTTTGTTTGTTTATTTGTTTAATTAATTTCCAGTATTTTGGAGAATATGTCATTTTTTGTCCTTTTAGATTATAAACAGTACTTTCTAGAAAAACAATCTTAGAAGAAAAAATTTACTCTGCACCATAGATATAAACACTAAAGGGAATGTTAAAATATAAGCGGCGATGAAAAGTTTGAGATTTTTCTGAAAAGTCTCAAAAGGACATCTGGCAACCAGCCTCTGTTTTATTTTCTAATGAATAGACATTATTGAAATCAGTGCTGTTTGTTTGTATTACTTAATTTTTTCAGGTTTGTTTTCGTGTCAGACAAGTCATTTAGGATTTGCTATTGCTAAAGCTTCTAAGAAATTACTGGTATAGCTTGGCATCCTAAAAACTAACTTTGGTAGTACACCTCATTTTTCCTGCCTTGAGCACACAGGGTCATCTCTCCCCACTCTTCCCCTCCATGGCCACACTCACTCTTTTACTCCGTTATTGCTATTGTTTTGTATGCAGATAAATCCATCACAATAACTTAATTTGTAATTGAAAATATATCACTTTTGGCCCCATTGTGAAAAACATAGAGATCTGCAGTCATTCTAATATTCTTCCCTTTGTAGGTAATGTATTTCTTACATCTAGATGCTTTCAGAATTTTCTCTTCATATTAACTTTAGTGAAGTTAATTGTGATGTGCCTGGGGGATGTCTTGTTCGGGTTGAGTCATGTTGGGATTCTGAAACTGTCTGCTGTCTGAATTTCAGAATCTCTTGGCATGTCTGGAAAATTCTCTTGTATAATTTCATGGAGAAGAGCCTCTGTGCCTGGCAAAACCACTTCATCACCTTCAGGATTCCAATGAAGCGGATATTAGCCTTCTTCGAATTATCCCAGAGCTCTCTGAGAGAATGATCCATTTTTGCTCTCCATTTCTTTTCCTCTTTCAGAGTTTGGGAGCATTCAAAAGCTTTGTCTTCAATGTCAGAAATCCTTTTTTCTGCTTGCTCCACTCTGTTACGGAGGGATTCTACTGTATTTTTCAGATCTTTGAGGGCTGCAAATTCTGGCTTCTGTGTGTCAAAATCTTTGGTGGTTTTGTCTTTAAATTCGTTGAATTCTTGAGACAACTTTTGAATTTATCCTCGAATTTCTAATTCCAACTTTTGAATTCTCCTCGAATTTCTAATTCCAAATTTTCCTCCACTTTATTAATCTTGTTTGCAATCCAAATTCTGAATTCCATTTCTGACATCTCGGCCAGCTGTTTATGAATGGGATTACATCTGCCATATCTTTCCTTGAGGGGATGGATCTATTCTGTTTATTCATGTTACCAGAGTTTTTCTGCTGATTCCACCCCATGATTATTTTGCACTGTTTGACTTTCCCCTGGAGCTTTCTCGAGGACCAATACAGTGCTACAGCCTGAGAAACCGGGGACCTGTTTGGTGTGGTGGGGCTAAGTGCCCTGTCTTATTTTCAGCTGGTCTCTGTCTGATCCTAGTGAAACAGTTACTCTGGGTTGAAGTCTTACCTGTGGATAAATACCAGCAATTAAGTCACCCTGCACCCCACAGGTAACAATTGGAAAAGGAAAATCAAATCTTCCTACCACCGCACACCCAGGGCACCACTTGAATAGTCCTTAGGTGATTGGCTCAGTTCAAAAGGTCCAAATCAATTGTCTCAGTCAGCATCTGTCTCAGGTGGGAGAGTTTAAAAGGTCTCTGGCAACTAGATCACAGGGGTCTGCTGACAACTCAAATATGACTTGCTCCAGTTCTTTGTGAAGTCAGGATGACCCCCCCCCCCAGCAAATAGATTAGTCTGGGAAGGCCTCCTTCCTCACCTTGCACCTCTTCACACCCAGTCACTGATAACCTGCAGGGCTGTGACCCAGTTGCCTCCAATGAGCAGATACTCCAAGGGTTTGTACCTGCCTGAATCACAAGGAGATCTATTTCTGCTCAGCCAGTCCACTGTTCTCTGCCTCTATTCAGCAGGGAGAGGTGAGGCCTGACAACCTTGGGAGGCTGTGGCTGTTCACTTAGTTCTAGCCTCACCCCTGATTGATATTACTGACAGAACAGAACAACTTTGCGCAAATTTGTTTCTGTCCCTGCTAAATTCCCCTGCAGAAGAGAAGCTGTTTTGAGTTCCCAGAACCTGTGCCTCAGGCCCTGTCTGTGCTGCTTTATGGTCTCAGGTGTAGTTTGTATTCCCAGCACGATTACCTGTCAGTTCCAGCCTCTGCCTGCGCTCCTTTGTTTAAGCTGATGGTGCCCTGGGGGCCGAATGTACCTTAGGCTCAGTAAAGCATTCCCCTGGGTCAGGCCCACCCTGGGAATCTCTCAGCTCCGTGCGTGAGTTTTCTATTCCCCCTGCTCCACCCAGGCTGGTACTACCTCAGGCAAACCCTTTACTCACAGGGCCTGCATTTCCGTTCTAGATCTGTTCTGTGGTGGTTACCACCTGAGAAGATGCCTGGCCTCCTCTGGTGCCCACAGAGACAGGGGGTATGACTTCATAATATTGGGGGTGAGCCCTATTGTTGCAAAAAATGGCTGCTGCTCTGTGCCTCAGGGCACCACCACTCCAGCATGGTTCTCTCTCAGCCAACCATCCTCTCCTCACTCCTGTGCTGTAGAATCAGCACTGACCAGCGACAGTCCAGGTCCTGTCCACACCCCTCAAGAAATCACCCAAGAATCTGGACTCCTGGGAGACAGGCCTCCAGACCTCAGAGTGAGAATGGAGGGGAGTGTTGGGAGCTCAGAGTTGCAGGTAGAGAATATATACAGTTTTACACAGTTTTATGCCTGGCAGGAGAATGCTATGGCACCCTAGTAGGGGAGGTAGGTCCAGTTTTTAGAGGGTCTTTCCCGTGGAGTATAGTGGGAGGACTTTTGAACTCTGCTCGTTTGTTTGTGGGGTACTCCGAGACGTTCTCATGGGGGAGGGGACTCCCATCTGCTTGGTGATGGATTTTGTACCTTTTGTTTGTATCCTTGGGGTGGCAGCTCACCTTAGCAGGGTTGATGTCCATTCTTCAACCTTCTCTGTTAATGCAGCTCTAATCCACCAGGTTACTTGCTAAATTTCTGTCCTTTAACTCTCCTTCTGGATGGGAGTCTCTGTGGAAAGCTGGCTTCAATCAGCCATCTTGTCGGTTCCTCATTTTTTATGCTGAATAATATCCCATTGTTTGGATGTACTACAATTTATTTATTCATTCTCCTCATTGAAGGATACTTTGTTACTTCCAAGTATTAACAAATATGAATAAAGTTTTATAATCTATAAATATCTGTTTGAAAGATTTTTTGTGGATGTTAGTTTTCAATTCAGTAGAATACATACCAATGAGAGCTGTTGTATGTATGCTAACAGTCAGTTTAGATTCATGAGGCAAAACTTTTCAATATTAATAAAATGTTGCTTATCACTTATTTTGTCATGGATCATGCTTTTGGGGTCACATCCAAAAGTCATTGCCAAACCCAAGATTGGCTAGATTTTCCTCTAGATTATTTTCTAGGGGTTCTATAATTTTACATTTCCCATACAAGTGTGGTCCATTTGGGATTAATTTTTGTGAAGGGTGAAATATTTGTATCTTTGTAAAAGTCAAAATTTTTCAATCATCAAATAGTTGAATTTGCAGGTGCAGAACTTGAAGATACAGAGGTTCTTCATAGTATGCCTATTAATAATAAGAAAAAACTGAGAATAAAGCAAATGTCCTTTAACTGGTGATTGGTTAAGCAAACTGCAGTACATTCACATCACAAAATGCAACTCAACAATAAAAAGACACAATTTGGCTCGGCACCTATAGCACAGTGTTTATGGTGTCAGCCACATACAATGAGGCTGGCAGGTTCAAACCCAGCCCAGACCAGCTAGGCAGCAATGACAACTGTAGCAAAAAATAGTCAGGCATTGTGGCAGGTGCCTGTAGTCCCAACTACTTGGGAGGCTGAGGCAAGAGAATCGCTTGTGCTCAAGAGTTTGAGGTTTCTGTGAGCTGTGACACTACAGCACTCTACCAAGTTCAACATAGTAAGACTTTGTCTTTAAAAAAAAAAAAAAAAAAGACTCAATTTGGTATGCACAAAATCTTATACAGATATCAAGGGAATAAAAAAAAAGCTAATGTCAAAAGGTTACATACTATATATGTATTCTGTTCACATAGCATTCTTGATAGAACAAAACAAGAGAGGTGGGAAATATACCAGTAGTTTCCAGTTATTAGAGATTGGGGTTTGGAGGTGGGATGTAATTGTAACTATCAAGGGGTAGCAAGACAGAGCCTTGAAATGACGGCCCAGCTCTGCATCTCCATTGTAGAGACACTTATATGATAAAACTGGATAGAATTATACACACACAAAGGTGTGCTTGTGAAAATGGTGACATCTAAATAAACTTTGTGATTGTACCATGTCAGGTTCCTGATGCTAATATTTTACAAATGTTATACAGGACTTACTATTGGGGGAGGCTGGTTAAAGGGTGACTGGGATCCCCCCCATATATTTTTTGCAACTTCCAGAAAACCTCTTATTGTCTCAAAAATAAGCATAAAATATAATTAATGCTATTATGTATGTAATACAATAAAAAATAATTATATATTACATATAAAATGTTTTTAATAGTTTTATACCATAGTCACTGCAATTATCTACTCATTTATTTTTAAATATTACATGACATCTTAAGACTAGCTATTATATTCAAGTATTTAATGGATTTCTCAAATTCACAAATAGAATTATGAGTGAATGCTGAGCAGGATATCAGATAATGCAATTATTTTGGGTGGAGTCAATGTCATAAACCTTGAAATATAACAAAGTGACTAAGATACTATTTAACTTAGCTTTTCTGATTTCTGTTCTGATATTCTATTATGTTTTGATCACAGCCTTCACCTTAACTTACTTAACCTTGAGAAGCCTTCACCCAAGTGATTTTTTTTTCCCTTCCACATGAAGGCTTAACCTCACCAAAAAAGATTTTTCTTCCATAATTTGTTTCATTAAATATTGCCAAAATTTCCTTTAGGCTCATCGCTCATTATTTTCTGTAAGTTTTAGAAAAATTTCTTCTCATTTGCTTCCAGGAAAAAAAAAATGCTTTCAACCTAATGTATAAGTAAGCTCATCTTTCTTCTTGAATTACTCAAATATAGATGAAAAAAGTTCTGTATTGCAAGAATATTAGAGTTGCTGAAAGTAATCATGTTATCATATAATGCATTCACTATGCTTTAGTGAACTGGAAAATGTTATATTGTTAAATGACAAAATGATGAAAAACAGGTAGAGAGTTCATGCTGAAAACCATCATATTTCCTGATAAAATAAACATGAAGTACATCTAACATTCTAGGAAAATACTTACCTGTGGCTGAGTAGGCCTGGCTCCAAAAATGGACATGCTGTTGCTTATTAATTTCACTGACTAGATGAGCAAATATGGGACTGTGCCAAATGAGCACCACTCTGAGTTGATTTGTGATTGTTTTCCAGGCAGAATGTAGAGACAATTTTTAGTTTATTCATTCTGCTTAATCCAAAAACAAAAAAAACTTTCACAATTTTCATAAAACCTCTGACATATAAAAATGAGTTTAGATATTAAAAAATGAGAAAAAGTTAACTCATAAATTTTATGTTTTTTATCTTAATTTTGTATTAAATCATAATTGTGCACACTAATGCATGTATGGGGTACAATGTGCTGATTTTATATACAATTTGGAGTACTTACATCAAACTGGTTAACATAGCCTTTGCCATGCTTACTTAATTAAGGCATTTATACTCTACTCTTAATAGATTTGATATGTACCCTTGCAATATGCACCATTTTAAAAGATGGAAGTCAAATATCAAGGCTCTTAAATGCAATCTAAAGAGAAGGATAACAGCATGACTTATGAAAAAATGTATGTTTTCATTATTTCAGTGAATGCCCCCATAGGTTATGTAGAGAGAAATGTTTAACATCTTATCTATTTTTTTATGTATTTTTTTCTTGAGATTTGGGTTTTTGAAAAAGATGGGTTGTGCCCAAATAAGTAACTGCACTGCACTTTCCAATTACACCACACTAATTTGCATCTATGCTGCTGTCTTAATGTGAGGTGGGCAGTCTACGAGGCCATCATGCTCATCACTTTCATAAGTGATTTTATTAAGACCCAGCAGAAGAGGCATATTCTATACCCCTCAGCTATTTTAGGATGGAGTTACTATTCTATTTTTTGTCTTTCTGAAACCATAGTCCTTGCTGTTTCCTTTATATTTTGCTGTATAAGTGAATACTCTATTCTCTGCAACTCAAATATCTGAGTGCAAAAGAGAGAATGTTCTTTCTATCTAGATTCCTAAAACATCCTTGGAAGACAGTTTCTCCCTTACCCAATTAATTTGAATGATCTAGGAAGATGTTTACATATAAAAATAAATATTTAAATTAAAATTAAAATCTAGTTTTAAAATCTAGTGTATTGCTTCTTCTCTGTCACCTGTACTTACTTTAATAATGTTTTATGCCATTCTAAGTAGGTGTGAATAAATCAGAAAGCTTATTTAAAAGCCTGAGATTTCTGTCATGGATTTTATATGACATAAAGTATCTAAGCATTTGAAGGAAAGATGAAAGTTTAAGATTCATCTGGCTTAATTTCTTAATAAATAACCTGCTTAATAATAACATTGCCTTCCAATGAAGTCTATGACATAGTACATTATTTGCTTTATTTTAATTTCTTGGAGGTATTATCATATATATTTTAAGATAAGAACCCTAAAACTCCGAAATTTGAAGCAACTTAACCAACAGCATTAGTTAGCAATTCTTTTTTTTATCCTTTATTTCATAAACTTTTTTTTATTTTTAAAACATTTTTATTCTTGGCTTAAAATGCAAACACATTGTACAGCTGTACACAAAGATTTTTCTTTATTTTCTAACCTTCCCCTATCAGCATTTCTATATTAAAAAATGGTGGGAGCTAGGGGAGGCGACTGTGGCTCAAAGGAGTAGGGCACTGGCCCCATATGTCGGAGGTGGCGGGTTCAAACCCAGCCCTGGCCAAAAAAAACTGAAAAAAAAAAAAAAATGGTGGGACCACACCCCTGGTGCATATTGCAAGGGTACATGTCAAATCTATTAAGCATAGAGTATAAATGTCTTAACACAATAATTAAGTAAATGAGGTGAAGGCTATATTAACTAGTTTGATGTAAGCATTCCAAATTGTATTTAAAATCAGCACATTGTACCCCATAAATGCATTATTGTATATAAGATCTATGTGTTTATGACTTAATAAAAAAATAAAAATTGTTTTCTTTTCCTTATTAAAAATTAAGACACAATCACACACATTAGCCTAGGCTAATGCAGAGTCAGGGCCATCAATATCACTGTCTTCCAATATAAGTATACAAATGGGATAAACAATATTGGACAGCACAACAGTAACTATTGTCAACAATAAGTTATGATATGCATTAAGGTAACTAAAAGAGTAGAAGGGGCGTATTTCTAACACAAAAGGATAAATGCTTGATGTGATGGGTACTTCAGTTACCTAGATTTTATTACACATCAATGTCTATATTCAAACATTTATGGACCCTATAAATATGTACAACTTTTATGCACCCATAATAATTAAAAATATATTCTTAAAATGCAGAAAGGACAGGAGAACATGTTTAAAAGGGATATGATCAGCAAATACAAAATGCAGTAAATTGTATTAAGACAAATGACCAGATTTCATTAAAAAGTAGCTGGCAGTTCTAAGACATACTCTGGTCTTTCTAAATCTAAGTCTAGAGTATCAAAAACAATATAATAGTCAGTTTCCCCTGTGAGTGGCTGTTCCAATTTTTAATTCACGAAGTGCCCCCTCAAGGGCACAGGCACCATGAATGGGGTCATGTTCTCCTGCTCCAGTGAGCTAGGCCTAGGGCCAGGGTCAGGGTCTCCCAGGCTGGAGGAAGGAACCACCATCCTGGTCTGTCTGGATCATGGAGGACAGAGAAACTCCAGCCAAAGTGTTATTCTCTAGCTTTAAAAGCTACTAACCTGCTGGGGTTTGAGACTTGCTTGGGAACAATTATACCTTTCTAGTTTCTGATTGCTTATGTCTGTCCTATGCCTATCTCAGCATTGCACTTTGGAAAAATATAACGTGTCTGCTGTTACACGTTCACAGGCAGAGGGGAATCGCCTCAATATAAATCTTACCTGCAACCCTATCTATACTTGCGTTAGTAGATATGTAGACAAGATTTTGGACCTAAAGTTGATACAGGAGTACCTTAAAACTTTTGGATCACTCCGGATACGGGTAATGTATTTCTGTAAGAAAAACATCAATATGGGAAGATCAGAGGGTAGGGTGTTATAGGCTGAATTGGGTCTCCCTCAAATTGAAGTCCTAACCCTAGGTATCTCAAAAAGTGAGTGTATTTGAAGCTAAGGTCTTTATAGAGGCAATTAAATTGAAATGAGGTATATTGGTGGTCCCTAATGCAGTACTACTGGTATCCTTGTAAGAAGCAGAAATTAGGGCACAGATACAGACAGGAGGAAGATGATGTGAAGGTGCAGGGAGGAGAAGGCCATTTACAAGGCAAGGTAGGAGGGCTAGGACCGGCCCTTCCCTCACAGCTCTCAGAAGGAACCAACGCTGCTGACACTCCCAGCGTCCAACACTGACACTACATTGCTATTGTTTCAGCACATTGCTATTGTTTCAGCATCCCAGTCTGTGGGACTGTGGTACAAACTAGAACACTATGCAAAAAGATGATTATTCCCTACATCAGATTTCCAACAATGCTCATGAGGTTAAAAGTCGTCTCAAGCACGTGAATATCTCTCTCTCCATTCTGAGAGCATGCAGTTATGTTAATGTTCTTTTTTAAGCCAATAAAATGTCAAAGTGACTATAGTTGTGTATTTTCCTTTTTCTTTTTTACAGTGTCTCTGCAAGTTTAGTGGAAGCAATTATAAATGCACGTATAATATGGATGATAGAAAAAACTACCTGCCATTCACACTGGTGAATCAGAATAATAGGATTTTAGAGCCAGCAAAACATTTGAGAATTTTGTTCCAACCTGAGGTTATACAATGTTCTTGGCTCAAATCTTTACTTTGATAAAAAGTGAATGTTAATTTTTGCTGTCACAAACATAAAATGCTATTTACAACTTTGCACCATTTTTCATCTTTAAAGATCCTCTTCCTATATTTCTTTTGGCAAATACTGGTTGTTCATTAATAAGACAGAAGTAAATATCTTAAAAAATACAATTCGCTAGCTGTGTCCATATCATGATGTAGCTCTTTTGGGTAAAGAACTAGGTAGACACAAAAAAACCTTGCATGCACAAAGCCATTTTTTGAAGACTAAATCACTTTATTAAAAACATGAATTTGTTTAGTGTTTGGTTACCTTTAATGTAATTATTAATGATAAAACCATCAACACAAACTGGGTTTAAGTTTAAAAAATGAACTTTCTTCACTAAGGAACTGACAAACATCTGTAGGATGGAGAAGTTAAAGAGCGGTTTCTGTATAGTATAATTAAAGTCTCCACCTTGGCACAATATGTCCTATCAGTTCACTTTTTGAGCGTCAAACTTTGTAGGATTTGCTAAGCATAGCATTCACTCTGCAGCGAGAATTTCCAGGAATGTAAAAAAAAAAAAAAATAATAATCTTCCAACTGTGAAGAGTGGTCTTATTTCTGAATTGTTTAATTCTAGATTCCTCTGCATTTTTTGAGATTTATAAGATTTGTTGCCCCCAAGCTGTATCATTTATACAGTTTTTGCTCCATACTGTGTACTTTAAAATTTACAGTAGTTATCAGAGATCTGCTCTCTTTAAAACTCTACTATAGTTTCTTCCATGGTCTTTATACTCACATATGCTGTACCCCCCTGGATATTTCTATTTGAATGTGTAATATATAGGCCAGACTAATGCAATATGTCTGAAATTAAATTTTAGTAATACCCCATACTTCCCACTTCCCCTTTAAAAAAATCCTGCTTCTTCTCCTCTGATGATCTGTGTACCAGGGGATATTCATTTTTAATTCATGAATTTTTCTACATTGTAAACATGCATATTACTTCACCATCTATGCCCTCAACCTCTATGTCCATCCAACTCCTTTTCTGTTTCCATTCCCAAAATTTGAAAAGAAAATACTTTTTGCTTTTACTTTTTATTTTTTCATCTCTAATTCCACCTCCATAGTTTAGGTCATTATCATCTGTTCCTGGATTACTGTGATATCTTTGAAAATGTGTTCTAGCTTTTCGTGTGGTTTCCTTCCCTCTATTTTCCATAATAAATCCATTTTGGTCTTTCCAAATAGATAATCTGTTTTCTAAAAATGTTTTTGCTTCAATTCTTTCAGCTCGATGTTCCCAGGATGCTTGCAATGTTCTTAAAACAACCAACCCCTTCTTTCATGATTTGTCCTTATATTTTCTTACATTTTCACCACTGCTGATCAAAGAAAGTAAACTCAAGCTATTAGACTTGATAGCACACTCGTGACTATCTACATCTAGAGATCTTCATGATCTCTTTCACCCCCCCAAATTATTATTTTTCTAGACAACTCCCTCCTCTCCATCATCAGCAAGTTAATCTGAACAACTTCTACGTATCCTTGGGAATTCAGATGTGATGTGTCATTACAAATAAAACATTCCCAGATTCCCTAACAATGAATTTCATATTCCTGCAAGGTGCTCCGTGACCCTTGGAGAATGTATTGCTATGTTGTGTTTACTTCTTTAAGCTCCTTGTTGGAGAAGAACATAATTTAGCTTAACTTATGAACTCAAAACTTATAATAGCCCTTGTGTCACAGGAGATACTCAGAAAATATTTTTTAATATATTAGAAAATAAATACCTTCTATATAGCATGCATCCCTTCCAATTCACTTGACCTTGATGTAGTCTGCACCCTTAGCTGAAGTTATTTTTCCATGCTTTTGATCTCATAAATTGTGGAAATCTTCCTTGTAGTTTTTGAAAGTATTTGTCAATATATTCAAGCTTGAATGCCTGAAAAGCTATGATTTAGAAACTCAGATGTACTAATGCGCATATACTTAGTTATTCATCTGGCTATCTACAAAATATCACTGAATATCGACTATCTACAAAACTTAGATAAGGAGTGTACATACAGCTCCTAATATAGGCTCAATTAATAAGAAGTTATGGTAATTTCAGTCTAGATGTTAACATAGAGGACTCCATTAATAAGTATTCAAAAATGTTTGAGATGTATGGCTAAATTATATAAAATTGTTGATAGTTACTAAAATTGCTAGATATTTTTTAGCCTAAAAAATAATAATTTCTGTTGTTTCAACCTAATGTATTGCATGTAAATTTGGAAAATTCTATAAGATTTGCTTGTTTGCATATGTTCTTTCATAAATAAATTTCAGTATATAAATGTTAACCTATGTACAAATTAAGCATTATCATTGACCCCAAGTTATTATCACATAAATTGTAGTAAACGAACACTTTCTTACCACAGAAAATGTCCTTTCCACATACATAGAATACAAGGATTTTGCCTATATATGCATATATATTTTTTCAGTTGTAATGGGATAGTAACCTTGAAAGTTTATTTCAAATATTCAATAGTATTAATATTTTCCATTATATAATCTTTGACTTACATGTTTGTTCCATAGTTTGCTCAAGTCTAGGTAAAAGTTTATAATACGGGAATTGAATATGTTCTTCCATCCAAATAAATGTTGGGAAAATATCTCAGGAAATGATTTAAAAATGAATTACTTTCCTAAAAACTACATTCTTTCATAAACTCAATTTTCCGTTCTCTGCCAGGATGCTTATTTGCCAGCAGCTCATCTCGAATCTCAAACTCTCTCCCTGATGCCTGAGAGTCTGGTAAGAGCTGACTCCACTGTCCCCTTCCTTATTGCTAGTAACTGGAGAAGCAACTTCACCCAGATCTGGAGAAGTAACCAGTAATCAAATGGAAGCCTTCCTGTTCCTCTGAGAACAATGGAACAGAGGCAAACAAAGAAATTGGATTAGCTGTCCCTGATGGTGCTGGGATTCCCCTTCCTTTCAGAACATAGAGAATCAGGAGGCTGAGCCTCATATGCTAGCGCAATAATCCAAGGGGAAGGGCAGCATTTGCTGAGAGCCGGCACTCCACCGTGTCCTGCAGGTGTTCAGGATCTTCAGCTCTTGCATACGGATCACACTCACCTATTTTCATAATTATCATTTTAACTAAAACCAGTACACTTTGTTTTGTGCAAGTAATAGTTCAGATTTTCATCACTATTTTTACTAAGCCATTAATGTATACATAGCTCGAATACTCAGGCATATACATATTGGAAAAGTCTCTTTAAAAAGTAGATTTTTTTTCATATTTAAAAACAGAAAAAGATGCATACTAAGTTGTATGAATTAGATTCAATATCTAAAAAGTGTTCAGGACCAAGTCTGGATTAATGGTAGACTGGCTTCCTCCTGGTGGAATAGATAAAACTTTTATTTAAAACATCAAAAGACTGAAAGAGTAAAATAGTATATACTCCCATGCATCTTGCAAAGCCCATGTCATTTTACACTTAGAAATCTCCCCGTATTCCCTGAGAATTCTAACTCCCATCCCAGATATTCTCTTAGTATTTGTTTCATATATATTAGGACAGGCTGTATTTGAATTAATACTTGAATTTAAAGAGTTCTAGAGAAAATGAATTAGTAATGAATAAAGTTTGTGGAGATTTGGCATGCTTAGAAAGGGCATGAAGCATAATATAGCAAGATTACCAATTGTGCGGAACTTAGGAGAAAGAGGTAGGATTTTCAGTGGAAAGCGGGTTGGGAAGGAAAATTAAGCCATATAATTGAAGGTGGAAGCATTTATCAGGTGGTTAAAATAATTTAATATTCCACTTGATATCTCTGTTTTTTTCTGTAAACATAGAACTGATCAGGGCTACAATGTAGACTGAAACTGCAGAAGAGATGATAAAGGTAGGAACTTAGCCTTGCCCCTGTGGTTGGTCTGGATGGATGGACAGAAGTATGGTTTGATCAAACAGAAAATGCATAAAATGAATCATGTAAAGAACACATTGACGACTTTTCAGAACTCAAGTAGGAAAAGAAGAAAAGATGATTGGATTCTAGTCATTAATGTGCCGTATTATTAGTTACGACTTCAGGAGCTCTTGTGATTGCTGAGATAGCACTTGATTTCATCCACCAAGGGAGAATGCCCCTCCCAAGGAAGTGTAAAAATTAAGGTATTTTGAAAGTATCAGTTAAAAAGGAAATTGTATGAAACTACTATTGCCACACTTGGGCAATCTGAGGCACTTTTATTCCTTAAATGTAAACTTCTTTGAACTTTTCCCACTTTATGAGTAACTTCCAGTCTCCAGAGTTAACAATAGCAACGAGACAGTCCATTTTTAGTCTAGATCCACTGCAGTCGCAAAGCGCATACAAATACTGTAATGTTAGTGCCCATTATGCATTGAGAAATTAAAAGTTCTTAAACTCTTTCAAATATTTTCACTAACAGCTGGAGAAAAACATTAGAATTTTCTCCCATCAGGGAATAAAGGCACCTTTAGTAAGGGCTTTACAACCTGAATTGCAATAATGACCCTCCATTTTCACCCCGCAGTGTACAATTCAGTTTGGATTCTAAATCATTCCCCTGGAATCCTTCCATTTATTTAATATTTGCTTATTTACTGTTTTCATTTTATTTTTTTATAAAAGTAAACCACTGATGAAATTTATATACTTGGTTTTAGTTTTATTCACCCAAGTTAAAGGTATAGACCTAACTTTCAGAGTAAGAAAGTAAGACCTAAAGGGGGTTGAGTTCATTTGAAGGAGAGTTTGGAAAATATTTTTGAAATCTAGTATGTATTTTATACTTCTATCTACATCAATTTGGTCTTGAACTCATAAGCTCAAGCAATCCACCCTTCTTGTCCTCCCACAGTGCTAGGATTACAGGCATGAGCCACCGCGCCTGGCCATGTATCTGCGTCAATTTGGAATGGTCACATTTTAAGTGATCAACATCAATATCCATCCATACATGACAAGTGGATTTCTTTTTTTTTTTTTGAATTTATTATTTTTTTATTTTTTATTTTTTGCTTTTTATTATTGTTAAATCATAGCTGTGTACATTAGTGCAATCGCCTGTACCCATTCTAAGATGCACCATAGATGTGGCCCCACTCATTATCCTCCCTCCACCAAAACCTCCCCCCTCCCTTCCCCTTCCTTGGCCCTTTCCCCATAGTCTTGTGCTATAGTTGGGTTATAGTCTTCATGTGAAAGCTATAATTTAGCTTCATAATAGAGCTGAGTACATTGGATACTTTTTCTTCCATTCCTGAGATACTTTGCTAAGAAGAATATGTTCCAGCTCCATCCATGTAAACATGAAAGAGGTAAAGTCTCCATCTTTCTTTCAGGCTGCATAGTATTCCATGGTATACATGTACCACAATTTGCTAGTCCATTCGTAGGTCGATGGGCACTTGGGCTTCTTCCATGACTTAGCAATTATGGATTGGGCTGCAATAAACATTCTGGTACAGATGTCTTTGTTATATTGTGACTTTTGGTCTTCTGGGTATAAACCTAATAAAGGAATTATAGGATCGAATGGCAGGTCTATATTTAGGTCTCTAAGTATTCTCCAAACATCATTCCAGAAGAAACGTATTAGTGGGCATTCCCACCAGCAGTGTAGAACTGTGCCCTTTCCTCCACATCCACGCCAATGTTTCTGGTTTTGAGATTTTGTTATGTGGGCTACTCTTACTGGGGTTAGGTGATATCTCAGAGTAGTTTTGATTTGCATTTCTCTGATGATTAAGGATGATGAGCTTTTTTTCATGTGTTTGTAGATCTTGCATCGGTCTTCTTTAGAGAAGTTTCTCTTCAAGTCCCTTGCCCACCCTGAGATGGGGTCACGTGTTCTTTTCTTGTTAATATGTTTGAGTTCTCCGTGGATTCTGGTTATTAGACCTTTATCGGAGGTATAACCTGCAAATATTTTCTCCCATTCTGAGGGCTGTCTGCTTGCTTTTCTTACTATGTTCTTGGCTGTGCAGAAACTTTTTAGTTTGATCATGTCCCGGTAGTGTATTTTTGATACTGCTTCAATTGCCTGGGGAGTCCTCCTCATAAAATATTCACCCAAGCCGATTTCTTCAAGAGTTTTCCCTGCACTTTCTTCAAGTATTTTTATATTTTCATGTCTTAAGTTTAAATCTTTTATCCAGTGAGAGTCTATCTTGGTTAATGGTGAAAGGTGTGGGTCCAGTTTCAGTCTTCTACAGGTTGCCAACCAGTTCACCCAGCACCATTTGTTAAATAGGGAATCTTTTCCCCACTGAATGTTTTTAATTGGCTTGTCAAAGATCAAATAACAGTAAGTAGCTGGATCCATCTCTTGGTTCTCTATTCTGTTCCAGACATCTACTTCTCTGCTTTTGTGCCAGTACCATGCTGTTTTGATCACTATGGATTTATAGTACAGTCTCAGGTCTGGTAGTGTGATTCCTCCTGCTTTGTTTTTATTGCTCAGTAATGTTTTGGCTATTTGAGTTTTTTTCTGATTCCATATGAAACAAAGTATTATTTTTTCAAGATCTTTAAAGTATGACAATGGAGCTTTAATAGGAATTGCATTAAAATTATATATTGCTTTGGGCAGTATGGACATTTTAACAATGATGATTCTTCCCAGCCATGAGCATGGTATGTTTTTCCATCTGTTAACATCTTCGGCTATTTCTTTTCTTAGAGTTTCATAGTTCTCTTTATAGAGATCTTTCATGTCCTTTGTTAGATAAACTCCCAAATATTTCATCTTCTTTGACACTACTGTAAATGGAATAGAGTCCTTAACTGTTTTTTCAGCTTGATTATTGTTGCTATATATAAAGGCTACCGATTTATGAATGTTAATTTTGTTACCTGAGACGCTGCTGTATTCTATTCCTTGATCACTTCTAAAAGTTTTGTAGTAGAATCCCTAGTGTTTTCCAGATATATGATCATATCATCTGCGAAGAGTGAAAGTTTGATCTCTTCTGACCCTATGTGGATACCCTTGATCGCCTTTTCTTCCCTAATTGCAATGGCTAAAACTTCCATTACAATGTTAAAGAGCAATGGAGACAATGGGCAACCTTGCCTGGTTCCTGATCTAAGTGGAAATGATTTCAATTTAACTCCATTCAATACAATATTGGCTGTAGGTTTGCTGTAGATGGCCTCTATTAGTTTAAGAAATGTCCCTTCTGTACCAATTTTCTTAAGTGCTCTGATCAGAAGGGATGCTGGATATTATCAAAAGCTTTTTCTGCATCAATTGAAAGAATCATATGGTCTTTATTTTTAAGTTTGTTTATGTGCTGAATTACATTTATAGATTTACATATATTGAACTAGCCTTGAGACCCTGGGATAAATCCAACTTGGTCGTGGTGTATAATTTTTTTGATGTGTTGCTGGATTCTGTTTGTTAGGATCTTATTGAGTATTTTAGCATCTATATTCATTAGTGATATTGGTCTATAATTTTCTTTTCTTGTTGGGTCTTTCCCTGGTTTGGGGATCAAGGTGATGTTTGCTTCATAGAATATGCTGGGTAATATTCCTTCTTTTTCTGTATTTTGGAAGAGGTTTAGTAGTATAGGTACTAGTTCTTTAAATGTTTGGTAGAATTCTGACGTAAAGCCATCTGGTCCTGGGCTTTTCTTTTTAGGGAGATGTGGTATAGTTGATGCTATTTTAGAACTTGATATAGGCCTGTTCAACATTTCCACTTCATTCTGGCTAAGTCTTGGTAGGTGGTGTGCTTCCAGGTATTGGTCGATTTCTTTCAGATTTTCATATTTGTGAGAGTAGAGTTTCTTGTAGTATTCATTAAGGATTTTTTGAATTTCTGAGGGGTCTGTTGTTATTTCATCATTACCATTTCTGATTGATGAAATTAGAGATTTTACTCTTTTTTTCCTGGTTAGGTTGGCCAAAGGTTTATCTATGTTATTGATCTTTTCAAAAAACCAGCTTTTGGATTTATTGATCTGAGCCATATATTAATTAGCTATCAATTCCTTTGAACTGTACAAACTAAATGTTGATATACTCTGACACTTCTCCACTCCTTATTAACAGTTTAATTTGAAACTGCAACACGACTTGTAGCAATGACTTACCCCATGTTCCCATTGCTTTCCTTTACTCCTTCTGGTTGCTATTCTGAACTTTCTTGCCTTTAATCCATATTCCCCAGAGCCACTAGAGCAGCATTTAAAAATCATGGAAATCAACAATGTTTGTGTGGTTACTATGGAAAATTCATCAAGCTGCAGTTATTTCCCTTTATACATATTAAACAAGAATTAAAAGTTTACACAAGAAATATTGAGTTCTTCCATACTTGAGATTCTTCCATAGTACCTTAGAGTGACAAATAATGACTTTCCTATTCAATAACATTTTTACAAACCTTTGACCCCTAAATCACTACAAAAACTGTAATTTAAATTCATACTTTTCTAAACCAGATGATTAAAGTATGCTTTTTCTTGTTTCCATATATTCATATATTATTTAATATATGATGTGATTTGTCGTTGATATTTGACTTGACTCTCAAATCTGAGCTTAAAAAATTGTTTATGGGTTTTGTAGAAGTTTACTACCAAGCTGAAATGGTAATTCATTCCTCTAAATTTTCATAGAAGTAAATATATGCATATGCAGAGGGGGTCAAAAAATGTCTAAACATTTTAAGAAGGAAAAATGTGTGTTAAAATTGTAATATTATGGCAGAGGGTTGGAGTAAGCTGGGGGGCTACAGACATTTCCTTACCAGCCACTCATGTTGAGATAGGAGAGGGAGGACTTCAGCCACCTCTGGCTGAGGGATCCTATCTAGAAACATCAGTCTAGGGGCACAGTGAATCAGTAGGAGATTACAACAGATAACAAGGAGATCTGGAGCTGAGGAAAAGCAACATAGAAAGGAAGTGACTGGGTATGGGCAGAGGTTAACCAAATGGCCCCCCCACAATGGACTAGGGACAGGAAAAGGCTGTCCTGCAGGGTTTTTTTTTTTGTTGTTGTTTGTTTTGTTTTTGGACTGAGATGCTCGCTGGAGATGACTTAGAAGGGCTTAAAGTGAACAAGTAAACTCAAATAGCATTCAGCAGCCAAGATTGAATACCAAGGGGGGTGGACTCCCATTGGCTTAGCTACTAGCAGGTGCTGCCATTATGGGAAGGACACATGAGAGGAACAGTCTGTAGGGTCCTAGTGCACGGCTGGCTCTGGCATGCCTGTGGAGCTTGGGGAGCCATCCTTGGGGTAAGTTGAATCCTACCCCCACACCCCAGGTAGGCCACTGTATTGTCAGGGGACACTGCTTGGAAGATCAAGACATGCCTCTAAAGAAATCTGGTGAGAGCTTCAGGATTCCAGTCTCTCAAAAACCGAATGCTGACAAGGCAAACAGGCCCTGATTGAAGGCAAATAAGTCAGGAAGACAGGACCAGGTATCCTCTGCAACAAGAGAGTGGCTTCCGGCCCACATCTTATATAGCAAAAGCATCCTTATGTTCTCTGCTTATAAAACTACAGCACCACCTGGTGTCCAGGCAATATATATATTAAAGAGAAGAAGGAGGAGGAGGAGGAGAAGAAGAAGAAGGAGAAGAATAGTATATTGGAATATTACATGTATATATACATGTATATAATTGAGAAAAGAAGCAAAAAAAGAAATACATATGTGTGTATGTGCATAAATATGTATACACAAACATAAATATATATATATTATTTTTTCTTCTTTTCTCAGTCTTCTTTTTTTTGTTTATTGTTTTCTTTGTTTTGTTTGTATTTTATTTTTTCACTTTTTATTTCTTCACTAACAAGGACTCCTCCATTTTTGTTACAGTTTTTCTGCCCCTTTTATTCTTTCTATTTTGTTGTTGTTGTTGTTGTTGTTGTTCTCTTTTTTGTCTCCTTTCTCTCTCTCTACTTTTCTTACTTTTCTGACATAAATTCCTCATGCAACCTTTTTGGAAGGAATTATGGAGAATTCCCTAAGAACTCAAATTAGACCTCCCATTTGACCCCACAATACCATTACTGGGCATCTACCCAAAAGAAAAAATATTATTTTATCAAAAGGACATTTTCACTAGACTATTTATCACAGCTCAATTTACAATTGCCAAAATGTGGAAACAACCTAACTGCCCATCAACCCACGAATGAATTAACAAACTGTGGTATATGTATACCATGGAATACATTTTAGCCATTAAAAAGATGGAGACTTTACATCTTGTGTATTAAACTGGATGGAGTTGAAACACATTCTTCTTAATTAAGTATCACAAGAATGGAAAAGTAAGTATCCAGTGTACTCAATACTAATATAAAGCCAGTAGATGATCTAGTACAGGCCCACATAAGAGAAAAACTCAATTCAATTCAAGTTGAGGGGAGGGGGAATGAAGGAGGGAGGAGATGGGAGGAGAAAAGGTCTTATTGTGCTCTCACTTAATGGGCACAATGTATATGGCACATCTCGTGTGTGCAGGACACAACTATACGAGAGATTCTACCTAACGAATGCAAATATTGTAACCTAGTTGTTTGTACTTTTGCATTAACCTGGAATAAAAATAAATTAATAAATAATAAATAAAATTAGAATATTCCAGTCACATTTGACTTTTGCATTTTAAAAAGGTGCCCAACATGACTTGTGTTTATCTTTTGTTCTCAGTATACAGTATTATAAGTTTATGAGATCTTCTGAATTGCTGAATATGTGAAGAGTCTGGAGAGTGGCAACATCCTAGGAGACCATAAAAGCTTCATTTCTCTTCCCACACATCTTACCCTATGACTCTTTTCCATATGGCTGTATGTCTATATCCTTTGTAATAGTCATCACAATAAATGATTAAACTTAAGCATTTCCCTGAGTTCTGTGAGCTGCATTATAAATTAATTAAACCCAAGGAGGATGTTATTAGAACCCACAATTTATATCCAGTTGTTTGGAAATACAGGTCACAACCTGAGACTTACAACTGACATTTGAAGTAAAGGAAGCATGTGGGACTGACAGCTCTGGTTGAGTTAAATCGTGGGATATACAGCTGATATCTGCTGGAGAGATGTTTGCTGTTTGGGGAAACACTTGACATACATTTTTCTTGTTGACCAGAGGTAAAACATTTTGTGTTGTATTGAATGTGTAAAAAAAGAAAAAGTGTTTGGTTTTCTGATATAGAGTTCATTAATTTTTTTTCTAGTGTACAATTTTGATTGCCTGTTTAATTCCTTTTCTGTCTATTTTTCTGTTATATTGTTTTAGTAGGAATTATAGTTAACATCATAGTGTGTATTAGGATTAACTTTTTGTGTCGTATGTGTTGTGGGTTTTGTGAAAGGTACAATAATGTGTATCCACATTGCAACATCCTACAGAACAGTTCCACTGTCCCCCAAATTCTAAGTGCTCTGCCTGTTTATCCTTCGTCTTTCCAGAACTCTGGCACCCATTGATCTTTTTTAATATGGCCATAATATGCCATGCCCATGGTTTGATAGCTAATTTCTTTCTTTGTGTTGACTAACTTTCCATTGTCTGTGTGCATCACAGTTTATTTATGCATTTGCTTACCGACAAATATCTTGGTTGCTTCTGTATTTCAGAAATTATAAATAAAGCTGCTATAAACATCTCTGTGCCGGTTGTAATGCTGACATAATTTTTTAATTAATTTAGGTAAATACCCATAAGCACAATTGTATATGTGTGGCAATAATCCACTTAGTTTTGTGAGAAATGAACAAATTTCCTTCCAAAGCAAGTATACAATTTGCTTTCACACCATCGATGAATGGGAGCCTCTGGTTCTCCACATGTACACAAGCATTTGGTGTTGTCAGCTTTTTGGATTTTGGCCATTTTAATGAGTGCATGGAATGGTGTCATTATTGTTTTAATTAGTATTTACCTAGTGACATATGATGTTGAATAACTTTCCATATGTTTATTTACCCTCAATATATATTCAGTGATAAGGTTTGCTCATTTTTTATTGTATTGTTAGTTTTCTTATTAATGGATTTTAAGATATCCTTACATATTTTGGATACAGGCTTGTAACAATCTCTTGTCAGTGACTTTCACAAAATGGAAGTTTTAATTTTATGAACTCCTCCTTATCAATTATTTTTTAATGGATTAGGCCTTTGGTGCGGTATCTAAAAAATTATCATATCTCAGGTCAGATAGATATTCTCCTATGTTCTTGGACTTTTATCACTGCCCATTTTACAGTTAGATTTTTGTTCTATTCTGAGTTAATTTTTGTGAAAGGTGTGAAGTCTGTGTCCTGATTATTTTTTTATATGCAGATGGAAGTTTGTCGAGTTTTGTTTCTTGAAAAGATTATCTTTTCTTCATTTCCTTTGTCCTTTTGACAATAATTATTTTGTTATATTTATGCAGTTCTATCTCTGAGCTCTATATCCTGTTTCATTGCTCTTTGTGTCTATTCTTTCATCACTATCTCACTCTGTAAATTTCTCAAGCTTTTTTCCTTCTAAATAGATACCTAGGAATGGGACTGCAGAATCAAATGGAAAATCAACTTTTAGCTCTTTGAGGATCCTCCATACTTCTTTCCAAAAAGGCTATATTAGTTTGCACTTCTACCAACAGTGTGTAAGTGTTCCTTTCTCTCTTCATGCCAGCATCTACAGCTTTGAAACTTACTATATTAGGTATTCTTACTGGGTATAAATAATATCTCAAGGTTGTTTTGATTTGCCCTTATCCGATGAGTAGGGCTGATGAGCACTTTTTCATGTGGTGGTTAGCCACTCATCTGTCTTCTTAGGAGAAGAAGGTTTTGTTCATGTCTCTTGCCCAGTGATAAATAGGGTTGTTTGCCCTTTCCTTGTTGATCAGTTTGAGTTCTCTGTAGATTCTGGTTATTAGGCCTTTGTCAGATTCATAACATGCAAATGTCCTTTTCCATTCTGAAGATTGTCTGTATACCTAGCTGCTCAGAAACTTTTTGGTTTGATTATTTCCTATTTATTTTTATTGTTGCTGCAATTGCCAGTGGAGTCTTGTTCATAAAATCTTTTTCAAGGCTGATATTTTCAAGAGTTTTTCCCATAAGTTCTTTTAGAGCTTTATGGTTTCATGTCTTAGATTAAAATCTTATCCATCATGAGTCAATTTTTGTCAGTGGTGAGAAGTTTGGGGGCCAGTTTCAGTCTTCTACATGTGGCTAACTAGTTCTCCCAACACCATTTATTAAACAGGGATTTGTTTCTACAGTGTAAATAACATGCATTATGGAAGATTAGATGGTGATATGCAGCTAGTTTCATCTCTACGTTCTCTATTCTGTTCCATAGAGCTACTGTTTTAATCACTATAGATTTAAAGTATAACCTGGAGTCTAATAACATGATGCCTCCAAATTTGTTTTCCTTTCTTATAAGTTGTTGGCTATTCAAGGATTTTTCTGTTTCCATATGAAACAAACAACTAATTGTTCAGGTTCCTCAGAGTAAGACATTGGTGCTTTAATAGAGATTGTATTAAATCTGTATATTGCTTTGGACAGTATGGACATTTTAGCAATGTCGATTATCCCCAGCCATGAGCATGGTATGTTCATCCATTTTTTAACATCTTCTTCATAGTTCTATCTGTACAGATCCTTCAGATACTTTGTTAGTTAGTTATCTTGCAAGGTATTTCATTTTCTGAATAAGGACATTTGTCCTCAAATGTTTAAAGGAGCTCAATTCACAATTCAAAGATGTGGAAACAGCCTAGGTGTCCATCAACCCATGCATGGACAAAGAAACCATGGTTTATGTTTACATGGAATACTATCAGCCACAGGAAAGATGGAGACTTAACATCTTTTGTATTTAAATGGGAGGATTTGGAGAACATCACCCTAAGTAAAGTATCACATTAGTGGAAAAGCATCCAATGTATAATATGAACATTTTAGATAAACAACTACATGTCCACACAAGGGAAAAAACCAACTATGTTGAAATGGTCGGAGGTAGGGAGAGCACATGTGGTAAGCTCTCACCTATTGTGTGCAATGTGAGGGTATATGGCACACCTACTGAGTGAAGGGTTCAACAGGGCTTTACCTAACAAATGCAAACAACATAACCTAATTGTATGTATCCTTATATTAATTTGAAATTAAAAATCAATCATTCAATCAATCAATCAATTTCTCAAGCTTTATTGTTAGATCTTAAAACTAGATGTCAGACTTCTAGCTCTGTTGTTCTCCCTCAAAATTGTGTTGGCTTCATACGAATTTCAGAATCCCATTGTTGATATACAACAAGATAACTTGAAGTTTTGATTGGGAATGAATTGAACCAATGGATTAATAAAGGAAAAACTGTCATTTTAACAATACAAACTCCGTAAGTAAAAAATTCCACTTATAATATTCTATTCTGAATATATTCATGTTTAAGTATCCTGTGTGCTTTTGTTGATACCATCATTCATCCAGTTATATGAGCCATAAACTTTGAAATAATCTTTATAAACTCAAAATTATCACATAATTTCTCTACTTGGACTTTAAACTACAACAGACATGTAGTTTGAATAAGCAAATTCATTCCTTGGTTATTTATGTTAGCATATAAATTTTCAGGAGTTTTGATAAAACATTAAAAGTAATCTAAAATATCTTAACTGTAAATAACTGCATCATCCCAAGTTTATTTAAACTTGTAGTCATCATTTCAAGTATTTTATTTAGATTTGGAACATTCACACTATTGTTTTATTAACTAATATGACCTTTTCTCCATGGCTCACAATAAATTGGTCAATACATCATTCTTGAGAATATATTTTAAATCTTGGTAAACACAGATTAAGTCAACATCATTCTGTTAAATAAACCTCAGAGGCATCCATGAAGAACCAATATGAGATGTCTACACAAATATTATTTATAATTGTGAAAAATGGAAAGTACATAAATACCTAACAATAGGATAGAAGTTTAGTACATAAGAGTAAAATTATAGTTAAATGGTTATTGAAACCTTTCTATGAGTTGGAGATAATGAGGAACTGAATTCAAATGGCAAAAATCAAAATAGAAAATAGAGATACAGGCTATTATTAAGGTGGCACTTTCTAGGTCCCGTAATAAGTTGAATGTGTAAATATTTGAATGAGGAGAAAAATAAATTTAAAGGAAGAGTCAAGGTGATCCCCAGATTTATCAACTGGTAAATAAAGGTGGCATCCATACATGGGCCTCACACTAACACACACACATAGATACACGTGGGGGATTAAGTTACACTTGGGGAAAAGTTGAAATAAGTGAGAATTAAAAATTTTGAATACAGCATATTTGTCTGACATCCAGGGAGAAGGATATCACTGTAGCTATAGTTCAGTCCTTACATGAGAGATAATAGTACCTAGAAAAATATTTTCGTAAAGGTAACCAGAAGCATAATAACTTATAAAAGGGATGATTACTACCTTAAAGACAGAAATCTAAAAGATCTGTACAAAAATTATGGAGACAATTTTAAAGAGAAAATAATATTAAACCTGAAATTCTTGGCTTTCATGCAGTCTTAGTGTTCAGAACCAGGGATGTAGAAACATATTCAGCAAGTTAAAAAAATTAACAGCCCCCATAGTTGTGTTCTTATTAGTTAAGATTTGGACTAACAGTGATCTGGAACAGTAGTTTATAAAATTGTGCTCCTTAGAATTCAAGTGGTACCAAAGGAGCAAGGAAGAGCCAAGATCTGGGAGTTGAGCAACTTTTCTTCCTGCCACCAGTGCAACCTACCTCCTTATTTGCTATGCCCATTGAGATCTTGCCTATGTTCTCCTATGTAAATAAAAAATTGAACTACTAAAATCAGTTTGAGTATTTCCCATCAATTTAATTTCACTTATTTTTCAGATGAGAAAATGGAGTGTGAATAGAAAATGAATTGTTTAGTAATATACTTAAAGTAAGTGATGGAAATAGAAAAAGAAATAATGTTTCTAAATTCCTAACCGATGATTTCGTCAATCAAACACCAAAATAGTTTTTTACATGTAGATGCAAATTTATTAACGTTATTACAATTATTATCCTTTTCATCATCATTTTACCAGATAATCATTATTAGCCAACTAATAATGATAGTGTAAGTAAAATGCCACAAATTAAAAGTAAAAATGTTCTTGAAAAAATATTAAAAGATTGATTGAGTCCCTGTTGTCAACTATTTTCCATAACACACCAATGAATTGAGGAGTTATTCTTGTCATAAGAATTAGTTTGCATCATTCTATCCAGAACTAAACACTAAAATTTTAATGGATTTTATCAATTTATTTAAAAACTTGTGACACTTTATCAAACCTGCGTTGCCTACCATCTTTATTACCATGATATTCATGTTTGCCATTTTCTCTTGAAAACAGCTGGTATATTTTTAGTTGGTATTTAAAACTAGCTCCCATCAAAGGAACATGAAACAATGTTTCAATTAATTACACACCTCATATACAGTGATGGTCCCAAAATGTTATGATAGATCTGGAAAATCCCTATCACCTAGGGGCATCATAGACCTTCTAGTTAGGACAAGATTTTGTGGAGCTGGAAGACATCGATACCGATGTTCTTAACCCTGCATAAGGCGAGGCTGCTGTGTCTGTCTGTGTCTTAGATTTTAATAAAAATAATTAAATAATTAAAAAATCAATTTAAAAATAGAAATAGCTTAAGTAATAAAGATACAAAGAAATAAACTATTTTTCTAAATCTATACAGTATGTTTATCTTTTAAGCTAATTGTTATAAAAAAGTCAAAAAAGTATAAAGGAATTCAAAGTTTTATAAAGTAAAATTGTTATAGCAAGCTAAGTATAATTTATTATTGAAGGAAGAACATAGTTTTTTAGTAAATTTAGTGTAATATGGTGTTTATAATGTCTGCAGTAGTGTACAGTAATATCCTGGCCTTCATATTCACTCTCCACTCACTCACTGACTCACCCAGAGCAAGGTCTAGGCCTGGAGGATCCTCTTGTAATGACACAGGTGTACACTTTCTTACCATTTATATCATATTTTTTCATCTTTTCTGTTTATATATGTTCATACATACAAATACCTACTATGGTTTTACACTGCCTGCATATGGGTACAGTGACACACTGTGTGCTTGTAGCCCAGAAGCAACACACTCTGCCATACAGCCTGTATGTGTGGAAGCCTATGCCATCCAGGAAGGACGCAATTCTAAGAACAGAACCCCGTCATGAAGTGGTGCATGACTGTATTTTATTTTTATTTTTTGTTTTTGAGACGGTGTCTCAAGCTGTCGCCCTGGGTAAAGTGCCATGGCGTCACAGCTCATAGCAACCTCCAACTCTTGGGCTTAAGTGATTCTCTTGCCTCAGCCTCCCAAGTAGCTGGGACTACAAGTGCCCACCACAATGCCCAGCTATTTTTTGGTTATAGTTGCCATTGTTGTTTTAGCAGCCCAGGCTGGGTTTGAACCTGCCAGCCTTGGTGTGTGTGCCCGACGCCTGACCCACTGAGCTACGGGTGGTGCCGCGTGACTGTATTTTAAAACCTGTGAATTTCAGGATGTTGATCTGTTAAATATCTGAGAAATTCAAGTTCAATTATTGATTAACTTAATCAGTCTCAAAAAATGTTTCAGTTCAGATATGATTTCACATAATTTTTCACTTTCTGCTCTAATACTCCTACATGATAGATTTTTGACTAATTATCTTCTAAAGAGAATGTCAGCATAAGAATTGGCCTATTCAATGAAAGTGTAGTGACAATCAACAAGTCATTCTGTTGAGATCTTACATTGTTCAATTGTTCAGGAAGTTACTAGGTGTACTTTCCAGGGGAACTTACTTTCCAATTAATTGCATTATGCAACTTATGCAATAAAGTAAGTATAAGAACAGCATAAGCAGCAGATTAGCCATAAACTAAAATAACAGACCAAATACTAGAGACAGTAAGCATTGATTTATAGAGCATGTTTTCCCTAGGGCCATTTGGACGAGATTAAAATATTAAGAGCAGCTTGCAACGTTGTAAACACACATTCCCTCATACAAATAAGCACTCACACACTTCTATCTGCCAGCCCAGATTGGCCTCATTAGAAATACTTTTCAGTAGAAGATTTACTACCAGGTTTGAATAATGAATTAATATAGTTCAAGAATGTGAAATAGATTGTATAGCCAAACATAAAGATAAATTTTCTCCTTATTTTATGCCTGATGTACATGTACATGCTTTCTTTAAAGAGTCTAAATAGCTTTTAATTTAACTTCTATGAATGTTTGTAAATGCCTTTATTCTATAATGACACATTTCACTCTGAATTATGGCCAGTTTATGTATCTGAAATTAAAGAAGCTCAGTTAAAAAGAAATAATCTCTTGAGTGTTGCAGTGTGTATAATAAATTTACCCCCAAAATAAAATAGCACAAAGCAAATATAGTCCTTACAGAAAGGTAAAAACAAGACTTATGTGGCATCCAGGATGTGGATTTAATGTCTGTTGGTAATTGGAAAGTCTAGAATCTGACCTTTTCCATCACAACAAAAACTAATCTATTTGTTTTCTAGGAAAATAACAGGTTCTAATCTTCATGTTAACAATTTATTATTATTTTTGTTTGTTTGTTTTTTGTCTCAGGAAATATAGCCCTCAGACTCTCAGATAGTTTTCAATTAAAATAAATTATTTCTAAGCTTTTATTTCAATTTGCTTCAATATTATTGAGCACATTTTTGAATACTCACCACCCAGAGAGGAGTTTAGAAAGACTTTGCCCTTGGTGAGAAAAAGTCTAATGAGGAAGACAATTGTCCAATCAGAACTTTTTCGTAGAATATGCTAGGTGATATTGATACAGGATAGGTGGCGCCCAAGCCAGCTCCTCTGAGCTGAGCTGAAGGACCTGCCGCCTCCACTTTGGCCGTCTTGGTACGGCAGCGGGCAGCTGGCAGAGGAACCAGCGGTCTGGAGGTTGGGCAAAGGGGGAATAATTCCGGATTTACCCTAGGCTTAGCCTTGAGTAAACAAATCACTAAATTTATAATCTTTTATTAATTATCATTCCTTTTCTTCTCTCTCTTCTTGGCTCTCTCTTCTAATCTAAACTAGCCATGAACAAAGGTGTTACTATGAGTTATTGCCCATGAGTCTAGGTTTAGCCACTTGTTGGTATTCCAGTATACTAGGACACTGGTAGCTCATCTTTCTTTTGCACTGTTAAGACAAGAAGATGGAAGAAAGATGCATAATCAGAAAATAGAAAAATGCCTATTACAGGTCCTGCATATTAAAGAATATTTTCACCTACAATATTAAACTCCATATCACAATCTTATGGGTATAGATTAACATTTAAGCTCATGGATGAAAATAATGAGAGTTCTTTTAAGATCCTGCTATGATCATCCATCTTGACAATGTTAGACTGAATATTAAACATGAGTCTAAGTCTGCCGTGGATATCAATGACCCCAACTATCGTTCAAAGTTTTTTCTGTTATCTAACTTTGGCTTATATACAAATTCCTGAATTCTGATATCTCATTCTGCTACTATTATTTCCAAAAGTACTAAAAATGAACACTGACCTGAAGTTTGTCTAGTTACAGGTAGCAGTTACCTGAAGCCAAATAAGAACAAATAAGCATATTTTGGCTAAATAGAACCTCTTGTCAGAACAGCCATGTTACAGTTGCAAAACATAAAATTTGGGGGCAGCAAGTGGCAGAGTTACAATGCAAACTTGCTCCTTTATTAAACACACACATATAAAGGATTACTATGCATAAAATACTGTGCAACTATAAAAAAAAAGAATGTTTTCTCTGTCAAAGGTGTCAGGTAGTACACTGATGATTATATATCTAATAAATATTACTCTTGACCTCCAATTCAATGCACTTTCCAGATGTCCTGGTAATATACATATCATTGTCAAATTTTTAAATCGACAGAGACTCAAGAGGAAAGAAGTTAAAAAGTTTTCTGAATGTCACAAAAACGTGTAATGAAAGAAATCAGATCAGTCTGATTTGAGATGTTCCCATGCATTCCCAGAAAATGCTTCTTAAAAAGAGCAATGCCCCAGATTCTGGGGAGATGGCAACGTGACACTACCATCTAGGAAGGAATTACACTGACAGAATGTACCTGATCTAAAACTACAGTATTTGGAACTCTGGAGCATATTGAAGGCTTGCAACTTCCAGGAAAATACTTAGACAATAAATTACGGTGAGTTATTCAAACACAACTGCAGTTATTTGTCCTTAAGTCCCATGCCCTTGGTAGACAGTCCTGACCTCATGCTAGGGGCAGCTTACTCACAACTCTGGGGAACCAACATGGGCAAAAAATACCCTGTCCTTAAAATATTGGAGATCTCAGCTTTGATCTCTGATTGCTACTTCTAGAAGTGTACAAAAAATAAATAAATAAAAATAAAAAAAATAAAGGTTAGGTGGTCATTATGATCCTTCCTTCCTTCTTGCAGGCCCCTTCCCATTGCCTGAAGTCACTTTCTTGGGATATAAAGAACCAGTAACTCTTCCCTCATGCACTTCTTTTTTTATTTCCTTACTGGCTAATGAGTTTGACCAGGGTTTCTGTGGTTATTTGTCGTATCCGAATCCTCTTTGGCACAATATGACTTCATATGTTTTGGTCAATTACTAATTGGCTTGTTTGCATTTTACTACTGAGATTTAAAAGATGCCTTTATTGAAATATACTTTATATACCATACAACGTACTCATTTAAAGTGTATAATTCAGTGTTTTAAGTACCATTGAGTTTGAAGAGTCCTTTGTATAATCTACATATAAGCCTTTGTAGGATATGTATTTTGGAAGTATTTAGTGTTTTATTACAGTCCGAAGCTTGGGGGTATTTTTGTTTGTTTGTTTTTGTTTTGGGAGGGAGTTTGGGGAGGTATTTATAAGGCTCTCTTTCAGAGCAAAAGTTTTAAATGTTGTTGAAGTCTAATTTCTCATTTATTTTTATTTTATCATTTGTGCTTTTGGTGTCAAGTCTCAGAACTTGTTGCCTAGCAATAAATCCTGTGGGTTCCCCCACATAAAATCTTTCCTTTTTAAGTTTCCACTGAAGGCCGTGATACATTTTGAGTCAAAATTTGTATAATGTGTGAGGTTTGGATTTTTTTATATTTTTGCCCGTGGATGTCTAATAATTACAGCATCATTGTTGAGAGGCTATCACCCCTCCATTTAGTTGCTGTGGCATCTTTATCAAAAATGCTGAGCATATTTGTGTGAGTCTGTTCTGGTTTCTCTATACTTTTGCATTGGTAGATGTGTCCATCCCACTGCCAGTAACACATCGTCTCAATCAGGGTAACTATATAAAAAGTATGAAAATTAGCTTCTAAGATTTCTTACACTTTATTCTTCTTTTTAATGTTTTAACGACCATAATTATTTTGCCTTTCCATGTAAATTTTAGAATAATCTTTGTTATATCCATAAAATAACTCCTTGGGATTTTTAAAGGACTTATACAGAACATTTGCCTAAATCTAGGAAGAGTTGACTTCTTTACTTTGTTGCCTTCCAGCCTCATCAGCAAACTTTAGTTTTCAATATACACATTCTATGTGTGCTTTATTAGACTTGTACTTAAACATTTCTTTATTTTTACATTTTGAGTTATAGTAGATGATATTTTTCTTTTAATTTCAGCTTTTGTGAGTTAGATGCTAGTACATAGAACTAGAATTAATGTGTTCGTGTTTATCTCTTATCCTTCCTACTTGCTGAACACACTAATTAGTTCTACCTCTGCTCTGGAAATTCTTTGCATAGATTCCAATATCATCTGCAAATAGAAACAGATTTTGTTTTCCTTTCTGATCTATATAACTTTTTTTTTTATGTATCTTCACCTTTTTTTGTTTTTTGTTTTTTATATATATATATATATATTTTTTTTTTTTTTATTGTTGGGGATTCATTGAGGGTACAATAAGCCAGGTACACTGATTGCAATTGTTAGGTAAAGTCCCTCTTTCAATCATGTCTTGCCCCCATAAAGTGTGACACACACCAAGGCCCCACCCACCACCCTCCATCCCTCTTTCTGTTTCCCCCCCATAACCATAATTGTCATTAATTGTCCTCATATCAAAATTGAGTACATAGGATTCATGCTTCTCCATTCTTGTGATGCTTTACTAAGAATAATGTCTTCCACGTCCATCCAGGTTAATACGAAGGATGTAAAGTCTCCATTTTTTTTAATGGCTGAATAGTATTCCATGGTATACATATACCACAGCTTGTTAATCCATTCCTGGGTTGGTGGGCATTTAGGCTGTTTCCACATTTTGGCGATTGTGAATTGAGCTGCAATAAACAGTCTAGTACAAGTGTCCTTATGATGAAAGGATTTCTTTCCTTCTGGGTAGATGCCCAGTAATGGGATTGCAGGATCACATGAGAGGTCTAGGTTGAGTGCTTTGAGGTTTCTCCATACTGCCTTCCAGAAAGGTCGTACTAGTTTGCAGTCCCACCAGCAGTGTAAAAGTGTTCCCTTCTCTCCACATCCACGCCAGCATCTGCAGTTTTGAGATTTTGTGATGTGGGCCATTCTCACTGGGGTTAGACGATATCTCAGAGTTGTTTTGATTCGCATTTCTCTAATATATAGAGATGATGAACATTTTTTCATGTGTTTGTTAGCCATTCGTCTGTCGTCTTTAGAGAAAGTTCTATTCATGTCTCTTGCCCATTGATATAAGGGATTGCTGGCTTTTTTCATGTGGATTAATTTGAGTTCTCTATAGATCCTAGTTATCAAGCTTTTGTCTGATTGAAAATATGCAAATATCCTTTCCCATTGTGTAGGTTGTCTGTTTGCTTTGGTTATTGTCTCCTTAGCTGTACAGAAGCTTTTCAGTTTAATGAAACCCCATTTGTTTATTTTTGTTGTTGTTGCAATTGCCATGGCAGTCTTCTTCATGAAGTCTTTCCCCAGGCCAATATCTTCCAGTGTTTTTCCTATGCTTTCTTGGAGGATTTTTATTGTTTCATGCCTTAAGTTTAAGTCCTTTATCCATCTTGAATCAATTTTTGTGAGTGGGGAAAGGTGTGGGTCCAGTTTCAGTCTTTTACATGTAGACATCCAGTTCTCCCAACACCATTTACTGAATAGGGAGTCTTTCCCCCAAGGTATGTTCTTGTTTGGTTTATCAAAGATTAGGTGGTTGTAAAATGTTAGTTTCATTTCTTGGTTTTCAATTCGATTCCAAGTGTCTATGTCTCTATTTTTGTGCCAGTACCATGCTGTCTTGAGCACTATGGCTTTGTAGTACAGACTAAAATCTGGTATGCTGATGCCCCCAGCTTTATTTTTGTTACTAAGAACTGCCTTAGCTATACGGGTTTTTTTCCGGTTCCATACAAAATGCACAATCATTTTTTCCAAATCTTGAAAGTACGATGTTGGTATTTTGATAGGAATGGCCTTAAATAGGTAGATTGCTTTGGGAAGTATAGACATTTTAACAATGTTGATTCTTCCCATCCCTGAGCATGGTATGTTCTTCCATTTGTTAATATCCTCTGCTATTTCCTTTCTGAGGATTTCATAGTTTTCTTTATAGAGGTCCTTCACCTCCTTCGTTAGGTATACTCCTAGGTATTTCATTTTCTTTGAAACTATGGTGAAGGGAGTTGTGTCCTTAATTAGCGTCTCATCTTGACTGTTATTGGTGTACACAAAGGCTACTGACTTGTGGACATTGATTTTATATCCTGAAACATTACTGTATTTTTGGATGACTTCTAGGAGCCTTGTGGTTGAGTCTTTGGAGTTCTCTAAGTATAAGATCATGTCGTCAGCAAAGAGGGAGAGTTTGACCTCCTCTGCTCCCATTTGGATTCCCTTTATTTCCTTGTCTTGCCTAATTGTATTGGCTAGAACTTCCAGCACTATGTTGAATAGTAAAGGTGACAGAGGACAACCTTGTCTGGTTCCAGTTCTAAGAGGAAAAGCTTTCAGTTTTACTCCATTCAGTAAAATATTGGCTGTGGGTTTGTCATAGATAGCTTCAATCAGTTTTAGAAATGTGCCACCTATGCCTATACTCTTCAGTGTTCTAATTAGAAAAGGATGCTGGATTTTATCAAATGCTTTTTCTGCATCTATTGAGAGGATCATGTGATCTTTATTTTTGCCTCTGTTAATATGGTGGATAACGTTTATGGACTTGCGTATGTTAAACCAGCCTTGTATCCCTGGGATGAAGCCTACTTGATCATGACGAATGACTTTTTTGATGATAAGCTGTAATCTATTGGCTAGGATTTTGTTGAGAATTTTTGCGTCAATATTCATGAGTGAGATTGGTCTGAAATTCTCCTTTTTGTTTGGGTCTTTTCCTGGTTTTGGTATCAGGGTGATGTTTGCTTCATAGAATGTGTTGGGGAAGATTCCTTCTTCCTCAATTTTTTGGAATAATTTCTGCAGTACAGGAATAAGCTCTTCCTTGAAGGTTTGATAGAATTCTGGAGTGAAGCCATCTGGACCAGGGCATTTTTTGGTTGCAAGCTTTTTTATTGTTTCTTTGATCTCAGTGCTTGAAATTGGTCTGTTCAGGAGCTCTATTTCTTCCTGGCTGAGTCTAGGGAGAGGGTGTGACTCCAAATATTGATCCATTTCTTTCACATTGTCAAATTTCTGGGCATAGAGTTTCTGGTAGTATTCAGAGATGATCTCTTGTATCTCTTTGGGATCAGTTGTTATTTCCCCTTTATCATTTCTGATTGAGGTTACTAGAGATTTTACTTTTCTATTCCTCGTTAGTCTGGCCAATGGTTTATCTATTTTATTTATTTTTTCAAAAAACCAACTCCTTGTTTCATTAATTTTCTGAATGATTCTTTTGTTTTCAATTTCATTGATCTCTGATTTGATTTTGGAGATTTCTTTTCTTCTACTGAGTTTAGGCTTAGATTGTTCTTCTTTTTCCAATTCCATAAGACCTCTTGTGAGATTGTTGATGTGCTCTCTTTCTGTTTTTCGAATGTAGGCATCTAAAGTGATGAATTTTCCTCTCAAAACTGCTTTTGCAGTATCCCACAGGTTTTGGTAGCTTGTGTCTTCATTGTTGTTATGCTCAAGGAAGTTAATGATTTCCTGTTTTATTTCTTCCTGCACCCATCTGCACCCTTCCTGCACCCATTCAACAGCAGATTGTTTAATTTCCATGCCTTTGGGTGGGGTCGAGCATTTTTGTTAGAGTTGAGTTCCACCTTTAGTGCCTTATGGTCTGAAAAGATACAAGGTAAAATTTCAATTCTTTTGATTCTGTTGATATTTGTTTTGTGTCCCAGGATATGATCAATTTTGGAGAATGTTCCATGGGGTGATGAGAAGAATGTATATTCTTTATCTTTGGGATGGAGTGTTCTATATGCGTCTATCAAGCACAGTTGTTCTAGGGTCTCATTTAAATCTCTTATATCCTTGTTTAATTTCTGTTTAGAGGATCTGTCCAGCTCTGTAAGAGGAGTGTTAAGGTCCCCTGTTATTATGGTATTATCAGATATCATATTGCTCAGACTGAGTAAGGTCTGTTTCAAGAATCTGGGAGCATTTAAATTGGGTGCATAGATATCTAGATTTGAAATGTCTTCTTGTTGTATTTTTCACTTGACCAATATAAAGTGACCATCTTTGTCTTTTTTGACTTTATTCGCTTTAAATCCACATGTATCTGAAAATAAGATTGCAACTCCTCTTTTCTTCTGAATTCCATTTGCCTGAAAAATTGTCTTCCAACCCTTAACTCGGAGCTTTAATTTATCTTTTGAAGCCAGGTGTGTTTCTTGCAGACAGCAAATGGATGGCTTGTGTTTTTTAATCCAGTCAACCAATCTATGTCTCTTCAGTGGGGAATTCAAGCCATTAACATTTATTGAGATAATTGATAAGTGTGGTAATATTCTATTCGTCTTATTTTGTGAGAGTCCATTGCTTAGTTTTATCTTTTGCATCAGTGTGGAGGTTAGGGTCTGTCCTTTAATTTCTGAGATCTTACTTTGCTGCTGATCCATTGTGGTGGTCAGTGTGCAGAACAGGTTGACGTATTTCCTGTAGAGCTGGTCTTATTGTGGCGAATTTCCTCAATGTTTGTATATCCATAAATGATTTGATTTCTCTGTCAATTTTGAAGCTTAGCTTAGCAGGGTACAGAATTCTGGGTTGGAAATTGTTCTGTTTAAGTAGATTAAAGGTAGATGACCATTGTCTTCTTGCTTGGAAAGTTTCATTAGAGAAGTCTGTGGTCACTCTGATGGATTTGCCCCTGTGTCAACTGGCACTTACTCCTGGCAGCTTGCAGAATCTTTTCTTTCGTCTTGACTTTGGAGAGGTTCATTACAATGTGTCTTGGAGAAGCTCGGTTAGAGTTGAGGCGACCTGGGGTCCGATAGCCCTCTGAAAGTAGTGTGTCAGAATCTTTGGTGATATTTGGGAAATTTTCTTTTATAATATTCTCTAGTATGGCTTCCATTCCTCTGGGGCATTCTTCTTCCCCTTCTGGAATTCCTATAACTTGTATGTTGGAACGCTTCATAAAGTCCCATAATTCTGACAGTGAGCATTCTGCTTTCTCTCTCTTCTTTTCTGCCTCTTTTACTATCTGAGTTATCTCAAAAACTTTGTCTTCTACCTCTGAAATTCTTTCTTCTGCATGGTCTAACCTGTTGCTGATACTTTCCATTGCATCTTTAAGTTCCCTGATTGACTTTTTCATTTCCTTCAGCTCTGCTATATCCTTTTTATATTCTTCATATCGTTTATCTCTGATTTCATTCTGTTTTTGAATTTCCTTTTGGTTATTTTCCACTTTATTAGCAGTTTCCTTCATTGTTTCCATCATTTCTTTCATTGTTTTCAACATGTGTATTCTAAATTCCCTTTCTGTCATTCCTAACATTTCTGTATAGGTGGAATCCTCTGCAGTAGCTACCTCATGGTCCCTTGGCGGGGTTGTTCTGTACTGGTTCTTCATGTTGCCTGGAGTTTTCTGTTGATTCTTCCTCATGAGTGATTTCTTTTATCTGTTTCCTTGCCCTAATTTTCCTTTCACTTCCTCTTGCTCTTTAAGTTCTCGTGCCTGTGGACTAAGGGTTACAGGACCAGAAGGGTGAGAAGGTTGAAGAGCAGAAAAGCGATAAAAGAAAGGAGGACCGAGTGATAAAAAAAAAATAGAAAAATAGAGAAAGGAGAGGGGGTGGGTAAAAGGAATATTGACAAAAGGAAGAGAGGCACAGAAAGAGGGAGACAGAGCAATATAGGTATACAGTAGGGTACTTTGATACAACCTTAAAAAAAAAACCACCTTCTGGGGGTGCCCAGTTGGGTGCTTCCCTTGAGGTCAGCAGCTCTTTGCTAACCTGATCAGACACAGGACCCCACCTCCACCAAGTAGAGAGGAAAGACAAAAATGCTATAAATCAAACCAAAACAAGCAAACAGAAGACTTTACAGGATAAAATTGGCTGGAAAAAACAAATAATAGCGGTAGAAACACTAACAAAAATGAAGTTCTAATTATTGAAATAGGCAGCAATGGGAAATTATAATTAAACTAGAAAAATTGAGAAAGAAAAAGGATCTGTATGGAAAAGGTTGAACTTAAAAAGCAAAACAACAATCAACAACATCAAAAAAAAAACAAAAAAAAAACAACCAAACCAAAAAAAAACACAACCAAAAACAAAGCAGTATGTATATGTTATTGAATATTGTCTGGGCAACATGTGGTCTTCTGGGGTATGAGATGTTAATCACAGTTCTGATACGACTGGAGGCTGCTAGTTTCTCAAACCCCAGCAGGTAGACACCCTATATCTCTCTTCAGCCCACTTCAAAGGCACCTTGCGCTTGTTCACTTGCTGAGCAGAAGCTTTCCCAGGGAAGTGCTTGTCGCTGGAATCACTGCTGAAGTGGCTATCCACTTACCCTGTGTGCCAAAACTGGTCTCCCTCTGCCCCCGAGGGTTAGGGCTGCAAGGCGGCTCAGACCCCACCCTTTAGGCTACTTGGTCGCTGGATTACCAGCTCCCACCCAATTCCAGCTCTGCGATCCTGAGGGCGGAGCTTGCCGGGGCACATGGCTCACAATGGCTGCCTGTGACCCAGAGCCAAACACTATTAGCTCCGTCTGGCTCAGCGGCTCAGACTGGGGCCCTAGACAAAGGCCAAAGTTCTCCGCACTCCCGCTCAGGCTCTCCCCAAGGCAGTTCAGCTGAGTGCCAAGTCCAAAGACACCAAAACAGTTCACAGGTAAGGCCTTTCTGGTTTGCAGTCTCGCTGCTACTGAACTTACAGTTGCGGGCGGGTTTAGACGGATTGAACACACGTGACCACTTGCCGGTTTTCCACTGTTTTAGTCCTCATCTTGGGGTCCAGAAGTCTCTCGCTGACTCTCTGTATCCTCTCAGGGGTGATGATAGGCAGATTCCACCAGCCAGAGATGCCTGGAGTCCTATCTCCCCAGACTCACGGTGCCCAGATGCAAGGAAGCTGTTACTCGGCTGCCATCTTGCTCCGCCTCTCTCTGATCTATATAACTTTTTAATTTTCTTTCCTCATCTTATTGCACCGGCTAGAACTTACAGGACTATGTTGAAAGGAGTTGACGTTGTGGCCTAATTCCCAGTCTGAAGGGGAAAGCATCAGCTGATCCATTATTAAATATAATGTTACATTTTCACAAGTCATTAAGGAATTTTTTTTTTCCTTCAATTTTCTCTCTCTGTTTTAGATAGTTCAATTCTGTGGTTCTGTATGTGAGTTCATTGATTCTCTATCCTCATTATTATGGCATTGACTCCATCTATTGAGAGTATTTATAAAAATTAATAATATTTTTCTTCTAAAACTTTCATTTGATTTTTCGGTTCATCTTGCATTTGTCTCCTAAGATTTATAATTTTTCATTTATTTCAAGCATGTGTATAATTTTTCATTGAAACATTTTTATGCTTTTTCAAAAGCATCCAAAGCATTTATCAGAGAATTCTAACATCTTTGTCATCTTGCCATTAGAACGCATTGATCGTCCTTCACTCATTCATCTTTCTGGTTCTTGGCATGAATGATTCTCCATCGAACTATGGACATTTGGGGGCATTACATAATGAGCCTCTGAATCTCAGCTAAGCCTGCTGTTTCAGGTTCCATTTCCTGGGATATGGACAAAGGGATAGAAAAGGGATAGAAAAGTGAAGATACTTTCACTGTCAGGTAAGGTAGAAATGCATTTCCCATTTGTGCTTTATTGATATCAGAGTCCCTGGGAGCTCCTCGTTACTGCGGGGTGGGGTTAGAATTTTCAGCTCTCAGCTAATTCTCCACTTATACTATCCTGGTTGGGAGAAGTTGGGGTATCTGGTTGCTATTCTTCATCTAGCTTCCATTTATATCACAGTTTGGGGATAGCCTTGTTAGCGCTGGGCAGGATTTTACTCCCTTGACACTAGGCCAGCAGAAAAGTGGAGGGGTGACTCATCATGGCCAGGTAAGGGTGGAAGTGTAGGTTTTGCTGAGACATTAAAGGGAGGGTTGAGCTTTGTTAACACTTGGCAGGCATTAAAATTTCTTTTCCCCACTTCATCTCCACCGACACCACTCCAGATGGAGTGTAGGGGTGATAGGTACCTTGTTTCAGAGCCTGGGGATGGTTGAAGTCTAGGTACTTCCACGTAATCATTGCTAGTGGTGCCATAGCCAATTTTTTCTGTCCTGATTGACTATAGAATAGCATTTGTTTAAAGATTTTCTATTTTTGGCTGGTAGAGTAGGATTTAGCTGTATAGTTATATATTTATGGCTTTGCTTTTATATTCTTTTTCCCCCCTTTTTAAAAACGTCTGTTAGTATTTATGAGTTACTGGCTTTTTATCTTTAAAGTTGTGTATATAAATTTAAAAGAAAATCCAGGGAACACACCACTGTTTCATTACATGAGTCCTGCAATCCTTTGCTAGTTTGCTGTTTTCTCCAGATTTCATTGTCTTCCTTCACTTTATACATGATTACCAGGGTTTTATCGTGAAATTTATTTGGAAAACATTTTGGATAGAATTAGATTTGCTGTTACTTGACATATAATTAAATATCTGGACATGTTATTATAAAATAAATTACCAGTGGACTGGTTTTCAAACTTTTATACATTATACAAAGAAAACATTTCAAAAAAATAATTAAGCAGTAAGATCATATTCTACCAACATTTTGTGGTGGAACATCATTAGGACAAGCTTACAATATTGTATTTGCATTTAATGCTCTATTCAACCTGAAACTACTGAGCACCTCTTCTGTGTCTGAAAGAGGAAAGATTGAAGATTCAGAGACACAATAAAATATTCTTGTCCTTGAGGAAGGGCAGACATGGACAGTACAAGATAATGTATTAATAAGCATTATAGGGCTAACCGCAGTGATCCTTAGAGAACGTAGGCTATGCACACAACTGAGCTGCAGAAGTGGCAGTTACTAAGGAGAGTGACATCTTCCAAACAAGGCATCTAAGCTGAATTTGAAATTTAAATTACTGCAGTGTGAAGGAGACTTGTGGGGAGGAAACCTTAGCAATAAATAAGTAGCACGAACATACTTATGAAACATTAATTTAGAAATTGAAGCTGTTTAGTAGGAATAGAACTTATTTTGGAAGTGGTGAATAGAAAATAAATGGTATCATTTACCATGTTAAAAATTTCTATCTATAACCAAAAGCTATTAGTAGACTTTTGAAATTATTTTGATAAATTAATGTTCAAAACCATCTCTCATCTTCTTATAGGGGGTATCATACCACAGCTCATAATAATTAATAGATCACTCAGCCAATTTAATGAGTAAAAATCAGCATGTAAGGGAAACTGGAAATACACATACAAAGATATAATTGAGATTTAACCTCTCTACCTTATATGGTACATAAAATCTAACTCAAAATAGATCAGTACCTAAATGGGCCAAAACTACAAAACTCTTAGAAAACCATATGAAGTAAAATGCTTACGGCATTGTATTTAGCAATGATTCCATGGATTTGACAAAGGAAACAAAAATAAGTCAAGTACCTGATTTCAAATTTTTTTTTTTTTGAGACTGTCACTATGTTGCCCTCAAGTGCTGTAGTGTCACAGCTCACAGCAATCTCAAACTCTTGAGCTTAAGCAATTCTCTTGCCTCAGCTTATAACACCTGGCTACTTTTGGTTGCAGTTGTCATTGTTGTTTAGCAGGCCCTGGCCATGTTTGAACCTGCCAGCCCCAGTGCATGTGGCCAAGGCCCTAACCACTGAGCTATGGGTGCTGAGCCCAAAATTAACATTTTTTGCATCCAAGGTCACAGAAGGAAAAGGAAACTCATGAAATAGAAGAAAATACTGCAATCATGTAAATGACAAGGAGTTAATATCCACTATATATATATATATATATATATATGAGGATTCTTCCTCTTGCCATCCATCACTCCTTCTCTCCTTTTTATAACAACATTTTGTCTTCACATTGGGGGAAATCTATACCCTATTAATTTTGGTCTTATTGGCACTATTAAATACAGTGCTACAACTTATAAATAAGAGGTAAAAGCTGGTATGAGAGTGTTCTCCCTCACCACCCTCAGATTGTTTGATGTTCTAGAAAGACTCACAGAACTCAGTAAAGCTGTTACCTTCATAGTTATGATTTATTAGAGTGAAAGGATGTAGATTAAATCAGTAAAGGTAGCAGGTGTATAGAGAAGTGTCCAGGGATGTCCAGGCAGGGTGTTTTGAGGGTCAATCACAAAGGCACAGAGCACCTCACGAAACTGACCAAAGCCACTCAGTCTCAAGACATCCCCTGGAGCAGCGCTTCTCAACCAGAGGTCACGACCAACAGGAACTGTATTAAGGGGCCATGGCCTTAGGAAGGTTGAGAACCACTGCCCTAGAGGTCAAACTGATATAGTGTGGTCCAGGGCCCCAGAGGAACAAAAATAGGTATTCACAAAAAGTCACATTGTTAGCGCCAGTGATCTAGTGTAACCCAATGTCTCACATATACAAAACATCTTTATCACACAAGATAGTCCAAGGATCAGAGTTTATCTCCCAGGAGCTAGTTGAGGGCTGGACTTTTCTTTGTAATACACAGGTTTGAACACTATATTTACTGATAACAAAATTTTACTGCTTGGCCAGCTATACATATTTTGCAGGCCCCAGTACAAAATGAAAACATAGACCTTCTATGTCAAAAATCAGGAAAATAGTGCCATTAAGAAAAGTAAACATAAAGCTCTTTCCTTTCTCCCATTATCTCCCTCACAATGTCATGATTTTCATATTTGCTATGTTGCATCATTCTAATTAAAGAAGAATTAAAATTGTAAATGATTTCATAATAGTATTGGGTACACTGGATACATTTTCTTCCATTCTTGAGATATTTTACATACATTTCTAAGAAGAATATGTTCCAGCTCCATCCAGATAATCATAAAAGATATAAAGTCTCTCTCTTTTTATGGCTGCATAGTATTCCATGGTATACATATACCACAATTTGTTAATACATCCATGGGTATATATAGTATATAATCACCTACACATTCATACAAATGATAAAACAAAACTTCCCTCCAGAAAGAAGGAGGGAAGAGGAGAGACAGGGGAGGAGAGGGGAGGAGGCCATGAAGAGGGAGGGCATTTCATCTAATGTGCATAATGCAATGGTACATTTTAAAAGTATTAAGAATAGAGTATAAATGTCATACCACAACAAATAAGTAGTGGAGGTGATAGTTATCTTAACAAGTTTGATATAAGCTTTCTACATTGTATGTCAAATTAGAACATTGTACGCCATAAATGCACTAATATACAGTTATGATTTAATAAAAATTAAAAATAATAAAATTTTAAATTAGTCAGAATTTTATTGTTTCCATTTATATTGCATAATTCTGGTTTTAAATGCAAATATAAGACCGTTTAACTCATATGCTGAATAACCAAACTGTACAATCTATATTCATAAATACACATGTATTTTTGTTCTTGCTGGAACCACACAAAAAATTACACAAAGGTAACTCAACTGTTTTTATTTCACTTCTTGCCATGCACCTGCTTCTGTCAATGCAATTCACTTATGGTTTGTTGCTGAATACAAAAGAAATGGAAAAAAAGAACTACCTTTGCTGTCCTATCTTTCCAGTTTCTTGTCTATCACTATTTTCAGTGTCTGTGGTTGACTATTACAGTTAAGCAGCACCCGTGAGCTATATACCAGTATATATACTGGTACATTATACATTCTATTAACTAGGGATAGCATGATAAATATATCATATTATTTCCAGTGAACTTGAGATCCATTTGAGGGTCCAAGCAATTAAGCTATATTAGACTATAGCATGAAAAATACTAAAACTAGAATTAGAATTGTTCAGGTTGCCCCATGGAGACCACTAATTCAATTTGGGTTTCAGGAAAAGCTTTTTGAAGCAAGTTATACTTAAATGACACTCAAGGCTTGAGTAGAAATAAGCGTGAAGAACATGAGTAAGGGAAAGAGAATTAGTTTTAGCGAGAGTGAACAGCGTGGATTCCTGCCCCCAACTATCTTTCTCTATACACGATCAATGAATGCCTTTCTTTTAAAAAAGACACTATTTCAAGAGTGTTTAAAATTACTCTGTGTTTGTTCACTAGTAATAAGAGTCTAAGAAACCCAAGGGAAAGGCAAACATAGTTTGAATGTAATTGCTGAGTGGGGACTGACGCACATACCTGGTAGCTGTAATTTCAAAGTCAAACACAATTTTGAATGGCCTTGCTTAAAGCGTCTGAGCTTTACCCAGAAATTACTCTACTTATATATTAGGTGCAAAACTAAAGCTGACTTTTTTCTTGTAAATAAAATTTTAGAAATGAACCATAAAGGAAATGAACCACAGAATTAGCCAATATTTTTCATTTAGGTAATAATATTCACATAGGGCTTTTACTTGGGGTCTTAGGAAAATTATGGAGTCATTCGTATCTTAGATCCCTTTCTCACTTTTGAAAATTATTAATATTAATTCAATATATGACAAAGTTCAATGCATAAACAATTTTTAACATTTTTCTTCATGTTTATATGCCTTCAACACTAGAAAAATAAGAAGTAGCCAACAAAAGGACACATCCTTATCAAATAAGCCCTGAATCACAAATATAATATTATGCCTGCCAGTTATTTTCAGAGTAAGTGTTGCTGGTAATAGGAAGGTAAAAATGCCAGACATTGAGGTGGAGCTAATTAAATCGAAAGCCTACTGTCACCCCGGTCCTTGGGGCATCCCCATAGATATACAACGTGCAAATCACAATCTTGTACATTTTATCTTAGAGAGGGAAATGATAAGATAGTCCACATGAATCCTGAATGAGTTCAAAGTTTGAGAAGGAGACATACTAGGTGTTACAGTAAGTGCACCACAGTAATTGAAATGCAAAGTTATATTAATATGAAGTAACAGGGCAGTGATGAAATGACAGGACCAACGGATCACGGTGTTTGGGTCTAGGGTGACTGATGGAGCACCATCACCTGGGGAAAACCGGTGCCATTTGCGGCAGGGCTGTGTCCTGGTGCAGGAGATCAGGGCAGGTGGAGAGAGAGGAGGAATGATGAGCCAGTGCATACTTTCAAAGAGGGGAGATAGAAGCACAGAAACACAAAGTATGATATTATCACAGGGGAGTCCACAGTGAGAATCATCATTGTCAGGTCTGAACACAGACATAGGAAAATGTGACAATAAAGTGTGTTAAATAATTGTACAATGTATTGACCAGCTGACTTGGGGATACAATCCAAGTTTCCTTGCCCCCTGCCATCTATACCTGCTACCCTTACTTTTCTACTCTCTCCACTGCATTCTCTTTGAATTCCTTTCTCCAAGGCCGTGAGTGCTCAGGGACCATAAATTTGGTCATTCTAAAGCAATATCAAATTTTCCTTACTTATGTAACATTATCCCAGGTCACCAATCCTTAAAGCTGCCTACATAGAGGTCATTTAATTTTGACCTTTGCTCCTTCAATCAATCATTCACTTCTGAAATACTTACCAAACACCTTCTCTACTCAAGATCTGTGTAAGCAATTGGAAACACGGAGAGATAAAACAGAATTGGATACTTATATATACACTACATATAAGCAAATATCTGTAATTCCAAGGAAAACAATGCATGCTCTAAATTGAGATCAAACTATTACAATGGGAATGTGGAAAATTTTCTCAGAAAAGATCAATTTTAATTTGGTTCTTGAGGATGTATAGAACTTGAATACATTAATGACAGTTTTTTTTCACACTGAGGTAAATGTGAACACAGAATATTAAGGAAGCAGAGAAGATTGGAATACTGAGGAGTTTGCATTAGGGAAATGTCACATATCGGACAAACTTGTGGAAAAGTTCACTTTGGGGAAAGATTATATTATCAAAAGAGTGAGGAATAACTATAACTCCAGAATGTCTTGTACCGAAAAGTATAAGAAAGAATTTAGGGAACAAATAAAAATTTAGAGAAAAAGCATTAAAATTCACTTTTCATCCATACATGTTTTTGTTAAAATAAGGAATTATTTATATACAATAAAATCAATCCATTAAAAGTATACAGTTTAATGAACTAAATAACTGTGCATAATCATTTAGAAATCACAATGATCAGATTATAGAACATCTTCTTCTCCCTTTAATGTTTGCCCCTTCGAAATAAACCCCTCACCTCATGCCACCTCCAGATTTATCGTTAGCATTTTACCATCTGTAGATATTCTGATAAATGAAATCATGAAATACGCAGTGCTGTGTGTTTGGCTTTTTTACCATTTTTTTTTAGATCCATTTGTATATGTTATGTACCAAATTGTGCTCTTTTCTTATTGCTGAGTAATGTTTCATGATGTGGACACATAATCCGATTTTGTTCATGCATTTATCCTGGATTTGCTTCCTGGTTTGGAGTTCTACAAACAATGCTTCCATATATATTTACTTGTACATCTTTCTGTGGATATACTTTTCCATTTTGCTTGAGAAAATACTCAAGACTAGAATTGCTAAGGTAAAAGTATTTAGCTACAGAAGAAATTCTCTTTTTTCCTTTTTTTTCCAGAGTGCCTGGTCTACTTTACCTGCTCACCAGAAATGATTGAGAGATTGCTTTGCTCCATACCTTGCCTTGTAATTTGATTCTCAATTACAATAATTAACAGGAGTTATGATAGCAAATGCCTTTACATTGTCTTTAATTTTATAAAATTTATTCAGTCTTTCATCACCAGATTATATTCATATACACATTCACACACACCAGATTATATTCATATACACATTCACACACACACATATACCACCCACATATATATGTATACACAACCAAATGTGTGTGTGTACGTACATACATACAGGATATATATATCCTTTATAGGTTGAAGACGTTCCCTTCTATTCTCACTTTGCTGAAAGATTATAACATTAATTCATATTACATTTTTCTTTATGTGTTGAGACTATTATATGGTTTCCCATTTTTAGTTTGCTTATATGATGAATTACCTTGATTGAACTTTGAATGCTGAATCAATCTGGCTTAATCAGAATAGAATGAAAGTTTGTCATCATCCAAGTTATTGGACAATTAATAATGTGGTTGTGACACATTGTTTTTTAAAAATTATTCTTTTTTTGATTATACTTTCAAAGAGTTTGCATTGAGTTGGTATAATTTTGGCTTCAACATTTGCTAAAATTAATCATTGAAGACTTTTTTGTATTGGGATTTTTGTCATGGAATATTTTTAAAATAGTAACCCAATTTCTTTATTAAATACATATTTATATGTTGTGATTCTTCTCGAATAAGCTTCAGTAGTATGTGTCTTTCAAGAAATGCTTCAATTTCATTTAAGATACCAAAAACCTACACAGGGAGCTGCTAGATCTTAATTTCCTTTTCATATCTGTGGGAATCTATACTTATCTCCTCTCTTTCATTTCTAATATTGGTCATTTGTCTCTTTTCTTTTACTTGGCAGCCCTGTTAAATGTACATTGTTATTGCGGCTATCATTGTGTTTTAATCTTTTCAAAGAAAAGGCTTTGATTTTTATTAATTACCTTTTTTCTTTTTAATTTAATTAATTTCAGTCCTTATCTTTATTATTCCCTTCCTTTTGGTTACTTTGGGTATATATTTTTATTTTTTAATTAATCAATTTCTTATATTCTACTGTTAAGTATTTAATGGTGTAAGTTTCCTTTAAACAAAGCTTTATCTGCTTCTAAAATTTTAATAAATTCTGTTTTATTTTCACTTAATTCAAACTACTTTTTCCTTTCTCCTATGATGTCCTCTTGTTCCACGAGAAATTTAGAAATTTATAGTTTATTATATTTTTCTTGTTATTAGTACTCATGTTTTCTTTATTTCTTGACTACTTCTAGGTAGATTTTTATCTAGGTTTTTGATCTCAAAGAACTTTCTTTTTTATTGATTTTCTCTATTGTTTTTGGTTTTCTATTTTATTATATTCTGACCTTTCTTTCTTTCTTATGTTTACTTGCTTTTAATTTGCTGTTCGAGTTCTAGTATGTTAAGATGTTAGAAAATTCAGTAAAATGAGATCTCTTTTCTTACATAGATGTTTGTTGGGATGAGTTTATTGTTTTAGCTGTGCTGCACATTTTAATTAAACTCCATCATTCTAATTACTCTTTTTATTTTTTCTTTAATTTATTGATTTTATTTATAAGTGCATTACTTGTTTTTTGAAATTTTTGGAGATTTTCCAGATATATTTCTATTGATTTTTAATTTACTGTCACTTTATGCAGGGAATGTACTTTGATTCAAATGTTTTTAATTTACTGAGATGTTTTATACACAATATAATCTCAGTTTCTATTCCATTGACACTTTCTGTGTTCTGGAAATGTCAACAAGTTCAAGTTGGTGGTTCATATATCTTCTTTTGTAAAACGTTTGTCCAACACTTTTACTCTTTTATTAACTGGAGATTTTATGTTATGATTGATTTTGGATGTTAAAACATATTGCTTTCCCATCATAAACTCCACTTGGCCATTGTGCATCACTAGTTATATATTTTGTTGGATTAATTTTCTAATATATTAAGAGTTTTGTCTCGTCTATCCATATTAGTTTGCTGTTTACTTTTCTTTTTATGACTTCATCTACTTTTATATTCATATTAGTACTAGCTGCATAAAATCACATGGAAAGTATTTCTGTCCCCTTTTTATGCTTACTATTCTCATGAATATATTTTTCCGTAAATTTGCTTTTCACTTATTTGTTTCAATATTAAAGTGCATTTCTTGGTTAACCGTATTTTTCTGTAAATTCTGAGAACATCTATATATTTGGGTTTGCCTGTGGCATTTTAAAATTCTTAACTCCCCAGGTCTTTATACGTGGGTCCATCTCCACAACATTCTGCATTTTTTCTTTCTTTTTTTCAAGACTTTTATTTTACCAGAGAGTGAGAGGATGATGATGATGATGGTAATGACTTGGCAGGACTAGCACTGCAAACTCTGCCTCACAGGCAGTGGCTCTGCCATGAGCTAAAAGCCTTCATCTTTAGATCAGGTGTTTGCAGTTTGTCCCATGGATGTGTGGCTCAGAATCCCATTGGAGGTGGTGGAGGAGTAATGCTGGTACCCTTCCATCCATGATTCTCCTGTCTCTTTAGTGTTCACAATTTCCTAGCTTCATGCTTCTGGTTCTTTGGTCAGATTGCAGATTTCTACCTGCCCCACAGATGCCACTGTGCAGGCCAAAGAGGGAACCATTAACTCTATATTAAAAGTAGCAGAGATGGGAGTTTACATGTGTAGCCCCTCATCTCACTTCCTCCAAGCAAGGTGGTAGCAGATGTTCTACAAGAACTTTTTAACTTTTGTTCATTATTGTGAACCTTGCTTACTTTTTGATCATATTATGTCTTATGTTATGCTTGTTTTCTACATACAGTTGACATTCAGTCATCATCTGCAATATTCCTTCATTGTCTACTTAAGATCAATTTGGCACAATAGTATTAAAACTATGAAAATGTTGATTGGGCTCAAATTCTATCTTTTAAAGCAGCTGCCATTTGGTTTGAGAGGGGCGCTTCTTCCATGTGGCTGGGAAGGAGTAACAGCTAAATGGCCTTTAACACACCTCCCAAAGGTGCCCTACCCTAATTTCTAGGATCTGTGAACATGATGAGCTGTCATACCTGTGAATATATTATCTGACATGGCAAGAGAGACTTCAAGACGAGAGAGGGTAAAGGATGAGAGGTAAGGCTTATCTACTGGGGACAGATAGCACTGCCTTTCTTTGGAAGATGAGCCTAGGAAGCAAACTGCTTTCACAAGAAATATCCTCATCTCTCTCGAGTGAGCTGAGAGTTCCTTAATGAGCTCTGTGTTACTCTCTCAGAGCATCTCTGGTTCTGTCTGCACCTGCTCTCACCTTCTTATTTTACATGTAGTTTGTGGCTTACTCATATTTCTGCTCCCTCATTACTTTTCTTGCCAAATCTTTAACTTACAAGGGTCCCTTTTACTCAGACTCTGCATTTCTATGTTGCTTAACAATTTTCCCATGCTTCTAAATACCCTTTATATCAGTTTCCCAATCTTAGATGTCAGAGCAGTAAAACTATTTCAGTTCCTCTTTAAGCACCAGGGCATAAATCTTAGATCACAAATATGAAATGGCCACCTCTGGTCCTTGCCTATTCCTATTTCAGGCAATTATGGACAGGTCATGCATGTTTGAGATGATATGATCTTAATGCTTCCTCGGGAGATCTGAAAACAGATCCATGTCTCTTCAAGCAAAACTAAATAAACCATCTTGAATACAGCCCTTTCTGACTGATCACTAAAGACTGAAACCACACAGCTTGCCAAAGTTGAAAAATGAATTTGCTTACAATGAAAGGAAAAGAAATGAAAAGATGAGGAAAGAAAAGAAAAGGGAAGAGAAGGGAAGAAACAGAAAAGAAAGGAAGGAAGAAAAGAATACAAACTAAATGAAAAGAAAAAGAAGTGGTGAAAGGATTAAAAATGTCCACTGGCTATCCGAAAATCATGACACCCCAAACACAACCAGGCTTATCAATTCTCTCAATTAATGTGAATGGTTTAAATTGTCCCCTAAAGAGGCACAGTATGGCTGACTGGATACATAAATTCAGACTGGATATCTGCTATATACAAGCATCTCATCTTACCTTAAAGCAATGGTTCTCATCCTTCCTAATGCTGCGGCCCTTTAATGTCATTTCTGTGGGTTGCAATCCACAGGTTGAAAACCGCTGCCTTAAAGGATAAAAATAGACTCAGGGTGAAGGGATGGACTTCTATAATACAGGCAAATGGAAACCAGAAAAAAGCATGAGTTGCAATTTTAGTGGCAGATACAATGGCTTTAAACCAACAACGATAAAGAAAAATAAGGATGGTCACTACATATTTGTCAAGGGAAATACCCAACATGAAGAAATTTTGATAATTAACATTTATACACCCTACCAGAATGCTCCTCAATTTATAAAGCAAACCCTAATGGATATGAACAAATTTATTTCTTCTTGCACTAAAATAGTTGGATATTTTAACACCCCTTCGACAGTTTTGGATAGATCCTCCAAGAAGAAACTAAACAAAGAAATATTAGATTTAAACCTGACCCTGGAACAAATGGACTTTACCAACCTCTACAGAACATTTCATCCTAATAAAACTGATTATACATGGATATATATATGGAATATCCATGGAAAACAAATGGATATATTTGGATCATCCTCCAAAATAGATCATATCCTAGGACACAAGGCTAACCTCAGTAAATTTAAAAGAATAGAAATTATTCCTTGTATCTTCTCGGACCACCATGGAAAAAAAGTTTATAAAACTCAACAGCAACAGAATCTTCATGGTCAAATAAAGTCATGGAAACTAAAAAATCTTAGGCTGAATGATAGCTGGATCAAAGATAAGATTAAGAAGAAAATCACCGGCAGCGCCTGTGGCTCAGTGAGTAGGGCGCTGACCCCATATGCCGAGGGTGGCAGGTTCAAACCCAGTCCAGCCAAACTGCAACAAAAAAATAGCCGGGCATTGTGGCGGGTGCCTGTGGTCCTAGCTGCTCGGGAGGCTGAGGCAAGAGAATCGCATAAGCCCAAGAGTTAGAGGTTGCTGTGAGCTGTGATGCCACAGCACTCTACCAGAGGGCGGTACAGTGAGACTCTGTCTCTACCAAAAAAAAAAAAAAAGAAGAAGAAAATCACCAAATTTTTAGAACAAAATGATAATGAAGACACAAATTATCAAAACCTGTGGGATACTGCAAAGGCAGTCCTAAGAGGGAAATTTATATCATTGGAAGCCTTCATCAAGAAAACAGAAAGAGAGGAAGCCAACAACTTAATGGATCATTTTAAGCAACTGGAAAAGGAAGAACATTCCAACCTCAAACCCAGCAGAAGAAAATAAATAATCAAAATTAGGGCAGAATTAAATGAAATTGAAAACAAAAGAATCATACAGAGATCAAAAAAATAGTTGGTTTTTTAAAAAGATTAACAAAATTGATAAACCTTTGGCCACCCTAACCAGAAACAGAAAAGTAAAATCTCTAATATCATCTATCATAAATGATAAAGAAGAAATAACAGACACCTCAGAAATTCAAAAAATCCTCAATGATCACTAAAAAAATCTTTATTACCAGAAATACGAAAATCCGAAGGAAATGGACCAAAACCTAGAAGCACGCCACCTTCCTAGACTCAACCAGAAAGAATCAGAAATCTGGAATTGACCTGAATCACTAAAATAGCATCACAAAACAAAATTTCCGCAAAAAGAAAATTCTGGTACCAGATGTCTTCACATCTGAATTCTATCAAACCTTTCAAGAGGAACTACTACATATATTATACAACCTTTTCCAAAGCATAGAGAAAGAAGGAATACTTTCCAACACATTCTATGAAGCAAATATCACCCTGATCCCCAAACCAGGAAAGGACCCAACAAAGAAAGAATATTATAAATCAATATCATTAATGAATATCAATGCAAAAATATTCAATAAGATCTTAGCAAACAGAATTCAGCAACACATTAAAAAAATTATACACCATGATCAAGTTGGTTTTATTCCAGGGTTACAGGGTTGGTTCAACATATGCAAATCTATAAATATAATACATCACATCAATAAAATAAAAAAACAAATACCATATGATTCTCTCAATTGACACAGAAAAAGCCTTTGATAATGTCTGGCATCCTTTCATGATCAGAACACTTAAGAAAATAGGCATAGAAGGGACATTGTTTTAAATTGATAGAGGCCATCTACAGCAAACTTACAGCCAATATCATATTGAATGGTATAAAATTGGAAACATTTCCACTCAGATCAGGAATGAGGCAAGGATGTCCACTGTCTCCACTGCTATTCAAAGTAGTAAGGGAAGTCTTAGCCATAGCAATCAGCCTAGAAAAGGTGATCAAGGGTATCTAAATAGGGTCAGAGAAGATCAAACTCTCACTCTTCACTGATGATATGATCCTATACCTGGAAAATCCCAAGGACTCAACCACAAAACTCTTAGAAGTGATCAAGGAATATAGCAGCATCTCAGAATACAAAATCAATACTTAAAAATCAGTAGCTTTTATATATGCCAGCAATAGTCAAGCAGAAAATACAGTCAAAGATTCTATTCCTTTTACAGTAGTGCCAAAGAAGATGAAATATCTGGGAATTTACCTAACAAAGAACATGAAAGATCTCTATAAACAGAAGTATGAAACTCTGAGAAAAGAAATAGCTGAAGATGTTAACAAATGGAAAAACATGCCATGCTCAGGGCTGGAAAGAACCAACATTGTTAAAATATCCATACTACCCAAAGCAATCTACAGACTTAATGCAATCCCTATTAAAGTTCCAGTGTTATACTTTAAACAACTTGAAAAAATAGTACTTCGTTTCATATGGAATCAGAAAAATCCTCAAATAGCAAATGCATTACTCAGAAATCAGAACAAATCAAGAGGTATCACATTAGCAGACTTCAGGTCATACTATAAATCTATAGTGATCAAAACAGCATGGTACTGGCACAAAAACAGAGAGGTAGATTTATGGAACAGAATAGAGAACCAAGAGATGAACCCAGCTACTATTGTCATTTGATCTTCCACAAGCCTATCAAAAATATTCAATGGGGGAAAGACTCTCTATTTAACTAATAGTGCTGGGGGAACTGCCTGGTGACCTGTAGAAGACTGAAACTGGACCCACACCTTTCACCATTAACAAAACTTGATCCTCCCTGAATTAAAGATTTGAACTTAAGACATGAAACTATAAAAATACTAGAAGAGAATGCAGGGAAAACACTTAATTTGCCTGGGAGAATATTTTATGAGGCGGGCCTCTGGGGTAATTGAAGCAACATCAAAAATACATTGCTGGGATGATCAAAATGAAAAGCTTTTGCACAGCCAAAAGCACGGTAAGTAAAGCAGACAACCTCCCTAATGAGAGAATATTTTTGCAGGTTATGCTTCTGACGAAGTTCTGATAACTAGAATCTACAGAGAACTCAAACTAACCAGTTAAGAAAAGAACAAATTACCCTATTTCTATGTGGGCAAGAGACTTGAAGAGAAACTTCTCTGATGAAGACAGGCACATGGCCTACCAACATATGAAAAAATGCTCATCATCCTTAATCATCAGAGAAATGCAAATCAAAACTACTTTGAGATATCATCTAACTCCAGTAAGATTCGCCCACATCACAAAATCCCCAAACTACAGATGTTGCCAGGGATGCAGAGAGAAGGGAACACTTCTACACTGCTGGTGGGAATGCAAGCTAATACGACCTTTTTGGAAAGAAGTTTGTAGAACACTCAAGGAACTAAAAGTAGACCCACCATTTGATCCTGCAATTCCTCTACTAGATATATACCCAGATGATCAAAAATTATTTTACAACAAAGACATTTGCACCAGAATTTTTGCACCCAATTCATAATAGCCAAGACATGGAAACAGCCCAAGTGCCCATTGACGCATGAATTGATTAACAAATTGTGGTATATGTACACCATGGAATACTATGCAGCCCTAAAAAGGATGGAGACTTCATATCTTTTATGTTTACCTGGATGGAGCTGCAACATATTCTTCTTAGTAAAGTATCTTGAGAATGGAAACAAAAGTATCCAATGTACTCAATACTACTATGAAATCAGTATATACTCACCTACACATTCATATGATTAGCAAAACATAAGTATAGCCCAGAAAGTTGAAGGGAAGAGAAGAGAGAGGGGAGAGGAAGGGGGATATGGGAGTGGAGAGGGCATTTGTGGGGACCTCACCTAATGTGCATGATGCAATGGTACATTTCAAAACTATTAAGAAATGAGTATAATCGTGATGGATGTGTTACTTAGCTCAATGTAAGCATTTCACATTGTATATCAAAGCAGTACCCGGAACCCCATAAATGCATCAATGTACAAAGTTATGATTTAATAAATAAGGGGAAAGGAAAAGAAAGGAAAGGAAAGGAAAAGAGGGAAGGAAAAGAAAGGAAAGAAAAGGAAAAAAAAGGAAAGAAGAAAAGAATACAAACTAAATGAAAGGAAAAGGAAAGAAAAAAGAAAAATTTCTTTAGCTTACAACTCTTCACATAAGTAAGATTTTACTATTCTAGAAAATCTTTCTCAGAAAGTTGATGTTGGAAGTAACTTTACTGTATGTATTGGGGGCTTTCTTTTCAGAAACTATAGATTACTCAATTGAGTTTATCAAATGATGATTTACTAAAATGTATTCATTTGCAAAACTTCTCTCATTGTGAACGCTAACCCTGAATTATATCACAAACATTGCCAATTTCCAATCAAGCCCCCATATTAAAAGTTCCACCTAAAAGTCAAATGTGATTATAAATATCCCATACTTGACCTTTCTTTCCCAAGACAGCACTTCGCCTCAGTTAGGGTGGTGGTCTCTTCACTGCAGTTAGGAGGAACCTTGGTCTGGTTGATCAGCAGGCCAAGTTACTTACACTGGGTTCTTTCCTCAGGAGTAGCAGTGAGCATTTCATTTTAATTGTGACTGTCACCCTGTGAGGAAGACAGGGGAAGCGTTTGTTACAGGATGAGGAAACTGTGAACGGCAAGGTAGAGTCACTTCCAGTCATTTGATTTTCAACCCACAGGGAAGTTTCTACTATATGATTCTAATTTCTCAACATTATTACATCTTGTGTTAAGTATGAAGAATTCTAGTCACTGAAAGGCCTGAAATTAACTGCTATACATCCTCGTACATAAAGGACATAATTTAAAACTTAATCTTGTTCAGCCTTTTTCAGTCTTTTAAAAATAACTTGCATAATGTCATATTCCTGCTCAAACCTTCTGTGCCTCTGAGTTCCCTCCAAGATAAATTGCATAGTCTTTCCTGACATCAAGGACTCTTCCTAATTTGACCCAAAGCTCCCCTTTTGCATAACCCCCATTTCTCTCTCCCATGAGCCTTTCTTTTTTTTTTTTTTGTAGAGACAGAGTCTCACTGTACCGCCCTCAGGTAGAGTGCCGTGGCCTCACACGGCTCACAGCCACCTCTAACTCTTGGGCTTACGTGATTCTCTTGCCTCAGCCTCCCGAGCAGCTGGGACTACAGGCGCCCGCCACAACGCCCGGCTATTTTTTGGTTGCAGTTTGGCCGGGGCTGGGTTTGAACCCGCCACCCTCAGCATATGGGGCCGGCGCCCTACTCACTGAGCCACAGGCGCCGCCCCCATGAGCCTTTCTTAATCTTCAGTGTTTCTTCTCACCCACTTTCGAGTGCCCGGTACTTTCTGATTTCTCTGCTTTTTCTCTCACTTGCTAAATACGACTATGAAAATAACCTTTGCTTCCATCTCATCTTTAGCAATAAGTCTACCTCTATGAGACTAAGCATGCCCCTTATAAAAATTATCTGATAGATCATATTTGTTCCATGAATGAATTATCAATTGAATATTGCTTCAAAATAATTGCTCAACTCAACCTCAATTTGAATAGGGCACAGAGGTCAGGAGAAGCATAATGCTGTAACTGTTTGCCTTAATATTTTATTTCCAGAGAATTCACAAAGGTTGAGTCTTCACATCATTCTTGTGCTGAACACAATGGGAAAGTCAGGCTCCTGAAATAATGCAGCAGTAATTCAGACGAAGTGAATCATTGTGTGGCAAAATCTAAGCAATGGTGCTAGAAGACAAAATGGATTGTACACAAAGGAAACCAGCTCTACTATTACTTTAATTACTCAGCCTATTAACTTTGACAGTGTGGCTTAGAAATCTCTTCATTACTCACTGTAATTAAGTGGCACATTAAACAACAGGATGTCAAAACTCACACTCAGAAAAAACACGCTCTGAGCCATGGCATGCACTCTGTATAGAGACGTAACATTTTAAACATAATAATTGCTCTCACATCACTTCCCAAGATGCCTCACCTAGCTCGTCTTAGGCAGTTTTCAATTTTTGCAAGTAGAATGCAAGCACATGTGTCCCATTCATTCAGCACTTTCTAGTTTACAGCTTTGTAAACATCAGCTTTACCAGTTGCATAACTGAGAGTGAAGGGGAAATTCAGACTTGTTTTTGCCTCATCGTTGATGGATGAGGACAGTATTGTAATGAAACCAGGGAAAGTGAAAGGAAATCAGAGAAGCAGACCAACAGCCACAACAATAAGCCTATTTTTTTTTTTTAATAAAAAAGAAGTAGAATTGGAAAAAAAAGATGTAACTGCGCAGATTGCTATGGGTCAAATTTGTGGGTTTGTTTTATTTTATTTTGTTTAGTTTGGGGTTTGTAATGTGGTCTTGTGAACTACATTGCGTTCTCCTGGGGAAATATGCCTGTTAAGATGGACTAAAAGAGCCAGTAAATAAGAGAGGAAGAATTTTTTTCTTGATATGTAGGCAATATTGTGACATTATATGGGAGAAGAATATACATTTTTCAAACTCTACCAAATACATGTACCAAGACAGATGACACCTTAAGTCATGAAATCTCATTTCTGAGCCACTGATTCTATCAGTGCACATCATACTCCTTACCAAAATACTTTTCTTGAGTTCTCCTTAACAAACCTACTTTTAATATGGACACATCATGTTTTTTCTTTGAATATAGTCAGAAAAAGTGTAGGCTATCACATAGTTAAAAAGAGGGGAAGAGGGAAGATTCTTCAGGAATTTAAAATGTTAATATGACAGCACATTGTCAATGTTAACGTTCACTTTTTAATGTAAATATTGACATGTGGTTATTTGTAGCGAGTATCTATTTATGCAATGTAGTCTTTTATAGTTAATTTATTATTTGACATCATTGCTTCTGTATACAATTATAAAATAAATAATCCTATATGATTTTGGTATATTTTGCTAACCTAGAATTGAAGACAAGATCAATCATTCTGCTTTTGGAAAAAAAAAAAAAACTCAACAAATTGAAAAGAATTGAAATTATACAGAGTGTGTTCATTGAGCACAAAAGGATTCATTTAGAATGTGATAAGAAAAATCTCCATATACTTGGAATTAAATAATTCACTTCCAAATAAACATATGGGCTTTAAAAAAAGACTACAGGGATGTGATGGACTGAATGTTTGTGTCCCCTCACGTGTTGAAATCTAAACTACAGTGTAAGAGCATTTGAATCTGAGGTGTTTAGAATGTAATTAGGTCAGAGGGTGCAACCTTTATATTGGAATTAGTACCCTTATAAAAAGGGGTCAGAGAAATAGCTCAACCTCTATTCCTTAAGGGAATAAATACAGAAAACTCAGTAGTTGATAACCCAAAAAGGGCCTATTCCCAGAACCCAACCGTGTGGCACCCCAAATGTGGACTTCTAGCCTCAGAGCTGTTAAAAAATTAATGTCCATTGTTTAAGCTATATGATCTATGATACTCCTGTAACAGCCTGGACTAACACAGAAAAGTAGTTGTTATCAAAAAGTCCCAAAGCAACAGATTCTAGCATGGATGTGGAGACAAAGAAAAACTCATTCACTGTCGGTAGGACTCAAACTAGTATGACCTATGGAAGGATCTCAGAGAACTAAAGGTAGATTTACCTTTTGATCCAGAAATCCACTACTAGGCATTAACTAAAGAAAAAAGATGTCTTACAACAAAGACACTTGCACTTGAATGTTTATAGCAACACAAATCACAATTGCAATGATGTGGAAACAACCCAAGTGCCCTTCAATACATGGATAGATTAATAAAATATGGTATATGTATACCATGGAGTGCTGCTCAGCCATAAAAAATGGTAATTTAGTATCTTTTATAACAACTAAGTGAAATGAGGCAAGAAAGGAAAAACAAACACCACGTGTACTCAATCCTAAATTGGAGCTAGTCAATTAACACTTATGGGAATACATGGAAGTAAAATTCAACAGAAATCTAGTAGGGTAGACGGAAAGAGGGGTTGGGTAAATTCACACCTAACAGGTGCAACGCACATGTTCTGAGTGAAAGGAACACTGACAGCATTGATTTAAAATGTGTAAATGCACATTTGTGTATGTGTAATGCAATTCTTGTCACTTTTTCTTCTATACAGAGTTTAGTCATATGAAATACTCCTATTTATTTTCTAAATGTTTTCATTGCATGAAGGAGAACTTACATATTTATGATAATGTTAATGTATTTTACTAAGTCAATTAAAATAAAACCTTTGTTTGAAGAGGACTTTTGTTTATTTAGGTCTAAGAAATGCTTCTGTCTTAATTTTATTTGCTTCATATTTTATACTTATACTTACACATATATTATACTTATATACTCTGAAATAAAAAAATGAAAAAAAATCAGAGGACAGTAAATGCAGCCAAAATATACATGGATCTAAATGGAGTGTTATGCTGAGATTATAATGAGATTGGTTAAATGGTAGAAAGAGAGTTTGAAGAAATGTTTAACTGGAAATGAAGAAAATCTGTGACAGTCATCTGAAAAAAAAATGAGGTCAAATTTAAAAAAAAATTACAAGTATGAAAAAAGCAAAGAAAGAAGTCATTTCATCAAAAAGATACGCACTCTTCAATGTTTATTGCTGCACAATTCACAACTGCAAAGATGTAGAAACAACCCAAGTGCCCATCAATATATGAGTAGATTAATCACATGTAGTGTATGTATTCCATGGAATACCACTCAGTCTTAAAAAAAAGAAAAATGTGAACTCACCTTCTGCAGCAACCTGGAAGTGGAACCATTCTTTAAAGTGAAGTATCACAAGAATGGAAAAACAAACACCACATGTACTCACTAATAAACTGGAAATAATTTATCAACATCCATGTGCATATTTGATGGTAAAATACAAGAGAAAGCAAACAGGTGAGAGGAAGCAGGGAGGTGGGGTAAAAGTTCCCACGTGGTGGGCACCGTGCACTCTATCTTGGTGATGGGTACACTTGTAACTTTGATGCACACTTTAAAAATAAAATTTATGTAACCAAAACCTTTGCACCCCTGTAATGTCTGTAAATTAAAAAAATTAAAAATGCATTGAATTTAATGAAATATAAAATACAACATGTCAAAATTTGTGGGACATAGATAAAGCGTCGCTGGCAGAAACATATGCAGAGATATAGCCATCAGCTAGGAGTTCTTTGTGGTGACAAAATGTTTCTGGGTCTTGATTGCAGTAGCAATTTTACAAATCTAGATGTGTGGTTAAAATATAAGTAACTATACACTCACACACACACACATTGTTCTAATATCAAATTCCTAGTTTTGATAGTGTATCAAAATTACTTGAGATGTAACCATTGGGAGAAATGTAAGGGCTACACAGGACCTCAGTTAGTCTTTTTAAGGATTATCTTAGCAATTCCTGTCACTTTTTCTTCTATACAGAGTTTAGTCATATGAAATATTCTTATTTATTTCCTAAATGTTTTCACTTCATGAAGGAAAACTCATATATTTATGATAATGTTAACATATTTTACTAAGTCAATTAAAATAAAACCTTTGTTTGAAGATGACTTTTGTTTATTTAGGTCTGAGAAATGTTTCTGTCTTAACTTTATTTGCTTCATATTTTATACTTACAAAAGGCATTCAGTTAAAGAAAAGAATTCTTTGAGTCTTCTACAAAGTATTGCTAATGAAGGTACAAAATTTGTCTTCCAATTGACTGGATCTCTGTGGTCACGACCTTCGTCTAACCCGTCCTTGCTTCCACAATTGCCTCCCTAAAATATAGACAAAACAACCCAATTAAACATCCTATATGATGTCAGTTCCTAGCTCCTTTTTTCCTCTCCTCCTTCAGCTCTAAATCCTTGAAAATCTCATTTACACAGAATTGCATTTAAACTCACACTGGCCTATGGTTATTAAGATCTCAGTGTGAACATCATCTTTCCAGAGAAGCCAGCTCTAGCAACTGAGTCAAACGTACATGACCTTCCCTCAGGAATTCATGGCTGTCCTTTAATTCTTGGTTATAGTAATAACTGTGGTTATTATTATTGCAAATTTTCTATTTTATTTGTTCATTTATTTACTTTTTTCTTTGTAGTATGTAAGCTCCCTGATAACAGGTATCTTTCTTTTGTCTACTATGGAATCATCATTAATAATAAAATGTACTTATAAGGTGTTTGCTATTTTTTTAGTCACTGTTCTAAGCGAGATATATGAACATATATTTGAAGTGATGTTATATCTATATATTAATACACACTAATATGTACAATAATATACAATTCTCATAACAATGATTCCAATATCTGTTATTATTATTATCATCATTGCTTTATGGTTGGAAAACTATAGAATTGTTAAGTAAATTCTTCCATATCATACAAGCTAGAAAGTTGCTGAAAAATAATTTGAGCCTAAATAGTTGGTCTCCAGAGACTACCTTTTTAATCACTAATTCAGAATATCTGTAACTGTTTCCAGACCACAGTAGATTTTTAATTGGTATTTCTTGATCAGTAGAAGTATTAGATTGGCTCCCTGAGTGAGATGGTTGTGCTTTGACTGAGAGTGTTACGTAGCTTGCTTTACTAGGCTAAACATTGATATGTAACATTTGATTAATCGTTTTACTTATGAACTATTTGGGGGATAATAATCTACAAATTAGGATTTTATTACTTACTGTTAATGCTAATAAAATTGTTTAAATCATTCTTTTAGAAAACTTATGAAATTATATCCTGAGGATAAAATAAATAAATTTTACCAGAGAACAAATCAACTATCACATCAGTGTAGTTTACTAAAACGCATCAGTGTTCATTCATTAAAATATTACAGAACCCAGTATACAAATTACTGCAAATATATACTAAATGGTATTAAGTAGCTGAAAAATGTCTATGGCAATTTACAGCTTTCTGGTTTAGCATATTCTTCTTCTTCTTTTTTTTTTTTTTTGAGACAGAGTGTCACTATGTCACCCTTAATAGAGTGCTGTGGTGTCACGGCTCACAGCAATCTCAAACTCAGGCTTAAGCGATTCTCTTGCCTCAGTTTCCCAAGTACCTGGGGCTACAGGCACCTGCCACAACACCCAGATATTTTTCTGTTGTAGTTGTTGTTTAGCTGGCTGGCCTGGGCTGGGTTCGAACCCACCAGCCTCGGTGTTTGTGGCTGGCGCCCTACCCCCTGAGCAACAGGCGCCACCCTATTTAACATTTTCTTAATCTTTTTCTTAAAGCACATTTAATGCTGAGCCCCACTTAAGGGAAACCCAAAGATTAGACAAAGCCTTGTTTGTGACTTGGACTTGCCTTATAGGACCTCCTCAGAGCTGGACAGCTTCATGATGTTACTTTCATTTTTTTTCTCTATCCTGAACTTAAGTGGTGTTCAGAATATACAATTGCTTTACAACAATTATCATTTTGTTATGAACTGAATTTTCATGTGCCTCCAAAATTCATATGGTGAGCCATATTCCTGATGTGATGTTTTAGAAGAGACCTTTTAGGAGATCATTAAGTTCAGAGAAGGTCATGAAGGAGAATCTTTCATTATAAGAAGAAGAGGCCAATGCCGTGCTTTCTCTCTGCCATGTGAAGCTATACAAGGAAAGCAGTCATCTCAAACCAGCAAGAGGCCACTCACCAAAACCTGAATCTGAGAGCACCTTAATTTTACACTTCCCAACCTCTAGAACTGTGAGAAATAAATATCTGTGGGTTAAGCCAGCCAGTCTATGTTATTAATATTTTGCTATAGCAGTCTGAACTAAGATACTCTTCTTTAATGATAGAAATATCAGAAACTTAAAAAAACTATAGTTGCTCATGTTGTTTTATTCAACTGAGTCCTCTAAGTATTTGGATCTACAAAGTGGGCCTAGAAATCTTAGCCTGAGAAAGCTGCATCTTCTGCATTCGTAAGCAGGGGGAAAAGGCAATTCACAGGACAGAAATGTAAGGAACTGAGGTGTAAGAAATTGAGATGGATAAGGGAATAGGGGGAGAATTAAGGACTACTGGAGAGTTCACCAGAGGGTTAAGAACCCAGTGGTGGGAGACTCAGTGAAGAGCCCTTAGGACAGGGTGGCAAAACAACCCTTAGAAATAGGTTATTATTATTAGCCTCCATATTATCCTATCAAGACTTAGTAAATATTGTTAATTCAGTTACATATATAAAGACTCTATCAGAGAAGACATAGTGAGTTAGGTTTACTTGTATTGTTTCCTGAAAATCATGAAAGTAGCTGCTTTTATAACTGTTTTACTGGTGATAAGGAATGCGGACAGATTGCAGGAGAGCAAGAAAACCCCTCCCCCGATTAAAGTAGACGTTTAATGCCAGAGATAAGAACAACAATGTAAGCTACATAAAAGCGTATGTTGAACAGGTTACACTTGTATGGATGAGGTTTGAATCTATCTGATATGTTGGTAATGAGTCTAATAATAATTGTGCACATTTATTAATCACTTGCTAAATGTCGAGCCCCGCAGATAAAGCCTAACATAGGTTATCGTCTTCAATCTTCCTGACAATTCCATTATATTATACTTATTTACATAATTGGGATTCAGTGAAGTTAGATAATCTGCACATTTATACACACAGTAACTGATAAAATGGGAGCCAAAATTCAATTCATGTTCGTTTCATGTAACAAAAGTGAGATAAGCCCATTATTATTGTACTTCACAACCTACAGTGCTGGATGCTAATCAGAATGACCAAAGCTTGCTTCAGGCCGCTGAGATTTTGCAGTTATTATTATTGCTGTCTTGAATACATCTCCTCGTCTTTGGCCTGCAAGTTTCTGAATGTCATTTGAAACAGATTTAAGGTAATCAAAAAACACAATTTCTCCAATATTTTTTGAAATTTTGCTTACAAAAGTTAATCTTTTTTTCTCTATAACTTTATATATCTTCATTATCGTGGATACTTTCATTGAACTTAACCATGAGGGTCACCTTGACTTGTTCACATGACTGTGCCCATTTTTAAACCATGATTTCCAAGAAGAATAAAGACTGAGTCATATTGTATAGCACTGATTAGATATTTTTAAAGTTAAAATTCTTAGAATTTTAGAATTTCTTTAGAATGGGAAGGTGACCCTCAGATACTATTCTGGTCTTATTTATCAATTATAAATACAATAAATTTTATCAACAAAAGGGGTAATAAACCTTGTCTGCTTCTAAATCCTTCCTACCAATTCTTAGAAAGGATATTACTTTGTAACTATTGGAATGCTTTGAAACAGAGAGATTAATTTTATTATTATTATAGAAAAATCTAGACTTTTTTCATTTTAGGAAATGTCGATGTTATGCACACTGTTATGAGATATCAGCTGCTAAGACTGTAATATATTATTGGTAAATGTCATTTTTAAAATTTTGAGATAATGAAGTTAAGAGAAATATTTGGCAGCAAAAACCAAAAGTATAATTATATTCCCTAGAGTGCTTTTGCCTTCTACTAGTGAATTGAAAATTTTCTAAAGACTCAACTCAATCATCTTTAAGAAGCCTTCCCTGAATATCTGAGTGAGACGGAGCTTTACACAAACATTTCTATGTGTTTATTTTTAGTCTTCTTCATTAAATGTCAGCTCTATGAAGAACTCTCTATGGCTTGTGTGTAAATGTTTCTCCAACTTTTACAATAGTGGTTAGTAAATAGTAGGTATTCATTAAAAGCTTACTAAACAAATGATTAGAAACAATTTGTGTATTTAGTGTATGGTCAATAAAATACATTATCCACATATTGTATAACATAATTTAAATATAACATAATACGTATATGATATAAATATGAATGTCTGAATATACACATATTCATACAAAACTGAAAATTGCATTAGAACAGCAATGACGGCTGTTTTAGTTGGGTGTAACCATAATCTAGGACATGACCTGATTTTCGGTAAATTCTAATTGAATGCAATGAAGCACCCTATGTATTCTATTCAGATCATGCACCAGTTTGTTCTTCTGTCCATTACAAATCTAGCACCAAATGTAAGTGAATTTGCTAACCCCCAAAATTTAAATCACTAAAAATCTGATATGTTAAAGGTACTGAAACCATTTAAAACTGTTAAAATATAGTTATTATGTAATTATGGTTCTTGAGTTTTGTATTACATAGATGATTTTCATAATATTATTCCAAATAAATTTGTAACCTGATACCAGAAACAAAGGCTCTAAACTTAATCCAAAAATTTAAATATAAACATATATAAAACATTTGCTTATTATTTACATTTAAATAGGCATGATTATATTTTTGTCAGAATTCAGTGTTATAAATCCCTTGTGGTTTAAAACTCCATCATTAAGTGGATTTTGCTGCTAAAGCAAATGATATTGACTTGCTACTTTATTATACTTTTTGAAAACTATAGAAATAATTCAAGCATAAACTTGACATTAATAAGTCTAACGCTAATGAACAAAGGTAGTTTTGTTTAGAAAATATAATTTTTGAGATATTAAACTCCAAGATGATAGATATCAATACACACATATTTTAAATATATTGAGAGATACTGAAATGTACGAGATACAGCATGCATTCACCTCAGTGATTGAGTACACGTTTTCAATTATATAATCATTATCTGTCTTTTATTCAATAATCACTACGCAAAAATAAAAAGAAAGCATCAATGTAGCATTTTCATTCCCTTGATGGTTGAAGGTTTTGACCGGAATAGAATTGTTTAGCTTTCATGGAAGGGATTAGATCTGAGATCAAGTTTACATACAAATGGACAACGGCCAGATCATAACGTAACAGTGAAATTCTGACCTACTACCTCTGCAGGAGTTACCTGTTCAGGATGACAAACCCTAACCACAGCAGGTGGCCCAGAAACACCAGGACTGTGAATGATTGCCACTTATTCATTTTTCATTCTGATTTTCAAGACATGTCCAACCAGAGAGACCCAAACACTGTGTAACCAAATGCCAAATATATCCCACAGTTTGCCTCCAGCTTCTCCTTGGCAAGAACCTACAAACAAAGCAGAGCTGACATTGCCCCCTTTTTCTCTATAGAGTTTTCTCCCTCTTCTGCCTGCCCCTGAATCTATATTCAATGCAAGTGAGGCTGGGGCTGACTCCTGTAGATACAGGAGCCTCTGCTTGTTTATATTTTGGCATTCTTTGTTTATTTTTACAGAACTAACACAGATAGAGCCTGTTAAATCAAATCAACTGGATCCAAAAATCAAAAGTATGTGTTTAAAATGTTGGAAGATTTTTTTTAAAGGTTACATGATTTTGCATACCGTATTCAAAAGGGAATTAGATATTATTTAGGATAAATGTTTTTTCAAATACATTTGAAATTAGTGAAAGAAAGTCACGCATCTTTGTGGTTTTCTCAAGATATGGATACCATGAAACAAGGATTTCATTAAAAAGAAAAATCTGATCATGTTGGTACTCAATTCAAAATCTCACATTTTTTAGAGAAATTTCTTAAAATAGTTATTTTGTCGACTTTGGTTGGTGATAGATACATGCATTTTATCCAAATTGACACAGACCATGTACAACATACTTAAATTTTCTGTTTCGTCCTAAATTTGCCTTTTCTGAAAATACCAGTTATTTTATTTTAGGACAAAAGTTTCACACCCAAGATCCTTTCTTATACAATATTATTTCTTTTCTGTTCAATCTTTCTTACCAAAAGTATATTTCTGTGTTTGTGTCTTTTTACATGTCTTTTCCTTACTTCACTTGTTAAATTCTATCTTGTTTATATTTTCTTTCTGAATCTATATTTTGAATCAACCTTTAAATAACCTCTGAATAAGACCAAATTACCTATAACAGTCATAATGCCAACTCGTAGAAAAAACAAGGAAATTAAAGTAACTACGAATTGTTATCGGTCACCAATTTTTATTAGCACAACTAAATATATTTAGTTTTCTATACCATATAAAATAAGATGTTATAATAACTTAATTCATTTTAACAATTAAGATTTTAGTATTTTATGAATACCTTATAAATGACTGAGACATTTTATACTTGTCCTGTCTAACTTAACATCATTTTAAGATTTTAAGTTCCTAAAAAGAATTTTGAAACTACAACATAGGTACCATACCAAATGTCTTTCCTGATTCTTCAAGGTCTTATTCAGCCATATGGAATCAAAAATGGCTACAGAGAGCAAGGCCTCTCCATTTCTTTAATTCATATACCAGGTGCAGAATTCAATTAGAAAGCAGAATGCCTGCAGGATCTAATTGATCAGAGAATAGCCATGAGAGAAAGCTGGCATATGAAGACAGGGCTTAAGACTGTGGCTTGTGGCTGCCAGTGTAGGAACTAAGGACATGTCCCCAGGCCTCACTGTGGCCACCTATCCAAACCCCAGAATCCAAAGTCTCAAAACATAAAATACAAGTTCACAGTCAAATCCAGACAAACTTAAAAATATTACAGACACAGCAGTTTTATTACCTTAAACATGTAAACTTTAATAACTTTTTTTTGAATTTCAGGTTATTGTACAATCAGGTCATAGTGTTTGAATTTGTTAGGTAGAGAACCTCTTGTAGTTGTGTCCTGAACCCAAAACATAGGCCATACACCCCTACCTTATGCCCTTTCAGTGGAAACACACCAACCCCTCCTTCTCTCCCTCCCTCATTCTCCCTCGCCCCCAACTTGAATAGAATTAAGTTTTTCTCCTATATGGGCATGTGTTAGATCATCTACTGGCTTCATACTAAAATTGAGTACACGGCATTCTTGCTTCTCCATTCTCGTAACACTTCATTAAGAAGAATGTGTTTCCATTCCATCCTGGTTAATAGAAAAGATGTAAAGTAATCATCTTTTCTTACAGCTGAATAGTATTCCATGGCATACATATAACACAACTTGTCAATCCATTTCTGAGTTAATGGGCATTTAGGTTGTTTCCACAACTTTGCAACTGTAAATTGAGCTTCAATAAACATTCTAGTGAAAATGTCTTTATGATAAATTGATTTTTTTTCCTTATGAGTACATGCCCAGTAATGGGATTACAGGGTCACATGGGAGTTCTAATTTGAGTTCTTTGAGGATTCACAATACTTCTTCCCAAAGAGGCTATATTAGATTGCACTTACACCAACATTGTAAAAGTGTTCCCTCTCTTTCCACACCTGGGCAGTATCTGCATCTCTGAGGCTTTGTGATGTGGGCTGTTCTCACTGGGGTTAAGTGATAGTTCAGAGTGGTTTTGATTTGCATTTCTCTAATGATCAGGGACAGTGAGCATTTTTTCATGTTTGTTAGCCATTCAACTGTCTTCCTCAGAGAAGGTTCTGTTCATGTCCCTTACCCAGCGATAGATGGGATTGTTTGCTCTGTTTTTTTGGTGTTGTTGATTAATTTGAATTCTCTAACTTCTCATTCTGAAGATTGTCTGTTTCCTTTAATTTTTGTGTCCTTAGCTGGGCAAAATCTTCATTGTTTAAATAAGTTCCATTTGTTTACTTTTGTTGTTGTGATAGCCATTGAAGTCTTCGTCATAAAATCTTACCCCAGGCCAGTATTCTCAAAAGTTATTCCTACACTTTCTTCTAGGGTTTTTATCATTTAAATTTTTTATCCATCTTGAGCCAATTTTTGTAAGCGGTGAAAGGTAAGGGTCCAGTTTCCATCTTTTATTCATTGTTATCCAGTTCTCCCAGTATCATTTATTGAATAGTACTCTTTTCCCCAATATATGCTTTGGTTTATCAAAAATCAGATGGCTATAAGAGATGGGTTTCATCTCTTGCTTTCTATTTGGTTCCATATGTCTATGTCTCTATTTTTGTACGAATACTATGTTGTTTTGCACACTGTGGACTTGTAATATAACCTAAAGTCTGGTAGAGTGATGCCTCTGGCATTGTTTTTATTACTAAAAATTGCTTTGGCTATACTTTTGTTTTTAAATAATATATTTTAAAATTAGTTTTATTCATCAAAGATTACCAGAGTATGATATCTCTTCCCAAAAGTGGGGTAAGGCTATTGGGAAGTGCTAAAAGCAATGAGCAAAGACTTAATTTCCCAGGGAGTAGAAGACCTTCAGATTACATAGGGAATTTCGTATTTTAGCTGCAACTCCAATGGTGTAGATGGGAAGTGAAGCAGAGGTCCCAAAATCTCAGGAAGAGAAGAATAAGTTATACTGATGTCAATTAGAAAATCACCTTGCTTACCTGTGTTAAAGAGTTACCTGAAGGTTGGCCATCTTGATACTGCAAAGTGGGTCTAGTTCTGAAGGCAGAGTCTATCAGACAGACTGAAGCAGTCCCAGAATGTCCATGGGCACAGAGGACTCTGGCTATCTTCTATCTCAAAGAGAGGACACTCCTGGGGCAGCGCCTGTGGCTCAGTTGGTAAGGCGCCGGCCCAATTTACAGAGGGTGGCGGGTTCAAACTGCAACCAAAAAATAGCCGGGCGTTGTGGCGGGTGCCTGTAGTCTCAGCTACTCGGGAGGCTGAGGCAAGAGAATCGCTTAAGCCCAGGAGTTGGAGGTTGCTGTGAGCTGTGTGAGGCCACAGCACTCTACCGAGGGCCATAAAGTGAGACTCTGTCTCTACAAAAAAAAAAAAAAGAGAGAGGAGACTCCTGCTTGCAGTGCCCTTTCTTTTTTCACAGAGGACCTGGTCTCAGTGGTGCCCACTTCCTGGGTCAATCTTTATTCCAGTGACCTAATTGGTTACAGTTGAAGTGGGATCCAGTTCCTGGTGAAGAGTGTGGTCCTGGTGCCTTCTTGGCTGATCCCCGCAGGTAATTCTATATCTGAGAAGCCCCTCCTAGATTAGAAGCCAACAGTTGGGAAACTTTCTGATCTCAGACAACTGTCAGCCCTGTTTTCTCTTCTCTTTCTTTTCATCTCAGTGAATAAAATCCTTGAAGGCCAGGTCTACCAGTTCTGGGTATGGAGTTTGAGGTCTCCTTTCAAGTTTTTGGAGTTTATGCTGAACATTAGGGGCTGAATGGCAGATGAAGTGGATTGCTAAGATGAATTTTCCCAACCTGGTGTCAGGATCTAAGTTTATAAAGAGGCAAATGACCTCAAATAATTATGAAAGAAAATGGGCTAGTTTTTCATCCTGGCCCTGAGTAACTTATAATGCCTACAACCTTCTGCAGAGGAACCTGGTGTACAGGTGGGAGAGAATGAGAATGGCTGGCTAGAACAAATATAGCTGGGAGAGAATGGTAGAGAAGAAGAGGAAGAAGAAGGGGGTGAAATGGAGGGAGGCGAAGATGGTGGGGCTCAAGGGTTTGACTACGGTACCCAAGGAGGGAGGTGCTATGGAGTTGAAACAGCCAGCTGAAAGGAAGCATCATCTGGATTAGAGGAGGATGGTGAGTGAGACGTACAGGCAAGAAGCAACATGCAGCCAGTGGAGCAAGGATAAGGAAGTCGAGCAACTTAGAAGACAGTCTGATCATAGGGAACCTCAGAACACGAGCTGGCATTAAAGGTCTGCTTGCAGAATGGTATTATGGTTAAGAAATCCATTCTCAAGCCAAACCTCCTGGTCATCAAATTTATACTGTGGCCGGCCAGGCTGTATTTCAATAGAAGACTAAAATTTTGGGCTGGGGTATCAGTAAGTCCTAAAGTTTTCAAATTCTTAGGGAGACATCCCAATGGGGTGTCTTTCAGTAAAATTGATTTAACATTGCCCATGACAAAAGAAAAAAAAGGACTTTTTCAAGCATAGTAGGATGTTGAAGGATGAGAGTTCAAGAAGAGCATCTCTAACTCAGATGACTGACAGAGATCCAATTAGGCTTTCAGCATCCCTGAGTTCTGAGTCATACTGAAATGTGGCGATCTGGCCAGAAAGTAAGGTTCACAGGCCACAAGCTCTTACCCAGACTTAAACTCAGAGATTTTCTCCCAAATCCAGGCATCCCTAATATTGGGTGAAGACCAAGAGAGTTGGTTGGGAAGCTCCTTTCAAGGCACCTCTTAAGAGTGATAGACGCAGGACTTGGCTTTTCCATCCCATGACAAATATAAGCTACTACACTTAGCCTAGAGAGTATGACCATTCCCAGAGCCCAAGTGACTCACCAAATTCTGAATGGTGTTGAAGGCACCAAGGAGGATGTTCTGGAAGCTGCACAGCCAAAGGAGCTATCTTGAGACATAGGTGAAAATGTGGACTCTCCATATGGGTCACCAAAATGTTAGGAGTGCTTGTAACATAGGTTGAGAAAGAATTCTTGACTCAAAGATTAAAATAGATTTGAAACAAGTTTATAATAATTGCTTTCCAAGGGAAGAAAGAACATGACATGAAAGGAAGAAAGACATTGGCTAGACATGAGGCTTGGGCTTTTTGTTGTTGTTGTTGTTGTTTTTCAGTTTTTGGCCGGGGCTGGGTTTGAACCCACCACCTCCACCTCCGGCATATGGAGCCAGTGCCGTAATCCTTTGAGCCACAGGCATCACCCAGTGGCTTGGGCTTTTTACTGGCATTAGAAAAAGCAGAACAGTTGCAGTTGCAAAATGATAACAAAAGGTGGTTGTTCAGCATAGAGGTTTTCTATCAGGCTGGTTTTATTTGACTTTTCACAAGGTGGTTTCGCAGATGCTGAGGAGCTAGCTGTCCTTTTCTGGTGTCTTCAGTATTCTCAACAATTCTGCAAAACAGGTTCTTAAAAAAAAAAAGAGTTAAGCCATAGGTGGTCAAGCAAGAATTAAGCAATGATGGCCAGCACACCAGTATGTGCAGTGACGTTTTTATGTTGGACTATTTACTACTATGTCTTCCTTTCAATTACAATGAAGTCATATATTTCAATAACATGTAAAACATGTTGATATGTTAATTTGATAATAGAAAAAAGAAGAAATATCAAAATGGAACTAAAAAAATTCTCATGAAATCATTAAGAAATTAAAATATAATAACAAAATTATTTAATGGTTAAAGGATAGTCCTAAAATGAAATACTAAAATATTCAGGTTATTTAATTGCTATAGCTTGAGAATTTTATCCCTCCAAAATTCATGTATTGAAATCCTAACACTCATGGTGACAGCAATAGGAATCAGACCCTTTGGTGTCCTTATAAAAGAGAATCTCTGCCACCTTCACCATGTGAAAACAAAAAACAAAGAAAGTACCATATATGAAACAAATCTCCCCTGACAATGAATTGAAGGGTGCGGGTGGGAAGACTTGAGGGAGGAGTCGTATCTTGATGTGCTTGCATTGCTAGTAATAACGATAAGTTTGAAACTAATACTCAATTATTAATTGTTAGTAGATTAGAACTATTATTAGGAATAAGAGTCTAGACAAAGAGAGACAGTTATGAGGGTTTCTATTCGGGCTGATTTTCCAAACTCTGAGCCCAAAATGCAAGATCCAGTCACTTTAATATTTCTGCATCCTGACGTTTGCATATCCCCCCTCCCCTCACATCTGTGGCGCAGCAGCTGGCTGGAGGCCTTGAAGCTGCTTTCTGCCAGGACAAGGCTGTGTGCTCTGAGGGAGTGGTTTTAGGGAGTTAAGAGTGTGAAGTCCTTAAACTTTGTCCAACTCAGGAAGACCTGCTCCGGACCAGATAAGAAGGAGAAAGATCTCTTTTCTTCTGTCACTTGATTGGGCCAGAGAAGTCTATCTCTTTGGAGACAAGGCTGTCAGCGTATTAAAACATCACATCTGAGGTGTGTGACTGTGGGTCAGCTAGGATTTGATCCTTGAGTTGGCCTCTGACTGGCTGCCTTATCAAGACTTTGTTTACATTAAGGCCATAATACTTTGAAGCAGTAACAAGTAACTCCATGCAATTAACGTACTCAGCTGTAGAGTTAGTCTACTTAGTAGGAAGGAAGCACAGCAAGAACCTCAGGGGGATTGTTTGCCTTGTTTCATGAGATTTATGACTATTCTACTGATGTAGGAAATAAATGCAGAGCTTGCCTGATACTCGGGGCAGCATACTGCAAGCCTCGCGAACAAGTGTGTGCCGCCTCTGAGCCCTGCTGCTCTTAAAACTATCTCTTTGTCTGTTTCTATTATTTCTCTACATTAATATTCTATAACTCCTACTAATAATTCTCTGGCCTCCTCACACCACCAGGCCACAAGGAAGTAAACCCACCGCGGGTTGTGGCTGGTCTTCGACCATGAATCTACTACCACTTTAATCTTGGACTCCCTGTCTTTCAGAACTGTGAAAAATAAATTTCTGTTGTTTGTGTTATCCAATCTATGGTATTTTGTTACAGCAGCTCAAAGAGACTTAGATGCCAATGATTTTGATCTTTGCCAGAGACAAATATTTTGGACTTAGAGACATTTCTTTTAGTTTTCTTTTCTTGGCATTAGTTGAGTTGTTACAATCGTGTCCAAAATGATCTTGAAATTGGATGTCTTTGTACCTGGTCTCTTTATTTCCTTGTAAATAATGAAGATACTATCTGATTTTCTTCTTTTTGATTTTTCCATCACCATTAATGTTGTGCTAGTTAATTCAGATTTCAGATCAGTTTGTGATCTCATTTTGGAATATTTGGCAACAACGTATTTACAAAGTTATTGATAGCAAATTTAGAGACACCCTCCGAAAAGTCACAGAACATTTTTTTTGTAGTTAAGTGACATTTTATTGGGTTGCATATGACCAACTTAACTTTTAGATTTTCTAGCACAATTAATAAACCTCATAGAATCATTTCTAAAATTGCCAATTTAAAGACTAAGATTGCTTTTAAAATGAGTTATTTCTTAAAATATCACTCATAGAATTTTTCAAAACTATAGAGCACATATATTATTTTGATATATGTTATTTGCAAAAATGATTCATTGTTAGGAGCAATCAAGGCTAGAATTTATACTACATGGTAAAGGAAAGATGGACTGATTTTATTATGTATTAGTCAATAAAAGCCTCCTTGTTTTTATGTCCCACATGGTTAGAATGATATCCCATTTTTAAAAAGAGCACAAATTCAAAAGAATAATATTTCATGATGCTTGAGATGTATACAAAACTGAAATTCCAATACATTGTCTATGATGCAATGAAAAAAGATCAGTAGTTCTAACACAGACCATAAAGCTTAAAATATTTACTACCTGATTTTTAATAGCAAAAATTTGCTGCCTTCTTGACTAACCTGTGATGGCCTCTTTCTCTTTCATGTGCTTTAATCTTGGCTCTTGGAAATATCATTCTTAACTTTCAAGTCAACATATCAGCTGTTTCCGTTCTTGCTTTTGACTTGACGTCAGTAGACGCCCACACACCAGTAAGGTTTCGATATTCTCACGGCAGAACTTTAAATCTTTTGCCTAATTTCAAAATGTCTCAATTGATTTTATTGAGGTATTAGAGAAGTTATGTAGATCCCTACTTAGATAAAAATGTCTCTCTTTTCTAAAGATAAAATACTTGGCAAATAAGAGACGTCCTCTGTTCTAAGTGAACTTCTTTTATTGCTGAGCTTTCACCCCAGAAAACACCATTATTTCCTGTGTTGCCTTCATATCAATCATCGAGTTTATTGTGTACAATATTTTCTTGCTTTTCGACCTTGGATGACACTAGATTTCCTGTGTCTTCTTCATGCTCAATCATGGGGTTTATTGTATACATTATCCAATAACAACAAAATTGCCATCATTCTATTTGGTTAGTGAACAAACTGCAATCACATCAGAAATTTACTGACAACAATCTTTGAATGATACAATCACATTTGGAAGATGAGAGTTATGCTATTTTAGCAAAAGCAGAACAAGAAAAAATGTTTCAGCAGTTTCAAAGGCAACTTGTAAAAGTAAAGCCTGCTATTTAAGTAGTTTGTTTAGATTTTTGTAAGTTAGCTTAACTATTAAAGTCTGTAAGTACTTTAAAAACACTTCTCCTCTAACTCCACTCAATCCCTGATGCTGGAGAACTGAGACTCCAAGTCAGTCTAAGCCTTGAAGACTATTGATGTCTGTCTCTGCTGCTAGTTTCAAAGGATGGCATTTAGACACAGAGATGGCAGCCTAGCTTAAAAGAAACAGAAATTAAGAAATTAAGCAAAGAAACCAATTTTAAAATACACTCTAAGTCATACAACTGTCAAACGTTCCTTTTCAAACAGCGTAACTGAATGAGACCAGTGCAATCTTTCTTCTGATTTAAGTCCTCCATACCAGAGAGTGTGAACTGTTCATTTGGCTCCAAAGAACCCCATCTACTACTATGTCTATTCAGTAGAGAAAACAGTGTATGATGTCATTATAATTTTCAGTCAAACTGTTTTAAAGAAAAGGCAAGCTTGTTCTTTCCCTTCATTTTATTGCTAAACCATGCATATAGGATGTTGACAAGTTGCCTTCTGGGCCCTAGAAAAACAACTCCCTATAAGTAAATAAAAGGCAAATTCTCTGCATATGATGCCTGCAAAGGTTATTGTGGAAATGTGTTAGCTACTATGGAGGGCTTCGAAAGTACAAGACTCTACTCTTGGAGTAAAATAAAGTCACTGTAAAATGAAGACAGATCTCAGAACTGCTAAATGCTAAAATCTGGAGGGTCAGGTGACTGGGCCTGGCCCATAAGTTTAAAGTGACCACTAGAACCTATAAACTCTTCAAAAGGGGTTTAATTGCGGTTATTTTCAAAGTTATCTTAAATGTCGTAAAAACTTTTATTGGACTAATTGTATTACTGAGGCGCCACTCGTGATAAGATCATGTGGAGAGTCTTCAGAAGCTGACATTTTTTCTGCGGATCCTGTCTGTTCACAACTCGTTCCCATTCTGTCTCAAACATACACACCCCCACACACCCATGCATGCACACACTGATTACTTCATAGAATCTACATGCATATATTTTGTGTTTGTGGATATCAATTAAAGCCTTTTGGAACTGCATTGTAATCCTATTAATAATTAGCGTTTTGCTGAGAGATGAACACGGCCTCCTTTATTTCTACCTCCATGCTCATCTTCTTGTTTTAACTCATTCACTAATAGTTGCATCATGGGACATTTAAAAAATGCTGAGAGTAAGTGAAACAGATATGATATTTTGTTTTATTTGCTTATTTCCTGATATCATGTTTTCTAGTATTTTCAAGCAGAAAATAATTAAAATGATGAACACCTTGTTATAAGCTGAAGTGTGTGTCCTGGCTAAAAATTTATGTGGAAGCTTTAATCTGCAATGTGACTGTAATTGGAAACATGACCTTTAAGAAGGTTATTAAGATTAAATGAGGTCCTAAGCGTGGGACCTAATCCAATAGGGCTGGAGTCCCTTCAAGAAGAGAAAGTGACACCAGGGAGGGCAAAAATAAGAGGGCGCTTAAAAGCAGCAAGAAGGCGGCCAGAAAAAGGGGCCTTACTGTAAACTGCCTCTGCCAACACCTCCTGTTGATTTTCCAGCTTCCAGAATTGTGAGATAATTATTTCCTAGTGTTTAGCCACCTAGTCACTGACATTTTTTAGTGGACGAATGCACCTTTAACATGTATCTGACTTTCAAAATGTTGTTTCCAAAAAACCTTTTCCTTATTACATCGCAATGTTAAGTTGCACTTTTTAAATCAACAAGTTCTTCAAACATCCACTTGTGTTGAGTTCTGTTATTTAACTCTATTACTCCCAATCTTCCAATAAACTTCAGTTTAGATCTCTATACACAATGATTTACATACAAGCTGCCGCTTTCTTTAACTTTAGTCCAAAATCAGAGCATTTATTTATTTATTTATTTATTTTTTGAGACAGAGTCTCACTTTATCGCCCTCGGTAGAGTCACAGCTCACAGCAACCTCCAACTCCTGGGCTTAGATGATTCTCTTGCCTCAGCCTCCCGAGTAGCTGGGTCTACCGGTGCCTGCCACAATACCCAGCTATTTTTTGTTGCAGTTTGGCCAGGGGTGGGTTCAAACCCCCCACCTTCAGTATATGGGGCCAGCACCCTACCCACTGAGCCATAGGTGCTGCCCCATAATCAGAGCATTTAATTTTGAGAATATTTGGATGAAAATGTAATTTATAATAATTACAAAATTGAATATGGGTAATTCATTAGATAAACTACATTATTTAAAAGAAACATAAAGAAATCATTAATAGATTAAGGCATACATATACTTCATTGCTTAATAAAATAGCTTATTATTTTATGGATGTTAGTTTTCTCCATAATGAGATTTTGGAACATAATGATTCTAAAATTTATTGAAATAGTATAAGTCAACATATTTTTTTGAAAAATAACAATAATGAAAGTATCTCATTACTGTAAGAAAAACCATATTATACACCTGTAGTAATTAAAAATATATGTTAAATCAAATTTAAGAATACATACCAGTGGCACTCTGTCAACATTAAAGAAAAAAATAAATCTATTAGAGACCAATGATTTAACAGTAAGTGAAAAATCTTACAAGTTTTTAAGGATGAGATGCTGGGTAAGAAAAGTAAGATAAAACTTCAAAAGATAAAAATGCTACAACTGAATCTGTATCATAAGGGTAGCAATTCAGTGGAGAAAGGGTAGTCTTTTTAGTAAATGGTATTAGAATAATCAAACATCTATATTTTCAAAACTAAGCTTTGATCTATGCCTCAGATCATGTACAAAAATTAACTCAAAATGGATCATAGACATAAATGTAGAATCTAAAACTAAAATAGTTTTTATAAAAAGTAGTAGGAAAAAACATTCGGGACTTTCGGTTAAGCAAATATTTATTAAATCTAACAGCAAAAGCTAAATTGATAGAAGAAAAAGTGGATAATTTAAACATTATCAAAATTAAAAATTTCAGTTTTTAAAAGTACTTTTAAGAATATGAAAATGCAGACCACAGCTTGTTATAAAAATATTAATCCAATATCTGATAAACAATTAGAAAATAAAGCACTTTAAATAATGGGCAAAAGATCTGAATGAATAGCTATTTCACCAAGAAGTTAGGTGATGCAAAGAAACACACAATAAGACTCTCCACGTTATTAGCCACTAGGGAAATTCAAATTGAAACAACAATGAGATACCACTGCACATTATTACAATGGCCAAAATTATAAAGACTGACAGTAACTAATGTGGACAATGATGTAGAGGAGCTACGTCTTTCATACGCTGCAGGTGAGAATGAAAAAGGAATGGCACATTCACTTTGGAGAACAGTTCAGTGTTTTCCTAAAATGTAATGCGTATGCCCATCTGCTCCGGTCATCTCACTCCTAGGGATTCATCCAAGAGAAATAAAAGCTTCTTTTTATATAAAGATTTGTACACGAGTGTTCATAGTAGTTTTGTTTATAATAACCCCAAACCGAATACAATCCAAATGCCCATCAAAAGATGGATGGATGGGCAGACTGCCACATAGCTATAAAATGTTGTGTATCTATACTTATTTGTGAAATAAACATCACTTCATTTTATATATGAATAAATATCAAACTGACCATATTGAGTGAAAATAGCCAGACAAAAAATAAAGTTTGGCACATTTCTCTCTCCAAGGGAATACAAGTGCCCCCCTCCTTGAAGAACATACCTTACTCTATTTTGAGGAATAGCTATCTTATTTCTGATATTACCTTTCCTGAGGATTCAGTAGCTTCCTTTAATTTCAGTAAACCCACAAAGGATTAGGTGAGACTCTTGTCACTCTAACTTCGTGGCTTTTCTAAAGGAAAGCACAGTGATGTGTTCCTCCTTCATATAGAAGGAGTAAAATTACAGATTAAGATTTTATTTCTAAGTAATGTCTTGGCTATTTGAGTTTTTTTCTGGTTCCACATAAAACAAAGTACTATTTCTTCCATTTCATTGTAGGGAAGGGGCTTGAACAGAAGCTTCTCTGAAGAAGATAGACTCATGGCCTACAGATACACTAAAAAATGCTCCTCATCTTTAATCATCAGAGAAATGCTAATCAAAACCACTTTGAGATGTCATCTAATTCCAGTAAGAGTGGCTCACATCACAAAATCCCAAAACTACAGGTGTTGGCATGAAAGTGGAAAGAAGGGAACACTTCTGCAGTGCTTATGGGAGTGCAAGCTAATACATCCCTTTTGGAAAGAAATATGAAGAATACTTAGGGATCTAAAGGTAGACCTGCCATTCTATCCTGTAATTCCTCTACTTCTAAAAGACCAAAAATCACTTTATAACAAAGATATTTGCACCAGATTGTTCATTGCAGCTCAATTCATAATAGCCAAATCATGGAAGAAGCCCAAGTGCCCATTAACTCATGAATGGATTAATAAATTGTGGTATATGTATACCATGGAATATTATGCAGCCTTAAAAAAGAGGGAAACTTTACATGTTTATATGGATGGAGCTGGAACATAACTTTACTTTACATAGTAAAGTATCTCAAGAATGGAGGAAAAAGTATCCAATGTACTCAGTACTATTATGAAAACAATTTACAATCACTCACACTTTCATATGTAGAATAGATCACAACTATGGCTCAGGATGAAGGGGGGGATAGAAGGGGAGGTCAGATGGAGGGAGGGTGAATGGTGGGATCACACCTATGGTGCATATTGCAAGAGTACATGTTGAATCTATTAAACACGGAGCATAAATGTCTTGATACAATAATTAAGTAAATGAGGTGAGTGATATATTAACCAGTGCAATGTAAGTATTCCAAATTGTATATGAAATCAGCACATTGTACCCCCTAAATACATTAATGTATAGATGATCTACCTCTAATGATGATACACGAAGTAGACAATAAAAGTTTTCATGAGCTTTCCTGTGGTTGATTAACAATTATCTAGAATTCATGGCTCATGGACCTTGTAAAGTTAGTGACAAAATAGTTAGCTGCTGCTAATACTTTACCCAAGCAGAAAGGGTACGCCTTACCTTCTGAAGGGAGAGTTAGGCTAAAACAGTAATAATCTGGTCTGAACCACCTTATTGTGTTAGTAGCCCTGACTCAGGATCATAAACAAAAAGAAGGATCCAGCATAATCTAGGATACCTAAAATTGGAGGCTACTGAAGACAGGCTTTAATGCGGAGAAGGCCTCTTTCCTGTTGTGTCTCATGGGTGAGAGCAGTATTAATAGGCTCACGTAAGGGATAATCTATTTTAGAAAATAAAAATCATTATGAGTACAGAAAATAGGAAATCATAAAAAATAAACCAAAAAACAACCAACCAAAAATCCCTTCTCGTTGTTTTTAATTTGGGGTCCAGTGGAATTGAATAACCTTTCCTCTGACTGAGGGCAGAATACATTTATCTGCTGAGATCACAATTCAGATGTTACTTTTACTCTTTACAGATTTGCATGTTTACTGTAGATGCTTCATGTCTATTTTCAGTTAATCTTCTTGAGAGATGTATGAAGTTCTTCTGCAGACTGCTTCCAGGGAGGACAATACTAAATCATCTACCTACTACTCCAGGGTGAATCCTCAAGCAAAATTTAAATCTGTGATTATTATGTAGATATTGAGAGAAATACAAGGGAGTTCATAAATACCTGAGATATAACCAACCAGAGATATTGCTGATGGCCCCACCAAAAAGCCAATACATGCTGACTACCCTTACCTACTAATATCTAAAGAAGATTGCAAATAAATCTGCCATCTTAGAGTGTTTACTCAGTAGTTAGGAGCTCCTGAGAATCTAGGGATCAGAGTTCTATTGATTGCCTTAAGGCCTTGTACAGATAAGTAGCTTTTAACATCAGGTTGCTTAACTGGAAAGATGGGAGTACTGCAAGGGCTGAGACCCTGCACTGCAATTCCTTGTTCCAATAATGGCTCAGTTATGGGTCTCCTTTCCACCCAGGGTGGCTTTAGGTCTCAAAGTGCAATGAAGCATATTTCAGGCAAAGGGTCATATAGAAGATTTTTAATTTTCATAAAGTCAGCACCATGAATTCTGCTAAGGTCAATAAAATCTTTGCCCCACAGAATAGAAGGTAACTGATCTAATATTTGGTTCTTGGAGGCCATGGGGTGCACAGAGGCTGGAGTATACATGATTGTTATAATTTGGTTTTATGCAGCCTGTTCTTTGGGGTTCTCTAGACATCTACCAGATCAAGAGAATTTAGTTTGACAGTTTTGACCTAGCAAATTAGTCTGTAGCAGAATTACAAAATATAATGCTATGTTTTTCTTCAATGATCTGCTTGAAAATCAGTTAAACTTGTGAGACTTTGAGGATCACAGGTTTAATGATTATGCCACTGCCTGTATTCTATTTATATATTAAGGAATATGTTGGCATAATTGACAAAATTTAAGCAGAAAGGGAAACCACTGTGTCTGTTAGAAATATGCTGGCCTGTGCTTAATAATATATATTAACTTTATAATTGTCTAGAAAAAAGAGTAAATGGGTTTAGATTCCTGTAGATGGTGCATTGTTGAATCTGAGAATTTGCTCATTAGATTCCTTTTTTAGTGTCTGAAGACTGGTAACATTTTTCATGTAGATATTTTCCATTCATATTCTTCTTACTAATCTGAATGCGTCTAGTAGGTCATTAACAAACTGTGCCAGCATTTTCCCTAAATGTTTCTGCAATCCTTTCTGGTATAGAAGCATTGGCCTCAATTTTGAATTTTGGGTAAATTTATTCTCGTAAAAAAGACTGCTAGGATGCCCGGGGAAGCTTTACTACTTCTTTAGTGTTCTACAAAATTCTTTCTGATTTGTGATGTCATCATAATCTTAATTGGATTTCATTCTGCTCTTTGGACATATCTTTGGCCTTCTGATGAGAAAACTAGTATATTATAAATTGGTAATAGTCTAGTAGAGGCTCAGCACCTGTAGCTCAAGTGGCTAAGGCGCCAGCCACATGCACCAGAACTGGCGGGTTCGAATCCAGCCCGGGCCTGCCAAAAAACAATGACAATTAAAACCAAAAAAATAGCCGGGCATTGTGGCAGGCGCCTGTAGTCCCAGCTACTTGGGAGGCTGAGGCAAGAGAATCGCTTAAGCCCAGGAGTTGGAGGTTGCTGTGAGCTGTGATGTCACAGCACTCTACCCAGGACGACAGCTTGAGGCTTTGTCTCAAAAATAAATGTCTAGCAGAATTGGACTGTAGCAGTGTAAAATATTCCAACCCCAGGAAATTTTGCTGCTCCTCAGTAGGTTTGAAGAATCATTTATAAATGACCTTAACTGTCCCTGAAGGGAGGAGATAGGTCCTTGATGGGGATTGTGGGATAGTTTCCCTCTTACTATGATTAAGCTTAACAATAAGGAAGAGTACAGGGCTACTAAAGAAATACGCATGGATGCTAAACAAATTCAGCAGTCAAATCTCATTTTTATTTGCTTGCTTTGGAAGAATAAAGAAATGCCATTCTATTCTGTTGAAAGAATAACATTTCAAAATCAACAGTGACACCTTGCTCTGACAGGGTAGTCATAATGAAGTCGTCATTCTGTTATAATTCTTGGATGTCCATTTGGGTAATCTTTATAGAAATCCATATGGTAGGAGTGTCCCAGTCATCGGTGATTTCTTACATGAGAACTTAAAGGGAGGAATTAGAGATTTATATTTCATGTACTAATCAGATTCTAAATTATTAGTTTCTCTTTTTCTTTTATTCCTTGAGAATTTAGGACAAAGTATATTCTGTGTAGACCATAGATATCCTACCACAATAAAATGCTGAGAAAGTATATTGAGACAGCAAGATGGTGAAATAAATAAATAAGAAAAGATAAATGTAAACAGTATTTCATAGTTGGCCCATATATGTAGATTAGGAAATATGATTCATATGTCAAAATATAAGATAATAGATAAATGCATTTTATTAAAATATTATTTTATATAGCTCTTTTAATTTTATGTGTTGTGAATTTTCTTAGTATTTTTTTGAAAAAATAAAGACTACGTTTATATTTAATTAAATATTTTACATACGAAAATATAATTCCACTTTTTAAAAACACACATATAAATGAGACTGTGATAGATGTTATTTAAAGTTCTGGTTCGGTTTATCTAATCTAGTGTGTGTTAGAAGATAAAGGTGGTAATCATTTCTGTATTATGTCTTTATATAATGTTACTCAGTTTAAATAGAGGCGGAGTTACACAGCTCTCCATCTTCATTGGCTCAGCCCCAGTGGATTGATCCAATCATGAATTAAAAGTATTTTTAATTATAAAAGAACAGTATAATAAACATAATACAAATACAAATACATCACAACAATTATTTATATAGTACTTATATTGTGTTACTTATTATAGCTATCTAGAGATGACTTAAATTATACTGGAGGATGTGTATAGCTTATTTGCAAATACTACTTCATTTTATATAAGAGACTTGAACCTCCATGGATTTTGGTGCCCAAGGGTATCCTGGAACCAATCCCCTGCAGATATGAGTGTTGATTGTACTGATACATTTAAAGCACAAGTGTGTCATCGGAAATAATGTATATATTGAATCAATGATAATTTAGCCTGATTAACACCACTTGATGAGAAAGTGGATTTATTTGTTAAAATCATCTCTTTTTTTTTCCAGTAAAATAAATGGCAGAGTAAATATTTATTAGTATCATAGGATTAAATGAGTCAGTCATAGATAAACAGTCAATTTCCGAGAAAACATACTGAGAAATCAGAGATTGGTGAGTATGTATAATCTTGTTCTACTGGGCATGGCCTGGAGGCAGGGTACGGGTTGTACACACAGTACACAAAGAAAATCTAGTTAAGCCTTGGTCCTGGGGAAGCTGTCCCTATACACACCTCATTTATTAATATTATTCTCAGAGGATGACCTGATCACTAATATCTCCTACCTAACTAAATAAAAAATTCTGACATGTGGCTCTCCAGCATGTCCAACTTCAGTGCCAAGAAGAAAGAAATTAAACCATACAGTCATCCCCAGTATGTAATTCTCTACATTGAAAGTCGGTGTGGGGCGGGCGGCGCCTGTGGCTCAGTCGGTAAGGTGCTGCCCCATATACCGAGGGTGGCAGGTTCAAACCCGGCCCCTGCTGAACTGAAACCAAAAAATAGCTGGGTGTTATGGCAGGCGCCTGTAGTCCCAGCTACTCGGGAGGCTGAGGCAGGAGAATCGCTTAAGCCCAGGAGTTGGAGGTTGCTGTGAGCTGTGTGAGGCCACGGCACTCTACCCAGGGCCATAAAGTGAGACTCTGTCTCTACAAAAAAAAAAAAAAAAAGAAAGTCGGTGTGGGGAACTGTGTGAAGGTCCCAGGGAGGATGTATTGATGCCTTTATCTAAATTCACATCATCTTTTATTTATAAACAGTTGGATTAGATAGGATTTAAGTAAACTTTAGATTAATAAATTATTGTAGAAGTCATGCTGTTAAAGCAGAGGTTCACAAACTGTGACATGTGGGCCAGTTCAACCTGTTGCCTGTTTTTGTAGAGCTTTTAAGCTAAGAGATACTTTTTTATATTTTTAAATAGTTGAAAAAAATCAAAACGATAATATTTTATAACAGGTGAAATTAATACAAAATTCCACTTTCAGTGTCCATAAATAAAGTTTTATTAGAACATAGCCATGCTCATTTGTTTTCATATTGTCCGTGGCTTTTTTTCTACTATAATAGCAGAGCTAAGTAGGTGTGACAGAGATTAAATGAATCAAAAAGCCTAAAATATTTATTCTAAAGCTGTTGGCAGAAATCCTGGACAACCACTGTTTTAAAGGAACTCAAGATCCAATGCATTTTTAAAATTGGACATATTTATAGCATTTTGAAATATAGTACGTACACTAAAAAAAGGGAAATATGTACACTACAGTACAAATGGAGAACCCAAGAGGTGCACTTGCCAGATATTTGTGGTGCTGGAATAGCGTATGTTATTTGGAATCAAGTTAGTGTCGACCACCATCCAGCTGGGCATTGTTGCAAATAGATTATCAATTCTGTCCTTCGGTAATTTATAAGGGAAATGCTGCTTTTAATCAGATGAGTGGCTCCTACATAACTATTTAGCAAAATTAAGAAAAGAAGTATAGATGACCATTTCAAAATACAATTTTAAATTAATTTGGTATAACCCTTTTTTTCTGAGACTCCATTATTCCTAACTACGATGTTAAAATGACTTTCCTTTTTATGAAGACTCTGACAGTCTATAGGTTTTGTGCTTTTAACTTTGAGTTTTCAAAAGGCAAAATGAAAACATGGCCATCTATCTATGAACATATATACACAGAAATATATTTACATGTAAATATACAGCTATGAGTAGACGTGTGTACCTATACATACATGCACATGTGTTTACATATCAATATTTTTGAAACTTTATTTTATTTTATTTGAGTCAGAGTGTCACTCTGTCACTCAGACTTGAGTGCAGTGGCCCAATCATACCTCACCATCACCTCCAACTCCTAGGCTCAAGCAACATTTTTGCCTCTGCCTCCCTAGTAGCTGAAACTACAGGCATTTGCTGTCACGCCTGGCGTGCACGTCAAATATTTTCAAGTGCTCTGAACAATTTGGCTAGTGGACACAACTTTAAAATATGACTATGTTTCATTCAGATGAGTTTTCAAATAAGGACTATAGTTTACGTAATTTTTGAGAAGAAGCCTGACCCTGATTGAATCTTAGGAAAAATTTAAATGACTAATCTAATACATGGTATTTTCTATTCATTGGTACAATGGTTACTTCACTTTCATGCCTTCTAAAATATTGACGTAAGTCATATGAGAAAAATCATTTCTCCTCTATTTTTCTAAGATAACTATTGCACCAAGGTTTTGGAATTCATTGTGATTCATAGCTTCTGTGTCTACAGAAGTATTTCAAGTGCACTCTTCTCTAACACAAACACCTTGTGAATTGATTTGCCATATTACAAGTCAGAGCAAATGGCCGGCTACTCTGAGAAAATAGGGCCATTCCCATCACAACCTCTATTCTAAACTTTCTATCTTTATGGGCAATTCTAAGAACCTGACTTAGGAATTATATCTATTATTTTCTGACAGCACGTGCCCAAATGCTTAAATATCTAATGTGTATCTATTGATCTCTATTGAATTTCCTTTGTCCTCAAAAACCTTTGAGAAATTCTCTAAAATTATACATTTTCCTGAATGACAAAAAAAAAAAAAGAAAAAGAAAAAGAAAAAAATCCTTAGAGAGCTGATGTGTACAAGAGTAGTTCTCAAACATTGCATCCATTGCTCCTATATAATCCCATAAACTGGTTTACTTGATGTTCAAAATTTTATACCTTTTATAAGCCTCTCAAAGTTGATTTCAGTTCCGGCCATGACTAATGTATAAAGTGATGTGAATTATATACACCACACAGAAAAACTCAGCTCATTAAAGAGTGTAAGTTCCCCCAAAATAAAAATAACTAACTGACCTACCTAAGATGTTGTTAGTATGTAGGTGAAAAATGTTTCATACCTGATTCAAAGTATTCTTAGCACTCTTTAAATAATAATGAATATTTGAAAAAATTTAAGAGAATAACAAGGATGAAAAATTACCTTATATTTTAAAATAAATGGATAAGAGAAATTTTGTGTACCTCTAGATTTCTTAGCTTCTCATGGATGCAAGACAAATTTTAAATTAAATTATTAAAAGAGTTTGTTAAATGACTTAGGCATAGAAGAATTCTTTTCTGATGTGTAATATTATTTTAATAGGTTAAATTTATGTGAGACAATATTCTTTCTCTTTCTTGATGACATTACTTGCTTAGTAAGGCATTGCTGGAAGAAATACGATTACAAGGTAAACAATGTGAAGCTGACTTCAAATTGTGGGCTATTCAATATGATTGATTAGTCTGACACGGCTGTCAACAAAAATCTCTTCACTTGGATGTAAAATTTAAGCAACCATTGTTGCAATCAAAAATATGGTTTAAAATAAGAGCAATATAAACAATAGAAATTAAGAGAAAACAAGCTCTCCATGGTCTGAAGGTATCATCAAGACTGGTCGTAATTCATTACTCATTTTATATTTTGAAAGGACCCAGACAATACATGGTGCTTCATTTTCAGAGTAAAAGGTATCACGTAGCAAGAGCTGCAGTCCTGTTTATAGCCTTCCTACACAATTTCACCTTGTGTTATATTCCTTCTAATTCTTGAAAATGCAAATTCAGTCTTAAGCTCTATACATGTCACAAGTGTTTTATTTTATACCAAGAAGAACTAAGCATATCCTGAAAGTGCATTGAAGGTGCTAAAGATAATGTAGGTAAAAATTAAAATAAAAAGAAGTTGTAATAACGCTTAAGTTAAGATTGCAATAAGCAAGGCCTGTTGTGTGGCTCACACCTGTAATTCCAGCACTCTGGGAGGCTGAGGCAGGCTGATTGCCTAAGGTCATGAATTGGAGACCAGCCTGAGCTAGAGCATGACCCCATCTCTAAAAATAGCCTAGCTCTGTGGTCGGGTGCCTGGGAGTCCCAGCAACTTGGGAGGCTGAAGCAAGAGAATTGCTTGAGGTTGTTGTGAGCTATGACACAATGGCACTCTATGGGGGGGCAGGCGACAAACTGTCTCTTTCTTTTTTTTTTGTGGTTTTTGGCCGGGGCTAGGTTTGAACCTGCCACCTCCTGCATATGGAACCGGTGCCCTACTCCTTGAGCCACAGGCACCGCCCAGCCAAACTGTCTCAATAAAATAATAATAATAATAATAATAATAAAAGATTGTAATAAATGATCAAAACAGGTCATAGGGCTCATGGCCAGTGCAAGAGGTCTGGTCAGATGACTCTAAGGCTCAACCGAGTCAGTTGAGGGGCCAGTAAGGTCTGAACTAAACTGTTCCTGCACAATCAGCTGCAATTTGGGAGATGGAGAGGGTGATGTCGCATCTATCCTTGCTTCATAGAAACGACAGAGCTACAGCTTTATAATTAAAAAAAAATGAAATTAGAGGAAATAAATTAAACATTTGACTCGTACATAAGACAATTTTGACTACAGAGGTCACTATTCTTAACTTCATTAACAATGTAAGTATTTTCTCACTTTCTACCCCCAGTTAGGTTTTCAAACTGGCCTCCACTGATAATCTTCTTGAGACCATTTCTGTGCATATAAGGCATAACTAAATGAAAAGCCTTAAATTCTTGGTGAATAAGGGAACCTTGTATACAATTTATTTTGTTAACTATTCTGCCTATAACCGTATCATTCTTTCTGCCTTGCTGGCACAGCTCTTACCACTTTTCCCTCACAGTAAGGGCTAATTGAAATCATATTTTCTTCAGTAATGCTTTACTAAGCCTTTGACCTCCTCTAAGGACATGTGAAGATTTGTCTTATAGAACTGCTCTAAAAATCTGAAGGCACTCTCTCTGATTCCTCCCAGTTGCTTTAATATGCATGCACTTGTTTTGTTAGAGCTAAGGTCTGTATTCATGTTCTGCCTACCTAATTTCTCCTGCTAATTTGTTTCCATCACAGTACTCACAGGGACGCTTCCTCTGGTTATCCATTAATCAGAGTTTGGTTCTTTCCCTTCTGTGTTTCCTGATTCATAAAGCTTGTTCGAGTTTTCTAAAATATTTCGTTTATCTATTTTTATAATAGACTGAACCATTTTAGAGTAAATGTTTTCATTTTTTACAATAATATAACACCAGAAAGAGCATAGCTAATTAGGGAATAGCTATAAAATGAGTAAAATAATAAGCGAAAACAACACACATTCATAACACATAAACAGGAAATTGCCCTAAGCCATACTTAGAGCAACATGACCCTGAAGGTCCATAGCTTTATTATTCCTCCTCTAGATGTCAGTGTCATCTGAGATAAATCTGATTCTGAAGGGTATGTCAGATGCGGAATGATAAATAATAAAGCACATCTCTGAACTCTCGCAGGCAGAGGGTATGTTTAATGATGCTGTGTCAGAAGGAGACATCATCTACATAACAGAGGAATCCATTTCCAGCTCAAATGTAAACAAGAAAGTTAATATTATCAAAAGGAGCAAATTATGGTAGTATTTTTTTGCTGCAAAATCATGTGGCCGAATGCAAAATACAAAATCGGGATGCGGAATTACAAGTCGGAGGACACAGAGTCCTTCAGTTGGAAAGAAGCGAGAACAGAAAGCTTCAGGGCAACACCACGAGGCTGAACAAAGACTGATTACTGCAAGTAAACCTGAAAAGTGTAATGAAAAATATTCAGAAAATTCTCATTTAAAATTGAGCCAAAGATGGAAATGGTTGAGGGTACCCCAAAGGAAAGAAATATGGCAGGAATTCAAGCAATCTAAATCAATGGCTCAGCAGGCGGGATTGTTTTGTGGAGTAGTAAAAAATAATTATAAAATTCATCTAAGATGGAAAAAACGTGAAAATAATATGATAATTTTTGAAAAAACACTAACATAATTTGTCTGCACAACTATGCATTATATGTTATTTTAAACTAGCAATATTGACACATAAAATGAAAGATGAATTAAACAAGATTATCAATACTCGTAAAATTTTGATACATTAAAAGAGTGGAATTTTAAGTCAGTAACCCAGGTTCTAATCAAGTCATGGCAGCGTCAACCTGTTTTGTTTACCTTATTTCTCGAAACAATTGAATCAACGTACCAATGGCCTCAACAAAGAATATTTTAAATAATGTAACTTAATTGTATGCTCCCAAATAAATTGAAATGAAAAAAAAGAAATTCAACTAGAATGAAAATTCTCATTATGAAACAATTACAACCACTAGCTCGCTAGTTAAGGCTTCTCCAAGTATGAGGATCCTACTGAAATCCCGCACTCATTCTCTTTCTCTGGTTGAGTGTTGTAACTAAAACAGTGGATGTTCTAGGGCATCCATGCTCTCAGGAGCCTCCTCATGCTTCTTCACCATAGCCTTCATATTTCTCTCTTTCATTGTCTCTGAAAGTTAGTGAGGACAGAGTCCTCACAAATGAGATTAATGGCCTTATGAAAACAGGCTTGAGGAAGACCTCTACCCCTGGCACCCGGGGAGGGCACAGAGAGAAGAGGCCATACGTAAACCAGGAAACAATGCCATGACCTTGGACTTCCTGCCTCCAGAACTGCAGGAAATAAATGTTGTTTATAAGCATCTCAGTTTGTGGTATTTTGTTACAGCAGCCTGAAAGGACTAGGACAAAGGATGTTCTGCTTTATTCAAAGCCTACTGTGTCAGCATTAGTTTCATCTAACAAGTACCTTCACAGCAATACACTGACTGGTATTTAACTACATAGCTGGATATCATGGCTTAGTTCATATATCATGAGTCCACCCTTCATTGACTTGGCATATATATTAAATAATATGTATATTAAATATATAAATAAAAATGGTAACAAGGTTGTACTTGCTCCTAACATGATACAAATATCCTGCATACAACCTACAATTCCCTATTCTTCAGAAGAAGATAATAGGTACTTGGGTGCTATTCAATCTTTGCTCAATATGGTAAAACTTCAATATTATAATATTAGTCAGCAATACTAAATTATAATGATGTAAAATTGACACATATTATGTTATAAGATAAGAAGATAAGGGAAAAATGAATTTATACACTTATGTTATAAGAAAATAATCCAGAAAAGTAACCATTCCAGTGGTGATAGCTGGTATCAACAATTTCCATCTTCCACCACCCATTTCATATTCCTTTGCCCCCCACAAACACATCAGCTGCTGTGGTTCTTTACCTGCTGGGGTAACCCAAACCTTTAGTTCTGAAGGATCTGGGCATTTAGTAGTCCTGCCTGAAGGGGGTTGTGGGTTTTTATTGACCTTAATCACAGGGCATGGTCTCACTAACAGATTCCCTAAGGCTGTGGTCCCCAATCCCAGGCTTGACCAGTACAAGTCCATGGCCTGCTAGGAACTGGACTGCACAGCAGGAGGTGAGCAGTGGGCAAGTGAGCAAGCTTTATCTGTATGTACAGGTGCTCCCCATTGCTCACATCACCACCTGAGCTCTGCCTCTTGTCAGGTAAGTATGTCATTAGGGTCCCATGGAGCCTGAACCCTACTGTCAACTGTGCATAAGAGGGACCAGGTTGCACACTCCTTATGAGAATCTAATGCCTGATGGTCTGAGGTCCAGATGTAGCCTCTTGAATCTCTGAAAACATGTCCCCATACATGCAAAAGTTGTTTTCCATGAAACCAGCCCCTAGTGCCAAAAACATTGGGAACCACTGCCCTAAGGGACCTTCTGCATCCTGGATGCACTCTTCCTGACTTCTGCTGTGGAGTAGCAGTGTAATTTTCCACTGGTGGCAAGATCAGTCACCCAGCAAGCACCATAATTCCCTTCTTTTGCCTGTTGATTCAGAGCCTTAAAAAGCCCAGGTGGTCTGATGGCAGTCTTAACTTCACCTCAATAGAATAATTGTGTGTTTCTTGGTGGAAGCATTTCTCTCTTTGGAACTAAGACCTCTAGGTCAGCAGTGAAGCAGACATTTTGTTAGTGATGCACTAAAGATAAGGGTGTTGCCACTCTCATTTTTACCACTTTGATAACTGAACCCATGAATTCTGGCTATGGGAGAAACAGCACCCTATACTGGATGCTGTTTCAAAAAAATAAATAACCTCTTGGTGAACCCTGTCTGAGCCCTGCATGGTATTTCCTCATAGCTAACTGCATCTTTTTTTTTTCTTTTTTTTTTATTAGTATTAGATCATAGCTGTGTACATTAATGCAATCATAGGGCATCATGCACTGGTTTTATAAACAGTTCGACACATTTTCATAACACTGATTAAAAGCATTCCTGGCATTTTCTTAGTTATTGTGTTAAGACAATCATATTCTGCATTCACCAAGTTTCACATGTACCCTTGTAAGATGCACCGCAGGTGTAATCCCACCAATCACCCTCTTCTGCCCAATCTCCCCCCTCCCTCCCCTCCCTCTCTCCCTTCCCCATATTCTTAGGTTATAACTGGGTTATAGCTTTCCTATGAAAGCCATAAATTAGTTTCATAGTAGGGCTGAGTACATTGGATACTTTTTCTTCCATTCTTGAGATACTTTACTAAGAAGAATATGTTCCAGCTCCATCCTTGTAAATATGAAAGAGGTAAAGTCTCCATCTTTCTTTAAGGCTGCATAATATTCCATGTTGTACATATACCACAATTTGTTGATCCATTCATAGATCGATGGGCACTTGGGCTTTTTCCATGACTTAGCAATTGTGAATTGGGCTGCAATAAACATTCTGGTACAAATATCTTTGTTATAATGTGATTTTTGGTCTTCTGGGTATATACCTGGTAGTGGAATTATAGGGTTGAATGGCAGATCTATTTTTAGATCTCGAAGTGTTCTCCAAACATCTTTCCAAAAGGAATGTATTAATTTGCATTCCCACCAGCAGTGTAGAAGTGTACCCTTTTCTCCACATCCACGCCAACATCTCTGGTTTTGGGATTTTGTGATATAGGCTAATATTACTGGAGTTAGATGGTATCTCAAGGTAGTTTTGATTTGCATTTCTCTGATTATTAAAGATGATGAGCATTTTTTCATGTGTCTGTAGGCCGTGCGCCTGTCTTCCTCAGAGAAGTTTCTCTTCTTCTCGTCAAGTCCCTTCAAAAGGCCCGATTGACCACTCAGTCAAACTCGGTGGCTTAGGATACCAGGGAACATAATAAGACCAGTGAATGGAACATATCAACAAATTTGGCATTAACCAAATTTGGTTTTTCCACCATTATTCTACACCCTTAATATTCATTGGCATGCATATTTTTCTAAATTCTGTCCACATAAATTTCAAAAATCACATAGTTTTTCTGAAATATAGTGCATTTTCTTATTGGTTATACTTTGCATATTACGTTTATTGCACTGTTAGTTTGATAAACCTAAGCCCAATCTTCTAACTAATTGTTCCCTTCGACTCCTCAAACATAAATTGCTGGACAAATTTCTTCATAAAAAATAGCAGAGGTCTTTCCAATTTTCCAACTGCATCAAAGCCAATAAAACACAGCTGGTGACATAATAAAAAATGTGTTTCTTTACTCTTTAATTTGCTGTCTATATAATGCAGTGCCTAGAATTTATACATTTCTGAATTACATATTTACAAATATGTAATCTCACTTAATTCGCACAAAAATATTATGAGCTGATGAATAACTACATTTCAGATATAAATCAAGCCTTGAATAGTTTAGGAACTAATTCAATGGCACAGGTATAGCAGACATAATACCTCCCAGGGAGAATCCTTTGTCTTTTTTTCTGGACCATGTCTTCTCTCTTCACCTGTCTCTAATCTGAAATTAACATTGTATGAAACTGTACTTTTAATTAACATATTCTCTTTTCCTAGATTTCTCTTAGAGAGAGTTTGAAATCAGCCTTCCTTAAAGCTTTGTGTCATTGCTTTAATTTTTCAGTGTACATCTCTTTTATTTTTTATTTGTTATTATTATGGCTACATAATTATATATCTTTATAGGGTATGTGTTTTGATACAGGCATGCAATGTGAATTAATCGAATTAGGGTAATTGGGGCGTCCATTGCCTCAGGCATTTAACATTTCTTTGGCTTAGGAACATTCCAATTCCGCTCTTTCAGTTTAAACTATAGGCAACTTGTTGTTGAATATAGTCACTTTTTTGCGCTGTCAAATATTGTTCATTCTATCTAAACGCCTAACTATATTTTTGCACCCATTAACTATCCCCACTTTATCCCCCTTTCCCTGCTTCTCTTTCCAACCTGCTAAGTCTTATAATGCTGTCTCTGTGAGATCAATTGTTTTCAGTATTGAGCCCCCACTTATGAATGAGAACACATGAGATTTGTCTTCCTACACTTCACTTATTTCTCTAGTGTAATGTTCTCCAGTTCCATCCATGTGTTGCAAATGACAGGATTTCACTCTTTTTGTGTCTATGTAATATTCCCTTGTGTATATGGGCCACATTTTCATCCACTGGACATCTAGTTTGCTTCCAATTCGTGGCTATTGTGAATAGTGCTGCAGTAAGTATGAGAGTGCATATCTCTTTGATATCCTGAATTCTCATGCCTTGGATACACACCCAGCAGTGGGATTCTGGGTCTTTGGTAGTTATATTTTCAGCTCTGTGAGGAACCTCCATACTATTTTCCACAGTAGTTGCACTAATTTACCTTCCCACGCATGAAATATGAGTGTTGCCCTTTCTCCACAGTCTCACCAATATCCCTTCTTGTTGGTCTTTATGATAGAAGCCATTTTTACTGGGTAAGATGCTTTCTCATTGTAGTTTTGATTGGTATTTCTCTGATGAATAATGATGTTGAGAATTTTTTATAAATTTGTTGGCCATGTGTATGTCTTCTTTTAATGATTATTGAAACCCTTTGCCTATTTTTAATTGGCTTATTTGATCGTTTTCCTATTAAGTTATTATAGCTCCTTACATTAATATATTCTGGTTATTAATCCCTTGTCAGATAGGAAGTTTACAAATATTTTCTCCCAGTCTATGGGTTGTCTTCTCCCTTTGTTGATTATTTCTTTTATTAATGTAGAAGCATTTCAGCTCAAGGTGATCCAATAGTAGCCACATTTTGATTTGGTTGCCCGCGCTGTGGGAGTATGACTCAATAAGTCCTTGCCAAGACCAATGTCTCAAAATGTTTTTCCAATGAGTTTTTCTAGTAGATTCATGTCTTAGATTTAGGTCTTTAGTCTATTTTGATTTGATTTTTTACACAGGTAAAGATAAGGGTCTAGTTTCATTGTTTTGCATATGGGTAGCCAGTTTTCCTAGAACTATTTATTGAAGAAACTCTTCGTTCTGTGCTATATATTCTTGGCAGCTCTGTCAAGAATAAGTACATTAAAGATGTATGGATTTATTTCTGTGTTCTCTGTTGTATTCCATTGGTCTATTTGTCCATTTTTATGTCAGTATCATGCTATTTTGGTTACTACAGGTCTGTTTGTTGCTTTTTTTGGACACCTATCAAAATACTTGAAATCATGCAATTATTTAAACATTTTGAGAATTATTTGTGTATTATATTTTTATACTTTCTAATGAAAGTATTACCTTATATATTTTACTATTTTATTTTATTTATTTATTTTTGTTTGTTTTTACTACTTTTTTAATTTTTTTTTTTATTAAATCATAGCTGTGTACATCAATATGATCATGGGGCACCATACGCTTGTTTCATAGAATATTTGACACATTTTCATCTCATTAGTTGACATAGCCCTCCTGGCATTTTTTTAGTTACTTTGCCAAGACATTTACATTCCACATTTTTTTATGTGAAAAATCACCATTCTGTTTTATCTATGGAAATTCTTTGAATAATTTGACTTTAGATACAACATTTTCCTTTAAAAAAGAAAAAAGTTCTCTTTGATTCTATCTACATGATAGAATTTTAAACTAAACGCTCTACTTGAAGCATTTTTCTTCATGGAGGTAGTCTGTATTTGGGATAATTACCTGCTTCAGGAATGATGCATGTTTACAAAATTTCAGGGAAAAAAGAGTAATATTTGTTTTTAATACTTGTTCCATACAAACCAAATTTTCCAAAAAGATATTCTCTTACCAAGGCAATGAAAACTTATTGCTAGTTTTCTATGCAGTAAAAAATTGTAGCTTACCTCGTGTCATGGATGGATTAAAGAAATCAGTTTGCTTGCTTTACATCTGCCTTGGGGTTATCATCACTGAACGTGTTGGTGCAGCCAACTGTGCACGGCAAGAAATGTAAGTTCCTTCTTTTAGTATAAATTTCCTTTCATCATTTCATTTTTTCCCTTATTTTCAAAACCATAAATGTCCCACTTTTACTTAACCATTGTTAGCTTGTGAAAGTTTCTGTTTTGAACACACATTGCTAGAGAAATTTCTATTTGACTAAGCTTCAAAACAAAATTTGGGGGTTATTCCCAGTGATGTTTGTGTGTGTTCTTGTTAGCTCCCTAAAATGCTGAAAAGCTTTGAGTTCAGAATAAAGATGGAGTTCAGATGAAATAGGATATATTAAATCATCCCCAGGAGCCAAAAAATGTATAGATTTCAGTCATTGGAAAAAGCCTCCTGGAAAAGATGAACTGGGCGTTGGGACAGCTCCTAGGAAATATGAAAAGCAGAGGGAGAAGGGAGAGTTAAATGTGGCGTTTCCTCTAATTCCCACAGGCCTGTGTGTTCGGATAATATTATCTCCATTTTCCAGGGAAGAATAGTGAGGTTCAGGATGGTTAACTAGTTTTAAGGTTTTACAATTTATAAAGCACGGGTAGCTGGATCCAAAGATTGTGCATTTTGCTGTTTTTGTTGTTTTAACTTCATTATCTTACTTCCTGGCTTCCCACTTCCTAAGGTAGAAAGGAGAAGATACACCCAGGATCAGACAGTGTGAGCCCATCAGTCCAGGGTTCATCTGATCGCAGAAGCTGGAGGAAAAACTTAGATGCTCCCTTTTGCTTGTGAACAGGGTTAGTTTATTCTGAGTCCTTTCCCCTTGACCTGTAGATGGTTCTTTTATTTTTGTTCTCACACGACCTTTCCTCATTGCCTGAAGCAAAGAATGACTGAGATAGAAAGCCGGCAATCCCATTAGATCAGGACGCCACCCTGATAATTTTCTTTATCTTGAATTACCTGTTAAAAATCCTATGTTCCCTAAATACAGTCACTTTGGAGTGAGGTGACATAAACTGTAAAGGGATGCGGCTAGTCCATACACAGATGGGTAAACAGATGGGAAAGAATGGTGCAGAATGAGAAACAAGAGCTAGAATGACAGAAGCCAGTCTCAAAAAAAATATTTTTTTGCAGTTTTTGGCCAGAGCTGGGTTTGAACCCGCCACCTCCAGCATATGGGGCCAACACTCTACTCCTTTGAGCCACAGGTGCCGCCTCAATCTCAAAATTTTTAAGAAAAAAAATCAGAAATCACTAATAAATGGATGATGTTCTTCTTACAAAAAGAAATCAAAAAGCAAAAGCAAACTGGAAATGCTGGATTCCAGAGGATTCTGGCCAGAATGCTGATGATGAACTGCTCTAGCAATTTCCTCCCTCTCTGCATCTTTGGGCCAGGTTCATGCTGTACTTTAACAGCTTACATATCTCATGAAGGGCATCCTGAAAAAAATTAATTAATTTGACTTGGAGCAATGCTGTCTTCCCGCCACATTGGCATGGATGCCTGGCATGCCCATGCACACTGCCTCCGGGCCCTTTTCCAGGTCACGTGGCTTTGGGATTTTCACCATAGAACTTCCACATTTAAGGCCCTTGTCTGTCCTTTCACCTCCTCCATGTGGTCCTGTGACTTAAGTACCAGTTAATTATGTTATGCTGAGTTACATCAAATTTCTAATATTTAATGGGATCTTATCCACAAAAAGAGAAATTTCATCTGATTCAACCTAATGCCCGAGACTATACTGAGGGTGGTAGACGCCTAGATACGTTGGGAATAATTTATGTAAGTTATTTAAAAATGAAAACTATGAATATTTCCTATTCCCACATTTCATGGAAGGTAGTGCTCACATGGCTTCCTGATTCCTGCCTCACCGCCGTCCCGCGGAGCGTCAGGGCTCCTGCCATCCTCATCATCTTGCTGACACTTGTAATAACTTTTCATTGTGTCCTTCCTGCCTCCTTTCTTATTTTCTCCCATTCTGTTTCTGTCATCTTCTAAAAATTATTTCTGGACCTGTCATTTTGGTGCTCTATCATTTTAGAGATCTCTTCTGGCCTACAGAATAAAATGTGATCGTTTAGCACATCATTCTATATTCCCGACAAGGTAGCTTTACTTACAACTCTTCTGACTCTCCCAATCTCTTTCTCCTTCTACCTCCCACTCAACAATTTTGCTGCAGTTAATCAGCTAATGCAGCCAATGTCCCAATATCATCCAAGTAGCTCTTCAAAATCTCAGGCTTCGGCTCTTTCTCACATAGAGTTTGTTGGGCTTGGAACAAACGCTCCATTCTTTCCCTATAGGTAAAAGGCTGGTTATGCTACAAAACTCACCTGACTGATAGTTCCCCTCTTTCCCCCTTTTCCAAAAGACATCGTTTATCCCTAACATAATCAAAAAGAACTCCTTTTACTCTCTGTCTTCAAAACTTGCCCGTATACCTTACTTACCATATTGTCTTATAACAACTGCATAGAAACCGATGTTCCCTAAACTTTAAATGAGTTCTACCTAAAATAGTATCGAATCGAATCAAATGATATATGTATGTGTATATATATATATATATATATATATATATGCTTGTCTGTTTTATTCTGAGGGTTGAAGAATAGAGTGACTTCAGTTTCATGATTCATTATCGGAACTTTCAGACTTCATGAAATTGCAATTTAGGTAAATGTTTAGAAATTCAAGAAATTACATCCTGTAGGCTTAACCCCACATGTAAGCCTTTCTTCTCGGAATCTATGATATGGAATTAAAAACTCAGAAAGGACTTTTAAACAAATTTACAGTTGAAGTTGACCAAGCTACAGATTTCAGAGTAGTGTAGAAATCTCTACACATTGCCGTTTTAGTTGGTAATGTGGGTTCTTTGTCTCCTCATCTGCAGCACAAATTTCTTTTCTAGGCTTAACCTAAATCCCTTTTGCTAAAATTCTAACTTAATTCCTCAGTTAATGGAAAAGGCCACTGCTCACTGTTCCATAAACAGTATTTCCTTCCCTTGAAGATTAGGTCTTCAGTCAAGCTTCTCTTGTTCCGTCTATAATGACTCTCTTTTTCTATGGCTCTCCCATGGGGCCAATTCCCCGACTTTCCATCGCTTTGCTTGCTCCTCTGTGGTTATTTGCTCAAACCCCAGTAACTACCTTCTTGCTTCCTGTTAGGATCTCTGCCTCATCCAAAAGCTGCCCTAGATCTGTCCTGCCCTTTATATCCCTGGGTGGCACAAGCAGCAATCAACTGTGCAAGAGCCTATTCCCATCCTGGTTTCTACAAGGAAGCAAAAGGATTTCTTGCTTTGGCACAGGGATGGTTACCTGTTTGATAGATTTCACCAAATCCATGGTCAGTCTGCACACAGGCCCTCAGGTGAACCGTATATCATGTAAATTGGGCATCTCATAAGACGAAAACAGTCAGTTCCATTGATGCTTCCTAGAACCATGAACCTTCCCGAAATAGTTCTTTTTTCCATTATTTATTTATTTATTTTTTGAAATGCAGAGATGTTGTTAAACTTAACTCAATTCTTTTAAAAGTTTAGAGGCTTGGCTTGTCAGCAGAACAAATAGACATGGCTCCAAGGGGCCCTGCACATGAAGTCACTGGCAGGGTAATCCTGGGGAATGTCAGCGTCTGCACTCCAATAACAAAGCACTTCAATAATAGTTTTCTACAGAGGCATATTTTACAATCCAATGAACTAACAAATTCTAACCCACTGAGCTTAAAACAAGATGAAATAAAATAAAACATAAAATGTTCTTGTTCTGCAGAACTGGGCATGACAAATTCTTGTGGCTTTTTTTTTTTAAAAATTGAATTTCAAATGGCTATTCTCATGTGCTTGGGCAAAATTAATTCACAGAAAGAATATTCATTAATAGCTGCATGTTATTAAAAGGTTGTTCAAGTTATTATTTTTCCCTCATGGTCTGAGAAGGTTTTATTTAAAGCCTTGAGTAGGATGAATTATTGTTCAGTTCATCCCTTTTGCTTTCATCACTTGTTTGTTAAGTAGCATAATCTTCTAATATTTAGTAAGATAAAGCCTGCTGCACACTGGGGAGATAGATTTGGAAAAGAAATACAAAAGCTAGTGAGACTTCTACTGCATAGCCAGTCTTTTCTCTTTATTAGTTTTAATCAAGAGTGGTTTGCCTGTAAACCCATCATTGCTGCATATTTTCATGCAATGCTTTCTCATTAGCACTGAGAGTGATTGAGTATATACGTGATTGAGCTGTCTGTCCTAAATTGTGGCATCTTGGAGTATCACGGAACATGAGGCATCTGAAGACATATCAGTGAAAAATCATTTAATGCTTGGGTCATGGGAGCCAGACAAGTGAGCTTTGAGATATGAGATGGTCCTCCACCTTCTCAGAGGCTTCACTGCACCCATTCCATTCCCCTGGGTAGCACACCCTTATCATATGTCAATCACTGCACATAAAACAGACACTGACTTGTGCTCTGGAAGAATTGTTGTCAGGGATATTAATTAAATGTCCACACAACAAATATTTCATTGAACTCTGCTAGCCTTATTTAACATAGCAACAGTAACAACAAATCTAATCTGGGAAAAGTTTTTCCAAGATAATGCTTACTCTAAAAATCTAAGAAGGTTAAGACAAGTGAAAATATGTTTGGCTTTGTTTGTCTATTAAAATGTTTGTTTATTAGTAGATGATAATAAATAAAGTTATTTTAAAGCACCACTCTATATTCAAAGAAAAGTGAATTTCTTTTTTTTTTTTTTTTTTATATTTCTCTGTAGAAAACCTTTGACATGGAAGATAAATTTTCTGGGCTATTTGTTTTAAGAATTACATTATTTAGTAAGCACAAAGTAATTTGGGAATTATGGGTATATACATTTCCAAATTCTTTCCATGACAATACAAAGACCTGTGATGAATTTAAGCACGCACACAAAACACTCAGATCTCAGTTGTCCACAGTAAAATTTCTCTCTAAATGTTCATATATTAGAAAACAAAGCAACAGAGCAAAGACCAAATGATTTCTCAGAGGGATAGTCACGTGTCATTGATCCAAGTTAGGTTTAGACTCAAGAGCCTATCTGTCCTCCCAATCTCTACTCAGATGACCCAATGCCATCATATTAATGAGAGATTTTGAAATTTATGTTCCCAGATAACAAAATAGGTAACATTAATTCTTAATCCATGTCAAATCATTAGGTTAGAAGCCTTACTAATTATTTTGAAGAAGAGCAATACTATCCCCCAATGTACTTAATTAACTTCAGATAATATCCTAAGTCTATTTTTGCTAATTTTGAAAACAGCAGTCCTTTTTGGTTTCTGGGGATCCCTCCACAGGTCCTGCAGTTGGACCTCCTCAACTTCCTCACCCCTTGGAATTTGTCTCATTTCTTTTTTCATCATTTCTTCTTTTTTTTTCTTTCTTCATTCTTTTTCAGTTTTCTTCAAATCATGGTATGTCCTTACCTTTATTAGAAGTGATATAATTTGTTCTATAAAGCTAAACCTCCCAGGTTGAATCTAACAAACATTGAAATTTCTTAGTACTTAGGAGAGAAGAAATTTGCTCCTATTGATCTGTTTTCAAATCAATTGCTCTTACATAACAGAATCCCTATTCACTTCTCCTCCCTACTTTCTTTTTTTTTATTAATTTTAAATCATAGCTGTGTACATTAATGCAATCATGGGCACCATACATTGGTTTTATAAACAGTTTGACACATTTTCATCACACTGGTTAATATGGCCTTCCTGGCATTTTCTTAGTTATTGTGTTAAGACAGTCATATTCTACATTTACTAAGTTTCACATGTACCTTTGTAAGATGCACTGCAGGTGTAATCCCACCTATTACCCTCCATCTGCCCATCCTCCCCTCTCCCTCCCCTCCCTCTCCCCATTCCCCAAATTCTTAGGTTATAACTGGGTTATAGCTTTCATATGAAAGCCAAAAATTAGTTTCATAGTAGGGCTGAGTACATTGGATACTTTTTCTTCCATTCTTGAGATACTTTACTAAGAAGAATATGTTCCAGCTCCATCCATGTAAACATGAACGAGGTAAAGTCTCCATCTTTCTTTAAGGCTGCATAATATTCCATGGTGTACATATATCACAGTTTATTAATCCATTCGTGGATCAATGGGCACTTGGGCTTTTTCCATGACCTAGCAATTGTGAACTGGGCTGCAATAAACATTCTGGTGCAAATAGCTTTGTTGTAATGTGATTTTTGGTCTTCTGGGTATATACCTAGTAGAGGAATTATAGGATTGAATGGCAGGTCTATTTTTAGATCTCTAAGTGTTCCCCAAACATCTTTCCAAAAGGAGTGTATTAATTTGCATTTCCAACACTCCTCCCTACTTTCTTTTGGCCATTATGTTACTATGTTTCAGAATCTAAAAGCCTATTCTTCCCTATTGAACCACTGGTTTCAGACATATATTTAATGAAATATGGTTATAATTCCTCATAAAACCTTGGATATGTGCCTGCTCCCTTCTTTGAAAATTCAAATGCCTAATAAATTTTGAAAGTGAACATAGAAATTGAAAGGAAAGAACTGCTAAAACAGCTCAAGCAGTAGTGATTATTCAACAATAGATAATGTCTGTGTGCTTTTGGAGTTCCAATGTTTCTTAGTACTTTGGCATCAACCCAAAGCAAAAGAGGAATTTCCATTTTAAAAATTAAGGATTCAAAGAAATGGATTATTGGATTGAATAAATATATAAAAGGACTAATATTTCAAATGAGAATTAGGAGGATTAACTAGAAATTAATTACCAAATCAAAAATAATTCATAGAAAATATATGAATTCCTAGAATATATTTTATAGGCTTTAGAACATCAGAATGAAAATAGTCAATGAAGAAATAGCATGAAGTATGGAAATTAAATGGAGGACAAGTATACAGCCACAAATGAGGTCATGGAGATGAGTTTAAATGTCAGTTGAGAAGATGTAAATCTAGATTCGGGCTTTTTTAGAGTAGAGTGGGACAGCTTCCTCCCGTGGCTCGTACAGTTGGCCAGGTCCCTCTGGTCCATTGATCCTTTGCTGCTAATTGATCCTTTTTTCCTTTCCTTTTATGGAAAACTGAGTTTGTTCACATTCTTACAGTCAGAGTTAAAAACAGACCCTGGGTGGTGAAGGTATTCTTACAGCACACTAGCCTCACTGAAAGTCCCTGGACCACTCACTGTACTACTGACCATTTAAACACAATTATTCCGCAGCCCCAGGGGACTATTCCGTGTCCTACCACACGTGGCAGATCCCCGGCCCTACCACTAGGTGTCAGTAGCATCGTCTGCCCCACCAATTACTATTACGGAAAAAAGAACGAGCCCAGACATCTCCAAACATTAGGACGGGGGACAGAGCCCCTGACTGAGAACAGCTGACCAAGAGCATCCCTGCCGGGCCAGCGCAGCCTCCCGCAGGCAGCGAGTGGCGAGGCAGTGCTTAATCCGTACTACCCGGGGACAACATTCTCAGCTCTGGAAGTGGCATGTGCAGAGTCAGAGGCCCTCAAGCTTCACCTTCAAGGTAAATCACCTCCTATCCATGTCTAATTCAATATGATTAATAGTTTGAACACTTTGTTTTACTCGTGAGCATCTGTGTCTGGGGGCGGTCCCCTCGCAGTCTGAATCCAGAGAATGCCCTGTCCTTAACCTCTGCCTTTTCAGTACCTCCCAAATGTCTAGCAAACACAAGATCCTTTATAAGCATTTACAGAAATATTTTTCAGCCTGAAACACTAAATCACCAAACAGTGCCACTCACTGTGCTACACTTACTAGCGACAGCGCGTGTGTGCTTCTAAAATGGAAATCATGGCTGAAGACGTTTATCCTAGGTGGAAGTTTAGCCCTCAATGAATACTGTGAGTAAAACCCAACTGAATACTGCAGGAGAACGTTGTCCTGCTCACTCATGTGAAAGTGCCTTGTCTCTACCTTTTCATGTTTTTATAGTAAGTTGCTAACAACTTAGATCGAAATTTTACCTTGTCTTGTCCTGTTAATTCATAGACTCTCAGTAATACGTCTTCTCTCTACAATCCAGACCTGAAGTTGCAACAGAGTCATCAAAATGAAGTATCATAACAAATGCTTGGAAAATCCGTAATTGACTGAGGCCTTATCTAGCATGATTTTAAAATAAATATAACCTAGATGACATAAACATTATCCAAGCCCTACAGATAGAGGTTTACTTGAATTACTCCCCTACAATCTGTGTAGGAATTTGAGCACTGTAGGAACCCAAGACTGATGCCTTTCATTATACCAAAGTTTGGTTTCTCTTGTTCACTTATTTACAGAGTTTATATTTTTTTTTAATAAAATTTTAATTTGTAACTCATAATATAGTCATCAAGGTAGCCATAAACATATAGGAGTCATAAAACATATAGATGTTATGATAAAAATAATTGGACAAAAGCCCATGAAGCATATTGGCTAAAAACTATGGACTCTGCAGACAGACTTCCTGGGTGCATTTGGAAAACTTGCTAATTCTCACTCTGCCTCAGTTTCTCCATGTGTAACACGTCAATAATGATAGTACCTAACTTGTTTATTTTTCTTTCAATATTTTAAATATTTTACTTTACTATAGCATTGCTTGCCTAGTATCTGATAAATTCTAATATTAGTTCTTCTGTAAATATGATGTATTTTATCATCTCTGACTTCTTTCAAAACTTTTTTTTTGTCTTTGGTCTTCAGCAAGTTGGAGGGAGCAAGTTAAAGGGTATATGCCTACGTGTGTGTTTCCTCAGTTTCCTGATGGACCTTATAAAAGTCATTGGTTTCCTGTTTGTCCAAGGAAGTATGGAAATTGTGACTTCTAAGCATTTTACAGGTCAGGACTGAAACTAGAATTTATGAACAGTTTGGAAAAGACTTTCCTTTCCTTCAAAATTTGTTCCCTGTAGTAAAGGAAAATGAATTTTTATTTTACTTTCTTCTTTCATATTTCAAGAAACAATACAAAAGCATGTCATAAAGGGAACATAAAACTCACATATAGAACATATCTCATTGCTTTCTGCAATATATCACCATATTATTTTCACGCTCATTGTTTGAAGAACATTACGTTTTTTGCCTACTCAAAATTTTGTAAGTAAAATACTTTCTTTTTGTTAATTTAGTGTTGAAAATAATTTTGTTTTTCTATGTCACCTTTCATAGAGAATACATAATTTCGTGCATGTAGGGGTTGGTGTACTTTACTAGGAGTTCCTTGGAAGCAATTGTATCATCTCTTTTAATTTTTGATTAACATGTCTATCAATTAACATGTCTATAAATTCTCTATCTAATAAGGATTAGAAAATTATATGGAATAAATGCATGAAAATAGCATTATTTGCTTTTCATTATGTGTGTATACAAGGTCAATCTTAAAAAAACGTGAATTAGTATATTAAATTCGCATCTGTTAATTTACCTAGTCACACAGAAATAGGCTTCTCTGGGTGCTTATTTTTTCATTTTCTTACCTTTCCCTTCAACTGTAACTTACGTTATCTGAGTTCCAATTCTTATGACTTAATAAGTGACTGAGATGTCTTGATATAGCCCCTTTCAAATTATATTGGTCATCCATGAAAGAATATATTTGGAACTCACTATATTCTTGAGGAAATGCATACCTATCCCAGTGCGCTGAGCATCTCTACATGTTAAGGCCTGCCTTCTGTTGTCAAGTTCATTGTCAAGTTCAAACACTCGCATTGGTACAGTTTTTAAAAAGTACTTCTAATCATATATAAGCCAGGGGGAAATAAAGAAATAACCCACTGAAAAGTATTATACTTGCAATAGAGATAGTAAAATACTGAGTTCAAAATGTGAAAGTTGAAGGAGAGTATATAGTTATCTCCATACGCAATGTGGACTTCAGTCTCGTAGAATTTATATTCCTCTATTGCCATTCAAACACATTTGGAGAAAAGCTTATCAAACTGCCAATATTATCCAAAAGAATGTGTAAAATTTAGAAAATATCATTGAGACATAAATTCCCATTTTAAGAACTTTAATGCCAAGAAGCAATCAGGATTAATTCACATTTATGTGGAATTTAAGCCTTACTTTGATCTAATTATTTTTAATAAACATAATTGGTCTTTGTATATGGATGAAGTTCAAGTTGTATGTAAAAATATCTATAAATACCTTCAAGTGATGTCCCTGGGCATTTTTGAGCTTATTTAGTTTTTTATATGCAGAAATTGTGAGCTAGTGCTTTAAGGATACAGTTTTGATTGCCCAAGTAAAATGATAAAAATAAATTTGATAAGAATCAGAATTCTCATTCTTGTTGTTAATGAATATAATCATAAAATAAAATCACTCTTCCAGAGTTCCACAAACAGCAATGAACAAAAAATTTATGTTTTTAGCTCCATTCCATATATTTGTGTATATTTGGATAAATAACAGTACAATTTTAAAAGCATAAAATGTAAAAATCATAAATATTTCTAGAAGTCAATATCAGACATTACCCCTATCATATGCATTCCTAGTGCATTTTAATTAGCAAAAAGGTCACAATTAAGACCATCCATCTTATTAATTCTGTACAGAAATGAAGTACTCCTTTTTTGACATCTCTCACAAGGAAGATTTGGAAATGTCAGAGACTGAATTATAAGAAAAAGAACATTTCATGGCCTAGTAATTCAGACAATACATGCCAAGCAATAAGAAGGGGAAAAGATAATTGAAGTAGGTAGGACAAAGAAAATTGTGGGATAAACATTATGTATAGAGGCACACTCCCCAGGTAATGAAGTGATAGATCTAATCTTTTATAAAATGTAATATACAAATAGCCATTTTCTAGAAACAGACAATACTTGCAGCTATAAAAGAACAAGTAATCAAGCATTTATTATTCTCTAGCTCAAGCAATAAACAGAAAATTATAGGAGTGAAAGGAATTCTTTTTAGATTAAGGAAATTGTTCAATATAAGCTTTCTCTAACTGCAAATCAGTTCTCAATTATATGCACTGGTGGAAGAGGAGACATGGTGGGGCTACTGGAAAAGAAGTACAAAAAAAATCACAGAGGATTTGGTGGATAATCCATAATCTGAAGTAAGCTCTAAAACAGTGAAGAACCCACATCCACGGACAGTTTTGTCATGGGAACTCACATCGTGGGTAAACTGTGTTCCGATAGAAAAATACATAGCTTCTATTAGGACGTATGCTCTGTAGGTACCATGTTTGTAATTACTAGAAAAGGTAAGAAACATTTCTAGTCTCTCAGATCATTAATGTTGCCATCGGTAGGACCATCTCAATATTTGCAACACCTACTCCACAAGGTAATTATCAGAATTTAACAAAGTAAGTCCTGTAAGCCATGCTGGGGACCTGCCACTTAAATAGGGACAGGTATTACAACTGAACCACAAGGACAGAGGCCTGGTTTGTCTTTTTTAACATTAAATAACTATTTTTGAAACAAATAAATAAGTAAAGAATTCTCATTAGTATTATTATAAACTGTAGGAGAAATAGGTTTCTGATGACTTCTGAAATAAGTAAGGGTTACTTTTTATTATTACAGTAACAGAGAAAATAATTTTTGAGGAGCCATGTAGAGATATCATTAGCATAATCTAAAATCATAAGGGTAAGGCTATAACTTTAGTTCATAAATTCTCCATCCGAGAATTGTCAGTGAATTGTCACAACTTTGCTGGGACAGTTGTGTCCTTACATTCTGTAGTGGCTAATGCTCTGCAAAGTTCTTTTATCAGTGGGTTATTTTAACAGATTCCTAATTGGTAGCACCTAATATTATTAAATACTTGAGTACTTAATATTTCTCTCAAATCACAATTTTCATGTAAACCTCAGAAAATATCTGATATATATTACACATACATATACATATACACACACACTATTATTATATTCAGTAAACACATCATGAATCTGAGAACTGAGACCAAGAAAATTTTAAAACTCATGCAGGCATAGACCTAGTAAGGAGTACAGCTGAGATCTATATTGTGCTGTGTGACCAGATGTCTAGTATTTCTCCTTAATAATACATATCTCTTACATAAATTTAATACCTGATATTTGCATTTATCCTAAGAATAAGACATAAAATATAATACTTGTAGTATAAATAAATATTTTAAACTGGATATTCAATCTTGGTGCAGAATTCCTTAGGATTCCCTCTAGGAGACTGAGCACCAGGCTTATAGAAGCAGCCATCAGGTCTTGGGGGAGGTGGTGGGAGCGGGACAGTCTCCTAGCCGGCAAGGAGATGTTTGGCTGCCAGAGACAAGTCCTACGGCAACTGCAGGCCTTAATGAGTTAAGATGGGTTGCTCCTTAGCAAGCAGGTGTTATACATTGGACATTCATGGTGCAGCAGGGTGGGAGTTGAGCCCAGGGAGAAAAAGCACACAGTGATCATTAAGATCATTAAGCATGTAGCTCCAGTACATGGGCCCCCCCAGACCTGTTGTATAATGTTTCAATACAAGGCCACAGCAGAGGTTGCTCGGGGCTCTTCCTGGAATATGGGAAGCCCTCCTCTTACAGGCACTTGTACCTCCAATCCATGGTCCCAGCAGCTTTTATTCACGTGGGATGTTTTACTTTATAATGTTGATTCTGACATGTGGAACCTTTGAAAGTTAAGAAGAATCTATCGTGTGGGAGGTATGGGAGGGTCTGCACAGCCAGAGTCTGCAAAGACTTTACAATATACTTAGAGAATTAGCTTTTAATTCTGACACATCAGAAGGGTTAGTTCTTCCTTTTGCTAAATGTCCATAGTCAGTGTGCTAGGATTATTATTACCCAAATGTAAAAGCATTGATGCTATCTTTTTTGACATTTTTTTGAATCAGAATATATTTATTTAAAAATTTGATTGTAATATGTTCATTATTTTCTGAAAGATAACTGGTTGATATTTGAAATATTAAAGCTGAGAAACTTGTGCAAAACGAAACAAGATACTGGGGAGGATTTCAATTTCACATTTGGCAACTAATTTTTACTAAATAAACCAAAATTATTTTTCTAAAAAGATGTTTTTGTTTTGGGCTTTTTTTTCAGTTTTTGGCCAGGGCTGGGTTTGAACCCGCCACCTCCAGCATATGGGGCCAGCACCCTACTCCTTTGAGCCACAGGCGCTGCCCTCTAAAAAGATGTTTTTTAAAAGTAGCTGAGAAAACATAAGTAGCCTTGAGGAAAGTATTAGGGATGATATGGATGGGTAAATAAATGTGATATCACTCATGGTGGACCTTCTAGGGTGAGTTGCTTTGGACTGTATTGTGAAGGTGATGAGAATATAGAAACAGTTAAAACAGAACAATAGGTTTACATATTTTAAATTTATCTCTCTCAGCCAGTGGTATGCTGTAAGAATAGAGTCATAAAAACTTCATTCAAATTCAAATGCTTTGTTATTTTATGCTAGCAGAGACAGGGCTCTTGTGACTGCCTAGGGAGTGACATGGCAGCCTAGAAGGTTTATGGAACAAAGCAACCATGATAACAACAGTACTAGGAACTGAGCCAGTAATGCAATGATGACCACGTTGACCCCAAAATGAAATGAACTTCCTATACAGGTGGCATAAGTTTTCTGGGTTGCTTAGGTAAACTGCTGAAGATGTATCCTTTTATTCCTTTTGAAAGAAGTGGTGGAAATTTGTGTCATTGAAAAAATACAAATTCCTTTTTTCTCAATGTAAATTTTATGGTGATGATGAGACAGTTTGAATGAAAATATCTTGGTGATAAAACATATTTTTTATATTAGAAATAGAATTCTGTAGGCCTTATCCTGTGTCTTTATGGAAAACAGCCTGAAGCTTTATATGCTAACATATTAGGTTATTTTTGAAAGTCCATTAACCAAAAAAAGTCAGGGTAAAAATTAGTGGGTTTTTCCCTATATTTTTGTTATATATATTTAGAGTTGAATGAGACTATTATTTAAAAGACATTATGGCAGAAAACAATCTCAAGTAACATAAAGCAAAATATGTTTATTTCACAGTTGAGAAATCTAAGGCCTAAATCAAGAGACCCTATGACAAAAGTCACAAAAATTATTACTTTCATTGACTGGATTTTATCATAGTGTCCTGACAGTCAATTTGTTAACATTAACATTAACTCAGAACCTTGGAGTGAATTTTTCATAAATCATTCATTATGTGGAAATAAATATTTTACTTGGTAGTTTATAATAGAAACCAGTAACTTTTTAAGTTTGAAGATAATGACTTACCTATCATTATGCTTGCTATATGGTTTTTTTATAAAATACATATTTTTCTAATTATACAAGTCCTATGAAATAATGATATAATATAATACATATATATAGTAGCTTACATAAAATCCAAAATTAGAGAGAAAATAAAGAAAGACCGTCTAGGAACACAGAATTCACATGTAGAATAAATGACATTAACATTTCAAGGAACCCAATTTTAGAAAGATATTCACGTTTTCCTCAAAACAATTGCTGCTAGCGAGACAGTCAGGAAGAAAGTGACTATACTGTTTTATTATAATTGAAATAATAGAGTAGTAAAGATAAAAGGCTTTTTTGAGTAGCGATTTGATTGTGCAGTGAAAAAATCTGATATACATAATGTCATAATATGCTTTAAGATTTTAAGTGTAGGACGCTTAGTGTAGGGAGTTACATGGAATATTCCAAAGATATACTGTAAACAGGGTTTTTTTTTCCTTTTTAATAATAAGCTATACATCTATTAACATGGCTCGTGTTAGAGGTTCATTTTCAGCTTGGACTCTAAAAATGTCTTCTTATGCAAAATGGTGTGAATATAAGCTTTTCTATTAGAAAGAGACAATATGCATGCCAAATATTTCAAAAACCCTAAAAACACAAGAATGCAAAACAAGGACACCACCAACAACACTAAAGATGTATGGCAATTAATCTCATAAAAAGATACTTGGTATTTTTAGCCATTATGGAAATGTATGAATGAACCACAATGAAATACTACGCACTTTCTAGAACTGCTAAAATAAGGGAATTTTTGCAAAATCAAGTTATGGTTGGCTGTTGGAGCACCTGAAATTCTCATACATTGCTGGTGGGAAAGCAACATAATGGACTCCAGGTAACCATTTGGCAGGATTTTTTGTTTGTTTGTTTAATTTATGAACGCATCAACTTGTTGAATGCTGGATATGTGCTGGTTTGCTCTTCAGAGAATAGTTCAGTCTCATATGCATACATAGACATTGAGGAATAGCAGGCAATGCCCACTCAGGGAAAGTTCTTCATCGGAACTTCACTGTTTCCAACTGAGAGGTTGAGACTCAGAGGAAAATACTTATTGTTCCTGTCCTAGAGAGGCTCAGCTGCCGTAATAAACTGCACTGCTGGTGGCATTTACAGCTTCCCCAGTGGTGTGATGTTCTCATGTAAACAGAACACATAAACAATGCTATCATACTCTTTCTCGGTCCTTTTCCACCTGTGTGTTCTGTAGGTTAAAGATATTCTTTTGTGTTTGGATTGACATTGGTGGAGCAAGATGGCGGCTGAGTAACAGTTTTCCTGCAACTGTGCATGGTGAGTCTGGGGAGATAAGACTCCAGGCATCTCTGGCTGGTGGGATCTGCCTATAATCATCCCTTTGAGGATACAAGGAGTCAGCAAGGGACTTCTGGACCCCAAGAGGAGGACAAAAACAGTGGAAAACTGGCAAGTGGTTGTGTGTGTTCCATCGACTTAATCCCACCAGCAGCCGTAAGTACAAGCAGCAGTGAAATTGCAAACCAGAAAGGCCTTACCTGTGAACTGTTTTGGTGTTTTTGGACTTGGCACTCAGTTGAACTGGCTTGGGGAGAGCTTGAGCAGGAGTGTGGAGAACCTTGAGCATTGTCTAGGGCCCCAGATTGAGTTGCTGAGCCGGATGGAGCTAATAGTGTTTGGCTGTGGGCTGCAGGGAGCCATTGGGAGAGAACTGCCCCTGCAAGCTCTGCCCTCAGGTCGCAGAGCAAGGATCAGGTAGGATCTAGTAACCTAGTGACTGAGCAGCCCAAAAGCGGGGACTGAGCTGCCTTACAGCCTTAACCCTCAGGGGCAGAGTGAGACTGGTTTTGGCACACTGTAGCCTTGGGCTGTTGCCCTGGGTAGAGTGCCGTGGTGTCACAGCTCATAGCAACCTCAAACTCCTGGGCTTGGTGCTGCCCGGACCTCCATAAGAGCTGCACCACGACCCCCGACCTGCACCCTGCCTGCTAGGCCTCCGTATGCCCTGACCAGGAATGTGTGAGCCACGCAACCCTGCATCCTCCCTCCTGTACCCTCCTTGCCTCCATACAGGCCCGCTCATCTGGCCAGGGACTCTGGTAGCTGCATGCTCTCCTGAGCCATCCCTGCCTCTGCACAGAGCCCTTCTCCTACCCAGAGACTGCTAGAGCCTTGGGCTCTCTGTGCCAAAGTCACTGGGTGCCAGGTACTCCCAGAACCGTGTGCACCACCTCCTACACTGTTGCTGGATCCGGGTGTATAACACTCTGGAGCTGCTTCCACAACCAGAACTCCCTGGCTGGGGCAGCCCCAGAGGAACTACACAGGGTCACTCCCTACAAAGATCCAGCAACAATAGAGTGATCCTTCTGGGGTCTAATCTTGGAGAGACACCTCCCCAACTCTGAGGATGGCCAGGGGCAAGGGTGAAAAACAATCATGAGGCGAAATCAACAGAAAAACTCTGGCAATATGAATAATCAGAGTAGATCAACTCCCCCAAGGATCAATGGGGCAGACACAGCACAAGATCCCATGCACAAACAAATAGCTGAGATGTCAGAAATCAAATTCAGAATCTGGATAGCAAATAAGATCGAATTAGAATTCCAAGCAGTAACACAAAAGATGTCTCAAGAATTCAACGAATTCAAAGACCGAATGACCAAAGATTTTGACACATTGAGACAAGAAGTTGCAGCCCTCAAAGATCTGAGAAGCACAGAAGAATCCCTCAGCAACAGAATGGAGCAAGCAGAAAAAAGGATTTCTGACATTGAAGAAAAGCTTTAAAACGCTCCCAAACTCTCAAAGAGGAAGAGAAATGGAGGGCAAAAACAGATCACTCTCTCAGAGAGCTCTGGGATAATTCGAAGAAAATCAATATTTGTCTCCCCAAAAGCGACAAAGTGGCTTCCCAAGGCACAGAGTCTCTTCTCCATGAGATTATGAAGGAGAACTTTCCAGACATGCCAAGAGATTCTGAAATTCAGATAGAAGACAGTTTCACAATTCCAGCATGACTCAACCCAAATAAGACAAGCCCCAGATACATCATAATCAATTTCACTAAAGTTAATATGAAGGAGAAAATTCTGAAAGCAGCCAGATGAAAGAAAACCCCATCACCTACAAGGGCAAGAATATTAGAATAACTGCAGATCTCTCTGCTGAAACCTTTCAAGCTAGAAGAGGATGGTAATCAACTTTTAATCTCCTAAAACAAAATAACTTTCAACCCAGGATCCTGTACTCAGCTAAACTAAGTTTCATTTATGACAGAGAAATTAAATACTTCAATGACATTCACATGTTGAAGAAATTTGCGATAACTAAACCAGCTCTCCAGGATATTCTCAGACCTATCCTCCATAAAGACCAGCATAATCCTCCACCACAAAAATAAACCCACCCAGAAAATTTTGATCAAATTCCAACTTCCACAGTCACAAAAGGATTAAAAATGTCCACCAGACTCTTGAAAGGCTTATCAATATTCTCAATTAATGTGAATGGTTTAAATTGTCTTCTAAAGAGGCACAGGTTAGCTGACTGGATACAAAAACTCAAGCCAGATAGCTGCTGCATATAAGAATTGCATCTTACATTAAAAGACAAATATAGACTCAAGGTGAAGGGATGGTCATCTATATACCAGGCAAATGGAAAGCAGAAAAAAGCAGGCGTTGCAATCCTGTTCGCAGACGCAATAGGCTTTAAACCAACCAAAATAAGGAAGGATAAGGATGGATACTTCATATTTGTTAAAGGTAATACTCAATATAATGAGATTTCAATTATTAATATTTATGCACCCAACCAGAACGCACCTCAATTTATAAGAGAAACTCTAACAGACATGTGTTTGGATTGACAATGAAGAACTCTACATTAGCTGTGTTTTAATTTTTTAAATCTTAAAAATTTTTATATTAACAATTGTATAGAGAACTTGCGTAACAGCACAATGAAGTTCTATACACTCTTTACCCCAATTCACTAATTGCTAGCATTTCTCTTCAGTTGCTTTATTATTGTTTTCTGTATCTCCTGGATTTCTTCTTCTCTACTTCCTCCAACATGGAGGCACATATATTTCTTTCTGAATTATCGAACAATAAATTACAACCATCAGACACCTTTTACCAAAATGTTATCTTGTTTCCTAAGAACACAGATGTCTCTCACTGAACCACAGCACAATGATCAAGATAAGAAAACTTGGCATTAGTACAGTGCTATTGTCCAGTGCAAAATCCATATTTAAATTTTGTTAATTATCCCAGGAGTGCTCTTTTTGTCTATTTATTTTTTCTGATTGTAGGAATACAACCTAGATAGAATCATAGTGACTTGGGTTTGTAGGCTCCATTAATATGGATCAATTGTTCAGCCTTTGTCTTTCATGAAGTGAACATTTTTGAAGAGTAAAGCAGTTAATTTGACCAATATGAGATCTAAATTTGTCTAATTTTTCCTCATGAATTGATTGAGGATGTGCATTTGGTGGCAGGAATACTGAAGAAGAGATATTGTATCCTCAGGGAATTGTAGTCAGAAACACGTGGAGTGACTTCATCCCATCACTGATGACATTAACTTTGCTCATTTTGTTAAGGTGATGTTCATCAGGGTTCTTATCTAGAAAACCAGTATTTTTGCTTTGTAATTCATAAATAATTTGTGGTAATATACTTTCAAACTGCAAATACTCTTCCAGCAACTCTAGGTTCACTGATTTTAGCAACCCTGGATGATACTTGTCTGAATCTATTACTATGTTTTCTAACTCATCATTTCTTCTACATTGATTGGTACTTTGCTGAAAGGAACAGAATTCCCTTCTCTGCCATTTATTTGAAGAAGTCATTTTATAAAAAGGACACCCAGGGTGGCGCTTGTGGCTCAAAGGATAGGGATCCAGCCCCATATACCAGAGGTGGTAGGTTCAAATCTGGCCCGGGCCAAAAACTGCAAAAAAAAAAAGTAATAAAAAGGACACCTGCATCTGAATATTTACAGCAGCAAGATTCACAAATGCAAAGACATGGAAACAACTCAAGTGTCCCCCTCGCCCCCGTACATGAAGGGATGAATAAAATGTGGTGTGTGCATACCGTGGATTAGTACTCAGCCATAAAAAATGGAGATCTAGTATCTTTTGGACAACCTGATGGAACTGGAAACCATTCTTCTAAGTGAAACATCATGAGAATGGAGAAACAAACACATGTACTGGATCCCAAATTGGAATCAACTGATTAGCACTTTAGTGCCCTAGGGAAGTAAATCTTGAGGATAAACACATTGGGCGGGGGATAAAAGAGGAGGGATGGGCAAATCCGCACCTGTTGGGTATGGTGCACCCTGTCTGGGTAAAAGGACTCGGACTCAATCTGTCCAAATACAAAGTATGCAAACGAAACATCCACCATAGTTTGAAATATAACCTACACATATAAGAGCTCAAATATAACCTACCACCCTAACCCTAACCCTATATAACCTACACATAAGCCACAAATACCACCTGACCTTTGTGTTCCTACCTTACACAAAACCCACAATAGTTTGAAACATAAATAAATATAATTAGCTTCTGAAAGAAACAGTGTCTCTTCAGAAATGTTTGATTCCAAAATGGGACAGAAAAAGTCTAGGCCTGGAACATCTTATAGCGTAAGAAAGTAAGAAAGCACTCCCACAATGATGGGACATGTAAAACTGAAACAGAAACCAGCTTGAAGCCCTTAACACGATTTAAGCATCACAGTTAAGACATTATAAAAACGATTTATTACTCACTGCATAAACTAAGGATTGATAGATCATACTGATAAAAATAAACAAATAAATGTCAGTTTTTCATAGTATATTGATTTTATTCTATACCTAATCATCAACAACTAGAAGAAATCCAAATGTACTCGAGTAGATGATTGAATAACAATCTGTTCTAAAGTTCTAACATAACTAGTATTGCTCAGCCATGGAAAGGAATTAACTCAATGGACACTCAACAGCATGAATTAATCTCAAATGCACGATGATGAATGAAAAAAACCTAATCATAAATGGCTGCATAGTGTATATTGTGTATAGAACATTCTGGAAAAGGCAGAACTTTTCTGGATAAAGCTCAAATCAATTGTTTTAAAGTGTTATGAGCGGGAAAGTTTTGACTCCAAAAGGTGGCACAGGGGAATGTTTTCTGATGATAGAACTGTTCTGCGTCTTATTATGACTATGGTTGTAAAAATCTATAAACATGTTAAATTCTATATCAAAAATACTTTTTAACTATATGTAAATTTAATAATAAGAATTAACATTATTATAATAATATACAAGTAATTCAATGACTATATTGACTATACTCTAAATTCCCAATAAATTATATAGGAAGTGGATGTCTTCTATTTTCTGATAGAAATATAAATTAATTTACCTACTTTGGAAAATAGTTTTACATCTATAAAATCTACACAAAAGCCACAAATACCACCTGACCTCTGTGTTCCTACCTTACACATATCATCAAGAGCGTGTATGTCAATCTAAAGCATAAGTGAGAGGGTTCACAGCCCCTTCTCATAACCAAAATGTGGGAACAACTTAAATAACCAGCACATAAAATATTTATGTAAAGTGCAACCTATTTATACAATGGAGCACTAAACAGTACCAAAAATAAACCAGCTACTGATTAATGCAATAACATTCCTGAACCTCACAGATAATATGTTAAATGAAAAAGCACAAACACAAAAGCAACTATTCCTATAATTTACTAATTTTATACCTCAAGAACAGGATAAACTAATCCCTGATAATAGAAATGAGAATAGACATTCATCGTAATGCACTGAGTGGAGTGGATCAGAAGGAGTCATTTGAAGTTGGTGGTGAGTAGTGATTAAAAGGTTACATACACATGTAAACATACATAACTTTTATTGAGCTGCATGTTTAAGATTTGTATATTTCACTACATATTTGTAATACCTCAATTTGAAATTTATTTTTTAAAGAAAAAGAAGGGTTGAGTGCCCCTCGCTCAGTGGTTAGTGCACCAGCTATATGCTCCAAGGCTGGTGGGTTCAAACCCAGCCTGGGGTCTGCTAAACAAACAAAAATTAAAAAAATAGGCATTGTGGTGAGCGCTGGTAGTTCCAGCTACTGGCTCTTGCTGAGGCAAGAGAATCGCTTGAGCCCAAGAACTTGAGGTTGCTGTGAGCTATGACGCCATAGCACTCTACTGAGGGTAACAAAGTGAGACTCTGTCTCAATAATAAACAAACAAAACAGGTTTTTTTTATCCTTTATTATGGCTTATATTAATATGTGATTTATCCCACACAGATATTTAATTATCCTACAACTTCAGTTATTAGTCATCAGTTGATAGATTCACATTAATATACAAATAAGCATACCAATTAGATAATTATAGAGCACATCTTTTCAGAGCAGCTAGAGTCCTGAATACTGTTCACACCTTCCCCTCACCCTTAACAGTTATTAGCTAGCAATCTGTAGAGTAAACTAATAGCTGATATGTAGTTATCCAGGTACAGCTCAAGGGTGCAAGTAATGATGGTAATCTGGGCAATTTCATCCCCTTGATTTATCTGTATACAACATAGCAATACTGGTTAACTGGTAGTCATGGGGCTCAAAAGAGGAACATAGAATGACTTAGAGAAAATTTTATTTACATTCTGGGAAAACCTGTAGTTGCTAACTCACTATCACTGCCAGCTCCTTCTAAAATCTCCATTGTATGTAGGGAACAAGCCAGGAGTGATAGAAATCTTGTCATAAAAGGCACTAAGGTGAGATCCTAAATATGGGGAGAAGCAGAGACCACAATGCCTTTGAGCAATTGAGGGTTTGTCATGGTCAGAGGCTCTTGTAGGCAGTAAGCAGCATTGGGAGCAATGCCTGAGAACCACCAGTCTTCTTACTGGAAAGAACTGAAGCACTGATTTCTGTCACCTCTGCTTTCCTAGAACCACTAATGTTTGCATAGATCATATATTATTTCTATTACAACTAATCATTTCTTGAAACAGAATAGTTTGTTCCTCAGTTAAAAATCTTACTGAAACTTTTCCTAATAGACACTGATACTTCAATTCTTTGGTTGCTTGCTTCGGCACAAACAGTTTTAATATCCCTTTATAATAGAGTCATAATGAAGATTTTTTGAAATCAAATAATTTGAACCGTTTTTATCATAGTACCCGCTTGGAATGAATGTACCATAGGTTAAATTTGAAGATATCAAGTGTAATTTATGAAGCCTGAAAATACTTATTAGTTTTCAACTTTTTGTCAGGCAAAAATTAAACAGTAATTATTCTATAATAAAGTGGGATTGTGGGGATCCAAAGTAAAAACACCTCACTCAGGTAAGGGAAGTCTTGCTAAAGGGCAGGACATTTATACTGACAAATAGAATTGGTGTTTGTTTTTGTAGAATTGGAAACTGGAGTATTGAGGTTATCCCGGAAAGACAAATACATCTAATCTCTTTCTAAACATTATCTAAGATTAATTTAGGAAAACCCTCAGAGAGATAAGAAATGTTCTTTTATAATGTACAAACCTACATGTTATTAATAAAAGATTTCACAAGGAAGACGTGTATTTAAGACTGGAGTCAAGCCCGGTTACATTTGCAAAATGTCCATATTACATTAATATTTTTAGACGTGCTGACACGAGGTGTACATCTTGGCGTTTGTGTGAGATTTATTTGAAAATGTATCTGTCTTGAAAGTCAGCTAACAACTTACTTAGGTACTATTACTACTAGTGGTTGACCACCACCAGCTCTTACTGCAGAGCTTACCATTTTGCGTTTGTTATTGAATCTAATTTTCCCTTCAAAATAATCCTCTAAAGGCATCTATTTCACCATGTGGCATATAGTAAAGGGAACTGTAGAACTTGCCCGTGAGTATGCTTTTAGTAAATAGCTGACAAGGGAATGGTCCTAGTTCTGAATCCAAGGTTTGGGTATTTTTCCTGCCATATAATGACTCTTAAGACTGTACTGCACATTTCTGGATCTCCTTGTACTGGTGTGAAACAATTGCATCTATCCTTTGAATTCCTGTGAATTACACTAGATTTATCATTTTTGTAGAAAGTCATATTTGTCAAGAGCATGTTAGGTACGAGGCTTTGTGTTATTTGTTTTTATAAACACTCTCATTTTATTTTCAAGCCATCAAAGTCAATGTTTTACCTTTATTGTAAGGAATAATCAAAAATTCAAGAGAGTTGAAAGTCCATAGAGCAAATGAAAGAGTTTAAACTTAAACTCACCCCTGTTTGATGCCAAACCCCTGACGTTTTCTCAACTGTCCAGAAAACATGACCTTTAATAGAAAACCCTAAGAGAATTTTCAGTAGTTAATACATGTTTTAAGTAAATTTCATTCATCTGTTAAAGAAACTGAGAATTCATTCTTGCAAGCTGCTGAGATAATATATCAGGTTGAACTGTGAGATTTACCTTCCATACATTAGAAATTAAGTAGAGGTGGGTGTTATAGCTGAGATCAGAAACTATATAAACAAACCAGAATTTGAGGGATACATAGCAGGTGATAAATGTGATGCTTATTTAGCTGGAAACTTTACAGTCGAGCTGCCTTAGTGTATAAGGGCACACTATGTGGCTTTAGGAGACAACAGAACATTGACATAGCTGGAACAAAGTAAGCCCTGTATTTGGTCCTGATGAGAAGGCGAGTTAATTGCTGGAAAACCAAAACCTCTTCATATTACAGATAATAGAAGAAAGATAATAATAGGAAAATGTCATCTGATGTACGTGGATATTTTTCTTGCTGGCAGGCAACTGTAAAATCATTAAATTTACTTTAGTTTACAAATGTAAAAAATAGAGACTAAGAGATCAACAAACCCAAGCCCACAGAGCTTATTATAGGTTAGACTTAAATTTCTTTTTCTTATCTCAGTGATTTCCTGCAGACTGCACATGAGTGAGGTTTAGGGGTGAATCCAGGTGATAGCACCTTCCAGAAACATGTATTGATTTTGTATTCAGAAAGGCCTGGTGCTCTGGCAGGAGAGTAAAGTTTTCAGCTCAGGACACAGAAGAAGTGAGTCTTCTCCATGGATGATATTTACAATTCCCTTCTTATTTCCACAGCTCAAACAATACGCTGATCATGACAGTGACCAATGCAGCCTGGACAGGGAGAACGCAGGTGCACTGAAAGGCTTCGCAGTTCAGAGAAGCACAAGACTGATCAACAACTGCAGAGAATGTTCTAGAAAACTATAACATATTGTGGAATTCAATTAAGAGTACTATGTAAAGGTAGTACTCAAAGCAAGAGACCAAACAAGTATCAAAATACACTAAATAACAGCCCTGAAGAAGAAAGCCACATTCTCACTACCGATGTGCTGGAGACTAAAACCAGGCCAGGATGAAAGATTTCAGAATTTGGAGGACAGATGAATGGAATTACCTTAGAAGAGAATGTTTCTTGCACACATGTAAGAATACACATATTCAGTTAACTTATTACTGACTCAGGAAAAAAGGGTCTCAAAATTGCTTCATCTTTGAGATCAGCAAAAGCAGGACCCCCCTAAAAACAACCCTTGGATATGTGGAGTTTTGGGGAGATGATCCCAGGAATGACAAAATGAAGAGCATGAGACAAACGGAAGAAAAATCAGTTGAAGATGTGTGACTATCAACTTCATCTGTAGGCAACATGAGACTGTTCACAGTGAAAGGGATGCTTGCCAGAGTTGCTAACCCAAAAAGCTATAGCCTTTATGCACTGTCTGTACTTATTATACTATTAGTTAAAGGTGACCTTGAGGGTACTAACATCCTGCCCTCCCAGATGGAATTGCCAGTGAAGGCAACCTTGAAACAGAAGGCAGATAGTCACTCAGTAGTATCAGGGAGTGAGTCTGAGTTTTTCCAGGCAGTTCATTACAGCTGTGGCCACATGTGGGTTGGGCTGAGAGGATATATCACTAGGGTATCCACCACAGCACTGTATTTCCTTTATAATTTGTTACAAGCATAAGCAATTCTTATTCTAGGCATCAGTCTCTTTTATGCACAAAATGAATTATGGGCAGTATCCATCCCAGTGGTGGACTGGGTGTATTCTACTTGTCTTTATAGTAGGTATCCAATGGCCAGAGATGCCAAGTCAGAAAGGCAGCCGCCCCCGTCCTCTTCTGCCAGACTGCCCGTTTAGTCAAAGCCACCTGACTGATTGTGCTTCATGCTTCACATTGCCCTCCCCCTCCACACTCCAAGGGTCTAGTCCAAGTGCTGATGGAGAGGATGACTTGTTCATGAGTCACACAATGCTCATTTGATTGTTAATTTAAATTTCAATACTGTGCACAACAACTTCAGTGATTGGTTTTAAAATAAAAAATATTCTAGCTTATTAATAACAGAATGTTTAGTAATGACATTAAAAAGGAAAAATGAACTTTATGATGAAGAGATAATGAGTGTGTTTTTGCATACACTGTTTGGAAGGCAGCAGAAACTTTGATATGCAAGAAAAAAGGTATCTCTGAAGCTTCCAATCTAGATTTTGGACCTGTTGATGTCAGATGAAGAGAAGCTGAATTCTTTTATGGCGGTGGTTCTCACCCTGTGGGTCGTGACCCCTTTGGGGGTCAAACGACCCTTTCACAGGGGTCACCTAAATACATCCCACATATCAGATATTTACATTATGATTCATAACAGTAGCAAAATTACAGTTATGAAGTAGCAATGAAAATAATTTTATGGTTGGGGTCACAACAACATGAGGAACTGTATTAAAGGGTCACGGCATTAGGAAGGTTGAGAACCGCTGTTTAACAGTAATGTAGAATGTAAACAAAGCAATCTATAGATAGAGAGGTGGAATCAATCATGAGCATACAGAAGGCAGAAGAAGACAGAAAATGAGACAGGGTGTAGGGTCAAGGGATTTAAAACAACTGTGCATTTATTGTAGGATGCAGAGATAAGAAAGCTTCAATTAAAGTGTTGCATATTATTGTTCATTTTATATCAAAAAGTCATAATGTAGTGATACCCCTTCCCCTCCCACTTTGTGAGTACTTCCAGTGAGGGGACAGCAAGGGTTTATATACTACAGAGGGGCTGGAGAAGGACATTTGGAGAGCTTCACATTGAAACCCATAGTTTTGAGAGTATCTCCCGTTAACATGGTTAGACTTTTAATTTAGCATAGTTTTATTTTTGTAGAATTTTAAAGAATGAGCATTTTTCAAGTAAGAAACAAAGAGACACAGAAGTTGGATCTGTTGAAGGAAGACAGTAGTTGCTACAAAAGGTGATGCAGAAGGAAGGCTATGTTAACCAGTGTGATGAAAATGTGTCAAACGGTCTATGAAATAGTGTATGGTTCCCCATGATCACATTAATGTACACAGCTATGATTTAATAAAAAAATAAGAAATAAAAAAATAAAAGCCACAGGACGTTCCCTTTTCCAACAGGGTATGGGGTAGGTATAGTGAAAACACAAGCCAAAATTAAGAGGGAAAAAAGTCTATGATTACATACCTGATGGTCCTAATGTCTGCAGGTGACAGATCAACTTACTAGTAGAAGTGGAAAGTTGGTAATTGAGAAGAATAAAATTGGTGAACTAATGTGTAAGATACTGTATATTTAAAAGATAATAGGTTCAGTTTGCTGTCATGGGAGTAGACAAAGGGGTCGGGTTTCTGTGGACGATGAGAATCTCAGAGGGTCAGGACTGGGTGCTACTCATTGCTTTGCTACTATTTGAACAACAGTCACTAAATGTCTCTTGACTTAGTGTATCTTTCTCTATATGTAGACACTGAAAAAGTATTTTGGGGAAGCAAATAGTGAGAATGATATGATGAAAGTGAAGGAGGGCAAAATCCAGGAAGATTCACAGAGGAATTAGTGCTTCACAGCTGGGTATGGGATGGGCAGGTAGATGTAAACTCCAGACACCAGGATGGCTTCTGTACTTTGAGATAAAAAGTGTAGGCCGAGAAAACAGCCTTCACGGTTAATTAGATACTACATGTTCTCTGAATCTCACATTCAAGGGACCTTGTGGGAAAATTTTAAAAATGTACACGGATTTCGTTGTCTTCAAAGTTACACTCTACTGTGAATATACATAGAAAAGAAAGATTATTAAAATATGACTTGGGAAAAAATGCACTTATGTTTTAAGGAAAGCACTGAGGCAATAATTAAAGATCTAGTTTCTGTTATTTTTCCATAAGAAAAGAAGCATGTTATAAATTATCCATTCATGTTGCCAGTTTTAATCATTTTCCCTAGATTAGGTTGATAATTTTCTCTTTTCCCAACCCCAATTCAAAAATTTTGAATAGAGACAATTTGTAAAGACATGCCCTGGGGCAGAAATGTTAATGCAGCATTCCTTGCTAATATTTAAATCTAAAAGAGCCTTCTAATATTTGACAGTAAAGGTAATGAAAAAAATAACGGCAAGATGAAGGAAACACTTTCTAGTGAGAATATTGCTGTTGAAAACATAAGAAATACCTTCCAATCTTTGACAGCCAAAATGACTCGTAATTAACAATATTACAAATGTATTTTGCAAGGTTAGAGGTGAAGAAATTTATTTGGTTCCTACTTTGCTATTTCTGCTGTCTTCAGTTTTATGCACTGGACTCCTTTTTCCTTCACCTTCTCCCCTAAATCATTTTAGGTGGCCCTCAAGAATCAGCTACCGTGTTACCTCCCATGCTAAAGCTTTCTATTCCTCTCATCTTGCGTTGGTCCCTCAGAGACCTGGCCTTATCTCACATCATTGTTATTACTATTATTATTTTCATGATTAGAGACTGAATATTGCTCTGTCACCCAGACAGCAATATTCTCTCAACAACCTTCGGAGTAGTTAGGACTGTACAGCCCATGCCACCGTGCCTAGCTAATTTTATTTTTTTGTACAGGTGGGTCTCACTATGTTGCCTAGATTAGTTTCAAACTCCTAGCCTCAAACAATCCTCCTGTCTCAGCCTCCAAAAGTGCTGGGGTCATGAGCCACCACACCTAGCCCCATTTTATTTCTTGTATAGCTTCTGTATTATCCAGTCAAAAAAACAGACACAATGTTACTTCCTTCAGATGAGAAATGTAATGCCAAGGCATGGTGATAATGTGTTAAAAAAACAAGATCAAAAGAAGGTTAAGTTCTCTCGCCAATGGGAGTGCGTGGTGTTTGATTGACATTCGTCTTACTATTAACCAACTGAATGGAGGAAGCAAATAAAAGAGCATCATTGATACCGGAAAGTGAACCCTAAGACTTGAATCCAGTGGGTTCTTGGCTTTGCACAGGAAAAAATTCCAGAGTGTGATGACAGCACAAACCAAAAGCAAGTTTACTAAAGTAACAAACAGAAGGAAACCTAGACAGAGAGAGGCTTGCTATGAGTTTCTTGGGTCTTATTTTACACCTTTTCATTTGTGTTATGTTAAGCAGATGGAGGATTATTCATAAAATTTCTGGGCAAGGGGTGAGGATTTCCCCAGAACCAAGGTTCCTCTCCTTTTCAAATCATACTGGGTAACTTCCAGGATTGTCTTGGCAATTGTAAACTGCTCAAGTGGTAGGAGTTTCTTTGCGTAGCTAATGCATTAAAAGCGATGTACGATGAGGAACGAGGGTAACCTGAGGTCCTCTTTCATTGCTATCCTGGTTCTAGCTGAGTTTGGCTGCATTCTCTGCTCACTGCCTCCTGTTTTGGCAGAGGCTTGGATTTGGGTCTGTGACTCCTTATAGAGCAGAGTCTAGGGTTCCATATTTATCATGAACTAAGAAGGCATTATTTCAAAAAAGATTACCCAAGGAAACTAAGCTACATTAAATAAAAAACACCAGTAGTTTTACTTTCTAAAATGTAACACTACGTAGCCATATTGTTTTCTTGAATCTGCCCCTCTGTGTGTCCCATCTCAGAGGTGTGTGGTATTTAGACAGACAGAAGAGAGAGCCGTAAGCTACTAAGAAAATTATTTTAATGTACAGAGGCTTTGCAATTAGAAAGGTTGATTGGTTCACTCCATTATTCAAATTCAAATAAAGGAATATTAGTTTGGAGGGTGCAAATAAAAAAAGAGCCTGCAGGGCGGCACCTGTGGCTCAGTCGGTAAGGCGCCAGCCCCATATACCGAGAGTGGCAGGTTCAAACCCGGCCCCGGCTGAACTGCAACCAAAAAATAGCCGGGCGTTGTGGCGGGCGCCTATAGTCCCAGCTACTCGGGAGGCTGAGGCAAGAGAATCGCTTAAGCCCAGGAGTTGGAGGTTGCTGTGAGCTGTGTGATGCCACTGCACTCTACCGAGGGCCATAAAGTGAGACTCTGTCTCCACAAAAAAAAAAAAAAAAAAGCATGCATTGAAAGCTTCTATTATTAATTTTTAAAAATTAAAACACTCTCCCTTTGCTTTGATTTTATCTTCATAAATTCACATTTAATATGATTCATTTGCTTTCTGGATATGCCGATTTTGAAAAACAATAGCCACATACGTAAATCAATTGGTACAGAGATTTTCTTGTGATTTCTTCTTGTTTACTTCACCATCAAGCTATAACCAACATTCTGCACATTTCTAAGTGATCTGAGAGAAACACCTCACTTAGGTGGCCCTGCCTGAAGAACAAACGCAGGACATGAGGGATGCACCTCATTAACCCCCCTACAGACCAACGGTGACAAATCCACCTGGTTCTCTTTCTCTGCAGGCATCATCACCCCTTTCACTCACAACTTTGCCAAACTACTACCTTTTTTAACATTCAAATTTCAGCAATATCCAAGATTTCTTTGCCAAGATTATGATGCTCTTTGTCCTCAGAACATACCCATACAGTAATTAACATTGGCTCAGATTAGAAAAATTAGATATTTATTAAACAATAGATTTTTTTACCAGTATAAAAAAATGTATTTTCACAAAATGTTTATTATGTACCAATAATTCATTTAAACACCCCAGATAGAAAAGTAACATTTCCATTTATTTAAAATACAATTTCTAGATGTTAAAAAATAATGCTCTTAATGACTATCCTAAAATTTTCAAAACTGAAGAATGAAAATATTAAGTAATAGAATATGACACCATGACTTCATTTTTATTACACTGCCGGTAGATGTCTGTAGCAGAAACAAACGAAGGAAAATATAATTAAATTCCAAATGTAAAAAGTAGATGTTCATAAATTTCTGGTTAACTCAAACTTAACTTTGTAAGGACTATCAGTCTTTGAGTATCAATTTTTGTTGATAAAAATTAAAACTTTCCCAAACAGCACTAGTATGCCTTTTTACTTCACAAAAATATTTTTTGATAATTCAGAAGAATAGTATACATTTTTCAAAGTTATAAAGATCTGATAAACTTCTTTAATTTAACTACAAATGTACTCTTCCATTGTTATTGCCAATAGAGATTCTCATAAATATTTTTTCCTCCAGTGAACCTCTGGCTGGGATAGGGAACACACAGAATTTATATGATAATTTAGAACACACACCCCATTTAGATGACAATTTGTCTTAGATATATACTTTATTCATGAATTAATTCAGCACATAATTATTGAATCTCAACCGTAATCCCAGCTCTGTCTTCATAGAGGAAGGCAGACCTAACTAATCTCCGTGGAGAACTCATATGCTGGAGTATAAATTGAGTCTTCCTGGATTACTATGAGCCTTTATTTCATTTGTTTCAGATTTATATAGAGATCTATTTCACCTATGTGAGTAAACAAAATGCTTTCTTAAACACATAATTTGTTGGATTCTAATAAGAAAAAAAATTAAATCCATAAAGTGATAAGGTCTAGATTCTGATTTTTTTTTAATTCCTACTTTCTACTATAAAAATGCCAGGTACTTATTTTAGCCTCTCAGTGCTCCCAACACTTTGCTGCAGCTTTCTGGAATCCTTTAGCACTTACCGGCCTCCATCGCTTCCTCCTTACTAGAAGTCTGGTCATCCATCAGGACTTCCCTACCTTTTCTTGGCTTCTGATTCACCAATACTTTCTTAAACACTGGATTTTCATTGAGTACATGAATGTCTTTTGCGTTTCCCTGAGCTTTGTTATGAAACTCAGATCTTTTTTGTAACAATACTCCTTTTTTGAATACCATTTAGAACTTCTCCAAAAAAGAATGGTTTCTATTTTAAAAAGATGGTATTAAAATACATCAATAAATGCATACTTTGAAAAACTGCATCAGATGTGTCATAAATGATTATCTTTCACTACTGAAACCATTGAGATCTGCAAGATCATAGTTGAAACAGACACAGTATGTGAATTTGTATTTTTAAAACCAGATCAAAAAATTCAATTTCTTGCATTTCAATAATAAATTAAGCTTCATATGAACACATAGAATCTGAAACTTTCTTTCAAAAACCCTATATGATAAAAAATAAGATATTTAAGTATTTGTTGATGTGTTCATTACCTTAAACATGAACAACATATAATTAAAAATTCAGCTATTTATGTGTCTTGCAAACCAGATGTTGTCAAGCAAACTATGAATACATTAATTTTAACTAAAGGACAAACGAATAAGGTTCAGTAATATTTTGCTAATAAACATTGTTTTTAGGGCAATTTTAAGTTAGGAGGAAAATGGCATTGTACAGTTGGGTGGCTTTTGTCAAGTGTGCAATCTCGTGCATACACTGTTACAGACTATCATACAGAATGGTTTCCCCTTAAAATTCTCCTGTGCTCTACCTATGCGTCCTTACTTCCCTTGCCTGCATCCTTGAAAACTATAGATTTTTTTTACCTTTTTGTGTAAGTCTGCCTTTTCCAAAATGATCAGAATTTTATAGTAGGTAACCATTTCAGATTTAATTCCTTTACATAACAGTATGCATATAACATTTCTCCACCTCTTTCTGGGGGTGACCAAAAGGTCTTTTCTTTTTAGCACGAAATACTATCTCCTTGTGTGGATGTACCATAGTTTGTTTTCCAAGAACCGATGAAAGGACATCTTGGTTGCTTACAAGTTTTGGTAATTAGGGATAAAGTTGCTACCCATATTCATAAGCAGGTTTGTGTGTGAATATAAGATTTTAATTCATTTGGGTAAATACCTAGGAATGCAATGATTGATTCAAATGGTAAGACTACATATAAAACATTACAAGAAACTGCCAAACTGTCTTCAAAGATACAGTCATGTTTTGCATTTCCACCATCAACGGAAGAGGGTTTGGCTCTGCGTCCCTGCCAACATGAGATTTTCTCAGTGTAGGGATTTTAGCCATTCTAATAGCAGTATCTCATTGTAATTTGCATGTGCTTGACATATGATGATATACGTCTTTTCATCTTCTTATTTGTCATCTGTGTATCTCTTATGCATCTATTCAGATCCTTGGCCAATTTTTAAATCAGGTTGTTTGATTTCTTATTGTCTAAAGCAGTGATTTTTCAATCGGTGTGCCGCGAGAGTATCTTAAGTGTGCTGTGAAAATTTTTTAAGATCATTGATTAAATTATTTTCAAAAGAAAGTCAAAGCACAGTATATATATGTGTGTGTTCTTTTTAAAATCAATATAATTTAAGTGTGCTGTGGAAGTTTAACTATAGGTTCAAGTATGCCGTGAGATAAAAAAAGGTTGAAACCACTGGTTTAAAAAGTTCTTTGGCTATATCAGATATAAGTCCTTTATCAGACAAGTGTTTTGCCAATCTGTTCTCCCAGTCTGGAGTTTGCCTTTCCACTCTCTTCACAGAAGACAGATGGGTTGACTATATTTCTGTAGGGTTGTTCCTGGGCTCTCTCTTCTGTTCCCTTAATCTACTTGTCTATTCTTCAACCATTAGCATACTCTTTTTATTATTACAGCTTAATTATAAGATTTGAAGTGAGGTAGTGTCTTTCCACCAACTTTGTTCTTCAGTATTGTATTCTGGGACTTTTTCCTTTCCCTATAAAGTTTAGAACCTGTTTGTTCATTTCCATGAAGCAACTTGCGGGGCGTTAGATTCAGTAAATTATAATTTCCTAGACATTTTCAGAACAAAAGACAGTAGATTTTCTGACTTGGTGGCAGTTTCCATGTGTAGTATTCGTCTTTATAGTAATCAGGCAACAATAAGAAGGGAGAGAAGAGGCATCTTTTATTACTTACTGACTATTGTCATTTTTGTAGTATCTTAAATGGCCTAACCTCAATGTTACAATAAAAATTAAAAAAAGAACTAAACACAAAAATCAATATTCATTCTGGAAGGTAACCGTATATTCCATGTAATAGGCATTAACAATTCCAACATGATCACTAGGAAAAATTTGCAGTCTGAACCATACTTTTGAAAAATATTTCTTCAAGTCTGTAGAGAATTTATTCTTCTTCCATGATTAATAATCATTATACATGTTACTTCAGGAACTTTAAGCTCTGCTGCTGCAACTTCAAAGCTTGTAGGAAAGGTTCACCTTCCAGACACTGAGTACGCTGCACAGCAGCCTGATCCATATTAGAACAATCTGGAAGGAAATATTTAACATGGTGGAGCCAATCTGAACAGAAACCAGGTGGCAGCTCTTTAGAGTATTCACATTTCCACTTTTTTGTCAGGAAGCACCCCACCCAATTCAGAAGTAACTAGACTTTACAATACAATTCTCCTTTTCACACACAGAGATGAGGAAGCTGGTGCTATATGCCAGAGAGGACTGTATGTCCAAGAATGGACAGTCTCAGAGCAAGTCTAAGGAATGTTTCACTCGACGAGAGCAATGAAGTATAGGGAGAAAAAAATCCAAAAAAATGTGCACTGCTTTAGCTCTCCTTCACCTCCAGTCATCTTGAGCATACCACTTTTTTAAAGAAAAGAAAAATAGAAAACTTTATTTTCGAGGTTGCCACCTCCACATCTCCCTCCAAAGTACACTAGTACTCCGCGGCAGTATTCTCAAAAGGGAATCTCTCTGTCGCCCAAGTCACCAGCCTCATCTCCTGGGCCTCAGGGCTGGCAAGGGACAGGCTCAGTGTGTTTCCCAAACTTCAGGGAGGGCAGCACAGCTGGAAAACTTCGAGCATGTTCCTCAGGATGAGCAGGGCAGGATCAGCAGCACAGTGACCACGGTGAAGGCCAGCATGACCATGTGTACGTCCCTGCAGCATTGGTCAGGTAGCTGGGAAGGAGGGGCTCCCCACTGAACTCTGTACAGGAGGTACTGGAAAACAGAATTCACAGCCAGCCTCAAACGGGCATATTCAACTTGAGATCCTCACGTGGTGGCAGATGATATAAACCATGCAATTTTCGAGTGCCACCTGCTGACATCTTAGGGTGTCAGTGAGGCCTCCTCAGAGTGGTTCTTTGGGGGTTCCACTGCTACAAATTTGCTCTGTCTCCTGCACAATTAGCAACCAAGGCTGGAGTTGCAGGCCATGAGGAAAGAGGCCTCCTCTGGCTTGTGTTCGCAGGGTGCCAAGATGAACGAGGCTGTGCTGTAGTTCAGGCCTGGTTATTCTAGAAAAGACTCAGGAGCTATGCGAGAACCACCAGAAACCTCTTGGGGCAGCCACTCCGTGAGCTGTAATGTCTTCATTTATTAAGCAAGGCAACTGACAGTTCATTTGTAGGACTTCAGAGATGATTAAATGAAACCATGTACAAAATCACATGGTACCTATTAAGCACTCAGCATATGTTTCTTGCATTGAAGTTTATATGAGATATTTAATAGCTCTCCACTCTGCACTTAATTTTGTAAATGAGAAAACTCACTTCATTCATCAGGCAAGTCCCTGCAGAAGGGTTAGTTCCCTTTACAAGTGCAGTCTTTAATACACAACCAAGTCTCTTTCTTTTCTTTCCTGAGTCCCTGTTTTCAACAAGTTAGTTTTTCATTGCTTTCAATAATATGGCTTTTTGTTTTCTGCCGATGTCATGGGATATTCTCCTAAAAACAAAAGTGAAAATTTACCTATGACCATAATGAAAAGAGGTCTTTGGGAGTTAAAGGCTGAGAATCATAAGAGTGTGTGATGCACACAAATAAATTCTGAGGTATGTAAGAGATACATTGCTTTTATCAATGACACTTACGACCATTTAAAAGCTTTCATTCTAGGGTGGCACCTGTGGCTCAAAGGAGTGGGGTGCTGGCCCCATATGCTGGAGGTGGCGGGTTCAAACCCAGTCCTGACCAAAAACTACAAAAAAAAATCTTAAAAGCTATATATGTAACAATAAATGACAGTGTATTGTTAACTATTATTTTTACATAATCTTGCATGAGAAAGATAAAAAAGAAAGAACATATGACTTGACAATTTCTACTTTCCTACTAAGTACAATACTAGCAAGCCAAATAGAGATAAAAACATCTTTAGGTATCTAGATGTAGATTATATGAGGACATACAGTTACATACAATGTTTAGGAATTGATAATGCAGCTGAATTTACTTAAACTCCCCAATTCATGAAGAATAAATAAAAAAGAGGTACAATTCCATTGAGAAATACTTTTTTACCTTTTGAAGCATAAAAAAGAAAACTTTAAAGTAGAATATATATTTATACACATACATACATACTACTCCTTCAAAGATACAGAGTTAGATTCTGTATATATTAAATTTGAAATCTATTATACTCAGTTTTCTTAATTCTGTATTAAATAATAGTTTCTTGTTTTGTTTTTTGATACACAAAAATTTGAAATATTTAAAGAAAAGACTGCAGAATGACTAAGCTTGTAAGTAGTCTGGATTGCAGAGATAATAGAGATACGAAGGAATCAGATTGTACAAATGATACATTGAAGGGAAATATACTTCGTCCTGCTAAAAATAATTTCCTTTTTTAACTATCAGAGGCATTCAACCAAAGAACAAAGGCACGTAATTCCACCCTCAAAAAAGTAACTTGAAGAAAAGGATTTAGAGAAAAATCTGGTACAGAGAAGACATAAAAGATTATCTGGCTTAAATTTGTATTCCAAGTTCTTACTGTGCTTTGGGTAGTCTTGAATTTGTGAGTCTGTGTTGGAGGCTATTTTGACTATAATGAGTATGTTGTTTTGTTTGGGTTTGGTTTGAATTTTGCTTGTGTACTTTTATTCTATCTTCCATAAATAGCATCCCCTTATGTCAATCTAAATCCCACTCCCAGGGCTGATGCTTTGCGTAACTCCAGGAAGTGCTGTTACATACACTTTGTATGAGTGTACCCACAGACTTTGGCTCGGCATTTGTGGATTTAGCTGGAATCTCTGTCCATCCCTCTGTTGGAAAATGATGGAGTGCCTGAGAGGAGTTCCAAAGTCATTTCAGCCCTGAAAATTCTGAGATGTCTGTCTCTTCTCAATTTTTTTCTCCTTCTTCAATTCATCTAATTCTCTGCTTTAAATACCATCTCTGCTAATGAATCTACATCAGTCAAATTAAATACTGCTCTCTGATACTGCAAGCAACATCAAACCCCAGTGACTTCACATAATAAAAGTTTATTTTTTCCTCGATTCATGTCACAGTCTAATTCAATAAATAGAAGGTTCTAGGAAATCTATCCAAGAACTTACCGATGTTCTTGTTCTTTCATATTCTAGATACCTCCACTAGTTTTCTACTTTTATGGGTAAAATCATTGTTTAAAAAGTGAGAGAAGGGGAAACTTACTCACTGTTGGTGGGATTGCAAACTAATGTAATCTTTTTGGAAAGAAATATGGGGAATCCTCAAAGAGTTAAAAGTAGACCTTCCATTGATCCTGCAATCTCATTACTAGGTATCTACCCAGGAGAAAAAAGTTCATTTTAAGACTTTTGCACTTAAATGTTCATGGCAGCAGAATTCACAATTGCAAATATGTGAAAACAACCAATTGCCAATCAACTCACAAATAGATTAATAAACTGTGGTATATCTATACCATGGAATATTATTCAGCCATAAAAATTGAGACTTTACATCTTTTGTATTAACCTGGATGGAGCTGGATAGTATTCTCTTTAATAGAGTATGTCAAGAATGGAAAAGCAAGCATCTCATGTGCTCAATACTAATTTGTAACTAGTAGATGAACAACTACAGGCCCACAAGTGATAAAAACACAATTAAATTCAAGCAGGAGGGAGATGTTTGATACGCTCCCACCTAATGGGTACAATGTAGGGGTATGTAGTGCATCTCCTGGGAGAAGGGCTAAACTACAACTCACACCTTACATAACAAATGCAAACAATGAACCTAATCATGTGTACCCTCATACTAATTCTAACTTTTAAAAAAGAAAAGAAATTTTTCAGCTAAATCTATAAAAAGTGCACATTATTTAGCCACATGCTATTGATCAGAATTCAGACCCATGACCCTGCCTAACTGTAGGAAAGAAAAGGGACTAGTCTGTGTCCATTCGCTTTCTATCACTCACAATCTATCCTCATCGTGTCTCTATCCACCCCTTCTCATCTCTCTGCCCTCTCTCCAACAGGTTTCTCTTTAGCTCTCTCTCTACAAGGTCTCTCTCTAGCAGCTTTCAATCATTTCTCTCTATTTCATCTCTCTATTAATATCTCTCTCATCTCCATCTACTTATCTTTCTCCGTACTGTTACCTATCCATTCATCCCAGAGAGGGATAGAAAACCATGTTTTTTACAATATATCACAATCTGTCCTAAATACATTTCACATTTCTTTACACACATATGATATAAAAATCATTCCCTGAAGAAATAACCCAAAAGACCTTTCAGGCACTCTTCTCGGTTTAAATCCAGACTTTCTACGCACACAATGTACTGAACCAAGGAGTCAAGTCATCTTGACTTTACCTATAAACAGTCCAAATACAGAGTAGCAAAGTTGGGACGAACACAGAATTCTCGGGGCCAAAATATTGTGGGATAGATATTTGGGGGAAATTTTTCCTCATTATACCTAATTTTGCCCCCTGGACAGAATTTCCTTGTCTTTCCTCTGACTCTTGGCCCTGCCTTCTACAACGTTCTTCCTTGTCTATCTTATGTTACCAAGTATGATATATAGGTTGGAGCATATGTAATTCCTGAAGGTCATAGAACTTTTGAAAATTGACCTCTACTCAAGGAAAGTTGGTGGCTGAATATTGTTTTAATTCTCTCATGATTTAAGACAGCTTAATCCGAGATTAATGTTTCTTTAGCAATACAATTCCTGCAGAAACATAATAAACTTCTGGTCTGTTTCTAGTCAATTCCATATATCAACAAACACATGCAGAATCCTTTTTATACATTTCACTCAAATAATTATACTTTTTTCTCTGCTGTGATTGTTCCTATTACCTTCAATCTAATGGCAGGTATATTGAGGGTCTCAAGATGTAAGGGTAAGAACACACTCTTACCATTATTGGTAAGACTAAGGTATCTTCTTTTATTTACATAATTTGTAATAAATCATAACTATATATATTTATGAGGTACAATATGATGATTTTATATACAATGTGAAATGCTTAAATCAAACTGATCAAAATAATCATCACTTCATTTACTTATTTTTTGTGGTAAGACATTTATAATATACTCTCAGTTGTTTTGAAACGTACCCTTGCATTGTGCACATTAGGTGAGATCCTAGCAAATTCCCTATCTTCACTCACCTCACCCCTTCCATTTCCTCTCACTCCTCTCCCCTTCTTCTTGCTGGATTATATTTGTCTTTTATCATTTGCATGAATGTGTAAGTGATTATATATTGGTTTCATAATAGTATTGAATACATTGGATACTTTTTTCCTATTCTTGCAATACTTTACTAAGAAGAATATGTTCCAGCTCCATCCAGGTAAACATAAAAGATGTAAAGTCTCTATCTTTTTATGGCTGCATAGTATTCCATGGTGTACATATACCACAATTTTTTTTTTTTTTTTATTGTTGGGGATTCATTGAGGGTACAATAAGCCAGGTTACACTGATCGCAATTGTTAGGCAAAGTCCCTCTTGCAATCATGTCTTGCCCCCATAAAGTGTGACACATACCAAGGCCCCACAATTTGTTAATCCATTCATGAGTTGATGGGCACTTGGGCTGCTTCTGTGACTTGATTATGAATTGAGCTGTAATAAATATTCAGATGCAAATGTGTTTGTTGTAAAATGATTTTTGTCCATCTGGGTGGATACCTGGTAATGGAATTGCAGGATCAAATGGTGGATCAACTTTTCATTACTTGAAAAATTGATCTTACTTCATACTTCTTTCCAAAAAGGCTATATTAGTTTCCAATCCCACCAGCAGTGAAGAAGTATTCTATTCTCTCTACATCCACAGCAACATCTGCAGTTTTGGGATTTTGTGATGTGGGCTCATCTTACTGGAGTTAAGTGATATCTCAAAGTGGTTTTGATTTGCATTTCTCTGATGATTAAAGATGAGCATTTTTTCATGTGTTTGTTGGCCATTTGCCTATCATCTTCAGAGAAGTTTCTGTTTAAGTCTCTTGACCACAAAGAAATGGGGTTATTTGTTCTTTTCTTACTGATTAATTGAATTCTCTGTAGATTCTAGTTATCGGACCTTTGTCGGAATCATGACCTGAAAACATCTTCTCCCATTCTGAAGGCTTTAGCCCTTAGCTAAAGCCCTTAGCTGTGCAGAAACTTTTTAGCTTGAAAGGCATCTTCTTAATGTGTTTACACAGCTCAAGGGCTTATATGGTATTATTTCCCAAGCTTGGAGTAAACAGGCATTATTGACTTCCTTTTCCAAGTTAAAAAGTGGCGGGAGCTGAAATTTTGTCTATTTTCATTATACTTGCAACCAGTCCAGATTTCTTCAGAGCTCTTCCCTGTCCTGTAAACCTTGTCAAACACCGTCAATAGTAGCAAAATTATACTGTATTCATTTTCTATTTCTGCTGTAACAACTTGCCACAGGCTTAGTGGTTTAAAAGAGCATATATTTATTATCTTCCAGTCTGCAGGTCAGAAGTCTGATATGGGTCTCACTGGACTAAAATTAAGCTGTTGTCAGGGCTGCATTCCTTTCCGGAGGCTCTAGGGAGCGTCCATTTCCTTGCCTTTTACAGCTTCCAGAGGCCTTTCACTAACCTCAGTTCATGTACACTTTGTTTGACTTGAAAGCCAGCACATCCAGCTGGATTCTTCCTTTTTTTATGTTATCTGTCTTTTTATTGTTTGAGTTATGCGTTATCTATACAATCTAGATACATGTTGCTTTTGAAATACGTGACATACACAAAGACCTTTTCTCATTCTGTGGGTTGTCTTGTCATTTTTTTTTGATAATGTCCTTTGAAGCAAAAAAAAGTTTTAATTTTAATGAAGTCCAGTTTATTTTTTAATTTGTGCTTATCATGTCATATCTAAGAATTCACTGCTTACCAACTCATGAAGATTTATATTATGTTTTTTTTTTAAGAGTTTTATATTTTAGCTCTTTTTTTATTATTATTTCAGGTTAATGTAAAGGTACAAACAACCCAATCACAATGTTGGATTCCCTCTTGTAGCTCTCCAAAAGGTGTGCCATACACCCCTACACTGTGCTCATTCAGTGGGAGCGGCTGGATTATGCTTACAATGACATCTTTTCTGGTTCTCACCCTCTGCCTCCCTTCTTCACTTTTAAAGATCCTTGTGGTTACATTGGGTGTTTCTGGATGGTCCTATGTAATCTACTCATTTTATCTACCAAGTCAGCTGATTGATAATCTAAATTCCTTTTACAACCTTTATTTTCCTTAGCTATGTAAGGTAACATATTGACAGATTCCAGAGATTAGGGTGTGGGCATCTTTGGGAGACCATTATTATACTTGCAATATAGACTAACCCTTCATTTCAAATTATTTCCTTTAGAGATGTCAGTATCATGGTCTCATTACTTTCTTTCTAAATTCTCACAAGCAAAAGTTTTACCAAATATTTTGAAACTGCCTTATCATGAATATGCAACTTTGTAGACTGTGTATCAATTTCTTCATCATCTGCAATTTGATAGATAAGCTGATGCAACATGTATATGTATAATTTTGAAACAGTAATTATAGATTTGCAGGAAGTCACAAGAATACAGAGAGGATTTCTGTGCTCTTTACCAAGTTGCATCTTAGATTACTATCATATAACATCGAAACTCAGGGATTGCGGGTGGCACTGAGTGCCATACACATGTGGGCCAGAGATTATAGTGCTCCATATCACTTTATCATATCAGTTTCATATAACCACCTGCATGACAATACACAGAACCATTTCATCACCAAAATGATCTCTCTCCTGCTATCACTTTATGTGCAAATCCATCACTTTCTTATTCACCATCTTCAACCACTAGAAGCCACACATCTGTTTTCTATCTCTATAATTTTGACATTTCTAAGGATGTTATGTAAACATTATATAGATTGAATTGCAAAACACCTGACATCTTGATATTGGACTTTAAAAAAAACTCAGCATTATTTTCTTGTGATGCATTCAAGTCATTAGATACATCAATATTTACTTAATTTTTTGGTAACAGTAATTTCCATGGTGTGGTTCTACCACAATTTGTATAATCATTAGCCTATTGTAAGAGATTTCCTTTTATTTTCTTTCACATACTTCCTAGTATAAATAAAGCTCCTACGAACAATCTTGCATCAGATTTTGTGAAGATGCAAGTATTCGATGCTCTAGAAAATATCCAGAATTGTGATTATAGGGTTTTAGAAGTGTATATTTACACTTTTTATAAAGGCCAAATTGCTTTTAATATAATCTACAGAACCAACAACAATGTATAATTGTTCTAATTTCTCTACATTCTCATCCATATTTGGTATTATCGTGTTTTTTTGTTTTAGTTTGTTTCACGTTAGCAGTTTTAATAAGCATGTGGTGATAACTCACATGGTCTTACTTTCCATTGCCCTGATGGTCAGTGAGTGAAGACATGATGAACATGTTTTCATGCGCCATCTGTGTCTGTCTTTGGTGAAATACATGTTCATTCTTTCACCCGTTATCTAGCTGGAGAGCTTCATTTTTAACCGCTGAGTTTTGAAAGCTCTTTGTGTATTCCAGAATGCGTCCTCTAACATCTGTGAGTTTTCATATACTCTCTCACAGCCTGTAGCTCACCCTTTCATCCTGTTAATATGGTGTTTCACAGAGCAAAAGTTTTTCATTTGACAAAACATAACTTACCATTTAAAAAATTGTGTGGATCATGATTTTGGTGTCAGATCAAGATCTGCTCATCAAAGCCCAAGTTCCCTCAGTTTTTCTCCCACATTTTTCTAAATATTTTGTAGTTTCAATTTTATGTTTAACTTTATTATATATTTTTAATTAATGTTGATATAACATGCAGAGATTAGATTGATGTTCCTTCTTTCCCCCTGTGGATATCTATATTATTCTGTTCAGGTTGCTATAAGAGAATACTATATACTGGGGGGTTTATAAACAACAGAAATTTATTTTTCACTGTTGTGGAGGCATAGATGTCCCAGATCAAAGCACTGGTATATTCAATATATGATGAGAGCCTGTATCCTGGTTGATAGATGGTTATCTCACTGTATTCTCACATGGCAGAGAAGGTGCGGGAGCTCACTAAGTCCCCTTTATTAAAGCACTAGTCCCAAGCTTGAGGGGTCTTACCTCATAACCTAATCACTTCCCCAGAGCCTTGCCTCCAGATAGCATCATATTTTGGATTAGGTTTGGATACATAAATTTTCGGTACCTATAAATATTCAGTCTGTAGCAATATCCAATTGCTTCATCATTGTTTATTGAAAAACTATCCCTCCTCCATTGAATTGCATTGGTGACTTTGTCAAAAGGCAGTCATCCCAATTTGTGTGAGACTATTTCATGATACTCTTCTGTCCAAATGATCTACTAGTCCATTTATTTCTACCAGTCTTGATTACTGTAGGTATATGACAAGTATCGACACTAGGTGGAACAATTCCATTTTATTCTTCTTTTAATGATTGCTGGAGATATTCTAGTGTCCATTCTTTTAGAAAAGCCTTGTCTATGTCTGTAAAATAAACCCTGTTCAGATATTGATAAGAATAGCACTAATCCTAAGGATCAATTTTGGGAAAATTGAAATCTTTACAATGTTGAGTCTTCTGTTCCATAAACAAACATGTCTGTCCATTTTTGTAGGTTGTCTTTTTTATGACTTTCAAGGGCATTTTGACATTTTTAGCTACAGATACCTTACAGAATCTATAAGGTTTAATACCTAGGTATTTCCGTTTCATTGCTATGATTTTAAATGATGCTATTTTAAGTGACTACATGTTCATTATTAATGTTACTGATTAGATTGACTTCCTTCCTTCTTTCCTCCCTCCCTTCCTTGGCCTCACTATATTGCCTAGGCCAGACTCAAACCCCTAGAGATAAGAAATCATCCTGTCTTACCTTCCCGAGGGCAAGGATTACAAGCACGTATCACTACGCCTAGCTGATTTTTCTATCTGTATTCTGCATCCTTCAAGCTGGCCAAACTTATAGATTAATTTGATTTTCTGTTTTTCTTTTTGTAGATTTCTCATGACTGTTCACATGCACTTTGTTATCTGAAAATAGAGACAGTTTTATTTATTCCTTTCAAATATGTGAACAATCTATTTTCATTTTATGCCTTATTACTCTGGGTACAACTTCCATTACCATGTTTAATAGTAGCAGTGATGGTGGATACCCTTGATTTGCTCTCAATTTTAAGAAGAAAACAATCAAATTTTTACTATATAATAGGATTCTAGCTGTAGTTTTTTTGTAACTACTGCTTGCAAATTCCTCTCTATTACTATTTTTATGACAGTTTTATAATGAGTGGGTGTTGAATCTTGTCAAAGTTTTCATGCACCAAATGCTATAATCATACAACTAATCTTCTTTTCTCTATTAATATTGTGGATTATAGGTACGGTTATATTGAACCATCTTGGAAACCCTGTAGTAAGCCCCCCTGAGACATAGTATACAATTCTTTTATTACATTGTTAAATTCTATTTGATAGTACTGTAGAACCTCCGTAGCTGACCACTTCCCTACACTAACCACCTCCTTAGGTTGACCTAATATTCATAGATTGGATATGCTCTACTTGTACTCAATGGAAGACATACCTCTATATATTGACCACCTTTATAAGTTGTATTTGAGCTCATAGACTGTGAAATAAATACCAATTTACCCTGTAAAACTCGATCAGTTGAATCCACTCTACACAAAAAAAGATAAGGTGTGGGTTTTGTCCCTTAGATGTGTTATTTTTTTACTATAAGTTATTTTGTCATGTTTTATGCTAACCACATGTTGGATTAGGTCTAATGTCCTAATGTTTATCATGTGTGATATTTTTACAATGTGAAAGGACTGGTCTGAAGTATACGTACAGCCTATAATTATTGAACAATTTTACATTTTATTGAGACATTGTTGCTGAAAAGAAAGATCTCAAAAAGCTGACATTGAAGGAAAAGTTTGATATTCTACATTTTCTGGGAAGCAGCAGCCAAAGAAAGATGGTGGAACATTTTGGTGTTAGCCAGACCACAGTCAGCCACATCTAAAAATGTAAACATGAGCACTTGGAGAGATGTGGGAAGGAAAATGGAGACCTATAAGGGAAAAGAAGGAAAACCTCCCTAAATGAATCAGTAAAGCTAATTAAGCTGCTTCAAATCGATGAGAGCATTGAAAGTTCAAATCTCTGGGCCAATAATCCAAGAATCTGCTAAAAAAAAAAAATCACACAAGAATTTGGGGTAGCAGATTTCCAAGCATCAAGTGGTTGGCTGAGGACATTTAAATTGTGATATGAGATCTCCCAGGAAGTCTTATGTGGTGAATACAGTGAAGTTCCAGTAGAGGAAGAGTTCATCAGAAAGTTCCCAGACTTCACCAGAGGCTTCAAAGATGAGCATAACTTTAACGATGAGGATCATTAAAGACAATGACAGAAACCTCATCATGAAGGGCAATAAATGTAAAAGCAGAAATCTTTCCAAAGAACATTTCACAGTTCTGCATTGCACCAGCTCAACTGCAGAGAAACCAAAGCCCCATAAGTTGGCAAAGCCAGGTACATTCAAGAACCTGAAGCCAGAAGACCTCCCTGTCACTTGGAAATAAAACAAATGTACATGAGTGACCAGTGCCCTAGCCGAGTAGAGAGTGACGGCTGTCAGCTGAGAAAGTATTAACCAAGAAGTGGAGAAGGAGCCGTTTATTCAACTGATAGTAGATAGTGGATAGTCTCCTAGCCACCCACAATTGAAATGTGACATTGAAATTTCTGCTTCTAAACATAACCTCAAAAATCCAACCCCTTGACCAAGGCATCACCAAGACTTTTTTATTATTATTATTATTTTTTTTTTGAGACAGTGTCTCACTATGTCACCCTCGGTAGAGTGCTATAGCGTCACAGCTCACAGCAACCTCCAACTCCTGGGCTTAGGTGATTCTCTTGCCTCAGCCTCCCAAGTAGCTGGGACTACAAGCGCCTGCCACAACACTGGCTATTTTTTTTGTTGCAGTTTGGCTGGGGCAGGGTAGAACCTGCCACCCTCGGCATATGGGGCCACGGCCCTACCCATTGAGCCACAGGCACTGCCCATCATCAAGACATTTAAAATCCAAGTCCATCTCCTTCAGTGAGTCATTACTAAAACACAAAGCTGTGGTCTGTCTGTGGGAACAGCTTCATCTGCTGCATCAGTTAATGCTCTTGTGTTTTCCTCTAGATCAGCTCTGCTTAGAATAGCCGTTTTGATCAGGCAAAAATAAGACAGAAGAGTTTCAAGAAACTTGGATTTATTACAACCCCAGGGCACAATGTTTTGGCCCCATAAGACAGTCCATCGCCCTTGGCAGAAAATGAAGTAGTAGATTTGAAGGTTTTGTTGCAATTGATGATCGGGGGCAACCTGGAACGAACATGGCTTAGAAACAATGCTCCAGGTAATATCGAATGAAGTACAGACCTACATAAAAGAGCACGAGGCAGCTGATGAAGTGGAAGAAGCAAGTGAGGATGACACAGAAATTGCAGAGACTCCAAAAGAAGAGGATGTTAAGCATCCAATAACGCAGTTAAAGTCATTTGCTGTGGGAAACGTGACCAGCAAGTCTTGTGTGGTGAATACAATGAAGTTCTACCCTGTTTCCCTGAAAATAAGACGTCTTCCGAAAATAAGACCTACTTATAGGAAAGATAAAACGTCCCCTGAAAATAAGACCTAGCGCATCTTTGGGGGCACACCTTAAAATAAGACAATGTCTTATTTTCGGGGAAACAGGGTAGTAGAAGTTGTGACATAGTTCATCAGAAAATTCTCAGACTTCACCAGAGCCTTCAAAGACGATAATATCTTTCACAGAATGAATGAGTGCAGACTCTTGACAGGAGCCTCATTATAAAGGGTAACAAATGAAAGAGCAAAAAAATGTTCCAAAGAATATTTCACAGTTCTGCTTTGCACAAGCTCACCCAGAGAGAAACTAAAGTCATTGGTGACTGGTAAGTTGGCAAAGCCAGGTGCACTCAAGAACCTGATGATAATATGTCCCAGGTCCCCCCATGTAAACATAAAAGCGGTAAAATCTCTATCTTTTTTAAGGCTGCATTGTATTCCATGGTATACATATACCACAATTTATTAATCCATTCATGGGTCGATGGGCAGTTGGGCTTCTTCCATGACTTGACTATTACGAATTGAGCTGCAATGGATAATCTGGTGCAAATATTTTTGTTTTCAAAGTGATTTTTGGTCTTTTGGATATACTCCTAGTAGAGGAATTGCAGGATCCAACAGCAGGTCAATTCTTAGACCCCTGAGTATTCTCCAAACTTTTTTCCAGAGGGAATGTATTAGCTTGCATTCCCACCAGCAGTGGAGAAGTGGTCCCTTTTCTCCACATCCATGCCAACATCTGTAGTTTGGGGATTTTGTTATGGAACATATTCTCCTGAGTAAAGTATCTCAAGAATGGAGGAAAAAGTATTCAATGTACTCAGTACTTCTATGAAACCAACTTATATTTACTCACACTTTCTTATGAAAGATAGAACACAACAATAGCCCAGGATGAAAGAGAGAAATGGAGTGGGAAGGGAGGAGAGGGAGGAGGCTTGATGGAAAGTAAATGACGGGACCATGCCGATGGAGCGTATTGCAAGGGTCAAATCTATCAAGTGTAGAACATAAATGTCTTAACACAATAATCAAGTAAATGAGGTGAAAGCTGTGTTAATTGCAGTTTGATGTAAGCATGTCAAATTGTATAAAAAAATCAACACATTGTACCCCACATATGCATAAATATATTCACGATCTACGTGTATATGACTTAATAAAAAAAATTAAAAATTAAAAAATAAAAATAAACAACCTGATGAGAATGCTGTCTCCACTTATGTTTGTAATGAGAATAAGAAAGAGACCAAGATTGAGTTGCTTTTTTCCAGAAAGAATGATTAATCCATGAGAAACAGTAAATATATTGATTTCTTTATACTATATGTATGATATTACAGAGTTTTGGTTATGTATGATGTTGTATGTTATTCGCTAGTAAAAGCTGTGCCAGAAAGCAAAGTACATGTGCATATGAGTACAATAGGTCTACTTCCTTATGTTGACCACCTCTGTATGTTGGCCAGTTTGTTACAGCCAGTTGGGTGGTCAACTGTCTGGAAATGATTTGTGCAACTGATGCTAATTTTTCTTTAAACCTTTGTGAGAATTCTTGCTGAAAACTTCTGAGCATGGAGATATTTGGTGTTTTTAAAAATACATATTCTATTTTCTTAATTTTTACAGGACCATTCAAATTGTCCATATCATACTGAATGAGTCATGGTAGATTTTGCTGTTCAAGGTATTGGTAAATTTGATCTAAGTTTGATCTAAGTTTTCAGATTTACCTGTATAAAATTGTCAGTAGTATTTTTTGTTAAGTCTTTGAATGTCTGTGGAGTCTGTAGTGATACCCCGTTTCATTCCTGTTATTGACAATTTCTGTGATAATCTTTTTTTTTTCTTTGTCAGGATTGATAGAGGTTTGTCTGCTTTTACCCCTTTACATAGAATCAGTTTGTTAATCTTTCCAATTTCATTGATTTACTCTTTCTATGTTTTCTTTCTTCTGATTACTTTGTATTTATTTTGCTCTTCTTTTTCTAGATTATTGGGGAGGGAACTAGGAAATCTTTTTCTCATTTCTAATGGATGCATTTAGTGCAGTAAGGAATTTGCTTCATTCAATGAAGTTTGATATAATAAATTTTCATTATTACTCTTTTTAATGTATTTTTAATTTTCTTTTGAAATTCCTCTTGACTGTAGAATATTTATAAGTTTGCTGTTTAATTTCCCAATGTTTGTAGATTTAAAGATTTTTCTACTGATTTTTTTTCTTTTGTTTTGTTCATTTGTTTGTTTATTTTAACACATGGAGTCTTCCTAGGTTGCCTAGGCTAAACTTTTGGCCTCAAGCTATCCTCCCTTCTCAGCCTCCTGAATATCTGGGGATTATAGGTACATACCACCATACCCAACTCTTCTGTTTGTGATTTCTAGTTTGATTTTATTATAGATGAAGAACACACTGTATATTATTTTAATTATTTGTTGTTGTTTTTGAGAGAGAATCTCACTCTGTCACCTGGGTAGAGTGCCAAGGCATCATAGCTCACAGCAACCTCAAACTATGGGGCTTGAGCAATCCTCTTGCATCAGCTTCCTGAGTAGCTTGGACTACAGGTGGTGACACTATGCCCAGCTGGTTCTATTGTTAGGAGAGATGGGATCTCTCTTTTGCTCAGGCTGGTCTCAAATTCCTGAGCTCTAGCAATCCACCTCCCTTAGCCTTCCAGAGTTGTAAGACTACCATATGCACCATGCCCAGCCTATGATTTCAATTCTTTGAAATTTGTTGAGGTTAGCTTTCTGGTCCTGGATATATTCTATCTTGGTATACGTTACATAGGCACATGAATATAATGTGTATTCTTCTTTGTATAATATGGATTAGATCTTATTGGTTAATCATGTTTTGAATAATTTTATATTATTTAAGACTCTGCCTAGTTTTTCTATTATTTATTGAAAGAGAAATGTTGAAGTTTCCAACTGTGATTGTGGGATTTCCTATTTCTCCTTTCAGTTCTGTCTTTTTGTTTCAGATATTTATAGCTTTGTTGTTTATGCCTGCACAGTTAGGTGGGCTATTTCTTCTTGGTGGATTGCATTTTTAATGATTCAATAATGTCTAACTCTATCATCATAATACTAATGTAGCCACTCTTGAATTATTTTTAATATTTATATGGTATAATGTTTTCATCCTTTACTTTTAACTTACTAATATTATTTTATTGAAATTGTTTTCTTAATAAAAAGCATACACTCAGGTTCTTAATTTTTTTCTTTTGAAAAATTGGATCCATCAATTTTAATATTTTAATTGGGCATTTACATATTCACATTTATGTTACTTATACTGTAGGACTTGCCTGTCATTTTAACTTTTGTTTTATATTTATTCTCCTTTTATATCTCCATTTTAGTTTTCCTGCCTTCTTATGGGTTACCTGAACATTTTAAATTCCATTTTTATTTATCTGTGGTGCCTCTGTGTAAATCCATTGATGTAGTTTTTGCTGATTGCTCTAGGTACGACACTAACACTACATATACATAATTGATCATGTCTACTGACGATAGCATTTTACTAATCTGTGTGAAACTCATAAGTTTTGTATGCTTTTGTAGCCTTTAACCTGGCTCTATTATAATATAATCATTTTACCTATTTTCCCTAGATTTTGAGCCATGTCTTATAGCGTTATTTTGTTTTAACTGTCTAATATTATTTTACTTTAAAAATCAAAATTTTCTTTTTGCATTCTTCCTGTTTGTCCAATGTTTCTCTTTTTTATCTTTGTTAAGAAATCTTTCTTTAGCCATTCAATTTTAGGGTAGTTCTGATGGCTGCAAATTCATTTGGTTTTCCTTAATATAAGAATGTCTTAAGGCAAAGTATGGTGGCTCGTGCCTATAATCCTAGCACTCTATGAAGCCAAGGCAGGAGGATCTCTTAAACGAGGAGATCTAGACCAGACTACGTAAAAGCAAGAACCTGTCTCTACTAAAAATATACAAATTAGCCAAGTGTTGAGGTGGGTGCCTAAGGTCCCAACTACCTGGGAAGCTGAGGCAAGAGGCTTGCCCAAACCCAGGAGTTTGACCTTGATGTGAGCTATGCTCATACCTGGCATTGTAGTCTGGGTCATAGAGTGAGATTCTGTCTCAAAATAATAATAATAATTAATTAATTATTTAATTAAATTAAAAATATTGAATCCCCTTTTGCTGGGTATAGACTCTGACTGGCAATTCTTTCATTTGAGACATGAACAATGTCTTACTTCTTATTGCCTCCTATAGTTTTTCATAAAATATCTACAGTCATGTCAATTGTTTTCCCCTATAGTTAAGGTTTCATTTTCTCTTACTGTTTAAGATTTTGTCAATGTTTCAAGTTTTCAGAAGTTTGATTATAGTGTTATAGAGGATTAAACATCATACTTACTACAATAGTCACCAATATCATAACTCATCTGAAGAATTACTGAGTTCAAGATATTCTCCTGGCAAGCCTGGAAATCTCTTGTGACTTGGAAGGCAAGCCACCAAGTAACTCAGCAATCCTGGAGGAGCAAAGTTCAGTGCTGTAGTATTCAGGCTAATGTCAAACATTAAGCATTTTATGGCAGTTCCTTAAAGGATTAGTGGAGGAAAATTGCATGTAGCATTTTGGAGATCATTTCCCTTACCACCCTTCCTTGAGTACGTACTTTCTTGACACCTATGAGATCATTTCCCCAAGCACACAGCCCCTGCATGCCTTTGCTTAGTAATCTTTCCACCCATTACGTATCTTCTCAATAAAATGACTCTGTGAGAAGTGCTCAGCGCTACCCTGCACCCATGGTCAGCTTCACCTCTTGCAGAGTGTACTGTCAATCCGTGTCTCGCATGATCATTTATGTGGTCACGACATGGTGTGCCTTATAAATTTCTCTGAGTTTGTCTTGTTTGGGTTTTATTCAGCTTCTTATATATGTGGATTGTATCTTTTGCCAAATTGGAAATGTTTTCTTTATTATTACATTCAACACATTTTCAGCATTTCCCACCTTTTTTAATCCAGAACTTCAAGAATACAAATTTTAGGCTATTTTTTATAGTCCCACTTGTCTTTGAGTCTCTGTTCATTTTAATTTTCAGTTTATTTTCTCTCCGTTGTTCAGTTTAGGTAATTTCTATTGTTCCGGCTTCAATTTTATTGATTCTTTCATCTGCCCTACTTATTCTTCTGTTGAGTGTCTTCTTTATCCCATTTGTAAATTCTACAGTTTTCATAACGTGTTTCCTTATGCCTTCCCTTCTATTTCTTTGCTAAGCCTTTCTGTTTTTTTTTTAATAAGACATTCTGTTTTAGAGTATTTTATGAAACATGTTCACAATTGTTCATTGAAGCCTTTTTACGATGACTGGTTTAAAACCCTTGTCAGATATTCTATCATCTCTGTCACGTTGGTATTAGCATCTATCAATTGTCTTTTCCCACTTAAGCTGATTTCCTGTTAGTATAATGGAGGTTTATCGCTTAGTATATTGGATAATGTTTGAAGGAAACCTTGCTGTTTTGCGTAGCATGCTATGATTTTTCTCAACCTTATTTAAAACTTCTGTTTTACCTTGTATTTTCTGAGACCTTCCCATTAGGGAAAAGTAAGATATCGCCTCTCTATTGCCATGTAGAATACAAAATCATGTCCCCACTGAGCATTTAGTGGTTCCCAAAGAGTAAAAGTTCCCTGCTACTGGTCAGCTGGTGAGAGTTACAGCTGTCTACTAAGCGTCTACTCTCCACACATGGTTGGGAGGGAGAAGGATGCCATGGTGTTGTTTCCTCCATGGCTTGCAGAACTATATTGTTCTGGCTTCATGACTACTGAGCAATGCTGAAAATCCTGACTGGGCACCAGGCTCATCTTCCACACTCCAGCTGGAAGATGGAGGAAAGTCTCCTTTCCTCCAGGTAGGAGTGAAGTCCAGGATCTCACTGATCTCTGCTGACACTGACACAGGGGCACAAGAGGGTCACTAGTTGCCACCCAGCAGGAATGACACTCTCAACTTCCTCTTGAGTCTCTCTGTTTTGCCGTAAAATAAGTCTCAGTAAATTTAAAGTTATCAAAATGTGGATGTTGACAGAGGGATTGAAGTTAATATGTGAATTAATCTACTGATGCCTATTTCTTCAAGTTGGGGCTCATTTAGATATTTCAAGCTAAGGCCACAATGCCTGTTGTTCTAAATTTGGTTATGAATTTCTTGCTTTGACCTTTAACAAGATTCCAGAGATATAAAAAAACATGAAAACATTAATAAGTTATTAGCCTTGCTCCCATCTGCCAGTGAGAAATGTCATTTTGCTTCAACACGCTATCCTGCTACCACGCTTGAATAGTCACAGAGAGTATTTTATATTCCCTTGAGTTTCTGAGTTATTTACCCTACAGATGCTGCTTTAGACTAGCTATTCATCACCTATACTCTAAACTTCTGTTCTTTACGTTTCCCACAAAAGTCCAAAGACGCCAAAGGCTAATTTCTACTGGACTCCCACACATAGCACACAACACCCACCTTGGTCATGCCTATTCTTGTTTGTTCTTTTCCTTACAAGCTCCTCAGCCCCAGTGCGTCTCTCCCTGTGATATCTTCATTGGGTCATAAATACGTGTTTTGGGTATGCTTTGAATCTGAGGTAGTACACGTGTATTATATACAGTCCTTTTTTGGAAACCCCAATCATCCTAAGTAAACAATAACTGAAGGGTTACGTCTTCTGAGAAATGTTCCCCCACACACTCTTGTATGTTTATCAAGTTCTCTTAAGTCCCATACTATCAATATGACATTTTAAACTAGTTACTAATTGCTTTTTAAAAAATAAGCTATTTTCAGATTTACATAAATATTGGGAAGATAGCACAGAGGTCCCATACACCTCACACTCCATTTCCAACATTATTAACATTTTTTTATGGTATAGTTGGCATGGTTATTAAGCTACAACTGATACATTATTATTAACTAAAGTTCATACTTGATTCAAATACTGTTATTTTTAACCTACTATTTCTGTTTCAGGATTCCAGTCAGAAACCACGTTATACTGAATTGTCACATTTTCTTATATTTCTCTTGGCTGTGACAGTTTCTTAAACTTCTCTTGTTTTTGATGGTCTTAAGAATTTCAAGTACTGGTTAAGTATTTCATGAAATGCAACTGTCTTAGTCTATTTGTGCTGCTATAACCAAATACTTGAGACTGGGTAATTTATAAAGAACAAAAATTTACATCTCACAATTCTGCATTCTGGACAATTCACGCTCATGGCACTGGCAGCATCCCTTGTCTGGTCAGGGCTGCTCTCCACTTCCCAGATGGCAGCTTGTTGCTGCATCATCCACAGCAGAGATCCTCAGCCTGTGAGTTGTGACCCACAGAACTGTATTAAAGGGCTGTGGCATTCAGAAGGTTGAGAACCACTGGTCTAGAGGGCAGAAAGGCATACTCACCTGATAAAAATTGGAAAACTAAGAGAGCCCACCTGCAGGAAGCTTTTTTAAAAAAAAAGTCCTTAATCTCATTCATTAAAGAGGAGCACTTGTGCCCTAATCACCTCTTTTTTAAAAACGTTTTTTATTAAGTCCCGTATACATAGATCATGAATACATGTATGCCTTTGTGGGATTTAGTGTCTTGATTATTTGTACAAATTGGAGTGCTTACATCCTACTAATTAACATAGATTTCACCTCATTTACTTAATCACAGTGTTAAGACATTTGTGTTCAATACTTGATAGATTTAACTTATACCCTTGCAATATGCTTTATAGGTGTGGTCCCACCATTAATCCTCCCCAAAGGCCATTTATTTACCATTAGTTTCAACACCTGGATTTTGGAGGTGGCACATTCAAACAATAGCGGTCCCTCAGTTTGAATTTATCTGACTTTTTCCTCATGATTCAAATGGTGTTTTGAGGATGAATACCACAGAGGTAAAGTGCTAATCTTACCTTTGTATTTGAAGAGTATATGCTACCTACATGACTTATCACTGTCAACATTTACCCTTACCACCTAGCTAAGCATTTACCAGATTTCTTCACTTGACGTTCCTATTTCCCCTTGAACCACCTGGCTAAGCGTTGACCAGATTTCTTCACTTAAAGTTCCTATCTCCCCTCACTGTATTAGAGGAAAGTCACTATCCATAGCCTAAACTTAAGGGATAGGGAGTTAGACTTCATTCCTCTGAAAGCAGAGTATCTATGTAAATTATTTGAAATTCTTCTGCATGGGAAATTTTTCTCTTCTCTTCCATTTATTTATATATTCAATAATTAATTTGTATCAGTGTAGACTCATGAATATTTATTTTATATTAATATTTATATGCTAAAAGTGCATGTATTTTGTTACTCAAATTGTTCCAACTTTGACCATTGGGAGTTCTTTGCGTTGGCTCCTGTTGGTATATTTCCATCAACCATCCATATATTTATTCTTTGGTTTTTGGAATTGATCACAGTGGTTTGAAAAAGAGGATGTTTAGAAAAATATTTTTTCATAAAATCATTTGTGAATGGATACTTAGATAATTATCTACTTAGCTTACTGAGGAAAGAAATGAGCAGATGATCTTTAAGAGAATAAACTGTATGCATAAGAACAAGAACTAATAGAGTTTTTCCAAATGTCATTGACATGTTTCTAATGCCTATATATAAAGTTAGTGTGTATAATTTACATATAATGAGAGGTAGAATGTTGTATAAGTGGGAAAAGGTAATTAAGGAGTCAGTTTCTGTCATGTCCAAAACTGCGCTTATGTCCCAGGAACGTGTACTCAATCTAATATTTCATATTTCAAGAAATGGCACCATGATTGCTCATGCTAAAAACCTGGGAAGAACCTTTGCACAATTATCATTTGCAACAGTGAAGTCTCTTGATTATCACTGATAATTTGTAATTTTCTCCACTTGAGCTGCCACTATCCTCTTCCAACCAATTTTTATACCTATTTGACAATTATAATTGCCTCCAAAGGCAAGTTGAATTATGATATTGACTCAGCATACATGGTGATTAATGTCATATTTAAGTTTGTAAGGGGAAAGCATTGTCATCGGGCTCAGATGCAGTAACTTTTGCTTAATATTCCATTCTGACTCTTCTTGCTTATTTCTGCTTACTACCCATTTATCTTGTTCTTTCTTATCTTTTAATATATATACCACAGCCTCAGAGTTGCAATTTCTGATCTAGAATTTAGCTTAGAATATTTTGTTAGAGACTACTGAATTTTATGAACCCTGAACATAAAATCAATGTATATCTTTACTTAGAGAGATTACGATAATGTTTATTTATTTATATATTTATTGAGACAGAGTCTCATTTTGTCACCCTGGATAGAGTGCCATGGCATCATGGTTCATAGCAACCTTAAACTCTTAGGCTTAAGCAATCCTCTTGCCTCAGCCTCCCAAGTAGCTGGGACTAGAGGAGCCCACCACTACACCTATTTTTTTAGCGATGAGTCTCTCTCTAGCTTAGACTGGTCTTGAACTCCTGAGCTCAGGCAGTCCACTCACCTAGGCCTTCCATGAGCCACCATGCCTGGCCAGATTACTATAATTTTAAAGTGTTCTTCAGTTATTTAGAGTCTTCTTCTCTTTGTATATTGCAAATAAATATATATTAGGTGCTGAATAACAACTAATTTAATAAATGGATAAAACATAATTAGTGTTGAATATGAGATTTTGATACTTATTTTTTTGTTTTTGTGTCAACCATATAATTGTGTTTATATTCAAGGTTCCCAGGTATACAATGGAGAAAATGTTACTACGAAGTGTGCTTATCAAAGTATTTTCAAATCTGTGACATATACCAAGGAATGAAAGATGATAATAACAAATATTAGAGCATAATAAGGCCTAGGTATCTTCACAGTGCTTTCTTCGCCAAGTTGGCAATGGGAAATATAGAATCAATAGCCATTTAACAAAATTAGAAAAAAAAAAAAAACTTCAACGGAAGTATCTTGGTGTTACAGGAAGAGTCTGATATTATCAGCCATATATGTGCAGAGATTCTGATGACTATTACACTGAGTGACCTGAGAAAACCTCTAAATTTAAGATGTTTTTTTTTCAATGAAATAGTGATACTGATTACTAGCTCACGATGTAAAAAAATAACAACAGCATATGCTTTATGTAACCAGATGAGGTACCTTATCAAAGTATCTATGTCTGCATGATGATATTTAGGGCATCCGGTTAAAATGTATTATAATAATACATTCACATGTAATTCTTTTTAATTTCATGTTAATGAAACATTTATATATAAAAAATTATAAAGAAAAATATAATGGGATTTCATCTACCCATCTCCCAGCTTAAAAACATAACTTTTATAGATACACGAGAAGTCCTTTACTTCTAACATTCACTCTTTTTTAGAAGACAACCACTATCCTAAAATTTAAATATTTAATTTCCATGTATTTCTTTATATACCTATTTTTTATGTGGCCAAATGTGGCCAGATGCTATTTTACCAGACAGCATTGATTCAGTTTCCAGTTTTGTTAAATAAGATAATACGTTGCATGACTCCTACATAGCTGTGAGAGTATTTCTCAGTGTTAGATCTTAGCATTGCTGGGCACAGGTCAGGCACATTCTAAAATTGTAACAAAATGGCCACATTTTACTCTAAAGATAGTATAAAAATGTTTACCCTTACTGGAATAATATGAGAAATCCTGTTTTCCAATGACTTATCTAATTCTTGATATTGTTAACTGATACTTTAAGCTGGGAGATGGGTAGATGGAATCCTATTATATTTGTCTCTATAATTTTTTATAAATAAATGTTTTATTAACATGAAATGGAAAAGAATGGCATGTGAATGCATTTTTATAATACAATTTAACTGGATGTTCTAAAAGTCATATAGACAGAGATACTTTTATAAGGTAACTCTTCTGGCTAAATAAAACACATGTTGTACATAATATTTGCTTTGTAAGTTAAAAATTCAGAGATATCTTATGCTTTGAATTTCTATTTACTTGATTTTAAGAAAAGCTGAGCATGTTATTATTTATTCGCCATTGGAGGTTCCATTTCTTATCAGCAACTACTCATAAAATTTGTCCATTTATTTTATTGCCAACCAATTTAGATGTAGAAAAACCTTCAGTCAGGTATAAATATTCTCACTGTATCCAGATGGAATCAGAGAATTGTGCAATCCCATAACCATCCTATCAAAGAAATATTCTGGTTGGCCAGTGAGTTTTTGTTTTTCCCACCTTTGTCTCTTTTTCTTTAGACTTTGTGATTTTGATGATTTTCTTACTCTGAGAGATGAGGGAAGGATTTCCATCGTGGCTTCTGGATGCCATATGTGTGACTGTGTGGGTGGGAAAACAGTGGACGTAGCTGGACTGTCAAGGGTTGTGTGGTCCAGTGAAGCAGAGCCTGTGCTGCATTCCATTAAGACTGAACCTGGACAAACTCTCTGTTGGGATACATCAAACATTCATTTTCTTGACACCTCTACTGATACTGGCACTTTTCTATTGACTAGAATTCTTTTTTTTTGGAGACAGAGTCTCACTCTGTCACCCTGGGTAGAGTGCTGTGGCATCAAGCTCAAAGAACCTCAAACTCTTTGGCCTTAAATGATTCTCTTGCCTCAGCCTCCCAAATAGCTGGGACTACAGGCACCGGCCACAACACCCGGCTATTTTCTGGTTGTAGTTGTCATTGTTGTTTGGTGGGTCCGGGTTGGATTCGAACCTGCCAGCTCCTGTGTATGTAACTGGTGCTCTAGCCACTGAGCTGCAGGTCCCCAGCCAGCCTAGAATTCTTTTAGATTCAAAATCTGCCTAGAGCTCCGTGCCATAATACCTGCTCAAAACCTGTGTTTTGGTCTGGGTTGTAATGGATTTAGAAAGTACAAAATTTGACAAAGGTAAGATTTTTCTGTCCCTGTAGAACGGGCTTTCTTGTTCTCTCTCAGGATATGAGTATGTATAGACACGTATCTATCGATATTTTGATATGTTATCATGTACATACACATTAAGCCACACGTGGGTTTATAATAATGCCCAGCTCTCACCCGTTATTACATAGCTCATTCGATTCACTTCCATTTGTTTTCTGTAAACTCATACTCCAACAGGTAACTCTGAAAAGGAAATTGCCAAGTGAAGAAAGCCCTTCTGAAAGGATTACATCTTACATGTTCCAAATATATGGAATGCTAGAAAGGTATTCCATACCATAGATAACAAACAGGTTAATGGCTGTCAAATGATAGGGAGGGAAATTGTGGGGAGGAGATTTGGGAGACATTTGTGTTCCTTGATCCGCCAACCAATCACAGTTACAATCGTTAAATTCATTTAAGTATGTAGAGTGGTTCCAGATTTGTGAATCCACACATGGGTGGGATAGAATCTTGTCAAACGTAGCGCATTGGTACAGAACGTTTTGTTTTTCATCTTACAGACTCCACTCACTGCCAAAGTTATCTAAGTCAGCAACTTCCCTCCTGCACCTCCTTCAATGAGAGTATTTAACACATTTGTGAAACAAATTATATTGTCACATCCTGCATTTCATCCTGGGATTCCCTGATCTCCTGAATGATATTTGTTTAAATATGCACACATTAAAGTTAAGTTTCTGGGCTATAATGTTTTAACAAATTTTGACAAAGGTAGTGTCATGCATCCAACAGAACACTGTGGTTCTGACAAGTCATTGCCCTGAAAACCCCTCTTCTTTGTCTATTCAGACCTGCCGACCATTTCCCTCCCTGTCACTTGGCAACCATGAACGTTATTTATTGTCTCTATTTGGGTATTCCATATATTTGGAACACATAGCAATAAAACTGCTGTAATTTGGGGGTGGGAAGTTTGTAGATATAATGTTTACAAATTAGTTGTTTAAACCCTTAGGAGACTGATGGTAAATTGTTTAGTAAAACTATGTGTAACTTTGTAAGAAATTGCCAAACTATACTTCAATGGAAATGGAAATACCATTTTATAATTCCACCAGCAATGGGTGAAAATTACTGTTGCTCTGCCTTCTGGCTAGGTTTTGGTAGAGAGAGAGTGTGTGTGTGTATGTGTGTGTGTACCTTAACATAGCTTAAAAACTTGTACATTTTAATCAATGTGTTGTGGTATCTCATTATTGTTTTAATTTGCATTTCTCTCAGGAAAAACAACGTTGAGCATTTTTGCACATACTAATTTGTTATTCGTATGTTTTCTTCGATTAGGTGTCTGTTGATATCTTTCACTCATTTTTCATGTGGTTTATTTGCTTTCTTTATGTTGAAGTTTAAAGTATATTTTGGAAACAAGTTTTTTATAAGATATATGTTCTGTAAATATTTGCTCCCAGCTTGTGGTTTTTATTTTCATCCTTTTAACAATGTTCCTTCTTCTCTCCCCTCAATAGAAACATGAATATCTTCACTCTGAAAACAGGTGGGATTCCTGCAGATAAGGCCTATGACTTTTGTGCCCCCCTTCCTAAGACTGAGGCCCATAGGTGCTTTTCACTCCCACCCTAGCTTACCCTCACCTTCCAGTAATTTATCAAGATCACCCCTTGACATGGTCTTACCTATTTGTGTCTCCTTAAGCTTGTGATACAGTAATCATTGCTGTGAGTCTCTGGACACAGCTGTCTCTCCAGATGTCAGGAAGCAGTCTGCTGTGTGATCTCTGTTCCAGGACATTCTGGAAAAGCCATTGATTTGAATTTTGTTTAGCTTTTGTTGTTGTTGTAAAAGGAGGAACGTTAGTGATAATTTCCAAACTTTTTACATTTGGAGCCAAAACCAGAAGTCTAATGCAGCTTTTCATAAGTAGACTATGGCTTTTATTGGTTGTGTTGCTGTTGTTTATTTGCCCTGTAGTTGAATTCAGGTCACTTTGTTGTTTCCTTTTCTGCATTTTGATATATTTTTTTTTTAATTTGGTCAAATGACCATTGATTGTATATTTCCCATTGCCAACTTGAGAAATGTAGTGTGTTTCTCCACCAATATTAACTGTTAACTTTTTCAACACAAAATGTACAGTATAGTTTATATTCTAATAAAAAAACTGACAAAGAAGCAATTTTATACATATATAGGAATATAAAAAGCCAATACATAAGTCCAATGAAGAAAAAAATAAATCAGGTAATTAGGTGGGAATTTGAAGTTTGCCCCATTGTTGCTATGTTTAGAAAATCCTGTCTGTGGAGAGCATATTTTTGATAATAATAAAATACATATTTTTTGTTTAAAAATACATTTTTTTGGCCAACCATGCTCTAATGCAATCACTTCTCATTACTCAAACAACATGGTAACTTCAAAATGCTTCTTTGTCCCCGATCTTACTATTTTTCTCTCTGTAGCAATTTCTACATGGATAATATTTTTCAGTTTGTCATAAAATATTTCTTTATATTTAAAATATCATGCTAGAAATTATTAGTCTGTGTAAAGTGGGAGACAGGATTATTGGAAAACACTAGTTCAAGAAGCTGAGATGCCAGTGGGCTGGAGGTCATTTAGGTATACATTGATTAATAACTAGGATAACTAAGACATGGGTAGTTTCTTGAGGGACAGTGATCCAGTAAACAAATTGTTATGACAGTTAGTAGAACCTGCAGCAGGGTAATTAATGAGAAACCTTCTGACATTGAATTTGAAGGTGGTGGAATAGAAGTAGAGAGCAAAAAAGGAGGGAGGAGTCTATAAACAGGCCTGTGGCATTAGAAGATATTTTGAAGGATAAGTGATGGGTATTAAGGAGGTAAAAACAGCCATCACTTCAGGGCCTAGCAGGGCCATCAGGATCTTCAGGGAAAAGCCAGCTTTCTCTCAGAGCAAAATTTAAAGAATGTTCGTATAATAGATTGAAGTAGGAATATTTTTTTCCTCGTGATTAATCCAAAAGTATTTTGAGGAAGGATTGTATGTCTTGGAAGAGGTGAGTTTTCGCCTTACCCTTAGAGGGACTAAGGATGTACAAGACCTTACAGGGACCAGTATGTGGGAGTTGGGGGGCATCTGGGAACCTGGAGGTTGTTTTGGTGACTCTCTGAACAAGGGCGAAGGGCAGAGTGAGGCCGGGCCTTGTGAATTCAAGGCAGACAAGGATGATGCACTTCAGGAGAATGGGGTAGGGAACAATGGGTTTCTTGATTTCAATCTTTACTCAGGATGAATATAAACCGTGGATAATTGTTGCAAGTAAGTCTTCTAAAACAAAAAGCATTTCTCATTTTCAAAAAGTAAACTTTCACATTGGTACAACAAATGGGTGTAACAGGCACGTTCTTATAATTTTATCAAAAAGTGTGCTAACTCCCTAGTTAATGATGCTTTTAAAGAACATCAAAGATTCTATTCTATTGGTTGAAAATACACTCACACATATGACTTAAGGTATGATGGGGAGTAGTAATACATAACTACCTGGTAACAGTAGTTCTAATCGTGGTAAAGAGTAAATAGTAACATATACCTATCCAGATTATACTTTCTAGCTTTCAAAAGGTAGAAATTGAGAGTGACTGACATAACCAATTTCAAAATGGTTATTTTTTCAATAACTTTAAATAAAAGAATATATTTTTTTGTTGAATTCTACCTAATTTTCTATTCTGTGTGGAGCACATGTTATAATTACCTTTAGGTGCTTAGGTCTATAATAAAAAGATACCTACATTTTACATGTAAAAATCAAGTAGCAATTAGGCTATGAATTTCATGCTACTCCTACCTCTCCTGTAATTGCTAGACAATTTTCAGGCCATAAATAACCCTATAATTACTTAAAGCTTTTTTATGGTCTCTAGTCTACATGGGAATGATTACATTATTATGGAATAATTACATGAATTACTTTATTTGTAATTGCCATAAAAAGACTTTATTCTACCACTTTATGAAAATTATAAAGACTAAATCTAGAATTTGCAATGTTGAGAATTTGATCCATTATCAGGGAATTAAATGATATTAAACCTTCCCCTTAGATTATATATTTGAAGAAAAACATATATAAGTCTCTCTAGGTCGTCGTCAAATGTTGTCCTTTAAGTGCTTTAAAACATACTTGGTAAAATAGAAAAAAGAAAATTTCTTAATCTATTTTATTATAATTTTCCTGCACGTGCCCCTAGGCAAGAAGGTTCTATAAAGTCATTAACTGGTATGAATGTGGTTTTAAGAACATAACGCTTAGAGGTTCTGTGTTACATGAATAAGCTCCAAACAGTTAACTAGAACTGCATTTAAAAGAATCATTCAATAAACTAATTTCACTGGAACCCATGGATGCTTGAATAAAGCTAAAAAATTTATAATTTGGGATTAAATTCTTCTAGAACCACGGGTCTAATTAATTTTTATATGTTTTAGAAATTAATTGCCTCATCAACTTGGAAGTATAATTAAATGGATTAAATGACTAAGGGTCAAATTAGAAATGTTACCATTTTATTTATTTTTATTTATTTATTTTTTGCAGTTTTTGGCTAGGGCTGGGTTTGAACCCGCCACCTCCGGCATTTGGGGCCCGGTGCCCTCCTCCTTTGAGCCACAGGTGCAGCCCAGAAATGCTACCGTTTTTACCTTTCCCAAGCAGGCAGCCAGATTCCTGTTATCATAAGTGTGTTGTTTTTTTTTTTTTTTTCACTACAACTGATCCATAGTAAAAGAAAAAAAAAAAAAAAGAAAAAAATTATACTGATCAAACTTCTCATTCACTAGCCAGTTTGGGTATCTCTGTGCATATAATTATGTAGTCATCGAGGGAACACAATATAATTTATCCTCTGGGATTTTCCTTTTTTGTTTGTTTGTTTTCATTTAAGAAGAATCCATAATTTTAGTAATTGTTAGAACCACTACCCCTTACTCTCTGAAGACTCCCCAAATGTCCACAAGTTCAGATGATTTCATTGTTCATGTTCTGACAGCATTTTTCATTATACCGCTGTTGTTCTTCAGGGCATGGATCACCTTTATTCTATATATATTTGCCTATTTCATAATCAAATTGATGTCCCTCATTAACCTCTTCCTCTTTTCTTTCCTATTGTACTGTTAGAATGTGAAATTTTCCTTTCATTCTTGTAACAAATTTATATTAATTTTTAATAATGAATAATTATTAATTTACTAATAATTTACTTGGCTCGTCCAAAAGCTATAAATGTATCTGAGACACCTGCAGATATATGGCTTTGTGAAAACAGAGAGGATTTCTTGGACTTCCAGAGACTGGCTGTGGTGACTTAGGGGTATAGCCTTCCATACCTTCTTTTCCATTTTGCTTTACGGACTGGTCTTCGTTGAGTCCTGTCACCAGCTTTGATTGATGTGGGGTCCCTGACTGAATCCTGGTCCTGAAGCACCAGTGCTGCTTTGTCACTCTCTAATTCAGTTGCAGACACTATCTCAGCTGGGGTCTGCAGGAAAGGAAGGTTTCCAAGCCATGTCTGAAAATAAAAAAAGGAGCATGCAGAGTTAGATGTTGGCAAAAGGCAAATGTTTATTGATTTATTCTTCATAGAGAAAGCCTTTACAGCAAATCAAGTCCTTATTAGATTATGGGGTTCAGTCTTCCCTGAGATTTGGAGGAATTTTTATTAAGCCAATAATATAACATTATGCAATCATACGCACAGAGAATTTATTCATGTTAAGGAATCGGCTCTTTTGATCGAGACCGGCAAGTTTAACAGGGTTGGCCAGCTGGCTGGAAATTCAGGGACAAGCCAATATTACAGCTCACATCCAGAGGCCATCAGACTAGAGGCCCCAGGAGAGAGCCAGTGTTGCAGTTCAAATCCAAAAGCTGTTATATTTGCTGCAGGATTCACTCTCACTCCGGGGATTTTTTGTTGTAATCAGGCCTTCAACTGATTAGATGAGACTCATGAACATTCTGGAGAGCAATCAGCTTTACTCAAAGTCTCCTGAATTAAATGTTAAATTTATCCAAAAATACCCTTCATGAAAACATTCAGAATAATGTTTGATCACATATCTGAGCACCATAGCTCACCCACGTTAACACATAAAATTAACCATTGCAGATCTTTAGGTTGAAAAAATACACAGATGTAATAACAATGAAATTTTTTATTTTAAATAATTTTAATCTTGTTGCAAACCACCATAATCTATATCTCCGGGCCCTTAGCAATAGTCCTTATTTTCAGTGTAAATGGGAAAGTTACAGCGATAACAAAAATATCCAGAATACTTTGCTGTTTGACAGAGCAGTATTACATTCACAATAGCATGTCCCTATTTGATCTTCATGTTCTTCGCTCATGAAATATAGAATAGCTGTGAAATATTAACTTTGAAATGTAGCATACAATAATTTCTCAGCATGCTGCAATATCTGACAGCTTCTGTATTTTCTTTACAGTGGCAACAAGAAACAGAAATGCTCACGGATTGGGCCTTGACACATCTAGTCTGATGAGTAGGTATCTGTGAGGTTTAACTTTAGGTGTCACATTGACTGTGTGAGAGTAGTCAGATTGTTGGAAAATATTATTCTAAATGTTTCTGTGAGGGGGTTTGGATAAGATTTACATTTTGAGTAAATCATGGCACAAATGGTCTTCATCTAATCAATTAAAGGCCTGGATAGAACAAAAGACTTACCTCCCACCAAGATGGGGTTCTGCCATCTTTCTGACTTCATGTATAATATTGACCCTTCCTGAGTCTCCGGCCTACTGGTCTCCTGCCATTAGTTGTTTTTTTTTTTTTTTTAATTAGATCATAACTGTGTACATTACTGCATTTATGGGGTACAATGTGCTGATTTTATATACAATTTGGAATGTTTACATCAAACTGGTTAGCATAGCCTTCACCTCACTTATTTAATTGTTGTGTTAATACATTTATACTCTACTCTTAATGAATGTGACATGTACCCTTGCAATATGCACAATAGGTGAGGTCCCACCAATTACCCTCTTTCCACCTGGCCACCCCCCCTACCCTACTCTCACTCTCCTCTTCCCTCCTTCATTCTTGGCTATAGTTGTGTTTTATCATTCATATGAAAGAGTGGGTGATTATGTATTGGTTTCATAATAGCACTGAGTACATTGGATACTTTTTCTTCCATTCTTGAGATACTTTAATGAGAAGAATATGTTCCAGCTCCATCCATGTAAACATAAAAGAGGTAATGTCTCCATCTTTTTATGGCTGCATAATATTCCATGATACAAAAATACCATAATTTGTTAATCCATTCATGGGTTGATGGGCACTTGGGCTGCTTCCATGACTTGGCAATTATGAATTGGGCTGCAATAAACATTCTTGTGCAAATATCTTTGTTGTGAAATGATTTTTAGTCATCTGGGTATGACCACCTGGTGGAGGAATCACATAACAAAATCCCATAACTACAGATATTGGTGTGGATTTGGAAAGAAGGGAACACCTCTGCACTGCTGGTGGGAATGCAAACTAATACGCTGTCATTCAATCCCACCATTGGATTTTAGACTCACCAAGACTCCACAAATACACAACAAGCCAACTTTTTAAAACAAATCTCTTCTTGTTTATAATACACAGCTTATTGGTTTTGTTTTTCTGAAGAACTCTGGCTGATGATAAAATAACCTATTCTCAAAACTCCATTGAGGTTGAGTCTGGTAAAGTGAAGTGTCAATATTGGCCTGACTTTTTGGCTTCATGTGCCCCAATCAGGTCCTGAAACATTTATCTACAGCCTTGCCTTGACCACTCCAAACCCTGACCAAGTCTACGCACTCCTACAGAGTTCACCCAAGCTAACCTCAAACACACTTAAATTAAGGAGCATCAAAAAATAACAGGTCTATATTCTTCAAAGATATCAAATCAAAGCCTAGAAAACCAAGGAAAAACTGAAAAGGGAAATAAACAAACACAAAACAAAAAAACGAGTAAAATGGAATACGTGGTTTGGAATAGATTGAAAGTGAATACCTATAGTGTGGTTACAAAACATTAAATAAGAGTCCTTTTCTAAAATACCTCACACTCAGTAAATTAGAGAGACATATAAGTAGCCAAGTACAGATTAGAATGGAAAGGGTGATAATTAGGATACTTCAAATCATGCTAGGGCAGCTGAAAGTAGCAACCAAAAATCTACCAGTGGATAGAAGTTAAAAGATGGAGACATTTGAGCTAGATATTGAAAGAACTCAAAGGCGAATCTTAGAGACCTTTGTTCAAATTTCTTTATTTATACCTCATTACTTAAACAAAAAGTCATTTTATCTGTCTGAAGCTCAATCTAATTACTTGTTAACACAAGAAAATCTGTTGGAATGATTTTGAAGATTTCCGAAATCAAGCTTATGAAAGTTTCTAACACAATGTGGTCAGCAAATAAATTATATCTTAATCTTAGGTACTTTCGGGGGGGAGCTTTTGCAAATGTGACACTTGGGAAAGATGTGGGAGAAGCTCAAAACAGTGTACAGCTATTTTAAAGATAATGCAATGACAGTGTCTCCATACCTGCAGTCTTGGCCATATCCTTAGAGATTATGATTAAATTTTAAAATATCCCACAGCTGATTCTGATTATCGCCATAAAAAGAACTACCATTTCTGAAAACCTATTTCATGCCAGAGGCTTTGCATTTATTAATAATCCTTACATCCACCTATAAGATAGACACAAATCTTCACTGAAAACATGGCCAATAGGTGGTCTATGTGAGGTTAAGCACTTGCCATTGGGCGGGCAGACAGAAGTTCAGGTTTCACTTTGGGTCCGTACAACCACAAACACTGTGCCTATTTTAATCCCACCAAACATTCTCTAGTGCAGTGTTTTTCAACCTGTATTTATTTCACGGCACATTTGAACCTATAGATAAACTTCTCTGGGATACTTAAATTATGTTGACCAAAACACAAAAATGGAGGAGAAAGAATCCAATGTACTCAATACTAATATGAAGCCAGTAGATGATCTATTACACACCCACATAGGAGAAAACTTCAAATTAATTCAATGTGAGGGGCGAGGGAAGGAGAAAAGGGGAGGAAGGAGGGGGTCTGGTGTGCTCCCAAATAATGGGCACGATGTTAGGGTAAATGGCACATCTCTTGGGTGAGGGACACAAATTGTAAGAGGGACTCTACCTAATATATGCAAACATGGAATCCAATTCTTTATACTCTCAAATGAACCTGAAACAATTAAAAAAAAAATCTTGAAAGTCAAAAATAGCTAAACACTGAGTAATTATTAAAAAAAAAGAATATACTTGCTGTGCTTTGAACTTCTCTTGAAAATAATTTAATTAATAGTTTTTAAAAATTTTCATGGCACACTGGTTGAAAATCACTGCCTGGGAATTAAAATAATTCACAGGAAGGATTTATAAAGTTAACCAAAATAAAAAGCAGAAAATAAAGACTGACATTTCAGTGAATACAGATTATTGATTATTCAAGAGCTCATTTTATGCTTAAGACAAGCTGCTATTTAAACATCCCACAGATGTTTCCTCTTTGTAAACTACATCAAAGCCACTAAAGATAATATATGCTAATTTCTATAGTCCCTGGTCTCACAATTCCTGAGGGTGCCGTTGTTAGGAGAATTCAGAACATATTTGTTTTTTAACTATACATTTTAAGAAATTGTATCAAACTAAGACCTTGCTGTCATAAAAAGAAAGTAATACTTTACCATATATGTTTTCAAAAGTGTTCACCTCTGCGAAAGTTTAAAAACATTTCATTACTGGATATTTAATATTCGCCTATTTTTACTAAAGGCGACATACTATTCATGTTGTGATTAATGTTTACACAAAATGTAGATGCATTTCTTTTTTTTATTTTTTCTTTTTTAATTTATTGTTGGGGATTCATCGAGGATACAAGAAACCAGGTGCATTTCTTCCTGTGCCTCTTTCTCATCATTGATATGCAGTTGAATTTTTATGTAGAATTGAAGAAATGCAGGTTTTTTAAAACACATGTCTTCTCTATATTCTGTAATAAACTTGTTTGTTTACCTTTTATAAAATAAACAATTTTCTAAGTTACAATAGAGCCCCCAGAAGTTCATTGCCAAAGCAGAACATAGCTACATAAAAGGGTAAACATCCATTCAGGAGGCACAGTCACGCCCAGGGCAGAGACGCCGGCTCAGAGATGGGCCAGTAAGGGTCTCGGTTATAGTTTCATCTTATGGGAGCTTTTGGAGCCCTTGCTCTTCATCCGTTTGAAAACTCAAGTCATTCAGGTCTGAAATTAAACAGTATCGTCAGCACAGTGAAGCTAGCACCCAGTCATTTAGTTTACGCTAATATTTTAAGGCCTTGGGATTTTCTTTCTGAACTTGAAACCTTTAGTGATGTAGGGTAGAGACTGTGTTCTATTTCATTCAGCTTTTCAAATTATATTTCTCTGGAAGTGCTTACAGATTATTTGGGCTCTCGCTGTGTTAAAATGGAGTTCTCCTCAGAATTAATCTTTTCTGTACTTAGGTCCTTCCTCTCAAAGCTACACTGCGTATTTTCCAATGGACGGTAGTGCCCAGCCATCCGATGACTACTCCATAGACATTCATTTAATCCCTCTGATTTGTGTGATATTTTTCAGGGGATGGGTCTAAAACACATGTTTTCATAATAGTGATGTATTTAACAGCACAGTGGAAAGGGTAGAAAGCCAGTGATGAACAGGGCGACTTTATTTTCTAGTTTGTCTAGAATACCTTCAGTTTTTTGCTGATGTTTTTGAGGTCATTGTTAACTACAACCCCCTTTCATTTTCAAATGTGTTTTAGTTTGATTGATAAACTATAAATCCATTCTACTGAAAGAGGGTGTGTTTTATAAAAATTGTGTTTGTTGAATTCAAATAACATACCTTTGGAGAAAAAAAAAATTATTTGTAAGGAGCTTGGTGGTTTCAGTGCTCTCAGCAAGTAGCTCTACGATCTCAGGAATTGCTTACGTCACACTCGTTTCCCTGGAAGGAACCACTGGCAATTCAGTGTGTGAATACTATAATTGATAATTACTCAAGAAATTATTGCAACAAAATGTAATCCATTATACTTTATGGTCTTTAATATAGCAACATATTTTAGTTATATGCCTGGGCAAATTTTCAGCCATTACCCATTGGTCTGTTATTATACACCAATTATTTACAGACCTGCAATCCTTGGTTTCATGTTGCTTTAAAGAGGAGAGAATGAGTCAGAACTCTGCAGAACTTACAGCCCAGCATAGAGCATCTGGACTTTGGGGACCAGGTGGTGATGCAACTTAAAAGCCCACTAGCAGTAAGACGGAGCTAGGCTGGGATCAGATCTTTTGAAGCTGTAGTGCTCATAATTTTAGAAATGAGATATATCAAGGTCCGTAAAGAAAAGACATGCTGTTTCCCTAGCATTAAACAGAAAATAATTCACCCAATACATCATGTTGGCATAGGACATGACAGGTCAAGAGAACTGTGTCCCTGGAGAGAATTGGGGAATAAATATGTTTTATGCTCAGATGACCTTATTTTTGATGACTTTATCTCATTATTCAGTCAGCACAGAATTAGGATGCCCTGACTTTGCAATACTAACATTTCTTTTCAGCCATTATAGCAACAGTAGTGTGCTGGAGATCAATGTCGTGATGGATAAGAACGTGTGCCCTCCGAGTATATGACAATGATCTCGTATTTTCACTACTTTTATAGAGAATCACTGACTTTCTGCCACCTTCAGGTAAAGTGACATCTTTAGGGGTATTGGCTACATGATATAAATCTGAGACACTTTATGAACCTTGTATCAGAACTCCTTGGAGAGAAAGCCATTATTTTATGGATGAGGAAATTGAGCCTGAGAGGTATAAAATGATTTTTCTATGTTTACCTATTCATTGAGGCAAAGCCAGTTTTTGAATTCGTATTAATAAAATTCTTTTGTTCATTAACTTACGTCCCTTGGAATATCTCTGGGCAGGAATGATAGATAATTTATAATTCCTCAGCGATGCTATAAATAAGTACATCTGAGTGCAAATGTACAAGTCTATGTTGTAATCCAGCCATCGCCAGGAAGAGTTGGGTCTGGAGTAAAAGGACGACGGACTCCAATCTAGTTAGGGAAGCCTTATGATGAAAAATGGAACTTTTGCCACTCCTGAAAAATTTTTTAAACGTGTGGTTATTCGATACCCACCTACAACACACTTGTGAGGAACCTTAGGTATAGGGGCTAATTCATTTTCCAGAGAGAAATCATTAGTACATATTGTCTAAGCTGTAATTTGAATACCCCAGGTGTCCTCCGGTTTGTCACTATTTATAAATGGCAAATATATATATATATATATAATGTTCTGAGCCCTTATTCCATAGCAGGTATTGGTAGAGGTTCTAGGAGTGCAGCAGTTCACAGATAAGAACCCCTGTAATAATGTGGCTTCATTTAGGCACAATGGAAAACATAAATAAGTAAGATGGGCAGGAGGTAAAATGGTGTGACACTGACCATTGTTCATATAAGAGAGAGGGTGGATGTGAATTTTAAGCAAGAGATTGCAGCACCTGCAGAGGCCTGCAGGCTGGAGTGCACCTGACAGGGTTGACAAATAGCAGAGGGCTAGAGCTGTGGTGACGGAAAGTCAGCAGGGAAGCCCTGGGCCATTCATGTGGGGACCAGGAGTCCATTGCAATGGCTGTGTGGGCTACTCAAAAGGAAAGACTCCTCCATGGTTTGAGGTGAAAGTGACAAGATCTGACACTCTTGGCCCATGCGGTGGTTCACACTGTAGTCCTAGCACTCTGGCAGGCCAAGGCAGGTGGATTGCCTGAGCTCACCAGTTGGAGACCAGACTGAGCCAGAGAAAGATTGCTGTCTCTGCTAAAAGTAAAAAAAAAAAAAGCTGGGCATTGTGGCAGCTGCCTGTATTCCCAACTACCAGGGAAGCTGAGGCAGGAGACTCATTTCAACCCAGGCTTTTGACTTTGCCGTGAGCTATGATGATGCCACAGCACTCTACCCAGGGCCAGAGAGTGAGACTCTGCTTCAAAACGAAAAACAAACAAACAAACAAAAACTAACACACTTGTCAGGGTACAGGGGAAGGTGTGTTCAAAAAAGGCTAATGTAAGGAAGAGGCAGATAAGTAAGAGCAGTTAACAAGTCATTTTGATAATATTATTGAGAGACGATGGTGGCCTGGACCGAAATTGTAGACAGAAAGTTTGGCAACAACATATGACCATATGAACACATTACTAGAATCCTTCCCAGTGAAGAGACCAGTTCAAGTGAAGGCTCTGAGGCTTTAATTTCATGTTCTCCGTGATAAATCTGATCTGCTCCCAACTATCAAAAACAGGAAGATTTACATAACACATCATCATATCACACGTTATAGTACCCTGCGAATAAAGCATAGCTAATATTCATAGTGCAAGATGAGAAAAAATATTCCATAAAAAAGTGCCAACATTTACAAGGGTAGTAAGTGTAAAGTCTAGATTCTGTGCTCTTTTAATTCTATCAGACTATTCACTACTACGAGTACTGCCCCGTGCATAGTATTGGAACTAGGATTTGGTAGTGAAGTTAGCTTCATTCAGTTAGTAAGAACAAAAGCCATAGCTATTGAAATACCCAGCTATGTGACAGTCTCTGAAGCCCCAGATCCACCACTGTGACTGGGTCCTTAAGGTGGTGACTCTTGGCGATAACACAGACTTTCAAGAGAACACAGACTTTCAAGAGGTCACAGAAACTTCTGATACATGACAAAGTTACTGTTCATTTCCCAGATCATGGACATAAATCTTACATAATTTTGTGGTATACTGGAGTCCCTCTGAAGCCTATCAATTAAATTAGTGTTTAAGGAATTTGATGGATAGTAGCTGCTTTAATTTTAGGGGGATAGAAAATCAAGAGACGAGGCATCCCCCGGGGTTCATTCTTTCTTATTTCTAATTCCCTGTTGGAGATAAAAAGTCACTTCTCACATGAATATGCTTTTATTAATAACACTCTGAACAGGAAAAGTAATGGAAATAAAATTACCCAGATTTCCTAAGTTATTTTTCACGATACTCTTCACCCTATCATTACTGCCAATAGATGTGTGTATCAGATGAATATTTATAATTAATTTTATGTTCTAACATGCATCTTAATAATTCTTTTCTTACTTCTGTGAAAAATTTTACAACTTTTTTTAATTTCCCTATTTCTTTAAGAGAAATCCTCCAAGGATACCTGTCAGAAATATAAAGGTATACAACTATTATGTGACCATAATAATTTAAAATAAAAAAGTTTGAAAAGAATAAAGTCTCAGTTTTGCTCAACTTTTCTCTCTAAATATTAAGATGAATGCTACACTGGCGATAAAATTTAGGAGGGAAAAGGATTGCATGTGATTTTGTTTTTGTAAACTGTCAGTTGGTTTCATTTTTAAAATAATGTCATGGACACAGTAAATTGGAATTGACCTAAGTTGCCATGGAGTCTCATGCCCTTTGTCAGTATGTAACGTAGGAATGGGTTTTTGGTGTTAAAATGGGACACACAGAAAATAATTCTCCCTTCCTTCCCTCCCTCCCTCCCTCCCTCTCTAATGGATATTATACCTTCACTTAATCCCTAGAATTTCTACAGTCTTCTTTTACCATGAAGTAAGTGACTTTCAAGAGAATATGTGGAAAATGGAAGAGCAGAAAAATAAGAACACAAGTATTGATGACTTCACAGACCAGTTAACCAGTTCTAGAACTGCTCTACTTCTAAAATTGATGAAATGGGACATATTATGCCATTATTTCAATTACAGGCAATCTGAGGGTTGGATTTTCTTTTATTTGCTGCCAACAGCATCCTAGATAATGCTGTTAGCTGCTTTCTGAGAAAGTCAGAAAATTCTCAGGGATGACATATAGAACTTTACTGATTTGAAAATGGTTAATAGTTGCTCTTTCCTGGTGGTTTATGTACTTGACTGAAGAGATTCCTTGCCCAGTCTCCAGGAAGATAAAATGACTTTCCTTGAAACCAAAAAAAAAAAAAAAAAAAAGTTATCAAAGATACTATTACCAACTATGACACTTTTTGTGACCTTCATTTTTCTTGGCAGCGAGTAGTGAAAAATCTTTTCTGAAGGAGATAATCATGGCCCAAATGGATTGCAATTCTGGTGTCTGAACTGTCCAGTGATTTGTACAAAAAGTTGCAGCAAATTGATCCTTCTTCTTGGTAGCTTAAAGAGGACTAAGTTTCAAATAGCTCCATTATGATGGATTTAATACATTATTTGACTCAAAGCTCCCATGAGGAAAAAAAAAAAAGTTTTAGGTCAAATGTTTATATTAGGCCCCTAAAGAATTCAATATGGTCAAAAAAATATTCTACATAATAAAATACTGCAAGATTACTTTCTACTTCAAGTCTGCCTTTTCTCCCTTTATGATAAGTGATTGTCCTTTGATCCTCAGTACTTGCTCATATATTACGGAAACTTTTCTAACTTGTCTCACATGCTTCATGCCTTTCCAAAGGGTTATATCATTTTCCACGACAACGCTTTATAATAAAGTGTGCCAACTAAGGGTATTATTTTGGATAACTACCTCTTACAGACTAATGCAAATAATGTTTCTTATGTTATGTTCAATTTTTTTGAAACCTCCAAGAAAATAAAATATTTCCCTGCCATTGTAAAGGCTTTATAGTCATTATAATTTGAAAAAGTAATTTTTATGCTCTTCTGTAGCAGAAAAATTCAGTTAGTACATGATGAAACATTTGGCCTTATAGTTTATTTTTTCTTAAGAGATAGTGTTCTTTTTTTTTTTTTTTTTTTTTTGTAGAGACAGAGTCTCACTTTATGGCCCTCGGTAGAGTGCCGTGGCCTCACACAGCTCACAGCAACCTCCAACTCCTGGGCTTAAGCGATTCTCTTGCCTCAGCCTCCCAAGTAGCTGGGACTACAGGCGCTCGCCACAACGCCCGGCTATTTTTTGGTTGCAGTTTGGCCAGGGCCGGGTTTGAACCCGCCACCCTCGGTATATGGGGCCGGCGCCTTACCGACTGAGCCACAGGCGCCGCCCAAGAGATAGTGTTCTGTATTCTTCCTTCCCCTCTCTCTTCCTATGCTCTACCATGGTGCTTAGTTGCTATGCTTATTCATCACTCTTATTAATATACATCCATGTTTTCAGCTGTTTCTCATTTTTATGGAGTGAGAAAAAAGGTAATGTGGCTGATTAAAGTCATGTAAAATGATGTAAAAAATGGGCATTTAATAAAAACACAAGCCAGAGTACCAAGGGCCCTCGGGGGGAGGGGCTCCCTGACACACACCTGCGGTGTGGGCTTATGTCCAGATTGTGATCATCAGGTCAGTTTTTGCCACTTTCTCTTAGAAATAATTAAGAGCTTAAGTTTTGGTGCTTAGCAAGTTTCTTGGAACAAATCAGCAATGATATTCCTCAAACTATGTGGGATTTTTATATTATTACTATTATCATTCATTATTATTATTGTCATAAAACACCTAGGATTTATCACCTGAAGTATTTGTGGCTCAGAGGAGTAGGGTGCCAGCCCCATATGCTGGAGGTGGCGGGTTCAAACTCAGCCCCAGCCAAAACTGAAAAAAAAAAAGAGTACAGTACACAAGTGGAAAGTTATGTGCACCTGTTGTGCAAGAGATGGCCAGACCATTTTCATCTTACAAAATTGAACTCCGTACCCAATGAACAGCAATTCCTCACTTGCTTCCATCCCCAACAATGAAAATTCTTGTTTCTATGAGTGTGACAACTTCAAATATTTCATATAATTGGAATCAAGAAGCATTTATCTTTTTCTGACTCGTTTATTTTACTTGACATTATGTTCTCAAGATTCATTCGTATTGTAGTAAATAGTAGGATTTCCTGTGGCTCAAAGGACTAAGGCGCCGGCACCATATGTCAGAGGTGGTGCGTTCAAACCCAGGCCCACCCAAAAAGAAAAAAAAAAAAGTAGGATTTCCTTGTTTAAGGCTGAACATTGTATATTCACCACATTTTCTTTTATCTATCTAAATTGCTTCCAATTTGATCTATTTAAATTTGGCTATTATGAATACAGCTCTAATGGACACTGACATGCAAATATTCCTTGGAGATATTGTTTTTAAATGGTTTAAATATATACTGAAAAGTGAGATTGCTAAATCATATGGTAGTTTCATTTCAAATATTTAGAGGAACCTCCACACTGCTTTCCTCACCTGCGCACCATTTTGCATATCCACCAGCAGCACACAGGACTTCCAAATTCTTTACATACTTATCAACACTTGGTGTTAACTTTTTTTAATAGTGGCTATCCTAATGGGTGTGATGTGATATCATATATTTTTATTTTTATTGTTTGGGATTCATTGAGGGTACAAAGAATTAGGTTACATGGATTGCATTTGTTAGATAAATTCCCTCTTATAATTGTGTCTCTCCCCTAAGAGGTGTGCCACACACTGTGATCCCCATCCCTCTTCCTCCTCCCCTCTCCCCACTTGCTCATCCCCCGCCCCCTCCCCATATTAGCTCATCTACTGCCTTCATATTAGAATAGAGTCACATTAGATTCCTGCTTCTCCATTCTTGTGATGCTTTATAAGAAGAATTTGTTCCACCTCCATCCAGGTTAATACAAAAGTTGTAAAGTCTCTTATCTTTTTTAATGACTGAATAGTATTCCATGGTATACATATACCACAGCTTGTTAATCCATTCCTAGATTTGTGGGCATTTAGGCTGTTTCCACATTTTAGCGATTATAAATTGAACTGCAATTAACAGTCTAGTGCAAATGTCCTTAAGATAAAAGGATTTTTTCCTTCTGGGTAGATGCCTAGTAATGGGATTACAGGATCAAATAGGAGGTCTAATTTGCTTTGAGGATTCTCCAAACTTCTTTCCAAAAAGGTTGTGTGGTTTGCAGTCCCACCAGCCATGTAAAAGTGTTCCCTTCTCTCCACATCCACACCAGCATCTGCAGTTTTGAGATTTTGTGATGTGGGCCATTCTCACTGGGGTTAAATGGTATCTCAGGGTAGTTTTGATTTGCATTTCTCTAATGATTATGGACAATGAGTATTTTTTTCATATGTTTGTTATCCATTCATCTGTCTTCTTTAGAGAAGGTTCTATTCGTGTCTCTTGCCCAGTGATACATGGGATTGTTGGGTCTTTTTTGTTGATTAATTTGAGTTCTCTATAGATCCTAGTTATCAAGTTTGTGTCCAATTCATACAAATAAATATCTTTGCCCATTCTGAAGATTATCTGTTTGCTTTGCTTATTGTTTTCTTAGCTGTACAGTAGCTTTCAGCTTAAGTCCCATTTGTTTATTTTTGTTGTAGCTATAGCAATTTAAATTATTTTAAATTCAATCATCTTGAAAATAAGTGCCATGCCAAATTCTCAAAAAATGTCGTTGGTATTTTGACAGGGATTGCATGGAATTTGTAGATCACCAGATAATATGAAGACTTTAATCATATTAAGTCTTCCAATAAATAAGATTGGCATGTCTTTCCATTTATTTGTGTCTTCTTTAATTTCTTTCAGAAATGCTTTGTAATTTTCAGGGTACCAGCCTTTTCCCTCCTTGGTTAAGTTTATTTTTAAGTACTTCATTATTTTTGATGCTTTATAAATAATTTTATTTCCATTTTGGATAATTTCTTGTTATTGTACAGAAACACAACAGATTTTTTTGTGTGTATTGATTTTTTTTTTTGCTATAAATTTGCTGGGTTTGTTTGTTAGTTCTGATAGGGATATTATAGAATTTTTAACATTTTCTGTAGATAACAACATCATGTAAAAACAGAGATAATTTTTACTTCTTCCTTTCCAATTTGGATATGCAGTAGAATCTCCATAGTTGACCACCCCCTACACTGACCCCCTAATCTTCATAGACTGTACATGCACCACATGTACTCAATGGAAGTTCCTTAGGTTGGCCACCTCTGTATATTTACCAATTTATTACAGTCCTTTGGGTGGTCAACTTACAGAAGTTCTACTGTATTTTCTTTCTTTTTCTTGCCTAATTGCTTTGGCTGGGACTTCCAGCAATATTTTGAATAGAAGTGGTGAGAATGAGTATCTTTGCCATATTCCTGATTTTAGAAAGAAAACTTTTCATTTTTAATGATTGAGTATGTTATTGCCAGGTTATTTTCATACATAGATTATGTCTTTATTTGTCTATTAAATGCTATTTAATTTTATCAGTTTTTATGCATCAGTTGAGATGATCGTATCTTTTATCATTTATTCCGTTATTGTGCTGTATTGCACTGATTAATTTTGATATGGTGAGACAACCTTGCTCTCCCATAATAATTTCCACTATGCTGTTGACTTTGTCTGCTTGCACTTTCTGCTTGAAATATCATAGACTTGGTGGATTAAACAATATAAATTTATTTTTCAACAGTTCTTGATACTGGAAAGTTGATGACTATGTTTCTGACTGTTATTAACAGTGAGGCCTCTCTTCTAGGCTTGTAAACACCATGTTCTCACTATGTCCTCACATGGCAGAGAGAGAAAAAGAGATTGATGCGTCTTTTTCTCTTACTTAAGAATATTAGATCCATCGGATCAGGGATCCATATTATTCAACCGTGATCACCTTCTTCAAAGCCCTAGCTCCAAGACAGTTACATGGTAGGTTAGCATTGCAATATATAAATTTGGGGGTACATAATTCAGGCAACAGCAGTCATAGTATATGGTCCTATTATTGTGCTGTTGAATTAAATGTGTAAGTATCTAACTGAGGATTTTGCATTAATATTTATCAGAGCTATTGATTTATAGTGTTCTTAAAGTAGCTTTCAAGTTTTGGTGTCAAGTATTGTTGGTCTCAAGAAATGAGTTACATATTGTTTTCTCCTCTTCAAAATTTTTAGAAGAGTTTTAGAATTAGTGGTTTTTCTCCCACCTTTATTCAGAGTATGATTATGCTTTAAATAAAACTGCTTAAGTTTCTTTATCCACTTAGCTAAGTCTCCGGCAGCAACCAGAGTCCCAGACAAAAAGCACCTGCAAGGGGATCCACCTGCCTCTATCCCTTTAGGGTGGCCTTGAACTCAGGGGTTAGATTTCAGACACTGGTTTAATGACACAACCACAACATGAATGTTTAGTATTTGTAGTACTCACAGACTGTAGGCGGTACACAGCACACTTGGAGGCCTCTCACAGTAAAGGTCAGGAGGTGCAGTCGTGGAGAGAGACGAGAGCATGGCAACTGGCAGGATACACTGGAGAAGAGAGTGTGGTTCACTGTAAGTTCTCAAACTTATAAATGGTGCATTTCAAGGAAGAAGAGGAAAAATGAGGAACCCAGTCTGGTAGGTGGGAGAAATGCAGTTAAGCTCTTAGCTCTAGCCACTACATTGATCCATTTGGATGTAATAGTTAATAGCCACTGAAATCTTTTTTTTTTTTTTTTGCAGTTTTTGGCCGGGGCTGGGTTTGAACCTGCCACCTCCGGCATATGGGGCCGGCACCCTACTCCTTTGAGCCACAGGTGCTGCCCGCCACTCAACTCTTTTTCTAGTATGAGAACATTAAACTTGTATTCAAAAATGAAGTACATGCAACACAAAATTATAGGCATTCACTACAAATTGACAAATGCATGATTGTGTATTTTTAAGGTGTTAATTTTTCCTTAAAATTTTGGTGAAATTTTCCAGTAAAGCAGTGGTTCTTGACCTGTGGGTCATGACCCCTTTGTAACAATGAAAATACTTCACAGCATTGGGAAGATAAGAACCACTGTCCAGCCTTTGAAAGCCATCTGGTATTGGGCTTTCCTTTGCTAGAAAGTATTGGTCACTGTGTCGGTGCCCACTGTGGCACCCTGTCACCGTGCAAATAAAAACAGCTGGGAACATGGATTGAATGTGCAAATGCCTGCAAGAGGGGGGGCTTCCCATATCTCTAGGGAAAGCCCTGAGCAACCTCTGCCCTGGCCTTTTATTCAAGCATTATGCAACAGGCGTGGAGACCCAAGTACTGGGATCACATGATCAATGGTAGCTAAATGCTCTTTACCCACAGGCTCAACTCCCACCCTGCTGCACCAAGAATGTTCAAAGTATAATACCTGCTTGCTAAGGAGCTACCAATCTTATCTCATTAATGCCTGCAGCTGCTTGAGAGCTTATCTCTGGGCAGCAAAACATCTTGCCGGCTAGGAGATTGTCTCACTCCCAGTGCCTCCTTCAAGAACTGGTGACTGCTCGTGTATGCCTGGGGCTCGGTCTCCTACACACGGATATAATATTCTGGCCAGTTACAGGTTTATTCATATTTTTTATTTTGTTAAAGTTAAGTCATAGTAATCTGTATGCTTCCATGAACTTAACCACATGTCTTTTAGATTACCTAATTTGTTGGTGTATAATTTTTTCGTAGAAGCCCCTTGTGAACTTTTGATTTCTGTGGCATCAGTTGTGATAATGTCTCTTTCATATCTGAATTTAGTTATTTCAGTTTTCTCTCTCTCCTTTTAATTAATCTAGGTAAGGTTTGCCAATTTTGTGGATTTTTTTTTTTAAAAATCAACTTTTTATTATCTTTTAAAATTATTTTTTCTATTTTATTTATTTCTGCTCTAACATTATTTTTATTCAAGCTGCACTATTTGAGTTTAGTTTGTTCTTCCTTCCTGGTTCCTTGATGTATAAAGCCAAGTGACTTGAGACCTTTCAGCTATTTAATGTAGGTATTTACTGCTGCTATAAACCTCTCTCTACCTGCACTTCCTGCATCCCATCAATTTTTGTGAATTGTGTTTTTGTTTTTATTTATCTCAAGATATTTTCTGACCTTTTTCATTATTTTATGTTTGACCCATTGGTTTTCAATTTTTTTTATTTCCATGTATTTATAAATTTTCCAGTTTGCTTCTGCTATTATTTACTTTATTCAACGTGGCCAGAAAAGATACCTAACATGATTTTAGTCTTACATCTGTTAAGACTTAATTTGTTGCCTTACTTGAAAGTGTTCTGGGTACACTAAGAAAAATATGCATTCTTTTGCAATTGGATAGAGTGTTTTCTATGGCTATTAGTTTCATTTCACCTATAGCATTTCTCAAAGTCTCTGATTACTTTTGTCTTTGACTTTTCACAATTCATAATTTATCTCAGTGTGTGCTCTTCAAATAACTGGTAATTGGGTCTTTTTAGTTTTTTGCATCTAGATGTCTGTTTCTTTCATCAAATTAGGACAGTTTCCAGTCATTATTCCTTAATAATCTCCTTCTCACTCTCTCTATGTTCATTCTGTGACCCTTATAATGTATATTTGGTTGTCTTGATGAGGCAGTCTAAATCTCTTAAGACATTTGTCACTTTTCTTATTTATTTTCTTTTCTTCTTGTTCCTCTGACTTGATTTCAATTTCAATGACTTATCTTCAAGTTAGCAACTCCTTTATTCTGCTGTTGAGCTCTTCTTGTAAATTTTTCATTTTAGTTATTGTATTTTTCGGCTTTATAATTGCTATTATTTTTAGTTTCTGCTTTTAGATATTCTCAAATTTTCATCTTTTTTTTATTTGGGTTCTATTGTCTTGTAACTTTTTAAGCTTCTGTAACATGACCGTTTTTAATTATTTGTCAGGCAATTCCTGATCTCTGTTTCTTTAGGGTAGATTTATAGTGATTTATTTTTTTACTTTGATTTGGCTATGTTTCTCTGTTTCCTGTATTGTTTTTTTTTTCCTTTTTTGTTTTGTTTTATCTGAGGATTTGGGCATTTGAAAAAACAGCCACTTTTCCCAACCTGTAGGGACTAACTTAGAACAATGGATGACCTAAACCAATTATCCTGGGTTAAAAAAATTGGAAATTTCATAAGCCTTTTTGGGGACTGCATTTTCTTGAGCTGTGCATGTGATTACCCTAGTAGAGAAATTTGCCACTTTTTAGTTAGAAGCTAATTATCTATTAATCACTCTATTCTCTGTCTGTGTACATCAGGGTCTCTGTTTCTACAATAAACTACCAGCAACAGCTCCAGAAATCTATGTCTTTCCCATTAACACTTTGAGACATGTAAGACAGAAACCAATTACTCTGGCAGGTCCTCACAAAGCCAAAGAGTTGAATGTAAATTACTCAGAGAAGGTATATGTCATGAGTGAAATGCAAAGGATTTTTATTTAACCTGTTTTATTTAACCTGTTTCAATGAGGCTATTCTTGGCTTTGTGTTTTCTTGAGATACCATGACTTTTTATCTCATTTTTTATTTCTCATAAAGGCTTTTTAAAGTGGATATTATTAACTCAGAGTTTCTGTGAGGAAATGAGATTTGGGGCTTCCTAACCTATGATCTTGCTGACACTCTGTCCTCAAGACAAAGAATATACATTATATTATTATAAGATAATACCATACTAGTATTACTTTTTTTCTATAAAATACCTTTTAACATGTCTTTCTTACTTTACTTATGATTTTTTCATAATCACTTACTTGTGATTTTTTTCATAAATCACGTTTATGAAAGAACCTAATCTCTTTCAATCTATCAATCATTAAGTTTTATGACACCATCAATTGGATGTCTTACATAGACCTTAATTAAAAAAAAAAAAATTCTTTTTGTACATGCTGAGATAGCTGGAAAGATAAGAGCAAAATCTGTTAGTATTCTAATTACTAGAAAGTCAATGCTGACAAATGTATTCAAATCAAAATACATTATGCATTTTGATTTTGTAGCATAATTATGAATTATTATGTAGCATAATTTCATTCTGAATTTTAACATTAGTTTACTACTAAGATCCTTTCTTTGGGGATGTAAAGACACATAAATACTACTTTCTTTTATTACTATCTAAATTCAGAATCATTTGGAAAATATACAATAGATTCAACCATATTGAAACATAACTTTAGATGTGCTAGCAAAGTAAGCTTCTGTAATAATTCATTTTTTAAAAGACTGAACAACAAAAGTTACTTCAAAGGGGAGAGGTACTATAGAATTTATTGTGAAAACTAGAAAGCATTTAATAATGTAGAGAAAGCCAAATAAATTAAAAATTTTATACTTTACTGACTTATTCTATTATTGGGTCTACATAATAATTTATTGTAGAGCCATTCTAAAAATTAAAATGCCATATTTATATAAAAATATAAATATGTTTGTACATTAAATCAAAAAATTAAAAGAATTCTCAGTATACATATAAACATAAAAAGCAATATGTTTATGCTATTTATTCATATATTTAAATTATTATCTTAGCCATATTTGTTTCTAAGACCATGTTGATGCTACTTTTTCCTATAAAATATCTTTTTAAATGTTATTGCCTTTAATAGCATTGACAAAAGCACCTGTATTTAGAGCTGCCAATTATTTATTTTTCTTTTTTTTTTATTAAATCATAGCTGTGTACCGTAATGCAATTATGGGATACAATGTGCTGGTTTTATATACAATTTGAAATACTTTCATGAAACTGGTTAACACAGCCTTTAACACATTTTCTTAGTTGTTGTGTTGAGACATTTATATTCTACACTTAGTAGATTTAACATGTTCCCTTGTAAAATGCACCATAGATGTGGTCCCACCAATTAGAGCTACCAATTATTAAATTTTGTTACACATTCAATTGACTTCCTTATGGGGACTTTAATTTTTTAAGAAATAATGATTTTCTCTCTGCACATGCTTTAATGTCTATAAGGATGAGAGGAAAATCTGCTAAATGGTGAATATTCTCAATTCCACTTTCATTTATATAGATACTGTAAATAATTCAGACTAAATGGATTAATAAGTAACATATATCTCTCTTCATTGTTTTGTTTTGTTTTTTGAGATAGTGCCTCACTCTGTAGCCCAAGACTAAAGTGTAGTGATATCATCATAACTCACTGAAACCTCAAACTCCACAGTCTCCTTATGTGGCTCAAGTTGATCTTAAATTCTGGGCCTCAAGCAGTCCTCATAGCTTGGCCTCCCCAAGTGCCAGAACTATGGGTGTGAGTCACCACACCCAGCGTCTATCTTAGTTCGAAGAATAAATTTTAAGGAAAACCTCATCAAATGCGCCTGTGGCTCAGTCGGTAAGGCTCCGGCCCCATATACCGAGGGTGGTGGGTTCAAACCCGGCCCCGGCCAAACTGCAACAAAAAAAAAAATAGCCGGGTGTTGTGGTGGGCGCCTGTAGCCCCAGCTGCTCCGGAGGCTGAGGCAAGAGAATCGCTTAAGTCCAGGAGTTGGAGGTTGCTGTGAGCTGTGTTGTGTTATTTTGTAAACCTTTAGTTAGGTTGTCTTCTCTCTCTGCCTTCCTTTGTGACTAAGTAATTTTCTCTACTGGTATTTTTTGATTGCTTACTTTTAATGTTTTGGATACCTAAGATAGTTTATTGTTCCGCGGTTACCGTAAGGCCTACAATAAATGTCTTATAACAGGCTATTTTAAGCTGGTGACAACTTAACTATCATAATGCACACACACATATACATAAATTCTACACTTTTGATCTTTTTTCTTCCCCTCTACCTAATGATAAGTGATGGTTTTGAGTAGTTTTTTCACATACCTGTTGACCATTCATATGTCTTATTTTGGGAAATAATCTATTTGTGCCTTTTGGTTACATTTTAAAAAGATTCTTTTTGTTGTTTCTTTACTGTTGTGTACTTTGAGTTCCTTGTATATTCTGGATTTTAGTCAATTGCTGTATGAATAATTTGCAAACATTTTCTTCAGTTCAACAGATTATTTTTTCACTCTGTTTATTTTTTTCTTTGCCGTGCAGAGACTTTTAGGTTAATAAGGCCCTGATATCTATTCCTGTTTCCTCAGATTTTAAGGTCTTAATCATAAAATCTTTGCCTAGACCAAGGTCCTGAAGTGTTTCCTATAAAGTTCCTTCTAGTCATTTCACAGTTTCAGTTCATATATTGAACTCTAATCCACATTGAGTTGATTTTTGTACGTAGTGAAAGCTAAGGGTCAATTTTCAATTTTTAGTATGTGGTCATCCAATTCTCCCAGCACCAGGATGTTCTTTTCCCAATGTATATTCTTGATAGCTTTGTTGAAAATCGGCTGTCTGTAATGCAGTGATTCATCTCTGAGTTATCTATTTTGTTCTATGTTTAATATGTACATTATTATAAATATACAATGCTATTTCAGTTACTATAGCCTTGTAATATATTTGAAAATTAGGTAGTATGATGCCTTTTACTTTTTTTTTTCCCTTTTTGCTCAGGATTGCTTTAGCTATCCAAGCTTTCTTGGTTCTGTATAAATTTTAGGATTGCTATTATTTCTTTTTCTGTGAAAAATGGCATTGGTATTTTGATAGGGATTACATTAAATCTATGGATTGCTTTGAGTCTTATCATTTTAACTATGTTCATTTTTCCAATCTATGAGCATAGGGTTTCATTTCATTTGTTTGTGTCATCTTCAAATCTTTCCTCTGGTTTTTATAGTTTTCCTTGAGAGGAAAACTTTCACCTCCTTGATTAAATATTTTTTAAGTAATTTTTTGCAAGTATTGCAAAGGTTATTGTCTTCTTGATTACTTCTCAGTTCACTCATTTCTAGGGTATACATATGCTACTGATTTTGTATCTACATATGCATGTAGATTTTGTATCTCACAAATATACTAAACGTATTTATCAAATCTGAGAGTTTTTTGATAGTATCTTTAGATTTTCTAGATATAAGATTATGTCACCTGCAAATAGAAAAATTTAACTTCCTCTTTTCCAGTTTGGATGCCACTTCTTTCTTTTGCTTCATTACTCTAGCTGGGATTGTCAGTATTATTCTGATAGGTGAGGAGCAAGTGGGCACCTTTTCTTACTCCAGTTCTTAGCGTAAAGGTTATCAACTTTTCCCCATTTGGTACTTTAGCTGTGCGTTTATTACGTATGGTCTATGTTATATCGAGGCATGTTCCTTCGTGTATGCAGTCATTCATCATAATCTCTGATTATCTTTTATATTTCTGTGATGTCACTTGTAATATCTCCCTGTGTATCTCTGAGTTTGTCTTATATTTATGGATGCCCAAAGATTGGAAGAGAGTGTTCAACCCCAAGCAAGAGTAAAGTCAAGGCAAATATGGCACATGAAAAGAATTAGCAGGTGTTCAAGGACACATAGCATCATGTGGAGAGTAGAGAGGAGAAGTCATTAACAATAAAGCAAAAAAGCTTCAATATTTGCAGAGCCATGTATTCCATGCTAAGTTTTTTGGATTTAACTTAGTGAGAATGGGAAGTAGTAAGTCCTTTTAAGATTAGTTTCACTTTCATATTTTCAGGAATGTAGGGAAGCTGTCTGCCAAAGTGTGTGTGTATGTGTATGTGTGTGTATGTGACAGACAGAGAGAGAGAGAAAGAGAGAGAGAGAGAGAGAGAGAGAATACTTGCACTAAGCTTGTGAAATAGTGTAAGAGGGGATTAAAATAATAACTATAAAGAATTAGAAATCTGGACGTTCAAAAGTCTAGCCAGCCAGCCATAGGAACAGAGCACAATGACATTTAAATTGTTGGTAATACAAATAATGTAGGTTGTGACCCCCATTACATTAATCTCTTAAAAGGTGCCCTGCCTCATTGTTGAACAAGGAATTCTGTTCTTTGAAATGCAGAGGCATCTGCATTATCTAGCGTTAGAGACCTTTGAAGAAGAAAAGAAAGTGGAGATTCTTTGGCTTTTTATAAAACTCCCATTATTTGTCCCTCTTGAGAAATAAACCTAAATGCCACAGTGCTTTTAATCATTACCAAACTCCATAAAAGATATTATTAAGTTGTTTTTTTCATTTCTTTTTGCATCCCAGAAGGAAATAATTTATTCCTTTCAGGACAGGTAGAAAAAAGTACAAATAGTCACGTATGTTTTACCCAATTCAACAGTGAAAAAATTTAAGTATAGGCTATTATCAAATAAGATCAGATTTTTTTTGAGACAGAGTTTCACTGTGTTGCCCTTGGTAAAGTGCCGTAGTGTCATAGCTCACAGCAACCTCCAACTCTTGGGCTAAGCGATTCTCTTGCCTCAGCCTCCCAAGTAGCTAGGACTACAGGCACCCGCCATAACACCTAGTTATTTTGTTGTTGTTGTTGTTGTTGTCATTGTTGTTTAGCAGGCCCAAGCCAAGTTCGAACTCATCAGCCCTCATGTATGTGGTTGGTGCCCTAACCACTGAGCTAGAGGCACGGGGTCAAGATCAGATTTTTGGTATCACAACACTTTAGGTAACGTAATAGAAAAAAAAACGTGTTTGGAAGTTAGGGAGTCCTGTATGCAAAACCCAGTTTGGCCATTCACTGATGGTGCCTTCCATCAAAAGTCACCAGGTTGTATATCTGTAAAAAAATTTCTACTGTAATGATTATTGGCTAGGCTTGGTGGGTCATGCCTATAATCCCAGTCAGTTCTCTGGGAGGCCCTTTGAGTCCAGGAATTGGAGACCAGCCTGAGTAAGACCAAAGAGAGTCTTTACCCACTCCCCTCACTTTTATACCCTGCATCTACTAACAACAACAACAAAAAAAGAAAGAAAGAAAGAAAGAAAGAAAGAAAGAAAGAAAGAAAGAAAGAAAGAAAGAAAGAAAGAAAGAAAGAAAGAAAGAAAGAAAGAAAGAAAGAGAAAGAAAAGAAAGAGAGAAAGAAAAAAATGGCAGGTGTGGTGATGTGGACCTTTAGTCCTAGCTACTCAAGAGGCTGAGGCAGGAGGATATGTGAACCCAGGAGTTTGCTGCAAGCTACGCTGATGCCACAGGCACAGATTAAGACTGTGTCTCAAAAAAAGAAAATTTTATTTTTGAAAAATATGCTTCTGATCACATGCATTCAGCTCAATGTTGAGCATAAAATAAGTGCTCAACATATTTTTTAACTCTTCATGATATTTAACTCTTCATCATATTTACCTAAAATCTAATCTTAGTAAATTTTCATGACTATTGCCTTTAAAAATATTAATATTTCCTTCTTTGCATTTATTTATTTAACCAAATTTATTAGATAAACAAAATTATGTTTATTTATTATGTACAAGATGTTTTGAAGTATGCAGACATAACTCATTTTATTGCACTTTGCTTCATTGAACTTTATAGATACTGCATTTTTTACAAAGTGAAGGTTTTTGGCAACCCTACATTGAGTTAGTCTACGACACCATTTTTTTTTTTCAACAGCATGTGCTCACTTCTTGTCTTTTTGGCACATTTTGCTAATTCTCATAATACTTCAAACGTTTTAATTATTATTATATGTTATGGTGATCTGTGTTTTGTGAATTTTCATGTTATAATTGTAAATGTTTTGAAGGTATCATGAACTGAGACCACATAAGACACTAAACAGTCTAGAAATGATTTGTGTGTGCTTACTGAACCACAACCAGCTGTTCCCTATCTCTCTCTCCTCAGCCTTCTTATACCCTGAGACATAACCATATTGAACTCCAATTAACGGCCTCTAAGCATTCAAGTGAAAGGAAGAGTTGCACATATCCCAATTTAAATCAAAAGCTAGAGATGATTAAGTTTGGTGGCATTTGGAAAATAGATATGCTGAAAGCTAAAATCAAGCTTGGCCATTCACCGACTGTGTCTCCCTGAAAAGTCACTAGTCTATGTATCTGTGAAAAATTGCTATCATAAAGATTGTTGACCCAACTTGCATCAGAGAGTTAGCCATGCTGTGAATGCAAAAGAAAAGGTTTTCTTTTTTTTTTTTTCAGACAGAGTCTCACTATGTCACCCGCGGTAAAGTGCTATTATGTCACAGCTCACAGCAACCTCCAACTCCTGGGCTTAAGCGATTCTCTTGCCTCAGCCTCCCAAGTACCTGAAGCTACAGATGCCTGCCACACAGCCTAGCTATTTTTTCCCTGCAGTTCTCATTGTTGTTTAGCTGGCCCAGGCCGAGTATGAACCCACCAGCCTAGTTGTATGTGGCTGGCGCTATAACCACTGTGCTACGGATGCCCAGCCAAAAGAAAAGTTCTAGAAGGAAATTATTATAAAAGTATTGTTCTAGTGAACACATGATAATTATAAAGTAAAACAGCCTTACTACTGGTATGGAGAAAGTTTTGTGATCTGTATCACTGAACAAACTCACCAGAACATACTTTTAAGCAAGAGCTTAATTCAGAGCAAGATTCTAACTCTGTTCCATCCTGTAATCCTATGAAGGCTTAGATAGGTGAAGAAGCTGCCAAAGAAAAGTTTGTTGGTTAGTTATATCTGAGGAAAGAAACCATTTCCATAACATAAAAGTGCGAGGTGAAGCAGTTAAGTGCTGATGGGGAAGTTGTGGCAAGTCATCCAAAAGGTTTAGCTAAGATGGATGATGAAGGTGGCTAACACTAAAAGAAAAAGAAAAAAAAAATTCAAATAAGACAATATAGTCCTGCAAGTTGATGTCATCTAGGACTTTTGTAGCTAGAAATGATAAGTGAATGCCTGGATTCAAAGTTTCAAACGATAGACTACCGTTTTAGGAGCTAATAGAGCTGGTGACTTTAAGTTGAAGCCAATTCCCATTTACCATCATGAAAACTTCAGGGCACTTCAGAATTATGTTAAATCTAAATCTATTCTGCCCATGTTCTATAAATAGAATAACAAAGCCTGAATGATAGCACATCTGTCTACAGCATGGTTTATTGAATATTTTGAGCCCACATTTGAGATATACTATTCAAAATAAATTGATTTCTCTCAAACTATTACTACTCATTGACAATATACCTAGTCACCCAAGAGCTCTCACGGAGACATATAAGGAGATTAATATTGTTTTCCTGCCTATTAACACAACACCTATTCTAAAACCCAGCAATCAAGGAGTTATCTTGACTTTCAAGTCATATTATTTAAGAAATACAATTTCTAAAACTATAGCTACCATAGATAGTGATTCCTTTGATGGATCTGGGCAGAGTAAATTGAAAACCTTTTGGAAAGGAATTTTCCATACTAGGTGCCATTAAGATAATTCATGATTCATAGGACAAGGTCAAAATACCAACATTAACAGGAGTTGGAAATTTATTCAAACCCTCATGGGTGACTTTGAGAGGTTTAAGACTTAAGTGGAGGAAGTAACTGCAAATGTGGTGAAAATAGGAAAAGAATTAGAATTAAATGTGGAGCCTGACTTTGTGACTGCAATATCCTGATAAAACTTGCATAGATGAGCAAAGAAAATGGTTTCTTGAAATGGAGTCTTCTCCTGGCAAAGATAATATTGGTGAAAAGGAAAAATTACAAAAATTTAGTTAGTAAATCAGCAGTAGCATTGGAGAGGGATGACTCTAGGTTTTGAAGAAGGTCTATGCTGGGTAAAATGCTATCAAACAACATCACACACAACAGAGAAATCTTTTATGAAAAGAAGAGTGAAATCCATGCAGCAAACTTCACTGTGGTCTTATTCTAAATTTCTGCAGCTAACCAGCCCCCCAGTCACTCTGCCGTGATCGACATGGAGCCAAGACCCTCGACCAGCAAAAAGGTTGTAACTCACTGATGGCTCTGGTGATCATTAGAATAGTTAAGGTATGTACCTTTTTTTAAGTCCTATTGTACACTTAATAGACTGCAGTATATTGTAAAGATAACTTTTAAATGAATTCAGAAACAAAAAAAATCTGTATGACTTACTTAATTGTGATATTTGCTTTATTATAGTGGGTTGGAACCAAACCTTCAGTATCTCTGGACTTTGCCTATATATACATTGCAAAATGATTAAATCTAGCTGATTAAAACATATATTACCTCATGTAGTTACTTTTGTGATGAGAACATTGAACATGCACTCTCTTAGCATTTTCCAGGAATATAATGTATTTTCATTAACTGTAGTCACCATGCTGCACAATAGCTCGTTTGAACCTATCTCTCCTATCTAACAATAATTTTGTTTCCTTTGAGCACCCTCTTCTACCCTCAACCAACTCTGCCTCTGGTATCACCATTCCATTTCTATGAGATCAACATATCTGTCAATTCCACAAATGAGAGGCAACATGATATTTGCCTTTGTATGCTTGGCTTCTTTTATTTAACATGATGACCTCGAGTTCCATCCATGTTGCTGCAAATGACAGAATTTCATTTATTTTTATGGTTGAATAGTGTTTCATAAACATTCACCACATTTTCTTTATCCATTCATCTGTGGTCAGCTTGAATTCACGTCTTGGCAATATCTTGAAGAGTATTAAAACAAGCATGAGTGCAGAAATCTCTTTAGCATACTGATTTCATTTTCTTTGGATATATACATAGCAGTTAGATTTCGGGATCATATGGCAGTTCTACTTTTAATATTTTGAAGCACCTCTACATTGTTTTCCATAATTTCTATACTAATTGACATTGCCACCAACAGTGTGCAAGGGTTCCATTTTCTTTATATCCTCACCAAAATTTGTTATCTTTTCAGTAATAGCCAGTCCAACTGGGCGAAATAATATCTCACTGTGGGTTTAATTTGCATTTCCCTAATTATTAGTGATATTGAGCATTTTTAAAGATACCTATTGGCCATTTGTATGTTTTTTGAGAAATATCTGTTCTGGTTCATTCCCATTTTGTTATTGTGTTGTTTATTATTATTTGTATTTTCAAAGATAAATTGATAGACTGAAAATAATATTAAAATTCAAATCTGAGGAAAAGTTTGCTTAAATGATACTTTACCTGCAGGGACCTAAAGCATATACATATTTAAAACAGTAATATTGACAACTGAAGAGAATATATTAAAACAATTTTCTCAGTAAAGACACAAGACTGTGTATATGTATAACCTAACTCCAGCCATGCAAAGTGGAAAGAAAAGAAAATAATGCAATTAAATGTGAATTGTAATGTTTCTTTTAAATTGATGGTTTCTGGTACTATTTGCTAATATATTTACAAAATTCTTGAAATATCTTTTCTTTTCTGATTTTTTTCTGGTGAACCCTTATCTCAGTTGATAGCTACTTGGAAAAATTTTCTTTCTTTTCTCTTCTAAATTATCACTTGTTTCCCTATGGTATTCTGGTAACTTTTATCTATTTTTATTCTCTAATTAAATGTATTTTTATAGTTGTCTATTTTTATATATTGCATTTATTAGAATATGAGAGTATAATAGTCAGCATTTGCTAAGTGAAAAAGAAACACACAATCTTGGTGGGGGAAAAATGTGTTTTTGTGGATAGAAATATAATGCGAGTGGACATTCCAGAGGACTCAAGTGGAAACAGTCAAGGGCCTCAGCCTCCATTGCTCAGCAACCTATTGTGGCAAGGGGGCAGGGTTGGAATGTTTGCCATAATACACAGAAAACTAGTTTGGGTCATCTGAGTGAAATTCGGTAGATTCGCAGAGACAGGATACCAGCAGAGTTAGAAGGGATTAAAAATCACTCATGAGCCGAGACAATCTAGCTTGAAGACTTTGTGACCTACGTAGTTCTGCCCTTGAGAACCGTTCTATGATTTAGTGCCTCCACCCTGATGACCATTTCCATAATCAAGAGACCACCAGTATGATTGAGTCTTGAGAGCATTAACTCTTCTTCATTCGGTAAACACAATGCTCTGAAATCTGAATAAAAATCTCCTGAGATTTCGAATCAGGTCAGCACCTCTCTGCCTCTCTGCCTCTCTGCAGGCTGATATCGTGTCAGTCTCTGTGGGTCTCAGCCACCTTTTTCACAAAAACTCTGCGTGTTGCTTTTTGGGTGTCACCATTTCTCCTTCTGCCTTAGACTCTCGAGGTGGGGACATTCTCCTCTTGGGGAATTCTCAGTCCACTGCATTGTGGCTTTTTCCTGCTTAGGGTCTAGCAGTTCAACCCTGGATTGTCCAGTGTAGCCTGACTATAAGCCTGGGGCTGAGGATGCCACTTCTCTGAGATCACAGATGAAAGAAGTTACAACTATGTGGGGAAAGTTTCTTTTTTATAACTGATTATTAAAGCCCAAGAGACAAATCCAAGAGTATAAGCAAATTTCATGGCTCTACTCATATCATATCCAACATGACATTACATTGGCAAAACAAATCACCCAATCAAGGAGATTGGTGTTCTGCCCATTAAGTGAACCATAGGAAGCATGTGAATTCTTACCTTAAGCCAAAGGAGTAAAGAATTAGACAAATGATCCTATCAACCATAGGGATCTTTTACATGTATTTATTTTTGTTACATCATTGTTATGTTTAATTCACATGTTATTAAGTATAAAGCACTTATAGAGTAATACACAGAATACTCCAGAGGGTGCTGAGAATGAAGTGATATCTGCTGTTTACACAAGGGGAAATTCATTTCCATTTCTCTCTCTAAGCAGCAAGTGCTTGAATCAGACAAAGAGGTTTGAAACTTCCTTAACATGTCACTAACTATGCCTGTTACTGTGCAAGCATATACAATTTTTTATTGAAATGGTAATAAAATGCCTTATCTGGAAGATACATGGTAAAATTTGATGCAAATCAATATTTTTCTTGTTTCAAATCAGTGAGTGTTATTTTAACAAATAAGCAAACATATCTTGGTTGTTCAAAATGTGTGTTGGTGTTTTCCCTTTGACTTTTTCTTTTTCTTTGCTAAAACTAAACCTAATTTAGATATTCATTCATCAAGGACTTAGAGAGGTTTTTTTAAAGATGAAGGACAGAAAACCACATAGAAGAAAAAAGCCTAGTTTATTTCTTTACGGGCACTTTAGCTCATCTCAAAATACGTAAGTGCTATGTTGAAAGAAATGTTAAAATCTTATAATGCATTCTTTCTAGGAGGAGTTAATGCCTGGCTCATGGTTGCTAACATAATGTGTGAGTCCCTTAGAGACACACTGAGTAAAATATCAGCTGTTCTGTTCTTTCTCTTCTTTCTCTCTCTTCTTCTATCATGTTTACCACTGCTATTATTCACATTTAAATAAACATGATTGTGGCAATTATCACAGAATATATATTTTACTAGAGAGAATTAATCATCCCCCAACCCTCATCATCCAGCTGAGAACACTGAGGAAAGACTGCTTCTTGAACAAAGTCATAAAGTAACTTAGTGGAAACTCAGCACATTGAAATCTGGCTCTTAATCTGTTTCATTGCTAAAAAACTACCATCAGTAATAGCATTCAAAAATAAAAAATAAGTGGAGAGGGGGAGGAGAGAACAGAGGAGAGGGAGGCCAGAGGGGGATTGGCATGCTCTCCCCTAACAGGTACAGTGTAAGGGCATGTGGCACTGGGCCTAGGTGAGGGGCACTAACTCAACAGAGACTTCACCTAACAGATGCAAACAATCTAACCTAGTTGTTTTTACCCTCAATTATTCTGAAATAAAAAAACAAATAAAAATAAAGAGTAAGGAAGGTAAGTAAGATAATAAAGAATGAAGGGCATTTTAGGGAATGGTCTGGGGGACTATAAAAAATTACACAGATGTAATGGGCTCTATTCTTGTTGGATAAGAAACATATTGTTGAGATGTGGTTGAGGAGCATCAGAAAGAATTAGAATAGCCTCTGATGTTCTGTTGTATTTTAAACTATGAATTTTGATAAATCTAATTTTTTACTTTCTATATCTTTGAACAAAGATAGAAATGCCTAATGACCATTTAGGAGAAATTCTCTGTTTCAATAGCAAGCAAACAATGGGAACCAATTTTAGCTAGAACTTCTGAAGCAGGAAAGCAGGTAGCCATATCACTTAGGGTCTCTAGGGCCATGCTTTTACCAGGATGCAGAGATAATGAACATGAATAAAGCTCCTGCATTCAGTCCTCAGTCCTATGTGCTAGTCTTGTACTCTAACATGTACATGTAGCAGTTTTGGAAAATTAGGCCTGTCACTCTTTTTTTTTTTTTTTTCCCTGAGACAGAGGCTCACTCTTTTGCCCTGGGGAGAGTGCCATCCTGGGTAGAGTACTGTGGCATCACAGTTCACACCAACCTCTAATTCTTAGGCTCGGGTGATCTTCTTGCCACAGCTTCCTGAGTAGCTGGGACTACAGTGCCCGCCATGAAGCATGGCTCATTTTCCCATTATTAGTAGATATGGGTTCTCACTCGTGCTCAGGCTGGTCTTGAACTCCTGAGCTCAAGCAATCCACCCACCTCAGCTTCCCAGAATGCTAGGATGATAGCCATGAGCACTATGCCTCGTCCTTGTCATTTTTCTGATGCAAAGTGGTTATCTTTGAGTTGTTTGTTCCAAAAAAATGGTCTTTTTTCTCATTAACAAAATAACAGAATAGGAAACCTATTTAGAGCCTGAATAGAGCCCAGTCTTTGCAGTAAGATAAACTTGAATTCCAGTTTTTGCCCTGCTAGTAGGTATTTAATAATTTCCTAGGTGTTAGCTCTTCCATATGTAAACTCTGCTATCTCTCATGTATGTATTATGTAAAAATGTTTGAAGATACATAACAGACACATGCATGGGAAAAAATACATTTGAAAGTCCTTTGCAGACCTTTGAAGGTGCTTGGAAAAATATTTTTTTGTTGTTGTTGTTATTTTAAAGTGGTTATGTCTTACAATTTTCAGTAAGAGGGAACATGATCACAATGGACCCCTCTATACATGGTGACAAACGGTCTTAATGTATCTTCCCTCATGTACACCAACCCTGCCATAGAAATACTGCATCATTTTATGGATGAAGCAACTGAAACTTAGGGTCTGGGGGTCCAAATGCTGCAAAGTACCAGATCTGTGAATCCAGTCCAGATCTCTGTGACTCCAAAGCTTACGTTCTCTTTATTATACTCTCTTCACTCTATCATGAAGCTTCCCTTAATTCTCATTGATATTCTCTGGCCATAGGCATCGTAGATCTCTGTAGTTGTAGAAATTGTGTACTGAGTTCCACATGCATTTTCACATCCATATACAATCAGTCCTACTTCCATTTTTATATATGGGGAAACTGAGACTCAGACAGTTTAAATGATTTCTTACAGTCTTCCAGATAGTAAGTGACAGAGTCAGGGTATGAGTCCAAGCTGTGTGTCCTAAAAGCACATCCATTAAATGACATCTCATTTCTGCCTGGCTCTATTTTTTCTGTTTATATCCGCTCACGATTTCCTTCCCTTACTTCTATTGTCCAACAGCAATTTCGTTTTCCTCCGAATCCTATTTTCCCTTCAATTATTTCTCACAATGTCTTCCCTTCCCTTTGGGACTCTAAAAGCTTAGTGAGCTAGTTCTAAGCAGGGACCGATTGCCCTGGTTGGCAGGCCCCTGCCAAGCACCAAATCACCAGTGATCCCTCATCAGCCTGCTCTCCGCAGGCTCCACTTCAGCCTGCCTTGTGGCTCCATTAAATGCAGGCAGCTATATAAATTCTATTCTTTGGAAGGGAGGGGGTGATTTCATGCACCGTTTAAACCAATCTTACAAATGTAGCATTTGACTCTTATTAAAACATGGACTTTCTTGTACTTGAGAGTCAGATCTTTTTTAGAAAGAAGGATAGTTTGTGTAGGAGGCACCCAGAGGTGTCAAAATGGATAAAGAATCCATGATGATGAATCAGGCCAATGAAACCAATCACATTCCATTAGTCCCACTTCTTGCCAGAGGACACATTTTCTCAAGTACCAACTTGTATAGTAACCTAGATAAATTACTGTGCTAGGTCTTTTACTTATATTATCATATTTTGTGTCTACAGTAACACTGTGATTTGTGTATTCACAGGTGAGGGCATTGAAAATTCGATGAATTATCTTACTGGACGTAGTTACTGGTCTTGTAAATAGTGGCTTTCTGTCTAGACATTCCATGCCATAGAAGAATACAAGCACTGGATATATGGAGGAGGGAGAAAGGCCAGTGGGTTCTTCTAAAGAGCAACTTTCCCTAAGTATCTTACCTATCAATGTGTATCTGCCTATCACAAGTACGGTGCTGTAACATTCTATGATTTTATGGATTTGTTTGAACTCTGATTAACGACCCTCACATTGACCATTTGTTTGAGTAAATATCGGTCTTGTTACTAGAATAAAATTTAATTGGCTACAGAGCTCACCTCTTTCACTCCTTTTAGCCACTCAGATGAAATTTCCTATGATCTATGATATCAGGAAAGACAGTAAGGGAGGTGAAGTATGGCTGGTAATTTGCCTTTTTAAAAAAAATGCCCTTGCTCTTATCTTCATACAGGGACATTTAAAGAGGGTTTGAGGATGATAATTTTCTCTCTGAAATTTCAGAGTGGTTTGAAAAACAGATACTAATGCTTCACAGGATACTTTGCTGCAGATGAAGCTGAATCAAATGGTCATGTGTACACTTGAGGCCAACATCAGGGTTGATGATTTTCCCTCTGAAGTGATCTGAACATTGATAGTCCGAAAGACTTCAGTCCCGCTGAATCTACCACAAGGCAACAACGTGTACAAAAGATTATGCATGTTCTGCTTTATTTGAACAAACACGGCAAGGAAACCTTTCTAACCTCCACGTGCGATCTCAACTCTGACCCCGTTTGCTAAATGTATATTTTAGGGTACTAGATAAGAATTCATGCCAGCCCAGAAAAGAGGTTCACGGGGGCTGTACCACACGTGGCCAATGACCCCTCTTCCCATCTCCCCTGTTCTGTGGAATTCTGAGTATGTGAAGAGTACCAAGACAGGTAGAATTGACTTGCCTAACATTTGGGAACTGCAGAAGTGTTTATTGTAATGTATGTGTGCTCTTTATCTGTTGATAGGAACAAGGAAAGAGAATAGAATCCAACCCTCCTCCTCTCCTCAGATAGCTTTCTTCATATATATATTAAAACTCTGCTTGGAATGAATTTCTAAAATGATAAGGAGATCAAAAGGCTGTCTCTTTATGATATCCAACAGCTGTGATGACTGAATTGCTCACTCTGTAGCCATTTGGACTGACTTTGGAATTCAAAGTATAGGGTGGTGCCTGTGGCTCAGTGAGTAGGGCTCCAACCTCATATACCAAGGGTTGTGGGTTCAAGCCTGGCCCCAGCCAAACTGCAATAAAAATAGCCGGGTGTTGTGGTGGATGCCAGAAGTCCCAGCTACTCAGGAGGCTGAGGCAAGAGAATTGCCTAAGCCCAAGAGCTGGAAGTTGCTGTGAGCTGTGACATCACAGCACTCTACTGAGGGCAACAAAGTGAAGCTCTATCTCTAAAAAAAAAAAAAATGAAAAATGGAATTCAAAGTATATTAGTTTAATTGGTAGAAGGGCATGGAGTTAGGGTTAACACATGCAACACAAAATGAAAATACTTGCATGAATGTGTTAAGGAAAAACAAACTTAGTAGAATCAGAAGATCTCATTGATTTCCTTCTATTCAGATAAAAGGCACCAGCTGACGTTTGATTTTTTTCTTCCTTCTTTTCTCTTCCTCTACTACCTCCCATGATTTAGGCTCTGAAAAGACATAATTTGATGTTGTGGCCTTTCTTGACCCTGTATGTCTAACTTCCAGTACCTTACATAGTGTATATGGCATTTCATTACGTGAAATCACTGTATATCTTTGGGATATGGAATGATTAAATGTAGACTTAAGGTTGGTTAACATATGTGACTCCTATTCTTAACATAATAGAGATAAATTTAGAAATTCCTGTTTTACTCAATCGGCATGATCACATTTGACGAGATCAAACATTTAATGTTTTCATCAGTCTACTGAAGATCTATATTTGTGTGTACATACATTTGTGTGTGTGCGTGTGTGTGTATGTGAGAGATTTATAAGAAATCTTTGAACATAAGTCACAAAGTTTCTCTTAGGTATTATCCTTGAAAATGTATAGTTTCAATAAATTCATATGACCAATGTGAGTTAATTTGTTTATCTATTATGGGTATATGTCAAGGTTCACCAATTCACACAACTGTTCCTAGTGGCAATCATTTATTATCATCTCTCATGGTTCTGGAGATTGGCTGGGATGAGCTATGTGGCTCTGGCATAGCTTCCCTCCCTTGGTCACAGTGAGATAATAGCTGGGGGTCGAGTCACCCCAAGGGCTTCCTCACTCACTCAGCTCATGGTTGACTTTGGCTGTTGGCTGGGACCTGAGCAGAAGTTGTCCAAGGGACCACATACTCATGGTTTCTGTGTGGCCTGAGCTTCTTTACAGCATGGAAGCCAGATTTCAAGAATGAGCATCCCAAGATGTGGAGTCAGGTGAAAGCTAGAGCTTTTTCTAACCTAACTTCAAAATCACAACCATTACTTCTGCCACATCCCCTTGAGTAGAAGACAGCCCGTATTCAAAGAAAGGAGGAATTAGTCTCTACCCTGTGATGGGAGGGATGTCAAAGTATTGGACATGTTTTAAGACCATCATACTAATCAGACAAAGCCACAAAATGATTAGGATATTAAAGGTTTTGTAATACTGTACTACTCACAAATACTTTTCCCTAATTTCAAAGTCACATATTCATTAAAATGGCCTTTATTTTTCATATAATATTTTATCAAATGAATGTTATCTGCTTCATTCCATATGATATTTTTATTTCATTAAAATCCATTCATCTATTATGAACATTATATTTAAAATAGCATTTGACAAAAATAACATGCTCTGAGACTATGAAACTCAGGGAAGTGTATGCTGTTTCTGAGACATTTTAAATTTTAATCTCAATTGGTCTCCATGTCAGGGGAGGAAAACTTTTCCTTTAAGTACCTTGAAGTGCCATATTCTTAGTGCTGAGTTGCTAGTAAGTTTTCCTATTTAATGAGGTTAGTGTCACATTGAGATTTAGGAAGTTCCACCTTGAAAATGTAGCATATGGTGATTTTATTAAGGAAATTGGGGACAGGCTTAAAGAAATAGCCAAGAACCAATGATTAGCAGAGAATTTATTATGCAGCTGAAAATTTTTAGCATAAAACGTTAAAATTCAAAAATATATGCCAAAGTTGTCAAATAAGAATTAGAACTTATGTGAAAATCTGGTGAATAGGGTCAGAGGCCCTTGGTATAGAAAGTATGATAATCACTATCATTACCTGTGGGAGATGATGCATCCAGAGTTGCAGATGAAGAAAATAAATTTTTGCATTGCCCATTTTATATCTGGAATTTTGCTAGGTTCAAGCATATAACTTGTCATATGTCTTATCACAGGGAAATGGAAATAGGGTTTTAGATTATTTTCTTCTAAAATACTTCTGCAGTTTATACAATATTCCTAATCTTTGACCGAGCAATGCTCTGCATATGAATGAGTATTGAGAAATATGTTTTACCACCACCTATTTAGCTGTGTAATTAGGACCTTTATAGACAAAATGCTTGGTTACCTACTGCTTGTATTCTTATGGTAGTTGCATTCCTAATTGCTTTATATTTGTGTAACTAACAAGCGTGCTGAAGGTTTTACTAAACAAAGAAAAAAATTCCTAAATATTTCCACTGGAAAGTGCCATAAACTCACAAAGGCAAACCTTATAATTAATAAACATAATTGAAAATTAATCAAAATAAATTACTATTTCTCTAGGAATTGTGCTATAGATAAGTTCCCATTTTTCTCACTTAGTGCTTTTTACCTTGAACTTGAACAAAAAGAAATGTTTACTATGAATTTGGCCCGATTTAGGTAAAGTTAACCTAGAATGCAGCTTATTGATAAACAAGGAGTTACTTGGTTTTCTGGAAAATTAGATATTTACTAAAACAGGTAACTTTCCAAATTGGGTATAAAGAGGATAAAGCATAAATTTCATGATGAGAAGTGCATTTAAAATATTAATGTTTATTTTACAAAACATATTCCTGTTCTGTACTACTTTTCAACTTTCTTAGCACCGTTACCAGTGTCTTGGTGTAAGAGTAGACAGTATACAGTATCTTTTATAATGGAATGAGTATAATTTTTATTACTAATGGAATCTGCAGTGACCTTTAGTAAACTGAGCCTGCCTCAGTTTCAGGTGTGTTTGGGGTGAATCCAGGTCAGTGTTGTATGAAGGATTGCAACCTTACTCTGGGCATAGAAAGAGGTTTCAAATAGGTTGGAACTTCCCCTTGGATCTGTGTGTGTAACCTCGGAACGTCTTATCAAATCTATGGGCTTCATTATTGATTTCTGGAAAAATAAGGCATTGGACTAGATTATCATTACATTTTTGCCAGCACTAATATTCTGCAAAATTGACTTAGAGGAACATTTCTTTCAAACCTAAAGAGATATGTTGACCTTTCCAGAGTGGCAAGTTTGTGCAAATGGGATGTGAGGCATGCTGCATTCACTTTTTCATTAAATTTCTATCCAAATGCTGTAAAGGTTTTTACCGATGAAGAAAATGAAGCTCAGAGAGCTTATGCAGCTGGGAATCTTCTCTCAAATCCATGCGTTTCCCACTACAGTGGAAGTACTTTAGTGGAATGCAGATCAGGGTATGTAACAGAGCTTAGGAGGGACACTAAATACATCAAAATTATTATAATTTGTAGCATTTACACACGAAGTGTTAAAGATGATTTTTACTTTGAAAATTGCTGTCCAAAGCAATACCCTGTCATTAATAGGTCATACGGTTATTCCTGATTGCAATGCTGAAGTGGAAAGAGCTCAGGGCTGAGATCCAGGAAGCTTTGGCTGAAAACTCCACATCTGTTGTTTACCAGATCCATAATTTGGTCAAAATATGTACTCCCTCATCTAAACCCTGACTTCAAGTTATTTCCATTGTAATTCTTCTAAAATCTGTTGTGAGACGTTCTTTCATTGTTTGATATTCAGTTGTATATATGACTGTCTTTTCACCCAATCTATTTTGAACATTTGGAGGAAAGATAACTGTGTCACTGACAAAGAGTTATTTAAAATAAACATGTATTAGATAAACCATTAAAAGATGTTTTGTTACACTATATTAGGATTCTCTACATGAGTGATGTGGAAACTATTGCACCCAGAGGGCTAGTTGCAATAAGTCACACAGAGAGTATCAGAGAAAGATTTAAAGCACAATTGTTCTTTTAGTAATAACAGAGAAATTACACTGCCTCTTCCATGTCACATAGACTTTTTACATAAAAACCCATTGTTTGTCTTTGCTATTTTTACACCCCGGGCATCCTGGAAGATTACCTTTTTGAAACAGCCATTCGTGGTTAAAGGTAAATGATAATTATGTTTGTTATTTCCGTGTGCACAGGTGGAGAATAGTAAGGGCTTAGAAATAGATTTTCCTGAGATGGAAAGAATTGCTTAGAAATCTTTTTCTTTCTCATTGTGCAAATATAAGTTGAACAGATAAAAATTGCTTGCATTGTAGAAGAATTATAGAAGAACAGAGCTGATTTTCTGTGGCTTGAAGAGTGCAGTCTTTCCTGAGATCCCTGAGCATCTGTGTTGTACAGTGGAAGTGGACCACTTTCTGGGAGGAGCAGCAGCATTTCTGGGAAGAAAGAAACCAAGATCCCAATCACTCTATCCTGAGAATAGAAGTCACAGAACGCTGACCGTGTAAACAGCTGCTTGTATTAGCCAATAGTTGATCTGCAGGATGAAAAAGATAACAAGGGTCTCCAAAAAGAACTTAGGAAAAGAGAAATCTGGTGTGGTATCTATGCTAAGCAAAAAGGCTCAGTTAAAGATGGCTGGTTACAATGAAGTTACAACAAAGGCTAATCAAGGAATGGTTTGGGGAAAAAATAAATAACAGAGCAGATCAAAGTGAAAAGTATAATCTTGAAGACCAGAGGGTGGAACACAATGTTGACAGGAGGAATTTTTATCTGAAAATTATAATTGAAATAGAGGACATTTAGTAAAGTATGTAGAACTAGTCTTCTAGATGACAGTAGCACCATCCAAAGCAGTTAGAACAATGAGTTGATTTAAAATTTTACTGGGAAAAGGAAGACTCCCATTAATGAGAAAACACGGGTTCTTGGTTTCATCTGTAAATGTGTAGATACTAAGAAAGCAGGTGTCTCAAGGCAAGCCCCAGACACACATGATGCCCCTGGGATTAGAGACACCTCCTTGTTATGATAGTGTTGAAATGCAAAATTCTTTTCCTAAGTAGGTAGCCCAAGGCTACTGAGAGGTTTCTCTTGCATCAGTTGTGATTACCAGTGGTGAGCAGGAGACAATTTTGGTATAGGATATAGACTATTGATACAGTCTGTGCCTTCAAGAGATGTCTCCAGGGACAAGCCACTTCCAGAGAGAGCATAGTTAGTGATATAAAGAAGATGTTTGGAATAACTTCATAGAAAATCATTGGAATTTTGAGGAAGGAAAAGAGTCGACCTGATTATCATGAGGGAAGCCTCCACTGAGGGAATGCTGACCAAGGAAGCCCATGAATGAAGCATAAAATGCCAATAGAAAAAAAAAAAAAAGCCCTAAAGTGATGCTTTCCTTTATTCTTCCTTTGGGAAACAAAGAGAGAATAGCTTTTTTCACTATATTCTTTGCCAAAATTCTTTTGTGAGTAGAAAACAAATGTTTACATACCAAAAAGAAATGTATAACACATAGATAATAATTCATACGTAGAGAAATTGCCTTATTCAACAGAAATAAAGGTATGGTTTCTTTGCATTTAGCAATCATTTTCTCTTGAAAAGCAAACTACTTTACAAAATGAAGCAGTAAGTTTTAGTGGCATCTTAAGTAGAAAAGTACAGCTTTAAAAATGTCTTAGAATCAAATTCAAGGCTGTAGTGTTCAGTAGTTTTTAATTTTACTTCGCCAAAATAGGCTTTCGTTATTATGGGACATTGAAAGGAAATCCCCAGAAAGGGCTGAGTGATATTTCTTCCATTTTATTTACCTTTGGAATATTTGAGCTCTCCTCCTGTTACATATTTATTTCTTTGCTGGATTCTATTTTTCCTCTAGAGCTTCAAGAATAACTTTACTTAAAAGGAGCTCAGCATAAGGAAGGGGAGTCTATTGTGTGCATGTTTTTCCGCTTTTACTGACTCTGTAAAAGCAAAGCCAGTGAAATTGTTACTTCCTTCCTTTTCTTTTTCTCTGCATCGGTTTTGTTCCAAGCCTGTGCTTTTCAGGAAGACACAATAATGGTAGATGTAGGTGTAACAAAATACACAAATGCAGACCTAGGTAATCATGTTACATTTTAGTTTAAAAATTCTGTACTGCTGCTTTGCATCGTTCTTTGTTTGAACAAATGTTTTTGATTAATATGAATCTGAATTCAAGAGTATATTCTGTGAGATTATTGCAGGAAGATGAGACCCAACGGACAGAAAGAGCACCCAAATGCAGTGTTTAGAAGAGAAAGGGCTTTATTCACTGGCCAGAAGTTTATGGCATAGAAGAATTCCAAATGGCTATGCTCCCCGACTGGCTTGGTCTTTCCCTTTTTATCTCCAGTCAAAAAGTTCCAACCCACAACAATGACAACTACAACCAAAACATAGTTGGGTGTTGGGTGGGGGCCGGTAGTCCCAGCTACTTGGGAGGCTGAGGCAAGAAAATCACTTGAACCCAAGAGTTTATGGTTGTTGTGCACTGTGACAGCATGGCACTCTCCCCAGGGTGACATAGTGAGACTCTATCTCAAAAAAAAAAAGGTCCAACCCATAGGTTCCTTTTTCATTGGGCAGTTTGAATCAAGTGGGAGATGCTATTCCGGCTCCCGCAGAACTACAGGATTTCACAGAAGCGGAAATTTCCAAGTTCCCGGAAGTTAAGTCTAAAACTTCCCAAGAGCTGAGTCACCACGGAGAGGACCCTGCAGGTGTGTCATTGCAGGGTCTGCTTGAGAAGACTGCTCTCCTGGACCTCACCCTTCTCGAGTATTCTCTCTCAAGATTTACAGGTATACTTGTGACAGCATTATCTAAACACACACACACACACACACCACACATACAAAATCTTTATACCCAAAGATCAGCAGTAGTTATCACTAATAGTGTATGTTCACATGTCAATTGGCAAAGTCCACGGTGGTAAACGCTAATTACACACCAAAGACTGAGGAACATTTAATTTACTGTTTATAGTTCTTTTAATGTTCCACTTGCCCCCAGTGTTATTCTTTTTTTTTTATTGTAAAATCATAGCTGTGTACATTAGTGCAATTGCCTGTACCCATTCTAAGATGCACCATAGATGTGGCCCCACCCATTACCCTCCCTCCACCAAAACCTCCCCCCTCCCTTCCCCTTCCTTGGCCCTTTCCCCATAGTCTTGTGCTATACTTGGGTTATAGTCTTCATGTGAAAGCTATAATTTAGCTTCATAGTGGGGCTGAGTACATTGGATAATTTTTCTTCCATTCCTGAGATACTTTGCTAAGAAGAATATGTTCCAGCTCCATCCATGTAAACATGAAAGAGGTAAAGTCTCCATCTTTCTTTAAGGCTGCATAATATTCCATGGTATACATGTACCACAATTTGCTAGTCCATTCGTGGGTCGATGGGCACTTGGGCTTCTTCCATGACTTAGCAATTATGAATTGGGCTGCAATAAACATTCTGGTACAGATGTCTTTGTTATATTGTGACTTTTGGTCTTCTGGGTATAAACCTAGTAAAAGAATTATAGGATCGAATGGCAGGTCTATTTTTAGGTCTCTAAGTATTCTCCAAACATCCTTCCAGAAGGAACGTATTAGTGGGCATTCCCACCAGCAGTGTAGAAGTGTGCCCTTTCCTCCACATGCACGCCAACATTTCTGGTTTTGGGATTTTGTTATGTGGGCTACTCTTACTGGGGTTAGGTGATATCTCAGAGTAGTTTTGATTTGCATTTCTCTGATGATTAAGGATGATGAGCTTTTTTCATGTGTTTGTAGATCTTGCATCAGTCTTCTTTAGAGAAGTTTCTCTTTAAGTCCCTTGCCCACCCTGAGATGGGGGTCACGTGTTCTTTTTTTGCTAATAAATTTGACTTCACATGTCCTTTTCTTGCTAATAAATTTGAGTTCTCTGTGGATTCTGGTTATTAGACCTTTATCAGAGGTATAACCTGCAAATATTTTCTCCCATTCTGAGGGCTGTCTGCTTGCTTTACTCACTATGTTCTTGGCGGTGCAGAAGCTTTTTAGTTTGATCAGGTCCCAGTAGTGTATTTTTGATACTGCTTCAATTGCCTGGGGAGTCCTCCTCATAAAATATTCACCCAAGCTGATTCCTTCAAGAGTTTTCCCTGCACTTTCTTCAAGTATTTTTATAGTTTCATGTCTTAAGTTTAAATCTTTTATCCAGTGAGAGTCTATCTTAGTTAATGGTGAAAGGTGTGGGTCCAGTTTCAGTCTTCTACAGGTTGCCAGCCAGTTTACCCAGCACCATTTGTTAAATAGGGAATCTTTTCCTCACTGAATGTTTTTAATTGGCTTGTCAAAGATCAAATAATGGTAAGTAGCTGGATCCATCTCTTGGTTCTCTATTCTGTTCCAGACATCTACTTCTCTGCTTTTGTGCCAGTACCACGCTGTTTTGATCACTAGGGATTTGTAGTACAGTCTCAGGTCTGGTAGCATGATTCCTCCTGCTTTGTTTTTATTGCTGAGTAATGTTTTGGCTATTCGAAGTTTTTTCTGATTCCATATAAAACGAAGCATTATTTTTTCAAGATCTTTAAAGTATGACAATGGAGCTTTAATAGGAATTGCATTAAAATTATATATTGCTTTGGGCAGTATGGACATTTTAACAATGATGATTCTTCCCAGCCATGAGCATGGTATGTTTTTCCATCTGTTAACATCTTTGGCTATTTCTTTTCTTAGAGTTTCATAGTTCTTTTTGTAGAGATCTTTCACGTCCTTTGTTAGGTATACTCCCAAATATTTCATCTTCTTTGGCACTACTGTGAAAGGAATAGAGTCCTTGACTGTTTCTTCGGCTTGGTTATTGTTTGTATATATACAGGCTTCCGATTTATGAGTGTTGATTTTGTAACCTGAGACACTGCTATATTCCTCCATCACTTCTAAAAGTTTTGTAGTAGAATCCCTAGTGTTTTCCAGATATACAATCATATCATCTGCGAAGAGTGAAAGTTTGATCTCTTCTGACCCTATGTGGGTACCCTTGATCACCTTTTCTTCCCTAATTGCAATGGCTGAAATTTCCATTACAATGTTAAAGAGCAATGGAGACAATGGGCAACCTTGCCTGGTTCCTGATCTAAGTGGAAATGATTTCAATTTAACTCCATTCAATACAATATTGGCTGTGGGTTTGCTGTAGATGGCCTCTATTAGTTTAAGAAATGTCCCTTCTATACCAATTTTCTTAAGTGCTCTGATCATGAAGGGATGCTGGATATTATCAAAAGCTTTTTCTGCATCAATTGAAAGAATCATATGGTCTTTATTTTTAAGTTTGTTTATGTGTTGAATTACATTTATAGATTTACGTATATTGAACCAGCCTTGAGACCCTGGGATAAATCTGACTTGGTCATGGTGTATAATTTTTTTGATGTGATGTTGGATTCTGTTTGTTAGGATCTTATTGAGTATTTTAGCATCTATATTCATTAGTGATATTGGTCTATAATTTTCTTTTCTTGTTGGGTCTTTCCCTGGTTTGGGGATCAAGGTGATGTTTGCTTCGTAGAATGTGCTGGGTAATATTCCTTCTTTTTCTATATTTTGGAAGAGGTTTAGTAGTATAGGCACTAGTTCTTCTTTAAATGTTTGGTAGAATTCTGATGTAAAGCCATCTGGTCCTGGGCTTTTCTTTTTAGGGAGATTTTGTATAGTTGATGCTATTTCAGAACTTGATATAGTCTGTTCAACATTTCCACTTCATTTTGGCTAAGTCTTGGTAGGTGGCGTGCTTCCAGGTATTGGTCGATTTCTTTCAGATTTTCATATTTGTGAGAGTAGAGTTTCTTGTAGTATTCGTTAAGGATTTTTTGAATTTCTGAGGGGTCTGTTGTTATTTCATCATTACCATTTCTGATTGATGAAATTAGAGATTTTACTCTTTTTTTCTTGGTTAGGTTGGCCAAAGGTTTATCTATTGTATTGATCTTTTCAAAACACCAGCTTTTGGATTTATTGATCTGTTGTATTAATTCTTTTGTTTTCAATTTCATTTAATTCTGCTCTGATTTTGGTTATTTCTTTTCTACTGCTGCATTTGGGGTTGAAGTGTTCTTCTTTCTCCAGTTGCTTGAGATGTTCCATTAAGTTATTGACTTCCTCTCTTTCCATTTTCTTGAGGAAGGCTTGCAGTGCTATAAATTTCCCTCTTAGGACTGCCTTTGCAGTATCCCAGAGGTTCTGGTAATTCATGTCTTGATTGTTGTTTTGTTCCAAAAATATAATGATTTCCTTCTTAATCTCGTCTATACCTCATCTATCCTTCAGCATAAGGTTGTTTAGCTTCCATGTTTTTGTATGGGTATGCAGGTTCCTGTTGTTATTTAGTTCAACTTTTATTCCATGATGGTCTGAGAAGATGCAAGGAATAATTTCTATTTTTTTAAATTTGCTGAGGTTAGATTTGTGGCCTAGGATGTGATCGATTTTGGAGTATGTTCCGTGGGCTGATGAGAAGACTGTATATTCAGTTTTGGGGGGATGAAATGTTCTGTAGATATCTGTTAAGTCCAGATGTTGAATGGTTCAGTTTAAATTTAAAATTTCTTTGCTTAGCTTCTTTTTGGAGGATCTATTCAGGACTGCTAAAGGGGTGTTAAAATCTCCAACTACTATGGAAGTGGAGGAAATCGAGTTGCTCATGTCTATTAGAGTTTCTCTTATAAATTGAGGTGCGTTGTGGTTGGGTGCATAAATATTAATAATTGAGATCTCATAATATTGAGTATTACCTTTAACAAATATGAAGTGTCTGTCCTTATCGTTAATTATTTTGGTTGGTTTATAGCCTATTGCGTCTGCGAACAGGATTGCAACACCTGCTTTTTTCTGCTTTCCATTTGCCTGGAATATAGATGACCATCCCTTCACCTTGAGTCTATATCTATCTTTTAATGTAAGATGCAATTCTTGGATGCAGCAGATATCTTGCTTGAGTTTTTGAATCCAGTCTGCCAACCTATGCCTCCTTAGAGGACAATTTAAACCATTCACATTAATTGAGAGTATTGATAAGCCTTTCGAGAGACCGGTGGACATTTTTAATCCTTTTGCGGCTGTGGAAGTTGGAATTTGATCAAAAATTTTTGGGGTGGGTTTACATTTGTGGCGGAGAGTTATGCTGTTCTTTATGGAGAATAGGTCTAAGAATGTCCTGGAGAGCTGGTTTAGTTGTGGCAAATTTCTACAACATGTGAATGTCATTGAAGTATTTAATTTCTCCATCATAAATGAAGCTCAGTTTAGCTGGGTACAGGATCCTGGGTTGAAAGTTATTTTGTTTTAGGAGATTAAAAGTCGATGACCATCCTCTTCTAGCTTGAAAGGTTTCGGCAGAGAGATCTGCAGTTATTCTGATATTCTTCCCCTTGTAGGTAATGGTTTTCTTTCGTCTGGCAGCTTTCAGAATTTTCTCCTTCATATTAACTTTAGTGAAATTGATTATGATGTGTCTGGGGGATGTCTTATTTGGGTTGAGTCATGCTGGAGTTCTGAAACTGTCTGCTATCTGAATTTCGGAACCTCTTGGCATGTCTGGAAAGTTCTCCTTCATAATCTCATGGAGAAGAGACTCTGTGCTTTGTGAAGCCACTTTGTCACTTTCGGGGATCCCTATAAGACGAAGATTGGTTTTCTTCAAATTATCCGAGAGCTCTCTGAAAGAGTGGTCTGTTTTTCTTCTTCTTTGAGGGTTTGGGAGCGTTCGAAAGCTTTGTCTTCAGTGTCAGAAATCCTTTCTTCTGCTTGCTCCATTCTGTTACTGAGGGATTCTACTGTGTTTCTCAGATCTTTGAGGGATGCAACTTCTTGTCTCAATGTATCAAAATCTTTGGTCATTTGGTCTTTGAATCCATTGAATTCTTGTGATAACTTTTGGAATTCTAATTTGATCTTATTTGCTATCCAGATTCTGAATTCAATTTCTGACATCTCAGCTATTTGTTTGTGCATGGAGTCTTGTGCTGTTTCTGCCCCATTGATCCTTGGGGGAGTTGATTTACTCTGATTATTCATATTGCCAGAGTTTTTCTGTTGATTTCGCCTCATGATTTTTTTTCACCGTTGCCTCTGGTTGTCCTCAGAGTTGGGGAGGTGACTCTCCAAGATTAGACCCCAGCGGGATCACTCTTTTGTTGCTGGATCTTTGTAGGGAGTGACCCTGTGTAGTTCCTCTGGGGCTGCTCTAGCTAGGGAGTTCTGGTTGTGGAAGCAGCTCCGGTTTGTGACACACCTGGATCCAGCAACAGGGCTGGGGGTGGTGCACACAGTTCTGGGAGTGCCAGGTGCCCAGTGACTTTGGCACAGAGAGCCCAAGGCTCCAGCAGTCTCTGGCCAGGAGAAGAGCTCTGCGCAGAGGCAGGAAGGGCTCCAAAGGGCACGCAGCTATCAGAGTCCCTGTCCAGATGAACGGGCTAGTGTGGAAGCTGGGAGGACATAGGAGGAAGGTCACAGGGTTGTGTGGCTCCTGCAGTTCCTGGTCAGGGAATGCAGAGGCCTGGTGTGTGCAGGTCACTCTGAGTTTGAGGTTGCTATGAGCTGTGACATCATGGCACTCTACCCATGGCAACAGCCCAAGGCTCCAGTGTGCCAAAACCGTCTCACTCTGCCCCTAAGGATTAAGGCTGTAAGGCAGCTCAGTCCCCGCCTTTAGGCTGCTTAGTCAGTAGGTTACTTTGACCCACCCAATCCTTGCTCTGAGACCCTGAGGGCAGAGCTTGCCCGGGCAGTTCTTTCACAAGGGCTTCCTGCGCCCAGCTCAGTGGCTCAGTCTGGGGCCCCAGACAATGCCCAAAGTTCTCCACATTCCTGCTCAAGCTCTCCCCAAGGCAGTTCAACTGAGTGTCAAGTCCAAGAACACTGAAACAGTTCACAGGTAAGGCTTTTCCAGTTTGCAGTCTCACTGCTGCTTGTAGTTATGGTTGCCGGCGTGATTAGGTTGATCGAACACAGGCAACCACTTGCCAGTTTTCTACTGTTTTTGTCCTCCTCTTGGGGTCCAGAAGTCCCTTGCTGGCTCCCTGTATCCTCAAAGATGATTATAGGCAGATCCCACCGGCCAGAGATGCCTGGAGTCTTGTCTCCCCAGACTCACTGTTCCCAGTTGCAGGGAGGCTGTTACTCGGCCGCCATCTTTAATCTCCACCTGCCCCCAGTGTTATTCTGGTGTATAAATGATATTGGAATTTCTTCCTTCGTAGGTCCTTGGTCTCGGGGATTCAAGGAATGAACCCATAGACCACAGATCAGTGGTAAGACAGGATTTTTACTAGACAGAAAGGTATACAGAAGGAGTAAAAAGCACCAGAGCTTCTGGCAACGGGAAGACCTAAGTTGGAAGTCTCTCTCCTGGGCCCTTTGTCTAGGGGTCTATATTACATTCTGGGGCAGGATTTGGTATCTGGAAAAACATCTTTTCAAAGTTAATGAGTGCATTAGCAAAGGAATGATATGCAGTCCCTCCTCCACTAGGAAAGTTGTCTCAGGGAAGGGATTCGGGCATGTGCTCCCTACTCAAGGTGGAAATACCCAAGAGGTTTCAGGCTGCTTTGTTTAAGACCTTGAGAGAGCCCAGAGGGTGTGGCCTGGAAAAAGCAGCCTGTTTTTGCCTGGAAATGGGGGTCTGATTTCTGAGCTCAACTGGGCCTAGAGAATGGGGCAATCCCTGTCCAGCCCTGAGTGGGGGGAATCCTGTATCACAAGCACTAGTTGTGTTTCCTCATATTCCGATAAGAGAAAATCTAATGTAGTTAAGACCTGAAATAATTCACATACTAACCTAACCAGAGATTCTCTGATAGTAAACACTGCAAAGGTAGATAGATGGAAATGATGTGTATATATGATTCATTAGACTTTATTTTAAAGTAAGGTATTCATCAAGAGTTGTAAATTACTGGAGGACATTTCATATAGAATGATTACAGCAAAATTCTAAATTTTGCTTCTTAAAAAAAAAACTAGAAAATTTCTTCAACTGTCTATCTTCCCTTTACATCTTATATATTAGAGCATTCAGAGCAAGATTTAATAATTATAATAACTGAGAGTTCAGGTGGACATATTTATAATTATCATTATTTATCCCTGATTTAGACTATAAACTCCTGGTTAACTTTCCCAGGATCCAGATTTATTGATTCTTTTTACTTATTGTAAGTTATAGATATGCATATATACATATGTCTATACGAGCTAATTCAAAGCAATCTTCGGAGGGAATAAAAAGAGTAATAGGAATATACTTTTTTTGAATGGTATCTACTAGAGATTTTACCTAAATTAACTACTTTAATCCTCAGGAACAATACAATGACAGCACAGTTAAGATTTTAGAGATAAAGATCCAACTTTCAGAAAAGTTAAGCAGTTTCCTGGTGTCACTTGGTGATCCAGATTCATTCTAGGTTTCCAAATGCTAAACAAGTGCTCTTCCTGCCCTGGCACTCACCTCCCAACTGCCTCAGGCAACTAAAGGGAGAACCAAAGAGCAACTACTCAAACCCAAATGCACACAGAATAATGTCCAAAAACGTGGTACCATAATTACCTGCCTTTTTATTTCTTGTTACTGTTTCACAATATCCTTTTTCTAAGGGTACCACTGGATTAAATTTTCACTATATCTGATGGCCTCCATTTATTGAGAAAATAAGCAGGACAGGAAGAAAAGTGTGAAGGATGATCAGAGGTAAGAAGAGAAAGGAGCATTATAATGCTAATGATGGCAAAGGTCAGTCTCTCCTGGTTAGAGGAAGTGCCAGGCCCAGGGGGAAGGGACATTGTCCCAGCTGCACAATTGATTTGTTTCCCTAAGCACCCAGAGGCTTTCTGCACAGGTATCTTCCTTTCTCCTTCTTTGCCCGATTGCAGTCTATTGCTGTGGTCCTGGCCAATCAGCTTACTGATGCCGAGAGCCCAGGAAGTTTACCTTGCTGAAAAGAGGACAAGCTATCTCCTTCACCTCATTTGTTATCCCAGACACTAATTAATATGCAAATAGCCATTTTCCGGGAATCTACCTCTTCACTCCTAAGGAATGACTGACCCAGCTAAAGGAAGTTTACTCAGTCAGCCATTCTTTTTTCCCCCTTTTGCATGCTCTGGGGCAAGATGAATGAGCAATATTCATTCTCCCAAAATCATTTTACCTAGATGGCAGGTGCATTATATGGCAGGCCATTTATGGGAGCACATAAAGACGGGTGAAATAAAAAAGCTTCTATAGCTTGTATTAGAAAAAAGTAAAAATAAAAGAAAACCAAAAAAAAAACTTTTTTAGAATTAGTCCGAGGAGCATGGAATTGAAGTGGAGGCAGGGGCACACAGGCCCGGGGTTGCTGCTGAACAAAAGTATTTGAAATATGCTCTTTAAATAAACCTAGGTTTATACATTCTCTTTAAAAAACAAACTGGAAGACCTGGCATGACTAAACCTACATTTCTACACATTATTCCACTTGGACTTCGCTTTGAATGTCTCTTTCAGATTGGGTATGACCTCCCCAGTTTTTTGTAGCCCCTACAGCAAATAAAATATAATCATACCTGTTTAAACTCTGCTATCTTCTCTCTGCTATGTTAGTCACTCACTCTCCTGGGTTTTGAAATCTGCTAATTCTGCCTTAAGAAAAATGCCAAAAGCCAGTTAAAATGTTAGTGGGAAAATGTTAAGTGGCACAATTTAATGGATTTTGAATTTGAATAAGGCACACATGATCTAAAGTTCTTTTGATATGTATATATATAAAACCTCTGTGGGCTAGATATTCTAGTAGGCAATATAAATTTATTACCATTTAATTTTCATACAAACCCTTCCAGGTTTCTCAGTTTCACATTGCTGGTAGAAACATAAGATCTCAGAAAGTAAAAAACTTAAAAAAAAAAATGTCCAGGGTCAAATGGTGACTAAGTTCAAACACCAGTGATTCTTCCATCTATGAAATATCCAAAAGACCTGGGTGGTGCCTGTGGCTCAGTGGGTAGGGCACCGGCCCCATATACCCAAGATGGCTGGTTTGAACCTGGCTCCGGCCAAACTGCAGCAAAAAATAGCTGGGCGTTGTGGCGGGCGCCTGTAGTCCCAGCTGCTCAGGAGGCTGAGGCAAGAGAATCGCGTAAGCCCAAGAGCTGGAGGTTGCTGTGAGCTGTGACGCCACAACACTCTACCAAGGGTGATAAAAAAAAAGAAAAGAAAGAAAGAAATATCCAAAAGACCTAAATTTGTACAGAGGAAACTGGAAATAACACTAGTTATGGAGGATACTGTTGGGTTCTGACCCAGAGCCCCTCCCTGGTCATCTGCATTACTTTTCCCCTCTGAGATTAAGTTGTTTCAACCGTTCTTTTTCAGAGTAATATTCTGCCTTTTGTTCTCTTCATTTTCAAACTTCAACACACCTAACACTAAACTTTTAAAATGTCCTAAACATTTATGGTTGGTTTATTTATGCTCACACTTTTCTTTCATCCTGATCAGACTTTCTCCCTTGGTTGATTTGCATCCTTTCAAAAGTATTCTCTGAACTGTGGATACAATAAACTGTTTGCTCCCAGTAACCTGATTATAAAGCTTGTTCCATGTTTCATTACAGTCAGTTGTTTGCCAGATTCTGAATAACCAGCAAGAAGCTTTTATAATACTTGGAATTCTAAAAAGTTATAAAGCATATGGACATTAAGATATGTTTAATTAAATTGATAGATTGAATAAGGGAAAAAACAAATAAAATAATATAAAGAATAGTATATTGATTTCAGGTTAGTTAATAGTCAATTATTTTGTGACAAGATATTTGATTTCATTTATATCTGAGTGCCACAAAACCATAGTTGAGTATATTTGAAATAATCATATTTTTACTTTGTTAAATAAAACAAAAATTGGAAAGACTGAATAACACATCCATAGAAGCCTGATACTCTGAAAAATTTTCTAATACGGTATCAATAACTTCAAAATATGGTATCAGAAGGCAAGAAAAAGCAATGATTTTTCTGTCACACTAACCAGCAAATTTGGATTTTTGTATGATAATATTTTATTTTTTTAAAACACATTTTTTTAGAGACAGGGTCTAATCCTGTCACCCAGCCTCGGGTGCAGTGGCCTAATCATAGCTCACTGCAGCCTTGAACTCTTTTTTTTTTTTTTTTGTAGAGACAGAGTCTCACTGTACCGCCCTCGGGTAGAGTGCCGTGGTGTCACACGGCTCACAGCAACCTCTAACTCTTGGGCTTACGCGATTCTCTTGCCTCAGCCTCCCGAGCAGCTGGGACTACAGGCACCCGCCACAATGCCCGGCTATTTTTTGGTTGCAGTTTGGCCGGGGCTGGGCTTGAACCTGCCACCCTCGGTATATGGGGCCGGCGTCCTGCTCACTGAGCCACAGGCGCCGCCCAGCCTTGAACTCTTAAACTCTAAGCAGCCTTGCCTCTGTCTTCCAAAGTGCTAGAATTAGAGGTATGTGACACCGTATTCTACCATAAATACCTGCATAAATTCATTTTCAAAGGTACTATGAGGACAGAAAAAGGAATCGAACCTAAATTAAGATGACTCTCTAACCTTCTAATACATTAAAGAGATATATTTGTTGAGCATATGCAATAAATACCCTTTGTACCAAGACTATGGAAATGAAAGACAAAAGATGACTTCTGTTATTAGGTAATCAAGGTTGGTGAGGCAACAGAGCATTGTAATAAAACATTAAAGGTGAGAGAGTGGGGATAGTCTATTGATTCATCTGTCTCCTTTGGAAAGCCTTGAATCTTACCTGTTTGATGACTCTATCTATCAAATTAGCTACTGACTTAGATAGATGTACAATTTAGGAATTCTTCTAGCGCTAGTATTTATAAACATTTTTATGCAAGAATATTCTAATGTCTTTAAATCTAAACATGTCTCCAAAAGAACAGAACAAACATGGGCTTTCTAAATATTTATGCATTAGGTTACATAAGTCTATGACTCCAAATTATCTGTGGAAAACCACAGAGAGAACTCTGAGGGGCAGCTAATATATTTTAAAACAAAGGAAGATATATTCAATATATATTGGAAACTATGGAAATTAGTAGCTCGAGATATTTTAGTTTCAACACTGGATCGTATTGTATTCTTTTCAATGATGCCCTATCTTTGTAAAGCTGTGCTCTTCAGGTTGCTGTAATAAAAGACAAGTACCAATATAAAGCAAGAAAATCAGTGAGAAAGAGGAAATTAGAGCGACAGGGTTTAATCTGATTCCATGTGTCCAGAGAGTAGAGTTCCCAAAAGGCTCTTTTACTAGTAAATGTAATTATTTATGGATAAAATAAAAATTCCTTTTTTGTTACTTATAGATTTTCTTTTTTTCAAATTTAAGATAGACACACTTATTTAGTATTTGAAACTTGTAATAAATAAATGGAACTGTTTAGTATTTCTTTTGGCTTTATCTGTGCCATAAAAAAAATTACTGGGATGCAAGAGCCCTGTGAACTAAGAAAACTTGAAAATACCGGGTATAAGTCATTTCAAATAGGATTCTCAGTTATCATATATAATGTGGTTATGATATTGTTGATCAGAGTTATGTTGGAGTCAAACTTTCATTTAATAGATAACAACTATTTATACTGAGAAAAGACATTGCTTTTACATACCTGGTTAGTGTCAGGCTGCTCTATATCGTTTGCACTGAGGTACAGAGATAGGCTAATCGTTTTTTCCAACCATGGAAGTATGAAGCCTGTATAAAAAATATTCTAATTGTAACATCTGGTTCTAATAAGTAGAATTGCCATAAATTAGTAAGTATCTTATTTTTATAATTGAATAGTACAATTAAGCGATTTTTTCCACTATGGTATCCATTGCTAGAATTGAGTGAACTTGGTGGATATATAGAGGTATTTGTTTGACTCTCTCCAAAATCCACAGTAAACTAACAATAAAAATATGAAAAAGGCATAACCTCAAAATCACAGAAAAGCCTGGGCACGGTGGTTCACACGTGTATTTCTAGCATTCTGGGAGGCCAAGGTGGGAAGATCACTTGAACCCTGAGGTTCAATACCAGCCTGAGCCAGAGTGAGACCCCTGTCTCTACAAAAAATAGAAAACTCATCTGGGTCTGGTGATATAGGCCTATAGGCCCAACTATTCAGGAGACTGAGGCAGGAGGATTACTTGAGCATAGGAGTTTGAGGTTGCAGTGAGCTATAACGATGCCACTACACTCTAGCTAAGGAAACAGAACAAGGCTCTGTCCTAAAAATAGAAAGAAAGAAGAAAAGAAGATAAGAATAAAGAGAGGGAGAAAGGGACATACAAAGGGAGGGAGAAGAGAGACATACGGAGAGAGGAAGAGAAGGAGAAGAGAGAGAAGACAGAAGAGAAGAGAAAAGGACAAGGCAAGGAGAAAAACTATGACAACAGACAAAAAAACAATTCAAGAACATTTTGGAAATTGTAAGATGCATGGATGATTTGTGCTGTTCTTTGTTTATGAGACTGGAGAAATCTGAATTCCAAAGCCACAGGCAGGGTCTACACATTCCAGAAAAGAAATAAGAAATGTACTTTCTTAATATTTTGAATAAGAGTAGCTTTGGATGGTGATCTAAAAGGCACCACGAAGGGTCATAAGGATGTACTTTGCTACAAGCAGAAGGCTAAGTAAAAGTCTGCAGAGAGAATTTTGAGGTATGGTTCCCTGTTTTGTTCTTCGAATACTAATAGCCGAACTAATAGACCCCTCTTAATGTTGCCCCACCAAGGAGTCCGTCCACCTGTCACCCAAGACAATCAAAAGAGAAGTGGATGAGAAAATCAGCAGTTTCCCTCTGTTTACAGAAAAGCCAGAAATTACAGAGAATAGCCAGGATACCTCCTCAAAGAGCTAATCTGCCCTCCTCTTTCCATTTGTTACCTTTTATTCTCAACAGTAAAAGTAGACATGAACGAGGGTATTACTCGTCACAGTACAGGCCTAACAAATTTGGTCGGTTGTATCCTGTAAGTGAACACTCCATGTTCATTTCCAATCACTTCTTAGAACTTTTTGATGAAAATATCACTGCTTTTCCTGTATATAACACTGTACTTTTATGTTCACAAATGAACACCAGAAGTCCTATGAGTTCCAGAACTCAGTATTTCCACATGCAGCTGCTATGAAATATTATTCTGTAGAACTCCCAGGCACTGTCAGGTCACTGAGGTGCTCAGCTGATTGGATCAATGCAAGTCCTAGTGGAGGTTGGAATTATGTGGATTTTTGGATTCTTATTTGGAAAGAAAGCAATGACAATGCATGAATTAAAAGTGAAAGATTATATAAACTTTGTTGGGTGGCTATACATTAAACATTAAACCTACGCATGATTCCAGGATAGAGGTGCCATAACACAGGACAGAGGCGACAGAAACGTGCAGGGTGGTATAAATGAAAAGTCCCTGGAAAAGGGCTTTGAAGTAGATGCTCAGTACATGTGATCAACCTTCTAGGCAGAGAGTGGTGGAATTTAGGAGAAATATAGCCAAGGAAAATAAATAATTGTAATTTATATCCTGAAGTTTTAAAATATATTAAGAGAGGATCCCCAGTTCCAATAGAAACATGGACAGAAATAAGGGCTGTGTCGGCTACTGAAGGTCCCTAGAAAATCAGTTGTCCCTGGAGTGACATCTGCGGAGCCTTGCCCATGTTGGCCCTGGTCTTGGCCATGAGACTTGCTCTGGCCAATGAGAAGTGAACAAAAAGGTCACAAAGGTTCAAAAAGAACATACTTGAACAATGTATGCTGCTGTTACTCTTCTGCCACTTGGGGAAGAAGGCCAGGTGAACACCAAATATGTGAATTAGGAAATTTTGGACATCCCAGCTCAATAGACTTGCCAGATAATTGCGGTAACATGAATGATTCATTAGACTATTAGAACTAGTCGCCTGAGCTTAGCCCAGATTTCTGAACCACAGAGATTTGAGAAAAAAAAAAGAAACAAAAAGGTATTTTTGTAAGTTCCTAAATTTGGGGCAGTTTGTTGTGCAACAAAAGTAACTGAAAAGAAAATCACTGCTTGTGCTGGGGCCTGCCATAAACAAAATCTAAAATACCTATAATTGGATATAAGATTGAAAGGCTAATCGAGTATTTAAAAGGGTAAAAGAAATGCTAGTGAAGGCTGGAAAAATTTTAAAAACGAACAAAAAAGAAATTGTTCTTTTAGGCCTAGAGGCCTTTTATCCCCCACTTTGAAATCATTTAGTCACATTTAGTTTAAATTGATGACAGCAGCAACTGGAAAAATCATTCAGATGATCCTAAAAATTGATGACTCACAAAAATTGTGTGCTAATTTAATCATTCCCTTTTATACATCACAAAATGTGGGGGTCATTTTTTATGCAGCAATAGCTATCTGAAGAAGAGGGACGTATTTATGCGGTTGAAATTCTCCTCTTTGAAAGGTGAGTTACAGATAAGCGTGTCAAAATTGTAATGCTTCCTACTGTGCCATTCACAGTGAGTTATGACACAAAGTTTCATAAAAACAAATGGAATTTGTATTACAATAAAAATTTGTCTCCTGACATAGCGTCAAGAATATATAAGTAGTCAGAGAAAAGGAACAAGTTTTGAATGTATGAAATGACCCCTACTTCCAACTGAGGGAGAGAGACAGGGATGGGGATCACCCCACTATAGTAGGAACATTCCCTCCCTTCCCTTTCTGCAAAAGAAGAGAAAACATGAATGAAACAATCACGACACTGGGTATCAGGTGATGGAGGACAAAAGATCTCTGAGAGATGGATGGGGAGCAAATTATTTAATGACTACAGTTCCATCAGTTTCATCGGGGTTTCTTGGTTCTGACGCAGGGAAAAGAACTCGCTCAGAGTGTGACAGACCTTCTGAGCAGCAGAGATGGAGGACAATGTGGGGAGAGCAAAGTGGCTGGAAGAAGAATTGAAAGGAGCAGGAGGGAGGGGTGAGAGAGAACTCCAGATCTCTGCCTATACAAGTTGGCCTTGGAGTACTGATCAGAACATGCATGTGAGGAAACTACCCAGAGCCAGGGAAGGAACCATCCCAAAATTAGAGTTAACAGTGCCCAGAATTGTCACAGGGCTGGGACAGCCAATCCCGCCTTCCATGATGGAAACCTCGTGATGGTGAAGCTGCATGTGGAGAACAAGGGTAGGTTTTACCCAGCAGCAGGAATAATCAACAAACTGAGCAGCACTCTGATCTTGCCCCATAAATACTAAGTAAGAGATCCAGAAGAACCAAATTGATTTTTAGGCAACTTAATTGTATGCAAAACGAAGTTTAAGGATATATAGAAATATTAAACTTCTCCAATACCCAAAAAAATATTTATCACAATGGTTGGTATCCAATCAAATACAACAGACCTAAAATAAACATGAATGGTGTATCATGAGAAAAAGGCATCAATTAAAACCCCAAGGAACTGAATTAGCAGACCTGGGTATGAACTCCATTATTGTAACTGTATTCATACCATAGGTGCAAAAAAGTTAAATAGAGATGTATAGGACATAAAAATGACCCCTATAAAACTTTAGAGTTTAAAAACTCTGTTGTGTGGTACGAGATAAAAAGAAAAATTGACAGTATGGGAGAAAGTTAGTGATCTTGAAAATATGAAAATAAAAGCTATAGAAGTGAAATTCATTGAAAAAAAAAAAAGGATAAAAACCTGTATAGCATCAGTAATCTATGGGACAACCTCAAGCAGTTTCATGCACTTGGAATCAGAGTCCAGAGTCGTACATGGGAGTGACCAGAAAAATGTCTGAGGACATAATGGCAGCAATTTTCTAAGTTTAATTAAAACTATAAACACACATATGCAAGAAGTTATAAAAACACAAAGAACTAAAGAGAAGAATGCTAGAAGCAATCAGAGGAAAAAAAATAAACATACTACATACAAAAAAAGAAAGAACAGGAGGATAGCAGTTTCCTCATAGAAAATAATTCAAGAGAGAAGACATCCGAGCAGCTCATTCAATATTATATAAAGAATGCCCTTCAGGCAAAAGGAGTGGACACCAATTGGAAATCTGATTCTGCAGTAGGGAATAGAGTGGGAAATGTTAGATTTATGAGTAAATGCAAAAGATATTGTTTCCATATTTAAAATTTCAAAAGGAAAATTATTAGTTAAAAGCAAAAACGTAACAATGTATTGCATCTTAATAAAATTATATAGAAGAAAATATATTGCTATATTGCCCTGATAACAGAAGGGAAATGTTTGTAACACAGCTGTACAGATGTTAGGTGGAGAGACATGATAATATCTATATGGATGATGTGAATAGTTCAAGATATACATCAGAATTCCTAGAGCAGATACTAAAAATGATATAACTAATCAGCTAATAGGCAAAGAATGAAAGGGAACAAATAACATATGGGCAAACAAAAAAAAATAGCAAGGTGGTATAATTAAAGACAGACATAACAATGATTACAGTACTATGAACACAATGATTAAAAGGTGGAGATTTTCTAAGATCAACAATCTGCTGCCCATAAAAAACAATAAGAAACTGATTTTATTGCAAGACATAGCTTAAATTTAAGAGGTGGAAAATGAAAATTAAAAGATGCAAACACTAAACATGGAGAAAGTAGTATATTAATATTAAAGACAAAAACTTCAGAAAAGTAATATTAATGAAGATGAATGAAAAGGTTTTAATGGTAAATAACTGGCTTCATCAAGAAGTGTTTAAAGGCTTGGCGCCTGTAGCTCAAGCGGGTAAGGCTCCAGCTACATACATCAGAGCTGGCAGGTTTGAATCCAGCCTAGGCCCGCCAAGCAACGATGACAACTACAACCAAAAAAAACAGCTGGGCGCTGTAGCAGCTGCCTGTAGTCCCAGCTACCTGGGAATTGCTTAAGCCTAGGAGTTGGAGGTTGTTGTGAGCTGTGATGCCCCGGCAGTCTACCGAGGATGACAGCTTAAGGCCCTGTCTCAAAAAAATAAAAATATGAAGTGTTTAAAATGCTAAAAATTCAGACAAACGGATAGAAAAATCATGTTACTCAAACAGAGAGAACTAAGAGAAATAGCAATCTTAAAATTTTAGTTAATGATATCAACGATGAACTCATAGGAACTGACCTAATATGTAGAAAGAAAAGTCAATACATATATATGAGGTAAAAAATACTACTAACCAGTTTGACCTAACTAAAGTGTCTACAGCATTCCATCACCAATAGCAGAATAAATTGTGTTTGCTAGTGAAAGTGGAACTATCAATATAGGCCATATACTGAGCATAAAAGATGTCTCAGTACATTGAAAATAATTAAAAAACATACTCAATTTAGTTCAGGATCACCAAAGAATTAAACTAGAAATCAATGACAACATGATACCTATAAAATCCCCAAATTTGGAAAACTGAAGAACTGAAAGACAAAGAAAAAATCAGAAAGGAAGTTACAAAATATTTTGAATCGAATAAACTTCTGTGGAATGCAACTAAATGTGAGTCAAGGGAAATTTACTGCTTTCAATGCTTATGTTAAAAGTGAGACAAGGGTTCAAATCAATCATCCAAGCTTTCATTTTTAGAACTTAGAAAAAGGAAATCAAAGGACATACAAAGTCAAAGAGAAAAATAAAAACTGGAGCAAGAGAAATAAATGAAAGAGAAGATACACAAGCAACAGAGGAAAAATTGATAAAAATGGAAGGTGGTTATTTAGCGATCTTCAATTAAATTCAAACATGTCTAATAAGACAAATCAAGAGACCAAGAGAAAACACAAATTCCCAATGACTGGAATGAACTAGTGGGCATCATGAGGCTTTCACTTCTGGAACGGTGGATGAGACTTGCATGTTGTTTCCCAACAAAACAAATACTTAACTGGAGAAAATTATATAAAATGATCATTTAAAGTTTCTGGAAATTCTTCTTAGGGAACACAGCAAATGCAAAAATATCCATTCAAGCATTCCACATTGCATATCAAATCAGCACACTGTACCCCATAAATGTGCATTAATGTACATAGTTATGATTTAATAAAGAAAAAAGACATTTCAATAAACTCCTCTTCTAGGTGTATATCCAAAGGACCAAAAATCATTTGGCAATTAAGATATTTGCACCAGATTGTTCATTGCAGCTCAATTCATAATAGCCAAGTCATGGAAGCAGCCCAAGTGCCCATCGACCCATGACTGGATTAATAAATTGTGGCATATGTATACCATGGAATACTACGCAGCAGTAAAAAAAAAATGGAGACTTTACCTCCTTTATGTTTACATGGATGGAGCTGGAAAATATTCTTCCTAGTAAAGTATCTCAGGAATGGAAAAAAGTATCCAATGTGCTCAGTACTACTGTGAAACCAATTTATAATCACTCACACTTGCATATGCAAAATGAAACACAACTTTAGCCTAGGATGAAGGAGGGAAGGGGAGGCCGAGGGGATAGTAGGGAACCACAACTATGGAGCACATTGCAAGTACAAGTTGGATCTATCATGTGTAGAGCACAAATGTCCTAATGTTATAATTGGGTAAATGAGGTGAAAGCTATATTGATTAGTATGATGTAAGCACTCCAATTTGTACAAATAATCAACACACTGAAATTGGCATAAATGTATTTATGATCTATGTACAAAAGACTTAATAAAAAAAAAAAAAAACTTAGGAACCACAAAAGTCACTGGCATTTGAACAACAACTCACTTTCCTCCTGCTGGAGCTCTGCCTATAAAAATTTGGTGGGGGCAGCAAAGATGTTGAGGACTTCTGCCTCCTTTGTACTTCCAGCCTGAGGGCTGTGTTTTACTCGGGGACAGTAGGACGCTAGCTGTACTTTACCCCTGGCAGGCTGAGAAAACCAAACCTCTATCATCCCTGCTCCAGTTCCCTTATACAGTGGGCATTGCATGTTTAAATAGACAAGCCAAGGGGAGAAAAGGCTATTAATCCTACTGTCTCTTGAGTCCCCACTCAGGAGCAGAGGTGTCACTCTAAGAGTGTCAGACCACTGTCACTGAACTGTAAGGGCAGACATGCAGATATTCTATGTGCCAAGAGACCAGCAGCTTTGCCTGAGGGCCTAACTATTATTTGGAACGAAGTGTGAAGAGTTCCTTGCCGAAAGATATTTTCAAAAACAACGGACATCTTTGCAAAGAGCTCGGAGAGAACCTCTTCAGGTTCAGACAGGGAAAGAGAAAGCCAAAAACACTACTCAGTTCCCATCAACCCTGGAAGTGAGCAAAGCAAGGCTGTGCACCTGCAATAGGAGCCCTAATCAAGGTGCTGGGGCAGGACAGGAAACATTCCCCGCCACGGGCACATCCTTCACCAAAAGGCAGAGGTTTCAGTGGCACTGTGGACCTTAGCATGTAGTCAGAACAAACACTGGTTAACCAATAAACTACTCCCAATTATGAACAACTCTGACAAAGCAAGGCTGGCAAATAAAATCACAGAAACACTGTCAGTCTGGAGGAGCTTGTGCGTGCCCAAAGATGCACCCATTATATAGAAAAGTTTACGTTCATTATGCATGTCACAGAATAACTCAAAATGAGAAAAACATAACAACTGAAAGTAGGGGATCTAATCCATGGTGGATAAGAGCAGAATAGTAGGGACTACAGGGAAATTTCTAGGGTGATCTTGATGTGTTATTTTCTTTCAGGGATCGGTCCACCAGATAAAAACATTTTTCAAAACTCAGCTACAATACACTTCACTGTGTTGTTGTATGCAATTTTTAATTGTCATTGAGTTGTATGCAGTTTTTTATTGAAAAATAAAAATGTAAATAAATTCCAAATTATATTTAATAATTTGAATGTTGAAGTTTTCAGAGAGAGTGTAACAAATATCTGTAATGTATCTTGAAACACACACAGAATAAGTCAGACCAATAAAAGGGTGAAAGAGGAACAGATATGTGATTTAAAAAATGGTACAATTGTTAGGTGTTGAAATACAAGCACTCACAGAACATTGTTTAACTGTTTTGCATTGTTTTCATAATTATGGAAAGATAAAACTGACAACACAAAGTTTTTGAACAATGTAGAACCGCTGGATCTCACACTTTGACGCAACAGTATTGGAAATGTAAGATGGTTCTGATGCTTTGGAAAATACTTTGTAAGTCAGTTTCTTATATGGTTAATAGATACTCCCCATACCCAACAATTCCATTCATTATGTGAATGTAACTAAGAAAAATTGAAAATATATATCCAAGATCGAGTGTATCTGTCATCTCAGACTGCTATAACAAAATATCACAGTCCGTGTGGCTTAAAAAACAGAAATGTATTTATCACAGTTTCAGGGAATTTCAGGGTGCAGCACATTGGATTTTGTCCAGAGCTCTCCTTCTGTCTTTCAGATGGCAGCCTGTGACCTCACCTGAGGGAGAGCAAGTAAACTCCCTGACGTCTTTCTTAAAGAGTATTAATACCATTATGCGGACCCCACCCTCATAACCTCATCTAAATCTAATTGCCTCCCCAGGACCTTATCCCCAAATATCATTATACTGGGGTTAGGTCTTCAACATGAATTTGGGGAGAGGGAAGAGCACAATTCAATCTACAGTAGTCAGTATAAAAATATTTATGGCATGTATAAATGCTTAAAACTAGCGGGCCAACATCTATCAACAGGCAAATGGCTAAACAAACTTTATATACACACACACACACACACTCACATATATACACACACGTACACATAAATGTATATGTATATATGTATGTATATCTTAGAACCTTTGTAAGCTGACCACCCTAGGAACTGTAAACACTGGTCAACGTAAGAAACTAGGCTTCCTACACTGACACATACATGTGGTGTGTGCTCACTCATGAAAATTAGGTCAATGTAAAGAGATGGTCATTGTAGGGAAATGGTTAACTAGGGAATTCCTACTATACATGGATAGTGTTCAACAAGAATAAAGTACATATTATTGTTCCATGAGGCAACATATCGGAATCTCAGAAATACAATGCTGTGCTAAAGAAACCAGATGACCAGAATATATATATATATATATATATATATATATATATATATATAGTTAGCCATCAGTATTCACGGTTTCCACATGGGCAAATTCCACCAACCTTGGACTAAAAATGTTCAGAGGATAAAATAAAATGAAAAACAACATGAATGGTAAAAAAATATGAAAATAAAAATACAGTATAAGAAGTATTTACATAGCATTTATATTGCATTAGGTATTATAAGTAATGTAGAGGTGATTCAAAGTACACAGGAAGATATGCAAAGCTTGTATACAAATACTATACTGTTTTACATAAGAGATTTGAGCATCTGTGAATTTAATGTCTGCCAGGGTCGTGGAACAAATCCCCCAAGAATACCAAGGACCCACTGCACTGTAGGATTCCAATTATATGGAAACCTAGAAAATATATAATTACAGAAAATCCTTCATTGCCTGGGGCGTGAGCCTGAGGGGATGGAAATTGATGGGGAAAAAGGCAAAAGAAATTTGAAGAATGATGGTGATGTTTTATATCTTGATGAGGTTACAGGAGTTCACATATTTATTCAAAATCAATGAATGCAAGATTAAGCTATGTGACTTACTTCATCCAATTACAATCTAATAAAATAAATAAAAATATGGACAGCAAGCCTTTCTGTAACTTTCTGATAATTTCAAATAGAAATTTAACTGTAGAGGACAAGTATTTTAGATACTCCAAGACTTTCACTTGGTGACAGTAAACTTCACAGTCTAATTATTCATTCAGCCATGGATTTTGTAATTGTAAACAATTTAATGCATGTAGATTTTATAGATTCTGAGCGTCTAATGTTTCTATAATTAAAAGTTAGGATTTTTCATATTAGGAAAAGGTTAAGAGCTAATAACTAATAATCATTCATAGTTATGTGCCACTTTAAAGTTGATAAAATTCTTTACATAATTATATCATTTAATACTCACTATAACTTTTATTTGAAGATAAATAAAAAGAAATGCATATGCAGTTATATGACTTTCCCAATGAAAGTTTAAATTGAGAGAATTCGTGTCCAAATCTGACTGGATTATCCTCAGGATAACTGCTGTGTTCTTGCTGTTAAGCCTTTTCCATTTCTCTTTGTCAATAATTGTACTTACTTTGTTCCATTGCTTTGGAAGCATTTGTGGGTTTTTTTTTTTTTTTGGTTAAAAATACAGGGATTCAGAAGAGAGATGTTGCGTGGGTTATCTTGGAGTTGATGTTTGAAAAGCTGTGATCATCGAGGGAAGTATACTAATGGTTGATCCCTAATCCCCAGGCTTGGAGCTGGTCTGTGATCTCCTATGACCCCAGCTGCACAGCAGCAGGAGGTAGCAGGCAAGCAAGGAAAGGTTCATCTATATTTATAAACACTCCTCAACACATGCAGCCCTGCCTGAGCTCACCTCCTGCCAGATCAGCCACTGCATTACATTTTCATAGGAAGACCATCCCTACTGTGACTTGGGCAGGTGCAGGGTCTAAGTTGCAGGCTTCTTATGAGTGTCCAATGCCTGATGATCTGAGGTGGGGCTGAGGCAGTAACAGCAGTGCAAATGCAGCTTACCTTTAGTACGGAGACCATGATAAATCAATTGCTTGCAGACTCATATCAAAATCATCCCTCCACACTAAAGTATCTGTGGGGAGAGGTGAAGTTGAGTGCTTTGAGCGACACACAACACACATGATTAGCATTCAAAGCCCGGTGTATGTATGTGTGCATGTGTGTGTGGACGTGGTGTTCGTGTGTGCCTGTGTACATGAGTGTGATTTAGTGCCCATATGTCCAGTGTGCATGTGTGTGACTGTGTCCGTTCACATGCTTTCTCTATGGTAAAGCATATTTGAACTGCCATGTGGGATAAGCTGGTTTCAGTTATTTATTTAGCTTTGTCTTGTTTCCGGCATAAGAACACTAAAATATAGTGTTAGATAGCAAGAGCAGTGCTGGGTAACACTTGTGAGTATTTCTGTCAAGATTCTAGTTCTTGCTACGGAGAAAGCGAGTGAGATGGCTTGTTTACATCATTTTGATTATTTTCTGTCTAATGTATGACATTTAACATCTTTACTCCCAGGAAATCTTGGTTCTGTCACTGCAGGGTGAAAAGCCATGAAGGAGTTCATTGCACATGCACACACACATAAAAAAAAAGAAAAAAAGTGCTCACGTGTCGCTAATCCTGGGGTAAGTACATGCTTTCCAAGTGTAATTAGTGCTGTTTGTTCTCACAACTGGGCTATTACAACAAAAATATTTGGCAGTGGTAATCCTTCTCAAATACACAAAAGTAATCAGAAGGCCTCTTAGAGGAAAAAGTCAAATAGTCTTATTTTCCAAATAAATGCCCGGTCTGCCCACAGGAAAGATAGCTGTGTCTGTGAAGATCACTAAGCATGCTAGCCTGAGTGAACCTCTTTGTTGTCATCTGGCTGCAAGCTTTCTTTAGAAATCCAGTCAAAATGAGTGATTAATCTACTAACAAGTAGATTTACCCAAGAGACCACAATATACCTAAACTAGCATGTCAGGAAAAAGAAAGGAATTATGCTTACTACTTTCAATAACACTTTGCATCTGCCCACACTATAATTCTTCATGGCAAGAGCCCGTTCTGTGAGCTTTGAATCTGCGTACCCAGCATAGTGCCTAAGCCAGGGTAGACACATGCATATGCTTTTAATTAAATTAAGTAACTTTCAGGCTTATGTTTACTTCTAGCATTTAAGAACCAGTGCCTTATCATAAAACGTAACTAACTGACTTAGCGAGAGAGAAGCAGAACCTTCAGTGATTTAAGATTTGCCCGTAGTTCTGGCCAGCCCAGGAAGTGAGATAATAGGAGAGTCCGTGTTCCTAAATGCTTCAATTTCCCGCTAAGCTGATCTATTCTTCTTGCTGGGGATAGAAACATATTCAACAACATCCAGCGCCTTATCTCACTTTTCCTGTCAATACTCAACTCAGATTCTGAAACCTAGATTTATTGTAAATGTTTGAAAATCATTCATTCATACATCACTTATTATTATACTGATTTTATATACCATGACTTATGCTTAAAATTAGGTATGCAAAGAGAAGCAATTATTACTTCTTCTTCATAATATGCTTTGGTCTGTAGATAGCTAGGTAAACAGACATTTCACAAAACTGAGAACAAAGAAAAAGTTATAACGAACTCTGCCTCAGATGTCAGTGAAAATATTACTACAACCGTTATGACAAGGGGAAGAATATTCTAGGCTGAGGGCTACCATAAGTATGCACGAGATTAAAGGTGTTAGGGTGCACAGTCTGATGAGAAGTAGTGAGTGACTATTGTCAGTGGGAGATAAAAATAGAAATGTGAACCATTGGAGCATTTAATTCCTTTTCTCGTTTTTGTGTGCAGCCATTTTAGTGCTGGGGATATAAGACCCCAGACACAAAACATTTATCTTCTAACTTTCTTTTTAACTGAATAACATGAAAAGCAAGCATCCTTACTGGTCACTAATTCTCAAACTATCCCGAATTTTCAGAGATGACAATCAGGACTAGAATATGTTACGAAGCTACCACATCACACAGCCTGGGAGTCGTTAAGTATTTTGAAATAACCTCTCCATATGTACCATCCTACACGTGCTGTCCGGTGCCCAGCACCACTTGAGATCTAGGCTCATTCTCTGATGAGAATGAAGTTACTGAAAACCTTTGTCTTCGTTGCAGCTAAAATGCAATTCTGGCCCGTTAGTGGGGCACTCCGTGTCTGAGTGTTATTTGTAAGTCTGGGGGAACCTGCATTAGTGCTTATCTTGTAGGGAAGAGTAGAATGTGCTGTGGGGGACGTGGGAGACCATTCACAGGGGTTGGAACTGCCAGTGCTGTTCCGAGAACATGTCAGACTCTAACGAGCATTTATAGAAGATAAAGATATTAAATACAGATTCTCCAAAGAACTCTGTCAAATTAAATTAACTTTTAAATAAATCACCTAAAGTTTGTGTCAAACTCAGGCCAATTAAACACAAGGAAAAATGTGCTTGAATGTAAGCGTGGAATAAAAGGGAAGTAAAACATTTATAAGTAGATGTGATTGATGTCGTTATTAATAGAAAAGTCAAATCAGGATTGTGATCTGAATAGGTAGGTAGTGTAAGCAGCAGGGGTTTTGATGTCTCGTAGATCTCAGTTTTATTTCATGGGCCTACCCTGGTATGGCTAACGACTGGTAATGGACTTCACACAGTCTCATTTTCTATTTCTGTAAAATGGAAGAAAAATGTACATCATATAAGCAATTTTGTTTTGAATATGGACCGAGATAATGTATCTGAAGCATGATGTTTATAACACAGAAGGTTACTGACTACAGATGTTATCAAATCCATATTTACTAACCTATGATAGGATTATATACTGCTGATACAAAAATTAAGAGACTTTATACATGACCTGTTTGATTTTTAGCTTTAGCCTTACCTCTTAATGTAAATGTATAGGAAAACATTAAATAAACCATAAAGGTCCTAAAAATAACAACAAACATGTGCCAGACACGTTTGTACGGTTCTAAAGAAACATTAGTAAACAATCAGATCAACCCCTGCCACACGAGATGTTGGCATGACTGGATGCGAATGAATGACACTTGCTTGGTTCATTTGCACTGAACTGAGGCTGGGGAGGAAAACACCAGCAAGCCCTTTGCACAGAGAGACGAGGGTGCGGCCCCCTCCACTGCTCCTCACTGGCTTGTATTAAAATGGCAGGTATGAGAAAATTCAGCACACTGGGAAGCTTCAAAGAAAGTGTCAAGGTTAAAAAACAAGTATTTTTTCTTCATCTCCATGATTGAACTCCTAACACATCTTGTTCACTGCATTCCAACTTGCCTTTTTCTTACCACTGCTGACTGTGACTTAGGGCTGGGACAGTATGCTGTATCTAGTGAGTATCACTTTTAGTGCTCAGGGTCAGCAGTGATGCTTGGCTTTCTCCCAGATTACTTTGTCCCTAGTACCTAGCACTTTGAACTCTACACTCCAACCTACAACACGACATACTATCTGATGGGAAAATAGAAAATGAATAATTGAAACATAATATTATTAACTAGTAGGTTCTAGGGAAAAATATATGTGAATAAAAATATGTTTTCAATAACATGACCAGGGAAAGTTTCTTAGAAGGAAACCTTTGAGCAGAGACCTGAAGGATAAAAAGAAGCCAGATTTTGCAAAATTATGCAAAAATCCGCAGAACAACATTCTAGGAAAAGTAACTGCTAAGGCCATGCCATTGAGCTGAGTTCAAGGAAGAGCAGTGGGTCCAGAGTGAGCCTAGTAAAATAATGAACACCAGGGCAGGGAGATGGCAGGGATGGGACAATGTGTGTCAAAGGATGCAAACTTTCAATTGTGAGATGAATACCTTCTGGGGATCAATGTACAGCATAGTGACTGTCATTAATGATTCTATATTGTATACTTGGAATTTGCTAAGAGAGTAGATATTAAGTGTTCTCACCACACATACACAACAGGTTATTATGTGAGGTAATAGACATATTAATTGGCTTGATCATGGGAATTATTTCACACTTCACACATTTATTTAGTTCATCACTCTGTACACCTTAAATATATACATTTTTTTAAATTGTCAATTATACCTCAATAAACCTGGAAAAAAATCACCCATAAACTTTTTGTTTTTTACAAATTGTTATATTAACATAGAATTGACTCCATTTCCTTTGTAGTAGGGCTGGTAAGGGGGCAGAAAAAAGAGATTGTGAAATAGCAACAGGCTCAAATCTAAGTAAGAAGAAATCAGGAATAGAAAACAGATGTTTTTTTCTTTCCCCAACAATTATGTGATAATAAGGAAAACAAAACTAGCAATATTTGAATGTATAATGGCACAGCAATTTCTTTATTTGAATCCTTAGAACATGGAGGCACAAAGAATTCCATGTATAATAAGTGAAAATAAGTCCACATATTTTAGGCAAACTGCAGAACACAAAATATGGAGATCTTAGGAACTGCCAGAGAGGAAAGATAAATTGGTCACAAAAAAATTGCTTTCAAACTGAAAAATTTTATAGTAGCCAAAAATAAAATCCATGAAACCTTTGAAAATGGTAAATTAAAGTTTTGGGGAAGAAAAACAATTCAAAATTGAGATCCAAATATCCATTGAACGTCCGAAGACACTGTAAATCTCAATAGTCGTCAAGATTAAGATGAAAGCAAAACTAAGGCGCCTTTGTTAAACGAGATTATGGGAGGCAGTGTTTGGGGCCGCGCTTCTTCCCTGAGCTCTAGTAGGCCAGACCAAATCAAAGTGGCATTACTCATGCAAGATGCCCACAATCAAACTGAAATTTTAAGGACCCAGATAAATACACACACCCATTATTTTTCCCTGAAAACTCGAGATTCACAGAAATCAAACCAAAAGAGCCCAGTCTACCTGAGTCAGTGTAATAAGGAATTTCCTTCTGCTTTAACACTTAGAGGAAAAGTAACCTACAGTTAACAAACTTGCTTTTTTATTCTGTTTCCTTGTTCCCGCTTTGCAACATGCAACTGTTCTGTAATGCCTGAGGAAAGACTCATTCTATTTTTTATAAGAAAGTGTTGCATGGGCAGTGACTGTGGCTCAAAGGGTAGGGCGCCAGCCCCATATGCCGGAGGTTGCGGGTTCAAACCCAGCCCTGGCCAAAAAAAAAAAAAAAAAGAAAGTGTTGCATGATTCTAGAATTGCAAATAAAAGCTAACTAGGTCTTTCAACTAAACATTTCATAATTTTACATTTTAACGATTTTTGGCATGCTAAGGAAACTTAAATGATTCTGCCGATAAACCTCTGGATTACAAATAGAATACAAGTGAGGAGCCGTTGACTCTCTTCCTGGGACTTCCTCCTGGAACCCTACAGATTTTAAGGTCTTATCATCAGTTCACACACTGTTCTCTTTGCATTGACCCCCACTGACACTTCTGGCTTTTAAGTCCAGGGTGTATTTGCGCTGTGATGGAGTATATGATCTTGGGGGTACCAAATGTATAACCTTTTAGAGTTTGCATGATGGTTGATAAGTCATTGGCAATGGCTGGGCTTTTGAAAATAACTAAAGGTGGTTGCAGGAATTGGCTCTTACTACAGCAGGTGTGAAATCTAACTTTTGGAGATTTATAGAAATTTGGGGTTTCTCTTCATTTTTTAAATTAATTAATTTTGTCTTGCATGTCAAGACAAAATTGTTGGCTAAGTTGATCAAGGGTTAATCTCTGAACTCAGCCAGCCACAACTTGACTGATGAGCATGGGTCAGGCACCTCCAAACTGTGAGAGCTCTAATTCAGCTAAAAGTAAGATTCTTAAAGCACATGGAGGGGTGATGGCTTAAGCCTGTAATCCTAGCACTCTGGGAGGCCAAGGCTGGTGGATCACTTGAGCTTATGAGTTGGAGACCAGCCTGAGCAATGGCAAGACCTGGTCTCTACTAAAATTAGAAAAATTGAGGCAAGAGCATGGCTTGAGCCCAAGAACTTAAGGTTGCTGTGAACTATAATGTGTGCCGCAGCACTCTAGTCAGGGTGCCTGAGTGGGACCCTATCTAAAAAAAAATAGAAAAGAAAAAAAAAAAAAAGACTCTTGGGTTAAGATAAGTTGGGTCATGTAACGCCATAGATGATACCAAGTCACCCACCAGCCTTGAGAAAATACTATGAGGAATACTATGAAAACCTTCAAGTGCCCAGTCCTGAGATATTTCCCTTTTAGCCTTTATGTTGGTTCTAAGATACTGAAAATTCAGTGTAAAACTAGAATTCTTAATTCCTAAAGAACTGATTACTACAACTTCTTGAAGACCTCTGAGTTGGAGTTGGAAAACTCAATGTAAATTTCATGGGACAGCACTTGTGCTTGAAACCTTGATACATGAAGCACTCTGAGTTCCCTGAAATGCTCAGTGCCCTAATTAGAGACATTCAAACTGCAAACTAGGACAAGAAGTTGATGATGTCATGATGTGGACGGCTTTTCCCAAGATGCTGGAACCTGACTTCCTAAAATAATGAGACTCTTACCTCTTGTAATTTTCCTCCTTTTTAATGCCCACCTTTTTGATAAGTTTGTACTGACTTGTAGCAGAAACCTGCTTTCTGCTCAGGAGACCTAAAGAATGATGAGAAAGGTATGTGAGCTGTGTACGTGCAGGAGGTTGGAAAACTATCCTCCAAGAAAAATGTATAGGTGAGAATGAGAAGGTGTTGCTATGCCAGAAGGTTATGGTAAAGATTCTCTAGATTCTAAGGTTCTCTTGATGCTGGAGACAGCGGTCTTGCTTCAGGTCTGGAGTGTTGCAAAAGCAAGTTGGAGGCACTCTGTCTGATGTTTTTTCATGTTTCCCTCTTGCAGTGCTTACATCTGATTAGTAATTTTTAACTACTTCTTCCTGCTCTACTATAATAAATGCAAGCCTGAGGTTTGCTCAGTGGAAATCACTGCAAGCCCCTCAGTCCCCTCACACAGACTCTGTGTCAAGCCTCTTCATTCCTTGAGTCTGAACTCCTTCACTCTTTCATTTGGCGGGGTAATCCTACAAGTAGAACTAGAGCTTCACTGACCAAGTTCACTGATGGAAGATGAAGAGCCGGTGGGGGCTATAATTTTAGTGGTAACCTTGTCCCTCCATAGTTAGTCAAATGCAGAAGCTTTGGTTAACTTCTTTTAACCTGAGTCATACATTAAACAGAAAATAGTCAGGAAGCATTGACTCTTCTGGATAAGCATTGTTTGTTAGGTACCTTTTCCTATGGCTTGGAATAAGTACAAATGAAGCCATGTTTAGGAATTTATTCTCAAAATAATCTGTCTAGCAGACCTAACTTCTTTATATTGTCTTGCTAAAGTTGTACTAGAGGCCAGGCACAGGGTCTCACTCTGCTGTCCCAGCATTTGGGAGGCTGAGGTGGGGGATTGCTTGAGGCCGGTTTAAGGGCCACATAATGAGTCCCAGTGTGTACAAAAAATAGCCAAGAGCCTTTAGTTCCTGCTACTAAGAGGCCACAGTGGGAAGATTGCTTGAGATCAGCAGTTTAAGGTTACCATGAGCTATGATTACTATGCACTATGGCCTGAGCAACAAAGAGAGATTTTTAGCTCTATAAAATAAATAAGCAAACAAAGTTGTACTAAATAATAGAACTGCTCTAGATTATCTACTGATTGAGCAGGGAGGAGAGCTTGCAGTGGCTAAGGCTTTTTGCACATGGATAAATATATTTGGTAGTGTAGAAACTCAGTTGCAAAATATTAATAAACAACCTACTTGGTTAGCATGGTTACTGATTACCTTAGTAATCATTCATCTCATAAAATTGAAAAGATCCTATTGAATTTTAGTTGATTTATTTCATGGGGCCCCTGGCTCAGAGCTATAATCTGTATTCTTGATATTTTCTTCTTGATAATCACAATGGTAATCTCCCTGGTCTAATATATTTCCCCCAAAGTTTTAATGTCCACATGCAGCCCTCACTGGAACAGCAAATGGTCTTCTGTCTTTGGCTAGAAAGATGAAAACTCAAAGAAATGTATGTGTGATCACAAGAATACTGTGACCCATGAATAATGTGCTTAGATTGAAAACACAGAATGATGGCAGAGGAGAGGAATGATAATGCTCTAAGTTTTGTTCACCCTCTAACCCTCATAAGGGCCTGACCAAAAAGGGGGGACTGTTAAAGAAAATTGTAGAGGGCCACTGTTTTGAACTGAGTTCTTGCACTAGGCCTCAACAGAGTAGACTAAACCAAAACAATGCTACTTATGCTGGGTGGCGCCTGTGGCTCAAAGGAGTAGGGTACTGGCCCCATATGCCAGAGGTGGCAGGTTCAAACCCAGCCCCGGCCAAAAACTACAAAAAAAAAAAAAAGCTACTTATGCTAAGAATGGTCATAGAACCTGAAACTGTAAGGAAGCAGGTATATCCCAAAGAAATCAATTTTTCCTAAAAATAGGCAATTCACAACAATCTCTTAGAAAGAGTCCAAGGTACCCTTATCAACGTGATGACTATCCATCTGCTTTAAAATGTACAAGAAAAGCAAACTGTAAACACCAAAGTTAATAAATTTCTGCTTTTTGTCTTGTCGTTTCCTTGTTTTCACCTTACAAAAACCAACCGTACTGTCATGCACAGCAGAACACTTATTCTGTTTTTCAGAGGTGTTGCCAATTAAACTTTAAACTAATTTATTGATAATGTTTTTTCTTTTGAAATATGTTTATATCAATCAATTTAATACCTACTATGTGACAAGATATCTGTTAAGGCCAATTTTCATAGCAAATAAGATATTGGAGCAAGTCTGCTTTGGGACTATTATAAAGGCTTTAATTTACATTAAAAAAGATAAGAGCTATGTCATATAAACTATTACATATTATACTATTCTCTTTTATTCCTACTTATGATGGACATTTTGGACATTCTAGTTTTTCTGTAGCAACTTGAATTATACTTCTAGTTGTTTCTTGAGAAATACATCTATACTCACATAAGATATTAACTTGAAGAATTTTCCCATTTGCACGACTGTGTGCTCTCAGCTAGTTGGGCTCATATATTTAAAAGAATGAATTTCTTTTATTGCTGATAAGAAAATTGGATTGGCATGTCATGATTGTCTTTACTTTAAAAATTTTCTGGGTTTAGCTTATCTCAATATCTTATGTGTGGGCTACCCTAGTAACTAATCTTCTCTAAATACCCTTCACTCATCTAATTATCTATACCTTCACGTATGCTAAAGCTCACAATTTGATTCAACTAGAAATCTGGATTACTAAAATAATATGTGAAATAAAAGATTAAAAGAACGCAAAGTTTGCCAGGTGACCTATTTTGCAGCACAAGTTTTGTTAATTAAGTGATAAAAAAAAGACATTTTTCTTTTCTTTGTTAACATAGAGTAGGTATAATGCATAGATTGGTTGGAGACCCAAAATACACCAGGAGTTCTTTCCCAGGGGCTGGCAGGACGAAAAGAAGAGGGAAAAATAGAGTCAAGATGCAGGAAGAAGGTTTTAAGAAGCTGGCAGGGGAACTTTCCACGTCCAAGTGTAAGGACTGGTGAAAAGCTCCGGGCTCCCTCCATTACTAATACACACATCACTGTTTTAGTCATCAATCTAATGGCTAAACCTTACATCATGGTTCTTACTGGGCTTGCATTTTCTAACCAAAATATTTCTTTAATTAACTACATTAATTAAACTTATTTACCTCTTACTTTTATCAGTCTAAGCTATTTATGATCTCAACACAAACAGAACATGGGGCAGGGAACACAGTCCTAGAGCAGGATATCAAAGCAGACCCCAATCAGACCACACACACAAATCTCAGGAGTGGTAAGTAAGCCCCCCTGGAAGACTTGTGGGCAGACAAGGTGGCCTGCCGCACCAAGAAGACAGACGAAATGAGGTATTTTCCTACTTATCTCCCTAAAAGACCTGTTGTCTCTTAACAAAGTTTAGGTGCCCTCCCTGTCTCCAGCAAGTTCAGCACCCCCTTGCTATTTTCCTAACTCCCTAAATGCATTCGCCCTCTCTGAGAGGGCAGCCAGCTTTGTCTCTTAGTGCTTAGTGACCTCTGAACCAATTTGTGCTGGGGGTGGGGTGAAGCTCCAGAAAGCCAGTTTCTCTGTTTGCAAAACTCCAGGCTTGGCTCAGTGCCTGCAGCACAGTGGTTATGGCACTGGCACCGAGGCTGGTGGGTTCAAGCCCGGCCTGGGCCAGCTAAACAACAATGACAACGGCAACAACAACAACAAAAATAGCCAGGCATTGTGACGAGCGTCTGTAGTCCCAGCTACTTGGGAGGCTGAGGCAAGAAAATCACTTGAGCCCAAGAGTCTAAGGTTGCTGAGAGCTGTGACACCATAGCACTCTACCAAGGGTGACATAGTGAGACTCTGTTTCAAAAAAATAAATAAATAAAAATAAAAAAAAGAAAAGAAAAACCTCTGGCTTCAGGCTGTCACACTTTGCAACAGATTTTGGGTTTCTCTCATCCACTTGTCTCCTGTTTCTGTTCCCTTTTGCCCAGCATCTGCAATCATTTCTTAATGCAATTCCTAACCTACTTATAATAAACTATTGAAAATTGTTTTTTAACTTATTCAATCATTTCTAGCAATGCAGCCACATTAAGATATGACTCCTCCCTTAAGTACCCACATGTCCACCCTCGTAGATTAATTTATTATTATAATTGAGGTGGATTTCGGTGTCACGTTTTCCCATTTATTTGTAGGGAATTGAATTTCATTCATACATTTATTTATTCATCAGTAATTTATCTGCTATCATATTGTATACACTAGGTATAAAAATGAATAAAATGTGGTCCATGCTACATGTGTGTAAGTCTGGGTGTGGTCCATGTTACATTCATGTAAGTCGGTATAGACTAACAACGGGTTATGATGCAGAGAGGACCTTAATATTATTGACATGATCCAGGCATCAAAGGGAACAAAAGAAGGTGCTAAACAATTTATAATTCAGTGATTTTGTAAAGGTTTGTGAAGAATTGCAGCCTCTATCATAGGTACTAAAAAATGTCTAGAAATTAGTGGGCTAGACTAAGAGTGAAGTTAAAATATTCCATCCAGAAGAAACTGGTTGTGTGTGTGTGTGTGTGTGTGTGTTTTCACATGCCCAGGAACATGGAATTCAGGGAGTCAGGTAGTGGTGAGAGGTGAAAACAAGAAGATGAGATATAGAGTTGGAAAGAGTTGAATTGCTAAGTCTTAGAAGTCCTTGAATGCTAAGCTGTAGAGTTTTATCATCATTTCATATATGATTAAATGTAATAAGTGAAGAGAAACATTTGGACATTATACGGCTGTTGCAGAAATGGCAATAACACTAAGACTTTTTATCTCTATTTTGATGGATTTCTCACTGTTCCACAAAAATCTATTAGGTTTTGCCAGAAGTCAGAAAGACAGACCATAATTAAAATTTCCAAGTGGGCACAATTACTTTTTTGTAAACCCTGGTCTTCAAATCTGACATCCTTTATTCTGATTTTGGACACTTTCCAACCAATAGGGCTTGAATTGAGCTCGACACATTTTCGTGTCTTGAGGAAATTGCCTATTACTCTGCCTGATTGATGGAGGAAATAAACAGAAAGCGATTTGTTCCTTCCTTTGAGAGGCAGAGAGTAGCCACCATAATGTGCAATCTGAGGTGAGGGAGATGTCAGCACAGGACAATGGATGGCGGGCGGCCAGCGCCAGCGCCAGTGCCAGCAGCACTCCAGGGGCGGGAGGGAAATTGTAAAAGCACTTACTGCTCATTTGCTGTGAAACTAGGCGAGCCATTTTCTTTTCTGCCTTTGGTATTCATTTGTCCTTTTGAATGAGATCAAATTAACATTAATAATTATGCCATGCGTATTTTTCCTTTTAGCTAATTATTCTGTGTTTGTTGATGGACATGTGATGACCTGTGAAACCTATCCAAAGTGGATTGCAAACTATTTTTTATATCCCGTTGTTGAACTATCTATACAAGAGAATATAATTGGCTAACGTTTACTAACCATTAACTGTTTGGCACTTGCTAGGCTACTAAATGAATTAAATCATTTAATTATTATAACAATTGACTGAAACTTTTACTAGTAATATAAACATTTTGCTGATGAGAACACATACAATCATAAGGATGCATAGAAAATTTTCCCAAGGTAACAATGGCAGTGGGGGGTGTTTGACCGATGGAGTTTATGTATTTGACCACTAAATTTTACTGCCTTTTAAAAGGATAGAACAGTAAGAAACATTTTAGAAAAGCTAACCAAATAAACATATTGCACTGTCCATGATTTTTAGATTATCACAAAGTTTGTTAGTTGCCAAGCCAGGAATAAATCCTGATTTCTTAATCCCAAATCAATGGTACTTTATTCTGCAGGATATTACAGTTTGCTTATCAGCATGTACATTCACACACCAGCACGTACACACATGCACATTTAACACAGCTGTTTATAGTTGGCAATTACAATGACTATGAATATATTTTAGGGGTGAAGCTGGAGAAAACAACTTTTTTATTTAAGAGAAACAATATATTGTTACATAGTTTTTTTCCTCTTATTAGAATATAAGTGTGTACATGTGTATGTATATGGACATGTTTATGTATATGTATGTGTGTATGTGTACATGTGTGAAGGCACACAAACACCCATGTAGATCATATGTGGGTATGTCTGGGTGTGAGGAGATTTACTGAGGAAAACATTCTATTTAGACACAGTAACATCTGTCTATACCTACGGCATGCACCAGGAGGCAGGGAAGAACAGGGATTTTTGTAATCAAAAGAATGTGGTGAATTCAAGTCCTGAATGTTTAATGCTATTTCCTTTCAAAATCAGTCTAACTGCTAAGACTAGTTTCTTCCTTTCTAAAATAAGGAAATTGATTCTTACACCACAGGGGCCTGGTTGCACTGAATACTATTCAATGAGTTACATACGAGAGAGTACGTATGTGTATGTGTATGTGTGCGTGTGTGCACGTGTGTGTGCCTGTGCATATATATATATGGAATTTTTTTTTTTTTATTGTTGGGGATTCATTGAGGGTACAATAAGCCAGGTTACACTGATTGCATTTGTTAGGTAAAGTCCCTCTTGCAATCATGTCTTGCCCCCAGAAGGTGTGGCACACACCAAGGCCCCACCCAGCTCCCTCCTTCCCTCTCTCTGCTTTTCCTTCCCCCCCATGACCTTAATTGTCATTAATTGTCCTCATATCAAAATTGAGTACATAGGATTCATGCTTCTCCATTCTTGTGATGCTTTACTAACAATTGGAACATGTTCATCATGAGTGTGAGAGAAAATTCAGTGTGTATATATGAAGAGGTGGTCGACACACTGAGAATATTTTGTAAATATTTTGTAAAGTTTTGTAATGAACTTTTATAATGGATGTATTTTTTGTAAATTAAGTTATATTTAGCTACAATTTCCCATTTTCCCTCTGTATGACAACTTTTCAGACACTGTATATAGGGTGCCACTTTCATATGTACACAAACACATATACACAATATGCGTGTTAGTATAAATGCATATATGTACACATATAAGGACATACATAAACATGCACATATACACACAAATGTGTGTTCATACCCACACATGCAGAAACAGAAAGAGAGAAAAAGAGAACTAAGGAAGGTGCTTATCAGAAAAAGGATCTCAGTTAATGTATGATAAATAACGCAAATTACGCCAGGGACTGGAAGCCTCCTTTGGGGAATGGTGAACATTTCTCCTTAACCGCTTCCCTCTCACCGTAGGCTCTGACGGGCACCAATTCACTCTCCTCTACTTTTTAGAGAAGTATTTCTTAGTTTATGCTTTTTCAGTATATTATAAATAAATGGTGACAGGAAGAATGCCCCACAACCTTAAAAAGGTATTAATACATGATAAAAACATAAAGCTTTAACTAAATGGCAGACTCTTAATGATGAAATTTTCAGCATCTTTCAGTGACAGAACAGAGCTATTTGGTCATCTGGGTTTCTATTGCCCTCCCACCCCCACCCCAAACCCCGGCCCCCTGCAAAGTGATTGATTCTTTCCTCTAATGAGCAGAAGACAACAAAACTTTGTCAAAGTTGAGACAGTAGGGTGATCACAGGACTCCGTGGAATTAGAGAGGAGGAGACTCTCCCACTTAGGAACCAAGAGCAGGAGGCTCAGTAAGGGCTTCAGGAGCGAGTGATCACCTGAGATTAACTTCAGGCAAAGCTATGAGAAACCCTGTGTCCTGCCGCGCTAGCCGAGAAGCCCATTATTCTCCATAAAGGAGAGAAAAATAAACATAAACATTTATTATGGTGTAGACCCCTTAGCTTCTATACGTTTGGGATGTATTTTGTTACAGTTATTAGCCAATCCAAATTTCCCATTCACATGGACATATATAAACATACGCATACACATACATGTTTGTGTAAACATACGTTATTATACACATGCAAATGCACACATATTTATATGTAAATTACCTTGAGGTCACATTTCAATTAACAAGTATATTCTTGATTAAAAATTGCACATTAGAGTACTGAGAAATTTTCAAGAACATTGTAGGCAATTTGGGGGCGTTACTTTGTGGGGGCAAGACATGATTGCAAGAGGGACTTTACCTAACAATTGCAATCAGTGTAACTGGCTTATTGTACCCTCAATGAATCCCCAACAATAAAAAATAAATAAATAAATAAATAAATAAATAAATCAAGAACACAAGCCATATGCATTGAAAGGATAATGGATATAGGTCTACATATGTGTATGTACTATAATATGTGGAAATATTTTTTGGAATACAGAATTAAAAAAAGAATAAATTCACCCAGGTACAGTGGCTCATGCCTGTAATCCCAGCACTCTGGGAGGCTGAGGCAGGTGGATTGTCTGAGCTCACAGGTTCGAGACCAATCTGAGCCAGAGCGAAACCTCATCTCTGAAAATAGCTGGGCATTGCGGCCAGTGCCTGTTGTCCCAGCTACTTGGGAGGCTGAGGTTAGAGAATCGCTTGAGCCCAAGAGTTTGAGGTTGCTGTGAGATATGGCGCTACAACACTCTACCAAAGATGACAAAGTGAGACTCTGTCTCAAAAAAAAAAAAAAAAAAAAGGATAAATTTGGGCCACTTTATCAAGATAGGTGGATTTCTCATGTTTTCAGAGGGGTAGTTACACTATATCATTTTTATTCTAAACTTTAGATTGATTAAAAATACATATGCATAAATATGCACATGTGGTGATATGTATATATTATCAAACTATCAATAACATTAAAGGTCTTATTTTAAAAGATCAGACCAGGAGTATTCTCCGAGTACTAGGTGGGAGTTGGATGAGAGAGGGGCAGAGGTATTTTAGTCATATTAATAATGATCTTAGTTTCTTTTATAAACAGTTTACTGGGTTTTATATATTTTTTATTTTTCTTATAGTTTTTATATTGAGTATACTTTATGTTTTATAGCATTGAAAACCTCCATAATAACAATAAAAGATAATATATGTAAAGTACATACCTCAGCCTCTATCATGTAGAAAATTCCAAAGAAAGGTCATTTCCTTCATGAATTATAGTTTATAAAAGCAAAAGATTGTGGCATCACATTCAGATTCAGTGTGCACACAAGATAGTTGATTGGACTGAGATAAAGCTGGGAGTCTGGAGACCAGGGTTCGTCACGCATCAATGTGCCCCGTGCCTTACTCTGGTAAACCACAGGGCAGCCTGACCTTGGCTGCTGCATCTTCCGCAGAATATTCACCTCTCTCCTTCTCTTTCCTGTCTCCATGAGGCATGGCATTTTTCTGGACAAGCAACACACTCAGTAAACACCCTAGTGAATGAATTGACAAGTCAGTGTATGAATAATTTTTTTTTTTTGAACTTGGTTTATTATCTTGAACAAGCGAGGCCTTCCCTTTTGCATTAATACCTTTATCTCTGGAATTAATAGAATCTATGCCATGGTCTCTGAGATGCCACTAATATTGACATTCATTGTACTGTTTCGTTTCCAAAGACCCTGTGCAGGAAATATCTGTTTCTTTCACTATGAAAACAAAGTTTCATTTTCCCCAGGGTATAGGAGTTTTAAAATTGTGATGAAAGGTGAGTTATTGTCACCCAACAATACTAATTGACACCACCATAGCCCTGCTCATCCTTTGTTTCTCATTAGCAGATAAGGTGTGAAATTCATTACCAAATCCCAAAGCAGGAACTATGGCGCTGGCATCAGCAGCATTCGCAGCACACTTTGTACACAGTAACATATCTTAATTCAATGGCCCTTTAGTGAAAGTTCATGCAAAGTATTGTAAGGGACAGTGGGAATGATGAGATTTTAATCTGGTGAGTTCACAGAGCCAGCCTTCACTTCTGTAGATCATAGAGCCAGGGCTTATTTTGCAGAGAATTTTTAAACGGTGTCAGCAGGTCTAGATTCATTTTCCAGAGTCAACTTGCCGCTTTCTTCACAGCTGTAAATCACTTAACTTACATTTCAGTGCCTCCATATTCTTGCAAATTAAAATAAGATTGCATTTGACCTCTCATTTTTCTTTATAAACAATATCATGTTTACTATTTGTAAAGTGAAGAAAATAATACATCTCATACAGTAATCACAATGATAAGGAAAATATTCTCTTTTTTTTTTTAAATATTCTTAATATTAAGGAAAACTCCTCTTAAAGTGTTTTGCTTTAGCAATTGGGTTGCTGTAATGAGTGTTGTAATCATCATTTTAGATAACTGGGATATTTTACGTGGAATCCCTTTTCCTAGCACCAACACCGTTACTCTTTTTGGAAAATTCTGCAGCCATACTTTTTACAAGCAGTACCTTTGCATGTATGGAAAAATCCATGCAGGCATCTTACAGAAAATGACCAGGAGGATGCCCAGTTCTCTGCCATTTCACCCCAGTGCTATGCCGTCCTTCTGTGGATCCTTACCCTTCTTGTTTACATTCTCCATCTTACCCCCCAGGCTAAACAGTACAGCCTTCTCCAGCTTTGAATTCTGCACATTAATTAAGCAATAGAAATTAGTGCGATGACATCAAAGAAGAAAAATAATACTTGGACATGATTCTAAAGAATCATTTCCATGCATACATAATGTAATTCTGTGCTGGGTCTCCAGTATGACACATGACCCAATTGTTTCATGGGGGATTATGATAAATCCCTCCAGAGTAGCTTCTCTGATCTCTGGAGTAACATATAATCATGTCACTTGATCATCTTTACATAATGTCCCAATCTCTCAATTGATGAGGCTGTTGCAAGAATAACATAAATATATAATCCTGAAAATCCTCCAAATTACTAATGTCCAAAAATATCACAACCGAACTGTTGCTTGAAATATCTATTTTTCTATTTCAATAAGCATGTCCTATTTGGATAAACTCAATAAATAGTAGACTGTGATCTTCTCAAAATAAATCTTCCATTTATGTCACAGGCACCTCATAGGGTCACTGGCTGAAGGCAGAGCCCAATAATAATTTCCTTGATCCTACTTTTGGTACTTTAAAGTAAAAGATTATGCCAGATCTCTGGGAATCGACATGCCTGGCCTGCTGTCTGCTTTGTCTGGGCCTGACAGAAATGAAGATCGGATTAATTTCATTAAAAGAAAACTACTTGTGTCAGAAAGAAATATTTTTATGGGTTAAATTAAAGCCATGAATTCCAAATGAGAAGTGATTGGCTAGCTCACAAATGAGAAAAACCTTTCATCATGACTCAGACCTCAGCAAATCTGCAACAGAGCTTTCACCACCATCCCCAGTTCTCCTCCAGCAAGTTCTTCCCCATTCATCAGGGTGTGAGTCCCTGGAAAGTGAGGATGTGAGGACACACGGAGGTTATGTGGTCAATAAAGAAATGCATAGCAGAAAAGAACATCAAGGAATCCACTGCCAAGAATGTTCCCCCTAATAGTCTTGTTTTGTCCAATTAGCCTTCTATAAAATGGTTGCATTTATGATAAGCACATGCTGTTTGCACAAATTGATAGAGTATAGGAAACAGTGAGCACCTGAAGTTGATTACATACGAATACTGTTGAGAGAGAGAGAGAGAGAGATAGACAGATATTGACTGGGGAGGCAGTTTCTTGCATGAAATGTTTTGACCCCAATTTAGATGTGTAAAAATGAGCCTTGGGCCTGCAACATTTCTTTACCCAGAGATAAAGAGTCGTCTCAACCTGTGCTGGATTCCCCACCTCGTGTGGGAGGATCTTTCCCTGTTTCGAATTCATTCAACATGCGCTCTTTTGTTTTGCTAAAGCACGTGCATCAGTGGAGGCTGGTCAGTGCCATTTATGCACCTGTGTCCTGAGAGGAGGGACGTGGTCCTTTGTTCTGAGGCACAAGGCAGAGGTGCGGAGCCCATTGAGGAGTCCTGGCTGCAGGGCGGGACCCCCTGGCCCTGGGGACTGGCTCTCTGTACTGAAGCTGACCTTGAACTATGTGAACAAAGTGTTGTTCCACACAGCAGTTGACCACAATATTTTTCTTGAGGTGACAGGCAGCAGATGCCACTTACTTGATGGAGAGAGAGATAAAGTGATATACTCAGGAGCAGACACAGGAAAAACCGAAACACAAGAAGGAAAGATTGGTAGCTGCTCATCCAGTTCAGAATTGAATAGGCAGAACCTAAATATTTGAGCACAACTAAATAGCTTCTGTGTTAAGGTGCCTGGTGCAGAAATCTTTTTGGTGGCTATTGTTGCCTTGTCATCACAGAACCAGCATCATCTATTTTATATTGAGGAGTAGATGCAGATATCGTTACGGGTGAAGACGCTGCCTTCCATTTTCAGTTTTGAATTTTGCTTCCATTCCTCTTCACTTTTAGTATGTGTTTACATTTGCTTAGTGACAGTGAACATTCATAAAGCATATTTGATTTATATTTTAAATTGTACTGTCAACAGGACTTCAGCCCAACACTAACGTGCTTTGGTGGCCTTAGAAGACTGGCCTTTGTGGTATTTTCTAAGTCCTATTATGGTTTTGTCCTGGGATGTTTGTGATATGTGATTCAATTTTTCTTGGTTCCAATATAGGCATCAACAGAGTTTCCACAGAGTTACTAGGGAATATAACAAATAACACAAGTAGTATTAGTATATGAAATCATACCTTCCAAGCTAACCCAAGAAGTATGTGTTTTCTGATATCAGGATGCTCGGCAAATTATTTTATCATGGTTGCATTTGTTCTTACATCAGTTTTAAAATCAATTATGGACAAATATGAGGTATTAAGTGCTCTCTTTTCACTATGAGTTGAATAAATCATAATAATCTTGTATAAACTCACATCAAAAATTCCTAAACTATGGGCGGCGCCTGTGGCTCAAGGAGTAGGGCACCGGTCCCATATGCCGGAGGTGGCGGGTTCAAACCTAGCCCCGGCCAAAAAAAAAAAAAAAAAAAAAATTCCTAAACTGGCATATTCACTGTGAAACTTGGAAAGCAAAAATGTAATCAAAGGTCTCAACTTAGACCAGGAATTTATACTTTCTACATACTGTAAAAACAATATTTATATAATTATTTTTTCTTAATAACGTGTTCTTACAGTTAGAAGAACAGTGGTTTTGGAACAACAGATGTGGATTTTTATTCACTTCCTAGAACTCATTAATTTTGCAAATGCTGTAAGGCCTATTGACTTCTAAGAGGTATAATTACCTCCACCTCAAAATAAGGATCAAAATAATTACTTTGAAAGATAACTTCCAGGATGAGAGATAATGCATGTAAAGCCGAAAATTCAATTCCTGGCTAACACTTTGGTTGGTGTTTTGACTTAGTGATATTTTTATTGATACTGTTACTAATAAACCTAATGATGTTTGAAGGAAATAGTGCTGAAATATCTATATCACCAGCCTAAATTTTATTTCAATGTAAAGCAATATCAGATTGACACTGAGGATTATATAGTCTCTCTTGAATATAGGTTTACATAATAACTTTGAAAGAGAAATGGTATATAAATAAGAGGGGAGACGGCTTACCAGAATGGATAAAAAAGAAACTACGACTGTGGTTTGGAAACAACAAAGAATTGATTACATCTAAAGACATAATCCATATGTCTGAAGATAAATCAAAATAAATTAGTAGAAGTCTTCTATTTATAGGATTATTAGCATAGTAGAAATTATTGTAAAAGTCTTTCATGGCTAACACCTAGAAATAGTATTTCTTGAATGAATCAATGAGCATTACAAAGTAAATTAAAGGCACACAGAAAGCAGTAGAAAGCTGAAAACTCAATACTGAACTGTAGGGTACTTCAGGCATCTCCTGGTAACAAGTGCTAACTGCCAGGCAGGACATAGAATAGTGGGCCTGACCGTGGTGGAGAGTTGATTTCCAGACACATGCGTTAAACCCTGTCTCTCAAATGCTGCTCTCAGTGAAAGCATGCCCTTGTATTATTAAATAATTTCATTCTTTGGCAAATACAGCAAGAAGGAAAAAAAAAATTCTCTCTCAGAAATTGAATATGGATGCAAATTAATTTTCTTCTGATCCATTGTAACAAAGTGGTCTCTTTGAGTTCAGGATATGAACGTGGAGCTCAGGATATTAAAGGAATATGTCCAAGTTAACCTCACCGAATAGTAAAGCTGAGTTTGTGCAGGTTCTCTAGCAGCTCCTGGGATTCCCTAAATTCAGGGTTCCTTAGCTGCACCCACTGCACACAGAAAATCTACTTCTGCCTCAGAGAAAGGGCAACAGTTATGAATGTGGGCCCATTTTGCTGCCATGGGTGCTGTGGATAATATACTCCTGTCTTCTGCCAGCACGTACAAAGCTATGGCTTACGTATGATTGCCAGATCACAAATAAGCTAAAATCTCAAACCTTTGCAGTTCTTGACAACGACTTTGGCTTCGTACGTCATGTTAATTGACTTACAGAGGAGAACTTGACTTTATTTCCTAAGTCTGTACTTGCTAATTTTCAGAACTTGTGGGTTGGACTACACAAATTCCGCTTCAGCCCTGATGTTTTAAAATTTGATTATTATATTTATATAAATGCTAACTTTCAGGTGGGTGAGATTTCTATTGTCAGGTCCATAATAAGTGGCTAATGATTCACTGTCCTTTTCAGATGCCAATTATGAATAAATTAAGTGTGGCCAATATACTATGCAACCGATGGTACTTAAGAAGTAACTATCTGCAGATGAAGAGCCCTAAAATCAGTTCAGTGTAGGATTGATCACATAAAAAATCCATCTTGAATGATGAAATTGTATTAATTTTCTAGACACCTGATTAATGGTATTTAATTGGCTACTGTAAGATGTCATCACTTAGTCCATTTTCAATGGTGATAGTTGATCTTAATGAAGAATTAAGAGACTTCCCAAATTTTAATCAAATTTTGTTCTGTGATATTTTCCAGGAGTGTTGAAGAATCCGGTACAATGTAAGGGTCTTATCTGAAGGATAAGAGTTAAAGGAAAGAAGACAGAGCATAGTGATTTTGCCTTCATATTTATTTTCATGTAATCTAATATCCAAAGCCTTTTTTTCTGTATTATTCATGTATAAAACCGTTTTGTAAGTAAATAACTATCATTTTTACATACTTACTAAGTACCAACAAGGTTTATTTATTTATTTATTTATTTTGCAGTTTTTGGCTGGGGCCAGGTTTGAACCCACCACGTCTGGTATATGGAGCTGGCGCCCTACTCCTTGAGCCATAGGCACCGCCCCAACAAGGTACTTATAAAAAGAGTAGAGTCGTATCTCCAACACTGGATTTCCCACATACACCCGTGGGATCTTCAGTGTTCACCTAGGAAGCCTTTTTTGTTGGATCACTTCCTGAATATGGTCTTCTTAATTCCTTGACTTCCTCATTTTTCATTGTCTCAGAATTCTTCTAGAATGTGGCATATTTTAAAGGTATGGAAGTTAAAGTTTTGCAATTTCAAAACATTATTTTTTCTTCCATATACCAAAAGTAGATTTGGTTGTCTAAAATTAAAAAATAAATAAATAAATCAAAACCCGACAACAAACCTCTCAAGGGTTTCCTTAAACCTGATGGGTTTGTTCTATCAGCTGTGCTATCGCCGGGGAATATTTCTGAGTTTCCCCTGAAAAGGGAATAATTATAAGAGAGTCATAGCTAGTAGTCTTCCAGATGATTCACCCAGAGAAAGTATTAACCTAATCTGAAAATGAAATCATTTCTGTACAGGTGATTTTATTAAGACTATTCTCTAAATGACCATCTAATTAAGCAGAGGTTAGAGATTTTTATTTTTATTTTTTCATTTGCAGACACACACACACATTCCCGACTGGATTTTTATTTGGATGCACCAAAACGTGTTTTAATATGTAGACATTTAACAAACTTAAGATCTCACTAATTATATGAAAAACATAGAAAAGAGAAGCATGCTCAGTCTCAAAAGCTATTTTTATTTTCCACTGAGGATTACCCTTAGGCAGATACTAGCTTTTTATTCTGGGAATTTTAACTTAATCTCCAATGTGATAGAAATGGAAATTGTTTTTTGTAAGATCATTGCATTACTCTTGCACTAAGGTAGAAAGAACATTTTTTTTTAACTTTTTTATTGTGGAAAAATACACAGCAAAATTTACCATATTTATTATTTTTAAATATACAATTAATGGTATTACATACTTTCATGTTTTATAACCATCACCTCCATCTCTATAAGTTTTTTATCTTTCTAAACCTAGATTCAATACCCATTAAACAATTGTTATTCCTCCCCCAACTCCTTAGAAACTACCATTCTAAATTCTGATACCATTCTCTATGATTTTGACTAGTTTCTCATGTGATGGAATCCGATTTAACATTTATTTTCCTGTGACTGGCTTATTCATTCAGGTTCTCACATATGCGGGGTTCCTTTCCTTTTATAAGTCTGAGGAACATTCCATTGTATGTTCCTACCATAATTCAGTCCATTCGCTGATGCACATTTGAGTTACTTCCACATTTTAGCTATTATGAATAACACTGCTGGGAACAGGGAACACAAACAACTCTGGGACACTGTTTTTGATTATTTGGGGGAGGTATTCCCAGAAGTGAAATTTTGCTGGATCACATGGAGATTCTATTTTTAAGTTTTTAAGAACTGCCATAGTATTGTTTACAGTATTTATACCATTTTACAATCCCACCAGCAGTGCACAAGAGTTCCAATTTCTTTCTTTCTTTCTTTCTTTCTTTCTTTCTTTCTTTCTTTCCTTCTTTCTTTCTTTCTTTCTTTCTTTCTTTCTTTCTTTCTTTCTTTCTTTCTTTCTTTCTTTCTTTCTTTCTTTCTTTCTTTCTTTCTTTCTTTCTTTCTTTCTTTCTTTCTTTCTTTCTTTCTTTCTTCTTTTTTCCAGTTTTTGGCTGGGGCTGGGTTTGAACCCACTACCTTCAGTATTTGAGGATGGCGCCCTACTCCTTGAACCACAGGCACCGCCCAGGAGTTCCAATTTCTCCACATCCTTTCTAACACTTGTTATTTTGTGGCACAATTACAATCTAATGATTCTTTTAAACAACTTGTTATCTCTGATAGACCTAACATTTCACTATAGTGCTTATAGTAGAAAAAAGTAGCTTAATACTGCTTCTGGTTCTGCCATTAGCAGGTGTAAAACATAAACAAGCCATATAATTTCTATTAACTTTGAGTTCATTTGCAAAATTGGTCACTAATAACATTCAATATGATATTTATTTAAGTTCCTTGGAAGCCTCCATGCTATATTCTACATAGAAGTGATATATATAGATAAACGTCTCTATATAATTTCTCTCCATATATAGTCGATAGAGTTGCATTTTTATTATTTGTAAGCTATGGTTATTCCTCAAGATGCAATGTTTAAAAATAATCAGTAAGTGAAAGTGGAGTTCATTCATGTTTCTGCTGAATGAAGGACACTTTCACTGCTTCTGCTTTGCAGAATCTTAAGGACAGGTGTCTCCAAGCTGTCATGTCACCAGTTCCTCAGGAGACTGGTTTTCACCCTCCACAAAATGAGTGATAAAGACAAGACCATGAACTTAATTTTATTTGCTTCTGTGTAACTTTGATTCACGTTTCTGGCCATTATCTATATCATGTTATGTTTTTCACAGATTGCGAAAGCATACTCACTAATGGCAACTTATCCTAAGACAATCACCCACAATACAAACAAAGGGATTATTTAAAATTTTATTGAAATTGTGCATAAAGACACTTATTTTAGCATCCTTAGAATAACAGTGAATTGTAAAAAAGCAAAAATTCACAATCCTAGAGGAGAGAATTAGTAAATTATGGCATGTTCTTCCCGTAGAGCAATGATTTTCAAATTAATTTGAAACCAGTTTTTCAAGGCACACCTAAAACCCTCAGCACAGTGGCATGCTGTGAGAGGGTTTTAGGTGTGCCTTGAAAAATTTTAAAGATTTTTAATTGATTATTTTCAAAAAAGTTCAAAGCACAGTAAATATTTTTTTTTTACTCTTTTTATTGATAGATACAGTTTAAGTGTCCCACAGAAGTTGAACTTAGGTTCAAGTGTGCTTTGTGATTAAAACAACAACAAAAAAAGTTGAAAAACTGTCTTGTTGGGCAGTGCTTGTGGCTTAAAGGAGTGGGGCGCTGGCCCCATATGCCGGAGGTGGTGGGTTCAAACCCAGCCCTGGCCAAAAACGGAAGGAAGGAAGGAAGGAAGGAAGGGAGGGAGGGAGGGAGGGAGGGAAAAAAGAAGAACACTGTCTTGAGACTATTATATATCTGATATAGTGTTATGCAGAATTTCTAATGATGTAAAGGAATATTGATGGGTCTATGTCAAGTAAAGAAGCAATACAAAATTATTGGATCCCAATGAAAATGAAGTCTACCTAGTCTTTAGGAGAATGTATTCAAAGGGGCCTATGGGTTTGAATCTCAAGTCTACCAATTTCTTGTTGTATTATTAAGAGAAAGTTGACATCCCTCAATCTATGGGCCCTGTCTACAAAACAGAAATAACAATACTTTCTTTACAAAAATTTTTTTTGAAGATTTTAAGGGGAGGAAATACACTAGGTATTTAGCACGACGCCTGGTTAAACACAAAATCATTTCAATCAATATTAATCGTTTTCCGCACAACCATTATCATTATTACGGTGATACACATAATGACAAAAAATAGGAATCCTTGCCAGAATAAGAGAAAGAAAAGAGAAAGGGATGACTCTTATTCTCTATAGGAAATATTTTTCTTAGATAACATCTAAACCCAATAAGCAAGAAATATTTGTGTAACTGTTACTTAGAAATACAGTGTAAATGCCAAGATAAATAGCTAAAAACACTGAAAGCTGATGCTTTCAGGGAACAGAAGTTGTCAGAAAGAGGTGGGTCAGGTTATTGCTGTTTTTCATTATCAGACTTGTAGTACAATTTATACTTCTTTGTACATGTATCACACTGATAACAGTGAAAAATTACATTTAAAAAGAGAAATGCATTAGATGGGGAATTGGAACAATATAGTCAGTTTCTTAATGCACTAGGGTAAGTGTTCAGAGCCAAGAATTGCCACATTAAAGCAACTTGATACTAGCATACAGTTGCATTTTCTAAAAAGAAAAACAAATTGAATCAACTGTGTTTTTACTTCTAGTCTCTATTTTTAAATACATACTAGAAAACCTCTCTCCTCTCTCCCCTTCTCCCATTCCCCCAGAGTTAACCATCCATTGGAAGTTAGTTTGCTGCCGCCATGCAAATATGTTCACACCTGTCATGTATAAAAAATCAGGACTACGCTCCCATGTTTGAAAACTTCAAAAACATCTTTCCATATCAAATTTTTGAAGTTTCTTGATATGGATAAATGTAGATCCTTTAAAAAATTAAAAAGTGTTCATCATTATCAGTTGTTACACTATAACGGGCAGGTGTTTTCTTTCTATGCTTTTTTTCAGCATCCAAATTTTCAAAAGGTCTTCCCATATCTTTTTTTATTTGCTATCAAAGTCTCTTTAAAATAATGCAACCATGACAAGAAAAGTAAAGAAGTTATGCATTAGTTCATGGACTGGCACGTAGAGAAGACGGCCATAAAGCCTGGCGTTTTCTGTCTGCCTCATGATGACATAATTACCATCTCATTAGCCAAAAGTCGCAAGAAGAGAAATATTCTGCATAGATGAAAAACACGTCAGTAGTCTGCTGGCATTAGCTGAGTGCCCCCACACTGAGGCTACACATGCCCAGAACCATTCATCAGAAGCCTGGCCAAGCCAACATCATTCATTAACTGTCTCTTTACTGAATAGGAAAAATGAATGGAGCCCTTTAATCTGACATTAATAAATTGCAACCATTTGGGGAAGTATTCAAATGTAAAATGTTGAGGTTCATTATTTAAATTATATTTGATGACTTGGGTTTGTTCTGGCTCATTTGAAGATATAATTTTCACAGGATTTTACCCTTGATGGTGGGTGATAATGGATACTCTAGACAAATCATAGAAAAAGTCTAAGCAGGACTCCAGGGGCCTAAGATGCCCATGAACAGACTATTAAAGCTGGGAGCAGCCCTGAAACTCTTCTCAAACTTTAAAATTAATCTTTTCCTTCTTTAAAGAAAAGCGTACTTAATAATTAGGTGAGTCTGCTGACACTGGTCACTGCATCTTATCTACTGAAAAAGTGAGGGTCAAAAAAAAAAAAAAAAGCAAAGGAGTTACTACAATTCTTTCCTCCTATTCCAATTATAGTCCATCGGAGGAATGACTTTATGACCAAGTCATCTCATAACATTTATAAATGCTTTCTTTATGAGTAAGCAGGTACAGAGAAAAATAATGCACAATGTTTACTTTGCATTTCTGTGTGAAGCGGTGGGCAAATGTGTGTGTTTATTTGAGATGGGTGGGAAATACACTTTATAAATAAAGGTGACACTTGAAGTGGGCTTAGAAAGATGAGTGGAGATTGTATCAAATGGGTTATTTCCTTCTGTCTCTTTCATTTCAACAGTACTGTGACCTTTCTGAGGAAAGAAATGGACTTCATTCATAATTGTAAATATAGTGCTTACATTGGTATCTAGAATAGATCATGTAAATATAGTTTGCATGTTTCCATTCAAATAGAATTTGAATAGGCACATGAAAAAATCTAAACATGAGTTAGAAATATTGTATGTATTTGGCTTCAAAAATATCCCATGTTTCCCCCTTAATATTCCTTGGTTGTTATATGAATTTTCATTTTGCTGTGGCTACTTTTGATAGGGTGATTTTTCAAAAAGAAGTTCCGTCACATTTCTCCAACACTTTTTCCAAAATGTGTTAGCGTGCTTTTATCGGAGTCACATATTTGCATAATTTAAATGGAAATTTCATGGGCATTGCCACTTTCATGAAATTCAATATTCTACAATACTGTGTGTCTTAAAATATTGAAATAGGGTATGATATATTCTGCTCACCAATTCAGAACTGAGTGAATAGATGTTCAAATACTTCAGTCATAAATACAGGATAATAGAATACAGGGAAGTTTCATTAATTAATACAGGAAGATGATTGAAAATGTTAATGAACAGATTGGAAGTATCTTACAAATATTATTGGAGAAAATAAAGAGTTATAGGGAACAAATAGGAAATTTCTATCTAAAGACCCAGAAGAACCAATTAATTATGAATAGGTTTTGAGGGGTTGTTTTTGAAAATGGAAGCTGAGGTATGATACTCAGCCATTTGTTTATTCTCTCTGTCATTCATTTATCAAACATAAACTAACAGTCCACTCTATTCTATGTGTGTAAACATCAAAGAAGGCCTGCATCTGTTCGAGATACATTTCTCATGTCCTCATAGACAAAATCATTATTATTCATACACTCTGGGCGAGAGAGATGAGTAGGCGGCAACTCTTCTACTGTCTTACCTGTTTCTGTCTGACACAAGTCAGAATCTTAGGCTGCAGTCATCCCATTCTTGTTCCTTGAACAATGAGAGTCATTGAACACTCAAAAATTATTTGCTATGTATCAACCAAACCCTAATTTATTCTTTCTAAACATACCGCAACAGAAGCATTTCACACTCCATGTGTGTCAGAAATTGTGACAATGTACCAGGAAAACAAAAATAAAACACCTAGTTATTGCCCCTAAGAGGTTCAGAGAGTAATTAGCGGGGGCCAATCTATAAAGAGAAAATGAAAAAAAACTTGGCTAGGTACCATAGCAAAGGAAGTATAAATGGTGACTCTCTGTAAGATTGTATCATTTTATTTATTTATTTATTTATTTATTTATTTGAGACAGAGTCTTACTGTGTTGCTCCAGGCAAGAGTTCTGTGATGTCAGTCTAGCTCACAGCAACTTCAAACTCCTGGGTGTAAGCAGTCCTGGCTCAGCCTCCAGAGTAGCTGGATTACTGGTCTCTGCCACAATGCCTGGCTAAGTTTTCTATTTTTAGTAAAGACTGGTTCCTGCTTTTGAAGTCAAGTGATCCACCAGCCTCCACCTCCCAGAACACTAGGATTACACTGCACCCAACCTCTGTAAGATCGGAAACATTTCCTGACCATGCTATGAAAGGATTTCCAAGATCTGACCCCAAAATGTGCTCTGGACCTCATTTTCAACTCCTCCCTGTCACACGTCTGCACTCTAGTCCTAAGAATGCCCAACATTTTCCAGGCATTGTTATCTTATATATTCTTTTATATTCTTCTTTCATTACCCATTAGTGCCTGACATGTAATTATATATGTTTTTTTTTTTTTCTTTTTTAGAGGCAAGATCCTGTTATGTTGCCCAGGCTAGTCTTGAATTTCTGAGCACAAACAATCCTCCTGCCTCTGCCTTCCAGGTAGCCGCAGCTGGGACTGCAAGCTCAGGTGGTGTCCCCATGCCCAGCCTTCAGGGATCTTGAAGAAAGTTAACTTACCCATCAGAGCTCATTTCAAGTCTATCCATTTAGTAAAATATTCATACCAAGTTCTCCATGTAAACACACACATGATCACAAAAAACATATGCCTGTATGATAAACACAACATCAGGATTAAATATCCTGTATTCTATGCTTCTAATATATTTTTTTTTTCCATTGCTATTATGGTACTCAACACATCATACAGAAGGTTTTATATGTGGCTCTTCCTTCTCTTGTATATGATGAGTTATCTTCTGTTGAGCACGGTGTCTTATTCATCCACTTCTCTGGTTTTTAAACAAAGAGGTGCTCTAAAAAGGCTGAGTGAGGGCGGCACCTGTGGCTCATTGGGCAGAGCACCGGCCCCATATACCAAGGGTGGCAGGTTCAAACCCGGCCCCGGCCAAACTGCAACAAAAAAATAGCCGGGCATTGTGGCAGGTGCCTGTAGTCCCAGCCACTCGGGAGGCTGAGGCAAGAGAATCGCCTAAGCCCAGGAGTTGGAGGTTGCTTTGAGCTGTGTGATGCCACTGCACTCTACCGAGGTTGATAAAGTGAGACTGTCTCTACAAAAAAATAAAATAATAAAATAAAAAGGCTCAGTGAATGCACAGTTTCGAGAGTACACAATTTGTTGCTAAAATCTTTTGATGAATAAAAAGGAAGAATATCAGATTCACTTAGATTGTCAAAAGTATAATGTTGTATTTACACAGTGCTGTTCACCCCCAAATAACTTATCTTTTAACCATTTCTTTCCAATATTATTTTTATTAAGGTTATAACTGGGGAGAAATTTCTGAGATTTTTGCAAATAAGTACAGGTTTTACAATTCCTCTGAAGTTCTTAAACTAAATAACACTAAAATAAATCCATAAAAATCCATGTAAATTTGCTTATTGAAAACTGTCACAAATGCTCAACATACATAATTATCTAAGGTATTGTCTGTACATCTGTATTTGAGAGCACAGGTGATATTTTAAAGCAACATGTTTTTCAGAAATAAAATTAAAATTTTAAAATCAAGCAATTACAATTATATAAGTATGTATGAAATTTGACAATTAAGTTTGTGAACTTGTCGGAGGAAAGAGTGTTACATACCTCTCTGCTGAAGATCACTATGGTCAGGTTCAAGGCACTCCCCTTGAGAAGCTCTGCACCAACACCAGCACCTAGTCCACCCTTCAAAGCAGTTTGGAACTCGTTCTGGAATGGTCATCAAAGTTGTCATCCTACCAAGGTCTGATAATTGAGTTTGTGAATTTACTCCAGGAAAAGTGCTGCATACCTCATTGCCGAGTATCACTATCGTCACCAGATGGCCAAGGGGAGCACTTTGAAGGTGGCTGTGGTGACACTCAGCAGTGAGGTAAGCAGCACCTTTACTAAGATGAGTTCACAAACTTGTCCGACTTCATATGCCTTTAATGCTATAATTGGCCTTATAAGCCCTACTTTTGCTTCATCCCACACACTTGTGCTTGCTTTTCATTTTAATATAGATAAAATTATTTTTATAAGGTCTTGATAATGATCTTGATTCATATATTTAATCTCCAAATATGTTGGGATTTTCTTGCTCTCTTTCTGAGGTTGATGTCTAGTTCAAATCCACTGTGATTCAAAGACATACATTATACAATTACTGCCCTTCACAGTTGGCAGTAATGATATGAAATTGTCAAGGTGTGTTTTGGCCCAGTGGTCCAGATCACTGGACGCACCCTGTGAGCTTGATGTTAAGTAAATTCTGCTGTTGTTGGTGGGAATTTTCTATTAGCGTCAATCAGATCAAGTTGATGCCGCTGTTCAGTTCAACAGTATCTTATTGACCTCACTCTGCTCAATCTATCAATTAGTGCAAAGGAATATTGAAATATTTAGCTGCAATAATGGATTTGTTTACATTTCATTTTAGTTCTCTCAGTTTACATTTGTTTACATTTCCTTTTAGTTCTATACAGCTTCATGTATTTTGTTACTTTGTGGGTAGGTGTATAAATATTAAGTTTTTTGTCTTCTTAAGATCTTAATTCATTTCTAGGTGTATAATATTGATTTTTTTAGCCTTCATGAGTTTTCTTGTCTTGAATTTCTTTGTTTGAAATTAACACAGCTACTCCACCTTTACTTTATTGTTAGCAAGATAAATCTTTCTCTATTCCTTTGTATTTACTTTTATGTAGGTTTCTCTTAACATATCATTGGATTTATTATTATCCGCTCTGACAAGCTTTGGATTTTAATTGGTGTATTCAGGTCACTCACGTTTGAAGTGATTACTGATATAACTGGATGAATATATACCAGACATTTAACTGATTTCTCTTAGTTGCATTTATTTTTTATTTTATTTCCTCCTTTTTCTGATATCCCTACTTTTAATCAGAGATTTCATATAATTTATTTCATCTCCTCTCTTAATATTTTAATCATACATCTTTTTTTTTTTTTAAGGGTGTTACTTCTGGAGTTTACAATACATATTTTAATTATCAAGTCAACTACCACATGACTCTATGTAGCTTCACACACAGTGTAGATCTCTTAAAACGGAGAGATTCTCATTTTGTCTATCTGGACACATGTCATATTTTCATTTGTTTCATTTAGCACATATAATAACCAACAAATACATTAGTAATGTTATTACTTTTAACAAAATTCTTGATTAGATTAATTAAGGACAAGAAAAATGAAGAATTTTGTTTCCCCTTCATGTATTTATTCTCCAGAAGAACTCCTTATTACGTGGAATAGATTTCCTCACCTAGATCATTTTCCTTCCTTCAAGAACTTCTTGTAACATATTTTTACAGGGTGGGTCTAGTGGCCACAAATTCTCTCAGTTCCTTTAGGTCTGAGAAACTGGTCATTTATCTTTTACTTTTGGAGGATTATTTCACTGGGGTTAGAATGCTAGGTTGATGTTTTGGCAACACTTTTAGTATTTCAATTCATTTTCTTTTTCCTTGCTCGAAGCGTTTCTGATAAGAATTCCAATGTCTTTCTTATCCTTGTTTCTCTAAAGGTAAGGTGTTTTGCCTGAGGCTTTCTACAAGACTTTATCTTTGATTTTCTGCAGTTCGAATACAACATGTCGGGGTGTAGAGGGTTTTATACTGGTGTTACTTAGTATTCTTCAAATTTCTTACACCTACAAAGAATTTTTTAAAATGCTAAGCTATTATCACTTCAAATATTTCTTTTGCTTTTTTTCTGTTTTTCTCCTTTGTGGTATTGTGGAATATTCAGTTCTGATTAAACCTTTGTTTTTTTCTCTTTTTATTTACTGTTTGGAAATTTTTCTTGATGTGTTTTTAAGTTCTCAGATTCTTTTCTAGCAGTGTCTTGTCTACTGATGACCCCATAAAAGACAACATTTCTGTTTTCAGTGTTTTGACTTTTGCGTGTGCTGTTCATTCATTCTTGAAGTTTTATCTCGGCAATTACATTTCTCATGTGTTCTTACGTGTCGTCTGCTTCATCCGGGAGAGCCTATTTAACATATGTATAATCATGGTTTTTAATTCTCTGATAATCCCATCATCTGCGTCACATCTGGGTGTGGTTCTAGTGCCTAGTTTTTCTTTCCTGGTTATGTTCTTTCTTGCCTTTAATCATGACCTTAATTTTTTGTTGGAGGCCAGATGTGACGCATCAGGTCTGGGAGCTGAGGTAAATAAGCTTCCGTGTGAGGTTTGATGTTAATATGGCTAGAGGTTTGGTGATGTTTAATGTTTGTTACAGTTGTACCTGCCAGGAGCTAGAATTCCTTTTAGCGTCCTTGTCTCCCACTTCTACCCCTGGTCTTTGCATTTTCCTAAGAACTCCTTTTCTAATTAGCTGTGACTTGCAATTCCATTAGCTATAACTCTGTGCTATTAAGCTGGAGCCCTGTCAGTGTGATGGTAGGTATGAAGGGAGTGGCGCCGTGCTCTACAAACAAGCTCAGTATTTAATTTCAGACTCTCCCAAGAGGCCTGTGCTCATAAATTTTGACCTTGACAGTTTCTTGGAGTTTCCCTCTTTCTTTAAGCTGTTTAAGGAAGGCTAGAAAGGGCTGGAGTTGGATAACTATCCATCTTCCAGGTTAGATGAGGTTCTGGTAAACACTTTGCGATTAGTGTATTAGCCTCCTATCAAAAAAACTCTGGACCTATTTAAAAATCCCTTTTCCTACCTAATACAAACTAAAGTTTTTTAGTGGCATTGCACTGTGAGCACATGTTGAATTGTTTGAAAGTAAATTCCATAAACGTGTGAGGGAATCACTAAAACTTATCCCCAACAATTTCTCCCTCTCAAGCTGCTCAACATTTCCAGCATTTCGTGAAAATTACCTTTCAAATGTTTCATGCTGTTTGGTGGCTTTTCTATGCCAAGTAAGCTAATGTTGGTCGGGTGGCTGTGATTCTCTGTTTGCCTGTCTTCAGATTTGGGAGTGGCCAGTTGTGTTATGACCACAATTACCTGATGGGTCCAAGAAAAGTCATTTATTTTTTATTTGTTCAGTTTTCTTATTGCCAGGATAGGGGTGATGACTCCCAAGCTCTTCATCTTATCTAAGATAAAACCCTAAGTCCCAAATTGCACAGTTCTTTCCAGTTAATCTGCCATGTTGGTGTGAGAGTTAATGTCCTAACAAAACCATTAATTTCTTTTATAAAGACTTACCATGGTCTCTTTTTCTAAAGACCAGTCCTGCATAACCTGTTTCAAACCTATTTCTTACCACATTTAAGTTCTCACTGATTTTGACTGATTTCCACAAATTTGTGATTTTGAAGGTGTTTTTTTTTCTACGTAGAACGTTCACTTGCCTTTTTTTGTGCTCTTTCTACTTCAAATGGCAAATTCTTTGTAATTTGATAACCAATTTCAAAGACTCCCTGCTCTATCCTTCATGACATTTTAAAAACACAAATAAATGTTTTATAATAAAAGCATTGTTACCATAATGTGCCAGACTTTCTCTTAGACTGGTGTCTGGGCATTCCAAAGCATTCACTATTTTTTATTTTCTCTAGATGTCTAGTGAAAGTTGAAGAGCTATAAAACCTTTTTAAAGGTGGGAGGAAGGGACCCTTACAACCCAGTACTTTTGTTATAATGATAAATAGGAGCATGTTATCTGTCTTTCATGCCTTGATTTCAAGTCATGCTAAAAATCGAGAATGCTAAATTACTATGAATAAACAATTTCAAGTGTGATATAATTTCACAATGGTGCCATATCCAACATTGATTTGTAACTACAACTTTTCCGTGTTTTATCTACTATATAGAAAATACTGAAATTTAAGTATTGGCTTCACATAGGTTAGCTTATCCTGATAAGAAATAGGGCACTCAATAATCATAATTATACCTGACATTTTAAGAACATTTTTATTTGTCAAGCATTGTGCTTAAGTGCATCAAAAGCATTATCTTACCTGGTACAGAGCTTTGGTTTAGAGTTATTCCTATGTAGAGCTCATGAGTGTATAATTTGGCTGGAAATGTTATTTCACAAATATAATGAGAAATTCTATCACAGCCTGTCATCATTTAGTGGGCCAGACTGTCCCGAGCCAGTTGACAGTCATTTAACTTTGCTTTAGTGCCTTAGACAACTCATGACTATAATGATTATTTGATAAAACCAACAATTTAAATGGATTCTGCCGAGGGTGAAACATAGTGGAAGAGTCTTATTTAGCTTAGTGTCTGTTTCCATCTCCAGTTGCAAAGACAAGCCTGGGACACTTTGATCAGCCAGTGTAAGAAAAGATACGGGAGGACGGCCTGAGAGAAGCACAAGTGAACGGAAAGTGGGGGACAGAAGCAGGAGGAAGGGTGTGGAGGCTTTGTTCCAGGCACTACCTCAGTCACTTCGAGTAGATTTTCTGGTGTAAGCCACTTAACACCTTTAAGAGTTAAAATTTGCAAATGAGAACACAGATGACCCTGGAGGTAAAATTATGTCTCCAAGCTCATATAGGTCTTTAGTAAACAATATAGTATTTCAGAATTTAATTTGAGCACTCTGAATTTTTTTCTGCCATATTATGGTATTTTATTAAAATACAATTTTAGGACTGTGAACAGCATTTTTAGAATGGTTGACAAGGCAGGACAGTTTATATACTTGTAGATAGTTTGTGCTAATATCCTGAGGATTCTGAATACCTAATAGAGGGTTAAGTTAAACTTGAAGTTAAAGGGATCCAGTGAACTGAACTGGAAATAGTAGCACAGGTTATCACCTGCTACACATCATACCCACAAGACTAGACTGTTAGGTCACAATTGTTCTGAAGACCTCAGGAATGTTTGCTCTTTTAATTCATGGTTTCAATTGATAAGTCCTCCCAAATGGTTCATTGGTTTGTGTACAACTTTTATATCCATCACCTTGTAAGCATTTTATCATGAATCCATCAGATATTGGGTGTCCATGTGGGTCCTTTTGTTTCTTAATATGCAGTTATAAACTTTCATTAGAATTGTCTGAGCTCTCTGTATTAATGCATAACTTAGTAATTTACTTTTATGGTAATCACACCAATACAACATGGGTACACTAATGTATAACATAAACAGAATATTTGCTTATGTTTATGTAGCTCAAAGGAACCAGATTCTTTTTATTTTATAATATTAGAGAGGTAAAAATGTTTTGGTTACATGAATTGCTTTTGTACAGTTTGAATCAAAGTTACAAGAGTGTCTCTTAACCAGATAGAGTGCACTGTACCTGTTCGGGATATTACAAATTCCCTATTACAGTGTAGCAAACTTTGAGAGGGTAAGAGTGAGCTTTGTTCATTTATGATTAGTGTATTTCTAAAACATACTGTTTTCTTCCAAATTTTTCACTAATTTCTTTTAAAATGGTATCTCTTTAGAAGGAGGTACTATCTCAGACCAACGGATTAAATCTATTTGAAACACTTAATTATAATATCCCTCAAATCTAGGTGGATCTGTGTTGTAACATAATCAGTAAGTAAAACTGTATCTTCTTTTTAAAAAGTTGATAAATTATAAGTGGTACATCTGTGTGGGAATAAATGAAGAGAACTATGTTTTTACTTATAGAAATTTTATCAAATGGTGATGAATGAGGCAGACTTTTCACAGCATAATTTGCATTTAAAAATACACATTTTAAGCAATATATATTAAAGAAAACTATAAATTTTAAGAAATAAAATAAGGAAAACAAAACAAGACAAAAATGTTCATCTTCTAGACATATGGCCTAGAATTTATTTTATTTGGCTCCAGCTGTATCTTTAAATAGTAGTATCAAGATCATAAGGCATTTTTTTATTTCAAATTAATACAAGGGTACAAATATTTAGGCAATGTTATTCTTACTTCCAAGGTAAGGTTTAAGTTGTAGAAGACCCCCTCATCCAGAGGGCAGGCTGAACACCGAGCATTGTGCATATCAGGTGAGATGCGGCTAACTGCCCTCACTCCTCCCACCTGTCGCCCTCATCACCCGCCCCCTTGCTATATTTCTGTTTTATCATTTGTAAGAGTGTGTAATTGTTTATATGTTGGTTTCATATTAGTATTCAGTACCTTGGATACAATTTTTTCCATTCCTGAGACACTTTACATAGGATAATGTTCTCCAAATTCATTCAAGCAAATGTGGAAGCTGCGCAGTCTCCATCTTTTCTTATGACTGAACAGTTCTCCCTGGTATACATACACCACAGCTTGTTAACCCAGTCATGTGTTGATGGGCATTTGGATTGCTTCCATGACTTGGCAATTATTAATTGAACCACAACAAACATTCTGATGCAAATGTCTTTGAAGTAAAATGATCTTTATTCTTCTGGGTAGATGCCTAGTAATGGGATTGTGGGATCAAGTGCAAGGTTGACTTTTCATTCTGTGAGAATTCTCCATACTTCCTTCCAAAAAGGTTAGATTAGTTTGCATTCCCACCAGCAGTGTAGAAGTGTTCCCTTCTCTCCACATCCATGCCAGCATCTGCAGGTTTGGGACTTTATGAGGTGGGTTAATCTTAAAGGAGGTAAATGATATCTCAAAGTGGTTTTGATTTGCGTTTCTCTGATGATAAAAGATGATAAGCTTTTTTTCATGTGTGTGTTGGCCATTCATCTATCATCTTCAGAGAAGTTTCTGTTCAAGTCCCTTGCCCACATAGAAATGGGGTTGTTTGCTCTTCCCTTGTTGATTAACTTGAGTTCTCTGTAGATTCTAGTTATCAGGTCTTTGTCAGATTCATAACATGCAAAAATCTCCTCCCATTCCACAAGTGGTCTATTGGATTTGTTTGTGGTTAGCCACATGTAGACGATTGAAACTGAACTCACATCTCTCACTGTTGACCAAAATTGATCCTTTCTAGATAAAAGATTTAAATTTAAGACACAAAACAATAAAACAATAACAATTCTAGAAAAGAGTGTGAGGAAAATGCTTGAAAATATTAGCCTGGGGAAAGATTTTATGAGGAAGATCCCCTGGCAATTACAGCAATACCAAAAATAAATAGCTGGGATTTGACCAAGGTAAAAAGCATCTGCACAGCTAAGGCTATCACAAGTCATTTTGAAAAGTCATGGAAATGTTCCATGCTTGCAGTTTGAAGGACCTTAGAGGAATTATCTGAAGTTTGGTACTTTTTTGTTCAATGATCCACTTCTAGGTTATTACGCACCTTCTTGGAAAAAGACAAAATACAGTGGCATTTTGGAAATGATCCTTCATTCTGAAACCTCTTTGAATGATAGGTTAGGTAAGGTATAGTTATATCTTTGCAGCAAGAGCCAATTCCTCTTGTCAAGTTTCATGCACATTTTTATTTCTAGATGGATTCTTTCTACTTTTGCTCAAATACCAGATATAGTCTCTAAGTAATGCCTTATAGGAACTCAATGCATATTAAAAACCTGAAGTATAGGGCAGTGCCTGTGGCTCAGTGAGTAGGGCGCCGGCCCCATATGCCGAGGGTGGCGGGTTCAAACCCAGCCCCGGCCAAACTGCAACAAAAAAAAAATAGCCGGGCGTTGTGGCGGGCGCCTGTAGTCCCAGCTGCTTGGGAGGCTGAGGCAAGAGAATCGCGTAAGCCCAAGAGTTAGAGGTTGCTGTGAGCCGTGTGAGCCACGGCACTTTACCCGAGGGCAGTATAGTGAGACTCTGTCTCTACAAAAAAAAAAAAAACCTGAAGTATATTTAAGAAAAGAGTAACAGATTTGATATAGAGGAAAAAAGGTATTGCTACGTAATAAAAATCTAAAACACAAATGATCTTTTTGATATAGATTGAGTATATATTTTTATTTACATTTAATTGGATTGTAAATGTTTTATTATCAAAATTTATAAAAATTTAGTACAGTTACAAGAGGATTCCCTACGTTAAAGTTGCATGTTTAGAAATGTTTGCTTTAAATTCTCATGGAAGTTAAATAACTGTGATCTCTTCATTTTTCTGTCAACTATTCCCTCCACCTTGACATGGAATAAACCCAAGGAGATACCCATGTTTTTATAAAGGGCATTAGCTAATACAAAAGTGAGATATTAAAGTCAGACTTGGGGCCATTTATCAGAACAAAAATAATAGAGTTATGTGGAAACAGAGCTCTTTTAGTTAAATACCCACAACTTGCCTCTAATATTATTAAAGAACAGAAAGAAACATTGTAAAAGGTTAAAAAAAAAAGTAGAAAAGGTATCTAGAACATTTTCAATCAGATACTTTTTTGTACAAATATTTCTATGCATTCATAGAAATTTCTAAAAACCGTATCTTAGAAAGGAATGCTAAGACAATAATTTAGAAGAAACTAAAAAAGGAATTGGAAAGAAGAAGAGTATGATTTTTGAGATACACCAGCTGTATCATCACATGGCAGATGGCAGAGAGCAAAGAGGCAAAGGGAGGCTTGGATTCTCCTTTACAAAAAGCATTAGTCCCACCCAGGAGGGTAAAGTCATCATGGCCTAATTATTTCTCAAAGTCCTACCTCTTGGCACTGTTAAATTTCAGAGGCAATTACATTTCATCGTGAGTTTTTAAGGAGACAAACCTTTAAACTATAGCACCAAAGACAGCAGGATGGCTCATCAGCTAAGTGGCATCAATAGTATATACACCTCTCCCATGATAAGGAAATTCCTTCCACCCCTTCAGGTAGAACCAACAAAGACCAGTTGAAACCTCAGCAGCACCAGATGAACCAAGGAGACTGAAATAACACTGCAAAGTCTCTGAAAATTAAACTCTCATTGTAATCCATGCCCATGAAACTAGGGCTTGACCCTCGCCCTAAGGTTAAATGAATGGACCAACACAAAACAATCCACATGGTAACATTCCATTTACATAAAATATTTAGAATAGACAAATTCATGAGATGTTCCCATCGGCTGGCAGAGTGGGAAATAAAACTTACTGCTTAATAAGTACAGAGTTTCTGTGTGAGGTGATGGAAATTTTTTTGCAATAGTCATGATAGTTGTACAACATTGTGAAATGTAAAATGCCCCAAGTGGTATACTTAAAAATGGTTAAAATGACAAATAAAAACAAAACATATGTAGACAGTTCTTTAAAATAACTTTGTTTGAAATAAGTAACACTATTAAATGCTAGTTGGATGAGTAATTACAAGAAAAAAATCACTCTAAATGTAAACGTAAAAGAATATTTATTTGGTATAATTAACGACACTTTAAGGTCAGAGCTGAATGGTGAATAATGACATCTTGAAACTGTAACAGGGGAGAATTTTTAAAGATAAATGAAAGAAAAGTGGGGGGAAAGGTGTCTCAAGAATAAATTTTCCTTTTGAAAATTAAGATCAGAAAGAGCTATTTTTTGGAAAGGACAAAGTTGGCTAAGTAATGAAGGGGTGGGTCTGAGGGTATGACGTACGTGTCAGTGTGAAGGACGAGAGCTGTGTGTGGCATATTAAATCATCCTGTGGAATCTATAAAACAAAAGCTTTTATGTGGAGTGAATATATTATTAGCCTTGCAGTTATTAAACTAAAAATGTTATGAAAGGTTATTCTAATTAAAAACTCTGCTAGAGGGGAGAAAGAAGTCACTGATGAAACACTTGCTCAAATCAGCAGTTAATTCAGATTAATGAATCTACAGAGTGGCCACTAATAAAACAGAAGGTATAAAATAGTAGAAGATGTCACCCTGCCTCACACCTGATAACCCCCAAACCAACATTCTAGGTGTAAAATCCAACCATTTTATTAGAAATTAAATTAATAAAGAAATTAAAATACAAAAGAATTTTTTAAAAAAATTAAGTTTAGGATACTAATGTGTTAAAAACCATTAATTTTATTGTAGTAAGTGAAATATTTCTGGTTTCACAGGCATAATCAATAGTATAGCATACTCTTATTACTGGCTGGAATATTGCTCTCACTTAGATTAGATCTAGAGATGTTTCAATATTTGATTGTAATACAGTCCATAAATTAAACATACGCACAAGATAGAGAGATGTAAATCAGCAAGTCTTCCTCGGTGGGTTACATCAAGTCTCAACATATGGATGCAAAACAGCTCAAACACAGTAAGTATTAAAGAAAAAGCTGTGTGGCCAAGTCGTAATTTCTAAGGGAAACAAAAATCGCACCTATCATCTATGAGTAGAAATTGCCATATCATACCTGTGGTATGTTAAAATTAAAGGTGAGGATAAAAGATCAAATCTAGATGTTGTTACTATTCCTACATTTTCTTCTTTTAAATTATTTTACATATTCCTATGTGACAGGGTTGTGACAGGCTTGAATGAGAAATTGCAGATAAAGGAAAGTGTTCATTCTTTTTCTTTGTTTTTGTTTTTCTTTCTCCCTCTCCCTCTCTCTCTCTCTCTCGGAGACAGTCTCACTCTGTCACCCTGGGTAGAGTACCCTGGTGTCATCATATCATAGCTCTTAACAACCTTAGTCTCTTGGGCTCAAGCAATCCTCCTGCCTCAGCCTCTTGAGTTAACTGGGACTACAGGTGTCCACCACACAGCCTGGATAGTTGTTTTTTTTTTTTTTCGGTAGGGGCCAAGGTCTCCTGCTTGCTCAAGCTGGTCTCAAACTCCTGAGCTCAAGCAATCCACGGCCTTGGTCTCCCAGAGTGTGGGGATTACAGGTGTGAGCCACCACACCTGACTGTGTTCTTTCTTAACTGTTCTACTGGATCTTGCACTGGCAATTAGAGAATCACTTGTTAAGTACTTGCCCTGTGCAAGACCCCCTTCTGGGATCTGGTAGCACATTAGTAAATAAGATGAACAAAAGTATTTGCTCACATAGTTAATATTCTTAATATCTTTCCTTTGCTCTTTGCTTAGTCCCTTGAGTGTTTACGGGATTGGAATAAAGGTCTCCGATTTTCCCCATTACTCCTTTTAAGCATTAGGGACATACTTGCAGCCACGAGCACCTATGGCTCTAACACAAAGTATAGCTCTAAACTATAAAACAGCTTTCTTTTTAAGTGAGATTTATGAACCAAGCAAGCATAAAAGCTGGGGAGGAGCCATAATGGCAATTTTAGGCCAGGCCGTACAAGGCATGCTTTCTACTTTGACGATAATAACAGCAATGATACATAAAACTTACCAAATTTTTACTATGTGGCACTCAGAAAGCCCATTAGGCTCTTTGAGTGTGCAATTTTCATCCCTACTTACAGCTCTCTGCCTCTCGTGACTGTTTTGACTGTTTTCTTTCCTCGATTTTGTAAGGAACAGGGCTACCAGTAGCAGAGCTCAGATTTCAGCCCTGCAGAGCTTGTACTATTCTTGCTCTGGCCTCCTTAACGTATTTTCCCTTAGGTAATTTTCCCTGATTCTGAACCTTGGTGTTAAATACGCAGAGGCAGAGGAAGACTCCTGGCATCTTGAGCAGTTGGCCCTCAAGCCAATGAAATAAGTAAAAAATATGATGGAATCACAAATTATTCTATGGAAGATAGAAGGATCAGTAATAAACAGATTATATGTTTTACAATTAGGTGAAATATGAATGGATATTGAAAATACCATAGTTTATATACATATACAGCTAACTCTACAAATGACATTTAAAATTTAATTACATTTTAAAATTTAGCATTTTATACACATTAGCATTTATATAAAATGGTATGTAAATGTATGCTGTACATGTCTATAAAATAACTGTGTCTGTGTAACTTTTTATACTATGTGTTAATCTTTTCATTCACCTTTCCATAAACTTTATACATAGCACATATCTGTGAACTTCATAAAAAAATATACACACAGCATCCTAAACTCACATTATGTTGGCAGCAAGGCAAAATCAAGGAGAACACAATTGTCATTCTTCTCTCTCTCTCAGAATTATATGTATACACTGTATTCCTCATGGAATTTACATTATGCATATATAATTAATACTCAACCATCCATAGTTAGCAGTTTAGGGGGCTGAGATGTAAAGAGACCAAATCACGTGTTTAAAATCACTTTTATTTATCACCATTATTGAAGACCTCCTGTGGACCACCGTGAAAGGTGTTTTATACATTTCATTCATTCTTTGGTAAATTATTTACATTGTCAGTAACACTGTCAGTCATAGTTATGGACACTTCGTTGTGCCTTAACATAATCTACATAGCATGGTACGTTTCTATCATGTGCAAACTTCTAAAATATTCTCAGGGATACAGGCATTTGCCATCTCAACTTTTTGAGCAGGAAACTGAAATTCACAGGGATAAAAAAATTGTGTAATTCCAGACAGCTAGTGTATGTTGGTTAAGGTTTGAATCGAGGTGCTCTAAACTGCAAACTTCTCTCTTTTTCTCATTGTTCCTTACCAGCATTTACTAATCTCACTGCTCCCAGCTCAAAGCCCTCCTGATCCTTCCCTTCCTATTAACCTGATTAATGTTTATAAAACTTAAGAGATTGTTTAGTTTGCTTTTAAATATTTTTTTAAGTACAAGAAGCTAGGCAAGTGAATAAGAGATTTATAGTTAAAGTGTTTATAATCTTTAGGAGTTTGATTTTTGTCTACCTTTGTCCCAGAAGTTACATGATGAAAGTTATTTTTTTTATTTTTTTTTTTTTGTAGAGACAGAGTCTCACTTTATGGCCCTCAGTAGAGTGCCGTGGCCTCACACAGCTCACAGCAACCTCCAACTCCTGGGCTTAAGCGATTCTCTTGCCTCAGCCTCCCGAGTAGCTGGGACTACAGTTGCCCGCCACAGCGCCCGGCTATTTTTTGGTTGCAGTTTGGCCGGGGCCGGGTTTGAACCCGCCACCCTCGGGTATATGGGGCCGGCGCCTTACAGACTGAGCCACAGGTGCCACCCATGAAAGTTATTTTTAGTGCTCATTTTCAATTGATAATTTGGAGTAGTAATGTAGCCACCGTAGTCACTAAGAGAAGCATCCAGTGTTAAACAAAATAATATTTTTAAAAGAATTCCATTTGATCAATGTAAAGTAAAATTATTGCCATTTCAACTGTCACTACATTTTAGGAAGAAATATTTGCTGTCTCATGATTCTTGTCATGAGACAAGACTATTAAACATTCTTTCCTCTAATATTCATATAATTCAGAAAGCTGCCTTGGCAATGCAGTGGGCTACATTTTCACAGTATTCATGAACATGGAATGGGAGCCCCAGTGTCTGTAATCAAGATGTTTGAGAGTTGTGCCCGAGGTCTTCTCTTTAATCAGCTGTGGTACTTCGCACCCTGAACTCAAATTATCCTGCAGCAGGAGTAATCAAGGAAGAATAAAACCCAGGTTATTCTCCCTGGCCCAGTCTATCTCTCCACAGCCACGGTAAGGCTGCTGCATCAATCACGTCTCCAAACATAAAGGTAATTATTTCTTGATTTCTCTGGAGCAGATGCAATAAGAGCAAGGTTTCTTCTGCTGGGAGTCCCTACTGTGTTGCCAAACAGCAGCCGTTATCATAGAAGACAGAAGCAATTACTTGCAAGATGTTCTTGTCTTTTTAGGTGGGGTTGAGCACTAGTCATTAAAATTCATCTGGCATTTCAGTAACTGCCAGGTTTAATGCTAGATACATTTCTGGAAATTTACTAATTTATTTTCATTTAAACGTCAAACATATGAGAATGCACATACAAATACAAATAAATATTAGCACTGTAAGTTTTGTTATAGTGTGTGATCATCAGGTAAGATGATGAAACATGTTCGATGAACCAGTGTCACAGAGCTGTTTAGCAGCTCAGGAAGATCTCAAGCTTGTGTTCCCACATCCCATACTCTTTCCACATAGTAGTTTGGAAAGCGCGTTTCTAATGCATAACACATACATTGTCATACATATATATATATATATATGGGGGTGTGTGTGTGTGTATATATGTATATATACTATAATAGCTTGCCAATGCCATCTGACATTTTTGTGACAGCACCTGTCATCTTCTCTCTAGTCTAAGAGGATCACTGTTTGTAGATGAGAGGAACACCCTGGATTTTAGCCTATGAAGATATTGAAAGCTACTCACACAAAATATTAAAAGGATACCTGTGTTGTTCTTTCAGAATTGACTTAACGCCCCAACTTCCAAATCCAAATGTTATGAAATATTATGTAAAATCTAGCAATTATCTAAACTGAGCATTCTTTTCCTTCTTGACATCACCTGGAAGAAAACATGCTTTATACACTTGAACTCACCATTGAATTAATGGAAGAGCTATCTTGCCAAAAACTGTCTAGTTTTGCAAACGTTAGGAAGGTGAGTAACACTAAGACATTACCAGTGCAAGTGGATTGCTCACTTCTCTGATGGCAATGAAGGTGCCATCACAGACAGTGACAGATGGAGTTGGCCAGCCCAATGCACAAGGAAACAGTGCAATTCTGCAAAATTTTGGTGATAGTGAGATAGTATACACTCAAGAAGGTGGTAGAAGGCAATGCCCTAGGTGATGGGATGTTTTAAATACCTGAGTAGAATCAGGGACTGTCTTAGTCCACTTAGTGTTGCTATAAAGGAAGACCTAAGGGTGGGTAATTTATAAAGAACAAAACAGCTTATTTGGCTCATGATTCAGACATCTAGAAATGTTCAAGAATCAAGATTGGACATCTGCTAAAGGCCTCAGGCTGCTTCTACAAAGGAATGTTGGAGTGTGCAGAGATCACATGGCCGGAGAGGGAGAGAGAGCAAGACAGAGAAGGGAGGAGCCAGACTCTTCTTAACAACCAACTCTTGAGGAAAGAGAGAGAGAATGAACTCAACTTAGTTCCTCCTTCCCTTCCCAGGCTACTAATATACTCCTGAGGGATTTGCCCTCGTGACCCAAACACCTCCCACTAGGCCTCACCTCCCAATACCAACCAGCACACTGAGGATCAAATTTCAATATAATATTTGGAGGTGACAAATCTCCAAATTATAACAGGGATGCAGTAGTTATAAGGAGAGTAGAAATGAGTAGCTATGCTAAGCTTGATATATACTTTTCTAGAAAGGTAAAATGTGATTGATTATTCTAAAATTAGAAGTTAAGCATGAATCCAAGTGGATGCATTGGTAGCATATAAAGAGGACTTCATTTGCTGCAGTGAGAGACAAATAATGTTGAGGACCAGATCAAGGTGCCCACCATGAATAGCAGAGAGCTACAAAGAAAATTAAACTCTTAACCTAAGAAGGTCAGCTATAATAACACAGGAACTCAGACTAGGAGAGAATTGGACCCTGTGGACTACAATGAGAATATATGAGGTATTGCATCTGAAAATATTCTTTTTTTTTTTTAATTAAATCATAGCTGTGTACATTGATATGATCATGGGGCATCATTCACTAGCTTTAAAGACCATTACCAAGTTTCACATACACCCTTGTAAGATGCACCCCTGGTGTAATCCCACTAATCCCCTTCCCTCTACCCACCTCCCTCCCTCCCTCCCCTCCCTTTCCACCTTTCCCCTATTCTTAGGTTGTAACTGGGTTATAGCTTTCATGTGCAAACCCTAAATTAGTTTCATAGTAGGGCTGAGTACATTGGATACTTTTTCTTCCATTCTTGAGATACTTTACTAAGAAGAATATGTTCCAGCTCCATCCATGTAAACATGAAAGAGGTAAAGTCTCCATCTTTCTTTAAGGCTGCACAATATTCCTTGGTGTACATGTACCACAATTTATTAATCCATTCGTGGATCGATGGGCACTTGGGTTTTTTCCATGACTTAGCAATTATGAATTGAGCTGCAATAAACATTCTGGTACAAATATCTTTGTTATGATGTGCTTTTTGGTCTTCTGGGTATATGCCCAGTAGAGGGATTACAGGATTGAATGGCAGATCTATTTTTAGATCTCTAAGTGTTCTCCATATCTCTTTCCAAAAGGAATGTATTAATTTGCATTCCCACCAGCAGTGCAAAAGTGTTCCCTTTTCTCCACATCCGTGCCAACATCTATGGTCTTGGGATTTTGTGATATAGGCTAGTCTCACTGGAGTTAGATGGTATCTCAAAGTAGTTTTGATTTGCATTTCTCTGATGATTAAAGATGATGAGCATTTTTTCATATGTCTGAAGGCCGTGCACCTGTCTTCTTCAGAGAAGTTTCTCTTCAAATCCCTTGCCCAGCCTGTGATGGGATCCCTTGTTCTATTCTTGCTAATGCGTTTGAGTTCTCTGTGGATTCTGGTTATTAAACCTTTGTCAGAGACATAACCTGCAAATATCTTCTCCCATTCTGAGGGCTGTTTGCTTGCTTTACTTACTGTGTTCTTGGCTGTGCAGAAGCTTTTTAGTTTGATCAAGTCCCAGTAGTGTATTTTTGAAGCTGCTTCAATTGCCTGGGGGATCCTCCTCATAAAATACTCGCCCAGCCCGATTTCTTCAAGGGTTTTCCCTGTACTCTCCTCTAATATTTTTATAGTTTCATGTCTTAAGTTTAAATCTTTGATCCAGTGAGAGTCCATCTCAGTTAATGGTGAAAGGTGTGGGTCCACTTTCAGTCTTCTACAGGTTGCCAGCCAGTTCACCCAGCACCATTTGTTAAATAGGGAATCTTTTCCCCACTGAATGTTTTTAATTGGCTTGTCAAAGATTAAATAACGGTAAGTAGCTGGATTCATCTCTTGGTTCTCTATTCTGTTCCACATCTACTTCTCTGTTTTTGTGCCAATATCATGTTGTTTTGATCACTATTGATTTGTAGTATAGTCTGAGGTCTGGTAGTGTAATTCCTCCTGCTTTGTTTTTATTTCTGAGTAATGTCTTGGCTATTTGAGGTTTTTTCTGATTCCATATAAAACAAAGTATTGTTTTTTCAAGATCTTTAAAGTATGACAGTGGAGCTTTAATAGGGATTGTATTGAAATTATATATTGCTTTGGGTAGTATAGACATTTTAACAATATTGATTCTTCACAGCCATGAGCATGGTATGTTTTTCCATTTGTTAATATTTTCAGCTATTTCTTTTCTTAGAGTTTCATAGTTCTCTTTATAGAGATCTTTCACGTCCTTTGTTAGATAAATTCCCAAATATTTCATCTTCTTTGGCACTACTGTGAATGGGATAGAGTCCTTAACTGCTTTTTCAACTTGACTGTTGTTGGTATATATAAAGGCTACCGATTTATGAATGTTGATTTTGCAACCTGAGACGCTGCTGTATTCCTTGATCACTTCTAGGAGTTTTGTAGTAGAGTCCCTAGTGTTTTCCAGATATACTATCACATCATCTGCGAAGAGCGAAAGTTTGATCTCTTCTGACCCTATATGGATACCCTTGATTGCCTTTTCTTCCCGAATTGCAGTGGCTAAAACTTCTCTTACAATGTTAAAAAGCAATGGAGACAATGGGCAGCCTTGTCTGGTTCCTGGTCTGAGTGGAAATGATTCCAATTTAACTCCATTCAATATGGTATTGGCTGTGGGTTTGCTGTAGATGGCCTCTATCGGTTTAAGAAATGTCCCTTCTATACTGATTTTCTTAAGTGTTCTGATCATGAAGGGATGCTGGATATTATCAAAAGCTTTTTCTGCATTGATTGAGAGAATCATATGATCTTTGTTTTTTAATTTGTTTATGTGCTGGATTACATTTATAGATTTACGAATATTGAACCAGCCTTGAGATCCGGGGTAAAACCGACTTGGTCATGATGTATAATTTGTTTGATGTGTTGCTGGATTCTGTTTGTTAGGATCTTGTTGAATATTTTTGCATCTATATTCATTAGTGATATCAGTCTATAATTTTCTTTTCTTGTTGGGTCTTTTCCTGGTTTGGGGATCAGAGTGATGTTTGCTTCATAGAACGTGTTGGGTAGTCTTCCTTCTTTTTCTACCTTTTGGAACAGGTTGAGTAATATAGGTACTAATTCCTCTTTAAAGGTTTGGTAGAATTCAGACATGAAACCATCTGGTCCCGGGCTTTTCTTTTTAGGGAGGTTTTGTATGGTTGATGCTATTTCCGAACTTGATATGGGCCTGTTTGAACAGCCCCTTCCACTTGATTCTGGCTAAGTCTTGGAAGGTGACATGCTTCCAAGTATTGGTCAATTTCCTTCAGATTTTCATATTTCTGAGAATAAAGTTTCCTATAATATTCATTAAGGATTTTTTTGATTTCTGAGGAGTCTGTTGTTATTTCATCTTGGTTGTTTCTGATTGATGATATTAGAGATTTTACTCTTTTTTTCCTGATTAGGTTGGCCAAAGGTTTATCTATTTTACTGAGCTTTTCGAAAAACCAGCTTTTTGATTTATTGATCTGTTGTATTATTCTTTTGTTTTAAATTTCATTGAATTCTGCTCTAACTTTGGTTATTTCTTTTCTTCTACTGGGTTTGGGGTTGGAATGTTCTTCCTTTTCAAGTTGCTTGAGGTGTCCCATTAAGTTGTTAACTTCCTCTCTTTCCATTCTCTTGAGGAAGGCTTGCAGTGCTATAAATTTCCCTCTTAGAACTGCCTTTGCGGTGTCCCAGAGGTTCTGATAGTTCGTGTTTTCATTGTTGTTTTGTTCCAAAAAATTGGCGATTTCTTTCTTAATCTCATCTCTGACCCAGCTATCATTCAGCATAAGGTTATTTAACTTCCATGTTTTTGTATGAGTATGCAGATTCCTGTTGTTACTCAGTTCAAGTTTTATTCCATGGTGGTCCGAGAAGATGCATGGAATAATTTCTATTCCTTTAAATTTACTGAGGTTAGACTTGTGACCTAAGATGTGATTGATTTTGGAGTAAGTTCCATGGGCTGATGAGAAGTATTCCGTTTTCTTGGGATGAAATGTTCTGTAGATGTCTGCTAAATCCAAATGTTGGATGGTTAGGTTTAAATCTAATATTTCTTTGCTCAGCTTCTTGTTGGAGGATCAATCCAACACTGCCAAAGGAGTGTTGAAATCTCCGACGATTATGGAGCTGGAGGAAATCAAGTTCCTCATGTCTGTTAGAGTTTCTCTTATAAATTGAGGTGCATTCTGGTTGGGTGCATAGATATTAATAATTGAGATCTCATCATATTGAGTATTACCCTTAACAAATATGAAGTGACCATTCTTGTCCTTCCTTACTTTTGTTGGTTTAAAGCCTATTGTATCTGCAAATAAAATTGCAACACCTGCTTTTTTCTGATTACATTTGCCTGAAATATGGACAACCATCCTTTCACCCTGAGTCTGTATTTGTCTTTTAAGTTAAGGTGTGACTCTTGTATGCAACAGATATCTGGCCTGAGTTTTTATATCCAGTCAGCCAGCCTATGCCTCTTTAGAGGACAGTTTAAGCCATTGACATTAATAGAGAATATTGATAAGTCTGGTGAAGTTTTGGGTATCGAGTTTTTCAAAAGTCCAGTGGGCATTTTTAATCCTTTTGCCAGTGTGGAAATTGGAGTTTGATTTGGAAGTTTCTGAGTGAGTTTACTTTTGTGGTATAGGATTAGGTTGGTCATTGTGGAGGATAGGTCTGAGAATATCCTGAAGAGCTGGTTTTGTTATGGCAAATTTCTTCAACATATGAATGTCATTAAAGTATTTAATTTCTCCATCATAAATGAAACTCAGTTTAGCTGGATACAAGATCTGGGTTTGAAAGTTATTTTGCTGTAGGAGATTAAAAGTCAGTGACCACCCTCTTCTGGCTTGAAAAGTTTCAGCAGAGAGATCTGCAGTCATTCTAATATTCTTGCCTTTGAAGGTAATGGTTTTCTTTCTCCTGGCAGCTTTGAGGATTTTCTCCTTCATATTAACTTTAGTGAAGTTAACTATGATATGCCTGGGGGATGTCTTATTGGGGTTGAGTTGTGCTGGAGTTCTGAAGCTGTCCACTATCTGAATTTCAGAATCTCTAGGCATGTCTGGAAAATTCTCTTTCATAATTTCATGCAGAAGGCCCTCTGTGCCCAGCGAGGCCACTTCATCTGTTTCTGGAACCCCTATGATTCGGATATTCGCCTTCTTTGAATTATCCCAGAGCTCTCGGAGAGAATGATCCGTTTTTGCTCTCCATTTCTCTTCCTCTTTGAGAGTTTGGGAGCGTTCTAAGGCTTTATCTTTGAAGTCAGAAATCCTTTCCTCTGCTTGCTCCATTCTGTTGCTCAGGGATTCTACTGTATTTTTCATATCTTTGAGGGCCGCAAATTCTTGCTTCAGTGTGTCTAAGTCTTTGGTGGTTTTGTCTTTAAATTCGTTAAATTCTTGAGACAACTTTTGAATTTCTCCTCGAATTCCTAATTCCACTTTGTTAATCATGTCTGCAATCCAAATTCTGAATTCGATTTCTGACATCTCAGCCAGTTGTTTATGAATGGGATCATCAATTGCATCTGCCATATCTTTCCTTGGGGGGGTTGATCTATTCTGGTTATTCGTGTTACCAGAGTTTTTCCGCTGATTCTGCCCCATGGTTGTTTTACTCCCTCTGATTTTTTTCCCCTGGGGCTTTGTTGAGGGCCCGTACAGTGTTGTGGCCTGAGAAACTGGGGCCGTGTCTGGTGTGGTGGGGCTAAGTGGTTCTGTCTTGTTTTCAGCTTGTTTCTGTTCCACCCTAGTGAAACAGATACTTTGGATTGAAGTCTCAGCTGTGGAGAAATATCAGCAATTAAGTCACCCCACCCCCCCACTGGCAAACAATTGGAAAAGAAAAATCAAACCTTCCTACCACCACGCAGGGCACCACCTGATTTGTCCTCAGGTGATTGGTTCAGTTCAAAAAGGTCCAAATCAGTTGTCTCAGTCTGCACCTATCTCGGGTGAGAGAGTTTAAGAGGTCTCTGTGAACTGGATCACAGGGGACTGGTGACTACTCTGGTGTGGCTTGCTCCAGTGCTGCATGGAGTCAGGAGAAGCCACCCAGCCAATAAATCAGTCTGGGAAGGTTGCTGCCTCCTTCCACCTTGTACCACTTCACATCCAGTCACTGATAGCCCTGCAGTTGGCTGACCCATTTGCCTGTAGTGAATCGGTACTCCAAGAGTTTATACCTGCCTGAATCACAAGGAAGTCTGCCAGGCCGCTGCACTCTGCCTCTCTCCAGCAGGAGGAGGTGAGGCCTGACAACCTTGGGTGCTTGATGAAGGTTGAGGGGTTTTCATTCAGGTCCAGTCTCGCCCCTGATTAATGTTATTGACAGAACAGAACAGAACAACTCTGCGGTTCCCCTGCAGAAGAGAAGCTGAATTGAGCTCCAAATCAGCTTGTCTTTGCTCTTGTATTGTCTATAGGCTGGCGATCCCCTGAGGGCCAGGTGCGTCTTAGGTTTAGTAAAGCGGACCTCTGGGTCAGCCCTGCCCTGGGAGTTTCCCTGGTTTGCAAGTTGGAGTTGCCTCAGGTAAACTCAGAGTCTCTGGTTGCCCAGGGAGACAGGGGGTGTGGCTTCAGAATATTCGGTAGTGAGCTGTATTGCTAGCAAAAAAGGGCTGCTGCTTTATGGCTCAGGCAACGGCTGCTCCGGTGTAGCTCCCCTCCTCTGCTCCTGTACCCCAGAGTCTGCACCGACAGGCTGCAGCCCAGCACTGTCTACACCCCTCGAGCAATCACCCAAGAGTCTGGACCCCTGGGGGACAGGCCTCCAGACCTTGGAGCGACAGCAGAGGGGAGTGTGGGGAGCGCTGGGAGACTTGGGTTGCGGGCACAGAATACACAGAGCTTTACACAGTTTTATGCCTGGCCGTATTGTCACCAAAAGATGGCTGTCACACTGTGCCTCAGGGAACTGCCACTCCGGTGCAGTCCCCTCTCCGCCCACCAACCGGGACTGGCCTCCAGACCCCAGTGTGAGCGAAGGGGAGCGCTGGGAGTTCAGAATTCCAGGTAGAGAATATATACAGTTTATACAATTTTATGCCTGGCAGGAGGACGCCGTGGCACCCTAATAGGGGAGGTAGGTCCAGTTTTTAGAGGGTCTCTCCTGTGGAGTGTAGTGGGAGGACCTTTGAACTCTGACTGGTTGTTTGTGGAGTACTCTGAGCCGTTCTCATGGGGGATGGGACTCCTGTCTGCTTGGTGATGGATTTTGTACCTTTTATTTGTATCCTTGTGGTCGCAGCTCACCTCAGTGGGGGTGACGTGCGTTCTACAACCTTCTCTCTTAGTGCAGCTCAAATGCACCAGGTTACTTGCTGAATTTTTGTCCTTTAACTCTCCTTCTGGACTGGAGCCTCTGTGGAAAGCTGGCTTCAGTCAGCCATCTTGTCTCCTCCCTCTGCATCTGAAAATATTGTAAACCAATATTTCCTTAGATCAGTAGTTCTCAGTCTTCCTAATGCCACAACCCTTTAATACAGTCCCTGATGTTGTAGTGACCCCAACCATAACATTATTTTCGTTGCTACTTCATAACTGTAATTTTGCTACTGTTATGAATCGTAACATAAATATCTGATATTAGATGACCCCGGCAAAAGGGTTGTTCGACCCCCAAAGGGATCACGACCCACAGGTTGAGAATCGCTGCCTTAGATTCTAACACAGATACATTTGGCCACCGATATAGTTAAAATATGCCTGTTAAGGGATCCCTTCTTTACATTAAGATGACAGAGAGACCTCTCCCTTATACTACAAAAGATTCCACCCTCAGGATTGGTCTCCATGTTTCTTTTTGGCCATTAGAAATTATAAGTTAGTAAGCAAACAAGGAGGGTGGGAGGGTACAGAAAGTTAATCTGAGGAGTACTGATCAATTTTGGAGTGTTCTATCAGGGTTCAGATCCCCAGGAGACAATGCAATCATAAAGTGAGGATGTCTTATAAAAGCATCAAAAAACTGATCACCCATACTAAATAAGGGATAAATTCTAGACCTGTGATGGATAACATAAAACAGGATCAAAAGCTTAAACAAGCAGGCAACCTGCAGTGGATATGCCATGTAAGACTGAAATATCCCTCCTCCCAAATTACTGGGAGTGGCAGGGATATGCCAAGCACCAAAGTAATTAAGAATGTGTTGGCAGTATTATCTCCAGCATCATTAATGAGTTCAGTTATAGCTCACCACTGTGGGCTGTCACTAATTGTTGGACTGGCTGTTATAGAACTAGGCTCATTAACAGCAATGATAACAGAACACCAAAACAGTCATGACCAGGAGGTGGGATTTAAATGGCATTTAAATGCCATTTAATTTTTACCCTTTACAAGGGTAGAATTTCTACACTTCGTAGAAATTAAATCTATGAAGTGTAGAATATAAATGTCTTAACGCAATAACTAAGAAAATGCAGCAAAGGCTATGTTAACCAGTTTGATTGAAGTATTTCAAATTGTATATAAAACCAGCACATTGTACCCTATAATTGCATTAATGTACACAGTTATGATTTAATAAAAAAAAAAAATGCCATGAACCAGATAGATACAGTTATCTTAATGAGAATAAAGACCAGAGTGGTGACCAAGGGGACTTGACTTGTTAAGAGTTATGAGATGGAACATGGCTTCTTAAAACATGAAATTGATGAGCAGCTGATAAACATACTGTTCAATCTGTACAACCAAATATATCAAGGATGGATGACAGGAAGGCGTGAACAACTACTCCAGTCACCATCCTTTTCTCAGTTTCTGTACCTGAGGCAATTTTGGATACAGAACCCATTGATTAAAAAAAGATACTGGGTCCTAGAAAGAAAGACCCTATAATACTATAGTATGGAAAAATGCTATTAATAAGTCTTTCTTCAAAGATTTTTATGGAATTTTGTTTAAATAAGTATAAACTGTAGACAAGAGACTCCCCAAACATTTCAGGGACTGTTAAATGCAGGTTTGAAATGATAGTGATAACCGGAAACTTGAATTATCATCATGGGTGTATAAAAGGCAAAAACTAAATGGAGTCCAGTCACAGATCAGCCTACAGGGGTACCCCTTGTCAATAGAAGTCTCCCTTACCAGTAGTTATATCTCAAATTCATTAACGGATGCTTGAAACAGGCACAATTGTCTTTTAGGAAGGAGCCCCTACTGTAGACTCCTCCTAAAATTCATTTATTGGTATTGAGGCTCCTAAAATTCATTAATTAGTATTGAGGCTCAGGTCATTCTAAATGAAGGACATTAAAAAGGATAGGATAGACGTGCTTTTCATCAACTGATTAGATGTAATCCTAGAACTATGGACTTTGTGACTTTTGCTGGAGTCACATAGGAAGAAGAGGTGGATCCTGCCAAAAGAACTCTGTAATACCTTGTTGAACAATCACGACTCACCCAGTACCATGGATAGTTTTTGAGAAAAATTGCTGGTCAACAATGTGTTAAGAGATAAATTATGTGTAGACTACTGGAGGAAACAATGGTGAACACACTTCTTGCCACCAGGAAGGTTACGGAATCTCTCTGTAGTCCCCTCCTCACTTACCTCACTGGGCAACAACCCCTTCCTTCCCTTCCCCTGGGGACGAATGCAAAGCTTCATTGTGTGGATATTTCTAACTGCACTCAACCCCTTGCCCATTCCATTACCTACCATATTCCCACACCTTCCTTTGCCCCACACTCGATGGATTTAAATCTCTGGAACCAGTCTGTGTGTCACCATTACCAAACCTGTCCATTGTGTATGACTGCAATTGCATGTTAAATGATCAGCAAGCGTCTATGTTGATTCCGGTGATCCTTTAAAGGAGAAGCAAGAACCAGACCAGTGGTCTACAAACAGAAGAAATGAAATTATTTAGGACAAAAGGGTAGAAAGAATCCAGACCAACTGAAGAATTAAAAGAAACAGAAAATTCTGTGAAAAATAAAAGATGTCGGTCAGGTTTAAAGTGTACAAAATACATACACAATTTTTGTTGCTGTATTCATCAATTTGCTGGTTACAAAACAAGTTGATGGCTTTTATATGCTAAAAAATATTTAGTGTAAATCAAAAATGGTGAACTCTCTCAGAGTTTTCTTGTTGTAAGTGTTCAGACAGGATCTTTTAGTGCACCGTTCTCAATAAATGGTGGATATTACATTCTTTTCTTGCTGTGTCATTGTTCCCTGAAGTGTGGTCTCAGTCATAGCTTTGTTCTCCATCAGTTCTGTCCATAGGCAGAGCCCCAGTGCCCTGGCCTTTGGTCTGTGCCTTTGTAAATTACTCTGGCTCTGGCTCTGGCTAACTCCATGATGGCAAGGTGGCTCCAGTTGGCAGCTCAGTACATTTAATGGTTGTAAGAGTTCTGATCTCACAGAATAAAATCAGATAGACTTGAGAGTTTTCTAATCCTTCTTCAGCCACTTATTGTCTGAGTTATCATTATTATATTTCATTTTTTAAGAGACAGAATCTTGCTCTGTTGTCCTGGCTGGAGTGCAGTAGCCTGAACAGAGCTCACTGCAATCTCCATCTCTTGGGTGTAAAGAATTCTCCCCCTGGGAACTCCCAGTAGGAGCTGAAACTGCAGGCACCCACCACCATGCCTGGCTAATTTATTTTTATTTTTTTATTTTGTAAAGATAGGGTCTTGCTATGTTACCCAAGGCAATCTCCATCTCCTGGCCTGAAGTGATCCTCCCACCTCAGCCTGCCAAAGTGTTCATTAAATCAGTTTTGTTTTGTTTTTTCAAATCTCTGAGCCTTATTGAACCAATAAGTCTGGAAAACAGGTCTGACTTTACTCTCGGGTATAAATTAAATGGCATTTTGTACCAGGAAGTAAATATTTTGTAAGCCATGGTTTGTGAGAGGTCTTTGTCTGTTTGTTTCTGACTATTGTTTCAACTATAGAGACAAACGTACACTAAGTCAGGGGAAACTGAGTGATTGTCCCCAGCAAAAAACAAGGATTAGATTCCTGAGAGCCTTTGATCACAGCATTGTCGTCATCTAATCAATACATAACCTTGTTCTAGGTTGTTTCTATTTAGGAATCCCTAATTACAATATATCGTTGATTAATTAACATTGAGCTCGTAGCCAACAGCATCGTGTGCCTGAGTGAAGCTTATCTCAAGCGTGCAGCACTCACTCCGTAAGGCATGTGTCAGCCTCCTCCGTATAGGGACCCTGCAGCCCTCTGCTTGGGGGCCATTTTAAATAATGAAATTGCCAGTAAAAAGCAGGAAAATGAAGAAAGTGTGCTACTAAGTAAACCACAATACAAACACGTGTTTATAGTTTGAAAGCTAAAAAAAGAAGGCAGATCATCACCTTGTGTGACCTCAGCTGGGAACGTGAATGGTCGTGACTCAGATTTTTCACTGTTTTGAACATTTCTACAAAGAGCTTCAAAGATGTCATGAGTTACAAAGAAGTTTTAGCTAGCAGACTAATTTGCAAATATGAAATTCACAAATAATGAGAATCTATTTTAATTCTACTTTAGGGGCAGGTGTGTCTCCCTTGCAGGTACCAGTAAGCACAGAACGCCTTGTTCTTCTCAATTCAGTTCCCTGTTTGCAATCCAATATCAGATATTTCTCCCACCTTATATTGGGGTTCTGGTCAAGGTTCTCCAGGGAAAGAGAACTAATAGTTATATAAATATACAACCACTGTAAGGTAACCACCCAAGGAGCTATAACAAACTCGTCCATATATGAAGGTGGTCAACACAAGGAACTAGCCCTGCTGGGCCGATACATGTGTGATGCATGTCCAGTCTATGAAAATTAGGTCGACTTATTTCATAGGTAGTCAATGTAGGGAGGCGGTCAACCATGGTCTATGTATATACACAAGGTGGGGGGACAATAAAGTTTAAAAAAGTGCTACATACCTCATTGTTGAATATGACTAGGGTCACCTTCGATGTACCCCTCGTGGAAGCCATGCATTGACACCAGCACCTAGTCCACTCTTCACAGCCCTATAGGTGGGTCTGAGCACTTAATAGGATACCAGCTCTGACGGCCATTGCAGAAAAAGAGTTCCAAAATTGCTTTGACAAGCAGACTAGGCACTGGCGTCAATGCATAACTGCAATTATCTCATCGAATATTTTTAGCCATGGTTGGAGACAGGCAAAAGTGGTAGCAATATTTGATATTAAAGAGCCTGAGATATAGAAAAAAATTGTTTTTTGTTTTGTTTTTTGGCCAGGGCTAGGTTTGAACCCGCCACCTCCAGCATATGGGACCGACGCCCTACTCTTTGAGCCACAGGCGCTGCCCAGAAAAAAATTGGTAATCAGTGCAAAGCCTCTATCCTGGTAAGTACTTCATCCTGATGAAAAGGCAGGATTATGACGATAAAGCCCTTCTTCACTGCCTCGAATGGGCTACTCCTGCTTCTTGCTGGTTTTTCTTATTTGGAGATGGAAATAAATAAATTAGAAATATCTGGAATATAAGGAATAATTAGGTCATGTATTTATGGAGCCTTCAAAGGTCTTCAGCCTTCTAGACAGTAGTAAGAATGGTTTCCTTTTATCCACCTTGTTTGGAAAATCTCAGTCTAGCTGTGGAAATGAAAAAGAGTTGTCAGTTCACAAACATAATTTTGTTCCCGATCTGATGCAGCCTGTTGTGATTTGTGCCTTTGAAAGAGATGACAAATATGGGACACGCCAATTTCAGCTCCATTACCTCTGCCCTCTCACACTTTCCCTGGGAAACTCTAAATTGCTTTGTGAAATCAAGTTGCTTTAACGGCAATGCTTTTATCTTCTTTGAATTTCTTTAAAAAACGATAAAATATGTTTTGTTTCAGTCTTACTGATATGGGCTAGCGTGAGATACCATTCTGCTTTAAATCACAAATGACTACTATTTGAATTTTGAAATAGTTTAGAGAAATATTTCACCCCAGCAAAGCACCATGCAGAAAAATAACAGACTGAAAGACCTACAAGGTAAGCTGTTTATTTCATCTCGCTGCCATTCAAAAGCAGGGTGACTAAGTGCTGAAAAGAGGTCAAATGGGCAGAAAATAAATAGCAGATCACATTATTGGAGATCAACAGAGCTAGTATGGGAGTCATATGATGTTAAGTGGTTCTCAATCACCTCAGTGTGAGTATTAGTAATGTCCTTGTAAGGGTTGTAAGACTCTTAATGAGATGATTTCAAAGCTGGTCTAGAGACCGGCCCCATCTGTAGCTTCACCCCTCGTTTGACCCCCACACAAATTCTATACCACCCGTAGAGTATTGTCTGAATCATTAAAAATTTCCTGTGCTTTGTGCTTCTGTGAATTTTCATGTCCTGTCTCCGCTGTCTCTGAAGTTCTCACCAACCTGACGTGTCACCTTATTTATCTTTATGACATTCTTTGGCCTTCAGCCCAAATGCCCCACTGGAGAGGGCCTCCCTGATTGGCCTGGAGAAGCGGAACTTACCTTTTGAGAGCTCACAAAGGCTTCTACCTTCCTCTTTTTAGTTTGGAGTCTAGCTGTTCATTTTTTCTGTCCCTGTCATCCTCTAAGCAGAGCTCCCCTGAGGGAAAGGCAGCAGACCGCGAGACTGGGAAGACGCGTGCTGTTTGTGCAGTGGCCCATAGTGTGAGGAGTGTCAGGGGAGCGTTTCCTTGTCTAATGCTGGAATGAGACAGATAGAAGTTTAAAGACTGTGGTGGTTGTAAAATGCTCTCCATCAAGAAGGAACAGGGACCTCTCTGCAGGACCAGAGGCAGACAAGGTCCATGGCTGGGTGCTGTAGGAGGAGAGCTGTGGAAGGGGTGAGGCAGACGGACAGGACGCAAAGTAGAGAGAAATGTGGGTATTGACTCCGTGTGTGACAAGGTGTGTGGTGTGTGGTGTGCAGTATGTGTATTTACTGCAGTGTGCACAATGTGGGCATGTGTATAGTGTGTGTGTGTGTGTGTGTGTGTGTGTGTGTGTGTGTATTGTGGTAGGTGTGGTGTGGGCATATGTCTGGGGCGTGTGTGCACAGTGTGAGCCTGCATGGTGTGGTGTGTGGTATGCGTGATGCCTGATGTATGGTGTGTGCCTGTGTGTGGTGTTGGGGTTTGGTATGTGTAACAGTGTGTGAGTAATCTGTGTCAATAGAGGATCATGTGTGCGGTATATGTGTAGGTTTGTGTGTGTGAGAAAGAGAGACAGGGGAAGAAACTTCTCCTTAACACTGTCATGAACGTTCAGTAAAATCACAAAAATAATAATATTCTTGGTGTAATTCTCATTCTTACAAAGGTTAGTGAAGAAGATGAGTTTTGTGTAAGCACTGGCGTAGCAAGGTATAAAGCCAGACCACACGGGCCAGAGAGAGATGATGTGTGAAATACTATTGATCTTCATGCCTGAGACAGGTTCTGGAATGTAATAGTGCTTAATGACTCATGAATCTTGAAAAAATAAATGAATGATGAAAACATTGCAAATTATTTTATGAATGAAAATTCTTTTGTTAAACATTTGTTTTTAGATGTTTCTAGAAAGGGGTTATAAAGCACATAGTTTGAAGATTATAAACTTGGCAAGTTATGCTCCTTTGAAAACTAAGTAATTTCTGCTGACATAAAATTAATGTCTTTCCACAGTTTAGGCACAACTGAATTATTTTTCCTGAGCTTGATTATGATTATTATTAGGATATGTTTTTCCAAAGGTTTAATGTACTTATTTTCTCTAGGTTTTGTATAGTAATGAGCATCCCTGGGCAGTTCTGTAGGTAAAGACCCACAAAAGGAAACCACCACATGTTTGGAGGGTGTTTAACCCATAAACTTTGGCCTTATCTATCTTTTGTCCATCCATTCATTTATTCGTTCATTTGACAGCTCCTTACCGAGAGATTTCTGTGTGCCAAGAATTATTTTAGAGGTTAAGGGACAAAGCCAGCAAAACTCCCTGCCTTTATGAATTCACATGCAGGTGGTTGCAAGTGGAAAAAAAATCAATGCAAGGAAGTGTTGACGCAAATTGGAAAATTCAAAAATGAAGAGGGTGGTGACCTGAAGAACCAAAACCTTAGAATACACTTGGGCTGAGGAAATTTCCAGAAGTTTAGTCATGATTCTCACTGTTTCCCTTTTCTTTTCATCCTCTAAAGGTCTTATTTATTTTTTGCCACACTTTATCTCTAAAAGTTGGATTTTTGTGTGACCTATAGACAACCACTAACATTATCTAGTCACATTAAAAAATAATATTAATAATCTCCCTTTTGCTTAGAATTCCAAAAGAAAGTTTTCAGATTACACTAGGTCAGTCAACTTTGACTCATGGTTTTGGAACTGTGAGCAGAGCTGGGAGAATAATTAAATTCCACTAAATGGCTGTCACAAATCTTATGAACAAATGAAGATAGAAAACTACAGAAAACTCAAATCTCTCCCTGACACCCAGGACATAGGGATTCATTTCTATTCTGGTTCTCTCTGTACCAAATAACCAGGTAAAAACTGTTTTCCTTGGAATACAAACTCCTATATGTACCCATGTGGATATTTTTATTTAAAATTGAAGGCATTCTAGGTGACTGTTTCTGGTTGGGAACTGAGCTTGTCAAATTTAAAACAAAGAAAGAGATATCAGAATGATGAGTTGGTTTAACTTCTCTGACACAAAAAAATATTTCAGATATCTTTATGGACACAATATCATATCAAAAGAAAAGGTGAAAGGTCTGTGTTTATATGAACTGAGGAATATCGTCTAGCTGTTTTGAGCTTCTCTTTATCTATAAAACGTTCATCGTGCGGTACATTTATTTGACACTTTCTATGTGAAGTTGTCTAGGTGCTGAGAAAAAAATATATTTTTTTCTGCTTCCTTGACAGTGTTTTCATCAGGATCAGGAAAAAAGAAGTAACACAAAATGACTAAAGTAATTTATAAAGCATCTAAAAATGGAACTGATTACTATCTAAGAAGATAATGTTTTTAAAAGACCGTTGCAAATTCTACAGTGTGGCTGTGTTTGCAATGGATTTGTCAGACTTCTTGGAGATTCCTCAGAAGCTTCTGGGGCAGTATCAGCTACCCATCTGGTGGAGTCTAAAGGAAATAGAAGATAGAAGCATTTTCCTGCTGATTATTTTTTTTTTTCCTGGCACGGTGATTTTATCATACATTTCCTGTTCTGCGCTTTCTATCTGCGGAGCTCCCTGGTCGTCACCGCTGTGTCAGTGCCCGCAGGACACCTTCGAGCTTCCCTAGGGGCAGTGAAAGCTGAAAATCAACAACCCAAACTTGGCGAATTGGTTACAGAGGCCCCATATTGCCCATTGTGAATCTGAGATCACTGCCTTTGTACATTTCTCCTTTTTACCCACTGAGTTCTTTCTTCTTATAAATAATAATGCTCTAACTTGGCACTTCTTCTACTCCAAAAGGAACATCTGTACATTCTTAGATAAATGGCACATAGCATACCTTTCCTGGAGGTATTTTTAAATTTAAGTCTATTATTTTTAATCAAGTACAATTAAAGAGCCAGATTAAATATCACGTAGCTTGATCTCCTAGACTGGAAATGCCAGTGCAATTGCTTTAAATGCGGAGGCCAGGGCTGACTGCTTATAGCATGTTGCAAATGGTAATTTGAATGTAAGCAAATTCATAACACAAACTAATGGCATATTCAATCCTCTTCAGCTAACTCCTCTGTTTCTCCTTACACAACTGCCCTATTTCATATTGACTGATCACTGCTTATTCTGTTAGATTGAAGACAAAGGCTGTACCTTGTTTGAATCCTCCAGTGACTCCTGGCCTTTGTACTTCTGTCTTCATCTTGTAATGTTTAGCACTTCGCACTGTTCTTGGGGCATAGCAGGCAATTTATAAATGTTAGTTAAATGAATGAATTGAGCTTCAAATCATTATTCTGCGATAAGCAGAATATGCCCTTCCCAGTATGTCCACATCCTAATCCCTACAACCTGGGAATACGTTAGGTTGCACGGCAAGGGGGAGCGTTAATTTTGGAGATGGAAATAAGGTTTTTTCAACAGTTGACCTTGAGGTGGGGAGATTATCTTCGCTTATTACATAACCCTTGTAATCTCCAGGGTTTTATAAGGGAAAGAAGGGAAGCAAGAGAGTTGGTGTTAGAATGACACGGGGTAAGAAAAACTCCAAGGCTGTTACACCCTTGGAAAGTAGAAGTGAGGACTGGAGCCAGGGATTGTGGGCAGCCTCTGAAAGCTGAGAAAGGCAAGGAAACAATTTGTTTCCGTCATTCTAAAGAAGAAATGCTGCACTTGTAACATCTTGATTTTAGCCCAGTGAAACCCATTTCAGATTTCCGATTTCAGAGCTGTTAAGATAATACATATATGAATTTAGAAATTTTTAATTATGATGGCTAAATAATAGTTGTATCTATTTATAGGGTGCAAGTGATGTTTTGGCCTAGGCAAATATATACAATAATAAAATCTGTTAGATCCATCACATCAAGCATTTGTTGGGAATATCCTGAGTCTACTCTTTTACTTATTATAAGGTCTGCCATATGTTACTGTTGACGTTAGTCTCTTGTTTTGCTATCAAATATTGCCCACTCATTCTGTTTAACTATATCTTTGCACCCATTATCCATCCCTACTTTATCCCCTCTTCTCTGCTGTGTTGTTTTAAGCTCTAATTTGCAGTAATTTGCTACAACAGCAATAGGAAACTAATACAGATACTATAATAACAGCCTCTTGTTTGTTTCCTCCATGTTATATGAATGTTTAGGTCTCCTATAACTCTAAGTGGTGATGTCCTGGGCAGGGACTTTCAATATCAGACGACGTATAATGAATGAAAATACATTGTGTTTAAAAATGAGATGACTGTGAATCCTAGCCCAACATAGGACATGGTTAAGTCACTCAAGTGTACTGAATGTTTTGTCTGTTTAATGGAGACAATAATATACACTTCATAGGAGCATTGTGAAGATTAAAAGTAATATATGTAAATCACCTATTATGATACACACTCAGAGTAAAATAAATACCCTGTTGCAGAGGTAAATTTTCCGCATAATGAATGAAAAATTTAATAAGGTTTAAGCACTAAATGTGTATTGGGAGTTCTGATGAGACTTCTGGACGATGTTAGACCTGACTTTGCCCCTTCAAGAAGGGAAAGGCTTTGCACCTGGGAATATATTGGAAGGGAGGACTCAGCAGCCAAAGTTGAATTCGGTATAGGACAATAAGTAAGCAGCAGCCTCCCAGGGCTGCAGGGTGCACCCCCCCGCCCTCCGGTGGCTATAAGTATGACACAGGGCTGAGCATCTTTGGATCCTATCTTGGTTCCAAAAGTTACAGTACGTGGCAGTTTAGTATCTATTTAAGTTCTTTGTGGCTCTAATTACTGAAATGTAAAGAAATATTCTGGAAATTCAATGTGTAAATACATATAAATCATATGGAACAGAGCATTTATAAAAGCTCAATGAAAAATAAGCTACCGTTAATGCTATTTACAGCATGTGTACAGAAAAATGAGTGTGGGAAGGTCGTGTTCCTGATGCTCTCAGCTCAGCCAGCTGGAACAGAGGTCTCCTTACACCCACAAAAACTTTCTCCAGGTGGAAAAATTTCACCCACCCTTACAAGAATAGGCAAGAAAGTTCAACTGAGGTTTAAGTTCAGTTAGGATAGAAATTATACACCTTTTATGCTGTTGTTGTAATTCATTATTTATTCCAGCACCTAGCACAATATAGAGGCATTCTGCAAATATCTCCTGGTTGAAAGCACCTGTATAAAGTTCAGAATATAGAAAAATGTAGTTTCCTAGTCCTATTTTTGCCTAAACTAATGTGTAAACAGTCTGAATGAAACACTTCAGTACCATCACAGTAAGCCAGACAAGCCGCAGTTTAAATCACCCAGGGGTAGGGTCTACACTTCACTGCTTGCTGATGTGACATTGTGCGAGTTCTTCGAGCTCACTTGGTCTCAGGTTCTACCTTTAATGAGTGAGAATTTGTGAGTTCTGTTCTAATCTATTTTGTTCTATTATTTTGCTGCATTACATAAAGTGATATGAATAACATATAACTGAAATCATGTAAACTTCAGTTCAGATTTTGTCTTACCATCTTATAGACCAGGGGTCCTCAAACTTTTTGAACAGGGGGCCAGTTCACTGTCCCTCAGACTGTTGGAGGGCCAGACTATAGTATAAAAAACAAAACAAAACTATGAACAAATTCCTATGCACATTGAACATATCTTATTTTGAAGTAAAAAAACAAAATGGGAACAAAGACAATATTTAAAATGAAGAACAAGTAAAGTTAAATCAACAAACTTACCAGTATTTCAATGGGAACTATGGGCCTGCTTTTGGCTAATGAGATGGTCAATGTCCGGTTCCATATTTGTCACTGCTAGTCATAACAAGTGATGCAGGTGTGCATCAGTTAGTCTAGATCTGGTTGGAGATTTCAGATGTTTCATTCTGGAAAAAGTCTGTTCACAGACATAAGTGCTACGAAAGTTGGTTGCCATTTTGAGTGCATGGTTCCTGAGATCAGGATATGTCTCAGAGAGGAGAGATGCATAGAAATTAGGAAGGCTGCTTGACCTGAATGTGTCTTTCAGAGAGTCACAATTCTGCAGTTCAGCCAGTTCTATTTGGTAAATCATATCCACATTTTCAATGTCAATAGAAAATGGGTTATGGAAAAGCTGTATGTCCTGTTCATGGAGATGAAGCTCTTTAAATCTAAATTGGAACTCCTTTTGCAACTTTTCCAGTGAATCCACATGTTTTATTTGGGAATGCAACCAATGGATTTTCCGCTAACAGATTTTGAGTTGTGGGGAGATGGCAGAAATGTTCCTCCTTCACTTGTTTGAGGAGGAAGCCTGATTTTACTTCAAATGCTTTCACATGTGATTGCATATCACAGATGAGCTTCCCCTTTCCTTGAAGTTGCTCATTGAAACTGTTGAGTAGCTCTGTTACATCTTTCAGAAAGGCAAGGTGCCATTTCCATTCTGCATCATTGAGCTCTGGTACTTCTCTGTTTTTTGAAAGCAGAAAAACTGTAATCTGTGGAAGTAAGTCAGAAATGTTTCAAAACTGTCCCTCGACTCAGCCAACGGACTTCTGTGTGATATGGAACATCTTCACAGGCAACATTTAGCTCAGACAGAAATTGCTGAAATTGTATGTGGTTTAGTGCATTACCTCTAATGAAGTTAACACAAGCTACCACAGTTTCCATAACAGAGTCCCACTTCAGTGATTTACTACACAGCGCTTGTTGGTGGATGAGGCAGTGTATGGCTATTGGATGAGAATGGTTATGTTTGTCCATCTCTTGGTTAATTCAAGAAATTACTCCTTTCTTAGACCCCACCATGCTAGAAGCACCATCAGTTGTCACACTGGCTAGTTTTTCCCAGTCCAGCTCCAAACTATTCATAGTTTGGCAAACCTTTTCATAAATATCTTCTCCTATAGTTGTTCCTTTGATGCTTTGCAGTGCAGCAAGCTCTTCTGTGACTTCGAAATAGTCATTCGTCCCATGAATAAAAATTAGAAGTTGTGCAGAATCACAAACATCATTACTTTCATTGAGTGCCAAGGAAAAATAGGAAAGTTTTTTTGTGGAGTTTTGCAAATGCTGATGCAAATTGTCTCCCATTTCTTCAATCCTTTGTGTAATTGAGGGTCCTGAAAGACTCACTGTACTAAATAAATCAGCCTTCTCTGGACACATCTCTTTGGCAACAGAAAGAAGGCATTCTTTAACAAATTCTCCCTCCACGAATGGTCTGCCAGTGCACACTATTAGCTTGGCAACTTGAAAACTTGCTTGCAGTGATGAAGTATTTAGCTGGTTCTGCTTCACAAAAATATTTTGCTGAGTTGTCAATGTATATTTCAGTTTTAATATTTTATCTTTTCTCACTTCTCCGACCAATCATATTTATCTTCATATTGAGTTTGATAGTGTCAACGCAAATTGTATTCTTTGAACTCAGACACTATATTCTGGCATATCAAACACACAGCTCTTTCCTTGTATTGCATGAAAAAGTAATCATGAGTCCACTGTTCTTTGAATATCCTATACTCCGAGTCAATTTGTCTCTTGCTTGATATCATTGTTTCCTAGGGATTCCAAATGCTATTAGTAAAATACCAATATATATATATATACAGCACTCCAAAAACAATATGCCAGCAATAACTTTGCCCACACAGAGACATATAGACTGCACTGCCCATCAATGTAGTCTGATCAGTGTCCATCAATGCAGCCTTGCCAGTCCACATCATTTCAGACTTGCAAGTGCCTGTATGGTGGAACTCCGCTTTTACCTCAGGTTCACACTGGTGCAGTGTGGGAACAGGCACGATTACAGAGCCAGTTCCTCCACCACCTTTCCAGTTCACACTACCCTGTGCAAACCGCACTGTGATCTGTGAACTCTCACAGGAATCTGATCACATGGGTGAGAAGACTTCCTTTTTTTGAAGAAAAAAGGCATATGTGCCTTCCCTTTTCCCGCAGTGGAATCTGATCGCATGGGTCTTCTCACCCATCTCTGAGCAGTGCAAGTATGGCCATAGCTGAACTCGCACTGCTCAGAGATCGCAACAGTGTGAACCAGGGCTTACACAGCACACAACATACAACATCATACACAACTGAAGAGCAATCAGAATATAAATGCACTTACTCTCAATTAAATTGGGTTTCCTACTACTCAGCTGTCTGCAGAGCTGGATTAAGTTCCCATGGGGCCCTAGGCAGGTTACCAGTTTGGGGCCCCCATGAGATAACACTGAGCACTGACCATTTGCATTAACACTGACCACTGACCATTTGCGATAACACTGCTGACAATTTGCATTAATACTGAGTGCTAACAATTTGCATTAACGCTGAGTGCTTACAATTATCATTACCTCTGAGCTCTGACCATTTGCATTACCTCTGAGCACTGACAATTTGCATTAGTACTGAGCACTATTTGCGTTATCACTGTGATGCAACTCTCCTAGAAATCACCCCCAACCAACTAACCAACTTAAAAAAAAGGTTCTCCTAACTTTAAAAAAAGGCTCTTCTAACTTCAAAAAAAGGTGCCCCCTATCTGCAAAAAAGGACCTCCTAACTTCAGAAAAAAAAAGGCCCCCCTTAACCACAAAAAAACGAGGCCCTATTAACTGCAAAAAAAAAAGATCTTCTAACTTCAAAAAAAAAAAAAAATCCTAACTTGTTCTTACATCAATCCTTAGGCAGCAGCAGGCTTTGCACAGGCAAACTGGTGACTCCTCCGATTACACCAGAGACTGAGAGGAGGCGTCAAGAGACAGACAGAAGGAGGGGATTCGGAGAGTGGGGGGCGAATTCCACACATGCACACTGCAGGCCGGGATGAGAGGGCTGCTAAGCAGGATGGCAAAAACACCCGGGTGGGGGGGGGGAGACAGAGAAAAGGAGCAGAGTTGGAGAGTTGGCACACATTCCACACATGCGCACTGTGGTCCGACAGATAGGCTGCTAAGCAGGACAGGCAGGGTGGCAAAAACACCGGGTGGGCCATAGTGTGAGGACTGCTGTTATAGACTATGTAACTTACCTAGCATATTTGCTGGGAGCGTAGCTAACCACTGTAACATACAAGCAAAACACATAAAATAGGTACTGGTCTGTGGTCAATATTCAACAAAAACCTTCCTTATGTCTCAGCCCTAGCAATATCCGACTGTTTTTCTCCATAAGTTTACAGTCACAAGGTGTTTTATATATAGCACTGACAAGAAGAGTAAAACGTTTCATTGAATCTGTCCCAGGGCTTATCTCTCCAGCACGATTCTTGTTTAAATGGAATTATCCTGTTTCTCACACAGGCATTTTACAGATAGACGCTCTGTCATTTTAGTATCTCACAGAGCATTATATCAGGGATAAAAAAATCATTTTTCTTGGGGAATAATACTGGGATCAAGGTAAGAAAATATAAATCTTTTTTCCAATGGGCTAAGAATTAAAAAAAAAAAAGAATAATGATTCTGTAAGATTGTAGCATGAGAAAAATGAGGCTGGATATTTAGTTAGTGTTGATTAGAAAGTAGAAAACAATCATTTTGTGCAGCTACTGATTTATGATTCCCTCTGAGTACATACATTGAGGTTATTTGCTCCAGAAGGAAACTGTAGACAAATCCATAATTCATAATATTTAGAAATATGCTTATGATGAAGTAGCTAGTATTAACATGGGAACAGGAGAACAGATATTCCACGGTTTATGCTACAGTTTTCAGGATGTCGATGGTATTATTTTTATTCTCATGAGTCATTTTAATGCTCATTAATAAATCTTTATTTCCATAATAATAGCTGTATAAGAAATCATAACTATAGCAAAAAAGAAGTAGGAAAAGTGGGTTCGAGACATGCACCTTCATACTCTGGCAGTGAAATTCATTGTCCTAATTACATGAACTTCTCTCTGTACAACCACATAATGTGTGTAACATAGTTTAATATGTGAATGCATTGTAGAATGATAAAGTGAAATACATAATAATTTGTAAATTTTTCAGTTGTACTTACTATAGGGTACTCCGTCTCAAACATATGAAAAATATAGGTGCCTGTATTGTGATCTCCAAAGAGCATACTCCTTTCAAACTTTAGGCATGGGCTTAAATGTAAGTGGGTGGTTGAATGCTGAATTGTGTATTTTTTTGCACTTTTCCTGACATCTCCTTCTGAAATTTCTTGCTCTCTGGTATAGTGACTCTCACACCAACATGATATTAGGTTTCCTACATTTCTTGTTCAAACTTAGTTAATGGAGCTTAAAAACATAAAACTATTAGGGAAACTGAAGTTATTAGACAAACAGACATGGATTTGAATACTACCTCTGTGACATAATATGCATATGACCAGGGAGTTGGACACCATTACAAGCAACTTTTTCTTCCCAAATTGCTTATTTAGATTTTTTTTTTTAATCTAAGGGGGGTCTTGTTTTTAGATTTTTGCTCTAACATGTTGTCCACAAAACTTTAAAACTGAATCTCTTCAGTTTTAACAAAATTTGAACAACTATGTGAGGCATTCTTGTATATTTTTATTAAGGATAAGATACAAGCAAGTATCAGTGAAGCATGAGTTCCTCAATCATGACAATTACTGCCTGCCACAATCTTACTTTCAGGTGGAGAAAGGTCACGTCTGGTTGGAAAGATGGACTCATATGAGTGATATAGAGGTGAGAAGCATCACATCAAGGAGTTGTTAATCTTCCTGTGCATTTTCATGGGAAATGAAAATTTGATTGTCACAACGAGCAATTGGGTTGGGTTTTCCTGATTTCTTGTCTATATGTGACAGACACCAATAGTAGACTTTGAACACTTGAAATAAAATAACAGACAGCTTCCTTCTACTCCAAAATTTGGAAAGACTTTCATTTTCAAGTCTCCCTAGAAAAGTGTGTTGTTCAGCCTACATGTGTGTGGTGCGCGCATGTGTGTGTGTGTGTGTACACAACAGTTTTTCGGGCGTTGATGGGAATTGGTTGACACATGGCATCAAAGTTAAGATTCATAACCACATTGGGAAGGTTTTTAGCTCCTATGTAGCTTATCCTAAATTATAGTTAATAGAGGAGATAAATAAAATCAGCACCCGTAGCTTATTCCGAATACGTCTTTTGTGTGTGTAGTGTGTGTATTTGTGTGTATACTTTTAAACCCTAAATAGAACATATTGCTAATCCAACTTTTTTTAGGAGTCCACTTTTAACACCATGTGACCATTTTCCTCTGTCAGTTTGCACCATTGGCCAATATCTCTAACACATGTTTGTAAAGACACAGAGAGCTAACACTGCTCTCTGTCATAGACGAAAGTACAGCTCCTCTCGTATCCACTTTGTCTCTTGTTTAATTTAGAGCCTGTAAGGTTTATCAGGCCCGTTTATAGTTTCCAAGTTAGATACACCTGACTCTTGTATCAGTATCTTTTATAACAGTGGTTCTCAACCTTCCTAATGCTGTAACTCTTTAATACAGTTCCTCATGTTGAGGTGACCCCCAACCATACTACTAGCGATGAAAATAATTTTATGGTTATTATGGTAATTTTATGTAGCAATGGAGTCCTGCTCTTGCTCAGTATGGTCCGAACTCCTGAGCTCAGGCCATCCACCTGCCTTGGCCTCCCAATGTACAAGGATAACAGGTACAAGCCACCATGCTTGGCCTTGAAAAGGCCATTCTTTTCAAAGCAAATATCTTAACTACTTTAAAAAAATTAGTCAACCTTAAATGTAAAGTGCTGTCTTTTGTAGTCTTATATTATCAATGTCATGGAGCTTTTCCCCTGTGCTTCCTCCCAGGTGTTTTGCAGTGTCTTACCCTAAAGTTTTCATCCACTGTGAGTTGATTGTGTATGGGGATGAGATAAAGGTCCAATTTCTTCTTCATCAAGTGAATAGCCAGTTTCCAATACCATTTACTGAAAAGATTATTCTTCCTCCTTTGTGTGTTCTAGGAACCTTTGTCAAAAATCAGCTAATTATAAATATATGGGTTTGCTTCTGGGTTCACTATCTCATTCTATTGATTAATATGTCTATTTTTATTCTAGTACCACGCTATTTTAATTGCTATACCGTGGTAATATATTTTGAAATCAAGTAGCATGATGCCTCCACCTTTGTTCTTTGTTCTTTTGCTCAAGATTACTTTGGCTATTCAATGTCATTGGTAATTTCCTATAAATACTATATTTTTAAAAAATTTCTAAGAATGGCACTGAAATTTTGACAGTGCTTACACTGAATCTGTAGGGTACTTTGGGTAGTATGAATATTTTAACCTTATCAATTCTTCCAACACATAAAGAAGTGATACCTTTTCGTTTTACTTCTTAATATAAGATAGTATATTAATGAAATTCTTAATATTGAAATTTCTCAGCTTAATTTGTTTAGCTGAGGAAAAAAGGTTTGTATAAATATTTAATCTATTCCCCTCTATTGTTACTCTTTTATTAATATACAGGTAGTCTTTGCATTCCATAGTATTTAGAAATCTCAACTATCAGAGGAGTGTGCAAAGTTAGGACCAAGTTCCAGTATGGAATAGGTTTAAATAACGTGGTACTCTAAGAAGCTAGGACTACTTATATTATGTCATCAAATTAATTTCTGTCAATATATTTCTTCCCCTATATCACTGAAAATGATGATGGACCATTTTTCAATTATAAATCTAAATAATGTCTCAGAAAGTCAAAATAAAAATCTACCTGATTTTAAAGTCCAAGAAACAATATAATGAGATACACATCCAACACTACTATAACAATAAACCTGAGATACAGTAAATCTACTGTAATAAGTTGTTCATAAACTCTGTGGAAGAATGAAAAGTACAAAGAGAGCCATAAATGTAGATGTGCAAAACATACCTCTACCCATCTTCTTTCAAAGCCTGGACCCTCCATGACAATAAATGACCCCCTATTTGAAAGCAGGAATTAGTTAACTGAGTTTTATTACTTGCAATTGTTCAGACTACTTCAGTAATTTATCCTCTTGCAATGCTTTTCAATATATCTGCTATTTTTTCTTATCTGTTACACTGTTCCTCAATATAAATACCTCAATGTATGAATCACCTCTGCTATTTTCTTCAAAGCCTGACTTCTCATTGAAGCCAAGTATGTTCACTATCTGCCTCTTGTTCAGCTCTGACTCACTTTTCAACTAACTGCAATATGAAATCCCTGGTCACTACTATTTTCTTAAAGTTACCAGTGACTTATCCTATTCATTTACCTGGAAAACATTTTCACTGCCTTTGAATCTCCTTTCTCCTTTTCTTTTTTTTTTTAATGGCCATAGTTGAATTATTGCACAATTCAACTAGTACACTAGTTTTATAGATCAAGAAATTTAGTTCAAGGACAAACTTGTCATTTATTTGATGCATAATCTGGGGCAAACAAAACCTTATTAAGTAGCAAGGAAGTATTTGTTAGTGGGACATTTATTCTTCATTGTCCAAAAACTTGGAGTTCTGATTTATTTGCTCTTCTTGTCTTACCTCTAAAGACATCCTTATTGATATTCAGCTTTGAGGTTACTTTTCCTTCTTCAGTTGAGTTAAATTGTTAGGAGGAAAAGTACAAGTCATAGACAATTTAGAATGTAAAGTTGTTTCTAAAATGACAAGACAATTAAAATGAGAGGCCATATGTTATGTCACAAGGCAGTTATCATCAATTGCAGGTGTAGGTGAAAGAGGTATGGAGGAGTTAAGTGTGGCAACTGAGATGAACTCCAGTGAGAAATTATTATATTTCTTCTTAATGTTGGAATGCCTAAGGAAGTAGGTGTGTGTATACATACACACATATGTGATGCATGTTACTTTCATAATATATTAAACTAAATCTATTAAGTTATTATTACTCTTAAATTGTCTCTCTTACTACACTACAAATTTACAAAAATTTGTGTAAATCAGAAACTTATAAATAGACACAGGACACTCCCTCTTTCTTAATGTATTTTACAATAACCAAGTTCTACTTTTTCAAATTCCTAAATATTTTATATATTTAGGAATGTTTTATATATTAATAGGACATTATAAAATGTGTCTTACTTTATACAGTCAACACTATCTGTATTATTTTCTATATTAATGCAATCTTTGAAAACACTTTTCTTGTTTATAATTTAATATCTTCTGTTAATCTGCATTTACTAATAATAACTTACTTTATCTTAATTTTAAAAACATGTACTTATATTTGGAATTTATAGTACCCTAATATTAATATTAAGTTGTTTTGACATTATGATGGAGTCTTGCTAAAGACCCAAAGGACTTCTCGATTTTATTAATGTCAAAAGAAAAATTGTAAATGAAACAGAAAATAGAATATTGCTCATGATTTGGGGGGTGAAATTCGAGAGAGGGTTTGGTGACATGTGCATTAGATTACAGCTGAGGAAGTGGCAACTTCATCATAGATTTGTTGCCCATGTGCAGGTTACTAGCTAGAGACATTTATGCCTTTCAGCTATTTACTAGTCACTTCATACTCTCATTTCTCTCTTGTCAATATGTTTTGAAATAAGCCTTATATTAGGTTTGCAATTAGTTGAATATAACATTATCAAGAAATCTGGCCGCAGTTTACGTAGCTGCTACTTACCAACATAATCACATTTTCCTCTCTAGTGTAGCATTTCTTTAAATGAGACAAATAATTTTCTCACTTACAATGTACATTTTGTTTTTAGGTTATGATTTTTTATATAATTTTTCTTGAAGAATAACATAAATATGGAAAATTTTACAAATATAGCAAAATTCAGAACATCATCACAATCTAGAACTTTCCCCCAACCCTAACATAAGCTTTCAAGTTATTTATTGCAAGGATTAAGACATTCTTACCTGAAACCCTAGATTAATTTACTGGAATTATAAATATGCATTACTTTTGCCTCTGGCTTCTTATAAAAATGTTTGTGAGTTTTACACAAATTTTTGTGCACAGTTTTACTTTATTCTCATTGTAATAGAATATAAATATACTGCAATTCTTTCTTTTTGGGGGGGGTTTTTGGCCGGGGCTGGGTTTGAACCCGCCACCTCCAGCATATGGGGCACCCTACTCTGTTGAGCCACAGGCGCCACCCATATACTGCAATTCTTGTATTAATTTTATTGTATATAGTGTTTAAATAATTCCAGAAAATGTCCTTTGTTCAAGGTATGTATTCATTTATGTTTGACATGAGTGTAAATATTGAGATATGGTGTATGAATATGTTTAATAGATACTACAAAAAAGTATTCTAATTTTTTTTTTAATTGAAACTCCTAGGACATTTTCTTTTCTTGTGGTAAAACATATAACAAAAAAATTGATTTTCAACTATTATAAGTACAATTCAGTGACATTAGTTATACTCACAACATTATGCAACCATTACTACTATCATTTCCCCCCAATTTGGATTGTCGGTTTGTTTTACAGTTTTTGGCCGGGGCTGGGTTTGAACCCACCACCTCCAGCATATGGGACCAGCATCCCACCCCTTTGAGCCACAGGCGCCACGCCTTCCAATTTGGATTGTCTAAACAGAAACTCTGTACCTATTACGTATCATCTTCCTATTTCTGCCTTCCCCCGCCCCTGGTGATTTCTTCTAGGTTCTACTCAATGAATCTGCCTAGTCCAGGCATTGTGCATAATGGTATCATGTAATGCTTTCCCTTTGCTGTTGTGCCTGCACCACTTAGCATAATATTTCAAGATTCATTCATGCTGTAGACTGTACAGAACATCAATGGTTTCTACAGCAGCAGAATATTCCATTGTGCATATTCCACATTGTATTTATGCATTCTTTTGTTAATTTATACTGAGTTGTTTCAACCTTTTGGCCCTTAAGAATAATGCTGCAGAGACACTGGTATATAATTATCTTTTTGAGTCCTTGCTTTTAATTATTTTGGATAGATATCTAAAAGTGTGATTACCAAGTTATGTAAAGGGAAATTCTGTACAGTATTTAGCTTTTTAAGAAACTACAAAACTGCTTTTCATAGAAACTGCATAATTTTACATTTTGGTCAGAGATTTATGGGTTCTAGTTCTAACACATTCTATACAGCATTTTTTATTTTCCATTTTTAAACCAACTTTTTTTGTTATTAGAACCATACCAGTAAGTGAAAAGTTGTATCTTATTGTGGTTTTTATTTGCATTTCCTTAATGACTAATGTTGAGCATCTTTGCATGCGCCTATTGGCCATTTGTATATACGCTTGGCAGAAATGCCAATTAAAGTCTATTTTTCATTTTAATTGGTTTACATTTTCTTTTTTTGCTGAATTATAGTTCTTTATATAGGCTGGATATCGATCTATGATGTAAAACTACTTTTCCCATCTTGTAGGTAGTCTTTTCAGTTTCTTGATACCAATTGTTGTGGTATAATTTCAATTTGAAGTACAAAATACCAATTTTTTTCTTTTATTTCTCATATTTTTGTGTCATACTTAAGATTTCCTTGATATTCATGATCTAACAGATTTATCTGAAGGTTTTCTTTTAAGAATTTTGTGGTTTTAGCTTTAAATGTATTTAGGTCCCTAACCCATTTTGTGTTAACTTTTGGCTATGTTTTAACCCTGTTCTTTTGTGTGTGGAAATTCAGTTGTTGCAAAATGCCATTTATTGAAGCCAGTAGTAATTTTGAGTGTTTTAATTACTCCATATTCCCATAAACACTTAGTGTTCTGTGTTCTTCATAAAATTTTTTGTGATATCAGCATCTCACTTCTATTTCTTTCCTAAACATTTTAAATAGTTCACTGGGGACAATGTATGTGCCTCAAATTTGCATTGTATTTAGGGTTTTAATGATTTTATTATTTTGCATAGATATGGGGCTATTTAGGTTTTCTATTTCTTCTGGAGTTAATTTGGATAAGTTTTTCTTTTTAAAAATATATGTGTGTGTCATGTGAAGGTTTAAATTTCTTAGCCTAAAATTATTCATAAAATTCTTATTATATTGTTAATATTTATGACAGCTGTGGTGATGATCAGTTTTTTATTAGTGAAGAATGTATTTCTTCATTTTTCTTGATTTTACTTTTTAAGAAAATTCAATCATACAAAATAAAAATGAAATAGTAAATCCCTAGATAGCCATAACTGTATTATGACAATTATCCATTCATAATCAATCCTGTTTTATCTATATTCCCACCCCTTTTAATACTACATCTCCAATATCATGTTGAATTAAATTCATGTGTCATGTGATTTCATATTAAACGTCCCTATTATTTCCAATTTTTAAAAACTCTGTTATTAAATCCAACCACAGTGTTATTTTACTTAAAAACAAAAATAATAGTAATTTCGTAATGTCACTAAATAATCCATCCAGTCATTTTTCATTTCTTTCATTGTATTATACTTTCATTACAGTTTCTTTGTTCAAATCATGTCCCAAATAAAGTCTGTGCATTAAAGTTGGTTGATATGAATCCCATCAGGCCCTTAATCTATGTCAGTGTTCCTCACACTTTAATATGCATCACCATTGAGGTCATGGTTTATCTCTCTTTCTTTCTCCCCCACCCACCTTTATTTCTGTCTCCTTTTCTGTACTCCTATTTATACTTATATATCTTTATTAAATAAGATGAAGCTTTCTTCTCGTTGTAACATGTTACAAACCTGGGCTCTCACAAACATCAAGATCATGAGATATTTTAAGCAGGCTGTTTCATATATGCACCATGAAATTGTGAGGGGCCACCATCAGGGAAACTTCAGTGTGAGTCACCGTGTTCCACCCACTCACAATAGTCACAGTCAGCCTGCATTTCTATACTGAGCTCTCCTGTGTCTGCAGTCCACTCCTGCCTCTATCACTATAATACACTCACTCACAATGGTCATAATCATAGTCAGCATTTCTATATTGAGCTCTCCTGTGTCTGCAGTCCACCCCTGCCTCTACCACTATAATATAGTTTATTGGTATGTAATTTATATTGTTGTCCTATTGCCTGGTTTTTTCTTGCTGTACATCACATCTTTTAGTATGTAAGCTCTTAAAGAGCAACGGGTGAGTTGTGTTGTGTGGACAGCCAGAGCCATATATTTGGGATACTTCAGTAAGTAGTCTCGGACAAAGTTTACTTTGCAGGTGTTTTTAGATGTTTGCTTGTTTTTGTTTATATCTTTTTGGCTCAACCATTAGTTGTTTTTACATGATCTCACCTCTTATTTTTATTTTAAACTTTAACCTTCAGTCCCATCAGTTTTTATCATTTTATTAATACTTCTTAAAAGGTTCACAAAACTATTTTTTCTCATTTTCATTGTTATTCTCTGATACAAAACAACTGTACTCTGTTTATAGTTTTTAAATTCAACTTCCAGGAGGTTTGTCAGGTTTTTTTTTTTTTAATTTTAAAAAAAAAAAATAATTCTTTGCTTTTATTATTTTTTTTTTCCTGTCACTGTGGTAATCACTATGATTCTGGTCATACCCCAGGAATCATGCTTCAGTATAAATGCCCCTTTGCAGCTCTCTCCCTTGGAATTCAAGCTTGGCTTACAGAGTAAAGACTTTATTAAGAATAGAATACAGCAAAAATACTACTGTGCCAATCCTAGTCTAATCTTTAATAAAGTATAAAGTTTCTATTTATGAGCTCTCGGGAATCAGAAAGTCTCATGTCAGGATTCTAGATGAGATTGCATGAAGAGGAAATGTGAAGAGGCCACATGGAGAGAGAGAAAGAGCCTTAAGATTAAATGGATGAGAAGAAACCTTCCCAGATGAGGTGCCAGACACAGGAAGCCACCACAGACATCCCAGACCAAGCACGGATAAAACCCATTGCCTGTGTGAGTTCTTGACCCTCAGAACCATGAGAAATAATTAAAAGGTTGCTGTTGTAAGCCACTATATGTCAAAGATAATTTGTTTTATGATAGAAGATTAACAAAATCAGAGATTGGTAGTAGAGAGATGCTTCAGCAGCAAAAATTCAAAATATGAATTTTTAGACTGTAGAATTAGGGTGGCAGTGATGGGTCTAAAGAATGTGCAGAAACTATTAGTAGGTCCTAGGGGAAAAAAGTAGAATGCTAATTATTTACTAGCAGAAAGATTCATGAAACTGCCACCTGTACTTACATGGAAGGTACAAAATGTGCCTATTAAGCCAGTGACTCTGGCGAAGGAAATTTTCAGGCAGAGTGGTGCAACTGCCAAATGGTTTCTTTAATTAGTCCACATTAAAGAACATGAGAAGTGACATGAGGTAAAAAAGGAATCATCCGCTTTCTGGTCTGTATCACCTCAGTCCTTTCTAATGTAAAGGCAACATTTTAGGACTTGTTAGTTTGTTTGTTTGAATGACATGAAAGTAAGCAATAGGGAACCACCAGGGAGAAATTCTTCCCCAGAATTAATGGACAGAGTGTTTCAGGTGTTATGAATTTACTAGCATCATATCTTAATAACGAGAGGAACCTTGGAGACGTTTAGCTTTGGGAAACAGGTTTATACATATTTGATACATTAGAAACTAGTCCAAAGCAGGAAAATAAATCGCTCAGTATCACACAAGCTTGTGAGTGGTAGAGCCGAAAATAAAATACTGTTTTCCTGGCATCCTTCCTGGTGCACAGCATTGAAGTTTTCTTCCCTTCCTAAAGCGAGGCAGGCTAGCAACAGAGACATCTGAAGCCTTCACCGTCAGCTGAATCCAGGCTACTTGCCATAATCATGGGGAGAAATAATCTAATGGGTTGGAATGAAAAGAGGAAAATAGCTCTCAGCAAGTGGCATCAACTTACTCGGCATTTTTCTCTCCCTTTATTGTTACAGACATGTTAATAGCAAATCTGAGGAGTTTCTTTTGTGAATCAGGTTAGGGCTATGATTGTTCAAAAAGCTCATTAGCAATTTATGAAGAACAGCGAAACTCATTTTCTCTTAATGTGAAATCACTTCAGTCTGTCACTAGAGGAAGAATTGTTGAAAAGTGAATTGACCACATACAGATTCATTCTTTCTTTAAGAAGAGGAAATATAAAGTCATCCAAAGGGAAAATATCTCACAGTAATGAGGTATGTGTAACACTCAGCCAGAGTTAAGCCCTGGTTAATAGGGTTTTCTGAATTGGGCTACTTTTAAATTTGCCTACTGTGGGTACCACTCAGGTAGACTTCATAAACCCAGGCTATCAGTCTATTAAAAGGAGCAGGCACTCTTTGACTCGGAGTTTCATTAAAACCACAAAGTGATGTTTTGGGGATAACTAAATCCACACTCTGGAATTAGAACTATCATAGAATTTAATGAACGTATATTCTGCACATGAATCAAATGATGAAGTTGTAAGCAAAACGAGTTTTGATTGCTATTCTTAGGATCCCCATGATAAGAAATAAACACACTATCTATAGTGTGTATAGGGATAGAACTGTGATTGGTGAGATTGTTTTCCTCGTTCTATGTGTGACTTATCTCACATAATACCTAGATTTTAATCCAGAGATTTTCAATCTTTTATTTTTCACACTAGTGCCTATGGCCAGCGTTCAGCATTCAACCATTAGGTCTTTTTTCTTTTTTCCATAGCTTTAACTTTCACTCAACATGGCACATCCCAGGCTATCCTTTTAATCATTAAACCCAGGAGAGGTGGTAATCACTGCAGCTTTCTGATTATTTTAAGCATGACATATCTAAAGTATCTCTGCCACAATCATTGTTAGTCTGATCTTTTATATCTTTGGTTGTTTGATTGTTTTCGTTTTCAAAGAATTTAAGTTTTTTTTAGAGAAGTTTAAGCTTCACAGCAAAACTGAGAGGTTGGAACACAGAATTGCCACATGTCCCTTGCCCTTACATATGCAGAGACTCCTCCAATGTCAATATCCCCCACCAGGATGAGACATTTGTCACAGTTGATAAATCTACACGAACACATGATAATCTCTAAGCTCCGTAGTTTACAGTAGAAACTACAGTAGCTCCGTAGTTTCCCTATCAGTGTTGCGTACTTTATGGGTTAGGAAAAAATATATGATACGTATCTACCATTTTAACAACAGTGCCATACAGAACTGTTTTACTGCCCTGAAAGTCCTCTGTACTCTGTATATTTAACCTCCCATTCCCAGCTCCTGGCACCCACTGTTATTTTTGCTATCTTTATCATTTTGCCTTTCCCAGAATGTTGTATAGTTGGGATCATATATATTATCATCTGCTGCTTAGTAATACATATTTAAGAGTTTGGTATGTCATTTCATGGCTTAATAACTCATTTCTGTTTCGTGCTGAACAATATTCCATTTTTTAGATATATCACAGTTTATTTATCCTTTCATCTATTGCAGAACATCTTGGTTGCTTCCAAATTTGGGCAACTATTAACAAAGAAACTATAAACATTCATGGGAAAGTTTGTGCATAGACGTACATTTTCAACTCCTTTGGGTAAATACCAAAGAGTATGATTACTGGTTCATGTTGTAAAAGCATGTTTAGATTTGTAAGAAATTACTAAACTATCTTACAAAGTGGTTATACCATTTTTCATTCCCTGTCTTGCAAAGTGGCTATGCCATTTTTGTAGGAATGAATGAGAGTTGCTCTTCAGAATTTAATATCGTCAGTGTTCTGGATTTTGGCTATGCCGACCGAGAGCTGTATACTGCTGCCTTATTTTTTACTACACGAGTACACATGTTCTCAGAGGAGAAATGTGCTAGTTGGTATATATAATATACAGTACGGTATAAATCACATTCATTTTTATGCAGCAACAGTTGTATAATTTTAAAACATTAAAATAGATTTATATTAAAATGATCATGAATATTTTATAGAATACGATGAAAAGATGAAAATTTTTCTAGATATGATTACAGACTTAAAATATTCCATTTTAAATAAATCATTAACTCCTTTATCCATTGGGGAAATTTTATTGAAATATATTAGAGTGATAGCAATGATAACAACAAAACATCAACACTTATACACAGGTTAAATTTTTAGAAAGCTGTTAAATTTTGTAACTTTAAATCTAACCTTATGTATTGGTGGATGATCGGCAGACAGATTCAGTATTTTATAGTTTGTGCTTTTGATTATATGCATGGATAATTCACTTAGTTGAATGTTTCTAAATGAAATGTATACATCCATTTGTTAAAATCCAAAAGGGCTCATAATTGGACAAGGCTATTCCTTGGATCCCATGTCTAAGACATCTGTTCCAGTCTGACCATAAATCTAATTTTTAAGTAATTGTCATAAATGAAGCTATCGCATATCTGCATGGGAGCCATCAGCAGCAAGTCATCAAGATTAAAAAAAATAATATGAGAGCAAAGACAGCAAGTTGGAATCTCAGAATCCTCAGAAAAAAGTTTTCATTCCAGGACTAAAGAAAATCTTTTAAAAAATAAGGTGACAAATCATGTTCTGTACTTGGTTCTTTCAACTCTAATTTTAAGCCAGTAAACATACAGGGGACCATGACACTTCCATAACATTTTCAAAAATGTCCAAAGATGAAGGTTAAAATTGCCATTGTATCTATCTACCTTTTTGTAAAACATATCTTCCTAAGAACTTGACTGTGGAACAAAGTTTGTATTAGAAGATCTAGATTCAGATAGTAGCTCCCAAATCCACTAATTGGAGGATGTCTGGAAGTGGTCTCTACTATCAGTTTTCTTATCAGTGAAGTGAGAATTATATAACATCATTTCATAATGCTTTTGCAAAGATTAATGCATGTGTTTAAATATACAAAGTGTGTATCTCAGTATTCGGTCTTTATATTTTCAGAAAATTGAGGTTCACTTTCACCCCAGAATACTCCTACAACTATTTCATTTCATTCTGTCTTAGGATTTTGTCACTCTCTTAAGAATTTTGACATTTCCCTTGATGGGAGGAAATGTCCACCTTGACTCAATTTGTGCACAAAGCAAAATATATAAACAAAACAGGTGTGCTTCCTAATAGTCCAGAATAAAAACAAAACAATTTGAATCATGGATAAGTTGCAGCCCCACAAACTGAATATGCTAAATATTAGTCTAGAAAGACATATTGATCTGGATTTCTTCAGATGTAATTATGTACCTTCACTCAGTTTAAATTTTGCCAATTAAAGGCAAAAAGAAAAGTAGCCTAAAATAGCTGAGAGGTCAAAAGATTGAACTAAATTTCAACAAGCTTGGATGAAAAGATTCAAAAATATCATCCAGGTCATGTCTCTCTCTAGGCCTCTCTTCTCCTCTTGGACTCAATAGTAGACAGATTCTTTCTATATGCAACACACTTGTGTGATCTTCATTGCTCTTGCTTGGAAAGATCCTCTAAAGTTGCCCCATCCTCTGAAGTTGGAGTTCATAATTAGGAGAGCTAGCCCCATCCAGACTGAGCAAGAATATTATTGAAGGATAAACAATGAGATTCCCACTGCAGGTGATTCTGGGAAAGCAATTTTTTAAACTATTTGTAAAGGATATAAGCCTGATTTCTCTCTTCCCTTCACTGGTACCTAAAGTGTGCTCAAGCCTGGAGATAATAAAGAGGCACGATGGTTAATGGCTAATGGTCACGGACAGTCATCTCAAAACAAAGTGCCTTTTTTTGCAAAATTTATTTATGTTTAATTTGCTTAGGCTTACCATAGTTATTTTATCATGAATAGCATTGCTTATATTTTTCTGTTTAATGTCATCTTAATTTACCACCTTTATGCTTGTAAATGCTATTTTCTTCCTCTAGTTATGCATATGTTGCTAAATTTACATTCATATTATGTCCATACTATTTTAAAGTATTCCATCAGATAATGTGGTTGTGTGAGGTTAGTCTACACTGTAAATCAGGAAGATCAGGTGGTTGTCTTTTGTGTCATACCAGGAAAGTTCAAGTTCTATCTTCCCTGGCCCAGCAGAGATTCTTCTAGTAATTACTAATGCCCAAAAGAGTGCTTGGCAAATTTTTGATGATCAATACATGCAACATATGTTGAATCCAAAAAACCCTGACATTTCCATATTAAAAACTATAAACCTTCTTCAATACAAGAGAGAAAGTTTAGTGGCTGTTACTTGTTCACTAGTTTCTGTCTAAAATGAAAACTGTGATTTAAGAACGAAATAGTAATCTTTTCTTGCAATATTTTCATTTTGCTGTGCAAATATTTGACTTTGAACTATAAAAATCACCGATAGCCAAAACAGTTATAAAGGATAAAATAAAGGGGAGAGGAAGGAGAACAGGATTCTTCCCTTTCAACTCACCAAATTCCCTGGGGCCATAGCACAATTCCAGATCTGCTTTGAATTATTTTAAATTGCAAGTGTTGTATAATCAGTATACCTGGTTTTTTTTTTCTTTTAAATAAATCCTCACATTTTTTTTTTTGGAAAATTTGGGCTAATTTTCAATATAAAAGTAATGAAATGCCACTAAAAAGAAAATAATTACAAAAATCTTTCTACCCAGAAATGGAATAAAATAGAAACATTATCATTCTTTGGTGAATGATGTTCTAAATATTCCCTAATAGACACAGACATATGGATGGGCATATTAATAAAGAAAATAATAGACCAACTGATACAAATGTTTTTACCCAAATAGGATTCTAGTGTACACTGCATTATTTTTTACTTTTAAAATATTTAATTTAGTGGAATAAAATGAACTCTAAGTAAAAGCATAGGATAAGGAAATGACTTAAATATTTTGTCAAAAGAGATTTTAGTTCTAAAACAGATTTCTAAGTTAAAAACAGCAAATCAATAGCAGCAACAAAAGGAGCTGAGGATAAAATTAAGGCTGGAGACCAGGATCATTTTTTTTCTACAATTCAACTTTAAACAGTGACTCTTCATATCCACATTTAATAGAAAAGGACATGATATTTTTACTTATCTTTTCCATATGGATTGATATTTTGGGTTACATTATTAAGCATACGTTGCCAATGTTTTTAAAAGTCATTCCCATTATAACTATCACTTAAGCAGATGTTGTTTCATTTTAATTTTATGTCCGTATTTAAATGAAGTTAATTTCAGCACCATTCATGTTAGTCAATTTTTACATTCTTGGGACTCTTCTTTTAATTTCTGTCTGGCTGGACATGTTTTAGCCATTCAGTAAGAGTCTGCAGGAATGCTCAGGAGTATTTTTTCCATTGTACTTGCACGAACCCACGACTGGCTTCAGATTCCAGGGTCATGCTTCTTCCTGTCAGAATGGGACAGTCATTGGCTCATTGCCTTCTGGCACCCAGCGTTGTCGTGGAGAGTCCTCACCCCAAAGCCACCACTTTGATCCATTTTGGCTGTTTCTTCCAAGAATATACTAGACTTCTAACTCTAATCACTGAATATTTTTAGCAGTGGTGTTTCTTAATTTTCAAAAGCTCTAGTGTATTTTATTTTCTGTACTTTTTACTTGTTATGGCTCTCCCTACCTTTGAGTGGATGTTCCCTCTCTAAACTAACTGCACATCATTTCCCTTTAAGTTTTCTTCTGCACGTTTACATCTTTTACTATGGATTTGCTTTTAATTATTATTTGTTTGATTTGGACTCTGCTTTTTGTTCAGGATGAATGTAAAGTTCATGTGCAATTTAAACAGTTAAACATAGTAAATTGCACCCAGACTTTATGTCCACCCTGTATTTGAGGTTATTGCCAAATCTTGGGCATCTATTCATTTTTAAGAGAGCAGAAGTACAGGACTCATTGGAGGTGGTATGAGTGTAAGGTCATATGGCAGCTGCTGCATTTCTCAATATTTGTCTAAACAGAAAGTTTTGAGGGTGGTTTATAATGAATGTCAGTACACAGAGACATTACCCTTCTGCTTTGCTTAATACTGTGTTTCGTGAATTGCCCCAAACCTAGCCCTTACCTTGGTAAATTTCTCAAGACAGTAAATATCTAGTCTTATGCCTTCTTCTAAAAAAAAATAAATAAAAATAAACACTGCAGCTACTCTGGAGGCTGAGGCCAGAGGATCGCCTAAGCCCAGGAATTGGAGGTTGCTGTGAGCTGTGTGATGCCATGGCACTCTACCAAGGGTGATAAAGTGAGACTCTGTCTCTACAAAAAAATAATAAAAATAAAAATAAATAAAAACTGCATGATTCCTTGGGCTGTAGATGACACATGGAAGGTCTTCTGTGCTTTTGTGCAGATTTTACACCAGCCACAGTGGTTCTGGAAACTCCTTCCTAAACATCATTGGTTCTGCAGAGCTGAAGGGCTTGTTTCTTACTAGTATCTGCAGGAATTTCAGGCTTTTCCCTTCATAAATTGGACAGTGAGGATTTAGCTTTTTTTATATTGTATTTCCTTCTTGTTCTGTGTGTGTTTGAAGGGAGAGAGAAGTTCAAAGTTCTTTGCCATCTTAAAGTCAAGAATGTCTTTTTTTTAGAAACATCAAATTAAATATACATTGCTTTTCTCCATCTCTGTCTCTCCATTTTGTGATTTGTAGTAGGCAATATTCTATGGTGACCTCTGAAATTTTCACTCTCCCATGCATATGCCGGATGTAATTCCCAATCCTCCAGGGTAAGCAGGCCTGCGAGCATGATGGGTAGTCATTCTCATTATTATATTAAGCTACATGGGCTTCTTCCTCACTCATTGGAGAGAGGTGCTCCTGCTTGTTTTGAATGAGCAAGCAGCCGTGTGTTGAGAGAGCTGCCTTTGGAAGCTGAAAGCACCCTTGGCCAACAGTTGGCAAAATCACAGGGACTTCAATCTTCCAAAAACTGCAAAAAACTGAATTCTGCCAACAAATGGATAAGAAACACGGCCAGTGTATACCTGGTGGCAGCCTGGTAAGGTCCTGAGCCCAGGACCCATTTAACCAAGGCCCAGGTGTTGTTGCTCTAGGAACTAGATGCTCAGAGACGCAAAGGAAAGCACTGCAGACAAAATGAATATTATGAAAGGGACCCTGAGGCTCACTTGGGCACTCTGTGCCTACCCACATTTATTGGGTGTTTTTTTATGCACAACACTAGTCAAAAAAAAAAAGGCATAGAAATAGGAAAGGGAAAAATAATGGTGAAATCACAGAGACTGCCAAAAAATTCTTTGTTCAGCACACATGCTGCTGGACACATACATAGTTAATCTAAATCGAGAACACTTTGCTCAACACTTTGCTCAAGACTTACCCAGAACGGCGCCTTGCTATCTGTTCTGTTTGATTAGTTCCCTAAAACTAAAGAAAGACAATTTATTAAAAGGCAAATGGAACAAAGTAAAGTTACCCGCAACCTCCACTGGTGCACAGCCCCCAGCTGCAACCGTGCGAAGCCCCCTGGTAACTTTCCTTTCTGTGAACATTTAACTGATACTTCTTACTAGTCCAGGCATGTCCACAAAGAAAGAAGTTTTTCCATTTTAGGGCAATGTTCCACCAGGAGCACATGAGGCCATCTCACTTGCTTTGGTTAGGAGGCCGGTACCCCTCCACCCAGGCTCTTGATTTATGGAGAAATGGTTTTTGTGTTATTTTTTGTTGTTGTTGTGCGATGCTGTTTGAAGCCACTACACTTGCAATTTACTATGCAGCAATAGGAAACTATGATGATAGTTGATAATCCATTTTTTTCCTACCCTAATGTGGTGCTGGACCTTGTATCAGGACATGTTCCAAGGCATATGTTACAAGTTCTGTGGCAGTCTGAGCATCTAACTTAAGATTATTCTATTTCTGTTGTCAGCTTTTCAAATTTTCATTGTATTTCTTCAATTGTCTTATAATTTCTTCTGTTAAATCTCATCTCTCTTTTTTCCTCCTGATTTAAATCAGATTAATAATATCTTTCACTTCTTTACGACCCCAGGGAGAGTTTGTATGAACCATCCTGTGTTTCCCAGCAGCCGTTCATCACTCTGCTTTCCTCACCACCGGCACTGCTGGTGACCCCTCCTCAATACCTTCTCCCTCAGTATTTTAGAATGTATCTGCCAACAATTTCTTTCAGATGTTTGCCTTTCGATAGAATCAACTAATCACCAAAAATAATGTGAGTTGGGAAGTTCCACAGCTTTTTTCTTAATATATGTTAATTGAAGGGGTCCCAGTGCACGCTGTTGCGTGAGTATTAGTGAAATGTAGGCTTTCAACGTTACCATCATCTGAATAGTGCAGACAGCACCCATTAGGTAATTTCTCACCCCTCACTCGACACGCACCCATCTTCTCACCCTTCTGAGTCTCCAGCATCTATTATTCCACACTCTATCTATTCAAACACCTTATTTAGCTCCCACTTGTGAAAATATGAAGTATTTAACTGAGCTACTTTATTTAACATAATAGCCCCAAGATCCACCCACGTTGCTATAAAAGACAAGATTTCATTATTTTTTACAGCTGGATACTATTCCATTGTGTATATTTATCACATTATCCTCATCCAATCATCCATTGACCAACGCTTAGCTTGATTCCATATCTACTATTGTGAACAATGTTCCTATAAGCACACGAGTGTAGGTTATCTTTTGTATATAATGATTTCTCTTTTTTTATTGTTAAATCATAGCTATGTACATTAGTGCAATCAAGGGGTACAATGTGCTGGTTTCATATACAATCTGAAATATTCTCATAAAACTGTTCAATGTAGCCTTCATGGCATTTTCTTAGTTATTGTATGTAGACATTTGTATTCTGCATTTAGTAGGTTTCACCTGTACCCATTCTAAGATGCACCATAAGTGTGGACCCACCCATTACCCTCCCTCCATGCTAACCTCCCCCCTCCCTTCTCCTTCCTTGGCCCTTTCCTCATAGTCTTGTGCTATAGTTGGGTTATAGCCTTCATATGAAAGCTATAATTTAGCTTCATAGTAGGGCTGAGTACATTGGATAATTTTTCTTCCATTCCTGAGATACTTTGCTAAGAAGAATATGTTCCAGCTCCATCCATGTAAACATGAAAGAGGTAAAGTCTCCATCTTTCTTTAAGGCTGTATAACATTCAATGGTATACATGTACCACAATTTACTAGTCCATTCGTGGGTCGATGGGCACTTGGGCTTCTTCCATGACTTAGCAATTATGAATTGGGTGGCAATAAATATTCTGGTACAGATGTCTTTGTTATATTGTGATTTTTGGTCTTCTGGGTATAAACCTAGTAAAGGAATTATAGGACCAAATGGCAGGTCTATTTTTAGGTCTCTAAGTATTCTCCAAACATCCTTTCAGAAGGAGCATCTTAGTATGCATTCCCACCAGCAGTGTAGAAGTGTGCCCTTTCCTCCACATCCACGCCAACATTTCTGGTTTTGGGATTTTGTTATGTGGGCTACTCTTACTGGGGTTAGGTGATATCTCAGAGTAGTTTTGATTTGCATTTCTCTGATGATTAAGGATGATGAGCTTTTTTCATGTGTTTGTAGATTTTGCATCAGTCTTCTTTAGAGAAGTTTCTCTTCAAGTCCCTTGCCCACCCTGAGATGGGATCGTGTGTTCTTTCTTGCTAATATGTTTGAGTACTCTGTGGATTCTGGTTATTAGACCTTTATCGGAGGCATAACCTGCAAATATTTTCTTCCATTCTGAGGGCTGTCTGCTTGCTTTACTTACCATGTTCTTGGCTGTGCAGAAGCTTTTTAGTTTGATCAGGTACCAGTAGTGTATTTTTGATACTGCTTCAATTGCCTGGGGAGTCCTCCTCATAAAATATTCACCAAGGCCGATTCCTTCAGGAGTTTTCCCTGCACTTTCTTCAAGTATTTTTATAGTTTCATGTCTTAAGTTTAAATCTTTAATCTTTAAGATAGTGAGAGTCTATCTCAGTTAATGGTGAAAGGTGTGGGTCCAGTTTCAATCTTCTACAGGTTGCCAGCCAGTTCACCCAGCACCATTTGTTAAATAGGGAATCTTTTCCCCACTGAATGTCTTTAATTGGCTTGTCAAAGGTTAAATAAAGGTAAGTAGCTGGATTCATCTCTTGGTTCTCTATTCTGTTCCAGACGTCTACTTCTCTGTTTTTGTGTCAATACCATGCTGTTTTGATCAGTGTTGATTTATAGTACAGTCTCAGGTCTGTTAGCGTGATTCCTCCTGCTGTGTTTTTATTGCTGAGTAATGTTTTGGTGATTCGAGGTTTTTTCTGATTCCATGTAAAACAAAGTATTATTTTTTCAAGATCTTTAAAATATGACAATGGAGCTTTGCATTAAAATTATATATTGCTTTGGATAGTATAGACATTTTAACAATGTTGATTCTTCCCAGCCTTGAGCATGGTATGTTTTTCCATTTGTTAACATCTTCAGCTATTTATTTTCTTAAAGTTTCATAGTTCTCTTTGTCGAGATCTTTCACATCTTTTGTTAGGTATACTACTGTGAATGGAATAGAGTCCTTGACTGTTTTTTCGGCTTGGTTATTATTGGTATATATAATGGCTACAGATTTATGGGTGTTGATTTTGTAACCTGAGACATTGCTGTATTCCTTGATCACTTCTAAAAGATTTGTAGTAGAATTCCTAGTGTTTTCCAGATATACAATCATATCATCTGCAAAGAGTGAAAGTATAATCTCTTCTGACCCTATGTGGATACCCTTGATCACCTTTTCTTCTCTAATTGCAATGGCTAAAACTTCCATTACAATGTTAAAGAGCAATGGAAACAATGGGCAACCTTGCCTGGTTCCTGATCTAAGTGGAAATGATTTCAATTTAACTCCATTCAATACGATATTGGCTGTGGGTTTGCTGCAGAAGGCCTCTATTAGTTTAAGAAATGTCCCTTCCATACCAATTTTCTTAAGTGTTCTGATAATGAAGGGATGCTGGATATTATCAAAAGCTTTTTATGCATCAATTGAGAGAATCATATGTTCTTTATTTTTTAGTTTGTTTATGTGCTGAATTACATTTATAGATTTACGTATGTTGAACCAGCCTTGAGACCCTGGGATAAATCCCACTCGGTCGTGGTGTATAATTTTTTTGATGTGTTGTTGAATTCTGTTTGTTAGGATCTTATTGAGTATTTTAGCATCAATAATCATTAGTGAGGGTGATGGGAAGATGGCGGACTGAAGCCAGCTTTCCACAGAGGCTCCCATCCGGAAGGAGAGTTAGGGGATGAAAATTTAGCAAGTAACCTGATGGATTTGAGCAACACTAAGCAAGAAAGTTGAAGAATGCACATCAACCCTGCTGAGGAGAGCTGCGACCACAAGGAAGCAAAAAAAAGGTACAAAACCCATCACCAAGCGGACAGGAGTCCCCTCTCCCCCACCTGATTGGCTTAAGGGCCCCACAAACAAAAGGGCAGAAATCAAAGGCCATCCCACTACACTTCACGGGAGAGACCTACTACAAACTGGACCTACCTCCCTTACTAGGATGCCTAGGCATTCTCTTGCCAGGCATAAAACTGTATAAATCTGTAAATATCCTTTGCTGGTAATTCTGAGCTCCCAGCACTTCCCTTCACTCTCCCTGAGGTCTGAAAGCCTGACCCCCAGGAGTTCAGATTCTTGGGTGACTTCTAAAGGGGAGGGGACAGTCCCCGAGCTGCGGCTGGTCAGTGCTGATTCTGGGGCACGGGAGAGAGGTCAGGACAGTCAGCAGAGGGAGACCCTCACCAGGGTGGTGCTTCCCCGAGGCGAGGTGAAGCAGCCCTGCTTGGGCAACAATACAACAAGGCATATAACTGATTCGAACTCACTACCAGCTGCTCTGAGCTCCTGGCGCTCCCCCCCGCCCTCGCTCTGTGGTCCGGAGACCTGAGCACCTGCCGTGTGACCGGGCAGGGAGCACCGTGGAGCTGAGTCTGTTTTTCGCTGCCCGGCAGTTCTGGGCTCCAGCAGCTCCCTCCACCCACCCCCACTCTGAATCCTGAAGGTTTGTGCTGCAATGGTACAACCAGGCGAGAGACTGGGAAGAACTGAATTTGCTTGCTGTCGACCGGGATCCCTACAGCTCGGAGCCACTGCTGGCTCTGGGCTCCGGGCGCTTCCCTGCCCTCACTCTGTGCCCTGGAGACCTGAGCGGCTGCAGTGTGGCCGGGCAGGGAACTGGGGGGAGCCGAGTCTGTTCGCTGCCCGGCGGTTCTGGGCTCCAGCCGCTCCCCCCACCCTGCCCCCACTCTGAAGCCTGAAGGCTTGAACTGCAGTGGTACAACTAGGGGAGAGACTGGAAGGAACTGAATTCGCTCACAATCGACTGGGTTCCCTGTGGTTCGGAGCCCCTCTGGCTCTGAGCTCCCGGCACTCCTGCCCCCCACCCTCACTCAGTGGTCTGGAGACCTGAGTGCATGCCGTGTGGCTGGGCAAGGAACTGGGTGGAGCTGAGTCAGTTCACTGCCCGGAGGTTCTGGGCTCCAGCCTCTCCTCCCACCACGCCCTCACTATGAAGCCTGGAGGCTTGGTCTGTGGCAGTGCAGTGGAGCCAAAGATTGGTAGGAATTGAGTGAGCTTGCTGCTGGCAGCTCTGAGCTCCCAGCACCCAACCCCACCCTCACTCTGGGATCTAGATCCCTGTGCCCCAGAAGTCCACATTCTTGAGGGATTTGTCAGGGTATGGACAGTGCCCAAACTGCGGCTGGTCAGTCCTGACTCTGGGACACAGGAGTGAGGCTGGGGGAGACTCATATCAGAGCGGCAGTTCCCTGAGGCGGCTGAAGCCATACCCCCTGCCTCCCTGGACAACCAGAGGAGGCCACCCCTGAGTATAAGATTTGCCTGAGGTGACTTGCAGACCCTGGAAACATCCAGGGTAGGGCCGACTCAGAGAACTGAGACTTCAACCCAGAGGAAGTGCTTCATTGGGGTCAAACAGAAGCCAGCTGACAATAAGTCAGAACCACTCAGCCCCACCACACCAGACAGGGCCCCAGTCTCTCAGGTTACAACACTGAACGGGCCCTCAACAAAAGCCTAGGGGAAAAATCAAAGGGAATAAAACAACCATGGGGCGGAATCAGCGGAAAATTTCTGGTAACATGAATAACCAGAATAGATCAACCCCCCCAAGGAAAGAAATGGCGGATGTAATTGAAGATCTCATTCATAAACAACTGGCAGACATGTCAGAAATCGAATTCAGAATTTGGATTGCATACAAGATTGATAAAATGGAATTAGGAATCCGAGGAGAAATTCAAAAGTTGTCTCAAGAATTTAACGAATTTAAAGACAAAACCACCAGAGACTTAGACACACTGAAGCAAGAATTTGCAGCCCTCAAAGATATGAAAAATACAGTAGAATCCCTAAGCAACAGAATGGACCAAGTAGAAGAAAGGATTTCTGACATCGAAGATAAAGCCTTCGAACACTCCCAAACTCTCAAAGAGGAAAAGAAATGGAGAGCAAAAACGGATCAATCTCTTAGAGAGCTTGGGATAATTCAAAGAAGGCAAATATACGAATAATAGGAGTTCCGGAAAATGATGAAGTGGCATCGATGGGCACAGAGGCCCTTCTGCATGAAATTATGAAAGAGAATTTTCCAGACATGCCTAGAGATTCTGCAATTCAGCTATCATACAGTTTCAGAAGTCCAGCACGATTCAACCCCAATAAGTCATCCCCCAGACATATCATATTTAGCTTCACTAAACTCAACATGAAGAAGAAAATTCTCAAGGTTATCAGGTGAAAGAAAGCCATTACCTACAAAGGTAAGAACAGATCTCTCTGCTGAAACTTTTCAAGCCAGAAGACGGTGGTCATCAACTTTTAATCTCCTAAAGCAAAATAACTTTCAACCCTGGATTTTGTACCCAGCTAAAATGAGTTTCATCTATGATGGAGAAATTAAATACTTTAACGACAGTCATAGGTTGAAGAAATTTGCCACAACCAAACCAGCTCTTCAGGATATTCTCAGACCTATCCTCCATAATGACCAACCCAATCCTCTACTACAAACGTAAACTCACTCAGAAACTCCTGATCCAACTCCAACTTCTACAATGGCAAAAAGATTAAAATTGTCCACTGGACTTTTGAAAAACTCGATACCTAAAATTTCACCAAACTTATCAATAATCTCCATTAATGTGAATGGCTTAAACTGTCCTCTAAAGAGACATAGGTTAGCTGACTAGATACAAAAACTCAGACCAGATATCTGTTGCTTACAAGAGTCACATCTGAACTTAAAAGACAAATACAGACTCAGGGTGAAAGGGTGGTCATCCATATTTCAGGCAAATGGTAACCAGAAAAAAGCAGGTGTTGCAATTTTATTTGCAGACACAATAAGCTTTAAACCAACAAAAGTAAGGAAGGACAAGAATGGTCACTTCATATTTGTTAAGGGTAATACTCAATATGATGGGATTTCAATTATTAATATCTATGCAACCAATCAGAATGTACTTCAATTCATAAGAGAAACTCTAACAGACATGAGCAACTTGATTTCCTACAGCTCCATAATAGTCAGAGATTTTAACACTCCTTTGGCAGTGGATCGATAAACAGTGGAGATTTTAACACTCCTTTTTGATGGATCGATCCTCCGACAAAAAGCTGAGTAAAGAAATTTTAGAGTTAAATCTAACTATCCAGCATTTAGATCTAGCAGATATCTACAGAACATTTCATCCTAACAAAACTGAATACACATATTTCTCATCAGCCCACGGAACTTACTCCAAAATTGATCACATCTTAGGTCACAAATCTACCCTCAGTAAATTTAAGGGAATAGAAGTTATTCCATGCATCTTCTCGGACCATCGGAATAAAACTTGAGCTGAGTAACAACAGGAATCTACATACTCATACAAAAACATGGAAGTTAAATAACCTCATGCTGAACGATAGCTGGGTCAGAGATAAGATCGAGAAGGGAATTGCCAAATTTTTGGAACAAAATGACAATGAAGACACGAACTATCAGAACCTCTGGGACACCACAAAGGCAGTTCTAAGAGGGAAATTAATAGCGCTGCAAGTCTTCCTCAGGAGAACAGAAAGAGAGGAAGTTAGCAACTTAATGGGACATCTCAAGCAACTGGAAAAGGAAGAACACTCCAACCCCAGCCCAGTAAAGAAAAAAAATAACCAAAATCAGAGCAGAACTAAATGAAATTGAAAACAAAAGAACAATACAACAGATCAATAAATCAAAAAGCTGGTTTTTTGAAAAGGTCAACAAAATAGATAAACCGTTGGCCAACCTAATCAGGAAAAAAAGAGTAAAATCTCTAATCTCATCAGTCAGAAATGACAAAGATGAAATAACAACAGACTCCTCAGAAATCCAAAAAAATTTTAATGAATATTACAAGAAACTTGACTCTCAGAAATATGAAAATCTGAAGGAAATGGACTGATACTTGGAAGCTCGTTACCTTCCAAGACTTAACCAGAATCAAGTGGAAATGTTGAACAGGCCCATTTCAAATTCAGAAATAACATCAACCATACAAAACCTCCCCAAAAAGAAAAGTCCGGGACCAGATGGTTTCACATCAGAATTCTACCAAACCTTTAAAGAGGAATTAGTACCTATATTACTCAAACTGTTCCAAAAGGTAGAAAAAGAAGGAAGACTCCCCAACACGTTCTATGAAGCAAACATCACCCTGATCCCCAAACCAGGAAAAGACCCAACAAGAAAAGAAAATTATAGACCAATATCACTAATGAATGTAGACACAAAAATATTCAACAAGATCCTAACAAACAGAATCCAGCAACATATCAAACAAATCATACATCGTGATCAAATTGGTTTTATCCCAGGGTCTCAAGGCTGGTTCAATATACGTAAATCTATAAATGTAATACAACACATAAACAAAGTAAAAAACAAAGATCATATGATTCTCTCAATCGATGCATAAAAGCTTTTGATAACATCCAACATCCCTTCATGATCAGAACACTTAAGAAAATCGGTATAGAAGGGACATTTCTTTTTTTTTTTGTAGAGACAGAGTCTCACTTTATGGCCCTCGGTAGAGTGCTGTGGCCTCACACAGCTCACAGCAACCTCCAGCTCCTGGGCTTAAGCGATTCTCTTGCCTCAGCCTCCCGAGTAGCCGGGACTACAGGTGCCCGCCACAACGCCCAGCTATTTTTTGGTTGCAGTTTGGCCGGGGCCGGGTTTGAACCCGCTACCCTCGGCATATGGGGCCGGCGCCTTACTGACTGAGCCACAGGCGCCGCCCTGAAGGGACATTTCTTAAACTAATAGAGGCTATCTACAACAAACCGACAGCCAATATCATATTGAACGGAGTTAAATTGGAATTATTTCCACTTAGATCAGGAACCAGATAAGGCTGCCCATTGTTTCCATTGCTTTTTAACATTGTAATGGAAGTTTTAGCCACCACAATTAGGGAAGAAAAGGCAATCAAGGGCATCCACATAGGGTCAGAAGAGATCATACTTTCACTCTTTGCAGATGATATGATTGTATATCTGGAAAACACTAGGGACTCTACTACAAAACTCTTAGAAGTGATCAAGGAATATAGCAACATCTCAGGTTACAAAGTCAACATTCATAAATCAGTAGCCTTTATATATACCAATAATAGTCAAGCTGAAAAAACAATTAAGGACTCTATCCCATTCACAGTAATGCCAAAGAAAATGAAATATTTGGGAGTTTATCTAACAAAGGATGTGAAAGATCTATATAAAGAGAACTATGAAACTCTAAGAAAAGAAATAGCCGAGAATGTTAATAAATGGAAAAACATACCATGCTCATGGCTGGGAAGAATCAACATTGTTAAAATGTCCATACTACCCAAAGCAATATATAACTTCAACGCAATCCCTATTAAAGTTCCACTGTCATACTTTAAAGATCTTGAAAAAACAATACTTCATTTTATATGGAATCAGAAAAAATTTCAAATAGCCAAGACATTACTCAAAAATAAAAACAAAGCAGGAGAAATTATGCTACCAGACCTCAGACTATACTACAAATCGATAGTGATCAAAACATCATGGGATTGGCACAAAAACAGAGAAGTAGATGTCTGGAACAGAATAGAGAACCAAGAGATGAACCCAGCTACTTACCGTTATTTAATCTTTGACAAGCCAATTAAAAACATCCAGTGGGGAAAAGATTCCCTATTTAACAAATGGTGCTGGCTGAACTGGCTGGCAACCTGTAGAAGACTGAAACTGGATCCACACCTTTCATCACTAACCAAGATAGACTCTTACTGGATTAAAGACCTAAATTTAAGACATGATACTATAAAAATACTAGAAGAGAGTGCAGGGAAAACCCTTGAAGAAATTGGGTTGGGTGAGTTTTTTATGAGAAGGACCCCCCAGGCGATTGAAGCAGCTTCAAAAATACACTTTTGGAACTTGATCAAACTAAAAAAGCTTCTGCACAGCCAAGAACACAGTAAGTAAAGCAAGCAAACAGCCCACAGAATGGGAGAAGATATTTGCTGGTTATGTCTCTGACAAAGGTTTAATAACCAGAATCCACAGAGAACTCAAACGCATTAGCAGGAAAAGAACAAGGGATCCCATCGCAGGCTGGGCAAGGGATTTGAAGAGAAACTTCTCTGAAGAAGACAGGTGAGCAGCCTTCAGACATATGAAAAAATGCTCATCATCTTTAATCATCAGAGAAATGCAAATCAAACTACTTTGAGATATCATCTAACTCCAGTGAGACTAGCCTATATCACAAAATCTCAAGACCAGAGATGTTGGCATGGATGTGGAGAAAAGGGAAAACTTTTGCACTGCTGGTGGGCATGCAAACTAATACATTCCTTTTGGAAAGAGATATGGAGAACACTTAGAGATCTAAAAATAGATCTGCCATTCAATCCTGTAATTCCTCTACTGGGCATATACCCAGAAGACCAAAAAGCACATCATAAGAAAGATATTTGTACCAGAATCTTTATTGCAGCCCTATCCAAAATTGCTAAGTCATGGAAAAAACCCAAGTGCCCATCGATCCACGAATGGATTAACAAATTATGGTATATGTACACCATGGAATACTATGCACCCTTGAAGAAAGATGGAGACTTTACCTCTTTCATGTTTACATGGATGGAGCTGGAACATATTCTTCTCAGTAAAGTGTCTCAAGAATGGAATAAAAAATATCCAATGTATTCACCCCTACTATGAAACTAACTTAGGACCTTCACATGAAAGCTATAACCAAGTTACAACCTAAGAACAGGGGGAAGGGGGAAAGCGTGGGGAGGGAGGGGGAGGTGGGTAGAGAGAGGGGGATTGAAAGGATCACACCTGTGTTGCATCTTACAAGGTTACATGTGAGCCTTGGCAAATGTGGAAAGTAAATGTCTTGGCAAAGTAACTAAGAAAATGCCAGGAGGGCTATGTCAACTAATGAGATAAAAATGTGTCAAATATTCTATGAACCAAGTGTGTGGTGCCCCATGATCATATTGATGTACACAGCTATGATTTAGTAAAACAAAAACAAAAATATATATATTCAGTAGTGATATTGGTCTATAATTTTCTTTTCTTGTTGGGTTTTCCCTGGTTTGGGGATCAAGGTGATGTTTGCTTCATAGAATGTGTTGGGTAATATTCCTTCTTTTTCTATATTTTGGAAGAGATTTAGTAATATAGGTACTAGTTCTTCTTTAAAGGTATGGTCGAATTCTGACATAAAGCCAATCTGGTCCTGGGCTTTCCTTTTTAGGGAGATTTTGTATAGTTGATGCTATTTCAGAACATGATATAGACCTGTTCAACATTTCCACTTCATTCTGGCTAAGTTTTGGTAGATGGCGTACTTCCAGGTATTGGTTGATTTCTTTCAGATTTTCATATTTCTGATAGAGTTTCTTGTAGTATTCATTAAGGATTTTTTGAATTTCTGAGCGGTTTGTTGTTATTTCATCAGTACCATTTCTGATTGATGAAATTAGAGATTTTACTCTTTTTTTCCAGGTTAGGAAGGCGAACGGTTTATCAATTTTATTGATCTTTTCGCAAAAACAACTTTTGGATTTATTGATCTGTTGTATAATTCTTTTGTTTTCAATTTCATTTAATTCTGTTCTGATTTTGGTTATTTCTTTTCTTCTGTTGGGTTTGGGGTTGAAGTGTTCTTCCTTCTCCTGTTGCTTGAGATATCCCATTAAGTTATTAACTTCCTCTCTTTCCGTTTTCTTGAGGAAAGCTTGCAGCGCTATTAATTTCCCTTTTTGGACTGCCTTTGCAGTATTCCAGAAGTTCTGGTAATTCGTGACTTGATTGTTGTTTTGTTCCCCAAATTTCGTGATTTCCTTCTTAATCTTGCCTATAACCCATCTATCCTTCAGCATAAGGTTGTTTAGCTTCAATGTTTTTATATGGTTATGCAGGTTCCTGTTGTTATTGAGTTCAGCTTTTATTCCATGATGGTCTGAGAAGATGCAAGGAATAATTTTTTTTTTTTTTTTTTTGTAGAGACAGAGTCTCACTGTACCGCCCTCGGGTAGAGTGCCGTGGCGTCACACGGCTCACAGCAACCTCTTAACTCTTGGGCTTACACGATTCTCTTGCCTCAGCCTCCCGAGCAGCTGGGACTACAGGCGCCCGCCACAATGCCCGGCTACTTTTTGGTTGCAGTTTGGCCGGGGCTGGATTTGAACCCGCCACCCTCGGCATATGGGGCTGGACAAGGAATAATTTCTATTTTTTTAAATTTCCTGAGGTTATATTTGTGGCCTAGGATGTGGTCAATTTTGGAGTATGTTCCATGGGCTGATGAGAAGAATGTCTATTCAGTTTTGTTGGGATGAAATGTTCTGTAGATGTCTGTTAAGTCCAGATGTTGAATGGTTAAGTTTAAATCTAAAATTTCTTTGCTTAGCTTCTTTTTGGAGGATCTATCCAGCACTGCTAAAGTGGTGTTAAAATCTCCAACTACTATGGAACTAGAGGAAATCAAGTTGCTCATGTTTGTTAGAGTTTCTCTTATAAAGTGAGGTGCATTCTGGTTGGGTGCATAAATATTAATAATTGAAATCTCATCATGTCGAGTATTACCTTTAACAAATATGTAGTGTCCATCCTTATCCTTCCTTATTTTGGTTGATTTAAAGCCCATTGCGTCTGCGAATAGGATTGCAATGCCTGCTTTTTTCTGATTTCCATTTGCCTGGAGTATAGATGACCACCCCTTCACCTTGAGTCTAAATTTGCCGTTAAATGTAATATGCAATTCTTGTATGCAGCAGATATCTTGCTTGAGTTTTTGTATCCAGTAAGCCAACCTGTGCCTCTTTAGAGGACAATTTAAACCATTCACATTAATTGAGAATATTGATAACCCTTTTGAGAGTGCAGTGGACATTTTTAATTGTTTCACCACTGTGGAAGTTGGAATTTGATCAAAATTTTCTTTTTGGGTTTATTTTAGTGGTGGATTATTACACTGGTCTTTATGGAGGATAGGTCTGAGAATATCCTGGAGAGCTGGTTTAGTTATGGCAAATTTCTTCAACATGTGAATGTCATTGAAGTATTTAATTTCTCTGTCATAAACGAAACTCAGTTTAGCTGGGTACAGAATCCTGGGTTTAAAGTTATTTTGATTTAAGAAATTAAAAGTCGATTACCATCCTCTTCTAGCTTGAAAGGTTTCAGCAGAGAGATCTGCAGTTATTCTAATATTTTGACCTTGTAGTGATAGTTTTCTTTCATCTGGCTGCTTTCAGAATTTTCTCCTTCATATTAACTTTAGTGAAGTTGATTATGATGTGTCTGGGGGATGTCTTATTCAGGTTGAGTTGTGCTGGAGTTCTGAAACTGTCTGCTATCTGAATTTCAGAATCTCTTGGCATGTCTGGAAAGTTCTCCTTCATAATCTCATGGAGAAGAGACTCTGTGCCTTGTGAAGCCACTTCATCACTTTCGGGGATCCCTATAAGACGAATATTGGTTTTCTTTGAATTATCCCAGAGCTCTCTGAGAGAGTGATCTGTTTTTGCCCTCCATTTCTCTTCCTCTTTGAGAGTTTGGGATTGTTCGAAAGCTTTGTCTTCAATGTCAGAAATGCTTTCTTCTGCTTGCTCCATTCTGTTACTGAGGGATTCTACTATGTTTCTCAGATCTTTGAGTGCTGCAACTTCTTGTCTCAATGTGTCAAAATCTTTGGTCATTTGGTCTTTGAATTTGTTGAATTCTTGAGATATCTTTTGGGTTACTGCTTAGAATTCTAATTCAATCTTATTTGCTATCCAGATTCTGAATTCGATTTCTGACATCTCAGCTATTTGTTTGTGCATGGAATCTTGTCTGTGTCTGCCCCATTGATCCTTGGGGGAGTTAATATACTCTGATTATTCATATTGCCAGAGTTTGTCTGTTGATTTCACCTCATGATTGTTTTTCCCCGTTGCCTCTGGCCGTATTCAGAGTTGGGGAGGTGTTTCTCCGAGATTAGACCCCAGTGGGATCACTCTATTGTTGCTTGATCTTTGTAGGGAGAGGCCCTGTGTAGTTCTTCTCGGGCTGCCCCAGCCAGGGTGTTCTGGTTGTGGAAGCAGCTCCAGAATGTGACACACCTGGATCCAGCAACAGGGTGGGAGGTGGTGTGCGTGGTTCTGGGAGTGCCTGGCACCCAGTGACTTTGGCACAGAGAGCACAAGGCTCCCACATTCTCCTTTGGGTGTATACTAGATTGTGGGATTGCTAGATTGAAGGTTAGTTCTATTTTTAGTTCTTGGAGAAATCTCCATACTGTTTTCCCTAGGAGCTGTACTAAGTTACAGCAGGGTACAAGCATTCCCTTTTTTCAGCATCCTTGCCAACATCTATTATTTTTTTACTTTTTATCAATAGCTATTCTAACTCGTATAAGATGATGTCTCCTTGTGGTTTCAATTTATGTTTAATTCTTTTTTAAAATTAATTCAGGTTTGTATTTGTTTGGGGGTGTTTTCTTGTTTGCTTTGTACTGCTGAAAAATATCTTACCAAATCTACTGTATCTCTTCCATAAATGTGCATTTCACCTAAAATTTAACATTGGATACTTTACACATCCTCCTTTCAGCCAAAAATGTTAAATGTTAAATAAATGTGCCTTGAATTTTCTTATTTCTAGTCTTTAGATACTGTCATTCCCTCCATCTGTAAACTGCTGTTATAAATGTATGAACTATAATGAAAAAAAATGATGAGTTACTATTGATGTTGTTCCATTTTCTACACCTATCTTCAATCATTTCACATAAAGAATGAATTTTTGGAAGATTTGAGGATTTCACACTAAAAAATTCTGAAGGATAAACTTTCTCGTATTTCCTTAGGCATACTGGTTTATAATTGCAGCTAATCTCTGAAGAAATCCATGAAAAAGTAGTTGCTATTATTCCCATTGCACTATTATTTAAATTCTAGTTACATAGGCTTGTAAACAAATGTGTATAACCACGATGGGGCAATGATCTTCCCAATGGTTTAGCTAAACTAATAAAGTAATTATGGCAAAGGTGAGCAATTATAGTCCAAGCAATGTAAACTTAATTCGTATGTGTAAAACCACAGAGACAAGTGAATACAGAATGTGGGCAGTATTAGAACAAAGAGACAGTGCTGGAGTTCTCGTTTCCATACTTCTCCACATAAACACATTATCTGCCCACTTTCCCAGGAGACCACTGTGGAAATGTCTTCTTTCAACTCACGATTAAAACTTTAACAATATCTCATGCAAATCTAAAGTATTATTTTAAAAGATAGCAAAAAGTTCTGGTACAGAGAGTGGGTATATTCATCTGCAATATTTAGAAATCATTTATTGACTTATTTACTTAAAATCTAATCAATATTTTATTGTATTTTATCTGGCAGTGGCTACTACAATAGCTACTTTACTACACCAACCACAAAGTTTAATCCATTTAACAACCTTTAACAAACATTTATTGAAAGATGCTTATCTTTCAGAGAGAGTAATAGTCATGAGGGATCAAAAGCAAATAAATCTCAGTCCCTGCCTAGAAAGTACACAGTCTTAAAGACCCAAAATGATAAAGCCACATAATCTTATAAAACCAATGTTTATTAATAACTTAATAATTATTTGATACTACTATGTGCAAATTAGTGTCTATATTAGGTATGTGCATAAATCTGATGAGTCAGTCTATTTCATGTATCCTTTTATTTCTCTTTTATTTCACAACAGTACAGGTGTATGCATGTTTTAGTTACATAACTTGCTTTTGTACATTGAAAGTCAAAGTTGTGTGACCTTTCATCCAGAATGTGTTCATTGAATCTTTTTAAATAAAATTATACATTTTTCTTGATATTGTAACAATTTGAATTTTAATCTTTGACATGTTTGACTTTTCCTATACTTCTTCATAAAGTTCTTGTGGTATATCTCAGCTTTTTTCTGAACACAACCTTGATCATATCCGTATGTATGCTTATCCTTCAAGACTCAGCTCAACGGTCACCACTTCCATCTGCCTTCACACTTACTGTCATGTATGTCACCTATTTGGGAATAATTGTTTCTTCTTCTGAATGTTCATAACCTTTTCTCTGTGTTCCTAAAAATTCACCTTTTGCTAAAATTCAATGATTATGTGTCTCCTCTCTCTAACAAGCTGTGTTTCTGTAAATTGGGGCTCATATCTGATCATTTTTACTTTCCGGGAATTCAGGACAGTTCCTGGCATATAATAGATTTCATGAAATACTTTTTGTATGTAAATTTTATGCATCCTTTAATGTGGAATTCCCAGTGCCTTTCCAAATCCTTGACCATTCTTTACATATTTTAGTAACAAAGTTAAAATGGATGAATTGAACATGGATATAGGACATTCAAACAGACCTACAATATGCACTAGTATTCTTTATCTGTATAATTCTATGTGAATTATTGGATAAAAAAGTTTACTTCCAATGTAAATTGTTAAAGCTGAAATAAACTATAGAAGTTCATTTCTGTAATACATTTTTCCTATTAAACATTTCACACACACCAGTTATCTTAGTGCACAGTTTACTGTTATTTCCATCTCATGCTGGCACAAATATCTGTGCACATTTAATGCTTACCTTACCTCATGAAACCTTCTAAATCTTACTGAGATGTTTATTTTTGAAAACAAATATACAAATGATGCTAAGATCCCAATTTAAAAGTAAAATAGACACTGAGCAGAAATAAATGCTATGTAATTTTAGAAAGAACATTTACTGTGACAAATATATTTACATATATATTTTAACGTTCATCGCAGGCAGTCAGTGGGAGAATTAAACATATTCTGTATCCTAGGAAATAGGGAGGATCAGACTCTGCTGTGCGGCTTCATTTTCACAACTAAACAGTTTTGTTTTGTTAGCTTTATTTATTTTTTTTAAATAAAGCATGGAGTAGGAAGTCATTTTTTTGTTGTTACTTTTATTATTTTTTTCTTAGATCATGGTGTCCCACATCCTTTAAACTAAAGTTTTCCCTTTTGCCCTACTTGAAATATTCCCCAGTTACAGACACGTTATTCCTTTACAGTCTGATTTTTCCCACCTTTTTCCCACCTCTAATTCAGGTGATTTACTTGACAAATAAAGGGAGACAATTTCAAAGTTGGGATTAACTTTGACAGCAGCTGGCAAATTATGGTAAAATAATATTTTTTCTCCTGAAATATATTCAGTGTAAATATCCCAACCAATTTTTAGATACATATTTATTATAAAAATAATTATTCAATAGATTCCTTTAAACTACAAATTCCATCATTTACTTTGGAAATGGGAAAATTAATATTATTGATAGTCTTCTTATTTTTCTTTCTAAGTACTTTTGATAGCACATGAAATACAAAATTACGAGTTTCTCAACTGATATGATGCTATTTATTATTTTGGATCTTTACTATATAATTTCTTACGGTTTTTGAAATAATTTGATAAATGTACTTATTACTATGTAACTTTCTCCTGTGGATATTGGCATAAAAGCTCCACTTTTATTTTTAAGTAACTTTCAAGGGTTTTTGCTATCTATGGCTTTTGAGTTCTCAACTCTCTATTTTTTTTTAAATTAGGCCTCCGTGAGGCTCGAACTACTTTTATTTTTAGTAACATTTACTTTGTATTTAACATAATTTTCTTTAAATCTGAAAAGGTTTCATGATATTGCTGCCTGTCAGATTAAAATACTGATCATACTAAAAAATTTGCATGTCACTCTATTATGTATGATGATATACTTGATTTTTGATCAATTTTTTGTTGCAATCTTTACCTAAAAGAGGAAATAAATAATAACAAATGAGAAATTACTCATACTATTGAATTTATGACCAATGACAATTTGCTCCTTCGTCAGTAATTATATGAACTTTTTCTATGCGAACAACACTTTAATAGAAATATAATATTAAAGGAAACAGTCTTTATTCTCAAAAATTTGGCCATTCTTCAATAACAAAAACTGTGTATTTCAATAATCTTTGCATCCTTACATCTCTGTTTTCATGCATGATTAATATTGACTAATTCTTTAAAATGTTGGGTCAACTATAAATGATTTTTTCTAAAAATCAGTGTTTGGTTTGCTTAATCAGTCTGAACTTATCTTCAAAAAATTATTTAAAATGAGGATATATAAGAACAATAGTAATAAAAGAATATTTAAAACTGCTGACCCATTTTTGAAAGACATTTTGATATCAGTAAATTTTGGTCCCTATTATCTACTGAAGTATTACTTAACTTTATTTTCAGCAGTTTATTTTTTTTAAAGGGATTTTTCTTATGGGATTATAGAGGAAGGAAATTTTGAGGCACTGTGCAAAAAAAAATTTTTTTTTTTTTTGTGGTTTTTGGCTGGGGCTGGGTTTGAACCCACCACCTCTGGCATATGGGACCGGCGCCCTACTCCTTGAGCTACAGGCGCCACCCAACAAAAAGTTTTTAATATGTCATTTTTTTTCTTAGCTTTCATGAAATCAGGGGAATCTCCAGACAGCCAAAGATAATTGTGAGCAGAAACCAGAGTAAGGAGTGAGGATGTATGAAATCAGGGAATTGGATTGAAAACACTGGAAAATAAGGCTTTGAAAACTGTAAATTAGGGTAGTTAAAGGTATGATCAATCATGCAAAAAGAGGAAAATATTTAGTTCATTTGGTACTGCTCTTTACCAGGTATAGCCCATTTAGCCTTCAAAGTTTTCCAGACAGAGAAAGAGACTTTAAAGTTGAATATTGTGAAAAACATTTCAATAGTAAACTATTTTCAGAGAAATAAAAACAAACAAAAGCAGACAAAATTAATATAAAGAAATGACCAATAGTTTTTGATGAGCAAGGAATATCAGAGTTTGTAATAATCAGAAACTGATGATAATATTTATTAAAAACATTTAAAGAAATAAAATGTAAACATATGAGAAAGTAGAAATGTTATTGAAAATGAAAGACTCAATTTTTAAAATAAGCAGAAAGAAATTTAGAAATGACAAAGTTTTTTCTTAGTAAATATGAAGGTTATAACAGGAAAGCGACAGAGAAAAGCACGCTGGACATAAAGTCTGGGTCCTTGAAAAGATTCATGAAAGTGGTCAGTCTCTAGGCAGGCTAATTGAGAAAAATAGAAAGAAGAAATAATTAATATCACAAATAAAAATAAGGCATTCCTACCGATTCCATGGATTATAAAGGACAATAAATGTCAAGTGCCCATAAATTGTGTAGCATAGAAAAAGTACGTCAATTCCTTGAGAGACACTAACTAGTCCTGTATATATATGTATAAAATTGAATTAGTAATTAGAACCTTCTAATAAAGTGCTAGTATCCAGGATCTACAAAGATCTCAAATCAATTAGCAAGGAAAAAAACAACACCTTTTAAAAAGTGGGCAAAAGAACAGTTTTTCAAAAGAAGTTAAAATTTTTCTTTTTCTTTTTTGAAACAGAGTTTCAGTATGTGGCCCTGGGTAGAGGGCTGTGGCGTCACAGCTCACAGCAACCTCCAACACTTGGGCTTTAGTGATTCTCTTGCTTCTGCCTCCCAAGTAGCTGGGACTACAGGCACCTGCCACAAAGTCTGGCTAGAGGTTAAAATTTTTAAAGTAAAAAAAAAAAGGACAAAGGGCCAACAATCATCTGAAAAAAAAAGCTCCACATGACTAATCATTAGAGAAATGCAAATTAAAACCATAGTGAGATACCATTTTTTCCCCTTCAGAGTAGCAATTATTAAAATGTAAAAAAGGAGTGGGTGCCGGAATGAATGCAGAGTAAAAGGAATCCTCAGAGACTGTTGATGGGACTAAGGATTAGGACTGTTTTCTCTGAAAAACACTATGGCGATTTATCCACATTTTCTTCCAGAAAATAGAAGCAGAGAAGATGTTCATTAGCTCATTCTCTGAGTCCATCACTATTCTAAAGTGAAAAGCATTGAAAGACACTGAAAGACAGAAAAAACTGCAGACCTTCATTGCCTGTGCATTTGGTATCATATTCAATACCAATGTCAATAAGCTTTTTTCCCTTTTTTTTTCTTCTAGTAATTTTGTATTTTCAGGTCTGACAGTTAAGTCTTTAGCCCATATTGAATTGATTTTTGTATGCAGGATGAGGTAAGGGCCCAATTTCATTCTTCTATGTGTGGACAGCCTTTTTTCCCCCAAACTAGTTATTGGAGAAACTGTTCTTTCCTTCATTGTGGGTTCTTGTCATTTTTGCCAAAGATCAGTTGACCACAGAGGTGTGGCTTTATTTCTGGACTCTATATTCTATACTACTGGTCTGTATGCGTTTGGAGCCAATACCATACTCTTCTGAAGTCCATAGATTTGTAGTAGATTTTGAGATAAGGTAGTGTAATTCCTCAACCATTGTTCTTTTTGCTTAACACTGCTTTTGTCTATTTGGGTCTTTTGTGATATCATGTAGATTTTTTTCTATTCATATGAAAAAAAAGTCTGATAAGAAATGTGTTGGATCTCTTGGATATTATGGACATTTTAATAATATTAATTTTTCCAATCCATAAGCACAACATATCTTTCCATTCATTTCTTTTTCTTTTCTTTTTTTTTTTTTTTGTTTTTTGCAGTTTTTGGCAGGGGCTGGGCTTAAACCTGCCACCTCCTGCATATGGGGCCAGCGCCCTATTCCTTTGAGCCACAGGCGCCACCCTTTCCATTCTTTTCTGTCTTCATTTTTTTCATTATCGTTTATATACATTTCAACATATAGATCTTGAACTTCTGCTATTAAAATATTTTATACTTTTGGTGCTATCATAAATGGTATTGTTTTATTGATTTTTTCCCAATATTTTATTGTTAGAGTAGAGAAACATTATTGACTTTTGTATGTTTGTTTTAAATCCTTCAAATTTACTAAATTAATTTATTCTAATAGTTTTTTGGTGGCATCTGCAGAGTTTTCTCTATAAATCATGTTTTCTACAAAGATAATTTTCATTTCTGTAATTATTAGTGATGTTGACCATATTCTTTATCTGTATATTTGTTGGCTACGTGTATGCAGTTTTTGAAACATGTTTGCTAGAAGTCTTAGCCAGAGTCATTAAGTATGACAAAGAAATAAAAGGTGTCCAAATCAGAGGGGAAAGAGTTAAAATGAGCTCTCCTAGCTAGCACCTCTCACCTGTCAAAGTGGCTTTTATCAAAAAGGCAAAGGATGTAGAAAAAGGGAGCCCATGTGGCTTGTTAGAAATGTACAGTCAAATGAGTTCAGTCATTTTGGAAAATACTATGGGGAGTCTAAGGGGAACGTGCAAGTTCCCTACCACACACAGAGGAAGGCAATGCCATGCTAGCTCACAGGACTCAATAAAATTGTTTAAAAAATAGATCAAGAGTAGCAGAGGGGAGCAGGGGACGGGTACATACATTCACAGCAAAGGACACAATGCAAACTGTCTGGGGAGTGGACCTAATTATAACCTTCACTCAAACTGTATAAAAGTAATACATACAACCCTAACGTTTGTAACATTTTGAAAAAAATTAATTAAATTATATTGAAATTACAAAATAGATTAAGGAAGTTACAAGGCTTTTTCTTATTCATAAAAGCATTACTCACAAGAGCCAAGATATGGATAAATCTAAATGTCCATCAACAGATGAATGAATTAAAAAAATGTGGATACTATTCAGTCTTTATAAAATGAAGAAAATGTATTATTTGCAACAACATAGATGAAGCTGGAACACATTATGCTAAATGAAATAAGCAGATAAGACAAATCCTGTGTGATCATACTTGTAGGCTGAATATATAATATCAAACTCTTACAAGTAAAGAGCACAAAAATGTTTAACAGAGACTGGAGGGGATGTGAAAATACTGTTCAAAGGGTACACAGTTTCAGATAGATAGGATGGATAAATTCTGGGGATATATTGAACAACTTGGTGACTATAGCTAATGACAATGAATGATATATTTGAAAATGGCTCAGAGAGTAGATTTTGTATGTTTTCACCATAAAAAAGGAATAAGTATATGAGGCTATTGATATGTTCATTAGCTTGATTTAATCATTTCATGATATATAGAGACATATATGTCAAAATATCATAAATATAATTATGGTGTCAATGAAAAATAAGTAAACTTGAAACAAACTAGACCAACATGTCTGATGAAAACAAAATCAAAGTGTTACCAAACTGAATCCAATGACATATAAAGAGAATTTACCCACAACTAATAATTTGTTCAAGATATTAAAGGATGACTTAACATACAGAAACTGATCATGCAATCTGACTAATTCAACAGACTAATGTGAACACTCCTGTGATCATATCAATGGATGCAGCAAAATCTTTGAAAAAGATCCAATACCAATAGTTTAGCCAAAAGCAAACTTTAACAAAACCTGTCATCCAACTAGAAATAAAGGGAACTTCTTCTCCTTCATAAAGTCCACTTATAAAACCTGAAGCTAATATCACACATAATAATGAGAGACAGTGTTATTTCTCTCAAGTAGGGAACAATAATAACCTCTTTCGCCACTTTGTTCAAAATCTCACTGCAAATCCTAAAATAGCAATAAGGTAATAAAATAAAAAACATGTATATATTGAAAAAAAACTGTCCTTTAGTTTTATACAATATGATTGTCTACAGAAAAAATCCAAAAACAATTTACCAAAAAAAATAATAATAATAATAATAATGTCTTCCGAGTGAGTAAGCAAGGATTACAAGTCCTCAGCATAAGAGGTTAGTGTATCAAACCCAATTCTCTTCCTACAAATGAGCAATGAATTTATTTTGAGTTTGAAATAACAAAAATACTTTCAAGGGCAATGAAAAATAAAATAATTATATACAAATGTAACAAAATATGTGCAGCGTCTATAAGCAAATAATTATAAAACACCAATGTAAGATATTAAAGATCTAATTATATGGGAAATACTGTATACCATTTACCAGAAGTCTTAATATTGTCAAAACACTATTTTCTCTCTACTTGTTCTGTGGATTTAATTTGATCTCAGTCAAAATCCCACTAAATTTATAGATACAGATATGGAAATAAATATAGATTTTATATTTATAGATATAGAAAATTTATTCTAAAATGTATATGAAAAGACTCATATAACCAACACCACAGTAAAATTTGGAAGACACTCAATTTTAGGATTTATTACACAACCATAATATGACTTTCTGTTATAGTTTAAAGAATAAACACATAGATCAAAGGAAGAGAGCAGAGAAGCAAGACATAGCCCCACATAAATACAGTTGACTGATTTTTGTTAAAGGCATAAATGCATTAGAGGAGAAACAATTGCCTTTTCCAAGAAGAAGATGCAGAAACAGTTAAATATCCACATGCAAATAAATTTAACCCAGACACAAGTCTTACAACCTGTACAAAAATTAACTTCAAATAGATGCTGTATCTAAATATAAATTTCAAAACAATAAAACTTCTAAAAACCTAAATAAAATCTGCACAAATTTGGGCATAAAGAGTTTTTTTCAAACGATAATATGCTACATCGACAATTAATAAATGAAATTTGACAGTTGTACACTATTAAAACTAAAAGCATATGTTCTGCGAAAGATATTATAGGAGAATGAAGAAAACAGCTCACACTGGGAGAAAATATTTGTAAACACATATCTGATAAAGAAATTATATTCAAAATATACAAAGATCTCAACACGGAATGAGAGGAAAACAGCCAGCAGAATTAAATTAAGAAAAACAACGAGGTAAACATGAAAGCAAACACCTTACCAACAAAGAGATGCAGATGGTCAATAAGCATATAAACATTTCTCACCATAATTTGTTTTCAGGAAAATGCAAATGAAAATAATGAAATTCCACTACATGTCTGCTAGAATTACTAAACTGAAAAAGAGTAATTGACAGTGGGAAGTACCAATGAAGATTCCGAGCAACAGGTCATCCCCCTTGTTGCCGGTGGGAATTTTCAAATAGCAAGCTACTTTGAATGATGGTTCAGCAACTTCTTACAAGGAGAAAATAATCTTCCCATACAATCCAGTAATTACACTTCTTATTATTTACAGAACTAATCTGAAAACTTATGTCTGCAGAAAAACATGCAGTTATGATTGACACAACACCGTTAGGATTGACAAAAAACTAGAAACAACCAAGATGTCCACCAATAGGCAAATACATATATCAACAAACTGTGGTGTACCCATACAACAGAATACCATTTAGTACTAAAAATGAATGAGCTAGGGCGGCCCCTGTGGCTCAAAGGAGTAGGGCAATGGTCCCATGTGCCAGAGGTGGTGGGTTCAAACCCAGCCCTAGCCAAAAACTGCAAAAAAAAAAAAAAAAAAAAAAGGAAGGAAAAGAAAAAAACGAATGAGCTGGACATGCAAAGACATAGTTGTCTTTTAAATGTCTAATCCCAAGTGAGAGGAATCACTCTGAAAAAAAAAAAAAATACCTGCCATATGATTCTAATTGCTTGACATTCCAGACACAGCAAAGCTAAAAAGGCACTAAGTCTACCGGTGGTTGCCTTTACTCTGGAGTGAAGGATGAACATCATCTGCAATGGGTCTGAATGGTATTATAAATTTGTGAAGATACATATACATTTATAGAATAAAGAGTTACTCTTCATAGGTACAAATGTTCAAGACATGCAATTTAGAAGGTGTGTCAATCCCAGCATAGAATGAAGTATGTTACAATCAATCTAATTGTATTACAAATGTATGAAAAACCTCCCTGAAGTGGAGGGAGGTACAGGACTTCACACCTTTGAAAATGCGTGCCATCTGTAAGTCTAGGAGTGATAGGAGCTTTGTACAAACCCTGCGCTCCAGTCTACAAACAGGGTATGGTGAACAATTGCGAATTGCAGTATGCCTACACATATATTCTAAAACTGAACAATTAAACAAATAGATGGTTGGAATAAGGGTTCTCACTGTTGGAGTGAGAGTTTAATGATATGCAAGGAAAGAAAGCTAGAATGGTCAGTTCGGTAATGGATTAGAATCCGTGACACCAGAATAAATGCAAGGGTCCCCTTCAGCTTACTGTCTATCTTGTCTGTGAAGAACTATAAAGATCCTTGGGGGAAAAGCTGGCTCTTATATCTGGCAAAAGTTGTATAAGATAGACCTACCGTATCTTATAAATTCCTGAAGTAAGGAAGTGCTCGATGAACCGCAATGATGTGGGAATGAAAAAGAGAGAAGAAATCAACTGAAAGAGCTCCCGTTATTCCAACTTGAGCAATTTGAATAAATACAAATAAAATGATATAGAATTCTCACTCAAAGTACAAAATGCATACCCACGAATCAAGCTGATAAAACTAAATGATTGGATAAATAAATAAATGGATAGAACAGACAGATAACCGTCTGATAAATTCTCTTCAGACAATAAGCTGGAGCATCCATGGACTCACTTGATTTATTTCCTGGGATTAAGGGTCCCTGTGCTGTATCACTAGCTATCCAGGGTCCTATATTTCATCTTTGAGTGCAATCACATTGTGCGTTTTATCATATCCCTTTACTTCATCTTGCCTGAAAGTGAAAAATTTAATTCCTTTTATTATACTAAAATTTTAAAGAGCTTTGGTTCTTTTTAACTTGTTTTAACCTTTCTAAAATGTATTTGTGTTAATGATGGACATCAGGTATCTAATATGATTTTCCATGTGAAAAAGAAATCGTCAGAACACACTTATTAAATATTCCACCCTCATTATCACTCTGGCACGTGCTATTTTACAGCCAATTTAATCTGCAATACCCATTCACATGTATTACTTCATTATATTCTTTAAGTGAGGTGTTGTACTAGTACATTTATTTTCTCTATAAAATACCTAGAAACTCAGGAACATCATGGTTAAGTTACTTGTCCAAGACTTTACAAATTAAATGACTGAACGAGGACCATAATTCATATGAAAGAACTCTGATTGAAATATTTGCTACTTCATTAATCTCTAGGCTCGATTGCCCTAATCTGCTTAATGAAGTGGCTTTTCTTCTAATGCAAAAACTGTTTAAAAGTGTGATCAATCCTTAAATGCAGGGAAGACTCCTTTTGTGGTTAAGGAAATTTACTTCCAAGATTTATAATATGTTTATTATATTTTAACATATTTTTGTCTTATCTTCTCATTTACTATATTCATTATTTATCTCCTCTCATCAAATGACATAGAATTACCTTACACCTGAACCTTAATTGTTGTCACTTGCATAAATTAGGTCTGCAACTTGGTGAATTACTACTCCTTAAAAGTTAATTCTTTTAAAGATTAATGAATAGTGAATCGATACTTTCCAAGTTTATTTCTAAAGCAAAGGCTTGTTAATGACTTTTTGGAAATCACATACAAAATATTGATTTTTAGACTCTCATTACATTTATACGGGTATATTGTATGCTGGCTTCATATATAACTCCAAGATATATACTCATGTATGTGAACGCTCAGAGATGTTAAACACACATTAAAAAAAGAAGAAAATTAGCATTTCTTTTTTTTATATTTATTTATTTTTATTAAACCATAGCTGTGTACATTAGTATGATCATGGGGCACCATACACTTGGTTCATAGATCGTTTGACACATTTTCATCACATTAGTTAACATAGCTTTTGTAGCATTTTCTTAGTTATTTTGCTAAGACCTTTACATTCCACATTTACTAGGATTCACATATACCCTTGTAAGATGCACTGCAGGTGTAATCCCATTAATCCCCCTCCTTCCCCCTCCCTCCCCCCTCCCCTCCCTTTCCCCTTTCTCCCTATTCTTAGGTTGTAACTGGGAAAGCTATAACCCAGTTACAACCTAAAATTAGCATTTCAAAGATTATTTGAGATAAGGTAGAACATTACCATGTGTCATCTCCCATGTAAATTATGTAAATATTGACTCAGTTTATACATTTTGATCATTCAGGTCAGTACATTTTTTTTCTTTTAGACATGAAAACTCAGAACAGTTGAGTTTCGTATGACAACAAATCGTTGTCGCACAATAAAAGTGCCCTTGTAGAAAAACTCAAATTCAGTCTTACCTGAATTTGCAACTGACTGTTGTCATTTAACTATACTCCAAGGTCAATACATTTTAGTTATTAGATTTCAAAAAAATATGTGTAGAGTACTAGTAGGTAAGATAATGAGAACAACTGTTGTTCTTGACTCAGTTCCCATAAGTCTGTAGCAGTTTTTTCTCATATTATACACGAGAGCTGTGGCCGTGTATCTGTACTTTGAGATAACATCATTTTTCCAACAAGTGTTAGAATTCTATTTTTTTTTACTTCTCTATGTTCCAGCATAATTAATGATTAGATTAGAACGATGGGGAGCAAAGTATATAAATCTAACTTCTGACATTATCTCTAGAGAAGAAATAGTCACACTATCAAAACAAACACATGCACAAAAAAATAACGTGTACGTTTTTTAACATCAGTCTTGGTGATTAAATCTTAGACATGAATGAGCGGAGAAATGCTACAAAAGTAAAGCATTGAAAAATTGTCCAGGGATGCTTCAGAAAGCAAAGTGATTAAGAAGCCCATGGATAGGGCCATTGTAGGAAGACAGGGGTTAATTGGGTGTATTGTTGACTATAGTGAGACATTCGATATACTTTTAAATCTCTGAATTGCTGTCATAGGAATACATGCTGTGTCATTTCATAAATCCTGCGTGGAGCAATGCAGACACATTATAGGAGGAAAACGTTGATAAAAAAAATAATATAAAGAATAATCAGCTACACTTGCTTCCTGAGACATCAGACAGAAACTGGATTACCAAAAATCAATCAGGATCGTGTATTCAGGATTCTGCAATTTTAAAAGGATAAATTTAGAAGTATTTTTAGTTCCTTTCCAACTGTGATATTCTGTGATTTTTAAGAAAGGCAGAATTTTTTATTTATTTTCTATATTTATCTACAAATTGCAAGGCAGGAATTTACCTGTGGGATGGGAGTCACTTTGGATTACCTTTAAAATGAATTCTTTCAGATGTCTTAAACTTTTGACATAGGACCAAGCACTTCTTCTAAGCCACCTGGAAGTTACCTCTAGTACTCTACGTCTGACCAGGATAGATATGTATGTTAGTTATCTCAATGTGTGTAAAATAAAGCTATGTGGAGAAAACAGAAACACAGTCGGACCCATACTCTGATCTTAAACGGTTTAGAACCTTCGGTTAAAGTGACTCTGAGACACCCTGACTTTTGTGGAGACAATTGTTTCCGAGTTCTTTCTTCTGTCTTAACATTCATGTGCAATTCTCAGTCTGTTCCAGGGTTTCCCTTTTTTAGAATATTTGCATTGTCTTTCCTTGCTCAGGGTTGGACTTTGGAAAGTGTTCTTGTTTTCCACTATTTGACTCTCATCTGTCTCAAAGATCTTAGCTTGCATTCTCCTTTTTAAAAACATTTGGTTTTTCTGGCTACTTTAGGTGAAGACTTCACCCTAGGGTTCTAGTAGAACACTAATCTGTTTGAGTTTCCCTTTGGAGACACTTGTCAGGTTGATCCTGGCACCGTGTTGTGCTAAAAAATAAATAATATACAATAATCTAAGGATAAATGAAATATTATGCTCATAAAAATTTGAAATATCCCTTGTATTAGTGAAAAGCTATACCTTCACTGTCTATTGCCTATTGGTGTGACAGGTCTAACATTTCCTGAAATCAGTAAAGTCCTTTTTTTTTTTTTTTTCTTCAACGTTTTTAATACTTTAGCTTGAATTTCTGTAAGAGACTTTCAAAGTTCTGAGAATCACTTCATCTCCATAGTTCTCTATGGTCTGCTTCAGAGGCAAATGAAATGATAGAAAAGGCATTTACTGAATTCATGATATATAGGGGTGACTTTTTGGAAGAGAATTACAAAAGGCTGAGATAATTGCGGGAGAGAGGAAAGACTGTGTTAAAATCAAACGGAAAGGAGGGAAGGGGATATCAGGTAGAAGGTTTGGGCAGTGATGCAAGTGAGACATATGGGTGACAGTGAAGGTAATGAAAAAATATATTTTGGATATAACTGCTTAACCAGATTGTATGGGATTGTCTATCCAGCGGACAAAAATTATAGTTTAAACTTTGTTGTGTTTGTTTAACTTTTATGGAGTAGGCATGGAAACTTCTAGAAAATGCTCAAAAAGATTATTCTTTTTACTTTTCTAACTGTACCTTCCCTTTAATCAAACAAAAGTGTATTTGATTCGTAATTTTTTCTTCCTCCTTGCCAATGACTTATTTTGAAAAGAAAGAGGAAATACATCTTTTTAAAAATGAAACTTAAAAAACACAATTTGCTTAAGGCTCTTCTCATTTCTCTTTGCTATGTTATGTAGCAACCTATGCAACAGAATATATAGCAACTTATGTAACAGGATATGTAGCAGCTTGTGTAACAACATATTTAGTGTGGCAACCTATGTAGCAAACTATGCAGCAAGATGTGTAGGAAGGTGGGGGGAACAGCAGGCTTGCCGAGACAAAGTGGCAGTTTTTTGAAACATACAAGCAATCTCTAGACCTTAACGAACAGACCTTGGCAGTTGAATATTGATCAGCTATGGAATTCCAGTATGGGGGTCGGGCTTGGGGAACTGGAGCTTGTTCTCAATAAATAGCAGCTGTGGGCCTTTTCCCCGGCACGTATGGGGAGGCCCACCTCCTGCAAGCTTCGAGCTTACAATCCATTGTCCAGCCTGCTTCCTTGGTGACGGTACCGACAATGTTACCATTAAACCATAATGTCAACTCACAAAATGACAGTGTCTCTCTTGAAGAATGAGATCATGTGTACTCAGGTTTCATCATTTGGTATTTTTCCAGTCAGTGTACTAATGAGTCATTATGGGCCATAACATAATCAATAATTCCGAGATGAAGAACATGGACGTCGTAAATGGGAATACATAAAAATTCACAATCAATCGGTGTGCTGTAACTTCCTTTTGTGGAAAATTTTTGAGATGAAGTGAGAGTTAAGGTGTGAGAAATTCACGAATTATATAGTCTTTAAATATTGACATTGAAATAGATTTTGTAGAATAAGTAGTGCTATTAATTGCCATTATTCTCACCATTTTGTTTAGAAAGTGAAAATAATATAAGAAAGGAACTATATACTTTGAACTCAAAAAAAAATATAACTCTTGGTTTCATTATGTGCCAGATGTCTGAGTTTGAACAAGTCATTTTCCCCTTTGATTTTCAAATCTCTCATTTATAGAAGACAGAAAAATAAAGCCTAATTTTAAGACTGTTGTGAGGATAATTAATATATAATTATATTAGTCTTTGACACAGTGACAGATACTAACTCTCATTAATCATGGAGATATGAGTTGGGTGGTAGTTTAGTAATTCTTTAATTATACCTAATATTTTATAGTTTCTGAAATGCTTTTCATGTGCCAAGCCTATTTTATAAAAGGTAATTGAAAGATACAATAACAGAGGCTCATCTTTCTTGATTGCTTGCAACAGGATGGGAACTGGGGTGATCATTTTACATCTATCATCTCATATCATTGTACAAACAAATCTTTGGTATGTGTACTATTATTACCAGTTCTGGTTTAGTGATAAAGAAAATGAGACATAGAAATTAAGTTACTGAACGTTACTTGCAAATAGCAAGACAAAATGAAAACCTCTTTTATAACAATAAAGGCTGAGTTTATAAGTAGAAAACAATTCTGCTTCCTAAAAATCTAACTGATTTAAAACAGAAAGTGAGTCTCAAGTAGATGACACTGAGTTTGTGTGTGCTGGGTAATATTTTTATTTTTTCTTTCTGTGTAAAGGGGTTTGAAAGACCCAAAATATTTGCCTAGTATGCAATGACCTTTTGAAATTTGGAAGTGGCTGAAGAATCTATAGATCATCTTGTCCAATTTTCAACATCATCTTTTTTTATTATATCAAGGGAAGCATTTATGTTGATGCAAAGTAGCTTTGTTTGTGACTCTATGTAGCTGCAAGAAATAGAATATAAACTTAATCAGTAACATTTCATTAAGAATTATATATACAGTTATAATTATTAGCTTAAACAATTCTCTAGGGCTTTCTTAAAAGGTTCTTTTTCATAAAAATATAGAATATTTTCAGTATTATGTGAATTTGAATAAAGAAATATTTAATTTTATTTTCAATTGCTGAGCTTGTGATTCACTGACTTCACATTTCCAAGTAGGAATTGCTGATTCATAAAGAGCTTATTGCATAAATGAAATTGTTGCATAATACATATTTATTAGCAATTATAGTTGTGTATTTATGACACTTTGGTAGCTTGTTTAATGCATATTTGTGGATATTTTTTATGTGACTGCTATTGTTATAGTCTTTCATGTATCTTTTGAAATGTAAAGACTGAATGCAACCAAGAAACCTTCCTTGCTTTAAAATGCTTTCATTTTTAAAATATATGTAGCCACGATGTTGTGCCACCATCATTGCTATACATTTCCAGAACTTTTTCTCTTTGAGTTTTTTTAAACATTTAGTTATTATATTAAAGATAGCAGTTGTATATAATTATGGAGTACATGTAATATTTTGACACAAGCATAAAATGTGTATTGATCATTGAGTTGTATAATTAGAATGGTCAAAATACATGTTATGTCATACATATTTTATCACAGTAATTATTTCGAAAGAAGTATTAAAACAAATAAATGCGTTGATCTCCAAGGGTACTGGCTGGGTTCCCTGTGATAGAGGAAGTTGACATTTGCTTTAGGGAGGAAAAGAGGCAGAATTGAGCAGAAGGAGAAGTAATGAATGGAGCAGTAACCAGGGCCCAGGGAAGCTCTGTGGGAGTCATGGGGCTGGGAAGGCCTCCAGAACTGTTTAGGGCAAGGTGGCTGGTCCTTCATCTGCCTCTTAACTGGTCATCAAATGCAGCTGCCTCCAGGAAGGAATCACTGCCTGTGTGAGGGAGTTTTCCTCAATTGATGGCAATCATTCTGATGGGGCCTGTGATGTGTGCAGTTCAGACTGGCAGCAGGTGCTTCCATGATCAGCTGTCTTTGGACATGCCAAAGAGTATCACACATCCCCGTGTGGCCTGTGTTCAATGACTGACCTCTGTCTGGTCTTTTCCTCTGGACTGATTGCGACCTTCCCTCCAAACCCCCAAATTCATAGGTTGAGGGGCCTAAGCCTTCCTATGACTCTTTTGGAGATAGTGCTTTGAAGGAGGTTTGACAGTTAAATGAGGTCGTAAGGTTGAAGCCCTGATCCAACAAAGGTGGTGTCTTTACAAAAGAAAAAGAGAAATCTCAGGTTGCCCTGTCTCTGTTGTGTGCAGGTTCAGTGAGAAGACAGCCCCAAGGAGCCACCAGCCCCCAGGGGCCCGTGTCAGAAGCCAAACCATGCTAGGAGCTTGATATTACACTTTTCAGCCTGTGGAAATATGAGAAAATAAATTTCTCCCTTTTACATCACTGAGTCTGCACTTCTTTATGGCAGTCTGAGCAGATTAAGATACTCTGTAACTCCCATTTCCAAGTATACTTTTCCAGGGAACTCAAATGTGATGGTTAAAACTAGAATAGGTATAAAAAGCAGACATTGAGATGAAGTTCAGAGCTAGATCCCCTGGAAGGGAGGCTCCTACCACTGGTGGTTCATAAAACATGTACATAAGTATTGCCCCAGGCACGCACACGATAACAATGAAATTGTTGAAGTTTCTTCACTGATGAACTCAGATAGGATTTTGGTCTAGAGAAAGAGATTCATGGGTTGGTGCAATCAATGCACTGATGATTTGAGAAGCACAGATGAAATAGACACAGTAAGGAAAATGAAATCAGATGGCTATTGCTAAGGAAAAAAGATAATAAGAAGTTGAAGTTAATTAATTGGCAATTCAAAGCTAAATGTTAAACTCAGAGAGCTTTCCTGGTAGCTTATAAAAGGGGTCTTTATTCTCCATAGTGATAAAATAAGAAAAACTGGGAACCAGGACATAAGAGAAGCTATGCCCCAAAGAAGTAAAATCTCCTAATATAGGCAGCTCTAGTATGCCTAGGCCAAGGCACTGGCTGGAATAGAATGGAGTTTCGACATTTGGGATGGAGACATCAGTGTTGATGCCCCAGAAATTAATTTAATCTGAATTTCTTTACAACCCCCTGAGTATGCAAAAGTAGTATATTCCTTCTGGTTGAAGACATTTCAGAGACCTCTCCTTCACAGGACAACGTATTGGCATATCAGATCTTCCCATATTAATGGGTAAGACAGGACTTCTATAGCAAAAGAGAATAGAGACATCATTCAACCATCAGAAGCCAAGGTGTCATAATTATTGCAATGAGTAGCAGAGGTGGAGGGACATCTGACTAGGCAGCCTGCAAAAGTTTACAGAGACAGTTAATAAAATATGATATCCCCAGCGACAACATATTTGGGCATCAAGGAAATACTCCTCAATCCATACAATCAACAGAGATTAAGAAGGCCGAAAGCCTTCATCCTGATTAAAATGTTAAGATTGTTTTCCCAGTGTCAAAACACAGTGAGATTTCAGATTCAGAATCAATAGATAAAATGAGAGACTGGGTCACTGGGTACAGAGCCAGAAACATTGCAAATGTTCATGATACTCCGCTTCCTTGTCCTCGCCCACAGTCCTTGCTGTCCTTACAGCAGTTGACTTGATCAACTGTACACCAGGTAAAAGAAATTACTTCAAACTTTTCAGCTGTGTTGAAAAGATAAAAAACAAAGATGGCCAAAGTGTCATCTTTATCAAACTGGATGCACTTGGAGGCCCAGCTATAAATGAAATCCTGGTCCATGTCTGGTCTCAACTTGAGTAGACTGAATCATGGCCCCGCTCTTTGGTCCTTTATGCACCCTTAAATGGACCAATTTGCTTATTAGCACAAGTCCCAGAGCAACTCCTTAGCCTTTGCGATAGCTTATTATACAGGAGAAAGTCAAGTGAAAACCCCTAAAGTTAATCCATCTAATTTCAGAAATGATAAAAAAAAAACAAAAATGATATCGAATCTTAGGTTAAATGCAGGAATTAGTGTCACTTTTAGAGATAAGATGGATATAGGAGTTCCTGCATTCTTCTCTTTTATACCTCCATGAATTTCAGCAAGAAATAAAGATGGAGATAAAGAGAGAGGGAGGGAGGGGGGAGAGAGAGGAAGAGGAAGGAGGGAAGGAAGGAAGGAAGGAAGGAAGGAAGGAAGGAAGGAAGGAAGGAAGGAAGGAAGGAAGGAAGGAAGGAAAGAAGGAAAAGAAAAAGCTGGGATTTGGAAGACAAGAGTAAATTCCTGCGTATCTACCATGTTGTCAGTAGTCCCAGTTACTGCTGCTGAGGCAGAAGATGGGATGTTCTGGCTAGAGCAGATATCATACGACCTTTGGTACATTGTCTGTAGCCATTGATGTGACAAATGACTGACTTCCGTCCCTATTGGAAACTGTATATACACGGAACTGACAACACTATACATTTCAAGTGCTGCTCCAGGGCACTTTCTTTCTTTCTTTCTTTCTTTCTTTCTTTCTTTCTTTCTTTCTTTCTTTCTTTCTTTCTTTCTTTCTTTCGTTCGTTCGTTCGTTCGTTCCTTCCTTCCTTCCTTCCTTCCTTCCTTCCTTCCTTCCTTCCTTCCTTCCTTCCTTCCTTCCTTCCTTCCTTCCTTCCTTCCTTTCTTCCTAAAGCGTTCTGTACCATCTGGTAGTTCCTTAATGCAACATGGTGGGGCATTATATCAATGAAATCATGGATTCGGTCCAAAGAGCAAGAAGTGGCCAGCATGATGAAGGTCTTGGTAAGGCTTTGATCCTCCAGAGGGTAAGAGATAAATGCTACCAAGACTCAAAGAAGCCTGCCACATCCGTAACATTTTTAGGAAGATCAGAAGTCCAGGAGTAACCACAGTATAATAACCCTCTCAAAGGAACAAAACAGTATACAGCACCCTTTGAATCCCCCAGGAAGGAAAAAGACCCTATTTCTGGTAGCTTGTTTATAGTTCCGAGAATAACATTACATTGTACCCCTGAGCATGCCATTTTGACTTATATACTGTGTGACGCAAAAATCGCCAGTTTTAAAAGCAGCTTGGAGGAGGAAAAAGTTTTTCGGTATATCCATGCTGTGTTATAAGTATCCTTGTGGCTTGGACCATATACTGTAGCAGACACCATGACATTAAAATGCTATGATAAGTAAGTATCATTGGTGGGAAAAGATGTTTTGAAGAGTTTATTGTAAACGACCATGAGGGAATAAAAATGCACACTACTGGAGGTCTGCAACAAGGCAACCCTATCAGAGAATTAACCACATTTGAACAATAGCTGTTGGCAGGATGTCAGGCTCTACGTGAGTCAGAGAGCCTTTTGACGACTCATCAAATAATCATGTGGCTGTAGCTGCCCATCATAGGCTGGGTTTTATGTGGTCTTATTGCTTTTGTGGCTTAGTCATAAGATTGGGTGACTCCAACAAACAAGTTGACTGAAGGGCCCAGTTACCAACCTCTGGCCAGTTTCTGTCTTGGCCATGCTAATGCTGGTATAATTAAATAAGCATGAAGGCAGAGATGGAAACTATGGATCCAAAATTATAACCTCCCATGATATTACCTGATGGTACCATTAAATATCTAACCCGCTCAAAGAAAAGACTAACTCTGAGTCCCCAGTGTGGCATCTCTTTAAGATCAGCAGGTTTCTTACTGGTAAGTTATCCACATAGGATGCGTTCTCTCTTAAAAAAAAAAAAAAAAAAAAAATCAACATTTCATGTTCAAAGGAACAGATACACATTCTAGACATGTTTTTTATTTTTGGTTTTCTTTCCTGTTCTCTGGTTCTTAGCTGACACCACTATCTGAGAACTTACAGAATGTTTTACCCACTGTTATGTGAGCCCATAGAATATCCCACGAGGGCAAAGGAGGCATTTCCAAGGCCTTGGATTCTACTGGTTATATCACACACCATGCCGCCTGAAACTGAGAGTCTGGTAGAAAGTTGGGTCAACCTATTGAAGGCTAAAGCAAAGCATAAGTTTGTAAGCAATACTTTATAAGATAGGGCAATATCTTCCAGGGTATGATACATTCTTTAAACCAAAGAAATGTATACATAACTGTGCCCCTGTAGGTGGAAGGTGTATGCCTGGGAGATGTGGCATTGAAGCCAAAGTGTCCTTATGAAATGGAAGTGTCCATCCCGACCTTGCACACGTGGTATGCCTCATCTCTACAACACTGGTCTCTGCAGGTATAAAGGTTCTGGACACAAAGAGGAACATTACCTTGGGACACAGCAATACTGTCATTGGACCACAGTGGATAACTGTCACCTGGAAGCTATTGTCTCTAATCTAGAAACCATCTGTTGACAGAATAATCATATATCTAGTCCACCTTTCTGAGCTATGATACCATCATTCGCTGGTACTGTGATAGAGCTCTCTGCGTCAGCTCCAATTCCCACATATTAAAACATATTAATAATGTATCTCCTTCAAAAAACGTGTGCTTTAGAGCTAAAAGATATTTTGTTAGTATTCTTTCTCTGTGGCTTACTAGCTCTATATCAGGCAAGACGGTAAGCCTCTCTTAGGAAGTGGCTTGTTATAAAGATTAAATGATGGGTGCTACCATTGAGAATATCCTGGCACATCTCTGCCACATGTTTAAAATTTGTTTTTTTATACTTACATCCTCTTCTAGAAACAGTCCAAACTGTGCTCAGTGTTGATTTCCTTTCTTCAACAATTATGTAGATTTTTATCAGGAAAGTATTTTCTGTAGCAAACTTGACTTCCTAACTTTCTCAAGTGGAGGAAATGAGGGAAGGGCCTTGAGTTTTCATACAGAATACTTCCGAAATGGGCTAAGAGTGCAGATGACTTTCAGTGGGTTTCTTGCTGGTGGATCCTATTGATAATTTACCAGCAAAAAACCCACTGAAGCTATGCTGTCCTACCCAGTAAAATACAATCATTGAAAAAATTTTCACTTATTGTCATTTTGAAGGAGGCACAGACTTTTACATACATGATCTGTGAATAAAAATATGCAATTGGTATTTTATTACTAATTTATTAGAAAATAATTGTATTCTATACCCTGAAAGTCATATTGTAAAAACACATGCAAAAATCAAAATCCTAAATATGTCATAAATCAAAGATTTCACATCAGCATTTTGATAAATCACACCGTATGGTCAGTAAATTAATCCTCTTGGAGGCCAATTCTGGCATGTTCAAATTATTTTCATTGCTTTTCTATTAGGTAATTGCTTACATAGCTGGCCTAGGAGACAATGGAAAAAATAAAAATGCAAAAACTACAACTCATAATTAAATAAATGTTCATTACTCAGTAATCATCATTTTTAAACCAATGATTCTTGACAGTTAACACAAATTGGAGACATATCTAAAGAAAATATCTTTGATAATTTTTTTTTCTTTTTTTGAGACAGAGTCTCACTGTGTCTCCCTCTATAGACTGCAGCTCACAGCAACCTCAAACTCTTAGACTTAAGGATTCTCTTGCCTCGGCCTCCGGAGTAAGCTGGGACCACAGGTGCCCACCACAATGTCAGGCTATTTTTGTTGTTGTTGTAGTTGTTATTGTTGTTTGGCAGTATTTGTTGTTGTTGTAATTGTTATTGGTGTTTGGCAGGCCCAGGCCAGGCTCGAACCCGCCAGCCCCGTGTATGTGGCTGGAGCCCTAACCGCTGAGCTACAGGAGCCGAGCATCTTTGATAACATTTAAAGAAGGTAAAGTAAACTGAGATTTTTCGTTGTTGTTGTTCTATTCTGTTTATAAACAAGAACCCACAGAAGTAGCTAAAATTCATGGTCAGACATTTGCCGTGAAGAACTTGTCACTGTTTCTCCTTGTCCACGTTCTGTCTTAGCAGCCTCGAAAGGCACCAGCGCGGACCAGTGAGACCAGAGTCCGGTCCCTTGGTCATCCTGGCCTCTGCCGAGCTTCTGTCCTAGGCTTGTCACTCTTCTCTCTCCTGACTTTCTCCGCATTCCTAAATATTAGGGACATTGATTAAATTTTTGTTAATAATCTCTGTGATTATTTGATAAAGTATTACCCTGCCTGGGTGTTTTGATGAGGTTACCGTGTTAAAGTAACATTTAAATCAGTAGACTGAGTACAGGAAACTGTCCTCTGATTGGAAGGGTGTCAGCCAATCAGTTAATGACTTTAATTGACCAAAAGGATGACTCCACCCACAGTCAGAGAGAGTTCCTCTGCTCGCTGGCCTTCCAACTGCGAGGTCAGGTCCTCCTGACAGCCTTTGGGCTCAAACATCAACTCTTAAATTAAAATTCTCAATACTTATTCTTAAATAATTAAAGAATTAAATTCTTAAATAATTATTAAAATTCTCTTATACTTATTCTCTGATATAAGTATAGCCTTCCTATACTTATATCAGCCAGTTGTTTGTAAAGAATAGGGTGTGTGTGTGTGTGTGTATGTGTGTGTGGGTGGGTGTGTAGAGAGAGACAGAGAGAAATGGCTCATGTACACAGTTAATTTGTCTGAGTACAATTTGGGCCCCGTATAGTTGGATATATATATATATATATATGTCACCTGGTGCTTCTGTTTCTCTGGAGAATCCTGACTAATAATGTCGCTGATGCTCCCATGTAGAACATACCATTCAAAAACACATTTCCTCCAACTTTTACTTATTTTTCCAGTAAAAATTTTTGTCAGATCCATCACCCAAAATTGATATTTCATATATCAAACTCACTCTTCCTAAGCTAATGTTTCAAGATAGGCTTTCGTCAAAAGGATATAGCTTATTTAACCACTGGGATGTTTTTCTTTTTCTCCTTGAAATGTGTAATTCTTTATGATATTTCTTTTTTAAAAGGGCAAAAACATTGTTTTTACTTATCGTTGTGTTGCTGTTCTACCCAATTTATTCTGTAACGCTGTCTCCTAAATTAAATCTTGGTAAATGGATGGCTGTCCTTGGACACAGACAAGCACATTTTATTAATACCTATGAGGTAGAAGATTTATACAATGGCCTGGGGGATGGAGAAGATAAGGTTCTGCCCCAGGCCTTACGGCGTTTATACAGTGTCTGTTAGGAAGCTCTTCTAGGTAGGTCTCTTGCTCACTGATGTGTTTGGCAGGCCCAGGCCAGGCTCGAACCTGGTACGGACTTTGTAAGTGTACTGGAGACAGGCCTCATCTTGGAAAAAATTAAATAAGTGAAACATGCCAGTCATTTGGATTCTGCACTAGCGAGTGTTTTCCCTTGGAAATAAAATATTTCATCTAATATATCATAAATTAAATTTCCCATATTCCTTTCTTTGAGAAGTTTGAAAAATCTAGACCCTCTTTTGAGGAAAAATACAAAAAGAACCAAACACGCCCATGCTCTCTCTCTCATGTTCCCTTGAAAGAAAAAAAGGAGATAAGAAATTGCTCACAAGTACACACTTAAAATATGTTACACTCATTAACCATCAGAAGTGCTAAAACTGGGATAGTTAATGAACATATAATTAGAAATATAAGGAGAAATTTATCATAATTCAGTTAATTGCTCTAAGTACAATTTGGGAGCTATATATCTGGACATTGGTAAAAAGTTGTCTTATTATTATCTGATATTAACTAAAGAATATATGCTTTTGATTTCTAATTGATTACCATGGCAATGATGTAAACGTCAGAAGGAATGTCATTCCTTTCCTATCTTATCAGAATTCCAGATAGAAATGTGATTTCAGCACCTTAGGGATCTCAGGAATTATGTGGGCAAACCTCAGAGTGTGGCATGATATGAGGCGGACTAAGAGAAAACCTGGACTATTTCCTCACTTCTTATCTGTCACTCCACAGGAACATCTGCAATGTTCAGCAGCTCAGCCCACTAAGATTGTTCTTTTAGTTTTAATTGAGTCTGGCTCCAGTGAATTTGTATTCCTGGGTTTTTCTGGTCTGATGTGTTTATTTCTTTTCTTTTCTTTTTTTTTGAGACAGAGTCTCACTAAGTTGCCCTCAGTAGAATGCCATAGCATCACAGCTCACAGCAACCTCCAATTCCTGGCCTTAGGCAATTCTCTTGCCTCAGCCTCCCGAGTAGCTGGGACGACAGGCGTTCACCTCAATTCCCAGCTATTTTTTGTTTGCAGTTGACCGGGGCGGGGTTTGAACCTGCCACCCTCAGTATATGGGGCCAGCGCCCTACCAACTGAGCCACAGGCGCCGCCCGTGATGTGTTTGTTTCCTCCAGGGAGAAAAAAACCCCTGCACTCAGCTGCTTCCTCCTATCAGCAACATCTTATCTCATTCATCTTCTTGCCTCACTAAATATTAATACTCCATCAAGAGGTAAGGTTTTTTTTTTTCTATGGGCGGCGCCTGTGGCTCAAGGAGTAGGGCGCCAGTCCCATATGCCGAAGGTGGCAGGTTCAAACCCAGCCCCGGCCAAAACACACATATACACACACACACACACACACATACAAAGAGGTAATGTTTTTTTTTCTAGATGGCTCCATAAAACAGGCCAGGTTTTATAAGAAAAGCTGTTCAATAAGCGTCCAGAACAAGTGATGGTTGATATCCTTTATTATCGTACGGGGGATTTGGTGCTTCTGCAAACGCCATTTCCCGGTGAAGGATGAATGTCTCCATTAGAGACTCCTCCCTCTCTGGGGCTGCAGGGACTGCTCAGCTCCTGCCCGGGTTCTCCTTCCTCCTGTTGTCTAGTCGTCAGCCCAGCTGGACATTACTGGGCTGTGCTGCCCTCACTTGTGAGCAAAGGAATTGTGGGAACCGGATAGGAACAATTTTCATCTAGTCACGCAAAATATTTTATTGAAACCTCATATACTGGAGGTAGCGGGTTCAAGCCCGGCCCCGACAAAAAAAAAAAAAAAAATCCTGTAAAAAAGAAAATAGTGGAAAGAATGTATATAGCCTATGGAATTTTACAGGTGAATGAACTAGTATTCAGAGAATTTAAGAAAATGACAAACAAATAATAAAGGTGGTGGCTTCATTGTACTCAGAGCTAGTACTCACTTATTTATTTATGTCAGCTAGTACTGACATTTATTTAACACATTGTATTAGAAAGTCTATCAGTTACTGTCAGACTAGGATATACATAAATAAGACGTGAGTGAAATTATATTGTCTTGTATGGTGCAGACTCTTAATCAATCAGATTACGGGGTGATGTAAAAGAAAAGAGATACAGAGAAAGATGAACGGAGATCCTGGAATTGTCTTCTAATAGATGAGGATAAACAATAGATAGACTGCACAGAGGAATCTGAAATGGGAAAGCTGAGAGGGCAGTGTCCTGGGAGCCAAATGAGATTTGTAAGGGAGGACAGGGCAGGCTGAAATACCACCGAGGCCAACTAAGGTAAGGGTATGAGACCCCCAAGTGTATTGGGTAGCTTTGTAGAATTTTACCAGAAATCTAAGAGTTTGTGGGGAGGAGAGAGATAGTACCTGGGAGATGTTGAGTAAAAGTATTTAATATTGAATGTGTTTTACAGAAGATACCAATCTTTATTTGCCTGTGGGAAGCGAGCTCTGGAAATGGAGGCACAGAGGGTAAATTCTAATAGGACAGATGGTCTGATAAGGTGTAAGGTAAGGTCCTGATGGGGCTGAGTATGAAGGGATCTAGGGCACAGGTTCCACTTGGAAAAAATTATCTCTCTCCTACTGTTAATATAAAAAGAAGCCTATGTAGATCCCTGCTTGGTGTTTGAAATCCCAGAATATGCAAATAATATGAGTAAGTAATAGAAAAAGCTACCTGAGGCTCAGCACCCGTAGCATAGTGGTTATGGCACCAGCCACAGACACCCCAAGGCTGGCAGGTTCAAATACGGCCCTGGGCAGTGAAACAACAATGACAATTGCCACCAAAAAATAGCTGGGCATTGTGACAGACACCTGTGGTCCCAGCTACTTGGGAGGCTGAGGCAAGAGAATTGCTTAAGCCCCAGAGTTTGAGATTGCTATGACCTGTGATGCTGTGGCACTCTACTGAGGGTGACATAGTGAGACTCTGTCTCAAAATAAATAAATAAATAAATAAATAAAGCCTCCTGATTAAAGAAAGGGAGAATGTTTCCTAGAGCACTTGTATGGACTAAATAATTGCAAAAGAATTGAGAAAACAAAAGAGAAAATTTAACAGAGAATAAAAAATAATTTCTCTATAGGAATCGACAGTCAATGTTTTGGTAAAGATCGTGAATCTGTAATGACAACAAATGCTTTCTTTTTGTCAGGGTGTAATTTTTCTTGAGATGCCTAGCATTCAGGGGTAGATTTTTAAATGTTTTTTTTTTTTGGTAGAGAAGGAAATTAAAAGGTGAAGTGAAAAGGAAGTGTAAGACGTGAGTGGTACATCACTTGGAATACTGGATTTCCACCGGTATCTTTTCAGATGAGCTACTCACAATCTGTGATCTACGAAGTACCTTGCTGGGGAAGTGTCCTTGTTCCATGAGCAAAGAGTCTCATGAAAATCTGTAAGTTAGAAAAAAATGCCATTATTTCTGACGTGCAATCAGAGTGCAAACCTTTTTTAATAGTCTCTGCAATTTCAGCACAATGGGAACAGAAGAAGCAGAGAATTGTGACTGGGGAAAAAGTACAAGGCAAAAGGGCTTAAGGATTCAGAGAGGCAGGTGCCATGTGTGTGGTTGGGTGAAAGCAGTAGGGGCAACCAACGACCACGCGACCCAGCAATCCCACTCCTGTGCATGTATTCAGAAGGAAGGAAATCAGTATATGGAAGTGATAGCTGCATTCTCATGTTATTGTAGCACTACTTACAATAGCCTAAGTGTTCATCCTGGGATGAATGAATAAAGAAATCATGGTACCTATACATAGTGGAATATTTTTCAGCCATAAGAATGAATGAAATACTGTCATTTGCAACAGTGTGGAGAGAACTGGAGGGTGTTACGTAAAACACTAGAAGACAAATTTCCCATGTTCTCACTCATATTTGTGAGCTAAAAGTTTAAAAAAATCACTTCATAGATAGAGAGAAGCACATTTGTCACTACAGGATGGGAAGGGTAGCGGAGAGGAGGGGATATACAGGAGGGAAGGTTAATGGGTGCAAAATACAGTTAGAATGAATAAAGTCTAGTATTCAGTAGCTAATAGATCTAATATTCTGGTGTCATGGACTATGGTTAATATTTTATTTTTTATTTTAAAATAAGTACAGGAATGGAATTAGGATATTCATAACACAAAGAAATGATAAATGCTTGACGTGATAGATACCTCAGTTACCCTGATTTGATCATTACACATTCCCTGACTATATCAGTTTCTCAAAATGTGCCCCACAGGTATAGACAACTATTATGTACTCATAATCAGTAAGAAAATTAAAAAAAGTGAAAACCCTGCATAACATAGGAACTCAAGTATTTATAGGCTTCTAGGAGATTACTTTGAGGGCATTTTACTAAAGAATCAACTGAACTGAATGCTGTCGGATACTTAGAGAGGACAAATGAAATCAGGATTGTGTTTAGTAAACATATTTAAGGCAGGGTTAAAGCAATATTTACTTTTGGTGACACTGAAAAACAAGTATCTTCATAAATAAAAACTAAAACAATGTGGTAATAACATACCTGACACGTATGGTGTTGTTTGGTTATTACAGCTGATGCAATCTGTCTACTAAATTCTAGTAGTCAATGTTGAAATATATAAATGATGCAAATCAAGTGAAAAGACGAATCTTGTGAGGTTACTAACTAATAATAAAAGTGATTTTTTTTCCCATAACAGACACATATCATCTATCTGCAGGATACACAGGCAAACTATTGGAATCATTATGCAATTAGAATCAGAAGACTTTGAAAGAACTTAACTTTCTTTATCTAGAGTTTCAACTTAGGCACTCACTGAGGGCCACTGCTAGCTTATACGGTGGCTTTGTACTAATTAGAAGAAAAAGGCACCTGTTCTGGCAGACAGTTTCAGACACATGCATAACACACACCCCCTCCTGCCAAGCAATCCCAGGTGTAAAGTTTGACAAGAGAAATGTATGTTGGATTTGAACCTTATTTGCCCTCATGACCAAAGTCTCTTATAAGAGCTACCACATGTGCAATTGTATGGGTTGGCCAGGATTGGCTGAAACTAAACCTTTCGTCAATAACGCCCTTCTCTATCTATTCCAGTGGTAGCAGAGAGACAAAGGGATCTGGTGATGACAAATAATGACATAGAAATAGCACTCCTTTACATAAAAGCCAGTATGAATCTAAAATTCACACACACGCACACGCACACACGCATGCATGCGTGCACACAGGCGTGAATTGGCAGCAAAAAGTTGATTTTCACATGGCAATTTTCAATGTCTCTCTCTGATAGGAGAGACAGACTAGTGAGAAGGGAGGCAAGCAACACAAGAGGTAGAATATTGGAAACGAGAGATGATTAGCACATTGAGGGGCATTTTAGAAGTGGAGATAAAAAGAGCAGTTTAGCAGAATGCATCACTTCTCTTCTCTTACGACTGCTTTCTTGAAATCCTCTTAACTCCAAGTTAAGTGGATTGCAAGACGATCCCCTGCGACTCAGCAGAGTCCTTATTCTGCTTGCACTATATAAATGCTATTGGGAGCAAGAAGCCTGGTCTTTGGACTTGCAGATAATTGAGGGGGAAACAAAGAGTACCTGAAAAATTCAGAAAATAACCACTAATAATCTACCCCGTGACTTACAAACTTGTACTCATCTATTAAATAAAGTTCCAACATAATTCATGAATGGAATTGCTATGCAAAATTAAATTAAAATGACCATACATTTTTAATAATTTTCTTTGACATGTTATTGTATAAAACTAAAAATAGTAAAACAAAAATTCCTTAAAGAACAAAACAGAACTTATGGCGTTACCAGAAATATCAAGCTTTTTAATAAAAGACATTGCTCTTCCCATCATTAAGCCTCGTCTTCTCCAATCCCTGTTCTGTCCAGAGGACAACTAACCCTGAAGAGTGTGTGTTAACACTCAGGCATGTCCTTCATATGTCCCTCTGGAATAAAGCCAATCAGTAGAAGTTAATTTCCCCTGATCCCTAGGGAAAAGTTTTACTGTGCCTCTTACAACCATATCATTCTGAAAAAGAGAAAGGTCTTCACCTTTCCCAGTGACCTTTGAAAGGGAAACTTGACTATGATAAATCAACCAAGCTCTGACTTTATGAATTAAACATTCTTCAGTTTCTTAATGGCTCATAATTGTCCCTTGAAAAGTATGAATAGAATAATTTTGGTAATGTACAAATTTAAAATGCAGCTTCTTGAAAAGAAGTTTTTCATAAAAAATGATGACAAACTGATTTCAGAAAAAGAAAAGCGTAATGAGAGCGTAGGGACGTCTATTCCATTCGATTCAGTCCAACTCCACAAATAGTAATTGAACGACAACTGTTTTCAAGGCACCATGATTCCAAGTTCTTTCTCTCATGGATAATTCTCCAGGGACTTGGGGGTTAAGAATCACTGACGTGAGAAATTATCATATCTGAAAATGAATTCAGAATTTCAGTGAAATTTTAAGTTTACTTCTTATGATAAAGGTAAATTTGTTCCTACTCAGCAGACTAAAAATGATAAAACCTCAATGCTATATGCCTCTAGAACGAGGACAAAGTTAGAAGTCATTAATTTTATGCTATGGAGTGTGCTAAAACACTAAATAAAATACACGAGATAAGTGACCACTGGTACAACATGTAATTGGACATCAACACCTGGGCACAGTATATCTTTCAGATGTATTAATAATTATGGGCACCAGTATAGCTTATAGTCAGCAAAATAATCAGTCTTGAGAAATATGATTCATTTAAACATAATTTCAAAGGTCTTCAGGGATCCCTAGTATTTTAATGGAAGACTCATGTGTGCCAAGGGTCTAAAATGACACTCTGAAATGGGGTATCGTCCAGGATGGCACCAAAATCCAGTGAAGGAGGCTGCAGTAAATAAGCAACTCCCTTCTCCAGGAAGGCAATGCATTCGTTTATTTATCCATGAATTAATGTGAACAAGTACACCTAGCAGGCAATAGGCACTCAAGGGACCCTGCAGAGACCAGGGGGGATGAGAGATGAGTTTTCTCTTCTCTGTAGGAGGGAAGACGGACACTTTGACCAATACTTAAATCGTGCCAGTCTAGGGACACGCTGGGCTGCTCTGGGAGTATAGAGGAAGCCCAGGATTCCAGGATTAGACTGGGTGGGGCATTAGGGAAATCGAATTTGAGCTATGAAAGATGCACAAGAGATACCCAGGTGAAAATAATGGGAGAGCAGCCCAGAGACAGAACAGCAAGGTGTGAGCACCTATCTGAGCCCATCAGTTCTGCTGCTGTACCTTTAATAGGCACAGCCCAACTTCATTGCTTCAATGCAGAATTCACCAACTAGCATTCATGGTCCTATCAAACTTTCTGCAAAGCAGAACTTTCTTATGTGTGGTTGAAGTTTTAGTCCACAAGTCATGACTGAACAGTGATGAGATAAGGCAGAAATAGACAATGCTCAGGATTTTACTAATCATTTGCCTTGCTGTGATTTTCAAGCTCCTGGTCACTGACTTGTCTCCTTGGACAGGATATAGGAAAAAGTGTATGCTTCTTCTAGGTTGAATTTTCCCCCTCAAAAAGATATATTCACATCTCAACTCCAGTACTTCAGAATGTAATTGTATTTAGAAATGGGGTCTTTGCAAGATGAGCTCATTAGGGGAGGCCGTCGTCTATAGGACTGGTTTTCTCATAAGAATGGGGGAAATTGAACCCGGCCATGTACCGAGGAGAATGCCGTGTGAAGATAAAAGATGTACAAAGAGAACGCCACGTGGTGATGGGGGAAGAGATTAGAGAGCTGCAGCTGTAAAGCACAAAAGCCAAGGGCTGCCCACAGTCTGCCTGGAGACTAGAGAGACAGGAAGGGTAGCCCACCCTGCGTTGGAGGGAACAAGGCCCTCACAGCACTCAGATTTCAGATTTTTAGCCTCTATAACTTCTCAGACAATAGAGGAAATTATTGTAGCTGTGTATTGGAAATAAGCACACACTCGCTGTGCTTCACCATAGAGAGTTTGAGAATTTCTGCCCTAGGTGAGGTGGTAAATGAAATCAGGAGGTTAGCAGTGACACAAACAGGGCCATAAAGAGTCCAGAGATGAGCAGAGTCAAACAAAAATGAACCAAAGCCATGTGGTAAGAGAGACGGTGGACCTGGCTCTCCCAGCTAGTGGTAGTGAAGCCTGCAGAAGGTGGACTGTCCATGAGGTTCACCTCACCTCTCCTCCCTTCTTGTCCCATAGATTTCTAAAGGCACTATAGCTCAATTTTACCCAGGACATTTGGGAATTTTCAGAAACGTTTTGGAAAGGAATAGGGGAACAGGCAAACCAGTGGGTGGGATTTCACAACTTCAAAATGTGAAATTTAAAAACAGCTACATTACAGGTGCCAGAGATCAGACATCTCACTTTCTGCACCTCACATAGTATTGTAAACCATTACAAATATTCTCATTTGCTGGTGACAGTGGGAAATAATCTTAATTTTCTCATTTCATAATGAAAGTAGATGAATAAGTGTTCTCAGATCACATGGTTAGGCAACTGAAGAGCCAAGCCCCAAACCCAGGATGGTTTGACCCTAACGTTCCTGTTGTTAACCATCGATTGAGGAAAGCACGTTTCACCTGCCAGTGAAGCCTGGGAATACATGCTTATATCTGCACATGTATATAGACCATTATTAACCACTCAATGAATGCCAAATGCCAGACACAGTAACAGAAAATTTTCTTGTAGCAGTTCTAACACTCCATTATTATCCATCTTGTACATCAAGAGAAGTACATCTTGGTCATTTCAGCATTTATAGAACTGTAGGAGACATACAGTCCACCATGCAGTTCACTCCTGTGGTCCTATTCCTTCTCCCAATATGAGTGTCAGGTGACATAGTAAAATCTCAAAGTGGAGGCCCACAGGAGGCCCTGGCTGGGCAGTTAGGTAGCTGTCCTACCGTAACTTTCTCTTCAGCACCGTTAGGCATGTAAGTGCAAGTAGTTTGGTCATTTTTAGAAGAACGAATACGGAGGCAATATGAACAGTTTCCCCCAGACTGGTAAACTATTGTTTAGTTACATTAAACACTATTTCCTCCATGAAAGGATCCTGTTTCCTCACCAGAAACCTGGGCAAACTGGGAGGCTCTTAATTGTTGGAAAAATGAGACCACTGAAAAGAGATTCACTGTCTGATGGCACTTTTCTAAAATGAAACAATCACATATTTGTGTTAAAAAATTAGGGAAAATCATCTACCTGTCAGGCAAACTGTGTTTCTTGGTTGTATCTTCTGCAAATGTTCCCATCTTAATCTCCCTAACACTCATCACCTGAGGAAAATTGAAGCAGCTCAGTGTGTGGTCTGCTTGAAAGCAGAATCTCAGCTCGTCTGTCCCTCAGCCCAGCTCTTTTGTGCACAATGCCTGTCTCTTACTTACCCTTCTTTGAGTTGTCTTTGACTTATGCCTCCAGTGACAACAAAGACAGTGGCATATTTTAAGAGCCAAGAGTCAGAAGACCCATGTTCTCCTTTTGTCACATATATTTTCATGACCACTGTAATTCCGTCAGTGTGTTTTCTTCTGAGGAAATCTGATTGATAAATTCCTGCCCTGCTTATTTCAGTGAGTCTTTAAGAAAGCAGATGTGAAATTACTTTGAAAAAATGTGCAATAATAATAAAGTAGAGAAATTGAGAAAATCTATTTATTTAGTCACAAAGAGCAAAATAATGTAGTTTTTCTATAAATAAAATGATAGGTATAAAATTGCATGGTGAAGAAAAAAGAATAAATTTTCAAATCTATCTTTAAGGACATGCTAAACAATATGTGCCACTCTGAGTATTAATCCAGTATAGATACCGTATTATTACTATTTCATTTTAGTTAATATAGATGAAGAATAGGTAACTATGTTGTTTCACAGGGATGGGGAAGGTTCTTAGTATTTATCGTATATATCCCTTTATGAACATTAAAACATAGATATTAAATATTTCAATTCTATAGATAAAAATGCAAAGTCAGATAAGATCTCCAACTTGCCATGGTTCACAGAGCTAATTGCATGCAGATTCTGGTTTTGAATCCAGATCTCTGTTGAGGTAAATCCAAACCCTATTCTATCCCATCACAGGAGGCCCAGACTTCCATTCAATCTGCATAAATTACATACTCTTGATAGAGTGAGTGATGCTAAAGAGATAAAATGCTCGGAGAGATTTGGGGACTTTGGAAACAGTAAAACTAAATGAGAAATTGTTGCTGTCCACTGGCCTAGTCAGAGACATGGAGGCAGACACTGCAGACGAAATGAATGATTTATTAAGGGATGGCTGGTGCTCACTCGGGCACAGCAGCAATCGGCCGTCTTTACTCACTTTCTTACATACTCACACTCATCAGATAAAAATAATCGAAGAACAAGGAAGACAAAAGGTAAAGATCCCTTATCAGCGTAACACAGCAGAATACATACACACCTTTCTAAACCAACAATATCTTGTTTGGAGATAAACTACAATGAAGATGAACCACAAAGGGCTGGTTGACTGTTCTGTTTGCCTAGATAACTAACTGAAAGTTTTTGTGTCAATAGAGGTAGGGGATTAAGTGCAAATGTCCATTGCCCCAGGCAAATGATCTGTCTACGACTTGTCAAGAATCTCTGGCACATTCTTTCCTTTAAGTCATGACTACAGCCCAAGTACTAGAAATGTTCCTTCTCTGAGCCTCGTGGCTTCAAGGAGCACAATGAGACTGATTCACCTTACAAGGGTGCAGTGGACTGTGCCCCTTCAAGGATTATGAGATGTTTATAGGAATCTAGGCTAAGAATATTGGAGCTGTAATTGGCAACAATGGTCAGAGGAGGAGCTAGGCATGCCCGCAGTGATGGGGCTGGAAATAATCTTGTAAGAGGATAAGGCAACAAAAGATCAGTGAGGACTTCAACCATTTCCCTTGAGGTTAAGAGGAACAGAAGTGGGAAGGGTCAGCATGTTCAGGTGCTGGCTTACTTGAGAATATATTATTTGAGGTTTAATTAGAAATGGAAGTCAAAGCTATGGCAATAATTTTGCTTTAATTTTTTTGCCTCTATATATCACTCTCCAGAGTCAGCAAAAAATCAGGAATCCTACTTTCGTTGACTACATACTAGAGTTTTTCTATCAAAAACCCTGCAACCCTGTGAGCAGTTGGAGCCTGAAATGGGAAAGATGCACTTACTTCACATGAAAAATTCTGTGACAAAGAGATGCCTTCAACAGACAAATCAGAGGATCACTGGAGTTACAAGTGCCCTAGCAGGGATTTTAAGGAGAAGCCCCTGGATTTGAGTTTAGAAGACTGAACACAAGCTTCAACCCTAATAAATACACTACTAATGCTTTGTGCTTGAGTCTTGCACATTGCATCTTAGTCTTCCAGCATAAAAACGAATATTAGTAATGACAATAATAGCTAATACTTATTCAACATGTATTGAGAATAAAATGCCTGATTAAGTGCAAAGCTTGACAGTTGATATTTGTGATGTTTCATTTTGACAATTCTCATTTTATTTTTATTGCAAAGGCACATCCTTTGGATTGTGATTATCTTTCAAAAATTTTTAGAGCAATTTTTGCAAAAACATAGGTAAGTCAAAAATCTGTGTTATTTTCTAATGTGGGTTCCATTGTGGGACAAGTGCAGAGTAGACATCTCCAATTATTAAGACATGTTTGGGAAGGATGTGGCGAATGATCACACAGTAAGTCGTTGGTGTGAGAAGTTCCATTCTGGTGATTTTAATCTTGAAAACAAGATATATGGGCAACCTTAGATCAAGGTGAGTAACAATAAGCTGAAAGATATCATGAGAGCGAATCCATCTCACCTTTACTCTTTGAATTAGCAGCGAGGTTTGATGTTACTAGTCCAACAAAACTTACCATGTGAAATAAATCAGCAAGGTATAGAAGCCGGATAGATGGGTTCCACAGGAATCAAATGAGTGTCAGGAGAGAAATTGTCTCAAGGTTCACTTTTTTTCCCTATCATGACATAAAGGTGAACCATTTCTACACTGTATTGTTATGTCCAATGAAAAATGGGTCCTTTTTGAAATTGCAAGCACGGGCACAATGGTTGGATAAGACGAAGTGCCGAAACACAGCCCCAAACTGAATATTTATCAAAAAACGCTACCAGTGTCTGTCTGGTGGTCTAGCGCTGGTATTATCCACTACGGCTTTATGAAACCTGGTCAATGAATTATAGACCGTGTCTGCTGCAACCAATTGGACAGAACATAAGATGCTTGGGATTGAGCACCCAATATGGGTCAGTAGAGACAGGCCAATCCTCGTGCAGGATGACACTCAACCACACGTCACAAAACAACGCTGTTCAAGCTACAGAAGCAGGACTTGGAAACTCTGTCACTCACCATATTCACCCAACCTTGCACCAACTCACTAGCATTTCTTCCCGGCTTTGGATCACCTCTTGCAAGGAAAAATATTCAATTCACAACAAGCTGTGGATTTCTACGCCACTCACTCACCAGACTTTTTCTCTGTTGGCATAAACAAGCAACCGTTAAGATTGCAAAGCTGTATGGATAGTTTAGGCACCTACTAATTGTAATATACTTAATAATTGTAATGCACTTACTAATTAATTGCACTCCTTCTTGTTTGAGATATATTAATAGTAAACTAAACTTATGATTTTAAATTGGACATTTCTTATTCAATGACCTAACACTTTATACACGTAGCTGGAATTGTCATAATAACGCCCACAGGCTGAATCTGTCCTTTCTCTTGCTTCTGTTAATAAAGTTTTATTGAATGAAACCAACACCCATTAATTTACAGGTTGTCTATTGCTGCTCTTATGTTATAACAGAATTGAGCAGATGATATAGAAATGGTGTCACTTGCAAAAGTCAAAGTACTACTATCTGGCCCTTTACAAAAAATGTCCACCAACTTCTGATCTAGAGCACGTAAATCACTTACTCCGTGTAATAACACAAGGGGGGAGTTTCTTTTATTATCCGTATTTTACAAATGAGAACCCTGAAGCATAGAATTGTTTAGGAATATGCCCAGAGTGGCAAAGCTATGGCGTGGAGGAGCTGGTAATAAAACTTCTCCTACCCTAAAATTTTATGATGATAAAAGAGCAGGAAAGTAAATTGGAAAGAACGGAAGACTGAGGAACTGGCTCCTAAGTAGCAATATAGCCTTAAAAAAATGATTTTTGAAATGATTTCAAACCGTAGCTTCTTTACTCTTGTTTCTTGAAAATTTGTACTGACTATTTAATCTGAGAGCCTCAATTTCCTCATTTGTAAGTTTGGGTGTTCTCCCACTTAATAGGTACAATGTTCGGGTGTATGGCACACCTCTGGTGGATGGGACACAATTATAAGAGGGACTCTACCTAACTAACACAAGCATTGTAATCTATTTCCTTGTACCCTCAAATTAATCTGAAATAAAAAAATTAGGCTAATTATACTTATCTTGCGTAGTTTTACAGTGAGAATTAAAACAAATGAATGTAAGATACCCAGTAAAGCAAGATGCCCAGTGAGAGTTAAGAAAAGAGCCTAACTGGGCGGTGCCTGTGGCTCAGTCGGTAAGGCGCCGGCCCCATATACCGAGGGTGGCGGGTTCAAACCCGGCCCCGGCCAAACTGCAACCAAAAAATAGCCGGGCGTTGTGGCGGGCGCCTGTAGTCCCAGCTACTCGGGAGGCTGAGGCAAGAGAATCGCTTAAGCCCAGGAGTTGGAGGTTGCTGTGAGCTGTGTGAGGCCACGGCACTCTACGGAGGGCCATAAAGTGAGACTCTGTCTCTACAAAAAAAAAAAAAAAAAAGAAAAGAGCCTAACTAAGCTTTGTTTTCACAGTACCGTTTGCCGTTATCTCCATGATGTACTTCATGCTGGGATTTATTTCCTCATTGGGAAACTCTCAGAGAGAAGGGGTCTTACCTATTTGTTTCCGCGTACCCAGATTCTTGCACACAGTTTGGCATGAAGCAGTTGTTGGTAAATATTCAGTGACTAGATGGCTGGTTTCTAAGGGACAGGTGCAGTAGGCCTCTTCACACTCATTACTGGCCATGTCACTTTAAAGAGAGAAGCTGTTCCTTTTTGCCTTCTGATATTTTGGGGATATAAAGAATGGTGCTTCATTCGTTGGCTCTGCTTTATGGCGAGGCCTGGAATTTATTTCCACACTGGGTAGTCAGCTTATTGTACTTATTTTTATTCCGTCTCAGAGGAATCAGTGAGTAATCAAGATGAAACGTGTGTTTATTAATGGATTCATATGTATGTCATATTGTTTCTTAAAAAAAGACTCTTAAATCATCTGAAAATGTGCAACCCCTCAGAATGCTTCATTTCTGAGTTCTGATTCTTACTGAGGAAGAAAATGAACTCATGCTAAAGATTGCTGGATAATGCTGTATAACATTTCCCCCTCCAAAAAATTCTTGAAATGATTTCTCCTCTATCATCTCCACTGTTTATTTTACTTACGAGTGACTATGTTTTCTCAGGCCTCAAGGCCTTGGACAAATCTGTGTTTTCGGGATCACTTAATACATAGTGATTCTCACTAGGGACCCTTTTCAAGCCTCGGTCTGTTTCCATCCATGGGATCAGAGTCGGATTCCTACCTCACAGAGTTATTGGGAAGATGCATTGAAATTTCAAACACAAGGCATCTGGAAGAGGCCTAGAAAAATTATTATGATGATGATGATGATGATTAATTTTTTTATTTTTGGCAGTTTTTGGCCAGAGCTGGGTTTGAACCCACCACTTTCACCTTCCTCAGTTCGGGCTGCTCGTATCAAATCCTCACTCTAGTCATTATTACTCTGTGTTCTCAGTTGTCACTGAGAAAAATTATGGAATAGGCGCTGAGTAGGCGTTATCGCTTGGGTAACTAATACAAGACTCTTGTACATTGAAGCTTTTATTGTTTCTTTTTTTCCCATCCTTTTCTACCTCATTTCAAAAATGATTTATTTACACCTTACCTATATCAAGCAATGTGCTAAGAACTTGAGGCACAAAATGACTATAGAATTTTTCCCATCCAGATGTAAGAGTTGGTTACCCTAAAATACATTTGGACCAATGCAGAAGCAACTATAGATAAGGACATTAATAAAGGAATCACGATACAGGCTACTTACCAGACAAAACAATGAGCTGTCTTTTGTTTCTTAAGGAAGGCATGCAAAGTAGTAAAGAGAATAAAGGAAACAGTAAAATAATTTTTCTGTTAGGATATAGGAAAGCTTTGAAATTCGGAGAATCTTGATCTGAGACTTGAAAGTTTCAGAAATTTTTCTTAGTTGTTCAAACTTGAAGGCAGAATTCTGAGCAGAGGCAAAAACCTGCAGAATTCAAGATGCATGAGAAATAAACACTACTGTGTTTTTGCACAAGTAGCTTGTCAGTGCTATAAAATAAAGATTTGGAGTTAGTGCTAATTTGATAGGCAAGGTCCTATTTAATCCAAGCAATTAATGGAAGACAGTGTTCCTGTTACTAGAGAGCTATTTAATAATTTTAGGCATTATTATATATGTATGATGGAAAGAATATTTAATGGAAGGAAAAAAGACTTATTTGGAGGGTTTCACAATTAAAAACAGGGTGATCAGACTAGAGAATTTTGTGATAACCTAAGTGAGAATAAATGACGACCTGAAGGAAATAATGGTAAATAGATACAAAGATAAGTATCTTTGAGAAGTGGTTTTTGCTTCAATTAATAAACACTGATAGAATCTACTGAGCGAGGCCAGTCAAATGCCCTCCTTCCTGGTCACCTCCATAATCCTTACTTTATCCTCCTGGACGGCGGGGTCACGTCTCTTACTGCCTACTATCTGCGCTTCCTACAGTGTCTGCATAATTTAGTTGACTGGTAAATACTTGTTAAACACATAACTGGTAAGATTTATAAAGGTATTTGGTTCAAGATGGAGAATAGTTTATGGGAGTGAGATGGTGATGTCACTTTTGGAAATACACACGGTAGCAGTGGCTCCGTGTTGTAGATGTCTAGCAAGTCATTCCACACAGGCCTGCAGATCTCCAGAGAGAGCTGGACTGGGGGCGTGACATCGTTAACACACAAGCTGTGGTCCAGGACACACACATGAAAAAGACCACATAGGAGAAACATTCAGCTTTTTCCCCTATTTTCGCCAAATTCTGTTCCACTCACCTGCTCTTTACCCTTCCAGTTTTTCTGTATTTCCTCCTGTGTGTTTTCTTATTTTACTCTTTCTGAAGATCAGCATTGATCTAGCATACAGCATTGTTGTACTGTCCGACTAACTCATCTATTGATAAAAATTGGTCTCTTTCAGGCCAACCCTCTACACATGCTTTACAAAGGGAGGTTATATACTGGGTTATAATTTCCTGCATTCTACTCATGTCATCACTACCACAGAGGCACCATCCCCGGAAGGGATAAAATGAATCTCATTGATCTTTTAAGTTTCTTAAACTTAATTCTTCGGATGCATCAGAGCGTACGAGAAAATTTCCTTTAGGATTTAATATGTGAAGACTTGCAATACATTTTTCTTACCTCTAACTTTATTTTATTTTTAATTGAAAGGTACAATTATGTAGCTCTGTGTGTGTGTGTGTGTGTGTGTGTGATTGTGTACACCTGGGTATGTGTGTATATACCATTTATACCAGGGGTCCTCAAACCGCAGCCCACGGGCCACATGAGGCAGTGTGATTGTATTTGTTCCTGTTTTGTTTTTTTACTTCAAAATAAGATATGTGCAGTGTGTATAGGAATTTGTTCATGTCTTTTTTTTTAAAACTATACACTGGCCCTCCAATGGTCTGAGGGATCATGAATTGGCCCCCTGTTTAAAAGGTTTGAGGACGCCTGATCTATACCATAATGTTCTGAATTACGTATAAATCTCGAAATGACTACATCAAGCTAATAAACATATGAATTACTTCATTCGTTATCGATTTCTGATAAGAAAACTTTGTCTACTACTTTATCATTTTGCGTTCTTAGTACATCTAATTGAGGCCAAAATCAATGCTTCCTGCAATCATTTCTGATAAACTTCTTTTTAGTCAAATAGCTGACAATAATTAAATCAATCACTTTTCATAGTGCTTTAGGAACATATTCATTGTTTTCCTTCACTTGATTCTGTGAATATTTTATATAATATTTATAAACAGTGATAATTCTCTCCTAAGTAAACCAGTCTAACTTCCTTCTAATTTAATTCTATCTTTATTCATAGGACTTATTATAAAATCAAAGAAAATTATAGTAAAACAATGAAAATAGCATAAAATTTTTAACATCTGCAAAGTATTTCACAAACACTTATTCATTTTCACCACAAACCTTAAAATAACATTGTAAGTATTATAAAAATATATTATTTTCTACCAGAGGGAACGTGGAGAGTTTAGTGGTCATTTACCCAGTTCATATAACTTGATAATTGTTGGACCTTGAGCTCAAACAGACCAAAGTTCTCTATTCTGTACTTTCCATTCATCATGCAGCCTCTCAGTACAGATGACTTGTCTATTGAAAATTCCGCCTGAGGATTATTAACTGGAAAGACCATTTGGCTCCTCTGATAATATTTAATCACAAATTTAAATTCATGACTTATCTTTACTGTGTTGATATTCTTGAAACTTTTGATGAATGTGTCTAATTTCATTCCATTGATATAATTTGACATGAAGCACATATTGGAGTCCTAAAATCACAAAGTATAGCAGATTTCAGTAGGAAATTCACAAAAGACTGAGAGGAGCTGTCTGGTTGGATAAAAAAAGGAAGAGACTCTTTGAATTGGCCTAAGGAAAGGACAATTCCTCTAAAAATCGCTCCTTGCTTTAGAAAAATACAGAAGAACTCAGGAAAGGCTGTTTGTGAGTCCACTTTCTAATTTTTCCCTTTCATTTAAAAATCTATGAATTTAAAAAAATCACATGAAATTCGATTTAATCATAAATAATTAAAAATTTTAGGACTTATGTAAGGATAATGCCTTGCAATGTGGTTTTATGTAAATAGTGGTAGTTTCAAAGTATGTAGAGGTATAACATTAGAATCCTGAACTTGGAATAAAAGGGTCGTGTTTCAAATATTTCTATCTTAACCCTGGTAGCACCACAGCATCTGAATATTGGTCCGTATGCACAAATGCTGGATGGATGAATATTATACATTACTTTTGGTTTTCTGGAGCAGTTACTTTACCAGTCCATGGTCTCCATGCACATTCACACTCACACCACGAGTAGAGAACCGAACCAGGGAAAGACAAGGCACCAGCACAGACTCATCCACAAGCCCTTTCAGCGGTTCTCAATCTGTGGGTCACAACCCCTTTGTAACAATGAAAATACATCATGGCACTAGGAAGGTTGAGAACCACTGTGTCCATACAGGTTTTAGAATGACTTAATAAAGGCATAGAAAGAAAACAGGGACACCTGTAAACAGGGAAAGCCTCCAGTCTCACATTAGCCCCACAAAATATGCTTGATGAGGACTAAGAAACAACCCAGAACATACTGGATATTGTTATGGAATAATCACATGTGTTATCAAAAACAAAAAAATTCCAAGAAAGTCACTGCTGATAATGGATAAATTCTTGTCATAAGTGATCACTTACAAAAGAAAGAACGGCCAAAATTTGATGTTAAGAACATAGGAGGAAAGAGAATGAGTGAGAAAGAAGGGGGCATGCGATAGAAACCTTAGACCGTACTGATGGGCGTCATCTCTCTAGATCGTGCTTTTCACATCCTCGGTACAGTTTTCAAATCCATTCTGATTCATTTCTCTATGAGCATGATTCTGCTGAAATTGGCCATTCTTTTGGCATATTGTCAGGATGGAGATACTTCAGGATATAGAAAGACTTGTTTTGATAGAATGATGTTAACAGTAAGAATCTTACACAAGGGCTTGAGTAGTAAAGAACTTACCCATGGCTCGCAGAAGGTCGTCCCTCTCTGCCTGGGGCCTTGGGGCAGTCAGATAGTGACAATGTCATCTAGAGTGCAGGCCGACCATATTTTAGAGGGAAGGTTAGAAATGCCACAAAAACCAGCAATGTGATTTAGGGTGGGGGCTTTTGATAATGAAGCATCAGCTGATCTGGAGACTGAGATTAACTACAAGTGCATCGATCAATCAATTTGGCAATAAATGATGTCTACATAATGGAACTCCAATAAAAATTATGAACTCAAGGTTCAAGTGAGCGTTTCCATTGTTCCTGTGTGACTGTTGCCACACGCTGATGTCAGCACAGACACAGAAAGAGAAGAGAAGTTCTGTGATTACTGCTTCCCCTCGGTGCGTATCTTTCATCCGTTGGCTGATCTTAATCTGTAATAAATTGTAACTGTGAGTACAGAAGCTTTCTGTGAGATCTTTGAGTGTTTCTAGTCAACTCAAACCTAAGAATAGCCTTGGAAACCCCTGGAACTTGCAATTGGCATCAGAATGAGCATAGTCTTGTGAAGATTACCACGGTCCAAAATTTTGTAGGTGTCTAATTTTCACAGCTGGCCTAAACTTTTGCAGGACCATAGTCAAAAGAGCCATATTTGAGTTCACTTCTATTCAGTACAACACTTTTTTTTTTTTTTTAGCACTTACTATCTAGAAGTTCCAGCATTATAAGTTATAGGTGACATAAAAGAGAGAGGAAAAAGAAAAAAAAAATAATAGCAGTTCTCCAGGATCAGACAATCTAGTGAAAGAGCCAGGCATATACTGCGCTTTTTTTTTTTTTTTTTTTTTTTTTGCAGTTTTTGGCCAGGGCCAGGTTTGAACCTGCCACCTCCAGCGTATGGGGCCGGCGCCCTACTCCTTTGAGCCACAGGCGCTGCCCCATACACTGCAATGTTAAAGCAAGGCACATGTAGTATGCTGTCTAAACAGACAAACAGAAGGAAAGAAGAAACAGTGTGTGGCCTCAGTGAGTGGGTTTGGCACTGACATCTAGGCCTCGGTGCTGCTAGAATCTTGTCTGTTACTCTCAACTAGGTTACAGTTTCCTTATTCCATACATGAAAACTGTAAATGCTTTAATTTCATAGCACCACATTATCAGAAAAGGATTGATGTGAAATGGTAAAGCAACACAAAACACACCATTCTATACACAATTCCGATAAATGCAATAGCAAACTCTGCCCCAAACACCTAAATGAGCAAACATTCCCTCTCAAGGCTAATAGGAGCGACTACTGCTATTTTTTTTTTAATGAGTGCAGCTTTAGATCTGTTTTGTCCTTTGCCTTTTAGATAAGATTATCACAGATTTGTGAGCATTAGAAAACCTGGGCTTCTAGAACATACCGGATTAAAAGCAAAACTGTTTGTTATTAAACTCTCATCAAAATCACGGAAAACTTTCAATGAGTCTTTTCCTTTTGTTTTTGTTTGTTTTTAGCTGAGAAGCCTCATATTTCCAATGCTGTGTTCTACCCCAATCGCAGCAAATCAGTAACTCCGCCTTGCTGACTCTAGCTGTGTCCCTAGCTGTCTATACCTGACAGGCTTCAAGGAAGCTAATAGTGTGTGTGAGGGAAAGAGATATGGATCAGAACACAACCGACCCTTCAAACCTTTACTGTTGAACTGGTGGTTCTTGTTCCCGGAGAAAGGGAACGTAGGCACGTATAAAATATGTGGTTTGAGACTTCTATTTAAAATTCTTGGGCACCTTTGTGTGTGCTAAGATCCACATTTGAATAAATTGTAGAATGTAGACAGAAAAGAAAGAAAGAAAAAAATATATATATACATATATATGTACACACACACACACAAGCTCACTTTTGATTGCATAATAACTTTTCGATAAATAGCAAAATACCTTTGCCATATTTTCTTCAAGGAGAGTTTTAGTTTTATTGACCTCCAAATACCAACAATGTTAGTCATTTCCATGGACTGACTGAGCAATCCCTTTGCAAGACACTGCATGGTGGGCTGTATGGAGAGCGTTTATTTAATTCACAAAGTTCATTAGGATATAATTTCTACAGAAAAGAAATATGCCTTTTAAATGAAGAAATTTTACTAAGCACCATACTTGTAAACAAAAGAGCTAAGAACTGTCAGATTTAAAACCTGTGATATTAATCTGTGATCAATAGCCTGGAAATAGTTGATTTCTTCAACTTTATCTTCCCATAAAAATTTACCCTTAATAATTTAGAGGTCACCATCATATTCAAGGGTTAGGAGATCATGGCCATCTGAAATCAGTCAAATTGAAATATAATAGATGACACCATAAATTTTTGCTCCCCTTGATGTCAATCATGAAATCCTAAATAAATAAAATTGTTTCATTGTAAAAATGTTTCTTTAAAAGTCTCAGATATATGGAGAACACTCAGAGATCTAAAAATAGATCTGCCATTCAATCCTGTAATTCCTCTGCTGGGCATATACCCAGAAGACCAAAAATCACAACATAACAAAGATATTTGTACCAGAATGTTTATTGCAGCCCAATTCATAATAGCTAAGTCATGGAAAAAGCCCAAGTGTCCATCGATCCACGAATGGATTAATAAATTGTGGTATATGTATACCATGGAATACTATGCAGCCTTAAAGAAAGATGGAGACTTTACCTCTTTCATGTTTACATGGATGGAGCTGGAACATATTCTTCTTAGTAAAGTATCCCAAGAATGGAAGAAAAAATACCCAATGTACACAGCCCTACTATGAAACTAATTTGGGACTCTCACATGAAAGCTATAACCCAGCTACAACTTAACAATAGGGGGAAGTGGGAAAGGGGGTGGGTGGGTAGAGGGAGGGGGATCGGTGGGATCACACCTGTGGTGCATATTATAGGGGTATTTGCGAAACTTGGTAAATGTAGAATGTAAATGTTTTGGCACAGTAACTGAGATAACGCCGGAAAGGCTATGTTAACCACTGTGATAAAAATGTGTCAAATGGTTTATGAAGTGAGTGTATGATGCCCCATAATCATATCATTGTATACAGTTATGATTTAATAAAAAAATTAAAAAAAAAAAAGTCTCAGAATATTTAATAAAATTTCAATGTCACTCCATTCATTTGCATGCAGCATTAATATGGCCTGTGTTAATTGAGAATTTTATTTTTATTTATTTTATAGGTTATCTAATAGGTAACCTGTTAGGTCTTTCTCAGTTCTGTTAGCCTTCTGTGCTTTACAATATTCTTAACTGCTTGCAATCCATTTTGCTTTAAAATTATTGCATGCAGTTAAGAATATTGTAAAGCACAGAAGGCTAACAGAACTGACAAAGACCTAATAGGTTACCTCACCCCACTACAGGAGGAGAAAATAACTCTTTACTTTGGATTTCATTAGACTAAAAAAAAGTAAGCATGAGGCAATGTCCCCAGTCAGTATCGCTGTGCCCAGGTCTCACCATTAATGTGGCCCCCAATTTTTTTTTAAATGTGGGAAGAAGATAAAGCTTAAAAAAAAGTGGAGGCAAAAAATAGGACATTTTAAAATTCTTATTCTTGACATTGCATTTATCTGTGTGACGAACAAGTTGGTTACCCTCTGCCTGGGGGCAGTCTACGGGAGAAGGATGCTACAGAGTAGCTTTCTGTCGTTAAGTAATTGTCTTTTTTCTTATCTGCATTTGAGGAAAGATGATGAGGAAGGACATTGGCATAATCCAGTCTGGCAGCAGGAGGGACGATGGTGAGGAATGATCAGATTCTGGGTGATGCCCGCAACAGATTTAGCTTGAGCAAAGGGGAGTGGAATTGGCATTTCCGGAGATGGGAAAATTTTGAGAAAACCAGTTTTGGAGTCTGTGAAGAAATCAAGAGCCAAGTTTTGAATATAATTGTTTCAAAAGTTCTTTTATACATCCAAATAGAAACTTTCAGTAAGCAGCGAATATGTATCTAGAACAATATAATTCTAAGATTACAGGGAAATGAAAATAATAATTGCAGTGTTTATTTAGTCACGTGACTGAATCTACTTGAGTTTAATTGATTTAAATAGATAAAATATGTATCACAAATACAATAAGGTAAAGAGACTGTGAAAATTGTAATGATATGTGGCAAAAAAGAAAACTTAGGACAAAAGGCACCAAACCAATGAATTCATTGAGTGATTTTTTTTTTTCTGTTTTCTGTAACATAACACTTTGCTAATTCACACAACAAAATTATTCCTTACCTAGAGTGTTACAATTTCTCCCCAGTCAACACTCCCTCTCATTGGTTTCTTGCTTGTTCTAATCTATAATTCATGTGTGGAAATTAAAGTGATACTTTAAAAAAATTTTGATCACGCCTCCTCTAGCCCAGTACACTATTCTGGATAAAAACTTTCAAATGTTCTTATATCAAATCCAACATATTTTACATAGTCGAAGTCTTCTCACTCTACAACATTCAGGTCCTCAAAATGCCACACTCCCTTGGACTATTTCCCTCACTACTTACTCAGCTGCTGTCCACTTTGAAGTTGCAAAAGGTGGCATAGCTCCGCACTCTGATTTTATAAGTCTTCTGAGAACTATGACTAAATAATCACTGCTGTAATTATATTTGCCCTGCACAATGGAGAAGTTCATGAAAACAGATCTGCCTCGGTCCACATCAGTCTCTCCTATGCAGCACCCAGGAGAGTGATTTGAATGTGCTCTGTGACCAACAGCATGGAGTCCAGATCCAAGAAAAAAGGAGAAACAGCAAATATTTCAAGGTAGTGTCAAGATTTGGTGAAAAGTGGGGGAAGCAAAGAGCTTATCTCTTTTCACTCCATGCAGGTGGGGCCCTCCTAGATGCCTGGCAGAGAAAGGCAAAGGAGATGATACCTGGGTAAACCCTGCAGGGTGTTCACTGAAGTCACCCTGAGAAGGGTGGTGACCCTTACCAACAATGAACTTTGATAACTATCACGTTTGTTTCTATTGCTCTTAATTTGGCCTGGGTTGAAGGTTTTTGAAAGTATGTACATTTTCATTACTTTTATTAAAGCTGCCTCACTAGGTGTTTGGGGAGGAAAAACACCTATAAATATAGTGTAGTGCAAAGATCAGAGGCCTCAGAGTCAGGGTTTTGCTCCTATCAATATCATTAATTGGAAGATATTAAGACAGTTATATTTAGATTATATTAATTTCAGTATTTCCTATTTTCAAAAGATAGATTTTAACTACATTTATCATGTTCTTTCAAATTAAAATCCCACAATTTGAATTACTTTTACCTCCAGCCACCCCATTAAATCTAGAGTTTTGTACATTAATGCTATTCCTTCTAGTAGTTACTGTATAGTTATGTTTATTCTCAGTTTTTTTCCACTTAATAATCTGAATAGAAATGTCTAATAAAGGCATATAAACAATAAGCTGACATTCTTGTGTAAAAAGTCCACAGGTATGACTCGATGGATAATAAAATGTAGATGGGCCGTAAGAATTTATGGAAATAATTAGGGAATGTTTTAGACTATCAAAGCAAAAATTGTACTGGGCAAAGTTAAACCAGGATGATGAGAGTTTATTCAAGGTGATAGCCATAAAAGAGAAAGACCAGAGGTCAGGGTGAGCTCAACTCTACTGAATCAAAAGTAGGGGTAGTTTCAGAGCTGGTGTGGGCAGGCAGGTCATACACAGGCCTTCTGTGTTTGCTAACTGGCATTTCCAAAATGAAAAGTAAACCTTTTCATATCTTCATGTCAGGGGGTTGTTTTACAACTTGGAGCCAGGAAGGTAGGCTCGTACCCTCCCACAGAGACCAGGGAGATGGGGGCTATCTCTTCTCTGACCATTATATATCCAAGATCCTTGAGAAAGACAGGCTCGGGTCATAAAACTGGCAAGAAGCTTTTAAAAAGATTTGTATCCCAAAGAGAAGAATTTATAAATTTTCTAAAGTAAAGGAGGAAAGGGACATCTGTGCTTAGATCATCAGGGTCGCTTAGGATCAGGGGTCGTGGGGGTTGCTGTCCAGAGGCAGGAGAAGCATAGAGTCAAGTCAGGCTAAGTGAGACAGTGGAAGGCCGTCCCGCACCAGATCTGTGACTGGGGGTCTATGGGGAAGAAAGTTTTCCTTTTCAGGTTGGTGTTATAATGAATTATTTCAATGCTAATACAAAGATAGACTCAGCAGATGCAGAAACCACGGAATTCTATTGGATCTTGGGAATGTTAATAATTTTAAAGTTGCATTTAATTCATGTAGAAAGCAAACATTTTGTGAAACTTTAATGAAAGGGCAGTGGAATTTTAAAGACAGATTGGATATTCTCTTTTAAAACCTCAAAAAGAAAACCTGCATTCATTCAAAATAATTGACTATTTGGTAATTATTACCAGGTTTTCACAGACATGATTTTTCCCTCCCTCTACTCAAAGATTGACCAAAGTAGGTTAAGTTGTTTAAAAGTCTAAGAGAGAGAATGCTATATTGAACCACCTAAATCCCCGTTTCAAAGCTGAGACCCTCATTCTCCCAGCTTCTGGGAATGTTGACTGGCTGGCAGATCTTAGCTCAAATCCTCTCTGGGAATTGTCTTCTTCTGAAGAGACCACCTCAGCCAAGATCAACTTCCTTTCCTGGGGATGCGCTAAAGCTGTTAACTAGTTAATGATGGAGAAGGAGAATGGAAGTAAAAGGAATAGCCTCTTGTTCAAAGAGGGACAACTCTGAAGGTCACTGAGTTGTGGGGCGAGATAAGGACCACCAACTCAAATCAGAATTTCAAAAAGGACTCTTTTATTAGCCACGGGCTGTCTCAGCAAAGTCTAAAGCAGACTAAGTGAGAAAGCACTGAGGGATCTGAAGTTGTTTTTTTTTCTAGTCTGCAAGTTGGCAAAAGGCCGAACAGGTGGGCTGAAAATTAGCAATTAGAAGTAAAAAGAAAGTTGGCGAAAGAAGCAAAAAGCAAGGACAGGGTCACAGTGACCCATTTTACAGAAGCCAGCCTTGCAATTTAGTGGTTTAGTCAATAGGTAACCTAAAGGGCAGTTAGATAACAGTCAGGTAACATAATGCAGATCTAGCAACTAATGGAAAAGTAAAACAATTTGTCACAGCACTTAGCTCGTTAACTCTTATTCTAATAGTACTTGGCCCATTCATTCTTATCTTGTCTTGTTCCGGCCAGACTGATCTAAGAGTAATGGTGCCTGTCATCATTTCAGAGTTAGGGTATTCTCATCTTTTTGCTTTCATCTTTTATCCTACACAGCCCCCTGGTGCAAGTCAGTGGCGGGCGGTATCCATCTTATGGGGGTGATGAGGCTGCTGGCGCCCATCTCAACTCACAGTTCCAAGGCGCTAACCTCAGCCATAGCTTGTGCTGCAAATATATCAAGTTCAACAACATCTCTGATTAATTCTGCTTCTTTATACTTTCACAAAGCTCAAATCTTCATCACACAAATTCCAACCTGAGTCTGTTTCCCAGGAAACCCAAACTATAGTAACAGCTCTAGAATTTATCTGAAGAAGCAGAATCCAAAATAATATTTTAGAGCAAGATCACCCACCAGACAACTGGCAATTAGAATTTCTTAACTGCTGGTAGGAGAAGCCGTGCTAGTCCCTGGTGCTCTGTGGCACTGCAAATGTTAAAGCTTTACTGGTGATGAACTGAGCAGGGATATCAGTGGATAGAAACGCACTGCCCAGGTCAATCTCAGGCATCTGAGAGATTAGAGAAAACAGTTAATCATAGGAACATGGAATCTGATGGTGAGTACTGAGTTCCAGTAATGCACATCAACAAGACAGGGAAAAACAAGAATACTTCTTCAACAGCTACGGCAAAGTGTGAGAGCCAGGGGACCTCCTTAGCATAATATACGCAGAACAATATTTGATGTCAGAGAGAAAGAAAGGGTAATGATGCGTTGCAGAGCTCAGAGCTCCATGGAAGTTTTTTTTTTTTTTTTAATTTTCTTTAATTTCAGATTAATGTGAGAGTACAATTAGGTTACAATATTTGCATTTGTTAGAAAGAGGCCTTGTTGTACTGTCCCACACCCAGGAGATGTGCCATACACCCTTACATTGTGCCTAGGAAGTGGGAGCACACCCATCCCCCTCCCTCACTGTAAAGTTTCAAATCTTAGCCATGCCAAGTGTTAGGCCCTAGCTGGGAAAGAATGGATCTGAGGCTTTAAATTAGAACATCTGGATTGATAAATTTGTAAACCTTCAAAACTCACATTCCTCTAAAGCCTCTTGGCCAGAAAAAGTGGCCCACACAGTCCTGTTAGGATCCTGGGAGACTCTTTTTTTTTTTTTTGTTACAGAGTCTCACTCTGTCACCCTGGGTAGAGTGTCCTGGGGACAACTAGCTCATAGCAACCTCAAAATCTTGGCCTGAAGAGATTCTCCTCCCTCAGGCTCTGAGTAGCTGGGACTATAGGTGCCTCCCACAATGCCTGGCTAGTACTTCTATTTTTAGAAGAGATAAGGTCTCACTCTTGCTCTGGCTAATAGCGAACTCCTGGGCTCAGGTGATCCACTGTCCTTGGCCTCCCAGAGTGCTAGGATTATGAGACTCATCCATTTCATAAAAATGATGCAGAGGGAGTGGCACCTGTGGCTCAAGGAGTAGGGCACCGGCCCCATATGTGGGGGGAGGTGGGTTCAAACCCAGCCCTGGCCAAAACTAAAAAAAAAAAAGATGCAGAGGCCATGAAAATACCAAGCAACATGTGGCTCCACTGTGGCCTTCTTTTCTGGCTACCATATCAGCCACAATGATCAAGTCACAATGTAATCTGACTCGCCTTCTACTGAACCCAATAAAAGAAGAAAGAAATTCTATTTCAGGGAGCTGTAGGACCTTGACAAATCATATCACCAAGATCTGGAAGAGGGCTGATTCCTGAGGAGGCTGGATCCAAAAGTTTTTCACTTGTTGGTAAAATGTGAAGAATTAAGAATTCATTTATAATGCATTAAAAATAGAAATCTTTGAAACTCATTTATTTATGTATGTATTTCATAAACAAGCATGATCACCAGGAGCCTCTGCTCAACAACCCTCTGGTAAGATCTTCATAGAATCAGCCGATTTGGTAATGCACTCATTTAAGTGAAGTTTTTCTGACAAAGAAGTTGCTCTGAAAATTTGTTACACAAAGATGATCACCAGCTATTTCTGAGAAAAATGTAATTAAGGTGATCCAGGCTTTGCAGAAATAAATTTGATGTTAACCGACTTACAAGTCGTTCTTGAAAAGCGCCAGATCTCAATGGTTTCTGCGTGGAAATGTTTGTCATGACTAAATGATTTTGAAACATGCAAATGTGCAGCCTCAGAGGTGTCAAAAAGAGGAGGCCCTCAGGGAGGGTAATTGGAAACATAACCTTCCCCGTCTAAACCCAGAGACAAACCAGACTCTGGATGCCTGATTCACGCAGGCAATGTCAATGTTCACTCATATAAACCAGGATGCCAAGTGATTTGTATTTGGAGATCCATCTAGTTGGGGAAACAAAATCTCATCCTATCATTTCAGGCCAAAAGTCCTCTTGGCTTCCAGCAGCCTGAGGGTAGAGTCCACATTTCTTAGAGTGCCACCGACGTGCCTGCATAGCCTGCTGCCTGCCTTGGTCTCCTTCATCTCCCTGAATTTTCGACTGCTGTTTGTTGCCTCAAATCCATGCCCTTGTTTCATGCTCCCCCTCACCTGCTGCATGTCCTACACACATGCATATTTTATCCTGTTTTCCTGATTCAGACGTCTCTCTTCTCAGAAAACTACTTCAGTTTGAACTGTGTGAGTTCCCCTTTCAAAGAACAAGCATGGTGTCCTGCATTGGATTAGAGAAGTGACATTTTACAGAGAACTTATCATCCCATGAAGGAAAGTGAAATGGGACAACTCTTCTGACACTATTCTCTTGCTGGCAGGGACTGTGTCATATTCTGGGTGAATACTTCTCAGAAGAACATTCCATAAATGAGGGTATCAAAAAAGACATGGTAACCATCAATGTTCATTTAATTAGCACCCTCCCTTTGGGTATGGCAGGGCAACTAGCAGCTCCAGTAGCTCTTTTTCTGGCTACCAGATCAACAACTATGATCAAGTCACAGCGTAATCTGACCAGCCTTTTACTGAACCCGATAAAAGAAGAAAGAAATTTCACTTCAAGGAGCGGTAGGACCTTGACGAAGCAAGATCAAAAGTCAATTGAAAGTTTTAAAATGGATATGTTTAATACGCTTCTTCTGCTCTAATGATAATGTTATCAAGATATATATTTTTTATTATTAAATCATAGCTGTGTACATTAGTGCAATCAAGGGGTACAATGTGCTGGTTTCATATACAATCTGAAATAGTCTCATCAAACTGTTCAACGTAGCCTTCATGGCATGTTCTTAGTAATTGTATGTAGACATTTGTATTCTGCATTTACTAAGTTCCGCCTGTACCCATTCTAAGATGCAGGGTAGGTGTGGCCCCACCCATCCCCTCCCTCCACCCTGACCTCCCCCCTCCCTTCCCCTTCCTTGGCCCTTTCCCCATAGTCTTGTGCTATAGTTGGGTTATAGCCTTCATGTGAAGCTATAATTTAGCTTCATTGTAGGGCTGAGTACATTGGATACTTGTTCTTCCATTTCTGAGATACTTTGCTAAGATATTTTGATCACATTTAGTAGGTGATAAAAATTATTTGTCCGCTTCTTCTTCTTCCCTCAGAGAACCTCCTCTAGTGCAGCATCAGTGGTGATGTGTGTTAATTCTACACCAAATACAATAAACATTACTGTATATATCCTTTATCACATTGTACATCAAATTTATACACGCATCTTTCAATTAAGTATTTTAAAATTTGACAAAGAAGAGGCACATGAGGGCTTCACAGTTCATGCTTTGAAATATACTACCTCGCTCTAGGCTATTTTTTTTTTTCTATTTTGTGAGGCTTTTCATCTGTTTTCAGAGGGCAACCATTCCATTATTCTAGATGATTTTAATCATTTATTCCCTCCCTGACTACAGTAGATAGAACACACACACACACACACACACACACACTCGTATGTACGTGTATGAACAGTTATGACTATTTATGTTTCTATGCTTATACATTGACATAGCAGCAGAGTTGGGGTAATGGGAAGATTCTGCTCCACAGGGAGGCAACAAGCACACAGCCTATGAAGAACTTAAAAAATGTAATAAAATCAATGTGGAATTTCTATTTACATTAAAATGTATACTAATGTAATATGCAAACTGTGAAGTATGCTGCCTTTGCTAAGTGAAAATTTTAATGTATCTGAGAAATGTTTTACTGAATTTAAATATGTTATAGGTAGAACATAATTTTTTTAAATTATTAACTTGAAAACTAAAGAATGAATTAAGAAATTAGAAACTGTATTTTTATATTCGTTGTTAGACCAATAAATATATTCTTACTTGTGACAAAAACAAAAAAAGTAATGTGTCTTAATGTATAGCTATTTTTCTTTATTTTCTATAGTATATAGTTTACTAATTAATTTTATGTTTTCTGTTATGATTATTAACAAAATTTTCCCATTTAGACTAGAGGGTTAAAAAATAATAATTTTCCCATTTAGACTAGAGGGTTAAAAAAAGTGATTCACTCCTGCATCAAACGTGCTGGTATTGTGTATGTCACGGCATATACAGGGCATGAAGTCGCAATCCCAGAGGATTCACCCACAAAAAATCTGTTTGAGACTCCGTCGTACATCAACTTATTTATTCATCTATTCTTTTTTTTTTTTTTTTTTTTTTGGTAGAGACAGAGTCTCACTTTACCACCCTTGGTAGAGTGCCACGATGTCACACGACTCACAGCAACCTCCAGCTCTTGGGCTTTTGTGATTCTCCTGCCTCAGCCTCCGGAGCAGCTGGGACTACAGGCGCCCGCCACAACGCCCGGCTATTTTTTGGTTGCAGTTCAGCCGGGGCTGGGTTTGAACCTACCACCCTCGGTATATATAGGGCGCCGGCCCTACTCACTGAGCCACAGACGCCACCCTATTCATCTATTCTTTTCTTTATTTATGTAATCACCAAGCACCAAATGTATGCCGAGCACTCTGCTAAACCCTGCCATTGCAGACGGACGTAATTAATCTCAAGGAGTTTTTAGTGTAATAGCAGGAGAGACAGGAAATTCAGTAAATTAAATTAGAAGAAATCTTTATTCTGTTTATCAATTTATCCCAAATGCCTATTCCAGTAGGCAGTCAATAAATATTTTTGAACAAATATATATTGTGAAAAATTGTGCACAGAATATAGGTGATCATTTGGGGCGAGTTGGTAGTTGTCAAGATGTGGGAACAGGAAGAGAGGTTTTATAGACTAGGAAGAGGCATGAACAGGCTCAGGCAACCTGCGGATCAGTGAAAATAAGTGACTCCAGTCTCAGCTACCGTGTTTTTAAGTGATTGGTTAGGTAACCCTATTGTGACAATAGCTCAACATACACAAGTGGAAGAGGCTTTGAGGAAGGGGATATTGGGACCCAGGGGAAGGATTAACAGGCAGTGCTGTAATAGAGGAGACACGAGGTAATCAGGTGTGAACTAGGTCAGGAGGAAGACCAATTGCGGGGAGGATGTTAAAGTCAGAACAGAAGCCCAAACTGCCTGGTGTTCCCACCCCTCCCCCCCAAAGCTGACAGCATGATCAAAATGAAAATTTAAGATAGTTCCAATTTTAGAATTCTGTAAAAGTAAACATTCTTTGTACCCTCAATGAATCCCCAACAACAAAATAAATAAATAAATAAATAAATAAATAAATAAATAAAGTTCTATGACGGTTTCTCCATCTGATCATCATAATTGATTCAGGATCGCTGCTTGCTTTCCTGCGTTCCTGGATGTGAACGTTATTAAGACAGGATTTCATAATCACAACTAAGCTAGTTATTCCTTTACTGCTATGAGTACAAAAATGTTAGACCTCCCAGCAATGTAAGTATTTTTGCATGTCAAAAATGGAATGAGGCTATTAAAAAAGGAATGCAAATATAACCCAAGACATTTTGTTTCCTAGGGGGAAAGTAAATTATAACCTTTCATAATGAAATTAATGTTTATAAGAACTAGCACTAAAATCAAATTCATAAGCTAACTCTTTTAAGATGGAATACTCCTTATGATTTATCAAGGATTACTTTGTTACAGATTTTTAATGATTTCTTGGTGATTTGCAGTGGATTCTTACTTTACAGCATAAATACTTGCATCAGTCTCCCTTTAAAATTAAAAAAAAAAAAGGTAGCTTTTCAGTTTGGCTAATATAATAAAAGCAGGATACTATAAATTTATCATATTTGGCATTTTCTTTGACATTTTACAGCTGTTTGGAATCATTTCCTCCTGCAGTTATTTTATTTTGCACTTTTTGTGTAAGCTACAGTTTCTTTTGCTGGAAAAAAAAGTGTAGAGTTACATAGTCTAATGAGTCCCAGCAGGGAGTCTGAGAGCCTAAGTGTCCTCCAAGATATTAATTGGATTTGAGAGTGTGGGTCCATAAATCAAAAACCTAAACAAAATTACAGTTAGACATTTCATAGTATAAAACAGGTATCCTCAAAACTGTTTTTGTTTGAATAGTACTTATGTTAACTTATTTATATTCAAATTATCTAATTCAAAGCATAATTTTAGATCTACAGCTAGATATGCATTTTAAATTTTTGATAAATACAAGTTAAAAAGGAAATGAGGTAAGACTTCAATGTAGCCTTTAGTGTATCTTTTTAATTTATTTAAAAGCAAATTGGTCAAAATGATTAAGCAAATAATTTAAATGTTTAATATTTAATAATGAATTATCTTGCTGATTTTCATTCAAATAGATCTTTTCAATTTTGTAACATGTATTAGGAATATTCATACAACTCACCTCTTAAAAACAACCATAACAAAGTAGTGTGATGTACCTAATGGTCTTTCCATACAAATATTTATTTCTGATGTGTAATAATAAACTAGAAAAATATTTAACAAGGAAAAACAGAAAGAAAAGGGAAAAAGAAACTAAATTTAGTGTACAAATATAAACTGTAATTTGTCATCCATATGTTTACACATTAAAATAATTTTTGTTAAAAAATATTGTAATATAGGAAAAAATCTATGCTATCATGTAAAAAGAAAATTACAAAACACAAAATAATACTTACAATTGAAAATGAAACAGACATCTTATGAATAACTGGATCTATTTCCTTTCTATAATTTTGTATTTGTAATAGGTTACCTTTACGGTTCCTGTGTAATCTATGGGCAAATAAACCCCAAATATTTCAATATAGTATTCCCCCATAATTTTTATGTCTAAATATCATCTTAATGAAAGAATGACATTATTTTTCCAGGCCTATTTAATATATACTTGCAACATGACTTACATAATGCACAATGACTTTCATAAAAATGTTTCCAGATACAAAGTATTTTTCACAACCTGAAAACAAAGGTTGTCACTTTTGCGGTTTGATATCAACAGTTATATTTATACCACTGAACAATTGCCTTGAAGGTTTGAAATTTAGACTAAATTGAGTCTCTGTTCCCAGTCCTTATGGAGACTGGGTGTGGTGGTTCATTCCTTTAATCCTAGCACTTCGAGAGGTCACTAGAAGTCAGGAGTTCGACACCATCCTGAGTGGCATAGTGAAAACTAGTCTCTACAAAAAAATAATAATAATGATAATAATAATTAAAATTAAAAGTTAGCCAGATATGATGTCCCACACCTACAACTCCAGTGCTTTGGGAAGCCAATACAATAGGATTAAGTCCTAGAGTTCCAGGCTACAGTGATTTATAATTGTACCACTCCACTCTAGCCTGGGTGACAGCAAATAAATTAATTAATAAATAAGTTAATTAATTCAAAAAGTAGTCATCATGGAATTTTCTGGCCATGTAAAACATTGCTAATACTCAAGTTTTCATGAGTTCTGAGAATATCTTCTAAGGAGAAATGCCTCAGTGTCAATATTTGCTAGTTAAGCCACTTTATCAGAGGACTCTGGAGAACAGAATAAAATCTGTTTGGGGTGAAGCATGTTTGTGAAGAAACTATGGGATTTTTAATCAGGCGAGTCTGAAAGTCTTATCTAAACTACTAAGTAGTTTACTACTAAACTGCTTTTTAGCCACATAACCATAAGCTTAGTAATAGGTGGTGACTCTATAAAATATGTATTATTATTATTACTACTGTTATTTACTTTTTACAAATGAGAAGAAGTATATGAGCTAAAAAGTAAAGAGTCCAAATTCACACTAATAGGTAGTGTGGTCAAATTCTAATCCGAACGTTTATTTTACAGATGTCAGGCTTCCGGATGATGTTATGATGCCTCCTTCCCTGCTGTATGAGTCTGACGCTAAGTCCGTACGTCTGCAAAATCGTCAATGCTGTGTATTTTTACTGCATTATTGTGAAAGAACCAGAGTCATAACAATTACTCTGCAGGTGATGTATCCACATGTAATGGCAACAATAATTACACTAGCAACAATATAAGCCTCATTTGAATACTAATTTATCAGTGTGGGTTTTCTAGTCCATATAAGAATAGACCAACTGACAGAAATTTTTAGTTTTTGCTTTTACTTTTACCCAGAGTTCAATCCACCCAATAAAATTTTTTCTCTACAATACTGAATAGAGTAACTTTTTTACCCCTCACCAACGTTCTCATATAGTTAAAAATTATTGCATGTCCCAGATTAACGGAATATTTTATTTCCAACTCTGCCCTTTGTACACTCAAGATTCTAACTCCTTTCCGCATGTGACTACAAAGCACAAATCTCCTTTGTTAGCAGACCAATAATCCTCCCAAAATAACTACTGTATCATCTGGTTTCAATATTACAATCTTATTTTTTAATTTTCTTTTATAAGAGAAATCAATGTTTCATCTGCTTTACAAGGGTTACATTTGGATATATGTGTTTTTAATTTGTCAAACATTAACAAACAGAGACCAGGCACGGTGTCCCACGCCTGCAATCCTAGCACTCTTGGAACCTAGGCAGGTGGATTGCTTGAGCTTGTGAGTTGGAGATCAGCCTGAGCCAGAGAGACCCCTCATCTCTCAAAACATAGCTGGGTGTTGTGGCGGGTGCCTGTAGTTCCAGCTACTTGGGAGGCTGAAGCAAGAGAATTGCTTAAGCCCAAGAGTTTGAGGCTGCTGTGAGCTGTGACTCCACAGCACTCTACTGAGGGTGACAAAGTGAGACTCTGTCTCAAAATAAAAACAAAACAAAACAACAACAAAAAACAAAACAAAACAAAAACATTAACAAACAGAAAATCAACAGTTTAGGTTAGAGCATAAAACTTTTCTAGCAGATAATAAATTTTAAAGCAAAATTTTAGGTGATTATTTGTCATGTTTGCAGATACGTTAGCATAAAGTACAGTTTTAAAACTAGTGAACAAAAATATTTTACTACGGGTTCATAAGCATACACCATAAAGGGCAATCATCCTTCCGAAATTATTTGTGCTATTTCTACAAGTAGTTATTATCTTCCACTTTTCTTTATAACTTTTTATTTTAATTTCAGATTAATATGAGGGTACAAACTATTAGGGTACAATGTTTGCATTTGTTAGGTAGAGTTCTCAGGAGGTGTGCCATATACCGTTACATCATGCCCTTTAGGTGGGACAACCAATTCCCCTCTCTGCTCCCCTCTCCCCGACCCTCCTCACCCTCCCTCCAACTTGAATTGAGTTTTTCTCTTGCGTGGGTGTGTATTGGATCACCTACTGGCTTCATATAGTATTGAGTGCATTGGATACTTGACTTTCCATTCTTGTGATACTTTATTAAGAAAAATGTGTTTCAACTCCATTCAGGTTAATAGAAAAGATGTAAAGTCTCCATCATTTTTTATCCACTTTTTCACTAGGTATAGTCTCTTTATTAAGACAAAGTTATTTAAATCCTAAGAAAAGGCGTCCTTAGGTTCCAAATCTTCTGTGATAAGAAACCAGTGGTGGCTATAATTACCTAATGCCTTGACATGTGCAGACTTCTTCATGGTGTAGTGAACAGTTTCATATTTACTGTCTCATTTTATTCTCAAAACGACACTGAGGAGGAATCAAGGTAGGAATTATACCTCACACTGAACATGAAGAAGTGAGAGGAGAGGCAGGAGAAATTAATTGAGGCGAGTTCGTGTTTCATCTAGAATCTGCATGTAATCATCAGACACTTTGTTATTATACATTTTACCCACTCGACGACTAATAGCAGGATTTTCCCTGACAGAAGAGTTGGATAATAGGGTTGGACCCTAGGCAGCCACTCACATGGTTTTGATTCATGAGGTTGTAAAGAGATAATCATTACAAAATTATTTCAGTAATTTTACATATTCAATATTTATCATTTTGTATTGAGTGACTTGCAGTGTGATAGGAATTAGGTTCAAACTTATTTAGATTCTGTTCTCTCCAGTAGATCATGCACTACCAGATTAAAGAAAGCATACTGCAATCAGTTCTGTTTGTCTATTGTAGAGAAAGTTCATGATATGCATAACGGGGTCCATCACTGTCAGTAGTTAGTATTTGGTGCTTTCTATACATCAATGACATCTTCCGTTGGAATAACCCTGAAGGATGGCTACATATCTCACACCTACCCAAATTGTAGGGTCCTACTTCATATCTAACCCTCCCAGGGAGGCTTTCTCTACATCTTCAGCACTTCTCTGACCCAAAACTTTCAAAAAAAAGTCAGGCTACAGATTCGCATGGACGTGGTAATGGAGTATTTGAATCTGGCTCAATCCAAGAGACCAAGTGACTACACTTTAGCCTTCTCTATTTTATACAGAGTTAAATTCTTCAGAGAAAAATCCAAACTGAACTTCTCTATGTTATACAGAGTAAAATTCATTTAGAATAAAATTCAAGCTCCTTACAAAGGCCTTTCAGACCTTAGATTATGACTCTGTTTCTTCTGTCATCTCATCTCCTTCCACTCTTCCTTCCCTCGTCACTATCTCCCCGCCGGGCCCCTGCCCCAGGACATTTGCTCTGTGGTTCCCTCTGCCTCGAACACTTCACTACCAGCTGTTCACGGGACCCCCTCACTTCTTGCAGGTTCTGGGTCTTTTTTCCCTCTGCTTTTGTGCCTCCAAGGCTGCTGCTGCCTGATGCCAGCACGCCGTTCACAACCTGGTCTCTACTGGTATTGTGTATCGTGACAGAGAGAGGTACCCCAGGTTTGGCCATTTTGATGTTGCTAAGTTGAGCCAGTTCTGAAGCTGGGGTCCCTCAGTGAGACCAAAGCAGTCCCAGAAGATCCGTATGGAGAGGGGAGGCCAGTTCAGGGAGGCCCACTAGTTCCAGAAGGTGAGTGCAGCCTCATGTCTCAACCAGAGGACAGTCACGCTTCTATGCATTTCTTTATATAAATCCATTTATTATACAAATTCCATCTTTTATTTCATGTAAGGGCAGAAATCAGATTTGAATGCCACTGTATTCAGGACAATGGTTTTCCATCAACATAGAATTAGATACTGTTCTCTAAATATAGTTCCATAAACACTTGCTTTGATTTTGTTCATTTGTTTGTCGTAACTAGACAACCAGGCTACTGTGATAGCTTTTCATTCTTCTTGTCATAAATATATGCAAGCATATGCATAATATATTGCCGCGGACCGCCAGTTGATGGGCCTCAGTCCGAGGGTGTTCAGGGTGAACGTTACAGGTTGATTGAAAGGTCGACGCAGGATGAAAATGACAGACTGCTACACACCGAGTGATGAAGAAAGCAGCTGTGACTTTACTTTTTTAAGCATGGTATTTATACATTTTCTTTCCAGGGTTAAAACAATGTAATCATTATTTTGCTTATGCTTGTAAATTATCTTTATGTCTCCATATGTGGTTTATCATGCACTATATGTTTTCAAGGTTTTTCTTTTTGGAGGGAGGTGGTTTATCTTTTCAAGGTTTTTGTTCTAGGGAGGTGGTTTTATTAGTAACACTTGGTTGCTTCCCCTTATCTAGGAATGTCAAGGCTTGTAACTTCTCTTAGTTCTGTAATTGTTCTCAGTTTCTTATGATCTCTTTTAAAAACAGCTGAACATATTCTTTTATGTATAATGCTTGACTACTTCTATATATTTTTACTCTAATTAGTAACTATATTTTGATTCATAGTTAATTGCTTGTTAAATATTAAACTACTCTATTGATTTGTGTTACATATGAAAATTAGTGAAGTAAGATGTTTTTCTAAGTAAAGTTTTACTGCAGGCGGTGATAGTGCATGTCATGTTGAAACATCTTGTTTGCTGTGCCTGCATTGTCTCAAGTCACTGACATTTATGGTAGGGACGTGCTGTTGACCAGGCTTACTTGGAGCCACTGAGTTCGGCACAGCCATTCTTGCTGTGTTTAATTGTGGATCAGTAAGTCACTGTGTTTATTCTTAGTTTCTTAAGACAAGTAAGCATTCAACTGAACAGACAGGTTTCAGAGCAAAGGTTTTTTAGGCTTTTATGCCGCACCTCGTGAGTCATTACGTTCACTAAAAGGCATGCTAGGCAACTTATGCGCTGCTGTCGCAGCCAGGGGGGCTGGGGGTATCGCTCCGGGGAGCACAGACCACCTAACCACGTAGTTTACAACGCGGACAGCGCCACCTCACCACGGCTAGATGCCGGGGGTGCGGCATTTCCCCCTTTTTTGTTAATGAAACGTAATTCAAAGAGGTCTTGGCGAACAGCCTTTAAGGAGGAAAACACACAACGAAGGAGACATGGTAACAGTAAAACAACACAGAATATCAGACATCCAATAATAGCTATAAACACAATGTACTGAATCCAGGTTAAGGGATTTAAAGCCTTGAAACTGTTAGTCAGTGACTGAGCTAATGCATCAAGAGATGTAGTTGGTAAATGAGCTTCACTTATGGCTGTAATATCTTTTTGAAGGGTGTTTAAATCATGTGTTATGTCATTGTCCTTTCATACACCCTGTAAATGTGCCTTTGTTTTCTCCCATGATGTAGAAAGATTGTAAGGTAAAGGTGTAACACAAATGGCTTGAAAGGCTGAGTGACATTTAGTCTGTAGTTTATGTTGTATGAACTTAATATCTTGTCCTAAAGCTAATACTACTTCTTCTAAAATATTTAATTTTGCTTCAAGTTTATTATCTATGCTGGCTTGAGTCATTAAGGCCAAAGTAATGTTGCTGCTTAAAGAGTTGACAAAGTGAGCCGTATGTATTTCTTGTACCAAGGCAGTTGTAGCCACTGCAAATGTAGTGACTATAGAAATTAAAGCTAAAATTCCTAAAATTAATGTTGTTATAAATCTTTTAGGTCTAATTAATTCATTAACAGTATGTAAAACTTGTAAGGCAGAGTTATCATACTATGGATTGTCTTACAGATCTACAGGTAACATTACATATGAAGGTTTTTTTACAATTAACATAACATTCAGCAATCTATTATTTACATGAAATATATCAGAAGAAGTAATACAATTGGTTATTTTTACAAGTTAAAAGATTTTAAAGGAAATACATAGTCAACTGGATCACATGTAAATTCTTTCACAAATTCTCTTTTATGAGTTTCATTTAACTTGCACAGACCATCTACAAACATTCTAAACTTTCTTGAACTTTTGTTCTGTCTTTTACTTTCTTACATAACTATTCTGTTTCAGGACAAAATTTATCACACAAGATTCTTTCTTTATACAATGCCATTCTCCTTTCTGTTTAATTTCTCTTACTCTCAAAAACTCACTTTCCACCAAACAGGATTCCAGTTTACCATGAAGTTACTTATTCACTCAGTTAAACTGATAATTAGAAGGTTTAAAAGACAAGAATTTTATCCGTTGACAAAGATTCAGTTTGTAAAAATATTTTTCTTATTTATATAAATTACTAGTGGCAAAGAGCCAATAATAAAGGTTCTAAACCTCACCCTTGGGATTTCGTCAGTGCTGCTGTCTGGGGGCTGTAACACTTGGGAGGCAGGCCCGCCCCACGAAGGGCAGGGGGGCCCTCAGCTTCCTTCCCCGCTGGGTCTTTTCAGCCGTCTTGGAGTCAGTGGAAATGTGCCCGGTGCCGGTGGTTTTGTTTGCTATCGGCGAGTGTACTTTCATTTTCTCTAAGCGGCGGGTGAGATCTTGCAGCAGCCGCTGGCGTCTTCTTCTGCGTTGTCTTTTCTGAATCTGAGTTAACTACTCCTGGAATAACTTCAAAGTTTTTAGTATAATTTGAACTTTTACCAATTATAATTTCAACTGTCCCCGGCAAGAGTTGCCCTTTTACTGCAGTGGGGATTAAAGTAACACCGTCCCATTTGGATAATAAGACATTCTTTTCACTTGCTAAATTTAAACCTGCACTCTCAGGCGTGCCCCGTGAAAGGTCATGAATAGTAAATTCAGGGGCTTGAGGATTTAAAGTAGATGAGGGCTGTGTTTTACAAGCTACAGCCTGCTCTCCCTTGGGGCCTGGGCTGGGAGAATGCCCCTTTTACTAGTTTTTTGATTTCCGTACGTCCTGATCCTCAGGATCAGTGTCACCCTTGTCATTCAAGGGGGTTTCATCCTTATGAAATTTTGATTTGCATTCATTTCTCCAATGTCTGTCCTTCTTACAGCGAGGGCATAAGCCGGGTGGTTCCCCCCTCGGCTTATTGGCATGGGACTGTTTACAGTCCTTCTGCATATGTCCTGGCTTGCCACAATTGTAGCAAGTGTTAGTAGGAGCTGTTGGCCCCTTGCCTCCTTTATTGAAGGAGTTTTTCACATATGAGCTAAATTTCTGCCCTTGCATTGCTGCAGCATAAGCCATACCCTGGGCTATAGCTGGTGAGGCATCCATGCATGCTTCTAACTGTTTGAGCAACAGTGATGTGCCCTCAGACGGGGGGAGCATTCTGTTAATGGCTTCTTCCAGCCTTGAAATAAAGTCTTGGTACGGCTCCTCCGCACCTTGCTTAATAAGAAAATGTATAAGCTCCTCCAACCGTTTGAGGGACACATTGAACCCATTTTTAACTAACAAATGCTGTAACATGACACTGAATATACGTTCCTCTTTGATCAATGCGTGCCTCATGGTACCTGTTGATTACTCACACTTAACCGGTCAGCCTTTACCGGCGGGACTGCAGCTCCCTGGTGAGAGTCGCCTTCAACCTGAAAAGAGAGGAAAGAAAGAAAAAGAAAGATCACCTGTCCTTCAGGTCCCTGTTCGAGGGCGCCAGCTGTCGCGGACCGCCTGTCGATGGGTCTCAATCAGAGGGTGCTCAGGGTGAACGTTACAGGTTGATTGAAAGGTCGACGCAGGATGGAATGACAAACTGCCACACACCACGAGTGATGATGAAAACAGTTGTGTTTTACTGATTTTTAAGTCTGGTATTTATACATTTTCTTTCCAGGGTTAAAACAATGTAATCATTATTTTGCTTATGCTTGTAAATTATCTTTATGTCTCCATATGTGGTTTATCATGCACTATATGTTTTCAAGGTTTTTCTTTTTGGAGGGAGGTGGTTTATCTTTTCAAGGTTTTTGTTCTAGGGAGGTGGTTTTATTAGTAACACTTGGTTGCTTCCCCTTATCTAGGAATGTCAAGGCTTGTAACTTCTCTTAGTTCTGTAATTGTTCTCAGTTTCTTATGATCTCTTTTAAAAACAGCTGAACATATTCTTTTATGTATAATGCTTGACTACTTCTATATATTTTTACTCTAATTAGTAACTATATTTTGATTCATAGTTAATTGCTTGTTAAATATTAAACTACTCTATTGATTTGTGTTACATATGAAAATTAGTGAAGTAAGATGTTTTTCTAAGTAAAGTTTTACTGCAGGCGGTGATAGTGCATGTCATGTTGAAACATCTTGTTTGCTGTGCCTGCATTGTCTCAAGTCACTGACATTTATGGTAGGGACGTGCTGTTGACCAGGCTTACTTGGAGCCACTGAGTTCGGCACAGCCATTCTTGCTGTGTTTAATTGTGGATCAGTAAGTCACTGTGTTTATTCTTAGTTTCTTAAGACAAGTAAGCATTCAACTGAACAGACAGGTTTCAGAGCAAAGGTTTTTTAGGCTTTTATGCCGCACCTCGTGAGTCATTACGTTCACTAAAAGGCATGCTAGGCAACTTATGCGCTGCTGTCGCAGCCAGGGGGGCTGGGGGTATCGCTCCGGGGAGCACAGACCACCTAACCACGTAGTTTACAACGCGGACAGCGCCACCTCACCACGGCTAGATGCCGGGGGTGCGGCAATATATAGTACTTCAACATAAAATTTTAATATAATAATTGGTTCAATGAATAATTTGTCTACTATTCACAGTATGTGTTACTAACAGTAGTTTGTAAAACTGTGACATATTTCAGTGTTCGTAGTGTATATGGATGGGCGATAGATGAATATTAGCTCATAATCAGCACTGAACCTTAATAAAACTATACTTAATTGGTGCACATAATCGAAATTCTATTTGAGAATTGAAGAGATCCTTGTAGAGATGTCATAAATTCTAGTCTGGTGTCTTGAAGTCAAGCACACCTGCCTTTAAATCCTATTTCTACTCCTTACTAACTCCATGGCTTCCCTGGGCTTCCACTAACTTGCTTTATAAAAACTGAAGGGCTGGGAGTCCCTGGGCAGGACAGAGGCGCATTGTGGGTGGAGAATCATTATGGCTTCTGTCATCTTGACTCCAGCTATGGTGACGGGAAATGACCCTGGCAGTCTGATGCTTTGTCTTGGAGAAGCTCCCAGTTCAGTCGTTGTAGCAGCTTTAAATCTCACGAAGGTAGAAAACCTCTCTAGGAGCTCAGGAGCCTGCTAATTACCAAGGGGCATGAGGGAAGGAGAAACAAAACAAATAGAGCCCCCACCTCGCTCTTCCACCGGGGACCACACTTCTCCAGGGTTGGTCTTTGCTGACATTTTGTTTCTTGTTCTGCTTCACAACTTCCTTTGGAACCTCCAATAGGTTGTGGCACCTTTCCCTCAGAATTACCCCAGAGGTGTTTCTGTCGTTGTTCTTTTGTTTTCTTCTCTTTCTCTGCCTCCGTCTCCTTCCTTTTTTTTTATCTGAAACATTTTCTTCTTTCTGGGATGATTGGGCAACCATCGTCTCTAGTCAACCATCTTCTCTTTCTCTCCATTTGCTCACTTTATAATAATGTCATAAAAATATCCTCTTGGGGGTTGTTTTGATGATTAAACATGGTGCATAATAGGTGAGCAATGTGTAGAGGAATGCAGAGAAGCTTATTAAATATTAGTCAATAAATGTCAATAAGTTTCTATTCCCTTTAAAGTGATTTTTAAAAACACGCATTAAATGGAGGTGACAGTAATTCCCTAGGATGTCTGTGTGGCATATCCAGGATCTTTCCCCTACTTTTCTTTGGATACAATAACTCAGAATGCTCAAAGACTTTTTAAAAAATGCATTAATTTTCATCCATAACATTATTCTCTACAACATTAAGACCAATAAAAACAAAACAAAAAATCATTTGTTTGGAATAAAACTGGAGTGGTTTTAAAGTTATGAATTTACTCAATTTAATCATAATTTTAAGTAAAATATTAGCATTGCTATAGTTGAATGTATCAGGAGATCACTAAACAAAATTGGCAATAAAGTAAAGGTAGGAAATCATGAATTCGCTTTTCTCTCTGGACAGTATTTATGGTCAGACATTTCAGATCAGACACAAATTGAACAATAATTCTAATGTTTCTGTCAAACAGATTAATATCATGTTTTGTTGCTGAGGATTTAATGTCTGATGTGGAAGTCAGAGAGTGTTTCTCTTGTCTGCGATTCTCTGACACTTTTCTGTGGCACTGTGTAATGAGAACTTCTGAGTAGAAAATTTTCAGTTTCTTACATTCAACTACACTGAAAAAATACCTCTATGAGAAAAAACATCCCCCGGCCCCAAATATGTACCATGCACATTTTCAGTCCTAAATTAAGTACCATGAACTATGCCAAATGGCAAGCGTAACTCAGGCCAATAAAATGTGAGTTCTTGGACTTAGCCTTAATATTATATGGACTACGCATGTGGCTTATGAAGCCTCAACATGTCTGCCTTCCCTGGTGATTTCCTCTCCCTCATTGTAAAAGGTGACGAATTGCAGATAATCTCCATTCAGTATTCCCAATATTTGTTACCATGAAACGGAAACTGATAGAAATTTATTCAGTCTGAGGGAAAAGGTAAAGGAAAGAAATAAACTAAACGATGAATGAAAATTAGCAACAAATCAGAGGATGTGTGTGGGGGGGGGAGAGAGAGATCGATCGATAGATAGGTAAATACGAAGAGGGAGGATGCTATGGTTTGAATGTGTATGTCCCACAAAAATTCATACATTGAAAACCTAACACCTAACTAAGGCAGTAACATTAGGAGATAGGGGCCTCAGAGAGATAATTAAGCCATAAGGCTGGGGCCTCCATCAGTGGGATAAGTGCCCTTATAAAGAGGCCCAAGGGAGCTTGTTCACTCTTTCACCTTGTGAGGACATAATAAGAAGGTGCCACTATGAACAAGGAAACAGGACCCAGGACCTCACTAATCTCATGGAACCTTGGTCTTGGACTTCCCATCCTCCAGAACTGTGAGAAATAATTTTTATTGTTAATAACCCACCAATCTATAGTATTTCATTATAGTAGCCCATATAACCTAAGGCACAGGGAGAGAGGGGGACTGGGGGAGAGAGAGTGAGAGAAAAAGAGAAAGAAAGAAAGGGAAATTCATGACTTGATCCCAGTTTTCTTCTAACTTAGAGAAAATAACATGCCTTTGTTTAGTTGATTGCTTGTTAACACAGTATGTGGTATGTGGTGCTGTTATGGGATTTAATTGTAGCATTTCTTACTATTTTAGCATTCAGTACCCTCACTTAAGTTTGAGAATAAGAGTTGGTTAAAATGAATTCTTAACTCTTATACATATTATAATCTTCATTTTGAAGATATAATTATAGTTTTCCACATACTTTTGTTTCATTTACAACTAGTAACTAAGATTATATTTAGGAACTTATGTGTGATTTTTAGAAACATGTACAGGAAAGCATTTAAAGATGATTGTTTCAAATATGTCCACATTATGTCACCACAGACTCAGCAGTTTTCTTGGACCTGAATGGAGTTTTTCACATAAAGATGATTCAGTTTTGTATTCAACGATTTTAATTGCAATGGAAGTCAGACGTCTGTCCCAGAGAGGTTTCTTTCAATCCCGATGAGATTTTGCCGCAATGGCAGGAAGCTGCCAGGGGTCACTGAGTTTCTTGTAAATAGTCAGATTTTCTTGACACTTGACAAGCACAATGAAAAGTTTGCTGATTACTGGGTTTCAGGCTCGCAGTCGATCCTCTGCCAATCATAGAGGTAAGGAAATAAAGAGTTGTATAAAAAGCTAGTTCAGACTTTTATTTCTGAAATCTATCATTTTTTTGACTGTACAATATAATTGTATACAATTAATATGCCATGCACTATTTGGAAAATCAGAAAAAGATTTCAAAGCAAGTAAACAAGAACTATTATAAAGTAAAATCTGACAATATTTTAACACTTTCACTTTCAACTGGCTTTTTGCTTGTAGTTTAGAATTGTTTAGTAGATTTAGTAGGAATCAATATGCACATTTTTTAAATTTACTTTACATAAAACCATGATTACTTCTGGTATTTCCTGAAGTTCTTTTTAGATCTTAGTGTTTGATTGCATCATAATATATTAAACTAATTTTTGACATTTGCATTTTTTTATAATTATACTGTGGAGTAGAAAGACTCTAAGGAAGTCCTCATGAATTCAGTCTCCTAGAATTGATGCTATTTAGTACTTTCTTTACCTTAAGTGTAGGTAAGACCTGTGAAAGTGTTAAAATATTGCTTCTGATAGACCACAACATGGAGAGCAGCATATACTTGAGTACGTGTATGTGGTTATGTTACATAAGATTGCAACTCTACCCTGATAAAAAAATTCAATTGCTACCTTTGAAGCTCAAGCTGCCATACTGAGCTGCTCTACAGAAAGGACCACATGGCACAGAAGTTATGGTAGACACTTTTCAAGAATTACCATTAAGTTATAGTAATTAAGGCATCATGGTATTGACAGATGATAGAAAATTAAATAAAATAAACAGAATAAAACCTAGAAATAAACCCGTAGTTTTATAAGATGATTTTGAACAATGATACATGAATAACATTGAGGACAGGAAAGTCTTTTAGTAAAGACAGGAGGTGGAAAAACTGGCGATCCATATGGAGAAAATAATATGTGACCCTAATAAGGGAGAATAAGGCAAATGGTTTTGAGGTAGATTCATATTCCCACACCTTTAACAATTAAAATTATGAAGCTTCTAGAGGGGATATAGAAGTATGATGTTGAGGTTTGGGGGTAAGCAATGATTTCTTCATAAAGACAAAGCAAATACTAGCTGTGAAAGAACATAGATTTCCTACTATTAAAATGATCTGCTCACCTGAAGACAGTCATTAGAAAATGCATAGGCAAGCCACAGAATTGAAAATATTTTCTACAAACATACTTGCATTTAGCATATAAAATACAGATACTGCTACTAAAGAGAAGAAACAATAAAATCAGGCAGAAGTATAGAAACAATATATCTCAAAGAAAGATATAGAAATGTCCAACAAACACAACAAAAGTGACTCAGTTTCTCAAGAACTTTTATTCGTCAGGAATATACAAATTTAAAAAATGATACCCTAGGCTGGGTGCAGTGGCTCATGCCTGTTATCCTAGTATTCTCAGGGGCTGAGGTATGTGGATTGCCTGAGCTCACAGGCAGAGCCAGAGCAGACCTCATCTCTAAAAATAGCTGAGCATTGTGGCGGGCACCTGTAGTCCCAGCTACTTGGGAGGCTGAGGTAAGAGAATGGCTTGAGCTCAAGAGTTTGAGGTTGTTATGAGCTATGACTTCACAGCACTCTACTGAGGGCAACAGAGACTATGTCTCAAAAAAAAAAAAAAGGTGCAGTAAGAAATGTTCAATAAGCCCTAGAAAAATGGCTCTGTTTCTCAACTTTTATTCATCAGGGCTATATAAATTAAAACAACAATACAACTTCACAGTCACTACAATGGCTAAAATTTTAGGAAGCCTACAATATCAAGTATTGAGCTACAGAAATACATTGCTAGTAGGAATGTAAAATTATATAACACTTCACAAAACTATCTGGTACTTCTTGTAAAGTTAAGCCTGTACCGAATCTGAATCAAAACTTCTCCCACTGGTTATGTACCCAAAAGAAATTAAAACATTTGCTCACACGGACACACGCAAACACACAACTTATAAATGACTATTTCTAGAAAGTATTCATAATAGCCAAACTGGAAAGACTCAAATAGCCATCAATAAGTGAATAAGTCAATAAATTGTGGAGTGTGCAAACACATGCCACTGAAAAATAAATAGAAACAGACTACTTATGTGTAATAATATGAATAACTGCCAAGGAAGCCAGATGTGAATGGGCACGTGTTGTATGATTCCGTTTCTATGAAGTTCTAGAACAGGCGGTATTAATCTGTGATGGTGAAAGTCAGTGCAGTTGTTGCCTTATGGGAGGTGGTGATGGGGCGAGGGCAGAAAGGAAATTTCTATTAATTTATTTCTTTATTGGTGTTCTCTGACCTTTAGAATTTAAGCTGCAGTTTTCATCATCTACAACCATACCTGGCGCATACAGGTGTTCAATAAGTATTTGTTAAAGAAGGAATAATGAGGGTATCGACATTGCAGCATTTTCTATACTAAGAATTGGGGCCTGGGCTAAATGTTCACATGGGCGAGATTCTTGAATAAATACTTGGTGATCAATGTATAAAATACTTGAATGCAAAGACACACGTAATTCTTTCAAATTAGAGGACTTATAGGTACGTTTCATGAAAGTTTTCTTTTTCACGTAATTTTTACTAAAGGAAAAAAAATAGTTCCATTGAAAAAAAGGTAGATGGATATTCTGAGCACAAAGTTCAGCAAGTATGGTCCCTGATGACACGAATAATTAAATCAGAAATGAGATTGCAACTGTCCAGTGATTTCCCTTGGATTTTTTTCTGTGATCATCGTTTTGCAGACAATAAGCTGAAGTATCCTCAGTGACTCAGTTTTGTTGAACTAGAAGTTTTGATCTGGTTGTCGATAGCTTACTGTTACTATATGTTAAAGGAAAACAGTGATGACGATGGTTAGGCCTTAAGCAGAAGCCCAAGTGCAGTGAATTGATGACCACTATGAAGGCTATTTTAGCATATTTGTTCAAGCCTATTGCATTAGAGACAAGATTCATGCTTCAAGTTCAGGAGGAAGTCTATAGTGCCTATTCCAAATCCTTAAAACCAGCCATGGGCCAATATGAGTCAAAACAAAAGGTGAGGTCAGAAGGTTGCTGTGTGTTCACTTTACAGAGAAAACTGAAGCTCTCAGGTACATTTAAGTACCATCCCCAAGGGGCATGTTACAAATATCCTGGATTTCCTGTTACTCCCATGATGAACCGTTAATGCTGTTACAAAAACTATAGATAAAATTCCACAGAGATCTCTTTAGAATAGGACTCCAACCACCATTTCAAGCATCAGCTTCTGATGCTCTGGACCTCACAGCATCTTTGATTGATAATTTGTCAAAATTATCAATTCTTATTTATTGTTGGCTTCATATGAATTGTTACTTCTTCCATTGCCCTTTCTCTTCCTATCACCTAACTCAACTCTGCCTCCTAACAACAACAAGAAAAACTTAACCTTCACACCCCAGTGTGTGGAACTTTCTCTAAAGTTCTTATATATAATCTCCATAATGTTCTATGGAATTCATCTTTTTAAAATCATCTCTTGATATCTAAAAAGAAATTTTCCTCACCTTTGAAATGCATGAGAGGTTTAGGGCTCATGAAACTTGTTAGATTTCCCATGAAAATTGCAATTTGATTAGTCTCACAACTCATTTGATATCTGATATTTATCATACCTTGGAACTCCAGTCAAAACGTTCAATGTAACACACTCAGAATAATTATTTCAGTGGGAATAATTTATCATTATATATACCTGTCTTGTCCACCACATCATGGGCTAGGTCTGCCTCTCAATCACCATGTTCACTTTATTTAGAGGTCCACCTGTATATAACTATCCCAGAAAGGCCTTTCTTACATCTTATTCAAAGCAGCCTTCCCTGTGCTCTGCCATTCTGCTCCTTTTCTATCCCAGATAGAGATGAAGACAGCCTCTTAGTGTGTTGTATGACAGGCATAAAGGCGGGCATTTACTCTCTGTTCCTCCTCTCTTCCTGGCCTCTCGTGGTGCCTAACATAAATTACTACATCGGTGAATACATGTTGAAAGAGTAATGGATAAATAAATAGATAAGTGGATATATAAACAAGTAAAACAGATGAAAAGATGTTATAACACATTTTTGTTGGTTGGTTGAAAGTTTGGGGAGTGGCCTGAGATAGAAGCCTTTAGCAGCGACACACAGGGAACATCATTGTTGAGGAACAAAGCCAGAAAAGGTAAAAATGTTCGGAAGAAAAAAGATCAGATTTCTAGTGTGTGACACCTTTTATTATAACACTTCTGACTCTTACAACATCATAAAGATAGATTTATTCTGCTATGGTTTTACTATGTACCAAAAAGTAGAGATATTTTATTTTGTTCTCATAACAGCCTTACAAGGTAGGAATTACACACATTTCATGGATAGTAATAATAGTAATCATTATTCATTTATAAATACATAGGGATGATGTTTTATGGGTGGTTTAAGTGTATGTCAGGTTTCTTAGGATTGTTTTTCATTTATTCACTTCATTGTCATCCCAATGCAATGAGCTAGATACTATATATAACACATGACATAAACTGGAGTTCAAGGAAATTATAAAGCTTGATTAAATTTAAAAGAAAAAAATACACTGCATTTCTTATTACAGTGTTTTATCCTAAATGGCAGAGTCCTTGCTTTTCCTACTATAATAGGATATGTTTCAACACACACGGCAGCAATTGTACATAAAAGATATATGTATCTTTAAATTCCTTAATATGCCATACTATGTTTTCTCCATGCTATTTGACAAGCAATTTTATTTGGAAAGCTTGAGAGCCTTCATGACTTAGTCAAATTGTGTAGTGTTTTCTTATTTCATTTAAAGTTGTCAGTTAATAAATATTTTCAGTAAAAATTTCAGCAGACTTATTAATAACATGAAATCGTCATGGATGGAAGCTTCCCTTTTCATTCAGGATGTTGCCTTGTTCTCCGTGATTTGAGCAAAGTATCTTTTTGTTGATTGATAAACATGTGAACAGAAAATAAGAAACAGCATAGTGCAAATGAAATTAATAACAAGCTCAATCTGAAAGATGCAGGCATGGAAAGAAAGTATACAAGTTTATAAAAGTTGTGTATGTTATTATATATAAGTTATGGAAATACTTCCCTCACCTATCAAATTTTTATGGTTTAGAGTCCTGTGTAACCTGTGTAAATACAATTTTCTTTCAAAAATACTCCATAAAGATTTTTATTCTTGATTCCCTATTATTATGTTATAGAACAGAAAATATTTAGAAAATAATGTCTACTTATATGCATTTCATTACATTTCATAGTGTTATGAATAATATTTTAATTTTTTCTTTATTGTATGATTCTGACCGGATCAAGTCCTTTTCACTTTTAAACATAATCAAAAGACAAAATAACATTTATTATAATGTCATATATCAAGAGAAAATTTCTGACAAAACTCTATGTTGACCTACGACAAATTTCATTGCTGTAACAGTTTCTATATCAAATGCTTTATTCATACATTCATTACATGTTTTTAATGAAATGTTATTATTTATGTATTCATATATTCAGTAAGTATTAAATTACTTTCTGCCTTGCACCAGGCACTCTTATAATAACTAATAATATATTGGTTAATAAAATAAATCAATTACCAACACTTGAGAAAGAAATTCTCATCCTGGTTGAAGAAAAGAGAAAATAAATACACATATGGATACAAAAAAAAAAAACACTGATAACTTCAGTAAAAAAATGAAGATAAAAGTGAGGATGTTATAGTAGAGGCAGGTTTGGTTTCTTTCTACCTCGACAAAGGGAAGAAAGAAGTATAGATTGTCCTCAATATAAATTGTCCCACAAACGTCATCAAAATCCAAAAGAGTTTTGAAGGAGATGAAGTGTTAAGTGTGAATTCCTGAAGGTAGAAGCAAGCTTATGGATTTGAGGAACAGAAAGTAGCTGGTAGGGCTCAATCATAGTCACTAGAGAAATAAAGAGACAAAATTAGGTGATCACAGAGGGCTCTATTGACCATGGTATGAACATTTTATTTCATTGCTTTTTGAAGGAAAATTTTAAGAAAGGAGTGATACTATCTGATTCATTTTGTAGACTTTCAATTAAGCCTATGTAATAAAAAATGGTGAGAAATTGTAAAAAGGAGCATGTATTTTGGAGACAGAACATTCAGTATTTGTTGATGTATTGAAGGTGAGGGTTCAGGAAAGTGAGACATCAAGGATGGGTCTTCAGTTTTTGGCCTTAACCTCTGTGTGAATGTTGATTTCATTTTTTGCAGGACTAACAATCAATAGTTCTGTTTTCGTCAGAATAATGCTGAAAGGTCTAACAGATTGAAATGTCAAGTAGGCAGCTGGCTATAGTGCAACAGAGAGGAAAGTCTGGGCTCTTGAATTATATACTTGATTTGTCAGTATATAAATAACACAGAAAGTGAGTGGGCTGGGTAAGATCATTTAGGAGAAGAGTATAAAAAAGGAACTTGAAAAGAGAAGACCTCATACGTAGGTAGCTCTTGAGCACTCCAACATTCAAACGCATGAAGACTTCACTTTGGCCTAGGAAGGATTAACTGCCACAGGAATTGTTGCCTTGTGAAAAATAACTAGGAAACTAAATAAAATACATGAAATAGCTGCTTTCAGACATCACTGTACAATAGGTCATGTGTCTCATTCAAAAAATATGATCCTTACAAAAAGAGAGAACGATAAGAGAGCCCTATAGTTCTCCAAGTTTACCCTCCAAATTGATCCTCACCGTGCAGTTTCCAGGCTGAAGAATGATGAAGGGGCTCAGATGGAACTCGACACCTGCCAGAGTGGGAGGCCAGAGATTGGATTTCAGGGAGGCAAAAATAGCTGCAGTGTGTGGACCTGAGTACCAGAGAGGAGAGTGCTTCAGAAAAAGATGTCTCAACACCTGCAGAAAGGTATTCTAGGTTATTTCTAAATAAATTAGTCCTAGAATAAAAGCTGAAAGCTAGAGAAATTCTGAAAACGATCCAACTTATCACTTAATAATATGACAAAATAAAGGCCTGCACTCTTTAAGGAAATGAAGCAAAATCTAGCTTCCAACAGCACAAAAGTTACAATGTTTGGTGTTTCATCAAAAACTAGCAGGCATGTAAAGAGCAAGAAAAGTATAACCCTCAGTGAGAATCAGAAATGACAGAAGAAATGAAATACTGACATAAAACCATAAAGTATCATTATAAAAGAAATTCCAGATGAAGAATATAAAAAAAATAAACATTTAAGTAGGGACAGAATAAATTGAAAATATAAAGAAGATCAAAATTTAAATTCTGAAAATAAAAATATAGTACTGAAATAAAAATATTTCAAACAACACTAATGGAAGATTAGACTCTGCAGAAGAAATATTAGTAAACATGAAAACATTATAGAAACAAACCAGAATAAAGAACCAAAGACATTTTAAAAAGACTGAAAACTAAAATAAGATAACATGGATATCTGAGGTACAACATAAAGTAATATAATGTACATGAAATTGGAGTCTCAAAAATGGGGACATAAAATTACATGAAGATATAACTGTCCCTTTTTTCAAATGTGCAAAATAAAACCAACCAGATCTAAGAAACTCAAGGAACCCTAAGAGGAAATAGGAAAAAAACCACAAGCTCATAATAATAATAAAACTCTTAAAGCTAACAATAAATTATACCTCTCTATGACAAGAAGACACTTAAACATAAACATATACATTACAACTATGTGTAATATTTCAGACAATGTATACTTTTATATATACAAGATATGCACATAGAGATACTCCATAGAGAATGAAAGATATGCATGTACAAATAATAAATTAAAGATTTACAGTAGACGTTTTTTGAATTAAGCAAACCAGAAAAAAATTGAAAAAAATCTTTCAAGTTCTTAAAAATGTATTAAAACTGTCAACCTAGAGTATATCCAGAGAAAATGTTCACAGAAAGCAAGAGGTCTTGAATAGATGGAGAGATAATTACTACCCTTCAGGCTGGGCGTGGTAGCTTACATCTGTAATCCTAACACTCGGGGAGGCCAAGGTGGGTGGATCACTTGAGCCCATGAGTTTTAGACCAGCCTGGGTTTGAGCTACTCAGAAGGCTGAGGCAAGAAAATTGCTTGAGCCCAAGAGTTTGAGGTTGCTGTGAGCTGTGACTCCACAGCACTCTACTGAGGGTGACAAAGTGGAACTCTGACTCAAAAACAAAAACACACACACACAAAAAAACTAGCTCGTCACTTTTAAATTTAATCAAAATGAAGTTTTAAATAAATTTCTTCTCTTTGGGTTTCTCTATCTGATTTTATTCTATTTTGCTAATCAACATCAAAGTATCCATTAAAGTAAATGTATAGTCTACAATTGTAACATGCTAAAAACAACCCAATCTAAAAGACATGAGCCTATATAAAATGTCAAAATTTTGGTCATTTTTATTTTCTTTCTTTTAATATTAATATATGATACACTAAAACTAAAATAACTAATTCCAAAGTGCTTTCAATGAACTGGCATATTCTCCCACCACAAAATCTTCCACATTCTTTTTCTTACTCTTTACAGGAAAACTTCTTGAATTTCTATGATGGTTACTTCTACAAATATATATTGAAATGTGTTGATTGTCGACCCTTGAAAGCATTGCTGTATTGCTTCAAGATATTCTGTGTTCTCCACTAGAATTCTGGTGTCATTTTGATTTTTATGTCTTTAAAGAGAACTGATATTTTAGAATGTTGTTTCATAGTTTTTCTGTGAAATTTCATGAAAAAGTATTTAAACTGTTGTCCATCTGATTTGATACAAGAAAATAGATCCCCAAACTTAGGTCCAGCCTGAAGGCCAAGTAGGTACTTGGCTTCACACAGGGAAGAATTCAAGAGTGAGCCAACAGAGTATAGCAAAAGCAAGTTTATTAAAGTAAGAAAAGAACCCAATAGGTACTACAGTCCTCTGCTCTACCAGCTGAGGCAATTGGGAGGTGCCTGTGGCTTAAAGGGGTAGGGCGCCAGCCCCATACGCTGGAGGTGGCGGGTTCAAACCCAGCCCTGGCCAAAAACTGCAAAAAAAAAAATAAAAACAAAGAAAAGAACCCAAAACAGAGGCTGCATCTATAGAAGGGACAGTTGGTTATCTGTTAGATAGCACCAGAAAACAGCACTACTTTGGGAGTTTGGGGGTTCTTATTTTATACAATCTATTTACTTTTGTGTTACTTGGAGTGAGGATTAGTCATAAGATTTCTAGGAAAGAGGTTATGAGTTTTCAAAACTAAGGGCCCCTCCCCCTTTTACTACTCGTTAGGTAAATGACGGGAGTTGCTGCGGCATTTGTAAACTGTCATGGCGCTGGAGAGAGTTCCTTTTAATACACTAATACATTACAAGCAGGGTATAATGAGCCATGTGTGTAACCTGAGGCCGTCTTGGTCCAGGCTGGTTTAGGCTGGTTTTCCCAGCCTTCTCATAGACCATTATTCTGGTTTTACGACTCTTACTCAGCAGGGCCTGCCAGTTTCCCACCCTACGTCAATACTGTTCCTTCAATCGACTACATTGATAATGACCAAGTCTATGAGTAAGAAAACAGATCTACAGTCCCTGAGAAGTTTCTGAGCCTTCCAAGGTCAGCGTTTCACACTGACCCAGATTCCTTCTCTCTTGCCATCCTGACTGTTACATTACTTGAAATTAATGCTCTGACGTTCTTCCAAGGTGGAAATAGCCAGACCAAGTATTGTTATTTCTCTACTCTTGGTTTCATTTGTATTTCAGAGACATTCTTGTTATAACATCACTAATATAGCTATTTTTTTTTCCAAATACCAAAATAAGACGTGTTATAGTCATTCTTGATCAAAGCACTTTATTTTTTTTCCTGAAACTTCAGCTGTGCTCCTGGTTTTACTTTTTTACTTTGCCTAGTGTCATTCTAATTTTGCTTGCTTTTTGATGAAATTCCCTCAATTCGTGTACCTATTCATAAATGGGCTAAATAATCCTTGTATTTATCAACTGGAATACATTTGTCTTCTTCAATACACCTTTTTGTTCTATTCGGTCATGTGCAGTTTAAATTGCGGGTAGTATTATTCATACATGAAAAGCATTTTGAGACATCATTTTTCTCATTCTGAGAAGTTTTGTTTCTACATCTTTAAAAATTCCCTTTTCTCCTCCATGTTCTTTCAATCCAAGACTCCTGCTGATCAAAGCCTGGCCGTCTTTAATTGCTTTTCTAAGTTCTACATCTTTCCTTCCAAAACTTAAAATTTGTTCTGTTATATTTTGGGAATTTTTAGCCCCATTTTTCTAAGCCTTTTATTAAAATTTGTTTTAATTTCTATTAATTTTAGAAGTTATCATTTCAATATCTAACCGTGTGTTCGTTTTAGGATTTTTCCTTGTGAGAAAGTATCCTTATCCTCTCTGTAGTAGTATTATTTTTCTCCGTTACAGTTTTGTATAAGAGAGTGGCCCTCAAAGTACAGACTTAGGAAAAGTAATATCAACATTAAACAGCCATTTGTTAAGCAAATTGCAATTCTGAATCAGAAACTCTGGTGTTAATAAGATCAGTAGGTGATTTTTATGGATGCTAAAGTTTGAGAACCTTTCATTCAAAGGGTTTTTTGTTTGTTTGTTTTCATATTTTTGGGTTTTTCAATAAAGTTATCTTTTTTATGAATTATCCAGATTTCTAGAGATAGTTTCTCCCCTCCCCCCACTTTTTTTTCTTTTGGAAATCATTCTTGGTCTATGGTTGCTGTGTATAATTTCAAAACAAACTTAGGTAATTTCTGTGTCTTTCCTCTACTCTGATGACATAGCTATGTTCTGAAAAGGCTCTACCTGTGCGTAGGGAATGGACAATTGAAATATATGGTTTAAAATATCTATTTTAAAGAAATTAGCCCTCTGCTAAGCAGCAATTCATCTTCATGCTAAAATGAACCTCACCATGAGATCCAAGGGTTCAGTACTAACTTTGGTTAAAATCTAAACTTTTCTCCTGACAATGCCTTCCACCATTTCTGAGAACAGCAGTCTAATTTTGGTTATTGCCAATTTGACTGTGAGTAAGTAGCTGTTGTCTAGTGTACATATCTTTAATTCACTTTTTAGCCTCATTTCTTTTTTTTTTTTTTAATTTTTTTTTTTGTTGTTGTAGAGACAGAGTCTCACTGTACCGCCCTCGGGTAGAGTGCCGTGGCGTCACACGGCTCACAGCAACCTCCAACTCCTGGGCTTAGGTGATTCTCCTGCCTCAGCCTCCCGAGCAGCTGGGACTACAGGCGCCCGCCACAATGCCCGGCTATTTTTCTGTTGCAGTTTGGCCAGGGCCGGGTTTGAACCCGCCACCCTCAGCATATGGGGCCGGGGCCCTACTCACTGAGCCACAGGCGCCGCCTCTTTAGCCTCATTTCTTATTCTCCTGCTCTAAACTTACTGAGGATTTTAAACTCAACATAGGCTCTAGCTATTGCTTCACACATTCTAAGATGGCAAGTTCTTTTCATTTTATCTATTAGCCCAATCCCATTCATTTTGTCCACCAAATTGTATTGACATTTCTTTCATTAAATTCAAATAACTACATTTCTCGGGTGGCGCCTGTGGCTCAAGGAGTAGGGCGCCGGTCCCATATGCCGGAGGTGGTGGGTTCAAACCCAGCCCTGGCCAAAAAATAAAAAATAAAAAAATAACTACATTTCTCCTATATAGCCTTCACCCCCTATTTAATTTTGTGACTCTGTTTTTTACATCTGTCATTATTTTTGCAGAGGTATTTTCATCTTCGGAAAGGAACCAATTTCACATTATCAGGTCATCATCTCAAACTAAGAACATGTTTCTTTGTTTATGTATTTTTAAATTTACTTTGATACGCTCGATTGTTTTCTTTCTCAAACTTTATAGCAAGAGCACCAATGTTTAAGGCTGCCAAGAGACTTCTCTCTGCTAATAACTTTTAAATGGATCATCATTATTATTTTAATGTTAATTTAATTATATTTCCATTCCTAGGATGTTAAACCTACATTTGGCTCCTATTCTAAAAATTAAAAAAAAAAAAAAACTATTAAAGAACAATCAATTTAAAACAAGTAGGTATACCAAACAAGAAATAAAAAGACAGATTGTTTGGGAATGAAAACAAGCTAGTTTGTCTTCTTTTAGAGAATGCACAACCTGTTTACTTGAAATAAAGACTTATTACAAACCAATAAATGTATCCATGATCACGCTGGATTGCAGTCATGTGTTGTCTAAATCCAGAGATACGTTCTGAGAAGTGTGTCATTAGGCAACTTCACTGTTGCATGAACGTCAGAGTGCATGTGACACAAGCCTGGAAGGCACGGCCTCCAGCACATCTAGGCTGTTGGGTGCAGTCTGTGGTTGGGATGGTAACCAGTGCAGCATGCGCACTTCTGGATACTGCAGATAATTGTACCATGATATCTGTGTACCCAAATGCATCTAGACAGAAAAGGCACAGTCATAATATGGTCTAAAAGATAAAAAGTGGTACACCAGTACAGGGCACTCTCCATGAAAGGAGCTCAAAGGAGGACAAGTTGCTCAGGTGAATTAGTAAGTGAATATGAAACTCTAGTCCATCATTATACACTAGTGCAGAATTCATAGACATTGTACACTTAGGCTGCGCTCAATCTATAAAAAATATTTATCATTCTTCAGTAACAAGCTTAGCTTACTGTAACTAATTTTTTACTTTACAAACTTTACTTCTTTAAACTTTTTGAGTTGGTAATGAAGAATTTCATACATCGAAGACAAGACTTTTAGGCAGAAAAGAGAATAAAAACAGAAAAGTTGGCTTAAAATGCAAACACTTTCTGCAGCTGTACAAATATTTTCTTTCTTTATGTGCATATATTCTTATTCAGTAATTTTTTTCTATTTTAAAAATGCTTATTATATATTTTGTTTGTTTGTTTTAAGCTTTTTTGTCAAAAACTAAAACAAGCATAGGATATCCTCGGACTAGACCGGGTCAGAATTGTCAATATCATGGTCTTCTACCTCCACATCTTGTCCTGCTGGAAGGTCCTCAGGGAAAATACTTTGCAGCGCGCAGCTGTCAGCTCCTGTAACAAACAGAGCCTCCTTCTTCTGGGATATCACCTGGAACACCTGACTGAGGTGGTTTTACAGTTAACTCTTAAAAATATATAAATAGAGGGAGAACACGTTACACAGTAGCACAGTCATTTATTATCATCATCAAACATCAATTCCTGTACATAACTTCATGTGCTATATTGTTATTCATGTGCCAGTGCAGTGGGTTTGTTTTCACCACAGACGTGTGTGTGATACATTAAGCTAGTACATTACAGCAGTTACCATGCCACTAGGTGATAGCACTTTTTCGGCTCTATTATCATACAGTGTTTTGGGACCACTGTCATATACGAGGCCTGTTGTTGACTGAGACATTATTATGGGGCACACAACTGTATTTACAGAGAAAATCTAAGTAGATCTACAAATTTCTTTGAGCACAGGAAAAATGTGGCAAAACCTAATAGCTTTACACTATGTTATTTTACATGACATCATTCCAAAGAGGAATTCATTGAAAACGATTTAAAAACTAAGCATGAGGATTATGTTTATTCTCCATCCTTACTCCAACTACACTTGGATAATCGTGACTCACCTTCATCTGACCCTTCCAGAAACTGTATTTTAGTTCATGCAAGTGTTAACCATAACACAGTCTCATTCAACCCACGTGTGTGTCTTCGTTCCAAGGAATCAAGGGATCAAGGGTCAAGAAGAAGAATACAGCAGGAAATAAGACAGGGTTGGGTGGCACCTGTGGCTCAAAGGAGTAGGGTGTCAACCCCATATACTGTAGATATACTGGAGGTGGTTGATTCAAACCCAGCCCTGGCCAAAAACTGCAAAAAACAACAACAACAAAAAAGGGTTATGATAATTTTTATTTGGTTGTTTTACTTTTTCTTTATTTTAAACTAACTGTTCTTTATTTACAATAAAGCATTCAGATTTTTACTCTAAATCCCACATTTTTTCATGTAGGTGGTTATCTAAATGTTGCCATTGTTTATATGCCTTACATATAAAAGAATTATAAATATTTGTGTAGCCAAATTTCCTACTTCTTATCTTTAAAGCTGTTGAGTTTCAGCCTATGATTTGAAAGACATCTCCTTTTCCCCAAATTAAAAGAACTAATAAATTACAAGCTTGTTTTAGGACTTACATTTTTGTAATTAATACATGGGTCCTTTTATAATTTACTTTGGTATAAGGCGAGAGATGAGAAAACATTTTTTCAGAATAATTATTTATTTGTGCCAATACCAGTTATTAATTAAAATTTACCACTGCACTCTCACAATGAAATACAATCTTATCCTTTTCTAGGTATCCATATTCCCATAACTGGATTTTCTGATGTAATCTACAATTCTGCATGTGGGTTTTTTATGGAGAAAAATTTGTCTCATTGCTGTGGTTATATAATATGTTGTATCTGGTGTGGGGTGATACAGGCCTTTTTCTCATCATGGTGGTTGCTACTGATATATTTGTATTTTTAACTAATTTTTAGTTTTAGTTTGTTATATATATTTAAAATATATACATATATATGTACATATATATTTGCAAACCCCAAAGGCATGTTTGTGATATATATAGGGATCACTGTAAAATTCATATGGGTCAACTACATATCATTCTGGTGAACTTTTCCATTGTAGAAAAAATTTTAGCTTTTAGTATCCAAACCTTAAAGAGTATATATTATGTTCAATGTACTGTTTTGAGGTTTATATAGGAAAAATTTTATTTACATAACAAAAACTCAATACAATAGTTTAAAAGATATATAGAAATAATTTCAACATATTAAAAATTAATTGGTAAAATTATCATATTTTACAGTTTAGAAAAGTCTTATTGTAGTTGCTGATGCTAAGAGAAACCGTATGATTAAACAAAAACAATAGTTTGTTATAACAGCTATGTCAGTAATTTGGTAATGAGGTTGTGATCTCTTAAGCTTTTACTTTTTCACTCAATACTTATTATATATAAGATTTTAAAAAATTTTTGGTAATATTTTGGTGGTTTAGGGATTGTATGCTTATGTAATATCAATAATTTTGGTGGTTTAGGGATTGCATGCTTATGTAATATCAATAATTTTTCCCCCTGTGGAAACCCTCTGTCATTTATTTGTCTATTCCTATTCTGATGGAATTTATTTTTTTATTTTTGGGGGTTTTTTTTGGCATTTTTTTAATTGTTAAATCATAGCTGTGTACATTAATGCAATCATGGGGCACCATACACTGGTTTTATAGACCGTTTGACGCATTTTCATCACACTGGTTAACATAGCCTTCCTGCCATTTTCTTAGTTATTGTATTAAGACATTTATATTCTACATTTACTAAGTTTCACATGTACCCTTGTAAGATGCACCACAGGTGTAATCCCACCAATTACCCTCCCTCCACCCATCCTCCCCCCTCCCTCCCCTCCCTCTCTCCCTTCCCCCTATTCTTAGGTTATAACTGGGTTATAGATTTCATGTGAAAGCCATAAATTAGTTTCATAGTAGGACTGAGTATATTGGATAATTTTTCCAATTTTTCCATTCTTGAGATACTTTACTAAGAAGAATATGTTCCAGCTCCATCCAAGTAAACATGAAAGAGGTAAAGTCTCCATCTTTCTTTAAGGCTGCATAATATTCCATGGTGTACATATACCCACAATTTATTAATCCATTCATGGATCGATGGGCACTTGGGCTTTTTTAAAAATGGACTTTGACTTGCTATTTCAGACAGGGTTTGTGATTTTCCAGTATTAACCAAAACCTAAGTGCACATTCTGAGATCTTTTAATAATAGGTAATTCTTGTATTCCATGATTAAATCTCAAGTCATACAAGATCAGTATGAACACCCCCATGCTGGGTTAATCTTCAAATTTACTATGGAGACACCCATCATAAGCAAATGGAGGGTAGAGGGATAAAAGAGAATTGGAAGAGATTGACTAAAGGTTTGGGCCTGTGCTGAAGGATCTTGAGCAGAGACTCGGAGCAAGGGAGATACCTCTGGACTAGGTGCAGTTATTAAACAATGGAATATCTCACAAATCCTTTTCAAGAGGTAGGAGAAACCCAGAAGACAGAGATGACATTGGTAAGAAAGTAGCATTGACTCAGAAATGTGGAGAAGGGAATATGAAGATGGGAGAGGAGATGTCAACTTGTTCTTAGCTGGGGTCTCCTTATAAACCTTCTTTAGGATCTAGTGGAAAAAATTAGTCTGATAACCAGCTGGGCTGGGAAGCAGACTCAGGGTTCTGTTTTTTTGGACCCTACAAAGTTAAGATAAGTAAGAAATACTGTTACCGAGATCCCTGTGCACCTAGGTTGGAGATCTCTGAGGCAAGGTGACGCCCATGGCCCAGACCTTCACAGAAGGGAGGAAGGCTGCATTTTCAGCAACACGATGTCAAATATTCTTACAGCCTGTAATTTTACAGAACAAGCTTTTTCTGCATAGTCTGAATTAAGTAACAAAACCAGTTTATAAAGGTTCAGACTCAGATGTAGAATATTAACCTATTAAATGTTGTATTGTTGGTGTTCACTTACTAATAATTAAAAGGTTCACATGTATAAACACATATACTATTGTTCTGTAAGTTTTTCTTTATTGTTATGGGTTAAATTGTGTTCCCACCAGATTCACATGTTGAAGTCCCAACTCCAATACCTGGGAATGCAGCTATATTTGAAAGCAGGTCATTAAAGAGGCCATTGAGTTAGAATGAACCCTGAAGAGTAGGGTTCTAATTCAATGGCACTGGTGTCTTCGTTGGAAGAAAAAAGTCACAAGGAACGCAGTCACAAGAAATTGCCATGTGAAGAAAGTAACAGAGTGTGTTGGAGAAGCTTCAGAAGAAACCGACTGACCAGTACCTTGACCTTGGACTATGACTTTTTCTAATATCAGCCCTGTCAGATTAATACAACTGGGACTTTCTTATGTAATGGTGCTGTTGTTTTGATCACTTTGTTAAAAGACTTGGTTATAGCTTATTCTTGGCAAAGCCCTTTGCATCTAACTTCTCTTCCTTGGAGGGGGAGGAGACAAGATGGCTGACTGAAGCCAGCTTTCCACAGAGGCTCCTGTTCAGAAGGAGAGTCAAAGGACAGAAATTTAGCAAGGAACCTGGTAGATTTGAGCTGCACCAAGAGAGAAGGCTGAAGATCAATTCCGCTGAGACGAGCTGCGACCCCAAGGATACAAATAAAAGGTACAAAATCCATCACCAAGCGGATGAGAGTCCTCCCATGAGAACGGCTCAAAGTGTCCCACAAACAAATGAGCAGAGTTCAAAGATCCTCCCACTACACTCCATGGGAGAGACCCTCTAAAAACTGGATGCACCTCCCCTACTAGGGTGCCACGGTGTTCTCCTGCCAGGCATAAAACTGTATAAAACTGTATATATTCTCTACCTGCAATTCTGAGCTCCCAACACTCCCCTCCACTCTCACTCTGAGGTCTGGAGTCATGTCCGCCAGGAATCCAGATTCTTGGGTGTTTTCTTGAGAGGTGTGGGCAGGGCCTGAACTGCTGCTGGTCAGTGCTGATTCTGCAACATGGAAGTGAGGACAGGATGGTCAGCTGAGAGGGAACCACACTGGAGCAGCAGTGCCCCAAGGCACAATAGGGCTCACTCCCGGATATTCCAAAGCCACACCCCCTGTCTCCCTGGGCAACCAGAGGAGGCAGGGCATCTTCCCAGGTGGGAACCACCGCAGAACAGATCTGGGACGGAAACGCAGGCCCTGTGAGTAAAGGGTTTGCCTGAGGCGGTACCAGCCTGGGTAGAGCGGGGACTAGAAAACACACACGCAGAGCCAGGAAATTCCCAGGGCGGGACTGACCCAGAGGACTGCTTTACTGAGCCTAAGACACACCCGGCCCTCAGGGGATTGTCAGCCTACAGACAGAGGAAGGCAGGAGGCTAGAACTGACAGCTAACCAAATACAAACCTGCAGGAACAAAGACAGGGCCTGAGGCACAGGCTCTGGGAACTCAAAACAGCTTCTCTTCTGAAGGGAAATTTAGCAGGGACAGAAACAAATTCCCAGAAAGTTGTTCTGTTCTGTTCTGTCAGTAACATCAATCAGGCACAGGGCTGGAACTGAGTGAACACCCCCTCAGCGTCCATCAAGTGCCCGAAGTTGTCAGGCCTCACCTCCCCCTGTTAGATAGAGGCAGAGTGCAGCGGCCTAGATGACCAGAAATAGATTTCCTTGTGATTCAGGCAGGTGAAAACCCCTGGAGTATCTGTTCACTACAGGCAATGGGGTGAAAGCCCTGTGGGACTATCAGTGACTGGGTGTGACAGAGGTGCAAGATGGGGAAGGAGGCATCAACCTTCCCAGACTGATCTATTTGCTGGGTGGGTCCTCCTGACAACACAGAGCACTGGAGCAAGCCATATCTGAGTAGTGACCAGACACCTGTGATCCAGTTGCCAGAGACCTCTTAAACTCTCCCACCTGAGACAGGTGCTGACTGACACAATTGATTCGGACCTTTTGAACTAAGCCAGTCGCCCAAGGACTAGTCAGGTCGTGCCCCGGGTGTGTGATTGTAGGAAGGTTTGATTTTCCTCTTCCGATTGTTGCCTGTGGGGAGCAGGGTGACTTAATTGCTGATATTTTTCCACAGCTGAGACTTCAACCCAGAGTAACTGTTTCACTAAGATTGAACAGAGACCAGCTAAAAACAAGACAGAACCACTTAGCCACACTACACCAAACAGGTCCCCAGTTTCTCAGGCCGTAGCATTGTACGGGTCCTCAACAAAGCTCCAGGGGAAAAATCAAAAGGTAAAAAATAATCATGGGGCAGAATCAGCAGAAAAACTCTGGTAACATGAATAACCAAAATAGATCAACCCCCTCAAGGAAAGATATGGCAGATGTAAATGAAGATCAAATTCATAAATAGCTGGCCAAGATGTCAGAAATCAAATTCAGAATTTGAATTGCAAACAAGATTAATAAAATGGAGGAAAATTTGGAATTAGAAATTCAAGGAGCCATTCAAAAGTCGGAATTAGAAATTTGAGAAGGAATTCTAAAGTTGTCTCAAGAATGTAATGAATTTAAAGACAAAACCACCAAAGAATTCAATGCATTTAAGCAAGAATTTGCAGCCTTAAAAGATCTGAAAAATACAGTAGAATCCCTCAGTAACAGAGTGGAGCAAGCAGAAGAAAGGATTTCTGACATTGAAGACAAGGCCTTTGAACGCTTCCAAACTCTCAAAGAGAAAGAGAAATGGAGAGCAAAAACGGATCATTCTCTCAGAGAGCTCTGGGATAATTCGAAGAAGGCTAATATCCACCTCATTGGAATCCCTGAAAGTGATAAACTGGCCTCACAAGTCACAGAGGCCATTCTCCGTGAAATTATGAAAGAGAATTTTCCAGACATGCCAAGAATTTCTGAAATTCAGATAGCAGACAGTTTCACAACCCCAGAACGACTCTATCCCAATCAGACATCCCGCAGGCATATCATACTTAACTTCACTAGTGTTAATATGAAAGAGAAAATTCTGAAGGCAGCCAGACATAAGAAATTCATTACCTACAAAGGGAAGAATATTAGAATGACTGCAGATCTCTCTGCTGAAACTTTTCAAGCCAGAAGAGGGTGGTCATCGACTTTTAATCTCCCAAAGCAAAATAACTTTCAACCTTGGATCCTGTTGCCAGCTAAACTGAGTTTCATTTATGATGGAGAAATTAAATACTTTAATGACATTCATATGTTGAAGAAATTTGCCATAAGTAAACCAGCTCTTCAGGATATTCTCAGACCTATCCTCCATAATGACCAGCCCAATTCTCTACCACAAAAGTAAACTCACTCAGAAACTTTTGATCAAACTCCAACTTCCACACTGCTGAAAGGATTAAAAATGTCCACTGGACTTTTGAAAAACTTGATACCAAAAATTTTACGAGACTTATCAATATTCTCCATTAATGTGAACGGTTTAAACTGTCCTTTAAAGAGGCACAGGTTAGCTGACTGGATACAAAAACTCAGGCCAGATATTTGCTGCATACAAGAGTCACATCTTACCTTAAAAGATAAATATAGACTCAGGGTGAAAGGATGGTCGTCCATATTTCAGGCAAATGGTTATCAGAAAAAGGCAGGTGTTGCAATTCCATTTGCAGATACAATAGGCTTTAAACCAACAAAAGTAAGGAAGGATAAGAATGGTCACTTCATATTTCTTAAGGGAAATACTCAATATGATGAGATTTCAATTATGAATATTTATGCACCCAACCAGAATGCACCTCAATTTATAAGAGAAACTCTAACAGACATGAGCAATTTGATTTCCTCCAGCTCCATAATAGTCTGAGATCTCAATACTCCTTTGGCAGTGTTGGATCGATCCTCCAATAAGAAGCTGAGCAAAGAAATTTTAGATTTAAACCTAACCATCCAACATTTGGATTTAGCAGACATCTACAAAACATTTCATCCCAAGAAAATGGAATACACATACTTCTCATCAGCCCACGCAACATACTCCAAAATCAATCACATCTTAGGTCACAAGTCTAACCTCAGTAAATTTAAAGGAATAGAAATTATTCCTTGCATCTTCTTGGACCACCATGGAATAAGAGTTGAACTCAATAACAACAGGAATCTGCATACTCATACAAAAAAAAGGAAGTTAAATAACCTTATGCTGAATGATAAGTGGGTCAGAAATGAGATTAAGAAGGAAATTGCCAAATTTTTGGAACAAAATGACAATAACACATGAATTATCAGAACTTCTGGGATACTGCAAAGGCAGTCCTAAGAGGGAAATTTATAGCACGGTAAGCCTTCCTCAAGAGAACTGAAAGAGAGGAAGTTAACAACTTAATGGCACATCTCAAGCAACTGGAAAAGTAAGAACATTCCAACCCCAAACCCAGCAGAAGAAAAGAAATAACCAAAATTAGAGCAGAATTAAACGGAATTGAAAACAAAAGAATAATACAACAGATTAATACATCAAAAGGTTTGTTTTTTGAAAAGGTCAATAAAATAGATAAACCTTTGGCTAACCTAACCAGGAAAAAAAGAGTAAAATCTCTGATGTCATTAATCAGAAACGACAAAGACGAAATAACAACAGACTCCTCAGACATAAAAAAAATCCTTAATGAATATTATAAGAAACTTTATTCTCAGAAATATGAAAATCTGAAGGAAATTGCCAATACTTGGAAGCATGTCACCTTCCAAGACTTAGCCAGAATCAAGTGGAAATGTTGAACAGGCCAATATCAAGTTCTGAAATAGCATCGACCATATGAAATCTCCCTAAAAAGAAAAGCCCAGGACCAGATGGCTTCACGTCAGAATTCTACCAAACCTTTAAAGAGGAACTAATACCTATATTACTCAACCTGTTCCAAAATGTAGAAAAAGAAGAAATACTGTCCAACACGTTCTATGAAGCAAACATCACTCTGATCCCCAAACCAGGAAAAGACCCAACAAGAAAAGAAAATTATAGACCAATATCACTAATAAATATAGATGCAAAAATGTTCAACAAGATCCTAACAAACAGAATCCAGCAACACATCAAACAAATTATACATCATGACCAAGTTGTTTTTATCTCAGGGTCTCAAGGCTGGTTCAATATATGTAAATCTATAAGCATAATTCAGCACATAAACAAATTAAAAAACAAAGACCATATGATGCTCTCAATTGATGCTGAAAAAGCTTTTGATAATATCCAGCATCCCTTCATGATCAGAACACTTACGAAAGTTGGTAAACCAGGGACATTTCTTATAATGATAGAGGCCATCTAAAGTAAACCGACAACCAATATCGTATTGAATGGAGTTAAATTGAAATTATTTCCACTCAGATCAGGGACCAGACAAGGCTACCCATTGTCTCCACTGCTCTCTAACATTGTAATGAACGTTTTAGCCATCACAATTAGGGAAGAAAAGGCAATCACGTGTATCTATATACGGTCAGAGAGATCAAACTTTCGCTCTTCGCAGATGATATGAGTGTATATCTGGAAAACACCAGGGATTCTACTACAAAACTCTTAGAAGTGATCAAGGAATACAGCAGCGTCTCAGGTTACAAAATCAACATTCATAAATCAGTATCCTTTATATATACCAACAATAATCAAGCTGAAACAACAGTTAAAGACTCTATTCCTTCACAGTAGTGCCAAAGAAGATGAAATATCTGGGAGTTTATCTAACAAAGGATGTGAAAGATTTCTATAAAGAGAACTATGAAACTTTAAGAAAAGAAATACCTGAAGATGTTAACAAATGGAAAAACATAACATGCTCATGGCTGGGAAGAATCAACATTGTTAAAATGTTCATACTACCCAAAGCGACATACAGTTTTAATGCAATCCCTATTAAAGCTCCACTGTCATATTTTAAAGATCTTGAAAAATAATAATTCATTTTATATGGAATCAGAAAAAACCTCAAATAGCCAAGAAGTACTCAGAAATAAAAACAAAGCAGGAGGAATCACGCTACCAGACCTCAGACTATACTATAAATCGATAGTGATCAAAACAGCATGCTACTGGCACAAAAACAGAGAAGTAGATGTCTGGAACAACATAGAGAATCAAGAGATGAATTCAGCTACTTACCATTATTTGATCTTTGACAAGCCAATTAGAAACATTCAGTGGGGAAAAGATACCCTATTTAACAAATGGTGCTGGGTGAACTGGTTGGCAACCCGTAGAAGACTGAAACTGGACCCACACCTTTCACTATTAACTAAGATAGACTCTCACTGGATCAAAGATTTAAACTTAAGACATGAAAGTATAAAAATACTAGAAGAGAGTGCAGGGAAAACCCTTGAAGAAATCGGTCTGGGTGAATATTTTATGAGGAGGACCCCCCCTCCCCCAGGGCAATTGAAGCAGCATCAAATTACACTACTGGGACCTGATCAAACTAAAAAGCTTCTGCACAGCCAAGAACACAGTAAGTAAAGCCAGCAGACAGCCCTCAGAATGGGAGAAGATATTTGCAGGTTATGTCTCTGACAAAGGTTTAATAACCAGAATCCACAGAGAACCAAACGTATAAGCAAGAAAAGAACAAGTGATCCCATCTCAGGCTGGGCAAGGGACTTGAAGAGAAACTTCTCTGAAGAAGACAGGCGCACAGCCTACAGACACATGAAAAAATGTTCATCATCCTTAATCATCAGAGAAATGCAAATCAAAACTACTTTGAGATATCATCTAACTCCAGTAAGATTAGCCAATATCACAAAATCCCAAGACCAGAGATGTTGGCGTGGATGTGGAGAAAAGGGAACACTTCTACACTGCTGGTAGGAATGCAAATTAATACAATCCTTTTGGAAAAATGTTTGGAGAACACAGAGATCTAAAAATAGATCTGCCATTCAATCCTATAATTAATTCCTCTATTAGGTATATACCTAGAAGACCAAAAATCACATCATAACAAAGATATTTGTACCAGAATGTTTAGTGCAGTCCAATTCATAATTGCTAAGTCATGGAAAAAGCCCAAGTGCCCATCCATCCATGAATGGATTAACAAATTGTGGGATATGTACACCATGGAATATTATGCAGTGTTAAAGAAAGATGGAGACTTTACCTCTTTCATGTTTACATGGATGGAGCTGGAACATATTCTTCTTAGTAATGTATCTCAAGAATGGAAGAAAAAGCATCCAATCTACTCAGCCCTACTATGAAACTAATTTATGGCTTTCACACGAAAGCTATAACCCAATTATAACCTAAGAATAGTGGGAAGGGGGAAAGGGCAGGGTGGGGAAGGATGGGCAGAAGGAGTGTGATTGGTGGGATTACACCTGTAATTGGTACACCTGTAATTACACCAATTACACCTGTGATTGGTGGGATTACACCTGTAAGATATGGTGCATCTTACAAGGGTACATGTGAAACTTAGTAAATCTAGAATATAAATGTCTTAATACAGTAACTAAGAAAATGCCAGGCAAGCTAAGTTAACCATTGTGATGAAAATGTGTCAAAAGGTTTATAAAACCAGTGTATGGTGCCCCATGATCACATTAGTGTACACAGCTATGATTTAATAATAAAAAAATAAAAAAATATAAATTCTCTTTCTTGAATGTTTGAAAGCAAACTCTAAAATATGTGGACCTCTAAAGGTTCTTTAAGTACACTCTTTACTTCTCCCATAAAAAGCGATCTGTTCAAAATTTTCCTTTAGGCTTTAACTAAAACTTTGTATAATTTAATATTGTATGGAAAATTACTCATCCTTTGGAGAATTTCAAAAGTCCCCACAGAGCTGATAATAATATTCATTTTAATACTTTATATTACTTATCTACTTATGATTTTTTCACCCTGATGTCTCTTTCATTGTTGCATTTTTTAAATTTTTACTGTACTTGCTGGTTATGCATTTTATTTCATGGTTGGTTATATTTTTAGTTTCAATTTTACTCACATTGCTCTTAAGATTATTTATAATAATTATTTTTCTTAATAAATTACTTGCTTCTCTGTGATTTACAAGTGATGATTTTTTAACTGCTTATTTTGAAATAATTTAAAATTTTGGAGTTTTTTCAGGATTATGAATATTACAAGGTATACTTAATACCCTCTATCCAAAATCACATGTGGTTACATTCTATCTGCTTTAAGTTACTATTTGCTATCAATTTCTTTCTTCTATGTATCTAAACATTTATTAGTCATTTAAATATATTGATTTTGAACTATTTGAGAATAAACTGCTTATATCAAAGGCCTTTAATCCTAAATAATTCAATGTTTATTAACTGAAGTAGGGCTACTTTTTACCTAACAACAATGTATTCTTCAATATCAGCAAATGTAACATCTAACCCCTAACTTTTATGAAGTCTTCTATTTATATTCCACTGTAATTATTTTTAATTTTAGTTTTCTACATACATGAGGTAAATATGTAATTTAATCTTTTTAAAATATTGATGCAAATGTAGATATTAAAGGAAATGAATATACTATTGTGGAATTTAGAATTATTTGTAATACTTTGAGCTGAAAGTATTTTAAAACATGCCCCAAAAGCTTCAAATAATGATACTCATAAATTCTGCTTCGATTAATTTCTATGGAAATAACAATGATTGTTTACATGTTTTTAGGTTAGAACTGTGCCCATGCAAATACAATTTATTAACACTCATATTATGAAATTGTTTAAATATTCATCATAAAAGCAATCTGAAAAGACAGTGTTAGCACTTTTTATCTCTATAAAAGAATAGAGCATTTTTCTTTTTCTTTGTCTGTGATTGCTAGACTGTGTGCATGTGTAATAAGAATATTTGCTGAGAATTTAAAAATTTGCATGCAAGTTCTAATTGCTTTATTTATATCACACAGTGTAATTCTCCAACAACTCTAACTTAGCTACTGTTTTATTTATTTATTTAGATGAGGACATCAGGCACAGAGTTGTTTTGGATGATAAGTAGAGTGGTATAGCAAGGATTTGGATCAGGACATCTGGCTCTTGACTGTGTGCTTTTAAGTCCCATGACATCATAAATAAGACTTGCCTTTGTAATAGTGAAAAACATGGAAATGATTATTAACGTTTATAATATTATATTATTAGAACAATAATTTAATGTAATTAGGAATAACAGCCATACTTCATGAAATTTATAGTGAGATTCATTGATTTAATTTAACTTTTCTGTAAGATGTCTACATCAAATTCAAATGCATTCCAAAACCAAACTTTTAAATACCAACAGGCTTCCATTAAAGACAGAAGAAATGTTAAAGTCTGTTGATGGTCCACTGTAAAATGTACTAGATACATTTGAAAAACAAAATGAATGTACTTTTGAAAGAGAATGAGGTAACACTTCGCTAGATTAACGACTGTTAAAACATTAAAGTTCAATGAAAAATTATGATCCTGCCAGGGGAAGAACTTCCGCTGAGAAAGCAGTAAGTCGTTCCACCTCCATTCTAACATAAACATGGCAGAATGACCCTAATGGTTACCTTATTTTTTTATGTTTGCATAAAGTTAAAGTGTGCCAGCAATTAGGAGGATGGAGTAAGGAGAAAATGATGAAGGTGTAGGAGCACAGAATGTTTACAGGGAAAGAACAGAGGTGAGTTTAGGAGTTATAATTCTGGTCTTCAACACACCATCATCCACATTCAGGTAATACTATTCCATGACATGTAGTGTAAGAACTTATGTGGATGTGGTTCTATTTTCCTCTTCCATCCGGTTTGCTCTGAACTTGTTTCGTTCCCTCTTTATTGATGTTATTTCCTGTGTGCAGATAAGATCCAGGCTCTGCTTTGCAGGTGTCTGGGGCTCTCTCGCCCTGCAGCTCCCTCTTCTTCAATTCTGCCTCACAAGTCTTGGTCTCAGCCTCCCCTGCTTCAGATCTCTGTCTCCTTGGCTCAGAAAGCCTACCTGATATTGGTAGAGTTTTCCTTCTCTACTGCAACCTGGAAACTGTCTCCAGGCAGTAAAATGGCACAGTCATAGAGTAACTCCATTTGTTTCTTTCCTCTCTGGAGGTCACAGTCCTTTTCTGCTTATTGTCCAGTGTCTGAAAACAGCCCTTTCATAGGGTTGGTCAGTAAGGGCAACTCCCACATCAGTTCATGCTCCATGGGGGGCTGATCCCTTCTTCCAGAATGAGCTTTGCTGTTTGCCATTTCTCCCTCACTTGTTTTTAGCATGGTTTCCCTAAGCTTCTCAGAGCCATCCCAGCAGTGTGTTGGTGTGCCCTCCGGGAGACCTGCTCACAACACTGCAGACCGTGTCCTTGGACAGTGCCTCCATAAGGCCTCCCCTATCCCCTTTATATTTCCCTTTACTCGCCACTGTCAAAATCCTGCCCCATGATAATCAGCTGGCTCTTGTCACTATGTGGTGGCATGATCCTGCAACTCCTTCTGGGTATAGACCTTTCCTTCTGTTTTCAGGGACAGAGCTCCCTAGCTGGGTGATGCAGTGACTTGGTCCACCAGCCAGTCAGGGAAGATGGCAGAATCTTTCAAGGATATGAATTGTTTGGAGAGAAAAGGCTTCCTTATCATCCTTAATAAAAGACGAGCAATAGTCTTTATCAGGAAAAGGTAGTCTCTTCTGAAGGTTTGGAAAAGTCAGGAGAATCTGATCTTCAAGATTTGGTAGTGCAATAATCCAGGGGCTAACGTCACCTGGCTAGGGTCCCATGCTCTCTTTATTTCACTAAAGGTGCTGAACATGGCATGGCAGACACATCTAGGTTGAGGATTCAGTGTTGTCTTTGGATTTGTTACTTTGATGATTACATTCTGGGCCTAATCTTCAGCATTTTGGCTTTAAAACGTAGCTTTTAATAAACAATCAATCATCACCTCTAGTCTTCTATTCGCTTTCTCCAAGTCGCCATCTGCGACATCACAAGCTATTTAATTTCATTGTCCTAATAAATAATTACCGTATTTCAAGTATTTCCCTGAAGAAGAATAAATTACAGCATTAATACATTTATTTCCTCCAGTATATCATTGCTGTTTACCATCAGTGAACGTTGTAATGATTTCACTGTGATAGAAAGCCAGGGGTTGTTCTGGCAATGGTTGGCCTTCAACAAAAAGATCCCGTGCCCATCACACTGTAGATTCTGCCTTCTCAGAGAAGTCCTGCCACTGACTACTGCAAATCAGTGCTCTAAGAAGGAGTCTGTGAGACAGATCTGGTAGACATGCACTGTGGCAGGCTTTGAAACTGCCACCTGTCTGGAAAGGAAGACAGTAGGGCTGGGTAGGGGAGAGGTGGCACAACAATGCTCTCACGGCAATCCCCAGGACGCACGTGGGGCTCTGTGGCTGGGATGGTGCTTCCGAGATTTCTCAAGGCAAAGTGAGGGAGCTGGGTCTGTAGACTATTATAGTGACAAATTGTTGGATGACAACATCCTCTGTTAAGAGGACAGGACCTATAGCATTCACAAGAATGGGTGGAATCAGTCAGTTCGTCCTGAAGTAGGATCTTGGTGGCAGAGCAGAATATTCGGGCACAGATTACAAAACAAAATGAAGAAATATGGAGTTTCAGAAAAGCAGGAGTAATAACAGAAAAAGTAAAGGAGAGAAACAAAGACAGAAAAAGCAGGCAAGAAGGTGCTTGCTTATCTACAAAGACTAGATTGTGTCCTAAGCAATTTCACCTGAGCGTCTGTAATATTTTTCACACATCTGGCTAAGAATTCAGCAATTATTCTCAATGAATCACATTCAAATAATATTATTCCAATAGATTTTCATCATGTTATTATTCCAGGATTATATCCTGGCTTCTCTCAATAATGACTTTCCAAATCAATCTAATTAGACCAAACAGGGTTTCTGAAACTTCCAAGTGTCGTACTCATAAATACTACGTGTCAAGATCATTTTGCAATATAAAATAGTCTAATTCCATGTAAAGTGTAAATGGTGGCTAAAAAATAAGGTAGTTGATGGAGAGGAACAATGTCAGAGTTGATACTGAGTGAAGATACTGTCAAGGGCACAGTAACTGAGTTCAAAATTACATTACTATAAAGTTACAGTCATCAAGATGATGTGGCACTGGTGAAATAATAGATAAATACATCACTGGGGTAGAAGAGGGTGGCAGTGACGTGTCAATGTATGTGCAGTTGTGACACATACTCTGGTGATGTGGGGTGTGGACAGTGGAAGACAGTCTGTGTACGGGCCACAGGGCACATGGAGACGGCCTAGTTTTCACTCAATCGTGCTGTTGACTTATAACCACTCAAGAAAAAAATGAAGTTTATTCGTTTTTAGAAAAGGTAGTAGTATCTTGGGAATAACAAAGAAGAGGAGGGGTTAATTCTGAGAGCAGGTGGGAGATGCAAAGTCTCACCAAAGAGGTGAATCCTGAATAGGATCCAGTAATGAAAGTTGAGCCAAGTTGAGAAGAATATTAATTTGAAGCCTGAACTTCAGAGCACTTATGCTGTGTAAAAGGCCTGAGTCAATTTTTCTCACAGTAAACATAACATTATTTAAAAACCTCACCAAATAGGAGAATAAATAGAACAAGTGATAGGCAATAAGGATTTCTAATGGATATCGCATCTGATCTGTAGTCACCATGACACTAGATATTTAAGACAACATTAATGGTTCACTCTCAAAGTTGCATAATGACTAAAATTAATAGAATTAATCTAGAATAAATACACCTGTGATTGGTGTGTAAATGAATTCCAATGATGTATTTTTATGCAAATAAACACAGATATACATGTTTATCATCATAAGATTATAATCTATTCTGCAGGGCTATATTAAACCTCATATCATGGAAAAGATGGCATAGTACAGACCTAAGAAAGTTTGTCAAATTTATGAATAGCAGGGAGTCATCTGTGCATGGAAAAAAAATGTGTGCCTCTCTGCTTCAGTGGACACTGTCATGAGTAGTGGTCACATCCACAAACTCTTTGCCACTTAGTCATTGTACAGATGGGTTTTCCCAGTGAAAAATCCGTTTGATGCCTTTTAATATGCCCTTTTTATCTTAGATTGTTTTATGATTCATGAAGAACGGCTATATCATCCCGTGACTTGTATGATGATTCCATTCCATTATCTCCTTAACGAATAGCTTCCCATCCACACCATACTTGAACACTTTGCAGTTGTCAACATGATTTTATTCCACATGCATTCAGATGACATTACTTAAAATTTCTGGGTAAATCTATGTCCTTCCCATTCCCAACACTGTTTCTGGACATTGCTTGATGCTTTAGAAAATAAACCCAAGTTCCTTTCCCACATAGCAGGCTATCCAATATCTGAAGACAGTTTGAGAACAAATAATAGGTTGCTTGCTCCATAAGCTACACCCTGGTTGGCACAGCTAAAACACAGTGCATCACATATCACCCAGAACCTACTTAGTGTTCTCCCCATGACATTTCTACCTAATATGAATTCTATTTGTCCTCCATACCAGGGTATAAATTGCTTCAGAGGGATGTCACAGTTACCTTATTTTCTTCCCTCAACATCCATAATTTAAACAAAATACGTGGATGGAAAGAATCTAGATTATCTAAAAGTTTGGGCCATTTGTGAAACATTTACTGAATATTAATCATGGGTCACACAGTAAATTTCATATTCTAGAGACAGATACAGTACCACCCAGAGCCCATCCTTAAGGACCTTAAGATGCATTGAGAAAGAAAATCACATTACTCTTCTCCACGTATCAAGTGTCTTTATGCAAAGTACATTCTGAGCACCTGAAAATGTGTAACCCTTCCAGGTTTGCAGCAAAAGATATTTCAGAAGAGGAGACAACACATGAAGTCTTAAGCATGAAAATTAATAAAACAGACATCCGATGGAGGCATTTTATGAAGAAGCCAGGGTGTTGGCAAAAACAAAGAGGCATAAAACCTCGAACTTTGGGCTACAGAATACGTATGTATGCCTCGGTAGTTCGGAGAATAGTTCATGTTGGAAGGGAAGAAGAAAGGGGCTAAGGGGTCAGGACCAGTGTGCAAAGGAGATTTCACAGTAATTTATAAGCTGGGGAAACCAGTAAAAGGATTAAACTAAAGCAATACCTTTAGCAGAAAAAATACTATACATTTTCGGAAAGTCACTAATTGGTCTGTGGATAGTAAACAGATCCTGGAAGGAAGTACAACTTTAAAAAATTAGAAAATATTTCATTTATAATACAGTGAAAAAGTGAACCTAAAGTAGAAATTGGTAGTCAGGACAGAGAAGAAAGAGAGAAGTCAATGGGGAACAATGAACACTGCTTGGGTGATGGGTATGCTGAAAGCCCAGACTCGCCATGAGCCGTCTATTATCTTGAAGATCAATTTAAAAATGGGTGGTGGAGTCTAAGTTATCTCTATAATTTCTGACTTTTGTGGATACTAGGAAGGTGGTTTCTTTCACCAAGATAAGGAATCCAGAAAGACAGGTCCATCTGGAAGAGAAATGCTGAATGAGTCTTGCACGTTTTGATTTTACAATGGAAGTGAAATTTGAAAGCAGCCAAGTTTCCTAAGCAGTTAGATGCACATGTTTCAAATACGGCAGATGTAACTGCACTTAGAAGGAACAAAAGAAAAACGATGCATGAAAACAGAAAATAACTGAAGAAACGAAACAGGTGAAAGACGCACAGAGGATGTGGGAATGAGGAGAGTAGCGAGCACGCACTTTGCTCACTGTGATGACACCAACCAGGCCTGCTACATGGTACAATTCCAGCAGCACCGTGTACACTTGTTCTGGGCACACAGGCCCCTCAGGGTTGTTTAAATTGGTGTCTTAAGTAAGCTGACAGCCACTTTTGTTAAGTTACTGTTGCATTCAAGAATCTTAACTTACTTTTCATTCCCTTTGGTAAAGAAGAAAGGAAAGGAAAGTGTACCAGCTGCTTGGCTTTACCTACAAATGAAAACACAGGTCCACCTAAAGACTCAAATGCCACTGTCTATACTATTATTCATAATAGCAAAAGCTGTAGGGGTTTAATGGAATGTATTATAGAAACACAGTGCAATACTACTCAGCCATAAAGGAATAACAAAAGGTACAAACTGCCGTATAACTGCACCCAACTGCAGGGACAGAGCTTACAAACATCATGATAAATGGAAGAGGCCAGACACCATTGACTACTGAGAGTACGATTTCATTGACACAATTTTTATATGACTTCAAAACTAGTGGATCAGAAAACATATCAGCAGTGATGATGGCCCAAAGGTTGAAGCAAGGATCAATTTAAGGGTTTGAGGAAACATTTTTGAACGATGGGATTATCCTACAACTGGATTGTGTTGATACTTGTACCACTCCAGAAATTCATTAAAACTCTAATTTAGAGTTTAAATGAGATGAATTGGCACTGGGAAAATGTTATGGTATGTAAAGCAACCCTCAAACGAAGATTTCAAAAGATAGGATTTGTACCAAAACTCACCTAAGTAAAAGTGGTTTTCTTTTTTAGTCAAATATGTGCTAATTAAGGAAATTCTAGACAAAGAGTAAAAGAAAGAAAATGTCCAAGGAAAAGTAGAAGCACAGCCTAGGAGTAAAAGGGATTTTTGAAAATGAATATGCAATACAAAATTTTGTAAAAGGATTTGGGAAGAAACATCCTGACTCCAGCCCAGCATCTAAAGGCGAACCACAGTGCAATCTGTAACCGCAATAACAGGAATGAAAAGTAAAAACAGTCATTATTTTGTACATTTATGTGACATCATTGGGTAGTAGGATGAGTGTAAGGCTCTTAAGATGAAGACACTTAAATTCTTTGGGGAGTGAAAGTGGCACTTTTCACTTTGATTACATGTGTAGTATTATAATCATTGCAACTGATCTGTACCAAGGAGCGAGGGAATATCAAGATGTCAGTATGAGAAACATGACAAAGCTCCACTTTCCTCTTTGAGCAGAAATATTCCTTAAATGAAATGTTTCCATTTTAGTAGGCAAATGTTTCGTATTTGCCTTAATGACAAGGCTGATGTACCGGGGAAATAGCAGTGATCTCATTGCTGGGTACACTCTGTGACTAACACATGATTCAGGGTGGAATTCTACCAAAAAGTGGCACTACGTGTCCATTTGTCTCATTCGTCAGTGAGGTGATTATACTGTTTCTAGGACCCCAACTGTGATGTTATTTATTTACGCCAAGTCCGTGTTCAACCACCAGGAGGCTCTGCTGCTAGTCAGAGTCCTATTGCGTGTACGATGGACCCTTTGAGAGTCTCTCTTCTCAACTTGATCTGCTGTCCCCTCAGGAATGAGTCAGTAATGGGTCAGAAGGACAAGGTCCTCTAGCACCCATAGGTTCCTGGTTTCAAGTTTTCTCCAAGATTTTTCTGCCTAATTTCTCTCAATTTGTTTTATAGTGAGGGCATTAAAGATAAAAGAGGAAAAAGGAGGAAAAGGAGCCACTTGTGCCAATGAGAAAATACCAACAAAGGATGATAAATTTTGTTAGCATATCCCTCACAGGATATATAGTTCAAGTGTAGATAATGTCTCAACATATACACATAATCAGGGAGCTGACAGCTGACTGTCTAGGATCGGAAGGTTTGGGTCAGAATCTAGGACACAATACTTACGAGTTGTGTGGCATTAAAAATTGTGGCTCAATTTTTTTATCATTGATGTGGAATTTGAACATCTTTCAATTTTGTCCAAAAGAGTAAGAGAGATAATAGTGGTTAAAATCATTAAAAAATTCAAGTAATTAAAAAAAAAAAACCCTTTGGGTGCTATCTATTACCTAATAAGAACTTCAAATAGTCTCACTTAACTGACCCCTTACTTAGTAAATTATAGTTTGGAAGCAAATGTTAATTCCCTCACATTTTCTTGCTGTGGCAAATGATCATCTATACCCATATAATTAGTACATAATGCTCCAGTGACATCTGGGAGTCCCTGGATGGCAGATTGTAACTGTGATTACGGAACATGATCACAGATACTGGACCTTGGGGGAGATTTAAGGAGGACGCTAGCACTAAAGAGCCTGGCGAGCCAGACTTCTCTCCTGCCTGCTTCTAGTACATGGATTAAGCTTATTAGAAACTACCAACTCCTACCCTAACTCTGATTACCACTCTCAAGACAATCTTTGGGACAGCCCAAGATAGAATCTCAACTGTCTCCCTTACCCAAACTGGGAGTATTTCTCACCTCATCTATTCCACAACTAAATCATTACTTAACTAAATAAAAAACTAAATTTTAGTAATTCTGTAGGTCTTTTTTGAATGTCATTTCTTTTAAGATCTTCATAGACCCTCTCAACACTCCTGAGACTACCTGAACTGCAGAAAAGTGATTGTACCAAAGGATATATTGGTATTTGTGATTATCATAAAACAGCATTAATTCAATGTTTAATGCAGGAGTTGTAAGGTTCTTTTTTTTTTCTCTCTCTCTCTATTTCTGTTTCTGTAAAAGAATCCATCCTGCCTGGTATGTTGGCTCATGCCTGTAATCCTAGCACTCCAGGAGGCCAAGGTGGGTGGATTGCTTGAGTTCAGGAGTTCAAGACCAGCCCCTAAGCAAGAGTGAGACCCCCCTCCTCCCTCTCCTCTCTAAAAATAGCTGGACATAGTGGGGACACTTACAGTCCCAGCTCCTTGGGAGGCTGAGGTAAGAGGATCGATTGAGCCCAAGAGTTTGAGGTTGTGGTGAGCTATCTGTGACATCATGGCACTCTACCAAGGACAAAATAGTTAAAAAAAAATCCATCCTGAACATTTAGATACTATGAGCTATGCAGCCTTTACTGCAGCCACTCCAGTGTGCTGCCAATGCTGTAAAAATCGCAGAAGTATGTACATGAATCAGGGGAGCCTTGCTTCAAGTTAATTCTATTGGTGGACACTGAATTTTGCATTTCATACCAATTATTTTGATTTTTCTTTTTTAGTTATGAGAATGTAAATATAATTCTTAGCTCAAGGGTCTCACAAAAGAAAAGAGCAGAAGGATATGGCCTGGGGCCATGGTTTGCTGTTCCCTGACTTAGTAAACTCAATGAACCACCCACATTGCCTCTACACTCCCAATGTCTCCACCCACCCCCTCACCCAAACTTTGGGGAAAAATAAGCCACTGGTCTTCCCAGAGCTGGGACAACACCCATCATGTCCTCCAAACATCTCCCTTAACAGACCCTTTTCCGATCCTCACCCTCCTGTGCCCACAGGATGAACCAGCAGTCACAGCTCTGTGGGTGTCATCACTCACCGAGTGAATAGATGCTGAACACTCAGGAAAGTTGGTTTTATTTTATGTCAAGGCACTATCTTTTCCCACCAAGCAGATTTATTACCCTTTTTAGGCTTTTTCAGCTGGAAAAGAAATTATTTACTGCACCCCACTCATGGCACGACTAAACCCATGAAGTTCCTAACCGTGCTGTGTGACTGAATCCCCAAGTGTGAACCACAAAAGCTTCTTGATAACTGGCAAAGTTACGGCATCGCCCTCCTGGTGTCCTGCTACAGCTCTTAAATGAGACAGAAAGCCGCTGTGCTGCTGTTTTGCCATTGTCCGATTCCTACTTTATGAGGACAGACATCAATCTCCTTCTGAACACTTGCGTTACCTGAAGTACTCTATCTGTATAATATCTTGCCTACTGACCTGTTAACTGCTCAAGGAAAAATGTGAAAAAATATACATATATATTGTAAATATATGCGTGGAAGTGTCATGCTTTAGTGAAAGTTACAGCTTTCGCCTTCAACTTAAGTACAAAGAATGATTGGGTAGCACTTTTGCAAAATTTCAAATAAAATCTATGCGATGTATACAGTGGAATGAGGGCTAAATGTGCTTTTAAAATTATTGGAAACTCTATATCACTGTTTGAACAGGTCATCTATCACACAATCAAGCTTTTATTGGAAATTCCAATACTAATCTCCTTCCCTAGAAAACCTTGAAACCCGATTTTAAATGTAAAATAACAGCAATGATAGGATAAAAAAAAATCTCTCATCAGTGTGTCTGCTAGTGAAAATTTATAACTGCATTTTAACATTCATTCTTTAAGAAGTATATAATAGCTAATTTCATATCATTCTATCTACTCTATTATCTTCTAACATCTCCTTTTAAAGAAATAAAACTCAAAGAAAGCCTAAGAATGTGAGAGTAACAAAAGCGATAGTGGGTTGAACAATGAGTAATTGAATACTGACACTCTAATTTATTAATTGTAGAGTTCTGGCCAAATCACTTAATTTCTGAACCTCGGTTTGCAAAAAATAATCTTATTTTGTGAATTATGGATGAAATATAAGAAGTAATTAATGTTATGTGTTAAGCACAGAGTATGTTCAATATGGAGTATCAGTAAGAATATTAGGGTTGTATATTAAGATTAGTTAACGCCAAATACCAAGCATCCATCACATTTACATCCACAGAGCATGAGGGTGGCAAAGGGACTTAAAGGTCATCCCTTCATCATCTCTTAACCTGCGTCCGATGCAGAAACTGGCTCTCAGAGGAAGGAAGCAATTGATCAACACACACCTAAAGAACAAGCAGCAGTTTCTGATTTAACAGAATGGTTTTAAATTTGTCCTTCAGTGTTTTTTCAGTGTCCTTCAGTTTCTATATTTAACAAATAACAAATACAGGATGTCTAATTATATTTATTTTCAGAATTTAAAAAAAAAATCTATTTAGGGTGCCTGTGGCTCAAAGGAGTGGGGCACCGGCCCATATGCCAGAGGTGGTGGGTTCAAACCCAGCCACGGCCAAAAATTGCAAAAAAAATCTATTTAAATTGTTGCTGGTATCTACCCAAAACAACATTTGGAACACACAGATCTTAAAAGTTACTGGTGTTTATCTACAGCTTTTTTTAATTAATCTTGGGACAAGGTCTTCCTCCGTCACCCTGCTGAAATGCAGTGTCTTGATCATCACTGCGGACTGGAGCTCTTGGCCTCAAACCATCCTCCAGTCTTAGCCTCCCAAAGTGCTAGATTTACAGGCATGAGCCACCATGCCCCGAGGTTTAGAGTTCACTGCACTTCTATATATGCTCTTGCAGTCCAATTTTGAGTAAGAAAAGGCAACAGTTATAGAAGCCTGGAGCATGCAGTTGTAAACATCTGAAAACCTCAATTTCAATCAACACCGTCACTACCTGGGAATATCCTAGTGAATGCTCCACTCGCTGTCATCCAGCTTTAGAAAGTTTATTCCACAGAAATTCCTATTTGCTTCTTTTAACACCCACAAAGCACTTTAACTCCATTTTTCTCCTGGAATGAATAACAGTGTACCGTGTACTGCATGTTAGACGCATATGCATTTGTTTCTCCCACCTCTTTGCAAGCTTCCAAGGATTGATAATTGTTTTTTTTAAACTGTTAATCAGTGTATCTGCAACGTATCTATCTCAATGTCTTGAAAGCATCAGATATACACAATAGCATACAAATTCATATGAAAGAATAGTTATGCTTCCAAGGCTACATGAGTCCAGTGTCATTGTCTAATGTCATCATTGTTATCTTTATCATAATTATTAAAATAGTGATTTTTTTATTATTGAATGCTTACTGTGAAACTGTGAAATTACTTGGAATTCATACAATCATTTAAAGCTCAAATATATCAATAAATTCTCATGGTTCTTACCCATTTGTATGATGAAGAAACGAAACCCACATATGAGAACATGAGGATTACGTAGGTTGCCCCATGATAACGTAATAGGAAGCAGCTGATGCGTGGGCTTCCACCATAAGACCGCCACGTTTCTAACAATTAGAAACGTAATTGTAATTAGAGACATGGGATTTTATTTCTCTGCTTCTGACTTCCAAAACAATTACAGGGTCGGAAACCTATTTAGATTAACCATATAAGCTTTGCTCCCAACATTTAATTCATACAGAAAATAATTATGGACAAACTCATGTATGCATGGAAGACTGCCATCTTGGTTATTGGATAAAATGTGCTATTTTTCTCCACAGCTATATTTAAATATGATATTATCAGTTCTTCAGTCTTTTAAGACCTACGATGACACTGTCACACACATTTGATAATTCTAGTCCCTCCTTCCAATGCTGCCTATTCTTTTGCAACTAAAAACCCTAAAGGCTGAGCGTACGTGATAACAAATATTTATAAATGTATTGTTTACTTTATGCCAGGTGCTGTTAACATCATTTTATGCAAATTAATTTACAGGTTACAATAGCCCTCTAAATGTGACATAATTATACATATTTACATTATAGACAAGGACACTGAGGCCCAGAGATGCTAAGTCAGTGGTCCATCACTGTAATTATCAGAGACGGACCCAAGCACCCTGCTGTATCCCTGAGGCACCTGTAGCCACACAGTGATGGACTGTCTAATGGCTATTAAATGGAGTGTGCTCTTCTCCGGAGCATAGGACATTCCTCATGTATATCTTGTGTCATGCTTTGTTGAATCTGTCCCAGAGAACAACATTATAGGATTGACAAACATTTCTCGGAGACTTTACTCACAGACCTTCAGTCCCAAGACTTGGGTCTGGAAAATCATTGGAAAACAGAACGACTCCTTCATTCTGATTCTCAGTACTCAGGACTGGGCCTTTGGAGTCACATCTCTCTTTTCATATTATCTTCCTTTGCTAGAATCGCCTTCAATCCTTCCATTTTCCAGCATCCCCCAAAGCCATCCAGACAGAATGAGATGACTCTACATTCTAGAGTAAGCAAGTTCATATTCGAACTCAGGCAGTGTATATAAACCACTAGGACTTTTCATTGCAAAGGAGAAAGGGAAAAGACAGGAAGGTTGCTGGGAAGAAAAAATGGACTACGTCAGAAGCAATGATGGTGTTCTTTTCAATTATGAGTAAAATTAAAAGTCCATGAACAAATGATTGCTGTTCATCATATCGATGCTTATGAATATTCATTTGTTTGAAAGCCTCTCTCCCTCTGGAAGATTTGCAAGGATAGATTTTAATGTTCTTATGCTTAATTGTGTTTTTAATTAAAACTATAAGATCACAGCACTCTAAATAGGTTTATTGAGCTAAAAATACTGGTTATTGAAGAACAATTATGACACATTTCTTCATCTTCGAGTGTGAGATGGTGATGCTTAGCTCATTGAACATCACTGAAATGATTTCCTTTAAAATTAATATATCTAAGAAGAACAATGCTAAGTGAACAAACTCAAGTCTATTGGTCAATTGGCACATTTAATATTATTTATTTTGATCTTTCCTATTATAAATATAAGCCCTTTGTTTAGTTGCTTTCTATTAAATTTCCTGTAGGGTGTTTTATTGAATCATGCAAAATTACTATTGTTCCACGTGTTTAGATCTACAAATGCCTATTAAACATCTTTCAATTTATATTAAGTTATTATGTTATTACATTTGGACTGCAGAAGAAAGCCCGCAGAAAATACCAGGTAGTCAGAACCCTTGGAAAAATTTAAAAGTGAAAATTTTTCCTTTAACATTTGTCTAGCTTGTTCAGAGTCTTTTGACTTAACCCTGATTCTTTCCTCCCAAAGATTTTTATGTTCCTTTATTCTTCCTTTCTCTTCAACTTCCCTATCACATCTGCCATTATCACTTCAGTTTAGATAGAGAAATGAATAAAGCAACCTCACTAATTCAACCTACGCTGGATGAGTACCTGAATTTTGCAACAATTTTCTATTTGGAAGGATGATGGATTTGAAAGAAGACATCCATTTTGTAAATATACATACTATTCAGAAGTTACTTTAAAATACCGTCTATGTCATAGGCTGAAACTATAAGTAACATAGGTTAAACTCTCAAAGGTCTACAATTTTAAAGTGAGAATTAGAAAAATGGAAAGCTATAAGGCATGGCAATGTATAAAAAGTGTTCACATATGTTAAATGTATGATTGTAACATATCCACAGTTCTCTGAACTCGTCTTGGTTTTATATAAGCTGCCCCACTTACCTTGAAAGTATACTTGGAACCTCACCTAATAATGCAATTATACATCTCAAAACTATTAAGAATAGAGTATAGGTGTCTTACCACAACAAATAAGTGAGCGAGGAGATGGTTATTTTAATCAGTTAGATGTAAGCACTCCATAGTGTATATCAAATCAGCACATTGTACCCCATACATGCATTAACAGAAACAGTTATGACTAAATAACGAATATAAATGTCTACTTGCCACTGTCTTTAGTAGGGGATTTACAATGACACATGTCACATCATAAAAGAGGTCACATCTGGCTGAGAAATGAAGAAAAACTTCACAGAGGTGTCCAGTTTCAAGAATAGTCTCTCAACAGAAAGTTTTAACAAGAGTGAATGATTGAGATGGCTTTTCTAGGCACAGAGGAAGGATTTCTAAAAGTCCGAGGGAACATTAAGCTAAGGAGGCCCCAGGAGAAGCCACATGGTACACCTGGGTATATCAGTACAAAACATAGCTTGCTTATTGTTGACACTTAGAGTTCATGAATTTTTAAAACAACTTTTTAATTTATTGATATTTTGAGATATTAATATTAAACTGGCTTATCCATATCAAGGAATAATAACTCATTAAAAATAAGCACTACTGAAGTTCATACTTATTTGAGTAGGGATGGCAGGCTACAGATGCTTATAATATTTTTGAAAGTATAGTTTCTACTCAGAAAAATGGCAAATGTCTAGGGGTTTTTTTTGCCATTTATACACTGCCTTTGGTTTCTAATATTACTATTTGAATCATCACCTATTTTTAGCAAGTGTATATTCTGGGAAAAAAATGGGTTTTTCTATATAGTTAGGAGACAAGTCTACAAAACTGTAAACAGTTTGGTAAATATCACTCAGGTAGAAGATGAGGGATAAAATTCAGAGGAATTTATTGAAGTGTACATGTAAGCTATTTTAGAAAAAAACAATGGTAGAAAAATATCCAAATTACCAATAAGGAAAAAAAAAAATGGGGCAGCGTTACCACAAAGAAGACCAGGAAGACATATTTAAAATTACTTAAGAGAACAGTGTGAACTGATCCCGTTCTAATACTCAATGTCCCGTAGCTGAGTTCAAAGATTACTAAAACTCTAGGGAAAAAGTCAGAAACTGTTCTTGACCATCATTTAAATCTTAAGAGCATTTATGAAAAAATAACGCTACCTCAGGAATTTGGGGGAATAACATAACTAACGTAATGTGTGTACGTACATAGTACAGAATCCCAGATGGCGCCTAGTGAGCAATCCATGAAAATCTGGTTGGTAAGCATTCATTATTCCATTTCTGAGGCTAGGCCTACCGTGGGAATAGAGAGAAGTGCAAATTAGTATTGCTCATGTTTAAATTTTCAGCATTCAACTTAAAAGCCTCTACAAGATCCTTTCCGTGGATGACAAAAAGCAGCATTCAAACTCTCCTCAGCACATGAGCACACACACAGACAGGCACAACTTCAAAGTGTCAACAGTTCTCTTTGTGGGGTTTTCCAAAGGCACTTACTTATCATTTACATTTGTATGATAGTTAGTTTATCTCTGCCACCGGAATTTTTTTAACAGGAGAGGATTACTGTCCACTTTGTTATAGGTAGGCCAACTAAAAAGTAGTGAGCTGGGGTCAAATACAAGATTATAAAACACTGGTCAAGTGTGTGGCTCTCCAAGAAGTAACACAGTGAAGAGTTTCAAATCCCAGAGTTCAGATGACAAGTGGACCTCCTTTTATTGCACCTTACAGCAACTGTTTTGTTTTGCTTTGTTTTTACAAATTAAAGTTTTGTGGCAGCACTGTGTGAAGAAACCGTGTTGGATCTATTTTTCCAAGAACATGTTCTCACTTCATGTCCCTGTGTCACATTTTGGCAACTCTCTCAATATTTTAAACACTTTTCATTATTATTTTATCTGTAATTAGTGATCTTTCATGTTACTAGGGTAATAGTTTAGGAGGGCCCATAGAAGATGGCAAACTTACCTAATACACTTTGTCCTGACCGGCCTTCTGGCTGACAGGCTGCCCTCCACCTCTCTCCCTCTCCGCAGGCCTTTCTCTTCCCTGAGACATAACAATTAGGACACCTGACAACACCAGTGACCTCTGAGTGCTCAGGTGACAGGAAGAGTCACACACCTCTCACTTGAAATGAAAAGCTACAAAAGATTAACTGGTGAGAAAGTGTGGTGAAAGCTGAGGTGGGCGGAAAGCTACCCCTCTGAAGCTAAACAGCCAAGGGCAAAAAAAATCTTTTGAAGAAGATAGGGAGGAAGTTTTAGGGGTTCAGATAGACAGTCAAACCAGCCGCAACATTCCCTTAACCCAAAGTGTGATTATAAGAAAGCCCTAACTCTCTTTAATTCTATGAAGGCTGAGAGAGTTGAGGAAGATACAGAGGAAAATTTGCAGGTTACAGATTGCTTCTTGAGGTTTTTTGTTTTTTTTGAGACAGAGCCTCAAGCTGTCACCCTGGGTAGAGTTCTGTAGCATCACAGCTCACAGCAACCTCCAACTCCTGGGCTCAAGCAAGTCTTCTGCCTCCGCCTCCCAAGGAGCTGGGACTATAGGCACCCACCACAATGCCCGGCTATTTTTTGGTTGCAGCCATTATTGTTTGGCGGGCCAGGCTGGATTCGAACCCGCCAGCTCAGGTGTATGTGGCTGGCGCCTTAGCCGCTTGAGCCACAGGCGCTGAGCTGCTTCTTGAGGTTTAACGAAAGAAGCCATCGCTGTAATGTAAAAGGGGAAGCAGCAAGTGCTGACGAAGAAGCTGTAGCACTGCTTCATAAGATCTAGATGAGGTCATTTGCTGGAGTAAGCAACAGACTTTCTACGTAGATAAAACAGCTTTCAACTGCAAGAGGATGGTGCCGAGGACTTTTATAGCCAACCAGGAGAAGCCAGTGCCAGGCTTCAAAGCTTCCAAGGAACGGCTGACTCTTGTTAGAGGCTGATGCAGCTCGAGACTTGAGGTTGAAGCTGAAGCTCATTTGCCATTCTGAGAATCTCGGGGCCTTTAAGAATTAAGCTAAATCTACTCTTTCTGTGTTCTGTAAATGAAACAAAAAGCCTAGGTGACAGCACATTTGTTTACAACATGGTTCACCGAATATTTTAAGCCCACTGTTAAGAATTATGCTCAGAAGAAGGGATTCCTTTCAAAATATTACTGCTCGTTGCCAATGGACACAGACACCCAAGAGCTCTGAGAGAGATCTCCAAAGAGGGTAATGTTTTTCTCCTGTTTGCTAACAACATCCATTCTGCAGTCCATGGATCAAAGAATAATTTTCATTCTGAATTCTTATTATTTAAGAAATGCATTTCATAAGATTATAGTTGCCCTAGGTAGTGATTCTTCTGATGGATCAGGTGACAGAAGATAGAACATAACATTTTCCTAGAAAATAAAAATGCTTTAAATTATAATACCTATTATTGCATATTGATCTATAAGTCATTTTCCCAAAGGGGATTTAAGAAAAATTAGTCAAATTAATACTTTTTTTGTTAATTTAGGAAAATGAGGCTAAAAGAAGCAAAATGAAAACAAAGAAATAGGAATGCCGTCTTTATGACCTGCTGTACGTATTCTAAGGAGGACAAGTCTGCTTTTAAGAATTCTGAAATCTAAAGGAAAGACATTTTTATAATCAGATTTGGTGGTGCAAACTTGAATTGGTTTCTTAAGGGAAGCCCGTCTATTCTTGGAGCTGAGAGCTGAATTCTGAAAAAGAAGTCATTTTTAATGAATTCCATTCTAACATTATAGCATCTTTCTAGCAAATACAACCTTTCAGACAGCTCTTCCTAAAAATCTCCATTAATGTAATCTGGTGGCTCAGTGGGGTCTCCAGCAATATGTTTTGAGGACTTCAAAACAATTCTAGAGGTGAAGTTTAAAGTATCTGGATGAATGGGCAATAAAGTAGACATTTATTCAGTTTTGAATATCCTCTATATCTGAATTTTGGGGAATTTCTCCATCCCCACTTGTAGTATAATTGATTCATGTGAAGCTGGCTTTACACCCTGGCTCCAGAAAGGGTGTGAGACCCAGCATTTCTCAGAATGTTCCATCTCTCTGACCAGTACTTGGTTAACATATACATTGGATAAGACAAGTTATATGATCAATCCTATATTCAAGGATCAAAATAAACTACAATCCTACTGTCAGCCAAGATGGAGAATCAAAAATATTTGTTATAAAGCACAGAAATAAACTGCAATAGTGATTTTTATCAAATAATACCCTTCTTCCACTGATGTAGGAAACACCTTCTGGATTCCCTATCACCTTTCTGAGTATTATTTCCCTGCAAATGTGTAACAATATGCAAGGGACTCTGTGATTCTAAATAAAGTGAAGGAATAAGATATCAAGTCTCCTGAGAATTTGGTAGACATTTAATTGAAACTAACTTAGCTCTGTTTTTTTACTATGTTAGGAAATACTATCTGACAAATTGCGAGGTACTCTATCATGTTCTACCAGTTTGGACATTAAGTTTTATGGTTTTAAATGATTATATCAATTGCACAGAGCCAAAAGCCTACGAAAATGTAAATGTAGGCTCACCGTTTTCTCTATTTGTATATTAATTTATTTTAATTTTCTTTGTTATTATATTATGAAATATTGGTAGATGTATGATAAATAATAATAGAATGGACAGTTTTATTTATCTTAATTGAGTACCTAAACATTTCACCATCAGGTACTGTTTCCTTTAGTTTTTAGAGATGTGCGCATTATCAAGGAGTTAAATTCCTTCTTCAGATCCTTTCAAAACCATGAATACATATTGACTTCTCTGTTGGACGCTTTTTATTTATATCTGTTGGAAAAAGCACCATTATCTTTTCTGTAATTTTTTTATTATGGTAAATTATAATACAAAGTCGAATTTTTATTAGTGTCGCTAATATTGAATGTGTGAGATATGTACAAATTGATCAAGATTAACTATGTTACCTAATAGTTTATTTGGAATATTTTATTTATGTTAACGAAAATCATTGAGCTGTATTTTTTATTGGTTTTCTAATTGTTTTTGATTCATTATTTTATTGCTCTCGCACAAAAGAATAATCTTTTGATCAAATTCTATTTTATTTTTTTTAAATAATCTGTAAGACTATCTCACTCTGTGTTACCCTCCTTCCCTACCCTGAGGGAAGACCCTTGCATATTATTTACACTTTAGCATATTTATTCATGTATATATGTGTAGCACTATAGGAACTAGTGGTTCTCTATTTTATTCAGTGGATTCAGTGGGAGCTCAAAATAAGAAAATTTATTATCTCACAGTTTTGTAAGCCCAAATTCAGCATTAAAGTTGTCAGCAGACTGGGCCCTTCTCCCTGCAGAGGTTCTAGGAGAGATTCCACTCGCGGGTCTCCTGGAGGCTGCTGTTGTGGGTTCTTTAGACGGCAGCTGCTCATCCCATCTCTGGTTCCATCTTCCTGAGGTCTTATCCCCTCTGTCTTCCCTTCAGCGTCTCTTTAACAAGGACACTTGATTCTCTTCACACACTTTGCTATGTTTTTTATGCTTCCCTGATACAACATGGTCGCTCATTACCTGACATTACTCATGCTTTTTCTGTGTCTGTTTACATATTTTAAAAGCACTTGGACCATTTTACTGATAAACTCCCATTCATCACCATTTAAGCTTAAGTGTTAGCTTTACTGAAGATTTTTTTAAAGGCCTTTTTATATGTCATCTTAACCTAGTTTCCATGACACAACCACACTCCATATACTGTTTTTTTTTTAATTTTTTTATTAAATCATAACTGTATACAATGATATGATTATGGGGCATCATACACTCACTTCATAAACCATTTGACACATTTTTATCACAGTGGTTAACATAGCCTTTCCGGCATTATCTCAGTTACTGTGCCAAAACATTTACATTCTACATTTACCAAGTTTCACAAATACCCCTGTAATATTTAGATACATCATTTAATTCAACTCTCTTAAAACTCTATTAAAGCCGTGCTTCCTAAAGTCCTTGCGTTACAAATGTGGATAATGAAGCACAAAGAGTTAAATGAAGTTTTCCAAACTCATACAACGAGCAGGTGGTAGAGGCAAGATTAGAACATGGGCAGTTAATTCCGGAGTCTCATTGGTTAAGAGCTCTGCTGAATTACTACCATCTGTAATTCTGTAACACTCGGCGCTGATTTCCAAGTCAGTATTTGCCACATAATTATTTGCTTACTGATCTATCCACGAAGGTAGAAAATATGAACTGATACAAAAGGCAAAATATTTCTCGTATTGTATATTTGGCATCCAAAGTGTTCATACTACTTAGAAATGCTGAATGAATGAACAATGGATTCCCCCCAAAATCTCCAGCTCCTTATAAAGAACATAGCTCTCTAAATAATTTTTTAGATTACCTTCCACTCTTATTCTAGTGATACAAGTATTTTTGATAGTTTATTGATCTAGATAGTAAAAAGCCTGAAGAAAATTTTTGATAGTTGGAAACATTAGTTTATTTAAAGTACATCACCTTGTTAAACAAAGCTATAGAGCCTTAGGACCAGGCAGAATATTATCTTCTCTAACAATTTCATTTGGTAGACCTCCTTCAATCAGAATTTTAAAACCTAATTTAATAAGACGTCGTTATGATAATGTTATCTTCATTTGTTCTTGCTCTCACAAAATTTAATCAGAATTTTAAAATGTAATTTTACAATTCTTATTACACTGCATTAATTTTGTTATTGGATGTACAATTACAAGAAGCATTTATGGCTGGTATTAGCCTGATTTAAGTTTTCATAAAACTAAGTTATTCGCCATTCTACAACCATAGTTCTGAGTATGCAGTCGGGGACACAGAATTTGGAGTTCTAAGACTGGTAAGACAGGGGTTTTCTTTTTCTTTTTTTTTGTAGAGACAGAGTCTCACTTTATGGCCCTCGGTAGAGTGCCCTGGCATCACACAGCTCACAGCAACCTCCAACTCCTGGGCTTAAGCAATTCTCTTGCCTCAGCCTCCCGAGTAGATGAGACTACAGGCACCCGCCACAATGCCCAGCTATTTTTTGGTTGCAGTTCAGCCGGGGCTGGGTTTGAACCCGCCACCTTAGGTATATGGGGCCAGCGCCCTACCGACTGAGCCACAGGTGCCACCCAAGACCGGGGTTTTCATCAACAATCCATATGATCTCTGTTAAGTCATTTAAACAACTAACATCTTGGCTTTCTCATAGGAAGGAAGAGGTAGGGGTGTGTGTGTGTGTGTGTGTGTGATTCTGAGGCCTGGATCTGGCAGAATGGTGATCAATTAATTGATTGAATTGCCTCAGTATTAAATGGGGTTCGACCATCTCCATCAGAGAAACCTGGAAAGAGTTTAATGAGAATTTTGAACGTTTAGGAATTGTAGAACACATAATGACCTGAAGAACTTCCATTTAAGAAGCAAAAGCTCAAACATAATCTTTTTGGCGTTTGAGTAAGATGTTGAGCTTATATTCGTGAATATTCCTAGGCTCTACCAGGTGAGTGTTTTCATATCTGGCAAAGACTATTTGTATTAGGAAGGGATAATGTTTAATAACATACCAATAGATATAAGAAAAATACCTCTTCTCTGGTTAGAATTGTAATGTGTATACTCCTCCTTAAATGTAGCAACATTTGCCTTAACCTGTGATAATCAAAAGAAGCCAAAATGGCATTAGATGATGTGACAATTTGTAATCAACAATGAAAAACGAATGAACGCCTTGTGTTTACACTTCTGTGTTTCTAGCTGGATGAGGTTTTCGTACGTTGATTACACTTGGCAGACTGCCTTTCTAAGAATGGTGACTTAGTAAATATTGATTTATTAAGTTCAAGTTTTCTTTGGCACATCGAATGATTGTCACTGCATGTTTTAGTACCACTTTATGTTTAGTTGGGAAACATCTAGGACCTATTTGGGTATTTCTCAGAATATGGTTTGTTTGTCATCCAGGTGAAAATCACCAGAGAAGCTTATATAATAAAATAGAGATTCCTGAATCCTAAACAAAATTAGAATGAAGGTCTAACCATTCATTAAGGGATATGGACTACAACCTCTAATGAATCCTCGGAAACTCTAATAATTAGTAGTTCTTCTATAATAGATCTTTAAGTTTAGCATAGTCTCCTGATTAGTAAATGATGGTTAAGTGTTGGCTTTGATATGAGTATTTTCTTATTAGTGTAAACATAATTTTATTAAATTATTGAGTATATTTATAAATTACATTTTAAATCGGCTTGCATTGACATTAAAAATGATTATTTCCAGTTAAATTCTAGGAGGTCATTATATATATTCTGGTAGGTAATTCTGTATGTATACACACATATATCTACATGCACACACGTACACTGTGAAGGAGGCGACAGGAGGAAAAGTAACATGTTTAGCAACTTCTGTCGTCAAAACTTAACATTAACTAATTTATTTTATTGTAATTTTGAAAGATAAGCATTATTTTGTCTATCTTCAGGTGAGGAAGAAAACCAAGAAATGGTGGTACCATTTGTTTAAGGTTTCAAAGCTACAGGGAGCAACTCTGATGCCAAAACTCAGGTCTGGTTCTCTCACTTAAGGATGTTCCTATTTTTTTTTTTTTTTTCCTGGTCTTTGGTCCTCTTTTAAGAAAGCTATAATTTATAAGCATTTTTGACCTTAAAATGAAACTGAATCAGTTTAAGTTCAGTTTATATAAGTGTATGACACTGTTAAGTAATTAATGAAATAATTTGAAAAGACCAAAGATAAAATGCCACCAGAAACACGCTATCACCACCACTGCAGACGATGAAAACGAGTGCTTTGAACGATAAAAATTCAACTGTTCGTAAATTGTAATATCGTACTTGTAAACCACAATTATGATGTTTTCTTAATGAAATTTTCCGAAGTAAAGCATAGGAAAACTATCATCTTTAGTAGAAAGGGAAGGACATCCGGGTAAGTAGCTGATGTTTTTTGTTTTGTTTTTTCTAAAAATTGCCATAAAATTTTACTGAACCTCAATGGATTTGTCATCCTATCTAGGACTGGTTGCTCTCAAAGAATAACCAGTTCCAAATAGTTCATGTAAATTGCCTTTAAAAAATAATTTTCACCTGTAAAATTCTAAACTTTCTAGGAATAGTTATAAAAATTTTCCTTAGGGAGGTGAAAATGCATTCATTAACTTCAGTAATCTCAATAGAAAACAAAAAAATAAACTCAGGCTTCTGGTGAGCACTTTGGTCACTGTAAGTAACCACAACAAATATTACAAATGACACATTTACCAAAATGTGGCATGGAGCCGTCCCAGCTACATTCCAGGAAAATTTTTCAGACGAGATTGGACGTGTTCAGGGTGGCTGTAGACCAGGAAAACTTTTCAAATTGTTCCCCAAGTTGTTCTCAGCACTTTCCGGCTGAGGCCATTGGTGCAAGGCCCATTTCCTCCTTAGCCTCAGATTGCTTAAACAGGTGCTATTCAAACATAAAACTTCATCATCTCCCTTCATAGCAGCTTATTGTTAGAGAACACAAAGCAAAACCAGCAATCCTTTTGAGTCTTTGATTTTCTCCTCTCACATATATTTATTTTTAAAACGACAATTTGCTTAGCTTTTGAAAAGCGTTCGCTGAATATTTATGCACCACGTTTTACACTGAGCATTTCTATAGAGGGGTTGAGTTAGGGAATGGAATTTTCTTTATAGGAATAGGCCATAAATTTTGTGAGTACCATTAATTGTAGGCTTGTTTATTTTGAAAATCAAGAAAGATTTCCATATGCCTGAAACCTGCACTACTTTTCAAAATGTGTTTCTGTCAAATGTGGATGAAGCGTTACAAGATTTAATGACAATATTCCAAATTAGTAAAATATATCACATTTCAAAGAAGACTTAGAAACACTGGATTACAATAACTGCTTACAATAACTTTGTGATGGAAAAGTTACTGTAGAAACCAAGGCTCAGAGAGATTTAGTAAAGTCTTAGATATATACAGACGGTAAATAACAGAATTGGAATAAAAATCTAGGTTTCTGGCAAGTAACTCCAGACTCTACCCATTGTAGGAGTTTGGAGTTACTTGCCAGAAACCTAGATTTTTAGGTCTCCGGAATTACTCCTCTATTAGAATATATAAATACTTTTGTATGTGTGTGTTTATTTTCTCGTTAATTACCTCAACATAGTTCTTCACTAAAGCCACATAAAGATTTCCCAATATTTTTTTGCAGTGTGTTATGCCTATAAGATACTAAAAGGAATTCAGGATGGTTCTTTCCCTTAGCTAATTCCTAGTTTTCCAAGAAATCCTTGGTTGAGAAATTTCAATCCCAAGCATTTGTTCTGGGAGAAGGATTTGACTACAACGTCTTCCTCAGTTGTTACTTCTGAGGAGACTATATATTCCAGGAGTTGCAATGTCTTCTAAAAACTAAGACCCAAAATGCTGTATAAAATATCAGCTGGACAAAAATAACATCAAACATCATGTGCTCCATACTCAGCTTTGTATCGTGTTCAGGGTGGATGCTGTGTCACCCTCTCAGTCCTCAGTGCAGGGTCCTTAGAGGGCCTGAACTCATTCCTCAGCCCAGCCTTGCTACTTTTTCTAATAGCAGATGGGAGAGGATAAGAGAAGGCCTAGCAAAACAAAGCCTCACAGACACCCAGGGCACTGGCTGGCTTTCAGTAAGTAAGCCCCAGAATGAATATAATAATCCATATACCTCAGTGCTAGCAATGAAACTAATTTTATAGTTGGGGGTCACCACAACATAAGGAACTGTATTAGGGGTTGCAGCATTAGGAAGGTTGAAAACCACGGATATGCCTTGAAGGTAGGGGACAAGGCTGCTTCTTGGGGCTGCCTCCTAAGGCAATGTCCATTTCTCTCTATGGCCAAGAGACTGGCAAATCCAGTCATTTACATTCCCAGACAGAATTAAAACATCTGACTGCACTGGGTGTGGGTGTTTGAGTGATAGCTCACCAAGGGTGACGTTCCTCTTCTATCTTACATGGACTTCCTATCAATCACCATGCTGGCTTCAGTCAGAACTCTAAGGTCAATCTCAATTAAATATTCTCTCATGTGCTCTTGGAGACGTTGATGATACCCTGCTTTTGCATCAAAATCAATTCAATTGCTTATGAGAGCAATTCAAGGCTCTTTCTGCTCCTGATTCATTCTTTTTGAAACTAAGTGATACAGGAATCTAGGCAGTTTCATATTTTATTTCCAGAATATGTGTATTACCAGAGTACAAATGTTTTGGTTACATGAGATGACTTTTGTGTAGTTTGAGTCAAAGTTGTAAGTGTGCCCCTCACCAGGACAGTGTGCATTGTCCACACTTCTCCAGGCCCTCGCAGCTGCTCACTCTCCTTTGAGGTTTACGACCAAGTGTGCATTTGAGTGTTGATCAGCTCATTGCAATTTAATAGTGAGTACACGTGGTGTTTGTTTTTCCATCCTTGTGAAACATCACGCCAAAGAATGGCCTCCATTTCCATCCAGGTTGTTACAAAAGATATTAGTTCACCATTTTTTATGGCTAAGTAGTACGCCACGGTATACATATGCCACATTTTATTAAGCCACTCATGTATTGATAAACACTTGAGTCAGTTCCATATTTTTGCAATTGTTAGTTGTGCTGCAATAATCATTTGCGTATATAACTTTTTAATAAAATGCATTTCTTTTCCCTAGGTACATAACCTAGTGGGATTACTGAATCAAAAGGCAGGTCTACTCTATGTTCTTTGAGGTCTCTCCATAGATATTGTACTGATTTGTATTTCCACCAACAGTGTGTAAGTGTTCCTTTCTCTCCTCATCGGTGCATCTGTTGGGTATTGGAATTTTTTGATAAAAGCATTTTTTACTGGAGTTAGGTAATACCTCATTGAGGTTTTGATTTGCATTTCCCTGATTATTAGATAATTTTTCCCCCATGTTCATTGGCCACTTATCTTCTTTTAGAAAGCTTCTGTTCATGTCTTTTACTCACTTTTTTGTGAGGCTGTTTGATTTGTTTTCTTGCTGATTTGCTTGAGTTCTTTATAGATTCTGGTTATCAGCCCTTTATCACGTGTGGAGCACACAAGTATCTTCTTCCATTCTGTAGGTTGTCTATTCACTTTAGTGATTGTTTTCTTGGCTGTGCAGAAGCCTTTTAATTTAAACCTGTCTCATTTATCAAGTTTTGTGGTTGCTATGATTGCCTTTGGGTCTTCTTCATAAATTCTTTACTTAGGCTGATGTGTGTAAGAGTTTTTTCAACACTTTATCTCGACTCCTTAGAGCATTGGTTCTCAACCTTCCTAATGCCCCCCTCTTGCCCCATCATCAATACAGATGATGTCAACATGCCAGGTACTCATATGGGGGTGTATCAGCATGTGGGCGGACCCACCTGGAGATGGATACAGAAGTGGTGTCTGGGTTCCTAAGACCATAGGTGACCCCTGTGAAAGGGTCATTCAACTCCCAAAGGGGTCGCGACCTACAGGTGGAGAACCGCTGCCTTGGTGTCTCCTGCTTTAGGTTTCAGTCTGTCATCCACAGTGAGTTAATTTTTGTGAGTGGTGAGTGGTGCAGATCCTGTTACAGTCTTCCGCATGTGGCTACCTAATTTTCCCAGTAGTGTTTATTGCATAGGAATTTATATGGCTAGCATTCATTGTCTGCTTTGTCAGGGATCAGATGGCAATATGAGCATGGTTTTATATCCGGTTTCTTGTTCTAATCCATTCGTCTATATCTCTATAGATCGTTTAGTTTTAAAGTAATGGTGTTACAGGGAAGTAATTCCAAGGGTGGGGATCACTTGAAGTGCAAGTAGGTTCTTGGCTTTGCATGAGAAATAATTCAAGAGTGAGGTGACAGCGTGAAGGGAAAGCAGGTTTTATTCAGAGAATTTACTGGGAATCTACTCAGAATAGAGAATAGTACTTCCTGCTGAAGGGAGCAGTGCCTTGTTTATTTTGATTTTCCTATTTTAGCAATGACTTAATTATAGGCAAGGAGGGGAAAATATTCATGTTATTTCTTGGAAAGGGGAAGAAATAGGAACCCTCCCCTTTCTTTATTTTTTTAAGAACAGTCATGGTGTTGGAGGAGTTTCTCCTAGAATGCCTGCTTATATATAAAAACTGGGATACGCTAAGCTGTAAGGCCAAGCGATGGCAAGTTCCCTTGTCTTTTGGGTTTCTACTGGTCTTAACTCACTCTGACATCACACCCTGGTTTGGATCAGAGCGGTTAAGGGCTTTGGGTTCTGTAGTAAGCAGAGCCTGCTGGTTCCTTGTCTCAGTGGCATAAAACATCTTACCTGCAGATTAAATCTTTACTTCCATGCCCACAGAGCTTCATTCCTCCAGCTCTTAATATTGAAAACTTCTGTCATTTACCTGAACAATGAATGCACACACACACCTACACACACAGGAGAAAAGAAGAGAGAGTGCTAGAAGAAATTCCAAGTTCATTTAAAGAAAATATAACACACACAAACCAAATGTGTATTGTTCAGGATTAGATCCGGTATCAGGATGCCTGATCATGAGAGAGAACCATTATCAGGGCATCCTGAACAATACTCTAGAACAATGTTTTTCAACCTTTTTAACTCACGGCAAATTTAACCTATAGTTAAATTCTATGGAAAACTTAAATTATATTGATAAAAAAAAGAAAGAGTAAACGAAGAATATACTTACTGTGCTGTGAAATTCTTTCAAAAATAATTTAACAATCTTTAAGCTTTTCGCAGCAACCCTCAACCCTCTCATGGTGCACGGGCACACTGGTTGAAAATCACTGCTCTGTAGACTTTTCGTTTCCCCAGAAAGCAATATTAGATTTTAAAAAAATAAGGCATAGGAATTATCGGACAAAAGGAAACAGGTAATTTTCCTTGGGATCTATCACGTGTCAGACTTTGAACTGGTGATGTGAGACTTTAACTTTTTTGTCTTATATAATCTTTCTCCAATCCTTTTGTGAGCACCAAGAAACTGAGTCTGGGGAGTGAGGGACAGGTTTCAATCATTTCCTCAACTATGTTGCAGAGCTAAAGCCCTGGTTTTTTCACTCCAAACTTTGTTCTGGTAGTGATGCTGTTACTTTCGTTTAGCTTTTCTTTTTCTTCTATAGTGTGTTACCTACAAGGCACTTGTGTGGACTTAGACATTTTTGGGGAAATGCTTGACTATTCAGCGGAATCCCCCAGCCATGAGTATAGCTGTCAGTTCCGTAAGACGTCAGCCCTGCTATCCCCTCGGAAACCCAAGGAGCCCTCTTCCATCAACATCAAGGGACTGCTATGAATACCCAGAATCCCTTGACAGAGAACTGAATTTGGCCTGAGCTATTATTCAGATCTTGCCACATTTATATGTGAGAAGGATTGGTGGAAATGATAGAATTTAGGGCTTTTTTTCTTTTTTGTATGCTGTCAAGGCGGTAACCCTGAACCGGTCTTTACTAGCAAAGAGAAAATACACAAGCTCATATACTTAAAAACTCATGGATAATATTCATTAGTTTATGAACCCATTTTATACCCTGGACTTTAATTGTAATCATATGTAAATAAATTATAAATGGTTCACGGTATTTTGTAAAACTGGAGTCCAATAACTTGCCATTTCTTTACTGCTGTGTTTTTTCTCCATATGCTAGATTTACCTTTATTATATAAGATAAGGGGAAAAAATAACGTCGTCTCTTTGCCAATAATGAATATTCTTGTTTATTTAGTTGATTTAAATATGTAAGCCACTGCGGATCCCTTTATATTAAAATGCCTAGGAGTAGTGTAGGTTAATTTACCTCTCAATTGTTAGATTGATAAAATTATTGCACCGTTATGTAATCCATTAGATTTCTCCTTGGTTTTCCCCTACTTCTTTTCCCTCTTCTCCTATCCCACTTTTGCTTTCTAATTATGTTTATAGAAAATCTTTACACAAACTATCATGCATATACTCAACTAAGATGAAAAGAATCACCTAATTTAGGAGCTGTAACCCATTAAATTGTGCATTTTTGAATTGAGGTCAAGTACTGTGAAAGATACAATATTCACAATTAAAATGCAGTTCCTCTCCTCCAAATTACAACTAAATATATGGCAATAAAGCCTCTGAAAATTATAAATTGATAAGTGCAGATACTATTTTGAAAGTCCACAGAGAAAGCACAGCTGATCCTTTATGAGCATAGACTTACGTTATCTAATTATGTGCTAGACACTGTTTAGTATATTTTACATCTATACACTTATTTGATATTCACAACCAGCCTATTAACTATATGATAACATTACCGTTTGTTGTCAGATGAGCTAATTAGAGCACAGAGGTTAAGTGACATGTCACAGTCCCAGAGCTCGTAAGACATTGAACTGGGAATCAATTGACACAGCCTGGCTCTTGAGTCTCTGTTCCTAAATGTTATTCTGTGTTGCCAAGACCAGAATGACTAAGGCTAGTCAGGGCAATCAGGATATTGTCTTTATTATTATCATTATTATAGTTCAGACTAAAATTAGGGTATGAATGATTAGGTTACATTGTTTGCATTTGTTAGGCAAGGTTCAAGTTGTAAATGAGTCATCATAAAGAAGTTAAGCTGTAACCACACAAAAGCTGAAGTTTCAAGCATTTTTGTAATTAGTCGTCCATAATCTTGTTGAAACAAATTTCATAGCTTTACTTGGCTTCAGCTTCTACTTTTACTCCGCAGCAGAAGACTCTTTATAGTTGGCAGAGCAGCTGTGAGTGTGCGTTCCTGTGTGAGAATTAGGGTGTGAGGGAGAAGAGGAAGATAATTTTACAGGCAAATGTGTTGTTTTGATTGGTAATGAAATGGATTTATTCAATTGCAATTTTAAAAGTCTTACTCAATTCAAGTAGCATAATGCAGAATTTAACTTTCACTTTGAATCTAAGGAACAGAGTTTTCAAAAAGGGGGGAAAAGTACACCTTCAAGTTAAATTTGGGAGGAAAAGAAACAATTTTGTGGATGGCATTTAGAGTTGGTCTGCACTTATTCAGAGAATTTGCCCCTGACACGTCACTGGGGCAATGACTTAGCAGTAGGGCAGTGCTGGGCCTCTATCTGCCCTGTAGCCCTCTCTCCAGCAGCTCACTGTTCCCAAGCAAGCTGACATTTTATGGGGACTATTAGAAATGCATGAATTCTGCACATGAAATGTCAACTGATATATTAAGAAAGAGCAACTTGCTATAGTTACTAGCAGTAAAATTTCTCTAGCTTTAACCCCATTCTCCTTCCTAGATATATTGTGTGTATGCTTAGACCATTTCAGATGAGAAAATTTGACACCCCAAATATACATTCATGTTAAACTTTTGCAATATGAGAGTGAAATCATACAGAAAATTGAAAACAGTATCCTTTTTTCCCATCTTCAGTTCAAAAACCAAGGTCATGGATTATGATTTTAAATAGTCAGTATATCATTCAAAAATCATTCTAGGTAGAAAGGTGACACCTTTATTTAACTTGCTTATTGCTTCTAAAGTTTTTTGATCATTGCTTCTTCATACAGATAACTTCAAAAATTTGGATACTAATACAAAACAATATATAGCCCCTATCTTAAAGCAATTGATTGAATAGCATTTTTGTATTAAATTTGGATTCAGTAATGCTGTCTCACACCAAGTCTGGAAATTCAAGGAAAATTGAAATGATTGAAAATAAAACACATGCTTAATCTTTTTGTAACCCTTTTGGTACAAGATAGTTGAGGAAGAGATTCCCTGTGGAAAATGAGATTAGCCACAAAATTGGCTCCTGCTGTAGACAGTATAAAATTGGCTCCTGCAGTACATAGTACGAAATTGGTTCCATAGATTTAACTTCAAGCTCAGCAGAATACAAAAGCCTGCCCACGGCATACCTCTTGCGACACAGCTCCAGTATTGCCTAACAAGTACATGAGTTTGTTCCTCATTTCAGTGGATGTTACCTCAACTTTCTTGTCACGCATAAAGCTGTTCTGCTCATCAATGGCTACTGTTTCATCAAATTCAATTCTATTTCCTCACCACAAGATCCAGGATGCCTTTTCATTACCAATATCATTGTATGTCACTTAACAATGAGAATACATTCTGAGAAATGTGTTGTTGGTTGATTCTGCCTGTGGGCATACGTCATGGAAGGTTCCTACACAAAACCCTCTTACACACTGAGGCTCCACACATAGCCTAGCACTCCTACACTGCAAACTTGTACAGCATGTTGCTGTACTGAATACTTAGAAATCTGTAACACAGCTGTAAATAGTTGTATATCTAAACATACCTGAACATAGAGAAGATGCAGTAAAAGTACTATATAAAAGATAAAAAATGGTGCAGCTGTAGATGGCACTAGCGTGAATGGAGCTTGCAAGACTAGAAGTTGCCCTGGATAATTCAGTAAGCAGAGAAAGAATGTGAAGGCCTCAGATGTCACCAAAAAATACTGTGGACTTTATTGACACTGTACATGTAGGCTACACTAAATCCACAGAAAAGCACTTTTGTTCCTTCAATGATAAATTAACCTTATTTTTTTACTTACCCTTAGCAAATGTTTTACTTGGTAAACATTTTAATTTTTTTAACTTTTTGACTTTTTGTCATAACACTTAGCTTACACACAAACACATTGTACAGCTGTATAGACATATCTGAGTTTTGTACATCCTTATTCCATGAACTTTTTTTATTTATATTTTTTTCAGTAATTTCTCACCTTTTTTAATTTGTTAAAAAATGACACACAAACACACACATTATCCTAAGCCAGGTTCAGGGTCATCCATGCCACTGCCTTGCACATCCACATCTTGTCCACTGGAAGGTCTTTGTGGACAATCTCAGGCACGGAGTTGTCATCTCCTGGGGACAATGTCTTCTTCTAGATGCCTCCTGGAGGACCGGGGGTAAGGCTGTTTTGTAGGTAACTGTTTTGTGTGTGTGTGTGTTTTCATGAGCCGAAGAAGTACATTCTAAAATAATAATATATAGTATAGTAAGTATATAGCCAGTAGCATAATTATGTATTATCATCACCCAGAATTACGTGCTATAATTGTTAGTGCTATACTTTTACACAACTGATAGTGCAGTAGGTTTGTTTACAAACCAGCATCACCACAAACATGTAAGTAACCCATTGAGCTGCAATGATGTCACTAGACTACAGGGATTTTCAGCTCCATCAGAATCTTATAGGGCAACCATAAGAGACTCCACCTTGAGCAATGCCTTCATGACTACAAATGTGAATCAGGCCCTTATAAATCAGGGACCTTTATTTATAACGAGATTTTCCACAGCTATGCCTTACATGGAGCGAACTAGCAAGAAGTACATTAATAAATTAATTTTAATGTGGTAGTCACCCATTTAATTTATGGTAGAAATATTTAAAATTGTTTTGTAGATAAAAGTAGAAATACTGTAATTCTCCATTTAAAAAAAAAATTAGAAGGTTCAGTGGAGAAAATCTACAGGAATGCTTAAAGGTCCAATCACGTATTTACCTAGAAAAGTATCATCTATTGGGGCTAAATGAGAATTTTCCTCCTGTTATTACTCATGACTCGTACAACTGTCATTTGTGAATAATTTAGATTTGAGTAATGTGATGTGAATGATATTTAGAGGATTATTCAGTTTCTGTTTTGTTGGTGTCTTACTGTGGCAATTTGTCTTTTGCTGTTGTTGTTGCTATTATTCTAGAAAATAGGAATTTTATGACACTTGAGAGAGAATATGTTGTTGGAGCACAAAAGGAAAACGGATATAAAATGGAAAATTTTAAGGACACGTTTAGTGGTTCCCTGACTCAAGCAATTAAGATAAAGCCTGTCCATTGCAGCATGCAAGAGGGACTCTGCTCTTATTAGGGGTGTTATTTTCTCTATCGACTGAAATAATGTCTGGAATATTAGATATGCTATTACATTGTATAAAAACAATTAGGACAAAGTTTTAAGTCATTTTTGTTTCTTTTAAATTCTAGACAGCATGCCATCAGTGGCCCCCCATTTAGTAGTGGAGCATGTGCTGTGTGCAGGATGATGTGTTAGATATGGAGAAGACGGACAAAACAGAAGGGGATGGTGTGGTGGAGGGTCCCAACTTTTGATTTCCGGAGTCACAGGGTTTGTATTTGAGCTCTGCTCTTCCACTTACTAATGAGGGATCCCGGACCATCTTTAATCTCTGCTTCCTGGTCTCCAAAATGATGATAAAAATAGTTTCTGGGACATAAAGACTTTTTGAGATGCAGTGTGAATGTGCATGCAAAATATTTAATATTCTCTGCGACTGGTATGAAAGGAATACTCAGTCCTATTAGATAACATTGTCACTTTCATTATTCAGTTCCATTCTTCAAGGATTAAAAGCCATAAAAAGTCAGTAAAGGGGTTTGCACTAACAAAAATATAAATAGAAAGCTGTCATACTGTAAAATACTATTTCACAAAAACATTTCTCAGAACATAAATAAGACTTGATCTTAGATATATAAAAAATTTATAAATATGCCACTAATTAGCTTATCTCTAACCTAAGCTTAATATTCTAAATAAAAAGAAGAAAAGTGTTTTCCAGTATTGGAGAAACAAGAATTACTGTTCTAATAAAATATTTTCGTAATATATGGCCATAACAATAGACACAGACGAGACCAGAACATTTTCAACAGAGAAATGTCCAGTGCCTATAATCTCAACACTCATGTATCACCATGCTCAGGAGTGTAATGTATGTTCCTCTAGTCTTTATGATGTAGCTTTTTACATAGTTGCTATTCTATTGTACATTAAATTTTATGTCGACTTTTAATGTTACACATGAAAGTAGTTTCCCACATCTTCATTAAAATCAGAATGAACTATTCTGAATCACTTGTTGAAAAATGAATAGAACATAACCAACGAGGACAGAATTAGGTTATCTAGGCTGGATTAATCTCATGAACCAAGAAATCTGAGGTCGAAGCATAGAATGTGAAATGATGGTAGTGTAGGAAAATGACCCAAATATAAATGCGACAGTCCATGCTTAAACTGAATGATCTTGAAGAAGAAATAAGAAAGACAATTTTTGTTTTGTTAAGTAATTTTCTGTCTTAGCCAAGGATAACTTCTTTGTTGATGATTCAGAATAAAGACTATGTGAGTTGGATAATTCCCAAGGAATGTAAGGAATGGGTGTTAAGATTGCAAGTGTCTAAGCACGGAACAGTTTATTAAATTTCCTAATAATATGAAAATTAATTTCACATGCAATATATTTCAAGTTACCTGAGCAAAGTACTAGAAAACTAATTTTTTTCTCCATAATAAATGAGTTGATAAAGTTTCAGAGAGCCCTTTTACACTGAAAAATTGTGTGTGTGTGTTTGATTTTACACCTGTAAAAGTCATTATTTAAGAATAATGTGTATAGCAATTTTTTTTTTTTGGCCCTCAAAATTCTGTACACTGCATCCCCATGGCCTTTTAAAGATGTTTCTTACCTAGATCCTAAGTGATACAAAAAGAATCTTTTAAATAAAATATGTGTGAGGCAAGGTACCAGTTATTATGGAAGCCTGAACAAATTATATCAGAACTTAGTGGTGTAAAACAACCATTTATTATGCTTATAAATTTTCTGTCACCATTTTACAATTTGTAGGAAATGAGCTGGAAGACTCAAAGTCTTGAGCTATCATTATCTGAAACCTCATCCATTTGCACATCTGACATGTAGTCTGGGATAACTCAAAAGCTAGGGACCAAAGAGGCTGGAGTTTCTGGAGCATCTCTCCCTGTGTTCCCTACTCATCATCTTTAGAGCAGAGCAGGAAGGGCCTCCGTGTAGCCAACTATATGGTCACTCAGGGCTTCAGAGGCACATCCCACAATAGAAAGGGATGAGAGGAGAGAAAGAGAAATAGAGAGAGTCACATCACCAATGATGACCTAACTTCGGAGGTCACAGCACAGCACTGTCACAGTATTTAATTGGTAGAGGCCAATTCAAAAGTCCTTTGGGATAAAAGGGCAGAAACAGACACTACCTCTCAATGGAAGTGTTACAACCTCCCACTGCAATTGCAGCATGTAGTGTGGGATACATGCTGGGTTTGTCCATTTGTCCATTTTTTGAAAATACGATCTGCTTCAGGCACAAAGAATAATGATAACATAACGTTTGAATTCCAACCACCTGTTGGAAGAAATACATTACCATTTCTTTTGAAACCTTCTTTAAAAGTATCGATTTCCTTCTTTTCCTTTCACACATCTCCAGCCCCTGTGATTTGTACTTTTCTCTGTAGTTTCACCGTGCATGATTTCCCGGGTCCCATGATAAATGTATGTGTGTTCACATGTGTGTGCCGTCTAGATTTCATATAATTAAAATCATACTGAATTCATTCATCTGCAACTTGATTTTTATCTTCCTTAACCTGTGTTCCTAAGAGCCATCCATCCACATAATTACATGTACAGTAGTTCAAAAACATTGTACATGGAATATACGATCACATTGAGTATATATTTCACAAGTTATTATGTTTGAATTGTTTCTGGTTTTGTTTTCCTTATGTGCCTATCACTGGACAGCTCTGAATATTTAAACATTCTTGTGTATGTTTCTTGGTAGACATGCAAAAGTTTCTCTAGCCTATATTCCTTAGAACAATGTATTTGTAAATTCTCCCATGGTGATAGTGTCATAGAAATTTTTTTGTATCCTTTTAGATTAAGGCTTTCATACACATGCACTTTGTGTGTCACAATGAGAATAACGTTCATTTTCTTTCAATGACTTTGGAATCTCTTCTAGCACTGTTTATCAATTCTTTTAAATAAACATTTACTTGGATAGCTGCATCTGATCCCATGAGGTTTTAGTGTGGGGGGGTGACCCATGGGGCAGCCTTCATTCTTCGTCTTAGTTCCTTCAGGGTTCTATTACAAAGTAGCATAACCCAGGTAGCTTATAAATAACAGAAATTTATTTCTCACAGTTCTGGAGGCTGATAAGGTCACGGTACCAGCAGATCTGGTGTCTGGTGTGAGCCCCCTCTCACATTCTTGGGGTTTGCCTTCTCCCTAGGTCCTCACACAGTGTGTACGGCAAACTGACCCCCTGATGTGATGAGGACACTAATTCCATTTGTGAGATTGCTACCATGACACTGATTTTCACCCAGGGTGCCTTGAGAGTGTCTTAGGTGTGCCATGAACATTTTTAAAGATCATTAATTATGTTCAAAAAAAGTTTAAAGCACAGTAAGTATATTCCTTTTTTACTCTTTTTTTTTTTTTATCAACATAATTTAAGTATGCCGTGGAAGTTGAGCTATAGGTTCAAGTATGCCGTGAAATAAAGGAGATTAGAAAACACGGCTCATGACGGTATTACCTCCCCAAATCTTAAACCATCACCTTAGAAAGAAGGATTTCAATAGAAGAATTTTACAGAAACATAAATAGACTATAACATTTTGACTAAGAATTATTTTTACTGCTCTGTATTTTCCCTTTTCATTATGAGTTGTACACTTGTTTATTGTTCTCTTAGTTGGTTACAATAAAGATACAAATTTCTACTTTAATCACTCTGCAAATAATGCGGGAACTTCGGCAGATTGTTGGAACATTTATTCTTTTCCAACCTTCAGAGCCAAACTAACATGTACAAATCTTTGCCTTATAATTTTTGAAAGCCCCTGTGTATATAGACCATTTGATTTAAGAATCTACTGCAAAATTTAGGGGAGCAAGGGAGGTATAGTTACTTATTAACTAATATTTAAAATAACAAGAAGCTACAAGGCACTTATGTATTTGGTCATCATTCTCAGTATATGTGATGATTTTTTCATAGTGTCTGGACATCACTGTTTCCTGTTTAGGACTAATGATCGTCCCTTCAGTATTTTTAAATCAAAATTTATGTCTCCCATTGCAAAGAAAGGAGAGTCAGGCTGTAATTATTTGTAATGCTTCTGCAAAATATATTAATATGAAAAATACAAATTTTCTCATCTCTTCAATTGTCTAATTCCATTTGTTGATTTTAGTAAATTTTATTGAATGTGTTTAAAGTATACAATATGATGTCAGTGGAATATATATAAAGAGACAGTAAAAAGGTTACTAGACTAAAGCAAATACATGCATCCATCATTTCACATAATAAGTCTTTTCTGCTTTTGTGACAAGTGCAGCTACATCTACTCATTTAGCTTGAACCCCATATGCCACGCAATTTTATTTAATGCCGGGCTCTGTAATTACTCAGGCTGCTCAGCACCCACTGTGCTGCTTGTGTGAATGTGAACCCCGGCTTCCAATTCAAACATTGTAATTCTTACCCATAGTAGGGAGGACAATGTGAAAGATACTTTATTTTCCGGTCATGTTAAATGAGCTATTCAGAGTAATTTATAATCTAAATAAAGAATAATGCATTTTCCAACAATGTCTTCCTTTGAGCTGTTTAGTTTGCATCACTGAATTCCTATAGGGAATGAGACCTTTGTCAACGCTGAGCTCATCCCTGCCTTCCATGCTCTGCCACCAACAGAGAGGATCGGTGAGAGGGAAGAGCAGTAATTGCCGTGTTCTTCCTCTTGTACGGCTTAAAACTAGTCATTTGCAGGCAAGACGGATCTATCGCCATCAGAATGTGAACAGTAGTTCTCTAGAAAAGAGATTTCTCTGTCTTTATAACATGCACCAAATATTCACATTATTTTGACATTCCCTTCTCTCCTTTTGAGTAAAATCATTCACATGTTAGATCTCCCTACGTCACATATATCTCCTGTGTTCTTTTCTACATTATATATCATTTTCTTTCTCTTTGTTTGGGTCTGGATATATTCTTCTCACCTGTTTTCAGCTGACAAATGTTATGTTCGTCTGTATCTAATATTTTTTTAAATCAATCCTTTGAGTTTTTAGTTTCAGCAAGTTTATTTGGTTCTATAATTTGCAATTGACTTTTCTTAAGTTTCTCATTCTTTTCTAATGTTTTTAAACTTATAGCTTAATTATTTGAAAATAGCAACTATAATTATTATAAATTTAAAGTCTATCTGATTAGTGCAATAACTGGATGTCATTTGGATCTGTTTCTATTTTCTTTGTCTTTTTTGTCATTTTCTGGGTTTTCTGTCTAATGAACAAAAGATTTGTACAATTTTTTTTGATTCTCAGATATTATTTTAAGAATTATGTAAATAATGAGAAACTCTGGGTAATGCTATTCCTCTAGGGATAACTAACTTGTTTTTTGAGGCATCTAGTCTTGAATTTATCCTATCAGAGGTTGGGATTATTTGATTATTTGCAGTCAGATTGAATTTCTTGAGAGAGGTCAGTTTGGGGTTCACATTATGAGTTGAAATCTGACTTTTTTTTTTTTTTTAATCCAGATACTCTGCTCCCTGGAAGTCTCTGAGCTAAATTTCTTACTCTGCTTCCAAGTTTTAGAAACTGGAGCAAGCACTTCCCATGTCTTCCACTCTCAGCTGCATTTTGCTCTAAAAATTAGCAACTGTCTCATGGGCAAAAGGCAAAAATTATAAAACTATGCAGTGTTGCACAAAAACTTGAAAGTGACAGAGCCTAACTGCCAAGAACCTTCAGCAAGTTATTGTGAAAGTTTAAAATGAGCGTTTAGAGGTAAGTAAATATTAATATAATGATAAAAGTAAATATTACAATTGATACTGGATTCAGATTCTCCTGATACTGATGGGGTGTCATCTCAGATCCGTACTAGTCTCACTGAGCTATGTATAGTCAAAGAAAATGTATATGTTTCTCTTTATTTGGGTTTCGAATGAGGTGACATATTTATCTTTTGACACTATTTAACGCAGAATATAGGAAAGCATGTAAGCCACTCATATTTTTCTCAATAATTGAAAAGCTTCAGACATGCATTGTTAATTTGGTTTCTACCCTTGCTCTGTAGTTACAACAATTTTTTCCTTCTACCTGCATATTTTCATACAATTCATATATTAAATGGTCACACTGCTATCTGGCTCCCAGTCAGTGAGAATCATATGGCCTGTCAGTTAACTTAAATATGTATTTATAAATCATTTTCATTTATTCACTACCACGAAGTCAGAACACATTTTTTTTTCCTGATTTTAGGAAAATAGATCAAGACACTCATATATTTTAAAAGTAGAATCTAAATTGATTTCTGACAATGTATATAAAGTTAAATTGCTCAAAAGTACCAGAAATTTTCACATGAGGCAGGGAGGCATTCAAATTTTATTTACAAATGCTTGTGTATGTGTATCTAGTGAAAGCTGCACATGCTTATGATTAGATTATAAATTTACAATTTAAATTTAGAACCTTGTTTTATTATATCATGACAAAATAAAGGAATAAACAAAGGACATTATAACAGTTGTGATTGTCTTGACTGTTAAGTTGTGTGATTTACTAGATTTTGTCTCATCACTTATATTTAATTTTATGAAACAAAATTATTTTACAAAGTAGGTATAGTAAATATCTTACACATTTAGATGATGATATTCTTTTCTCTTTATTGATACTTTAACACATTCATTTGAGAAAAATCTCTATGCATTTTCTTTAATGTTAATATTTTAGTTTCCCGAATAAACCTTTTCCTATCACTCAGTAAACTCCCATTTACTCTCACAGATATTTTCATTAATATCCATCCATGGGCGGCGCCTGTGGCTGAAGGAGTAGGGCGCCGGTCCCATATGCCGGAGGTGGCAGGTTCAAACCTAGCCCCGGCCGAAAAAAAAAAAAAAAAAAAATTTAAATATCCATCCATTCATTTAAACTTCAGCTCAGATATTCCTTAATCATTTCCTTACATTTGGAGATAAATGTCAGATCATTGATCATTCATAAGAATCTGTTTATGATTTTGATAATGCCATGAGATTATCTATTTCTAAGAGACACAAGCAATTTTTTTCTTCTCTCAACCTAGAGTTCTTAAGGGAATGTTTTATATTTGGTGGATTAACCTTTTACACAAGTTTGAGGTATAAGTACAGTTTTTTATTAGTCCCAGGACTTGCTGTCAACTCATGTGTTTCTTTCTACTTACTCATTTATTCATTTATTTATTCATTCATCTCTTTATATTCATTTATGATTTAGTTTATTTTTTCAGAAATATTGACAAAGTGCATGACAAGGATTATGGTGTTTGAACTGAGGCTTACATTATGAGTAGTAGTTGGAAATGCAAAGATGTGGAGGGAACATCATGATGGAAATGGTATGATACATATTAAAGATGGGAAAATAAATATTTTGGCTTAGCTGGAGTAAACTATTGACTTCTACTGCCAAAACCCAAGCTCAACAAGTACATCCCTCATCAAAGATAAAGGAATGAGACAACTGATCAAATCACTGCTGCTATTGCTTATAGAAAGGCCAGTCCATCCAGCATCCCCAAGCTTCACACACAAGCCTGAGGTTTCTTCAATGGACGCAAAAAAGATTAGACAACATGTATTCAAAACACATGGTTTATTACCCATGCTGACTGTGGTTAAGCGGTCTAGCGGTCTAGTAGGTCTGCGCCTCATTCAGAAGCTGTCTTAAGGCCAAAGATTAATTTGAACATGCTTTCTTTTCATTTCAATGAATGAGCCTCTTTTTGTTTAGGTGAATAAATAAGCCTGGCATGTTTAGATAATCCCCAGCTAGACCCATTGTCCTATGTGGTCAAACTCCACTTTTGTCTTGGCTAACCTTAATTTTATTTTTCTAAGAATGTAATCTGAGCAGCTCATCCAGGTCCCAGTTTTCTATAAGTTCTTACTGACCTGCTTACTTTCTCCCAAATTCACTGATTTATTTTCCATTTAAATTTCCTATCCTTAATATTTTTTTTATCTCCTTCAATATAATAGAGTGTTATTCTATGTTCTCCCTCTGATAAATATTTCCATTCAACCCAAATGATGAGTTTAAAGAAGAAGAAATAAAGTTATATATTTGAATTTGGTTTGCATTTGAGTGGTCACTAAAAAGCTGGTTATTTGGACCTTTTAAAATAGGCAATGAAGAGCCCATGACTGTTGCTGAGTACTGGAGAAAAATTATTCAACAATTTCTTGAATAAAAATAACCATACTCCTCTCCTTCCTTCAACTGATTAGACAGGGCCCAGATGGTACATAACCATGCCAGTGAGATGACTTTAAAGTTTGTGTAGGTGAGAATTTGTGAGGGCTTGGGTTAAGGTAGTGACTGGTAACAGCATGAAGCAGACAGATTTGGATATTGAAAATCACCAGAATTGAGAAGACAAGAACTTAACAAACTGAGTCATGAACAGAGTGGAATATTGGACATGAGACCAATAAAAAAAAAATCGTAGGTGAGTGAGATGTTAGCAATGCCATTTACAAATGTAGAAAATACAGATTTTTTTCAATTTAGACTTTATACTCTAAAGACTATGAATTAATGATGAGAAGGTTGTTCTCATCAAACTATAAGACACATAGAGATGAAAGCTAAAATTTAGATCCCGTAGCCATTTGCATTTGGCCTACACTCCTGAACTTGAATAATTTTTCCAAGGAAAAACTTCCAAAATGAAGTCAATGGTATTCTCACCATCAACAGAATCCAAAATGAACAGACATACAGCGTAGCAGGGGAAATAGTTTTCCACCTCTCAGAAAGACCCAGAAGAACAGGGAACTTAGAGAACTTGGTTTAGAAACTAGCACAGTTAATGAGAACCAGGGTATCAAGTTGGTGTTGAACTAGCAGAATAAAATCACAGGCCAAGTGGATGTGGATGTGTAAGGTACAGAGGTAAAAGTCACTTGTTTGGTCAAAAGTTAGTCTAATGAGAATCTGACTGAGGCTATGACATGAGTAAACGTATGGCAGTTAGAGTAGCCTTAGATGGCAAGGAGAATAATTCTTTCAAGTACATGATGCAGCCTCTTACAAAAGCTTGGATTCTTCATAGAATTTCAACAGAATGAGATTTTATAAATTTCTAATATTTGCTCTCACATATCTCTTTTACATAACAAATAATTCTAGGCTAACATTTTCATAAAATGAACTTCTTCAGAAGATTATTTCAATAGGATATTTTCAATACTTGTGTTGATGGCAGGGAAGGAATAATTGTATCAAAGAATAAGTAGAATCCTAACCCTGGTAGGTGCCTGGTATAATGTATTTTAATTTCTTAAAAACCGAATGTCCTCTGAAAACAAATTTTGAATAATAAAATTATAATGTAATATGTATATATAAAAATTTATAAATGGTTATACTACCACGAAAATCACACAAAACATAGTCTAATAAAACAAAGAATGAAATACAAATAAATTTTTCAGAGATGTATGAAAAAACATTATGTTGATCCAGCATGTCTGCAAAAAGATTAAAATTACTTTTCTAATGCATGTGCTTTCACATTTATAATATTATTAAAAACAAAAGAAAAACCAGTCTAAAGCCATAGCTACATATCAAATTTTTTCTTTTGTTTTTATTCCTCATCCATGTTTTCCATCTCTCTTTACTTTACATGTCTTTAATGTGTTACCAAAGATTTGAGATAAACAAAAATTAAGAAATGCAAAATCCACCTGAACAGAAACAAATGAAGCACTCCCAGAAACACCAATAAGCCAAGCAAATTGAAATTTACATGGGTGAATCAGAAAACACACTGTTGACTGTGTTTCTTGGAAATGAAATAATAAACCATGACTCAGTCTATCTGAAAACTTTCATAGTGTCCTACCTATATGGTGATCTTTTTCACCAAGAGGAAAAGAAAATTTTGTAAGAAATGGAATTTCTCAAAAAAAAAAAAAAAAACAATGCTGAAGGAACTAAATCAAATAGTAGTATAGTAATACATCAATTAGTTGTCAATAAATTCCCAATGCATTTAATGCATATTACTTGAAGATGCATTACGATTGTCAAAGATTTGTGAGGGAATTAAAAATCTATGGCCTTGGATGGGCACAGTGGCTCATGCCTATAATTCTAGCATTGTAGGTGGCTGAGGCAGGAGGATCGCTTGAGCTCAGGAGTCCAAGACCAGCCTGAGTGAGAGTGAGACACCATCTCTACGAAAAATAGAAAAATTAATCAGTTATTGTGGGAGGCACCTGTAGTCCAGTTACTTGAGGGGCTGAAGTAGAAGGATTGCTTGAGCGCAGGAGTCTGAGGTTGCTGTGAGCTAGGCTGAGTCTAAGGCACTCTAGCTTGAGCAACAGAGTGAGACTCTGTCTAAAAAACAATCCACGATTTATTTAGGTGTTAGAAGAAAACAACATAGGCTCTAGAGTCAAACTAACCTGTTGTGATGTTCTAAATTACTTAAATTAGTGAGGCATTTATCTCATCATTAAATAAGAATTATTAATAAACCCGCACATCCTTTGTAAAAATGACTTTTTTCTCATTTCTGCTCACCATTGATCCCTTCAAGCCAAGGATTGTCCTCAGTCTCTTCATCCCTATCCACAGCACAGTTTCTGACATCTAAAAATCACACTCAAGATGTAGGTGGGATGAACACATGTATGATGGAATTAGTAATGTTTCTGAGGAGAAGTAAATATCTCGAAGTGCTAATTTCATTAAGGAAGGATTTCCATTAAAATAAAAATTTAACTTGACACCAAAGACTATAGGGGATAGGGAAAAAAAAAAAAAAAAGGAATATTACAGTTTTGCTCCTTCCAGGCCAAATGAACATACCTTTGTGGTAATCAAATAAAAGCATTTTCTAGATGCTAACGTCTATAAAATATTTTAATTATCAGCTTTCTTGTAACTCTTGTAATTAATTACTCTTGTAATTAATTCTATTAATTCTTATAACTATTTAACTAATTATAAATAGTCAGAATTTAAAATACAGTAATTCTGCTTCCTCTCTTTCCTTTTCTAGTTCTCCCCATCCCCTTTGAATGAATTTGAAGGAAAATACATAGTGAGAAAATTACTTTCATAGTTCACTGTGCCTTCCTGTGCAAATTCTAGTGAGTAGAATAAATATTACAGAATCAAGAAAACAGGCTGCTGACCAGTCCCATGTGCAAACAACAGATGATGCTTTACCATGTGTGAAAGACAAATTAGCCACTAGCACATCTGAAATAGCAGCTATATTATAAAAAGAGAATCTGATAAAACTAAGAAGAGTCCAATTATTTCAACACTTTTTAAAAAGTACTTGGTTTTCAGAAGCAGCAAGACCTTCGTCTAATTACTTCATTGTTCTGAACAACATTCTCATTTTGAAGGAAAATGGACATAGTTGCATGTTTAATTTCACAAGAATCCTGTGAAGACAGCATAAATTTATTTATATTAATTTTTTTCAGTATCTGAGTGAGCATAATAACAGTATTACTTTTCATGGCATATAATTCAAGTAAGATGCATTTAAGGGTATTAATTCAATTTGATAACTTTTTATTGTTGACTGGAAATATGAGTAACTTCTAGCACGGTATGAAAAAATATTAAATTGGATAAAATAAACAGCTATGTTTTGTGTAAACTTAGGTTTACTGTTAAAAACTTAAGACGAATTACATTTAATAGAATTTATTTGGGCGAAAAACAATTCATGAATCAGACAGCACTCAGAACCAAGAGAGGTTTAGAGAGCTCCACTCAGCAACATGGGCAGATAGTATTTATACATGGGTCACTGGGAAAGTTTAAGATAGGCAAAAGTTAATAAATGTAAAATCTACTATGACAGAAACAAATGAAGCCCTCCTTGCAACACTAATATGCTGAGCAAGTTGAAACTTGCACAGGTGAATCAGAAAGGACATGATTGACTATGTTTCTTGGAAGTGAAATAATGGGTCATTGCCACGGACCGCCCGGTCGGTGGCCTTCAGTCCGAGGGAATGCAGGGAGAGGGAACGAGGAATATCGAGAGATCGGCGAAGAAATGACAGTCTGACACACTACGGGTGAAGTATGCAGCTGTAATTTTACTAGGTGCACATGTTGGTATTTATACATTTTTTACACAATTACATAATGCAGTTTTCATTCTGCTGGTTATCTTTAGTGCTTACAAATGTAGTTTATTATGCATTGTCAGGTTTCTCCACATTCCGTCCCCCCCCGGAGGGTAGCGGTTTATCAGTTAACTTTGTTCGTTTCCTCTTATCTTTGTGTTGTAACTGCCTACAATTCTTTTCTTAGTTTCTTATTATCTTTCCTGAACAGTTTAACTTTTTTCTTGATTTTAATGCTTGACTACTTCTATTTTTATTTCTACTGATTATAACTTAAGAGTTGATTTTTTGGCACGTATTAAGTTCTTTCATTGATTTCTATTATATGTGAGAGTTGGTGAAGCACGGTGTTCTGAACAGAACTTTATTGTATTATGATGAGTGGATGTGTTTTAGTGAATTTGTAACTTATGTAGGTAGTCTATTGTTTGTGCTCTAGGGTTTATTGTTTCAGCTCTCTGGTATTTACGATGGGAAAACATCTTTGTGTGTTCATTATCGGTGCCACTGAGTCTGACAAGCTCACGAGGTTGTGCTCTATCTGAATCAACAGTGCATTGTGCTCATTCTTAAGAACGTACATATTGACAATTTATCAGAGTGAATGAGTTTCAGGTACAGAATGACAATCACATGAACAGATGCCATAATCTTTAAACTTTGGCAAATACCTAAGACACGTAGTGCAACATTTCTGATGCTTGTACGTGTTGGGGGCGCTGGGGGCTAAGCTCCGCAGAGCACAATCCACCTTCCCGTCGTTCTATAACGCGGACAGCGCCGCCTCACAACGGCTATATGCCGTGGGCGCGGCAGGTCATAACACAGTCTGTCTCAAAATTTCATAGTGATCTATGTTAATGAAACAAGAAAGTGACATGCATGAATAGCATCATTGGTTGCAGCTGACTGTTTGCTTTATTTGAACATGACATAGTGAGGCATTTTCCTTATATGAACATGGTCTGATCAGCTGGCAGACTGTGGTTGACTGAAACTTGGCTGATATAACTGGCTTTGAAATAGCTATGTGTTACAAGATTATACTCTTTGTCAAGGTGCAGTTTGTTTACATACTAAGTTAGGTTGCAGATCACAACATATAGACTTAAAATATGGGGACACCACTAGACAAAATGCAATTTAATTTAACACCTCATGGTTATTCATTCATTAAATATGTTCAAAACAAATAAAATAAGATCTTTAATTCAGAAAATAACTATGCTTCTATCAAACAAACATTGAGTTAACTATTAACTATTACAGATGTTATAAATTTTATGAAAGAGACCATATTCACAGAATTACAGTAAATTGTTAAAATTATTCTATCCTCTTAATTTGTTAATTTATTAATCTATCAATATGCCTCATTTATAAATTAAACTTGATTATAGATCTGTATGTACAGGAAAAAAACATAGTATATATAGGGTTTGGAGCGATCCCTGATTTCAGGCATCCACTGGGGGACTTGGAACATGTCTTTGAGCACAAGGATGGGGACTATGTATACCTTGTGCGAGACGTTAGGACTAGGAAAAACCTAGTGATTTTCCATATGGAGTTAATGTTCTGGAGAATAAACATAAATTAAATAAATAATCATATCATAAATACAAACATAGGACTGTGGTAAATGCCAGAACATGAAATGCATAGGTGTGAGAATATTTAATAAGGAATATTATATTAGTTCAGAAAATTCCGAGAAAGTGATACTTGTGGGGAAGTCGAACAGAAAAACAAGCATGTTAAGAACAAAGAATTAGGCAGCATCCATAGCTCAGTGGGTAGCGTGCTGGCCACATACACCCAGGCTGGGGAGTTTGAATCCGGCCTGGGCCAGCTAAACAACAATGACAACTGCAACAAATAAATAGCCAGGCATTGTGGCAGGTGCTGTGTTCTAGCTACTGGGGATGCTGAGACAAGAGAATTGCTTACGGCCAAAAGTTTGAGGTTGCTGTGACCTGTGACACCATGACACTCTACCAAGGGCGACACAATGAGACTCTGTCTCAAAAAAAAAAAAAAAAAGAAAGGAAAAAAGAACAAAGAATTAATGATGGACTTGGGAGTACAAGAAATATTGCAGGAAAAAAAACAGTATCTAGATCAGAAATGTCACCTTGAAAGATTGAAAAGGGTAGAAACCAAAAGGAAAACCATGGTGACAGAAAAGGGAGGGAAGCTTAGGCCATAGGCAGACTTTAATTCTTTAATTTTAGAATTTTTTACATTGTAATTATGTAGTTTATGTCCAGAATTTTGTAACTTAAAAATAACTTTTAAATGCAGCTAGAAAAAAAAAAAAAAAAGAATCATTCAAAACCACTTACTCCACCCCAACATACATATACATAAGTGCAACCACACCAGAAAGTGCGCTCTTTTCCCTGGTCGTTATGTGTAATGAAACATTTTCAAAGAAAATTGAAGGTACCAATTGCTTTGATATTTACTGGTTGACCAAATTCTTAATCAGATAAGCTATGGCTGCATGTTCTGTAGGAAATATGTCAGTCAGAAAACTGTGGGGAAGTCGAAAAGAAAAACAAGCATGTTAAGAACAAAGAAGTAGGCGGCGTCCATAGGTCAGTGGGTAGAGGGCTGTACAGCAGTACAAGATGCTGTCTCAGATCTTCCTCTTTAACCTAATTCTCTTTTGGGTACAAGTCTTCCGACAAGGCTCCTCAGTTCTCAGTGGTCCTGCCCTTAGTTTATTTTTTTTCCTTGGAGGGTGGAAGTGGAACTTTCTGTCAAGTTACAGACTTGCTTGTGTAAAACAGACTTTGGCACAAGTGATGGAATGTGTCCTTTGCAATTTGATTGCAAGATCGTGACTTGGTTTTACTGGCTTTCCTGGGGTAGTGGAGAGAGTCACCTGCCAAAAGATGGAGGGAAACCCCTGGCCAATGGGCAGCAGAATCAAGAACCTCAGTCTCGAAGCCCTAAAGGAACTGAATCCTGTCATCAACCACTGAGTGAGCTCAAATACAGATCTTGTCCTGGTTGAACCTGGAAACGACTTTGGCCCCAATCTGCATCTTGATTGCAGCCGTGTGAATACTTGGAAAGTCCCCAGTTTCCCTGGTATTGAAAGGTTTCTTGGGACACAGGACTTTCAGTTTTAAAATTGGGAAAGTCCTGGGCAAACCTGGATGGGTTGATCACCCTACATTTGAGGTAGTCTGTGCCGTGGGACCCACAGAAATTGTAATAAATGTTTGTTGTTTTAAACTGCTGAATGTGAGGGTAATTTTGTATGTAGCAATAGCAATGTCAGCTCTTACAAAAAAATCTCTGATTCTCAAATATGAGTGTAGAACCTCTTCTCAGACCCGCTCCAGTGTCCTGTGCTTATCTCTATCAGAACATCCAAAATACCATCTCATAATTGTTGCCCTCTTTCTCTGCTGCAGTAGGCTATGATGACTCTGATAGCAGTGTTTACTTCCCAAGGGAATCATTATAATATTGCTAGAGTGGATTTTGAGAGAGACTGGATTTGTATGTATAACCTAGTTGGACGACCTAACACTCTTCTGCGTACCTATTTTATTTTATTTTATTTATTTATTTTGCCATTTTTGGCCAGGGCTGGGTTTAAACCCACCACCCTCCGCATATGGGGCTGGCGCCCTACTCCTTTGAACCACAGGCGCTGTCCAGCAATTTTAGCTCAATTAAATTTGGATCTTCAAGAGTAATCAGTAGTTTAATCATATATTTTTCATGTTTAGGAAATAGATACAAACTTAATCCTTTTTTAAAAATCAAATCTAAAATCTCAACCCTAGCTGGGCATTGTATCCGGTGCCTGTAGTTCTAGCTACTTGGGAGGTTGAGGCTGGAGGCTCGCTGGAACTCATGAGTTTGAGGTTGCTCTGAGTGAGACTGATGCTATGGCATTCTACCCAGGATGACAGAGTGAGACACTTTCTTAAAATGAATGAATAAATAAGTAAGACAATAAATAAAATCTAAACTCTTTACTATGTATTTCATGGAACGTGATTAAGAAGTAAAAACAAATTCTGATTTTAGTCTCTGTGGTCCACTTTCCTATGTCTATACTATAGCTGGGCACAGCTCCAAGAGGTTGCCTCTTCAATCCGTATATACAGGCATGTTTTAACAAAAACACACCAAGCTTGGTTGCAAAAATGATCTATTGCCATACTTTGGCACAGTAAAAGCCCTTTGAAAATGTTACTCTCTGCTTCTCCCAGATATGTTTTTACATAATCTGAGTCAATTATTATTACAGTCTTTCCCAACATAGTTGAATTGGTGAATGTGACTTATCATATCTTTCTCATGGTTATGGAATAGATAAAATTTTCTGAATTAGCAACTGTTTCTTCAACAAGTTTGTTAATTAAAACCTCTGCCTACATACAAAGTCAATCCCAATCATCAGATTAGTAGACTAAGTGTTTTTGTGGCTTCACTTGGCTCATACAGGCTCTCCCTCTGCTCTTTGTTGAAAAAAGGTTGAAAAAGAAAAAAACAATTACTAGTAAATAAAATAAAAATAAAAGATTTACCATTGACACAGAATTATGAGCAGTTGAAAGAAACTAGCATCATCTGAGAATAAAACAAGTGTAGAGAAATAGAATAAAAATGTCTCTCAAAAATGTAAAGGAAGCATTTTTTACGTACATTACATTAAATAAGATGTTCCATTCAAGGAATCGTCTGACAAAATAAAATAGACCTTTTGAACTGCCTAGAACATAAAATATAAAGAGTATCCAGTGCTCACGTCCTTGTAAGGCTCAAATCTTCAGGAGTTTATCATATCTACAGTGTTATTTGCTGTCTTGCATTGAAAATGGGAGCTTGGCCGATAGTGCAAATATTTTACTGTGGTTTTGAGTAATAATAGAAGTGCTGTCATATGTAAAATAGGAGTTATTTTATTGTTTGTAGTTATCTTTCTAGTTCCCATGTAAAAAATTGCATAATTCTTCTAAATTATGGCTCTTTTTACTTTCTGTAGAATGTACAATGTTCACTTTTTCACATGAAAAAAGCCAGGAGATTGACAATGAATAGAGCTGTGAAATTTATTCATTTTGGAAAAGACTATGTGTAGTCTGCTTATGGATTAGAGAGTGCCATTTATTTTCTTGGGTCAATGTGATCTGTACTTTCTGTACAGGTTAGAAAATATTTTTCTATGTTATCTACTATTTAATTAGCAATTTAGTCATCAATTATAAAATGTAAATTATAAGATAACATATTTAGAAAGCAAGAAATTTAAATTCTAAAACAGATTTCATTGTATAATCCAAGTCTTATTTATTTTTTTTATGTAAAACAAATTACATTTACTTTAAATAAAATTTTAAAGTAAAATTTACAAATTGTGCGTTTTCTGCCTATAGCTAATTAGAAAGGACTGGAACTTACTCATTTTAATCCTTCCATCTACTTCTTGAATTTAAGGACATTTTTACTCTATATTCTTAAATTGAATCAATTAATCAAAACTCAGACAAAACTCTGAGTTCATTTTATATTTAAGCATTTCTTAAGGGAAATATACATTTTTATAAAATTAAAGAAGATTCTAAATATTAAAAATGATGATCAATGGAAGATCAATTTAGGAGATTGAGTTCATGCTAAGAAAATCAAGGTATTTGAAATTCAGCTATATTCATGAAATGTTCACACATAGTAGCTCATGTTTCTAATAAGGTAAATAAATGTCATTGTTAGGAAACGGAAGGATCAGCTGTGACAATAGAAAAGCATTTCATGACACTTTCCTCTTAATATATGCTTTGACAAAATTATTAAGTTTGTGGAATCAAATATTTTACTTCCTAAAGTTCACACAGAAACTAAACAAATCCTGCCCATAACTCAAGTTTCAGTTTAAAGTCTATGTATATCAGAGAAATTTCTTGGTTTGTGAGTATGTGAGATGATTGTATGATGCAGTCCTTTATTATTTCCTACAATTTATTTGAATTGCCCGCTAAGTTGCTCTCCTATTCAGAAGGGTAATATTCAAATTTTGGTGGGCATGAAATTATTTAGGTGGCTTAATTACAATGCAGATTCCTGATGTTCATTCCTGAAAAAATTTAATAGATCTGGGTTAATATACAAATCTTCACATAATAAAGTAATATAATCATTTTATCAAATTTAGCTACACTTGATTTCATACAAATATTATTTTTCCTATTTCTTTCAAACATGGTAGGTAGACTTCATTTCTCTGCCTCATGCCCTACTTTCTTTAATTATTTTCAATATTTGGTGACAATGCCTGGCATCTTAGAAGCACAAATAAATAAATAAATAAGCTATTTTTATTTTATTTCAATCTTCATCTGCACCTTGCAAATTCTTTCCCAAGTATATCATAAGCATTCTCGTTTATGACCATAATTACCTTGTCAAAGTAAATTTAATTCTGTAATTATGTGAATTTAATTCTTATGAGAATTTTTAAAAGTTTTATTTTCACATGCATATATTCTGTACAGTCATGTGTATATGGTTTAATAGGATCATATTTTCAAATTAATTTCTCAGTAAAGCCACATTTACCAATGCGCATTTGAAAATGTCTTTTTCTTGCCTGTACTCATTAACAAAACATGATACAATATAAAATTTTGAGGTCTCATTCTTAATTTTCTTCAAAGTGTGCTAGCTAGTAATAATTATTTTATATTTTATTAATTAGAAGTAATTCAGAGGTCATTTAATTTCCTTCTTAAATTAACTGCAAGATTTCTTGTAGTGAAAAATGCTGCACCTTTTACTACAAAGTTTAATTGATGATGATTTACAATATATAACTGCAGTTGTTAATCTCATTGGCCTGAAGTACAGCGTGTACTTCTTACCTGCACATGTATGTCTTCAGTTAGGTAATATTTTCTTTCGTTGTTTTTAGTATTTCATTTGATACATTTTCTTAAATTTATACCAATTATTTCCAGGTAGGTGTTTAACTCTCTATCTTCCACTTCTATCACTTTTTCTTTAATTGCTTTAATCTGAGGTGATTCTTCCAACCCTCTCCTCCAGGTTATTGCTTCATATATATATATATTTAAAAGCCTCTTTGATTTGAATCTTGCAATAGTATTATCTTGTACTTAACGTATGTACTTTGGCCCACCAGTTTCTTTCTTTTTTTGCCTCATGTTGCTTCCTTCATTTATTTTTAATCAAGTATTTAATTGTTCCTGGGTCTTTTTAAATTTTCCTAAATGAAAATGTAGCTATGTCTTAAATTAGTTCTATATTCCTTAAGATATATTTTTTCTCTTTTATTCCTTTTTTTGAGTTTTGTGTCTCATGTCTTTAAAAAAGAAAAAATAATAACGGGTCATAGTCACTAATTACTATGTTGTTTTTAGTCTCTGAGTGCATGATTACATGTGCTTACACACTTGTATATGTACATTATGCTTGTAATTGTGTTAAACCTATTTTGGATTAGTGCAATTTTGTGTGTCTTTGGGACTGTATTAGACAAAAATAATACATTAATGATGGATGGATTCATGCTTTATCTGAACACTTTAGAAGTGGACTGATTTATAAGGCTGAATGTGAATTTTTATGCTACTTTTTGTTCTTCAACTACATAAGCAGAATATAACTCTGGATAGCAACCCAAAACATTGTATACCTGCCCTTTCTTTTGCATTCTGGTAACATGTGTTCATTCTGAACCCATCAGGGAAATACTACCTTTAGTGACAACAGGGAAAACCATCTCAATTTGGTCCTTACGACCTGGTCCTGTACTTGCTGTGAGCAAATATTTAGCTTGGTGTTTCAAATGAGGTCAATTTTGCCAACATAAAAATAGCTAACAAATATGGAATGCTGCCTTTAATCCTGCCTTCTTTACTTTTCATCAAGAATAAAATGAGCCTCATGGGTTGTCTCCAAATCCAAATTCGCCAAGTTGAAAGTTTGTATTAAGGCCGTTACCTCTTCTCATCTCTTGTATACGATAATGGGTCAATTTCCATGTCCCTCTACTCTACCAAATCATTTTGGGTCTTGTGATTACTCTTAAAAATGTCTGGTATAAAATTCTGGTCATTCTTGCTTACTATAGAAAATTATTTCTTCTAAGTTATTTTCTATTGCTGTGTTTATGTTGATAACACATCAGAGAAAGAGTTCAGTAAGGCTGAATCTAAAGCAATACCTATGGCAGAAGCTCTGTAAGCAGAATAACTTTTTCCCCCAAAATAAACAAATAAAATCAAAAAGGCAGTTTCAAAGTATTTTGATAAAATATTTGAATTTTATTTATAGCACTATTGAGTATGTAAAATATGTCAAATGCTGTGTATTTCTAGATTATTTACTCCACATAACAACTCTGTGAAAGATGCATCATTAATCATATTTTATGCATGAAATAACTTGTGTCAAGTAGAACAAAACAAAGTAATTCCTCAAGATTACATTGGTGCAAGTGGGAAATCTTGAATGAATGCCTACTTGTCAAATTTACAATGTCCATGTCCTTTCTGTTTTATAGTAATATTTGTATACTCTAAGCTTTTTAATCTAATTCAAATTTTCAATAGTAAACCATAAAGAGAGAGATCTAAACTATATATATGTATATATACACACATATATAAAATGTACTATAGTGATATCACAATACTTGCTTGTGTTTCATACATACAGTTAAAAATATTCTAGCTTATACAGTAGATTACATATAAAATAAATCAAAAATTCTAAAGTGCTATTAAAAATTAAAAACTAGTTAAACTTCTCATACTGTAATACAAACATTTAGCACAAATTTTGTTTCTGATCCATAAAAATAACTGATATTCAAATTCTTTATGCTTACATGTATGTAATAATGACATGCAGTGTACAGCATTTTCAATTTTTTCAGTAATTTGGAAAGCCATTAATGCAAGAAAGAAATAATTCTTCTATTCTGGGCCTGGAACATTTTATTACTCTTTTCTAAAAAAGGTTATTAATTTGTTAGACGATGACTATAAGCATCATGCATTCATCTGTTAGATTCCAAATGAGCTCAGCTATGTCTCTGGGATAAGACAGATGGTCCACAGAAAATTACAAAGACCAGTATGATATAGGGAAGTAATTGAATAGATCAGAAAAATGAGAGGAATAGAGTTTATTCCAGTTCAACTATATTAGCAAAAGCTAAATATTTATGAGATGGTAATAATAATTATCTACTCTGAAGTTCTTTAAAATAAAAGTCAGTATTCTATAAAAATTAAGGAGATTTTTATGAAGTGCTATTCTAGTTTGTAAAGTTCCTCTGTTTGATAATATAAATCCTATTTGATGTAAGTTTAGATGCTGAAAATATTCAGAGTTGGGAAGAGATTTAGTGATCACATATGCAATTACCTCATTATAAGTATCAGGAAACTGATTCATGAGTGGGAGAAATATTTTGCTCTAGATTTCTGCATTAATAATCATATATTAATAAATATATCAATACAGGGCACCTTTATCAATCAATAAAAATAGATTAAAAATCTTACTTTATCAGAACATGCTATCACATAGTGGGGGCTTTGGTTAAGAGGCAACCTGTACAGAAATTATACTACTTCCTTATCCTGCTACATTTTTAACCAAATTGAAAAAAAAGAAGACTTTGTAAGTCAATTTATATACGTTAGCATGATAATACATAAAAGTATTGCTCTTCTTTTTTGTTTTTACACTTGAGAAAAATGTTTCAAAGGAGATACATGGTGTAACATAAGTCACATGACTACTGCGTGGAAGCCCAGGTAACGCTGCTCAATTCTACTCTAGTCTGTAGTACTAGGAAGAATTGAAGGCCTCTCCAATATTCTGTTCTCTAGTCTCATACCCTGAATGACCTTCACCTCTGAGTGTGCGCAGAGCCAGTGAGGACGAAGGGGTATCATCCCTCCAGTTGGTTACATTAGACCGCAGAGGAGGCATTTTTTTTTTTTTTAAACGGAATTAGGGTCCCAAATTAGATGATTGTGAATTGGTTTAAAAGCACTTTATCATGGTGATCTTAACTTACTCAGGTGGTAGCTCTCAAGAAGGCTGGGGCCGCTTTTGCAGAGCAGGTGTCCTCGCCGTGTCCTCAAAGAAGCAAACAGCCTTGCTGTGAGCTGCCCTCAGAAACAGTATCTCTAGGACCTGAGGGTCTGCATTGCACAATCCCAAAAGACTAATACTATCGACAACCTGAATGTTCTTAGAAGGGGACCTGAGCTCCGGGTAAATACAGGCCAAACAACAGTGTGCTTGTAGTCTTCTAAGACTTTGAGCAGAAAACTCAAAAGCTGAAGGAAATATGTATTGTTTAGGGAGCACAATGTGTGTTGTTTGGGAGTCTTAGTCATCTAGTTTTCCCACCACTGGACCATCCTGTCAGCCCATTGCTCCTGTCCCTGTGTCTGCAAAAATGCAGCAAGGTGTATTTTAAGGGGTGCTTCCATGACCATCCCTACAGTCTATACTTCTGCCCAGGAAGCAGAGTTTTCTTTCGCATGCTTAGTTTTTAAAAGCTTTCTCTGTGACTACACAAAACTCTTTGTCAGCCTTTCACTTAGCTGGTCCATCCATGAACCAAAATCAGCCTTCTTCATAAAACCTGGAGCACCAAGGTATCTAAGAAGCATGAAATACTGGCACAGAGTTTACAGGGCATAGATGCATCTGGGCCCCACACGCAGTCATCAGCCTTTAGGACTCACTGAGTCTTTACCAGAGCCATCTGTGGGAGCATGACAGGCCGCCTTAGCAGCTATAGTAGCTACTGTGCTCAGCCATCACTGGGCCACTTGACAAATTTGTCTCCCATGTGGGGTCAGTAAGGTCCCACCGTCTCTTTATTGAAAGGGAAGAAGAGGCTGTGTGGGCCAGGTTAGAGGGCAGGATAAGACTTTTGGGGTGTGGTAGCAAAGTTCCCACCCACATGGGGGAAGAAGGAGGCAGTGGGCCCCTGCAGGGTCTTAGCTGTCCGGGGCTGTACGGGTCACATTAGGGGACATCAGGAGACTCCCTGGAATCAGACTGTGCGCTCTACGTCTCAGTGAATGTTTAGAGACTGCACAGCAACCGGCAGGATTAAAATCAGTTTCCCAAGTAGTGTCTTAGATGTTTTAAAAATTTACTTGGTGATGCTGAGCTGTCAGCCCTGTAAGACTCACCGTAAGCATTGACCTGGGCTTCCTGGTGTGAAGCTGGCCCTTTACCCTGCCCCAGTGTCTCCTCCTCCCGTTACCCTAACCTCAGCAGCTAAGGGAAGATGCCTCTCTGCTGCTGCAGCAGCCCTGGCCCGCTGGCCTCTCCCACACTCCCCCGAATGTCCCGAGCTCTCAGCCAAGGAGAGAAGATGCAATGTAGGCAATTACAGTTGTTAACTCCTGAACTGTCTGGGTTAAACTCCTGGGTGTGGATTTTCATAGAAATTGTTATGCAAAGTTTGCAGTAAAGAAAAACAAAAAGTTAAAGTGACCTGCGAGTGAGGCCCATGAGCCAATTCAATACATGATGGTGAAACTGCAGCATGAAATTGGTATGTTACTTGCTCATCTTGTAGATCAGGGATTTTCAACCGGTGTGCTGCGCGGCATGTGCCATGAGAACATGTGCCATGAGAACATCTTAGGGGTGCTGTGCAAATTTTTAAAGATAATTAATTAAATTATTTTTGAAAGAAGTTTGAAGCATAGTAAGTATATTCTTATTTTTAACTCTGTTTTTTTTTTACAAACATAAATTAAGTGTGCCGTGGAGGTTTAACCACAGGTTCAAGTGTGCTGTGAGGAAAAAAGAAAGTATCTACTGGTGTAGATGGATGCTTGAAGCTTTCCAGAAAATTCCAGTTGAAGGCACTGCCACATACTCCTCTAGAATTTTCCACCAGTGAGTAGGTAAAAATTTAGTACAAGAGCTTTTCTCTTGGATATTTAACATTTATTAGGAACTATTAATTGGCAGGTCAGAAACTTCAATCTAAATGATGCTCTTATAAGACTTCCAGGAGTAGTGATTGGTAAATTCTGAGAAAATTCAGAAGCCTTTTTCTCGGAACCCTGGGGGATGATTGTCCATAAAGTATCCTTCCAGCAGTCAGAGAAAAATTGTCTTTTATGAGTAAAAGGAGGGTACATTTCTCACAAGGTTACCCCTGAATGCAGGCTTGTAACTTGTGCCAAAGGTTGTTCCTCCCACCTCGCAGAGAAAGAGGTGACATGCCACAGAACACTAGTCCCACTTACTCCTAATGGTTTGACTACAGTTACCGCTGATACTTTTGAGGGTCATCCAAGTTTCCTCACCATTGTTAACACTTTTTCAGGCCACAGTGTTGTAGGCAGTCAATTGTCTGGCTCCAATATTGTGACCCTTATAATAAATTACATCATATTTTATTTGAAGTGCATGCTATACGTCGTACCCACTGAAGTAGTTGCAATGGATACTATCCAACACATTGTGAAAACCCATGTTTTCATTATCTGCAATACTTCTTGATTGTAATAATTAAAACAATTTTGGTTGGAAGAGGTGTTCTCAAAGGGAAAAAGCCATGATATGAACAGTGATGGAGGTCAAGTGCAAAACCCACAGGCTCTCTTAACCTAGCTATGCGATATCAGTGAGGCAGTCAAGGGGAGGGGGAAGATTACTATGTTCATTATAGCAGTTAAAGGCAGGAAGTGTTAAGGAAAATATCAAATATGTTAGGCTGACTTCCCTCCCACTCTGAGCAGTAAGTCCTAAGCTAAGCATGTGACTGACCACTGTACATACAGAACTACCTAAGCATCTTAAATTCTCCTACCCACAGTATAAGAGCTGATCATCACTCAGGTACAGCCATCCCCAAGGTAAGGGCTGTACTAGCATCTCATGCTCATTGGGGGTCTTGGTATCCCAAATATCCTGAGGATTGGATTGTTAGATCCTATAGGAAAGACAGCTGGCAAAATGGGGCATGCATAAGTCTTCTGAGTCATTATTTACTGATAAATCTGTTCACTATTAATTGTATGTAGGTTGTGACTCTTACAGTGGTGAAGATGAGTATTAAATTAGGGTGAAAGGAATGAGTGATTTTAAAGATTTTCAATTCATGTGGTCACATATGAAGTTGAAGTCTAAGAATAAAACAGAGAAATTCACATTGTTTATTTTTACTACATGTCGAACACACAACAAGTATTTAATAAAAGTAGTTGAATGAAGTAAAGACAATTATCCCAAGGTAAACAGTAGGTCAAAATGATTTAAAGTTTTAATTAAGAGATTATGTGGCTTGTTTAGGAAACAAAGGGAAGTTGTGAGGGAAGTAAATCCTTATTTCAGGGTAAGCCGGAAAGAGCATTGATTTAGGCTGAGTAAGAAAGGAAACTGGCTTTCTTTGTACGTTAAGTGAGTAAGCCTAACTTTACATCTAAAATGCTAACTCTTGTTGATGTCAAAAGAGCCCAGAATCATCTCTCTGCAGTAAGAGCCTTAACAGAGCTGTCCCTCAACACACATTTATGATGGATAGGATTGAACTGGGAACTTTCATTCAACAAGAATAGTCAATTCCTATCTGCAGTAGAAAAAAAAAAACCAAAAAACCTACCCCCCACAGATTTCCATGTCCTTATGGCCAGGATCTGTGACTGTGTGATGTTAACATGGCGAAAGGAAACAGAAGACATAGATGCACTTAAAACTGCTAGTCAGCTGACGTGAACAAAGCAAGATTGTTCTGGATTACCTACGGTCACAAGAATCCTTCAAAGTGGAATTGAGAAGCAGATGAAGTGTTGAGATAGGACGTGAGATGGATTCAACCTGTTGTTACAGGCTTTGAAAATGAAGAGACTTAGAATCTAAGTGCTGCCGACTAGAAAATATCCTCCCTTAGAGCTGGTAGGAGAGAATTCAGCTCTACCAAGACTGATTTGAACCTAGGGAGACTCATGTCAGATATCCAGACTACAGAACTGTTAAGATAATAAACTGGTATTTATGTAAACCACCAAATGGGTCATTCGTGATGAAAGCGCTAGGCAGTGACGACAGCACCTTTTGTGAGTGAATGACAATGACAACTAAAGAAATTCCTGCCCTTCCCTGAGCTTGCATAATAAATTCCACAGCTATTACTTATAAAAGGGCGTTCATGATTTTGCACCCATGTGATTGCCGCGGACCGCCGGTCGATGGGCCTCAGTCCGAGGGTGCTCAGGGCGAACGGCACAGGTTGGTTGAAAGGTCGACGCAGGATAAAATGACAGACTGCCACACACCACGAGTGATGAAGAAAGCAGCTGTACTTTACTGATTTTTAAGTTTGGTATTTATACATTTTTGACAAAACCTTACAAACTACAAAAGGTATTTTTATAACTTGTTGAGCCTTACAAGTTATTATCTAACTTTGCAGACGTGAGTATTTAACCGTCTTCCTTACATAATGTTTTGTCCGCAAGGGGGAACAAAGGCTGCTGTTTATCAGCAGTTACTCTTTTACTTCTCTTTATCTAAACTGAATGTTTTACTTTAGAATGTAGAGCTTCTTTCTTCTAATGTTTTATGCTTATATATATTAGTAATATAAATTATTTATTATTACCATGATTAGAAGTTTCAGTGTAAATTATATAAGTGATTAGAGTGTTAAGAATCATGTGAAATATAAAAGTATTGAAGTATGTGGAAAACTAAAGTATGTGAAAAATTTTTAAGTTGTAGGAGGCTGTGGGTGGTGTAGGTAGATATCTGGCCGGAACATCTTGTTTGCTGTTCCTGCATTGTCTCAATGCACTGTCTCAATTCACTGACATTTATGGTGGGAACGTGCTCCTGCATCGTTCCCCTGGAGACATTGAGTCTCCACCGGCTATGTTTGATTATGGATCAGTAAGTCATTATGTTTATTCTTAGTTTCTCAAGACAAGCAGGTATTCAACTCAACAAACAGGTTTCAGAGCAAAGGTTTCTTAGGCTTTTATGCCGTACCTCGTGAGTCATTACGTTCAAACAAAGGCATGCTAGGCAACTTATGCGCTGCTGTCGCATACCAGGGGTGCTGGGGGTATCGCTCCGGGGAGCACAGACCACCTACCCATGCGTTTTACAACGCGGACAGCGCCACCTCGCTGCGGCTTGATGCCGAGGGTGCGGCAGTTCCCCCTTTTTTGTTTGTAAAGCGTAATTCAAAGAGGTCTTGGCGAACAGCCTTTATGGAGGAAAACACACAACGCAAGAGACATGGTAACAGTAAAACAACACAGAATATCAGACATCCAATAATAGCTATAAACACAATGTACTGAATCCAGGTTAAGGATTAAGGGCTTTAAAATTATCAGTCAGTGATTGAGCTAATGCATCCAGAGATGTGGTAGATAGATGAGCCTCACTTATGGCTGTAATATCCTTTTGAAGAGTGTTTAAGTCATGTGTTATATAAAAGTATTGAAGTATGTGGAAAACTAAAGTATGTGAAAAATTTTTAAGTTGTAGGAGGCTGTGGGTGGTGTAGGTAGATATCTGGCCGGAACATCTTGTTTGCTGTTCCTGCATTGTCTCAATGCACTGTCTCAATTCACTGACATTTATGGTGGGAACGTGCTCCTGCATCGTTCCCCTGGAGACATTGAGTCTCCACCGGCTATGTTTGATTATGGATCAGTAAGTCATTATGTTTATTCTTAGTTTCTCAAGACAAGCAGGTATTCAACTCAACAAACAGGTTTCAGAGCAAAGGTTTCTTAGGCTTTTATGCCGTACCTCGTGAGTCATTACGTTCAAACAAAGGCATGCTAGGCAACTTATGCGCTGCTGTCGCATACCAGGGGTGCTGGGGGTATCGCTCCGGGGAGCACAGACCACCTACCCATGCGTTTTACAACGCGGACAGCGCCACCTCGCTGCGGCTTGATGCCGAGGGTGCGGCATGTGATTATTCTGATTTTTAAACAACCACTGCTCGGAAAGCATGGAAATTATTTCTAGATCCTCGGTAACAATATTTCTAGAATGTCAATTGTCAAATCGCACCAGAGTCTGGAGATAAATTCCAATCTCAGCTTCTTGCTATCTCCTAGTCTTATTTCTCTTCAGCTATTTTTACGACCAGAAACATCTGTGTGGAGAAGGGCCAGATGTGAAATAGCATGGGAAACAGTTTGCTGAGAGGTGCTCACAAATAAAGACTACATCAATTATTTTTACTTAGGAAAAGTGAAGGTAGGCTTTAAAAACTGCGCAGACTGCATTATAAAAATACTCTTCAAAGTTTATCTATTTTGAGATTGTTTCTATCTTTGCTCATTAGATGAAAGGCATTGCTCTATCACATATAAAAAGAACATTCAAATGAAAATCAGATCATTTTCCTTCTATTTGATATCAGTTCTGTATATTTTTAGACTGCCTATTAACCTCTGATTTGGTTTTTAAAAGGTTGCAAAACATTAATAAATTAATATATTTGACTACATGACTTCACACTGAGATATTTAAATATGAGAGAAAACTCTTTTAAATATTGGAAAGAATATTGATTCAATCGTAAGAGAGTAGGTTTCATTTGTAGGAGAAAAGGTATAAATTTTAGAATTCGTTCGAATCCTCACCATCCATTGCTTAGTGAGGTTTGGACAAGTTATTTACTGCCTTTGTTCACATCTCTCCTCATTTTTAATAAGGATAACCATCCCAATTTTAGGGACAATTTTAGATATCGCAATTACACTATAAATTTATCAGTGAAATGTCTTGGCTTTGATAAATGAGTAGTGTTACTCTGTACCCACGAACTTTGGCAAAACTTAACTCTTAATCTTCTGCAAAAAACAACTCTCATTTCTTCTGTGAGAATTCAATTAGACAACATATGGATTTATGTAACAGAACTTAGGTATTCAATGATCATTTAATAATAATTACAATTAGAATTCATAAGTTCATCTAGTTCTGAGTAGGCCTGAGAACAGCAGAAAAGAACGCGGGTCCATGTCTCTATTCTCTCAACAACACAAATGCATCTTGCAAAGTGCATTTTTTATGCATCTTAAAAAAGTCTCAGCGCAGAGTGGACTTTTGGTTGGAGGAGCTATGCACCAACACACAGGATGGTCAAAGTTTAGGCAATAGCTTTGCAGAACTCTAGCAGTCAGGGAAGAAAAAGGCTCTGATGGGGATATTTAAGGTAGTTACAGCTAAGCCCAAAACTGAATAAAAAGACCAGTGTAAGAAAGAGGCTAAAGGAACAAAGAAAATCTTAAGTGGCCTTGCTCATCTAGCTTTAGAGAAAAAGGTGATGATTAGAAAGTAACTGCTGTTAATGTTCTCATGTCCACACTCCCTCTCTCTGTAAACCAAGGCTACTTACCCTTTATTGTATTATGGACCTCTTTGGGAATTTATTAAAATGTGTTGACCTTTCCTTAGCAAATTTAAATGAACATTTGCACAAAATTACCGAGGGTTTAATGGTGACCTGGAGCCCGTCCATGGGCTCCAGTTTAAGACCTCCTACTATGAATATGCATTCATGATTGGAAAATTACTTGAACATGAAATCAAGGTTCAATAAATGTTCAGTGACATTCAGTTAAAAAGGTCTAATGTGTCTCCCATAGAAGTAACAGTTCTGTTGCCGAGTAAAAAGAATTGTCCTCAAACTTGAAATTCTCCCACTGAGATCACTGCTGATTTGACCTTTGAGGTTTTTTTTTCTTTCAGTATTTTTATGGCTTACTGAGTTCCCGTCCATAGATTGGTTAGAAATCTAAAACATTTCTTGCCAAGTCAGAGAAATATATCTTTATGGAGAAATAGCTGAACACCACTGATTCGATTTCAAATGTATTGATATTATAATTTAACTCTGAGAGAAGAATGTGTTTCCCATTGCTGGGAGGTTGGAGAGTTTGTTTTCAATGCATGATACAGATGCCTGCCGTGACCCTATTTGTCCCCTTTTCCCATGCACAATTCCTCACATGCTTAAGCCTGTGTACTTAGATAAGGTAAAAAAGTCCTATCTGTCGACTTCTGTCACTCACATGTTTATGTGACCTGCTGCACTGGTTCTTTCCAATCTAGCCTCACTATTTCCACTCTAATCAAAGCCACTGACAGATACTATAGTAGTCTCCTAACTCTTCTCCCCCCAGCCATCATCAATTTACGACTCAATTTCAATATTCACTGCTCAAAATCCTTATATTAATATGAACATTTTTTTAAATCTCTATTTTTTTTTTTTTTCGGTTTTGGCCAGGGCCGGGCTTGAACCCACCACCCACAGCATATGGGGCCCACGCCCTACTCCTTGAGCCACAGGGGCTCCCGCCCCCTCTAATGTTTTTTAATAATTTCTTTGTTATGTGCAAACCCCTTTCTTGCTCTACAAGGCTAATGTGAAGTGTTCTTTGCCCTGTCACCCACACCACTACAAACAGTACAGTCTTACCCCAGCTAAAGCCGGGCTGTCAGTTTGCTGCCTGCTAAAACCTCCAAGGTGGCTCCTACACCAGGACTTTTACACTTGGTGTTTATCTACATAATGTGCCTTTCCCAGACTTTTGTTAAGCCTGGCTATTTCTCAGCATTCGTATCTCAGCTCAAGCATCTTGCTTTTGAGAAGCACAAATCAACGACATTCTGTGTAATACCTCCCCTGCCCACCATCACCAACTACCCGTATCTTTCTACCGTTTTCTGTCATCTTATGTTACTATATATGACTTTGTTCCCACTTTTCCATATATATTTATTTTCTTATCTAACTATTTAGTTTTACATATAATAATAAGAGCCCTCAGAGGGCTGGAGTTAGTCTTATGGATTCTTTCTTCTCAATATCTACGAGAACTAGTCAACATAAGACATTTAACAAAAAATAGTTGAATGAATGAATGGATGGCTCAATCACCAAACAAGGAGAATCAGTTCATTCTTCAAGTTCATTAACTAATTTTAGAATACTATTCAATCATTAAAAAGATGGAAATTTTGCATCTTTCGTCACAACTTGGATGGACTTGGATAACATCCTCCTAAGCCAAGTATGACAGGGTTGGAAAGGCAACATCATGGGTACTCAGTTCTAAATTGAAACTGGTAGCTTAACAACTACAGGCTCATATGGAAGGAAAACTTGGTTCATTCAAGTAGGTTGGAAAGGGACAGGGGTTTGTTGGGTTCCTACCCAATGGGCTCAATGCACACATACAGGGAACACTTCCTAGGTGAAAGACAGAGCTGCAACTGAGTTTTAGTCTTACAAATGCAAACTATGTGACCTAGTCATTTGTATCCTGATAGTAATCTGAAATTTAGAAATAGTAATAATAATAATAATAATTTTAAACTAAACCTCACTGGGCATGAGCTCCATGTACAGCACCGTGACCAGCACCATGAGCAAGCCATGTACTAAAAAGAGCAGGTGCCATAAATGGATTCAGTTCACAGTTGAGAAGCACAAGGGTACTATCTGACAGAATGCTGCTAGTATCCAAGCAGATGTTGATAACTGGCTTTGTGAATACAGAAAGAAAAGGTAAGTTTTATAACAAGATGAATTGAGGCACATGGTTCATTCCTCCATTAGCCAACAGTCGCCCCTCTGCTATTTCAGGTTCTAGGAAGCTTAGTGTGGCAGAAAATCCAAAGATAATCAGGATGGAAAAAAAGTCCTAGGTCCAAGTCTAGCTCTCAAGTCATCTGCAAACACTGAAGAAAGGATGGAAGGGTCCAGGGATTTGGAGCTGAAACACTAGAGGAAAGGGGTCCTTAGGTATTTGACTGGATAAATTGAGCAAATTACTTCATTTATGCAGATATTAATTTTATGTTAATTCTACTGGAGTTTCAGCAGTTAAATACTGTTTATTCAGTTTAAAATGTTCATTATGAATTGTGTAAGCTGGGTTTCCTCCTCATAGGGAATTAGTGGGGCAGACAGACTCTCAGGGGCTGACAAGACCCCATAGCCAACATGAGGAAGGAAGAGATGGTAAAGGTTGATGATGAAATCTTTTACAATGACCTTGAGGATGACTGCAAATCAAAGGAGTCAAAAAAGTCTGAGTCCTAGTCTTCCCCACGAGTGGGCATTCTTCCAGAGTGCCCAGATGCAGAAAGTAACAACACAACCATTTTCTTGAACAAGGCCTTCAAGAAGCATCACAGACATCTCACTTTCCCTTACATACAATGCAATATGATAGAACAAAAACAGGAGTTGATAATGAAAACTGATAATAAAAACTGACCTCTAATTTACAACCTAAGCTGTTTCTAATGATTAACATGGACATACTACTGTTGGATGTCGTGTCAGTCAGGATTACCAAGGCACAACTCTGTCCATGATTATTAAACTTCAAATATGAATTGCTAATTTGAGAAGTCATCAAAGGATGTAACAATGGAGATGATATACCTACATTTATTTAGGAAAACCGTTTATTACCACCTGAGCAGCTTGAGTCACACTTGGCATATCCCCATCTTTTGAATTAGAACTGGATCTGACTCACTCCCTTGTTCCTTCCTTTTTTTCTCTGTCTCTTTTTTGAAATTTATATTGTAACACACACTCACACATACACACACACACATGTGTTGTAGAGCAATGTATACATAATATGTGTAAAGAATTTAAAGAATAAAGGTAAAATAACAACATTAAGAAACTACGTTCTAGCCTAAGAAAGACACTTCTTGGATCATAATTCTACCTCTCCCACAAAGACAATCACCATTCAGAATATTTTAATGATAATTCTCAATGTTCTTCATAGCTTAGTTCTACCCATTTCTGGCCATTATGTAAATGGAATAATACCATAATCCTTTTGTATGTGTATTTTATTTTTTTCCTGAGAATTTTAATTTTTAGGTAATCTGTCAAAAAGCCTTTTAAAATATTTTATTTTTTATTGTGAAATATAATATGCATGAAATAATGTATATGTACATTACAATATAATTAATGTTAATGAAATAAGCACCTATATACAATTAGTTTAAAATTGGAAAATCTAGTCTTCTTTCCCCATTGATTCATAGATGCCTCCATGTAATTCAGAAAAGAACATGCTCTTTCTTAGTATTTTCTTGTTTTCTTTAGTGTGTGATCACAAATTTATATACTCCTATATAACATTTTTAGCTTGCTTTATTATGACCATCATTTGAATAAAGTCAACATAAAGTATTCAAAATTACTTGACTTTTCTCCTTAATATGTTGCATTATATCCTCATGTTATTGCACAAACTGCAGTTGGCTCCTTTGCATGGCTTTTCTCCAGTGTGACGACACCATGATTTATTTACCTGTTTTTGGTCATCTGACTTTAGCTGCTGGTCCTATGGAAGATGGCATTGCTTTGAACTTTTCAACACATGTCTCCACATGTACATGCACATGAGTTTCTTTTGATTGTATTTTTAAATACTTATCTCAGGGTTATGGATGAGAATTAATCCACTGTTCTGTGTAGTTCCAGATTATCAGTCCAACATTATTGACATTATCAGTGTTTTCATCATTTTGTGCTACCAGTGCTTGGTATAGGCTGGTGTCTTTTTTTTTTTTCCCAATCTGGTGAGGATAAATTGATGTCTCATTTTGGGTTTTAATCATGTTCCAATTATTGAATGTGAACCTGAATTTTTTTTTAAGTTTACTGGAAATTTCTCTTTTTTTGTCTATTATCCCTGTTCATGCATTTTGCTTCTTTTTTTTTTTTTTTTTTGTCGGGGATTCATTGAGGGCACAAAGAACCAGATTACACTGATTGCATTTGTTAAGCAAAGTCCCTTCTATAATCGTGACCCATTCCTAAGATGTGAACCACAGCCTGTGACTCCCTAACCCCCCATTTTTCAATTATAAAGTATTGATTTAGAGAGCTTCATTTTGTATTCTAATTATTTTGTCATATTTGCATATTACAAATGTATTCTAATTTTTAACTTTAATTTGCACTCTCCTTATGGTGATTTTAATAATTAGATATTTTTTTACTTTCATGGATTCAGGTTTATACTTGCCTTTAACATTTGTTCTTTTAAAGTTTTACTAAAGAAGTTCTTTGTTATAAATATATAGCATATGTATTGTATTCTGTGATAGTAATTCTTTTTTAAGTTTTCACATTTAAGTTCTTACATGTGTAGAAACTTACTGCTATGAATATAATGAAGGAGAATCAATTTTAACGTTTTCATATATACGATCAATTGCTCTAATCTTTTGTCATTTTATTCCTACTGATAATAATACACTATCTATCAAAATTCAACCATGGATTTATTTATATGTCTTCCATTTTTGACTATCTTTAACTGCCTATCACTGCATAAAATTAAAACTACAGTGTTTTAATTACTATATTTTATTATAAGTTTTGATATCTGATAGGAAAAATTATTATTTTCCTTTATAAAAGTATATTAGGGCATCTTAACCTTTCTCTATTCTGAGAAGTATATTCTTTGACTTATTTATTTGTAGTTACATCCACACCCCCCAAAATGCTCTCTAAATTTATTGAAGTTGTAAGTAATCCTTATGTGATTTTTTATTAATAGTTAGTAGTTTTATGGCATTGGTTGCTGCTGTTCATGACTTTGGTGTATGTAGTCATTTATTTAGATAATCTTTAATGGTTATAAAAAAATTCATATAATTTCTCTCTAAGAATCTTGCATATCATTATTACTTTCATTCAAATGGCTCTTACTTTCTATTGATATTGAAATAGTGTACTGAAAACAACACATTTTATAATCAGTTTTGATAATTAGAAAGGTAATTTGGTATTATGCACACAAATGACAAGCATTAAATCTTTTCATTAATTTCCTAACTATCTATAAATGCCATTGGGTGCTATATGTAAAAAATGGGGGGGAGTAATGATAGATCATCTTTCCTTTTCTATGCTCCTAATTTTTCTTTTCTTTCTTTTTTTTTGTTCAGACTATAAACTATACCACCTGTTTTCAACACTATGATGTATGACTATTTTGAAATCTCAGTTTCTTTGTGGTACAGCAGATGTTCTATGTAACCATGTTGTTATTAAAAAAAAAAAAAAAGAATAGATAAACATGAGGAATAAGTAAGAGTTCATAGTATATAACAAGTGCTTAGAATGTTTTTTGGCTCTTCATTCTCAGATGCACAGAAAATGTAGATATTAAGGTTCCAAGTTTAACAGTTGTCTCTGATGACTCTAGGTTAATAAGACTTTTTAGTTTTAAGACATGTACCTGATGGGGCTGGTTGTAGAGAACACACACATGCACAGGTGCGTGTGCATACACAGAGGCTCATCCACACAGTAACTGAGAAAAACAAGAATTTCCTAGAACTGCCCTTTCTTTTTCTTTGTCCAATTAGAAATATAATAAATAAAATATAAAGAAAAATGATCTTGAATTATTTTAGCTTAGAAGTATTTATAATTGTCCTAAATCTCTGCCAAATGTTTATGTCTAGGGGATTTAACTTAAAATTTTTCTTCTATAAATTAAAGAGTGTCAAGGACTGTCACAGTAAAACCAAAAAATAGGGAAACCAAACTTCATTTACATTGGAACACTCACTGTAAAGAGGGCCTTTGAGAAAAATTATTGTGTGTTTCTTTCTGGGTGAATAATACATAAAATTAGAATAAATCGTATGTACATGAGATTATGAATCGAATTCTGGCAGGTAAATTCCCAGGATTTTCCTTGAAGTTAGCTCTAATTAAACTGTTTCTGGAGTCCTCTGTGAATGTTCCATTTTTCTGTGGTTTTCACTTTTATCAATTTGATCCTTGAAGAAAAGAATTTTCAGAAACCATCCAAGTGAAGTGCTTTTACACTCGTAGCAGTGCTATTGAGCAAATCTTTGCATCATGCATGCAGGGGTCACAACACTGCCTTGTGCCCCATATATGTACACAACTCTATTCATCAGTTAAAAATTAATTAAAACTAAGTAAAATCAGAAACTAAAAAGAGGAACGTATTTGGAAACTGAAAGTATGTGAGTATTCCAAATCATAGAAGTTAAAACCAAGATTTCTCTCTTTTTAGCAAAAATATGGCACTGAAGCAATTTGGTATTTAAAATGTTAGGAAAGTTGTGGAATTTTGCAGGTAAAATTTCCTACTTTGCAAATTATTTTTTCTGCTTTCTATGTATGTTTGCTGTAATGCTACCCTTTAGAATTTGAAGAATTTCCAAAGTTTGACAAAGCCCATCCAGAGGTGGGCTGATAACAAAGACTAGATAGAGAAAAGGACATATTATATAAGGAGTTGGGAAGCCTGAGCTGTGTTGCTATTTTGAGGATGACTAGTTGTATGTTCTGATAAAAGTGAATTGCTTCTCTTGGTCTGCTTCCCTCTGTCTGTGAAATGAGGGGGATATTAGTCTAGATCATGCTTTTATTTAAGATGTTATACCAGTGTAATTGTCACAATTAAACATTGAATCAATCAGATGAGGCTCAGCCCCACAGAGTTCAGTACACAAGCTCCAGTAGAATGGATCAACCCTGTGCAGCAGTGTGATAACAAAATCAAGGGAAAACAGTTTTTTTCATCACTCACTTCTGTTTACCTCTTTGACATTTTTGGGATCTGTTTTTATGACTTTCCTATGTCCCCAGTTCCAGAAGACCATCTTGAAGTGGCCTCTTGTCTGTGAATTGTGTTGAGTGTAGTAGTTACAAGTGGGCTCTTTTGCTATGGGACCCACAATTTGTACATCTGTAAAATGGTATTAATTATTACAATAATAATATCTATTTAGTGATTTTCTAAAAATTAGATAAAATAGTGTACATAAGCTGTGTGTTCAATAAACATTAGCCCCTATTATAATAACAATTATCATTTCCTAGAGTGTTTGTCATAATTTAAAGTTCTTGGCTTCATCTCCTCCTGCAAGCTGGGGGTGTAGTTTTAGTAGAAGACAGAGCAGTGTGGAACCTCTCATATGCAGAATTGTGAATCACCACCAATGAGTCCTTCTCCATAGCATCATGACTAGCAGTCATATTTGAAAAGCTACATGGTCTGTTGTCTCTTGCTGAATTTGAATTTTGTTCCATACACCAACTATGAACCACAGCATGGAAAGAACAGGTTGTAGGGTGGTGCCTGTGGCTCAGAGAAGTAGGGCCCTTGCCCCATATGCCAGAGGTGGCCTCGGCAAAACTGCAAAAAGAAAGAAAAGAAAGAACAGGTTGTATGTGTAATACGCTTTGCAGAAGCACTTTCCTGTATTCCATATTAAAAGTACATCACAGACACACACATTACTCCCACTCTTATAGTAGTGATTTGTTCCATTTCCCTGTGGGATGATTTACTATGTTGAAATAGGTATCCTAAAGCCAGCAGGGTCAGATAAGAGAATTCAAGCAGACTTGTTGGAGAAAAAAATGGCCCCCTTGGAGGAATGACATTATTCCATCCTTAAATGTCTCTCCTGCAATGGGAAAAAAGTATAGTGGGGATGGTTATCAGGTCACTTTCTACTAACAGTTTTTTACTGTTAACTAAAGTTACCAAGTGAAAAGACAGCTTTACTGAATCAGGTATAAAAATATGCTGGGGAATTCATTTTCTTTCTCATCTTTGGTCTTCTGAGATCCTTTATAGAATAAAAAATAACTGTTCTATAAAAAGTAGGAAAACCATGGCTTGGGCAGTGAATCACAGGAGTTGCAGTAGGTAACATCTGTTGTGTAGAGAAGATGTGCTGATATCAAACAGGACATTACATTGAGCTATAAAAGAGTTTGGATAAAACTGACATCTCAGAGGTGTCACATCTAAAAAATTCATGAAAATTGTTTCAACTTCCATGTATACAGATTTCTTTAATTTCTTTCACATCTTTTAATCCATGAAAATTGTTTCAACTTCCATGTATACAGATTTCTTTAATTTCTTTCACATCTTTTAATCCATGAAAATTGTTTAAACTTCCATGTATGTAGATTTCTTTAATTTCTCTAAAATTTTTTGTTAAAAGCATACGAGTATGGAATTAATAACAAGAATAGAAAATTTAAAATCTGTTAGATTTATTCCTAGGTATTTGTTGTTTAAAAATATTTAATATGTTATAATATTTAAATTATCATTTCCATTTTCTTATTGCTAGTACATATAAACACAAATGCTTTTGCTATATTGACCTTGTATCCAGCAAAAAGAGTATATCCACATATTAATTTTGATTTTTTATTTATTGATTCTTTCATATTCTCCATGTATACAATTTGAAAAAAGGTTAGTTTTTGCTTTCTGATTATTCCTTATTTATACCTCAGGAAAAATGTTTGTAGTATTTCAGAAACTAAATGTACATTTGCTTTTATTTGTATAACTATTGGAATACTTTAGAAGTTTCCTTTTATTGTTAATTTGAAAAAAAAGATTTCTTTTAGTAAAATTTAACTTTATTAATTCATCTTAAAAAAAGGTTTTATAATAAAATCTCAAGCAGTAAATGTATATTAAGATATAAAATGAATTTTTATGATAACACAGAAAAAATCACTGAGACAGAAAGTTATAATCATTGAAAATATTTATTTCTATTTTTCTAGCATTCTGTAATATGGCCCGATCTGTGAATCCTGATAAAACTCTATCTTGGTTATGCTATAAAATCATGTCACAAAATTGCTAACCAACTCAGCAATTACTTTGAGAAATCCTTTTTGTTTGCATGTGCTTGATTACTGAATAAATACATTAAAGAGAATTTGGGGGTTTGAAAATTAAGGCTTTCTCATTTTACCTGTACTGTTTCAAATCTATGTGTATGTTTCTCATTTGAACCGGAAAGCTTGGAGACTGAAAGAATTAAAGTGCACAAATAAAGTTCTTTTCACATGCATTCCAGTTATCAGATTTGGACACTAAAAGTAGACATTCCACTAACTAAACGTCCATTGTCCCTGGCTGCCTGCTTGGGTTCTTGGGAGTTTTGCATTTGGGTTCTGTCTCTGAGGTCACTCTCAAGTGTCAATGTATTTTATCAAACCAGCCAGCAAAAAGGCATAACTCTAGACTGTGAGCAACAGAAATGCTAAAAAATGGGTACAATTCAAAAGCTGATGGTGCAGGTAGCAATAACAATTTGTTCACATTCCACAGTATTGGGGAAATTTACTTTTTCTCTCCTTAAATATTTTCACGTTTGTCCATATTAGTAGATATTTTCTCAAGCAATTGAGTCTATACTTGAGTCTATATTTGCATGGCTAAAAATAGTGATTCAAGGACAGGATACGATAAAAGTGACCGTTAATTCAGCAACCCATTTGCTCAACAGCCTGGCCATACAAAAAATGGGCTGATGGCTTTTGCTCTCATATTTTTAGATAGATAAGCAAAGGCACTCTGGTTATCAGAAAGTGTAGGGTTTAACACCATTTCCGAATTTTAAAATTTACACATCTTTAATTTTTTAATCTGATTTTTTTTTTCATTTTTTATTTAAATGGATTTAGGGAGTATAAGCAGGTTTTTGTTACATAGATAAATTTCATAATGAGGAAATCTAGGCTTTCAATTTACCTGTCGCCTGAATTGTACACACGGTAGTTATTTCAGGTGAAACTAGGTAGTTATCCTTCCACATCCCTTCACCCTCCCCTTCTGAGTCTCCAGTGTGTGTTAATCCTACTCTGTCTGACCATGGACACTAATTGCTTAGCTCCCACTTAGAACTGAGAACATGAAGTATTTTGTTTGTGTGAAGTAACTAGGTTACTTCGCTTAGAGTAATGGACTTTGATTCCATCCAAGTTGCTGCAAAAGACATTATTTCATTACTTTTAATAGCTGAGTAGCATCCCATGGTATGTGTATACCACAGGGTACTGGAAAACTTGGAGAGTCACATGAAAAGAAATGAAACTAGATCCCAACCTCTCACCAGGCACAAAAATGAACACAAGATGGATTAAAGACTTAAATGTGAGACCTGAATAACCTGGAAGAAAACAAAACATTGGACATTAGCCCGGGCAAAGGATTTATAACTACTACTTAAAAAAACAAATACAACAAAAATAAAAAAGAGACTTAATTAAACCAAAAAGCCTCTGCACAGCAAAAAACAATCAATAAAGAGACAGCCTACAGGATGGGAGAAAATATTTGCAAACTAAGCATCCAACAAATGGCCAATATCCAGAAGCTACAAGGAACTCAAACAAATCAGCAAGAAAAAATAAAATAACTCCATTTAAAAAGTGAGGAGAAGACATGAACAGACATTTTTCAAAAGAAGATGTACAAATGGCCAACAACCATGTAAAAAAAATGCTTAGCATAACTTACTGTCCAAGAAAAGCAAATTAAAAACACAATGAGACAATAAATACCTTATCTCTGTCAAAATGGCCATCACTGAAAGGTCAAGAAACAACAGATGTTGGCACAGATGCAATGAAAATGGAATGCTTATGCTTATAGGCTGTTCTTGGGAATGCAAATTAGCACAATCATTATGGAAAACAGTGTGGAGATTTCTCAAAGAAGTAAAAACAGATCTACCATTCAGTCCAGCAATCCCTCCACTAGGGATCTACCTAAAGGAAAATAAGTGATTTTATAAAAAAAAATCTGGACATGTGTGTTTATTGCAGCACAACTTACCATTGCAAAAATATGGAACCAACCTATATGCCCACCAACTGATGAGTGGTTAAAAAAATGTGGTATATATCATATTATAGATTATCAACTTCTCTTTCTGCACCTGTTGAGATCATGAACTGATTTTTCTCCTTTTTTTCTATTACAGAATCACATTGTTGAATGAAATTAATTTATCATGTTAAATATTAACTACAAAAATGCAAAAGACAGTTCATGAAAGAAAGTAGTTTGTAAATTCTTTTTTCTTGCAATTTCTGTTTCATATTATGGTATCAACCCACATGAATCAGAAACTATTGCTTTTAGTTTTCTCTCAGCAAAATTTGTTCCGGAGTTGTATTACTGTTCATTAAATATTTGCAAGAACATGTATACAACACAGTATTGCAAAATATTAATTATTTGCAAATTTCCATGTAGACTCAATCCAACCCTAAATTCTAGCAAGGTCTGCTTTGGTAGAAATTGACAAACTGATTCTGAAATCTACTTGAAAATGCAGTCATTGATAGCCATGTTTGTTTAAAAATAAATGCAAAGATCAACTGCTTACCTTTCCAATCTTTAAAAACTTCCAAATGTTTAAACTTTTAAAATAAGACTTAATGGAGTTTGATGTTGGTGCAAGGCGGACCCACTGAAAAATAGAACACAAGATTCTGAATACAGACCTACTTATAAACACTACACTGAAATATGAGAAGGAAAATTTGGCAGAGCTTCTGAGAGGGGTCTAACCTTCCATCCATAGATACTAAGTTCTATGGGAACAAGTTTTGACTGTTGGATAATAGAAGGCATTAAGCAGGAATCAAAAATGTAAAAGCAATGGGCGGCGCCTGTGGCTCAGTTGGTAAGGCGCCGGCCCCATATGCCGAGTGGCGGGTTTGAACCCGGCCCCGGCCAAACTGCAACCAAAAAATAGCCGGGCGTTGTGGCGGGCGCCTGTAGTCCCAGCTGCTCGGGAGGCTGAGGCAGGAGAATCGCTTGAGCCCAGGAGTTGGAGGTTGCTGTGAGCTGTGTGAAGCCACGGCCCTTTACCGAGGGCCATAAAGTGAGACCCTGTCTCTACCAAAAAAAAAAAATAAATAAAAAAAATAAATAAAAACAAAAACACAGGGGATCAGCAACCTATGTCTGTATACAGGCTTAGTCACGTTATAATAGCATGTGATAAATCACTTCACATTTTTTTTTTGTTTTAGACAAATATAAGGGTACAAATGTTTAGGTTATGTTGTTTTCATTCTAAGGTCAAGTTAGAGTTGTAGTTGAGCCCTTGCCCCAGGGGGCGTGCTGAACACTCTCACATAGTGCCCCTTAGGTAAGAACCTGCCAATCACCCTCTCTATTCCCCTCCTTGTTCTCCCCACCCCCTCACTAGAATATCCTTGTGAGTGTGTAGTTGTTTATGTATTGGTTTCATATTGGTATTGAGTACATTGGATGCTCCTTTGTCCATTCATGTGATGATTTACTAGAATGCTTTTCATGTCCATCCAGGTAAACACAAAAGATGTATGTCTCCATCTTTTTTAAGGTTGAATAGTATTTCATGGTAAACATCTACCACAGTTTGTTAATAAACTCATGGGTTGATGGGCTACTGAGTTGCTTCCATATCTTGGCGATTGTGAATTGAGCTACAATAAACATTCTAGAGCTAATAAGTAGAATCTACAGAGAACTCAAATTACTCAACAAAAGCTAACAATCCCATTTAAAAGTGGACAAAAGACTTGAACAGAAATGTCTCCAAAGATGACAGACAACTGGCCAACAAAAACATGAAAAAATGCTCATCATCCCTAATCATCAGAGAAATACAAATCAAAACCACCCTGAGATACACCTAACCCCAATGAGAACAGCCCGCTTCACAAAAGCACGTCACTTTCTTAGGCCTCAGTTTCTTCACCATCACGTAGAAATAATAATGGAAACTATTGCTATGGTCTGAATGTGCCCCTGAAAATCCATATGTTGGAACTTAATCACCACTGTAATAGTATTAAGTGGTGGGGCTTTGGGGAGGTGATTAGGGCCTTATAAAAGAAGTTGAAGGAGGGTGGTGCCTGTGGCTCAAAGGAGTAGGGCGCTGCCCCATATACCAGAGGTTGTGGGTTCAAACCCAGCCCTGGCCAAAACCTGCAAAAAAGGAAAAAAATAAAGAGGTTGAAGGAAGTACCCTGGCTGCTTATGCTCTTTTTACCCTGCAGTCTTACAAGAAACAGTGTTCAAAGTGTAGTAATATAAGCAAGATTGAGTTTCACCAGACACATAACCTAATGGAAGCAGATAAGGAAAATCTTTAAACTACAGAACTTGTTAATACTCTGCATTAACAACATTAGAAGGGAAAGCTATCCTGGTCTCACTTCTCTTCTTAAGAATATAACAAAATCCATCTGATTTACATATAAAAAATATAAAAAATGGTTGAATGAATTTGCAATAGAAATGCATGCTAACCCCTAAAAGCTTTGCAAACAAATAAAAACCTTTAACCTATTATTTCAAAAGCAATTAAAAATTTCGAAAATGATAAAAGTTAACACATCACACCATACACAAGACTTATAAATTCTAAATTGAGATTAGACAAAATAAAGATCTTAAAAGAGAGCTGATAGAACTAAAGAAACAAGAAAAAATGTCATTTTAGAAGTAAAAATTACATTAAGAGAAATAGAACAGCAAATCAATACCAAAAATAATGTCCCACATAAAAGAGAATATGAAAACGACATTTTAAAATAAAATTAAAAAAATAGAAAAGTACCAAGCAATATGAGAGAAGTGACAGATTTAAGAGATAGGAAAGATAATCTGTTGTACATAAAATAGGGGTCCCAAGGAGTGTTCAAAACCAACAAAAGGGGGCTCATATTTTATGCTATAAGCTAATAAACATTTTTTGAAATATAGGATATTTAATCCTAACAAAGACATGCACAAATACTTTCATGTAATATTATTAGACTTTTGAAATTAATCAAAATTGATAATTAAAAAATAGGGAACCATTGCAGCTCCTCAAAAAATATCTACATAGAAGGGAACAAAAATGGAATTGTTGTCAGCATTTCCAAAAGCAACACCTTGCAACCTATATAAAAGTAAAAGGTGAATTCTCCTAATATAAAAACCTTATAAAGCAAAAAAAAAACTACTCAACCACCTGATAGAAAAATGTTTAAGAAATAAGACTAGCCAGATTACATTAAAAAAGAAAAAGAGAAAACAAATGATCCTGAAACAAACACAAAAATTCCTCGAGAACAATGACAGTTAAAGTGACACTGAAATACAATTTAACTTTTTTTTTTTTTTTTTGGTGCTTTTTGGGGAAAAATTCAAGTTTGTCAATACATTGTCTTGGCAAAGCTTTGGGAAACAGATTTTTCTCATATATTGCCAGTAGCAATACCAAAGGATCTGAGCCCTATAGAGGGAAATGTGGCCATATCTAGAAAAAAATTCAACAGAAAAATTCGACATGCAGCAATGTCACTGCCAGAAAGCTATCACTGAGATGCCCTGTCACAGACATAAAAAGGACGTTTGTACAAAGCTATTTATTGCAACACATTTGTAATAGGGAAGGACTTGCAGTAAGCTAAAGGGCTTTGGAGCTACAGTATCGCACATCACAAAGGAGGAAATGGGAACAGATATTACTGGCACCAGGAACATTTACCAAACCATCTTCTGCACGCAGTCCTGAGAGACTCAGCCAGGTTAACATATTCACTGTAACAGGAGGAAAATGTTAAGAATGTTCTATGGTCACACAATGAAGCAAGATACATGCAGAGCTTCTAACTTAGAGCATTTTTCCTGCCTTAGGTGTTTTTATAAGAATTAAATAGGTTTGCATATTAAGAGTTACTTGGTATGCTGCAATGCATCAAGTAATTTAATTTCTCTTAGGGGAAGAGATTCACTTTTCTATGTTGTTTTTGTGATGGTCGATTAAATATAACCACTAAAGGAGACATAGGAAAAGTTCAGGAAAACAAAGTTTATTCTACTTAAAGCCTTGGAAGCAGGAGTAAGGCATTCAGAGGGCGGGGCCACTTGGCGAAGCACCAGTGGTAAAGGAGCAGGAGGGACAGGAAAGCCTCAGGATTGGGACTTTACAGGAATTTCTGCTGGCAATGCAAAGCAGGACAAGTTAAACAGTATGGGGTTAGTTAGTTGCCTTGACAAGCTCTAAGCTGTAGAGGTTGTCTCTAGTTGCCTGGCCCCAGATGACTGAGATTGGCCAGATAGAGGCAGCCAGGCTCTGAGTTAGTTAGTTTGCATATCAAAAGTGTGCTCCAGCTTACGCTTTGGTTATCTTTAAGAATTGGCTAGTCCTTAGTCCCAGTAGGGGCTGTCTGTCCCCAGAGCAGGAAAGGTTTTTTTAAAATGTTGGAGCATCATAACTTGCAGAAGATAAAAATATGCGCACAAAATACTCATTACAGTTTCTCCATGTCATATACGGGTAGCTTGGTATATTTTGGGAACAAAGTACAGTAAGTAATGATCAAATCCTAACTGTACCTTTGGGCTTACCTCTTCCATGATATTAATGACCAATTCTATCAGTAGAGGTCTTAATCCACCGGAATAATTAGATTGAAATAGTCCTCTGCGGTGCTCATGGAATAAGCAGCCACAAAGCCAGCAAATAATCTTCCCACAGGTGAGAATTTCACAGCCTTTCCCCAATTCTTACGACAGATGGCTGTCCCCCTTGGTGTCCCATGGAACTTGTTAGTGCTGAGGCTCTGGTCCCTCACACAACAGAAAAGAAATAAAGGATTTGTTTAAACCGCGTTTTTAAAGAAAGTTTTTCCCAAAGCAGACATAAGAAAATAAAAGACAAAAAAAAAAAAAAAAACCCTGACCAATGAGGCATAGCATATTCACTGTAATTTGCACAATTAGTGTGCACAGCAGGAAGCCCTGGGGTCAGTGACAGACAGCAGAGCCCCAGCTTTCCTAAAAGACTCTACAGTCTACCTAGGTGCCAGTGACTGCTAAAGTTTTCAGACCTTTGCTGACAAGGGACCCATGGGCTAGGAGTCATTGACACTGTTACCTACATTTGAAAACTTTGGTTGGCAAGTAAATACTAAATATTATCCCCTTACTAAAGCCTTCTCCAATTGCGTTAGCTATGGGAAGACTCTCCTCTTCGTAATTCCTCAATGTTCCTCATAACTGTCACCTAATTATTTTACTTTTTAAAAAATAATATTTAATTGCATGTAATTACTGACAAATTTGTCTGTTATGACATGTAGATTTCCGGAAGGTGGTGAGATTTGTTTTCTCTCCATTTAGATTCTGTACCACACGGATGAGAAACAGCATATAGGTCATTAAGTCTCTTTGGGTGATCCCAGGAATGGTAGAATGCAAAGTGGGGAAATGAAAGTAAAGCCCTGTCATAGACAAGATCAGATCACAAATGTAATTTGCAAACTCAGAATCTCACTCTACAAAAAGGAAATGTTTACACGTAGTTCATCCAATCAAATGTATTTGTTTTTAAACTAAGAACTCAGAAGGCTTATACTAACTTTCACTTACATTGAAGGGAGAAAAACATAGTTAAAAACTGATTTCACATCTTCTTAATCCTTCCCACTTTAGCACAAATGCCCGGCTGATTTGAACTGTCATCTATTGTGCTAGGTCTTGGCTGGAAGAAGTGTTAGGACACACAGAGGTTTGCTCAGCAGACCATCACACCACTGTGGAGTCAGGGACAAACCTACCTGAAGAACCACTTTTAGCTAATTGGTGGGGTTAGCAAAGGCCCCTGTGAGTTTAAAAAATCACTTTTTTTTAAAAGAAGAATTATGTTTGACTTTGCAGGTTGTTTCTTCATTTAACAATACTAATTACATTTCCAAATTTACATACCTGTTTTTTAAAAAAATAATATTTAAGTTCACTAACACTTTAGGTTATAGCTTCATTTTTTTCTAATCTCCACAGAAAAAGAAAGTGATATTCATATTGTTACTAGTTCATGAATATTTGTTTATAAATTGATAGCAGGCACTCAATGTGTTCCTATGTATTGTTTAAGAATTAAGGTTGATGATGAAGATGAGGCATTATTCCTAAATAGTCTAAATATATACAAAATTGATGTTCTCAATGATGTAGCAGGTATGAAATTTTAATAATTATGGACATTTGTAAGACAAAATTTTATTTCTTCTTTCAAATTTTAATAATTAAGGACATTTGTAAGACAAAATTTTATTTCTCTTTTCTATTTTATAGATGTATTTTTGTTTTATAACTAATATTATGGGCAGAGAATAAGTTAAGAATTGTTGAGAATCTAATTAATGGAGTATAACTCCCCCCAGTACATATTTTGTTTGCTTAGACTCTTTTTCTTTTGGAGACCCCATACCCTCTTGTTTGGAAGGGGCAGATTCTGCCTTTAACTCCCATCAGCTACTCTACAAGGAGAGGCAACTGCCCAAACTTGGCTAATGAGAGGACCTCAAACCATGATTGCAGTGATGGACTAAACTCCACTTAGAATAGCTCTGGAATTTATCTCTTACAACTGTTGGAAAAGATTCTGTCACCAAAGAGGCATGTGCACCTGAAGCTCATGAGATGGGGTAACATCAGCGTCCTTCTTATCCAATAAAATGAAGAGTAGGGAGGCTGAGCCAGTGATATCATTGGAGTCTCTCATTTCAGTTATGCCTAAAGCCAGATGGTCTGAGTTTCCTAGTCACATGACCAAAGACATTTCTCTTTATTGGTTAAGCTGCTGTGAAATTGGTTGCTATCAATTGCAAATGGAGGTATTCAGAAAATATATCTTTAGGATTTCATTGTTTATAATACATTTTTTTCAAGAAGGAACATCTACAATCTTGAGACAATAAAATCAGTTGTTTTTAGAATTATGTTATAGTTTATTTGTCATTATCTTAGTTCTTAATAGAACATGAGATGTTGGCATATCTTTATTTAATAGTGTCTTAGAACAAATGAAATATTGTTGAAGAGAATATGTATTCTGACAGCATGTGATCTAAACTAGAAAAAAAAATACATTCTCTGCAGCGTAGCTTCCCCCCATATTGTAGTCACTAGTTAGGTATGATTTTAATCACAAATGTGGCTATTTTAAGTTGCGATGTTCTTTACCTGTAAAATACATACCAGATTTCAAAGGCTTAGAATGAGCAAAAAGCATAAAATAGCTTAGTAGTAATTTTGAATTAATCGCATATTAAAACATAATATATCGAAAATAGTTGGTTAGTTAAGTATATCATTAAGCAATACAACTGTCTCTTTGTATTTTTTATAAATACGCTTGCTAGAAAATTGAAAATTATATATTTATACATATATGGCTTATATTTGAGCATTATTATATTTCACTGGAAAGCTCTATTCAACAGTATGTAAAGTTTTTTACAAATATGAATATGATAATGATTTTACTCAAATTCTCAATGTCATCATTCATTCCTTTTTTGAATTTTAAACAATATGCCATGAAACATATATGGATATATATTTCATGCTAACACAATGAAATATATACTGTTTAACATATTAAACCACATATAATATATAAATTCTTTTTGCTGTATATTTTAATTTAGCATTCTTTAGTGTGAATAACATATCATGTCAATTATTTTTATGTTTGTTATTAATATTGAATGAATTTCAATTTTATATATTGGCAAATACATCTTTAGCAGTGTTTTATTTTGCTTTGTTTTAAGTAGCATTTATTTCTTCACCCTCATAGTAATAAAAAAAAAAATCCATGCTTATTTCAGAAAGTTTAAAAATAGAATAAAACTCAAAGAATAAAAATTAAAAAGGGGGTGGAGACAAGATGGCTGACTGAAGCCAGCTTTCCACAGAGGCTCCCGTCCAGAAGGAGAGTTAAAGGACAGAAATTTAGCAAGTAAACTAGTGGATTAGGGCTGAACCAAGAGAAAAGGTTGAAGAATGCACATCAACCCCGCTGAGGCGAGCTGCAACCCCAAAGATACAAAGAAAAGGTACAAAATCCATCACCAAGCGGACGGAAGTCCCCTCCCCCATGAGAACGGCTCGAGGTGCTCCACAAACAAACGAGCAGAGTTCAAAGGTCTTCCCACTACACTCCACGGGAGACACCCTCTAAAAACTGGACCTACCTCCCCTACTAAGGTGCCATGGCATTCCCCTGCCAGGCATAAAACTGTATAAAACTATATATATTCTCTACCTGCAACTCTGAGCTCCCAGGAATACCCTCCACTCTCACTCTGAGGTCTGGAGTCCTGTCCCCCAGGAGTCCAGATTCTTGGGTGATTTCTCGAAGGGTGTGGGCAGGGCCTAAATTGTAGCTTGTCAGTGTTGACTCTGGGGCATGGGAGTGAGGAGAGGATGGTTGGCTGAGAAGGAATAACACTGGAGTGGCGGTGCCCTGAGGCACAGAGCAGCAGCCGTCTTTTGGCAGCAACAGGTCTCACTCCTGGATATTCTGAAGCCACACCCCTGTGTCCCTGGGCAGCCAGAGAAGGTTGGGCATCTACTCAGGTGGCAACCACCATGGAACAGATCTGGGACAGAAACGCAGGCCCCGTGAGTAAAGGGTTTCCCTGAGGCGGTACTGGCCTGGAGGGAGCACAGGGACTAGAAAACGCATACACAGAGCTGAGAAATTCCCAGGGCGGGGCAGACCCAGAGGACAGTTTTATTAAGCCTAGATGCACCCAGCCCACAGGGGATCATCAGCCTATAGACAAAGGAAGGCAGAAGGCTAGAGCTGAACGTGCTATGAATACAAACCTGCAGGAGTAAAGATAGGGCCTGAGGCACAGGTTCTGGGGACTCAAAACAGCTTCTCTTCTACAGAGGAATTTATCAGGGACAGAAACAAATTCCCACAAAGTTATTCTGTTCTGTCAGTAACAACAATCAGGGGTGGGGCCGGAACTGAGTGAACACCCCCACCCTTCATCAAGCATCCGAGGTTGTCAGGCCTCATTACCCCCTTCTGGATAGAGGCAGAGAGCAGTGGCCTGGCTGAGCAGATAAAAATTTCCTTGTGATTCAGGCAGGTGCAAACACCTGGAGTATCTGTTCACTACAAGCAACTGGGTCAAAGCCCTATGGGACTATCAGTTACTGGATGTCAGAGAGGTACAAGGTGGGGAAGGAGGCATCAACTTTCCCAGACTGATCTATTTGCTGGGTGGGTCCTCTTGACTCCACACAGCACTGGAGCAAGCCATATCTGAGTAGTCACTAGACCCCTGCGATCCAGTTGCCAGAGACCTTTTAAACTCTCCCACCTGAGAAAGGTGCTGACTGACACAATTGATTTGGGCTTTTGAACTGAGCCAGTCACCTGAGGACTACCTTCAGGTGGTGCCTATGGTGTGTGGTTGTAGGAAGGTTTGATTTTCCTTTTCCAATAGTTGCCTGAGTGGGCAGGGTGACTTAATTGCTGGTATTTCTCCACAGCTGAGACTTCAACCCAGAGTAACTGTTTCATTAGGGTCAAACAGAGACCAGCTGAAAATAAGACAGAATAAACTGGCCCCACCACACCAAACAGGTCCCCAGTTTCTCAGGCCATAGCACTGTACAGGTCCTCAACAAAGATCCAGGGGAAAAATAAAATGCTGTAAAACAATCATGGGGCAGAATCAGAGGAAAAACTCTGGTAACATGAATACCAGAATAGATTAAACCCCCCCCCAAGGAAAAATATGGCAGATGTAACTGAAGATCCCATTAATAAGCAGCTGGCTGAGATGTCAGAAATAAAATTCAGAATTTGGATTGCAAACAAGATTAATAAAATGGAAGAAAATTTGGAATTAGAAATTCGAGCAGCAATTCAAAAGTTGGAATTAGAAATTCGAGGAGAAATTCAAAAGATGGCTCAAAATTTAATGAATTTAAAGACCAAACAACCAAAGATTTTGACACACTGAAGCAAGAATTTGCAGCCCTCAAAGATCGGAAAAATACAGTACAATCCCACAGTAACAGAGTGGAGCAAGCAGAAGAAGGGATTTCTGACATTGAAGACAACGCCTTTGAACGCTCCCAAACTCTCACAGAGGAAAAGAAATGGAGAGCCAATACGGATCATTCTCTCAGAGAGCTCTGGGGTAATTCGAAGCAGGCTAATATCTGCCTCACTGGCATCCCTGAAACTGAAAAAGTGGCTTTGCAAGGCACAGAGGCCCTTCTCCATGAAATTATGAAAGAGAATTTTCCAGACATGCCAAGAGATACTGAAATTCAGATAGCAGACAGTATCAGAACCCCAGCATGACTCAATCCAAATAAGACATCACCCAGGCATATCATATTTAACTTCACTAAAGTTAATATGAAGGAGAAAATTCTGAAAGCAGCCAGATGTAAGAAATCCATTACCTACAAAGGGAAGGATATTAGAATGACTGCAGATCTCTCTGCTGAAACTTTTCAAGCCAGAAGAGGGTAGTCATCGACTTTTAATCTCCTGAAGCAAAATAACTTTCAACCCCAGATCCTGTAGCCAGCTAGACTGAGTTTCATTTGTGATGGAGAAATTAAATACTTTAATGACATTCATATGTTGAAGAAATTTGGCATAACCAAACCAGCTATTCAGGATGTTCTCAGACCTATCCTCCATAATGACCAGCCGAATCCTCTACCACAAAAGTAAACTCACTCAGAAACTTTTGATCACACTACAACTTCCACAGTGGCAAAAGGATTAAAAATGTCCACGAGACTTTCAAAAAACTCGATACCCAAAACTTTACCAGACTTATCAATATTCTCCATTAATGTGAATGGCTGAAACTGTCATCTAAAGAGGCACAGGTTAGCTGACTGGATACAAAAACTCAGGCCAGATATTTGCTGCATACAAGAGTCACATCTTACCTTAAGAGACAAATATAGACTCAGGGTGAAAGGATGGTCATCCATATTTCAGGCAAATGGTAATCAGAAAAAAGCAGGTGTTGCAATTTTATTTGCAGATACAATAGGCTTTAAACCAACAAAAGTAAGGAAGGACAAGAATGGTCACTTCATATTTGTTAAGGGTAATACTCAATATGATGAGATTTCAATTATTAATATCTATGCACCCAACAAGAATGCACCTCAATTTATAAGAGAAACTCTAACAGACATGAGTAACTTGATTTCCTCCAGCTCCATAATTGTCAGAGATTTCAACACTCCTTTGGCAGTGTTGGATCGATCCTCCAGCAAGAAGCTGAGCAAAGAAATCTTAGATTTAAACCTAACCATCCAATATTTAGGTTTAGCAGATATCTACAGAATGTTTCATCCCAACAAAACTGAATACACATACTTCTCATCAGCCCATGGAACTTACTCCAAAATTGACCACATTTTAGGTCACAAGTCTAACCTCAGTAAACTTAAAGTAATAGAAATTATTCCTTGCATCTTCTCGGACCATCATGGAATAAAACTTGAACTGAGTAACAACAGGAATCTGCATGCTCATACAAAAACATGGAAGTTAAATAACCTTATGCTGAAAGATAGCTGGGTCAGAGATGAGATTAAGAAGGAAATTGCCAAATTTTGGAGACAAAACAACAACAAATTATCACAACCTCTGGGATACCACAAAGGCAGTCCTAAGAGAGAAACTTAAAGCACTGCAAGCGTTCCTCAAGTGAATAGAAAGAGAGGAAGTTAACAACTTAATGGGACATCTCAAGCAACTGGAAAAGGAAGAACATTCCAACCCCAAACCCAGTAGAAGAAAAGAAATAACCAAAATTAGAGCAGAATTAAATGAAATTGAAAACAAAAGAATTATTCAACAGATCAATAAATCAAAAAGTTGGTTTTTTTGAAAAGGTCAATAAAATAGATAAACCTTTTGCTAAGCTAACCAGGAAAAAAACAGTAAAGTCTCTAATCTCATCAATCAGAAATGACAAAGATGAAATAACAATGGACTCCTCAGAAATTCAAAAAACCCTTAATGAATATTACAAGAAACTTTATTCTCAGTAATTTGAAAATCTGAAGGAAATTGACCAATACTTGGAAGCACGTCACCTTGCAAGACTTAGCCCGAATCAAGTGGAAATCTTGAACAGGCCCATATCAAGCTCTGAAATAGCATCAACCATGAAAAACCTCTCTAAAAAGAAAAGCCCGGGAACAGATGGCATCACGTCAGAAATCTACCAAACCTTTAAAGAGAAACTACCCTGGTTCTCTGAAAATAAGATAGTGTCTTATTTTAAGGTGTGCTCCCAAAGATGCGCTAGGTCTTGTTTTCAGGGGACGTCTTATCTTTCCTGTAAGTAGGTCTTATTTTCAGGAAAACAGGGTAGTACCTATATTACACAACCTGTTCCAAAAGGTAGAAAAAGAAGGAAGACTACCCAACACGTTCTATGAAGCAAACATGACCCTGATCCACAAACTAGGAAAAGACCCAACAAGAAAAGAAAATTATAGACCAATATCACTAATGAATATAGATGCAGAAATATTCAACAGGATCCTAACAAACAGAATTCAGCAACACATCAAACAAATTATACACCATGACCAAGTCGATTTTATCTAAGGGTCTCAAGGCTGGTTCAATATACGTAAATATAAGTATAATTCAGCACATAAATAAATTAAAAAACAAAGACCATATGATTCTCTCAATTGATGCACAAAAAAGCTTTTGATAATATATAGCATTTCTTCATGATCAGAACACTTAAGAAAATTGATATAGAAGGGACATTTATTAAACTGATAGAGGCCAGCTACAGCAAACCCACAGCCAATATCGTACTGAATGGAGTTAAATTGAAAACATTTCCATTCAGATCTGGAACCAGATAAGGTTGCACATTGTCTCCACTGCTCTTTAACATTGTAATGGAAGTTTTAGCCACCGCAATTAGGGAACAAAAGGCGATCAAGGATATCCACAGAGGGTCAGAAGAGATCAAACTTTCGCTCTTCGCAGATGATATGATAGTATATCTGGAAAACACTAGGGATTATACTACAAAACTCTTAGAAGTGATCAAGGAATACAGCAGTGTCTCAGGTTACAAAATCAACATTTATAAATTGGTAGCCTTTATATATACCAACAATAGTCAAGTTGAAAAAAACAGTTAAGGACTCTATCCCATTCACAGTAGTGCCAAAGAAGATGAAATATTTGGGAGTTTATTTAACAAAGAACGTGAAAGATCTCTATAAAGAGAACTATGAAACTCTAAGAAAAGAAATAGCTGAAAATGTTAACAAATGGAAAAACATACCATGCTCATGGCTGGGAAGTATCAACATTGTTAAAATGTCCATACCACCCAAAGCAGTATACAATTTTAATGCAATCCCTATTAAAGCTCCACTGTCATACTTTAAAGATCTTGAAAAAATAATACTTTGTTGTATATGGAATCAGAAAACCCTCAAATAGGCAAAACATTACTCAGAAATAAAAACAAAGGAGGAGGAATCACACTACCAGACCTCAGACTATACTATAAATCGATAGTGATCAAAATGGCATGCTACTGGCACAAAAACAGAGAAGTAGATGTCTGGAACAGAATAGAGAACCAAGAGATGAATCCAGCTACTTACCTTTATTTGATCTTTGACAAGACAATTAAAAACATTCAGTGGGGAAAAGATTCCCAATTTAACATATGATGCTGGGTGAACTGGGTGGTAACCTATAGAAGACTGAAACTGGACCCACAACTATCACCATTACCTAAGATATACCCTCACTGGATTAAAGATTTAAACTTAAGACATAGACTATAAAAATACTAGAAGAGAGTGCAGGGAAAACCCTTGAAGAAATCTGTCTGGGCGAGTATTTTATGAGGAGGACCCCCCAGGGCAATTGAAGCAGCTATAAAAATACACTATTGGGACCTGATCAAACTAAAAAGCTTCTGCATGGCCAAGACAGAGTCAGTAAAGCAAGCAAAGCAGCCCTCAGAATGGGAGAAGATATTTGCATGTTATGTCTCTGACAAAGGTTTAATAACCAAATAACCAGAATCCACAGAGAACTCAAATGCATAAGCACGAAAATAACAAGCGATCACATCTCAGGCTGGGCAAGGGACTTGAAGAGAAACTTCTCTGAAGAAGACAGGCACACGGCCTACAGACATATGAAAAAATGCTCATCATCTTTGATCATCAGAGAAATGCAAATCAAAACTACTTTGAGATATCATCTAACTCCAGTAAGATTAGCTAATATCACAAAATCCCAAGACCAGAGATGTTGGCGTGGATGTGGAGAAAAGGGAACACTTCTACACTGCTGGTGGGAATGAAAATTAATACAATCCTTTTGGAAAGATGTTTGGAGAACACTTAGAGATCTAAAAATGGATCTGCCATTAAATCCTAAAATCCCTCTACTAGGCATATACCCAGAAGACCAAAAATCACATCATAACAAAGATATTTGTACCAGAATGTTTATTGCATCCCAATTCATAATTGCTAAGTCATGGAAAAAGCCCAAGTGCCCATTGATCCATGAATGGATTAATAAATTGTGGTATATGTACGCCATGGAATATTATGCAGCCTTAAAGAAAGATGGAGACTTTACCTCTTTCATATTTACATGGATGGAGCTGGAACATAGTCTTCTTAGTAAAGTATCTCAAGAATGGAAGAAAAAGTATCCAATCTACTCAGCCCTACTATGAAACTAATATATGGCTTTCACATGAAAGCTATAACCCAGTTATAACCTAAGAATAGGGGGAAAGGCAGGGGAGTGAGGGGGGAGGTGGGCAAAGGGAGGGTGATTGGTGGGATTACATCTGCAGTGCATCTTACAAGGGTATATGTGAAACTTAGTTAATGTAGAATGTAAATGTCTTAACACAATAACTAAGAAAATGCCAGGAAGGCTATGTTAACCAGTATGATGAAAATGTGTCAAACAGTCTATAACCAGTATATGGTGCCCCATGATTGCATTAATGTACATAGCCATGATTTAATAAAAAAAATAAAAAAAGAATAAAATTAAAATTTCTCATAATTTTATCTCCACAATAACCATAATTATCATTAATTACTACCATTATATTTATTTATGTTCTTAAAATATACGACTTTCATTATTTTTTCTATTATTCTGGTTAACTTTTCCTTTCTCACTCTGAATTTACATTGATATTATTTACTTTTTAATGTTAATTAACATTATTATATTAATATTAATATATCTCTATCACTCTAAATTTCCACATGTGAATTTTTTTCCTGGATTGTGTAGTGGTCTATCATGTGTACATGGCTGAATTTATGTAATTAAACACTTATTATTAAATATTTAATTTGAAATCTCTTTATAACATTATACTTTGAACTTCATAATTTGAAATAACATTATAAAATGTTATTTTAGCAATTGCTTATACTGGGAGCATATCAGATTTTATCATTTGTGAATATTTTTAGGAAGAATCTTATCAGGATATAAAATACAAAAATTTTTAAATATTATTTATATATCTGCATATGTATATATGTATACATATGTATATATGTATGTGTATATATATATATATCCAAAAGAGATATTAGGCCCCAATGATGTCATTTTAATTCCCTGTAATACAAGACATAGTACTTATGACATGTTACTGCATTTTTTTTATTCATAGTGTAATCTTGGATTTCTATTTAAATTAATGATCATACCATGCATTGCCTGCCTTATTCTATGTTGTGTTGCTATAACAGATTAACTCTGGCTGGGTAATTTATGAAAAAAAATTATTTATATCATGATAATGCACTCTGAGAATTTCAAGGGCATGGACCTAGGTTCTGGAGAGGACTTTCATCATACCATGGCAGAGAGGGTCAGGGGGAAAGTAAACATATGTGAAGAGGCAAAACCTGAGGGGCACCCTGCTTTTTAACAAAATACTTTCTTGTGAACTAATTCATTCCTGCAGGAACTAACCTAGTGTCTCCAGAGGGCACAGGACCTCTCTCTCGTAACCTAAACACTTTCTATTAGGTCCAACCTTCCAATACATCACACTGAGGCCAAACTTGAGTTTTGGTGGGACAAACAAACTATACCAAAACCACATCATTACACTCCTGGCTCCCTCAACACTTGTGTCTTTCTCACATACAAATTATGACCATTCTATTCCAACAGACCCAAATCTTAACTTGTTTCAGAATCAGCTCAAAAGGCCAGAGTCTCAGTTGAGACTCAAGGCATGTTCCTTTCAGCTATAAGCCTGTAAAATCAAAACAATTTATGTACTAACAAGATACAGTGGTGGAACAGACATTTGACAGTTACTCCCATTTCAAAGAATAGAAATAGGCTAAAGGATAAGAATAATAAGCCCCAAGCAAATATGAAATGGCACCAAGTCACCCATGACGGTGGAGCCCTCATGACCCAAACGTCCTTCATTAGGTACCACCTCCCAATAATGCCACATTGAAGATCAAATTTCAACATGAGTTTCTGGTGGAGATAAACAAACCATATCCAAACTGTAGCATCCTTCTCTAATATTTTGAGTCAAGAATTATTTTTTAAACTTGCATTTATTTATTCAAGTAAAAGTAGTCTAATGGTATATCAAAGTGATTAAATGATTTTTATCTTCACTCATAGATGCTTATTTAATATTATAACTTACCACGGATTATTTATTTCTTACAGATAGGATTTTCATTTTATAAAAACATTTAAATATAAAGAAGCATAGGTAATAAATAACATAAAAATATTTGGGCATCCAACTCACAAATTCAACAAGTGCTAATATTTTCTATGTTTTCTTCATATTTGAAAAAATAACAGTAACAATAAAGCTACCAAAAGTCCACATTCTCATTCTCCTGCCCCCTTACCAAGTGATCATCCCTCTTCTGAAGTTGTATTTTCTTCCTGTTAATATTTATAAAGTATATGAAGCCTGACAAGCATATAGTAATAATTTCTAAGAGATGAATTTTTTATAAAACAAAATTAATTTGCATAAATTGTCCAACTTAATGCTCAACATTGATTTCAATCTCTAATTGTACTAGTGTACTCATTTGTAGCTAAATATGGTTTATGTCTGTTGTTATTTCCCTCACTGTGGAGAATTGTTTAGCTTACTTAAGTCCCATTTATTTATCTTTGTTTTTCTTATATTTGCTTTTCATAGCTTACTCAGAAATTCTTTGCCTCGGTCAATGTAATAGGCAATCTATAGAAAGGGAGAAAATATTCATAAACTATACATGCAACAAATCACTAATATCTAGAATCTACAAGGATCTCTAACAAATCAGCAAGAGAAAACAAATGACCCCATTAAAAGTGAGTAAAGGACACATCAACTATCATCAGGGAAATGTGAACCATAAGCACCATAAGGTATCAGAATGAGTATTATGAAAAAGTCAAAAAATTAATAGATTTTTAAATTTTCAGATTAATATCAGGGTACAAAGGTTCAGGTTACATAGTTTTCATTTCTAAGGTAAAGTTCAAGTTGTAGTTGAGCCCTTCCCCCAAAGGGTGTGCTTGAACACCCTCATGTTGTACACATTAGGTGAGATCCCGCCATCACCCTTCTCCCACCCTCCTTTCCCTTCCCCTTTGCTAGACAATGCTTGTGTTTTTCTTTCATGTGGTCAGGTAGTTTTTTTATATATTGGTTTTGTATTAGTATTGAGAACATTCAATACTTTCTTTTTTATTCTTGTGATACTTTACCAAGAAGAATGTGTTTCAACTCTAACCCAAAATAATAGATGTTGGTGCACATATAGTGAAAAGGGACATGAATTAGTGCAATCTCTATGGAAAACAGTATAGAGATGCCTCAGAGAACTAAAGCAGACCTACCATTCAATATAGCAATTCCACTATCGTATATCTACCAAAGGAAAAGAAGTTATTATATTAAGAAGACACATGCACTCCTGTGTTCATCATGGCACAATCTGCAATTTCAGATATAGAATCAACTCAAGTGCCCATCAGCTGATGAGTGGATAAAGAAAATGTGGTGTATATGTGTTCCATGAAATACTACTTAGCCAAAAAAAGGTAACTTGGATGGATCTAGGAGCCATCACCCCAAGTGAAGTATCTTGGAAACTGAAAAACAAACACTATGTGTATTTACTCATAAGTGGGAATTAAGCAATGAGTATAGTATATATGGTGGTCATACATAGTGGCATATTAGACTTCGGAGACTCAGAAGTGAGGAGGGTAAAAGGAGGTTGAGAGACCACAAATTACCAATGGGGTATAATATATAGTACCCTAAAAATCCCTGACTTCACCCCTATGCAATGCATCCATATATCAAAAAATCACTTGTACTCCCCTACTCTATTCAAATTTTAAAAATTAAGATTGAATATGCATGTTATGTTTAAGTTGCTTTCAGTTTTGGTTAGGATAAAGTATAATGTAATCATGAATACCCCTGGACAAGATTGCTTGTAGATATATTCTGTTTCCTTCCACTGCATTTTCCGATCCCATGAACAGCCAATAGCCTCAGGACTGCTACTGCACTTTTCTTCATTCTTTGCTCCCTAAGTAAAAGCCCACAATACTCAAGCATTAAATATTATTTTATTTATATGCTGAAATTACTCAAACTTGTGTTCAAACTTGACCTTATGTATCCAGTTGTCTACTTGACATATTCACTTGGATGCACCAAATTTAATTATGGAAAAATAACTTTAATTGCCCCATCCTTCCACACTTGTTCTTCCATAGGCCTCTCTGACTCAGGAAACACCAGTATCACACCCCTAGCTACAAAAGCTAGAAACCTAGCAGTAGAACCACCTCCTAAGTGGTTCAAATACCCATTTCCTTTCTTTTTGCTGTTCTTTTTAAAATTTCAAAATATTAAGGAGTATGCATGTTTTTGATGCATGTCTTGAGTCAGGACTCTAAATGTGCTCATCACCCAAATAGCGTTCACTGTATCCTTTAGGTAGGTTTTCTCTCCTCCCCTGACCACCTCACCCCCTACTTGATTTCCAACGACTTCTACTATTCCTTGTGTACTTGTATGTGCCCATTGGTTTGTTCTAATTTATTAGAGAGTATATGTGGTGTTTGTTTTTCCATGCCTGAGATATTTTGCTTTGAATAATGGTCTCCACTTTCTGCCAAACTTCTGCAAAATGGAGAATAGTGAGGAAAATATTGCATTTTACTTATGCGAGAGATGGTGAGCTCTAGCACTCTAGATATAGAGATGGGAAGAGTTGTCAATGTATTTTGGAGGTATTGTCTGTGACTTTCTGGATGATTCAAAATGGTATTTAAAAAAATAAATTAATTTGGCTAGAATTGGCATTATTAAACCAGAGACACATTGCATTAAAAATAAAACAGTAAACATGGGTTTAAACACCAAAATCGATAAATAATCTTTTAGGATACTAAGGAAAGACCTGTTTGGGGAGAAAAATACCATGTTTAGTATGAAATGGACCCTAACTCACTGGTTCTTCAAACCATGCTCATAAACATATTTCTCTTCAATTTGATTAAGGCTAAAAGAAACAGACACATTTATGTCCATCTTTCAGCAGCTATCTGGGGATATTTATGGAGAAATACCAGGGAGAAGTCTCAGTATCTTTCCAATTATCTCAAGCACTGAATATATATTGACGCATGTAAGCAGTTAATTACTGCCAGAGCCAGACAAGCAGGCTGCATCTTTATCTTCCTCCATCTATTAATAGTTCATCCTTAATAATGTAAAGCAGCTTATTGAAGTTCTCTATTTAGAGCCTTAACTTCAGTTTTAATTTCTTCTGGAGAATTATGTCCATAAATTCATGAGATAGAGCAATGCTCTGTGATCTCCTGACCTCTTGACTCCAAAACACAAAAAGATGAATATTCGACTCTTCCCCAGGAGAGTAGTGACCTGCTGAAAACCATGGGGAGAATGGTCACAGAGACAAGTTGAAGGTTTTAACAAATCATATCCACAAAGCATAGAACAGTGAAGTATGGAATATAAAACATTCAATTCTGAGGAACTGAGTTTTCATTGCAGATGTTGTGAAGAGATAAAGTTCCTCCCTGATGGTACATTTCTGTCATTGTGGCAGAAATATGAAAATGATATTAAAGCATCTCTAGAACTTTATGTTATTTCTATGGAGGGAGGGGAAATCTCACATTTCATTCTTTGAAATAAATTGGTTCCTTTAATTTTCTTTTCCGCCAGTAGTGACAGACTATTACAAATTTGATCACATATACACTGGGCTGACTTTAAATTATAGCATTGCAAGGAAAATAAAAATGCTTTCTTTTTTTTCCCCCAAAGCAATTTTAGAAAACAAATCACTGGCAGGAGTTCACTAATTTTATAGAGAAATGCTAACATTTTTCAATTAAATTATAACAATCTGTGTGTTTTTAAATCTTTAATAAACACTTAAAGCTGTATCTCATAATGGCATTATAAAACAACATTGACAAACAGAACAAGGATCTGAATGAAACTGAATTTTCTCTAAAAGGAATCATCCAGTGAATGAATAAAATTAGTGGTAAAATTGGGAAAATAGTGTGACCCAAATAAGTAATATTTTTTAGTCCACTTAAGGTTACTGATGTTCCTGGCTTTTGATACGCTTTCTTAAGTATAGAACAATTGTAATATGAAAAATTTAAAGATAGAAAGAAAATGATTTCATATTGTAAGCTATAAATTTGCAAGATTTCTATTTTCCACATATTTCTTCTTCTTTTTTCTTCTTCCTTTATCTTCTTTTTCTCCTTCTCCTTTGAAATGGAGGATTTTGTTCTTAGGAAAACAGAAGGCCGTAAGCAGGGAGATATCCTCGAAAATCACCGAAGGGAAACAACCAGGTTAATGCCAAGAATGACTGGTATCAGACATAAATCCATGCATGTCCCTCCACACAGGGAGGTTGTAGGTGTTTTGCTTGAAGTCAAATGCCAGAAGTTTGAGTTTTATCAATTATGCCATCTGTCTTCCACAGCGTAAGCCACTTGGCTCTTTTCTGCTTCCTACCCTCAGTGCAATCTCCACACATTCTCCCTTCCTCCCAAACAACCTCACTTCCTCCTAATCATCAGATTTTTAAACTCAAAACCCAACAAAGATCCCTATTGACTAGGGATCTCACATGAGCTCAAGTTCAATCTATCTTAAGCATTATATTCCCCAGATATTTTCTTGTTTCTAATTTTATTACTTGGTAAATAGAACTACCAAGTTATTCAACTAAAAAGCTGGAAATCTACTGGGCATCCTCTATTTTAACACTATATTCAATAAATCACTGAAGTAACACAAATGATCAAATTGTGAGATCAGATTCACAGGAATATAGATCAAAAATACAATTATAAGTGAAATACAGGGAGGTCTAGGACGACACATAGAGCTTTTCAAGTCTTTCCTTCTGGCATCAAACATACTTTCTGCCCCATAATAATATTTCTAGTTTCTAAGTCAAGTATACAGGTCACCCCATACAGCTGGTAGCATTGAGATTATGTGACATCTCTCTTTTTTACACAGAGTATTACAGGGCTTATGTTACTCTTTCCAGAGGGCCATGACTCATAAGTTCATTGAATCAAGGCTGATTTGCCATAAGCAACCCTAAACAAGAAACAGCCTGCTAAGATTATCACATAGACTAGTTGTCTTCTCCCAGAGATTGTCATTAGTTTACTTATAGGAGATTAGTTATCATGCTTGAGATGGGATTTCACTGTGTAACCTGCCTTGTTTCCTGCAAATGTTTTGCCATAAAGGGAGAAAATGAATCAAAGGACAGTTGTTCTTCTTCTCTGATAATAAACAACTTTTTATTTTTTTTCTTTCAAATTTATTTTTGTCCATTGTCTGACTGTGTCAAAAAGGCGGAATATTACAGATACAGTTTCTCAAAAGGCATTTGTACTTTGAATGAGAGAAATGAAATAAAGGAAACCGACTCCTAGATGTAGAGAAGGTGGAGAGGCAAGGTCTGAGGGGAGGTTGACTTTGCTGAACTCCCAAGGGAAGTCTTTAGCAGTGCTCATGGACTCTCAAACTCTGCCATTCTGGAATCTGGGTCTGTACATTTCTCTTGGAGGCACGCACCACCTGAGGACATGGATCAAACTGGCACTGGGCAGAGACAGAGTTATTTTTCCCTCCATAACCATGGGAAATGGAAGGGCATACTGACCCTGTCACTGGCATGTTCTTTTTGTCTACGTAATCCTTACAGCATATCAACACCATATGTTCAACCTTGTATTAGATCAATCACCCTATCCCTTACTTAAACATTTAGGTCATAATATCACCCTATTTTCTAATAAATTCAATCTCAAGAGATTAAACTACTTTCCCACAGTAAGTAGAGCAGACTCAGAGTTGAAGAGTACATCAGTCTCCTCTCCTGCGGCACAACACATTTTCTCAGCTTAATTTAAATGATCTTCCAAGGTCATACTCTACTAAACCCTGTATTTTCATTTTTTGCACTTCACTGGTATATGCTAGACTCTCAGCATGGCCATTGTGACCTTTTCTGGGTCTCCAGTCTCTTATCCATTATCCTTCCTGGGCTGAAATGAATTGACCACTCACTCTTTTCCTCCTTCTGGATAACTCTAATTCATCTCTCTTTCTTCCATGCTTTCTCTCTTTCCACCCACATTTTATTATTTTAACAAATAGTTTTTTGAGTATATAGACAACATATCAGTTGCTATAAGAAGTTTGACCAAGGATGAAGAACAAGACACAATAATTCTTATCCTGGAGAAGCTCTATGCTTGGAGTAGCTGAATCTTTACAGAGACAACTTCAGTGTGGTGTGATAAGGGCTATGATGAGGCAGGTATAGAACATTTTACTTAAGCTGTTCATGTTCTTGCCCAGGAAGCTTTCCTAGACTCCACTGGATAGGTGCAAGGTCTGACCATTAAGTTTGTGAACTCATCCTAGAAAAAGTGGCACATACCTCATTGATGAATGTTATTCAGTCACCTTCGAAATACTCCCCATGGAAAGCTAGCACCTAGTCTACCCTTCAAAGCAATTTTTGGACTCTTTTTTCTGGAATGACCATCAGAAAATGTCGTGAACTTGCCACTATGCACTTATATTAGAAACATGAACCAGACACTTGGCGAGGTTTCATAGCCTTGGATATCAGTGTCCCTCATCTGTGTTTGTGTGGATGTGTGATGGTGTCCTGAAGAATGGCATTCATTATTGTTGTGTGTTTTTGTGTGCTGTATAATGACAGCTCTAATGGTCATTCCAGAAAAGGAGTTCCAAACTTGTTTTGAATAGTGGACCAGGTGCTGACACCAGTACATGGCTTCCCATGAGGAGTACTTTGAAGGTGACCATAGTGATATTTAGCAATGAGGTATGTGGCACTTTTTCTGGGACGAGTTCATGAATTTATTTGTTAGACCTCATTTGGTTTCCTTTCTCTGTGCTTCCATAGTATCTTCTTTGTACCTTATTAACCTCAATAACTGCATTCTTTTCTTTACAGGATATGTTCAAAGACTTTTTTCTCCACCCGAGCATTACTTCCCAAGGCTGGGCTTCATGATCTATTCACAGTTATGTAACAATTTTCTGGAAAAGTTAAAGACAAACAGCATTGAGAAGTCTGAATAAGGATAAGCATTTTGTTTCTTAAGTATTTAATGTTGCTCTAGAATATATGCATTTACAGAATAATTTTTAAAAAACTGATGTGTAGAAATACTTAAGACCAAAAATTTGAGTTATGATTCATAAACAAAATTTCATTAGTTATGTCAATTTTGCTCATATAAAAACATTTTATAATGAGATCAACAACCTGTACTCTGTAATTATTACAGATTAAACTCACCTTTGGGGCAGTCTGGTTCTTGCCATGCCTGGTGTTTCTCAGGAAGGTTACACTGTCCCGAGTCTTAACTCTTGGAACTCCGGGCTTGTTTCATCACTTCTGCAGGGGAAGTGCACTGAGGTAGCAAATGCAGAGATCAGACATCTGAGGTAACCCATTCTCTAGGAAAGGTCAGCCACTGCTGATGAGAGAAAGGGACAGAAATTGTTACCAGGCCAAAAATACTCTGAGAGGGGTGAAGCCCCCATATACACCATAGGTCATCTTCAAAGCTAGCCCAACAGCAATTAATTTACGTAAGAATTGGCGCAGTTTTATGCAAAGAATTCATCACTCTCCTAATTCCCATCGTTTCTCTACCCAACATCCACTCCAGAAAACATGCAAACATTATGTTTGCAAACTGTACGAAGGCAGTTTTTCTACACAGTCCTCCTTCTCACTAATGCATTATTCATGATACATAAATTCTGGAGAGATTGGAACCTCAAGGGTACTATTCTCAAATTACCATGTGACTGTAGTTTGGTTGTCATTTTGGGGGGTGACTAAGTTGAGACAGGAGACCAGCATAATTCTGATCCCATGACTGCATGCTGGGTCTCTAAGAGATGAGTAGTTTGCAGACTTGGGCAGCTTTACCACATTAAGGGCAACAAGATTTGAATAGCAGATTATTGTTCTGACTCTTCATTGTCATCAATAATCGTGTTTCTATTTATAATTAATGATCATGCCATATTGACCATGAACACTCTAGTTCCCTAGCTCAGGGAGAATGCCCTGGAAAAAAATGCTCATGTCTTCATGAGACTACTGACATTTTTTAATGCTTTCAACTTAGACATTTTATTCACAGAGGGATGCTCTGATTCATCCTCTCCCACCTCATATCCTGGTTTATCTCCTGGCCTTTTATTCTTCAATACTTAGTTTGCTAATTTTAATTTGCTAACACATCAGAAAGTTATAAATCCAGAGTAAAAGAGCAATGGGTCTCTGAGAGCCATCTTTTCTGTATGAAGCTTAAAAATATGACCTATATCTAATTTTTTTTAAATTTGACCTATATCTAGGTCAAATCATTTAAAATAATTTGAATTTGAATTCTGCATTTACTGTGAATATCTGTGCGTTAAATGGGTTGCTTGCATATTTCATCATCCCCTATGTAACATATAACATGGGGGGGGACTCAAAATTTAGGATAGGATATTGTGAGAATAATATTAATAACAACAACAATCCCTAATCTCACTCTTTCTACTAAGAACTTTTCAGTGGACAATAAACAGACCCTTTTTCTGTGCTATAAGCATCAAAGTTAACATTCAAGTATAATATTTCCTTAACTATAACAAATATTTTGGCCCTTCTTATTTGCAAATAGATTCCCCCCTTTTTTTTCAACTGTATTTTTCCTACCTGTCATTTTAATCTTATTTTGTGCTTTCTTATTTAAAAATCAGTGTTAGTAAGTTTTCTTATATTACCCTAGTTTTCTGTTTTGTGTTTCATGATCTCAGGTTAGAGTGTAGTGAAAAGACATAGGATTAGAGGAAAAAAGATGAACCTATTACTTTCACAAAAATAAAAGTAAACATCCAGACATGGAAATTAGAAAGTCAATAGAACATGGTAGCTTTTGTAAGAATTGAAGTTATAGGGAACTAGATATTTTCCCTAGGAATGTAAGAATAATTCAATACCAAAACATGTATCATGGTTTATAACATACCAGTTGGTCTACTATGAAATACAATGACATCCTATTAATTTGCATTGAAATAGTATTTCATTGATGTATCCAAATGGCAATGTGTGCTGCTAATTCCATGACTATTGTGCTTTCTGCACAAACACAACAGCTTTCTGAATTTTGGCTCAGTTAAATCAGAGATGCACTGTATTTATTTTTTCTCATTCACAGACATTCAGTAAATATCATGTTTATGTCAGACCCTGTTCATAACACTAGGAAAAATAAATGAACACTACGTTAGTGTTCCCTACTTTATGGAACTGTGTTATGTCCAGAAATAGTCTTTAGAGGTTAACTAGACCAGTAGTTCTGAACACCTGGCTCTGGTGCCTGAGTTGAATTAGCACCTCAAAAATCACCTGGTGAAATTAAACTATAGATTCCCACGCCCTGGCAAAGAGCTACTGCATCAGAACCTTTACATTTAGAGAGGAGAAAGTCTTGTTTTTAAAAAAAAAACCTCTTATGGTAACTTGGATAAAGAATTTGAGATCATTGACTAGCCCTTCTTTCCTCTCATAGAATCATTACTGGATGCCTAAATAAGACAATGAATAAACAGCACCAGGAGGGAGAAAGAACCAAGGACTTGAAGTATAAAAGAACAACCTCAGCAAGACTCCAAACTCATAATTTTATCTTGAGAATCACTCCATTATCTACTCTTCCAAATATTGCCTTTAGAGTCTGAAAGATATTTTAAGTACATATATTAATTTATTAAGCCCCAAATTTACAAAGCTTATGGATCTTATACACATAAGATATGCAAAGCAAAAGGCAACAGTTGTGTCCATCTCAAGACTAACCAGTTTCCACTGAGAGCTCTGAGCATCACACTCCAAAAAGGATTCAACAAAATCATGTCCTGTTTAGAAGTGCAACCAGGATTGTAATGGAATTGAAAAGTATTGCATTAGGACTAAAAAGGTTGTTACAATGAAATTTTCATCCATGAAGATGGAAAAAAAATAACCTTCAGCTTGAAGTCAAGTTCTTGTTCTCCTATCTACCAGATATGACAGACAGATGCTCCAGCAGGTCCTTCCCTCTTCCTTTGGACTGATGATCCCAACCCTTAGCTGCTGGAAATATAGGGGCTGTGCTCTCAGCCATTAGATATGACCTCCTCAGGGTATGTTTTCTCTTAAAGAGTGCCCATGGTCAATGTCAAGCTAACAGGATATACATTATCTCAGCTCCTTTGTCTCATTTAGAACAACTTTGAAAGGCCATCCTTGCTCCAGATCTCCCCGCACAAATAGCTGAGGCCTCAGTTGAAGCTTTTGCTGGCCAACTTTTCCCTCTTTCCTCCCTTTCCCGAGAAGAGTACCCAGGGAAACCTCTGCAACAGCTCTCCATCTAAAAGGATTTTTCTAGTTAGCCTAATCCAAAATACTAGAGACAGGTGATTTACCAAGTCAACATCTCAGTGCTATACTCTTTTCATCTAAGATGGGGAATAAAATACTTATTTGAAAGATTAAGTGAGAGAACATCCAGAAAGAAAGAACTCATGGCATGGCCCACAATTGGGAATTTCTCAATGGCTATTTATTTCTTTAACTTTTAAATGCTTTAACATATACTTAAAAACAGCAATAAGTTGAATAGTTCCTCAATCTCTACCTGTTTACACTTTATAGAACATTAATCAGACCCATGATCTCATTAAGAAATAAAGGTATCCTCTTGGGGAGATAGCAACCTCTCCCTGTTGTGAACTTCCAGAGAGCTTCCTCTCTATCCCCCCTCCTGCTGGAAGTTAATTTTGTTACTTGCTGGAATTATTTCTGTGGTTAATTTTTTATTGCTATTTCTTCCAAAGTTTTCATGTGCTATATAAGCACTTGGCCTATATTGAGATGGAGGAAAATAATCGGAAATCTCCCTCCCCATTAGCTCCTTGTTCTCTTTTTCTCAAATAAAAAACTAAATTCTACCCACAGGTAAGCAAAGCTAGTTAACATTTTTCTGGTGTTAAAATGACAAGATGTATAAGTGACAAAATCCTGCATGGGGAAGAGAGTGTGAAAAAAGAAGGAAGTGTGAAAATCAAAAGATAATAAAAATTGGCTACAAATCACAAACAATGTTTTAATTTGTCTTTAGCAAAGAGTTAAAATGAAAAAATAAGATTAACTGTCTAAAAAAATAGGGAGTGGTATACCCTGGGTTAGATGCACCTTACAGAAAACAATACGTGAAATTTCTTTGCAACTCCATTCATGACTGAGTGCTCTCTTTTAGGAATAAATTTATCTAAGCTTCATAGCTGACAAAAGACTGAGCCAAAATTGAAATCTGTGTTCTTCTATTCCAAAATCCATTGTGACATCCTGCAAATCCATAGTGTTCATTATTCAGTGAAAAGGTTCTCCCTGATGGTTGTATTAGGAGGCTTGATATTTTTATAGATTGTATAAATAAAAACAATACATTTGAAAATGCCTCCATAGTACGTGGAGTCCAGCATACACAATTAAATCTTCATTAAATCTTCATGCGTAGCTGCATCCAGCTTTCTCCTTTCATATTGGATTGCTAACCCTTGCTATTCATTCAAATTTAGCTTATTAAAAAGATTAATAAGTGATCCATTGATTTGTGCTTTGCATGTTAGATCTTTTGAGCTGCTGTAACAGAATAGGATGTTTTAGACTAGAGTGTAACAGCAACAGAAATTTATTCCTTGCAGTTCTGCAGCCTGGGAAGTTCAAGTCAAGGGGCCAGCAGATTTGGTGTCTGGTGATGGCCTCCTTCCTGATACATTAAACAGTATCATCCTGCTGTGGCACAGTGGGTGAGGGTGCTCTTTAGGATCTCTCTTAGAAGGTCACTAATTTTACCAATGAGGGCTCCACCGGCATTATCCTATAACCTCTCAAATCCCCCACTTCCAAATATCAGCATCTTGGAAATTAGTTTTTAGCACATGAATTTTTTTAGGGACTGGCATAAATATTCAGTCTACCACACTATGCAACATTGGACTGTGGTTTTAATTGTGAAGTAGATCACCCTATTAATTGTAGATTTATGACTGCCTTGCTAGCTGAGACCTATAAGCTCCTAAAAGTCAAAAGTGATTTATTTTCTGACTTCACAGGCTGCCTCCTCTTGGACCAATCACAGAGCCACCACATTTAGCAGAGAGCTCATGATTATGGAATCAGATGTTCTGGGGCTCGAATTCTGGCTACAAAACACATTTGATGTATGACCTGACCGTGGGTTAGTCCTTTCACTTTTATGTTTCTAATCTTCACATAAAAATAGAAATCACAATAATGCTCTCACACAATTGTTGTGAGACATAGAATTAATAAAATCCATAATACTATTGTAATGAATGTAGCTTTTTCTTCTCCATTTCCCAATAGATTTTAAACTTGTGGAAGGTGAGGTTCAATTTGTAATCATTTTAGCAACAGGGCAGTGAAGTTATCAATCTGTGCTTGATGAGTTAAGAAAATAAATTTCTGTTACAAGGAGTAGAGATAATGTATACAAGGTGTTGACTCCAAATATAAGCCCTTAATAACTGTTAATGCTCATCTGTTTGTAAATAAAAAGTTCAAAAAAATCATACCATAGTCTTATATTCTAAAATATATGCATGTATACATATTTAAAATTGTATTATATCTCTGACATTGAAGGCAGTGGGTCAGTGAGTGAGTCATAATTTACAAAAAAGCCAATTTCATAGAATTTCTTTCAGGGAATACTATTTTTCCTAGCAGAAAAAAATCATTTCACCTATTTAAATGCTATGATCAGAGCAATTTTCTTTGGTGACTGTCCTAAAGCTCCAGATGGGGTTATTGTCTTCAGGGCCACATATATCCTTTAAATGAAGAAAAGAAGCATCTGCCTACTGACCGACCACTTCTATCGCCCAAGGTGAAAACCCTAACAACCACCTAAAGTGTTCACACTTGGTTCTGAGATCTCACAGCATCGATTGTTTTTTCACGGCTCAGCACAAGACACGTAAGAACCATTTATACTTTAGTTCTCTTTTTCTATTTTTCTCCTGAAGTATTTCAAAGCATTTCTCACTTTACCTAAATTTATTCAACTCACCCAATCACGAAATCAAAAATGAAAACACTTCTAGATGAAGACGTGGTTGAAAGAATCATCTGCTGCTTTCATGAAAACTGTCAGAAATGGTACCGCAAGCGCATCCGACACACAGTGATTATACGTTTTTCCCTCGAGTTCTTTACTTTTCTCTCTCTGTTCCAAAGAATTCTGTGCTCTTTCAGCCAGAGAAGAGTTAAAACCATATCCAGTTTCTCAAATAGAGACATTTACATTGTAATGTTATTTCAATGGAAGAAAAAGTGCTGCCGTGATACAAAGGACAAAACAATGCCTCTTGCATCTGGCACGTATCTGCACTTTGTGTTTTGTCTGAGCTCTGGAACAAACTCTGCCTTTGGCAAAGAATAGGAATTAGGCTGCTGAAAACTGGGACACAAACTGGCACTGAGTATAGAACCCTGGCCTTTGAGGCCTCATACAGAGGCTACTCCCTCATCAAATATTAACAGAAAGAGGACACCCTAGCAGATAGGGTACCCATCCTTTGGAAAAGGAAGTCAGCATCATAAGTTGGTGATGTGGCTGTAAATAATGCAAACATGAAGCTTTCTGAAAGGGAAGCACCATTCTATACTCTTAACTGATCTCTCATTGCAAAACTCAGAAGTAAACAGCAGACTGAGAGGACGTTTGAATTAGTCCCCAAAATATGATGTCATTCCATTTCTCTGTGTGTGTGTGTGTGTACATGGTGGCCATAAAGTTTGTGTGAAATTTAAAATTACACACTATGTTAAACTGAACATAAACTTTATTATTACCCTGGGTATACACATACCAGTAAGAGCAAATAAGGAGGAGTGATTTTTTTTTTTATTTTTATTGTTAAATCATAGCTGTGTACATTAGTGCAATCAAGGGGTACAATGTGCTGGTTTCATATACAATTAGAAATACTCCTATCAAACTGTTCAACATAGCCTTCATGGCATTCTTAGTTGCTATATGTAGACATTTGTATTCTGCATTTAGTAGGTTTCTCCTGTACCCATTCTAAGATGCACCGTAGGTGTGGCCCCACCCATTACCCTCCCTCCACCATAACCTCCCCCCCTCCCTTCCCCTTCCTTGGCCCTTTCCCCATAGTCTTGTGCTATAGTTGGGTTATAGCCTTCATGTGAAAGCTATAATTTAGCTTCATAGTAGAGCTGAGTACATTGGATACTTTTTCTTCCATTCTTGAGATACTTTGCTAAGAAGAATATGTTCCAGCTACAGTCTTTAGTATTTTTCAACACCATCTATTCACATTATATGTGTATGCACATAGTCTAAAGCAAAACAAATCAAATAGTTCTACAGGTACTTGTTTAAAATACCAGTAGTCCACCTTGTGGACTAAAAAAGTGGCAATCACCTTCAATTCTTTCAGTTTATTTTTCAGTTTTCCTCCACATTTCACACCGCAATGATTGCATTGTTATTTGTGACGAATTTCAGGCACAGCCATCATCTGTGGACTCTACATGTTAATTTATTCCTCTCTCACCCTCTCACCCACTATATGATGTGGATACTTCCTGTTTCCCCATTCCAATGTTCTTAATACAGTCATGTTGTAATGTGTATTAAATAGTTAACACATCAGTTATTATAACTAGGTAAATGTTGTTCATAACTGAAATATTTAGTATGATACTATGATACTATTCATTTCCTGAGATTCATCCCAATATTTCCCCAAGTATATACAATTTTCTGTACTTAAATCCAAAACATTAGGTATTCTACATGTGGAAGCTCTCTGGAAATCTTTCCCAGGGCATTTGAACTCATACAATCTGGACTGGCGGTTCTCCAGCCCTGTTGCAGGTGTGTAGTTTGGAATCTCCCCTCACCATTTCCTTGTGGATTAGCTGCATCTCTAATTTGTTGATTCTCTGTTTCCTACATCCCGTGTTTTCCTCTTTTGGATTTCATTTCTCCTTTTGATAAAGGTAGAATAAAGTATCTGCAAGTTTCTTGCGAAAGGTATATAGCCATGTAACTTTTTTGAAACTCTGGACATATGAAAATATGTTCTACTCTTTAATTTAAATGATAAGTGAGTATAGAATTTGAGGCAGGGTCTCTTTTTTTTCCTGAAGTTAGAGGCCCTATTATTTGTAATTTTGAGTTTTCCTGTTAAGAAGCACATTGCAGTTTTGATACTTGTCATTTGCTTGAGATGATCTGTTCCCCCTCACCACCACCATGAAAATTAATAGGCCATATCATTTTTCCTATTGTTTTCCAATTGCACAATTTTATACAATTAGATACAGTCATAAATTCATATTTTGACCTAAGCACCAGCTGCCTATTTCCATATGAAACACTATTGTTTTGCTTTTGAGAAACTATCTGGCAATATTTATTTGACACCTTCCTCTCTTTGCTTCTAAAAGCTTATTTTTTAAACACTCAGATGATTCAGATGCTGAACTCAGGCACTTACCCTGTCATTTCCTAACTTTCTTGCTCCTACTTCTAGTGCTTTTATTGCTGCTGCTGTTGTTGTTCTCTTTGGGGGAAGGGTCTGAGTTCCTGCTGCTATAACAAAATGTCTTACAATGGGCAATTTGTAAACAACAGAAATGTATTTCTCATGGTTCTGGAGGCTGGGAAGTCCAAGATCAAGGTGCTGGCAGATCTGATAGCTGATGAAATTGCACTCTTTCCACTTCCAAGATGATGTCTTATCTCTGTGTCCTCACAGGGCAGAAAAAAAAAGAGCAAAAAAGCTTGTGCAGGCAGTGCCCGTAGCTCAGTGGGTAGGGCGCCAGCCACATACACCAAGTCTGGCAGGTTCAAACTCGGCCAGGGCCTGCTACACAATAATGACAACTGCAACAACAACAAAAAATAGCCAAGCACTGTAGCGGGTGCCTGTAACCCCAACTACTTGGGAGGCTGAGGCAAGAGAATTGATTAAGCCCAAGAATTGGAGGTTGCTGTGAGCTGTAATGCCATGGTACCTACTGAGGGTGACATAGTAAGACTCTGTCTTGAAAAAACAAACAAAAAAACCCCTTGTGCATACCCTTCTATGAGAGATCTGAGCCCCATCCTTAGTACAGAGGCCACAGGGTTTAATCACTTCCCAATGTATCTCGCTGGTTACTATTATCAAATTGGGTACCAGGTTCCATCATATGATTTTTTTTTTTTTTTTTTGTAGAGACACAGTCTCACTTTATGGCCCTTGGTAGAGTGCCGTGGCCTCACCCAGCTCACAGCAACCTCCAACTCCTGGGCTTAAGCGATTCTCTTGCCTCAGCCTCCCGAGTAGCTGGGACTACAGGCGCCCGCCACAATACCCGGCTATTTTTTGGTTGCAGTTTGGCCAGGGCCGGGTTTGAACCCACCACCCGTGGTATATGGGGCCGGTGCCCTATTGACTGAGCCACAGGTGCTGCCCCATCATATGATTTTTAAATGGGCATATACATTCAAACCACAGCAAGAGAGATTTACTTAACTTTGTCTTTCAGACATTCATTGCATTTTCTTTAATCCATGTTCTTTTAAAATTTTCAATAGTAATTTTTATTTCATTTAGTTCTTACTTCATAAATGAGATATATTCTCTCAAAAGATGCCTTTTGTAAAAGAAAAGAATTCTATATTTTCTCTTTTTGACTTTGAAAATTTCTCATGTGACACTTTTGTTTTGAGTCTTCTATAAAAGACACATTTTCTCAATGCTTGGTAGTTTTTATATGCTGCTTATGCTTATCAAGGAGGATATTAGAAATCTAATTTAAGGGAGTAATGTACAGGAATGGAAATGAACACTGAAATATGCTCTATTATAGGTAAATTTCACAAATACATTGTTGAGTCAAAGTTGGGCTAAAGAATAGGTATTATGCAACTGCATTTATACATTTCAGAATCAGGCAAAAATCATCTATGGAATTAAAAGTCAGGATAGTGGTCATTTGTGAATTGACAGGGAGAGGACCCAAGGATGGATCACAGGTATCAGTAATGTGTTATTTCTCAACCCAGGAACAATTAATACTTACAAAAATATGCCTGCATTTAATAAGTCACATGCTTGACTCTTGCACCATTTTTGTTTATATATTAGACTTCAAATATATTTTAAAATTTGTAATAGAAGATTCCTCACACATTTTTAAGTTATTTGTTTAACCAAGTAAAACACTTTTGCAATGAAGTTCTTCACTATAGGATGATCTGCCTGAGCTGACTTAATGAAAAGAAGACAATAGCCATATCTTTTGTTTTGTCCTGTAGGATAATATTTAGAAATAAAATTATTCTACATCAAGCACACAAAGTAAATTCAGTGTGAGTTTAAAATGACTTGCTTTTCTTCCAGAGGCTTAAGAGATCTGGACACCCCTGGGTTACTCACAGAGTTAGGCTTTTTTGGAGCTGTGAAAATTCCTTAGGCCTTTTCTCTGAAGCAGTACACCCTGTGAAGCCTGAGATCCAAGGGCATGCCACCCTTCCTCAGAGATATGGGCCAGAGGGTTGACACATGTTAACAACATGTTGTCAGAGGTCTATACGTACTCTGCCCTGAGGGAAGGACACAGTCATTACTTCATACTGAGTAAACTGAGTGAATGCTTGAAGATAGTCTTCTATCAACTCTGTTCCCCTGTGGCTACTTTCATCTTTGTGACCTGCTTGGAAACTAGTCACTGTTTTGAGGAAGAGATTTACTACACAAGTGATTGCATTGATATGATAAATATTTCCTTTCAAGTTAAATTACAGATATGTAAAAAAGAAGATAAGATGATGAAACTAATAGCTAATGGATTAGGTGTGTACGTGACTGGAAGAGTATAAAACTAAAACTTGGAATAAAGAATTTCGCTACATGCCATTTCATCTCATCTAACTGCGTGTAGTCTGTTTCTTGACTTAATAATTACAGGAGCGAGTTTACACCCACGGCAAAGCTGCTGTTCATTAGCGTCTCCAGTCACGCAACATGTCCTCTTGGTCTGATTTTCTAGGAAAGACCCACTAACATCAATGGATGTTGTGCAAGAGCAAGAAAAGATAGGCCAATTCCAGTTTGATGGTTAAGGAAGTCTTAAAGGAAGGAAGACAAGCTGTGAACTGGGATTCTGAGGAAGAGGGTGCGGTAGAGTCTGTAGGCAGAGATGAGGATGGGCCACTCCACATAGGGGAAGGCAAGCAAAAAAAAAAATGAAGGGGAATTTTAGAGGGAGTTTGGCAAAACTGAAATGTTTAGACAGGGAGGGCATAGAAGAGATGTGTGAGGCAATTCAGGCCTGGGCTGGGCATATTTCTCTGTCTGTACTTCTGGGTCAATATTGATATTTAATAGGTGGAAGTATTTTGTTTTTAATTGAAGCATAGTTTTAACTCAAATTTTAATTTATTTTTTATTTATTTTCTTTTTAGAGCCAGAGTCTCACTTTATCGCCCTTGGTAGAGTGCCATGGCATCACAGCTCACAGCAACCTCCATCTCCTGGGCTTAGGCGATTCTCTTGCCTCAGTCTCCCGAGTAGCTGGGACTACCCGCCACAGTGCCTGGCTATTTTTTTGTTGCAGTTTGGCTGGGCCCAGGTTCTAACCCACCACCCTCGGTATATGAGGCTAGTGCCCTACCCACTTAGCCACAGGTGCTGCCCATTAACTCAAATTTTTAAATGAACCAGAATGTCAGGGCAAACTAACAAACTACAGAAGTAGTTATAGGCTGTAGAAATTGAAGGATTTTAAGCAGAATAGGGATGAGTCTTTCATCTGAAGATGTATCACCTACCTAACAGCCCTTTACAAAATTATACAAAAGAGGAGCCACAAGAGTTACTGTGAGTTACTTGAACACTCGGGAAAAAAATAGACTTGAATGAAAATGGTATATGAGTAAAAATAATTTTGCTGAAAAGAAATAGTGACTGCAGAATTGCTAAGGCTTGGCAGTGACTAACAAGCAAAATGAGGGAGAGAAGAAAAATAAAGATAACTGTTTTGGAGCCTAGGTGACTGGGAAAAATGTGGTATCAAGGTCAGCCCCCAAGTTGCATTTTATACATGGAGAATGTATGTCTTCCCTTTTTCCCCATTTGGTTAATTTTCCTTCCTCACAGATGAAAGCACTGTTATCATCATATCCATGGACTTTTTACACAATTAGTAACAGATTTATCAAGATATAATTCACATCATAAAATTTATAAGCCAGTGGTTTTGCATTTATTAATTCAATTATTGCTTCCACTTTGCAGATGATGAAACTGAGGCCAAGAAATGTTAGATGACCTTCCCTAGGCTTTGAGTGAGAAACCAGAATATAAAGCATGCGATACCTTCCACAAAGTAGATATTCAATGAATATGAATTATCTTTTCTCTTTATAAAATAATTAAGAGGCAGTTGAAGATCATCATAAAATATAAATCATTTCTTTATTCAATACTGACCCAGTCACTGTTCAGCTCCAGGCATGTGTGAGATGCTAATTTTACAGAGATGATTAACTATTGCCCTTGCTCTCAAAGATACTCATAAATACCTACAAAGCAGACAGAAATAGTAAGAATGTAACAAGTGTTTGAATCCAGTTATTACTGTGGCTTTTCTGCACCCCGCACAGTGCAGTTATAGAAAGCATGTTAGAACCAATCTTTCAGCACAAAAGTGGTATTTAAAGCATGCTCTCTTAATCATTATAGAGGCATAAGAAAGAAGCAAAACATTGATTGCTCATGGAGCTGCCCAACTCAGCAGAAAGAGCATATGATCACATTCCAACTAATCATATTTACTTCTGTAAGAAACAGGAGTCTGGTGAAGAACAAACCTCCTGAAGCAGTGAAAATCCAAGAAGACCAGAATTAGAATTAGCACTTACAGGATAGCAAAAACTTAGAAGTTGAAAAGAGCAAAGAAAACACTCAAGATAAAAATACATTTAATTAGATTCATGCCACACATATTTATTAAGCATATAAATGATGATAGGCATAGGAAATCCCAAGAGATATGAAGATGAATAATATATAAATTGTACACAAGAAGAGTTCAACATCTAACAGGACAGAAGTAATGACTAAGACTAGACAGATGAGTTCTCTGTAAATGAATCCACACACACAAGGGTGAAGAACTTGCTAGGAATTTGGCCAATCCAGGATGGTTTTGCTCAAAGCCATTCAGAATAGACCATCAATAGAGAAAATAATGGTTCTTTGGGGAGCCTCAGAAGCCCAGATCAGTAGGGACAAAGGGCAGCCGAAAATGAACAAAGGAGAAACAGAACCAAAAGGCAAGAACAGGCGGAGCTATGGGTCAAACAAAGCATGTTGGGAACAAAGTGAGAAGACTGGGGGAAAGTTGCCAGGGAAGCTGGAGTGGCCAGTGTGGCTGTTATTGATTGACAGGTTGTGAGATGTGGATAATGCACCTGCCTGTAAGTGAGGAAGAGTCAAGACAGACACCGTGCTAGTGCTGTGAACGGTATTCTCTGATCAAGCACAGGGACTGGGCAATTCTGTTGGTCAAGGATACAGGAAAGGCTTCACAGAAGAGGTGATATATTTATTAGCCTTTGAAGATCCAGCAGGGTTCTTTCAGAAAGAGAAGCAGGGAAGGTCACTTTATGCACTGGGCACCCTATAATCAAAGGTCTGGGGGCGTGTGAGTGCATGGCTGCAGGGGGTGTTCAGGGAATATGAGTGTGTGGCATTTTTAGAACATCATGAGTGTGGGAAGAAACAGTAGGATATGATCTTACAGAGAATTTCAGAGAACTCTAATTAAATGTGAAGGGGAAAAGAGAGCTTTGTGGCAGAAATAGCTAAGTTTTTTTTCTTAATTTTTTTCTTAATTTTCAAGTTATAAATACTTTTTTCCTTTAGGTCCAAAGTAGATTAATTCATTTTAACAAATTGAATGAATTTTATTTTTCAAAATAAAATCTTTACCAATTCAACTATGGTTAATTTTATGTTTTACCTTTGCACATTCAATTGTAATGACAAAAGACTTTAGACTGGGTAGCTCATAAACAATATAAATTTATATCCCATCGTTCTGGGAACTGGCAAGTCCAAGATCAAGGTTTAGGTAGATTTTTGGGCCTCACGAGGACTCATTTCCTCATAGATGGTGACTTTGAGATGTGTCTCACTGGTGGGAGGGATGAACATAGTCCCTTGAGCCTGTATGTAAGGTCATTAATCCTAATCCTCCACTTTCATGACCCAATTATGAAATGGCTTCACCTTCTAATATTATCATTTTGAGGGGTTAGGATTTCAAAATATGAATTTGGGGGAATTTGAATCATAGCATGTGTCAACTTGACTGGGCTATAAGGTACCAGGAAACATTACTGGGGAAACATTATTTGAGGTGTTTCTGAATGTTATTATTTAAATTGGTAGACTACGTAAAACAGATTGTGGGCCTCATCAAATCAATTAAAGTCCTGAATAGAACAGAAAGGATGGCCCTCCTTCCCGTGAAAGCAATTCCTCCTGCCTGATGGTCTTTGTATTGGGATATCAGGTTTTTCCCGCCTTTAAACACAACTGAACGTGGGCTACTCTTAGTTCTTAAGCCTGCCAGCTTTTGGACCGGAACTGCAGTGTCAGCTGTCCTGGTTCTTTGTCCATCATATTGTGACTGGAACTACAGAACTGGCTGTCACAGAACTGCCACCTGCACATCCCTGGGATTTGTCAGACTGAGCCCCTGAGCCAATTCTGTCAATCCTTTATTCTCTCTCTGTCTCTCTCTCGTTATCACTACCCTAGTGTTTCTTTCTCTGGAGGACCCTCACTAGTACAAATGCCAGGAACATATCTTTAACCCTCCACCAAGGCATTTTTTATCCAATATAACAGACTCATGCCTTTAAACACCTCAATTCCACGTGGACTCATCTGAGGAAAGCATCAGTAGTGCAAGAAATAAACAAGAAAATTTTGTGTCCTAAGGATAACATTCCTGCCCAATGGCCTTTCTTGGGGGATAATTATTGCCTCTACCTCTTACTATACACACACACACAGCACCTAGAAAAAACTGCTCAGGACTTTGAATCTAACAAATTTCAGTCCAAATTCTTGCTCCATTTTCTACTACTTGTGTAATCAGAGGCAAATGACTTAACTGCAGAACCCTCAATTTATTCTTCCATAAAATGAGAACAGTAGGAGAATTTCCTTATAGGTGAAAATGAGATGAGCATACAAAACACTCATCCCCAGAAAACAACCAGTGCCTCCCAAGTGCGAGTCAGTGCCTCCTCTCACATGTGAGTTGTGCCTCCTCTTTCCTCCCCTGCCTGTTCTCCCCCAAGAGGAGAAATACATACTACTTAGAAGAAAATTCCTGTTGTAAATCTCTGGTTTTCATTTGCGTTCTGAGCACATAGGAGATTGAGTCATTCCTTGGTTTATAGTCATTGGGAGAACTGAGAATCTACTTCCATTACCTTTGGCCAGGTGTTTAATACATCACGTAGCAGGCGTCCCACAACAGGCAGCTGCAACCTAAAATATTTGTTCATCTTTTGTGCATTAAGTCACTTAGATAATAAAATCTCAAGAAGATGAAAGCTAAGGGATCATGAAAATCTATTCCTAAGGAGCTGGAACCATCGTAAAACACACCCACACAGAGTTTCATAAACATTAACAACCACCCACAAATATGTTTTATGAGCTTTCATGAAAAGCCCTTTTCAGGGGCTTTTACAAAGTCACCTGGTTAATCTCTAAATTAATCTTTGTGCAAACAAAACTCTTGTAAGCGGTTTAGCAGCTGACCTCAAGAGCAAAGCTGTATACAAGCCTCTGGCAGTTGTGGTGGGCTCGACGGGTCTTAAATATCCGTCTTTTCTGTTCCCATCAGCGCCCTGCATGCCTCGAGTTGCATGCTAGATCCTGGTGTGTGCATGTGCATGGACACACCATGGTATTTTTCTCTTTCCTTTCAATTAAAACAAACTCTCCAAACTATAATAAATGCCCAGGAAAAACAACATTAGGTCCATGATCTATTAGAATGTGAAAGGAGATAACTTGACCTGAAACTCTCTTTTTAAAACTATGAAAAATGATAGAGGAAAAATATTGATTTCCTGGCATTCGCATTAAGGGTTGAATGTGTCTACCAAAAAGATAAGTTGAAGTCCTAACCCCCCAGCACCTGCGAATGTGACTTTATTTGGAAATGGGGTCATTATACACATAACTAGTTAAAATGAGGTAATAGTGGAGTAGGATGGGCCCTTCACCCAGTAAGACTGGGGTCCTGAAAAGAAGTGGAAATTGCCATGTGAGGACAGACACTACAGAGGGAAGACAGCCGTGCGATGATGGAGGCAGAGAATTGGGTTATATGGCTACAAGACAAGGGCTATCAAGGTTCCAGATTGAGAAAATATATGATAGTACCAGGAGGATATTTTTTTATAACAGAGACTTAATGGTCTTACCTGATAGAATAGGAAATTGAAGCTATGCATGTACAGTGTCAGTAAATGTTCATTATTCATATCAAAGGATGTGAGGGAACAATTGAAATCATGATAGGTCATACCTCATACTCCTCCCCCAGCTCTGGCTGGACACCACCACCTGCACTGCGTTCAGCTTCATAATAGGGAAACACAAAGATTTGTGGCTTCTTTTGAAGGCCAGGAAATCCAGATGTACATATACCACATGCACGCCATTCTTAAAACCAATGCACCAATGTGGCTGCATCAGAGTTAGAAGCAGTCCTGAATCTGGGAGGGGTCTCTGGGCCAGCTACATGGGTTGTAAGTCCACCCTCTTCACCTACGGCATGTGAACTCCTCCAACAACGTTCTCACTTCCTCAGATAGCCCAATGGGATGGAGTCTACTCAACAAGATTAAGACTGATGTTAGATGGCACACACACAACTGCAACTTAAACTTTACCTTAGAATTGAAAACAGTTTAACGTAAACATCTGTACCCTCATATCAATTTGTATTTAAAAAGATTGATGTTGGAGTTGGAAACTGTTTTATTAATCCTGCACCCAATTGTTTCCATCCACTTAGCAGCACCCTATTTGTGTGAAGTGTACTTTCCTGCTACCTGGCCTTGAGTTTGTCCATTTGACTTGATTGAACCAACAGAATAAAGATGGAATAACATTATGCCAATTTTAATCTTAGACTTTAGGAGGTTTTATATATTTCTGTCTTTTTTTTTTCTGCTTTGTTATTACTGTGTGAAGAATATTTTCAGCCTAGCCTGTGGTTATCATACATGGACAGTAGAAAGCAGTACCACCATCAGTCATGCCCAGTCTAAACCATCAGACACCAGGGCGGTGCAGACATGAGTGAGCCCAACTGGAACCAACAGGAAAGCCCAGCAGAGCATGGCCTGTGTCATCTGGATCCCAGCCAACTCACAGTTTCATGAGCTAAACAACTGCTCATTATTATATATCACAGATGTTCTATAGATATGTGCTTATCATAGTACTATTGGTGCAATAATTAACTGATGCTCTTAATTCCTTCTGTATCATCCTCCTTGCCTCCTTGAAACTCCTACACTTTTATTACCTCAGGTGTTCCCATTCCTGTTCTGCTTTCTTGTCCTGGCTTTTTAAGTTATCTTCCCACGTCTATTCCATCCTCTTTTATAGCATAGGTTGAGAAACACTTTCTGTAAATGTTCTGCTAATAAATTTCTTAGGTTTATAGGCCATAAGCTCTTTGCCTTTATTCATTTATACCATTAAAACATGAAAGCAGCAATAGAAACAAAATAAATAAATGATTGGTGTGACTGTGTTCCAATAAAATGTTATATATAAAAGCAGGCAATAGGGCCAGCTCTAAAACATATTCTAGGCTGCCTTCCAGATATGTGGAAAAATATCTAGTCATTATACTCTGATAAAATGCTGTTTAATATTGTTAAAATGAGGGCCACTTTCCTCGGCCCTTTCACTACTTTTTTGCCTGGTGGAATTTATCTTGCACCAACTGAAGAAGATGGCTACATCCAAAGGAGTGAGCTCAGAGGAGCCAGGATCCATAATTCAACCAGCTGGGTCCACAGCATAATTCTGTCCTTCTTTTACATGGAAGAAATATTTTCTTTTTCTTGTTTAACACTTCTAAATTAAAATATTTCTGTCATATGTGTAATAGAATAAAATTCCAAGTTTTGCAAAGAAATTAGAAACAGACAAGAAAATAGACTAAAGTAATTTAAGAAAAGAGATTTGTTACTTGCTCTCTATTCCTAAGTAACAGACTGCCCCCACTAACACTGATTTTTCTCAGTGTTTGAAGATAGAGAATTTCATTCTAGCTTAGGGAGGTTACTCTGACTCAACATCTCTCCTGAGGCTGCAGTCAAGATGTCATCTGGGCAGCAGTTCCATCTGAAGGAGGGAGCTGCATTTAAGCTCATTCACGTCATGGTCAGCACCATTCAGTCCATCTCAGATTGCTGGACTGAGGCCTCTGATTTACCCTGGTTGTTAGAAGGAATCTGTTCTTAGCCATCTGCAGCTAAACTTCTCCATAGGGTCACTTACAAGATGGCAGTCAGCTGCCCTCACTGTAAGCCAGGGAGAGTGTTGAGAGTGTCCTTTTGTAACCTAGTCTAATCCATTACCTTTCCTGTATACTGTTTGAAAAAAATAACAGGTCCATCCCATGCTAAATAAGAGAGGATTTCATAAGAGTAGAAACACTAAGCGATAGGAGACATTGGGCACCTCCAATGTCACCTACTATGGTAATGTTAGAAGCTGCAATTGAATATGCAATTAGAGTAGAGTAAATGTGATAGAATAAATGTAAATGTTGCAAAAGATGTTTTGAAACTCTAAAGGAAATTTATAATTTCCTAGCCAATAATAATCTAAATCTTCTAGAAATGAAATGAATCTTCAACAAATGGAAATATGAAGATTAACTATTACAAATTATTGGAAAACCTTCTTTATTCCATTGTTACCAGGATATATTGGATTCTTAATTAAGTTTTATTTAGTTTCAACAAACCAGATAATTACATTGTTATTTAAATAATTTCAAGACATGAGAACAGATTTAAAGATCCTCAATGCCCTTTATAAAAAGAAGGCATCTTTGTTACAATAACTTGGTAAAGATATTTTTTTAAAGAAAACAACATACAATAGTCTTTTTGTGAATATAGAAGCACTAACTTTAATCAAGAATAACATATTATTTTGAAAAACTACAATGCAGCACATAACCTACTCTGACCAAGTAGTTTATTCTAGTAGTCCATCAGTAAAATTAAAGACAGATTATACAATAATAACAGATAAGACATTTTAGCATAATAAAGACTAATGAAGAACATCATTAGTTATTATTCTAAAAAGTAAACCACTAAAACCACTTAAATTAAAGCCAGATGCTAGATAATATCACAATTTTTACTTAAATTGTGCCTATTAGGTTCTAAAATGTGCAATAAGATAGAAATATAACAGGTATAAACATTGAAAAGTAAGTCTTTTTCTCTATGTGACCCAGAAAATTCAGATTTTTCTGCTATAACATTTTCAATATTAAAAATAAAAGCTAATCTATCTCCTGGTAAAACATTTAGAAAGATAATTAGGGAAAACATTCCATTTCCTAGCAACCAAAATTATATGCTACTTAGAAATAATTTTTAAGGCATGAGGTCCCAAACGAAGCACCACATGAAAACATATTTATGAATATGAAACAAGCTCTAAACAAAGAGAAGACATAATAATCTTCATATAAGACTTAACTAAATAAAATGTTAATTTTAAAATCATCAATATATAAATTTAATTCATTTCTAACTAATGCCTTAACATAGTATCTCAGCTTTAGAAATAATAATCTGAATTTTTATATGGAAGAATGACTCCCTCAAAATGCACCAGAGATTATTGAAAAAGTCTATTAAACAGATAGAAATTATTTTACCAAAAAGGACTTTATAAAAATACTGAGATCTGGAACCTTAAGAAAAGAAATTGCAGAGGGTACTAACAAATGGAAGAATATAACATGCTCATGGCTGAGAAGAATCAACATTTCTAAAATATATGTTCTATCCAAAGCAATCTACAGACTCAGTGTAATCTCTATTAAAATACTAACATCATATTTTGAATAAATGGGAAAAAATATTACTTTGTTTTGATTTTGTCACGATTTGACATAAGAGACTTTATTTTGATTCTTATGAATTTCACCATATAAAAATTACTTTAGATGCTATTTTTTGCTACACAAAAAGGAAGTAATCATCAAAGTAAATAGAAAACCCACAGAATGGAAAAAAATATTAACAGCTCAGGACTAATATCTAGAATCTTCAAGGAACTCAAATAATCAGCAAGAAAATAAACAAATAGCCTCACTGAACAGTGCACAGAAACATGAACAGATTTTTTTCAAAAGAAGAAATACAAATAGCCAACAAGCATATTGAAAAAATGCTCAACATCCCTCATCATCAGGGAAATGAAAATAAAAACCATAAGAACATACCACCTTACCCCTGCCAGAATGGTCATTATTAAAAAGTTAAAAAAAAAAACAATAAATGTTGACATCAGGTAGTAAAAAGGGAACACTTACATGCTGTTAGTGGAATAGTAAATTAGTACAACCTGGATGAAAACAGTATAAAGAGTCTTGAAAAAACAAGTAAGCCTATGATTAGATCTAGAAATCCTATTACTGGGCATCTACTCAAAGGAAAAAAGTCATTATATCAAGAAGACACCTGCTTGCAGCTGAATGTTAATCACAGCACAATGCACAAATGCATAGAGGTGGAATCACACTGAGTGTCCAACCAATAATGAGTAAGGAAAATATGATGAGTGTGAATACATATATAGTTAAGCAAGTACTCAGCCATAGAAAGGGGAATAAATAATGTCTTTTATAGCAACTTGGATGGAAATGGAGGCCATTATCCCAAGTCAAGTATCTTAGAAATGGGAAAGCAAACACCTCATGCTATCACTTATAAGTAACTGAAAGATGGGCATCCGTGGTCATAAAGTAGCATAAAGAACATTGGAAACACAAAATGTGGGAAGCTGGGGGGAAAAAACCTACCTATCAGGTACAACATTCACTCTTGGCTATTCTGATGGCAGGTACACTAAAATCCCTGACTTTAGCATTACACAATTCATATGTAATGTAAGAAGAATGCTTATACCCCATAAATCTATTGAAATAAAAAAAATAAGAAATTGCAAATGTAAGCATAGTCCCCCCCATAATATGTCAATAGAAAGACAATGGATCTTTTAAAGATGAAACACAGTTAGGAGATTAAGACGTGTAATGTACAAAGAGCTTTTGTAAACATACAAAAGATAACAGAATGGACAGGATGAGCAAAAGGTCTAGAGAAGCCCAAACAGGACAGCATGCTTGAATGGCAAACACAGATGAAAAAATAAAGCCACGAGTAGCCAGAGAAATGCAAATCCAGTTGACAATGACATATTCTTTACAGTTAAAAGACTGTCAAATGAAAATTTTCCACAATATACAGTGTCACCAGGACTGAATCATCAGGATTCCCCTCTCACATTGTGACAGGAATTTGAATTGTTACAGAAATTTAGAGCCCAGTCTAGCAGCAGAAGTAAACATTTAAAGTAAACATCTCCCTTGACCCTCCCACTTCTGGGAATAAATTCCACCAAATGAAATACAAGTATGCCAGGATATACATAATTGAATTATTATTGAAACATTGTTTTATGGAGAAAAAATTGTGTAAATACAGTGCAAGTCCATCAGCTGGGAACTGTCAGAATAAATCTGGTAGAATCTCCATGGAAATAGCAAATACCATGTAGTCATTAAAAGGAAGGTGCAGGAAAATTTATATAACACGATTCTTCCCTTGAAAAACAAAGAACGATTATTTTTGTTAGTTTCAGATTATAGAAGGATACACAAGTCTGTGTATATAACCTCAATGTACATACGTGTAGATACACACACACACATATGTATATACATACATATTTCCAAGTAACATTTAAAACCAGATGTGTTCATGTTAAAAAACTAATCTTAATTTGTCAAAATGAATTGTTTAATTTATAGTGAAGGGGCAAGTTTGGAAGTGAGAAGGCAGAAGGTGGAGGGAAGAAATTCCAACAAAATTAAAAATGTAAAATTACAATAGCAGAATGTACACTATAATCATAGTGCCTACATGCAATTGTATGTGCATAAGTCCATGGAAAGTTAAATTAGAAACAAACATGGGCATGTACACATAACTACCTCGGTGAATTTCATTTGGTTCACTTGGTTCTAGGGTTTTAAGATACAGAGATAAAAATCAGTTAAGTGAGAGGTGGAGCATGATGGTGGACGGGATGGACGTGTAGCCCACCTCTCCCAAGTCATCAGGTGAGAGGAAGGGGGGTCTGGACTTTTTCCCTGCATGGATTATTGGTGTGGACAGACAGCTGGAGACGTGCAGTGAATTGGCAGATTGCCGTGTATGAGGTGCAATTTGAACACTTAGAGATCTAAAAATAGATCTGCCATTCAATCCTATAATCCCTCTACTGAGCATATACCCAGAAGACCAAAAATCACATCATAACAAAGATATTTGTACCAGAATGTTTATTGCAGCCCTATTCATAATTGCTAAGTCATGGAAAAAGCCCAAGTGCCCATTGATCCACGAATGGATTAATAAATTGTGGTATATGTACACCATGGAATATTATGCAGCCTTAAAGACAGATGGAGACTTTACCTCTTTCATGTTTACATGGATGGAGCTGGAACATATTCTTCTTAGTAAAGTATCTCAAGAATGGAAGAAAAAGTATCCAATGTACTCAGCCCTACTATGAAACTAATTTAGGGTTTTCACATGAAAGCTATAACCCAGTTACAACCTAAGAATAGGAGGAAGAGGGAAAGGGAGGGGAGGGAGGGGACGAGGTGGGTAGAGGGAAGGGGATTGGTGGGATTACACCAGCGGTGCATCTTACAAGGGTATATGTGAAACTTGGTGAATGTGGAATGTAAGTGTCTTGGCACAGTAACTGAGAGAATGCCAGGAAGGCTACATTAACCAGTGTGATGAAAGTGTGTCAAACGGTCTGTGAAGCTAGTGAATGATGCTCCATGATCCTATCAATGTACACAACTGTGATTTAATAAAAAAAATAAATAAATAAAAATAAAAATAAAACCATGGACTCTGTTGTAGAGATTTTCCCTGCTTGGCTGTGCTGGCCAGCAGGCCCCTCCCTCATGGAGGACAGCAGCTTGCAATTCCTGGCAAAACCCAACTGACGAAAATTTATTCCTGAGCAGAGTTTGGTACCTGAAAGGGGAGCCCCACAGAATCACAAGGAACTAAGCAACCCAATGGAAAATTGAAGGGAAGGGATCCCGCCCGGGAAACAGACATTTTGAATTGTCCTAAATGGCAGGCATCTTCCCCCAGAACAACAGGAGTGATTAAATAGATCGGACCATTCCTGGTGGGGAATATTGGTGTGGGCTGGCAGTTCAGGCTGCGCTGCAAACTGGCGGGTGGCTGGACTCAAAAGTCTAGATTCAAAAATGAGACACTGAGTCACAAAAACCGAGTATAAGGTTTCTGTGTGCCGCAGCTGTGGCAGCAGCGAGACCCAGCAACAGCCAGCACCCTCCCCCACAGCCAATTGCAATTTCCAGTTTGCAGGAGAACTGCAAAACAGGAGCAGAGTGGAAAGATTTGTGAAGTGTGTACTCCTGCACTGAGTTGGGAGGTTGGATAGGAGTGCTGTCTGGAACAGAGCAGCTGAAGTTGCACATGTAGTCCCAGCTGCTCTGGAGGCTCAGGCAGGAGAATTGCAAAACCCAAGAGCTGGAGGTTGCTGTGAGTCCTGTGACATGATGGCACTCTACTGAGTGTGGTAAAGTGAGAATCTGTCTCCACAAAAAAAAAAAAAAATTTTTACAGAAACTCTAAAATGGCAACCGGCCATGTAGGGTGGTTACTGTGGTAACAGTATAAACTGTGAATCAGGTATAAGCCTGAGAGATGCTCACAGCACCACCTGGTGTCCAGAAAGTATATTGCATTATAAATACATTCCTACAAAAGGTGATCCCTACGTCATACATATAGATGTATATTCCTACATATATACAAGAATAATATTTTTGTGGTTGGTGCCTTTTTTTTCTCATCATTTTCTTGGAGGAACTATCATTAATTGTTATTATTTTTTATATAGTTTTTATTTTTTTTTTCTTTCTTCATTTTTAACTTTTTTATGAACACCACTTTTTTTCCCTTCTCTCTTCCTCTTCTTCCCTTCTTATGGTTTTGGAGAGTGCTAACATCAGATTTCTAGAGGGTTTTTTGTTTGTTTGTTCATTTTGTTTGTATGTTTTTTACCTTTTTTAAAATTATTTTATGATTATCATTTTTTTATTGTAGTTTTTTTGTTGTTGTCTGTATGTCTATGTGTTTCTGATTGTTTGTGCATCTGTGGGCTTGTGTGTCTGGAAGTCTTTTTATCTGTTTATTTGCTCATTTGGTCTCAATGAGTTTGGTGTTTCAACCTGCAATTCTGAGCTCCCAGCACTCCCCCCCACTCTCATTCTGAGGTCTGGAGGCCTGTCCCCCAGGAGTCCAGATTCTTGGGTGATTTCTCGAGGGGTGTGTATAGGGTATGGACTGCAGCTGGTCAGTGCTGATTCTGTGGCACGGGAGTGAGGAGGCGACAGTCGGCTGAGAGGGAACCACACTGGAGTGGCAGTGCCTGAGGCGCAGAGCAGCAGCCATTTTTGGCAACAATTGGGCCCACCACCAGATACTCCAAAGCCACAACCCCTGTCTTCCTGGGCAACCAGAGGAGGCTGGGCATCTTCTCAGATGGCAACGACCGCAGAACAGTTCTGGGACTGAAACAGAGGCCCCATGAGTAAAGAGATTGCGTGTGGTGGTACTGGCCTAGCTGGAGCGCAGACAGACCCAGAGGACAGTTTTACTAAGCCTAGACACACCAGGCCCTCAGGGGATCATCAGCCTATAGATAAAGGAAGGCAGGAGGCTACAGCTGAATGCGCTATGAATACAAACCTGCAGGAGTAAAGACAGGGCCTGAGCCACAGGTTCTGGGGACTCAAAAACAGCTTCTCTTCTACAGAGGAATTTAGCAGGGACAGAAACAAATTCCCACAAAGTTATTCTGTTCTGTCAGTAACATGAATCAGGGTGGGGCTGGAACTGAGTGAAATCTCCCAGCCTCCATCAAGCACCCAAGGTTGTCAGGCCTCATCACCCCCTGCTGGATAGAGGCAGAGAGCAGTAACCTGGCTGAGCAGATAAAGATTTCCTTGTGATTCAGGCAGGTGCAAACACCTGGAGTATCTGCTCATGGGAACCAACTGAGTCACAGCCCTGCGGGGCTATCAGTGACTGGGTGTGTCAAAGGGGCAAGGTGGTGAAGGAGGCATCAAGTTTAAGAGGTATCTGGGAACTGGATCACAGGGGTCTGGTGACAACTAAAATATGACTTGCTCTGGTGCTCCGTGAAGTCAGGAGGACGTACCCAGGAACTAGAGTAGTCTGGGAAGGTTGATGCCTCCTTCACCACCTTGCACCTCTGACACACCCAGTCAAGAAGACAAAGCTTATGAACTCTCCCAAACTCTCAAAGAGGAAGAGAAATGGAGAGCAAAAACAGATCATTCTCTCAGAGAGCTCTGGGATAATCCGAAGAAGGCTAATATCTGCCTCATTGGAATCCCTGAAAGTGATGAAGTGGCCTCACGAGGCACAGAGGCCCTTCTCTGTGAAATTATGAAAAAGAATTTTCCAGACATGCCAAGAGATACTGAAATTCAGATAGCAGACAATTTCACAACCCCAGAACAACTCAATCCCAATAAGATATCCCCCAGGAATATCATAATTAACTTCACTAGTGTTAATATGAAAGAGAAAATTCTGAAGCCAACCAGACATAAGAAATTCATTACCTACAAAGTGAAGAATATTAGAATGACTGCAGATCTCTCTGCTGAAACTTTTCAAGCCAGAAGAGGGTGGTCATTGACTTTTAATCTCCCAAAGCAAAATAACTTTCAACCCTGGATCCTGTACCCAGCTAAACTGAGTTTCATTTATGATGGATAAGTTAAATACTTTAATGACATTCATATGTTGAAGAAATGTGCCATAACCAAACCAGCTCTTCACGATATTCTCAGACCTATCCTGCATAATGACCAGCCCAATCCTCAACCACAAAAATAAACTCACTCAGAAACTTTTGATCATACTCCAACTTCCACAGTGGCAAAAGGATTAAAAATGTCCACTGGACTTTTGAAAAACTTGATACCCAAAATTTTACCAGACTTATCAATATTCTCCATTAATGTGAACAGCTGAAACTATCCTCTAAAGAGGCTCAGGTTAGCTGACTAGATACAAAAACTTAGGCCAGATATTTGCTGCATACGAGAGTCACATCTTACCTTAAAAGATAAATATAGACTCAGGTTGAAAGGATGGTCGTCCATATTTCAGGCAAATGGTAGCAAGAAAAAAGCAGGCATTTCGATTCTATTTGCAGACACAATAGGCTTTAAACCAACAAAAGTAAGGAAGGATAAGAAAGGTCACTTCGTATTTGTTAAGGGTAATATTCAATATTATGAGATTTCAATTATGAATATTTATGCACCCAACCAGAATGCACCTCAATTTATAAGAGAAACTCTAACAGACATTAGCAACTTGATTTCCTCCAGCTCGATAATAGTCAGAGATTTCAACACTCCTTTCACAGTGTTGGATCGATCCTCCAATAAGAAGCTGAGCAAAGAAATTTTAGATTTAAACCTAACCATCCAACATTTGGATTTAGCAGACATCTACAGAACATTTCATCCCAACAAAACTGAATACACATACTTCTCAACAGCCCACGCAACATACTCCAAAATCGATCACATCTTAGTTCACAGGTCTAACCTCAGTAAATTTAAAGCAATAGAAATTATTCCTTGCATCCTCTCGGACCACCATGGAATAAAAGTTGAACTCGGTAACAACAGGAACCTGCATACCCATACAAAAACAAGGAAGTTAAATAACCTTATGCTGAATGATAGCTGGGTCAGAGATGAGATCAAGAAGAAAAATTGCCAAATTTTTGGAACAAAACAACAATGATGACATGAACTATCAGAACCTTTGGGATATTGCAAAGGCAGTCCTAAGAGGGAAATTTATAGCACTGCAAGCCTTCCTCAAGAGAACGGAAAGAGAGGAAGTTAACAACTTAATGGGACATCTCAAGCAACTGGAAAATGAAGAATATTCCAACCCCAAACCTAGTAGAAGAAAAGAAATAACCAAAATTGGAGCAGAATTAAATGGAATTGAAAATAAAAGAATTATACAACAGATCAATAAATCAAAAATTGGTTTTTTGAAAAGGTCAATAAAATAGATGAACCTTTGGCTAACCTAACCAGGAAAAACAGAGAAAAATCTCTAATTTCATCAATCAGAAATGACAAAGATGAAATAAGAACAGACTCCACAGAAATTCAAAAAATCCTTAATGAACATTACAAGAAACTTTATTCTCAGAAATATGAAAATCTGAAGTAAATTGACCAAAACTTGGAAGCAGGTGACCTTCTAAGATTTAGCCAGAATCAAGTGGAAATGTTGAACAGGCCCATACCAAGTTCGGAAATAGCATCAACCATATGAATTCTCCCTAAAAATAAAAGCCTTTGACCAGATGGCTTCCTGTCAGAATTCTACCAAACCTTTAAAGAGGAACTAGTGCCTATATTACTCAACCTGTTCCAAAATGTAGAAAAAGAAGGAAGACTACCCAACAAGTTCCACGAAGCAAACATCACACTGATTTCCAAACCTGGAAACGACCCAACAAGAAAAGAAAATTATAGACCAATATCACTAATGAATATAGATGCAAAAATATTCAACAAGATCCTGACAAACAGAATCCAGCAACACATCAAACAAATTATACATCATGACCAAGTCGGTTTTATCCCACAGTCTCAAGGCTGGTTCAATATACATAAATCTATAAGTATAATTCAGCACATGAACAAATTAAAACCAAAGACCATATGATTCTCTCAATTGATGCAGACAAAGCTTTTGATAATATCCAGCATCCCTTCATGATCAGAACACTTAAGAAAATTGGTATAGAAGGGACATTTCTTAAACTGATAGAGGCCATCTACAGCAAACCCATAGCCAATATTGTATTGAATGGAGTTAAATTGAAATCATTTCCACTCAGATCAGGATCCAGACAAGGCTGCCCATTGTTTCCTCTGCTCTTTAACATTGCAATTGAATTTTTAGCCATCACAATTAGGGAAGAAAAGGCGATCAAGGGTATCCATATAGGGTCATTAGAGATCAAACTTTCGCTCTTCGCAGATGATATGATTGTATATCTGGAAAACACTAGGGATTCTACCACAAAACCCTTAGAAGTGATCAAGGAATACAGCAGTGTCTCAGGTTACAAAATCAACATTCATAAATCAGTAGCCTTTATATATACCAACCATAGTCAAGCTGAAAAAACAGTTAAGGACTCTATTCCATTCACAGCAGTGCCAAAGAAGAGGAAATATTTGTGAGTTTATCTAACAAAGAATATGAAAGATCTCTATAAAGAGAACTATTAAACTCTAAGAAAAGTAATAGCTGAAAATGTTAACAAATGGAAAAACATACCATGCTCATAACTGAGAAGAATCAACATTGTTAAAATTTCCATACTACCCAAAGCAATATACACTTTTAATGCAATCCCTATTAAAGCTCCACTGTCATATTTTAAAGATCTTGAAAGAATAATACTTTGTTTTATATGGAATCATAAAAAACCTCAAATAGCCAAGATATTACTCAGAAATAAAAACTAAGCAGGAGGAATCACGCTACCAGACCTCAGACTATACTATAAATCGATAGTGATCAAAACAGCATGCTACTGGCACAAAAATAGAGAAGTAGATGTCTGGAACAGAATAGAGAACCAAGAGATGAATACAGCTACTTAGGGCGCCGGTCCCATATGCCAGAGGTGGTGGGTTCAAACCCATCCCCGGCCAAAAATAAATAAATAAATAAATAAATAAAAACATAAAAGATTTATTAAAAAAAAAATCCAGTGGGGAAAAGATTCCCTATTTAACAAATGGTGCTGGGTGAACTGGCTGGCAACCTGTAGAAGACGGAAACTGGACCCACACCTTTCACCATTAACTAAGATAGACTCTCACTGGATTAAAGATTTAAACTTAAGACATGAAATTATAAAAATACTAGAAGAGATTGCAGAAAAAACCCTTGAAGAAATCGGTCTGGGTGAGTATTTTATGAGGAGGACCCCCTGGGCAATTGAAGCAGCTTCAAAAATACACTACTGGGATCTGATCAAACTAAAAAGCTTCTGCACAGCCAAGAACACAATAAGTAAAGCAAGCAAACAGCCCTCAGAATGGGAGAAGATATTTGCAGGTCATGTCTCCGATAAAATTTTAATAACCAGAATGTACAGAGAACTCAAACGTATAAGCAAGAAAAGAGCAAGTGATCCCATCGCAGGCTGGGGAAGGGACTTGAAGAGAAACTTCTCTGAAGGAGACAGGCGTGCGGCCTACAGACATATGAAAAAATGCTCATCATCTTTAATCATCAGAGAAATGCAAATCAAATCTACCTTGAGATACCTTCAAAGTCCATTAAGATTAGCCCATATCACAAAATCCCAAGATCAGAGATGTTGGCGTGGATGTGGAGAAAAGGGAACACTTCAACACTGCTGGTGGGAATGCAAATTAATACATTCCTTTTGGAAAGATGTTGGGAGAACACTTAGAGATCTAAAAATAGATCTGCCATTCAATCCTATAATTCCTCTACTAGGTATATACCCAGAAGACCAAAAATCACATTATAACAAAGATATTTGTACCAGAATGTTTATTGGAGCCCAATTCACAATTGCTAAGTCATGGAAAAAGCCCAAGTGCCCATCGATCCACAAATGGATTAATATATTGTGGTATATGTACACCATGGAATATTATGCAGCCTTAAAGAAAAATGGAGACTCTTTCATGTTTACATGGATGGAGCTGGAACATATTCTTCTTAGTAAAGTAAGAAAAAGTATCCAATGTACTCAGCCCTATTATGAAACTAATTTATGGGTTTCATATGAAAGCTATAACCCAGTTATAACCTAAGAATATGAGGAAGGGGGAGAGGGAAGGGAGGGGGGGAGAGGATGGGCAGAGGGAGGGTGATTGGTGGGATTACACCTGTGGTGCATCTTACAGGGTACATGTGAACTTTAGTAAATGTAGAGTATAATTGTCTTAATACAATAACTAAGAAAATGCCAGGAAGTCTATGTTAACCAGTGTGATGAAAATGTGTCAAACTGTTTATAAATCTAGTGTATGGTGCCCCATGATCGCATCAATGTACACATCTATGGTTTAATATTAATTAAAAAAAATCAGTTAAGCAAGTTCCAAAAATAAGTAAAGCAAGCACAATTCACGTAAAAGCTGAGATTTGCCTCTGCTCCCTTCCAGCTTGAAAAGTCAAATATTGACGTTTTGTGCCATGAAAAATGTTTGCTCTTCAAAGAACTATATAAATGTTTCAGAAATTCTCAAGCTGAAAAGCGGACAGTGGAGTTCAGACTCTCTCTTGCATCTGCGCGTCATGACTCAGATTTTTAGCCTGAACGGAGATTTCAGGAATTTGTTCAGCCTGTAAATTGTGATAAGCAACTAGCAGACAGGTCTGTATTATAGAAGTACCTATTTTATAGATATCATAAACAAAAACCATTCATTCCACATTATCTTTATTATGGTGCAATGGTCAGCTGTCATTGTTGTTACTGATGGAAGTATACTTTCTTGCAGAGAACGACTATTTTATTTTTTAATAGGACAAGAAAACCTTTCCGTGTCTGCTATTATCACAAAAATATTTGATTGGGCATCTTGGAGAATCACCTGTGTACTTGTCTTTTTCTTTCCTTTTTTTTTAGAGACAGCGTCTCACTTTATCACCCTCGGTAGAGTGCTGTGCATCACACAGCTCACAGCAACCTCCAACTCCTGGGCTTGGCTTAGGAGATTCTCTTGCCTCAACCTCCAGAAACTGGGACTACAGGCACCTGCCATAACACCCAGATTTTTTTTTTTTTCTGGTGCAATTTGGCTGGGGCCGGGTTCGAACTCACCACCCTCGGTATATGGGGCCAGCACCCCTCTCACTGAGCCACAGGTGCTGCCCTGTACTTGTCTTGTATTTGTCTTTCAAACATTGAGAAAATTCTGAAAGATGTCTTCTGTCCCCAAACCTACATAAACGATGAGCATTTGGCATGTCTGACCACTGCGAACATCAGTACTCAATGCAGCTGGGAACCAGACCGCCGACTGTGCACACTTATGTCAATCATGTGACACAGAGAGAACACATTTATGCTAAAAAGCAGGGCTTGTTAGATTAGCAAAGAGATAATGAGAGAAAGAAAATGTCTTCAATTTTTTCCCAGAATGAAATATATATATATACATATATGTGTATGTATAAATATATATATATATTTATATATCGAGGCATTCATTCTCACTGTCTTTTACCAAAGTGTCATGATTCAAATAACTTGTTTTCTTGCCAAGTTAAAAGGTGGGGGGCGGGGTAAGGCAATAGTATCAACTGCCAGTTATTGAGCTCTTACCACACTGCACCATGTTATTCAATGTTTCAAAGTTGACCACCGTCGTTTTTACACCTCATAGCGATGCTGTACTGTATTAATTGGCCCATTTTACAAATGATCAAAGACATAAGAAGAACAATTTGCTTCAATTCACACAGGAACAAGTAGAGCAGCCTAGATGAAAATCCCAGTTGTTGGGATTACACCTGTGCCTGGAAGGTGGTTTGTTGGGGTCAGAAGTGAGGGGACTAGAAATGATGGAGTAATAGGGGAGGACAGGGATGTAGTGAAGAAGGTTGGTACCAGTAGTCATGGGAGTTTCTTGTGGGCCAAACCTTCTTCCATTATAATTTCAAATAAACAGTGGGAATTAAATTATATTTGTTACACCCTAAAACATTTCATAGAGTTAGTATTTGACCTTTCAGCTGATACTAAGCTAAGGTAAATCTCAACTATTACATAAATTATACTTAAAATATTGAAAGCACATTTCCTATGTTATCTTGCTATTACCTCTTAACAGCACATGGAATCAGTACAAATTTTGAATCCTCATGACACAAATGAGAAAGTGAGGCTCAGAAGAAATCAGTGGCTGTAAAGTATAACACAGTTAAAAAAGAGTAGCCAGGCCTTAAAACCTTAAAAATGATTGAGTCCAAGCTCTCACCATTGGGAAAGAGTAATTATTTTGCTTGAAAGAAGTTAATTTCCCAAAAGTTGCATGGACAGTTGAAGCTAACTGCAGCCCTAGGCTCTTTCTTTTCCTAAGAAAGACTGCATTATAACCAATAGCTATCAATATATAACCAATAGCCATCAATATATAATCAATAGCCATCAATACAGTGAGAGTGCCTGCTCTGGGCTCCATGCTTTAGAAGGGATACTCAGATCCTTCTTTATCCACGTCTCTCCCTCTGGGTCGAGGTGTGCCCATTGTTAAAGGAAGAAACTCAGCCTCAATCTTGTTCAGTACCGTGACTCTACACTTTTTCATCCAAGTAACTTGAACTCCTTGGCAACACCAGGATAGAGCTGGGTAATGGGAAAAGAAGGGGTATGAGCTGAAGACCAGGGTCCCCAATTTTGTCTCAGCCCCTCAAGTAATATGGGTGAGCCTAATATTATGTTGGACAAAATACTATCCTTAATGGGAAAGGGTAAAATAGCCATATATGAGGCTGACAATTAAGTTTATGAGCTCATTCTAGAAAAAGGGCTTCGTACCTCATTGCTGAATATCACTATGTTCACCTTCAAAGTGCTCATCTTGGGAAGCTATGTACTGATGTCATAGCCTAGACCACCATTCAGAGCTATTAGAGCTCTTTTTCTAGGATGACTACAAAAGCTGTCATTGTACAGCATGCAAAAACACACAACAATAATGAACACCACTCCGCAAGACATCACCACATCACCACATGTCAACACGATCACAGCTGTGAGACACTGATACACCAAGGTTATGAAACCCTGCCAACTTGTACAGTGCTGCCAATGTAAGCACACGGTGGCAAGTTTATGAACTTAATTGTCAGAACTTTCTATGGCCTTTCTATAGCATTCCATAAATAGGGTGCCAGAATTGCTGTGAAGGGTGGACTTGGCTCTGGCATTGGTGCACAGCTTCCCAAGGGGAGTACTTCAAAGGTGACCACAGTAATATTCAGCAATGAGGTATGGAGCACTTTTTCTAGAATGAGCTTGTGAATTTAATTGTCAAGCCTTGTATGTATTCTCTATTACCAAGAAAGAGTTTATAGGACACTTCTCTGAGTGGCCTGGGACTGACCCAGTTCTTTCCCCTTCCTTACTTTTAGTTACCAAGAATAACTGTAGCACGTACTAGAAATACAACAGTCTGAGAAGGGAGGACTGTTCAGAGCAGCCCAGTCTCTGTTCCAGTACCCCCAAGACACACTTCAACACTTTAGCCCAATGAGTCATGTTGCCCTAAAGTATAAAATCCATAACAGTCTTCTTTATGGAGTCCCTCAGCTGTGGGGCAAGAGGAAAACATGCAGTCGAGACTCCATCTTCCCTAGGAAGCTTTCCTAAGTCTTGGGGGACTGATTCACAATGGATTCTATCTCCTGTTCTTACATGCTGCCTACTTCCAAGGAATAAATCCACTTAATGTAACTTGTGTCTGTGAGTGTGGGTGTATCCGCATGGGTGTGCTGTTTCACCAGACTCAAAACTTGGTTACCAGTGTGCAGTGAACCTGCTGCAGAGAGTTCACTATAAATTCTTTTTTTTTTTTTTAATAAACTATAACCTCATCATTTGAATTCAGCTTAGAGAATTTTAGGAACTCACAAATGGTCATCAAAACATAGGGCCAGGAAAGCTTATTTAGATGTGAACATTAATATGGCACTGTACCATTAAGAAGTTTTCATCAGGAGTGACATCAGCAAGATGACAAAATAGGAAATCTCGGGCTCTTTCAACAGAAAGTTCAACTAGCAACTATTCACAGACTAATATGTCCCTTTGCAAACCCATACCTCAGAACATGCTTGGTTTATGCATGTAATCCCAAAATGGCCAAAGGAACACTTTTTAAAGGGCAAGCGTTCAAATGTTGTATTTACTATCTTGCATAGACCTGTGGAAAGCTATACTATTATTAAGGTTTGTGTGACCTCCCATAAATTAGTTAAACACACTCTGGGCCCTGTTAATATTACTTAGAACTCCAAAATAGATTTCTTCAAATTTGATGATACTCTCTTCCAGAGCCTCTGTTAATGCTTGAAATGATAGCACAGGGCATCGTTAGTTTACTGTCCAAAGGGAGCGTCATTCACAGCATAGAAGTCATTAATTTGTATATCAACCATTGCAAATTTCTGGGACATTGCTGAAAAATGCCTCATTCTAAAAAAGTCACAATGTATTATGCCAATTTTCCAATGGATGTAAGTAACTTAAATAGGAGTTTGTCTTCCTGATTAACACTGCAACAGGTGCTTTGCAGGGAGACTCCATACAATGTTTCCTCAATCCACTTGACTTCAACACTATGACGGCTGACTCGCAAGAAATACTACCTCATATCTCTAGCTCCTTGACCTGTAAGAGCCTACGAGTGTATGTTAAGAGAAAGCTAGCAGCCTACTCGCTAGCTATTATTTTTTTCATCTGTTGTGACCTACACTGATTTGATTCAGGGCAGAAGTGTGCTATCCTAAAAGATAATATTCTCCAGCCTTCTTTGCAGTTAGAAGCAGACATTTAATTTCATTATGACCAATGATATATAAGGAGAAGAGTGGGTTTCAAGAAATCTTAAAAACATGGCAGACTGTGGTGGCACCTGTGGCTTGAAGGAGTAGAGAGCTGGCCCCATATGCTAGAGGTGGAGGGTTCAAACCCAGCCCTGGCCAAAAACTGCAAAAAAAAAAAAATATGGAAGACTGCTGTATTGCATTCTTTATGTATTTTTCTACCTTCTCCTTTCTGCTTCTTGACATGTGGATGTGATGGCTGGAGTACCATCAGCTTAGATGATAAGCTGACCTTGAACATGAAATCCTCGTTCTAACAAAGACCAACAAGAAGGAACCTTGGTCTCAGACTGTGGTACCATTTTGTTCCTAAACCTCCACATCCAAACTTATACATGAGATTAAAAACAGACACTTGTGTATGTGTGCTATCATATGTTGGCATTTTAGTTGTGTGATGATGAACCTCATCTAATACAACTTGCATCTGAACCAAGCCATAGGACCCATACTGTGTCTGAAAAAAGAAGATTTCAGATAGCCCTGGCCAATTGTAAAATATAAAGACCACTTTCTTGATATTTTCTTCAGCCTTCCTGGAAATGATAAATCTGTCCCTGGATTCCAAGACCCATGGCTTGGATGACACTCTCTGTTGTCTTTTCCTCTAATGTTTGTGCAGATTCTGCTTTAATCCAGTTCTTATATTCTTCCCACATCTTACCCGTCCATCATTATGTGTACACGCCACCTTTCCTCAATTATTCTGCTTTCCCATTGAGCCACTTGAATTTATTTGAGTGATATTATGTATAAAGATATCAATTAAAACAATTGATATTGAAGGCTTACAATATTTTCTGCTATACTTTAAACTAAGGGGAGGAAGATAAAAGGGGTATGCTGAGGCGAGAGAATCGCTTAAGCCCAAGAGTTTATGCCACTGCACTCTACCAAGGGAGACACAGTAAGGCTGTCTCAAAAAAAAAGATAAATGAAGTATGCTCATCTGGCAGATCCAATCCCTCAGTTATTCCTTAGTCAATGCCTCTAATAGACCTTCAGCACATCTATTACATTGTATTAATATTAGCAATAATTAAGGCAGTATTAATAATTCTATCAATTTTATTGATATTATAAATTAGTAAGTATTAATTTTTTTCTTTCTTATCTGATACATTATGAGATCCTTGAAGTAAATGTACTTGGATATCATATTTGAGCATTGAAAAATAGTTTAAGACAAATGCCAGAAACTCCATTCAAGGTAGAAGATTTTGTAAGTCCAAAAGTACAGGAAAGGAAGAAAAAAGTTTTATTTTAAGAACTTAGGTTCAATATCATCAAAAATAGAAGTGAAAAATAAAATATGTAAATCATATGTCTCCTTGAAAATAAAATGTGGAGGAAAAAGCAAATAATTAATGCTGAATATATATAATCACCTATGTCTTCCCTCCCCCAAACACTTTCTATCACAACTCTGAGTTAAATTTGCTTATTTTTAAGTGAATGATAATAACTGAACTTCCCTTATAGGATATTTCGGTGGAATTAAATAAAGTAGTACAGTGGATCAATACACTTTATCAATTCTGAAGCATGTTTTTTGATTATCACTTAGAATTCTTGTCCCTAATTGAGTTCCCTAAGTCACAGAGTCAATGGAAACTGTGTGTAAAATTCAAATCTTTTGACTTGGAATTAAGTGGTTGTTAAGACTAAGAAAGAATATTTAGGGATTTATTATATTTACATTAATAATGAATTCATACATATTCTTATTTCCTCCCAAATGAATTGTACCCACCATGTTGGTATAAAAGTATGAAAAGTTACCCAAATATGCAGCTGATGAACTCTGGTCAAGTATGTAGAAAATTGCCTAATGGTGTGTTCTTCAGAATATGAATTTCATTTTGCCTGGGGAAAAAGAAATTCTTAAATGAAACCATGAAACTCCTGGTTTAGAGCACTGGGGCCATAAGAAATGTAGTTTTGCTACAGAAAGTAATTGGGTCCCCGCCCTTAGTACAGCACAAGTCCCCAGTGCCATATATTGCTCTGTGTCGACACCTAATAACCTTTCTATTTGCTGGGCCAACAGAGAAAAGCAGAAAATGTTCCTTCCCAAGTTAGCTAGAATAGATTATGATTAATGAGACAGTGCCTTATATAGTTCCAGTAGTTTCCCTAAAGAAATTATAGTGTTTATTCACATCTAACTTCATTTTCCAGAATCAAAATTGTATTTCACTTAGATCTGTTAGGGGCCTGAACTAGTGTGGTTTATGTCTGTGCATTTTTCTGATAGAATATAAGCAGTGCATAGGCATGGAAATTCATGTACATCATAAAGTTCAATAAACACACATGAGCTGAATGAATAAACAAACACCCACCTTGAGGGTAGGGTCATTATGTTGTTTACTTCTGTATCTTTCTTCCACTAACCATTCTCTTCCTTGAATAGCACATATGCATCATATTATATGTCAGAAAAATGATTAAATTAAAAATAAAACAAAATTGCTTTACACAGGAGGAATGTACAAAAGAATTGTTATGACCAGGCTCTTGTTCTCTAGTTCTAGGAGAAAGTGAGAGGAATAGATACATTATGGTTTCAGCTCAACCTTGAAGTTACTTTTACCTTCTTCTTTTTTTTTTTTTTTTTTTTTTTTTGCTTGACTCACAGGCTTTATTTTCATTTGTCTATTTACATTAGGTAAACCAAATGAAATCATAATCATCTCAATTATCTGTAAACTACTATTAGCTAAATTTATAACCTTGCATTAGCTTAGTACAGCCAAAGTTAAAGCACAAAAATCAACTAAGGGCAACATGTAGAATCTAGAAGATCATCTGAACAACTTAGAAGGTAGACTTTCAAGAAGTTTGAGGCACAATTACAAGAGAGTAAAAGCTCTTGCTTGCTTTCATTTTTAGATCAGTTAAAAAAAAACTGTAAAATAAAAAACAAATATAATTATGTTTGATCTGCCTACAAATACCTTAAACAAGTTTAAATTTTTATATAAACTGCAGCAGACAGTGTTCAGGTAGCAAAAAAAAACAACAAAAAATCAATACTCCACAACAAAAGCCCACAAGCACAATTGTTGATTTCCCTTAATATACTTACCTTGTATTGTCACTGAAGATACTGTTAAGAGAAATCTTTTCATTTTTAAACCAGAAAACAAAATGGAGTTCAGTGACCACATTTTAATTTTGAAAAATAAAACAAACTCTGATGAAAGTATTTTAAGCCATAAGTTATTTCAAGTGAACAGGAAAAAAATAATGATTTTGCCTTACATTATGTAGAAATAAGCATTCATTTGTTATTTGGAAGAAAACTTTATGCAATATTTATAGTTAATTCATCTAGAGACAAATGTTCACATAAATTCACAATGTCTGTGGTATTCTTTCATCTGAAAAGAAATATACTTCAAAAGCTTTCTTAAATTTTCTCATTAACTATGATTTAGCCTTTCTACCCTATCACATTTTACAAATGGATTTTTTTTTTTGGCAGTTTTTGGCGGGGGGTGGGTTTGAAACCGCCACCTCTGGCATATGGGACCAGCGCCTACTCCTTTGAGCCACAGGCATGCCCCACAACTGGATTTTAAAGGGCATCACATAAAGCTTCTTAAAATATTGATATGCATTTTAAAATAAGATGCTTGTCTTAACAGGAAACCCTATCAATACAGAAAAAATGTTAGGCTTTCTTTCCTGCCCCAAATTATTTGTTAGAAAGGAAAATAACATTTTCTCCTTCAGCAATTCACAAGATTCTTTTGCCTTAAATGTGGTGGTGAAAAAAAAAAAAAAAAGCTGGATAAAAGGGAGACAATGATTCTAAGGCACCCTTACCATAGGGAATTTAAAAATAAACAAGTTTCCAGTTAGCTGTTTAAACTGTTTAACTTTTTTATGTTAAGTATAACATTGACAGAAGTTAACAACATAAACAGGTTGACTTCTTTTATCAGGTGAAGACATAAAACAGGTAGTTTCCAACAAGTTTACCAGTTTTGCCTCCATGCGCAAAGTTCAAACGAACCTCGGTAATCCTGTCTTAGCCAATAGACAGGACATATTTGCAAACGAGAAAAACAAAGAGTTTAAATTAGGAAAAAAAAGTACTTTGTTATAGCTGAGATGGTTGATGGATGAAGCAAATGGTTGTAAATAATAAATGATAAATAGAGCATTTATTTTGAGACATTATGGCTTAAAATGCTATTTACTTTTAACTTCACAAATAAACACAGGTGTATTGTTCTGAAAAGCAATGAAGACATGCACCTCTACTTGAAGATGTAGCACTTCTGACCAAATAAGACACCAACTTCTTTAAAATATGCTTCATGCACTTGTACTGGATTTTTTTCTTTTAATATAAATTTTAATACATTATTTCTTATTTGAACTTGAACGGGAACCAGAATGGGATGATCCAGAAGATGACCTGTGGTGCCTGAGTAAAGTAGTGGTGTTCCATAGGGATTGGCCCTGGGCTCAGTGTTGTTTAGTGTTTTCACCAAACACCTTTCAGGTGACCATGATCTTGTATTTTTTATATACATATACAAATGTTGCCTTTCTTCTCTCTTTGCTCATTCCTTTTTTTCCTTTTTTCTTTCTTGTAGGAATTATTGTTAATTTTTTTTAATTATTTTTTTCTTTGCTTTTTTTTTGACAGAGTCTCACTATGTTGCCCTCAGTGTAGTGCTGTAGTGCTGCAGCTCATGGCAACCTCTAACACTCTTGGGCTGAGAGGTTCCCTTGCCTCAGCCTCTTGGGTTGTTGGGGCTGCAGGCACCCACCACAGTACCTAGCTGTTTTTTGGTTGTAGTTGTTATTGTTGTTGGGCAGGCCCGGAGCCAGCTCTGGTATGTGTGGCTGGTGCCCTAGCCGCTGGGCTATGGGTGCTGAGCCCTCCACTTCCTCTTATGGTTGCGCATCAGGCTATTCAAGTTTATTTATTTATTTTTGGTTTTGTTTTTGATTGTTTGTGTGTCTGGTTGTGTGTTTGTGTGTCTGATTTTTTGTTTGTTGATTTTATTTCAATGTGCCTTGTGTTCTGCTAAAACCTCAGATTGGCTATTTTCCCTAACTCCAATTTTTACATTCAACAAGAGCGAAGGGGAGTGGGAGATGATAGCCAACTGAAGTCAGCTTTCAACAGAAGCTCCCATCCAGAGGGAGAGATAACGGCCAGAAGCAACCCCAAAAAACCTGAAGAGTGGGAACTGAGCTGAGAGAGAAGATTGATAATCGTACATCTTTTCTGCTGAGGCAAGATGTAACTCCAAAGAAACAAATTTCAGGTACAGAACCCACCCCAAAGAGGACATGTGTATGTCCCCTCCCCAAGAGAGTTGCTTGCTGTGAAACCTCTACTAGTGAGCCGTGAACTGAAGTTCTCTTCTCTCATCACACGGGAGTGAGTTCTAGAAGCAGGGACTCCTTTTCCAGACAGTCCCTGCTGTGAGCCTGGGCATTCTTCTCTGGCATGAAGGTTGAACAAATATTTTCCCTGCCACTTTGAACTCCCAGTCCAACCTTCCCCCTGGCCTGGTGGTCTGTGGTCTAGAAGCCCAACCCCTGCAGAGACCAGAACATTTGCAGTTCTTTGTTAAAACTGAATATTGCATGGTCTGAGGCAGTGCATCCACACAGTAACTATGAATCTGGTAACAATGCAGAAAGGCACAGAGGGGAAGGTGTCTGGCTTGGCTCTGAGAAAGAGCAACTCAGCAGCTAGTGGAGGCTTGGGTCTCCATATGGTGGGTGGAGGCTCTGGAACTTCTGAGGCATTGAAACTTGAGTGGAGACACCTCTCACCTAGAAGCAGCATTAATAGAGCAATCCCGCCAGGGTCAAATTTTGAAGAGACACCTCCACCTCCCCAATTTTGTGGACTTCTGGACAGAATTAACCTCTGGTTTGGAATGAGCTCAGGTGGAACACTCCCCACTTGCCATTGAGCACCCGTGCTAATCAGACTTCAACTCCCTCAGCCGGCTAGTGGCAGAGTGCATTTGCTTGGCTGACAAGGCATTGACTTCTCTCTGACTCTGGCAGGCTCAAATCCCTGGTGCATTTGGGGAAGGATGCACTATCCCCCCTGGACTATTTTGCTGGGTGGGCCTTTCTGACTCGATAGAGCACCAGAGTGAGTTACACTTGAGCTGCCAGGGGACCCCTGCTGCCTAGATGCTGAAGACCTTTTGAACTCTCCCACCTGATTGGTGTTTGTGTTGACTGGCATAATTGGTTTGGAATTCTTGACCTGGGAGAATGACCCGGGGACACACCTATGTTGTACCCTGGTTATGTTGTTCTGGGAGTGTGGGATTCTCCTCTTCCAGTTGTCACCTGTGGGCGGGGGGCTCTTAGTTGCTTATATATCTCCACAACTGAGATTTCAGCCCAAAGCCACTGATTCACTAGGATTGGACAGAGACTAGCTGAATACAGGTCAGAGCCATCTAGCCCCACCACACAAAGCAGGTCGGCAGAGTTTTAAGCTGTAGTAATGAATGGGACCTTTGTAAAGCTCTAGGGGAAAAGCCGTAGTCACCAGTCCCAGTTCTTTAGTAAAGAGCTGGTTAATTAAAACTCCAGGAGCCCTCAATTCAATTTCACCTTACCAGCTTCTATAGCCAAATGGTGAAAAATAATCATGGGATGGAATCAGCAGGAAAACTCTGGCAACATGAATAATCAGAGTAGATTAACTCCTCCAAGGAATGACAAAGGAGACACAACAGAAGATCCCATTCATAAACAAATGGCTGAGATGTCAGAAATTGAATTCAGAATTTGGATTGCAAATAAGATGAACAGAATGGAGGTAAAGTCGGAATTAGAAATTCAAGGAGTAATTCAAATGTTGTCTCAATAATTCAATGACTGCAAAGACAAAATCACCAAAGATTTTGACACACTGAGGTAAGAACTTGCAGCCCTCAAAGATCTGAGAAATACAGTAGAATCCCTCAGTAAGAGAATGGAGCAGGCAGATGAAAGGATCTCTGACAATGAAGACAAAGTTTTGAACACTCCCAAATGCTCAAAGAGGAAGACAAGTCGAGAACAAAAACAGATCATTCCCCGAGAGAACTGTGAGACCTCTCCAAAAGAGCAAACATTCACCTTATAGGAATCCCTGAAGGAGAAGAGGATGGTCCAAAAGTCAAAGATACTCTACTCCAAGAGATAATTGAGAACTTCCCAAGAATGGAAAGAGACACTGAAATTCAGATAGCAGGCAGTTTCAGAACTCAAGCACGACTGAACCCAAATAAAGTATTTTCTAACACATTGTAATTAACTTCACTAAAGTTAATATGAAGAAAAAAATCCTGCAAGCAGCCAGATGTTTTTGGTGACTGTGGCTCAGTGAGTAGGGTGCCAGCCCCATATACTGAGGGTGGCGGGTTCAAACCCAGCCCCGGCTGAACTGCAACCAAAAAATAGCCGGGCGTTGTGGCGGGTGCCTGCAGTCCCAGCTGCTCGGGAGGCTGAGGTAGGAGAATCGCGAAAGCCCAAGAGCTGGAGGTTGCTGTGAGTCCTGTGACATCATGGCACTCTACCAAGGGTGGTAAAGTGAGACTCTGTCTCTACCAAAAAAAAATATATATATATATATAAAAAAAGAAAATCATAACCTACAAGGGGAAGAATATTAGAATGACTACAGAGCTCTCTGATGAAACTTTTCAAGCCAGAAGAGGATGGTCATTGACCTTCAATCTCCTAAAACAAAACAACTTTCAGCCCAGGATCCTATATCCTGCTAAATTGAGCTTCATTTATGATGAAGAAGTTAAACACTTTAATGACATTAACAGGTTGAAGAAATCTGCCATAACCGAAACAGCTCTTCAGGATATCCTCAGACACATCCTCCATAATGACCAGCACAATGCTCTACCACCAAAGTAAACTCACTCTGAAATTCTTGACCAAAACCCAATTTCCACAGTGGTGAAAAGATTTAAAATGTCCACTGGACTTTTGAAAAGCTTGACACCCAAAATATTATCAGGCTTATCAATACTCTCAATTAATGTAAAGGGCTTAAATTTTCCTCTTAAGAGACACAGGTTGGCTGACTGGATATAAAAACCCAGGCCAGATATATGCTGAATACAAGAATCTCATCTTACATTAAAGGATAAACATAGATTCAGGGTGAAGGGATGGACATCTGTAATTCAGGCAAATGGAAATCAGAAAAAAGCAGGGTTGACAATTTTATTTGCAGACATATTAGGCTTTAAACCATAGGTCCTCAAACTTTTTAAACAGGGAACCAGTTCACCATCCCTCAGACCATTGGAGGGCCAAACTATAGTTAAAAAAAAAAATAACTATGAATAAATTCCTATGCATAATGCACATATCTTATTTTGAAGTAAAAAAACAAAATGGGAACAAATACAATCACACTGCCTCATGTGGCCCCTGGGCTGTAGTTTGAGGACCCCTGCTTTAAACCAACAAAAGTAAGGAAATACAAGGATGTTCATTTCATATTTGTTAAGGGCAACACTCAACATGATGAAATGTTTATGTACCCAACCAGAATGCTCCTCAATTTATAAGGGAGACTCTAACAGACATGAGTAATTTAATATCTTCCAGCACCATAATAGTGGGAGATTTCAACACCCCTATGGTAGTGTTGGATAGGTCCTCCAATAAGAAATAAAGCAAAAAAATTTTGGACTTACACTTCACCATACAACAATCGAATTTAACAGATATCTACAGAATATTTCATCCTAACAAAACTGAATACACATTCTTGTCATCAGCTCCAAAATTGATCACATCTTAGGTCACAAGTCTAACCTCAGAAAATTTAAAAGTATAGAAATTATTCTTTGTATTTTCTCAGATCATTACGCAATAATAGTTGAACTCACCAATAACAGGCATCTGCATACTCATACAAAGACATGGAAACTAGCCTTATACTGAATAATAGCTAGGTCATAAATGAGATTCAGAAGGAAACTGCCAAATTTTTGGAACAAAATAATAATGAAGACATGAATTATCAGAACCTGTGGGATACTGAAAGGTAGTCCTAAGAGGGAAATTTATAGTGTTGCAAGCCTTCCTCAAGAGAACAGATAGAGAGGAAGTCAATAACTTAATGGGACATCTTAAGCAACTGGAAAAGGAAGAACATTCCAACCCCAAACCCAGCAGAAGAAAAGAAATAACTAAAATTAAAGCAGATTTAAATGAAATAAAAAATAAAAGAATTATTCAAATGATCAATGAATCAAAAAGTTGGTTTTTTGAAAAATTCAACCCAATTGATAAACCTTTGGCCAACCTAACCAGAAATAGAAAATTAAAGTCCCTAACATAATCAGTCGGAAATGACAAAGGCGAAATAACAACAGACACTTCAGAAATTCAAAGAATTCTTAATGAATACACAAAAAACTTTATTCTCAGAAATATAAAAATCTGAAAGAAATTGACCAATACTTGGAAGCATGCCAACTTCCTAGATTTAATCAGAAAGAATTGGAAATGCTTAACAGACCTATATTAACTACTGAAATAGAATCAACTATATGAAATCTCCCAAAAAAGAACAGTCCAGGACCATATGGCTTCACATCAGAATTCTACCAAACCTTTAAAGAGGAACTAGTACCTATATTATTTAACCTTTTCCAAAACATTGAAAAAGAATGAATATATCTCAACACATTCTGTGACGCAAATATCACCCTGGTCCCCAAACCAGAATATGACCCAACAAGAAAAGAAAACTATAGACCAATATCTTTAATGAACATAGACACAAAAATATTCAATTAGATCCTAGCAAACAGAATCCAGCAACATACCAAACGAATTATACATCATGACCAAGTGGGTTTTATCCCAGGGTCTCAAGGTTAGTTCAATATACGTAAATCTATAAATGTAATACACCACATAAACAAAATAAAAAACAAAGACCATGTGATTCTCTCAAAAAATGCAGAAAAACCTTTTGACAATATCCAGCATCTTTTCATGATCAAAATACTTAAGAAAATAGATATAGAACAGACTTTTCTTAAACCAATAAAGGCCATCTACAGCAAACCCACAGCCAATATCATATTGAATGGAGTAAAATTGAAAACATTTTCACTCAGATCAGGAACCAGGCAAGGTTGCCCATTGTCTCCACTGCTTTTTAACATTGTAATGGAAGTCTTAGCCACTGCAATCAGGCAAGAGAAGGCAATCAAATGTATACACATAGGGTCAGAGGAGATCAAACTTTCACTCTTCACAGATGATATGATTTTATACCCGGAATACCACAGGGACTCAACTACAAAACTCTTAGAAGTGATCAAGGAATATAGTAGTGTCTCAGGATACAAAATCAATACTCACAAATCAGTAGCTTTTATATATACCAATAATAGTCAAGCCAAAAAAACAGTCAAGGACTCTATTCCCTTTACAGTTTTGCCAAAGAAGATGAAATATTTGGAAATTTATCTAACAAAGGATATGAATGATCTCTATAGAGAGAATTACAAAACTCTGAGAAAAGAAATACCTAAAGATATTAACAAATGGAAAAAGCTACCATGCTCATGGCTGGGAAGAATCAACATTGTTAAAATGTCCATATTTCCTGAAGCAATTTACAAATTTAAAGCAATCCCTATTAAAGCACCATCATCATTCTTTAAAGATCTGGAAAAAATAGTACTTTGTTTTATACGGAACCAGAAAAATCCTTGAATAGCCAAGACATTACTCAGAAATAAAAACAAATCAGGAGGAACCATGCTACCAGACTTCCAACTATACTATAAATCTATAGTGATCAAAACAGCATGGTACTGGCACAAAAATAGAGAGGTAGATGTATGGAACAGAATTGAGAACCAAGAGATGAACCCAGACACTTGTTTCATTTGATCTTTGACAAGCCAATTAAAAAGGTTCAGTGGGGAAAAGATTCCCTATCTAACAAATGGTGCTGGGAGAAATAGCTGGCGACGTGTAGAAGACTGAAACTGGACCCAAATTAACAAAAATTGACTCTCACTGGATAAAAGATTTAAACTTAAGACATGAAACTATAAAGATTCTTGGAGAGAGTGCAGGAGAAACACTTGAAGAAATTGGCCTGGGAGAATACCTTATGAGGAGGACCCCCGGGCAATGGAAGCAACACCAAAAATACATTAGTGGAATCTGATCAAACTAAAAAGCTTCTGCATAGTCAAGAACACAGTAAGTAAAGCAAGTAGACAGCCCTCAGAATGGGAGAGGATATTGGCAGGTTATGCTTCTGACAAAGGTTTGATAACCAGAATCCACAGAGAACTCAAACTTATTAATAAGAAAAGAACAAGTAATCCCTTTTCATTGTGGGCAAGGGAGTTGAACAGAAGCTTCCCTGAAGATGATAAGTGCATGGCCTACAGACACATGAAAAAATGCTCATCATCCTTAATCATCAGAGAAATGCAAATCAAAACCACTTTGAGATATCATCTAACTCCTGTAAGAGTGGCTCACAAAACAAAATCCCAAAACTACAGATATTGGCATGAATGTGGAGAAAAGGGAACACTTCTGCACTGCTGGTGGGAGTGCAAGCTAATACATCCCTTTTGGAAAAAAGTATGGAAAAATCTCAGGAATCTAAAAGTATACCTGCTGTTTGATCTTGCAATACTTCTATTAGGTGTATATCCAGAAGACCAAAAATCACTTTATAACAAAGATATTTGCACCAGATTGTTTATTGCAGCTCAATTCATAATGGCCAAGTCATGGAAGAAGCCCAAGTGCCCATCCACCCATGAATGGATTAATAAATTGTGGTATATGTATACCATGGAATATTATGCAGCCTTAAAAAAGATGGAGACTTTACCTCTTTTACATTTACATGGATGGAGCTGGAACATATCCTACCTACTAAAGTATCTCAAGAACGAAGAAAAAATATCCAATGTACTCAGTACTATTATGAAACCAATTTACAATCACTCACACTTTCATATGAAGAATAGATCACAACTATGGCCCAGGATGAAGGAGGGAGGAAGGGCAATTTGGAGGGGAGGGAGGAGGTCAGATTGAGGGAGGGTGTATGGTGGGATCACACCTACGGTGCATAATGCAAGGGTACATGTTGGATCTATTAGTATAAAGTATAAATGTCTTAACACAATAATTAAGTAAACAAGATGAGGTATATATTAACCAGTGTGATGTAAACGTTCCTAATTCCATATGAAATCAGCACATTGTACCCATAAATGCATCAATGTATACATGATCTATGTGTTTATGACTTAATAAAAAAATACATGAAACTTTACTGCATATTGTTAACTGAAAGATAGTTTATATGAAAGAAGCTACCTAGTATGTGATTTAAATTATATGATGTGCTATAAAAAGCAAAATTCTGGAGTCAAACATATGTTCAGCTTAATGTAGATAAAGATGGTTACATACATAAATACAGATGCATGGGAGTATAAACATGTTAGTGTACACATATATTTCCTAGCCCTGTCAGTGGAGAGGGGTTAAACACAATGGCACCCTCTTACAACAAGCAAACCTCAGGCCCAGATGCAGTTTCCAACACTATTCTTCAGTGAAAGGATTCTGGGCTCTTTAAAGAAATGACTGATTTTTAGCACTGAGGAGGAATTATACAAGATGAATCTGAAGCATTCTGTAATGCCAGAAAGTTAAAAAGTATTCAAAAAACTATCTGCAATTATGTTGATAAGTCAAAACAGGAGCCAACTAATAAAACTCCCAAGAAACAAAGTTGAAAAATTTGAAGAACAAAATGCCTAAACTAGTTTGGGATTATAACTCAAATTATAAAGTAAATGTCTGTGAGTCCATAGTAAGTAAACAAAAAATAAGGAGAAGAAATATATCTTATGTGCAGAACGATTCAAAATTTAACAACTCCCAATTTGTACATCAATATTTGAAACTATAGATAGGTTGGTGATTGTTTATTTTACATATTGTCCTAGTTCACACCATGACTTTCTAATGTTACTTGCTCAAGGGTTGTTGAGGTCTTTTGTAATTAACTTTAACTTTCTCTATACACTTAATAAGCATTTATTGAAGGAATGAGTGACTTACTGAATTAATGAGTGAACAAAGCCCTCAGTTAAACAAAACACTTCATATAAGTTAAGGTATTACACTTATAAACCAGAAACAATATTTCTACCATTGGAGAAACAAATTAAAAGTGAAAAAATGCCCTGAAATGGTAGAAATAAAGGTGATCAGAAAAAAAATGGAGCTACTGAAAATTGTACATTTTAGAATAAATAGATCTGGATGTAGGCAAGACCTATGTTTAAAATCTAATCCATACCCCTAATTGCTGTTTAACCTTGATGAAATATCTTATATCACTGAGCTTCAGTTTCTCCTTCTGTGGAATGAGAAAATAACTTTTACTAGGTCAAATTCATAGTGCTGCTATGAAGATCAAATTTACTCATAGATGGCAACATACATTATAAAGCAAATGTGCTGTGACAAATAATTATTGTCTGAGTGCACTGAAGTGGGAAGAATGCTTGACTATGAACAGGAGGCAGTACAGAGATTAAATAGGCCAAGAAAGGTATTAAGTGAAAAAATATATTGAATAAAAACCACATAATGAGCACTCACATGCCTGTGAAGACATCAGGCCCATGGCAGCTTTGGGCAGGATTCTCACTGGAGGAACTGAGGTTGCCAGTGCTATATGCTTGAAATGTGCATCACGCCGTAGGGACAAGAGACAAGCAGCAAGGCTCCAGGATGACCCAGGAGAATGGAGGACAAACGACACCGTTAGGTCTAATGTCTACTTATCCATCTCACTTGGATTTTCCTTCATGAGGAAGGAAGACTTCATTTCCCACTAAAAAGCAGATCATGAGACAAATTTGAAGTGTCTTCAGCATGGACCAGTAATGGAAACTCCCGGGGTTTGGAGGTCATAGGATTTGGAGAGGAAGTGGTTTCCACTAAAGGATAGCTAGCTGGGTCCTGGACATGGACAACAGGAGACCTTTCAGTGATGTGTAAATCTCTGTCTACAACCCAGGCGTAACATGTTTACAGCTTAGTAGTTTTTATAGGTTATTTTACCTTTACAAACATTTTAGGGCACAGAAAATGCTGTTATGCAGAATGTATTATGTCAAAAAGAGTATCTTCAGATTTAATGAAAAAATAGAAAATGCAATAACCATAACAATAAAAGATGCTGCTACTTGGGCGGCGCCTGTGGCTCAAGGAGTAGGGCGCCGGTCCCATATGCCGGAGGTGGCGGGTTCAAACCCAGCCCCGGCCAGAAAAAAAAAAAAAAAGATGCTGCTACCATTTACTAAAGGTTACTAAGTTTCAGACACTCTGGGAGGAGCTCCACTCACCTCCATGCTAATCCTAGTGCAGGGAGGGTAAGTATCTGATAACCATGTGAAGACACGGACACAAAGAGTGAGAGAGACTTCATACCACGTGTGAAAGGCCACACAGTAGGTGATGGCCTCAGGCATTCTTTCCATCATCCCAAACTGACTCAGATATTATCTTGAGAGGACTGCTAACCCATATTATGACTGCAGATCAATTTCATGCTAAAATCCTTTCATGGTGACGTGAAGAAAATTAATTTTTAGAGAGCACTCAGATTCTGAACATATTGGATACCTGTTTTTCATTTTCCCACAAAACATCACTTTGAGGTCCATGTCACGATGTCCAATGACACAGGAGGAAACTGAGTATATGACGCACTTTAATATGCTCTGTCCTTCAGAACATACACTGCTTGGTAGGAAACATTCCATTTTTAGCTTCTGTCAGAGCTGATTTTATCCCATGAGCATTCTACTCTGCTGATGCTCACCACAGCGTGGGATCGCTGGATTTTATCTTCATTGGCTAAGCCACCTGGCATATCTTTAACTCCCTATTTGCCGTTCTATGTCCATTGTACTTCTCTGAACATGAATAATTCTATTCAAATGAGTGGCTATTTCACATAACCCTTTAATAACTTCATTTACTTACAAATGCAGGTGGTGTTTTAGCCAATCTTCTGCATAAATTACATAATAAACACCCTTTGCTTCTTTCCACATGCTGCCCTGCAGGGAGCACTATAATCTGTTTCTCTTTGGCAAATAAATGCTTTTGTTTGGCCATTATTCACATAAGCTGCACATATGACTAGAAAAATAATGACTGAAAACATCATTTGACAGAGAGAATGCATGATTTCCCTAACACAAGACATATAGTATGAGCGGAATAAAAGAAAAAAAAAAAAAACCAGATGTAGTTGCATACCTTGGTTTGGGAAGTACTTCTAAAAATTTGGAGGAGAAGACAAGCAGAAGGGCCCAGCCCCAGGCATTCACTGGCTCTAATCTCTTTAAAGTGCCCCAGGAAGATCTACACACATCTACATGAGAGCTTCAGAAAATGTTGCTAGTGATTTAACACCACTGGAAGCAGATTCAGCCTGATTTCTTGCCCAACTGCTCTACATGGATTATGGGTTACATTTGGGACAACAGAGACATGAGACTAACAGGAAGAAGCCAGCCAAAATTAGTCTAGCACCAGAAGAATTGTCTGCTGCTAAGGTAGACTCAGAAAGCAAGTTCTTGTGTGAGCAATGGAGAGATCATACAGAGCTCTTCGTAACTTGAGAAGTGTTGATACAAAATGATCCAGTCAGCAGATAGGAATAGGAACCATAAAGGAAGAAACTACCTTAAAATTTTAGTACTCAATATGTATCAATAACATCAACTTGTACACAGGATGTCCATAAAGTTCGTGTGAAGTTTTAAAATTGCACCCTGTTTTAAATTACACACAAACTTTATGGCCAACCTGTATTGTATCTTTTATCCCTTGTATTTGCAGAAGTCAAATGTGGCTTGAGTATTTGAATTTTATGCAGCTTTTTCCTTTCTTACAGTGTATACATTTTGGCACCCTCTGGGTTATATAGAATATGTATTATATATGTTAAATATGAAATGTCTGATTTTGAATCCAAAGTTTAGTTTATTATATCTCTAATAAGAAGCAGCACAGTTCATCAAAATATGTGCCTAAACTGTCAACCGTGTTGCCATCTTAATGGTAGCTTGTTTACACCAGCAAGTGAAGAACCCAAGCCAGCAAGTGACAATAAAATCACAAAAGGTGTGAAAACACAGCTTATTGAGAACTGAATATTTTTCCTTGCAAGTCGTGGTCAAAAGCCTGGAAAAAGTGGTAGTCATTTGGTGCAAAATGTGGTAAATATGGTGGATGACAGTTTCCAAGTCCAGCTTCTGTAGTTTGAGCAGCATTGTTTGCTAAACCTGTAGTCCAGGTTTCTCTTGCAAGAGGATTGCCTGTCTCTATTGACCAATCTCAGCTACTCATTTGCAAGAATTTCCATTAAATCATCCTATGGGCTGCAGTAGACATCTGCAGCAATTGATTGATTGGCTTTCATGAAGCTGTGGTGGATAATACCAGGGCTGAACCACCAAATAAACACAATTAGTTTCTTTTGATGAATGTTGTGTTTGGGGCTGTTTGGCACTTCATCTGTGCCGAACTTGCAGACTGCTTGCAATTGTCAAAAAGCACCCATTTTTTGTCACATGTAACATTACCTCGTAGAAACAGTTTACCTTTATGTCACAACAGCAATGAAAGATAAGCTTCAAGGTGATTTCTCTTCTGATGTTAATTTAATTCATGCTATACCATCTATCCAGCTTCTTTATCTTGATGATTTGTTTCAAATTGTTCAATATTGCTGGAATAGTTAACATCAAAGCCTTGCATGTAGACTGAGACAAATTTGCTTCCACTACAACTTTCAGCTCATCACTGTCAACTTTGGTCTCAGTTTACCCACATGACTCATTTTCAAGATTAACATCACCAGAACACAACTTCTCAAACAATTCATGGACTGTGTGTTCATTAGCCACATCTTTCCAAACACTTTGTTGATATTTCCAGTTGTCTGCGCTGCATTGGTCCCACAATGGAGCTCAAATTCAAAAATAACACGAATTTTTTACTTATCCACAATTTCACAAAAATTACTCTAACAAAATTTGAAAGATAATCACAATCCAATGTGCAATGGAAAGAATGAGGATTTGCCTTCACAATAAAAATAAAACAAGTATCAAAGTAATATGGTAGAGATATCCACTGTCAAACTTAGTGCTTAAGGAAATTTGAAATTTCATATTTAACAACCTTAGTATATATTTTATATTAATATGGTATACACAGACACACGTGTGCACACCTATACATAAATGGGGAATGTTTGTAGAATTCAGTGCCATGGATTTTATTACGTGCTTCTGAAAAATGAAGACCTGAGATGGGATGGTTCCCATATTGGATCATGTACAAACCCCAAGTGTAAACACCGAGTGACTTGATATTTGACTCTAACATGATACTAGTACTTTAAACTGGACAATGCTTTGAAAAACCCTCCTGACTATGCCATCTTTCTTTGGCCTTTTAAACTGTCTGTCATCACATTGCAAGTCCCTACAGCATTTTATTTGATTTCCACACAGCTAAATATTTCATGGAAAACTTTAAAAATACAGCTTCATTTCTTTCTAGCTTCCTTTTAGACTCCTTATCAACTTAAGGATCATGTCTTTTCTGTCTGTCTTTTTCATGTGCCCTACTTTGATACCAGGCACCCTATAGGACCATAGTAATATTTAAATAACCTTAAATCTCCCAGATTACAGCCTATAGTACCTTAGTAATATTTAAATGACCATTCATTTTTGTCACATCAGTCCAGCCATCAGCTCAAATTTCTTCAATTTTCTGTGTATTTATAGATTATGAATACAGAGCCTTTTCTTTCTAAATTTCTTGATGGGTAATTATATGTGTATCTGGTTGCTGATCTCTGTTTATTTTGTGTAATTTATTTCCTAGTTTATTACAGATAAACTGTTCCTTTTTTCCCTCTGCTTTGACTCTGGATGAAAAAAATTTTAAGCTTAGATCGAAATCATAAAAAAATTTTCACAGAAGTTTTTTGTTCCCTAGAGGAGCTACTATTATTTTAATTCATACTTATAATTATAGGAGTGCTTATTGGGATAATTCTCCAATACCCTCAAACAACATTTTCTATAAGCATGTTTATTGTTGTTAATGTACCGTAGATTTCCAGAATGAACTAAGCTATTAATTTGGTACATTCCAGTTTGCTGCCAGTTGGGATGAATTAGTTTCTGATACACTTAGATCATATTTAATAGTTCATTGATACCTAAATTCTAAACTGAAATTGTTGTAAAATTATGAGGCACAGGGCAGAGTGGGAAAAAAATTGAAAGTCTGAATTCCCACACTTCACTTACTTCTGCCTTCCTTTAAATATTATTTTAAATATTAGTACATTAAAGAATGACAGAAATAAGGTTAGGGAATATGGGGATGTGCCTTCTATCATGGATAAAATAGACACAGAATAAAATAAAGAATATAGAATAGATCTCATAAACAGATCCTAAAACTTTGGGCAAGTCAAGCTTCAGGTCCTCAGTTTAAATTCATGTAGGATAAGAAAAAAAAGGAAAATTCATCTGCTTGATTTTTCTTCTTTCTCATCATCTTCCTCTTCTTATATTTCTTCCTTCCTTCTGTAACAATTACATCAACTGTGATTCATGAGATACAACAAAATACAACTTTATTTAATCCTCTACTGATATCTTAAATTGAGTGACCTGGGAATAATCTTTTAACTTCCAGGATGGAAATTTGAGTACAGCACATACTATCTTTTAAGCTCAGTTCTAACTAATCACATAATCTAATAGATGTTTTTCAGGCAAAGAAAAATACTCAATTTTTAATATTTCTAATATTTGAAAAAAAGAATGCTTGATGCACATATATACTTCATAATAAAATTTTACCCTTTTCCTCACCTTGTGTTTGCCTGCCTTTGCAGAGGGGTGATCTGCTGTCTCTCAGCTAACTCTCACTCGGTCTCTGTCTCTCTTTCTCCTCAGCTCCTGTCCCACTCTCTAGGAAGGAGGTCTTTAGAATCACATGGTTGTAACCTCAGACAGAATGGGGAGATAATATAATTAGACCTCCTTACTTGGCTGGGTGGCTCTATATAAACACACGATTAACCCTGATATTCTTGTGGCAATTCTTTTTTTGGTTCTTTCCAACATCTCTTTTGAGTGAGAATAATGCATCTTTACTTCAGATCTTCCTTCTTCCTTCACATTAGAGATTCATTCTCAAATTCTTGCCTGGAGATTTTCTACATATCTTCCTAAAGGCTGTTTGCACATGACCTGAGATGACCCTCTGCCTGCCTCTCCTCCACTGGCTTGCTAAGAGCCCACATGCATCCTGGAATCAGCATTTTGGGACATGTGGATAATCCCAGCACTGGTGTCTCTACCCTGCTTCCATGGGTGCTCGAACTTCACGTGTCAATCAGGCACTAGTTTGAAAGGTCTTACAGATGTCTTCCAGGTTCTCTTGGTGTCTTCCTAAAGCCCCTTACTAAGTCTGAGGTAAAGGAGATGGCAGCCTCTCAGACCACACACGGTGGCAAAAAAGGTGTCCTGCCTTAGAAACACATGTATACACTGTCTCTCTTCCCTAATTAGATCCTATTTGTGTAATTGATGAGACAAATTTTAGTGCTGAGGAAATATATTATAAAATCTTCTACCTCATTGTATGATGAACTGATTATAGAATTTATTATATAGTAAATCCTGGTGGCTATGGACACCTCACTTTAAATATCCTGTTAAAATCTCATCATATTTTGTTGATACATTGTAGGAGAATGAACACATTGCTTATAGTCACTGATTCTTGAGGGGAATGCTGAAAGCAGGACAGTCTCTTGGCTAGCCTAAAGATGTTTTGCAGCCTGGGGACAGGCCCTCAAGTAATCTAGTGCTCTAATGAGATGACATCAGTCGCTCATTAGTAAGCAGATGTTGCACCTCAAATATTTATGGTGCTTCAGGGTGGGAGTTGAACCTGTGGAGAAATAGCACATAATGATCCTCAAGCACGTAGCCTTTGTACGTGATTACTCGGCATTCCCCATACCTGTTATGTATTGTCTCAATAAAGAGCCATTGCAGAGAGGAGTAGGGGCTCTCCTGCACCTCTGGTAAGCCTAGCCTCTTGCAAGCTTGTACTTTCAATCCACATACAGGCTGTTTCCTGCATGCAGCAGGGATGTGGTGGTGCTGACAAGTGGCATAGTCACAGGATGCCAGTGGTGGACTACTGAGGGACCAAACAGCAAGGGGGAGATTACGGGGAAGCAATGGGTAACTCCCCATCCCTAGAGCTGCAACAATCTGATACTGATAAGGAGGATAATGTTATAATACAGAAGGTTCGATCAGAAAAAGAGAAAGATAAGAGACAAAAGAAAGATATAAGAGGATATGAGGAAGATAATGTTATAGCATAGAAGGTTGAATCAGAAAAAGAGAAAGATGAGAGACAAAAGAAAGAAATCAGAGGATATAAGTCTATAGATCCTGGTCCGCTCATCCATTGACACTTTTGCCCATCAGTAAAAAACAGGATAATAAATGCAACAAAATTCCAAAAAGTAAAAAACACAAAAATTACGAGAGTTCCTCTAGTTCTTCCTCAGAAGAGGAAGTATGTGATACAAATACTAATAAACAAATAGATACCTTAATAACTATCATGGCAACTCAGATTAAACCAGGGGTTCTCAAACGACAGCCCATGGGCCCACAAGTGGCCCACCGAGGACATTTATCTGGTCTGCCAGGTGTTTTTGCCGCAGCTGCCTGTCCTGCTTAACAGCCGACTCATCCCTGGCAGCAGTGTACATGTGTGGAATGTGCACCACACTCCCCAACTCCCCTCCTTCTCTCTGTCTCTCAACTCCTCCTGTCAGTCTCAGGTGTGATCGGATGAGTCACCAGCTTGCCTGTGCAGAGCCTGCTGCTGCCTGAGGACTGAGGTAAGAACAAGTTAGGATTTTTTTTTTTTTGAAGTTAGTAGGGCCTTTTTTTTGCAGTTAAGGGGGCCTTTTATTTATGAAGTTAGGAGAGCCTTTTTTTTTTAAATGGTTAGTTGGTTGGGGGTTGTTTCTAGGGGAGTTGCATCACAGTGATAACACAAATAGTCAGCGCTCAGTGCTAATGCAAATTTTCAGTGCTCAGAGGTAATGTGAATAGTCAGGGCTCAGAGGTAATGATAATTGTAAGGGCTCAGTGTTAATGCAAATTGTTAGCACTCAGTATTAATGCAAATTGTTGGCAGTCAGTGTTATCGCAAATGGTCAGTGCTCAGTGTTACCACAAATGGTCAGTGGTCAGTATTAATGTAAATGGTCAGTGCTCAGTGTTATAGCATGGGAGCCCCAAACTGGTAATCTGCCTAGGGCCCCATGGGAACTTAATCTGGCTCTGCAGACAGCTGAGTAGTAGGAAACCAAATTTAATTGAGAGTAAGTGCATTTATATTCAGATTGCTCTTCAGTTGTGTATGATGTTGTATGTTGTGTGCTGTGTAAGCCCCGGTTCACACTGTTGCGATCTCTGAGCAGTGAAAGTTCAGCTATGGCCACACTCGCACTGCTCAGAGATGGGTGAGAAGACCCATGTGATCAGATTCCACTGCGGGAAAAGGGAAGGCACATATGCCTTTTTTCTTCTGAAAAAAGGAAGTCTTCTCACCCATGCAATCAGATTCCTGTGAGAGTTCACAGATCGCAGTGTGGTTCGCACAGGAAAGATGATGGAGGAACTGGCTCTGCAATCGTGCCTGTTCCCGCACCGCACCAGTGTGAGCTTGAGGTAAAAGTGGAGTTCCACCATATGGGCACTTGCAAGGCTGAAATGATGTGGACTGGCAAGGCTGCATTGATGGACACTGATCAGACTGCATTAATGGGCAGTGCAGTCTGTATGTCTCTGTGTGGGCAAAGTTTTTGCTGGTATATTGTTTTTGGAGCGCTGTATATATATATTTTGGTATTTTACTAATAGCAATTTGGAATCCCTAGGAAACAATGATATCAAGAAAGAGAAAAATTGACTCGGAGTATAGGATATTCAAAGAACAGTGGACTCATGATTACTTTTTCATGAAGTACAAGGAAAGAGCTGTGTGTTTGATATGCCAGAATATAGTGTCTGTGTTCAAAGAATACAATTTGTGTCAACACTATGAAACTCAACATAAAGATAAACATGATTGGTCGGAGAAGTGAGAAAAGATAAAATATTAAAAACTGAAAAATACATTGAGAACTCAGAAAAATACTTTTGTGAAACAGAAGCAGCTAAATATTTCATCACTGCAAGCAAGTTTTGAAGTTGCCAAGCTAATAACGTGCACTGGCAGACCATTCGTAGAGGGAGAATTTGTTAAAGAATGCCTTCTTTCTGTTGCCAAAGAGATGTGTCCAGAGAAGGCCGATTTATTTCGTATAGTGAGTCTTTCAGGACCTACAATTACATGAAAGATTGAAGAAATGGGAGACAATTTGCATCAGCATTTGCAAAACTCCGCAAAAAAACTTTCCTATTTTTCCTTGGCACTTGATGAAAGTAATGATGTTCGTGATTCTGCACAACTTCTAATTTTTATTCGTGGGATGAATGACTATTTTGAAGTCACAGAAGAGCTTGCTGCACTGCAAAGCATCAAAGGAACAACTACAGGAGAGGATATCTATGAAAAGGTTTGCCAAACTGTGAATGGTTTGGAGCTGGACTGGGCTAAATTAGCCAGTGTGACAACTGATGGTACTCCTAGCATGGTGGGGTCTAAGAAAGGAGTAATTGCTTGAATTAACCAAGAGATGGACAAACATAACTATTCTCATCCAATAGCCATACACTGCCTCATCCACCAACAAGCACTGTGTAGTAGTAAATCACTGAAGTGGGACTCTATTATGAAAATTGTGGTATCTTGTGTTAACTTCATTAGAGCTAATGCATTAAACCACAGACAATTTCAGGAATTTCTGTCTGAACTAAATGTTGCCTATGAAGATGTTCTGCACCACATAGATGTCCATTGGCTAAGTCGAGGGAGAGTTTTGAAACATTTCTATGACTTACTTCCACAGATTACATCTTTTCTGCTTTCAAAAAACAAAGTAGTACCAGAGCTCAATGATGCAGAATGGAAATGGCAACTTGCCTTTCTGACAGATGTAACAGAGCTACTCAACAGTTTCAATGAGCAACTTCAAGGAAAGGGGAAGCTCATCTGTGATATGCAATCACATGTGAAAGCATTTGAAGTAAAATCAGGCCTCCTCATCAATCAAGTGAAGGAGGAAAATTTCTGCCATCTCTGCACAACTCAAAATCTGTTAGCAGAAAAACCATTGGTTGCATTCCCAAACAAAACATGTGTGGATTCACTGGAAAAGTTGCAAAAGGAGTTCCAATTTAGTTTTAAAGAGCTTCATCTCCATGAACAGGACATATAGCTTTTCCATAACCCATTTTGTATTGACATTGAAAATGTGGATATGATTTACCAACTAGAACTGGCTGAACTGCAGAATTGTGACTCTCTGAAAGACGCATTCAAGTCAAGCAGCCTTCCTAATTTCTATGCATCTCTCCTCTCTGAGACATATCCTAATCTCAGGAACCATGCACTCAAAATGGCAACCAACTTTCATAGCACTTACGTCTGTGAACAGACTTTTCCCAGAATGAAACATCTGAAATCTCCAACCAGATCTAGACTAACTGATGCACACTTGCATCACTTGTTATGACTGGCAGGGACAAATATGGAACCAGACATTGACCATCTCATTAGCCAAAAGCAGGCCCATAGTTCCCATTGAAATACTGGTAAGTTTGTTGATTTAACTTTAGTTGTTCTTCATTTTAAATATTGTATTTGTTCCCGTTTTGTTTTTTTTACTTCAAAATAAGGTATGTGCAGTGTGCATAGGAATTTGTTCATAGTTGTTGTTTTTTTTAATATAGTCCGGCCCTCCAATGGTCTGAGGGACAGTGAACTGGCCCCCTGTTTAAAAAGTTTGAGGACCCCTGGATTAAACAGTTAGAAGACCAGTTGAATTATTTCACAGTTAAAACTACTAAATGTCATAATTTTGGGAAGCTAGGCCGTATGAGAAAAGAATGTTGGAAAAGGAATAGCAATCTGAATACCAATGGGAAATGCAATCTCTCATGCAACAATCAAAAGAAACAAAGAGGATGTAAAACCTCAGGTGTATGCCCCACTTGTAAAAAGGTGTTCCATTGGGCAAATGAGTGCTGCTCCCAATTTGATAAGAATAGAACACCGTTACAACAGGGAAACTATCAGTTGGGACCAACCCAGGGCTCACAGGCAAAAAATACAGGGTAGTAAGGGAAGCTACACACTCACCAGCAACTTTAGTTTGCCAATCCTTTTTGCACGTCACCCCAGGTAGTGCCGCTTCAGATTTACCAGCATGTGATAAAACCTGACACTGATTCTTGAGGGGAATGCTGAAAGCAGGACAGTTTCTTGATTAGCCTAGAGATGTTTTGCAGCCTGGGGACAGATCCTCCAGTACTCTAGTGTTCTAATGAGATGACATCAGTAACTCATTAGTAAGCAGATGTTGGACCTTGAACATTTGTGGTGCTTCAGGGTGGGAGTTGAACCCGTGGGGAAAGAGCACATAATGATCCTTAAGCACATAGTCCTTGTATGTGATTACTTGGCACTCCCCACACCTGTGATGTATCATCTCAATAAATAGCCATTGTGGAGGTTGCTTGAGGCTCTCCTGCACCTCTGGTGAGTCTCACCTCTTGCAAGCTTGTACTTTCAATCCACATACTGGCTGTTTCCTGCATGTGGCACCGGTGACATTGTGGTTTTGACAATAGTCTTGATATAAAATGAAAAAAGAGAAAGGAGAATATTTCATGCTACCATTAAAATGTATGAAATTTAAATTTCTGTGTCTGTGACTTAAGTTCAATACAAAAAGCCACACTCATTCCTTTCCATGATGTCTATGGCTGAAAAGCAAGACCACAGTTGATATGAGAGAGAAATCTTACAGCCTGCAGCACCAAAAATATGTTGTGACTATTTACAGGAGAAAAAATTGCCTACTGAAAAGTACTGAAGTCTTTTAAGGAAAAGACTTCAACAAAGTTGAAGATTTATTTCATCAATATTCAAGTTAGGGAAAATATAATAGTTACTAACCTGAGGGAGATGCAAGCAGCAAGCATATTAAAACCAGATAAACCAGAGGAAAAGTGAGTGTTATTTGAACCATTGGAAGTTTAAATTAATCAAGAATCAAAATGTGGAGATAAAAGGAAGTGTGTGTCCACCATCTCTAAGGTCTTCCACTGCAACATGCTGATAGGGACTATCCCTTATTTTACCAAAAGTGAAGAATAGGATTTTCCCTGATCTCCATATTCTTTCAGTCTGTCTCGTTTCCATATAATGGTGTATATTAAGATAGTCTGAAAATAAGCGAAGATAATTCCCTGTTATGACTTCCAATTTGGAGACTTTAGTGTCTCCTTTGGTGTTTTGTCAATGTATCAAAAAACTATGGCTGGTTTTGTTATTTTGTTTTGTTTTGCTTTTTACTGTGGGCCATAAAGAAATATTCTCCCTATTAAGAATATTTATGACATTTTGCCAAAAAGGATCTTCTAGTTCATGGCAAAATATAGGGAAATATGAAAATATTAAAATTTTGTTGATTTTTTTGTGAAACAATTCAAAGGTAATACTCAAAACAACATTGTGTTTCATATGATATTTCTAAAAATACATATGTTATATACTATTTAATTTAAAAAATTTAGTTATTTTTCTTCTGAATTTTGGAATATTTGCTGAGGCTACAAAGCTGAGTAAGAAGTGGTATCAGTGTTCATATAAAGGTACATATATTTGTTGCCTTAAGCAGGGGTTTTATAATTACCTATAGCATACTCATTTAAACTGAAGAACTTCAACCAAGGGGAAAAAAGATATTGATAAAAATGTCTACCAGCACATTTATTGAAGATAAACAGAATACATTTAACATTGAGGTTAGCGATTTGGGTAATTCCCTTGGCATTGGTGTTTTGTTTTTTTTTTAAGTTGAGTTCTCTTCAAATTCATAAACACTTGTTGAACATATGACCTCTCTCAAATACTGTAAAAATTTTTTAAAAGTACCTGGGGCCCACTCCTCAGGAGCTCATAGTCCAAGCCTGTCTCCAGAGGCTGTTAGGACCCACAATTCTGGGCATATCAGACATGCCTTGTTGGGAATGAGCATAGGACCACACTAAAGGTTCCAACTAAAAACTACATCCAATAACAGAGGTGATCTGGAATCTGTGTAATAGCATATTTTTAAATAAAGTCTAATATGTCTTTGGCAGCAACTGGGTAAACTGGAAGTCATTATCCTAAGTGATGTAAACCAAACACCACATCTTCTCCCCTATACATGGAAGCTAAGCTGCAGGTACCTAGGGTCATACCGAGTAGCACAATGGACATGCGAGACTCAGAAAAGAGAGCATGAAATGTGAGGTGAGGGACCAAAAATTACTTTATTTGGTATAATGTACACTATTCAGGTGGCAGATACACCAAAAGCCATGAATTCTCACTATACAATCCATCCATACTTCAAAAAACCATTTGTATCCCCAAATCTATCAAAATAATTTTTAAAAATTCTAATATAGGAAAAATAAATACTTTCTTGAGTAAATCCATATATTAAAACAAAAGCAGACTTTTTTAGAAAAGGTAACAAAACAAGACTTGTCCCTTTTCTTTTTGTTCTATTCCTATGATGATGGGAATGGTGATGGCTGCATTGTAGATGTACAGGATGGCTCAGGAGACTTCATGCTGCTGCTGGCCAGGAAATATATGAACAATATCTCTGTTTTGCACATGTATATGGGGCTCAGTGAAGGCAAGAATGATGCAGGGTGGAACCCAAGTCACTCATGGATTGGTCCAAGATCTCAACTGGAACCTTTAGATTAGGTAGGCTTAGGGTCAGGCCAACAAGGCAAGTTAGTTATGTCCAGCATTACGGGTCCCTGTTGCCTCTGGGATACATACTAGTGAAGAGAAGTGGGCTGAGGATTCCTTAACCTCTTCCAAAGCAAGGGATAACCATGTGTTGTTCCCTCGATACCCCCTTCACCTTCTAATACTTTAGAGAAAGGAAGCAGCCCTCTCCATTCCTTCAAAATCACACCACATAGAATAGCTTTTGCATAAAAACACTGGACTGACCTTACATGATTCTTGGGCTTTTGATTTCTGTTTATAATGTGCTGTGATGTTAAAATTACCTTTGCAGCTTTAGTTACTTGGCTTCTACTGAGATGCATGGCGGTGATTAAGCAGACACCATCTTCATGGTTTCAGCTGCACTTCATGCCCTTGGTTTTGATACCTTGCCTTGGATCTCCGGTATTTGGTATCACCTGGCCCCATGGATCCACATTATCCTGTTTTCTTCCTCTGATGTAGAAAGAGGAGACAACCCCTATTTCAAAGACTGACTACAGTAGCCATGCCTCCCTCCAGATGTGTAATTAAATTGATAAATCTGGCTCAGCTCTATTCTAAGGTAAAATGACTTACGATATTGCCAGGAGATACAAGGTCAATTGTAACACGTCTGATCTCACAGGACATTGGCCCTTGATAAGTCATATCCTGTCTCATGGGCCTTCCTCCCAAGAATCATGTGTATACCCTTCATACCACAAGATACAGATTGTTCCATAAACAGAGAATACATAGTCCTTTAACATGTAAATGATGATTCACTTAACATGTAAGTGAATTGGCTTTTAGCTATGAACCACACACTCCCCTTGTTTTGAATTAGACAATTAATAATGCATTGATTTAATTAATGACAATTAATTAACCAGGTTACATCACGGACCTTTACAATGGCAAGAATGTTTCTGATAAATGTCATTGATTGACAGTCAGGGCTCAGGAAACTCTAACTAACCCAACCTGGTTCCTACCACCACCCCTTTATACCAGCTCTCTCCTACAATGCAAAATGTAAGCACCTTTCTGATTTCCTACAGAGAGGAAGCCAGATATCTCTATGTTCTCTCAAATATATTTGAATAGTAGATAGTATACTTTTTCTTTTTAAAATTAAAATTATTTCCCCTCAGAGGAAAATCTATTCTCATTTACTTAAATGTACTTTACTTTAATAATGGTGGTTAAACCCATGACTCTTTAAATCAAAAAGGAAAATAGAGAAAGAATATTCTTTGCAATAAAATGTAACTTAGAATGTGAAGATAAAATCATGTTTTGCCAATGACTTATATTATCTTTACCCAGCTCACTACATACTACTGGAGGATTTAATTTAGAAAGATAAAATACGTTGACTTAGTAGTGAGTCGTTGGGTATTTGACAGAGGAAGGAAGATACTAGCAAGACTCTTATCTTTCACAAAGTTTAATTCTCAAGTGAAGAGATTTATAGACTTTTTGTATCTTTATATCTAGTACTACTTCCCTTTCAAAACACCATTCAAGTTAAGTAATGTAACTCCATTAATTAAAATCATAGAATATAGTTGTGGCTTCTTGACAAATTCATTGAAATTTTGGTGAACACTAGTATAATTACAATCGACTATAAAAAGCTTTATTTCCTTTTTTAATTTCCATCATTTTATTCTGAATGAATTTTCTATTACAGATTGTGAGAAAATAAGGTTCATTTTTATTTACATCTTTAAATATTTTTATCATTTCTCAAATTATTTTGGAACAACCAATCATTGCTTTTTAAAAAGAAAAAAATATGTTCTCAAGTGTGAGTGTGTGTGCACACGTTCACTTGATGGGCAGAGAGGATTCAATCATGTCCCCTTTCTACTTTGAAGAGCCCTAGAAATATGACATGACAAGGACACTTTCTGCCTCAGAAATAAGAAGATGATTACAACCAGTAGTAATAATCTTCACCAATAAAGACAGTTTGCATTTCAAATCATGTCCCTAATCTAGACCTCGTTTTGTGCAGGTAAAAAAGTAAAGTATTATTGATCTACTATAGACTGGGCTCCTACTAGGCTCTTACCGTGCTTCCATGGGAATTTAATAACCCCCAATGATCTATACACTAAACATTTCTCACAGCAATTTTTTGTTTCTTTGTTTCCTATTTTTGTTGGAATGAGATGGTAGGTGGAATGGGGAGAATTATTAACAAATAGGAAAAGGGTTTGCCCCATGGTCTTCGGACCTATATCCAGATGTTTCTTTATGACGTATATAAAAGATCACACAACAAAAAACAAATGGACATTAACAGAACTAGGACGCACCTGCTCATGCTCAATTACATGGTTTGTTTATTTGTTGACTTTTATGCTTGTGGCTTAGAGCATAATATTCGCATATTGTGGGAAAACTTTAAATTTAAGGTTTCTAAGTTTAAGTGTAAAGTAATAAATATTTAATTTGGTGCTAAATGTTAGTCCATATTATAGGTATTATTTAGGTAAGTATATTAATTGTGTATGTACCCAGGAGAAAAATATTGAACTGCCTGCTACAATGTGAAAGTCTTTGCACTAGATGCTTTCAAACTCCCATTGCAGCTGCCCTCCTTGCAGTCTAGAATTATAATCTGTTCTCTTTTAATTGTAAATTTAATTCTCTTTTCTTCTGCTCTTGCCCACAGCTCACACAAGGCTGGTCACAACATTGCTTTTAGAAAACAAGCATGCAGGAGGGAAAATGGCAAGCAATATTCATTCAGTATTAAAACTTGAAGAAAAAAAATTACATGTTATATATTCTATACACATTTGGTAAATATTTGTTAGAATAAAATTATTGTGAAAGGTTACATGCACAAATATTGATATGGGCTATTCTGAGATAACATTTTTACAACATGAGGGCTGAGTGATGAAAAGAAAAGATTGATGCATAGGGCTTCAGAGAGACTTGAGCATGTATTTGGTACCAAGGTCTTCTGGGGCAAGTTACTGTACCCCTAAGCCCTTGATGTCTCATCTCTACCATACGGATAATTCTTGCTCCATAAAATGTCTATGACAGTTAAATGAGATAGCGCTCAGAAGGCACCACACCTACACTTAGTGCTCAAGAATATTAGTCCACTTTTGCTATTGCTGTAATGTACAAACCTGCTTACACACACATGCACATATCACTATATTACACTTTTCCCACCTGCTCTTTTCCACACCAAATGAGTAATTGCAATTATCTACCCAACCAGAGTATTCGCAGATTTGGAAATAGTGATGTCTTGTGAGAATAGTCTCATCGGAATTATATCCTCTCATGTTTTTAATTATTGCTTCTCCTTTATTCCTCCTATAATGTGGATTTGGCACTTTAATACTTAGTTCAAGGGAAATGAAGATCCTATGTAAGTGTCAGAGCCAGTTAATCCTTGCTCAAGTCTCACAAGCCTCTTTTAACAAACAAGCATACTTCAGGGCATCTCATTACCCACTGGGATGATTGTTTCAAAAATCAAAAGCAGCATAATGAAATTTTAGAAATTCTTATCTTTAGCATGCTTATTCTGGCTACAATGCAAAGGACAGACTGAGGCAGGAGAAGTGTGGAGGCAGAGAGACTGGTCATTGTGTTGTTAGAACTCTCCACCTGAAATTTAATGCAGTTGTGAAGCCAGCAGAAGACCTCAGAGATCTGAAGGAAACTAACTCTACCATACTGGAATAGAATTGAGGTAGAGAGGACGTCAACCCACAATTGGTTACTAAGACGTCAATCTTAGTAACAGCCGTAAGAATTGAATATGAGAGCATGCTTCCATATATGGGTGAGCTCGCAAGTGAGAGTAGAGACTTTAAATAATGCTTCCATACTAGGAATAATGGTTTCCATGGATTATAAATAGAATCATACAAAGATTTCAGAGGAGTTGGCTTTTCATTAGTTAATAATTCCCTAGTTTCTCAGAGTTTAGCAATGGCCACACTCGTTTGTTCTGGGAATGAAATGCTCTGTCTTCTCAGCACAAAGACACAATTGTAGCTGTATGAATACCTAAGAAATAATGTTCTGGCCTCCAAAAAAAGTATTAATGATTTATTGTGTACATACTATGTACCAAATACTTATGTACTCTTATGACAAATTTATAAGCAGTAATTAGTTCCATTCTTTAGTTAATAAATTGAAATTCCAAATGCTGGAAGGGTGGTGTGACAAGTTAGGCTTGTGGATTCAGTTATTGGTAGAACTGGAATGTGAAACTAGGCTGTGTCTAATTACAAATCTGCATATTTTCAATTTTATGCAGTGACTAAAATTATATAATAGAAAGAAAAGTACCAGCTTGAATAAATCTTATTAATTGAAAAAACTTGGTTATAAAACTGAATAATATAATTTTTATACAGCGAAAATAGAAAATTGCCTAAGAATTTAGCAATTGAAAAATTAAGATGTTATTATGTAGTTAATGGATAAGTGATTATCTTTTTTGTTCTAAAAGTTCTAATTGTTTGGAATGATTCTATGTAGCTTGTGTAATGCAAAATGATTATTTTATGTATTTCAAATGGAGTGTTTTGCTTGTCTATACAGTTTAAATATTTCTTATTATTTTTAATAATTACATTAAATGATAAATGTTTATTGTCTTTTTTACTTAAACTCTTTTACATTGAGACGATTGAATATTCACATGCAATGAAATATAACACAAGGGAGTTTTTCTGTACCCCTTACATGGTTTTCTCTAATCATGACACCTTGCAAGACTAGCATCACAGCCAGAATAGTGACATTGATAGAATCCACAGATATTATTCTAATTTCCCCAGTTCTACTTTTATTTGCATGTGTGTTTAGTTCTATGTAACTTTATCACATGGAGAGATTCATGTATTCATCACCACACAAAAACACAGCATAGAGGAGGTGGAACAGGTGGATCAACAGAATATTTCATCATCTAGCAATCTTCTGCAAAAACATCAAATTGAACAACTATCCACACAGAAAAATGCCTTCAAAAGAGCTGAAGAAATTAGGTGAAACATCACAATACTTAATTTTAGCATAGAAAGAAAAGATGCATTGAGGAGGGAGGAAGGACAGTTTTGTGTTGCCTAAGCCACTCCTACTGGAACCCCAAACAGAGCAGCACAAAAACTGGAACAGTCTCCTTGGAGAAGGAGTAAGCAAGTCTAAGATTTTTCATGGAATTTAGTTCTGGCCCCAACAGTGCAAGAAACATAGGACAGAACTCCTGTGGCCCTTGATTTCTAAGCAGTGGCTAAGGAGAAAGGGCATTTAGACACACCTCAGGCCAGAGGGGAACTCACAACCTAGGCGGGAAGTAGCTGAGTCCCAGCCGGCTTTCCCACCAGCTGACTAAAATAGACTCAGACCCTGAACAAATTTCAGTGGCAAACAGTTGGTAGTGACCACTGTCCTTGGGTGGGCTCTGGTATCTACTAGTCTGAAATGACATGGGCTTGAGGAGTGACCTAGCATAAAATCAGTTACAGTGACCCAGGGAGTGACCTAGCACAATATCAGCTACAGGGACCCCAGGCAGGCCTACTTCACCCTCTCCTAATTCCAGGGAGTGCTGCGCAGAAAGAGACTGCTTCTTTTTGAGGAAAGGAAGGAAAGAAGTGCAGGAAATTTTGCCTAAGAAACTATTGCCAGCCCAGCCATAGTGAAACTTTGTAAAGGCCAGCACTTTGTATCCCAGATGTTCCAGCAGGTGTTCTGTTGATCTACCTGTTCCACCTCCTCCATGCTGTGTTTTTGCATGGTGATGAATACATGAATCTCTCCATGAGTCCTGCTTTATTCATTTTTGGATGATTAAGTGGCCTTAGGCCTTGAATAAATTGCAGCAGTAGTCAGATGGTAGTGGCCACAGGTATTGGTGAGCCCAGTGCTTCTTTGGTCTGGGAGGCAGTGGGCTTTGGGTGTGACTCAGCATGGGACTAGCTTCAGAGTCCACAGGTAGGCCTGTATCTCTCTCCCACAACTCTAGATAGTACAGAGTAGTGAGAGAATCCTTCCATATGTGAATAAGAGATTTAAGCAAGGGAGTTCACCTGAAAACCAGAGGATCTGTCCCTGATTTCCCCCAAGTCCATCAAAAGTTAAAGAGCTAGGAATCTCTTAAGACTTGCAGCAAATCAGGGCTTAGTGTGCCCTCTAGTGCTTAATGGCTGCAATCACTAGAAGTTTAGTGAACTCAACGCACTGCACTCTTCTTTGAAATACTAGAAGGCTCTCTAAAAAACAGGTACAACAAGACCAGAATGGGATAAATATCTAAGTTCTTCAATACCTAGATATCAACAAATGTTCTCAAATACCAAATCATTCATAGAAATAGGACCTCACAGATGTAACTATTGTTAAAATGTTCACACTGTTCAAAGTGATTTGCAGATTCAATGCGGTCTTCATTAAAAAACCAAAGTCATTTTTCACAGATCTAGTGAAAATAATTCTAAACTTTATAAGAAAAAAAAGATCACAAATAACCAAAGCAATCTTGGACAAAAGTAAATAAATAAATCTGTCTGGAGGCATCACATTACTTGATTTTAAATTATACTACAAGTCTATAGTAACTAAAACAGCATGATACGGGTAAAAGGTGAAAACATGGACCAATGAAGAGAATAGAGAACCCAGAAATAAATCATATTGCTATTACCAACTGATTTCTGACAAAGCAGAGAAAAACATATGCCAGGAAAAAAACGCCCTATTCAATAAATAGTGCAGGGAAAATTGAATAGATTTGTGCAGAAGAATGAAACAGGATCTCTATCTCTCATCATAAAAAAATTAAGAATGATTAAAGACCTAAGTATAAGACTAGAATCCATAAAAATTCTCGAATAAACTACAGAAAAATATCTTCTAGATATCAACTTAGGCAAAGTAATATGAGTATGACCCTAGAAGAAAATAGTACAACAAAAATAAATACAAATTAATTATACTCAGAACTTCTGCACAGCAAAGGAAATAATCAAAAGGGTAAGTAGATAACCTACATAATGAAAAAAATATGAGCTAATATCTAGACTGTGCAAAGCACTCAAACATACTAGCAAGAAAAAAAGAATTAGTCCCATTAAATAGTGGGGAAAAGACATGAACAGAGTTTGTTTTTTTTTTTTTTTCAGAAGATGTATGAAAAAATAATACTCAACATCATTAATCATCAGGGAAATGCAAACTAAAGCCACAGTCAAAGACTACCTTTCCCCTTTCAGAATGGCCATTATTAAAAAATTAAAAACATAAAAAGAAAATAGATGTTGGGATGAATGTGGCAAAAAGAAATGCTTATACATTGTAGGACTCTAAATTATTGCAATTACAGTGGAAAACCATATGAAGATTACTCAAATAAGTAAAAGCAAACCTACCATTATATCCACCCATCTAACTACTGGGTAAGTACCCAAAGGAGAAGAAGTTATTATATAGAAAGACACTGGTACCTGAATGCTTCTCATAGCAGAATTCATAAAGACAAAGATGTGGAATCAGTCTATGTGTCCATGAACTGATAAGTGCTTAAAGAAAATATAACCCATAGGAAAATAATATGGAATACCACCCAGTCATAGAAAGGAATGAAATGTCATTTGTAGAAACTTGGATAAAACCGGAGAACATTATTTTATGTAAAATATCTCAGCAATGGAAAAAGAAATATGCATAGTCTCATTAATAAGTCAGAACTAAATAATGGGTACACATGGTGATAAAGGGGTGCAATGAACTACTCAGAAGGTAGAAGGCTTGGAGGAGGATAAGGGATAAAAAATCACCTATCAGGTACAATGTACAACATTCTGGTGATAGGCACACTAAAACCTGTCACTTCAGCATTATACAATTTGCTTTTGACAAGAATACTTATAGCCCATAATGTCTGAAATAAAAATTACTAAAAAACTACTAGAAAAAAATCACTCAACTACAAAGAAAGACAATGACAAAGAAACAAAGCAAGATGAAGTTTACAAAATCTACTCTGTAACAAAATGTCAGTGATAAGTTCTGACTCATCAATAAGAACATTAAATGTAAATGAACTAAATTCTCCAATTAAGAGACCGAATAGCTGAGTAGATAAAAAAGTCTCAACCATATTCTACCTACAAGAAATTAATTCCACCTAAAAAGACACACATAGACTAAAAGTGAAGGGATGGAAAAAGATATGAAAATGACCAGAAGTAGATATACTAGGGACCATGAAAAATATACACATTTTTAAGAGATCTTTTGTATGTATTACTTTTCAAAGTTGAATTGAATATTCAACTGGCCAAATATATAAAGGTGGTCAACATGAGTTATGCCTACTGTCCTGATACCTACATGTGGTACTTGCCCAGTCTATGAAAATTAAGTCAGCCTCAGGAAGTGGTCAATGTAGAGAGATGGTCAACTATGGATGTTCTACTGTAATTTAAAAATTTCTTGAAATAAGCAAAAATGCTAACAGAACATATCAAAACCTATGAGATACAACAAAAACAGTACTAAGAGGGAGTTTTATAGCAATAAATGGCTACATTAAAAAAATAGAAAGACTAGAAATAAACAACCTAATGATGTCCCCAAAGGAACAAAGAGAGCTAGAATGCACCAAACCCCAAATAGCAGAAGGAAGTAATCAATAAATATCAGAACAGAAAAAATGAATTTGTTACTAAAAATATACAAAAGATCTATCTTTTTGAGAAGATAAATAAAATTAATGCTAGACTAATTTTTAAAAAAGAGAAGATTTAAATAAGCAAAATCAGAGTCAAAAATGGAGACATCATAACTGATACCACAGGAATAAAAAGGATCATTAGAGACAATTATGAACCACTATATGACAACACATTATAAATCTTAGAAGAAAGAGATAAATTCCTTGACACATTCAACCAATCATGAGACATGGAAAACCTCAACAGATCAATAATGAACAATAGGACTGAACAAATAATATAGTTTTCCATTAAAAAAGCCGCCAGGACACAATGGCTTCACTGCTACATCTATCAAAATTTTATGAAAATAATAATTATTCAAACTATTCTGAAAAAAATGAAGAAACAAGAAATTTTCAAACTCATTTGGCTATAATAAATTTATTCTTCTCATACTAAAAGTAGATAAGAACATAATAAAACCTAATATACTAAACATACTAAAACCATAATAAGAACATAATAAAACAATTCAAAAACCTCAAAACTACAGGCCAATAGCCCTGATAAATGCAGATCCAAATACTCTCAACAAAATACTAGAAAACTAAATTCAACAACACATTAAAAAGATCATTCAGAATGATAAAATAAGATTCATTCCAGTGATGAAAGGATGATTCAACATATATACATCAATAAATATAATGCATCACATCAACAGGATCAAAGACAAAAAACATACAATTATTTCGAAAGATGCTGAAAAATCACTCAACAATATTCAATATCCTTTTGTGGTAATATTCTCAACACACTGGGTATAGAAAGAATACATTGCAAAACTGTAAAAGCCATACATAACAGTCCCAGCTACTCGGGAGGCTGAGGCAAGAGAATCGCTTAAGCTCAGGAGTTGGAAGTTGCTGTGAGCTGTGTGATGCCACGGCACTCTACCGAGGACCACAAAGTGAGACTCTGTCTCTACAAAAGAAAAAAAAAAAAAAAGCCATACATAACGAGTCCCCAGCAAAATCATACTAAATGGGAGAAAACTGAAATCTTTTTCACCAAGATCTGCAACAATACAAGGATGTCCATTTTCACCACTTTCGTTCAACATACGATTGAAAGTTTAGCTTGAGCAATTAGGCAAGAGAAATATATAAATGTCATCCAAATTGGAAAGGGATAAATAAAATTAGTCTTATTTTCAGATGACGTGATCTTATATTTAGAAAATCTTGAAAACACCATCAAAATACTATTAGAGTTAATAAATTTCTGTGCAGTTGGATAATACAAAATCACATGCAAAATTTGGTAGTATTTCTATACAGCATCAGCAAACAATTTGAAAAAGAAATCAAGAAAGCAAACCCATTTACAATAGCTACAAAAACAATACCTGTGAATAAATTTAATCAAACCAAAGTTCTCTATAATGAAAATCACAAACGATTTGAAAAGGGCACCAAAAAATGGAAAGATATCCATACTCTTGAACTGAAAGAATAAATATTTCAAAATGTCTACACTAAAAAAACAAATAAATAAATAGTCTATACTTCAAAATGTCTGCACTAAAAAAACAAATAATTAGTCTATACTACCCCCTAATGGCCTACAGATCCAACATAATCCATACCAATAGAATAATGACATTCTTCACAGACAGAAAAAATAACCCTAAAATTTATATGAAATCACAAAAGACCATGAATTGCTAAAGGAGTCTTGAACAACATAACAAAAAAGCTGGAGACATCACACTAATGGACTTCAAATTGTAATGCAAAAGTCTGGTGTCCAAAACAGCATGGGCCAGTTATAAACACAGACACCTAGACTGATGGAACAGAATATAGAACCCAGAATTGAACTTATTTTCAGCAAAGGCGCCAAGAACATACATTAAGGAAAGAACTGTCTTTTCAATAAATTGTGCTGGGAAAACTGGGTATCCATACACAGTAAAAGGAAACTGGATTCCTATCTCTCATCAGATAAAAAAATCAATTCAAAATGAATTAAAACTTAAATGTAACACCCAGAGCTATGAAACTACTAGGAGAAAACAGTGAGGAAATGCTTCAGAATCCGAGTCTGGGCAAAGATTTTGAGGGTAAGACCTAAAACACAGGCAGCAAAAGCAAAATAAATAAATGGGATTATAACAAGCTAAAATGCTTTAGGAAACAATCTACAAAGTGAAGAGACAACCCATAGGAGGAGAGAAAACAGTTGTATACTATCCATCAGACAAAAGATAAATGAATAGAATATATAATATGCTCAAACTTTTCAATAGCAAAAAAATAAAATAACCAGATTAAAAAATGGGCAAGGGATCTAAATAGACATTTTTCAAAAGAAGACATAGAAATGCCCAACAGGTGCATGAAAAACTGCTAAACATCACTCGTAATCAGGGAAATGAAAATCCAAACTAAGTGAAAAACTGCACACCAGTTAAAATGACTATAATCAGAAAGACAGAAAATATCAGGTGGTGACAAAGTTGAAGACAAGGGGAATTGCTCATACACTGCTGGTGGGAATGTAAATTAATACAGACACCATGGAAAACAATATGGAAGTTCCTAAAACACGAAAGATAGGATCTCCCACTGTTGGTTATATATCCAAAAGAAAGGCAATCCATACACAGAAAAGATATTTACACTTCCATGTTTATTTGTAGCTATACTCACAGTAGCCAAGATGTGGAATCAGCCTAAGCGTTCAATGGATGACCGGACGAAGGCAATGTGGTACTTACAGAGTGGAATATTATCCAGGCAGATCTATGAAGGATGTCATTGATATATCGATAGGAATTATGTTGAATCCATAGATCATTTGGGGTAACAGAGACATGTTTGGAACTAGAGGACATTGTGTTAGGTGAAACAATTAAGGCAGAGAAAGACAAACTCTTCTCACTTATTTGGGGGAGATAAGAAGTTGATTTCATGGAGAGAGATGGCAGAATGGTGCTTGCCAGAGCCTGGGAAATGCAGGAGGAAAGAAAATTTGGGAATAATCACAACCCTAAAATATAGATAGGCAGAAGGAATAAATGTTAGTGTTGGATACCACAGTAGAGTGACTACTTTATTTTACATTTCAATTAGATTGTAGTTAGATTTGGAAAAGTCTCAACACGAAGAGCTGATAAATTTTTAAGGTGATAAAAATCTCATTTAACCTGATTTGCTAACTGCATTTTGGATGTTTATGTCATAACAGTGCACATACTCTGGAAATATGTACATTCATTATATAGCAATTAAAAAATCAACAACAGAGACAAAATTATCTAGATTGGTTCTATCACCACAAGTATCCTAATACTCAGCTTTCTACATCTGTCTGTCTTCTGGCAGTTCGTTCCATTTCCATTCCTAACTATGCAACCACAATTTATTGTTCATTTCTATAATTCTATCTTTTTAAGAATGTTATATGAATGGAATCATATAGTATATGACCTTCTGGGAGGTGTAATTTCCTAGAGACTCATAAAAGTTGCAATTATCAATCATTTGTGTATTACTGCTCTGTAGCAATTTATTGCATGACTGCCCTCCAGGTGGTTTCTCTCTTCCTTCCTTGAAAGACCTCTGGGTTGTCTCTGCTTTTTGGCTCTTACAATAAACCACTTTGGACATTTCTATAGAAGATTGAAAAGAAATAACATTTCTATACAAGATTTTGTGTATAAGATAAGTTGACATTTCTCTGGGATAAATTCCTTAAAGTACAATTACTTGGTTGTACAGTAAGTACATTTTTAGTTTTTGTTTGTTTTTCTTAAAGCTACCAAGCAGTTTCCCAGGGACCGTACTCTTTCACATTCCCATCAGCAGGGTCAAAGGATTCACTTTCTCCACATCCTCATCAGCACTTTGTGTTGTTACATTTTTATTTTAGCCATTTTAATATATTAATATGTGCAGCGATATGGTAGTTTTCCAAACAGTTTTAAGATAAAAAATTACAATGCTCAATTCTCAGAAAAGAAGGGAAGGACTGGCCTTCACATAGTGTGATTTTAGTCAGGTTCATTCCAGCTGGCAAAGTAAATGCACCTTGGGGAATCCACCGTACAAGTAAGAAGTGAGTTCCCTCATTCTTATTCCACACTCAAGTCGCCTCCTGATTGTTTAGCGTGCCAGGACAGTTTGTCAATATGTAAGACAGCCGAGGTCATGGGAATGTCAGCCTCCCTATGTTGCAGACAGTTCTTTCTTTTACTGCAAATAGTTAAATTGGCATTCTGGTCCACAGATCACTGTCTTTGGGCGAGTCCATGGGAAGCTGTCTTGAAGATAGATTTGAGCTGGTGTGCTGACAATTCATTTTCTATGAATCCATGTGCATGAAGGCAAAACCCAGGCAGGCCCTTGCAATGTTTTCTAAAATAATAATGCTCAGTGTAAAGCTATGGCACCAGCCCCTCTCCTGCAAGCAAAATGCTCAACTTCCTTGCATGCAATTAAAGTTGACTTTTGCAAGAATTATTCAAGTGTATAGGCGAATTAATTTTCCATATAGGGAAACTTGATATCTATAAATGTGATTCCAAAGTCTGAATTTTTTGAGATGGAAACTCTTCTTTCTTGAGACTAAGACTGGCTGAGATTTGGTTACTGAAAATATTTATGATCTTACTAGGTATAAAATTAATGAGGTGGACACAGAAATTATCAAGTGAGTCAAAGTTACTTCTCCTTGGAAAGAAATAAAAAAGTTCACTCATTTTATTTTAATGGAATAAATGGAAAAATTAAAATAATATCTTCAAAATTCTCTCTCCTTCTCTGTCTCTCTCACACACACATGGAAGTGGATGAAATATTAGATTATTACTATTCAAATTAAGGTAGAAGCCAAAGGACAATTTCTTATTTTGAGCATCATCAATAATATTCAACCTAAATTTAGCAAAATTAGATATAATTTTGTGTCTATGAGTGAATTAAGAAGACAATGAAGAAACTGTATCTTCAGTTTTCTTAGAAGAAACTGTATCTAGTTTTTCTGTGTTATTAGTAAAATCTGTTGATAATCCTTGGCAATCACATAATAATTATTTCTAGTTAATTTTAAGTAGGATCTATCAGATAATAAATTATGTTCAGTGACTATGCTTTTTATTGTTTTATACCTTATTCATTAAAAACATAATGCTAGCACTTTAATAAAACACATTTTTTCCTTTTTTTAATAACTTCACATGCATTAATCCTTTAAACTCACATAATCCTGTCTTCGTTACTAAGATCAACCTTTTGGACAACAATAAAATAACTTGCCTAAAGCTTTACAGCCAGAGGAGTGGAGACAGAATCCAAACCCCAACAGTTTGTACAATAATCACTGGGATTTCACGCCTCCCTGGGCCAAGTACCTTACTAGATGTTAGACAGAGGCTAGTTACTTACTAGATAATCATTTGCTCAATGATTGTTGATAAATGTAAGCAACAGTTATTTCTTAAACTTCTAAAATCTCCTTCCTGTGTGAGGGAAATGAGACAGTATGAAAAATAAAGACTAACAATCAAGAAAACCTGTTTTGGAAATCAGGCCCCCGAGGGTGTACAGCTAGCAGCTGTGGGACCGTGTCCACAGGAGGGGGTGAGTGAGTGATGAATCCAGCTCTACCCAGCCTGTATCAGCAAGTGAAGGGCGCCTTGTGTGAGGCGTCTGCACAAAGAAGGCACATTTTTTAATTGGTTATACTGAGAAGTTTATAAAATTCACCCAAAGCTCCAGCTGCACACAGGCTGGAGAGGCTCCCATTCTACTCTCAGATAGAATCCAAAGTCGCTGAGTGACCTTGGACAAACCTATTTTTAACTTTCTCCATCTTCCTCCCATATTGATACACTAGAATGTGTTTCTAGATAATTCATGTAAACTTGTAGAATGTGCTTTATTTTTTATGCAAAGCTTGAATTTGTCCAGTAGTCTTTTAGAGCAGTTTAACAACAACAAAAATTGATACTCATTGATGAAAGTTTAGCCCGCACTATAGAACCATCTCTAGTCCCTGAAGGCAATAAAGGAAGAAAAAAGAGAATGAGGGAAGGAAAGAAATTATGGAGTGAAGACCATATTCCCTCGAAATTGACACTCAACTGGGGTCTGTTCCACAAAGGGGAAAAGTACAAGATCTTAGAACATTAGTTTTCTTTGCATTTACAGAAGCAAACTTTCAATGAAAATTCACCAAGGATTGCAGAAAAAGGAAAGAACATAAATCTTGTCTTTAAAAAGTCTGATAACTCAAGGGCTTAGCAACAAATCTATCATAAAAAGATTTCACGTTGTCATTGTTTAAAATCCCTCGCATTAAATATGTCATCTTAATGGGAGGAAGAGTAAATTTGAAATTGATTTTGAATTGAAGAAAATTAGGAGGGAATTCAGTGAAATCATTATGTTGTCAAGAATTCTTCACAGTCTCAATAACTCAAAAGCTAATTATTCTGTTCTGTGATTGTTCTGGCCTTGAGTTTGGCATCTTCCTGTGGCTTTTCTCATTTGACCATCTCATTAGTGTCTTCTTTGAAAAGCTATGTGGGGAAAAGAAAAGACACTCTCCTCTGGCTCAGTGGGCAAAGAAGATGGGGCTACTGACCTTTGTGAGATTTGAACCTCGGCCAGGATTCCAGCTGTTTGTGAATTGACTGTACTTTAAAAACCATTACATGCAAACATAATTGTAATATGCATGTATAAACATATAATTTTTATAAAGGCATGTTCCATCTTCTCTTAATAAGCACAGATAGTATCTATAATCATTGAAAACAAACATAAATTACATTGACTAAGTCTCCATGTCCACTTTCTTCCTATCTCCTCCCTTAGGATACTAAGTTTTTATTATAAAGTGATAATGGACTGAGTTGAATAGTGTTCTCCAAAAATTCATGTCTATCTAGAACCTGTGAATGTGACCTTATATGGAAACAGGGTGTTTGTCTATGTAATCAATTTACATGACATCATCTGGAATTATGGTGGGTCCTGAATTTAATGATTGGTATAATAGAGAGATTTGAGGACGCAGAAGACAAAGAGGAGAAGGCCATGTGAAGGTGGCCATGTTGCTAGAATTTCTCTCTTCCAGAGTCCTTGGTCTAGGGGTTCAAAGAACGAAACCACAGACCACGCAGTTAGTGACAGGATAGTTTATTGACAGGGAGAAAGACTGACGAGCCTGGTGAACAAAAGAGGGCAAACAGAAAAGGGAGAACAGACCCTCCAGCAGCACGGGGGTCCAAGTGGGAAGCCCCCCAAGTCTTCAGCCCAGGGAAATGCTGCTTTCCCTGTTACGAGCAGGGGTTCATGTCTGTCTGGAATTCATGTCTACCCATGAAAAATTGGCCAGATTAGGCAGAAAATAATCCTAAAATGAGCACAGAAATGCTGTCTTTGCCGTTTTGGACTCAGGCAAGAAATTAGGGTATGTGCTTCCTACTCAAGGAGGAGCCTCCCAGAACTTTTAGGCTGCCTTGTTCTTGACCTTGCTGGAGCCCAGAGGGTGAGGCCTGGAAAGGGCAGCCTGTTTGTGCCTAGAGATAGGGGTCTTATTTCTGAACTCACCCAGCCCTGGAGAATACGGGGATCCCAGCCCTCAGTGGGGGAACCCTGCCAGTATCACTACCACAAGCCAAGAAATTTGAAGGATTGCCAGGGACCATCAGAAGCTGAAGGGGACAAAACAGGATTCTTTCTTAAAATGTCTGAAGGGAGTATGATCCTGCTGATATTTTGCTTGTGAACTTTTAGTTTCTATGACTGTGGGAAAAATTAATTTCTTTTGTTTTAAGCTACCTAGTAGTGGAAGTTTGCCATGGAGGTTCTAGCAAACTGGTACAGATTTTATGTGGTCATTTTCCCTGTACCACAAGAGTTTTTACATGAAGGTGCCATCTCTAAACCTTCTGAAAAAGGTAAATATAAAGTAATAAATTGGTGGACACAGGGAGGAAGACTCTGCTTTTGAATTGGGTGGATTTAGTATTATTTGTCTGTCTGTACTTCACTCTTCTAAGCACTCATTTCTTTCCATGCTGATTGTTTTTGACCTTGAGCATACTGTAAGCTCTAAGAGGCTGAGTCAAAGTTTGAATAGGGAGTGATATATCTGTAGCACCGTATAAAGTGCCCAGTGCACACTAACCCCTCAGTAAATACTGTGGGAAGAAGAAAGGGAGGGAAAATAGAAGAAACCAAAAGCTCTGTAAATGAATCTGAAACTTCTTTCATCAAACTTATTTCCAAAAAATACTGTTGATGTTAGGAACACATAGAAATTCACTACTATCTGTTTTCACAGACTTACTAATCACCAGTTTAATCTTTTATTATAAAATGTAATTTAACATTTATGGTAATGAAGTCATTACATTTTACAACTTCTATTACATGTAACGTTAGAAAAATGAAATAATGATGGACATCTAGTGTTAATAGGAACTCTAGAAATAATTCGTTTTTATCCTATTGTTATATAAAAGAAAAAAAATAGGTCCAGAGAGAGAAATCAATAGAAGCACTGTATCCTAACTGCCAGCTTCACGTCTCCCCCGTTTCATTATATGCTCTTCCAGGATCATCAAAGGTGACATGTAAGAGATTCTACATTTATAGGAATGTAAGTCTGAGCCCCTTATGTCATCCCAGGATGCGAAGAATTGACAAATTGAATCGGAATAAAATCAAGCTTCCCCAAGTTGCCACTGACAGATCATCAGAGTACACACCCTCAGAATGGGGTTTTCACTCTGTCAGATGCTCCTCCCAAAAGTGGGCTGTGAACGAGGCAAGATCCCTTACCTTCTTCCTCAGAATATGACAGTCGACTCTCCTTTGTTTTCTAATTTCTTACTTGGGTAACATACTACTAAGCACCAAATCAAACACTAGCTCCTAATTTCTGTAACATAAAAAACCTTTTATCCATGATTCAAGACTATTATCACCTAAAGTTTGTGATGACAGAGACACATCCCTGGTCTCCAGCCAGTCTCCCCCCTACGGCTCCTCTCTCACTGCAGCATACTTCATCTTCTGGACTCATCCAGAAATAGATTCTCTTTTTCTATTTCTTCACCCTTCCAATGGAAACACCCTTGGTGGAATTCAGCTAAATGTCATGTCAAGCTGATTCAGTCCTATTTTTCTTTTCAGTCCTATTGTTTTGCTTTGTTTTGTTTTTTTCTAATTTAGAGCAAAAATAAATGTTATTTCACTGTGGCAGACAGACACTCTTCTGACATATGAAGGAGACTGGTGTCTCAGGCAAAGAGCTGGTAGGATTTTAAGATTTACAAAATAATTTGCTGAATAGACTACTTGATTTCAACAGGGGGATTGTCAAAGTTGATGTCCTGAAAGGAAAAATGATAATGGAGTTGACCGTGCAAACAATGATGAATTCAAACCTTAGTCCCTGCATCAGAAATAATCCTCAAACTTTATACGATCCAAATTTATTTTGATCAGCTTGTCTTTTAGCTTACTCTAATAGCTGGCCCATACATTTCCTCTGTTTACTGATAAACAGCCATAATTTCAATAACATTGGGATTCACTTTGCAGGCATTTTATTAGCTTCCCTGAATTGATTAATGTTTCATGAAGTCTGTTTGAGAGAGGGGGAAGAAAAAGATCGTGATTACATTTTTGGTGTGTGTGTTTTTGTTTGTTCACTTTTTTTTTAATTGTATAACTTTACTAATTTATATCACAGCGCCATCTATTGAACTAAATGTGCTTTTCTCATCGGGGTCAAATTTAAAACCATCCTCTCTGCTGGCCTGGAAAGAACCACCAAATTAGCTTACTAGTAGAAATGGCAATTCTTCCAAGGAATATTCAACTTCAAGAAAGCTTAAAAGTCTGTAGAGAATATGAAGGCACAGTAGCTACAAAGACATCTCTGGATGTCCTGAGTGCAAGTTATGATTATTGTGGTATCATACTAAGGTGCTGCTTTATCAAAGAAAGTGTGATAATAACATTTGCAGGTTTGGAATTCTCATATTTTCTTGAGAGATGTGTAGCATAGATGATGAAAGCAAATGAGGTTTGCAATGAACTCCCCCACAGCCCTAGAAGTACTGAGGAGGTATGAGCTATGGGTTTCTTTGCATCTTGTAATGACACTCACGACAGCACATACCTACCTGCAAACAGCAGTGACACATGCAGCTGCCATTGCTTGCATGTCTATCTGCGCAACTTAACTGTGGAGTTAGGAGGGCAAGGACTAGTATATTTTAGATCTGTAGTTCATTATCAGGTACACATGTTGGCCTAGCAGTACTTTCCAGAGAATGGGAAGGGTCTCACAGCAGTTTTTAGACCACTCTGTCTCATCAGCCTCATCCTTCCCAGTTCACATGAAGAAAAGTGTCCCTTGGTAGATCACGTGACCTATTCAAAGAAGGAAATCATTACAGATGAAGTTGGGATAATATTTAATGCCAACCTGATTCATACAAAATCTTAGGTCTAATTTCAGATTTATAGAATGGACATTTAAAATGTTCAATCCAAGGGTTTCATCTTTTGCAGGTGTTATATTTACCCCCATATTAGGCAGATCTTGAATATTTGCATTATTATTAGAGAGTGCCGAAAGAAGGATCTTTATGAGAGCATACAGATCTCGTAAATGATCTCCTTGTCTTTAACCTCCATACGTAAAATCTGTTACAAAATGTTTGCTTGCAATTATTATTATTATTATTTTGCAGTTTGGGGCTGGGGCCAGGTTGAACCCGCCCCCTCTGGTATATGGGGCCAGTGCCCTACTCCTTTGAGCCACAGGCACTGCCCCTCCTTGCACTTATCTTAAAATTCACAAATAATCTTTTCCTAATACTCTCGTTTCTCTTCAGATCGAATAAATCTTTCATGTTTTACAAATAGTCTTTTCCCTTCTTTAGTACATAAACTTACATATCTTACCTACTAAAAGTTTTACTATGGTGATTTGGCCCAAAATGCATAAACCTGCAAGGAAGGATAAAGTTGGGCTGGTTAATGGATACAAAAATATAGCTAGATTATTAGATAGATGAACAATATCTGATAGCACAACAAAGAAACTATAGTCTACAATAAGTTGTAGTATACTTTAAAATTACTAAAAGTGTGTAATTTCAATGTCCCCAACATGAGGAAATGATAAATGCTTGAGGTGATGATATCCTAATTACCCTGATTTGATTATTACATATTCTATGTCTATATTAAAACATCACATGTACCCCATAAATATATACAACTATTACATAAATATACTAACTATCATTTAAATATTTTAAGGCAGAAATAAAACGTTGGCTCATGCCTATAATCCTAGCACTCTGGGAGGCCGAGGTGGGTGGATCTCCGGAGTTCAAGATCAGCCTGAGCAAGAGTGAGACCCAGTCTCTAAAAACAAGCTAGCTGTTGAGTTGGGTGCCTGTAGTCCCTGCTAATTGGGAGGCTGAGGCAAGAGGATGGCTTGAATCCAAGAGTTTGAGGTTGCTGTGAGCTGTGATGCCACGACACTCTACCAAGGGTGACAAAGTGAGACTCTGTCTAAAAAAAAAAAAAAATTCTCAAAATAGAAAACTGGTTACTGTATGTAATGACGTTCTTCCTTATATAGCTGGAGACATTGAGCTTTAGTAAGCGATTCCATGAGCAAATTAATTCACACCAAGAATAGATTGAACAGCCAGATCAAAATTCCCAAACTAGTATTCCTTCTGTTGCTTAACAGAGTAATGTGTATGTTTCTACAAGAAAATTTTAAAAAGGAAAATGTACAAATTCATGTGACTGAGGCAGAAACAAGGCACTATAACCAGGGTAGTGTGATCTTCCAGTGTCTCACCTCCTATGGAGGATGAGCTGAGGCAGCTGTCTCCACCAGTCCCTTTTCAGTGGCTTAGCTTCAGGTTCATGGACTGAACCCCTCCTATTAATCCCGATTGTAGTCCAGTACCATTGAACCACAATCCTCAAGTTCTTCAGAAAAGGAAATAATGAACATATTTTATCTGAATTACATACATTACATTTTGGCTCTCTTTTCGAACTAATAGACAAAGTGCACATTCAACTTGTTATTATTAAAATTGATAGCATATTAGAGAACACTCATCATTTAAATTGGGTTGATTAGTTTATTGATTGATTTATTAGAATTCAGAATAAAGCTTCGTTAACATAGCTGCATATATTTGAACTTCTTGAAAGTATGTCTTGATTATAAATGTTGTGGCTATTTTACAGCTTCTTATTATTCAAGCCTGAAAGTGTCTAATTGCACCAGTGAGGCAGACTAAGAGCCAGGGTGCCCAGTACCACATAAACCACCAGTCAAGTTTAGGTGAAGGTACTTCACATTCTGTAAAATAAAATGCTTATTTGCACATAACCCATTCAAATAAGAAAATAGCATGTTATGGGGTGGTGCCTGTGGCTCAAAGGGGTAGGGCGCTGGCCCCATATGCCAGAGGTGGTGGGTTCAAACCCAGCCCTGGCCGAAAAACAGTGAGAAAAAAAAGTGAGAAAATAGCGTGTTATGAAGATGGCTTCCCGCTATGATTAGGAAGTGTCTTAAATCATTATAGTGGTATTTATAATATATAATCGGTGATGTTTTCCTAACATACTTATAAATGTCGTATTTTCAGCTGATAATAATTCTTAAAATTATAAATACCTAGCTATACAAACAAAGAAAATTTTAAGAGTAACATAACAACAAAATGACAAAATTTATGCTCAGACTATTTGACACAGCTGTCATTTCTGAAAAAGTTAATCCCATGACAGCAGTATATGGAACAAAGAAATATGATGAAATTTTTCAAAAAGTCACTCAAAATAGGAATATACATAATAATGGTCTCATATGTTTCATGTTGATAAATATTGCTTATGCTCTCAGTGTTGTTATTCTGAAACAGATACATGTGCTAGAATAAATGTGAATATATAAAAAAGATATATGTAATTGAAAATATGTGTTCATCATAAGTTAAAATAATTAAACCTACCACTTGATTGTGAACATACCATTTTAATTTAAACTCTTCATTACTATTTTTATTTAATTGCATTAAATTTGGAGATCACTGTAGGGGAAGATGAATTGTCCTATGCGTGACTATACTAGTTCTCTGATTATGCTAGCCTATTATAGGTAACTTTTATAATTTTCTCCTTAAATAATTTGTTTATTACCTTTTAAATAATATTTGTTATTTACTAGCTTTAATCCTTCATACTTTATTGTTGCTATAAATTGTATTTCTTTTTAATCATATTTTTGAACTCTTGATTACTAATGTACAACATTATTAAACTTCTATTCAGCCATCTTGCTAGACTTCATTATTTATTGTTAATACAATTTTTTTAAGAGTGAGATTTTTTTATAACACAATTTAGTCATTTGCAAGTGCAGTTTTTATCCAATCCAAACTTTATTATTGTTTATTGATTGATTAGAATTTATAGAACGTGTCCCAGACCTGGGTGGAGTGGCATCTGGTTGGTGGTGCCCATCTCATATCAGCCAGGGACAAAGAAACCCCTTGTTTATCCCAGCTTGGCTTTTGATCTGTGCTTATACCTGGTTCATGCCTAGGGCACATGGAAAAAAAAAAAAAAACAATTTATAGAACGATGTTGAATTACCATGGAAAAGTGGTATATTGTTCTTTATTTTTAAAAGAAGACTTCTAGGGTAGCACCTGTGGCTCAAAGGAGTAGGGCGCCAACCCCATAAACCAGAGGTGGTGGGTTCAAACCTGGCCCCAGCCAAAAGAAAAAAAAGAAGACTTCCAACTTTGCCTCTTTATTACAATATTTTGAAGGTTTATACTTAAGTTATACACCTTTTGTCAGGTTCAGATGTCAGATGGCTTATATCCTGACATTTGTAATAGTATTCTTCATAAATTTGTAGTAATTTTGATAATTTTTTTATTCATTGAGATACAATTTCTTCTTTTATTGTGAATGTAGTGAATTTCATCTTCTAGAATTAAATCATCATATTATATGGGACAAAGTCACATTCATGATACATGTGTAGGTTTCATTTTCTACTATTATATTTAAAATAATTATAGCCTATGTTTTCGTATAATTATTAACAATGTATACTGATCTTAAATATTAATTGAATTTTCTCCCTAATTTTTGTGTGATGGAGACTAGAAATCTTGCATTTTTTTCTTCAAATAAAGAAGCAAGAAAATTTTATACACAAGACTCCAAACAGTATTACCCCAAATTGGGGAAGGCAGTTTGATAGCCCAGGGGAGAAGCATATAAAATTGTTATTCTCCTTTTGGGTGAACAGTGCCTGGTATATTTATACCATTTATAAATAAGCAAATGGAAATTATGTGACAATTTAAATTTCAATCTATTTAAAGAACAGATACTGTGGGCTCATCCTTTTTTAATATTACATTCATACGGTGTGGCATTATGACCAGTATGATAATTGTAGACATCTTCTTAAACTAAATATCCTCCATATAAGTGTGAGAGATTTTTATAATAAAAAGAAAAGAAAATTTTATGTGCACCACACTGTTAATACTGTTCAATCTTACGAAACAAATGTAGCTGTCAAGGTCTGTTTATAAGTCATTGGAATAATCATTTAAGTATAATTCGTGTTTTTATATCTTCTCGGCTTGATCTTTAGAAAATTACAGGCATTGAAGTGAGTTTCAATTTTTGGAAAAGTCATGATAGCTATTTTCTCATACTCATCATTGATGGTATTCAAAAGAGACTTCTCTTTAATGTTTTCTCCATCTATTTCTTGGGTATGGGGTAATTCTCTTTCCATTACAACCATATTTTGTTAACTTTTTCTTAGAATATAAAAATAGACAACAAAATTCAATAGCTCTAACCTGAAATGATAGTTTGGGTCCATGCTGACAAGCTTACAAAATGATCATTTCTTTTGGCATTTTAGTTTTCAGTCTTTTTTTTTTTGTAGAGACAGAGTCTCACTTTATGGCCCTCGGTAGAGCGCCGTGGCCTCACACAGCTCACAGCAACCTCCAACTCCTGGGCTTAAGCGATTCTCTTGCCTCAGCCTCCCGAGTAGCTGGGACTACAGGCACCCGCCACAACGCCCAGCTATTTTTTGGTTGCAGTTTGGCCGGGGCTGGGTTTGAACCCGCCACCCTCGGTATGTGGGGCCGGCGCCTTACCGACTGAGCCACAGGCGCCGCCCAGTTTTCAGTCTTATTTATGTCCATCTGCTGTATGATTACAGAAGTAGGAAAAATATGTAAGGCAAAATGAATTACTACTGTTACTTAATTTCAGTATTTTCTATTTAGAAAGTAGTATCTCTTCATTATTTTTTAATAAATACTTTATATTACATTTGAAATATTTATATATTTTATATTCAATTTTAAAAATAGATACCAATGAATAAATTCATAAACTCCCATTATCAGTCACTATTCATACTTCTCTATGGTAACTTTGAAATTTGCCTTTTGTTCTTTTTTCCATTTTCAGGTAAAAGAATACAAACCCTCTTAATATTCTTTTAAAAATTCCTGCTGACAAAGAAGTGGATGTGAGCAAGAGCGCATTAGGGATTCTATTGCTGTAGAAACTAATATTTATTCATCATCTTCAATGCGGCAGGCACTGTTTTAATTACTTAATGACGAGAACTCATTATCTTTTAAGAAAGCAAAAAAGCTAGATATAATTTTCTTTTTATAAAAATGAACACCTTTATGTTATTTGCCAGGGTTAAACAGTTTGTCTCTGTGGTAGAACCAAGGTTTGAATCTACTGTCTACGTCCAAAGCCAGACCTTCTTATCAGAAACCAGGAAGAATCTGGTTACTGTCAGAGGTAAGAGGGGGCTACTTTTCAAAAGGAGAATGAAGGGAAAAGAAAGATGTATTTCTGATCATTGCTTTTTGAAATGTATGACCATTTTCTAGGCCAAGTGCAATTATTCAAATTGATAATAAATCAGTAAGTTGGGTGATAGTGGCCTCTTCTGGTAAAAATGAGAATATAAAAAATACTGGCTAAAACTCATACATGTTTAATATGAATTTTGAATAAATTACATAAAATTAATTTTTACTTACATAGAAGTGATATTTCCTTATAAAAACTAAGTCAAAGATGATAAAATAAATGGCAAATCCTTTTGGGATGCCATCAAAATGTATTACTTTGTAAGAAAAGAGTATTTCATTAGACAAATACAAAATGACTTATATCAGGGATATGATCTTAATAAATTGTTTTATCCTTTTCTAGGCCTAAGTCTTTTGATATGAGAAATAAGAAAGATTAAGATAAAAATAACAAGATCTATGTCAAACACTATTATTTTTAATGATCATCTTAATGTTTACCAATAAATACAATGTATGTTATCAGAAGTATCTTCATAACAACACTGAAATTCAGAAGGCAGATTATAAGTGAAGATGCTGAAGCTCAAATGTTTTCTGTATTTTGACTAAGTATACCTATTAATGGTGAATCCAAGTTGTAAACCCAGATCTTCCCTTTCAAAGTCAAGTGGCCTTTATGATAATGTTCTGACAATATTTGTGAGGTTGTGACTCATCCATTAGTCCCTGCAAGTACAAACCTTTGTTAACTTGAGTTCACTCTGCCTGCCATCATTACGGACCTGACAACATCAAGGTAGAAGACTTAAACGATTACTCAGTTTTCAAAATGTATTTGGTTTTCAAAATGTGTTTTGCCATTGACCACCCCATACTCTTTCTACAAGCACATTTAGAAAAGATGCACATTTCCAGTTCCTCTCCTTCATATCTTGTTTGTATTATGAGGCTCTAGTCGTGGAATAGACACAACACAGTAATTTGAACAAAGAATGCTTAACATCCAGAATTACTATCTAGTACTGAAGTATTAACTTTCAAAGGTAAAGAGACCTTGAAGAAATAAATTAGGCTTAAGGAAGAGTAATCAAGGAAAAAATAAACGTGGAAGGGAGGAGCTTTCACCAACTCTGGGATCTGGACCTTGTTGGAGAAGATGTGGTTAAATCTCAAAAGATGATGGGGTTTGCTGGGTTGTTTTGGGCCAGAGCTTGTTCCTGGTTGCTTGAACAAGGCTAGTGGTCAAAGAAACACCCTTCCTTGTTGAAGGTGGCTAAAGCTAGAGGCCGGGAAATTGCCTGCCAAGCAGACAGCACCCCAGTGTGGAAGCTGGAGTGCCTGTGAGACTCCCCTGCAATGTCCCCACAGGATTTTGAAACTCAATGGGAAGTCCAAGAGGGTGTGGCTGGAATTTGACTGGGGTACGCCCCACTGGATCTCCCCTAAACATGTAAAAAGAGCAAGAAGAATACATTGGAAGTACACCAGAGAAATATTACAAGATACATCTATCTCCTGGAAAGTCTCTTCTACACACTCTATTAAGAAATCTGAATGTCAGGTTAGGCATGGGACAGTTCCTTTATCACAGAAAGGATAATGAAGGATATACTTACATTGGAGAGAGAAGGCAATAAGTTGATAGCACAGGCTGCAATCAGAGCTGTTGGGTTCTCATCAGCTCTACATGTTTGGGGCAAAAGAAGCCTGTTTTACTAAGAAAGGGGAAAAAAGGAAATAAAAAATAGTGCATAAATTCAAAACAATGTATGTATTTTGAAAACCGGTGATGTTATTAAATCTACTCTATTTCACAGAACAGAAAATTAAACTCCATCGAAGGAAATTGGCATAGTCTATGAAACAGCATTTGTTAAGGGCATATCCAGGACTCAGACTCAAATTTCCAAATGTGTAATTCCTAACTGCAGGAAGGGCTCTATCATGTTATATGGCTCCCCAATGACCCAGAGAAGATAAAGACATGCTATTTTGTGTGTGTGTGTGTGTGTGTGTGTGTGTGTGTGTGTGTGTGTGTGTGTGTGTGTGTGTATGAAGTATCTAAACTGTGTTAGGCCCTATGGATAGAGTGTCCTATTAAATGTAAAAGCAAAAATGTTTATACTTTGGTATGGATCTTTCAGAGTTGAGAATTTAAACTAGTTGATGACAGATATTCGGTTGTTGATGTGAGCCATCTTGCACAAATTAATATATTTTGGATTAGCCATGATGTGGTTTGATCTTGCTTCATGGGTGAAGTTGTAGGGATCAAACCCCATGCTGAAATCTTAAGGTAAGAAGAAATTTTAAGAAAATCTATAAAGTATGTTTCTTTTGTCCACCAGACAAGAGTCCAAATTTCATAGCCAGTTAACATAATATTTAATTCTTCCACAATCCTTCTCATTCTTTATTTTTATATATATATATATTTTTTATTATTCAGGTTAATATGAGGGCACATATGATTAGGATACAATGTTTGCATTTGTTAGCTAAGGTCCTTGTTGTGGGTGTGCCCCTTCCCGGGTATGTGTACCATATATCTCTTCCTCCTCCCTTCTCTTCTCCTCCCTCCTCCCCCCAACTTGAGTTAAATTGTGTTTTTCTTTTGCGTGGGCATGTATTAGTTCATCCACTGGCTTCATGTTAGTATTGAATACATTGGATGTTGCTTTTCCATTCTTGTGATACTTTACTAAAGAGGATGTTTTCAAACTCTATCCAGGTTAATAGAAAAGATGTAAGGTCTCCACCTTTTTAATGGCCAAATAGTATTCCACAGTATACATATACCACGGTTAGTTAATCCATTCATGGGTTGATGGGCACTTGGGTTGACTCCATATCTGGGCAATTATAAATTGAGCTGCAACCAACAATCTAGTGCAAATGTCCTTATGATAAAAGGACTTTTTTCTTCTGGGTGAAATCAAATGGAAGGTCTATTTTTGTTCTTTGAGGATTCTCCATACTTCTTTCTGAAGAAGCTGTATTGCAATTCCACCATCAGTGTAAAAGTGTTTCCTTCTCTGTATATATGCACCAGCATCTGCAGCTTTGCAACTTTGTGAGGTGGGCTTTTCTCACTTGGGTTAGGTGGTATCTCAGGATGGTTTTGAGTTGCATTTCTGTGATAATTGGGTCCAATGAGCGTTTTCTTCATATGTTTTTTGGCCATTCATCTGTCGTCTTCAGAGAAATTTCTCTTACCTAGTGATAGATGGTATTGTTTGCTAGTTTTCTGTTCATTAATTGAGTTCTCTGTAGATTCTAGTTATCAACCCTTTGTCAGATTTGTAACATGCAAATATCTTTTACCATTCTGAAGGTAGTCTATTTGCTTTAATTGCCATGTACTTAGCTGTGCAAAAGCTTTTTAGTTTAATTAAGTTCCATTTATTTTTGTTGTTATTGTTGTGATTGTCACTGAAGTCTTCTTCATAAAATCTTTCCCCAGTCCAATATGATCAAGAGTTTTTCTCATGCTTTCTTCTAGAATTTTTATTATTTCAGGTCTTAGATTTAAATCTTTTATCCATCGTGAATCAATTTTTGTAAGTGGTGAAAGGTATAGGTCCACTTTCAGTCTTTTACATGTGGTTATCCAGTTTGCCCAGCATCATTTGTTGAATAGGGATTCTTTTCTCCGGTGTATACTTTTGTTTGTTTTATCGAAGATCAGATGGCAATAAGAGGCTGGTTTGTACTAGGCATATACCCAGAAGACCAAAAATCACATCATAACAAAGACATCTGTACCAGAATGTTTATTGCAGCCCAATTCACAATTGCCAAGTCATGGAAAAGCCCAAGTGCCCATCGATCCACAAATGGATCAATAAATTGTGGCATATGTACACCATGGAACACTATGCAGCCTTAAAGAAAGACGGAGACTTACCTCCTTCGTGTTTACATGGATGGAGCTGGAACATATTCTTCTTAGTAAAGTATCTCAAGAATGGAAGAAAAAGTATCCAATGTACTCAGCCCTACTATGTAACTAATCTATGGCTTTCACATGAAAGCTATAACCCAGTTATAACCCAAGAATAGGGGGAAGGGGGAAAGGGAGGGGAGGGAGGGGGGAGGTGGGCGGGCGGAGGGTGATTGGTGGGATTACACCTGCGGTGCATCTTACAAGGGTACATGTGAAACTTAGTAAATGTAGAATGTAAATGTCTTAACACAATAACTAAGAAAATGCCAGGAAGGCTATGTTAACCAGTGTGATCAAAATGTGTCAAACGGTCTATAAAACCAGTGTATGGTGCCCCATGATCGCATTAATGTACACAGCTATGATTTAATAAAAAAAAAAAAAAAAAAAAGAGGCTGGTTTGGTCTCTACGTTTTCTTTTTTTTTTTTTAATTTCCAAGGCCCCACCCCCCTCCCTCTGTCCCTCTTTCTGCCTTTCCTCCCCCCCATAACCTTAATTGTCATTAATTGTCCTCATATCAGAATTCAGTACATAGGATTCATGCTTCTCCATTCTTGTGATGCTTTACTAAGAATAATGTCTTCCACGTCCATCCAGGTTAATACGAAGGATGTAAAGTCTCCATTTTTTTTAATGGCTGAATAGTATTCCATGGTATACATACACCACAGCTTGTTAATCCATTCCTGGGTTGGTGGGCATTTAGGCTGTTTCCACATTTTGGTGACTGTAAATTGAGCTGCAACAAATAGTCTAGCACAAGTGTCCTTATGATAAAAGGATTCTTTTCCTTCTGGGTAGATGCCCAGTAACGGGATTGCAGGATGAAATGGGAGGTCTAGCTTGAGTGCTTTGAAGTTTCTCCATACTTCCTTCCAGAAAGGTTGTACTAGTTTTCAGTCCCACCAGCAGTGTAAAAGTGTTCCCTTCTCTCCACATCCACGCCAGCATCTGCAGTTTTGAGATTTTGTGATGTGGGCCATTCTCACTGGGGTTAGATGATATATCAGGGTTGTTTTGATTTGTATTTCTCTAATATATAGAGATGATGAACATTTTTTCATGTGTTTGTTAGTCATTCGTCTGTCATCTTTAGAGAAAGTTCTATTCATGTCTCTTGCCCATTGATATAAGGGATTGTTGGCTTTTTTCATGTGGATTAATTTGAGTTCTCTATAGATCCTAGTTATCAAGCTTTTGTCTGATTGAAAATATGCAAATGTCCTTTCCCATTGTGTAGGTTGTCTCTTTGCTTTGGTTGTTGTCTCCTTTGCTGTACAGAAACTTTTCAGTTTAATGAAGTCCCATTTGTTTATTTTTGTTGTTGTTGCAATTGCCATGGCAGTCTTCTTCATGAAGTCTTTCCCCAGGCCAATATCTTCCAGTGTTTGTCCTATGCTTTCTTTGAGGACTTTCATTGTTTTGTGCCTTAAATTTAAGTCCTTTATCAATCTTGAATCAATTTTTGTGAGTGGGGAAAGGTGTGGGTCCAGTTTCAGTCTTTTACATGTAGACATCCAGTTCTCCCAACACCATTTATTGAATAGGGAGTCTTTCCCCCAAGGTATGTTCTTGTTTGGTTTATTCAAGATTAGGTGGTTATAAGATGTTAGTTTCATTTCTTGGTTTTCAATTCGATTCCAAGTGTCTATGTCTCTATTTTTGTACCAGTACCATGCTGTCTTGACCACTATGGCTTTGTAGTACAGACTAAAATCTGGTATGCTGATGCCCCCAGCTTTATTTTTATTACTAAGAACTGCCTTAGCTATACGGGTTTTTTTCTGGTTCCATACAAAACGTACAATCATTTTTTCCAAATTTTGAAAGTACGATGTTGGTATTTTGATAGGAATGGCATTGAATAGGTAGATTGCTTTGGGAAGTATAGACATTTTAACAATGTTGATTCTTCCCATCCATGAGCATGGTATGTTCTTCCATTTGTTAATATCCTTTCTGAGGATTTCATAATTTTCTTTATAGAGGTCCTTCACCTCCTTCGTTAGGTATATTCCTAGGTATTTCATTTTCTTTGAAACTATGGTGAAAGGAGTTGTGTCCTTAATTTGCTTCTCATCTTGACTGTTATTGGCATATACAAAGGCTACTGACTTGTGGACATTGATTTTTATATCCTGAAACATTACTGTATTTTTTGATGACTTCTAGGAGTCTTGTGGTTGAGTCTTCGGGGTTCTCTAAGTATAAGATCATGTCGTCAGCAAAGAGGGAGAGTTTGACCTCCTCTGCTCCCATTTGGATTCCCTTTATTTCCTTGTCTTGCCTAATTGTATTGGCTAGAACTTCCAGCACTACGTTGAATAGTAAAGGTGACAGAGGACAACCTTGTCTGGTTCCAGTTCTAAGAGGAAAAGCTTTCAGTTTTACTCCATTCAGTAAAATGTTAGCTGTGGGTTTGTCATAGATAGCTTCAATCAGTTTTAGAAATGTGCCACCTATGCCTATGCTTTTTAGTGTTATTAGAAAAGGATGCTGGATTTTATCAAATGCTTTTTCTGCATCTATTGAGAGGACCATATGATCTTTATTTTTGCCTCTGTTAATATGGTGGATAACGTTTATGGACTTGCGTATGTTAAACCAGCCTCGCATCCCTGGGATGAAGCCTACTTGATCATGATGAATGACTTTTTGATGATAAGCTGTAATCTATTGGCTAGGATTTTGTTGAGAATTTTTGCATCTATATTCATGAGTGAGATTGGTCTGAAATTCTCCTTTTTGGTTGGTTCTTTTCCTGGTTTTGGTATCAGAGTGATGTTTGCTTCATAGAATGTGTTGGGGAAGATTCCTTCTTCCTCAATTTTTGGGAATAATTTCTGCAGTACAGGAGTAAGCTCTTCCTTGAAAGTTTGATAGAATTCTGGTGTGAAGCCATCTGGACCAGCGCATTTTTTGGTTGGAAGATTTTTTATCATTTCTTTAATCTCAGTGCTTGAAATTGGTCTGTTCAGGAGGTCTATTTCTTCCTGGCTAAGTCTAGGGAGAGGGTTTGATTCCAAATATTGATCCATTTCCTTCACATTGTCAAATTTCTGGGCATAGAGTTTCTGGTAGTATTCAGAGATGATCTCTTGTATCTCTGTGGGATCAGTTGTTATTTCCCCTTTATCATTTCTGATTGAGTTTACTAGAGATTTTACTTTTCTATTTCTCGTTAGTCTGGCCAATGGTTTATCTATTTATTTTTTCAAAAAACCAACTCCTTGAGTCATTAGTTTTCTGAATGATTCTTTTGTTTTCAATTTCATTGATCTCTGATTTGATTTTGGATATTTCTTTTCTTCTACTGAGTTTAGGCTTAGATTGTTCTTCTTTTTCCAATTCCATAAGATCTCTTGTGAGATTGTTGATGTGCTCTCTTTCTGTTTTTCGAATGTAGGCATCTAAAGTGATGAATTTTCCTCTCAAAACTGCTTTTGCAGTATCCCACAGGTTTTGGTAGCTTGTGTCTTCATTGTTGTTATGCTCAAGGAAGTTGATGATTTCCTGTTTTATTTCTTCCTGCACCCATCTGTTATTAAAAGGAAGATTGTTTACTTTCCATGCCTTTGTGTGGGGTGGAGCGTTTTTGTTAGAGTTGAGTTCCACCTTTAGTGCCTTATGGTCTGAGAAGATACAAGGTAAAATTTCAATTCTTTTGATTCTGTTGATATTTGTTTTGTGTCTCAGGATATGATCAATTTTGGAGAATGTTCCATGGGGTGATGAGAAGAATGTATATTCTTTATGTTTGGGATGGAGTGTTCTATATGCATCTATCAAGCATAGTTGTTCTAGGGTTTCATTTAAATCTCTTATATCTTTGTTTAATTTCTGTCTAGAGGATCTGTCCAGCTCTGTAAGAGGAGTGTTAAAGTCACCTATTATTATGGTATTATTGGATATCATATTGCTCAGACTGAGTAAGGTCTGCTTCAAGAATCTGGGAGCATTTAAATTGGGTGCATAAATATTTAGAATTGAAATGTCTTCTTGTATTTTTCCCTAGACCAATATAAAGTGACCATTTTTGTCTTTTTTGACTTTAGTTGCTTTAAATCCACATGTATCTGAAAATAAGATTGGAACTTCTCTTTTCTTCTGAATTCCATTTGCCTGAAAAATTGTCTTCCAACCCTTGACTAGGAGTTTAATTTGTTTTTTGAAGCCAGGTGTGTTTCTTACACAGAGTGGATGTATGGCTTGTGTTTTTTAATCCAGTCAGCCAATCTATGTCTCTTCAGTGGGGAATTCAAGCCATTAACATTTATTGAGATAATTGATAAGTGTGATATTATTCTATTCATCTTATTTTGTGAGAGTCCATTGCTTAGTTTTGTCTTTTGCATCAGTGTGGAGGTTAGGTTCTGTCCTTTAATATCTGAGTTCTTACTTTGCTGCTGATCCATTGTGATGGTCATTGTGTAGAACAGGTTGAAGTATTTCCTGTAGAGCTGGTCTTCTTGTGGCAAATTTCCTCAATGTTTGTATATCCGTAAATGATTTGATTTCTCTGTCAATTTTAAAGCTTAGCTTAGCAGGGTACAGAATTCTGGGCTGGAAATTGTTCTGTTTAAGCAGATTAAAGGTAGATGACCATTTTCTTCCTGCTTGGAAAGTTTCATTAGAGAAATCTGCTGTCACTCTGATGGATTTGCCCCTATAGGTTCAACTGGCAGCTTGCACAATCGTTTCTTTTGTCTTGACTTTGGACAAGTTTGTCACAATGTGTCTTGGAGAAGCTCGGTTAGAGTTGAGGCGACCTGGAGTCCAATATCCCTTTGAAAGCAGTGTGTCAGAATCTTTGGTGATATTTGGGAAATTTTCTTTTATAATATTCTCTAGTATGGCTTCCATTCCTCTGGGGCATTCTTCTTCCCCTTCTGGAATTCCTGTAACTCGTATGTTGGAACGCTTCATAAAGTCCCATAATTCTGACAGTGAACGTTCTGCTTTCTCTCTCTTCTTTTCTGCCTCTTTTACTATCTGAGTTATCTCAAGAACTTTGTCTTCTACCTCTGAAATTCTTTCTTCTGCATGGTCTAACCTGTTGCTGATTCTTTCCATTGCATCTTTAAGTTCCCTAATTGACTGTTTCAGTTTCTTCAGCTCTGCTATATCCTTTCTATATTCTTCATATCATTCATCTCTTATTTGATTCTGTTTTTGGATTTCCTTTTGGTTATTTTCCACTTTATTAGCAGTTTCCTTTATCATTTCCATCATTTCTTTCAGTGTTTTCATCATGTGTATTCTAAATTCCCTTTCTGTCATTCCTAATATTTCTTTATTGGTGGAATCCTCTGCAGTAGCTACCTCATGGTCCCTTGGTGGGATTGTTCTGGACTGGTTCTTCATGTTGCCTAGAGTTTTCTGCTGATTCTTCCTCATGAGTGATTTCTTTTATCTGTTTCCTGGCCCTAATTTTCCTTTCACTTCCTCTTGCTCTTTAAGTTCTCGTGCCTGTGGACTAAGGTTTTGATGAGTCCTTTTGGTACAGGACCAGAAGGATGAGAAGGTTGAAGAGCAAGAAAGGAATGAAAGAAAGGAGGAATGAGCAAAAAGAAAAAAAAGATAGAGAAAAGAGAGAGGGTGGGTAAAAGAAATATTGACAAAAAGAAGAGAGGCAGAGAAAGAGGGAGACAGAGCAATATAGGTGTACAGTAGGGTACTTTGACACAACCTTAAAAAAACCCAACCTTCTGGGGGTGCCCAGTTGGGTGGTTCCCTTGAGGTCAGCAGCTCTTTGCTAACCTGGTCAGACATAGTACCCCACCTCCACCAAGTAGAGAGGAAAGACAAAAATGCTATAAATCAAACCAAAACAAGCAATCAGAAAACTTTATGGGATAAAATTTTCTACCGCTTTACCAAATAATAGTGGTAGAAACTAGCAAAAATGAAGTTCTAGTTATTGAAAAAGGCAGCAATGGGAAATTATAATTACACTAGAAAAATTGAGAAAGAAAAAATGTGTACGGAAAAGGTTGAAATTAAAAAACAAAACAACATCAAAATAAACAGAAAAACAACCAAACCAAAATAACAGAAAAAAAAAAAAACACAACCAAAAAGAAAGCAGTATGTATATGTTGTTGAATAATGTCTGGGCAACACATGGTCTCCTGGGGTATAAGCGTTAATCACAGTGCTGATACGACCGGAGGCTGCAGATTTCTCCAATCCCAGCAGGTAGACACCCTAGATCTCTCTTCAGCCCTCTTAAAAGGCACTTTGAACTTGTAAACTCGCTGAGTAGAAGCTTTCCCAGGAAAGTGCTTGTCACTGGAATCACTGCTGAAGTGGTTATCCACTTACCCAGTGTGCCAAAACTGGTCTCACTCTGCCCCTGAGGGTTAGGGCTGTAAGGTGGCTCAGACCCCGCCCTTAGGCTACTCAGTCACTGGGTTACCAGTTCCCACCCGATTCTTGCTCTGCGACCCTGAGGGCGGAGCTTGCTGGGGCAGATCACTCACAATGGCTTCCTGTGGCCCACAGCCAAACACCAATAGCTCTGTCTGGCTCAGTGGCTCAGACTGGGGCCCTAGACAACGGCCAAAGTTCTCCGCACTCCTGCTGAGGCTCTCCCCAAGGCAGTTCAACCGAGTGCCAAGTCCAAAGACACCAAAACAGTTCACAGGTAAGGCCTTTCTGGTTTGCAGTCTCACTGCTACTGTACTTACTTATAGTTGCTGGTGGGTTTAGACCGATTGAACACACGTGACCACTTGCCGGTTTTCCACTGTTTTAGTCCTCCTCTTGGGGTCCAGAAGTCTCTTGCTGACTCCTTGTATCCTCACAAGGATGATTATAGGCAGATCTCACCAGCCAGAGATGCCCGGAATTCTATCTCCCCCGACTCACGGTGCCCAGATGCAAGGAAGCTGCTACTCACCACCATCTTGCTCCTGTTGGTCTCTAAGTTTTTCTCATTCTTTATTTTTTTAATCTTTTAATTTCTTTGAGATAGTCTCATTTGGTTACCCTCAGTAGAATGCTGTGTTGTCATAGCTCACAGCAAACTCAAAACTCTTGGGCTCAAGCAATCTTGCCTTGTCTCCTGAATGGCTGGGACTAGAGGCTCTGCCACAAGGCCTGGCTATTTTTAGAGACAGGGTCTTGCTCTTGCTAGGCTGGAATATTCATTAAGATATAATAAAAATCTGAGCATTTGAAACCATCATGAGTATCTCTTGGTGATCACAATGATGCATATATGCCTATAATGGTGAAGATGAAGATAATTACATAACAACCATTTGTAGGATGTCCTTTTTGCACTAAGATCTACTGTCACAATATCATGGTGCTTGTATTCAAATCCTTATTTTACTTAATAATTGCTTCAAAGTGCTCCAAAGTGTAGTCATGGTGGTATATTGTCATAATTATTGTTAATATCTTAGTGTGTTTAATTTATAAATTATACTTTATCATAGATAAGTATGTGTATGCAAAAATACATTGCTATATACAATTCCAGGTATCCACTAGAGTGGATGTTAAAAAATATCCTCCCATATTAAGGGGGCTACTATAAAAAGTAAGATTAGAAAGGAAGACATAAAACTATTCCTATTTGCAAATGAGTATATAGAAAGTTCAAAGGAATATATTGCATAATCATCAAAATGAATAAATAAATTCTGTAAGGGTTTAGAATATAAGAGCTATATATAAAAATTGGAAGTAACTCTATGCAGTAGAAGTAAACAAAAGTAAACAAAGTAAACAAAAAATCAAATTAAGAAAGCAATTCCACTTACAATACTATCAAAAACTAAGTTTACAAAACAATTTAACACAAGAAGTACAGGAAAATGGGAAAAAAAATCATCTTTTCAGCAAATGGAAACAGGGTAATTGGAAATCTGCATGCAAAGAATGAAGCTGAGCCTTTACACAACTTCCAAAAGCTAAGTCAAAACGGATTAAAGATGTTAATGTAAGAGCTAAAACTATACGCTCTTAGAAGAAAGCATAGGGATAGATTTCTATGACCATGGATTAAACAATTATTTCTTACATGGGTCACTAAAGACACAGCAACAAAATAAAATATGGTAGAATTTAAATTTAATGTGTTTTGAAATAAAAATATCAAGAATTTGAAAAAAATTAACCCACAAAATGGAAGAATATTTTTACAAATCATATATAAGATGAGGAATTTCCATCCAGAATATATAAATAGCTATTACCACTCAATAATAAAAAGATGAATAACCCAATTAAAAGTAAGCTAATGATCCAAATAGATATTTCTCCAAAGACTATGTAACAAGTGGCCAATAAGCCCATGAGAAGATATTCAGTGTCATTAGCTGTCAGTGAAATGCAAATCAAACCACAAAGAGGTCTGTGAACTTTACACCTATTAAAATGGCTACAGTCAGAAAGACAGATTATAACAAGTCCTAGCAAGGTTGTAGAGAAGTTGAAACTCTTAGACCTTGCCGGTGGAAATGTAAATTGGTGTAGTCACATTGGAAAATGGTCTGGCATTTTCTTAAACAAGTAAAATTGAATTTACCGTATGATTCAGCAGTTCTACTTCTAAGTCTATACCTAAGGCAAAAGAAACGCATGTCACCCAAAAACTTACCCAAATAATGTTCATAGCAACATTATTCATAGTAGTCAAAAAGTAGAAATAATCCATCAATTAATGAATGGATAAACAAAAGGCCGTGGCAGTGTATACATAAAATTAAATACTATTCAGCAAAAGGTCTGAAATTTTAATATGTGCTACAGCATAGATGAGCCTTTTAAACATTTACCCAAATTGCAAAGTAAGTCAGTGACAAAGAACTACATATCATAGGATTCCACTAATATATAAGGCAAATCTGTATAGACAGAATGTATATTAGTGGTTGACTAGGAGAAACCATGCTAAATAAAAGAAACATTTTCTAATTAAGACCTTGGCAGGTTAGTTGTGATGGAATCTTACACCTTCAGAATCGACAGAATCAAAGTAAATAACAAGAGAACCAGGAAGAAATGAATAGCTCAGTAAAGGCCACATCCCTGCAAGCTGCCAGGGCTTCATCACTAAAATCAGAGGCAATGGCTTCCCACAGCTCTTGGTGAGCTAGCAGCTGGGTTTGACATGAGATTAAATGATGACATTTTCTGGTAACAAATGGTCTGGTTGCTGAATCCTATATCAAGGGTTTATCAAAGTCTCTGCATTTTTGACAGGTAGCAATAAAGAAGCAACAAGCAATTCTGATGTTTAGATGCAATAAGCAAACCTAGAGATCCTCAGCAATACTGAGGGCATTTAGTCCTGAGGAAAGACTGGAGTTGGATATTAAGGGACTTAGGATATTGACACACATCGGTGGAGTCAAAAATTGGAAGTAACTTACTTTACTTACAGTTGTCACAATAATTCTTCAATGTATATTACGTGCCTTTTACAACTTAAGAAATTGAAACTTGTAGAGGTTAATAAATTATTCAATGTAGCTAGATAAATAAATGGAGATGTCTTTATTCAAACCCAGACCTATAAAGATAATATCCCTTCTCCTTTGACTCCACCAAAAAGTCCAGGTTTTTCTGTGTGATCATTAATATTTATGGATACTGAGGTCCTTGAAAAGTTATTATAGTCCTATGCCTTGGGCAACATTTCAAAAGTTCTGTCTGTTACATATATCAGCAATATCTGGTGCATTCTTTAGAAATATATGGTTCGAAATAACTATTTTGTTAGATTCGTTTATTATAGAAAAGCTCTTAAACTTAAGATGCAGTTATTTTAACGTGAGTCTCAATTTCTCATGTTGAGTCCCCCTGAAAGTAAAAGAATAAATGCCTGCATTATTTGTTGCTTCATATTTAGGACTGTGAGTGTTGCTCCGAAATAATCCAGGTGAATATTGGCTGAATTTGCTGTTCATACCCATCCACACTTATATAATGAATAGGCACCAAATGAACATTAAACAAAAATACATGAGGTGTGTCTGGGTAACATTTGTTACAAATGGTATTTCTTAAATGAAACTTTAAACTTTTTAGCCCTTTGAGAATTGCTATCTCATTCTTTTTTCCTCTTATTTGTTCAATATTTCCAGATTATCATCATCCTTGTTCTAAACAGAAGGATCACTTAGAAATACTCTAAAAGTTTGAACTGTGGTTTTCCTGAGCCTTGTAGCCCCTGCATTATAGAGCCAGCATGTTTAACGATTCAGAAAATATTCTTGAATTTCATTAATTTCAGTCTAGTTGAAATAATTCATTTAAAAAAATCTTTCAAAGTCAAGCTTACTTTGACTCCTGTTTACACTAGGATGAATTCTTATAATCCTAGGCTGCTTCTTTAAAGCAAAGCCAAACAAGTTGGCGGGTTGTAAACTTGTTGAAAAACTGTGAATCCTGTCTTTCCACTCTCAGGCCTAAAGTTACATACCTTCTAGAAGAACAAGACTCGTTTTTAGCACTAGGGGTGTTTATTTATCACCTTTTGTCTGGCTGAAGCTGGTTCAACCACTTAGCAGGTATATGACTTGCTAGAAGCAACTGTGTCAAGGAATGTTTTCACTTTTGCAAAGTGGAGAGTAATGTTTTCCATCAGTACTTTGAGTCAAATATTTCCAAGTCCAGCTTGTTTCCGTGTTGTCAATTCTAATATATCTTTCATCATATAGTAATGTGAAACCTCTTTGAGGAACTCTGACTGACATCCAAATTGGACACACAGTTGTCACTGATAATACCTTTTACCAAAGTTTTTATTTTTTTTTAAAGCAGAATTGCAATTCCCTATTAATATGTCATCTTTCTCACTAAATCATTGATTTTTAGTGTGCTTTGATACAGCTGAGATAGGTTGGGATAAATAACCAAGTTTTGAATTGAGCAAATCAGAAAAAAACCTTTAATGTTTGACTCATCGTTCAAAAGAAAGAAATTTTAGTTTAGCCTAGCATAGCTTATTTGATAATTGCTCTTTATAACTATGTGAGACTGTTGTACTCAAATTCTTAGAATAACTTATTATTTGATGATAATTCTTCATTTTACATTAGATTTGTCTCTTACCTAATCCACATAAAAGAGTCTGTGATTTCACTTAATAATTTCCTATGTCTCTGCAGGATTTTAATTCTTAATTATCTTAAGTATCAATTTATTTCTGCTTGTTCAAATGATAAATCCAGATAATCTTTTCGGCTGGGGAATGTCAAATGCTTAGATATTCACTCTACAGGCTCAATCCTATATTCTCAATCCCTCAGGAGTCAACAGGATGCAACCTTAAAAATCTGAACACATTCCTGCATACCCACCCACTCACTCAGCGGGTAGAGTGACTGACTCGCCTGAGTTTTCAGGTAAAATATGATTCTGCCCTGCCTCAAATCTGTAGTCCCACCCATCCTTGCTGCATTTCTATCCTACATTTTACCTCCTGTCTCTCTCTAGTTCAGGCCCATTTTGTCTTCCTACCTAAGGGATTCTCAATCTCTCCTACCTGTTCAAGCACCATTCTGGGAAGTTGAGAAATACCCTCTTCTCACATGTTTTATCCCTGTCAACTCGTCCCACAAACATTTAATGATGAAAACATGCTCAATTTCTTCCAATGCTATTCAAATACAATTCCATCTTCTTTCCCTTGCTCATTAGGCCTCTCCCTGTTTCTTTTCTCTTTTTGAAAGTCACAAAGCCTAAGAGACTCAACTCATTCACCTTCTCTCTTCCTATCTATCCCACTAACAATGATCTTCATGTTGATCCATATTTCTCTCAAATTGTTTTCCTTGAAATCAAGGTTAAGCTCTTCTCATTAAATGCAATGGACTCTTGTATCTTTTTCATATTTATATTTTAAACAGCATTTTAAATCAGTTAGTAAGTCTCTCCTTTCCAGGATCACTATTTTTCCTCGTTTCTTTTTATTTGTTTAAAACCCATCACTAAAAAGCCTCCATCTTGGGCTAAAAGTAGAACAAATTATAAATTCCTATAATTCCTGAAATCAGAAATCAAAACTCAGGACGTTTCCATCACCCTGACAGTTGCTGTCAGCTTCTTTTCTAATCTGTTTTCTGTTTTTGCTTCTGTTTAGGGAGATTCTACTCTTTATCGGACTAACAAAGTTCTCTTCTAAGACTAATTTATTGAATATTTAACATGAATAAGTGCTGAATGGTATTATATAATTGCCTGCATGTGTTATGATGATCATATAGTTTTTATCTTTTCTCTTAATATTTCAATTATGTAGATTTATTTTCAAAGCTAATCCAATATTACATTTCTCAATTAACATTATGTAATTGTAAAAATGGAAATTATATTATGGAAAAGGGAAAAATTTAATAAAAGACTTAACAATCCTTAAATATTTATGCACCTAACACAGGAGCGCACAGATTTGTAAATCAAATTCTCTTAGATTGAAGCAAAGAGAAAAACAGCGACATCCTAATTGCCAGGGACTTTAACACCTCATCGACAGAACTGTTCAGACCATACAAGTGGAAGATAAATAAAGAAAGACTGTACTTGGCCAGGCATGGTGGCTCACACCTGTAATCCTGGCACTCTGAGTGGATTACTTGAGCTCATGAGTTCGAGACCAGCATGAGCAAAAGTGAGACCCTATTTCTATTAAAAATAGAAAAACTGAGGCAAGAAGATCGCTTGAGCCCAAGAGTTGGAGGTTGCTGTGAGCTTTGATGCCATGGCACTCTACCCAGGGTGACAGTTTGAGACTCTGTTTCAAAAAAAAAAGAAAAGAAAGAAAAGAAAAAGGAAAAGGAAAAGAAACACTGCACTATGAGCCTAACATATTTACAGAACATTTTACCCCAAAGCTTCTGAATAATATGCATTCTTCTCATCATCACATGAAACATTCTTCAACATTGATCATATCTTAACCACAAAAATGAGTCTCATGTGTCAACAAATTAAAAAAAAATAGAAACCATACCATGTATCTTCTCAGACCACAGTGGAAAAACAAACAAACAAACAAACAAACAAAAAAAAAAAAACAGAAATAAAACACTTAATTCTACACCAAGACACCAAGTCATTGAAATTAAACAATGTGCTAGCTGAACAATTAGTGGGTCAATAATGAAATTAAGATGGAAATCAAAAGAATCCTCAAACTGAACTTCAAAGAGGACACAATCTATTAAAATTTGTGGGATTCAGTAAAAATGGTCCTATAGGGAAAATCATAGCCTTAAATGCTGATATCAAAAGAACAGAAAGATTACAAATCAGTGATCTAATGGCACATGTCAAGGAACTAGAAAAGGAAGAAAAAAACAACTCCTAAGACAGCAGAAAAAAAGAAATGAATGAGGTCAGAGCAGAATTAAATGACATGGAAAACAAATAAGAAAGCAAACAAACAAAAGCAAACAATTACAAAAGATCAACAAAACAAAACGTTAATTCATAGAGAAGATAAACAAACTTGATAGATGTCTGTATTAACAAGGAATAGAAGGGAAAGTACCAAAATAAGTTCAATCAGAAATGACAAAGGAGATTTTACAACAGATACCACGGATGTACAAAATACCATCACTATGCACGAACGTTACAAAGGGTAGGATAAATGGTTAAATTCTGGAAAACATACAACCTCCTCAGACTAAGTCAGAAGAAGTAGAACTACTGAACAGACCAATAGCAAGGAGCAAGATTGAAACAGTGATAATCTTCCAACCAAAAAAGCCTCAGACCAGATGGATTTATAGCCAAATTTTACCAGACATACAAAGATCTGGTACCCATACTGCAGAAATTATGACATAATGTGAATAAGAGGGAATTCTCTCTCTAAAAAAGCCAGTATCACCTGGATACCAAAGCCAGGAAAAGACAGAACAATAAAAGAAATCGACAGACTAATATCCTTTATGAATATAGATTCAGACATCCACAATAAAATAGTAGCAAACTGAATTCAATAGCACATCAATAAAATAATCCACCATCTACTACTGGGCTTCATACCAAGGACACAAGGATGGATCAACATATGTAAATCAATAAATGTGATTCACCTCATAAATAAAAGCAACAACAAAAACTGTATGATCATTTAGATACATGCAAAAAAAACATTTAACAAAAATCCATCATCCTTTCATGATAAAAAACCTCAACAAACTTGGCATAGAAAGAAAATATCTGAGATATCATCTAACTCCAGTGAGACTAGCCTATATCACAAAATCCCAAGACCAGAGATGTTGGCGTGGATGTGGAGAAAAGGGAACACTTTTGCACTGCTGGTGGGAATGCAAATTAATACATTCCTTTTGGAAAGAGATATGGAGAACACTTAAAGATCTAAAAATAGATCTGCCATTCAATCCTGTAATCCCCCTACTGGGCATATACCCAGAAGACCAAAAATCACACCGTAACAAAGATATTTGTATCAGAATATTTATTGCAGCCCTATTCATAATTGCTAAGTCATGGAAAAAGCCCAAGTGCCCATCGATCCACGAATGGATCAATAAATTGTGGTATATGTACACCATGGAATATTATGCAGCCTTAAAGAAAGATGGAGACTTTACCTCTTTCATGTTTACATGGATGGAGCTGGAACATATTCATATTCTTCTTAGTAAAGTGTCTCAAGAATGGAAGAAAAAGTACCCAATGTACTCACCCTTATTATGAAACTAATGTAGGACCTTCACATGAAAGCTATAACCCAGTTACAACCTAAGAATAGGGAGAAAGGGGAAAGGGAGGGGAGGGAGAAGAAGGGGGACTAATGGGATTACACCTGCCGTGCATCTTACAAGGGTATATGTGAATCCTAGTAAATGTGGAATGTAAAGGTCTTAGCAAAATAACTAAGAAAATGCTACAAAAGCTATGTTAACTAATGTGATGAAAATGTGTCAAACGATATATGAACCAAGTGTATGGTGCCCCACGATCATACTAATGTACACAGCTATGGTTTAATAAAAAAAAAAGAAAGAAAATATCTTAAACGTATGAAATCCATATATGGCAAACCCACAGACAACATCATACTAAATGGGGAAAAGTTTAAATCATTACCTGTAAGAGCAATATACTATTGCTTTATGCTGAAGATGTAATCTTATATCTAGAAAACTCCACAGGCTCCACTAAGAGATGCTGGAAATAAATTTATTGGACAAACAAATTTAGCAAAGTGTCAGATTACAAAATCAATGTATACAAACCAGTAGCATTTCTATAAACTAATCAAAATCAAATCCAAGACTCAATACCAGTTATCATAGCTACAAAGAAAATAAAACACCTAGGAATTTACTTAACCAAAGCGGTAAAAGATCTCTACAAGGGAATTGGAAAAAACTAAGGAAGAAGTCACAGTGACACAAATGGAAAATCATGCTCATGGATTGGTAGAACAAACAAGGTTAAAATGTCCATACTACAGATTCAGGGGTTTTCTTTTTCTTTTTTTTTGTAGAGACAGAGTCTCACTGTACCGCCCTCGGGTAGCGTGCCGTGGCGTCACACGGCTCACAGCAACCTCTAACTCTTGGGCTTACGCGATTCTCTTGCCTCAGCCTCCCGAGCAGCTGGGACTACAGGCGCCCACCACAACGCCTGGCTATTTTTTTTGTTGCAGGCTGGCCGGGGCTGGGCTTGAACCCACCACCCTCGGCACATGGGGCTGGCGCCCTACTCACTGAGCCACAGGCGCCACCCAGGACTCTATTATTTTATAAGTACTATTTTACCTGCATTCCACAAGATGTGATATGTTGTGAATTAACATCACTCACTTTGAAATGTCTTGAGGAAGAAAATCCCTTTTTGTTTGAAGCAGGTCTATTTCCTTCCACGCATTTTGCCTTTTAAGCATTCCAAGATTACAGAAGAATTTATTCCAGCTGCCTTTAATAATCTTCAATTTTTTGTTCACCTGCCTTTTGTTGGTCCCAGCTGAAGGAGAAAAGCTCATTGGTTTCTCATTCCTCAGAAGAGTAACGCTGTATGGGCCAAAGCCAATTCCTAGACAGCTGCCTGTAAGCCTCAGGTCCTTCTGAGATTATAATACATCCTCTCCATTGCCCATTTTGCCTTGCTTATCAACTCAGTAGATTTTTCTGGCTTTCTTTCTGCAGCTTTGAAAGAGAGTGCTATTTGTCACTCTCCTTCACCCTTTTCACCTTCAGTACTTGGCTTCAAAAGCATCAGAATTTCTCAAGGATTGTCCTAAACTATCTTCTTTTATTCCATACTCCCTTACTGGATAATTGCAGTAATTTATCTGGGCCCAACAATCATCGGCTTCACAATTGTATTCATTTGTTTTACTTCTCCTATTTATTTTTTTAGCCAAAATGTTTCAAACACATCCATATTGATATTTCATCCATATTGGTGTTCAAAATCTTAGTTTACAAAATTTTACAACAAGTTTCTTTGCTCTGGCATTGGCAATGTCAGTACAATCTTTGTTGGCATCAGCCTTGTCTGTGATCCATTCTATTTGTCGATTTTGAGCTCCAATCTCAGTGCCCATGTCCTAGGCCATATTTTAGCTTTCCCAGGATGTTGCCCACTTGAGTAAGCTTCTCTTCCACATCATCTTCTCTGGCATCATTAGTTATACATTTAATGTATCCTCCACTGGCTGCTCCTGCTATCAGTGGCTGAGGCTGACCATGTGTTACCCAGCCGGGCTGCTCAGTTATTATATTGCTAAGCAATTGTCTCCACCAACTCCCCAGATTGTCTGATAGAACTTACTGCACTCCAAGTTCTTAGTTCTATTACACAGGTAGACACAAGGGCCACAGCACTTGCTGAGTTCTAAAGTCTTCTCTGCCTCTCTCATGACCTTATTTGGTCCCTGCCTTCTTCTATGTAAGTTAGCTGTTGCCCTTGTTCATCCAGCCTAGTGATAGTCTTCATCCCTGCATCCTGAGACTCAATGATTAAACCCAAGATTCTTCTTGTATTTTCCAGAAATTCATAAGTAACCCTGTGAGCCTTCAGCTGAATTTCTTCTGATGATAGATTATCCATGATGAATCAAAACTCTATCAGGCACAGAACTGGAAATGTAGATATTCCAGTCACTCTTCTCCAGCAGCTGCAGCTCAGACATCCCCAGACCAGACCTAGAGCTGCATCTTTGTCCAACATGTATAATTTATATGATAAAGACATGTCATATATCTAAACAGGGCTTACCATATGACAAAGACTAGGTTTTAAATAAAATCAATTAATCTCATGGCCACAGTAAGGATGTGAAAAAACAATCTCTCATTACCTCTCTTCTACAAATGAGAAAACTGAGTCAGAAGAAGGTTATGGAGCTCTTCCAGTGTTCCATACCTGAGACATAGGTCTGGGTTGATCTGGCTGCAGGGTCTGTTTTGTATAAGCTCACGCAGAGACACTTGACTTCTTGTCTTGATTGTACTAATAAATGAAAGCAGTTTATTTCTTATTTGTTTATCTTTCCCCCATTCTTTGGTGTTTACATTTACTAAGTATAAAGAGGAAAATGATCCCTCTCCCACACCTACACTGAGTCTATTGACTTTTAAGATTTTTGAACTTACTGAGGTTGAGGTAAAGTTGAAATGGGTGATTGTGACTTCCTAATAAGGCTTCTACTCCGCTATCATGAGCTTACAATGACTTATAACTCTCAGTATAATTGTTTCAACATGTTTATCAGGGCAAAAGAATTTTAGACATTATAGTAAATGCTCAAAATTGATGTTAAACATTTTTCATTTCAGGGAACCATCATCTTCTCTTCAACTAAAATATCTAATCAAGATGTTTTGACCTTTAATATTTGTCCCATATTTGCATTATGAAGTTTACTTCAAGCAAGTATTCTATTGCAAAATTGTATTTCATGGAAAACTATATCAGGTAGAAAGAAACCAAAATTCTCTGTTTAAAAAATTAGTATTTTTTTTTTTTTAGTATGGCTCTTTAAAAAATGTATTCAGGGCACACTCTTAGCTTGTCTCACTTAGAAGGCAGAGAATGAATTGTCAGAATAACCTTCGGTAACAGGACCAAGTGATGTCAGCAACAGCAAGATGAAAGGACAGCAGGAATCCAAATGATGCCTCTTATCTCAGGCACAGCCATGGTTGGCTGCACTCTATTCCAAGCCAGGTAAATTGGAAGTAGAAACCAAACTGAAAATCATAAAACCAATCAGAAAATAACTTCTCAGACTCTCTCTTCCCCCTCTCCCTTTTCCATTAAATATTCTAATTGTAGGGGATTTCAGTTCTACAAGAAAGACCAGGTTAATTCAGTAAACAAATCTGAATGTAAATAATAGAAGGATTCATATGATGGCAAAAGGAGCTCAGATACCGAATAGAAAGGGAAGACCAGAGGGGAGTTGAAAAGATTTAGTTACAAAGCCACTGCCCTATCAGATCAGGCATGTACCATAGAAATGGATGAGCAAAAATGTAGAAATGTGACAAAAATCTTCTAGTGAGAATCCCAAGAAGAAAATCTACCTGTAATTATTAACTATTAAATAATTAAAAGCCTGATTCTAAGAAAGTTCACAATCAGAAACCCAAAAATTCTTCTATATAAGAACATTAATATGTATCATGACAAATTTATGAAGTAGAAGTTTTTTCTCACTTAAAATTAAACCTGTTATAGAAAAATTCTGATCATCTCTGCCCATATTTTAAAATTGTCGTAAAAGTAATTAAATACATGCATTCACTTTCTGATTTATGGGAAAGATAAGTGAAGATGACTTGAAAATACGAAGGTGCTAAAGGCACAAAAATATGTGCAGTATTTTTATGTACCAAAATGTGATTTTAATTTTGAAAGTTGAAAACAAAGATTATGTGGGCCCTGAACTCATGATCAATATGTTTGTATGTATTTGGGGGAATCCTATTTATAATTATAGCATAGAATAGATAATAGCAAGGAGAATAATCCCTATGCTTTTAGAATTTGATGGTGGTAATTTAGCATTTACTACAGGATAGGCATTTTGTTCACCATTTTACAAGTTTCAGTTTACCCGCAGATCAGTGAAAATAGACCTTTGTGCTATCTTTACTTTTTAAGCTTGGACACTGGCAAACATTTGTTGTTATACATCACTAGCTTCGGAAATAGGATTTGGTTATTTACTAAATACATCTTTCTGTTTGTCTTAAACAAAACTAGCTTAAAACCTAGAAAATAATAATAAGAACAAAGAAATTGAACTAAAGAGTAGTTTTAAATCTTAACAATGTTGATTCTTATTTGTGCTGTAGAGAAAGGCACAATTCTTAACCTTCTGAGCCCTGGAATAGCCTATACAATGTGGGGCACAATGCTTATTCTGTAAATCTTACTGATTCATTTTAAGGTAGAAATGAGATGCTGATTACAAAATTTCTTTGCAAATTGTAAAAAGCCAGGAAACAGAATTGTTAATTTCATTTTCTGTATATGCTAAGTTCTCTGAATTGCTAGAGTTGCATAAATAGATACATTGACTGAAAATATAAAGCAAGATGCTGGTGTTTATTACGATTTGCATACACGATGAAGTGTAGAGGCAAACATACAGCGGCAGCTCAATTCACTGCCTTTTTAGTGCGATGAAATTAAAAGTATTCTTTTATTCACTCCTTTCAAAGAAAGTATATAAGCTATTTTTATTAATTCTACTGCATGCAAATTACTCCCAAACTTGAAATCACTACCACTGACTTATTGTCTAACCTGAGGTCACTGCTGCTGTTGCAGTTGCCTGAAGGTTCAACAAGGGTCGGATGATCTAAAGTGATCGTAATAATAAGGTACTTTAGCTAAGAGGGCAGGAATAACTTGAAGCCTCTCTTCCCGCATAGTCTCCCCAGCAAGGCAATGTGATTCTTTTTTTATCTCATCAGATTAATATGAGCGAATCAACAAATCAAAGAGACAGTCTTCAGAATGGTAGAAGATATTTGCATGCTACAAATATCACAAAGGGCTACTAACCAAAACCCACAAAGAACACAAGCAAACCACCACCAACAACAACAACAAAAATCAAACGTCTCCACTAAAATCTGGGCAAGAGAGCTGAATAGAATCTTTTCTCCTGAAGATAGATGAACGGCCAACAAACACATGACAAATGCTTGTCGTCTCTAATTATTAGAGAATGCAAATCCAAAACACTTTGAGATGTCATCTAACTCCAGTGTTAATGCCAGTGTGATTCTCAACATGATGGCACAGGGCTCCCAGGGTGACAGGGAAGCTGCAAGGCTTCTTAAGGCCTAGGCCTAGAAGTTACATGGTAACTCTTCTGTTGCACTACATTCCTCAAAGTAAGTCATAGAGCCAAATCAGATTCAAAGAAAGAGAAAACTCTTCCTCTTGATAAAAGGAGAGACAAGATCATATCACAAAAGAACATGTGATAGGTGGATTGTTGGTGACCTTTCTGAGGTCACCATTCTCTTATGAAACAAGGAACTGTGTACTTCTAGCAGAGAAAAGAGGAGTGAATCATGCGTACCAATTTCCCTTGTTCTTACCTCAAATTCTATTGCTTGCTTCTGTGAGGAGGAAAGAAGTAATTTTGTCTTCTTGAATTTGGCAAAAGGCTATTACAGACAATTCTAGAAAGATCACCACTTTTCCTTGGGATAAAAGAAAACAAACAATGTAAATAGACCTCTATTACCAATTTCTGCCCCTTTTCATATATTGGTTCAGTACATATATTTAAAAAAAAAAATTTGTAGAGACAGGTTCTCATTATTTTGGCCGGGATGGTCTCACATTCCTGGCCACAAGTGATCCTGCCGTCTCAGCCTTCCAAAACATTGGGGTTACAGGCATGAACCTCGGTGCCTGTCCCCGTTCAGTAAATATCCTTATACCAGATGAATAGGGAACATGTGTGAGGAAAAGTTATAATTTACACATGTTGGGTAGAAAATCACTATGGAATATCCAGTTAGATAACTCTCTGTTCAAGGGTGGGCACAGAACACCATCATTACAGTATGTTATATCGGCCAGCTCAGATGGTTCTTTCCAAAGAGAAAGTTCTGATCAAAAAGGATGCCATCTTCTATCAATGAAGTATAGCAAGTATTTTAACATCATATTCATAAATTATAAGGTGACCCGGAGTTTATTTTGTAAAATAGACAATATTTATTTATTGCTTATACCTGTATTTGGTCCTGTCAGCATTGACGAGTTTTGATTACTACCATAAAGGAAGTTATGTCCTTGAATGCTTTTACATTGTGTGGACAAGCTACATACTTTTTGGCAACTTAGGAACTTTGACAGTCATGTTTCGAGAAAAAGATATAAATAATCTCTAGAATCTAAAAGCTCAACTCTGTGTCAGACTGTATTTTGTTATACTATTTCAGGACTCACCAAAGTACGTTCCACAGTTGTAATTTGAACTATTGTCTGTTTTTGTGAATAGGCCTTAGTGGAACACGGTCATGCCCACTGTCCGCAGGTGCTTTTGCAGACAAAGCCTGAAATCGTTACCTTCTGTTTCTTTACAGAACAGTTTGCTGACTCTCAGCCTATCTGAGTACTAAGTACCTTTCCATTCTCATTTTCCAGAATTCTATGATTCTATAAATTATCCTGTAAGATTTGGACCTATTGTAAGTGTTTGGGCAGAGGGGAGGCATGGGGATACATATGTCCTGGAAATATCAATGTAGCAGTCTTCAAAGGATGGACAGAATCGTAGAGAGGCTAGAGGCAAGGAAAACAGCTCTTACCCATTCTCACAAATTCTGAGTAAGAATTAACTTCTATTTAAAAACTCAGAATAAAAATAGTCTATGAAAAAGACACAGGAGGCATCAGAGACAAAATTGATATTATTTAACAATTCCATTTTAAATCAACACTCCTTACAGACTTAATTCAAAGAGCATGCCTGCCATTACTGTTGCAATTTGTTTTTTCACAGTGAATAAGAAGACAGAGCATAGAGTGACACACTGCAGGGAAAATACGTACGAAAATTAAAAGGTAAAGAAAGATGACTTCTGGAAAGACGCAGCTTATAGGAGGTGCTGTTTATATTTTCCTGTTCAGATATTGCTCTTTTCCTGTTATTTGCATTTTCCCATAATCAGCAATCAGAAAAGATTATTAGATACAGCTTATCAGTTAATGGCAAGAACAGCTGGGTCCTATCTCCCTCGGTGCATTTTAATCAGTTCATTGAAAGGAAACTCAGCAGCTGAAAGCTATCTATTTTCTTTGTGATGATTGTATACTATAATTAAAAGTATTTTGTCAGCATCCTCATGGCAGCATAGAGGAGCTCTATGTATGTGGCTTCTTAGATGTGAATTGTCAGCTTTTTAATACTTAAGGGACTTGTCATATAAATCATTGCCCCATATTCTAATACTCCATTAGCCCTTTTCAAGCTGATACTTGCTGGCTATTTAGTGAAGAGACTTTCAGAAAGTCTTCAGCTTTCAAAATCATACATCTCAGGTTGTGACCATTATATTCAAGAGCACTCATACAGTTCAAGCTTCTGTGGACAGAACTCACCGCCTTCGCTCATCAACTCTCAAGGATACAGACGTATCCAGAAATTATCCCATGATACATACACTTCCCACAAGAGGGAGCCTTTTGTCATTGAAGTCGAGGGAGGATTCTCTTCCAGCTATGCCACTGAGGTGCACAAACTGAGGAAGGGATTTGCATGTCTGAGCCCAGTATCTTCAGATGGCAAATGGGCCTTTTAATGAAATTCTTACCTCACAGCATTAGGTCCTCTGCTATGCGATGACTTTGAAGCAACGGAACATGTGTAATGTAAAAAAGTACCTGTTAGCAAACTTAATATATTAATGGCCCTTATATGTATTATGTTTGGCTTTTTGTACACCGTTTTAAATTAAGGTCAAATTGATATCGATATATGGAAAACTATGCAGATGCTAAATATTCAGATGAACGTGTGTTGAAATCCTATATTCTCATGGAACCTCAAAAGACACAAGATACAGAAATTTCCACTGTGCCAAAAATTTTCTTGGACCCTTTCCAGGCAATTCCAGCTGCCTGCACCCACTTTCTGATTTCTGCACTGCCTCTTCTCGGTCTTCAAATAAAGTGAATTGCACAATATGTATTTTTATGTCTAATTTCTTGATCTCTAAATAGCATTTTTGAAACCTTTCCAAGTGTTTGTGTGTATCTTTACTCGTTGTATTAGTGTTCAATTCCATGAACATATCAGAATTTGTTCATCTATTACACTATCGGTGAACGTTCAAGTTCTTTCCAGTTAGAGATTGTAATGAAAAGCTTTCTATGAACATTCTTGTATAAGTCTTTTGGGGCAGCTATTTTCATTTCTCTTGGAAAAATATCTAGGAGGGAGGAAAAAGGAAGGCGCTTGTGTAAATTTATGAAAAACTGCCAACACTTTTACCGTAATGTTCATCCAATGTCACACACTCAGCAAGACTAAAGAGCGTCCGGTTTCTGCTTGTTTGACATTTGACATTGCTTGTGTCATAGTAAAACTAGAGGTGTGAGATTGACCCTCCCCATCCAAAATTTAGGTCAGACATTAAGACTGGTGACACCACAATAAAAATGTGTGAAAAGTTTTATTACTGACATCTTCAGACTCCCCAGGGAGAGCACACCAGGCTCCCAGTCGCTTCCAAAAATGGTTCAAGACAGTAGAGAAGGGTGCCAGGCTTAAGACTTGGTGTCTAGCGGGGCCTCAGCTGGAGTGAGGGTTCCTATGTGGTTTGAAACAGCGTCACAAAAGTTATTAACAGACTTTCTTATCCGCTTGCTCAGGTGTGGGCCTGAGACGGGGATGATAAAACCGGAAATCATCCAAAATCAAATCAGACAAACGTTCACACTTTGTAATTTGAATGTTTATAGCAGGAATAAAATAGTATCTTGCTCCAGTTTTAGTTTAATTTTGCCTGGTGACTGAGGCTATTGAACAAATTTGAATGATTTAATGACCACTTATACCTTCTTTGGTAAGATATCAATTCCAAGTTTTTGCCTATTTAACTGTTTCTTTTCCTTTCTATGGGTGATTTTCTGGAAGTCTTACATGTTTTGGATATAAGATCTTGACAAGAAGTGGGTGTGTATATAAATGTAGAGACACAGACACGCAGATGCACATATACATGTGTGTGTGTACTCACATATATAAAATATTTTTCATGTAGTATAATTATGCTGGGAATCAACTATAGCTGTAGGTGACCCACAAGCATCATGGGAGGTGGAGGTGCTGATATCCCACAGTCCAAAGTCCAGATATAACTTTTAACTCCTCAAATCTTAATACTAACAGTATACTGTTGACAGGAAGTCTTCCAACAACATCAACAGTTGATTAATACATATTTTGGATGTCACATGTATTATTTCTTGTATTCTTTTTATAAAACAAGCTAAAGAAAGGGAAATGTTTTTAAGGAAATTGTACCAAGATAAAATATACATAAAGTGCCCAAAAATGCATACGCATTTTAAGAAAGGGAAAAACTGTATTAAAATGGCAATACTCACTGTATGCCCAGAAAAAAGATGAATGCAAGTCAAGTCGAGTACCTCTTGTAATTGCAGAAGTCAAACATGAATAGGGAATTACAAATTGGATACAGTTTTTTGCTTTCTTAAAATGTAGGTGTATACATTTTCTGGCATCTTCTGAATTTACTATTCATTGAGTGGAAATGGATCATCGTAAAGGTCTTCCTCCTTGTCATCTTCATGTTGACTAGGCCAAGAAGTAGAGGAACAGGGTGTTGGTGGTGCTGTCTTAGAGGTGGGGCAGAGCAGACAGTGTGGAGGAGGTAGAGGGAAGACAGGAGAGATTGGCACCTCTGGTGTAACTTCGTGCAAGTACATGGCATTGTAATTTCTCTCTGATACTTTTGCTTTTTCATTTGTCTAAAAATGTTTCTATATATTACCTATCCTTCTACCATTTTGTTTTAAATTCAGGTCCTATAATATCAGTGGGAACATATTGTAAAATAAATTGGATACAGCCTTAAGTGATCAGATTGTCCAATGCCAATTTGTTTCATGGCCTTGCTGCTTCTATATCCTCTTTTTCATTGTCATCCACTGGTTCAGAAGTCATCTCCATCAAGTCATCCTCTGTTAATTCCTCTCACATGGCATCAAATAGCTCCTGAATTTCTCCAAAGTCCATATTTTTAAATCCTTCACCCCCATCTTTTTGGTCATCTCCACAATCTCTTTTATGATTTTCTTACTTGGCTCTATTGTAAATCCTATAAAGTCACACACAACATCTGAACAGAGTTTACTCCAGCAAGAACTTACTTTTTGGGGGTTGATAGTTTTTATAACTTTTTTTCTATAACAACAAGGACATCGTTAGTAGTGTAATCCTTCCAAACTTTCATGATGTTCTCTCTCTTGGGTTCTCATCCATAGTGTTGGCAATTCTCTCCATAGAGAACCAAGTGTGATGAGCCTCAGGGGTCCTTATAATCTGAAGGTAGAATTGGAGACCTTATGTTTGGGCGCAAGTAGCCCACTCTGATGCCTTCAGTGTTGAACTTGTGAGGTTCTGGGTGACCAGAAGCCTTGTTTGATAGTACATGTAAAAGAACTTTAAAGGGTAATCCCTTGCTGGTCGAAGTACTTCCTGGCATCAGGGACAAAGCATTAATGAAAGAAATACAAAAAAGCAAATATATTTTGTTATCCAGGTCTTCTTATTGTACATACAACCAAAAGCCCAGCAGCTGATGTTTACCTTTTCCATTGAAGAGTTGGGGATTAGCAGCTTTGTAGATAAGGGCAGCTTTGTAGATAAGGTTGTAGCTAAGGTTTCATCAGAAACCCAGCCGCACTCACACAAAAAAGTATTTTTCAAAAAGTATGAGGTTTTCATGTCTGCTTGCATAGCTGCAGCAATGATGTGACAAATTTTCTTTTCTTTTTTTTGCGGTGGTCTTCAGCTGGATTCATTTTTCTTGAAATGGTGAGTGGTGGGCAGACCCAGCTGCAGATCTCTGTCTATGGTACATATCAAGCAATTCGACCTTTTAGCTATGGAGCTGTTACAGCAGCGCAGTATGTACTATAGTTAATTTTATGCAGTTATTGTTTAATGTTGCATCTTTATATCTGTTTACATTTCTCTTGACTGTAGATGGTCCTATGTATAGTATATAATTTTTTGTTTTATGTGAAGAGATTTTGGTAAATTTCTGTTTATTTTATGATAGTAAATGATAAAATTGACTAGTATTTGCATATCCTTCTTAATTTTTTATTATATCTACATTATGTGCTTCAACTGTTATTTTCAAATATTTTAAAATATCCTAATTTTTTTCCAATTTATTTATGAAAACCAACCACGTATAAGTGGACCCATGCAGTCCAAACCCTTCTTGTTCAAGGATCAACTGAAGTGTTTTTCTGTCTTAAAATTTAGTTACTTTATGTTTACAGGAAAGATAATTTCACCAGATAAATTTAAGGCTCAACATTCTCTTTTATTTTTCAGCTCTTTAAACTTGAAGTTCACTTATCTTATATTCACCATGGCTTTTTAGCAGTCATTTTTATTATTTAAGCTGTCTTTTAATTTTCCTCTTTGGCAACTTTGAAAACTTTTTTCTGTATCTTGCTTCTTTCTTCAAATTGATTAAGCTCTTTCTGGGTATGATTTTCCTTGTATTTATTTTGCTTGGGTTTTCTGTGCTTCTTGGATCTTTGCTTTGCTATCTTTTCAATTTGGAAAGTTTTCAGGTGCTCCTATAAGATAGTATGTACAGCCTATTTCCTTTTCACTCTTTATCTGAAAATCCCATTACATGCATACCAAACCATTTCATTTTGTCTCACCAATGTTATATATAAAATTTATTTTTTTTTTCTCTTTTTGTGCTTGAGTTTAGTTAATTTCTACTTACTGGTCTTGAACTTCACTGGCCCTTTCTCCTTTTATGCCCTCTTTGTTCTTTAGCCCACCAAATGAGCCTTTTCTTTATGATATTGGGTTTTCCATGTCTAATGTTTTTATGTTAGTATTTTTTATGAATGTGTTAAAGAACAGGAAATTATGTAACTCTTTATGCTTGTTGTTTTTCTCTCCTAGTATATCTGTTAACTTGTCATATTCATGTTAAAATCATATCGTTTGATGATTCTCACATCTGAGCCATATCTGGTCCTACTTCTATTGACTCTTCTTTTTATTATTATTATTATTAAATCATAGCTGTGTACATTAATGCGATCATGGGGGCACCATACACTGGTTTTATAGACGGTTTGACACATTTCATCACACTGGTTAACATAGCCTTCCTGGCATTTTCTTAGTTATTGTGTTAAGACATTTACTAAGTTTCACATGTGCCCTTGTAAGATGCACCGCAGGTGTAATCCCACCAATCACCCTCCCTCCGCCCATCCTTCCCCCTTCCTCCACTCCCTCTCTCCCTACTCCCTATTCTTAGGTTATAACTGGGTTATAGCTTTCATATTAGTTTCATAGTAGGGCTGAGTACATTGGATACTTTTTCTTCCATTCTTGAGATACTTTACTAAGAAGAGTATGTTCCAGCTCCATCCATGTAAACATGAAAGAGGTAAAGTTTCCATCTTTCTTTAAGGCTGTATAATATTCCATGGTGTACATGGTGTACATATACCACAATTTTCTTTATCTTAATGATAAGTTACATTTTTTATCCTTTTTATTTGTCTCATTGTTTGCAACTATATGCTAAAGATAACATGTGAAAGAAATGGTAGGGACCTAAAGAAAATAGTATTTGTCTTCCAAAGAAGTATAGAACCATTCTTACTTCAGATTGTCAATGCAGCGGCTGAATGAATCTAACTTGCTGTGAGGCTAGGTCTGGACTTTGATGAGATTTTGACCAGTTCTCAACTTGTTTCAAATATTTTAAAGGCAGAATTATAATTTTCCATTCTTCATGGCTTTGTGATTTTTTTCCACTGACAATATTCTACAGATTTTTTTTTTTTTTCATTTTTTCCACCTTAGCTCTTAGGTTTCACACTTGGGAGACACAGCTTTCCTTTTTCTCACCAGCTGTTGACTGATCATGCCATTTTCTTTGCTCCAGATTTCCTCTGCTTCATTTCTGGGCATTAAAACTGCACTGCCTCCAGTTTTCAGAGAGCCATTGTAAAACTGCTATGTCTCAGAGTGATTGCACTTTGCTCTCCTGTTCTAACTCCATTTTTCAGAAGGGCATCTATTGTCTTATATTCAGAAAGATCTTAGATACTAGGGACTTTCTCTCCATAATACTATCCAACCACAGCCTTTATCTCACTATCCTGAAACACATTGTAAGCCAGAGATAGACACTGGGACAATCTAACACATATTTAAATTGTCTCCCAACTTGAAAATGTCAGTGTTCCTTAATGGATGTATCCATTTCTGAATTTTTAGAGAGGGAAATAATGGCTGCCCTTTGTAGATCAAATTAAACAAAGAAAAGTGCCCCTTAAGTATTGTAAAATGTGATATACAAGCAAGGTCTTACTAGCATTATATGTGATATATTCAAATAACTATAGTATTTCTCATGGAATTGCATCTAACATCCGAGAAAACCCAGTGTACATGTTTTTTTCAAGGATCAGAACATTATGACAGCAACCAGCAATATTAAAAACTAAAACCAAACAATTTTTCACTATCTGCATGTTCATAGCAATATATAGCTATGATCTTTGAAAGGCATTTTGAAATTCTGTCTCAGGCAATTTAGTTAAGTTACCTTATTAAAATTTGAAAACAAATGGGTAATAATTGTTAACGTTACAAATGAGAGCATTAAGACTTGAGTATCATACCCCTGTTAATGTTTAAAAGCCAGGTTTTAACTTAAAAATCTCATAACTTCAACACATACGTCCTTTCTACCACAGTACACTGATACTTTGAGTTTACAGCCAGGATGGTTTCAATCTGTTTTCTCTGTCCTTTCAAATTCCTTCAGGACTTTAAAATTCCCCGTAAAATATGAAAGTTGTTGTTTATGCTCATTAGTTTTTCAATATTACTTTACTCTGTTAACTACAGCTCTGTGATTAAAAAGTCCTTTTTTCCCCGAAACTTTTTCGTTTTTCTATTCATGGATGTTTAAGTTCCTTTATCTTAAATTTTCAGCAGTATCTCTGACTGTTTATTAAAGGAATTTGTTCTGCCGGGAGTCAATGTTTATCCTGGTAATCTATAATTATTAGTGAATTTCCTCTACCATCTCCAGGATGCCATCTGTAATTGCTCTTTTTTTTCCCCCTAAGGCAAGACATCTGCTGATGACCTGTTTTCTCCTTTCTGAAATTCCTATTTCTCCAAAACAATGTGATTCACAGAAAATTTAGTGTGTGCACAAGTGATTTTATCAGAAATTCAATGATTATTTTAAGTAAAAAGGTTTTATTGTTTTTTGGGTTTTTTTTTTTTTCAAACAGTTCACTCTCACTCTTTTCATGATCTACATCTTTCTTAAATTAGCAGTTTTTCTCAACTCTGATAAAAACATCTGATTTTATGTTTTGTCAAAGATTGTAGAAATTAATATGGATATAGATCTAATTCATTCCTGCACTCTTTAATTATGTTCCTAAAAATGGAAATGTTCTCAGAGTACCTCTAGGAATTGGAATACTTGTGGACACTCCTAGCTAATTTATATTTTGTTTCTCCAGCTTAACTGTGGACTTCTAGGCAATATATATGGTTTCAACAATTCTGACTGAATGGAATGAGTCTTGGAGAATATGAGATTTTTTATTGCATTATTTTTGGTTTGTTTTGTTGGTTTTCTGTTTAGTGATCAGGGAACTGGCCAAGCATCTACTCAATAAATATTTTTGGAGGCATAGTATTCTGGTTTATCACCAGAAATGTGTAAAAAATATCATCAATGGAATTTTCAAAATTATAAATTCCTTGCTTAAAGCTCTAACGTTTATGACATACTATGTGGAGATGAAGCCCATGTTAACTGTGTGTGCTTCCATGGACAAGGGCATACAGCAGCCAAAGGTCATCTTTTGAAGCACCAGCAACAGCTCTGGGCTTATAGAATTCCACAGTAAACACAACTAAGTCTTAGGTGTCAAGGTGCTGGATGCTTGTGCAAGAAATAGGCAAATACATGATCCACTTAAATACGGCAGAGGGTATGTCATAATGATGTAAAGAATAGGGAATGCTTTGGGGTAAAGTGATGTCCTAGCACAGTTCTAAAGAGAAGTGGAATTCACCGAGATGAGGAGAGGAAGAAAATTATTCCACAAAGAGGGAGCAGCACAAGGGATGATCCAGAGAAGAGAGGTGGCCGCCAATACATAAGGAATTTTAAGTAAAAATGGTTGACGAGAGGGTATGATGAGAGATAAGATCAGGTAAGGTAGGCCAGGCAAGGTGGCTCCTATAATCTTAGCACTCTGGGAGTCCGAGTGGGGGTGGATTCCCTGAGCTCACAGGTTGGAGACCAGCCTGAGCCAGAGAGAGACCTCATTTCTAAAAATAGCCAGGGGTTGTGGCAAGTGCCTATAGTCCCAGCTCCTCGGGAGGCTGAGGGAAGAAAGAAACAGCAGCAGACAGAAAGAGAGGGAGAGAGTGAGAAGGACACACGTGTGTGTGTGTGTGTGTGTACATAAATTGTACTATGTGTGCATATATGTAATACATGTAAATATATGTGTTTATCCCTTTTACCCAAAACTTTTTATTTTGTGAAGAAAATCCTACTTAGAATCCCTCCAAATATGTACCTTTATTCCAGTACATTATTTATTTAGCCCTATTATTCAATGAGCTTAGATAAGAGAGCTGGGATGACATGAGTGGTTTATACTAAGCACGAATGTTAGGACTGGGTGAAGCACCTTCCTTCCTTTTACAGCCTTCTACTCATCTGATATCTGAACAAAATTGGGCTTTTATAGCTCAGAAGAAAATGAGTAATGGCTACTAGTAAGCAGATGTCACTTGTAAGCACATTAGGCCATCTTAGAACATGCAAGAGTAGAGGAGAGTCAGACCTGGAGGTGGGCCAGACAGGAGAAGCAATCCAGGGGCTTGACAGCCAGAAACGATTACCTGAATACACAAGGTATTCAAGTAATATTCAAGTAATAACAAAATAATGAAATAATTCCCCAGAGGGCAAAGGATCTGAATAGACATTTCTCAAAAGCAGACACACAAATGTCCATAGTTTTATTAAAAAAAAAAAAAAGCTCAAATCGCTAATTCCCAGGGAATTGCAAGTCAAAATCACAGTGAGACATCACCTTACCCCAGTTACAATGGCTATTATCAAAAGACAAAAATAATAGATGCTGGTGAGGGTGTGAAGAAGTGAATGCCCCTACACTGCTAGTGGGAATGTAAATTAGTACAGCCGTTATGGAAAACAGTATGCAGTTTTCTCAAAACAAAAACTAAAAATAGAACTACCATATGATCCACCCATCCCAGTACCGAGTATTATTCAAGGAAAAGGAACTTGATCTATCGAAGGAATACCGGCACCCCTCATGTTTATTGAAACACTTGTTACAATAGCCGAGATATGAAACCAACACAAGTATCCACCAGTAGACGGATGGGTAAAGAAGACACGGTACGCACACACACAAAGGAATATTTTTAAGCCATAAAAAGAATAAAATCCCATCATTTCCAGCAACATGGATGGAACTGTAAGTCATTATGTGAAGTGAAATAAGACACAGACAGACAAATATTGCCTGGGCTCACTCATATGGGAGCCAAGGAAATGGATCTCAGGAAGGGAGGGAGCAGAATGACAGACATGAATGAAGGCTGCAAAGGGTATTGGGGCTGGAGTGGGGGGCCGTCATGGGGATGAAGAGAGGTGGGTGTATGGTACAAACATACAGTCAAATTGAAGAAATTAGTTCATTAACACAGTACGGTAACTATATCCAACAACAATGTATTACACATTTCAAAGTAGCTAGAAGACAGGGCGTTGAAATGTTCCCATCACACAGAAACGATAAATGCTTGAGGTGATGGATACCCTGAGTTGACCATTACGCATTCCATGCCTGTGACAAAATCTCATATGGCCTCATAAATAGGTACAAATAGTATATGTCAATAAAAAAGGAAAGAGAAAAGAATCCAAGTCTAACCCCACACAGAGCAAGAATGATCCTGTTCCAGGCAGGTGGGAAATAGATGGCAAACATCTTTAGAAATCCAAGGCAATGAGCCTAGGAAGATTGCACACAGCTGGGTGATTCAGAGACTATCTCTAATAAGGGAGGAGAAAAGTGAAATGGCAGACGACAACATTCAAACAATGCCCCCAACACCAGCAGGCATTGCAGGTCTGTTCCTACTTACCTGTTTTTGTTTGTTTGTTTGTTTGTTTTTTGAGACACAGTCTCACTTTGTCAACTTCTGTAGAGTGCTGTGGCATCATGGCTCACAGCAACCTCAAACTCTTAGGCTCAAGCCATTCTCTCACCTCAGTCTCCCTAGTAGCTGGGACTACAGGTGCCCACCATCATGCCTGGCTATTTTTCATTTGTTGTTTGTTTAGCAGGCCCAGGCCGGGTTTGAACCCACCAACCCTGGTGTCCGTGGCCGGAGCCCTCACCACTGACCTACAGACAAGGAGCCTGTCCCTGTCTTTTTGCTTCATGCCTGCTCGACAGATAATCTGGGATTTTGATACAAGCCTTGACCCTGCAGCCTGGAGCTGACATATTGAAAACCACCATGTACCTCGCCGACATCCATTCACATACCACAAGTGTCCTTAAATAGAAACAATTTTTACTTAGACGGGGAAAAGTTAAAGGAAAATGCCAACCCTACAACCTCTTCATTGAGAACAAGTAATAAGAGTTTCAAGATCTCCACTGATAAAAGACAGCAGTGAGGCAGATAATTTCTGAAATATCCTCTGGCTTAGTAATAGTTGTAATAGTTCACATACTTCCTTTTTTTGCAGTCACCTTTCCTCATTTCCTCAGTCATGAGAAAAGAAGGGCAGAATCCTCGAATAAACACCAGTGTTCTGACCTAATGGGCAAGTTACACCAGCAGCAATAACAACAGGAATGGGGGAAAAAGTCTCAGTGTGTTGTTTTTTCTGGAACCAAGATTGAGCGTGTGTGTGTGAGAGAGAGAGAAAAAAGGAGATGAAAAACCTGATATTGTGTGTTTACCGTGTACCAAGCACATCCTATACATATCCCATACGTTATCTCTAATCCTCTTCAAAATTCTACAAGGTCATTGTCATTATCCCACTTTACAGATCAGAAAACACGTTCAAAGGGGTTTAGAACCTTGAATGGTTCAAATCCCATTCAGGTCTGGCAGCCAGTGGCACAACCAGCATCAGCTCCAGCTGGAGCCAGAGCCCAGGCTCCTCACACCCATCACACCAGAGCTGGGCACAGCATGGGGTGTTTTTAGCAGTGCATAAGTGTCTGACATACAGATTCGGGGCAAGCCACGGTCCCATCAGGTGGTGGAGCCTTTGGGAACACTCTCATTCTGAAAGGCAACCCTCTCTGATTCTGCACTGTCTTCCCTCTCCACAGAAAAGGCAAGAATCCCCTCATCTCAGGTATCAGAGTGATACTGCCTTATGTCCTTGGTGCCCTGGAAACCTCGGGGTTTCCTCAAAGAACTTCGCCTCTGGGCTCCTGCTCTTTCCCTGACTTCATTCTCTTTATACTCCAATGACTAGGCTTTAGGATGATTACGGTGAACCAAAGCGAGATTGATGTCAACATAGTCAAGTGCCTAAACGATCTGAGAAAAGATTCCTCATGAGATTCATTTGGCAAAATTAAGATATATTGAGTCATGGCGTCAAAATATTTTGATTCACAATACCAACTAGGTAATTATATTTGTATATGCACATTCATACACACACACACATACATATATAGGTATATAAATTGAAACATTATCTCTGACCAATCCCTTGGTCTACCAATGAAATTGCTTCAAGAGTTTTCTCTGTGGGATTGTTTCTCAGATAATTCCTTATTTAAAAATGAATCCATGAATTTCACTAGCCCAGTCACTTGCCACCTAGTAAGTATTCACTTTCTGAATTTCTGAGGGCTTTCCATCCAGAACTAGACCAGAAGAGAACAATTGTTTTCAGTCTCTGATGCACAGATTCACCCACTTTAGAGGCTGGTTTAGTTTAATCTTTCAGGATGTGCAATACTACATCAGTAAACCACAGAACGTAGAGATGTGGTCGTCTTTTGTTAGGCTTACAGAAACCCTTTCTACATTATGACTTGTATTTGTACACATTTGCACTCTAAACTGTCTCTTCTGATCTTTGAAATCTCTGTTAATCTCTTGTAGGGCTCAGGGGTGACATAATCCAAACTAGAATTAACTAAATTTGTTATTCTAAAAGTGTGCTATTGTCATATACAAACCACACAGTTTTGCTATGATTCACAAACAATCAGGCTGCGCGGTCTGCCGGCTAGGGGCACCCACCTGCGTAGCAGACACACTCTGATTCAAGATGTGACGGTGCAGTGCTTCCTTCCCCCTGCCCTTTGGAGCTAAGTTGTGGGGATCATCAGCAGAGTCCAGGGCCTAAAGAGTTTCCACTGTAACCCACTAGCTAACCAGACAACCCAACGCACACATCCCTGGCCCCGCCAGTGTTACATGACCTGGCCTGGTTCATGCAAGTGTGGTCAGCGGCTGCCTCTTCCATCTTCCTACTTGTTACCTTGTTACTGCCCCCCGTGGGCAGTAAGTCCAACCCCTTGATTCAGGGTTCAGGTGGCCACCAGCCCTCCTGAATTTTCTAGCCCTACCTCTTATACCCAGCACACTCAGCCACATACACAAAAGACATAGATCCTGACTTTTCTACTATGGAAGGAACACTTTACAGAGAGGTGTTTGCAGATGCCCAGTTATCAAACCCTCATAGTTACAAGGCAGTGAAGTATATTGGGCAGATTTGGGCTTTGTCGTCAATAGACAGACCTACACCAGAATCTCAGTGATCAGAACCTTGTTCTGGGACCTTGAGTTACTCAGCCTCTCTGAATCATCCCTCTCTTCATCTGCTGGGATAAAAGTGAGCTATTTGATGAGAATTTTGAGAAGGCAATTCTAAAAGTTTTTTCTCAAATTCCCAGATTATAAAATTCACCTGGTAACTACTTTAATTCAGGAGATCAGAAGGGTTCCCCAGGGGGTGGGAGAGGGGTTGGGGGGATTTGTTTTGAAAGCAACTTTGGGAAATATGAAAATAAATTAGCAAGGTGAAACACTGAATAAATTAGAAAAATGTTTGTTTTTTGTTTTTCTTAGAACATTTAAAGATATTAATGCTCAAATTTTTTCTTTTTTTTAGAGACAGGGTCTCACTTTATTGTCCTTGGTAGAGTGCTATGGCATCACAGCTCACAGTAACCTCCAGCTCCTGGGCTTAGGCGATTCTCTTGCCTTAGCCTCCCGAGTAGCTGGGACTACAGGCACCCGCCGCAACGCCCGGCTATTTTTTTGTTGCAATTTGGCCAGAGCTGGGTTTGAACCCGCCGCCTCGGTATATGGGGTGGTGCCCTACCCAATGAGCCACAGGTGCCACCCCTAATGCTCAAATATTAATGAAATCTAAAATGAAAAAGTTTTTTTGATCCATTCATCTGCATAGGCTCTTAAAAACCTTGACTATAACCAGTGTTGTTCATTTTCATACGTCCATTCTAACATTTGGCGTCCCTTCTGCTGGTCATACCCGCAACATGCAATCTAAGATGAGAGCAGGTTCTCCGCTATCCTACTCAGGACTGCCTCTATCTTTACTTACCCAAATAATTTTATTAATTCCTCTGAAACCAAACTCACATGAATTATCAAAAAAAAATTCACAAATCTGGAACATGTCATACTTTAATCTGTCTGACTTAACCCTGAATAAGGTGTATATATTTCTCTTCTTTTAATTCAAATATCTCCCAAGGAATAATATCTTTGATGTGTGTTTGTTCAGCAACAATAACAACAAAAAAAATGCACAAACCTTAAGGTGAAAACATTCACATGGATGTGATAAATATGTATCTTAACTGGAGCTTTCTAGCGTTTGGCATTAAATATAAAGGTCATAGATTTTTTATAAAAGCTCAGCTTTTTCTTCTGTGTGGATTCTTCCCCTGAATTTCCAGAGCCTCAGCACCCCAACCCCAGTGGGCAGTAAGTCCAACCCCTTGATCAGGATACAGGTGGCCACCAGCTCTCCTGAATTTTCTAGCCCTGCCTCTTCCATCCCACATGCCCCACCCAGGCACATACATGAAGAAGACCCTGAGCTTACTCACCTCCACACTCCTCTACACTGACTCCTTTCTCCTTAAGTGACATTTCTTCACTTGTGGTCATCAAAATTTTAACACCTACACAAAGTCACCACCAAAGCATTTCTGTGCCATGTCCCTTTGGCCACAATTAGTGACTTTCATCCATACACTTCTGTACGTCCACACTGTACTTCTCCCGTTAGAAATACCCCCCACCCAAGGGCGGCACCTGTGGCTCAGTCGGTAAGGCGCCGGCCCCCTATACAGAGGGTGACGGGTTCAAACCCAGCCCCGGCCAAACTGCAGTCAAAAAATAGCTGGGCGTTGTGGCAGGTGCCTGTAGTCCCAGCTGCTCGGGAGGCTGAGGCAAGAGAATCGCTTAAGCCCAGGAGTTGGAGGTTGCTGTGAGCTGTGTGAGGCCACCGCACTCTACCGAGGGCCACAAAGTGAGACTCTGTCTCTACAAAAAAAAAAAAAAGAAAGAAAGAAAAAGAAATACCCCCACCCACCCACCCCCGTTTGTGGTCAACTCAGTGGTCACCCAGCCCATCTGAGTCCAGCTCCCTGTGGCTGTGTATCTCTTCCGTGGCCACACTCACAGTGCCAGATGCTGCTTCAAGCCTGAAGAACAGCACACAAAAAAATTTGATCAATGTGAACTAAAATCACCAATTAAAAATATATTAAAATGCTTGAGCTGTTTCAAGGAGTTCTAGAACAGCTCCGGCCGATTTGGTTTCACGTTGGCCAGAATTAGTCTTGGCAGCCGTGGGAATGTTATTTTTAAAGGTAAATACCTGGGCTTCCTTGTTCTCCCATTGTTTCCTGTTTCTTGTGACAGAATGGCCTTTTTCCTCTCCTCCCATTCTCTGAGCTACAGCTTCGACGCTATTAATGAATCTTTCAAATTTCATGGAGCCGTTCCATGAGCCTTCCTTTGGGCGATTGTTTTCCAGAACAAAGTCTGTGGCTGGGTGTCCTTGCCGTTACAAGAAAAATTCTGGAAGGAATCACCAGGCGGCGCCAGAGCCACATGAAAGACACCGTCAAAGCCTGTTCCCAGGAGAGGGTGTGTTTGTCCTCCAACACCAGACGGGTTTGTGCTTCCTCTCTTGAGCTTCACCCAGGCTAGTCCTGGAAATGATCTTGATCTTATCTATTACACCATACCTGCTCAACTTCAGCAGGCAGAAAGAAGATTGCCTTTCCCCAGCCTCAGGAGCTGATTCCCCTAGGATGCAACAAGCATTTCCGTTTTCCAAGCCAAGAAGGATTTATAGAAAGCCAGCTATGTGCTTGACAACTCTGCTCTTTCTACTGATTTAAAAATCTAACATTTCACTGCCGGAAAGGAATTTATGGTTCTACCTATCACCATCCTCACCCCTCTGAGAGACAGACACTGAGGCTCAGAGAGAAAAGCCTGCCCGACTAACACCATTCAGAGAGCCAGCAGCAGCAACTGTCTCAGAACCACCTCCTTCATGCCGAGAGTTACTCTGAAGCAACAGGAGATGAACATAGAGCTGGGACCCTATTCTTTGGGTCCAGGCAGTGTGAAACACCTTTGTACGTGTTTCGGAAAATGTGCTGCTAATTGACTGAGTAAACTGGCTGTATTCTTTAAATTCTATGAAATTCTAATGTCGAGGGGTAATAATTTGATCCAGATATGCCAAGATTTTCTCTTCTTTGGTGGTATTCCGAATTTGAAATCCAAACCAAAATATTAGATACAGTAAAAAATGAAGCTTCCAAAAATGGAATAGCCTCTCGGAAATCACATTTGAAGGCAAGTTATGGTTACACTAAATATCAGAAGTGATATCAGGACAATTAATTCCTGCAACACTGAGAGTTTTTCTTTCTTTCTTTCTTTCTCTTTTTTTTTGTAGAGACAGACTCTCACTGTACCACCCTTGGTAGAGTGCCATGACGTCACAGGATTCACAGCAACCTCCAGCTCTTGGGCTTTCATGATTCTCCTGCCTCAGCCTCCCAAGCAGTTTCTTTTCTTCCCTTTTTTTTTTTAATGATGAACCAAAGCACAGATCGTGTGAAGATTCACTCACTCACACTCACTTTATCCATAAAGAACCTTTTATGAGTTAGGCTCTATCTCAGGGGATATAGCAGAGAACAGACATGACAGAATCTTCAGACTTCACAAACTCATATGCTGATGGCAGGAGGAGATCGTCAGCAACATCAAATAAAGTGTCGCAGTACGTGGGGTAGTGATCAGTGCTACAGGGAAAGCGGGAAGGAGGGAGGGAGTACAGGGAGTACCGGAAGGGAAGGTGTGGGAGGTACGAAGGACAGATGCTCATACGCAGGAGGGGCGTCCCAGGCTCAAGGAAGGGCCGGTGCAAAGGATATGAGACAGGAATATGCCTGATATAACCAACAACCAAACCAAACCAAACAAAAAACAAACAAACAGGGTTTTTGGAAAGATTTCAACAAAGAAAAGAATGCCAGCAGAGGAAGCCAGAGATCATTGCAGTAGCTTCTTTCTTTTCTTGCCTTTTTCCTCTTTTCTCTCTCTCTCCCGCTCTCCCTCCCTCTCCATCTCCTCGTTCTCAAAACCAAAACAGGGAGGCTTTGACTTCAGGTTCTGCATCAGCCTCAACTCCTACAAAAAAGAAAAAAATACATATATATATATGTGCGTGTGGTTTTCCTCTACTACTGAAAAGTACTCTGTGGAAAGTACATAAAGTATCCAGGTTATTCATCAAGCTTCAGGACTTGGTAACAGGGAAAACTGTCATCTCCAAACTTTTAAGGATTGATTAATATCAAAATAATTTCCACCTCGCAGCAGAAATACTACCTATCTACAGGCTCTGACAACCAAGATTGATTGCACACGCCAAGTTAATCATAACAAATGATAATGTTGAGGCACCTACAATTAATTACTACCTCAGTGAGATTCCTTTCTTTGCTAGAAATAGCCCCTGAACGTATCAGGTCATCATCCATCTTTCAGTTTCTTCTACTAGATTCATTATTTTATTGTTCTGTTAGCTCCCTTCAGAATCTGCCATATGGCATACACAGACAATGTCTTTCTTTCTTTTTGAAATAGTCTCACTCTGTCACCTTCAGTAGAGTGCCGGGAAGTCAGCTCACAGCAGTCTCAAATTCTATGCTTAGGTGATCCTCCTGCCCCAGCCTCCCGAGTAGCTGGAACTTTAGGCACCTGCCCCGTGCCTGGCTACTTTTTTCTGTTTCTACCAGAGACAGGGTCTCACTCTTGCTCAGGCTGATCTCAGACTCCTGAGCTCAAGCAATCCACCTGTCTCAGCCTTCCAGATTGCTAGGATTATAGGCATGAGCCACTGTACCTGGCCAATGTGTTTTTTTCTTCAGTTGTTAATATTATGATATGCAAGAAATAAACAAATAAAGGAAATGGTAAGCGCTAGTCCAATAGGGCTTGTTCTCTCCTGGATAAAAGTTGATATTTAGAAATGATTTCTAAGTTTATGATCGATCTCTTTCCCACATTTTATCTTCTTCTTCTCTTTTTTTGAGATAGAGTCTCACTATGTTCCCCTTGGTAGAGTGCTATGGCATCACAGCTCACAGCAACCTCCAGCTCTTGGGCTTAAGTGATTCTCTTGCCTCAGTCTCCCAAGCAGCTGGAACTACAGGTGCCTGCCACAACGCCTGGATATTTTTCGTTGCAGTTGTCATTGTTGTTTAGCTGGCCCTGGGCTGGGTTTGAACCCTCCACCCTCGGTGTGTGTGGCTGACACCCCAACCACTCTGCTACAGGTGCCGAGGTACATTTTATCTTCTTGTTCTTCCTCCAATATGGGGAGGATAAATAGAGTATTTGATCACTATTATTATCCAAACCATGAGAAAGCATAGTCAAAGTGTTCAAAAAGCTTCTCGGGCCTCCTCCCCCACCCCCAACACCATCAAACTGGCTATTGTTGTAATGTCCTTGGTGTCAGAGCCCACCTTGATCTCATTAATTATTTTAAACTCAGGAAAGAGTTCTGTGCCAGCTACTTAAGTCAAAATGAATGTGCATTGAATTAACCTTGAAGGGACATCCTCTTCTCATTACCGAGTCTTCTATATTCATACACTTTCCTCAGCACCTAGCGGCGGTGTCTCCATCCTGGGGAGACTTCGCTGGAAAACAATGAGTCCTCCATGCTCTGAGCTGCTGCTGTACTTTGTACGTGTACCTATATATCACGCTTCGTCATGACTAGACTGCCACAAATATTTAATGAGAAAGGTGTTAATAAGAGTCAGCCATGATCTTTGGATGTTTACTAGAAGACACCAAAGTCTAGAAAAAAAATGATAGCGTACGATACTCCCTGTAAGAGTTCCAGAGGTGGGAAAGAAGAAAACGCAATTGAAGTGGCCAATAGAAAGTTGGAAAAAAATCACTTCTGCTCAAGTAGATTTCTGTCTGACCTTCCAGGGCCATGTGAGCTAAAGGAGGTTCCTAAGTGAGAAAAAAATGTGGCAAGTGCATAGAGAGGGAGAAATGAATTTGGTTAGCATTTGGAAGCTGGGCAGATTCTGGTTGTAAACTTGAGGAGATAATAATGGAGGAAGGAGCAGTTTAGACACATGGTGAAGAGAAAGATATTGATATACAGAGAGGCGGGGTGCTGGAGGATGGGTTGTAGGCAGGAGGATGTTAGGAGCAAAAAAGGAAATGGTGAGAGTGAGAGAGAGACAATGTAGCAGAAGTGAAGTTGAACCTGTGGTTTCCAACATTGTCTAGCCATGTTCCTCCTGACCAAGGAGACTTACCTTTTAAAGTTAAAGAAGATAACTGGGGCGGCCTACTGATACTGTGGACAGACCAAGGAGCAACCAGCCTTCTGGGGTCTGATGGAATCAAATTCCTTTGAAAGACAGCCCACAAGAAGGGGAGAGGGGCTGAAGGGGGGCTCTGCAGCAGAACCCCCACCCCGCTACCTACTGTGTCCCTGAGCAACTTCTCTGAGTCTGTTTCCCTATTACGTGTGTAACTATTTATTTTCCTAAATTCTGATAATCGTAACAATCCAGCAGACTAAGAATCGTTAGTGCCACTTGTACAGATGAATTAAAGAGATGTTGGGGCACACAGTAACCAGAGGGCCCACCCTTGAAGCCTCTCTTCGCCTTTGTGTGTATTGACATAAACAGTAGCAAGTTCCTGAGCAGTGTTGCACCTTGCCTAGAGAGAATCCAAACTTGACCGCTACCCCCGCTGAGTCCCAGTCCCTTTCTGGACTTTTTCCTGGTTCTGTCAAAGACCTAGAATACACAGATACTCAACACTTAGTCAATAGTTTTCATTGATAGGAAACAAATATCTAACCATAAAATAAATAGAAGGATGTTCATGGTTATGATTTTATAACTAATATTAGAATGTTTGATGTTTGTGAGGTTTATAAAAACTTCCACAGGTGACATTAGATGAGAACATCAGACCTCGGAAGTTAGAAACTACTCAGTCCAGTTCTTCCGCCGCCTCCTCCATAGGTTTCTGATGAGCTTAACATACTTGATCATTGCAGTTGGTAGCACAACGTCGGTAACGAAGTTCATGCTCCTCCAATGTTGTCACATTCATGGGTAGCGACGGCCTTGCTACCATTCTATTTTCTCTTCCTCATAGACTGGTGGAGTCTCCAGGGCACAACTTGTATAGAGAAGGGAAACTGAGGCTCAGCGGGGATAAATGGCTTAGTTTAACAGACCTGCAACAAGAATTCAGCTTTTTTACTTTTTAAAACCTCCTGGTGCATGGTCTTTCCTTTGCCATCATGCCTCAGCATATCTGTATTAGTAAATTCTTCCAGTTGGGAAAAAGGTTGGCAGAAAGGAGTGTTTATGAGATGAATCATTTAGATGGACAGATTGGAAAAATGTTGTTCCTTTTGTATGTTACGTTCTTGCCAGAAATCAAATCAGTAGAATGTTTGAAGAGTCTCCAGTTAGATAAATATGGTGGTTTCAAATAACCACGTTTGGAACTGTACAAATATATTTATATTTGTAAAAAAAAATGATATGATTCAGACACGAGGCTGAACTCACTGAGCTTGACTCACTACCAGATTTCTCTCATCAGAACTAAAGACATTGAAGAATGGAATTGGAATGTTGCTAACATAAAGAAATGATACCCAAGCTGAGGGATATCCGAATTGCCCTGATTTGATTAATTCACACTGTATGCCTGCATCAAACATCACATGTACCCTATAAATACATGCAATTATTAAATACCATAATCATTAAAAATAATTTAAAAAATGACAATGAGGTATAAGTATCATAACACTCTATTACAAAGCATGAATTATTCCAGGAAAAGTTTTCCATTGAAGTCACCTTTTCAAAATCTTGGGTATTAATTAAGAATATAAATATACAATTCAAACTCCAGTAGCTCAAGGAATAAATTTAAATGTTGACACTACAATCGACTGGTGATACCCTCTCAGTACAGGCAAAGTTTTATCTGCTCGGAGGCAAGCCTTCCTTTTGTGCTTCTCTACCACTGACACCAGTCTCCACAAGAGAAATGAGATCCCACTGGCCGTATTCTAGCTTAATGAGATAAAAATCCTGGTGATCTGTTCAGGAAAGTAAAACTAAGATAAACTAGTCTCTCCTACTAATAAATATTTAACAGATGTGGTCCAAATCCCTCTGCCAGTTGGAAGAAGGAAAAAAATTCGATTTCACTGCTTGGATAGAATTACTGGCCACATCTCCCCAAGCAAAGACAGTGACATTGGCTCCCTCCCTAGGAGAATTTTGTTCCTATCTTGGCACTGGGATCTGCTTTTCTTTAACAGATTGCAACAATACAGTATACCCTTCACTTGACCCAGTTTATTCATTCAAAAGATACCTGGAGCCAAAACCATGTACGAGAACTAGAACCAGAAGAGGCAGGCCCACGCTGTGTTTATACACCCACCAAAAGATGGTGGTGAATCACAGAGATTCCAGACACCACGGAATGCACCTGTCTGTGTGTCAACGGTAGACCAGATTGATCTGGCCACCCTCACTTGACCTAGCTCGTTCACTCAGGAGTTAGAAGAACTTGCCCCAGATCCCAGTAACCACTTTTGGAACAACATCACAGACAGTCGTCACTGTTCCAAGTATGATGCCCCTCTGACGCCTAAACAGATCGTGTGCCAAGAATTTTCCTAAACATCACCACTGAGTCTCCTTCCAATAACAACTCTGCACCACGCAGCTGTGACAAAACATGAGCTGGGTGTTTTGACCATGTTCCCTGAGTTGGCCATCTGGAGCCAGGGCTGTTTTGGTCTAAACATGAATCCAGAGCTTGGATAGGCAGCAAACCACACTGTATTCATTTACTGCATTCGTTCTTTCTCCTTCTCTAACACCATTACTGAAATATTTTTTCCTCAAACACTAACCTGATCATATTACATATTATTCTTCTGCTTCAAAGCTATCACTCTCTCCTTATTATTAACAACAACAGAAGCCCTGCATTCTGATCCCACTTGACTGTGCCTTTTTTTATCTCCAAATCTTCTCCCTATGTAACTGGTCCTTGGTTACGAAGCACGTCCTGCATGTACCACGCTTTCACTACACTTTTTCATTTGCCCAAAGCCCCCCAGAATTGTTTTCAAGTATCATTCTCCTCCAACACAAAGCACTCATCAAGATCTGTGTCAAGTACAACAGCACCTGGGAAGCATTTTGTTGACGACTCCAGACTTCTAACCCCCTCTGTCTCTAAACACACAGCACATATATTTTGTCCCAATCATGTGTAGCCTCTATTGTCTTCTGCCTGGCATCTCCCTACTAGTTAATTTATATTTTTAATTCATGAGTACATATCTATCTCACCAATAATTGAGACCAGAGCCCATGTCTTATTTTAGTAGAGAGGGTGTTAGCTAAGGGAATGTGGCTGGGGACCTGATATAGTATCTAGTATGAGGACAGGTGGAACCGTCAAACTTCCCCTTCCTTCTTCACTGTGTGTCTGGCTCAAAGCCGTGTGACCTACCAAAGAGGACAGAAAAACTTGTCAGGTCGGGAAGAACTTATTGAGAGTACACACACAATTTTACTCTTCTGCTTACGTGCAAAGTGTGAACGATCTGACTACATCTTAGAGTGCCTGGACCAGTGACCTGCCATACAACCAGAGCTTGTTGGTTTGATTCCAGTAAGTCTGTTGGAAGACAAGACCCAGATAGGAATAAGCTATTGAGTAAGCAGATAATGTCCCTTTATGGAATCTACCTTTTTAAGGAAAAGGTTGAATCAAGCACTGACCTATAGTTAGTGTGTGGATATGTGGATATAATCATTTTACAAAAATTTTTTATAAATAATTTTATTATAATGTAAACATTAATGACTATGTGATGGCCATTTTTTAAAATGTATTAGATCAACATTTTTTGAGCTCTACACTAAACATGAAGACACGTAGAGTGGTGATACTGTCCCTGCTATGGAGGAGTTTCCAGTAAACATCTCAGAGAGATCAGGTAGGCTTACTGAGATCGAGGCACAGCTGGTTGTCAGAGATGTCTGCCATGGGCTCCAGCGAAGCTCCTCTGATTTCCTATCACTATCACGGCCTCTTCCCATGCCTTTTGCTGCTTCAACAGCCCACCTGCTGGATGTGACCACTCTCTGGGTTTCTGAAATCTTGTCTGGATGGCTGTTGAGTTTAGAATCAAGATAGCATGTGAGGAAATGTGCTTTGTTTCCTATGAGTTGGAGGAGACAAGGGGAGCCCCTTTCTGAGTTGGGCAGAATCACTGGGCCTACAGCAGCTTCCCAGGGAGAGTGGGGAAGCTCCTGGTCCCTCTGACATACCTCCTTGGCAGGGTCTCACAGTTTCCCTGGGTCATGGGCTGGTTGATTTACCTCCTTTTTCCATCTTGCTAAGCAAAAATCCTTTCTACCTCTGCAAAGCCAGGAGAAATGTGAGGACAAAGGCAATATTAGTACTTGAGAACATTTTCCCATTTAGACCTTGAGGGTTTATTACATCTACACAAGAAGAACACAAAACTTACATCTGATGTTATCCTGCTCAGCTCAGAGTTCTTTGTAGCTTCTTTCCCACCCACACAGAAACTGGAGAATCCCAAAGAAAATGACTTTGACTTTATGACAACTCAGACACTTGGTGCGGATTTTCTTTTCCCTCCATTCTTAACCCTCTTGTTTTGAGCTTAGATGTCTTTAAGGATCTTTATGACTTTTGTTATAAAGGTAAATATAAATAATATAAATTGTTATACCCCTTCCAAGGGACATTTGATAGAGTGAACAACATAATTTTATATATATATTTTTTTTTATTCTTGAAACTACCTGCAAACCACCCAAATTTCCCCATCTTAATCCTTTCCCAGAATGTCCTCACCACCATGCACAGGCAGGACCCAAAGCCTCCCAGCTGAATTCTGCCCACTAGTTTCCTTTGCTCAAGAGGAGAGTTTTTGTAGATAAACACACAGAAGAATAATGAAGTACATCAGACTAACAGATTTACTGGAACATTTATTCTTTTTTTTAAATTAAATCATACCTGTGTACATTAATGCAATCATGGGTACAATGTGCTGGTTTTATATACAATTTGAAATATTTTCATCAAACCGGTTAACATAGCCTTCATGGCATTTCCTTAGTTATTGTGTTAAGACATTTATATTCTACATTTAGTAAGTTTCACATGTATCCTTGTAAGAGTGGTCCCACCAATTACCCTGCCTCCACCCAACCTCCCCCCTCCCCTCCCTTTCCCCTTTCCCCATACCCTTGGTCTATAATTGGGTTATAGCTTTCATATGAAAGCTATAAAATAGTTTCATAGTAGGGGTGTGTCCATTGGATACTTTTTCTTCCATTCCTGAGATACTTTGCTAAGAAGAACATATTCCAGGTCCATCCACGTAAACATGAAAGAGGTAAAGTCTCCATCTTTCTTTAAGTCTGCATAATATTCCATGGTGTACATATACCACAATTTATTAATCCATTCATGGGTCGATGGGCAGTTGGGCTTCTTCCATGACTTAGCAATTATGAATTGGGCTGCAATAAACATTCTGGTACAAATATCTTCGTTGAAATGTGATTTTTGGTCTTCTGGGTATATACCTAGTAGAGGAATTGTAGTATTGAATGGCAGGTCTATTTTTATATCTCCAAGTCTTCTCCAAACATCTTTCCAAAAGGAACGTATTAGTTTGCATTCCCACCAGCACTGGAGAAGTGTTTCCTTTTCTCCACATCCACGCCAACATCTCTGGTTTGGGGATTTTGTGATATGGGCTAATCTTACTGGAGTTAGATGGTATCTCAAAGTAGTTTTGATTTGCATTTCTCTGATGATTAAGGATGATGAGCATTTTTTCATATGTCTGTAGGCCATGCGCCTCTCTTATTCAGAGAAGTTTCTCTTCAAGTCCCTTGCACACCCTGAGATGGGATCATGTGTCCTTTTCTTACTAATATGTTTGAGTTCTCTGTGGATTCTGGTTATTAAACCTTTGTAGGAGACATAACCTGCAAATATCCTCTCTCAGTCTGAGGGCTGTCTGCTTGCTTTACTTGTTGTGTTCTTGGCTGTGCAGAAGCTTTTTAGTTTGACCAACTCCCAGAAGTGCATTTTTCATGCTGTTTCAACTGCCTGGAGGGTTCTCCTCATAAGGCACCTATGACTCAAAGGGGTAGGGCGCTGGTACATATGCTGGAGGTGGCAGGTTCAAGCCCAGCCCTGGCCAAAAATCACAAAAAAAAATTCAGAGTGGCGCCTGTGGCTCAAAGGAGTAGTAGGGCACTGGCTCCATATGCTGCAAGTGGCAGGTTCAAGCCAAGCCCCGGGCAAAAACTGCAAAAAAAAAGAAAATCGCCCAGGCTGATTTCTTCAAGAGTTTTTCCTGCACTTTATTCTAGTATTTTTATAGTTTCATGTCTTGAGTTTAAATCTTTAATCCAGTGAGAGTCTATCTTAGTTAATGGTAAAAGATGTGGGTCCAGTTTCAGTGTTCTACAGGTTGCCAGACAGTTCACCCAGCACCATTTGTTAAATAGGGAATCTGTTCCCCAGTGAATGTTTTTAATTGTCTTGCCAAAGATCAAATAACAGTAAGTAGCTGGGTTCATCTCTTGGTTCTCTATTCTGTTCCAGACATCTACCTCTCTGTTTTTTGTGCCAGTACCATGCTTTTTTGATCACATCGATTTATAGTACAGTATCAGGTCTGGTAGCGTGATTCCCCCTGCTTTGTTTTTATTTCTGAGTAATGTCTTGGCTAGTCGAGGTTTTTTTCTGATTTCATATAAAATGAAGTATTATTTTTTTGAGATCATTGAAGTATGACAGTGGAGAAATTGCATTAAAATTGTATATTGCTTTGGGTAGTATGGACATTTAACAATGTTGATTCTTCCTAGCCATGAGCATGGTATGTTTTTCCTTTTTTTAACATCTTCAGCTATTTCTTTTCTTAGAGTTTCATAGTTCTGTTTATAGAGATCTTTCACGTCCTTTGTTAGATAAACTCCCAAATATTTCATCTTCTTTGGCACTACTGTGCACAGAATAGAGTCCTTGACTGTTTTTTCAGCTTGACTATTGTTGGTATATATAAAGGCTACTGATTTATGAGTGTTGATTTTGTAACCTTAGATGCTGCTGTATTCCTTGATCACTTCTAAGAGTTTTGTAGTAGAATCCCTGGTGTTTTCCAGATATACAATCATATCATCTGCAAAGAGTGAAAGTTTATCTCTTCTGACCCTATGTGGATACCCTTGATCACCTTTTCTTCCCTAATTGCAACGGCTAAAACTTACATTACAATGTTAAAGAGCAGTGGAGACAATGGGCAACCTTGCCTGGTTCCTTATCTGAGTGGAAATGATTTCAATTGAACTCCATTCAATACGATATTGGCTGTGGGTTTGCTGTAGATGACCTCTATCAGTTTAAGAAATGTCCTTCTATATCGATTTTCTTAAGTGTTCTTATCATAAAGAGATGCTGGATATTATCAAAAGCTTTTTCTGCATCAATTGAGAGAATCATATGGTCTTTGTTTTTTAATTTGTTTATGTGCTGAATTATGTTTATAGATTTATGTATATCAAACCAGCCTTGAGACTCTGGGATAAAACCTATTTATTCGGTCATGGTGTATAATTTGTTTGATGTGTTGCTGGATTCTGTTTGTTAGGATTTTGCTGAATATTTTTGCATCAATATTCATTAGTGATATTGGTCTATAATTTTCTTTTCTTGTTGGGTCTTTTCCTGGTTTGGGGATCAAGGGGATGTTTGCTTCATAGAATATGTTGGGTAAACTTCCGTCTTTTTCCATATTTTGGAACAGGTTGAGTAATATAGGTACTAGTTCCTCTTTAAAGGTTTGGTAGAATTCTGACGTGAAGCCATCTGGTCCTGGGCCTTTTTTTTAGGGAGATTTTTTTTATAGTCGATGCTATTTCAGAAATTGATATAGGCCTGTTAAACATTTCCACTTGATTCTGGCTAAGTCTTGGAAGGTGGCGTGCTTCTAAGTATTGGTCAATTTCCTTCAGATTTTCATATTTCTGAGAATAAAGTTTCCTATAATATTCATTAAGGATTTTTTGAATTTCTGAGGAGTCTGTTGTTATTTAGTCTTTGTCATTTCTGTTTGATCAAATTAGAGGTTTTACTCTTTTTTCCTGGTTAGGTTAGCCAAAGGTTTAAGTATTTTATTGACCTTTTCAAAAAACCAACTTTTTGATTTATTGATCTGTTGCATAATTCTTAAGTTTTCAATTTCATGTAATTCTGCTCTAATTTTGGTTATTTCTTTTCTTCTACTGGGTTTGGGGTTGGAATGTTCTTCCTTTTCCAGTTGCTTGTGATGTCCCATTAAGTTGTTAACTACCTCTCTTTCCATTCTCTAGAGGAAGGATTGCAGTGCTATAAATTTCCCTCTTAGGGCTGCCTTTGTGGTATCCCAGAGGTTCTAATAATTCGTGTTTTCATTATCATTTTGTTCCAAGAATTTGATAATTTCCTTCTTAATCTTGTCTATGAACCAGCTATCATTCAGCATAAGGTTATTTAGCTTCCATGTTTTTCTATGAGTATGCAAATTCCTGTTGTTATAAGTTCAACTTTTATTCCATGGTGGTCCGAGAAGATGCAAGGAATAATTTCCATTCTTTTAAAATTGCAGAGTTTAGACTTGTGACCTAAGATGTGATCGAGGAGTATGTTCTGTGGGCTGATGAGAAGAATGTGTATACAGTTTTGCTAGGATGAAATGTTCTGTAGATGTCTGTTAAATCCAAATGTTGAATGGTTAAGGTTTAAATCTAAAAACTCTTTGCTTAGCTTCTTATTGGAGGATCTATCCAACACTGCCAAAGGAGTGTTAAAATCTCTGACTATTTTGGAGCTGGAGGAAATCAAGTTGCTAATGTCTGTTAGAGTCTCTCTTATAAATTGAGGCACACACTTTTTGGGTACATAAATATTTATAATTGAAATCTAATCATATGAAGTATTACCCTTAACAAATATGAAGTGACCATTGTTATGCTTCCTTACTTTTGTTGGTTTAAAGCCTATTGTATCTTTGAATAAAATTGCAAGCCCTGCTTTTTTCTACTTTCCATTTGCCTGGAATGTAGATGATCATCCCTTCACCCTGAGTCTATATTTATCTTTTAAGGGAAGATGAGATTCTTGTATGCAGCAAATATCTGGCCTGAGTTTTTGTATCCAGTCAACCATCCTGTGCCTCTTTAGAGGAAAATTTAAGTCATTCAGATTAATTGAAAATATTGATAAGCCTGGTAGAATTTTGGATATCGATTTTTTCGAAAGACAAGTGGACATTTTTAATCCTTTCACCACTGTGGAAGTTGGAATGTGTTCAAAAGTTTCTGAGGGAATTTACTTTTGTGGTAGAGGATTTAGCTGGTCATTATGGAGGATAGGTCTGAGAATATCCTGGAGAGCTGTTTTAGTTACAGCAAATTTCTTCAACATGTGAATGTCATTATAGTATTTAATTTCTCCATCATAAATGAAACTCAGTTTAGTGGGATACAGGATCCTGGGTTGAAAGTTATTTTGTTTTAGGAGATTAAAAGTCAATGACCACCCCCTTCTAGCCTGAAAGGTTTCAGCAGAGAGATCTGCAGTCATTCTTATATTCTTCCCTTTGTAGGTTTTGGTTTTCTTATGTCTGGCTGCTTTCAGAATTTTATCCTTCATATAAACTTTAGTGAAGTTAATTATGATGTGCCTGGGGGATGTCTTATTCAGGTTGATTCATGCTGGGGTTCTGAAACTGAATTTCAGAATCTCTTGGCATGTCTGGAAAGTTATCTTTCATAATCCTATGAAGAAAAGCCTCTGTGCCTTGCAACAGAGATTCCTATGAGGAATTCCTATGAGGTGAATGTTAGTTTTCTTCAAATAATCCCAGAACTTTCTGAGAGAATAATCTGTTTTTGCTGTATATTTCTCTTCCTCTTTGAGAGTTTGGGAGCGTTCAAAAGCTTTGTCTTCAATGTCAGAAATCCTTTCTTCTGCTTGGTCCATTCTGTTACTAAGGGATTCTCCTGTATTTTTCAGATCTTTGAGGGCTGCAAATTCTTGTCTCAATGTGTCAGAATCTATGGTGTTTTTATCTTTTAATCCATTGAATTCTTGAGACAACTTTTGAAATGCTCCTTGAATTTCTAATTCCAACCTTACCTCTATTCTATTAATCTTATTTGCAATCCAAATTTTGAATTTGATTTCTGACATCCTAGCCATCTGTTTATGGGATCTTCAGTTGTGTCCACCATATCATTCCTTGGTGGGGTTGATCTACTCTGGTTATTCATGTTACCAGAGTTTCTCCACTGATTCTGCCCCATGATTATTTTACACTTTTCAGCTAGATGAGCAGATAAAGAGAAGTTGGGTTAGGGGCTCCTGGAGTAGTGATTAACCAGCCTTTTGCCCAAAAGCTGTGACTGGTGTCTGTATCTTTTTTCCCTAGAGCTTTGCCAAGGACCTGAACAATGTTACGGCCTGAGAAAGTTGGAACCTGCTTGGTGTGGTGGGGCTAAGTTGATCTGTCTTGTTTTTAGCTGGTCTCTGTCCTACCCTACTGAATCAGTTACTCTGGGTTGAAGTCTCAGCTGTGGAGAAATACCAGAAATTAATTCACACTACCCCCCACAGGCAACAATTGCAAAAGATAAATGAAACCTTCCCACAACCACACACCCAGGGTACCACTTTGGATAGTCCTTTGGCAATTGGACCAGTTCAAGAGATCCAAATCAATTGTCTCAGTCAGTACCAGTCTCAGGTGGGAGAGTTCAAAAGGTCTCTGGCAACTAGGTAGCAGGGATCTGCTGGCAGCTCAAGTATGACTTGCTCTGGTACTCTGTGAAGTCGGAAGGACCCACCCAGCAAATAAATTAGTCTGGGAAGGTGGATGCCTCCTTCCCCACCTTGCACCTCTGGCCCACCCTGTCATTGGTAACCCCACAGGGCTGTGAACCAGTTCCGTCTAACAAGCAGATGCTCCAGGGATTTGCACCTGCCTGAGTCACAGGGAGATCTATGTCTCCTCAGCCAGGCTGTTGATCTCTGCCACTATCCAGCAGACGGAGGTGAGGCCTAACAACCTCGGGTGCTTAATGGAGGCTAGGGCAGTTCACTCAGTTCCAGCCCCGCCCCTGATTGATGTTTCTGGTAGAACATAACAAGTTTGCGGAATCTGTTTCTGTCCTGCCTATATTCCCCTGTGGATCAGATGTTGTTTGAGTTCACAAAAACTGTGACTCAGCCCTGGTCTGTGCTGCTGCCCAGTCTCAGCTGCCGTCTGTGTTGGCATGGGTGTCATTAGGGCTCACACTCAGCTATCAGTTTCAGCCTCTGCCTGCCTGCCTTTGTCTCAGCTATGATCCCCTGAGGGCAGGGTGCATTTTAGGCCTCTGGGTCAGCCTTTCCCTGACAGTCTACTGTCTCTGCATGTGTATTCTAGTCCCCGCATTCTGCCCAGGCTGGTACCACTTCAGGCATACCCTTTACTCATGGGGCCTGCGTTTCTATCCTAGATCTGCTCCACCAGTGGCTACCACCAGAGAAGATGCCCGGCTTCCTCTGATTGTCCAGAGAAAGGGAGTGTCTCTCCAGAATATCCCCAGGGGTATGAGTCCTATTCTTCCCGCCACTGCAGCTGCTGCTCTGTGCCTCGGGGCACCGCCTCTTCTGTATGGTTCCCTCTCAGTTGACTGTCTTCTCCTTACTTCCATGCCACAGAATTAGCATAGACCAGCAATAGCCCATGCCCTGTCCACACCTCTCGAGAAAATGCCCAAGAATCTGGACTCCATGGGGGACAGGCTTCCAGACCTCAGGGTGAGAGTGGAGGGGAGTTCCGAATTGCAGGTAGAGAATATATACAGTTTTATGCCTGGCAGGAGAGTGCTATGGCACATCCTTAAGTCCTCTCTAGGGAAGGAGTTCCAGTTTTTAGAGGGTCTCTCCTGTGGGATAAAATGGGAGGACATTTGAACTCTGCTTGCTTGTTTGTATGGAGTATTCTGCTAGCCGTTCTCATGGGTAAGGGGACTCCCTTCTGCTTGGCAATGGATTTTATACCTTTTGTTTGTATCCTTGGGGTCACAGATCACCTCAGCAGGATTGATGTGCATTCTTCAACCTTCTCTCTTGGCTCAGCTCCAAACCATTGGTTTACTTGCTAAACTTTTGTCCTTTAACTCTCCTTCTGGACAGGAGCCTCTGTGGAAAGCTAGCTTCAGTTAGCCATCTTGCCTCTGCCCCTTGGAACATTTATTGTTTTCTTTGATAGACCAAGCATTGTAACTATTTCTTGACAAATGTAGTAGAAGTTATCCCATAAAAGTCTTTCCTCTTATCCTTAAAGATACTTCTAGACAACATTTTCAAGCCTTCCAGGCAGTCACACATGACCACATGTGACTTGAAATGAAAATGTAGGTAAAAATGTCATATGTCTCCCAGAAGACTGCCACACAAACATCTCCTATAAGCAGTCCTTAGTCTCCCTCCTTATCTGCAGGCTAGGACAAAGGACTCTGTTAATAATGGCTTGAATTTCAATGATGGAAATGGGAATGGGAAAAATAAGGGATTTTGAGAAATATTTAGGTTAAAGTATCCTCAACTAAAATGAATGAAAACCTACTAAATCCAGAATACAAATGTCTACATACAATAACTAAGAAAATGCCATGAAGGCTACGTTGAACAGTTTGATGAGAATATTTCAGATTGTATATGAAACCAGCACATGGTACCCCTTGATTGCACAAATGTACACTGCTATGATTTAACAATAAAATAAATAAATAAATAAAAAGAAAGAAATTGACCAGTTTAATAGAATGTAAAACACAAGAGATGTATATCTAATTTGTGTACACTATGGTGATTATAGTTAATGCCCTATTGTATTTTAAAATTTGGTTGGGAGATAGATTTAAGTGTTATTACCACCAATAAAATAAAGCAAAAAAAAATATATGTGAGGTAATGGATATGTAATTAGCATGATTGCAGTGATCATTTTGCAATGTTTACATAGACCAAAACTTCAAGTTGTGTACCTGAAATATGGACACTTCAGGTATACCCCAACAAAGCTGAAAAAGAACAAAAAGCAAAAGAGAGGGTTAAATAAAATAAAATTCCTTGGGAGCTGACTTGAGGTACAGGATAAAGGTGACTGCGTTTCTAAAGTATGAGACAAAGGTAGAGAAAGAAGTTAGTCCAAACTGTAACCAGACAGAAGTAACTCTGTTTGTAAAGTAAAGAGTTTCAGGTACTAGTTGGACATGTAAACAGGTAAATCTAGTAATAAATATACATACAGACAGACCTCAGAAACATCATGGGTTCACTTCCAGAACATCACTGTAAAGCGATTATCATAATAAAGTGAGTTACACAAATGATCTTCTTGGTTTTGATTTCCCAGTGCAAATACGAGTCATGCTTATGCTACACTGTAGTACGTTAAATGTGCAAGAGCATTATGTATAAAAACAATGTATATACCCCACTAAAAGAGTGTTTTATTGCTAAAAAGGATGACCAATGTGTAGGCTTCTGTGAGTAATTATCTTTTTCTGAGAAGAGGGTCTTGTCTCACTGATGGCTCCTGTCTGATCAGAGGGGTGGTTACTGAAGGTAGGGGTGACTGTGGGAATTTCTCAAAATAGAAAAATGACATTTGCTACATCACTTGATTCTTCATACAAAATTTCTATATAGCATGCGGTTCTTTCTTATATTATAGCCTTTTACCCACAATTGGAGATAATCCTCTCTAATCTTGCCACTGCTTTGTCAACTAAATTTGTGTAATATTTTAAATATCTTGTCACTTCAATAATGTTCACAGTGTCTTTGCCAGAGGTAGGTTCCATCTCAAGAAACCACTTTCTTTGCTCATCCATAAGAAGCAATTCTTCATCTGTTCAAGTTTTATCATGAGATGGCAGCAATTTACATACATCTTTAGCCTCTACTTTTAATTTTAGTTCTGTTGCCATTTCTAACACATTTGCAGTTACCTCCTTCACTGAAGTCTTGAAGCCCTCAAAGTCATCAATGAGGGTTGGAATCAACTTCTTCCACAAATGTTGCTATTTTAGCCTCCTTTCTTGAGTTACGAATGTTCTTTATGGTATCTAGAATGGTAAATCCTTTCCAAAGGTTTTTAAATGACTTTGCCTAGATCCATCACTGGAATCACTATCTATAGCAACTATAGTATTACAAAATGTATTTCTTGAATAAGAAGACTTGGAAGTCAAAATTACTCCTTTATCTATCGCTGCAGAATGGATGGTGTGATAGCAGGCATGAAAACAATATTGATTTCTTTGCATATCCTCATCAGAGCTGTTGGGTGATCAAGTGCATTTTCAATAAGCAGTAATATTTTAAAAGAAAACTTTTTTTTTTTCTGAGCAGTAGGTCTCAACAGTGGGTTTAAAATATTAAGTAAATCAGGTTATAAACAGATGTGCTGCCACCAGGTTTTGTTGTTCCATTTACAGAGTACACACAGAATAGATTTGACATGATTCTGAAGGGACCTGGATTTTCTGGGTAGTAAATCATCATTGGCTTCAGTTTAACATCACCAGCTGCATTAGCCCCTAACAAGAGAGTCAGCCTGTCTTTTGAAGCATTGCAGCCAAGTACTGACTTTTCCTCTCTAGCTATGAAAGTTCCTAAATGGGATCTTCACCCAATAGAAGGCTGTTTCATCTACCTAGAAAGTCTGTTGTTTAGTGTAGCCACCACCATCAGTGATTTTAACTAGATCTTCTGAATAACTTGCTACAGCTTTCACATCAGTACTTGCTGCTTCACCTTCCACTTCCATGTCATGGAAAGGGCTTTAAAGGTTAACCTTAGAACTAACCTCTTTAGCTTTAATCTTTTCTTCCGCAGATCTCTCCCTCCTGTCAGCCTTTATGGAATTGGACAGTTAGCACTTTGCTCTGAATTAGACTTTCCTTTAAGGGAATGTGGTGGCTAGTTTGATCCTCTATCCACACCACTAAAACTTTCTTCACATCAACAATAGGTTGTCTTGGTTTCTTATCATTCATGAGTTCATTGGAGAAGTATTTTTAGTTTTCTTCAAGATGTTTTTCCCCTGTAATCACAACTTGGCTGTCTGTTTGGTACAAGAGGCCCAGCTTTCAGCTTGCCTCAGCTTTTGACATGGCTTCCCCATTGAGCTTAATCAATTCTGGCTTTTAATTTAAAGTGAGAGATATGTGACTGTTTCACTGGGACACTTAGAGACCATTGAAGAGTTGTTAATTAGTCCAGTTTAAATATTATTGTATCTCAGAAAATAGAGAGGCCTGAAAAGAGAGAGATGGGGAACAGATAGTGGACTAGTCAAAACACACAAAGATTTATTAAGTTCTCTGTCTTACATGGGAAAGGTTTATGGTACCCACAAACAATTAAAATGCTAACATCAAAGATCACAGAATACAGAATACCATAACAGATATAATAATAATGGAAACAATTGAAATATTAGGAGAATTACAAAAATGTAACACAGTGCCATGAACTGAGTACATGCATTTGGAAAAATGGTGCCAACAAGCTTGCTCTGCATCAGGTCACTCAAAGCTTCACTTTGTAAAGAATGCAGTATCTGCAGTGTGCTATAAATGGAAATGAATGGGCAATGAAAGGAGGTGTGCTTTTACAGAATAAGATTCGTGAGTCAGAAATGTAGGAATATGATCTACACGGGGTTCTAGGTTTCAGAATTATTACATAAATAGCCATGAGGTTGATGATATCATCCCATGAGATTGTGCTGAGCACTGGCTCTAGAGAGGACTTAAAAATAATCATAAATGGAGTCTCTTTTTAAATAAACTCCCTTTGTTATAGTGATTAGAAGAGGACTTTTAAATCCCTTTATCAAAAACAAGTATGACATTGTATACAAGGGAAAGAAAAATAACAAACATCAGTCATGATTATTACAAAATTTCATATAGCAGGAATACGTTCCAGAGAATTATTATATATAACCTGGTGACTGTAGTCAATAACAATATAGTGCATACTTCAGAACTACTGAGAGTATGTTTTATGTGGTCTCACTACAAAACAACCAGAAGTGTGAGAAGTAATCCATATGTTATTTAACTTGATTTTGCCATTTCATAATGTGTACCTATATTTCAAAACTTCCTGATGTATATCATAAAAATATATAATTTTAAGTACTAATTAAAATGATTGTTAATTTTTTAAAGTGAAATAGTGTTAGTTCATAAATAGTGTGATTACCAACTATAATCCTACAAGTTATTACAAGCTTCTTTTTTTGAAACAAATAACATTCTGTATCATTTCTTGGGGTTACAAATACCAATCATATTTGTTTTCATTCATACAATAGTAAAGTTTATTATTAACAAGCTAATTATTAAAATACCAATTCTAATAATTCTCTTGAAATATTAAATTTTCTTCAGATAATCTAAAAGCAAAAGAAGAAAACCTTTTGATATTATTTAGTGAGCAGGGGTCAAACCTAAAATATATCCTGCTAGACAGTAATGTAGGTAAAATACAGACAGGGTACCAGATACATATACACTCTTTATGCAATCTCATTAGAAGTAAAATTGATTTTTTTTTAAAGTGTACAAATCGAAGGTAAAATGGATGTGCATAGGATGTCTAGGTATATTTTACCAGTAATGATACCTTCAATTTATTTTCAGAAAGTAATACATACAGGTTTGACAATTGAGTTCATGAACTTGCCACCACGTGCTTACATAGGCAGCACTGTACAAACAACTTGGTAAGCTTTCATAACCTTGGTATGTCAGTTTTTCACAGTTATGTTAGAGTCAACATGTGGCAGCATCTTGCTGAATGTCACTCATTATTGTTATGTGTTTTTGTGTGTCATGGCAAGAATGCTGGAACTTGAATTAGATCAACAAATAAACATGAAATTATTATTAAACTTGGCAAGAGTGGAAGTAAAATCAAGTTTATGAAGATAATGCCATGAGAAAATAACAGTGCACAAATGGGTTAAACATTGAGGTTTAAACATGAAAAGAGGTCAGGGTCTCCAGTAAAGAGCAGAATGTAATATGTGAAACTTGGTAAACGGTCTGTGAAGCTAATGAATGATGCCCCATGAATATCCATGTATACAGCTATGATTTAATAAAAAAAAAAAAAGAGCAGAATGTGAAACATCACAAACATTCATCAATTGTGCATGAAAACTGTCAGCTGACTATGAGAAGCATAGTAGACCAAGGAAAACATCAATGGAGAAGCAAAAAAATTTTAACTAAAATCTTGACCAACAACTCATGGCTCTTGCATCAAAACAATATACCGGCTCACAGGGCACTGTCTGGGAGGGACTTTTTAGCCAGTAAACAAATAACTATATTGGAACATCCTCCCTACTCACCCGATCTGGCTCCCAGTAACTTTTTTCTTTACTTGAGGATAAAGGACATATTAAAAGGAAGACATTTTGATGACTTTCAGGACATTAAAGGTAATATGATGATAGTTCTGATGGCCATTTCAGAAATAGATTTCCAAAATTGCTTTGAAGGATGGACTAGGACCTGGTGTGGGTGCATAGGTGCCCAACAGGAGTAATTCACGTGATATTCAGCAATGACGTATGTAGCACTTTTTCTAGGATGAGTTCATGAACTTAATTGTCAGACTTGGTCAATAATATCTCTTTAAATGTGTATTTTTTTAGCACCCTCTATATTTATAATTACCCCAACTTAGACATAACTCATTTTTAATATATACACAAAATTTATTTTTATAAAATGTTAATATATATCTCGTTTTCCAGAAATGAAACATTATACAGTAGAAAACATATTACTTAGTTCTGTTTAACTATATACTAAGAGTTATTCCTTATTTGGGGATATCATATCTCTAATGGAAATGTTGGATATGATGTTTAAGTTACTGATAAAATATACCTACATCAATTTGAAATTTTAGAGATTTCAAATTCCTTTTGATAGACATAGAAACATTAAAAGCATGATGATAAGGAATGCACATGGGAGATTTTCTACCATGACTTTCTTTTGTACCTGAGTTTTCTAGAGCGTTCAATCTGAATATGATACTTCCCACAGGGGTTTCATCCAAGACGTCTCTGCAGCCTCCTATGTTACCATGTCTTTGTTCCAAGCCATTCCTTTATTACCCTCCATCAAAAAATATTGTCTTCAAGTCGTTTCAAATATTGGAAACTGAATTTGAGATAAGCAACATGTTGTTTGTGATAATTTATTACTTTATTCCATGCATATAATAAGGAATTATTTTAGCACTAAATATCAGATTTCCTCATTTTATCTTATTAGATGATTATAATTTATATTTATACATTATATCTACTGAAATTAAGTATATTTCCATTTTTCAAGTATCATAGACAAATCAGTCTGGTTAGTATTTATTTCCCGTAACATTGTTTTCAATGCAGTCATATATCTAATATTTTATTTCCTGTATTTCTTGATCACAGTGACTTCTCATTTTAATTCTTTTAAATTCAAATACTTGCATTGTTTCCACATAGACTCTTTTGCCTCCACTTTTTTACATATATTGCCAGGTTTTTTTCAAAATGTTATCTGGTCAAACTATACTTGTTTTGTCTTTCAATGACTACACTTATAAAATTATTTTTAGAAAGTCTATTTTCCAAACAAACATGAAGAGATATCATTCTCCTTCATGATGTGGATAATTTATAAAATTTGATATCTTTGGCAATTTTCAGGAGGCCTTACATACACATTTGAATCTTTACTTTTCAGATAGTCTTACATTGAACAAATCATTAATGACAACCCTAAGATGGACTATAAATAAAAATATAATCACAGTGGAATTGAGTTTTATTGGTCACTGTTCAAACAGATAATTTTATTCTGTTGGATTAAATTGCATCTTTCAAATATCATTTTCTGTAAAAGCTACATTTTTTTTTTTTTTTGCTTTCTTTTAGGCTGTGTGGGAGCCAGTATAAATACTATAAATACTGTAAGAACCGTATGATTTGGGGGATCCCTCTAATAAAAGGTCTTTTGTTTTTGAAGATCAGAGACATAATAGTAACCCTGATGCCATGGAGAACACACGTGTAAGATGACGAAGCTGGAAAATTACAATCTGAAATTACATTCTCTAGTCCCCTCTGTGTCTGTTACCCTCACTGTAATGGGAGCTGCACATGGACGGGGAAGGAATCTGGGAATGGTTTCGCTGCGCCTCCTGCTTTGAGGTCTCTCACAGGCTGCAGCCGAGGTGTCAGCCAGAGCCACACTCATCTCAAGCTTCAGCTGCGGCAGGATCTGCTTCCAAGCTCACTCCGTGGCTGTTGCCAGGATTTAGGTCCCTAAGGGCTGTGAGCCTGAGGGCCTTAGCTCCATGCTGGCTGCTGGACAGAAGCTGCCCTCAACTCCTTGCCAGGTTGTCCTACCCATCAGAACTTGCATGTGAGGAAACACAGGGAGACAATCCCAGAAAACCATCATCTTTTATAACCTCTTCATAATGGGGTCACCATCCCTTTGCCACAGTCTCTTCATTAAAGTAAATCATTGTGCCCATTGTGTTCAGTGCGCACTGAACAGCATGAGCAGTGAGAACCTGGGATTGTTGGAAACTTTAAATCTTGTAAATACTCGCAAGAGCACCTTGATTGGTGAATGCATGTGGTGTTTCCGAGGATGTGTTTCTGTATTCACCGCCAGACCTTGTGCTAGACACACAGCAGACGGGCTGGGCAGCCTACACTCTGGCCTCATGGATCTGTTTCCGAGTCAGGAGCAAATGTATAAACCAGCCTGTGAACAAGACTGTAATGAGAGGAAACAGTGAGAGGCAGGATCGTTCCCTGCCAAAACACCCCCTTTGTAATTTCTCAAAGCATGTGGCCTGCTGTTAGCCAGGCAGCCAGGCAGTAACAACATTTTTATGCTTAAAATTTGTTTTCTTCAGTCAACCAGGCTACGGTCACAGTCCTCAATCTCTTACAGTGAAATGGAAAAAGGGACATGAGAACAGATTAGTAAATTTATAATGCTGTGGTACAAGTATGGACAGTTCACACACACACACACACAAATGGTCGCTTCCACGCTGGGATCAATAAGGGAAGGCTTTCTTTTACAGGGAAAATAGAATTTGAGTCTTGAAAGTCAATACCCAGTCCTATGACCCAGAGTGTGTTTGATGGTTGTACAATGCAGCAAGGTGAGAGATACATCAAAAGAAGCAGGTTTAAATGCAGTATGAAATATTATTTTTATATAACATTAATCAGGGTTCAATTGAAGAAAATAGACTGCACATCATTTACTTAAAAAAAAGGATAGAAAAACAGAGCTTAATAAACATAATCATAGGCTTTTAAAATTCCTAGAAGGCCTCAAGAGTCTGGCTCTAAGTTGAGCTACCCTAGGACAATGTTCTAATAAGAAAAGTAAATGTCCTTTACTGTCTCTCTAGAAATACCACACACTACCAAACTTTCACCAGGTTTACATCTGTAACTATAATTATGAGGAAGTCTAGGAAATGCAGTCTTTGGTTTCTCCAATTCTGCTAGAAGGGAATTGAAAGGTTGGGCACCATTTCTCAGGGTCAGTGAGAAATTTCGTATGTTGTTTGATGTGCCTGTGGGATACCCTTGTGGAGATGCCCAACAAGCACTGGATATACAGGTTTAAAGTCAAGGACGCTATTTAACACACACTGAGGAAAGTCCATGTGAGGGCACAGCCACAGAGAGGGGGCCCTTTACCAAGAACCTGCCACACTGGCACCCTGATCTTGGACTTCCAGCCTCCAAATTGTGAGATACAAATGTTTGTTGCTTAAGTCGCTGAGTTTACAGTTATTCGTTATAGTACCCTGGACCAAAACAGCATCCTTATTCTTTTTTTGTAAGCTGAGGGACCTTTACATTTTTCCAGTATTTCTTTCACAAAAAATACTACATCAAATAAACACACAGATGTTATTGTGTCTGTGTGAATCATCTGTAAGATATATTCCCATAGTAAAATTGCTGGGTTAAGGGATATAAAAGTTTATTATTTTGATAGGCATGGTGAAATTGCCCTCAATGGGGCTTGGCCAGTGTATATTCTTTCTGTCATTCAGGCTAGAGCGCAGAGGCATGATCATAGCTTACTGCAGCCTCAGAAATCTGGGCTTAAAGCAATCCTCCTTCCTTGGCCTCCCAAAGTGCTAGGATTATAGATGTGAGCCACTGTGCAAGTCCTCATTTTAGTTTTAAGTCACATTTCTTTTATTGTGAATAAAGCTGAATCTTCTGCAAATAAATTAATAAATAAATATCAGGAACAGCATGAGATGTGTTGGCAGTTGAAACTGAAAAGATGCATCACCCTGACAAAGTGCAAGAACCAAGACCAAAGGCTCCTAATAACTCTCTTGGAACCAAATATTCATTTTAGAAGGAGCCAAGAATATTAGAAGTTCAAAGTTATCAATATCAATATAACATACACTTCAACATTCATCTAATATTTGAACATGATTATCAATTTCCTGGCTACATTAATGAGTGATAAAGTTGCACTGAATGGATGGTAAACCAGCCCATCCCATTGCTAGACAGATCTGAATGAAACGTCCATGTTGCATTTGGGCTAAAGCATCCTGCCCATAACTTGCACCTTTTTTTTTTTTTTCCTGTATTCTGGAATCTCTCAGAATATGTTTTTGCTTATTTCCTTCAAAAATCACCAAAATTTAAAGACAGTTTGTGAACCTCTACTTTGGATCACAAGCTGTAAGTTACTCTGAATACTTGGCAAAAGTTCTTGTGAAGAGACAGACATCTTAGAAGAATCTGTTCCCTACTAATTTGTGAGTTTCCCTGCTTAAAGAGATTTGTGAAGCTTAATCGCCACCCCACTCTGTCTTCCCCACCTGCACCTGCCTGTACCCAAACAAGGCATCTGAAGTCCTCCGAGGTAACTGTCCAGGTGCCTTCCCTGCTCACCTTCGTGGGCCAGTCATGCCACAGACTTGTCTGCAAATTTTCTCCCATGACCCTCTGGAAAAAAAATTGCCATTTTCTCAGTTCAATTCTCTCATCCGAAGGGTTACCTTCCCTGGACAACATGCCTATGAGTGAGTAATCTTAAGAACCAGATAAACGTAAAAATAATCTCAGGGTTCTACATTAAGGATATAATTCTGATTTTAAAATAGGGCAAGCAAGGTCCAGGCGAATGTAAGTGCCTGATAATAACAGTAAACATAGAAAGAAAAGGCAGCCAAAGTTTTCTAGAAAGCAGATTGATGGTAGGTTGCATTTTATTAGAAGGAACTGCTTTGCAAAGGCAATCTTGCAGCATAGTAAAACCAACTTTTTTTTTTTTTTAATCCACCATGCACTGTAGGTACTATGATAGATCCTTCATTCTCTGGTTTTATTAAATACCTAACAGGAAGGTAGCCCTTTTTTTGGTCCCTTCATCATAGATGAGAAAGCTAAAAGATCAGTCACATGTCCCTATGTTAAATAATTTATTAATCGGAGCCGTGTTCTTTATGACACAGCAGTCAGAGAAGCAAGGTGAAGTCTTAGGCTAAGGTCTTTTCTGGTCTGTTCTATTATTACTCAGTGGATTAATATGACCAGGGTTAGAATCCATTGTGGATTCATAGAATGCCCTAATGCTATGTTTTTTCTTTCTTTACTTTCTCCAGGTCAGAAAATAGCTTTTCCCTATTATAGTATCTACAATTTTCTACTCAAAAGGTAGCGATTTCAATACATGCCATGTTATTAAATTGTTAAGACAATTCAGATACTGTTTAGGAAACGTGGGTGGCATTCTCCCTTCTCCAGAGATTGCCTGCCCTAAAAAATAGGACCCGTTCAAGAAGAGGTCCAATAACCTTGGCCTAGATCCTGTCAGTGTTTTTCTTTTTGCAGGTGAAAAACATGAAATTCAGAATGATGAAATAATGAGGTGCCTTTTCAAAGTCATAAAGAGCAAATTAATAGAAGAAAACGGTCCAGAACTCAGAACTATGGTGTCTTATATCCAGCTCACCCCCTATTCCCACCCTGCCCCCCCCCCACACACACACACACTCCAGCTGGATCCTTTTCTTCCTTTCTGAGAAATGGTTCCCTTCAAGGAGGAGCATTACTCACAGGTAAAGATGAGATCAAATGACCAGCACCTGGCATGCATTGCACATTAAGTGGCGATCTCGCTCTCTTAGAAACTTGCATCCTACGAGGGGGTTGGGGTACTTACTCATTTTCCTATATCACATACTTCCATCATCTTATTTCTCCTGACTAAATGGGACATTAGACCATGTGGAACATTTTTACAAATGCATATTGTGTCCATGTGTGCAGCACAAGCCCTGCTTCAAATATGCATATACATTGGCAACCTCTCCTGCTCCTTTCAGGAAGTTGGAAACAGATGTTTCAACTAAGCTAGTAACGGTGCTTCTGTATTTGTGTTTGAAATTCAAAAAACTTCTACCCCATGGATTAAAGTCAAATTCATATAGCTTGCTTGATGAAGTGACAGAATAACATACTTGATAAATTGAGAAATTTTGCCATTGGAAGATATTCTTCGTTTATTCAAAAGGTATGTATGTCTGAACTGGGGACTGGAATTCCACTTTGCCCAATTACTGTAACAAATATCTCCTGCTCTATATCATTAGGACTGCTATGAACTGAATGCTTGTGTCCTCTTGAAAAAGAAAATGCATATGTTGAAACTCTAATTCCAATGTGATGCTGTTAAGAGGTGGGGTCTTTGGGAGGTAATTAGGTGATGAAACTAGAGCTCCCTTGAATCAGATCAGTTTCCTTCTAAGAAGAAGCCAGAGAGCTAGTTAACTCTCTCATTGCTGTATAAGGACAAAAAAGACAGGTATTTATAACCTGGGAAGAGTGCACTCATCCAGACCCCACTGGTGTTCGTACCCTGATCTTGGACTTCCAGCCTCCAGAACTGAGAGAAACAAACTCCAGTCATGTAAGCTCTCCTGTTAATGGTAAATATTTTTAGAGCTGCCCAAGCTGCCTAACGCAAGGCCATACTGACATTTCATTTGAAATTGCTTTCTGATGCCTTCCATGTAGCCTGTCTTGTCTGCATAAAGAGACGTCAGTCTCTTTAGACATCAATAGACTATGGTTTGTTCCCGGTAGCCTCCAGGGACAAGTGTGGTAAGGAATTCATGTTTCTGCTAAGCGAGTACCAAATACTCCTTTCTTTCTTTTTTTTTTAGGAAGCATGAATGATCTGTCACATTCTAGGCTCCCAGAAAGTGAAACTAAGTAAAAATCAGTTCTCACCTTCAAGGAGCCCATATTTTAATGAAGGACACACACATGGACTCAAATAATTGCACACAGTGTAATCTGTGTGCCCAGGGTCACCTGCAGTGCAGAGAGCTTCCTGCTTCCTCCCTCTTTCAGCCCAGTTAAAGAGGCCGAGTCTGTCTCAGCTTATCAATTGAAGAAAGCGAGGTGGCAAATGTAACTTACCCATTGTCCACTGGCAAGTGAGATGCCGCACATATTAGCACCCAGGCCTTCTGATTTCTTGCCCATTGCTTGCCAAGACTCTTCATCTGCCTTTGAAGTGGGAGCTGTGAGCTAAGGGAGCTAAGTGTACAGCAGACCTGAAGGAGCTGGAGGCTTCCTGGTCAGGCTGAGGGCATAACTGGGGGAATCTGCTCTCTCTTTGTTTCCTGAAGTCCTCACACTCACCGTCTCATCAATGAGAGAGGAAGGTCTGTGAAAAATATGCTCTGTCATCCCACTTTTACACTGGAGCAAGCAAACCAACCCACCCTTCTCCTTCCTTGGGTCCTCAACCCAGTCTTTTTGCTTATTAGGCTTGTTTTTGTTTATTTATTTTTAAACAAATTTGCCTAAAACATGTTTTCATATCATAAAGACAGTTGAACAGCATGAAAATTGGTATTCATTTTTCATGTGATAATTTTATCAGCCACTGTGTTTTAATCTAACACTGACACTTGGCTTGCTTATGATCTCTTCTCTTGACCTTGCCTCTTATTTGATCTGGAAAAATCCAATTAAATTAGCCGTGTTCTTGCTGTTCTGTAGTAAAGCATGCGGATGCTTTGCTAGTGACTCTGCTATCCTTGTTTGTTTCTATTATTCAAGTTTAAGCATGATCCTCTCTGTCTTCAGCATGTGAGGGAGGCCACTCATTCATCCAATCATTGATGCTACAAACTTTCCCTGAGCATCTTTATTTATATTAGACTTTATGTTAGAGGTTAAAGATACAAATATTAATAAAATCTGGTCCTTTCCTGGGAAAAGAAAGAATGACTCTAACACAGAGTGATGAGTGCTTGAATAGAAATGTACAGACTGTGCACGATACCTGGAAAACTAGGTTTTGTGGAGGAGATGAAATCTGATCTAATGTTTTGAAGAATAATGGAAGAATCAGATGGGTGATGGGGAGACAAGAGCTTTTTCAGGTTAAGGAGAACAGTCCGCACAAAGGATCCAAAGCATGAAAGTGCTGGTGTACGTGTATCAAGAGCCTGAGATGGGGCACAGCCCCCTGATGTAAAGAAGGTCCAGGGCAGGCTGAGAAGGGACAGACAAAAGAGGTTGGAAGAAGGTTGAGCAGGTGGCCCTTTGCTCTGAAGGCCAATAGATCTGATCCCAGGGCAGATACATACTGATGTTATGTGTCCATGTGCTACCCCAAATGTCATACAATTTGCCTACATAGACATATTATATGAAATTATTTGGAGGAGGAAGGAAAGAGGATAACGACAGTACAAAACTATGTGGTAAGCTATTCAAAGATCTTTTTTGTCCAAAATATTCTGAAGCCATTTCTGTAGGAAACAATGCGCCATTGTAGATTGTTAAAATAAGAAAGAAAAAAATCAAGCGAGAGCTTTAGAAACTCTTAAATTGCGATTAAACTATGTATGTTCTGTGTCATTAACATAAATAAATGCTATTGTTTTCATGGTGTGCAGAAAAATACTCTTTGTGATAAGCTAGAAGAATTTGAAGATTTTTGACCAGATATGTAGACTCTTTCTTGAATTTTGGCAACTTTTCTATTTCAAAAATTGGTAATCTGGGAAGTTTTTAAAAGGTATTTTTTGAAAACAAAGTACTCTATTTGAAAATGCTTACTGACTCTTGTCTACAAGCTGCATGGCATTTCAGGAGAAGGCGTGTCACAAGGTCTGAGGCCATCTTCCTGAATGCAACATTGACTGGCTGACGCATCCACTGGCATTAGCCTGGACATTTCCATATTCATGGCTTCTATGTGATTTTTAAACAAATGCCCATATTTTCATCAAAAGCAAAACAACAAAGTCTGGAAGACCCCTTGGGAACTTATGCAACGGGTTTAAGCAGGACTTGAACCTTGAACTTCTTGTACGTCTAGTCTGTATTAACGATACAAATTCCCCAGTTTGGGAAAATGTGATGCACATTAATAAAAATTATAATTTTAGTCACAAAATCAACACAATGTTTCTCTGATGAGTGAGTGAAGCAAACATATTCTACAGAGTCACTCTTATGTGAAACTCAGTTCAGTATGAAAGTAATGGCTGGTTTTCAAATTACACATTTAATAGAAAGAACAAGGAAGAAAAAGTTATAGCCAGAAATCTCTGGATTTTACAGACCCATGTCAGAGCCCTACTTGAAACCTACTCTAGTTAAATGAACATGAATTCATCATCAGATGTTAAAAGTTAAATTTTAGGTAAATGCTGGTCCTAGTGTGGTAGTGTTCACAATATTGATAGCAACCAGTTACAGAATTCTTTGTTCTGTCTTCCCTCCCATTTCTTCATCTGACTAACAAAAAAATAAACAAATAAATAAATAAATTCCAGTTAAATAAATAGACAAGTTGGAATAAGAAAGGCCATACCCAAAGCAACTTACTTTGGGTTTACTAATTGCATGTGATTTTTTTCTGTTATCTCACCTAAATCTCGAAACAACTACGGAAGATTATCATGCTTAGCTTCCTCTTAGAGATTAAGAAGAAAAAAAAAAAAGGAAACACCCAGACATGCTAAGTGATTTACTCAAATTGGTTAGTAATGAACTCAGATTCTGTGCATCCATTTGATAATGATAGTGCCTGTTGCAAAATATCCCCAAATTTAAATGACTTAAATCACAATAGAAGTTAATTCCTCTCCCATGAATAGTCCAATATGGATTGTTGGATTCTTTATCTTCTTAATTTTGGTATTTAGTTCTTTCTAGCTCTCAGCTGATCCATCCCCTAAATTTATGAAATTTCTCACTTCTAGCCAGGGAAGGAGAAGGCCTACCAACATTCCACTATTCTGGGGCTGAAGACTATCACATCATCTTCCTTAGAGGCAAGAGGTGTTTGACAACAGAATTCAAGACCACTTTCCAGAAACAACTGCATTATCATGGGAAAGTCACTCAAATTTCAGGCAAATAATCAATCTCTGTCAGAGTTTCCGTACTAGCTCTGTTTGTACTAAGTGGTATTCAACCCAATCAGATCTAAGTCCCTGTTTTATAACAATAGTTGAATGATTCCTCTATCACCCAGAAATAAGATATATAAATTACATTCCCTACCTACATACCAGTTTTCAAAACAGAAATTGAATTTCTCATGTAGCATAACAGAGAAATAAATTAAAAGGAAGCATTGACAAAATAATAGATGTTTCAAAATATAAATAATGGGAAAAAACTACTTGAAAAACATATATGTATATGTGTGGAATCACTGTATATGTGATAGCTACAGAAACAAACTAACCCCTATGTTCTGTATTAGACATTCCAAGTTCATTAGCACAGATGCCTTTGGTTACATGATTTTCCAATATAATGAACAAGTCTTAGTAAAATTCCAAGCAAAAGAATTTACAATCTTTTCTCAGAATGTAGAAAATTGCATTCATATGTTGCTTATTATACCATAAAAACATTACTTAGTATTGATACATAACATGAGGTGGAGTTTGTATTCCCAAATAATATTAAGTATTTTTTTGAACCTACATTAATATTAGTAAGTGGTTTAGAGCAGAGGAATTGTTTGATAATTTTATAAGAACCAATTATTATGCAGGACTTTCCTTCACACTGGAAAAACCTCCAGTAATCCAACCTTGTTTTTGGTCCACTAAATTCAAGTAATGCCATCCCATTTATGGTAATAATAGGGGCAACCTGAAAGATTTATGAAATGTACCCAGGTACTGATACCTATCTTATAAAAAAAAAACATTTCAATAAATCATATTGCCTCCTTGAGTTTGGATTTTTATTGCTTTATTTCTGAAATAGTTTTAGATTTACAGAAAAAAATCATTAAGATAGTAGAGAAAAATCCTTATATAACTACAGCCCATTTCCCCTATTATTAACATCATATATTTGTGTGGTGCATTGGTCAAAATTATGAGCACAAATGGATGTACCATTTTTCATTTAAGTCTAGCTTTGTTCAGATTTCTTTTGTTCTTAACTCAATAATTTCTTGTCTTCTTTACCAAGATCCTATCGAAGGAACATTTATTTGTCATATGCCAAAGTGCCTCTTTACTATGACAGTATCTCAGATTTTCCTTATTTTTGATAACCTGAACAGTTTTAAGAGTTTTGGTCTGGTGTTTTGTGAAATGTCTGTCAATTAGGATTTGTATTATGTTTTTATCATTAGCAAGTGAGGGCCATGGGGTTTGGGAAGGAAGCCCACATAGGTAAAGTGCCATTCTCATTATGCCACAACAAGGAGACCGTCTAACACATGACTTATCCCTGCTGACGTTGACATTGGTTGCCTCACTGAGGTACAGGTGTATTCACTACAGTTGCTCTTTTCTCTTTCTCCATGCTATGCTCTTCACAAGGAAGTTACTAAGAGTAGTCCGTGTGTTAGAAGAGTGTTTTATGTGCCACCACAGTGAGGGATGACCTAAATGATTTGGACATAATGATTGGAATAAATGATTTGGAATTTTTCTGCATGGGAGATTTATCTCTTCTCTGTGATTTTTAAATTTAATAAATCATTTATTTATTGTTGGTGCTGCCATGTCACCCCATCACCCTTGTCGGTGCCACTTTGGCACTTCATCACTACATGCAGGAGCCAGCTAGTACATGGATTATAACTATGAGCTTGCAAGAGCTGGACTTCCTATAGGTATAGAAGAGCCCTGAGTAACCTCTGCCATGGACTTTTATTGAAACAATATACAATAGGTGTGGGGGGCCCACATACAAGAACTAGGTGCTTAATGATCACTATGTGCTCTTTCCCCATGGGCTCAACTCCCACCCTGTTGCACCACATATATTCAAGGTCTAATACTTACATGCTAATGAGCAACCAATCTTATCTCATTAATGTGTGCAGTTGCTTGAGGGCTTGTCTCTGGGCCGCAAAATATCTCCCTGCTGGCTAGGAGATTGTTCCGCTCCCAGCACCTCCCTCAAGAACTGGCGGCCGCTTCTATAAGCCTGGTGTTCAGTCTCTTACATATCCCCCTTTTCTGTCTAAGATAATCTTGTACAGGGTAAGGAAGAAAACCACAGTTGTCTGTTTCATCTTTTGTTCTCATCGAGCAGCTCTCCTTCAAGCAAAGGAACAAAAAGCACAGAATAATTAACATAATTACATCAACAAAACCAGAGAGGACCTTCACAGAAGAAAAGAAGGAGAGGGATTAGCGATACTGTTGAAAGTGTTTAGAATTTCAATTTTTGTGACAGATTGCATTCTTCCAAGCGAATAATAATATTGATCTTACACATTTCATCACCTATCTGTTTGTTTCAGGCTGATCCGTGTAGTCCGTAATCAATGACACTTCCATAGGATGTATTAACCAATACCCAAGGTTTCTTGCCTCTGAACATTGTCCATTACACCCATTTGGATAAATGAACAGAAACAGGCATAGCACAGACAGGAATGTCAGGTGGGGAAATACCCTTTCCAAGCTGAAGTCTGGCGGAGCAGTAAATAAGTAAAATTTTCTCACCTTTGCTGACACCAGTGCAATTATTACCAGGAACAAGAAGTCTACTGTTTGTGTCACCAAATCTCCTCCTGCTAACCACTACAAAAACCACCTGCTTTGTTCAAGACTTGGTTAGAGCCCAGAAGATGTGTGCTGAGCTCACGTAGGCCTAGACAATGGGGGGCTCCCTGAGTGGTGGAACCCTGTATCAATCCTTCCTCTCTGAACAGAAGCTCTAACTGCCATTGGGGAAAAGGGACACTAACCACTCCAAACTACTTCCTGCTGAAACTGGATGGTGATATAGGGGGGTGATTAGAGGTTCTTCAGTGGAGGTTGATCCAGGTTTCACAGTAAATGAAAATCCGAGTTGATAGTTTAGAAGCACTAACATAGACACATACTGTTCATACAAAAGTATGAACGAAAGTAAAGGCTAGATGGCTCATGAAGATCATTGTTTTAAAGTTTTTTTCTCTCTTAGGTATTTGGTAAAATTTACCACTAAAGTTGTCTGAGCCTTTTTTGTAGAAATTTGTAACTGTAATTTCAATTTCCTTACTAATTACAGGTCTATTCAGGTTATCTCTTCAATGCGCTTTGGTAGTTCGTATCTTATTAATCTGTATTTCCTATTTTCCTAGTCAGTAGCTAGCACCAATCTTATAAATCTGAAAGCACCTTCAATGCCCTCAAGACAGTTATGCTAGAAACTCTAACTTCTTAGTATCTCAAATCTCCTGTTATGTTTGAACTGCATCAAATTTAAATTATGTTTAGTATACAACTAGCATGCCAAGCCAAACTATTGTAGAGAATTGAACAAACAACATTAATCACATATGTGTTTTTCTATACATCAAAAAATTAGTAAATTTTTTAAAAAAATCAACATGTACAAGCACATAATTAAATGTTACTTAGAAAATTCTTAAGACTAGTGAGGTCTCTAGATCATGTTGAGGTGGGCAGGCAGCCACTAATTTTCTTGTTGTTCTGTAATGATATGAGCAAAACCTCAACCCCAATGTTGCACATAACCAGGTTCCCGTTCAGACATATCAGGTTTTTTTTATAGGAAATAGGTTGTTTAAATCCCCATACTCCTGTTTTTTGCCCATAGGTCCCAGGGAGGGCCTGACTGATAATTTTCCTACTTATCAGTAGGAAGTTCCATTCTTATCAACTTGAGAGCGGCATTCATTTGCCCAATGGAATCCCTTTTTATACCTGGGGCATACACCTGGGGGTTTACATTTTCCTTGTTTCCTTTAATCACTCAAGGAGAGATTGCCTTTCCCATTGGTATTCTGATTGTTATTCTTTTCCTAACATTCTTTTCTCACATGGCCTAACTTCCCACAGTTATGACACTTAATGAAATTTGCATTACCTTCCTTATCAGTTTCGGATTGTTGCGACTCTATGGTCAGGAAGTTATTCATTATTTCCCTTTTTGCTGTTAGCCAAAGGTCCCACTTACTCTGAGTGGAGCTTCCCTTTGCTTCCCTTTTTGTTGTTTGTCAAAGGTTTCACTACTTTGTATGAGTCCCTTTGGTTTTGTCAGGGGTCTCACTACTTTGAATGAGTCCCTTCCATCTCTTTTTGCTGTTTGTTTCTATGGATGGGGAATTACCCCTTGCTTCCTGGTAAACTCCTCTTGCCAATTGCCGAAGGTTTCACTTACTCTGAGTGTAGTTCTCCCTTTCAGTCTGTGACTCAGACTAAATCCTGCTGACTACATTATTTGTCGGTGCCACTGTGTCACCCTGTCACCCTTGTCATGCTGCCTTGGCACCTCATCACTGCATGCAGGAACCAGCCAGTACACGGGTTATAAGTAAGAGCTTGCAAGAGGTGAACTCCCAATAGGTACAGGAGAGCCCCAAGTAACCTTTACCATGGCCCTTTATCGAAACAATATACAACAAGTGTGGCGGGCCCACATATAAGGACTACGGGCTTAATGAACGCTATGTGCTCTTTCCCCACAGGCTCAACTCCCACCCTGTTGCACCACATATGTTCAAGGTCCAACACCTGCTTGCTAATGAGCAACCTATCTTATTTCATTAACACGTGCAGTTGCTTGAGGGCTTGTCTCCAGGCTGCAAAACATCTCCATGCTGGCTGGGAGATTGTCTCACTCCCAGCACCTCCCTCAAGAACTGGTATCTGCTTCTATAAGCAAGTTCACCTCTTGCTTCTAGGTCCTCAGGCTCTTACAATTATATTTACTTACAGGGATTTATAATCCATAAGTTCATGCTGATATAAATAAATATAAACATGTAAAATAACAGTAATTAAAATATAAATCAACCACATATAAATAATAATAAATATATTTAAAAATCATGGAGTAGATACAATTGGCTTATAATTCAATAATGATTTATTAGTTTTGTCTCTCAGATTATTCCAGTTGGGAGCATTATTGCTCTTTCAACTGACTATTGTGTCTTTCTGACATATCCACAATATTGGGGGCAGTTTTCTTCCTTCCTTCCTTCCTTCCTTCCTTCCTTCCTTCCTTCCTTCCTTTCTTTCTTTCTTTCTTTCTTTCTTTCTTTTTCTGTGTGCTTCCTTGCTTCCTGACACTACAAGGTACTATAGGCTCATCTTGTATATTTTCTGATCTAATCCCAGAATCAGCCATTTCTGTAAGGATCCTGGATTCTTTTATTGGAGAATCATACTAGAAACCAAAATCTGAGAGCTAATTGTGTTCATTTCTACCAGGGTATCATGGCTTCTAGGTCCTCTTCTCTTAGCTAACAGTATGAGAAATGCATGTACATTAACCTCATGCACATATACAGATCTTTATTTCTATATATAACCATCTATATTAATCTAAACATGAGTTCTTAACTAGTATGGGCAATTCTACACCATTACCACATGGATAATTTGGCCTTCTCCTTCTGCTTGTCTGTAACCTCCAGTCCAACAGTGAGAAATTTGGCTCATACTACCCTCATCCATTTCCTTATTTATTCACTTTCACCATAAATGTATAGTGGTATCAGATTGTTAACCTGTATTCCATAAGAAACAACTTTATCAACTGAAATGCAGAGCTTTTAGCCTCTGCCTTTCATCCTGCTGACTTCACTCATTTATAATATTTTCCCCTCCCCTTCAATGAGATTATTTCATACAATTAAAATATAGTTAGGCTATTTTGCTAACTTTGCATTCCATTCCTGAATCCCTTATCCTCCTAAATATTTTGTCTTAGTTGATTCACATGAAAGTTCACTTTTTCTGCTGTACATATCAATAGATTTTGACAAACACAAGGTAGATAGATAACTTATCTACCTTTATCATAAAGAATAGTTTCACCCCTATAAGAAACTCCCATGTTTCACCTACTAATTCTTGAAACCACTAGTGGTTTTATTGTACCTATAGTGTTATATTTGCACAATATCATATAAATAGAATCATAAACCATGTAGTCTATTCAGATTGTTTTTATTCATCTAAAATTCATCTACGTGTTCATGTTACTTAATATTTTATTCCTAGTACTCCATTAGATGGATGAACTATCATTTGTTTATCCATTCCCTAAACTGAAGAACAATTTTCTTGCTTCCAGTTTTTTTTGGAGACAGAGCCTCAAGCTGTTGCCCTGGGTAGAGTGCTGTGGCATCACGGCTCACAGCAACCTCCAACTCCTGGGTTCAAGTGAGTCTCCTGCCTCCACCTCCCAAGTAGCTGGGACTACAGTCACCCGCCACAATGCCCTGCTATTTTTTGGTTGCAGCCTTCATTGTTGTTTGGTGGGTCTAGGCTGGATTCGAACCCACTAGCTCAGGTGTATGTGGCTAGCACCTGGCTGCTTGAGCCACAGGTGCCAAGCTACTTTCAGTTTTTGATAAGAACTACTATAAACATGTGTATTGTGAGGTTTTGTGTCATTGTAATTTCTCTAATCAGTTGAGTAAATTCCTGTACACGGAATTGTTTTATAATATGATAAGACTATGTTTAGCTTTAGTAAGACTAGGATAGACTGTCTTTTAAAGTGGCTTTGCCATTTCACATTTACACTAGCAATAACTGAGTTATACTACATACCATTGTGATAATATTTCATATTCACTATTTCTCATTTGGAGCATTAGTGCACTTGGATGGAGAAATTCTTTGATTTTCAAGACTGTCTTGAACATTGCAAGAGGTTTAGCATTCTTAGGCTGTTAGTGTGACATGCAGTAGTATTTAAGGTCTTGTTATAGCCCAAAGTACCTCCATATACTTTGAATGTGCTCCAGCAGGGGGAAAGTGTATTGCCCCATGCCAAATACATTGACCTTGATGAAGAGTTTATTATGACCATTAAAAGTTTACACCATAATAAGATTAATTGAAGACATAAAATTTTGTCATCAGTGTCAAAAAGTTTTTCACATTATGTAAAAGGTTAGAATGAAATTTACAAACATATCAAAGGCCATAACTCTAAGTTTGTGGCTATAAGTAATTTTCCCCTTATTTGCTCTCTTTTATTTTTTCTTTAATAATCAGTGTATAGAATTCTTCTGAGAGAAAAAGTATTCAAACATATTCTAATAGCGAAATGACTATTAAGTAAGTTTATTATATGACTTGTTAACAGCTTTTTCTAAGAGAGGAATACCCATATTTCTTAGACATACTTCCCTTCATTTTCTGAATCGGGGCCAATGTTCTTCTCACATACTCCCTTTGATTGAAAATGGTGACAAGACAAAAATGAGAGACAGGGAAAATGACATAAAACAACCAGAAGGTTTTCTCTCCCCCATGTTCTCTGTGTGTGTGTTTCCAAATGGATTCTGCAAGGATAACAGACCATCTTAAATGATCGCACCTTTCCTTTCCCGATTGTTTTTGATCTCCAGTTAAAATTGACAACATCAAAGCTTCCCTTTTGCAGAACAGATAATATTCACATTGTACTTTAGAGAGAGGGGGAAAATGAGCAAGACTAAACACATAATGCATGTTGTGAGAAGACTCTTTAAAACCATTTAACTTCTTAACAAACAGGCAAGAGATACTTTGCAAGAGATACAGCAAGAGATACTTTGCCTGGCAACCGTTACCAGTGGATTCTGAACGTGAAGGGAGGTTTTATGGAATATCATATACTGGCTATTTTCCACTCACTGATGAAAACTAGTTGGAGACATTTACAAGAACAAAATGATGTCTGTAGGGATTGCTAAGAACATATGCAGCTGAGTTTAGAATGTACTTTTGTGCCAGATAGATCCAAGTTACACACTCTCTTCAGCTTCTACCTCTGACCTCAGACAAGTGAGTCTGCTTCTCTATGCCTCAATTTCCTAACTTAAAATGAAGATTCTGATTGGGTTCCTGAAAAAATTAAATATACACAATTCCTAGCACCTTTGCAAACATTACCTTTGTCTTATTAATATTTTTGCAGGACCTGAAATTAAGAGAGTAAAGTCATTTCATCAGCATCAAACCCATGTTTTCAGCTCTTTAGGAAATTGGCTTTCTGGGAATTGAGTGTTTTCTTACTTTACTGGAAGAAAGTAAATTATGTTTTATTCATTTTATGTGTGTATTCATTGTCTATCCATTGCTTTACAACCGATCACCCTAAAACTGAGTGTCTTATAACAATGACCAGTTTATTATTTCTCATGGTGCAGTGGGTTGTGTTTTTGCAGGGCTTGTCTGGGCTTAATCATGTGTCTGCATTGAAGCAGAAGTTCAGCTGGAGCAGAAATATTCAAAATGCGCTCATTTACAAGTTTGGCAATTGGTGCTGACTGTTGGCCAGGCTCCTCGTTCTCTCCATATGGCCTCATATCCTCCACTAGACTACACTGAACTTGTTCACGTGGTGGCAAAGGTATTCCAAGATGCAAGTGCAGAAGCCACAGGAAATTCACATGACATCACTTTTACCCAACTCCATTGCCAAAGTGAGGCACAAGGATGCCCAGTTTCAGGAGGTGAAGAAATCGATGATATCTCTTTATGGAAGGAGTTGCAAATATTATGGCTACCAATTTTTCTGTCTGCAACAACACATTCCAGGACTTTTAATAATTAATTATCACAAGAGCTTTTGAGATGGACATTATTGTTCACATTAATTAAATATTAGTTATGTTTTATGATAAAGTAATATATAATGAATGTGAAAATTCTGGCATCAAATTGTCTTAGTAAGAATTCAAGCCTCCTCTATTTCCACTCTTTAATTCTGGGACCTTGATTGAGTCACATAATTTATTCATTTCCTTTTGCTATTCTAACAAATTACCCAAAACTTAGATGCTTCAAAGAACTCAAATTTATTTTCTTACAGTTCTGGAATCTGGAAGTCCAAAATCAACCTCAGTGGGCTAAAATCAACATGTCAACATCAGGCCCCTTCAGGAAGCTCTAGAGAAGACTTTTTTTGCATTTTCCAAATTGTAAGGGCTTTCCACATCCCTTGAGCATGGTCCCCCATCATTCTGACCTCTACTTTTATTTTTATTATTGTTATTTTTAAGACAAAGTCTTACTCTGTTGCCCTGAGTAGAAGGCCATGGCCTCATAGCTCACAGCAACCTCAAACTCTTATGCTTAATCAGTCCTCTTGCCTCAGTCTCACAAGCAACTGGGACAACAGGTGCCTGCTACAATGCCCAGCTAGTTTTTTAGAGACCAGGTCCTGCTCTTGCTCAGACTGGTCTCAAACTCCTGAGCTCAGTTGATCCACCCACTTTGACCTCCCAGAGTGCTGGAGTTACAGGCGTGAGCCACCATGCCTGGCCCTGTATTCTTATTATTGTATTTGGTCTCTGACTCTGACTCTCCTGTCTTCCTTTTCCAAGGCCCCTTGTGATTATATTTGACCCACCTGAATCATCTAAAAAAAATCTCTCCAACTCAATATTCTTAATTTAATCATATCTGCAAAGTCCCTTTTGACATGTAAGGTAACGTCTCGCAGGTTCCAGAGATTTGGATGTGGACATCTTTGGGTGGGGGAAGCTCCGTTATTCAGCCTCCCACACTTGGACAAGTCATTTCTCACACCTCAATATTCTCATCCAGTAATGGGGATAACAGTTTTGTTGTGACGACTCTGTGGAGTAAATATATACAATATTTACAACAGTGCATGACACTGGAGAGGTTCTCTGTGAACAGTACCCATTGCTGCTCTCATAATCATTACAGTTTCACTCAGCTAGCCAAATGGGGAGTAAAGACCCAAACTCAGCTTCCTGGGTGCACATGAATGCTTAATAAATCACTCATTTGTCTGTATAATTGATGATTTTAGGATATTCTAAGTTGCCGATTCATTTCTGCATAATAAACATATTGAGTTATCAAGAAAAGAATCTGGTAAGAAACCTGGTTGAAACACTATAAAAAAGGCTCCAAATGATTCTTTTAAAAACGTATACTATGAAACACAATTTTTATTATTTATTTATTTATGTAGACAGAGTCTCATTCTGTTGCCCTGGGTAGAGTGCCTTGGCATCCTCATAGCTCACAGCAACTTCAAACTCTTGAGCTTGAGTAATCAATTCTCTTGCTTCAGCCTCCCAAGGAGCTGGGATTACAGGTGCATACCACATTGCCCTGCTAATTTCTCTATTTTTAGTAGTGATGGGGTCTCAGTCTTGCTCAGGCTGGCCTTGAACTCCTGAGCTCAAGCAATCTTCCTGCCTCAGCCTTCAGAGTGCTAAGATTACAGTTGTGAGCCACCACGACTGGCTGCAAAACAATTTTTACACATAATAAAACACGTCCTGTGTGCTTACTGGGGGTCGCTATGTTGCTTTCTTTCTCCTATGTTGTCTGCCTTATTGTTCCCAAAGTTCTTCATTATTGGTGACTTAATCATCAAGGTACACACTATTATTTTCTTCTTGCAATTGAGAAAAACCAGAACTCAGAATAGTAAAGGATACTCAGATTCCAAAGCAATTCAATCAGTCCCACTATGATAATCTTGCTCTTATCCAATCCAATTGGGTTGTAAAAGGGATTTTTATTAAATGACTTTCAATACATATTGCAGTTTGCATTTTTATGGCATTGTTTTTGTAGAGGGAAGTTTTGGGGCTTCCCTTCACCCCCCTCAACTTTCCCTAATAAATTAAATAGGGAAGGGAAATCTATTGCTGTCAGCACAAATGCTTCAAAACCCAGCCTGGAGGCAGCTAGAAAAGGCAAGCTTATAAAAGCTCTGAAAATAGTTAGGCAAGTTTTAAAGTCAAACAAGTTACTCAGTTAAGGCCACTTAATTGCATCTTAGAAAAGTGAGGATAAAGAAAGGGTTTATTGGTGGGCACAAGGAGGTTGGGATAGATGGAAGCAGATTTTTCTCAAAGCCAGCAGCTCCCAGCCTGGGTGGTCCTCCTTAATATAAATATCAAATCCACTGGAGTTTGAGTGCCAGTGCTATTGCTTAAAGGATTTGGGGGGGGGCTTAGAAATGAAGAAATTAAAATGAAAAGTATATTCAGCAGCTATCTGGAGACGGGCTGGAAACAGTAAGTAGTGGAAACACCCTTTATATTACTTGTTATTTGTAAGATGTCAGAAACCAGAGGAGATGGGAATTCAGGAAAAAGTGGCAGACAGCTATATTAGACCTTTTAATAATTTAATTTATACAATGAGGCTAAGTTTTAAGTATTATCCCTATTTTATAGATGAGAAAGTTGCCCCAACCATGAAGCAAGTAAATGGAAGAACTAGGAAGAGAGGCTAGGTCTTCATGTTCCAAATCCAACATACCTCCAAAAAAACATCAAGCATGTGTTCACTCATGATCATCAGTCTTTATTACCACTGTGACACTACAGGTACTGTGCAAAGGGGTGAGCAAGGGTGTCTAATGAAAGGCTTTGTTTACAGAGGTGAAGGCAGAGTTAAGGGAGCCCGGGAGGCACAGCTGCAATCAGTATCCTTGTTCCAGAGCACAGCAAGATCTGGGAGGAGCTATTGTCTCTAGGTCTGCAGGGGAAAGAGGAAGAAGCAAAGCTATACAGCCCTGGGAGAGGAGTTGGTCAACAGAATCTCTGAGTGTTGGTAGAAGCAGCTACTTCTAAGCTATTGGCTGGATAAGGGCAGAGGACATGTGGACAAATCTCAGACCTCTTCCACCACCATCCCAGTGCTCTTCTGGGTTCTCTGGTTGGCTGAGGCACCCCAATGCCAAGAGTCGATTGTGCAGAACATCAGTCAGACACCTGGGACATGGTAAAAGAAGAGATTGCAGCTGAGGAGTGAATAGAAGATAGCCAGCTCATGCAATTCTCATTAAAATTTTCAGTGGCCCAATTTGAAAGAATGAGTCAAGTTCCACTTTGCCCAATTTAAAAGAATGAGTCAAGTTCCACTTTGCCCAATTTCATAAAGTTCATATTTTACCTGTGAGCTCACCCACTACTGAATTTGCAGCTGCTAAATCTTATTTAAGTGATGATCTATTCAACACATGTGAAGATCACTGATCTCGACTCCATCCACTGAAAATGATAAACTGATGCTCAATCAATTCTGACACATATTCTGAGAAAAGCTTGGAAAATATCTGCGACCTTTTGACTTGGAAAACTTTATGGCTGATTATGCTAAGTGTGAAAGATACATAGAATTCACATGGATAGGAATAAATGAAACCTTTCCAACATACTGATGAGCCAAGCCAGTGGAAACGTGCCCAGGTGAGTCAGAAAGGATGCTGCTGACTGTGTTTCTTGAAAGTGAAATAATGAACCATCACAGTCTGTCTCAAAACTTTTGTAGTGACCCACGTATGTCAGGATTAGAAGAAAGAGAGAGAGAAGAAAATGTTCTGTGTCCAGGAGAATTTTTGCAGGAGCATCCCAATGAGGGATGGCAAACCTAAGCTTCTCTTTTCTAAACATTACCTGACAACTGGCTATTCATGATCAGGCCTGTGCAGAAAGCCCACATGTAGAAATAATAACTCAGAGGTCAAAATAGTACTGAGAAAGAAGACTCATTAAAGAATAATGAATAAAGAATATGGGGAAAAGTAGTACAATGAGGATGCTTTATGCACTAGTTCCAGAACTCCAGAGTATGTCATAATATTTTTATTGGACATTTCTGAAAATAAGTATGGGTCCATCAGGTCATCTCGCAATGCTCAGTTATATTTGGCCTTTTATATGAGGCCTTCTTTGATTGGACAAGTTGCATATGCCACAGCTCATTGCATGAATCTCAACCGTAGTGTATTTATTTCCGTGGAATTGTTATCATATGCCTTCACCGTATCCTCATCCAACCTGAGTAATCTTTCCACCTTGCAAACTTATTCCGGTTAAGGACCACTAATAATGGGCAAAGTTGTATCTCGAGCCAAACATCTTGACTGCTAGTTTAGCATGCTTTGTGTCTCTGGAGTCTTATTTCAGCTTTAAAATTCTGAGTCTCTGTTTTCAAGATTCATTTGAAAATTAAATGAAGGGTGTTTCTAAAGCTACATGAGAAATAATAAAGTATTTTTCAGACTGAACACCTAAAAAATCCCATTCCATTTCACACCATCTCATGTATGGCTATATAACTAGAGTGCTATTTGGTCTACTGAAATATTTTCTTAATGCTCTGTTTTGTTTTAGCTTTTTGTTCATTTCTTTATTTATTTGGCAACCTTATTTTGTAGCTGCAGATAAATGTAGCATTCAAAATTCAACTTTACTGTCAAAGGGACCTGGAGAATGTCCTGGTAGGATTATCTTGAAACACTAATATCTTAAAACTATGGAAATAATTATCACATGTTTTTTTACATTCTGTTTGCATGCAAACAATATAAAAATAAACAAATGAAAATTTTATATTTGAATAGCATATAGATGGACGTAGTAACTCGATTTAGACAACACCTTCCAGAAATAAGGTAAGAAAATTAAAAAATAAAATTGCTCATAGTTTGGTAATACGCGTGGTCTAGATACTGGTTGTATTACACCAGTACCAAGTTATGTATGCAATTCCAACAAAGTATGTTTTTCCAGATATACTCCTATTCTGCAGTATCTTGTGAATTTAACAAAACAGTCATTTCGCAAAAATGTAAAAATAGATATTTAAATTTGTTAATTCAGACCAAACTGTTAATCTACTAGCACAACTAAGCATATAAAATAGAGCAAATCATATTCTTTGGTTCTACACTGGAAGTATAGTAGATACGATAACTGCGTACAAACATTTAAAGGGATAGCAATGAGATAGGGGGCTTGGCATAGTCCCTTTGATTCTAAAAGTTAAAGTTAGGGCTGACAAGTAAAAGTTATAGGCTATTAGATTTTAGATCCCTGCAAGGAAGGAATGACCTACACAAATTACTAGAAGCAGAATTAACTTCTGCTGAAAGTGGTGAGTTCTCTACCACAGGAGGTATAAAAACAAAAAACAGATGTAGCTCCTTCCATCCTTCATACAAGTTTAGTTTTGAAGACGGAGATTGCGCTGCCTAAAAGAAAACAAAAAGAATGCACTAATCACTGCTCACTGTGTTCCAAATACATAATTAAACTTGTATTAACAAAGGACTTCTCAGAAAAAAAAAAATCTCTGAACACAGAGAAAACCAACTCAACTACACTCTGAGTGAGAAGGAAACAGACATGATGATCTCACTGTTGTATTTCTAGGAAAGATGAGTCATACGGTCTGCTCAAATTCAAGGTAGCTGGAGGGAAGCTGGGCATCAATGACGCATTCTTCCTTTTTAATAAGGACCAGAGTCTCAAGTTTCTTTTTAAATAAAAGGGAAGAAAGCACTTAGAAATTGGCCCAAATCAAGAAAACTTCACTTGAATATTCTGGAAAACAAAAATATAAATAAATGAGTTTAAGTTAAAATTAATTAAATATAGTGTGGGGGTAGGTGGGAAGGAAGGCTCATGTAAATCATGCAACTCACAGGCTCTCCTGTTTCTAACTCCAGCCAGTTATCAACTCTCACTCCTGCGTTCAATTTCAATCTCCCTTTGATTTACTTGTGGGACAAAAAGCCAGTTCAGAAAAGTTAAGGGTTTGGGGGGAGAATAAGTAGTCAGAGGCAAAGCTGTATCAACCCCTCAAGTTCACTGGGGAGGAAGTAGGTGCTTTCTTCAAGAGATACTTTTTGTCAATTGGGTAATAGAGTAGGGTAGCCATGGATCTGGAAGCTGCTTTTCCTTTTTTATTAAATTGCCCCAAACTATAGGCCATAGCTCTATGATTCTATAAACTAGCATTTACTAAAAGTCTGCTATGGACCAGGCCCTGTGAAATAAATTTATGGATGTCAAATTGTTTATGCTTCTGAAGTGGCATTCAATGTCTACATTTTGAGAGCAGTGTGTGTGTGTGTGTGTGTGTGTGCGTGCGCGCTGATACCCTTGGCCATACCCTTCCTAAAAAGTTAGAGGCACTTCCTTTGTCACTAGGAGGAGGAGGAGGGGAAGGTGGGAAGATGGGCAAGTTACATTTTTCTCAAGACTCCTTTATATCAATTTTTTTATAAAACAATAAAACAACCTGGGAGTCTATTTTAGACTTTTCTATCTTTAATACCATGCTTTTGATAAGGAGTTAAAATGAGAAGTAAAAATCATGATATTCAAAGCCTCCATCCATATAACTTTGCACTAAAGTCTTAGTAAATATTAAGTAGAATAATGAAATCCTAGAGCTTTGGAAAGGATTATAATGAAGGTCAATCCTTTCCTTTGCCTGAGTTAGTAAACTCAAACCCAGCAAAAACAATGACTTGCTCAAGGCCTTAAATTTAAATAATTGAGCAAAAATGATACAGTAACGCATTCATGTTGCCTTAATTCTATTATCTCACTTAATGTTTTTAAATCAGTTTTATTTTTATAAAAATTAAAATCATACTCTCATATAATGAAATTATTAAAGAGTTTAATAAATTATTTTTAGTTTTCAGGGATACCCAGTTTTAACACTCTTAATTGACTTTTTATCTACTTTTATACCTCTAAAATATGTTGCTATTCCTACTATTAAATTTTCTTTTTTTTTTTTTATTGCTGGGGATTCATTGAGGGTACAATAAGCCAGGTTACACTGATTGCAATTGTTAGGTAAAGGCCCTCTTGCAATCATGTCTTGCCCCCATAAAGTGTGACACACACTAAGGCCCCACCCTCCTCCCTCCATCCCTCTTTCTGCTTTTCCTCCCCCCCCATAACCTTAATTGTCATTAATTGTCCTTATAGCAAAATTGAGTACATAGGATTCATGCTTCTCCATTTTTGTGACGCTTTACTAAGAATAATGTCTTCCACTTCCATCCAGGTTAATACGAAGGATGTAAAGTCTCCATTTTTTGTAATGGCTGAATAGTATTCCATGGTATACATACCACAGCTTGTTAATCCATTCCTGGGTTGGTGGGCATTTAGGCTGTTTCCACATTTTGGCGATTGTAAATTGAGCTGCAATAAACAGTCTAGTACAAGTGTCCTTATGATAAAAGGATTTTTTTCCTTCCAGGTAGATGCCCAGTAATGGGATTGCAGGATCAAATGGGAGGTCTAGCTTGAGTGCTTTGAGGTTTCTCCATACTTCCTTCCAGAAAGGTTGTACTAGTTTGCAGTCCCACCAGCAGTGTAAAAGTGTTCCCTTCTCTCCACATCCACGGCAGCATCTGCAGTTTTGAGATTTTGTGATGTGGGCCACTCTCACTGGGGTTAGATGATATCTCAGGGTTGTTTTGATTTGCATTTCTCTAATATATAGAGATGATGAACATTTTTTCATGTGTTTGTTAGCCATTCGTCTGTCATCTTTAGAGAAGGTTCTATTCATGTCTCTTGCCCATTGATATAGACTACTATTAAATTTTCAATTTTATTATTTTGGTTCAAGACCATCGTCTAATAGTTTCTGAGATGTAATGAGGAATTGTTGAGAAATGAGATTTCTAAAAGTGGTTTTATGCTATATTCACAGAATTGATGAGTATCAATTTTAGGGTGACTATCAACTTTTAAAAATTTCAAATATGTTCTTTACTTGAGTTTCATATCAATTTTTGAAGTTCATTTATTTTTCTGCCTGGAAGCTCATCCTATGTTCTTTGAAATCAATTCTGAAATCTCAGGTGAAATACATTGAGGAAGGGCCTATGGTCCTATTTTAATCTGTTATTCTGGGTGCCTGCTGGGCCCTATCAATATGAAAAACTCTAATTACTCAGTTCTGAGAGTATCTCTTGATGTATTCCTTGGATGAGCTCCTCACATCTGTTTTTCTGGTCTCTCTTTCTGAATCTCCTGTTATTCAGAAGTTGGAAATTTGATACCTGTTCTTTACTTTTCTCTTAAGCATCTCCTATTTTCTACTTGAACTTTTTGCTCTAATTACTTAGAGATTTCTTATTATTATTATCAAGTTCTTCTTTTGAGTTTTTCATTTCTGCTATCATGTTTTTAATTTCCTAAGCTTTATTTAATTTTCTAAAAGTTACCTTCTAGAGCAACCTATCATTCTTTCCTCACTACAGCACTTAAAAAAAATTCCCTAATGATATTAATCTCTCTTTTCTTTCATGTTTTTTCTGTACTGCAAGGAAATATAGATTCAGTTTTCTCCATGTTACTAATATTTTTGCCAGGTTGTTTTCTCTACATTTCCAATTATATGCTTTGTTCCAAGTCTGGTGATCTCTGCTTATTTATTGCTATTTAAGATTAGGGCACTGGAAAGGAGAGTGGAAGTTCTGTGGTGGTCTGTCTGACTGTGCTCTTGCTTTATCTTTCTCCAGTGGATATTGTATAGGAAGCTTTAGTGCCCTCAGGCATCTGTTTCTATAATGAATTAACTTCTCCCCTATCTATCCAGAATACAGTACACTAATAATATACTACCACTATTATTATTAATAATATACCAATTGGTCATTGGGGAATTTAGAAAATAGTCACTAAACTAATTTCTGGAGTCAGTGGTTCAGATGATGAAATGTGATTGAAATGATAATCTGAGCAGAGAGAAGGAGAATTAAGGTCTCTTGTCACTGTCATTTGGGGGGCAATTCCCCCATTGTTAATATCTTCAGTTCTTTTCTCCTAAGTTGCTTAGATTCCCCAGAGGAGCCTTGTGAAATCTTCCTGAAGGCTGAGTCTGGATTCCTAGAATTCTGCAAACCAAGAGAAAAAAAGAGCTAAAGGCTGAAACATTGTTTAATATTTACTTAACTCCCTGATATTTGTATGTGTATATTATTCAAATCTGTCTCATGTCTCCCCAGGCAAAAGACTCTCTGCTTTACTTCTACAGATAATAAACTTCCGCTTGTAGGGTGGGAGAAAAGGAAAGTAACCAGGATCTGAGAAGCATGAGGAAGTCCAAGCTCAAGGCATGTCTGGTGTCTGGGGAGGGCCTACCTCCTGGTTTTCAGATGACCATCTTTTCTTTGTATCTTAACATGGAAGAGAGAAGAGAGAAGAAGAAGAATTAGGCTCTCTCCTATCATTTTCAAAAAGACACTAATCCCATTTATCCAAGGCCCCATCTTGAGGACTTAATTACCTCACAAATACCTTACCTCTTAACACTATCACATTGAGGGTTAGGATTTGAACATATATAATTAGAGTGGGGGGCATAAATACCATGTCTGTAGGAGGAACCTAGAATGCCATATACATGCTTAAGATTATCTTCAGAGTAAGAAAAGATCTAACAAAATTCTAAGCTTTTACCTCTGGATGACTGGCTCTGTATAAGCAAGAAGAGAAGGCTGAAACAGAGTTGTAAACAGACTGGATAAGAATAGATGAAGTATCCTGACTCAGAGTCATTATGCAATAATCAGTAAATTACTTTGTTTATCTCTCTCCCTTCCTTCCTTCCTTTCTTCCTTTATCTCTCTCTTTTTTTCTTTCTTACTTTCCTATTTTCTTCTGTATTTCTTTGTATTTGTATCCAGACATTTAAGAAAATCTCTGTCAAATCAGTACTTGTCCTATTAAGTTAACAAAACAGAAACTTCATTTGCCATACACAAAAAGGAGTCATATTTATAAAACTCATTTAGAAAAATCACCAAGCAAACAAAAAACTAAAATATACAATAAGGAACAAAAACAAACCCTAGGGAGAGGGGAGAGAATTGAATTTCCACAGTTAACACATTATAATATTCAACATGTCCAGTTTTCAACAATAAAAATGAGACATAAAAAAAAGGAAATTATAGGGTGGCACCTGTGGCTCAGTGAGTAGGGCACCAACCCCATATACCGAGGGTGGCGGGTTCAAACCCAGCCTCGGCCAAACTGCAACAACAACAAAAATAGCCGGGCTTTGTGGCAGGCTCCTGTAGTCCCAGCGACTTGGGAGGCTGAGGCAAGAGAATCACTTAAGCCCAGGAGCTGGAGGTTGCTGTGAGCTGTGATGCCATGGCACTCTACCCAGGGCCATAGCTTGAGGCTCTGTCTCAAAATAAATAAATAAATAAATAAATAAACAAACAAATAAATAAATTTATTTTTTAAAAAAGGAAATAATGTACCCTTCATAGGAAAGAAATTTATAGAAATTATTGCTATAAAAGCCCAGATATTAGATTTACGAAACAAAATCTTTAAATAAAGTTTCTTAAATATGCTCACAGAACAAAATTATGAACAAATTATGAACAAAAAAACTAAACAAAATCAGAAGAATGATGTCTTGCCAAATAAAGAATAACAATACAGGCATGAAATTTGTTTAAAAAAAGAAAGAAACAAAAACTCTGGAGCTGAAAACTATAATCAGTGAAATGATAATTTCACTAGAGACCTTTAGCATCATGTTTGAGCAGACAAAATGAACAATCAATGGACATGAACAAAGGTCGATTGAAATTACCTAGGATGGAGTCAAGAAAGGAAAACAATAAAGAAAAATGAACAGAGTCTAGTGAATTTCTGGGGTATCATCAAGTACACCACTATATGTATACTAAGAGTCCCAGAAGGAGATGACAGAAAGAATATTTGAAGAAGTAAATGCAAGCAAATCTTCATATAGTTGAAGAAAAATTATGAATCTTCACATCAGAAATATTCAATGAACTCCAATGAGGGTAAACTCAATGGATTCCCACTAAGATACCTTGTTTTAAAGGCAAAGACAAAGAGACTCCTAAAAGCAGCAACAGAAAAGTAATTCATGTACACAGGATCTTCAATAAGATTAACAGTTAATTACTTATAAAAAACCATGGAGGCTAGAAGGCATTAGGATGACATATTTAAAATAGTAAAAGAAAAACAAGCCAAAAATAATTCTTTGTTTAGCAAGACTATTTTTTAAAAGTTCAGGAGAAATTATGACATTCTCAGTAACAAAGAGCTTAACCAGATTATCACTAGTAGGTCTTCCATACAAGAAATGCAGTTGGGAGTCCTTCAGACTAAAACGTAAGAACACTGGAGAGCAACTCTAAGCATATGAAGAAATAAAGAACAATGGCTAGGATAGATGCAGAGGTAAATATAAAAGCCAGCACCATGGCATTTTGCGTTGAAATTCCTTTTTATTTGCATGTGATCTAAGACACACATACATAAAACAGTAACTATAAATCTATTATTAATTGACTTTTATTTCTATATAGTTTGGCCAAAGTTTCTAACCAATGAGGTCCTTCAGAAGCTAAGGTAAGATTTATCACACAACTGCTATCTCATGGTAGCTCATTTGACCTGAAATCAGCCTTCTTATAACTTTTCCCTGCTGGTTCTCCTTCTGCTCTGGACATGCTTCTGGTTGAACACTTAACGCTTCCCTAGGAGGACATATGATGTAGCCTCTCTTAGCCTCCCACTGCCTTCACACTGTCTTGTGCATTATTTCCTCTACTGTGTTTTTATGAGAAGAATCTAAAGATATTCAAATTTCCCATTTTTAAAATATGTTACAACTAATGCAAAAACTTTCACCTGTTCCCCACACACTTATTCTTGACCCAAAACTATCCAGACTGCTTTCCCAAGAAATTCTGGTAGGGTAGTCATTCTGAATCTATAATATAGTAGAACCAAAGGACAGCAACAAATTGGTCAATATACAGAGGTGGTGACCATAAGGAACTAGGCCTACTGTACTGATGTGTACATGTGGTGCACATCCGGTCAAAGAAAATTAGGTGAACTTAAGGAGGTGGCCTGTGGAGGAATGTGGTCAACTATGGAGGTTCTACTGCATAGCCATAAGTGAACAGAATAAAAGAAGAAAATTTTGTATGTGTATTCTCCTCTGAGAATACCTCTTGAAGGTGTAACAGTTATATCTTGGCTAAAATTGAAACTCAAGGATTTCATGACATTAAATGGTTGCTGATTGGGTCAAGATGACAGGCAATCCTTCCATTTGAAAGTCTCCTTTGAAAAGTAATCATTAAGTTGAATGCTAATGATTAGACACCTTGCCTTTGAAATGAAACAGATTTGATTTTCAATTCTATCTTCCCTGTGAACTAGCTGAATGACCTAGAAAATGCATTTAATCATTAAAATTCATTTCCCAAATTATGAAATAGGAAGAACAAATAGCTCATAGCTTTATTATAGAAAGAGATAAATAATGGCAATTATTTTGAAGACATAATGAAACTAAGGATATCATAGCTCCTGAGATAGCTGGCAAAATTAGTTTTGTTTATTTATTTTCTGATCTTCATTATTTATCAGACATTAGTACAGACACTGGTAATCCCACTTGCTATCTACTGGAGATGATGAATATGTAGTTAATAATTTAATTAAATAATTTAAATCCCATGATAGAAATAAAAATCAGAACAACTGTGAATACAAAAAAAAATTATACTGATGGAGAGAACTTTATTAAGAAAAAAAGTCTTAGTCTTGAAGAATAAGAGTGCAATCAGAGAAAGAATAGGATATTTCATAAATAGCAAAAGATATGTATGACTAGGAGAGAAAAGTATAACTTATTGTGGGAACATTATGTAGAGAGATAATGGTAGCTGTATGCTATATTTATAGAAAATGTAAGAGATGAGTTTTGGAGGAGGAAGCAACTGTTAGTTCAGTGTATAACAAGATTAGAAAAGGCTTTGGTATAATTTGTCTCAAGAAAAATATACAGTTGTTCACTAAAATATAAATGCCTTAATATATTATTGGTACTTCTAGTTTCTCCTTGAGATATGAAGAGCTGGGAAGAAGTTTTTTTCTCTAGCCTAATGAGAAAAAAATAAGACAACATAAAAGTTAAGACTTTTCTTCAAACCACGTGAGGTCACAAAAGAACCAAATCTGAAATCTCAGGGTAGAAAGGCTGGCATGCAGGAAAAGACAAAACAGGAATAGTTTGTTACTTGGGAAGCTGAACTGGGCACCAGGAAGAAGAATTTAGCTAGAGTTATTCATGGATTCATGGAGGCCATTTGTGAGTTGGTGACAGAGTGTAGCATCAGTCCCTGGAGTCCTCAGATTGGGGAGTGGGATTTCACCCCTTCTCAGGCTCATGTTCACTGGGCACCCCTGACAGGGGTGGGGAACCCATGGCCTTCTGGATCCTTAATTGTGGCCTTTGGACTAAATCTAAACTTTACAGAACAAATCTGTTCAATAAAGGAATTTGTTCTGTGAAGTACAGATTTGGTCAAGGGGCCACACCTGGGACTGTGGAGGGTCACGTGCGGCCATGAGGCTGCAGGTTCCCCACCCCTGCATGGGAAAGAGGCAAGTCCTCACTAGATTCTTATTTCCCATCTTCTGTACCGAACAAAAGCCTTACTGTGAAAGGAAGGCCAGGAATGCTGCTGGGAACAGATAAAACACTCTTGCCTGGGGGAAGGACAAGAATACTCACTGGTTCTACAGTTACTAATAGAGGGTTTCCCATGCTGGGGCAATAAGAAATCCTCACTCCTGAGGCAAACGGACATAGCTCCTGCCGAAGATTAATCAGAACGAAAGAAAACACCCCTCAAGTCTAACAAGCTCTGAGTAACAATTATCAGTATAGTATTACTAGAAAAAAGGAAAGGAGAGAGGCAAAGGTTTGAAAAGAGACACCTTCTGGTGATGGCAGAAAAAGAAAATCTAAATCGGGGGTGGGGCAGACACCGACAGTAAGTGTCCGGAAAACTATCCCCCATTCAAAACACAGGTATTTTAATAGGAATTTAAAGCCTGTGGGTGCATGGAAGGTAACCATAGAAACAATAAAAATAAAACCAAATTTAACTCTGCTTAGATTTTCTTAAACTCTCACACTAAAAGCGTAGTAGAACAAAAGGAATGCCCATTTCAAGACCAAAAAATATGAATAGTAGTTATATCAGTATTTAAAGTGCTATGGAATATTTCTTTCTTCATAATTTTTTTTTAAATTTCAGATTAATATGAGGGTACAATGATTAGGTTACATTGTTTGCCTTTCTAAGGTCAAGTTCAAGTTGTAGTTGAGCCTTTTATCCAGGGGGTGTGCTGCATATACCCTTGCATTGTATCCATTAGGGGAAAGTTCATCAATTCCTCTCCCTCCCTTTGCCCCTTTCCCTCCTCTCCCCTCCCTGCAATTTAAATATACTTGTGTTTTTCTCTCATGTGGGCATATAGTTGTTTTTCTATTGGCTTCATATTAGTATTGAGCACATTTGACACATTACTAAGAAGAATGTGTTTCAACTCCAACCAGGTAAATACAAAAGATATGAAGTCTCCAACTTTTTTTGCGTGGGGAGCCTGAATAGTATTCCACAGTATACATATACCACAGTACACAAAGCATTGAACAGAAACAGACTCAGGATGGGACACAGACTTTAGAACTCACAGACAGGAAATTGAATAATAAAACTATAATTAACATGTTAAAGGCCAAAGGTACAAAACGATGGGTAATTTCACCAGAAAGTAATAGGAAAAAATAAAATCAAGATGCGAGAAGGAAAAGGCACAATAATAAAAATAAAAAAATTCCTTTGACTCCTACACCAGTACACTCAATTTGGCTGTGAAAAGAATTGATGAACTTGAAGTTAGGCCAATAGAAATGACAAAAACTGAAGCACACAGAACATTTTGGAAAGAAAGGCAGGAAAGAAGAGAGAAGGAAGGAAGGAAGAGAGGAAGGGCTGGAGGGAGGGCAGAGTATCTGAAATGTGAGGGACCATTTCAAGTGGTCTAACATACATGGATTTGCTATCTCAAAAGGAAGCAAGATACAGACAAGAGCAGTACAAATATTTGAATTAAAAGCAGCCGGACTTTTGGAAACCTAATGGTAGGTATCAAACCCCAGATGCAAGAAATTCAGAGAACACCGAGTACAATTTAAACCAAACTTAACACCCTGATAAGAACAAATAAAAAAATGATAAAATGAAACCTTAAAAGCAGACAGAAGAATGAACATTGCATACAAAAGAACAAGGATAAGAGGTATGCAGACTTCTTGTTATAAACAGTTCAAATCAAAGATAATGGGGATATATTTAAAATCCTAGGGGGGGATGACAATTTCAATCCAGCAATTTATACAGTAAAAAATAGTTTGAAAAATGTCTTTCAAAGCTAAATGTATTTAGGTGGGCCTTTGAGAGAGAATTAGATCATGAGGGTAGAGGTGGGATTCTGCCTCCTAAGAGAGCTTTCCCTCTCTTTTTTCTCTTGCTCTCTGCTTTAGGAAGATACGAGGAGAAGATACGTAACCAGAAATCCCAAAGTATGCCCTTATCAGCACCATACCTGCTGGCACCTAGGTCTTAGATTTCCACCTCCACGGCTGTGAGAAATAAAGGGCTGTTGTTTATGCCACCCAGTCTAGTTACTTGTTACAGCAGCCCAAACTGTCAAAGACAGCCCTGCCCACAGGAAATGTCACAGAAATTCTTCAGGTGGAAGGAACTCAATATAACATAGAAACTCAAGTACACAAAGAAATGAGGAATGTGGTGATGGAACAAATGATGGTAAAGAAAATTGTTTAATGTTAGTGATTTCTAAAAAATATATTCTTACTCAAACGTAGTACCGATATATTCTGTGTCTATAGACAACAAAACAAAGCATAGGAGAAGAGAGTTGTAAATACAGTGGAACCTCTGTAAGTTGACCACTCAAGGGGCTGACACAAATGAGTCATCAGACAGAGGTGGTCAACGTAAAGAACTAGGCCAGCTCCCTGGTGGTCTAGTGGCTAGGAGTCGGCACTTTCACCACCATGGCCCGGGTTCGATCCCTGGTCAGGGAAGTTATTTTGGGCTCGGCACCTGTGGCTCAAGCGGCTAAGGCGCCAGCCACATACACCTGAGCTGGCGGGTTCGAATCCAGCCCAGGCCCGCCAAACAACAATGACGGCTGCAACCAAAAAAGAACTAGGCCTACTGTCCTGATATGTAATGCCGTACATGTCCCATCTACAAAAATGAGGTCAACTGAAGGAGATGGTCAATGTAGGGAGGTGTTCAACTATGGAGATTTGACTGTGTACGTTTTAAGGTCCTCATACTATACACAAAATGATATAATATCATTAGAAAATAGATTATGATTAATTAACGATGACTTTATATTGGAGATCAAATGAAATAGTAAAGATGTTTAACAAAAACACAGGATTAAAGAAAGAAAATATAAAGCAAAAATAGAACAAATAGGAAAATCTAAACAAGTTGTTAGATTCACTCCAAATATATCAATAACTACGTCAAACGTGGACAACCTAAACACATTAATTTAAAGAGAGATTGCCAAATTGAATTTTAAAAGTTGCCTATGAGGAAGCTACTTTAAATATAAATACATAGATATCAAATGTAAATATATAGAAAAAAGATAGAACCATTTAAAAGCTAATCAAAAGCAAGCTAGAGTAGTGATATAAACCTTGGAAAAAGGATACTTCAGAATAAGAAATATTACCAGGAATAAATTGGGATAGTAATTAATGGAGGAAAAAATGTTAAATTCTTCCAGAAGAAACCATCCTCATTGTTCAGGTTAAAACAACAAAGCTCTAAAATACATAATATAAAAATTGAAAGAATCAAAAAGAGAAACAGAATAAGCCATAGTTATTACTGAGAATTTTCACAGTAATTTATAAAACAAGTAAACAGAAAATGAATCAAGATATTAAAGGCCTGAACAATACTAATAACTTAATTGGCATTTGAACATGTGCTCTCTTATTTAAAATTTTAATTTGACCTGATCAAACCATATACAAAATTTACCCCAACTGGTAATGACCTGAATAGAAAACAATACTATTCAACTTTTAGAAGAAAACATAGAAATAGCATTATTGGAGAAAATGAAAAAGTGGGCAATTACTTTGGGAAATGGTTTGGAAGTTTCTTAAAATTTTAAGATACATCTACCATGCAACCCAGTTGTTCCACTGCTAGGAATTTTCTCAAAAGAAAAGGAAACATGAGATAGGACAATAAAGTTTAAAAACCCATTCTAGAAAAAGGTGCTATGTGCCTTATTGGTGAATATGACTGCAGTCACCTCCTGGGTCCTCCCCGCAGGAGCCGTGCGCCTGACACCAGTGCCTAGTCCACTTTACGCGGCAATTTTGAACACTTTTTCTGGAAATGCCGTCAGAGCTGTCATCATACAAGCACTGACAATTAAGTTCACAAACTTAAACTAGAAAAAGTACTACATACCTCACTGCTGAATATAATATCACACAGTCACCAGATGGCCAAGGGAGTTCTTCGAAAGTGACCAAAGTGATCTTCAGCGCTTTTTCTAGGATGAGTTTGCAAACTTCATTGTCTGAACTCATAGGTTCACATGAAGATTTGTACAGGAATGTTCATAATAGTTGCATTCAGTAGTCAGAAACGGGATGCAACTAATTTCCTTGAATTATATGAATGGAGAAATCACTCAGTAATGAGAACAATGAACTACACGCAAGATCATGACTAAATCTCAAAATAACTATGCTGGTACAAGAAGATTTACAAAATAGAAGTACACGCTGCGTGATTCTGTATAAACAGAACTCTAGAAAACAAAAACATAACCACAGTGACACACAGATCAAGGGAGCCGAACAGAAAAGCCAGGTATAGAACTGCACGATTACAGGCAACTGGCATTTGTGAAAGGTACGAAAACAATTTCATAGACATCAGGTGATCTTTTAACAAGCAGTGCTGAAAGAAAGTTGCACACATTTTTAATGAATTTTTACCATATGTAAATTAAACATATCCAAAACCGGTCTTAGTTAACATATGTCCATTTCTCTAATTAAAAATGTTAACTAGTCACAAACATATTTTATTTGAACACTATACACGAGCAAAAGTGTTACTCTAAAAATGATTATGAAGCATGCAAAATTCCAACACATATTCTATTAATAGTAGTAATTATGGTATAGCCCTTACGTTTTAGAAAAGTTTTTCATATAAATAATCTTCCATTATTATGAGACAATTATTAGTGTGATCACATTTATTTTTTAGATGTGAAATTTGTGGTTTACCCCAGATTCATTAGGCAAAAAAACCAATAAGTCAAGAACAGAGCTGTATTAACTCACCTCCCTCTCCCTGTTTCTTTTGTTGTTAAATTCCATATTGCCTTGTGGAAATGAGGAATGATGTCCTCCCTCCTGTGTTTCTTTGTTCAATCATTTCTCCCTAAATCATCATAGTATATTTAAGGTACCTGCATCAACTGACCGGGATGACAGCAAGGCTCTCTAAAGTATGGCCTTCTCACTCTGAGTGAGAAGTATCATAGGAGTAGGCTAGGAGACCTCTTGTAATGCAGAGATCCTAAGCTAAACTGAGAATTTATGAGTTTTTGAATATTTGATGGGTAGAAACTAGGGAGAGAAATTAAAAAAAATTAATCACTGCAAGCATTCTACTATCTTTGTTAGAAATACTTCCATACCATTTTTAAAAGCTAGGGTTCTTTGTCAGAAGAAATTTAGAAAACAGCAACAACAAAAGCCAAATGGGACTTCATTTTGTATAAATATAAAATTAGGGTTCTTAGGAATCAAAAGGTTTTAGGTTCTAAGGAGCGTAAGTGTTCTAGAGGTAAAAATCTAAAATATTTTCTGTGTTGGAGTCTGAGTCTGTCCTCTGTAAAAGATGTTTTGGGAAATGCATCTTGGGAAAAATCATGTTCCTTATCTAAGGATGGAATCCAGAGTGAAGTCATCAATGGCAAATGCTTCCAGCTGGCCCCTTGGAATAGTTGAGTGCTCTTGTATTCGAAAAACTGTACAGAATTTATGATCCTTAACACAGGAGGGTTACTGCTAAGACTTTGGACCAAGTGTGGCAAAGCATTGTCTGAGTCCACCCTCCTGTTTTGACAGAGAATTCAGAACAAATTCCCCTTGAGATTTAAAGCCATAGAGACCGATGGATCTTTCAATCATATTTCCTAATTGTTTTTTGTGTGAAAGTTAGGTTTTTGATTATAATATGTTGAATTTTTTGTGCCTAGATATGTTTTTAATTTTTTTAATGTTCTTATATCAATATTTGATTTTTTCATTATACAGTTTTATCATACAATAGTAATAATTTCAGCAGACACTCTGCAATACATATTCCCTTTATTTCTGCATCTTTACTAGCTATGAAATAGTTTGGAAATAATAATGAGTATTTGAGTAGCTTTGTAAATAATGGATTTGAGAATTTGGAAAATAGAGTTGAGAGCACATAGTCAAACTATTATAGTCTTTAGGTAACTAATAATAATGATGTAATTTTTTAGGACTAGAATGATGGACAAATGATTGAAAGGAAAGGAATATATGAGTGAGATATTGGAGTTGCAGGTAACAATCTAAAATACCAAAATGACTCAAAACTCAAGCCAAAATGATCAAACTATTTTCTATGTTTTCAAGGAGATTAGAGATTATTTTGTAAACAAGACAAAAACAAAAAAGAGCATTTACCTTTGAGTAAGGAAGATAGAATTAACTGGTTTAGATAAAGCATTTTGTTTACTGAAAAATCCCATCAAGAAAGTGAATGCAGACCACAAATTAGGAATAGTCATCGGACATTTTTGCCCAACTTAAATCTAGACACTTTATGTAATTTGATAGGGTCGATAGTCAGCTTTATACTTTATTTCCTAAGCTATTGATTTCAGTTTGTATTGCCTTTAGATATTAATTTTGTATCAAGAAACCATGTTAAACTATTAATGCCTAAAACTTATCTGTAAAATATTTTTATTTTTTTCAGTGTGCAGTTTTACAGTGCGAGAATCAATGGTTTTGCTTAATCCTTAATAATCCTTACATATTTCCTGCTGTCATATTTCTTGCTTTACTGCAAGGGCAGTTGATTTCCAGGACAAAGTAGAATAAGAAGCACATGGTACAATAATTCTCTGATTCCTGAACTCTAATTATCAGCTGTCAGTCCTTTACCTTTGTGTATGCCGATGTCAGGACCTTTGTTGCTAAACTTTAACAAATTAGAGTTACACCCTCCTATGGCTAGTTTTGCTAAGAGTTTAGTTTTTCCATCAGTGACTATTGAAATTTGTCAAAGTCTTTTCTACCTCCATTGAGATCATCATAATTTTCCCTTAATACGGCAGTGTGCTAATTTAACTAACCTCAAATGTTCAAGGAACCTTGCATTATTGAGGTAATCCCAACATGGACCTGATACAGTGTTCTTTATTTGTTTTTTTCCTAATATGTGGCACTTTATTTGATCACTCTTTAATGTTTTTATGTCATTTTAAATGTATGTAGCACTTTCTGAGGAGTAGCAAAACTCTAGTCACACACTTCAACATGTCTTCCCTTTACTTCTAAATAAGAGACACCACAGTAGTGAGCTGAGTACATAAGATTGTATTTCCCAGCTTCCTTTGCATTTAAAGATGATCATGTGATTAGGGTCTGACCAATGAGGCATAAACAGAAGAGTTGTGTGAAAATAAGCAATACCCCAAATGAGCAAGCCAGTGGTGTAGTCTAACCAAATCCAATATTGTTCAGATTTGGGGAACAAAGTTCTTCTCTAAAGTAGTTAGAGATGTTTCAGAAAAAAGGAATAAAAAACCAGCTTTAAACAGTATGAACAATAAGTAAGAAGTGGAAAATAGTGGAAAAATCAACAAGTCAAAGATCAGTGTCGGTCTTCACTATGAGTGGAGCAGTTACACTTGCTCTGTTTCTGGATTTTATCTGTTTCTTGCTTATTCTCTTTCACTCACTACGGAAAGTCTTGCTTCATATGCCAAGATACGTCTAAAAATATTTTCTTACCCTGTGATTCTGGAGGCACAGCCTTGTTTCCTTTGGTAACAAATTGAAAGATGCTGAATGTAAACTCCACTTGACCTAAGTTGGTAACAGACCCATTCAGGGTCAATGTCTTTGGTCATCAAGAAATATGGCTCTTTCCTCAGAATCATGTGATTTTTGAAGGGGGAGAACAGTTCTCTCAGAGTAATAAAGATAGTGAGTTTGCACAAATAAAAATAATAAATGTCTAATACTGGTTCTCTACAAATAGTTGACAATAATCAGAGTTTCTTGGTGTCAATCAGAAAAATTATAGTTTAGAATCAGACCTTAATCCCAGGTGGTTTAGAATCAGACCTTAATCCCAGGGTGGATTTGTACCAAACAAACCTCTACCATGTTAGACTAAGGAGGAGAGGGTCTCATTCAGAGGTAGAAAACTATGTGGAGCTTCTCATGCCAGTAAGACAGAACTATGGCACACCCAGTGCCAGGGACCCCAACCCCCAAGGGAGACAGGGAGCTTCTGCCTTAGTGATTGGCTCAGCAATGAGCAGGTGGTAGGCAGAGGCTGCCATGCCTCCTAACTTCAGGAGGTGACCTCTCTCTCCTCCAAATGCACAGGCCCTCTCCCGGAAATGTCTCTTAGAACATTTCTTTCCATAAAGCTGCTTTTTCTGTGGGGTTCTCTTTTTTATTATTTTATGTCACCCTGGCCTCTATCTCAACTTTCAACACAGACTTGTACCCTTGTTTTGTCTGAAGATAAAATGAGTGAAAGAAGGAGCTGTTACCTTTCCACTTCTGATCCACTTCTTTGGAGAAATCCTAGGACTTTTTTCTTCATTGAATCATTATTACAGCTCCTCCTGCTCCGTAATGCCTGCCACATAGCAGGACTCAGTACTTGTGAAATGAGTGAATTCATAAAAGAAAAAAGAATGCTGGGTGGGTTGGGAAGTTGCTGGCCAAAGAATTAAAATTTTCAATCAGACGGGAGGAATAAGTTCAAGAGCTCTACTGAACAGAGTGCCGACTACAGCTAGTGGTGAGGTATGTACTCTTGAAAAATGCTGAGAGTGGATGTTAGGTATTCTCACCTCAAAAATGAGGACTATGTGAAGCAATGCATACGCTAATTAGCTGGATTGAGATTCCACAGTGTATGTACACACTTCAGAACATTATGTTGTATGTAATAAATACATACAATTTTACCTATTAAGTTTTAAAAAGCACTCCTTTTATTTATTTATTTTTTTGACATGTGTCCTCCAAGCCAACTATAATGAACACTAGGGCTGATGCAGTTCCCAAATGCCATTTCTTTGGTGCTGGTGTTGCCCAATTTCTCCTTCAACCACGCATCCAACACACCAGGCTCCAAACGAGTCCAGCTATCAGGCGAGCCCAGATTCTAGCCATGTGGTAATTCATTTTCTCCCAGCCATAACTATCATTCTGTCTCTACTTGAGAATTTACGACTTTAATATTTGAATCTCTCAGGAAAGAACCATAAAGAAAGATATAAAGTATAAAAATATGTATTTCCTGGTTCTATAGACATTTGCTTTTAATTGCAAGAAAGTCATTCAGAAAAGAGTTTTGAAGTGCCTCACTACCACTGCAGATGGTGTGGAAAGGTTATATCACTTCCTCGACAAGGAAAAGGACTATTGGCCTGAACACCCTTGTCTCTTGTTCCTCTTAGACACTCCCCATGGATACAGATATAGACATAAATATATAGGTAGTAGAGATATATAGACATAGAATACTCTGTGACTTGAAAGCACTTTTCAAAAACTCGTAAATACACAGTCCAGTTTCATAGTGTGGGAAATAGTCACTTCCTTTTGTGTACGCAGAAAGGAATGTAAAGTTCTTGAGAATTCCAACTTTTTATAAAGCCTAAGGCAGAGTTAGAATTTCCACAAAATCAGAACAAATATGCAAAAAGATCTATGTACCTGGGTCAAGAAATACCCTCATCCAGTGTGTCATAGTTAAGAGTGAAAGCAGAGTGAGATTTCATGCAGGGGGCAAGGTCACAGTCTCGGATGCTGAATCATGCAGCTTTTTATGCAACCAGATCACCTCTGTGCCATGTAAGTGACAAATTATGCTTCCATACCCACTGAATGGGGTTCTAGTAGAGGTTGAATGTATGCAGGGCTCTCCGAGAAAGGAGTTGAATGCTGCCTGGATGGGGATAATTGGCCCACACTGGTCCATCCTAGCTACTGCCACAGCTTCCCAATAGCTTTAGGGCTATCCACAGTGGACAGCACAAATGGCTTGCTAGTATTTTCCTTGTTAGGTTTCAGGCATCGTGAGAGCTGCCTTACCCGAGTCACTTAAGTGGAAGGAGAAGTGACTGACAAGTTTGGAGCACCTGTTGCAGGCTGAACTGCTCACAGAATACCTAACTTACATTATTTTAATAAAGACAGTGATCTTTGAAGTCATTTTTATCAGCTTAATGTTACACCCAAGGAAACTGGTTCTTATAAGGGACATGGATTCTCTTCTACCAGTCCTACAGTTGATACTTGACAAAACTGAGATTTAATTCAAGGACTGTCTCTGAAGCCAGTATTCTTTCTGTTTACTGTTCATCCATTTTCCTAGAAAAGGCAGACCACGTTTTTTGCCATCTGAACTTCAGAGATCAAAGAGAAAAGGTACCTACCCTTGGATGTCCACTCACATTATGGGAAGAGAACAAATCGTCCAGCAGTGTGCTAAATGCTGTAACTAGTGTCTGCCACCTACTCAGAGGAAGCCTTGTAAATAAATGCAAAATTCCCACTGTCAAGGAAAAATATAAAGTCAAGAAAATCTTAAAGTGTAGAGCTGGGAAGAGACTCCGGCCTCTCTAGTCTGGACACATCACATTATTCTAGTCTATTTGCTTTCTGTTTCCCCACTAGCTCTGTGCTGTGGTGAGGATGTTCCCTATTTATCTGTGTCCATAGCCGTGTGTAGCTCCCAGGGACTCGGTGCCCACTGCGGATCAAGTTAATGTCTGACAGTAGGAATGAATGACAACATTCAAGCTTGCCTTTTTGGGCAATACAGCCATAACCAATTGGAGCAGATGAAGATGTAAAATATGCTTTTTAAGGAAGTCTGCTTTGGTTGTCATAGACATTCTGCAAAAGATGGAGGTGCCTGAAAGTTGAAAGACTGGCAGTCAAACTAGACAGGAATTAAAGGATTGATAAGTAGGAAGAAATAGTGAAAGACTAAAAAATTTTAAATGACAGGCACTCACGTTGAAACTGAGATGTAGCTTCAGGGAATATCTCTACTAGAATGAGATTTGCAGGAAGAGGAACAGAGGACTATTGGCTTACTTGCAATTGACTTTAATATTTTATCTAGTTTAATAGTTATCTCATCACTTCAGTGAAAGTCTGTCTCTGTTTTATGATAAAGAAAACTGAGGCTATGAAGGAATAAATAATCTCACCCTCCATGGTCAATGGGGGAGCTGAGATTAAACCAAGTCCCTATGATTCCAAAATTGGTGTTTTTCTCACTAAATATCACCTTTCTAATCGATTTCACACACTCATTCGATCATCAGTGGGCACTTAGGCCCTGGGATGTACACACACGTGTGGAGACAGACTAATAAGGAGCATCCTACACCACAGAAGGAAGAAGAAAGAGCTAAATTCAAAACTGGAAAAAAACAAGGCATATATCACTGGGGAAATGTGCTCGCTTACTCAGAGTGACACAGAGGTACAGCTAACAATCTAATTAAATGCAGTTCTAGACAAGCTAACCATACTCCGAAGCAATAAGCATGACGTATTTATTTTCCATTTCCTCCCTGTGGCTAGAGATTCAAAGGATGAAGTCATTAAAAATCTTTCAGAGGTTTGCCTTTTCTGGTGAAATGAGAGTGTACTGGGTCTGGAAGGAGAACGCTCTAATTAGCAGGACTTATTATTTATATTTGATGAAAATAATGATATATAAATTAATCCAGTCTCTCATCTGTGTGCAAAGATCTTACAGTAGTTCAAAGGCATACACTTGAATGGTAAATGAGCCAAAGGCCTTTTTGCCATGAACAGAAAAAGCTGAGAGTAAATTGACTTTTCACTATAACACAAGGCTGTGTGTTCCCTCCGATGGCTCATCATATTTCTAGCTGCCAGTGGCTGATTTTGCAGGCAGAGGAAAAAAGTATGTTTGAGATTAGTGAGGTATAAAGGAAAATGCTCTTGCATTGAGCTGGGGGTTGGGGGTTTGTCTGCTTTAGTAGCTTTTGCTACTGTGGACAGAGGCAAATGGAATAGTCCTTTCGTCTCCTAACTTGAACTATTAGCTGGAGTTGAAAGACATGTGCCTTCTGTGACTGATATCTTGCAGGCCTATGGAGGGCCTGCCTGTCCCTTAGTCTCCTTGGCCCTGATCTGTCTGGCAAGGCTGAGCCTTCATAGCCAAGGCTGCAGTCGCCCTGTTTACACGCAGGGTGTAGCTATAGAGCTGGTGCTCTAGTTCTTTCGCATTAGTGATCTCTGCACCCAGACAGGACAAACGTTCATCATCTGGAATTTTACAGCTCACAGCTGCCCTGTGTGCCTCTGCACCAAATAAGACTTAGATAATGTGGTGACATCTGGCCTAACGGTGGCCAGGGACACACAGGATGGAGTCATTGTTTGGAGGTCTTCTGACCGCTGATAGTGGAGCCCAAATGACACCAGGCCCCAGACTACTCTCCGGATGTTGATGTTTGGTTGACGTGTAATGAAGACAGACAGGGAGTATCCTTGGGTCCCCATGTTCAGACTCTAAGTGTACATCCTAAAGTGAGGCTTTCTTCCAAAGGAAAACTTTAAAGTTCCTCTTCTACTGCTCCAGGACACAGAACAACTGGATTTACAAAACAAATGCCCACTTTGTTTGGCTTAGGCAATCCGGACCTGCTGCTTCAACATGGGCTCTGGAAGCAGTCTGCAGAGCGAGGCTCCCATTAACATGAATGGATACACTTGGAACTCAGGGACAGTGCTGTCAGCAAGAGCTGAAGCAGAGCCATTGCCCGAGTAAGTCCCTGAAGTGTGAGTCCTGGCCCCTGGAAGCCCAGACCACATGCAAGCAGAGCAGGAAGCCTCCCAACCCGGCAAAAAGAGAACTACCGTTGCCATCACCAGCTTGGGGTTCTCGCCAACATCAGGAAAGAGAAGCTTTGGTCTGCTGGGATCAGTGTTTAACTGTGTCTAATAGCCTTCACACAGTTTGGGCATCTTCATACAATTTTTAGTTCAAAAAATATCAAAAGAGTAGGCAGCAAAATGAAAATGTCAATAGAATTTCTTTCATGGACTGTTATTTAAAGATGCTTGAGCTGGAAGCCACCCTCAGCCTTGGCAGATGAGCAGCACCCTCTTTGCAGAACACTGAGAAGACATGCAACTTGCAACTGTCACTCTGCAGTGTCCCAGACATGACACCTCTGCCTGCCCGGCTGTTAAAAATGAGTCCAAGTCTGTAGCATACAGCAGGGTCTAGCACAGAATCTGTGCAAAGGAAGAGTTGGCTGCCATGGGCTACCGGGTGCCTATGTAGGCAGCAGTGCACAGCTCCCTGGGAGATATTAAAGCACTTTGGGAGTGCTGATTTTTTAGTAGAAAGGAAAATAGGCAGAAGGAAGTGATAGAAGGAGAAACAGAATTAGAGAGAGAAGAAGAGAGCATGGTGAAGCATGAAGTTGTATGGTTTCTTTATTACGGTTTTACATAACTGCGTGGGAGCAGCAGCCTTCTATTAGATTTCTCCTCTTATTTCCCAAGGCCTCTCCACCCATGTGATGCCCAGTCTTCCTCCTTGGTCTCCTTCAACAGAATTAAATCCACCCCCAGGTACCAGCTCCTTGCTATTCTGGCTATAGGATTACAACATTGCTGATGGATTTGATATAATCTGTTTATTAGTGGGTATGGGAATTGGGGAGATGAAAATTAACACAAAGCATTGAGTCAGGTCTCCATATTTCCCAGTTCTTCCTGGTGTGAGCATTTGGCTTATCTTTAAAATGGAAATAATGCCATCAAAGTGATACAAGGATGACAGAACACAAACAGAACATATAGATCCTTTGCACAAAGTCAGTCTTCAAATATGTGCGTTCCATCCCTTGCAGAATAAGAATAACATTGGCATAACTCATTACATGTACAAATGGTTTTGATCATATTTGATCCTTACAGCCCTTTTGCGAGGCACGTAACACAGGGGCTCCATAGTCCACATGCAATAATTAACACATTGAGACTCATTTAGTGGGTGCACTTGATTTGAGGGAACTCAGATCCCACTCGAGGAGTGGGACCCCGGTCACAGTCAGCTGAGCTCTTTGTGGTGTGGGCACGGGAAGGATGGCAATCTTGGGTTAGCATGGTTTGTGCCAGATTGGTGTCTTCAGGTTTGGACTTCATTTTCACATCTTATGAGAGGTGAAATGCTCTATTCTTCCACAGTAAAGTATCCTCCCAGGACACCGTACTGTAGCACTCTGGGTTATTTTTCAAAGCACTTACCACTTTTCATCCTCATCGTTATTGATTTTCATATTTATTTAATGTTGATTTTCTTCCACGAGAATTTAAAATATATAAGAATACCACTTGACCCAACCTTGCCCTCATGAGTGTGAGATGTAATTAACTATTTCTAGTGAGTATTAGTTAACTGTTATTTTTGCAGATACCTTATTATTAAGGTTTATTTCTATTTAAGGCATTAAAAAGCATTCTAATTAGTCTGAAACTTCTCTAGGCAGTTTCCCATTCTATAATATCTCAAAGGCCAGAAGCAGAAAGGTCCAACATGATTATAATAACAGGCACAACATAATAACTCCTCATCCAGCCACTACCAATTCCACCACTGACCCTTTTTGGACACAGTCTTCTTTGCCAAATAAGGAGAGAGACACCAGTCACCCAGCACCCTGGGACGCACAAGTAGGTGCGCATACGTACATCCTGTCCGAGGCTTGAGTTTTCTTGAGTGGATTTCTAAGGCAAGGTGACGAGAGGGTGGGATGTCTGACCTCTAAGGCCCTAGAATTTGGGGAATTTTTCTCTGTCTTTTGAGTTATAAATAGTTATAACACCACTTATCTGTAGGGTCACTGGGCATTTTCAGTGTAATACACTATGCCTGACCCTTGAGTGAACCCTCAGACTGTGGCATTTCACCTTGCAACTTGTTTCTCTTCCATTCTGCTCCTAGTATCATTAAAAATGGTGATTTGTTTTTCTAAGTCACTACCCGTCTTCTAGAAAAATTACCAAACTTTGTGCAGGGTCCCTCACCACAGTATTTTCACAGGTTTTAAGGAGACCAACCCATGACTGTGACAGGATGTCATCTGCCACCTTGATACTCTGGACTGGAGGGACTTAATCAGATTATGTTCATGGCAAAGCCTGTGTTGACCATGGGGTTGCTGCATAGCCCAGGACAGACCCAATGAAGTGACTGCAGTCTCCACTAAGGGCAGAATGTAAAGCCAAATGGAAAAAAATAACAAAAAATCACGTAAAAATAAAGTGTATTTTATTAAATACATGTAAAAATCTCTCTCACCATGAGTTTCTAGTTGTAGGTTTTCTCTTCCTGCCTTTTTCCTAAGCCACAATTTCTGCTGACAGAGGGAATGAACCAGCCCTTACTGATCCCCACCTTTATGGCTCCTGCAGGTGAGAGAGGAAACATTCCCTCTTTCCAGGGTAGGTGCAGTATCTCCAGGAGAGCTGGATCTAAATGTATTTCTCTAATTGTACACTTTGCCAGATAATCGTTTTGCCTGTACACTTTGCCAGATAATCGTTTTATTTTCCAAGGATTTATGTATTTCATAGGACAGGTCCAATCCAGCATGCTCACTTTCTGCCTTTGAACCTCAAAAATCAAGGTCTAGATTTCTTTTATTCTCTTGAAGGATCTTAGCCTCTAACTAAATTTATTGATAAAATTAATTAACTGGAAGGAAAGGAGACCACCACATTTAATTTAATCCTCCAAAAGAGCCCAATCTCCACGGCTTATATGTACTCAAAATAGACCTCTAAGGTAGCACTTCTTTTAATCCCCAAAGTACTCTACTGAGGAATTAACTTAATATCCATTTTATCGTGTCAGAATTCTCCTACTCAGGGAGGAAGTAGGAAAGTTTGCATCCAATTCCTGAGACGATCTGATTCAAAGCCCGTACATTTGCTGCTGTCATCCACTACAGGCTGACATGAAATTGCCTGTGAGTTGTTGCCTGCTTGTTAATTGTATCACACACTGGACTATGAGATTCTGAAGGGCAAAATTCAAACCTGGATTTGTTATTCTGTTCTCAGGAGAGGAACCCAGGAAATGATTACTATATAATTGGTGCTCAAAAAGTAATTTTAGCTTGAATTGAACTGAGTCCTATTGGATCATGTAGAATTAAATTCGTGGTCTTTATTGATGAGGATACCAATAACCTTGACCCCTGTGCAAACCACACTTATCTATAATTGATATGACCCCTTACACTCAAACCATATGATCACTGAACTTGAAAATCTATCATAAATGAATACAATGCACACAGCCTCCAAAGCTATCTGTCATTGCCTCTCGTAATTTTCCAATGTCATAAAAAAGAGGAGAACAAAACATGGCTTTGGATTCTCACAGACTTGGGTTAAAATCCTCACCCAATTATGCAGAACTTGCTAAACATTGACAAGTTACATAATGTCTCTGGGCCTTTCTATTTGAACCCATAACAAGGGTTATTATACCCCTTACCTATAGGGTAATTATGAAATTTTAATGTGATATAATATGACTGACCCATAATGTAAACCCTAAAACTATAGTATTTCACTTCTTAACTTGTTGCTTTTTCATACAACTCCTATTCATTGAACTCAATGTCCTGATTAGAACATCAAAACAGAGGTTTAACTCATTGGATTATGTCTCTAATCTTGTACAGTCCCTTCTGAAGAGTGGATTATAATGTTATAGCAAGAACCAAAATGTCTGGATTTAGACAAGGATTTGATTCTTCTACTACCGCTGCTGTTGTCATGAGGTGGAATAATATAGTACATGTGTAGGTGATATGCCAGATGGGTCCCCACAGGAAAGTGAGATAGTCTATGAATATCCTAGAGAAATTCATGGAAAAGCATGGAAGGCTGCATTTGTTATTCAGCCGGAATAGCAGGACACTGTGGATTAAAAACCCAAAGGAGCTGAATTGTCCAGTCTTTAAGTAGGAGGGAGAAATAACGTCAGTGACTATATTGGCTCTATCATCTTTACTCATCAACCCCATTACCATCAAGGAGCATTTTTTACTTGACTGTGTGTTTAAGAAAATGAAGTAGATAACACATATGAAAAAAGAAATGCACATTGCAGAATGATTTTTAAAATGTCTATTATTTTTATTTCAAAAGTGACAAATTTTTCCCAACTGAATACTTCTATGTTAAAGTGTTACTAGATAACTGTTCCTGAGACACTGTTCCCAAAGTTCCTATACATGTATTCATTAAATTAGAATCTAGAAATATTAATCTATGTTGTAGCTTGATTCCAGAAATAGTTTTCTTCCCTTGAACTAATCATGTCTATATTTTGACAGAATCTTTTGAAAATCCATAAACTGTATCCCCAAGAAAATCTTATCCACACTTACATACATAGTGTGTGGGCCCATGCCTCATACTGTCCTTGGCTCCAAAAAGCCAGCCTTGCAGGTGCCCGAACTTGAGCTCCAAGGCTGAATAGAAACTGTTAGGAAGGAAATAGAGCAGCGAAGTCCATGGTGCCACCCACCTCATGCCATGCCCTGTCCCTATCCATCTCACCCTGATTGAGCAAGGGCCAGGAAAATCGTACCCTTCTGTTGTAGAGGAGGACTGTAGTATTTTACCCTCCTCTGCCTGGAATCATGAAATTTTATTACACTGCTTTATGAAGTTTCTGAATTTTCCTCGTACAACTACACAATTAAATACTCAGCTGCTAAAAAAGACAATAAATAATGTATATGATTATTCATGACATGAAAAGTTATTTACAACTGTTCAGTAAAAAATTAGTTTGTAAAACCAAACATACATGCATGTATAGTGACTATCCTTAGGAGAAAAGTTTTAAAAGACATTAATTATCTTCTACTGAGGTTATGAGGATTAGTTTTCCTAGCTTTTTTCCATGTTTAAGCTTTAAAAATTGCATTTTTATTTCTATGTTGTGCTGTTCACAAAAGGAAAAAAAAAACTTATTTTAAACATAGTATTGTATGGGAGCCAACTGAAATGCAATTTCAAATTACATCTGTACTGGAAACAGAAAGTAGCAGAAATTAAAAACTCTAATCTAGATTTTGTGGAAATTTACATCTTAAGCCAATAAAAAACTCCATACTTAATTGTGAGTCATTATAGTCATTTTAATTAAAATAATGACATTTATTCAAAAGCTGATGTTGCTCCATTTCTAGCCACACACATGAGGGTCTAAATCAAACAAACACACCAACTAGAACAGTGGTTCTCAACCTTCTGAATGCCGTGGCCCTTTAATACAGTGCCTGTGGGTCGTAACATTTGACACAGCAGCACAAGCTACATCCCTCAAAGGCAAACCTATTTGATCTACCCCGTTGAAACCAGCAATAACATTTTAAAATACAGTATAAAAGTATAAAGTTAAAATGACCTACGAACACTTCCCAAGTTTGAAGTAGACATAGTTAAACTTAATATTCCTATTTTATAATTATACAAATGCTTTGTTTATCAAAATTAGTGAATTGCCAATCATACAATATAGGTTATACACACATACTCAATTCTGTGTTTGGAATTTTATCATTTATTATTCTGTCAATAACAATTTCACCTGTCATTAAATACTCCTCAAAATATAATCAAAGCAAATGTTCCACGAATATATTTTGTCATGTTAATATCCTGTTTTGACATACTAATATATTGAAGATGTACTTTTCTTCCATCAGTTACATGTTAAAATTATATCATAGTCTTTTAGACTTATGATTTATGAGTTTATCAAATAGGATCATTAAAAATCATTTTAAGTAGAATCATGATTTTACCAGGCCTCTTTCCATCTTTGCAGTTTTGTTAAAGGAGAGTTCATTCTTCACTTAATGACTCCATTATCTAGAATAGTAAAGAGATGGCTTAAGGTAGAACAGGAAATTTCCACCTTAAGCCATCAAAATTAAACTGGAAATTTTCTAGTCACATCTATACAGAAAAATATAATATAAAGGATGCAAAGACTGTAAATAAAGAAGCAACAGTGTAATCATTTACAGGACACATAAATATATACATAAAAACCAAAGGAATCATCAAATGAATTATTAGAGGCAATAATTAAATTTAACAAGTTTAGTGGATTTTGTAGACAATTACAAAAAATAATTTCTATGTATTAACTCCAAGAAAATAGAAAATAAATTTGAAAATTACATCATTTAAAATAGCATATTAAATACCTCTTGCTGACCTAAGGATCCCAAATAATTCTAAACAAAACACAAGTAGGTATTTTGTGGATATTGACAAGCTCATTCTAAGTCTTACATGGAAATGCCAAGGGTTAAGAATACAAAAATGTTCTTGAACAAAAAGGTCAAACTGCTTTTGCAGTACAAGACTGTTGGAAGGCTTCCTCCAAGGTGGTTCTAACAGGCATAAACTTGTTTCACCGGTATTGGGGATGGGGTTACTTGAAGTCATTACATAGGTATAAACCTCAGGTATTTTAGAAATGACCATCTGACAAACTCCTAGCATAGCTCCCAGCTTACTTTCTGAGTCACTCGTGATGGGAAAAAAGAAGATAGCAAATCCTTATAGATATGGCCAAAAGTACCAACCCTACTACGGAGATATAGGAATTCCCCCTTCAAGAGGAAAACAAGGTGATTCTAAAAGTAGTGCATCTGTAGTGATGGGAGAACTGGGGCTACAAATTGTGAGAATGGGCTACAAAATTCATTTAGAATTAAATGAAATCTAATTCCAAAGTTCATCTCTGCATTTAAATGCCTTAGAAATTCTTCTGAATTTTGCGTTTCTGCCTGCCCATCTACTCATAAGTGGAAAAATATTTTTCCAGCTTCAGTGAATGAGAGATCATGACCTCTGACGAACTATTGTCTTAGCTATAAATGCTATTTCCTGATTTTAGGCAACATGCTGATTTTTTTCCTTTTGATCTGAGTTTACAATTCGTGGTTTTTCATCAGAGACTTATTGACAGCCAGTAACAAAATTGAGAAGCAAAAATGTATTCCTTGGGATTTCAGGCACAATAGCCAACCCTGATTTGGAATTCACACACTCTGCATTAAAACAAAGAAATAAAAATCCCCCTCAAACTCAGAATTTTACATTGCACCTAGTAGGGTATATTACATTTACCTGACAGAGGAAATATAGTTTGTGGACATCCTTAACTAAGATCTCAAAGAATTACCAACACAGATACCAACATGAGCTAAAGAAACCATCAGAAAGGACGGCAGTAACCATAAACAGCAGAATGTTCCAGATAGATAAAAAGAATATATAATATTTTTAAGGTGGAAAAATTAGAGAGAAGAGACATTAAAAAGTGAATACAATGTTTGAAAAAAAATTAAATGTATTGGCCCATCTCTGGCTAAAACAAGAGACTGGGACTGGCTTGAGAAGATACACCAGCCTATCAATTTCACAGAAGTTACATGCAAATCATAGAGCTACACAAAGATGGGAAGTAATGGATGGGAAAGTATATCACACGTAAAAAATACACACAAGAAGATTAAAAGAAAATTAGTTAGCTATAGGCCATGAAATAATGATAAAGGAATAAGTGAAAAAAATGAACACAACAACATATTTCAAAATATACAAAGTGTGATAAAATTTCAAAGAAAATACAATACAAATTTTAACCCAGCCTTCTCACTACTAAAAGAGAAACAGAAATAAAAATAGGAAAGAATAGAATGAAAGAGAAGACTATTTGCAAGCTTGAACTAATGATCATAACCGTCTAAATCCAGCAGGTGCAAGAAAGCCATCATTTTCTAAGCAAAGGCAACAATTCAATTTTATATCAATTTGTTATTTTGCAAACCTCTTGTCAAAATACCAATTCAGAAATCAACAATACCAAATACGTACTTAAGAAAATACATATCTGGAATCCATTACTCAAGTGACTTAGGTATCCAAAGTGAAATTATAATGGAAATACACAAAGCCACAATCACAACTGATGATTTTATAAACATCAATAACACTGAGAAAAAATGAGCAGTAGGGGAGAACTGAGGGCCCCCCAAAACAGACAGTTGGTGCATAGGCAGACAGGTCAGTGAAAGATGGGAGCTGTCCAATAAACGGGGCTCAGAATTCGCTTCTCCACATTAAAGAAGTGAAAACACATTGGGCCCCTACTTCACACTATCCAAAAATAAGCTTTATATGAAATCAAGACCTAAATGTGGTTGGCAAACCTTTAAGACTTTATGAATACAGTCAGTAAGGGGCACTGTGACATGAGGTAAGTATTTCTTTCAATGAAGACAAAACATATATGTATTTAAAAAAGGAACAGATTGATGTTATTACATTAAAATTAAGAACTGTTGACATGTATTCATAGCTCATGCTCACATGCACCCAACAAAAGCACCAAAAGCTGAGAGATTTTCCCATTAACCCTGTGCCAAGTGCAGAGGCTGAAATAGAATAACTGTTCAAAAATCACTTGCTGAATTATTAGAAGGGAGAGAGAGAGAAGGTGGGAGGGAGGGAAAGAGAGACAGAAGGAAAGAGGGGATCAAATGTTAATTCTCTCCCCAGGACTCATTCTAAATTGGGCGCTCAGTCTCCCAGTGGGGAAGACAGCCTTTCTTGGGGTCATGAACCCCTTCTCTAATGTTGCCCTCTGAAATCATTTGTATGTATAGATGGTAAGGCAAGAATTGCAGTGTAAGGCACTGTGTGTGTGCACGTGTGTGTGCAAGCCTCACACAGTACCTTAAAATGAGAACAGTGGAAAGGAACCAGGCTTTCCTGTCCCGCAGGCTCGGGGTCGAATCTCATGCCAGGCTCTTTCTAGCTAAGTGATCTGCGTCATTTTACTCAACCTCTTTGATTCTCACTTTCTCTGTCTGTCAAACCTGGATAAATATGTGTGTGGGCAGATTTTATGGGGGGATTAAATAAGTTCCAGATAATAAGTTTGAAACACTGAGGGCACTCACCTCCTGGCACACGCGCAGTGCTCAGAACTGTGTATTTCTTTCCTCCCTAGCGGGTTTGAGTCCAGGCTCTCCCTGCACCAACACACACCATCGAGTGCCTGAGTCACAGGAGCCGCGACATCTCTTTCCTCCTCCAGGGTACGTGAAGCACCTGAGGCACGCAGGAACCGAGAGGCCGGTCCCCCTCAGCACCCTTGTGAATGACAGCCTGAGTGGGCATCAGCAGCCCTCAGGCCTTCTCCTAAGTAAACCTCGTCCCAGGGAGAGCCCAAAGCAAAGGCTGGAACTTCTCATGTCAGAAACATTTCCCACTGCACTGCCTGGGTGGGTAATTCCCTGACTGAGCTGAAACAGGGACCTTTCCAAGTGCCTCCAAGGTCTGAATGAAATGTTTTCCCTGGCCCTGGACTTCAGCCCTGGATTAACAGCAGAGACATTAGCAAAACACTGACCGCAGGGTTTTATTTTCTTTTCTGTGGAATGTGGCTTAGCCCTCGGGACTGACGGTGGGTTAGTTCTCCTTACATAACCATTTCTGCTCCAGAGGCCAGTTAGATATTAATAGAAAAGGTAAATACTCCTTGTGGTCCAACAGCCTGAGCCACCTATTTGAAGAAGCCCCAACAATAGAAAAGACAGGCCAGCGAATCCCCCCTCTCAGAGAGGGGGAGAAAGTCAGGTACATCCAGGGAAAGGGGCAGTACAGGTTTGGATATACAGCTCTCATTTTGACACACACACGTCTGCACATATGCATTCAGGGAAACTAAGGAGCCTGAACAAAGAGAAAATGAAAGAGAAAGAGAGAGAGAGCCTTAAAAGGAGGTTGCAGCATCAGTGACTTCTTCCAAATCTTTATCTTAGTTTTTGCTGATCTAACATGTTGGTTTCCATAGCAACCCCCCATGGCCTGGATAAGAAGTGAAGTTCATTTCAGAGAGGTCTGAAACGCCAGGCAGAGCATTTTCAATGAAATTTTCTTCTTGTCTCTGCAATCATCGGGCGTCAGGAAGTATTAATACATGTGAACCTGGAAACAAAGATACTCTTTAGCCTGGAAATAAAAAATGCCCTGCTCCTTTTAGTTTTGAGGTTCCAAAATTAGCAATAGGAGAGAAAGGCTTTACAAAAATCTATACTGTCTGTCCTTAAATTGTAAGACAAAACATCCTTAAAAAAAAAAAAAAAAAAAAAAGCATCATTCTGCCCTGTAAATCAGAGAGAACATTGCTTTTAAGTCAGTAGGGCGCCGGCCCCATATACCGAGGGTGGCGGGTTCAAACCCAGCCCCGGCCAAACTGCAACCAAAAAATAGCCGGGCGTTGTGGCGGGTGCCTGTAGTCCCAGCTACTCGGGAGGCTGAGGCAGGAGAATCGCCTTAAGCCCAGGAGTTGGAGGTTGCTGTGAGCTGTGTGAGGCCACGGCACTCTACCGAGGGCCATAAAGTGAGACTCTGTCTCTACAAAAAAAAAAAAAAAAAAAGAGTCATAATCAAAACAGGGTGCGAAATGAGAAGAGATCGTACTAGAGGAAGAGACGAACAAAGATGACAAATTTTGGCAGCAGGACTACTATGGAAACTTAAATGGCTATGGAGGAATAAATGTGCATTCGGGTTTATTAGGCTATCCTGTAATTGATGGGAGCTATAAATTCATCAGTCAATGAGCTGTGGCCTGAGCTGCCATCATTATTTATGTTTATAAAAACGAAGCATCTAAATAGAAAATAATGATATTCTGTAGAGAAGTATAAGAACAGTATAAAAATATAGAGAAAAATTACTAACTTGGTCCTCACATGTTTGGGAAAGGGCAGGCCTGGAGTGGGACATGAGGAGAGAGCACAGGTATCATGGAGCACTTCTCAGAGGAGATGCGGTTAGCACCCAGTCTGATGGAGAGGCAGGGCTAGCTCATCCGCAGGGGAACTGGAAAGATGGGCAAGGAAGCTGCATGGAGACTTGCATGTAGGTGAGGTGTGACATTGCCTGTGTGGGGACGGAGGTGGAAACGAAGTTATAAGACAAAAGCTAAAGGCAGGTGAAGTCAGAATGACAGATAAGGAACCAAGCTGTGAAATGTTTAGACTAAGGAGCTTCTACTTCATGTCCTTCAGGATTAGGGACATTGGAAGGAAGTCTTCTGTGTGGCAGAGGCATGATCAGGTTGGCCCGGTAGACAGTCACTGTGGTGAGGTTGGTGGAGAATGGTGGGGGAGAGCCTGAGGACAGCAAGCTGGGTAGCAGGATGTTGAGCCGAACAGGCATAAGAGGGTAACATCCAGGACCAGGCCAGTAGTGGTGGTCTGAGAGAAGACAGTTGACATATTTAAGACATGGTAGGTACGGTCAGCTGTGGTAGATAAATGATTAAAGGTGGTAGATTAGGAAGCAAAGGAGAGCACGGTCTCCCCAGTACTCCCAGAAAATCTTTAACTGGGGCACAGCTGTGGGCTGGAGGAGGGGAGCAGCACTCTGGGACACGTGAAGTTAATTCATAGAGCTGCCGCAACGGCCCTGACTTTCCATAGTGCTCTCGTGCTCATATTAGCACTGAAAAGTCTGGATTTGAGTTAAAAGCATATCTATGGCACACCGGGAGAGATAACTGTGAGATTGACCAAGATATTCTGAGAAGAATAATGAAGGATGACTTGGTTTATCAGATACAAAAACATCCTGCAGTTCTAACGATCAAAATCGCATGGGGATCATCCAAGACAGATCATTGAAAATATATAGAAAGGAGAGAGAAAACAAAGCATTTGTGAACATTCAGAAGGCAACAAAGTTGATACGTTAGTATTGGAATAGTTCTAGTGAAATGGTATGAAAAAGAAAAAAATAGTGGAAAAATGGGTCAAAAACATGAAACGGAAAGGCATAAAAGAGTTATAAATGTACTACATATAAAATACCCATAGATCTGTCATATAGAGAGATAAAATGTTCAGTGTCACTAGGAATATTTGCAAAAATGAAAACAAATAATATTGGGAGGAATGTTAATTGATACAAGGGTTTCCAGAAAACAATTTAATACCACTTTGACCCATAATTTCATTTCTAAGTGTCTATCTGATAAAGTGCAAAAAGATGTCCTTTGCTAATTTGTCTGCAAATGCAAAATTGAAAAGAATCTAAATGTTTTCATAATTTGAATTATAATAGAATCATACATCTAAAAAAAGGAAAAGGCTCAGGCATATTCCATATATGGAAATATATTTCCATATATAGAAAAATATTTCCCTTTCCAGAACACTAATATGTCAGCTAAATAATGTAGGGTCTTTATCTACTTTGTTCACCATCCTATCTCAAGAGCCGAAGATCTATCTTCAAAGTAGACCTTCAACCAATATATGTTTAAGAAATGATTGTTAAAAGCAATGGGCAGAATTCTGAAATGGCCCAAAACTTTTGACCCCCAGTGGCATGCCCATGGTGCCAGTATATAATATTACACAGCCAAAGGAATTTTGCAGATGGTATTAACCATTTGATCTTAAGGTAGAAAAGATAATCCAGGTTTACCTAACCTAGATGCTTTTTAAAGGACCAGAACATCAGGAATTTCTCCAGAGAACAGCAGAACAAAAAGTTAGAGAGATTAGTTGCATAAGAGAGATTCTGCATAAAGGAGTCTCTCCACGGCTGAGACAGAGGGTCACTGTCAAGGACCTAAGAGCAGCCTCCAGGAGCTGAAAGTGGTCTTTGGCCAGTAACCAGAAAGAATAAAAAAGTCCTCCATCCTATGATCACAAAGAACTGAATTCTGCCAACAACCTGCATGAGCTTGGAAGCAGGTTCTTCCCAGAGCCTGCAGACAGGAGCATGGCCAGGCATATACTTGACTCTGGCCTTGTGAGAGTCTGTATGGAGAATCCAGTACAGCCTGCCTGGACTTCTGACCTTCAGAACTATGAGATGTTGTTGTTCTAAGCCACTAAATTTGTGATCCGTCAGTGTTCCGCAATAGAAATCTAATAAATTGCATAAAATAAGCAGGTTACAAAACAGTACGGACAGCATCGTTTCCTCTTTTGTTTGTAGATGCATGTATTTATGAGTTTCAGAGGAAAACAAGCTGGCGTGCGCACATAATGATGTTAATGGGGGTGCTTGGTTGGCAAATTGAATCAATCGAAAGGAATTCAACCAGTGCACCACTAGGAAGTCTGATAACTCATTATTCCCATGGGCTAATCTCATGGAAAGAACTTGGGCCTTCTATAAGGTCTTTTCAAATGCCACCTGACCATGGGGATTAATCTCTTCTCGCTGTGTTCACAGAGCAGTATAGTTCTGGCCTTGAGATCTGAAAAACTGATATTCAAAACCTCACTTCACTACTCAGGAGCTTTTAGAAACTTGAATAATTTAAATAACTTCCCATGGCTTTAGTTTCCTCAAACCTGAAGTCTGAACGAGAATACTCACTAGCTAAGGTCATTGTGAAGATTCACTGGGACACAGGCAGAGTGAATGACTTCAGTAGTGCTGAGTGTCTGGCCCACCCTCGGGGCAGATGTGCACTGAATTGTATGTGTTTATTTTGTTTTGTTTTTTAGAGACAGTCTCACTCTGTCTCCCTAGGTAGAGTGTTGTGGCATCAAAGCTCACAGTAATTTCAAACTCTTGGGCTCAAGAGATCCTCTTGCCTCAGGTTTTTCTTTTCTTTTTTTTTTTTTTTTTAGTAGACACAGGGTCTCACTTTTACTCAAGCTGGTCTTGGTCTTGAACTCCTGAGCTCAAGCAATCCATGCACTTCAGCCTCTCAGAGTTCTAGGATTATAGGCGTGAGCCACCATGCCAGGCCTGTTACAGTTTTAATCAGAGTTGAGCTGTGTTAGTAGTTCCAATCTAGTCTTTTCCAAGGTCCTTCTGTGATCATGTCTTGGCATTCTCAAGTGCCTAGCACCAACCAGGTTCTTTGTACTTCTGGTTCAATTAATGCATGAGTGATTAAACTGAACATTTGTAGAATTCAGTGTTTGGCTCCTAAGACAATGCAGACTGCAGTCACACGGAACTGCCACGAGATGTCAGTATAAATAGGAAAGCTCTGAATTTCAGGAATATTCTGGACCATCTGCCCCATCCCTCTTCTAGGGCTCCTGGGAAAACACACAACTGTAATACTGTGACGGTAGAAAGCAAAACTGTCCGGAATTTGCTCACTTCCGTTCTGCTTTCACTATGTGGTTCAATGCCTTGCAAACACAATCCTGAAGTTACAGAGGAAAACATCCCTGCTGAGCTTGCAATCCTAAAGACAGACCCAGGAGAGTTCATTTGTGGACAATTCTATAATGCATAGCCTCCGGCCTCTTTCCTATCTTTGCCTCAAATGTGCATCTCTGGGCTTGGACTGGAAAGCAGCATTGTAAAAAACACACAGAGTGAAATACTAATTCCTTCACTGAACACTGGTGCATCTGTGCAATTTACTCAACCTTTTCCAGCTTTATTTAGTCGAGAAGAAAACCAATACATGAGATTTCTGATGTGATGTCACAACTATGGAGATTTAAACAGAAGAGCTTTCTCTAAAGTGAAGACCCCAGAGTGTCCTGGATTCAAAAGGAAGGATTTTCTTTGCAATTCTCAAGAGATTTGGAAAGTGAGCCAACAACTGAAGACCGAAGCCTTCTATTTCTAACAGGCCCACAAACTCTTCAGAGAGGCTTGCTTTGCATGGTCCTCAACCGTAACTCCCCTATTTCCAAAAAGCACTGTTGAGTACAAAGATTGCTCCTCGCCAGACTCTAAAAATGGCTATGAATGTCATTGTCTCTCAGGCTTCCTGTGGTCTCCATAAAACCTCCAAGCGGAGTATTCTGGGCTCATAAAAGTGTCTGCAGCCCATTTCTCATCTGTTTTAATGACATTTCCTAATGGTTAACATTGACATTGGTGTCTTTTCTCTGGGGAAAGTGTTGTGAGACTGGCTTTCCCCTTCCCCAAAATAGATGGTACAAACAGCCTAGAAGCTGGAATGCGGAGCTACAATTTTCTCTTCCCATGAAGAGACAGATCCTCCAAGGTGTGGGAATTCTACCTCATTTCCTGCCATAAACAGGCATCCTTGCCCTAGGGAAACCGTTGATAGCCCTGTCCGGGGAGCCCCCGCGTGGTGTGTACAGTGCTGTGCTATTTGTTCCCTGAGCTTGGGAAGGGAATACAAAATGGATAATAAGGCAAATGACATTTCTTCCCATCTATTATGTGTGAAAGAAGTTTAATGAGCTACATTTTATAGACAAAGAAACCTTATTTTAGAAAGAAAGCACATGATTTTGTTTAAAATATGGACTCACTTCACTTGACCAGGCCACTTCAAGGAAGCTAAGAGGAAGGCCAGTCGTGAGCGTGCAGAGCTATGAGAGTGACCCGTCCTGCCACACGGGGCTGCAGGGAGAGTGCGGGGAGGGGAAGTTAGGAGGCCGGAGAGGAGGCATGCTGAACAGAGTGCGCTGAAAATTCACTCTCAGAGCAGTTCTCATAGGGAACTTGTGGGAAGCTGGATGGCTGCCATCCCTTTACCGTTATTTACAGAACAGTTGCTGGCGGGGGCACCTGCGGGGCACAGTGCTGCCTCCATCACTTACATTGGTGCCCATGTAAGTGGGGCCCCTGGAGACGGGTCCTGCAGTAGCCCTACGTGGGGCTAGGCCTTTCTCTGGGTTCTGGGGACATGAGAATGAGTAATGTCCAATCTCTGTCCTCCAAGGATTCACAATACAGTTGGAGTAAAAATGCATAGAGCATTGTTAAAAAAAAAATTGCAAGCCCTCCGAGGGTCGTGAAGACACGTGCTCTGCAGGCATAGCCGAGTTAAGCACCCAGTCGCTGAGTCCTTTGTCCAACTGAACTTCCTTTTCTGAGTCACAATTTGCTGAAGAACATCGTGCTGCTCCCTTTTGGTGTTACGTTTGGTTTCACATAACAGAAGCGGTTTTCTTTTTTTTCTGGAGACTTTGATTTGTGTTTGTATTTATGTGGTTGGAGAATAATTTCCAGGACACTATAAAGATCTAAATATAAATCCTATTTCCTCCCTCTTGGACCTTCAGTTTCCCAATCCCTAAAAATAGGGAACATAATATGTCTTCCTTTTTTTTTTGCTATTGTTTTGGGAAGGGGGATTAATGAAGATGATATTTGTCATTCCCATTACAGTGATTGATGTGTCTTGTTCCAGTACCTCCCCAGGCCTAGGGCTCTGTGTGGAAAGGCAGCCGGGTACATGTGCTGCTTTCTAAATAGTGCTGCTAATAATAAAACTCAACCCACCGCTCGCCCTCCTCTGGGTGATGCTTGGGTCTTTCTTCTCCCATTACAATCTTAGCTGTTGATTTTACTGCTGTCTTCCCTGCTAGGACGGATGCTGGTTTATCTTTTCTGACCTCAGTCCTCACCCATCTCCTGGGACATGACTTGCAGCAACCGTGGCAGGAGGAGGTGGACGTGAAAAAGTTTAACCTGCAGGTGGAGAGACGTGAAACTCATTGTTCTCCAGGATCTTTTTTGTATCTAGTAGTTTTTGGGTTTTTTTTTTTTTTTTCAGATTCTCTTCCTCTCCCACCCTCCCCCCAAATTATGTCGCATCTGGGTGTCTAAATCCTGCTCACAGCTGTGCCAAGGCCTTCTCCACTCGTTCCATCTGCCTGTTTGTTTTTCTTGGTTTTAGTTTGCAGTCTGCTATTTTGTATAAGCAAAATTATCCTTTCATGTCTTACCCGTTTCGGCGGTTTCTTCTGGATATTGTAAACTGCAGCATCTGTGGTGCTTTTCTCCTAATTATATTTCCAGCCTCCTAATAGGAAGGGTGAACAGGCATATGGAACAGCAATACGGAGCCTTCTGCATTGCTGACCTCCACAGAGGGCTCCTCACAGACTCTCCAGAGCTTTCTAGGACAATTTGTTGAGCTCAGCTTGCTAAAATAATGCACAAACTTCTGCTCTGTAGAGATGATTATAACACAGATTTAGACAAGGCTCTTGGGCACGTTTTTCACATAAATGAGTCATCAATCCTCTAAAAAGTATGACTCTATAAGTAGATACATATCTCCAGTCTCCTGGTTCTACTGATCTTCAAATAATTGCTTATTTTTAGACTAATTTGGACAGCTGAATGACGGTAAGAACCAAGACAACATTATTGAGAGTCCAGAGACCCAATGTGGACACCCAGCTGCTGGTTGGAGGGGAAGGTCACTCCATCTCTCTCGGTGTTAATTTTCAAATTAGAGAAATCAGGTAGCTGGACCAGAGGTGAATGAGCAAAATGAACTTAATTAGTTCATTGGTGATTGTAGTCATAACACACCAGTAGTTAGGGAAACTAAGACAAATTGAACACACTTGGTCCCTGCCCTAAGGAGCCCACAGTCTAGTAATGGGGGAAAAGAATGAACGATATAGATGATCTTAGCACAGTATGTGATAGCAAGAAAAGCATGAACAGTCCCCTTCATTGTTTATAGAATGATCTATGCCAGGGGCAAAAAATACTTTTTATAAAGGGCAAAATATGTATTTCAGGCTTTGCAACCTATGTATTCTGCCACACCTACCTGCTCAGCCAGGATGGTGTGAAAGCAGCCAGTAAACAACACATGTGGCTGTGTTCTAACAAAATTGTATTTCTAAAACAGGTGGTGAACTGGATGTGTCCTGCAGGCTGTAGTTTCCTCATTTTTCATCTATTCAGGGGCAGTCCTCACTGTGGTCAGTCACCAGGCATTTCTCCACTCACTCACAACAAAGACAAAATCCGTAACACGGCATAACATCTGACCAGACCTGTGTCTGCACCCCCACCAGTATCCCACTTAGCTTCTCTCCTCGCTGTCCACAGTCCTGGGGCATGAGGCCTCCTCCCTGCTTGGAACTGTGCTCCCCATGCCTTGCTCTTTCCTCCACACTTCCACTTCTAATTACTGTTTGTCACACTTCAGAGAGCAGCTCATGTGTCACCCCCTCAAGGAAGCTTTCCTGGATTCCCCTCCTGTGACTCTACTCTGTTTTTGCTCAGACATGTGTCTTTCATGGTTCCTTTAATAATTGTTTATTTCATTTTGTGAATAGACTTTAATTCTGTCCCTCCCTATAAAATGTCAGTTCCATGTGAAGAGTACCTATACATGAGGTCTGACAATTAAGTTGGTGAACTTGTCACTGGGAGCTCACATTGGCGGCACTGTACAGACAGCTCCGAAAGGTTTCAGGACCTTGGTGTCTCAGTGTCTCACAGCTGTGTTTGTGTCAACAGGTGTCCCTGCCTTGCTGAGTGGCATTTATTATTGTTTTTGCCATCAAGGGAATGTCAAAGCTTATATTAGAACAATGAACAAACATTAAATTTCTTGTTAAACTTGGCAAGAGTGGAAGTGAAATCAGTCATATGTTAATCCAAGTATCTGAGGATAATGCAGTGAAGAAAATGGCAATGTACAAATGAATTAAATGTTTTTCTTAAGGGAGAGAAAGTGTTACTGATGAAGAGAGGTCAGGGTAGCCAGTAACAAGCATAATTGACAAAAACATCACAAGAAGTTGTTGAATTGTGCACCAAAACTTCAGTGGACTGTTAGAACCATAGCAGACCAAGTAAACATCAATAAAGAAACAGGAAAATCTTAACTGAAAACCTTGACAGGAGAAGCAAAATGATCCCAAAATAGATCACTGATGAACAAAGGAAAAGAGTCCCAGTTTGCCAAGACCTTTTGGAGAGGCAGGATGATATTATCACTGGTGATGACACATGGCTGTACCAACACAACCACGAAACAAAGCTTCAAAGTGCACAATGGAAGTCAGACAATTCTCCACAATCACAAATGTCTGTTAGGACTAATCAGGAGTCAAAAGGGATGGCTCATTGTACATTTGTACCAACTGGACAGTTAACCAAATTTACTATTTGTACTAAAAAGCCTTTGTGAAAAAAATTAGAGAAAAATGACCTGAACTTTTCACCAACTGATGGCTCTTGCATCATGACAATGCACCAACTCACATGGCACTGTCTGTGAGAGAGTTTTAGCCAGTATACAACTGTATTTGAACACCCTCCTCACTTACCCTGATCTGGTCCCCAATGACCTTTTTCTTTACCTGAAGATGAAGGAAATATTGAAAGAAAAATACTTTGATGACATTCAGAACATCAAGAGTAATATGACGATAGCTCTGATGACCATTCCAGAAAGAATTCCAAAATTGCTTTGAAGTGTGGACTGGACACTGGTGTCAGTGCAGGGCTTCCCAAGAGGAGTACTTCAAAGGTGACCATAGTGATATTCAGTGATGAGGTGTGTAGCACTTTTTCTAAAATGAGTTTGCAAATTTAATTGTCAGATTGCATATATCTTGCTTTTTTTACAGTTCTCTATTTAGCATGGACAATAAACTCTTAAGAAGTACAGATTGGATGGATGAACAAAGATGTTTACAGAGGAGCACGCGGTTATTTGCTATTGTTTGGAGTGTAGCAGGTCTGGAAATGTTTCATAGAGCGGAGGACCATCGAAGGTGAAATTTGAAGGACAAACAGGAAGACCAAGGAGTGTGTGAAGTACCCCAACAACAAAGGTAAAGATTTTACTCATACACAGCATACACACCATACTCCCCCCAAACACACCAAATCCCAAAGTATAGATAGTATTATACTTAGTTATTATATTGATTATTTTAAAACATGAATAACATCTTTAAATATCACTTTCTTATTCTACCGGTGCTGACCTATATCTTGTCAGTTTGTCATGATTATCACTGCCTGTGAGTTCAGGATCTCAGTGTCTTTACACTTCCTTTCACTTTTCTACCCCACCGTGGGCTCCTGTTTTCACCCGCTGTACTTACCCACTGTTGATGGGGACAATTTGTGTGTGTGATCATACAAACACAACTAAGACTTATGTTCTTCATCCAAAGGTTAGTTCTACAAATTTAAATTTACATGTTTACACCACATTCATTTCTATTTAAATTTTTAAACTATATACATAGTGTTTATTACTGAGTTCAGATGTTTCCAATGCCCTTACTTATAGTATTCCCCAAAGTGAATATTCTTCCCTTTTTAGAAGAAACTGCATCTCTTTCTTTAATTTGCCTCACTAGCACGCAGCAGCATAATCCTTACCGGAACCAGGTCTTTCTTATTTATTCCCTACCTTCCCCCAAATCAAGACTCACACAGGCAGGGTTCCTGCTTGCCTTTTCGCTTCTTGTGTTTCTCTCCACTCTATCACATTATTACACGCTCATTGCCAGACAAATCTCCATCAGCTATTCTATCCATTGAGTTCACCACTTTTTCTTTCTGAAAACCTCCCTTTCTACCTCCCTTCCTGAACTGCACTTCCAATCCTTACTCCTTTTTTCCAATCTGTTTTTTGCTTTCAGACTTTCTGCTGTCTTCCCAAGACTTACCTTTCAACTCTTTTGGGTGGAGTCTGTTTCCTTTCCTACTTGTCTTTCTCAATTTACTGGAATAATTCTCAGGTAAAGCCCTAAAAAAAAGCATACGAGAGAGAAATGGTTGACAGCCCCCACATCTGGAAAGGAAAATACTTCTTATGCCTCGTAGATGATTTGGCCCATGTGTCATTTGTGAGGCCCTCCATACCCAAAATGGCCTGAACAATAAAGATTCTTAATTATCTTTAATAACAGGAAATCTGACAGGAGTTGGTACTAGGCTTGGTGCAGCAGCTAAACAATGTTATCAATGACCCAACCTCCTTAAATTATTCTTCTCACCCATCCACACCATTGTGGTTGATTATCTCCTGGTCACAGGTTGGATGACACAGATCCAAACATAATATCCTCACATAACTGAGTTTGGGGCAGGAAGAAGGGCTGTAGGAAAAGAGAGATCTTCCTTAATAGCTCTTTTTTTTTTTTAAATCAGGAACACAAAAACCTTTCCCAGAAGCTCCCACAGACATCTTCTTTAGAACTGCATTATAATCCCACACTTCACATAACCAATAACAAAGAGACGAGCTTTTATCAGGATTGATTTAGAGCAATACTGATTTATCATCTAGGACTGTGGTTGTGGGGGTAGGGGGGTGGGGCTTCCCTCCTGTGCATATTTCTGCTCAGCAAATGCCTTCACAAAACCGGAAATGTGCTTATGAATAAGCAGAGGGAAAATGGATGGTGAGTAGGAAACCAGAAGTTTCCACTAAAACAAACTATAGTGTTCCATGTAGAAAAACTTTCTTTAGCGAACTACAAAGCCTTTACACCACTGTACTCTAGCATTTTGTAATTCTAATGGGAAACCTCATGCCAGTTAATTTTCATTTCTGTAATGTTTTCAGGAAATACAAGATTTTTCTGAAAAATCTCTTATTCTTGGTTCTGGTGCTTAAAATTCCACGAAGGTTTGCTTGATTGTGACCTTCCTTCCTTCCTCCTTTCCTCCCTCCCTTCCTGCCCTCCTTCCTTCCTTCTTTCTTCTTTCTTTTCTTCCTCTTTCTTTCTTTCTCTCCTTCCTTCCTTCCTTCTTTCTTTCCTTCCTTCCTTCCTTTTTTCCTTCCTTCCCTCCCTTCTTCTTTCCTTCCTTCCTCTCTTTCTCTTTCTTTCCTGTCCTCTTTCCTTCCTTCTTTTCTTCTTCCCCTCTCTCTTTCTTCTTTTGCCCTACATCTTTGAAAAACTACTTTAACTATGTTACTTATTTATTCAAGGCCATGCATCTGGCTAGTTGCTGAGCCAAAACTCAGCCGTTTCTAACTAACAATGGATGTGGCCATTCTTACTTCTGTTTCTGCTCTCCACAATCCACTGTCAGTGCCCTTGCAATCTGTATGTTGCCACTCTCCTCAAAAATTCCCTCCAAAATTTTGAATTCATCATATGTTAAGGTTCCAAATCACTTACGCAGTAGGCCTAGACAAATATTTTGCTTTCCACCTTAAGCATTTCTCCATTTTTTATTAGAGTCTACCCTTTCTTCACCTGACATCTATGTGCCAGGTGGGACCACTGTTCAGCAGAGAACCAGGAAGGGGGATCATGAACAAGCACATCCTCTTTAAGCCCAAGAGCATTTCATTGACAGCCATTAGTTATGCCTCAGTTCATAAAGTAAGTTGTGTTTAAACTAATTTTTTTAATATAATAATCTAGATATACAATACTTTTTTAAAAATTAGTAAAAGTTATCAGTAGAAAGCATTGATATTAACTGCTCTGAACTCAAATTTACGATTTATTGGTCTTTGCTTCTGACAATATTAAGATACAGAAGAGTGGAGGGAAACAACCAAATGGAAAAACAGGTGTAGGTAAAGAACTTGAACTGAAGAATTTTCCTTTAAGATGGTACACTTAAACTGAGATTGTGCCAAAAGTCACAGACAGAGTCAAATACCACTATGTCCTCACTAAAGGCAATTGGGGAAGATGGGTAGCAGCTAAGTGTAGGCTGTTTACCTAGGAGGATATTGACAAGATGGCTACCACCTGCACAGCTGAGCAATGCAACAGGATGGGTTTGAGGCCTGCCAAGTGCTACTTCCCATCCTAGGGCTGACGTGCAGACCATAGCTGCAGACCTGCAGACCATAGCTTATTGAATATCAATGCTTCCTCTGGTTGTGAAGTTTGGATTGTTACTTAAAACTGTGAGAGTTAATTATATGCAGTTTTGTTTTTCAGTAGAGCAGCCTAAAATTAACATGATCTTCCTGAGCACCCACCCCACTGCCTTGTGAAAATTACTTTGTAGAAACAATGACCATATCTAAATCATGTCAGTTCATGTCACTATTTTGTCCAGAAGGGGCTTAATGCTTGTGTTGAATTATGTTATTTTAAAATTGTTCTCAGCCTGGGATTGGTATACCTAATTACTTTTCAATACATTTGTTAAACCATCAGGAAAAAAAAAGTTATCAGTAGAAAGCAAGCTTGCCTCTGTAATCTACTATTGCTGATATTTTAAGACACCAACTTTTGGGGTCCTTTGTTAGACAGCAACAGAAACTAAGGATCAATTAAAGGCTGAATAAAATATGTCAAAAAGACAAACATGAAGGTGCTAAAAATGTATCGACATTTTAAGAAAGGACTTATTAAAATTATGATATTCAGTATATGCTGATAACAAAATGTGAATACAGGTCACAAGCATCTCTTGTAATGGTAGAAGTCAAATGTAACTTGAGTATTATAAATTTTATACAGCTTTTTCCTTCCTTAAAATGTGGATACCTTTTTTGGCAGCTCTGTAGAATATTTGGAAGAATATATAGGATATTTGGAAAGAAAATATATATACTTATATGCATGTGTGCATGTGTGCGTACACAGGGTATCCATAAAGTTTGTGTGCAATTTAAAATTGCACACGAAATTTATCACCACCCTGTTTACACAAACATATCTAAAAATATTAAATGATATTGTAAGAGGCCTAAACAAAATTGATGAGAAAAGTAAACTGACCATTTTGCTGGCACACCTGCTAATTTCTTACGAACAGAGCTTGAACCAGGAAGAAACTCCGTACGAACCCAAGACTGCAAAACAACAATGTCCTCAGGAAATGGATAAAATTAAAAAAAAAGCAACTCTAAGAACATTAAACTGGATCAGCTTGGACTCCAGGTTGAAGCAGGGTAAAATCTCTTCCTACAATTCATAACAACATATTTCCCTTGCTTGTGTGGCCCACAGAAACCTAGTCATGAGCTAGTTCAACACGGTCCTCCATAGGTAGTGCCCTTGAGTAAAGCCAATTCTTCTGATGAAACAAAACTCATATACAGCCTCAAATAATTCACGAGATAATGCCCAAATGTCCTGGAGGCCTTGCCTCCTTCACCTCTGCTGCATTTAATTCCTATTGACCTAAAGTTCCTTTTGTAAATATGTCTTTGGTGTTAATTCAACTTTCATTTCCAAGTTTTTCTTGGACTTTCTAGTATACCATGGCATTACTCAGATTATCAGTGACAAAAATGTTTCCATTTAATATTAGATGTTACTAAGTTGAATTCTAGTTCTATGATAAAGCTTAACATGGTTTTTCCCCTTGATTTGAGGCCTGTTATATTCCTGCTTAGAAAGCTATTTCTCATCCTTCTATTTTCAGGGATTCTTTCATTTTTTAAGGTTTCCTTGACATACCATCCTCTTCATGTTTTTTGTGACATGAGCAATAGAGTTCATTGCCTTATCCTTTGTGTTCTAAGGGCACCTTATTCTTCAGCATGACACTTAGCCATGAATTATTCCCCATCCACAGCTGAGAACTCCGGCAGGCAAAACCCATGACTCATTAAAGTCACACTCCCTGACATTTCACAGAGTGAGACCAAGGACACCTATACATATTCACTGAATTCAATACATGTATATAATTAGAATCCAAAAGTAAATTGAAAGCGAATACAAACTTAACGCTTCTTGCCCTGCCACTGGAAACTTCCAGTATGGGCAAACAGCCCGCCCACATTTCCCACATCCTTCAAGTCACACTACACTGAGTAAAGGTCTCACGATGCTTTGGCAATATCCATGTGTCTGTCTTTAACAACCAGAAATTATGAGACCTGGACAGGTTGCAAATTGTTCTCAGTCAGCCTGGGAAATAGCTAAGAGAACTTCAGGCAAATGAAAATGATCTGTTTTGTCTTCCCTCCCTTGGCCTTTGGGAACCAATGTCAGCTTTGATAAATGTCAAAAATAGAAGGAGCACAGAAATCGAGTGAGGGGATGCCCTCCCCTTCTGTCCGTGACCATTACCAGAGATGGTACACCAAACTGCTTTCTTATGGAGGTCATGAGTTTGGAGAGCTCTGATGCCCAGATGTGTCCTTAAGACATCAGAATAGAGATTCCTGCCACCTTGAGTTGCCACAGCCACATGGGTCTGTTACTCGGCCTCACAGAAGAAAGAACAGACCTAATGAATCAGAAGCTGCATTTTTACATGGTCCCAAGCCACTCATACTACATTAAAGTTTGGGAATCTCTGATCTGGAGCAGTCGGTTAAGCCCCCCACCTTCACTTTGGAATCACGTAGATCACAAGCAACTATTTGAAAATTCACAGCTGGGTTACACCCATTGGTTATAGATAGTCTGAATTAATTAGTCCAGGATGGCACCTGGACACCCGTGTTTTAAAAATCCCTAGTGGTGTCTCTAATGCACAGCCACATTTAAGAACCATGGGTTTCAGTAAAAAAAGGAGAACACACAGGGGGAAAGGCCTGATCAATGCACACAGCACTGGAGCTAGAATCGAGGTTTGGAGAAAGCACACGGGGGGAAATGCCTGATCAATGCACACAGCACCAGGGCTGGAACTGAGGTTTGGAGAAAGCACACGGGGGGAAAGGCCTGATCAATGCACACAGCACCGGAGCTAGAATCGAGGTTTGGAGAAAGCACACGGGGGGAAAGGCCTGATCAATGCACACAGCTCCAGGGCTGGAACTGAGGTTTGTGCATGGGCTGCTTATGAGCATCCTTTTAAAATTCCACTGTGTCCTCCTGTGTCTGAAGTTTGTCCCCAAACATCTGATGGGACTCCAGAAACCCAAATTGTCTTTCTTCTTTGGTAGCTAACTGGGATTCACTTTTCTATTGGTTCAAACCAACACAAATTAGTCAAACTTGCAGTAAAAAGTAAGGATCACTCCTTTTACAGGTAGTATATTTAAGGATTCATCAAGTAAAACTGACTTCTTGCCATGTGGGTGGTGCTGTGTTAGTGCTGGGACCACAGAGACAGGGTCCACAGAGAGTCTCCAATCACTTTGTCATTTAGCGAGCCAGCTTCCTGCATGCAAAGCACATTCCAAAGAAGTGTGGTTCACATATGAACCAGGGGTGTTCAGACAAGGAGGTGAAACAATCCATTGTCCAATTTCCCTGGGAGACATCAACCACATGCACTTCACTCACTAAATGGCCTTTACCTCCTCCTCCAACCTTTGAAAACTTAAAAAGTATTATTGTAGTCTTAGAAAAAGGAGACACATTTATTTTTAAACCTGACAGCTTAAAAAAAGTATTTTTAAGCTTTCACAAATTGTTAGGAGAAAATCTTTTTTATTAATATTTTTCAAATAAATATCCAAGAAAACTTACAGGATTTATGAAGACTGTGTTTTATGATTTCTGTTATTAATAAGTAGCTAATGCTGTAATTGTTTCTTTGCGTAACAGAACTATTATATAAAATGAATATATTTAAGATAACCACATACTCCTTTCTTTCCTTTCTTCATATGAAGTGCATTTTCTTTAGAAGCCAAATTTGTGCTTTGGAAAAGGCAGCCGAATAGCCAAAGTTGTAATTTTATGAAACCACAAAAGGCTCTCTCCTAAAGGGATCTGACTTGAATACACACTACGAGGAAATTAATAGTCTCAATTCAAACATCCTCTTTAATCCATCTCATGTTGCCTCTTATAGGGAAGAGAAGAATGCAGTTGTCAAGCTGACTTAGAGAGACACGTGTTGAGTGACGCGCGGTTGGCATGAGGCCATGGAAGTTCTTTCTGGGGTATCTCAGCAGCCTTCAGGGAGCCGCCAGGGCAAGGATGTGTTGTGTGTCATTATCAATTTGCACTCGGATTTCCTAACAATTCAAGAGCCTTTTGACAAAAGCCTCCATTTATATCTAATAATAACTCTGGATTTTTGCTAAACGTCTCACAACCTGGGAACAGACCCAATTGCTAAACATTCTTACACTGCATGAGTTTCTTTTACTGAGCCTGGAGGGGACAGCCAAGCAGGCTAGAAAATGCGTCCTGGGAAAATGTTCTCCTTTTTAAAAGTTCTTTTCAACAGAATCTCTTCAGTTCATGTACGAAGTACACCTGAATGATTATTATAGGCAGGAGTCCCATCGCTGTTGTCCACTCCTAACCTGGGGTTACAGCAGCTAAAATTCTCCTCCCCAGTTCCTCCTGCATTATATCTAATGGCTTGAACCAACCCACTTCCCCCAACTTTGTCAGAACAGAACAGAACATTCACTCCATTCCTAATAAGTTAAAATACCCACTTAAACCTTCCTGCCTCCTGATGGACACCTTCCTTATCTGGCATAAGTTTTCCTTTGGAATGCCTACCGTAATTTCTATTAATTTTTCTCCATGGGAATACACAGAAATGCCTCAGCCTCTCTTGTTTTCAAAAAATTCTTCAATTTGTTCAAAAAGAATATATTTCCTAACCACCTCTTTCTTCCCACAAGACTTTCTATCTTCAAAGCAAATATTCCACATTCCCTGGAGAATTTCCCCCACTGCCATGTGGCAGTCACACTTCTCATGCTGTTAAGTCAGAGTCCAGCATGTGCCTGGGTAAGTCGTGAGGGAGAAGAATAGAAAGGAGGGTTAACAGGCATGAGGACGGTGTGCTTGTGTGCGAACTTCAAGTGCGGACTACGGGATCAATTCCAAGATCAGTAGGCATGCCATGGCTGTGGTAGACCCATCTTAGAGACCCAGCCCTGTCTCTGCAATCTTCCTTCAGCTCCCACATCATTTTGCCTTGGCAGCACCATCCCCGGTCAGACACATAATTTGTGTGTACTTCTTTATCTGTTCCTTCTGTCCCCTTCAGTTTCACACATGGGCATGTCCAGTGCAAGACAATGAAGGGGTTGCAAAGAAGGTTGCAAATAAACTGAAGTTATCAAATAATAATAATAATAATCCCAACTACTGTTCTCTTACTTAGTAGTTCTTACTTACTTAGTTGTAGTTCTTTAAATGGATGTTAATGGAAAAGAAAGTTGAAATAATTGATTAAAATTTAGTTTACAATCTTTTTAGAAAGATTGTGCTGGAAGCAAAGTTGACAGCCAGGCCCCAGGGAGAAGTGGTTTTACATTACAAGTAGTTGGACTAGTGAATGGGAACTAGAAAACCTTTACAAATCTTCCCAAGAATTGGTCATCTAACCTTTCTTTGGACATGTCCACAGAGGTAACACTCTCAATCCAAGTCTACTAATCAGCTAATGGTACCTGTGGTGAGTTCAGAAACGTTACAGTTCTCGTCCCTATACTGAGTTGACCTAGCGTGCCAGGAAGGTTTTCACTTTGGGATGAATTCTGCCTTCTCGGGGTAAGAAAAGAAAAATTAAAAATTAATCATTTGGAGGAGGTGGTTCCAAAATTATCATGTCAATATTTGTTTAGACTAGAAATGCCATATAAACTGCTATGAATACAGTAGCATCATGAGGAAAAAGCCATTCGCGATTTATCACATTTGTTTTCGTATTAAACATAAAGAGACAGGTACTTCTTGAGGAGGAAAAGATGTTTTAGTATTTAGAATATATACAGGTTCTTTCTACACAGAGTTTGGAAATAGATAAAAGGTGCTTTGGCCGTGTGCAATGGCTCACACCTGAAATCCTAACACACTGGAGGCTGAGGCAGGTGGATTTCTTGAGCTCAGGAGTTCAAGACCAGCCTGAGCAAGAAAAAGGCCCCCTCTATAAAACTAACCAGGCATATGGTGGCTGCCTATAGTCTCAGCTACTTGGGAGGCTGAGGCAAAAGGATCACTTGAGCCCAAGAGTTTGAGGTTGTTGTGAGCTATGACCCCATGACACTCTACTCAGGGCAACAAAGTGAGACTCTTTCAAGAAAGAAAGAAAGAGAGAGAGAGAGAGAGAGAGAGAAAGGAAGGAAGAAAAAGAGAGAGAAAGGAGCTTTAAAGTGCTCATAATTTAATTGCAAATGACCAAATTTGGGGCTATAAATAGCTCGTGGTTTGTTATATATTGAAGACTATGAAGCTGTTTAAAATACTTGATTAAGCTAAGTATATTGGCATATTAAATTATATAGAAAGAAAGAAAATGTATTTACAGTAAAGTCAGTGCATTGGAAAAGAGAAATGCCAGCATCCAAAATTTGAGTGCTGAGGCATTGGATAATTGATCTCTCTTTTCCCAACTATTGTAAAGTATGCGCTTTATATGGCTAAAATACACATATTCTTTTGAAAATGTCTGGAAGTGCTGAATCTTAAAGAAGGAAACTAAAAGGACAGAAAATGCTTTATCTCTTTCTATGTTAAAGCATTTTTTTGTTTTCTGTTTTGGGGGGGGTTTGTTATTTTTTCCTTAAAGCATTTTATGAAGGTTTTATTTTATTTTTTCATCTTCTTGAATGTCTGAAATAGATTTGGCAAATGATACATTCTCGTTAACTTCACATTACTACTTGGTAGCATGAAAAATGAGATAGTGATACAATCTTACAAATTTAGTATTTTTTTTAACCATTGCAAAGTGCATGGGTCCCGTTCCATCAAGCAGTATTCATTTAGTAGAGTAAGCCTATGTCGACAGTCTTAATCTTAGCCTAATGATCTGTTTATTTAACAATTCTCATTAAAGGTCCTAGCTGCACAGGAAGGGGTGTTCAAAATGCTAAACAATTATACCCGGGTGCAATTTTCACAAACAAGATTATACGCAGTTTAGTACTGTAAAGACAAGACACTATGTCTCCTTGTGGCCATTACATAAATGCCATGCTGTTTCTTAAGCTAACACGTTCATAGTTTTGCTAATGTAAGTGAAATACTACAGACCTGTTTTTATTTTGATAAATTTTATCAACTTAATGAAAATATTTTTCTTCTAAGGCGGTGTTGTCTTTTGTAAATTAAAGTCAGCTAAAGCCTACTTATTTTGAGAGAATTTAATTTGCTAGCCAGGATATGGTATATAAGTCATTTCTGTGACCAGTACTTGGAAGCAGAATTTAAAAACACAATAACAACAAAAATTTTACAGGCAGCTGTGTTTATATGTCAAATTACATCATAAAATGAAGTCTCTGAAATGTCAAAATTGTAGCTTTGTTTCAGATTGTGGTTGAAAACTGTCTTGAATAGTTAAAAGGTGAATTATTTTTAATCCTTTAGGCAAAATCCTACTTGTAGTATAATAATGGGAGATAATAGCTATTGGAAGAGAGAAGCTTATGTTCAGTAAAATCTTGGACAGATGAAAGAACAGAGTGGGTTGTTTCTCCTTTGATCTGGAAAGAAACTTCAGGGAACTCCTTAAGTAAATCATCCATTTATATATTCACTCACTACATAATAAAATTATTCATTAATTCAATAACTATATAAAAATTTACCACTCAATCATTTTCTCATTTCGTCAGTCACTATTCAGTAATTTGCTGGCTCATTAATTTGGTCATTCAATCTCTGACTCGCGCTTTGTGTTAACTAACGTGTCCTCTCTATATGCCCCCATTTCTCTAACCAACATTCACCACCACACATGGATGGACAGCTACTAGCAGTAAGACACAGAGATAGCCAGTCTCTACCCTCAGCAAGTTCATAGTGAAGGGGACAGACAGGTAAAAAAAAAAAAAAGAATTACAACTTATGTTGTTCAAGTTCAGCATAAAATTCAGCTTTTGGTTCAACTCAGACCTAGTATGGAGTTGTGGGCATGTGTACCTGAAATGATATATAAGGCTTGTAGAACAAATATGATTAATGTCCAAATCCAATCTGGCTGGCAAACCTTGGCATGGTGCATACTGACATGAAAAATGCAGGAAAAGGCAAGAAAATCAACCTTCAGCAATTAGATCTTTCAAATAATCCTCTAAATTACCTAATTCTGTAACTTAACAATATAAGACAAAATTAATAAAATTTATGGAGTGGAAAAAAAAAAAAAAGAATTTTTATTGCAGATGGAAATAAACCACAAGAGATGCAGAGAGAGAGAAGTAATCCCCCGCATTAGGAGGCTGGGAAGATTTTGCAGTGTTATGTAGGCTGCATCTGCAACATGAGTCCTAGATCATCAGAAAGAGCAGGGACTGGAGCCAGGAGGGTTCATGCCAGAAACAGAAGGAGGGGCTTTCCAGGCAGTGGAAGCAACTTGCATCAGGCAGAGAGGTATAATGTTTAGAGTCCAGTGAATGGTTTAGTTTCTGGAGAAATGTGGGTAAAGATTGAAAAGACCCTGACGGGTGGGGGGTGGGGTGCGAGGAAAAAAAAATAAAAAATAAATAAAAATAAAGATTGAAAAGACCCTAGATAGGACAAACAGGCTAGCGTCTGGTTGTGAATGGCATCTCAAGCTGCTATTGAGATTATAAAGTTGGGAATTGTGTTTGCACAGGAACAGTAGGTATGTATCTATTGTGCTCAATTTTCTTTTTTTTATTATTATTAAATCGTAGCTGTGTACATTAATGCAATCATGGGGCACCATACACTGGTTTCATAGACCGTTTGACACATTTTCATCACACTGGTTAACATAGCCTTCCTGGCATTTTCTTAGTTATTGTGTTAAGACATTTACACTCTACTAAGTTTCACATATACCCTGTAAGATGCCCCACAGGTGTAATCCCACCAAGCACCCTCCCTCCGCCCACCTCTCCCCTCCCTCCCCTCCCTTATCCCCCTTCCCCCTATTCTTAGGTTATAGCTGGGTTATAGCTTTCATGTGAAAACAACTCGGCCTAGGTATCACCATTTTAAGGACTCTGGCGCCTACTTAGGTATTTCTGTCTTTACATCAAAGTTGTCAGATGCTATGATGAAGGTTTGCCTTTTCTCTTAATAGAAGAGGAGGGAGTGGAACACAGGAAGCCTAACTCATTTCTGCACACTCCCGCCTGGCATCCTGCGTCACACCTGACAGACACACTCCATAATATTTGAACAAAGGAAGAGTGGTGATTGAATAAAGGAGAGAATTAATGGATAAAGGAATGAAGGTGTGTGGTAAAAGACTAGTAAGTAACAAGGTAATGATAAGAGCCAAGTTCCCCTTCCAGAGCCCTGTCCTGAATCCCACAGCCCACATCCTTGGGTTGTATTACAAAGCACGCTAATATGAACTGTGTCATACCATTTTTTACTATGAATCTTTTCAACAGAAGAAAATTATTCATCTCATTAATATCAATTTAAATATGCAAATATATAATAACATAGATTCAAATTTTCTTACAGTAAATACTATGGCTTTCTTCTTCTTCTGTTATTATCTAACAAATTGGCATGACCAAATAGTTCTGTTATCATCTGATACTTAGAAAATCCTGATTCATTAGTGCTGGTCAAATGAATGAATCCAGCACTTCTTTAGTGAAAGGGTGTGATAATTAAGAAAGAGATAGGGGCGGTGCCTGTGGCTCAAAGGAGTAGGGCGCTGGCCCCATATGCTGGAGGTGGCAGGCTCAAACACAGCCCCGGCCAGAAACTGGAAAAAAAAAAAAAAAAAAGAAATAAAGAAATAGGATTCTGCTGTACAAAAAGAAATATGTGTGTGTGTGTGTGTGTAATTTATGAAAATGAGTACACATGAGATTAATACCCTTTCAAATCGCAAGAGTTCAGATGCCCTCTCTGCCTGTCTTTTGTCAGGATTTTAACAATTCATGGATATATAGAAATCTCTTGAAATGTAGCCATTCAATGGCACAGTTAAATTTGTACTCTAATTGTATTTTTATCTTAGCATTTTCATAGAAAAAACATCATAAAGGCTATTAAAGAAAACTATTAGCTGAATTAATCTCAAAACTCTTGCTATGACCTATTTTCCTGTTCCCCAGTGCCTGCCACTTCCTCATTTGGCTTCTTTGTAATCATACTGGAGACAACCACCATCTTATGCATTCACGTCAATACTGCCATGTTGGTTAAACAATTTTCATGACCGTGTCTAGTCATGTTATCACTTAGAAAATGGAGAATCATTTGTCACTCCTTCTCTAACTATTGGGTATTTATTTTTTTTTTTTTTTGCCATTTGGTAAGTATTCTGGATAAGGAAACATAAAAATAAGGAACAATTTTTCCAGGAGGGTTGAGTAAAATAAACAGAACTCAAACCAAGGTCTTCAAATACTAAGTGTGGTATTTTTTCCCCTTCTCATTGCAAGAAATTATCTGTCTACTATTACTATTTTTTGAAATTTTCTTACATGAAATTTTATATCTAAGCATAGTAAATAAAGGTTAGTGCACGTTTTTATTGTCTATGAGGCTCCTGTGTGCTCTTGCTTTCCAACGTGGTTGAACAAATTTATAATGCCCCAAGCAATGTATGTGTTAAGTTTTGCTACAATTTCCCCAGCATTCTTTGGCTTTATTATTGTTAGCTTAGGTGAATAATATTTCCTTGATGTTGCTTTTACTTGCACTGTGATTACCAAGGAGTGCAAGTAAAATTACATTACATTAATGGTGGCCTGAAATTCTAGATTTTCACTAAATCAGAATGACAGTTTCCCTACTTAGCCTATTCCGTGAGAGCTGTACTTCTTGCAAAAATATGTCCAAGATCATGAGCCTGAGAAATTTTCGTTATTTTATTTTATGCGTACTCCCCCCAAAATCTCAAAATAAACATACTTCTTATTTTTCTACAGTAAAGTCCATTTTTTCCTCCATGTTGTTGCTATTTCTAACTGAACTTGGTTAACAATATCCTGATACTTTTAGTTCTATAATATGCACAGTAAGATGATCCAGTCTGGCCTAATAAGCTTTCACAAAGAATATTCTATGGAAGTATTTTTGGAAGATGTAAATACTTGACATGTGCTAAAAATTGTTCCATAATTTGGAAAGTGATGGGTTAAGCAAAATGAAATGACTTTTTCAATGTGTATGTTCTCATTTTATGCCCTTTGGTAAGTATTCTGGCTAAACAAACATGAAGATTAGGAACAATTTTTCCAAGAGGGTTATATAAAAAAGAGAAGGATGTAAGAGATATAAGAGAAGGATATAGTTTCTGAAACTCTACGAGAGAATCATAGAAAGCAGTGGTCACCCATTCATGAAAGTGAAGTCTTAATTTATTAACATTCTGAACCTAGGTTGAGTTCTTTGAGGGTTCTCCATACTTCCTTCCAAAGGGGTTGTATTAGTTTGCAGTCCCACTAGCAGTGTACAAGTGTTCCCTTCTCTCTTCAACCACACCAGTATCTGCAGCTTTGAGTCTTTGTGGTGTGGGCCATTCTCCCATTTGATCTTGCAATCCCTTTACTGGGCATCTACCCAGTAAAACATCATTTTATCATAAGGACATTTGCACTAGACTGTTTATTGCAGCTCAATTTATAATTGCAAAATTGTGGAAAACAACCAAAATGCCCACCAACCCAGAAATGGATTAGCCATCTGTGGTATATGTATACCATGGAATACTATACAGCCACTAAAAAGGATGGTGACTTTATATGCTTTGTATTGATTTGGATGGAGTTGAAATACATTCTTCTTAGTAAAGCATCACAAGAATGGAGATGCAAGAATCCAATGTACTCAATTCTGACATGAGTAAAATTAATGCTAGTACAAAGTGGGGAGAGGGGGATTGGGGGAGGGGAGAGAGAAAAGGAGGAAGGGGGATGTGGGGCCACAGTGTGTTACATACCTCTTGGAGGTGGGATGCTATTTATAGAGGGACTTCATCCAGCAAATGCAAGCAGCGTAACCTTGGTCATGGTACCCGCAATGATTCCCCAACAATTAAAAAAAACTTCTGAATGCAGAGTAACTGATCAAAGGAGAATCCATTGACTCCCCTTGTTGTTGGGTGTCAACCCATCAACTCTCCTTGTCATTGGCTTACAGTGTCAATCCATCGACTCTCCTTGTTGTTGGTTTACAGTATCAATCCACTGATTCTCCTTGTTGTTGGTTTACATTGTCAATCCATCAACTCCCCTTGTCATTGGTTTACACTGTGTCAATCCATCAACTCCCCTTGTCGTTGGTTTACAGTGTCAATCCATCGATTCTCCTTGTTGTTGGTTTACAGTATCAATCCACTGATTCTCCTTGTTGTTGGTTTACATTGTCAATCCATCAACTCCCCTTGTCATTGGTTTACACTGTGTCAATCCATCTACTCCCCTTGTCGTTGGTTTACAGTGTCAATCCATCGACTCTCCTTGTCATTGGTTTACAGTATCAATCCATCGATTCTCCTTGTTGTTGGTTTACAGTGTCAATCAATCAACTCTCCTTGTTCTTGGCTACATTGTCAATCCATTGACTCTCCTTGTCATTGGTTTACAGTATCAATCCATTGATTCTCCTTGTCGTTGGTTTATAGTGTTAATCCATCAACTCCCCTTGTTGTTGGTTTACAGTGTCATCTTGACACTGATCTGGATTAAACTTTTTAAGAATAACCAGGGGATTATTTTTTCTCATTTGCAATTTTGTAAAGTGCACAAAAGTCTTTGTTAAGAACAGAGTCTACATTCTGTAGAGAAATGAGAGTGGGGAAGAGATCAGATATTCACATCAAACCAACCCCAGTAAAACCGCACAGGGTCCTGGTGAGACTCACTAATCAATGTGGCTTAGACAGGTACCTTTCCTTGGCCTGGATGCACAGCCTTCCTTAATGGGCCACCGTACTGACAGAGTATACCCAGGAGAAGTAAAGTCTGGAGAAACAAAGGGTTTCTCTCAGAAACAATGGGACACACCTGCAAAGTCCCCTCCATTATAACCCAGCTCTTAAGAATTTGTAAAAATTAGCTTCCTGGGTCCTTGAAACTAAAGCTTGCTGCTTGCTTCCACTTCTATAAACCCTGCACATGATTTGACACCTCCAATGAGGGTATGATAATTCCTTTGTCTGTCTACTTGTGAGTCCAGTAAAAGGACAGGGACAAAGCTGCTCAGGGAGCTCAGCTGATTTGGATTCTCATCTGGTCAGCTCCACCAGCTGCAATAAAACCCCTTCCTGTTCTATCACTGGTGTTTGGGTGACCCTTTCTCTCTTCTTTCTCTCTGCCAGGCCTAGATTCCTGCAACGTACAAATATCCTGAGCTCTTCATGAGCATTCTGCTTTGCACTTCACTTCCTTTTTACTCATCTCAAATATTCTTTGTTTATAATTCTGCTCAAGATAAAATTTTATCAAATACTTTATTTTTATGGAGATTGTCCTTATTCAAATGGATCCTGAGAAATGGTGGCTGCTGCTTTATTTATAAACATGCAAGGTGGCAATGGGAGCCCACAACTTTGTCACTCACATGAGGGTCACCTGTACAAATTCTCTTTGACATCTGCATCTGTTTTCTAACTGCACTTTCCCAGCAGCATGCTGAGGAAGTACACAAAGCATTTAAACCTGTTAGGAACTCCAGTTTAATAACATAGCAGATGAAGGTGATGCAAAACAATAAAAAGCAAAGAATAAAAAGAAGAGGACGAAGAGTACAAGGAAGAAGAAGAAGAATTATCACCTTCTCCACTAAAAACTTAAGAAGCCTGGATAAAATCTATCCTTGAATTAATAAGGATTGAAAACCAAAGCTAGAAGCATGTGAACACGAGCTGCAGCTGATCTGGAGTAGCTTTACTAAACCCATAAACACAAGGTCTTGGATGTTAGCACCCATGGGAGGCCTGGGGATAAGAGCATGGGCCCCAATAAACCAAGAGTTAACAAACCAGACCGCTGTGGGCGCCCTGAAATATCACATCATCAGGGAAAGTGAAACAGAAAATAAATCTCCCTTCTGCCTAAAAACTATTAAGAAAGCTGATCTGTCTTTCCTGGCACCTCACATGAGTTTGGACTCCAAATTTATACCACCCGAGTCACAAGGCACAAATAAATAAAAAAAACTTTAGAGGTCCTTCAGTAACACAAGGTACATAGGATTTCCCCCAGAGCTCACAGGAGTGGAGAGGCAAAGCTTTCTAATTGAAGATCACAGTTGAAATTTACAAAGTGTATAAAGAAAAAACCCATCCTGAACACAATGAAGCAGGTATAAAGGTGAGAATGTTAACATGTAAGGGCATCGTCAATACAAGAGACTGAAAGACAATGATTAAAGACATAACTAGGACATGCGCACATTAAGGAAAAAGAAACATATGAAAGCAGAAAAAGGGGAGATTGGAGAGGGAAAATAATGAAACTACTGGAAATAAATATATGGTCCTTGAAATTAAAAACGCCTCAGACAAATGAAAAACAGATCAGGCACAGAACGCAGAATCAGCATCATGAGAAATCCATTTGATGGTCATTCTCTTCTTTATCCTGGAAGCAATAAAGACATGATCATATAGCGAGGTCAATAAGGGAGGAGAGAATGGAGAAGGTCCAAAACACACCCCATAGACAAGACAATAGAAAGAATGGTGGTGAGGCAATATTTAAACAGATCATGGCTGAAGATTTTTCAGAGGTAATGAAATGTCACGGAATCTTGATAAAAGTAGTATTCAGAAAGAAATGGACACACACACACATATACACACCTATACACACTTAGGATAACACCCAAAGACAGGATTAAATGGAGTAAAATGTACAAAGGGCTCAGTACTATACTCAACACATAGTAAGAAATACATAATAATGAACTATTACTTTTCTTAATTTCTTTATATTAATAAAATGTCATAACAAATGAAAAAACAGAGACTACAGCATGGTAGAAATATGTACTTTGAGATTATCTCAAAGTGTGAATTTTAAACAAAGAGACCACTAGCATTTTATGGGAATAACACACAAGAAATATTAGGATGGTGGTGACCCAGGGAGGGGAAGAGGTTAGGAACAGGGTGCTGGTTGAGCTTGGCCTGTAGTTCTTAGGTTTGGGCACTAAAAGCAAGTTTTGCAACCAGCACGACAATGTGCTGCCTTTGCTGAGTGTCAGCGGTGTGATCTGCACCCCGGTGGCTGCTGCAGAGCTCCTTACCCGTGCCCAGCCCAGGCTCAGCTCACGGAGCCCCGCACCCTGCTGGCTTTCTACCTGAAAGACAGTAGGCTTTTGCTACTTTGTACAAAGGTGTGAGCACGTGATGGCCTAAGCATAAATGGGTGCCTATGCTGTGATTTTTCTGTACTTTTCTGTGTTTGAAATATTTCATCACTTTAAATAGGAACCATCACTTCCTGTCTGGAGTTTAAGTAAATGGAATCCCTGTTGCTCCAAATTGTGGCAATTCCTATGTAACTGTATTGCCTTACCCAGCTGCCCACTTTTCTATTTTTTATCTTCGTGCAATAGGACACAGGCTACTCTAGGTCTCCAGCTTCTCAGCTGAGGAATGAGAAAGGATTTGAAGGTGGTCACTTCCAAAATTAGTATCAGAAAACACTTTGCAACCCCCCCCCCCCCAAAAAAGATCACAATTTCCAACAGTCTCAAGCAAGCATTGGGAAGGATGAAAAACCACCTTTTCTGTCCTGCTTTTAGTATATTGATGAGGCTCACATCACTATAGCTTGATTTGGTTGTTAAGGAGAAATTTAAATACAATAAAATATTAATGCAAAAGAATACCAAGAAGGTAATTCATCTAGTTAGTGGGGGTATAGCTTTTATGGTTCTCTCTTTTACTGGGTTAATTTTCAAAAACCACAAAAGACCAAAAAGTCCATCACCAGGTGTGTGATAGTCTTTAAAAAGAAAAGAAGCCTTTATTTTTTAAAATTTGAGTAATAATAATTCAATTTTGTTGCAGACCCTTCTATTAATTGTGAAAACTCAAATACTTGGTTGCTATCGAATAGTATAAAACACTGCAATAACTGTCTGCAGAGAAATAGCATTGCTTGATGAGGACAGATTGATAAGTAGATAAACAGACAGTTATGAAATTTGATTTACCCCTCTTTTCTCTTTCCAAAAGCAGAGGTGGATTTTGTGAATTATACACCTAACAAAGAGACTTTATCTAGAATATATAAAATGTATATCAACCCCCCAAAAGTAAAAAATGAAATCCAATTGGAAAATGAGCAAAATACATGAACATTTACTAAAAGGGACATAGAGATGCCTTTTTATCTCACGTAAAAAGATGCTCACATCACTAGCCATCATACAAATGTAAATTAAAAACATGAGATATGACCACATACCATTAAAACAGCTAAAATACCAAATGCTGGTGAGGATACAGAGAAATCGGATCCCTTTCTGGTGGGAATATAAAATGGTATATACTCTGGAAAGAAGTTTGGCAGTTCCTCAAAAAACTAAATATAAACTTGGAACACAACCCAGAAATCACACTTGTGAGTACTGATCCCACAAAAGAGAAAATTGTGTCCACGTAAAAAGTAAAAATTATATAGGTGACTTCTCCGATGGTAATACAGCTACAATAGAAGATAAACTTGTTGGGATGGGAGGGAAGCCTTACCGCCTAGAAACTGTAAATATTTTCTCAAGCAGTTCTTGAATGAAAAATGAAATTGAATCTGAAACTGTAGAATGTTTTGGAAGTGGTGATAATGAAAATACCACATAGCAGACCAATAGATTTATCTAAAGCTGTGATTAGAAAAAAGTTGATCATCTTAAAAACTTACACTAATAAATGAGAATGACAATATAAATATATTTAAAACATTTATACCAAGATGTTGGAACAATATGGAACTTAAAAGAGATCAATAGAAACAAAAAATGAAAAGTACAAATAGAAAATAAGAAAAGCCAGGAGAGGTGGCTCACACCGGTAATCCTAGCACTCTGGGAGGCTAAGGTGGGTGGATTGCTTGAGCTCACTAGTTCAATACCAGCATGAGCAGAGAGAAACCCTATCTCTACTAAAAATAGAAAAACTAGCTGGGTGTTATGATGGGTACCAGTAGTCGCAGCTACTCGGGAGGCTGAGGTAAGAGAATTGCTTGAGCCCAAGAATTGGAGGTTGCTGTGAGCTATGATGCTATGGCACTCTACCCTTTGTAAGTCTCTCTCTCAAAGAAAAAAAAGAGAGAGAGAGAAAGAAAAAGAAAAGAAAAAGGAAATAAGGAAAGTATAAAATATGTGAGTTTTTTGAAAATGATAGTTACAATATAAAAATCCACTAGCTAACCAAATCAAGAAAACAAAAACAAGTACATAAAATTGAGATTGCAGAATAAGCACAGCAATTTAGAAATGTCATGAGGCAAATCTGTCTCGACTCTATAAAAATAAATTTGGAAATGCAATAGAACGGATAATTTTCTAGGAAAATATAAATCTCCGAGATTGACCTCCCCAAACACAGAAAATATAAACACACCATTTACCAAAGACGACAAAGAAGAAATAAAGAAAATTATTGAAGTGACACCAACCCCTAAGAGTAAAAAGAAAAGAGAAAAATAACCAGGGCATGTTCATAGCACATTTCTTTGTAACAACCCTAGACCAGAAGCAACGCACGTGTTCTTCAATGGGAGAATGGTTACACGCACTATGGTACATCCACCCCAGGGAATGCTAACTGGTCCGCACTACAAAGGAATGAACTTCTGATACATGCAGCCACTGATATGGCTGTCAAGATCATTGTACTGAATCAAAAATCTCCAATTTCTAATGGTCACTTATTTAATGATCTAACTTACATAAGATTCTTAAATGATGACATTACAGAAATAGCAGACAGATGAATGGTTGTTAGAGGTAAGGGATAGGAGGTGGGTAGGCTGGAAGTCAATGTAGAGATCACAGGAAGGGGGCTTCAGGGTCTTCATTATAGGAGTCTCCACGTACGATAAAGGGATATAAGATCTGACACATGCATGTGCGCACACACAGGTGCAAATCCGTTCAAACTGAACTGGTGAAACCTGACAAAATGCAGTTCCCCAGCTTGTTGCCGATGATGAGCTTCTACGGTGACACAGGACCTCCCCCCTGGAAGGAAACCAGGAGAAGTATGCACAGGACCCGGACAGGAATTTTTCAATTTCCTGTGACTCTATGATTACTCCAGATAAAGAAGGAAAAAGGAGAAAACAAGGAGGAGGGGAATGACAAGCGCTTTATTTCCTGGCCGTGGGGGTTAGCACTTTTGTTTAGGCTCAGTTGTTTTTCACGTGGAGCATGTGGGAGGCCACCCAGTTAGACGGTGATGTTCACTGAGATAGATACGGCTGCATGGTTGCCTGGGCAGGCTGCCTCCTCTGAGCAACTCCTCACTAGTGCAGGGAGCTGGGTCTGGGGGAAGGGAGGGAGATTATGGTGTCCTGTGTCACTCCAAAATGTCCTTCAGATCATTCTGCAATCATTTTTTTTCTAGCCTACTCCTTTGCCCTGTTAGAAATATAGGCCATACTTCACAGGTATGTGCAGGATGTCAATTTTAACCTCACATCCGTGTTCAGCCCGAGAAAGAATTGAATGTGTTCTCCACAGCCAGAGACTCATAAGACATTAGATCCACTTTCAGATTCACCCACTCAATGACTCCACAGCCCACACAACTGTTGTTAGGCAAAGGGCTTCGAGTTTCAAGTTAATTTCTTGGCGTGACTAACATTTTACTAGAGGAATAAAGACTGCTGTTGGGGCCTTCTTACTGCTGGCAGGATAATACTTAGTAATGTTGAGGCTGATTATACCACCCACCACTGCTCAAAAAAATGCCTGGCAGGCTGCAAGTCTTTTAAGATAACAGGGTCAGGTAATTATTTCAAAAGAGATTTCATGCTCTCTAATCTTTAGTGTCTGCTGATAAGTGGTGAGATAAATAGGAACAAGTGGAAGAGGCAGGCCTAAGATAAAAGGTCTGTGTTGACTTCATAGCGTCCTTTTTCATTTTTGAATTGCTGGTCCCAACCGCATAAGATATTCTTTATGGACTTCAGTGGTTCTCTGGAGAAGTACGCTTCTACTTCCAAACCAGAAACAAAGAGCCAGCTGACTGCTGAAAAATCTGATCTACTCGGAGATTTTTAATTTGACCAACAAATGCAAGGAGGAGGAATCCATTGTTCTTTTGGTTAATGACACATTGTGTACCCCCAGATAACCCGTGTTCTGAGCCTACCTCTGCTGCTTGCTTGCTGCGTGACCTTGGGTAAGTCAATTTATCTCTTAACTTTGGTCCTTTCATTAGTAAAATAAAAGTAATGAGAGCAGCATACACTGCATACATGTTAGGAGTATAAAAATATGCTCGTGTCTGCAACTGCTATGGTTGGAATGTATCCCCCAAATTTCATGTGTTGGAAACTGAATCTCCCATGTAGCAGTATTGAAAGGTGGAGCCTTTCGAGGCAGAGCCTTCGATGGTGGATTAATCTATTCATAGATTTAAAAGTTAGTGGATCATGCGTCATCATGGAAAGAGAACTGGAGGCTTTATGAGGAAAGGAAGATCTGAGCCCCTTAGCACACTCAAAGTCCGGCCATGTGTGCCCTGAGCCACCTTGGGACTCTGCAGAGAGTCCACTGCAGCCAGACACCCTCACCAGATGCAACCCCTCAACCTTGAACTTCCTGGTCTTCCTAACGTAAGAAATAATTTCCTTTTTGTTATATATCAACCAGTTTCAGATATTCTGTTATAAACAACAGAAAACGGGTTAATATGCTTAGTAAATGATAACTGGTATATCATTATTAGTGTTTCGCTGAAAGAAGGAAAAAGCTCTGAACACACAAGTCCTGGATTACATTCCAACCTGACATTTTTCGAATTCATGATCTCAAAGACTATAGCTAATCACTAACTGCCTAAGTGTTTCCAATTATAAAATAGGACTGCTGCATCTGGACTCAAAGACAGGAGCATGGCAGGAAGTAATATACAAGGAAAAAGTGAGGCCTTAACCAAGTGTAAGAGTATCTCACTGTTCTTTTGAAATCCCTCTCTTTTGAAGTAGGAGGAAATGCCCTGGCCCCTGTTTTCACCTTATTATCACATGTAAATACAGAACAATGCACCACAAGGTGGGACCTTATGGAGTCTGTCCAGCACAATTGTTAGAATCAATTCTATAAAGAATGATTCTTATCATATCTCTTCTTTGACAAAAATATCTGGTAGATTTTCCTGGTCTCCAAGAAAAGGAAAAATAAAAAAACAATACAAAATCCGTGAGCATTTGGCCTATGCTCACCCTAAGATATTTCAATTTCCTTTCCAGACTTACCTTCGCCCACTTTCCCCTTGCAGATGACTCACTGCCCCCCTTTCTACTAAGCCTTTGCACCTGCTGTTGACTCCCCTTGAAATGCCTTTTACATCTTACAGGCATGTGCCCATGTACAACACTCCTTATTCTATAAAATAAATTCCAAAGGCCATTTTTCTTGTTCATCTCCAACCCTTATATTATTTTCTTGTGGCTTCTGTAAAAATTAGCACAAACCCCAAACCTCAGAAAGTTATTTTCTCCCAGTTCTAAAGGCTAGAAATGTGAAGTCAAGGTATTGGCAGGGCTGCTTTCCTTCCAGACACTCTAAGAAGATTCTCTTTCTTGCTTCCTCTATCTCCTATAGTAGCCAACATTCTCCAGGGAACCAGAACTAATAAGATGTATATATATGCACAGTTGTCCCTTGAACAACAAAGGGGTTAGTGCACTGTTCCCACCCCATAGTGAAAAATCTTAGTATAATTTTTGATTGCCCCAAACTTAAGGGTTATTAGCTTACAGCTGACTGGCAGCCTTACTGACAACATAGTCAATTAACACGTGGTCTAGTATCTATAAATACAGGGTGTCCATATAGTTCATGGGCAATTTAAAATAGTTGCCTATTTTATGCATTCATGACATAAATTGCTTTTCTTTAATTTTTTTTTTGATATTTTCAGGCTACATTGTTTATCTTCAAGTTTGTTTCCAAACATTTTCCAATACATTTATGATGAAATCCACATGTGAGTGGACTCATGCAGTTCCAGCCCTCGTTCAAAGGAAACAGTATTTGTATGTGTGTGTGTGTGTGTGTGTGTGTGTGTAGATAGATAGATTAATTGATTGATTTTAAGGAACTGGCTCACATTATTATGGATGTCCTTAAGTCCAGACTTGATGGCAAGCTGGAGACCAGGGAAGAGCTACAGTTGAGTCTGAAGTCTGGACACTACAGATCCTGCTACCTCGGGGAGGGCCCGGTGGTCAGTCTTTCGTTCTACCAAGGATTCCACTGATTGGACAAGGGAATCTTTTTTGCTTTAAGCACTGATTTTCATATAAATTTCATAAAAAACAATGCTTAACCAAGTATGTGGGCACTAGGACCCAGGCAGGTAGACACAGGACATTGGCCATCACCCAGCCCCATCGTTCCTGTTTGTGACTCCTGGTCACCTGGCCTCTCCCTCATCTGTCCCCGTGTCTTCTCCTCTGCATGTCTGCAGGACAGTATAAGAATACATGTGATTGCAGTTAGAGCCCACCTGAATAATGCAGACTCAACTCTTCATTGCAACATCCTTAATTACAGCTCCAAAGAATCTCTTTCCAAGTAAGGTAAAATGTGTCCTTTTGCCATATAAGTCAGTATGGAGGAGTTTCAGGGATTAGGGTATACATGTAAATTTTGGAGGCCACTATTCAAAACACAACATGCCTGCAACCAAAAGCAGTGTCTGATTCTTCTGAGGTTTCATACAACTTACCCATACCTTCCAGGTCTCACCTGACTATCACTAACACAATCAACAAACAGATGCGAATCCCCAGACTTCATGACTGGCACTGTGCCCATTTCTAAGACCATACACACACACACAAACTAAAAGCGGTCCTGGTTTCCAGTAAGCTAACTGACCTTCAATGAGCATATGCGTAAAGTAACAATGCCAAACCCAGCTTGATGTGTGCAACAGACTACGTATGCTAGATACCCTCCGTACTCCCAGAACCCCTTGCATTGACCCCATGATCACCAGTTATAACGGCTGCAGCCATGCCCATATCCCTCAATGAGCTCCATATGTGTCTTCTTTAACTTCTGTGTCCCCAGCACCTGTTCAGTGCCCAAACTAAGGGAAAATTTTCAGTGAAGTGTATTGAATTAATTAATTAACCGAACAAAACGGTACGATCCTACTAAGTGCCAGGCATTTTTCTAGATCAACTATAGCAGTATAGAAATTATTCAAAGAGATCGAAGCACAAGTGATTTAATTAACGTTAGACAATAGGCTTTGGAATAATAGAAAAAGAAACACCTCTCTTAATGGAGGAGGTAAAATAAGTCTTGGATCCTTGAAAGCCATTTTCAGGGTGGGGTGAGAACAGAAGCATCTCCAAGATGTAGGAACCGAGCGGCATGATTCTCTGCTTCATCTCCGTCACAGACTTCGTGATCCTCCAGGAGAGAGGTGTTCTTTCTTTTGAATACTTCCATCATTCTTAGCTTTGACGCAATGTCTGGAATTAAAATACTCTCAAAATTCAACAAATGGCTAGTTGTATGGCAGCCACTACCTCCATGTAGCTATTTAAATTTAACTAGTTAAAATGACACAAAATGAAAACTTCAGCTCCGTGGGTGTGCTCGCTGCGTTTCGATTGCACAGGAGCTACATGGGGCTATTTGCTAATGTATCTGAGAGTTGGACGTTATCTGTCCTTATAGAAAGTTCTATTGGACAGTAGTGGTGTAGAATGAAGGAATGCACTGACAACAATGTCTTAAATGTTAGAGCTGCAAGGGTCCTTTATCTCATGAATCCAATTTCCTCACTTTACGTATGGTGGTAACAAGAGCAATTGCCAAATCCGTATGCTGAGTTGGTCCACACCATGGCAGAAAGGGAGCCCAAGTACGTTGACACGTCATGATGAGCCTGTCTGTCCCCAGGAGCTCATTTATACTAAATTGTGCTTCATCTGACTTTTTTTTTTTTTTTTTTTTTTTTTTTTTTTTTGTAGAGACAGAGTCTCACTTTATGGCCCTCGGTAGAGTGCCGTGGCATCACACAGTTCACAGCAACCTCCAACTCCCAGGCTTAAGTGATTCTCTTGCCTCAGCCTCCCGAGTAGCTGGGACTACAGGCGTCATCTGACTTTTATTTTAATGTTTTCCAACAGTAGAAGTTCTGTGGTAAAGTATTCTCTTATAACAAAATTTTCCAGGCCTTTCTGGTGTGTGAGATTACGAGATAGTCCTAGATAGCTGAGTCAGACCCTCGAAGCAGTTGGTCAGATGATCTATTCTATCACCAGTGGAAAATCAACACTTAGGAGCTGCAGTGACTAATTAGCAAGGGAGTGGAGAAACAGTGAATTATGGCAGAAAGGCTGGGGCTCACATTCCATTTCTCCTCTTACTGACACTGTCGCCTTAGGTAATTTACTTTTTACACTGAAACTGTTTCTTATCTGCAAAATAGAAATAATAACACCAATATCATTAAGCAATTTTGTATATATTGATTATATAGCAACTTCCCCAAAGGAGATTCCAAAAAGTATTATAGTTTAGAATAATTATAATAATACTGCTATCCTGTCGTCACCATCACCCTAAGATTAGAAAATCAAGTACAGACATAATAAAGGCAAATTTACAGAGAGCTCATTATGTACCAGGCATTGATCTAAATGGTTTGCTCATATTAACTCATTTAATGTTTACAGCAAGCCTAGGGGAGATAATAATAATATTCCTGTTTTACACATGCAGAAACTGAGACACAAATTGACTTATCCAAGATCAACAGCTAGGAGATCTGAACTAAAATGAAAACCAGCCCCGGGCCCCAGAATGTATGCTGTTAACCCTGATGAGTTCCAATGGAAAGGGCCCTACATCCTTCCAGAGATGAGCATTTTATTAACACAATCTCTCCACTCAGTAAGAACTCATGAATGATCCTTTGTTGAATGAATAAACTGAAACTTAAAATTTGATCAGTGGCAGATGGGAAACCTGAAACCCAGGGAGCTCTGAGACTTGGGTCCCAGAATAACCTGATGGTTCAGAGGGCCGATTTCCCCATCAGCTGCATCTGGGTCACCGTCAAGTGCAGTTCTGCATTTTCTGTTTCAACTCTTGCAAACGCAGCACTGACACTTGGGTAAGCTGAAATGAAAACAGCTCCAGTCTGGGCCGCCCTCAACCCTCCTGAGGTAGTTCCTGTTTTCAAAGCTTCACAGGTTACTGAAACACAAACATCCTACCTAATAATTTGAGCTTTGCAAAAGGCATCTCTGGTGGAAAAGTGCCTGTATCCAGTCTTCATTTGTCTATTTATGCAACAAATATTTACAGAGGGTGACAGGGGCCAAGAACTGCACTTGGTGAAACAATATAGACAAATCCCCTCTGTAAGAAGCTCGGAGCTCGTGGAGGACCCAGACACGTGAACTAAAAATCAAATCAAGCCTTTTACGTTTTGTGAGAGAGTCTGTGTAGAGAACAGAAGGCACAGGAAGGAGAAAGGAGGGGTCAGGAAGTATTTCATCAGCCTGCCAACCCGGTTACTTTTCAAATGCTAACCCCAACACTTTTCCAGAATGCCTACATAAGGTATCACTGTGGAAAGTTTGCTCCCCGCTTTCTGAGGTGTGGGAATTTTGTCTCTCTCTGTCTGTGTTTTGGGAAACATTAATACGTTAATGAAGTTAATGAACATTTGCATTGGGCGAGGTCTGGCTGTCTGCCCTATTTGGCTTGACTGAAATTTTGAAGCAAATTCGTAGGGGTGGGTTATTTTTCCAATTCCCTAATTAAACAACTGGAAAACTCCATGAGATTCATTCATCTTTGTATCTTTTCAAATGACTTTCACTGAAAGGGCCGCTCTGTTGAAGTTACCACTTTTCTTTAAATAATATTTCTACTGTGTACTCTGGCTGTTTATTTTTATAGTTCTGTGTATTTGACCTAAAGCTTTTAACCTTGTGTGTGTGCCCTGAGGTGACTTCAGTGCAAAAGAGTTTGGCTTATAAATCTAAATAATAAATAATATTCGGTTGTAACAAAAGGGGAAAAAAATATCAGAACTGCCTGTTCCCTTGAGAAACGTAATGGCAAAATAGAAAAAAGTATGAGAACACTCACGTAAATGAGTAGCCACAAGGGGCAACAGAAGACATTGAAACCTTTGAGTAGGATTAATGAAAAGAAGGTCTATCAAGTACGTGAAGTGCACAGGGAACTATGGTTGGTGCCTTAGAATATAAATATTAGGACAGAAAGAAAGCACCATGGGATAGAAAGAAACCCAAGGCTCAGAGATGAGAGGAAAAGTGCCTCGCGTTTCGCTTTTTATTCTTTCCCTTTTTATTTTTTTCTGTAAAAAGAATAAAAACTTGACTATCCTATCGTAAAACTTTTGCTGCTTCATCACCCCCCATAGCCTATTTATTAAAAGTTCTTTCTCCCTTGCACTGGTCAAAATGTAAATCTTTTAGGAATTTAAAGTATACAGAGAATTATAAACCACTATGCAGAAAGGCCATCAGAGTTCATACAGGTTGTTAAAACCCAAATGGATCTCCTTCCATCAATTTTTTCTTTTATGAACCCCATATTTGGAAGGATAGTGTCACCTAACTTGGACTTCTGGCTATAGTAGAGGCCGAACACTAAGAGTCCTACTGTGCAAAGCTGAAAAGCCAGACCCAAAAGCATCAAAGACTTGCTGAATCGACCAGGACCTAAGGAATTAAAATCGTGGGGTGCAGGGAATGGCCTCACAGAACCGTGATGAATTCCCAGCTCTAGATAGTCCTTTCTACTTCTGTCTTCCCATAATCTGGTCAGATTTATTGCCCAGCTTGAGAGTTTTAATCCTCCCAGCCTCTCAGGGTTTCATGCCATACCCTCACCTCTGCTATCTCTGCATTATTGCCGTCACACCAGACAGCCCAGAGCAGGGCACACCTCCTGCCATTGGTTTTTATCCAGAACAAATGCCCACCACCCAGAGGCTCACCCAATCTCAGGGATGCCAGTGTTCTATCCTCTATTGACGTACTCTGTACCACTATGGTTTGGGGACACAGTCAAGTGCTGTATTTATTAGCTTAAGCTGCCACAAAAAACAAACAACAACAAAAAAAAACAATACAGATTGGGTTGATTAAACAATGGACATTTGTTTCTCACAGTTCTGGAGGCTAGAAGTCCAAGGTCAAAGTGCCAGCAGGTTGGTTTCTTCTGAGGCCTTTCTTCCAGGCTTGCGATGGCCACCTTCTCATCACATCTGCACATGGCTTTGCTGTGTGCTTACATACTACTGTCCCTTTCTTTTTCAACAAGGACTCCACTTCTAATCAGGGCCCCACCCCTATGACCTCTTTTAACTTTACTTCCTAGAAGCCCTATCTCTACATACAGACACGTTGGAGTCCAGGGCTTCAACATATGAATTGGGGGGAGGACACAATTCATCCATAACAACTCTGATGTAATCATTCATTCCCTTAGCTTTCTGTCCTCTTCCTTTTTTTTTTTTTTTGAGACAGAGTCTCACTATGTCACCCTCAGTAAGTGCTGTAGCATCACAGCTCATAGCAACCTCAAACGCTTGGGCTTAAGCAATTCTCTTGCCTCAGCCTCCTAAGTAGCTGGGACTACAGGTGCCCACCACAATGCCCGGCTATTTTTTGTTGCAGTTGTCATTTGTTTTTTAGCTGGCCCAGGCTGAGTTCGAACCCGCCAGCCTCAGTGTGTGTGGCTGGTGCCATAACCACTGTGCTTCATGTGCTGAGCCTCTCTCCTCTTCCTTAATAATGTTCTTCTCAGTCAGTCCCAGCACTTCAACATTATTTGATCTAGGGATTGAACAAATAAATGAATAACTTTACAGTCACCAAACTTAACCCTACTTAGGACAATGAGGGTGAATGTTTATATAAAAATAAACTAAAGAGAAGGATTATCTCTCAAGTTACCAACTATTTTCCTCAAATTGTATTATTCAGTAATTTGCTAAAGTAGATGATCAGTATAAGATAACTCGTTGTCTTATTCAGCTGATACATTTAAAACCTGAAGCAATAAAAATTGATGCTGATCGTATTGTTTATCCAGGTCCTACCCGGTGTTAGGTACCTGCGCTATGCGCTGTTTCTGTTACTTTTCATTCCAAAACAACCTTAAGGAATCAGTATTCGTTTTCACATTTTACGTATTACTGATAAAAAACCTGAGGCTCAGTACTGATGAGTGTGTCTAAATGCACACAGCAGGTAAATATTCTGATGCCCATAATTTGAACCCAGGTCCATTTCATTCCAAAATTAATGTGCTTTCCACTTTAAGGGAAGCTCTCAGCAGCTAAGTTTGCAATAACTGTTGGGATTTGTAGAATATCTGAAAACTCCTCTGTCAATGTCTTACAAATGCCTGTGACTCCTAGAATTCTGTCATAGGAACCTCTAGTTTTACCTGGCCCCTTTACAAATAAAGAAACCGAGCCCAGAGAGCAGGGCTGCATGACAGCTTCCTTGAACCTCTGCCTCTATCAAATCATTGTACACTGTATAGACATGAAAATGTTAATATAGATAAAACATTTTCTTTGACCTAAAAGTTCATGTTTTCATCTAACTCTTTAAAAGAAATTAAAACATTTTGATGGACTCTCAAAAGCCCAGCAATGTCTTTTGGTACCTAATGGGCAAGTGGGCCCTGCCGGAGAAGTTAAGTACTGTCCCCATCGATGTATCACTCTAAGCAAACATGCCAGGGGGAGAGCCCAAGTCTTCTGCCTTCCAACCTCTGCCTTTCTGCACTGTGCATCTTCTGGAAGAAGTCTTCTACTGGAGATTAGAAATAGGCAAAGTATTGGTCTGACATACATTAAAAAGCAGTCACTTAGTTATATTTTTGAAATTAAGTTAAGGGTACAAATTACATTTTAAAAATAAAATGCTTTATCAAGTAAGGTAAAGCCAACCCTATCACACTAAGGTGAAAATCCTGCAGATATTGTACAGCATCAGTGAACCGTGGTAAAAGGTGGATCATTTCACACAGGAGATTCCTGAAATGGGGAGTAATAATTTCATCTTGACTTTGTTTTTTTCTACCACAGGTGAGGCTTTTCTAAAACACAAGACATTTGTCATTCCTGCAGTGGCTGCTGGATTCAGATGGTTCGTTTATAAGAGGCCAGAAGCAGTGGCTCATGCCTGTTATCCCAGCACTTTGGGAGGCCAAGGTGGGCGGATTGCCTGACCTCACAGGTTTGAGACCAGCCTGAGCTAGAGTGAGACCTCATCTCTAAAAATAGCCAGGTGTTGTGGTGGGCACCTGTAGTCCCAGCTACTTGGGGTGCTAAGACAAGAAAATTACTTTGAGCACAAGAGTTTGAGGTTGCCATGACCTATGATACCAGGGTACTCTACCACAGGCCACAAAGTGAGACTCTGTCTCAAAAAAATAAAAAAAGATGGCTCATTCATGAATGAAGATTCAGGGACACTCATCATAGCCTCATCTTCTATCCCCAACACCAAGGCAGGGGGATAGTATTCTGAGAACACAAGTGTATCTGTCCCTTTCTGCAGCTTACCTGATGACTAGAAAATGCTGTTGAAGTTGCTACTTATTCATGAAGCTTGACCTGTAAGTCTTTTCCATATCCTTTGGCCTAATTGCTTCTCATCAGTGATGCAGGAAATCTGACTAAAGGCCAGACTACAGAGCAAGCCCGCCATGAGCTTGACCAGGGAATCTTACCTAGAGAAACCAGGAGATGAGATTTAATTGGGAGATGAGAGCTTTAGCCAGACTTCTTAGGTGGTACTGAGGGAGTTAAGGGTTGAGTTAAAGAAATCAGCATATGTCCTCAAGTCCAAAGAGAAAAGGTAAGAAATTATGATGATTAATCTTATGTAGCAACTTAACTGGGCCCACAGTACCTATATAATTGGTTAAAAAGTATTCTAGATATTTTTATGGGAGTGTTTTTGGATGAGATTAACATTTACATTGGTGGCCAATGAATACAACAGGTTGTCCTCCATAATATGGGAGAAAGGGGATCGTCCAATCAGTTGAAGACCTTAATAGAACAAAGACTGACCTCCTCTGAGTAAGAAAAAAATCTGCCAGCAGACAACCTTTGGACTTGAACTGAAACACCCTCTCGTCCCAGAATCTCCAGGCTGCCAGTTCACCCTGCAGATTTTGCACTTGCCTGCTCCCATAATCTTGTTAGCCAGTTCCTAAAAGTACATCCCCCTCTCTGTCTGTACATGTCCTATTAGTTGTGTTTCTCTGGAGAAACTTGATCAATGCAGAAATAGACACAAAGTGATGATGGCTGGGAAGGGTGTAGAAGCCCATGGATGAGTGTGTGGCAGCTGACTGTGTGAATTGTAGGTGTAAGTAGGGATGAGGCTGGCCAAGGGAGAGCAGGTTCCTGTGTCTTCAACATCACCCCTCTCTGCCTGTATTAGTTTTCTTTGGTTGCTATAACAAGTTATCACTTGGTGGCACAGAAGAAAGAAATTTATGCTTTCATAGTTTCCAAAGCCAAAAGTTCAATATCAATATTACTGGGTTGAAACTAAGGTATCAGTAGGTTCAAGCTCCCTCCAGAGGCTCTATAAATGTCCTACCCTGTTTTCCCGTAAATAAGACATCCTCCGAAAATAAGACCTACTTACAGGAAAGATAAGGCGTCCCCTGAAAATAAGACCTAGCGCATCTTTGGGAGCACACCTTAAAATAAGACAGTGTCTTATTTTTGGGGAAACAGGGTATCTATTCCTTACCACTTCCAGCTTCTGGAGGCTGCCAACATTCCTTGGCTGGTAGCTGAGCACTCCAATTTCCCCACATTTTTGTCCCCTCCATGAGTCTGCTCTCCCTCTGCTTCTCTCTGTATAAGGCACTTGGTGGTATTTAAGAGCCACATGACCATCCACAAAAATCTCATCACAAAATCTTTCCTTGAAACATATCTGCAGAACTCTAACAGATAAGGTCACCTTGACTGATTGCAGGGTTTAAGGCCTGATATCTTTGGCACTATCATTCATTCCCCTAACTATACCATTCTCTTTTTGGTACAACCTTCCCTCTGCCTCAGCAGGTCTATATTCTAGTAAGGACTCCTAGGACCCTGAACTCCTTACCCTATTCTGTGTTTGTGGAGTCTGGATAGTGGTTCTGAATGACTTCTTTTGTTTCATGAAAAACTCACCTAAGCACTCTTGGAAACATGCCGATCTGTTACATGTAAGTTACCTGTAAGCTGTCCAAACTGTCCTCAGCCACTTCTCCATGCCTTGAGGTCAACATTATCCTCCCATTCTCTGTACACAGTATAAGAGTTAGAAACATGGCCTCGGGTCCAGAATCCTAGATTTAAATGCAGAATCTGCTGTCTCCTAGCTTCATGACCTTGAACAATGTTTAACTTCTCTGGGTTTCAAGTTCATCATAAAATCAGGGTGATAAAAAATAAAATCAAGGGATCTCAGATCCCTTCTGAGATCACACATGCAAAGATCTCAACTTTGTACTCATTCTGTGTCAGTCAACTCAGGGGATGACCATGGTGACATCTGGTCTCTGCCCAGCCCTCTCCTCTTCTGTGAATTAGCAATTGTCTAATCACTACCAAGTCTTTAAAAATTATTGAACTTCTTCATATGATTTCCTGAAAGTGTCACTTTCCAGGTCTTTTCCCATGAGTTTTATTCCACAATATTTGGCCTATGGTATAGAGTAGGGATTGGGAGTGCAAGTGTTGGTTTTATCTTCTACTCAGTAGGCATAGAAATGCCTGTTGCATGGATTCCTATGGAGGCTGGATGTCTAAAACCTAGCAAGTCATCAATATGGGGAAGCTATTGCTATGTATGTCTACTGGAGATGTCATAACAGTTTCAGCAAATCAGGCAGGACATAAATCTCCCCTCATTTAGGATAGTGGATTCATATTCTTTTATACACAGTTACTAAAGTACCAAAAACTAACAGCATAATGTTTTTCCTGTGAATCTTTGAAGAAGAAAAAAAAGAGGAAGAAAGGTGTTGAAGGAAGAAGATAGAGGTGGGGAGAGGGTGCAGCCACCAGGTCTGAGCCTGACTTCGGTCCCCTCCACTCACTGTGAATCACCTTCAGGCTACTCTTAAATCCTTTCTCTTTATGACATAGTACATTAAAACCATCTGCTAGCCACCCTTGGTTAGCTTAGGCTAATCCTGTTTATTATAAATGTCAGCATGTGTAAGTAGAATTGAGGGTGGGGTTTGGTTGGAGAGAAATATGAAAATGCTTTACAAAAAGCAAGGAAACCTTTATAATTACCAATGTCCTCCTGCAAGTGAAAAATCATCATGCTTAATCCTGCTAATGCCAAGGGGTGTCAATTCATACAAATGGCTGCCACATGTTCTGCAGGAATAATACTGTATTTCTTCTATCAATATGTTACCAATAAGTCCAGACTGTCCTAACTGCAGTTCCGCCAATTCCCTTTGAGAGGCAGGCTGCCCAGCCGTCTGCGGACCTGCAAAGGGAAGCCATTCGGGCCTGGGCAGAAAAAGCAAATCCAACTGGGGCTGCTGAGGGCATCTGCACCAGGGACCTGACACCCCTCCTTAATCCCCTTTAAATGCCAGGCACAAATGTCACCTCACTGGCTGTGGTATTTAGTCTTCTCATTTTTGTTGCACATGTGTGGGGTCTTTTTTCACCAGGGATGACTACAAACAAATGTCCGGGCAAAATCTAACACTAGACAAAGAGATTCCGAATCTCAAATGGCCTCAACTGCTTCTGCAGCTGTCTCGGTAAAATTCTTCTTCCCCACTGACACTGGCTGTCTTCTGTCCCAACCCTTTAAATGTTAAATTCTCCATTCTAGCTCAAATAACCATGTAGCTCCTTACCACCCCACACAACCCTCTCTTCACACCCACTTTCTCATTAATTCTCCTTTCTTCTATGGAAAAGCTCAGGAAGCTTTTTCAGTTTTTCAAAAGTTCCATTGTTTCTCTTTGAATCCCATGCTCACCTCCCTTTTCAGTAAAAAACTGCATTGCAAAAGAAATAAAAAGCAGCAGAAGGACATCTGATTTTGAAAATAAAAATAGGGCGTTGATTAGAGATCAAAATGGGTTTGATTGTTCTCCCTGCCATTAGCTATCTGTCTGACTTAGGACACAGTGCCCTTCAGTCGTATGTGAAGGGCATTCTCTGGGGTTGTGCAGTGCACAGCCTGTACTACTTCACACCTTGTCCCCAAATCATGATTCCACAACCATGAAATAAAAGGATACTTCCTGACTCATAAAATTACATTGAAAAATACACCTAGTATAAAAATGGCCTAATAATGGTAGAGGATGTCACTGACGTCAATTCCAATTTAATGAGAAATGTTAACAAAAATTGCAATGAAATCTGAAAATTTCCTTTGATAGCTTGTTTTGTGTTTTGCACAGATATAAATACATCTTGTGGTGTAAAAATGCAAAAATATCCTTAAGTCCAATGCCCTTTTTGATTATTTTTTCCTGAACTAAGTTGCTCAATGAAGGAACTTAATGATTAGCTAAGTAATTTGCGTGAATGTTTCTTTAATTAACAATTAATTGATTCTCCAGGTCTAAGCTTCTACTACCTAAAACTTGTTTCAGAAGACATAAGGAAGGCTTGATCTGAATGCAGGGCTCCCATCAGAGCCTACCATTGATAGTGAGGGGGGTGAGGTCTGCAGAAGAAGACCTCTCTCTTCCTACACTCTGCAAAACTGGCTTCTTTTCAACAAATGTATAAGATCACAATTGATATAAAGAGATCCAAGCCTATGATGATAAGATGTTAGAAGATCCAGTGTGTAATATATAACTGAAATATTGATGGCTAGATCCCAAGAGACATAGAAAGAATCATCAGAGGCAGCATATTTTGGGGTCTGCTCTTTCTGATAAGAGAATTGTCAAGGCCTCTGTCATTGGGCTTTCCTCACTTTCATGTTGGTTTCTATTGGGACAAATGATGATGGTTCTCCCTTCTTCCCTTTCTGGGTGGCTTTTCTTTACCTGGAAAACACAGAGGTAGGTTTTCCTAGCGTGTCTCTTTCTACCTGAAGCTTAGCATGAGCGTGATTTGGACTTACGCTCTTCTACCTCTACAACTCTCCTGGGAGCAACTTAGCACATTTCCTGCATGGTGTAAGAGCTCTGAAAAATCTTAGCTATTAGGCTTAAATATTATCAAATGGCCCAGGAGAGCAAGGAGGAAGCCACAATGCCTTTAATGACCTGGCCTCAAAGTCCCGCACTGTCACCTGTGTCATACTCCTGGCCACACAGCCGGCTCTGATTCACTGTGTGAGACAGGGGTGTGACTACCAGGAGGCAGGGTCACCTGAGGGCATTTAGAATCTGGCTACTCCATATATTCTTACACATTTTTAAACTGGAATCTAAAATATTCTTCATAACTACAAATAGTTGTTAACTATTATACTTTCTTGGTATTACATGTTGCTTAAATGCATAGTTATGTTAATACAGACGGTGAAAATAAAAACATATTTTAATAGAAACCTTGGATTTGCAAATTTAGTTTCCTCAGTATATGGAAAATAGCCACCATAAAAGAAATTTGACTCATAATAAAAATTCAAATAAATAATGACTACTCCTTACTGTGGAGACATACTTCTGGATTCCTATTCTAACAAAAGAAGGAGCCAGAGAAAGATACACAGAGAAAGAGAAGTGAAAGACAGAGACAAAGAGAGGGGAGAGAGAGCGGAACTCATCGGATCCAGCTGTCATTTTGTTACCTGGGTTCAGTAAGACTTTGGACGCTCACTTTTCTTTGCTTAAAATGATGCTCTCTTTGGAGAGATGCATTTTCTACTTATCCTTTTGCTTTAAGTATGAAATATTTTTACACTTTGGGACAATGCACTATAAAAAGATTCAAATGGATGTTTTTTAACTGCAGGAAAAAGACAACTGGGAGAAGATGGTGGGGGGAGGACAGGGCGGGCCCCGGACTCCCTCTTAGGCAGGTCAGTTTTAGGCAAGAGTGTGTACGAATGTGATGGAGCAGTACAGATTGACTCCTGGAAGCCCTCTTCATCCTCACGCCTTTGGAAGCTGTTTGGGGACCCTCAGTGGTTCACATTCCCCCATTTGAATGCCACAGCTTAAATGATTAGGGCAATTCCAAGTACAATGGCGATTACCTGGCGTGTATTCACTGAGTACTTGGAGGAGCATTCTAATTCCCGAACGTTCCCACACAGCTGCCTCTTCCAGAGTTGCAAAGAAGGGTTCCTTTAACATGAACTTCTTCATTCTTCATACACAGCAACCACGTATTCTGTGTTTTTATTACCTTAGTGCTTAAATCCAGTGCTATCAGAGAGCAGGACGTTGTTGGGAACTGAACAGCGTGATGCTACCATTCTTTTCCCAGGCTTCTGTTCATCCACGGCCAACATCACTGATGTGGCCTCAGAATGTTTCACAGCACAAAATTCCAATCTATCAAATTTAACACATCCGTTAGACCCTAATTCCTACCTTAGCAGCAGGTCCATTGGTGTAACATAAGTGACTATCGTAACTCTTAGCATAATCGTCTGTAATGTCACACGACTAAAAGTTTCATAAAAGTCACAGGGGGTTTTGTTATATTTACGTTAATTAAAGAAAGTTAGAAGGGCAGGTCAACTATTGAGGTAGGAAATTGCGCCACTGCTTTAAGGGAGATGCTGTGAACTTATCTTTTAAGGGACAGGGATACGGAGAGGGGAGAATTTTGTCCAACTGTGCAGCCTCTCACATGTATTTTCTGCACAATCGGCATTCCATGGGTGGGTTCCACCTGCCAAAGTGGACTTCTTGCTTGAGAGATATGTGTGTGTCAGGCCCCAGCCTAATGCGTGGGGTTTGCAGATGAATGATCTAAACTGCTGCACATTCTCAAGGAGTTCACACAACGTGAAAAAATACTGAAACGGTCCCGTTCCAGAGGCACTGCGCAGCAGCCTTTGACAGTAGGAGACAAAGATGAATGCGGCTCCGTTTCTCACCTGGAAAAAGGAATGGAAGGAATGAAACAGGAGGAGCCGTGTTCTCTTGGCGATAATGTGTCGTAGGAGCTTTTGGTGTTTTTTAATACCCTTGACTTTTCTGCTTTTATCCATTGCTTTCTTTATGTAGACAGTTCTTAGCGCCAAAAGGAAAGCCAGGGCATGAGTGCAACTCAGAGGACTCCTGTCCTTCATCTGGGGGCTCCCCAGCTGGTGGCGTGGCCTTTCTGTACTGAGCGTCCCATCAGATGAGAGCGTATGGCCAGGATGTTGCCCGGGAAGAGAGCAGTCTATATGTCTCCTGAAATGCGGGGGGTCCCAAGGAAATTCAGCAGTACTCCCCCTACCTGATGTCAGAATCAGATTACAGACTCTGGGACCTCTTGCCCTTCCCTTCACTTCTGATTTGCTTCCACTCTACATTGTAACGAAACTTCCAAGTGTCACCTATTGGTGACAGGCACCAGACTTTTAACAGTTTTGAGGTCGGTGGCCGGGTGCAGCAACTCACACCTGTAATCCTAGCACTGTGGGAGGTCAAGGCAGATGGATTGCTTGAGCTCAGGGGTTCAAGACCAGTCTGTTCAAGAGACCCCATCTCTATTAAAAATAGAAAAACTCACTGGGCATCGTAGCACTGGTAGTTCCAGCTATGCAGGAGGCTGAGGCAAGGGCATTGCTCAAGCTTAAGAGTTTGAGGTTGTTGTGAGCTATGATGCCATGGCACTCTACCCAGGGCCACAAAAAGTAAATAAAAAAGCTTTGAGGTCAGGTGTTGTGTCAATATTGCTCACAGTTTGTTAGGAGTGTTCATGTAGCAGGGGGTTGAGGAGAGAGTAACCATGAAAAAAAGAAAAAAAGTGAGCAAATGACTGAGGTGACAAGCAGCACCAGAACAGGAGATGGGATTTTGGCAGGATTCTGGCCCTGGGCTGACAGCGAATCACGCAATTGAAGCTTCTTGCCAGCAATGTCCCGGTAGTTAGCAGAAGACAAATTCAAGCAGTGACATGGTCCCATGACCCATTCCTTCTTGAAATATCAGGGAGGCCACTTCCTCCAGTCACATGGGATAGGCCCTGGGATTGGGCTCCTCTCACATCCTTAGGAATGCAGGCTCTTGTCTTCCCAAGGACCCTCCAATGAGCGCCACATTGCTGCCGTCCTCTGGGGAACGGCTATGGCAACCACCCCAGGCTTTGCAGGAAGGAAGGTCCAGAGAAGGCCATGACCCACGGTTATTTTAAGCCCAAGTTCTTTCAGTTCAGACAGAGGTCATACTTCTTTCTTCAAGGCAGAGGAGACCCAAACCTGGTGTGGGCTTAATAGGAAGAATGCCAGCCTGGGAATTTAAGAAGGTGGCCTTCCCGCCACCCCCATTCTGGTCATGTCCAAAGCTAGTGCCTTCTCTTCCCTGAACCTTGGCCTTCCAATATTTACAAATAATAGACTTAAAAACTATTAGAGAACTTCCTGCATGCCAGGAACAGTTCTAGGTGCTAAAGATAAAACCATAAGGAAAAAATCTCTGCTCCCATGAAAACTTTATTTTAGTAGTAGGAGACAATAAACAAATATAGTACGGATGGTGATAGCACAGAGGCAAAGCAATATGGCGGAGTGAAAGGAAATAAGTGGCATTAGGGCTAAGGAGGAGGTTGGCAAGGTGTTTGCTGTTTTATACAGGCTGGTCGGGATAAGTCACTGGAACAGCAATGTGAAGGCTGTGGTGGGTGTGAAGGCTGTGGTGGGATACGCAGATGGAGTGAGTGAGGATGAAGTCCAGAAGAAATACATGCCGGGAAGTGCAAGGACTTCCCAGGCAGGACCATAGCTGTGAGTCCAGGGACAAAAAGGCAGCCAGAAGGCTGGGAGAGACAAGCCCGGTACGGGCTCTGTGAGTCATGGTCAGGACTCCATATTTTCTTCACAGTGAGGTGGAAAGAAAGCCACGGGAGGTTTTGAACAGTGGGATAAGAATAGACTACAGGGTGGAAGCAGAGAGACCAATTAAGAGAAGTGGTCAGATTCAGTGTATTTGACAGGATGTGCTCATTGATTTAACGTAGACTTTGAGAGAAAGAACAAAATCAAGTTTAACTTCAAGGTTTGGGCCTAAGCTACTGGGAACCGAAACTATAGGATGTACTGGGACACTGGAGATTGTAAGAAAAGCCTTTTTTACAGACACGGGGAAGTTCAGCTGCACACATATTTTTGAGATGTTGATTAGAAACCAAATGGCCACGTTGAATGGATAGTTGGACACCTAAATCTGGAAAACAGACGGGAGCCCGTGTTGACCATGCAAGCCTTCGGGGGCTAGATAGCTCACCCCAACCACAGCACACAGGAAATGAATTTCATGACTATTTTCTCAGTTTTCCCAGGCATTATACATCAATGTAGTACCAAATGCTCAGGACAGAAGTTAACTCATCCCGTACAATGCTCTATGGGGGCGCTGGTACTCAAAGTACAACCCAGAAGCGTCACATCACCCGGGAAGCTGATAAAACTGCGATTCCTGGGTCCCACCCCAGACTGACTTGACTTACAAAGTGAAGGGCAGGGAGCACCCAACTACACCCTTCAGTTGGTTTGAAACCCTGATTAATGGCAAGGATTCTGGGGCTTAATTCATTCTGGAGCCTGAATGAGGATGTTGTAAAACTATAAAATGATGTGATTGGATTTACGGATTTTTAGTTTATCCGTAAAAGTCAGTTCTTCTACTGTACCTCCTCACAGGTGAGGGACAGACATGCCACTGGCCTCCAGGATTTGAGTATCTCTAATGGCCTTGTGTTTCTGAGCTGCTGCTGCCTGGCCCGAGCAGGTCCCGGATGGTGAAGAGACAAATTACAGTTATTCCAGGTTAGCCTTTGAGGGGTGTCTTGAAATACTGTCACAGGGGTAATAGTAGAGAGAGTAATAATCCCTATGTTGTTTTTAGAACTAACATACTCTATCATGAATTTTTCCTTGGAGAAGCATGAAACGTGGCTTTAAGCCATGACTCTTACCAATTGGTGGATATATACAGGGTGGCCATAAAGTTTGTGTGTGGTTTAAAATAGACGACTATTTTGAATTACACAAGCTTTATGGCCATCCTGTATATATATCTGTGTGTGTGTGTGTGTGTATTCGTATATCTCTCTCCCTCTATGTGTGTGTATACACACACACACAGTATATATATGCTATGTGCTAAGTGCTAGGAAGGAAGGAAATTCCCTCGGTCCCCAACCGCCTTGGCACAGTTCTGTCGAGCAGCGAGGCTCTCTCAAAGCTCACTGCCTTGTGTTTCAACTCCAGCTCCTATGTGTTCTAGCTGTTTTAACCTCCTATAAGGCACTTACTTGGCTTCAATAGTTTTCCATTTGTTTCCTGTGTTAAATGGGAATAATGATAGTATCTGCCAATGAGAGAGCTGATACTTGCACAGGGAACATATTAAGCATTATGAACACATTACCTTTTCACGGGGCCATTTTGCATATACGTATTGTGCTTTTTTTTTTTTTTTTTTTAAAGCAGTTTTTGGCTCGAGCCGAGTTTGAACCCACCACCTCCGGTATGTGGGGCCGGTGCCCTTCTCCTTTGAGCCACAGGCGCCGCCCTACATACTGTGCTTTTAAAAATGTCTCCTTAGCTAAGGATAGAGACAATTCCAGAGTTTGCAATTTTTTTATTAGCCACATCTAGAGCAATATCTAGAACTCACTATGCATTCAGTAAATAGGCAGCAAGTGAATGAAGAAATGAATGAACAGAAACCCTCCCCTGGAGGGTCTGTCAGCAGAGGGCTGTGGAAAGAGAGGACTGTGGTGGGGGTGTGCGTAAAGGGCTGTCTGGCTCTTAACTGAAGAAGCCATTAAGATATTTGCCCAGCTGAGAGTGACAATTTCCTCCTAACTGGGAGTATCTGAGCCTGGGCCATATTAGTCAACAGTTTACAGATAGGCTTTTTGCTAGCTTTCAGGCATGCTCATTAAAACAAAGATGCCACTCGAAAACACACAAATAGCAACAATTAAGACTTTATTAGTAATAGAAAGGCCAAGCAAGAGTGACTTTAACCAAAGGGCCTTTCCTGCTCACTTCCCCAGAAATTCAGAAGTTGCAGTTTAAAGATTGTTCCAGCATCCTGACCACATTATAGAGGGGGACTCATGACTCACTGTTCCCCTCCCCCCCATCACCCTCAGATTCCTGGCACTGGCCCTCAGGTCACTGGCTCCGCATTGCTATAAAATGACCACCCATGGTTCCTGTTAGGTGCCCTTCCAGCCTGCTTTTTGTTATTATTATGTTAAATGTATCTTTTTACAGAAAAATCACGAAGACCCTAAGTGCAAAGCATAATAAGTAACTTGAAAAACAGAGAAAAACCCATATAACCACCTCTCCAGTCAAGACACAAACACTGTCTAAACCTCCATCACGTCTCTCTTCTGAAAACAGCCCTTCCTCTCGTTCATAATCATGTCCCTACTTTATGGGGACCTTTTGCTTATACATTTCTAGAGATTTACCACTTACATAGGCGTGCTAAGCAGTGTGGCTTAGCCCTTTTCTCTAGCTTTAAACTTCATTATAGATAGAATTATATTATGTTTATGCTTTTGTAAACCGCTTGGCTCACTCAGCATTTATTGCGTAACTTTTGCTCATTTCCTTTTGTGTGGCTGAAGGACAATCATTTTCATTATTGTGTAGAGTTTTATGTTAGGCATAGCCCACCGTCTGTGTGGACTGTATCTTGTTTAGGGCTGATATAAAAAAGCAAAATTCCACTATGAGCCTTAATGCTAATGGATCTTAGTCAATATGAACAAAAGTTTCTCTCAGAGTGTTTCCGAGAGCTAGAAATATTGGAGCAAAATGTATGCACAGTTTACACCCTTATTAGTAAAGGCAAAATGTTTTGAAAAGAAAAACTTTTTCCACTGACTTATATACACTGCTGTCAGCAACATTTGAGCATTCAAATGTCTCCATCAACATTTACTGTTCTGAAGGCTTTCAATAGTGGGAGGGCCATATTGTATTTTTAGTAAACATTTCCTAGACAAGTAAAGACGATGAGCAATTTTTCATGTTTAATACTTATTTGGTATTTCTTTTAAATATGCAAATACTTCTTCATGGTTTTTGTTTGCTTATTCGTGGTTTATTGTGCGGGCTGCTTGCCTGGTTTCCGATGGGTGATAGGTTTCTTTTTTTTTTTTTTGTAGAGACAGAGTTTCACTTTATGGCCCTCGGTAGAGTGCTGTGGCCTCACACAGCTCACAGCAACTTCCAACTCCTGGGCTTAAGCGATTCTCCTGCCTCAGCCTCCCGAGTAGCTGGGACTACAGGCGCCCGCCACAATGCCCGGCTATTTTTTTGTTGCAGTTTGGCCGGGGCTGGGTTTGAACCCGCCACCCTTGGTATATGGGGCCGGCGTCCTGCTCACTGAGCCACAGGCGCCGCCTGGGTGATAGGTTTCTTAATGATTTGTGGGCGACATTTGTATTTCTAGATACTCATTTTCTGACATGTTAACAAGTATCTTCTTCTACTTTGTGGCTAGAATATCCCTTCTCTTTTGGAGTCTTTTGACGAACAGAAATTCTTAATTTTAATTTATTTCAATTTATTAATTTTTTATGGCTTATTCTTTTCACATTTAAGAGACTTGAATAACACCAACCTCATGAAGACATGTTCCTCTATGATCTAAAGAATTAGGGTTTCTTTTTTTTTTTTAATGTCACATCAAGAACTTTAATCTACCAGAAATGAATTTGTATATAGTGTGTAAGGAGTGTAAATGGGTTTAATTTTTTTTCCATCTGGGTATGCCACTCTAATACATATACTAAAATTGAAGTACTTTTCCCTGTTGTTCTGCAGTAAAACCTCTTCTATAAATCAGATAGCCATTCATTTATATTTTTCTAGTATTTCTCAGTAAAATATCATCTAATTCTCCGTAAAGTCCTATGTTTTGCTGGTTATATTTATTCCTAATTATTCCATATTTTATGCTATTTCAAATATTGTTCTTGAATTTTAATTTTTATTATTTATTTGTGGTACATGGAAATACCTGTATCACAAGTATATTTATTAATATTTGTATATTGATTCAATGAACATTCTGAATAAGTGTAATAATTTGTCTATAGTCTGTTTTAGATTTTCAATGAACCTAATCATTTCTTCTATGAGGAACAATAGTCATTTTTCCTCCTTTGTAATTCTTATATTATTTCATCAGATTCTAGGTAGAGTTTCTAATAAATTGTTAAGTGGAGTTGGTGGATATTTTCTTGTATTTTCAATCTTTAAAGAAAGGTTAGCAATGTTTTAACATAGAGTTTGACATTTATTGTAGTTTTTAGTGTTATTTGTTTTCGATTGTAAATAATATCCCCTTTCATATTAAAGAATTTCTCTGGAATTTTTTTTAAGTTTTGAGTAGGTATTAACCTTTATCTAATACTTTTTCTGCCTCAAAAAGATGATCATGTAATATTTCTTCATTATTTATCACTGTAGTGAATTAAATTATTGACTTCCTACCTTTTAAAACACCTTGCATTCTTACGCTAAACCCAATGTGATCATAATTAGCATATTTTAAAATTTATTTGATATGAAATTCAGCTTGATAACTTTTTAACAATTTTTTTTTAACCTCAATTCATGAGTAAGATTTGCCAGTAACTTACCTTTCCTCCATTCCTCTTATCAGATTGTGTATCAATGTTATGCTAGCGTGGTAAAGTTATTCAAGGAACGGTCCTTCTTTTTCTGTTCTCTAGAAGTTTCCACTTGATTTATGTCTTACTTGAATGTGGAGCCAATTGAGCCTAAACTTTTCTTTTTGGGATAATTTTAAACCAATTTAATTTGTTTAATGATATAAATCCTTTAGGTTTCTAAGTTTTCATTCACAGTTTTGGAAAGTCCCCTGCTCCCACACAAGGAGACACACACACTGATATTAAAATGAAATATTTTAAATGCATGGACATAAAGTCATTCACAATATCATATTATTAACTTCAGTATTTGCAAGATCTATAGTTCCCTTTTGCTTTGCAATTTTAATAATTTGTACTTTCTTCCTTTATTTTTTATCAGCCTGTGAGAAGATTTTCAGCTTTATTGTTTTGGTTCAAATAACAAAGATTATTGACACAACCATTCTCAAAGTTCCACAAGAGCTATAGAAAATGATTTGAGTGTCTCCCCCCCTTTCCTCTCTCTCTCTTTTCTCCCGTCTCTCTCTGTCTTTCCTCACTCCTCCTTGGTGGTGTCCTGCAACATCTCCCCTTCACCAATAAAGACCTTTCATACAAAAAAAAAAGAAAATGATTTGAGTGATTCTTTTCAGAGGTCACCCATGGATGGTACACAGCTGGTACCCTCTAGAAACACAGGGAAAACGTTTACATACAGTGATTACCTTAGGACGGAGTCAGCAGACTAAGGCCCCTGGCTTAGAAATCTGGCTCATCTTCCTGTTTGTAAATAAAGATTTATTGGAAACATAAGATCTACACTCAAATGTAGGGCTTGCTACTACAAAATCAAGCAAAAATCGGAGGTTGAAAACTGGGCTGTGTTTTGTTTGGTGGAGACACTGTTTAAAATACAGGAAATTATAAAATTAGGAGAAAAATGGTGGGGGGGAAGGTTCCAGGAACACAGCCATGCTTGTTCATTTACTTATTTCCTATGCAGTTTCCATGCTGTTTCATACTGCAAAGGGAGTTTTCCATAGTTATATCAGAGGACAGAGGCCTTATGGCCTGAAAATTTAAACTATTTACTATCTGTTGCTTCACAATAAAAAGTTTGTTGACATTTTCCAAAGGCATTAAAGCTCATTTATCTTGCAGAGTTCAGGTTAAGAAGGATTGCTAGGATATTCTTGCTTTCAACCGCCTTAATTTCTGCATATATATTTATTATTTCCTCCCTTCCACTCTTTGGATTTATTTTGCCATTCTTTAAATTCTTTCTTTTAACAGCTTTTGTGACATGCAATTCACACATCATACAATTTATCCATTTATAATGCTCAGTTCAGCAGCTTGTAAGATATTCAGAGTTGAGCATCTATCAACACACTAATTTTAGAACATTTGAATTACCCCCCAAAGAAATACTGTGCCATATTCTGTTGTCCCTCATTTCCCTCCCCCCACAGCTAGGCAATCATTAATCTCCTTTCTGTCTCCACAGATTCACCTAATCCGTATATTGTACATAAATGGACTTGTACGATATATGATCCTGTGTGATTGGCTTATGTCACTTAACCAAATGTTTACAAGGTTCATGTGTGTTGTGGCATGTGTTAGCACTTTATTTCTTTCATTTCTAAATAATATTCCGTTGTAAAAACATGCCCATTTTGTTTATCCATTCAGTCATTGATGGGCATTTGAATTGTTTCCGTTTTTCAGCTATTACAAAGAAAGTTGCTATGAAGCTTCATGTATAAGTCTTGCTATGGACGTATCGTTTAATTTTTCTTGGGAAAATACCTCGAAGTAGAATTGCTGGATCACAGGATAATGCTATCTTTCACCATTTAAGGAGCTGCCAAACTGTTTTCCGAAATGACTGCACCATCCTGCATTTCTATCAGCAGGGTGTGAGGATCCCAGTTCTCTCCCTCCTCACCAATGCCGGGTACTTTCCAAATTCATGCTATTTATGTTTAACTCACTAATCCTTGGCAATTCTCCTTTTCCCATATACATATGTAAGAAGATGTATCTTCCTCTAAGTAGAAATTTAGCTACAATCTCACATTTTCTTGCTTTTATGTTATGATCTGTTTTTCACTAGCACTACCTTTTTTTTAATTAATTTAAAAAGCAAGAAAAATCAGCAATCATGTATCATATTTATACAGAGTATAATATTTGATCATTTGATGATTATTGTTCATCACCGAGGGATTGATTTGTCTGTTTTACATGAAGTTATTCCTATTCTTTGACATATTTTAAAGTAATTTATAATAATTTAATTATATAAGTAAAAAATGCCTTTTAACATGTTATTATGAAATAACCTTCATGACAACAAAGAAGGCTTTTGTTTTTTGCCTTAAATCTTGTGAAAGAATACAGATTCTTTTTCATAACTAAATAGGACATGTCATATTTTTCTACCTTTTCACATACAACTATTCTATTTTAAGGTGTATATATTATAATAGTCTTTCTCTTTTAATTAGACTTTTCATTTATATTTGGATTTAAATTTCTTGTATTTATTTTAATTTCTTGTAGCCTTAGAATTTTTTAATTCTCTTTATTTAAACTTAGCCTATGTTTTCTTTTTCTTTCTCTTCTTGCCTATTTTTTTGTGGCTTTTTATTATTATATTTTCTCTCTACTGTGAAGTTTGTACTAGTGCACAAGTAACGGTGGACACAAATCAAATTAACGTCATTTGATGGGACTTCAGTGAAGGGACTGTTAGCAGTGGATGGGGTGAAGGGAAACTGTAAAAGTAGTAAAAGGGGGCCTGGTTTCAACCCTTAAACCTAAGAGATGAAAAGAAAGAGCAGCTATTAGAATCTGGAGACGAGGAGGCTGAGAAGAGAGGGCTTCCTGACAGCCTTCACTGGGCGGAGCAGCTGGTCCAGGGAGACAGCTGGGAACAAACAGCCCAACCTCTCAGGTCGGCCTCAACCTCCTGGTTTCCCTTCCTCCCTCTGGTCTCCTCTGATGCTCCCCTTTGCAAAACCCATTCAGAAGCCAGAGGGAGAAAGTGGCCGTTGGTGCAGTCCACATAGAATAGTCTCTCCAGGCACCAGGCGCAGATGAGTCGGAGTGGATCTGGAAAGGGGGTACAAAGGAAGCTGTCCAGGAGTTTTGCACTGTTCCCATTTCTTTTTGTGGAATTACCTTTGAATTTATGGAAGATATACACCACTTACCTTTATCTAAAGCTAATCAATATCTCCTGGTAGCAGACATCTAGCAGAAGGTCTTTATTTCTCTCAAAACATATAAAGTATGATGCAGTTTATATTTTAATTTTTCCTTTTTTATTCAACAGAGCCTACGATGAGAGTCCGACACAGTCACTGTTCATTTCTGCTACCTCGTCAGTCCTGACTTTGTTCTTCCTTCCCGCCTCTCTGATTTTCCATTTAGTAACACATTGCTTGAAATAAAACTTTGGACTCTCTATTGTTGAATAACGGGTTATAAACTTTTTCAATATTTATTTTCTGAAAACATGTATTTTTTTCATCTTTTTCTTGAAATAGATTTTCACTGACTTTTTTTTCTCTCAGTAAGCTTTGACGACAACCTTGATCATCTCACTATTTTGAGACTTTATTTTGGTTTTATGTTTGTTTTATGTTTCATTGTGAAACATATGTTTCATACATTTATGTCTAAGTGTGACATATGTTTCATATGTTTCATGTGTTTATGTCTAAGTGTGAATTTCTTTTTATTTTATTTGAGGTACACCCAGCTTTTGGAATGTGTGGGGTGATGATTCCTACTGGTTTTGGAAAATGCTCGGTCAATTTCTTTTCAAATATTGCCTCTTCTCCGTTCTCTCTGTTTCTGGGATTCTGATGAAACATATTAAACCCTCTTACTCTGCTGTTTCCTGTCTCTTTTTCATAGTTTGCATCTTTATCGTCACATGCTTCATCCTGGAAAACTTCTGATCTATTTTTAAATTCAGTTTTTCTATGTCAAATCTGCATTTGATTTTAAAATTATGCTTCTTGTGTATTTCACTTCAAGGTATGCTAATTGGTTCTTTTACTACTTTTCACAGTTTCATCTTCCCTGAGGCTAGTTCAAAGCTTTTCTGTTACTTTTAAAATAGAGTAATCATAGTTGCTGCTGTTGGCTATATCTGGTAGATGTAACATTTGCTGCTTTTGCAGTTATTTTTCTATTTATGTACAAGATAAAAAACACCCACACAGTTTTGTCTTCCAAGCAAGTATCTCTAATACATGCCTAATTATCAGCAACAGGTAGGAAAAAATGGTGGCATTAGCCAGATCTTCTACCTACTTTTGATTCAGAGATTTATCCAACCAAATAACTCCTTTAAAATTAACCAGTAATTTTACAGACATGTTAAGAGAGGGAAAGATTGGAATGAATCAATGATGCATGTCCTGTACTTAAGATTGGGAAAGACAAAAACAATCTTTAAGTAAAAAACTAGAGTGATAACTTAAACTGAAAACTCTTTAAGTAGCAAGGAAGAACACTTTTAAAAGCAGGTAAATATTCACCAAACGTCCAGCATGAGTTAGGCACTTTGCACGTAAATAAATTATCGTCTATGCTAAAGTAGGAAATTCTTTCAGTTTATGAATACATAAGGTTAAAATAATTTACACGATTTTCCTAGGGTTCTTCAGTAAGTGGCAGATCTGAGTTTACAATCCAGATCTAAAAGCAAATTTATTATCTACTCTACCAAAGGTAAAGCTATCAGGCCAGGAGGAGAGGTAAGATAAGGTGAAGCTAAAATTATGAATCACTTAAACCAGAGTGGAGAAATTGGAAAAGAAAGGTGTGTTGCATAATGTAGTCGATTTCCTTGTTTGGGAAATTCTTCCCTTTGTTTCCAAGGAAGACTGCAGTTCCCTCAGTCCCTGGCGGAGGTAGCAAGCCTCAGCAAGCTCTGGGGCTTCTCATCCTGTCCTGATATTGGGACTGGAAGAAAGCTGCAAAAGAATGAAGCCTTAAAAGTGAGAAAACAGAAAGCCTTTTGACATAGTACTCACTTGCTCCCTCCTAAGAATTCATATTTCAAAATGAACCATATAGCTTTCTGACCCTTTCAGCCACTTCACACCAAATTTTATAAATGTGCAAACTGAGAATTATAAATTACTAGGGATGATGCTTCTCGTGTTGTTGAGTAAGAAGCAGACTCAGGGGGGTTTAATCACTTGCCTCAGGTCACACAGATGCTACCGAGTGTATTGGGACTCTCTGCTTGCTTTGTCTGTCTAAATATGTGTTTCTTTGATGAAAATCACACATATTCGATGCAAGAGCACAGCTTCCCTTGCTTGTATACTTGTGAATCTTTCAGAAGTGATATACCCACCTGAAAATCACACATACGCAATACAAGAGCAAAGCTTTCCTTGCTTGTATACTTGTGAATCTTTCAGAAGTGATATACCCATCTTCAGAAGGGGAAGTCCCACCTAGGGTGAGGGGATTCCTATTGTCTATTATCTCAGAAGGTCAAGAATTTAGAGCTAAAAACAAAGTGCGTTACTCTCGGCTTCCTTTTTTCCCACCAAGTCACTATGAAAATTCGGCTTCTGGCTCCTTGTTTGTAAAATGGGTGCTGTGTGAACTCTTTGATCTCCAAGGTTCCTCTGTGATTAAATGAGTTTGAATTCCTTTCAAATAATATATATTTGGCTGTATGTTTTGTATCAGGCTTTGTGATAAGCAAGTACAACACGGAAATTAATTATGTTTATTACTTGCCCTTGAGGAACTTGAAGTCAAAAAAGGCAGATCTGAAAACATAATTTTCATGGAGTAAATTCAATGGCCTTCGGTAATCGATGCACACACAATTTGTCTGTATTTGCCACTGTGAATATTCTTATTTGTAATTAAAACTTCAGTCTCAGCCTTGAGAGATCTTATTGGTAGGCGGGGTATCCTGTTTCAACATATACCAGTCATAAAATAAAAAGTCTACTTTTAAGCCCACTTCTTTCAATGGGCGAAGGCTTGCCAGCTGCGTGCAGGGCGTGGATGTCAGACTGTAACAGGATGTTGCAAGTATTTTGTACACAATGCCTTTAATATCCCGTGGAATGAGGCTCCCCATTGGGAAACTTCTGTCAACTCTGCAGCTGCCTATCGGCCAGTCCCACCATCAGCAACTCCCAGGCCATGCACTCAATGCTTACAGAAACTGCTCCTCTGGAAATGGTGAGCTCACATCCCAGTCACTGAAATGACTTCCAGGCAGTTCCCAGCCCCCACAAACTGTTCTGGAGAAGGTTGTGCAACATCAGTCGTCACACCTTGGCTGGATCTATGAACGAGATCCACATTAGTCCCGTATGTTTATGATTTAACTCCAAGCAAAATCCAACATAGAAAGACAGGTATGCAAACATCCATTGCTCAAACGATCCATCTGATCCATCCTCTTTCATTTATAGTGGGGAAACTGAGGTTCTGGGAACGGCCGCGACTTTGAAACAAAACCAAATCTAGAACCCCGGTCATCTTGCTCAAATCTGAGGGCTCTTCCAAAACTGCACACTGCCCAAGCTTCAAGGATGAACCCTCATCTGTGGATTTCCCTGGAATTAACTACAAAAGGAAGCTTTTAGCTGGAGCTTTCCTCAAATCCACTGTTTCCTGCTTCTCAACTTCTGCCTCAAACTCCAAGACGGCTCTGCACAGCACTGTTAGCCATAAGCCTGTCTTCTGTTCATTATGGATATTTGCATTGGTTTTGATTTTATAAATTTTGCGTTCGAATATTACTTATCTGAATTATTGAGTTTTTGGTGTCCTCTTTAATTTTGTGTCTGAGATGAGTGCCTCACTTGTTTCATTCTAGTCCCAGACCTGTTTCTGGGACATGAACTATTTTCTCGTAGATGGAGAACGGCAGGCAGTCCACTCAAACCTGGGCACAGGGTCTGAGGGTGGGCACTTCAGGGTAAGGGTGAATGGAAAAGCTTCCGAAGAAGAGAAAAGAACTGTTCATGGGGCTGGTTTCTTCCAGAACCATAGATAGAAGGAGGAGTAGGAAAGGACAGGTGATTTCAGCTGAAAGCTACCTGTGAGGACATCACCCACAGCCACTCTCAAATCAGCTTCCACAGAGCCCCGTGGAGGGCAAGGGCAGCCCTAGGAAGCTGCCTCCAAATTCAAAAGCAGGCAGCTCAGATCTGTAAGGAAGTGTTCCCCAGATGTTCCTTCTCCACATTGGTCCTGGTGCATGACAGGTAGTGCTGGAAATCACGGGCCTGAACCGCGAACCTGCACACAGTGTCTAGAGAAATCTGAAGGGAGGAAGGGAGGTGAGCAGGGAAGCAGTCAGCGTGCCAGCCTCTTGACCCCGACTTGCCTGAGCTGGGGTGCGGCCCCCACAACTCCTCTCTGCCTCTACATCTTCTCAGTCTGGCTGGGATCTACTTGTCTTTTTCTGAGGCTGGGTATGAGCTTCTTGATGACAAGGACCATGGTTTACTCAACTCCCTGTAACCAACCTGGAACCGAGTAGATGATCAACATATGGGCTGAAATGTGCTCGACCAAACTTTCTATAGAGGATCAGAAAGTAAATAGTTCAGACTTTGGAAGCCAAAGGATATTTCTCACGACTACTAACTTTGTCCTTAAAGCCCGAAGCAGCCATAGACAGTAGCAAAAAAAATGTATGTGTTCCCAATAAAGGGGAACTTTATTTATGGCCTCAGAAATGCAAATTTTATACAGTACATGTGTGTCGTGAAATATTATTATTGTTTCCATTCTTTTTCTTTAAATCTGAGATTGTTCAACTATTTAAAAATATTTTTAAAATTCTTTAAAATTCTTATGTGGTAGACCAATTTTCCAATCCCTGATTTAAACCAACAAACTTAGCTCTTTCCACTCCCATCAAAAGCTATCCTTATATTTCAGTCTGAGTTTAAGCTAACTGTCCAATTTATCCCCCAAAAAGAAAAGGTAGTTTAATAAAATAAGAATCCCCAGGAAAGGTAAATAATAATGAAGGGTTTGTCCGTTAAAGGAAATACAAGCATTAGCATACAAAGATGAGGGACAGGGGCATACATTCATGGCAAAGTTTCGTTGGGTGATTAGGCTTTGTGGCATTGTCTCTTTTTTGGAGTAGATCAATTTTTTTGTTTGTTTTATTATTGCTTTTTTTGTTTAGTTGTCTGTTTGCAAGGAGGACTTGTCAGAGCTAAGGTATTTTATTAATTCAATGTCATTCTCTAGCAAATGATATAAAAATTCATTACACAAAGCTTTAGAAAGAAAATTATTTTCTCATATAACCCTCCCAACAGCTCTGTGAAATAGACAGAACTAATATTATTAGTAGCATAGCTAAGTTATGGATAAATATTGAAGAGGCTACGTGCTTGATAAACGTCACACTACTAGGCTTCGCGCCTGTGGCTCAAGCAGCTAAGGTGCCAGCCACATACACCTGAGCTGGTGGGTCTGAATCCAACCCAGGCCTCCCAAACAACAATGATGGCTGCAACCAAAAGAAATGGCCAGGCATTGCGGCAAGTGCCAATAGTCCCAGCTACTTGGAAGGCGGAGGCAAGAGAATTGCTTGAGCCCAGGAGTTGGAGGTTGCTGTGAGCCGTGATGCCACAGCACTCTACCCAGGGTGATAGCTTGAGGCTCTGTCTCAAAAAAAAAAAAAAAAAAAGTCACACTACTAGCAAATAGTTGGGTTGTGCTCAATTCTCAGCCCTGCAGTACAGTTTGGTGGCTCTGCCTCAGCACCACAAAAATGCCTCTTGCTGTGACAGCACCCTAGCATGCCATGGGAGACACAGGTGTGAGCAGGTTATGAGGCAGGAAACACAGATATAATTATAAAGCAATAAACAGTACAATCATGAGATCTGTAAGAATGTTAGCCTGAGTGACACATGATGGAAACTAATGCTGCTGGAAAAGATGCTGCTGGCCCCTAGCCCACAGGTGTTTGCGGTACAGAAGTGACGAACGTCACAGATGAGAAAATAATAGACACAAACTGCACGAATGAACAGAGTTCCTGCAAGTTTTCAAGTCCCTCAATATTCTGACAAATCGAGTAGGCAAAAAAAAAAAAAAAAAAAAAATAGGCAACGCATATCTGAAATAAACATTACCTCCATCTTTTACATGTGTTCATCCAGTTCTCCCAGCACCATTTATTGAATAAGGATTCTTTTCCCCTGTTTATGCTTGTGTTGGGTTTATCAAAGATCAGATGGCTATAAAAGACTGGTTTCATCTCTTGGTTTTCTATTCAGTTCCAAATGTCTGTGTCTTTGTTTTTGTGCCAATACCATGCTGTTTTGATCACTGTAAACATGTAATATAGCCTAAAGTCTGGTGGGGTGATGCCTCTGGCTTTATTTTTATTACTAAAAATTGCCTTTGCTATCCAGGTTTTCTCTCGTTCCCTACGAAATGAAGAACTATTTTCCCAATTCTTCAAAGTATGATGTTGGTATTTTAATGGGGATTGCATTGAATCTGTAGATTGCTATGGGAACTATGAACAGAATACTCAAATCAACAAAAAAAGAGTTAACAATCTCAACTATCACTGGGCAAGAGACATGAACAGAAACGTCTCTGAGGAAGACAGATGAATGGCTAAGAAACATATGAAAAATGCTCATTATCCCTAATCATCAGAGAAATGTAAATAAAAGCCACCCTGAGCTATCACCTAACCCCATTAAGATTTTGTCATGTGGTAGCCCACATGACAAAATCCCAAAGTTGCAGACGCTGGCACAGATGTGGATAGAAGGGAACATGTTCACACTTTTGGTGGGACTGCAAACTACTACAGGCTCTTTGGAAAGAAGTATGGAGAATGCTTAAAGAACTCAAATTAGACTCCCATTTGATCTTGCAATCCCAAAACTTGGAATCTACCCAGAAGAAAAAAAAAATTATTTTATCATAAGGACATTTGCACTAGACCGTTCATCATAGCTCAATTTACAATAGCCAAAATGTGGAAACAATCTAAATGTTCATCACCTCAGGAATTCATTAACAAACTGTGGTATATGTACACCGTGGAATACTATTGCACCATCAAAAGATGGAGACTTTACATCTTCTGTATTAAACTGGATAGAGCTGAAACACATTCTTCTTGGTCAAGTATCGCAAGAATGGAAAAGCAAATATCCAATGTATTCAATACTAATATGAAGCCTGTAGATGATCTAATTCACACCCACATAGGAGAAAAACTCATTTCAATTCAAGTTGGCGGGAGAAGGCAGACAGGAAGGGGGAGGGGGAGGAGTGTGGGGTGCCCCCATTGAATGTGCACAATGTAGGGGTGTATGGCACACCTTTTAGAAAGTGCAAGACACAACTACAGAAGAAATTCTACCTAACAAATTCAAATATTGTGATCTGGTCATCTGTACCCTCACATTAACCTGAAATAAAAACAATAATAAAAATTTTTAAAAAAGTAATACTTCATAGATCCTGCCACAGCCAAGGAGAAACATTTTCCATAAGAAGCCAGATGTGGGACAAATTTTCCCTTAGAGGTGGGCATATGTGTGTATGTGTGTCTAAAAGACCTAGAGAATATTCAAGGTGGAGCTGCAATGATAATAGCTATCAATGTTTAAGTGTTTCTTCCCCAAGGTCTCTAAACTCTATGAACTGAGAAGGCTGAAACATAATTGCGTTGACTCACATTCTCGTCTGGAAGAGTGCTTTTCACTCACTCCCCGGTATTTGACCCTGCAACTCCTAATTGGTATAAATTAACCTCATGTTGTATTAAATATTTATTGTGCCAGTTCATCTGTGTCTCCACCGAGTAAGCAATGAATCCCGAAGTTGGAATTCTTGTCATGCCACCTGAATGGCTGATACTAGTTCTCTGGTCTAAAGCCCTCTTCTCTCAGAACTGGAGTCTGATTCAGTAGTGAGAAATAAATCGTAAATTGGAAGTTGAAGTTGTATTGTTTGGACGAGCTACTGAAGTAAGCAAGGACATGAGCTGTCTGAACTTGGCTGGGAATTCCACCATGCAATTTGAATACAACACATCCAATAAGCAGCTGTCTGAAGATTGACTAGTAATATGCCTATTGATAATAACAAAAGTGACAAGGTTTTGTGGCTCCCCTGTATGCCAGACACAATTCTTTTTTTTTTCTAATTTTTTTAATGTTTTTCTTTTTCTCTTTTTTTATTGTTAAATCATAGCTGTGTACATTAGTGCAATCAAGGGGTACAATGTGCTGGTTTCATATACAATCTGAAATATTCTCATCAAACTGTTCAAAGTCTACATACAATAACTAAGAAAATGCCAGGCACAATTCTTGATGCTTTCTATAATTAGCATCAACCTTCACAATGAGTTTGTAACATTTCCAACATTGTAAAGAGTTCATGTGCAGGAACTCTGAAACTAGACTTCTCGGTTTAAATCCTGGCTGCATAATCTCAAAAGAGAAGAGCTAATCATAGTATAATATATAACTCATCATAGCAGGTTGAAGGGTGGCCTTGGAAAAGATATGTCCATATCTGATCCCTGGAACCTGGGAATGTTGCTTTGTTTGGAAACAGGATCTTCACTGATGTCATTAAGTTAAGAATTTTCATACAAAATTATTCTGGTTTTTCCAGGTAGGTCCTAAGTCTGAAGACCAGTGTCCTTACAAATAAATAAATAAATAGCAGAGGGAGTATTGACAGACAGGAGGAGAACACAACTGGGAGACATTGTGTCCACAGGGATCATCAGAGGACATTGACCATAAAGCCACAAGTCAAGGCCTGCTGACAGCCCCAAGAAGCCAGAAGGAAGGAGCAGATTCTCCCTGAGATCCTCCAGAGGGAGTGTGGTCCTGCTGACACCTTGATTTTGGCATTTGGCCTAAAAATACTTGAGAGAATAAATTTCTATTGTTTCAGCCATTCAGTTTGTGCTAATTTGTTATGGTGGCCCCAAGAAACTAGGACATTCCTACCCTCCCTGTGAATACTGACTATCTGTACAGCACTTTAGAATTCAGCTATTGTTAAATTATCCTCAATTCAATGATTCGAAAATAGATGTTCATGCTAAGAGTTTACACAAATGGGATATAGTCAAAGACATATTTACATTTGTTTTATATGACTATAAATCCTAGTTAGAAGGATTCTCAAACTTAGGTTTCTAGTGAAGTTCCTGATTAAAACAACCACCCAGTCAAAAAAATAAGGAGAGTTGTTGTATTCTAAACAGCTAGAGTGATGGGAAGTTTTCAACACAAATGTATTCGGTGGAGACCAAAGATTTGTAAATTATTCTTGGAGCTAAACCAGCCCTATAGTAAAAGATGTTTAGATCTGCCTGAAGGAAAAAAGGGTCAAAACTAATCTCAACAAAATCAATTTTATCTGCATGTTACTAAATGAACTTATGAGTCAAACTTTAATATTCTTGAAAAGAAGATAAAAATTTCAGAAATTTTGAAGTAGATAACAATAAAGTTCTTAGATAAAAAAACAGCTAGAAAAATGTGGCCAAATCCCATGAAAATAGAAAAGAGACAATAGAATTAGCAGAAGAGAATTTTACAACAGCTCTTATAAATATGCTCATAAATATAAATTGAATCTGGTAATAATGAGTTTCAGATAGAACCAAATGGAACTTCTAGAGCTGAAATAGGGTTATCTGAAATAAGAAATAAAATCACTCCCTGGGATTAATAGACTATCAGTCACTATGGATGAAAAGATGATGGAACTAAACACAGAATAATAGAAGGTTTCCACCTTTAATCACAGAAAGGAAAAAATATGTGAAAACATGAATCTCATCACTATGACCCGTATGAGACTATCAATAAATCTAATATGATTAACTGTCCTCCTAGCTAAGGGAGGGAGAGAAGGAAGAAAATTTGAAGATGTAATGGGGAAATTTTCTCTACCATGAGGACAATTATAAACTCACACACCAAGAAGTTCAACACTGAAGACTATAACCATAAATAAAACCATACCAGGCCATAGAGTAATCAGGTTTTTTGGAAACCAGTGATGAAGAGAAGTTCTTAAAAGCAGCTAGAAGGAAAAATACACTTTGCACAGAGGGACACAAGTGTAAGATGCAAATGCCTTGTTTTATTAACAAAAAAGAAAAAAAAAGAAGAAGGAAAAATAAAGGGAAGGAGAGAAGAAAACAATGGAGTAGTAATTTAAAAATGCTAAAAAAAAAAAAAAGGAAGTGGAGGGGAAAGTGGGGAAGAGAAGAGGAAAAGGTGAACATGAAATTTTATTACACACAGTGAAAATATGCTTCAAAGAAAATTTGCCATAAAGACTTCTGATAAACAAAATCCGAGAGAATCATCACAGGCAGTGTGAGTGGGAAAGAAATGTCCTCTGTGCTTCAGAAGAAATCAGAGATTTGCATCATACAATGGAAAGAAGAGTGAGAAAAGTATAAATGTACGTTTTGTTTTCTCCTTTAAAAAATATTGTGAAATATTGGGCTATCGGAAGCAGAAGTTATTATGTCCTTTGGTTTACAAAATACATAAGACGTAAAGTTTGTGACGATGGCAGAAAAGATGGACAAGGGGAATGTAAGCTTATTTATTGCTGTAAGATTTGTTCATTGCGTGTTAAATGTGTAGTAATATTTGCAGGTAGACGGTGATACTTTAAAAATGCCTCATAAACCTTACAGCAGAGTTTAATACATGAAACTTTTTTTTTTATCTCAAATAGTGAAAATAGAGTGGAATGCCACTAATACTCAATCCAAGGCTGAAAAAGAGGTGAATGGGAACAAAAATTTGGTGAACCCCCCAAAATAAATCAAAACCTTTGACATTGGCTGTGTTCAAGCCTAAAAGATTATGGGTCGGGTTTTAGCCTGGAGTGGGACTTCTCACAATGCTTAGAGAGAAATTATAGCTCAAAATATTTATATTACATAATAAAAAATATCTAAAACTAATATTCTAAGCTTTCACTTTAACAGCATAGAAAAAGAAGGACAAATTACACCCAAATAATGAGAGGAAATAAAATAAACAGTGGAAACTAATGAAATAGAAGTGGATAAATAATGAAAATAAACCAGAGAATTTCAGTTTTAAGAGATTAATACAAGTGATCACATTTTAGCTGCATTAATAGAGCTTATTACAATGGCAATACTGTAGGATGTGACATCACTAACGATTATACACACATTAAAATTATCAAAACAGGAACCAAGAAGCACTTGCTCTGTGCGTGTTGTGAGAACACAAAATTGAGTTATGCAGGGACTTAGGTATGAGGGGCTCAGATTTGGCAGGATGCAGACATAATTGCAACTGACTATAAGAAATACCTTCATTATGGCATCAGAGGGGATAAATGTATGAATTATTATATATCAGAGCTGGAAAAGGCTGGTGAAATAGAAATCATGTAACCTAGATTTTTCAGAGTGTGGATGACACAAAACTGGGCAGAAGAGTTCTTCACGTAGATCAGACCAATTGAGAAAATAACCGATGTCTAAATATCTTACATTTCTCTGTAACCAACTGGACAAGCAAGTCTGTGCTATTTTATGGTGGACACATCACAGCTTCTTGCCAGGTCTCTCTGCTTCTATTCCTGCTTCTTGATCTGGTCTTCATTATTAATCTACTGCTGTGTAACAAGTCACAAACAAATGGATAGGTTTAAAACAACAAGCATTTAATTTGTCAGAAATTCCGTGGATCAGAAATCCTATTGTAGCTCAGTCCAGAGCTTATGACCTTCCTAGAGTATCTCAAAGGACTGCAATTAAGATATTTCCCATTACTCGGCATCTACCCAGAAGGAAAAAAATCCTTTTATCATAAGGACACTTGTACTAGACTGTTTATTGCAGCTCAATTTACAATCGCCAAAACGTGGAAACAGCCGAAATGCCCACCAACCCAGGAATGGATTAACAAGCTGTGGTATATGTATACCATGGAATACTATTCGGCCATTAAAAAAAATGGAGACTTTACATCCTTCGTATTAACGTGGATGGACGTGGAAGACATTATTCTTAGTAAAGCATCACAAGAATGGAGAAGCATGAATCCTATGTACTCAATTTTGCTATGAGGACAATTAATGACAATTAAGGTTATGGTGGGGGAACAGAAAGAGAGAAGGAGGGAGGGGGGTGGGGCCTTGGTGTGTGTCACACTTTATGGGGGCAAGACATGATTGCAAGAGGGACTTTATCTAACAATTGCAATCAGTGTAACCTGGCTTATTGTACCCTCAATGAATCCCCAACAATAAAAAAATAAATAAATAAATAAATAAATAAATAAATAAATAAATAAAAAGATATTTCCCATAAAAGTATGTGCTCGCTTCAGCAGCACATATACTAAAAATGGGAATGATACAGAGAAGATTAGCATGGCCCCTGCGCAAGGATGACACGCAAATTCGTGAAGCGTTCCATATTTAAAAAAAAAAAAAAAAAAAGATATTTCCCAAGGCAGAGGCCATTGCAAGTCTTGAATGGGAAAGGATGCACTTCTAGCTACTTCAGTAGCTGTTGGCAGACTCAGTTCCCCCTTGATAGTAGATTGGAGATACCAGCTCCTTGCTACCTGGGACTCTGCACAGAGCTAGTCACACCTGGTAGCTTGCTTCCCCAGAGGAAGAGCATCGAGTCAGGGGACAGATTGAGAGAGACAGAGAAAGGTCAGGATAGAGGCAGCGCTGGAGATGGAGGTAGAGACAGAATGCAACGCAGAATTCAGTCTCCTGTAACCTGACATCGCATACCTTTTGCTATTTTCTATTTATTATAAGTAAGGTACTAAACCCTGTCCTTTTTCCGAGGGGTGGTATTTCACAGTGTAATTACCAGGAGGGATGCGTGATCCTAGACGCGGCCCACAGAAGTCTGCTCTCTGCCTCTCAGCGATTCACATCTCCCCTAAAGGCAAGATGCTCCCCTCTCCGGGTCCCTCGAATCCTCATCCCATTACAGCACCAGACTGGAGTCTAGAATCTCATCACTGAGGACAGGTCCATTAACGGATGAGGTTCCTGAGGTCTCCTTCAGTAAGTACACCTCTTCTCGAGCTATAAAGTCATCTTCCCCACACACTCAGCAAACAATGGTGAAACAGACACAGTAACTGCTGTGAACTCTTTTCTTCACAAAGAAGAAAAATGGTTGGTCAGCACAAAGGAGGAATTAGGAAATGCCACTGAAGAAATGAGGGTCGTTCTGGAATTGAGTCACAAGGCCTGGGAATGATTATCCGCAGCTCTTAGCTCTGGGTCCTTGCACACCCTGCCCCCAATCAGCCACCATTTTTGTTGTTGTTGTTGTTAAAAATTATAATTTTTGTAAAAATTATAAGCAGAGTACTTTTGTCAATCTTCTCCTTGCCAGGAGACTATTGTGTGTTGGGGGATGGTTCAAAGATGACTTTTTGTTTTGTACTGGAAATATTCCTTTTAGTTCAAGCTGATTATACTTATACTAATATTGTTTTCTCTAAAATAGTTGACATCCTAAAAATATTATTGATATTTGCTTCATTAGACAAACCCACACTGATGAATCTCATCGTGGTATTATGTTTTCCCTACCTTGGGCTCTTGCTGAGATGGCTGAGGGACCATGTCTTTAGACTTCCTGGAGACCCTATTGTTCTGGAGAAAGACTCCTTGATACCAACCTTAATCTCTTCAAAGGGCTTTTTGTAGGACTGACTAATAATACTCTAGGGTACCACCTTTAATTATTGTGAGGTCTGTTTGTAACACTCCAAGTTTTATTTGTAGATTATACTTTCCTGGTAGTGCCATAGTTTTAAACTTTGCTTGGATAAAGCCATTTATTAATTTTGATTTGTCTTGTTTTGGGGGGAAGATAATTTTTAAAACCATACAGTCCTGGCTCCTTTTTGTTTAATAATCCTTGCCTCATTTATCTCTCTCCTCTCACCTTTTACTTTAATACAGAAAACAAATACCATGTTATACCTTCACCACGGGGATTGGAAATCACATTAGCTAAATCACCAAGTTCAGGAGAAACATCTTCTGCTTTCCACATAACTTCAGGTAACAGTGTTGCTAAGCTTTCTTCCACTACATACATAACAAGGAAATAAGGATTTCTTTTGTCCTAGTTTTCAATAACATATACCTCTCTTCCTTTCAGATCCTCACTGGAAGCGTACACAAAGTCTGTATTTGCACCTGCAGTCTGTTAGTGCAAGCAATTTAAGGATTTTGGTAATGTATTCTTCAAAATATTTCTAGCATCCACTTGCTGCTTATTTCTGAAGCCAACTACACATATTTATATATTGTTAGTGTGAATCCCTCTCCTGGTACCAATATCTGTATTAGTTACATAGTGCTGTATTAAAAACTTATCCCCAGGGTGGCGCCTGTGGCTCAAGGAGTAGGGTGCTGGTCCCATATGCCGGAGGTGGTGGGTTCAAACCCAGCCCCAGCCAAAAAAAAAAAAAAACTTATCCCCAAATTTAGTCATTTAAAACAATACCTGTTGGGCAGCACCTATAGCTCAGCAGCTAGGGCGCCAGCTACATACACCAGGGTTGGCAGGTTCCAACCTGGCCCAGGCCTGCCAAACAATGACAACTGCAACACACACACACAGACACACACAAAAATAGCTGAGCGTTGTGGTGGGCACTTGTAATCTCAGCTACTTGGGAGGCTGAGGCAAGAGAATTGCTTAAGCCCAAGAGTTTGAGGTTGCTGTGAGCTGTGACACCATAGCACTCTACTAAGGGCAACATAGTGAGACCCTGGTAAAAAAAAAAAAAAAAAAAAAATACCTTTCTTGGTTTCTGTGGGCCAGTAATCTGGACGTTGCTTGGCTGAACACCTTTAACTCTGGGTGTCTTATAAGGTGACAATCAAGATGTCGCTGTGACTGCAATTATCTTGAGGCTCAATTGAGGAAGGATCTGCTTCAGTCTGGGGCCAAATCGTGTCCTCCAAAAACTCCTGTGTTAAAACTCTGACTTTAAAATGTGACTGTATTTAGAGATGTGGCTTTCAAAGGAGTAATTAAGGCTAAATGAGTTCATAGGGTCAGGACCTAATCCAATCTGGCAGGTGCTTTTCTAGGAAGAGAGAGAGAGAAAAGAGATGAAGGTACACAGAGAAACCAGCCCCGGCAACAACGTGATCTTAGATTTCTAGACTCCAAAACTGCGAGAACTTAAATTTCTGTTGTTGAAGCCATTCAGTTTATGGTATTTTACTATGGTAGCCCCAGCCAGCTAATACAACTTCCAAGCTCACTCACATGGTTGTGGGCAGTGATTTTACACGGCTGTTAGCCAGAGAAACTCAGATTTTTTTTTTTTTTAGGAAAGTCTTTCCATTTGGCAGCTAACAACATGGAATTAGATGTCTCTCAGAAGGAGAGAAAGACAGACGGAGAGAAGATGAGACAGAAAGAGAAAGATAAGCCAACATCTTTTCACAAAGTGGCATCCCCTTCTTTGCTGTATTCACTTAATCCAAAACGAGTCATTTGGCCCAGCCTACCTGCCAACAGAGATTGCACCAGGCGGTGGGAACAGCAGGACGTAGGGACCAGTGGGAGCCATATATCCAAGGCTGCTTACCACATAGTCCGTTGCCCACAAACAGGACAGAGTAAATTCTTAAAAACCATAAAAACTTATGCTCATATTGAAAACTGGATCGTGCCTTTCTATGGTCCTCCAATAAAACCTCAACTTCCTTCTTTCTATGGCTTTAAGATGTGTCATGATGGGACTTCTGCTTACCTCTTTTTTTCCTAATGTATTCTAGTACATCACTTTTTAATTTTTATTCTTCAAACATGTTAAGTTCTTTCACAACTCAGTGAATTGACTTTAGCTTCTCCTTCTACTTGGAGAGATGGTTCTTAGATGTCCCCAGAGGTGGCCTGGGCTTTCAATTCACTTTCTCAGGAGAGCCCAGAGCTATTACACACCATCCCCTCCAGGTACTTCTTACCCCACTGCTGATTTCATTTTATTTTCTTCATATCACTCACCTATTGACTTGTGTAGGGTTGGAAACTCCCCCTGGAGTGTGCACCCACCCAGGTGCAGTTTAGGGACCCCCAGGCCTGGCCTATTTATTTATCAAGAATGCTTGGCCATAGTTTGGATGGTCTGGATCAGTTAAGAAGGGCCTGGGTGGTGGTCTGGGGAGGCAGGATGCTATCTTATAAGGCCCTTTCTGAACAAGGCAATAATATGTTCACAAGAAAGATGTAAATGAAACAGATGGAAAAGTGATGAGTGGGGCAAATGCCCTGAGAAAGCCTCGGTGCAGAAACAGGATGGAAAGCAGCACAAGGCGTGCACAGCAGAAAGGATGGGGCCTGGGAAGGATTTCATAAACAAGATTTCATGGAAATATTTCTGTTATATATGATCGTGCCTGAGTACACCTGGCAGGAATCCAAATAAATCCCTGCTTTCCGTTTTGACTATCTGCAGGGTTCGTGCAGTTCTAGTTTTAACCAATTCTGACACTTTCAAAAGACAATGCCAATGTAGGTATAATCACAAAAACAGAAAAGACTTTGGCCACAAAGCGTAAGTCCCCTTTATCCCTGTGATTTAAAACACGTCCTCACAATTCCCGGGCATTGGCTATGGGCTCTATTTGCAGGTTCCGAGTTCTCAGGAAAATGTATTATGTCTTTCCACTTTGTGGTGAGTCATAAAGAGTGTACTTCTATAAACACGTCAGCAAGGCAGAAAAAAAGGGATGAATCACGGCTCCAGTGCCCATGCCCGCCACTCACTTTTCTGTGTTTTCTATTTCTCCCAAAGACAGGGAATAGAAAAAAGAAAGGGAAAGAAAAAGGAGAGAAATATTGAAAGGCCAGTGGGTGGGTTAGTGCCAATGCTCATTCTCTCTCTGGAGTGGTCACCGGCACTGTCAACAGGATCTTTATCCTGGCATGGCATTTAAAACAGGAAATTTAAGCTACATAGCTGTGGTTTTTCGGCCTAGAATTGGGCCAACCTTTCCTTCCTTTTGGTGGCTCAGATCATATACTGTAAGAGTTAGAAAGAAACCCACTTCAGCTTCAGTTTCCTGATCTGAATAAGGAAGTGGTTGAGCCAGATAAGCTTTAAGAAACCGAGATCTTAAAAGCCCGTGATTCTAAACATCTGCACACACACACACACACACACACACACACACACTCGGCAAAGTTCTGCATGGGGACCTTGGTGCGCTGTGCACACTCAGTGGACATTTGTTGATTTGATGCTGTTTGATCAGCACCATGTGCCTTCCATTTTCAAAAAGTTCGGCTTCTTATCCTTGCTCATTAATTCAATTCCCTCTTTTCATGCAGAAAATGCTCTGTGTGCACACAAGTGCCGGGTACGAGTTTAGTAGGGACAGCTAAACAGAGAGCTTCACGGAAGAGCTGATATTTTGGTTCTGAGGCCGAATTAAAGTTTACCAAACAAAAGGAGATGAGGACAGACAACCGAGGGTGTGAAAATAATGTGTGCAAAATAATGTGTCAAAGGTATCTGGGTAGAATGTGTGCAAAAATTCAAAGGTATCTGAGAGAACCATGAAATGTTGATGACTGAAGAGAGTCAGGAAATCAGACCAAAAACAAAGCAAACCTGTGTAGTTTTTGCCTGGTGACATCCATTCGTCCATTCTACTGCTCTGTGGGAGCTGCCTCCGTCCCTCTCAGGGCCTCAGGGTTGGGTAAGGCCGGCCTGATCTCTGGCTCTGGTTCTCAACCTTCCTAATGGCCAGAGGTATTTTCATTGTTACACAGAGGTTGCGACCTACAGGTTGAGAAGCTCTGCTAGAGGGAGGTGAGTTCCCAAGCCTGGGCAGCCACAGCACAGCATCCCTCCACCTTACAATCTTACTCTGAGGAATCTTGATCCCTACTAAAGCAAATCAGAAAGAGAGGCGGCTCTTTGCTACCCTGGCAGCCTGAGGCTATGCGTCGCTGTTTTACCAATACCTACAGTGACCCCGCCTGGGAACAGAGCAACTGCTTGCACAAAGCCAAGCCAAGAGACAGAGGTTCTTGGTGAAATGCTCTCATTGTCTGGATCAGAGTGTCTCGAAGGCAGAGCCACTGACATTCTGGGTAAGAAAATATCTCCTTGGATGCAGTGTTGTGCCCCTGGCCACACATGTATCTCCTTAGCCCCCAGATTCTCTAAGAACCCCAGTTGTGATAAGCAAAGCTTCTACTCTATGTTTCCAAATAATCCCAAAGGAAGTGGTATCGCCTCAGGTGAGAACTTCCTCTGGACGCAGTGATGCCTACCTTGGTGTTCAAAAGTCTATTTCTGTTTTGGTTTGCTAGGCAACTGGAACTGGTTTCTGTCACTTACAAGTAAAATGTCTTAACCACTCCAAAGAAGTAGGGATCCAAGGGTGAAGGTTTTCTCTATTTAGAGCCTTTATTATCTGACTCATCACTGTGTGTGTGTGTGTGTGTGTATGTTTGTGTGTGTGCTGTTTCCTGTTTTGAGGAGATGGGAACAGAAGAGGTAGGTTTTCACTCTTACTGGTTCAAATAGACCCACCAAATCTGCAGACTGTTAGCTGTCACTTCAATATCAAAACCCCTGAGGCTAAAAGAGATAAGGATATAGAGAGATGTAGGAAAGGCCCAAGGCCAGGTAACCTGAGAACGTGCACCTTGCTGTAAGATAAGCTTTAAAAAATAGATGTCCAGGCAAGATGATATTTAAAATATTTAACAATTGATTTAGCAAGAGCAGGAACATTTTAAAATGAGCCTATCAGTAATGGCAGTGGATATGAAGCGGCTGCCCATTATCCCTGCAGCCTGGGGTTCTCCATCCCCTCACTAAGGATTAATTGTTAGCACCTTACTGTAACTCTGTTTTAAACAACCATCTCCATTAGGATTTTTTTTTTCCTTACAGTTAGGCCAGTACCAAGGAGGAGACCCAGGTTCCAGGCCAGTGTGCTGGTTAACACCGTGTTGTCCCTTCCTCCTGAGTCTGCAGGTGAATTTTTCTTCCCTGTGTAATCTACATATTAGTAGTTTGATAAAGAAACTGAAGCTGCAGGGAATACTGAGGATGATTCCACGTCTCTATAGATAGTTTCCCTGGTTTTATCCTCTTTTCTTTTTCTTATTCCTTCCTCCTTATAAAGAAACCACACAAAGACTTTTCTTGCTTGGGAAGCACTGAACCCTGTAATCTCTTATTTCCTCTCCTTTAAAAATGGGTCTTACTACTTTCTCAAAAGAGAAAAAAATAACTCTTTCTGGTTTTCTTCAGGGAGCTGCCTCCCCCTGAAATAATCCATTCACACAAGAGCACGCCGGAGCAATATATAATTTACTAGAGATGGCACAGAGCAGGCGGAGGGCTGATGTTGGCCCAGCCAACAGCGAATTGAAATCTTCCTCAGACATCTCTGAGGTGCCGCAGAGGTTCTCATCCTTCCTTCTCCCTCTCCCTTCCTCACCGGCGGCCCTCGTGCTGCCTTCATCTTCATTTGCCTGCCCAGTCTTTCTCTCCTGTATTAGACCGGGCAGCTCTGCTTTGCTCTCCCTCAGTATTGAAACTTTCTTATCAAGCTGACTGGTCAAACAAAGCCCCCTTGCCTTGCTAGGACCTTCCCTGTTTAGGAATGGACATCTTCTCTTACGCTGAACAGTCACAAAAATTCTTGTACGTGGGTTCAGCCATTGTACAATGACATCATGCTAAACAGAGATGTTAGGATTCAAGTTCAAGCATAAACGTTTGTTGAGAGACAACTAGAAACACTGCCCATGACCTTGCCATTCCATGCAATGCGTGTGACAGGACAGTCTCACTTATTTTGGAGAAAGGTGCTAAAGATATGTTATTTTTGTTTTTAAGCCAATCTCTCTACTCCACCCCCAGCCCAGCCAGCAACAGGCTCCCACCAACCTCAGCTGATTTTTAGCCTGGGAGGGGAAATGAGGGATTCCATTTTAAAAGTAGAAACACTATGGGATTTCCTGTTTGTTTCCCACAGGCTGTGGCTTTTAGAACAGGAGACATGTGTCTACTTTCCTGATAATAAATTTTAGGTTATATAATAAAAATTGTATTTGGGTTAAAGGGGAATAGCTGGAATAGCTGGTTTCCTGCTTTCTTTCTCAAGTATATTTGGCCCCATTTACGAAAAGCTTCATCTTATCAGTTTCCACTTATTGATGTTTTAATTCATTTATTCATAGATATTCCAGACATTGTATTAGGTGTCCGGGACACCAGAATGAATGTCTGATATCTTCCTTGAGAAATGCTCAGTGTAGCTATTTGTGAGGCAAGAGCAAAGATTAATTACAAAAGCTTGAGATAATAATGATTCTATGATAACGGTGATGATGGTGATAATGGCTAATTCATTGAATATTTACTATGTGCCAGGTACCATGCTAAACAAGTGGCCTACACTGTTCTATTTGGTCCTCAAAACTATCCCGTGAAATACGCACTGATAATATTTCCATTGTATCAGTAAGGTTCAAAGGAACTAAGTAACCTTCTCTAAGTCATGAAGTTGATATGAGGGAAAGCCAGGATTGAATCCAGGTCTGGACCTCAGTCCATGCTACTAACTTTTGTATTATATCCAGATATATGCAGTAAAAAGGGACAAGGGAGTTAATCAGAAGGGAGAGAGTGCTAACTGCTCTTGGGGGTCAGCAAGACTTCAAGAGGAGTCAGCCAGAGGAGGTGGTGTTTTTGCTGGGCCTGAAAGCAGAGCACTTGGAAGCAGGCTATGTAGCCAGAGGAAGGATAGTGCGTCCAGTGGCTGAACTGAAGAAATAGTCGAAAACATAGTTTTGGCAAAAAGAAATAAGTGGATGTGGCAATAGCTTGGGGTATTTGATGTCTGGGACTGTTCTTGTGGGAATTGCTAAGAAAATTGGCCAGAAGATAATTGGATTCAGTTCATAGAAGCCTCCAGAGCAGCACAGTCAACTGTCTTTAACTTTCTCTGTCTATAAACATGTTTGCAGCAATACATGTGTCATCATCTTGCAAAGCTAAGACAGAGGGAACATGATGAACATATTGGCACTCTTCAGATAACATCTCTGTCACTCCCTGCTCCCATTCATGACCAAGTCCTGACATTTCTAGCTCTGAAATGCCTCTCAAATGCACCCAATGTCCCTAACTCCAGTGTGCCCCTTGGTCAAAGTCACCCTCATTTCATTTCCAGACTGCCAAAGCAGCCTCCCGAGTGGTGCCCTTGTGCCCAACATGCCTTTCTACAGCACAGCCTCTACCCACACCACAATCAGGGAAAACCTGGCGTAGAGCACTGATGCAGTTACACCCCACCTCTGATTCAAAACTTTGCACATCAGATAAAATCCAAGAGCCCGAATGTGACACCCAGCCCTGTGTGGTGACGGATGGCCTGACCCTGCGAACCCTCCAGAAAACTCCTCCCCTCCACCACGACTCACCCGGGTTACCCCAGCCTTCTTGAGTGCTGTGAGTATTCCCAGGCCCTTCCCAGCCCTGATTTTCACTCTCACTGTCCCCTCTGTTGCTGTCTTCTCCCAGAATCTTCCTCTGGCCTAGTCCTCTTCAGCCTTCTCGGACTTAACCCCCTTTTGCAGAGAGACGGCCTTTCCCTGCCTGTCGAGCTGTGGGCCTCCCTCTGGGCCTCCCATTCATGCCACCCACCATGGTTTGAACTTCCATGGTCCCGTGAGGAATTATTTTTGTCAGTAGATACATTATAAAAAGCTTCATCTCATCTATTTCCATTTATTCATTAGCCATGGATGAGAAAAGGCAAGCAAAAAATAATTATAAAAATTTGAAATAATAATGACTCCAGATGATGGTGGCTAATGTTCCTTAAACACTTACGACAGGCCAGTTACCTTGCTGAAGAATTGGCCCACATCCTTTTATTTAATCCTCACAACAGTCTGATAAAATACTCACTACTGATGTTTCCATGATATCAGCGAGGCAATAAAGTTAAAAGGAGTAAAGTAACTTGCCCCAAGTAGTGAAGTCACCCCTCCATTAGGGTCGTCGGGCAGATACCTAGAATGGTTGATGTCTTCCTGCATCTGCAGTGCTCGGGGAGCACCTGACGGGCTCCCACTGCATCGAAATTGTGCTGCTATCGCTGGACACCAGGGACAGGGAGTAATAACAAAGAGAAATTTCTTCCTCATGGTTCTGGAGACTGGGAAGACCAAGAGCATGGTGCTGGCTTCTGGCGAGAGGCAGCCCATGGCAGAAGCTGGCCCTGAGATAGGGGAAGAGGATTAAACTTGACCCCGCCCAGGAGACTATTCTTGAGATCACTGCATTCATCCATGGAAGGGGGCCCCATCCTCACGGCCTACTTGCCTGTTAAAGGACCCACCTCTTAGTGTTGTTACAATAGCAATTAGATTTCAACATGAATTTTGATGGGGACATTCAACCCATAGTAGAAGTGTGTGGAAAATATTGTGAATGCGTGACTGGTTAACCAAATAAATAAATGAATGAGTAATTCAATACTGGAATTCTTATTTGAAAAACACATTGAGAACTCTGAAAAAATCTCACTCCTCACTAATAAGGAAATTAATGGTAATCCTAAATCCCCTGAAATGGATAATAGGCATTAGAAAAATATCAAAGAGTTACCTGGGGTCACAGCTGGAAAGACAACCAGTGACCTGGGAGAAGGGGAGCCTCCTAAACCAGGGAGTGATTCCCTCGGATGGGTACCCGCAAAGTTCTGTCATCACATGAGCACACAAGGAGAAATCTGGAAATATTTTAGCGGTAGCTTCCCTAGAAAGTCATTTTGAAGACAAACACTCCGTCTGCGTGTGGAAGAGTCTGGCATATTTAATAAGCATCAGGATGGTGATTTTTTCTATGAAGTAGCCCTTTGTGTGGACTGCAGTCCTGAGCCTCGGGACGTGTTCTACACCCGCTGCTGCAGGGTCCTGGGCCCCGCGTGCCTCCCCCGCCCAGATCAATGCTTTGCACAAAGCACTCACTTACAGAAAATGTCTAGACACCTGTGTTTGACTGTAGAGTGAAGAACTATAAAGAGCAACTTACAGAGACGTCTCTAGGGCTGTCTGTGTGGGGACTTGCCCGGGGAGATGAATTAGTAACCTCTCTCTGTGTTATCCCTGATGTTTGTGCTACAGGCAGCTGTCAGGAGGGCCAAGTGGCAGTGCACGAAGCCGTGCTCTCACCGGAGACAGAACAATCCCTGCTATGGGCACAGTATCTGTCTGTTGCTGGACCACAGCATCTGAAACAAAGGCCTCCACTGTCAGAGGCACCTCTGGAAGGTAGGAGCCTACTCCTTTCTTTCATTTTCTCTATGTGCTCTGGAAAGACACCTGGATGTTCCAAAAACAGAGCACCATCAATGAGGAAAAGCAGGGCTCATTTTAGGATGGAAGTAAGCTACAGTCATGCGCTGGGTAAAAACATTTCAGTCAGTAACAGATCGTGCTGAACATGGTGGCCACATTAAATTGCATTACCCTTTCTGTGTTCAGCTATGTTCAGATGCACAAATACTTACCTTTGCGTTACAATTCCCCACAGTATGCAGTACGGCAACTTGCTTACAGGCTTACGGGCGAGCAGTGTAGTGGGCTGTACCAGGTAGATCTGTGTAAGTTCACTCTATGTCACTTGCACAGAGAGAGATCACTTCAGGACGCCTTTCTCAGGCTGTTTCCCCATCCCTGAGGAGCACAGACTGGCCGCAGGCCCCTGTTTTAATAATGGAAGACCAGATATATTGGTGTTAGACGCCTGGCTCTCACACAGGCTCTGCCATTGATGATCTGCATTACTTGGGGCTTGTCTTTTGTCTTGAATCTCATCACAGATAAAGTTTTGGGTTTGGGGAAAATCCTTTCGATCTCTCTGTAGTACTCAACACAATCAGTAGAAGGAAGGTCCTAGGAGACAGACTTTTAAACTACATTTTATGGAAGAAACAAGTTGGGCATTTGTTCATCATTCAGATTCTTAATTTCCAGAGCTATGCCCTCTGTGTAACAAAATGATAGGGAACTATACCTGGCAGCCACACGGGAGATCTGAGAGCAAACGTGCAGAGTTAGCTCGTCACAGCCCGTTGCCATGCTGGTCTCCACGCGTTTTGCATGAATTCCCCCTCCACTCACCCCTCTGCCCTCTTTGTTCCAGCACAGCCTTTGCTGCTCACTCTGGATTCCGACCTTCCCCTTCATTGCTTGTTCCTCCAAATGGGACCTGTGTTCTTTTAACGTGGGCTTCCCGCATCGGCCTTTAGAAGCAGCTTCTCTGCTTCTTGGAATAGTCCCCTTCACACTCCCCAGGCTCCATTTCCCTCAAGTCTTGTCTCCAGGGGGTTGTGTTGCAAAGACAGTCCTGTTCTTCCTACCGTCCGTGGCCCCCTCCATGCGGATGAGAACTGGGCTGTCATGCTCCTGATGCCTCTGCCTGTGGGAGTCGGAAGACCCAGCCTGAAACCCAGCCCTAGAGGCTCCTTACAAGGTGACTTTGGGCAAGTTCCTTTGTTCTTTGAATCCCCTTTAGCTTTTTTGTGAAACGGGGATAACACTATCTACCTTAATGGATGCTGTTAGGGTTAAACTGGACAACCGATATCAAATCCCTGATCGATACGAGCTCTCTGTAGATGACAGTCCCCCCCTTTCCTCCTCCTTTTGCAGCACTTTTGTTATTTCATTTTGCATCGTAATTTCTGGTGCCTTTCCTCTTTTTCTCCACTACGAAGGCTGTAAGCTCTCTGAGGACAGGAAAGCCGCCTTACCCAACTTCATACCCCACAGGAGTTTATAAGGACAAAGAGGTGAATAGTGTTCCTGCATTAGAACGATGGAATACACATTATCATTGCTGGACACGGACGCTGAGGCTGAAAGGAGACAGCTCTGTAGTTCTCAGGAGAGCCAGCCTCTCCCGATGGCACGGGGGGTAGGTGGTAAGTCAAAGAAAGAGGCCCACCCCTTTCACCCGCGTGAAACAAAAACATTCCACCCATTTTAATCAGGGCCGTGGCTAACGCATTAAATGCATTTCTTTCATTCTCATCCTCCTTCTAAAGCTCTCACAATAGCCCAGTATAAAGCATGAATCACGCATCCTACTCACTCTTTCTGCTCCTCATACCACACAAATACATGGCACCAAAAATGCCAGCCCCTGCAGCATTTTACATGGTGACCTTTACTACAAAGCGGCAACATTTCTTTGACTCACATGCTGAGTGCGCATTGGGATATTCTGGCACATCAGTGACCCTGCCCCGTAGCATCAGCCGCGTCGGTGCCTATTTAGTAGAGGACTTGTTTGTACCTCCTTGCACAGAGGGATGCGAACCCCAGCACAGCAAGGGGCTGGTCTTTGCCAGGGTCTATGAGACACTTGGCCCTGGTTTCTACATGGTTTCTAGATGGTAAGGAAGTCAAGGTAACTGATAAGAGCAATCAGCCACACTTGGGCTAATTCGGTTTCATTTCTTTGAAACGGAAATTATCTGTTACCCATTATCTAGGCTGGGAGAAAAAAAGAATGAGGTTGAGTTAATGTTCCCAGGGAAAGAGATTTTGCTCGTGTTTGTTTACATCTTTTAAAACAAGCTACTCGTGTGATGACTTTGAGAAGTATAAAGATGAGATGCAGCACATGATTAGGAAAAAGCTCCAGGAGTTACGAAAACAGCCCAGAACTTGATGTCAGATGAAAGAGAGATTGCCTACCCATTTGCCACTTTAAGAGCTATTTGACCTTGAAGAAGTGTCTTGATTTCTCAGAGTCACAGTTTCCTATTTAATGTGGATGTAAAAAAAAAAAGTCCACCTTGCTGGGTTTGTAAAGATTTGAGATGAGGAAAGCAGAGTAGCTGACAGCCGCCTGGCAGGGTTGGCCGCTCCAGTATCGTTTGTTTTTGTTTTTTTTTTGGGGGGGGAGGTATAGGAGGTGTGCATGAGCATACTCTTTATGCTGAGTCTGAAGGAATAAGACGAGAAGAAGTAAAAGGCCGGGGCAACTTCAGCAATCTTTCCTTACATTTGCACACAGACTATTTGTGGACTGCTGGCCCCATTGCCACCTTTTCACTTCTCCTCTGCAGAGAGCTGCAAGTCTGCAAAGTACAATCCTGTCTCTCATTCCAGCTCGCTTTTTCCAGTTAGCTTCTGCCAAAGGAGATGGGGTACCTCTGGCAAAATGGAAGGCTCAGAGAGGTCCTGTTGTGTTGAGATTCCTTCTGTTGGGCTCCCAGTGGCACTTCTGGCAGTGGAGGCGTCCACGGGGCTGAAGTGCAGCAGCCCCTAGATGAGGTCTCTGGTGCCTGTCCCGTGGCACAGTCCTGATAACGGCAACGGTGCCGGTGGGCTCAGGGCTCTTGGCAGCTTTGGTGGCAATGTGGGTGCCTGCAGAGTGTGCTGGCATGGGTGGTTCCGGTCTCCAGTGGGGTGGTTCTGGTCTCCATTGGGGTGGTTCCGGTCTCCAATGGGGTGGTTCTGGTCTCCACTGGGGTGGTTCCGGTCTCCACTGGGGTGGTTCCTGTCTCCAGTGGGGTGGTTCCGGTCTCCAGTGGGGTGGTTCAGGTCTCCACTGGGGTGGTTCTGCTCTCCACTGTAGTGGTTCTGGTCTCCACTGGGTGGTTCTGGTCTCCAGTGAGGTGGTTCCGGTCTCCACTGCAGTAGGAGCTGCAGCAGCCTCAGGGGCACAGAAATTGTGGGCTCTGATAACACTATTCTGAACATCCTCCCTTTTCTCTTACAACTTCAGGGATAGTAGCAACTTCTTAGAGTTACGGATTTGGAATAATATATTCCCTTATTTAAAAAAATACTTTAATTTTTACAGCTGTTTTAGGTTCATAGAAAAATTGAGCATAAAGTAGAGAGTTCCCGTGTAATCTCTGTCCCCCTCCCCACACACGGCTTCCCCCACCATCAACAGCCCCCCAAGCCCAGACTGGACATTGGTCAGGATTGATGAACCTGCGGTGGCACATCCTCACCTCCCGAAGTCCATCGTTTGCATTGGGGTTCACCTTTGGTGTTGTGCATTCTAGGAGTTATCACAAATGTACAATAACATGTGTCCACCAGTGTAGTACCATACAGAATCGTTTCCCTACCCTGAACATCCCCTGTGCTCTACCTGTCCATCATTCCCTCCCCAGTAACTTCTGGAAACCACTGCTGTTTGTACTGTACCCATGGTTTGCCTCTTTTAGAATGTCATATAGTTAGAATCACAGAGTATGTAGCCTTTTCAGATTGACTTCTGTTACTTAATATTAGAATGTGCATTTAAGCCTCCTTCGTGAGTTTTCATGGCTTAACAGCTCCTGTCTGTTTAGTGCTGAGTCATATTCCATTGTCTGAATATACCACAGTTTATTCTTTCAACTACTGAAGGACATTTTGGCTGCTTCCAAATTTTGGCAATTAAAATAAAGGGGCTGCAAACATCCATGTACAGTGTTTGTTTGGACATAAGTTTTCCCACGGAGCATGATTGCTGGATCCTAGGTTAAGAGAAATTGCCAAATTGCCTTCCAAAGTCACTGTAGCATTTTGCATTCCCACCGGCAACAAAGGAGAGTTCCTGTTGCTCCACATCTTTGCCAGCATTTGATGCCCTCAGTGTTTTGAACCTTTGCCATTCTAAAAGATACATGATGGTTTTTCATTGTTGTTGTTTTAGTTTATAGTTCCCTGATGACACATGACCGGGAAGATGCTTATTTGCCATCTGTTTATCTATTTTGGTGAAGCATCTGCTCAGATCTTTTGCTCATCTTGCAATTTTGTTTCCTATTTTCAATTTTTAAGAGTTCTTTGTATAGCTTTCCCCTCTTGCTCTTTCAGTTCTTCCATTACTTTTATAACCAATTCTCTGTGTTAAATTCTATTTTAAATAACAAAAGTCATGTCTGTTTTTCTGACTGGATAATGATTGAGACCTTCACTCAATGTCTTAATTTTTCTGATTATCAAGCAATTACCCAAGGAGCCTTGACAGGTAGAGAAGAGAGAGCTATAAGGTGCTTCCCAAGAGGACACGTTCATCAACACGGGAATTTGAAATCATAATTTTAAAAAATGGATGAATAAAAAATCTTAGTACTTTCTCTGGTTGGAATACCTGATTTTCATGAAGGATTAAGTTCCAGTGATGACTAGCAGTTGGGCAGCCATTTACCCATTCACATATTCAGTCATTTGAAGTGGGATTGAAGTTGTTCTCCCTCTCCCTGGGTGAAAGAGTTTTATTTAAATAAGCACATTGTTTTCTCTTTAAAAATACATTTACATATCCGACTAGTATATTTTGAAGTGTACTAGTGAGACAGTGTTTTCTGAGTGAATGGATCCCAGTTCTTAGGGATGTGTCATTCCTACCAAATAGCGTGGTCCCGGAAAGTTCCATGCCCCATTGTCCCCTTATGTTGAGGTTGTAGAGTTGTATTCACATGGAGAAGTCTGTCGGATCTGGCCTGCTATGCCATGAACTTTTCTTACTTCATTTCTTTCTTATCCTTTCATTGCCATCTTCAGATAGCCTCCTTGGTCTTCATCTCACCTGTGAAGAACCCGTAAAAAGATCACAGCAAGTTTCTATTCACACAAAAATTCCCTGTGGCCTCAAAAGCACGTGTCTCATGGTTGGCGTAAGAGTCTGAGCTAATTTCTAGCCAAGTCACATTGTTTCTGGTCCCTGGTTTTTGTTAAAGGATTCGCTTCTGCTGGCACCAAAAAGCTGAGGTGAAACAGGGATGTCTTTTTTGTTTGTTTATTTTTATAACAGAGACACAGAATTCATTTATTTCAATCGTCACACAGTTTCCATTAAGCTGAGCTGTCTTCGACAAAACCAGCCACTGCTGTGTTTGGCGTCTTTATTTTGTGTCACCAGTGTGCTTGGTTCTTTGCTGTTGAAAATGTGATGGTTTGGTGTTGGTTCTCACCTGTCTGTCCGGATTCCTCATAACACATCTCTTTCAAAAGCGAAGGCAGACAGCTGCGTCTGTGTCACAGCCATGCAGCTGTCCTCAGCGTGAAGTCTCGTGCCGCGCGGGCCTTCCACGGCTCTCCACCTCCGCGCCTGACACTTTCAGCGTCCACCCAGACGAACTCAGAGCCTGTGTTTGTTTCTCTTTTCTGCCTCCACCTCCGCATAGATTAAGGTAGGAACCTTGGTTTGAGCTTTGTTTCTACTGCAAATCCTTCAATGCCAGTCTCCCCTCTCTCCTCCCCGTGGGAACCAAGGAACCAGTCCTTTCTTCTCTGTATTTCTGACTCTGTGCACACTCACCAGGCTAGAACACTCGTCCCACTGTGTCATAAGATTTGTTTGTACATCTGTGCCCCCATTCACCTGTGAGAGCAGAAAACACAGACCCGATCCCATAACACATCCCTAGAGAACAGCAAAGCCTCGGGCATATGGTGAGAGGACTGGATGGCTCAGTTTACAGAGTCTTCAATTTTTCATATAAATTGTCTTATAGAAAGCCAAGTTCTAGGCAGGGATGTCCAAGCTATTGGCTTCCCTGATTTTGAAGAAGAAGAGTTGTCTTGGGTCATACATTAAATATGCTACCACTAATGAAAGCCAATGCCCAGAGATAAGGTCTGCGCATACTTTTTTGCGATATTCACTCTACAAAAGTCCTCACATAATCTGATGCAGCCTGCAGGATGGGGGTTGGAGACCTCTGTTAGGTTCTTGCAGGAATGTAAATGAGTGGGAGACACTTTCTGCTGCTGAGAAACATATGACATAGAACAGCAGCTCTCAACCTTGGTAACAAAGAAAATACATTGCGACATTAGGAAGGTTGAGAACCACTGGCATGGAAGGAGAGATAAGACACACTCAAGAACACCTTCTGTGTAAGGTTGCATTAGAGGACGCGTGAAGGACAAGCAGCTCTAAAGTGCCTAGAAGTATTAGTCAGTGAGGCCAAGGTCACTATTCCAGTAATGCAGAGTCATTATCCAGAAAGGAGACACGTCTCAGAGTCCTCATATCTCACTGCAGGTGCGGCTGTGATGAACTCTTCTTTGAAATAGATTCTCTAACCCGCTCCTAATTGATTTTACCAGCTGCACATTCCCTGCAAATTGCTTTGAGCTCAAAGGTGCTAAAAAATGAGATTCCTTGGGAAATTCACCGGAGATTCTCCATGAAAATTAACATGTCCAATTTTCTCTAGGTAGCATACATTAGATACCCTATTATCCCTCCTCAGTAATTGCAGCCTTTGGGCTTTTTTGAGCTAAAATTATATAAAGAATTGTATTACTGGGAGAAAATTAGAGAAGATTCCATGGATGTTTCATTGGTTGCATTTAACTGTAAAACAAAATAAAGTAGTGGATATATAATATATCTCAACTCAAATCTCAAATTCTATGTACTTGTTTTCTATTGCTGCTGTAACAAATTACCACCAAGTGAGCAGCTTAAAGCAGCAGCCCTTTATTATCTCACAGTTCTGTGGGTCAGAAGGCCAGTGCAGCACAGATCAGTAGGATCTTCTACTTAGAGTCTCCAAAGGCCAAAACCAAGGTGCCAGCGAAACTGTGCTCCTTTCTGAAAGCTCTGGGAAAGAAGCCACTTCCAAACTGACTCAGGTGGCTGAGCAATTGAGGTTGGTCAATTGTAGCACCGAGGTGCCCTTTGTCAACCGTGGCTCCGTTTTTGCCAGGAGTGAGATAAGGGGCACATCTTCCTCTGCTCATGATCTCTCCCAGAACAAATGACTCAGGTCACTTTCACACTTTAAACTGCTCTGCCTGCGGCTGTCTCTCTCTGACCCCAGCCTGCAAAACTACCCAGCTTTCAAGGTCTGGCATGAGGAGACGGAGTCCACGCCCTACCTTAAAGTCCATAACCTTGATGACCCTGCAAAGTCTCTTCCTCTGTGGAACATAATAAATTCACAGTTTCCAGGGATTTTACTGTGGACATCTTTGGAGAGGCATTATGTATATATTTACAGTGTACCATAATTGTCATGTGTGGAGATGAGTCAGTTAGCCAATTTGCTTTTTTAATGTATGTGTAGAGATCAACCAGCCAACCTTTGTTTCCACGACGTATGTAAGAGAGGCTAATTCTTTACCCTTCCTGAAGCTTTGTTTTCTTACTAGTACCACAATATACGTTCCACTTTCAAAGTTTTAAGAAGTACATAAATCGTGAATGTAGTGGATTCGGGAATGTAGATGTTCAATAAATATGACTTCTAAAGACACCGCTATCTATTCACCTAAAGGACAAAAAGATCATTGTGTAAAAAGGACACCTGCACTCAGATGTTTATAGTTGCACAATTCACAACTGCAAAGATGTAGAAACAGCCCAAGGGCCCACTGATATGTGAATGGATTAATAAAATGTGATGTATGCATACCATCGGGTACTACTCAGCTACAAGTAAAATGGCTATGGAGTTTCTTTTGAAACAACCTGGATGGAACTGGAAACCATTCTTCTAAGTGAAATGTCACAAGAATGGAAAAACAAACACAAGTATGAAATATAAAATAGGAGCTAATCAGTCAACACTTAAGTGTACAAGTGGACGCAATCTCGATGAAAATCAAGCTGGTGGGAGGAGAGGCGCTGGGTAAATTCACACCTACTGGGCACAGTGTACACTGTCAGAGTAAAGGGCACACTTATAACTTTGGCTCAGTCTGTACTAAAACAAAGTAGGTAAACAAAACATGGGTACCCCCTAATATTCTGGAAAGAAATAAAAATACTGAAATGCTCATGCACCTTTCTAGCTGGTCAACACCCCTGCCTGAACATGTGCGTAAACACCAATCCCTAGCGAATGACTGTACTCACTACTCCTGAGGCTTCCGAGGGAACATTGTTATAAAGATTTTGGATCAAAAGATGAAATTTCTATTTTCTCATGCCAAGAAAGAACAGGGACCTGATTATCTCTGAGTTCCCGTGTACTTCCTGCATTGCTGAGAACTGAGTCCATTTCCCATATGTATAGATAGAGATGACGTGTGGGAACTCTGCAGCCCCTCGAATTCACCTCATCTTTTTTGTGGTGCCTACCAAGAATTTCCAGTAAACCCATGTGCTTAAATAGTAAGAGACATAATTACAGAATCAGTTTAATGGTGGTAGGAGTCATAGGACAACTCCAGTACATAGTAAGATAGAAGTCAAGCATACAAAATTTAAAGGAAACATAGAAAACATCCAAGCCAAGTTGGAGTCACTCTTTCCGCCCATTGACACCTCATGTACTGATCTAGATCATAAGACTATTGGAAGTTTTGAAATATATTGTTTTAAAAATATTTTGCAAATGTTTTTCAAGTGATTTTCCTTCACTATCAATGATATCCACTTTAAAACGCTCTCATTTTTAAAATCAATGCAGAGATCCTGGATAGCATACACAATATACATATTCAAAAATGATTTAACCAAAAAAAAAAAAAAGTTGCCTTTAATATTACTGGAGTTCACTGTTAGAAATTGTTTCCCAAAATGGCTATGAAGTTTGCAATGGGCGCCTTCTCTGTAGCTGGCACCACATAGCAATAACCAAATGTGATTGTCTCTATTCTATTTTAACTACAACTGGCATTGTTACGTTTTCCCTGGGTATCACAAATGCAAGATTTCAAGTCCCACAATTTACCAAAATCCTCCAATATTTGCCTTTTTCCTTCTCTTCCTGAATCTAAAACAGGGTTGCTACCCACATGAATGGTAGGCACCAGCTCATACTTACTTAGAGGCTGAGGGTGAGGAGAGAGGGCCACCCTTCCCTGCTTTGTATGTAATATACAAAACCAAACTGGTTCCAAAAGCAACTATTTAAAATGAATGGAAATAAAAGACTGGAGCCCCCTCCCACAATTCAAAAATAATAGTATTATGAATAACACAGATTTGTTCTGCTTTACAAAAACAACACAAAGTAATAAACACAAATCTCACATTTCTGTTCTGTCAGTTTAACTGCCTCAGGAATTTGATGACTCCTACTACAAAAAGAACAAGCCCACTCCATTTGTACAAACAAATTGTTTTTGTTTCTATGTTATCACTTGTATGAACAATCGTGTCAGACAAGTTAGTTGACTGTTCAGTTCTCTTTAATTCACTCTGAATTTTTAAAACAAATTCCCCAACAGATATTTATTAGCAGGGTTTTAATAAAATATGGTTGGGAAGATGAGTCAAATTTCTATCCTTAGCTATTTATTTAATATTAAGCTATGAAGATGTTGATCGATTGTAAGATTCTATAACCTAAGATGAGTCTATATTCTGTTTGTCAACAATCGTTGAGATATTCATTCTGCAACATTCATAAAAAGGGTCAAATCTTGCGATTCTAGGCATATCTAACTATTCATGTACCACTTTTTATAATTTATAAAACACTTCCATGGGTATGTATCACTACAATACAGTATGTGAGACACGTCTTATTATACCAGTTTTAAAAATGAGAAAACTGAGGCCTAAAGTTTTTTAATTTTTTTTAGAGATAGAGTCTTTCTATGTTGCCTGGACTGGTTTTGAACTCCTAACCTCAAGGGATTCTCCTGCCTTTGCCTCACAAAGTTCTAGGATTATAAGCATAAGCCACCATACCTTCCCCTCTTGGTTACTCTAAACACACTAATAGTCTAGTTACCAGGGCTGTGTAACAAATAATTCCAAAATGCATGGGCCTCAGAAAAAATCACATTATATCATGTTTCTGGATTCTGTGGGTGAGGAATTCAGGCAGGGAAAAATGGAGGACTTATGTCTACTGTACAAGGTCTGAGCTTCCACTGGAAATATTTGAATGGTCAGGAGACGGGCAGGGGTGGTTTGTGACTCTATGGTTGAAGGACTGGAATCCCCTGGAATATCTCCTACTTCACATGCCTTTAGGTGGAGGCTGCCCATTGGCTGTAACCTAGAATACCAGTTAGCTGGAACCTCTCCATGTGAGCCCTGCATGCTGTCTGGAACCTCTCCATGCGACCCCTGCATGCTTCTGGAACCTCTCCATGTGACCGCTGCATGCTGTTTCTCTCTACAGACAGGGTGGGATTTCATTTCTGCATGAGAGCTGGATTTCAATCCTGGGGAAGACCTATGGAAGCTGTATGGCATTTTATGTAATCCCCATCACTCCATCACATTCTGAAACCTGTATCAGTTCAAGGGTAGAAAGCACAGACTCCACCACTCCAATAAGAAGAATGCCACCATTGCATTTTAAGAAGAACAAGTGGTTCAGGAAATGTGCCATTGATCCTCTTTGAAATAAACAGTGGGCTCTTTTTTTTTTTTTTTTTTTTTTAAGGTGACTTAGTTACTTCTATTTCTTTCCTAAAAATTCATCCCTTTATCCCATGTCATCTGACTTTCATCCTTAGCATTCTGTCTGCAGCTACCTTGTGATCCACAACCATCCTTTGGTCCAGTCCTACGGAGGTATTTTCATTTCCTCCCTGAACACTGTTCCACATCTCCTTGCTGTGGGACATTTGGTGAACTCTGCACACAGATTAAAAGTGAATATTCATACAATTTTAGTTCTTTATTTACATGATCTACATTTCAAGTGCTCAGTAGATGTGTGATTAGAGGCTACCATATTGGATAGCATAAAACATTTTCATCTTCACAGCAAGTTCTGTTACATGGTGCTTTTAGGGCAGTGATTTTTGTAACTTTTACTAAAGGAAATAGTATGTGAACTATGCTATGAACTAGATATGAGGGGAGCTTTCTAGTTGAATGGAGAGTGGGGGCTCTTGGATATCTTACCATATGTTACCTCTGAGATAGCCCTTTGAAAAATGAGAGCTCCACAGAGAATAACCCAGAAATTCAATAGAGACCTAGGCAATCCCTGTAACTCAGAACTCAATCACATTCACAAGCATGAAGATGAGATATAATCATAAGAAAAATGACTCACATCCAATTTTACCCTGCTCATGTTTTACCCAACTTATCACTGACACATCTATCTGCTTGTGTTCACTCCAAATACAGCAATGTAGAAACATTGTAGGTCAAAGTGTCTCCCAAAGGTTTCTTTTGCTAGAAGCCATGTTCCCAGTGGAAAAGCCACGCCCACCTGCAAGTAGGACAAGCAGCTGAAATGGTTTGTACTCTTTCCATGGTGAGGTTACACGGTCACTCCAATCACACGAGGTACTTCTCTGATAGGGGAAGATGAGGGGTGGTGGGAGGGCGGATCATCAAGAGCTTTGGGAAGAAGGGAGTCACCAAACATCAGGAAGGGATACAACTCTCCTAGAGGAAGAGGTACGACATACCACATTATTAAAATTATAAGCACACTCGGCAGTTATCTTTGGCTAAAATTTCCTCACTTCTCTCTTCTTCCCAGCCTCATCCTTGTTTTTCTCTCTTGCTATTCAGCTTGTCTTCCCTTCTCTTCTACTATGGGCAGCTCAAATCCTTAAGCACAAGACACCTGCCTTGCCCCGCAATGTAGATTTGCAGCTCACGGCCAGTCCCCTCTCCAGTGCCCCACCCAAGCCAGACTGACATTTCAGAACCTAACCTCTGATTTAGTCTCTCCCACATGGTACCTGGGCTAGCCTAGCTTCCCAACACAAAGCCTTAGGAAGCTGAAAGCCACAGGTCATACACAAAAGGATATAAAGAAGTAGGGAGATGTGGCCCCAAGGATGATTATTGCCATACAAAATCTCTAAACTCTCACTCTGCTTCTCAACATGCCCTAATTTTCATTGACCCATATTTTGTCAAGAGTTTTACATGTTAATTATACATATTTTACCTTTACATCATCTAGGCTAAATATCCTTAAATATTGTACATGCTGTTTATATAAACAGTCTCAGGGAAGTTTCTTCTTGCCCTAACTTTGCACAGCCAGTATGGAGAAGACCAGGATAGCGACATGGATTTCACTGTAAGAGCCACTCTATTACGATCGCCTTCAGAAAGGGAGGCACATCTCCTGACTTGCATCTGCTAATATATCTTCACAATGTCTTGCATTTTGTCAGCTATCTTGGCAAACTTATTACTGAAAAAAAGGAAGTAATTTCTGGAATCTAGCCATTGACTTCTTAAGAATATCTATGTTGTTGCTTCACGAGCCTCTTAAAAACTGCTGTCAGTGCGAGACAAACTCCAAGTTTTGACTTTCAGCAAAGTGGTTTAAGATGAGGCTGACAGAACCTCCAATTTGGCTGTGATGTGTGTCAGGCAGTGCCGGGGCGTGGACGGCTCACACGCTCCCTGTGTGCTCTCTCTTTGTCTTCACTGTGAATTTTTGAAACCAAAGAGACCTTCAGCCTTACGTGAGTTTGCTTTGGTGATTTGATACTCAAGTCAAGGTGAGCTTGATAATGTCCTCACCTGGGGGCTGGAGAAGACCCCGAACATCACCTGACTCAACCTTCTCACTTTATGGAGGAGGAAAGGAACGCTGCATGGCTCGCCCAGGGTCACTGCCACACAAGCGGCAGTCAGATCTACAAACCCAGCCTGTGACTCTCAAAAAGAGGGCGTTTTTCTCTGGTTCACACCACCTCCGCACAAAGCATGAAAGGGCTCCTCTGAAGATGAAGTCTTTTGTGGCATTAGCTTTTCTGACGGTGACACTGTCACACTAACAGCGCATGTGCCTTGTAGTCAGACGGGCATGGCAGGGGACAGGCACGGCTGGAACCTCACAGATGACAAGGCCCCGTGTGTGGTTTAAAGTTTCATCTCTTGGTCTTTAAAAGGGGGAGAGGGATAGATACCCTCCTAATACATTTATCATGAAGTTAAAACAAGTGATTTAGGCCAAGCGTTTTTATGCAGTGAGGGCTTCCTAAGTATTTGTGTTTTCATCCCATTTGGATGTGATTTTGGGACCCACAGAAGAGTTACAATACCTTGCCTCTAAAACGTGTCCTGATTAATCTTGAATTTGATTTGCATCCGTAGTGCATGTAGATTTGGTTATTCCTTGAGAACATTTTTATTAAGCTATCACCATGTGTCAAGGTTCATGCGAGCTGCTGGGAGTGCAGCAGTGAACAAAACAGAGAAGTTCCTGTTGCTGGGATCTTTCGTACTATGGAGAGGGAATAGATAGCAAAAGATGAATATGAATAAAAATAAGCCAAGAGCCTGTTAGAAGAGGAGAAGGCTATGCAGAAAACTACACCAGGGGGAGGGAGCCATGAGTGCGAGTGGAGGCGTGATTTTAACTACAGTGAGTTGAGTCCGCGTCAAAAGGGATGAGGAAGAAGCCAACTGATTCCTGGTAAAAAGCATCTGGGTGGAAGGCGCAGCCGAGGCAAACCTCCATGGCACGGACAGGACGCTGTGCTTGAAGGTAACCACAGAGGCCAAGTGTAACTGGAGGCAGACTGCAGCCCACAAAGACCATCCCCTAATCCTTACTGCAGTAATGCATTTTCACAAGACAGGGCCTTCTCAGACACTCTTAACATTTAGGACCACAGGAGAGCATAGCTGAAAAAACCCCAAGGGAGCTTTGAGTCTGACATCCATGGAATCTGAGGCTCCTGGAAAGTGGGCAGTTGGTTCCTGACACAAAGAACTGGGTCTAGAATGTCGGTTCTCTAGGTCTAGAATGTTGGTTCTCTGGGTCTATTTCCACTCTATTCTGTTTCAGTCTTGCCTAGACATGAAAACACTCACATTAAAAATCTATTCTCAGGGACCAGTGCATTTCTGGCACTGAAGTAGGTCCTTTCTTTTTATTTTTGCTTGTTCTATGTCATAATTACCATTTTTCTTTTTATTTTTTTTATTTTTGGGGATTCATTGAGGTTACAATAAGCCAGGTTACACTGATGGCATTTGTGAGGTAAAGTCCCTCTTGTAATCATGTCTTGCCCCCTCCTGGTTTTTAACAATGTGCCTAACACATACCATATTCTGTGTTAGAGTAGACGTGACCCATGCACTTGGTAGCTCACAGATCCTGGAGAAAAGGGGCTGTGAATACTCACTGGGCACATTTGCTGAATGCCTGATGTGCACCAGCCCCTCTGTTCATCCCCGGATATTCACCAGGGTGCACATCACCCAGCTCTTGAACTTGGGGAGTCAACGGTTATCAGTAACATGGAGATCACACCAGATTCCTCATGAAGTTAATGTGAGGGTTGAGTGAGATAACAACTTATATAGTGATGCATAGTAAATAATAGCCCAGCCCCTCTCCTTACTGTCATTACCAGCAGGCTATGCATCCACAGAGCTGGCCAGGCTCAGACCAACCTAAGTACAATTTCCAATCAGACAACATATTTATGTAATATAATACTTTCTAAGACTCAAAATTAAGCCATAAAATACACCACTAGTCCTGCTAATATTTTAAAATTTCAGAGAGGAGTTAAAATGTTAACTACCAATGTTCCAGTTATCTATTTGAAGTAATTTATATGTAGTATTTCTTCCAAGAAAACAACCTGGAGGGACATATGGCTATCTCTGCCACAGAAGAAATTAGGACTCCAAAGTTTAAGCAAATGTTTCAAGGATACACAATTTCATCTGGTCCATTTGTGAAATATACAATACAACCATCAATACTGATTTGCTTTAATGTGGATTCAGCCCAGTCACACCCAGGGACATCTTGAAATCCATCAAGGGCTCAGCTGAATTTTAATGCATGGTAAGGAAAAAGGTAGAGAGGAGAAAAGATACTAAAAACTCAACAAAATGTTAAGAATAGGGTAGAAAATACAGAGGGAGCACTCAGTGTTAGGATTTTTTTTTCTTATAATTTGTCAGATACAAAAAGGTAGGAAAGCATTTAGCCGTCTCCTTCCACACCAACCAAGTCTGGGGAAATTGCTCGGCACGGTGCAGATCCCGCTTAAAAGCCCGTGGGCTGACAAAGCTATTTAGACTACAGTAAAAGCTCTGTTGCCTATGGCGTTGGTGTGAAAGTAAAATTAAGAGGAGATACTTAGGATTTATATATATTGACTCTTCAACAACCATGAGTAAGTAAAAAGTATTTGAAAGACTCAAGAAAGTTCTATTTTTGTTGCCTACTCCTAAAAGCTAAGGTGCCAGAGTTTTTCTGGGAACTTGGGGGAAGAGTTCGTATACAGAGCTTTCGTGAGAGGCCTGAGCACGGCAGCAAAAGTTTATAATAATCTGACTTGAATTCAACTGTGTTTTTGCTAATTAAATAGTGGGATGAACTGTTGCACAGTTAACTTCTAGAAGCTTCAGATTTTTTATCTGTTAACTGAGGACCATAAGGTGGATCTGATGAGATTGTTGTTAAAATTGGAAAGTGACATGGAAGGGACTCCCCATAGGAAGATCATATGAAGTTTTCATTTTTAGCCTTTTTTAAAATTCCCTTTGTGTGGAATGACTGTACCAGTAGATGTACTCTTGATAAGTTTTCCCGGACAGTAAAAGTGTCCCTGAGATGAAATTCCTCAGCCTAGGAGTCCAGTTGCAATTTGCATGTCTCTTCTTTGACATGGACTGTTTCTAATCTGTGTTTTGGGGGGTGTGTCCTTTCTCCTAACAGATGGAGAATACACCTCTGGATAGGTGGCCTACAGTGCAGAAATCCATGCTCCCAGCAGATGCTTAGTAAGTGGACAGCGAATACGTCAGTGAGTTGACTAATAAACGTTGCTCCCAAGAGTTAAATTTGTTTGCCTTAGATAGACAGCCCTTCGTTTGGGCCTCCCTCTATGAAGGCTCTTGGCATCATATATCAGGTAAGTGTTAAGTGGGCACTCCAGCCCTGCCAATAAGAATTAACTGTAGTTATCAGCCCCACTGTACCTAGAGCAGGTCTGGCGTGGTTAAAGTTACTACGTGACTGTGAAAAGAGCATAATGACTTGGTGCATTTGCCTGGGGGCTGAAGAAAATTGGAGTAGCTGAAATTTTCAGATTAGTAGAGAGGCACAAGGGCCTAGCAAGAGATAAACCCTTCTTGGGGAGCAGGACACAGTCAGAATATTAAGTGCCAACAAGGCTTGGGTTGGAAAGCTGCCCACCAGGGGGGTGCCTGCAAGGATTTCAAAGGCCTCTCAGGATGATGGGACATTCTGAATCTTGAGAAGCATTTACTGGACATATAATAGGCTCAGATCAAGTGCATTTTTTTCCATGAAAATTATTTAAGGGGTAGAATGCTGGACTCAGGTTGGGTACAAAGAACCACAGGAATATTTATAATGCTGGAGAGACAGAGGACAGCATTCAGGAAGGCCAGAATTCTCAGAAGTATCCTCACAAGTCCAGACTCATGCAAGTTAAGAAACTGAGTGTTTCAGCCAAATCCACATAAACCCCAGAGAAATATGGTGACCCAGTTGACATTTGGGCTGCACATTTATAGAGCCCTTTATACTGTGAAAATGCCTTTTATTTAGCAAACATGTCTGGGCCCCCACACGTAAGTGGGCCCTGGGCTCCGCAGCGGCAATTCAAAGATCAGCCACAGTCCCTGCCAGGCCTGAGAAGATGTTTCACAGATGGTGTCGCCTATTGATGCATATTTGCATGAATGGGGAAAACCATTTGCGTTTGTAAACACAACGGGGGCTAGAAAGTGGATCAGGAAGCTAGGAGACACACACTAGAGGAGGAGAGGGCAGCAGCAGGCCATCTGGGTAGGTGCCAAGGTCAGTGCCATCGCCTACTTTGGAGATAGGGAGGAGAAAGGCCCAGAGGATGAGAGAGACTATACGTGGAAGCAAACGAAGGATTCCAGTGCCCGTTTTACCGTGAAGTCACTGCTTTGCAAATCTGAGGTCATCAGGACAGGAAAGCTGAAGACAGGGACATCCCAGGACACATTTTACATGTCTGAGAGCGCCCGTTCCCACTGACGTGCTGAAGGATGCGTGCACAAGCTCAACCATGTTCACGTGTACAGAAACGCAGTCTTCTATTCGCACCGTTACTACTGCAGCTTAGATTTTTCCCCCTTTTCCTTTGGCTTCCCCATTTCAGCCCTTCCATATTTTCCTTTATTTTTATACGCCTTCATTTACTGAATTCATTTCTTCACTCCGTTTGCATGTATTCCCTAGGCACCAATTATGTGAAAAGTGCTAAAAATAGGTGCTGGGAATAAAACTATGAATTAAGAAAGATCCTTCTCATACTGCTTACCTTCTAATAGAATATGAGTGTGCAACACTAAGAATAAACACATAAGTAAGTAAAATATATAGTATGTCAAAAGACAACCATTGTGAATAAAGCGGGGCAAATAAACAGTAAAGTTGGCAAATAAAATGCAGGGTAGGCATCGCCAGGATGGAGGCACTCAAGTGTGCGATTTTAAATACGGTGATCTGAGAACAGACACATGATAGGAATACTTACATGAGAAATACGTGTACATGAGAAAATGCAAATGTAGAACTTGAGACACTGCCGAATCAGGATAATCATATTCATATTTGTTCTACTTCTTTATTCGATCAACAATACCTTGTAGAAATCCCTCCCAAGTAAGTTAGTTTAGTTGTAATTCACTCCTTTAAACGGCTGTGTCATATTCAAAGGGGTGATTTAAGGATTCACTATTGATGGCCAGTCCTCCGTTATCTTATTCAATCTTTACAAAAGTCTGAGGTGGAAGATAAGAAACCCTTGGGCTTGTAGCCAGTGTTTGCACTGCGCATAATGCAGTTGAGTTTTCTTTTTTGATTTTTATTCAATCAACAAATAATCATTGTGTGTATTTATGGTATACAACAAACATGATGTTTTGATATACGTGTACATTACTAAATGATTAAATCAAGCTAATTAACATATCCGCACCTCACGTAGTCATCATCTTTTCTTGTGGTGAGCATTTAAAATCTACTCTGTTAGGAGTTTTTAAAGGTGTGTGACAATATTAACTACAGTCACCATGCTGTGCAATTGATCACAAAAACTTTTCCCTCCTATTGAACCGAAACTTTGTACTCGTTCACAAGGCCTCGGCCTTCCCCTTCCCTCCCACCATCCCCCAGCCTCTGGTAACCACCATCTACTCTGTACTTCTGTACCTTTGACTTTTTTAGATTCCATATATAAGTGCGATCATGCAGTATTATCCTTCTGTGCCTGGCTTATTGCACTTAACATAATGTCCTCCAGATGCGACCATGTTGTCACAAACATCAGGATGCCCCTTCCTTTTCTTAATTTGCTCATCTATTGGTGGACACTTAGGTTGACTCCTTATCTTGGCTATTGTGAATAGCGCTGCAACGAACATGGGAATGAAAATGTTTCTTCAACATATGATTTCATTTCCTTGGGATATATATACACCCAGAAGGGGGATTTCTTAATAATACAATAGTTCTATTTTTAGCATTTTGAGGAACCTCCATACCAATTTCCATAGTAGCCATAGTGATTCACAGTCCACAAACAGTTTACAAATGTTTCCTTCCCTTTTTATTCACATCCTCTCCATTACTTCTTTTTTTTTTTTTTGAGACAGAGTCTCACTTTATCGCCCTTGGTAGAGTGCCATGGCATCATAGCTCACAGCAACCTCAAACTCTTGAGCTCAAGCAATTATCTTGCCTCAGCCTCCTAAGTAGCTGGGACCATAGGCGCCTGCCACAATGCCTGGCTATTTTTAGAGATGAGGTCTCATTCTGGGTCAGGCTGGTCTCCAACCTGTGAGCTCAGGCATCCACCTGCCTCGGCCTCCCCAGCGCTAGGATTACAGGCATGAGCTACCACACTGGGCCTCTCCATCACTTCTTTTCTTTTTCTTTTTTATATAGCTGTTATAATAGGTGTGGGGTGATAACTCCTTGTGGTTGTACTTTGCATTTCTCTGATGATTACTGATGTTGAGCATTTTGTTTTTCATTTACCTGTTGCCCATTTATGTGTCTGTTTTTGAGAATGAATGCTTTTAATGTAACCACGCTGTAGGCAGGGATCCCAGTAGTGGAGAAAGGAGTCTGTTTTCTTATGACCTCTTACCCTGTAAACTTGTCTTGTTCTTTTTTTTCTAGGGTGGACTAGAAGTTATAAGAATCTAAAATGAAATAAAATAAACATCAACATCATAAAAGATCTTAGAAGGTAGCTGGTCCAGAGGTGTCAATTTCTAAATAGGGAAATCAGGGACTCTCAAGTAAGGAAAGATTCCCGGATGTCACACAGGCAGCTGACATAAAATCTGAAGAATACACTCGAGTCTTGATTTCTAGTGCCCTGTCCCCTTCACCTTAGATACCCAAAGTATGACCCACAGACCACCCACATCTGCATCAGCTGGGACTGATTGGACACTGAAACCTCAGCCCCTTCCCCAAATTCAATGATGGGCAGTTGCATTTTAAAAAGCTCTTTGTGTGATTCTTTTTTAGTTTCAGAATATCAGGTGGTACGCATTTTATTTACATACTTTATTTTTGTGCAGATCAAGTCAAAGTTGTAAGTGTACATGCCCTTGACCCAGACAGTGTGCACTATACTTAGTCGGTGTGAATTTACCCCTCCCCAAAACCCCCTACCCAAAACTTGATTTTCATTGACATTTAGTTCCACAGGTGCAATCAAGTGTTGATTGATTAGTTCTAATTTGCTATTGAGTACATGTGCTTGTTTCTCAATTCTTGTAATGTTTCACTTAGAAGAATGATTTTCAGTTCCTTCTAGGTTGTCCAAAAAAAATACTAGATTGCTACTTTTTTTGGCTGAGCCGTACCACATAATATGCACTTACCATATTTTATTATTCCATTCATGTATTGGTGGGCCCTTGGGTAGTTTCTGCATCTTTGGAATTGTGAATTGTGCTGCTGTAAACATTTGAGTGCAGGTGTCCTGTTATAAAATGATTTTTTTTTTTTTTTGGATATATACTCAGCAGTGGGATTGCTGGATCAAATAGTAGGTCTACTTTAAGTTCTTTGAGATAGCTCCATACAATTTTCCATAGAGGTTGTACTATTTTGCAGTCCCACCAACAGTGTATAAGAATTCCTTTCTCTCTACATCCACCTCAGCATCTATTGTTTTGAGATATTTTAACATGAGCCATTCTCACTAGAGCTAGGTGATATCTCAGTGTGGTTTTGATTTGCATTTCCCTAATGGTCAGAGAAGTTGAGCGTTTTTTCACAAGTTGGTTGACGATTAAGTAGTATATATCTTCATTTGAAATTTTCTGTCCATTCTTTTGCTCATTTTTTAATGAGGTTGGTTGATTGTTTCTTGTTGATTGTTATACACACCACAGCAAGAGAGCTCCCACATGAGGAAGCGGGGAAAAGAGGACATTAGCTTACCTCGGGGAGGGACCAGGAATTATGTGTAAATGTTTGTATGTGTGTGTGCACATGTATGTGTGTAAAGATGCAGAGCACAGATGGAGGCCCCATAATCGGGCATTATCTGGAGATATGGGTGGATTGAATAATACTAATAATTGGCTTTGCCTCTTCTCCTTTCTTTCAAGCAAATTTCTAAAATAATGTCAAGAGGTATAAGCATCCCAGCTGAACCTCTGCGTTGAGAGTTGAGATCTTAGATTTAGATATGAAATTGGTCTTACTTGTTTTGTTATTAACTAAAATCACTGACTCATCAAAAAAGGAAGAAAAAAGAACAATTTCCACTTTTTTTTTTTTTACTAGAACTGTGCTTTGCCCCCTTGCTCTTGGAGTGTTAGTGTGAACAAGGAATTGTAAGAAAATGTAGCGTGGGAGGCAGGAGATCTGTATTTCAGAATAAATGTAGCACATTTCCTGAAGGAAATAACTTCCTGGTTTCCTCAGAAGGGGGAGAGACACTTCATTGTTGGGAGGCAAAAGTAAACACATTTTTCTACTTTTTAAATGTCCTGTCATTTACCCTTCAACATCAAATATTCCCAAGATTTTTCACACCAGAAATAAAAACTTAGCTCTCTCTCCATGAAAAACCCACACTTTTTTCATGATCTGTATCATGTAGCCCAGGATTACTACTAACAAAATCTTCATTAAGTCTCACATTATAAGTTTTATGTAGCTGAAAGTATCTACATAAATCTAGTCTTAGGAAAGTTATTTTAGCAAGTTTGGGAGAAATTACAGCTCTCATGTTTTTGAAGCATTCTTTTTGGGTTCCTATATAAATGTTGGCAAAACTGTTAGTGGGGGGAAAAGACAAGAATACCAAAAACAAAAACTGAAAACAAGCAACAAGTTTTTAAAAATTCTGTTTTATTTGTATTTACTCGTTCACCCACTTTGTACCAGTTGTTAGCTTTCGTTAAAATATGAATTTCTCAAGAAGGAGCTTCCTACCCCCATTTTAGACATGAAGAGTTAAAGTTGAAAGAAGCCAATTAACTTATCATGCCCTCAAGCCAGACTGGAAGCATGGACTGTGTGTGAGAGGCTCAGGTCCTCCCTGCGTCCACCCGCTCACCACTGCGTCCTGGGCACGTGACTTCCAACACCAGGTAGATCACAGTCAAGGAAACCAAATCCCCCCGGAGGGAGCAGATGACAGGCAGGCCAGGGGAACACAGCAGTTTTCTTGGATGGGTCCCTTGCGGTGTTCTGGGAAACCATGACCAGAAATCAGAGGGCCTGCCCAGCATTGTGTAACTTCAGTTCAGAGTGGGAAAGTTCTCCTTTCCTTAGGAAGGGCAACAGCAGGCCTCTCAGGAAAAACCACTTTCCTGGACCTTGCTTCTTGAGCTCAAGTTGCACGGAAGAAATGAACTTGGAGATTCTAGCAGGCTTGAGGGAAGGATGGCCAGTGGGTTTCGAACAAAGCAATCCCACTTACTCACTTCGGCGTCAGTTTGAACTAGACAAAATGCTCCTTTTGCCAGCGATGACTCCCTGGTCTAGGCTGGCTGTTTGGAAAAGCCCTTGCAGACAGCCGCTGTAAATCACTGGGCAGCCTCTCTGCGAGTCCTCTGGCAGCCAAGGTGCAAAGAGTGATTTATCAGGCAGCTTCCAATACAGCTTAATTCCTAGGCAGGCAAAAATTGCCAAAAGGCTTTCAAAGCTGAGCCAGGATCCCCAAAAGAAGGCACAAGGAGAGGTTTCTTTGAGGAGGGGGCCGGCCAGCTGTTGGTACATGTGCAGCAACAAGCTACTGCTCCAAGAAGCTGGGAGCTGGCACGGGAGCCTTTCTTTCCTCCCTCCTGTTCCTGGATTAGGAAATGGGAACCCTGGAATGGTCCAATCAGGAGACAAGAATGTTCCCTCCCTGACTGCCCCTCCCCCACATGCTTCCTTACACAGGAAACTTTAAATTGCTGGGATGGGCCACCCTAACTGCTACTCTTTTAATAACTTGGTTTACTCCTTGAAGTCTCTGTAAACATCTTGGAAGTAGTGCAGTTATGGCAAGGAAGGGAAGCATATGACTCACTGGACAGCCCCTCTTGTACAATGGACCGGCTTCTGAGGAATCAGAGAAGAATGAATCAATGGTTACCCCCTTCCCTCCCCCATTCCTCCTCTCCACAACCCAGGGAAAGTTCCTATAACTCAAGTTCACAGGTGTCCGCTGAATTTCCCCCACCACCTCCACCCAGAGACTATTAGTCAGCTTCCCACTTCCAGCTCCCGAACGTGCTCTTTCCATGCTGACACCCCCTGTACCTGCACTGGCAGAGAGCTGCAGCGCTCTTCACCTTGACTTGCCTGGGAGTCAAAGAAATTATTTCACAATATAAATAAGAATGCTGAGAGCACCAGGATGATAAAATGATTTCCCCAGGCCAATCTGCAGGATATTTGTCAAAGCAAAGACACCATGGCTGACCTCTTTGCCCAGCCAGGAGCCTTCTGGTGCCACCTGACTGCTGTTCAAAGAGCCATGGACTTTCCCATGACCACCGTCAGGTTTAGGATCTGGGACTTTCAGAGCCGGCCTTTCCCTGCAGCACCTCCGAGAGGTTTTCTACTTCCTTAGCATCTCCATATGGAGGAGACAAGTGAAAAGAATGACCCAAAAACCAACAAAGGAAGGGGGGTTCGGGAATACCCATAACTTCATCTGGGCCCTCCTAGGAAAATAGATACCTTGGAACCTGCTCACCACTAGTGGGAAGGAACACTGTGTGTGTAGAAAGAGGCGCCCCACAAAGAGGGAATGTTTTGCAAATATTTTGTAAATAAAGGTACATTTGGCTACAATTTCTCCTATTCTCCTATCTTTAGCCACTTTGGGGACACCCTGTTTTTCTTTAAACTCCTGTCCTATTTGTACAAGCAGGTTTTGTTATGGTGGTTTAGGAATTCAGACACTTGTAATTTGTTAGAAGCTCAGATAGTCAGTGTGAGGGGAGGGGCAATCTGAGAGGTGCTCCCCTCTGAAGTCTCCAAGTCCATGAGAGTACTGGGCTGGGTGAGGGGCACCATCCCAGCAGCAAAATGACTGGTCCCAGGTCATGGGCAGGAAGGCTTTCCCAGGACTATGAGAGGCACTGGACAAGGGAGAGAGGTGCTGTCAATTCCAAGAAGACCAAGGATAGGAGGTCTTTGGTAATGTCACTTTGTCATAAAACTAGCAAGAAAAAAAAATCACTTCCCAGCCAGGGCCACTGACTGTGTGAACTTTGCACTTTCTCCCTTTTCCCGTGTGGGTTTTCTCTGGGTCCTCTTATTCCTCCTGAATCCCAAGGATGTGCATGTTAGGTAAAGTGCTGTGTCCATGTGGTCCCAGTGAGTGTGTGTGGGGATGTGATAGCCCTGTCATCAGACAGAGTCCTGGCAAGGTTGCTGCCCACCTGGCAGCCTCAGCTGCTGAAGAGACTCTGACCACTGGAGAGCCTGATCTGGAGAAGCCCGTAAGTAATTCTCTTGCTTGTTTTTATTGGTCTTTCTTAAACATATGTGTAGAAATTTATTATTTCCATGTTTTATTCTTTGCTAAGAAGTTTGGTGATACTTTTGTGGCCAGAAATATGCCAGAAGAACTTAATTTGCATTTACATCAATTAGCCTACAGTAAAATTGATTTCATAGTATATTATTTCACTTAACATCAGAGTTTCCAAGAACCTGATCACCGTGGCTAAGTGAGGACTCACTGTATAGGAATCAAATCCAAGGCGGGCAGCAGGAGTTACAGGACAGGATCCCAAAATTAGATGGATCTGGATTTGGAATGAAAGCAAGTGAGGAATCAGAAAAGGGATCTTGTTTCCTGTAAGTCCTGGGCACCAATGGGTCGCCACAGGTGCTTCAAGGTCTGTATACCTGTCCCTTGGTCTTTGGTGGGTGGAGTTATCTGAAAAGGCCAGTGTCAGCTGGGATTGACTCAAGTTGGAAAAGTCTCAGTGATGTGTTATGAAGCAAGAGATTACTACAAAAAATAAGGCATGTTTCCCAAGAATGTCTTTACTCTGAGACATTTGGGTATGAGACATTCTGGGATATTAGCCACGAGAGCTATAACTTGGTTCTAAGCACAGGGAACAAAGGGTTATATAAATAGAGAAGGAAGGCAGGTAAGGAGCTGAGCTGGTTGTGACAACCACCCCAGCAGGGCTACAGGGGAAGGCCAGGGCCCAACCCGTAAAAACCAGGTTGAAGCAGAAGGGCTGGTGGAGGAGGGGATTTTAATGGAGGTGGCTTTCTAGAGGACAGCACACATGGAAGTGGCTGGTGGGGAGAGAAGGGTTAAAAACATCTTAGTGATTAGATAATGACTATGTCTGTAGATTTTGCAGGAAGGCAGGTCTGGGCTTGAATTCTGACCGCATCATTTACTTGGGCTTGTGATCTCAGTTGAGCAAATTATCTGGACTCATGAAGTCACAGTTTCCTCATCTGGAAAATGAAGATTATTGCTATCTCAAAGGGGCTGGATTAAAGCTGGCCACGGTAGCACAAGTATGAAGTGATGAGAGGGGAGAAGGAAGGCGGGAGGAGGAGAGGAGATGCTTGCCTGATGGGCAGGGCGTGGACTGGAAGTTACAAGGTACTGAGGCTCAACAGGAGTGTGGAACTGACACAGAGAAGGTCAGCAGGACACATTCAGGTGTCACCCTCACACCTCCCCTCGGGGTAGGAGTCAAAGATACGAAGGACCACTGTTGCAGCTCAGAATCGACCCTAGAGTGCTGTGCAGTGAAAGGCGATTCCAGATGAAAAGTTTCCAGCTCCCTCCTTGCCTGTGTCAAGGTAGGGAGAGGTTGACAATGTTCATCTTGTAGCTATTTTACTAATAAAAGGAAAATAAAGCAGGATGAGGTGTGATCAGCCCTCACTTAATATTCAGGACATGTATGCAGTATGTGAGGCTATGGAAGCTTTACTGCAGGTGTTAAATGCTAACTACATTTAGGGGAGAGTTTAAATGAGTTATATAGAACTCATTTTTTAAAATATTGTTCCTATATTTTCAGCCTTTATTTGATAGCTGTCACAAGGGGACAATGGCCTAAGAATAAAATGTTATTTGGAAAGAAAATCAGGACTTTGAACATAAGTATTTATGGTCCTTTAGGAGGAAACCTGATGTCTTGGTTAATTGTGTTATGATGATATTATATTCACTTTGCATTTCTTTCATTTTCTCAAAGTTTTATAGGAGGCAGGGAGGGAAAAGAGCTATTTTACCAAAATGAAATGAGCTCTTAATTTCATCTGTACTTGGGGAAGCGCCTGGCTCATAATGGAGAGAAGACGAAGTATAAAGGGAAAAGCTCCAGAGCTCAGGCAGACCTAGTTTTCCACCTGAGTTTCATACAAGTTACCAATTGCCTAAGTTCCATGAACTTGATTTCATCACATTTAAAATAAGACAATAAAACTTTATGAGAATGTGTAAGGTGAGTTATTTTGCTTCCAAGGCCTACCATTGAGACTGGAAAGCAATAAATATTCATTAAGTGGTTAATCACTCAATATGAATTTGTTTGCATGCATGAACGAGGCATATTTTCTAAAAAATTAATACTAACTCCTTTCAATCCCAAGAAGGTTTTCCGTAAGAATTTTAAGACAATTTTAATCCATTGCTAAGTATAATTGCATATTTTTCCATCTGCCTGAATAACATGACTTTTTTATGGTATGGGGTCATCTTGGGAATAATAAATGTTTATTGAGGGAGTCTTTATAAATACAAATGTTCTTAGGCTTTGTATACTTTTAAGTCCTGCCCCTCTACAGTGTTTTAGCTGCAGCACTGCATTTTTATACTAGTACACAAATGTCTTATTTAACAGGAAGAGAGGAAGTACAATGTATTCGTGGAAAACTGGACCGGGAGTTGCAAGTTCCGGCTCCCAGGGCCAGCGGTTCTGGATTTCACTGTCCTCGACTGAGAATAAAAAGAGAAATTAAACAAAAATGTCTAAAATATCTATAAGAGCCCTCTTTGTTCTTCCTGTATCCTATTTTGTTTAAATAAGCCAGTTGTCTCTCTGAAGCATTTTATTGGCCACTCTGAGGAGTTCAGAGTCTGTATTTCAAAGGAGACCAATTGACGGCCCAGGTTCTCCCTGTGAAGTAAGGATGGGTCTTTCTTTGTGGAGAAAGAGGAGGTACTTGGGCAGCCGGCTTGTTTGTTTATCCAAAACATTTATCAGGTTATTGCAGTATTAATTAGTGGAGTCTTTTGTATCCACTCATCGGTCTGAAAGGTCCCTCTCATGTCAAACTACCACAGACACTTTTATCAACGTCTTTGTTAATAGGAAATGAATCAAGGTACTTTTCTCTAATATTAAACTGGTATGAAGATCTGAACAAAACAAGGAAGCAAAAGGCAAACAAACAAAAATATAAAGTAGACACAGAAATTCAGAGAGAAAGACTTGAGTGACAGAAAAAGACAGAAAAACAAAAAAAGTAACGAGAGAGAGAGAAAAATTTAGAGAGAGATCAATCCAGAGTACAAACTGAAAGGGACCTTGACTAGTTTCAAATTAAGCCTGTCTTTTTTTCCCATAATAACAGTTACTTCATATCCTCCCAAAGTTGGCATGTTTCTCCTGGGAACATAAATCCTCTCTGGCAAGCTCACCACAATCGAGCTGAAGCAGGAAGCCCCAGTCATCATTGCATTATGCAATCCTGCGTCCGGCCAATAATTGCCTATCTGACATGCTAGCCTCCCACATTCCTGAGATTCATCTAGAACAGCCAGATTAGATTAGCGTGTATTTTCAGCTAGCCTCCACCACTCTGAGCTGCTGAACCCGGAGCAGGGAGCCTCCTGTCCGCTGAGGCCCCCCGGCCTTGTTCTCCCCTGTCAACTGTGTCTATCCTTCGGGTAGTAAGTTCTTCCTGTGAAAAAAAGGAAGAACAGATCTTTAGAAAGGACAAGCCTTATCTCAAGCCCCTATTAGCAAAAACTGTTGTATGATGACACTCCACAGCCGGGAAGCAGCCTAGAACAAAAAGAAAAATTCGGGTGACTGAATTATTTTAGTTGAAGAATATACAAAGGCTATCCTGTGATACAAGGAAACACAAGTGAAAGTTTAGAAAAATGGGGATTGAGCCCTGTGTCTGCCACCTATTAGCTGTGTGATCCAGATACTTCTTTGCTTTTCTGAGATTCAGTCTCTTTGCCCATAAATAAGGAACAATAGTAGCCTCTTCATCAGGTGATTGATGTGATTAAATCAAATAACGTGTATAAAGATCCTTGGTCATAGTTACCTGTCAATAAATGTTATTTGTGTATCCTGGAAATTTGCCGAGCACTGCCTCGGAGTGTGTATTTCTATTCCTGCTTTTCCAGGGCCTCTGCCGTCACGGCTCATCTAGACTGCTGTCACCACCAGGACCGGCTGCTCTGAGACAGCAGCCACGCGCTATGCCTTCATCCCAGATCCTAGCAGAGGGCTTGGTAACCAAACAATCAGTGCATTTGTGTCAAATATGGAAGGGAGGGATGAAAAAGAGAGGGACAGAAAATTAAACAAAAATAGAGAAATGCGGGGAGGAAGGAAGGGAGGGGAAGAGGGATAGAAGGCTCCCAATTCATTAGTAAGCCAAGCTAGAGGTAGAGTAAATGTCCCAGCCTTCACCACGTGGTTTTTCCTACTCTTTATGAACCTCTACTGTAACCAGCTAAGTGTCTGACTACACTTGCCGTTCTGATTTTATCTCCATGCTTCAACTCCTGTGACCCCCATCCCTGGAATACCCTCCATCCGCATTGCTAGTGATCCCCATCCCTGGAATACCCTCCATCCTCATTGCTAGTGATCCCCATCCCTGGAATACCCTCCACCCTCATTGCTAGTGATCCCCATCCCTGGAATACCCTCCACCCTCATTGCTAGTGATCCCCATCCCTGGAATACCCTCCACCCTCATTGCTAGTGATCCCCATCCCTGGAATACCCTCCACCCTCATTGCTAGTGATCCCCATCCCTGGAATACCCTCCACCCTCATTGCTAGTGATCCCCATCCCTGGAATACCCTCCATCCTCATGGCTAGATCTTCAGAATCTCCTCATCTTGCAAAAATTGGCACTTGACTTCTTTGGGGGAGCTTCTTTTTTGACTACTCTGGACCACATTATGACTAATTTCAATGATTCTATATTTTTATCTATTTCATGGCCAAATTATTTCTACCCAAAATGTTATTCTGTGAGTCTCACAGCTAAAGGTCTTAGAAGAACGCTCTTGGAAGGAGCTCTGCTCTTTAGTCTTGAGACACAATGATCTGTATTTTGCAGTAGTTCATAGAACTTGGCCTCAGACAACTGTTAGGTCGTCTAGGTGTTTGCTCATGAGAGATAGGACTTTCTGTCAATATAATTGCCAGCTAACACCTGCACCAAGGCACAGTGGTATAAGATGCACTTCTACTAAAGAAGGGGGATTTTAAGTGTGACCTGAATTTTAGGTTTGTTTGCCTAGTACCATCTGGCCTCAGCCCTAGTCTTGGGAAATAGCATTTCTGCTATAGTCCTGTGTCTGAGTGAGGTCGGAGGACAGCAGTAACAAAGCACCCACAAGTTGGATAGCTTAAATCTGTGTTCTTTTTTTTTTTTAATTCTAGAGGCTACGTGTCTAAAATCATGGTCCTCCTAAGACCTATGCAGGAATCCTTCCTCAACTCTTCTAGGTTCCAGTAGTTTTCTGGAAATATTTGGTAGCCCTCCGCTTGCAGATATACCCCTCTAACCCTCCAAAAACATGGTCTTCCTCCTGTGTGTCTGTCTTCACATGGATGCGTCTCAGGAGACACGAGTCATGTTGGATTAAGGAGCCCATCCTTCTCCAATGTGATCTCAGGCGAATAAATTACATCAGCAGCAACAGCCACATGAGGTCATATTCTGAGGTATCCAAGTTGGGTTTTCAGCATATCTTTAAGAGGGGGGCGTATCAGCCACAAGGCACCGTACTGTACAGGAAGGCCAGGAGGTGGAGAAATGAACCGCAGAACAATGAGAAAGTAACAGAGGATAAGCGAATTTCAGAGACACCAAGAAGACACTGGGAATGATTTTTAAGGTCCTTTTTATGGGCCTCCAGCTGAGGCCTGAGGCATAAACCAACTTCAGAGGCACAGAACCGGGGGGCACAAGTGACGTGTCTTGTCATAAGCAAGTGGGTGTTGAAGGCCCTCCTGGAGAAATACTGCTCACAATGAGCTGGCAGGATGAGATGTGTGTGACCAAAGCCTGAGAGCCCCACTGAATACGGCCAGGGCAGAGCGGTAGAAAGAGAGATGACTATTAACTCTCTTTAGCCCTGAGGGAAGAGGGGATTAAAAAGATTATCTTATATGTGTAATAGACTTGGAACATTGAATGGACTCAACTGCGCTTTAAAATATAATTTATTAATTACCTTGCCTTTAGTGTCTCACCTCACTGAGTCCTACAATTTGTAAATTAACCATGGGCCCAGCTCTGTCTATGGAAGGGATAATGAGTATTAAAGAGAACCAGGCCTCTGAAGTTGGTTTATGAATCATGGTGATTATAAATGACTCACACCCTTTGCATCTTCAAAGGGCTCCCCCATAATGGGTCAGCAGAGGACTCTTTCCACACTTTCTCCAGCAGAGTTTGGTGGTGAAGATGAAGGCCCTGTGGCTCCTTTAGGACCACCAAGGGAGAGGGTCTTGAGGAACATGGATGGGAGGGCTGTGCAGTCCACAGCTTCAGCTAGCTGCCTTTGGTATTAATTAAGCACAACTCAATGAAGGGCACCCTTGGAATATTATCCTAGCACCAAGTGGAGAGCCAGTTAGAGGCCTTTAAAATGTGTGCCTTTCACTGCCTCACCTGAGGCCGTGTGGCTATGCCAGGTTTTAGCAGCAGTTTGATGGCATCTCTGTGTTCAAAGCACTCAGGGACATCTTACTCCCAAAGTGAGATATTCCATGAAACAACTAGGAATTAGTTAGTTGTCCAAAACTAGGTCATTGGTAATTATGTCATTGAGGACCTTGAGAACTGCAGCTAGTGTGTGAAAACATTCTGCAGAATTCCTTTGCCTTCCTCTAATAAAGACCACTGGGGTGAGAGATTCCTGGAGGTCAAAAGGAAATTGTCTGAAAAATAAGCATAACCAGTAAACCCAACTAAAATCCACAACTATGGATACAGGCATACAGGAGTTAGTTCAGGGTCTGTCAGGGGCCTAGTCTAGTAACAAAATAACAAGGGTTACCACTGACTGAGCACCCAGCATGCATCAGTATCTTACCAGATATTTTACAGATGGAGCTCTGAAAGGTTGATATGATCACCTTCAATATTTATGTGTATTAACCATAAAGGTTTGGGGCTGACGGTGTGATGTGACTTTTTAAAAGAGTTGAATCCACCTCTGTGCTACATCTAAGCCCTGTGGTCTGATGAAGAGGAAAGACTTTGAGCTCTTGAAATGAATTTAAATAGAGCTTTCCACAAAGCAGGTTTTCAGCATATATTCACTGAAAGTGGAATGACTGACCTTGTGGCCATTTCCGGCAGGGTGGCTGACAGAAGGGACACATGGCCTGTCTGTTTCCTGGGGCACCTTTGTGCCCCAGAGAACACTGGTAGAGCTGCTCGCGACACCTTGGAAGAGGTTCCCATGTCTGAGAGCCTGCCCTGCTGTGAGTCAGCAGCCATGCTAACCCTTCTGATTACAGCTGCTGGATTTGAAGCTCACATGGATTCAGTGATCATCCTTAACACCTGGGCCCCGGCTCCTACAGCCATCTCCATCTTCAAAGTGTTTTATGAATGTTAATGATGAATATGGGTTACAAATTGTGCCAAGGCCCAGAGGGCTTCCACTGCTCAGACCCAGGATGGTCTCTGTGGACGATAATTATAAGCAGCACGCTGAGCACTGCTTCATGTCATGCATGGCAGTGAGGCGCGTCACCACAGTGCTGTCATCCTTGCCACAGACACTGCTCGGGCTTAGTCCTTTGGGCTAGGCCTGTCCTTATGGCTACAGAGAAGAGGAAGTCAGAGGACACCGTGCCAGCAAGTGCCACACTGGTCACTAGCAAACACGCAGCGCTTCACAATGGAAACACAGAGGTTCCCGTGAGCTTCTTTGTTCAGATGGAGTCTCACTGACACTGTCACTCCACAAATGAGGACACCTGCTCAGAGGAGGTGATGTGACCCATTCAAGTGCATTCACTGGCAGGGCAGGTCCTGATCTCCTACTGAGCAGCATTTTTGGACAAGTAGATTTGGGAAACCCATGACTTGATGTATACAATGGGTGAATGAAGAAGTAGCAAAAACTGAGGCTACACAAATTCATGACTTGAAATTTCCTTTCTGCAAGAGAAGAAGATTGCTTGGGGAGCAAATTCGTGTTGAGCCTTATTTACTTACTTATTTTGAAACATGATTTAAATAAATTTACATTTAGTAAATAAATTAAAAACACATATTTTGTGCATAATTAAGGCACAATTTACATAAGTGATCTGCATGTGATTAAAGTACACAATTCAATAAGTTTTGATACACGCCCCGCAGTACAATCAAGGTAATGAAAATATCCATCACTTCTTATACTTTCTCTGTGCCCATTGGAAATCAGTCTTGCTGCCCTCCCCCACACCCTTTGCCAGGAAAGTATTGATCTGTTTTCTATCATTACAGTTTAGTTTGCATTGTCTAGCATATACCATACATGGAATCATAGACAGCCATGAGCTGCAGAATGGTGTTTTGGTAACAGTGGACCACATATACAGCAGTGATTCCCATGAGATTGTTCTGTTTTTTTTCCATGTTTAGAAATGATTAGACACACAAATGCCATCATAGGTTGCTTAATAATGAGGGTATGTCCTGAGAGATGCTTTCTTGGGCAACTTGATCATTGTGCCAACATCTTGGAAGGTACTTACCCAGCCTAGATGATGTAGTCTGTACATACCCAGGCTACCTGCTAGGGCCTCTTGCTCCTAAGCTACAGACCTGCACAGCATGTCACCACACTGAATACAGAAGGCAATTGTAATACAATAGCATTTGTGTATCTAAACTTATCTAAGCACAGAAAACGCACGATAAAAAATGTAGTATAAAATATAAATAAAAAACGGTACTCATGTACAGAGAGAACGTACCATGGATGGAGTTTGTGGGATTGGAAGTCGCTCCAGGTGAGTCAGGAGGAGAGTGAATGTGAAGGCCTCGGGCATTACTGCACACCACTAGACCTTGTAAACACTGTACACTTAGGCTGTAATAAATTTGTAAAGGAAATATTTTTCTTTCTTCAATAATAAATTGACCTTAGCTTATTGTAATTTGTTGAAAAAGTTATTTAACTTTTTGACTCTTGTGATAACACTAAGCTTAGGACACATTGTTCAGCTGCACAAAATATTTTCTTTTTTTATACCCTTATTCTATACATTTTTACTTCTCAATTATTTTATTTTTATTTATTTATCTTTTTTGTAGAGACAAAGTCTTACTTTGTCACCCTTGGTAGAGTGCCGTGGCGTCACAACTCACAGCAACCTCCAGCTCTTGGGCTTATGTGATTCTCTTGCCTCAGCCTCCTGAGTAGCTGGGACTACAGGTGCCCGCCACCACGCCAGACTATTTTTTGTTGCAGTTTGGCAGAGGCTGGATTTGAACCCACCACCCTCAGTATATGGGGCCGGCACCCTACCCACTGAGTCACAGGCACCGCCCTCAGTTATTGTATTTTTTACTTTTTAAATCTTTTGTTGAAAACCAAGACACAAACACAATTAGCCTAGGCCTACACAGGGTGAGGATTACCAACGTTACCATCTTCTACCTCCACATCTTGTCCCACTAGCAGGTGGGACAGTAACACGCCCCAGAGAGCTGTTAATGGCCTACAATTACATGCCTCCTTCTGGTAGACCCCTTGAAGGATCTGCCTGAGGCAGTTTTACACTTCACTTTTTTAAATACATAAGTAGCAGTGTACTCTAAAATAGGATGAAAAGTATCCTATAGTAAACACATAAACAAGGGATCATTTATTATCAAGTATTATGTATTGACCATAATTGTATATATTATGGGTTTTTTTGTTTTTTTGGCAGTTTTTGGCCGGGGCTGGGTTGAACCTGCCGCCTCTGGCAATGGGGCCAGCGCCTTACTCCTTTGAGCCACAGGCGCCGCCCCTCTATTATGTTTTTATATCACTGGCAGGACAGTAAGTTCATTTATAGCAGTGTCCTCACAAACACTTGAGTAATATGTTTCATTTAGATATTGTGAAGGCACCAAAGTCACAAGGTGATAGGAATTTTTCAGCTCTGTTGCAATATTATGGGTTCTCTGTCATATACGGAAACGTTATACATTGTGTGACTGCAGCATGTTTGGCTAGCTTCTCTCACTAGGTATACTTATTGTGAAGTTCATTTATGTTGTTTTCATCATTGTTGCTGATAAATACTATTACACTTTATGGATATACCACAGTTTTTTTTATCCGTTCACCCTTAATGAACATTTAGATTGTTTCCTGGTCTGGGCTATTACAAATAAAGTCCTAATAAATATTGGTATAATCTTTGTATGAACATTCGCTTTCCTTTTTCTTGGGAAAACACCTAGGAGTGAAATGGCTGAGTCATACTGTAAGTGAATGCTTAACAGTTTCAGAAACAGTCAAAGAGATTTGCAAAATAGCTGAACTACTTCATGTTTTCACCAGCAGTATATGAAAGCTCCACTGATTTATTTTGCCATCACTTGGTGAGGTCAGTCATTTTAATTTTTAGATGTCCTCATTTAGTAGTATCTCATTGTGATTTTAATTTTTATTTCCGTAATAACTACAGATGCTAAATAATTTTAAGGGGCTTATTTGCCATCCACACATGATCAAACTCTGACCTTTTTTTTTTTAAAAAAAAATAGAGGTATTTATTTGTTATTGAGTTTTTAAGATATATATTCAGATATATACCTACATATGTGTGTGTATATGTGTGTGTGTGTGTGTGTATACATATATATCAGATATTTGCAAACGTAATCTGCCAATGTGCAGTTCGTTTATTCATTATTTTAATGTAGTCCTTCTTTTTTGTGCAATTCATGTGATTTGGGCAAATTCACTATGATGCTCACACAAGAACAAAATTGCCTCATGATGCACTTCTCAGAATGTCTCTCTGTCATTAAGCAATTCTTAACAGTGCATTATATTACCAATTTATTTTTCCCCCAATTCTGATTTCAGCAATGTGCTGGAGCTGGCTTGGACCAGACTTCAAGGACCAGTTTTTTAATATTCAGACATTTTGCAAGCTATTAACAAGTCACTATTAAATGTTATATTATATGAATTAATAATTATTATAGTAAAAACAAAGATAAATACTAAAAACTATTTATTTGACTACATTCTACCATTATTTATGTGCTTGAGGTTGTAACCGTGTGTTGGAGATATAATGTGTTGTTATGAACAACTTCTTTCCAATTCAGCATTCAGTGAGGTCATATTGCTAGATTGAAACAAGCCATGGGGTAGATATTTATACTATGAAAATTGGGAAATGTTATAATACAGGATTTGATTTATTGTTTTGTTGATTACCTAAGCTTACAAAAATTGGGGGGCGGGGAATGTTAATGCAGATTAAACTTAACTTTGTGTCGTGTCTCAATCTGAAGCTCTGCGGATAAGCATTGCATTATGAGGAAATGCTCTACCATTTGAAAACAATTATGCAATTCAGTTAAGAAGTCACTCAGATTGTTGACAAAAGTGAAAAGTTCAGAGAGACTATTGTTTTACTTTCATCTTTCTTTTTTAGATAAATGAAACTATCAACTAACATTCATGTTGGAACTATGCTTTTCTGTCAATTGAAAGCATATTTTGCCCAATGATACAAGAGTTTGGCAAAAATCAACAGAAGTATTCTATGAGAAGTGATTGCCTATGTGGAATTTGCAGTAAAATGTATTGCATATTGTATTATTATTATTATTTGTAAACTGTGTGCTACGTGCAATTATATCAGTAAAACTAGATATATTTTTTCAGAGAGCCAAATGTTAAACATTTCCCAACATGCCACTGTTCAAAATTCTATTTTGTATGAGCCACTCTGTGTACACAGACCTTGCCTTTTCCATACTCCCTGTTGCTTCAAATCTGTGATCTTCCAGAAAGCAGAAGCTTAAAAGAACAAAATGAGCTAAAGTTACTTTATTTTTCTGGCTAAATACTTTTTGAACTAATGCAGTTATAATGAATTATTTTCTGGGAAGGACTAGCGAGACTGACCATGCTGGGGAAGGTCACATAGAAGGCAAGGGACCCTGAATTGTGGGGCTCATCCATTCCCCAAGTAATTAGTGACCTTCTAGTTATCACTACGCCCTACGCGATTCTAGAAGCGAGGAAACTACTAGTTTTGCATCCTGTTCACAATCAGAGATTATTTGTTGTGTCAAGAGTAATGACTAGCGTGCATAAAACATTGGAACCTTGGCAAGTTTTGTAATTAAAGAAACCCAGTCTTCCTTCATTGATATTCATTTCAGTCTACTTTGTTTGGGGCTGAGAAGCAAAGCCTTTTTCCTTTTTGCCTGAAATATAAAAAGATGTGTGTTTCTATGGATTTCAGCAGTCATTCAAATATACAGCCCCTGTGCTCATACACACAGAGTAAGGGAGAAATTTCAGTGAGTTTGCTGGGGAGTAAACAGGCTGTGCCCCTCTAGAGGCAGAGAATTCTTCAGATGTCAAAGCAACGAGGGAAAACAGAACTGTGAGTGCCTTTTACTGAACTTGGAAAAGCGCTCTCACCAAGGCTTGTACTCAGTTTTCTGAGTAGCTTTTAATACAGTCCCCTATAGAATTTAAGGCAGACTTTGTATAGAATTAAAATCTATGTGCTAAGATAGTGCACAGGGTCAGCAGTACAGAGTTTGGATGTCTTTTAATTTTTTTTTTTTTTAAGTTTTCTATTACCTTTTTTGGATACATAGTATTTTAACATGTTCTAATAGTTTAACTATTTTTAACTACATATATGACTTTGGGGAGTTATTAATTCTGAGTCATATTCTTCTTACTATCTAACAGAAATGAAAAGATATCACTCAGGGATTTCTGACAGTGTCGGGCCCCTGGCTCATTGCAAAATAGATTCTTAAATGAATCTGTGTGTTACTTTCTTCCTTCCTCTTTGCTGACTCTCATTTGTCTTCCCCCTCCTCCCTTAATTCCTTCCTTCCTAAGTTCATTGATATATAAATTACGATGATTATAGTAATCACTATAAGCTTTCATGGGTTACGCTGCACTGCGTTCCTACAAACCAGTGCTCTTCAAACTTTTTAATCTCACGGCACACTTGAATCTGTAGTTATACTTCTGTGGCACACTAAATTATGTTGAACAAAAAAAAAGAGTAAGGAAAAGAATATTTTTACTGTGCTTTGAACTTCTTTCAAAACTAAATTAATGATCTTTACAAATTTTTGCAGCACACCTGAGATCTTGTCATGGCACACTGGTGGAAAAATGACTGCTATAAGAAATATACAACTGGGGCGGTGCCTGTGGCTCAGTGAGTAGGGCGCCGGCCCCATGTACCAAGGGTGGTGGGTTCAAACCCCGCTCTGGCCAAACTGCCACAAAAAAATAACTAGGCACTGTAGCGGGCGTCTGTAGTCCCAGCTACTCGGGAAGCTGAGACAAGAGAATCCCCTAAGCGCAGGAGTTGGAGGTTGCTGTGAGCTGTGTGACGCCACAGCACTCTACTGAGGGTGATAAAGTGAGACTCTGTCTCTACAAAAAAAAAAAAAAAATACAACTGAATTGACTGAGTGAGTTTTGGGAAGACAATCTCACCACGGGGCCGTGGCTGGTAAGGACAGGCTGAGGGCGGATGGGGACAGGACAACCTGGGACCCCAGCCTCCACTGGGGTGAGGTTCAGGGAGGACAGGAAACCAAATGCAGCCACAGAGCCATATAAGAGGTGGCAGAACCAGGACAAACACAGCCTCCCCCAGAATTCAACAAACATGCCTGAGAAGCTACAACATGCTGACCCCCTTCTGAGCCTAAAGAAGACAACTTGGACCACAGCAGCTCCTCATCCCCAGGGAGCTCGCAGCTTAGAGACACAGACGCATAAGTAATTCTGACACACACTGGCAAAGAGCGACATTACCAGACGTAGGCAGCTAGGCTGGGCCTGAGTAAGGCACTGTGCAGTGAGCACTGTGGCAGGTAAAACAGAAAAATCCAGAGACCAAAGAGCAGAGAGACCACAAACTGTGAGTTTAGGAGCAAGTGATACCCCAAAATCCAGATGTGCTGTAAGGCAAAAAATCGTAGCCCAGGAAATAACACAGTAAGGGAAAGACAATTGAACCAAGTAAAAGCCATCATAAGAGTGGTAGTGATAGTAATAATATTCACAAACGGCATTCAGCGGGCACCTACACTCTGCCAAGCATCATTCTAGGTGATACAGACTCAGCGTTCGTCAAGTTCACAGAAAATGTATGTGTCTATTATATCTGCTTTGTACAGATGGAGAAGAAGAGGCCAGAGGAAAAGTCAAATCAGTGAAATGCAGTACACAGCTCATTAGTGGCAAAACTGAGACTCACCGCTGGGTCGGTCTGGCTCCAAAGCTACTTTTCTATCTTCCAGGAAGCTTTTAAGTATTGTCCCCAAATCTATAGAGACCTTGGGCTTGAGTCGGAAATCTTAACAAAGAGACACAGGGGAAAGACTGGGACGAGACATAAAGTTGATGTTGAAATCTGTTTGTTATTGCAGGTCTAATGTAGAAACCCAGTGTTTAGAACTACCAATTTAGAACATGTTGGAATCCTTAAATCCTGCCCCCTACAACCTACCACAATCACTCCACCCCAAGACATGACTATCACCCAAGTATTGTTTGCCTTACTGACAAAGAGTTGGTGGGGAGCGAGTTAGGCCAAAACTTCCCCAAATACCCACATTACTCCCTGGAAAAGTGATAGAGGACTGTTATGTTGATTGTTCATTATCTAGAGACCTTCTCAAAGACAGACTGTCTTGACTGGAGCAGCTGAGAGCACACTGTGTCCTTATTTTTAACATTCTTTAATGTTTTCAGATGAGCACAGCTCCGAAATAGAAAGCCTGACCCACTTCTACTTTTTTCCAAGGGTGTCATAACACTGTGTTTGTCTTCCCTTCTCGGGTAGAGTCCCAGCACTCCTGAATTCGAGGAAACTTCCCTGCAGGCAGATAAATGGACAGGAAGCATGGTGACTTGGTTTAATAATATGTTACCTCTATGGCCACACTTTCCACGAGATAAGACTCAGACGCATTTAAAACCTCAAAATCCTTTAGAAGCAAGTGTGTTCGTGTGTATGTCGTCAATGTCCAAGGACACACGTTGGAAATAGAGGGCAGAATAGCCACTGGAGCCGTGGAGAAGCCAGAATATTAACGAAAAGCATTTCTCACATTTTATCACCATTTTTTCTTTTTTTTCTAATACAGTAGGGAGAGAACTCAGGGGTACCAAGTCACTTCCTCGAGCTTACAGAGCGGCTAAACAGCAGAGTCAGACTCTCTCTGTGGTTGTTGAATGGCGAGGTGCTTGGAAACATCTAAACGCCGGACCTTTCTTAAAATACAGACTATACAGGTTTACGTTTCTGCTGATTCCTCCTGAAATAGAAAAATAGGGTGTGAATATATTAATATTCTCACGTATCCACAGGGCAACCCTGATGTATAAGACTTATGTGCCCTGAAAGGAAAAATGTAACAAAACAACAACAGTTAGTCTTGAGTTTGCTGAAGGTGCCATGGCTTGGTCACCAGTGGGTACCACATCCACGAACCGGTTTTCTCTGCTGCTGATAAGGGGACCTTCCCTGAGCTGCCTGGTTTGTGTGGGTCCAGAGGGACTGAGCTGTGATCTACTGTTTCTAATGTTCTCACTGATACTTCCAGGAAGACTGTCTGTCTCTGCCCCACAGCACATTATCCACTCTGCTACCCTCAAACTAGCTCGGGTTTGCTACGACCTCAGTGGGACCACCTGTTTGTTCGTTGACCCTTAGCAAGGTGACAGAAGAAGCACTGGCTTGGCTCAAATGCCTAGTTCCTTAGTCTTGTGCCTCATCCAATCACTTACTCTACGCCACTGTTGGGAGCTCACACAGATTCAGAGCTGGAAGCAAATTAGCAGCTTTGAGCTGATTTCAGCTTTTCATCTAATTCAGCTTTCTTACTGTGTAGACCAGCGGTTCTCAAACTGTGGGTCACAACCCACAGGAACTGTATTAAAGGGCCGCAGCCTTAGGAAGGTTGAGAACCGCTGGTCTAGACATAGGAGGAGAGTGTGGTCAGTTCGGAGCAGGGGCGTGCCCAGCCCTGCATAGCCTGGAGTAGAAAACAGACTTCCTCAGAATCTACCCATGACCACAGAAAGTTCTCCACGGTAGATTATCACCTCTGATTCCTTCAGCTTGATAGTTTTGTCATGTTTCCACCCTTCGGAGAAATGTCAGATATCAAATTGGTGTTCGGGACACTCCGTCTGCCCCTACCTTTCGTGTATTTGTAAACATGATGTGTTTCAGCGAATGTGCCAGTTACATGTGGATTCTAACCCAGAACAAACCCCACCAGGTGTGTGCATTCCCACTCACAGCCAAAGAGCAAAGACGCCGTTGCAGAGAGCTTAAGCCGTTTTCCCAAGGTAGCACCACGGCGCAGGGGTAGAGCTAAGATAGCAAAAAGTGAGTTTTGCCTTTAATTTTTCCCAGGAACATCCAGATACTGTTCCAGCACCGGAACGCAGTGAGTCCCCTCCCTGTGGGCTGACTTCATTTCCAGTGCTATGGTGCATGGGAGCTGAGCTAGCGGATTGGGAGCATCAGCCTGGATCCGTGTGGAAGTGTTATTTATTTATTTTTTTTCCTGAAACAGGGATCTAAAGTAGACAGTAGATGTAGATGTGGTTGGTGTTCAAAGGAAATTATTTTCTGGATCAAAACATAAAATAAAAAGAAGGTGTAAAAAAGTGTGAGGTTAGGATGTACTGTTGTTCATGGAATATGCTTCTGTTCACCCCTGCTGTATTTGCACAACACACTGGTGTTTTCTGCTACATTGCTATAGAGTAGACCCTGAATAACTAAACACCACATGGGCCAGTGTAGGAATTAGAAAGAATCTGTGAATATTAAATTTGCTTGGTAAGTGAGTTGGAGGAAAGTAATTAAACCCCTCCCAAAGGCAGATGTGTCCATGATAGTCGTTGGCGGGATCTGCTGACCTAACACCTTTGTAAATTTGGGATATGTCAGTCTCTCCCTGCACTGGGAGAGGTTGCCAAGACATACCTTCTCTTTGCTGTTGAAAGTCTCTAAAAGAGTCTGGGGGTGACATGGCAGGTTAGATAACATCACACCTGGGTCCTAGAGCCAGGCAGAGACCACTCTGTGCCTGAGCTGCCTGGGTTAAAGCCTGTAGAAGCTAGAATATGCTTCAGGAATCATCTGATTCCTCTTACTTTACATGAAAGGAAGCTAAAGCTCAGAAAAATGAGAGTTAACCCAGGCTCCCACAGCTGGCTAGCATGAAAGCTGGACTCGAGGCCAGTGTGCTGGCTCCCAGCTCCGTGCCCGCACTACCACACCACACGGCTACTCTCAAACTGGCAAGGTCCCTGTCCATTTTTCCATGTTAAAAAACAAAACAAAACAAAATTTACCTATGTCTTTAAAATGGAAGCCTGTACCATAATATTTGGAAATATGTTTCTGTTAAAGGGAAGGTTCTTCTGGTTGTAAACACCAGAAAATGACCCTAGAGATGCTAAAAGTGCAAAGAGAATTATGGGATAATGATGGAGTTGAATAGAAGTTAGAGAAAAGTGAATAAAATATCACGACTCAGAAAGGCATGCTATTTGGGAGGCTGACACAAGACAATCACTTAAGCTCAAGAGTTTGAGTTTGCTCTGAGCTGTGATGCCACAGCACTCCACCGAGGGCGACATAGTGAGACTCTGTCTCAAAAAAAAAAAAAAAAGAAAGAAAAGTCATGAGCCAAAAGTTTGGCTTCAGGCAACTGTGAATCAGACCCTCTGATCCTCATCCCCTTAAGTCTGCCTACAACTAGACCAGTCAAGGGAGCAGCTCCGAGGAGGCTCCAGAGGTCTTGTGGTGAGCCACACCCTACCCCAGTCTGTCCACTGCGACATAGCAGCAGGACTCTTGATGGCCAGCCCGGGGATATCCTTCAGGTGAACTCTTGGTGGCCAGCCCGGGGATATCCTTCAGGTGTCATCACCCCTCGTGGGCAAGCAGCCTGAGTCTTTTGGAGTTGAGGGAAACTGCCGAGCAGATATGCCTGCACATCCCCAATTAACTCTCCAGCGAGTATCTGGGAAGACCCTGAAACCTTGATCTGTTTGCTACCCTGGAAATGGAGCAGAACCTTAGGGGAAAAAATGAGCAGAAGAAGGCAGACACTAAATCATGACTTCAGGCAGATCGATAAGGAATCTCAAATAGCATCTAAGCTAGTGACCCCTTCAGGAGTTCAATTCTTTTTAGAAATGACCATACTAGGAGTTACTGAGCTCAATCTTACACACCTCCAGTGATGGTGATATTACTACCTTCAGTATAATCTATGCCACTTACTAATCAGATCTTAATACTAAAAAGTGGCTCTTTTAATCCAGATTGAACTTAACTTCACTTAACATTGATCTTTATCCTCTCTTGGGTCACATAGGGCATCTAATCCTTTTTCCAAAAGACTCTTCCCTGATGAAGTGTTTGTGATTAGACAGTGTGCAGATCATCAACTTAGTTCTCATTTGCCTGTCACTTAAGAGAGCAGATGTTCTTAGATAAAATCATTCCGTATCATTCAATGAGAACTGATTTCTGAGCATAAGCAGGTATCCTTCCATCCATTCTGTTCATTGAAGTTATGAAAATACTAAAAAATTAAATAATTCCAAGGAGACTTACACAATGATAGTGAGATAGAAGAAAGAGGGATAAAGCCCAAAACAGTTACGTGCAAGCATCCAGCCACACCCCACCTTAGTCATAGTCCTGTGTTAAATGACTTTCTGTGGATCCCTCCCCTAATAATGACACCTTGAAATCAGCACTGCCATCACCTACTTCACTTTGCATATTCAGGGGAACTCGACAATGATTAGGCATTTCCTTTTAGATGCAATTTAGTGAAGATCTGAAAACAGATTTTTCCCAAGCAAAAAATTGAGCCTGGTAGCATATGATTTATTTTCTTCTACTAAAAACAAACAAACACCCCAATACTTTTTTAATTTTAGAAAAAATATTAAAGGGGTCGGGCACTGTGGCTCACACCTGTGTACTCTGAGAGGCTGAGGCACGGGGATCAATTAAGATCAGGAGTTCAGAGACCAGCCTAAGCAAGAGCAAGACCTTGTCTCTACCAAACATAGAAAAACTAGCCGGGCTTTGAGGTGGGTGCCTGTAGTCCCAGCTACTTGGCAGGCTGAGGCAAGAGGATTGAATTGCTTGGGCCCAGGAGTTTGAAGTTGCTGTGAGCTACGACCCCACAGTACTCTACTCAGGGCAACTGAGGGAGACTCTATCTCCGAAAAAAAAAATTAAAAATAAAGAAGCAGAGTTTTCAAGTCTATGAATTTTCTATTTTGCACAGATTGTGACTGTGATTTTTTTGACTAATTTTAGATGCATAATTATATTACTACATAAGTTAGTGCTTAATAGACTACAAACTATTAAAATTTGGCAATAAAAATTTTAATAATATACAGAGGGTGCCAAAAATGTATTTACGTTTTAATAAAAGAAAAAACTGCATTAAAGTTGTAATAGTCAAGGCACATTTGACGTCTGCAATTACAAGAGCTACATGATACAATATAGGAGGTAACAACTGTTATCAGTATATAGTGAGTATTATCATTTTAATATAGTTTTTTCCTTTCTTAAAATGTGTCTACGTTTTTGGCACCCTCTGTACAAAGAAATGTCCCTTAAAATTGAAAGTTTATTATTTTATTTAAAATATCTTTGTTTTATATTTATGCACCTTAATTTGAGCTAATTAATACTGAATAAATACATCATTCAAAAATTTTCCTGGGATACTGACAATTTCATTCTTTTCAGATTTAATGCAAAACCCACATTTTCAATTTCCTGCTTGGCAACATATTTTGTTAGCTTTCTCCTTCTTCATGAGTTCCGGGAATGTCGAGCTGTCCTTTGGCCCTCTCTGCGTATTCAGGAGTGAGCAGTATGGCCCAAAGTGTCCTGAACACACAGGCTGAAATCTCACATTATTCCTTATGGCTCCTTTTTCTGGGCATTTTTTTCACTACCTTGCAATCTGAGGAGTGTGAGGTGTGAATAACCTTCTTCACTGTGTTCCTCGGGGCCTGCGACAGAACACATATTTAACAAAAGGTGATTTAATGGAGTCATGCAATAGTGAGTGAGAGGCATGGAAATTATCCAACAGAAGTGTCTCTCAGACAGTGCACCTGCCCCTTTCTAGGCCGTGTCTTATATCCGTCATTGGCTTCTTTAGAATCCACCCCAGAAATGAAACTAAGTGCAATTCTGATAGCTTGCTAAAGAACATTCTTTATAGACCAACAAGAGCTCTGGTTCAACATTATACGGATTTCAGTTAGAGAAGTTTGAAGAATCACAAAATGATTCACCGTGTGAATTTCAGGAAGCATTTGATGCAGGGCTATTTTCTCTATTATTGTTCCCCAAACTGAATGCATCTTGGAATTCATTGATTTTAAAATCCCTTTTTCTTTTTCTTTTTTTTTTTATTGTTGGGGATTCATTGAGGGTACAATAAGCCAGGTTACACTGATTGCAATTGTTAGGTAAAGTCCCTCTTGCAATCATGTCTTGCCCCCATAAAGTGTGACACACACCAAGGCCCCACCCCCCTCCCTCCGTCCCTCTTTCTGCTTCCCCCCCCATAACCTTAATTGTCATTAATTGTCCTCATATCAAAATTGAGCACATAGGATTCATGCTTCTCCATTCTTGTGATGCTTTACTAGGAATAATGTCTTCCACTTCCGTCCAGGTTAATACAAAGGATGTAAAGTCTCCATTTTTTTTAATAGCTGAATAGTATTCCATGATGTACATATACCACAGCTTGTTAATCCATTCCTGGGTTGGTGGGCATTTAGGCTGTTTCCGCATTTTGGCGATTGTAAATTGAGCTGCAATGAACAGTCTAGTATAAGTGTCCTTATGATAAAAGGATAAAATCCCTTTTTCTAAGAAACAAGAAAGATTAAACTGCTCCCTGCTGATGGACTTTTTAATGCGATAGATCCTTTATAGTTCAGGCTAAGGGCCCTTTCTGTATTTCTGTAATCGCTGAGCAGATGATTAAAAAAAAAAAAAAAACAGTCGCTGATGAGAAAAAGCAAGAGTGATTTCCCTGATTTGTAAATTAATAACGGCCACTCCAGGAAGGCAGGGCCTGATAGACGTACGCATATGGAAAGAGTTCACTATCCTGAGGATGACAGGACCAGAGATCGTCTGGTGATCCGTGGTAAGAGATTTCTAAAATAACCCCACAAAGACTCCATCATGGTGAAATAATGCACGCGCGTGAATGAAAACAGATGTTATATAAAACATTTTTCTTCAAATGCACACGCAAAATTTATTACACTGGTTTTATAGCCATTCCACAGATTGTACTCAAGGGTTAATGTGAAAACAAGAGATTGTTTTCTTTTGGTTAGAAAAATACAAATAGTAAACAGCATAGCCTCATTGTTTCGAAACTCTCGTCACTCACGTTGCATCGTCCATTGATTTTCAGGTTACTGCTCAGAGTTGAAATAATTTCAAATTAAGGGGAAAAAGAAGAAAAACAGCAAAATCAACAACATTAAGTAAAAATTCTTGAATTACGTGGTAGGGAATATAGGCACGTGCTGATGTCTATGTTTATAACACATAGATGAGAAATCCAGCGTCAACATCTGCTCAGCTTTCAATGTCAGGTGTGGTTCAGAAACTGTGAGATGTTCTAAACATTAAAACCTCCCATCTCCAGATTCCATTTTCCTCAGATAGAAATACCGGTTTGCCAAGTGTCTCTGTTTTTGACATCCTCTGTGAAAGGAAGATAGAAAACCACAAAGAGAAAGGCCGTCCAGACCATCTCCCCTGGCCTCTCATCGTGGTCTTCCAGGGAGGCGACCAGAGCTAATGGCAGAAGCAACCACGTTAGGGGCTCATGGACAATCCTCTGGAAGAGAAATGTCTTTGGACCTTGTAGCCCAGGTACCACCTTGGAAATAAAACCATTACAAAGGGAGCGTCCTGCTTTCATCACAGCCTTGGGTCTGCTTCTCAGTCAGTCCCATCTTCTGCTGCCCTCACCTTATGCCATGGCCGGCACTCTGGCCACATGGGGGTGCTTGCAGACCCCCCAAATCCCCGATGTGCATACTGCACTCTCAGCTGGGACTCCTCCTTCCACCCCTACGTTTCTGAGCTAATTCCTACTTAATTTTCTACAAAGCTCTGGAAAGCTGGAATGTTCTCCCCTTCTTCCTATTCCGCATCCCCCTGCCCCTCCCTCCCCCACCCCACCCCCCACTATTTGTGCTTTAAAATGTACCACACATTTATCTATCTCACACTAGGAGTTTTGTCTCACATAATGACCCCATTTCTCTTGCTGGATGGTGTGACCAAGTCTGCGATTTTACAAGCAAGCAAGCCCTCTTTATTTAATGTCATAACCTCAATCTCAGTTGCTTCTATTTAAAACGTTTTCCAATTAAATAGCAGTGTGTCTTCTTCAAAGTTTTCTTCAGTTTGGTGAGAAATGCTTCTCGGGTCAGAGTGACTCTTTTCCTTAGAGAGGTGCAAACATCATTGATTTTGTTTCATTGAATGCTTGCTACTGGAAGGACCTACAACTGGATTTAAGTAACTGTTTTCCTGTGGTTATTTCCAGAGTTATTTGTCAGTTTAATGGATCAAATAGAAAAATGGTAATTATGCACAGACTGGACAAGCTCACACGGGGGTGACAAGCCCTCTAAGATAGCAGAGTCAGACATGCAAGGGGAGTCCAGACCGTGCCTGGGATAGCATCATTCCTGTGGACTAGTGGTTAGGAAGACGTCCCAGAAGCAGGTTATAAGACTCTAGTGATTCCTAATGTATTTATATATAAACCTGGCTGCCTTGTGGCAAAAACAGTGGCCAGATGTATTAATTTTTTATGTAAAATATAACTAAAACAGATGATTCCTTTCCTGAAGATCGTATTTCTCCTAATCAATGCGGTTGTCTCCTGTTGAGATGTGGGGAATCTTTCTTCCAAGGACTATAAAATATCACACACAGGAAGGCGCCTACTCCTGGACAAAGACTTGGATACAAACATAGTTAATGTAAACTAAAAGTTGCTGTTCAGAGTTTCCTCTCATGGTTCCAACCTTGGAGCTTTTGCATTTAACTTGCTGGGCCTTGTCCATTTTCACCCGCTATCACTTTCCAAGGGTGGAATCCTGCCTCTTCCACCTCCTCTTTTCTCGCTCATGAATAATTTCCTCCTTGCAAGAAAATCTTGCCAAAAAACCTTCATTATTTCCATGACATTGCTTCTTCATGTTCTACTGTAGTGGTTATTTTACCCTAGAGAGTGCAACACCCAATTCCTGAACCGCTTCCTTTTTCTCAGTGTGTGACTTAGCACGCGCTCTTTTAAAAGAAGTGAAAGGGTTTTTCTTTTGGTTTTTTGTTTGTTGGCTTTTGGTTTTTGTTTCTGATCAACAAACTAACCCTGTTACTCAGCTTTGCAGGCCCATAAATGACAACTACCTTTAGGCATAAATAGGAGAAATTTGATATAATGTTTCAGAACTTGGACTCCGGTTTCAGACAGATCCTAGTTAAATTCCTGGATCCATCAAGTTCAAACTGTAGGAATCTGGCAATTTAACGTTTCTAAGGCCCAGGACCATCATCTGAATATGTAACTAAAAGTGGAATCCTCTTAAGGGGTTGAATGTCCTGAAGAGCAAATGAGATAATTTATGTACAAAGTGGTTGACATTGGTTGGAATCTAGAAAACATTGAATAAATGGAGTGACAAAACTTCAATTTTTCAACATCTGGAATAGAAAGCTAGAAAATCAGAACTATTGTCATTTTTAAGCTCAATTGAGCAAAGCACTTATAAGTTTTTCCACAGATGAGGTGTTCAAATCATGGTCACAGAGTGTCCAGAATAAAGAAGATGAGCTTATGGTGCTTGGGAAAGTGTGGAAGGGGCAGACTGAAGGTTTAGAAGTGCTCCATGCAGAAATACACACCATAGTTAGATGAGAAACAAATTTAATTTGATATTAAATTTCCTAAGGGCCAAAGAAAAGAAATATCATTTATAGAATATTAAGTATCCTTAATGTAAATATAGATCCAATTTATATGCGAGGTATAGCTATTCGTTAGTTCTTTTTCTCCTAATATGAACATTAGCTGCTTTTTTTTTTTCTTTCTTTTTGGCTTGTTTTATTTTGCTTTCCCTTTGAGTCCCATGGCTGGGTCAGCACAATGTTACATGATACTGTTGGAATTTGGTTGGTCCCTTAAGGTGAAGGGTATGGCAGAGTCTCCCCAACAGAAGTAAATTATCCTGGGAAGGGAGAGGAGCTTCCTGCTCCAGCTGGCGGGCAGCTGGTGTGCATGCTCTGCTTTTTGATGAATGGAGTCATTACATTATCTGTCTCCTGTATTCTAGACCACCCAGCACCTTCTTGGCATTGTCTGTGGATGAGAATAATGGCCCCTTTGTTAGGCTCACCAGAGCAGTGCTTCTGCAGGGTGACCCACTGAAGAACAGTTTCTGGGCTGAGCGATTTCCTCTCAGAGAGGGTGGCCTTTTTTGAGAGCCTGGAAGCACTGTCTGAAGATTAGCAAAATTCCCTGCTCACCAAAGACACCCAGTGAACATTAGGTCCCCACTCCACCAGCACCACCACAACCATCATCGTCACTGTCACCTCTCTGCCATTTATTAAGCATTTTCTATATACTAGTGAAATTACAAATGTTACCTCAGTTAATCTGTTCAACAAATCTGAAAAGTCCAGTTATTATTTTATACATGAAAAAATTGAAGTCCATGGATAAAATAACCAAGATCACCCAGCCTCAGAACCCCAGAGTAGGAATTCCAGTTCCCGAGTTTATGGTCTTCCTAGGGTACAACAATTACCCAACAGACTAATATTGCCGCGGGGACCTCAGAAATCATGTATTTCAATCTCTTTCCAAGTTTTTCAACAAGAATATATTTTATACCAACAATGGACCAAATACTCATCTAGGCACTGGAGTAAGGAAGACATGAAATCCTGTCTTTTGGAACTTTCATTACAGAGGTGGAGACAGGCTGTAAATAAGTCATTTGGTTTGAGGTCAGTTAACACATTATGTCCTTTATTTTGCCTCATAGTTCAGGGTTTTGTGCAGCAGTGCTGACCTCAGACCACAGCTTTTTGAAGCTGTTGTAATAGTTGTCCTAGGAAATGTATTCCATGCCATTGCCACTTTGTAAAAAAAAAAAAAAAATCACTGAAATTGATAACTTTAAATGATTCTTTAAGATGCATATTACTGTCACCTATTTTTTTTCCAAAACATAATAAAAATCTCTTTCTGATAGCATTTCATCTAACATTTTAAACATTTTAAGACTGCAGAAACTGGTGAACACATGACCTTTACATGTTTTTTAGGTTCATTACCATTAAGATAGGAAGTTGTTCAGTAAACCAAATATACAAGTCTAAGGAAAAAAAATCAAAAATTTTTCTTAAATAATTCTGAGTCCCTTTTTGGTGATTTTTGAAGGAGCAATAACTAATACTGAAACAGGACTTACGTTTGTAAAAGTGGTAGGATTCTTTGATTTACTAAAAACAAAATATGGAAATTTGTGAGCTTTGGCCTAATTGTTGTACCAAATATGATGTTTTTCTTTGACATTTTGGTTTCCCAGTGTTTCCTGAGTCTGCTTGGTATGCCAATTTTCTGGCAGATGATAATTTGTAATTTAGACCTGTTCATTAATTGTATAATTTTTCTCCAATTAATATTTCTCTATTAAAATGACTTCAATTAGTTGTACGTGTTTCGGTAGGTTATTTAGACCAAGATGTTCTAAAACTAATGTAAAATATTAACATACAGACACCACACAGTTTTCCCCAACAGCTAAGCCCTCACATGCTTGCTATTACACTTGCAGTAGGCCAGTTCTTAGAGTAATTCAAAGGTCTTTATAGATGGCTGCCCAATTACTAATCGATGATGCCTGCTGCCATTTTTGCCTAAAAGATAACCATGGATCATTTTCTGTCATTCCAAAGTTTAATTTCTCTACGGAGTACAGGAACTTCAAAGCACTTGTGAAGCACTCTCTGTGCACGTTATCTCAGGATCTAAATGCTTTATTTTAGTCTATTCTAAACCTTTCTACTTGTCTAGCTCATGTCTAGTTCAAAATTATTAAATTTATTCACACATTCAAACAGTCCAAAGCATTCAACTTCATAGCAACATAGTCTCCATTTCTCCATTGTACATTCACTAGTTTAAAAGATATTCAATGAAATTAAATAATATACATGCAAGTACATTGGCATCAACAAGTTAGGGAACAAACTCAGCTAAATTGGTGTCAGTTTGGCTGGTGGAAGAAAAAGACAGACCTACCAGAGAATAACCTGGAGTCCTGCCCATTAGTGAAGATTCTTAGAAAAGGTTCTATTGTATTATCAACAGTCAAAATATTGGTAAGTGACTTGCAATTTTTACAGAGATATATATATATACATATATATATATATTTTTTTTTTTTTTTTGAGACAGAGTCTCATTCTGTTGCCCTGAGTAGAGTCACAGCTCACAACAACTTCAGACTTTTGAGTTCAAGGGATCCTCTTGGCTCAGCCTCTGGAGTAGCTGGGACTACAGGTGCCCACCGCAACACAACGCTCAACTAGTTTTTCTACTTAGTAGAGATGGAGGTTCACTCTTGCTCAGGCTGGTCTGGAACTTCGGAGCTCAAGCAATCCACCTGCCTCAGCCTCCCAGAGGACTAGGATTGCAGATGTGAGCCACTACAGCAAGCCAAAAGCTGTAAATTTTGATTAATTGATTTTTTGAGAGACCTTTAGTACCTTTGTTTTAGAGACAGAGTCTCACTTTGTCCCCCTCAGAAGTCTTTATTTAGTATGTTTAGCAGACATTTGTACTTCCTTCTTTTCTAAATTATTTACTCAAATATTGTATTCCTTTTCATTGCAAAGATAATTGATTTTTCTCTTATCATTTTATAAAGGCTTTTACAAATCATATCATATACCTTGCAAATTTTTTTTCAAACCCATTTTTACTTTAACTTGAATTATGGTGATTTTTGTTACCAAGAAGTTTGAAATTTCAATATACTCAAATCTATCAAACTTGTTTTTGTGCTTTCTAGATTTCTTATGAAATTTAGAAATGTCATTCAAACACTGATTGCCAAGATATTTGCCAATATTTTCTTCTAGTGTGTTTATTATATATATATTTAACATACACTTAATTAAAATTTTAATTTATTACATATTATAAACGAATCAAGGACAAAGATCTATTCTTCTGCTCTATCCACAAGGGTAGGTAGTTGTCTTAAAAGTATTTTCTGACTAGCCAAGATTTCTCAATATTTTATAGTACTCCCTCTGTAGCTCACTGAATCCCCATCACACACACAGATAGTCTCTGCTGTTTCACTGAGCTAATGAACTTCCATGTCAACACCAAGGTGTTTCCATAGATTCCATAGCTATTTGATGGAATTTTTCTTCATTATTCTTACTTTTCCAAAAATGTTTTAAGCATTTTAATTAGCTTATTCTTCTGGGGAATGGAATTTTTTTCTATTTCATTAAAATTTTTTATTTCCATTAAGTTGAATTTGTAGATCAGGTTAGAGATAACTAATACCTTTATGATACTGAGATTTTCCCCATTCGTTATAATGTATTAAAATCTTGTTTTACATGTACCTGAGGAGTTTTATAATTTGTTCATGCAAGCTATAAATATTATATTTCAGCTAATACTAAATTATGTCCTATCTTTTTTTTTTTATTTTTTGAAACAGAGTCTCACTGTGTTGCCTTTGAACCCTCCACCTCCGGCTTATATGGCTGGCATCCTACTCCTTTGAGCCACAGGCGCTGCCCGCAACGTCAAACTCTTTGGGCTTAAGCCATTCTCTTGCCTCAGCCTCCCAAGTAGCTGGGACTACAGGCACTGCCACAATGCCCAGCTATTTTTTGGTTGTAGTTGTCATTGTTGTTTGGCAGGCCTTGGCTGGATTTGAACCCACCAGCTCCATTGTAGGCAGCTGGCACCCTAGCCGCTGAGCTACTGGCGCCGAGCCAATTATGCAAGTATTTTAAGATACTTTAAAATTATTATGAATAGGGTATTTTTATCACATTTATGATGCAATTATTATTTTCATATATGAAAGTTATTAATTTGAAACTCTTATGTAACTAGTCAACTTATAATTACCAAGCCTGTATAAAACTCTTTCAGTTGATCCTGGATTTCTCAGTTGATAATCTTTCATCTGAAAACCATGATAAATTTGCCTACTACAATGCAGTATTTGTAGCTTTTAATTACGTCTATTTAATCTTCTATTTTATACTTACTTCAGTCTTGAAAAATTATAGAGAAAGATAAATAAATAAAAAATAAGAGATTAAAAAGGCAGACATAATAAATAGACATTAGAGATTTAGTATCTTGTTAGCTAAGGCCTTAAAGAAAGGTAACTGTGCCAATGGGGAAAAAATAAGAAAATAATCCCTGAGATAAAGGAAGACCCTTAATCTCACTCCATCCCACTGTTATCCCCAAGCTCTTGACCACTGAGGTTGAGCATTGTGTTTGCTTGAATATGGGTGTACATGATAGTAAGATCTTCAAGTCCAAGGCCTATAGAAGCATCACATGTTCTGATTCATCATTTTGAGCTTCATACTTTTGTTGTGAGAAAGACTTGCTCTGGGTACCAAGCTCCTTTATCCTGAGCTCCAGAATAAAGACATGTAGAGCGTCTCACCCAGCCAAGAGCCGAGAGAGCAGTTGAAGAAGGCAGAGTTCAGCCAACTGGCAGAGAAGTCACTAACTTACAAGCTGATCACAAATAAATGGCTTTTGTTGTTGTAAGACATTGTTAGATTTTACTGTAGCATCACAGTAAACACCAATATATGTGGTATTACAAACAAATCAAAGGCAACTGGTCAAGCCATATTTTGATGAAATCAGTAAATATCAAGTGTAAAGAAGTATTTTTCTTCCAGAAAATAGTTTCTAGGCTGAGATTACTGAAAAGGGTAACCAAATGGTGCTGATTTCAGATATTGCTTCAGTAATATTAGAAAGAAGCATAAAATAAAATAAATAAATGATCCCACAGAGATTTGAAAGGGAAGTTGTATTATCCCAAATTTTCTAACCACCAAAGTCACTGCATATAAATACAACAACAATGAAATGATTACCACTGAAAAATATCTTAAAAACCAGAGCATCTGTGATCCTGGAAAATGTGCTTGAAATGAGAATCAAAATAAAGATGTCATAAAAGAGGAATTTATGGTTTAAAAAGAGAGGTAGTGAACATGGAATCAATTTAAACATGGTGTAAAGTCAGAATAGATAGTTTCACAAGAAAAACCACTCATTGTTAAAAAAAAAAAAAAACAGTTAATGACGATTATTGTTGAAGTTCACATTCACTCCCAGTATTAGTGGATGATAAAGTTTCAGTCTCTATTTTTACTTTTTTTTTTTTTTTTAATTTTTGCTTTTGGAGTTTCTAGGGACAGCAATTAGAAAAAAATTTACTTCCTTCTGTAAGCTGAATAATTATAGTAATGTTTCTAATATTTTGCGTGGATATTGTTCATAATTGCCCTTATCATAATTTAAAAAACTATTTTTTTTTTAATTTCTGAAGTGGCTTAGGTTTCCTTTAATGACAATTTTAAACCAATATCTGGGCTGGACCTTTCCATTTTGTCATCTAACGACACGTGGCATTTTGTGAGAATTCACTGAGACAATGAGTGTGAAGACACCAGCCCTGCCCAGGAGTTCAGCAATGGGGACCTGTATCTGAATTCATACCTGAGTCAGTGCAGTGACCCTCCCAACCCGCAGAGATGCCTGTACCCTGCTGCTGCACTGCCGGCCATCACTCCCCAGGGAACTGGGCAGTGTCTTCGTATCCTTCCGTGCTCAGGTCCAGCATGTAACTGCGTTGAATTCAAGCAGAAGACGGTTTAAAGAATCTCCTCCATGCCTCTTCCAGAAGAGAGGTTGCCTAGAAAATAGATTTCTAGTGCACACTTGTTTCCAGTTAGCCTCTCACCATAGCTCTGTGGTGGTCTGATGAGGGACACAGAAGGTCAGGTCTTCCTTGCTGTTCGCTGACTCGCCTGTCCCAACAGTTCCCCTCCTGACAGTCTTTCCTGGAAAATATTTGGGAAAATAAAGGCTTTTCTTAGTCATTGATGTAAACACTCTGGGAACATTTAGTATGTGGCAGACATTATGCTAGACGTTTTCACAATTATCTCATTTAATTTTAATTTTTATGTTAGATATTAGCAACCACACTTTATGGATGAAAAACACAGATTTAAATATGTTTGAGTGATTTGCTCTCACCTAATAAATGAAAACCCGAGTCTCCCTGACGCCATATCCAGTTCTCATTCCACTGTGACAGCCGCCTCCAGGGAGCAAGTTAGGAAAACACAGTCTTTCTGCGGCTCTCTCTCTCTCTCCTGCCCTTTTTCCAAACATTGCTCATACAATGGAATGGCATTCCAAGGAGATAGAAATAAATTCTTTTCTTTTGGAACTCCTTTTCCTTTGGAGTTGTTCCCGGTTTTTAGTGTGAACCGTGGTTCAACTTCCACATCCTCTTTCTGACCCTAACATCCTCTCAGATCCCTTTTCCACGAATCCTCGCCCACCCGTGTGATGAATCACCTGGTTCATCTCAAGACAGAAAACAATAGACCCAGCCTCCGTCGTTGCCAGCGGCCCCAGGTCTTCATGGATCAGCCTTGCATGTCTGACTTGTGCAGGGAGTGCACCTAAGAAAGGAAAGGATTTCTCAGTTCTTAATATATAGTGCATTCCGCAAAAGTTAAACAAATTGGTCAGGTTGCATTTTATTACCTCATCAAGTCATTTATTTACAAAGTGTTCACTCACCGTAGGGTGTTCTCTCCAACAAGGTCCTGCACGTAAGGACACCAAAATCTTGTGAGATAAATAAATAAGTAACCATGACAAAATAATGAGGAAAATTGTGTAAGAGATAGATAGAGTTTATAGTAGCATAAGAATTATAGGTTTGGAGATAAATTAATCAGCATTTGAAGGCTGGCTTGCATGCTTCCTTGGGAGTATCTTCTCATGCAAGACTGACTCTTTTGAGTTCCACTTTTCTAACCTAAAAAAACTGGAATGGGAATATCTACCCACATTGTCATCATAAAGATTATATGAAACCACGCAGTATATGACCTCAAAAAAGAACCTAATACATCCCACATCCTATGCTGTGAGAGATAAGGAGAACCAACCATATTTTTTTTTCTGAAAATTTACCCCAGGTTAAGAAACCAAAATAGAGAAGGAAATTTTTGTGAGACTCTAGTATACAAAAATTGAAGTAATGGTTCTAGACCTATGTGTTTGATCAAGTGAGATCTAAATTAACTAAAATATTAACCACTAATGAGCTGTGTGTGTGTGTTGGTAGGAAGAGGGAAGATTTGTAAGGTCTCATTTGATGGCTCAGTTAATTGGTTTAATTACCCAGAAATAAATCCTGCCATCGCCATTAAAAATATTTTAAGATTATTTCCTCAGCTATCATTACAAGTGCTAAAGAGGAAGCCCCAGGTTAATTCGTTTGAGGAAAAACATTCTAGAGATAAAATCTAACATAGACTGAGATATTTTTGGAGGTAGCAACTTTCATAACAGTAAAAGAATTCAAATCAATGTTGTTCACTCGGTTATTCAAAAAGTGTGTTGCAGGAAACACCGAAGTATTCAGTGATGTTTGAGAGAACATTCCTACTGGCTCCTGTCTCTGGGAAGTGAGGCATTTGAGCCTGAGCTCCCCTTCCACCCTGGCTGAGCAGGACCCAGGAAATCTGCCTGGTCTCCCTCTGCTGAGTAGGAAGGTGATGTGATCTTGGCATCAGCCTTTCAGCAGCAGTTCACACTCCTTAAACTTCAAACAGAAAAGAGCTGAGATGAATTGATTGTGCTGAATTTGAAATAGTGCTATGGTCTAAATGTTATTTCTTTGCTGCTGGTTTTATTTTTGTTTTGAAAAAGTAAATAAAAGTTGATTGCCACCCCGGGCACGGTGGCTCCTGCTTATCCTCCTCACACTCTGGGAGGCTAAGGCAGGCGGACTGCTTGAGTTTGAGACCACCCTGAGCAAGAGCGAGACTCTGTCTATACTAAAAGTAGAAAAATTAGCGGAGTGTTATGGTGGGCATCTGTGTCCCAGCTGCTTGGGAGGCTGAGGCAAGAGGATCTCTCGAACCTAGGGGTCTGAGGCTGCTGTGTGCTATGACACCGCACTCTACCCAGGGAGGCAGAGTGAGACTCTGTCTCAAAAAAAAGTAAAAAATGGTGATTGCTTTCTGATTTCTATTGTACACAGAACCTCAGCCTTCACCACCATGCCCCCCTAGTTGGTCAATTCCAATAGGAGTTTTCCAGATGCACCTAGGCAGCCCACATTTTGCAGCCAAGGTGGTGGTAGGAACTGGCCCTGCCAAGGAAATGGCTAAAATGCACAGTACTAACCAGTACTATGCACTGCTTCCCTCCACAGATGGGACGCACTGGCCTCCAGGAATGGAGTTTGGCTATAACTCCTTTCCCTTGTTGAGGGTTGAGTCAAAAGACAGTTCCCTGCATTTTCATGTAGATTAGCGTATGGCGCTGAGAAGCCAGGCTGGAGGAAGCTTGCTGCCATTAGCAGTGGGTGCCAGCCTCCTAGGAATACCGCTATGTTTTGCCTGCCTGCAGGATCAGCATTTCAGGAAACTTGGCACCCTTGTCCTCAAGGCCAGTGTATTGAAACTCTCTGCATTTAAACCCTGGCTTTACCATTTGCATGACTGTGGAAAAGTTAATTAACATCTCTACCCTGCAGGTTCTTAAACATGAGCCATTTGGGGTTGTTAGAATTAAATGAATGTACCTATGGAAATGCTTAACATGGTATCTGGTATGTCAATTCTCAGGTAAGCTGACTATCCACATGGTCATGACTACCATGAAAACATAACAAAGACTTTCAAGCTTGTCAGTCTAACCCACGTAGTCACTGCTAATAACCTCACCCTGCCAGAGCGCACGTCTAAAGTCTCTAAAGTGAGAATGCGACTCAACTCTTGCTCACAGATTCCCAGTTCTAACTTCTAGCTGCTGTCACCACGATGGCCCTTGCCCTCATATTTTTGCCTTCCTCATTAGATCCATTGGGTAGCACTCCCGGGTCCCACTCCACAGCCTGGGCCCAAGTTGTGCTCATAGCTCACCTGGTCCTCAGCCACCTCTGCCCTTTGTCCCACCTGAGGTTTACTTGGCTACTTCCATGCCAGGAGAAACTTTGGCATGTGATAAAGCCTGAGAACCAACCCCCTTCTCAGAAAGTTCTAAATGTGGATCACGACAGGGACTTTAAAGGAAGTCAGTTACAGCAGAACACAGTTATTCATATTAAATGTATGCTATAGTAAATATTTATGTTTCCTAACTCATCACATATTTCAAAATATGAAAGTGACCTAATAAATACCCATCTTTTTGAAGTCATGATGAGCATAATTTGAGATATGTACAACTGCAACAGAATATGAAAATATGTGAGATCTCTTGATTTTACAGGTCCTGCAAAGAAGATGCTGGTTTGTTGCCTACAATCATAATGAAAGGACATGCTAAATTTCAGGTCAAGTTTAGGGAAAATAAACACGTCATTTTTTCCATCCATGGTTATAAACTCCGGCATTCTCTCCACAGACCTCTTGGAGGATTCCTGGATCCCAGTGAAAAATGGTTGGTGTGACCCAGCTGGTTGCAGGGGGTCCTGGCTGCCACGGGGTCTCAGGTAAACTCATTCTAGAACTTCACAAGGAGCTGGAGTCTGTCTCTGTTCCAGGGCAGCCTGTCTGTGGGGCACTGGGACCACCTGTTCACCATGGACGGTGATGACACTGTTTCCCGGCTCAGATCTACACCAGCCTCCTCCTTGGTTCCTCCCAACTCCTCTCACCTCACGCGGGGGGCTCTGTGGCCTCTCCCCGGCGTTCATTGTCATCTGCGTCAGAGCACTGCTGGTCACTGCTCGAGCGTTTGCCTTCTCTCTCTACTACACTTGATAAACCTTGAGACAGCAGACATCAGTCGAATCATCATTACCATTTCAACAAAATCACTTTGCATTTTACAAAGTTGACAAGTGTTCTCATTTGATTCTTGCAGCAAGGCCCTGTGGGTAGGTGGAGCAGTACCATCATCTTCACATTTTGTGCTAGGAAAAGCCAAGTGTGTTTCAGAAGGAAGGAACTCGTAATCTGCAACATAGGAAAGGAATCGCCCTTCCCCTGCTTCTGGCTTGGTGTCTGCATCCCCTCCAAGAGCACAGAGTTTGGCAACAAAGCAGGTTAGTGAATGTCTGTGTCTGATTCTTTTAAGACTTCTCTTCATCATAAACCTCATGAATCACATTGATGAGATCAGTGTATGGGGGCAAGGCTGTTGCCAAAGTCACTGATCTCAAACAGGAGTCTTCAAAAGAAATGGAGCTTCAGAGCTTTTTTCTCATTGCCGGGCAGCTCTGTTTCTTAAAACATCACAAGGTTGAGTCTAGGTGTCCCATTAAGATCTGCCAAAAATAAAAAGGCAAAACATATAACCACAGACCAAGAATCTAGGAGCCATTTCATGCAACACGATTTTATGATGAGGCGGAAGAAACAGAACCCAAGAAGAGGGGCTGTGCATTTCCAAGGACACTGTGATCTATAGCAGAGCAGGAGAGAATTCAGGTCTCGGAAGTCCCCCTGAGAGTTTAGGTTTATTTGTTGCAGCAACTGGCATTTACCTTCATATATCCTGTTCATTTTGAAAGATATAATCAGAAGGGATATTCATGGGTGCCTACTAAATGCAAAGCACTTGCCCAGACACACTTGGAAATAAAGCAAGATGTTAAATACAGTCTTGGATTTCCTCCTTATTATGTTGCCTCTACAAAAATATCCATGTTATATATTTTAAATCTAGGACTTGGTGAAGTTACATGCAAGTGTGTACCTCTCCATTTCTGCATAGGTATAAAAACATTTATGCATGCTCACTCCTCTGATTTATCTGAGGGGGCTATCTCACACACATAAAGACACACAGATAACCATGCTTACATGTAAAGTATTGCATATTTATGAAGATGGGTCTTTACGTGCATGCATGCATATAAATGAGACTTGCTATGCCTCTCTGTAGAAGGTAGTCGGAGCTGTGTATGCCTGGTGCCCGCTATGTATGTGACTTGCAAATCAAATGCACACATATGTATACATTTATGCACGTGTTCAAATGGATGCAGGCCCTATGTACAGATTTATTCACATATGAGCACATATACATATGCAAAGCTAGAGAGATAAATGCATGCATTTAAATATACATTCATATGTCAAATACATAAACATGTGTACATGAATATATATTCTATACTTAGACGATGTTTGTGCATAAATCTACATAGGCGTGTACACAAACTATTTTACAATTCTGTACTGATTCATTTGGTTTTTCTTCCCTGACATCCTTCAGCTCATGCTGCTGAGTCAGTGAACCCTCCAGGAGGGGACTATTTATTGACTTGCCTGCACACACCCTCGTTCTTTAGACTTCACTCCCTGGTTCCTGCTGTCTGGGTTCCAGAAGGGAAGGCCAATACCCAAATGTTCAGAGTGACCCAGGAAAGGAGACAAACAGGATGATGCCGGGGCTGGAACGCAATGTAGGAACAGCTCGTGAAGATGTCCCCCTGAGCTGTGACGGAGCTCGTGCATCAGGAAGCCTCCCTGTAATGGCTGGAGGCTTCTCGAGTGAAGTGTCACTCTTCAGCCTGGATGGCTCACCAGCCATCCCAACATGTGTCACTGCTAAGAAAGGCCCCAGAACCTATGACACAAAAGAACAATTAAGGAAAATGTGGGTATCATTTTATTGAAAAAATTGCATAAGAAGTTATGAAATGAAAAACTACAAAAGTTGTTTCCTGAAAGAATAAACAACATTCAAGACAGGTTTATCCATTTACTAGACAAATAACCATTTGCCATGGACTATGACCATGGGAGGCGCTGGAGAATAGAGAAACAAAAACCCATCTTTGCCCCCAGGGAACTCACAGCCCAGACAGAGTTCAACCCAGCATGCAGCAACATAGCGGAAGGCCTGAGTGCCCAGGGAAGGGTCCCAATGAGAGAAAAAGGATGAGCAGGAGTTAGCTAAAAGCAAAGAGGAAGGACCCCCGGGACAAAAGGCCCAGTGTGGGCACAAACATGGAGACGATGAGAGGGAGGCAAGAAAAAAAACACGTAGCTGGAGGGAGGGTGGACCTGCCAAGAGATGGGAGAAGGCACAGGCTGGGAATTGGAATGACTGGTTTCAGCCCTGCCACCTCCACTGCTGAGTCATGTGTTCTTGTGAAAATAATTTCATCTTTCCGAGCCCGTCTCAGAGGACACCACAGCCACACGCTCAGCAGAGGACTTCGCACTTCCTCTTAAAATCAGGGGGGAGACCTTTCACTGCTCGGTGAGCTCAAAGGTCTCACTCTGTGATTATAAAACACCATGACTAAGAATCCTTCTCTTTATTTTCTTCCATTTTTCCTAGCTGTGGATTATAATATGAATCCATGTGTTGAGAATTTTATTATCCATCTTTCCAGTTAAATATATAGGTGCTATTTCAGCCAAGGGAAAGGAATAACTGAAGTTCTAGCACCTTTACGGAAAAGAGAAGAAATGGACAAAACTGCCCATATTCTGCATGAGTGGCACACTGGTGTGGTGGAAAGATCACAGATTTTTGTCATAAAAGTGACTGTATGAAGGACCCAAATCCAGGGCCTCTCTCTAGCCAGACAACACCTTTGCAAGTGTGACTGTAGAGCTCCTCCTATCTGCCAATGGAATCTTCTCTCCACTTGAATCTGTACCTTTTCTTGGGCAATGGGAACAGGTGAACTTGACAGTGTGACAGTTCCCAACCCAGGCTTGTGTGCTTGTGCTCATGTCCATGGAGCTGTTCCCAGACACCCAGCCCAGGCTGGCACTCAGGAGGCTGAGAGCCCATGGGCTGCACAGAAGACTTAGCCCAGCTGAAACCATCCAAGTTAAGCCTGGCGACAGCCAACACAGCAGCTGATCAGACACAGGACTGAGCTGAGTCCCAACCAGCAAAGCCACGTCCTGGTCACCAGAACTCTTCACCTCCCTCTAGACCGGTGAGCAAAACTACATGTTGACTGTGTTTGGTTGTTTGCCATGCATTATCATTGTGTCACCAGATGATAGACACAGGCTGGGAATTGGAATGACTGGTTTCAGCCCTGCTACCTCCACTTCTGAGTCATGTGTTCTTGTGAAAATAATTTCATCTTTCTGAGCCCATCTTATTATCTATAAAGATGGGGAGAATCATACCCACCAGCCGAAGTTTTATAAGGATTAGAATGTTGTATAAAATGGGGGTTCTCAGTAAGTGGGGGCTTTCATCATTATCTACTCTGCACCCAGGTGGAAGTCCTCATCCCACTGTCCTCACTGTATACATGTGACACCCAGTCTATTGAGGGCAAAGAACCAACGCTATGAGGTGAGAGTGGCTTGGGGGGGATCTCAATGCCTCCTTAAGCCAGAATTATATTAATAAGACCACAGCTCGTTTAAAGAAGACTTCTGATGACAGTAGAAGTCTCTAGAACCATAATGACCACAGGGCTGAGGGCCGCCTGTCCCATCTGCACAGTAGGGCCTTTCTCTCCCTGACTGGGCTTCATTGCCACCCTGATGCCTGGGGACCTCCCCCTTCGATCTCTAGCAACAGTTGGCAACTAGAGAGTCACACTCAGACCACCCAGAAGCCTCAGCTGATGCACTTGGCTGCCTAATGAGGAACACAAACTGATGGGAGCGTGATGTTCCAGCAGCCTGAGCTTGCTGGCTGCACTGGCTTTGGCTCTTTGGGTGGCTCCATGGGGGAGGCAACACTTTTGATCTACAAAGCCCAGGTCCACTTTGATCCTGGTCACCTTTGAGGTCAATCTTTCAGCAGCTGGCCCTTCCCACCGTGGCAATCACCTGTGCCCTGAGACAGGCGTGTTTAATATTTCCAGATGGAGAGAATCCGGGAGAGAACAAGAGATGCTGGCTGCTTCTGTAGTGCAGCCAAAATGTGGTTTGAAAGAGAGCTGAGATGCTCCAAGCATTTTGTTTCAGACTTTGAGCATCCTGTTAGCAATGGGAAAGAAAGAACTTAAATTACTGTTACCCCACCAGGCGCTGGGCATGGATATGCACATTATTGCAGCAAGCCTGGAATGGAGACTGCACCTCACTGCTGTGAGGCAGCCTCAGGTTCTTCCACCTCAGTGTTTTCAGCTAGGAAGTCGTAATTTCTATAGTAATAATAATTAGAAGAAGAACATAAGTAAAGCACTTGGCATTTACCTACTACTAAACATACTACTCACAACAACTGCGTAATTGAACTCTCACTTGTCATTTTTGAGTGGAAGGAGATAAATATTCAAGGACTCAGAGTGAGTCTGGCAAAAGTAGTATCTACGTTGTGCATGAGTTATTCCCTACGAAGTTCGCCCCTGAACGTTTTAGGTGTGACTTAATACCCAAATCATTTTTTTCTTTATTTTTCAGCTTTTAAAATTCTAGCATTGTTAGCTTTGGTTGGAAATGGTCCTAAAAAAGATTTATAGACCAGAATTCTTTCCTAAAGAGAGATTACTGGCTACAAGTTCAAATGCTTCTTGATGATGCGGACCCATTATTATGGCTCCCTGTTAGTCTGTTATGACTGTCCATGGGAAAGCGCCACAGTGACAAGACTCTGACTCTGCCCGCCCTTCCCCAACTCACACCAGGCTCCCAGCTCCTGCAGGTGTCTGCCTATGTAGTCTTTCTGTCCTTCTATCTGCTTTAGCAGTGGTTCTCAGCATCACTGTGACTGTATTTAACTGGGAAGTTTGTCAGCAGTGCAGATATTAAGGTCTTACCCAAGACAAGCTGTAGGTCTGGGGTGAGGCTCAAAACCTCCCAGTTTTAACGAGTTCCTTGAGGAGATAGATATCCATGCAGGAGGTCTGAGGGTCACACTGTGAGAAATAGTGTGCTATGGGCTGGAAACCAAGTTATTCAATGATTTATCTCTTGGGCAAATATTTTCCAGGTTAGGTATTAGGCTCAGGACATGGGGAGAGGAAATACACTGACCTCTCTATCTTGGAAGGTTCACAGTCTAGTGAGCTAACAACCCCGAGATGAACAATCACCAGTGCTGGAGCGAGGACAACAAGTTTGCACTTGAAAGAGCACTTAACCTCTCAAGGTCGGCTTCACTGTGGCACGAAGCACAGAGCACGGTACTATGGGACGTATTTCTAGTCCAGGCAGGATGGGAAGGTCATTCTAGGTAGGGGAATATAATGTGGAAAGCTAGAGGAGAAAGAAAAGCTGGAAACGGGAGGGAAATGCCGGTCACGTGACATCGAGGAGAGGTAGGGTTGGAAGGGTGAGAGCAGAAACAGAACTGCCCGCTTATCAGCGCAGCCTCTGAGGGGAAGGTGGGGACTTACTCAGAAGGTGATCAGGAGCAAGTGGAAGGTTTTCATCCGGACAATGACATGATTTAAGGCTCAGTTTTGAAAAAAGTGAATGGTCTGTGACCGCCTCAGCTTCCTTCTCCTATCTGTGTCCCTGAACGCTGAGGTTTTTAATGGAGCAGAACCACTTACATACAGCATTTCTGACCCAGGAAAATGCACAGTTTTGCCTGTGAGCTCATGGAGCCACACTGGTCAACCACCATAACCTTAAGATGTAACACAATAGAGCCCCATTGTGTCACTACTTGCCAATTAATTGTCTTAAGCGTGTCGTAGTAAACATATGTGATTTCCAGTGCAACCTCGTCACCAATCCTGTAGTCAGCGGGTTAATTTCCACAAATAAAGAAGCAAAGAACCAGAAAGGAAGAGAAAGGTGCTTCCCCCGACGCAGGTCAGAAGTGGTGGAGGCTGATTCAACTCCATGCTGTCTGATTCCAAAGCCCCTTTTTTGCCACTGTCTCTAATCATCAAATCCTCCACTCCTATGAAGCAAAAGGGCAGATCTTAGGATTTGTGAGAAACAGTATCCTACGCAGGAGTACAAAACCTCACTTCCTTGTCCCCACCAGGAAGGTGATGGCCATGTTCCTACAGATGGGCATCCCCAGACAGGAGTCCCCGGGAATGTCTCCCTTGCTCTGCTTGTCTCCAGGAAAGGCAGGAGATGGAGCCAGGTGGCTCAGTGTCCTTCTGCCCCAGTTCTGTCCCAATTGTCATGTGGAATCACCATGATCCACACTTTAACTGGAGACATACTACCAAAAAAGGACTTCCCAGGGAAAGAGTGGCACCTCAGATCAGGCAAATAGCAGACAAGGCCAGTGTGTCCAGCATTGGCCAAGCAATGTGACTCAGCTACTCATCTTATTTCTACCTCCCCTCAGGTTTTATGACAGGCTGGACTCTTCCAGACATCTAAGCAGCTCTAAGAGTCTTCACCACTGGTTTCTTCTTCCCCTCCATGCCCTGCCATGAAGTTCTATGCTTCCTGGAGAACTTTGGAGTTGTTGAACTGCCTGGACGCTGATGACCAGTGTGCTCAGCTCGCCACTCTTCCTCTTGCCAGCTACTTCCTCTTCCTCTAGCTATAGGTACTATGATTAAATTATGCATGATCATTTTATTTATTGACTACCATCTATATGCAAATCACTTAAATATTTTATCATTTAATTTAGATCTCAAGGTTCCCTGCAGGAAGACACACTTCTCCTTATTTTACAGTCGAGAAAACTGAGGCAGAATGATTAAGTGACTTACTCAAGACCACTGAGGTGGGCTGTAGTATGCCTGAGATTCAAATGAAAGATCGTAAGCTAGTATCACCCTACCCCTACCCCTTTGGCCCTTTTGCCAAAAGACCATATACATTTTTACCTCCCCCATTCATGAACTGATCACAGAGATTCAATCCAGTCCTTGGACTCATACCCATAGATGTTATGGAGAAGAAAGGAAAACTTCCCCTTTGCTCCAGGAAGCTTCATTGAAAGATCCACTCACAATAAGGCAGATTAATAAGAGAAAGAGATGACAAATTTATTTACTGTGTTCTCAAGGAGAATTGTAGAGTGATTACCCAATATCACAGTGGGGTCCAAAAGTTTATGTACCTTCATTTTAGAGGGGAGGGAGAAATATAGGCAATTATGTTGAGGGGGAATAAATGATTGCTGGGGAGGAGGAATGGATACTTAAGAGATGGAAAAGATGGAGAAAACAGATTGAAATGCAAAGAATTCTCTTTGGAAATGAAATTAAGCTGAGAAGTAGATATTATTTTTTAAATGGATTGGGCCAGATCTGGCTGCATTCTTGATCTTCCTTCCTGTGATGATATGGAGGTAACTAGGAGGGGGAAGAAAAGTAACTGTTTTCCTAGCATGTGCAGATCTCAAGCGGGTAAAGCAACTGCAGAGATTTAGGGATATCCAATGGTTATGGAACAGGGAAGGTCAAAAAGAGCCTAAAGCTGTTTCAGTCAATCCAGTAAGTCAAAATGCCATATTTTGGGTGTTAAAAATATTTCTATTTTTACCTATTCAATACCTATTCCTGGAAAAATAATCACCACTGCAATGCTCCTGGAGCACCTGTACAAACTTAACAAGCCACGCATTTCTGAAGCCAGGAGCATGTGGGCCCTTGCTAGGAGCCTGTGACCCATGTGTGCCGTAAGAAAGCGTCCCTGCAAGATGGTTTGTAAGACAAAAACATAGCAACAATGGAAAGGATGTAGAAATGTCCAGTTAAGTTTTTGAAGTTTAAATGTTTATTAATACCACTTGGAAACTGGCTGTTAAATGTGACCATAAGGGAAGGAAAAATACCCCTGTCTTTCTGCCCTTCCAAGGCCCTCTGCACCACAGCTGCGAGATTTCAAAGGCGGGGCAGGGAGGGAATTTTGTACTGAAGACATTTCAAAGATGGAATCTCCTGAAGGAATGAGGCAGTGCGGTCCCGGGGGGGTGATCCAGAGGCTTTTTTCCTAATTGAATCCTCCTGTTTTTCATGTTCAGCCTCCCCGTCTTGCTTTGTCCCCACCCCCACCTCCCACCCTCATCCCTCAGGAATGCCAAAAACATCTAGAAGACTTTATAAAATGCATATTGGGTGGGATTCTTCCAGTGTGAAAGACACTCACATTTTATAATTAGGGAATCTTAGAAGCAGCTTTGAAAGGGATGGGCACAGGCTGGACGATCGTTGAGCAAAGTGGCGTCCCTGGAGGGTGATTTTTCAGCTGGGTCTCTAGATAGTCTCTGGTCATGAATCACTCAGAATCACTCTACCACCCCCAGATTTTTCAGCAGTCTGAAGAACCTTTTACTTATTAGAATGTCAGTTGGGTTTACTTGGGCTCCTACAAAAACCCCAGGAAGGATGTGGAGACTTCAATTCACCAACACTTCAGTGCAAATTTATTCAATCAGTGTGTGTTCTGTCTAACACCTGGCTCAGAGCAAGCCCTCCACATAATACAGTTTGATGGAGATGGACGTGAGAGAGGGGGAGGGAGATAGGGAAGAGGAAGAGAGCTAAGAAATCAAAAGAGAAAGAAACAAAGAAGGAAAGAAGGAAGGAAGGAGGGAGGGAATGACAATGAAAAAGGAGAGAGAAAGAAAGGAAAGAAGGAAGAAAGGAAGAATGGAAGGAGGGAGGGAGGGAGGGAGGGAGGGAGGGAAGGAAGGAAGGAGGAAAGGAAGGAGGGAGGGAGGGAGGGAGGGAGGGAGGGAGGGAGGGAGGGAGGGAGGGAGGGAGGGAGGGAGGGAGGGAGGGAGGGAGGGAGGGAGGGAGGGAAGGAAGGAAGGAAGGAAGGAAGGAAGGAAGGAAGGAAGGAAGGAAGGAAGGAAGGAAGGAAGGAAGGAAGGAAGGAAGGAAGGAAGGAAGGAAGGAAGGAAGGAAGGAAGGAAGGAAGGAAGGAAGGAAGGAAGGAAGGAAGGAAGGAAGGAAGGAAGGAAGGAAGGAAGGAAGGAAGGAAGGAAGGAAAGAAAAAAAGAAAAAGAAAGAAAGAGAAAGAAATCCCAGAGATGGGAAGGGTCAAAACCCTCTCATCTTTGCTCTGGACTAGAGTTTTCCCTTGGCCTTCTCCTCCAGAAATTTGCTCTAAAATCTCACTGGAAGATAAAATCTTTCTTCCCAAGCTTTGTGTTTTTGTCTCATTACCACATATTGCCCGCTTCCTCTTTCTAGACATCTTCTCAAGGTTTCCCCAAGCTGCAAGTAAGGAGACAGATTTGAGCCCAACTCCTGTCTCCTTGCTAGCACACTTTGCAATAAAGCCTTTCGTTTCTCAAAGCCAGCGCTGGAGTATGGGCTTCTGGGTACAGCGGGATCGGGCAGTGAGCTCAGTTGCTTTGTAGCACCTGCAGGTCTGCTCCCCGTTGGTCTCCTCTGCAGACTTCTACCGTTCTTCTTCAGCCCACCTTTTCGTTATTTATTTGTTCCCTGGTGATTTTATTTTGCATTTTGTCTTTTTAAATTTATTTATTTGTATATGATAATTGTTCTGTATTGAGGGTACATCTGATATTTGATATCTGTATACAATGGTAATGACTAAGTCAAGGTAATTAGGACATCCAACATCTCAAACATTTATCATTTCTTTCTGTCGGGAACTTTACAATCCTTTTCCTCTAGTTAATTTTCCCATCTGTACTATCAAATACTAGAACTTACTCCTTCCATCTAACTTGATTTTTGTAAACCGGTTCATTGCAATCGTTACAAGAAAGATAGGCCATGCCCCACATCCTACAAAATGCTTCATCAGATGTATCTGAGTGACACCCTGTGGCCTTCTAAATCTCCAGTCTCCACTGCCACCCCCCAGGCCGAGCTAGCAGCCTCTCTCACCCGTTCTACCACAGTGACCTCCTAAACTATCCTTCCGCTTTAAAGTGTTATCTCAAAAGCAAAAATCAGGTCTTTCACTTCCCAGGCTTAACAACCTTCTATCATCCCTTAACACGCAAAATAAAACCCGGACCCTTCCCTATACTCTGCCTACACGGCCCACATGACCTCTTCAAGCCTCACTTGCACCTCTCTCTCCCATGTTCATGAAGGTCAGGCAACACTGGACGCTTTCGTTCTGAAGAGATGCATGAAGTTCATTGCCATCTCAGGGCCTCTGCTCTCGCCATCCCCACCTCCTGGAGCAGCATTTCTAGACTCTTCTCATGGGTGCAGCTTCACTTCCTCCAACTCCCAGCTTAGTTGCTATCTGTTAGAGAGATTTTTCATAGACAGGCTGTCTCAGATCACTCCCTCCCCCCAGTATTATTGTGAATCACACCTGCCCATTTATTTTCTTGAATTTACTTTGCTGGTGATTTGTTTATATTCTCTTTTCACCCAAACTCCCGCTATAGTGGATAATCATCATATGAAGAAATTTTGTCTTTTTGCTTCTTTATTCCAAGAGTTTAAATTGTCTGCCATAGGCCTGGCCCTAAATGGATTGGATTAAGTAACATATACAGAAGTAGAAGGGCACTTGGCAGTGAGCAGCCCCTGCAGTTTGAACACCCTCCCACGCCAGGCCTCTCTTTGTTCAGGAGCAAGTACTCACCACAGGGACCAGGGAATACAGCCCAGAGGAGTAGAAACAGTGTAGAGATTGAGTTAAAGACACTGTCATGTGAATATTCCTTCCTTCAAATCTAAGCCTGAACACTTTGGGAACTAGGAAAGCCGAATTTGAATATTTTCTGGTCTACACTATAAAAAATGCAGTATTGAGAGCAAAAGGTAACAATTCTGCTCCTCAGTATTCTCATCCATAAAACTGGAATATATGACCTGCTTTATAGGATCACACAGTTATTCTAACGTCACACTGCAAGTTAGTGACAAAAGTGGACTTAGAGTTCTCACCTTTCTTGTTCCTAATCTGTTGTATATTCTTTGCCCACAGGTATGTGTGTGACTATGTTTACACATGTGTGGATGGTCATATGCCTTTAAACAACTGCCTGACTTCAAACCACCACTTAATCCAGCAGGATGAGGCATGATGTAAATCTCTTGATGTCCAACCCACATACCTGCAGAAAATAATGATGAAATGTCTTATCACTAAAAAATCTTCTCTAATTCTTGAGAGTTCTATGACCAGATGGCATGAACAGCTGATTCTCCTTAGAAAAATTAGTAAGAAAAGGCATAAAATAGAAGAATTCAAAAATACTTTTCCAAGTTTCAGGAGAGAGAACAAAAATTGCACTAGAAGAGTATAAAACCTACAGATGAAAAAAAACGTTCCTACAGGTTCAACGTGGTGGAGAAAGTGCTCTCAGAAAGCTGGAAGTGGCGGAGCCTGAAGTGGCGGGTGAGAGAGAAGCATCCAGCCACATGGAAGAAGTGAGCTGAGCCAAGCTAACATCAACGCTTTGCATCCAGGGGACACAGGGGACAGTAGAAAACACATGACACAGAGATGATGTTGACTTCTTGGCAAATGAACGAGCATCCTGGAGACTCTGCATAAAGTCTTTTTTTTTTTTATTTTCAAAATAAGTGGTCACTCTTTGGTCTTGTGTGTATGTTGGTGCACCCCACTCAATGGCAGTATGGAGAAAAATGTGGAATCAGATGCTTAAAGGGCTTAGGACTCAACCTTTGCTGGGCTTCTGCCGATTGTGTGCCAAATAGCCCACCAAGAAGCAACCGGCCTCTCTGGAAACAAAAAAAGCTTTAGCCTAGAAAACCCGAGTCTCTCCTCCTGACACTTCTGTAGAACTGGTCGTGTTCCTCCGTCACGCAGGTAAGAAGACCAAGGCTCTGAAAGGTTCAGGGACTTGCTCAGGATGAAGTGACCAAGTGAAATTTGTATCCAGGGTTGTGTGATGCCAAAATAAACTCCTTTTATTTTAAAAAGAGGTTCACCAAAGTAATGTCAACAAAACGGATCAAGATGATGCTGAAACATTTTTGCAGAGAGCTTTGCTCTCTTCCTTCTGAAAACTGTCTCTACTTTGCCATTTCATTGCTTTGCTTCATCTTTTTGGGCTTCTCACGGAGATGTGAAGTCTGGGCACAGAGCGCCCACTCCCAGCACCCTCCCTGCAAGTTATCTCCACGTCTGCTGAGAAGTTCAACCGCACAGACAAGCCCCGGGCAGCACAAGAGTTCAGTGAGCCATCAGACAGTGAACTCCCACTGCCTGTTTCTCCTGGTACAGCCCTGGCAAGGGAATAAGTGCTAATTATTCCACTTCCAGCATCCTTTAGAAGCAGCAGTGACTGTGCTGAAAGCCAGCCAGGACAGCCCGATCAGCCCCACGGCTGCAGAAGTTCTTCCTCTGCGGAAGTCATCATCGCACTGCTCGGGGGCGGCAGGGCTGCGGCTGCCTAGACACCCGTCCCCAAGTGGCACATTTATCTCATTTCCTTTCCTCACTCTCTTCTTCTTCCTTCCTTTTCTCTTCGTCTCCTCTTTTCTGTTTTCCCTTCCTCCCCTTTACTTCTGTTCTTTCCAGCCTCCCTTTTCCCTTTCCTCTAAGGAGCTCTCCCTGCTTCCTTCCTTTGCGTTCCAGCTTGCTTTCTTTGATTTCCTTCTTCCTTTAAACTTATTTCCTTTTCTTCCTTCTTTCTTCCCTCTCTCTCCTTTTCTATCTTTTTACGTGCTTTCTAAAGCTTCACAACTAGAATGTTCTGCATGAAACTTTGCCCGGTTTTAGAAAAAGAAAAGGAAGGGAAGGGAAGGGAAGGGGAAAGAGGGGAGAGAAGAAAAGAAGAGGGAGGGGAGGGAAGGGACATTTTTAAAAGTATCTTGGAAGCCATGACTTGCCCTCTTTCTTCTGTCTCCTCCTGAGTCTGGAAATGATTTGACTCTTTCCATCGCAGAATTAGAGAATCTCAGGGAACACCTATTTCAGGTCCCAGCTGATGTAGAAAGCACCCTGGCAACACCCTCAAGAGGTAGCCCCCAGATTGTGGTCATATAAACTCAGCTGTGGCAGACAAGGGTCACGGAGTGTCCAGGAGGGACCAGCTAGCTCAGCATAGCACCTGGGTCCCCGTGAGAGTGGAGACCCTAGGGACAGTGGCCAGCACTAAGGTGAACACCCTCTGCCGGCCATCTCTTGGGTTCACAGAGAAAGCTGAGAGGCATGAAAATCATCACGGCACAGTGAGCTGGGCATGTTGCATGGTTCTGGGTTTTTTATAGGGCACCACAGCCAATAAGCAAAATACAATGCTATGTGGTCGAGCACCATTGAAAAGGCTTCCCCCTGGGTGTGTGGAGCAACAGAGAGAGGGGAAGGCATGGGTCAGGACAAAACCAAGTCTAGAACCCAAGTCTCTTGACAGTAAGTACTATCCCAGCCATTTTACTCTGCTAAATAATATTTGTCTCCCTAAATGTAACATGCTGCTCTTACTGAGGGTTGGCTGAAGAGCGTCCCTACAGACACAGCTTGGCAGCTGGCCTCTGCCAGCCCACACACGGTCTCTCCTTTTCTTGCTCTCTGCCCCGTCTTCTGCCAGACCTTCCCTCACCAGCTCGGAACCCCTTATCCTTGCCAATGGCTCAGCTCTGCCGGTGACCTGTGGTGGCCTTCCTAGTTTGGTGGCCATCAACACCTACCCAGTTCCTTGTCCTCCATAAGAGGAAAGAATGGAAGGCAAGAGGCACTCCCATCAGCACCAGCACTGAGCTCAAAGCCAACACTCACGCTGGAGCTCCAGCTGCCTCTGCATTAACATCCCGAGGTGTTGGGTCTGCGGGATTCCCTCGGAGCTAGTGCAGAGGGAAGCCCTGCTCTATGAAGACTGGATCTCTGGAAGCATCAGCCCGCACGGGAGTTTAGAGATTATCTACCCCAACGCTTTTCAGAATGTAAAACAAAGCCCAGAGAGGGAAATAACTTGCCAAAAGTCACACATCATTTAGTGACAAATCTAAACTGAAAACAAAGTCTGTCTCTCATTCTGCTCTTACAGCGCCCACCATAGCAGAAGACGCAGACAAGTCAGGGAACGCCGGCTTCTTCCTTCCTTCCCCTCCTCCCACCCGAACGGGCTCCTTTCTTTCTTATCAGACTGAAGTAACCTGTAAGCACTTAATGCTGCTCTCCTGAGATTTTTTTCCAACTTTGACTTATGGATCTGTAAGTTTCCCCTTTTATTCATGTCTGTGAGTGTACTGGAAGGGCTTCTGGGCTTCTTTCCTTTCCCTTCTATGCAGGATGGAGGGCTGACTTCAACAAGTGACTTCCCAGGTCATCCTCAGACACTGCCGAGGCTCCCACCGGGCTCCGGAAGGAGCACCCAGGCGCAGCGTCCTGCTAAGCTGCAGACACCGTTGGCGCCGCGGCGCTGTGCTCTCAAGGCAGAACAGGGCAGACAGGGAAAGAGCCGAGGAAGCTGAAGGTGGCAGTGGGAGGAGTTCCCGAGTCCCTGTGTCTCAGCCAGGCTCTGTGAATGTGCAATGTGCAGTTGGGTTTGCCAAAGACGAAAGGGTAACATTTGCCTACAAATTCCAGTGGCATGAAGCTGCATAAAATCTCAGTGCGGGGCCGGTGAGAGCAGCAGTTACCTCGCCTCCCTCCGGAGATGAATCTCAGGGGAGGGAAGAGAAGGGAGAAGCAAGGTGTACGGCTGGGCTTTGCAGTCATAGACCTCCTGCCAAGTCTAGCTGCAACCCCAGCAGAGACACAGGCGGTAGGCTCGCTGGTCTTATGGCCCTGGGGCCACCCACGTAAGTGGACTTTGGGTAAGCTAATTAATCGTTGTGAATCCCCATCTCCCTGCAACACCATGAGGTGAAGGCACCTACTCAGCAGGATTGCATAAAGATGAGGTATGTTCAGCACAGAGCACAGAGTAACTAACTGCAGCTGGCCTAGCGGTTATAATGATCATTACAGAGCAGGGAGGGACAGCCATCATCGCTTGGCACTCCATTTAAGTAGGATGATTTTGGACAGGACACTCTCTCGGGCCATTCAGCACTGGCAGAGAGAGTCCTTCACTTCAGCCCGCAAACCTGCTGTCTTTGAGTTTTGTGCCTGAAGGGAAGCACCTAGAACATGCACCAGATGGGTGTTGTATAAATAGCATCTTTGCCACACTGTTGTTACTGCCCAAATTTCCTTCCTGAAAACTATGTTATATCTGCACTTTGGAGTGCCCCAGCCTCTCGCCCTATCTGGCTATGGCCCGTGGGTACCCTCAGACATGACCCTCCTTGAGGGGTATGGGGACTCCATGACCTGCAAGTGGCTCTGTGGCTGCAGCCAGCTCAGCAGTCTATCTGGTCCAAAGAGAGCAGCTCTGGGAGATACAGATCCAAGAGCACAGGCGCATCTCCATCTGGCCCAGCATCTTCTGTCTGGGACGTGACCACCCACACCATTCTCTTCTGCTCAGACTGGCAGGCTTGCCGTGATTCAGCTCCTGTTTCAGTTGTGCAGGACCCACTCTCTGGCAGTGGATTGGAAGGCCTGTGCCATGAGTGAGCAGGAAGTGTAGGCTGTGAGTCCTGCCGTCTCAGACCCAGGAGAGCCGGCTCACGTCTGAGATGTCGATGAAACTCTCCTCCTGTCATCATTTTTAGCCTGAATGACTTTGCATTATCTCTGAGAGATGAGGCCAAGGGAGGCAAAGAGAGAGGGAGTCAGACAGCTTCGCCTCAGGTTCTGGCTTGGTCCCTAGTAACTGCGTGATGTTTGTGGTTACCTCTCCGAGACTCAGTCTCCTCTTCTGCACAATGAAGAGAGTACTGTCTGTCTACTTGCTAGACTCAAAATAGAGGACACTGGATGTGAAAGAGCTTTGTCAACTGTTAAATGCCAACTGTTTAATTGTGGTAGCTTACTAACCCCTGTGAATAGATGTTTCCTAAAACTACTTCTTTGAGATGCCACCTCGATGTGGATTAGAGGTGGGGGTTATGATGAGGACCTTCAGAATTGGAAGGAAAAGCTGAAGGTTTCAGAGTAAAGGGAAACAGACTCTGGATTTCTGGAGTTTGCTCAACCAAATCTCTCCTTTCCCATTTTCCCTGCTTCCTACTCTCTTCCTACCCCTCTTTGGAGAGACTCTGCGTGCCCTTTCTTTGCCAGATATTGACAGGACTGGAGATGCAGTGATGTGAGATCTTCAAGGAGCCAGGAGTGTAAAAGAGGAGACATGAAAAAAATGAAAGTCAACTATGGTGCACAAGGCTATCCCAAAGCAAGTGTGAGATCCAGGAAGCCCAAGGAAAGTGCAAACCAATCAGTTTTATGCAAAGCATCATAGGGAAACCTTGTTAGAGGGGTGATATTACTAGTATTTTACAGGTGAGGAAACTGAGACTCAGGAAGGTTGGATGACTTGCCTAAGGTCAACCAGCAACAAACACATAGCTTGGACCCAACTACGTTTGATTCAAAAGATTCTTTCCTTTCCATCATACCCTTTTGAGCAAAGTTGGCTTCATTGAAAGGAGTATGAAGTTATTAAAAAAAAAAAAAACTTGCATCAAAATTTTCAGTCTTTTATTACAAGAACTCCACCCCAGTCTATACCTTTATCTTCTTAGAGTCCTTATGTTTTCCTGATGCCAGCTGCCCTCCTTCCTGTTTACATTCATGCTGAAGATCCTATCAGATCAGTACCTTCAGGACATACTACAAACCCTGAAACCCTTTCTGGAATGTACCTGTCTCACTCTGCTCTACCTAACACGCCCCCAACTCTCTCTCAAATTCATTCAGCCAACCTTGATGTCTGCTCCTATTTCCTGAGATGCGGGGAGCTGCTGGTAAGAGGGGTGACACGAGCATCCCACAGAGTCAGAGGCAGCTCCCAAATTGGCCATTAATTGGCTGTCAACTTGGACAAGGTTACTGAGGTCTTTGAGCCTCCATTTCTTTGTCTTTAAAACGAGAACATTAACTGTGACCCCACAGGCATGATGCACGGCTCAATGACGTGATTTATTACTGAGAACTTAGTGGAGTCTAAGGCACTGGATTGTTACCCACATAGACTGCGATACGCACATGTGCTTTGGATCTGAGGGCACCGCTTTCTCTTTAAAGGGAAGATCGTGTTGAATGCCTTGAATTCTATAACCTGCAAATCACCTCTTTCACAATGATCATCTTTCTGTCAGGTACCCCTTGCCCTTAGGCTCTGGTAGTGGAAATCAATTCAGTCTCAGACCTTTCTGCTTGTGATCAGTGCCTCATTTTTCCTTTTCTTGCAAAATCTGTTTCTTTTTTTCTAATGAAGATTCCCTCCTGATAGCTTTGGAGCCCAAGAATCCAGCACTTGGAATGAGGTTCTGTGAATACATGCTGGGAAATGTGGGCTCAACAGCAAAAATGACAGCCTCTTGTGCTGTCTGGATTATAGACCCAGCCTCTGAGGGGAGCTGGGGGTGGCAGTGCTTTCTGAGTCACTAGGCAGCCAAGCAGGCCCGGGCTTGGAGCAGGCAGCACACACCTTGGCAGGAGCAGTCTCCAGCTGGCAAGGACAGGGGCTGGGTACATGACCAAGGTGGGCTTCCATCGCCTATTTCTTCAAATCTCTCATCTCTCCTAGCTGTATGGTTTCTCTGTGTGGTTCCCTGAAGACGGAGAGGATGTGGGGGAACCCCTACCTTGCCACACTCTTCTTTTCACCTGCCCGGTCTCCACGTTTTTTAAACTCCCATAGAAACTTAGGAAAGGTTAGTTGGGCTGGGGGACCATGGCCACCCTTCTGCTAGAAGCAGAGTTTGACGACTGGCACAGTTCACCAAACCCACTAGCCCTACTCACTGCCTTGGGGAGAAAGTCTGCATAATTTTCTTTCAACACTAGGATCCTAGAAGGTCAGAAAGACACAGGTTTAATTACAGCATCTGTCCCCTCAGGCTACAGACCAGCCTCCTCTGAGTTGGTTTCCTCAGCTGTAGAAGCACATAATAATGTTGCATTTAACTGAATCCAAGATGCTATTATTTTACGCAGTACCAAAAAGGGAAAAAGGGATGCTGCCAGATAGACTGAGACACTATTGTCAATAAAATGCATCCTACACTCAGAGCTGTGAAGTGTCAAAAAAGGGGGGAAGTCAGAACAAATGCATCACGGCACCTACCTCAGAGAAGATTAATTAACATCGTGCATCTGAAAGTGTTTTGAAAACTGTCGAGTACTGTGGATATGCTGTTATATTTTTTGAGAGGAAGCACATTGCCACGGAAAAGCACGGGCTCTGGGGTCAGCCAAACTGGGTTCAGATCTCCCTTCCTGGCTGTGTGATCCCGGCCATTTCTTCCATTCTCATGCTTCTCGGTTCTTTACTCTGCAGAATGAAAAGCCTCCTTCCTGCCCTGCTTTTCTTATAAGTGAACCATAAGTACACATGGGATGTACTTACACCAAAAAAGTATTTATTTACCTGAAATTCACATTTAACTGGGAATCTCCTATTTTTATTTGCTAAATCTGGCAACCCTGTATGAGCTAAAAGAATCCATAAACGCAAGGTGTGGGGCAATCTGGGTCATAGGAAGGAGACCGGGGAATTGTTTAAGGGCAGGGAGGATTCAAGGTGAATGAATGGTGATCCGAGGCTCAAGAACATCAAAAACTTCCCTTGGTGAGCCAGGGACAGAGGGACAGAAGAGACAAGAAGACACAGCTTCTGAAGGCTGCAGCCTGGGCCGGCAGGAGCTGGAGGCGGGTGCTGGGATGCACACATCGCCTGCTGGCCTTCTCCCCAAAGGCGGGAGCAGCAGACTCCAAATGAATGCCTTCAAAAATGGAGATGACTAAGTGAGTAATAGCTGCAGGGAGAGAACTCAAGAGTTGCATTGAGTAAGAACATGTTCCAATGTTTTTCAGTAAACCCAGGAAAAGTGTAAATTATTCATTTGTTATTTTTGTAAGTGTTTCAAATCTATGATTTTTTTTTCCCTGTTGTGTCTCCAGCTCTTGTGTCCACAGAATGTTTCTTTTCCATGAAAGTAACTTCTTTCTGCAAATGGAATCTCAACCACACCAAAATTGCAAATGTGAAGTTCATTTCTCCGGTCTCAGGTCCCACTGGAGAAAGTCCTAGGTAGGCTCCGGGCTAAATACTGCTCCCTTGTTCCGAGGAGAAGGCAGAGTTGTGTGGTGCTTGGTTTGTTTGGACTTCGGGAGTTGCTAAATTCAGCTCTTTGATATTTGACCATGTTTCTGAGCTATTGAAAGAGGCTTGGATTTTCGTCAGTAATAAATGAATGGCATTTGTGTTTTCTCAGAACACACTTGTACCTGTGAATGAGGTAGGCTAGGGTTAGGGGCCCTGCTTTGCCTGTGTGGCTACTGGGTCCCGGGACTGTCCAAGGCTGCTCCTTCACTGGGTTGGTGGAGGACTCTAACAATACCCCCCATTTCTCATAGCTGCCTTTGCACTTCAGTCAAACTATCTGGGCCTCATCTGAGAAATATGACAAATACTGCTTATTTGCAGGACGATTCGTGAAGGTCGTATGAAATAATAACTATGGAAGCGTGTTGTATGCTCCAAGATGGTCTACTGATATCAGTTCTTATATATTTGGCTAGCTTATTAAGACAACCAGGAGAAGAATCTCAGCTTTCTTAGATAAAGCCTTTATTCCCCACTAACAACACATGCACCCTCATACAGGTAGAAGAAGATCGTTGTCTTTTTTTGGGCCAGGGCTGGGTTTGAACCACCACCTCCAGTATATGGGGCTGGTGCCCTACTCCTTTGAGCCACAGGTGCCGCCCAAGATCATTGTCTTTTTATGTAGGGAACCTTGGCCCCTTCTCTGGAGGCAGGGAAAGCAAACTCTGACTTTACAAGATGAGTGAGGTGAAACTGACAGACAAGTGTGTGTCATAAAAAAAGCTACAGAAGAAAAGAGCTTTAAGGAAAATTCCAATTTTTCATTATTTCTTGTATGTAGAGAAAGGTGGTTATTCATAAAGAGGAAACTTAGGAGAGAGGGATATACAAAATTTTCCTCAGCAAAGGGTAAATTTTGTTAAGGAAAACAGAATAAAAAAGAGTATATTTTGGAAATAGGAGATTGTATTATAGATTCAGACTAATTTCCAAAAACTACATGTGGAAAACAATACTGTAACTTAGTAGTAAAATAGACATAGTTTTCCAGAATCTATATTATTAGAATATGATCTACATGTGGACATTTAAAACCAGAGGGAATCCTAGTATCATAGAAACCAGGACTTGTATATTACTGACTTTGAAGGCAAAGCCCAAATAAGGATGTAGTTCTGACAGGGCCACAGAAAACGAGGCCTGGGTCCCAGAATCATTAACTGTTAGGTGTACCAGGCTCTTTTTGCCTTTTCAAAGAATTTTCATGCATCCCTTTACATGGAAGGCAGAGACTGTGCTGTGCTCACACTTTCTGTCCATTGACGGCAGTGCAGTAGTAACGCACTGAGATTCAAAATTTTCTAGAGGTGACTGCTTGGCAGTGACTTCCTCAGTTAAACTGACCTTATTGACAAGGAGTCCTCATTGTTCTCATCGTCTTATTGAGATAGGAAGGAAACAATCCCTTTGCAGCGAAGATGGCTGTGGCTGGTCCTTCCCAAGTGTCTAAAGCATCTAATATAGTCACCTTTCCTCTGCCCTCTCCAGCTGTCCTATTGGCATGGCACTCTCATACAAATAACATCTTTAAAAGGTGTTGGATGTGGATCTGCGAGGTGGCTTATTCCTGTAATTCCAGCACTCTGGGAGGCCGAGGCGGGTGGATTGCCTGAGCTCACAGGTTCGAGACCGGCCTGAGCCAGAGCAAGACCTTGTCTCTAAAAATAGCCGAGTGTTGTGGCAGGTGCCTGTAGTCTCAGCTACTTGGGAGGCTAAGGCAAAGGGCTCTCTTGAGCCCAAGAGTTTGAGGCTGTTGTGAGCTGTGATGCCACAGCACTCTGCAGAGGGCTACAAAGTGAGACTCTGTCTCAAAAAAAAAAAAAAAAGATGATGGATGTATGGATGTTTGTATTTTTTACAAAGGGCCGATAAAAGGGCTAATATAGTCACCTATATGAGCAGAGATTGGATACCATTACCTACCAGTTCATAAAAAGAAAATACACAAATGCCTCCTAAACAAAAGTGACAAACCAAAGCGAATTTCAGTATTAGAAAAATGCTTATTACTCCTTGGCAACCAGGTTCTAACACCAGACAATGAGACTCTTACACCCGTTCTTCTGCGTTTTTTTTTTTTTTTTGCCTAGAGTACCAGAAACCCAAGGCTAAGGTTGTGTTCTCAATGTTCGTGTCACTTCCAAGATAGGACATGTAGGGTAGGGCAATGGTTGCCCATTTCTACCTTTTTCTAATACACCCATGGAGATCAGGGGGTTTGAGATTTCATCTTTCCCGTAATCAAACCTGCCTAGAATCATCTTTGCAATATGTTAATATTAAAGCAAACCCACAGTAAGTAGAATAAGGTCAAAGGTTATCGGGAAATATATCTATATAACCTTAAAGACAAAGGAAAATATAACAGGCTTCTCGGTCTTCCCACCTGCACGCACATTTCCATCCCGTCTTTCTGTAAGGCTAGTCTACCACTCTCTTTGATTGGGGGTGGAGGGACTGTCAATCACAGTCCCTGTCCCTACCACTGGGCCTGGCACCTGAGCACAGGCTGTCCACTAAGAGTGTCCCTACGCCTTCACCTGCAGTGAATTATTCAGAGGTAAGTAAGGGGCCCAGGCGGAACCAACCACATGCTTCCCTGGGACTGCTGTGTAGATAGAAAGGTGGGGACTGCCTCTTCCTGCTGGCAGGGTGTAATCTGGGGCTGCAGCAGCTATGGCATCTGCTACCGGGGGTAAACTGGGACTGATGAAGCCAGGCAGAAATAAGCAGAGTGGCAAGGGAAAGAAACAGGGAGAGAGCAAACCCCACGTTCTCCTTTCACTTCTTGGACCCAGACTCATTTGAAGCCAAATAGAGGGAGACAGCTCTGTCAAAGCTGGAGCCCCCCGCCCTGGCTGCCCCTAAAACTTGTTTCCAGAGATTTCTAATAAATCCCATTTGTTCTGTTGTTGTTGTCTACTTTGAGTTGAGATTTTGCGCCTACAGCAAAGATTTTCTGAATCACCTTAGTGGATTACCAATGGAATGCTGTCTTCAGTACAGCATGAAGTCCCAGTACAAAGAGAGACAGGATGGCATCTCCACAGTAGATGGGGAACCAGTGGGAGGAGAAATACAGAGACCAGCTTAATCTCCTTTGCAGTCCCACGGTAGACCTTGGGGCTTCTCTGTGGGAATCTGGTACTTCAATTAACCAATTTTAAAACCATCTGTTCAGTATTGATTCCAAAGTTCAGTCGATTGCAAACTCAGTGAGGGAAAGGACTATATCTAGTACCTGTTTTCTTCTCTTTCATATTCAGCAGCAGCTGAGTATAAGTGTGCAAATCCTTTGTATGAAGAATGAATGGTGGTGCTAGCTACTTTCTATGAGGGTCTCTTTAAGAGCTCCTTTTACCTTCTTAAATATGAACTGCTTCCAGAGCTGCTGAGAGTTTAACTTGGAACACAGTGTGTATGGTGTCTAGTATTTTTCCCTTTGTCCCTCATTCCTCCAAAATTTTGTAGGCATCTGCTGCATTTTCTAGAATATACACAAGACTTGGAAGCAGGAGACTTGTATTTTGGGGCCAGCTCCACCACAGTGTGATGGTATGTGAGCCCCTCTTTTCTCAGGGCCTCCATTTGCCCATCAGTGAAATGAGGGGGCTGAGCCCTGGATGAGCCCTGAGATCCCTTCCAAGTCTGCCATTCCAGGGCTCAGTATACAGCAGGATATTGATGACTCACTTAGCAGGATAAACAACTTCCCCCCATGTGCAGTCTGCTAAAGTAATGAGTGGAACTCCTTCTAAACAGAAAAAAAATTTCACACTAGACAGAATCCAAAACCTCTGAGGGTTAAATGAGGGGAAGCATAATACTAAGCAGATGAATCCTCTAAAATAATATTGCAACACCTCTTGGCATCTCATCCTGGTTTCCATAGGATCTCTCCTGAGTGATTCAACTGCTATGCATGAGGACACCTGAGGTCACTTCCAGTCCTGGCCCTGGCCCTGGCCCCAGCCAGTCCAGCATACCTTTTGCACTTTGCCACTTCTGCTCACAGGGCCTACTGGGTACGTGCAACATAAGGACGCTCTTACAAAGGCCTCCCAGGGAGATTGTGGATTCTCTGCAGAAAGTTCATTGTCATTCTTTCTTTTTCTATCCTCTTAGCAACTAATACTTTGCTAATACTCAAAGCAATTGTCTATCCCATAATGTCCTAGGGTTTGTAGGAAACAAAATAAGATAGACTAAAACTGGCCATCTTATAATAATAATAAACTGTGATTGAAGCTCTTGTGTTTACCATCCCATGTAAACATCACAAGAGGCATAAGAATATTAATCCCACATTGAAAAAATAGAACACAGAGAAGCTGAGTAACTTGCCTAACATCATTCAACTTCAAAGAGATGTGTCAGACCAAGAGCATTTTACTTCATTCCTATGTTTTCAACCCCTGTCTTAGTCTATTCAGCCAACAAATTGGATGGCTTATAAAACAACAGAAACGGGAGGGGTAAGGGGGCTTGGTAAGCTCTCACCTAACAGGTGCAATATAGTGGTATTTGGCACACCTCCTGGGTGAAAGGAAAAACTACAACTTGTAACAAATGAAAACAATGCAACCTAATCATTTGTACCCATATATTAATCTGAAATTAAAACAATGAAACAACAGAAATTTATTGTTCACAGTTCTGGAGTTTGCGAAGTCCTAGAGCACAGCACTATGAGACTCCGTGTCTGCTGAGGGTCTGCTTCCTCGTACATGATCACTCTACCCTCATGTGGCTTAGGGAGCCAGGATCTCTTTCATGAGCGTGCTAATCCCATTTATGAGGAATGCTCCTATAACCTAATCACCTTTTGAAGGTGCCCCACCTCCTCATACTATCACCTAGGGGGTTACAATTTTAACATATAAATTTTAGGGGGATTCAAACAGTCTGTCCTTTGTGACTCTTCTTATGTCTATAAGCCTATGAAGCTTTGTTTTTCTTTAGCATATGTGAGAAAATATGCTCCAAAAGGATGAGACTATGTTCTCCAAGTGGTATAATACTGACAAGGTGAACTGTGAGTCTTGGTGAAAGCCAGTCATTGTGTTAGACTTGGCATTCAGAAGGAAAAAGGGCCCAAGAGAACAAAGTTCTATTTAACTCCCTGAGCTGATAATATGCGAAGGAATTCACTCTAAATGCCCCTGGGTGGACTCTGGCCAGTCCAGGCTAACTTCTCATGGGTTCTTTACAGCATGAACTCCCCAAAACCTGAGGCTGAGGCACAGCTATTGGCAAACTCAGCAGCAAGAGCCATGTAAATCTCCTTTTGGGATATATTCTAATTTTAGAAAATTAATCAAGGCTGGAATCTGGAAGCATCATGCCTGGGAGGCTTCCTAGATAACCCCAGTTCCCCATGAAACTATCTCCCGTTCTTAAGCTTATCTGTTCTCCAGAGTCTTGTACCACACACTTCCATGCTGAGTACATGCTCTGTAGGAGACTATAAGACGTAGTGTAACCAGGCAAAACCTGCATCAATGTCTAAACACTGTTTATCGTGTCACTGCAGGCTCTGTAATTCCTAAGGGAAAAACATTTTTAAAATTTAATGACAGGAAAAACATTTTTTTTTATTATTTAATAACTCTTATTGACTCAGATATAGTACATTTTACAGCCAATTATGTTTGGCTTTAAATAGTAACTGCTTGAATCATCCTCTTGTACCCATGGCCTTTTGATACCTCTACCTCAAAATAGGTCTTTGTGCCTCACGAACTCTAATCCTTCTGGATGCAATTTGGCTGCAATCTATTGCAACGAGTCCTTCTTTATCTCCGTGCAGCCTGGATTCTCGAGCTCACCTATATCTTAGCAGTTCTCATGAGGTGCTGTGATTAGCCCATTTCTGGGCAGCTTCTCCCATTACATCCTGAGTTCCTTGTGAACAGGAATTTTCTAGGTAACCTAGTCTTTATTTCCTGAATAATATGAGATGCAGAAAAATTTCTCAAAATGACGTGCTGATTGATCGTATGAGTAAATAGATAAAGAAAAGAAGGAAGAGAGGCCAGGGGAGCGCAGGAGGAGAAGGGAGGGAGAGGAAGGAGGAAGGAGAGAACTAAATCTATGTCCAATCCTAAAATGTAATCACCTTAGATTTTTAAGCTATTTCCTCCTCTAGTCTTTTGATCTTTGATTGCTATTCTTCTTAAAGTTATATATGATTATTTTTTTCAAGAAGGGAGTAACACGTAAACTTATAAAGATAAGATCTTTGTGGGATGACTTGGCTATAATAATAACTATGAAAATCAGGCAATTGATTTGCAAACTCATCCTAGAAAAAGTGCTACATACTTCATTGCTGAATATCATTACGGTCCCCAGATGTACTTTGAAGGTGATCATAATGATGTTCAGCAATGAGATGTATAGCACTTTTTCTAGGATGACTTTAGGAACTTAATCATCTTACTTTATATGATTAAGAATTACCATTCACGGAAGTGAATTGCTTATATGTCCATACCATGGGAGTTAAGCTACTGTTAGCAAATGGGCCATGGGGAAACTGAGTCAGTAGCCATCGTGGATAAGAAATGCAAAGCTGTGTCTAATATCAAACACACAACTTTCAGGCCCTTTTCCCTGGAAAAGGTGTTTGCAAGCCAGCAAGAATGTTGAAGGCTTTGAGACTGTCCCTTGGCACAGTCTGCCATAAACAGCTCAAACTAAAGGACAAGACAGAGCCAGTTGAAAGCATGATCCTTTGCCAGTCCTTCATGTCTGCAGTTCTTACCACCAACAAAGCTATTTCTATCCACAGGCTATTTTAGAAGTCAATAAGAAACTTACTAAGATTCCAATTTTATAAATGACAGTTGGGCTCTAAGAGTTTAAGTGACAGCCAAATTCACATATTGAGAGAGTTGCAATGTTGCAAGTTGAGCCATGGTTTTTCTCATTCTAAAATCCATGATTTTTCTACAACATACTTGTCCTTTTGATTGCCAAGGACCACATAAATCTTTGTAGGACCCAATTATACAGGTTTTTGAGTCCAGGGGTCTGCTCTGGCAATCTGGTAGGTTACAACGCACCAAGGCATTTCTTAAGAAGTCATGTCAGAATCTCATTTGAGATGGGTGATATGTGTATAGCTTTAAAAACATGTTAAATAACATGGCAAGTTTATATTTGGAAAAGAAGAGATATGCAGCATAAAAAATGCAAACTACAGAAAATAAAGTTACACAAACTTCTCATAATGACAATAAATTGAAAATAAACTCTTGGTGAAAATGTCAAAAAATCTAGCTAGAGGGGTGGAGCTCAGAGATTGTTAAGTTTACTCAAAGGAGCATGATCCTAAGAGATTTTTGGCTATGAGGAGCAGTCTTGTCCATATACTTGGCTAAACATCCCAAGGCCAGGACTCTTAACTATGCCTAGAGATTTCCAATGGACTCTGGTGAACACTGGAAAAATCACACAGAAGTATCTCAGTCACATTAAAACTACTTCTAAATTATTCTCCTGAATAACATCCCTGGGAAAGAGATATCAGCATGAGCTTCATGAAATGCAATAGTGTGTGAAACCTAATGCTATTCTTTCCACAAATACTTATGGATGCCCAACCAGTGACCAGGTCCTATGTGAAAGTTCAGGTACAACTGTGCCTGCTCAAGAAATTTAGATATTCTAGACTTTAGTCTTTTAACTGGTATAAATCACTTATCATGCCTGTGCTTTTGTATTTAAAGCTTTGTGTACTAACCTACCTCCCAGCTGGTTTCAATATGTTAAAAATGACTAAGTCTCCTATATAATGGACAAAGTTGTTCATAATCCTCATAAAGGATACTTTCTCCAATTGAGCAGCTAGATGTTCCTTGCTTTCCTCTTTCATAACTGTTTTTTTCTCTTGGCATAACCACCTTCACTGTGACATTTCGATGACTCCTGTGCTCTGAATAACATGTTAGATCTGTTTCTCTGGTTTGATCCTGAAGGATGTGTCTGACTTATCCTCATTCATGTAACATAGTTTTGATGAATACTACTATGCCAGGACCTTAAAATATAGAGATTATTCTGGATTACCTGCGTGAGCCCAATGTAATAAGAAGGGGCTTTAAAAACAGAAGAGGAAGGCCAAAGAAGGGCCAGAGAAGATATAATGACGAAAGTGGATCAGAGGGAGGCTGTGTTGCTAGAGGAAACCAATGAATCCAGTTGGCTTACAAAAGCTGAAGAAAAACAAAACGAAGTAAAATAAAACAAACAAAAAAACCCCAAGAAAATGGATTCTTCCCTGGAGCACCCCTCCCCCCAAAAAGAAAACATTCCTACTGACACCTTGATTTTAACCCAGTGACACTTGTGTTTGGCTTTTAACCTCACTAAACCTGTGATCATTTCTTACAGCAGCAACAGAAAACTGTTACACAACCCAAACAAGGATCCTAGGAGGTGTGAAAACATGTTAGGGTTGCTCCTACAAACCTGAAGGAAGAAATGGCCAACATCAAGCCAAGTTAAAATGCCTGAATGATTATGGAAAATGGTGTATAACGGGATTAGAGCCTCAGGGAAGAGGGCATGCAGGTATGGATATATTATGTGATGCCAGGAGATCCATCAGAAGATCATGATTCATGGTAGCTCAAAGTCTCCATCAAGAATGTACTGGCAGTAGAGATACTTGTTACTAGAATGTGCAAAATGTTACAACATTGATGAGGTGCCATCATTCTCTTACTATCCTATAGGCTAACCCCATAACAGCCCCTCGGCCTCAGCCATGGCCTCTAGGAAACCGTTACTACTCATCATCTTTGTGATGATGGTACCCATTGTCAACAGATGTTGACAACTAATTTTCAAAGCCTAAGAGGCCACAGTTACCATGATTTCTGCAAGACATTAGAAAGAAAGTAAGAATGATGATAAAGAGAGAGGAGAGGAATAAAATGACCTTGATAAAATGTCATAATATTTTGCCCAGCTTCCAGATATAAGGAAATTATTAGACCCAGACCCATTGACAATAAAGGTAGCTAGATTCTCAGGCAAACAGACCCTGAATACCACAAGTATATACCATAATGATTATTCAGCCTAATGGAACTACAGCCATTTATTGGGTGACTACCACTGAGGAAACAAGAATATCAACATTTCAAGGACCTCTAGACACAGGGTAGGATTGAGTCTAACACTCAGAAACCCAATGTGCTATCATAGCTCTCTTATTTAGGTGGAGACATAGGGCGGCCAATGAGTCTTTACAAAAGCCCAGCTCCAATTGGGTCCATAGGCTCTGCAGATACTTGATGGTCATTTTTCCATTCTTAAAATGTTTAATTGAATTTTACATACTTACCAGTTATAATAATTCCTACATTGAGTCTATGACCTGTGGAATAAGAGCCAGTATAGTAGAGAAAGTCAAAGTAAAGGCTATGAAATTGGTTACCTACCCACAACCCAGTCCAGAAAGTAAATAAAAAACTACACTGATTCCTCTGGCAGATGGTGGTAATTAGTGCCACCCAAAAGAGTCCAATGGATGAAAGAATGATGGTCTCTGTCACATTTCTATTTAGAACAACAATTTGCTTCCTGCAGAAACCAGATGATCTTGGAGAACGCCCGCAGACTACCATAAGCTCAACCAACCATTAACCTCAATCAAAGATGCTTTGCCAATATCACTGCTGGAGCAGATTAAAATGGGCTGAGGCACAGGATATGAAGCCATTGATTTGGTAAATGTATTTTTTTCTAGCCAAATCACAGAAGATCAAAAGCAGTTTGCACTGACATGGAATGCACACCAATATATATTCACCAGCTTTCCCAGGACTGTGTAAACGCTATTGCTTTCTTTAATAATGAGGTCTAAGAGACGTGGAGCATCTAAATATCCCACAGAACATCACATTGTTCCTTTACCTTGGTAACATTATGCTCATCAAGAAGGATGACCAAGGGTTGGCTAACCTTATTAAGATGCCTACAATTTAGACAGTGGGAAATAAACCTTGAGAAGATGCAGGGCTCTGCCACATCACCAGAGATTTAAAGATCCAAGGGTTAGGGACATTATCTTCAAAGTAATATAGAAATGGCTGGGTCTTTCATTGCCTGCTTTAAATAAGGAAACAAAATGTCTACTAGGATTCTTTGGGTCGACAAAGGAATTTTTAAAAAGTAAATATAAAGATACTTGCTTACATTATTTTAAATGAATTAAAAATAGTCAACAGTTTGAAGTAAGAACAATAATAATATATTATAGGTTTGGGGTGGCGCTGGTGGCTCAAAGGAGTAGGGCACCAGCCCCATATGCCAGAGGTGGTGGGTTCAAACCCAGCCCTGGCCAAAAACTGCAAAAAAAGAAAAAGAAAAAAAATAATAATATATGATAGGTTTTATAACACGTAGATATAAAATTCATAACAAAAGGAGCACAAAAGATGTGAGGAAATATTTAGAAGTTTACTGTCACAAAGTCTTATACATTATGTAAAGTAGCATTATGTTACATGACTGTACACTGTTCTCAGTTAGATTCATACTGTACATCCTTAAGCAACCACTGACACAACAAAACACAATTACAGCTAATAAGACAACATGGGAGAGAAAATGGAATTATGAAATAATAAACTCAATCCAAAGGAACATAAGCAAAAATGGAAAAGGGAAACAAAAAACAGGCCAAATTGCCAATAAGGACCAGGTCAGTCGATTCAAGTCCAATCATATCAATAATGACATTCAATGTTACTAAAAGGCAGAGATTACCAGACTGGATTAAAAAGCAAGAAAAAAACTATAAATTGCCTATAAGGAAGCCACTGTAAATATGAATATATAAATAGTTTAAAAATAAGTAGATACATGGAAAGGAAACTTGAACCCAGCCCATCGCCTGGAGTCATTCCCAGCAGAGCCTGCAGATTAAAGCAGAGTTTCTCAGCAAACCACAGTCAACCAGACCCATGTACATGAGAATAGATTCATTTTCTCTAAGACACAAATTTTGGGATATTTGTTATTCAGCATTATAGAGCCAATACCTGACTGATATATCAGGTTAAGCACAGTGTCTGGGAAAGTTTTTCTACCTCCTAAAAAGACAGACACACCAGAAGAGAATTCTGGCTGTGACATCTAACCCTCCTGCAGTCATTTGACACTGAGGAGACTCTTCCTTGTGGTCCTTAATAATATGGAGCCTGCTGACTCTGAAAGGCTGGTAGCTTGACCTTCCTCTGTCATGAAAAAATTTTTAAAGTTTTTGCTATTTTTAAACATTTTTAAATGTTTGTGTCATTTAGGATAGTTTTCTATTTACTGAAGAAATTTGTGTTTTGTTAAAAAAGAACAAACACAGTTACACAATACCAAGGCAGTGTAAATACACGCTGCTGGCAAGGAAGGGATACAAGAATAGAATTCTGAGGTATGAAGTTATTATCTAATACCCCAGAATTCTGTGCTTTCAAGAGGTTTGTCTTGGGCCTATTGGTGCCATTCAGCCTAATTCCTGATATTCTTTTCCTGTAAGGCAATTGTATATTTGAAAGAAATAAAGTCTTAAAATAGTCAAATTCATAAAACCAAGAAATGAAATGGTAATTGTGACAGGCTGAGAGAAGGGAGGTGGAATTAGGGAGCTGCTAATCAATGGAGGTAGTTTTGGTTATATGCAGAATGGGTGAGTTCTAGAAATCTGCTGGACAACACTGTATGTATAGTTGATAAGACTATACCCCTAAAAATTTTTAACAGGGTCAATCTCAAGTTAAGTGGTTTTACGATAATAAAATAAAATTTAAAAATAAAAAGAATTGTAAGTGGATAGAAAAAAGATATATTGTGATGACACTAACCAAAAGAAAACCTACGTGATTATATTGATTATCAAACAATGTGATTTTCAGAGCAAAAATTATTCTCAAGGCTTAGCACTCATAGCTCAGTGAGTAGGGCACCAGCCACGTTCACTGAGGCTGGCAGGTTCGAGCCCAGCCCAGGCCTACTAAGCAACAATGACAACTGCAACCAAAAAATAGCTGGGCATTGTGGTGGGGGCCTGTAGTCCCAGCTACCTGGGGGGGAGGCTGAGGCAAGAGAATCGCTTAAGCCCAAGAGTTTGAGGTTGCTGTGAGCTGTGACGTTACAGTACTCTATGGAGGGTGACAAAATGAGACTCTGTTTCAAAAAAAAAATTATTCTCAAGAAATAAAGACATCAACTTTTAATTATAAAGGAGTCAATTCATTAAAGGAACTTAACAATCCTACACTTTTATTTATCTAATAACTAAGCTGCAAATTACATGAAGCAAAAACTGATAAAACTGCAAAGAGAAACAGAAAAACCGCTAACTATTGGTCATAGGTTTTAATACTTCCTTTCTCCATAACTGATAAAAACAAGTAGACTGAAATTTAGCAAACACTGGTGTAAATGGTATCTGCTTTCACTATGTCTATTCAACATTGTTCTGGAGGTTTGAGCCAGTGTAATATGTGCAAAAATTAAAAAGTTTATAAAAATAAAAAATCGAAACGATCCCATTGGAAAGAATAAAACTGTGCATTTGTAGGCAGCACGATCCTGTGTGTAGAAACCCATACAGTGGGATATCTGGAAAGCTCCGCGATCAAGTAAGTTTAGCAAAGCTGCAGAATACAAAATCAAATACAGAATATGTTAGTCTCATGGGTGTATACATACCACGAAGCTGTCAAATTGTGTACTTTTAAGCAGGGACAGGTTATCGTGTGTCAGTGGCACCTCAATAAATTTGTTTCACAAGGATCTTAAGAAGAAAGAAGGGCGGTGCCTGTGGCTCAAGGAGTAGGGTGCTGGTCCCATATGCCGGAGGTGGTGGGTTCAAACCCAGCCCCGGCCAAAAAAAAAAAAATAAAGAAAGAAAGAAAGAAGAAAGAAAACAGGGAGGGAAAGCTAACACAACTATCCAGTGTTTCAGACTCTGGAAACTATAAAAGTGAGTTTGTAGGGGCAAGAACTCAGTTGAAGATTGAACAAATGTAAGAGAGGATGAGGTCTGACAATTAAATTCAAGAACACACCCTAGAAAAAGTGCTACATACCTCATTGCTGTATAGCCCTATGGTCACCTGCAGAGTATTCCCCTTGGCCAGCTGGTGGCTACAGTGATATTCATATTCAGTATGTCACACTTCTTCTTGGATGAGTTCATGAATTTAATTGTCAGACCTTGTTTGCAATAATTGAAGTTCAAGTACGCATACAACACTAGTGATTGCCTGTAAAATGGGACCTTTCCTCAATGAACATATTGTGAGACAAACCTCATGAATATTTAGTAAACTGTAAAGTAGAGCCACACATGGTCTTGGGAGAAGGTAAGAGAAAGAGCCCAGGAAGATTTTGCACCAGAAGCAAGGAGTGAGGTCAGGAGGAGGAGAATCTGCATGTTCGTAAGTGAGGTAACTTGTATTCAACACACTTTGGGATGTGACAGATACCTGGAACACTGACACGTAGGCACAGCTGATAGCCATATGGGGTCTTCTGTTTCACCTGTCAGGATCACTTCCTGTAAATACGACCTCATTGGAAAGTGAAGACACTCACTTTCCAAGTGGCCTAGGCCTTCTGCGCTGATCCCCAAGCAATGGTGGCAGCCTGATGTTTAGACTGCTTTTCCAGCTCCCATGGAGCACTAGACCACCCAAGGCTAAACTACTCGTGAATGTTATAAATATAAAATGCAAGTTTGGAAAGGCAAGACCATGTTTTATTTTTCTTGGTAGCCCCAGAGTCCAGCAATACCCCAGAATCATAGAACACCATGCGTATAAGCTCCTAGGGTAGCTCAAATCAAGCAGCTAAAGCAATACAAATTCATCCACTCATAGTTGTGGAGATTGAAGTTTGAAATCAAGCCGTTGGCAGGGCTGCATTCCCTCCAAAGCCTCTAGGAGAGTTACTTTTCCTGCCTCTTCCCGCCTGTGGTGGCCCTAGACCTTTCTTGAGTTCTTTAAACGTCATTCCAGTCTCTGCTTCTCTCTTCACGGGGTTGTCCACCTTCTGGGTTGACCTGCATTTCTTCCCCTCTTCTCATAAGGACCCTGGTCATGCTGGGTTAGAGCATATCCTAATTAAGTATAACCATCTGAACTGATTACATCTGTCAAGAGTCTCCTTCCAAATAAGGTCATGTTTATAGGTGCCAGAGTTAGGGCACCAGCTTATCTTTTTGGTGGACATGATTCAACCAATAGCACCAGGAAGTACTATGACTTAATAGAAGAATAAATTAAAGACAAAAGGTAAAGGCACACAGCTCTTCCTCCGTGTACACACAGGTAGGACTGCCTAGAACACAAGCTGAATGAAGAAGGGCTGGACAACTTCTTGGAGGTTCTTGCAGGCATGCTCTGGACTGTTGGTCTGGGAGGTTTAAGTCAGAGATAGCACAACTGGGGAAGTGTAGCCTGGTGGGCCAGGTCCTTTCCTTGGGGGCCCTTGATCCATCTCTCTTTCTCAGCCTCCTGCAAGACCTGAGAGCCTGGACTCCAGGATCAGGAATTCTGGGTGATCCTGTGCTCAGAGGTGCAGCCTTGCGCCTTGGAACAGGGAACCCCAGGGGGTAATCCCCCACTGCTGCTGACTCACTGCTAGTTGAGTCCTATTTTGTCTTCAGCTTTGCCTCCAACTTAGAATTTTAATTTTAGTACCTAAATGCCGCAGCATTGCTGAGGCCATCTGTCCTTGTAAAAAACATTTGCAGACCACTTTACAGTTTGGGCAGCATGGTAACTTACCAGAAATTAGTAATCTGCACCCTTTGTTTCTATTTTATAGATGAGATAATGGAGACTCAATAAATGAAGTGACTTCTCACAGATCACATATCAAATAAATGGCAGAACAGATGGGGAGTAAGGTCTTCCAATTCCCAATCTTATTCTCTTTTCAGTACAGCTAAATGCTTGCTATAGAGTGAATGAACATGTCCCCTCAAACTTCATATGTCCTAACCTTAATCCCTCAGTGTGATGAAATCTGGAAGTTGGGCCTTAAGAGGTCATTAGGTCAAGAAAGTCGAGCCCTCATTAGTGAGATTAGAGCCCTAGAGACAGGAGAAGGCTGGGTGTGCTGGTTGAGACCTGTGATTCTGGGAGGTAGAGGCAGGAAGATCACTTGAAGCCAGGAGTTGAGATGTGCCCAAGCAGCACAGCAAGACCCCCACACCATAAAAAAAATTTTTCTATTTTTTTTTAAAAAAATAGAAAAATTAGCCATGTCTGGGTGTGTGCACCCATAGTTCAAGCTACTCAGAAGGCTGAGACAGGAGGATCGCTTGAGGTCAGGTGCTTAAGGTTATTGTGAGCCATAAGGATACTGCTGCACTCCAGTCCACAGCAAGGAGTCTAGAGGAACATCCTATCTCAAAAAAAGAGAGAGACACACACACACAGAGATTTCTATCTCTCTGCTGCATGTGTGACATAGAGGAAGACAGTTGTCACTAAACCAGGAATCAGGCCCTCACCAGACGCTGAATCTGCCTGCATCCTGACCTTGGACTTGCCAGCCTCCAGAACTGTGAGAAATACACATCTGTTGTTTAAACCATGCAGCCTATAGTATTTATAGCAGCCCAAGCAAACCAGGATAATACTCATACTTTAAAAACTTGGACAGTCTACGGGAAGAGAAGCTTTTATTTGGGGAAGGAAGAAGATTCAAGTATTGAAATGCTTCTGTCCAAATCTGGTTAAATTGTGATTAAGTTCAGAGAAAGCTGAAAAATTCATTTAACCTCAATAATAGTCTCAATTCCCCTCTATTTCTTCAAGGGTGGGAGCTACAAGAAACATTGTCAGAATGGGTGTGAGAGGGGAGAGGAGGGCCCCGTTAGCAGCTCCCTGGTTTAGGTCTCTGTGTCTAGAAACATCAGCGAGGAACAGCTTTGGGGACTGTGCTACCTCTGTTCAAATAGACTAGGATTCACCACCGAGAGGCAGGACGGCCTCCTTTGATTCAGTTAATCTTTCTGAGGCTCATTGTACCCATTTGTAAAACTTGCTACTTACCTTGAAATGCTAGCTTATGGATTAAAGAGAGGTTGGTTCCTAGTTCATCCTTCCTTTATCTCTTAGGACGGGTCTTCATTTTGGACCATGTATATTCCTGGGAAGTCAGAGCAGAGAATGATGCAGGACTGAAAAGGGACATTCCTGGACCCCGTGATGGACTCAGCCTCCAAACTTCAATTTCCTGGCCCTTGTTTGTTGTTAGGACACTGGATAATTACCCACTAGTTAAAGGGGAACATCTACAAACCACAGATGGGTACACTTTGCTTAAGACACGTGATGTATAACTGACAATTCGTAATCACTGCAGATTATTATTTGAAACCCACTACAATGGGAAGAGCTGGGTTAGTAGCAAGAACCCCTGTATCCTGTGCAGGACCGTCTTTTGCGTACTTGGAGTCCGTGGTTCACGCTCTGTTATCTACTCTGGGGATGACTCTGGTCCTTTCTGGCCTTGCCTTTTCTGGACCTTAGTTTCTGCACCAACAGGATATAAGAATTAGACCTGATCACTGGTTTTCTAAATTTGTTCAGGCTGTTGTAAGAAAGTACCTTAAACTGTGTAACTTATAAATAATAAAAATTTATTTCTCCCGGGAAGCTGGGAAGTCCCAGATCAAACTGCTGGCAGAGCTGGTGTCTGGCGCCTCTTACTGTGTCCTCACAGGGTGGGAGAGACAAGGCAGCTCCCTTCCACTTCTTAAGGAAGGCATGAATTCCAAGCATTCCAGGGGTGCCTTCCAGACTTAATCACTTCTCACAAGGCCCCACCTTTTAATACTTTTATCACGTTGGATATTAGGTCCCAGCGAGGTATGTGGTAGGGCTTTTGGAGGGACGTGAACCTTCAGACCACAGCACATCTATCAAGAAGCATCTTTTATTTAGAACTGCATGTGTGAAACCGTCAGCAGCGGGGCTGCTTTGGTTGCAGCAGGAGAGGGGCCCTCTCATTGTTTGTCATACAGCTTAACTCAATCAACTCTCCTAACACTCCTGGTCCTTGTAAAAGTTAAGTGACTTGGCCTGCCGGTCACAGCAAAGAGGAGAGCAGGAACTCAGAGCCCAAGACTGCTACCTCCCCTCACCTCTGTATGCCCTCATTCCATGTGGATCAGGTCCCCTGCCCTGCTCCAGGTTGAGATTTGTAAGAAAAGGATAAGGCATCTATCCTCAAAGGGATTGGGAAATACAAGCTTTCTACTGGCTAAGGCTTCAGACATCAAGGGGGACAGAGGGGAGGGAGCTTGCTGGGTCTGGGTTCCCACCAAAGGGGAAGCTCATTACACAGAGGCTTGGAACACATGTGCCAACACCTCCACCCCCGGCAGCCACCCAGGCGAAAGTTTGACAGGACACAATTCACATAGGCCTTCATTAGGCAGCAAGCCCATTTCTTCTGAATCAGAGGCAGGGAAAGAGCAGTGAAACTGGATCAGCCTATAGGTGCCCTAGCAGAAGCCACTGGTAGCTTCCATGCCTGGAAAGCCTGTTTTCTAATGATGCTCATATTAGAAACCTGAGGACCCTGAGGTTGAAAGGAAGCCTGTAGCGTCCCCTGGCACACATGACTCATCAATGGACAGTTATTTACTGAACGCCTCCCACGTGTCTAGCACTGGATCAGGAGTGAGGGTGCAGTGCTATCTCCGAACAATAAGCACTTTGAGAATACAGAAACCTGGCTCAATTGCCCGACCAGCCTCTGCTTCAACTACACCCCTCCATGCTCCTCGAACTCCTCCTTGCAAGAAGAACCATGATGAGCTCCCTCCACGGCTTGGCATGAATGATGTTAACTGGCAAATCCCTAAAAATTTTCCACACCCGGTTCCCTGGGCATGGGGTGGTACTGCTGTTTCTCTGACCTCAGTCCTTTTTTTTTTCTGGACATTGATTCAGATGCCACCCCTTCCAGGACACCTGCTGACTGACCCAGACAGGAGGGTCGCCCATTCCATGAACTTCTGGAACTTGTGTGTGTTTCTTTTGCCTCTTGATTTTATTCACTGCCTTTGTCTGTCTCCATGTTTGGTTCCCCAGCCTGCACAGAAACAACAGACACTTACTAAACATGTCAGGATAGAGCTGAAATTGAAGCTCACTGGACCACAGTCACATGGAGAAAGGAAGTACACTGTGATTTGGACCACCTGCCCAGCCCACTTGGCTCTGCTGTGGGTAGGGCTGCATGGTAGGCAGTAGGTTTGGAGCACATGCTGCTTTTGCTAGGGAATCCATGTGAAAGCTTGGATTATTTGCATCCAAATAAGCCTGGTTACTCCAAAGAATTCTCCCCGAGAACCTCTGGACTCTAACCTTGTAGAAAGAGTAAACGAGTTTCAGAGCGAGACCAACATGAGTCCAGTCTTGGATCTATCTCTTGCAAATTGTTTAACCTTGGACAAGCCAGGCAGCTTTCTGGGCTCATTTTCTAATCTATGGTTAATCCAAGAGCATGGTTCACGTCTCCTACAGTTGTGACGCTTCATTCAGTGAGCTACTGTATGTAGACTGGTTAGCATCCACTTCAATACGATGAGAACGACACTTCACTTTGAATCAACAGCAGCAGTGGTGGGTGCTAAATAAGTGAACACCCATGAGAAGGTGGGAGTTCTGGCTTCGTGTGTGGTGGCCACCAACAACAGGCAGCAGAAAAAATGATCATTCTTCCAGACCCCAAGGATTTTAGTTAAATACGCACAATTTTATTGATTGAAGAGATTAGGACAAAAACATTAAACCAAATACAGGACAAAGCACCAGAGGCCACAGATCCCACCATGCACATCAGCAATCTCTCCTCCTATAAGGGACTTAAAAAGAGGGGAGAGGGAAGAAAAAAAGGTCCTTCTTGACACAGCACCTTCTTCAGAATGTAAAAAAACAAAACGAAACAAAAACAAAAACAAAAAAACAACTTCTCTCCTTGATATCTTCCATTAGCAAAATAGAATCAAGGGCAAATCCATGGCCGCCTTGTCTCCTGTTTATGAATGGTGCAGCCGCCCTCCTGGGAGCGTGAAGGATGGGCTCCCCGCTGGGCAGGCGTAAAGCGTCCAAGAGTCTGCACATACATGCCACGTACTATAATGAAGCACAGATTCAAGTAACATTTACATACTAGAGTCCATGTGTTACCTACCCAAAAAACATGACCATTTCACAAAACATATACAGGCAGCAAAATCCAAACAACTGAGGTACTGGGAACACAAATATTTATGCCAAAAGAGTTGTGTATCATACAGCAATAGAAAAGCCATAATAAAAAAACAGTTTGCCACTCGAAATCAAATAAAGCTATCTCGAAAAGCCAAATAAAGGTCATTTCAGGGACAGAAATACTCAAACGAGGAAAAAAAAAATTATAAATGTTAACTACAGCATGTAACATGTCATCCCAAGTCAACCCGTAATTGAAGTACTGGCTTAATACATCACAATGTGACATTTTCCTTAATAAATAGAAGAGTTCTTGAAAATACAAAGGTGTGTATTGGGATAGAGCGTTGTTTTTATTTATATCATCCCAGCTTTCAGCTTATCATCCTTTTTGCTTGTCTCTACTGAGGGTTTTTATCCAAATCAGAGGGCCTTCCAAGCCAAAAGGTTTATTCTTCTTTAAGAAAACGAAATAGCTGCCCTGTATTTTATACATGTGGGACAACCTGCTTTGTTTCCCTAGTTTCTATTCAAACAAAAGACAAATGTTTAGTTGCGATTGGAGTGTTGCAAAAGCATCAGACTCCAGTGGCTTCCTGGTATCTCAGGCCACTTCCGCCATCTCAGCACAGAGGAATGGCTGCACCAACCCTCAACCTTCAAACGGAAAAACTCAGAGAGGAGCTGCACTTCTTCTCCCTTTTTTCTTCCTTTTCCTTCCCCTCTTTAAACTAGGAAGGCAGAAGGCAGTAATGCGTCTGGAAGTCTGACTTCAAATAGCTTCCTGCCACAAACCAATCCACATGAAACAAAACAAGCTTGTTAAAGGACAGATTTTTTTTTCCCCTTCAGGGAGCAAAGCATTAAGGTGTCATTTCCTGACCGGGATCTTAAATAGTTTATTTAGAAGAAATGAGTTGAAGAGAGCGATTAAGAGACACAAACTGGACTTTTTTGTTGTCTTTGAGTTTAGCACCCAGGTTTCATGTCAGTCTGTGTGCACCGAATTTTATTTTTTAAGTGAATCCCATTAATGGTCAGCTAGGTGGTTGGCTTGTTTAAAAAACAAAACAAAACAAAACAAAATGCCTCCGCCAATTGTTCCTTCCCTGAATCATAACAAGAAGTGAGATGCTAACAGTGCCATGCCAAGATGTGTGTTTTGAGGCAGAGTTCCAATTCTGTCAGGATCTGCAACTATTTGGGAACAAAACGAAAAGTGGGGGAGGTGGAAGCGGCCCAACTGGCCAGGGGTGGTCTCCCAGGCTCCGTCAGAGAAGACAAGCTCCGGGGGGCTCCCTCCGTCTGACCCCACCCCCACCCACGTCTCTGCCCCCTGCTACATATTGAGGCAGCTCCTTGAAGACGCTCCTTCTCTGAACCAAGAAACTTAGGATGTCAGTGTCCTTTCTGCTACCAAGGCAGGCGAGATGTGTCCCCTGGAAGAACTTCTTTCCGCTGCCCTCCTTGTACCTGCTAAGTCTCTGTAGGGCGTGAGCTCAGTTAAAGAAAGGGTCCAAGTTTTCTTCCATGTTGACGTCCGGCACCAGCTGGTCAGACACTTCCTTAGCACCATATCCTGAATTCGAGATGCTAAAATCTGTAGAAAACCAAGGATGGTCCAGAATTTCCTGCGAGGTCAGCCTCTCCGAGGGCTCCCGCCGCAGAATGCTGCGGATGAGGCACTTGGCCTTGGGTGACAGAGTCTCTGGAATGTTAAACTGGCCACGCCGGATCTTGCTGAAGAGAGAGCTGGGTTCAATGTCATGGAAAGGGTACCGCCCCACCAACATGGTATACAGCATCACTCCCAGGCTCCACACGTCGGCTGCTTTGCCCGAGTAGCTGCCGCTGGTGTTCAAGATCTCCGGGCTTACGTAAGCCGGGCAGCCGTGCTTGTCAGAGAGAGAATCGTCATCTCCCTGCAGAATGTAAGCATCTTCCAGGCTTTCCAGCTTGACCCGAGTCCTGCAAGAAAGAGAGAAAAAAAAATAAGCTTCTGAGGGAGCCCAGCCCTGAAACACATCAATGCCAGCATCATCATGGAGCCCCTGCTATGTGTCCGAAGACCCCTGACCTGTATTTGTCCACTCACGCATCAACCAGCCAAACATTCCTTACTGAGCACCTGGGGTGCCAGACATTCTTCTAGGGCTTGGGACACACTGTGAACACAACTGACAAGGTCTCTTCGTGAGGCTTACAATCTACAGGGGAACTCAAACCTTAAGCAACGTAACAAACCATAAGTAACATTACTATCACATGCCTATCGTGAGGACAAGGAAACAAGAGATTAAGTAATTTTCTCCAAGTCATGTTCATATAAGGAAACATGGGATTAAAACTTAGTTGGTTCTGGAACTTGGTTCCAGATAGAACCAACTGGGGAGCCCAGGGAGGCTCTGCCCACAACTGGCAGCAAACTCAGACTGTGCACATTACTTAACTGCTTTTGTTAAACCTGTAAGATTTGGCTATCCCATTCTGCAAACTAGGATTCAGTTTGAGTATCTTACCCAGACCTTTTAGCTGGGAAGAGCAGAAGACTTGGCCCCACGGTTTCCTAAGTTGACATGGTTGCTGCTGCCTCGCTGTCCGGCATCCTCTTCTTATGACACAGGCAGGAAGGAGGGACGTTCCAGCAGCAGTGGACGCCCATCACCTGGTCCTTCTGAGCCAACATTCTCCTGTCACATCCATCTTCCTTCCCAGATTGCCTGCTGCCCGTCCCTGTCCTTCCCGTCACACTCCTGGGTTCTGATCCTTGACCTGCTACTTAACATTTGACTTGGGTGGCCTGTATCTTTGGCCCGGGCCACACACCTGTGATCCTGACTTCTCACGTGCTTGTGTGCACGGCGGTGTGAACAGCAGCATGAGCCCAAGAGCCTTCTCAAACTATTCACCTCACCCCAGTCTTCCCCCTGCCACTGGAGGACTAGCACAGCTGCTGAGGGGAACACAGGACTCTCCAGGGGGTGCCCAGGAAAAGAGATGGAGAAACTCCATGTTCAGTTCCCCAGAATTCAACCTAGTGCTCAACCTTCCACAGTAAGGGCCAGGGTCATCAGTGGGTATAAAATAAAGTTTAAGTGCTTAGCAAATGCTTGTGGGTATGAGCTGAATTCTTGTCATTCGCTATCCCTAACTTCCTATGAGAGAAGCTGAGGACCAGACACAAACTGACTTGCTGACTGGCTGCACTGGCACTAGTCAGAGCCCCAGGGCCCTGAGCACCCACCCCAGACTCCTTAGCTTGATACCTCCTGAGAATTCCTGTTTCCTGACCTACTGTTCTTTATAAGTGGGAAGTCAGGAATTAAGACTTTCCAGGGCTTGAAACTGAGCCCCTCCCCCACTTCCCACCCTGCAGAGTTCCGGTAGTTATCAGGCGCTGTAACTGGGCTGAGCCCACTCCATCATCACCCCTGCAGACTTGCTGCGAAGGTGCAGAGCAGCAGGAGGGCTGGAGTTAGGACATCGTGAGCACCCACAGGGCAGTGTCATCCGCATCACTTGTTCCTCTGTCTCAAGTGCACATCCAGCACCTACCCGGTTTGCCCCAAAGGGTTAGGAAGCTCACATGAGCAGGGGATAGGAAAGCTGCCTGGGAAAACCACGACGGGGCCTAAGTCAGAACCAGGGACTCAAGCCATCTCCTGCTGCTTGTCAGCCTGCAGGTCTCAGCCCGGTGACCACCCTAGCCACCAAAAGTCACAGAAAGGAGTTGAGGTTCAAGTTAACCAAAGGAGAGCAGCTGGGAGTTCTCTATCGCAGTAAGTTTGGTGAAATCCTGGGTTGACTCCAAGATCTCATACTTGGATTACAGGAGTTCCAAAATCCCAGGAGAGACTACTTCCCTGCACTCATTTCTACCTCTGAGCAAAAAATGGCATGTTCATGGGGAAAGTCAGTGTGCTGGGGACTCAGAGGGCAGTTTCCAGGCCAGGCGCCACTGCTCACCTGTTGTGAGACTGTGGCTGAGCCACTGCGTTCCTCAGCTTAAAGAAAAGCATTGAACAAAGCATTCTTTTTTATTTAAAAAAATTATCTGGTTAAAATATACATAACACAAATTTACCATCTTAGCCATTTTTAAGGGCACAATTCGTTGGCACACTGCACACTGTCGTGCAACCATCTGGAAGAAGCAGTCGAGTTTGACATTCTGGGATTCCGCCACACAGCTTTTCCTTTTTTATTTGCTCACCAAATCCTATTACAATCTATAGAACGCATGTTCTTCTCCTGCGCCTATGGTTAATGCTCTTTAAAAATAGGAAAGAGCTAGATGTGCTTATCTGGAATGGAGCTGATTAAAAATCAATCTCTTTCTTGCATTTGCTTTGTCTAATGGAAGGCTGGCAGGCAGAGCTGGCCCTCCAGGCTCACTAGCTGCTCTGAGATCAGCTCCAGGTGAATCAGAGAAACCCAAACCCAGAGCAGAGGGTAGGGCACGAGTGAGGTCTCTCACAGGCTCCTGCCACCCACCCCACCCCACAGCTCTCTCCTAACTTGAGCCAAACACTGCACCTCCAATTTCACTGTCTTGGCTGTAGAGTAACTATAAGAATAACTGCAAATGTGAAAGCAATAATTAAAAATATTAAGGCCTTCCATCAGCGTGACAAGGGGTGGTCCAGTGGAACAAGTCTAAGTCTGGGAGTCAGAGGATCCAGGTCTGAGGCTGGTGGTGTCTTGGCTGTTCCAGCTGGTGGCCAATGTCCTGCTCATGCTGCAGGTGACCCCATGACCTCTCCACCACCATTCTCCTCTTGCCATACCAACCTCTTTGCTGCTTCTGAAATGCAGCACTTGGCCCTTTGGGGGACCTTTGCCATGTTGCTTACCTGCCTGGAAGGCTCTTCCCCAGTTAAGTGACAGCTCCCTGTTGTCAGGTCCCTGTTCAACTGAACTTTATTAAAAAGGCCCCACCAGTCCATCCCATATAAGGAAGTGCCCCACCCCCTTACAGCCGATGGAGATGTGGCACATTCACATCCATACGGTTCCGCAGTGATGCTCTAAACATCACTGTGGTGGTTATTTCAGGGTGAGTACCTTCTTCCCCACCTCCAGGAGCTTGTGGACACAGGCTGAAGTCACCTTGCACATAGAAAACAGTACCTATGTTTGCTGCTGTACCTTGAGCACCCAGGTAAGTACCCGACAAAGAGTAGACGCACCACACGAGGATGGGGACAGTCACACTGCTGACCCAGGGGGCTTCACTGTGCTCACCGGGAAGGGAAGGAGGATCCTGCCCTGCCCATCTGGCCAGGGCTACATGGTGGTCAAGTGAGATCATGGAGGACAGGCTTTGTGAATTATAAGAGCCAGGCACAGGGCAGAGTAAGAGGGAGAGGTGGGTATGATTTCAGGGGCCAGACCTCAACACCCCAAGCTCCCTATGCCAGGCCAGATCTGAACCTTTTTCCTTTTTATCCTCTTCTAGGTCACAACTTTCGACTTTGACTGTCTTTTCCACTGCTTCTTTCCCCAGAGAGCAGTGTCCCCACATTCAAAGCATCCTCACTCTGTCCCTGGAAGCCTTCTCCACGTTACAGATTAGGGCCTCAAAAAATGGCTAACGCCCCCACACTATCATTAGCCCCCCCAAACTGGAGTTCCCTTTTCTGACCCCCCACCTCAGAAGGAAGGCTCAGAAGCTGTGCAGATAGTAAATAAAATTGAGAATGATGTTAAAAGCCCACCTGACTTGCTGCTGAAGTTCAGCTCCCCCTAAGCTGACCCATACGGCTCTTCACCCTCCTTCCTGTAGAGGCTGGGGTTTCAGTGGAGAGGGTCTGGGTCTGCTTGTCACATGTGGTACAGCACACACTGCAGTGGTGCAACCATGAAACCCAGGCAGTCAGAGAGCAAAGCAGTGTCCTGAAGTCACAGAGACCAAGTTCAAGTTCTGGCCTGGAAGATCACTCAGAACCAAGCGTCAAATGCCACGGATGTGCCTGATGCAGGTGAGGCACTTACCTACATATTCTCTCTAAAGTCTCTGAGACAAACACCCAAGGCAGGTGCTATGATTTCTTTTGGTGGGTGAGCCCAACACTCAGAGGGACTGAGGAATCTCATACGGCCGACCAGGGGAGGCAGGCAGGGCTGGCCCTCACCTTCCCTGGACCGGACCTCACCTACCCCAGAAGCTGACGGAGGAAACCACAGCCGTCCCACTGGGCAGCACCTGTGTGCCGTGGGGTCGGAGAGAGCAGGCCCTCAGGGTAGGAGCCTGCTCCTTCTTCCTAGGATTATCTGTTCTCCAGGAGCAGAGGGGAGAAGGGAAAGAAAAGCCTGGGGACAAGAGGGCAGGAAGTGCAACAGCTGCAGGCCCGTTACTGACATCCTTCCTTCCCGGAACTTTCTGAACTTGTTTACAAAGTTCAGAAGCAGGCTACCGCTCTGGATTGCGTCTTTCAACAGGACCTCTCAGGATGCACTTCACACATCAGGGGAGCAGAGGTCAGTTACACAGGCCAGGTGAGCCCCTGTGGACTTGCTATAGAACCACGGGGGGAGCTGCTGAAGGTCCCTGCGCCTCGAGGCTCCCCTCTCTGGGAAACAGGGCTGCCACCTGCTACTCTCAGACTGTACATGGGGAGTGCACCAGCTCAGGCCAGGAACAGGAGCAGAAATCAATGCAGGGTCTTGCAACTGCCCATGGTCCCCAAACAGTCTTGGAATTGGGAATTTTCTAGGCAAAGGAGTCGATTTCCATAAAAATAAATAGGAGCATCCTCGGACCTGGTAATGCCAATGTCCCAGGCACTCAGGCACTATAAAGATATTTATTGAGCATTTACTCTGCCTGGGCTACCCCAACTAGGCACTGGGCACCCAGACATGACAAGCAACACCCACCTTTCTGATTTATGTGAGAATTAAATGTAACACACGTGACGCCAGCACAGCAGCTCAGAGAGCCCAGCATGGAGGAGCCAGCAAGGCCAGGCCCAGGGGAGCACGTGCGGATTCTGTGACTACGTCTCTTTCTGGGCCTCTGCACTGACTCCTCCTATGTCCTTGAAGGTTCCTCCCCAGTGATGTACCTAGCTCATTCCCCTCATTTTATTCAGTTCTGGGTAGGGCCATCAGGATGGAGGACGTGGTGGTACTAGACAGAGTCCAAGAAGAATAATTCTAGAATGTGACCAAGGGGGGAAGGTGCAGGTGGCAATTTATGTGACAAAAAGCTGTAAATGGCAGCATTTATCTCCTGCAACTTCTCAGGGGAAAATACATCTCTTTGCAAGCCACAAGATGAGAGTAGGATAGATTTGGCTAGATTTTTGCATGTTTTTTACAAACTGTGCTTGGTGTAGGAAGAGAACAGTCTGCACACTCAATGACAGTCCAGCCCAGGGCCAGACTTTGTGTCATGGGGTCCCAGTACCAGAGAGGAAGGCAGAACCAGTAAACAGGGTTCTTCTCCTGGCATCTGAGAAGCAGCATGGACGGGCCTGGTAAGTTCCAGGCCCCATTCACTCTCAGCAAAAGCTTGCAGACCCCTATGAGCCACTATCTCTCAGCTTCAATTCCCTCCTGTTAAATAAAAACAAATAGCTACACAGCCTGCTAAAGGGCTGCTCTGGCTTCCTAGTCCTGATCTTAAAAGTTTCCTTTCATTCTTAAGCTATAGTGATTACAACACATCCCACGTGATGTCCTAATAATAATGATGACAATTACACTAACAATAACAACTGTGTATTACCCATCCATTGGAAGCTGCCCATTTTTACAGCCTACGTCTTCATTTCTCCCAACAAAATTAAAAGACAAGTGTTAGGATTATACATCCTTTCTAACCAGTAAGAAACCAAGGCACAGAAAATTAAATATCTAGGTTGCACAGACGGGTAAGTGAAAAAGCTGAGTTCTGAATCTATGTCAGGAGGATTCTAATGCCATTGACCTCTCCGAAATACATTCTGACATCAAAACCACAAATTTACTAGGTGTCAAAGAAAGAGGAACATTTAAAGAGAGACGCTGAGTTGATGAAGGCAAATGCGCCTGATGGTGTATTCAGCACTACCTCAGGTTCAGAACCATCCCTGAGTTACCTAACTGCCACAGCGCAGGAGGCAGACAGGGGTGGATGGACCTGCCCATTTACTGGATGGAGAGACTGAAGGGACAGAAAGTGGATGTGGCCACGTAGCCAGGGGATGACAGAGCTGGGATTCAAATCAAGTTTTTAATCTCCAGGTTCAGTGTTCTGTCCACAATGCCAGAGATGGCCTCTACAAGCAAATCATGTTTTGCTTTTTAAACCTCTAAGCATCTCCCTGGGCTCTGGGCAGGAAGAGATCAGGACAGGGTGGGCCAGGGTGGGCCAGGGTGGGGCTGAGCTGAGCTGAGCTGGGAGTTCAGCCAAAGTGGGCCTGGCAGGGCTGAGAAGTCTGGTGGCCTGAGGTCAGTGAAATCCGGGGAAGTCACTGAAGGCCATCCTGTCAAGGGGTCCAGGCAGGCTAAGGGTCAAGAGAGAAAGGTCAGTGTGCCCAGGTCTGGCCATTACTGAGAAAGTACCCATAGCAGCCAGTCCATTTGTGCAGACAAAGGTCCCACCTGGGGTGACTGTTCACGGGGGCCCAGGGAAGGACGTCCTGGCATCCCCAGTGGCATTATGCTGACCTGGCAGCCTCCACTGGAACTGGACAGGCCATTAATCTGTGCCAAATAAACCATCACTCATTTAATTCTCTGTTGCATACACGCACAGGATCTCCCAGCAGCCACCTCTGAAAGCCCCTCTGTACCAGGTCTGGGGCTTCAGCGTCTGCTCCAGGTCCCGTCTCCAGGGGCTCACGAGCAGCAGGAGAGCAGCGGGTGGGATGCCAGGGAAACATCTAGGGCTTTGGGGCAGAGGGAGAGAAGTCCACAGGAAGGGGGACATGGGGAGAGTGTGGGGGCAAGAGACTCTGGTCACCTCACAACACCCACAGCCTGGAGAGTGAGTGTCGCGGCACTAATCTGCTGAATGAGGCCACCGCAGCTTAGAAAGACGGGGTCTGCTGGGACACACGTGTAGCACACATCTGGGACGACAGACTCAGTCTGCCTCAGGCGCTCAGGTGCGCTCCTCAGCGCCGTCTGCTCAGCCAGGAGGGGGCGCTGGCGGCCCACACGGGATGCACATGTGCGCCCGACCACCCCATCCACGCCTGCCCGCTCCCCGAGGAGGACACCAGGCCAGTGCAGCCGGTGGGCGGCAGGGGCTTCCATAGGAACTACGTCCTGTCACCATAGGAACAGACAGGGAAACCCCAGACACGAAGGCCGGGCTGACGGGAATTCCTCATCAATACTCCATTTACCACTGGCCTCCTCATCCAGATGCTCTCCTGAGCGATGCCTCCCCCCCGAATCAATCAATGTGTGTCTCAGAAAAGCTTGCGCAGGCTCAGGGCTGGCCAGGAGCGCCCAGGGGTGGGTGGGAGCAGGACTCGGGGAGCCCCTGGGCACCTGGCCTGCACACACTGGGCCACACAGGGCTGTCCCCTCCACAGGGAGCCCAGGCAAACCTTCAGAGACGTGTCCAGGTGCAGACCCAGCCAGGCCAGGGAGCCAGAAAACCTGGGTCCTGCTCTTGATCATGTCACTAACTGGGTTGAGGCCTTAGATGCATCCCTGCCCCTCCCTGTTTCCTTCTCTGTGGAGGTAAAAGGGTTGGGTTTAACCCCTCCCTACCCACCTTCCTCTTCAGTCCCACTACCACAGTCCCAGATCAAGTCACATAACCCTGAAATCAATGTCCAGCCCCTGGGCTCACCTCCTGAGTCTATTCTTTACCTGCACATCCACAATCACAAACCTGTCCCTGTCCCTGCCATCTAGAAAAAGCTCTCAATCTTGCCTCCCAGACATCTGGTCAAATTCGAGGTCAGGAGCCTGTATCCCAGGCCCTATCTCCTGACACAGACCCCCCACAGGCTTTCAGGACCCTTCCCTTCTCTAGCACTCACTCACACCATCCCCCAGGACCACGGCTGCCCAAAGCAAGCATTGTCCACCCACAGGGAGGCGGGGTCTGCACATCTGGGCAGGTGGCCCTCAGAGATGCTTCTACCCAAAAGGCAGTTTTCTAAAATACAAAGAGACCACAACTTGAAAAACTGTACACAGCTCCCACTGGTGCAGCTTTAAATAACTAATACCAGGTCCTCTCCATCATGCAAGAATTGTCTTGTACACAATCTTGTACTCTAAGGATACAGTAGGTGCTCAACAAATGTTTGCAAGATAGTAAGATTCCCATTCCTAAGATTCCCCCCAGCTCCAACATTCTGTCTGGCATTCAGGGCACCTAAATATGACTCTACTTACGAACTACAATATCTGGCGTCCAAAGACATTTCTAAGACATTAGAATCTGTTGAATGATTCAGAGAAACTCCCAAGAGCGATAAATAAAAACCATTTAAAATGTGTTTGTGTCCACTGTCCTCCACTTTCAGTATGGCTAGGAGATTTTTCTTATATTATTCACACCTCTGGGCACAAGAGGCTATGTCAATTGTCACACATCTGGTAAGTAGTTAGCATGCAAAATCCTGGGCTAGGTGCAGCAGAGAAAGACGTACATGAACCCCATCTTACAGTTCTATTTCAGGGGTCTCTATCCAATCCTGCAAAATGGAACCATGAAGCTTATCAGGACTTCTCATGGGTCAGTTAATTGGTGGCCCAGTCAGTAGCTGCCATGACTGCTCAGAAAACCTGAGGACTGGACTTTATTCAGACTCTGGCTGGCTGGATCCTCCGGAGGACGCTGGCTACCTAACTGCATTAGGAAATTCTTCCAGAGGGTTAAACAAGACGTAGCATTTAACCTGGTGGCTATTTCCTGGAGCCAAACTAGTACTTGAGAACCTGGGCTCTGGAGCCAGTATCCCAGGTACAGACCCAGGGTCTACCACATATTATTAGCTACAAGACCCTGGGCCTCAATTTCCTCACCTGTAAAATGGTGTTAATAAGGTACTTTACTCACTGAGTTTAAATTGGTTGTTTTAAATATATCAGCTAAATAAAACTAAACAAGTTAATGACACATTATGGATAGAAAGAACAAAGCCCAGCACACAGGGGGCCCTAGATATTATTTCAATGAAATCTAAGTCTCCTGAGAGCCGAGGCCTCTTTCCCTGGGCACAGATCTCCGGCACCTAGAATAGTGCCCGGCACATAATATGCACTCAACAGATATTTGTTGAACAAATACATGAGTCATCAGGTTGTTGGGTTATGAGGCTCAAAGCCATGAGATGATGGCCGATAGCAGTAATGACAAGCCTGCTTTTGAGTAGCTGCAATCTGTGCTGGGTGCTGTACATAGCCTGTTTCAAGCCAATTTCAGGGAAATAGGCCAAGATCACAGGGCTAAGTGGAGGATCAAGAAATCTTGCCACTGCATCTCTGCTTCATTCATACAGGGCTTCCGACTAGCCAATCAGTTAAATTATTAGGAATCATCAGGAAACGGCCAGAGATCCTGCTAAGAAGCTCCACTATTCAGCCCCTGATGAGCCTCTGCAGAGAACCCCGAGGAAGCGCTCCTCCCTGACTGTGATTAGAAAAGCCCTTATGAATAAAATTACAGCCTGCCACAGACACCGAAAACACTGCCTTAAATAAATGTCACTTTTGCACAAATCATTAAATCAAAATGGAAATGATGGGTTAATTTCTCACTTAACAGAGTACTTTGAAAATAGCTCTCTTGGAAAAGGTGTCTCTGTGGGGGGTTTGTAAGTGTTCTGGGCTCCAGACCGTGACCTAGATGCTGAGGACCGCTACTGTTTCCCCGAAAATAAGACATCCTCCGAAAATAAGACCTACTTACAGGAACAATAAGACATCCCCTGAAAATAAGACCTAGTGCATCTTTGGGAGCACACCTTAAAATAAGACACTGTCTTATTTTCGGGAAAACAGGGTACTATCCCTGCCTCTCTCATTGTCACTGGACACCAATCAGAGATGCTCCAACCCAAAAAAGATTTTCATTCTTTCAACGAACAACAAGGCTCACCACATTGCAGGAGCATGAACCTAGGACAGCCCCTTCCGCCAGCAGGGGATGAGACCAGAGAGGGGCACAGGGGCCATCAGAGCAGAGCAGGAGAGGAGTCCTGACAGATGAGAGGAGTGTCACTGGAGGGAAGTCACTTACCCACTGTAGGGGCAGGGAGGGGGAGCCCACCCTTCCCCTGGGGTTTAGCAATGCCTTTACGTACACAAAGGTGGAAAGCGCAAAGGTAACGCAGTTTTCTAAAATACAAAGAGACCACAACTTGAAAAACTGTACACAGCTATTAATGAAAGAGAAGCCGAGTGTGGTCTCCGGAGCTGCAGGCTGCCCTTTTGCACGTTGCTGGATATTGAAACCTCAAGGGAGGTGGGAGCAACATGAAGGCATAAAGGGAGAGCAGAGCTGGGGACCAACACCCAGGAAACAGAGCCTTGACCTCCGTCAGTCAGGGAGGACAGAGACCTCCACCCACGGGGAGGAGGGCTCTGCACATCTGGGCGGGTGGCCCTCAGAATACCAGAAGCCCCAGGGCTGCTGAGTTTCCGCAAAGGGTCCCAGCTTCCACCCTGCAGAGGCAGGCTCTGATGGGCTTCCACAAAGCAGAGGAAGTGAAACCTGCCACGTCAAGAGATAAACATCTTCAAACGAAGGAAGGAACCCGTGGAGCTGCCTGTCTCTCAGTTCACGTGGGGCATTTCTGAGCAGTGAAGGCCAACACTGAACTGAGAGCGGGGTGGGTGGTGCGGGTGGTAAGAAGTGTGGACCGAGGGGATAAATCTGCCAGGAGAAGGCAAGCAGACAGGGCCGCAAGAGCGACGCCCCCTCCACTGGGCACTCAAGGGTGCACCAGGTTGAAAGTGCTCTTCACCCGCTGAGGGAGTCAGAGAATGGTCCCATGTAACCACAAAGGACCACCAAGTGCAGAGGTAGCTAGGACAGACAGGAGCTTCCACCTGCCAACAGCTGATGGACACACTAGGCACAGGTCCACCTGAGCCAGTTCATTTGCTTCTATGAGGAAAGTCTTGTCATTTCCACTTTATAGATGAGGCAATCTGGGCACAGTGGTGAGGTCACTGATCAAGGTTAAGTTTCCTAATAAGTGCGCATTGCCATGCAGATGGCACCTAGGACTCCACTTGGAAGCAGCAGACCTTCTCCAAGCTCCCGCCTCCCCCTGAAACACAGAGCTTCTGAGAACAGGTAACCAAGCAGATCACCCCGACAACATGAGCCGGAGTGTGAGGTTGCAGAGAGCCAGTTGCTTTCTGGGGATGTGGGCACAGCCTTCTATCAGATTCAGGGACTGGCCCACAGGTGGGGCCCTCCTAGTCAGACAGGACATTTCAGATTTTACCACAGCGACTGTGATGAAAGGGTGTGTCCAGGCGGGTTCCGTCAGGGTTGGGGAGTAACTTCCTCAAAATGCCACTCAGGGCCTGTAGGTCCAGAGGCTTTTCCCTTGCAGCAGCGGAGGCTCTGCCCTGCACACACGCATCTCTGAGATGCAGCAGCAACAGCAGCATCCCCGAACTGCCACAGGGAGGCAGGGCCAGGCCTGGAGGGGAGGGACCTCTACTCCCTGCAGGAGCCTGTGGCCTGTGCCCCACAGCAGGTGCACAAGGGCCTTCGGGCCTTTCTGAGCATCACATTCCACGGCAGATGCACTTGACTTGCTGACCCTCTTGGCACTAACTTAATGAGTACAATTAAAAGGAAGACAAGGAAGGATATGGCCAGAGTCAGAACCTCCGCATCACCAGGTGCCACACTTCACCACGTACGCTGCCACAGACAGCGATTCATTCTTCAGGGGCCCACTGTGTCCTGGGAACTGCCCACCCACAGTGGCACTGTTCATCAGTGACCATAGTGGCAGCTGTGTCCTCACACGTGTCTGGCTGGCCCCTCATCACTAAATCATCTCACTGAGGCCTCGTAACCACCCTGCAGGAATGCATTAGTATTTCTACTTTGAGGATATTGCAGCTCAGAAACATTAAATGACACAGCCCAGACCAGGTAGCTAAAATGTGGTAGACTCAGAATCTGAAGCTGGCACTCAAATCAAAGTGAAGTGGAACCCAGCAGTAGAAGATACGCCAGCTCCAGGTGTAAACGCAGAGCAGGGCACAGTCACGCACGTCTGTGTGCAAAGCTTCCATGGGGAAATGGATTTAAGGGGCTGATAGCTCCTCCAGGGATGTTTCCATGGGTGACCATGGATGTGGAGTTACAGATGGCCACAGCCCAAAGTCTCGGCACAGGTGTGGGCCCAGGTCTTGTTCTGTATCAGGTGAGGCTCAGGCAGTTTCACTCTGTAATGCCTGCACGTTCCATCACTGTCAAGTCCATCAAAGAATAAGTAGTACAGCCTTGAGAGAAAGAAGACTGAGGGGCTGACATGCAAAGAGGTGGGTAATGATGGTGAGATTCACAAAGCAGCACGCCCCACAGTTTAAGGGTTAGAAACAGACAGACTCCAGGGTTTAATTTTCAAAAGCCTTTCAAATTTAACCCATTGCTTCCTTATACTTGCAATGTTGTTGAGAGAGAAGGGAACTTTGCTTCTACTGAAATTGATGCAGCTAGGAAGGAAATTGAGGTGGCCAGCATAGATGATCCCTCCCAGGCCTGGCCTCACATTATCCCCATCAGGAAACACTGGCGATGACCTCCATGCTGGTCATTACATAGGCCAAATAACAGAGAATTTGCCATAATGTAACTATATTCTGCCAGGAAGCTGGGAGAAACAGCACGAGTAACAAAAACGAGAAGTTTCACATTCAGAAATCAAGGGGTTAAAAAACAAAACAAGAATAAAAAGTGGTAACGTTTCCCTTTCACTAAAAAGTTGACAGCTGCATTAAAAAAAAAAAAAAAAAAAACAACTCCTATCAGCTACTGCTGCAAACATTTAGAATCTCCTTGAAAATAGAGGCAACCTTCTCAGAGCTGCCCAGACAGAGGCACTTGTCATGTTTCGGACAGGCAAGACCACTGGGACTTCAGCATGACATGGGGCAGAGAAAGGGCTCTGCAGTGAAATCATAGGGTTTCTAAGCTAGATGGACCCTCCGACTGGCCCTGTGACTTTCAGAAAGGTCACCGGCCCCCTTCACCCCCCATGTGGCCCAGTGACCTCAACCACCAGACATAGGGCAATCATTCTTCCCAAGACCCCAGGGGCTGTGATGCACCAAGGCTGCTCATCAGACAGCAGGAAGGTGTCGCCAGAAGTGCCCCCGACACACCGCCGAAGAGTGACAATCAGCTCCCTCACAGCCCCTTCTTATCTTCTCCTTGGAAAATGCTCTTAACAATTAAAAAGTATTTTGCTCTGACCCATTTTCTCCAAGGAGCTGTTTTGGTTTCGCATTCACATCAGACACTCTCTTCTAGTTCTCTTTGGAAAGGGTCCTGCTCCTTCCCAAAAGGCAAATGTAACTCCAGACTGACAGTCAGAGATCCCCGCAGTCCTCGCAAGTTTTTTATATCTGGATGTTTCGTCTCTGAGCCCTGGGACATCAAGGATTTTGGCTTTATCACAACACACTCTTTGGGCCTCTTACACATCCTCCCATAAATTGGAAGCGTGGCCTCAGAGTGAAACCCTGCCACAGCCATGGCAAGGTCTGACTTGCACATTAGGGTAAGTGCATTCGGCCCTGCAGCTCTGCCTCCTGGCAGCAAAGCAAGGCTAACACATGGACCCTGTGGAACCCCCAGAGGCCACCAAGATTTGGGACATCCATCCCACATTGCTCATTTCACAAACACGTCTTCACCATGGGGGTGTGATCCCTGTCCATCCATCCCTTCTACTTGCTGATGCTTGAGAACTCCTCCCTTAGGAAACATATTCAAAGATGATGCTTAAAAGCACAAACCCCACGAGAGAGGGGGCATTTGTGGTCCTCACGCCCGCTGGCAGGCCCATGAACTTCTTGAGAGCTGAGTTACCAGAATATATGGCCTTGCTTCGACTCAGTCCCATGTATAACTCTGGGACTTACCAGGCTGGACTTTGGAGTCATCATCAATACAATGATAGCCACATCTCCAACATGGATAGAGACTTAAGTTAAACTATAATCTTATGGTAAAAGGTCAACAAGTATCACTTCTTTTTTTATTTATTTTTTTTTTATTGTTGGGGATTCATTGAGGGTACAATAAGCCAGGTTACACTGATAGCATTTGTTAGGTAAAGTCCCTCTTGCAATCGTGTCTTGCCCTCAGAAGGTGTGGCACACACCAAGGCCCCGCCCCTCTCCCTCCTACAGTTCTTAAATCTCCAAGAAAGGTAGAAAACAGAAGGATAAAGGGGATCCCTTCCTCAGTATCCCTTTGTCATGTTCCAAACTAGAATATTCAAAGACCTTAGAGCAGATACAACAGAGCCAAAAACCAGAATAACAAAGAACATGAGGCCAGGGGGTGGGGAGGATGGGAGGGGTGGACAGGGCTTATCCCTTTCACTGGGTCCCTTATAGACCAGCCTAAGACCTCACACGGTGTTAAAGGCGAAATCTGGATAAGGACTTGGGTTTCCAAGGGCAGGGGAATCTGAGCTGGAGAAGAGAAAAGCACTCCCTTCTTCTGTTTGTAAAGAAAGATAAAGGCCATCATCTATAGGCAAAGACCAGGATATGAGCTGGTCCCTACCTGAGGTAGAACCACCTGAACAATTCCTAGAATCCAGTGAGCGATGAATTCAAATTTGTTGCTTCCATCCTTCTAAGAAAATCACATTCTTAAAAAGAAAAAAGTGGCTCAAAGGAATTCTTAAAATCAAAGTCAGCTGAAGAGAAAGCCAGTGGAGTTTAGTAAATGCTAAGTAGAGTTCACAGCAGAACTATGAATAGAACCCAGATGCCCAGCATCCTGTCCAGCTGTCTTTTGAAATAACCAAGACCTTCATAGTGCTGGGCATTCGCATGGGCAGTTTCTCCACCTGGAACCCGGTCTTTCCCACGCTGCCTGTGAGACAGTCATCTGTAAAGCCTTGGCTCTAAAATAACCTTTCCTATAAAACCTTCCTGGATGACCTGACATTCCCCTTCCCACCCTGATTCTCTCCTGACCCATCACAAACTGCTATGTGGTGCCTGCCACATGTCCTCTATAGGTCAGCTGACTAAGAATTGTGATTAATACACAGCATACATTTAGGGAATAGCTACTCATTGAGTGAGTGGACGAATAAATGATAAAGGACTGATTCTAGGCACTGAGTATTCTGAATTTTCAAAATCCTGCCACATAGGTTTGTAGCCACCTTCAGAGCTCATGACACAAAACCACAGAATACCCTGAGCCCTGTCCTTTGCACACTGGGTGACACCTTTAGAGAAGTGGCTATTAGCTTTCCAAGGGGGCTTATAAATCTCACTGTTCACCTCCCTTCTGCCCTCCTAAGCTTCCTTCCCCTCATCTGGACACAGGCAGCAGAACATCTCCATTCATCCATCCTCTCAAGCGGCCTGCAGGAGCAGCCCATCAGGGCCTGGGCAGGAACAGGGCTTACCTCTCTTCGTCCTTAAAGATGAATTTCCGCAGCTTGAGGTCCCGGAGGACCAGGCCCCCGTCGTGGCAGTGGGCCACCGCCGAGGCGATCTGATAGAACAGTCTGGCTGCCTCCTCCTCTCTCAGCTTCTTGCAGGTACGGACGAAGGAATGCATGTCCCCATAGCTTCGCTCAAAGAACACATAGGCTTTGGTCTCACCCAGGATAATTTCAGTGATTTGATTGATGTTGCTATGGGCAGACAGGCAAAAGCACGGTGCCAGGGACTCCTGATAGCAGCTGATATCAAACACCTAGAACGGGGATAAGACCAGTATCAGAGGTGCCTCTTGCACAACCAGAACACCCCATGCTGACACCTCCCATAGGCACGGTGGATCCGATCCAGGTCACACTGGCCCTGCCTTCCATCAACTATGGGGCACTGAACAAGCCACGGACCTCTCTGAGCCTCCAAGTCTTCAGGTGTAAAATTGGCAAGTGACCCCTGACACACCTTAGGAAGATTATTTGAGAAAATAGAGGCAAAAAATGTGCTTTGCAAAGTGTCATACAGTACACAAATGGTTAAGTTTTATTATTTTTCTCTTTAGCCCAATCACCCATGTTTACAGAACTAAGACAAAATCTGGGAGAAAGTAACCCACCAGAGACATACAGACAATGCCCATGCTCCAATGCAAAACAAAAGAAAACAAAAAAGTGCACAACATCGCTTCTCAGCCTTTTGGCTAAAATCAAGTATAAAAAATGCACAGGAGCCACTATGTAAAATATTAGCCATTAATAGTTTAAATATCCAAATTTTGCCTAATGGTTCTCTAATTCAATACGTTCATTTTGCAGATGTGAGAACTGAGGCTCAGAGAATGAACCAGAGCTCCAGCCCCCAGTGGCAGGGCAAGGAATAGGATGCAGCCTTTCTTAATAAAGAAGCTGACTTCTTTCTCTCTTCCCTCCACAGATATCTAACTCAATGAAACAGTTATGCAACGGTTTTCTATGAATCAAAATTAGCCCGTGAAATGCTACTTCATTGTAAGCTTGCTTAAAAAGAAAATGCACCATCAATACCTTTTGAAATAGACCTAACAGAAATGAACACTGCAGAGAATTTTTGAGGTTATTAAAAAAAAAAAAAAAGCTTTCATTCAAGTCCTCCACTGAATCAGAAATGTTAAGCCTCTGGGTTTGGAATGTGGTTTTCCTATCTGCCTGGTGCATGGATAAAACAGATCTCTTTGGTGTGTGTGTCAGTGAGGGGCAAGCGTGGGTGTGCTTTGCTGGAAAGCCTCGGAGGCAGGAACACCCAAACAATATACTTCGTATTATCAGTTCACAACCACTTAGCATCTTCAATTGCGTTTTCAGTGGTTAAAACATGTTGTCCTAGACCCTGATTTTGCAATGTGGTGGGGAAAATGCTGGACAGGAAATCAACCTTGAGGCTGTAATCCTGGCTGGGCCATCAATAATCTGGATGAGATGGATAAAGAGCTTAGAGTTATTGGACCTCCCTCCTCTTTACAAAATGAAGAGGTTGATTTAGAACACTGTTAACCTTTTTTTAGGTCCTGATCTCACATAAAATCTGATAAAAGCCCTGTCCCCTCTTAGCCCACAATGCCCATTCTCAAATGCACGCATAATAATAGATTCATTTGAAGAAGCTCTGCAGGCTCTGGAGGCCCACCCAAGGACACGGCCTGCCATTTAAGAATTTTTGAGTTAAGTCACCCTAAGCTTCAAAAAATAAATTTAAAAAAATCCATGAGTCAAACAGGGTTAGTAAGAACCTCAAGAGGGCTGGTGCTAACCCTGCCAGGGAAGCAAAGTTAACAGGAACATTGTGAATGAACCATAATGAGGCATCTCAGGAAAGTGGTACAGCTGCTGCCACTATAACCTAGAATTTAAGAATGAATACTTCAACAGCTCCAGAGACCACAAATCACACCCTGATACTGTCAAATGATGACCTTAGAGCAGTGATCTCACAGGCCTGTTCAATTAAGAATCTGAAATGCTTGAGTCAACTTTAACACCCAGACTGAAGGCAAAAGAAACCAGGGAAGCCTCAAAAATTGCAAAGTAATAAATGTTCTGCAGCAGCTAACGTAAACATGCTGCATTATATAATGAGGATGATGTGTTCCCAAGCACCAGGCTGCAGCTTCTGCAGCCAGTGTGAGCAGAGTTATAATTATTCATAATACACTTCCTGTTCCAGGTGCATTAAAAGGGGAAAAAATGGTGGGCTTTTTTTTTTTTTTTGCTCAGCACATTATCCTTGCCCCCCTGTTGAAAAACTGAATGGATATAAAAAGACAAAAAAATAACATGTTAATGGCAGTTTCCAAATGTAGCCCTTCCCTTTGTAGAAAAGACCAAATTCTAAGATGGTGGACAGAATATGAAAAATAAAATAAGTACTTAGGTTTACTCAAAGGGGAAGGAGCCAAATTTTTATTAGTAGCTATAACATGCATTTATGGGATTGGATTCATATTTAAACCATCACCTTCAAGTGCAAAATCAAACCATAAGCCTGGTTGCCAGCTTTTCTTACATGTTTAATTTGGAGCCTTAGTTATATAATGTGACAGTTCAGATAAGGCAGTAAGATTAGACAATCATTAATAACATTTGCAGAAAAAAAAGTGCCCATTCTACCAAGATAGTAATTATGTCAATCTGCACAGCAGCTACCAGCATTTCCATGAAAACATATAGTTAATGACTCCCCAAAGCTCCTTACTTTATTTGCCTACTAAAAGTAGACACATGGCAACAATAACCAAGCTTGATCATTTTATTTAAATTGACCCTGGAATTTCTCTTCCCCCAGATAGAATCTTACTCTACAGTCCTCTGTGATAAATACCATCTTTACATTTGATCTGTTTTGCAAAGACTTTCTTCTTTGGTTAACGCAAAACTAGGAAACACGAACCCTGTATTTTAAGATATCAAAAGGAACTGGATTCAATATTCGGATTTCTCTGAGCTTTAAAATAAGCTAAAAAATACATATATATGTTACATTGATATGTATAATATATATTGTATATATAATGTCATGTATAATTATTCATTATACAATATACATTGCACATACACAACATGATGTATAATGTATCATATATACATTGAATATTATATAGTGTACCTTGTATGTACATATCTGTATGTGTCTCTGTCTCAGGATAGTTCATAGAAGCAGTCTTATAAAACTCACTTGGAGCTTCTTAGAATCTATACAATTATGCTTGTTTAAGAAGTCATCCACATCCCATTTGGTAAAAAGTCAGGAAAACAGAAGCTGCTGTGTCTTAAAGGGATGACCTCTGTCAAGCAGAACAATGACACTGCACTTAAACCCACTTGCAGCCACACTGTAATTGGTGAGGGGCTGATTAAATCTTTGCAATAACTAAGCCAACAGATTAAGTACAGTTTTAGGCCAGAGAGCAAGTCTGCAAATGACACTATAAGGTCAAAGTGAAATATGTCTTAAAGAATTTGAAGAGAGAAAGAGCAGAGGCCAGAGTCACCTCTGATTTTAAACAAAGAAATAACAGCCAGATGTTCCTGCAGAATTTGGCTGCCCATTCCCTTTACTTAAAAGCATCTCCAGCCTTTGAAAAATATTAAAATGCTGTACTGAAGTTGAGCAAAAGGAGTGAAAACGCTCACTGCTGGGTGACTGTGCATATTTCATACAAGAGTGGCAGCTCTGTGGAATTCATTCATTTCAAAGGACCACTATCCTATTGTGCAACCTTGCAAGACTTGTGAGAATTCAATCCAGCTCTGAATAGCCTACTGAATTTTGGTTAACCGGGCACAGTTGCTGGGGTCTCAATAACTTGCAGAAGATGCAAAATGCCAAATGCTCAGTATAAGCAAAGAGCAATATTTAAAGAGTCTCCGATTTCCCCCATAAAGTCTGAACTGAGCAATCACAAAACTGGAGATCTCCACTAAACCCAAATTTTGCAATGAAACACTCCAGTTCAGGATGAAATAAGCCAAATCCACAAAGCAGTCTGTGGTGAATGGCCAAAGTGTGATGCAGTCTTCGTAGCACAGCTGTGCACAGTGCCCATTTCAAAGGCAGCCTGAGTCCCCACTCCTCCTTTACCCACCCCCCAAACAGTGAGCAAATCTAAAATTAAGTGACAATGAATTCTTGATCTATATCCAAATTCTGGGTAATAGTATGCTGTACCATAGTCGTTTGTTTTTGCAACTGTTCCCTGCTCATCTCCTTGGCTGGGTGTACATAGAGATCCAGACACACTCACACATACACAAACCCATCCGTGTTCAGGGTCAAAGACAAAAAGGAAACTCAAGTGTGCATCTCAGTGTGAACCCCTGGGGCTCCCAACGCTAGTCTCTTAAGCCCAGCAGGCAAAGGTGTGTGTCGAGGGGAGGAGGAGGGAGGCACTGGCAGGGAAGTCTAGACAGGAGAAGAAACTGAGACCAGAGTGGAAGACCCAGAGGAGTCAGCATTAACGCGAAGATGCGCCAGCTTTGATTTACACCCCAACTCTCCATTCAAGGCTCCAGGCAGAAGAAAGGTCTTTGTAAACTCCTTCCCCGCGCTGGGCCCCTGGGCTCAGCCTGAGGGACACCTTGCTGTGTCTCTTTAAAAGGAATCTTCGGAACAAAGGTTTAACACCTGCACGCTGCTAAGAACAATGGCTGCGAAAGACAACCAGCCTTCAGTGCCTTAAAATTAACGGGGGATTCCCTACTCCGTGTTGGAAGGGGAGGGGGCTGAACACACGAAGAAATCCCCCGGGCGGCGGGACCTGGCCTCGCTCAGGGAGATCCTCAGCCTCCGGGAGCACGCGTGTCCGTGGTCCCCGCGCAGTCTCCCCGGGTTCTCCCCAAAACGCCCCTGCAGCAGCCCGCCCCATTGTCTGAAACGGTCTAAAAACTTCGCAACTAGTCGAACACGAACAAATAAATTAATTCATTTAATCGGGCCACGGATAATTATCCTGCGAATATCCCTTCCCCAGACTCCAGGGCCCGGCGACCTCCCCCCGCCCCCTCCAGCCCTTACCCAAGGGCCGGGGTATCTTTTTAAAAGACAAAAAGCAAAACCAAACCCCTGGCTCTTTACCTTGCACACCAGTTCCTCTCCGCTGTGCAGATGCACAGCACGAAAAACGTGGTCTCCCTCCAGAGGTTCCAACAATAAGTATTTCCCGATGCAAGATACGCAATGCGACAAGTTCGGAGTCTCAGGCGGGCTCGGGGAGCCAAGGTTCGGGCTGAAACTCTGGCTGGGCTCTGCGGACCTTATAGACGACAACTCTTCGAAATCCTGGGTTTTGTTCCGCGATCTCCCATATCTCGCTATTGTGATGGGGGTAGACCTGTGTATGTTCATGAGTGTGGGGCTCGCACGCGACAAACAAAAAACCCGCTGGAGAGATGAGTCGCTGGCGAGTGCGGCTGCAGGCGCCTCTGTTCCACAAAAAGGAACACGAGGGGAGGAGACGGGAACCGGGCTGCGGGGAGCAAGAGTTAGAAGCCCCCGAATGAGCGCCACCGGGCACCTCGTCTGCTCCGAGCCTGGCTCCCGCTCGCGGGGTGACTCGGTCGGCAGGCAACTCTGGTCCTTTTGTTACCCCAAAGCAGCCGGCGACGTGCAGAAACGCCGCACTTTTAGTTTCTCTCTTTTCTCCAACGTGGCTCTAGATGAGTAACCGGACTGCTAAGGTGGGAGCTGCACGCCGCGTTCCCCAGAGCGATCCCCAGGCAGGTTTCCAAATCGCAGACGGGGCGGAGGAGCCCTGCTTATACGGCGTGCAGTCTTCGGGGAGCGCACGGCGGCGGCTCGGTCTCAGCGCGTTGGAAACCAAACAAAAAGCAAAAGGAAATAAGCACCGGTCTACCGGCTCGCGACGCGCGGCAGCCAGAATCCGCGCTGCACCCCCTTTTTTGGTGGAAAGGGTGGGGGGCGTGGAAGAAGAGGGTGCCGGAGAGGGCAGTTTACCTACGTTTTAACTGTAGATGGCGTCTGAGGCTTTTCCAAGACCGCCAGAGCTCTCCAAAAATTAAACAAACAAACACAAAAAAGAAAAATAGCAAGGGAGCATTTAACTTGGAGCGGTCAGCGCTGCCAACAAAAGATTGCAAAAGCCGGGCACGGCGCGGGCCGGGCGCAGGTACCGCGACAAAGCCCAGGGCTTGGCCGCCGCGCCGAGGTCAGCACCGGCTCATGGTGTCGCAGCCAGCTCGCGCCCCGGGTCTTCTTCCGAAAGAAGCGAGAAGTGCAGGCGGGGACAAGGGCAGATCAGCAGTCTCCGAATTCTCCGGCACGAGCTCCCGGGGCTCCTGCGGGCTCTGGAAGGGGTGGCGACCGCGGCCCTGCCAACTCGCCACGTTCCTTTCCCCTTTTCCCGCTGGAGAACAGGATCTTGCCTCCGAATAATTTGCAAACCACTCCGTCTCCCCCTGAACCCGAATTGCCCGGCGGGGTTTGTTTTGGAGAATATGGACCGCTGGTCGTCGTCTTTTATTTTTTCTCGCCCCCCAGAGGTAAGAGAGGACCCTGTATTTAAAAATTAAAGGGGATGGCCGACGGTGCCCGAGGCCAATCCCCGCGCTCAGCACGCCCGCATCTCCCGGCTAGGCGGTATTAATAGTTACTTACGTGGCCGGGGATCTCGGAGCGAGCGGGCTGTGTGTGCGCGCGCGCGCGCCTCGCTCGCGCTCGGGCTCCCCATTCAGTGTCACCGACACATTTCCACGGAGCTCCCGGGCCCGGAGCCCCCCCTACCTCCCCCGCGACTGGCTCAGCCCGGAGCCAGCCCCGCCCCGCCCCCGCCCGGGCCCCCCTCATTGAGCCCGGCGCCCATCAATCAGCCTCGCCGCTGCCAGTCCCCGGGCTGCTCCGGGCTCCAGCCGGCGGCGCGGACGGCTGCCACAGCCATTGCAGCTCCCGGTCGGGGGCGCCGGCGCGGGTCTCGCCGCTCCCTGGCCGGCCGCGCGGGGTAAACAAAGTGCTATATCCTTCCGCGGCCCGGAGCCCGGAGCCCGGAGCCGCGGCGCGCCTGGTCCCGCAGGAGTTGGGGGCCGCAACTTCCCCCCCACCCCGGTCACCCCGCTCAGCTCCTGCAGCTCGGTCTACTTCGTACCTAGTGCATCCTCTGGACACTTTTCCCCCAGAAAACCAGGCGTCCTCTGAGCGTCTGATCTTCCCTCTTTTAGAAGAATGTGCTTGCATCGGTATTGCTACTTGGGAGTGTCAAGAATTAGTTTCATTATCTCTCTCCAACACCCGTTCCCTATCTGCAAAGAAATCCATCGCTCGCTTTTAGATGGCGTTACCACCTCCCTTCCCACCATGTCCACCCCCAGCCAGCCTAGTACTTCCAAAAGACCAGCTGAAGGGACCTTTTGACTCAAGCCACCTTGAAGGACTTATTCTTCCCCTCCCAGGGCAGTGCCCAGAGGGCCTGGGAGGCCACATGAGGCAAACCTTCGCACCCACACCTCCAGGGAGCGCTGTTGGCTCCCGGCCAGGGCACTGGGCTCACTGAACCGGCATTTCTTAACCCAGCTGGTGCTGCAGATAATGTTCAATACTGAGGACCTGGTGAAGGCTGCACCTTCGTCCCCGAATTATTCTCGAATTACTTGAACTTGCTGAGGAGGTTCCAGTACACAGTCGGCTGGAACATAGGGGGACCGGAACATAGGGGAGAAAGGGTCTTAAACTCAGGCAGAGGTTTTAAAGGCCAGACCTTGAACTCTCGTAAGTGAAAAACAATCTGAGGGACACATTTTTTTTTAAAAGATAAATAAATTAATTAATTAATTAAATTAATAGTCAAAGGATTGGGAAAGGGGAGTTGGGGTACTCTTGGAGACTTCTGGTCTTTTCCGTGAATGTGGCGTATTTTCCACTGGGAGGAGAAGACTGTATAATTTATTGCCCACTGTAGGATGCTTGAGAGTAAGGAAGATGTTTATTTATAATTCTGCTCACCTAGAAGCAGCAGTCCGCGTCTCCTGGTATGTTTCATTCTCCTCCCCACCAACCTACCTAGGACTCAATTCCTAATCCTAAAGACATACACATGTTCCCCTAGACTAGCACCTTGAACACTGACCTAGCAGGATCCCTTAATTCAGTCTTACCCCATGAATACACTTAGCCAGGGCCAGGAACAGACCCGAGTCAATCTCTGCTAATGGGCCAGAAAGGAAGCCACCTGGCCTCTTCCGCGCAGCAGCCCCCAGCAGAGCTGCCTCGGGGGTGGGAGACCTGTGCTCCAGCCCTGACTGGGCCTCTGACTTCACATGGAAATTGAATCCGTCAAAACATATTTTTTTCCCCCTCTCTCTGTGTTTCTTGATCTGTAAAATGAGAAGCATAATACTCAATCCTGCTCACCTCACGTGGTTGCTTTAGAATTATATTTTCAATTCCAGGAAATCTATGAAGACTTGCTCTAAACCGGGTCCTGTGTTGAATGTTAAGGATCCAACTATGAGTAAGATCTGGTCTCTGCCACCCAAGAGTGCAGAGTCTAACCCCAGAGAAAGACTAGAAACAAATAATTTCATTGTGTAACAATGTGGCAATTAGAATATCAAGCCCTCAAGGGAGCGCAGAGAACAATTTTTTGCAGAATCTCAGTGAGTTTTCCCGGAAAATGTGAATTTTTTTTTTTTTGCCATCGATTAATTCAGAGCAAATATTTATTGAAACCTACTATGTGCCAGACGCTGGATATGAGGATACAATGATTTTAAAAATGCACTTCTGTCTTTGTGGCTCTTAAAATAGTCCTGTGAGTCATAAAATAAAATGAATAAGAGATTGTTGTTGGCATTTCAGGCAGAAGGAAAGAATGTGCAAAAGCAATGGAGTAGGATGTTTTGAAATTTCTAGTAACTCACCATGCTCCAGCCTCAGCAGCGTGGAGCAGGGGCCTGGCGCGTAGCTGGCAGAGCTCCTTGGGTGGAGATTGGGAAGGGGCTGAGTGACCACCATCTGCCTAATAATGAAGACACAGAAATCAAGACCAACATTGGGAAGTGACGTGGTCGTCATGGGGGTTTAGAAAGATAATACTGAATTCCATATAGGGTAAATCTACTGAGCTTCCAAAGAAAGACAGATCTCTATGGCCTGGTTGAGAACAAGGAAAGTGTAAATTTATAGAGCTATATAACCAACACTACACATGACTAATCACACATTTATTATTTCTGATTAAATTATTCAGCGACCACTGTCCTGCACAGGCTTCAGGGCCAAATGCATGGTTGGGTGCTGTTTGCTGATCAAATTCATGGAGCTGTTGCAATGAAGGATAAGTTAGATAATTTATACCAAATGTTTTAAACATTCTTTTATGCCTGTAAACTCAGAAATTCATCTCAGGTTGAAAAAATATATATGTGGTAGGAAGATCTGCGTGGGAATTTTTATTCATTCACTTTTTAGCCATATGATTTTGGTCAAATTTAGAATATCTTCATCTATAAAGTGAGATTATAATAAGAATTTTGCCTAACACATGAAAATTATGGAAGACATGTACAAGGCAACTTGTATAATGCCTAATAGGTCATAGAAACTATTGTTGCCGGTGTTGGAGTACATGAACAGAAAGCCATCCAACATGAAATAATGATAATAATGGATAAAATGTTTACAGTATCAGTAAGACATATAGGAATTGTGAAATGTACAATTACGGGATTATTAAAATTATTAAATTATTAAATATAGTAGGTAACTATAGTAAATATTATGTGACAATTAAAATAAAGATTAATTACAAGGAGACATATGTACAGTTATCTCAAGTCAGTAACCTTCTGTGCCTGTTTTCTAGAACATTTTCTATCCTGAAATGTATTTAACTACTCCTTCATTCACTTCCTTGCTCATCAGTTCATTTATTTAGCAAACTCACAGTGGGTACCTGCTAAGTGTGATGCGTTAAGCTCAGCTCTATGTTTGTTGATCAGATGATAAACTTTAAGGCTAATAGCTACCGGTACCAAGGTTCATCTGTTTTGACTCTTATAGCAAGTCATGCCTAGACTCAGACACTGTAACCAACTCCTGGGATGAGTTCCTGAGAGTACTGGCTAAATGTCCAGGTTCAGACTGTGTCTGTTTAACTCCAGAAGATCCCATTTCCATGGAGATTTCTGTGAATAATACCATTGAAGTTGTGCAAAAAAAAAAATAGTTAGCTTAGTCCATTTGGGCTGCTGTAACAAAATACCATAAACTGAGTGACTCATAAACAAAAATTCATTTCTCATAGTTCTAGAGGCCAGAAAGTCCAAGATCAAAGCACTGGCTGATTCAGTGTCTGGGGAGGACTGGAGTTCTGATTCATAGATGGAGCCTTCATGCTATGTCCTCACATGATGGCAGGCAGCCCTCTGGGGCCTCTTTCATAAAGGCATTAATCCCATTCCTGAGGGCTCTGTCCTGTGACCTGTTCACCTCCTGAAGCCCCCATCTCCTGATACTATCATATTGGGGATTAGGTTTCAACATATGAATTTTTGGGAGACACAATTGGACCATAGTGCAGTCTTCTTGTTCACACATTAGAGCCATGGGGATAGACTCATTGAGCTGGAATTCAAGAACTTCCCAACAGCTTCATCTCTCACTCTTCCTCTTTATATAGGTCCCTACCTCTGTGCCTGACCCAGAGAAGATCATATCCCACTCTGTGCTTGGTACCTCTGTGTTTCCCTGGAATTCTTTCCAAAATGTTCCTTCCACCTTGCTGTAGTACCTCAGCTGAAGCTCACATTCTCCAGTTCTCTTACTTGGCTTTGTAGATGTCTCAAGTTTTAAATGGCTTGTTCGAGGTGATGCATGCTTGGCCAGGAATGAGGAGGTTTGTGATATTTATGGCTAAATTGTCATCTACACAGTCCTATCTGCAGATTGGCTAGCAGCAGAGTCAGTAAAGGTAGCCCGGAAGATGAGAATTCCTCCTGCCTCCTTCATGCAAGATTTAACTACTCAATGTATGGGAAAGCAAATAAGGTTACATTCTCCTCTGCGATGTTTTCAGGAAGTGCCCTGTCTTTCCACCACTGGCTTAGTTCCACCTTTGCTCTTATAGTACTTGATGTTCAACTTCCTGCCCCTTCTTGCCTTCCATGAACATTCTGCTATCTGTCATCCATTTGTGTCAAGAAGAAGGAAGAGATCTAGGCAAGAGGTGAGAACAAGAAAAGTGTAAATTTATAGAGCTGTGTAACTAACACTACACATGACTAATCACTCATTTATTACTGCTGATTAAATTACTCAGTGACCATTATCCTGCGCAGGCTTCAAGGGCAAATGCATGGTTTGGTGCTGTTTGCTGATCAAATTCATGGAGCTATTGCAATGAGGGAAAAGTTAGATAATTTATACCAAATGTTTTAAACATTTCTTTTATGCCTATAAACTCAAAAATTCATCTCAGGTTGAAAAAAATATATATGTGGTAGGAAGATCTGCATGGGAATTTTTATTCATTCACTTTTTAGCCGTATGATTTTGGTTGAATTTAGAATATCTTCCTTTATAAAGTGAGATTATAAGATTTTGCCTAATACATGGAAATTATGGAAGACGTGTACAAAGCAACTTGTATAATGCCTAATAGGTCATGGAAGCTCAATAAACATTCACCTTTATTGTTGCTGGTGTTGGAGTACATGCACGGAAAGCCATCCAACATGAAATAATGATAATAATGGATAAAATGTTTACAGTATCAGTAAGACATATGGGAATTGTGAAATGTACAATTCCGGAATTATTGAATTATTAGAGTATGTAATACCTTCATAGCCACAGCAACTAGGGCTACACTTGGCCAGGTTCACATGATCCTAAACTATCCTGTTCTTTACAGATAGTCGTGATGTCCAGATGCCTCTCAGGTGGCAATGGGCCTGCGTCTTGCCTCTTGGTGTTGGCACATGTTTACTATATTAACACCATGTCATAAATTGCTCTGTTACTTAGAGAATCTTCTCTATTACTAACTTCAATAATAGTTGCCCTTTAAATATGTTTTTTGAATGTGAAATCCCTAGAGGTGTGTGTGTGTGTGGGTGTGTGTGTGTGTGTGTGTGTGTGTGTTGGGGACAAAGGGGACTCGGGAAGGAATTTATTCTGAAACTATATGATTTTTTTTCCTTTTACTCCATCACATTAGTTGTCATCAAGCTTTCTAGAGTTGACTAAACCTTTGGATTGAAAGATCTGCTTAAATCCTCCCTAAATGGGGATTTCCGTCCTCGTTTTTTTCTTGAACACAACTCCTGTTCAAGAAGCAGCTGTTTATTTACAAGGTGCTTTTTAGTTGTACCTATTAAAAGATGACTTGTTTGTTTTTACCATGGCTAGGAGAAGGATGTGTTTTTGTCTTTGGATAACTGGTCCACTGGAAAAAGTCTAGTGTATAAATACAAAAGAAATTGCAATGTTGGAACCATTTTTTTTTTCCAGGCCCTGGTTTTATAACTCTTTTTCTCATATAGGAAAATAGCTTTACAAGTGAAATGAGATTCAAGAGAATTTTGTTATTTTTCTTAAATTAGAGTAGGGTGGGAAACCCAACATATGGGAATTTTCTGAGTGTTTTAGATTGTTTGCCATTCTGTTCATTGTATTGCTGAGCTGCTAATAAAGAAACGTGAAATAGGTAAAATGACCCAGCTAGTTCAGGAAGTGCTACGAATTTACATATTATCTACAGTGCTAGGTTACTGTAAAAAGAGTCTGTTTGAAGGGTGTTCTGGTAAATCTGTGAATATTTCCACACCTGACATAGAGACAGACCTGAGCCCAGATTTCCCCCTTATCTCACAAGGTTTTGGGACTTCAATGGCACGTCCCTTCCCTGACCTTCCTCATTTCCCACATGGAAAGGCGATAACACCTTTCCTACAAAGGAAATAGGCTAAATCTAATTATCAATTAAGACTCCCCTCAGCGTTTACAATTCAACCATTTAGTATGGGGGGAAAAGCAGGCTTGTCACAAGTAGACCAGTATCTGAATGATGATGCCTTGAGTTTCCATCCCATTTGGGCACCAGTTCAAAGAATTAGCAACTTGGCCTTGGATAGCCCTGAGAGCTCAGATTAAGGTTTACAAGAACTAATGGCAAATTCTGTGATCCTTTCCTGATGTAATTGTCCTTCCTGCCACTCCCTTCCCCTTCCCTGTCCCCTCTCCTTTTGTCTTTTTTCCTCCTCTTCCTATTCCTTTCTATGTCCAAATGCCATTCTAAATGCAAGGCAATTTGGAGGTTATGCATGGGGGGAGGGACTTGGCATAAAATTTCACCAATTACAATGTTAACAAGTTGCAAAACAGGAAAGCATCTCTGAGCAAAAAGCTGATTATCTCTAGAATAGTAGTTTCTAACTTGTGAGCTCTGGATTCTCAGGTGGGCTTGGAATATAGCAAGTAAGCCACAGAGCCTCAGCTCTCCATGAAGCAATCTACTTGGTAGACTGTGGAAGGAGCAAATAGTATGTTGCACCTGAATCTGCACAAATTTCCTTCAAATATGCACATAAGTACACTTGCTTTTGTGTTTAATAAAATGTAAAAATGTAAACAAATAACTTATTTCATAATTCTTTCATTTAGAAAATTAAAACTATATCTAAGTATAATTGCTGTACTTAGAAGAACAATAAATTTTATATCATTTAAATCTGATATCATTCAATAAAAAAAGCTTACTAACAAATACGACTTATGTAGGATTTTGACTCTAGCTTTCTAAAGAGTATAGTTGCTTAGAGATCACCACACTTGATCTCTGACAAACCCTGGGGAAACCACTTCTAGAAGAGCTGAATGCAAAAGTCAACTAACCCTCATTCAACAGGCCAAGCAATGTCTATGGAGCACTTCCTCTGAAGTTCAGTAGTGGTGTGACCTCGGGTAAACTCCGTGATATCCCTAAACCTTAGCTTAGCACAGTTGTCCTACAGACCTCATAGCATTGTTGTAAGGACAAGATGACAGGACTGTTAAGTGTTCCATTAAGTTGTTCCATCCAGAAACTGCATCAGTGTAAACTTCTTTTCTGCCTTCTGCTCCACTCCCTTTCTTTCCCCTATTTCTCCTCCCACCTCTTTCTCCTCTTTATCTTTCTTGCTGACCCTGCTGCGCGGTAAGAAAGTTAGTGATTGCTAAGCTCTCATGCCTCTGGCTGCTCTCAACCTCGCTGGGAGAGAGAAGACACAGGTGTCTCAGACAGAAGGCAAAGCAGGGATTCCCAGCCAGAAAATCGGTGTCCACCGGGAGCTTACAAAGCCTCACCACGTCAGCCCCACACGCTGCTGACATATTCCTTTTCTCAAAGTTCGCTGAAATTCTTCAGGGGAACACAGATAAAACCCAAGTGAAACTGGAGAAGGATCACACTGTGGATAACCATCATGTAGCTCATTTTCTCACTGGCCAGGGCCCTTTCCTAGGTCATCTCAGAAAAAAAATTTAAAAAAATGGTTTTACTCTGATGCCTATAAGAATCCCTATATTCCCCAAGTGGCAAGAACATCCTTCCGCCTTGCAGACCTAAGTGTTCCACTCACAGGCTGCCAGCAACTGAGGAGCAGGGAGCTTCTGCAGTTATGGAGAGACACATCCAGGTCAGCTTTGTACTCAGACCAGAAGAGGCTTTCTTGACTAATTAGGTAGCCAGGGCACAAACTAGGGCATGGGGAACCAGGCACTTGTCTCAGGTGCGGAAATTTAAAGGAGGTGTTCACAAAATCCCTAATCAAAACAAATAGTATGTTCACATCATACTGGTCTATTCAGGTTTCTATAAAGAAAATCCCTGAGGCTGGGTAATTTGTAAAGAAAAGAGGTTTGTCTGCTTCATTGTTCTGCAGACTATACAAGAAGCCTGGTGCCAGCATCTTCCCATCAAGGAGGAAGGTCAAGGGGGGGCAGGTGCATCCAGAGCCAGTTCTTTCCGGAACGATTAAAGTGAGAACACTCCTTTACCATTTGTGAGGGATCCACTCCCGTGACCCAAACACCTCCCACTAAGCCCCATAGTCAACCTTGGGGATCAGATTTCAACATGAGATTTGGAGGGGTCAGACACCCAAATCATATGACACACGATAGTTAAAAACATATTAATATTTTAAATAAGGAATCTGACTGTTTTTTCCTTTTGCCACAGGCCCCAAATGGCTCTCCTGGCCTTGGTGAGGATACAGTCTCTGCACCTGGGGAGGAGAGAGAAGGAATATGAATACTTTCTCCACGTTTAGTTCATAACAAGCACGTTACAGACACTCCATCACATCTTCCTCATAGGAACAGTGAAAGACAGGGCAGATTTACCTCCTTTTATAGAGAAGGCAAGCTAGGGTTCCACAGCATAAGTGCTTTTTTTGGTTCCTACATAGCAGAGATAGAACTCACTCAGAGGTGTCTGAGCCCCTGCCTGTGGCTTGGTCACACTGTTACGAGTCCACTCGGTCTGGACTCCATCTGTGGCACCACTGGGCTGGGTCTTACCAACAGACAGAGCGTTCTGCTCAGGCTGCAATAACAAAACACCACAGACAGGTGGTTTACACAACAGAAATTTGTTTTATCGTTGTTCTGGAGACCAGAAGTCCAAGGTCAAGGTGTTAGTGGGTTTGGTTGTTCCTGAGGCCTGTTGCCTTAACTGGCAGGCAGCCACCTCCTTGCTTTACCCCTGTAGGGTCTTTTCTCTGTGCCTGAGCGTTCCTGGAGTCACTTCCTCTTCTTATGAAGACACAAGTCCTATTGGATTAAGGTCCACTCTTACAAATTCCTGTAACTTTAATTACCTCCATACAGACCCTACCTCCAAACACTATCACATCGGGGGGTAGGGCTTCAATATAGGAACTTGTAGCAGAACACGATTCAGTCCATAACAGTTACTGAGCTCTGGGGCTTTGTTACTGGGAACATCATAGAGGAAGAATCTGTTCCTGCTCTCAGAATTTATAATGGAGTGGAGGCACACAAGAGGTACGTAAAGTAATTTTACCCCAAATCAATGATTATAAAATATAGAGTAAATAAAGACATGGGATTTTATTTACCAGTTTATCCTTCAGACTAGTCCCTGGCACAAAGCAGGGCATATACATATATGTATATATATGCACAAACATTGGGAGAAGAAAATGAATCTTTCCAGTCAAAAGATCAAGCAGGGAAAGTATTTGAGCTGACCTTGACATCTAAGCAGAATCTCACTATCAGCAGGTCAAGATGGAAAAGTGTTTCTAAGAAAAGATGTGCCCAGTCCTGGAGATAGAAAGGCACCAGTCTGCTGGGATAAGAAACAGCAATCAGGATAGCCTGAGACAGAGACAGAAGCTGTAAGAAGAGGATGTGAGGCCATTGTCACACATGAAAACGTACTTGGCTGAACTAAAACACGAGGCCTTCGTTCATCCAGCCAGATGCGGCCCCAGCCCCTGGATGAATGATCTTTATAAGCCAGAAATCACAGTATGTGGCAGAAATTACACTAGATGGGGAGCAAACTAGTTAGACTTTTATTCTTTTATACACCTGTATTACTTATGCATTACTGTGTAATCATTACCCACAAAAACTTAAAGCAAGTGGCTTAAAGCAAAACGACCTTATGTCTGTGGGTCAGGAATCCAGGCATGCCTTAACTGAGTCATCTGCTCTAGGGTCTCACAAGGGTACACTCAAGGTGTAGGCCAGGCCTCTGGTCTCATCTGAAGTTTCAACTGGGAAAGGATCCACTTCCCATGTAGTTGCCAGGATTCAGATCCTTGAAGGTTATTGAACCCAGGGTCTCATTTCCTCCTGAGATGTTGCTTGGAGGCCACTGGGCTCCCACAGAGTGTGGCTCACACAGGCAGCTTCCTTCATCCAGAGCAAATATGTGAGAAGAGCTAGGGAAAGAGTATAAGCCAGGTGGAAGTCACAGTCCACATCACTGATGCCATATTCCACTCATTAGAGGGGGGGAATGTGCAAGGGTGTGAATGCCAGGAGGCAGAGATCACGGGGAGCCGTTTCAAAACTCACCTGCCATAGCTCGAGAATCCAGGGGCCAGAAGCTAAAAGCCAAGTAGTTGATGGCTCTATGACAGTCTCTGAGGAGTTTTCCCTCTGGCACAGTGGCTCCATGTCAGGGCAATGGGCTGATTCAGTCTGTTCCCCAGCACCTTAGTCGACCCTTCATTAGGCCGCAGTATCCCCCCCCACCCCCCGCCACGACTCTAAGAATAGGCATAGAATGCCCCCTCTGGAGGTAAGGAGGCCTGATGACCTAGAGTCAGTCTTATCTCCCTTGATACTCACAGAGGTGTTGGACCCATAGTGGTTGCCATTGTTACTTGTTAGGTACATAAATCTGTGAGTGGCATTCTGTTAGAGACCTGGTGCTATGGACAGAGTCTGGACATGGTCCTGGGGCAGAGGCTTCTTGGGTTGACCCAACTCCTGGTGTGTTTGTTCTCCTGTGTCCACCAAGGACCCTCGGGGTGTGGCTGAGTACAAGCTCGCCATCCTATCTTCAAATGCCTGCTGGAGGTTTCTGAACAACTGCTTTTAAAGTCCACATTTCACAACTAAAATGATTCCATTGTATTCTGAAAATTTCTTTAATTGAATGTTCTCTTTGTCAACCCAATTAACTGCTAATTTTGCATTAAGATCCCCCTGGCGCCTTTCCTAGAAGGTTTACTGTGAGAAATTCACTCACATAACATTAATATAATGGCAAATCCCTGTCAGTTAGCTCAGCTCTGTTGATAAGTCACCTTCTCTGTGCCAAGCAGTGTTCTGGGAGCTGGGCACAGGGCGGTGGGTCATATAGGAACTCACGATTCAAGAATGAGCCTCTCTCCTGCACTCTTTCCTCACCTGAGATTTTCTTTTTCTTTTTGGTTCCTAAAGCATTCTTGCTTGAACTAGAGAAATCAAAAAAATTTTCTTATAGGAAGTGACCACAGGTTGAGAAAGAAGATGGCCACAAATTTTGACACTTCACTATTAATAAGAAGAGCCCAGGGGAGGATGGGTGGAGGGAAGGTGACTGCGGTGCATCTTACAGGGGTACATGTGAAACTTAGTAAATGTAGAATGTAAATGTCTTAACACAATAACTAAGAAAATGCCAGGAAGGCCATGTTAACAAGTGTGATGAAAATGTGTCAAACGGTCTATAAAACCAATGTATGGTGCCCCATGATCACATTAATGTACACAGCTATGATTTAATTAAAAAAAATCAACAGCAACAACAACAAATAGCCTGGACAAATGGAGGATTAAAGGCACAGTGCATGGCCAGTTCCAGGCTTTGCCCTGGAGAGCTCTGTAAACTTCTGCCTTAGTCTGTTGGAACCCTGAGTGAACGTGAGGTTAGTCCAACCAACCCTCCTGGAGAACCACTGGGAAGGGCCCCAAGAGGATGTGGAGAGGAAGAGGAGCTGGGTGGAGCACAGCCTTCCCACTGACCCTGAGGAAGCCCCAAGCCTGGGAATGAAGCTGCCTTGATCCCTGCAGACAGTATCAGTGGCTAACAGAACCCCACCAGCGACCCCAACCACGCCATCTGCCCCAACTCCTTCCCAGGGACACCATGATGTAAAGAAGTGATGGTGGTTGTACACCAGTAAGTATTGGTTAGTTTTATATTCAGTAATAGACAACTGGAACATTTTACAAGTGTCCCATGGAGCTGAGCACGAGAGTGGCCACAGGGTGGGGAGAGATGAGTTGCTGCTGCCTTAGTATGAGCCTCTCCCAGAAATCCCTTTTTGGACTTCTGAAAGTACTGATTGATAGTATATTTTATAGTAATAATAGCTAATATTTCTTAATTGCTATAAATAAGGCTTCATTTCCTGTCGCTTTCTGCCATGTGTCATCCTCTCTCATAACAAATGCTCGGGCTCTCCTCTGTCTGGCATACACATTCTTCCAATGTCCATAAATCTTGCTCACCGTTCAAGATTCATCTTGGCATTTTGAGGAACTCTCCTTTTGAGCTAAGAGTCCCTTCACTGCACATAATGCTATCTTAGCCAGGCTGTAGTTCATTGAAACTATTTCTGTATATTCCTGTTTGCAACTTGTAAGTTTGTTAAAGATAAGGATTGCATCTTACTTATATTCACATATGTATCCACCTTTGATGGTATCTGCACACTGTAAATGACTAACCTAGCACTTGCATGTTTATTAACATTTATAAAGGGTTTTCATTATGATCCCTTTGGAACAATTGAACTGAGGCTCAGAGAAGAAAGTGACTTTCGTAAGACCACCAGGACACAGGGCCCCTCACTCAGAGGCTTACTAATTTGCTTCCCCACATACTGAGGATATGGGGTCTTGACTTCTCCCGGGTGGGAGGGAGATTGCCCAGGCCCTGTCTTCCCCATGGATACATATCCTTTGTTTTCAGTGTCTGGGAAATGCCCCAGGATTCCCTGCTGCGTTACCCCGGGAGACTATTGCTCAATCCCAGCAGCTGTTCTGGAGGCAAAGAAAAAGCAGGCATTCCGAATGTGTCATCCATGCGAAGCAATATTGAATTGAAGACCACTGATGAGCTAAAACGCTTTTATTGTGCAGTCTACTTCCAGTGAGGTCTATCTCTTAATTTTCAGTGGGCGTAGCAGGAAGCACTAGTGTAAAAAATAAAACATATATATTACTAATACTGTTGCTATATAAAACAATATTTGGCCAAGATGGTTAAGATATGATTCAGTCCTTGTTCATCAAGTTGCTAAATATTATTCAGTGAGTGGAGTCACCATATGGTATAACTGAGTTTTCCTGGGAGGCTGGGTAAAATATTGTGTTGGATCTAGAATTTGGAATTGTGCGCATCTCTGGTGGATAGCACCTGGATCCAGCTGCAGACGCCTGCTTTCATTAAGCTCTCGTGTGAAGGCTGAAATGCACACAGCCAATGGAAATGGCATCCCCCTGCATGCATCGCTCTGGGAGGCTGGTTTCTCTCAGAAGCTGATGAAGGGTGGGCAGAAGAACCACACATCTAGACACAGATGTAATCTTTAAAGAAAAATGTGTGTGGGCAAGTACAGTACCAGCTGGGAAAGTCTAAATGACTGAAACCTATGACTCAGAAATCTCAAATCGCCTTAAAATCAATGAAGCTCTGTGGGGACGACTCAGTTCATTCATGCCCTTAGCTTGCAGGCTTGAAAGCTTGCAGAAGGAGCCATTGTCCAAAGTTTGAAAGATCAGAAGATCAGACCCCCCACAGAAGAAGCCGGTCACACACTAGGGGTGGGGGATCTGGGGTGCTTGCGACAGGACCATGGGCTGAACAGGCAGGCCAGCTGCTTCTCATCCTTCCCAGGGAGCCGAGTGACTCCAGCAAGTGAAAGCCTTTCTAGGCCTGAGTTTCTACCCCTGCAAAGTAAAAAAGAAGATATTGGATTTTCAGTTTCCATCAGCCTTCATATTCTAATTAACCAGAGTGCCAGTAAGAAACAGAATTTTCCCCAGGTGGCTGGAACAAAGAGGTTTTAATAAAGGGACTCCTAACAGATGTATGTGGTAGGTTAAGAGAACAAACAAAGAAAGGAAATCACCCAGGGACTGATGGAAGCAGAAACCATTGCCACCTCCATGGCCAAAGGACCCAGGGAAAGTGATGTGACTGGCCCCAGTGAGAACTGGATCTCTGGAGGAGATGCGCCCTCGGAGAGAGGAACCCCTGCCAGAGGTGCAGCGATCAAGTGAGGAGTGTGAGGAAGAATAGACAACCTGAGCCAGGTCCCCATTTACCCCTCTGGGGTACTTCTCTCTGGATGAACCTAACTGGAAGCCATCGTGAACCGGGCTAAGCTATCCATGCGACTGGCCTCATTCATCACAGACCAGAGCAAAGAAGGGTGGACAGGGGACCTGGAGCAAGCAAAAACAGACAACCAGCATGCCTCTCAGACCCTAAGAAATTTCATTATGCTTCTGTCTTAGAGGAAATAGCAGAACACATTTTTTTTTTTTCTGGACTAGTTGAAGAATGGTTCTCAGGTAACAGCATTCCTAAAGTTAAGGACTAGATTTTGCTTATTTCTTTTACTCATCAGAATCTATCACGGTGTCAGTCCCACAGCAGATAATCAGGAAATAGTTATTAAATGAGAACCTGGTTACAAATCCACATTTATAAATATCTACAAGGGTTTAGGGCATGGTATATGATGCATAGTAGATGTGCAGTGACTATCTGTTGAATGAATAATGGAAATGTATTGGTTCAAAAGAAATTGCGTTATCTTTCAGATGAAAAGGTTCTGCAAATCTTAGACTAACCCTTGGCCTTTTAGTTCTTGTAGTTGTTTTAAATATGATTGATGTTTGTCGTTGCACAATGTATAAATGTATTAAACTATGATAATAGGCCCTACAATGTGAATTGTAAATTAATAAGCAAGGGAAGACTTAAAAAAGACATTTTCTGCTTATTGTCAAGTGCTCACAACTGTAGAGTGTTTGGCATAATCAAATACAGCCACCCCTCAGTAGAAGTGGGGGATTGGTTCCAGGACCCCTGTCTATACCAAAATCCAGGCATATTCGAGTCCTACGGTGGTGCTGCAAAAACCCAAATATAGGACAAGTTGGCCTTTTATATTTGCAGATTTGGCATCCCGCAGAATAGGTATTTTTCACTCATGTTGGTTGAAAAAAATCTAGTTCCCCTCATGAAATCCACTCCTGACTTGTCGGTGTGCTATGAGAGGGACACGCTTTACAGCCAGGAGGTCTCTCAGCTCTCCAGCTGGAGATGTGCACTTGACACAGTGAAGTTCAGTTTCCTCCGAATGCCTTCCTCTGAGGACCTGTGTAAAGTCTGAAGAAGAAGATTTGTATCACGTTGCTAGGAAAGAGCCTGGTGTGTAATAGAGGTTCACCTCTCTCAGTTCCATCTTCCTGTGGGAACACTGATTTTCTCAGAATTGTTGTAAGTGGCAGACCAAGAAAAAGATAAGATCCTCTCTACGTTAATGTGCACATGACATTAAAAAAGAGTCGCTTATTTTATTATGAGGAGAGCCCTGTATATGAGAGAAGCACAAGAAGTGGTGAGAGTTACAGAATACGTCCAAGCTGCCATTGATTACCATGTCTAGGAATTGAGGGTCACGCATGTTGCCTTAGCATGCGGAGGAGCGTTGCCTTCATGCCCTTCTCGGTAGTAGCCACGTAGCGGGTGAAGCAGGCACTGTTTGCAATGCTAGCAGCTGCTCTCCCACCTTTCTTTGATGGTCAGATCCAATTCTCTCCCTAACACGGGAAATGTCAGATCTTTATCTTCCCAGCCTTACATGCAAATAGGCAAGGTCATGTGATTCAATCATGACCAATGGAACTTAGGGAAAAGAGACTCAGGAAACTGGGGTAAGAGGGAGGCTCATGGGAAGAATTCTCACTCCCACTTTGTGGATTCTTGTGTGAGGAGGTGACGCTTAAAGCTCTGGCAGCATCTTGAGATCATAAAGGGAAAGGCAGGAGGACTGGAGAGAAATTGCCCAGAGGTCTGGTGTAAAAAAGCAAAATAACCAAATTCTGATCTCAAGAATTCGTATGCTTGGAGATTCACTTGCAAACATTTATTGTTCATGCTGTATTTAGCCACGTATTCTGCGATGAACAGCATTCTAACTGAAAAGCTTTCCTCGGGGTAGCCATGGAGTTGCTGTGTTTCTTTCCTGGAAGTCACTGAAAGCCTGGTGGTCAGAAACCATGTTAGGTAGCTTTGATTCCTCGCTCCATTTACTGACTCACCAATTCCGTCATTCATTATTCAGTCAATTCTCTCTATGTATTTATTCAATATGTGCCAATTCTTTACTCCACCGGTTGACTTTAGCTGAGCACAGACCCTGAGGAAGACTTCCTGGAATCCCTAGATTCGGCTAAATATTCTGTCTTTGTGCACACTTAAAAGCCACTCATCACATTCTTGTTGGCACCTGTCAAGTTCAATTGAAATAATTTCTCTCTGTAGGTTTTTCAGCTGCATGTCCTTTTTCTAATTGCAGAGACTAATTGGCAGTCCCTTTCCTCCCGCATCCCTTTCTCTCTCCCGCCCTGACTTCCCCCATTCCTTCCTCTCATCCGTCTTTTCTTCCTTCCTTCCCCCTCGTCCCACTCTTCTACCTCGAATTCTTCTTGCCCCGCCACTTCTTTCCAACTTTCAAGGTATGGCAAAGTTCTTGGCCATCAGTGAGTATTCAAAACTCTTTGTAGACCATAATTGACTGTGAACCATGGGGATACAGAAGAACCACAGGGCTGGTAATTGAGGACAGAGACTGTGTCTTCTAACTTTGTGATCCTAATACGTGACCTAGAGGGAGTGCTTAGTAAATGTAGCTGCCTAAACAGCTTGCATGCAAAGAGAATATAGTTCATTGACATGAAAACCTTGACCTACAAACCATTTTGGAAATGAATCAGGGCTATCTGGTGGAGCATTAGGTAATAGTGATGTTTCATTAATATGTATTAAATAAAAAGTTCATACCTGTAATGCATCCAGATTTTATCATATAAAATTTTATACATTGTGATTTTTTTTTTTACAAATTGGTTACTTAATATCTTACTTCATTTTTTAAATAGTTGAAGATTTTGAAATATTACCATTATATGCTTAGTACTCACATATAGTCAGTCATTTCCTGTGGTCCTCAGTTATCTCGGACCACAGGCAACAGTGCACTTGGCAACAGTGCCACGCTGTTTTAGGGTGTGAATGTGAATACATTTGTCTTCCTTTTATTCCCATTTTTCCCCCATAATTCTTAGAAACAAAGATCTGCATAAATTTTGATTCCTAATGGTAAGCTCCATAAATATCTCACAATTATTTCTGAAAGTTCAGATAGTATTTACGTTTATAGCTTACAAGATGCAGTATGCAACAGAAAATCAAAGCACTGTTTCACAGTTGATTGCCCAGAGCTAAAATAAATGACTCCATAATTTTTTAGCCTATGGTCTTTGCTGAGTCAATGAATCAGTTTCTTTATTTGTAAAATTGAGAAGAATAATATTATCAGTGCACAGAGTTACAAACTAGATTAAATAAGAAAATTTATTTAAGACATCGTGCTCACGTCTGGCACATAGAAAATATATAACTGGGGTAATTAGATACTTAATTTCTTGACATTGTTCTTGATGTCCAACTCTGTGAGACTTGTGTAAAGAAAAGATCTAATTTATCTTGACTTTTCCATTAAGTTGTTTTCAAGATCAAGAAAAAAGAGAAACATGGATCTTATTCTTTTTGTTGTTTACATAAATACAGGGGGAAATTGTAACATTGGTCTGTCCTCTTTACAGGTGATTTAGCAAATCTAATGAAATTGTACATATAGAGATGTTTTCTAAAATGAAAAAGATCACAGGCAGGTGACGAAAATTACAGGGCTCAGAAGTGGTGAGATTATGCCCAGAAGGTCAAATCCTAAGGACTGCAGAAATTAATTGCTACTGAATTTTTGATCTTCAAATTGCCTCCATTTTCGTTGCAATATATTTGAGATGATAGAACATAAAACACCTTTGGAATATGTGTGTTTCATAAGTAGGAGATATATTCTAGGATCCAAAGACACACATATGACTCATGCATTGCCACATTAAATTGACCTCAGCATCCTTGTCTGAGCTATTTTTAAAAGGTATTAACCTTGAAGCATTACTGGTTAAACCTCCAATCAAGATAGAAATGACTAATAGAAGTGTGTGGTAGGGAAGTACTTTTGTACCATGCATGACTCACCGTTTATGGAAAACACTTTGTAACGTGTTTATTTGCTGGAGACTATTCAGATTCACCTTGAACAATGAGGAAATACTGAAATCCCTTGGTCTTTGTGCCAGAAACTAAAGCTCTTGGTGACCATTTCACTCCGACATTCTATAGCTGCGTTCTGTAGCAAGGACCCTGAACCACGTCACTTTTCCCTGGAGTAGCGTAATACAATATGTACAGGCATGACACAGAGTTGTCACTTGGTGCTGTTGTTTTTCAGTTTTCCAATTAGCTGCTAGCTAGCCCAAAGGAACAGATCTGACCTTAAAAGTAGGTTTTTTTAAACTTTTTTTGTTTTTTTTTTTGTTGGTGAGCGCAAAAGACCATCTTAAGTTTCACCAGCTCTTCGACATTTTTCCATAGGTGAATAGTGATGTTTCAGGGCACTTAAAAACATGTAAGTAGCCTCTAGTAAGAACATCAGAAACCTGTACTAACATAAATTGCTATTAAAAGTGCTTATCCAGAAATCTCTTAGCCTAAATGCTGGACTTCTAAGAGTTGGAGATTAAAGGTAAATTGGGTGGGTGCAGGGGTAGTGGTGACAGGAGAGAAGAAAGTTATCTATGTGGGTCATTAGGAAAGTTTTGAGACACACAAAAATTAAGAAACATTTAAAATCCGTGAGGACAGAAACCGATGACGTCCTCCCAGCAACCCTGATAAGCTGAGCAAGTTGAAACTTGCACAGGTGAAGCTGAAAGGACGCTGTCGACAGTGTTTCTTGGAAGTGAAATAAAGGATCAGAACACAGGCTGTCTCAAAACTTCCATAGTGACGTGCATATACAGACACATATACATCCCCGTGTCTATTTTCTCATCTATATATGTTGTGTGTGTGTGAAAACAGAAGATGTCAGAAGCAGACTCTCTTCCTCCATCCAGGAATATCTGTCAGTTAAGGTCACTGGGGTCAGGGCACCAGGAAACTCTTCTATAATTCTGTTCTGCACAATTTAAATTGGAATTTTGGAGCACTATGTATAAAAGTTAGTCAAAACCGAATAATTAGTCTTGGAATATAGTTACATACTTTGAACCATTCCTTAGCCATTTTTATCTCCCAAATCATATATTTTTCTGAAAAACTATTTTCAATATGATCTTATCTTTAATTTTAATAAAATTATCCCCAGTTCTTTCCGGAGTATCCTTGTAAAGTTAATAAGTTTAAAATTTGACACATTCAACCAGCTCATTTCTGTAGATCATTATTTTTTTTTAATTGTGGAAAATGTAATTGTGCTGATATAGTTGGTAGGATCAGAACAAATTTTATGTATGGAAGATAGTTTTTATAATAATTTTCTCCATACTGGGAAGTTAAATCTTTCACATTGTCCTAGTTCTTATCTTTGTTTCCAGTCGGAGTAGTTTCTTTCAATATTTTATTACAACTTGTGTTCCATTTACATTATTACCTTTGTTCAGTTTTTCCTTTGCTTTTATAGGGACAAAGTTTAATACCCTCTTGTGTGCAAGCTTTGTTTTGTTTCGATAATGGCAACTTGTCAGGAATTTCAAAAACTGTTGCTTATTTTGGGGGAGGTACATTCCATTTTTTGAATATCTTAATTAAAGATTTCTGATCGATTTTCATCAAAATTTAGAATCCATTTACAAAAAGTTTACTGGCATTGTAGGGTACTTAGTTTGATGTACTGGTTAGTTCTACATGTCTCTAACATTTGTAAAATCTGGTTAGAGAAAGGGAGCAAAGACTTTAGACATATATGTGTGTGTGTGTGTGCATTGTATAGGCTGATTTTAAAAATATTCAACATTGACTTCATCAAACTTTTTTTTTTTTTTTTTTTTGCAATTTTTGGTCGAGGCTGGGTTTGAACCCGCCACCTCCAGTATATGGGGCCAGCGCCCTACTCCTTTGAGCCACAGGCACCGCCCCATCAAACTTTTTCAATTCAGATACTTAAGATGTTTTATGCATGCATGGATATATACGCATGTGCATTTATCTGCACATTTGATGACAGCTATTGTTTTGATTGGTAGAATCAAATCATCATTTAAATTAATTTTGAATTAATTCAGCTTGTCTGAATGCCATTGTTAATTATATTTGCCTTGCAACCAATTCCAAGGATGGTCTCTTCCACAGATTTCTTAATTTTATATTTACATTGTAAAAATAAACAAATTTGAATTATAACATTTGACTTTTAAATTGAATTTTCCATTCATTTTAACATTCAAATAGCTTTACTTTGATTCCATGAAAAATTTTTTTAAAAGGTTATTGGTAAATCAATGCACTTGACTTTCTACTGAAGTATTTTTTGTTATAAAACCGGAGTTCTTTCTTAAACACTTTGTGAATTTCTTCTATTTATAAAATAAAATATTAGAAATTATGGTTTGATACTTGATAGAGGTACAAAACGATTTAGAATTAAACCTGCACAAAATTAATATGACGGATGATTTGGTCGACAGTGATGGGCCACAGACTGATTGGTAATCACACCTTTTCTCAGCTCCTACGTTAATCATCGTTCTCAGATACATTCTTGTAAATATAATTTTGAAATAGCTACTGATAGTTCTTCAGCACAGTTAGTCTTTCAGTTTTCCTACAGTTAGTGATATCACAACAACCCCAGTTGTAGAAGATAAACATTGAAAGCATTTTTTACCCTATCATAATTTATTTTCTTGAAAACAGAAATTTATACTTTATATTTAATTAGCTATACACTTTTTAATGCTTTAATACCAATACAACTAATAGCACAAGTAACAAACATTATCAAATAAAATATTCAAAAATTAGATGTAAACTTAACATTACATAATCCAGGGCATCCTCTTCTTTCCGAACACTCCAAGGGAGGATTTCTCAGACTATGTGCTACATACACTTTATATACATATTACCTATATTTTTGCTAGCTTCAAGTATTTCTCCCACTGCTGCTCAACAATGGAAAGAACAAGCTCTCCCTCCATGCTAGTGTTTGGGCATATTTTGTTTGTAAGTCCTCTACATGGTTTCATTTGAAAGAGAAGTGTTGCTTTACAGGCTGCCTGAAAAGGGTCAAGATGAAAGAGACATGCTGTTTTCGGTCATCTCTCAGATTTATTTATTTATATTTTATAGAAATGGAGTCTCCCTATGTTGCCCAGGCTAGTCTTAAACTGGCCTACCAAAGTGCTGGGATTATAGGCATGAGCCACCAGGCCAGGCTCCATCTTTCAGACTTCATCATGTGTTAAAGTGGGGTGTCTTTTTACTTCAACTTCACTAGATAAATAATGAAAGTAGTTTCAAATGTAAATTGAGGGTCTTCCAAACCCAACTCAAATCATTTCAATGCAACTAATAATTATTACTCTGTTAAAGAAAAAAAATGGGGGGGGGTAATGTAAAACAGACGAGACCCTGAAAGAACAGGCATAAATTAGACCTGTGCTGGATAATCTGAGATACATAGTGATAATATATCCAGAGGAGTAAGTTAAAGTCACAAAATTACCGTTTGACAAGCCATTGCTGAATTCAGTGGCCTTACCCCAAATCCTTCCTTCTCATGGCTCTGTGGGCCTGCTGAGGGTCTGATTCTGCACAGGTTTATACATGAGTCACCGGGGGTCGACTCACTGTGGCTGGGCTGTGATCACGTGTCTCACAGCCTCCCTTGGGATGGGCAGACCAGTCTGGGTGAGTCTTGCACAAGGCAACAACAGAAGCAGAACAGGGCAAACCCAATCCTGTACCCGCTTCTCAAGCCCACATCACCCTGTCCATCACTGGGCAAAGCATAGCGTAGCAAAGCATAGCCTCTAGGCTCAAGGGGCAGAGAGGTAGCCTTTTCATGGCAGCAGGGAGGGAAAAATAATACTTTTGAACTATAACCTGAATTCCTACATAGAGAATTCCGGGGAGTCCTAATGAAATTTTAATCCTTTATTTTGTGGTCTTTTTGGATGCACTATGTTTTTGTGCTATGCTTCGCAACTTATGTACAAATACAGGGTGGCCATAAAGTTCATGTACGATTTAAAATAAAATTTTAATATATATCTCATTCAATCATCACAGTTCTATGAGATGGACCTATTATTACGTTCAATTTATGAACAGGCAACTGAGGCTTTGAGGACTTGGGCACAGAGATAATGAATGACAGAGACACCCCTCCTCAGGGCAGGGCTTCTCCATCTCCCCTCTGAACTCTTTGCTAAAATGCTCTACCTCATTATTTGGCACTAAGAAATTGCTTTCCCAACTGCTGCTAGAGGTCCTGCTAGCAGCTTGGAACATATACGCATTCTCTTCTGAGCAGACTATAATTATTGATATAATTTTGAGCTGCTGTAATTTCATTCTGCTAAAAAATCACAGCATGAATCTGTAATATCAGGAAGACGTTGGGGGCTAAGGAAAACAAAATGTCTGGAAAAAAGCTGCCATATGTACAAAATTCAAGTGGCATCTGCGTGTGCTCATTACACCTCGCCATTCTCTATCTGTCCAATTTGTTCCTCAGGTAACTCAAAAGATTCATGCAGTTGGAACTAAGGTGTTCTGAATCTCTGGGTTTGCTTCCAGCTCCTGCCTACCAAAGCGTTTCATTATTTTACTTTGTATCGCACACACAGTATTTCTCCTCTCAGCCCACTGAATATATGCCTTCTACTGAGAGCAGCAGGTTTATTTTAATGTATGTCAAGGCTCTCCACTGGCTGCCTCAGCTTACAAGTCTGCTCGGAGGAGTGAGTGGGTCAGAGACAGGGATTCGGATGGCGTGGCAGTGAAGTAGATCTCTGCTGAGGTGCAGAGGAGTCTCGAAGAAAGGAACAGCAAATCAGGGCAATCCAGAATCGCACATGGAACAAACTACAGAATTTGGAAGCTGCCAGGATCGCCAAGTCTTCTCTGAATTTTTTACAGTTAAAGAAATGAAATGTAGTGTGAATGCTAAGTTAAAGAATGGCAAACTCAAAATGTAACCACTACTCCTAACCCTGTGTAATGGTTAATTATATGTGTCAGCTTGGCAAAGCGATGGTGCCCAATGATTTGGTCAAATACTAGCATAGATATTGCTGTAAAGGTCCTTTGTTGGGGTGACTCCCATCTACAATCAGCTGATTTTAAGTGAAGGAGATACTTCTCCATGGGGTAGGTGGGCCTCATCCAATTGGTTGCAGGTATGAAGAGCAAATCCTGAGGTTTCTGGAAAAGAAGAAGTTCTACCTCAAGATCAAGAGTGAAGTGTAGAAATCCTGCCTGAGTTTCCATCCTGCTGGCCTGTGCTGCAGATTCAGACGTGCTGATCTCCACAATTACATAATCCAGTTCCTTAAAATAAATCTCTCTCTCCCTCTCTTTCTCTCTTTCTCTCTCTGTCTCTCTCTCTTTCCCATACAGATTCTGCTTCTCTGGATACCCCTGAGTGATAAACATTTTGGTATTGAGGGCGGCATGCTCTGTAACCAATAGTGAACATGACTTGGGAATTGGTCAAGGCTGGAAATATTTTTAAAGCATATGTTGAAAAAGCCTAGACTGACCCGAAGAGGCTGTGGCTAGAAATATGGATGTTAAAGGTGGTTCTGAGACACTCATAGGGAGACAGTCCGACAACAGCAGAGCAGAGATTGGGTGTGCTGCCACAGGGCAAGAAGTTCTTGGGGCCACAGAAGGAGGAAGAGACAAGGACAGACCCTCTTTAAGAGGCTTTCAAGGGAGCACAGCCAACATCTTGATTTTGGGCTTTTAACCTGTAGAACTGTGAGAGGATAAATATCTGTTGTTCCAAGTCACCCAGTTGTGGTGCTTTCTTACCATACCCCTGTGATCTGCCTTCTGCTGTGATTCTGGCACAATGCTTGATCCTAGGGCTACAAAAAACCAGTGAAACACAGTCTCTCTTCTCAGAAGTGGATTTTGCATTTAGTCTAGTATTTATACGTATATAGTCACAGGCTCGTCCAGCTGCTGGCGAAGCAACTGGGAACAGAGAGAACATCTAAATATCAGGCTGCTGACAATGCTTGGGGATCAGATACCAGTTTCTTGGTCTAATCTTTAAAGTGGGCAGTTTGAACAATATGTGCTATGAATCAAATTAGCAGGTCTGTGTAGACCAGAAAGGTTAGTGAAGGTTTCCTGGAGGAATTGCTGCCTTCATCTCATCTGCAAAGGTGGATGGGATTGAAGCCGGACAGAGGACAGAAAGAAAGACCTTCCAGAAGAGCAAACTCTGCAGGGAAGATGTGGAGGCTGAGATGAGTAGGTCGCTACTGAGCTCCTACTGTGTATGGCAACCTGCAGGTTTTCCCTTAATTAACTCTCAAGCATCCTAAACAGGGGGTGTTATTTCCCCCACTGTAAACGTGAAGACATCAGGATTCGAAGATTCATCCAAAGTCCCATGGTTGGGAAATAGTTGAGCTATTACCTTTTATTTTTTTTAATTCATGTATTCTAATTGTCCACATTTATAGAGTACACTTTGATGTTTTTATACACATACATATTGTGTAATGGTCAAATCATAGTATTTAGTATTTCCATCACTATCACCTCATACATTTATCAATGCTTAGTGGTGAGCCTCTAAAAAAGCCTCTCCATTGATATGACATCTTAGTGTTAACTATCATAGCCCTACTATGCAGCACAACACCAGAAATTATTGCTCTTATTTTATTGTAACTTCCTACTTGTCAGCCAACTTTGCACCATCCACTCCTCCCCCTCCCCTTTCTGATAACCACCGTTCTCTGCTCCTATGGTATCAACTCTTCTTTTAGATTCTACATATGAGTGAAATCATGTGGTGTTTGGCTTTCTGTATCTGGCTGATTTCACTTACCACGATGTGTTCTAAGTCCAGCAATGTTGTTGCAAATGGCAGGATTTTATTCTATATTGTGGCTGTATGATATTCCATTGTGAATACGTACCATGTTTTCTTTACCCATTCATTCCTTAGTGGACACTTGTGTTTATTCCGTATCTTGGCTATTGTAAATAATGCTGTAGTAAACATGGGAGTAGAGATTGCTCTTTGACGTACCTCTTTTATATCTCTTTGATGTAATTTCTTTAATTTCTTTTGGATATATGGTAGCATATCCATAGCTGACCACCTCCCGGCATTGACCATCTCCTTAAGCTGACCTAATTTTCATAGAATGACCTGCACCACATCAGTCATCAGTACAGCAGGCCTAGTTCCTTATGTTGACCACCTCTGTTTGTTGATGAGCATATTACAGCCACTTGAGCAGTCAGCTGACAGAGCTTCTACTATATATCCAGTAATGGAATTGCCGGATCATACAGTAGTTCTATTTTTAATTTTTTAAGGAATCTTCATACCGTTTTCCATAGTGGCTGTATTAATATACAATCCCACCAACTGTGCATAAGTCTTTCCTTTTCTTTATGTCCTTACCAGTAACAGCCACTCTAAATAGAGTAAAGTGACATCTCGTTATGATTTTGATTTGTATTTTCCTGGTGATTAGTGATGTTGAGCATTTTTTTTCATATACCTGTATCTCTTCTTATAAGAAAAGTCTCTTAAGGTCTTTTGCCCATTTTTTTTTGTGTGTGTGTGTGTCATTCGTTTTTTGTTCTTGAGTTGTTTAAGTTATTTTTATATTCTGGATAGTAACCCTTTATCAGATGTACAGTTTACAAATATTTTTCTCCCATTCTGTAAATTGTGTCTACACTTTGTTAATCATTTCCTTTGCTGTGTAAAACCTTTTCGGTTTAATGTAATCCTGTTTTCTCTTTTTGCTTCCATTCTGTGTGCGTGTAAAGTCTTCTTTACAAATTCTGGGCCCAGCCCAATGTCATAAAGCATTTCCCATATGTTTTCTTCAGCAGTTTCATAGTTTTGAGTTTTACATTTAAGACGTCAATCCATTTTGAGTTCATCGTTTTATATGGTGAGAGGTGGCTAGACACCTTCTCCCTGTGGCTATCTGATTGTCCCAGCATCATTTATTGAAGAGACTGCCTACTCCTAATGTGTACCTAATGTGTACCTTCTTGGCACCTTTGTCAAATATATCAGAGGGCTATAGTCTCTCTGTTCTATTCCATTAGTTTATGTGTCTGTTTCTATGCCAGTACAATACTTTTTTGGTCACTATAGCCCTATAATATATTTTGAAATCAGATAGTATAAGGCCTCTAGGTTTATTCCTTTTGCTCAAGATTGCTTTGGCTCCATGTAGTCTCTTGTGATCTCATATGAGTTTTAGGATTGAAAGAGCTCTTTTTCTTTCTTTTACATTTGCACCATCTACCTATTTGGTGGTTTGAATTAATAGGCTAGATTGTCTGAAGATAGATTGTATGAAAAAATAAAATATCAATAATTCTAGGCTATCAGTGCAGCATTCTAATAGTTTGGTGACTAAGCCAAAAACATACGTAATTATTACTGGTGCAAATAGGCATTTTTTAGTCATCGATTTTGATCAATTAACCTGGCACCAGTGGGATGCTGTTGGGCCCAATCTTCTTTGTGGCTTTTCTTTGTTATAGAATCACTGATTCTGTAGCACTGAGCAGATTGCATGGTCCAGCTTTATATTTTTTAAAATAAATTTGTCCTCTGTTACTTGTGATTATGTAATATAAAAAGAACTTCCCAATGAGCAATTTATTCAGGGCATCTCTGTGCAATTTGAAGCTGAGGGAGTCCAGGTAACAGCCTGAATTCTGTGGCCAAATGTCTCGATGGTTGTTCTTCTGTATTTTACGGCTTCATGACATAAGGGAAAAATCCTGTGCTGGGAGCCTGGAAATTGCAAAAGTATAGCTGATAGTTATTAAACTGTGCTTTATGCCATACGGACTGAAGGCTCACTTTGTCATTGAAACAACCCTCTGATGTAAGTACTGCTATCCAAGTTTTTGGAAAAGAAACTAAGATCACATAGATTGCTGCACTAATTTACTAGTTTATGCTATGTAAATAGGTGTGTACACTCAGGGCTGTCTAAATCCTAAGTCCATTCTCTCAACTACTTTGCCACACTGCCATTTGGGGCATACAGCAGGTACTCAATAAACACAGAGGATAAAGGACATGGCCTTTGATAGGCATTCACAGTTGACTTTGGAGTGAATTTTTCTCCCTGGGTTTTATATTCCTGTCTTTAAAATGTAAGTGTCAGATTAGGAAACTTGTAAGTCTCCTTCCACCTGTACCTGTCTGTGTTCCTAAGATACATTTTGTTATCTGGTTAATTGCAATAGCATGAAAATAGCCCCAATTAATTCTCATCTGAGAGACATGATATAGGCCATAGAATGTGCTTCGTTGCTCTGGATAGGCTATTTTAGTGACTCAATTAGAAATAAACAACAACAACAACAACAACAACAACAAAAATCAGGGTAAGACAAAGCAAAGGTGAAATGAGAAGATGATAAAAAACAGTAACCCAGACACATGAAGACTTAGCACAGTTGTAACAGGTGAGTTACCCTTTGGCTATGAGTTTCTTAATGATCAGCTTCCCTGTCAGACAGAAGAAGGGCAGAATGGCAGCTTCCTAATTTCACATGGAGACAATTTGCCACCAAGGAATGATGAGCAAGGCAATGAGCCTTGTCTTAATGTGGCCTGCTGGGTGGATAGCAGACTTGGAGTCTGAGCCATGATCCTTCCAGGCGGAGTCCTGGCTGGGCTGGGGTAAAGTGGACAGGATCTAGGGCTTCCAGGACCTCGCAGCCTCTTACCTGTGGTTTTAGCATATGATGCACCTTCATCTGGGTCAGAGGCAGAGGTGGGGAGCAGGATTGAGGGTAGGAGGTGGAGTGGTGGCTGCCGAGGGCAGAAGCCAAGACTGCTAATCTGAAATCAAGCTGCTGATCCACAGGAGTTGACTAAGAATTGTAGCCAAAAGGGGATGACGCCAAAAGGGGGTTGTGAAACCTGGAAAGAAAGCAGAATAAAAAGCAGGAGATGTGCAGGCACACTGGAGAGAGCCTGGGGCAATTCCAGAGTCACAGTAGGGGCAACAGTGGTACTGTGCTGTGCCATCCCCCATGGACATGGGGCCGTGCTGGTTGCATTTAAGGAGCCGACGCAGGGTCGAGAGTAGACAGGACTGGCAATATGCCCTCTCTCTGTACTGGTTCAGTAGCCTCCCTGGGGCCCGAGGCAAGGAGGGCCAGTTCAGCAGCTGCTTGGAAGCCAGCTCTCCTGTGTGGGCCTCACCATTTCCAAATAGCTTCACCAGAAGCCTTGGCAATGGGTTTAGAACTCACAGTGGAGACTAAAAACTCTCTCTGAGCTCTGGGCCGAATGAATAGGAAGAGAACAACCTTTGTTTTCAGGATATGGTGTATTTGGGAAAGGGCGCTCTACTAGTGGAGATACTACTGCCTGGCTGTTTGCATGGCCATAGGAATATCTTTTAACTGTGCTGGCATTTCCTTACAAGCATTCAGCCTCCCTGCCTGACGAGAAGGCTGCTCAAGGTCATGGTGTCAATCCAATTGCAGGGGGTGAAGCCACCATTTCTACACCACAACTTATGAACTTGCCCTACTTTGTCCAAATGCAAAACCATCACACTCCCCTCACAGCTGTATTTCCACTGTGGGCCCTCTGAGAGCAGTAACTCATTCAAAGTTCTGTCCAAGTTGGCAGAAGTCCTCGGTGGGATGGCTCTTAGATCTGCCTGATCATTTTTTCCCTTTTACTTGTTACTCTTCACCATTTGAAATACTTTGTAAATTCTGTGGAGTTCCAGTAAACATCAATTACTATGACTTGCTCATTCATTCAACAAATTGAGCACCTAATATGTGCCAGATGCTAAGTGCCAGTGACACAGATGAGGAAGGCAGAGATGGTCACAGTCCTCAAGGCTGTGGCAGTGAGGGAGAGGGCTCAGGGAAATACATCATCACAGACACAGCAGAGCACAAGTGTGGAGGGAGCCCTGAAGCTTGATCCTGCCAGGGATCAGATGGGGTGGAGGTTTTAAGGAAGGGGATCAGAGAAGGAGGCTCCTGAACTACGTGTTGGAAAGAGAGTCCCAGCTGATTAGGCAGAAAGAACAGCAGGTGCAAAAACCCTGATGTAAGAAAAAGCTCTTTGAGGGCAAAGGAGTTTTAAGTAGTGTTTCTCAGCTTATTGTAGCACAGAAGAGAAAAGATGGATGGCTACTAGCTGAAGATAGCACAGGCTACAAGAGGTCACAAGAAAATTTGTACATTTTGAAATAGATGATAGATATTAAATTGTTTTCGATAAGGAGAGCTTTACTTCATTCGTTATCATCATTTATTATTATTTTTGTTATTGCTGCTATTATTGTTACCATTATTTCAGAAAAAACATTCTGGCCACACCAGAGGGTTCTCCTTCCTGTGTGTGAATAAACTGTGGAAATTAAAAAAAAGGGGGGTGGGCACGTGGAGTGCCGAGCACAGGGAGAGGTGCTGGGGACAGAGGCCAGGCAGCTTGACTCCTTTAGCTAGGGTTTGACAGAGGGAGCCGGTGTGCTCCAAGCTCTGCAGTGCCACGTGTATGGGTGAGTCACCTGGGACTCAATCCACGTATCCTCTGCCCACTAGAGCACCCACTGGATGGTGCCTGGTAGACATGGGACAGACAGCCCAGCCCGCTCCAAGGGCCGCTTGGACAAATGCAGATGTCCTCACCCCATTTGCATGGGAGGGTCATCTGGAGAGCTTTGAAAACTGATGACTGGGTCCCCTCTCTAGAGCAGTGACATAAGAAGATCTGTCCTTTCTCCCTGAAGTGCCCATAGGTGAAGAGGATGTAACTCAAAGTATCAGACAAGACAAGATGACATGTTAGGAGCACACAGAGGAAGCAGGATCTGCCAGGGGAGGTGGCACGCGGGGCCTGGGCAGAGACTGTGGCAGCCCACGGCTGGAGCACAGGCTGAGCCGGGTGCCCTCGCAGAATGGTGCTGGTCAGGAGGCCACGGCTCAGCTCACTCCCGCCTCTCCCTCCCGCCACTGAACTAGCACCTGAGGTGTTTGTCTGACATCTCTCTTTTCTCAGCATCTTCGAAGATAAACTACAGCAGACTGGGAGGCTCAAATAATGGAAGGTTATCATCTCCCGTTCTGGAGGCTGGAAGGCCAAGATCAAGGTGCCAGCCGGGTTGGTTCCTCCTGAGGTTGTGAGGGAGAATCTGTCCCCAGCCTCTCCTCAGTGTCTTGTCATTTGCTGGACATTGCTGGTGCGCCTTGGCTTATAGACACGTCACCCCAACCCACGTCTCTACCTCCTCCACATGGCTGGTCCCTACCTCCGAATTATAAGGAAATTTGGACATAAAGACAAGCCCACAGGGAGATGGTCCTATTGGATGAGGGCCCACTCTCATGATCTCATTTTAACCTGATAACCTCTGTAAAGATTCCATCTCCAAATAAGATCACATTCTGAGGAAGCGGTGGGTGAGGGTTGCAGCACATGAATTGTGAAGGGGTCCCCAAATAAAAATTCTCATTTCTGCCCATTTTTTGAATATTAGGTGCCAGATTCTACATAATATTATCTTGCCAATTCTCCCCCAAACACCGTGCCATAGATGGCATTGACCGTATTTTAGAAATGAAGACACAGAGCTGCAAAGAGGTGCAGTGGCTGGCTAGTCGGGTCACTAAGAGGAAGCCCACGGCAAAGCCTTTTCTCAGCCGGGTTTGACTGTGTGTATTTCGTGTTCCCCTGCAGGATGGAGCAAGTCAGACAGAGCTGCCAAAGTGCTTTCAGATTTTTGAGAGCTGTATTTTTCTACAAGGGAAGGAGTGAAAGGCTTATTTGGCTTTGCTGTTCTCAAGAAAAGGCTACTCTGCAGGACTCAGGGAAAGGTACGCACATATTTAATTAGTAATAGGATCCCGAAGTGCCCACTGCCTTCCATGACTCATGGGTTTTCAGAGCTGGAGGTACCCGTGCAGGAGCAGGAGGAGGAGGTAAGTGGAGGACAGGAGATTGTGTAATCCTTACAGGAAGAGAGCCAAAAGTAAGGGGAAAATGCAAACAGCGTCGGCACCCAGGCGGCGACACAGAAATAAGATGAATGTTCCGCTGTGTCCTGAAATGGTCATGGAGCACGGGGCCGGAGGAACTGTTGCCTTTTGCAGTTTTGCTGGAGGCCTAACCTAGACTTCATAAATTATCAGCCGCTCTGCTCCCCCGGCTCAGCTTTGCTGGAGAATCATGCGCTGAGAAGCTGTTTGGGCCCCACACTTAACAGACGTGCAGTGGTGCAGGCCGCAGATGCACAGAGAGATCACTGGGGAATTGTGTGCAGGGACAGGTGGGGGCCGCCAAGCAAGCCGGGGCCAGGGGGAGCAGTCGGGTGGGCTTCTCAGAGGAGGTGATGGTTCAGTCTTCAGAGATGAGCAGGAGGTCCCAGGGTAAGATGAGAGAGATGACAGGGCTACAGAGGCACTCATGGGTGCAATAACATGCGTGGTGACCAGCACACCTGGGTGTTTGAATTCGGGCTAACTGTGCCTCTTCTGATGAAGTGAAACATGCTGAGCTTTCCTTCCATGCTTACAGCAACCTAGCTGCCTGGCCTCCTCCACCAGAATCTCAAGGGGTCTGGACTATAACATGATCTCTTCAACATCACAGTTGCGTTTTGGTGCAATCGGTCTACAGTTGCCAAATATATACTGAGCTGCATATGAATCAGAAAATCAAAGCACCTTAAGAAAAGGATTAATTATTAAGAGCATATCCTTTAGAGCTTAGCACTTAGGAAACAGCTACGAATTGGTTCTGAATAGAGCAGTGAAGAGACTCTGGACACACTTATTAGGCTCTTGTAACATAACATCTTGCAAAGTATTAGCTGACCCAGGCAATAAAAAAAGAAGTGCACATAACCCCTGCTAACTATTAAAATTCTTCCATTACTTTCTTTTGAGAACACCCAAAGATTAGCCAAACATTAGGGAACACATCCTGCTGTGGCAGAGTTTCGTGTACTGTGCCCTCCTGCTGGTAAAATGGTGCTTAGTTTGTAAAAGTAGCAAGAGCCAGAAATTCAGAAAAAAGAGATGTTGTTCATATAAATAACCTCCCTCTACCGTATTATGCTAACAAAGATATCGCATAAAACAGTCGGATCATAGAAGTACACTTTTCCTTGTTATAAAAGCCTGTTTTCTTTGTAATGTTAATTCTAATGAGGTTTTTAGAAGAAAATTAAATATTGATGAACTTGTGGATAGTAATGTGTCTTAATTCATTGTAGAAACTTTTAAAGAAATTGCTGGTTATTCTTTTGAGATTACCTTTCTGCCTGTAAACACTTTGACTTATATTCAAATAAAATTTTCACTGTTAAATTATACATCTGAAATGGAATCCATCTCTAAGGGAGGTATTTTTAAAACTGAATCCTGCTTTGTATTGTTTTTAGAGTTTTAAAATGCTTGGCTTTCTATCTATTTTTAAAAGTATGCTTGTGTGCCATTCAAGAAAAACAGGAGCCACTTTAAGTATTTAAAACAGGAGGACTTTAATCTTAGGCATTCCACTGGTGATGGAAGATCAGAGAAACCAAACAGAGTGGAACAAAGCAGCCCAGAGGTTGGCGGGAGGAGGAAGCCAGGACCCTCCTCAACTGGACATCAGAGGGACACGGCTGTGTTTCCCAAGCCAAGGGCTGGGGTTTCTAGCCAAGGCTGGGAAGGCACTTGGGGACTGGAGAACAAAGGGAAAAAGAAAAGCAACCCAGCCTTCCCTGTCCCCCTTCCTATCTCTCCTGTCCAAGACAATCTATGGGCAGTGGAGCCCGAAGCCAGCTAAGAAAGCAGCCTGGGAAGTGCTGGGTGTCCTGTCGTCCCTGTGCAACGTGGCAGCAATGCACAGGAATGGCCAGGACAGATGGTGGGCAAACAGGCCCAGGATCTGCACAGCATCAGCTTTTTATTCATTTCACTCACTTCTCAAGGGAGAAGTGAGGCCATATAACCCTCTGTTTGATAAAGACAGGGGAAGGGAGAGAGAGAGACAAGTGTTCCAGGCGGAGAAATTAGTCTGAACTGGAGCCCTGGTCTTCCTCCCTCCCCCTTTCTGCCCTCCCACCTTCTCTTCCTCACCCCTTCTCTCCCTCCTCTCTTCCCTCTGTCCGACCCTCCCTCTTTCTTTCCTTCCCTCCCTCCCATCCTTCCTGTCTCTCCCTCTACACCTGCTGTCTGATAGGCCCGATCGGCTCCTTTGTTTGTTCTTCCTTCACATTCCACATATTTCTTCTAGAACTTTCTTAAATCACCGCTGTCCCCTGAGAAGTGTGTTTGTTGGGGACAACTCGGGTAAGCTGCAGTGGGGGGGAGAAGGCATCAGGCACAGAGCCCTGGCTTCCTGTTGCAAGTGCGGCCTCTCCCATCCTGCCTGAGAGCAGGTCCCCTCCGTGGCTCATAGGCGCTGCGCAGAGCGGGCACCCAAGGCTTAGGAGTCAGGGCTTGAAAGCTGCTTCTACCACTGACTAACTATGTGACACTGGAGATGGTCTTCAATCCCTGAATTCTGTTTTCTCATCTGAAAAATGGAATGGAGTTTCTTAATAGCAACTCTGTACAGCTTTCATAGGAGTAGCCACTGTAAACTATTAGGGGTAAATGAGTAATTCCGGCCTGGATTACTACGGTAGCCTCCTCCCAACGGCCTCCCCAGCCTGGGTCTCAGCTCCCACTGTCTCCTCTCAACATAGTGGCCAAAGTGATCCTTGGAATCCCAGGTTGGATCTGCACACCCCCCTGACTCACAGAGCTGCCACAATGCCTGTTCCACTCAGCAGCCTCCAAGCCCCAGATGCTTCCGTTCCTATTCTGACTCTATGTCCATCCTGCTCACAGCTCAGACTCCCCCTACCGTGGAGACTTCCCCTTGGCTGTCCATGACTCTGTTTCCCCGCTGTCTGAAGGGCTAGCTGCTCATGGCCTTCAAGCCTTGGCTCAAGAGTCCTCTTGTTACTGAGCCTCCCCACTCCACACCTTGCCCAGGACCTGGCATCTCTGCTCCTTCTTCCTTCACTGGGACATGTTTCCTTCTGTCCCCAGCATGTAGTGTCCTCTCTCACACTAGGTCCTTCTCACCAGGCTAGGGATGATTCCCTGGGATCCATTTCCACTGGTGACAGACCTCAGATGGTTCTGCTCTTGCCAGGCAGGCCGCAGGGCCCCTTTGGGGCTTCTGTGTCCCCACTGCTCTGTGCCAGGGTTGGCCTCTGTGAGCACAAACTTGCCTCTGAAATTTAAGTTCCGGTGTATCACTCATGCACACAATTGAGAAGCCACCCACTCTGCAAGTGGAGAGCCACATATTGCCCACTGCCCCCCGTCAGTCCCCCAATCAGGCTGTCAGCAACAGACCCATAATGTGAGAGGTAAAACCCACAAAGGAGGGAAGGCAGAGAGAGAAGCCTTCCTAAGAACTCCACAGAGAGACAGGGTTCCCCATGGCAGGGTGGACCTCTCGCTCCTCCCTGCAGGAGTCCCGTGCTGTGGTCCCTCAGGGGGCTGCTGCACTGATGGTGTGGGGGAAGATGGGTGCTGAGACGACGCCTCTGAAGAATGCGTGAGCTCCTCAGCTGTCCATCCATTCACCTGCCCAGTCAATGATTAGTTCACGCCTTCTCCAGCTGATCATCCATGGGACACAGGACACCTTTTTAAGGGATTTCTGGCCCCCTTGCTTCACGCTGCAGACCACCCCTGGTGTAACCACAGCTGTAACAAGTGTCATCTTCACCACGGGAATGTGTGCTCGATGAGGTCAGGAACAACCTCTGTCTTCTCCAACACCGTGACACCTTTCACGTAGCAGATGTCCCTAAAATATTTTAACTGAAGGAACACATACCAATGAGGTTCCTCTGGGACACCCTGAAGGCCTCTGGAGATACGTTTCCTTGTATGTGAAAGGATCTGTCTAGGTCAGCTGCTCTACTGTGTTGAGGACAGGTGGCATCTGAAAGCGCTTTAGACAGGACATATGAACATCACCCAGCCAGGGAACGAGGTGCCAGATTTTCTACACAGAGCACTTTAGGAGGTGAAAAATGCCTTCAAGAGCACAATCAAGCAGGCAGGCACATCAGCAGTTAATTAACTTAAAGCTAAAAGAAAAATGGAAAAAGAAAGGAGACCAAGGAGGACATCTGCTAAGGTCAGGACACAAGAGCTCCTATGCCTGAAAGTGTCTCTGGAATTGGGGAGGCCTTTCAGAGTGACTCGGGTTGCACTGGAGATAGATTTGGAACTTGCCAGTCCACTGAGTGGTGTCTCACTTCGGCCATGGGGACGAATTCCGACTTACTGTGAATAGAATGAAGAGCCCGCTGTTGCTAAATTATTGAGTGCACGTTACATCTGGCCTCAAGCAATGGCATTTTTAGGTTCCACGAAGGTGGTGGAGTCTAGTCTATTGTCATTACATAAAGGAAACTGAGAATTTGGGTTATAAAATATAAATTATCTGTTCATTAACCACCAAATAGCACATGCGGTTCTTCCATGTGGCAGAGCAAGAGACAAGAAATAGATTGCCGGGTCTCCTCTTAAACACTACATCCAGGTTTTCCAGAAAGATCCGCCAACCATGTTTTTTCAATTCTGTAGATTATATGAAAAGCAAAATTCCTCTCCTCTGCCTGATGAACCAGATCCAGCTTCCCAAGGCCTGTGGCAGTGTTTTTCAACCTTTTTTATCTCACAGAACACTTGAACCTGTACTTAAATTTCCATGGCACACATAAATTATAATTATGTTGAACAAAAAAAGAGTAAAAATAGAATTTTCCTACTGTGCTTTGAACTTCTTTCAAAAATAATTTAATGAATGATGTTTACAAATTTTCATGGTACTCTTAAGATCCTCGCACAGTGCACTGGTTGAAAATCACTGGCCTTGGAGAGAGATGGGCTCCAGAGGATGTTTCCTGGCAGGAGTGGGAAGATAGAATAGGCCCCTTATAAGCCTCCCATCCTGAGAGAGATGGTGAGATGGGAGTGAGCGACACTCTAAGTAGGGACCCTCCCCACGTGCCTCTTTTTGCAGAGATACAGATTTTTCTTTTCTTGAGACGGTATCTTCCATCCCAGACTTGTATTCTTTTTTATGTTTCTCCTTCCTTTGATCGTCCCCATTTTTTAGCCAAGTGGTCCATTCATTCATTTGGTCCCATAACTGACAAACATCGATCCCTGAGCTCATTTCACTGCCCCTGCTGATGACCCGTGAGCGGTCCGGTGCCCCTGCTCCGAAAGCCCACCCCTCCTCCACCCTTTGCACTTGCTCGGCCCTCTTTGAAATGGCCTCCTGTTCTCTCTGTCAGCCACTGAACTCCAGGTTCATACGCCACTTTATCAAGGAGACTGGGAAGAAAGACCGTCATCAAATGGCAGTGATTTTTTTCAAATGCTTGCCTTTTGCCACCTACGATCATGCTCTTTTCTTATTATAAGGAAAAGAACTTGGAACGTTTTGTCCTGGCTCTGACCTGAGATGACCATCTCTTCCACCCAGAAAAAAAGGCTTCTTCAATCTCTGACCTCAGCTTTGTGGCTTGAGAGACATTGATAACGACTGGTGGCAAATACACCCAGGAGCTCCTGAATTCCAGGGTAATGATTGGAGGGTCTGTTTCCTGGAATGGGATGAAAGCAATAAGGAGAAAGACCCAAGGAGGGACTTTAACTCCCATTCTGGTCACACTTTCCTAGATAATGGCTGTCTAGTCTCAACGGCCAAATGAATTCACACAGCTATGCCCATTTTATACCTGAGGTTACTGAAGTTTAAAAGATGAAGTGACTTGTCCAAGAGACACTCCTGTTAAGACACAGAACTTGAATCAAAGACTTTGTCCCAACTTCCGTATTTCATCGAATCCAGCAAGAATCCTGGATTCCCCACGTTGCAGCTTTGGGACACTGAGTAAAAATTATTTACCGTCTCTGCACCTCAGTGATTTCCTGTAATATGGAAGCAGCAACACTTACTCACAAGGTTAAAGGGAGGATGAAATCAGTTTGTTTTTACATGATGTGCTTAGAACAGTGCCCGACACACAATAGAAGCTATACAAGTGTCTATCACATTATTACCTCCAGACAACTTGGTGTAGTATTTTAATTTTATGTTTAATGGCATTTGCCCTTCCTATCACCTTATTCTGAAACTAATAATGTAGATAAGGTCACCAAAAATGTACTCTCTTTTGATAGGATAAATAGAATCAGTTAAAATTGGATTAATGAGGCTTGAACTTGGAGGAGTCATGAGTTTTTAGGCTACAGTGTTTTGCCCTTTTCCAAGATGAAACAAGCCCTGCTTGTGTAGCCACCATCTTTCATTGTGGGTTTTGTTACGAACTGGGGGGGGGGGGAGGGGGGTTGGTAACAAAACTGGGTTTTGTTATTTATTTTTGCTTTTTTTTTATTTTGATAACTTTACTTAAAAGAATGAGGTAGTGTGGAAATTTCAATTCTATGAAAATAAACGACAGTTGAGAAAATATTTGCCATGGAAGGAGCCCAAAGGAAGACCGATCTTATTTAAAGTGGGTTCAGTCATCAGCTGTGGATATAAGAGGAGACATTTGGGCTCCCTCAAGTCTCTCCACTGACCTACGTTTATTCCTGACCCGATATTACCAGCATCAGTAGGCACTAGGGTTATGCTGCAGATAGGCCCATGAGCAAGGCTGATAGCACTCCTGCCCTCAAGAGAAACCGAAGATGAAGCCACCAGATTGGTCCCTTGACCACATTTTAGAAAGTGAAACTTCATAGGCAGCTTGCCTTAATTGCACTTGGTCGCATTAAGACCCAAAGCTCCGGGCGGTGCCTGTGGCTCAGTGAGTAGGGCGCCAGCCCCATATACCAAGGGTGGCAGGTTGGAACCCGGCCCCAGCCAAACTGCAACAAAAAATAGCCGGGCATTGGGGCGGGCACCTGTAGTCCCAGCTACTTGGGAGGCTGAGGCAGGAAAATCGCCTAAGTCCAGGAGTTGGAGGTTGCTGTGACCTGTGACACCACAGCACTCTACTGAGGGCAAGACTCTGTCTCTAAAAAAAAAAAAAAAAAATTAAGGCCCAAAGCCCTTTTCTACAGGCCTCCTTCGGAGTGATCACTCTCAGAATGCCAGGGGCCCTCTGGCAAGGAGCAGGAGAAAGCCAGGGAGGAAACCCTGAAAGGGAAAGATGATGCCATCCAGATTCGGAGCTGGCATCCATAATAGCATTTTTGTTAATCTTTAAGGGCAAAGGTTAATACCTTACAGCAATACTCTAAGTCAGGCATCCTCAAATTGTGGCCCGCAGGCCACATGAAGCAGTGTGAATGTATTTGTTCCCATTTTGTTTTTTACTTCAAAATAAGATATGTGCAGTGTGCATAGGAATTGGTTTATAGTTTTTTTTTTTTTTAACCATAGTCCAGCCCTCCAACGGTCTGAGGGAGAGTGAATTGGCCCCCTGTTTAAAAAGTTTGAGGACACCTGCTCTAAGGTTATCGTTCCCATTTAATGGCTGAGAACAGCGAGGCTCACAGTCACAATCTGTGGCTAAGTAGCAAGGATGAGACTCACCTGCAGGCATTTCACCTCCAAACCCTTTTCCCCTATCTGGGTACCTGACTGCCTTTCTGTTTCAAACATCCTGATGAAGTGACTTTCAGTTGAAATGTTTTGGGAGAACAGTGAGGCTGGGGGAAGCTTGTGGAAGACTTTTGGAAGGTTTACTAGGGAAGGATTGTTTTTTACGTTTCAGCTTCCACGGAGGCAGCTCCAGCACTGGACAGAGAAACAAAGGCTAAGATGAACCAGTCGTCATCTCGACTGCTTCCCCGGAAAGGGACGGGGCAATATCATTACCTTGGGCTTATCGTTTTTGACTTTTACTTGCAGAAGAAGACAGGCTGCCTTGCTTTTAGGTTAATATTCTCTTGATATTTTCCTCCATTCTAGGAAGCTCATGGCTCAGTTCAGAAGCAAAGGCTGTGATGGTCCCTCCCGGGCTGACACAGTAGGAGTGTGGATTTCCCTGGTGTCACCTTCACCAAGACTAGAACTGACTGGGATTTCTGCAGCCGGGATCTGCCAGGGCACGGGCCATCTGCGCCCGGGCCGTGAGCACCTCCTTGTTATAGTCCAGGGTAATCATGTGAAAGGCCAGATCCCGATGGATGGCAGGAGGCCCAGCCCTCAGTCACAGCCACGTGAGCCAACATGCAAGACGCTGCTGATGTTCCCGCTTCTAGACTCGCAGTAAACCTGCCTCTCGCAGAATTGTGCTCCTCAGGACAAAGGGAAGTAAGGACTCTCATTTTTCCTTTAAAAAGTAGTCTGGTTTTCTTTTTCTTTTCCTTTCTAGTGTTCATGAGTGCATATACATGCTTGCTGAGATGGAAAATTTGGAAAAGCTGCCAAAGTATATTATACTACAACCCACGCACTGGGAAAACCTCAGGGAGACAGTGAGCAGGCGGCAGGGACCTTGTTTCATTCAGTGAGAACCTCATTACAGCATATGAAATATACCATTCCATATTCTTTTGCTAAAGGATCTGTACCCAAATACCTACCCAGAAAAGCCATCCTGGTGAGTTACATTCCAGACAATAGGGCCATTGCCCTTCTCTTTTTGCTGCTCACTCTACAGATGCAGCCCTCCCCATCCGCAAGATTTCTCTGCACACCCTCTGCGTGCCTGGCAAGGTAATAACTGCTATAAGCTAGTTAAGAAACGTGGCCTGCATTCAGGATAGAATTGTGCCATGCATCTTTATAAAGCCATTAAACCAGCTGTGAGTCCCTGGACAACAGGACTTGCATGGTGTTTGTATTCATACTCCTGACACCTAAGGGGGGATCTGGATAGTCCTCAGCCGTTCACTGACCATTCCTTTAGTAAGAATATAGTGAATGAACTCAGCACGCTAATATTACATTTAATATCATTTTCTACTAGTCCATTAAAATGTTAAAATGTGTGGTCCAAGTAGAGCACAGGTCAGTCTAACAGGACAGTTACAGTCCTCATATACAACAGGTCAGTTCATTTCTCTCTTCCCTGCACGTATTTGTTCACCAGGCATGTATTTTGTTAATTACATTGCATACTGTGCTTTGTACCAAGGACACAGTGATTAATTACTGCCTCCCACACACATCTTCCCCCCGCCCCCCTGCACCGTCTGCATCCTAAAACATCTATGGTCAGTTCAGAAGACAAATAAGCAAGTCATCGCAGTACCTGAAGGTAAGTGCTTTGGTCCACACACGTACACACAGGCACACACGCATGCCCGGTCACGCTGCGTAAGCTGGAGTGGAAGGCAAGCTTCCCACAGGAGTCTTTGAGAAGGACTCTCAGGCAACTGGACATGTGAGCTGATCCTGCAGGGCTATGCAGGATGTCGTCCCCTGCATTTGTTTGCTCCACTAGGCTGTATCTCCTGGGAGTGCAGGAGTCAAATGTGACTAAATCTTTGTCAGTTGCAACTGCACTTCCCAGAGGCAGCCCTACGAGTCTCTGCATCGGACTCGAATGAGATGGTGTTTGGAATCCCACTTTGATTGACTTACTGCTTCTTTGAGCCAGTTTCTCAAACTTCGAGACTCAGTTTACTCATCTCAAACAGGAGATAATTGATATCACTTCCTAGCAGTTGTGTATCATGAAATGAAAGGCTATCCTTTCTGTAAGGAATCTTGCATGAAGACTGTGAAATTACTGGTTCAAGCTGAATGACAATACCGCCTCTCCTTCTTTTTCTTTGGTATGTAGCACAGCCTGGAAGACTTGAGCCCAAGGAGAAGGGGACACATTGTGGTGGTAGCACTATGTATTTATAGTGGTGGCCTGTCCTCCTAAAGTCCACAGAAGAGGAAATGATAGAAAGGCCACATGTTGACTCACAGCTAGGGAAGTTTGGACTGAGGATCTGAACTCTGTCTGGATCTTGTAGAAGCAGAAGTGGGGGGACCCTAATGAAAGTATGGAATTCCTTTCTAGAGACTCAATGTTCAGAGCAGATGGTGCTTTCATTTTATTCCCTATGTGGAATACCAGCCCTTAATGAGACTTAATCAAATCCCACTCTCCTGGCCTTGCTCAAGTTTAATAACACCCTCCAAGATCAAACCCTCCCTAAGGGGACCCAATATTCCTTTGGCCTCACCAATATCTTGTTTGCATCACCTGCTTACCACAGCATGCCAAGAAGCAGGAGTGGAGGGGGTGCAGTCCAGGCAGGCTAAGGCGAAGCTCTTCAGAGGTCCTATGCATTGTCAAGATTGCCATGTTCTCATCTGGAATTAAAACAAAAACTCCTGAATTCAAGTAAAACTGCAAAATGAAAGTGAATGCCTTATAAAAACGATCAAAACTTTAAATGTAAAACCCAAGTGCCCATTGACCCATGAATGGATTAATAAATTGTGGTACATGTACACCATGGAATATTATGCAGCCTTAAAGAAAGATGGAGACTGTACCTCTTTCACGTTTACATGGATGGAGCTGGAACATATTCTTCTCAGCAAAGTATCTCAGGAATGGAAGAAAAAGTATCCAATGTACTCAGCCCTACTATGAAACCAATTTATAGCTTTCATATGAAAGCTATAACCCAATTATAGCCCAAGAATATGGGGAAAGGGGAAAGGAAGGGGAGGGGAGGGGGGAGGATGGGTGGAGGGAGGGTAATTGGTGGGACAAGGGTACATGTGAAATTTACTAAATGTAGAATGTAAATGTCTTGACACAATAACTGAGAAAATGCTGTGAAGGCTATGTTAACCAGTTTGATGAAAATATTTCAAATGGTATATAAAACCAGCACCTTGAATCCCATGATTGCATTAATGTACACAGCTGTGATTTAATAAAAAAAAAAAAAGGATTTCCGTTTGTTCCACAGCAGCGGTTATTAACCTGTGGGTTGCGACCCCTTTGGACTGTATTAAAGGTTTGTGGCACTAGGAAGGTTGAGAACCACTGTTCTGCAGGCTTTCCAGGGCTGGGCCTGCCTGTTCAGGCATTACCCAGCTAGGATGGTGCCCCACTGAGTCAGGTTTGGCTACATATGGAGACTTTTTAAGGGCAAGTGAGGTTAAGGCCAAAAGAGTACAGCCATATGTGGACATCAAATCCAAAACAGAGAAGGCCGCAGGGCCAGAGTTCAAACGACCCAGAGGCTAAGCTGCACGAAAGCCCCAGGAGAGCAGAGTAAGGAAGTCCCACACTTCCAGACACCCAAGACCTGAGAGAGCGGCTGCATCTTTCAGGAGAGGTGAGACGTGGTTGTAAGATATGTCTAAGATACCCCAATAATTTCCTATTCAAGTCAGGATGCTTTTGAGAGATAAATTAGTAACTATGTTAGGAAAGACAGAGAAAGTGAGGATGTATGTCTAAGGGAACAGAGAGCATCAAATTTGAAGCTTGTTTTATTGGCTCCAGGGAGTAGAATAATTGAAATCGTAGAAACACAACCCGTGTGAAGATTCAGCAAGATAGAATCAATTTTTCTCTCAAAGTTTTGTTCTTTGGGAAAACGAATTGTAAGTTCTATGAATGAGGGGACTGGGGAATTCAAAGGACAATAGTTTCTTTGCTAAATTTGGAAACAAATTCATAGATGTGCTGAAAATAATGAAGGTTCTTCACTTCTAAATCGAATAATATATAGTGGCTGACAGAGAGAGGTTAGAAATGTTAATTAAATCCAAATCTAGCTATTCAATCAGGTGGTTATTATGTAAGCTTAACTTTGTCACTTTTTTTAGTTATCTGATGCTGACTCACGTTCACCATTAGCTGTCTTTCAAATCACAAACTCTTCTTCCTGTCAAACTTTTTGATGCCTGGAGACATTTCTATGTTATCTGCCTTCTCTTGTCAGACTCTTTGCGGGTTTTCTCCATCTTCCAATTAAGCGCCAACACTGATTCTTAGATAATTCGTTCAAATGCACTTGAACTCAGTCATCTAGGAAGGAATTTTAATGACGAGAGAATTCAATTATCATCTTCTTCCTTTCCTTCAGAACATTAGGATTGGTGGAGATTTCTGTGAAACTCTCCAGTGATGCAGTGCTCCCAAGTTAATGCCTGACCACGTTTGCTGGGAGGCGGAAGAGAGAGCAAAAAGTTAAGAGAAATGAAGATCTTGAAGCTATTTCAGAGATTCTTTTGTGCAGCCTCCTCTTGTAGGGGGCTGTTCTAGAAGAAAAAGTTGCCACCTGGGATCATATAGGGCTCTGGATTTACAGTTTGGGTGATTTTCCTCCATGACCTTCTGTGTGGGGGTCACCGACTTGGACGTGGCCACTGCACATTCCAGACACATTCAGGTAAGGTAGAGTCTCAATATTGATATTTTGCTCTGAGATCTTCTCTGAATTTTCTCTCCCCCAACCTTAATTATGTCTAGAATCCCCTCTCTGGAGTGCTGGTCTATGATTTAGGCACAGATTTTAAATCAATGATCAGAAGAAAACAGGTCAACTGAAACCCAAATAGACAGCAGTGTTGTTGAGAACGTGATTCATCGCCAACTCTCCTGGAGCTGAGCACTTACAACTTTTCATAAAGATGTTTTACTCATGAGCAGCCAGTGGGCAAGACCATGGTTGGTGAAAGACAATGCTTTAATTTAAAGAGTTCAAATCCGATTTGGTCTAAAAGAAACAAACAGTGCCACTTATCCACTCCACCTGTCCCTGGCTGTTGGTGGAAGTTCTTAAGAAGGAATTCTTTAGAGAAATATCATTGGTAGTGGACATAACCGGCTATGAATTTAAAACTATATGGGGGTCATTTTTTTTAATAAGCCCCCAAAAGCTGGTTAAATAAAACCAAATATACATCTTCTTAAATGCACATCTATTTTCCCTCAATCTCTCTATTTTATAAAAACAGATCTTGATTTAAATTTTTTTAAGGTAGTTGAAATAATAAGACATACCTCTTGTTGACCATCTTTCACAAACCAGACTCTCTATGAGTTCTTCATGGGAGCATTAATCCATTCAATAATTCTTGAGGTAAATACTTGTTTCCTGCTTGATAGATGAAGAATCTGCTCAGAGACATCCTCTCCAGCTTAAAAATTTCAGCTCAAATTCTTGTTCTTTCAGAGAGCCTCAGAAGGCATGTTTGAATCATTGGTATATAACACATGCATTCAGTAATTTATTTTTTCATTATGTATGGGGATCATACATATTCCAGGCACTGTGCTAAATTCAGAGATGGGTCAGAATTGGTATCTGCCTTCAAAGAGTTCAGCGGCTTAAATTCCTGTTTCCTTCTCCCTCGAGCTGCTGTTCTCTTGTACTATTCTGGGCACAGCTATGTGCTCACTAAAGCTTGTGACTGGAGTGATATGCGCGGGTGCAGTTCACTAAGTCTCCACATGCACTGTGTGTGCTCCTGGCCTCATAAACATTGCACAAAGAGGCATTGCTTTGCGTTTTCTGTGTGACATTGAGCAAATCACCTAATCTCTCTAGACTTCAGTGCCTCCATCTGCAAAATAATACAATACCACCTATCACACTTAAGATTATAGGGAAAATTAAGTGGAAGAATGTAAGCAAAGTGCCCCACAAGAATCTGTGGTGCATCTTACAGGGGTATTTGCAAAACTTGGTAAATGTAGAATGTAAATGTTTTGGCACAGTAACTGAGATAACGCCGGAAAGGCTATGTTAACCATTGTGATAAAAATGTGTCAAATGGTCTATGAAGCGAGTGTATGATGCCCCATGATCATATCAATGTATACAGTTATGATTTAATAAAAAAAAAAAGTTAGATTAGCAAACAAAAAAAAAAAAGAATCTGCAAACCGAAGCACCACCAGGATGATCAAATTGCAAAGGCACCACAGAATCATGCTAGATGCTATGCAAGTCAAATTATACAAAATGAGCAAACAAAAACTCACGAACCCAAGAATACTTCTTAGGGACCTTACTTGGTAAATCACTAATGGAAAAAATCTAGTCTTTGTGGTTTGCTAATTAGAATACTGAGTCCCAGATGGAGTCCACGGTGGTTCCAGACAGGAAGCACAGCACCATAAGATTAGGAAAAAGTCAAGAACGTGCACTGCCACTGTTTGTATTTCAGTACTAGAATTTCTTTTCTTTTCTTTTTTTTGGAGTTTTTTTTTGGCCAGGGCTGGGTTTGAACCCACCATCTCCGGTCTATGGGGCCGCCCTCAGTACTAGAATTTCAAGCCACTGCAATAAGGTAAGAGAACAAAATAAAAGTGAAACAAATTGGAAACAAAGTAAAATGAAAAATATGGCTCGGCAGTCTGTGTTCCCTGCTCCTGCTTTCCTTGGGACGGTCTTGGTGTCGCTTCTTCGTCCTGTCGCCCCATGACTCGCAGGTGCTGCAAGATCTGTAAGGAGGATGCCGGGGGGACATGGAAGGCAGGAAACAGGCAACAAAGAGAGATTTGGTTTAGATTTCTCTTTGTTTGTACAAAGAGAACGTTTAGAGCACTTCCAACATGGAGAAAAGCACTACATAGTAAAGGAAGCAATAACCAGTCTTCCAAAAGCCCCAGAGAAAACCAAGACTTTGGATATGAGATTGGATTATGTGTTCAGTCAAATATTTCTGAAGACCAGAGACTTAAAAGTGAAGAGGATGTTTCTCAATGTGATGGATTTGATGTGTCCTTCATTAAAGCTCTATTATCCTTCCACCAACAAATACTATTATCAGATGCCAAAACATACAAATATGATCAGTATGGTAAGGTATTTACCCAGTTACCATTGCTTAATCAATATCAGGAAATAGATAATTGGAAGAAACATTACACATTCAAAAAAAGAGAAAGAAATATGACCTGATTGTCTATGTAGACTATCTCAAGGAATCTACAAAAAATAAACAAACAAAAACAACAACTGCACCCCCCCCCAACTTCTAGAATTTATTAGTAAGTGATTTCAGCAAGGTCTCAAGAAACAAGATCAAAACATAAAAATCAACTATATTTGTATATACTAACAATAAAACCATAGACACCACGTTGAAAAAGTCAATCCCCAAAAGGTTATATGAGGTATGATTGCATTTATGAAAGATTATTGAAATGACAGAATTTTAGAAATAGAAAACTTATGATTAGGCCAGGGGCTAAAGTGTAGGTGGGTTGGGCAGGATTTGGATGTGGTTATACAGGGGAAAGAGGAAGGATCCTTCTAATGATGGGAATGTTCCATATCTTGACTGTATTGGCGCTGACACTCTGGTTGAGATATTGCACTATAGTTTTACAAGATGTTACCACTGGGGAAAATTGGGTCAAGGTACATGAGATCTCTGTGCATTATTCCTTACAGCTACATATGAACTCACAATTATTGCAAATACAAAATTTAATTTAAAAAAGAACAACATATAAATGTGATATACAATTATACAATAAAAACTGAAAGGTGTAAGCAGTGGCACCCAGAGATGAGTCTGCAGGGGAGCAGAGAAGTTTCGATCAGTTTTATTGAAAGGGACAGTGACCCACCTGGGCAGTGCAAGGCTGGTGTCTGCACCTGGGAGCATTTAGAGACCCTTTATACGTGGGGTGGTAGGGAGTGGGCGAATTCCACAAGCTTGCCCAGAAAGTTAGGGTCTTTTGACACAAACGTCTCAGGGGGGTGGGCTAACCAGATCCTTTGTGTCTTGGTCTTAGGAGGGGAGGAGGAGGAGGAAGGAAAAGGGTTTGTGTGTGGCTGGTTTAGGTCCGGCAACACAAACATTAATTACATTTTTACTATTATCACTGTTACTAAAGTAAAATTAACTTTAATGAGAAGGATTGTGGAGAGAGAAAACCTTATGACTGAGAAAGAATTAAAAATACACCATAGTATGGGAGAACATTTTTGATATGTAGGTTGGAGGTGGAGGGAGGCAGGCTGAATAGGTCTGTCAGAGTTGCCTGTGCTCTCCTGGGGACGCTCTGACATCCCTGGTTTGTGGAGAAGAGAGGCTGGTGCAGGGCGGCCTGAGGGTACCTCTGCTTATTTAGCCACATAAACAATGCTAACAAAGCTTCCCCAGATACTTCTAAGAGAAGGATGGTGTGAATTAACAGAGGTGACACATAAATGTATTTCAGTAGTCAGCTAGGCAGTAGCAGATTATATCACAGATGTGGGCTTCTTGGAGACAGTGAGGAAACACACGGGCTGTTAAGCAGGGGGTGAGCCCAGGAAACCACATTCTACCCTGACTGTGATGTGGATAACAAAGAGGGGAGAGCGGGTCCAGGTCTGGAGCTGTGCTTGTGCACAATCCACGGAGGAGCTGGAAGGGGCCCACAGGACACAGTGGCAGGAGGGTCAGGAGAAGGAGGCCTGCTTTTCACTGGTGTTTGTAAACAAACAGAGAAGATAGGTCTGTTTCTTGCTTTTCCTGTCCAAAAAATTGCCTGAGGTTTGTGCAGTGTGGGAGAGAAGGATCCAAGATGAATTCGTTGCGAGGAGAATGGAAAGAGGGGTGGGGAATGACTGGAAACCAGAGTTAAGAGGCCCAGCGAGTCTCAGACAGGAAAGTTGTCTCCTCCTTCGAGATACAGCGGATGCCTGGAAAGACAATAGACAACCAGAGAAAACTACAGGCTTAGGAAAGTAGGCACCAGATGAGACTGATGGAGAAGACCAAGTTCCCCTTCATCTACTCTTTTGATGGCAGGATTCAGCTTCTTCAGAAGCTCCCAGAATATTCAAAATCTGAGATGCGCCATTCAGAGGAAGAAAACAAAATCACAAGAGAAATAGTTTCTGGGGGAATAGGATAATTCCTTTTCATTTTTTTATAAATTAGTTTGCAGCTTGTGACATTAAGAAAATCAATGCCATTTCTCATGTTTACATAGCATTTGCTTAGCTGAATAATTCTCTAGGGAGTGAATTACTTTGTGATGGGTTTGACAGGAGACATCATTCATTCAGAAAAGCATCTCTCTTTACCTGGCTTATCTCCTTTGATTCACAAACAGGGAATTCGTAACACTGGGGCCAGCAACAAAGTTTCGCACCTTCTTTTTTTTTTTTTTATTAAATCACAGCTGTGTACATTAATGCAATCATGGGGCACCATGCACTGGTTTCATAGACCGTTTGACACATTTTCATCACACTGGTTAACATAGCCTTCCTGGCATTTTCTTAATTATTGTGCTAAGAAATTTACTTTCCACATTTACTAAGTTTCACATATACCCTTGTAAGATGCACCGCAGGGAAGTTTTGCATCTTCTTTTAAGAGTTGAGGAAAATTTAGACCGAGATAGGAGAAAGTCACCTTCAAGGTTATAGACTAAGTCAATGAGGCTAGTACAGTAATCTAATTTTCTTTTATGATCCCTTGAATCACAAAAATGGTTTGTAAATGATTTTGATTTAATACAGCTACACCCAGATCTTGGCTGCTGACTCTCCTCAGGGGGTAAGTTCAGGAAGAACACCCTCCTGGGGTTCCTGGGGTCTGCACAGTGAAGAAATTAGAGCCAATGCAGTCAGAGTTGGTGGGGGCCAAGGTATATGTTTGAGCGGGGCAGCAGCAGCATTGTGAAAGGCAAAAAGCCAGTTGAAGAGGCAGCTTGGGGGAAAGTCCTGAGGCTGAGGCACATGGGCTGGGGAGACAGACAGAGGGAGGGCATGGAAAGACTGCCACTGGTTTCTGTGTATCCGGCTCCTCTTTTTAATATTCCAAAATCAATACTTGGTAGACCATGCAGAAATGAGTCTAAGTATTTTATGCCTGAAATTTGTCAAGTTCACTGATGGTAGAAGGGCAGGTACCCTAATTTAACCAATATGCACTTAATTCTCCCATCCTCCTGCCCTCTTATTTGTTACATTTGGGACGGATTGAGTCAAACTTGAACCCTCTGGGTAGGTGAGACAGGGCAGAAAGCTACCAGAAATTCACCAAATGCCCTTAGGTAGTTACTTTCCCCTCTGTTGGGGAAGAAAGGGAGGTGTTAAACTGGTCCCTTGGGTTTTATTAATCTCTGGCTTGCTTGGATTATCTCTAGAAGACATGGTTAGGCTAAGCATGGGCGGTGAATGCTGTGAACCCCGCTTACTCTCTCACACTAAACCCCAAAGACTGAAGCTGACCTCTCCAGCTGAGCCAGGTAAGAAGTGCTCAGTGCTGCAAAAAGACTCCCCCGTTGGTTCCCCCACTAGGATATTCTCCTGCCGGCAGCTCCCTCCCTAGCTGCCAGCAAGGATGTGTTTTATATTCTCATGCCCTTAAAACCTCCCATGCCAGCCCCCAGAGCTGGGGCGAGAAGCAGGTGTGCCCAGCATCACACAGAAGTGGCCACCGCCTGTCACCTGCTGCCACCTGATTAGCAAAGAAAGCCATCCTCTCGGCATCTTGCTGCAGTGAGTGACCTCTGAGGTCTCATGAAGAAGGGAACGATTACATAACCAGAGCAGTTAGGCTGAAGGGATCAGAAAGCTGAGGAACTGGGCCTGTAGCCCGGAGCAGAGAGGGGACAGTGCGCAGGAGCAGCAGAGAAACAGATGAACGCACGGAACCGGGACCCGGCATCCACACCACAGCACAAATATATTTTTAGGAAGCCTTCCAGCTTATCCTAACATGTTCCTCTGCAGTATCCCGGAGCCTTATTCCAAGAAGACAAACAGTGACTTTGAGCTTATGCCACACATCTTCCATTTATATTATGAAACTTTATAATTTTAAATTGTCCAGGCCCTTATGTAAGACACATTTCTCATCGTTTAACATAACTGAAGAAAGGCTTTAAAAAGAGATGGAGTCACATACGGCACCCACAACAAGGCATCTAGAAATGAATTCTGTACTGGCACTTTCAGCTGGATAATTCTGTCCAAGTTGCTTTCCCTTTCTGGACATCAACTCCCACATCAGTGAATTAATTTTAACTTTCATGTCTTATTAATTAAACCTCTATAGAGGTTTCATGTCTTATTTATTAAATAAGGTTTCGTGTCTTATTTATTAAACCTAGAGCAGCACCTGTATTCCAGGTGCCCAGAACCTCTGCCTTTAAGGACACATTGTGATCTTTACTTATTAAATGAGAGGCATTGACTGCAAACTTGTTGGAGTCTCTTCTATAACTTACAGAATCAAAAACCAGATCATGTTGTAATTTTTTTTTTTCAGGTCCATATGTCATCAGTAGACAACAACATACAGCAGAAACAACAGAGATTTTGTCTCCAGAAGGACATGGGTTCGGTCCTGGCCCTCAGCTCTGCTAACACAAGGCCCAGACGCTCTCACCTGGTTCCCAACTCTGAACTGGATGCCATCTGCTTGCCTCCCAGGGCACAAATCAATGACCATGTACAGCTGAAAGCACTTTGTAACTGGCAAAGTGACATCAAAGGTTGGTGGTATTTATACAGGAACGATCCGCCTGGACTAGAGAACACGTTGAAACCTAGAACACTGGCCAGGCACGGTGGCTCACACTTAAAATCCTAGCACTCTGGGAGGCCAAGGTGGGTGGATTGTTTGAGGTCATGAATTCAAAAGATCAGCCTGTGCAAAAGCAAGACCTCATCTCTACTAAAAATAGAAAAACTGAGGCAAGAGGCTTGCTTGAGCCCAAGAGTTGGAGGTTGCTGTGAACTAGGACACCATGGCACTGTACCCAGGACAACAGCTTGAGACTCTGTCTCAAAAAAAGAAACCTAGAAAACTAATCCCTCCTTAATTGTTAAAGTTCAAATGGCCCTGGATTTTGGATTCAGTTCGGTCTGTTGTTGAATGGCATTTAAAAATTTCTACTGGGCTTTATATAAGCCAATAACTTTTGGCAAGATAGCCATAGAAACTAGGCTCATGTAGTGGGCACTTCGGGCTCCAGATACATGTGACAATTATTGATTCCTCAAGGTAGTATTTGGGGACCTTGCTGGAAGAGTCCTTAAAGATAACATATACTAGCTTTTGCATTTTTTGCTAAAGAAGACTGAGTCCAGAGAAAGTTCCTGATTTTGTCTTGGTCGAATAGAAAGTTGGTGGCAGGGCCAAGACATGACCCATATCTGTTACAGGCAGCTGGTAACTCCTACATCTTCTGGTTCCAAATTCGGTGTTTGTTTGATCATTTCACTTTTCCTCGTAGCATAGCTTTTTCTTTAATTTGTTACTATGGAACAAGGGATAGACTATTCAAATGCTTTCTCTTTCAAATAAATATTTCTTTATGTTAGGGCTAACACGATGAAATGGCCCGTGAGGCAGTCAGCCTGCTGTTATTGGATGTATTCAAGGCTGAGATTATGCCACATGAGAGTGACCAAGATGTTCTCCATGACCCCTCCTAACATTTTCTTGTAATAATAATTCATTCTAAATCCAGCTGCTTTTATGGGTGGTTTAACCATAACCAATTTGATAGGAAAAACAACCAAATAAGCATCAGCACCCATGTGTTTTCATGTGAAGGAAGCTTAAATTTGCATGTTGGTTTTGTTATTTACTAGTCATCTGACCTTAAGCTAATTACTCAGCGTCTCTGAAGTCTCTTGCTCAACAATGCCCACCCAGCAAGGATAACATGTTAGTTTCCTGAGGTTGCTATAGCAAATTATCACAAATTTGGTGGCTTAAAACAGCATAAACTAATTCTCTCAAAATCCTGGAAGTCAGAAGTCTGAAATCTATTAGGGACATTGTCCCTCTAAGGGCTCTAGGGGAAAATCCATTTCTTACCTCTCCCAGCTTCTGGCAGTTGCCCCACATTCCTGGGCTTGTGGCCACATCACTCCAGTCTCTGCCTCTACCTTCACCTTGCCTTTTCCTCCATGAGTCTGTTATGAGAACATCTCCCAAAATTTGGGGCCCACCTTGTTAATTCAGGATGGCCTCCTCATTTCAAGACCCTTTTCCCATATAAGGTAACAATCTGTGGGATCAGGGGGTGGGCATATCTTTTGGGGAACCCACCATTCAACACAGTACAGACAGTGTGAGTATGAGCTGTGTGAGCCCAGTTAGGTCTTCAGCTCTGTGATAGGCTCAGCAAATTGTTGAGGTCTCTTGCCTAGATATAGAGGGAAAATTCTCATTGGCCATTTTTCTTTAAAAATGGAAAGTGATTTTCTACTGGGGTAATTTAGTTAATGTTGACCCTAAAAGCAGCTGCCATTGATTGAGCCTCTGCTGTGATTGTGAAATTTTATACACTTTGTCTGACTTAATTCTCATTAGGAAACTGGAAATTGAGGCTCGGAGAGCTCACTCCCTTGCAGGCAATCAGGCTGTGAGTGGCAGAGCCTGGAGTCAGTGCCAGGGCAGCCTGACCACCCTACGGGTGTACCACAGGGTCCCTCCCTCTGAGGGAGCAGACCTAATGTCCAGCTAAGTCAGGCCCCTCAAGTGGCATTCCTGCAGCAAGTGAGAGCACGTTGCCCACCTCTTCCTTCTGATTCCCAGACCAGCCCATCTTAGACAAGGGAAAAGCCTCCTAAAGGATTGTCAGCTTTCCCCTGAAACGTGTATGCATGTTCTAGCTTCTGAAAAGCAATTGCTGTGTGCAATGTGATTGGACTATTAATCACATTCTTAATAAAAAAGTTTTCTGAAAGAGTGCACACCATGAATTATGGAATACCTACCTGCCTTCACTTGCCTCATTCATTTAAAAACTTGGAGTGCTGTGATTAAACATCTCTTCCACAAACATTTGGGCCTTTCCAAAGAGTGCTCTGTTGAGATTTACTGGATCATTTGGAGGTAGGTCTAAAAAAACAGTAGACTATGGAATCATCGGCTCAGTGAATTGAACTGATGGGAAAACAAAGAAAAAAAAAGACTTTCAGATATATTGTATGTGGGCTCCAGGATTTAGAATGATTTTCACATTTGAAGATCTTTTTCTGTTTTGATATGCCTCATTCTAATTTTCTCCATGGGCCCATATTGGATATAGAGGAAGTCACTGTGGATATGGGAAAGGAGCCCTGCTCTGGACTGGAAGTCCATCTTTCTGCAGATCTCTTGGACTGAGTTAGGGATAGCTACTCCAAAAACAGTTTGTCTTGGCACAAGGCAATTTGGGATGCTTCTATCTGGATCTGAGCACTATAATCCCCAAAGAGCATTGGTGGTTAGAGAATATTAAGAAAAAAGAGACCTGTTTTTGTGTGGTAGATAACAATAAAGTTACAGAAGACGTTTAAGAGCATGGCAGTGGTCCTCCAATATCCAAGTTCAGGTATACCAAGGAATAGACTATCTGCTAAATCTCAAGGGATAAAATGAGACACAAAATAGGTGAGAAATGCACTCAGACTACAAAGGGTAAGCTTCAGCATCTAGCGTGGTGCCCCTGAAGCAGACCTAGCTATACTTGTTTTGTGAGAAGATGAGTGAAGAAATAAAAATAGAAAAAAAAAGATTTTGAGTCAAATAGATTTTTTTGTTATTAATTTTTTTTATTAAATCATAGCTGTCTACGTTAATGCAATTATGGGGTACAATGTGCTGGTTTTATATACGGTTTGAAATATTTTCATCAAACTGGTTAACATAGCCTTCACCGTATTTTCCTCGTTATTGTGTTAAGACATTTATATTCTACACTTAGTAAATTTAACATGTATCCTTGTAAAATGCACTGTAGGTGTGTTCCCACCAATAACCCTCCCTCCACCCAGCCTCCCTCCTCTCCTCTACTTCCCCTCCTTTTGGGCTATAGTTGGGTTATAGCTTTCATATGAAAGCTATAAATTGGTTTCATAGTAGGGCTGAGTACATTGGATAATTTTTCTTCCATTCTTGAGATATTTTGCTAAGAAGAATATGTTCCAGCTCCATCCATGTAAACATGAAAGAGGCAAAGTCTCTGTCTTTTTTTAAGGCTGCATAATATTCCATGATGTACATATACCACAATTTATTGATCCATTCATGTGTCAATGGGCACTTGGGCTTCTTCCATGACTTAACAATTATGAATTGGGCTGCGATAAACATTCTGGTGCCATTTCCTTGTTGTATGTACTAGGTTACTCAATATCTTTAAACTGTCTTCTTTAGAATGAGGATAAGGATATTCACTTCCCAGGAAGTACGTTTTGAGCCATGATACGGCTCAATGAGTACACACCAGCAGCAGCTACAGAGGAGGCTGATGATCAAGACAAGAGCAGAAGTGACCCCAGGAAGAGCTGTGCAGTCAGGGGCACTTCACAATGGGTGGACGGCTGGCTCTGGGTCTCCCAGTGGCATCATTGAATAACGGATGTATATGATATGACTGTATACCATTCAGAAAAAGTGACAATATGGTTTTTGTTTCAGCAAAAAAGGTGACAAATGTTAAACAAATAAATGTGTTTTATTTATATTTTCTATTTCTGCTTTACACCTGAACAGGACAAAAATTAATTTTTTAGAAAATTTTCTTAACTATCTTCTTGGACTGAGGTGTCCCTGTGATTCTATGAGGCCAAACATAGCACCATTTGAATAGGTTGTTTCCTGAGGGCAAAAGAGGACATAATGTTAATTCTCAATTACCATCACTCACAAAATCACGTAGGTTTTTTTCCCATCACCTATACAGTCAAGGTTGATGTGGAAGCCAGGTCAAGGTTAATGCAGAAGCCAGAACTCTTGATGACTCATCCTTCGGGATGCAACCCTAACTTTGTGTTTGAACTCTACACCCCAGCCGTTCTGGCAGCTTCCTGATTCCCCTTGTCAGCTCAGGGAAGCTTCTACTGAGTCCATCAGGCTGACTTAGTGCCTTCTTTTCTGCTGTTTGCTGAATCTTCTTTCCACTTCTACTACCACACAAGGAACAGTAGCCCCCTTTCCATTAAGAGCTAGTTTGTAACAGGCCCTACATCAAAGGTTTCATGACTCATGAAATCCTTTGAAAAATCTTGACAGCAGATAATATTATCTTTATTTCACGGAAAAAGAATCCAAAGCTTCATGAGTGTAGGAAGATTATTAATAATCACTCATCTAATGAATGTGAGCTGAGGTTTGTCTGGCAGGCAATGGCTGTTTTCCAAGGCAGATAATACATCTCTAATTTACTTTTGTGTCCTCATTGTTTTCCGTAGGGCCTCCACAACACTAGACACTCAGGAAATTTTTTTAGTATTGTCAACAAAAAATTATCTGGAGAAGATTGGGAAGGAGACGGCATTATCCAGAGAAGCATTTGAAAACCAGGGAGAAATAGCCTTTGGAGGAAAAAGAGAAGGATTGGGTTTTATAACAAAAATTCCCACCCCAGGTTCCCAAACAAGTCTGTGTATGCAAATTACAGATTTAAAGCTACTTAGTTCTGATTGGTTGATGGAACTGAGCCCTGATTGGCTGGTTCAGGAGAGCTCCGCAAATCCCAAAGATAAAAAGGGGTGGGTTTTCAGGGGAATGCAGAGTACGTGGTAGACCACCCACCGGCGCCCCACCCCCCAACCCCCAACTCCTACCCCTAACCCTTCCAGTCGGCAAATGGTTACTTTGCTCTATTTTGAATTTAGGCCCATTTAGTCACTTGGGATCCACGTTGAAGGACTGGCTTTTTCAGCTTCACATTTTTTTTTTTTTTGTAGAGACAGAGTCTCACTTTCTGGCCCTCGGTAGAGTGCCGTGGCCTCACACTGCTCACAGCAACCTCCAACTCCTGGGCTTAAGTGATTCTCTTGCCTCAGCCTCCCGAGGAGCTGGGACTACAGGTCAGCTTCACATTTTTTTCACATGCTATGAAAGGTGTTTCACAAATAAAGTGCTTCTGGGATGCTCAGATACATAGTTAGACATGCAGACACTCTCACTCTGCCTCTGTCTCTCAACCCATCAAGGAAACTCTTTAGCCTGACAAAATAATAGAGAAAGGCCTTGGTGTCCGGTCAGCAGGTCTCAGATGTCCCAGTGGGGTGATTTCTGACCGGCTCGCCCCTATCACAGGACCAAGACAGGCAGTAATGGGGCTGCCGCTCAGACCCTGCATCCTCCCAGGGCTGACTTTTCAGGGGAGTCAGTGACTTGGGGGTTCCCTGGAGAGCTGGTAAATGAAGCTTCCTGCGAGATAGAAATAGGTTTGCTTGTTTTTTAAGGATGCTCCAGTGGACAGTTACCCCAAGAGTGAGAAAAAGCATAGCACCGTGAAATAAAACAAAGGAAGGATGGGAAGCAGCGGCCAGTGTCCAAATCTCAGCCCAGGCCAGGTTGGACTGTAACTCACACTTACGTTGGTTTTCTCACTATGCCAGTTACTATTTTTCTTACTTAACAAATTCGGTAGGACAATGTATTCTGTCTTCGTCTCTCTGTGTGACCATTTTTTCTACTGTCATGGAACCAAGCAAATGAAAAACCAAATTCCTGTTGGCTAGAGTATTCGTTTCTGAGGGTTGCTGTAGCAAATTACCACAAGCTGAGTCGTTCGAAACAATAGAATTTAGGCTTTCAGAATTCTGGAGGCCAAATGTCTCAAATTCAGGAGTAGGCAAAGCTGTCGCAGCCATTTGCCACATGCTGATTTTGTGAGGACTTTTTTTGCCTGTCTGTGGGGTGGGAAATAACAAATTATGCGTGGACTTCCACCCCACCCCCACCCCCAATCAGCTTTCCTTAGTGTTTGTGTATTTATTGTGGCCCAAGACAGCTCTTCTTTCAATGTGAGGTGAAAAAAAAAAAAAAAAAAAGATCAGGCACCCCTGTAAGGCTGCTGGAGAATTTTCTTTCCTTCCCTGTCCCAGTACCTGCTGGCTCCAGGCATTTCTTGGCCTGCGGCTCTGTCACTCCATTCTCTGCCTTTGTGGTCACATTGCCTTCTCCTCTTTTCTCTGTTTTCTGGTCTTTTTTCTTCTTTTAAGGATGCATGTAACAGCACTTAGGGCCTATCCAAAATGTCCAGGAGAAGCTGCCCCTCTCAGGATCCTTGATTACATTTGCAAAGACCTTTTCCCAAATAAGGTAATGCTCATAGGTTAGAGGGTTTAGGCACAGAGGTATCTTTTTAGAAGCCACCATAATTCCTAAGACAGTTGATGTGGCTTCGTGAGGGTCAGTTGGGGAGCATATGCAAAGCCCACGTCCCTGGAGTTACGTTTCCAGTAGTTAGGGGTCCAGGAACCTAAAGTTAGTGCAAGTTCCCCGAATGCTTCTGATGGATCAGCCACATTTGGAAAACCCTGTCTCTTGCTTTTTTTAGGACATAACTAATCTAAGACATCTCTAGAATAATCTTCTGAAAAATCAGAGCACGTCCCTCCTGAGGTTGCAGCCTCCCAGCTCTGTGTCCCATTTAACCTCCCTCCTTGATGTTCCTTTGCACAGGCTGCTGCAGCCAGCGGGGCTCTGTGTGATGCTCTGAAGGTACAAAGCCTTCTTTCATCTCCAGTTTTTCACCCAGCCCTTCCTCTCCATTTGGAATCTCTCCCCACACCCTTTTAGCTTCATTAACTCTTCTGTAAATTCCAGTGACTTTCCCTCCCGTTCATTCCCACAGGCACTGTGTCCCCATTCCCAGCACAGCACTCGGGGCGCTGGACTGTGAGTACACTGTTACTTCTCTGCCTCTCTCCCATCACATTGTGAGTTCACTGAGAAGCAGGACTGGGTCTTACTCATCTCTCTCCCTCTAATACTTAGCAGAGCATGTCTGAAATATAATAGTGCTTCACTACATGGTCACCATGAAAGAAAGTGATTACAACGTATATAAAATCTCTCTATTTCTCAAGGTCTTCATCAAATTTTTCTTAGTATGCTAACTCTGATGGGAATTTTGTTTAGGGCCAGATGCGGTGGCTCATGTCTGTAATCGTAGCACTCTGGGAGGCTGAGGCAGTTGGATTGCCTGAGCTCAAAGGTTTAAGAATTTTGTTGAAAGAGAAAAATCCCACTTGGTTTCAAATTGAACTATTTTAAGAATGAAACAAAACAGAAAGTCATGGGTTAGGCAATTAAGTTTGCAAACTCATCCTAGAAAAAGTGTTGCGTACCCCACTGCTGACTATTACTATGGCCCCCTTCAAAGTATGCCCCTTGGCCATTTGGCGACTGCAGTGATATTTAGCAATGAGGTATGTAGCACTTTTTTTAGGATGAGTTTGTGAACTTAATTATCTGAACGTATATACTTTTTTTCATTAATGGTCTTTTATCTCTTTCATTTGGGTAGTACTTTTTAGTTTATAAAAAACACATTTTGAAACTTCCCTCATGTGCCACTCAAATGAATCAGGCAGGAAAGATATTAGTATCTTCATCTTATAGATAAGAACATAGACTTGGATCAATTGACATACCTACAGTCACCCAAATGTTCAGTGATCTGACTCAAAGCCAGTAGAATTTTTCCTGCCTAAGTTTGAAATTTAAGTTACTGTCACAAAGTCTACTGGGAAAGTATTGCTGGAACCCACCGGGTCTGCAGTGAGCACAGAATATACAGCAGCATCCTCTGGGGCCACTGAGGCAGAGAAGACCAGGGAGTCTGCCTGAGCTCACAAGCCAGTGAGCAGTTCCCAGTTCCCTACGTGTGAGACCTGGAGAGCTCCTTCTGGCACTAAGGACTTATTTGGGTGCCCAAAGCTCATAGATAAAATTTTGGAGGTGGAGAAGGTGACAATACCGTTCATAGCTGTGTTACCTTGGCTGCAGGGTATCTGAAATAACCACTTATATCCATGGCTCAGCCACAATGGCAAACGTCTGCAGCCTTGGCCACCTCTGTGCCTTTGCACTGTCAGCTCCTGCACCACTGGGCTCTGTGGGGCAGCAGGGACATGATGGCTTAAAGCAAGCTTAGCTGAAGGAGTCACGGGGCTGTTTTGGAGGAGACATAATGAGCCCAACATGAGTCATCCAGGTATCCCAAGGCCCAAAGTCTCCACCTGGGGGATATCCATTGGTTTAGGAAAGATTTGGCTGGGAAGCCCTCTCTTTATTTTGCAAATGCTTTTCCTCTAATAGTTCAGAGAAGATCAGAGGGACCTTCAACTTTGAGTGAGGGATTAGGGGAAAGGACAAAGGTAATTCTTCGTGCTTTGACAAAAGACGTGCTCTGAATTCCACGTGAATTTGCTCAGCGAGCTTAGACTGCTCGTTTTTCTTCCCTGATTTATAAACTTTTATGCATTAGTTGTAGTTTTCAAATAAATGAAGAAAGAAAGAAACAGACAATAGCTCACAGCCATCCCGTCCCATGTAAACAGTCCTGGGAGACAGATGTGATTGCAACACTGCTGATGACAAGGAGAAGCTCCCAGAGGTTAAACAGCTTTGCCCAGGTCATCTGGCAGGTACCTGAGGAGCTGGAACTTGTCTCCAAGTCACCAGGCTTCTCTGTGGCTCTGTGTCCTGAGCCCTGTTGCTGCCTCCCTGGGGCCTACTAGATCAGTCAGGCTGTAACCTTGTGGGGAACCCAGTCTTCCCTCTTGTGGAGAGGTCTGGGTGGGGTGTCCTGCCACTTGGCACAAAGAGTTCTTTCACAAGCTGCCTCCACTGAGGACCACCCAGGACAAAGTTGGTTTCAGCCACAGCTGGACAAATTTAGGTCAGATCTGAACAAGAATTCCCCAGTAGAGTGGTCAGACAATGGGATGAGTTCCTTAGCAAAGCTTGATTTCCATCTCCAGAGGACGAAGACCCGGAGCAATTTTCCTCTGTGTCTGAGTAGCGGGGGCATTAACTCTGAACTCCCTCGGCACCAGGCTGGCCTATGCAGCCTGGGACATGCAAAGCCTGCCCCCAGGAAAAAGAGGCTGTTTAGCGGGGTAGAAAGAGGCAGTCAGTCTGCAAATATTTATCAGACCTCTGTTGTATACCCAGCATTATCTAGGGGATGAGAGTCGAGCAGCAAATGTGACGGTCCTTAGCCACAGGGAGCTTTGCTTCTAGTGAGGGGAGATAAAGCCCAAATGAACAAGGCAATGCCAGGTTCTATGAGAATAGGAAGAGACAAGGTAACTCAATAGGCAGAAACGTGGGAGTGATTTAGGGGAGGGGTCCAGGAAGGCCTCTGCAGCGAGGTGCTTTTCAGCTGTGACCTGAAAGATGGGAAGGCAGCATCTGGGTGGGACACATAGGGAAAGAGCATCACAGCAGAAGGGACGACCTTCACAGAGGCTGACAGCAAACGTGCCCAGCATGTGATGCCTCTGCCCGGCTGACGGGGGGCCCCTCGGGGACTGAATGTCTGCATCTGTAACACGAGGACTGTATCAGTACCACTTCTCTGGCATGTCGTGAGGAATGAATGGGAAGGGGGAGATCTGTGTCTGCCATGTAACTTACACTCACATTTTCTCTGTCACAGAATTTGGGTGTACAGGTGTATAAGGAATTGGGTTGAACCCCTGTACAGTCTGGGGTCAGGATGGAATGAATACCAAATTCCCAATCAGTCAGACCTCGAGTCCGGAGCAACCCTGATGACTAGTGTGACTCTCACCAAGTCAGTTCTCCTTCTCCAGCCTCAGTTTCCCCATCTTCAAAGTGCAGATAATATCATACTTTCCTCTCAAAGTTCCCGACAGGATCCCATGTATTTATTCAGCAAATAGTCCCTGCAGCTTGCTATATGCCAGGCTTGTTTCAGGAGCTGTGGGGGACCCAGGAAACAAAGCAAAAAAAAGTCCAATAGGGAGTAAGAAATAAAGAGAGAAAACACCAGTGAGGAAACGTGTGTGAACATCGTTCATGGGCAACAGTCACCATGAGCATTACACCTGCTGCTTGGCTGGTGGGTGGTGAGTCCCCGGGCCAATGGAGGAGAACACAGCAGTGGGTCTGCACGGCTCCGTTCTGCTCTCTGGACTATAATTTGCTGCTGCTGCCTGTAGTCTTCCCCTTAGCCCTATGAAAGAGGCAGGATTCCTCCCAGTTTATAAATGAAAAGAAGACAGCTGGCTTTTTAGTCCTAAGGAGACAAAGGGTAGTGGCCTCATACTTGAAGTCCATGGTTGTTGTCCTGGCCTGGGGGGCAGAGGCCAACAGGTTGGGATTCCTTACGAGGGCACTGGGTCGCAAGGCTAAAGTTCACTAATTAGAATGGGGTGTATGGACAGACAGGGCAAAGCTGCAGGCAGAATCAAGGGATGTGGCCAGGGACCACTAGACAGAGAGTGTCACCTGCACCGTGCTCAGGCTGAGGCTGAGGTGACCACCACTGTGGAAGTGGCAGAAGGGGTGGCTGTGGTGCTGAGTAGTGTGGTGGCTTCAGAACTGCACCACCCGTGGTGACCTTTAGAAAGCAGTTGTTGCTACACTGCAAGGCACATGCAGTCCACCTTCCCTTCAGCTCAGGGCTCAGAAGCGCCCCCAGGGTGGTCGGGGATGGCAGTGGCACAGCACAGGTGGAAGTGTACAGGTTGGAACTGAACACATCCACCCTGGCCCCATCTTTGAACTCAAACACAGGGAACTAACTGCACCTGTCTCCTCCATCCCGAGGTTCCAGCCTCACCCTTTATCTGCCTAAGGAACAGCAAGGCTGCCCAGCCCAAGGGCCCTGAATTTATGTGGCTTTTGCATGTTTTTAATAAGATGCAATTTACTTTTTTAAAACATAGAAGCTGAAAAATCCTTGTTTACATTTTTTAAATTATAAATAAAAATGATTTTGAAAAACTACATCTTGCAACTGTGCATGCTGTGTAGGCCTTGGGCGAACTGTTGGGCAGATCCCACCACGTGTCTGTCACCATACACCCCACCCAGCTCCACATTTCCTGAACTCTGTTATCTGCAGTGTGGTTCTGGGAGCCTGTGTGTGTCTCACTCACATTCTGAGCCAAATGAGTTGTTTATTTACTTTTTTAGAAACAGAATGATTTCTAATCACACTGAATCCCAGTGTCTGGAAACCTTCTATGTTGTGGCCCAGTTCAATTTTTTTTGAATTTCGGAACCACAAAGTCCATCTGAAATTATTCACTGACAACTCTCAATGGCATTGGCTTTCTCTCCTTGTTTGCCCGGATGGCAAACCCCAAGGCACTACATAGTGATCATGTCAAATTTGACCTCCTTTGGGTAGTGTCTCCATCCATCTGGAAGTTGTGTGGTCTTTCTCTTTTTGATGTGTGTGCGCACACATTCCTCTTGGAATATAGGCAACACATGTCAACTCCTAGCAGAGTGGTTTTTGCAAATATTTGGGTTTTCATAAATCATCACTTACTGAGGGCCACTATGTGTTAATTCTATGTTAGATGCTGAGAAAAGAAAGGGAAAAAAGACACAGTGTCTTCCCTTAAGGAGCTCACAGAACAGGTGAGGAGGCACAAACAACTAAATTTAGAAAAAAAAAAAAAGAGCAATTGGCACATGAAATGTATGATCAATAGTTTGATCAAAGTCACAAGTGCTGGTTTCTTCAACTCTACAGACCTACTACTGTCATAGCCTAACCTGTTTATCTGAATCATAAACCCATCAGGAGAATGACCCAGCTGCTGGAAATGGCTTCTTCCCTGTGGGGGGCTGCCAATACTATCTGTTCCTCAATGTTCCCTACACTCAGTAAAGACTGTGATAATTTAAAAAATATTGATTAGCAAAAGGAACTTTACAAGATGAAAACAGAAATTTTAACCAGAAGCTCTGCTGTCTTCCACTTGTAAATAATAAGTATGCGTTTCTTTGTCTTTTTGCCGGTGGAGTCTGCCAGGAGGGGTGGTCAGTACACCCTCTAAAGAGGACGCCTCACTTGGCCAGCAAGGCAAGGCTACTGTTCATGCTGATTATAGCTTTTTTGGGGGGAGGGGTTCATTTTTTTAGCCTCCAAAAAATAGTGCACCTCTCAACTTTGGATAGCAATGCTACAGTTTCATTTGATCCCAGTATTGAACGCCTTTATAAAAGTCTGCATGCTGTCATAGTCAAGGGGATTATGTACAAGGGACAACTGTGGAATCAATTAAGGAGTAATCTCTAGAAAAATGGTGGTGCTTTAGGAGGCAGGATAATTGACTGTTCTATAATAAGAAGGAGCAGAGCTCAGGCAGTATTTGGACAGAGGACTTTCAATCATAACTTGATACGACTCTAGAATTGGTGTGAGCACATTGCCCTGTCGGTACAGCATCAACATTCAACTTACCAAGAGGCGGGGCTGTCACCCACCGGGTGCCATGTACTGCACTTTAGCTATACAGCCACCTGTGACAGTGACAGCAGCCCTGTGAGGTAGACCTTGGAATTATTCCTACATAGTTGAAAAGTAAATGGAGTCCAAGAGGAAAACAACTTGACCGTAATTACATGGGTGGCAAGGGACGGAGCTGATGTTATGATCTTTTGTGTGAATTCCTAGTCCAATTTTTTTTCCATGATGCAACACTGTAATATGTGTCCTTGAGTATTTTCTGCAAAGTATAAGTTGCCATTCAAATACATATAATGATGGTGGTAACTTAGGAGTTACTATGATTGCACAGATATTTGGTCATTGCAAAGATAATTTGATCTTTTTCTGAGAATGCAAAGCCTTGCCAACATGCCTAACCGTAACGGCCTCTTTACAGGAAGGTTCTCCGTGTGTGTATACCACCGTGTGCTCTGCCTGATCTTACTCCTGTGTGTGTATACACACCGTGTGCTCTGCCTGATCTTACTCCCGTGTGTGTATACACACCGTGTGCTCTGCCTGATCTTACTCCCGTGTGTGTATACACACCGTGTGCTCTGCCTGATCTTACTCCCGTGTGTGTACACACCGTGTGCTCTGCCTGATCTTACCTCCTCCCTCCATCCTTGCCTTTTGGTAAATTCCTCTTTTTCTTTCTAAAAATTTCCAGGTACAGGTGCTCTCAAAGAACCTGCACATACATGCATCATGTCTCTTATCACTTTCTGTTGTATGAATCTCCTCCAGAGCTTGCTGCTGTGAGCTGCAAATACAGCTTCAAGTCTGCTTTGAAGGCCAGGACTGGGGAAGATCCATGTTCACTTCCAGATTTACTAGGACAGGGCCTGCATACAGTAGGTGTTCAATACATGCTTGAAGAAGAAAGGGAGGGCAGGAAGAAGAGAGCAAATGTGATGTATATGCCACTTTTACCCATGTAGATTCAGATATTAGAAAAACCACAACAAGGTTCCTGAAGCAAAGGTGGCCATACTAGGAGATGGGACCAGAGGCCAACCGGGAATTTCAGCTGCAAAGACCTGGGAGCCTGCAGAACAAGCCTGTTCCCAGGCTAAAGGATCCATAGATACTTGGCTGTTGATCAAGGGCCCTGAGCTGCAGAAAGACGTCTGCGTCTGGCCAAGTACCGTTGTCATCTGCTTCACGGTCATAAGGCGCTCGACTTTGTGATTTACTTTTATTTTCCCTGAATATATTTTTTATTTTAACAAAAAATGAAATTTAAGTCCAAGAGTGGTATCAGAGCTTTAAAAAAAGAGTGATTTCCAATTGTTTGGGCTTTCCTCTGGGTGAATCTTAGGTGTGCCATGACTTGTGTGGGTGGCTATGGGGTTGGCTTCAGCAAGCTCTGCAGCTGTCCTTGTCTCCACCCTGAGCCTGCCCAGGTGACAGTAAGTCCCTGGAGGGAGCAGCCCATTTTGAAATGTAATCTCATTGTACCATCACTGGAAGGCCCCGTTAGAGATTAACTTTTCATCTCACAGGTGAGGAAAGCACTCCTGAGAAATAACTTGCCTGAGGTCCCTGCATGCTCCATGGTTCCAGTTCCAACATTTCACACTGAGGACACTCAGTCCCAACTGGAGAAAGGATGCATCTTCTAGCTCTTTGTCAAAATGATGCTGTCACCTTGGTCTTCTAAGTTGTTAGCAAGCATTGGCGGTTAGAATGTCAGAATGAGAGTTCTTCCCATGTAGATTTATTTACATGAATACCATGAGCTATTGGGCTATCATGTACATTTGTGAAATTTAATTCTAAAATTATTTGCATACTCAACATTAACTCACTCATAATTATAAAATACAAAGCCTCAGGAAAAGGCTTTATGAATGCAAAGTGCTGTGTGTTGTTTGCACCTATATTCTTAGAAAAAAAGGAGGAGTTTCCTAAAAGCAGTAATTTTCTGAAGACTTTGATCTGCTTACATTTTTTTTCTTTTAGGATACATACAACTCAATCAACTTACACTTAAATAAAAATAAACAACTTGTGTTAGATGTTGTTAGGGATTATGAAGTTAGAAGATTCTAGTTTGCAATGATTCTAAGAAAACTGATACCCAGAAATTCCTTGTTCCTGGAGCTCTAAGTCATCCCCTTTGTTATGAGAAGTTATGTGAGGCCCTAGCAGAGGCAATGAGCACTGATTTGGGGGGAAATATCAGGAATTGATGCTGATCAGAGGTGAGAGAAGAGATATGATTTTGTGATTGAGAAATACGTCATGATAATGTAGTTAGTACTGAAAACTTATCAGTCTTTTCCAGATTAATTTATGGATTTAACACAATTTACATCAAAATTCTAGAGATTTTAAAAGATAAAAGTTTCTAAATTTTATCTTGAGTAATAAACAAACAGGAGGACACGAGAAGTTGGGGAAGAAAAACAAGACATAAAATTTATTTTATCTTATGCAATAACGTACTACACTGATACAAAATTAGAAGTAAGGTAGCTGCACAAAATTGGCAAATAAAAGAAAATACATCACAGGAATTATAGCAAACTCATCCTGTTGCACATACAAATACTGTGTGTGATCAAAACATGCAGTAAATCGAAAAAAGGGTTGAGTTGTTCAATGAACAGTGCTTACACATTTCTCTAAGTTTTTTTAATTACATTTAATTCTTACATCATATAATAAATACATTCCTGTTGTATTTAAGAATTAAATTAGGTTGATTCCATATCTTGGCTATTTTCAATAATGTTGCAATGAACATGAAAGTGCAAATAATTCTTTAACAACTCATTTCGTTTTTGATATATATTTAGAAGGAGAATTTCTGGATCATAAGGTAGTTACTTTTTAATTTTTTGAGAAATCTCCATACTGTTTTTCATAATGGCTGTAATAATTTCCATGCCCACCAACAATGTCCAAGGATTCTCTTTTCTTCCCATCCTCATCAGGAATTCTTATCACTTGTGCTCTTGATAATACTCATTCTAACAGGTGTGAGGTGCTATGTTGCTTGTGTGTGTGTGTGTGTGACAGTCTCTCTCTGTCACCCCAGCTAGAGTGCAGTGGCGTCTTCGTAGCTCACTGCAACCTCAAATCCCTGGGCTCAAGCAGTCCTCCCTGCTCGCCCTCATGAATAGGGGGACTACATGTGCCCACCACCACACCTGGCTAATTTTTTACTATTTTTAGTAGAGACTGGGTCTCACTCTTGGTTAGGCTGATCTCAAGTTCCTGAGCTCAAGCAATCCTAATCTTCTTGCCTCAGCCTCCCAGAATGCTAGGATTACAGGAGTGAGCCGCCACACCCTGCCTCGTCCTGGGTTTAATTCGCATTTCCCTGATGTTTAGGACTGCGGAGTACTTTTTCACGTATCCATTGTCCATTTGTATCTCTTCTTTTGAAAAATGTCCAGGCTGAAGATGAGATTCTCTCTCATCTCAGATTTCCTTCTGTTGCTTTATGCAGGATCAGGAAATCTCAATGAAGTGAGAACAGTCCCTTTTCTCAGCCGGAACCCATCTTTCCTTTTGTGTAAATTTGTATTTAAGTTGAATAAGCAAGGAATTAAAAAATCATACAAGAGATCACTATTCCTTGACAGGTCATGCTTTGTTGTTGAGAGGGCTGGGTCTTGGCAAGGGGACTGAATTTCACCTCCGCTGTTCCAGGCAGCAAGCTCCCTTTGCCACTGCATTCAGTCCTCACAAAACTGACCTCTGCAGGGCTGGGCAGGTGAAAGGTTCTCGGGAGGGCTCACCTGCATCCTGTGGAGCCAGGAAGTGGCCCAGCACATGGGCCCAGCATAGCACAGCAGGAGGGCAGGAAGCTTTCTCTGACTCTCTTAGCTCACATAAAGTACTTCCTCACAGTCCATTGCCTTACAGGGACAGAAGTCACAATTTTTGAGTGCCACGAGGTGCCAGGCATTGGGTTAGGAACTTTCTATGTTGCAATGAATCCTTTCAGCAACCCAGAGGAGAGAAGTTATTCTCATTTGATGGCTCAGAGCACTGACCCCAGAGGCTGCTGAGAGCCTGCTGGCCTGCCCATGGTTGGGCCACTTGGATTTCCCGTAAGTTCCTGCAGGCTTTGGGGCATCTTGTTCTGATGAAGCACAGCCCCTCACTGAGGAGAGACGGCAACGACAGACCACCCGCGCTCCCATTCCAGCTCCCTCAGTCCTGTTTTATGCCTATTATTTTTGTCTTTTTGTGGTGGAAATTTCTGTAGACTCTTCCGCCTTATCTCCACTCTTCATCGTGGCTTCTATCCAAGTTCATCACCAGAGAAGTCTAGAACCATATCCTAGAAAGGGGCTGCTGTGACCTAGAGGGAGATGAGGCAGAGGTCTCTGCTACCTACATACATTTTTGCAAATGCATGGGACAAGCAGTTTTCCTAACCAGACATTTATTTTTTAATAAGTTAGACATTACAATCAATGTGGGTAGGAACGCCCCCTCCTTCTCTCCTTCTATCCCCCTCTTAACTCCCCCTACCTCTGACTACACGCTTCCGCATACACGCCTGGACTTCTAACTACACGCTTCCGCATACACGCCTGGACCTCTAACTACACGCTTCCGCATACACGCCTGGACCTCTAACTACACGCTTCCGCCTACACGCCTGGACCTCTAACTACACGCTTCCGCATACACGCCTGGACCTCTAACTACACGCTTCCGCATACACGCCTGGACCTCTAACTACACGCTTCCGCATACACGCCTGGACCTCTAACTACACGCTTCCGCCTACACGCCCGGACCTCTAACTACACGCTTCCGCATACACGCCTGGACCTCTAACTACACACTTCCGCATACACGCCTACACATAGAGAAGTAAAGCATGCCTGAGCAAAACCGCACGCTGACTCCGTAAGTGACTTCCATCCTCACGGCTCCCCGCCACCCCCGCTGTTGCTATGGGCAACCGCTGCCAACAGGTACCTGAGGTTGGGGCCATAACGTGGGGCTGGCTGCCGATCACTGCAGCTCCAGTAACTGACGTGTGGGAGAGAGGGGGACACTCACGGGATGGGTTCCGTAATTGATCCTTCCCAGAAGGGTCTCCTTTGTCAATCTCAGATCAAAGGAGGCCAGCATTCTCCAGAGAGAAAGGTAATAGCTGGTTTCTTGGTGAAGCAAAAACTTCCTTCCCACAGCTCTTCTGAGCGCTGCCCGCAACTGGGGTGAGAAGGGAGAAGGTGGAAGCGTCGCACCCCCGGCAGCGAGCAGCGAGCCCGGGCCTGGTGCTGGGCTGAGCTCCTTGCGCAAAGCAAACGTGTGGATGAGCTAGGACTTACAAACAAAAAAATTGTTTTTTTGATCTAACTCCAAGTTTAATCCCCACCCCCACTTATCTGCAGGGGGAAGCTGTAGGCAGGCAGAGCTGCGAGTGGTGGGCAGAGGCACCGGGTACAAGCCAGGGAAACTCCTAACACTGGTGGCTGCAAACATTCTTACCTTTTTTTTGTGCTGCAGAGGAGCGGGGTGAGTTGGATTTATATCCCTGCACCTAGCTCCCTGGCCCTGCAGCGGGGCTAATTCTCGTGATCTGTCTTCACGACTCTTCGCAATGCTGCGCCCTCTTTTCTGCCAGCCCGGCCTTGGGTCCATCCGGCCCACCTGCATCCCCGCACCCCAGGTGGCGGTCCTGGATGGCAGTGTAACCCTGTTTCACCTTCCGTCTGTGTGACTCGGAGTTAGGATGCAGCATTCTGCCCTCCAACAACCTAGTCATCATCGGTTTAAATGGAGAAACAAAACTAGGAAGACGAAAATCTCACAGAGGTAAATCCAGCTTCCAATAAAATGACGTCACACATGTGGATAAGGGTGACGTCACACACTATAAGAACTCAACACATGTGGTTTCTACTGCTCTGGGTGACCCCAGTGCTGTGCTAGGCATATAAAATATACAGGATATATTCATAATGTCCTGTTCAATCAGAAAATGAATCGATGTTCACAGAAACAAAGCCTTTGGCACTCCTAGGTCCCCTGATGTGGAGATGGAAGCCCTGGAGCTCCACTGAACAGCTGAAAATAGGTCAGGCTATGTTTCTGTTATTTACAAATAAATTCAATTATACTCTCTATTGATCATTCTGACTGGTCTTGCTGAGTGGAGAATTAAGTCAGTTACCTAAAAAACCTGATGCCCATCTCCGAATTAACCAGGGACTGAGGAATGACCAGGTCTGTCCAGTGATTGATGGAATGACCTAAGCAGGACAGGGAGGAGAGAAGCTTTCTGTCTTCGTTTGGGACTCATCGCCAAATCTCAATTTTGTCATCTGTAAAGTAAGGACGAATAAACAGATAAAAATTATATAATGTCAATAATAGTGTTAAAATAACTACAGTTTGGAGAGCCACTACCAGGTCCTGGGATTTTAATGTAATCACATTGTTTCTTATTTTTGCTTTTCCTTTCTTCCTTTCTTTCTTCTTTCTCTTTCCTGATAGTTAATTTTATGTGTCAGTTTAGCTGGGCACCATGCCTAGTTTATTGTTCAAACATTATTCCACATGATTTTGTAAGGTGTTTTGGGGTGATATTAACATTTAAATCATTTAAATACTATAGACTTTATAAAACAGATTGCCCCCCAGAATGTGGATGAACTCTATCCAATCAGCTGAAAACCTGGATAAAACAAAAATTGATGCCCCATCAGATTTTAGACTCCCCAACCTTCCATGATTGTGTAAGTCATTCCTTAAAATCAGTGTCTCTTGGCCAGGCATGGTGGCTCACGCCTGTAATCCTAGCACTCTGGGAGGATGAGACAGGGGTATTCTTTGAGCTCAGGAGTTCAAGACCAGTCTGAGTAAGAGTGAGACCTGTCTCTAAAATTAGCCAGGCATTGTGGCAGGTGCCTCTAGTTTCAGCTATTGGGGAGGCTGAGGGAACAGGATCACTTGAGCACAAAGAGTTTGAGGTTGCTGTGAGCTATGGCACCACGGCACTCTGCGAAGGGTGACAGAGTGAGACTGTCTCACAAAACCAAGCAAACAAAACAGTCGCTCTTTCTTCTTCCTTCCCTCATACTCTCTCTGTCCTCCCAAATATATACAAATACTCAAGTCTTGTTGAGATGTCCAATGTGACTTTGTATTCATTTTTTGTTATCAGTATAGATTATTACAATTTTAATACAGTTTTGTTCTTTCTTAAAGTGTGTATACTTTTTTGGCACCCTCTATGTACGTACAACACATATATACATGTACACACACACACGCATATATATACACACATATTCATTCACACACATGTTGTTGATTCTGTCTCTCTAGAGAACCTTGACTAATATACTTTCCTTATTTCTTTATTTCCCCACTTCCTCCTTTTGTCCCTCCCTCCTTTATCCCTCATTGATAAGGAAATGAGCTAAAGGAGAAGAAGCGATTGCTCAAGGTCAACTAGCTTGTAGGTGACCAAAGCTGGGACTGAATTTCATGTTCTTCTCATGCCAAAGCCTCCATTGTCTGCACAGTCCCATCTAATGAATAGTGAGGTGTTTCGCTGACTCTTCTGGCCAGTCTGGCTTTGGCTCCTCACTCTGGGTGTCTGAACCACACCAGTGAGAGCTGCATTGAGACTGCCCAAGACTCCCTCAGAGAGAGAGCCTGACCCCAGGCATTTATTGTCTCTCCTTTGTTGGATTTTGCAAGTCAAGTGGACATATTATTCATGTTAACATATCATTTCATGGAAAAAAAGAAAAACGGTATCCTATGTGTGGATCTAGTTCACATTAAGATGCAATTAAGCTGCCCTTCCAAGCTCTCCAGCCTCCCCACACTGCCCCTTGCTGGAGCTCACACTCCCACCCACTCTTCAGCACCTGCCCTGCCTCGGCTCCCGCCAGCTGTCTGCTTCCTGCAAACCCTTCTGCACAACGTGGACTGATGTGTTTAAACCGGTAATTTCACTCACCATCTCTTTCTCTCACCTTAAGCAAAAAACCACCAACTTTACCACCATGACATAGATGCAAATCCAAGCTCCCTAGCACTACCAAGCCCCCCAGTATCTATTTTCTACCTTAATATCCAGGTTCAGCCCTTGCCAACACTCTGCCTTGCCTTACACTCTTAGCCATAATAAATGACACACATTTTCCCCTGAGGTAGGTTGTATCATTGTTCAAAATCATCAGTGCTGCCCTTAATAGGGCTCCTCCTTGCCTTTGATGGGTGTTGGCCACTAGACCTGCTCTGGCCAATGAAGTGCCATCAGGAAGTGACAAGGGCCACGTTTGACCCAGCTGTTCTACCACACGCCTTCTCTGTCCTCTGGCAGGACACCTGTGTGCTCTAGACTGGATTCCAGAATAAAGATGGTGTGAGGATGATCCTAAATTAATCTGTGACTCTCAGTGAAATGAGCAAGCAATTAGAGTTCATAGTCGGCTGCCAGGATTTTAGGGTTGTTTAGTTATGGTCACATAGCTCCGTCTGTGTGGACTAAACCTTCTCTCCTTCTGAATTAGGTGGCCCTTGACCTCTCCCTGGGGGTTCACTGTGCCATACCATGCACTTTATTTTTATTCAAGCCCTTATCACATTCAATCACCTTTTCTTTTTACATATTTGCCTTGCCTATTAGCTAAAGAAGCCCTCACGTGCAAGAGATTGTGTGCTTGTTGGTCACTGTTATCTCCAACGCCAAGAGCAGCCTGGCATTTGAAATGTGTTCTCTGAATGCTTTGAATCAAGGTCTTAGCCCACAAATCTTGAATAAATACTGATTGAGTTAAGACAAATCAAAGAGGTTATTGTCAATGCTTAGGATCAGAGAGAGGTGTTGTGCATGTAATTGAGATGAGAATAACATGCATTATAGAAATGAACAGAGCTCGGACCTTTCAATAAATAGAAACTATGGGTATAAAGTACTAAAAAAATAATTCTGGAAATAATTAATAATTTAATTATCATTAAATTCTGGTAATCCTTTATTGCTCCTCCGTAGAATTCCTCTCCTCCCTTTTCCATTACCCTTTTGGTCCTGATGCAAGCCTTCATTCTTTCTGTAATGCCAAGATAGTACACAAAGGCCATTCAAAAGATGTCTTTAAAGTTCTGGACCATGTGGATTCCCATCTTTACAGTTGCCAAGAAGAAAAGTAACATTCACAACATTCTTGTGTTTGAAGGAAAAAAGGATTTGATTGTACAAAAGCATATAATAAAAACATACTAACTCTTATGAAGCCAGTGATTTACAAGAGTCATCAGACACTCTCCCTTCTGCCTCATTCATGCTGTGATGTCACTCGCTCTTTCCTGCTGTTAATTCTGTTCCTTTGTACAAATTGTCTTCTGCTGTCCTATTACTGTCCTAACAGCAGTGACTTATGCTGTCCAAGAGGGTAGAGACCAAGATATATGAAAATTGTAGATAAAACATCCACAGGAAAATGAATTTCTTAAAAATCAAATTCAAGTAAAAATATAAGAATGGATAGCTGGTTTGTTAATTTATTCATTTTTAAAAAATAAAAATTGACAGGTGCTGTGTTCTGATCAGCCACCAGCACCCGTGATGAGCTTTTCGATCTAAGAAATGATCATTGCAAAGACATCCAGGTTTCCTTTCTCTTTTGTCTTGCCACCTGTTTTCCCACAGCATAAGAAGATTGCTTTACTCTTGAATTTATTAAGCCCAAATATCTTATTTGACTGAGGTTGAAAAAGAAGGGAAATTTCACTATTGAATGGAGTTAAATTGAAATCATTTCCACTTAGATCAGGAACCAGGCAGGGTTGCCCATTGTCTCCATTGCTCTTTAATATTGTAGTGGAATTTTAGCCATTGCAATTAGGGAAGAAAAGGTGATCAAGGGTACCCACATAGGGTCAGAAGAGATCAAACGTTCACTCTTCACAGGTGATATGATTGTATATCCGGAAAACACTAGGGATTCTACTACAAAACTTTTAGAAGTGATCAAGGAATACAGCAATGTCTCAGGCTACAAAATCAACACCCATAAATCTGTAGCCTTTATATATACCAACAATAACCAAGCTGAAAAAACAGTCAAGGACTCTATTCCTTTCGCAGTAGTGCCAAAGAAGATGAAATATTTGGGAGTATACCTAACAAAGGACGTGAAAGATGTCTACAAAGAGAACTATGAAACTTTAAGAAAAGAAATAGCTGAAGATGTTAACAAATGGAAAAACATACCATGCTCATGGCTGGGAAGAATCAACATTGTTAAAATGTCTATACTACCCAAAGCGATATATAATTTTAATGCAATTTCTATTAAAGCTCCATTGTCATATTTTAAAGATCTTGAAAAAAATAATACTTCGTTTTATATGGAATCAGAAAAAACCTCGAATAGCCAAAACCCCTTAGAGAGATTAACAGATATTGGAAGAGACTTTTCCCTTATCCACATAAAGATAGAACAGATCTATCAGGGAAAACAATTGTTCTCATTCCCCTCCCTGTTATCTCATTATCCATTACAGAAAAGAAGACAGAGATTGTAACCACACCTGAACAGACTCTTTACACAAGATGATTGCCTCCAGGTATTGTTTAAATTCCAAAGAAAATTATTTACAAATTGATCTCATTCCCAAATCCAGTCACCTCCCTGGTAATCCTTTATTGCTCCTCCGTAGAATTCCTCTCCTCCCTTTTCCATTACCCTTTTGGTCCTGATGCAAGCCTTCATTCTTTCTGTAATGCCAAGATAGTACACAAACTTCTGGACCCCACTGGAATATTGGGCACTCACTCTGTGATTCTCCCCTTGTGAACACAGTTAAACAAATCAGTGGGCTTTTCCTCTTATTAATCTGCCTTACTGTAAGTTGGTTTTCAGGAAAACTTCAAGGGGCCAAGGGCTTTGGCACCCCCAAGGTTAAATCTGGAAAAAATGACTAGCTCAAAGACAGTAAATTTGTCAATGCCATTCAGGACTAGAACCAGAGTTGTTTGTGTCCTAAGCTTTAATCCCCTCTTTTTCCCTTCATTTAAAAATAATTTCTAGGCGGTGCCTCTGGCTCAAAGGACTGGGGCACCAGCTCCATATGCTGGAGGTGGGGGATTCAAACCCAGCCCCAGCCAAAAATTGCAAAAAAAAAAAAATAAATAATAATAAAATATAAAATATAATAATAATAATAATTTCTGAAGGATTATTCAGGACAGTTTCAAAGATACTCAAGGAGCTTTATCAAGTTTTTTAGTAATCATGTAAATGACCTCATCCTGATCTCCAAGTTTATTCATTTGGATTATAGTATATGGTCTGCACATTGTCACCAGAGTATAGCTCTGGAGCTGTGGAAATCAGGCAGACCCGGTCATGTCTTGGCTCTGGTTTGACCACTGCACGTTTTCAGACAAGAAACTTGAAACAGATTAGAGACTCAATTTCTATTTTTTTAAACAAGTGAAAGTTACTTAACCCCTGGTGAGGATTACTTGAGGGTATGCTGGAGAAACTGCCTCTGACACTGGTAAGAATCTCACGGCTGCAAGCTATGACCACGTCAGATGTCTTTTTAAATTTATTATTCATTTATTGGTTTATTTCTTTCTTTCGCACAGAGTCTCATTATGTCACCCTTGGTAGAGTGCAGTGGCATCCCAGTTCACAGCAACTTCCAACTCTTGGGCTCAAGCAATCTTCCTGCTTCAGTCTGCTGCGTCATGGCTGGGACAACAGGCACCGGCCACAATGCCTGGCTAGTTTTTCTATTTTTAGTAGAATAGAAATTCTTCAATTCTTGAGCTCAAGTGATCCTCCTGCCTCAGCCTCCCAAAATGCTAGGATCAGAAGTTTATTCATACACTGGGGGCTCCTATGAATTAATAGCTTTCTGTTCAGCTGGGCCAAGTGTAAGCCTAGAATTTCCTGAATACATAATTTTATTGTCAGGCATAGTATTAGTACATGGGCTTTAAAAGTACGTACTTTTTCCCTCTCCTCATTAGTTACAGCAAACTTTTTCTCCATGAAAACATTTCCTTTGTGACTTTCATGAAATCACTGCAATTTCCTAATAAGGAAATACACTCAGTGTCTACTCATGGCCTGTATTCCCACCACTGAGGGACTGCAGATTATGGAATCGTTGGGGCTGTCATGCTAATGGCCCATTTAAGTTTCTATCCTAAACTCTGATAGCAGAACAAAGCCTCTGAAAAAAAAACAGAACAGAACAGGAAGGAGTTTATTTTTAAATATATGTTTTTTAGATTTATAAAGCCTCCAATTCCGAGATGGTCAGCCTGCAGGCTGCAATCCTGGGGAGGAATAAAGCCTTCCTTTCCAAATTTATGAACCTTGTGATTCTTCAGCTGACAGATCATAGAACACTTGCCCTTATATAAATTCTCTGGGAAAATATTATTAGTAGCAGGAAAAACAAGAGCAGAGATGTAGGAGGAAAGAGAAAAAAATAAGGAATGGAAGAAATGTGATCTGTGGAGCTGGACAGATGATTCAAGGCCTGATGAGATGACAAACAAAAATTTGACTTCAAAGATAATTATTTAACCTCCCAGTCACACAAACACGCAGGAGTTAATATTCTGATAAATAAATACGCTTTCAGTGTCCACTAGACTTTCTGCCCTGTCCCCTCCTTTCCACTCCCCCTTATTTTTGCTGTATTTGGATATCTGCATTTAAGATTCCCAGGCTGATGTCAAGGCTGAAATTGAAGGAATCTGGTTCCTCCAGCATCCGGTAACGCCCTCTCTATTCCCATCCCCCTTTGCTTCTTTCAGGGATCTGTGAATGGTACATTAGCATTTATCACCTTCAAAGTGGGGTTCCTCTCTTTAAGACCTCCCCCTGTGAGGTTCTCCAGCCTTCTGTCTGCTCACCCTCTCCCAGCTTTCTGACACACTTCATCTCATTATTTCCTCTGATAGCTTTTTTTTACCCTATAACATGTACACTTCCCCTCCAATCTAGAGAAAACAAACTGGCCGTTCTCTTAATCTTTCCCTGTCTCTCCCACATTTTTTCTCCTTGTCACTTTTGTCCCTAGCAAATCAATTAATGCACTCACTCTGAACATTGTTCCACACTCACTCCTGAACTTCCTGTGCCTGGATTCTTCAGTGAACTGAGAATACATTGGTGTACGTCTGTCCCTGTTCCAGCTTGGACCCAGGGGGTGCCCGGTGTTGGGGGCTGGACAGAGAGGCAAGTCACAAACGTTAGGAGGCAACCCCGAAGGGGCCATCGCTTGAGGAAGCTGGAGGTACCGTCCACACCAGGTTAAGAAACTGGGGAATAGTGATTTGAGAATTTGATTAGGGTAGTCGATACTGAATAGTTGCCAGAATAGAAATGGTCTACCTTTTCTATTATCAGGCCAATGCATACTTGTTGAGAATAAAATTTTACAGAAAATCCAGTATCCGGTCCCCACCAGAATTGCCCTCCTGGGCACTGGGTGGAGGTCCTGTCTTATCACTCGCTGCAAAGGGCTAAACAGAAGACCTAGGGTTGCCAAGGCCTCCTCATGCCTGATCCAGGCGCCTTTCTCCATCTCTCCTCCTCTAAATGTCTGCTACTTTTAATCCTTTCTCTTCACTAAGACTCCCCCACATTTCCCTGTCCCCACTTCCCTACTTTGGACTGGAGCCTTTGGGGAAGTATAGAACTTTGGTTACTTTCTATTTCTCAAATTCTGCTTTTGTAAATTTTTCACTGGCTCCATTTCTCCCTCCTCCCATCCCAGTGGATTCCCAAGCTCTGTGCTCCCCTTTCCTCATACCCTGCCCCCTGCTGTGGAGAGCCCACCTGAGCTGTCACCTTCCAGGGGATGATCACATTGGCATCCTCAAAGCCAAACCAGCCCCAAGGGTGCCTGAGCCCCTCCACTGCCTTGACCCCCCAGGTCTTACAAGAAATGCCATGTCTGTTCCAAACGCAGGCCTCCATTCCCAGTGGTCTGTCGCTTAATATCTCTGTCCATAACTCCTGCGACTGCCCGTAATTGGTCAATCAATTAGTTTCATTTGTTTTTCTTTTTGAGGTTTTGTTTTGTTTTACATCTGTCATTTTGTCTCCATCGCATGGCCTCTGCCTTAGTTCTCAGCAGGACTCATGTGGTGGTCTCTGTCCATTGTCCCTGTGTCCTGGTGTCCTCTGTCCCATCCAGCTCTAACAGTCCCATCTTCTACAGATGCTGGAGCCTGAGTCTGGCTGCTCACAATGTAACTGACCAACTCAGATGCAGACCCATGTTCTCTGCCTCTAAATTTTATATTGTATACTGACATTTTCATAACTGGGGTGTTTCATGTAACATGTACAGACACCAGAAAAGGTGGGAAGTTTATGTAGTTGAAATAAGTGAAGAATAAATAATGAGTTCATTCACATGGTTGTTGAATAGATGATTAAGCCTAAGAAGAGACATTAAAAAACAGGTGAAAAAACCACGTTCCCATTTGATTCTAACAGCTCTGTGACATAGATATTATCCCCCAGCCCCCAACCATTTTATAGTTGAGTAGCTATAGACTCAGAGAAGTTCAGACACGGGGCTGAGGCAGGCATTCCATCTGATTTGTCTTCCAAATTTGTTTCTCCCTAGTCCATCATGTTCTTTAAAGCCTGGGAGCTATAGCCAAACTCTCAAATGCAGACGTGTGTGTGCACACATACATGCACGCGCGCGCGCGCACACACACACACACACACTGGCATGTCCATTGGTGGAGAATAAAAGGCGCATGGCATTAACAGATTCATTTAAGGATTAATGGGTTAAATCCCCATCTCTTTTCCTTATTCTGTATCGTGTTCTTCATGCTGTGACCTTAGGATAAATTTGTAAGAAAATGCATCTCTGACATTATACTGACTTTACCTTCTACCCGCCCAGGCAGTGCGCTTAGAAAAGTTACTTGCAAGTAGTAACTTTTGCAAGTCACTTTTCCTGCTCAATTTGCTGTGCTCTTCCCTTACTAGGGTGCAGAAGCCCATTAGCACCTGGGTTCAAGGTCTCAGGTAGTCTGCCTGGGTTAGTCTGTAATCACTGGCTTGGCTGACCTCCTCAGAGCAGCCTCAAGATCACTGCCACTGCCTCCACCTCTAAGCAGAGTAGTCAGGCCCTTCCCAGCCTCCCAAGGCAGGGAGTTCCTGCCAGTCAGCTCATTTACATCATAATAACATTCTGTCTTCTGTGTCTTTTTACCTTAAAAAAGCAATGAGTGCTTTTGACAGTCTCTTTCCTGATGAGATGTCTGATAAGCTGTCTCTCTTAGAAAAAAAGTTACTTTATCACAGTGTTTTACAAACAGGGAGAGAGGTGTCAAGATCCAAATGAAAGCGCTGTCTCTTCTCCAGCTCCGACAAGGCACAGGAGAGGGAAGGAGACCCACATCTCTGAAATGCAGCAGCAGCAGAGTGGGGAGCTGAGCCAAGAAGAGGTGGATGGATCACATGCAGAGGAGGACTTTGAAGAGGACCATGAGCGAGGGCAGTGAAGGCGCCCCCAACCCCACCTCCTCACAGAGCAGGGCCATGCAAAGAAAGAGCTCTCGCTGGTCTTGGACTGGGTTCAAATCTTGCTTCAACTTACAAACCCGGGCCATGTGGATAAACCTCAACCTCAGTTGAACCATCTAGTCTCATAAAAGGGAAAAGAAACCATCAGTTAGGAAGAGCAGCCACATGCCAGATGCTCTGGTCATTACATATCTACAGACATCACCTCCCCATGCCCTCACAAATCTGAGAATGGAAGCACATGTCCCCTGCTCTTCAGATTATGTGTTGAACTTTCATTTTTAGTTTTGATAACCACCGATGCCCCATTCTTTTTCCTCCAAGTAGCCTAGGAGTCACGTCCAACTCATTCATATCTTTAATGAATAGTGTAGAAAAAGCCAAAATTTACTGAACCCATTCGAAGTGTCATGCGTTATTTTGACACTTTATATCCTTACTTTATTTTTTTATATGAGGACTAGAGACGAATACCATTAGCCCCAATGTTAAGGCAAAAGATTCCAAAAGGCACCATCTAGTCTATTTAGTCATGGCTAGGTCAGGATCCACACTCAGTCTGGCTAACTCTAAAAGCTTTACAATTTGCACACCAATCTCTTCCCATTTTTTTTTTTTTATTCCAAGGCTTTACATCCATTGAAAATGTCTCATCATTCTTAACAAAATCGTGTTATAAGTCATATCACCCAATCATGCTTAACATCTTCCAGAAAATTTCAGTTTGTGATAGTGAATCAGTATTGAAATCTACCATAGTTTGTTTTTTTAAAAATACTTAATTATGCTAATTGCTATTTCTAAGCATACTTAGCATTTTGAATTATTTAGTGTAATTACGTCAAACAACATGTTTAATTTGTCACGTCAAGTACAATAATTAGTAATAATTCTTGAAAGGATGTCATTACAAATTTGAGGTATTTGGAGGGTGTAATTATGTCAGATGTGATAATAAGAAAGAGTGATACTAATGCTAACAGAGGAATATTGCCACAAATATTGTGAAAGTTGAATGTTTCGGCTACTTTTTATATCTTCGTTGCTCAACAAAAGTCAAATCTGGTATGGTTTAGTGGTTTTTAACTAAGAGTATAAAAGTGAAGTCTTGGATAACAGTTGAACTAATGTCCAATCCATCAAATGTCCTTCTTTTTATCTTTTTTTTTTTAACTCCAGAGTGAATATTAACACTTTTCTATATTAAGCATAATAGTTCCACTTAATAAACGACTCTGAGGAAATAGGATGATCTAGAAACAATTTTTTTTTCCAAATATAGAAATTTCAAGTTAAAGTAAGAGAGTAAGAGTTGAGTGAAATTGAATGTCCCAACCATTTCACGGCCATGCGCCTCCCCAAATCACTGGCGTATTTCATTTTTAGCAGTCTGCTGGCAGATGGAGACAGTGCATGCTGTTTGCTGGAGGGGGAAATAAGATGATGTTAAACTGGTTTGTAGTTACAGGTGACCAGTGTATAGATTGTCACACTTATCTGGATATTTTAGACTTAGTCAAGGGTAAAGCAGGGAAAGAAGAGGATTTTAGGTGGTGCAAGTCCAGTCCCAAGTGGAGGTGAGCTGCTCCCCAGCTGGGGGTTTCTGGCCAAACCATTTGGCCTCCCTGACCTTCAGTTTTCTTAGTGATGAAATAAGAAAAATAATATAAATTTCAAAAGCAAGTTGAGGACAAAATGACCTTTCCTTGATAAGTGTTGACTCTGCATTAAAGCAGAAGTCTGGGGGACTTATTAGAAAAGGGAGATCAAGCGTCTTGTTTTTCCTCCACTCCTCACCTTTTCAGTTTCTTGGAAAACTGAATGTGGTTTTAAAGAACCTTTGAGCTTAGACGCCCTTGATTTAGAATTCCTGCTCTCACTGCTTAAAGGTCAAAAGCAGACAAAAGGGAGCAAGATGGCAGCCAAGTAACAGCTTCCTTGCATCTGGGCACCGTGAGTCTGGGGAGATAGGACTCCAGGCATCTCTGGCTGGTGGGAACTGCCTATCATCACTCCTATGAGGATACAGGGAGTCAGCGAGAGACTTCTGGACCCCAAGAGGAGGACTAAAACAGTGGAAAACCGGCAAGTGGTCGCGTGTGTTCAACCCGTCTAAACCCGCCCACAACTGTAAGTTCAGTAGCAGCAAGACTGCAAACCAGAAAGGCCTTACCTGTGAACTCTTTTGATGTCCTTGGACTTGGCACTGAGTTGAACTGCCTTGGGGAAGGCCTGAGTGGGAGTGCGGAGAACTTTGGCCGTTGTCTAGGGCCCCAGTCTGAGCCGCTGAGCCAGACGGAGCTAATAGTGTTTGGCGGTGGGTCACACGGATCCATTGTCAGTGATCTGCCCCGGCAAGCTCCGCCCTCAGGGTAGCAGAGCTAGAAACGGGTGGGAGCTGGTAACCCAGCAACCAAGTAGCCTAAGGGTGGGGTCTGAGCCGCCTTGCAGCCCTAACCCTCAGGGGCAGAGTGAGACCGGTTTTGGCACACTGAGTAAGTGGATAGCCACTTCAGCAGTGATTCCAGCGAGAAAGCTGGGAAAGCTTCTGCTCAGCAAGTTTACAAGTTCAAAGTGCCTTTTAAGTGGGCTGAAGAGAGATTTAGGGTGTCTACCTGCTGGGGTTTGAGGAATCAGCAGCCTCCAGTCGTATCAGAACTGTGACTAACATCTCATACCCCAAAAGACCACGTGTTGCCCAGACAATATTCAACAACATATACAAACTGCTTTGTTTTTGGTTGTGTATTTTTTTTTCTTTTTTTTTTGTTTGGTTGGGTTTTTTTGTTTGTTTATTTTGACGTTGTTGATGTTCCATTGTTTCTTAATTTCAATCTTTTCCATACAGATCCCTTTTTCTTTCTCAATTTTTCTAGTTTAATTATAATTTCCCATTGCTGCCTTTTTTAATAACTACAACTTCATTTTTGCTAGTGTTTCTACCGCTAGCACTTGGTTTTTCACCCAATTTTATCGCCATAAAGTTTTCTGTTTGCTTGTTTTACTTTGATTTATAGCATTTTTGTCTTTCTTCTCTACTTGGTGGAGGTGGGGTACTGTGTCTGACCAGGTTAGCAAAGAGCTGCTGACCTCAAGGGAACCACCCAACTGGGCACCCAACCCCCAGAAGGTGGGGTTTTTTAAGGTTGTGTCAAAGTACCCTGCTGTACACCTATATTGCCCTGTCTCCCTCTTTCTGTGCCTCTCTTCTTTTTGTCAATATTCCTTATCCCTACCCCCTCTCCTTTCTCTATCTTTCTTTTTTTTCTTATCACTCGGTCCTCCTTTCTTTCATCCCTTTTTTGCTCTTCAACCTTCTCACCTTTCTGGTCCTGTAACCCTTAGTCCACAGGCACAAGAACTTAAAGAACAAGAGGAAGTGAAAGGAAAATTAGGGCAAGGAAACAGATAAAAGAAATCACTCATGAGGAAGAATCAGCAGAAAACTCCAGGCAACATGAAGAACCAGTCCAGAACAACCCCGCCAAGGGACCATGAGGTAGCTACTGCAGAGGATTCCACCTATACAGAAATGTTAGGAACGACAGAAAGGGAATTTAGAATACACATGTTGAAAACAATGAAAGAAATGATGGAAACAATGAAGGAAACTGCTAATAAAGTGGAAAATAACCAAAAGGAAATCCAAAAACAGAAACAAATCAGAGATGAACGATATGAAGAATATAAAAAGGATATAGCAGAGCTGAAGGAAATGAAACAGTCAATCAGGGAACTTAAAGATGCAATGGAAAGTATCAGCAACAGGTTAGACCATGCAGAAGAAAGAATTTCAGAGGTAGAAGACAAAGTTTTTGAGATAACTCAGATAGTAAAAGAGGCAGAAAAGAAGAGAGAGAAAGCAGAACGTTCACTGTCAGAATTATGGGACTTTATGAAACGTTCCAACATACGAGTTATAGGAATTCCAGAAGGGGAAGAAGAATGCCCCAGAGGAATGGAAGCCATACTAGAGAATATTATAAAAGAAAATTTCCCAAACATCACCAAAGAGTCTGACACACTGCTTTCAGAGGGATATCGGACCCCAGGTCGCCTCAACTCTAACCGAGCTTCTCCAAGACACATTGTGATGAACCTGTCCAAAGTCAAGACAAAAGAAAAGATTCTGCAAGCTGCCAGGAGTAAGCGCCAGTTGACCTACAGGGGCAAATCCATCAGAGTGACCTCAGACTTCTCTAATGAAACTTTCCAAGCAAGAAGACAATGGTCATCTACCTTTAATCTACTTAAACAGAACAATTTTCAGCCCAGAATTCTGTACCCTGCTAAGCTAAGCTTCAAAATTGATGGAGAAATCAAATCATTTACGGATATACAAACATTGAGGAAATTCACCACAACAAGACCAGCTCTACAGGGAATACTTCAACCTGTTCTGCACACTGACCACCACAATGGATCAGCAGCAAAGTAAGAACTCAGAAATCAAAGGACAGAACCTAACCTCCACACTGATGCAAAAGATAAAACTAAGCAATGGACTCTCACCAAATAAGACGAATAGAATACTACCACACTTATCAATTATCTCCATAAATGTTAATGGCTTGAATTCCCCACTGAAGAGACATAGATTGGCTGACTGGATTAAAAAACACAAGCCATCCATTTGCTGTCTGCAAGAAACACACCTGGCTTCAAAAGACAAATTAAAGCTCCGAGTCAAGGGTTGGAAGACAATTTTTCAGGCAAATGGAATTCAGAAGAAAAGAGGAGTTGCAATCTTATTTTCAGATACATGTGGATTTAAAGCAACTAAAGTCAAAAAAGACAAAGATGGTCACTTTATATTGGTCAAGGGAAAACTACAACAAGAAGACATTTCAATTCTAAATATCTATGCACCAAATTTAAATGCTCCCAGATTCTTGAAACAGACCTTACTCAGTCTGAGCAATATGATATCTGATAATACCATCATAACAGGGGACTTTAACACACCTCTTACAGAGCTGGACAGATCCTCTAAACAGAAATTAAACAAAGATATAAGAGATTTAAATGAGACCCTAGAACAATTATGCTTGATAGACGCATATAGAACACTCCACCCCAAAGATAAAGAATATACATTCTTCTCATCACCCCATGGAACATTCTCCAAAATTGATCATATCCTGGGACACAAAACAAATATCAACAGAATCAAAAGAATTGAAATTTTACCTTGTATCTTTTCAGACCATAAGGCACTAAAGGTGGAACTCAACTCTAACAAAAATGCTCGACCCCATCCAAAGGCATGGAAATTAAACAATCTTCTGTTGAATAACAGATGGGTGCAGGAAGAAATCAAACAGGAAATCACTAACTTCCTTAAGCATAACAACAATGAAGACACAAGCTACCAAAACCTGTGGGATACTGCAAAAGCAGTTTTGAGAGGAAAATTCATCGCTTTAGATGCCTACATTCGAAAAACAGACAGAGAGCACATCAACAATCTCACAAGAGACCTTATGGAATTGGAAAAAGAAGAACAATCTAAGCCTAAACTCAGTAGAAGAAAAGAAATCTCCAAAATCAAATCAGAGATCAATGAAATTGAAAACAAAAGAATCATTCAGAAAATTAATGAAACAAGGAGTTGGTTTTTTGAAAAAATAAATAAAATAGATAAACCATTGGCCAGACTAACTAGAAATAGAAAAGTAAAATCTCTAGTAACCTCAATCAGAAATGATAAAGGGGAAATAACAACTGATCCCACAGAGATACAAGAGATCATCTCTGAATACTACCAGAAACTGTATGCCCAGAAATTTGACAATGTGAAGGAAATGGATCAATATTTGGAATCACACCCTCTCCCTAGACTTGGCCAGGAAGAAATAGACCTCCTGAACAGACCAATTTCAAGCACTGAGATCAAAGAAACAATAAAAAAGCTTCCAACTAAAAAATGCCCTGGTCCAGATGGCTTCACTCCAGAATTCTATCAAACCTTCAAGGAAGAGCTTATTCCTGTACTGCAGAAATTATTCCAAAAAATTGAGGAAGAAGGAATCTTCCCCAACACATTCTATGAAGCAAACATCACCCTGATACCAAAACCAGGAAAAGACCCAAACAAAAAGGAGAATTTCAGACCAATCTCACTCATGAATATAGATGGAAAAATTCTCAACAAAATCCTAGCCAATAGATTACAGCTTATCATCAAAAAAGTCATTCATCATGATCAAGCAGGCTTCATCCCAGGGATGCAAGGCTGGTTCAACATACGCAAGTCCATAAACGTTATCCACCATATTAACAGAGGCAAAAATAAAGATCACATGATCCTCTCAATAGATGCAGAAAAAGCATTTGATAAAATCCAGCATCCTTTTCTAATTAGAACACTGAAGAGTATAGGCATAGGTGGCACATTTCTAAAACTGATTGAAGCTATCTATGACAAACCCACAGCCAATATTTTACTGAATGGAGTAAAACTGAAAGCTTTTCCTCTTAGAACTGGAACCAGACAAGGTTGTCCTCTGTCACCTTTACTATTCAACATAGTGCTGGAAGTTCTAGCCAATACAATTAGGCAAGACAAGGAAATAAAGGGAATCCAAATGGGAGCAGAGGAGGTCAAACTCTCCCTCTTTGCTGACGACATGATCTTATACTTAGAGAACCCCAAAGACTCAACCACAAGACTCCTAGAAGTCATCAAAAAATACAGTAATGTTTCAGGATATAAAATCAATGTCCACAAGTCAGTAGCCTTTGTATACACCAATAACAGTCAAGAGGAGAAGCTAATTAAGGACACAACTCCCTTCACCATAGTTTCAAAGAAAATGAAATACCTAGGAATATACCTAACGAAGGAGGTGAAGGACCTCTATAAAGAAAACTATGAACTCCTCAGAAAGGAAATAGCAGAGGATATTAACAAATGGAAGAACATACCATGCTCATGGATGGGAAGAATCAACATTGTTAAAATGTCTATACTTCCCAAAGCAATCTACCTATTCAATGCCATTCCTATCAAAGTACCTACATCGTACTTTCAAGATTTGGAAAAAATGATTCTGCGTTTTGTATGGAACCGGAAAAAACCCCGTATAGCTAAGGCAGTTCTTAGTAACAAAAATAAAGCTGGGGGCATCAGCATACCAGATTTTAGTCTGTACTACAAAGCCATAGTGCTCAAGACAGCATGGTACTGGCACAAAAACAGAGACATAGACACTTGGAATCGAATTGAACACCAAGAAATGAAACTAACATCTTACAACCACCTAATCTTCGATAAACCAAACAAGAACTTACCTTGGGGGAAAGACTCCCTATTCAATAAATGGTGTTGGGAGAATTGGATGTCTGCGTGTAAAAGACTGAAACTGGACCCACACCTTTCCCCACTCACAAAAATTGATTCAAGATGGATAAAGGACTTAAATTTAAGGCACGAAACAATAAAAATCCTCAAAGAAAGCATAGGAAAAACACTGGAAGATATTGGCCTGGGGGAAGACTTCATGAAGAAGACTGCCATGGCAATTGCAACAACAACAAAAATAAACAAATGGGACTTCATTAAACTGAAAAGCTTCTGTACAGCTAAGGTGACGATAACCAAAGCAAAGAGACAACCCACACAATGGGAAAGGATATTTGCATATTTTCAATCAGACAAAAGCTTGATAACCAGGATCTATAGAGAACTCAAATTAATCCACATGAAAAAAGCCAACAATCCCTTATATCAATGGGCAAGAGACATGAATAGAACTTTCTCTAAAGACGACAGACGAATGGCTAACAAACACATGAAAAAATGTTCATCATCTCTATATATTAGAGAAATGCAAATCAAAACATCCCTGAGATATCATCTAACCCCAGAGAGAATGGCCCACATCACAAAATCTCAAAACTGCAGATGCTGGCGTGGATGTGGAGAGAAGGGAACACTTTTACACTGCTGGTGGGACTGCAAACTAGTACAACCTTTCTGGAAGGAAGTATGGAGAAACCTCAAAGCACTCAACCTAGACCTCCCATTTGATCCTGCAATCCCATTACTGGGCATCTACCCAGAAGGAAAAAAATCCTTTTATCATAAGGACACTTGTACTAGACTGTTTATTGCAGCTCAACTTACAATCGCCAAAATGTGGAAACAGCCTAAATGCCCACCAACCCAGGAATGGATTAACAAGCTGTGGTATATGTATACCATGGAATACTATTCAGCCATTAAAAAAAATGGAGACTTTACATCCTTCGTATTAACCTGGATGGAAGTGGAAGACATTATTCTTAGTAAAGCATCACAAGAATGGAGAAGCATGAATCCTATGTACTCAATCTTGATATGAGGACAATTAATGACAATTAAGGTTATGGGGGGGGGAAGCAGAAAGAGAGAGGGAGGGAGTGGGGTGGGGCCTTAGTGTGTGTCACACTTTATGGGGGCAAGACATGATTGCAAGAGGGACTTTACCTAACAATTGCAATCAGTGTAACTGGCTTATTGTACCCTCAATGAATCCCCAACAATAAAAAAAAAAAGAAAAAAAAAAAAGCAGACAAAAGACTCCCTCTCCCTTCTTCTTTAAGTTTGTATATATTGGGGCAGGGAGAAGGAAAAGACAATTTGTGATACAGCAATTGTTATATTTCCAAAACTGAAGATGCGGAGCATGGGAGAATCCTTTCCCCTACGTCCTATGGGTCAATTTCACCTCCAAGAGCCTGTAAACTCCACTATTGTGTTGCAAAGTTGCCCAGCCCTGCAGGTGGCTGAGAAACAGCTGTGTGTCCTTCCAGATTCATCCTCAGCCTTACCTCTTCTGTAGAATCCTTCTTTGACTTTGTTCCTCCAGGTAGAATTGATTATTCCCTTCTTTGTGGCCTAATGTACCTGCATGTTATCAGTTCAATCATTTTGTTGTAAATCCCTGTCTCACTTGCTTGGTTTCTTCCACTGTAGTAACTAGAACTCTTTGAGGAACAGGCCCTGTGTGTTGAGTGTTAGGTGAATACCTACCTATTCCCCAGTATCCAGTGCTGGCCAGGCCTATGGCAAAAGTCAAGCAAATGTTTGTTTGATGAGTTAATAAATGAATATTCTTGGCCATGGTGTCAAAAATGAAAGCAAGAAATAGGAAATATTCAGAGTTTGAATTCAAACAAAAGCTGTTCACTCATCCATTGATTAACTCTGCAATCACCTTATGATCACTGACTGAGTACCAGGCATTCGGCTGGGCTCCGGAGATGTATTGGTGAACTAATTAACACAGACATGTTTTCCTTATACTCTGGTACAGTGTTTCTCAAAGTGCGATGGAGGAATTACCCACATCAGAATCAAGGGGATGGGGATGTTATAAATGAATATTTATATCATGAATATCATACCCTCTGATCTGCTAAATTAGACTCTCTGGATTTGGGCCCTGGAATTTCCATTTTTAACAAACACTTGATTCTTATATTTCTTCAAGTTTTAGAATTACTGGATTACATGTTGACTTGGTTACATGCAAAGCGTGTCTACTTGGAATAGTTATTCACCACCTCAGAACCACAATTTCCTCATCCGTAAAATGAGACCAACACTGCCCACCACAGAATATAGAGTGAGGACCATAAATCATCTCCTGAAGGCGCCTCCCAGGTGTTTAGTTAATGTTCAGTTATTTTCCAAAGGAAATGATGCTGCAGGTTACTGAGCTCAGGAAATGGCCTGAACATATGATTTTAAAGAATCAAATCTCAATTTCCTATAGTAAAACATACATCCACTGGAAATGAACGACCACTTCAAAAGCTGTCAGTTTTGTCATCTTAGATTTCACCTAATATATTTTCAATTCAATTTGACAACAGTTTATCAAGTACCCACACAAATGTGTATGAACAAAGATGCTGAGGTGACATTCTTGGCTTCCAGTCACTGGTGATCAGATTGGGGATATGGACAGATAGATAGATAGATAGATAGATAGATAGATAGATAGATTAGTCATGGACCAACCCAGGAAACAAAACATTCACAGTCTTGCAAGAAGTTGGTTTTAAGGAATGAAAAGTGGAGAAGCCAATCAGAGCGCAGAGACAAGACAAAAATCGACAAGAGCCGTCGCTGTTCCCAAGCCTTGGCTGGAAGGACAAAGAGGCAGGCAGTGTTATCAGCACCAAGGTGCCCAGGCCACCTGGCACAAGCTGCGGGCGTTATGAGCTTCCCTGGACTGGAGGGACACAGCACAGCGAGCTGCTGCCTGCGCGTCTTTTGAGTTAAGCAGAGAGGCCCAGGTGCCCTGGCTTTGTCCTTCTTCTCACCCTTCCATCTCTTGCCTTTGCCTTTTGTTTGTTGAACCCACGTTGCATCAGCTGATGGGAACCTAGGATGTGAAGCCCAGATAGGGTCAGCCCTCCTAGCAAAGGGCGGGGCTGGCAGGTGGGGAGGTTAGTGCAGCAGGCTGAGCCGAGTGCTCCGACAGAGGAGCGCAGGCTGGGAGAGAGCAGGGGCACGGGCCAGGTGGCTGCCAGGCAGAGCCTTGCAAAAGCACAGAAATGTGATGAGATCCCTGTGGTTTGGCGTCTCAGCCAAGGTCTCCAGTGGAGAGCTTGTGTTTTGCCATAGTTCCCTTCAGTGCTCAGACTCAGGTTCTCGACCCTGGTGACCAAACCTTCAGACAATGGAAGTAGAAGCCCAGACTCCACGCTGCTGTCTCACAGTGACAAACACCATTAGGAGCATGGTCACATCTCACCTTAGTCTAGTCTCTCCTTTCAGTGACAGGTATTTGGAAGCTAAATTACAGTTAAAAGATATTTCATGAGTCTGGGAGCAGGTTGTGGAAGAATGGAAGAATCTTGAAATTGAATGTAGTTCAACTACCTCTCAGTGGGACTTCACCTAAGACCTTACCACGTGCCAGAAACCATGGCGTTATACACCACAAAGAGGGGGAAAGGAAAGAAGGTTGGAGTAAACACTGCCATTACCTGATGACACAATGCTTCCTTGTCACTTTGAATTCTTATTCTAACCATATTGGAAGTGCGTTATAAAACCTTTCGGGCAGAGAAGTGAAAACAAAGGGAACAGCTGAGCTCAAGTTCATGAGTGCAGTTAGTGACCACTGCGACACCACCACCATCTTACTGACAGAATATTTAGGACATCTTTATCTGAGATGCATCTGAATTTCAGAGATGTTAAATATTTCAACAAAAATACGTGTAATAGATTTGATGGAATATGGTGACTTGAAGAGATAGGAATAGTCATGTCAGCCCCTTAAGGGAGCGGGCGATGTTTTATGAATATTGACTTGACCTTGCTCTTGGATTCTCTGTAGGTCCAGGTCCTAGAGGACAACTCCCCATTCTGACCATACAGAAGGGATCAATGTAAATAGTTGAGGTTTCTCTTTCCCTAGACAAAATCACACAAAATCACATCTGTGATTGTACATGCAGAACCACACTTAGGCTACATACAACTAGAGATGACTTACAGTGACCATTTTATTTCCAAATGTTCTTAATTACAATCAGGAAGTTCAGGGATTTTTACTGTCAACAGCATAAAGACAGATCTTGAGTATGTTTTCATGTTACAGGCTAAAAAGTTATATTTCTAACATTTTCTTATTTGGCCCTCGTAATGAAGTTGTAAGGAGACTGATCACCTAATATTGCATTTACTATGACGGTCTCTTTTAACAGACAAGGCAGCAAAGGATCTGTGGGGTTAAGAAATTTTCCCAGAGTTTACCCTGAAGGGGAAAAGCCCAGCTGGGACTCAGAACTCCAAGTTCTATTTACCTGCAACCACAGTGTGCTACCATGTTTTAGAAACAAAAAATGGGTGAGGTGTAGATTTTAGTTTGGGTGGTAATTTTTTTCCAGGAAAAGATAATTAGGTTATCTTTAAGGAAATTTTACAGCATTTAAAACTGAGAAGAAAGGAAAAATGAGTTTTCATTTCACATAGATATCATTTTAAACTAGAAATGGTTTCAGTGTCTCTGGTTGCACTGAGAAGCTACGAAGGGCTGAGAACTTTGCTATAGTCTCATGATATGCATAATATGTACTGGGGAACTTCATTTATAGCTCTGAGATGCTGAAGAAAACATAATCATTTTAATTGTCTATTATTGTGTAGTAAATCACTCAACATTTAGTGCTAAGATGACAATGATTTATTTGCTCTCATTTGCATTTTTCTCTTAGCAGATGGCTTGTGTGGCTTCTTACAGTGGTCAGCTGGGTCACTCTTAGGGTTACATTCAGCTGGTGTTGGGCTGGCCAGGAAGGGCAAGGGATCCTCACATGCCTGGGGTTGTGGAACTGGCTCTTCACTGAGGCCTTCTTTCTGCTACATGTGACCTGCTTTCTCCTGCAGTATAGCTGGACCTCTTCCCATGATGGCTCCAGGGCCCCACAGAGTGGAAGCCAATGGGCCTCTTTGGGGGTAGGCCCAGATTGGCATAGGGTCCCTTCTGCTGCATTCTGTGGATCAAAGCACACAGGTTGGGCCAGGTCAGATTCAATGGGGGGGGACTCCACTTCTTGAGGGACAAGTGGCAGGTAAGTACAGGGAGGGGAAAAGTTGTTGGCAACTGTCTTTATAGACCACCTGTATCAATATTCTAAATGCATGGCTTAGGAATAATGTCAAAGAGAGTAAATACTTTTCAGAGATACCAAAAGAGAAAAACCATGAGCAGTTAAGAATACCCACTCTCCTCCAGCCCATGACCTCGAGGCACCACCTGACAGGGCAAAGCAGGTCAGGCCTGGAGCTGACTAAGCGGCAGAACAGCAGAACTGTTTCATTGCAGCAAGACTTTGACCTTGAAAATTCTTCCAGACCTCCAATGAACCAACACTATCCTTTTGCAATTTTGCATTTTTTTTTATTAACTCCTCCAAGATTTCATGTTAAACTTGGCAATGATCAAGAATTGTTGCCTGTGATGTGTCTTCATAAAACCTGTAGTGAGAGTCCTGGCTTTGCAGTTTCCTAGCTTTCTGATGTTGCAGGGTAAGCCCCGGGGCTCGTCTGAACACCATTTTCTTGGTCTTTGATTTGGGCAATCGTGCCTTCCAGGGGGAGAAATCAGTATCACTTTTCTTTCTCATTCTTTTCCACTCTCCTTCACTCCTTTCTTCTTTCCTTTGTGGATAACTCTGCCTAGTTCTATGTGATGTTTTAAATGCCCTTGCATTTAGCTTTGATAGTTCGCAAATATAAACACAGTTCCTGGAACACCTTGGGACATATTATAAATGTTTTAAGTATAAATAAATGACCAAATGAATGAATTTTATGAAGCATTTTGGCTTATATTCAAGGAGATGTACTATTTGAGGGACATGAGCATATGAGCCCAGATCTGCTACTACCAGTGCCTGTGGGCTGCCATTCACAATGATGCAGGATATTCTGAGGCCTCTACCCAGTCCTGAGACATTGTGTCATTGCCGAAAGAGCACTCTTGTCATTCCTCTGAGTCCTGCATCCTCAAAAGGGGAAAGGACTGCTCAGGTGGAAATTAAAGACCCCTAGAAAAGAGAACAAGTGATTTGCAGTCAGTGGTGTTGAGGAAGGCAGTGAGATAGTGGTTAAGAACGTGCATTCCAGAGTCCATCAAACTGGAATCAGATCTCGGCTCTGCTTCTTTCTTCTTGTTTCAGTGCTGGGGTGCAGAGTGGCCAGTGGGGGCAGAGGAAGCAGGAAAGGGTGACCGCACCTCATGCACATGTGCTCCGTGAAGCCAGGAACAGCAGGCCTCACCCTGCTTTTCCTCCCCCCACCTGCTGGAATGACAAGCCTCTCTAAAACCCAGAGTTTTAACCTTGCAGCCATTATCCTAAGTGATGTAAAGCAGGAACAGAAAACTAAATGTCACATGTTACCACTTAAAAGTGCGAGCTACACTGTGGCTACTCAAGGGCCCACAGCTCAGTAAAATGGATAGCAGCGGGAAGGTCCCTATGGGGTACCACAGACACTATCTGGGTGACGGGTACATCAAAAGCCCAGACTTCTCCACTTAGAATGGCTATGTGCAACAGAATTCAACTTGTACCCCTGAGTCTATTAAAATAAAAAAATAACAATGAAGTTACATATTTGGCATAGAATATTGTCGTGATAGATGAACCAGTTACTTTGTGTGAGTTGGAGTTTCTAAAGAATGTGTTGGTCTCTGCCATGCACTTTTCTAAGAGATTTTTCAAGAGGTGTTTGACTTTATTTAATATTACACCCATATTAATTTTATACTGCTACATCCACATAAAATATGTTTTTCTTACATGTCACCAGAGGGACACGGAGTAGGCCACACACAGGGGCGGTATTATATTGGACTTCACACAGTGAGTGCTTTACTCCTGTGGGCACCGTGCCAGGCCCCTCCTTACCTCCAGGCCCGGGACAGCCCTCGGCAGCAGATGTCATTATTCCCCTTTAACAAAGAAGGCCCCCACCCTACTGGGCCCTGCCCAGCCAGTACCCGGAGGAACAGGAATTGCAGTCTGGCTGCAGCTGACTCCACAGCTTTGCTCATTTTCTCGTTCACACCCATTCCTCAAAGCCCAGAGTTACATAAAAAGGCGACTTCCCTTCTTAGGCTTCCTAAGAAGTATTCTCTGTGAAACGGAAATTTGGAACGTCTGATTCTAGCATATGCCATTCCATGTGATGGCACGGCAGGCTGGCTGCTGGGTCCCACAGGACGGAGGTGGGCACAGTCCAGAGATGATGCTCTTGACCGGCCAGCAGATCTTGGCGGGTCTCTGCTGAATCCTCCGCTATCCTGTCATCCTCCGCAGTAAACAGGGTGGTGGAAAACGTGGAAGAGTGAACAGAATCTATACCCCATGCCTGTCCCATTTTGAATATCAGTTAAAAGAGTGGCAAGGTCATGTGGATATCAAGTCCATTATTTCTTTTTACTGCAAAGCTTGTCAATGACATTAACTTTTTTTTTTTATCACCCCTCTTTATCTGCCAAACAGGATCTGGACCCAAACCTTCTCTGGCTTCAGGGGAAGGATTTGTTTGTGAATCCTATTAATGCTAGAGATGGTTCATCATCCATACGCTTATAAGGTACAGAGCCAGCTCGACACCTATAGCTCAGCGACTAGGATGCCGGCCACATACACCAAGGCTGGTGGGTTCAAACCCAGCCTGGGCCTGCTAAACGACAATGACAACTACACAATAAATAGCCAGGCATTGTGGTGGGCACCTATAGTCCCAGCTACTTGGGAGGCTGAGGCAAGAGAATTGCTTAAGCCCAAGAGTTTTGAGGTTGCTATGAGCTGTGATGCCATGGCACTCTACTGAGGACAACATAGTAAGACTCTGTCTCAAAAATAAATAAATAGTCTCAAAAATAAATAAATAGTCTCAAAAATAAATAAATAAATAAATATAGTACAGAGCGTTTGCGAGGCTAGTGGGTGCACAGGTTCACTGAAAGAGACTCCAGACTCCACTGCTGATATGTGGGGGTGTCACAGGTCAGAGTGGAGGCCAAGATTAGTAACAAGTCAGTAAGACTCTCCTTTTACTGGAGAAAACATTAGCAACCCCAAGCTACTGGTTTGCGCAAGGCCCCCTATGTGAATTTTTTAAGACATTGACTCTGAATCCACAGGCATTCCCACTATAATTCTACCTCAGGTCACTTTGCAGCCATGGAGGATCCTTACTGCTAATCATAGAAACTTCCATTTACCCCAGTCAGCTTTTTTTTTTTTATTTGCATGCACATTTGCTTTTGAGCTTGCTTTGTTGTGTAAAATTCTGTCCCTTTTTTTGCCACTCCCTTCTTTTCAGACTGATGCACTACGGTTTTTCAAAAGCCAGCTCAAATGCTATCTTCCTTCCTGACTGCTCACAGGTCAAAACTGGCTGTCTTCTCTCCAGAATCCCACCATCACCAACTGGTCTGTGCTTTAGCACAGCTGAACCACTGCACAACACATCTGTTTTCATTAATCCCTCTGCTTCAGTGAGTTCGTCAGGGCAGGGTTAAGGCCTTGTTCGTATTTTCACTTGGTCACCCAGTGCCCATCAGGGTTTCCTGAACATGGAGATGACCTGAGCAAATATTTGCTGAAGAAGCGAACTTCACATGTTTAATTGACATATTTCCTGCTTTGTTCAGGAAAGCACCTTGAAAGGAAAGACAGAATGCAAGAATGAGGGAGGGAGGAGAGGGAGAAGGGAAAAGAAAAATATTAAGAGAACGGAAAACTAAAGCTTGGAAGTAATAAAATACAGAGGAATAGGACGTGGGCATCTCCCGTCACCCGTGGGTAACTGTGCTCACTAGGTCTTGTATGGTCTCTGATCCTTTGGCTGAATGTCCAGAGGCCCCAGGAAGGAGGCAAATACCAGGATGTGGTTTTATTTCTGCCCTAGTGTGGGATTGGGAGGGTGGAGGCTTCAGGCTTCCCAGCATTTCAGGGCTAAGGTTACTGGCCCTCCCCACTCCCAGACCCTGTAACTCCTTGGCCCCTTCCGCAGGGCCCACTAGCCATGCTGAGGCAGACACAGGTCTTCTGCTGTCTTCCTTAGTTTAAAGTGGAATTTATGATGCCGTATTTGTTTCTGCAGCTACCTGACCTGGCCATCTGCCCTCAGGCCAGTTCCATGTGTGCATTTCTGGAAGCCAACAGCTCTTTCCAAGTTTTCTATTCACCTAGCATCTGTTGGCATTAGAGTTATTTCCAGTTTGATCGATTACAAATAAAGCTGCTATGAACACTTCATATCTGTTCTTTTTTTCTGGACTAAATTAGTAAGAATAGAATGGGTTCTATGGCCAATGCACATTTAACTTTTTAAGGGCACGAGAAAGACCTGCCTCCCCTCCCACCGTAAAATAGTTATGAGGGACACTGTTCAGCACAGAGGGACTTTTGGGTCCACTGAGTTCTGTTCAGCTGAGCTGTCATTGTTTTTCCTTCAGGCTGTCTGGCCGTTATGCTAACCAGAACAACAAGCATAGCTGTTTAACATTTATGCCCTGTGGCTTATTTTGGACAATTTAATCAATATTTCATCAGAAAATTGTTTTTTAGCCCTTTAGAAATGTGATTTTTTTACAAGACTGTTTGCATTTTTGAGTCGGATCATTCTTCAGAACCATGCTACTTATTTTTATTTACAATAAGCTAAACACATTTAAATAGAATTCGGTACATACATACACACACACCCTCATGAAACCATCACTACACTGGGGATAATGAATCTATTCTGCATCCCCCAGAAGTTTCCTCCTCTTCTTCTGTGATCCCTCGTCCCAGCTTCTAGCTGTGTCCAGACAAGGACGTGCTTTCTCTCTCTGCACATTGGTTCACATTTCCTAAGGGTGTACCTGAATGAAATTACACAGGATATGCTTTTCTTTAGTCTGTCTTCTTTCGCTTAGCATAATTGTTTTTAGATTCATCTGTATCGTAGCATTATAAAATATGTACCACCATTCGTTTTTCTATTCACCTAGTATCTGTTGGCATTAGGGTTATTTCCAGTTTGATCGATTACAAATAAAGCTGCTATGAACACTTCATATCTGTTCTTTTTTTCTGGACTAAATTAGTAAGAACAGAATGGGTTCTATGGCCAATGCACATTTAACTTTTTAAGGACTTGCCACAACTGATTTCTAAAGTGGCTTTACGGTTTTTTATTACGCCTGTATTATATGAGAAGTATCATGTCCTCACTCACTATGGATAAGGTTCTTTGTAGTTTTAGCAATTCCAGTAGATGGGAACTGATATCTCAGTGTGCTTTTAACTTTCATTTCCTTTAATATAAAGCTCAGTTTCACGTGTTTGAATCTTCTTTGGCGACCTGCCTGTGCTAATATTTAGCGCCCCCCCACCACCCTTTTTCTAGTTGGATTGTTTCGTTGTTATTGAGTTTTCACGGTTTGTTATGTGGTCTGGATACAAGTCCTTAGTCAGATAGAAGCTGTGTAAATATTGTTCTCCATCCTTGTGTTTCTGTTTTCATTTTTCTTAACAATGTCTTTCAAAGAGAAGCAGTTTTTAACTTTGAGGAAAACCAACTTATCAATTTGTAATACTGAAAAATAGATCTATGAGATCGTTCGCAGATCTATTTTCAGTGTCATACTTTGTCTAACCTGGGCTCACAAAGGTTTCCTTCTAGAAATTTTATAGTTTTAGGTTTTTGAATTTAAGTCTATAATTTATTTTGAGTTATTTTTGTGTATGACGGAAGCCGTAGATCTGAGTTTATTTCATCTTTGCATAGGGATATCAAATGGTTGCAACATCATTTGTTGAAAATACTATTCTCTCTCTACTGAACTGCTTTAGCATGTTTGCTAAAAATCCATTCCCCAAATATGCGGGGGTCAATTTCTGGACTCTGTTCTGTTTTATTGATCTGTCTGTCCATATGCGTGCTTTAATGCCACACTATGTTGATAACTAGGTCTTCGTAAGTCATAAAATCAGGGAGTGATAGTTTTTCAAACTTTTTTCTCTTCTCAAATTTGTTTTGGGTATTATTTGTCCTAAGTAATTCTATATGAATTTCAGAATTGATGTGTTGATTATTACTAAAATGCCATTTGGGGTTTTGATTTGTTTGCATTGAATCTATAGGTTAATTTGGAGATAAGTTGTACCTTAACAACATTGAGTCTTCTGACCTATGAAGAAGGTATCTATCCATCCATCCATCCATCCATCCATCCGTCCATCTCCATTTATTTAGGTCTTCTTTAATTTATCTGTGCAGTGTTGTATAGTTTTAGTGTAAAAGACTTATACATATTTTATTAGTATCACTATGAAACTATTTTCATTATTACTAGCAATATCTTGTCCTTTAAAATCTACTTTGATGTTAATATAGCTAGGAAACATTTATTTTTAGTAGCGTTAGAATGATATATCTTTTTCTATCTTGTTACATTTAACGTATTTAAGTTTTTATATTTAAAATACATATACATAAGCAGCACATAGTTTTATTTTTTAAATAAAATATGACAATTTCTACCTTTTAGTGGTTATTTCTAAATTATTTAAATTTAATGCAGTTATTTCTATACTTAAGTTTAAATCTCTCCTCTTGCTATTTTTTTTTTTAAATCTCCTTGCTGTTCTTCTCATTTTCTTCTTTTTCTGCCTTTGCTTTGGATCAATTGTATATTATTTGTGAATCAATTGCACCCACTCCGTTGGCTTATTATCTATAACCCATTGTTTTGTTATTTTAGCTGTTGCTTTAGGATTTACACTGTTCATGTTTAATTCTTCACAATCAACTTATAAGTGGTATTATAATCCTTCCTATACAGTATGAAAACTTTAACATAATATGTTTCCATTTCTCCTCTCTCAGCCTTTATATATTTTACTTATACATGTTATTAAACATAGTTTCATTTTTATTAGTGGTCAGTTATCTTGCAGAAAGATTTAATACTAAAACATATATTTCTATATGCAATAATTATTTCTAGGGCTCTGCTTTCTCTCTCTAGACTCATATTTCCATTTGATATTATTTTCCTCCTGCTTGAAAGATTTCTCTTTGCATTTATTAGAGTGAGTGTCTGCTAATGGCAAGGATTTTGCCTTTTGTATTTTTAAACATTTTTAAATTTCTTTTGCGTTTTGAACATATGTATTTTGCTGGGTATTGAATATAAGGTAGATAACTTTTTCTATCAGTGCTTTGAAGGTGTCCTGGCACTGTCTTTTCACTTGTATTGTTTCTGCTGAGAAATCTGCTGTCATTCCTTTCTTCATTTCTGTGCATAAAACGTGTCTAGATTTTCTGAACATTTTAAATATTTTTCTCCTGATTGTTGGTTTTGAGCAATTTTGTGATGAGATGCCTTACAATAGGCATCTTACAGTGTTTTCCTCCCATTTCTTAGATCTATGGGTTTGTAGGTTTTTCATATTTGAAGCTTTTTTAGCCATTTTTTCTTCAAATTTATTTTCTGTTCCCTTTGCATTTTTCTCTCCCTCAGGGACTTCAAATTATATATTGAGCTGCTTGAAGTTCTACGACTCACTACTATTTCTACTTCTTAACATACTTTTCTATCCATAGTTTGTTTTTTTTATTGCTGTGCCTTTAAATCCACTAATCTATTATTCTAAAATGTCTAATCTGAAATTAATATTATCCAGTGTGCTTTTCCTCTCACATGGAATACTATTTCTCTTTAGAGGCTTAATTTGGCTCTTTAAAAAAGATCCGTTCTGTCTCTACTTAGCGCCGTGAACATATGGAATGCATTTATAATGACTGCTTTAATGCCGTTGTTTGCTAATTCTAACACGCGTGTCAGTTCTGGGTCGGAATCTTCGATTGGAAGCCAGACATTGTAACAACTTTACCTTGTTGGATGCTGTATATATTTTTTACTCTTATAAATATTTTTCAGGTTTATTCTGGGATGTGGTTGTTATTTGATAAAAGTTTGACCCTTTAGAGTCTGGATTATATCATTTATGGATAGATCCAGAGCAGTTTCAGGCAAATTACTCTGCACCATTAACGCAAGATTTTTCTGAGTATTGTATCCAATGCCCAGGGAATAATGAGCCCCCTCACCCCCCAGCTTTGGAAATAGGACCTGTGTGAGTGCTTAGTACTATTCCTTTTAATGTTCAGCCTTGGATTGTTTTTTCCTGTGCATGACTTGATCAACTTTCTGCTTGATGAGGTCCAACTTCCTTTCTTTGAAGAGGCCCCATTGCATTTCTCCAGGATTCTCTCTATATGCAGTTTTCTCCTTTTCAGCACTCTGTCCTACAAACTCAAGCTTCCCTACCCTCCCTGAAACCTAGCTGTGTTTCTCTACCTAAGGAGTCCACCAACCTCTCCTGGGTTCCCTCCCCCATGCATCCTAGCCTTCAAACCATCTCAAGCTAGTAAGCTGGGAGAATTGAAGGGATCATTTTGTTTGTTTTCTGTCACTTGTCAATCACTATCTTCCACTGCCTGATGTTCAGAGCCTTGGGAATGACTCGTTTCATATATATTCTTCATCCAATTTTTATTTTTCTCAGGTGAGATGGTAAATCCAGTACTGTTATTCCATCCTGGCTAGATGTGAAAGATAAATTGTATGACTTTTCATTTACACAATTATATACATAATATTATAACAGCAGCCAAAGGAGAAATATAATTCAGTATTGTTTATTAGCTTTTCATACAACTTTTCAGAATTGCATGCATATGGGTGCATTTGGGATGACAGTTAACCAGAAAGTCTAGTTCTAGTCTCCTTTTTAATCTTATCTGCACCTAGCTAAAATACCATTATGGGTGATCTGAGGACGAGGTGTTATTGATCTATGACAAGTAAGAATTAATTTTGTATTTTATTCAGTTCTAACAATCATTAAACATATGAAACTACTAAGTTACGGTCTTTGATTCACTGGGGAAAGGAAACACTTTGGGGATACACAGCCAGAGAAGCCAGTGTGTAATACACAGACCTGGACCTCTCACAGCCTCCTTCAAAGCCATATTCAAAGAAAGTGTGTAACAAATGTTGTTGAAGGAAGAAATAAGTGGTGAATATATGACTGTAAGTGATGAGGCTGGTTACCTGGCGCGCATATCATATGGATGGAGGGGAAGCCTGATATTGTAGAAAAAGAGCTTTAGACTCAGAGAGAGTTGGAGGTCTAATGACAGCTTCCTTATTTAGCAAGTAGGGAAAAACAAGTTTAAAAAAATTGCCTTCATCTTGAAGAAATAGAGATACACTATTTATCTTATAATAGTATTATGAAGATAAAATCAGATGTGTGTAAGACACACCCAACAGAGAGCAGGGCATCCAATTAATGCTAATTATCTCTCCTGTAGACTATCTCACTGTGGAAAGTAACATTTTTGCACTGTTACTTCTCACAGATATATAAGAGATTGTCTTAAAGCAGGAGGAACAGACTTCAGGATTTCTTGACTGATGTGAAAGCTTTGAACTTGTGAATGGATTAGACTTTTTTAAAGGGCAAAAGAAATCATTCAAAGTCAAGGCAAGTAAATAAATGCAGTTACTTGTCAGTGAGATAAAAATAAATAAACACAAAAGGCTATGACTATAAAATTATGTGTGTAAACATGAATATATGAATTCCAGTCATTCATAAAAAAAGTTTTTATTATCAATTCTTAATTTGGAAGCCAAACGTATTCCGAGGATTACTACACCCTAAGAATAAGTTTCCCTTTTTATGGAAACTCTGGGGAGTAAATACATTCATGAGGATGTATACCGTTTGGTCTATCCAAAGGAAAAAAAAAGGGAAAAAAATCAAAATGTCTAATTTTGTTACTATCTGATGACACTTTTTACAGTCCCTTGTCTCACTATATAATGTGTTTTAACATAGGCTCATTTGTAACCTGAGGGAAGAGAAATTCAGATAAGTTTTAAGTGACTTGCCTGTGGTCACACACTGGTAATTCGCAGACGTGGGTTTTGAACCTAAATTATATTCTTCCCACCACGCTACAGATTCCTTATTGTACCCTACTTTAAAAAGTTCTAGTTTTCAGCACAAAGTTAATGTTGGCCAAACAACTGATAATAAGTGAAAATATTTTGGTAAGTAATATTATAAATTATTACGATTATTATCATTATTAATTTTCATTCCCAATGCTTTAAGCTGGAGATAAACTTGATCTGCATGCATTCTTGAAGAATGACTTCAGTTTTGTGTAGCTGGGTCTTGGCAGTTGAGAAAACACGCACAGTGACTTTGATGAGATTCCGAACCTTATCTCAGGGGTCTCGCATGGTCTGTGGGCCCAGACAGAAGGCAGGGAAGTGCTTTTCCCACACCTCTTCCTCCAGCGGGTTCAGGCACAGCGCTGGGCGCTCCAGCTGCAGCCAATTAGACCCCCCCCCCCCAAACAGGAAGGGGCCGGAGCCATGGTAGGGGCTGCCGAGATATTAGCTGAAAAGTCTGGTTTTCACCAAAGGTTCAGCCTCCTCACCCGGGACACACTTAGATGTCTTGTATAGAAAGCCTGTGCTCGAGAAAGAAGCAATTGTAACTGTGGGAACCTTGTTCCCCACTGTGGACGGTTTGCTGCACCGACCGAGTGCGCGCTGTGCACGGTGCCCATCCAGCGAGTCTGCAGGAGAAGGAGACTTCGGTTCCAAACCAGCTTCACACTGCCTTTCTTGACTGAAATTCAGAAAAGCCTGATTTTAAAAAGCTATACACCGGGCAGCGCCGGTGGCTCAGAGGAGTAGGGCACCGACCCCCTGTGCCAGAGGTGGTGGGTTCAAACCCAGCCCTTGGCCAAAAACCGCAAAAAAACAAAACAAAACAAAAAGCCATGTACCTTCAAGATCACATCAGCGCTGTTCCCATGTCTAAGTAAACTTGTTATGGCAAATGTCTAGGCCTAGCTTCAGATAAACTATAGAGGTCTAAGAAAAATGATAGCCAGATGGAGCAGCCAGACCAAGTCAGGAGACCTGCACTAGGTTAAGGAGGAAAACACTGAGTCATTGAACTTTTGTAGCATTTATGTGACCTGATCAGAAGAAACAAATCCTAGTCCAAATTGAATTACTGGTGTTTTTTTCTCTGCCTTGCCAAAGCCGGTATGTCTCACTGATACACCCTATTGGGTTCATTGTTTGGCTACTTCACTTAGCTCAGCTCAGGGAGAAGGCAGTGTGGACAGGCGTGCCAAATGGTCGTCAAGGCTAAATGTTAAAAGGAGTATTTTGTTTTTCTATTGTACTAGTTGACGGTGCCGTTACATTGCCACAGTACAGTCAGTGACCATTGAATTAGAGTGTTAAAGCTTAAGAATATCCAAATAAAACCAGCATAAAGAAAATGCATCTGTATTGGCTGGAGTCCAGTATTGGGTAGTTCCTTCCTTACTTAGTTAATGCTAGAGACAGCGAGACATTTTATACATGGGGAATAATTTTGGCATTTAATCTACAAAAAGTATGAGTTAGGTATTATTATACTTATTATAGAAAAAACTGCTCAAGCAGGAGGATCACCTGAGCCCAGGAGTTGAGGTTACAGTGAGCTGTGACTGAGCCACTGCACTCCAGCCTGGGTGTCAGAGAAGACCCTGTCTCAAAAAAGGAGGATCATGGGGGAGGAGGAGGAATAGGGAGGGGAGGAGGAGGAGGAATGAAGAAAGGAAAAAAAAGAAGAGGTGTCCGAAACAAGGGTGAGGAGCACAGGTGTAATCGTAAGTCTGGTGAGCAGCAAAGCTCGGACTTAAATTTGGGATTAGGGATTCCTGGCACAGAGCATGTTACTTTGTTACTTTTTACACATCCCTTGACAGCCCACCACATACCCCTTAATAAGTTCAAAGTAACCCAGAACGCAGGGCAGGTGCCGTTCCAGTCCTCGAAGAGCCTTAGGCCGCCGGCGTGTTCACGTTTGGACAGAGGATGGAAGGTGATGAACAAGAGTATAAGCTCCGGCCTCTTCCCTCCTCTTGGGGGAAGACACAGAATCCCAGCAAAGTTTTTATAAGGACTAAGTAAGAAAATGCACATCGGATGCCAGCACCGAGCCTTCATGTTCTGAAGTCGGAATTGTAGATCTGGCGTGACTTTCAGAGGGAACTCCGGGCTGAGAGGAGCTTTATCCTGCGGGAGCCTTTTCAGGAGCTTTCCTTGGGGTGTGTGGAGATCAGACTCCATCAGTGACATCTGCCTCTCAAAACCACGTGTAGAGAAACCAAATTGCAAATGCTTGTGTGTTTCCTGCTAAGGGACCACTTTCCTACCTCAGGGACGAGTGGGCAAGCGTCCTAGCCTGTGCCTCAGGAGGTGTTTGCCAAGCTGCTTCCCTGTTTTTGTCTGGGACTGTAGATCCCAAGCTGGGCAGGGCGGCTTCTCTGGCGGAGCCTGAGGGGACCACCAGAACCTTGGAGGGGCCCCTGGTGGGTGGTCTGGCCTCAGCCATGCGTGGTGCTATCCAGGGCATGATGTAAGACTGAGCCATTTGCTCAGCTTTGGGGTGGACCCGTAGCTGAGGCTCTGCTGGCATCTTTTTCCGGGTCCCGCCGTTTCTGTTACCGATATCTATTTCTTCCCCCTTTCAGAGCCTCCACACACAGTGAAAGGCTTTCACAGGGCGCCGTGCCCTGCACGCCCTTTCCTCTCTCCCCTCCTGTCCCCACGTACGCTCAGGCCTTCAGGAACAGGCCAGGCCCACGCTGATTAAAAGCAGCGTGTTTCTTACCAGCAGACCGCCTTGTCCCACATCACAGCTAATTCTGAGGAGATGAGCCCTGGAGAGACCGGTCACCCAGAATGGGGCGCCATGTGTCCCAGAGTCGTCATCTGACAGAGGCAGGGACATCGTTCTTGTTTCCCGGGCTTGCAGTGACCTGGTGGCTGTTTATTTCTCACCTTATCGTGGATTAGTGGTCATAAATATGAATATGTCTCAATCTCCAACACAGGACTACATGCTGAGCCCCTGGCCCCTCTGCATAATCAGCTGCTATAAACTTTACTGTTGGACAGGCCACTTCAACTCAATGGATCTAAACACGAATCCATCATCACCTCCACCCCACAGCCTCAACCCTGGGTTCTCTGCAGCTCAGTGCGCAGACTCGTCACCTGCCCACCTCCAACCCCAGGGACTTCCCTTTCCCTCACCCTTATCCAGTTAATCACCAAGTCCCCCGGAGTCACTCTAGGGTATCCCCTACACCCTCCTCCCTTGCACATTCTCACTATCCCCGCGTCTGTTCCTTCCCTCATTCTTTCCTGGACTATGACAACGTGGTCCACTCGCCAGGGAAGCGTTCAAGTCATAACAATGTCTGGGCCCCATTTCAGACCAATTACAATTACTGAGGGAGGGAAAGAAGGGTGGAGTCCGCACACCGCTAGTGTTTTAAAGATATCCTCATGTCATTCAGATGCATATCCAGGGCTGGAAGCTGTTGTCCAACAACACCAACCTGACCTGTCACGCACTCCCTTGCTTGAATAGAATTGCCTATTCTTGCCTGAACTTGAAGCAGGCTTCTAACTAGGCCCCTCTGCCATTTTCTCTGCCCCTGTAAATGCATCATACCCGTGACTCTCTCTGGCCTGGGAAAAGGCACTGCGCTTTACCTCTGCCAGCCTCACACAACCCTCCCTGATGTCAAATATCAGGAGTGCTACGGATCAACTCTACTGGTCACGAGCATACATAAAACAAATCATGCTTTTATTTCAAATTTTATGTGGACATGCCCCAGCACGATAGTAGCTGGTCACCCCTACACTGACCACTTCCTTAAGTTGACCAAATTTTCATAACCAGACATGTACCACAAGTGGTCAGTGCAAGTTCCTTACATTGACGACTTCTGTATACTGAGAAGTTTGTTACAGTCCCTTGGCTGGTCAATTTACAGAGGTTCTACTGTATTTTAGAAAGCCTTAGTTTGGAGGCAAAAAACCCTATCTCTGGCTCAGATATAAACTTAGTAGTTTGTGAACCTCAAAAGAGTCGCCATCTCTCTCGCTCTTGGCTTCAGTCTGAAGTGAAGGAACCAGACAGGATACTCTCTTACATAACAAGGCACAGAACCTCATGATGAACCCCACTAAAGGGACGTATTTCCCTCAGAGCTACTTGTGTTCCCACAAGTTATTTCTCACCGTGAAGCATTTCCTTTAATGGAGCTGCTCCCAGCTCAGATTTTGTGATAACTAGACATTTTTGCCTGTGTTTTCTATGTTTTATTTAAATCAGTAGAGGCTTGAAGAGTGAATGGATTGACGGTTTCATGGGAGGGAGGCAGGAAAAATGAGAACATGATCATTAAATGTCCAGGAGATGCCAAGGAGGTGGGGGAAGAGAATATGGGAGAGTCTTAGGTCCCTCGTGGCCACATCCTAACTCCTTCTCTAAAGGCAGCCACCAGCATTGTCCCCAGTCCTAACAATAAATAAGTTGGTTATCTGAGGGTTTTCTACTCATTGAATATATGTTTGCATATCAGCTAATACCTTTAGGGTTTCAACTGGAAAGCTCTAATTACCCCCTTTGCCTTCCAGATTGAGCAACCAGGTGTTTTCAAATGGAATCATGGGGCATCAATAAGCATTTTACAAAATAGCATTCCAATGACCTAAGTGTCACTGAATTAAAAACAGATGGTTCACATTGCCTCTTAAATATATGTGTTTGAAAACTAAAGGAAGGAATACTGGACACAAGCTCACTCAACATTGCTTTTCCCAGTCTTTCGGTGGTTAGGAGGCCAGTGCTACACATTTGGCTGAACTGAAAGGCCTCATAAACATGCTCTTCATCAGTCAGTCCTCTTACCTTAGAGATGAACAAGCTCCATCACTGATCTCCCAAAAGATCAGTGTTCTTAACATTGGCTGTGTACACTGGAGTCACCTGTGGAGTTTTGACAAGCATACTGAGGCTTTGATCCCTCCTTTGGAAATTCAGATAATTGGTCTTCAATGGTTCAGTCTTGGTGTTTTATTTCAAGTTTCCCAGGTAATTCTATTGGGCAGCCAAGACTGAGCTTGAGCATGGCTATCATAGGGGCCTCCGGGCTCCCTGAAATGATTTTCTTTGAATTAGTTAGAATGAATCAGAGGAAAGATAAAGTTGATCTGTTGTGCGTCCTTGAGGGCTGGATTATATAGGAAGAAATGGTGAAGTGTTAAAATGTGCACAGATAGAAAGGGATGTCTGACAAGGTAGTCACTTTTCATCCCTTGGCCTGCGGCTAGGAAGGTCATCAACAGGAATGTCAACTTCTTGTCAAAACTCCCCAGTGTTATGGGCTGAATTTTCTCTCCCTCTCCTCCCCAACTCTTATTCAATTACTAACTCTCAGGCCCGTAGAATGTGACTTTATTGGGAGATAATTTCTTAATGAGTTAAGATAACATTCATTAGAATAGATCCTAATTCAATACCACTGGCATCTCTATAAAAAGGGAAAATTTGGATACAGAGAGTTGTACATAGGGAGTAGGCTATGTGAGGATTAGGGCAGGGATTGGGGTGGCAGGTTTACAAGCTGAGAAAGACCAAAGATGACCAGTAAAACCCCAGAAGCTGGGAGAATGGTGTGAATCCGACCCTTTCTCTCAGCCTTCAGAGGCAACCCATCCTTCTGACACTTGATCTGGGATTGATGACTTCTGTCTGGCACTGTGAGACAATCAAGTTTCTGTGGTTGAAGCTACCCAACCTGTGCTACTTTGTTAGGGCAGCACTAACAAAATAATACAATATACATAGTAGTATTTAAGATTCCCTTCATTCTGAGACTCTCAGAAGAGACAAGATAATAAACAAAGAAGCGAATCAGCATCCTCCAAGCACCTGCGGAGTGTCCAGCCCTCTGCTGTGCTTTGTAAGGTCTATCTCAGCTGCAGAATTATAACATGTTTTAACAATTGATGTGATCATCTCTACTTAGAGGTGAGGAAACTTAAGGTCACTTAACTAGAAAAAACATCATAGAGAAGAAAAAAAAAGAGAAAAGGAAAAGGAAGCTCTGGCTCTGTTGGAGCGAGACTTCTGGAAATTTTATGTACCTGAAAGTAAATTATTTTTAAAAATGGATGCCTGGCCTTCCAAAGCTAAGGCTCCCACTTCCTCTAGGTCTGGACTACACACAGCTGTTAAATATAAGCCTTGGTAAGTGAGATAATCAGAGCATTTGCTGGAGAGAAAATAATCTCTGCTTGGGGTCCTAAGAGGGCTTGTCTGCAGCCTTAGTCCATGTGGGTGACCATGATAGAATGCTACACATGGGTGGCCTGCATGACAGCCATGTGTCATCTCACAGTTCTAGAAGGTGGAAGCCAAGATCAAGGTGCTGGCAGGGTGAGTTTCTCCTGAGGCCTTTTTGTGGCCTATAGACAGTTGAGGTGGCTGTGTCCTCACATGGTCTTTCCTCTGTGCACACAAGTCCCTGGTGTCTCTGCGTGTATCCAAATTTCCACTCCTTATAAGAACACCTGTCCTAGTGGATTAGAGCCCACACTGATGACCTCGTTTTTGCCTGAATTACTGCTTTAAAGGCCCAATCTCCAAATACACTTACATTCTGAGATACTGAAGTTTAGGGCACCAATATAAATTTTTGAGCTACACAATTCAGTCAATGCCTAAGGGGTCAGAAGGACTCCAGGAAGGGACGTGTGTGTGCTGGTCCCCAGGGGTGAGTGAGCACAGGCGGCGTGGGTGGCATCACAGGGAGGTCATGGCTCAAAGGATCCCAGCCTCTGTTGGCCATAGAGAGATAGGTGTTTCGTTTGTTTGCTTTGTTTTCAGCTGTCTGATGGAGGTTTACCTGAAAAGTAAAGTAGTTGTGTAGCTTTTGCTGCTTCTGCCTGTGTGGCCCTGGGTCTGCCCAGACTAGAAAGCTCTTCCCTGATTTCAGGATGCAGTAGGCATTTTAAACCAGCTGTTAGGGGCAGAGTTGGTGCCTTTCTGTCAGTAAAGTGGGAATAATGACAGTAATAGTATTTCCATCCTCAGATGACTGAGGATATTGGCGGCACGTCCAGGGCTTCACAAGTAGGCACTCCATAGGAGTTAGCGTCCTGCCATTGCACACAGAGCCAAGCAGCCAGTCAGAGAGCAGAGATGAAACAGCAGCCAGCAAACAGTGGTGTCTGAGGCCTCCCTGAGGGCTTGAGCAGGCGGAGCCAGGAGCTCTAACAGGGCTCAGGGTAGTTAGAAAGACAGACAGACAGACACAAAACCCCGGAGCTATGTGATGGTGACAGAATAGCAGGGTACGGGAGATCTGCCTATGCCAGCCAGCAGAGACTATTGCCTTTGGATTTGGAACAGATTTTGTTTGCATTTTTTTCAGAAGAAAGATGAGGCAGGAGACTGAGGCCTTTGGCCACAGCCTAACAGGGGCCTAGTTTAAAACTTGGGCACTGGCTGGAATTAACACTGTGCCTCTGTTCTTTCACCATGCAGCTGGAAGACCCTCAGCCAGCACTGTCCTTCACAAATTGGACGGACCATGTCACCCAGGAGACTCTGCAAGGCCAAGGGGAGGCCCCGCCCTGTTAGGTGTGGGGACCAGATGTGAGGCCCTCGTGTTCCCAGGACCTTGGTTCCCAGTGCCGAAGACTGGTTAGTGGCACTGAGTCGAGGGAGTGGATGAGCAGAGCAGGTAGGTGCAGGCAGGCAGAGTGCCAAAGGGTATTAACGTGCAGTACATTCCAGAGAAGGAACGGTCGGCCCCCACAAGTGGAGGAGACCCTGAGTATAACAAGATTTCTCCTTTCTGGCTGACTCCCTAATTTTATGTTAAGTGTGTGTGTGGAAGGGGTGAAGTATTCATGGTTTTTCTTGGAAAAGGGTGAAGAATTCCTGGAATTGAGAGCCCTCCCCTTTTCTATCCTTGTACGGCAATTTCCTTGGGTTACCATGGTGTATGTAAACTGTCACAGCATCAGTAGGTGTGAGTTTTACTATGTTAATGGGGAGAGGTCATTTTGGGACACGGTGAGCTCAACTGTGTGCATGTCCCAGAGACCCGCTATGAAGGCCTGATTGGTGATTTGCGTCTGTGTCTGTATTTGATTGGTCAGGGCTTAAAGACCTTCTGTTGTAGACAAATGTCTGATCCTTGGGGACCCCTTGACATGTCATCTGTTCTTTCTTGGGAGCCCCTTCTCATTAATTTGTCCCTCCTAGTGGACAAAATATCTCTTAGCATCATGTGCCTCTCAGTGGACACGCTGGACAGAGCATCTGTTCCCCTTCCCCCTTGTCCCCAACACCACCACTCATGAGCAGTCACCACAAGTGGATGCTTGAGCTGCTCTTGTTTTCTATACAAGACTTATTCCCATTTCCTTTGGCCCTTTTCGTGGGCTAGTGCAGTGGTAAGAGGGAGGCGGGAATACCATTTGGCACCTCATTAAAAGAAGAGTTGAAAATCACCAATCAGATGTAACAGGTGTGCTGAGTCTTCACAGAATTCTTCTTTAATTTAAAGTCATGGGGAGAAGAAATGTCACCCACTTCCCTTTGTCACAGCTGGGGAAGCAGGGCCCAGACAGGGTGACCCATCTACTTAATGGCACACAGAGAACTTGACACTGTGTTGGGTTGAGATCATCCAGGGCTCTTGACTCTAGTTCAGCATCTTCCTAATCACTCCCTTTGCATGGGCCACTGCACACCTGCACTCACATTTGACTCCTGCTTGGAATACCTTTCCCTTGGGACTTTGATATGCCCTCCAAGTCTCCCTCCAACCCTTATCTCCTCCAGAAACTGTCCCCCAGCCATGCACCTGTTCAAGGTCAAGCCGTGCACCCCTCCTCTGTGCCCTCAGAGCAGTCACCTCGCTGCCCTGTAGCTGGGGCCCTGTGTCCTCCCCACCTTGCAGGCAGCAGGTCCTTGTGGGCTGGAGCCAGCATGCAGTGCAGGGCGATGCAGGGGGTGGACATTTGGTCAGGTGTGTTAACTACTTGATGCGGCTCTGAGAGTCCAGGACACACGGGCTTGCCAGCTTTGGAGCTGTCGGCCTGTCATGGTCAGCTAGGACTTGTGAAGTCATCTTGCTTCTAAAGAAAAACAAATCATTCTTCAACTACACAGATAAAATAACTCAAAGATTTCTGCATGGGCTTCACCTACACTCACAAGGTTGTTTTCCAGAGAGTGTTTGTACCCTAGGTGTGGTTGCCTTCTACTTAGAGACAACACTGGCTCCAACACAGGTTCCTTCAGAAGAGTCAAAAGGCCTCAGAGATCTCCTGTGATTTTTTGCTGCTGTTGTTAAGGCATTAATGTCCCCCTTTTAAACAAAAATGTTCTCTGGGTTAGGAAATCAATGGAGTTACTGCTTTGGGTTGAATTAGTATGTGCCATTAGCAGGGTACAAGAAGCCAGGGAAAGGGACCCCAGATGGTAAGGAAGTGGGGTAGGAAAGGTCATAGAAATTGAGAAAGGCAAAAGACCCGGGAGACACCATCCTTCGGACTTGTGCCTAAGCAAACACACCCATGGGGGATGTGAGGATTCCCCATCAGTGATCTTCAGACCTGCCCACATGCTGCCTGGGTTCATCTGTACAGACCCTAAAAAGTGTGAATGCCTGGGAAGCATCCCAGACCACAACATAGACACTTTGGTGTGAATTTCTGGCATCAGTAATTGCTAAAACTTTTCCAGATCATTCTAACACTAACATGCAAGCCAAGGAGAGAATTACTGATGTGAAACCTCAACATAGCAACGATGGGAGAACCCACCCGTCTCTTGGGAGGGGCTGAGGATCATTCACATTTATCTCCAAAACTTTAAATTTGGCCTTTGGGTCTCTTAACCCACTGTGAGAACCTTGTTGAAGGGACATGGGTTGGCAGAGCCTCTGGGATATCCTGCCCCTCTGCCAGCAGCCTTCCTACAGGGCAGCACTGTGGCCTCCAGGAGCACCTGTGTTCTTCTGCTCACACTCATCTGCCTGGTAGCAGGTGGACCCATTCATGTGTCTGCCAGACCCTCCCATCTACCTCCATCTTTCAGTATAAGGACTAAAAACATAGGGGGGAGGGCTGTTTACAGCCTCACTCAGGTCTAATCCTGTTTGGTTTAGCAAAACTGGAGCCATCAGAGATGGATGCTTTTCATTGTTCTCTGTAGAGAGCACAGGAGTAAGTTGCGAGAACCAACACTTTGGACCCAAATGCACCTGGCTCCAGGTTCTAGCGCCAGCATTTCTTGACCATGTACTGTGACCTTGTCAACACCACCTAAAAACCAAAGCCTTTTTCTGTACAACAGGGACGACAACACGAGCACCTGTCTCAAAAGAGGAATGAAATGAAAGCTGATTTGCCATTAGCAAGCCCCACACAGAAGTCAGAGCCTTTGCTTGTCCTAAATGCCCCCACACAGTGCAGACACACCATGGATGAGAAAATGGGCTGCTTAGAGAACAGACAAATAAGAAAGAAAATCTAAGTGTTCCATGACCTAAAAATAGAGCATGAACTTCTTAGTTTTTCTCCTTAAATGATGAATGGCTTTAAAAAGTCATATTTGATGGGATTTTAATTCATCATTTATTAGGTGCTTTCTCATAAAATGGGAAATGGGGTGTTTACACCAAACGAAAGCACCAATTACCCCGGTGCCCAAACCCCATCACCACTGAAGAACAGCCACGAGAGAGCCCATCAATCTAGAGTTAGACCGGGTCCCGCCAGGAAGTTCCCATCCACAGAGCATGTGCCCTGCTGTTTCCTCCCAGAGGCCTGGGGCTGCAGACGGGGCTGGGTGGGGTGGGTGGGAGTAGAGGGCTGTGGTGTTTATGGCTCAGTCATACCAACAGCCTTGTACTGGATACCTCCCCAGCACCAGGGGCAGGTTACCCCTCACTCCTTCCGTGTGCATCCTCACAGGCTCCACTCCTCCTCTTGCCCAGGGGGAGACTGAGCCCCGGAGCGATTAATGATGCCCAACCACTCACCAAGTCATGTAGGCCATCACCAGGCCTGACTCAGATGTCCCCAACACCATCTTGCCTTCCTTCACAGCCTGGGATACTCTTCCAAGAACGAGGAGGTGGTGAGTCCAGTCGTGGTCTTCCTTTTAGACCCAGTCCTGGACCTTATGGCCGGGTAGGAGCCAAGCTCCACACCCTGAGGAAATACGACAGAGATCGGAAGGGAGTGAAGAAGACCTGAAAAAGCCAGAGCCGCAGACAATAAATCAAAGACTATCAGGGAAATATTAATAATCCAGCACACTTTCTGATTTTCTAGGACGGATAGATAGTGGCAAGGATGATGAAACTGCTCTCTTCAGGGACAGAAAACCTTTCCAGTTTGTATACAGAGGGGAAAGATGGATTGCTGCCTTCACCCTCATTTGAAGATGTTGGAGTTAAGATCTGCCCCAGACATTTAAGATGATATTTTATATGAAGTTTAAATGATGCGGGAAAATCCACATACCATCCCTCATATCATCGTTCTTCTAGTCCTGACCCAGTGCCTTATTTTTGGTTCCTTGTACATACTATGCTGACACTCTTTCCTGCTCCTGTGCACAGGCGGTGTCCTGACCTCAGCCTTGCTTTATCCTAATAGCTGCTCTTCTAGCCTTTGATTTTATTGCATGTATTCTTCCTCAGCAAAGCCTTCTAATACTCCCACCAGATTTGATTAGGATCATTTTTAGAATTGCTTTGTCTGCATTTACTTCCCTTGCTAGATTTTCTCCTCTGCAATGCTTGCTTTTATTCTCCCAGGACTAAGCTCTTGCCTGATACAGGAGCTCAGCTAGATGGAGTGAAAAAATGTTAACTTTTAAGAGTGGAGTGCAAATAGGAGGTGAACGTAATCACCTCTCAACAATGTGTTTTAGAGACCCACACACAGAAAATACAGAAAATATTTACCTTTAAGGTCTGAGATTATAGGTATATTTTTCTTTATTTTTTTGTCCGTATCATCTACATTTTCCACACACAATGAACATACGCAATTTTATCGTCAGATCATATAATCAGATAATGACATGAAAATAATTGCCCTAAGGCTTGGTGAAGATTACAAAAATAATACATACATGATAGCTTTCTTCTCATATGCTAAATTTTAAAATATAAAATGTGCATTTCTATTTGCTGAAAAGCAATAATATTTATTGCCATTGCCATTGCAGTGCTTCACAGCTTTTGATGTAATTTTATATCCGCCCCCACACATGACTTTCAACAGCCCTTGATGTCCCTAGCAGAGTGGTTTGTTATTCATTTTGCAGAGGAAGATGCAGATGCCCCAGCTGTGCACAGTGGAGAGAGAGCTTGGCTGGAGCTCATGCATCGCCCGCTGAGCTCCCACTTGGGAAGGGCATTTGACATCCCTTCACCTCCTTCTCATTATAAGCAAAATTGAAAGAGAAATACCAATGTCCCAGAATTAAAGCGCCTTAATGCACAAGTGACTAGGCCTCTGCTTACACCTTCAAGATGATCAGAAACTAAACTGACCTGCATGGAATGTGTCACCAATGAGGTTTGAAGCTCAGCCTTATTTGTGCCATTTTCAATTAACACTATACTATGAATTTCAAATAAATGACCCCCTGTACCACCACAACACCCCTCATGTGCTAGAGTAGGGTTGAGTTGTCTCTGGAGCAGAAATTATTTACGCCTTGTCTTTGGAGGATGTCAGGGGTTCTGCCTGCCATGGACTGGGCGGCAGGTGGGTCAGTGGGTCTTCTTTCTATGTCCCTCCGGAGTGTCATTGCTTGGGCCACTTCATGTCACTCTCTCTGTGTCCATGCCAGAGCCTGAGACCTCCTATGCTTGTGAAATTAACAGCTGAAGAAAAATTAAGGTCTTGGGAGCTGCTCTGACTGTGTAGCCATTATAATGTAATCAAGTAAAAAAGGATAACTTTTCTTCCCTAGATGCTTCTGGAAAGGAAGTTATCTCTCTAGACTATCTATCATGTACTGTCTGTCTTCACTGATGGTTGTTCCTCAACCAGACTATATATTTACTTGACCTTTTACTAAATACCTTCTATGCAGAAGGCTCTCACTATGCTAGGCTGTAAAAATAAAAAGCAATTGTCTTTGTCTGTCTTTACAAATCTTTGCATTCCCAGACTCAAGCTGTGTTCTTGGTAGACCCTCATTAAACTGAGGACGAGTGCGTGGATGAATGTTTGAGAGCCTTCTCTCCAGATGGTTGATCCACTAACTTTAGAAATCCCTGTTTTGTTAGCTGTAAAAACAGGTTTTAAAGAATCTATGGAAGGTGCCCAGATCTAAAGATCTTTAACAATTGTTCCTTGAAATGTTGCACAAGGTCCTGCCCTCAGAAAGATCCCATGCTTCCTTCAATTCTCTTTTGCCACCATCTTGATATTCTAGATAGTTTTTGAACAAAGACTCCCACATTTGCACCGAATCTCACAAATTGCACAGTTGGTCCTGTGTATCTGCCTGCTCTGAACAAAGGCTCACACAATACTGAGAATTCTTTCAATATTAATCACTTACACAAAACATGCATGTTGACGAGCTAAGTGGGACTGAATCAGAAAACTTGCTAAATTTGACGCTGCCTGACCTTAAACAAAATGCGGATTAAAGACGGGATCTTTTAAATATGCTTGACATTAACCTGGCCAGAAAACATAGGACAAAATCGTAGAAGTTTCCTATGTAGACATGGTTCTATTCCTCCTCCATCTCTCTGGCTTTAGATTCTGAACATGACACCTGAATTAGTTTCATCTACTGAGTTAAGTGCTCTCCTTGTACCTCAGAAGGACATGTCTGCCTCAAAATAAACAAGTACCATCAACACTGTCGCTTTGTAACTACTAAATCCAGGAGCATTAGCTGATGCATAGATTCTGCCCACAAAGCCCAAGAATTATGGGTGGGGAACTGGGAACTGGAGACCGGTTCAGCGCACAGCAAGTTGCTGGGAGCCTAAGCTCCAGCTTGCACTGGCATGTACAGAATGGAAATCTGTCCTTGGATCTCTCTGTCATGTCCCTTTTTGTTTAGAGACCCTTACAGCAACAACCGGGAGGTTATTGGTATCCGAGCTCCTATTGGCTGACGAGTGAAGCTACAACATGGAATTTCAGATCAAGGAAGGTTAGCACGTGTCAAGTGAGGGGCACCATTCAACCTCTTGAATTGTGTTTTCAGCCCCATCCATAATGATGCTTAGCCTCATTAATCTACTCTCATTCATATATACATATTTTTTTCTTTACCCATAGCCCTGCCATTGGGAGACTTGCAAATAAAATTTCTGATGCTCAGAGATGGTATGACTTAAATAAAGGAGAAGAGAATTCCTATTTGTCTAGTTATTTTACTCATATTTTGGCATTTATGTCTCCCAGATAGCCCAGGAACAAACTGTCATCATTATTCTTTTATAGATAAGCTAGCTGAGCTTTCACGATGCTGCACAACACAGCGAGTAACTCTGGAAGGGGTATTTGGGTCTGGCTTACTCGCTCTCCTTACCTTGCTCTCCCCACAACATCAGCCCAGTGGCCATGGAGGAAACGGCAGTTCTAGAGGGACCTTGAGCAAAGTAGTAGGTGTTTTTTTTTTAAAGAAAGTCTCTTCTTTCTGAGATTCTGAGACGCAGGACCTGGGTCAAGTCTGCCTGACCCACTTTATCATCCAGAGGATGTCACTCTGCTTCCGTGGGCCTCAAGTTCCCACTTGGCCCATGTGGATAGTAACACACATCCCGCCCACTTCACTAGGCCATCCGGAAATACAGGAAACGCATTTCAGGTAGAAGTAAATGACCATGTGATCCTGCAGGTTATTGCTGGTGATGTCATTTGTTTTTGTAAAGAACTGAATAGGTTTATTCTGGAGGTGATAATTGGGAAGGGCTGTCCCTGTGCCTCCAGGCAGCAGAGCCAGCCGGGCAGAGTGCTTCAACTTGAAAAGTTCATGAGCAGGCAAAACAGTTGCTTAGCTTCTATGATAGCAAAGGGAGCAACAGTGTTTGTTAATGTGGACGAGGTGAGAGAGGCCCTGGTCTTTAATTAGGAGTCTCTACGAAGCTTGTTTTCTTCCCCAACCTCTCTTCAATATGGAGAGATCTGTGGCTTCCATGGACAGGAGCTGCCTTCCTCTTTCTCTCCCTTTCCTCAGCTGGCCAGTTTTCAAACCTGGGATCTTTGGTGCAGGAAGATCGGGTTTACATCCTAATCCCTAGGAAACTTCACCTCACCTCACCCAGCTCATTTCAACCAGAAGACGAAAGGAAACTAGGAGTTAGCTGAGGCCAAAAAAGGCAATCAAACCAAGCAAACCAGAACCGGCTGATGTCACTCGGGGCTTTCTGCACCCATGCCACCATTAACACCTGGAAGGCCTTTGATTCTCACATTAGCAAAACATGCCATAAATCGCCAGCTTCCCTTCTTCCCACAGAAACCCTGGCCCCTCTGCAAGGGAGGAGGTGGAGGAATGTCACAAAGGCACCATTCAGCCCTGGAAGACTTTCTTGATTAGACCTCTGAGAAGGGACTTGCACAGAGCCCTGTCCCAGGAATGCACAGGCAGTTACAGCGTCCAACCCAGGCAGCCACAGGATGGACCACTAGTGGGAAGGTGTGAGCCCGGACAGTGGGGCTTAGTGCTCAAATTGCCTTATTTTATTGAGAAGGACATTGAATCCTCAGGTGCGGAGTTTAATTTGTAACTTGATTTTTCTGTCTACAAGTGTCAGGCACTATGCAAACCGCTGATGATTCAATGGTCCCTGATGTCAGGGGGTTCGGAAGAGGAGGCTATCCATTCTGTACATAAGGCAGGAAATGTTTACCATCTATGAGCAAATAATGACAGAGCTGTGACTATAATGAGAGCCCGTGTTCCTTACTGGAAGCCCTAAATAGGGCCACACACACACACACACCCAGACACACACACACAGAGGCTATTTATACAAGTAGCTTAGTTGGCCAAATCACAAAACATTTACATTTCAAATTAGCTATACATTTAAAATTACATCATGTATAAAAATATGTTAATTTTTCTCCTCTCCTTTTATGATGCAAGTTTATTCAAACCCTTCACTTCTTCTCCATGCCATGATGTCCTCATTAGAATTGCTAACGGGGAAAAAAAAAACAAAACAAACTTTGCGAAATAATTTAAAGAGGTTTATTCTGAGCTACGTATGTATAGTCTCAAGAGGTCCTGAGAAAACGTGCTAACGGTGTCCAGGTTGTCGTTTTGTTTTATACGTTCATGGAGACAAGGAATTGCAAGTAAGATCCTAAGTCAATATGCAGAAGTTATACATTGGTTTGGCTCAAAAAGATAGGATATCTCAAAGTGGGGAGGGCTTGCAAGGATTGATGTAGGTTCAGAGATTCTTGGATTTATAATTGGTTAAAGAAATACAGCTTTGTCTAAAGGCTTGGAATGTTTTAAGTGAAGAAAAAGAAGTTTATACAAAAGGTGCAAAGTCTCCATCTTTTTTATGGCTAAATAGTACTTCATGGTATACATATGCCGTACCATAAAGTATCTCAAGAATGGACAAGCAAGCATTTCATGTATTCAATATTATGTTAAAACTAGTGGGTTAACAACTATAGGCCCACACAAGAGAAAAGCACAGTTAAATTCAAGAAGGGGGGATGGAGGGTGGAGGGATATGGTAAGCTCCCACCTGAAGGGTTCCTTACAAATGCAAACAATGGGGCAGCGCCTGTGGCCCAGTGGGTAGGGCACCAGCCCCATATACGGAGAGTGGTGGCTTCAAACCCAGCCCCGGCCAAACTGCTACAAAAAATGGCTGGGCGTTGTGGAGGGCACCTGTAGTCCCAGCTACTCAGGAGGCTGAGGCAAGAGAATCACCTAAGCCCAGGAGTTGGAGGCTGCTGTGAGCTGTGTGTTGTCACGGCACTCTACTGAGGGCAATAAAGTGAGACTCTGTCTCTACAAAAAATAAATAAATAAATAAAATGACTTTCCAAATGCAAACAATGTAACCCAACTATGGGTACCCTCGTTTTAATCCAAAAAGGAAAGGGGAAAGGAAAGGAAAGAAAAAAATTTAAAGTAAGTTTGTCAACTGGCACCATATACCAGCTCAAGTGACGTGTTAAGCAAACTGATGGCCTGCAGGTGCTTTGGAGTCCTGCTAATGGTTTAGTATCTCACTGTCTGTTTTTCAGTCTCATATCTCTGTTTTAAATTAATTCTGGTCAATTATCACATCTGAATTCTAAAAGGGAGGGGTTATAGTGAGGAGTGTCTGGCCTTCCTTGCCTTCCTGGCAGGGAACTCAGTTTTTCTTTTTTTTTTTTTATTGTTGGGGATTCATTGAGGGTACAATAAGCCAGGTTACACTGATTGCAATTGTTAGATAAAGTCCCTCTTGCAATCATGTCTTGCCCCCATAAAGTGTGACACACACCAATGCCCCCCCGTCCCTCTTTCTGCTTCCCCCCCCAATAACCTTAATTGTCATTAATTGTCCTCATATCAAAATTGAGTACATAGGATTCATGCTTCTCCATTCTTGTGATGCTTTACTAAGAATAATGTCTTCCACTTCCATCCAGGTTAATACGAAGGATGTAAAGTCTCCATTGTTTTTAATGGCTAAATAGTATTCCACATATACCACAGCTTGTTAATCCATTCCTGGGTTGGTGGGCATTTAGGCTGTTTCCACATTTTGGCGATTGTAAATTGAGCTGCAATAAACAGTCTAGTACAAGTGTCCTTATGATAAAAGGATTTTTTTCAGGATTGCAGGATCAAATTGGAGGTCTAGCTTGAGTGCTTTGAGGTTTCTCCATACTTCCTTCCAGAAAGGTTGTACTAGTTTGCAGTCCCATCAAGGGAACTCAGTTTTTCAGTTTTAACATATTTCTGGGATCCTTTGGACACAGGAGGGCCATTCAGCTTAGAAATCTACTTGTAGTTGCAGGTGTGTCCAACCTGGGGCCCACAGGCCACATGCAGATTCTTTGAGGCCTGTTTTGCTTATCTGTGGTATCAGATATTGTGAAAACTATGCATGGACCTTTTTTTTTTTTTTTTTTAGCTCATCAGTTTTTGTTAGTGTTTGTGTATTTAATATGTGGCCCAAGATAACTCTTATTCTTCCAATGTGTAGCAGAAAAGAAAAAAAAAGGTTGTAGACCTATAGTTTACAGTCAAAACTGCTCTTTGGATCATCCAATATTCCTCACCTTTACTTCTATGTAGAGGCGGCTCTTCTCACAACCTTACCGGACACTGTCCTTGACAGTTTTTTCCTAAGCTGCAGGTTTCTCCTCACTATTTGTGATCTTCACAACATAAAGCTCTTACTCGACTGCTTTCTTAAAGAGATTTTAAAAGGCTTGTTCACAGCAACATGCAAGGAATGGACTTGAGAGGTCATGTCCAACTCCACCTTTCCTGAGAAATCATTATATGTAAACTAAACGTCTTTGCTCCCTTTGTTAGTAATTCCATTAGGTGACATCTATGGAGATAGCAGCTTGCTTCATGCTTGTATCTCATTCCAAAAACTATTTTTATTTGAAAAGAAAAATATTTGGGAAAGTCCTCTATAATGGATTTTATACAGAATTAGATATAATCTAACTCTATTTTCAAAAGGATATGTTGTTTTGGAGGAAATTATTTTTCCTTTGATTGTGACATTTGTGGAAAATAAGCATGAACTACAAGATGAGACAGCAGCTCCCCCTGACCAGTGGGGACAGCATTCCAAGACCTGCTACTCCCATGGACGCCTGACACTGCGGATGGTACTGAACACTGTGTTCATACATATATACCTGTAAGGTATCAGAAACAATAATAATGAAACAGAACCATAAAAAACAATGTGCCAGCATCACTGCTTTTGCACTTTGAGGGCATTATCAAGTAAAATAAGATTTAGTTGAACACAGGCACTGTGATACCATGACAGACAGTCTGATAATCCAGACAGCTACTAAGTAACTGACAGGCAGGTGGTGTCTCCAGCATAGATACAGGGAATAAAGAGATGATTCACATCCTGGGGAGGGGGGATAAGGCAGCTCAAGATTTCATCATGCTACTCAGATGGCACACGCTTCAAAATTTATGAATTGTTTTTTCCTGAAATTTTCCATTTATTATTTTTCAGAATGAAGTTGACCACATGTAACAGAAAGCCTGGAAAGCAAAACCACAGATGGGCTGTGGGGGGTGGACTACTGTACAGAGGAGAGTGTGGCCACTTTTGTGTAGAAGAGAGATCATGAGTTAAATCAGGAGTTCTCAACCTTCCTAATGCCGCAGCCCTTTAATGCAGTTCCTGTGGGTCACGACCCACAAGTTGAGAACCACTGAGTTAAGTGATCATTCTTGAGGTGACTTGGAAAAACCAGAGGTCATGGTGCCAAGAATGTGAAGTTGGAAAAGACCCCATACAAAGTCACTATGGAGAAATGTTAAGAACCATGAGTGGTCTGAGATTTTACCCTCTTGGCAAGCTAACAAGTTAGCTGCCATAGTTTCATGAATGCTGGCAGAAGGCATGAGATTTCTGGGACGGAAACCAAGGGCTTCATTATTTACAACATAGAGAGTGGTGTGAACTTCACAGATGCACTGGTTCTCCTGGATGAGAGAGAAGTGCCACTCAACAGAAATTCCTTCAATAACATCACTTCATGAGACTTTGTTTCATTATAACATTGATGGGGGAAAGAATCCATTCCTTTTATATACTCCAAAGATGTACACATTAGAGACGTGCATGTTAAGTTCCTTGGTGCGTCTCTGTGGTCCCAGTGTGGGGGTGTGTGAGTGTGCCCCACAACGGGCCCGCATCCGTCTGGCATGGGCTGCCACCTGGCACCCTGAGCCGCAGGGAGGCTCTGGCCATCCAAGATCTTGGACTGGAATAAGCAAGCAAATAATCATCTTGCTTGTTTTTGTTCATCTTTTAAAAGGTACGCATAGGTCACATTTATTTCAATGTTTAATAATTAGATGTGTTTTAGTTTCTATTTACAAATTTGGTGATGTTTTTGTGACTAAGAAATATTGCTCCAGGGACTTAACTCTTTGTTGATATCAATCAGCCTACTGGTAAAATTGGTTTCATTACATCTCGTTAACGTTGCAGTGTCCAAGAACCAATCTAGGCACAACTTTTAAAACGACATGACTATTTCACACACTCCAAAAAATAAAATTAATGTGAATGGAAGGGAAAAACTCAGAATGGAATGCAAGCAGAAATAAATGAACTTAACTATAGTTGAAGTGAATAACATAACCACACTAAAGGGAAAAAAGGAAGAAAGAAACGCATCAAGCTCATTGGTCCTCTGGATCAGAGGTTGGCCAATCTTCTCTGCAAAAGGTCAGATAAAATAGTCAGGCTCTGAAAACCAGGTGACTTCTGTCCCAACCACTCTGCCTTTGAGTTCAGAAATCAGCTACAGCTGTATCCACCTGGATGGAGTTGAAACACATTCTTCTCAGTAAAGTATCACAAGGATAGAAAAACAAGTATCCAATGTACTTAATACTAATATGAAGCCAGTAGATGATCTAATTCACACCCACATGGGAGAAAAATGCAATTCAACTCAAGTCGGAGAGAGGGAGAAGAAGAAAGGGAGGAGGGGGTATGGGGGCCTCCCACTGAGTGGCCACAATGTAGGGGTGTAGGGCACACCTTCGTATGTGCAGGACGTAACTACAAGAGGGACTCTACCTAACAAATTCAAATGTTGAGACTTGGTTGTGTATACCCTCACGTTAATGTGAAATAAAAATAAATAAATAATTTAAAAAATAAAAATAAAGAAATCAGCTATAGATAATGTGTGAGTGTTGGGGGAGTGGTGCCTGTATTCCAATCCAACATTGGGCATGATGTAAGTCCTAATGTCACAAGTTTTTCTTCTTTTATTTTTTTTGGTCTTATCATTTAAAAATGTAAAAATTTGTGTGTGTACAAGCAGGACTGTGTTAGATTTGGCCTGTGGACCATTATTTGCAGACCCTTGCACTGCCTCACTGATTCCACAAGTCTCACCTCAGCTTTCTAGTGCCTCCAATGTACACTTTAATTGGTGATGTCATGGTTGACTTTAATTGCATTTTTACTCTAACTCTGCCAGCTCCGTTAAAACTGTGTCTGCCACTGGGCCAACATGGATTCCCTCTTACTTCACAGCAGCAGCATCTTCCTGTACACCCGGAATACAAAGCATGTGCATTCGATACAAATGGCATGTTTTTTTGCCATGTGTATCGAATTATTTTCAAAAACATGCTTTTCTCTGCGTCTTTATTGCGACGTGTCACCTTGCTGTGAGCCAGGATGCTGTCATACGGCCATGTTTGTGTTTGCTCTGATTCTTCTCTGGGTTTTCCTTCTATGAGGTGAGACTGTAGGTGTCTGCTGTTAGCCAGGGAGTGTGTATGCACTTCGGTGGTGTTATTATTCACCCAAGGGCTGCCTCCATATGCCCCTTAGGTCTTAAATTACGTAACCAGCATGGTCCCTAGCCAAATGCCAGGTGTCCTATAGATCTTTATCTTATGCTGCTTTGCTAGCAGATGGGATTTTTATTTATTTTTATTTTTTTCTTTTCCTTCTCCCTTTAGTTTGGCTCTCTCACCATCAGGAATTTTTTGTCTTCTGATCTCATGTGAAACACCCATGTACTTTTTCTTCTTGTAAGGGTAAGCTATGCTAATCCACTGCTCACAGCATGCTGCTTCTAATTCTCTGCCTTCCCTGGGTAGGTTTACTGCTGACAGCGTTCTGCCCTGCACTGTCATTTCCACGGCTGGAGTCACTGAGATCGGGAAGCAGGTGGGCCGTCCCGGCACCAGGCCTGGTCTCAGCTGGGCAGAGGAGGGTCAGGGTGCCTGCTCAGGTGGGCCCACAGGCCTTTTTCTCAGCCACACAGAGGCGTGCCTTTGTGGGAGAGTGACCTTGTCTGGCAGCGTTCTCTGGGTCTTTCTTTAGTGAAGATGCTCTGTTTCAGAAGTTTAGGCGTAAGTCAATCACTGGTCCTTTCCCCAAGCTCCTTCCTGCCATAGTTAAGAACAATTCCTTCAGAGACTGGTCTGTCATTCATCAGAATTCTTACTTCTAATAATATTACACCTTTACCATAAAAAAAGTTTTGATAAATATGGATTCAGAGACACAAAGTGACTGACTTTCCTAAGATTTTGCAAAAAGAATTGGAAACAGGATTTAAGTCTTCCTTTACCTAGCTGTGAAAGCATTCTCCCTCCCCTAAGTACTCTACTTCCAGAGAGGTTAGACTACTAAGAAGTCATTAACATTTTTTGGTGTGGCAAACACACCATAAAAACATAAAATGCCGGGCGGCGCCTGTGGCTCAAGGGGTAGGGCGCCGGTCCCATATGCCGGAGGTGGCGGGTTCAAACCCAGCCCCGGCCAAAAACAAAAAAAACAAAAACAAAAACAAAAAAACATAAAATGCCTACTGTGTTGTAAAAAAAAAAAATATATATATATATATATATATATGCTAAAGAATTCATCAAAGGAAAGGGCAGTGCCTGTGGCTCAAAGGAGTAGGGCACCGGCCCCATATACTAGAGGTGGCGGGTTCAAACCCTGCCCTGGCCAAAACCTGCAAAACAAATAAATAAATAAAAGAATTTATCAAAAGAATAGAAGATCAATTGCACTGAACATATTCCATGGGAGGTTTTATCTGATCTTTCTATGATTCTCTGGTAGACACTGGCATGAAAACACAGTTCAGTAAAGATGCCTCTGTTGTCACAATTGTGAGTTTCTCTAGCTTCTTGATTTATAAGGCTGAGGCAGTTTGGGGAATGCAGGCACCCATGACGCATATGGAAATCCATAAATTAATGAGTGATTAAAATCTTACTAAGGCAAACACATAGGCACAAATCTGAATGATACACGATTATTGCCAACCATAGCCAGCAGATGTAAAGAAATAATTGGCTTTTAATGATCATTAGTCAGTTTTATTATAAATAATGGATTTGCATGATGTTTGTAAACTTATGCTCCAGTGGGAAGCCACAGTGATGGCACAATATAAACAGGCGAAGCTATTATGAAGAGCACATCCAAAATTTATTAATTGTTCGAAGTTATATTTATTTATATGTTGTTTTTAACTTTGCCTCACCCCAAAACATAATAATTTAAGGGGATTTGAAGAAATATAGCTATAATGGGAAGTTATAATTGAAGAAAGCATAGAAAAAGGAAAAATGATGTTCTGAAAATATAAAGGTCGGGGCGGAGTTAGTACAAAAGATGGATGTTGGAACTTTCCACGCTGATGATAAAAATGTAATGCAAACCCACCTCGGCATTCATTAGCATTCAAAGCCAAAGAATTAAAACTGATTTCTGTTAAGATTCCAGGTTAACTTCATAGGGAAAAGGTAGAAACAACAACAAAAACGTTTTTCTCAAGGGAAATACGACATTTCTCGGCAAAATGACCACAGGGAAATTTGCCCCGTAGCTGATAGAAATGATCCAACCACAAAAGGAAACTAATATTCCATATCGTCTAAAGCGAATGCAACAGATTTCCTTCTGACAATCCCATCACTTAGGAGGATAAACTCCAGCCGCATCCCACTTTAACAAAATTTAGCCACTTGAACAGACTCTACCTCTTTGACGCCCCTTTCCCTGCCCTATTCATACACGCTTCTTAGTCCATCATCCCTGCAACCACTCTAGATCTCAATTTTACTTGCATACAAAATTTAGTGTTCACTTGTTTATGAGTCCGTAAGAGTTATTTACAACTGAGAGACTCACTTGAATGAATTTTCTTGTACATCTTTGCTTTCCTTCAAGTTGTCTTGTTCATTCCTTTTCTTTTCTCTTGATTATTACTGGTTCATCCCCAAATTCTTGCTCAGAAATAAAATTGCCCAATGATGCACGTTTAGTAATATTGATGTTTCATCTACTTGAAGGCTAGTCTGCCAGAGGCTGGTATCCCCACTGCCAGGTTGCTGAGCCGGTGATGACCGTCACCTGGGATTTCCCCTCACCATCAGGTGGCGATCCCCCTGGCTCTCTTGTGATGAATTTCTAAGTCAAGAATGAATTTTATGCTTTTTGGTGTCTTCCATTTTTATTTATTTATTTATTTTTGGTAAATTGTCTTCCTGAGTAGCTGTTTAGAAAATGTTATATGGCAGGTCAGTTTTTGAGTTGATGAATATCTTAAAAATGACTATTTTATAATCACTCGAGATTGGTAGTAGGTTAGGAGTACTGGTTGGAAAGAATTCCCTCTTATACCTTTCAAGGAATTGCCACTTCTGCCCCGTTCTCCTCCTCCTGGAAACACAGCATCGTGTCGTGATGCTTCTGGGAGGTTGGCACATTCTGCTTCTGGGAGGTTGGCATTCCACTCTCCATCCCTCTCTGACTGGTGCTATTGCTGTGTTTCATTATTCCTGTGCTATTTCAGGCCAGCAGCTTTTAGGTGGTGCCATAGGTGTTAGGGTCCCTTCTGTGGCTATTGGCTTGGAAGTGGGCCCACTGGTTTTATGTTGTTTTGTGGGACCCTGTGCTGGTGGATTCAGTACTCCATAAGGCTCTGGAGAGTGATGCTGTCTGAGAGCCTAAAGCATCGGTCCTCAACCTCTGGGTCGTGACCCACAGGAACTGTATTCAAGGACCATGGCATTAGGAAGGTTGAGAACCACTGGCCTAAAGGAAGGAAATTATTAACCTACTGACATATATATCTTTTTCTTTCAATGATTGGCAGACCCTTGGGCTATGGAAGAGGCCCACTTGGTCAACTGTCACCAAGTGACCATGGATCTTCTGTCTGTTTAAACCTACATTTTAGTGTTGCTGAGTATGTCTCATTCTATGACATGGTGTGTTCAGACAGAATCTAGCTCATTACGAGCAGTTCTGTATACAGGTAACAAGGACTGTTCTGGGTGGCTGTTCTGCTCTTACCGAGTCAGTAGCATGCCAACAGGTGTTCTTCAAAAAGTGTCTCTTTCTCCACTGCACATGCACTGCATGTGCTCACTGGCACTCCTGGTCCACAATCCCAGAGGCTGACTCCATCATGCTGTCACTTGAGCTTGGCACTGGAGCTCTTGACATGTTGCTCCACCACTGATATCTTTAAAGTCTGAAGGTCCGCTGGGTTATGCGACCCAAAGACAAGTGCTGCTTATCCTATGGATGAACCATCCACAGTGCACCTGCCTATTGGGGGCCTCACCCAAGGCTGGCAGCATCTCTGTCCCCTGCTACCTGGGCCAGAGCAGTATTGTCAGGCAGGTGTCATGCTGTCTGCAGGACTCGAACAAGCCTATCACATGTTGTGCTTTCTATTTTGTGATGGGAAACACAGATGGAATAATTTGTCTTTTAATTTCTATGGTGCAGTAAGTTGAACGATGGTTCCCAAAGATTTGTCCATATCCCAATTTTCATGAATTCGAAGGGTTAGTTCATTTGGAAGAAGGGTCTTTGCAGAGGTAATTCAACTACAGATCTTGAGATGCGGGCATTATTCTGGATTATCTGTGTGGGCCCTAAATTCAATGACAAGTGTTGTTGCAAGGGACAAATGAAAAATTCAGCTGACAGGAAGAAGAAAGCAATGTAACCGTGAGGCAGAGATCAAAGTGGTGCAGTCACAAGTCATGGGATGCGTGGAGCCAGCCGAAGCAGGAGAGGAAAGGAACAGAGTCTCTGCAAGAGACTTTTGGGAAAAAATGACACTGTCAACCCCTTGGCTTTGGACTTCTGGCCTCTCAAACCATGAGAGTAAATTCCTGTTGTTTTATGCCATTTTAAAAAATAAATTGTTATGGCACTTACAGGCAACTAATGCATGTGGGATCCAGGTATTCCCTGAACACTGGACTCCTAAATATTTCACTAATGTGGTATCCCATTGTCTTTGTAGGGTTATTTCCCACCCTCAGCTGTGCGTGTGTCTTACTAAGGCCTCCAGCAAGGTTTCCCCTTTTCTCTCCTCCAATCTGATTGACGTGATGACATAAAGGATGGATGTGACGTTCTGTGGGATATCAGATAGTGCAGGACCTCGTCACACTGAGACTGACAAGCTCGGGGAGGGAGGTAGTTCACATTGCCATAGGGCACAATTATGAACCTATAGTTTTGTCCATTCAGTGTAAGTATAAACTATTTTTTTATATTCTTTTCTGATTAGGATAGAAAAGAATGACAACAAAACATGGCCACTGAAACCATGGTAATCTACTGTATCGAAGATACCCAATCTGGAAAGGAGACTGCAATTGCAGCTGGGGCTATACTGTCTAGTTTGTGGTAGTGCACGGTCTTCCTCCAAGGTTAATCTGGTATCTGCCGGGGCCAGACGGATGAACTGAGCGAGGATTTAGTAGGGACTACTGGCCAGGCATCATTTAGATACTTACGAATGAAACTCATTTTTGACATACCCGGGAATGGGATCTTGTTTTTAATTTTTAACATCTGGGTTTAATGGCGGGGAGCAGTTTCAGAAGGGGCCAAAGAAAGTAGCTGCCTCTGAGGAACTACACAGCTGGTTGACACTGGCCAGAACCCCATCTGTGTAGTTGGTTCCACTGCAATGCTGGTGCTATGATGACTTTTTGGGTCTCTGGTATCAATGTCCATTTGAATTTTTCTATTTCTCCAGTATAAAGGTATCTAAATTACATGTCTACATGGAATTTGACTCCTAAGTGCGTTACCTGGCCTTATGCTGTCAGGGAGCCTAGCCCTGTCCTGTCCTCTTCTTCCAGTAATTCTACCTAGAAAGTGAAGCCACTCACTGATGAGCTTCTTGGAAATGCTGTTCCCCTCTCACCAGTGCTTCCCTTGCTTAATCTGGGCTTTGCCATGGAATGCAATCGTGTGGTGGGTTTTGAATACATTGTGCACTCCCTCCAGGATGCCCACTTCCTAAGCCTTTTAATCCCATTTCCCCCATCAGACCCAGTGGTCCTAGCATGCAGACCTCTCTCACTCCGGCCATACTTCTTCCGTGCTCTTGGTAACTATTTTGCATGATCCTAGAACCAGTTTACACTACTCCTAGGGTTTCTGCTAATTGCCAAACCCTGTATCTTGGGGGACTGCTCCCAAATCACTGAAGCACCAGTACATTAACCCCCCCCTTCTCCTCTCTCAGGCACCAGGCCTCCTGGTCAGTCCCATCCCTGGTCCCTGGCTCCTACTGGCCTTACAGCTCCTGTGAGATGTCACCCTATTCCTGCCTCCCCAGGCCCAGCACATTCTTGGATGGATGAAGTTGCAACTTAACTGAGTTTTTGGCCTGATGGCCAGGAGGCAAGGTGGGGACAGATCCTGAGTGGGGAACCTGTTGTCTTTTAGGGGAGTGACCCCCTAGGTGGGTTAAAATGGAGGAAAAGGCCACACCAAAGGCTCAGAGATCGAGGGAGAATCTGGAAATTTAGAATTTTCCAGGACATCAACCCCAGATTTCCATTCTAGGTGTCAAGATCTTGTTTTTTCCACTCAGGACCTTTACCTAGGCAAAGCGGGCCTTGGTTAGGAGTTTATTCTTCTTTCTAGCTCAGTTACTGTGATGACTAAGTTGTGAGGCTGCTTCTCATCTCCGCCTGCCCTGCTACTGCAGGATGTGGCACCACAGAGGCTTTGGATTCCACACTTGGCCTCCTACTCACTTTTAACCTTCATTTTATGTTTGTCTGGAGCTTCCATGGAGTCTAACAACAGTCAAGTAACCTCATTGCCCTTATCGTCCCTATTTCCCTCATATTTTCAAATGCCTTTTCAAATACTTTTCACTACTTGGTGGATTCCTTTCTGCTAGCACCCCAACTCCCACTCAGCAGCAGTTATAACAAACGGTTGCCACCTTGAGCTCCAGCAAACACGAATACTGCATCTGCAACTTCACTGCTGCTGGCTGGTGACTAATCCAGCTCCAATATCCCGTCTTAGCCCTGCTTTCATCAAGGACACTATTTGGATTCCCAGGATACAGACTCTGGGATGATGCTTAATGTTCAGAGCGTTTATTAGATTATCCCTGCAATTGATCTCCAAGCAAGGGGGACATTTACAAAATTGATCCGGCAATCCCATTACTGGGCGTCTACCCAGAAGGAAAAAAATCCTTTTATCATAAGGACACTTGTACTAGACTGTTTATTGCAGCTCAATTTACAATCGCCAAAATGTGGAAATAGCCTAAATGCCCACCAACCCAGGAATGGATTAACAAGCTGTGGTATATGTACACCATGGAATACTATTCAGCTATTAAAAAAAATGGAGACTTTACATCCTTCGTATTAACCTGGATGGAAGTGGAAAACATTATTCTTAGTAAAGCATCACAAGAATGGAGAAGCATGAATCCTATGTACTCAATTTTGATATGAGGACAATTAATGACAATTAAGGTTATGGGGGGGAAGGAAAAGCAGAGAGAGGGAAGGAGGGGTGGGGGCTGGGCCTTGGTGTGTGCCACACCTTCTCGGGGCAAGACATGATTGCAAGAGGGACTTTACCTAACAAATGTAATCAGTGTAACCTGGCTTATTGTACCCTCAATGAATCCCCAACAATTAAAAAAAAAAAAAAAAAGGATTGGACAAAGGGAAAAGGTGAACTGTGAACATGCAGGCGTAGCCTCAGCCAGAACCATGGAGAACTCAGAAACTGAAATGATCAGAGTTTCCCTGCACTGGGCTCTTATGCCCCTGCCTCCATCAGTCACTGGACGTGGGTCACTCTTGGAAGGGCATGACTTTGGGCAAGGTGGCTCTTTGCAGCTGAAACAACCCCTAAAAGAGATAGTAGCTGTAGTTTGTCTCCTCTCCAGGAGCTTGTGGGAAAAGGGGGACAAGTCCCTCTTCCATGGGAGATGTAGGTGCCACATCTTTCTGGCTTCCATGCCTTGACTCTGCCTAAAGGTGATGTGAGCAGGAAATTCCTATTCCTTTTATAATCTGTAGGACTAGACTCATCCGTACTATTGGGACAGAATTATAATCTCATTCTGAGTTGTTGCTCCCCAAAGATACTAGTAAATTCTGGAACTATCATCACTGCACCCTAAGAGGTAACTATCTCTAGGTATAAGTGGAATATATGGAAATGAAACAATTTATTCTTTCTAGACCATTTTGAAACCCTTCTTCTATGTTCCAAAGAATAAATAATTTAGTTTCTTTTATTTTCTGCTTAGGATGTGGATACTATGCCAGGTGGCGTATATTCCACAGTACATGCCCCAAGTCCAGCAGGGAAACAGACAAAAACAAATTTGACATTAATAGTGTTCAATGTGTGCTATAATTAAATAATGTCCCACCTAGAGGGAGCTCAGAAAAGGGATCTTCTAGGAAAATTTTCACAAAGTCAAGGACCTCTGAACCAAGGTGTCTGAAGAGTAGCACTCATTCAATGAATGTTTGTTGAATAAATTATGAGTAGAATATTAATAGGCAGCCAAAATTAGGATGGATGAGAAAATTCCAAGCACACCTCAGAGGTCGTTAAATGTTTCCCTGTGTAGAAAGCAGTAGGTAGTCAGTATGAATATTTATCAGGTAGGCCTAGAAATATAGAGTGATGTCATATTGCCTTGAATACCCTTGTAAGGAGCACTGACAATCTTTTATGGGCAGAAGGAGAGGGTGTGGACCTCTGGAGGGTTTGAGGGCAGATTATAAAATGGTTCCTCTGTGGAAGTGAGGAGAATGGACTGTTTAAGGAGAGAACTATGGAGAGATGACAAAATCAAGAGCTACAACATTAGCCCAGAAGAGCGCTGATGAGTCTGAGTATGATACAGATGTGGAGGGGAGAGAACGTATTGCCCACACTTCTGAAAGGTACGCTGTGGGCAGCAGAGTCGCATGCGCGGAAGCCCCCCAGGATACAGTAGTTTATCTACCTTCCCGGTTTATCTCTCATAACAACCCACTGAGGTCAACACTATGCTTCCCCAGCATATAGATAAGGAAATTGAGCTCTGGGACTTTGGATGAGGAGCAGAGGTAAGATTCCACCTTACTCCTGACTATTCTGTAAGCCCCGGCTCTATCACCACAGCATCGTGTTGACGATCAAGAATCCATCACTTCAACTAGTGAAATGTGTTTCTTTCCTAATAACGAGAGCGGTGGCTACATTTTTTCTCTCCACCCTGTGTGATATTGCAAGATATCAAGGAAGGAAAGACTTTGGCGGAACTGTAAAGACACTTGTTGTGACCAACTGCTAGCCCTGAGCCGTCACACAGTCACCGATAGTGTGGGGGCTCCCAGGGCTCCACGGGATATAACCACGAGCGAATGTGTCAGGCCATGGGAAGTGTACAGCAATGCATCTCAGCACTGTGTCAAATACTCCAAGGCGCTGACTTGCTGGTCTCAGCTCCCAGGTCGGTTCCTGCTAGTAAGCAAGGTCACTAGTTCTGTTGCCCTCTTTGCCCTCCCTGGGAACATCTTTTTCTAGATACTGCTCAGGTCACCTGAAACTAGATCCAGCCTTACAGTGGCCCCTCCTGGTCAGCAGGAGGGTGTGGTGCTGCTGCTGGTGTGCTGGTGGCCTCAGGTGTCTGGCATGGGCTGCACGTCCCTGGCAGGGACAGCCCTCTCCCTAATGGGCTAATTGCCTGCACAGAGTTTTGCAACAGTTCTCCAAGAAGACCATGGATCTGTTGCACAATGTAAATCATTCAGTGGCTTAAGCCTACAAGGACATTATTATTTATAATTATTACTTTAGAGACTTACTGGAGACTGGCTCACAAAGCATCCTTTGCTGTAAGTTACTCAGTGTCCCGTGCCCCGGGTTTCTAAAGTCACCTAAGGTTTGTCTGTGTCAGCTTCTGAGAATAAGGTGAAATCCATGTTTCACAGGCAGGTGGAAATGCATTTGAATCATGACATCACCTTCTAGCTGGGCACACTCCGTTCTAGTTCTCTGCTGCCTTCTCAGATTTGGGGAAATAGAATCTAGCTGTAAAAGAATATTCTGCAGGAGCTGGACTATACCATTTCTTGGCCCAAATCACTTTACATAATTAGAGGGAATGAAGACCCTCTGATATGGAGGTAGGAAATTCTCAGGCAAGGAGAGCCAGAACAAGAGCAGTCCCTGTGAGCCTAAGCTGGGACAGGCATGTTCCCTCCTAACATGGCCTGTCCTGATTACCACTCGGGTAGCAAGAACAAGGCAGGGGTTAGCTGATCCACTTTCTCTAAACAAGAGATGATGGTCTAAACTTTTCATGGTCATGATGAAAATTGAGAGAAGTAACATATTTAACGTGCCAATCACCTCTCACTTGGCATATGAGAGGTATTCATCCATTGAGATGTCCCTTTTTTCAAGATGGAGGTTAAATTCTAGAATTTTCCTGGTGTTTTTACAGATACTATCTTTTGACATTTTAAAATCTTGGCAAAGAAATTAGGATCTGTATTTATATGTGATGGGGAGAAGGGAGAATGGAGGCTCAGGAAATTGGTACAAGCCGTGTAATTGACTAGCGTTCCAGACTCTTCCCAACCCCAAGCCCCAATCTCAAATTCGATAGGAATCCAGGCAGAGATTTCCCCCTTTCAAGAATGTCAGACGCTGAAAGTGTCAAGACATGGATTCTTTTGAATTGCTATTTTTCAGAACCCTGGGCTCTGCAGACATGAGAAGTGTCCCATTCCATTCTGCCACCATATTTCAAGCTTATCCCCTAGCCTATAACTTTTAATATCATCTCCTTGAGACCTCTCTGCTCTCTTCTGCTAGGAAGTTAAACCTAAAATGATTTATTTCATAAACACCAACCTACTATTAAATGGTCGAAAAGCTTCTTTCCATTCACTCCACTCCTCTGTTAGCATGTTGAGAAGACAGTCACCCGTAGAATGCTCTCAGTGAAAGGTAATCTGGGAAAATTGGCATTTCATCAATAAGCATGTATTTTTCAGTGATTTCCAACCAGTGTGTACGGTACTGGTGTGCTGTGAGAGGACCTCAGGTGTGCCGTGAAAATTTTTAAAGACCATTAATTCAATTATTTTAAAGTTCAATGTAGTAAGTATATTCATTTTTTAAACTCTTGTTTTAAAATCAACACAATTTATATATGTCGGGGAAGTTTAGCTATAGGTTCAAGTGTGCTGTGACATAAAAAAGGTTGAAAACCCTTGTTATGGGTACTCTGAGGCTCAGAGGGAGGTGTAGTGAGCGGCTCCCCTCACAAAGCTGTGAGCTCCCTCTTTTTTGGAGAGAGGTCTTGGCAGCTGAGATGTGCCCCGAGGTAGGAACCAAGGAGCCAGAGGTCATAGCAAGCTTGTAGCCAACCCTGCTTTGGAAGAAAAAATGATAGTTTTGTTAGAGTGCTTAGAATATTATGCTTCCCTTTTCGAAATGTTACTTAAAGTTTTATTGAGCTTTTAATTAATATGTATAAAAATGAAGTAAGAAAACTGGCTCATTGGAACGCACTATGTGTAAGTTTAGGGAAGACATCATCATGCCTAATTTGGGTCAATGCCTTTGTGCACGCCGACTCAGCTCTCCACACCACTTTTCTTCTGAGTCACTTGCCTTGGCCACTAGTTCACTGCCAGAACTAGTTATGTGATTTTCTCGGTCGAGCGTACAAAGAAAATAAGGGACCCTTGGTTTATAAAGTAGCAATAAGTGTACCTAGACCTCATCTACTGTGCACAATGTAACGGTACATTTAAAAACTATTAAGTGTAGAGTATAAATATCTTGACAGAACAAATAAGTAAGTGAGGTGAGGGTATGTTAATAAGTTTGATGTAAGCTTTCCACATTGTATGTCAAATTATCACATTGTACCCCATAAATGCATTCATGTACATTGTTATGATTTGATAAAAAATTAAAATAAAAAAGTATACATATAAAGCTTTTTCTTGCTTCTAGAGTCTCTGTACTTATGGTATTTTTTATTTGCCGTTTTATGGCCTCCTAAGTAAAAATCAATTTAACTTGTGCAAGGTGAGTTTTAAATGCAAATATAAGAACATCTAACTCTTCTATAGATTCACTGAACGGTCACAATTCACATCCTGTGGCTCTTACCTGCATGTGTATTTTGTTTGTATCAAAACAGTGGGACCACTGCACAAAACTGACTCAATTTTTCTTTTTTAATTTCACTTCTTAAAACACGAACATTCTACGACACCCTACCTAGGACTTACCCATGAGGAGGAAGAGCTAAAAGGAAAAGCAACTATGGGTTGCCCCATCTTTCTCATTTCTTCCATTTCATCATTTTTAGTACATTTGATTGACTAAAACAAGGAAGTAAGTAACACAACTGTGAAAAGATAAAAAGGATTTCATTGCTTTCCCCCTGCATTTATAGCAAGAACATCATTGCTTTCCCCCTGCATTTATAGCAAGTTCCAGTTTGAAAGGGAAGCGTGGCCTCTGGGGGCTATTAGCACCCCGCTTACTCATGCTTGAATGTAACACATTTCCCTTCTGAGCTTCCCTGAGCTCCTGCACGTTGCAGGTCCAGCAGAATTCAGTGCTGAAAGGGTCTCACACACTGCATGAGAAGGGAATGGATGCAAAGGACAATGTACACACTGTGGGCAGCTCCGCTCACAGGTGGTTCCACGGGCTCATCTGACTTGCAAAGCGTAAGTTCAAAAATAAAACTTTTAAGAAATTCAAGATGATACAACACAAACTCACCCAGCTAAACATGGGGTCCTTTCACTCATGGCCCTTGTGGAGCTGTGAAGCTGGCCTTGTCTCACCCTTATGGATGTCTTATCCAGCTTTTTTGTTGTTGTTGTTGTTGTTGTCTTTTTTTTTATTTTTTATTAAATCATAGCTGTGTACATTGATATGATCATGGTTATCCAGCTTTTTTTGGTGGCCATTCAAAGGTTTAAACAGTTTTATGGGGCTGTCGCTTAGCCAAGGTATTCATCACCAGACTTATCAGTCTGTTGCTAAGTGGACCCAAGACCTTATAAACCTATAGATGATATTCCAGCAGCATTTTACACATCTTTTCATATACTGACTTTTTCAATTTTCCTTGTAGGCCATTAATGCGACTCTTTTCTCTCTCCTTTCTGCCATACTAACTCGTCCTAGATGGACATAATATCCATATATTTGTAAGAGGTTCTTGGTCTTCTTCTCTTTGCGTTTCTCACCCTCTGGGGAAGATGCTAATGGGCAGTGGAAGGCAAAGAGATGGACCAAAGGAAAGAAGATAAGCAGAGCCTGAGTCTTGGGTCACTGGAAAAAGTCACCTAATAACTGGAGTGTTGAGGGACCTGTGCCCAGATCGTCCCTGCACCCACAACAGCATATGCCACATCAAAGTTAGGCCTCCTGGTTAATGCATGTTTTATTCTAAACTCCTTTGAAGAAATAAAAACACGTTTTAAATTTCATGTATGTTTGTTTTATTTTGGGGAAAATGTCAACATTTAAATATATCCTTGTCACCTTTCAGCAAAGTCCCACAAACTCTTGTCAACATACCCATTACATAAAGAAAGGATATTTTCCTTTCAGTCATCCCTGCATCACATTTGGATTTTGACCTATCACTTTCTTGCGTTGTGTTTTATAACTTCCGTTGTCTTCTACATAATCCAAATAGATTTGCAGTGTGGCATCAGGCAATCCCCAGGAGTAAAATGGTCATTAGCAGTTATTACTTTGATGATATCACAGTCATGTGCCTTATTAACTTTCTCACACATCGTGATTTTGCTCTGAAAATGCTGCTCAGAAAGAGAGAGGTATTGGGGAGTTTGGGCTGCCACATCTTGAGTCATCTTCCAGCTTAACCCTTCCAGCCCTGATCATCTCCAGCCGGCCTGCAGCTGCGGGAACGCCTCTAGCTTCTGAGAATACTGGGTGTGTGCTGATCATATTTCATTATTTGCAGGGTTTCCAATGATGGCAGCTGCAGTCATCTGCAAAATTGTGAATTATGAAGCAATGAGAGGGTACTGAGAAGAACACAGGGTTTTGAGTCAGAAGCTACATAGCAAGCTGGGAGTTTAGACCAAATTACTTAGGGTCTTAGGGTGTTAATTCCCATCTTTACACTACGAATATGCAAAACATCCAAGGGCATGGACATAATGATGACTTATAAAATTAGTCAAAATGTAACAAATGTAAAAAGTGCAGAAATCATAGGCACAGTTACTTGTTAAACTTTACCAGGGGAGCAAACCCATGTAACAACTATAGAAATCAGGACATAAAACATTACGAAGAGCCAGAGCTTCCCTCTTTCCTGCTCCCGTTACTATTTGCTCTTTACTCAAGTAACTTCTCTATTTACATCACTTAGTATACTTAGGTTTGGCCTGTTTCTGAACCGACATAAATGAGGTCCTACTCCATAACAAAGGAGTGTCCAACCTTTTTATTTTCTCTTCCCCTCACTGGCAGAGTAAGGGTTGTATTGGGATGCATGGTAAATATACAAACACTAAGCCGGTTAGCAATAGGAGGTCTGTATATTTTCAGTGATCTGACACCACAGATAAGCAAGAGCAGCCCTCACCAAGTCAGCATGCAGCCCAGGGGGCAGGCTGGACACCCTGTATTCTGTCCTTCCTCTTTCAGGCAACATGACCTCTGTGGATGTCATCATGGATAGCTCACGGAGCAGTGGTGAAGACTTTGTCATCGCTACTTGGCGTTATTACACTGTGTGATTTTACAATTCATCTGTTACCCTACAGGAGGATGGGAGATTTTTCTCTTTTGAAACTATTATGAAAAATGTTTCTAAGAATGTTCTTTTGGTATATACATGTGTGTGTGTTGGGTGGGGGTGTGTATTCTTAAAAGTGAAATCGCTCCGGCGGTGCCTGTGGCTCAGTGAGCAGGGTGCTGGCCCCATATACTGAGGGTGGCAGGTTCAAACCCAGCCCCGGCCAAACTGCAACAAAAAAATAGCCGGGCGTTGTGGCGAGTGCCTGTAGTCCCAGCTACTCGGGAGGCTGAGGCAGGAGAATCGCCTAAGCCCAGGAGTTGGAGGTTTCCGTGAGCTGTGTGAGGCCACAGCACTCTACTGAGGGCCATAAAGTGAAACTCTGTCTCTACAAAAAAAAAAAAGTGAAATCGCTCCTTCAGAAGGTGTGTTTAGTTTCAGTGGATGATCCCACAGAGCTTTCTAAATTAATGGTGCAAATTCACATTCCTGTCCCCCAAGTCATTGACAACGTGTTCCACAAGCACCACCACCCCCCACGGGCTTATTTGCTTTATTTCTTTCATTGTCTTACTTGTGGCTTTAACTAGCACTGTTTGAAAATATATGAGATTGAGCATATTTTTCATGCTTCTTGGCCATTTGGATATTCTTTTCTTTAAATGTCTAGTCAAGACTTTTGCTCATTTTTTCCCCAATTGTGTTTTCTGTATTGTTTAGGAAAAAGGACTAAACATAATTTTTTTCTATTCTTCTTACTAAGTACAACTAAAATCAATGTAAGTAGAAGAACTAACAAAACTCAGATCAGAATTTAATGAACTACAAAGCAGAACAAAACAGATAAGAGACCAAAATCAACATTAAGACTTTTTGTGGAGATTAATAAGGTTCCTAACAGTATTATTATTATCGTTATTATGTATTTATTTATTTATTTTGTTTTTTGAGACAGAGCCTCAAGCTGTCACCCTGGGTAGAGTGCCTTGGCATCACAGCTCACAGCAACCTCCAACTCCTGGGCTCAAGCGATTCTCCTGCCTCCACCTCCCAAGTAGCTGGGACTACAGGTGCCCACCACAAGGCCCGGCTAGTTTTTGGTGGCAGCCGTCATTGTTGTTTGGTGGCCCCAGACTGGATTCAAAACCGCCAGCTCAGGTGTGTGTGGCTGGCGCCTTAGCTGCTTAAGCCACAGGCGCTGAGCCAACAGTATTATTAAAGATTAAAAAAAAGGAGAACACACACCTTTGTAATACCAAAGTGAAGGAAATATTACAGTCTTTAACAGGATTGTAAGAGAATACAGATCCCACTGATCTTAAAATCAAGAAAAGGATTATAGGTGAAAAGTAAGATCATTCTTATATTAATAAACTTACTTAAGTTCATACATAGGTTCCTTTTTATTTTACCTGAGGAACAGTTTTCTTTGCAATGAGATTATTATATATTTTATTTATTCAACATAGTTTCTGTGATATGGACAATTAGGCTATTTCTAGTATTTATTATAAACTGTAATATGATATTTATCCATCTGTCTTCGTGTGCAAGTTCAAGAGTTTAGGGTACTCGTCTACAAGCGAAATGTCCCGGTCAAGGGTATGCCCAACAGAGCCATTAATGGCTGTCTAAGATGTTCATGCTAGTTACATCCACATGGAGAGCGTGTAAGAGATCACTTTCTACATTCCTTGTTGTTATTACACCATCACTTGGTGTTACTACACTTATTATATTGTTTGTAATCTGATGGCTGTGGTATTTACATTTTATTTTTCATGTTGCTATCGATAATGTTGAGCAACTTTTATATTATTAGCATTTCAGATTTCTTTTCCTCAAAGTTCTTTTTTCCATTGAGTTATTAGCTTCTTAACAATGCTTTTTGGTAATATCTAGAATATCCAATGACCATCAGTCATACATTGCTGCTTGATTGGCAAGTACCTCCTGCCTTTCTGTACCATTTTGTAAAAGGTTACATTGTCTTTGGTCATACAAAACTTTCCATTTTAAGATAGTTGATTTTATCAATATTTTCCATTATGAGTTGTACTCATTATGTTTTTATTTATTTATTTTTGTTAATTTTAAATCATAGTTGTGTACATTAATGCAATCATGGGGCACCATACATTGGTTTTATAAACAGTTTGACACATTTTCATCACATTACAACAAAGATATTTGCACCAGAATGTTTATTGCAGCTCAATTTATAATTGCTAAGTCATGGAAAAACCCCAAGTGCCCATCGATCCATGAATGGATTAATAAACTGTAGTATATATACACCATGGAATATTATGCAGCCCTAAAGAAAGATGGAGACTTTACCTCTTTCATGTTTACATGGATGGAGCTGGAACATATTCTTCTTAGTAAAGTATCTCAAGAATGGAAGAAAAAGTATCCAACGTACTCATCCCTACTATGAAACTAATATTTGGCTTTCATATGAAAGCTATAACCCAGTTACAACCTAAGAATTTAGGGAATGGGGAGAGGGAGTGGAGGGAGGGGGGAGGATGGGCGGAGGGAGGGCGATAGGTGGGATTACACCTGCGGTGTATAACTGTTATTATGTTTTATTTAAAAAATTTTTCATTGCCAAGCCCAAGATCATAATGTTAATTTACAACCTGTTTCCTGAATGCTTTAAAAGTTGGTGAATTTTAGGCTTTCCTTCTCTGAAGAATATTTATTTTGTATGGTTTTGGGTAAAGATATTTTTTCCAAAGAGAGCCGATTTTTGAAAAATCAAGTATTAGATAGTTTTTTACTCTTCTGCTGTAAATGCTACTTCTTATATGACAAATTTCCCTATATATGTCAATCTAACTCTGGATTTTATGCATTGTAACATTAATCACACTGTTTTTTAAAATATTTATAATATTTGGCTAAGGCAAGTCTTTTCACTTTACTTTCATTCAAATATAAATGAATACTCTTGGCTATTCATTCTACTCTATAAATTTTGGGATCTGTTTATAAGCTTATATAAAAACAGACTATTCAAAATTTTTGAAATAATAGCATTATTGAGGTATAATTTATACGTCATAAAATTCATCCCCCTTTGGTGTGTAACATTCGGTGTTCTTTTAGCCTATTCACAGAGTTTTGCAAGTATTACTACAATTTAATTTTAAAATATTTCCATCTCCCCAAGAAACCCATTAGCAGTTGCTCTCCCTTCCACACCTCCTACCCCCTGGAAACTACTGATTAATTTTCTGCCTCTGTGGCCCTCCTGTTCTTGACATTTCATGTGATGGGATTACACAGTGCCTGGCTTTTTGTGCCCAGCTTCTTTCACTTAGCGTGATGCTTTCAGATCTGCCCATCTTATAGCATGAATCAGTACTTTTGCGTCTTCTAGTGACCAGATAATATTCTATTATATAATACACCACATTTTATCAATGGATTTTATCATTTATCATTTCATCCCACTTTTATGGCTTATTATAAATAATGCTGCTGTGAACATTTGTGTACCACGTTTCTACAGGACTGTATATTTTCAATTTCTTTCAGTATTTACCTAAAAATGGAATTGCTGGGTCAGACGGTAGCTCTGTGTTTAACTTTTTGAATATGTCAAACTGAATAACCTTTTGAATTATCTCCATCCGTTGTCCATTCTCTTGATGATGGAACACATTTTCCTAATTCTTTGCATACTGAGTGGTGGATAGATGTATACAAATATGCTTTTATCTTCATTTTTCTATGAAAGCCAGTAAATATCTATAAGCATCCTGAAATACAGCAGAATTTAGAAAGTAGTTAGTATTAAATTATTATGGTGACTCTTCATCTGACTTTTTTATTTCTTAGCAAGAAAATGAATTATTTTCATAGTATAATTAATATTTCTATAATTAGTAATTTAAAAAAATTGGGAAATAGTTCTGATATTTCTGGACTAAATTTCACTTTGCTGTACACACGTGTACATCTACATATGTTTAAAGATATATACTCATGTATATTTAACATATATTTTGTATGATATATGTGCTAATAATATACATAATTGGCATGTATATGCATGTTTATATGTGTAGATATAAATGAACACAAGTATATATCTATGAATGTGTGTAACTTACAATGTACATGTGATAATATATATGAATATTATACAATGTATATATATGTTGTATAAAATATAGTGAAGAATTATGTTCTTGACATTTTATTTGAACTTTTACATGATGTTTATAAGTAGCATTAATCGGTGGTTTTCTCTTTGTGTTCATCTACAGGTTTGGGGTTTAACTGCAGCTGGTTTGGCAAAAAGAATCTGAAAAATTTTCTTCCTTGTAGTTTGAACTATTTAAACACATTGGGATTACATATTCTTAAAAAATATAAAAATAATTTGCCTATGCAATACTGTTTAGCATGTACGTGTATGGGGCTAGGAGGATTGTTCCACAGTTCTTAAATAAAAGAACGTGACATTAGTTTATTTGGGTTGAAAGGTCTTTTTTGGAGATTTCCGTCCTCAATATTTTCTTGGATACCCATTCATTTTTTTGTGGGGGGGGCGAAGGTCACAAATTTATTTATACTGAGTTTAGTGATGCAGCCACTGGCAGCAAATAGCAATATGAAATATATGTTTCTCTTTGACTGAGCAATTTCATTTAGCTTAAAATAATCCCTGTTCGTGTCTACTAGAAAAGGTAAACAAAGAGTGTATTTGGTGGGAAAAGAATGCATTTTGCAATATAATACAGCATGATACTATTTGGTAGATGTTAAAAGATCTCATGGCTTCAAATACGTTTCCAAAATATGAATGGATTTATTGTTCATAGACGTAGCTGTTATTTTACAATTTGGTAAGACAGATAAACCCTGACGTCTTCATGGCAACGGCCTCAGAGAAAAGGAAGGGAGAAAGAGATGTGATTAGATCTGTTGTGTTTTCTTTCCTTAAAAATACCTTGAAATAAATATAACACAATGTGAAAATCTGTGGATTTAAGTATAAAAGATATTTAGCAGTTTCTTACCTTATCTTTAATACTAGTCTGTATTTGTTGGGGGGCAGGGGGTTCCAACAAAAATAAGCAAAATAAATAAAAAGGAAAGAAAGTTGTAAAAACCACCCCCATCCTGCCGCTCCACATCTTCCCCGGCGGGAAGCAGTCCCTGCTCCCAGGTCTTTCCTCCCCACCCGGACTGTTCACGGAGAGATGGACATTTTAACTCTTTCAGAAAGACTGACGTTTACAGGAAACATTTGGTTTTGGTTTGGTTTGAATTTGCCTTTCCTTTTTCATAATTTGAAAAGATACGGTCTCGTTAGTTTTTCTTGGGTTTGTTTACCTTCCTACACAAAGAAACTTCCAAAAAACCTGCCACTTCCTGACTTTCCACTCTGCGCACAGGGAAATAGGAAATTTACACTCCCTCTTCCTCTCCTGCTTCCTGATATTAGTTATAAAACATGTTTCCAGGGTCCACCACAGTTGTGTAGTTATTTGTAATCGTTAAGAAAAGATCACATTTTTTCCTAAGTTTTAAACTATAACCTCTATTATGGCAACCATAATTGCCTCGATTACTTCACCCTAAGTTTTACATGGAAATGGGTTGAGTTCTCAGGGCCAGTCCTTTCCACTGGGCCGCTCCATTGTATTCGTTTGATTTTTCTCCCCCGTCTGGACATTGCTTGTTCTATCAGTGAGCCTTTTCAGAAGGGTTGCACTTCCCTGTAGCCTAGCAATTTTTGGAAAGCCTGTTGCTTTCCTTTATACTGGAATGACTATCAGGGTGTCCGTGACATTCCCGGATCCCGCAGACTTCCACCCCCTGAGCCTCTGTTGCTAATTCCCCATTTTCTTTTTTTTTTTGTAGAGACAGAGTCTCACTGTACCGCCCTCCGGTAGAGTGCCATGTTGTCACATAGCTCACAGCAACCTCTAACTCTTGGGCTTATGTGATTCTCCTGCCTCAGCCTCCCGAGCAGCTGGGACTACAGGCGCCCGCCACAACGCCCGGCTATTTTTTTGTTGCAGTTTGGCCGGGGCTGGGTTTGAACCCACCACCCTCGGCATATGGGGCCCGCGCCCTACTCACTGAGCCACAGGCGCCGCCCGCTATTCCCCATTTTCCTCTGGTATTAGCTAATGCTGTGTGAAGGAGGAGGGAAGCTCAATTTCTTTTTCTTCTTACAGGTTTCTTTTTTCCCCCCAGTATTCAGAAACTTTGCCAAGATGCGAACAAGAGCTACCACGTTAAAAAGAGTATCTTCTGCACCAGTCCCTACCTAAGTACATTACATGGTGTCCCCTCATTTATTTCTCACTCATGATAAACCAGGAAGCTGGTACTTTTTTTTTTTTTTTTGGCCAGGGCTGGGTTTGAACCCACTACCTCTGGCATATGGGGCTGGTGCCCTACTCCTTTGAGCCACAGGAGCCACCCGAAGCTGGTACTTTTTAACATTCATATTTTACAGATTAAAAATCAACCCGAGAGCCCAAAGTCACACAGCCACTCAAGCATAGAGCTAGGATTCGTGTTGGGTGGTCTCTTAAGCTCCCTCCTCTTATGTGGATAGAAATACTTCTAGAGCAGCGCCTGTGGCTCAAAGAAGTAGGATGCCGGCCCCATATGCTGGAGGTGGTTGGGTTCAAACCCAGCCCTGGCCAAAAACTACAAAAAAAAAGAAAAAAAGAAAGAAAAGAAAAAGAAAACCTTCTCCTGGCTGAAGATCCAGTAACTTTTTTGTTTCGGAACCATTCGTCTGTATATCTGAGTGTTCTCGATCTGTTCCCTTTCATCTTCCCATTTCAGGGTGCAGATTTGCTATGCTACCCACCATCTTCACGTCGTTTGCTTACCAAGCATAGCCTTTGCGGTGACCTCAATTCTCTCCTTCATAATGCCATTTGGATTCTCAGCTAGAATCTGTTCTCACCCTCAACCTTTAAAGTACCTTCATTCATTACATAGTGGTATTTTAAAATATTGGTATTCTTTCTCTATGTTGAAAATGAACTTGGTGATCTTATATTTTAAATTTTAATTTTTAATTATGATGACATAATCCAATAAAATATGATTTTAATTTTGAATTATGTCATCATAGTGAAAACTCGTCTTCGTTTTAGTTTTTTAATACGTTTCTGGGTTTTTTAAATAAGTTCTTCTGAGAAAATGTTTTCGTGGAATATCTGTTCTCCGACTTGATGTCTACCTTCGGGCAGAAGACATTCTTTTCTTTCATCTGGTACTTTTCTTACTTGTCTATCCTTTTCATTGTTCTCTTCCTTCATAATCAGCAGTGGCCTGGCTTTTTGAATTTCAGTGTACTCTCCTTTAGCATGAGCGGCCCTATGTAGCCATACACAGGATAGACAGATGCTTCTTGCTTACCTGTCTATCTTGGGAGCTTGTTTATTCCTTCCCTAGAGGTTCAGTCTGTGGACTGATTACTACTGACGTTTGTGTATATTTCTGTTTTCTATTTTTATCTTTTAAGGAGCCTCAGATTCAGTCGTGACTGTTTGGATTTGCTGATGTTTTTCCCCTTGATTTTATTTAGTTTTATTATTAGAACAGGGTTTATCGTGAGTAGTCCAGGGTGTTTCCTTCTTATGCGGGCAGAGAAATAATGTTTTATATTGGATTGTTCTGACAAGGCCGTTGTAGGATGGATACAACAGTCCCATGCTGCTGTTCCTATAAGCTCTTCTAATCTGTTTTCCACTTCCTCCCTAGCGGAGGTGGGGAAAATTAGCAAGATGTATTGTTTGAACAAGGTGCTATAGGAAAATAAGACCAATTAGAGCTCCTTTTTCTAATTCCTTCCATGTGCTGCCCTATGTCAATCCACCGAAATCAATCAAGGTTTTCTCTTATTTTTTGTTGTTTATTACTGGAAATAACTAACGGATCTACCTGCGTTTTCACTCCTGTCTTCTCTAAGTTTAGGGAAACGTTGATGAGCACTACCAATTTTTTTCCTTCTTTGAAAAATTTTCCATCTTTGATGTTGGGAAGAGGCATCTCTTATAAAGGACATATCTCATACAATTATTGAAAATGGTCTTCTAAACTGGAAAATATAAAGAGACTTTTGCATATTTTCCCTATAAGTATCTTCTAACACCACCCTAAATATTGTCTTGAGAAATAGGAAAGTATTTGCACACTGTTTTCTAAATTTCCCTGTCTGTTTCCAGATTAACGTCTTCAAAGTGATTTTTTTGCCCCATCTATTTAGTAAGCCCTTGAGTAATTAATATTTTAAATATTTTTGCTCATTTCTGTTTGTTTTATTAATTTGGGGATAGGGAGGTTTATACATCTACTTCGTATCATTCTACTTTCCCAAATTATCCATCCATATTTATCCTGTCCCCAAAGTCATCTTACTTTTCTGTGATTTCTCTATTTGCATAGAAGATATTCAGATATCTCCCTTTAACATGTTTATTCTCATGATCTGTAGTTTATCTGCATGTTTGACCATTTGACACATTTTCATCACACTGGTTAACATAGCCTTCCTCACATTTTCTTAGTTATTGTGTTAAGACATTTATATTCTACATTTACTAAGTTTCACATGTACCCTTGTAAGATGCACCGCAGGTGTAATCCCACCAATCACCCTTCCTCTCCCCCTTCCCCATATTCTTAGGTTATAACTGGGTTATACCTTTCATTTGAAAGCCATAAATTAGTTTCATAGTAGGGCTGAGTACATTGGGTACTTTTTCTTCCATTCTTGAGATACTTTACTAGGAAGAATATGTTCCAGCTCCATCCATATAAACATGAAAGAGGTAAAGTCTCCATCTTTCTTTAAGGCTGCATAATATTCCATGGTGTACATATACCACAATTTATTAATCCATTTGTGGATCGATGGGTACTTGGGCTTTTTCCATGACTTAGCAAGTATGAATTGGGTTGCAATAAACATTCTGGTACAAATATCTTTGTTATGATATGATTTTTGGTCTTATGGGTATATACCTAGTAGAGGAATTATAGGATTGAATGGCAGATCTATTTTTAGATCTCTAAGTGTTCTCCAAACATCTTTCCAAAAGCAATGTATTAATTTGCATTCCCAACAGCAGTGTAGAAGTGTTTCCTTTTCTCCACATCCACGCCAAGATCTCTGGTCTTGGGATTTTGTGATATGGGCTAATTTTACCAGAGTTAGATGATATCTCAAAGTAGTTTTGATTTTCATTTCTCAGATGATTAAAGATGATGAGCATTTTTTCATATGTCTGTAGGTTGTGTGCCTGTCTTCTTCAGAGAAGTTTCTCTTCAAGTCCCTTGCCCAGACTGCAATGGGATCACTTGTTCTTTTCTTTCTTATATGTTTGAGTTCCCTATGGATTCTGGTTATTAAATCTTTGTTGAAGACATAACCTGCAAATATCTTCTCCCATTCTGAGGGCTGTTTGCTTGCTTTACTTACTGTGTTCTTGGCTGTTCAGAAGCTTTTTAGTTTGATCAGGTCCCAGTAGTGTATTTTTGAAGCTGTTTCAATTGCCCGGGGGGTCCTCCTCATAAAATACTCACCCAGCCTGATTTCTTCAAGGGTTTTCCCTGAACTCTCTTCCAGTATTTTTATAGTTTTGCCACGGACCGCCCTGTCGGTGGGCTTCAGTCCGAGGGAAAGTAGGGAGAAGGAACGAGGAAAGTTGAGAGGTCGGCGCAGGAATGACAGTCTGGCACACTACGGGTTAAAGTATGCAGCTGCAAAATTTACTGAGAGTATATGTTGGTATTTATACATTTTCTTTCCAAGGTTCAAACAATGCAATCTTTATTTTGCTTATGTTTATAAATTATCTTTGTGTCTGCATATGCGGTTTATCATGCATTACATGTTTTCAAGGTTTTGCTCTCCGGAGGGAGGTGGTTTATCAGTAACACCTGCTTACTCCCTCTTTTCTTAGGAATGTCAAGGTTTGTAACTTCTCTCAGTTCTGTAACTCTTTTCAGTTTCTTATGATCTTATTTTTAAAACAGCTTGATATATTCCTTTATGTATAATGCTTGACTACTTCTATATATATTTTCTATATATTTTTACTCCTATTAGTAACTATACTTTGATTCATAATTGATTGTTTGTTAAACATTAAAATTCCCTATTGATTTGTATTACATATGAAAATTAGTGAAGCAAGATGTTTTTCTAAGTAAAGTTTTACTGCAGGTGGTGATAGTGCATGTCGTGTTGGAACATCTTGTTTAAACGTCTTGTTTGCTGTGCCTGCATTGTCTTAGCTCACTGACATTCATGGTGGGAACATGCTGTTGTGCAGGCTTACTTGGAGCCACTGAGTCTGGCACAGTCATACTTTTTGTGCTATATCTGGATCAACTATCATTGTGTTCATTCTTATTGCTTACTTATCAGGACAAACAGACATTCAGTCTAACATGTACATACATTGTAACAGAAAGCCATACCCTTAGGTTAATGCGATAGAAAAACAGCATGCTGGGCAACATTTCTGTTGCTGCGCACACTGGGGGTGCTGGGGGCTTCGCTCCGGGGAGCACTGACCTCCTTTCCGTCGTTTTACAACGCGGACAGCGCCACCTCGCTGCGGCATGGTGCCGAGGGTGCGGCATAGTTTCATGTCTTAAGTTTAAATCTTTAATCCAGTGAGAGTCTATCTTAGTTAATGGTGAAAGGTGTGGGTCCACTTGCAGTCTTCTACAGGTTGCTAGCCAGTTCACCCAGCACAATTTGTTAAATAGGGAATCTTTTCCCCACTGAATATTTTTAATTGGATTGTCAAAGATCAAATAACGGTAAGTAGCTAGATTCATCTCTTGGTTCTCTATTCTGTTCCAGACATCACTTCTCTGTTTTTGTGCCAGTACCATGCTGTTTTAATCACTATTGATTTATAGTATAGTCTGAGGTCTGATACCATGATTCCTCTTGCTTTTTTTTTATTTCTGAGTAATGTCTTGGCTATTCGAGGTTTTTTCTGATTCCAAATAAAACAAAGTATTATTTTTTTCAAGATCTTTAAAGTATGACAGTGGAGGTTTAATAGGGATTGCATTAAAATTGTATATTGCTTTAGGTAGTATGGACATTTTAACAATGTTGATTCTTCCCAGCCATGAGCATGGTATGTTTTTCCATTTGTTAACATTTTCAGCTATTTATTTTCTTAGAGTTTCATAGTTGTCTTTATAGAGATCTTTCACGTCCTTTGTCAGATAAAATCCCAAATATTTCATCTTCTTTGCCACTACTATGTATGGAATAGAATCCTTAACTATTTTTTCAGCTTGACTATTGTTGGTATATATAAAGGCTACCAATTTATGAATGTTGATTTTGTAACCTGAGACGCTGCTGTATTCCTTGATCACTTCTAAGACTTTTGTAGTAGAATCCCTGCTGTTTTCCAGATATACAATCATATCATCTGCAAAGAGCGAATCTCTTCTGACCCTATATGGATACCCTTGATCACCTTTTCTTCACTAATTGCGGTGGCTAAAACTTCCATTATAATGTTAAAGAGCAGTAGAGACAATGGGCAGCCTTGTCTGGTTCCTTATCTGAGTGGAAATGATTTCAATTTAAATCCATTCAATACGATATGGCTGTGAGTTTGCTGTAGATGGCCTCTATCAGTTTAAAACATGTCCCTTCTATACCAATTATCTTAAGTGTTCTGATCATGAAGGGATGCTGGATATTATCAAAAGCTTTGTCTGCATCAATTGAGAGAATCATATGGTCTTTGGTTTTAATTCGTTCATGTGCTGAATTATAGATTTACGTATATTGAAACAGCCTTGAGACCGTGGGATAAAACTGACTTGGTCATGATGTATAATTTGTTTGATGTGTTGCTGGATTCTGTTTGTTAGGATCTTGTTGAATATTTTTGCATCTATATTCATTAGTGATATTGGTCTATAATTTCCTTTTCTTGTTGGGTCTATTCCTGGTTTGGGGATCAAGGTGATGTTTGCTTCATAGAACGTGTTCGGTAGTCTTCCTTCTTTTTCTACATTTTGGAACAGGTTGAGTAATATAGGTTCTCTGTAAAGGTTTGGTAGAATTCTGACGTGAAGCCATCTGGTCCCGGCTTTTCTTTTTAGGGAGATTTTATCTGGTTGATGCTATTTCAGAACTTGATATTGGCATTTTCAACATTTCCACTTGATTCTGGCTAAGTCTTGAAAGGTAACGTGCTTCCAAGTATTGGTCAATTTCCTTAAGATTTTCATATTTCTGAGAATAAAATTTCTTGCAATATTCATTAAGGATTTTTTGAATTTCTGAGGAGTCTGTGGTTATTTTGTCTTTGTTGTTTCTGATTGATGAGATTAGAGATTTTACTCTTTTTTTCCTGGTAGGTTAGCCCAAGGAACCTATTGACCTTTTAAAAAAAACAACTTTTGAATTTCTTGATCTGTTGTATAATTCTTTTGTTTTCAATTTCATTGAATTCAGCTCTAATTTTGGTTATTTCTTTTCTTCTACTGGGTTTGGGGTTGGAATGTTCTTCCTTTTCCAGTTGCTTGAGATGTCCCATTAAGTGTTAACTTCCTCTCTTTCCGTTCTCTTGAGGAAGGCTTGCAGTGCTATAAATTTCCTTCTTAGGACTGCCTTTCAGTATCCCAGACATTGTGATAATTCGTGTCTTCATTGTCGTTTTGTTCCAGAAATTTGGCAATTTTCTTCTTAATCTCATCTCTGACCCAGCTATCATTCAGCATAAGGTTATTTAACTTCCACGTTTTTGTATGAGTATGCAGATTCCTGTTGTTACTGAGTTTAACTTTTATTCCATGGTGGTCTGAGAAGATGCAAGGAATAATTTCTATTCCTTTAAATTTACTGAGGTTAGACTTGTGACCTAAGATGTGATTGATTTTTGGAGTATGTTCCATGGGCTGATGAGAAGTTTATGTGTTCCATTTTGTTGTGATGAAATGTTCTGTAGATGTCTACTAAATCCAAATGTTGGATGGTTAGGTTTAAATTTAAAATTTCTTTCCTCAACTTCTTATTGGAGGATCTATCCAACACTGCCAAAGGAGAGTTGAAATCTCTCACTATTATGGAGCTGGAAGAAATCAAGTTGCTCATGTCTGTTAGAGTTTCTCTTAAAAATTGAGGTGCATTCTGGTTGGGTAAATAAATATTAACAATTGAAATGTCATCATATTGAGTATTACCCTTAACAAATATGAAGTGATCATTCTTATCCTTCCTTACTTTTATTGGTTTAAAGCATATTGTGTCTGCAAATAGAATTGCAATGCCTGATTTTTTCTTGCTACCATTTGCCTGAAATTTGGACGACCATCCTTTTACCCTGAATCTATATTTATCTTTTAAGGTAAGATGTGACTCTTGTATGCAGCAAATATCTAGCCTGAGTTTTTGTATCCAGTCAGCTCACCTGTGCCTCTTTAGAGGACAGTTTAAGCCATTCACATTAATGCAGAATATTGATAAGTCTGGTAAAATTTTGGGTATTGAGATTTTCGAAAGTGCAGTGGGCATTTTTAATCCTTTTGCCACTGTGGAAGTTGGGGTTTGATCAAAAATTTCTGAGTGAGTTTACTTTTGTGGTAGAGGATTGGGCTGGTCATTATGGAGGATAGGTCTGAGAATATCCTGAAGAGCTGGTTTGGTTATGGCAAATTTCTTTAAGATATGAATGTCTTTAAAGTATTTAATTTCTCCATCATAAATGAAACTCAGTTTAGCTGGATACAGGATCCGTGGTGGAAAGTTATTTTGCTTTAGGAGATTAAAAGTCGATCACCACCCTCTTCTGGCTTGAAAAGTTTCAGCAGAGAGATCTGCAGTCATTCTAATATTCTTCCCTTTGTAGGTAATGGATTTCTTATGTCTGGCTGCTTTTAGAATTTTCTCCTTCATATTAACTTTAGTGAAGTTAATTATGATATGCCTGGTGGATGTCTTATTTGGATTGAGTCATGCTGGGGTTCTGAAACTGTCTGCTATCTGAATTTCAGAATCTCTTGGCATGTCTGGAAAATTCTCTTTCATAATTTCATGGAGAAGGGCCTCTGTGCCTTGTGAGGCCACTTCATCACTTTCAGGGATTCCAGTGAGGCAGATATTAGCCTTTTTTGAATTATCTCAGAGCTCTCTGAGAGACTGGTCTGTTTTTGCTCTCCATTTCTCTTCCTCTTTGAGAGTTTGGGAGCATTCAAAGGCTTTGTCTTCAATGTCAGAAATTCTTTCTTCTGCTTGCTCCACTCTGTTACTGAGGGATTCTACTGTATTTTTCAGATCTTTGAGGGTTGCAAATTCTTGCTTCAGTGCATCAAAATGTTAGGTGGTTTGTCTTTAAATTTGTTAAATTCTTGAGACAATTTTTGAATTTCTCCTCGATCTAATTCCGACTTTTGAATTGTTGCTCAAATTTCTAATTCCAAATTTTCCTCCATTCTATTAATCTTGTTTGCAATCCAAATTCTGAATTCGATTTCTGACATCTCGGCTAGCTGTTTATGAATGGGATCTTCAGTTACATCTGCTATATCTTTCCCGGGGAGGGGGGGAGGTTGATCTTTTCTGGTTATTTATGTTACCAGAGTTTTTCCACTGATTCTGTCCTATGATTGTTTTACACCATTTCATTTTTCCCCTGAAGCTTTTTTGAGGACCCATACAGTGCTATGGTCTGAGAAACTGGGCACCTGTTTCATGTGGTGGGGCTAAGTGGTTCTGTCTTCTTTTTAGCTGTCTCTGTTCGACCCTAGTGAAACAGTTACTCTGGGTTGAAGTCTCAGCTGTGGAGAAATACTAGTAATTAAGTCACCCCGCCCCACACAGGCAACAATTGGAAAAGGAAAGTCAAAACTTCCTACCACCACACACCCAAGGCACCACCTGAATAGTCCTCAGGTGATTGGCTCAGTTCAAAAGGTCCAAATCAATTGTCTCAGTCAGCACCTGTCTCAGGTGGGAGAGTTTAAAAGGTCTCTGGCAACTGGATCGCTGGGGTCTGGTGACTATTCAGATATGGCTTATTCCAGTGCTCCATGGAGTCAGGAGGACCCACCCAGCAAATATATCAGTCTGGGAAGGTTGATGCCCCCTTCCCCACCTTGAACCTCTGTCACACCAAGTCACTGATAGCCCCGCAGGGCTGTGACCCAGTTGCCTCTAGTGAACAGATACTCCAGGGGTTTGCACCTGCCTGAATCACAAGGAAATCTATTTTTGCTCAGCCAGGCCACTGCGCTCTGCCTCTATCTAGCAGGGGGAGGTGAGACCTGACAACCTCAGGCACTTGATGGAGGCTGGGGGGTGTTCACTCAATTCCAGCCCTGCCCCTGATTGATGTTACTGACAGAACAGAACAACATTGCTGGGATTTGTTTCTGTCACTGCTAAATTCCCCTCCAGAAGATAAGTTTATTTGAGTTCCCAGAGCCTGTGCCTCAGGCCCTGTCTTTGCTCCTGCAGGTTTGTATTCTGTTAGCTGTCAGTTCTAGCCTCCTGTCTTCCTTTGTCTATAGGCTGACAATCCCCTGAGAGCCAGGTGCATCTTAGGCTCAATTAAGCGTCCTCTGGGTCAGCCCCGCCATGGGAACTTCCTGGCTCTGCATGTGCATTTCTAGTCCCTGCGCTCCACTCAGGCCGGTATTGCCTCAGGCAAACCCTTTACTCACTGGACCTGCATTTCCATCCCAGATCTGTTCCATGGTGGTTTCCACCTGAGTAGATGCCTGGACTCCTCTTGTTGCCCAGGGAGACAGGGGGTGTGGCTTTGGAATATCCAGGAGTGAGCCCTATTGTTGCCAAAAGACGGCTGCTGCTCTGCGCCTCGGGGCACTGCCACTCTGGTGTGGTTCACTGTCAGCCGACCATACTCTCCTCACTCCCATGCCACAGAGTCAGCACTGACCAGCTGCAGTCTAGGCCCTGTCCACACCCCTCAAGAACTCACCCAAGAATCTGGACTCCTGGGCGACAGGCCTCCAGACCTCAGAGTGAGAGTAGAGAGGAGTGCTGGGAGCACAGAGTTGCAGTTACAGAACATATATATATATATATATATATATATATATATATATATATATATATATATATATATATATATAGTTTTATACAGTTTTATGCCTGGCAGGAGAATGCCATGGCACCCTAGTATAGGGGAGGTAAGTCCAGTTTTTAGAGGGTCTCTCCCATGGAGTGTAGTGGGAGGACATTTGAACTCTGCTCGTTTGTTTGTGGGGCTCTCTGAGCCATTCTCATGGGGGAGGGGACTCCCGTCCGCTTGGTGATGAAATTTGTACCTTTTGTTAGTATCCTTGTGGTTGCAGCTTGCCTCAGTGGGGTTGATGTGCGTTCTTCAACCTTCTCTCTTGGTGTAGCTCTAATCCACCAGGTTACTTGCTAAATTTCTGTCCTTTAACTCTCCTTCTGGATGGGAGCCTCTGTGGAAAGCTGGCTTCAGTCAGCCATCTTGTCTTTATCGACCCTCTAATGGTAACATTTCGCAGCCTCATGTTCCCTTTTTATTTTTTACGATCTACTTTAGTGTCCTAATTATATATTGCTGCATACACAACCTTAACTTAGCGATTTAAAAATTACAAAAACCATATTCTTATCTTTCTCACAACTCTGCAGTATGATGGGCTCAGGGAGGCGTTCCTCCTTTGAGGTCTCCCATTTGGTTATAGTCCGACAGTGGGTAAGCTGGATTCACCAGAAGACTTTCCCAATTCATACGTCTAGTTGGGCTGGGCAGATGCAGACATTCTGGGCAACAACAGCTGGAGCCTCTCAGGTATCTCTGTCCATCACCAAGGCGACTTGCTCCAGGACAGTGGCTTTAAGGACAAGGCAGTGACAAAGCCCTGCCCAATTTCAAGGGAGGGTAAATCAACTCTATCTCTTGACTGAGGGATGGGGAAGTATGGGAGGTAACGTTGTAGTCTACCAATTCCTGCTGTAATTTTCAGAAAGAAAACAAAAACAGCAACAATTTGGCAGATTCTGCCCTCCAGCCACAATAACTCACTCTCTTTCCATTTGAAAAATACATGGACACTTACTCAGAGACCCTGCTGAGCTTTATTCTACAATAGCTTCAGGCTCAGGTTTCAGATCCAGAATTTTATCATCTAAATTCCTTGTAGGTATGATGGGCTTCTTGGGTGCTCTTCCTCAATTAGCTCCTTTGCAATGATTCCTCTTAATCTAAAGACGTGTGATCTTCAGATCACAAGAGAAAAATTATCTGCCTTTTCCCTTCTTTTCATTTGACAGAAAGGAACAATAAACATAGTATAAACACTGCGGGCATTCTCATTCAAAAGTGGAATTCCAGAGCACGCATGGAAGTTGCTGGTATGTAGCATGTCTGGAATCTTGTCTGGCACATGTTGCCAGGGTTTTTGGACAGATTGAGGTGTAATTGGTATTCAGTGAATTGCGCATACCAAACTCACAATCTGATGAATTTGCACATATACAAGCACCCAATCTATCATTACTACAATCGAGGTAATGGACATAAATTAACCCTTCCAGAGTCTCCTGATCTCTCTTTGCAAGCTTGTGAATATATGTGGGTATGTGTTTAAAAAAACACTTAATATGAGATCTACCCCCCTTACCAAATTTCTAAATGAATACCTTGGTATTAACCATAAACACTGTGTTGTATATTGGATCTCTGGAATGTCTTCATCTGGCATAACTGAAATTTTAAACCCATTTGAAACTAACTCCAACTCCTCATTTTTCCCAACCCTTTAACCCCTGGCAACCACTTATGTTCTTTTCTTCTATGAATTTTACTATTATAGGTACCTTATAAGAGTGGAATCTTGCAATATTTGTCCTTCTGTGACTGTCTTATTTCACTCAGCATAATGTCTCCATATTTACCCCTATTGTCACAAATGATAGGATTCCAGACACCCTTCTTTTATAAGGCTGAGTGATTTCCATTGTGTAGCTCTACCACATTTTCCTTATCTATTCATCTGTCAGAGGACACTTGAGTTGTTTCCACATCTTGGGTATTATAAATTATGCTATAATAAATGTGGGAGTTAGATGGCTCTTCAAGATCCTGATTTTCATTCTCTTGAAGGTGTACCTACAGGTGACATTGCTAAATCATAAGGTAATTTTATTTTTAATTGTTGAGGAAACTTCATACTGTTTTCCATCATTTCTGTGCTATTTTGCATTCCCAGCAACAATGCATAAGGGTCCTCACTTCTCCACATCTGTGTCAACGCTTGTTAACTTTCTTTTTTATTTTGATAACTATGATATCAGGTGTCAGGTGAAATGTCAACATGGTTTTGATGTGAATTTTCCTGATAAGTCCTGATTTCAGAATATATTACAAAGCTCCAGACATTAAAACAGTATGATACTAGCATAAACACAGACATCAAGCTGGATGGAACAGAATAAAGAGCCAAAAATAAACCCATGCATTCAAAGCCATACACTGATCTTCTACAAAGATACCAAAAGTACAAATGGGGAAAAGATAGTCTCTTCAATAAATAGTGTTGGAAAAACTGGATATCCATATGCAAAAACAATAAAATTGAACCCCTCCTTTTAAACCATACACACAAATCAATTAAAAATATATTTAAAACTTGAAGGCAAGACCTGAAACTGTAAAACTCCTAGGGAAAAAACAGCATAAAAGTATCTTAACATCAGTTTTGCAGTGATTTCTTGGACGTAACATCAAAGACATAGATAACAAAAGCAAAAATAGACAAATAAAGCAACATCAAATCACAAAGTTTCTGGGCGGCTTTCCCGTTGCGCTTGTTAAGTTTCATAGCAACCCTGTGAAGTTGCTTTCTGAGTTACAGGTGAGGAAACCGAGGCTCTCAGGATGTGATTTACTTTATACAGCTATAAAGCAGGAAACTAGGACATAGAATCACACGAGTCTGTGTCCAAAACCTGTAACCTTTCACAGGTCCCAGGTAAATGACAGGACTGTGGGATACCCCCTATACTCCCATGAAGGGCATATTTCTTTCTGTATCTGGAAGCAAGAGAACAGAAAACTCACAAAGACTCAGGCATGCTGGCCTGAGGGGAGGGGCATTCACTCAGTCCTTCTTTTCTGTAAACACAGGTTGAACTAACTCTTTTCTAAACAGCCTACTGTAAATGGTGGCAGGAGAGTTTCTGGTGTTCATTAGTTAATTTGTAGTTAGCAAAATACAGACATTAGTTAGGAGAGAGGAATGAAAATAATTCATCAGTTGATTTGTGCCCCCAAACCAGGCTCAGCAGGTCAAGGTCCTTATTCAAAATTTCACGATGTCCATTTAAGGTAGTAGCAACATGCTCCATCTCACAGGTGAGAAACCTCTGTCCAGCTTTGTTCTCACCCATCATCTTAGGGCAAATCATTACTCCATGTTACGCTTACTGTCTGTAAAGCTAGGGCTTCACATGCTCACCACCGGTTAACCTTCTCCATGACTCCATTGTACTTTGTTATCCACATTCAACAAATGCAAAATCTAAGGATCAGAGCAGTTAAGGAACACCTGACCCTCCACGGTTGCACAGCTAACCTCAGTGGGCACAGAATTAAGATACAAATTTGTTTCCCTCTGAAATCTGTGTCACTTTTGTTGCACCGAGATTTTGCTGGGAAAAGCCTGCCTGCATCCCCCTTTCATATCTAGCGGATGATGGGCACTGCATGGCTCATGCTGTTTTTCTTCTCCTGAAGGATTTTATTCATAAATCCATTTCTCTTTGCTCCTTGGGGGCTGCTTCAGCTGCCATATGACTCAAGCTTTTTAGCTTATTTACATCTCAAATCCTTCATTAAGGAGTCCAGGCTGGGGAGAGTTCTAGACACAGTTTAAAAGGGTTCTTTTTTTTACCCTCCTCCTTCTTATTTTTGCTTTTTTTTTAACTGCACTTCTTTCTGACAAGAACTCTGTTTGTCCTGACTCGAATCTGATGTTATGAGTCATTGGGGAGATATAATATGCTGATTGCCGAACCAGGTTATTATTATTTTTTCTTTTTCTATGACTCATTCTCTTCAAAATCTCCAATTTAAGATAACAGTCAGTTAGATGTAAGCACAGAAAACGTTTCTAATGGCCTATCATTTTCTGCTTGGGCCCACTCTGTCTAGTTTAACTCTTGGGGTAAACCGTGGAAACCAGTATGCCTGGTAGAAAGAGCTGGAGCAGAAACTTCCCCTGCACGATGGCTAGAGAGAAGACAAGGGGCTGGACTCACAAGAAGAATTTATCTCAGGATCCAGGACCCAGTTGGGAGAAGGAAAAGCTTTTGATGAGATATTATTAATCCTCCTTACATATGCGCATCAAAAGGGCAAAGGGTCACAAACTTTTTCTTTTTGCTTTACAAAAAAAATTTAGGAACATAAGAGATTGTCATCCCCTTAAAATGCCACTGAAAAAAAATGGAGCAAACTCATATGCAAGATAAAATATATGGCTCACAGGATTACAGCATAAACTTAGAAAATGTACTCAGGAGTAGAAAGAGGTGGGGGATTTTATATGATCCACTTTATTACATAAATAAAGAGTCAGGATGTTAGACCAGGATGGGATTGTCAAGGTCTCATTCAATGCCCAACTATTTTTCATAGACCCCTGTACAGATGCAGCCTCTGAAAAGGCCCAGTGATGTTCCTTATGTTCAAATATTTAACCACCTGAAATTCACTGACTGATGACTGAACACTCACCCTGTGTCCTGCTGTCTCCTAGGAACCAGAGACCCAAATGCGATAAGGATGTCTGGGAACTGCCCTGGCCTTAGGAGGACAAATGCCTGATGCTTACTCAGCCCCATCTGCTGTGTCCCCAGCTCCGAGCCTCTCCCCAAGCCTATGCGGCCTGTGTAGCACCTGGAGCGTGAGACGGAGGCACCTTCTCAATTTCTATAGATGTGGCCTTTTGTGCCCTGGGGTGTGCCTTTGTTTCAGCCTCTATGTGGTATCATAGCTGGTCAGTGTCATTACCTGGGAGCTGTCATAGTACAGGGGCTGCATGGCCCAAAGCCCCCTTTCAATTTCAGTAGTCACCCCTTGTTATGGACTGAATTCTGTCCCCCTAAAATCCATATTTTGGAAATCCTAACCCCTGATGTGATTGTATTTAAGACAAGGGTCTTTAAGGAGGTAATTAAGTTTAAATATGGGTGAGACACTAATCCAGTAAGACTTGTGTTCTTAAGAGGAAGAGAACCTAGGAGAGGAAAGGCCATGTGAGGACGCAGTGAGAAGGTGACTGTCTGCAAGCCAAGAAGAGACCATCCCTGCTGTACCCTGTTCCAGAACTTTCAGCCCTCATATAAATGATGAAATAAATTTCTGTTGCTTAAATCACCCGGTCTGTGGCATTCTGTTATGGCATCCTGGGAGGACTAAGACACTTCCTGTGGGGCCCTTTTCTTGTCCCAGAGAAACCCCCAGGGAGTAAATGTCTTGCTGTGGGCCATCAGACCAGATGCCATCTTACTCCTCCTGATACCAAGTCAACGTCAATGTTGTTTTGATTTAGTCTCAAAGATAGTTCAGCTTTTGGCATTCTTCTTATACTTTTTCTTCATTTTTTTCTTTTTCAGTTTCTCTTTCATCCAAGCCACCCAAGGTCTTTACTTAGCATCCTTCTTCCTGACTCCAGAAATCAGTATTTCTTTCATCTCTTTCCAAAGATACTTGTTTTCAATTCTCATGAGCAAATTTGACATAACTTTGCACTTTTTCTTCAAACATATCATGAGCCTCAACATCCCCCAGCAAATGAAAGCTTTCACAGAGTTCAAATTTCAAAGATAGGAACTCCTGTAGAGAAAAGTTTGCGTGATGAGCTGAGGAGGGACACACGGAGAGTGACTTCTGCTGAGTGGCACCCAGGCAGATTTTATGGTGGGAATGCTACTGAAGCCATCCTTTCAGTCAAGGTAAGAGTTTCTGGCTGAAGAAGACAGAGAGAAGGTCCCAGAAAGGGGAACAGCAGGGATGCTTGGGGCAGGTGTGAGAAGGGCATGTTTGAGGAGGAGCAAGTGGACTCCTATGGCTGCAGCCCATGGTTGCAGGTGACACTGGGGTTGGTGGTGCCATGTGGGATGTGATGGCGGCAGATGAGGTGTACCCTGAGCTCACTCAGCCTGAGTCTCTTCTAAGAAAGTTCTTAATACATGGCAAATGAATGGTCTTATGTTTTTGGCCAGCAGCATACCCAGGGTTGAAGAGGAAGTGCTGGGTAAAACACAGTTCCTTCTTGTCTCCTTTCTGTGTGTTTGTGTGTTTTTGTTAAATGGTACCATTTTTTTAAAAAAAATTAAGACTCACCCACCTCTCATTGATGGACTCTACTGATATTTTCACTATCTAATCAAGACCTGGGTATGTAGAGGCAGGCTATGCAGCTTTTTAACATCTCTCACCTGGTAAATAAAAGAACATGGACTTAACCTCAGATCTCGGTGACTCCAAAGCTGTGCTCTGTCAACTATACCTCCTTCCTTAAATGCAGAAAGGCATTTTTATAGGAAAATAAAAGCTATTCAAAAAAGGTAATATTTTTCAGACCTTAGGAAGATATCCAAAAATCGCCTGAACCATCCGTGATGGACATGGTTCTATTCTGGAGTCATGGACACGCTCTTCCCCAAGTGAGTTAAGTCCATTAGCTTAATGGGAAAATTGTGTGTATACATTTTGAAAACCAATGTAGATAAGATGTATAGGCCAACATGTGACACACAATAATTGCTCATAAGTGTTTTCTATGATTAATATGAATAAATGATATTTTTCTCAATTGCACATATATGTTTTTCTAAATATATGTAGATATATGGGCATTTTTAAAAAAGTAGTGCTCATAAATGCATCCATTCTTTTATTCATCCAATATTCCCCGAGCACCTTTGGGCCTTTTGGATCAAAGTTTACATCTTTATGGACCTCACAGTTCAAAAGGGGTCATGCATCATTTAGCCCTCATTAGTAAAATGATACAGCAAGGGCTACAGTCTTTGATTACTTCTTCATATGACAATAATTTATTATTTTTTTATAAAGAGAAGAGAAAAATAACTCAGATCTTTTCCTTTTGCATAGTTGATTTATTTCTTTAAATTATTAAAGGTAATTCCAGTTCAGAAAAACCTTTATCCCATAATTCCTTATACCATGGAAATCTATGCTATCATTGTCAAATTTGGAAAAAACCACCATTACTTTTATCTAAAAACTATAATACTTCATGTCATTTCACATTTTCTTGTGCAGTAACCACTCTTAAAAACTTTGATGAGACAATATTCTTTAACCACCTTCTCACACTGTCTTTGCTGCAATGGCGTCTAGTGAGTGTGCTGTTTTGATGATGTCAGTATTTACAGTCCAATCAGTAGGACATTTAAATAGTCACTTTCATAATTCTATTTTACCTGATCCCTTTATAAAAAGAATATATATATGTGAGATGTTTTAATTGTATATGCTGTATTATCAATATATTCAGAAAGGATAGAATTTATATTTCCAATTATCTGCTTGCCAATGTACATGTTTGGTGATTGACAATATTTCTCAGAGGTTAGCTTCTGGCCCCGCATGTTCCCAAACCTGTTCCTTCTCTACTCCCCACGCACATCTATAGTCCCTGGGGCATCCATGTGAATCGATTTCTGGCCCTGTTTCTTTGTGTCATGGCACCCGATGAGTTGACACAGTGAGTGGAAGAGTATATCTAGAAGCCATTCCTACACTAGAATAGTTAGCAATAACTTAATTGCTCTGAAAGTGACTGTGAGACTTATCCATTCATTTTGATAAACCTAAGATAACCCTGACTAAAGTGTTTCTCAGATTCTCTAAACACCAACTACTGCAATACCACTCCACACCAGGAAAAGTTAGAGAAGATGGAAAAGATAGTGATAGTAGCCTTAACTGCCTGAGTTAAGGTTTCTCACTTTTACAAGTTTTACTAAGTCCCATGGTTACCTAAATGCATCTTTGGGGCCCCGCTGAGCATGTTGGAAAAGGTCCATACAACAGAGAGCTCCAAGCTTCAGTTTCTTTAAAAAAACACAGAAAACACACTGCTGCTTCCATATTTGGAGACTTTGCAGACTGTAAAACTAGTTTACATCACTCTGGGAAACCCTGAAAGGGACAACAAAGAAGACATGCTAATTCCCAAACCATGACCCAGGACACAGATTTTTTTATGAATATGGGCAGCTCTCTTGTGACCATGATGCTCTCAGGATCTGGATGTAGAAGTCACCTCTGTTTCCATGATCTTTTTTGGCACTCAAACTGTTGACTTACATTGAAACGGTCTGTATGGAGAATAATAGTTTCACACCTTAGGAAGTCTACCATCATGTACTCAAACCCTCTCCGAAAGACAGTTCCTAGTCATTATAATCTGATCAAAAGGAAAAGAAAAAAGAAATTATGTCCCTGGGGTGGCCCAATCTAATTGTAAAGTAAGTTTTCAGCATGGCAGAATGAGTTGGGCTCTAGTTATTAGGCAGGACTGAATGGGTAGACGGCCTTGCTGAGGCACAGAGGTCCAGCACAAAGTATATTTGACACATATACTTCAGAGCTCTGAAGTATAGTTCCCTGGGTTCCCTGGGGAGCCAGGCTTTCCTACATCTAATTTTCTTAGACATCCATCCTCCACTCTCCTAGGACCAGGGTGGTTTTCCATAAAATAAAATATGACCAATTTGCTTCTCCCCCTAAAAAACAAAGTCTAAGAGCCTTCAGCTGATGCCCAGAGCTCTTTATTATCTGGCACTGGTCACCATCTCATATTCTAGACATCATCCCCTCCATGCTTGTGTTAGACAGAGATCTCTGGAGAAATAGGACCAAGAGGATGAATGTAGATTTATCTGTATGTCTTAATAATACATCCTTTCTGTCATATATATCTATATCTACCTATATAAAGAAATATAAATTAACCATCACAGTACCCTTCCTAGCAGGGTACATAATGCTGATGTCTGTTTTTGCCCATAGCATGTGGCTCTGACTTCTGTCAGTCTGCCTCTAGGCAGACCACTGTAGGTATTTCAAAGAGGAGGAATTGAATACAGGGAAGGTGTTACAAGGGCAGGAAGAGCAGAAGGAAAAATAAAGAGGCAGAAGAATGAAAAGGAAGAAAAAATTGATTCAGCTATGGGAATATGCTAACGGGGCTGGAAGCTCCAGTCTCCTCCTGCTCCGGGCTGTTAGACACACTATCACAACCAATCCTGGATCCTGAATCTATGAAAGAGCCACAGCTCGGCCCAGGGCTGGAGCTTCTAAGAAGGTGCTACTTCAGCTTAAGTGACAGAGTCTGTCCTGCCTTATGCTCCCTGCCAGCTGCATCCAACAACGTCCACACTGTCAGAAGCACCAACGTCCAGCTTCTCTCCCTGTCTCCTCGTCTCCTTTCAGTACCTCCTACTGGCCAAACCTAATGGGAGCCCTGCTGACAGGGAGCTTGGGAAAGTATTACAGTTTGCAAATTCTCAGCTTTAGCTACAGGCAAGTGTGTCTTATTCCAGAGGCCCCTGAAGCTACTGATCCTGAGGATTTTACTGTGGTCTTCTCTTTTCTTTTTGCAGCATCTTTGTCACAGCAGTGATGAGAGTTTAAATAAGTTAATCTGTTGCCAAGCAACTCACTTTTATATCAGCACATTTCTCATTGCTAGTGGTGGCATTTTTTTTTCTTCAGTGACAAGGTACTGGCAGGTTTTAAGGAATTATACATACACCTACAATACTGGGAAGGTTTTTTTTTTTTTTCTTTTCTAAAAATGTGCTGATTTTTATTACCTTACATAGAGGAAGCCTCTCTGAAGCCAAAGAATAAAGTAACATGTCTCTTCTCAAAGCCTCAGGCTTTTCACTTTCCTGTTTCAAAATGAAGTAAATATGGTGCCCGAGCTGATGGACCCTCCATCTTCACCTTTTCTTTCTCTCTCTTTCTTTCCTTCTTTCTTTCCTTCCTTCCTTCCTTCCTTCCTTCCTTCCTTCCTTCCTTCCTTCCTTCCTTCCTTCCTTCCTTCCTTCCTTCCTTCCTTCCTTTCTTTCTTTCTTTCTTTTGTGTTTTTGTTGAGTATTAATCATATTCCAGATTAAGCTTTGTTCCTTGAGAAAAGAATGTTCAAAAACCGGCTGATGAATCAGAGATTTTTGGACACTGCCATTCAGATATAATTTGGTCTTTCAATTAGACAAGTTTCAGTTTATTCTTCACTTGGAGAAATTTACACACACATACACACTCCTAAGTGTGCATTTTTTCCACATCTCTGTTGCATCTGGATAAATTGAAGGGATGGACAATTATTGGTTGTTCTGCTGTCAAGAGGGGCTGCTCTCAGCACCTTTTATCCACGAGTGTAGTCCTGGGTTAGGATTGCATGCTTTCTCCTTAGGTCTTTCCTTTTTGGTGACAGAGTTTCACTCCATTACCCAGGCTAGAGTGCCATGGCATCAGCCCAACTCACAGGAACTTTAAATTCCTGGGGTTCAAGAGATCCTCAGCCTCCTGAGTAACTGGGACTATAGGCACCTGCCAGGAAGCCCAGCTACTTTTTCTAATATTAGTAGAGGCAGGATCTCACTTTTGCTCAGGCTGGTTTTGAATGCCTGAGCTCAAGGGATCCTGCCAGGTTGGCCTCCCAAAGTGCTGGGACTGTAGCCGTGAGTAGTACAGGAGTTAAGCAATTTGTCAAAGTTACACCACTCATTATTAGGACAGGAACCAAACCCGAGTGTGTTGGTGGTGTCCATGTGGAGTCTTGCCACTGTCTCTGTGATGGTGCTCACGTCACAGGGCATGCACAGTACCCGTTTCATGCTTTGGTTACAGTGAAGTCAATGAACCCTAATATCCTTTTAAATTCTGAATTTATAAATGATCATCCCATGTTAGTTTTGTTTAGAGTCATTTTTTCTCACTGTGATTCTTACCAAAATACTTTCTCATGAGCAGCAACAGTCTCCAGAGATAGAGGGAAGGGGCTGTGAACAATCACTCAAGAATTCTCATCCTCCTTGCTGCCTGATGGCAGCCGTCTGGAACTGGAGCACGTAGTGAGCATGTTTTAAAGACATGGAATTGAGCTAGGGCAGCGCGTATGGTTGTTCTACCAATTGGATAGCTTGACCTGACATTCTGGAAAAGAAAATACAGTCCTATTCCATTGTCTTCAATATTCACAAACTAGACTAAAAGTAATCTCCTTTTAGCCCTAGTTTATCCCCTTTCTGTGATTATTTTTTATTTATTTCCACAACCATATGTGTTGAGAGCAATAGTTAAAATAAGGGCAAACATTTCCTTCTATTTTTCACTTGTTGGGCTGACACAGACTTTGAAGGGGGAAAGCAAGGCCACCTTTGGGGTAAGTGAGTTGGGGTCCTTCAACTGTAAATACTAACGTCGCTCCCACAGCTGCCTGTTACCCCCACCGCCTCACTGGAACCATGCACTACTGTGTCTTAAAGTAGCTTCAGTATATTAAAGTGCCACCACCCAGAAAAATACAAAAACTTAACTATCAACTAGTCAAACTCTGAAGTTGATGAGTTGCTGAATATCTTTATAAAAGTTAAAAAAAAAATCAATGTCAAGTGAATTAGGCTACAATTTGAAGCCAAGGCTAAATTTCAAAATCCCTCCTTCTAGACCTGATGTCTCTTTTTCTTTAATCTCTAATTCTTACTGCTTCAAATAAGAACAAAGCAAAATATATTCTAGGAAAACAGTAAGCATTGGACAGTGCATGTTGGAGAGAAGAGGAAAGCTGCTCTGGAGAAGATTAGGTCCACTCAGGTACGTGAAACCTCCCTTCTCCCCGCTGCTGGGCTTTGGGAAAGTTACGCTGGAGGGTTTACTTCCACACGCGCTCTCCTTATATTTCATAATTCTAGTGGATGTATCATGGAACATTTGATAGTTTGATGTTAAAATGTGATAGCATCTTTCACATTAATTATTCGTTTAATTCTCACAGCAGCCTCTCTGCCTTCCAAGTCCTACAATCCGTGAAGGTGGGGACGAAGTCTCAGCATTTCCTCGACTTCTGTCCCCTCCCGACCCCACAGCACCCAGGACAAGCAGGCATCTCCTGGGCACTCTGGAAGGAGCTGAGATTCTTGGGCTTTTCTGTCCTTTCCAGGGTCACTCTGCCTGCAGAGAGGATTGACTTTTAGGGGGAGGCTGTGATGTTTTTGGCAGAGATGAAAGGATGGAGTTATGAACAGTGACTGTTCAGTTCTAGGAGTCAGTGTGGAAGTCTCTGATGCCAGCAAATCAAGCCATTGTAATTTGTAATTCATCCTGGGTCCTCTCTCTCTCTCATCAATTCTTACCTTTGCCAAAGAGATCATCTGACATCTCCAGATCACAGGAGTGCCACCTGTGAGCCAATCATAGTACTAACGACACATATTCACTCATTGAATGTTAACAAAAATCGCACAACTAAAAAATGGGGAAATGATGCTTCAAAGAATTAAACAGAAAAGAAAGCTGATTAATGTCAGAGCTAAGTCAAATCCAGCCTGGACTCCGAGTTCACGTCATTCATATCACAATCTACGACCTCTGATAAGCACTGCCTAGGTCCCACTCCTACAACTTCAACTGTGCTTCTCCTTGACCCATTCAAATTCTTGTTCCACACCTGTTGTGAGATAATCTCCCCTGTGGTTCAGTTCTGGGGATTGCATTTTAGTACCAGGTCCTTTTTATCACATACTGGACCGTCTCCTCCAGCTCTCCCATTCTGTGGGTGACCCGAGGTAGCCTCTTTCCTTCCTAACGAAGGACCTATTTATCCCACAGCGATTCTTTCTCACGTGGGAAGAAGTGGATTTGAACAGAAAAGAAGGACGTTCAAGGAGAATAGTGATCATGTGAGTTTATGAGCCTAGGGCCAGGTCCGTACATTTCCTTCCCATCCATTTATTTATCTCCTTTTAAAACAACGCTTGGGCCTATTCAATTCAAAAAACGTTTTGTAAAAGAAAACTTAAAAATAAGAGCAGCAGATAACTTTTATGATTGTTTCTTTTTTTCACTTCCTTTAAATTAAAATGGAATCTGAGCATAATTTCCAGATCCCCTGAGCACCCTAGTCTCCAGGGGAAAATGCGATTCTTGATGTCAGCAGACACACGGACACTTAACCGTTCCCCTATCTTGGCTATTGTGGATAATGCTGCAATAAACATGGAAAGGAACAGGGTTTGTGATGCTATGTTTATGAAAATGGTTAAGAAAGGCTATGAATAGCTGTCCTCTCTTAGTTTAAAAGGTAAGTGCCTTGACTTGGTTGGAGTGAAATCAGATGCTGCGTTTCCTCTCTTGGGTGAAGGATACACTCTGAAGTCCCTGGTCACCTTCTACGATAGAAAAAACAATCTGTAGATTATAAGGTCCTAGAGAAGGAGAAACAGTCCAGATCTCTCTGCCTGGGGAGACTTTTATCAGCCATGTGGAACTACTTTAGGTTACCCAATCACTGCAGCACTGAAATATGTTAAGATTCTGAGCCATGTGTTGCCACATACTACACACAGATCCAGCAAACCGTCGGCGCGGGGCTGTCATGGAATCCCGGGCTAAGGAGAGACAGAGATCCCCAATCTGAAAACCAGAAAGAGCCGCACTTCATCAGGGCTGCAGGAAGACCGGGGGTGGAAGGGGGCTCTGCTCTTCTTTCTTCCTGAGTCAGCTCCCCATATGCTTGGGTAATTGTTCAGCTCGCGTCCGTTTCCCCATACTACAAGTAACGAGAATCACCTGGGCTGCTGGGAGAGCTTGAGAAGAGCTGGAGACCAGACAGATGCAGAACTAAGGGGGAGCACAGGCCACATAGGGGGCCATGTGCAGAATAGTCTTCCCAGCTTCTGGTCCAAGGGAGCTGTCATTCATGCTAGAGAGAGCCACTCTGGCTTCTTGCGATATTTTTATTTACAGGGACCTGCTAAGCCTAACATAGATGCTTTTAAAAGTCATCCCTTTGCACAGAGAGTTCCCTTTTCCTGAAACACTGTTCCCACCCACATCTACCAGCTCATTTCTGCCCATCCTGAATTCCGCTCAAATGTTATCTCAGGGAAACTCATTCATTGTACCTCTGACAGCTTATGTACACCTCTGTCAGGTGGGCTCCTACCTGCTGGTGCCCGCTGGACGGCCAGCTCGGTGAGGGCTACCACTGTCTCAGCAATTTCTGCATCCCTACTAGTTAGCACAGTGCCTGGGGAAGAGTATCTCGACAGAAGTTAATACATAACTTAATACATTTATTTAATAGATTTAATAAATTACTGTAATTGAAAAATCAGTATTTGCAGTGTCCGTGCATATGTTAATTGCTAGTCTATACTTTGCAAAACTCTCTCTTTCTATGTAATCATCTGATGGACATCTATGTCTATATCTGTCGCAGGTTCTCAAACTTGACCTGACCACCTTTGCATTCTTTAAATTCTCACCGTTCCTCCCATAACCTGATCTCACCTCTCTATTAGGAGTCATTGTGAATTTCTTCCTCTCTGGTTGGAAGTGCACTGTGCCATTAAAACTTCACAAATGGCTTTCCTAGTCATGGCCTCTTACATTCTGAGATGCCTTGTGCGTGATTTCCAGGGCGATATAAAAAATATCTGTGGCCATTTACTCCCCTGCTTAAGCAATAAGTAGACAACATGCTAGATAGATAGATTTCCATGCCCTGTAATCTGAAGAGAACAAAGTTCCCTGGTGGTAACTCAGCAGCCGTCATGAGGGAAGCCCAGACAGCAAGTCGGCAGAGGTGTGGTTTCCTGACCTCAGACTCGGTGGCCCTCTGTGGGCCGCGTGGCTGGGTGTGGCTACCTGCAAAGCCCAGAGACGAAGAGTCTCTTCCGCCTGGGAGCAAGGGGCAGTGACTGGTCAGGAACACATACTTGGAAAGCAGCGCCCAGGCCCACGGGGCCACCTCCACCACCTTCTAGTGCAGCACGCCCTCCACCAGCACATTGTTCCTCTTTCTTCCAGAACACCTGGTCTTAATCTCACCCCAAATGCCCATCCCTTCTCCTTCATCTCAAATTTAGCAAAGGCCTGTTAACACTGCCCACTTACTTTGCATACCTGATAAAACTTAAAAGTACAAAAAAGACTCTGCAAAGAAATCAAAGTATTTCCCTTAAGGAGTTTAGGGTGTGGGAATTTTTTTTTTTAATTTATAACTAAATGATTGATCCATAGTAGCTCCAGCTCACCCCATCATTCCCCAAGGAATAAAAATACCTCTAACTGCTCCTAGGATATCTAGAGTATTTTACAGTTTACCGAGAGCTTTCGTATGCGTCAGCTCCATGTGCTCCTCTAAGGAAAGAAGGTCTCGGGTGATTATTTCCATTTTATAGATGTTCCAAAGAAAAATGGAGCCTTCCAGAGGGAAAATGTTTTGTCCAGTAATATACTGCTCGTACACAAGAAAGACAAGAGGCCAGATGCCCGATTTGTCACAATTCTTCAACGGCTCTTACCCTCTACCACTAGGTATTCATACTGCATTTTCAGGGGTTTTGTAGTTAGTTTTTTTGTTTGTTTTTTAATGTATCTAATGTCATCAATCTCAATTTTTCAAATCTCAGAACAATTCAAGAATTGTTTATCAGAAAGTGTTAGGGTTTATAAAAACCTGGATAAAATCATGCTCTTATCACATATTTGCAACATTTATTCAACATCACTGAACTTCAGTTCTCTTATTTGTAAAATGTGACAATCTGTGTCCTAAGGACTGGGTTGCACGGGACACAGTCAGGATACTTGGAAACTCCATGTGAATCACAAACGCCAGCTGTTGTCACTGTCATGGCAGGTCCCACCCAGGCATCCTCAGGTGATCATTGCTTGCCTTGTCCCCAACCTCTTGGCTCTTGCTTTGCATTGGGCAGTATCCAATGGAGTCGAAGCCTGGAGAGGAGTTTCATGTGCAAGCGCTTCTGGGGCTGCTGTATTCAAATGGCAAACAATTAGATTTGATCCTTGCTAAGGCACAATTTTGTTTATATGATATAATTAGAAGCCAACTCCAAATGGTGTTGTCATTATGGGTAGAACTTAGTTTTACTCAACAAATATTTAGTGAGCATCAGATATTGTGTGTATAAAGATAAATAAGGCAAGATTTATGTCCTAAAGAGTATGTGGCATATGAAATCAAGAAGACAAACATGTAAACAATTTCTTAAGAGCATGATAAATACACTTTGTGCGTGCAAAGGCTGTGAGGACACAGAAAGAAAGTGTAAATCACTCTGCTTAATTAGAAGGTTTCAGGGAAAGCCACACAGAAGAGACAGCGTTGGACTGGGACCAGGAAGAGAAGATGTGGACGTTGTTTCAGCAGAGAAAGCATTATAGGCCGCGAGAACAATATCTGAAATATCAATAAAAGTGTTTGCGGACCACTTGTGGTTCTCATTTTCAAGTATTACCAGCTTCACCTTACATAAGGTACTGAACCCACCGTATTATTTTTCTTATTCCAAAATTGATTCTATCAACATCAATGAAAAACGTCTTGGTGTTATGAAAATTATGTAGTGGAATAGTGCTGTCTGATGCTGGGTACACAGAAAGTACCCCATTAACTCAGCTCTGCACTGGCAGATTTGTGGCTTACTCATGGCCTACATATAGCATGACAAGGGCGGCATAGCTCAGCCCTTGAACGAGGGTGTCCGAAGCCAAAATTCCTGTGAAAAAAACAGCATGGATAGTTGGCTAGATGTTCAGGTCTGTGGGAAAAGCAATTTGGCCAGATTTTGTAGTGGTGAATTGATTTTTTTGTTCCGACCATCAAACTGGAGTATTGGGGTGCCCTTCTCCCCTCTCTGGGGATATTCGCATTGTTGACAACTTCACCGGATTGCTCAGAGCTGGGATCCTTTGCTTCAAGGGGAATGGTGGATATAATTCTCTCAGCAGAGTCACACATCAGCGTGCCAGTGTCCCCAGGCTGGCCTGTCAGCAGCACAGTTGGAAGCGCCTGCAGTTGACCATCCACCAGGGTTAATGTGTCACAGAACTGGGGTTATATTGCGAAGGCAAATTTCCTAGAGGAATGAAAAGTACAACCGTTTCCAAATGCATCTACCCTGTCCTGGGGCCTCTCAAGCTTAACTTCACATGTGTGTGTCCAACACACAATTACACTCTTGACCATGGGGAAAACAAACAAACAAACAGAAACAACAACAACAACAAAAAAAAATCCAAGGGACAACAGGTGAAATAAATACCTTCCCCCAGGTACCAGATAGAAAACAAGTGAGCTGCTCTTGATCCCTGCATAGCTATTTTTATTTTTAAAGTCTCCTGTATAGCAAGAGGGCCATAGTTCAAACTTCCCAAATTCATGATATTAAGTTACTGTTAATAGGGCTGCATCCAAACTACTGCTCTGCGAACTGACCCTCTGGCTTGAGGTTTTGTTTTTTAACTCCAAGCTCGGGTTTGGAGCAATAAGGTTAGCCACCTGAAACAACACTATTTGCCTAATCTAGTGTGATCTACTTCCCCAGCGAAGGTTGCTTTCTGTGTTATTTTATTTTTAAAGGGAGTTAACATTTAACATGCACATTAGCTGTTCCTGCCTCACTGAATGGGTCTGTTTGTTTCAGCAAGCCTCTCGGCCATGCTGCTGAACCCTGCTTTCCCCAAGGTTCAGCAAATCCTAAATATTAATGAGGGCCAAAGACCCACACATTGGCAACCCCTTCCCCAACGCACACTCCATTAAACATAATATCCGAAGGTATTTATTTTATAACTCGGGAAAGCAGACCCGGGAAAGTATAGCACCATTACAGCTAGGCATGATGTATTTTTTAGAGTGTCATTTACACAGCAGAAATGGTAGAAATGGCCAGAAGTTCGCTCAGATAAAGCACCTTAGAGTGTCCCAAGAGCTGAGTGGTTGTTCCAGTGATCACCAGAGGCAGTAGCATTGGCTGGGAAACGCATTAGACTTGCAGGCCACCGGCACCTACTTCAAAGTTGCTGACTTACAAGCTCACTGAAAATTCTGGGCTGGGGCCCAGCATGTGGAGCTTCAGATGCACATTATTTTAAATTGTACACAAACTTTATGGACACCTGGTATTTTCAGAAACAGTTATTTAAACAGCCTCCCTACCTTGTAGAACCATTAGGGTTAGGGATACACGAGAGCATTCCATGAAGTTTGGATCAGGGCTCTGATAGTCCTGGGTTCTATTCCCATTTCTGCCATTGGTTGGCTATTGGTCTGAAGCGTGTTTTGTAATATATCTTCTTTTATAAAATGGTGACAGTAATACAATCCATTTGGTTTGACTCTGTGAGTTCTGATGGTGCTAATAATCCATAATAAATTGTTGATAATATTTTCCTTAAAAATTTTATTTATTTTTTATTTTTGTGCTACAATTTTTTCTTTTCTTTTTTTTTACATTTTTTATTGTTAAATCATAGCTGTGTACATTAGTGCAATCAAGGGGTACAATGTGCTGATTTCATATACAATCGGAAATATTCTCATCAAACTGTTCAATGTAGCCTTCATGGCATTTTCTTTTATTGTATGTAGACATTTGTATTCTGCATTTAGTAAGTTTCACCTGCTAAACTTCACCTTGAAGTTTCTCTTCAAGTCCCTTGCTCCACCCATTCTAAGATGCACCATAGGTGTGGCCCCACCCATTACCTTCCCCCTACCTCAACCTCCCCCCTCCCTTCCCCTCCCTTGGCCCTTTCCCCATATTCTTGTGCTATAGTTGGTAGCCTTCGTATGAAAGCTATAAATTAGCTTCATAGTAGGGCTGAGTACATTGTATACTTTTTCTTCCATTCCTGAGATACTTTGCTAAGAAGAATATGTTCCAGCTCCATCCATGTAAACATGAAAGAGGTAAAGTCTCCATCTTTCTTTAAGGCTGCATAATATTACATGGTATACATGTACCACAATTTGCTAGTCCATTCGTGGGTCGATGGGCACTTGGGCTTCTTCCATGACTTAGCAATTATGAATTGGGCTGCAATAAACATTCTGGTACAGATGTATTTGTTATGCTGTGATTTTTGGTCTTCTGGGTATAAACCTAGTAAAGGAATTATAGGATTGGATGGCAGGTCTATTTTTAGGTCTCTAAGTGTTCTCTAAACCTCCTTCCAGAAGGAATGTATTAGTGTGCATTCCCACCAGCAGTGTAGAAGTGTGCCCTTTTCTCCACATCCACGCCAACATCTCTGGTTTTGGGATTTTGTTATGTGGGCTACTCTTACTGGGGTTAGGTGATATCTCAAAGTAGTTTTGATTTGCATTTCTCTGATGATTAAGGATGATGAGCTTTTTTTCATGTGTTTGTAGATTGTGCGTCTGTCTTCTTTAGAGAAGTTTCTCTTCAAGTCCCTTGCCCACCCTGAGACGGGATGATGTGTTCTTTTCTTGCTAATACGTTTGAGTTCTCTGTGGATTCTGGTTATTAGACCTTTATTGGAGGTATAACCTGCAAATATTTTCTCCCATTCTGAGGGCTGCCTGCTTGCTTTACTTACTGTGTTCTTGGCTGTTCAGAAGCTTTTTAGTTTGATCAGGTCCCAGTAGTGTATTTTTGATACTGCTTCAATTGCCTGGGGTGTCCTCCTCATAAAATATTCACCTAGGCCAATTCCTTCAAGAGTTTTCCGTGCAATTTCTTCAAGTATTTTTATAGTTTAATGTCTTAAGTTTAAATCTTTTATCCAGTGAGAGTCTATCTTAGTTAATGGTGAAAGGTGTAGGTCCAGTTTCAATCTTCTACAGGTTGCCAGCCAGTTTACCCAGCACCATTTGTTAAATAGGGAGTCTTTTCCCCACTGAATGTTTTTAACTGGCTTCTCAAAGATCAAATAATGGTAAGTAGCTAGATTCATCTCTTGGTTCTCTATTCTGTTCCAGACATCTACTTCTCTGTTTTTGTGCCAGTACCATGCTGTTTTGATCACTATCGTTTTATAGTACAGTCTCAGGTCTGGTAGCGTGATTCCTCCAGCTTTGTTTTTAATGCTGAGTAAAGTTTTGGCTATTCGAGATTTTTTCTGATTCCATATAAAATGAAATATCATTTTTTCAATATCTTTAAAGTATGACAATGGAGCTTTAATAGGAATTGCATTAAAGTTATATATTGCTTTGGGTAGTATAGACATTTCAACAATGTTGATTCTTCCCAGCCATGAGCATGGTATGTTTTTCCATTTGTTAACATCTTCAGCTATTTCTTTTCTTAAAGTTTCATAGTTCTCTTTGTAGAGATCTTTCACGTCCTTTGTTAGGTATACTCCCAAATATTTCATTTTCTTTGTCACTACTGTGAAAGGAATAGAGTCCTTGACTGTTTTTTCAGCTTGGTTATTGTTGGTATATATAAAGGCTACAGATTTATGGGTGTTGATTTTGTAGCCTGAGACATTGCTGTATTCCTTGATCACTTCTAAAAGTTTTATAGTAGAATCCCTAGTGTTTTCCAGATATACGATCACATCATCTGCGAAGAGTGAAAGTTTTATCTCTTCTGACGCTATGTGGATACCCTTGATCGCCTTTTCTTCCCTAATTGCAATGGCTAAAACTTCCATTACAATGTTAAAGAGCAATGGAGACAATGGGCAACCTTGCCTGGTTCCTGATCTAAGTGGAAATGATTTCAATTTAACTCCATTCAATAGGATATTGGCTGTGGGTTTGCTGTAGATGGCCTCTATCAGTTTAAGAAATGTCCCTTCTATAGCAATTTTCTTAAGTGCTCTGATCATGAAGGGATGCTGGATATTATCAAAAGCTTTTTCTGCATTAATTGAAAGAATCATATGGTCTTTATTTTTTAGTTTGTTTATGTGCTGAATTACGTTTATACATTTATGTATATTGAACCAGCCTTGAGACCCTGGGATAAATCTGACTTGGTCATGGTGTATAATTTTTTTTGATGTGTTGTTGGATTCTGTTTGTTAGAATCTTATTGAGTATTTTAGCATCAATATTCATTAGTGATATTGGTCTGTAATTTTCTTTTCTTGTTGGGTCTTTCCCTGGTTTGGGGATCAAGGTGATGTTTGCTTCATAGAATGTGTTGGGTAATATTCCTTCTTTTTCTATATTTTGGAAGAGGTTTAGTAATATAGGTACTAGTTTTTCTTTTTTTTTTTTTTTTCAAAGTGGAAAGGTGCTAAACATTTTTATTCAATGTTTTTTAAACTCAGAAATATATCTCATTAAGAACAATTAAATCTAAAATAAATAATTATCATGACATACTTGCTTACAATAGAAATAATTCAACTACTTTTTTCCTCCCAGAAAATGTACTTGGGAAAACTATGAAATTAAAACTGCATTTGGTAATTTTTGCATTGCTTATTTTCCTGTAGAAAGCCTATCAGTTAAAATGATGAATTTTAACCTTTTCCCTTTCTCCCAGAGAATATTATTTTTTTTGTATTTGTTACTGTTTTGTTTTGTTTTTTTTCTTTTTTTTTTTTTTTATTGTTGGGGATTCATTGAGGGTAGAATAAGCCAGTTACACTGATGGCAATTGTTAGGTAAAGTCCCTCTTGCAATCATGTCTTGCCCCAATAAAGTGTAACACACACCAAGGCCCCACACCCCTCCCTCCGTCCCTCTTTCTGCTTCCCCCCCATAACCTTAATTGTCATTAATTGTCCTCATATCAAGATTGAGTACATAGGATTCATGCTTCTCCATTCTTGTGATGCTTTACTAAGAATAATGTCTTCCACTTCCATCCAGGTTAATACGAAGGATGTAAAGTCTCCATTTTTTTTAATGGCTGAATAGTATTCCATGGTATACATATACCATGGCTTGTTAATCCATTCCTGGATTGGTGGGCATTTAGGCTGTTTCCACATTTTGGCAATTGTAAATTGAGCTGCAATAAACAGTCTAGTGCAAGTGTCCTTATGATAAAAGGATTTTTTTCCTTCTGGGTAGATGCCCAGTAATGGGATTGCAGGGTCGAATGGGAGGTCTAGGTTGAGTGCTTTGAGGTTTCTCCATACTTCCTTCCAGAAGGGTTGTACTAGTTTGTAGTCCCACCAGCAGTGTAAAAGTGTTCCCTTCTCTCCACATCCATGCCAGCATCTGCAGTTTTGAGATTTTGTGATGTGGGCCATTCTCACTGGGGTTAGATGACATCTCAGGGATGTTTTGATTTGCATTTCTCTAATATATAGAGATGATGAACATTTTTTCATGTGTTTGTTAGCCATTCGTCTGTCGTCTTTAGAGAAAGTTCTATTCATGTCTCTTGCCCATTCATATAAGGGATTGTTGGCTTTTTTCATGTGGATTAATTTGAGTTCTCTATAGATCCTAGTTATCAAGCTTTTGTCTGATTGAAAATATGCAAATATCCTTTCCCATTGTGTGGGTTGTCTCTTTGCTTTGGTTATTGTCTCCTTAGCTGTACAGAAGCTTTTCAGTTTAATGAAGTCCCATTTGTTTATTTTTGTTGTTGTTGCAATTGCCATGGCAGTCTTCTTCATGAAGTCTTCCCCCAGGCCAATATCTTCCAGTGTTTTTCCTATGCTTTCTTTGAGGATTTTTATTGTTTCATGCCTTAAATTTAAGTCCTTTATCCATCTTGAATCAATTTTTTTGAGTGGGGAAATGGGTGGGTCCAGTTTCAGTCTTTTACATGTAGACATCCAGTTCTCCCAACACCATTTATTGAATAGGGAGTCTTTCCCCCAAGGTATGTTCTTGTTTGGTTTATCAAAGATTAGGTGGTTGTAAGATGTTAGTTTCATTTCTTGGTTTTCAATTCGATTCCAAGTGTCTATGTCTCTGTTTTTGTGCCAGTACCATGCTGTCTTGAGCACTATGGCTTTGTAGTACAGACTAAAATTGGTATGATGATGCCCCCAGCTTTATTTTTGTTACTAAGAACTGCCTTAGCTATACGGGGTTTTTTCCGGTTCCATACAAAACGCAGAATCATTTTCTCCAAATCTTGAAAGTACGATGTAGGTACTTTGATAGGAATGGCATTGAATAGGTAGATTGCTTTGGGAAGTATAGACATTTTAACAATGTTGATTCTTCCCATCCATGAGCATGGTATGTTCTTCCATTTGTTAATATCCTCTGCTATTTCCTTTCTGAGGAGTTCATAGTTTTCTTTATAGAGGTCCTTCACCTCCTTCGTTAGGTATATTCCTAGGTATTTCATTTTCTTTGAAACTATGGTGAAGGGAGTTGTGTCCTTAATTAGCTTCTCATCTTGACTGTTATTGGTGTATACAAAGGCTACTGACTTGTGGACATTGATTTTATATCCTGAAACATTACTGTATTTTTTGATGACTTCTAGGAGTCTTGTGGTTGAGTCTTTGGGGTTCTCTAAGTATAAGATCATGTCGTCAGCAAAGAGGGAGAGTTTGACCTCCTCTGCTCCCATTTGGATTCCCTTTATTTCCTTGTCTTGCCTAATTGTATTGGCTAGAACTTCCAGCACTATGTTGAATAGTAAAGGTGACAGAGGACAACCTTGTCTGGTTCCAGTTCTAAGAGGAAAAGCTTTCAGTTTTATTCCATTCAGTAAAATATTGGCTGTGGGTTTGTCATAGATAGCTTCAATCAGTTTTAGAAATGTGCCACCTATGCCTATACTCTTCAATGTTCTAATTAGAAAAGGATGCTGGATTTTATCAAATGCTTTTTCTGCATCTATTCAGAGGATCATGTGATCTTTATTTTTGCCTCTGTTAATATGGTGGATAATGTTTATGGACTTGCGTATGTTAAACCAGCCTTGCATCCCTGGGATGAAGCCTACTTGATCATGATGAATGACTTTTTTGATGATAAGCTGTAATCTATTGGCTAGGATTTTGTTGAGAATTTTTCCATCTATATTCATGAGTGAGATTGGTTCTGAAATTCTCCTTTTTGTTTGGGTCTTTTCCTGGTTTTGGTATCAGGGTGATGTTTGCTTCATAGAATGTGTTGGGGAAGATTCCTTCTTCCTCAATTTTTTGGAATAATTTCTGCAGTACAGGAATAAGCTCTTCCTTGAAGGTTTGATAGAATTCTGGAGTGAAGCGATCTGGACCAGGGCATTTTTTGGTTGCAAGCTTTTTTATTGTTTCTTTGATCTCAGTGCTTGAAATCGGTCTGTTCAGGAGCTCTATTTCTTTCTGGCTGAGTCTAGGGAGAGGGTGTGATTCCAAATATTGATCCATTTCCTTCACATTGTCAAATTTCTGGGCATAGAGTTTCTGGTAGTATTCAGAGATGATCTCTTGTATCTCTGTGGGATCAGTTGTTATTTCCCCTTTATCGTTTCTGATTGAGGTTATTAGAGATTTTACTTTTCTATTTCTAGTTAGTCTGGCCAATGGTTTATCTATTTTATTTATTTTTTCAAAAAACCAACTCCTTGTTTCATTAATTTTCTGAATGATTCTTTTGTTTTCAATTTCATTGATCTCTGATTTGATTTTGGAGATTTCTTTTCTTCTACTGAGTTTAGGCTTAGATTGTTCTTCTTTTTCCAATTCCATAAGATCTCTTGTGAGATTGTTGATGTGCTCTCTTTCTGTTTTTCGAATGTAGGCATCTAAAGCGATGAATTTTCCTCTCAATACTGCTTTTGCAGTATCCCACAGGTTTTGGTAGCTTGTGTCTTCATTGTTGTTATGCTCAAGGAAGTTAATGATTTCCTGTTTTATGTCTTCCTGCACCCATCTGTTATTCAACAGAAGATTGTTTAATTTCCATGCCTTTGGGTGGGGTCGAGCATTTTTGTTAGAGTTGAGTTCCACCTTTAGTGCCTTATGGTCTGAAAAGATACAAGGTAAAATTTCAATTCTTTTGATTCTGTTGATATTTGTTTTGTGTCCTAGGATATGATCAATTTTGGAGAATGTTCCATGGGGTGATGAGAAGAATGTATATTCTTTATCTTTGGGGTGGAGTGTTCTATATGCGTTTGTCAAGCATAGTTGTTCTAGGGTCTCATTTAAATCTCTTATATCTTTGTTTAATTTCTGTTTAGAGGATCTGTCCAGCTCTGTAAGAAGTGTGTTCAAGTCCCCTGTTATGATGGTATTATCAGATATCATATTGCTCAGACTGAGTCAGGTCTGCTTCAAGAATCTGGGAGCATTTAAATTGGGTGCATAAATATTTAGAATTGAAATGTCTTCTTGTTGTAGTTTTCCCTTGACCAATAGAAAGTGACCATCTTTGTCTTTTTTGACTTTAGTTGATTTAAATTCACATGTATCTGAAAATAAGATTGCAACTCCTCTTTTCTTCTGAATTCCATTTGCCTGAAAAATTGTCTTCCAACCCTTGACTCGGAGCTTTAATTTGTCTTTTGAAGCCAGGTGTGTTTCTTGCAGACAGCAAATGGATGGCTTGTTTTTTTTTAATCCAGTCAGCCAATCTATGTCTCTTCAGTGGGGAATTCAAGCCATTAACATTTATGGAGATAATTGATAAGTGTGGTAGTATTCTATTCGTCTTATTTGGTGAGAGTCCATTACTTAGTTTTATCTTTTGCATCAGTGTGGAGGTTAGGTTCTGTCCTTTGATTTCTGAGTTCTTACTTTGCTGCTGATCCATTGTGGTGGTCAGTGTGCAGAACAGGTTGAAGTATTTCCTGTAGAGCTGGTCTTGTTGTGGTGAATTTCCTCAATGTTTGTATATCCGTAAATGATTTGATTTCTCCGTCAATTTTGAAGCTTAGCTTAGCAGGGTACAGAATTCTGGGCTGAAAATTGTTCTGTTTAAGTAGATTAAAGGTAGATGACCCTTGTCTTCTTGCTTGGAATGTTTCATTAGAGAAGTCTGCGGTCACTCTGATGGATTTGCCCCTGTAGGTCAACTGGCGCTTACTCCTGGCTGCTTGCAGAATCTTTTCTTTTGTCTTGACTTTGGACAGGTTCATCACAATGTGTCTTGGAGAAGCTCGGTTAGAGTTGAGGCGACCTGGGGTCCGATATCCCTCTGAAAGCAGTGTGTCAGAATCTTTGGTGATGTTTGGGAATTTTCTTTTATAATATTCTCTAGTATGGCTTCCATTCCTCTGGGGCATTCTTCTTCCCCTTCTGGAATTCCTATAACTCGTATGTTGGAACGCTTCATGAAGTCCCATAATTCTGACAGTGAACGTTCTGCTTTCTCTCTCTTCTTTTCTGCCTCTTTTACTATCTGAGTTATCTCAAAAACTTTGTCTTCTACCTCTGAAATTCTTTCTTCTGCATGGTCTAACCTGTTGCTAATACTTTCCATTGCATCTTTAAGTTCCCTGATTGACTGTTTCATTTCCTTCAGCTCTGCTATATCCTTTTTATATTCTTCATATCGTTCATCTCTGATTTGATTCTGTTTTTGGATTTCCTTTTGGTTATTTTCCACTTTATTAGCAGTTTCCTTCATTGTTTCCATCATTTCTTTCATTGTTTTCAACATGTGTATTCTAAACTCCCTTTCTGTCATTCCTAACATTTCTGTATAGGTGGAATCCTCTGCAGTAGCTACCTCATGGTCCCTTGGCGGGGTTGTTCTGGACTGGTTCTTCATGTTGCCTGGAGTTTTCTGCTGATTCTTCCTCATGAGTGATTTCCCTTATCTGTTTCCTTGCCCTAATTTTCCTTTCACTTCCTCTTGCTCTTTAAGTTCTTGTTCCTGTGGACTAAGGGTTACAGGACCAGAAGTGTGAGAAGGTTGAAGAGCAAAAAAGGGATGAAAGAAAGGAGGACCGAGTGATAGGAAAAAAAAGAAAGATAGAGAAAGGAGAGGGGGTGGGGATAAGGAATATTGACAAAAAGAAGAGAGGCACAGAAAGAGGGAGACAGGGCAATATAGGTGTACAGTAGGGTACTTTGACACAACCTTAAAAAACCCCACCTTCTGGGGGTGCCCAGTGGGTGGTTCCCTTGAGGTCAGCAGCTCTTTGCTAACCTGATCAGACACAGTACCCCACCTCCACCAAGTAGAGAGGAAAGACAAAAATGCTATAAATCAAACCAAAACAAGCAAACAGAAAACTTTACGGGGATAAAATTGGGTGAAAAACCAAATGATAGCGGTAGAAACACTAGCAAAAATGAAGTTGTAGTTATTAAAAAAGGCAGCAATGGGAAATTATAATTAAACTAGAAAAATTGAGAAAGAAAAAGGGATCTGTATGGAAAAGATTGAAATTAAAAAACAAAAGAACATCAACAACGTCAAAATAAACAAACAAACAAAAAAACAAACAAACAAAAAAAAAAAGAAAAAATACACAACCAAAAACAAAGCAGTTTGTATATGTTATTGAATATTGTCTGGGCAACACGTGGTCTTCTGGGGTATGAGATGTTATTCACAGTTCTGATACGACTGGAGGCTGCTGATTTCTCAAACCCCAGCAGGTAGACACCCTAAATCTCTCTTCAGCCCACTTAAAAGGACTTTGAACTTGTAAACTTGCTGAGCAGAAGCTTTCCCAGCTTTCTCGCTGGAATCACTGCTGAAGTGGCTATCCACTTACCCAGTGTGCCAAAACCGGTCTCACTCTGCCCCTGAGGGTTATGGCTGCAAGGCGGCTCAGACCCCACCCTTAGGCTACTTGGTTGCTGGGTTACCAGCTCCCACCCGTTTCTAGCTCTGCGACCCTGAGGGCGGAGCTTGCCGGGGCAGATCACTGACAATGGTTCCGTGTGACCCACCGCCAAACACTATCAGCTCCGTCTGGCTCAGCGGCTCAGACTGGGGCCCTAGACAAAGGCCAAAGTTCTCCGCACTCCCACTCAGGCCTTCCCCAAGGCAGTTCAACTCAGTGCCAAGTCCAAGGACATCAAAACAGTTCACAGGTAAGGCCTTTCTGGTTTGCAGTCTTGCTGCTACTGAACTTACAGTTGTGGGCAGGTTTAGATGGATTGAACACATGCGACCACTTGCTGGTTTTCCACTGTTTTAGTCCTCCTCTTGGGGTCCAGAAGTCTCTCGCTGACTCCCTGTATCCTCATAGGAGTGATGATAGGCAGTTCCCACCAGCCAGAGATGCCTGGAGTCCTATCTCCCCAGACTCACAGTGCCCAGATGCAAGGAAGCTGTTACTCGGCTGCCATCTTGCTCCGCCTCCCCTCTCCCAGAGGGTACTAGTTCTTCTTTAGAGGTTTGGTAGAATTCTGACGTAAAGCCATCTGGTCCTGGGCTTTCCTTTTTAGGGAGATTTTGTATAGTTGATGCTATTTCAGAACTTTATGTAGGCCTGTTCAACATTTCCACTTCATTCTGGCTAAGTCTTGGTAGGTGGCGTACTTCCAGGTACTGGTCGATTTCTTTCAGATTTTCATATTTCTGAGAGTAGAGTTTCTTGTAGTATTCGTTAAGGATTTTTTGAATTTCTGAGGGGTCTGTTGTTATTTCATTGTTACCGTTCTGATTGATGAAATTAGAGATTTTATTCTTTTTTTCCTGGTTAGGTTGGGTAAAGGTTTATCTATTTTATTGATCTTTTCAAAAAACAAACTTTTGGATTTATTGATCCGTTGTATAATTCTTTTGTTTTCAATTTCGTTTAAATCTGCTCTGATTTTGGTTATTTCTTTTCTTCTGCTGGGTTTGGGATTGGAGTATTCTTCCTTCTCCAGTTATTTGAGATGTCCCATTAAGTTATTAACTTCCTCTCTTTCCATTTTCTTGAGGAAGGCTTCCAGTGCTATAAATTTCCCTCGTAGGACTGCCTTTGCATTATCCCAGAGGTTCTGATAATTTGTGGCTTGATTGTTGTTTTGCTCCAAAAATTTGGTGATTTCCTTCTTAATCTTATCTATAACCCATCTATCCTTCAGTATAAGGTTGTTTAGCTTCCATTTTTTTGTATGGGTATGCAGGTTCCTATTGTTATTGCGTTCAACTTTTATTCCATGATGGTCTGAGAAGTCGCAAGGAATAACTTCTATTTTTTTTTAAATTTGTTGAGGTTAGATTTGTGGCCTAGGATGTGGTCAATTTTGGAGTATGTTCCGTGGACTGATGAGAAGAATGTGTATTCAGTTTTGTTGGGACAAAATGTTCTGTAGATGTCTGTTACATCCAGGTGTTGAATGGTTAAGTTTAAATCTAAAATTTCTTTGCTTTGCTTCTTTTTGGAGGATCTATCCAGCACTGCTAAAGGGGTGTTAAAGTCTCCAACTACTATGCAACTGGAGGAAATCAAGTTACTCATGTCTGTTAGAGTTTCTCTTATAAATCGAGGTGCATTCTGGTTGGGTGCATAAATATTAATATTGAGATCTCATCATATTGAGTATTACCTTTAACAAATATGAAGTGCCCATTCTTATCCTTCCTTATTTCAGTTGGTTTAAAGCCTATTGCGTCTGAGAATAAGATAGCAACGCCTGCTTTTCTCTGTTTTCCATTTGCCTGGAGTATAGAAGACCATCCCTTCACCTTGTGTCTATATTTGTCTTTTAATGTAAGATGTGATTCTTTATGCAGCAGATATCTGGCTTGAGTTTTTGTATCCAGTCAGCCAACCTGTGCCTCTTTAGAGGACAATTTAAACCATTGCCATTAATTGAGAATATTGATAAGCCTTTCGAGAGTCCAGTGGACATTTTTAATCCTTTTGTGACTGTGGAAGTTGGAATTTGATCAAAATTTTCTGGGTGGGTTTACTTTTGTGGTGGAGGATTTCGCTAGTCTTTATGGAGGATAGGTCCGAGAATATCCTGGAAAATTTTTATTTATTTTTATTTTATTTTGTTTTTTGCTAACTCTACACTTTATATTTTTTATTTCAAAAACTTTAGGGGTTACAAGATTTTCCCTGTTATGAAGATATGTTGTATGATGCTGAAGTCAGGGCTGTCAGGGTACCCAATGGAATGAATGAATATCACAGAGCTCTTGAGACCTTGAGCATTTCCCACAACAAATATCTATGTAACACTTTGTTGTAGAGATTTCTTTAGTCAGTCTCTCCGGCTAGAACAGGACATCTGAAATTCAGGACAGAATCTCTTACAATGCAATATTATTACTTCCTATCAATGATGACAGCAAGAAGTGGTTCCAAGGGATTAACAGACAGACAAACAAAAGGGGCATTTCAGTGGAACTTGAGGGACCTTAAAAGGTGAGTTAGTGAGCAGATGTTGGACCCAAGAGGGAGCAATGTGTATGCACTAATGGCAAAGCTGAGGGCACATAGAAGTTGAGCATGAGTGTGTGTAAATGCTTGTGTTGGGGGGGTGGTTAGAGAGACAGGGAGAGAGAGAGGAGGCTGAAGAGGAGGAGGGGCAGGGTGGCAAGGCTGCTGTGATGGCATCTTACAGCTCTCATGTAATCATCAGAAGCAGCCCCCACCTGTGTGGCACTTTCTTGTCACAGTGTACCGCACCTCATTCCATCCTCACCCAGGCTGTTAGGACGACACAGGAGGAGACTGAGCCCCTGAGGACATCAGCCCTCTCTCTGGTGGATACTGGTGGGAGGAGGAGCTGCAGGGCAGCAGAAGCTGAAGGAAGGGCCACAGGAGCTAAGCGGGCACAGAACCGGGTGGAACAATGCACAACCCCAGATCTCTGAAACCTGAGTCAAGTAGGGCCAGGGCCAGGCGACCGGGACATTAGCAGGGCTGGCCAGGCAGACTCCGGCTAGGTGTGTCCACTGTCTGTTCTCTCAGTTCCATCCACCCTGATGCTCCACATCGTGGCTCCACAACTCAGCCAGGACATGGCTTGTTCTGTCAGACACCAAGAGAAGTGAGAGAGTTTCATTTGTGCCTCTCCACCTTTACTTACTTTTATTGAAACAATATCTCCATTTGCTGTCTATAGTGAACGTATCTTGCTCTATAATCCTATATCTGGCTCTTACTCTGGAAACCTACCTTTCTCTTCCTCAATAAACTTTGTTTCATGCTTGTCTTAAAAAAAAAAAAAAGAAAGAAACAATAACATATCAGTTAAACTATAAAAATAAAAAACACCCTCTATCCCAATCACCTTCAATATATAATATTTTTTGCAATAATTTCTTTCATTTTTTTCCACATTTTTTTCATACAGTTGTAGCATGCATATAATTTTGAACTTTGCCTTTTTTATTGCTATCCTATAATAAATAATTTCACTTGTTGCTAGGGTATTTCCACAATGTTCATTTTAATAGCTACATAATATTTTATTCAAGAAACACACCATAAATCATTGAACCATTTCTGCTTTTTTTTTCAGGTTGAATTCCCATTTTGTGCCAAACTGTTTGTGTAAATATATAGCCTATAATAACTCATTCCATTTTTACTATGCCTTTTGGTCCTTGTGGCTACTCTTTTATTTCCTCCTATGGTTTGATAGAATTTGGAAGGTAAGCACACTATTTTTAATAAGATGCTCATTGTTATCATAAGACGTTCCACAAACATTCCAAATACTATGATGTTCTATTTATATCCTTTGAGTCAAACACAGCAACGCTCGGCTCCCTTTTATGGAGTTTTGTGCATTTTGGCTCTTCTCTCTCTCCTTCTCCTTTCCCATTCTTCACTAGTTTAATCTGGGGAGTCCAACATCCTTCCCCAATCATGTGAACACATGTACACACACACACACACACATGCACTAACTTACCTCTTGTGTCCTGCTTCTAGTCCAAAATGAGCTTAGATTTCCAGGAATCACCTTCTCCATTTTTCACTATTCTTTTTTCCCTTCTTGCTGTAATCATTGACCATCCATTCATTTCTTTTTAAATTTGGTACCTGATTTCATCATTCATATTAAGCATTCTCTTCAAGGATCTTCCCCTCTATTCAGTTCTTGCTATTAATGGGGACATTGGTGAGTTCCAGGCAGTAAAGAATACAAAACTCCAGCATGAAACACAATTAGGGCCCAGCGTTTGTGTTTCCTCCTTCACTCTGATGTTATTAAATGAGCCTGTTTATAGCCCTCAGTGCCATCCCTCCCTTTTAAAGACATCTGTGTATACATTACATGTACTACCACCACCCCTGGATTCATTTAACTTTATTATTAATAATATTCCATTTTCAATATTCTGGATCTGTTCTTCTCTTATTATATTTAATGCATTTTACAGGATGACTAAACTTACTTTTGAAAAGCATGGGAAATAAATAAATGTATTTCTTCATGAATGAATGCATGTAGATTTGAAATGAAAAATTCATGGAAAGACATTCTCTGATGTGGCACCTCAGATAAAATGTATGTTTAAAATCCAGTTGAGCAGAATGCCAGTGTGATTTTTAGTCATAACACCAAAGCCCTAGCCCACGATACACCTATTGGAAATCCTGTCTTTGATACTTATGCCCAGGAAAGGGAACTCCCCAGTGAGAACTGAATCACGGGTATTGGCAGTCACTGCTGAAATGCTCATCTGAGTATCGTGATGAATGCAAAGTGTGGGACTTGTCATGCCAGCTCCCTGTAAGAGGGGACCTGGCAGAACTAGGGATGGTTTTACTTCTTGGGGTGGCAGAAGCTGGCTTTCTACTTACCAAACCCATTCATTTTTCATCCTAAGCATGAATCTGGGAGACATTTCCAACCCTCCTTAAGTTTAGATGGGGTCTGGGGCTGAAGTTCTGGCCCATGGAGAGTGCAGGAAGTGGTAAGTATGACCCCCATTCTGGTTTCCAAAAGTCGACTGCATATCATTTCCTACACTCTTTCCTTTTCCCTCCATCTTCGTACAGATGTCTCTCATAATTGTTGTAGAAAACACATATGGACATTAGCAGAGCCACAGCATGGCAAAAGACTGGGTCTTAGAATCAAAACTTGAAGGCAAGTCACGTAACAGAGCAGAACACAATTTGGGGATTTATGTGAGCACAAGATAGACTTCTATCCTGGTGCTACCTTTATACATTTATAAAATTTGTTTATTATAAGTAGTGTTACTCCAATAGAACGTAAGACAATAACTTAAACTCGTCTCATTGTGAATCCTAGATGTCTCGTTCTTGCAGTTGGTGTAAACGCCCTGCAGAATCTAAAGTGCATGATTTGGGATCCCTTATTATAGGTTCTACTGAAGATCCTCCATCCTTTGTTTCCTTTTTAATGATTTCATAGGCACCATTATAGAAAATATAAATAAAGAGAGAAGAGGGGTCTGGGGTTTTCAATGCCTCTCCATCTTCCCAGGACCCCTAAATAGAAATCATGTAAAGTGCAAGACAATCCAATAAAATGCCATGAAGTTTTTATGAACTGACAGGACCAATGAGAATAGACTTTTTCTAGAATATTGATGAACACATGAATGGCTTCCCAGAGTAAGAACAACACATTTTAAATGAATTATTACATTCACCAGGCATTCTAGAGAGACAAAGTACTTTTTTTTCCACAGTAACAATTTTGACTTTTAAAATGTGTATTTCCACCTTGACATAGCATGACTTTTTCTTTCATTCGTCATGTACAAATGGAGCAATTTATTTTCTTTGGAATCACAGTGTAAATCCTCATCTGTGCTTGTGCTGACGAGGTGCGTGCATGTGTGGGGGCGAATCTGTGGCAGGGAAGCTTTTCCCGCGAGTGCAGAGAAAGGCTGATGGGAGCTGATGAGGCCTGTGTGTTTTTCAGGGCTAGGGACCACCACAAGACGCTGTGAGAGGTGAGCCAGACAATCTGTGGGTGTTGAGCCACTGGGTGTTCTGAACGCAGGGTTGTTTTTTCATTTACAGTTTAATAGAACTCAGCTGACATGGGGCTTTTTTTGTAAATCATGTTTATGAGATATGAGTCAGTGATGACATATCTGTAAGCTACTCCGTGAAAGGACAGCCTTGCAGGCAAGCGGCCGCTGGTTTTGTAGGAAGCTCAGCCAAGCATGTTGCTCTCGCCTGTGGGGAGATTCTTTCTTAGGTTCAGTGAAACAAGGACATTTTCAGATCAAGTTCCAAGATGTGGCTTTTTCTATGAGAAGGTGAATCCAGAGAAGGCATGGTTGGGTTGCTGTCATCCTGATCTCCAAGGTGTCAGAGCCAGGACTTGGGCTGAGAACCTCGCCTTGAGGGGGAAGTTCACTCACCTGTCGTAGCAGTCGGGGGTCTTTGTTTAGTTTTCGCTTCTTAGGTTTTCTGTTTTTGTTTTTTTGAAGCTTTTGAAAATCTTTCTTGAAAGTGGTTCTTGTAATAGCAGGGGAAGGCAATTTTGTTGTTTTCTAGAGAAAACTGATTCTTTGAACCTCTCAAATGCAAAGGCAAGGATGATCTGTTTGTGCCTCCGTCCCATTCTGACCATTCACTTTTGCCCTCATCAGACTTCTCTCATTACCATGCCAACGAAAATGATGTTACGGTTCTTGAAAGGTTTTATTAAATACCAGGGGGAAAATAGATACGCAGTGACAAGGCTCAGTAAATAGTGAACCTTCCTCAGAGACCCTAATAAACTGAACATTTCACTAGAGGGAAAGAATTGTGGGTGTTTTTTTTTTTTTTTTTTTTTTTTTGTAGAGACAGAGTCTCACTGTACCGCCCTCGGGTAGAGTGCCGTGGCGTCACACGGCTCACAGCAACCTCTTAACTCTTGGGCTTACGCGATTCTCTTGCCTCAGCCTCCCGAGCAGCTGGGACTACAGGCGCCCGCCACAACGCCCGGCTATTTTTTGGTTGCAGTTTGGCCGGGGCTGGGTTTGAACCCGCCACCCTCGGCATATGGGGCTGGCGCCCTACTCACTGAGCCACAGGCGCCGCCCGAATTGTGGGTGTTTTACCTCGAGGAAGAGAATATACTCTCCATAAATCGAAACCTTTTATTTTAGTTTTTAAAATCTCATCTTTTCATTAGGAACTGGAAGTGAGGTCACTTTGAACAGATATTGAACAGATATTGGAAAATAACATGGAGACAAATGCAGTTTGGTCATACAAGAATTGACAGACATTTGAGCAGGGTCCAGCCATGATCATGGCTAGAACCAAGTTCGTTAATGGGAGATTACTTTCAGAAAAGCTCTTTCCAAGCATAATATCTATAAATATTGCCTAGAAGTTTTATTTAGTGAATTTTTCTGTTCCCAGAGGGCTTTATTTTGTTATTAAGGGTCTGAGTAGTGCTTTGACTTGGGTATGTACAAAATACAACTTAATGTATGGGAGAGAGAAAGGCAGAGAGAGAAAAGGGGGTGGGGAGGAGACCCATTGCTGGCAGAGCACTAGTTGCAGTAACACCTTTGTATTTTACTTCATAAGATCAATAACATCATCTGAAGATGATCTTGACCTAGGTGTGATTGTGAAGCAAGACAGAATATTAAAGCAGCTTCACATCATCACTGAGGACGAACCCTGCTGCTTTCTGCATTAGTTTGCTCCGTCAAGGATACCAAGTACATCCTACTCAACTTGTCAAAGTTTAAATGTAAAATCGACAAATAGGGGTTTATCCAAAGGAGACAAACTAGTCTATTAAATATCATAAAACCCACAGTCCATTTCACATGAAGTGGTAGCATTGGAAGAAAAGGAGACATTTCGTTTTAAAAAAAAAACAAAACTGAATCAGGACCTTCATTCTGTTTTCAAGTGTTAGGGAGCTGCCAAGAAAAAGAGAAATTCGACTCATTCTAGGTAGCAGCTCCACTGGGTGGAAAATTATGAGAAGGCCACATCAGCCAAATAGGATAATTTAAACAATAATCAGAGATAAAATGATCTATCTTATAAGTTGGTTATCAGTGGAAGTGGTCAGCAGAGACCCTCGAGACTGCTGACGAGCTTCGATGAAAAGTGAATAGATGTGTGTGATCACATGATTTCCGTGTTCTCTTTCTGCACCAACCTTCTCCATTTTAATAAACCATCTGGGTTTTGTTTGGTTTTTGTTTGTTTATTTATTTTTGTTTGCTAGTTTTTAAAACAACCCCATTGAATTGATGGAGAAGGGGCAAGGTTAAGAGTTAGTGTATTTTATGCTAAGAACTCAGCCTGTCAGCAGAAACGCTGATGTGTAGACGTTATGTGGTGGAAACTGTCTAAGACTTCTCTGTTCTTACTAGTTCTTAAACTGTTTGTGCTCAAGCTTCTTTGACTAGACAGCCAGAGAATCCTGGCCACTGGAGATTTTCTTTACAGGAATGTCTTATTAAGAGAAGATTCATAAGCATCGTTGTTTCATATCTTGTTATCCAAGATGCTGTACAACCCACTTACACTTTACAGAAGCCACATCCAGTTGTCACTACCCTTTTGTACAAGTGAGAAACTGAGTTCCAGTGAAGTTGGAGCTTGTCTGCCTAGCGGCATTTTGATAGGCAGATATTTTGAAATGGAGAGAAAATTCAACATTTACCCTGGACACCTACTGTGTGTCCCACCATAATACTGCAGATGGTCTGACCACACAAAAATTACTGGAAAAGCAAGATGGAGTCAGAATGCTTTGGGGCCAGGGTGGAAAAGGCGTGTCTCTTCCGTGCTGCACATGGGTTTAGCATTTTATTCCTCAGCAAGTCATCTGTAATAAACCAACCATGTGAAATTTTCTGTTACAACCTTTACAAGGTTAAAGACTTAAAATGAAAAGTCCCACTTTTAATTTCTTTAAAATGTTCACACGATTTAAAATACATATCAAAAATATGAAATACTTAGGAATGAATCAGATCAAAGAGGCACAAGTGTTGAAAAGTTGAGCGTTTTTTTTTTAACACAATCCTTGGCAGTTAGATCTTGGTCTTCTGGAATTGCCTATTTTACTCTATGACTATCCTGATTTGTCTTTTTTCTTTTTTCATTTTTTTGAGACAGAGTCTCACTGTGTTGCCCTTGGTAGAGTGCTGTGACATCACAGCTCACAGCAACCTCAAACTTCTGGACTTAAGCGATTCTCTTGCCTCAGCCTCCCAAGCAGCTGAGACTATAGGCACCTGCCACAACACCTGGCTATATTACAGTTGTCATTGTTGTTTAGCTGGCCCAGGCTTGGGTTCGAACCTGCCAGCCACTGTGCTATGGGCACTGAGCACGTTTTTTTTTCTTATCCTCAATAGAGATTAATCCTTTGTCTGACATACTATTTAATTTTTTTTCTGAATTTTGGTATCTCAGTTTACATAATTTGTTATTTTTACCAAATGTTTTATTTTTAAATATGGACAAACTTTTTATCTTTTTTTTTAAGCTTTCATTGTTTAGGCTATTATTACAACTTTTTTTTTTTTTTTTTTTTTTGTACTTTTTGGCCGGGGCTGGGTTTGAACCTACCACCTCCAACGTATGGGGCCGGCACCCTACTCCTTTGAGCCACAGGCGCCACCCTATTACAACATTCTTACCACATTTAAATTACACATATGGAGTTCTATTTTACTGATTTTTTTTTAAAAAACTTTTTATTTTTGCTGGTATTTAGTTTTAGAAGATTTTTTAAATAAATAGCATTTGTGCCAGTGTACAATTTATGAAACAGACAATCTTTTCCATCTGAATTAAACTATTGTCTAACATAGATTATTACATTTGGGGTTTTCTATTCTTTTCACTAATCTGTTTATCCATTCCTAATTAAAGTTGACAGTGCTGTATTACAAGTAAATTTTGATTATTTTAATACATCAAGAACACAAACCTTTCCACAGTGTCTTCTCATGTCATGCCTTTATTTAGCTTTTTATCATTATTCCATTTGATTTAAAGATTTTTAGAAATCTTTACCTCTCTTTTCCCACCACCAAAATAATGGAATTGTAAGTGGAATTTTATGCAAAACTTTGTGTTGTTAGAATGAGCATTAAGATAATATGAAGATTTCTCCTTTAAGGATACATGTTTTTGTTTGTATTCCTCAAAAAATGTATGTATATATTTATTTCATTCATCTGACTTTTATACCTCAGTATTTATTTATTTATTTATTTTTGAGACAGAGTCTCACTCAGTAGAGTGCCGTGCCGTGTTGTGGCCTCACAGCTCACAGTACATATAATCAACATAAAGTGACAAATCAGATTATTTTCTTTTATTTTTTTTTTTCCACTCAGTGTTTGAAATCTAGTGTGCCTTTTACACCTAATAGCATATCTCCTTTGGGTCTAGCCCCATTTCAAATGTCAGTAGTCACATGTGGCTCATGGCTATTGCGTTGAACAATGTGGGATCTCTAGTGAATATTAGGTAGAAGTGGTGATATTGGACAACCTCTTGCATTTTTATTTTGTAACGGGATTGCTTAAAAAAAAGTCTTAGCCTTAAAGGCAATGTTTGCGGTGTATCTTTGGTCTAGAATTTTAGTAAGGTTTTAAAAAGTTGCTTTTATTATAATTTTAGAATTTAAAAATCATGAATGTTTTATATTTTATTGAATATTTTCTTCAACTATTGGGATTATGTTTGGAACTAATTCATTACTATGAACGATTCCACTGATAAATTTCTTTTTTTTTTTTTTTTTTATTGTTGGGGATTCATTGAGGGTACAATAAGCCAGGTTACACTGATGATAAATTTCTAATATTAAAGAGCCTCGCTTTCTTAGGGTGAACCCAAATTGATTATGAATTTTTTTACTATATAACTGCATTTTGCTTTTGAATATATTATCTATAAGTCTTTTATTTTATTTTAGAATGAAATTGCCTTTAGTTTTCTTTTATTATGCATTTTTTCTGGCTTTCCTGTGAAGATTATAATAAAAATGATAAAATGATTTGGATATAATTCTTTGCTTTTCATTTCTATGGATCAATTTGAATAATAAAGGAAATAATCTTTTGTGCAACTTATTTTTAAATCAGTCTGGATGCCAAGGAAATAGCTTCCAATAATTGCATTTACAACAATTACACTTCGCATTTAATTGCATTTTGCTAGAGTCAAAATTTGAACAATAATTTGTGATTATTTTGAAGGTCCTTCAAAGAGTTCATGAAAAATATACGTTATGAAAAAACATACATGATTTCATTTTTTTCTCCACCAATATAAACTCATATTAGCTTGCTATAACATGTCTAAACAGGAATCTTAGTTTGAAGCACTAAAAAAGATAAGACATCAATTTGAAAAGAGGGCCTGTCAGAGCAGAATTATGATAAACTTGAAGCAAAAGCAAATATCAAATTGATGGTGAAGCTTGGGTAGAAGGGTGGTGAAATAACTGATGCTTTTTGAAAAGTTATGGGAACAAAGCTCAAATGAAATTGGCAGTTTATCAATGAATAACTTGTTTTAAGGAGGGATAAGATGGTATTGAAGATGAAGTCCATGCTAGCAGACCATCCACATCATCTTTATTCTTTTGTCCCAGTCGAAAAGGAACAATGAGTAACAGCAGAAACAATACTAGCACCATAAACTACTCAACTGGCTCAGCTTACACAATACTGATTGAAATAACAAAGTTGAGCAAGCTTCCCACTCAATGAGGGCCAAAACTGTTGTAGCAAGATCAGCTGCAGACAAGAGCAGAAACTACAATGGAGAATTTGAATAATTAGGAGCAAGATCCTGAAGCATTTCTTCGAAGAAGAATTATTGTAGGAGATGAAGCATGGCTTTACCAGTGTGCTCCTGAAAACAAAGCACCATCAAATCAACGGCTGCCAAGGTGGGGCTGGGGGAGGGGAGGCTCTAATCAAAGCAAAAGTGGACTGATCAAGAACAAAGGTCATCGCAACAGTTTGGAGAGATTCACAAGGAATTTTGTTTGTTGACTTCCTGGAGATCCGAAGAACAATAACATTTCATTTTGCAAGTGTTTTGAGAAAGTTAGCCAAAGCTTTAGAAGAAATGCCTGGGAAATCTTCATTAGACACTCCTTCACCATGGTAATGTTTCTGTTCATTTTTTTCATCCAACAAGGGAGATTTTGTGAGTGTTTATAGGGAAATCCTTAGGCATCCACCTTCCAGTCCTGATTTGGCTCCTTCTGTCTTTTTTTGTTTCCTAATCAAGAAAATCTAGAAACGGTACCCATTTTTCTTTAATTAATAATTTAAAAAAGATTGGCAATCATTTCTTTGGACTAAATGGCTGTTATCATCACTTATAAAAGTTTCCTGAATTTGATATGATAGAGCTCATGTTGAGAAATATATTTCATATTTTATATTTTGCCTTTCAATTCCATTTTCCCACAAACTGTGAAGTCTCGCCTAGCCTGAGGCTTTGGATACATGTATTTAAAAACATCTTTATTTTGTTTTTGCTTTGATCAACTTTTATTTAGTAGATACTAAAATTTTTCTTTTCTTTTCAATAAGTTTCGTGTGGTCAATTTTTTTTTTAAAAAACTAGGTAGTGCAAACGTTTGCATACTTATTCATATGTTTTACCATTTATTTTATTTATTCATTTTATTTTATACCATTTTTGTAACGATGTGTCCCTTCTTTCTCTCTTTCACTGATATGTTTAACTGAGGTTAACATGTGGGTCACTACCATAGTTTTGAGACAGGCTGGTTGTCTTATAGTCCGTGATTTCACTTCCAAGAAACACAGCCGACAATGTCCTTTCTGATTCTTTTGTGAAATTTTTAATTTTCTCAGCTTACCGGTCTTGCTGGGAGGGCTTCATTTCTTTCTGTCCATGTGGATTTTATGTTTCATGATTCTAACATATCTCAAAACTTTTGAAATGATCTATGTACATTCCCCTGACTGCTTTATCTGTATCTCACAGGTTTTGATAGGTGGCATTTTGTGTATTAATAGATAAGTAGTTTCAAACATGCAACATGGATTTTTACTTGTTCTAAGTATTTAAAGAAGTATTTTGCTTAGCATTCGTTTTCGTTGGGTTGAGTTAATCAGACTAATCCCCCCACCATTGTTGGTCTGACCACATATTGTCTTGTTTTGTGTCATTTCTCCTTTTTATCCTAATTCCCATTCCCATTCTTCCTCCACTGGCGACAATTATTCTAATAGTTTGGTAATCTTTTGTTCATATGCGCTTTCTAAAATGTATATAGCTGTTTCGTGCTTGCATCTTAATGTATAGAAATGGTCATCTCTTTAATCTTGTCATATATTTATTAGCTATTACTTTTTGCCCATCTGTAAATTGTCTGCAACTGTTAGACAAACATTTTGTCCCTGTACTCTTTCTTATATGCAAATATTCCTCTTTCTTAGTTTAATATTCATTTTGCTAGAATCCAAAAAATACCATCAGAAATGCCTATGAATGATACATAATTTGGGACTTTGAATATCTAATATGCTTTTACTTTGCTTTTTGCTTTGACATGTGAATGCTAGATAGATTTGAGAGTAATAAAATTCTGCGTTTTTCCTTAAATTTCTCAGAATTTTAAACATAAGTCTATCATCTTTCATCAACTTGGGCTACCAATGATGATCTTCCTTTGAGAAACTTAGTCATTGATTAGCAAAAGGAATTTTTACTCTAACTCTTCGACTTGTCCTGGATTCACACCATGTGGGATTATGTGAACATTTCTGGGCACTCTGTTTTGCGTTTCCTTATTTCTTTAATTCTGAAGACTAGGGGAAAATATTTTTTGTCTTACTTTGATTGTTTGTTCTATATTTTAGATACCTGCGATGCCTATTAGAAGGATGTGGGATCTTTTGAATATTCTCATTCTATAGCTAAACTTTTAAAATGCTATTTCATGTATCTTAGTGTTTTTGTACTTGAGAGAAATTTCATGGCTGAAACTCCCAGTTTGCTAATTCTCTCTTAAGGAGTCTCCTACTTATTATGAAGCTTTAGTAATTTTTCTTTAAGAATCACAAATCACATTTTTTGTACACTATTGAGTGATGATGTTACTGAAAGCCCAGACTTCATCACGATGCAATAGATCCATGTAACACAATTGCACCTGTACCCCCTAAATCTACAAATAATAAAGAAAAAGAATTACGTTTTAATGTTATCTCACTGACTATTTTTCTTCTGAGACTAATTATTTTCTCTTATCTCTTTGAAATTATTGATTATTTTAATTATCTCTCTTCCCTTACATCAATTCTCATTTTTTAGTGTAACATTTTCTTTTTGAGTTTGTCCTCCCTTCTTAATTTAATTTGTTTTTCTACAGTTTCAACTTATTCTTTCTTCTATGTTCATTTTGTTTGCAAATTTCTGTCTGACTGTAGAAATCCATATTTCTCAAATTTCTGTTTAGATGACAGCATTCTTCCTTGATTTCTAGTACGTCTATGACTTTATTTATTTTTAGATGTTTCTGATTTTTGTCTGTCATTCCTAGGGATTTGGGACAAAAGAGCAAGTGGTATGTGCACTTCGTCCAACATGTTGATTTAATCTCCTCTCTACTGTTTTCTAACTGAGTAAAGTTTAGTGTTTATTATACTACATTGTGTTTTTGGCAGTGCTTTCCCCCCTTTTTTCTAGGGTAGAGTTATGAGTACAGAACCAATTTCTGTTTAGATCTGAGGGGGTGAGCCTACTTGGTAGATCCGTGCATGGGTTGCCATACAGAGAGGCATGTTGTGCATATTAGGAGGGTTCCCAAGTGATGTTTAGGTGAGTGGCCAGCTTGGAGACAGGTGATCCTGTAGCATGATCCTGTAGTGGCCAGCTCGGAGATAGGTGATCATGCTACAGGAACAAATCCCCTTACAACATGCCATTTATGACAGTCTCATTAGCCCTCTCTCTGTCCTTCAATCTCTTGCATTTCACCAACACGATGTGATCTCTGAAATATTTGCAGGAAAGAGGAGCCATCTTCAGTTAATAATATAATAATATACAATTCTAATGTAATTCCAAAGTACCCTGAAGGCAAAAATAACGAAAGGATTGTAAATATGAGAGTTACACTGGAATTGTGGAAAATCATTTTGATAGAAGCTTATGTAGATCAATGTACATGCCACACAGTCATAGACAAAGGCCCTCAAGATAGCTGGAGTTTTACCATCCTACTGGGAAGTTATCAAATAACATACTGAAGATTTCTGGCACCCTTTTCTGATGAAAGCGTTTACATATAATTGCCATAAATAGTGTTGGAATTTACTCTCTGAGGAAATCAGTGCTCTATCCATGCTAACTTTCATTGAAGAAAGAGCACATCTCAATAGGTAAAGTATTTTTCAAAAAATGACTTGCTTCTATGAATTAAAAAAAATAAAATTAGTAATTATGAAGTGATGTGATATCACTGAAAGCCTACAGGTGTTTCATATAAATCTTTTAAAAATAAGAATAAATAAATGCATTGAAAAAAAACAAGTTAATAATCACTTTTAATCTCTATATCAGGTACCAGGGGTTATGATATTTATGGAATCTAGAAGCCAAAGAATTGAATGTTCAGTCAATAAAACATGATCTCTGTGGTTTAAAAAACTGATTTAAAAGCAACCTTAGGAATTTCTGGTAAAAAATAAAAAGATGTATAGTAAGATGCAATGCAGATGTGACTGAGTACCTGTTAGCCAGCCAGACCTGGTATTGTTCTTGAAATTATCAGACCGTTTATATCTGACTCTTTCTAGCTGTTTCTGAGTTTCTCCTTGCTCTTTGGATTCCCTTGTCTGACTTTTCTGCTGGTTTTGCTCTGGCAAATGGTGCTAGAAAGAGCACCTAGAGACAAAGCATCGGTCAATTTCCTCTGACCCTTATTGCACCACACCTTTTGGAGAGCTATGTTCAAGTTTTTCTCTCCTTCAGTTCTTAAAAAAAAAAAATCAAAACTATTTTTGATCCTACTGGAAGAGACATGGCAACTCTTCGATGTCTCCTTTCAGAACCAGATAAAAGACTATTTGAAGAATAAACATAGCTCCTCATTTTTGTCTAAAAACCTTTTATTGACACCTTTTGGTAAGATCTCAGAATCCACAGCATATAAATTTGCAGAATTGATGTAATTGGCTTGGAAACAAATCTTGAAACAATTATGCACGAAGTTCTTGATAGCACAGAGGATGGTAATTCATGGAGAAAAAAATAGACATCAATAACTAAGTTGAAAATAATCTCAGACAAGTGATTTTAAGTGTGACATAGTTTTAGAATCCTTTAACCAATTAACCTCAGCTATGTTTTCTTTATTTGTATTAAGTGGTATGAGATTACAAATAACATCTCAGACGTCCAAATGAACTATTTCAATAAATATAATATACAAATTCTCTATTGCAGAAAGCATCGTATCCTAGATGAATTGGCAGAAGATAAGAAATTACATTTCTAATTTTAGATGTACACAAAAATGGTGCATTGGATTCTTTGAAATATGATATTAAGTTAAGAGCAGAGAATGTCATACTTTGAAAAGTTTAAAAAGTATTTTTAAACAAAATTGATCCCCATCATCTGCATATAAGTCACCGTGCTGAGCTTCATGAAAGTGTGGGCAAGTTGTTGAACAGATAAGAAGCATCGTATGATGTAAGAGAATAAGTGAGACTGTACATAAATACTTTTAATAGCATGAAATGTATGAGTACTTTTCAAGGCCATCTAACCCTTGAAGAGCCTAAGGATAGGAAAGATGATTTCTAGCTGGAACTGAGGAAACGTCTTAAATCATCATTTGAGATTGGTGTGCCATATGGACAGGATTTTCCCAAGCAAAGATGGTGGAAGAGGTGGCATGAGGAGAAGAGTTCGCCTGTACACGGGTGTTCAGCAACTAGTAGTTCGAGGAGGCTACAACATCTGGTCTGCGAGGGCAAGCACCGAGGCCTGAGGCGGAAACAGCCAGGTGGGTCCCCTGTGGAGGGTCTCAAATGCAAGTTTCCCAGGCCAGGGCACTTGGAATCCACTGTAGCATCAATCATGAACCATGGAATATATTCGACATAGTAAGTAAGTCTAACCATGATTTGATTGTGTTCAAGGACATCACAGGTAGCATAGATTTGTGCTGGGGCTGGTGGTGAGGATAGACAGGAAGTAACACGGGGGAAGAACCAGGAAGATGCAGAAGAGGGTCCAGTGATAAATGCTGATCAGAGGTAAAATTATATCCTATGCAACTGAAATAAACATCATTACAACAAATGCCATAGTCACTGTTAGAATTTACATTTTTTATCCAAAAGAATTATCTCCTTTGAGACATAAACTAATTTCACTAATTATGTTCATTAACAGCTTTGTCCATCATGGCAACTATCAGGCAAGGAAGGAGACCAGGTTCAGGTCCCACAATCCTGGCTCTCACACTACCTGAGTTCTGAATCTTCAACTTGGCCGAGAGAGAACGAGCAGAATGGATAATAAAGACACACACACACTCTCAGGTTTATGAATATTAAAAATACAAGAAAATCCAGGAGAGATTCTTCTACATCTTTTTAAGTAAAGAAAGAGCTAGGAAGGTAGAAAAAGCACAGAATTTGATTTTGGCAACACTTGGGTCCCATCCTGACCTTGTGACACTAGGCAAGTGATGTAACAAGTATCTCCAAGCCTTTGTTTATTATATTTCAAATCTGCTTTGCTCACTCAAGGATAATTTTTGGAAAGAAAATATTTCCTTAGTGCAAAGACTTGAGAAAGGCCCTATCATGTGGAAGATGATCATAGAATTTTCAGCAAACCCCTTGAATCCAGTGTTTCTTGAGAGGGCAGGTCAGCTAATGGTTAGTGAGCACTAAGTGATTGGGTCAAGCAAAAAGAAGGGATGGACAGATTCAGCCTGGACAGGTCATTGGCTTTCTCTGACCCACAAACCATTCATCTGTAAAAGATGCCACTAGAATTGTGATTAGGATTCAATCAGTCTGTGATGTCACACCCAGTGGGCACTCAACCCTCGTCCTTCTCTGCCTGTCCATCCCTGCTGTGGCTGGGAGGTTGCGCCGTTAGCCTCCCTTACAGGCCAGATCTTACACTTTCCTCCAGCGCTCTGGTGCATGTGATGCCTGCCGTCCTGTTCAGCAAAGGTAGCTGCTGGGAGCTGACCTCCATCTGTAACTGTCAGCTTCCTTTGAGCAGCTATTTCTCAGAACATTGCAGTTTATTTAAAACTGAACAAAAGAGACACTGCCCATCCAACCACGCTCAGTGTGGGCTCCACCGTATCTCTTGAATCAGAGGTTCTTTGCTGACAATGTATCTGGAAGGAGCACGGGGAAGGAAGGGGAAGAATCACATACAAAGCAGACAGTGAGCTCCTCACTTTTACAAAGGTCCAGCTTCCAGACAACAAACTGAAAGTTCAGTGTCAGGATCATCAGAGCCATTAATGTGCTCCTAATGAATATTTTATTCCACGGTGCTCAAACATTTTCTAGCAAAATGATGGATTTGGTTTAATCTCAAATTAAGGTTTTGGTACTGTGTCTTCACACTGACGAGCCCTGAAGTTTTGCTTCTTCCTATGCACTTGAGAGGAAACAGCACCTTGAGCCTGTCCACCTGCATGAATCTGGATAAAATCCCGTTTCAAGCCTTATTCTTTGGTTTTATTCTTCGAGGCAGCTGAGTTTGCTCAGTGCCCTCATCCCTCCCCAGGGATTGATTTCTACAGCCCCAGTTGACTCTGAGGATTAGCAGTTTGTTTTCCATTTGAATTGAGCCTCTTCTTCCTGGACATAATCTGTGCAAAGGCAGATACAATTGAAAGGTTTTCATTTTTTTAAAATAGATTTGGACCACATGCATGCACTCTGGCATTTGTTGTTGTGATGCCACATTCCAGTGGTTAAAAAAAATGCTTCCATTCATTTAATTCAGCAAAATCTAATGAGAATTTACAGAGCATGAGGCTTGTGCTAGTCCCTGGAGTAGGGTGCAGGAGAATAGGTACAATGGTGTATTCTGCAGAGTTCCCCAGAGAAGTGGTGTGGGTGCGCTGAAAAATAGTATTGGCAATGGCTGGATACTTTCTGGACAGCCCCTTCATGCACATATGGAAAACCTTATCTCTGTGATTATAGGTGGGTCATTACACGTTGTGAGATATACAAAGATCAAGATATGTCAAATTTGCACAGACAGAAAGAAATGAAGCTCCCCCAGCAATACCAGCCAGCCGAGCAAGTTGAAATTTGCAGGGATGAATCAGAAGGGCCACTGCCACTGTGCTTCTTGGGAGTGAAATAATGGAACATGATACTGCCTGCCTCAGAACTATTGTAATGACCTACATATGTCTATGACTATATAAAATTATACAATAGCATACAGAGAACATATAGATGTATGCAGGATTATATATACTTGTGTATATAAATATATAGAACATATGATTATAAAGTCTAGAAAATATATAATTTTATTTAAAAAATATATATATGAGAGAAGCAGAGGGACAGAGAGAGATTTATTATGAAGAATTGGCTCATGACATGACGGAGGCTGAGAAATGCATAGATGGAGACCCCCAAAAGCTAATGGGGTAATTCTAGCCCAAGTGCTGAGTCCTGAGACCAGGCGAGCTGTCTGCATAAATCCCAGTGCAAGAGAAAGAGAAGATCTACGTCCCAGCTCATGCAGGCAAGCAGGAAGACAAACAGGCAAACGCTTCCTTTCTCTACATTTTTGTGTATTCATTCGGGCCCAACAGAGATGGGATGCGATCCAGCCACATTTGGGAGGGAAAACTGCTTTGCTGAGCCATTCAGTAAACATGAATCTCATCTGGAAACACCCTCATAGACACAGCTAGTGACAGTGTTTCACCTGGACATTGTGAGGTGAAGTCGACATTGGAAATTAACCATCACGGATGGTAACTAGCATGTATTTCTTCCCCGGTAGGAGGTTACACGCTGAGCCCTGGGACTGGTGCCTGGGGACTCCATCATGCCCCTGCCCTCATGAGAACACTGTTATCATAGGAGCGCTGAGCTGGGGGATGTACTCTAGGACTTAATTGCAAAATTCTGCATGTAATCTACATCATCCACAGGGTGCAAACTGGAAAAGCTTACATTTAGCTAAAATCTTAAGCACGAGTAAGCATGACATAAGCCAAAGGAAGTGGCTAAAGTTCAAGGACGAGGAATGATATGTGTGAAGGCCAGAGGTTAACAGAGAGATTGAAATGAGGCTGAGACTGGGAGGATGGAGAAGCGGAGCTGGAGGGCAGGGAAACATAACATACTTTATGGGCTGGTGGCGTTAGCAGGGGCCAGATCATGAAGATCCTTGAAAACGACAAAGATCCTTTGAAAGGCTGCAGTGAGGACATTGCGAGGATTATGCTGTGGAAAGACTGCTCCAGCTAATGAACAGATGAGAAGAAGGGAAAAGCACAGACACGAAGGCCCCCTTTGGCTGCCCAAGTAGTAGCCCAAGCAAGAGGCAATAGTGGCCAGACAGGCTAGTGGTTTCCAAGACACAAAAATAAGTAGAGATAAGGAACAATTAGGAAGGAGAGAAAATAGGGTCTTGGGATTCACTGTAAATCATAGGAAAATATATATGCATGATGAGACTGCAAAAGGTGTCACCATGACCGAAAGGAAGTGAACACCATGTCTTCTGGTCTCACCATGTCATCATCTCGGGACAGCCTTAAACCGAGCATTTGGAGGATTCCGTGTTGTCCCAGTTGCTGTATTCAGGCGAGCATGACATCTCCACAGGAGTTTGTGTAGTTATCTTCAGGAAACCATCTGCACAGATTAATTGTCCTTAGAATTTGGCCCAAAATGTGTGCTGAAGTCAATGTTGGCTTTTGGCCTCAGAGCTATGGATCCAGAATGATTCTAGCTCCAGAATCTGCAGAAATGCCAATATCTGGACTGAACAGAGTGCATCAGGAACACTTGAGTCTCGAGCAGCTGCAGCAAACCCAAGATGAGGTCTCTGGAGGCGTCCTGGGCACTCTAGTCCTCTGGAGTGTGCAGACTCCAGCCACTTTGGTCCTGAGATGGCAGTTGTCTTAGGCCATTTTGTGCTGCTCTAACAGAATATCTTAGAATGGGTAATTTATGTAGAATGGATATTTATTCTTACCCTTCTGGGGGCTGGGAAGTCCAAGGACAAGGGTCCTACACCTTTCAAGGGCCTCCTTGCTGTGTCCCTCCAGAGCAGAAGGCAGAAGGGTGAGAGAGGAAGCATCAAACAGTGAACGGAGAGGGGGTGGAATTCTCACAGAGATCTCTGTTGTATTGGGGATTAAGTTTCCAACTCGTGAAATATCAGGGATACATTCAAACTATAGCAGCAGTATGGATGTGGCCCAAGAGACAAAAGGTCTTGGTGCACTTGTTCGGTGACAATGATCTAGCTGAGCAGCTAAAAGCAAAGAAAGCTCTCTTCTCACAGCTACTTGGGGAGGCTACAGTAATCTAAAAACCAATCAGTTGTTGCACACAGTGTAGCCCTGCCATCTTCATCTCTAAGGTGGAGCTACCTCAGGACAATCACATATATTTCATGAAAACTAATAAGCAATCCCATTTTGCTTAAAGTGCTATATTCAGTCTAGCTGCTAGTGTTTATATTTAAATATTATTTTCAGTATTCAAGAAAAATCAAAGGTACAAGTAGAAGCGAGGAGACGATTTTAGATCTGGGATTTAAAGGCACCCTGCGTGAAGGTGGTAGAGATCGAAGGAGGCCCCAGCACCTCTGCGGCCCTCCAAGAGTGCCCATCGCAGAGCGTTTCTGGGCACCAGGGTTCATGTGGCTGCATGTTCTCACGCACCATGCTGAACTGGGAAAGCAAGACCTGCCAGACTCCTGACTCTGGGAGTTCGAGAGTAAGAACAGATTATTATTTATTTATTTATTTTTTTTTGATGGACCAATATTGATACTTTATTTTTAGTGGAAGCCCATAGTTTACATCAGGGTTCACTCTTTATGCTGTACATTCTATGAGTTTTGTCAAATGCATAAGGTCATATATCCAGAGTGTCTGTAGTACCATGCAGAATACTTTACTGCCCTTAAAAATCCCATGCTCTTTCTACCTATTCTCTTCTCTCCCTACTTTCCAATCTGGAAACAACTGATCTTTTTAGTTTCTGTCGTTTCATCTTTTCTAGATAAACTGTCAACCTGTATTGAAGGTTCCTCTGTTGTCTTTTCATGGATTGATGGTTGATTTTTTTGAATGAATAATATGTCATTGAATGGATCTACCATTGTTTATTTATCCATTCAACTACTGAAGGACATCTTGGTTGATTCCAATTTTTGGCAATTGTGAATAAAGCTGATATAAACATTCATGTGCAGGCTTTTGTAGACTAAGTTTTCAATTCATTTTGGTAAGACTATGCTTACTTTGCCAGAAACTGTTAAATAGGCTTCCAAAAGGGTTGAACCATTTTGTATTCACACCAGCAATGAATGAGAGTTCCTGTTGCTCCATATCCTTGCCGGCATTTTGTTTTGTCAAGTGTTTGGTTTTTAGCCATTATAATAGGTGTGTAGTGGTATCTCATTATTATTATTATTATTATTTTTATTGTTGGGGATTCATTGAGGGTACAATAAGCCAGTTAAACTGATTGCAATTGTTAGGTAAAGTCCCTCTTGCAATCATGTCTTGCCCCCATAAAGTGGGCCCCACTAAGGCCCCACCCCCCTCCCTCCATCCCTCTTTCTGCTTCCCACCGCCATAACCTTAATTGTCATTAATTGTCCTCATATCAAGATTGAGTACATAGGATTCATGCTTCTCCATTCTTGTGATGCTTTATTAAGAATAATGTCTTCCACTTCCATCCAGGTTAATACGAAGGATGTAAAGTCTCCATTCTTTTTAATGGCTGAATAGTATTCCATGGTATACATATACCACAGCTTGTTAATCCATTCCTGGGTTGGTGGGCATTTAGGCTGTTTCCACATTTTGGCAATGGTAAATTGAGCTGCAATAAACAGTCTAGTGCAAATGTCCTTATGATAAAAGGGTTTCTTTCCTTCTGGGTAGATGCCCAGTAATGGGATTGCAGGATCGAATGGGAGGTCTAGCTTGAGTGCTTTGAGGTTTCTCCATACTTCCTTCCAGAAAGGTTGTACTAGTTTGCAGTCCCACCAGCAGTGTAAAAGTGTTCCCTTCTCTCCACATCCACGCCAGCATCTGCAGTTTTGAGATTTTGTGATGTGGGCCATTCTCACTGGGTTAAATGATATCTCAGGGTTGTTTTGATTTGCATTTCTCTAATATATAGAGATGATGAACATTTTTTCATGTGTTAGCCATTCGTCTGTCGTCTTTAGAGAAAGTTCTATTCATGTCTCTTGCCCATTGATATAAGGGATTGTTGGCTTTTTTCATGTGGATTAATTTGAGTTCCCTATAGATCCTGGTTATCAAGCTTTTGTCTGATTGAAAATATGCAAATATCCTTTCCCATTGTGTGGGTTGTCTCTTTGCTTTGGTTATTGTCTCCTTAGCTGTACAGAAGCTTTTCAGTTTAATGAAGTCCCATTTGTTTATTTTTGTTGTTGTTGCAATTGCCATGGCAGTCTTCTTCATGAAGTCTTCCCCCAGGCCAATATCTTCTGTTTTTCCTATGCTTTCTTGGAGGATTTTTATTGTTTCATGCCTTAAATTTAAGTCCTTTATCCATCTTGAATCAATTTTTGTGAGTGGGGAAAGGTGTGGGTCCAGTTTCAGTCTTTTACATGTAGACATCCAGTTCTCCCAACACCATTTATTGAATAGGGAGTCTTTCCCCCAAGGTAAGTTCTTGTTTGGTTTATCGAAGATTAGGTGGTTGTCAGATGTTAGTTTCATTTCTTGGTGTTCAATTCGATTCCAAGTGTCTATGTCTCTGTTTTTGTGCCAGTACCATGCTGTCTTGACCACTATAGCTTTGTAGTACAGACTAAAATCTGGTATGCTGATGCCCCCAGCTTTATTTTTGTTACTAAGAACTGCCTTAGCTATACGGGGTTTTTTCCGGTTCCATACAAAACGCAGAATCATTTTCTCCAAATCTTGAAAGTACGATGTAGGTACTTTGATAGGAATGGCATTGAATAGGTAGATTGCTTTGGGAAGTATAGACATTTTAACAATGTTGATTCTTCCCATCCATGAGCATGGTATGTTCTTCCATTTGTTAATATCCTCTGCTATTTCCTTTCTGAGGAGTTCATAGTTTTCTTTATAGAGGTTCTTCACCTCCTTCGTTAGGTATATTCCTAGGTATTTCATTTTCTTTGAAACTATGGTGAAGGGAGTTGTGTCCTTAATTAGCTTCTCATCTTGACTGTTATTGGTGTATACAAAGGCTACTGACTTGTGGACATTGATTTTATATCCTGAAACATTACTGTATTTTTTGATGACTTCTAGGAGTCTTGTGGTTGAGTCTTTGGGGTTCTCTAAGTATAAGATCATGTCGTCAGCAAAGAGGGAGAGTTTGACCTCCTCTGCTCCCATTTGGATTCCCTTTATTTCCTTGTCTTGCCTAATTGTATTGGCTAGAACTTCCAGCACTATGTTGAATAGTAAAGGTGACAGAGGACAACCTTGTCTGGTTCCAGTTCTAAGAGGAAAAGCTTTCAGTTTTATTCCATTCAGTAAAATATTGGCTGTGGGTTTGTCATAGATAGCTTCAATCAGTTTTAGAAATGTGCCACCTATGCCTATACTCTTCAGTGTTGTAAGAACAGATTATTAAAATTCAGCATCAAATATAGAAAAAGATATGATACATGTAGGATTAGGACAATCAGTTTAAACTCTGAATTAGTTTTCATAACATTTATAAACATTTATAAATGTGATTGCCTCTATCAAGTACTTACTGCATGTTTTTTAACTTAATTTTTAATTCAAATCATAACTATATACATTTATGGGGTACAATGTGATGATTTGACATACAATGGGGAATATTTAAATCAAAAAGATTAGCGTATCCGTCACCTCACTTATTTTTTGTGGTAAGACATTTAAAATATACTCTTCATCATTTTGAAATATACCTTTGCATTGCGCACATTAGGTGAGATCCCACCAAATGTTCTCCCTCCTCCGACCAATCACCCTCCCCCTTCCCAGCTCCTCTTCTTCCTCTCCCCTCCCCCTTGCTACACTACGTTGGTGTTTTATCATTAGTATGAGTGTCTACGTTTTTATATATTGGTTTCATAATAGTATTGAGCACATTGGATAATTTTTCCCCATTATTGAGATACTTTACTAAGAAGAATGTGTTCTGTCAGGTAAACATAAAAGATGTAAAGTCTCCATCTTTTTTATGGCTGAATAGTATTTCAGGATATACAAATACCATAGTTTGTAAACTATTCATGAGTTAATGGGTGTTTGGGCTGCTTCCACGACTTGGCAATTATAAAGTGAGCTGCAGTAAACATTCTAGTGCAAATGTCTTTGCAGGAAAATGATTTTTGCTCTTCTGTGTAGATACCTACCATATCTCTTTAGTTCAAAGGCAGCATCTGTGAGTTTTCTGTCTGCACCGCCCTTGCCCCCAGGTTCCAGGGCTTTGTTACAGGCATGTTTACTTCCTTCTGGCCCTGGCAATGGATTTCCAGTAGATTGGAGTCCCTGAGTAGGACTAGGACTACCTGGAATTAGTCTTTGAACATAGAAATCTAAGATTTCCTGACACTTCTGCCAGTGAAATATTTTAAAGTGATGGAAAACCAAGCTGAGAAAAGCCTGATTTCCAACAAAGATTTTTGTTTTCAGCATAAAAATATCCTGTTTCTCTGCCAAATCTTTGATACCGGATCTTACCTTTGATATTAACAGTGACATTTGCTCAGAGTTTAAATAAGTGCTGTCCAATATAGTAGCCATGAATCACAAGAGTATTTATGCAAAATTAAATACAATTAGAAATTCAGTTCTTCAGTGATACTGGCTATCACTTCAAGTGTTCATAAGACACCTGTGGCTAGGAGTTAATGTAAAGTATGGTGCATCTAGGTATAAAACATGTTTATCATTGTGGAGAGTTCTTTTAAAGAATACTACTCTAGAACAAGAATACAGAGTCTTAAAATATCATGAAGATAGTAATTTTTAGAAGAATGAAATCAAGTTGATTTCATTTTGGCTCACTTGAAAAATGGTAAGAGGAGAGCACTGGCCCTGGACTCAGAAAACCTAACTTGTGTAATTACTAGCCACAAAATATTGGCAGATTACCTGAACTTTTATTTAAGTCTTAGTTTTACTTTCTGACTAATGTGAAGAATAATGGTTACCTATTGAAAGAAATAGTGCAAATGAGAATAATTTATTCAACCTGTTTCCCCATCTCACTGTACAGCATAGGAAAGCATGATGATAGTCGGGTTGCTCAGTGCAGGGTCTCCAGCTTGTAACAGCAAAGCAAGCTCATGGCACGTATTCAGTAAATATTTCAATGAATAAGTAATGTATGAGTACACGGATATATTCATTCTTTCTCTCATTCATTCTTTTAGAGATCAAATAGTTATAACATGCCTCCCAAACTGTCCACCGCGTCCCATGCTAAATGATGACACTGTGAGATGGGCCATAGTTGTAATGAAGCTGCAATAATCGTAACTACCATTTATTGAGCACATAGTGAATACCAAACATGCTAACTACATCACGTGTATTTTCTTTCTTCTTCTTCAAAACAATATAATAAATAGGTATTATTACCTTAATTTGAAAGATAAGGACTGTGCTATGCAGATGGTTGAAGTAACTAATTGTTAGAACCATGATTCCAACTCATGAGCTCCAGCTACAGAGTCTGTTCTATAGCCAGTGTATTAGCCCTGACTCCTGTCTTTCTGGGTGGGTGGGGATTCCTCCTCTTGAGATGGGGAACTCCATGGGTAGACCTGGCTTGGGGGAGGGACATGGGCTCAGTTCACTCTGGGAAGAGGATACAGGGCTGCTGAGACGCCCAGGCAGGACTGTCCTCTCATCCATTTTATAAGTGAGTTTCCCAGAGCTCCAATCAGAGAGCTGGAGACAGAGATTTCAATAACGAATGCCTTTTACATTCATCAAGTAATTAATTCACAGGAATGGGAAAAACACATCATGGAGAGGGAGAAGAGCCCTCGAGCTGTAAAGGTAAGCTCCAGCTGAGAGCTCTGAATTCAGAGAGTGATTATCCAATACAAAGCAAATAATGGTTGCTGGCCTCCTATTTTTATTGCATCCTAATTTAAAATCACTGTCTAGAGAGCACAATTAAAATATTTTAAGCCCAAGTCATCTGTTTCCTTTTCCCTGGATTTTCAGGTGATTCTTTTGACAACGCTGGGCCCGGGTGACTCGGGCTGTGCTTTTGGAGCTGGGGGACCTCAAACCAGATGTTTCACTTGGGAAGAAGCCAGTGGGTGGTGGCAGTCAGGTGCAGAGGCAGAAAGTTTCAATTGGCAAAGATTTCTCAGTCAGATTTTCTCAGTTCAGATTTTCAAAGCACAGGATGGTAGTGTGAACGCTGGGCCAAGAATCCGGAAACCTGAGGTCTTGGCGGGCACTGGAGCAAGTTGCTGTGTGGCTTTGACCCGGCCAGGTACTTCCTCTATCTCAGGCTCTGCAACACGTCTTTCATTTTAAAGCTTTCCCCCAGTTGTCAATTCTCTGATTGTCTCTTCAATTCTAAATTTTCTGATTTGAACTTTATGTCCCATTTCTCCCCCCTTCTATAATATTCTTACTTCCTCTTAGGTCTGCTAACACATTTCTTGAATACTTCAGTTCACAGATTTGTATATATTGGTCTTACCAGCGAAGCCTTCTCCCGACTTCCTAAGTCTGCACATTTTTCAAGGCTCAATTACTGTTTCCCTCAGGCAGAGACTTAGAGTGATTAATGGTCGTGTTCTCACTTACCACTCTGAACTTTGACTCTCTAAGACATCTGAATTCACTAAATGTTAGACTTAGGCGGGTTCCTCAGAAACCCTCTAATTTTACACATGGAGTAAGTGAGGGCTGCGTAGACTTCACAGATAACAAAGATGTAGAGACGCCTAAGGTTATTCAATTGCATTGAATATTTCTAGATCCTAATAGAAAACATCAAGATAAGACTTTTCCCTCTTTTCCAGCATTACCTCTTTACCATCAGCGCTCATGCTAACCCCCCAAAACGGAAATGCTGAAGCCCATTGGGATTAAACCCCAAGCTCTGACTGACATTCACTCACTGTGTGACCTTGGAAAAGTCAATTCTTTGGTAGGGAGAGGGATGCTCCCCATTCCCTATTCCTTTTCCTAGTTGAACCCCTCAGTGTGACACCACCAGCTAAGGTTCACGAAAGGTCTGTGTAAACGGATGGTGCTATATAAACACAAGGTGCTTTTGACACTCAGCAAGTCTGAATCTCTGTATATGATGGACCGGTTGCACGTGTGTTTAGGGCAGGGAGGCGTGCATTTTATTTTTTAACAGCGTTTTTGAGATGTAATTCACATTTCACACACTTCTTCCATTTAAAGCGTATTTTAAGGAGTGCAATACGTACTTCTGTCAAATTTACCAGGCATTACCTCATGTCCTTTTCCTTTCCTTGGCTTCACTGTAACATTAGTTTGACAGAGGCTCAGAGCAGCAAAGGGCCTGTCAGGTGACTGCTTTGCAAGGCTGCAGGCTCCCTGGCTTTCGGTATGAGTCCTCCTGACCTTCTCTAGCCTGTTGAGCCTGTGGAGGGGCAGGAAGGGGAAGGGTGGAGGGAGCTCCCACCCTTTCCTGTTCAGCAGCAGAGACCTCAAACCTGCACCAGCAATCAGACCAGCAAACAAAGGAGCAGGGGCTTCCTGCGTTTTGCATTTCTTGTCACCTGATCCCCTGCTTGAGACTACCTTTCATCTCCTTAAATTATCCTTCTTTCTATTTTTTTTAAAGTTTTTATTTTAATGAGTCAGAATTGCCTGATTACTTGCAAGGGTCCATTAGTAATGCAAACATGCTACCAGGAAATAAAGCTTAATCAATACATACGGCATCCTATTCAGCTTTAGACAATAATTGCTAAAATTGCCCATTGTCACTAATTTAACATATTATCTATGAGATGAAGTACCTTTCTTCCTACGGAGACAAAAAGGGACTCCGATTCATCTTGACAGAGCATGAGCCATTTTTATTTAGACATGGCATGATTTTGAAAAACAATAAAAAATAAATAACCTTGTTTATCCCATTTAAAGTGGCTCCAGACTAAAAAAATAAGAGAGCTGCAGCCAACCCAAGGATCATTGTCAGGGCTGACTACAGGAAAGCCAGAAATGGCTACTCCCCAGGGAAGGAGGAAAATGGCACCACCAGGGCAGAGGGCAGGGACAGCAGAGCGGGGACAGGTCCTGGGTTGGGAGCTGGACCCCCAAACATCCAGACTTCTTGTTCCTCCAGCTCTCTCTTATTTGGGCTCCTACTCCCATCTCAGGATCTCATTTCTTCACCTAAATATTGGAAGAGGGAAGGAGCTTGTGGGGCTGTGGGAATATTTCTACAGCTCTAAGCTCCAGCCTCGAACGAAGACCCACAGGATCGAGTTTCTGCAAAAGAAGGAGACATTATAGGCATGAAGGGTCTGACATGCCAAGATTTTTCTCATCCCTCCCTTCACTTGGTTTTAGACATTCATTTGCCAAGCTTTCAGCATAGAAAGAAAGAAAGAGCAAAGTTAGCCAACAAGGTTGACCAAGTCTCAGTTCAGCGCTGCTTGCCTTTCTTCTGCCCAAGCACTTGCCTTCTGATTTTATTTGGCACAACTTAGTTCCTAGTCCACACCAGAAACAGATAATGCAAGTTTGCTGTGTAGATATAAAGATGACTCATGCTCTCTGACCTTGAGCAGCAAGTGAGGAAGGAAAAAATATATATTCACAGTGAAGAAGGCTTTTTAATGTTGATTATTCATCAGATCCTTATGGTGACGTGATGGGTTACCTTGTCAATGACAAAATGAAGGCTCAAAGATGCTGGGCAGCTAAATGAGTGGTGGCAGCAAAGTGCGGATGGAGCCAGGTGCATTGGCGCCTGAGGCCTGTGTTTGAAAGATCAAGAAAAACAACTAACATGATGAGCATATGGTAGGTAGAAAGTGTTTGGGAACTTTGAGAAGGAAGGTGAAACCCGGAAGGCTCTTCTCAGAAACAATGCTTGACCCTTACATATGCATGTAGCTATGGACCCCGGCACAGGGCCTGATAAACAGGAGCCGTTGCTGTTTGTTGAGCAGATGTTGAGTGTGATGGGAGAGGGGAGGCCTTAGGAATGCTGGGTCTTCCACAGCAGGGAAGGCGTTTCCATTCTTGGAGTAAATTTTCAACACAAATGGATGCTCTATGCATGAAGAGAGATCCCATGTGAACTGGACAGTGGGGATTAGGAAGAGAAAAATGAAGAAAGAAAAGCCAGATTGTATTTGAGGAGAAGCATAGCATTTAAATGAGAAATCTGAACTCTGTTCTCTACACAATGAAGACCATAAATCTAATGGTTTTGAATGAAGCAGTGACCCTCTAGTGTGAGTCAATAAAAGATTAATTACAATAACCAGGCATTAAGTAGGGATGTAGACCCATGTGAGCCAGGAATCTCTAAAATCATGCCCCATGGGGGTATAACTCTGTTCACTCTCAGTAAAGCCCTCTTGTTTTGAGAGTATCTGCTTAGACATAGGGTGACTAATCCATCTTGATTTGCCCTATGTTCCTGGCTTTAACACTAAGCATCATGCTTCTCAGAGAAGCCCTCTGTCCCTGAACACATTGACTGTGTCAATGTTGACAGCTCCCAAATCCTTAGTTCCAGCCTCGTCTTTGCTCCTGAAACCCACACCCATATATCAGGCAATGTTCGGGAAACTTCGGTTGGCTGCTTCAGTTAATTAAAACCTGGTCTCCCATTGCTCTCATGAATTTCCTGCTGTGCATGTTCTCATCTGTCGTGCCGGCACAATCCACCTGTTGCTCAAGCTAAAATCCTGGGAGTGTCCGTGTCATGGATCCCTCTCTCTGACCAACCCTGGTCCTGTTCAATCACCTCTTGAGATCTCACCTCTAATACTCCAGACAAAGCCACTGTTTTCTCTAAATTTTTGTAACAAATCTTAATTTTGTGTTTGCTCTTCTGACAAATATTTTTTTAACATGCTAGAATAATGATCGAAAAATTCTCATTAAATCCTATAATTATGCTGTTTATAAATCCTCACTGGTTGGACCCCATGGAACCCAAACTCCTTGACCCAATTCACAGGGTCAACCCCATCTGAGCAGTGCGCACCTTTCCAGAATCCATCAGTATTCTCCTGCTCACTCGTGTGTGTCTTGGGGGGCTGGTAGGGGAGAGGCAGAGCCTGGACCGTGGAGCCTTTTCCGTTTTTTCACGACCTCAGACATATCTAAGTATACAGATCTAATTTTTAGATCCAAAAGCAGGAAATACCAGTTAAACTTAAGTCCTCCAACATTCTATTCTGAAAGTTTTCAAAACTCAAAAAAAATTGAAAGAAAAGAATGATGAGCAGCCACAAACTCACTAGCTACAATTAGCCCTTATTAACATTCTTCTTTCTCTAACTATATTTATTTCAGAACTGTGGAAAGTAAAATGCTGATATCATGATAATTCATCCCAAAGTACTTCCTCAAGCATCATTTAAGACCAAAGATATTCTCTTTCACAACTTTAACATCATTGTCACACATAAGAAAATTAAAAATAATCCCCTAATATGTAATATTCAGTTTAAATCCAAATGTCCATAATTTTCCCAAGGATGTCCTTTATAGTATTTTTTTAATCAGGGTCTAATTAAGATCTACACATTGCATATGCGGATGTCTTTGAAGCTCACATTAATTGGGCATTTACTATGACCCAGGATACACAGACCATCCTATTTGATTTTCACAAGAAAATTTGAGATAATCATTGTTGTTGTATAAAATGGTGATAAAGTAGTTACTCTGAATACTCATGTATTATTTACCATGACAGTCACAGAAGCTGATGCAGAGCCTTGCACATCCTAGGTACTAACTAATACGTAATCGCATTTTCTAATCTGGGTTGTCCCAAGGCTGTATTCTGAAGTATCAAATGCTTGCCTAGTTACCGCAGAAACTTTCCCGCCCAAGTTGGCCATAGCTGTGTTTATTCAGACCACATGTCAGACTTCAGGAGTGGGACTTGGCTTAAGCATAATCATCTCAGTTATCATATTTTCAAACTCGCGACGTTCTTCTATAGCCATCTTTTCTCCTTTTGCCACAGATGTTGCAATGGTAAGTCCATGTTGAGACTCTTTTCCTCAGCAGTATAAGCTCTGTGACAGCGGTGACCACAAGCTCATTTTGTTTCTGTATCCTTAGTCCCAGGCAAGTAGGTTAGCACATATGAGTACTCAACAAATATTCATGCAGTTGACGTGGAAAACCTTTGTCCCATCTTTCTCAGTTTTGCTGATTAAGGATGGAAGGAGAATGGGAACATGGCAGGTATCTGAAAGTCTAGTAAGCTCAGTGCCTGGGAGCGAGTATCATCATGCATTGAAACGTATCTTTGGATGCTACCTCCATACTAATACCTACCCTCACCAGGCCGCTGGGAGCACAACCTGCTTTTCTTTTACCCAGGCTTTATCTTGGAGCTTGGAGCTTGGATCTTGAAGCTCCTGTGACACTTCAGAATTAACTCAGATTTGATTGTGCTTCACCAAATTTGCTGTGTCACTACAGGGACCAGGAATATTCCAACCTCAGGTTGCCTCTGCTTTTGTTGGGATATGAGTCTGTCTCTTTCTCTCTCTTTCCCTCTCTCCCTCAGACAAAAATATATCCAATCTAATTCTTAAAAAGTATCTTACCAGCAGAGATCCATTATATGGATGTTTTTAGAAAATGACCTTAAGATTGGAAAAATGAAGTAACCAGCTTCTCTAAGATTAGGCCGAGGACAAGAGCAAGCAGGGTTCCTCCCACTCACATGCTGATCTTCTCAAAGAGCTGTTGGTGTGGAGGACGCACCAATGTCAGGGTCTCAGTCTCCTTCAGGAACAAAAGAATCTGGAGCTATTTTGGAAAACTGTCACTCATGTAATCTGACTGTAAGTAAGGTATCTCATAAAAATGAGGAAACAGTGTTGCTTTTGATGTTGATGCAAAAAAAATTCCAACAAGTCATGCGCACTCTGCTCTATTATACGTGTGCACACGTATACACCTGTGTGTGTGTGTGTGTGCGCAAAACACTAGTGGGTCCGCTTTGCATGCTAAGACAATATTCTTAACTTATGCATAATAAGTTAACAATAATATCTAGTCAAAATGACTCTAGGTTATCACTTCTGTGTTTGAACCCCCCCATGTAGCAGTTACGTAGGTTCCAGGTTCTATTTCTTGTTAGAAAGAAATGACTGTGGAGGGATGTGCAGTGTAGTGAGGGGCTCACCCTCTCGAGACACGAGCAGCTCGGCCCCATAGAGAGAACTGCAGACTGTCACCTCCTAGCTCAGGCTCACAGAGGGCAGCTGTCGAGGCTTTTTTTCCTCTTCCCCTCCCCTCCTCTCCCACTTCCCCTGCACTCTCCTCCCCTCTTCCCTTCCTTCTATCCCCTCCCTCTCTCCCTCCTGTTCTCTTTTTCTTTCTCTCTCACTTTTTGCTGACAGTACATAGATAACGAAACATTAAGAGCAATAGTGCAAACTACAAACTTGTTTTGGGAGCTGAGAGTAGGGAGCCTTTGGCTTAGCCTCCATTCGGGGCTGCGTCCAGGAAGATGTCACAGAAAGAGTCCACGTTTTAAGTGCACCTTGCAGGGTGAGTTCATTGAATGGGAAAGTTCGGAGCTTGAGGGCAGCAGCCTGGCCAGCACCGGGAGACTGTCTTTATGTATAGTTAGAATGAAATAATAGTTGGAAATGACAAAACTTCTCTTATGTGGTTGACATTTTCTTCAGACTTTTTTTTCCTTTTTCTTATCTGCCCCGGTTGGATGGCTTTGGGCAAATTACTTGGTCTCTGCTTCTTTATTTGTTAAAAAAAAAAAAAAAAGGAACTGAGACCCTCTACAGCTCACTATTAATGTGATTTAACAAGCACACGTGAGGCAGACGCAGCTCTGTGCCCAACGGAGACACGCTCCATCAACATTTACTCCCTGGCCCTCTCGAAGTGTGGGGAGCTGTGTCCCTGCGGGGGAAGGGAGCAGTCCTCTGGGCCAGTGCTAGAGCCATCAGTGATGAGGCAGCCCGGCTTCCACAGAGATGACAAGGATGAGGAATATGTTTTCTGAAAGCCAACTGGGGTGACCAAGAGTGGGGTACAGCCACACCCCTCAGAGAAGATGGTCAGGGCATTGGTGAGGAAAGCTGAGGTGTCCCCCCACCACTACAGTCACCAGACGGCCAAGGGGAGGATGTTGAAGGCCACAGTAGAGCTGTAAGATATGTAGACTTTTTCTAGGATGAGTTCAAGGACTGGATTGTCTGACTTTGTATGATATGAAGCGTCCTTGCCACCCTCTCAATGAGCAGTGAGAGTATAACACAGCATTGTTAGCCATGGGCGCCAGGCCGGACAACTGACCTCCAGAACTGTTTACTTGTATGATTGAAACGCCTTTTGACCTTCACTGCCCCACTTCCCTCCCTCCCCAGCCTTGGGCTGTGACTTTGACTCTTTTAGATTCCACGTTTAAGCGAGACCATGCAGTGGAGTATTTGCCTGGCTTGTTTCACTTAACAGGATGCCTCAAAGCTTTTTCTCCTCTATTCTCTCTGCTCGGAATGCATTTCCCCTCTTCCATATGTTAGAAACCTGTTTATCTCTCAAAGTCCACACCAGTGCTCCATTCTGCCTTGAGCTGAGCGATGTATGCCCTTCTCAGCTGGCACCTGCACTTCAAATGTGCCTGTTTTTCACAGAGCTTATTCATTCTACGTGGCAAAGAATAGAAGTGAAGGTGGATGTGCTACCTCCCCTATTGGACTGGAAGCCCTTTGAGGAAATGGAGCTCAGAGGAGAGAACTGGGATGGACCTCCTTAGAGGCAGCTTGAGGGCAGGAAAGGGGCTCAAATGAGCTGAGTCTTGGGTATGGATTTTAAGTAAGGCAACAATCTCAGAAATCAAGGAAATAATTTGAATGCAACGTGTTAAAAAAATCAAAATTAAATAATTTTCAATGAGCATAATATTAACATATATATATGTTTTAATTGGCTGTTGACATTATTTTATGGCCCTGCCTTATTGCATAATGGGACCAGTCATTTCCAATCAGCCTGTGGCCCCAAAACTTCCCTGCTGGTGAGCTTATGAGTGTTAACCACAGCACGAGAGAACAGATTAGACAGTGTGAGGCTTTATATATGGTCATTTTTATATAATTCTGAATCTTTTATTAACTCTTCCTGTGTGGGTCAAAACATGGGAGTGGATCCTGGTGAGCAGCAGGGGGCACACGCTCTGTCACCTGTCCCTCTGACTTGGGCTCCAATCTGACTGCACAGCTAAGCTTTAGAGAGGAAGTGGCACTTGCTCTAGAATTTACCCCACAGAGAAGCTTTGGTGAGCAGGAAAGGATCCTGGGGAACCAACCCTACCCCTGCTTTTGAGAGGGTGTTGATTTAAGAAGTCAGCAGGCCAAGCAGACTTTGTTCACATATTTTGCTGAGCACTTGTTCAGAACAAAGCAAAATAATTCAGAAATCGTTGAGCAAAAGCCCTGTGCTCACATTGCTTGCAGTTTCCCCAGCCCGTTTGTGCATTATCGGGAGGGTTAAGGCAGGGAAGGAGATTGAAAGTAAGAAGCCAGTCATACAGTGGTGACGTAAGCGTGATGGTGGAGTTGAGAGCAGAGATGATAGGAGCAGAGAAAAGACAGGAGCCATGAAATCTGCCCTTCCATGCTCAGTCCAGTGTCACTGGGAAGAAAGGAGACAGAATGAATAGGGGACTAGGCCTTGTTAGCAGGTACACAGGAGGAAAAAGCAGATGGTGGTAAGGACACACTCCAGGCAACAGGTGTCCCTTGCAAAGAGGGCAGCTATGGAGTCGCAGAGACCAGAGGAGGCTGCATGTGTTTCTGGCTCTGCAGGCCTGGCCATTAGGAAAGAGAGGGGAGTGTTGGGCCCTCTCAGTCCCACCAAGAAAACTGGACCTGGGCTGGGCTGGGTGGGGCTCTCCAAAGGAGGTCAAAGCATCAAAGCAAAAGAGTGGCATGGTCACTTGTGCCTTCCCAGCCCCCTCTAGACCCATCTTGGGTGTGCGGGAAGGTGGGGTCAGGCAGGAAGTGGGGAGAGCAGCGGGCCGGAGACCTGCTCCCTGGTCAGGAGAGGAAATAGAAAATGTGATTAACATGTCTGCCACCAGAAACGAGAGCTAAATCTATTACTATCCCCCTCCGGCTTCCATTATGAATTATGGTGCTTCAATTATGACTGCAGAAGTATTTCCTTAAGGAAATATGGCAGAGTTCCGCATCGCAAAAAGAGGAAATGGAGGCATGAAAGTTTAATTTGTAGCAGTTACTGCATTTTAAAAAGGAAGAAGAAAATGAAGCTGAGAATAGCAAGGCAAGGAAACCGAGAGAAGTGTGCCAGGGTCACCTGCAGTGAGCCGGGGCAGTGGGCAAAGGAAGCCTGAGGCGTCTGAATATTTATAGAGTCATTTTGTGGCATGTGACAGGGAGGAGGACAAGTGCTCTGTGCTCCCCTTGTGTCCCCTGTTGCTCCCTCAGGACACTTTAAGGATAAGAACATGCTCTGCCTTGGGGGAGAATCGTTGTCTGGCTCTGGCATCACGCCAGAGGCTGGGGGCCACCTGTGTGCATGGGCAGGACCTGCCCCTGCCCTCCAAAAGCTCACAGTCAAGCAGTGACGGGACAGGGGGCCAAAACAAGAAGAAAAAAATGTATGAGTGGGCAAAAGAGCTGCCACTTTGGGCTGCAAGAGTAAGTCCACACCATTCGGTAGGTAGGAAGGCAGGCCGGTGAAATGAATAGGTTATAGGTAGGTCAACTCTCCTCCCAATGCAGGAGATGTGCCCATGGTCTTTAGAATGGATGGAGGCATTCAAAGTGCATTTACTTGTTCACCCACTTCACATGTAACTGGGAACTCAACCAAGAATAAGCCTCAGGACTTCTTGATGTCTCCGTGAAGACTACGCTAGCTACTGGGAGAGACAGACACATTGGGAGCTAATTACAAAGCCAGGGGCAGGCGCTAAGATGGCCACTGTACAAGGAGTTGCAGGATCTCTGAATGGAGCAATGAATTCAGGCTGGGAGGAATGAGGTTTTGAAGAGGAAGAAGGCTTTGAAATGAGTCTTAAAGGAGGCTATGAGTTTTATTGGTAAATGGAGGAGCAAAGGAACACAGAAAGTGTCCCCGTTACAGACACAGCCCACCCCAAGGCAAAGGGATGGAAGCAGTGTGGTGATTCCCAGGAGTCCAGGACCGGTGTGGGGAGTGGCAGGAGAGGAGGCTGGAGAATCCGAACAGGGGCAGAGCGGCCATGCCAGGGGGCTTGGATTTTGTCGTGGTGACACTAGAGAACTCATGGATGTTTTTCATCACTTGGGTGACATTTGGCTTCTAGAAAGACCATGTGAGTGAGTCTCTGGAGGATGGCCAGGAGGGGAGAGAAATTCTGGAGTCCTGTGGGTATTGAAAGTGACCACACAAGTGAGAGAGAGAGAGGGTGAGGCGGAGAGTGCCCTGCCCCAGGAGAAGACATCCTGGTGGCTCTGCCGAGAGAGGGAGAAAGCCAGCCTCCAGATGCTGAGTGCAAATCACTGGAAAACTCTGTCAGGGGACACAGACTGTCTCCAATCAGCATATAGGGGCTAAAGCCCTGGAAACAGGAGAACAACAGAATTGAGGGGGCACATTATTCGTTTCTTAATTGGAAATTGATCACAATCATCTGACTCTCATCAGTTTTCATTTTCACCTGTTGATCTCACCTGATTCCCCCAAATAAACTTGTGCGATAACTAGCATGCTCCCCTCTTATAGATGTCAGGAAGCTAGATCTTGGAGCAGTTCAAGTTTGCTCAAAGTTTTCAATGATGTAAGATGTGGACATGGAAATAGAACTTGGGACTTGTTCTCATTCCAGAACGGGGATTTATTTCCCTCCTTCTCTTCCTCCCACCTTCCTTCCTTCTTTCCTCTCTCCTTCTGCCTCTGTCATTTCCATGTGCAGGATCTTGTTAGCAGCTGAGACCAATGCTAGGCCTTACAGGCCAGGTGATGGGGCCGCTGTCTACTGGAGACAGACATCTGAATGAGCTCCGAGGGAAGAGTGCCGAGGCGGGGCTGGGTTTAGTGTCTATCCAGGACAGGGGCAAGAACACGTCCCTCTACCTGAGGGGTTGGGTAAGGCTTTGGGAAGGAGGTGGCATTGGCCTTGAGGGAGAATAGGAACTCTCCAGTCGCAGAGGCCTCTCCAAACCACACAGAAAGCATTAATTACTGGAAGAATCTACCTTGGTCCTGTAGTGAGTCAGACTGGAATTCCCTTCACTTGCAGCTAGCTCATTAGTTTGCTGGCTGAAGCTTTTTCTGGTGACCTCTGTGCTTCTTTCTCAGATGTACTTTGTTCTGGCCACTCAAAATTCTGGCCTGAAAAGCCTACGTGGACCCTCACAGGCCTGCACAAGGCCACCAGGAACAGGTGGGTGTGCCCTGATATCTGTGAGCTCCCCCGTGCTCACCCGTAGGGGCTGGAAATGACACCCCCTGTAAAAGCCACCACGCAGGTTGGCCCCGTCCTGCGCTGCAGCTGGAAAGGCAATTCCCTGTGCACAGGGGAACAGCCCGACATTGGAAAAGGAGGCAGATGAATAATTAAGTCACCATTTACAAGAAATTCTAATCTTAGGGCAGTTCAAGGTAAAGACACGCAGCAGCCGGGGACAGCCAAGAACAACATTGCCAGAACACTAGGAGACAGGCCTCGAGCCAGACACTGTTTTTTCTCTAAATACTGTCATCAAAAAACTCAGTCAGAAAGTCTCTCTGTCCCCTGGGCAACCCCAGCCTATCAGAAATAATAATAGTAAAAATAATCAACTATGATATAGGTTTGCCTCCTATGTGCTAGTCATTTGTTTTTATTATTTTTTATTTTAAAACCCACCAACTGCCCCCCCCCAATATCTTAGTAGGTATTATTACAAAAAAAAAGAAAAAGAGAAGTTGAGTAATTGGCTAAAGTCACACCATCAATAAGGAACAAAGTTAACATATCTAGAACGTGAACTCAAAAGACTTTTTCAGTTTTTATTTTGTTTCACCAAGTAGAGAATCTGATTCTGCAGACCACAGTTTTATATACTTCTGAATTTTCTATATCTAGAATAACATAGCCTAATAATTTGGAGTTACGGAGATGTTTTTAGAAATGTGATGAATATTATGGTCTGAATTTTTCCTGAAAAAACCTATCACACATGGGAAATTTTCCATGAAATATAAGAGGAATATCTGTAGAGTTTTGTTTCTTTTCTTTTGCACTTTTGTTTGTTTGTTTGAAAACCATCTGTGAAGTTCAGATTAAGAAACCATGATGAAAATTTATTTTTGCGAATTTATTTAGGATTGCTTTAAAACCTTAGCAGGGCTCCACAGTGCACCCGGCCGACCCATAACATCCTCTCTAATCCCTCTGCTGCCGTGTCTGGAGCCAGAGGAGCAGCTGCTAGTCAGTTCTCAGCTCCACTGTGAGGTAGGACAGATTCAGACAGTTGTCACTGATTGCTCTAGGTTGCTGGAGCTTTGTGTGCCATTGATAGTTGGGACTTTTACCTCTGATGCCACCTGTGAGTTGTCCAATGGTTAAGCAAGGCTAGGGGGAACCCTATAACTTTCACAGTCTCTTTTCACCTTATTAGTGGCAGAGAGGAAATGACAATGAACTTCTGACCTTTCCCAAACACCCCTGGCTCTTTCTTGGCTCTGGGCCTTTGCACTTACCTTCCCTTCTTCCTAAAACCCTTGTTCTTCTTAATCTTCCTTCAAGAGCCGTGGGGTGTCATCTCTGCCATGCCCCCTTGGCCGCTGTACATCCCACATGCACGCGCTTGTGGCTTTTCTTCTCTCTTTGGGACCCTGCCTGATCCACAGCCTGACAGGAGCAATGCCAGTGTCTCCAGAGCCCGCCTCTGAGTCTGGTGCTTTGTTAAACAGCAGAACGAGTGGCTGACGGGGGCTGGTGGCAGGTCCTCTGAGGCAGAGTACTGAGAGATGTAGAAACTCCCTTCAGATGACATTCCCTTAAAGAGTTTTGATAGATATTAGACCCTTGTCATTTTAACCTCAATTAATGTCATTTTAAAGAATTTTTTGCTTGTCTGTTTTTTAGAAGTGTAGGACTAAAAAGCCCTGATACAGTTTTCCAGCTTCCAAGCCCTGATACAGTTTTCCAGCTTCCAAGCCCTGATACAGTTTTCCAGCTTCCTTCCCAGATTCCTTTGGAGTTTGTCATCAGCATGCTCACCAGGGCAGGTTGTTTTTGAATCAACTCTACCCTAGAAGAGATTCTCAAATGGGAGAGTCTATTTAAGAAAGTGTTCGAATAACAATTTGGGATCATCTGTCTTTGATATTTAAAAGTATCTTTCCAATATTTTCCCAGGCCTTCCCTACTCCTATTTACCAGCAGTCACGTCTGTTCTTTATTTTATGGTCTTCAGAATAGATCACGATATAAATCAGAAGCTACATTTTGTGTTGTTTTCAAGTTTGTATGTTACCGCTTGTTTTTGCTCATTTTTATTTCTTTCACAAGCAATCTCTCTCTTGTTTTCTCTCTTCCCCCTCCCCTCCTTCCCGCCATTCTCGAGTTATTAAAGGCTGTGGGCTTGACAAGATTATAAGCCAAGCAGTCAGACCCACCTGTAGGCAGAGCAGGGCAGCTGCCAGTTTTCAGAGCTACCCCTGCTTCGGAAACACTCAAGGCCTAGGTACTGGCATCAAATCTGAAACTGTGGTCCTCGTCTCCCAGCAGGTCCTGAGACCTGTCTAGAAAGCCCAGGAGGTCAGAAACACTTTCATAAGAAGATGAGTGCGTGAATTAGCGTGTTCAGTGCGTGGACATTTGTGCTGACGGTATAAAAGCAATAGGGGCTGGAGCTGCCGGTGCCTCAGTAAGAATCACGGGAAAGGCTCTGTACCAAAATAATCCTCGTTTTCTTCAACATCACACATTCTCAGTAAAACAGAACGAAATTATACTACTTGCACCTAAAAACGTCTTTGCTGAAATAGTGAAAATCATTATCTTAATTCAGTTCCAACCTATAGGAATTCTTGTTGTGCTATAAGGAGAGAGGCTCAGGCTGGTGTACAGTGGTCACCTGAGCGACGGGCACGCAAGAGCTTCTTAAAGTTGCAAACTAAACCAGCAGCTCTTATCTCCAAATGTCATTTTTCCTTGACAGAACAACTGACAAGCAATGTTTATTTAGATTTGGATATTCAAAAGACATTTTCTCAAGAATAAAATAAGTGATCCTGTCATTTCAAAGAGCACAACTGACACCATTTGTTGCCAATAATAAATGTCATATTTTTAAGCAAAATTCAAAATTTTGAAAAATTCTATCCAGCATCATCAGCTGGAGTTTTGCTCAAAGTAGATGAAGAAATCCAACCTCACACACAGACGCGGTAGGAAAGGAGAGAAGTATTCTAACAGCATTTTGAGATGCTAGGATACTCGGATAATGTGAATGATTAATAATTCAGGAGACAATTACTCACCCTTGATATGACACTAAAAATTGACATGTGGCAGTTTTTTAAACAGTAGAATTTGAAACTCCATAGTGATTCTTTTCATACTCTATTACATTAGTTCATATACTTTGACCGAACAACACATTGCAACAAATTGAAAGCATAAACAGATGTGAAATTCATCTTTTATTAAGCCAGATTTTAAAGAGATTTACAAAAATATGACAATATCCCTCTTTGCCTTAAATATTTTTATTAAAAAATAGATTTTTATGAAAATGTTTATGTGAATGAGTGGTGTATTCCCGTATATCTGCACGAATTAATACAGATTTTTAAATTTTCTCAGTTTTAATTTTTAATATTGGAGATACTAATGGATAAACCTTCCCAAACAAAAGGCTTTTGGAGTCCTCAATTGTTGCAACGTGTAAAAGCACTCTGTGAATAAAGCAATTAAAAACCACTGGATTGTAACAATCTTTGAGCTTGTTACTTGTTTGAGCAAAAGCTCAAAATTTTTTGCATATTTGAGCTTGCAAAAAATATCTCAAAAAGCCATTTTTAGCATGAAGTGAATGCGTGAGATGGCCCGGTTTCCACCACCTAATGCCTCCTCGCCCTCGGAAACCTGTGGCTGGCAGGCAGGGTGCGGGGGCAGAGGCTGGATTGCTTCATGCACTTTAAGCAAAATTCAAGCTTATGATGGCAGATAGAAGTTTTCTAAACTTTGATTTCTTTGCTCTTTTATTATTGGCAACAAATGATGTCAGTCGTGTTCTTTGAGGTGGCAGGATCACATAGTTTATTTTTGAGATATATTCAGTCATGTATCTGCAAGATGCTTCTAAAATGAACAAAGGCCAATAAAGGCACATTCTGTCCTATCAGCTCATCATTAGGTGGTTAGGCTGCACCTCTTTTCATGGCATTGACCCTCTCAGTGTAGATAGCATGGAACCTTCTAGAAAGGTACCTTGATACAGCCCTGGCCTTGAAGATAAGAGTACTGGTTATCTTCTCAGATCACCACCAGCCAGCTATGTGACCAGGGCAGCCTCTCCTCCCCCACGGAACTCAGTGTCCTTACCCGCCAAAGGCAGATGTTAGATAACTGGACAATATTCACAACTTGAAGATTTTATGAATCTATTTGAGGGAAATATTTGAAAGACAACGAAAATAACAACTGGCTTCTAGACGATATTTTATAATTGTCAAATAGCTTTCTCATCCAAATTTTTTTCTTTCCCATCCAAATTCTGCTTTGGTGGTATTTTCATTATACAAACATTGTAGCAGTTGTGACAGAAGATTGTACAGGCAGAGTGACTGGTGCTGAGTTCTGATGTGTCCCTCCTGAGCTGTGTGGCCTTTAGTTAGTTAGTTAACCCATCTATACCTCATGCAACTGTTCAGCTGATAAAATGAGGTAAGGCATGGGCAGTGCTTAGAATAGATTCTGGTGTATGTTACATGCTGGGGCATTACCGTCAACACCTGCTTCCTTGTGTGCTGATTATGTGTTCACATGCCTTCCTCCCTTCCTCGACCCTGAATGCATTACAGAGCAGGACTCATTCATCATTTCTTGTATCCCTGGCTCTTACGTAGTGCCTAGGACATAATCAGTCCATCAAATGGATGGGTAAATGATATACTATGTGATAGTTTAGATGACTACCCAGCATATATATTCATTGATCTCTCCGATTTTGAGCACAGCATAATTATCCGTGTGGTTTGAGCTGATCCAAGAGATTGCAAAGGCCTTAAATATACTTGTTGGTTTGGTTTGAGTCTTGTGTGATGATGAAGAAGAAGATGATGGTGGTGGTCTGAGAGCATGGCAGGCTCCAGGTGGCCAGACAATCACACTCTGAAACAGAACCTGCTAGCCAGAACCACCCCTAAACATTTCTTCAAGGTACAACCATGGTTTTCTTGTGGAATGACATGAGACAGAGGTGCTAGAATGGTACCCAGGGGTGATATAAATTGTTTATACAGACAGGGCTCCACACACAGTTTACACACTCCAGGGGCAGCCCTGCCCTGAGCCAAAGCTATCCTAGATCATCTAAGCTGACATTATCCTACAGATTCGTGAATTTAAGAATGCATATTTGCTGCAAAATGATTGAGATAATGGAGCAATTATAGATTGGTACAGACACACAATCTATGACATCGTAATTATCATCCTTCCCATTTTAGATATGAGAAAACCACAAATCAACAGGGATATCATCTAGAACATATTTTTTTGTAAATATGTAATAAAAACTCAGCTCAAACTGTTATACTGTCCTAACAAGGCAGAGGTAAGGAGAGTTCTGGTGAAGGCAGGCCCAGTGCAGCCACAGGGTCACCAGGCACCTCATTTCTGTCCTTCTCTTCTTCCTGGTTTTTATCATGTTGGCTTCACCTTGGAACAGCCCACCTCATGTTTGCAGGGTGGCTGTGAATGCAGCAAAGCCAGGGCTCCTCCTTGCACATGGCCCCAGCCTCTAGGGGCCTCCAGAGTCACCCTTGATTGGGTCCTGCTCCCTCGGCACTGGCTCTGAACTAACCAGTTAGTTCACTTAGCTACACTTGCCCATTCACAAGTTCTCCCTGGTTTTCTTTGCTGTTGTTTTCATCATTCATTCATTCAACGAATATTTATTGAAAGGCTTCCTCTGTCAGACATTCTTCCTGTGGTGACAACACAACATTGAAAAAGGCAGACAGAGTCTCCGCTCGTGTGGAATTTCCATACTCCATGCCATGTGTAATAACATGGGCAGTCCAGTTTGGGTGACGGAGAGATAGAGAAGTGTGTACTCGGAACCCCGATGACGGCTAGTCTTAACATTTTATTATTGTCCACATTTGAGCATTCCCCAAAATCAGACACAGAAAAAAGGTGAGTAATTTATTAGCCTTGCATAAGAAGTTAGCATAGAAGATACATTTATAATTTTCTTTTTTATTTTTTTGGTTACTCATCTGCACTGTTCATTGCCTCCCATACAAGGAAAGAAGTCTGCTCCTCTTTGGATAAACTACGATCACATGCCAAGTGATGTTAGAATAAACTCACTTTTCATTAATTTTATTATGGGGATTTAGTTAAACCCCTTAGTACAATTTGGCTAAACACAAAGTTCTTAGACCTCCATATATTAATCAACTTTTTTTAAATAAACAGTTGTCTGTGTCCATAGATACTATATGTGTATTATTGGTGATGTGATTACCCAGATGATTTTTTATGTTTTAAGAGACAACAGTTTTATTCTGCTGCCCAGGCTGGGGTGCAGTGGTATAACCATAGCTCACTGTAACCTCAAAATCCTGGGTTTAAGTGATTTTCCTGCTTCAGACCCCTGAATGGCTAGGACGACAGAAGTTTGCCACCCACCCTGGTAATTTTTTTTTTTTTGAGACGGAGTCTCACTCAGTCACCCTGGAGTTGAATGTTGTGGCATTATAGCTCACAGAAGCATCAAACTCTTGGGCTCAAGCAATACTCTTGTCTTAACCTCCCAAGTAGCTGGGACTACAGGTGCCTGCCACAATGTCAGGCTGGTCTCGAACTCCTAAATCCGGGCAATTCAACAGTCGCAGCCTACCAGAGTGCTAGCATTATAGGTGTGAGCCTCTGCACCCAGCCTCACCCTGCTAATTCTTAAAACATTTCTCTTTGACAGATGAGGTCTTGCTATGATGCCCAGGCTAGTCTTGAACTCCTGGCCTCAAGCATTTCTCCCATCCTACCCTCCCAAAGTGCTAGGATTACAGGTGTGAGCCTCTGAGCTTAGCCCACAGATGATTTTAAACTCTTTTCATAATATTGTAGTCATTTCAACTGTCTTGACTTATTTTAAAAATCAATGCATTTTTATTAGAGAACATTTGAAAAGAACCAAATATTATGAAAGTGTAGAAAAAAAATCCATAGTCTAACAATTCATAAGCAACAGGGATAGGTTGAATTTTTCCTGTTTTTTTTCCTCCATGTTGTATTTTCACAAAAATAAGATTATAGTCAACATAGCATCTTATATTATACTCTTCCCACTTATTATTATATATCACAATTTGATATATTATTACAACTTTACTAACTTTATTTTCTATGTCCTAATTCTAGTGTATAAAAACGCTATAATTTTATTAGTCATTTTTTCCTTGTTGGACATTCAGGTTGGATGACTAATACACCCATTTTAACTTTTTCCTACTAGGACATAAAGTACTCTTTTATTTATTTATTCAATCTTAATTTATGTTTGCAATTACAAATTAAAAAAGAAAGGGCAAACTGTGTTGAGACATGCTTAGGTTTTCAATGCCTACATGTCTAAATTGTAACCCATCAGCTTCTTCCAGAAAAAAAAAAAAAAAAAATCATTGTTTCTCTTAGAATTCCTCCTTTGGTGAAGGCTCCCCATTTTACAGTCTGACCTGGCTCAGAAATGTCCAGCGAGCTTGATGATCCTCTGCTCCTGGAACATACAAATCTAATCAACCTCCAAGGTTACAGGCCCTTCCTTCAGAATAGAGTGATTGATGTTGCATTTGCCTCTGGTCCGTCCGTCATAGTAAATATTCAAAATCAGTCTCCTTTATTCCATATTTCCTTTACTTATGAGCCAGGGCCATGACTCAATTAACATGTATACAGTAAGTGCTTGATGAATACTGCACATCTGAGTGCTGAATGATAATTACCTTTACTTTTATCTTTTTTCTTTTTCATTTGTTGATAGGGCATGTTTTAATGAGTGAATTTCAGGAAGTGGAAGAATGAGTATTTTGTAGCTTAGTGGAAATTAAAGATTTTGTTTTCTATTAAGAAATGTTAGTGAAGCAAGTGAAGTTGAAATTTGGCCATTCCGGGCAGTGCCTGTGGCTCAGTGAGTAGGGCACCGGCCCCGTATGCCGAGGGTGGCGGGTTCAAACCCAGCCCCGGCCAAACTGCAACAAAAAAATAGCTGGGCGTTGTGGCGGGCGCCTGTAGTCCCAGCTGCATGGGAGGCTGAGGAGGAGAATCACGTAAGCCTAAGAGTTAGAGGTTGCTGTGAGCCGTGTGATGCCACGGCACTCTACCCGAGAGCGGTACAGTGAGACTCTGTCTCTACAAAAAAAAAAAAAAGAAAAAGAAAGAAATTTGGCCATTCCAAGGAGAAAACACCTCATTTCACATTAAACCAGTTTGCTGGCTAAGCCAGGACACGACAGAGTAGAGGGAGACCCGGAAGGTGCAGACTGTGATCTCTCTACACTGGTCAGCAGATGACACCTGTGGCTCAAATCCAGTGCCTGATTTTGTACATAAAGCTTTTTTTTTTTTTTAATTTCAAAATATTATGGAGGTGCAAATGTTTTTGGTTACATGGATCACTTTTGTAATGCTCAAGTAGGTTTAAAAGTTGCCTATCACCCAGATAATGTTCACTGTACCCATTAGGTAAGTTCTGCCTGCCCCCTCTGTGCCACTGCCCCACTTGATTTCCACTGAGTTTTCCTTCCCTCTGCACATGTGTGCTCATCAGTTAGCTCCAATTTAATAGCAAGTACACATGTGATGGTTGTTTTCCATCCTTTAGATTCCCCACTTAGGACAATAGTCTCTAGTTCCATCCGAATGGTTGCAAAAGGCATTAAGTCATCCTTCTTTATGGCTGATTAGTATTCCAGGTATACATATACCACATTCACGAATTGATAGGCACTTGAGTTGATTCCACACCTGTACAATTGCAAATTGTGCTGTAATAAACATCCATGTGCAGGTGTCCTTTTTTTTTTTTTTTTTTACTTTCAACATTTTGTTTTTTAGTTTCTGAAATACAAATCAAAGTACATTTTTGTTACGTGTTTTAACAAGCTTGACGTTCTTTTTCATACAGGATGACTCAGTACAGGTACCTTAGAACTTCCTTTTAAAAAACCATCCATGTTATTTTGAGGGAAAAAGCGTCATTAAAGAAATACGTGGGTACATGGGCTATCGTTTTTCAATCTTTTAGAGCATGCCCTCCAACTTAAAATTTGGTCCGCTAAAATACATGTGTTCCTCCTGTCACAAAAATAACTTAAACCTCACGGTTGAAAAAACAGAAATATTTGGCATAGGCCTGAGTGAGGCTTGAAAAACAAGTGAGGATGTGTTTCAACTGAACATTATAGAATCCACTTTGAACCATCTGGCAAAACAACTGACCTGTTGCTGTTGCACTGTTCTGCCTCAGAGGGGGTCAGAAGGTACATGGGAGGGTGCTGAAGACTTATGACAGCCACAGAATCACATACTCAAAGTTAACCAAAATTCAATACAGAATACTACATGGTAACAGCAGAAAAATCTCAACAGTTATTCCATGCCTAGAAAGCAAGTTATAAGCTTAGAACAAGTACCTCAGCAGGAACAATAGTTAACATGTTTGTAAGACTTTGATGGTGAGAAAACTTCATCATTCATTAATGATGCCTTATGCACAAGTACATTAGTTTCCAGGACACTGGGGACAACAAAAAACATACAAAGTTAAGAATAAATCCAAGCTGCTTAACCTTCTACCATTCTTTTGAGTATTAAACCCAGGCCACCTTTGGCCACTTGCAGGGGCGTCTTTTCCTCTTTATTTTCTATGTAAATACTTGCTCCTTGGGACACCAGCAGTTTTGCTTCTTCCACTCTCTCCTCGTCACAGGCTAAGTGTAGAGGAGTGTTACCCTCAGTGTCTTGGATGTTTGTGGATGCTTTGTAGTACAGAAGGATATGAATCATCTTCAAGTTACCCTTGGCTGCTGCGCGGTGCATTGCTGTAGCCTCATAGTGTCCTTAGCATCTGGATTAGCGCCACCTTCCAGTAACCTGACGGCAATCTCATGCCTGTTTTTGGAAGCTGCGTAATGGAGGGGAGTACATCCATTTTGATTGACAGCATTCACTTGAGCACCTTTCCCCAGAAGGGCTCTCACAATCTCATCCCGGCCAGCAGAAGCAGCAATATGAAGAGGCGACCAACCCGCATCATCTTTATCATTCACTGGCACACCAAGTTGCAACAAGAATTCAACAATTTCTGTATGCCCGGCTGAGCATGCCTAGTGCAAGGCAGTTCTGTTGTCCTGGTCAGTTCTAGTAGCCAGGGATTTATCGGCCAGGATTCTCTCCTTCAACTCCTCCAGCTTCCCGCTGTAGGCCAGATTGCAGACCGTCAGGTTAGACACACACCCCTCCATTTCGCTTTCCCAGGATCTCCTCGAACACGCGCAATGCCCCCAGGTGTCCTTTTGATAAAATGACTTATTTTCTTTTGGGTAAATACCCAATAATGAGATTGCTGGGTCTTTGAGGAGTTCCCATATTGTTTTCCAAAGAGGTTGTACTAATCTGCTGTCCTACCAAGAATGCATTAGTATCTCTGCATCCACACCAGCAACTATTGGTTCCGGACTGCCATCTAACTGGGGTAAGGTGATAATTGCACTGTCATTGAGCATTTTTTTCATGGGTTTGTTGGCCGTTTGTCCCTCTTCTTTTGAGACGTTTCTATTCATGTCTCTTGCCCACTTCTTAATGAAGTTTTTTTTATTTGCTTGAGTTCTTTGTAAATTCTTGTTATTAGTCCTTTACCAGATGTATAGCTCTGAGTATTTTCTCCTGATCTACTCTGTTAATTATTTCTTTGGCTGTGCAGAAGCTTTTTCAACTTAATATCCTATTTATTTATTTTGTTGTTGCTTCGATTACCATTAGCATCTTCTTCATAAATTCTTTGCCTAGGTTGATATCTAGAAGAGAGTTTTCAACATTCTCTTCTATAATTATTATTATTTAAGTCCTTTATCCATCTTGAATTAATTTTTGTGAGTGGTTAAAGAGGTGGATCCAGTTTCATTCTTGTGCATGTGGCTATCCAATTTTCCCAGCACCATTTATTGATTAGAATTTACTTACTTTTCGTTCATTTTAAACATAAATACTACCCTATTCCTCTACTATAGTCTTATTGAGGATACAAATCATAAATGAATAATAAAAGCAAAAAACAGTTTCAAAACTCCCATTATGTTCCAGAAACTATTCTAAGAGTTGCATAAAATTTTTCCTTAATTCTTTAAGTGTCCTATTCATAAAAATCAGCTTTCATTTCATAGATGAGGATAGAAAAATAGTTTTAATCAGTCAAGATTTCATAATAACTATGGGGGATGGGCATCTAACCCAGCCTATGTACAACTTCTGTCAGAGGGCCTGGCTGGAATTCATGTTTATTAGATCAAACCATGAATATGGGGCCTACAATATGAGCTCAATCATGTGGTTATGCCATAAGAACGTTTAGTGGCAATGAAGTTTGGGAGCCCAAAAGCCTTGAGCAGAAGAGAAATGTATTTTTCCAGTTTCCTATAAAAATATTTCCCAATAGTGTGTCAGCATGGTTTTATTCTCTGGCATTATCCTGAAAATTCCAACTTCTGGTGGGAATGTTTGTGTGTGTCATATATAATAGACCCGGTGATCCCCAGGGGCTGGGATGGGAATGATTGGGGTAGCCCAGGAGTTCAGAGTATAAGTTTTGTGTTTAAGCTACTTAACTTCATATCCCATCAGTGATACTAACTAACTTTGTGGCATTGGCCAAGTTGTTTAACCTCCCTAAAAGACTTAGTACTCCACCCCCATTTAAAATAATAGTGCTTATATCTAACTGATAGAATTTTTGGAGGAAAGGAGTAAAAAAAAATAATAACCACCAGGCATAGCACATGTTTCCTATAATTATGGTGATCACCCATATGACATCTTGCTTATTCAACACTTACACCTACTGGTACTGTTGGCAGCCGTGGAGTTGGGCACACACTAGAAATAAGTAGTTTATATAATTAAGTAGTTTATAAAGAAGGGAGAAATTATAAACACAAGGATTGGCTGTGCAAAGACATGGGGTTAAATAGCAATGGGGAATTATGGTAATTTTTAATCTTTAAACCTCATATCATGAACAGACAAGGTGGCTTTGAATGGTTTTGGGTTAAGAGTTAATTCCTTGATAAATATATATTATCAGATACACTGCAGACATGTGTTCATGTTCCCAATCCCACAAGTGATCCATCTTTTGTTGTTAAAAATGAGTTTTAGAAGATGCTAGTCACCTTTGGTTGCTTATAACAAGTCAAGCCAAAAAAAAAAAAAAATAGGATAAAGATTCTTGATCATTAATGATGATGCCTTCCTATTGAGCTTAAAGTAGTATATCTCTTTAAAGAAGTCTTTTTTGGTGTAAAATGCACAAAAGTCAGAAATTATTTCTAAAAGTTATCTTTTTTTTTTTTTTTTTTAGAGACAGAGTCTTATTTTGTCACCCTCAGTAGAGTGCCGTGGCATCACAGCTCACATCAACCTCCAGCTCTTGGGCTTAGGCAATTCTCAAAAATCATCTTTTCTAATAGGTGGCTGAGCTAGCAAGAAAATAAGGGAAAAACTCAAAGTCCAGAGAGTAGGAAACACATGAGACCAGAGAGGTTAGCATTTATCCTGGTAGTATGTTCCGAACCCCAGTGGACTAATGCCTGGGGGGCCACACATGTATGAGGATGAAAAACAAAGCCTGAACATAAATGGGACCCAAAGTTAATACTCCTACGGGGTCAACTAGTCAGAGAGAAATGTTCCATAGAGAGAAGGTAAGGGGTAGCCACCTGGCCCATTCTTTCCTCTGTGTGAAAAAAAAAAAAAAAAAAAAAACCCTGTCTGGATACCTTTAGTTTTTAAATGATAGGCTAAGACAGCCTAGGACCAATCAGTCTGCAAAGTCATATGTGAAATCTCTATCTCCTGGTTTTCCTTGCTAAGGTACTTGACCTATGACTATCCTTAAATGAAATAATATCCAGACACCATAATAATATTTTATATTTCCAAAGTGTCTTGTTATATTTATTCTATAATGTGTACCTTGTCTAATTCTCAAAATGAACCTTACTATAGGATTCAGGGCTCTTGAGCCTCATTCTATATCCTGCTAATCCATATCAGGATAATCTAATTGAATCATTTAATATTAAAAATGAAGAGAAGCAGAGAGCCTGTACTAGAACCTGTGGTAAATACAGAGATAATAAATCTTTCCTGCCCTCAAGATCCTTGTAAGTAATGCCCACAGCAAAAGAATGTCCTGAAAGATGAGAGTGGTTTAAATAGTAAGACCTACTGGTGACACGACCTCTTGCTGACTGTGTAAGGAAAGGACTTATGATGATGAAGGCGACACTAACCGTAAACCTTCAACTAAAGGAAACATCAACTATATGAAGCTTTAAGAAGCTAATTTCAAATATGATGAGATATAGTTTTAAGGTAAAAGAGTGCAAAAGATACATGATGCAAACCCAAACAGAAACAAACCTGAAGCTGCAACATTAACATGGACAAAATAGACTTCAGAGCAAAGAAAAAATACCAAGGTTAAAGTGGAATATACAAATCCAGCGTGATAGCGTGTGACGACAACAATCTTCTCTCTCTCAATAATTGATAAGACAGATTAAAAAATGAGATGGGATAAAGAAGAATTGGGTCTAATTGACATTTATAGAACTTTCCACCCAAGAAAGAACAGAATATGCATTCTTTTCTAATGTGTGCAAAGCCTTAGGCAAGACAGACCACATCCTGGGTCATAAAGCAAACCTTTACAAATGTATAAGGATTAAATAACACAAAGTATATTCTTGGACCATGCCAGAGTCTGCTAGAGCTGTCATAACAAAACATCACAGACTGGGTGTCTTAAACACGAGAAATTTATTTTCTCACACTTCTAGAGGCTAAAAGTTCGAGATGAAGATGTTGGCTGGTTTAGTTTCTTCTTAGTGGTCTCTCATTGGCTCTCAGGTGGTGTGTCTTCACACGGTCATTCTTTTGTCCATACTCCCTGTGTCTGAATATCCTCTTAATATAAAAATTCCAGTCATATTGGACTATGGCCCATCCTCATGATCTTGTTTAAACCTCATTACATCTTTAAAATCCCGGTCCCCAAATCTAAACATAAATTCTGTATTACTTAAACATATAAATGCCGCATGGGGGGGGGGGTGCATTCTTTTATAGAGCTTATGGAATTATATAGGAAACAGTATCAGAAAGATAATAAAATCTCTAAACATGTGTACCATAAAGAGGTCACATAAATTAAAGAGAAAGTCACAAGGTAAAATAAGAATAAAAATGAAAGCAAAATATCGCACAACCTTGTGAGATGTAGTTAAAACAAAAGTTAGTGGAATATTAAATTCTCATGTATGAAAAACGACAAGAAAAGATTCGAGTCAATTATTTAATTTTTCTCATAAAACATCATAAAAGGAAGAATAAAATAAGCCAAGGCAAGCAAAAGAAAAGGGGATAAAGTTAAGAGCAGAAATCAGTTAAACAGAAAAATAAGAGAGAGAAACTATGACAACAAAAGTTGGTTCTTTGGATATAAGAATAAAATAGTTATACCTTTAGTAAGACAGACAGACACATACGCACACATTACCCAATCTCAGGAATGGGCGAAGGTTTATTACTAAAGTGCCCACAAATATTAAAAGGATAATAAGGGACTGTTACAAAGACCTCTGTGTGTGAACGCATGCAATGACTTAGATGAAGAAATATTTATTCTTACAATTCAAAGCTGGGTTACTATTTGAAAATCAAGAAAAGTAATAATGCATAATATAACAACATGATATTAAAATGACATAATCATTTGATGCAAAAAATATTTAAAGAACATTCAACACACATTCATAATAAAACCCTTTGCAAATTAAAACTGGGACAGAATTTCATCCATCTGATAATAGATAACTAAAATAAACTATACCTACTATCACCTTTAACAGTAAAAAACTGACTTCTTCCCCCCTTATGATGGAGAAAAAGGCAAGAATATTCATTCTCATCATCTCTATTCAATATTGTCCTGGAGGACCTATTCAGTGCAATAAAGCACTCACCTAGTAAAAGAAAGTTAAAATAAACATAGTAATTTATCCCTAACTGTCCAACAAGGAAAAAATGACTAATAAAATTATGGCACATTTTACCCACTAGAATTATGACATAAAAATAAATACTGCATTTATAAATCATAAATAAAAAAACAAAAGATCTGTATGTATAATTTTGAATAGTGCTCAGAAATTTGATGATAAGAAAACAACAAATTCAAATGAAAAGCATAAGCAAGAAAGAAAGCATAAGCAAAAGATTTAAGTAGACACGTCAACAAAGAAAATTTGCTGATATCAAATAAGTACATGAAATCTTCAACACTGTTGCCTGTTAGAGAAATAAAAAAAATACACATTTAGATATCACTAACACATCCGTGAGAATCGCAGAAATCACTAAACACACACGTGTACACACACGGAGAAACACACACAATACCATGTGCTCCAAATAAGAAGAGAAACTAGAACTCTCGTTTTTTCACTATTGGGCATGCAAAATGGTGTAGCCACTCCAAAAAAAAAACCATTTCTGGTAGCTTTATATGAAATTAAGTATGCACTCAAGAGAGGACCTAAGAATCCAAGTCCTAGGTATTTATCTAGAGAAGTGTAAACTTATGTTCACATAATAGCCTATATGGGGAATGCTGATAGATATTCTATTTTAGAATGACCCCAAATTTGAAATAATCCATATACTGTTCAATAGACAGTAAATAAACAAACTATTCATCCTATATTGGTTTCATGTTGGTGCTGTAACAAATTACCACAAATGTAGTAGCTTAGAACAATACAAATTTATTATCTTGTAGTTCTGAATGAAGGTCAGATGTCCAAAATGAGTTCTCATGCAGCTGTAACCAAGGTTTTCTCATTCTTTCTGGCGGCTCCAGGGCAAAGCCCATTTTCTCGCCTGTCTAGCTTCTAGAGGCCTCCTGGATTCTACAGCCCTCAGCCCCTTCTTCCATCTCCAAAGCACATCACTCCAGCCTCTGCTTCTGTGACAGCTGCTTTTTCTGACTTTGACCCTCCTGCCTCCTTGTAAGAACTTGTGTGATTACATTGGACCTCCCTGGACAATTCAGAACCATCTCCACATGTCAAGATTCTTCATCACATCTGATAACTCTACTTTGTCACTACACATGTATGGTAACACGTGCTCAGGTTCTTAAGGTTAGGGTGAAGACATCTTTGGAGCAAACATTCTTCTTTCTACCACACATCCATACGATGGGCTATTCCTGAGCAATACAACGGAAGAGGGGATAGGCAGAGGCAACAATTTGGATGAATCTTTAAAGCATACAAGAAGCCAGTTTCAAAAGCTCATATACTGTATGGCTCCATTGGTTTTTTTTTTTTATTATTTTTATTTTTTTTTTTTTTGTAGAGACAGAGTCTCACTGTACCACCCTCCGCAGAGTGCCGTGGCCTCACACAGCTCACAGCAACCTCCAACTCCTGGGCTTAAGCGATTCTCTTGCCTCAGCCTCCTGAGTAGCTGGGACTACAGGCGCCCGCCACAACGCCCGGCTATTTTTTGGTTGCAGTTTGGCCGGGGCCGGGTTTGAACCCGCCACCCTCGGTACATGGGGCCGGCGCCTTACCGACTGAGCCACAGGCGCTGCCATGTATGGCTCCATTTGTATGACTGTCTTGCCAAGACAAACCCATAGTGATGAAGAATCGATCGATGGTTCCCAGGGTTAGGATCAGGAGCTGTAGCTACAAAGGAATAGCGCGAAGGAGCTTGTTGAGGTGATGGAGGATTTGACATTCTGACTGTGATGCTAACTCCAGGATACTTGTTCAACATATTTGTTTAAAAGTTAATTTTTTCTATGTTTAAAAAAATACATCTGGTAAGAAATGAATCCCAGTCACTCTCTGAGTTTTAGTCTGTGCTTTTTTACGCTGGCTCTATGCTCTGCCCTTCCTTGTAGTGCAGAAGCCTGGGGGTCCCCACACTCACCTGTGGGGCATTTTGCAGAGTTTATAGCACTTGCCTGCCTCTCATATAGCCAAATACATGTCAGTGGGACAGAACACTCCACGTTCTAGAAGCTGGAGCCCCAGGAGAGCTGGAGGGGGAACACTCATGGGAGTTAAAGCTAGGACTCCACTTGGCACGCTTACTGAGCAGTCTCCTTGCACCGTGGGTTTCTGACACTTCTAATTCAGTGATTTTAAAAAATATTTATATCTTTGGCTTTGTTTAACATTTTTCACTGAGGTCCCTTTTTCTTTCAGGAGGCAGAGGCCAAAAAAAACCCCAGAGAATGAGTTACAGGAGCCTCTGCAAAGTGGTCTCCTGAGACAACGCCACCAACTCCTAGAAAATTCTCCTCAAGAGTTTACGAGACAAATATAAATATATACTAAATAAAGTTTTCAGTGACCTTTAAACTGTTTGCATTTCAGGAAGATTCCAAGATGAGTTTCTCTCCCTGGCAGATCCTTGGAATTCTAGGCTTATGTAAGAAAAATCGAACCAGATCACACTTCAGGGGAAGCATCCCACAAATGGCATCACCTGGGAAGCTGGGTGTCATGGAACCACTCCTGCGTAATGCCGCCTGTGTTTCAGGACATGCATTCAATCCTTTTTCTATGTGGTTCATTTGAGTCTCAACAGCTGTAGGGGAAAGGATTTGTTATTCTCATCATACAGAGGAACGAATCACGCAGCCTGAGTTTACACACCCTGGAAACTTCAGGAGCTTCAGATTCCTTGTGTGCAAAATGGATTTACACTGCCAGCCTTGCAGTTGTTACAGATTTAGCAGAGAGAGAACATAGCAGGTGCTCAATAAATGGTGACTATTATAACATGGGAGGAACCCCGATCCAGATTTAAGCTCTACAGGGTTGAAATGGCAATTTCTTTCCACGTTAGCAGGCAGACCCCTCTGGGACCCAGATAGGCAGGCATTATCTGCTGCCCTGTGCTCCAGGGCCACAGGTGCTGGACACTGCTGTCCTACCCTGTGATGGAAACAGCCAGCACCCTCCTGTTGTGAAGTGAGGGCCCCTCTCACTGGAGCTTCTCTTCACTTCTACCTATAAAGGGGCTCTTCTTTTGGGGGGGTTTCTATCATTCACTTTGGTGACAAGCTAGAAGGTGCCAAAGATGGCCAATCAGCCAGGAATGTGGCATCTCAAACGTCCCTGATCTGTGATCAGGAGCACTGGTGTCCTGTTCTCAGCACCTTCTGGGCAGAGGTGACAGCAGGGAGCATATTTCCATAGTCCTTATTCTGTGAGGCCTGGCGTGGCACTTGCCACGCTTTCCCACGGGATCCTGAGATAGGGAATGTGAGGACCAGACCTTCTACCATCTAGACGGTGCAGTGCAGGTGGGTTATTTCTGTGTCCACTGTCTCCAGTGAGCATCTGTACTTCTGATACTCTTGAAATGAGGCAACTCTCACCACATTAAGCCTTTGTGCCATGATAGTTGGCTCCTTGGTGTATGTCCATATTGGCAGAAATGGGGGGTGGGGGGAGCGTGAAGAATTACCAACATCAGTTGTATCAGAACTAGAAGAGGGAATTATGTGTCTACCTACAACAAGGTGAGATGACATTTAATCATATTAAATGGAAGAATAAACTCTGGTTTAATACAACCCTCTGGCTTAGAGACCTTATTATTTTATATTGTGTTTCTTCTCTCTGGTTTTAATACTGAACGATTATATTTGGAAATGTATTTTAAAAAATTGAGGAAGTAAAACAGCAGGGAAATAATTGCCTATAACTCCGACCTAAAGATAAGAACTGTTAACATTTAGGGTATGTCCTCCTGAGGTTTTCCTAGGCAGCTCTCTGTCTACCTGCGATCACAGAGTGTGTACACACGTGTGTGTGTGTGCATGGCGTGTGCGTGTTGCTCTGTATCCTGCTTTCCTTATCCAATATAAACCTTTACTATTCCCCTTACCACAAAAGACAAGAAAAGACTGGAATGTTTACTGATTGAAGAGACTAAGGAGACATACCAGTTTTATGTAAAGTGGGAATTTTGGATAAGATCCTATGACATTAAAAGGATGTTTATGGAAAATCCAGCGTGTCTATTAAACTCTGAAGTTAGGTAATTGTAACAATTTTCATTTCCTGGTTTTCTTACTTGTGCTCTGGTTATATAAGATGTTAACAGTGTGGACAAGTATGTGGGAACTCTCTGTACTATCTTTGAAACTTTTCCGTAAGCCCCAAATTAGTTCAAAATATAAAGTTTTTAAAATTTCTCATTATATAACTACACAATTGTCGTACAAATAATTCGCATCTATTTTTCACATGTTTCATGAAAAAGTACTGCAATAAATATTGTTGCAATAAATAACATTCTTTTGTAATTCTTCCACAACATGGAGAACGTTCTCAAAATTAAGCCCGAGAATGAAATTACTGGATCAAAAGGTTTGAATATATTTCAGGCTTTGGATACGTATTATCAAATGTCTTTCAAAAAATCTTTTGCCAATTCGTCTTCTGATTCATATGTGCCTTTTCAATTAGAAGAATGAATATGAAATTTTCTAAATTCCATTTCTTTGTATAAAAGTTCAGAACTACCTTTTGATCTTGATGTTTAGAAGTTTTATCATTGATGTGAATGAAGTGTATATGGATAAGTACATGTAGTGACAATTCTTTGCCCTCTTGATCTTTGTCAATTTTATGAGGCTTGGACATATTTGAGAAAACATTTTAAATACACCAAAATGCATACTTTCACAGAACAGGACTTTAAATATTTCTTAGATGATATTAGTACTGAAATATGCACTAATGACTTAAGACTTACTGGTAATTAATAAAATTTTCAAACCACTTTTTTCTCTTTAGCATGGGAAGGATGGCCCCCTTCTTGCACCAGGGATAATGCAATTATGCAAGTATTTGCCTAAGTGGAACAGAATTAAATTCCAAATTAAGCAGAGAGAGGGAAGGAGGGAGAAAAAGTGGGGCCTTGGTGTGTGCCACACCTTTGGGGGGCAAGACACGATTGTAAGAGGGACTTTACCTAACAAATGCAATCAGTGTAACCTGGTTTCTTGTGCCCTCAATAAATCCCCAATAATAAAAAAAAAAAGAGAGAGAGAGTGAATAATGACTCTGCAATATGCTATTATTCAAAGGATACTTACTTAGATGCAGGTTTCATAGATTGGAATTGAGCCCACATATCACATAGGCTACGTGGCCTTGGCAGATCACCTGTCCTTTCCTGGCCTTAGTTTCTTGTGTCTATAAAATGGAAATTATACCTGCTCTGCACTCTTCAGTGTTATGAGGATATGATCATATGACATGTAATCCTATGCTATATTTTAGATGGTCAAAGTACTTATACATTCACTCAGCAACTGTGATAAAGCTAGAGTGACAGAATATTAGGTTCCTAACAAAACCTATTTACGATGACATTGTCATCTGAGACTAACTTTAAAATTCTAAATATAATATTTGAAAATGTTTTAGTCTTTTGTCTTCTATGAATATAAAGTTTGGGCATCCAAAGTTTTGCGCTTGGTTTTGGTCCACTTTGTCCTCCGTTAGGGGATGTTGAGGGGAAATTACTATTTTGATTTTCTAATAAATAGTTTAAATATTTTTTAGGAACTTGTCAATTCATCTAAGTTTTCAGATTTGGTGTTCATAGTATTCTTTTAATGTTTGCATTATTCAGAGTTAATTCTTCTTTCTCATTTCTAATATGTTTATGAGGACCTTTTCTTTATTATCACTAGAAGTCTGTTTATTTTATTGTTTATGTTTTAACGAACAAGATTTTGTTCTATCGGATCTTCTCCTGATTGTGTGTGTGTGTTTTTTTTGTTGTTGTTGAAGTCACTACTTTCTGCTGAGATCACTCTCTCCTTTCAAATAGTTTGTGTTGTTTTTTATTTTTCACAATATCTTAAGAAAGAAGATTCTGCACTATTTTTATCAATTTCTTGTACTATAATTATTTAAAATTATACTTTTTATTATATTTAAGTGCTGCTCTGGGTTATTCTGCTGTTTTCTGCTGTTTTATCAGGTAGTATTTTCATTTTCACTTAGTTTTAAATAATTTCTAAATTCCATTATGATTTCTTCTTTGAATTATGTTTTATGTAGAATGTTTTTTTCCTATGAATCTAACTGGGCTTTTTTTTTTCTTACAACTTAATAATATTGTAGTAAGAGGACATGATCAAAATGATTACTGTGTTTGAGATACGTTTCAGATGTATTTGGAGTTTACCATGTAGTCTGTTTTCCTAAATCTCCTGCACCTGTTGGATGCTGTGTTCTACGTACATCTATTAGATCAAGCTTATTATTTATGTTTGAATTTTTTACAAAAATCCTACTTTTCAACTGCTTGAATCTATAAGTTATTACAATCTGAAGAACAATAGTGGTTTTGTTAATTTCTGAATGTAGTATCGTCATTAAGAACATTCTCAAGGATTAGATGGACAATCTTTAAGCACATTCTCAAGGATTAGATGGCACAAGCTCAAAAGTAAATATTTGAACACTTATTACTAACTGCCTTTCCCTTTAATGATTTCTTCTCTTTTTTTTCAGAATGTTATGGGGGTAGGAACATTTTTGTTACATGCAATATTTGTTACAGTTGAGTCAAGGTGCATCCCCAGATAGTGTGCGTCACACCTGTTAAGTGGCAATGTACCCATCCCCTCTGCCTCCCTCCCCCCGCCTGATTTCTGTTGACTTTTACTATCACATGTACACACGCATGGTGATCATATAGATCCAATCTAAAAGTTAGCACATGTGGAAGATTTACAGACTTGATGCTTTTTCCTTAAAGTCGATTTTCTTTGGTATTATTGTTATTCCAGTCATCCTTTGGTTCTCAATTGGCTGCTGTATCTTTTTCTATTTTGATTTTAGCATCTGTTTAGTTTCCTACTTTTATATGTCTGTATGAAAGAATATACAGTTCGACTCCTTTAACTCTGTTTAACAATCTTTATCTTGACTTGCACATTGAGCTCATTTGTTTGTGATAATTACTGATATGTTTAGATTTATTTTTATATCTTATGTTTTACTTAATCATCCCATAGTGTCCGTGTTTCTTATTTTCTTCTTTCTTGCCCTCTTTTGAATATCCAAGACTACTTCCAATATGTTTGTGCCTGTATTTTCCCCTTAATGATTTCAGCGGTGATTAACATTGTAAGTAAAAATCGTCTGGTTTGGATTTTTTAAAAATCTTATTTTTACTTAAAAGAAAATTTTTGGTCCAGTATAGTCCTATTCTTCCCTACCTCCTTTGTGGTATTAGTTTCATACAAGTTATACCTCATATATAAAGTACATATTGCTTGATGCAGTAGATGTGTAAATAATAACATTTGCAAATTTTAAAAAATTGTGCTGTTTTATTTTTATCTTACAGTTATTTTAACGATATACTTTATTTCTTCATGTAAACTAGAGTTTCACTCTAGTGCTGCTTTATTTCAGCCTGATGGATTTACCTTTAGTATTTTATATAGAGAAGTTTAACTAATGACAGATTTCTTTCAGTTGTTCTTTATCTGTAAATGACTCAATTTTTCTTTTGTTTTCGCAAGGTAGTTTTGTTAGATATACAATTCATGATAGATTTTTTTCTCTTTCATGATGTTGTAGGTCGTCTCACTGCCTTCTGGCTTATATGGTTTCTAATGAGAAGTCACTTATTATTCTTCTTGAGAATCTCATTTATACAACTAATCGCTTTTCTCTTGTTGGTTCCAAGAGCCACTCTGTCCTCTTTTTAAAAATTTTATTTGATAGCTTATAATGTGTCTAGATGCAATTCTCTTTGAGTTTATCCCACCTGGAATCTATTAGACTTCTTAGATTTTTAGAGTGTTGTTTTTCATGAAATGTGGATATTTATGGTCATTTTTAAAAATTACGCTTTCTCTTTCTCTCTCTCCCTCTTTTTTGATTTTCATAATGTACATGTTGGTCTGTTTAATGTTATCACACATGTTTCTGAGGCACTGTTTATTTTTATGAATTCTTTTTTGTTTTAATTCCTTAGATTGGATAATCTCAATTGACTTAACTTCAACTTCACCAATTCTTTCTTCTGCCAGCTCAAATTTTCTGTTAAGTCCATCTAATACATTTTTTCAATTCAGACATTGGATTTTTCATATCTAAAATTTATATTTGGCACTTATTTTATAATTTGTATCTCTTTAATGATTGTTTTGCTTTAGTGAGACATTTAATCATAGTTATTTTCACTTCTTTGTACATGGTTTCCTTTCATTTTTAAACATATTTTTAATACCTTCTTTAAAGTCTTTGTCTAGTAAGTCCAACATCCAGACTTCCTGACAGACAGTTTTCTATATATGAATCATACTTTCCAGTGACCTTGCATGTCTGCTAATATTTTTGTTGAAAGATGAACACTTTGAACAATCTAATGTGATAAATTCAAACTGCCAACCTTCTCCTAAGGCTTTGTTATTATTATTGTTTTCATTATTGTTTCTTTAGTAACTTTCCTGGACTAATTTTTAATACCTTGCGTTTATATGTACCTTTGTGGGGGGGGGGAGTTGTTTTTTTTTCTTTTCCTGTCAATTGTAGCCACTGATGCTTTGGTTAATTTATGGTACAGTTAATGTAGGATGATTTTTCCTAAATACCTTGAAATAATAAGCCTCCTAGTCTTTGCTGAGAGCCTCTGTGTGTATGTGTGTGTATGTATGTATGCTGAGAGCCTCTATGTGTATGTCAGAAATTTCAATTTCTGACAGGTTATTTGCAACTCTAATTGGCTTTTAATCTGCTTATGTACATATTTTATGTAGGCCAGAAGTAAAAGACATGTTTGAACTCTTCAGAGCCCCCTATTGACATCTCATTTCCTCATTTTTCATTTAAGTTTTATAGTCAGTCTTTTGTTAGTCTCAACTCATATTTCTGCCTCATGCAGCTGTGATTTTAAGCAATTGCCACTTGTTTTCAACACTGTTTTCTAAAACAAACCCTAAGTGAGGTGAAATGAAGACAAGCCCTGTGAATAGAGCATTTCTAAAGACCTTCCAGACATTAAATTATGACAATTCTCTGGGGTTTGGACTTTCAGGGATCTCCAAACCCATTTTGCTAACTCTAGTGGCTTCTGGATGGCTGATTTTTAATGCTATTTTAGCTATGATACTTTTGGTTTCTAAAGACATTATGCAGCTAAGAGATGTAGGTGAGGATATGGCAAGTTAAAACAACAAAAAATTCACTCTATTCTTTCCAAGATTCATCTATTTTTAAAAAATAAATGCTCTCAAGATTATTTCAAAGTTTTAGTTAATTTTCAAAAATTTGGACAAGTTGGTTTTAACTTTTTTATTATTATTTTATTTCAAATTAATGTGAGGCTACAATCTGGTCAAAATATTTGAATTTGTGAGGTAGAAATCCTCTTGTAGTTATGTCCTGCACTCCAAAAGTGTGTCAAACAATCCCACACCATGCCTATTCAGTGGGAATACCCCACCACTCATCTTCCTTCCTTTTTTCCCCTCCTCCCCAACTTGAATTGGAATGAGTTTTTCTCCTGTGTGGGCATGAATTAGATTGTCTACTGGCTTCATATTAGTATTGAGGACATTGGATAATTGTTTTTCCATTCTTGTGATACTTTACTAAGAAGAATGTGTTTCAACTCCAACCAGGTTAATGAAAGATGTGCCATCACTATCTTTTTATGGCTGAATAATATTCCATAGTCTGTATATACCACAATTTGTTAATCCATTCTTGAGTTGATGGGCAATTAGGGTGTTTCCATCTCTTGGCAATTGTAAATTGAGCTGCAATAAACAATCTAGTGTAAATGTTCTTATGATACAATGATTTTTTTTCTTCCAGGTAGATGCCTAGTAGTGAGATTAGATTCACTTTTTTTTTTTTTGTGAGATTACTTATTGCTTTTATGGAGGAGTAGATTTTTACATGTCCTTTCTCTGCTGTTCTGGAAGGATAGTCTGTTTCTTACCAGGCTAAAAATAATTCCAGCTTTCTAGCAATCATATTCTTAGGCATTAACTTAAATAATTTCAAAACTTATGTCCATATCAAACTTTAAATGACTGTTTATCGCAACTTCATTCATCAAAAACTTGAGGCAAACAAGATGTCTTTCAGTCAGTGAATGGATAAACAAACTTTGGTACATCCATGCAATAATATTCACCCATAAAAAAGACTGTTCTATTAAACCATGTAACAACATGGACTAATTTTATATACATGTTATTAAGTGAAAGAAGCCAATCTGAAAAGGCTAAAAACTGCAAACTGTAAAATTTAATTTATGTATTCTTATGGAAATGGAAAAATTATAGAAATTGTGAAAAATCATGTTCCAACTTTTGAGGTAAAAAGTAAGATTAATGGGGTGGCGCCTGTGGCTCAGTCAGTAAGGCGCCGGCCCCACATACCGAGGGTGGCGGGTTCAAACCTGGCCCCGGCTGAATTGCAACCAAAAAATAGCTGGGCGTTGTGGCGGGCACCTGTAGTCCCAGCTACTTGGGAGGCTGAGGCAAGAGAATCGCTTAAGCCCAGGAGTTGGAGGTTGCTGTGAGCTGTGTGATGCCATGGCACTCTACCGAGGGCCATAAAAGTGAGACTCTGTCTCTACAAAATAAAATAAAATAAAATAAAATAAAATAAAGTAATATTAATGAAATGAAGCAAGAATATGTTATTCTGTATGAGATTGTAATGGTGGATATATTACATTATGCATTATCAAGACTCATAGAAATTTATAGCTTGAAGAATGAAACTTAATGTACACAAGCTTTAAAAAAGAATCATGTAGATGATTGGTTCTGTACCTTAGTTCTAGCATGAATACTGACTGTCACAAAATGATCTAGATATATTTCTAGTGCATAAAATAACCTCACTGATGGATGTTGTGAGATTAAAGGAAGATGCTATCTGAATCAACTTTTTAAATAAGTGGGGACTATAAGAATAAAGGCAAAACCAACTGTACATAGGAACTATGCTCTAGTTGACAAAGTTGTTGGCAATGAGGGTACGGGCTAATAATTCTGATGCTGCTATACCATATGCAAGAACTGAACAACTAGGAAATGGATGACAGAGAGGGGAGCCATATTTCTTGCTGAAGTGGATGGTTGCAAACAAACAAAAGGGCTAGAATGATCCATGTGTATACATATGTGTGGATTTATGTTTAGCTTAGTACAGGTACAGATAGTTAAATACAAAAACATTTATAGATATGTTGGTTAGTACACACTTCTACATCTCCTTGCTCCATCAGCTGAGAGAGCTTAGAAGCAATGTCACCCCAGTTAAATGAGCAGACTAGGGCTCAGATTTTGGCTTCCAATGCCATTCTTCAAGAGAAAAAGAACAAGGGCTTTTGGGAGAAAAGTCTGATTCTAGGGCCAGAAAAGGGAACAAAATGAGTTTGGAGCATCTTAAAAGAACTATTTAGCATTCACACCGTGATGAGGTTTGAAAAAGGAACACGGCAGCCAACTACAAGGGCTCTCAGTGGCCAAAGTTAGAAATTTTTTGCCGAAAAAGAAAGAATAGTGTGGGATTATAACAAAAATATAAAATAAGTATCAAGAAAGCTACACTAAGATAAAAAAAAAAGATTGAATACATAAATCAATAATGAGGAGAAATAAACAAATTTCAAATATTTCTGAATAAGTTAGTCCTATCAATGAACAGTATCATCCAATATTTCAAATTAAAAAAATAGAAACCTTGAAATAGTTATTATTCTACTTTTATCAGCATTTTTCTTTTTATAACAACTGTACCTGAAATATGTAGGTTAAAATGCCAAAGTCTGATGACAACCCTCATCTCTCATTTCTGGAAACACACTTTGAGTTTAAAGTGCCATCCAGTGCCCCAAGATCCACTGTTTTTTTTTTTTTTTTTTGTGGAGACTGAGTCTCACTTTATCGCCCTCAGTGGAGTGCCGTGGCATCACATGGCTCACAGCAACCTCCAACTCCTGGGCTTAAGCGATTCTCTTGCCTCAGCCTCCCGAGTAGCTGGGACTACAGGCGCCCGCCACAACACCCAGCTATTTTTTGGTTGCAGTTCAGCCAGGGCCGGGTTTGAACCCGCCACCCTCGGTATATGGGGCCAGCGCCTTACCGACTGAGCCACAGGCGCCGCCCCCCAAGATCCACTGTTAACTGGACAGATGCCAAAGATTCTAAATTTCTAGGTGTCATGTTTATTTCAGTGAAGTCTGCATCTCAGGTTAGTTTGTTCTATAGCAGTGATTTAAAAGATTATATCTACCTCTGAGCTAACTTCAGGAATAAAAGAGTCCACTCTGCAGAAATGTTCCAGCTTCATTATACATGGAGCCTTCAGGCCTGTTCCAGACATCATAAATCCCATATCTTGTGGGAAAATGTGCCATTTGCATGACATTTTCCCTTTGAGACTATGTAAAGGCACATTTTGAGCCAAAGACAGAGGAAAGGGTAACAGAGTATGTGCTGGCTGAGGGAATGAGCTGTGACTGAACAATGAAGTTCAACAGCTCACGGAAACTCCCAGGCTGGGGATTGTCTGGGTTTTCCCCCTTTATATCAGTAAAAAAAACTTCCATTTTATTCAATGTTCCAAAGTTGAATTTGTGCAAAGCATCAAATCCTTCGTTGCTGAAAAACCACTTCTCTTGTCTTAGCATGTAATTGTGCCCCGTGATAATGTCTCATCTTCTTATAAGATTTTGTCTGACAACTGTCTATGTCAGCTGTACTGCTGCGCCCTGAATAACCTCACCACCTGACCTGCTCCCTTCCACTGGCAACTCTGTCCTCAGAACATAATCTGGAAGCATGGAGTGTTGCCCATGTTTTATAGGTTAAGGAAATGGAAGCTTTTAGAAAGTAAATGACACCGAAAAGTTGGAGAAATACTAAGCAGAAAAGCAACTGTGCAAACTGACCGTGAGCTGATGATTTTTAGGAACACAGGTTAAATTAGCAAGCTTTGTGCCTAATTACCTGCAGCATATCATTAGATGAAAGCGTGGCTTCTGCACAGTGATTACTGGGATCTCTGAGTCTGGAAGAATTTCTTCTTTTTTCTCTCCCTGGATTCTTCACAGTCTTCCCAGGCTCCAAAACTTTGGAGCTCATTGTGCATTGCTGTCTATCTTTTGCAAAATTGACTTGAGGGATGTGCTCGTCCCCCTGGGAGCTGTGAACACACTTAGGGCAGTGGTCAAGGTTGACTCTTCCCTATCTGTGTAACCCCCACCTCAGGTACCACATGCTGATATGGATCCCACCTGCAATGGTGTTTGGTAAGGGAACGTGGAACAGGACAGGTTATGGTGAATAATTTAAGATGGTGACAGTTGGGGGTTGGATGGCAACTAATATACATTGATTCCTCCCCACTTCCCACATGCCAGGCCTCAGCTGTTCACAGCTGTTCTATCAGTGGAAACACTAATCTCCAACTTCATCTTAGACCATGCTCTTCAGAAACACAAAAGATATCACACTCAGAGAGCTTCAGTCATTTGCCCCAAGTCACCTACTAGTCAATGTCAGAGGCAGGATTTGAACCAAGACTGGACAATTCCATAATGGGTGCTCTTTGTATTAAAAGATACTGCAGAAGAATTGACAACAGTATGAGGAATTTAGATTCTCAAGGACCAAGGACTAATCCTAGTCATATTCACCACATAGCAGGATATACCAAATACCTGAGAAGAAATAGGGTGCGGAATTTTCTATGTGTGTTTTATATGAGCAAAGAGCACTGGGGTCTATTTTCGTTGGCTTTCTACTCATATTTTTTTCCCCCGACCGAGAACAACCAAATATTTTCCACATGAGTATAAATGGATGTCTCAATTGCAAAGGTGCCTAGAGCTCAGAATTACTTAACTTTCAGTTTAGGTATCCACCCTGCATTGCACAATCATCAAATAGGATATGATGCAATTTTTTTTTTTTTTTTAAACAGACTTTGCAAAACAAGTATTGGGTAACCAGAATCTCTCTTTATTCTTGTATGTGCCTAGCAGCCTTGCAGGTCTGTTTGACAGAAAAAAATTGCCCTTGGACAACAATTCAGCAAGATACTCAAAGGCTGAGAAAAACATGAGACTTTGGAGTGTTGTAATTAGTCGGCCAGGCTAAGATAAACCAAGAAGAAAGGATTCTTTTGGTCTCCAACTATGCTCCTCCCCTCCCTGTGCTAAGGCAGCAGGGACAGAGAGAGAAGCCAAATTTATCTGACACATTCCAGCATTTACTTTGCAAACGTCAGGGCCTGTAACAGGAGTTGGAAAACTTTCTACTCTTTTTTTTTTCTTTTGTTGAAGAAAAGATGCAATATTACAAGAAATTTTGAAAAATGAAAAATTAATTATGTACCATTTCATCATCCCCACAAAAGTGTTTTCATTTTTATTTCCTTCCTGGGCTCCTCCTCATTCATACATAATTTATACAGAGGAATAAAACAAAGCAAGCTCCATCTGTTGAACACAGAAACTGGACTCAAGGATTTATATTTATAATCAAATTTGTTTCTGTCAAAAATCCTCCAAGTTCACTCAAAAGATTTTTCTCTCATTTTACAGGTAAGAATAAAACCTAAGAAAATTTCAATACCTATCTAAAGTCTGATGAGCAAGTCATGAATCTGGGGTTCAAATCCAGCTTGCATCACCACAAAAGCGGGGTTTCTTCTACATCATAGTCAGTTGACTTTTTCAGTACTATCTTTCTCATTTACCATTACATCTAAGTATGTTATTTTATTAAACTTCCTTATATTAATATTTTAATACATGTACTCTAAATAACAATAGGTACATCACCATTTACTCCAGAGCATTAAGTGGCACAACAGGTATTCATCTCAGCTTACAAAGAAATCAAGTTTGCATGACGTGTGACTTTACTTGCTATAAATAGACAATATCCATTTCAAGCCTCCATTTTGCCAACTAGTAGAAACTTAATCTCATCAATGAGGCACTAGATCCCTGAACCCTGGCAGATCCAGAGGCTATTTTGTGTGTTCCACATTCTTTAAGCCGTGCCTGGCATGTGGAAAAAAGCCATGTGGCCCTCGGGTGTTTATAGTCCGTGCATTTTGTGTACACATAACATCTTCTGGGATGCCCTGATAACATTGAAGCTCCCAGTTATCTGTCCTTAAAGGTCACTGCGTCCTCCTTTACCCAGCCACAAAGCTGGTCCAGGTCAGGCTTCGTTCAGCCTCATCTCCTTCTCCCCTCAGGGTGGGAATGGAGCAGCATGGCTGAGTAAAGTGGTTTCCAGAGTGGTCCTGGCTATGGCTTGTCATGGCCTGGCAGCCTCTTCAGCTGGGTTCCTGTGTACAAGGGATGTACTGCATCTTTAACTGGAGCTTCTGGCCAGGCCACAGGCTGTGCAGTTTGCAGCAGACACTGTGGTGACTGGAATCCAGCTCGGAACTGGTCAGGGCAAGAAAAGACATTGGCGTTTGGAAGTGCAGGCTCCATGCAGATGAGTTGTGAGTGGTTACACTTGGAATAGTCAGGGTTCCCCAGAGGAAAGGAACAAGTAGGATGCAGAGACGTACATGCGTCCACATAGACAAAATGCACGTTATAAGTGTGAGATGGGATTGATTTTAAGAGACTGGCTCTGGTGATTGGCGAATCCGAAATTGGATGAGTGAGGTTGGCAACTGAAAAACAGGAAGACAGCTCAGCTGGAGTTCAAAGGCAGCCTGCTAGAGGATTCCTTCTTGCTGGGGAGAGGAAGGTCAGCCTTTGTTCTATTCAAACTTGATGAGATTGGAAGAGGCCCTGCTCATATTATGGAGGGCAGTCCGCTTTACTCAAAGTCTACTGAATTAAATATAAATCTCATCCAAAAACATCCTCACAGAAACATCCAAAATAATGTTTGATGACATATCTGGGCACTGTGACCCAGACAAGCTGACATATTACAATTAACCCTCGCAACGTTCCTTGCTGGAGCCAGTTCTATAAACACAACAAAAACGGGCTGCTTCTCCAGTGCGCGTGTATGAAAATTAAAATAATATTATGATGACTTTAAACCGAGCTCTCTGAACTTCTTCTGGTGACTCTGAGAGAGGGTATTTTAAAAAGAAAAAAAGAAGAAAAGAAAAAAAACTATGTTTACCTCACATAAATCAATTCATTTGAAAAATATTAACTGTTCCTGGCATTATGTTAATCTCTGCCAATTCACAGGTGAATACAATTCTGCTCTTTGCCTCAAGGAATTGACTTTTAATGCAGACACAGCAAAGTAAACAAGAAGTTCTCAAACACGAAAGTCATTGCTTAAACTGCAATAATCAAGAATGCCTTGGGACTCTGTTATTTTGTCTTTCACCAGTTTTCCATCACTAGACTGTACATGGGGGTGCGGCCGCAGGTTTCACCGAGGGGCGTTAGAAGAGACAGACTAAAGGTGCCCATGTCAAAGGTCAGGATGCCACAGAGGGTCACCTTCACACTATCACAGAGCGTACCTTTTATGAAGACCTGGAGTGAAAGGTATCTTGATTCCAGAAAGCAAAATAGCTGCATTTCTCCTCAGCCACTAGTTTGTTTTTGTTTTATGGACCAGTTCATTGTACAAGTGATTACATATATGGTTTTTCTTTGCTTTGGCTATAAAGGAAGGAAAAAACAAATTTGATCCAACCTACAACCCCACCTGCCATTCATTTTGCATATTGACTGTACCCCACACTGCAGACTCTTTCTTTCCCCCTTCCCTCTCTCTCCCTCTATGAAACACACATACACACACACTTTCTCTTACTTCCTTTAATTTTTCTTCACTATATATTTTTTTAAATTGTACTACATTTAATGGATTGTTGTCCAGCAACTCAAATTCATTTCAGAAAGACGTAAGAAATTAGGTTGAGGGATGGATGGATGGAGGTTGGATAGATGGATGAGTAGATGGGAAGACAGATTTTCTTTAGAGAGAGTTGTAGAAAATGTCATTGAGGTAATGACACATTTAGGTCTGAGAGGATGGCATGGCTTTTTGTTAGAAGGAGAGAAAGGAGGAGGGCAGTTTCTACCTGGGGGAAGGAGGGCGAGTCTGGATTGCACTAATCTTTAGTGAGCAGATTTAATTAAGTAAGGGACTTAGTAATCACATCATCTGGTTAATGCACTTCAGAACAGTTCCCAGATACTTTGGTCATTATGCTGATGGAAAGCTTTTTGGAAAAAGAAAAAAAGCCGTCTCCCTCTGCTCATCCTGTAATTACCCATTTCTTGCCTACCTCTTGCTGTTTTTGATAAGAGCCATTAGGATAATAATTACAGACTCGACTAATGTACTAATAACTCTGTAGATGTACCCTTCTTTACATGAAAGACTGAAATACGTTAACCTTTTAAATGTCTTGAGTCACGGGCCGTGTCAGGCTTTTATTAACGACCTGGTTCAGCTGCTCAGACTCCAGCTCGCTGCAAACATGGGCAGTGCATGGAAACAAAGCCTTTCCATTTTGCTCGTAGTCATTTCCCTTTTGGGGAACTTGAAATGAAATATTGTGTTTATCCTGTGTATCCGAAGAATGTACGTCAGCTGCAAAGCCTGAAATAGACATGGTTCGCTGCCCTAAATATTTGATTCTTGAGTCAAGTTCTTATAATTGCTAGACATCCCTCTTTAAATATAGAAGGACAGTTGAAACAAACATGATGCTCAGAACTAGCATGGTTTCTACTAGGTTTTTAAAAATAATATCCTTAGGTTTAGGGAGTGTAGAAGACTGCTGAAATATTTGGCTCATCCAAAGTCAAGCAGTTTTAAGGAGGCATGGTTAAGAGACCTCTAGATCATGAGAGGGTTTTTCTAGCAGCCAAAAAAGGTGCAGTTAGCGCAAGACGTAAACTGCTGTGAAACCACTGTTAATCTGCCATCGCCCCAACTCGGTGGCTGCTGTTTCACTCATGAATACTTTCAGATTAAAGAGTGGAATCAAATACATGAACCACAGACAGAAGCACCTATAAGGGGACCCAATTGTCTGTGACCTGTCTGGTGACTTATCTTCTACAATCGGGGCTTTCGGCTAAAGTTGTGAGACTGCTTGACGGCTGCAGAAATAGCTTTGGGATAAAAATATTTTCAAAGTAGCCCGGCTTAGTACATGCTGAAGTTAGAGAGAAACAAAAATAAGGGAGCTGAAGTCCCCATGTGCATGGGGCGTACGTGTGTGTGTGCAAGGCCCGTGGCTCACCTGCTTGTCCTCATAATGCCAGACATGCCCTGCTTTTAGACACTGACATGTAAATTTCAAAGTTAATTCTGAAAGAAACGTGGAAGAGTTTGCTTCCTTGGAGTTAGACTTAAGGAAGAGGCATAAATTTTGTTTATTTGAAGAAGTCACAATGAAGGAATTTTCTAACAGGTGTTTTAAAGATAATGGTGAAAACCTTAAAATGATATATAGATCCATGCACGTTAATGTGTACATATATGCACATAGATTCACAGAAACTCATATACACACACAGAAAGAGAGAGAGAGTTTGCTAGGGACAAGTGTGATGAGTTCTATTTATTTATGTCCAGTTCATTTCATTTTTTTCCATCAATAATTTATACAGTTAACAAATATGTAGGAAATGCTACCTACCTAGCTCTGTACAAGTTGTTAAAAAGACAAAGTGTCTGACGACAGGCATTTTCTGCCAAAGTTGCCACAAAACAGGTGCAAAGAAGATTGAAATGCCGTAAGATGGGCCTGATGAAAATAAACAGGGGACTCTTAGCACTGAGAGATCCCACCCCCAGGCTGACTGGGGGTGAAAGGAGAACACCAGAGGATGCTGCTAGAGACTTTTTATTGCTTCCCTTGGTTTGGGCTATCACTTTTTGCTTGGGTAAAACCAAGGCAGACGCATGAGTTCACTACACTTCTTTTTCCTGGCTTGTTATCGAGCATGCATCCACCAGGATCCTTTCCTATTCTTATTTGTTTATACATCAGTCCATTTATTTATTTGTTTTCCTTTTTTTTATTAAATCATAGCTGTGTACATTGATATAATCATGGGGCATCATTCACTAGCTTCACAAACCGTTTACCAAGTTTCACATATACCCTTGTAAGATGCACCACTGGTATAATCCCACCAATCCCCTTCCCTCTACCCCACCTCCCCTCTCCCTCCCCTCCCTTTCCCCCTTCCCCCTATCCTTAGGTTGTAACTGGGTTATAGCTTTCATGTGAAAACTCTAAATTAGTTTCATAATAGGGTTGAGTACATTGGGTACTTTCTCTTCCATTCTTGAGATACTTTACTAAGAAGAATATGTTCCGGCTCCATCCATGTAAACATGAAAGAGGTAAAGTCTCCATCTTTCTTTAAGGCTGCATAATATTCCATGGTGTACATATACCACAATTTATTAATCCATTCGTGCATTGATGGGCACTTGGGCTTCTTCCATGACTTAGCAATTATGAATTGGGCTGCAATAAACACTCTGGTACAAATAGCTTTGTTATGATGTGATTTTTGGTCTTCTGGGTATATGCCCAGTAGAGGGATTACAGGATTGAATGGCAGATCTATTTTTAGATCTCTAAGTGTTCTCCATATCTCTTTCCAAAAGGAATGTATTAATTTGCATTCCCACCAGCAGTGCAAAAGTGTTCCCTTTTCTCCATATCTGCGCCAACATCTCTGGTCTTGGGATTTTGTAATATAGGCTAGTCTCACTGGAGTTAGATAGTATCTCAAAGTAGTTTTGATTTGCATTTCTCTGATGATTAAAGATGATGAGCATGTTTTCATATGTCTGAAGGCCACACACCTGTCTTCTTCAGAGAAGTTTCTCTTCAAATCCCTTGCCCAGCCTGCGATGGGATCCCTTGTTCTATTCTTGCTAATGCATTTGAGTTCTCTGTGGATTCTGGTTATTAAACCTTTGTTGGAGACATAAGCTGCAAATATCTTCTCCCATTCTGAGGGCTGTCTGCTTGCTTTACTTACTGTGTCCTTGGCTGTGCAGAAGATTTTTAGTTTGATCAAGTCCCAGTAATGTATTTTTGAAGCTGCTTCAATTGCCCGGGGGGTCCTCCTCATAAAATACTCGCCCAGACCAATTTCTTCAAGGGTTTTCCCTGCACTCTCCTCTAGTATTTTTATAGTTTCATGTCTTAAGTTTAAATCTTTGATCCAGTGAGAGTCTATCTTAGTTAATGGTGAGAGGTGTGGGTCCAGTTTCAGTCTTCTACAGGTTACCAGCCAGTTCACCCAGCACCATTTGTTAAATAGGGAATCTTTTCCCCACTGAATGTTTTTAATTGGCTTGTCAAAGATTAAATAACGGTAAATAGCTGGATTCATCTCTTGGTTCTCTGTTCTGTTCCAGACATCTACTTCTCTGTTTTTTGTGCTGTACCATGCTGTTTTGATCACTATTGATTGATAGTATAGTCTGAGGTCTGATAGCGTGATTCCTCCACCTTTTTTTTTTATTTCTGAGCAATGTCTTGGCTATTCGAGGTTTTTTCTGATTCCATATAAAACAAAGTATTATTTTTTCAAGATCTTTAAAGTATGACAGTGGAGCTTTAATAGGGATTGCATTAAAATTGTATATTGCTTTGGGTAGTATGGACATTTTAACAATGTTGATTCTTCCCAGCCATGAGCATGGTATGTTTTTCCATTTGTTAACATTTTCAGTTATGTCTTTTCTTAGAGTTTCATAGTTCTCTTTATAGAGATCTTTCACGTCCTTTGTTAGATAAACTTCCAAATATTTCATCTTCTTTGGCACTTACTGTGAATGGGATAGAGTCCATAACTGTTTTTTCAACTTGACTATTGTTGGTATATATAAAGGCTACCGATTTATGGATGTTGATTTTGTAACCTGAGACACTGCTGTATTCCTCTGGGACACCGCAAAGGCAGTTCTAAGAGGGAAATTTATAGCACTGCAAGCCTTCCTCAAGAGAACGGAAAGAGAGGAAGTTAACAACTTAATGGGACATCTCAAGCAACTGGAAAAGGAAGAACATTCCAACCCCAAACCCAGTAGAAGAAAAGAAATAACCAAAGTTAGAGCAGAATTCAATGAAATTTAAAACAAAAGAATAATACAACAGATCAATAAATTAAAAAGCTGGTTTTTCAAAAAGGGCAATAAAATAGATAAACCTTTGGCCAACCTAATCAGGAAAAAAAGAGTAAAATCTCTAATCTCATCAATCAGAAACAACAAAGACGAAATAACAACAGACTCCTCAGAAATCAAAAAAATCCTTAATGAATATTACAAAAAACTGTATTCTCAGAAATATGAAAATCTGAAGGAAATTGACCGATACTTGGAAGCACGTCACCTTCCAAGACTTAGCCAGAATCAAGTGGAAATGTTGAATAGGCCCATATCAAGTTCGGAAATAGCATCAACCATACGAAACCTCCCTAAAAAGAAAAGCCCAGGACCAGATGGTTTCACGTCAGAATTCTACCAAACTTTTAAAGAGGAATTAGTACCTATATTACTCAACCTGTTCCAAAAGGTAGAAAAAGAAGGAAGACTACCTAACACGTTCTATGAAGCAAACATCACCCTGATCCCCAAACAAGGAAAAGACCCAACAAGAAAAGAAAATTATAGACCGATATCACTAATGAATATAGATGCAAAAATATTCAACAAGATCCTAACAAACAGAATCCAGCAACACATCAAACAAATTATACATCATGAGCAAGTCAGTTTTATCCCAGGGTCTCAAGGCTAGTTCAATATACGTAAATCTATAAATGTAATCCAGCACATAAACGAATTAAAAAACAAAGACCATATGATTCTCTCAATCGATGCAGAAAAAGCTTTTGATAATATCCAGCATCCCTTCATGATCAGAACACTTAAGAAAATCAGTATAGAAGGGACATTTCTTAAACTGACAGAGACCATCTACAGCAAACCCACAGCCAATATCATATTGAATGGAGTTAAATTGGAATCATTTCCACTCAGATCAGGAACCAGACAAGGCTGCCCATTGTCTCCATTGCTTTTTAACATTGTAATGGAAGTTTTAGCCACTGCAATTAGAGAAGAAAAGGCAATCAAGGGTATCCATATAGGGTGAGAAGAGATCAAACTTTCGCTCTTCGCAGATGATATGATAGTATATCTGGAAAACACTAGGGACTCTACTACAAAACTCCTAGAAGTGATCAAGGAATACAGCAGCGTCTCAGGTTACAAAATCAACATCTATTTATTTGTTTTCTTTTCTCACCATCCCATTCTCCCACTTCTCCTACTCCCACCATCAGCAACAATTCTGTTCTGGTTGATGCTTCTCTTGGAATGTCATTACACACAGTGTGTACTGTGGTTTTGCATGCCTGCATCTTAATTTCTGCAAGTGCAGTTGCTTTTTATATCCAATTGTATTTCTAACTTTATTCATCGTGTGCTATTGTTGTCAATGTCCATCGCTGGGGGCACATGTCCCTTACTCTGGTTGCTGCATAAGGGTCCACCTGTCCCTATGCACCATCGTCATGATGGATGCACAGGTGACTTCCAACCATGGCCATGGCCACACACCAATGTCCTCCTCAGGTGGACTGTTAAAGTATCTAAGAATTATACACTTTTTACTAAAACAAATTATTCCGTATTTCTAACACAGGCCTGGTGGGTCCTACAAAGATGTGAAACGCATGGTCCTTTTCCTTTGGAAGTTAATTGAATGGCTGGGGTGGGGAGGAGGCTGTATGATGCATAAATAAGCTACTCTGATAAAAACAATCAAGGGCTAGATCAACAACTCCAAGATCCAAGAAAAGGTAACTGGCACTTCCCAAGCACCTACAGTAGCTTTTTGTGAGAATTTCCCGAGCACTGGACCACCTTCCCGGTAAGTAGGTAAGAGAGACAGAAGACTTTGGAGGGCAGAATCTAAGACGGCTACTTGGAAAGTGCAAGATTTATTCCGGGAATATACAACTGCTTCGAGGGAGCAAGAAGAATATTATGGTCAAAACAAATGTGAAGAATAAAAAATTGGTATTCAGAATGAAAGACATTGGGGCGGGGGGAGCAGGACACTGTTTGAAGAATATGCATAGAGAACGTAAGAAGTGGTGGACATTCCTTAGAAATCCACAGCATGTAATATGCCCTTTAACGATATTTTATATTATGAATAAAGGTGGTTTCATACTAACTAATTCTATCAATATTGGGTAAGCAACCAATATATGCCATACAATATCCTAAAATCCAGAATTATATAAGTTAACCAAAGAGACTTGGTCATTATTCTCATGGAATTTAACATATAGCAGGGGTGTCCAACCCACAGCTTGTGGGCCACATGCTTATTTTGTGAGGCCTTTTTTTGGTTATCTGTGGTGCTGGATATCATAAAATGTATGCACAGATTGTGTGTGTGTGTGTTTTGCTAATCAGCTTTCATTATTATTTGAGTATGCCCAAGACAACTCTTATTCCTCCCAAGTGTGACAGAGAAAAAAAAAAAGTTGGACTCCCTATTAGAGGATAAAATTAGATTAAATAATAAAAATTTAAAAAAAGGAGCAGAGAATAAATAAACCAATCACATCAGAATATACCAGATAGTAAACATATACATTGTTTGAAGTAGAAATGACTACCCCCTCTAGGAGAAAACAGAGGAAAAACTACCATCCCCCTGTGATGAAGACTTGTCTACTTGACTATGCCTTTCATGGATACAAAGGTGATGCTCCTGTAGTGCTCAGGAGGAATCTGAGTTAGATTTTAAGCCCCAATTATACCTACAGCCTAGAACCATTGGCAATGCTGGCACTGGGCACAGTCAAGGTCACAGGTTAAAGAACGGCAGAGGTGAAGGGTAGCTTTGTTGGTCAGCACGACCTGGTGTGGACTTGCAGAAGGGGTGATCTCTGTCTTGAGAACTCCAAGATGAGCAGGAGGAGCTGGCCGTGTGGAATTACGGGAATGATATCCCAGGCTGGAGAAATGACAAGGCAAGAGCTTGGTCACAGGACTAACGTGGCCATTCACAGACCAGAGAGGCCAGGGGGTGGTGTGAGAGCAGAAGGAGACGGAGAGATATTGGTGGCCAGTTATAGAAACCATGGTGCGGGATTTGGATTTTAAGATTTTACTTTAAATGGTACATTTCTGTTATTTGTGTATTCTTGTAGTGGAAACTAAGAGGGGAAATGTAATTGAAGAATGGGTTTATAAGAATCTCCAGACGATCTTTGGTTCTGTGTAAGATATAAATACATATATTTAGGTTATGAAGCTCTGATTTATGAAATCGAGATTCTAGAATGTTGTAACGGAAAAGGATCTTATATATTATTTAATTAAAACTTTTTTTCTGATTTAAGTAGAAAGATAAGTTCTTACTTAGATATACTAATATACATATTTGGGGTGATTGATCTAGTTTGGTCTATGTAGGTACACTGATAGATAGATGTATTGATATCTGGGTATCTACCTATCCACCTTTCTGTATATATAATATATACCCCATTTAGATATATTGACAAGTGGCAAGTTCAAAAGCTCAAGAATATAGCAAATGCAATTAATCTTTTTAAATCTGCCCTTCCACATATTTGCAACCCCCGTTCTATAAGGGAGTAAAAATTTAAATTAGGTCCATTTGGTTGGCCCTCTGCCCTCTTCCTGAGGCCCTTGCTAAATTCTAGGGCACGTGCACCGTTCTAAGCCACTGACAGGACTGGGAGAGGTGATGCGTCCTGTCTTCAGTTTTGTTTTATTACTTCCGGGCAGTTATAACAAAATACCTTCAACTGAGTAATGGATAAACAGCAGAAATGTACTGCTTACAGTTGTGATGGCTGGGAAGTCTTGTATCAGGGCCCCAGCAGATGTGGTATCTGGCGAGGCCTGTTCCTCCCAGAAGGCATCTGTGGGGCCTCCTCCCCTGGGAGTGAGGACACGTTCCCTCCCGCCTACTTTATAAAATTTGGATTCTATACCAAAGCCCACACTTTAAGAGACCTAATTACCTTCCAAAGGCCCCACCTCCCAGTGCCATCACCTTAGAGATTAGGTTTCAGTATACACATTTTGCAAAGGGGGCACAAACCTTGTTACTTGCAGCAGACCATACAGCTTCGTGGGAAGGAGAAGCGAGAGCTAAACTCGGAACACTGCAATAAGAAACCCCTGTAACAGCTCGGTATGCTGACACCTGGGTGATCAGGGCTGGGGAAGGAATCCGGCTCTCCTTAACACAAGATTGCGCGAGGCGAGAACATCAGTGCTCGGCAGTCTCTACACCTGTGGAGCAAGCAGCCCGGGACCGCGTCTGTAGGGAGCTGCAGGGGAGGTCAGCTGGGGGGCGCGCACGCTCTCTGGCATTTGCTCACTCGGCCTCTTTCGCTCCTCCTGTTCCCTTCTAAGAAGACTGCTAAGATTTACGCTCCTATGAAGACCGTTTCTCTCCCTGGAAGACTCCGGACAATAGATAAGCAGGGCGGAGACCTGGCCAGTCTAGCCCCGGCAGTTACTAGCCCGTGTCCCCTCTCCATGTTGGCATGGGTGGCCATGTGCTTGCTTCCCCACCCCGCCCCAGGAGGGCTGTGCGGGCCTCCAGGTCTGAGCTGTCCTTAGGCTCATAGAAAAGGTTTTTGTATTTTCCCATGTCAGTCTGGGCAAGTGGATTCCATACCACCGCCCAAAGCTTTCTGCCTGAGCACTGTCCGACACCCCCTCTCACACCAGCTCATTCACAGGGCCTCGGCCTCCGTGGCCCTGGACACGGACTCCCTTCTATCGTCCACTCTTCAGCCCTTCTTCGAAGTTCTCTAGGGATATATGCCATCCCCCTTTTGTTCCTTCTCCTCTCCCCAGGCCAGGCAAACGTTATCAAACAATTGGCTGAGAGGATGACAAACTGTGTCTGACCAATTACATATTATTCTGAATCTTCTCCGTTATCCCTAGGTGGCCTAAGTCTTGTCACTTTTGTTCTCTGCTTCTGTGGGAATATAATTAGCTCCCTGAATGCAGGAGGTCGATAGGGTAATAAAACATATTCTTGGGGGAAAAGAAGGCCACAGTCATTAATAATTACAAAATATCTTTCCAACACATTGGATTTATCAAAATAAAACAATGTCATTTAAAGACAAACTGTATGCAGCTCAATAATGTTAATATGTTTTATATATTTTATAATTCTGTTTCTTAGTTGTAAATTGGGTCTACCCCCAAATGCATGTATGCATTAGTATATGAACTACTGGGTGATACCTATTTATATCTCTAAAAATAGATATAGATGTTGATCTAACACACTCATGCACAATGCAACCCACACATAAACCAAGCGAAGGCCCATGATGTGTCCCGGATAATAATCTAAACCAAATGATGAAAGGGGGCCCTTTTATACAGGGCATTCTCCTGGCTCTTTAAAGAGCACGCACAGTCAAATCTTTTACCTGGTACGAAATTTCAGTCATGTGTCAAGCACAGAAATCAAACCAGCAAGCCAGCACAAGAACCTGGACCCATGCAGGAAACTCCCACCTCTGTGAACGTCAGAGAACCACAGGGGTTTACGAACGTGATCTAGGAGGTCAAATAGCCGCTCAACTTAGCCAAAAGCCCACTCTGAAAATACCCTGAAAGAGACAATCTTAGTTGTGCTTTTTTGCAGAGGCTGGTCTGCATTCTCTCCTGGATCAAGAAGCAACTCTGCCTGATCTTAGAGCCTAGTTCATAGCCCTGTCCAGCCCCAGATCCCTGAGAGCAGAATTACCCAGCCAGATAATAGGTCCTGTAGCAGGCCTGAGCAGAAGTCACTGCAGTTCCCAACCAACAATGAGGCAGTGCCCGGTAGTAGTCTCCCCAGAGAGTAGACCCCAGATAGTGGTCTCAACAGACAGCAGACCCCAGGTAGTGGTCTCATCGGATATCAGAGCCCAGCCAGCAGCCTCACCAACCTCGGAGCAAAGGCAGTGAGTGGCCCAGCTAACTGGAGAAGTCACAACAAGCTCTGCCTCCCTGCCGTGGTCCCCAGCTGGTCTTTCCAGAGCCACAGGCTGGTCTGAATAATGAAGCTCTGTCTTTGCCAAAGAACCCCTGTGAGAACCTGATTTTACCTCTTTGGACACAGAAAGCCTCAAAAGGATTTTGAGCAGGAGAGTGACAACGTCATATTTGGGTTCCGGAAGTTAAATATGAAACCAATGTAGAGGATATTATACACAATTCTTTTGTTTGTTTCCTGAAAAACATATTTATCTGAGGGTCTGTGGCATAAAAAAGGATTGTTTTATTTCCAAATGTTCGTAGATCTATTCTTTTTCTATACGTGATAAGGAAGTTACAAAGACTAAGGTAAGATGACATTCTGTCATGAACCATTTTGACATTAAAAACTTTATTTTTAATTTACTGTCAGAGCTTAGACAAACTATCTTGAACATTCTTGAAAATGGTACATTTTCATAATTTTAAAATAATTTGTGGATTTGATTTCTGGAAAGAGCAACAGTATTTGCTTGTTAGTACTTTTTTATTATAACATGAAAGGTCTGAGGTGAAGTCTTCTTGATGACTTACTATGTGGCTGGCACCTTATATTATCATTTGTACAGTAGATGAATATTGTATTACATGTCTTCTTATCTCACAGATGGGTGTCTGAGTCCCAGTCAGATATTTGCCCAGTGAAATGCAATCAGGAAAGGCTGGAGAGCCAGGATTTTAAGTTCCAAGTCCATTTCTCTTTCCGTTAGCTGCCATGTCTTCTAAATTAATTGTCAAGCGATGAGACAAATGAGAAATTATTGCTTTATGGGGTGAAGCTCTTATTGTCCTCTGATATCCAAACCTGGAAGATATTTTAAACAGAGATTGTGAAATCAGAAGCTGTTCATGAATATTGTTTGTTTAATGAATCAATTACATTGAACCAAGTGTTACATACCAAATATTTTCGCTGGCATAATTTCTCCATGTCCCCAAAGAAATTCATTTGTTAAGAGATGTTTTTCTTTGTTAAAAACACAGTCCCTGCATATTATCTCACCAATCAGGCTTGCGTGAGCGAGTGTGTATGTGTTGATACTCTTCATTGAAAACCAACTCATCTTTCAAAGCTCACACCACTTACTATCTCTTCCTATGAGACTTCCCTGAAGTATCAAGTTAAAATCTTCTATTGTTCCCTTCAGAAAAGTCTATGAGAAAAATTTGCATCATTTTGCTTGTCTCTTTATTATTATACTAAATTAAAATCTGGTTCAGAACATAAAACCATATTTACTAAGTACATATATTTTTTGAGCTGGACACTACACTTTATCTCTGGGAACTTTAGCAGAGCAATTCCAGATGATGTCATCTTCTCCCTGTCCTGTTCTTGACTTGTGATGAGTTCCCACACACATCCAGGTGTGTGGGATGGAAACTAAGGAGGTCTCCGGGCTGGCAGAATTGTATGTCTGCCAAGTTGGTCCTGATCTTTCTCCCTTGTTCCTCTTGGCCTTGATGAGAACACCTGGAATCATGTCAGGTGAGCCTTGCTGAAGTGAAGACGTCTCCGTGTCTCTGCAGTTGGGACGTGCTCATCTTGTTAATCAGACTTGTTTAGGATTTGATATGAAGCTACCACACTGAGTTTTCTTCCTTTATATTCACAGAGCCGCTCCCTGATTTTACTGTGATACCATTTGGGCATGGCCTGCCTTACTTAATCTAGACAGAAAGGGGCCCTTAAGCCCAATGGGTGTCAGAACAAAGTGATTATCAGGGCAGAGATTCTAGGGACTGAAATGTCTGTGACATGCAGATGTCTCATATTAAAAAACACCCTTCCTTATGTGCCAGTCCTTAGCCAGATGTTGTGAAAAGTAATGGATTTGACTGCCTTCTAAAGTCTAGTTGAGGAGAGAGATGCAGAGGCATGTTCTTTCTGCCTTTGGTGAATGTAGTGATGAAGCTGTGCTCAGGAGATGGAGGACCTTAAAAGTGGACCCAACCAACAGGGCCCTAGGAGAAGAGTGGACCAGTGCCTGAGCTAAGAACTGAGAGTTTAAAAATTTTTTTCCAATGAAAAATGAGATAATGGGTGGTATGAAGGAGACCAGGTAGAATAAGCACCTTAAAACATAGGCAGTAATATGAAACTATATAATGAATGTTATCAGAACCAAAGTTTGTGCTGGTAACATGAGGTGGCTCCATCGGTCAGCACTGAGTTTGTTATGCCAGAGTAACAAACAAGCCCAACACTCACACAGGGGTATGCGTCTCTCACGTTGTGTACTTGTGTCGACCGTACCAACTATGACGTGATTGCAGCTATCTTCTTTATTTGGAGATCTGGGCTAAAGAACAAGCTCCAGTCTGGAACATGCTATTCTCATGGCAGAGGTGGAACAGAATGTTAAGGCCATGGAGAAAATCTTATGCTTTCTGCTCAACACAAAACGTGTGTTTGTTTCTCTCATGAACTGTTAGCCAGATTATGTCACCTGACCAAGTCTCACATTAAGACCAAAGAAAAGAATTCTCTCCAACAGGAATCACATGGCAAAAGACAAATGAACTAGCATCTTAAAGGAAAGGCAAGAAGTCCTTGTGGAGACTAATCATGCAGTACTCAGAGCTGACTCCACCTCAGACAAAAGCAGGAGATCTTCCCATGAAGAATGTCCCTGTGAGCAGAAGTAAAGGCAAAATCACCGACTCAGTGGCTCCTGGGACTCTGCACTGGTTCAGGCTGCTGTAACAAAAACACATACAGCCTGCTGCTGAAACAACAGAAATTTGTTTTCTCACAGTTCTGGGGGCTAGGACATCCAGGAGCCCGCTTTTCTCAGAGTTGGTTTCTGGCTTTCCTTGGGCCCCTTCTCTCCTGTGGCTTTTCCTTTTCCTTGGTGTGTGCCTGCAAAGAGGGAAGGAGCTAGTTCTGTGGTATCTCCTCCTAGGAGAGCACTAATCCTATTGGATCAGGGCCCCACCTTTATGAACTTATTTTTCATTGCCAGCCTCATCTCCATAAACAGCCACACGGGGAGTTAGGGCTTCAACATATGGATTTGGGGAGGGCACAAACCTTCAGTCTATAACAGACCCACTTTTTACAAGTTATACCAAGTGGCTCAAGCCTTAGATGACAGGCAGAGCTGGGATTGAGCAGGCCTTTCCTCTCCTCAGGATCCCTGAGGGAGGGAGACAGGCCCCTGGCCCCTGGCCCCTGGACTCCAGTCACAGTTCACCGACCCATTACCCTGAACCACTGCACGTCCTCGTAGTTATTGAGCATCTAATTTTGTTCATATCATTCCAATTTTCCGAAATGTGCTTTACTTTCTTTTAACTCACCAATTTATCTCACTTTTTTGTGTGTGTTTTAACATAGAAAGTGAGCTATTTTATAAAACCCAGTCTAATTGTCCTCTTCTCCTTCACCTACCCCTGTCAACCCTCATTTGCTGTTATACTTCATCCACAATGTGCTTCTGGTCATTCCTAATTATTTGGTAATTTTTCACACACTTGGATTATCTCTTTCTTAAATATAAAACCAGGTCATCTCTGTATCCCAAATGCTGGCCTAGAATCTAAGTAGGTCAATGGAAAACAAAAACAGAGAGTGCATGAGTGAGTGGATGAGTGGCATAATTCACAGCATATCTATTCTGCTCCAGGGAAGTGTACATGCTTCATTTGACCATTTTATCTGTCCTTGAAAAATTCACAACTGCCCCCTTAGTATAAAGAAGGCATGATTTGGAGCAAGGAAGAAGGGGGAGAGGGTGAGAAGGAAGGGAAACCTTCCAAAATGTCTGAAGTCCCATCGTGTGGCTAACTCATTACTGTCACCTCGACCCAGTGCTACTGACCCTTTGTGCTGTCTCTGGGTCATCAAAGGACTCCTTACAGCCGGGAATCTCATTAGCCAGACTGGAGGACCAAGGCAGGAGAGTGGCAGGCTCACTTCAGCTCGTTAAAAGCTCCCAGTCTCCTGCTTGGGAAATTGCTCTCCCATTTTACCAGCCCTGTTTGCATTTTGCAGCTCCCAGGAGACAGAGGGCAGTGCTGGTTGAATTCCTGGCTAAGCCATTTGGCCCAGAGTCTCTATAAAACCTCAGCACCCGTCTTCCTGACTTGGGGCTTTCCTCATTAAACGTGGAGACAGGAGCCTGCTGTTTGGTTTCCAGAGGCCTAGGTGAGGCAACCAGCCTCCTCTTCCCTGGGGATTCAGGGCTGATGTGGAGTTTGGAAGAGGAGGGAAGGGAGGGTGGGGTGGTAGATAGTGGGTTGTGCTGGTGAAAGGGAAGGAGGTAGCAATGAAAATAAATATCTGCAAATCAAAACTCTGGTCTACAAAAACATAGACCCCCTTTGTGATTGCTGGTGGTTCCCTGCTTAGCAAAGCTCACGGTAGACATCCACCTCCCACTGTGATAATGAACCTGAGCCCAACTTTACCATTTGCTTTATCATTTGTTGATGCTCCACTTGATACTTGACAGGTATTCTTGCAGTTGAATGGTAATCCCAAGGCACTGGACAGAGACAGGAGGGAATCAGGTGACATGGTCACAATATCATTTCCACATTTTGAAAGATGGTCTCTACATATCATCTCACAGCCACCAGTGGGAACTTTCTAAAGTTGCTGAAGCCTCTCCACTCTTTAGGGACCTTCAGCTGCACTGTGCTTTACCAGGTAAAGTGTACACACCTTTGCTTAGAGTCTGAGACCCTCTGAGAGCCAGTGTGTACTGTCCCATCCCCCTCTGCTTTCATATTCACCCCTGAGCATGCTGCAGAGGAAAGCAGGTCTCCCTGACCCATTGCTTTTGGGGGACTTAATGGCACTGTAAGAGAATGTATAGGATTTAGGGAAGAAAAGTGCAAGTGCAGCCAAGAGCTGAGCACAGCAAGGGGAGAGCTGACGTCTTCTGACAAGGGGACGGGTGGGGAAAACAGTTTGTCCACTTCACCACACAGGCAATGATATCTGAGAAAGGTTCTATTTTGAGGGGGAAACCTGTAAGAAAACAAAAGGCATATTTTTCGTCCAAGACAATGGACCATGAAACAGGAATAGCAATGCAAGACAGCAAAATAATCTCTACTTGAGAGAAGAACAATGAGACCAAAAGCGGCCAGGAAGAATAAAGTCCCTTCCATGTCAAGCTCTGACCTCTTTCCTTCCACTGCATAGGGGAGCGAGTAGGTCTGATTTCATTTGAGACTGTAAAGCCAGGGAGGCTCAGCTCAGGAGCTAGCCCAAGCCACACAGTTCTCCAGTAGCAGGTCTAGAACAGGACCATCTCCTAATCATGTGTCACTTGCTGCATCCCAGTACTAATAGTTGACACAGGCACATTGCACAGCTGTCTAGTGGGTAGGTCACTTAACGTGGTGGGGTAGGAGGTTATGACCTCTGTATCCAGATATACCTGGCTCCTATTGTCAGCTCTGCCCCCGTGAATGGTGTCACCTCAGGCAGCTTCCTTCAATTCTTCTGAATTGCAGCTCTTCAAACCGTAGGGTGTGACACTGACACTTCTTTGCATGGGAGCAGAAGGATTGGGGTTTCTAGATGGAAAGTGATTCGTGTAACCCCTGGCTCCAGGCGGGCACTACATCACTTGGAGCTGGAGTTACGTTTACTGGATGCATAGACTAATGAACTCTCCAGTAAGGAGTACTCCCAAGGTCTCTTCCAACTCTAGCATTCTATAGCCAGTATCATGACACATTCTTTGAAGGTTTAAAAGTAAGTCTCTAAAATGTGCCTGTATGTCCCAGGAACTCAACATCTGGGCAGGAAGTGAACAAAATGATGTCAAATATGATATTTTTCTCTCTAAATTCTAGATGCTTTGACTGATTATTAATTTCCCTGGGACTATAGTTGTGCTGCAATCTGGGATGAAATCAAAGATTGGACATGACTATAATTAAAAGGCCACTGAGCCACACTCTGGAGGCCGAGGCAGGAGGATTGCTTGAGCTCAGGGGTTGGAGACCAGCATGATCAAGATTGAGACCCTCCTCTCTACTTAAAATAGAAAACTAGCTTGGCGTTGTGGTGGGTTCCTATACTCAGAAGGATGAGGGAAAAGGATCACTTGAGCACAGGAGTTTGAGGCTGGTGTGAGCTATGATGCCATGGCACTCTACTCAAAGTGACAGAGAAAGATTCTGTATCAAAAAAAAAAAGAAGAGTCTCTAAGAGCCCTGGCAGGTATCGTTCTGAAAGCCATTGTAAAGGAGCAGGACTTGGTAAGAGCCAGCAATGTTTTGCTACTAAATCCCTGTTTCACCAGTGTCCCTCCACTGAGTGTGTTTGACACGCAGATCATCTTACTGCCAGCACCTATTATACACCAGCATATAGAATAATAAGAAAGATAAACAAACAGTATTGTGTCTGCCTCTAAAAATAGTAATAGTTATTACCGAAGGTGCTCTCCTGTGTCCCGCAGACTGTTAAATGTCTGTCGTGTATTGTTTCTGATTCTTCTACTAGCCTTGTTAGGAAAGGGTAACAGCTCAGAGAGGTTGGATAACACCCTCGCATCATTCAATGAGTACATTCCAGGGTCAAAATTTAAACACAGCTCATTCTGACTTCAAAGCCCACATGTTTTCCACTGTACTGTATTATCCTACAAATATACCAAAATAATTAAAAAAGAGTTCGTATTATATCAGAGTGTGCTAGCTTGGCATCTCAATTCTGAGACTCAGAGTTACTTAGTGAATAAATCGAGCCACAGCTTCTGACCTGGCTTATGGTTGCCACATGAAACTGCACATCAAAATATTGTTATTGCCATTATTCATTTACTTAATGTACATTGAGCTCCACATTAGCTTACTGGATCAGACTCTCGAGGGATTGATCCTGAAAGCTGTGTTTTTGTGTGGCTCTCATTGTGGTACTGATGCAGCCCAACTAGAAAAAGACAGAGGAAGCCAGTTGCATCTTTAAGGTCAGATAGCTCTTTTCTTCTCTAATAATTGTGATGTTTTTTATTATAAATTTATAATTTAATATGGCGAAGTAAAAGAAGATATATTACCTTTGATATATTTTAAAAATCACATATATGTACGTAGACGGTGCCAAAAATCATCTATACATTTTAAGAAAGGAAAAACTGCATTAAAATTGTAACAGTGAAGTCATGTTTAACTTCTGCAATTTTAAGAGATGCAAGATGTAATATCCACAATAACAATATTATCATTCTATAAGCAGTATTACAATTTTAATAGAATTTCTTCCTTAAAATGTGTATCCATTTTTTGGTACTCTGTGTATGCATATATATATATACACACACACACATATATACATATATACACATATATACCTATACACATACACATATATACACATAAACATATATACATATACACACATATGCATATAGATACACATATATACGCACACACATATTTTTTTACAGTACAGAACGTGCCATGTGAAAAAGTAAAGGTCTTCCCACCCTTTGATCTCCCTCAAAGCCCAACATCATTTAAGATTGTATATGAATATATACTTTCTTCCTCGTTTACATAACAGATTCCTACTATGTGTATACACATGATTCCAGGGCATGTGTTTTCGTGTTTGTGTTTTTCTCTCCTAGGAGGTTTTTAGCTATCTTTCCATATTGTTACATCGAGTTTAATTTTTATAAAAACATCATAGCATTTCAATTATGTTTCATAATTGTTTTAAGCAGCTCAGTCTTAATACACTCATTAATTTATCCCAGGTTTAGTTTTTTTGCTATTTACTTTTGAAGACAATCTTTCTTTGAATATTATTCAACACGAACCTTACTGAACAGCTGCAAAATCACAGTTAGGTAAATTCCTAATTGTGGTATTACTAGACCAAAAGATAAGGGCATTTTAAATTTTGATCCACACCGTCAAATTATTATTTAACAAAAAGCATGTGAGACTCCACATATGTCATGCAGTCCCCAACCTAGGTGCCATCAAATATGACTGAGACCGAAGCACAGACAATAAGGAAGCATGTTCCAAACATGACACCAATATGTTAACCAGAACCTTGCTAACAGCTTTCTGAATCCATATGGAGACACTGAAAACACACATGCATGTATACACATGTACGTGTGTGCACATATATGTATGCCTTCACATCCCCAAATGTGTATATGCACACTTGTATATGGATGTACACACACACATATGTATTTGCACCCCCATAAATATGTATGTGCAGGCTTTTATATCCACATGTATGTACAAACACACATATGATGCATGCATTGAATATCAGTGGAAACAAACATACACAAAATACAAATAACCAACATTAAAATTTAAACATATAAAAAGAAAGAAGAACTAGTTCCTAAAGGAAAAATACATGATTTATTCTCACCATTGATCCTCTTGTTTCTTTTGACTCATGTGCCACATAAAGGTATTAGCTAATTGGAGTAAATGAAATTAAAAATATTCCAGAAAAGAAAATCATAAAAGCATCTAGCCTTTGATTGAACAATTTCTCTTCTAAAATTTTATTTTACAGTTAAGTCAAACCAACCTAAGTGAGGAATGGAATATGTTTACAATCATTCACTGTAGCATTGCTTATAATTATAAAAAGTAGAGACAGCTTAATGTACCTCAGTATTGGACAAAGGTGCATTTCCTTGTATTAGAAGAAAATATTTCGAAGTGATGTACAAGCAATAAATAACAGTAGAGGACTCTAAAAACTAGTTGATGGCACGATAGATGGGAAGGGTTTTTTTTGTTTGTTTGTTTGTTTGTTTTTTATACCTTACAGCCTTTTGTTTCTTTTGAATTTAAAATAGAAACAAATGAAATTAAAATTACAGAAAAATATATGCAAGTCAAACATCCAACTCCTAGAACTCTCCACCTGTTTTCCAGTATATTTGTCTCACTGTTAAAGATTATGCTTGAGGGTCATTTTTTTCAAAATGGGAGAAAAAACCAAATGCATTCTTGAAAATAACAAAGAGAGAGAGAAATGGTTCCATGGGTGAACATAACCCTTGAAAGAACTCAGTGGAGATGAGCCACTGAGCTGTCAGGAGCCTGCATAAACTTTTTAACTGGAGAAGGAGTTTCAATCCAAAGTGACTTCACTGAATAAAGTTCCCTGCAACCTTGACATTTTCCATTGAACATTTGTGAATATGAATCTCCACTTCATGCTCATTGGAGGTGGTAGAGTCACAAGCAGCCCCTTATTCTTGAGCAGCACATTTGCAGGGAGGAAGGCCCCCCCTCTATGTCCCGTGATTGAGCAGGACATCACTGCATCTGAATCTCAATCTACCTCCATCCAATACCTCTGGAAATTGAAGAGCCATTTCCTAAATGAAAGTGTACCCCTTTATGCAAATGATTCAAATAACACTTGTTGCTTTAAAAATAGAAATATACATCCTCTTGGAAATACATTTAATTTCTTAGGAGAGTAGACAAAGCGTAAAGAGCCCACCCTGAGTGAGGTCATGAGGGGCAAGGAAGCCCTCTGAGGCCTCCCACTCACGACTTTCAGGCATCAGTCTCATATGTTTTTGAATGTCCTTCCAAGATCTTTTCTACTCTTTTCAGACCCTTGGCCATGTCCCAGAGTCTTAAATTGATCTTCAGTTAAGAGATTTTTCACACATTAGAAACCAAATTCAGCCCTGCTTGTATGCTTAACACAAATAGCAGCTGAAATTCAATGCTGTCAATCTCTTATTAACATTCATGTTTTCCTTTCTGCCTCTTTTATTTCTTCCCTTTCTTTCATTTAGTCTCCTTTCCTTCCCTCAATAAAAACTTATTTATTATAATTCATGTTGTTGGGGACTCAACAATTCAATTTTAGCCTAGACCCTAAAATTATAATGGTTATTTGGAGGCTTAGAACCAGCGCTCTGGAGTCCAGACTAGTGGGAAGGATGTCACCAGCTATGATGTGGTGACACCGTTGCTGTGGTGGCAGCAAGTACACAGAGCTACCAGGAGACAATAAAGACAGCAGTTATTCTACACAGTTATTCTACGGAGATAAGAAGTAAGCGATTCGGGGATTTTGCAGTAAAGGTGGGGGTTCCAGATAGCCAACTGGAGGGAATAGTGGTAACCCAGGCCTAAAGATCTGATGTGGCCTGATATCTCATCCATGGAGCAGAGTCAAATGCACTGATGGGAGAGGAAAGGAGAATGAGGGGGAAAATTGACATAAAGGGCTGGGATCACTTTGCCCAGAGTTGCGTATTTCACACAGGAAGATCTGCTGATCCTTATGCTTTCAAGGTCAAAGATGCAGGTGGTGCTAAAAGGAAAGGCCTATTTGGAATTCTAAGAAGATCTGAGACAAGAGTTCTTAATAGTCAAGGCAAAGGCTCCTTTCAGCTCCTAGTAATTCTTCCTCCAAGAACTGCCACCCTGGGCCTGCCTGACCCCAACATCTGTGAACAAGCAGATAACAGCCTCTAGTAATCTCTGCTCCTTGCACCCAGAACTGTTGCTCTTGCATCTTATCACCCGGAACACTACCAACTCCACTATCAGCAAGGCTCTCCTACCCTCAGCCAAAGAGGGCTGTTTCCCTTCCTTAGTTGTCAGACTAGAGGAAATCTAGTTGCTTCTCCTAGAGCAGAGAGGTCATGGAATCAAGGCTAACAAATACTAGTGAAAATCATCTGTATTAGATACTGTATTAATGTTTTCCCTTTGTGTTTTCTCTTTAAATTCCTGTTATATGAAATTAGATAATGATCATCTCTTTTCTTTTTTTTTTTTTTTTTTTTGCAGAGACAGAGTCTCACTTTATGGCCCTCGGTAGAGTGCCGTGGCCTCACACAGCTCACAGCAACCTCCAACTCCTGGGCTTAAGCGATTCTCTTGCCTCAGCCTCCCGAGTAGCTGGGACTACAGGCGCCCGCCACAAAGCCCGGCTATTTTTTGGTTGCAGTTTGGCCGGGGCCGGGTTTGAACCTGCCACCCTCCATATATGGGGCCGGCGCCTTACCGACTGAGCCACAGGCACCGCCCATGATCATCCCTTTTCAAAATTGAAAATACTGGGGCACATCCTAAGGAACAAAGGTGGAATATTGCCATGTACTAGAACAATCTTCGCTCCTCACTGTAAACATTTCTTAAAAAAATAAAAGCAAACAAATATGTTTGCTTTCTTTAGCATTGTTTTTAATATGCGTGCTAAGAGGCTTATATGTTTACTCTTTTTTTTTACACAATATCCCTTCTTTCAGTAATTTGTCCTAAGAAAGCATTTGGAGTACAGTCAAAGCTACAAATGCTAGATTGTTCAGTCAACATGCCCAAAAGTAAACAGAAAACACCCTAAATCTCCATTTGTGGACGAGTAGTTGAATTTATTATCCCATACCCACTAGAAATTATAGTTTGAGAAAATAATGACAGCATAATTTCAAATCAGCAAGTAGAAAACAGTAGTATGTATAATATTTGTACATAAGCCTAGAAAAAACACTAGGGAAGAAGACACTGGAAGTTCAGTAGTAGTTATATGTCTGTGCATGTTATGAATGATTTTTGTTTTCTTTTTTACAGGAAGGCAGATGTGACATCAAGTTATCTGCAAGGAGGAACTAAGCCAGGTGTGGGGCACTCAGGAGATGGTTGACACAGATGGACTTAAAACTACTAGTGGGGGGGTGGAGGCAAGATGGCCGACTGGAGCCAGCTTTTCACAGAGGCTCCCATCCAGAAGGAGAGTTAAAGGACAAAAGTTTACCAAGTAAGCTGATGGTTTGGAGCTGAGCCAAGAGAGAAGGTTGAAGAGCACAGATCACCCTTGCTGAGGTGAGCTGTGACCTGAGGAAACAAACAATAGGTACAAAACCCATTGCCAAGTGTATGGGAGTCCCCTCCCCCATGAAAACAGCTCAGCTCACAGTGTACTTTCTACGAACAAGTGAGTGGAGTTCAGATCGCTTCTTACTTTATCCCATGGGACAGAACCACTAAAAATCGGATTTCCTTCCCCAGAGAGGACCCACTTGTGTGCCTCAGCACTCTCCTGCCAGGCATAAAACTGAACATATTACTCTACACACAATTTTGAACTCCTAGCACTCCCCTCTACTCCCACCCTGAGGTCTGGAAGCCTGTCCCTGAGTATTCCAGTTTCTTGGGCAATTTCTCAAGAGGTACGGGCAAGGTGTGGGCTGCTACAAGTCTGTGCTGAATCAGTGGTACATGTGTAAAGTGGGGACTATGGAGCAAGGGAGCCAAACATGAGAGGGAGAACCAGTGCCTTGTGGCTGCAGCATAGAGTGGGGCTGAGTCACAGCTTCTGTGAACTCAAAATGGCCTGGCCCATGGTGGAACACAGTGGGACAGAAACGCAAATTCCAGGAGAATATAAGTGTCAGCAACATCAGTCTGGGGCGGGGCTAGAAGTGAGTGACACTCCCCAGTTTCCATTGAGCACCAGAGGTAGTCAGGCTTCAGCTACCCTTGCTGGCTGGTGACAAAGTTCAGGAGCTTGGCCAAGGAGACATTGATCTCCTCGTGTCCCTGGCAGAATAAACCCCTGGCACATTTGCTTATTGGAGGAAACTGGACCACAGCCCTGAGGGGTTACCAGTGAATGGGTACGACGGAGGTGCAAGGTGAGGAAGGAGGCATCAACCACACTGGACTAATGCATTTGCTGGGTGGGCCTTTCTGACTCCACAGAGCATCAGAGGGAGACACACTTGAACTGCCAGCAGACCCCTGGTATCTAGTTGCTGGAGACCTTTTGAACTCTCCCACTTGAGAGTTGGTGCTGAATGGAACAATTGGTTTGGAACTCTTGACCTGGGCCAATCATCCAAGGACCCTCCAAGGTGATACCCTGGTTGTGTTGTAGTGGAAAGATTTGATTTTCTTCTTCCATTTGTTGCCTTTAGGAGGGAGGGTGTCTTAGTTGCTTGTATTTCCCCATAGCTGAGACTTCAACCCAGCTAGGATTGGACAGAGACCAGCTGAATACAAGACAGCCACTTAGCCCCAGCACACCAAGCAGGTCCCCAGTGTCTCAGTACCCATACAGTACTATGGGTCCTTTGCAAAGCTGTAGGGGGAAAGCTGCAGTCACCAGTCCCAGCTCTTGGGCAAAGGGTTGGTTAATAACTACTCTAGGAGCCCCAATCCAATTTCACCTTAACTGCTCATCTAGCCAAATGGTAAAAAATAATCATGAGATGGAATCAGCAGAAATACTCTGGCAACATGAATAATTAGAGTACATCAACTCCCCCAAGGAACAACAAGGCAGATACACCAGAAGATCCCATTCCTAAACAAATGGCTGAGATGTCAGAAATCAAGTTTAGAATTTGGATGGCAAATAAAATTAGAAGAATGGAAATAAAGTTGGAATTACAAATTCTAAAAATAATTCAAAAGTTTTCTCAAGAATTTAATGAATTCAAAGACAAAATCACCAAAGAATTTGACACTTTGAGAAAAGAATTTGCAGCCCTCCAAGATATGAGAAACATAGTAGAATCCCTCAGTGACAGAATGGAGCAGACAGAAGAAAGGGTTTCTGACATTGAAGACAAAGCTTTTGAATGGTCCCAAATGCTCAAAGAAGAAGAGAAATGGAGAGCAAAAACGGATCATTCTCTCAGAGAGCTGTGGGACAACTCCACAAAAGCAAACATTTACCTTATGTGAATTCCTGAAGGTGATGAGGTTGTTGTGAAAGGCTCAGATGCTCTACTCCAAGAGATAACCAAGGACAAATAATTTCCAAACATGGCAAGAAATACTGAATTTCAGATAGCAGACAGTTTCTGAACCCCAGTATGACTCAATCCAAATAAAGCAACTCCCAGACACATTATAGTTAACTTCACCAAAGTTAATATGAAAGAGAAAATTCTGCAAGCAGCCAGGCATAAGAAAACTATAACCTACAAGGGAAAGAATATTAGAATGACTGCAGGTCTCTCTGCTGAAAAATTTCAAGCCAGAAGAGGATGGTCATCGACCTTCAACCTTCTAAAACAAAACAACTTTCAACCCAGGTTCCTGTCCCCAGACAAACCGAGTTTCATTTATGATGGAAAAATTAAATACTTTAATGAAATTCACATATTGAAGAAATTTGCCATAAATTTCTTCTAATATTCTCAGACCCATCCTCCACAATGACCAGCACAATGCTGTACCACCAAAGTAAACTCGCTCAGAAACTTTTGATGAAATCCCAACTTCCACAGTGGTGAAAGGATTAAAAATGTCCACTGGAGTTTAAAAAAACTTGACACCCCAAATTATACCAGGCTTATCAATTCTCTCGATTAATGTGAATTGCTTAAATTGTCATCTAAAAAGGCACAGGATGGCTGACTGGATACAAAAACTCAGGCCAGATATCTGTTGCATACAAGAATCTCATCTTACATTAAAAGATAAATATAGCCTCAGGGTGAAGTGATGGACATCTATAATTCAGGCAAATGGAAATCAGAGAAAAGCCAGTGTTGCAATTTTATTCGCAGATACAATAGGCTTTAAACCAACAAAAGTAAGGAAAGATAAGGATGGTCACTTCATATTTGTTAAGGGCAACACTCAACATGATGAGATTTCAATTATTAACATTTATGCACCCAAATAGAATGCTCCTCAATTTATAAGAGAGACCCTAACAGACATGAGCACATTGACATCTTCCAGTACCATAGTAGTCAGAGATTTTAACTCCCCTTTGGCGGTGTTGATAGATCTTCCAATAAGAAATTAAGCAAATAAATTTTAGACTTAAATTTAACTATTCAACAATTGGATTTAACAGCCATCTATGGAACATTTCATCCTAACAAAACTGAATACACATTCTTCTCATCAGCCCATGGAACATCTTCCAAAATGGATCACATCTTAGATCACAAGTCTTACCTCAGCAACTTTAAAAGAATAGAAATGATTCCTTGTATCTTCTCAGACCATCATGGAATAAAAATTGAACTCAGTAACAGGACTCTGCATACTCATACAATAACATGGAAATAATTAACCTTATGTTGAATGATAGCTGGATCAGGATGAAATTAAGAAGGAAATTACCAAATTTTTCAAACAAAATGATAATGAAGACATGATCTACCAGAACCTCTGGGATACTGCAAAGGCAGTCCTGAGGGGAAATTCATAGTGGTGCAAGCCTTCCTCAAGAGACAATAAGAGAGGAAGTTAACAACTTAATGGGACATCTCAAGCAACAGATCAATGAATAAAAAAGTTGGCTTTTTGAAAAGGTCAAACCTTTGGCTAACCTAACCAGAAATAAAAGAGTAAAATCTCCAATTTCATCAACTAGAAATGACAGAAGCAAGGTAACAACATACTCCTCAGAAATTCAAAATATCCTTAATGAATATTACAAAAAACTCTATCTCAAAAATATGAAAATCTGAAGTAAATAGACCAATACTTGGAAGTATGTCACCTTCCTAGACTTAACTAGAAATAAATGGAAATGTTGAACAGGCCTATGTCAAGTTCTGAAATAGCATCAACTATACAAAATCTCCCCAAACAGAAAAGTCGGGAACCAGATGGCTTCACATCAGAATTCTACCAAACCTTTAAGGAGGAACTAGTACTTATATTACTTAACCTTTTCCAAAGCATAGAAAAAGAAGAAATACTTCCCAACACGTTCTATGAAGCAAACATCACCTTGATCCCCAAACCAGGAATAGACCCAACAAAAAAAGGAAATTATAGATCAATATCTCTAATGAATATTGATGCAAAAATATTCAACAAGATCCTAACAAACAGAATCCAGCAACACATCAAACAAATTATACATCATGAGCAAGTCGGTTTTATCCCAGGGTCTCAAGCCTGGTTCAATATATGTAAATCTATAAGTATAATTCAGCACATAAACAAATTAAAAAACAAAGACCATATGATTCTCTCAATTGATGCAGACAAAGCTTTTGATAATATCCAGCTTCCCTTCATGATCAGAACACTTAAGAACATTGGTATAGAAGGGACATTTCTTAAACTGATAGAGGCCATCTACAGCAAACCCACAGCCAATATCGTATTGAATGGAGTTAAATTGAAACCATTTACACTCAGATGAGGAACCAGACAAGGCTGCCCATGGTCTCCACTGCTCTTTAACATTGTAATGGAAGTTTTAGCCACCGCATTAGGGAAGAAAAGGTGATCAAGGGTATCCATATAGGGTCAGAAGAGATCAAACTTTCGCTCTTTGCAGATGATGATTGTATATCTGGAAAACACCAGGGATTCTACTACAAAACTCTTAGAAGTGACCAAGGAAAACAGCAGCATCTCAGGTTACAAAACAAACATTCATAAATCGGTAGCCTTTATATATACCAACAATAGTCAAGCTGAAAAAACAGTTAAGGACTCTATTCCATTCACAGTAGTGCCAAAGAAGATGAAATATTTGGGAGTTTATCTAACAAAGGACGTGAAAGATCTCTATAAAGAGAAATATGAAACTCTAAGAAAATAAATAGCTGAAAATGTTAACAAATGGAAAAACATACCATGCTCATGGCTGGGAAGAATGAACATTGTTAAAATGTCCATACTACCCAAAGCAATCTACAGATTTAATGCAATCCCTATTAAACACCTCTGTCATACCTTAAAGATCTGGAAAAATTAGTACTTTTATATGGAAACAGAAAAGAACCTCGAATAGCCAAGAACCTTACTCAGAAATAAAAACAAATCAGGAGGAATCACACTTCCAGACTTTAGACTATACTAAAATCTATAGCGATCAAAACAGCATGGTACTGGCACAAAAATAGAGAGGTAGATGTATGGAACAGAATTGAGAGCCATGAGATGAACCCAGGCACTTATCATCATTTGATATTTGATAAGCCTATCAAAAATATAAATTGGGAGAAAGATTCCCTATTTAACAAATGGTTCTGGGTGAATTGAATGGCAACTTGTAGAAGACTGAAACTGGAGCCACACTTTTCACCTCTAACAAAAATGGACTCTCATTGGTAAAAGACTTAAATTGAAAACATGAAACTATAAAGATTCTTGGAGAGAGTGCAGGGGAAACACTTGAAGAAATTGGCCTGGGATAATATTTAGGAGGAGGACTGCCCTCCCCACTACCCTCCTCCCCCCCACCCTCTGGCAATTGAAGCAATACCAAAAATACATACTGGGAGCTGATCAAACTAAAAAGCTTCTGCACTGCCAAGAACACGGTAAATAAAGCAAGTAGATAGTACTCACAATGGGATAGGATATTTGGAGGTTAAGTTTCTGACAAAAGTCTGATAACCAGAATCCACAGAGAACTCAAACTTATTAATAAGAAAAGAACAAGTGATCCCATTTCATTGTGGGCAAGAGACTTGAACATAAGCTTCTCTAAAGAAGATCGGTGCATGGTCTACAGACACATGAAAAAATGCTCATCATCTTTAATCATCAGAGAAATGCAAGCCAAAACCACTCTGAGATATCATCTAACTCCAGTAAGAGTAGTCCACATAACAAAATCCCAAAACTACAGATGTTGGCATGGATGTGGAGAAAAGGGAACACTTCTGCACTGCTGGTAGGAATGCAAGCTAATACATTTCTTTTGGAAAGAAGTTTGGAGAACACTCAGGGATCTAAAAGTAGACCTGCTATTTGATCCTGGAATTTCTCTACTAGGTATATATCCAAAAGACCAAAAATCACTTTGTGACAAAGATATTTGCACAAGATTGTTCATTGCAGCTCAATTCATAATTGCTAAGTCATGGAAGAAGCCCAAGTGCCCACTGACCCATGAATGGATTAATAAATTGTGGTATATGTATATCATGGAATACTACACAGCCTTAAAAAATGGAGACTTCACCTCTTTTATGTTTACATGGATGCAGCTGCAACATTCTTCTTAGTAAAGTATCACAAGAATGGAAGAAAAAATATCCAATGTACTCAGTACTTTTATGAAACCAATTTATAATTATACACACTTTCTTATGAAAGATAGATCGCAACTATAGCCCAGGATGAAGGAGAGAAGTGGAGGGTGATGGGAGGGTAAATGGGGGGACCACACCTATGGAGCATATTGCAAGGGTACAAGTCAAATCTATCAAGAATAGAACATAAATGTCTTAACACAATAATTAAGTAAATGAAGTGAAAGCTATGTTGATTAGTTTGATGTAAGCACTCCAAATTGTATAAAAAATCAACACATTGTACCCTCCAATTTATGTTTGTACCCTCCAAACATAAATGTGTTTATGATCTATGTGTATATGACTTAATAAAAGCAAAAAAATACAAATAAAATAAAAACTACTCACAGTGAACACAGAGCAGGCCCCGTGCAAGCTGAGGGCACAGAGGTGGGCTTGATACTAAGGGAAGGAGGCATGGAATTATTCAGGATACCAATACAAAAGTGCATGATAAATAGACTTACAGTCTTAAATGGCTACAATGAGACAGTGTTAATAAAGAAAATCAGCAATGCTAAATATCTAAATTCTGAGCTTTTAGTTCTGAAAAACATGATGCATTTGCTTCATGGGATTCAGACCAGGGCTTTTATCCCTCATTTTTGCCAAGTTTGGGAAAGACTACATTATGACCCATTAGGCTCTTCTGGAACAGCAACATTCCTACAAGAAAGAAATGCTCTAACTTCACTGCCAGTACTACAGGAGCTAGTGTGAAAAGCATTTGTCTTTAGATATTTTTTGCATTGTTTAACAAAATACTTATAGAACTAAAAGATGAAAATTTTAGATTTTGCTATTCTTATGGGCTGGGAATTGGACCTCACTGAAAAAATTAAGAGACAAGTCTGATGTTAATCTTACGTTTATTATTTTAAAAGCTCTGGGCTAATACCAAAAGAATGGATTTCTGGTGGGAAGTGATATATTTCCATGGCTTCAGGGAATTTGACTTCTGTCCTAAAAATATATTTCTTTGGATATTATAAACAAAACACCTTAAAAAATGATAAAAGAAAATACGCCAAAAAATCTGCAGCAGGCATACTAATGTCTTATTTTCTTATCATTTAAAGACTTTGAATCTATAAGAAAAGCATGAATATCCATTCCTTTCCTTGTCAAAAGGAGTGTGCAAGGATTACAGAAGGTGCTTTACTGAAGAAGTCTTCCAAATGGCATACAAGTATGAAATTAAAATGTTAACCTTAATAGTAATCAAAGAAATTTTTATTAATACATCGTCAAAAGAAAAGCTGTCCTCAGGAGATTGAGAGGAAGAGTTTCCCTTATTGCTGCGGTCGGTACCTGTTACTCAGTAAGGACGTGTTACAATAACAATCTCCTAACCTCGTAATGTGGTGAATTGCTACAACATTTCTTCAGGACAATTTAAAATTAATTCTAGCCTGTTAACCTAGTAATTCTAATCCTTCTAATTTATCATCTGGAAAAGCATAAAGTATGCAGTTGCTCAGGGCAGCATTTTTGTAACAGCAAAAATAATACAAATGACTGAAAAGGTCAGCAATAGAAAAATGTTAAAATTAACTACAGCTAATCCATTTGCTAAAGCTCTATGCATTTCCTAAAAAGTCATATTTTACAAGACTATTTGATGGCATAGGAGATTGTTTAAAGTAATAATTAACAAAAAACAAGAAACTAAAAAAGCTACATACCGTATGTTCCTCAATATGTTTATAAGTGTGTTTGCATTAAAAATACTGGAAGAAAATACATAAAATATGAATAAATGGTTGTCTTTACGTATTAGGAGTATCCTTTCCTTCTTTCTCACATTTTTCCATATTTTCTAAAGTTTTTACCTGGCATGTGTCTTACTGTTATGGGTCAGTTAAAATTTTTTATTTAAAGACAAATGATATTTCTGGGAGAATAGAAAGTTCTCCTTGACAGTGAATTACAACTCTGAGATGTTGAGGTTGAATGATAACATTATGGATTTCACAGTGTGTCCCTGAGTCTGCCAGTGCTTTCCTACAGAGGGGGCCAAAAAACATATACACATTTTAAGAAAGGGAAAAAATGCACTGAAATTGTAATATTCAAGTCATTTTTGATTTCTGCCATTACAAGAGGTGCTCAAAAATGACCTGCTTTCATCTTTTATTATCAGTATCTATTGAATATTACAATTTTAATACAGTATTTTTTCCTTTCTTAAGATAAGTATGCATTTGGGGGCACACATTGTATTCTGAATTTCAATTCTTTGGGAACCCAGAGGAGAGAAGCATTTTGCCCAAGGTCAGGTGGCAAAGACAAGACTAGAACTGAGGTCTTCCAGCTCCTACTATAATACCCGCTTCTGCCACCACCTTTGTTGTTGTTGTTTATAACAAGAACTTCTCTGACTTGAATGGGAACTTCAGCCAGAACTGAAAGGATAAGTGGAATTATCAAAACATAAAGATGAAGGAAAAAGAAAACATTTGCCTATGATAACAGTCCCCACCCCACCCAAGGCACTGGATCTTGGTTAATATGATCAAAGCTCATCTTCCTCTGGAAAGAGCCTTCCCACCTGCTCTGTGGAGTGATGCTTAAATTTCAGTATTTAGTGGTTTGGATAAATTATGCCTGGAAGTTTTACTACACCAAGTAATTTCTAACTTTGTAATAAGTCATCAGTTTATTTATTTATTTTTTGCTTACTGCTCATTTTAATTAACAGAATGTTAAATAGATAATTACGTAACAGTGGACATTTAATAAAATTGATATTCTTTAGTGACATTTTTAAACCAGTACACAGCGGTGAAAATACAATGACTACCAGTGTAGCTTGGCGCCACTGCCTTGATTTATGCTCAGGTGTCAGCAGTTTTACACCATCAGTGTAAATGTCAACACAGTGAAAAAGATAAGTGGCATCTTCTTATTATTATAAAAATTATTTAAACTCATGAATTGCTTGAAATAGTCTTGGACTCATCAGGGGTCTCTGGACCACGCCTTGAGAATTGTTGTCCAAAGAAATACGTGACTTTGCACACGAAGAACCAATATTCTCATAGCAACATTTTTTTGTTTTTGTTTTTGTTTTCTTGCTTTTGTAAAGACCATGTTCCCCAGCAAGTGGAAAGAAATTTGAATGGTACACAAAGGAATTATATACAGCAATGGAAATCAACTAGAGCTAAATACACCAAGATAGGTAAGTCTTACAAACATGAGACTTGAAAATAAAGAAAAATTTATGTAATATGACACTATTTATATATAGTTTAAAAATATACAACACAATACTATGCATTTTTTAGGGATATATTGGTTAGCAAACATGTATATTGGAAGAATATTTACCCAATTCAGGATATTAGTTACCTATGCAAGATAGGGAAGGAATTACATAGAGGGCTTCACATGTACTTATAATGATTAACTTCTAAGCTGAGGGGTGGTTGTAAGGGATTCATTATACCACAGAATCTCTGTAAGGTAAGCACTGAGGGACTGTCGCAAACTGGCCGACACATGGAGATGTCAACCTAAGGAACTTCCATCGAGTACATGTGCTCCGTGTCTGGCCTATGAAATTCAGTGAGCTTAAGGAGGTGGTCAAGGTAGGGAGGTGTCAACTATGAAGATTCTACTGTATGATTCTTATATCTATTTCTATTCTGATGAATTTCATAATGAAGAATAGCCTATCTATAATCATATTCTTTCAAATATTTTGTGAAATTAAGCTGTCATAGAAGTGAATTATGAGTATTAAAACTTTAGCATGTAGCTATAAAGTCAGGGGCTAATTTCACAGTAACAGTGTAATTCCCCTTAGTAACATAAAAAAAAAAATCAACTATATGTGTTTCCTTATTTTCCTTTGACACAAAGCCTACAAAAATACATTGCTTGGATTGTTTAAGATTATCCCCAAGGCATCCATTCTCAAACACAGGAATCTCTCAGCATCCCTTCTCTGTTGCAGGCATGAACCTGCTGTGTCCTTCCCCAACAGTCTTCCAGACCAAGAATTTATTCTTTAATGTGTTCGGTATTCTCGGCAGACAGAGCTGTGTGTGCATCTGCATTTCAGCTCCACCTTCACGGGGCTAGCTCCTTAGCCTCTTAGACTTTGTATCTGAAGTGGACATACTTTGCTTTGCTCCTGTCCCCATACCGTCAGCAGCCTCTGACCTTCTACTCATTCTTTCTGAGCCTGTCCTTTGCAGTGCTTTGATATTTAAAACAACTGGGCGTCTAAGAGATCAGTTTAAATGTGTGCACATGATAATCAAATCCTGGGTTGTTTACTGTCTCGCAGAGCTGACCAGATACCCCCTTAGGCATTAAGTTCATGTTGGTGGAGAACTTGAAAGCAAGTGGCAGTTTTTATAGCTGGTTTGTGCCTTCAAACTCCCATGTGTAGAGGACTTTCTGGAGGCACTGCATAACTAGTGAAATCTGTAGGAAAGCCAACATTGGCTTTGTAAAAACTTTATCTCTTTTATCCAGTTACTTAAAGCTTAAGCATTGCTGATATCTTTCCCCCCTTGTTTTCTTCCTCTTTTCCCACTTTTCCTATTATTTCATTTTTCCCTTCCTCCCTCTCTTCCTTTCTCACTTCCTTCCCTCCCTTCATCCTTCTCTCCCTTCCTTCCTTTCTTTCTTCCTTCCTTCTTTCCTTTGTTCCTTCCTTCCTCTCCCCAGTTATTCAGTGCACACTTATGATTCCCGTTAGTTATCAGACCATGTAGTCACCCACTGAGAGCCAGACTAGCAATTGCATGAGCTTTGAGTCAGACAAGTGGAAAATCAGGCTTTAGGTTCAATATCAACTGACTGCCCAACCATGTCCAAGTTATTTAACTCCTACATATTCAGCATTTCATAAGTATACATTTATCATATGCCTTTTTTGTGTCTTGAGTTACCCCTAGGTGCACCTCATGGAGTTTCTAAAATACTCTGCAAAGTGGAGAAAGTGTTCACCCTCAATCTATTGTAACACTCCAACTAAACAACGTATGTGAAGATAGGTAACCTATTCCTAGCTCACTAGAAACACCTAATAAATATATTCTCATTTTTTGATATTATAGATGTCAAGCATTCACGTGTGAGATCCAGGTTTTATTTTATAGGATAGCCAGCAAAAAAAAAAAAAGAAAAGAAAAGAAACATATTTTAACATCTTCTCTATCAGAATTTATCTTAAAATCACTGCTGGCCAGGTGGTAGGAGTGGTTGTGCCATTGCTACTGTGGTCACATGTGGGATTAGAGTCAGATCATCACTTCATACGCAGCCTGTTAGGTATATTATTAGTATTAGCCATGTTGAATTTAACTGCCTTTAAAATATCTTCAAAAAGATTATGGTATGACTCAGCATTAAAAAAAACAACTCATATAAACAAAACAAAAGGCACAAAATTAGAACAGTAGGGTATGAATTTAATATTAATGAAACAAATAGTCTACATTGGAAAGATTATGATTAGCATCAAAACTTGTGGTATCCCCAGCTTGGGAAGAAATACCATGAACAATAGCAGAGTACTCTTCTTCGAAATGTTGCATTGCTATTGTATTTAAAGACCTGCATGGAAAAATAGAGTCATTTATGACTTTGGGTCAGAAACGAATCAAAGAAAATGAAAGACTTTATGAACAAATCAAAATAAAAACAAACAACCACAGTAAAAAAAGAAAAAGAATCCTAGGTTTTAATCCAGACTCTGCCTCTTACTTCCTTGAGTAAAATATTTCACTTTGCTGGGACTCAGCTTCCTCTGTTGAAAGAGGTGTATTAGTAATGGGTACCTAGCAGGGCTGTTATAAAAATAAATTCAGTACAAGCTGTGAGATTGAATGACTTTCATCTGCAAAGTTTTATGAACATATAGACATTTCGCAGAGATGATTGTTTACATGGCTGTTTTTCACTTTTCATTCTTCCTGAAGCTGTGAACTCATGGAGAGCAGGGACCATTAGCATTCAACTCCTTACCCCCAATGTGCAGAGTAGACAGCTCCATAGTTTCATTAATAACAGTAACGTGTCTTTGCCTAAGGTTTTGTTGCTGTTTTAAGTCTTGTTTCTAAAATCTACACATATTTTGATGTTCACTCCTTCCCTGAAAGTTTCATAAAGCAAGTATTGGAGTTGATGCTTTATACACAGGGAAATACATAAGAGAAGTCTGGAGACCTGTCCACATCACATGGGAATCTAGGACTGAGTACAACCATGGGCCTGATGTATTTCCTAACTCGCTCAGGACAGGTTCAGTGTTGAGAGTGGATGGGGCTTCTTAGGACATCCAGCTCTGGGAAGCAAGGGTAGGGGATAGCAACAGTGTAGAAGAAGGCTAGGCTTGGGCAAGGCCTCTGAAACTGGGCCTGTGCCCAGTTGTGTGCTAGAATCATTGTGGGAAGCAGCCTTCTGAAAGAAGTGGAGGATGCCCTGTGCAGAAAGGCGTCTGTACCACTGAACACCCGAGAGGTGGGGCTGGGGAAGGAGCTGTAGGAAGGGCAGCTGGGAAGACAGAAAGGGGAAGGAATTTAGGAACTCTGGGGCCTGTGGGGATTGAGGCTGGGACTGGGCCAGTTGCTGGAGGTGGGGCTGGGGCTGGCGAGTCAGGCCAGGATGCAAGAGGGAGCACTGAGTATGGTTAGAGGATGGTAAGGAGACCCCTCCTGGAAGATGGAGCATGGGGACACCTCTGGCCCTGCCCTTTGTACAGAGAGTGAAGAGTAAAAAAGCAAGGACTACTTAGAATCCAGACACACCTACCTTTTAAAAGTTTACTTTAAAAAAGTTTCACATAAAGAAAGAAAAAATGTACAGGTCATAAGTATCACTCAATGAACTTTCAGAAGGTGAAGGTACCTGTGCAATTAACACCCAGGTCAGGAATGAGCATTCCTAGAACCAGAAGCCCCTTTCCCACCCCTCACCCCCCCAATTCCAGTTCAGTATTCTCTTCTGAGGATAACTAGTCTTCTAACTTCCTGCCTCATGGATTTAAATATCTGGCTTGGTTCTATTCTATTACCTCAGCATTATAAAAAAGGAACAGCAGCCCAAGGTGAGAAGGCAGCAACCGTGCCCCAGGAGGGCTCTAAAGCTGTGATCTCCGGCACCCTCTTGAGCAGAAAGCAGACCTGGCTCACAGATGAGCCACATACTGATTGTGTGACTTGAGGAATGCCACTTTTTCTCCCCAACCTCCAGTGTTCTCGTTCACACAGTGGGTCAACATGTGGCGTTCAGTGCTGTTGTCAGGGCTAAGTGAGGAATACATAAGCACCTGCCCACTCTGGGCCTGGTGCTGGTTAAGTATCACTTAGGAGGATGTCTGTTACTCAAAATGAGAACGAGTGGTGACCTAATGCAGATCAGGCTCTGAGGTTTGCAGCAAGATAGTGGGCACCTCACTGAGTCCTGGGGAGAAGGGATGTGACTGGAAGAACATGGGACAGAGAAGGAAGGGGCTCACATTCTCTACCTAGTGCTGCTTCGAACTTAGTGGGGGACGGGGAGACTTCTAATGCCCCGCCTTTCTTCTCTGGGCCTCTGTGAGAGAACTCCCATATTATTGCTGCAACGCATCTTCCCCACTCCCAATGTAGCTGAGAAACGCTACGAATCTATAATTAGCATACATGGAAAAACACAGAATAATAATAAACAGTAATTGCAGTGCCCAACGATACAGAGAAATTGTAATACGTTTGGGGAGAAAAACAGGGATGGAGAAAAGAATTCAGAATCATCTACATATTCTACATATTAAACCTAACTGTAGTAGACCCAGGTAGACCCAAAAGGGTATTCACAGTAGAGACAGAGCTTATAATCTAAGGCGCTGATAGGAAAGAGCTCAAGTCAATTAAATAGTCACTAAATAATCTATGAATGATTTGGAAGTCATCCAGACCAGAAAGCACTCAGATGTGATTGACGTTGAAATGGATGAATTAAAATGATTTTCTTATTTAGAAATTGAATTAGCACTCGTAAGTAGAAAGTTATTCAAAATTATTAACTCTACTAAAAGAAAAAGCTTGGCTAAAATCAAAGATAAATGTATCATAATAGAATCTTTGAACTCCTTACGGGGACCAAGAGGTTAAATTCTCCCCTCACCCCTATACCCCCAATAGACCAACTTTTATATTAATTGCAACATTATACTTTATAAGCAAAAACTACACAAGAAATATGATGGATTCAATAAGTTCTATTGTCTTAAAAAAGTAAAAACAATTTATTTAGATAGAGGTTCTTATTTTTGACCATAAATTCTAGGATTTTTTTTCTCCAATGAGTCCTCCAGGCCTCACAGGATAATCTGTTGTCTTGCCTGGTCATCCATTAGTACTCTACATCCCACACCAGCTTCCTACTCTTCACCTGGCTTCCGTCTAAAGATTTTGTATAACGCACCTTTACTGATCCAACACAGAGTCTACCCATTCAGGTACCATTCACTCAATTGTTTAAAATTTTCTAAATGTCTTTGAGTGGCAGATGGCAAAACATTCAAAAATGAATGAGAGGACTGTTTCTCCAAATTTCCATAAGCTCAAAGGTGAAAGAGAAGCCTGGATCTGCAGCTGTCTCATACAGGTATATATTAAGGTTGACCGTAGAAGAGGACCAGGCCACACACAGGGTCCTGTCACTGGCTTTGTTGGAAAGTGTCTAACAGCTTTTTGAAGTGAAGATCTGGCACCAAGAGGAGACATTTTCCTGAAGATGCTGATTAGGGCCCCTGTCACCCAGCACTGCCCTCCCCACCATACCCCTCCTGTCATCCATCCATAAGCAGGGAGGCCAAGGGTTAATGGGTGCAGGAAGAACACTAGCTAATGTGGGTTGCTCAGGGTAAGGTGCAGAGAGAGATTGTCTCTTAAACTAAAGATAAGGGATTGAACAAATGTGGAACAGGGCAGCTAAGCCAGAGCAGAGCTCTATAGCCACCTACTCCCCCAGTGGCAAAACCAAGAGCCTACAGCTGGCATCTTAGAAGCTGAAATCAGAGTAGGAAGGACGAGCCTTAGAGGGTCAGACAGCAATGTAAAGGGTTGTGATGGGTGATCGTAAGCTCTTTTCATAGGTCGTAAGCTCTTTTCATAGGTCCGTGGGCTCCATTAACCAAACCAGGGTAGATTAGATGAATCAATATCTGGATTTGCTTTAAATACAGGTTTGAGCTCTACTTAGCCACAGCCGAGCAGTGACATTGTTAATTTCATCATTTACTACCCTGGTTCTCAGTTTTTTCCTTGTGTGACAGGTCACCATTCCATAAACTTCCAAGGATTAAATGAGCTATTCAGTGTGAAGACACTTAGTCAAGTTGCTTTGCTGTTCTCAATTCTATGACCATAATTTTACAACAGGGGAATATTTTTAATCCTCATATCTTTAGCAAGTTTTTGAGTTATTTTGTTTTGTCTTTCTTAATTACAAATGTATTGGTCTTAACTTCGATTTCTAGCTTTTCAAGATTTCCAAACTGCATTTTCTGAGGCTAGAGCCAGCACAGACTGTGGGAAGGGCATGAACTTTGCAGTCCCCCTGGAACACTGATTTCAAATCCCAGCTCTGCCGTGTAAAAGCTGTGTTACCTTGGATGGGTCAATTAGGCCTTTTGACTGTCCATGAGTCTGTAAAATAGAATTAAAAATGCAATATTCTCTATTTTAGAGTAAGACCACACTACTTTGCTCAATTCTGAACATGAGAGAGTTGTTGTTTTATTTTCTCAGTTGGATTTATGTCAATGGCAAGTTACTCTCGGAATTACTCTCAGAATAGACCAGAGATTGCTTCTGCCCCAGCTCCCAGGCATACTGAGCACAACCCTTTAGTAATTTGTAAGGGAAACGAAACGCTGCCTGTTACAAGAGCTCCTTGCATGGCAGCCTGCCCAGCTCCCCGCCAGAGCCCCTCTGCTTGCACGGAGCTCCAGACTTGTACTGATATCTGTGTGCCTGTGTTGGCTCAGCTTCTCCATTTCAGGCGATAGATTGCTTCTGCTGAAGCTGCCAATGCAATATTTTGAAAATAGACATCCCTTTCTAGAAGAAAAAAGATCCAAATAAGATTTTTTTTCTAGTTTTAGATTAAGAATCATTATAATATTGGTGTCTTTCATGACCGTGTGATTTCTGATGCTGTTAAATAAGTCACTGTAGAAACAACCACCTAATGATGTAGAAAAGAGGGTTTGGAGTGAGGGAGCTCTGCAGAGTCACTTATATCTGTGCAAAGAATAAGAGCCAGGTGTACCGGGAAGCAGCCTTTCCATTGCTCAGCCTTGCCCTTGTGTTGTGGGTTGATTTATGTCTCCCTGAGGATCTTATGCTGGAATCTCCACCCCTGGTGCTTTAGAAAAGGTGCTTTTGAAAGTTGCTTAGTACTAGGAGCACTGCAGGTGTCTTTCGTAGAGTAAAGATGAGTTCATTAGTAGAGTATGGCGGGCCCTAATTCAACAGGACTGGTGTCTTTGTAAAAAAAAGGAAAATTTGGACCCAGTCATCCACACAGAGGAACACATTGTGAAGACGAAGGCAAGGATGGGGAGGTGAGTCTCCCGGCAAAAGCACGACCAAGAGGCCAGCAAGGCACCAGAGACTGGGCGGGAGTCCCGGAGCAAACACCCCTCACAGCCTCAGAAGGAACCAGCCCTGCTGACACCTTCATCTGTGCCTTCTGGCCGCCAGAACTGGGAGAGAACACGTTTCTGTTGTTTAAGTCACCCAGTTGGTGGCACTTTCTCATGGCAGTCGTAGCAAATGCACACACTTTGCCTGTGCCCAACATACCAGAGCGTTAGAGACTGTGAGAGGCAGAGGGCACATGTAGGAGCCGTTCGGGGCCATCACCTCTTCATCCATAAGGGAAGAGATAGATAGAAATGTTACCTCATGCTTCGGGGTGAGGAGTCGGCTGGAAGCCCGGATTCCTTGCAGCCAGGAAGATGATGTGTGTGATGTGTGTGTGCTTCTTTTCATCCCACGTGTCCTTGCTACCAGATGAATGGGGAAGGATTGAAGGTATTTCCTATGAAATTACCATCAACCCAGAATGATACAGACCTCCAAGACCACCTCTTGCTCACTTCACTGATGCACCTGCCTCCCATCCACTCCCTCCAGGTCTAGATGCTCCTGTTTTACCTTTCAGACCTTCTCAGGATGCTGGCGAGGCCTACACCTGCCAGCCAAGGAATAGGCTGCCCCTCAGAGAAATAGAAGTCATGGCTAGAATGTCCCTTGCCCACATGTCCTTATGACTCTTTCACTTTCTTTCATTAAGCCTCACTGTCTATCCCTCTCCCATTCTGCTCTATTTCTTTCTAAATAGGACTTTTATTTTTAATATACCAAGCAATTTACCTATTTGTTACATTTATTTATATTTATTGTGTGGGCTTCTCCCCTAAAATATAAGTTCCCAAAAGTGAGGGAACTTTTGCTGATTTGCTCACGATGGTGTTTTCCAAGCACCTAGAATAATGGTCCCTGCTGTATAATGAGCTATTGATATTTTCTTTTGTTGAAAGAATGCACAAATATTTTTAACATGTTTATTTGAAGACTTCCAATGTTACTACTAAATATATTGCTCGGCTGCTTTGAGGGATAAGTTTATAGCGGAAGTCTCAGAGTCTGAGGGGACTGCTTGATTTTAGCAACCTTAGATGGTGGTCTAGTGGCCTGGCTTGTAGCCCAGAGTTATATGTCTAATTGAGAAAAGTGCTGAAGTCAGCCTAAGAAAGTATTGGGAGAGAAAACTAAACAGTAAACTCTTTGGTAGTATTTGAAAATGTGTTCATGGCTGTATCTTTTGAACATAGTACATTTAGCCTATGCTGACAAACAAATTGAAACAAGCAGATGTAAACATCTTCTAGCGAGACCGGTCAATAAGGTAGCAACCAGTCACATGTGGCTGTTTAAATCGAAACTAATTAAAAATGACTAAAGTTTAAAATTCAGTTCCTCAGTCCCTTTAGCCTCATTTTAATTGTTCTGTAGCCACATGTGGCCAGATTTGACAGAACGGATGTGGAACATTCTCATCACTGTAGACAGAAATGCCCCAGATGTGTTTCTTCTCTGCATCTGGATGTTTAGAATCATAAAATGAAGGCATGACAGTGAACGCGAGTGTTCTGTTCTTCACTGGGGCACATTCATCGATTGGCTTTAGGCGAGGTTGACTCTGCTGGTCCTAGGCTTCCTGTCCTCCGTGAATGATGGAACTGCCTTGTGGACAATAGGAAATGGTATAGTGTTTCAGCTGTGCCGTCCAGTTCTGTGATTTCTCAGTCCCTAGGCAGGAGAGGCAGTGTGAGCAAAGGCACAGATGCACGAATTGTGTGGGTGAGCTCAGGGATACACAGATAGTCCAGAGTGACTGACATGCAGTGTCTGCGTGGGGTGGGGCTTGGAGATTGAGAGCTGTGGAAGGTGCGTGACCCAACTCTAAATCCTGAGGCCAAGAGCCACAGTTGACACACACTTGCATCCTTAGAACTTAGCCAAATACATATTAGCTCTTCCTGTGTGTTTCTTGCTGTTGTCTAACTAATCCACCAAGCACCTAACATAGCGACCAATTAACAAGTAACACACGATGAAGGTCCAGATGTGTTTCTCAGAATAGGCAATGCTATTCTTTAGTCATAAATCAACCCCTAAACTTCAAGACTTCTCTATTATAAAATTTTGCTCTTTATTTGACTGTGCATGTCTAAAATAGGTCAGGGTAAAGAACAGTGTTCCACATGACCATTCAGGGACTTCGGCTGATGGTGACCTGCCATCTTTCAGCTACAGTGGAAGGGAACACCCTAAGTATTAGGGAGCACTAACTTTGTCCGACGCTCTAGATCACACAGGTCCACGGCAAGTTTAAGCCTTATGTATAGTGGCTTCAAGCTATTTTTGTTAGACAACATAATACATTCTTCCAATAAAATACAGAATATAAATAAAGAAAAATTAGAGCTTTTCTGGTTGAAATAGAGGCCCAAAGAGGAAGATCCAATACTCTGCCTACTCAATAGACCCTTGCACACCATCTCTGTACCTTACACGTTCCTCTGAGGACCAGCAGCCTCAAAGCAGAGTGAAGACCCTGCTGTGCTTTTAGCAGGAAAGAGATGTGACCACCATTTCCCTCTGGAAAGATAAGTTTGGTATGGTTGTGCAAGCGTGGGAGGGAGAGGTGAATCAGACTGAGGGTGTGCAGTGTGCGTGTCACGTGGAAGCCGTGGGGACAGGGTTTCAGGTGCTGGAGTCACTCAGTGAGAGGACGAGGGCCTTACCCACGCCCCAGCAGGACCCACATGCTTTCCCAGCTTCTTCTAGCTCATAGTTCTGTTTCCCAGCCCCATCTAACTTCACCTTTATATAGGTTGAAGTTATTTCAAGTTTCCTTTTAATACTGACCTTGCTCTGTTACAGGAGCCAGCAAACTATTTCTATAAAGGGCCAGGAAGTGCATATTTCAGGCTTGCAGGCCATTTGGTCTCTATGGCAACCACTCCACTCTGCCTTTGCAGAGCCAAAGCTGCCATTGCACAATATGCAAGCACAGGACCATGGTTGTACACCAATAAAACTTTATGAACACTGAAATGTGAATGTCACATAATTCCAATGTGTCATGAAATATTACTGTTTCTGTGTTGCTTTCAATCATTTAAAAATACCAAATGACGGTCTTAACTAATAGACCATATGAACATCAGCTATGGGCTAGATTTGGCCTGTGATGAGTATTATGCTGACCCCTGCTCTGTTATAGAGTGATTGGTGTCATTAGGAAAAGGGATTATATTCATGGAGGCTATGTTCATTTTATTTTATGGCATACATTGTAATAAAATAAAGATATGAAACGTATATTTTTCATAGAACAACAGAGACCCTGAAAAAAAAATTACTGGAAATCATTGCCAGTCAATTCTTTAGTCAATTCTAGTATATTTTAATTTTGTACCACCCCCAGGCACAATTTAGAGCAAACCCACACAATTAGAATAAACAAAGCAAAATTAAGCAAGGCTGGAAGGGCCTGGTGTTCTTGGATTCCTTCTTGCCTCTGTAATAGAAGCCCAGAAAGAAAGATGCTGTCCCTCAGGGCACCACCCACCATGGAGGCCACCAGTCAATTGTGAGAATTCCCAGAATCATTGAACTGAAAGAAAGTTTGACCTTCTTAAGGCAAAGAAAAGAAAATAATCTTATGAAATTTCCCCTTATCAGAAGTCATCCTATCCCTAAAAGTTCCCAACTGAATAAACACATCAACTAAATCACCAGATGCAATTATTTGTTCTCAAAGTAATTTCTTCCCAATTTTTAAAGTCAGGCAGGGTTATTTTACATAATTTGGAAAATGACGTAAAGGTATAATGATGAGAGCAAATGTCATTCCAAATCTCCAAACCCAGAGATAACCATTGTAAACCATTTCTTTAATGAGATGGGGATCATTCTGAATCTATGGAGCCTGGTCTTTTTTTTTTTTTTTTTTTTTTTGTAAATTTAACTTTATACTCTGAACATTTTCCAACGTCATTAATGATCCTTTGGACTTTTTTTTCTTCATTGGCCTCGTAATTTTGAACAGATATATTTTTATTTAATTAACTGATGTCATGAAAATGACCTTTTAATAAGGACCATGCTTTCAGTCCACAAGTACTGACTGCAGGTCTCCTTGATGCCAGGGGCAGGCTTAGCCGCCCAGGCTGCCGGGAGCACATGGACTGGGTGCTCATGGAGCTGATATCTTGGGCATCTTTTACGTGTTAACCCCAGGTACATCCTGGTGTTGCTGAGAGGGATGCAGCCCCGATTCTGCTGCCTGGAAAGTCTTACTGAGCAACAGACATAAGGAGTTGAACCTGCAACAATTGCATCACAGTAGGACATGAAGAACGATGCTCTGCACATACAAAGAAGGGGGGACATACCTATGGGGGGGAGAAGGTGAGAGGGCACGGTGACCTCTGCAGAACAAATGCTCAGCTGAAATGGCTTCATTTTTTCAGATGTTTGGTTCCAGTCCAAAGTATCAAGACATAGACCGCATGGTAACCAATTAATGTCACTCTGCATAAGAGAGTCTGGGCTGGTTAGTGAGTTAGAGAAGACCTAGCATTGAAGGCTTCCTGCTTTAGCAGAGCCATGAAGATACATGTTCTCCTCTCAGAAGACACTGGACAGCAGCATTATCCAGTGGAAAATACTTTGGGCCAGGATTCAACTTGTCCCAGTGCAGGCCCCGACCTGCTGCCGGAAGCTTCCAGGAGGATTCTCTCAGCTAATCCCCATAGCACGTTCGTCACAGTGGAGACAATGGTGTCCACCTGCTTCAGGATAGAGTAAACATTTCCTGTGGCCAGTCAGGTCAGCAGACCAGAATCTCTTCCAGTGAACGTGTTGGTTGTGTCTAACACAAAAGAGGTTCTTTTTTTTTTGTCATTTTTTTTTTTTTTTATTGTTGGGGATTCATTGAGGGTACAATAAGCCAGTTACACTGATTGCAATTGTTAGGTAAAGTCCCTCTTGCAATCATGTCTTGCCCCCATGAAGTGTGACACACACTAAGGCCCCACCCCTCTCCCTCCATCCCTCTTTCTGTCTCCCCCCCCATAACCTTAATTGTCCTTAATTGTCCTCATATCAAGATTGAGTACATAGGATTCATGCTTCTCCATTCTTGTGATGCTTTACTAAGAATAATGTCTTCCACTTCCATCCAGGTTAATACAAAGGATGTAAAGTCTCCATTTTTTTTAATGGCTGAATAGTATTCCATGGTATACATATACCACAGCTTGTTAATCCATTCCTGGGTTGGTGGGCATTTAGGCTGTTTCCACATTTTGGCGATTGTAAATTGAGCTGCAATAAACAGTCTAGTACAAGTGTCCTTATGATAAAAGGATTTACAAAAGAGGTTCTTTCTAATTGTGTGCTAAAATAATTAATATAATCTTCCTCACCCACATGCCTGCCTGTGAAATTCTTTATTGTCATTGCTGTTGTTCTCATAACATATATTTTCTTAATGTAACCTGGGTTTCCATTAGCCCAGCACACTAGTTTCCCACTGCGCCGATCACCCACACAGGAGACGTCTTAGCCCATTTTGCTGTAACTTGGTGTCTCATATTGCTGTGACCTGGTGTATCTTCCACCTTGCATTTTTCTGGATCTAAAAGCAGTCGGTTTTGCTATTTTGTTTGAAAATGTGAATTTCTCCCAGTGTGATCAATTTGAGCACCATGTAAACATGTGTTTGCATGGTCATTATTTCATCAGCCACACCCTGAAAGCAGCTGACCGGAGCTTCATGAGAACATGCAAAACACACACACCTCATGCACCTACCAGCTATTGCAAATGACAAAGTGTGCCATGAGCCACACTGTGAGCCACACACACACCCCTCTGACGTTAGCGCTTCCCCCCTGGTTGCTGATCAACTTCTGCCTCTCCTTCACAATAACTCACAAGATGTTCCCTTCTGACACTCACTTCCACAAACAGACTCCAGGTTTTTCACAATAAGGTTTCATAGTTATTCTGGTACATATGCGTAACTTTACCACTTAACATTGGCACACTTCACTGACGTTTTTAGTAGATGCCTTTGTGATTGTGTGCCACTGATAACGTTTCTCAGTGTTGTAACTTCATTTCTTCTGCAGGTCTTGTAGTTTTTGACACACACTTTTGCATAGTCTCGCAATTTATAGGAACACACATGTTGTGTTGTGGATTTCACAGTCGAGGGTCTGTGTTCTCTAACTATTTTTTCTTCCTGGATTGCCACTGAGATTGATTTTGCCCTTTTTTTTATAAAGTCTGATCAGGTGTTCCAAGCAAGCGTTTTATTCTTTTAATTTTGTAGGCAACTTATTTGAGGTTTAAGGATAGTAAAATCTAGCTTCACATTCCTAAGAGAGGAGTAACATAAGAATTAGAATGACCTGGTGTCTCCTGATACCAGGTGTCACCATGGTCTTTGGAATAAAACACATCCAGATTTGGATTTCTGTTCAACAGAATCTTTCTACCTGAATGCCTTCAGTAAACTACTCCAATCCCCAAACCTCTCTCCCCATGTAGAAGCATCAAGAAAATGGCATTCACTTCTCAGAATCACTCTTGAAATTAAGTGACAAAATCTAAGAAAAAAAATGTCAATCTAGTGCCTTAGACAAGATTTGTTCTCTTTTCTTTCATTCATTATTAATATAATTCTAGATTGTATAATCCATGGTTAATCAGAAAAGCAGAATCAAGAGGAGATTGTGTGTGTGTGTGTGTGTGTGTACAATGTGTATATGTATATACTCACATGCATATATATACACGCACACACATATACACACTCATACACACACATATGAGATTTATTATGGGAAGTGGTTCACACAATTACGAAGGCCAAGAAGTCCCACCATCTGCCATCTACAAGCTGGAAACCAGGAAGGCTGGTGATATAATTCAGTCTGAGTGAAGGCCTGGAACCAGAAGCACAGATGTCTGAGGCCAGAGGGGGATTCCGACAGAGTGAATTCATCCTTCCTTTTACCTTTTGGTTCTATGCAGGCCCTCCACAGATTAGATGACATCCCCTCACACTGGGGAGACCTATTGCTGTTACTCAGGCTATTGATTCAAATACTAATCTCTTCTGGGAACACCCCCATAGACACATCAGAAATAATGTTTTACCAGCTATCTAGGCATCCCTAGCTCAGTGAAGTTGGCACATTAAAGTTAACCACCACGCACATAGATTTGATTGAACAGTTTTAAGCACTTTTCATCTATTAGCTAATTTAATATTTATAACAACCCTAGTCAGATGATTCCATTATCATTTCTGTTTTGCAGGTGAGGAAATGGATGCAGAGAAAGGTCAGGTGATTTTTGCCAAATAGTGAGTGTGCCAGTGATTGCCGTACAGAGCCTCAGCTCCAAACCCACCGTTCCACACGCCGCTTGTTGGAGCTGAGATGAGGTTCAGCAAAGCACACTTCTGCTCCACCAACTGCATTCCCCTCATGGTCTGCAAAGCTGGAGGATTCCCCCTTCCTTTGCTGCTGGCATCCCTTCTGTCTATCCTGTCACCTGGTAACACTCAGACCTCCCCCCAGAAGCGAGGCCATTCAGTGGCAGCAGCCCAACCCACTTGCCAGTTTTTCTCCCTCTTGCAGGACAAGCTCCATTGTGTTCCCCACCCCCACCCCCACAGAAAAGATCTTTTGTGGAGAGCTTTGATTTTACTCAAAAGGGCCCTCTGTTAAGGTTCAAAGAGTTAATCAACCTAAATTTTCATTTCCTTTCCTCAGTCCTTGGAGCTATAGATGTGTCCTTCGTTTGTTAACCTCTGTGATATCTTAGCACACACTTTCAAACCCTTTTAGTTACCTACTTAACAACTTTTTATTTACCTCTTTAAAAACACTTTGTATCTAATTCTCTCTTTTGGTTGAAATAATCTATGTGCTTTGCATCCTGGCTGCACCCTGACCAGTGCATCCGGTCAGAGGCAGACACAGACCTCTGACCAGGAGGAGGCTGCGTGCAGTGGAATTGCACAGGGTGAGATCCTCTGTGATGACATTGCCTCTTAAATATTATTATGTAATCACAGCTCCATACACAGAAGCTATTACTTTAATTATAAACCCAGTATTATGAGGTAGCTGGTCAAGGTTACACTGTCAGCTCTGATGTCCTAGGGTCACAAGAAGACAAGTACTTTAATTGACCTTCCACGGGAATTGACTTTTGGGAACCTGTGGGACCAGCCTCTTGTTGTGACCAACTGACTACCAGATAAAAGAGAATAGAACCAAGGGAGGGTAAGAGAGAGCAAATATCCATGTTTGACCCCTAAACAGTTTTCACTGGAATTCTGTACGTCCTCCCTGGAGCAAGGGACAGAGTTCCCTTGCTGGGAGCTGCTAGTCCACAGCTTTCTAGAATTTCCAAGTTTGAAGGAACCTCAGAAAGCATTTGTTTCAAAACTCTCACTTTAAAAATGGGTAAATTGAGGCCTGAACAAGAGAGCTAACTCCGACTCACATAATGAGTTAATGCTGGAGTCCAAACCAGAACATAGTTCTCCCAATTCTTAATCTTTCCAGGTGAAACCATGGATTTGGGAGTTTACCTGGTAAATTTCTATGTTTTTTCTAGTGATCACAGATGCTTCTCTGAATCTGATCTCTGTGGACCATTATTAATCCCCTGCTTCCTAGAAGCCCAGAGGGGTGGGAGAAAAAGAGGTTTCCTTCTCTGTTTTCCTTGTGCCTGGACTTAGTCTCACCTCTTCTCTCTCCCACCTTCAGGAGCCACCAGGTTAGGAGAGGGAAGCAGGTGAGGTGAGTCCGGCAAGCTCAGGGCAGAGCCTGTCACTTCTTAACATTTTGATATTGTATTCATCATAAACAGTTTTGCATTGATTTTGATTTTCAGTTTTTAAGAATATTGGATTAAAACACTGTTTATCAGAGTTACTGAGTTTCTTGGTACCTCCTTAGAGTTTGCACCCAAGGGGAGTGCCTTGCTGGTCACATCCTTGCTCTGTTTCTGCCCCCGCCTTGACCTCCCTACTACATGCCCCAAACAGCCCAGTTTTTGGAACTTCACAACCGTTTTATGATTCATGGTTCCCTTTCTGAAATGCCCAAAGCACTCCTGCTGATAACACAGACGACGAGTAAGAGGAGCAATGACCACGCAGGGTCAGCCCACACAGATCCAAGACAAAAAGGGAGACTTTCTAACTTTGATGCAAGGATGCTGCAGTGAGGCGGGAGAGGGAAGGCTTTGACGTCCACAGAACTGGGGTCTAAATCCCAGTAACACCACGTAGTAGTTGTGTGATGCGCACTGATGGAACGTCCACGATCGGAGGCCGGGGCACACTTCCTGTTCTTACAGCAAACACAATCCAGACGGAGGACATTATTTATTTCTCTGGGTCTTGTTCTCTATAAATTAAAGTAAAAATAGCAACATCTCACTGTGAAGATTCAATATGGCTCTTTCCATAAAATTGCCTCGCATAGTATGGGTGCCCAGTTAAAATTTGCCTCCACAACAATAGATAAGTTCTTTTCACTGGAAAGTTGTTAGCAGGAGTCAGCACTCTGCATCTGTGCTCCTTCACTATTTAGATTCATCTTCATATAGCTATTTATACCAATTTGGGAAGACCCAGGAAGAAATAATCATTGAAAACTGTCCGATGGATTGCCTCAGCATTTAAGGAAATTACTAAACAAGGCACATTCCTTTCAGGTACACTCAAGGCTTTTGGGTTTTCATGTAACAATTGTCATTCTAACTTCCCTGGCACTTTGAGTATGCATTTTACAGTAGGATCTTTGTCCTTAATCTCAGCCTTCTACCTCTGCATTTAGACTTCCTTCTTTGGTTCAACAATGGCTATGCCTTCTTTTAGAGAGATTCAGAACGACCTGAGAGCTATTCTGTACACTGCTGGTCTTCAGAATTTTTATCTGAAGACAATATAGGACTAACTTCTCCTAACGCACTGCGGTAGGCAGAATTTTGAGATGTACTTGTATAATTTCCTGCTCTTGAGTGCAGTTGGAAACTGCTACTTAACTTCTAGCCACTGACATATGGCAGAGGTGAGGTAGTTACTTGCAAGTGGGGTCACAAGCTCTAGAAAAAGGGAAGCCCAGATAACTCCTTGAACAGAGGACCAACTAAGATTTACTGGACTCTAGGTACACAGAAACCATAATATAACAAATTTACATTGTTTTATGACTCTAAGTTTATGGAAAATTATTATACAGCAATTAAAAAATGAATAGACTTGCCCATTTGGGAGGGCAGAGATGGGGAAGCTAATTCATCCGCAGTGCACTCTCCTCTCCATGTAGGAGAGAGTACAGGGTCTGGTTTTGAAATTCCATTTGTTCCGGAGCCCAAATTTTCATATATAATTGAAACTTCTCATGTTACCAGCTTGATTGCTTCATGTCAGTTTTGTCAAGAGATGAGTGAGACATTTTTCTCTAAGTGTTTATGTGGCGATTTTGATCTATGGGATAAGCACAAAGGTCAGCAGGTTCTAAAAATCTGATGAACTTTGATGGAGATGATTGATGTATAACGTTATGCAGAAGCCCTGTGGCGTGAACTAGAGTAAACTTTCATTTACAACTTTTGCAAGCGTTAGAGACAAGGCTAATCAGTACATTCTCAAGATACATCATAAATAAGTGATATCCATTTAGTTGAACAGATCATTTATGCATTATTCATCAGTGGTACTGGGAGACTCTGCAGGGTGGCGTCAGGGAAAGTACAGACACCTGCTTCCTACCACCCACACACACAACTCCCACACGCTGTCTGATCCCACCTCGCAGCACAACAGAGGTGCTCAGATTGCAGGTTTAATTTTAGTCCCTTTTTATATCACAACAAACCACCTCAAAACCCATAGTGTAAACCATGACTTGCTTTTTCTCATTCTAGGGTAGGGTGGTGAGGTGGCTTTTCTGTTTCACATGGTTTCCTAGTCTGTTCAGGCTGCTGTAACAGATTAGATTAGATTAGGTAACTTACAATAAGAGCAATTTATTTCTTATATTTCTTGGGACTGAGAAGTCCCAGATCAAGGTACCAGCAAATTTGGTGTCTAGTGAGGGCTCTCTCTCTGCTTCACAGGTGACCCCTGCACACAGGTGACCCCTCATGTGTCCTCATGAGGTGGAAGGGGCGAGATAGCCTTCTGAGGCCTCTTTTATAATCACCATTATCATTCATGAGGGTGAAACCCACATCACCTAATCACTCCCCAAAGTCCTCTCTTCTTAATACTATCACATTAAGCATTAGCTTTTACTGTGTGAATCATAGCACATGAGCTGCCCTATGGTCATTCAAGTAGCTTTGCAATCAGTTGGTGACTGCACTAGCCTACAAAGAGCAGAAAGGCCTTGCTCACCTGTCTGGGTGCTGACCAGTGGCCGTGGCACCTCTGCTTTCCACACGAGCCTTCTCCCCATATGGAGTCTTAACTCTTTTACTCTCACAAGTCTGCATGTGGCTATCTCAAGCAGAATACCTTAGGTAATCTTTATAAAGTGGCTGGGTATTAAGAAAGCAAAAGGATGATCTTCCATGTGAAATCAGAGATTGTGATTTCTGTTTCCAAGTTCAAGGTATTATTGATGGTCATCTTTGATGAATCTCCAAAATATGGATTTGTGAATTTTGCCATGAGATCATCTCATAGTTTATTTTTAATTTTAACCTTTCTATTGATAATTATGATATGCAAATTGTTAAATAATTAATTTTAAGTTATTTTTCACTATTTATATAATTAATTTTAAGGTTTTTAATTTATTAAATCAATAAATTATCAAAATATCTCATTTCTTTGGGACACAGACATGGCATTATAAATTACCAGAGCTGGGTAGAGTTATTATCATGAGTAGGGGATAAAATTCTAGGATGTAACCCTCTATATATCCCAAAGAAAATACCTATTTATTTCTAAGATAGTTTCCAGAGTTGGAGCTCATAAGTTTCTGTGTTTCCTTTATCACAATAATCTTATGAGGAAAGGTACAGATTTACATTATCTACTGAGAAAAACTGAAAATTCAGACTTATAAGGTTTTGTCATCTTGTCTACCACTAGAAATTCAATATTATTGTATTTATTCATTCATCAATGTATTAATTAGGCAGATTAGGAAACTTCCATGTAAACGTTACTATTCACCTGACATCACCATGAAGTGAGATGTGATGGAGATTCCACCTTGGCCCTCTGGCCATCAATGTGAGCCTTGGCAAATGTGGAATGTAAATGTCTTGACAAAGTAACTAGCATGATGCCGGGAGGCCTATGTCAACTAATGAGATGAAAATGTGTCAAATATTCTATGAAACAAGTGTATGATGCCCCATGATCATATTGATGTACACAGCTATGATTTAATAAAAAAAAATAAAATGAAAAAAAAAAAAAAAAGACCAGTTAATGGACCATGAGATGCTCTAAGAAGCATGGAGTTGAGATGGAGCCAGTGAAACAGGCCTGGTTCTGGAATTAAGCTCCCTCATTATAATTCATCTTCTCCTGACATAGTGGCATAGCTTTCAAAAAATTTACTTTCCTATAGGTATAATAATTTCTACTGTACAATTTACAAAAAAAAATATGCAGAGGACTTGACAGCAGTGATAATGTTATGATGTTTACTTCACTGATTCTTAGAATAATAACATAACTTTGTGTACTGGGATAGTCCTCAGTGGAAAGGGCTTGTTAGAATGACCCAGGAGGTAAATATTTTCAGGAAAATGCATGTCTGCTGCTGTACCTATGATTGTCTCCTGGAAGTTCTCACCCTTCAGGTCCAAGAATGTCAGGTGCCTGCATTGAGGTAGAGATTACTGTGAGATGCAGAGTCCTCCCACCTGGAAGCCCTTTCCTTACCAACCATTGGTGTACTGATTTGCAGTACAAACATTCCCCTTCTGTGTCATTTAAACTTGAACAATACTACGTGCATATGTAGGCAAGGCAATGGAAGTCTGGAGAACCTCATTCCCATGGTACAGATGAAGAAGGTGAAACCCAGAAGGGTTAAGGGCCTTTCCTATAGTCATTTTTGTCAAGCTGTCTTTTGACTTCAAGACCCATTGCATTCTGCTTTCTCTCTTAAAGTTGAAAAAATACAGTAATGCTGTGAGAAGAGGAAGAAACAGACCATTCTTGAGCGTCTTTTGTGTGCCAGAAGGTTTTGAACGGGCTTCACAGGTAATATTTTCACATCAACCTGACACATGGGAGGCACACACTATTAGTTTGACTTAGAAGAGGAAGCTGAGTTCTGAGGGAGAATGGGCTCGCTTATACAAGTAAACACTGGCAGATTTTGAGAACTGGGCCCAAAGGAGTTCACCTGATACCTCAGGCTATTTTCACCCCTGCTATTGTATGTGAGTGGGGCAGAGACAGTGCTGGAGTCAGAAGAATCTGCACGTGGCTGGTGTTGGTTCTGGTCTACACTAAGCCTTAACTGGCAATTGCACAATGCGTGATGGCAGGGGGTGTCCTTCCCACAACCTTGAAGCTTGTGATTGTAGGGTTTTACCTGCAGCCAGACTGTGTGTGCAGTGAGTGGACTGGAGTGCAGAAAGATACAAAGAAGTTGTATTTTTAGCATGGCTTCCTGCCTCTGGGGAGCAGTAGACTGCATCGGCGTGATCTGATCATGTTTGATTACTGACCTTACACGGTCTTGCCTTCTTTATGGACTGCCACCATCAGCTTCCCCAGTACTAATGGGTTTCATCTTAAAACAAAAATCCTGTTGGAAGTTTCTCTAGTGCTTCTGTTATTATGAATTCACTGAAACCCTTTTAGAAAAAGCATATGCATTTGCCTTAAGAAATCATGGACATTCTTTAAATTCTTCATTTAATCAGAAGCTCACTGAGTCTAGAAGAAAATAGCCCTCACATCAGTTGGGGAGGACAGGTTTACCAGTTCTCTGTGTGTGCTTTTCTGCATTCCTGAAGAACTACAGAGTATTAAATAGTGAGAGCTGAGGGTCCCTGCAATCAGCAGGCTGAGAGGCACTTCGTGGACGTATGTTCTGAGTAGCAAGTGCCCCATCTCCTGAAATAGGACCCTTCTCCACGCCATTTCATAATAAGGCTGTCTATTCATTGCCCCATGGGAGTAGCTCTGAGGAACTTGAGGTGGGATGAGGGGGGCGTGACAGCAAGTGTCTCAGCTCAGGCTACAAAATACCATAGATGGTGGGTGAGGGGAAGCTTAAACAACAGAAATTTATTCTCTCTCAAATCTGGAGTCCAGAAGTCCATGATCAAGATGCCATCAAATCTTGTCTCTGGTGAGGGCTCTTTTTTCTGGCTTATGGATGGCCGCCTTCCTGCTGTGCCCTCACATGGTCTTTCTTCTGTGGAGAGAGAGAGAGAGAGATCTTGTGTTTCTTCCTGTTTTTATAAGGACGCTATCTGGTTAGATAGGGCCCTGCTTTTATGACCCTATTTAATCTTAACTCATTATCTCCCTAAAGCCCCTCTCTCTAAGTATCATCATCTTGGGAGAGTGTCAACACACAAAATTGCTGGATGGGGCAAGTTAGCTCATAACAGTCAGAGTAGCTGTTATTCTATGTGGGACACTGGCTGTAAAATAGTCATCATGTGTGGCCTTTTACATTATTTCACTCAATATTAATAAAGCCTTGCCAGTTTTATAAATAAATATTTACAAAGTGAGAAAAATGAAAGTTAGAGGAGCTGAAAAGTCACCACTGAGGATCAGTGACAGATCACAGACCAATTCAATGTCTGAGTGTTTGGCTGCAGGAACACTGTCCCAAATCTCAGCTTCTCTCTAACAGTGTGGCAGGGAAGGAGGCATTTTTTTCTCTCTCTCTTTCTTTCTCTCTGCCTCTCCCCCCGCACACACACACACACACACACACACACACACACTTCTTGAAGGGATTATTTCAATTTGGAATTTTAGTAACACAAGAATTGAGACTAAGCACGTACTATGGAGTGTTATGCATGGTTTAATCAATAGCTATATGCAATTACCTCCCAAAGAGCTTGGAGATCCATCTACTGAGGCTCTGGTATTAAGCGCCAGCTATTATTGGTAGGGCACTGATGAGATTTTCAAGAAGTAGTCCTGAGAAAACCTGTCCCCCATAATGGCTTCTTTCTTTAACTTCATAATGCTGCAATGATTCACTTTCTTCCTACCCACCTCTCTGACTAACAGCAGTCTGGGTCCTGACAATGTCAGAATGGCCTTGTCTGTCTTTATCGCAGAAGAGACATTTGTAAAGAAGCCTTTGCCTTCTGCTGCATATGCTCAAAATTCCTTCCCTATCGATACAGAGCACAGCAACCCCTGCCTCTCTGGCCATTTGACCCTATCTGTTACATGCACAGTTGTGTAGTAGATCAACACACACCCCCACACCCCCAATGCTGCCAGCTCCAAACATCCACAAAGAAAGGAAAAAGAAAATGCCTCCTTCCCTGCCACACTGAGACTATTTGACTACCTGGAGCTTTAAGGACTCTCCAACCCCCACTCCCACCCTTGCTTTTGCAGACCTGTGACTACTCCTGGTCCAGTTGTGCTGCGAGGCTCCCTTTGTCCATAACTTTCCCATTCCTCCCACACCACTTTCTCTCTCTGTCCTTCCTGTACAACCCCAGCAGTGGCTCCCTCCAACAGTCCCTTTCATAGCAGAGCAGAGCTGACACTGTGGAGCCAGTCCCCTTTCCCAGGTGCGCTGCTGTGTAACCATGTCACCATCATGCTGTGCCTGCTTGCCTTTTCTGGCTTCACACACTCCGGGGAGCTCATTTAATACTAACACTAGGGGTTGGGGCAAAGGTGGAAAAGATGGAACAGTAAGGAAGCTATGAAATGATTTAAATGATGAGAAATATCCCCAAAACGCTTTTAAAAAGAGAGCCACTTTCTGTATTGTTTGAGGAATTGCACCGGGAGTTTGTGTGTGTGTGTGTGTGTGCAACTCACATGAGCATGTCTGGGTGGAGTAGAGGATGAAGGGAGAGAGGAAGGGAGAGAGGCATAAACAGTGGAGGGGACAGAGAAAGAGACAGAGGGAGAGGGAGGGAAGGAGAGACATTGAAACTCAACCCTTTCTTGCTGAAGACAGGAAAAGAGGAAAAAACTGCTGAATAAGGCCATTCATTATCCCTTTTGCACTTCAAACAAATGGTAATTGTTGGTTTAGTTAACAAGATGTGCCTTAATTACAGGCCATTAGGCACCATTAATAAAGAAAGCAAATCCACAAGAATCCAAATGAATTTCACTTCTTACATTTAGTTCCCTAGAAAGAAGACCTACTCTAATGGACTGAAATCTCTGCCTCCAAACCCTCTGGGGTGTGCATCTTCCCATGGCTGAGTTCAGCCCTACTCCTCAGGAAGCCTTCCTTGCTCTCATCTCCCCTCCCTGCAGCCTTCCCTGACTGTATTCCTCCTTTCTCAGAGCTTTCAAGAGGCAGGTACTAATTAATGTTGACCCTCACCCATGTGGCCTATCTGCTTGTCTGCCCATCCAGACAGCCTCTGAGCTGCCTGCAAAGAGAAATGACTTTCTTTTTCTATCCCTTTGGCCAGTGAAATAATAACAGCAATCATGACTTCATTTACTTAACTTTCTTTTACTTCTATGATCCAGTTTAATCTTCTCAACAATTTGCTAATGTAGGCATTATTGCCTATTTTTAAGAATGAGAACAGTAAGTTTCAGTGGTTAAGTAACTTGTTCAAAGTCATGAAGCTGGTGAGTAGTAAGTAGCACAGCCAAGATTGAAATCTGGAGCTCGTGTTCTTTCCAGAAACAAAATCAGGTAGAAAAGTACTGACTTTGCAGTTGTCTATGTATAACATGGATTCCTTTTTGCCTGAAATTTTGTGATTCTGAAAGATGAGTGGTAGTGATGATGGATTTTTGGATATTGTTATATGGCATGTCAATCAGATTGGCTTGTACTAAAACAATGGGCAATATAGTAAGTGTTGATGAGGAGCAACTAGAACTTTCACTTTGGAAAAGTGTTTGGCACCTTTTATAAAGCTAAATATTCACCAGTTACATTATTCAATAATTCTATTCCTGGGACTTCTGGGCTTTAATCAAAAGAAATAAAAGCATATGATCACATAAAGACTTCTACAAGAATATTCAAAGTAGCTTTACCCATAACCAAAACCGGGAAATAATCCAATGTCCATTAACAGGTAGATGATTAATAAAACAAAGGCTATGATATATTCATATAACCAATTATTTTAATGACATCAAAGAGTAAATATGAAGGAAGACTGAATTAGACAGTCCCTATATATTACAAATGATATCTTGCTCCACATCACTCTATCCCTATAATTCAATGAAGTATAATCCCCCAGATATGAGAAAATACATCCATAAAAAGAAAATCCCCAGTATCTGCACTAAATCATGGTGCAAAACTATAAATCCAATGTGCGTTTCATCAGCCACAACACACAGGGACTCTGTCCCATGGATACACACGGTGCTGGATTAATGTGGCTTTTGCATCATCTCCCTCTGATGGAGGCCACATTCTAAAGGAGTGAGATGCTTTATTTTCCCATTAGTAAGAACAGAGTCCATTCCATTCCCTGGCCAGGCAGGACCGCCTTCATGTCTGTGGGGGAGAAGCTAATGCAAATGGAAGGGAGAGTCACACAGATGGCACCAGGTGTATGCACCCAGAAGAGCCCTGTCCTCATGTCAGTGCAGAGCTCAGGAAGTTTCCAGAGCTGTCATTCGATTCCCTTGGCATGAACTGTCCACATCCTCTAGTATTCAGAGCTGGGTTTATTGCATGCTGTATGTGGACAGGACATTCCCTAATCACAAATAGGGCACAAGATATACATGAAACAGGATTCTTACCTGAGATAAAATGGAGACTCCCACTATGAGAGGTGGGAATACCTACAGTGTGTGATAGTGGGTTCTACATGACATTGTAACCCCGGGGATGGGAAGGGAAGACAGTGCGAGGCTACAGGGAGGCTGACCAGAGGATTCAGACCCAATTTAGAGGAAGAATTGATCCGAATGACAAGATAGGAAAAGAAAGGCTATTTCAGGGATGACTATTCCCTCCTGCCCCAAATGGTGTCATCTCCTGGAGGTATGAAGCAGAGAGATCCAGGGCTTTGAAGTCTGAGACAGCCGGACTTCAGCAACCCTGCAACAGAGATTGTGTGGCCACTGGACTTCATCGAGCCCCCGTCTCTCACCTGTGAATGAGGGTTATAGTAATGACTCTCTCTAGGAAGCTGTGAAAATTAAGAGAGTAGAGACTGTTGAGGGAAGGGCTAGTATAGTCTCTACTACAAAGCCCAAATAGTGCTCCCCACCTTGCTAAATATAATACACCTAGTTTGTACAGGTCTTCCCAACATCCCCTCCCTCTGCCTTCAGGCTAAGGGTGCTTCTGTCTTCTATTACCCAACCCCCACCTCACAAATGTCCTAATCATCATCCTCCAAATTAGGAAAGGAACTGGTGTCCCAGCCTCATTCCAAAACCTAGTTCCCCTGCTGGGGGCCTGCATATGGGGAGTTGGACATTGGTGGGGAGGGAAAGATCTCAGGTCCAGCAGGGGGATGTTTGTTCATTGGCTCTGGAGTCAAAGTTTTCACTTACTTCACACTCAGGAGCTATCTGCTGCACACCTAAGTCAATCCAGCTACAAGTGAAAATCTCACAGGCTGATCTATCATTGAGTGATGCCAAACCAGTTCTTCAAAGTATGTGATCTACCTGCCTGGGGTACCATTTTGAGACAGATATAGAAAACCTCTTAGCACCATGGTCAGTGAAATGCAAGATCAGTCCCTTGTGCTTCCAGCACACAAATCTGATCATGTTTCTGTCATCCTTAGGGCCCTGCCTGGCTCTGCATTGCCACCAGGAAGAAGTGTGGCATGACACAGATGGTCTCTCATGGACGCAGACCCAGACATCCCACCTCCACTCGCTCCAGTCTGGACTCAGACTTCACCCCCCAGTGAGATGATTACACTTGTATTCACTAAACTTCTGTTTAGAGATGAATCCCTGCCCAAAATGGGACTCCTGTTCTATCACTGGCTATTAAGTAGATGTGTTGGGTGTGCAGGGAATGTTTACCAACTATTCCTTTTTTTTTTTGAGACAGAATCTCAAGATGTCACTCCGGGTGACATTCACTCTGGGTGAATCTCACCCACATTCACTCTGGGTGAATTCACCCACATTCACTCTGGGTGAATCTCAAGATGTCACTCTGCTGTCACTCTCACAGCAACCTCCAACTTTTGGGCTCAAGCGATCCTCTTGCCTCAGTTTTTCTATTTTTAGTAAAGATGGTGTCTCACTTTTGATCAGGCTGGTCTTGAACTCATGAGCTCAAGTAATCCACCCCCTTCGGCCTCCCAGAGTGCTACGATTACAGGCAAGAGCCACCACGCCCAGCCATACCCACTATTCTAAAGTGGAAAACATTCACACCCTTGGAACAGTGGCAGAACAATCTTCAAGCAAATAGAGATTTCCCACTCAGGAATGAGGATATGGCTAAATGAAAGAATCTTAAGATTCTACATACTTCACACAGTTTTGAGGTTGTCTTTGGACCCCCCCCCCCACACCTAGTTTCCCTATTCATAAGTATGCCAGCTCTGAAGACCTGCATAAGAAATGGCACCATATCTTAATGTAGGAGTGAAACGTCTGAGATCAGGGAGGAACTGATCTTGGGATGTTAAGGGGTATGTGATTCTTGATTTTTGTTATAATGGAAAAAGTCATTTCTGGGTGTGTAAGCAGTTCAATTGCACAATATGTCCATAATACATTTCTTAATAGACATTTACCTTGACGAAACACCCTTAATACTTTTAGTTGTAATAATAATAATAGCCACCAACTCAATACCTCAAAAATTAGTGGTGCCATAACATGCTCAAAACTTAGCAAATTAGTCTAATAACAGGAGCAAAATGAGTATAATTTATTCAAATAAGTTTGATGTCATTCTTATTATCATGGTACTGCTCACGACAACTTTCTTCTTTTTTTATTGTTGGGGATTCATTGAGGGTACAATAAGCCAGGTTACACTGATTGCAATTGTTAGGTAAAGTCCCTCTTGCAATCATGTCTTGCCCCCATAAAGTGTGACACACACCAAGGCCCCACCCCCTCCCTCCTTCCCTCTTTCTGTTTCCCCCCCCATAACCATAATTGTCATTAATTGTCCTCATATCAAAATTGAGTACATAGGATTCATGCTTCTCCATTCTTGTGATGCTTTACTAAGAATAATGTCTTCCACGTCCATCCAGGTTAATACGAAGGATGTAAAGTCTCCATTTTTTTTAATGGCTGAATAGTATTCCATGGTATACATATACCACGGCTTGTTAATCCATTCCTGGGTTGGTGGGCATTTAGGCTGTTTCCACATTTTGGTGATTGTAAATTGAGCTGCAAGAAACAGTCTAGTGCAAGTGTCCTTATGATAAAAGGATTTTTTTCCTTATGGGTAGATGCCCAGTAATGGGATTGCAGGATCAAATGGGAGGTCTAGCTTGAGTGCTTTGAGGTTTCTCCATACTTCCTTCCAGAAAGGTTGTACTAGTTTGCAGTCCCACCAGCAGTGTAAAAGTGTTCCCTTCTCTCCACATCCATGCCAGCATCTGCAGTTTTGAGATTTTGTGATGTGGGCCATTCTTACTGGGGTTAGATGATATCTCAGGGTTGTTTTGATTTGCATTTCTCTAATATATAGAGATGATGAACATTTTTTTCATGTGTTTGTTAGCCATTCGTCTGGGCTCACGACAACTTTCAAAGACACACTACTATTGTTACTACTTACAGGTAAGGACATCGAGCTTTAGAGATGGTGAGTAGATTCTCAAGTTCACAGAGGCTGGAACCCAGTGAGGAATCTATGCTTTTCAAGCACACTGGGCAGGAAACACTGGGCCTTGGGGTAATTAAATGGCTTGCCCAAGATCAAACATTTTTGTGGCAGGAACTAATATCAGTTCTTCAGGACACAGTTCCAGATGTCTCAAACACATTACACCAACACTTCCAGTGGAAACCAGTAAGTGTCCAGTTAAATGGCTTTCTTATACCTAGGCTTTGAATGAAATCAGATCTGGATGTTAAAGTTCCAGTAACATTGATCCAGACAGGCTAAGGAAAGATCCAAATTATTTTATTAACAATGGGTTCAGATTGAATGGCTGATTAAATCAAAGTGCCCATTGATGTGATGGTAATGGGCTCCAGCTCAATTTCTCTGAGAGGACAAATATCTTTGAAGCTCCTTTGTGCTGGATTTAATGAGCCTGCTTGTCATCTTCCAGAAGAGAGTACAGGCGAGGCCTGTGCAGTCGGGGTGGATGGGATCGCTCAGCGATTGTGCTGTCATGCCCATCAAGCAGTAGGAAGAACCAAGGCAGGATGTGAAATCAATCTGACCATCTATTTATAGCCGAGGAGGCGCCTTTGTCATGGTGATCAGACACAGAAGGCAACATCTGCAGTATGTGACTTCCACAAATTAAAGAGTATGTCCTGACAGCATGTAAAAGGAAGTTGCATTTTTCTTCCAAAAATATTTGTTCTTTTCATCTTTATGATCCTCCTTCTACTTCTATTTGTCTTCTTTTTCTCTTTCCCTTCCTTCCTTCCTTCCTTTCTTTCTTTCTTTCTTTCTTTCTTTCTTTCTTTCTTTTTCTTTCTTTTTGTTGTTTGTTTTTTGTTTTTTTGTGTTTTTTCCAAGTCTCACTCTGTTGCCCTGGTAGAATGCCATGGCATCACTGTAGCTCACAGCAAACTCAAACTCCTGAGTTCAAGGGATCCTCTTGCCTCAGCCTCCCAAGTAGCTGGAACTACAGACATGCAACACAATACTAGCTAGATTTTTCTATTTTTAGTAGAGACATGGTCTCTCTCTTGCTCAGGCTGGTCTTGAACTCCTGTGTGCAAGCGATCCACCCACCTCAGCCTCCCGGAGTGCTGGGATTACAGGCATGAACCACAGTGCACAGCCCTTTGTTCTTCTTTTTAATTCAATAGGAACTTACTTAAATTTCATTACATGTTAGGCATTGTATAAAGTGCTCTGGAGAATTTAGAGAAGACTCTTCATAGACCCTGACTCATGGAATTTCCAATATCTTTGTGGAATGAAAAGTACTTTGTGGAATGAATGATAACTCAAAATCAAGATACCTCTTTTCCAACTGTTTCAACCACGTAGACATTTTTTATGATCTTGTAACAGTCAATTGTTTCTAGACCTCAGCCTCCTCATCTGTAAAATAAAGACATAAAGCCTACAGCACAGACATGTTTGGACAGCTTATATATCACAAGAATGAGCTTAGTACTAATGGCAAAAAGCCTAGTTGGAGAATCTTGAGCAAATTACACTTTCTAAGTCTTAAAACTTAGAAAATTAGTATAATAACATGAGCAAAATGAGTATAATATTAGTATGCATAAAATTGATGTGATAATTAAATGAGATTATGTATATGAAATGCTTAAAATAGGCAGGACCTGGCTTAGGAAGTATCTGGTTCAGTAAGAGCTCAATAAAATGTGTAGTAATGGAAGATACAGGGACATACCTCATGAATAATAAAATGCTAGATAAAGCCTTTCTTCCTTTCACCCTTCCTTCTTCCTTTCTTTTTTCTTCTTCCTTTCCTTCTTTCTTCTCTCTCTCTTTCATTTCAGGTCCTATGTTATGGTTAATTTCCTAAAAGGACAGAATTTTGCTTCCACTTAGAATGAACAAAACTGCAAAGAACATAGCTCCCACGATGTAATTGGTCTGATCTTAATAAATCACCACTTTTCTTGAGATCATCAGGGAACTGAGGTTACAAGGTAATCACGTAGCCTGAATTCTAAACAGGGACAATCATTTCTAAGTCAAAATTCAAGTTCTGTCACCTGTAACTTAACTCAGAGATACACACAGCACCTATAGAGGTAAGTAAGAAGGGAAAAATCAGAAGTTAAACAATGATTAAGGGCCAACTGTCAGTTCAGATCAACTAGAGGCCCCAAACTCAAGGGGAATTTGCACTCACTTCCAATCCCCTTGCTGTGGTCTCTCCCAGATATTCACTAGCAAGACAGGGCAGGGTAGGAAACAAAAGGGAGTGCCGTTGGTTAGACCAACATGTAGTAGGTGCCTGCTATGAGAGACCACTCACAAAACACCATCCTCTTTCCTGGACCCAAATGCCCTCGGGGGAATAGCAGCACAGTTCACCATGCCCAAGGTACAAGCAAAGACCAATTGCAGTTTGAGAAGGATACAGGAAAATAAATTCTTTACCCCCATTGGGAGAGAAAGAAAATCATTTTAACAGAAAGATTAGCAGCTCCAGTTCAAAACCAACCTCAAATAAAGTACAAAGTTTTAATGCCATGGAGAGGAGAGGCAAGGATGTTAAGAAAGCCTCAGCAACAAAGACCAAGAAAAAAGGCTCTGCCTAAAACTGATAAGGTTCAGAATGATAGCGATGTTCCCATAAAGCCATTGTGAACATGGACTGGTTAGGAAGGAAGGGCTGAGTATTCTCGGGGGAGGAATGGGAGCATGGGTGACAGCCCCCATGCTGTAGGTGAGAGGGATGGCAGAAGGCACCAGCTCTGAGGAAAACTCTGGAACCCGCCCCCACTTGCCCTCATCTGTGTGTGTTGCTATAAAGGAACACCTGAGGTTGGGTAATTTATAAAGAGGTTGATTTGGCCAATGGTTCTGCAGGCTGCACAGGAAGCCTGGTGCCAGCTTTTGCTTCTGGGGAAGGCTTCAGGTTACTTCTTTTCATAATGAGAGGTGAAGGGGAGCTGTTGTGTGCAGAGATGACGTGGTGAGAGAGGAGGCGGGGGAGGAGGTGGGTTCCAGGTTCTTTGTAACAAGCAGCTGTCATGGGAACTAACCGAGCAAGAACCCATTCATTACTGTGAGAATGGCACAAGGTCATTCCTGAGGGACATGCCTCCATGACCCAAACACTCCCACCAGGTCCCATCTCCAACACTGGGGATCAAACTCCAACATGAGATTTTGAGGGGACAAAAAAAACCAAGTCTTCCCCAAAGCCCCATCTCCAAATACCACATGGGGGAATCATGGGGGAACACAAACTTTCAGGCATAGCAGGCATCATCACTGATGAAAGCAGAATACTGAGAATGTTGAGGTTGTCACGTTCAAAGGCAGATTTACCAGAAAATTAACAAAGCCTGCCTCTGGGGTCCTCACACACATGTGCCTTCTCTAAGAACAGGAAGGTGCTGGGAGTTTAGAATGCTCTGGACAGATGAAGAATGCTGGGTGGCCCTCAGGAATCATACTGCTTAAGCATGTCCAAATTGCCTAAAGGAATCTCAGGAAAAGAAGACTGAAATCTCTAAGTTGTCAGGATCTTTGTGATTTATTTTCTCATTCTAAATGAAGTTTTACTGAGATAATTTTGTTTTTGTACTTTTTGAATCATGAAAAGCTTAATTTTATAAGTTTCAGGCCCCACAGAACTAGGACTGTACTCTGCCTATGGTATTTAAGATTGATGTTCTTAAAAAAGTGCAGTGGTTGCAACTTAACCTGCCTTCCGCTTGTTTCATTTATCTATAACTACAATAAAAAATCACCCCCGAATAGCATCTTGAAACATTTATTTTGCTGAAGGTGACAGGTTAGCAAGTCTCACTGGAAACGGCTTCTCCATCTCCTGCTGCGTTACCAGTGACATGGCTAGAAAATTGGGCTGGGGATAGATTGATTGGAAGCTCACTGGAGCTGTGAGCTGGGGGCTGTGGTCTTTCTCAAATGGGCCTCCACCACTGGGCTCTGCTGCATGACGTCTGCATTCTTCTAGTTAGTGTGTGGGTATAGGACGTGGAAGCTTTCAGAGCCTTCAGGCCTTGGGCCAGACACTGGTTTAGCATTGTTGTTAGCAAATTCTCCTAATCAAAGCAGTTATAGAACCCACCCACCAGCTTCAAGGGAAGAAACATGGAATCCATCTCTCAATGAGAAGAATGTCAAAGAATTTGGGATCACCCATTGACTACCGTGTACACTGGTGAAAAAGACTTTTCTGTGCATAAGAAATCCTTAATGGAACCATAAAAACATAAGGCCAGGTTTCTGCATTATGTTCCACAATGTCCAACTGACATTGATACGTCAAGTCAATATGTTTTAATAATCACTAATGTTCGAACAGAATATTATTAATTTAAAAACATTTGAACTATAACTGCCTATCTGGTAGGCAAATAAGTGATTTTTTTTCCAGATTAATATGAGGGTACAAATAATTAGGTTACAATGTTGGCATTGATTAGATAAGGTGTGTATTGTAGTTGTGTCCCACACCCAAGAGGTGTGCCCTACATCCTTACATTGTGCCCATTACGTGGGAGCTCACCGATTGCCTCCCTCCTCCTCCCAACTTGAATTGAATTGAGTTTTTCTCTTGTATGGGTGGGTATTAGTTCATGTACTGGCTTCATATTCATATTGAGCACCTTGGATACTTGCTTTGCCATTCTTGTGACACTTTATCAAGATGAATGTGCAAACAAACACAAATTGAGAAAAGTTCTTTGATGTTTTCAAAGGTTTGAAAGAGACTGACACTGCGACCTGAAACCTTGAATTTCAATTGCTAAAATTTTCTATTTTGCAGCAAGTACAGGGTGATCCAGAATTAAGAGAAGGAACACAGCACACTAGTTAAAAACGCTGACCCCGGAGCCAAACCTGGATTGAAATCCTGTCCCATTTCTTATGATCATGTAATCTTAGGGGTCCTGTCCCATTTCTTATGATCATGTAATCTTAGGGGGAACTGTCTACTTTATCATGCTCTTGGTCTGTCCAAATTGCATGCCTCAGAATGCTCACTAGAACAATAGGCATGTGAACATACTAACCCCACAGAGTTATTATAAGGATTAAACAAGTAAATGTTGGTAAGTCACTTAAAATATGGTTTGATCACAAGGTATGTATTGCAAGTATTTGCAACACCTACATGTATCCATATACGCATACACACATAAGATAAATCTGAGTCTTATCCAGCAGAAACCAACTTGGAAGTAACATAGTCTATGTCCCTGTTTTAAGGTAGAGATGCACTTAAACGTTCTTGAATTACAAAGACAACTTCAGCTCACTGCATCATGGGATCTCATTGGCAAGACCTAAGTGTATTATTTGGAATTTCCTGTGAATAAAAAATAGCTCTGTCCCTGACAAAAAGCAGTTTTTCCTTTTGTTTTCTGATGAGAACTGTTCTTGCCTTCAGAATTCAGTTTGGGAGCTTCAGAGAATATAAAAAGAGGGTGGGGAAGAAGGACTTCAGGAAAAGCTAGGCTCTTTCTGACATGAATAATGCAAAGTGTAAAGGAGTCTTAACGCATTCTGTATCTGCAGGCTTGGCATGGCGGCTGTGCCATTTGTCTATAAATAACTGACAGGTCCAAAGTCTAAGGGATTATTTTAAATGTTGCAAGTGATAAAAGCAAGGCTCTGAAGGATTCAGAGGAGAGAAATAGTCCCGAAGAATGTCGGAGAAAAGAGCTTGCAAGTGATAAAAAGAGTGAATAATTTAAGACTGTCCAGGGTTGAAAGTGATCATTGGGGGTTTATTATGTTTCCCTAAGCCTTTGCTTTTAAATCCATGGTCCCATCATAGATTTATTCTTTGCTTTGTCTGGCCTTGATCTACATCAACATCATGGGATCACGAGCTCCCTCCCTATTGTCAGGAAATGTTATGTTAGGGGGCCTGGTTGCGGGAGAGAGGCAGGGTAATTATGGGAAACCTTTGTTTCTTGTTTTGCTAGTTTATTTATTTTTCAAATTTATGACTAGAGTAATGAGTTAAGTGGATATTCAAGTATTAAACATATTCTGATGGCTTTAACTTTCCAGAAATTTTCACTATCTATCCTTCCTAAGACCCTCTTTATTTTGAGACATATCATCTCAGATGCTGTCAAGCCTGACTCACTGAAGTAGGTTCATTACTTGCCACTCTCAAGCTCCTATAGAGGCTTTCCTCCACTAAACCAGAGGACACTTTCCACTGGGTCCCTTAAATTTCCTTTCCACAAGTCTTCAGCAGCTGCCACTGCCCACGGGAAAAAAGTACCGCTGACTCCCAGACCTTCAACTGCCACGTATGTGCTGAAGACACTTGAATCTTGGCTTCTTGGCTAAAGATCCAAACCCACACATAAAATTGCATAGGATAAACATACCCATTTTGGTTGTCCACAAGTTTCTTAGACTCAAAATTTCCAAAAGTGGACTTTTTATACCCACTTCCTTCCCTTAAAAAATGCTGTTCCTATTTATGTTCATTTAAATCTATGTACTCACTCATAAAAAGTGAGACCCATTATCTTATTCTCCCTCTTTACTTGCCAAATCCAAGTACATCAAGCTCTGCAATTTTATTTCTGATATATCTTTAAAATCTGCCCTTTTCACATCCATCTCAACCACTTATCTTTTCCTAAGGGCAAGAAAGCCTCCTGGCTTGTCTTAACAGGTCAGTTCTCTTCCTATTAAAACTATTCCCCACTTTGCCTTTTCACTAACTTTAAGACCTTGTTTTCACATTGGCATCCACTAAAAACTATGTGACTTCTGGCAATATAATTTTCAACCTAAGAAGGTTACACTTCTGACATGGTGAGCTAAGCTTCAAGAAAATCAAAATATGTGAACAAATATATATATGGTGAGCTAAGCTTCAAGAAAATCAACATTTTGATTTAACATTTGATTTAACATTTCCATAAGGCTCTGTTGTTGCAGTTTGGCCAGGGCTGGGTTTAAACCCGCCACCCTCAGCATATGGGGCCGGCACCTTACTCACTGAGCCACAGGCGCTGCCCACATTTCCACAAGGCTCTGAATACAAATCAAAGTGAGGAGAATTTTGAAGGGGAATTGAAATTTTGAATAAGGGGGATAACATAATTTGAGTTCTGTATTTTTACAGATTTTGCTGGAGCAATGCATGAGATGAGTAAAGCCACAATAGAACACCCACTGTCTTTCTGGTCTGAGGAATAAAACAAGAGAACCCAGGGTGACCACGGCCACCAGAACTTGAAGATAGGTCAGTAAGAATTATACAATCTGAGTTAGAGTGAACTAGAGGTAGAATAAACATGGCGAGAGAGGAAGGAGGGAAAAAGAGCTAGAAGAAAGAGTGAGTCTCAGGGACCTATGGTATGATATAAACAAGTTTAATATCTGTGTGGTTATAGTCCCAGAAAGTAAGATGAGACAGAATGAGACAAAAATATTTTGAAAAAGTAATTCCCAAGATTTCTGAAATTTGGTGAAAAGTGTACATTTCCTATTCAAGAAAATCAATTTCCAAGAAAACAAATACAAAAAGCCATGAATAAGAACATCATAGTCAATCTATTGAAAAATCTAAGACAAAAAGAATGCCTTTAAAGCTGTCAGAGGAAGACTACATGTCACATATAGAGAAAACATGATTTCAATTACCAAGAACATCTCATTAGAAACAATGACGGTGAAAAGTTCTGGAACAATATGAAAAACTTCATATTAAAGACTGTGTACCAATAGTTTAAAATTACCAGGTATTTTTAATCACTAGGGAATTCAAAAGCATAGAAACAATATCTATAAAGTTTTGGTAAAACCTAATAAACAAAAATGTCTCAATCAAGAATTTGGTCTCATTTTCCTTTTTTTTTTTTTTTTAACTAGGCATCTACCCAGAAGAAAAAAAAAAAATCCTTTTATCATAAGGACATTTGCACTAGACTGTTTATTGCAGCTCAATTTACAATTGCCAAGATGTAGAAACAACCTTAATGTCCACCAACCCAGGAATGCATTAACAAGCTGTGGTATATGTATAACATGGAATACTATTCAGCCATTAAAAAGATGGAGACTTTACATCTTTTATATTAACTTGGATGGAGATGGAACACGTTCTTCTTAGTAAAGCATAACAAGAATGGAGAAGCAAGAATCCAATATACTCAATTCTAATATCAAAGGCAGTAGATGAGCTATATGGGGGGTGGGGTAGTGGAATGAGGGAGAGGGAAGAGGAGAAAAAGGAGGGGGTTGGGAGGTCACAGGGTATGGCACACCGCTGGGGAGGGGGGTGGGACATAATTATAAGAGGAACTTTACCTAATAAATACAATCAGTGTATCCTAATTCTTTGTACCCTCAATGAATCCCAAACCAAAATAATAATAATAATAATATCTGGCAAAAGAATAAGGAAATTTCAGTTAATTAAAACAAAATAATTTGATAACCAAACCAGCTCTTCAGGATATTCTCAGACCTATCCTCCATAATGACCAGCCCAATCCTCTATCACAAAAGTAAACTGACTCAGAAACTTTTGATCAACCTCCAACTTCCACAGTGGCGAAAGGATTAAAAATGTCGACTAGACTTTCAAAAAACTCGATACCCCAAATTTTATGAGACTTATCTATATTCTCCATTAATGTGAATGGCTTAAACTGTCCTCTAGAGAGGCACAGGTTAGCTGACTGGATACAAAAACTCAGGCCAAATATTTGCTGCATATAAGAATCACATCTTACCTTAAAAGATAAATATAGACTCAGGGTGAAAGGATGGTCATCCATATTCCAAGCAAATGGTAATAAGAAAAAAGCAGGTGTTACAATTCCATTAGCAGATACAATAGGGTTTAAACCAACAAAAGTAAGGAAGACTAAGAATGGTCACTTCATATTTGCTCAGGGTAATACTCAATATGACGAGATTTCAATTATTAATTTTCTGCACCCAACCAGAATGCGCCTCAATTTATAAGATAAACTCTAACAGACATGAGCAACTTGATTTCCTCCAGCTCCATAATAGTTGGAGATTTTAATACTTCTTTGGCAGTGTTAGATAGATCCTCCAAGAAGGAGCTGAGCAAAGAAATTTTAGATTTAAACCTAACCATCCAACATTTAGATTTAGCAGACATCTACAGAACATCTCATCCCAACAAAACTGAATACACATACTTCTCATCAGCCCATGGAACACACTCCAAAATCAATCACATCTTAGGTCACAAGTCTAATCTCAGTAAATTTAAAGGAATAGAAATTATTCCTTGCATTTTCTTGGACCACCATGGAATAAAAGTTGAACTCAGTAACAACAGAAATCTGCATACTCATACAAAAACATGGAAGTTAAATAACCTTATGCTGAATGATAGCTGGGTCATAGATGAGATAAAGAAGGAAATTGCCAAGTTTATGGAACAAAACAATAATGAAGATACAAATAATCAGAACCTCTGGGATACCGCAAAGGCAGTCCTAAGAGGGAAATTTATAGCACTGCAAGCCTTCCTCAAGAGAATGGAAAGAGAGGAAGTTAACAACTTAATAGAACATCTCAAGCAACTGGAAAATGAAGAAAATTCCAACCCCAAACCCAGTAGAAGAAAAGAAATAACCAAAATTAGAGTAGAATTAAATGAAATTTAAAACAAAAGGATTATACAACAGATCAATAAATCAAAAAGTTGGTTTTTTGAAAAGGTCAATAAAATAGATAAACCTTTGGCTAACCTAACCAGGGAAAAAAAGAGTAAAATCTCTAATTTCATCAATCAGAAAGAACAAAGATGAAATAACAACAGGCTCCTCAGAAATTAAAAAAATCCTTAATGAATATTACAAGAAACTTTATTCACAGAAATATGAAAATCTGAAGGAAATTGACCAATACTTGGAAGCACATCACCTTCAAAGACTTAGTCAGAATCAAGTGGAAATGTTGAACAGGCCTATATCAATTTCTGAAATAGCACCAACCATACAAAATCTCCCTAAAAAGAAAAGCCCAGGACCAGATGGCTTCACGTCAGAATTCTGCCAAATCTTTAAAGAGTAACTAGTACCTATATTACTCAACCTGTTCCAAAATATAGAAAAAGAAGGAAGACTACCCAACACGTTCTATGAAGCAAACATCACCCTGATCCCCAAACCAGGAAAAGACCCAACAAGAAAAGAAAATTATAGACCAATATCACTAATGAATATAGATGCAAAAATATTCAACAATATCCTAACAAACAGAATCCAACAACACATCAAACAAATTATACATCATGAGCAAGTCAGTTTTATCCCAGGGTCTCAAGGCTGGTTCAATATATGTAAAGCTATAAATGTAATTCAGCACATAAACAAATTAAAAAACAAAGACCATATGATTCTCTCAATTGATGCAGACAAAGCTTTTGATAATATCCAGCATCCTTTATGATCAGAACACTTAAGAAAATTGGTATAGAAGGGACATTTCTATAACTGATAGAGGCCATCTACAGCAAACCCACAGCCAATGTCGTATTGAATGAAGTTAAATTGAAATTATTTCCACTCAGATCAGGAACCAGACAAGGTTGCCCATGGTCTCCACTGCTCTTTAACATTGTAATGGAAGTTTTAGCCACCACAATTAGGGAAGAAAAGGTGATCAAGGGTATCCATATAGGGTCAGAAGAGATCAAACTTTCGCTCTTTGCAGATGATATGATTGTATATCTGGAAAACACCAGGGATTCTACTACAAAACTCTTAGAAGTGATCAAGGAATATAGCAGCCTCTCAGGTTACAAAATCAACATTCATAAATCGGTAGCCCTTATATATACCAACAATAGTCATGCTGAAAAAACAGTTAAGGACTCTATTCCATTCACAGTAGTGCCAAAGAAGATGAAATATTTAGGAGTTTATCTAACAAAGGACGTGAAAGATCTCTATAAAGAGAACTATGACGTTCTAAGAAAAGAGATAGCTGTGAAAATGTTAACAAATGGAAAAACATACCATGCTCATGGCTGGGAAGAATCAACATTGTTAAAATGTCCATACTACCCAAAGCAATATACAATTTTAATGTATCCCTATTAAAGCTCCACTGTCATACTTTAAACAGTTTGAAAAAATAATACTTTGTTTTATATGAAATCATAAAAAACCTTGAATTGCCAAGACATTACTCAGAAATAAAAACAAAGCAGGAGCAATCACACTACCAGACCTCAGACTATATTACAAATCTATAGTGATCAAAACAGCACGGTACTGGCACAAAAACAGAGAAGTAGATGTCTGGAACAGAATAGAGAACCAAGAGATTAACCCAGCTACTTACCGTTATTTGATCTTTGACAAGCCAATTAAAAACATTCAGTGGGGAACAGATTCCCTATTTAACAAATGGTGCTGGGTGAACTGGCTGGCAACCTGTAGAAGACTGAAACTGGACCCACACCTTTCACCATTAACTAAGATAGACTTTCACTGGATTAAAGATTTAAACATAAGACATTAAACTATAAAATACTAGAAAAGAGTGCTGGGAAAACTCTTGAAGAAATCGGTCTGGGTGAGTATTGTATGAGGAAAGACCCCTGGGGCAATTGATGCAGCTTCAAAAATACACTACTGGGACCTGATCAAACTAGAAAGCTTCTGCACAGCCAAGAACACAGTAAGTAAAGCAAGCAGACAGCTCTCAGAACGGGAGAAGAAATTTGCAGGTTATGTCTCTCACAAGGTTTAATAACCAGAATCCACAGGGAACTCAAACATATAAGCAAGAAAAGAACAAGTGACCCTATCACAGGCTGGGCAAGGGACTTAAAGAGAAACTTCTCTGAAGAAGACAGGCACACAGCCTACAGACATATGAAAAAATGCTCATCATCCTTAATCATCAGAGAAATGCAAATCAAAACTACTTTGAGATATCATCTAACTCCAGTAAGATTAGCCCATATCACAAAGTCCCAAGACCAGAGATGTTGGCGTGGATGTGGAGAATAGGGAACACTTCTACACTGCTGGTGGGAATGCAAATTAATACATTCCTTTTGGAAAGATGTTTGGAGAACACTTAGAGATCTAAAAGTAGATCTGCCATTCAATCCTATAATTCCTCTACTAGGTATATACTCAGAAGACCAAAAATCACATCATAACAAAGATATTTGTACCAGAATGTTTATTGCAACCCAATTCATAATTGCTAAGTCCTGGAAAAAGCCCAAGTGCCCATCGATCCATGAATGGATTAATAAATTGTGGTATATGTGCACCATGGAATATTATGCAGCCTTAAAGAAAGATGGAGACTTTACCTCTTTCGTGTTTACATGGATGGAGCTGGAACATATTCTTCGTAGTAAAGTATCTCAATAATGGAAGAAAAAGTATCCAATGTACTCAGCCCTACTATGAAACTAATTTATGGCTTTCATATGAAAGCTATAACCCAGTTATAACCTAAGAATAGGGGGAAGGGGGAGGGGGAGGGAAGGGAGGGAGGAGGATGGGCGGAGGGAGGGTGATAGGTGGGATTACACTGTGGTGCATCTTACAAGGGTACATGTGAAATTTAGTAAATGTGGAATATAAATGTCTTGACACAATAACTAAGAAAATGTCAGGAAGGCTATGTTAACCAGTGTGATGAAAATATGTCAAATGGTCTATAAAACCAGTGTATGGTGCCCCATGATCGCATTAACGTAGATAGCTATGATTTAATGATAATAAATAAATAAATAAATAAATAAAAATAAAAGATAATAATTTATTGCCAGCAGACTTACACAACAAGAAATGCTAAAGGAAGTTTTTTAAACTGAAGTTTTTTATACTTTCGTAGAGACCGAAAGTATATCAGAAATAGTAAATACCTGAATAAATATTAAAGACCACTTTTTCCAATAAAATTATTTTAAAAATCGGTGTTTAAAAAAAAATCACAATATTGACTTGTAGGTTTTATAATGAAATGTGTTATAATGCAAATGAAAACTTAGAATATGGAACGGTAGAAATAAACTAATTGGCCCTTCTGGTTTGCAAATTTTCTATATTTTATGTGAATTAGTACCAAAAAAATCTAAAAAGATTGGGAAAAGACAGAGACACATATTTCAATCCATATATCACTACTAAAAGTAATACGAGGCACTGCTAAAAAGCCAGTAGATAAAGTAAAATGGAAAGCCTCAAAATTATACTAATAAGGAAAAGAAGTCAGGAAAGCAAGAACAGAGGAACGCAAAGCAGTGGGTACAAATAGCACAATTAATAGAATGCCAAGTAAAACTGCAGGCCCAAATCCACCCATGTAAATAACCACATGAAATGCGAATGGAACAAACATAGCACTTAAAAACAAAGATTATCAGAATGGAAAAAAAGACAAGACCCAAATATATGTTGTCTATAAGAGAACTTTAAGTATGAATACAGTTACAAGCTGCATATTGACCTTTTGGTCCATGGTGGACTTCACATACAGTGATGGTCTCATAAGATTATAATGGAGCTAAAAAATTCCTACAGGCATTGACGTAGCCACCATAACATGGAAGTATAACCCATTACCCACATGTTTGTGGTGACAGCAGTGTAAGTAACCTACTATCCTACCACTCAGAAAAGTCTAGCACGTAGAATCATATGCAGGGCATAATACTTGAAATAAATGACTATGTTATTGGTGTCTGTGTTTACTCTACACTCCTATTAGAATGTACTCCTATTTATTAGAGAGGAACAAGCTAACTGTACGGCAGCCCCGGCAGGTCCTTCTGGAGGTATCCCGCAGGCATTGTTATCATAGGAGATGACAGGTCCGTGCATTTATTGCCCCTAAAGACCTTCCAGGGGGACAAGATGTGGAGGTGGAAGACAGTAATGTTGATGATCCTGACCCTGCGTAGGTCTAGGCTCATGTGTGTACTTGTATCTTAGTTTAAAAAAATATTTTAAAATATTATAATAAGATAAAAAATACAATGTGTTTATGTTTTAAGGTAAGTGTTATTGCCAAAGAGTCAAAAAGTTTTAAAAAGTTTATAAGGTAAAAATGTTACAGTATGCTGAGGCTCATTTATTATTAAAGGAAGAATTTTTTTTTTTTAATAAATCTAGTGTAGTCTAACTTTAGAGTAATTATGAAGTCTATAGCAGTGTATCATAAGGGCCTAGCCCTTCACATTCACTCACCACTCACTGACTCATCCAGGGCAACTTCCAGTCCTACACGCTCCATTTATGGTCAGTGCCCTGTACAGATAAACCATTTTTATCTTGTATAACTGTATGTGTACTGTATCTTTTCTATGGTTGGATTATGTAAGGACACACAAGTAATTACCATTGTGCTACCATTGCCTACAGTGTTGGTACAGTGACATGCTGCACAGGTCTGTAAACTAGAAGCCATAGGCCACGCCACATAGCCTAGGTCTGTGTGTACACTTTATCATGTTCACACAATGACAAAATCATTTAACCACACATTTCTCAGAACATATCCCTGTCATAAAGTGATGCATGACTGGACACAAACAGATAAAAAGTAAATGAATCGAAAAGATACCATGTAACTAGCAGACATGAGATTAGAGTGACATATTAATATTATATAAACTTGATGTTAAGAAAAATTATATTATAAAAATAAACATGTGCTATGAACTGAATATTTGTGTCCCTCCATAATTTGTAAATTGAAGTCCTAATCTCTGATGGTGTCAGGGCTTTTTGGAGGTAATTAGGCCATAAGGGTGGAGCCCTCCTGAATGTGATTAGTGGTCTTATTGGAAGAGCTTGATCTTTCTGACCTCTCTGCTATGCGAGGCCACAGTGAACAGAAGGCCATCTGCATGCCTGGAAGCAGTCCCTCTCCAGACACAGGATTGGCTGGCTCTTCATCCTGGATTTTCCAGCTTCCAGAACTATAAAAAATAAATTTCTGTTGTTGAAGCCACCCGATCTTTGGTGTTCTGTTATAACATCCTGAACTAAGACGACATGTTATAGTAATTCATTCAAATGAAAATTCATCACAACATGAGTGTACTTGTGACTGATAACAGAGCTTCAAAACATGTTGAGCAAAAATTAGGCAGGATTAAAGGCAGGGGTGGACCTTTCAACAATGTAGGAGACTTTCAGAGCTCTCTCAGCACTAAAAAGAGCAAGGTGAAAGAAATTCAGTAAAGACAGATGATTTGAATAATACTATCAACTAGTTTGACCTGTTTAATATTCATAGAATACAACCAATAATTGCAGAACATACCATCTTTCCGAGAGCACAGGGTACATTTGCCAAGATAGACATATGTTGGGCTATGAAAAAGAAAAGTCAATACATTGAAAAGATTGATGTCATGTAGAGTATGTCCCCTGACAACAATGGAATTAAATTAAAAATCATAAAAATAAAACATCTGGGAGACCTCAAGCAAGCCATAAAATGGGAGAGATTATTTGCAATATATTTATCTAAAAATGATTTTCACTTGTATTTAGATGTTTAAAGAAATCTTACAACTTGATTTTTAAGGAGACAAGGACCTACCAAAATGATTTGGACAGAAACTTTGTAAAACATATGAGAAGGACACACATGGAAATATGATCATGTAAAGCACGGTAAAAGGTGCTCAATGTTTTTAGTCATCAGAAAAATGTAAATAAGTGTCACAGGGACACACCACTACAAATCGTTCAGAATGGCTAACATTAGAATAGCTGATCTTTACCAAGTTTCACACATACCCTTGTAAGATGCACCGCTGGTGTAATCCCACCAATCCCCTTCCTTTAAATGTGGAATGTAAGTGTCTTGGCACGGTAACTGAGAGAATGCCAAGAAGGCTATGTTAACCAGTGTGATGAAAGTGTGTCAAATGATCTGTGAAGCTGGTGAATGATGCCCCATGATCATATCAATGTACACAGCTATGATTTAATAAAAAAAAAAAAAGAATAGCTGATCTTATCAAGTGTGGAGAGAATGTGGAACAGTGGGACCTCTCATATACTGAATGTAGGAATATAAAATAGTTCAACCATTTGAACAACTGATTTAGCAGTTTCTTATGAAATTTATCTTATGCTTACTATGCATTAAGCTGTCTAATAAGAAACCAAATTATTTTGAGTTTTTATTGTGGTTTGGTTTTAATCTTTTTACAGTGAGGAAAGATTTATTTGAATCACTTGAGGCTATTGGAAAATATTTACAGATTATTGAACATAATCAAAGGAATTGGTTTCTAATTGAACAGCTAAAAGCATGGTTATGTCAGTTATTAAATATGATATGTTTCTTATTTTGTTCTTAAAAATATATTATTGAATATATTATTGAATTTATAGGGTATGTTATAATTGGTTACATCTTAAGATCAAGTTAATTATGGTACATGTAAAAGAGTTCTAGCAAACATCTGGTATGTAACAAATATTTGATTGTTTAAAGTTTTCAAAGCAAACATTTGGAAAAGGAGTAATAAAATGGGTTTGATTTTTATTTAGTAGTCTACCCATATATATATATATATATATAACTAGAAGAGATTGGTTTTCTCAATGCTCTGCCAAATTTATATTACTGAACTGAATTCTCTGATAATACACTGTCCCTTTACCAAGCAAGAACTAAATAGCCACAGAGATTGGAATACCAATGTCACTCCAAGAAATTTTCTTAGCGTGAAGATGTAAGACTTTTCACTATAATTGGGGTATGCTCTTAGTCTTGAGATTAATGGCAATTAAAAATGTCATTAAAGATGGCTGAAAATTGGGTATTATCCCTTTTGAATAAAGAGAGAGCAGAAAGAAGATTGAAATTATTGTACTGCAGTGGTGATCAAACAGCGGCTTGTTTCTCTTTATGAATTAAACTACATCAGTAGAGATACTCTCCAGAGTTTCTAATCAGTTTAGAATAACAGCCCATTAATTTGTTTTAATTTGGTATGATTCCATCTGATAGTAAAGAGGCTTGCTATTTTAATTAACAGATATTTTAAAATATTAAAATACTTCTTAGAGGGCGGTGCCTGTGGCTCAGTCGGTAAGGCGCCGGCCTCATATACCGAGGGTGGCGGGTTCAAACCCGGCCCCGGCCAAACTGCAACCAAAAAATAGTCGGGCGTTGTGGCAGGCGCCTGTAGTCCCAGCTGCTCAGGAGGCTGAGGCAAGAGAATCGCGTAAGCCCAGGAGCTGGAGGTTGCTGTGAGCTGTGTGATGCCACAGCACTCTACCAAGGGCCATAAAGTGAGACTCTGTCTCTACAAAAAATAAAATAAAATAGTACTTAGACAACTGGTCGCACACATACTGAGTGTCAAATGCCACTCCCCAATAAAGAAACAATCAGGGCTCCTTGAGGAAATGACTGCTCCAAGTCTAGGCCAGAGAAAGTACAAGATGAACTTGAGAGATACTGATGCGCCAGGAAAAAGACAATTGTTGAAGGTTATGTGGTCATGCCCAGAAGACTGAGAAGCCAGTCTGAGAAACATGAGAGAAAAAAAAAAAAAGACAGAGAGACACTAACTAAAACATTGAAATAAGTAAAATTCCATGAGTTCATTTTATTGAAATGAGTACATTAGCCACATGTACTAGTAGCACTTGAAATAAGTACATTTCAATATAGGGAAAAAATAAAAAATAAAAAACAGATTTCCTTATAAAATAATGCAGGTTAATCAACATGGAAAGAATGACAAAACTCTATTTAGAAAAATAATTCTGCAACCCTCACCATATAATAATTGATTTAGGCATAAACTATCAAAGGATGCAGAGGGAATTGGTCAGAACTTACTCAGAAAACAGTCTTGGCATGACGTCAAAATATCACCTCACAGACCACTTAGTAGATACTAAGGGTACACATAACTTGACAAAGGAGAGACATGATGATCACCTCCTTAACCAAGTAATAAACGTAATATTGACAACAGCAGTACAACCTGCTATCTTGAGCCTTTGACATGACATCTTAGGAAATATAGTGTTGCCTATGTATTAGTCATGCCAAAAATGTTTACCCTAAATCTAATAATGTTTTATATTTAAATTCTTATACCCTAAATCTAATAATGTTTTATATTTAAATTCTTATTTTTTTTTATTGTTGGGGATTCATTGAGGGTACAATAAGCCAGGTTGCATTGATTGCATTTGTTAGGTAAAGTCCCTCTTGCAATCATGTCTTGCCCTCAGAAGGTGTGGCACACACCAAGGCCCCACCCTTCTCCCTCCTTCCCGATCTCTGCTTTCCCCCCCCATGACCTTAATTGTCATTAATTGTCCTCATATCAAAATTGAGTACATAGGATTCATGCTTATATTTAAATTCTTATTCTAAGACATTGATAAGAACCAATCAGACAAACCCAGAGTGTAGGAATTCCTTAAGATAGCACTCTTGGAGTCTTCCAAAAGCCAATACCATGAAGAGTTGTTCTAACTCAGACCTGACTGTCAGGACTTCCAGGAATAACAAAAATATTCTTTATCTTCAATATCCGGCATGAGAGCCATTAGCCACATGTAGCTAGTAAGCACTTGAAATGTGGCTAATGTTACTAAGGAACGGTATTGGACAGGGTAGTTAGTTCTAGCCTAAAAGAGATTGAAATGGTGTGAGAACCGAAAGAGATCCCATGCCCTTATGGGATTCTGATTCAAAACTATAAAACCTACAAAATGAATTTTTGCGGAAATTGCCGTAATTTTAATAAGGATATGGTACTAGATGAGACTGTGAAATTATTGCTAGTTTTTCTGGAGCTGCTAATATTACTAGAGTTGTGATTATTAATGGAGATTGTCCATGAAAGAAAAAAAAAATGGATGCTTCAATATGTAGCTTCAATTTAAGTGAAAGGTGTCTAAAATTTACTTCAAATGGTTTAACAAAAATGTGTGCATGTGTGTGAGAACGTGTGTGTGTGTGTGTGAGAGAGAAGGAGAGACGAGAGAAAGAGAGAGAGGAAATATAGCAAAATGTTAACAAGTATAAGTAAATGATACATGTGCACTCATTGTAATATTTTTAATATATTTTTACATATTTTTAATATTAGCTAGGAGGAAAAACCAGCTCACAAAACCTTCATTTCTAGCTTTGCTGACCCTAAGTTTTCCAGGACTTAGAATGGTGCATTACGGGTCAGTGCTGAATTTGCTTACCCGGATCCAGATAAAGAAGAATCAGATCTAGACAGTGGAGGTAATTTGTTAGGGCTTCCCGTAGTTAGTAGGCTGAGAAGAGCCTACCAGCATGGAACCTGGACCCCAGCACCACAGTCTACTTCTCCACACAGCACATGCACACTCCAAGAACCAGTGTGAAACAGTGCCTCAGAGCATTACACTACAGGCTTACATCAAGCTCTCTTGGAAGACTGTTTTCATAAGTCAGGTGAACTCATCAGTTTCTCCATCTGTAAAATGGGCATAATAATAGCATCAGCTTCAGTGTTTATATTGTTTTTTATGGGAATATTAAGACAAACTATAATAATTAGCCCAGTGACTTGGATATATTTTAACTATTTTTACCTACATGATCATTAAGTAAAATACTTGACACAGCACCTGGCTTCTAAATATTCCATAAATGTTAATGATAAGAATAATTACCTTACATTATGCATATATGTATTCTTCGTGGGAAAAATTTTGGAGACAAACTACTAAGTTCAAGTTGGACGATACATTAGATAAAAAAGGCTACAGAAGATGCAGAGAATAATTTATCTTAAAACTTCAGCAGTTTTGGAGGCGGAACAAGATGGCAGCCGAGTAACAGCTTCCTTGCATCTGGGCACCGTGAGTCTGGGGAGATAGGACTCCAGGCATCTCTGGCTGGTGGGATCTGCCTATCATCCCCCTGCGAGGATACAGGGAGTCAGCGAGAGACTTCTGGACCCCAAGAGAAGGACTAAAACAGTGGAAAACTGGCAAGTGGTCGCGTGTGTTCAATCCGTCTAAACCCACCCGCAACTGTAAGTTCAGTAGCAGTGAGACTGCAAACCAGAAAGGCCTTACCTGTGAACTGTTTTGGTGTCTTTGGACTTGGCACTCAGTTGAACTGCCCTGGGGAGAGCCTGAGTGGGAGTGCAGAGAATTTGGCCATTGTCTAGGGCCCCAGTCTGAGCCGCTGAGCCAGATGGAGCTAATAGTGTTTGGCTGTGGGTCACAGGGAGCCATTGTGAGCGGTCTGCCCCGGGAAGCTCCACCCTCAGGGTCGCAGAGCTAGAATTGGGTGGGAGCTGGTAACGCAGTGACCAAGTAGCCTAAGGGTTAGAGCCGCCTTGCAGATCTAACCCTCAGGGGCAGAGTGAGACCGGTTTTGGCACACTGGGTAAGTGGATAGCCACTTCAGCAGTTATTCCAGCAACAAACACTTTCCTGGGAAAGCTGCTCAGCAAGTTTACAAGATTAAAGTGCCTTTTAAGTGGGCTGAAGAGAGATTTAGGGTGTCTACCTGCTGGGGTTTGAGAAATCAGCAGCCTCCAGTCGTATCAGAACTGTGATTAACATCTCATACCTCAGAAGACCACGTGTTGCCCAAACAATATTCAATAACATATACATACTGCTTTGTTTTTGGTTGTGTTTTTTTTTCTTCTTTTTGGTTTGGTTGGTTTTTTTTGTTTATTTTGATGTTGTTGATGTTGTTTTGTTTTTTAAGTTCAACCTTTTCCATACAGATCCTTTTTCTTTCTCAATTTTTCTAGTTCAACTATAATTTCCCATTGCTGCCTTTTTCAATAGTTAGAATTTCATTTTTGCTAGTGTTTCTACTATTATTTGGTTTTCCACCCAATTTTATCCCATAAAGTTTTCTGTTTGCTTGTTTTGGTTTGATTTATAGCATTTTTGTCTTTCCTCTCTACTTGGTGGAGGTGGGGTACTGTGTCTGATTAGGTTAGCAAAGAGCTGCTGACATCAAGGGAACCACCCAACTGGGCACCCCCAGAAGGTGTTTTTTTTTTTTAAGATTGTGTCAAAGTACCCTACTGTACACCTATATTACTCTGTCTCCCTCTTTCTGTGCCTCTCTTCTTTTTGTCAATATTCCTTTTACCCACCCCCTCTCCTTTCTCTATTTTTCTTTGTTTTTCTTATCACTCGGTCCTCCTTTCTTTCATCTCTTTTTTGCTCTTCAACCTTCTCACCCTTCTGGTCCTGTAACCCTTAGTCCACAGGCATGAGAACTTAAAGAGCAAGAGGAAGTGTAAGGAAAATTAGGGCAAGGAAACAGATAAAACAAATCACTCATGAGGAAGAATCAGCAGAAAACTCCAGGCAACATGAAGAAGCAGTCAGAAAAACCCCGCCAAGGAACCATGAGGTACCTACTGCAGATGATTCCACCTATAAAGAAATGTTAGGAATGACAGAAAGGGAATTTAGAATACACATGTTGAAAACAATGAAAGAAATGATGGAAACAATGAAGGAAACTGGTAATAAAGTGGAAAATAACAAAAAGGAAATCCAAAAACAGAATCAAATCAGAGATGAATGATATGAAGAATATAAAAAGGATATAGCAGACCTGAAGGAACTGAAACAGTCAATTAGGGAACTTAAAGATGCAATGGAAAGTATCAGCAACCGGTTAGACCATGCAGAAGAAAGAATTTCAGAGATAGAAGACAAAATTCTTGAGATAACTCAGATAATAAAAGAGGCAGAAAAGAAGAGAGAGAAAGCAGATCGTTCACTGTCAGAATCATGGGACTTTATGAAGCGTTACAACATACGAGTTATAGGAATTCCAGAAGGGGAAGAAGAATGCCCCAGAGGAATGGAAGCCATACTAGAGAATATTATAAAAGAAAATTTCCCAAATATCATCAAAGATTCTGACACACTGCTTTCAGAGGGATATCGGACCCCAGGTCGCCTCAACTCTAACCGAGCTTCTCCAAGAAACATTGTGATGAACCTGTCCAAAGTCAAGACAAAAGAAAAGATTCTGCAAGCTGCCAGGAGTAAGCGCCAGTTGACCTACAGGGGAAAATCCATCAGAGTGACCACAGACTTCTCTAATGAAACTTTCCAAGCAAGAAGACAATGGTCATCCACCTTTAATCTACTTAAACAAAACAATTTCCAGCCCAGAATTCTGTACCCTGCTAAGCTAAGCTTCAAAATTGACGGAGAAATCAAATCATTTACGGATATACAAACATTGAGGAAATTCGCCACAACAAGACCAGCTCTACAGGAAATACTTCAACCTGTTCTGCACACTGACCACCACAATGGATCAGCAGCAAAGTAAGAACTCAGAAATTAAAGGACAGAACCAAACCTCCACACTGATGCAAAAGATAAAACTAAGCAATGGCCTCTCACCAAATAAGACGAATAGAATACTACCATACTTATCAATTATCTCAATAAATGTTAATGGCTTGAATTCCCCACTGAAGAGACATAGATTGGTTGACTGGATTAAAAAACATAAGCCATCCATTTGCTGTCTGCAAGAAACACACCTGGCTTCAAAAGACAAATTAAAGCTCGGAGTCAAGGGTTGGAAGACAATTTTTCAGGCAAATGGAATTCAGAAGAAAAGAGGAGTTGCAATCTTATTTTCAGATACATGTGGATTTAAAGCAACTAAAGTCAAAAAAGACAAAGATGGTCACTTTATATTGGTCAAGGGAAAAATACAACAAGAAGACATTTCAATTCTAAATATTTATGCACCCAATTTAAATGCTCCCAGATTCTTGAAACAGACTTTACTCAGTCTGAGCAATATGATATCTGATAATACCATCATAACAGGGGACTTTAACACTCCTCTTACAGAGCTGGACAGATCCTCTAAACAGAAATTAAACAAAGACATAAGAGATTTAAATGAGACCCTAGAACAACTGTGCTTGATAGACACATATAGAACACTCCACCCCAAAGATAAAGAATATACATTCTTCTCATCACCCCATGGAATAGTCTCCAAAACTAATCAAATCCTGGGACACAAAACAAATATCAACAGAATCAAAAGAATTGAAATTTTACCTTGTATCTTCTCAGACCATAAGGCACTAAAGGTGGAACTCAACTCTAACAAAAATGCTCGACCCCACCCAAAGGCATGGAAATTAAACAATCTTCTGTTGAATAACAGATGGGTGCAGGAAGAAATCAAACAGAAAATCATTAACTTCCTCGAGCATAACAACAATGAAGACACAAGCTACCAAAACCTGTGGGATACTGCAAAAGCAGTTTTGAGAGGAAAATTCATCGCTTTAGATGCCTACATTCGAAAAACAGAAACAGAGCGCATCAACAATCTCACAAGAGATCTTCTGAAATTGAAAAAAGATGAACAATCTAAGCCTAAACTCAGTAGAAGAAAAGAAATATCCAAAATCAAATCAGAGATCAATGAAATTGAAAACAAAAGAATCATTCAGAAAATTAATGAAACAAGGAGTTGGTTTTTTGAAAAAATAAATAAAATAGATAAACCATTGGCCAGACTAATGAGAAATAGAAAAGTAAAATCTCTAGTAACCTCATTCAGAAATGATAAAGGGTAAATAACAACTGATCCCACAGAGATACAAGAGATCATCTCTGAATACTACCAGAAACTCTATGCCCAGAAATTTGACAATGTGAAGGAAATGGATCAATATTTGTAATCACACCCTCTCCCTAGACTCAGCCAGAAAGAAATAGAGCTCCTGAACAGACCAATTTCAAGCACTGAGATCAAAGAAACAATAAAAAAGCTTGCAACCAAAAAATGCCCTGGTCCAGATGGCTTCACTCCAGAATTCTATCAAACCTTCAAGGAAGAGCTTATTCCTGTACTGCAGAAATTATTCCAAAAAATTGAGGAAGAAGGAATCTTCCCTAACACATTCTATGAAGCAAACATCACCCTAATACCAAAACCAGGAAAAGACCCAAACAAAAAGGAGAATTTCAGACCAATCTCACTCATGAATATAGATGGAAAAATTCTCAACAAAATCCTAGCCAATAGATTACAGCTTATCATCAAAAAAGTCATTCATCATGATCAAGTAGGCTTCATCCCAGGGATGCAAGGCTGGTTTAACATACTCAAGTCCATAAACGTTATCCACCATATTAACAGAGGCAAAAATAAAGATCACATGATCCTCTGAATAGATGCAGAAAAAGCATTTGATAAAATCCAGAATCCTTTTCTAATCAGAACACTGAAGAGTATAGGCATAGGTGGCACATTTCTAAAACTGATTGAAGCTATCTATGACAAACCCACGGCTAATATTTTACTCAATGGAGTAAAACTGAAAGCTTTTCCTCTTAGAACTGGAACCAGACAAGGTTGTCCTCTGTCACCTTTACTATTCAACATAGTGCTGGAAGTTCTAGCCAATACAATTAGGCAAGACAAGGAAATAAAAGGAATCCAAATGGGAGCAGAGGAGGTCAAACTCTCCCTCTTTCCTGACGACATGATCTTATACTTAGAGAACTCCAAAGACTCAACCACAAGACTCCTAGAAGTCATCAAAAAATACAGTAATGTTTCAGGATATAAAATCAATGTCCACAAGTCAGTAGCTTTTGTATACACCAATAACAGTCAAGATGAGAAGCTAATTAAGGACACAACTCCCTTCATCATAGTTTCAAAGAAAATGAAATACCTAGGAATATACCTAACGAAGGAGGTGAAGGACCTCTATAAAGAAAACTATGAAATCCTCAGAAAGGAAATAGCAGAGGATATTAACAAATGGAAGAACATACCATGCTCATGGACGGGAAGAATCAACATTGTTAAAACGTCTATACTTCCCAAAGCAATCTACCTATTCAATGCCATTCCTATCAAAATACCAACATCATACTTTGAAGATGGAAAAAATGATTCTGCGTTTTGTATGGAACCGGAAAAAACCCCGTATAGCTAAGGCAGTTCTTAGTAACAAAAATAAAGCTGGGGGCATCAGCATACCAGATTTTAGTCTGTACTACAAAGCCATAGTGGTCAAGACAGCATGGTACTGGCACAAAAACAGAGACATAGACACTTGCAATCAAATTGAAAACCAAGAAATGAAACTAACATCTTACAACCACCTAATCTTCGATAAACCAAACAAGAACATACCTTGGGGGAAAGACTCCCTATTCAATAAATGGTGTTGGGAGAACTGGATGTCTACATGTAAAAGACTGAAACTGGACCCATACCTTTCCCCACTCACAAAAATTGATTCAAGGTGGATAAAGGACTTAAATTTAAGGCATGAAACAATAAAAATCCTCCAAGAAAGCATAGGAAAAACACTGGAAGATATTGGCCTGGGGAAAGACTTCATGAAGAAGACTGCCATGGCAATTGCAACAACAACAAAAATAAACAAATGGGACTTCATTAAACTGAAAAGCTTCTGTACAGCTAAGGAGACAATAACCAAAGCAAAGAGACAACCTACACAATGGGTAAAGATATTTGCATATTTTCAATCAGACAAAAGCTTGATAACTAGGATCTATAGAGAACTCAAATTAATCCACATGAAAAAAGCCAACAATCCCATATATCAATGGGCAAGAGACATGAATAGAACTTTCTCTAAAGACGACAAACGAATGGCTAACAAACACATGAAAAAATGTTCCTCATCTCTATATATTAGAGAAATGCAAATCAAAACAACCCTGAGATATCATCTAACCCCAGTGAGAATGGCCCACATCACAAAATCTCAAAACTGCAGATGCTGGCGTGGATGTGGAGAGAAGGGAACACTTTTACACTACTGGTGGGACTGCAAACTAGTACAACCTTTCTGCAAGGAAGTATGGAGAAACCTCAAAGCACTCAAGCTAGACCTCCCATTTGATCCTGCAATCCCATTACTGGGCATCTACCCAGAAGGAAAGAAATCCTTTTATCATAAGGACACTTGTACTAGACTGTTTATTGCAGCTCAATTTACAATTGCCAAAATGTGGAAACAGCCTAAATGCCCACCAACCCAGGAATGGATTAACAAGCTGTGGTATATGTATACCATGGAATACTATTCAGCCATTAAAAAAAATGGAGACTTTACATCCTTCGTATTAACCTGGATGGACATAGAAGACATTATTCTTAGTAAAGCATCACAAGAATGGAGAAGCATGAATCCTATGTACTCAATTTTGATATGAGGACAATTAATGACAATTAAGGTTATGTAGGGGGGAGCAGAAAGAGGGACGGAGGGAGGGGCGTGGGGCCTTGGTGTGTGTCACACTTTATGGGGGCAAGACATGATTGCAAGAGGGACTTTACCTAACAATTGCAATCAGTGTAACCTGGCTTATTGTACCCTCAATGAATCCCCAACAATAAAAAAAAAAAAAAAAAAACTTCAGCAGTTTCATACGATTAAAGTTGATTTCTTGGGGATGTTGGCTGTATTCATTTTTTCATCTGTATGCTAGTTACACACATGTATTTAGTTCATAAACGTTTACCAAGCTAAAAACTTTCATTTTAGATATTTTTAAAACAGTGATAATGGAAAGTTTAAAAAAATTAAACAAAAAGTAAAAATACCTCAGCCTTAAATTGTTTTACTGGTAAATTTATTTCTTTTCCATGGAAAATCCAACATGATTCATGCAGTTTGAGAACACAAGGATTCCGACATGGTGGGATTCATCAGAGCTGCCTGAGATTTTCTCTTTCCTGGCCCTGTAGATTTGCCCTCTGGAAGTTAAGCCTGGCTGTATCAGTCAGGATTCTCCAGAGAAATAGAAACTGTAGGATATATATTTATATTTATTTCAAGAAATTGACTTAGATTATTTGGGGGACTGTTAGGTGCCAAAGCTGTGAGGTGGGCCCATAGGCTGGACAGTCTCAGGCAGGAGCTGGCGGCGCCGTCTCCAGGCTACATTTCTTCTTTCCCAGGGAAACCTGTTTGGGCTTTAAGGCTTATCACTGCTTATCACTGATTAGATGAAGCCCTCCCAGATTTTCCAGTATAATCTCCTTCACTTAAAATCAACTGGTTGCAGATGTTAGCGACATCTACAAAATACCTCAGCAGTGCTTAGCTTTGGGTTTAGTTGAATAGCTGAGTAGTATCGCATAACCCAGGGAGCATGTAAGACTAACCTTCCCAGTGGCCAAATGAGGGAAAGTGTTGTTTGTCACCTGTGAAAGACAGACCTAGAATGAGTGCATCAAGTCAACAGCAATCACGGGTGCCTGTGCTGAGGTGCACCTGTCATCCTGGGGACATGAGGAGTTAAGCTAAGCACATTCCTATCAACTTTCATCGTCCAGGTACAGCGAGTGAGAAACCAACTTTCATGATTTTACATCATTGATAATTAGGGTTTACATTTTATAACAGCACAATTTCTCTACCCTCTCAACAGGTGGCTTCTATGAGCAGCAAAGTAGGGGACGAAGCTAGAAGGTCATAAACTGACTCTGTTAACTGGTCCAGAAAGGGCCCACAAACTTTTGCTCTCACTCCTTTAGCCAGAGCTAGTCTCGTGGGTGCGCCATAAGTACAATGAAGCTAGAGCGAGTAGGGAGAGGCCCGTGGGTGTTCAGCAATCAGTGGGTGTCTCTCTCTCACACTTGTTAACTGTCACATTGACTTTATAAATTACTTAAATTCTTTGAACTTTGGTTCTTCCTCTAGATAAATGGAGATATAAGTACCCACTTTACATGGTTGTGGTAAGAATTTGATGAGATGATATGTATGAAAGCGCAAGGCAAGTTCCTAGAAGGACGTTGGCTGTTTTTATTGGTCTTGTAAAGCAAAGGTTTTTGTTTTTGTTTTTTGAGACAGAGCTTTACCATGTTGCCCTCAGTAGAGTGCGTGGCATCACAGCTCACAACAACCTCAAACTCTTGGGCATAAGCAATTCTCTTGCCTCAGCGTCCCAAGTAGCTAGGACTACAGGCACCCGCCACAATGCCTGGCTATTTTTTGGTTGCAGTTGTCATTATTGTTTGACAGGCCTGGGCTGGATTTGAACCCGCCAGCCCCAGTGTATGTGGCTACATTCTAGCCGCTGAGCTGTATGTGCCAAGTCAAAGCAAATATTCCTAACTAGTAGGCAGGATGGGTTTTAGATCATAAGATCATAAGCATAATTTTGTTGAAGTAAGATTACGTGCATATTTTTGTAGAGTAAGCATGATTTTTCATCAGATTTTCAGAGGGATACCTTGGGCGAAAATGTTATGGGAAAAAAAAAAAAAGAAAAAGCCATGACTCCAGACTATGATTCTCTCTTTCCTGAAGGAGTTGGGCTCAAACTGTGGACCTCGGCACAGTTCACAGGAAGTGCCACGTCCTCTCTGTATCTGCTCCTGTGTTGTCCAGCTAGTGCTGGCGTCTCCTCCTTCGCACTGGGGGTTGCTGCCTCCCCCTTCCTCTTCTCACCGGTGGACTGCACACTCTGGCTTCCTCCCTGCTCTCTCTTCAGGCAGCACCATTAGCCTCACTCTGGAATAATAGTTTTACTAATGGGAAAAAATCGTTGCAATCAATGAAATTACTAATTTCCACACATTATCTTCTTCAATTTGATTTGATATTTTTGAGAGCCTGAAATGAACATTGTAAAATTGCTAAGCTCTGTCAGGAGATCATAGGGCTGGCTGAATTTAAAACTCCCAATTTTTGTTTAGCTGAATCTCCTGTGTCAGTTCTAGCTACAGTTTGTCAAACTCTAAAGCCTTGAATACCATTTTTTAAGGAAATTGCAATTAGGAGAAATCCCTTCCTATTAAACCTAGGAGGGTCTGTTCTTAGTTAAAGGTCTTTATTCCTCAGTCAAATGCCTTCTGGGAGTTTTAAGCAGATATGTGGAGTAATTTTTTGTCATGAACCTTGAAATCATGTGGATTATTTAATTCTTAAAGAAACCATATTATATGTTTGCTCCTTTGATCTTTAAATAAATTAATTTGATATATTTTCAACTTTCCCTAATCATTCTGAAAAACCTGACAAAGAATCAGTATACATTGCAGGTTCAGGCCCACAAGAAATGGGAATTGTTATTATCCAGTTTTCCAAGTGTCAATTCTTATTGTCTTGCCATTTCTATTGAGGGAAAATGTACAAATTTGCAGCAAATGGACCACTCTTATTTGTTAAGGTACAAACACCCTCTCCAGGAAAGAAAATCATCTGGCCATGTTTTGGTATGCCAAGTACCTTACCCATGGCCACCAGGTAGTCTGTTACCCTTAGAAGTAATTCCCTAGGAAAAGCACCTTAGGCTTTGTTAATAGGCAGATATAATCTAGTCTGTTCTATTAGTTTAAAGTTACGTCACTGAGTTCTATTAGTTGGGATAAATTATTCAGTTATGTCATTATTTTCAAAAGTTCTCACACTTACCATATTTGTATCTTTCCTAAACAAGGTGGCCACATAATTATTAGCATAGCTGTTACCTTTGGGGTGACACCAAACAGGAGGTGACATCCTTTATAATATTTTGAAATATACATGAAACACTCCTGTGTCCTTTATTCATAGCTCCCTAAATTTTGAGTGCATTTTTGCTTTTGGTCACATTTATGTGGCAGATTCATCAAGTCTTGTTCCATCTCAGATCTGGAATTGGTCATTTCTTAGGAGGTGTGACCTCATGACACTAGGGAAATTTGACTCCAGCTCAGGATACTTAAAAAAAGAAACAAAACAAACAAAAATTTGCCTACATGATCATCATCTGTTGTTAGTGATTTTTGTGACTTGTAGAAATGTGGAAGTTTCAGAAATTTAGGAGGCACAAAAGTTGACATGGCTTTTCACATGGAGTACAAAAAGGATCTGCCAGTTCTAGGCAAGGATTTCAAAGCTGGCATGTTTACAGCCCTGTCACTAAATCAACATGGTGATGTTTATCAGCTGCAGCAGCAAATGTGAATTAGATCGTTTTCCCTGAGACCTTCAATATTGCATGTTCTAGAAAGTCAACTATATGGGCCACTTTTTCTTTGGTGAATTTTTTCCTTTTATGGCATTCTTCCTTTCTTCCCCTACCTTTGTCATGGTCCATCATGGGCAAAGACTGCTTACCCATTCCATTCATGTTTGGCCATATAACTAGCTTCAAAAATGGAATATGGGAGGAAATGACATGGTATCAGGAATGACCTGTGACCTTCAGGTCAGTGGACATCCTCCTCTCTGAGCATCCTCTGTCCACTGTGAAAAATGTGTGTTCTTGATACCCCACAGGCCTAGAGTGAGAGACGTTCTGATAAGGAATGAACCCAAACCACAATGTAAGCAGAATCACCCATTAAAACCTGATTTATGAGCAATAATATAAATACTATTGTAAGGATATTTGCTACAATAAAGTCTCTAAAATCTGACATTTCTTTGAAACTTTATGTCAAACAACTACGAAATTACTATACAAGATTGAAATCAAATGGAAACTTATATTATGTGCTGGAGAAAAATTGGTCAAACTATCACCTGCTGTGTGGAAGGAAGGAAATAAATGTGTTGAACAGAGATTTGGGCAAGGAGGTTTTGATGCAGAATTTCAACAGTGTGGGCTGGTCCTTTCTAGCTGTGTTTATGGCCTATAAGGGAGAGATGAGCTCAGAAAAGAACTAGTTAGTCTGAAAACAGAACTGAAAAAGAATATAGAGTTCTCCAAAACATTAGAACTTGAAGAGCTTAAAAATTAAACCCTTTCTTATCTCTTACAGTAAAGTTGAAAATTTAGAAAATCTTCGAGTTAGAGAGGTCACTTAGATTCCATTACAGAGCAAAACCCACCCTAATTAAGATCCCTAAAAGGATTAAGGTAAATGCCAACCATATTCCTTTAGTGGAATAAATTGTTCCTAGACAGAAGACTAAGGGTGTAAATGCAAATAACTTTATGCACTCACAATACATATAATTAAATATAGGGAGTGAGAGTCAGAGTTCCAAAAGATGTGTGGCCTTTGTCTCACAAAGTTGATCAGAATCAATCACATAAAAATACTCTTTAAAAAAAATAGCAACCATGATATCTCAACAGAGAATATCAATGATAAAACAAGGAAAGAATTCCCACAGAATCCCCCAGAGAAATACAGCACAGAGCATCAAATTGCACTAAAAAGTCTCTCCTTTGAGAAAATGTGAGTAAAGACCATGCTGGATAATTATATGGTCCTGAATCACAGAAAGTCTATTTTCCTTCTGAAAGTGTTCTTCCAAGATAATTCAAAACCCATAAAATCCTGCAATCTCACTACTAGTTATCTACCCAGAAGAAAAAAATTATTTTACCATAAGGACATTTGCAGTAGATTGTTTATTTTAGCACAATTTACAATCACCAATACATGAAAATAATCTAAATGCCCATCAACTCAGGAATGGATTAACAAATTGTGGTACATGCACACCATGAAATACTATTCATCTATGAAAAAGATGATGACTTCACATCTTTTGTATTAATCTGGATGGAATTGAAACACATTCTTCTCAGTAAAGTATCACAAGAATGGAAAAGCAAATATCCAATGTACTCAATACTAATATGAAGCCAGTAGACGTTCTAATTCATGCCCACATAGGAGAAAAAATCAGTTTAATTCAACTTGAGCAAAGAGAGAACGAGGGAGGAGGGAGAGGGGAAGGGGTGGAGGTGCTCCCACTGAATGGGCACAATGTGTATGGAACACTTTGGGGTGCAGGACATAGCTACAAGAGGGACTCTACCTGACAAATGCAAATATTGTGACTTGGTTGTTTGTAGCCTCATGTTAACCTGAAATAAATAAACAATAAAAAGAAGCATAAGATTAATAAACTCAGTTAAAAAGAAGTCTTTACTATTTATTATTCTCTAGCCCAAAAGAGTTTGTCATTTTGCTGCAGAATTCCAATCTTGGCTATTGGCTTTCTAACGTTAGTGCCAGTGGTACCCAGGGGTCTGAAAGATCTAGTGCAGCTGCCAGTCATGACCATGGTTCCTACATCTCTCATAGTTCCTCATGACTTGAGGAAAAGAAAGCTCTTAGAATCTTCTGTACAATGTGCCTAGAATAATTCCTCGCTTACTAGTTCACACCAAGGACATCCATGGCCCTCTTCTTGAACTTCTGAGAAACACAAGGTTCAAGCTCCATTCACTACACCAGCTTCCCTAAAGTTACCTTGACCTCCACACACATGGGTTCAAGTCCAATTTGTAGCATTTTCCTTCTGCACCAAGTCAAACCATAAGGGCTCAAGTTTGAGAAAGCGCCTGAGTAAAGACTATGTATTTCTAATAATACAGAGCTTGAATTAAAAAGCAGACATCTTAGCCTGTGCCATTTAGGTCTAGCCAACATGGGACATGGAGCTGAGACTAGACCAGAAGAAAAATTATTTTCTTAGCCACATTACTTCAAATTCCTTATCAAGAGGTTGGGATCTGTATGCTTCCTGTGGTCATCTCTACTTAAAGGGCACAGACAAGACTCTACAGGGATCTCAATTCAGAAAGCAGATTCAATACCTTAAAACAGATTCAATAATTTAAAATAACTTTTAAAGACAATCTTTTAGTGAAGAGAGATGCTTTCCAGGTATTGCTTTAGTTTAACATTTCTCAAAAGGTACGCAATGGAATTCTATGGGACATTTGAAAAATCTCCGTAGAAGGAAGTTATAATATCCAGCATTTTAAACACTGTTTGCCCTCCCCTCCACACACTGTTTTCCACCAGCATCTTAAAGGGCTGGTGTCCTAAAGCAGCAGTCTCCAAAGTTTTTGACACCAGGGATCAGATTCATGGAGGACAATTGTTCCACAGGAATGGGTGTGGCATTAGATTCTCATAAGGACCGCGCAAGCTAGATCCCTCACACGTGGAGTTTACAGTAGGGTCTGGGCTCCTATGGGAATCTGCTGCTGCTGCTGCTGTGACAGGCAGTGGAGCTTAGGCAGTGATGCGAGTGATGGGAAGCGGCTGTAAATACAAATGACATTTCTCTCACCTCCTTCTGTGCTGCCTGGATCTTAACAGGCCATAGACCAGTACTGTCTGTCCATGCAGCTGGGACCACCATTCTAACGAACATTTATGCACTGACTGAGCCTCAGTGAGGACAGGGCTGGTAGTGCTTCTCCTTGCCACATTGCAGTCACTGAGGGTTAGGTGTACAGGGCTAAAGGGAAAACTTCTCTTTTGCCCTTGGAAGTTGCAGAGAATACAAACAACTCCCAAGAGGCAGATTAAGAAGAGAAAAGGCGTACAATTTATTAATGGATACACAGGGAGAAACACAGTGTGATCAGCCAGCCCCCCAATGGGGTACAGAAGCATATATATCATCTTGAGGTTGCAAAAAGAATGGGGGCTCAGGGCATGACTAAAATCAGGTTACTGTAATAAGTCAGGTATGGTGAGGGTAAATCCGGTTAGGGTTATAAGAGGGAAAGGGAAGCCTCACCAGCAAAAGTAGTCTTGTTATGGAAATAAAAGCACTCAGGTAGCAGCCCTCAGACAGAAATAGATGGCAAATGTTCCTTTCAGACCTTTAAAGGTGTCAGACTCTCAGTTAATCTTTCCTTGATCCAGACTAAGGAGGCCTTGGCTGCATCTACAAAGATTCTCTACAAAAGCAAATATCCCCCCTCAATTTTCCCTCCCCTCTCAAAAAACAGCTTTGCAGAGTTCCTGCTGTTCGCTGTCTTTCAGAACAGCTATCCCAAAGTGTGTCAAAGAAATATTGTTATTTTCTTTGGTGCATTTTGGGGGTGGGGAGACTCCCCCATACCTCTGCTGCCCCCCACACAACATGGTCAAACCATGCGCTGTGCCGTTATCTTACGCTGCACTTGGCTTCAAGAGCTTCTGCTAAACCGGATCGAAAGGATTTTAAGCTTAACCTACTGCTTAGGTAAAGAAATAAAAAATTACCCCTGAGGGATTTATGATTTATGCTTGGAAGTACTAATATAGCATTTAATTATTGAGATAATTTTAATCTAAATGAAAAGAAAATAACATACAGAGTGAATCTTTCTTGCAATTAAGAATCTCTCTGAGACTAAACACGGAAAAGGTGGCGGGAACCAGAGAGCATGGAAAGTCTATCCGTCTCTGCATCTCCCCGGGAATGCCGCCTGCATGTTGAGTGAATGCAGCCTCTGGATTCCCAAACCTTTTTCCAGCTCAGTCACATGAGACCAGGCTCCGCAGGACAGTAGCACCATTCCTGAATACAAATGGAATTTGCTTTTTTCTGCTATAAAACTCCTTCTTAGACTGCATATATTTGGGGAACTTGGGATTCTTATACTGATGTCAGTTCTCCTCTTGCCCCTTATAAAAGTCATTTCTGCTTTTGAAGCTTCTGAAAACATGATGGCAGTGGATGAGAGGGGAGAAAACACAGCCACAAGATAATATTTTGTAAACTTTTAGTGCACCTACTATGTGTCAGGAGGGCTCCAGCCCTGTTTTACAGAATGCATAAGTTAAAGCTTCTATTGTGTAGCTCACCCTCCAGGGGGGAAGACAAATACGTCAACATACAGCTGAAATCTTCATTCAAGAAACAGGCAGTGAATACACCCATAGATCAGGAACTCTGCTAACCAAGGAAGACTTCCTACTTCTGATAAATTTAGTGTATATTTGGAGAAAATGGCAGTGAATAATTCATTACAGTGCAATTAGGAAGCACTGTAACATATTTCCTAATTCTGCCTAGCAAATTAGAAATAATTTCTTTCATGGGTATTTTTCTGATTTTGGAAGAGGGAGGATGAATCCATATGGCAAAGAAGAAAAACATCAAAAAAGAAAAAAAAAAAAAGCAGCAAACGCAGACACAGGGAATCCTGGGCACAGTGTCCTGGATGAGGAGTATAGAGTCTCTCCAGGAGCACATTGTGTCACCCTGGAGAGGAGGTGCCTGACTTCCGCAGAAAGGCTTGGGTCCCATCAACAGAAAAAACAAATTCTACCAAAATAGTCAAAGAGGTTTATTTTCTTCTGAGCTCAACACATATGACTGTGGTCCAGAGAGCATCATCTCAAGAGGCTCTGAGACAATGCACCTGAGGCAGTTGGGTTACAGTTTGGTTTCAAACATTCATGAGACAGGAACGAGAAGTAAAACCATAAATCAGGGTACACATCGATTTGGCTCCAAAGGGCAGAGCTATTTTCCACAGTTCATAGTGGAAGCTTACAACTTACAGGTTGGGATTTATGGTTTCTTTAGTTGCCAGTTGGTTGAAATGGTTATGCTTTGTCCAAAGACGTGGAGTGAGTGGATTGGAATGCTTGGGTTAAGATGGGGTCTGCTGTATCTTGTGATGCTCTTCCAGAGTCAGTTTGGAACATAAGCTACAGCATACTGGGTCAGTAACAAAACACATTTAATGAGATTGTATGGTGTGTAGGGCGTGCCTCACCAGGCCTCTTGGAAAGAAATCTGACAAGAGAAGAAAAAGGTCAGAGTTCAGTATTCAGTCCACTCACCAGAGGGCCCCGGGGACTGACCACGGTGTGCGACTTGTAGATGGACTCGTCCAGCTGCTGTGACAATCAGCCCCTACAGCCCTCTACCCTGTGCTGTCCTTGCATCCCAGGATTCCGGGCTTTGCCTCTTGTTCCCTATCAGCCCTCATTTCTCTCTCTCTCTCTCTCTGTCTCAATCTCTCTTCATATCTCTTGCCATCTCTCTGCAGCCTCTTGACTTTGTTCTCTGTCACAAGGTCCTTTCACCTATCTGATAACATTCCCTCCAAATTATATCTTCACTCAAAACCTTCTCAAAGGGGTGTGACTTATAAGCACACCCAAGAGTATCTCAGGGTGAGGAGCTGAGATCCATCCAGCCCCTGTTCTCCTACAGCCCTCTGCTTTTTCCCCCCCTGCGGAAACATCCCTGGTCTTTTACTCGTCCCACACTTGATTAATAATAATAAAGGTTAACAGTTACTGAGAAATTATGGCTCAGATTTCAAGTGTTTCCCATACATGTCATCATGATAGTAAGTGTTTCTTTTCCTTTTTTTTTCCATTAAATCATAGCTGTGTACATTCATGCAATCATAGGGCACCATGTACTGGTTTTATATACAATTTAAAATATTTTCATCACACTGGTTAACAGAACCTTCCTGGCATTTTCTTAGTTATTGTGTTAAGACATTTATATTCTACATTTAGTAAGTTTCACATGTACCTTGTCAGATGCACAGGTGTGGTCCCACCGATTAACCTCCCTCCACCCATCCTCCCCCTGAGTGTTTCTTTTCCTTCATGGAGTTTTATACAAGGTCTACCACTAAGACTAAGGTGGCGATGGAAGGTCAGAGGCTTGAGGAGAGAAGAGACATGAAAAAGTAATGGACAGTGAGAAAACTACTCAGTTTAAAACAACGTTATCAAAAAAAAAAAAATACAACGTAATTTGTAGGTACCGCTGCAAAAAAGTATGTGACTATTATCTAAGGATGAAGCTTTCCTGGGCAAGCATTAAGTTTGGATGTCCAACCTGCAGCCTGCCAGCCACATGCAGATTATTTGAGGACTGTTTTGCTTATCTGTGGTGCTGGAGATCATGAAAATTATGCACCAACCTTTTTTTTGTTCATCAGCTTTTGTAAGTTTTTATATATTTAAGGTACAGTCCAAGTCAACTGTTCTTCCAATATGCAGCAGGAGAAAAAACAGTTGGACACGCCCGTGAGAGTGTGGCTATTTGTAAGACAGTGTCTTTAATGCTGATCCCCAAAAGTACACAGATTGAGGGTGGTCGAAATAGAATCCCTTTATTAGGTGTAAGAGTTCTTATGGGATACCTGAGCAAACCACTTGGAATAATGGGAAGTTGTAGTCAGGAGGGGACGAATCTGAAGTCTTAAGAGATTTTGCTGTTCTCAAGATGTAGCATGTCTTCCCCAGGATTAAGCTATGCAATGGGAATATCTAGAACAGAGCTTTAGGGCTCAAAATACGTTATTATATACATGCTTATTTATACATCTTATTAATTAAAACAGACAATTTTTTCTGTGGTCATTAATGGTATACTGTGACTAACTCACATTCAGCCTTTACCATTTCGAAGTCACCTGCATTTGCGTTATTAACTTTCTCTGTCTTTCTTTCTTTCTTTTTGTAATTGTTGGAGCTTCATTGAGGATACAAACATCCAGGTTACACTAATTGCATTTGCCAGGAAAGGTCCCTCTTATAAATGTATTCCTCTCCCAAGAGGTATGCCAAATCCCATGACACCCCCCCACACACCTCCCTCTTCCTTCTCTCTGCTCCCACATTCCCCCAGCCCCCACCAGGTAGTGGGTCATCAATTGCCTTCGTATCAAAATTGAGTACATTGGATTCTTGCTTCTTCTTTCTTGTGATGTTTTACTAAGAAGAATGCCTTCCATCTCCATCCAGGTTAGTACAAAAGATGTAAAGTCTCCATCTTTTTTAGTGGCTGAGTAGTATTCCATGGTATACATATACGACAGCTGGCTAATCCATTCCTGGATTGGTGGGCATTTAGGTTGTTTCCACATTTTGATGATTGTAAATTGAGCTGTGATAAATAGTCTAGTAACAAATGTCCTTATGATAAAAGGACTTTTTTTCTTCTGGGTAGATGCCCAGTAATGGGATTGCAGGATCAAATGGGAGGTCTAGTTTTAGTTCTTGGAGGATTCCCCATACTTTCTTCCAAAAAAGTTGTATTAGTTTGCAGTTCTGTACAGCTAAGGAGACAACAACCAAAGCAAATAGACAGTCGCCAGAATGGGAAAAGATATTTGCATGTTATTAATTGGACAAAATATTGATAACTAGGACTTACAAAGAACTCAAATTAAGCAACATAAAATGAGCCAACAATCCTTTATATCAATGGGCAAGAGAGGAACCTTCTCTAAAGAAGACAGACGAATGGCTAACAAACATGAAAAAAATCCTCATTGTCCCTAGTGATCCGAGAAATGCAAATCAAAACCAACTTTCTCTTTCTTGAAGTGCTTTCTCTATTTGGATTCTGGGACCCACACTGTCCTTTATTTATTTTTTAAGATCACGTCTCTGTCTACTTCTTTTGGTCTTTGGAGTGTGCTCATTCATTCTCTTCCTTCTGTCTCGAGACTACTTTCGTCACTTTACATTCTCTGCAGACATTTTAACCAACCTTAGGACTTTAAATTTCACAAGCATTTTTCCAAACTTTAAGCCTGAACTTCGTCCTGCACTCCAAATGTGAATAAAATTGTCTTCACTTATCACCAACTAAATACCATACAGAAACTCAAAATACAAATTTCCAAACCTTACCTGAGCCATCCTTTCTATTCATGTGTTCTTCATTTAAGCAAGCAATTCAGACTATTATTTGGAAGTTTTAAAACATGTCTCCAAAGATCATGAAGAGGTATGGTCCATATTCCATCTTCTTGAATTTTGAAGGGCCTGTCATGGCTTCAACCAATATCGTAATTCTGAAGTTACTCTGTTAGGTAGATAATTAGGATCCCAGCTCTCCTAGGGTAAAAGAATGAGCATGGGGACCCAGACGCCCATCTCAGTGCTGCAAACCTTGATTCTTGTGGCCACCCACAGCTGGGAAGGATGGAATGCCCTGCCAATCTACCAATCAGAACTTAGTGTACCAACTGCAAAAGGGTGCAGAGGGCTCTCTAGCCCACGAGCCCAGGAGCAAAGGTATAGCAGAGTCTAGAAAGTGACCTAGCATAATCCAAGGCTAATTATCATGTCATTAGCTTAAATCTACATTGCAGTCCACACTTCAAAGTGAGCTTTCAGCTCATGGGAGGTCCACATGTGACCAAGGTGACATCTGAACCACCAGATGGGCCCAACACAGACAGTATAAAATAGAACCTTGGCCAGAACCAAGGCCTTTTTTTGAAACAAGGGGGCCCATTTATTGTCCATGTATGACAAATTTGTCTTCTTCTATAAACTTAAACTTTGCTTTTACCCTGTAAACCTTTCTTTCTCTTCTTCAATAAACTTTGCTTCATGTTTGCCTTATCTATGGGGTGTCTGGCCAGTTTTCAGCCAGAGCACACCACGAACCAAAAGTGCCAACAATGCTAGAGATTTTTACTATTAAACTACAAAAGCTGATGCCTGCACTTGGAGCCCTGATCTCCAGGTGAAAGGTTTGCCTGCTGTGAGGCCTCCATGCTGTGAGGAAGCAAAATCATAGGTAGGCTCCCTGGTTTTCGGTCTTAGCCTTCAAGTTGTCCCAATGTACCTGCTAGACATGTTAATGAGGCCACTTAATTCCAGATCACAGGCCTTGACTTACCCCTAGCCTTCAACCTTTCTAAGCAGAGGCCTCCCAGAGATGTTACAGAGCAGAAACAGACCATCAGTGTGATCCTTTTCTGAATTATTGACCTTTAGATTCAGAATGAATAATAAAAAGGCTCTTGTTTTGAGGTTTGAAATGGTTTGCTAAGCAGAAATAATTGCTGGTACAAAAATTGGGACCTGAAAGTGGTTGTGTTTACTCTTAGGAGAAAATTGTAAAACATGTGGCATTGGCTTTGGCAGTGGGTGCAACTGGGACAGTCAAGGCAGTTGTGTCAACACTCTCACCTGTAGTACCATGGAAACCAGAAAACATACTTAATGAACTGGCACATTTGTCTAAGATGATTTCAAAGCAGAGTGTTAAGCTAGTTGGCTGTTTTGAACTGTGTATGACAAGATAAAAATAGAGAGAAATGAGCAAAAAAAAAAAAAAAAGGAAGAAACTTTCAGTTTTCAGCAGAATTTAAAGGAAATAGAAATGATCTGTGAGGATTTAATGAACTCAAAGATAAAACTATTTTACCTTAGTATCTCTAGAGGAATATTCCCAAATTGAGAAAGAGCCAGATTGAAGATGATGCCGGAAATGATAAAGACAAAGCCACGTATGTGATTGTAGAAGCTTTTGACAAGATCATAGAAACATATAAGTTGGTGCTTCATAGACTCTTAAGTTTAAGATCCCCTTGAAGCCTTTCTGTCTCTTTGTATGCTTAACAGAGCATGCACGAATTATAAGAATATTGTCCTGAGGCAGCCTCGGTCAAAGAAGAGCTTCTCTCAATGCTATTTGTGAATATGACCTTTGCTCAATAAAGAGCATCATAAATGGATACCCAGGCACCCTGTGAGATTTGTAAAGGAATTGTATCAGCTTGAGCTGAAAGGGACAGAGATAGTATAAAATAAAGAGACCTGTAGACCCACAACCTTCTTTGGGGAGTACTCAGGTTGAAAAGGCTAGCTCTCAGTTACAAAAAAAAAAGAGTCTGTGTTTGTTTGTTTGTTTATATGGAAAATAAAGGATGACTAAGATAGAGAAAACAAATAGTCCAAGATGGATCTGAGAATAACAGAGGAATTGCTCCACAGCAGTAGGATTAAACCCTAATCAATAAGATGGTAACATATGCTTACTTAAATTTCATAATTGCATGGATCAGAGATAGATTTGTGTTTCCTATTTTTTTTTTCTTTTTTGAATGGCAATTTCTAGAAAAGTTATTTTGTAGTTGGGTATGTGGGACATAAGACAGATAGAGCATCTCTTTGGTTCATAAGTCTTCAATCTCATACCAGCAAGACTATACTTTAAGAGCCTTATCTGTACCCACACTTAATTTAGATGATGAGAGCGTAGATTTTTGAGTTGATTCTGTAACAGGATGAGCCATTTCAGGTCTTAGAGGAGAAAGTAGGTGTATTGCACATGGGAGAGAAATATAAATATACTTCTACCCAGAGTTCCAACATTAGCAGTTGTGAAACATGACCCCAAGAATCTTTTATACTCTATGCATTGAGTAGTATGGTATGTGTACTCCTTCCTTGGCACCAATAGAATATGATTGTTGTGATGCAGGATGACTTTTGTTACTAGATCACAGAAGGTGAAGCTTCTACCTTGTTTTCTGGATCATTCATACTTGGAGCCCTGAACCACCACGGAAGAAGTACAAATACTTTGTGTCTGCCATACTGCAAAGTATTCAAGCACATGAGGAGATAATTCTTGCAGTCCAGTCATTGAATTCATCCCACAAGATGCCAGAAATGTGAGTGAATGAGTGAGCCTTTAGTTAATTCCAGTCCCCTAGACTTTGTCACCCCTATCTTTCCAGTTTTCAAATATGAAGCCCCAGCCATCATGAAGTTGAGCCAAGTCATCCCTGTGATGGATGCAATTTCTGATCCACAGAAACCATGAGTTTCTATACAACAATTATTTGTTTGTTATACAACAACGGTAACCAGAACACCACATCAGAAACCTAGAGATTCTACTAACACATTCTTGTGCACATGCCTGTATCTCAATTAATACCAGAATACGGTTCTACCTCTAAAATAGCTCTTGATTTTATCAACTTCTTCCCATCCCCACTGCTACTATGTTGATTCTTACCATCATTATTCTTAACAGAATTAATCTTTCCATGAAGCAGCTTTCTCTCTGACTTCAAACATAATCCTCTATTCTACTTACCATTCTGCAACTAGAGTAATTTTTCTAAAGTAGAAATATAATTATCATTTCTCCAGCCTGTTTGACTCTCCCACCACTTACATCTTTTATTATATAATACAGCTCACATGGACCTTAATGAGATGGTCTCCTTTATGTGCCCTTGGTTCCGCCCTCAGTCCTCATATTATGCTTAATATTCTAAACCATAAGGAGCCCATTTCTCAAATACACCTTCCACTTTTCATCACTTCTCAGCCTTTTCACTGGCTTTTCTCTTTGTTTGAAATTCAGTGGCACCCATCTCACATTACCTAGGTGACATTTATCAGTTCTCAGCATGGATATCAGTTTATCAACAGCCCTAGCCTTAGGCCCATTGCGACTTTTAGTTGTCTATAAATTGTTTGACTTTTTTACTAGTTTGTAAGATCCATGAAATCAGAGACTTACTTTTTTTTTTTCAGGCAGTTGAAGTAAAACAGAGTTAAATAACAAATGTCCCCTGAACTCAAGAGCCATCTTTCCTCCAGAAGGAAGAAAAACAATAATAAATTTAAAATGGATGGAATTTAGAAAAATTTCTATCTGGATAATCAAAAATAATACTATTACAAATAGTTATATTTAAACTTGACTTTGATGAATAAGATTGGGGGGGGGGGAGCCAGAAAGACTAATACAGTATCTACACCTCTCACCACTCACAAAAATTAACTCATAATGGATAAAAGACTTAAACTTAAGGCAGGAAACTATAAGAATCCTAGAAGACAATATTGAAAAAACTCATCTAACTATCAGCCTAGGCAAAAACTTCATGAAGCAGACCCCCAGAGCAATTACTGCAACAATAAAAAATAAATAAATGAAGCCTGATCAAATTAAAAAACTTCTATATACCCAAGAATACAATCCCAAGAGTAAACACATAAACTACAGAATTGGAGAAAATATTCACATGCTACACATCTGATAAAGGACTGATAAACAGAATTTACAAAGAACTCAAGCAAATCAGCAATAAACAACCAAACAACCACATTGAAAAGTGGGCAAGAAAAATGAACAGAAACATTTAAATGAAGATATGCTATTTACCAAAAAACTCATGAAAAAATGTTCTATGTCTCTGATCATTAGGAGAATGCAAATCACAACCTCATTGAGATATCGCCTAATTCCAATGAGAATGGCTGGTATTAAAAAGTCCCAAAACAATAGATGCTGGTGTGGATGCAGAGAGAAAGGAACTCTTATACACTGTTGGTGGAACTGCAAACTAATGCAAACTCTATGGAAAATTGTATGGAGATATCTCAAAGAACTCAAAGTAGACTTACCATTGGATCCAGGATTCCCACTGCTGGGTATATACTCAAAAGAAAAGATGTCTTTCTATAAAAAGGATACCTGTATTCAAATGTTTATAGCAGCACAATTCACAATTGGAAAGTCATAGAAACAACCCAAGTGCCCACCACTACACAAATGAATTAATAAAATGTGGTATATACATACTATGGAGTACTTCTCAGCCATTAAAAAAATAAAAAAAATTGGTGACCTAGTATCTTTTTGAACAACCTGGAGGGAACTGGAAACCATTCTTCTAAAGGATATATCATACATCACAAGAAGGGAGAAACAAACACATGTACTTAATACCTAATTGGAACTAATCGATCAACATGGAAGTGCACATATGGAAACAAATCTTGATGAAAATCAGTCTGGGAGTAGAGGGGGAAAGAGGATGGGTAAATTCGTAGCTCTTGGGTATAATGCACCCAATCTGGCAGAATGGAGCAATTATATGTAAACTTTGACTCAATCTGTATAAAAGCAAAGTATGTAAACAAAACATATGTACCCCTTAACATTCTGAAATAAAAATAAATGAATAAATAATTTAAAAAATAAAAATTTATTAATTAAAAAAAAAAAGAAATCATTTGTTATTACCCCAAGAGCTCTGGTGATTTTACATGGGCATCTGTGGAACTAAAATCCATTTCTGTCTAACCCAAGCTACATATTATCCCTCATTTTCCTTCAGAAATGAAACCTCTTGAATGCTTTTAAAATAAGCTGTAGGTGCTTACTAATGGAAATAATTTGTGGGTGTTTACAGATGAGATCTAGGCTCTTCTTTTTTGGAATTGCTTAATGATAGTAGAGTTGTGCTCCACCAGGTCATGGTCACAAGGGCCTGCTCTCCTCATATTCCAGTAGGTGCCATTATTTTAAAGAAATGTTGAAGGTCATTCTCATCATGGCAACAGACATCACAACCAGTAATCAGTTTGAAGAGCCCTCAAAGAGATGAGCTACAGGTATAATTTTGGATTTGAATTAATTAGAGGCAGGGTGAATATGTCTGAAAGTGTTAAAAGGCCTTTTATAATGGAATTCTGTGTTGATTACAGAAAATTCCTACCTCTGGGCAGGCTTTGTGCAGTTTCTTGTGGTTTGAGTTTTACCAGGTCTCCTTTCACACATGCAAATAATTTCAGAAGAGGCTCTTTTTGCCCAGAGTATGCAGTGGAACAGTATCTTGGGGTCAATTCTGAATGAAGTCTCTGTTCCAGAATCTAAGTGCCCCTGATGGCATTGTCAATTTCCAATATCCTTATTGGTTATTTCAGCTTAAGCAGTAAACATGATGGTATAATGCCACTGGGTATAAAATGAAAAGAGTAATGACCCACATGATAAAATACTTTTATTATACATTCACATATTTACCTATCAATTTACTTATTTACTAAAAAATAATTATTAACTTCAAAATGTATTATCAAGCAAGCAATTGTACTTACCTCATAAGATTGTTGTAAAGATTACAAAAGCATTTGTAAAGCATTCCGAGCAACGCTTGTCTTAGGATAGATGTCATATGGACATTGACGATTATTTCTGTCACAGTTTGTGTCTGGTACATTTTTGTTGGGTGAATAAATGAACGAAGAGATAAATAATAACATGATCCAGGAAGGGATCAGAATGGCGAAAGAATTTCGCCAATTGAACAGAAAGGAAAACACATTTCTAGGACTTTTTAAGTGGAGGGGAGATTTGACGCATTCTGTTTGGAAACAAGGAGTCGGTAGAGTCGGTACATAGAAAATGTGCTCACAGTGCTTTCTAAGGACGTAGGCATTGGAACAGGTGTCTGGAGGGGTGAGTGAAAATCCTGTCCCGAGAGGTTTTCTCATCCATTTGGATTGTCACTGTGCAAATGTGGAGAAGAGTGGGCAAGGAAGACCATTAAGGTCCCTTTCAAACTGCAGTTTTATCAAGTTTGAGCAATTCCCAGCTATTCGGTTCATCTCAATTAGCAGACATTAAGCTAAAGCTTTTTAACTAAAAGAACAGGAAGTTGTTATAAAATGGGGTCAAATGTCATTATTCCATTCAACCGTACTAATTCTGTACTCACTGAGGCATCAAAACTATTTGCATTAAATCTGGAACACTTCATTCAAAGATAAAACAACTAAATATTTTCTATTCTTATTTATGCTATAGAATTAGTTCACGGGCAGTCACAGAGAACATTTTAAGAACTTGAATCTGTGATTTTATCATTGTATACACACACACACACACACACACACACTCACACATGTACAGAGGCATAGCTAGGATTCCATTGAGACTAGTGGTTCACAACATAGGCTTTATTGTTAGAAAGCTCTGGCCCCTGATTCTGTCTGTGTCACACGATGGGTAAACATGGGTAAGTAACATTTACTTTATGAATCTCAGTTCCCCGCTCTAAGTGAAGATACTATTTCCATTACCACATGATTCAGAGAATACTGGAGAGCCAGAATATTAGGGTGCTCAGTCCCCTCTGTCACTGCCGGGATGAGGGCTCTTCAGCGAGTCCCTCTGTGTTTCTGAGAAGCACCTGACTTGTCCATAAAATGGGCTTACTGATTAATGGCCTGCTTGCTTGACAGACTAACCTTTAAGAATCAGAAATAATTGATATTTCAAAAATTATATAGAGAGATAAAAACATGTGTACTTAAGATATATAAATATACTCTACATTTGTATTCTTTTGAATTTGTATGACCATAACTGATAAAGAAATGAAATCTATGTCAGTTTTATTACAAATGGAAGTGGGATCAAATAGAATTTACTGCAAACCTCCCTCAGCCTCTCTTGTGTCTCATTCTCATTTGACAAGGACCTTCCTCATTTGTATGGTTTCCAGGGACTCCTGTGACTGATTATCACAAACTCAGTGACTTGAACAAGGTAATTAATTTGCTCACACTTCTGGAGGCCAGAAGTGCACAATCGAGGTGTTAGCAAGGGTGGTTCCATCTGGGGGTCTCCGTGCCCCAGGTCCTTCTCCCAGCTTCCGGTGGCAGCCATCGGTCCTTGATGTTCCTTGGCTTGTGACACCATCACTCCAGTCTCTGCTTCTTTTGTCTCATGATAACCTGTCTCTGAGTCTGGGTAGAAAAATAAAAACAGACATCGTTCTGATATACTTACGTGATCATTGTAATTTTTAAAGTAAAAAAAGATTAATTTTAATAATAATAACTTAAAGTTAAAATATATAATTATGATAACAATAATAAAGAACTAGAGACCAAAGAGGTAAATACAGAAAAAGACACACATGCTGTTAAACCACAAAACAATATCGAAAACACCAAAAGTCTACTAAATGAACAACAGCAGAAGTCTAGCTAAATAAGACAAAAAATTTGTGTACCAGGACTTCACCCTTCCCCCGGTGCCACTCTAAGTAGAGGTCACCAAGTAGGGGCTAGACAAAACCCCCTGAAGACAAGATATGCCTAACAGACGAGTCTGTGCTGTGCAAAATTAAAACTGACAACCAATGGGTGCAAGGCATTCTAAAGACAACACAGATGTCAATGGAAACAATAAAAAATGGCCTCTCGAGGAGATAAACTAACCATGCCTCTTTCTTCCCCATTCTTAATATGACCCGGCAACAGCCTGTCTGCCCACAAATTTCCAAGAGTCTTAACAACCTGTCTTAACATTTACATATACAATTTAATAAGAATAGGTCTTACCATTTTCCTTCTAAACTTTAGTTTTTGTTCTTTCATTTATTTTAGAAAAATAAATGACAAAAAATAATAATGTACAAGTAATTAAATATAAATTTAAAAAAATTAAAAATAATATAGTTAAAACACACAATAAAACAATAACATACAGGGTTAATCTTGATTACCTTAATAATTCATTAATAACATTATAATAAAAGTTAAACAGACACAAAGTTGGGGGCCTTTTACCTCATTCTAACTCTAAGTGACCGAAGTCTCCCAGGCCCACTCTTTAAAATCTTCACTCTGTGTTTCAGGGCCCTTTATTTCTCACGTCTTTCAGCCCTGCTGAGCCCTGAAAAAAAACTTATGGCGTAGTTTTTTTCTGTGTCTCTCCGTTTTCCTATAAGAACGCCAGTCACAAGGGTACATGTGAAACTTACTAAATGTAGAATGTAAATGTCTTAACACAATAACTAAGAAAATGCCAGGAAGGCTATGTTAACCAGTGTGATGAAAATGTGTCAAACGGTCTATAAAACCAGCGTATGGTGCCCCATGATCGCATTAATGTAGACAGCTATGATTTAATACAAAAAAAAAAAAAAAGACCACCAGGATTAGGACCTACCTGAATTCAGAATGAACTCATCTCACTCCATGAACTACATCTGCAAAGATGCTCTTGCTAAATAAGGTCACATTCTGGGTTCCTCATGGACATGAGTTTGGGGAGGACACTTCACCCTACTACACCATCCATGTCCCCAAAGTCTGTTACACAGAGGACCACAAAGAAAGGGACTCCAGATCTGAGACTCCGTGTAAATGTGTACAATGGGCTCATTGTGTCACACTGTGATAAATTCTACTTTGTCATGAGTCTTTGTGGAAGAGGATGTGAAGACCCACCAGGGGGAAGAGCTGTGTCTTGAGAGGGAAGCGTGTCTAAAAGTGTGTTCTCAGTGGGCCGAGCTCAGCCTTCTGCCTGAGGCTAGACATGGACCTCACCCTGACCGTGATGGGGTTTACGCTGCCTGCACCAGCCAGGAAATTGGGGGATTGTACATCCCACGTGCTGAGGAGGATGCTGCACCTTGTCAGCTACTTCTACATTGCCAGGTCTCTGTGTGGTTTTGCGGACTGTACGGTCCTATCTCCGGTATGCTGTGGAGAAGTTAGACGTGCCTATGGCTCCACATTGGCCAGCTCAGGACAGCAACTATTTGCAGCCAGATCACACCGGCAGCAGTACCTTCCAAGAAATTTCCCAGGACAAAGGAAAATGTTTGGAAGCAAAGCTACAGTTTGAAGGTCTGACTAGTTCGACTTTCTAACATTTTATTTTTTCCTCTACAGAAAACCTTGAAATTCATGAATCTGATTTATAAATGAAGTACAATTTTCATTAAAAAAAAATACTCCTTAAGTCAATTGTTTGATGCAGTCACTCACACCTACATGTCAGCTTCTCAAAATATAAAATAAATACTATTAACTGATATCTGCTTCAGGATTGATTGAGAATGTGTTTAACAAAGGTTTTACAAAAAATTCTGGATTTTTCAAAAGGAAGGCAGGTGCCGGGCCTCTTAATTATTGGTGAATGTAATTAAGCATTATCTCTTGGGAAAAGTCTGCAAACTGGTGGTGGAGGACTTTTCTTTTTCATCTACAAAATAAATAGAAGTAATACTCTGCCCATTGCAAGGACACTCTTCTGGGGGTCTGGGTAGTAATTCCTAGTAAACATTAATGAGATTTGAAGCAGAAAGTATTGATATTCACATTTGGAAATGATGACAGGGGGATCTTTCCTCTCCTTTCTGCTGAGTCCACTGAAATTTTCCCGGAGTGACCCACCAGGCAGGAATCGCCATCCTCCGAGGACCCCAGTGCAAGTTCACTCTTGGTTAGAACTCAATACAGAGGTGGCTCTAAAAGCACTTTTAGAGGCTTCTTGTTATAGTCAATGAAATGTGGCTTTCCTGGAATGTAACTGAAATTAAATTAGAAAACTATAGGCTTATTTCATTTAGACGTTTTCACTGGAAGCATCATCATCAGAAAAGTGATGGCATGCAGATATACTGAGACTATATATTTTGGCATTATTCGGGAAAACACGTGGTACGTATAAAAGTGGTTCTCCCCAGGCGGCGCCTGTGGCTCAAAGGAGTAGGGCGCCAGCCCCATATGCCAGAGGTGGTGGGTTCAAACCCAGCCCCAGCCACAAAGTAAAAAAGTGGTTCTTCCCTATGGTTGTAAGGATTCTGAAATTTAGTTGCATGTTATCATATAAAGAACAGCAGGATGAACAATAAACATTCTGGGAGTGGGGTTTGCCACCCACTGGCGGGGTGTATCTTTTGCCATTAGGGCCACCCTTTCCCATCTGTAAAAATGACAGGCTTGAATTGTAGGTTCTATAAGGTCACTTCAAATCTAAAATTAAATCATCTACTTCTCATTTCTTTTAGGTTAGCCACTCCTCTATGAATTGGATTATAGGCGCTTCTTGCTTAAAGAGAGAAAAGAAAAATACAACAGGGGCTGCTCTCTTGCAATTCGGCTCCCGTTCCCATCCCATAAACCAAGAAGGGAGAGTTTTTCCTGGACTTCTTCTGTCTGCACTTGTGCCCAGTGCTAGGGGATGATGTGACGCTGAGGCTAAACTGGGCGTGGAGAGCGCTCTCTGCCTTCCCCGGAACCGAAACCCTTCACCACGTGTTCCTGCTCCCTCACTACACTGTGCCTGTTCTGCAAAAGTTACTTCCAAACAACTTGACTGAGCTTTTCGCCAGTTCCCCTATGCAGAGTTCCTGGATGTAAGACATCTAGTGTAGACAGGATACTGGGCAGGTGCTTTCAGAGAGTACCTTCTGCCTTTTACCCTCTGATTTCCTGCTACCCCTTAGTTCACGAATAGTTAGAAGGAGGCCCAAGGATGCCAATCTACCTAATTAAAAGAGGTCAAGATCCTCTTAGCTTCTTTACAACTTGATTGCCTCACCTTCTATGTTTTCCAGAAATTTCCTGATGTACTTTGCATCCCGGGCAACATTTAATCAGTATTCTACACTCAACTAACTAAAATGGCATTGGGAATACCAAAAGTCTCATGCCACCTTCTGTCTTTGAAAAGACAATGAGATATGGGATTTAATAGAGCATATGCCAAATGTGCTGGGCTAAAGTAGAGGCACTTCCTTTTCCCAGAGAGGGTGAGTGAGAGAGAACAGTGGCTTTTCTCTGGAGATGATTTCAGATGAACACTGAAAGCTGAGAAGAATTATAAACAGAAAGACAAACACAAACAGCTCTTCTATCTCTTCTGCAGAATTGAGTGGTTTTTATAATCTGAAATGGAGCTAGACTAATATTATCTAAATGGGGCAAGGTGCAAAAGTGCAATCCATTCCATTCTACGTTATAAAATAATTCTAAATTTAAAAAGCATTGCGTTTGCCAATATTGCCTTGCTCTAAAATTCATGCTCCTAGGTTCTATTTTTCAAATAGCATTTGTTTATTGACCAGATAATTACATTATATGTTGAAATTTTGAAGTGTCAAACATGTATAAATAAGCATGAGAGAGCTGGTGTGTTATTCATTACTATATCTAGAGGACTTGAATTTTTTTTTTTGCAGTTTTTGGCCGGGGCTGTGTTTGAACCTGCCACCTCTGGCATACGGGGCCGGCACCCAACCCCTTTGAGCCACAGGCACCGGCCTAGAGGACTTAATTTTCAAAACTCACTGCAGTTGTGAACAATAACTTGTGCGGAATTTTACACATATCAACAATATCTAATGTTGGGTTTCTTTTTATTCCCTGAGAAGTCTTCAGTTGGCACAGAATCTTCAGTGATATAAAAATCTTTAGTCTTGGCCTTGAAGGTAAGTCCAAGCCCATTAAGTGTTTTCCTGTGCATAGAATGATGACAGATGGAATAAAAAAGTAGGAGCCAAGAAATATTTAAAGCACAGTTGACCTGTGCACAAATGTCTTCTCAACTAAATTATTGATATAATAGGATAATTACATTAACATATCCATTTCTTTTGTCATTCATAGCAAAAAAAGTGTGCACTTATGAATATATGTTAATGTACATATCGGTATGGTGGTCAGTGTGGTACAGGGATAAGAAATATTCACTCAACAGCCACCTGCCTCAACTCAAACTTCAGCTCTCCCATTGACCAGTCCTTGGCCATGAGCAAACTCTTCAATCTCCCCATGAGTCCTTCTTTCACATTTGTAAAATATGCTTAATAACAGCACCTATTTCCCAAGGTCATTGTGAGGATTAAGGACGTGAATATGGAATCCTGTACCTGACAAATAGAAACATATCGATCTCATATAGAAGTTGTTTCTTAAAACATTACTATTAAGTTCTTCTTGTTTTTTAAGAATAATATCATGTACTGCATTTTTCTTTTTTTTGCTTATATATAGAGACTTGAGTTTCAAAGAGGTAAATGTATTTAGGGTGGTAACTAGTAAATGACAAAACTAGGATTAAAAAACAAGGCATACATCCACTAAGAGTGAATGTGACACTAAGTCCCAGCTGACCTGTCTTCTTATAGTTCAGACAAAAAGATAAGACGAGGCCCCAACTTCTGAGAAGCTCAGAGTCTGCTGGAAGAGGCACAGACAGAGGCAGTGCTGTTATAATCTGAAGAACGTGTTAATCTCGCCCATGACTGTATCACCTCAATGAAATGAAGCCAAAATTGGTATTTTTTCCTGAGTTTCCATCTTTCACTATAGACCCAAAATTCTATCTTCCTACAGGACCAACCTGGATATTTTACTGATTTCAGCAAATCTTAAATATAATTAACCCGTTTACTTTTTGTTATGAATATATCTATTGGTATACTGTCTTCTTAACCAGATGCAAACTTAACCAGATGAAGTCATGTTTCTTATTCATCTTTCTTTTTTGCCCTTAAATTTCCTTGGTAAAGTTATCAGTTAAAACAGCAATAGCATTTTCAGTAGTATCAAAAATACAGACTATTTAAGGCAAATACCTGGAAAAATATCTGCTAGAAATTTACAGGGAAGGCAAAACATTACTGAGGAAAATGAAAGAATAAGTGGAGAAATATACCCTATTCTAAGACCAAGAGATGAAATATTTTAAGATTCAAATTCTCCACTAACGCAATCCTAATTGTAATCCCAATAAGTTTGCTTGTAAATACTGACACAAGCATACCTCATTTTATTATGCCTCCCTTTAGGGAGCTTTACAGATGATTGCAGTTTTTAATAAACTACGGGTCTGCAGCAATGCTACGTAAAACAAGTCTTGCCGTTTCATTTTGCCAGTATGTGCTTACTTTTTGTCTCAGTTATATTTTGGTAACTTGCAAAATATTCCAAATTTTTCATTATTATTATATCTGTTATGGTGGTCTGTGATCAATGATCTTTAATTTTGATTGTAATTGTTTGAGGGCACCCACATAAGAGGGCAAACAATCAATTAATATTGTGTGTGATCCTATCGCCCTACCGACCACCTATTACTCCATGTCTCTCCCCTTCCACAGGCTTCTCTATTCCCTGAGACACAACAATATTGAAATTAGGCCAGTTAACAACCCTACAATGGCCACTAAGTGTTCCAATGAGAGGAAGTGTTGCTCACCTCTCACTTTAACTCAAAATCTAGAAATAATTAATCTTAATCATGAAGGTATGTTGAAAGCTGAGCTACGCCAAAAGCTAGGCCTCTTGTGCCAAGTAGCCAAAAGAAAAGTTTTTAAAGGAAATTAAAAATATTACTCCAGTGACTTATTGCTGATATGAAGTTTTAGTGGACTGGATAGAAGATCAAACCAGCCACAATGTTCCTGTAAGCCAAAGCCTAATCCAGAGCAAGGCCCTGACATTCTTCAATTTTACGAAGGCTGAGAGAGGGAAGGAAGCTGCAGGAAAAGAAGTATAAAAGTAGCAAAGGCTAGTTCAGAAGGCTTAAGGTGGCGGTCTCCATAACACAAAAGTGCCAGGTGAAGCAGCAAGTTCTGACATGGAAGCTGAAGCAAGTTATCTAGAAGATCTAATTGAGATTATTGATAAAGGTGGCTACAATAAACAACAGATTTGCAATGTAGAGGAAACAGCTTTCCCTTGGAAGAAGATGTCATTACTGTCACATAGAGAAATGTCAATGCCTGGCTTCCAAGCCCCCAAGGGCTGTCTGAGTCTTTACTGGGGGCTAATGCAGCTGGTGGCTTTAAGCTGAAGCCAATGCTCATTTACCACTTTTAAAATCTTATAGCCCTTCAGATTATGCTACATAAACTCTTCCTGTGCTCTAGAAATGGAACAAGCAAGCCTAGTTGACAGCACACTGTTTATAACATGGTTTGCAGAATATTTGAAGCCCACCGTTGAGATCTACTACTCAGGGTGGAGGGCTCAAACCCAGCCCAGGCCAAACTGCAACAAAAAAACAGCTGGGCATTGTGGCGGCACCTGTAATCCCAGCTGTTCGGGAGGCTGAGGCAAGAGAATCGCGTAAGCCCGAGAGTTAGAGGTTGCTGTGAGCCATGTGATGTCATGGCACTCTACCTGAGGGCGGTACAGTGAGAATCTGTCTCAACAAAAAAAAAAAAGATTTTTTTTTTCTTCAAGATGTTAACACTCATTGACAATGCACCTAGTCATCAAGAGTTCTGATGGAGATGCGCAAGATTAATTTTGTCTTTATGACATGACATCCAATCCATAGCCCATGGATCAAGGAATAATTTCAAGCCTTATTTAAGAAATACATTTCGTGAGGCTATAGCTGCCATGGACAATGATTCCTCTGATGGCTGTGTGCAAAGTAAATAGCAAAACTTCTAGAAAAAAATTCACCATTCTAGGTGCCATTAAGGAAATTTAAAATTCATGGAAACCAAAATATTACCATTAACATGAATTTGGAAGAAGTCGATTCCAACCCTCAGGGAGGTTGAAGGGTTTAAGACTTCAAGGAGGTCTTCCAGTTACTTGGCAGAGGTTAACTACAGATGTGGTAGAAATGGCAAGTAAATGAGAATAAGAAGTGGAACCTGAAGATGGGATGAATTGCTCCAGTCTCATGATGAAAGTTGAGTGGATAGAAGTTGCTTCTTATGAATGTGCCAAGAAATGGGTTACTTGAGGTAGAATCTTCTTCTGGTGAAGATGCTGTCAACACTCTTGAAATGAGAAGAAGGGATTTAGACTACTACATAAACTGTGTTGGTAAGCAATGGCAGGGCTTCAGAGCGTTGACTCCAAGTGTGAATTAGAATTCTACTGTGGGTAAAATGCTAGGAAACAGCAGGACATGAGACAGAGAAAGCTTCTGTGAAAGGAAGAGTCAATGGATGCAACAAACGTAGCTGTTGTCTTCTTTTAAGAAATTGCCACAGCCGGCCCAGACTTCGGCAACCACCACACTGGCACAGTCAGCCGACATCAACATGGAAGCAAGACCCTCCATCCCTTCACCAGCACAAAGATAATGATTCCCTGAAGGCTCAGATAATAAGTGCCATGTTTCAGTAATAAAGTATTTTAAAATTAAGGTATGTTTATTGTTTACTTAGACATGATGCTATTGCACGTTTAAGAGTCTATAGTATAAACATAACCGTTAAGTGCTCTGGGAAATCTAATCATTTGTGACTCATTTTACGTCCTTATTTCCTTTATTGCAGTGGTCTGGAGGCCAGCCTGCAATATCGCCAAAGTTTGCCTGTATTCAGATTCTTTAATTCTTATGGAAATACAAATGTTCTAGAATAGCCAAACGACTTTGGAAAAGAAGAACAAACTTGCAGCACCAACAATCTCTAATTTCCAAACTTATAAGGCTAGAGCGTGGTAGACAGATGAGCAAAGATATCAGCAGAACAGAATAGAGAGCCTAGAAAGAGATGCATATGAAAGATGCAAGGGCAATTCGGTGTATAAAGAATAGCCTTGCAACAAATGGTGCCAGAAAACTGCACATCCATATTTTTTTAAAAAATAGACTTAAATCTGAAGCTTGAGATAATGCATAATGTAAATATAATTATATAATAATAATCTATATTCTGAAGTTAAATAATAAAACTTAGAAATCTAAAAGAAAAAAATAGACTTAAATCTATAGTTTGGACCATATACAAAAATCAACTCAAAATGTCAACTAGCTCTAAATTTAAAACAAAAAGAACTATGAAATTTAACAAAATAAAGCATAGGAATAAATTTCGTGAGCTTGACTTAGGTCAAAATTTTTTAGATAAAACAATAGAAGCAAGAGGCACAAAACAGCAAATTAATAAACTGGACTTCATCAGAATTTAAAATGACTCTTTGAAAGATATTGTTAGGAGGCTGAACAGACAACTTATGAAATGGAATAAGTTTGGATCCAGAATATATTTTTTAAAACTCTCCCAAGTCAAAAAATAAGAAACCCAACAACTCGTTTTAACAAATGGGCAAAAGATGTGAGCAGACAACACACAAGCAGCTGTGTGGGTACCAAGTAAGCCCCTGACAAGATGGTCCACATGATTTACCATTAGGCAAATGCAAATTAAAACCAGGGGAAGCAACTTGGTATCTCCTATGATCACTGAAATTAAGAAGACTGAGGGCACCAAATGTTGGTGAGGATGCAGAGTAACTAAAGCTTTCCAAGGTTGCTGGTAAGAAAGTGGAAAGATAAACCATCTTGGACAATAGCCTGGCAGTTTCTTTAAAAGTTCAAAGTGTACTTTTACCCTACGACCCTGCTATCTTCTCGTATCTATTCACCCAGGAGAAATGAAAGTTTGCCCCTAAGGGGCAGTGACCCTCTAGCCCTCCCACTCGGGCAGCCAGTGGCAGATCCAGAGCCTCGATGGATCCAGGTGGATCAGATGTGGGTGCCCGGGCCTCTGCAGCTCCCATCTCAGCAGGCTTAATGGCCTTTCCCCCAGGAAGGCTGAGACAGTTGCTGTTTCTTCCACAAGAAATGGAGTTTAAAGCCACAAGAAAGATCTCAGCCTTCACTGGGGCTGATGTACCAGGGTAGGCAGGTGTCTAAACCGTGTGATCCTCTCTGATGATAATGTTCTCTATCAGGCCAAGCATAGAGTTCTGATTAAGAGTTCAGGCTCTGGAGCCAGACATGCCCGGCCTAAGATGCCAGCTCTGAGGCTTATCACCTGTGGGCCCTTTGGCAAGTAACCGATCTCTCAGTTTCCTTCTCTGTGACAGGAGCCCCTATTTGCTGGAGTGAGTTCTTCTGAAGATTGAAGGGAAGAATGTATGCAGAGCACTAGCACAGCTGCTAACACGCAGAACATGTTTCATAAAGAGTTACTATCCTTGCTGTCCATCCAGATGGGTCCATCTCATTGCCATCTTCCCTGTGGACATCGTCATCGGCTCTCACCTAAGTTTTACCACCCCCTTTTAATGGGCTTTCCTAATCATGAGTTTTTCTCTCCAGGACATCTCCCCAGTCTGTCAGAACAATCTTTTTAAAATGAAAATCTGACCTGCAGCTTCCTTACTATTCAACACCCTTCAAGAGGATAAAGATTGTGTCTTGTTCAGTGCCATATTTTTAATTTCTAGGTATGAATGATAGGCAAAGTAATAGGTAAAACACTTTTCATAAATACGTGAATGGACAAAGAGAAGGAGAAGGGATTGACTGTGACAGGTGGAAGGATGGGTTGGAGGCATTCCAGACACAGTGATGTCACCAGATTTGGCACCTGTGTCCTTTCTGAATCTTTTTGTATCTTATTTAAAATGCTTCTTTATCTTGCATTCATGAGGATATCCTCCTATCGGTAGGGACAGGCTTGTTAAAGAAGTAATTATGGAACATTTGATAGCCAATGTTTTAAAGATGAAAAAAATGTATATGGGGCTGTTCAAAGAGGCAATCGGGAAAGGTGGTGTGGGGAGGGTAAGTTATTCTAGCAAGAGAGCAGCTTGTGCCAAGGCATGCGGGCATGAAACAGGCTGATGCTTTATCAGAACTAGAAAGGGGAACAGGAAGCCAGGAAATTGAACAGCCCACCCATATTTGGAAACCGTAAGTCTACATCAGAGCAGGTATAGACACAGTTGGCCTGTGGTCAGGATAGCCCCGGGTCACATGTGCTGCCACATGGCTCTTGGCTCTGTGCTTACCATTTCCTAGAATATATGTTAAGTATCCTGGCACGTTTCAGTGTCCCTTCTGTCCGGCACTGATTACAAATGAATGGAAAGCACATGTTCATGGAGTACTCGGTTCTAGGATTTCCCCATTATAACCGCGAATCCCCAAATGTTCTTAGGTATAACTATTACTATCTCCGTTTTATAGAGGTCCAAGCAGAGAACGAGAGAGTAGAATGATCAGAAATAACAGAGATCTAGATTTTAAACTCGGTTCTTCTGCCCTTTTCATTACACTTGTCTGGTATGGTGGACATGTTTCAAAACCAAAAATTATGATTTAAACAATGTAATCATTCAAGGGACTGTGCTTAGCATTAAATTATTCTACTTTGAAAAAATAAATAAGGTGTTCTTTGGAAGGTGGAAAAAGCACCTATTTACTTAGGAATCCTCTACATCATGTCCAGCAATGACTTTGGCGAGAAAAATGGGACAGAAGATACCCACTCAGCAGTACTGCCTAAGAAACATGTAAATCCTTAACCAAATACGTGGGTGCAATGAGAATTGTAGAAATGTTTTAGTTCTTATGGCACCAGCAGAGCAAATCAATCTAGGGCATACTTTCAACTATTTTCCAAGGTGCGTCAGACCTATCCTTAGAATTTCCTGATGCAGAGACTATCACCCCGTCTTGCAGATGATGAAATAAGGCTTCAAGGAATTTCAAGATTTTTTCCCAAGATCATGCTACTAAATAAGATTAACATTGAAACCTAGGTATGGGGCCAGGCGAGGTGGCTCACATCTATAATCCCAGCACTCTGGGAAGCCAAGGCAGTGGGGGTAGGGATCATCTGAGCTCAGGAGTTCAAAGCCAGCCTGAGCAAGAGTGATACACCATTTCTACTAAAAATAGAAAAAAAAAAAAAAAAAAAAAAAAAACTAGCTGGGCACTGGAGTCTGAGGCAAGAAGATCTCATTTGAGCCCAAGAGTTTGAGGTTGCTGTGAGCTGTGACTCCAAGGCACTCTACCCGGGGTGAAAGAGTAAGACTGTGTCTCAAGAAAGAAAGAAAGAAAGAGAGAGACAGAGAGAGAGAGAGAGCGGGAGGGAGGAACCTAGATATGTCAAACTCCAAATCTTTCCTCTCGCTAGAGCAGGTAGTTTGCCTGCGCATTTGCATGTTATTTACAGACATTCATCACCCATAAAAATCCTTTGTGAGACCCCATGGTTATGTCCAGCCCCCAAAATCTTATACTTTAAAAGTAAACAGAACTGCATCAGATATAATTTCAAGGTAAATTCAGTCTCTGGAGCATCAGAGAATCCAAGTGTGTTCTGATTCTGTCTAACATCCTTTTTTACCCCATAACAAGTGTGCTGAGATTCTAAAACTTCTGAATTTCCTATTTGACATTTTAAATAGTCCAGCTGCTCTTCTAACGACCGTGTCTCAGGAGTACCCATTCATAACCTAGGAAAGTGGGACCAGATGCCCTGCCAAGTGCTTACAGTTTAATAGTAAATAAATGAGTCCCTGGTAGTTCTCTTATAGCTAACTGGGGAGCCGGTTCCCAGCTGCTGGGCTCGCTAACAGCTGAGTAAATACATTACCAGAAGCTGCAGCCAGAGCAGCACCATTCAGTGCCCACAGCCCTGGATATACTAGGACTGCCGTTGTTTACCCATTAGCAGGTGGAAAATTACCAAAGCCCTCACTACTAAATCCTCTACTAAGTTGTCTGTAAAAAGGATTGTTCTATTTATTGAACTGGGAAATGACAGCCATGACTCTGTGGATATAGATAGAAGTAAATTAAAATCTTTCAGGCATACTCAATGCCTGCATCAAGGCCGTAACTTCATGACTAGGCCTATGTCATCTTGGGCAACTTGTCCATCCCAGCACACCTTGTGTATCAGACACGGGCGAGTGAGGGTTAAAGCAAGAAGCAATTAGCAATATTTTTATTATTTTATTCTGTTATGCATTTCTCTACTGAAAACTGTGCTGGGATTATAGAGCCCTGGACCATTACTCTCAGTGGGATTATCTGGGGTGGATTACACTGTGCCCTCCTCATGGTACAGTGCAGTGTGAAGAAATCAATATAGCCTGTGTGGCACGGATCACTGGAGACAGATATTTAGGCCAAAAAACTGGTGTCTCTAGCAAGATTAAGCAGGGACTCACCCCGTGTGAGCACAGTTTTAAGGATGAATTTGAAACGGTTGTGTAAGGGTGATGGGAAGTCTAGGAGTCTGCTGAAAAGCAGCATTCCCTATAGAGAAAGGCATCACTGTACGCCCGGAAAGTCAGAGGAGTTGGGAGTGACGCTGTAATGAGCCTAGAAGTTAGATGTAGAAGATGTGACCTTCTGACCTTTTCTTCTGTCGATACCCCTTGCTTAGGTCAAGGCTGAGTGCAGCCCCTAGATTGTCATCCAGAGGGTGCAGAGTCTAGCACAAACCAAGGCTGTCCTGTTGCCAAGCAGACAGAATCCATTTCCTTGGACACCTAGTGGACACTGTAATTTTTGATTCATAGCAACGATTACTTCCCACCACCCCATGGTTGTCCAAAGCATCTTTTGTGTGTATAGCAGTTTCTATCTGAGTCTGGCCGGTCAACTAGACGAGGAGCCTTTGGAGTGTAAAGACCACGGTCTACCTTTAGAGCTTCTGTTCAGGCCGGCCCCTCTGGTGTGCAGTGATGATGCAGAGATCAATGTAAGTAATGCAGTGTTTTCCTTCAAGAAGTATATTAAATTCTGGGCAGAAAGTAGGAAATCGAAGACTATGCACATGGGGGCAGCTGATGTGTCAGAGGTGAGCCACAGGACTGAGTGAAAGTGGAGATGACAGTCCTAGCCCAGCCCTTTCACTGCCCAAAGAGACGAGCCTTACTTAGTGATTTTCCCTTTGTCCCAGTGCCAATCCCAAGGCCACGGACAACCCTGGTTAAACTGCTGTGACTACATTGAGTCACAGAATGAGTAGTGAACCACAGTCCTGAGGCCATATTATTTCTCCAGTAGTAATAACTGGACTAATCTTGATTGTTGTTTTCTATGAAACGTTTTAAAAGGTCTCCTGAATTTGCTAAGTACTTTCTATTTCTCAACATACTTTTATGTGTACTGACTCATGTTCTTTTATGTTAGGATCCATTTACAGTTTCAAAAACAGGGCTTTGGAAACTAAAGGGCAGAATTTGGACTTGAAGCCAGGATCCTATTTTAATGTCAAGTCCCATCTTTATTCCCTCCTTCAATGCCCTTCTATGCACAATTTCTAAAGCCCTACATGGCTCAAAATCTTCATGTTCTATGACTTGGGATTGCTCATTCTCGACAAAGTGCTGCAAACTCAACCCTATCACTTGTTGATTCCAGCCACATCTGAAAGAAGAATGGCCTTGACAGATGTCATTTTTATTTCAAACTGAACAGGAATAAAGGGGGTTCTTCCTGCCAGTGGTGGCTCTTCTCCCTGACCTCAACACATTCGTTTCCACCCCAGATAGCCGAGGCCCCGAGGGTATCTGTTCCCTGACAATGCCAGTGCACTTTCATGGCTTTTGAGATATAGTAATATCTTGTATTGTTGGTGGTGACATCTACCCTGTAAGACATCTTTTCTTTACAGTTTCAGAAAGGTGAAGATCTCAGTCACAAAGTGTTTCTTAAGAACTGCATATCCCTTTTGGTTTGATGTGTAAGCTGTGCTGTGTTGGATACTATCAAAGACAGTGGACTCTTGGCTGGACACAATGGCTCATGTCTGGAATCCTAGCATTCTGGGAGGCTGCGGTAGGTGGATTTCTAGAGCTCAGGAATTGGATACCAACCTGAGCAAGAGTGAAACCCTGTCTCTACTAAAAATAGAAAAATTAGTCCAGAGTGGTGGCAGGTGCCTGTAGTCCCAGCTATTATGGAGGCTGAGGGAAGAGGATCACTTGACCCAAGAGTTTGAGGTTGCTGTGAGCTGTGATGCCATGGCTCTCTAGCTGGGAGCAACACAGTAAGACTCTGTCTCAAAAAAACAAATAAAAAAGAAAGAAAGAAAAGAAAGAAAGAAAGAAAGAAAGAAAGAAAGAAAGGAGGGAGGGAGGGAGGGAGGGAGGGAGGGAGGGAGGGAGGGAGGGAGGGAGGGAGGGAGGGAGGGAGGGAGGAAGTGAACTTGGAATAAGAAACCTCAGTCTGGATCCTGAACTGAGGTATTGGGACTTGGGGCCATTTACTTAAATTCCTTGCATCCTGACCTTCAATAAAATAGAAATAACAATAGTATCTGTCCTAGGTACCACTTAGTACTAATGTGATGATTAATGGCTATAAAAATGATGCACACTGTAATTATTACCAGAGTTTTAATAGTAGCTGAATTATTGTAGACTTGAACTTTATATACTGGGGACAGAATTATATTGTGGTGTGATCAACTCAAGCCCACACCACTTATATCTTTGTAGCACTAGGGGACTTATATCTTTGTAGCACTAGGGAACTGTGACTAAGAGAAGTGCATTTTCACTTGTGCAGATTTCAGGGAGGGAGGACAGAAATAAACATTTATTTGTTTCACGATTGTCCAAATGCGTGCTAGACATGTGTCATTTAATTTAAACAACAAATGCTACACAGTTGATGTAATTATGACTACTTTATAAGTAAGGAAGCTTAATGGCAGAGAGATTAAGGATCCTATCCGAGGTCGGTTTGCTAATATCTAATATTTTATATATTTTATATATCTTTAAAGGAAATTTTATATGTAATAGACACACACACACAATAGAAGTAAGTTGGCCACCCAAGGGACTATAACAAACTGGTCAACATACAAACATCAACGTAAGGAAGTAAGACTACTGAACTGACACGTAGAGCACAGTGACCTATGCAACCTTGGGAAATTAGATCAACTTAAGGAGGCGGGCTGTGTAGGGAGGTGGTCAGCTATAGAGCTTCTACTGTATTTATATATGTTTTATATAGACTCGGAGTCCAGCAAGGTGAGTCAACAGCAACCGTTTTGGAGCTGGCATGTTTGGGTTCCACCTGTCTCATTAGGTTGGTCTGAAGACAATAATGGGCGGCTTAGACAAAATTTCTGGGTTCTGATTTCTGCATATGAAAAATGGTCATTACTTGCCTCCTGCCGTTATAAGAACAGATGGCACAATGTCATACTCTTAATAAGTGACGATTTCCTTTGTTTTTTTAATCATGTATGCCTATTCTGTATACACATATGAGCTGAAGTCTTCAGATTAAACATTCTTTATTTCTTCCTGTATCATGCTGAAATCTCCTAAAAAGTATGGGCTACAATTTCTTCATCCCAGCATCTCCATGAAACCTAGCACAGTGCTGGAGGAATATCACTTAACTGGGATAGCTCCACCAGAACATTGGACTTGGGACCTGATAACTTGGGTTCAAGTTCTACTTGGGTGATATCAAATAAATTTTTTCTCTCTCCTGGGACTTGGTTCCTTTTTCCGTGTAATGATTCTTCCATCACAGTTTTATGATAAGTAAGATAAAGCCCACTGTCGAAATCCTTTAAAAACTCTAAGTTTGAGATAATATTGCGAATGATTGAGCCAAATTTGTTTTTAATGAAAATAGGGCAACTAATTTAAATTTATTTAATGGTATTTCCCCCATTTTATTTTTTTCTGCCTATCTTTTTTAAAGTTTTAATTGAAAAGTAATAATTGTATGTAGTTATGGGGTACGGTCTGATACCTGTATATAGTGTGTAATGCTAAAATTAGAGTAATTGGCATAGCCATCACCTCAAACATTTACCTTTTTTTTGTTTTGTTTTGAAAGCATTCAAAATCTTCTCTTCTAACTATTTGGAAATATAGAGCAAATCACTGTTAATATAGCCACCCTACAGTGCTATAGCATGCCAGAACATATTCCTTCTTACTACTATCATTTTGTGTCTGTTAACCAAGCTTTCCCTACTCCCCTCTTTCTCCCAGCCTTCCCAGTCTCCAGCTGCAACTATTCTACTCTCTTACCTCTATGAGATCAGCTTACTCCATTTAGCTTCTACTTGTGAATGAGAACAGGAGGTCTTTACCTTTCTGCGCCTGGCTTATTTCTCTTCCTAATGTCCTCTAGGCTCATCCATGTTGCCACAAATGATAGGATTTCATTCTTTCTTTCGTCCTTGTTCTCTCTCAATTCTAGCTGCATGACCTGCTATATTAGCTCTGGAAAATACTCAGGGCTATGTGAAACCCACGAACAAAACAGCTGACCACGTGAATTACAGGAAGCTTGTGGAGTCTGAGGGTCATACTTTCCAGTTCAGATTATTTGCTGAGAAAGTGCAACTGCTTTCTGCTTCCTGGTGTAAAAACACATTTCTACTTACCTCCTTGCTTTCAGACACCATTGTTTTCTACAAAGTCTGCTATCCTCAGCAAATTGGGAAAGAAATCAGGTGATAAATGTTAAAGATACATTTGCATTTAATTGAAACAGTTCAAATATAATCAAAGGGAATAGAAAATTTAGAATTATCTTGTCATTTTTAAATGTCAAGACCAAATACTAATGAATCAGATGAATTCCAAAGAATCTTGAGAATCTATTTGCATCTCAGGAGAGAGAGATTATGTGTATTTGTACTGAATTCAAATACAGGCTCCCAGAATCTTCCTGTAGAAGTCATCATACCAGAGATGCTTTATGAAATTGCACGGAGCTTTGTTCATTGAACAAGTTAGAAGTGGTCAGTTATTGTAATCATCAGTGTTAGGGATTTATTAGAGAGAGTAAAAAGCAATGTGATTGCTTTTCCTTACAAAGATATCCAAAAGTTGTTATAATTTGCTTGGCATGATATCAGACACCTTTATGTAATCGACAACCCATTTCAAGATTTGCATGCAGATGAATGAATTAAAGCAAATTTCTTTCCAATTTACAACCATCTATAATAGGAAACATTGCCACAGAATTAAAAAATATATATACATTTCTTGAAGAATACAAGGGGTGTGACTATCTCTTACAGAATCAGAGACAATTACCAGATTACCTTTTTCCTCCTTGATTGAAGATTATTCCAGAACATTGGTGGAAATTTTATTAGATATAAACTATAAATTTTGCCCAAATTTTATAGATGAGGAAGCCATTGGGGCCCACTGGGAATAATAACTCAGTATTTGTTCAACAACTTCTACATACTAGACATTTGAGTGTACACAGTGTTCTTAAATATTTGTTAACATAGTACCTCATTTATCCCTCAAAGAAATTCAATACCAGTATTTTACTCAAGTTTACCTATGAAGAAATTTGGCCTATACAGGCACCAGTTTTCCTAGGGCTATGTAGTCAGTATCAGAGTGAGGATTAGAACTCAGGTCTCAAGCATCAGATCCGTTATTCTTTCCTACATAACATACATAATATGTGCTTGAATAAAAAAACTACAGGATGAAAATATTCCTTAAGAAAAGCACAAAACATGAAACTATAAGACCATGACTTCTTTTAATGTACCAGACACAATATTCTCTTTCTTTTCCCCATAATGTTTATAAATCAAGTAGTCAATGAATCCCACACATGAAATGCACACATTTTCTCTGCTTTTACAAAACATTATGTCCACAATTATACATAATGATAATGTTATACGTTCTGTCTGATATTAAATTCATGTCCTCTGTCCTCGTTTTCTTATTTGTTCTATTTATACAGCTTTGTGAATAATTCGAGATAAGCATTGGCCTGAGTCCTCTCCTGTGGGTATTTTTGTCCTGTTGACAAAGCCTTAAGTGCGGTATGCTCACTTCTCTGTTATAATCCTATGCTGCGAAGCCTGGGGCTCACCTTCTGCAGTCCAAGCAAGAGGCAAATAAGGTCAGAATGGGGTTTCTGAATCATCTCTTCCACTACCCGTTACCAGCAAATTCAAGTTAAAAACTAAACCCATTTGGCATTGACTCATAGTGGAACTTCCTGAAGCAGTGAAAGGGAAAGGAAAACTATTTAAAGCCACATCTTTTAAGATAGAGTTTAACCCCATGACATGACAAGCAAGAAACCCAGCATCCAGAGCCACAGAACTTCTTGATGGAAAACCAAGATGTATCCTCAACTTAACAATTCTGTTACTGACGTTCATTTCTTTTTGTCAACACTCATATTAGGTGGTCAAAGGAATCCTGCTCATGAGAATATTTTAATGAGTCTCTTTCTTTCTTTTTTTTTCTGAATTATTATAAGGGTACATACAATTGAGTTACATTATGGGCACCTGTTAGGTTGCGTCCAAGTTGTAGTTGAGTCCTTCACCCAGAAGCTGTGCCTCTTCCTCACAGGCCTTATTTTAGAGAAGAATAATCCACTCACTCATTCAGTTGGTTACCAGCATTTACCAGCATGGTTACTACCATTTTTAAAATACTTATTACAAACTTGATATTAATTAGATAATTCTGCACATTTAATTTTACTTTACCTTAAAAAGAAAAAAAAAATAAACAAAGCCCTGTGAAAATACATGAGAAAAGTTCTCTGGTAGAGGTCAATATGGGGACAAATATAAAAGTAGTGTTACTGTCATTTAGGTTCATCATTCTACTTTTCATCATCCTTTTAAGCATTTCAAAGACAAAAGCATAAAAACAATTACATGTTAATGGCTACACAATATATGAAGATGTGATCTGCATCACCAGTAATTTAATGAGGTAGAGCCCTGAGGAAGAGGAGTAGAGTTCTTGCATGCAATGGAGCTTAAGTTGGTATCAGTTTAAAACGGACTTCTAATTTTAGGATACTATATGTAATCCCCATAATAAGCACAATAATTTCTATAGAATATGTGCAAGAGGTAAAGAGAAGCAAACCATGTAAATACAAAAAAACCTACTAAACACAGAAGAAGACAGTACAGAAGGAAATAAGGAACAAGAATATGTGAAATGTAAAGAAACCAAGTAACAAAATGGCAATGGTAGGTTTCTCCCTAGAAGTAATTACCCTAAATGTAAAAGAAAGTTACGTCTATCAAAAAGGCAATTCTGACACGTGTTACAACATGAATATATCTTGAGGACATTATGCTAAACGAAATATGCTTGTTATACACAAGTACTGTATGATTTTACTAAGAAATATAAAAATTAGGTGGTGGGTGACTAAGGAGGTGAACATGGAGTTATTGTGTAATAGATACAGAGTTTTAGTCTTTCAAGATGCAAAGAGTTCTGGGGACAGACAGTGGCGATGGCTTCACAATGTGAATGTAACTGCACACTAAAAAATGATGCAGATAGCAAATTTTGTTATATGTATTTTATCACGATTTTTTTAAACAGCACAAAAGAAAGAAAAGTGAGGTAAGTATTTTAGTTTACATTTTATAGATGTGTGAACTATAATTTAGAGCATCGGCTGATGCCTGGTGGCCAGAGAGTAAACCAGGACTAGAGACCACACTTGTCACGGAGACCTCCCTAAGAGAACCCCAAAGAAACAAAAATGAAACCACGCAGGAATTCCATCTGCAGCAGAGGCAATTATTCTTTCTCACGGTATTTTGTAAGTGAGACTTTTTTTTTGTTTTGTTTTGTTTTGTTTCATTGTTGGGGATTCATTGAGGGTACAATAAGCCAGGTTACACTGATTGCAATTGTTAGGTAAAGTCCCTCTTGCAATCATGTCTTGCCCCCATAAAGTGTGACACACACCAAGGCCCCACCCCCCTCCCTCCGTCCCTCTTTCTGCTTTTCCTCCCCCCATAACCTTAATTGTCATTAATTGTCCTCATATCAAAATTGGGTACATAGGATTCATGCTTCTCCATTCTTGTGATGCTTTTTTTTAAGGAGTTATAAATTTTAAGATTTAGAAAGTATATAAACATCTCAATTTTGAGAGATGAAAGGAAATTTCTTGAGCTCTTTATGACTTTATGTACTCACTTCCTTTTGAGTGATGAGCGATGGGTTTGATAAACATCATGCTTTTTGTATCTGGTCAGTGAAGGTTTGTTTTTCTGAAATATTATGGGATACAAATGCTTTTTTTTTTTTTTTTTTTACGTGTATTGCTTTTGTAAAGCTGGATTCAGGACTATAACTGTGCCATCACTCATACAGTGTGCATTATGTAGGTTTTCAGCCATCCCCTCACTGCTCCTCCCCCTGCTTGATTTCCACTGAGCTTTACTTCCCCTTGTGAACATGTGTGCTTATCAGTTAGTCCCAATTTAATAGGGAATACATGTGATGTTTGTTTTTACGTTCTTGGGATACTTCACTTAGGACAATAGTCTCCAGGTCCATCCAAATGGTTGTAAAAGGCATTACATCATCCTTCTTTATGGCTGAGTGGTATTCCGTGATATACCATGTGTATAATAATTTTAGGTTGATTCCACATCTTTGTGATTGTGAATTGTGCTGCAATAAACATTCATGTGCAGGTGTCTTTTTAATAAAATGACTTCTTTTCCTTTGGGTAAATGTGATTTCTGGATCAAATGGTACATCTGCCTTCAGTTCTTGGAGGAATCTCCACACTGTTTTCCATAGAGATTGTACGAATTTGCAGTCTCACCAATAGTGCAGAAGCATCCGTTTCTCTCTGCATCCATGCAAACATGTATTGTTTCTGGACTTTTCAAAAACAGCCATTCTAACTGGGGTAAAGTGTTTTTAATTTAATCATGCCCTATTATTTATTTTGTTGTTGTTGTGATTGCCATTGGGGTCTTTTTTATAAATTATTTGCTTAGACCAATATCTAAAACAGTTTTTCCTACATTTTCTTCTAGAATTCTTTTGGTTTTATGCCTTACATTTAAGTCAATTATCCATCTTGAATTAATTTTTGTGAGTGGTGAGAGACAGAGGTCCTGTTTCATCCTTCTTCATGTGGCTATCCAATTTTCCCAGCATCACTTATTAATTAGGGTCCCTTTCCGTAATGTGTATTGCTAGGTGCTTTGTCAAAAATCATTTGGCTGCATGTGGATGGTTTTATAGCTATATTCTCTATTCTATTCCACTGTCCCTAGTTTTATGTCAAAACCATGCTGTTTTAGTTGCTATAGCCTTGTAGTATAGTTTAAAGTCTGCTAATAAGATGCCTCCACATTTGTTCTTTTTTGCTTAAGTTTGCTTTGGCCGTTTATGCTCTTTTCTGGTTTCAAATAAAGTATAGAATCATTTTTTTCTAGATCTGTAAAATACGATATTGGTATTTGATGGGTATTGTATTGAATCTGTAAATCATATATGTAAATGTCCATACATTTACACTTTGAGCATAATATTTTTTTTCCATTTGTTCATGTTATTTGTATTTCTTTCCTTGGCATTTTATAGTTTTCTTTGTAGAGATCTTTCACCTCCTTGGTTAAGTGTATTCCTAGGTATTTTGTTTTCTTTGTAGCTACTGTGAACGGTATTGAGTCTTTGATTTGACTCTCAGCTTGATTGTTATTGAGTTTTGAAGTTTCTTGAAATTCATTTTAAAAAGAGATTGTATCTCAATAAGGTTTCTCTCTGGCTAGATCTTAACCAGGAAAGCAGCCAAGAAGAAACATTGATGCTGTAGAATCCAAGATCAGAATGACAGAAATCGAATCTCCTGAAGTTTGAATTATGTGCCAAGTATTATGCTAAATTCTGGGACAAACAGACTTTGTAGCATTCTCTATTCAGAAAATTTTGATACTAAATTGATAAATAAAGGAGACAAAGGCCTTTGTTCCTACTGGGAACATAAATATTGATTTCCACTTATAGAAACTAAGTAGTTAATCAAGTACCTTCACAAATATCATCCTAGCCCAGACAAAGTAGACCCTAGAACCTGAAGACATCTGAGCCTGCCCTTGGGTAGGGCTGAGGATGTCAGCAGCAAACACCAGGTGCTAGAGTTGGCGGAGTTGGCCTGGTGCTGAAAAGCGAGTGATTGGAAACACCACGTGGCAGGAAAGGCTGGAAGAGGATGTGTTAATTCTCTAATTCTCTCAGTAGTCTCTTCTCATATCAGAACTTTACTCTAGGTCATTACTAGATGACAGCTCATAGTGGCACCAGCAAGCCATGACTTGAATGTGAAAAACATTTCTAAATATGCCTCAGTCCATGAAAAAGAGCCAGGTATGAATAAACTGAAAACCCCAGGTAGTGATATTTGCTTTTCTTAATTATCTGATGTCTACTGCACATTTTTGATGTGAAACCTGATTTTTACTTGGGAATTATTTCTCCACCACTGTATAAAATGATGGGAGCAGAAACCTGGCCTTGCCAGGAGAGGATGGCGTGCTCTGATCCCACCCCCTGAATGCTGTTTGCCTAGAATTTGAAGAGAATGAACACGTGTATGTTGAGTGTTCAGCAGCCTCGCCCAGGCAGGCCTGGTGAACAGGTCCTCTCTGAAGCCTCTGTCACTGCCTGGATCCTGTCACCACCTAGCTTGATTTTCACTTTTCTTCCCATCATGTGAACTTCCCCTCAGCCTTCCTATAAACTGCTTTTTCACTTTGCCGGGCTATGTTTAGTTAGCTGAGCTATGTTTCTGATACTTAGAAATCAAAGAGTTCTAACTGATGCATGAGGCTCGTTCCATTTGTCATATGCTCACTCATTGATTCATTCATGCATTCATTCATTCAGTAATCACTTATTTAGTAAATATTTTGTGCAGGTCCTGGAATTAAATTAATTAAATTAAATTAACAGACATGTTAGCTGTTCCCCAGATAACAGTGCATTGGAACAAAAATCTATAAACAGAAATCTGTTGTTACTCTGTTTTTTTTGTATGTAGTCTGCTCTCTCTGCAAAACTCTCCTTTACTTCCTACTCGTACCTGTCATCAAAACCTCAGGCCCTTCTCTGGACTTGACACTTCCCCTCTCTTGTTAACACTGCCCTACAGGGCAGGAGGTATAGACCTGAAGAGCTGCTTCCCTGAGTTCAAGGACTTGTGCCTTTATCCCTGCATGGCCAAGGCCAAGCACCAGACGAGGTCTTCATGGGCACTCACCATGGATCTCAGGAAGAAACCACTTATGACAGTTGTTGGAACAGATTTACGTACAGTGTGCTGGTGGGAAAGCTGAGACAGGAGGGGCTAAATATACTTCCAAATGGGAATCTAATAAACTTTCAGAGAAGAAGTGACACTGAAGTCAAAAATGATGAGTGCATTTTCTGTGGGTAATAAAGGAATAAAATTACAGAACGAGCAGCAGAAGAGCTATGTGGGGAGCACAGAAGGGGACGAAATACTTCAATTCAACTAGAATAGACAAGATTTTAGTAACATGAGGACAATAAATGAGGACAGTATGGTAGACCCAAAGTTTTGGAGGACTTAGTCATATAAAGGACTTTAGACTTTGTTCATATGAGACATGAGGCAGCCTGCCTGCATTAGCCTGCTCAGGGCTGCCATAACAAAGTGATAGAACAGCAGTTTACAATTCCCCAAAGTTTACTTCTATGGGATACTCTTGTGGTATTACTGTTACTGTTAAGCTCTGACTCAGTCCATGGCCAGTGGTTTTCCAGTAGAAAGGGATCCAGCCCACCCTGCCTCTGTGGTTTAGGCTTTGAATTGAGATACTACTGGGCACATTGTGTGTTAATGTCCAAAGCAGATGTCTGGTGACTGCAAAGTGACTCTGTGCAGGGAAAGCTATTTCATCACAAACCATGTGAGAAGTCATTTGAGAATGGTGTCCCCCACCCCAAGCATCCTGTGATGAAGGATAACATTCATTTCAGTATTATTCAGTCATGGGACATGGCGACTTGGGCAGGAAGTGGGGCCCAATCTTACAGATGGTTGATTCCGTCTTTAACCATCTGCTGGTGAGTACTGAGGCCTGCCTCATCAGTGAAGCAGGAAATATCTGAGGCAGCTGGAGAGATAAGAGGGGGCCTGGATTAGTGAGACATCCACAGGGTGGGGGAGCATGACCCCTATTTCCCCCCTCTCAGCCCTACCACAAATGAATTACCTGGCTAAACGCGGAGAAGACATTTTCCTTTTCTGGGCTTCAGGTGTCTGCTCTGCAAAATGGGGGGTCTGACCTAGAGTCTATCCCAGGAAAGGAAATATTCCCTTAATTGGCATCTAATATTTCCTGGTAGTCCATGTACATTACCAAGTAAGGTGCAGTTGGTAAGGCAAATGTCACCACCTTATGTCATGGACAGGGAAGCTAATATATTTAGTTCTAACTTCCCTCTCTTCTCCATCTCTGCTACATTTCTATTGCCTCTCATGGGGCAGCTCCATGAACGTCCAACTTTAGATGGGCCCTGTGTTTGCTTCAATGCTCTGCTGTCAACTTGTGAACTCCTTAGTAATTCTGGAAGAAGGGGCTCACTTTCTCATTTGGACCCCACAGGCTATGCAGCAAATCCTGCCCTGATGCTCTGTTCCCTGGCAAGAGCCTGGGGAACAGACAGAGGTGTCTGCATAGGGCAGAGCTCTCATCCCATGGAGTCACGGTAATGTGGGCGAGATGAAGAGGACAGAGTGTGAGCTAATTATGAGAATGTGAATGCTTCCCAGGCAAGATGTAGGGTCAGTAGCTACAGGCAAGGAAAGGAACTCTCATGATCTACACATCTGGCTCCTTGCTTCATTTATTCTGACATAAGGGGGGCAGGGGGAATCTTATTATTAATTCAGAAAGTTGGGACCTGAGTACGTGTTTAATGTGGGGTGAACACACTGAAAGGCAAACTCCCTTCATACCGTTGATTTCTCTGAGACCTCAGGCTAGTTAGTGATCACTTTTAAGATTCAAGTAATAGGTGGAAAAGGAAAACAACGTCTTTGTTTAAATGATGATGACAAATTCCTGGGTTTAAATTCCACCAGAGCTCTTCCAGAGTGAGCATCTGACATGGAGTCCAGGGTTTCCATGGGGCACCCCACATCTCACGCCTGCTGTCTATGGGAGTTCATGGGTGGCAGAGCAGCCCAGTGCTGTCCACAGCTGTCTGGGATCAACAGCAAACTTCCTGCCTCCCAGACCCAATCAGGAGAACCTGAAGCAGCAGCTTAGGATATATAGAACGTGGAGGTCCCTGAAGGAGAAGGGAATTGGGGGAAGGAGCCTTGGTTAAAAGACATAAGTCTCAGCAAATCACTTTGTCTCTCTGATGCTTTTCTGTTTCTTCATCCTTTTTTTTCCTCTTTCTTTTTCCCCTCACTTCCTTCCTTCCTTCTTTCTTTCTGCATTATGTGGAGTATCTGAAGATCTGCTCTTTTTTTTGAGCTCAATATTAAAAATTAAAATTGCAATATTAAAAATTGCAAGTCAGGGGCTCTGCAGTTGTATGGCTGGACTGTGGTGTGTCCAGCTCAGTAGTTCTACATTCTAAGCCTGGCCTCCCTGCTTCTATATCTCTGAAATCATGAGCAAGTTACTGCGCTTCTCAAAGCTGTGTTTTCTCAGTTAACACTATAAAATAGGGCTAATAATGTCTTTCACAGAGTTGCTATGTGACATTAAGGAAGAGGATAGTATGTGCCCAGTCTCACCCACGTACACATTCGATCTTTGAAAAGACTTTCCCAAAGATCTATGCCTGTTCAGATGAAATGGGGTTTGTTCCCATTCCTGGGAAATGCTGCACGGAAGCTGGGAAGCAGGATTTCTAACCACGCCCAGACATGGTGATAGTGGGCAGGACTCTGTGGTTTGGGGAGAGCACCTGAGTGCCATTGGGCAAAAGAGGACTCCTGTCTCTCTAGCTCCTATCCTGTCCTCAGCCGCTCACCCTCCAGATGGCCAAGAGTGAGTGGGCCCAGATCCCAGTGCTCAGTACCTCCCAGGTTCAATCTGTGCTCCGTCTAGACAGACAGTTGGAGGCTGGGAGCACAGGATGCCAAGCCCCAGGGAGGAGGGACTCCTGTAGCACCGATATGTCCTCTCCCTGCACCCGCTGACTGCTGCTCCCAGAAGACAGGCGTGTGCAGCCGAGTACTGCGGCTACTCTAGCACTCTGGGGCCAAACTTTACAGGGGACTGACGGATTCCTGGCCACTTCTGTGTCCTGCCCACCAGCCTCTGCTATAGTCAGTCAGATGACTACAGTGACACACCACTCCGGCACCCCTAGGGTAGGACGTAACCTCAACTGGCTCTCTTCCATCCACCAACTGATGTGTACATCAGGCAGGAGGAAGGCCTGTAACTCAGCTCCTGGTGGGTTTTGGCCTGTCTATAATCCTTATGTCTGGGCCCCTTCCCGCCTCTCCCATCACAATTCCTTCTGCAACCCCCTCGTGCTCGTGCTGCAGCAATGCCAGGTTTCCCTTAGACTCTTTCCTCTTCCTGTCTTCCTAGGAAATCAGGTCCCCCAACTTCACGGCATTCTCAACTGAATCCTCTACTTTTACCACAGGCTGGGTGATGCTATTTCTCCAGGCTACCACGACTGTCTGAGCGTACCTCTGTTACAGTTCTTGCCATAGTGCATAATAGCATTCTGTCTCTCAAGACAGGACAGTCTTCTACCTTCTGATCCCATACCCGAATGCATCGTCAAAAACAAACATACATGGTTTAAAAGAGAAAAGTAAATTAAGCTTCACATGTTGAATCCAGTCCACCCTGATTCATTCTCCACACAGCGGCCATGTTAGTCTTTCTATAACATACACCTGATCGTGTCACAGTCACTCTCAAAACCTTTCTGTAGCTTCATATAACCCTTGGGATAAAATGCCAAATCCATGACATGCTTACAAAGCCCAACTGGCCCTGACCTCTGTCTTTCTTACTCCTAACATTCTTCTTTATATGTTGAACAAGACTTGCATCCCTGGGATGAGGCCTACCTGGTCATGATAAATTATTGTTTTGATGTGCAGCTGAATTCTGTTTGCAAGGATTTTATTGAGTATTTTATATATCTTGAAAAAAATAGTTCATATGAAATCAGAAAAGACCCTGAATGCCCCATGTAATCATATGAAATAAGGACAAATCTGGAAGCATCACTTTACCAGCCTTTTTCAGGCTGTCCTACAAGCCTACAGTGAGCAACAAAGCACGGTACTGGCATAAAAACAGAGACATAGACCAATGGAACAAAACCGAGAATCGGAGATGAAACCATCCTCCTATTGCTGTCTGATCTTCGATAAAGCAAACAAAAGCATATACAAGTCCTAGGAGAGTGTTGGAAAAACTCTTATAGATATAAACCCTGAGAAAGAATTTATAAAGAAAACCCCACTGGCAATTGCAGCAACAATAATAAATAAATAGGACTAATCAAGTTAAAATTTTCTGCACAACCCAAGACTCAATAAAAAAAGCAAATAGAAAACTTACAGAACAGGAGAAGATATTTACATACTGCATATACAACAAAGGGCTGATAACTAGAATCTACAAATAACTCAAGCAAGTCAACAAGAAAAAATCAAACAACTCCATTAAAAAATGGGCAATAGACACTGAGACTTTTCTTACAAAAATAGGATAATAGCTGACAAACATGAAAAAAATGCTCATCTCTAATTATCCAGGAAATGCAAAACAAAATCACACTGAGATACCACTTTATCCCAGTGAGAATGGCCCACATCATAAAGTCCTAAAACAATAGGTGCCGAAATGGGTGCGGACAGAAAGGAGCACTCACACACTGTGCATGAGGCTTCAAACTAGTACAGCCTCTGTGGAAAGCAGCATGGAGTTTCCTCAAAGAGCTAGAAGTAGACCTACCATTGGATCCTGCAATCCCACTTGTAGGTATTTACCCAAAGGAAAAGAAGACATTTTATAAAAACACTTGCACTCAAATGTTTATAGAAGCGTAATTCACAACCACAAAAATGTGGAAACAACCAAAATGCCCCTCAATATGTGAGTAGACTAATAAATGGTGGTAATGTACACCGTGGAATATTATTCAGCTATTAAGAAGACATAGATATTGTATCTTTTGTAACAACCTGGATGAAATTGCAGACCATTTTCCTAAGTGAAGTATTGCAAGAATGGATATGCAAGCACCCCATGTCCTCAATGCTAAGTTGGAACTAATTGGTCAAGACCTACGTACTTACATGGAAGCAAAACTCTGAAATTCAAGCAGAGGGTAGAAGGGAGGAGGATAAGGGGATGGGTTAATTCCCACCCGATGGACACATCTCATGGGTAGATCACACACTTTCTGGGTGAAGGACACACCAATAATCTGGCTTTAATCATACGAAAGAAAGCTATGTAACCAAAATGTATGTAATACACACATTTTAATAATTAATAATAATAATAATCTGAAAATTTTAAGAAATTCTTCACATGTTTCACTCTTACAACAGTTAATGTTCTGCATAACACAGCACCCCAAACTCAGGGATATAATACATTATCGGTTATTATTATTCACATAATTGTTGTTTAAGCCACTGGTCTTGGATTTCCTGATGCCTCTGCTGTGAGCTGTGGGCCAGGTAAGCAGCTCTGCTGAACTTGCTTGCATGCTCAGGGGAAGATTTGCCTTGGGCTGGTTGAGGATGGCCTCAGAGGGACAACTCGGCTGTCCTCCCTGTGGTCTTTCATTTTCTAGTGTTGGTCTGCTCTTGTTACACAGTGATGGCAGGTTGAGAGAGAGAGCAGCGGCAAGCATTACACCTTGATTCTTGGGATCATAATTGGTATGAGAACACTTCTATGGCGTGAGAACATTCTACTGGCCAAAATGTGTCACAGGCCAGCCTAGATTTGAGAGAAAGAGACCCCACCTCTCGATGGGAAGAGTTGCTAAGTTGCATAACAAAAGTTACGGGCTCAAGAAAGGTGAAAACCACAGCCACTTTTGCACTCAATCTACTAGAGTTCTCACCCATAGACTCTTTCTCAGGATTTAGGGATAAATATCAGACATTTATGTTTTGGGCATGTATTCCTGAGGGTTGTGCAAAGTCATTCAAACACTATCCTTTGAGAGCACCGCTCGTCCCTGAGCCACACCACCTTCCTCCTGAGCACGTCCTGCTGCTCTCAGAGCTGTGGTCTTGACATACATGATTTATGCTACCTGGTAACATTGCCCTTTGCCCTCTGCCTAACAAATCCCTCCTTCCCTCCAGTTCTCAACCCCCTCTGACTTTTCGGACTAGGCTTGCCACACCCAGTCCCCATTTTTCATTTCTGCAACACCTTTTAACTTTCTTCAAAATTTTCTTCACAGTGTTAATTATTTATCATCTTTTATAATAAATGGTAAACACCCCATGAGGGCATGGATATATCTAAATGGCTCATTTGGCTTCTAAGATGGACTTCATACATATTTACAAAGAACAACAGATGCTGCTTTGAATCTTGGGTTAGAATCACAGTCTGCTAACATACCTCAGAGGACACTTAAGGAATGCCTGCTTTGGACCAGTGGCACCCCATTGATGTTTATTGGGAGGACAAAATTAAAGCAACCGTGGCACTTGCGAGATGGAATGAAGGATGAATGGGCAGCTTCTCTAAAGGAGTCTGGTAACCCTGGCAGGGAAGGGTAAGGAGAGAGGTCTGTTTCCTGCTCAGAAGACGTCACCGTGGAGCCACAGCACAGTAGGGCTGGAGGGATGTTACCCAGGGTGGCTTAACCAGGCAGAACATCCACATGGCAAATAAGAAATGTGTCCACTGGCCAAGCATTACAGCAGGTGGGCAAATGGAGGGAGAGCCCCAGGTGGGAGAACAGACACCAATTCAGGCTTTCCTAAATATGCGGTATGAATGAACAAGGGCAATGTCAGAAGTCAGAGGGTTGGGAAGAGATTGGATCAGAGATTCGGGACAAACATCACCCCAAAATCAAAGGGGTTAGAATCTGTCTTCCCCTTGGGGCATAAGGCTGGACATGGATGTCTGGAGACAAAGCAGTTGGAGGCTGTTGTGAGAGGCCAGGAGAGAGCAGAGCAGCCAGGATTCAGCTTTCCACAGGCCTCGCGTTGCCTCTTCTCTTTCAGACTTACCTCATCCTTTTGTCCCTTGCGACTTCAGTGAATTTGAAAGAACACTTGTGGGCCCACATCTGGTATATCTGCCTCAAAGGCAGCAGACCCTCCCCAGCACCCCATCTTCTCCTTAGCTGATCACCATTTGACAGAGTCTCCTGCAAGTGATTAGAGAAGGGATTTTTGCTCCTACTGTGCCATGAGGTCATAGCAAACATCTAATAGAAATTCCTCCTTCCATAGGGGAAACATTTGGCGTGCTCGGGGCCAGTGTGGGGAACCTCCATTCCCAATCCCAGGAGACTGCTTTTGAGGCCTGGTTTTTCTTAGCAACAATAAGGAAATAAAGGAGAAAATCCCTTCCAAAGTCCCTCAATTCCCAAACCATGATTTTTATATCCAGGGAGCAAAGAACTGTCAACATCTGCCTACAACACCTCTCCCTTCCAATCTTGAGACTGGAAAGATCGGGACATATTTGATATTTACTGTTCAATTATGAAGCAAAACCTTAGCGTTCTCTCACACTCACTCAGCTTGGATGCTTTTCACAAGTCCTCCTTTTCAAGCTCCCTTTCATCTCCCAAAATAGCCACATCAATGATGTATTCTTCCTGCATGTTTTCTTAAATAAGCTCAGATCTTGTTGAGATTTTATTACCTGCACAGAGGGCCGAGTCATGTGGGATTCACACATCCATCATTCCTCTGGGCCACATCTTCAGGCAGGGTGCCCCCACCTCCTCCTCTCGTTCCCTGGGCTCTAAACCTGCTGGCTTTCTCATCTTTCCTGAGAAGCTGAGTTGTAGAAGAACTGCAGAGTCACAGCTAGAGACAGTGCTAAGTGGCCGCTGGTCTCCCTGATCAAGGAAATCAAAGATGGTTCTCCCTTAGCCTAGAGTCAGCCACCTTCATTTCCTGGGTTTGGGAGCAGGAAACACCCACTTGCCAGGCGGCACCACTCTCATTTGAAATAAATGATTTCAATTGCTGGTGGGTGTTTCAGTAATCCAAGGGATGTGTGGATGTATTGAAGTGGGATGAGAAGTGACCAGATGCATAATGCTGGCAGTTAGCAAGTCACAACCAAGTCTATTAGCAGAAAAATGGAATAAAATGATAATTTCACCTAGTTTTCCCCCATCAATTGGAACCTCTCCCATCAAATCTGAGTGGCAAAGTAGACAGAGTTACAGGAAAATCACTGTGAACCAGGAGGCAGAAAACCTTGGTCCACGTTCTGCCTCTATCATTTGTTCAGTGCACACTTGGGGCCCAGTTGTTCACCTTCCTGGACCTTAATTTCTTCACATAGAAAATGGGAATAATAATATTTACCATACTGGATTATTGTCAATACTAAATGTCCTCATATATCCAGAGAATCTACGTGGAGTCTGCTCAATAATCCTTAACTGAATGTGAAAATGAGCGATGAGGGGTGAAGGGGACCCTGAAGCAGACCTGTGGCAGACGCTGGTAGGAAGAAAGGAAATGCACATGCTTTGAAAACTCCTGAAATTAAACTTTCAGTATCTGGAACGGTGAAGCAATTCCATGTTTGAGCTCATTTCTGCCCTAGGAAGAAGAGAATAATAAAACTTAGGAAGACGAGAGAATTAATGATAAGTCCTGAAAGAATAAGGTGAATGGACTCACTGCAAGGCTGCGGTGCCTCCTTAGAGCAGGGACGCAGTGTGTGGCCCACAGTATCCCCTTGAAGCAGGGATGCAGTGTGGGGCCTGCAGTATCTCCTTGGAACAAGAATGCAGTGTGTGGCCCACAGTATCCCCTTGAAGCAGGGACGCAGTGTGTGGCCTGCAGTATTTCCTTGGAACAAGGATGCAGTGTGTGGCCCAGAGTATCTCCCTGGAGCAGGGATGCAGCGTGTGGCCCACGGTATCTCCTTGGAGAAGGGACACAGTGTGGGGCCCGCAGTATCTCCTTGGAGCAGGGACACAGTGTGTGGCCTGCAGTATCTTCCTGGAGCAGGGACGCAGTGTGTGGCCTGCAGTATCTCCTTGGAGAAGGGACACAGTGTGGGGCCCGCAGTATCTCCTTGGAGCAGGGACACAGTGTGTGGCCTGCAGTATCTTCCCGGAGCAGGGACGCAGTGTGTGGCCTGCAGTATCTCCTTGGAGCAGGGACGCAGTGTGTGGCCTGCAGTATCTCCTTGGAGCAGGGACGCAGTGTGTGGCCTGCAGTATCTCCTTGGAGCAGGGACGCAGTGTGTGGCCTGCAGTATCTCCTTGGAGCAGGGACGCAGTGTGTGGCCTGCAGTATCTTCCTGGAGCAGGGACACAGTGTGTGGCCTGCAGTATCTCCTTGGAGCAGGGACGCAGTGTGTGGCCTGCAGTATCTTCCTGGAGCAGGGACGCAGTGTGTGGCCTGCAGTATCTCCTTGGAGCAGGGACGCAGTGTGTGGCCTGCAGTATCTCCTTGGAGCAGGGACGCAGTGTGTGGCCTGCAGTATCTCCTTGGAGCAGGGACGCAGTGTGTGGCCTGCAGTATCTCCTTGGAGCAGGGACGCAGTGTGTGGCCTGCAGTATCTCCTTGGAACAGGGACGCAGTGTGTGGCCTGCAGTATCTCCTTGGAGCAGGGACGCAGTGTGTGGCCTGCAGTATCTTCCTGGAGCAGGGACACAGTGTGTGGCCTGCAGTATCTCCTTGGAGCAGGGACGCAGTGTGTGGCCTGCAGTATCTTCCTGGAGCAGGGACGCAGTGTGTGGCCTGCAGTATCTCCTTGGAGCAGGGACGCAGTGTGTGGCCTGCAGTATCTCCTTGGAGCAGGGACGCAGTGTGTGGCCTGCAGTATCTCCTTGGAGCAGGGACGCAGTGTGTGGCCTGCAGTATCTCCTTGGAGCAGGGACGCAGTGTGTGGCCTGCAGTATCTCCTTGGAGCAGTGACGCAGTGTGTGACCTGCAGTATCTCCTTGGAGCAGAAACACAGTGTGGAGCCTGCAGTGCCTCCTTAGAGCAGAGACACAGCGTGGGACCTGCAGTGCCTCCTTGGAGCAGAGACACAGTGTGGGACCTGCAGTGCCTCCTTGGAGCAGAGATGTAGTGTGGGTCCTGCAGTGTGTCCTTGGAGTAGAGACGCAGTGTGTCCTTGGAGCAGAGATACAGTGTGGAGCCTGCAGTGCATCCTTAGAGCAGGGACACAGTTTGCTGCAATGGTAAGGGTGTGATCGTTATAAATAAGCACATAAAGAAACCAAATAAAACATTTACCAGGAAAGTTTAGACATGGAGTGCCCTTGATCTTGAAGTCAAATGTAAGATGAGCCATGGCATATTGGACAGTTCTAAATGGCTGCATGACTTAACAATAGCCCCATCCTCTACGGTCTTATTTGTCTATTTTGTATATAATGTGGTTAAATTAGTGTCCTTAAAGACCTTTTCCAGTGTGACTTCCTGTGGTCCTTTGAGGGTCATCTCAGTGAGCTGAAAGCCGAGGTCTCAGGGCTGGAGGGACTGCCGGCAAGACGGCCGACTCCAGACCTTCACATACAGACACACATGGAGAGCACAGCAGAGGCCCCTTTGGCAAGTCGGGTTGGGCTGATAAGGGAAGAGCTGAGGACCTGGCAAATTCAGCAAGGTAGGCAGGGTGGCCCCTTAGCCCAGTCACCCAGAGTGGTCTTCTGGAATTTTCATCACATATATAAAGAGATTTCCTCAGGCCATGATGAACGGTGGATACAAAGCCTGGAAGCCACTTTGCTGGACTCTCAGAGAGTGTGGGAGATTGTGTGTTCTGGAACAACACACTCAGCTTTCTGAGCCTAAGAGGCCACAGTGTTTTTTAAGTGTCAAATTAATTGACAAAGAGCTTTTGGAAGAGCTAAGGAGTTGATAATTTAAAAACAGGAACTGAATTTCTCTACAAATACATTTGTTAATTCAACACCTAGCATCTCTGACATGCCAAGGCAACAGATTCCAAGATTAAGAAGCCACCACCAAGCAAAAGTGCTCCTGGTTCTGATGGGTTCCAATGAGCTTGGGGTGAAGAGGCCTTTTCCTAGGCCCTGCCTCCTGCAGCCTCCACAGGTCCTATGGTTCAGCCAGTTTCCTAGGCCCCGCCTCCACAGCATCCCTCTGCAGGTTCTATGGTTCAGCCAGTTTCCTAGGCCCCGCCTCCCATAGCATCCCTCCACAGGTCCTATGGTGCAGCCAGTTTCCTAGGCCCCGCCTCCCACAGCATCCCTCTGAAGGTCCTATGGTGCAGCCAGTTTCCTAGGCCCCACCTTCCGCAGCATCCCTCTGCAGGTCCTATGGTGCAGTTGCACTGAATGAATCATTTGAAAAGAACAGCTTTTCTTCAGAATTGCTGTAGCCTTCTATTTTCATTCTCCAATCTTCTTTCTCAGGCAGTTGAAATCATATTCAGTCTAAACCAAAGCACAGTACAGATGTCACCCATAATACGAAATCTCTCTCAGCAACATTGTGATCTCATCATGAAAAGACTGCATATTCCAGCCTTTTTTTACATGCCAAGATCATTTGTGAGCTTTTTACGAGTAATATTTTTGGTGTCCTCCCATTTTCTAGCCAGACAGGCACTTCAGGAGAAGCAGGTGTTACCCCTCCCCAGAGTTTGGCAGCATTTATGTGTTATTTTCTGTGCTGTCCCTCGAAGGTATTGACCTAGGGGTGGCCAGGTGAGACCATCTGGGAAGCACTTTTTTCACTGCTGAGAAGAAAGACACGTAATTATCCCCAGGTATATTGTGCCTGGATGTGATTCTTGGAACTGTTGCAGCCACTTTATGACTCACGATGGGTCCTTAATCCACATACTCAAGATGGTAGAGAAGAAAAGTAGAAAGAACCTGAGTCCCAGATGATGCCATGGAGCAGCTAAATGAATTGACCCAGAGGCCAGACCATTTTTCCAATTTTCCCTTTTGTTTAATTCTGCTGAGTCAGCATGTCCAGTTGCTTATGATTGAAAATTTACTAACTAAAGGGCAAGGGCCATGCCATAGTTGGCTATTGCAATGATTACCAAGACCAAAACATTAAACAACAATCAATAAATATTTGTTGGAATCCCTAATGAATGAAATTTGCTGAGAGCTTACTATGTGACAGACCTTCTTTGTGATTAAGTGGCGAGATGCATCAAAACAAAGATTCTCCCCCTAAAAATTATCACAGTCAGGCCAGGAAGTCATAAAAGTGAGTGAGCAGAAAATGGTATAAAGGGTTATACATGTTGGGTGCATCATGGGGGTGCTCATGGATTCCAGCTGCCCCCTGCAGAGAGTGAGCCAAATCTCCACAAAGGAGCTGGCTCTGGCAAAGGAGGGTGCCACGCCAGGGGAGGAGAGGACATTCAAAGCCAAGGGGGGCGGGGTGGCATGCACGAGGTGTGGGAACCCTAAGAGTAAAGTACCTGGCCTGAGATGGGGTCTTCACGCCGCAGAACAAAGAAGGCACAGCAGGAGCTGGGGTGGTCCTAGGTCATGACACTATAATGGTAGGTGGTACACATGACAGGAAGCCATGAGGCATTTCAAAGAATGCATGTGTCTCTAAATAACTAGAGAAAGAAAGCACAGGTATAGGGCACTTGAAGCAAAAGTCACTACGTGGTCTTCAGATGCTCTTACGGAGAGGTTATGTTCTCGAATCCCATGTAAGTATTTGAATAGCACCTTCAGTATTTAGTAGCTGTGTGAATTGGAATGGATTCACACTTACAGTTTTCTTATCTATGGAATGGACTGATAACCTCACAGTTGATACTAGACAGCCCTAAGGATCAAACGAGCTGTGCCGTATTTTAAATACTGTGTAAGCAACTAATAAGTGTAATGTAATAGTGCCATTGTTTTCAAAAGAAGCCAGGCATTCTGGGATCAGCTTAATTTAAATGATGGTGTTAGGTGTCAAGCAAATAAATGTCTGCTTGGGAAGTGGTGACCCTGCTCTAGTTTTAAAACAACTGAGAAACCCTTATGGCCTGGGGAATATTCAGCAAAATTAACTGCAGCCCATGTTCAGTGGGCCAACTGGATTTCTCCAAAAGTGCACTAACACGGATGGTGCTTTTTTGTCTAGAAATCTGCTTTCAGGGCTTTAGTGCCAGAAAAATAAGAGTTAATTTACCCACACTCCTCCCTTTGCTAGGTAACTTCAAATTGCATGGATTTAGTGAACAAGTAGTTACTGTGTTCTGTCATAAGATAATTCTGAGTGTTAACTGGTGCTTCCATGATTTGGTTACAAGAGTCAAAGTTATTTGTCCATTGGCGCTGTCCTGGGCCTGGCAGCTGGTCTGGCCAGTAATCTAGAGCAGGAACTTTGGTTTTACTGCCAAGCTTTGTCATTCATTCTTTTGGACTTAATTTAAATGCAAAAAAGAAAAAAGGAAGGAAGGGAGGGAGGGAGGGAGGGAAGGAGGGAAGAAGGAAGATTACTGCTTATTATAAAGACTGAAAAGAGTAAGTGATAATAGCTTTGGCCCCTGGGAATTGAGGAATGAGTGCAACATGAGTCTCCAGGTGATGGGGTGGCCAGACCTCTAAGCCGGTATTCAGAATACCACGTGATGCATGATAAAATCAGGATATACTGTCTCAAGTACAGGTTTCCTGCCTTCATCTTAGGAGGGGTCTAGAAAGAGTTTCTTGGAGAAGGCAGCACTGGAGTTTAACTTAGAGAACAAGCGGGGGTTCACTAGGTAGACAAGACGGGAGTGCAAGCGGGAGGAGAGGGGTGAATCTGGCTCCACGGGATGAACACAAGTGGTGCAGTCCCCAGCCCAGGAGGAGGGTGAAGACCGAGTCCAGAGGTGGAGCTGAGACCACTGCTGTGTTGGGGGTTTGGATTTTTCTTTTTTTAAGATTATGAAGGTCTGTTGAGAATTTGGACCTTCACTTCCAGTCTGCCATAGGTTTGCACACTTCTTCCTCATGTCCACATATTGCTAGATTGAAGCAGCTCCCTTTTTTGCTTTGATTATTTTCATGCTGAAGAACATTTCTCTCCTTATCATTAAAATGTCCCTTTTAACGGTTCTTCAGGCCTTGCTTTATCTGCTGAGCAGGCTGGGAGCTCCTGAACAGCTTGCTGGGGAGAGCAGCAGAGCCACCTTGTGCATTGTTCAGAGCTCGCCGAGAGTCAGCTCCAGGACAGGGTCAGGCACCGCTGGATTCGCCCTGCTCCCCTTTCCAGGTTCATCACTCACCCCTATCTTTGCCACCTGGTGATGATACCACACCAAGCCCACTCTGTGGACGTGCGCAGGCTCATCACACTGCCTCTCACTGCTGGGCGCTGCACCTGCTGTTCCCCTTGCTCCGAGCCGACCTTCCTCCTCCTCACCCCTCTCTCCTTTCACTCCCACTCTGGCTTCCTTGTAGATGTCCTCCCCTTTGCACAGCTTCTTCTACCTTTCTGAGTCTGGGCCAGCTGCTTTCCTCCTTCACTCCTTCCCAGTGTCCACAGGTGGTTTATCTATTTCCCTCCTCACCTGTAAACCTGAGATCTCTCTGTTCTGCAGCATCCAGCATCGGGCCCGGCACATGCTGAGAACCAGGATCTTAGCTCCAGTGCTGGATCTGCCACTTGCCTGGGCTCACCCACTGCCTCTGTCCCATCCTTTTCATCCTGTCCATCTCCAATGCCAATGCCCTAGTTCACGTCCCCGTAGTCGTTTGCCTTGATTGTTTCTAGAACCTTCATTTGAGTCCCTCCTCCCTCCTCCCAGTGCTGCCCTTGGCTTGCTTTCAGGCAATGTTTGTGCCTCTAGTAAAAACTTCAGGATTTACGCAACAACAACCAGCTCCTGGGTCCAGCTTTCAAGGCTCTTTGCCACCTAATCGCAAACCCCACCCCAAGCCACTCCTCTCAGGGCTCAGAGGTGCTCCAGCACGGCCCCCGCCATTTCCTGAGAGCCTCGGCCTCCTTCCTGCTGCTGGGGCCGTTCCACACCCCCTTTTCCACCTTGACAAGTTCTCATCCACCCTCCTCCTCCAGCAAGCACAGCCTCTGTCTGATGGTGGCATTAATGCCTATGTTCCCTACTCAGCTGTAACTTCCTTAAGTTGAAACAGATGCCTTTTCACCCTGGCCCCTCCCTTGGGACAGCAGAGATGCTTACATGGCACCTCACAGAAGGTGATACATAAACTTTTTTGGCAGAAACAAATATCCAAGTAGGAGAATCTAAGAGGTCCACTTCATTGAGGAAAACTATATATATATATATTTCCAATCATGAAAATTCAAGCACGTTGACAATCTCATGTTCCCAGGTGAGATTTGTAAATAATCTACAGCTTTGAAAATAAATTCCTCATGAATCCAATCTAAGTTGAAGTCAGAATAGATGCCTTGGACTACCTGAACAGTTGTCCTCAATTTTAGCTGCTTCTGGTAATCTCCTAGATTCATTTTGCATTTGCAATTGTGATGAGTTTCTACCAATAAATCAAACTCTCATATGTTGGAATCTGGGCAACAGCATTTTAAATCTCCCAAGGAAGTTAGGATAGGCAGCCAAGGAGCCCAGTGGCTGAGCAGAACAGAAGAGACTGAGGAGCCAGGGGAGAACCTGGCTTATCTATGTCCTGATAGAAACAGCCCCATATATCAGGTTGAATTATAATTCTTGGCTCTGAAAGCCCTGCTTCTAGACTAATCATCCTCATCCCTGACTGTGCCGCTGTGTGTTGGAATCCAGAGGAACTCTTAAGGAATCCCAACTGTGATGGGTAGTTTCATGTGTCAACTTGTTCAGGACATGATCCCCAGGTATTGGTCAAACATCAGTCCAGATGTTTTTGAAAAGGTATGTAGATGACGTTAACACATAAGTGCACACCGAGGTAGGACAATGGATTAACTTCCGTAATGTAGGTGGACCTTTTCCAATCAATTGAAGACCTCAAAAACACACAAGGATTGATCAGTCCTGAGAAAGAGGAAATTCTGCCTCCTGAATGGATTCAGAACCGAGCTGCAATCACAACTCTTTCCTAGATCTCCAGCCCACTGGACTACTCTGCAGATTTGGGGCCTGCTGGTGTTATAATCACATAAGAAAATTCTTTAAAATTCCTAACTCTATCTATCCATTCTGTCTATCTTTCTCTATCTCTCTCTCCCTACACACACACACACACACACACATTTCCCTTCTTTAGTTTCTCTGGAGATCCCTGACCAATATACCTGAGGTTCTTATTGTCTGGCATAAACCCAGACATTTGCATTTCTATAAAACTTCTGAGTGATTCCATGCACAGCCACAGCTGAGAACTACTGTTCTAAGTGTGTCTAAACGGCAGGCTATTGCTAACTGGTTTTATGATTTTCCATTTAGATACATTCACGATAAAAATTTCACACAATTCCATCCTTCCTGTTATGGACTGAACTCTAGTCTCTCAAAACTTCTATGTTGTGGCCTTTTCCGTTAATGTGATGGCACATGGAGATAAGGCCTTTAAGGAGATGACAATTAAGGTCAAAGGAGGTCATCAGAATGGGCCCTAGACCAGTACAATTGGCGTTCTTAGTAGAAGAGAAAGATACACCAGGAGTGTATGCCCAGAGAAAGGCTGTGTGCGGAGAAGGTGGCCCTCTGCAAGCCCAGGACAGAGACCTCAAAAGAAGCCAAACCTTGATGTTGGTCTTCCTGCCTACAAACACAAGAAATAATTTTCTGATCTTTGTGGGAAATAGAGCAGCTGGTTTGTGGTTTTTTGGTTATGGCAGCCCTAGCAGACATGTAACTGGCTTGAGCAGGTTTGCTCAGATAAGCCAGGAAGCAACCCAGCGTTTCCATGAACTGGTTCAGACTGAACCCGGATCAGCCGCTTGGCCTCCCTCCACGTGGCTATTCCCCAAAGTGGAGTTAAACTGAAGAAAGGTTCTGGGATGGAGGTTTTATTGGCCAACTTAAGTAAAGCTAACCCTACCTGACTCGGGTGGGAGCTGTACTGTGGGGAGAAGCAGCTCTTCCCTTATGCGGGTCTCCAGCTCACTTGGTCTCAGTGCATCCCCGGTCTGTTTACCCCAAGCACTAGACTCCCTGAGCCACTCCAGGAGGAACAGCCTTCGTCTGGCATCACACCCCTGTGCCAAGAAGCCCACCTAGGAAACCCTTAGCATTAGTGTTTTCCATCTCACCCCCCGTTCCATTAACAGCATCCTCTTGACTTGGAGGGCAGACCACTTCCTCACGCAGACATCTCCAAAGCACTTCAGACGCTATTTCGGGATGACAGACGGTGTGATGGAGTAAAAGAAATGGAGATTTTTCAATCACACGGACCTGCTACCAAACCCTCCCTCTCTCATTTAGGGGCTATGAGAGCTTGGAAGAACTTTTCTGAGCCTTTGTTCACTCATGGGCAAAATGAAAATAAAAGGAAACTTTACACAATCAATGTTAAGGGTTGATTAAGAACTTCTTTAAGAATGTAGCATAATGCCCTAGCACATTGCAAGTGGCTAATATCCCCTTTCTTCAGTAATCTCTTGAATCCATATATTTTAATATGGTTTGTTTTCATTCTTGGTGTAGCATGAGCACTGGCTAACACTGAGATTGCTGGCATACCACAGCTGGAATGTTCTTGGAATCTTATAGTCTAACTGGTATCAACTGCTGGGGAAAGACCTGCCCAAAATTGCACAGCAAGTTGTCCTCAAATGGAGCAAGACCTCAGTCTTCCTGGCCCCAACCTTTTCTAGAGGGCCTTGTGCCTGACAGAGCACACAGCCACCACATTTTCCTATGTCAGGATCACTGCACTGGTGTCACTCCTTCCTGGACATCCTCTAGTTCATCAGGGGATTCTGACTCCATCAGGCCTCTCTCCTCAGCATTCCTAATGGAAGCAGTTGAGTCACTCTCAGCATCCCCAGGTTAGAGACATCTTCCGAGTTCACAACCCCAGGCCCAGACCCCAAGGATCCCTTCAGGGCGAGTGCCCCAGAACACCAGGAGCCATGCTTCCTTGGCTTCAGAGACCTTTATTATAATTGGATTTTATGGCTTTGAACGAAGGCAGTAAAAACAAGTTCACTGTACAACACACGAAGATGATTGTGTTAAACACCAGGAATTTAAACTTGGGTAAAGCTGTCTTTCCATACTTTAACATTTACCTATAGCTTGAAACAGTGATGTGGCTCACAGCGTCCCTTCCAGCAACCACTCTGCTATTCTTCCCACACACTTCCCCAAACTGCCAACACACACGTGGACATCCCCTGCAGGAGACAGCCCGTGAACCGCGGAGGCCTGCACACGCTTTCCTCTTTTTCTGGAAGGCTTTTCCCAGTGGTTCCTATATGGGAGACTTTCACTCTGTCAGAACTTTACTTAGAATATTATCTCCTCAAGATAGTATTTCTCCTCCGTGCTAACTCCCTACCTTGTCGTTATTTATTTATTTATTATTATTATTATTATTATTTTTGAGATAGAGTCTCACTCTGTTGCCCAGGCTAGAATGCTGGTCTGAGCCTCAGCCTAGCTCACAGCAACCTCAAACTCCTGGGTTGAATCGATCCTCTTGCCTCAGCCTCCCAAGTAGCTGGGACTACAGGCACCCACCATGCTCAACTAATTTTTCTATTTTTAGCAGAGACGTTGTCTCACTCTTCCTCAGGCTGCTTCTGAACTCCTGAGCACAAGAGGTCTTTCTAACTCAGCCTCTCAGAGTGCTGAGATTATGGGGGTGAGCCACTGCACCCAGCTTAATTATATTAAGTATTATATTTCTCAAAAAAAGACTAATGTTGCCTCTGTGTACTAGGCTATTATTTCCCAAAGTTCCTGTGGGGAATGGCTGTGAGAGAAAGGTGTGTGTGTGTGTGTGTGTGTGTGTGTGTGTGTGTGTGTGTGTGTGCTGATGGTGGGAGGTATTATTCATTGAAAATTTGCAGAAGCTGTTGAAGTTGAACTAGTCACTTGTCTGAATGACGAAGCCTTTAATATGATGTGGCTCTCTGTAATAAATGATAGGGAACTCAACATTTCCTAAAACTCATGTACCTTGCACAATTTGAATGGTCCATTCCCAGGGACCAGTGCTCTGTAACATATTCAGGGGAATTTTGCGCGCCCTTGTAAGTCCTCTGAGGGGAGAGAATGAGCCCAGAGCTCACCCTGGGCAGGGTGCTATGGAATAGGAGCTCAGTAAACATACATGCATTGAGTCAAATCAACCGAGTCCCGTTAGATTCCTAATTCTCCAGCTCAGGGCAGGGAGGAGAATCTGGAGTGGGTAGCAGAGCAAAATGAGCTCTTCCTTCTTTCCAAGAATTGACTAATTCTCATCAGCGACAGGCGAGACGCTCAAGCCGCAGCTCAGCTCTGCAGCCGCCCCCGCACTTCTGACTCATGGCAGGTTCCCAGAGCCTCCCCCAGGAGGAAAAAAGAAATGTGAAATGTTTTGGCTGGAACTCAATGACCAAGAATCTTGCCACCTGCCATCATTTTTTTAGAAAGTGCTATTAATTTGACAATAGTCCTTGTTTTTTGTCCTCACACAGACTGTCTGGAGTGGGAAGAACCTGGCCCCAGAAGGAGTTAAGTGGGGCTTTTGCAAATAGTTTTGCAGCAAGGATCCTGGTCTCAGCCTGGCAGCTCCCACATGCTGTCTCTCAAAGTAACCCGAAGCAGATATGCTAAGAGACTCCAGCGCTTTCAGATTGTTCTCTTGGCTCAGAGGACCAGCTGGAAGCCCTTGAACATATCTCTGGGTTGAGATTGGCAGGCGTTCCCCCCCCCACCCCCAGAAGATGCTGAGAGCTCTGTTTCATTTGGCCTGGCTTTGAGGGCACTGGCTGCAGTGGACGCTACTAGGCCTAGAACACTCCAATGGTTGTGGGGTTTGGCAGAGTCTTTAGAAGGATTTCTTAAATATTCTGGTTTCAGCAGAGGCCACATTATCTTTTTGAGGTATGTGTCCCCTTAATATCAAAATTTGTGCCATTCATGGGAAATTCGATCCACATGTTTCCATGCTGTTTATCTTTAATGTACAAACCCAATTGTCTTACTATAAGAGGAATTTGATTTCAAGAAAACATTTTGAGCCTTCAATAAGTCCCCTTTCTTTGAGTCAGATATCAGCTCTTTTTTTATAAAATCCCCCCAAATCTTTCATTCAAAGGACTCCACCTTGATTCTGTACCCTTGGCCCAGACATTTCCAGAAAGAGCATTTTAAGCTCACTCATGTTCTACACTCTTCCTGGTTTCTGCTCCAGACTCACAACTGTAAATTGGAGCCACACAGTTGCAAGAAGCAACGTGGGTGTTGAAATGCTGACACTGGTGCAGGGCAATGTGATGGTGGCCAATGTTTTATTTGGTTAATTGTTGACTCTGGTAAATATCATTTTGTTGTTTATTTTCACTCTCCTTTGTATGAATGGTATTGTCCCATGAGTCCAAACTGGTTACATTTGTGTTTAGAATCCTTATTACAGTTCAGTGGTGTAGAGGTCTATGATGATTGCATTCCAATAATCAGTATTTACCATAAACCTCCCATGCGCCAGACCCTGGGGAAGCCACGTGCATGAGGGGCAGCCACTGGGGGGAAAACACGTAATCAAAGCAGGGACTGAGTTTCAAGTATGCATCAGAAATGCATGACCAGGGACAGGGGAGAAGATAAGATTCAGATCCGGATTGATGTACGGACAGCAGGCATGTTTTCTGATTGTACACAGATAGAGTTAAAAACCAGCAGAGATAAGCCAGCCCACAGATCACAGGTCCAGAAAAGACATGTGCAGGACAGTCAGACCCCTTTTAATCAGACATATAAAGAATTAGCCAAGGATGTGAGCTCTAGGTCAATGTACCTGAGTTTGAACCATACATTAACCACTTTGTGTGAACAAAGGTTCTTATTTATGAGACCTCTCTAAATTCCATATTCAGATCTGTAAAATGAGATAGAATGACCTTTAGGGTTGTTTTGGGAAGCAAAAAAAAAATGTGTGGTGTCATGCTGCCCGCATAAGAAAGATAATCCTGAAAATAATGCGTGAGCAAGACAACTATTTTAAATGGCACACAAACTTTATGGCCACCCTATATATGGATTTGGGAAGTTGCAGAGATGATAGAAGTAATCTACCTTGGTCCCCATTCCTTCCTTGGACAGAGGGAGAAACAGTCCAAAGAAGAGAAAAGTTTTTTGCAGAATGAACTAATTCTGATCAAGAGACAGCCAGACCCAGAACCCAGGTTTTCTGACTCCGAGGCTAGCATTCTTTGACAGTAACAAGGTGAATATCACCTCAGTCCCCACTGCCTTCTCCATCTCCAGATCTGGACAGTGGCCACTGTGCTGCCCAGCGTGGACTGGCTTAGAGAACTAAGGTGAACTAGTAAAATTCCTTAGAAACAACAAAGCGTTGAGACATAAATATTTTCCTAGCTGTTACTCATTAAGTTAAGACAATTACATAATTCATTCCATGGTAACTTGCTCTATGAGGACTGGTTTTTACGCAGTTATCTAGAAAATGAATACCCATAAATCTTCAAGGAGGCTGCTAACCAAGCCTTACTCCCTTCTCTTCAGCATGACTGCCCTTCCCAAAGCAGGGCGGTCTCAAGCTTTGGGATTTGCCAAAGTGAACCAAGGTTGACGCGAAGCTGAGCACAAACATGGTACCTTTCCTGGGAGGATCAATTTTATTAGCAATTTGGGGAGAAACATTATTTTGTATGAAAATACAGATATATTCAGAGACATTTAATCCTTTGTGTAGAATAAAAATATGAAACTAGCAATTTTGTTTTTAAACAATAGCTTACATTTAAGCTGTTATATACAGGGACTGTGCTAAGAATTTTAATATATTAGCTCATTTAACACTGAAAGTTACCCTTTAAGTATGATAAAATCACAGAAGCTGACAAGAATTCAATGCGAGAAAAAAAATAAAAGAGAATTAAATGCGAGAGAGGGGAAGGGAGCAACCCAAGCCACACAGCTCCTAATGTACAGAGATTCAAATACAAGATCACCTACCACCAGAACCTGTGAATTTAACCCTGATGTTACACTGCCTCTCACTCTGATATTTACAGAGAAGGCAGTTTGAGCTATGTCACCATAAAGCAAAAGAGTATTCATTCACTCCCGCCTGTTGGCTTTGAGTACACAGTGGAAAATTTTGAGAAACCTTGGATTCTAGCTTCCCCTGTGGCTGGTAACAGTTACATAACATGCACATCAGTAAAAGAGCTGAATTGCAAATAGTCTACTAACCTGGAAGGAATGTCTGAATGACTCCCACACCACACTGGTGCTAATTCAATTGGGAGAACTTTGTGGGTTTGCTGTGATTTTTTGAAATAAAGGGTTTGGCTATCATAGTAACTTGAGTGTGCCTTTTGATCCATGTAGAAATAGGTTCATCTCAATGACATTTATATGTTACTCTTAACTGCCTGAGGAATCAGATAATCCTTTCCCCAGAAGGATATCAGCAGCTTCCATAATTTGTGCAGGAAAAGCATCCGGAAGGAACCAGTGTCAGGCAGGCCTCGAGGCAAGATTTCTGGGTTGATGATTCAGATACTTTTATAGCTTTGGTTTTCACGGTCTTTGTTTTTAAAAAGCAGTTTGAATGTATGTGAGCTTTATGACTGTGTGAATTCCTAGGAAGGCAGCTGAGAGTATTTTGCCCCATCTATGCAGATCTTAGAATGTGAGCTGGGAGGCGGGAGATGACAGGATTTGTTTGAGGTTAGCCAGTGCCCATGAGAGTGAGTAGGGTGGAAACTCCTCTTCCAATATGCTCAGCCCGAACTGTGCCAAGAATGAACAGACCAGGAAAAAATATTGTGTCATAAACCCAGGTCTTGAATGTTCACCAAAGGTCTCACCAAATGGTGCAGGGCTGAGTCTCAGGGCCAGAGTGTTCTGTGCAGGATGTGAAAGTTCACAGTGGAAGAACTCCAAAGTGTATGACTAGTCTGCAGTCAGAGGAAAAGTACCACGCTGGCTGTGACTCAGTGCTACAGCATCTGTTTGCAATGGCAGTGGGAGAGACTCAGATGCTAAGGTGACTATCTCTGGTTTGGGTGTGCAAGCCCAGCAGTGGTGGCCACTGCAAGGTGACATCAAGCTGGCCAGAGCCAGGGGCCTTCAGCAGCGTCAGCAGATCTGAGATCCACCTGCCCTACCGTACTCCTCCTTCACTTAGCATCTCACATCCAGGTTGCCGGAGATTGATCCCACCCGCTCCACTCACATTCCTCAGAGCAAGCCTGTTTCTACTCTGCCCTCCCCATGGGGGCTTCTCCTTCTCTCCTGACTAACTCAAGTAGTCTCCCATCAGAGGCCCTGGCTCCTGCTGTGAGTCTCACCCTGCAGACTGCCTAACCCCCAGTGTTCACAGCCATCTTTCTAGTATACAACTTTGAATGTGCCTCTGTTCTGTCCATGAAACATTCCAAGGTCTTGTGTGACAATGAGATGTCATCCAAATTCCTATGCGTGGCGTGGATAGCCCTTAATCTATGATCCTGGCCTGTGTCTCCCTCCCGCTTTTCCCACACACCATACTCCGGCCCATTGGAGTGCCCTGATCTCTCTGGGTTCTGTGCCTTGGCTAATAGCGCCTGTTCCCTTTGCTTGTGAAATAGTGCGCCTTCGCAGCAGGACTGCCCCTCACCTGCAGGGTTAACTCATCCATATCCACCAAGCAGCCTCCCTATTGTGCTGAGCCAGGCCGTCTCTCTGGGTTTCCCCATAGTCTTGCCACGTAATCCCACTGCGGAGAGAGAGTGAGTGATCTCCGGATCTTGTCATTCCCACCTGTCTTTCCCTCCAGACTGTGAGCTCCTTAAAGACCAAAACAGTATCTTATTTGTCACTGTGCCCACGACACCTCACAGTGAGTCCAGGCCCAAGTAAATTCTCAAAAAATCTGTGCTAAATGAAATGGAATTGAATTAACTTTATGCAAAATTGAGGAGCAGAGGAGATTTAAATGGATTATTTCTCTTCCAAGCCACATGTCTGGATTATGCAAAAGATAAAAGGATCTATTTTTTTTGTGACCACTGACGGCTCCTCTCCCAAGGCCAATGCCAGGGCCTAGCTTCTTAGCTTTTCTGTGGGTATCCCTTTCAGAGGGAAGCTCTGCAAGCAGGCCCTTGGCACAGCCAGCCACCAATTCGTTGTGCCTCTAAATTAAGCAGATTACCATTTGGGACAATTTGTATAGCTACACAAATCCAATGCTGCTTCCTTTCAAAAAGCCACATCTTTGTTAGTCTTCTTTACCCTTCCGATCTTCAGAATTAGTTCATTTGCGCACAAACACATGGCTAAGGCTTAGGGATTGAAAGGGAAGCAGAGTCACCTCTGCTTGTCCCTCTGCTGTGTGGATAAGCAGATATTTAAAGGAGAAGCTAGTTTATGGAAATTCTCCAATCAGCAGGCTTCAACATCCAGATACGTCAGTAGCAAGGTAAGGGGCATATTCCAAGTTCACTTCTGTACACATGGCTTATGCAAGATAGGCTGGGACTCTTATTTGCGTGTGGACCTACTAGTATTCTGGGAGAAAGAATGGAGAGAGTTTGATGTGGATGGTTGAAAGCAAAGGAACAAAGAACTTCAAGAAGCAGTGCCCTAGACAGGCAAGGAAAGAACCCTGAGGTCAATCACACCACTTGGCTTTGAAATCCCCTGAACCCCAAATATCACTATGGAAAATGAAAGCAAGGAACATACTGGATGATCCATGAAAACACTCCATGCCTGCTGCTATAACAAAATACCACAGACTGGGTAATTTAAAGACAATAGAAATTATTTCTCACAGTCTTAGAGGCTGGGAAATCCAAGATCATTTTGCCAGCAGATTCCATGTCTGGTGAGTGATTTCAGCTTCCAAGAGGGTGTCTGGTGGCAGAAAGGGTGAACACTGTGTCCTCAGCTGGAGGAAAGGTGAAAGGGCAATGCTACATAAAACCCTTCTTATTAAGGGCACTAACCCTATTCCTGCGGGCAGAGCCCTCATGCCCTAATCGCCTCTTTAAGGCCTCATCTCTTAATGTTATCACATGGGGGATTAAATTTCAACATGTGAATGTGAAGGGGACAAATTCAGATCACAGTAATCCTCCAGTGTAGCCCTAGAACATGTGCTATGTTCCTGGTTTTGTTCCCAAAGGTTGATAAAAATAGAAATGGTTGGCATTATAGACCAAATTTTTTGTCTCCTAAAATGTATATGCTGAAGCCCTAAGCCCCAATGTTATGGCATTTTGAGGCAGAGCCTTTGGAAGGTAATTAAGTTTAGATTAGGTTACCAGGGTGGGACTTCCATAAAGAAGTGGTGCCCTTATAAAGAGAAGAAGGAGGAGGAGGAGAAGGAGAGTGAGATCTTGTCTCTCCCCACAGAGGACACATCAGGTGAGCCCAAAGTGAAAAGGTGGCTGTCTGCAAATCAAGATGGGGACCTTCATAAACTGTCCACTCCTCCCATCTTGGACTTCCCAGCTTCCAGAACCGTGAGAAATAAATGTCTGTTGTTTAAGCCACCCAGATTAGGGTATCCTTTTCTAGAAGTCCAGGATGAATGAAACATTTAGGACCTTGTTAGGTACAGAGAAAACTGTATACTTAGGAGCGTAAAATGATATGAAGGAAAGAGCGTGGAGAGTATTTGTAAGCCAACCAGAGATGCCACCTTGTTTCACCAGCTTTGCAAACCTGAGCAACTTTCTTGCTGTCTCTGCCCTTCAGGTTCCTCCCTGCAAAGTAGCAGTGATGCCCACCCCCTGGGGATGCTGTGCTTGTTCAGTGTGGGGACATATGTGATGTGATGAGCTTCTGGTGAGGGTGAAGGCAGAGATGCAGCTGTGAGAAGAGAGAAGGAAAGGTAGAGGAAGCTGCTGCTGCCTCAAGCTGCAGAAGAGGAGAGAAGGAACCCAGGAGGAGCAGCCCAAGCAGGGGAAACTGCAGAGCTATCTAGGTAAATAAGGAACCACATGAGGCCAAACAGGAGGGGAGACTTGCAGAGATTAGAATCCCTGCTGCTTCCCTATGGTCCTGGAGCTTGAGTGCAAAGCCCAAGGACAACTTACTTCATAGGTGCTTCCTGGCCCCCTCCCTGCCCTGGCCAGATAAAGTAAGATATGTGAGTTTCCTTGCAGGAAGGAATCTAAGCTGGTGTCCCTGCTGACACCCAGGCGGATGATGGGCTCAGTCCCCCTAGGAGGACTCAATGGCTCCTTGTTTTGCCTTCTATACAGCTGAATGTCAGATTTAGGCTGGATGTTTTATATAAGGAAAAAGGACCCTGAAGTCTATATAATGCAAATGGGTATTCCATACTTACCCACTTCCTCCCTCCAGGAAGCTGAAGAAAGCTCAGCTCCTGGAGCACAGAGGAGCTAAACAAAGAACTCCAGCATCCTGTCCTTCTGACTTGTGCAATTCCAATTTGAATCACACTGCAAATGTAAAATGACTTCATTTTCCTGTGCCAGATCCCCTGGGGATTTCAGACTTGTTTATGCTTCTCAGAAATGAAGCTCAGCCTAGCCCAGGCGAAGGAAAACACTTCTATAGGCAGGAGGCTGCAGGAGCCAAAACATGAGCAGAGTCTATTCAACCTCCTTTGTCAAAGCTCATCCTCTCAGAACAAGGAAACTTCAGTGTCGAATGTGCCAGGCTTGGCAGCACAGTGAGAGCTGGTTTCATGCTGGGGTTTAAAAACCAGCCCTCAAATAAAAATCAAGTGCTGAGAACCCAGAAAGATCACCTTACTCATACCCAAAACTCTGCTCTCAACATAACCTTCACCCTGGCTTTGTCCCTAGACATCATTTGTAAACAGTGAGACTCTCTCCCTCCCTCTCTCTCTCTCTCTCTCTCTCACTCACACACACACACACACATACACACACGTCTGTTATACCCCATGAACAGTAAATGGACTTGGTTTTTTGGATTCCTGGACATGGATCCCACCTTTGCAGAGCAAATTGTTACCTGTGTCTTTTCACCGGGTTAGGTGCCTGTTGACTGCCTCCCATATGATAACATGACAAGGAGACAACAAAAACACTCACGGTTCCTGACCTCTCATCTCAGATGGGAGAGACTTCATGGGTCAGATTTGGAACAAGCCCTGCTTCTCCTCCGTGCTGTTTTGTCATCTACAAAATGGTGTGCACTCTCATGCCTGCAGCAGCCTGGATAGAGTGACCTAAGTCAATGGCTGTCCAGGGCCCACACCAATGGCACCTGCCCCTTCACCCCGGCCTCATCCTTGCTTGCTTTGCTTGGGCTTGTGAAGGAGGGAGACAGTGTATTTCCTGCCTTCCATCTCACTCTCTTGTCCTTAGGAATTAACTGAAGACACTGAATCTGAGCTGCACAGCGCTGAACCACTGTGACAGAATCCAGTGGGTTGTGTCCTGCAATGCTAAGGAAGCAAAGCTGGCTTGCCAGGCAGGCTGAGACACTGGATATGCTGAACCAGAAATAAAAATACTATATCTGTGGACGGTATCCTACACAGAGAAGCACTTGTTTTGATAGACTTAACCGAGCAATGGAAATGCTGCACCCCAAGAATCTGGTGAATGCAAATAGACCCATGTGGATTTTCTATAAAAAAGACTTCTTACAGAAGCATAGATAGAACAATAGGTGAATTCGGAGATATCCAAAAGGCTGTACAGGAGATCATCTCGGAAAAGAAATTAGCATGTGTCCCCAGGCAGAGATGGAAGCAGAGGTGTTTTTAGAAGGGGCCTGGAGGATTTACTAAACCAGCTTCACAACACAAAGTCAAGGGCTCCCATCTCTAAATTCTTGTCTCACCAGAATGAGACTTTTGAGTGGTGAACTGCATTTGTCTCTTTTTATGAAATTAGTTGAAACATATTGCTTTATTCTTCCTGAAAGGAAGTTCAGTGAAGAAGAAATGTGTTTACAAGTGACAGTGCCTCCTCCTCTGGGTGTCACAGGCCCCGCCTGACCCAAGGTCCTGGCTGTTGTTATTCCAGACCAGTGCCAGGCATTTCCAGGCATGGACGGACAGGTGGGCAGAGGGGTGTGCAGGACAGCAGGCGCAGGCCTGGGACCAGAGTCCTGCACCTCACCCCCAACTCTGCCATTTACTCACTGGGGGACCTGACCTCAGGGCACAAATGCACGTTGACACACATGGTACGCCAGTGTTACTACAGTTTTGAGATTAGGGACTAATGGCTTTATTTTGTAGATAAGGAAACACAAGATCAGAGGGATTAAGAAACTTTCCCAAGGTCACACAGAATGCCCGACTCCAGGCTCCAGGCTCCTACTACTCCAAATACCTCTGGAGGCCTCATCTCTCAAGCCCTGGGCTTCCCCAACTGAACAATAAAAAGAGAGGACCATGCTGTCTGCCTAATTTGTCCAGCTTTAAAAGAAGATAAATATGAGAATTTGTAATCATTGACACGAATCTTTCACTACAAAGATGAACAAAAGACATAAAATGCTGATCACACATTTACAAAGAACTTGAATGCCAAAGATATGCAAAGAAAAATATTAGTGATTAATTGGGAGTTTTCACTTATCTCAAATATAAACAATATAGCATATTTTATGTATTTGTTTAAGAAGAGACTAAACTTGGGAGCAAGGGTAGAGAAGAAAGAAACTAAAGAGAATTGAAGTCATCCAACCCAAGTTCAGGTCTATCTTCTGAAATATCCCAACACTCTAAAATGAAGGAAAACCTTATACATATATTAGATATTTAAGCTGCTATTGAATCTAAAAAATGTTTATTGACAGAAGTTAAGCATCGGGAGGGATTATCATGGCCTTCAAACTGACACAGTTTACCAATAAAGTGCACATCTAGAATCTCAGGGGATACCCACGATAACTTCTGGAGATAAATGAGGTAATCGTATCTTCAGCAGACAAAGAAAAGGATGCCTACTAAACTTAAGTGACTTTTCCAAGTTCAAACGGCTGTTAAATGTAATGTGGAGGCACTTTTTAATTTTTTTTTATTCTGCTCTGTTAGCTGTCTCCCAGTGCTTGCTGTAATATGTGGCAAATCATTGGCAGCTAGGAAACATTTTAATAAATGAATACATTTCAAATTTAAAAATCTACCCTTATAAGGATGATAAAATTGTTCTTGTCTTTGCATGTAAGTAGCATGAGCATCTCTCTGCCAGTTTCAATAAAATTGAAAGCTGAGGTTTCCCGGGAAAGCTGCCTTCTCCTAAAATTACGCCATTAAAAATACTTTAAAATTAATCTTTCTTTTTGATACACATGGAAGAGAGAATAGAGTTGCCAACAGATAAGTTCAATAACGTGGTAGTAAATAAAACAATCATCCATAATTCTTAAAAACATTCAATGAACAATTATTATGTACGAAGCCCTTGACAAGGCATAATGACACGTTGGTAAGTGACACCTTGCAAAACAGGCAAGTGAACAGGAAATTATTATATAAATTGGCATGGGGTATGATACAGCCAGATAGGTGATATGACCTTACCAATTAAGTAAGAAATCGGCTAAGGGGATCCTAAGACTGCTTAGAGGAAGAAAGGAGATGTCAGTGCATAGTCGTGGTGAGGCCAAGGTCAAAATGATTTGTAGGACTTGCCTTTCTTAAAGCTGACACTGACTTTGAGAAAAATTTTGATTAAATCTCATCTCACTGAAAGGTCAGGCAAACCCAGAGAGGAGAACTGATGAGCACAAAATCACATGGGGGTGATAATCAGTGGTACATAGCAGAACACAGGGCTCCCAAGCCCAGGACCAAGGTGGGTTCTCTGGACACACATGTTGAACACAAAGGAAGACCAGGAATAAATGATGTCTCCATGTTGCCTTACGTGGACAGTCCCTCAGGTCACACAAGGAACACGGGAAGTACATATGAGCCTTATCCTACAGGACAGAGGAAACAGAGCCATAGCAGTGATGAACCCTGTATTTAATCCCAAGCCCCCGATCCAAGTTAACTCCCTCGGAGGTAGGTGTATCCTCCCTTTTACACATGTGAGTTCCATTTTAGACACATTACTGTGAGCTCAGAGCCACAGACTTCCAGGAGCAGCGAGGTCACCTGCAATCACACTCAGAACTGATCAGACACTTGCATGTGGTTTGGTCTGGCTTATCGGCCCCAGGGCTTGAAGAAGGTGGCGATTCACAACTCATTCTACGGGAAATAATGGAAATGATTGCTATGCTCTGGTCACCCCCAGCCATTAACAGCCTTGGTCAACGATGATTTCATTCCAGTCCTGTCTAAAGGAAGGGGATGAATGAGCTGACCTCTCCTGCTTCTCCATTCATGGGCCCTTGGGATTGTCTTTATTGGGTTGAGGTGGTGGGAACTGAAATATACATCTCATCTGGAGTGATTTGTTTTGTATATCCTTCAAGATTCATGAAACAGATTGTTAGAACAGATCTTTTTATTTTCCTTTTTGTTATGTTTTAATACTATAGTGGATGTAATAGCATAGAAAGAACTGTTTGAAATCTGCTATATTCCTCCTCATTTTAAACTGCCTCTCTTCTGCACATACCTACATATGGTGCTTGAGACACTGGCATAAGTAAGTAGACAGCACCAAACTTCAAGAAAGGGGGATATTTTGCATTCCAGTGCGCCCACGTATTTTTACCAGGGCTTTCCTATTTGGTAGGGAAATGGATGAATGTGTTCTAATCCTTTCAGTCATAATGTATAGCAAAAATCAAAGTTTCCTTTCACATCAGATTGGAATGTTCTATAAATCTTGCTCTCCTATTGCAGCCAATGTCTATATACATGGTAGTTTCATGTCATGAAAGTCAGCAGGCATGTTGTGGTATGTGGTTATTGACTTAACGTTTAAGCCCTTGACTTTGAGTCTCTTAGTCAATGCAACTGGAATAATTTTTTTTTTCAGCCTACCAGGTGATAAAGTGCTTTGCAAGAACCACAGATGGGCCTCTGTCCTATAGGAGATTGCAGACCAATGGTAAACAAAAGTTCAAAAGAGCGGAAGATTAAACACATAGATTCGACAAACCAAATGCCCATGAACCACAGCTCTTTACACTAATGTGGCTAGATTAGCCACCCACAATGGGAAAAGGATAGAGACGGATATGCCCTAAATTTCATGCTGTTGATTTGCCCCCACTCCAAAGGGATTTTAATAAAATCATTGATCAAGGAAAAGAAGCCAAGGCCACCTGCTGAAGTCCAACATACTAGCTCCCTTCTCACTCTGTACAGACCGCATGAGGATTTGATCCACCACGCCTAGCCCTCTAGCCCACATTCAGTGCAACCACCTCATTTTTGGCTCTGAGCCATCCTGATTGCAACAGCCTCTCTTCAAGAAAACAAGAGGAAAGGAATGTCATGTGGCCAGTGCAAATACTATGGCAAAAGATGAAATGAAATAAGGACAACTTATAAATATTCTGGGAAATGGATCTCCAGCAATAGAAGCAAATTTTAGATGACTATTGCTTTTTTATTCTCAAGAAAATTAAAGAAACTATGAACATTAAAAACATCAGATCAGAGATAAGATGGCAAAATGGAAGACAAAAGTTATTAGAGTGATAAAGAAAATAACTTTAGGGGAAAGGGAAAAATATGTAATACGACTTCAGAATTTTTAAAAGGGAATTAAAAGTATCAATAAACAAGAAAAATCTAAGACAGTGGCATAGAGGGTGGAATGAAAAACATTCCAAGGAATTAAGGAAAAAAGGACAAAGAATTTACAGGTATGTCTTAGTAATAGACAATGAGGCCATTACTTCTGAATAATTAGTATTGTTAATACACTGAATAGAATTTATTAAACAGAAAAAATGTTCAACTATGTAAATGAAAAATTTCTGGAAATGACAACTTTGATTTGCACTAAAGAGTGTTTCAAGAAGAATTCATAAAGAATGACTAACATTATCTCATATTTTGATAAAAATTACTAAACCTTAGGGATAAAGAAAGCTATCAACCCAAGTCCAGGCAGAAACAGTTTACCTAAAAACCAACAAAAATGGATGGATTCAGAACCTGCCACAGCAACATGGGATGACAGAAAACTGTGAAACTGTCGTGTGTGTACTTTGGAATAGAATGATTTGTGACCCTAGAATTTTACATCCATCCATATTCTCAGATATACAAGGATAAAAGAAAAATACTGCAAATATACTATTCTTTAAAAAAATCTGTTTTAAGATGTATCCCACCCATTGCAGAAATCTTATTTTTCAAGATAACAAATTTGGTAATTCATATGTAAATAACACAGCCAGTGAAAGACTTGACTGTGAACTTTTAAAGTATTAAGGAATAATTATAGCTAAAATTTCTGAGGTTCTTTGTGCATACACGTATTTGTTAAATTATTTTTATGTAGGTTGTACCAATGTCTACTCCCACCAGCGTGTGAACTCAGCCTCAGGGATTTAATTTCTCCTTAACATGCCAATGTGAAAAACCATGTTTGTCTTTTGTTGCTTTTTTTTTTACTCACTATTGAGAGGGAGAGCTCCTGCATGGGTTTATTAGCCACTTTACAGCTCTCTAAAGGGTCATCTTCGTCACCCCTGCTTCTGTGAAAGAAGAAAGAAAGGGCTCACCTATTTTGGGGTTTCTCACTGCAGACATGAACGGACATGTTCACTTCCCAGTGGACACATCTATCTGTTCATGATGCTGCTCTGCCCCTAGTAAGGGAACTGGCCTGGGCCAGCCCACCACTGGCCCTGGCTGTGTTCCTTACCCACATTGTGCTGAGGGCCATGTGGGAGGACCCCCAAGTCAAATGCAACACACAGGCGCCGGTATTTCAGCCTTGAGCACCTGAGCAGAATGTCTACGACTCACACCCAAGGCAAAGCATCCTCAGGAAGGCTGGGAAAGGAGAAAAAAGAAACAATGGTTCTAAATTGACAACCAAGAGGCAATTTTTATTGGGAGTTAGTTGTTTGCCTTCAGCAGAGTCTATATATGTATGTCATTAGAATATTCTACATACAAACATAATTTCAGGTCTATAAAGATGAAGTAAAAATATCAGTAACATATTATACGGACACTGCAGAAACATTGTCACTGGTAGGTGTCTGGTCGCCTCCCTGGATCGCTCACTCTAGTATTTGGAATGCTTATGTATTTCCAGGAGGATAAATCAGGTAACCCAAAAGAAAACGTCCAGCACAACATCTGGCACTCCGTGGAAGTTTCTTTTAGTTCCAAGCAGCTGTTTTGATTTTATGACACAACTCGTGAAGGAGACACTGCATCTGGCACGGACCACAAATTACTAAGTCTCATTGTCAGGGTCCGGGCCATGCCAATACTGAAAATATGAGAAGTGTCCTTAAATCATTTTTATTTCTTGAGTAATGATCATAATTACATGAGGGCAACATGGGCTGTCAGCTCTCAATGGTACATGAATTCTTTTCATCCAACAATCTTTAGCTTCTTTGAAAGTCTACTTAGCTAAGCTAGAAGGATTTGCAGAGCTCAGCTTGCGATAAGAGGCCCAGAGTGGGAAGAAACTTGCCCATCGCTGTCGTTTCTTAGCCTGCCAGAGCAGGTCTTCCTTTAGCAGGTGATTTTTTAACCTGCCAAAAGTGCAACTAGTAAACTTTATTTTGCAAATGTTTTTAAATGCAAGTACCTTCTCAAGGGCAAATGCAAGGACAGTATCTTTCTGCTTGTGTCTCTGACACACAGCCAGAACAGTGAGTGATTGTCCGCTACACTGATTGAACTGCACAGTCACTGCCAGCTTCCTCTGGCTGCCCTGTGAGTGACTGTGGCCATGACTGTGGTCTCCTGTCTTCTGCAGGGTAAATGCCCCTTCTTTAGAGGCTGCCCTCCTGTCCCCATCCCAGCAGCACCACAGACCACAAAGCAGGAAAGCCATTGGGGGTAACTCTGTGACAGTGCAGACACATTCAAAGACCCCGGGACTGTTTACTTTTGTCTAGCGAAACTTGACAACAGCCTAAATCTATTTATCTTGAAAACCCTCAAAGATAATACCAACAGTTTGCAGGAGGGGAATTAGTCATAGGCAAACATGTTTTCCCGATATTGTCCCAAGATAAATATCCCCCTTCAACGTTCTCCAGTTTCACCATCGCCTAATTTATGGAACATCAGGTCAGGACCCTGAGGTTCAGATTTCATCCGAAATTCTGCCAGGAGAGTGCTGGGCTAGTCAGACTTCATCAGACCTTGGAGGACCCCTGAAAAATCTCTCTACATTTCCATCTTATACATGTGAAAAATTCAAATATGCCTTCCTCCTGCACCTCACCGGGACTGTATCTGCTATTATAAGGAAAGAAATGTTTGAATGACAGAATTTGCATCAGGCTGTGTTTTACAACTTTGCTCAGTTTGATGCGTATACATTCAAATCATGACCACCATTTTCCTTTCATTTGATATATGTGGACTGCACTCTGGGGATATGGTGATAAATAAGACACAGCCCCATCAGGGAGCAGACATGACAGAGATAGCCTGAGCTACGGCAGAGGAGGCGTGAAGCCCTTTGAAAAGAGATGTGTGTCAAAAGGTTTTTCAGAAGACATGGGGTCTAAATTGCGTCCCAAAGGATGAAAGGAATTGGCTGAGAGGAGGGAGAAGGGAGGATACCTCAGTTCTATTATTCCAATAAAAATATTTTAAAATCTTGGGCGGTGCCTGTGGCTCAGTAGGTAAGGCACCGGCCCCATATACCGAGGGTGGCGGGTTCAAACCCAGCCCCGGCCAAACTGCAACCAAAAAATAGCCGGGCGTTGTGGCGGGTGCCTGTAGTCCCAGCTACTTGGGAGGCTGAGGCAAGAGAATCACCTTAAGCCCAAGAGTTGGAGGTTGCTGTAAGCTGTGTGAGGCCACGGCACTCTGCCGAGGTCCATAAAGTGAGACTCTGTCTCTACAAAAAAAATATATATATTTTAAAATCTTCTAATTGGAGCACGTTAGATGAGGTACCACAGCACTTTCACTATCAGATGCTAAGGCTAGAGAGGTCATACGCACCTGGCCAATGGAGGTGGAACATCTAGGACAGGGCATGAATAAAAACACAGGTGTCCTGCCCTGAGGCTCCCCCATCTGGAGAAAAGGGACCTGACTGTGCCGCCTTGATCGAGCATGGAAACCCCACGCTAGAGATAGGGGTGGGAGGCCGTGCAGGTGCAGACGCAGCCGATGCCCACGGCAGCCCACGCCTGATGCGCTGTGTGGGTTGTTCAAGTGCACAGCTCCCCTCAGCATTGTCGTGCAGGGGACATTATGCCAGACTGTGCAAGACAGCTCTGTTGTCACTGATTAATTTAGCCACCTGGTAAATGAACACCCAGCTTTTGGCCTGGGTATCAGAGATACCCTGTGGTATCTTCTGTCTCATAAATTTCTATTAGCTATCACGAGAGGCTTGGCTAATTGCAAGGGTGTCAAGATGACTGTGACCATACCTGTGCCTTGAAAGCTGCCCCTCTGTGACGGGGCCTACTCAGGACCTGCGTGTCACCATGGAAGTGGGAGCCCACTGAGCCAGGCAGGTGCAGACACGGAGGCCCCCTCAGCTCACACTTTGCCCTCCTCCCTCCCTCACATGACGTCCTTCTCTCTCTGGTGTAGCATGGCTCCTGAAGTATGTGGTCACTTCTCAATTTACCCATTTGGGTTTTTTCAAATATCCAACTTACAGCTTGGATACACATAGCTTGGATTACCTGAGCTCTCAGCCCGTGTCCTTCAGTCATACCCTGCTGTCAGGATCCCCATCCCACTCAGAATGAAAACCAATATTCTCGCTAAGTGCACAGGGACCTTCATGACCTGGTTGTCCCCTCTCTGGCCTGTCCTCTCCCTCCCTCTTCTTGGGCACTCTGCTCAGCCACTCAGACCAGCCTGGCACTGAGCACACACCAGGGATCCAAAAATAAGCCATAGGGGACAACGTGGATGAAGGGCTTATAGCAGTTAAGCAATTTCCTGTGAAACTGAGCATCACAGGAACCACAGCCACGTTGTCTGCTCTCTTTCAACACAGAATGCCTGCTGTTTTGTACTTCCAGCCAGCTCTCCCAAGCCCCTTTCTCTTTGGGACACTACTGCACACCTCTCCATGTTTCCCACTCCAGACGTGGGATATGATTCTACAGTTCCATTAGGGCAATCTAGAGCCACCTGTCATCAGCAAGGCCAGCATCTCAGCTGTCTTCTTCATAGTACCATGAAGTAGACATAGTTGCCCTCACAGTAAAATTGAGGAGCTAAGTTCACAGTGGGTTTGGAACTTGCAGGTGACACACAGCTGTATTTGAACCCAAGCCAGTGCACTGAGTCCAAAGCCTATGCTTGTCTCATGAAGAAGGCACAGAGTTAAAAATGTGAGTATCCCTGATCCAGAGGGACTTTAAAACTTCCTTCCCACACTCCACTCCACAACCCCACTGATGCCTTCATGGTAGCAACCCCTTTTGTGTGTGCAAATATAAACAAGTGGTAATAATGGAGACACTGGACTACTAAACCTTTGAAGATCTGGATTTTTATGAATTAAATTCCCCTTGCTTAAAAGTTTGAACCTTTTATTTACTCTTTCATCACTGAACAATATAACTTCTTCAGAAGAGCAGGCCATCTCATTACAGCAAGGGCTAGAACACTATTTCTGAAGGATGACTTTATCAAACAAGAAATAGGGAGCCATTGAAGGTATTTGAGGGGTACAGGCACATGGCTTGTCTATTCTCAAGAAATAACAATGTAGGATAAATCTGATGGTTGGAACTAGTGCCAAAGGAATCACTGGGGCAAGACAAGCAATGAAAAAGAATTCAATAAGTGCAGAAGAAGTGTGGAGGAAGAGGAAGGAACATTGAGAAGAGATATCCTTCCTCTTCAGAACATATGCTCCAAGAGAGAAGAAACATACCACTCTTACTCATTGCCCTATTTTTAGCATCTGGGAACAATGTCTGGCAAATAGTCAGTGCTTAACAAGTATTATAGATGTTGTGTATATTGCCATAAAGGACTTAAAAGAATTCTGAGTACTTTAGTAAGGAAAAGGTGGCAGTCAACAAGCCTAAGAATCATTTCAAAAGAACAGTTTTCAGTGGATGAATGGATGGACATCAGGGATGAAGAACTAAGGGTAATTCCCTATGGCAGAACCCAGAGCCAGGGGCACCAGACAGTGTGGCATGCCTGGAGACTGAGGGAGAAATTGGGAAGGGAAACAGAAGGGAGGGCACACGCTGAACGGTAGTGGGTGTCAGATACTCCCTGCAACTGCTTGAAGCACCCACTGTGGTTCCTAGGCAATCAGCACTCCTGATTCAGAGGACAAGCCTGCCTCTGAATTCCAGCCATCCTAGTTAGTAGATATCACAGCAGTCCCTGATCTCTCTCTTGATTGTTGATACCAGTTACCAACATCTAACAATTAAACATCAATTGTATCTCTTGCATCCCCTTGCTGTAGTTTGGATGCTTGGCCCCTCCAAATCTCATGCTGAAATTTGATTCCCCGTGTTCAAGGTGGGGCCTAATGGAGGTGATTGGGTCATAGCAGTGGATTTCTGAAGAATAGACTGGAGCCTTCTCTGGGTGCCAGGCAGGTAGGTGGGTGATTCTAGCTCTGTGAGTTATGGTGAGAGCTGGTTAGTAACAAGAGCCTGGTACTTCCCCATTCTTCCCTTTCTCTCTTGCTTCCTCTCTCATCAGGGATCTCTGCACGTGCTGGCTTCCCTTCCCTTTCCACCATGAGTGGCAGCAGCCTCAGGCCCCCATCAGAGGAAGATGCCTGTGCCAAGTTTCTTATATAGTCGGCAGAAGCCAAATGAACCTCTTTTAATTAAAAATTATCCAACTTTGAATATTCCTTTATAGCAATACAAATGGTCTAAGACACTTCCTCCCCCATCACTGTCACTGTCTGTTCACTTTTACTGAATTACAAATTAGCTCAAATAATGGACTAGACTGTCTGTTCACTTTTTTTTCCTTGAGACAGAGTCTCATTCCGTCACCCTAGGTAGAGTGCTGTGACATCATAGCTCAGCAACTTGAAACTCTTGGGCTTAAGTGATCCACCTGCCTTCGCTCCCGAGAGTGCTGGGATTGCAGGTGTGAGCCACCTCACCTGGCCTGCCTGTTCCCTCTTCATTTCCATTAGGCCTTTCACCTGGACCACAGGCGCAACCTCCTTTATGCCATGTGCCCTAGACATGGCCCATCATAAAAGTTGACAATCACTTATTCTTTCCATAAGTGCAGTTAGTAGTGGCCTCCTGCTCAAAACTACTCCAGTCTCCCCTTTGCCTCACTGGGCACGCTTCTTGATTTATCACCAGTGCCCTCATGCATTCCCAGTCTCACCAGCCAGCCTCTTTTCCCACTGCCACCTTCACACATCCTCCTTCCATCAAGCCATTCTCTTGAGTTTTCACCCATTCTTTCCCCATTTCCTAAACCAGAAATGCCACTCATCACACGCCTCAATTGCCCCTTTCCTGCAAAGCATTCACTTAGTCTCTTCTTGGACTCCTCAAGGGTACTCATTTGAAAACCTTTTATGATAATGATCATTTTCTGCCTTGGATTATGCTCATCTATGCACATATCTTATTTTTCCTAATGGATTCTGAGTTTTTTAAGAGTGGACTTGGTATTATTTTTAACCCTCGAGAGGTCTAGTCCATTATTTGAGCTAATTTGTAATTCAGTAAAAGGAAATGAATAAATGAATGGAAATATGAATTTAATTATTATATAAAAATAAGTCTAACAGAAACATTACCTTTACAGTCACTGGAAATGGACAGATCATACCTTGTTCTAGCTGGGAAGATGTGTTGGAATCATGAGATGACTATTTACACAGGCAGTATTTAATTTGTTTTTGCCATGGAAGGCTACAAATTGATGCCAAAAACAAAGACGCTACAAAGATAAAGAGAAGATGGCCATATGTGATAATGAATTGCTAAAATAAACAATACAGAGACCATCCCTCATAGGGTGCCTAGGGAACTGCTAGGAGACCCTTGGCACTTTGTGAAGAACTTTCAGATAGTGCAGTATAGACTGTGAGCAGGACCACACTGGCGATTATTAGATTCAGAAACAACAACTAATGAGAACAAGAGCTTATATTTAATGATCACTCACTATGTGCTCAGCATCTTCCATGTGACTTACATGGACCAAATTAGTATCTAATTTCAGCCTTGAAATGATGCTATGAATTAGATAAAATATAGAATATGAATCTCATTAACTTTCCTAAGATTGCTGGTCTTTCTAGTGAATGAACAAATATTCTAAGTTGAATCCTCTTTCAAATGAAATTGGAAGAAATTCTCTTCTGCCTTTGGAACTTAAAAAAGATTGAATCACCACTTCCTAGTTGTAACTGATGACCTCATAGGAAGGAGAAAGGAGGAAGGGATTCTAAAACTCAACAAGATCTGTGACCCTATCTACACATTCACCTAAACGCCTCTATTTGTGTTTTCTTTATAGTTTGAACTTCTGGCTAAGACTTTGTTGAAAAAATAGTTTGAATGGACTAGTCTGTTTGTGGATATCTTACCTTTGTAAAGCTCCATTTTAAAAGCTGTATGCTGATAAAATACTTCCCAAAGAACACCAAACACACACAGTGCTCAGTAAAGATTAACTATAGACTTCATCATCACCCAAGCATTCTCATTGGCTATAGCATTCACAACTTTTATTTGCATCACCTATGAACTTAATAGACCATTTTCATTTAACAAATGTGGAAAGCAAGGCCTTAAGGTATTAGTGACTTGTTTATAAGGTCGCAAAGCCAATAAGTGGAGGAACCAAGCTTCCCATTGCTTTCAGGAACAAGACCAAGTTCTCGACTAGAGACCTCATGTGTTCTGGCCCTTGTGTCCACCTGCGGCCTCATCTTGCCTCACCCCGCAGTGCCCACCCCCCTATGCTGCCTGCAGTCAGGTAGCAGTGGGGAGAGCACCCACATGGCCACCTTTGAGCTTCCCCTGATGTGCTGCTCTCCTCCCACCATAGTCCTGCACACATGCTGACCTCTCCTGTAGTGCTTTCACAATCCACTCACCTTCCCCTTGACCCCTCTCAAGCCAGAGCCATCATACTGACCTTAGTCCAAAGACAGGACCCCTTATTACACATTCTCATAGAAGCAGGTACCTCTCTCCCAGCACTTAACTCGGTGTGTGATTACATCCTCATGGTTGAGTAATGTCTGAATCTTCCCACAGTGGATGACCTTGGTGAGGACAAGGGCCATTATGTTTTCAGGTTCTTGGCACACATCGACAGTTTGAAACAAGTGTTAACAAGTATATAAAGCCCACTCTCCTCACATTGTTTTTAACTCCCACCACATCCCTGTAATCTTTCTCTCTACAGAAAGATGCTGTTTCAATTTCTACCTGCAGAAAAAGACATGAGTTCACCACTCAGCTTATTAATATAAAAGATTTACTTTGTAAAGTTCTTTGAGACAGGAGGAAGGTGGAGCTGGTCTGTTATCAGCAAATGCTGGGCCTGAGACCAAAAGTGATGTATAAGGCACTGAAGAGGCTGTGCCTAAACTCTTCCGTCTGCATGACAGTGTCCTGCGGGAGACCCTCAAAGTGCTGCCACTGTTCTCTTCCTGGCTTGATCAGGCTTTTCCAGGAAGCAAAGGCCAGGCTCTGTGGCTTCCTGAGCTCCATGTGGGAAACACCATTTGTCACTGTGGGTAACACTGGCCTCAGTTCCTTCCAAATTGGCCAGAGCCCATGCTGACCTTGTGGCTTTGAAGGCATCAACCTCAGTGATGGTTCCCCACTGAGGGGTGATGGTAAGCAGACACACAGGGACCTGCCTCACACATGCCACCACACAGGGCAGTTTGTAGCATGCGTGTATATTTTCCCATTTTAACCTCATTCCAACTGTCTGAGATAAAATTAAAATGTGTCATGGTTCACTGTCTATAACTAAGAGAAAAAGCTCAGAAAAATTACATGCTAAATACAAGGTCATGAACGTGGCAGTAGAGCTTGACCTTAACCCAAATCTGCCCAGCTCTATTACAAAGGCTTAACAAAGCACAGGAAGGAGGAGAAAGAGTGTCCTGGGTTCTGGTCTTAGAGAGATGGACAATATAGTGATCCTATGAACCACTGGCTCTGGGGTCACAGAGAGCCTGGTAGGTAGTTTGGTTCAACCCTGATGCTAAGCCAGTTCCTGGGGTGAGTCCTATAAAAAAGTCAGTCCACTACAGAAACTGGCCAACCATGGGGAGGATGGTGACAGGGAGAAGGCCTGGTAGTTCTCATTTTTGCCCCGGACTTCTGATGTTAGGATGGGCTTGGATGTTGGACTACAGAGACCCGATCCCAGCTCCAGAATGTCATCACCTTGGGCAGGGGACTGCACCAGGTCTGTTTTATCACCTGTAAAATGTGAATAGAAGTTCTCAGTCACAACTCAGCATCTGCCTTGGATCTTTTGGATGAAGTAAGGGCCAGTCAGATCTTTCCCCTGGCCTTAATTTCCCTAATCCCCCTCCCCAGAATGACAGGGCAGACGAGATGATCTTGCGCAAGGAGTGTCAGGTTTTTATACATCAACTCATGACATTCTCCCAGCAAATCTGTGAGGCATGTATTATTATCCCCAATGTGCAAATGAGGAAACCAAATCCTGGAGAAGTTAAGAGATCCCAGCAAACTAGCAAGTCCAGAGAGAGAGCAAGACTTAAAACCCAGGACCAGACCCACACTCTTGATCTATGGATCCTCTTCTCTTGGTTGTACCTGGGAACAGTAATGGTGGAAAATTTGGAGTGTGAGGAGAGACTACGTTAATGATTAAAGGTTAGGAAAGAAAGAGAATAGAGGCCCAGAAAACTCCACTTGGTTTTTTGTTGATGGACATCAGGGCAGGCAGTGGAGGATGGCCTGCCACATTTCCATATGCAGCTGTAGTCTCTCTGCCGCCAGGTAAGGTGTCAGTTCAACCGGGGAGAATTCTGAGACCTGGCCACCCCCAAGCCATGGATGTACTCTTCTCAACTCCTCTCACGGCACCTTGTCTTTACGTTTATCACATCTGCCACACTTTTTAAAGGATGATCCATTTATTGCCTTTGTCTTCCCTTCAACTTCTTGATGCAGAGATGGGACTTCATACACAATTACAAAGTCAATGCATAAAACAGAGCCTACAGCAGTTGTTTCCTGGAATAAATACATGAACATGGGGATTTAGTGTGTGTTTGCTGCACAGTTTCAGGGCTCACAGCTCATCCTGTACCTGGACAACCTATGAAGTAAGGGTTCAGCAGATCAAGGTATCTCACACTGTCAGGACCCTAAAAGCTGTGGGAAACACATGAGTTCCTATTACCCAATGACTCATGTCTACCTCAAGTTTCATTTTGAGTTTTCACATTCAAAGCAGAAAACATTCTTCTTGGGTAACTCACATCTCAACTAGACCTCAAGTATATATTTGCATCATTTTCTCCAACTCATAGTCTTTTTCAACCCTGCTATTTACAGTAGCATTTCATGAAAGCATGGTGGTTGCATAGGTAATAAATCAAACCCCTACTCCCCCAAAGTCTCTGAGATAAAAATCATACAAGTTACTGACTCTTTTCTCCTTTATTGAAAATTCCCTGAATCTATTCATAAATGTTGTTGGGCTCTGATCCACAGGGAGCCACCCTATACTGCAATAGCTTTTAAGGGATTTACTTTGGAAAGAAGATCTATGTAAGTCAGCAGTCTTAGAAGCTGACTTTCTAATGTTTCTTTTCTTTTTGATTTTTCTAATGTGTTTATAGTTATAATCTTTCTGCTAAACGATTAGTATAATAATGACTGCCCTTCATTCATTCAACAAACATCTTGTTGAGGTGTCAAACATGCATCAGGTATTGTTATAGGAATCAAAGGTACAGAGATAAATGAGATTCAGGCCTTGGCCTTAGGGTGCCTACTAAGGGAAAGAGGCTTAAACCAAAAGAAAAAAAAATACATTAAAGTGAGGCAAACTTATTTCTCCCAGAAGATCAAATACATATGATCTATTGTCATAATCTAGTAATCTAACTACTTGAATATACTTAAGGCATGAACTGCTAGTCCTGGAATTCTCTGACTAAAGGGAAACTTTGTTTATGAAAAAACTCAAATTCAATTCTTTCCATTTTTTTGCTTTAACTCAGAATTTTATTTTGGTTGTTGTTTATCTATTATAGAAAAGGAAAAATAAAGTACACAAAAAAACTTACCCTTAAATCCCACCCGTAGATTACACCCTTAGTTTGCCAGTTTTCTGCTCTGATTCTGCAGTGGGGGCCAGAACAGTTGTTTCAGGGTCAGGCAGAACTGAGTGTTCTTCTGTTTTCACTGATGCAACAAGAGTCAAACAAAGGCTGAGACGTTTTAGAAAAAAGTTCTTCTAGTTTCAATCCTAATTCTTTCTCCAAACCAAACTGAGAATCAGAAGAATTTAGATGAAGGAAGTACCTGCAAAATTATTTTTCCCAACCCGTCCTTTTACAGATGAAGGAGACTGGTGTTCAGAGAGGACCATGCCCTGTTTCAGGTGAGACAGCGATGTTGGTGGCCATGATGGAGATTCCAGGTCTTCTTCTCTCATGTCTTCTATCCAAAGAAGAACAAAAATGATAGAGAGTATTTAGGAGTGATGATTTCATACTTCAGATTGGTCAACAGCACAGCATTTTGTGTTATATGAAAGCTGAACATTCATTAATGGATGAAGTGGACCAAATCGTGAAGAAAATGGGTTAGGTAAATTTACACTGATTTCCTTTATATCTCCCAACCAGAGTGCACGGCAGAGCTCCAGATCTAGATATTAAACTGCCCACTAGTCACTCCACCCAAAGGTTTCACAAACACTCCCCAATCTTTATCATTATCTTCATTTCACACCACCAGGAGACCACATCTCTCTCAGGGGATGAAACCACCACTTGTCCAATGGCCACACCAGAAATCTACAAATCATCCTGGCCTCTTTCTCTAGCATTTCTCAAACCAATCCAGTTTGAAAGTCAGTCTACATTCAAAGTGAGAATTAAGACATCAGATGGTGAATGAGAATCGGAGGAAGAATGGGCGCCCCTATTACCTGAGTCTCAGGACAGAATACCTTTCTACTATTTTATAATGCCCCCTTTTGAATGGTTTCATTTGTAACAACCATTCCTACCAAGCAATCCTACTATATGTCTAACCTAGGGCCCTCCAGGGTTTCAAAGCACTTTAAAACCACAAAAACAAAATACATATGCACATGCCATAGACACACAGACACGCACAAACACACACACACAAGGAAACGAAGCACCACGATGACAACCAGCCAGAACAGCAAGCAGTATGTTAAAGACTGCAGAGAACTCAGAACTAAAGTTCTTATGGGCGTATAAATGTTTACATACATGCTAAAATAAAATAGGGAAACAAAAGAAGGATTAAGAGATCATAAAATGATCAGGATTTGAAAAACAACAAATTTTTTTTGCAAACTAACACTATAATGATTCAAAAGGAGTTGACCATTGAATTTAAATAAGTTGAGGAGTGATCTCAAGTAATTATCCATGATGCAGTAGGCTGGCTAACAGGCAGCACACTCAAAATTAAAAGCCTAATATTTTTGAGAGGAAAGTACAGCTCCTAATTAACTTTATACTGTGTCAATTGTTATAACTTCTAAGCTAATTAATAAGAAAATGTAAATTTTAATTTTTCCAATCAGTAGAAAAGAAGGAACGAGAAATAATATTTAATCTAGCCACAAAAGGTAAGAATTGAAGAAAGAGAGAGATGAAGGCGGCACCCATGGCTCAAAGGAGTAGGCGGAGGTGGCAGGTTCAAACCCGGCCCTGGCCAAAACTGCAAAAAAAAAAAAGAGAGAGAGAGACAGAATGTAGAAAAAATAGAATTTATAAAATAATTTGAAGTTTAAAAGTAATAGCATGAAAATATAAAAATTATTAAAGTGTATTTGAAAAAAAAATACATAAATATGCTCCCAGTAAGAGTTCTGCCTTGGACACAGATATAGAAATAGTTCCCTGTATATAAGACAAGTAGAAAATGAGGTTAAGCACAGAATGTGGAGGCTCCCGAAGTCACTAAATCCTGCAATGTTTCTGCTCAGTGATTTTCCCCCAAGGAGAAATATTGCCCTTGCTTGGAGCTCTGTGTTCCTGGGGATCTGTTTGTCTTCACTGACATCTTAGTGTGAGGCCTTAAGTTTTCACCACTATCATAGCTGACCTCACACTGTCTTGAAATGCATTAGATGGCTCATTTCCCTACAGCAGAAATATCACAGACTCCCTCCTTCTTTGCCTTCCCTACAGATATCAGCAGTCATAGTTTCTTTTATCAATCCCTGGAAGAGAAAAATAGGCCATGCTGATCAATTGTTTTACCAAAATTCACCCCTTGCCATCGCTGTGCCCAGAGACCTCATTTTTTTTTTATTATTGTTAAATCATGGTTGTGTACATTAGTGTAATCAAGGGGTACAATGTGCTGGTTTTATATACAATCTGAAATATTCTCATCAAGCTGTTCAACATAGCCTTCATGGCATTTTCTTAGTTATTGTATGTAGACATTTGTATTTTGCATTTAGTAAGTTTCGCCTGAGACCTCATTTTAGACTGCAGGTCAGCCCAGGTTCCAGCTGTGAGCCAGGGCCTGACTGCTGTTGTAGAAAGCATGGTCCAGAAAGAGTCTTTAACTGGAAGACTCCTGTTCTGTCCTGACTCTGCCTTTTATTATGCCAGAACTTTCTGAACTGCAGGTTTCTGGGGAAAAACAAGTCATCAATGGCTTTGACACATCCAACCCCTCAAAAGCCCTGTGAAGTAGGGCATTTTTTAAGCCCCCGTTTTCCAGGTTAGGAGCTATTTTCCTCAGTCTATACAGAAAGGAGATTACGCAGAGCCGAGATATTAATCTGGACTCCTGAAGCTGAATCTCAGGCCCTGCTCCTGCACCAGGAGGCCCTGTCTACCCTGCCTGATAATGGGAAAACAGAAGGAAGTGTGTCCGGAAGGTATTCTGAATTCAATCGGCACTGACACTGTCCCCCAGTGTCCACTGATAGGGATTCTGCCCAACAAGGTTAATCCATAAGCAAACACACACATGCTAGGATTCCAAGAAAGTATTCAAATAAGTTCCCAGCCAAGATGAACATTCTCAAACAGGGTAACAGTTTTCTTGGTCGGACACTCTGAGATTCTATTCAAATGCAAGGGACCAGTAGGGAATCACCCTTGACAGTTTTTCAGCCATTTAACTTTTGGACTTTTGTCTGTTCCTATTTTGACAGGGGACCAAAAAGAGAATCCAAGTTCTTGAGGCATCTGCAGTGAATGCTGCCACTAGAGAAGGGAACGGACAAGGGTGTGGTCCTCAGAAGCCCAAGGTCAAGTCACCTGCATGAGAGAAGCAGGCCACCCTGTCCACGGCCACAAGAACGAGGTGTCCTTGTCAGGCTGCTTCCCCAGCAGTCTGTTCTGGATTTATAAATTATCTCCAGCAACCTGTTCAATTGATTAACTAACTGAACTAGACTCTGTAAGCTTTATCCCTTGAATGCCAAAAATAAATGTACAGTCACGGTCAATTTGTTTGAAAAAGAATAGAGAAGCAATTCATTTGATTGTTACAAGGAGCACTTCACAAATAGTAACAACTAACATTTATCAAATGTGGACTTTAATCATTTCTTCATTTAATCCTCGCAAGAACCTTTCACTAGATATCAATAAATACCACCGCTATGTGACTTTTACAGATATGGAAACCAGAGCCCAGAGAAATTATACAACTTTCTCCAGGTTAAGACTTAAACTCTGGGGTTGCCTGATCAAGGGTTGTTTGTGCTCTTGACCTTTGTGCTATAATGTCAAATGTCAGTTGGGGCAAACCCTCATTCTGGTAGGCAGAGGCTTCCTGGGATTCCAAAAGACTCTCTCGCAGGGTGTGAGGGGAACAGGGGAGCTGGTGCTTGCCTGGCCAGCCTGGGGCTGAGAGCTAGACACCTTCCAGGCCCTCTACCCAGCGCTGACTCTGAACTTTATTTCCATGGCTCAGTATGTGTGTTTTCTATGAGGAAGGGCACTGAAATTGACTACAGAATGTATCATGTCAAAGGTTATAAAAAGTTAAAGCCTAATGGCTTCAAGTACAAACTTTTGACGGTTTACAAATGAGGAATAAATAGCAAACGTGAAGAAAAGAAAGTACAGGAAAAACACCTTCCTTAATTGGCAGAGACACGTAACAGATGAGTAACAGGAAATGCTGGAAGGCAAGGTTAAACCTAAAAACGGAGCATCTCAGGAAAGATCTGCATCACAGAGAACCGCTTCCTTTCACTCTGGGTTCTGAAAGCTAAAACAAGTAGTCTCGTTCCAAGAATCCGGTTTTCTTAAAGGCCAAAGAGCAAACGTGTGCTTTGTGCCTTTGGCGAGTGATCTAAAGGGGGGGGTCCATCTCCTTCTGCCCTGAGGTGCATGGACTTACCCATCGGTGGCATCAGAATAAACATACGATTAAGTCAAAGGTCAGATTTGATTTCTTAGAACATCCATTTCCTAACAAAAGAAGTAGGACAAAGCCTTTACAGGGCTGTTGTGGAGAGGAAATAAAATAATGCATAGGGGGAAAAAGCTGTAAAGAATGCTTGTGAGGAAAAGGGTCCACTGTAACCAAATCCCTCTCCTCTTTGGCTTCTGAATTTAATTCAGCTCCAAGACCAGAACACAGTTTAGCAGTGAGCTATTGATGTGTTCTAAGTTTTTAAAAAGACTGCATCTTGAATATTTCAGTTTATCAACCTGGTATGCAGATATCAATCCCGGCAATCCTAGGTAAATACTATTTGCTAAAGAATTTCCCACTGGGAAAGGGGGGAGGAGGGTCTCAGTGTGTGACACACCTTTTGGGAGCAAGGCTCAAATATAAGAGGGACTTTACCTAACAAATGCAATCATAACCTGGTTTCTTGTACCCTCAGTGAATCCCCAATTAAAAAAAAAAAAAAATTCCAACTGGTCTTACGGAGAACTAGGAACCTGAGCCAGAGAAGGAGGGCAGCTCCTCTTAACATTTTCCTTAGAAAAAACTGTATCTGGAAGCACAGGTCTTTGGATGATGGTGGTAAAAGCCACAGTTTATCCATCATACTGAGAGCAATTTACATAGCTGTAATGCCCAGGAAAATATTGTTAGAGGGCCCCCTCATTCAATAGCAGATAAAAGGAGATCGGTTAAAGCAGTCCTTTTCAACCTTTTTTTTATCTCATGGCACACTTGGACCTATAGTTAAACTTGCACGGCCCACTTAAATTAGGCTGATCAAAAAAATAAGAGTAAAAAATATATACTTACTGTGCTTTGAACTTCTTTAGAAAATAATTGATGATCTTTAAAAGATTTTGTGACACATCAGTGTGCCATGGCACACCAGTTGACTATCACTGCAGTAAAAGTACTAAAATAGAAAAGTTTTTCCCTTAAAAATATGTTATTAAAGGATGATGGGGTACAAGTAACACATGACTGGCATAAACTTACAAATTACAAAAAAATAGTATTTCAGTATCACGATTTTATAGAATGTAATAAATAATACGTTACTACTGTGATGTCTTCCTTGATCATATTTTTATGTCTTGTTTTTCTGAAAATTCATTTAATAGGCCTTCAAAAATTTTAGTTTTTGTAACTTCAGTTTCTATATCTATATCGTTAAAAGTGACGTCACTCACTCTTGGAAAATGCAACATCACGAATGATTTTTGATAAATTTTAATTTTGAGAAGAAACTTTCTGCTAATAGAACTGTTATCGGAGCTATTAGGAGTATTCAATAAGGTTGTGAAGATAATTGTGCAGGTTGTGAAAATTCTGATAAATTATTTCAAAGTATAAATTAACACACAATCTGTTTCATGAAAGTTGAAATTCAATGTAAAATACGAGACTGGCTATTGTTTCCTCTGCCATGTCCTACAACCTGTGGAGGTCATACGAGAAACTTGAAGTGGCTTTATGATTCGTATACAGTCAGAACACCTGTTCATGCATTCTGTTGCTGTCGTTCCAACCACCATGGAAATTAATCTTTAAACTACCTTCCTCAGAAATAACTGGTTCATCTGAAGCTTCATGTGAAAATAGTGTTCATTTCTACTATATGGAGTAATGATTAAATTTAAGATTTTTTCAGGACCTGTAGATATTTGCGGCAGTTTAAAAGCCTTCAAAATCTTTAAAGAGATTCTAAAATCTCTGAAGAATTCTAACAACTGCCTTATATGCTTTATTACAATGTCCATCGATACACTTTCTTTAACTGAGGTGAAAGTCACAGCCGTACAATTAATCATCTGACATCATGCAATTCAGTGTCATTCTGTGCCTTCACAAAGTGACATTTGGTTATAAAACTACCACTTTCTTTTTGATGCAGTAATCCTCCTACTGGAAATTTACCCAGAGAGAAAAATAAAAGTTATTTTATCAAATAGCAGTTGAATGTTTACTGCAGCACAAATCACAATGGCAAAAATATGGAATGAACCCAAGTGCCTATCAATACACAAGTGGATAAATAAACTGTGGTGTATGTATACCTTGGAGTACCACTCAGCCATAAAAAGGCAAACTACAAACTTTTTCAATGAGCTAGGATGGAACTGGAGACCAGTCTTCTAAGGGAAGTATCACAAGAATGGAAAGAGGAACACCACATGTACCTGCTGTGAAATGGGAACTAACTGTCCAGCGCTTTGGTCACATGAAGAAGTAAAACTCCAGGCAAACCAATCAGGTGGCGGGGGAAACGGGGAGGAGTAAATTAACACCAATGGGTGCAGTGCACACTACCCAGGGGAGGGGCACGCTTGCAACTTTGACCCAAACTGTACAAAAACAATTCAAGTAACCAAGGCGTATGTACTCCATAATATTCTAAAAATTAAAAAACAACAAAAACACCACCTCTCTCTAGTTTTAAAATGTTTCGGTCACTCCAGAAAAGCACACTGAACCCATTAGGCAGTCATTCCCTAGTCCCAGCTTTTATACCCTGGTAACCACCAACCTGCTTTCTGTCTCCCTGGATTTTCCTACTCCGGATATTCCACGTAAAAGAAATCATACAATATGTGACTTTTCGTGTCTGGCTCCTTTCCCTTAGCATAATGTCTTAAAATTTATCCAAGTTATAGCAAGTTTCATATTTGATTCCTTTTTAAGGCTGATAAATTGTATGTAGATAACATCATTTGTTTATCCATCCATCCGTCGATGGGACATTTGGGTTGTTTTTATCTTGTAAAGTCAGCTGCGTATGAACATGTTTGGAAAAGTATTTGTTTAACATCTGTTTTCAATTATTTGGGGTACATATCTATGGGTTGAATTGCTGGTCATATTGTAATACTATGTTTAATTTTTCAAAGAAACACCAAATATTTCCACAGTACGGGCACCACTTTGTATCCGCACTAGTGTGGTGTAAGGATTCTTCACACTCCTTGCCAACACTTGTCATTTTCTTTTTTCTGAATAGCCATCCTGGTGGAAGTGACGTGGTCCTAATTGTGGTTTTGACTTGCATTTCCTTAATAGCCAATACTGTTGAGTGTCTTTTCATGTGCTTTTTGGACATGTATATATCTTCTTTAGAGAAAGAAATCTTTGTTTTAGTTTTGCCTGTTTTGGGTGGGTTGTATTATTGAATTATGAGTTCTTTATATATTCTGGTTGCTAAAACTTTATGTCGCATACATGATTTGAAAATATTTTCTCCCATTCTGTAGGATGTCTTGTCAATTTCTTTATTATTATTATTTTTTTAAGCCCAGCTATTTTTTGTTGCAGTTATCATTGTTGTTTAGCTGGCCCAGGGCAAGTTTGAACCCACCACCCTCGATGTATGTGGCTGGTGCCGTAACCATTGTGCTATGGGCTCTGAGCCTCAATTTCTTGATAATATACTTTGATGCACAAGTTTTTAATTTGTATTAATTCCTTTTATCTGTTTTTCTTTTGTTGCTCATGCTTTTGATGTAACTTCTACAAATCCATTGCCAAATCAAAGGTTATGAAAAAGTACCCCTATTTTTTTTCTATTAACTTTATTATCTTAGGTCTTATACTCAGGTCACTGATTTGTTTTAAGATAGTTTTTGTGCATGGAGTGAAGAAGGTACCCAACGTGGTTCTCTTGCATGTGGGTTTCCAGTTGTCACCGCTTCATTTATTTAAGAGACTGTTCTTCCCCAGTTGAAAGATCTTGGCACAATGGCTGAAAACCAATTGGTCACAGATGTTTGGGTTTGTTTCTGGACTCTCAATCCTATTGCATTGGTCTGTGTGTTTATTCAAATATGCTGTTTTAATTACTATAGCTTTGCAGTAAGTTTTGAAATAAAAAAAAATGTGGAAGCCTCCAATTTTGTTTTGCTTTGTTTAAATACTGTTTTGGCTGTCTGGGCCCTTCTAAGATCCATATGAATTTGAGATTGCCTTGCCTTTTCAGAAAAATTAAAAAGGCCATTGATAGGGATTGCACTGATTTTATAGATCTCTTTAAGGAGGATTTTCTTTACAATAATAAGTCCTCTAATCCCTGAATACAGGATGTCTTTCCACGTATTTAGAGATCTTCTTTAATTTCTTTGAAAAATGTTTTATAATTCTCAGTGTATGTGCATGTCTCTCATTTCCTTGGTAAACTAACTTTATTACGAGCTATTTTATTCTTTGGATGCTCCTGTAAATAGAATTGTTTTTTTTAAGTTCCTTTTCGCATTGTTCATTGCTGGAATTTAGGAATACAATTGCATTTTGTGTCTTGATCTTGTATGCTGAAATGTTGCCAAATTTCTTTACTAATTCTAGTAGTTTCTTTGTGATTTTTTTTTTTTTTAGATTTTCTATAGAGAAAGGATGTTATCGCCAAGCATAATTCTGCTTCGACCTTTCTAATTTGGATTGTTTTTATTTCATCTTCTTTCTCTTGCACAATTGTCCCAGCTAGGACTTTCAGTACAAGGCTGAATAGTAGGACTGGGCACTCTGGGGCTCTGTGGTGCTACTGGCCTGTGTCACTTTATCCCCCTTCCCCCCAATTCTCTTCTAACATTGAAAAACCTTCCTAGTAAAGATTTTTAGTGGATTTTGAACTCTAACTTATTAAAATATATTTTAAAAGCCACATATTCAGATGAGTTTGCAGTAACAATTGGTTGACATCAGGAAAGGCTGACATTTATGAGCCAGATTTCAAAAGAAAAAAAGAAAAAAGCACCCAGAAAAAAGACAGCTTTAGATAATTAGACTGAAATATGCTCATCGAGATTTTAAAAAAGGCCAAGAATGCATTTCTTCTATTGTGATCTGTGTGTTCTCCTGAGGATACTTTTTAGCTGTAATAACTTCTTTTTAAAAACTGTTAAATAACATGATTCCCAATCACCAAATGCAAATAATTAAACAAAGGTTTTTAAAAAGAAGAATATTCATTCATACGGTTCTCACTAAAAATGATATTAATAAATAATTTTAGTTAAAATATTTTATTTATTGAATTAAAAAAATAAATCATTTTAAAATAAGGTATGCTAAAGTTTACACTGTGTATTTGCAAAGTGAATTTAAATTGCTTAAAAATAAATATAATAGTATGTCAGGATATAGGTCCAAATTTTTTTTTTCTTAATAATGTTGGGTGATTGGGTGATCAAAAGGCTTTAAAGACTGTTGTCAGAGACATTTCTGTGTATGGTGTATATATAAAACTACCCCATAAAATCAGTGACATCAGTTCTGGTTTCTGAATCTTTCCTAGCTCCCATAGCACATGGCATAATATCTTGCACATGGAAAATGATCAGTAATTACTTGTCGAACAAATGAAAGACTAAATACACACGAGTGTGTAGTTACTGATCTACAAGTAACAGCTGACTGCCCATCTGCCAGTTCTTAGTAAAGGAATTATTGTCATGCCTCCCAAATGCCTTCATTGTAAGTCACCAAGGTCAGGGACCCGACATCACTTCCCCTCTCACTTCCTTTCTACTCCAAGCCAACATGTCTGCAGTATTCTCTCTACCTAATAGGTGTATACTAAATATATACTAAATTAATTCAGGCACATGTCCATATGAAACAGATTTAAATATTTACATAGCAAGCAAAACATATTAAAAATTCAATGATATGACAAAAAAAGATAAATGCTTAAAAAGAATGCAATGGACGTATTTTCTACCTTTCAGTTAAAAAGATTTTCAGTAAAGGTCTTTCATCCTAATCTTTGAAAACTGGAGTAGAATACCCCTACCTGATAGGCCTCACTATCAAAATGCTAAGATGTAAACTAAAAAGCCATACATTTGGGACATAGGTGAAAAACTCTCTTGAAATATATTTTGGGGTAATCATTTATTGTTGGATGGAAGGGAAGATTTTTTATTTTCAGTACAAATATGTAAGCAACTCACGGTGACATCTTCCCAACGCCTGTGCTCATGCCTCAATCTTTAGGAGAACAAGATATGACAAAGAATTTTTACCAACTTTACCCGTTTCCATTGTTGAATCTCTGGTGAAGGGGACTTCTGTTTTAGCAGGGGTGGTGTAGGTGATGTGAACCAATTCTTCCACCCAGGCCAACTTGCAAACTAGAAAACATCCTTAGAAACATAAATCCACCCCAAATGATGAGAGATATAATAGACATAAATTAAAAACTCAATAATAAGGATGCCAGTGTGTCCCTATTCACCGAAACCATCTATACATTTGATTCAATATTAGCAAAAATTCATATTTTTTTAATTGAGACTGATTGTCAAATCACATTTCAGGTGCTCTGTTCTAATATATAAGGCTGAGCAGTTGCCCTTTTTAATACTTTTTAGCACCTCCTCATTTCCCTCAAGATGAAGTGCATATTCCTTAAAATTGCTTCCCTCAGTTGCCTTCTGCCTTCTTCTTCAGCCTGGACTCACCTTCCAATTGCCTGGAAATGGCACCTCCACGCTTTTAAAACTGCTGTTCTTTCTTTCTGGAGCACCTTCCTTGTCCCTAGCCCCCTTGCCAAAGACCTCTCATCTGCTCTTTGAGAACTCATTTCAGGTGCCTTCTCCCCAGGGGACAATTTGGAAGCCATCCTTTAGAAGTTCATGGGCCCTGTACTTTATTCTACCATGCGTGGACTTATGCTCTGCTGCTACTCTTAGTGACTGTTCCTTCCCCTACATCTGCCAGTGAGCTCTCTGCATTTTCCCAACTGGTACAGGGCTGTCACATGGCAGATGCTGAATAATTAATGAAAGGGTCAAGTAACGAACAAGTGAATGAATCCAAGCAGTAAAAATATATTGATTTGTTTTTATCTCCCAAACCAGGAGTCCACTCTAGAAATAAAGAGGAATGATTTTCTGCTGCTGGAGGATGGTTTAATTTTGCAGGAGACTAAATGCATATCTAGCTATCTGTCTTTTCATCTGTTTATCCATTCAGCACACAGTTTTTGTTATTTGCCATGTTCTACATGTTATGAGATTAAATTGTATGAAATTGCTGATATTAAACCATTTTAACCATTTTCATATGGGTCAATTTCCTTTAGCCACAATAGGGAAAAAGTGCCTCTCTGGTGCCGTGCTGGTGGGAACCTGGAGTGTGCATGCAGACAATTTCCATAAAGGCAGCAAGGACAGGTCCTCCCAAAACTGTTGTTTTAAAAGTTACATCAAATAAAATGCTTTCAGGCTCTTTGAATCGCTAAAACATTTGCCCACATTCATCTGTAATCAATTAGTTCATAGCTGTTGGTTATTGAAGAACCAACTTCATCCGAGGTGAATAATGGAAAAATAACAAAATCTATAAACCAATGGAGAAAACATCTGCCCAGACTTGCCCGCTGAACACTGGAATGGTGGTATCGTACAAAACCAAAAGATTCTAAGTATAACATTTGACAGAAGATGTAAAGAGCACTGACAACGTGATGGGCATTTTATGGGGATCAGGAGCAGCCCTTGTCCCTGCTTCGGGAATCTGCTGCTCAGCTTCTACAGACATCACGGAAAGGAGCCGAAAATGCAGCATGGGGCGGGCGGATGCTGGAAGGAAGCAATCCCCAGTGGCTTCTGTCACAGATGGAGTTCCAGGAGCCTCAGAGCTGCTTTCTGAATAAAGGCAGCAGAAATGAACTTAAAAAGGTGTTTTTCTTGTTAAAATTATACCATAATAGCTCTCTGAATTTCCTTCCAGCCTACTGCCTCGTGGACACAGCTGGAAGCCTTGAAAAAGGTCGGCATGGTCCTTTTTATCCCTTCATTCCCCACCAGAGTGCTATGAAAACTGAATTACAGGCTTGAAAAGGCTATTTTCCTTCTAGTCCAAGTAGGAGGTGGGGCAGGTCAGATTGCGAGATGTGCTCAAGGGCCTTGGAGGTGCTGTGGGAAGGGACCTTCCTGGCATACAGAGTGGGGTTCACTGGGCACAAGCCCGGGCACGTCCACACATTCCATAAACTATTTTATAACTGAAATGGGAAGTCGTGAGTTCATGTCATGATGTCGTCATCAAGGCTCACGGTGTAGAATCTGAGTCCTGAGTTCAAATTCTGGCTCTTGGGCTTTATCTTTTTATGGCCTACACCTCACTGGACTTAAGTTTTCTTATCTGAAAAGTAGGGGAGAAGAAGACCTACCATAAGTAGTTGTGACTACTAATTAAAATAACTATTTTGGAAACATTTGAACACACCGTCTATTGCCCAGTAACTCAGCAAATATTCACTGTTAATAAATATGAGCTGAATTCAGATTCACTTAAAAGGAATACAAGTTCTGCTGAAATAATTGTTCTCTTCTCAGCAGTTTTGTCACTTTCACTCCTTGAAGCTCAGTGACTGAGATGTGACAAGAGTCGACAATTACCATGAGAAAAAAATCATCTGTCTGGGGTGTAAATCCCTTACTGTCGATTAGCTACAGTTCCTTTGTTGGCAGAAGGAAAATGTAAAAGTGGTTAGAATTGCTCCTCAATCGTATCCTTATTATCAGGCTGTCTTTAGGGAGCTATTCAAGATCAAACGTAGTCATGGAAGGGTGTACTGTTATCATACCTGGGGCACGAGGACAGTGAACATTCAGCTTTCCCTTGCTGACACAAACAAGTAACAAAACCTCCCTCAGCCCTAGTTTTTTAACCTTCAGGTAAGTATACTGATAGAATTGTGAAGAATAATAACACATGTATGAAGTTCTTAGAGTACAAGGGACATGTTTGTTCTCAGTAAATGACTGGTGTCGTCATTAAGGTTTGAAAGTAAATAACTCTAGGCACACATTCTGATTGCATAATCAGACCTGTGACATTTAAGTAAGAATTTTTTCCGAGCCCCCTTTTCTCATCTGTAAGAATGAGATAAATGATACCCTGTGAAGATTAGAGAGCACAGAGAAAGTCTGTGGGCTTGGGGTTTCTTGGAGTCTTTTATTTCCCCTTTGGCAATCCCCTGTCCCTGTCTCTCTCACATGTTCTGAATTTATCACCCTCTGGGTGTCCTTGAGAGAGTGACTCAGCAAAGAGAGCTCCTTAAAGGGGGCCCCAACCGAGACACAGTGAGTTCAGATAAGGTACCCCATTTCCCACAACACAGACAGAGCCCTAGGTTTTTTCTTATCTTAAGAGCCACATGTGTGTTAAAAGGGGTCAGCTCGCACTGGTGTCTGCCTCTCAGCAGTTCTTCAAGCTCCCAAGATTTGGCTCAGGGTTATAAAATAATATTAAGTTCTGACAGTGTAAGAAGCGTGCCCGGAAAAATAACCAGAGCAGGAAGGAGAGGAAAAGCATTAGACAGGGCAGATGGGTTTTGCAGCTGGGGAGAGGAACATTAGCATTAGACACAGGGAACCGTCACCTGCCGAGCCCACGTTTCCCTGCACACAAAGGTCACCATCACTTCTCCGTGAATAAGCCCGTGCTGCAGGTATAATGTTGCTGCTCCTCCATCCTGAAAGGTTTTCAGCTTGGCAGCATTTTTCCCTGCACTGATCCAAATCTCCTGGGAAAATGTCATCCGTTTGAATTTTCATAGCTCTGCCCTCACATAGGCACCTGGGATTTCTGGATGAAAGCTGCTGATCTGGTGAAACTAGGTTCCAGTGGGTGTTGCAGAAGCAATTCATTACCGTGGGTGCCCAAGAGAGTCAATTTCAAAGAAATGGCAAGCAGCGTCTTTTCTGCCTGTTTTCCTTGGTTTCCTTGTTTTTCTGCTTAGGCAAAGCAGTGTATCTCTGGCAGTCTCTCTTGGTGAAGCAAGATGGGGGTGAGGTATTTTTTCATGTGGGAAACCCTCATTAATTTACCTGTAATCAAATAAGGCCGCATTCAACAAACAGTAATGAGATATGCTTAGAGGCATGTTTCTAAAAGCATGGGTATTATGCTGCTTTTTTCCATATTTCAGTTGGATCCCTTGTAGCATCAAACAATGACTTTAAAAATGTCATCTACAGAGCTCAATCAATTCCATCTGCGGTTCTTTAGGGGCCTTGGTGAAATCAACTAGGTGAGGATGAAATGCTAATTTGAATGTGATGTCATGATTCTCAAGGTCAGTGAACCTTTCCTTGTATTCTCCAATTACTAGGTCTGTAAAAGCTGTGTATTCTTCAAGTGATTCGCACATATCATCCTGCTCCTCAGTGACCTTTGCAAGCAGGGGAAAATGTTCTTCCAAATTTCCTTTTGAAGAAGAGGGGTTTTGGAAAAAACATTACTTTTTTCAAAATACTTGATTTGGGGGCCATTTCCTCCCCCCCCACAAAGAAATATTCAAGCAAGTTGTTTTGATTTGACATATTATCACACAGAAATTCTGCGTTCCTTTAGAAATCTTCTTTCAATAATTCACATTGCTAACTCTGTTCTTTATAGAACTTAACTATCTGTTCTTGGAGAAATAAAATTTTGGCTAACACCTGTCCCTGTGATAGCCAGAGCACTTTAGAGTGATATGAAAAATCCACACTGAATACCTCCTCCTTCAACTTCAGCATGTTCCAAAACTGGGGATGCTGTGTTGCATTTGCACAAATACAGTTAACAACGCTTATAACTTGCTATGAAGTGTCACTTAAAATAGTAACTTTAGCACAGAGATTCTGCTGATCAAGATACAATAAAAAAAATGAAAGCCTCTGGATCTGTTCATACTTTTGTAATATCTCCAATAACCTCTTTAAGTTTGCTTGTCGTGGAAGGTGAACTGTCTGTACTTCCACTCACTAAATTTACAAAATTCAATCCAACTTTACGACATTCCTCTTGAAAATTGTAGACGATAACTAATCCCTTTGTTCTGTTTGCAAGCGTGCCCAAAGTAACTCTCCATAGTAAAGAAAATCTTCTGTTATGACCTGAAAGATGTGTAAAACCTGTGCCAAGTCAGTCGTGTGAGTGATTCACCCGAGGCAATTGAATAATACGTATTTTCCTTTTGAAGCATTGCAAATGCTGCTGATCAGTTGTGGTTCTCCTTAAAAGAAGCAGTTGTTTATACTTGGAAATGTTATTAGGTCTGCGCATCCTACAACCTCAATAAGGCATTCTTTCACAACTTCTACATTGCTGAATGATTCCCGTTTCCCCTGATTATATAAGCTACTTCATAAGTTGCTGAAGTGGCATTATTTCCAGGTCTTCCTGCTTCTAGAAGGAATTGTCTTAGCTTTTGCTTTTCCTCTTTTAATTTCTGCAATGCAACGATTCAGGCCTCTCCCTCTAATTTAAATATCAGTGGTCTCTGTACGTGTTACAATGCTGATGACCATTGAATTTCTTTAATGTTGATGTTTCAGTATCACAAAGCAAGCAAGCCATCTCATCTTTAGCAGAAAAAAAGATAGTTTTGAAATTCCCAATTCTCACTAAAGAAATCAAATTTCTTTTTTTTCTTTACTGTTTGGGATTCATTGAGGTTATAAAGAATTAGGTTACACCGATTGCATTTGTTAGATGAAGTCCCTCTTATGATTTTGTCCTGCCCCCAAGAGATGTGCCATACAATGTGACCCCCATCCCCTCCCTCCTCCCCTCTCCCCACTTGCTCATTCCCCTGCTCCCCACCCGGTATTAGCTCATCTGCTGTCTTCATATTAGAATAGAGTACACCGGATTCTTGCATCTCCATTCTTGCGATGCTTTACCAAGAAGAATGTGTTCCAACTCAATTCAGGTTAACACAAAAGATGTAAAGTCTCCATCTTTTTTCATGGATGAATAGTATTCCATGGTGTACATATCCCACAGCTTGTTAATCCATTCCTGGATTGGTGAGCATTTAGGTTGTTCCCAGACCACTGGGCAAGAGACATGAATAGAACCTTCTCTAAGGAAGATGAACAAATGGCTAATAAACACACAAAAAAATGCTCATCATCCCTAATCATCAGAGAAATGCAAATCAAAACCATCCTGAGATATTACCTAACACCAGTGAGAATAGCCCACATCACAAAGTCTCAAAACTGCAGATGCTGGCGCGGCTGTAGAAAGAAAGGAACACTTTTATACTGCTGCTGGTTCTGCAAACTAATACAACCTTTTTGGAAAGAAGCATGGAGAATCCTCAAAAAAATTAGACCTCACATCTGATCCTGCAATCCCATTACTAGGCATCTACCCAGAAGAAAAAAAAAATCGCTTTATCATAAATACATTTGCACCAAACTCTTTATTGCAGCTCAATTTACAATCGCCAAGAAATCTGTTTTCTTACTTCAAGGTTCTCTTGGTCTTCTTTGACATGGGAGCTGGCAAGCAGATGCAAATAAAAAATACGGTTGAGCTTTGTAACTGCAAAAATTCCACTTCAAACAGAAACATAGTGCACTATTCTCAAAAGCTGATGACAGACTGTACTAGACCCCTCCAAACTCTCACCAACCAGCCTCATGCAGTTGTGGCTCTAGGCAGGAGAAGTTAGAACTTCGAGTTAGCTCTTACAGATTACTAATCTCCTAATTGTGTCAGTCAATCTGGGAGGATTATTTTGTTGAAACTTGTTTAATTTTTTGGTATTTACAACACATTCATTTTTAAAATAAAATACAAAATATAAAATCTGAAGAAAAATATGTTAATAAAAATAAAAAGATTTGTTCTGTAAGATTTGGATTCCATCATAAGGCCACACTTAAGGACCTAGAAGGCTACATGTGCCCTTAAGGCTGCCGGCTTCCTAGCCCTGAGCAAGATGATGAGTTCTCAAATGTGCCTGACTCCCAGCCCAAGGTACAACCACCCTTTTGCCATGAACACAGGAGGGAATGCAGATGAGAGCTGTCATGTCTCCACACTCATCATCCCTGCAGAAAAAACTGTGAAATACACCTGAGAGGAAATCACCAAACTCTTCGCACGCATAACAAGTTAAAGAAATCACTTAAAGATATAAAAAAGTGAAGAAATACTCAAAACAAGCTGATTCAAAACCTCATTCTTTGGCTCTTGTACCATAGAGTAAGGTCCAGGAGGACAGATTTGGGGCAACAGTATTCTGGCAGCAAGACCTTAATTTAAAATGCAGTATGATCAGGCATAACTTGGCCTCTCTCTTTAGGTCTTTGGAAACTTAGGAATGACTACAAGGTTCCACAAAACTTGCCTACAAGCATCAAACACACACCACAGTAAATATTGTGTTTACAAAGAAATACTCATTTTCATGAAATTTGTTGTTAATTGTGAGATTCAGACACTTGCTTCTTAATTAATCCTCATGATCTCTTGTGGTTTGATTAGGTGTTTAAGAAATTGGAGATTGGGCAGCGCCTGTGGCTCAGTGAGTAGGGCACCAGCCCCAAATGCCGAGGGTGGCAGGTTTAAGCCCGGCCCCGGCCAAACGGCAACAAAAAAAAAATAGCCGGGCCTTGTGGTGGGCGCCTGTAGTCCCAGCTACTCGGGAGGCTGAGGCAAGAGAATCGCAGAAGCCCAAGAGTTAGAGGTTGCTGTGAGCCGTGTGACGCCACGGCACTCTACCGGAGGGCGGTACAGTGAGACTCTGTCTCTACAAAAAAAAAAAAAAAAAGAAAGAAAGAAATTGGAGATTGAGGGGAGTGGGATTTTTACTGAAGAACTTTTCTTAGTCATTTTGTGCTGCTATAACAAAATCTCTGAGGCTGGATAATTTATGAAGAATGGAAATTATTTTCTCATAGCTCTGGAGAAGTTGCCAGCAGATTTAATGTCTAGCAGGGGCCGCACTCTCCTTTCAAAATGCTGGCTTTTGCTGTGTCTTCATGTGGCAGAAAAAAATGGAAGGACAAAAGGAGCCTGGCTCTGGAACCCTTATATGAAGGCAATAATCTCATCTGTGAGTGTGGAGTCTTGTTACTTAATCTTGTTAAAGGCCTCATCTCTTAATACCATTATATTGAGTCTTGAATTCCAACTACGAATTTTGGAGAGATGCATACATTTAAACCACAGCAAATGTTAAATAATTAAGCCACAGAAGAGGGGTCACAGAAGAAATTAGGGTCTTGGATATGAGAAAGAAAAGTATTGCATTAACCAAATGCAAGGAAAAGAGCCAGGGCTTATCCTGAGCAGCCACAGTGGTGGAAAGGGAGAGAGAGAAGGACACAGATGCTGTGATTTGAGTGTCTGTGTGATTGGCCCTTATCGGACACTGCAGCATGATCCCACCAACCCCCATTCTTGCCCACATCTATCCAGCTATCTCACAAGTAGTAGAATGGACTTTCTAACACATAAGCCTGACGGTGTCACTCTTATGCTGGCAGTAGGCGCATTACCTGTAGGAGAGAATTGGCGCATGGAGGAATTCCATGAAGCAGTCACAGCTCACACCCCAGCCACACTCCACAGCCCTCACCACTGTGTCCTATGGTGCACACAGCCGCTCACCACGCCTTACATGCACCACCTCTGGGTCCTCCTACTGCTGTGGGCACAAGCTAAAATAGCTTTTCTCCTTTTTCCAGATGAGGCCACCATCCTTAGCAGCCCAAATGTCACCCCTGCTGGAACATCTTCTCTAATTTTCATAGTTCCCTACCCAACACTACGTAGACATATGTATCATCCTGTGTTACACGTAGTTCCCCTATCTGCATCCCAGCTTAGGATTTTTAAATACTTTGTTTTGGGAAAACAAAAGACAGGACACATATTTTTATTAATGAATAGAAACCATGAAAAGTAATCACATGAAAATCATAGAATTTAAATAAAATAACACAGTGGATGTGTTTAGAGCAGTTTGCACACAGCTGTAGAGAGTTAGTGAACTGGAAGATAGATCTATAGTAAACAGCCAGCCTGAAACCCAGAGAGAAATCAATAGAAAATATAAAAAAGGAAAAAGAATATGTGAGACAAGAAAAAAAATACTTTGTGAACCTGATTTCATTGCTGTGATGGCTTAGATTTATGGTTACCATCTCAAGTTAGTCTGAAAAATGTTTTCTAAACAGATATAATGTGAAAAACATGGCAGACATACGCCCTAACCTTGGCTGAACTGTAATGTGAGAAGACGGGTAAACAGATCATTCAAACACAGTGTGCAATGAGTCAGAATAATAGTATCAGCAGGAATGGTGGTCTATAGACTTCCAAAATTACAATCCTCCATAAAATCAATGTGCACACTGGCAAAAAGGAAGGTTACTCTTCATTGAAATTATTTTTTCAGACGTCTGAAGATTTTTCAAAGGCTTACAGAAATCTGGGGAGAATATTTTGGGGAAAGGCTGCATCTCAATAAAAAGAGTGAATTTTGTGGCATTGTAGCTATCCCTTCTCCAAAGCTTTTAGCAGTCTTTAAAACCAATAACTTTATAGCTGGATACAAGAACCAGTATCCTGGGAATGTCTGGAGTGAACATAACAGGTTAGAGCTCCCCAAAGCCTCATTGCCTAGAGAATTGTCACTATGTGGCCTGTCTATAAATGCATGAAAAGATTCATTTTCAGAACATGCCTTCTTCTGACCAGCGTTAAAGACTGATCTGAGCAAACAGACTTATACACATCAATGGTAATAGTTTACCATAACAACTGCATGAAAGATGATGCCTATTAGAACGAACAAAAGGCAGACAAAAAAAATTCTTAAGACATTGGAGAATGAGATGTCCATAAAATGCTTTGATGAGCTCTGATATATTTCCGAGGATCTTGAAAGCTGCATGGATATTGAAGGCTCTGTGGTCAGGTAAGACACGAGCAGACTCTAATCTCTCCATCATGCCTGACTTTGATATCCTCTGTGTTTGTTATATCAGTTACAGAGAAAAGTATCTTGTAATCTCCTACTATGATTATGCATTTTATTATTTCTCCATATAGTCCTGTCAATTATTACTTTATGTGTTTTGGTGATATGTTATTATGTACATACAGATTTATAATTATTATTACTTCATGGTGAATTGGAACTTTTTATCATTAATAAATACTACCCTTGTTGCCAATAACAAAATAATGCCAATGCCTTTAAATCTGTTTTTTTCTGATAGTGAAATAGAGTACTATATTTCGGTTGATTTTTGCATGATATATCTTTTTAATCCTTTCATAGTCAATGTTTTGAATCCTTGCTTTTATAGTATCTCTTGTAAGCGTATTTCAAGTAGCTTGGATTTTTTTGATTCCATTTGAAATTGTTTCTTATTGTTATTTCAAGATTAAAACTATGGGTAATGTAATTTTGATATATTTGGGTTGAAACTACAATATTTTCAGGCCATAATGAATTGGCTGAAACCAGAATAGCTCTCCCACATGAAAGGCTATAAAACTTTATATACAGAGAGGAGATAAAGTTTGTGTGCAATTTACTGTGTTAAACTATGTGAAACAGTAGGCAGCTAAAGGCTAAAATTGCCTGAGAAGTGTGATTCACAGAGTGAACTCCACAATTACCCACCTCTGTATGTGGTGACAAGGTCTTGACTGAAATTTGGAAGACTGAGATTTGAGCAGAGCACACCAGTTCTTCTGAGTGGAGCATGGACAGTGAAGCAGCTGGAATCATTAGTGAAGAAAGAGCTAAAGGGCCCAGAAGCAGGTGTAAGGATACTGATGAATCCAGGGCAAAGGGCTGCATGTGCATGAAGTGAGACCACCTCAATTTCACTGGACAGCAGTTGATACAATTTCACTGGAAAGCAGAAGAGAGATACAAAAGGTCAAAGAAGAGAATGCCTCATGATGGGGTCAGGTGTTGCCCAATTCCCAAATAGCATGAGATAATCAATGTGTATTGTTTTAAGCAACTAAATGTGTGACTCAGCAAAAGAACACTAATGCAGCAACCTATCTCATAGCACCAATCTCCCAGAGATTTAAAATAATGAGCCGCCCCAAAATGATGAAGATATATCCTCCTTTTCTCCAGGGAGCCCCACATTAGAGTTCTTCTTCCTCAGAAACAGAGGGACACCAGTGGGCAGGGAGCCCCGTGAGTGTGAGGAAGGGCCCTGTACAAACACTAGAAAGCATCATAGGAAAAGATGTAAAATAGTATTGATGTTGTAGGACAATGAAAGGTAAAGCTGACACAGAAGAGATGTGACGCTCATGAGGAAGGCAAGAAACCTCAAAGGACAGAGAGCCAGTCTATGTCAGGCAGGCATTTGTGTAAGACAGTTTCATTGCTTATCTCATTTCAGAGTCTTTCTTTGCTCGGGTGGAGTGATATGTTAACCAAGGATCAGGAAAGTGAAAAGGAGATGCTCTGATCTTCCAAGCTTCCATTCGATGGGAGCATCCAGAAGATGACCCCATCCCATGGACCAGCTGAGCTCTTCTGCTCTCTATACCCTTGGGAACTAGAATGAGGTTGCTTTTATGCCTGGCTGTGTGTATATCCTATGACCTTTCAGCACATGGTGTGATCTCCTTTGAGGGCAAGAAACTTTGATAGGGTGGCTTGCCTATGGTCACAAAGTACCCAAGTGATGGAATCCAGAATAGGGTCTAGGTATTGTGACACCCAACCTCTGTCTTCTCCTCTAGCACAGTGATTCTCTACCCTGGAGCCTTTGAAAAGCTAGCAGCACCAAGCCCATTAATCAGAATCTTTAAGAGTAGGGAACAGGAATTAGGGTGAGCTTCTCTCCTTTTTTCCCCCTACTTTTTAAAGCTTTCCAGAAGATTCTGATGTACAGCTGGGGTTGAAAATGTTTGCTTCATACCACGTTGCCGTGTGAAGGTAGCAACTTCAAAAAACAAATCCCAAGAGGTATTTGAGGGAGGAAATAATGGAGCTTACAAGGTTCGGTCTCCTCATTAAGATTCTTGCCCTGCTACTCATTAAGATTCTTCCCCCCTACACAGCTTTACTGGCCGCCCGTTCACACACACGCAGGCACACACACCACTTGTTTTACTGGAATCTGGTCTCCTAACATTTCTTTCCTCACTTGCCCAATTTTCCTCTAAGATAAGATCACAAAGCCATACACAATATTGTAAAAAAATAAAGAAAACATGTGGCCAGACGCAGTGGTAATCCTAGCACTCTGAAAGGCAGAGGCAGGTGGATCACTTGAGCTCAGGTGTTCAAGACCAGCTTGAGCAAAAGTGAGACCCCACCTCTCTAATAAAAATAGAAAAATTAGCTGGGCATTGTAGCAGACACCTGTAGTCCCTACTACTCTGGAGGTTGAGGCAAGAGGATTGTTTGAGCCCAAGTTCGAGGTTGCTATCAGCTATGATGACACCACAACACTCTAGCCTGGGCAACAGAATGAGACTGTCTCCAAATAAATAAATAAATAAAATGTGGAGTTTATCAGGGGGCCATGTATATTTTCTTGAGCAAAATCTGTCACTAATAATTTGTATCATCCTGGGAAAATCTGCCTAATCAATGTGGATTTCATATGTGAGAGAATTAAAGTTGACCTTGCTAATCGTTAACGTCTTCCCAAGCCCCGATCTCTGACAATTCTATGTATAAGGGAGTAAAAACAATGGCATACATGTGACATTGATGTAGCAGATGATACAATAAACGGGAAATGTTTGGTAGAATGTTTGTTGCTGATAATCATATTTGGATATTGTGCATGACTGTGTATGTTCTTTAATGTCCATTTCACATGGAAAAATGAAATGACCCAAGAGCACTTGCATCTTAACACAGTGCTTGGAAACTCCCTGCTCATGGAAGCCATATATATGGAGCTTAACAGCAGGGCCTGTGTGGAGTTACATGGGCAGCACGCACTCTCTGCTCTACATATAACGATAGAGTGACCTGCCAGGTCTCAACCTCTCCCAGACTCTGATTCCTTATCACTACAATTGAGTTAGCAAGAATTCCTAACTTAGAATTAGGAACTCAGTGTAAGGTGCCTAATGTATAGGTGTACAGTCAATAACTTTAGTTGTCACTATGTGAATTTAATAAGTTAATGTTCCCCTACATCCAGGGGCTGGTAACTAAGACAGAAAGGTGAAAGGTAACAATGTGACAGAGGTAAAAAAAAAAAAAAAAGGTTTGGCAGAAAATGTTCTCTTAATCTGCGTTTTACCAGGGTCAGAGAATTAATTAGTCCACTTGCCCTGCTACGAAATATGTCAGTGTGTTTGCAATTCCCAAAGCACAAAACACATGTCAAATAAGAATTATTCTACAGAAGAAAAAAAAAGGCTTTAGTGTTTGTTTGTTTGTTTGTTTGTTTTTCAAAAGCATAAGAAAATTTAACCCAACAGTTCTCAAAATGTGGTCTGCAAAGATCCTGGAATGCCAAGGACTTTAACAGGCGTCAGGTCAAAACTGTTGCCATGATAACACTAACAGACAGTTTGCTTTTCTGGCTTTCGTGCACTCTCGATTTTACTGATAGCTTTTCTAAGGGCTCCATGACCTGCAGTGATATCATTATTCACACGGCCAGTGGAAAGCGCTTGTGTAATCTTCTATTTTTTAAAACAACTTCTCCACTTTAATATCTCATACAGTAATTATCCATAGATACAGCACACATAAACCAAAGTTCTGTGGAATCTTTAGCAATTTTTAAGAGGAAAGCATTCTAAAACCAAACAAAAATTGATAATTACTATTCTAGCTCATCAAATAAAATTCCATGTTGGTGTATGTTTTATGATAGCCAAAAAATCTGTAAGTCAAGCTTCCATGTGATGTCACAAGGCACCCCGATCATTCCAGATCAGTGCGTGTCAGCCTTGATTGCCCGTCATCTTCACCTCCAGAGCCTGAAAATTACTAATGCATGGGTTTTCCAGCCCCCTGGCCTGGATGTTCATATTCCATGGATGTAGGATTTCTCCAGGGGATCTGGAGTTTTAAAATCTCTCCAGATGATTCTGTTATGTATCTCAAGAGAACCACAGTTCTAGAATGGGTGGTCAAGAAACAGGCTCTTAGGTGGGCAGGAGAGAGAAGAGGCTGTCACCCAACCCTCTGGATCCCCAGCCTGAGCTGAAGTGGAGACAGGCTATTTAATGGGACGGGGGAGCTGCTTTGGGGCACCCGGCCAGGGAATTACTTCAGAACCTGTGTCTGGTACGTCAGCCCAGCAGACAGGAACTTCAAGTCTGGATTCTAGTATCAAGCATCCCTCAGAGACAGCCTTTATTCCCTCTTTCTCACATGCAGAACTGTAACAACTTTGCCCATTAATAATCCTGTCCCTTCCCACTGTGCCCTCTTGTAATCCCCACTGATCAATTAAGGACCCACAAGGAACAGAATCTTTTGGTAATCTGTTAGCTCAGCACCCCTGCCAAGACCAAGTGGGCTGAATCATCGTGTGGCAGTTCCTAAGTGCTGCTCCCCAGAAATCACAGCCAGGCCTGCAAACTTGCTGTCTGTGTGTCGGGAGATAGAAGACACCTGGGCCAGATCCCATGGTTGTCATGGTAGCCAAGTCTAAAATAGACTTTCAGACACCAGAGCTGTTTGGCTGACTCTGACCTACATGTAAGCATAAATATTATTTGTGTTAGAAAGGAAGCAGGAAGCAATCTTCTGTTTTATTCAGAGAGATGTTTGGAATACAGGCTGTGGGTTTGCTCCATGAGGATAGTAGAAAGTTTGAGTAGGGCTCCTAAATTGTGAAGGCGAAAATAGCTTGTCATTTTTAGAGCAAGGTCCTTGTACTCACGTTCTTTATTGCCACCTGATATACAGAAACATGAAGTTTCACTGTTATGGGGATTTTCATTCATCCAGCCTTGGTCACCTCTATCCATTCACAAAAAGACAGGAAAATAGAGAGCCAGGAAGGGGGAAATGGAGTATTTGGGGTAAGAAATGGAAGGGATTGCAAATAGCCTGGAATTAAGAAATCAAACCACCCGCTGCGGCTTGGATATTTTTTGATCCCTGCCAAACCTTATATTGAAATTTGATCCCTAATGCTGGAAGCGGGACTTAATGGGAGGTGTTTGGGTCACAGGAGTGGATCCCTCATGAATATATTAGGACCCCCTCCCTGTGGATGAGGGGGTCTTCTAGCCTTGGCTCCATAAGAATAAAAGCTGGTTGTTAAGAAGAACCTGCCACTTGTCACCTCTCCCTCAGGCATTCTCTCTGCCCGGTGATCTCCACTCAGGGTGGCTTCCCTTCAACTTCTGCCACAAGTGGAGGCAGCCTGACACCCTCACCAGAGATCTAGGCTTCTAGCCCGCAGAACTGTGAGCCAAATACACCATTTTTTTCTTTATAACTTACCCAGTCTCAGGTATTCCTTTACATCAACAGGAATGGACCATGACAACCTCTCTTCATCCTATCTGAACTCCTAATTTTGTTAGGTTTGCTCTATCCATTAGAGATCTATAATCATCTGCTATCATCTAATAACATTTCTATGAACAATAATCCTGGCATTTTCCTTTAGAAATTTCTGCTGCATGCTCTACTAGCACAAAGCACAGGCCCCGGACCTGTGCTGTCCAGTACAATAGCCACGAGCCCTTTGAGACTACTGAGGATTTTAAGTGTGGTTGGTGTCAGTGAGATGTGCTGTAAGTGCATAATACACACTGGGTATTAAAGATTTAGTATAAAAAGTGAGGTAAAACGTTGCTGATAATGTTTTATATTGATTATCTGTTGACATAAAAATATGTGTATATATTTTACTAAAGAAAATGCTATTGAAATTATTTTCACCTGCTTCTTTTTGATTTTTTAATATGGTTACTGTTTCATTTTACTTTTGTAAAGTGGTTACTTAAGTTGTTTAAATTACATATCGGCTTGTATTACAAATAGATGGAGAGATGACAGGTAGACAGCGGCTAGAGGACAGAGGGTGAGGTGGAAGGAGAAGAGGAAGGGGAAAAAGAAGGGGAGAAAGGAACTGACCTGGGTCTGACTTGCATTGCCTGGGTTTTTGCCCTTATCATGTTACTATTGTTCTATATGACCGTGACCATTTTACTAAATTCCCTTATCTATAATTTGAGGATAAAAATAGAAATGCTGCTGTTTTACTGAAAAGATTAAATACCCAGGACAAATATTTGTTATTTTTATTACAAGGTAAAGCCCAAATTCCTTTTCCTGGCATTCAAGGTCCTCATTATTTTGTGCCCAGTTACTTCTTCAACCTTAGATTCTTATCTCTCCCCATCTTTTCCTTCATTCTTTATTCCAAGCAAATGAATTTCATGGACCTGACTGTAATCATCACCTTGATCCCCCCGACTGTCCTGGGCCTGAACCCATTTCAGCTCCGTCTTACCCAACATAGGAAATGCCAGCCACCAGTTGCTGAGACCAAAAGCCTGTGCCGTTTAGGATCATTTTCTTGTTCTCTTCTCCCATATCCAGGACGTTGTTTGCAGATTCTAGTTCTGCAGTATGCCTGGATTTTTTCCCCTTTGTCTCCATTCTTGTGCCCATAGCTGAGATAATCTTCCTTCTCCCCTCTTCTCTCGTCCAGGTCACCGTCACAGCTGCTCCACTCAGGGCTCCTGTCTCCAGCATTTATCCCTCTGCGCAGACCTGGCAGGGCTGATAATTGACATAAATCTGATCCGGTTTTCCCCTTCTCTACACTTCTGATGGCTTCTCATCATACCTACAGTAAAATTCAAACTCTTCCTGATTGCTTTACGCTGTCTGGCTTTTGCTTATCTTTCCAGTCTCATCTGTGATTCATTTTCCTATTGCTCACTCTCCCCGAGACAAACTGGTCCTCTCTCTGAAGATGCTAGAGAAAACCAGGCTCCATCCAGCCTCGGCCCTTGCTACCTTGCTACCTAAAAATCTCCCATACTTGCTCTTTTCCTGACAGGCTCCTCCTCAAATTTCAGAAATACAAATTTCTGTCCAAATGTCACCTTTTCCTGAGGGCCTTACCTGGCTGGTCTATAAAATACCCCTTTAACTCTCTTGCCCTCTTATAAATGGAGTTGTTTGCTCTTTTCTTGTTGATTAACTTGAGTTCTCTATAGAGTCTAGTTATCAGACCTTTGTCAGATTCATAACATGCAAAATTCTTCTCCCATTTCAAAGGCTGTCTGTTTGCTTTGGTCGTGGTATCCTTAACTGGGCAGAAGCTTTTTAGCTTGATCAAATTCCATTTATTTATTTTTGGTGTTGCTGCAATTGAAATAAAATCTTTTTACAGGCCAATATTTTTGAGCATTTCCCCCAAATTTCTTTCTTGAATTTTTATTGTTTTGTGTCTTAAATTTAAATCTTTTATCAAGCGAAAATTAATTTTTGTCAGTGGTAAGAGGTGTGAGTCCAGTTTCAGTCTTCTACATGGCTTACCAGTTCTCCCAGAACCATTAATTAAATAGGGATTCTTTTCCCCAGGGATACTTCAGTTAGGTTAAACTTCTCTGAAGATGAATGACAAACAAATGGTGAAAAAACACATGAGAAAATGTTGATCATCTTTAATCATCAGAGAAATGCAATTCAAAACCACTCTGAGGTACCACCTAACTCTAGTAAGATTAGCCTGCCTCACAAAGTCCCAAAACTACAAATGTGGGCACGGATGTGGAGAGAAGGGAATACTTCTATACTGATGGTAGGATTGCAACTTAATAAAACCTGTATGGGAAGAAGTATGGAGAATTCTTAAAGAACTAGAAGTCAACCTTCCATTTGATCCTGCAACCCCGAAGAACAAAAATCAATTTACCACACAGACATTTGCACCAGAATATTTATTGCCGCTCAATTCACAATTGCCAAGTTGTTGAAGCAACTCAAACGCCCATCAACCCATGAATGGATTAATAAACTATGGCATACGTATACCAGGAAGTACTATTCAGCCATAAAAAAGATGGAGACTTTTCATCTTTTATGTTTACCTGGATGGGGTTGAAACACATTCCTTTAGTAAAGTATCTCAAGAATAGAAAAAAAAATTCTAATGTTCTCAATACTATTATGAAACCAATATATAAGCAATTATACACCCACCTAAATGATAAAACACAAATATAGTGTAGCAAGGGGGAGGGGAGAGGACAGAAAGGGGAAAAGGACAGGGAGGGCAGTTGGTGGGATCTCACCCGAAGTGCACAATGTGAGTGTGTTCACTCCCCCTGGGTGAAGGGCTGTGCTACAACTTGAACTTTACCTTACAAGTGAGAACAATGTAACCTAAAAATTTGTGCCCTCATATATAATTTGAAATTAAATAATATACCCCATTAGCAAGATAAAATTCTTGACGTAGGTATCTTTGAATCAAAAGATATATCCACTGTTGATGTATGTTACTAAATTAATGTATGTTACCAAATTAATATTAATAGAGTTACACTATTTAGCCCCCTCCATCAATTCATAAGATTGCATCATTTGTATATACGCACCAACATGCTATTAACTATTTTGATCTTTGCCATTCTGAGAGGTAGGAAAGGTTATATTGTGATTTTTATTTGCATTTCTCTTACCATGAGTGAAGTTGAATAAGTTTCTATATGGTTAAGAGCCATTCATATGTATTATTCTATAAATCTTTCCATAATATCATTTTACCATTAATCTACTGTATAGTTGATATTTTCTTCTCAATATACAAAATCTCTTCATATATTAAGGACATTAGTGATGTGCGTGCAAATATTTTTCCTAGTTTTTTGTTTGTTCATATAGTAAAATTTGTGACTTGCGGATTTTTATAAACTTGTTAGGGCCTTCCCACTCTAATACTTATTTTTAGTTCTCTAATTCTTTCTTCTGGTATAGCGTTTCACTTTTTATGTCTAGATCTTGGATTCATCTAAAATTTATTTTATTGTAAGTTGTGAAAGAGCCATCAGCATTGTTTTTTCCAGATGGTTATGCAGTTGTCACTACACTATTTATGTAATAATTGTGTTCTATGATCATAATTCTAAAGTTTATTATAGTCTTCATTCTACAATTAAAGAGATTCAACTGTTTGTGCCATTTGTCATAGTTCTCCACACCCCCCCTCCCAATCAGGCCCCATTCTCAGAATTGTTTTGAAGGGAAAAGTTAATATCAATTAGCTTAAGGGTAATCTAGGTGCTCGATGCATTTTAATTCCACTGCTATCCTAAGTCTCACTGAGTTATTTAATTTATTTCAGTATATTTTTAAGTTCCTCTGTTTACTTAATAAATAACTATTTTAACAACTCATAAAAGTACTTGCCACAGCATTTATCGGGCAGCTATTGGAGGCATTTACCTAAGCAATTATCTAAGCTGGCATGTGTAGGATCCTTGAACGAATGGAACACAAACTCTTCCTGCAAGCAGCTTGCCAGACAATTCCTTTGGCAGCCATTCAATAGCTAACTTCAGTGGTAAAAATTGGAATTGAGCTACAATGGAAGTGGAAGAACACTGTTTAAAGAAGTGGAGGGGGTGTTCACTCTTACTGTGAGAACTGGAGTAGGACTAAAGTAGACAGAGTCCTTCAGTCTTTAAGGATAAAGAGGAGAAACATTCCAAACAGGGCCAACACCTGAGCCAAGGCATAGATCAGGGAGCCTGCAAAGCAGAACAGAAATAGGAACTAAGCAAAATATTGCTGGTTATGCTTATGTTGCCAGGGTGACCTTTTCATAGGAAACTGTCTGTCCAGGGCTGAGCTAGCAGGGCCTCTGACCTACATTCCCGAGTTCTGCTGCCTACTGAGCCCCAAAGGATTCTGGAGCAACTAAAGCTCCCCAGCTGTCCAAAGTTACCTGCTTTTGTGTTTTGTTAGTCCTTTAACCTTCTCTAGTTTTGATTTCCTCATGGGGTTTGCAGTGTGGTTATCAGCATATTATATAAAGTATCTATCACAGTGCCAGGCTCATAACTGTTTGTAAAAATGAATGAGCACTTAGCCATGGTGTATTCAAAGTGCCTTTTGGATACACTGATGGAATTATCCAAGGTCTGGAGCTCATGAGTAGTTAGGTATTAAAGATTTTGGAATCAATGCATGTAGGTGATCTTTGAAGGAATGGATAAAATCTCACGGGAAAATAATTTTGAGAACTGGAAGCTGCAGTCTAACATCATAGCCTTGCAGATAGGCAATGCTCATAATGTCCACGTACGGCACCCCACAGGCACTGACATATGGAAATGGAAAGTGCAGTTACAAAAAAATTTAAGAAAAAGAATACAGGATGAAGAAAATAAAAATGTGTCATATTTGTATCATGCAGAGGTAATCACTTTTAATATTTTGATCTATTTCTGCTCACATTACTACAAAGTAAAGGCCGAACCACACTAACACTCTGGTTCTAACTGCTTTTTGTCTGGAGATGAAGGCTCAGTAGAAAAGTAGTCTATTTCCAGACAACAGTTTAATCACACGCATATAATAATATTCTTGGCTACACATATTTCTTTTTTTATTATTAAATCATAGCTGTGTACATTAGTATGATCACGGGGCACCATACACTTGGTTCATAGTTATTGCCCCTTCCAAACTGCCAAGTCAATACCACCTATTTTAGTAGTCAGCATTTTTATTTCCAGCGATTTTTGTATTAGTTATGGCATTATATTAGCAGCACCTGTGACAAGTGACTCTCGAGGTTCAGTGGCACAACACAAGTGTAAATATAAGTGTCCCTCGTGTTAAAGTGTTTTGTTGTTTTGTTTTTCCATGTGTAACTCAGAGACCCAGGCTCCTTGGATGCTAAGGCTCCACCAGTCAGTCCCTGGGGCCTCATCACCTTCTGCAACCTGTTGGCCAAGAGAGGGACACGTGGTGCACAGGAGGCACAGTTGCTGCTGTAAAATCTTGACCCAGATGATACATATCACTTCTGCTCCCATTCTACCCTATAATCAACCGCATGGTCCTTCCTAATCACAGGAGAGGCCAAGACGTTGGGTCCAGCAATGCTCCAGGGAGAAGAGAATGCATACAAGTTGGTGAGCAGGTGATGTCTTTGCAGGTGCCAAGCTTATTTTACAGATGATAAAATGGAAGTTCAAAGAGATAATGAAGCTTGTCCAAGACAATACAATTGATAAGTGATGTAGAACTGAGACTCGAACCCACATATATGTGTATATGTGTGCCTATAACGTAACTTCTACATGAAAAATACAAATCAGAAGAAGCTAGCAGGGTGGTTAGTATTCTAGGAGCACCCAATCTGCCAGAGTTAGCAAAAAATATATAAGCAACCAATGAAATTTGAACTTCAGAGAAACAATTAAAATTTTAGTATAGGGATGTCCCATGAAATATTTTACCTGGAAAGCCTGCATAAAAGGGATGTTTGGAAAATTAAAAATAAGACAACTACATCAGCGACTCTACCTAAGAAATGCAAACCTTGTAACTTAGTTGTTTGTACCCTAGCATTAACCTGAAATAATAAATAAATAAGTAAATATGGAGAAAAATAATTAAAAATAGTTAGCAAGCATGAGGAGAACAGGCAGTTGGTTTGTGCAAACAGTGTTTAAATATAGTTCATGTAATATGCAAGGGACAATAATGCCGAAAATTACAAGAATGCTCTGTTAGGCTCAGTTCCAGACAGGGTAGCCAATGAATCAGAACTGCCCTTCCACTGAGTTTCTTGTCTCCAAAAGTGCAGACTGAGTCCTCTCTGGGCATCTAGCTGATGACTCCCGTGTTTTGTCCTGTTTCTGTAGCATCTGCACTTAACAACATTCTATGTAAAGTGATATTCTGAAAAATTGCTGTGGGTATTGAATGTGGTATTGGTGAAATACAAATAAACAATTGTTCTAAAATACACTAACATAAAAAATAAGCTATTGCTATTATTTAAAATAGAAATTAAATATTTAAAATCTCTAAAATATGAGAGTTATCACGTAATAACTGAGTAGACTTAACAACTGTTTTGCTTTCAGCCTTTCCTGAAATGTTTTCTCACTGTCTTAGTTCATTCAGGCTGCTGTAACAAAATACCACAGACCGGGAGATTTGCAAACAATAGAAGTGAATTGCTTATAGTTCTAGAGGTGAGGAAGTTCAAGACCAAGGTGTCAGCAAATTTGGCATCTTGTAAGGGATCACTCTCTGCCCCAAAGATGGTGCCTTTTTGTGCAGAGGCCAAAAGGACCACACAGACTACTTCCAGCCTTTTTATAAAGGCACTAATCTCATTCATAGGGAACAAGCCTCATGACCACCCAAATGCCCTACCTCTTAATACGATTGCAGTGGGGATTAAGTTTCAACTTCATTTTGGAGGGACACACATGTTCAGACCATTGCACTTGCCATTTCTGGTCTAGATGCCATTAGTTTTTCCAACTTCTATGTCCATTATATGTAGTGTAATACTTAGGAAAATCCGACAAGTACTATTTGCCACATGCTGCAGATCATATCAGAGAGGTCCAGACAGATGTTCCAAAAGATGCATTTCTCATCAGATGGGGCTTTTGTAAGGCATTGAATCCTAATCCACCCGTCTCCATCAAGGTAATTAAAACTGTTCTACTCTCCTCGTCACCCTATCAATGTTTTCTCAACATGAGACCCAAATAAACAAAAGTCATAGCTGGATATTATATAATTTTAGGTCAAAGCCTTTAGATAAGAAAGATGATGGCCTAACCCTCCATCTGTTGAAGCCTCTGTGTCCATGGGGAATGTGTGTAGACTCAGTGAGAAAAACCAAGCCCTACTCTTCTCTTCCTCCTGATCCCCCAAACAAGAGTCACTCAAATGTGATATTCACCCGTAATTTAAAGATGGTTGATGAGTATTTTATTTTGGCTTCTGGGGGGTTTGTTCTTAAATAAAGGCAAGTAATACACCATCAAATCCCCAGCAGATGTGATCTTTGGCAGTGGCATAAAACAGGCCTTCATCTCGCCATTAACGCTGATTAGGCAATGATTCCCAGTCATCAGAAAGTATTCTATTAAGCACTAATGGTCTCTAATAATTTACTCAGTATGTTTTCCAGTACTTGTAAAATCCACATGAGTTTTCTATTCCAGAACCACTGGAATAACACATCCTTTTGTTAACAACAGTGTAGACGTGGTGGGGCGGGAAGGTGTATGTGAAGGGATCCTAAGAGATAGCAGTGTGGACAGGACCAGAGAATGTGCCAGAATAAGCCCTTACTGCTTACAGGTGAAAATTTGATCAGAAAACATATATTTCATAACCTAAATATTAATCTTGGGGAAAAAATAAAGAGAAAGCTGAACTTTAAGCTCGAAAGCACTCTATTCCTGTAGAGATACTACAATGACATTTGAGTTAGTTTCATCAATTTAATCAACTGACTCAATCAAAATTTAACTGAATCTTGATTCTTTAAACAATGATTTTTTTAATTTTTTCAGCTTATCAACGTGTAGTTGAAAAATTAAAATTGTGTATATTCATGGTATAATGGGGTGTGTTGATGTATGTATACACTGTGAAATGGTTACCACAACCAAGCTAATTGTCAAGCCATTTAATCCCATAACTATCTTTTGATGTTCATGTATGTGGTGAGGTTATTGAAGTTCTCCTTTCTTCACAATTTTCAAGTACACAGCATGTTATTAACTATAGTCACCATTCTGTACAACAGATGTTGAGAACTTAACTCAGACTAATATTTTTGACAAGTAGAGCATTATTTTAGAAACAATTTAAGAAACACCTCAGACTTCCCTAAGTTTGACCAGAATAACCCATTTCTTTTTATTGGGAAAGTTGCTTAAAGCAGTTACCACTGTTAACCTCTGGCACCTATATTTGAATTCTTATTTCCCTTTACTAATTATTTTCTCATGTGTAATGTTTCCCATATATTATTAGCAAGAGGTTCAATTGATTGTTAATTGAAAGAATTCTGAGCAAAAATAGAAAGTGATTATCCAACTGTTAATATCTAAAACACTGTGGCCACTTTAATTAATTCTTTTGCCAAACACTCAGACAGGAATCTTCATCAGTGATTTTAGGAACTTGCTTCTGGATTCATTGAGTATTCCTTTTTAAGAGTTTCAAAGCATTTGAGATCTTTTTGGAGACTCTGAAGTACAGAGGGAAAAGGACATGTTTTGGCATCAGGTGGATTTGAGTTCAAATCCCAGCTCAGCCTCCAGATGGCTAAGTGGTATTGGAAAAACTAACATCTTTCCTCCTCTCTTGTATCACTTGATGAATGAATGTAATGTGAAGGGTAAAATTAATGTATATAAAGAACCCAGAGAAGTATCTGACATGTAGGAACCTCTTGGTAAACTTAATAAAAGTTTCATATGGTATTTCAGCAGTTACAAAGCAATTTATGTACTATTTCTCCTATGTATCATTACTTTGCATAACCATTAGAGTATCACCAGGGAAGCCAGCATCAGAAAACTATAATTAAGATATTAGAAAGAAATAATAAACAAAGATAAAATGAAATCAAAATAAAACTTTTAATACAATTAGAATGCTAAGTTTTTTGCTGAACTCAAGGCTACTAAAGTAGCATCTGTTGACCTGATTACACTAGACCCAGGAAATGCAATAATCCCAAGAGGAAAATGAGAAAATTTATTGGATTACTCAAGGGGAAAATGAGAAAATTTATTGGATTAGCAAAAGCTGGGATCTGAACCAGAGACCTACTATCCCAAGTCAGTACTCCAGATGGCTGAAGCTTGACAGAAATGACGGGCTGGACAATACCTACACACCAGCAAAGACAGACAACTCTGGAATATTTTTATCTTTGACTCATGTCCTAAAAGAAGAAAAGGGCTCTTATAATTATTCATGACCATAGAAAATATTATGGTGTATAGAAGACAAATAACAGCCAGAGGTAAAATATTCTAAAGTCTTGGTATTTGAGGGGATGACAGAAAGATTAATTAACTATATATTGTAAGGGAGGTGTGCACATATATTACCATTTTAATAGTAACTACCAGAAGAATAACAATAGAGGTTATAACTTCCAAATTAGTAGAAAAGTAAAAATAGATTTTAAAAATCTTTAAACAATTAAGGAAAAATTATCAAAATGGATGAACAAGCAGGACATATAGAAAGCAAAATCTAGAATTGCAGATACAAATTTAATTTTATAAGTAATCACAGACATAAGGTAACTGAGTCTGCACTTACAAGACAGAAATTATAAAATAAGCTTGTTTGTAAAAATCATACAAAAAAGTAATTGATACCATGGTAACAAAAATTTTAATATAATGTGGAAGATGAAGTAAAGGAATTCTCGCAAAATATAAAATAGAGATATAAAAAAATAAGACTAGGTACAGTGGCTCATGCCTGTAATCCCAGCACTCTGGGAGGCCAACGTGGCGGCAAGATCTGTTGAGCTCAGGAGTTTGCCGCAAGCTATGATGCCACTGCACCCAGGGCAACAGAGGTAACACTCTCTCAAAAAACGATTTAAAAAGCAAACAGACAAAAACCCTAAGAAAATAATAGAAGAAAAAAAGAAAAGTTATACAATTAGAGGATCAGTTTGATTAGTTTGGAAAGCCCAATGTCCAAATAAAATAAGAGAAATTCCACAAAGGGAGAGAATAAAGAAAACAGAGACAGAAATATCAAAGCATGGTTTACAACAACTTCATTAAACTACAAATGAACAATGAAATATTCTAAATATTTAAAAATTAAAATTCAAAATTGTCTATAAATCAAAGAAGAGGTCACAAGAAAAATTCAAAAATAATTTGAAACCACAACATTTCAAAAGCTGTGGGATATAATTAAAACAGTGCTTAGAGGAAAATGTACTGTGTTATATGCTTATATTAGGAAAGAAGTAACAGATAAATGGATAAAGTTTCTACCATAAATGAAAGAGAGTGGGGAAGGAAGTAAACTGAATCTCTAAAAAGTAGATAAATGTAAATAATAACTTCAAGAGCAGAAATAGAAAACCAAAATCAATAGAGAAAATCAATGTAGCAGGGACGGCACTTGTGGCTCAATGGGTAGGGTGCCGGCCCCATATACTGAGGGTTGTGGGTTCAAACCCAGCCCCAGCCAAACTTCAACAAAAAATAGCCAGGCGTTGTGGCGGGCGCCTATGGTCCCAGCTACTTGGGAGGCTAAGGCAAGAAAATTGCCTAAGCCCAGGAATTGGAGGTTGCTGTGAGCTGTGTGATGCCATGGCACTCTACCAAGGGTGAGAAAGTGAGACTCTATCTCAAGAAAAAGGAAGGAAGGAAGGAAAGAAAGAGAGAGAAGAAAGTCAATGTAGCAAAGCATATGCTTTGAAGTGACCAATATAATTAATACAGTGCTTACCAAACAGGTGAGACAAAGATAGAGATGACACACATTAGCAATATGAAAGATGGGAGAGGGCACAGTGTAGGATTTGTTCTGAAATAGCAAATGGGTCTATGGAATAGAGGAGAAAGCTCAGGAACATACCCTGCTTATACTATAATGAGTACTGGTACATGATGGGCTTACTGTAGAAAATCAGTGAGGAAAGGTGAAATGATTCACTGATGGTATTGCAGCAGTGGGTAGACAGGGCTAATGCCTTATCCATAACCCCTCAGCCAAAATCATTAAGATGCACACATCCTGAGCCCCAACTGCATAAGGACTATTTTGGGAGCAGAGCCCACTTTCTCTTGCCAATGGCAATCCAGAAAGAGTAGAAATAATTCCCCCTCCAACAATGACTAATGTGACTTGGTATGTAAATGTTCCGCCTCCCTCACCACTCGAGTGGATAAATCTGAGATTCTATTTCTGCACTGACTCCCACAGTTCCCAGTGGGATTAGTCTCTGATTCTTCTCTGTGGTAACTAACTTGATAACATAATTTTTATTGGCTGTTTTCCCTTCCTGCTCTTTTCCCTAATGAGTTTTATAAATAAAGTACTTTTTCTTCAATCATTTCCTTATGGTCTTTGAGGAAAAGGGGCAACAAAGATAGTTATCATATGTTTTAAAAAAGAAGAAGGGAAGGAAGGAGAGAAGGAAGGAAAGATAGAAAAAGATTCTCAACCAAGAATTCTATGTATATTAAAACTATCCTTCAAAAACAAAGGAAAAAGTAAAGTAATCACAGGCAAATAAAACTGAAATAACTTGTCACTAGAACTAAACCAAATCCTTCAGGATTAAATAGAAGTACACAGAATCCCCATAAAGAAGAAAAGAACAAATGGTAAAGGTCAGCACGTAGATAAATATGAACAAAAATATAAAGGCACCCTTGTGCTTGTACTCATTTTTTTCCTATCTCATTTAAAAGAAAACTATAAAAAGTAGTAATTATGAAAGCATATTGATGGGGCAATAATATTCAATGTTTTAAATTCTATGACAATAATTGTGCAAAACAGAAGGTAGGAGGTAGAGGCATGTTGGAGCTATGTTTTATATATTAGTGACATTAGCTTGTTTAAGTCAAGATCTTAATAGTATCACCAGGATAAGTAATAAAAAAATTTCTTTAAAGATGAAAATAAATGACAAGAAAATTGAAACAGTATACGAGGTAATATCTATGTAACACTAAAGAAAGCAACAATAGAAGAATAAAGAAATAAAAAGGACAAATGACTTATCAAAAACAAATAGTAAAGTAACAGATGTAAATCCTGCCTTAGGAGTACTTTCATTAAATCTGAAGGGACTAAAAATTGCAATCAAATGTCAGAGACTGACAGAATGGATTTACACAAAAAGCTATCTATAAGAAACACACATTAAACTTAAGGGTGCAAATAAATTAAAATTAAAATGATAGAAAGAGATATCCAAAGAGTAATTCATAAGAGAGCTGGAGTACCTATGGCTGTGTCAGAATTTTTACTACAGAAAAAGAAGAATATTTTAAAACAATAAGAGAATCAACTCATCAATAAGACACAGCAATTACATACACGTCTAATAATAGAACCCAAAATGACACAAAATGAACAGAATTAAAGAGAGAAACAAGACAGTTCAACAGTAATAGAGATTTCAATACTAAACTTTCAATAATTTATAGAAAGCTAGGATGAGCATCAACAATGAAATATAAACTTGAACAGCATTACAAACCAGCTGTGCTTAAAAGACATCTATAGACCTGTCCACTCAAAACAGCATAAAATACATTCTTCTCAACTGCACCAGGAACATTTGCCATGATAAAGCATATGTTGGTCCACAAAAAAAAAAAAAAAAATTTCTCAATAAATTCATGTTTTTTAACCACAATGAGAAATTAGAAATCAATAACAGAAAGAAATTTAGGAAATTCACAAATGTATGGAAATCAAACAACACACTCCAAATAACCAATGAGTCAAACAATAAAACATGAGGGAAATAAGAAAATACTTTGAGATGAAGAAAAATTTAGACACAGAACACTAAAACTTGTGCAGAGAAAACAGTATTTAGAGGGAAATTCATAGCTATAAATAAGTGTTTTCCCACAATATGCAGCAAAAGAAATGGGTAAACTTCTTTGGTAAGAATACAAGTTGAAAGAAGAGATAATTGTAATAACTAATACATTTAAAGATCTCCCACACTAAAATCTAGCACTTTCTTTCTGGGCATTTACACCTAGAAACAGTACTAGACATACACACACAAAAAGATGTGTACATAAACATTCAGATCAGCATTGGTTTTAATACCCAAAATTCATAAATATCATATGTTTATATCCAAAGATGAGATATATTGGAAAGAGTCACTTGAACAGCCATATGGTTTACCTCACACTCAAAGGTCTCACATGAAAATGTGACTCAACTTTGTTCAGAAAATGACCTATCTCAAGAAGCCCACCTCTTCTTTTTTCCCTGCATCCGTGCCTCTAAAAAGAGAAGATTTATCATTGTTGTGCACGTGGTTCCTGCCATCCAACATGGATTCCTGCTAAAACTGGATTGTCCAAGACAGAGAAGGCAACCCAACTTCATCCTGTTGGAACTGAAGGCTCAAGGAGGTCAAGGAGATTATTCCCGCCTCATGGCTCCTGGTCTCTTCATTCTTCTGCTCATTCTTCCCTAAGAGAAGGTAGTGAGTTACCAGATTGCTGTTTGAAAAGTGAAAAAAGACATTCAGATCCTTTATATGTCCCCTTTATCTTGGGAAGGAGAAGACTCAAAGACACAGATTTCTTTGTCACTGTTAATCCAGCACTTGACAAACGCCTTGGTCCAATGCTGCCCATGAATGAGTCTCACTGGGATTTTGGCATTTACTGCCAGAAAGCACATTAGCCATTCTAGGCTATAATGCTGGGGATGGTGGTGTTTTACTCACCATCTGACAATCCTCTGCCTTATTTAACATGAGACTCAGAACCCTAAAGGGGAAGAGGAGTGATTTTTATTGGGACCCCTCAAAGACACCAACAACAGTTGTCATAATTTTTATTGAGGATTTTCTACATTCCAGACATCATTCTAAGGTCTTTGTATATATTATCTCTTAGGATCCCTCCAACAGTCCTAGGTGGCAGGTATATTGTTATACAACCTTTAAAGATGAATTAGGCACTGAGCTGTTAGATGTGAGAGACTAGCCTTTGGTCACACAGTTAAGGAGAAATAAAACTGGCATCCAAAGTGTTAAAGTTTAAATTAAAAAATCCACAATCTTAACACTATGCTGTAATATTATTTTGCTACTAAAGTGAAAATTTATAAAATGAGTGTCAATTTACTTGATACTAAAAATTTCATGAGTTACTTAAAATGAAGTAGGTCTTGTTATATATGTGTTAAGCTAAACACTCTGAGTGTGTGTGTGTGTGTGTATAGACACATAATTAAATTCTATTCCTTTGAGATACAGTAAAAGAATCAGTAAACCAATAATTTTTTTAAATTTCAGAATATGTAAATTTGGCAGGTATATTGTTATACAACCTTTAAATTATATCTTTAAAGGTTGTATAACAATAACCCCTGTAAGGGGTACACATATTTTGGTTATATAATTTGCTTTTGTAAATTTTAAGTCAAAGTTGTAAGTGTGCCCCTCACCTAAAATGTGTGACTTGTACCACTTAGGTGTGAATTTACCTTACCCTTCCTCCCCTCTCCCACCAATTTGTTTTCTGTTAAGTTTTACTTTTATATGTGCACATAACTATTGATTGACTAGTTCCTATTGAGTATTGAATCTATGTGGTGTTTGTTTTTTATCCTTCCAATACTTTGCTTAGAAGAATGGTTTCCAGTTCCACCCATGTTGTTACAAAAGATACTAGATCACCCTTTTTTATGGCTGAGTAGTACTCCATGGTACTACTATTATTAATCCATTCATGCACTGATGGGCTCTTGGATTGTTTTCACAACTTTGAGATTATAAATTGTGCTGCTGTAAACATTCAAGTGCAAGTGTCTTTCTTATAAAATGTCTTCTTTTTCTAGTAGTGGTATTGCAGGATGAATAGGTAGGTCTGTTTACAGTTCTACTGTTTTTAGTAGTATGAAAGTGTCTCCATACTACTTTCCTCAGAGGTTATACTATTTTGCAGTCCCACCAATAGTAATGATTATTCCATTCCTTTCTCTCCACATCTATGCCAGCATCTTTGGTTTGGGGCTTTTTGATATGAGCCATTCTCACTAAGTGATATCTCACTGTGGTTTTGATTTTTATTTCTCTGATGATTAGAGATGATTTTGAGCATTTTTCATGTGTTTGTTGGCCATTAGAATATCTTGATTTGAAAACTCTCTGTTCATGTATAAACAACCCCACTTTTTAATGGGGTTGTTTGAAACTGTAAGAATTATAGAAGAAAGTGTTATAAAAACTCTTGTAGATGGTGGCCTAGGGAAAGGATTTATGAAGAAGACCCTAAAGCAATCATAGCAACAATAAAAATAAACACAGGGAACCTGACCACATTAAAAAGTGTCTGCACAGCCAAGGACACAATCATTGGAGTAAATAGACAACCTACAGAATGGGAAAAAATATTTGCATGCTGTACATCTGAAAATAGGCTGCCAACCAGAATCTAAAAAGAACTCAAACAAATTACAAATTAGCAAGAAAAATATCAAACAACCCCATTGAAGAGTAGCACAATACATTCAATCACAGTTTTATCAAAAATCAAGTGCCAATCCTAAAAATTGGGGATGTCATCTAGACTCGATATTTTATTCAACCTCCTAAAATATTTTACTCTAAATAAAGTTTCATGTATACTATAATAACATAATTCATATAAGGCCTATATGCCAAGACTAAAGGTAATACAATTATAAAGTATACATTTGAGTTGTGAGAAATAGTATGGTTCCCATGAACTAAGAATTTTACTTCTTTTTTTTTGTGAGATTTTTTTTTTTTATTATTGTTGGGGATTCATTGAGGGTACAATAAGCCAGGTTACACTGATTGCAATTGTTAGAAGTCCCTCTTGCAATCATGTAAGAATTTTACTTCTTAAATCAATGAATATTTGATTATGTCATCTATATATACTAGTGCTTCCAAGGAATGATTTATGGGCTTCCAGTAGATCTTTGAAGGTAAATGGGTGAAATCAAGTTGTGACACAGAAAAATGAGAGGCAGGGCTTATCCTGTGTCGCCCAAGAACTGGGGTTCAGTAAGAAGAGGACATGAAGATCAAATCCTCAGGGCAGTTCTGTCCTCAAGAGGGAATGGCCCTAAATTTCCAACAAACAATCATTTCCATCCTCACATTGTAACTCCAACTATATTACTAGCAAAGTATAAAGACATAGGAAAGTATTTTCAGACGGATTAGACTAAGACTGTTTATTCATGAGGTGCCTTTTCTGAGTGAATTACTTGAATCTAGGTGCCATCACAATGAATGAAGGTGAAAAACTAAAGCAAAGAAAAACACATAATGGAAGAAAACTCAGGAGTTGCAGGGAACTAAATCCCGTTAAGTTTGATTGTACTGTAAGCTTGGAAGGCAACCAAAGTTAGAACAGGAAGTGAATGAGTTCCAAGAGGAATGTCTTCAAGATGAGGCTGGAACAGAATCCAAGGAATAAATAGAATGACTAAGAGGCTGGATGAGATTAGTGATTTAGTGGCATAGTGAGGAAAACACGTACCCCTGCCCTCACCAAGAGAAAAAAAGAGCTGATTAGATAGTCTCAGAAAAATATAACATTAGCAACAACAACAAAAATATATGAGAGTCACAACCCCAATATGAAGCAAACTAAAATTTGGTGTGGTTTTCAGCCATTGATTAACTTTAAGTAAAAAGAAACCCTTTTCCTTGAAGGATGGACATGTTCTCTGTAAAGTCACACAGATCTTATTACATGAGACCCATAGAAAAATGAAGTCAGCAGAACTTGCTGCTTTGCAGTGAATACTATTTCACAGTCTTAAGTATGTAAATAGCGCTTATTCATTTTTCATTTTCATTAGAGCAAAAGTGGACAATATCTGAAAGATAAATAATTGTTCAGGTTATTTGAATAGAGGTTGAGAAGTAAAACAGAGTAAGGAGAAGGAGAGAGAAATATAAGGATAAATAGCCTTTTATGGAAAGTCAGTGGAAAATCAAGACTGTTATCTAGTCTCCTTTTATATTGTATCATAAATATTTCTCAATTCTTTTTATTTTTTATAATTTTCAGAAAAATTAATTACAATTTTGCATATTTTTAAGATACAGTACATATTTTTACAAGTATTACAGTGAATAAAAACTTAGACACTTCCACAAGCAAAAATTCATGAGCATTATCTGGAATAAAAACCAATACAAATACCAGAAAAAAATTGGGAAAGAACTGAAGGCCGTGTGTGTTCCTGATATCCTCAACTTTCCTGGGACCAATTTAATGGAGTGTACATGAGGCTGATCACTCAAGAATGAGAAATACGAAAGTGACCCTCGGGAAAACTAAGACCAGAAATCATTTTCAAAATTTTCCCATAGTACATGGAATTTAGGGTAAGTAAAGAAAGCAACTAAAGCTTTACATTTTAAGTTTATTCACACTTATATTTAAAAAGTGAAGTTTTATAAATGAAAAAAGAATAAAGACTCTATCAATATTATCCAATGCTTGGAGTGTTCATCACACAATACTAATATGAAACCAGTAGACAATCTAAATACATGCCCATGCCCACGTAAGAGAAAAACTTCATTCAATTCAAGGTGGGGGGGAACGAGGGAAGGGAGAGAGGGAAGAGGGGAAGGATGGGTGTCCTTCCACGTAATGGGCACAATGTAAGGGTGGATGGCACACCTTTTGGGTGCAGAACACAACTACGGGAGGGACTGTACTTAACAAATGCAAATATTGTTACCTAGTTGTTTCTACCCTCACATTAACCTGAAATTTAAAAAAAAAATATATATATAATATATATATATATATTACCAAATGCTGTAAAGAGCTCAAATAATAAAAATAGCCCATGGATTTGATAAATAGAACGTGAGATAACAAGGCCTAATGCCTGAGTGAAAGATGGAAGCTATTGATTTAGATCCCTCAGGTCATTACATCTTTGCAAAGGAGATAGCACTTCCAGTCTCTCAGTTCCCCTTACGGGAATTTCTTCAGTCTGTGATGTCATCCTTCAACATTTGGAACTGAGATGAAATGATACAGTAAAGAATGGGAAACAACATGTTGTGTAACTTAACCTTTTTCTGAACTTCTATTGAATAAATAGCCTATTGAAGCAACCTAGGTTAGCCCCCAAATTTTGAAGACCTATACATTATGGCACACTCATTCCAATCATATACATTACATTTATATATACTATACACACACACACACAAACATACATATATTCACATCACATGAGTATTGCAAGTATTGCATATTCTATCAAGCAACAAAATGCAAAAATGCACAAAGTTAGTAAACTCCCCAGTCACTAATGAACCCCTTCATTAGCTGCTGTTAAACTCCCAAAGCTGGGATTACTAGGAATACAAAGGGTTTTTGTATTTTTAATATTAGATTATTCCAAATTTAGTTTTAAAGGAGATAAACTAAGTTACACTCTCACCAGTACAAGAGTGCCCAGAATCATATATCCTTTCTATATTTTTTATCAGTGTGAGGGTTAAAAAAACAGCATATTGTTTTTCTAATTTGTATTTAGCTGCCTGAAGTGAGAATGACTAGCATGCTATACATTCACTGGCCATTTGTCCTTTCTCTCTCATAAAATGCTTAAATACTTTGCCCATTTCTCTATTTATTTATCTTTTTCTATCAGCTTTCAGGAGTAACATTTTAATTGTCATCTGCGTTGCAAGTATTTTCCCTGTCATTTGTCTTCGACTTTTAAATGCTTTTTATAAACTTGACATACATGTTTGTTCGTTTTTTAAATAGATATTTTTCTCTAATTTTAAGCATGCATCTGAATGAATATAAACTTGGATACGTCCAAAAAGATTCAAGGGAATCGTCTCCAAAGGTGCCCAAGGTGTTCATGGATCCAATTCACAGCAGCAAGTTCACAACAGCCACCAGGAGTTGACCTCGTCACCTTGTGCAGCAGTAGAATCAGCTGTGTCCTGGTCCACGGCCTTCAGGGACTTGGGAGGCCCAAGGAGTCTCGTGGAGCCTACAGAGCACTCATTCGAGAGTCTTAAATAACTCATAGCCAAAGTATAATCCCCCAATTTATTCATTCCACACACTGTATCTTCTTTTTGTATCAAAAACAAGCATGATAAACAGAATGAACATGCCCTTGTCTTTAAACATAACCTTAAAAACTGTGTATTATTTCTATGTGTAGAAAAATCAGTCTCTGAATAATGGCATCCTTTTGTACTGTATTTATAAACTACTTTCAGGAAAGACTTATTCAATCTTCCAGAAATAGCAATGTTTTTCATCGCCTCCAATTCTCGAATTTAGAAACTGATTTACAGAGATGAAAAGTGGCACACTCCAAATAAATAAGTTGTCGGGATGGTCTAGGACCCAGCCACAGGCCGCCTTTCAGACACTGAAAGAAAAGGAAAATAAGTAAGCACCTCTAGTAAGCTCTACATATTTTGAAGATGTACAAATCTAAACACACCTGCCAAGGGGTTGGGGTTATGACCTTCTTCCCCTTTGTTTCCTCTTTCTATACAGACTTCTGTCCTCAAAGCTCACTTCACCATGGCTTTCCTTAGTGTTTGATTATAGACACCAAAGTACTAGCAGATCTGGTTAACAGATACTTTGAGTGCGATTAGCTTTCACAAAAACACGGTGACTTTTCCTCATTAGGTTTACTGTTTTACCTAGTGCTGGTCTCCCGTGGTCTGAAACATGTTTAATGAAGACAGAGCCCTAGTCTCTCAAATGAGGAAAAGTTCCTTAGGGAAAAAAGAAACTACTCAAAGTAAAATACTATAGTTTATTGCTATGTTCTTTGTTCAAGTTTGCTTCAACAGAGACCCCCAAAAGGATGAACCATGAAGTTGAGGAAAGCACAAATCTTTGAGTAGGTACAGAAGGGAGACGGATGGAACCCTGGCTCTGCTGTGGACCAGTAGTACATACACCTTGAACTCTGATGAATATGGCAGAATCTCTGCTCTGTACTGATTTGTTACTTTCTTCCAGATTCTATGCTTTATGTCGATTATCCGATTAAATATTCACACAACCCTTTACGGAGCCATTTGAGAACTGAGAACAGCAAAGCACACAGGGACTGTCACGGGGCCATCTGCGCTGCACAGGGTCTTTGTACATAATAAGGCTCTGACAAACATCGTAGTGCTATGAAGACTAAGGCAGAACAGAACAGGCACTGATTGGAGAGTCTGCTAGAGCAAAATTCAAAGGAAATTAGACTCTACCATGGAAATGTGATCTTTACTTAACCAGAGTTAAAACTTTGTAGTTGTAGGTGAAGATAAGTTTTTAAACAAAAAAGAAATATATATATATATATATATGCATTTGAGACACAATCATTTTGGAAAGAAAAGTATTATTTAACACATTTCCCCATGTGATATGGCTCCAGATTGCAAGATGACTTTTCTGTATTGGAGTTCACTCAAATCCCATCCTGGGTACAAGGTGCTTACAGATCCAATTCTAAAAATATCTCTTTGTATTTTGGAACTTAGTCTACAAAGTGGGGGGAAGAGCTGCAAGTGTTTCATCCTCTTGCTGCTCCTAGGTGAGTTGCTTCAAAGCATATCATGTTTACCTCTGTCCACCTCTGTTCTCTCTATCATGCCAAATACTAACTGTAGAAGTTTTGAAAGGATCTGGGAAATTACTTGAGTTTAGGATTGTTCCGGGATCACACTCATTGCGGCATCCTTTTTCCATATCTGTTAAAAGCCTAGAGAGTTTCACTCCTGTATTCTGACACTCTTGTAATTTTCATTTTGTTTTGTTTTGTCTTGTTCTTGACTGACGTGTACAACATAAGATCCTGAACCTACCAGAAGACTGAGGAAAGCCCCACTGGAATCAAAGGGCGACCATGACACAGCCACATGGCCTTTTATGAAGCCAGCCTACCTGGAGGTTTCAGGGCCTCTGTGAATGTCTTTTCCTCTCAGGATACTCTTTGTGTATTTCACAATGATTTAAGCAGAAATGCAAATCTAGGGCAGAAAATGGAGATGCAGTTTAAATAAAACCACATTTCCCTGTTCCGCAGATGTCTTTATTTTGAAGAAAGTGGAAAACAAATTAAATCCAACACATTTCGACCAATGTGTACCAACTCATGAGTTATAGGAAGTCTTTATATTAGACTGATTGTCTTTAATGGACTTATTTTGCATAAGAAGCATATTCTATGATGATAACAAATCGGTTTTAGTCTAATCCTGGCAGCAGGGAGGAGGAAGCCCTATTCACCTGCCCACAACCTCTATTTATTTATTTATTTATTTATTTATTTATTTATTTATTTATTTTTATTAAATCATAGCTGTGTACATTAATGCAATCATGGGGCACCATACACTGGTTTTACAGACCATTTGACATATTTTCATCACACTGGTTAACATAGCCTTCCTGGCATTTTCTTAGTTATTGTGTTAAGACATTTATAGTCTACATTCACTAAATTTCACATGTACCCTTGTAAGATGCACCATAGGTGTAATCCCACCAATCACCTTCCCTCCGCTCATCCTCCCCCATCACTCCCCTCCCTCTTTCCCTTCCCCATATTCTTAGGTTATAACTGGGTTATAGCTTTCATATAAAAGCCATAAATTAGTTTCATAGTAGGGCTGAGTACATTGGATACTTTTTCTTCCATTCTTGAGCTATTTTACTAAGAAGAATATGTTCCAGCTCCATCCACATAAACATGAAAGAGGTAAAGTCTCCACCTTTCTTTAAGGCTACATAATATTCTATGGTGTACATATACCACAATTTATTAATCCATTCGTGGATCAATGGACACTTGGGCTTTTTCCATAACTTAGCAATTATGAATTGGGCTGCCCAATTCACAACCTCTCTTTCATTGAAAGTTTAAAAATCTTTTTAAAGGAGAAGGACAGTACCTCTGGCTTCTGAAAATTTTGGATGATAATTCTGTGCTCTTTAACACATGTGGCTACTTAAATTTAAATTAATTTAAATAAAACAAAATTTTAAAATCAATTCCTTAATCAGACGAGGCACATTTCGAGTATTTATCAATTACATGTGGCTAGCATTTAACATATTATACGGTACTGGTGTAGAAAATTCCCTTCATTGTGGTAAGTTCTATGGGTGGTTCTGTTGTATAATAGATTCAGCACATTGTGAGCACCAAGGCATTCTGAGGACCTTCCAGATTTCCTACTCTCTTGATTCTCTCTAGCAGTGACAAAAATGGAAAGACCCACATGCTTAAAATCAATCAAATATTTTATTCTTAAATTAGTCCCTATTAATCAAAATTTGTACTAATTAAATTACCACTTGAAGTAGTCTTTGAACTACCTTGGACTATGGCACAAGAAAAGTCATACTTTTTTTGTGTTTAAAATCATCAATATTAGGGTTTGTTTGTTACGTAAGTTAGCCTATCCTGAATGATGAAGAAATTAGCATTACAACAAAAATTCAAGTATGTGGCAATGACTTAGCAATTAAGTAGTAGGCAACAAGAAAACCAACATCAGGTGATAGAAGCCGGAAGGCCCCTTTTACCTGGGGAAATAAATTTTTAACTCTTCCATTGAAAACTTGGAAGGCAGAACAAATGCCTCCTGGAGTAGCTCAGGAAGCAGGTCAGGGCAGCACTTCGGATGTCACTGGCTGCACTCACTGAGGCATTAGAAGAGAAGGTTGATTCTACCAATCATGCTGACAAGGTTGATTGTACCAATCCATTGAAAGAGAATAGAGAGCAACAAAAAAAATTGAATTTGAAGATTGTTGAAAACTGAATTTCTAGACCCAAAAGGGAAACAAAAGTTTGAGAAGTGTTTTGAGTAGCAAATGTCCATTAGAACTCAGACCTATGTCAAAAAGAAAAGTGTTGCTCTATTGTTTATTTGTTTGTTTCAAAATATAAGGGGTGTACAAATCTTTTTATCTACATGGATATCTTCTATAATGTTTAAGCCATCACCACAGTAGTGCTCATTGTACGCAATAGGTCACTTTTTACTCCTCATCCCCTCTCACTCTACCTGCTTCTTGGTTTCCAATGTCCTTTACATCTCTCTTTTCCTATATGACCATTGTTTAGCTCCCAATTACTAGAGAATAAGTGTGGTTTTTGTTTTTCTATTATTAGCTACTTCACTTAGAGTAATGGTCTCCTGTTCCACCCAGCTTACTACAAAAGACATTCATTATTTCATTCCTTTCTACTGCAGCTCAGTAGTACTCTACGGTGTGTGCGTGGGTGATGTGTGTGTGTGGTATGTATATACACATATGTATACACACATACACACACAGAGGGTGCCAAAAATGCATACACATTTTAAGAAAGGAAAAAGACTGTATATCAAAATTGTAATACAATATATACCAATAATGTTTATTATCTTGTATCTTATACCTCTTATAATTGCAGAATTTAAATGTGACTTGAGTAGTACACACACACATATTACATTTTCTTTATCCACTCATGAATTGATAGGAAATTGGGTTGATTCCACATCTTTGCAACTGTGAATTATGCCTCAATAACCATTCCAGTGTAGGTTTCTTTTTGATAGAATGACTTATTTTGAGTAGCTATCTGGTGATGGGATTGCTGGATCAAGTGGCTGTACTGAGGCATCTTCTCCAGACTATTTTCTATAGAGGTTATACCATTATAATTTTCAATCCCACCAACAGTTATGAGCGTTCTTTGCTCTCTGCACCCATTGTTTATTTACTTTCTACTAATGGCCATTTTGATGGGGTAAAGTTGTATCTCTCTGTGATTTTCATTTGCATTTCCCTGAAAGTTGGTGATACTGAACATTTATTCATGCTTGTTGGCCATTTGTCTGTCTTCTTTTGAAAAACTTCTGTTCATGTTTTTTGTCCACATTTTAATGATGTTGTTTGTTTTCTTCTTGTTAATTTGTTTGAATTCTTCATAGATTATGGATATTAGCCCTTTGTTGAATGTATAGTTCACAGATATTTTTCCCCATTCTGTAGGCTATTTACTTTATTGATTATTTTCTTTGCTGTGCAAAAGTAAGTCTCATTCCATAATTTTTGTTATTGCTGTGCACATATTTACCTTTGGGGTCTTATTCATAAATTATTTGCCAAGGCTGAAATCTAGAAGAGTTTTTCCTGTGTTTACTTCTAAAATGTTTATGGTTTCATGCTTTACATAGAAGTTTTTTTCTCCCTCTTGAATTAATTTGTGTGTATTATGAGAGATAGAGGTCCTATTTCACTCTTCCGCATGTGGCTATTCAGTTTTCCCAGCATCATTTATTGAATAAGCCTTTCTTTCTCCAGCATATGTTGTTGTCTACTTTCTTAAAGATCAGTTGGTTGTAAGTAGATGATTTAATTTCTGAGTTCTCTATCCTATTCCTTCAGCCTGTACCTATGTTGGTTTCTCCAGCCTCTCACAGTATAATGTAAAGTCAGGTGATATGATACCACCAGATTTGTTCTTTATGCTTAAGATCGCTTTGGCTATTGGGGATCTTTTTTGGTTTCAAATGAAGTGTATAATTATTTTTCCTAGATGTTTATATTTTGATGGGGATTGCATTGAATCTATAAATCACTTTGGGCATGCTGACAAGGTTGATTCTACCAGTCCATGAGCATAGCATGTATTCTATTGGTTTGCATCATCTATGATTGTTTTCATCAATGTTTTGTAGTTTGTAGTTTGGGGGTTGTTTGTTTGTTTGTTTTTGAGACAAAGTCTCACTATGTCACCCTTGGTAGAGTGCCATGGCGTTACAGCTCACAGCAACCTCAAACTCTTGGGCTTAAGCAATTCTCTTGCCTCAGCCTCCCGAGTAGCTGGGACTACAGGCACCCACCACAATGCCCAGCTATTTTTTTGGCTATAGTTGCCATTGTTGTTTTGCAGGCCTGGGCTGGATTTGAACCTGCCAGCTCCAGTATATGTGGCTTGTGCCCTAGCCTCTGAGCTACAGGCACCGAGCCTGTTTTGTAATTCTTGTAAATATCTTTTACCTCCATGTTTAAGTATATTGCTAGGTATTTTATTTTCTTTGTAGTTATTATAAATGGTACTGAGTCCTTGATTTGACTCTTAACTTGACTGGCAGTAGAAAATATAAATGCTATTGATTTATGTACCTGAGACATTGATTGATTTTATAACCTGAGACATTGCTGTTTTTTTTTTTTTTAATCAATTCTAGGAGAATTTTGGTGGCTTATTTAGGATTTTATAGATTAAAAAATTGTATCAGTGAATAGGGATAATTTGGACTCCTCTTTCCCGATTTGGGTACCTTTTATTTCTTATTCTTTTCTGGCTGGGACTTCCAGTCCTATGTGGAATAGAAGTAGTAACAGTGGGATCCCTGATCTTGTTTCCATTCTTAGGGGGAATGCTTTCAACTTTTCTCGGTTCACTATGATGCTGGCTGTGGGTTCATCATATTGTCATATAAGGCTTTTATGATTTTGAGGTATGTTCCTTTGATGCCTGGTTTATTGATGGTTTTTATAAAAAAAAAAGTGCTGGATTTTGTGAGATTTTTCTTCTGCATCTATTGAGATGACTATATAGTCTTTGTTTTTGCTTCTGTTTATGTGGTGGATCACGTTTATTGATTTCCTTATGTTAAAGCACCCTCGCATCCTTGGGATAAAACTCACTTGATCATGGTGAATTGTCTTTTTGACATGACGTTGAATTTGTTTACTAGTATTTTGTTGACAATAGAGGAAAAATAATCAAGCAAAAACAGGCTGATCAAAATGTCATGGCTATAAAAGGACAAGCAGGTTTTCCCAGGGAGCAGAATCAGGTCCACTTTGGGAACTTTCTCTGCTTCCTTCCTAGTGCCCATCCAGTGGGATTTCAGACATGAAATCCATGGGCCACTGACGAGTGTGCCTCTCCCCATTTTCCTTTTTGTAAGTAACAGTTTTTATATGCTGCCCTTGATCTACTATTATATTTGGGGTATGGGCTCAGCAGATGACTTTTCTTTAGGTCATAATTTGCCAAAACATAAGATGCCATGGCGAGATCTGAAAGAGAGACCTGCACACTACACAGAGATCCTGGACTCTGAGACAGCTGAATGAGTTGGATGGGATTTATGCTGCCTCACTTTAAGAGGGATGAGTGTGAAGAAAGACCAGTTGAATGCAGTATTTGGTGACTGAGTTGGTAAACTATGGCAGAGACTTTTAGAGCTGGTCAATATCCATTTCCTCCTCTCCATATACAAGGCTATCTGTGCACCAATTTCCTACACTTACGTGTGGCAGTATGGATGAGTGCTGGCAGTGGAATGTAAGTAGAGGAGGTGTGGATTCCTTTTCAGGCAGGGTATATGAAATTCCTCCTAATGACATCTTTCTGCCTCTCTCTTTTTCCATTGGCCAGGTGAAAGCAGAAGGCTCTCAGAGTTTACAAAAGGGCCCCGACTTCTGCTCTCCACCAGTGTGACGTAAGGAAGCCAGAAACTTATATTGTGGCTGACTATCAAGATGTAGAGGTTGTTTTTACAGCAGTTAGCCTACTATGACAAACATGATGAGAGCCACTGCTTCCCATCCACTGAGAACAGGATTCTTTCACTATGCAAAGTTGACATGGATCATCTAGGAATATGGACAGAAGGTAAAGAGTGCTTTCCCTTTGATTTCTAAGATCAAATTTCAGAAAAGGGAGAGGGGAATGAAAATGTTCTTGCCCCTCTTATTAACTCACTGGGGGGAGAAATCGTGGATCCACAGCGAACACATTTCTGTTTTGGCAGCCTTCCTTGGAATGCATCCACACACATTTTTCAAAATGTTTGAAACAAAGAAAAAAAAACTTTTTTTCTAATGTTATAAGAACATTAAAATCAAGCTGGCATGCTTTCTAACTTGGAAGGCATTAAGCAGTGATTTTCTACAATATTACATGTTTACCAACTCACTCAAATATAACCTCTTGATTGAATATAGCAGCAGTCCCCAACCTTTTTGGCACCAGGTCAATATCCATTTCCTCCTGTTTCATGGAAGACAACTTTTCCAAGGACAGGGGGTTGGGAGAGGAGACCTGATAGGAGGCAGAGCTCAGGTGGTGATGTGTGCAATGGGGAGCGGCTGTACATACAGATGAAGTTTCACTAGCTCACCTGCCAATCACTTCTGCTGTGGGACCTTGTTCCTAACAGGCCTTGACTGAAATATTTTGGCACAAGGGACCATTTCATGGAAGACAATTTTTCCATGGACAGCAGGGTAGGTGGGTGGTGGAATGGGGAAGTGGGACAGGAGGCAGAGCTCCAGTGGTGATGCTATGCACCCCAATTCCTAATAGGCCATGACCAGTAATGGTCCACAGCCTATGGGATGGGTCCATTGAGCTTCTCTTACTGAGAACAATCATCATGGTCCATCACCCTCTAGTCTTCCTATAAGAAGAAAAGAGTACTACAGAATGGTGTTGTAGGTCCCAGGCCTCAAGAGATTCTCAGATACAGTCACCTGTGAGTGTCCCATGGAACCTCACAGGTCAGCGCCAGTCTGAGTGTTCTATAAAAAACTAGAGTAATTGTTTAAGAAATTAGGAGATCATAGTATTTACCTTTCTTTCTTCTTCATTCCACTACTGATATGACTAGAATCATAAAGATGCAGGTGAACTCTGGGTCAGTTCGAACCTTTTTAAAAAGTATGTGATTTGGAAGCTGCCAATTTGTTGTAGTGGAAAAATACAACTTTTCACTCCACTTTCAAATTGGAAAAAATAATTTTCACAATTCTTAAAAATCAGGCAAGAAAGATCTGAACATCAGTCGTGATAGGGTGTGTTACTGACACTACTGCAGCTGACAGCACCGGGTAGTCACATGTGGCCGGGGTTGTTCGCAGAAGCTAGTGGCATCGGACATCAAATACAGAGAGCCTCTGGCTCTGAGTGACATTGACAAAGTGGTTTTTCTCCTCCCTCACTGACGGGCAGGACAGGAATCTGGACATCTCGACCACGAAGGAGTCATCAGACAATGCTGAACATTTTATGCAGAAGCCATGGCTGCTGAAAAATGGAGACTTAGCCTGTTTCATCAGCTTTCTTGCTGCATGGCCATTGGAGACAAAAGCAACCCCTTTGGACAAAGTCCATAAGTTTCTTAGGAAATTTAGGGAAGAAAGAAATCCCAAGAGATAAGTATTTGACACCTTACTAATTTGGCACACGATGCCATGAACAAGTTTTTAACTCAGAAAAAATGTAAAAGATCTTATTTAAATCCTACATGAGTGAGGTTGGTCATACCTAGTATACAGAAGTAACTGGTATTACATGAATTATAAAGTAGCATATCAATGGGTTTTCATGAATCTGATCTTTATCTTGTTAATGAGACAACTGGGGCTCAGAAGAGTTAGTCAACTTGGAAAAAATGTCATACAGAGTAGATGATGAGTATAAACCTAGTCTTCTGATCCTGGGGGCTGTCGTGGTCCTCTGCCCCATCAATATGCTACCTTTCCATGGACCTCTGCCCTATAAGCTCAGAATGTCAGTAGTCTCTTTATGTCACGCCACTTGGCAAAGTCATCATTTTTATCTTGGGATAATTCTATGTTGTGCTCACAGGCTTCGAGACAGCTGCTCTGTTTTGCCCTTGTTTCCTGGACATCCCAAGGACCCAAAGCAGAGCAGCCACAGCTCCTATTAGACAAAGGATATTAAAGTAACAGCATTTCAAGATTAAATTTTTCATATGATCTTCTTCAAAAAACTATTGCATTGCTTGTATTTATGGTAATATGATGAATTAGATGCCGTGACTATTCTTCCTGCAAAAACAACTCTGACTGCTGAAAACAATGTTTAAGACAAAGTTTTCAAAAGAATCACGATGTTGGCAAGAATGTAAAGAATTTAAAGATGCTAAAAATGTTGTGGAAAAAAGAAATCTTGGGAAGTAAGCAAGCACTAAAATTCGCTTCTGCATAAAAGCAGAGATGCCAACCGTGGTAATGTGAGCCTTTGTTTTGAGGCATGAAGTGCCTGTGACAGGAAAGAAAGCTTAGAACTCCGCCAACGCAGAGAGAGAAAAAGAGACCTCAGTGTAAATAGGGAATACGAGATAACTGAGCTCTCTCTGAGGATGAATAATGAACGCGGAGCCCACAGAAGAGGGAGGTCAGGACACCTTCCTTTCCTAAAGTTGGTGTAGGGCTGAGAAAAGTCCCGAGAACCTGCAACCACAAAATATGCTTCCTTCAAAATTGTCTTATCTGCTGCTAATTGCTCCAGCATTATTTTTTTCATTTCAGATATTATATTTCTCATTTTTAGAAGTTTCTTATTTGGTATCTTCCATTCCCCTCTGTGATGTTCATGCTTCCTACTAAGTTCTTGAACATATTTCAAACAACTGTTTTAAGGTTTCTCTTGGTTAATTCCATCATCTCTGTTTTTCCTGGATTGTTTCTCTAGAGAATATTGTCTCCTGATTAGTGTTACATATTTCTGTTCTTTGCATATTTGCTAATAATCCATCGCATGCTGATCATTGTAAATGTTACATTGTTGAGAGTTAAATGTTGTTGCCTCATTACAAATAGTCTTCTTGGTCCTTATTCTGACAAGTAGCTAAGTTACTTACAGTTCTTCTTGATTCTTTCGAAGCTTGTTGTTCAGCTCTGTTGGGAAATCTGGCGTGCTCTTTATTCTAAAACTAGTGTAGCAATGCTACCAAGGCACAGCCCTCCTGGAGTCGCTGCTGAACGCCCCAGATGTTCAGTGACATTTGTCTACTGTGTCTGGTCAGAACTCTGCTCCTAGCCCTGTGTGAGTGCTGGGAGTTGTTTAGCTTACATGAATGGCTTAGTGTTCAGCAACAAACTCCTAAAAAGACTTCTACAGCTGTCTGAAGCCCAGGCCCCATGTAGCTCCCTCTTCTCTAGTACTCTGTCCTAAAATTTTCAGCCGTTTCTGCATTCTTGAATCTCAGTCTCGATCTTCTCATTTTGGCAAGATTTCCCATATTTCTGAAAACGCCTCTAGGCAGAAACGCAGAGCAATTACAAGGCTTCTCTCCTGTGATCCCTCCTCCTGGAATCACAGTCCTGAGCTGCTCATTGTCCAAGTCTACAACCGTGTTACTCAGGCGTGTATAGAGTCAAAGTTATTAAAGCATATACTTTAAATAAGTATATTTTATTAGATGTAAATTATACTTCAATAAAGTTGGTTTTTTAAATACTCTGTAAAGATGAAAAGATAATACTCTGATATCTGTCAATCTAGGTGCTAATTATCATGAAAGTATAGTAATTAAGACATCAACGTTTATAGACCAATAGAAGAGAGAAAAAAAACTAAGAGACACATTTATACATATACTGAAATTTCAGTTACGCTGGATCTGGCCATTAAAATCCATGAGGAAAGAATGTAAAAATGAATAGCATTAGAAGAATTAGCTATTCCTGTTGCTTATTTACTTTACATCATATTAAAAGTATATAGGCTGAATAAAGACTTAAATGTGAAAAGTAAAACTCAAAACCTCTTCACAACATCACAAAAGAATGTACTATAAAGTTAGAAAATTTCACATATGCAATAAGTTTTTTAAAAGAAAAAAGATTGATAAATTTGATTATTTATAGTATGTGGAAATTTAAAAACCTTATATTCATCAAAGAATACCATAAAGAAAGTGCAGCGACAAGTTGAAAACTAAGATAATTGCAATACATAACTGAAAAAATTAGTATCAAGAATATATTAATAAAATCTGCAAATTGGTAAGGTAAAGGACAAAAATACTCTAGCAAAATGAACAAAATATTTTAATAATAACTTCAAAGAAGAGAATGCATGGAGGAAGAATAAATATACAAAAACATTCAACTTCATAGATAGTACAGCAAATGCTTAAAAGCCAGTGAGATACCATTTTTTCACCTACCAATTTAACAAAAATTAAAAAGCCTGAAAATAACAAGTGTTGGCAGTGATGCAAGTAATAGAAACTATTTTGTACTACCGATGGTTATTTAGGACAGTATAAATTTTAAAGCCATTTTGGAAAATGCATTTTTAAGCCAAACTGAAGACACACAAACTCACTCACCTGTCATTTCCCCAAATCAGTCACCTAGAGAAACTTACACATGTGCAAGAGACATGTAAATATATACATAGCAGGATTTTTTTTTTTTGAGACAGAGTCTCAAGCTGTCACCCTGGTTGAGTGCTGTGGCATCACAGCTCACAGCAACCTCAAACTCTTGGGCTTAAGCGATTCTCTTGCCTCAGCCTCCCAAGTAGCTGGGACTACAGGCGCCTGCCACAATACCCAGGTATTTTTGGGTTGTAGTTGTCATTATTATTTGGCAGGCCCAGGCTGGATTCAAACCCACCAGCTGTAGTGTATGTGGCTGGCACCCTTGTCACTTAAGCTATAGGTGCCAAGCAGTTTTTATATTATAAATAATATAAACAAATAACTGGAAACAGCTCATAAGTTAACAGGGATAAGTAAATTTTGATATAGTTATACAATGGAATAATACATACCATGAGAATTAACTACAGCTGTTTAAAACAAAACAATTTAAAAAGCCATAAAGGCCCAAATAATATATTATTTGAGAACTTTTAATGGTGTCCTTGAAATATTTAATAAATGGTACTAGGCAGGCACTGACTGACCTAATAGAATAGCCATAATGTTGGAGAAGCTTCCTGTAGGTGCTTTGGTGTGTCTGGCAGAAACATTTATTTTCTGGATGATGAGAAGGTTCAGAGATCCCAGGAAATGGATCTGCATGACCAGGGCCAGTGGACCCACAGGGCCTTGGTATGTGACTATTTTTCCAACTGTCCAGGAAATATTTACATATTTTACAACAAGCTTATGAGTGCTTAACAGCCAAATGTTGGCCATAGGTAAATTCATCAGTGAATAAACGCTAATGAAAAATTAGGGCATGATGAGCTTCAGGGTGGAGGGTGCTAGAGGTGTGGGCTGCAGGGTCAGAGCTGGATCAGGGAGCGTGGTGCAGGGAGCTGCTGAGAGATGGACAGTGTGGACTCACTTGTGAGCCGCAATGTGGAAACACCAGGCTTGGGTTACTGCTGAAATGTACACTCTTTCCACATCATAGAATCAGGGGATTTATAATTATCCACTGTCTTAGCCATTTGTGCTGGTACAGTAAGCTAAATGGACTGAAAACCTCTCCTAAATGTGTTTAATATATTTGCCTCAGCATTACTTAAAGCCTCCCTGCCCCACATTCTTGTTTCTTTATGGACGGCCCCCTTGGTCCTCATCTCACTGACCCAAGTCCCACACCTCCCATCCCGGTGATAATATTAGGTGGTGGAGATTTGAGGAAGAGATTAGGTCTTAAGGGGGAAAGCTCACATAATGAGATTAGTGCTCTTATAGAAGAGGCCCCTTCTGTCATATGAGTTTATACTAAGAAGACAGCCGTCTATGAACTGGGAAGTGAGTGCTGAACCTGCCAGAGCATTGATCGGGACTTATCAGCCTCCAGAACTGGGATAAGTAAGTTTCTGTTGTTTATAAGCCATGGTAGTGACTTTTATTATTATAGTTTCTTTCCAATTTGATCTTGCAGTCTCTCTTGCGTAGACATAAGGCAAGACAGCCACTTTCTATTTGAGAGCTCTGAGTAGGATAAAGGTAGATTTAAGTGTGTGAGTCAAGTCACAATGAGGAGGTGAAATTAAGATGCATGAAGAAATTTATTGCTTAGATCAAGAGATTGGTGAGGCACGGTGGCTCACGCCTGTAATCCTAACACTCTAGGAGGCCAAGGCAGGAGGATCATTTGAACTCAGGAGTTCGAGACCAGCCTGAGCAACACCAAGATAAGACCTTATCTGTACTAAAAATAGGAAAAAAAAAAATAGAGAGGTGTTGTGGCAGGTGCCTGTAGTCCCAGCCACTTTAGAGGCTAAGGCAGAAAGATCACTCGAGCCCAGGAGTTTGAGGTTGCTGCCAGCTAGACTGATGTGAGGACTCTCTGGCCTGGGCACAGAGTGAGACTCTGTCTCAAAAAAAAAAAAAAAAAAAAGGAGAAAAAAAAATAAAAGAGATAGAGATCTCAAGCCAGACAAAACAGTATAGTTGTTAAAAGAAAAATGATTGAAAAAAGCTAGACTGGTTGTGCAACTGTATGCAAATCACTTAACCAATTCTTCATCAGTTAAGCAGAATCCTAATAGCTAGCAAAAAGCTTTTGTACTAAGGATTAAATGCAGTGATTTATAAAGGTCCTTATAAGGTTCTCTATGAATATATACTGGGTAATAGCATTACGTGTTGTTAATTTTTCTATTACAGGTCTAGTTAAAAGATGAAAAGGCAGAACCCTGATAGCTAGCAGCTCACTTAGATTTCTCTCTGGTGATGTGGAATAGCATAAAATATTTTTTGGAAATGCAGTCTAGGTTCTTCTTGTCATGGACCAACCTGGCCCCCACTGCACTCGACATTTGCACCAACAGTGGTAAAGCCATGATCACACAGCCACCAAGACTCCCTTCAGACCCTGTTTCTCTTTCTTCCCTGATTTCTACACCATGAAGAATTAGTTGACCTGTTTTGGAAATATGCCATGCCAAGAAATAAACTGCACAGTCAAAAAACCCCATTTTAGGCAAACCTTTCTTTTCCGAAGACTGAGGCTTAAATTTGATACATCATTAATTGTTGAAAGTAAATTCTCAGAAAATGTAACATATTCACCAAAGTTGATAGGAGGAAAAGCTGAAAATCTGTGTTCAAGGGTTTGTTTGGCTGCTAGTCATATTTGTTTCTTTAACGTGACTAATTTTCAAGGGAAAAATGCATTTGTGGCCATAAAGTTTGCTTTTGCAGGATGCCCGTTCTAGAACACTGTCTCATCATCTTTACAACTTTAGAGGTGCAAATTTATTTTTACTTTCTTTCTTAACTGCTTCTTAGACTCTAGTAATAGTCTCTGAGTGAAGCAGGATGTCTCAACCCTGCCAATTTCAAACATGAGTTCATTTTGACCTGTTGCACTTTCTAGAGTCAGCAGTCAGTACGCCAGATGGCTTTGGCTAATCCAACCTTGTTCCAAATATACTCATTTATGACTTCCATGGAATCTTGGAACTTAGCAATTTGCTTGTTTTCCTCACCAAGTCTAGTCAGTATATGGAAGATCAGAGCCAAGACCAACAACTGAATAAAACAATCATCAAAGTTGCTCGTTATGCAACTTTTTATCCATTATTCATGCAAGCAGAATCTAAAGGAGGTAACCTGCAATCTGAAAGCCAATTGGTGAAATCCAGAGACTCTGTCCCAGAAGAGGATAAGATTATATGGGGCACCACTTAAGGAGGAGCAAGGCCTGGATAAGCGAAATACCTAAAGGTTGAAAACATAATTTTGATGCAGGCAAAGGGTTCTGACAATATAGCAATCTTGATAATCCATTTTATCATGGATTATCTATGGCATGAATACAAATGATAAGTCTTGGGTCTAGTACGTAATAACATTTAGTAGCAGAAAAAATAAATCAAAGTAAAAATGACAAAGGGTAAAAAACCCTAAATGGTAAAATCCAGTAGTCATTTAAACTAATAGAATAAAATATGGACAGAATTTAGACATGTAAAATGTTACCTAGAAGAATTACATTTAGTAGAAATAATATTCCCCACATAAAAATCCACATAGAAAAAGTCATAACCAATAAGATCTTCTGGAAACCAAAATGATCAATTGATAAAATGTTCATGGATTCCAGTGAAAATGAAAATGGAAAATATTGGAAACGGCTGGAGCGACCTATATAGAACACTAATAAAGGATTTGAATGACTGAATGGATTTTGTTCTGGAATATGCCATCCGCATGTAAATTTAATGGTTTTGTTACAATGTTGGATAATTTTAGTCAAAATGTTTGTTTGTGAAACATGTTAGGCACTCAACAGCTATTGTCCTGAAGGCAGAGTGATAAGATCAGAAAGGTGTCAGAAAAGCAATTTGTACTTATTTTTGAGACACCGTTCCATCCATAGTCATCTTCTCCACCAAACTTGGTCTTATTTATGAATTTCACCATTAATACACAAAATTTTGTGCTAAAATTCTTATTGCCATTCTGAATTTCTCCCAGTCCCTCACTTTCTCAATTCAATCCATCACTGTAGTCATGTTATTCCATCCGCTAAACATAATTCCATCAAGTTTCTCCTCTCTGTTTCTCTTTGGCATAATTAGTACTTTTTAAATACAAATTTCATTGTGCCATCATCTTACTCAAAAATTTTTGGCTTTAGTGCGTGATTTTAACAGGTTACTTAATACTAGACTAGATCTTTCACCATTAAAAAATATATAAAACAGGTGTCAGGCATTAGTTAATAGGCACTGCAAGACGACAATCCTTTATAGAATAAAAATGCATGAAGTGGGCCCCACCTTCATGCAGCAGTCTGTACAGTAACAATTTCCTAACTGTAGCAAAGGGAGGTAGACAATCAGGGTCTTGATGAGCTTAGAAATCAGAACTCAGACGCCAACACTGCCGAAATAGTTGTAATGAAATTGCTAGGTGGGGTACTGGCGAAGGGTCAGCTTCTTAGAGGGGAGGATTGTGACCAAAGCCTAGGGTGCTCATGCTCAGGCTGAGGCTCCATGCATACTATCAGTGAGTAGTTGCTATGAGGTTGAGAGTGAATGTCACATGGTGATGCGGGACATTGAAATTCCCAGCCAGCCACAGGAGAGAGATTATGTTAACACCCTTGACATTCAGAGGAAACATAGAAACTTCCCCTTAGAAGTAAGGACCACAGTCAAGACTAAGGAAAACTCTAGTTCCAGGTTAATAAAGCCTAAAAATCAAGCTTTTACAAGATTAAGGAGAACCACGAGTAAGCAAACTATCTGCCAGGGAAAAACACCACAATCCTTAAAGGAAAATGACACAGCATGACTTCTGAAAACATAGTCAACGTTATGTCTAGCACAATATCAAAAATTACTAGACATAAAAGAGAGTGGCCCATAAATTTTTTAAATCTTTTTTATTTGAGTAACCCATTATGGGTTAACTTCTGACTGGTGTGCTAGGCCCTTCATAATTTACCTCTCAATTAGGAGGTTACTGTCCTTCCTTTCCCACATACAGTACAGATGAGAGTCTTGTAAAATTTCACATTTTCTTAACCCTAAACAGGCCATTTTCATGTGTACCTTTGTGATTTTGCAAATGCTATTCCCTAGAATTCTGTGGTTGCATCCTTTCCAAAATATACTCCCCACTTTCTACCTTTCAAACTCTCTCACATTCAAAGCACAGATTAAATAGTATTTTACCATTATTTCTTTGGATTCTTTAATCAACTTGGCTATCTTCCCTCACACCACTTATTCACACCATTTGGACATCCTCCTGTTGGACACACTCACACAGAAATAAATGTGAATATATATTCAAGAGATGTTTGCTAAATTTTGAAATGTTTGATTAAATTTCAGAACATTGTCATTTCAATTGTTGCAAAAATTAAACCATTTTTAAAATGAATTCAACCTGTAAATGTGTAATTAGGGTTTACCTAAATTGCATATTCAAATATATGCCTATTGTGAAAACTTATAAAGACAGCATGACTTAACATTTACAAAAGGTACTCAAAATCAGAAATGTTTATTTCAAATATTCTTTTTAGTCTCAGTTTTGAAGGCTTTCCTACATACACACACACGTATACACACAACCACCACCACCAATACACTTCACATTTTCTAGAAATATTTCCAAAACTTCTAGACCACTTTTTGTGTCTCTGATGTCTTTCTCTTGAGTTATTTACCCTCCCGTAAGGGTGTCCATTTCTATTGCTCAGAGGATCCCACTGTCTCAGCTGAGTTTTTAAGTATTTCATATCGTATCATTGCTGTTTTTCTACTGTTGCTGTAGCAAATTAGCACCCTCTTAGAGGCTTATAACAGTATAAATGTGTTATCCTCTGGTTCTGTAGGTCAGAAGTCCAGATAGTATTGGCTGGATCTCTGTTCATGTCTCACAAGACTGAAGTCAAGGTGTTCACTGGCTGGGCTTTCATCTGGAGACGATGGGAGAGAATTCACTTCCAGGTTCATTCAGATTGTTGGCAGAATTCAGTCTTCTGGTTATAAAGCCAAGGCCCCTCCTTGCAGGCTGTCCATAGGAAGCTGCTCTTAGCTCGTAGCTTTTCTCCTCTATTTGCACCTCTATCTTCTAACTCACAGCAGCAAATAGAGCCCTTCTCAAGTTTGGAATCTCTCTCATTTCTTCTTTCTCCCTTATCTCTTCTCCTGAGAAATTCTCAGCTTTTAAGGAGTTATATGATTAGATCAGGCCCATCCCAATAAGTCAGGGAAATCTGCTTATCTTAAGATCTAAAACATTTTTACATCTGTCAACATCCTTCTTCCATGAAATGTAACATTCACAGTTCCAGAGATGAAGGCATGGACATCTCTTGGGGGAGTGATTCTACCCACCACACATAGTATTTACAACCTGTAGTCTTTATTGTTTCATTAGAACAAAAATTCCCAAGAAAACCACACACCCCTCTGCAAAATAGGCACAACAGCCTGGCTCTGCTGGATCTAGGAGCTCGTAATTGTTCATTTTGCTTGTGGTATTGGAAGATAAATAAGAAGATATTTCTGTTTGAGAAAAGAATGAAAACGATCAACTTCCTATTTAAAAGGAAATGGGTACTTCAATAAATATTTATGGATTATTGCCCTTCTGCCAATCACACCATAATTTAACATGATGAATACATTTATCCAGCTGCCTGGGTTTATTTTTAGCATTGCTATTCATTCCTGCTTCTTAAAAAATATACACTTAATGGTTCATTCTCAAGATTTAGATCACTAAAATATAGTAGAAGAATGGAGTTCATCAATTGCTGATACAAATAACTGCACAAATGATTTTATTTTTCTTTTAACCAAAGAACTTACTTAGGCATTTACTGAACACTCATCCTCCGAGAGGCACCAGCCTTTGCACAGGATCCCAGGATCTATATTCCAACCAGGCACCTCATGTTTCAAAAGTAAACCACCTTGACCCTCTGGAGTTTTACCAATTGTTCAACAATTTGGCATGTTAAAGTAAGAACCCTTTAGATACTTGCAGTACCTGTCAGGTGGATAATATCTTCCCACTGAGTAGTCAAGAAACGAATGCTTCAAATAATTTACCAGTGGTCACCTAGCTTAGAATTCAATCTAGTTTCACTGACTCCAAAGGCAGTGCTTTTTTTTACTAACTTATTAACTTATTTGAAAATACAGACAGGCCCATTTTGAAAGTATGATAAAATGTCAGGGAAAGCTCTTGGAATATAATCTTGGACACTTTTATCTCTAAGCCTTGCAAGTAATAATGGGCCAACAAGAATGGGAAGAGATAGTCACATCCCACCTTAATTTCTACGGTTCTTTAATAACTAGGTTTTTACAAAGTAAATGCCAATAACATGTGACTTATTGTCCATTTTTCCTGTTCTGTCTATGTGGGGTTTTTTTCCCCTTAGAAGTGAAATGGTGCAGAAAGATGCCTGCTGTATTCTAGTCTAAAGCAGCAAACACAGCTGTTGTTCTGCTGGCATCTGTGCATGTAATATTTAATTCTGTAGTGGTTGATAAGTAGCATCTATTTATTTTTAAGCAAGTACAAGTTCAGTAGTGTGTACACATATCTGAGATGTATGATGTTTGAAAGAATTACTTTATTCATTTATGAGGATAATGTTGGTTTTCTCTTTGCCTTAGCCCTTTGGACCCTGCTAACCTACACCAATTTAACCCATCTCTTTTCAACAATACTCAATGTTAGAAACTAATAAGTAAGGTAACCAGTTTACCAGGCTCTCAGGGTTAAGTCACTGTTTATGAAACCACATTTCTGGTTTCTCAGGATATAGGAAAAGATAGGCCAGTTTTCTGGGTTCTAGGGTTTATAGGGTTAGTCTGCCTGAGCAGCATTTGGGCAAATGGCCACTAGCCCTTATCTTCCTCACCCCGGTCCTATAAATTGAATGGACCACAAAGCCTGATGATAATTCCTTGGCATGGTCATCTGAGTTTGTTCTTTCCAACCCTATACCCTTTCTAGGATCAAAAGTCAATCAGGCTTAGACCTGAAGAACTGAGAAGACAGAGGCAGAGTCCACAGTTGAGATCTGTTCTTCATTTTAGATAATCTTCCCCTGGTAATATTTTCATCATCTCCTGTCCTCTCTGGAAGTGTTCTGCCCAGCTTTGCCTCTCAAACCAAATCCAGGTTCCTCAACTCAGTATTCCAGGTTAGGTTCATTGCATTCCCCTCCTTTTCCCATTCAACTCCATGTCTCAACTCGTGGTCACAGACCTGTGGAACCAACCAACTTGATCCTGAAAAAACACTTAATATCTCATGGGTGGCGCCTGTGGCTCAAAGGAGTAGGGCGCTGGCCCCATATGCCAGAGGTGGCGGGTTCAAACCCAGACCTGGCCAAAAAATGCAAAAAATATATATACTTAACAGCTCTAAGCCCAATTTCTCACTCTACAAAGTGAGAAGATGATGGTCTTATGTTCCTACTGAATTATCAGGATTCCTCTGAGGAATCAAAGCTAAGCTGAGCTGAAATATGAGCATGACTAACAATCTGATCTCTGAGAGTGCATCTACATATATTACTTTGGTTGTTTTCACTAACTTTTTTGAAAATGGGAAATTTTAAATACATATGTCAGTAGAGAGAATAGTGTGATGGATCTAATTCCACCATTCCCATTTTTGTTTGATTATTTGAAAGCATCTGCCAGGTATAATGTCATATCACTACAAACTTCAGTATGTATATCCAGGAGAAGGTTTTTTAAAAAACATAACTACAATATTATCATCTCATCTAAAAATAATCTCTTCATATTATCAATTATCCAACCTTTCCAAATTCTCCACTTTTAATGATACATTGAATGGAAACCTGATTGAACAATAATATGCCAGTTGTGCTAAAACAAGATCTATGCCACAACAGAAAACTCAGTTAATTCATCTGGAATATAAATAACAAAGCGTTAGAGTCTATAGCTTCTCCACAGCCCCCTGCTAAAAGGCAAAAGTTCAAGAACTTCAAAGAAATTAGTAGGAGTCCAAGGTTAACCCATGAAAAGATGTCCATAGCCGTGGGACCTTGGGGCTTGTGTTCATGTTACTGTTGTTGGTATGTCCTTGTTTCGTGTTGGTTTGTTGGTTCCTTTTCACGAAAGAAAATATTATCGGAACCAAGATTATTGGAAACAAGTGATACTAATTGCAAGGAGAGAATTTCAAGAAGCCCACTTGGTGCTAAATTTCTGTGATTTTAGTAGAGATAGGGATTGTAGAAAAAAAGATGCCCGTCCAAACTAGGGAAAAGAATGAATTAGAGAATGCTTTACAAAACAAGGTAGTAAATTGGCTCTCCCAGGGACTGAACCCAGCCTGTAGAAGTCTCTTACCTGACTCATCACTTAATTCTTTCAGTAATTCATTTAAGTAATACTTACGTGTTCCCCGTGTCAGGCAGTGATAAGTGCTAGACACAGCAGTGAACAAAATAAATAAAATGCCTGCCCACATGGACTTTGCACTCTGTGCATAACTTGAATGCATAAACTGGGTCGTGTTTTCCTTAGTGCTTTTCTTTCATTCCTTCTCTGTTTTTAATTGATTAGGGAAGCCTGTACAGAATGCATGCCCTCCTCAGCTGGGCCATGGGCCACCAGGCCACATTTACCTTTGTTGTTTCTTCTTGTTTTTTACCCTGACCTTCAAATAGATAGAGCATTGTATTTGTGGCACTCTTGTCAAGCAAAGCTATTTTGCCTTCAAATACATTGAACAACTAATAACGTTATCCATCAGTGGTCATGCATCCACTTGGGAACAACTTTTCTATCCAATATGCAATGATTGAACCTCTAATCTACACAAGGTGCTGGGCCTGAAGCCAGTAAAACAGAGAGTACTAGGCCCTGCTCCATGATACCCCAAAGCTCTGGGCATAGTCGGGGGACAGATCCCACACATCTCACTAACATCCTGTGATAGCCACTACATTAGAAGTGTAGAAAGTGACAACTGGGGCACGTGTTAATTTTTCTCGGTACAGGGAGGAAAAATGTTGAGATTACTTATAGAAAGTATGACCCTCCCCCAGAAAAGGCAGCCAAAGATATGGATATTAAAGGTACTGGTGTTGTATTCATGGGTTCGTTGTTAATAATTTCATAGTTTTCTTAAGAAAGAATTAACTGGCTTGGTGCCTGTAGCTCAAGCAGCTAAGGCTCCAGCCACATACACCAGAGCTGGCAGGTTCAAATCCAGCCTGGGCCTGCCAAACAACAATGACAACTACAACCAAAAGATAGCCAGGCATTATGGCAGGTGCCTATAGTCCCAACTACTTGGGAGGCTGAGGCAAGAGAATCACTTGAGCCCAGGAATTGGAGGTTGCTATGAGCTGTGATGCCATGGCACTCTACCCAGGGCGACAGCTTGAGGCTCTGTTTCAAAAAAAAAAAAAGAAAGAAAGAATTAACTGCTTTTCAGCAGACTTGCTTCCACGACTATATCAAGTCCTCAATTTTTCCATCATATAGTGCAAATGTAATTTCTAGCTCTACTTTACTTCTGATAATTACCAATTATAAATTAGCAGGACTTTATGTTTTTTTTTTTTTGTTCAAGTCATTAATGCTCACTGGTACAAATGTCTTCAAAAGGACAAGGATCATCACAGATATTGTAGAATTCTGTGTGTACTGACAGAGTTTATTGGAGTAAAGATACAATTTCTGCTCATGAAGATGCTTTGACTTTACTTTTTAGCAAATGTAGAAGGAGCCTCATAGTGAAACTAATATCACAAAATTTGAGAACTGAATGGATTCCTGAAGTGATAAGTTTCCCATTCCCTGCTTCCCAGAAAGACAATTCTTGAAGCATCTGGGAGAACTGGAGATATCTGAGGCTATTCCAGGGCTTCAGTCTCAATGCCATCCTCCCTGGAGGCGTCTTCAAGGTTTAATCAAAGTTGATGAGAAGATTCCCCCCTCCTATATAACATCCACACACACACTAGCTGGGACACAAAGCCATTCTCTCCTCTTTCACCCTCCCTAGAGAGAGAAAATTGAAAACCGTCTCTCCCTAGGAATGGTTAACATACTTGAGAACAGTTGCTTCCAGTGGCTCTCTGATGGCAAACATCTACATGTAACTGATTGAGCTTGCGCCTTAAACATTCCAGTTAGCCATATTTCAGTCCTGCTGCTGCCTGGACAATTTTCCACATGATGCCCCACCCCTCTGCGGCTTACTGGGAATCCCCGATTCTCCATCTGACGGAACTCCATGCTTCTCCGGAACTGCTGCAATTCTTAAACATTCTGTTTGGAAATAGAAAATGGAATTTGGTCCCCTTTCTAAATAATGGTGTGATGAATATTTGAATGACCCACTTGTAAACTCACACTAATGAGGACAATTCAACTAATTTTTTCATCTTTTTTAGATAGAAGATGGTAGTTGCTTGAAATGGCTGCAGACAAGTATGATTATAACCTGGGGTTCTCACCGCCTCAATCCACCAACCCACCCAGCCCTGGTTTCTATGGGTCTGCTCCAGACATATCAAATACCTGTCTCTTCTGCTCCAGCTCCATCGTTCCTGACCTAGGACACACTTTCCTTGCCTGGCACCTGCAGTCGCCACCAAACACGTCTCCTCTGTTCCACTCTCTCTACTGAAACTGGAGCAATCTGTTGGAAGTCCAAATCTGACTATGCCATTTCCCTGTTTAAAATTAGTCCATTGTTCCATATGCAAACTGCTCAGCACAGCCTGGCCTGTGGGATTCTTCAAGATGCAGCCTATTTCCATTTCAGGGTCACCTCCCGACACCTCTCTGTGATGTAAACCCCAGGGATGCCAACCTACTGAGGTCCTCCAAACGCACTCTGGGGCTTACACACACATTGCTTCCAGCACTCTCTGCAGGGTCCCCCCACACCATGCCTTTCTCCTCCCCACTTCCTAGGGATCTGGCCAGCCCTCTCCAAAACAGTAGAAGCTCACATTCCTGTTAAACTATCCCATTACAAAGCAAAAGCTCCACCCTTCACACTCCAACCTGCCCAAGTTCCCAGAAACCCTCCTGCTTATTGTGAGCTCAGGACAAATGCTTCACGTGCTTCTACCCTGCTCTGTCTCCAGCCACCATGCTCTTCCCTGGCGTAAGAATGCCCTAACAGAACCACAGAGAATAAATTGCAACTGAGAAAGATTTGATGGTTTTCGATGTCTACAAACTCACACTCACTGCTTTTGTTTCCCAAATAGGTTATCACTTTGTGATTCTGGCTGACCCCAAAGTGCTCCTGAATCTTATCTCAATATCTCTCTCTCTGTCTCGCTCTCTCTCTCTGTGTCTCTCTCTCTCTCACCCTGGCCTGCCTCTCTTTTGGGTCAGCCTTCATACATTAGAGAGCAAATTGCTTTGCCTCCCACAGAGGTTTCCCTGTCAAACTCTCATGTGAACTCAAGAAACAAAGAGCTCTCTCTATGGTCTAATGTTGGCCTCCCTCATCCTAAGTTCTTACCCCCAAACTAATATCATCCCAGGATGGTTGAAAGGGGAAGTATCTGCTTTCTCTTTGAGAGAACCCCAGTATCACCCACATAGTGTGTCTTAAGTTATAACCCCCAAAAGGAAAATAAAATTGCATCAGAGCATAATGGCTGAAATCCAGCACATTTGGCTTATTCAGTCTTGACTTCTATGAGCAGGAGGCCAACTGTGGGACAAGAGAAAGTCAGATTCTGCCTTTTTCATGTCTCCAGCTCGGAGTAAATGGAAAGCAACCGCACACCTGCCGTCAGCCCTGTGGGGCTTTGTTCCCACGCTCTGAGAAGCAGATGCATGAACAGCAGCAGGCAGAGGCCTACTCTCGCCAAGAGCACATCAGAATTGACCTGAATTCTCAAACATACATTAAGGAGTTAGGTTTGCAGTTTGCGAATTATTTGCATTTTTAAGGAACCATATCCCTGCAAATGTTGTGCAATTTTTGGAACATTTCTTTCTCCCATGTCAGGATTCCATATGACTGGTTTTCTCAGGAATAGTAAGTGGCATTTGCTATACATCTGTAGAATAAATAGATGGATTCTTGGTGCTCAGGACAAAATCCACCCTTGGCATCTGAACATTCTCCAGTGTCCCCTCCTGCTGCTCTCTGCTCTGCTGCACCCGCCCTTCTGCATCAGGGGCCTCCTTCCCATTCTTGAAGAAGGCTAAGAGTTGCATGATTCCTGACCTGAGGCCCTTCACACAAGTTGTTCCCTCTGCCTGGGACACCATCCTCCCCCCCCACCGCTCACCCTGAGACTCCCGAACTCCTCTCCTTCCAGCACCTCCAGAGACTTCCCCTCTGCCTTCCCCACACAGGGTCAGGACCACCTGTCAGTGAGTCTGTGCTTCTTTAGGACACAGGCTACATGTGTCTTTGCAAACACATCCCTGAGCTCCATGGGTACAGGAGCCACATGGCTCTTGTTTGCCTGTCTCAGTGCCTGGCCAGAACAAGCTTGCTCAATTAATGTTTTTGTTTTCTTTTTTTTTTATTTATATTTTTTCTCAATTAATATTTTTGAATGAAACAATTTTCCCCAAATGACAGATTATTCTGGCTGAAAGTTAAACTCTGTGCTTCTCGGTACATTTTTTAAAAATCAGTTTTAAGTCATGAAATGGCTGTTTTCCCCTTCTCCTAGGTGTTCGTATATTACATGGACCAGGGGGTTCTTCCCTGCCACAGGGAACAATCCACAGATGTCTCCTCTCTCAGTCTTCAGCCAGAAGGGACACAGATTCTTCATTAAATATCTCCCTCATTGGGCTACCTCCCCCACCCCAACCACACACACACCCATTCACACATGTGCATACACACACACACACACCCTTAATACTCTACAGTCAAATCTGACCTGCATTTCAAATCCGCCTCCACTGTGACCTCCACCTTCAAGTCCCCTGGTTCTGTTCAACCACATGTGCCACCACCCTGATCAGACTTAAATTTCATATCATTTTCTTTAAGACTATCATGGCGTTCTACCAATTATCTTACTTTTATTTCCTCTCTTCGTCAGCTCACAAAGTTGTACTGTGACACTTGAAAATGAAGGCAAATGGATAGCTTACAAGCGGAATGATATAATACAAAAGACGCCCCACCTGGAGGAAGACCAGTTCCACTTTGTCTGAAACAGACTCCTCCCCTGACCTTAAAAAAGTTACGAGCCTGCACAGAGCTAGATTTCTCTACCCATAAATTCAGATGACTATTACCTACCTCAGAGGGTCAGGAAGGTAATTCAGTATACAGTTGCAACCCTGACTGTAATGTGCAGGACTACCCGAGGCCCCAGCATGGCTCACCAGAAGGGAAGGGCAGGAGGCGGTCTTCTCTCTTCCCCTTACTGGGTGATAAGCCTGTCACTTGACCTTGGAGAAGAATTCCTCTACTTTGAAGAGAAAGACGTTCTGTTCCCATATTGCAGTTTCTATTTTCAAAAACTAAAATTCTTGCTCAATTAGAATGTTATCATCACTGCTTGTACTCAGAAACATATCCCTGCTACTAGTATAAAACAGTAATAACTTCTCAGATTTGCACGTCAGGCCCTAACAGTCTGCTGCTGGTGGCCAGCACGGTGTATTTAAACAAGTGATGCTTGAAACAGGCGGCTGCGTGACAGGGACGCCTGTCATGTCTCTTGAGATGCTTTTGCCATAATTCAATAGGTAGGACCAGACTGCTAGAAAAGCCACCCATGTCTGTTTGGAAATAACAAGTGGTTAACTAAAAAGCTTGTGATTATGAGTTACATATTCTGATCAGAAATACTCTGTAGTTATTTTTTTTTCTTCTAATGTATTTTTTAATCCAAACATGCAGAAAATTTGCCTTTTTATTTCCTGGATAGAGATAATACACAACTCTTTACGCCTCTGTGTACAATCTCTCTTCTTCCCCGATCCACTGGGCACCTAAAACCTGCTTCTAGGGCACTTTTACTCACGATTCTCTGTTCTTTCCGCTTGGAATTTTATCCCAGCTCCAACATCAGTATAATTTTGTGATAAAGAGCTCCCTAATCTTTGCCTTGGCCACTTTAAACATTTTTAAACCAATATAATTATAAAAATATAAATAAATTATTCTATCATTGGATAAATACATATCTATTCTCCCAACATTGTATGTGCACTTACAAAATCTACTTCCTATTTTATTATAAACACGTGCGAACCCAGCTTATCTTCCTATCTCAAAAAAACTACATTATCTATGCTCCCCCAAATATACTTGTGAAGTAACTTCTAAGGGGTTCCTTAGCTGATATTCAGTAAATATTTTTAAATGACTGAATGTTTAGCTATGCTATCCAGGAAAGTAGCCACTAGCCACATATAGCTATTAAGGTTGAAATTAATTAAACACTCAGCTCCTAGCCCCATTGCAAGTGCTCAATTGTCTCACACGGCTAGAAACTATAGTATCAGAAAATGCTGTCCCAGAACACTCAATCACAGCAGAAAGCTCCGGTGGACAGTCCTGGATTCAATGAATGAGTGAAAAATGCATGAATGAAGGATGAATCCATCAGGAGGCTCCCAAGCAAGCGCCCTGCACCTGTCTGGCTTTCAGGGTGCATTTGATGGCACGATGCACACATTTGGCCTAACGTGGAGATCAGCTGCCCTCTCAAAGTGTCACAGCTTGGATTATTTAAAAGGGGCTTGGGAAAGCTGTGAAGACGTCCCACCATTGTGCTGGTGCCTTTCCACAGGCCCATCAGCCAGGTCGTGACAGACGTGTGTCTCATCTGTTATATTAACACAGGATGCCTGGCCAGAACATGTCACTCAGCTCCACAAAGAGCTATTTCCACATACTGTCTTCTTCCAGAACACAAAGATTGATTTTAGGAAGATAATCTTTTCTGCGTGGTTCTGCGCACAGGCTGGCTGCAGCTGTTCCCAAATGCAACATCAATGCATGTTTTATGAGTCAGTTTCTTTGTTTTTTTTTTTTAATGTGTGAAGCTAATCATCTTGAGTATAACACAAAAAGCATTTTCCTTGAAATCTCCAGTGCTGTGTTCCGTCACTCAGTCTTGCTGGGAACTTGGCATTCTTCAAATGCTCGTTCTTGGGATTGAATGTGTTGAATCTCAATTTTGTAATCGGGCTCCACTCCGTGGTACAGCAGGGGGAGGATGTGAGTCGCTGTCAACATTGGGCCTCTATCTTAGCCTGAGTCATCTAGAAAACAATAACAATACACAAGACTTTTTTTTTTTTGAGACTATTCTATGTTGCCATCTGTAGAGTGCCATGGCGTCACAGCTCACAACAACCTCAAACTCTTGGACTTAAGTGATTCTCTTGCCTCAGCCTGCCAAGTAGCTGGGACTACAGGCACCCACTTTGCTATTCTTTGCTATTCTTTGGTTGTTGTCATTGTTGTTTAGCAGGCCCAGGCCGGGTTCAAACCCACCAGCCCAGGTGTTTGTGGCTGGCGCCCTGACCATTGAGACTTTATTTGGGAGGTACAAATCCAGGGTAGAAGGAAGAGAAGAGAAGAAAAGGCAAAGAAATGTGGGACACCGGGAGAGTGACACATCAATGTGTCTCTTCATGAGCCTTGAAGTCACAGCAGCAGCCCCGGGCTTGTGATCACCAGGCATCTAGGCCTTGGCCAGGAAAATGGAAAGGAATGTCTGTGCTTTGGAATAGCACATGGGAGGCAGGGAGGACAGGGATTTATCCCGCAAGCTTCTACACATGCCCTATTTTCATTGGTCTGTTTGCACTGTGGAGAGTTAACACTCAGAACACCAGGATGCATTGGTCCCCTGCAGAAGTGACTCAGGACACCAGGTCCAGGCCTCATCTCCTGCCAGGAGTAGCCAGAACTCTCCCTGCACATGGCTTGGTGTGCCGGGCATGCCAGGGGGGCTGAGCACATCCAGCCATCTCCTGTATTATCAAAGGTTCTGCCAGTAAGCAGGTGTGGGAGGTGGAGAGTGATTTAAAAGGGAGGATACAGATGTGAGTTGAGAGAAATTAAATGGACACAGGATTCTTTGGTCCAAAACAACTTCTCTGCTGACATGCTTACAGGATTCAACTTCAGCGGCAGGGACTATTACTTTTTTAAAGGAAATGTATACCCCTTTTCAGGCTTTTCAAAGTGATATCATTCTGATTGAAAAGGCCCTAAAGATGAGCAAATCCCACTCCACAAATGTTTCATGTGGAAAAATTAATGTTAACACTTGGTGTTTGATGGGCTGGAGTTGAGATGAAAAATGCTTCACTTACTAGAAGTTGAGTTTGCCCCACAGACCAACCAGGTAAAATGACTTAAATGCTTTAAAGCTTCTGTTTTCTCTCCATACCACAAGGAAATCGTATCCAGGCAATGATTGGTGGAGATTGACCATGGAGAGCTGTCACCAGACCCCAGGAGTTGTCACTGGGTTTGATCCTAAGGAGGAGTCTGAGAGTCTCCTGACCTGCAGCCATTGAAAGTTCTAAGTGCAGGGTGCAGCAAGATCAGGGTGACCTTCAGGTGGGAGAGGCCCAGGAGCTGTGAGGAGAGGAAACCAGGAAGGATCTCACTTTGCAGAAACAAGGGCCAGGTGCCTCTCCTCACCCTGACAGAGGGGAAGGGCAGCTCAGCTGTGCAGGCAAAGGAGGGCTGAGTGCACAGGAACTGGGATGGGAGCAGAAGAACATTGTGTATTGTGGGAAAGACCAGGGGCGGGGGGGCCAAAATTATGGGCTAGAGTCACCTGGGAGCAACTTAACAAAGGGCCGATAGCATCAGATAGGTTAAAGTGATGAGTGGGGCACTTTAACAGAACCTTGACGTGTTTGTGTTTGCTTTGTTACTTTGGCTGGGGTACAGAAAATGGAACCAGAGAGGATTTTCTAGAAGGAAACCAGTTTGGAGTAAGTTGCTATGGACCAAGTTAGAGGTAAGGAGCATCTTTATCTTAGGGGAGCTCAATTTATATTCATCTATAAAGAAATAGTAGTATGTACCTCAGACTGAGGTTTAGAGAGATTAATTATCTAATGTCTTGGAAGTTCTTGGCACAGTAGCTTGGTGGCCAGACACTGAATCGGTGCCCGTGAATTGCTCCTCCTGGAAGTCACTCTCTTGTTTCACTCACTCACCTTGATGGTGGCTGGGACATTTGACTTGCTTCAAACCAGTGGAATACAGCAAAGAGGGCAGGAAGTTACTTCTGCAACAATGTGACGAAAAATCATAATGACTGTCCTGCTGAGAGACCCTCTTCCCTGCTGGTTTTGAGAAAACAATTTGCCATATAATGAGCTGTCCTATGAACAGAGCTGTGTGGCAAGAATTGAAGGCCACCTGGCAGACAACCAGCAAGACCTTGGCTCTCAGTCCAACTGCCTACAAAGGATTCCAATGCCACCGACAAGCATCTGAGCTTAGAAGCAGATCATTCCCCAGTTGAGCCTCTGTTAAGTACTCAGCCCTGGCTGACACCTGGTTTGCAGCCTCACAAAGTGTGCAGCAACCCAAGGCAGACTTCTGCCCCATAGAAACTGCGATAGTAAATGTGTGTGCGTCTTTCTGCTTCCAAGTTTGTGTAGCAATGGATAACTAATACAGCAGTTTCTCCTCAAACCCAGTTCCCTTACCTTGTGCTACACTGTCATAGCACTGATATACAGTCTAAAAAATACCATCAAAATCATTCATTTCCTATAAATACCAATAGAAGTGCTTCAGAAGAATTTAAAAAGTAGTAGGCAGAGAGAGGGATTGAGGGAGGCATACAAAAAGCATCCCACTTTATTTATACAATGAACTATGCGCAGTGGCCCAGGTCTTCCTCTGAGGCACACCAGGCGGCAAGCATCAGCATCTGCTCCCCGGGCTGTGAATGATGCTGAGGCACATGTGCTCTCCGTGCCTGTGTCCCAGCTCATCTGCACTAGAGACCTTTGCCACCAGCGTTTTAACTTTGGTGAGTTCTGAGCCTCACTGATGGCCCTTTCTTTGGGCTCACGTGCACTGTTGCCTTCCCATTGCTACTCTACAGAAGTTGTTCTGGGGAGCTGGATCTCCTTGGGTATCATGCTCCAAATACCCTCAGCTTGACTTCCGGAGAACAGAGACTTTACCATCCTCCCTGCACACTTGGTGAAGATGTAATCTGGGTTATGCTGAATGACTTGTTTATAGCTTTGCATTTTATTTGTCCCTGTCTACTTCACTTTCAAATATCTGGAGTATAAGGGCCAGAGAGGAATGTTCTCTTTTTCTGTCATCTCCCACCTGGAAGTAAGAAACCATTTCATGCTCACTAGACACAGTGAATGCCTGTGCTTTGTACGTTCGAGATGGGGTGATATTTTCCAGGTTGTTGATAGTTTTCACTTAATACAACACAACAATTTAATCATCTGCATGTAAGGCTTATCATATCTATTTAAGAACAGCATAAGAATCAAAGTTTCCAGTAAAGACTACAGTTCCCACACTAGAAATGATAAAGTTCATCATAGTTAAAATTTATCAAAGACTTTACAAAGTTCTATACATGTGTTAAGTATTTAGCTTGTCATGTTGCATTTGAACCATATTAAACTGTGCTAAGATGCGTAAGAACCTGATTTTAGAAATGAGGAGAATACTGGGGCTTTTGTGAGCCTCAGCTGATAAAGGGTAGAGCTGCCGCAAGTTGGCTTCAAATCTCAAGCTCTTACTCTACAGAAACAGGTGGCATGGTCTCTGAAAAGAGGCCCTGAACTACGTGCAACCCGCAATCTCAATAAAACCCACAGTTGTTTCTGTTACACTTTTTCCCAAACGTACCATTTTTTTCAACATGCAGTTTATCCACCACACAAAAATGATATCAAAATTAAAGACTGTGTTTTTGCTTTAGGATATTTTAAAATTATAGGAAAAATTGATTTTAATAAATCTTTCTAAATTTAAATGCAGGACCCCACAAATGAAACTGACAACCCATTTCCAAAATTATTATAAACAACTCCTCTCTTATAACACTTGCCTATACTTCCTGCCCTTTTCTTTATTCTTAACCTTTCTGTGGGATATTTAGATCAATTTAGACTCTTGAAAGATAAAGAGCAGTAACAAAAATGCTTAATATATATAAATGTGTGTATTGCAGTTAATAATTTGCTAGATTTTAATGATACTGTACATAAGCTTGGTATTATAAAAAATTTCAAAATTTTCATTAAATTCTTGTCTGCTAAGATCCATCTTGCCATTGTCAGATTTTATTCTAAAACAAATAACATGTATGTCCTCAACTCACTGACTCATTTGATCAGAGCCACAGGGTGCCATTTGCAAGCAGATAGAGACCCTGATCAATGGGTAATCTGGGTGTCATGAGACCTCAGTACCACTACAACATCTGTCCCATGGCTTGTGGGAGACACACAAAGTACAGAGGGTACATCAATGGATGTCCCTGTGACAGAAAGGAATGCAGGATTTTGATGCTTTGGAACAATGACATATTTTTATTTTCTTGAGAAGGAGGTCATGGGATGAGGTCATGTCATGGCATAGACAGTGTATCCACCAAATGATTCAGTCCTGCTCCATATGGAAATGTCTCTTTGTTGAAGCCAACAGAATTAAAAATGTTCTGGAGAAGAGTAATTCTGACTCCACAGAGTATCAAATGTCAGTAAAACTGGCTCTGCTGCTCCAGAAAATAAGATCACACACATCCCAGAACAACTGTCCCTAGCCAGGGTAGCAGCATGGTTTCCAGGTACCTGTTATGGCTCCATGCTGCATGAGGTTGAAGAGGATGGTTTTATGGCTCAGGACAATCACTATCTAGCTGTGACAATACTTACTTCCTCAGAGAAAAATTGCAGCCCAAAGAGGACAATTTCCAAGGCTGTACAGCCACTTAAAGGCACAATCAGATAGAGGAAAGTGGGTCACTGTTTTTGAGATTACGATTGAAACACCCCAGATCTGGCTTGGCACTTGTAGCTCAGTGGCTAGGGAGCCAGCTACATACACTGGAGCTGGTGGGTTCAAATCCAGCCCGGGTCTGCCAAACAACAATGACATCTACAACCAAAAAATAGCCAGGCATTGTGGCAGGCACAGATCGTCCTACGTACTTGGAAGGCTGAGATAAGAAAATCACTTACGCAGGAGGCGGAGCAAGATGGTGGCTGAGTAACAGCTTCCTTGCATCTGGGCACCGTGAGTCTGGGGAGATAGGACTCCAGGGATCTCTGGCTGGTGGGATCTGCCTATCCTCACTCCTGTGAGGATACGGGGAGTCAGTGAGAGACTTCTGGACCCCAAGAGGAGGACTAAAACAGTGGAAAACCGGCAAGTGGTCGCGTGTGTTCAATCCGTCTAAACCCGCCCGCAACTGTAAGTTCAGTAGCAGCTAGACTGCAAACCAGAAAGGCCTTACCTGTGAACTCTTTTGGTATCTTTGGATTTGGTATTCAGTTGAACTGCCTTGAGGAGAGCCTGAGCGGGAGTGGGGAGAAATTTGGCGGTTGTCTAGGGCCACAGTCTGAGCCGCTGAGCCAGACGGAGCTAATAGTGTTTCACTGTGGGTCACAGGGAGCCATTGTGAGTGATCTGCCCCAGCAAGCTCCACCCTCAGGGTCGCAGAGCTAGAATCAGTTGGGAGGTGGGAACCCAGTGACCAAGTAGCCTAAGGGTGGGGTCTGAGACGCCAGCAGCCCTAACCCTCAGGGCAGAGTGAGACCGGTTTTGGCACACTGGGTAAGTGGATAGTCACGTCAGCAGTGATTCCAGTGACAAGCACTTTCCTGGGAAAGCTTCTGCTCAGCAAGTTTACAAGTTCAAAGTGCCTATTAAGTGGGCTAAAGAGAGATTTAGGGTGTCTACCTGCTGGGGTTTGAGAAATCAGCAGCCTCCAGTCGTATCAGAACTGCGATTAACATCTCATACCCCAGAAGACCACGTGTTGTCCAGACAATATTCAATAACATATACATACTACTTTGTTTTTGGTTGTGTATTTTTTGTTTTTGGTTTGGTTGTTTTTTTTGTTTATTTTGATGTTGTTGATGTTGTTTTGTTTTTTAATTTCAACCTTTTCCATACAGATCCTTTTTCTTTCTCAATTTTTCTAGTTTAATTATAATTTCCCATTGCTGCCTTTTTCAATAACTAAAAATTCATTTTTGCTAGTGTTTCTACCGCTATTATTTGGTTTTTCACCCAATTTTATCCTGTAAAGTTTTCTGTTTGCTTGTTTTGGTTTGATTTATAGCATTTTTGTCTTTCCTCTCTACCTGGTGGAGGTGGGGTACTGTGTTTGATCAGGTTAGCAAAGAGCTGCTGACCTCAAGTGAACCAACCAACTGGGCATGCCCAGAAGGTGGGGTTTTTTTAAGGTTGTGTCAAAGTACCCTACTGTACACCTATATTGTTCTGTCTCCCTCTTTCTGTGCATCTCTTCTTTTTGTCAATATTCCTTTACCCATCCCCTCTCCTTTCTCTATTTTTCATTTTTTTTTTTCTCATCACTCATCCTTTCTTTCATCCATTTTTTGCTCTTAAACCTTCTCACCCTTCGGGTGCTGTAACCCTTAGTCCACAGGCACGAGAACTTAAAGAGCAAGAGGAAGTGAAAGGAAAATTAGGGCAAGGAAATAGATAAAAGAAATCACTCATGAGGAAGAATCAGCAGAAAACTCCAGGCAACATGAAGAACCAGTCCAAGGGACCATGAGGTAGCTACTATAGATGATTCCACCTATAAAGAAATTTTACGAATGACAGAAAGGGAATTTAGAATACACATGTTGAAAACAATGAAAGAAATGATGGAAACAATGAAGGAAACTGCTAATAAAGTAGAAAATAACCAAAAGGAACTCCAAAAACACAATCAAATAAGAGATGAACGATATGAAGAATATAAAAAGGATATAGCAGACCTGAAGGAACTGAAACAGTCAATTAGGGAACTTAAAGATGCAATGGAAAGTATCAGCAACAGGTTAGACCATGCAGAAGAAAGAATTTCAGAGGTAGAAGACAAAGTTCTTGAGATAACTCAGATAGTAAAAGAGGCAGAAAAGAAGAGAGAGAAAGCAGAATGTTCACTGTCAGAATTATGGGACTTTATGAAGCGTTACAACATACGAGTTACAGGAATCCCAGAAGGGGAAGAAGAATGCCCCAGAGGAATGGAAGTCATACTAGAGAATATTATAAAAGAAAATTTCCCAAATATCACCAAAGATTCTGACACACTGCTTTCAGAGGGATATCGGACCCCAGGTCGCCTCAACTCTAACTGAGCTTCCCAAGACACATTGTGATGAACCTGTCCAAAGTCAAGACAAAAGAAAAGATTCTGCAAGCTGCCAGGAGTAAGCGCCAGTTGACCTACACGGGCAAATCCATCAGAGCGACTGCAGACTTTTCTAATGAAACTTTCCAAGCAGGAAGACAATGGTCATCTACCTTTAATCTACTTAAACAGAACAATTTCCAGCCCAGAATTCTGTACCCTGCTTAGCTAAGCTTAAAAATTGACGGAGAAATCAAATCATTTACGGATATACAAACATTGAGGAAATTTGCCACAACAAGACCAGCTCTACAGGAAATACTTCAACCTGTTCTGCACACTGACCACCACAATGGATCAGCAACAAAGTAAGAACTCAGAAATTAAAGGACAGAACCTAACCTCCACCCTGATGCAAAAGATAAAACTAAGCAATGGACTCTCACAAAATAAGACGAATAGAATACTACCACACTTATCAATTATCTCAATAAATGTTAACGGCTTGAATTCCCCACTGAAGAGACATAGATTGGCTGACTGGATTAAAAAACACAAGCCATCCATTCGCTGTCTGCAAGAAACACACCTGGCTTCAAAAGACAAATTCAAGCTCTGAGTCAAGGGTTGGAGACAATTTTTCAGGCAAATGGAATTCAGAACAAAAGAGGAGTTGCAATCTTATTTTCAGATACATGTGGATTTAAAGCAACTAAAGTCAAAAAAGACAAAGATGGTCACTTTATATTGGTCAAGGGAAAAATACAACAAGAAGACATTTCAATTCTAAATATTTATGCACCCAATTTAAATGCTCCCAGATTCTTGAAACAGACCTTACTCAGTCTGAGCAATATGATATCTGATAATACCATCATAACAGGGGACTTTAACACTCCTCTTACAGAGCTGGACAGATCCTCTAAATAGAAATTAAACAAAGATATCAGAGATTTACATGAGACCCTAGAACAACTGTGCTTGATAGACGCATATAGAACACTCCACCCCAAAGATAAAGAATATACATTCTTCTCATCACCCCATGGAACATTCTCCAAAATTGATCATATCCTGGGACACAAAACAAATATCAACAGAATCAAAAGAATTGAAATTTTACCTTGTATCTTCTCAGACCATAAGGCACTAAAGGTGGAACTCAACTCTAACAAAAACGCTCGACCCCACACAAAGGCATGGAAATTAAACAATCTTCTGTTGAATAACAGATGGGTGCAGGAAGAAATAAAACAGGAAATCATTAACTTCCTTGAGCATAACAACAATGAAGACACAAGCTACCAAAACATCTGGGATACTGCAAAAGCAGTTTTGAGAGGAAAATTCATCGCTTTAGATGCCTACATTTGAAAAACAGAAAGAGAGCACATCAACAATCTCACAAGAGATCTTATGGAATTGGAAAGAGAAGAACAATCTAAGCCTAAACTCAGTAGAAGAAAAGAAATATCCAAAATCAAATCAGAGATCAATGAAATTGAAAAAAAAGAATCATTCAGAAAATTAATGAAACAAGGAGTTGGTTTTTTGAAAAAATAAATAAAATAGATAAACCATTGGCCAGACTGACAAGGAATAGAAAAGTAAAATCTCTAGTAACCTCAATCAGAAATGATAAAGGGGAAATAACAACTGATCCCACAGAGATACAAGAGATCATCTCTGAATACTACCAGAAACTCTATGCCCAGAAATTAGACAATGTGAAGGAAATGGATCAATATTTGGAATCACACCCTCTCCCTAGACTGAGCCAGGAAGAAATAGAGCTCCTGAACAGACCAATTTCAAGCACTGAGATCAAGGAAACAATAAAAAATCTTCCAACCAAAAAATGCCCTGGTCCAGATGGCTTCACTCCAGAATTCTATCAAACCTTCAAGGAAGAGCTTATTCCTGTACTGCAGAAATTATTCCAAAAAATTGAGGAAGAAGGAATCTTCCCCAACACATTCTATGAAGCAAACATCACCCTAATACCAAAACCAGGAAAAGACCCAAAGTAAAAGGAGAATTTCAGACCAATCTCACTCATGAATATAGATGCAAAAATTCTCAACAAAATCCTAGCCAATAGATTACAGCTTATCATCAAAAAAGTCATTCATCATGATCAAGTAGGCTTCATCCCAGGGATGCAAGTCTGGTTTAACATACGCAAGTCCATAAACGTTATCCACCATATTAACAGAGGCAAAAATAAAGATCACATGATCCTCTCAATAGATGCAAAAAAAGCATTTGATAAAATCCAGCATCCTTTTCTAATTAGAACACTGAAGAGTATAGGCATAGGTGGCACATTTCTCAAACTGATTGAAGCTATCTATGACAAACCACAGCCAATATTTTACTGAATGGAGTAAAACTCAAAGCTTTTCCTCTTAGAACTGGAACCAGACAAGGTTGTCCTCTATCACCTTTACTATTCAACGTAGTGCTGGAAGTTCTAGCCAATACAATTAGGCAAGACAAGGAAATAAAGGGAATCCAAATGGGAGCAGAGGAGGTCAAACTCTCCTTCTTTGCTGACAACATGATCTTATACTTAGAGAACCCCAAAGACTCAACCACAAGACTCCTAGAAGTCATCAAAAAATACAGTAATGTTTCAGGATATAAAATCAATGTCCACAAGTCAGTAGCCTTTATATACACCAATAACAGTCAAGATGAGAAGCTAATTAAGGACACAACTCCCTTCCCCATAGTCTCAAAGAAAATGAAATACCTAGGAATATACCTAACGAAGGAGGTGAAGGACCTCTATAAAGAAAACTATGAAATCCTCAGAAAGGAAATAGCAGAGGATATTAACAAATGGAAGAACATACCATGCTCATGGACGGGAAGAATCAACATTGTTAAAATGTCTATACTTCCCAAAGCAATCTACCTATTCAATGCCATTCATATCAAAATACCAACATCGTACTTTCAAGATTTGGAAAAAATGATTCTGTGTTTTGTATGGAACCAGAAAAAAACCCCGTATAGCTAAGGCAGTTCTTAGTAATAAAAATTAAGCTGGGGGCATCAGCATACCAGATTTAAGTCTGTACTACAAAGCCATAGTGGTCAAGACAGCATGGTACTGGCACAAAAACAGAGACATAGACACTTGGAATTGAATTGAAAACCAAGTAATGAAACTAACATCTTACAACCACCTAATCTTCGATAAACCAAACAAGAACATACCTTGGGGGAAAAGACTCCCTATTCAATAAATGGTGTTGGGAGAACTGGATATCCACATGTAAAAGACTGAAACTGGACCCACCCATTTCCCCACTCAAAAAAATTGATTCAAGATGGATAGCGGACTTAAATTTAAGGCATGAAACAATAAAAATCCTCCAAGAAAGCATAGGAAAAACACTGGAAGAGATTGGCCTGGGGAAAGACTTCATGAAGAAGACTGCCATGGCAATTGCAACAACAACAAAAATAAACAAATGGGACTTCATTAAACTGAAAAGCTTCTGTACAGCTAAGGACACAATAACCAAAGCAAAGAGACAACCTACACAATGGGAAAGGATATTTGCATATTTTCAATCAGACAAAAGCTTGATAACCAGGATCTATAGAGAACTCAAATTAATCCACACGAAAAAAGCCCACAATCCCATATATCAATGGGCAAGAGACATGAATAGAACTTTCTCTAAAGATGACACACGAATGGCTAACAAACACATGAAAAAATGTTCATCATCTCTATATATTAGAGAAATGCAAATCAAAACAACCCTGAGATATCATCTAACCCCAGTGAGAATGGCCCACATCACAAAATCTCAAAACTGCAGATGCTGGCGTGGATGTGGAGAGAAGGGAACACTTTTACACTGCTGGTGGGACTGCAAACTAGTACAACCTTTCTGGAAGGAAGTATGGAGAAACCTCAAAGCACTCAAGCTAGACCTCCCATTTGATCATGCAATCCCATTACTGGGCATCTACCCAGAAGGAAAAATTCCTTTTATCATAAGGACACTTGTACTAGACGTTTATTGCAGCTCAATTTACAATCGCCAAAACGTGGAAACAGCCTAAATGCCCACCAACCCAGGAATGGATTAACAAGCTGTGGTATATGTATACCATGGAATACTATTCAGCCATTTAAAAAAATGGAGACTTTACATCCTTCGTATTAACTTGGATGGAAGTGGAAGACATTATTCTTAGTAAAGCATCACAAGAATGGAGAAGCATGAATCCTATGTACTCAATTTTGATATGAGGACAATTAATGACAATTAAGGTTATGGGGGGGAAGCAGAAAGAGGGATGGAGGGAGGGCCATGGGGCCTTGGTATGTGTCACACTTTATGGGGGCAAGACATGATTGCAAGAGGGACTTTACCTAACAATTGCAATCAGTGTAACCTGGCTTATTGTACCCTCAATGAATCCCCAACAATGAAAAAAAAAAAAAGAAAATCACTTACGCCTAAGGATTTCAGGTTGTTGTGAGCTGTGACACCATGGCATTCTACCCAGGGTGACATAGTGAGACTCTGTCAAAAAAAAAAGAAAGAAAAAATAGAAAAGAAAAGAAAGAAACACCCCAGATCTGAAAGGAAAGGATGGAATGAGCTCTTAGCACTAGTTAAAAGGCTGTGGCCATATCTTCGCTATTGTGAATGATACTGCAATGAACATGAGAGTGCAAATATCATGCAAATACACACGTATCTCTTCAAGATTATGATTTTATTCCTTTCAGATATATACCGGAAAGTGGGATTGCTATTTTCTGATAATTCTATTTTTAATTTTTTGAGGACTCTCCATATTGTTTGCTAAAATGGCTGTAGCACTTTGCATTCCCATGAACACTATACAAGCATTCCAAGTTCTCCATAACCTCTCCTTGTCTCTTAGTCCACTTTCTGCTGCTAGAACAGAATACCTGAGATTGAATAATTTAGAAAAAAACAGAAATTTATTTCTCACAGTTCCAGAGGCTGGGAGGTCCAAGCCCAAGGTGCCAACATCTTGTGAGGACCATCTTGCTGAGTCTTCCCACCATGGGCAAAGAGAGGGTGAGAGGAAGACCAAAAGGGGGCAGAACTTGTCCTCTTACAATTAAACCATTTTCACAATAAGGGTATCAAACACCTCTAAAGGGTCCTACCTCCCAGTGCCTCCATATTAAGGATCAAGTTTCCAACATATGGATTTAGGGGGACAAATTCAAACCATAGCACCAAGGCATTTTTTGTTTTTTGGCAGTAGCCGTCCTAACAAATGCAAGAGGGGATTGTCCCTGATGATTAGTGATGTCTACCAATGAATGAAGATGTGATCTATGCATACAATGGGAGATTATTCAGTCTTTACAAAAGAAAGAAGTCCTGCCCTAGGCAACAACATGGGTAAACCCAGAGGACGTAATAGGAACTCAAAGAAGCCACTCAAAGAAAAACAGTGCATGATTCCACTGATCACAGGCACCAAAAACAGTCAGAGAAGCAGAGTGTAGGATGGTGGTTGCCAGGGACTAGCAGGAAATAGGGAGCTGCTGTTGGGTGAGTATAAAGTTTCATTTATATAAGATGACTGAGTTCTAGATCTCTGCTGTTAACATGGTGCCTATGGGTAACAATACTTTATTGTTAAACATTTGTATAGAGAGTAAATCTCATGTTAAGTGTTCTTACCAACATTTAAAAAGAAAAAGACTGTGGCCATCAAGCTAGTGATTAGTTTCTACTAGAAATCGTAAACTAATCACAAATGACTTTGGGTTTGTGATCTCTCTGCTGTTGAAAAGCATATAAGGAGACTTGCATTAATGATTGATTGGGTAGGAGGGAAGGTAGCAGTTAGATGCCATAAACGTGATTACTGCCACTCTGAGGGTCAGAACCACCACAGAGCCTGAAGACCCCAGGGCTCCAGGCTGTTGCCTGCATTCTTGCTGACAGAACTGTGGCTGAGGCTGACCTCTGAGAGGCCACAGCATTGAAAGGAGTGACTCCCACCTGCAGAAACCTGCTCAAAGGAAATGTAGTGACGTCTCCCATCACCTCTCCAACTTCCAGGATAATAACCACTGTGGACCTCAGGATAGGTTGTCCTTACCGAGACTGTGGGTTTCTCTCAGTCCGTCAGAGCCACCGCCGCTGAGCACCCAGTGCAGCTAAGCAAGGACGGGAAGGAAGCAGGAACATTCTCAGGTTTTCCAGTCACTTGGTTATATATATTCCTTTATGGGAAATGGCTCTAAATGTGGAAAGTATGCCAAGGCTTGACTCCTGACATCACATCCTGTTTTCTACCAGTTTTTGTTTGCCTTGCTTTAAATCAGTCTGGATTATGTTTTTCAATGTACTTTGTCTTTCTTGCCCAACCAGGCAAGCTCAGTAATTAAATGGCAGTAATGATTTGTGGATTTTTTAAGCAGATTCACAGGCAATATTTTGTACAATTCTTAGAACAGTCATGTGGAGTATGTATTTTCTCTGTAGTCAGGTAAGAAAACTGTCATTCAGGAGTTTCAGCAACTGGGTCAAGGTCACTTGTTTCATGCTGTAGACTAGGACTCTGACTCCAAAGTGTGACCGCCTGGCACTGTGCAGCCTTGCTGCTAGAGGGGAGGGACTCTCCCTGGGCACCTTCTGTGAGCAAGTGAGCCTGCCCATGGTTTCAAGTTCTTCCATCACTTTGCATTTTGCATTTCACCTGCCAGACTTAGCTAACTGTTTGTGTATTTTGACAGAATGGCATCCACCAGTCATTGAGGACATGCCAAGCAGCCACCATGTGCAGGGTCCAGGGTGTGAAGACAGAAGGCTAAAATATTAATAAGAATGATCATCTTGGACTCCTGGCCACAACTACCGCAAACAGAGCTGTAGCTGAGTTCTGAGAGGCCAAAGGCGGGAGAGGAGGCAGAAAAACTGGTGTTACCTTTGCTCCTGCTAAGGGAGCACAGCAGGTGGTGGAGGAACAGGGGCATTGAGAGCCAAAGGAGTGTGGATGAGGAAGTCAGTGCAGACCACCTGCACGGGAGACCCTCCCTGAACGCCCTTCGTCTTCTAGCCACTAAGCCAACCTCACACCCCACTCCTGCCTTGGCCAACTTGTTAGCAGTGTCCCAAACCTTCCATGTTTTGCTATTTTCTTTGCCCAAAATGTTCTTATCCTTACTGACTGACCCTTCTTATCCTTAAAATCTTGGCTCAGTCATCCCTTCGTGACCACCCAAGACCAGGTCAGATGCCAGGCTTCCGTATCCTGCTACCATCGTGTGCTGCTTTCCTCTGCCCCGCCTCCGGGCATGCGTGTCTGTCCTTCCCATGGTTTGATGAGACATGAACATACTCATTACAGCAACTCCAGGATAATAAAATCGATGCAGTAGCGTACACTAATAGATTTTATTTGTTAGCATGGTATCGAGGATATATAATCTACTTAAGTAGTTGATCAAAATTTTCTTATTTCAGTGCTGAAATTACCTTAAACTAGACCAAATTATTTCGGGAAGTGAGTTTTGAGGTACATATTAGTAGATTGGTCAGAAGGTAGGAACCTGAAGGGCATTGAAGGTAGCAGAGTAAATAGCGTTTAGAGGAGGTGTGTAAGAATGATGGAGGCACAAATCAAGAAAACCACCTGATTTGACCAAAATAAGATTCTAGGTCTAGATGCTATGAAAAATTTCAATGTAATTTCAATATGGTGAGCAAGGGAAATAAGATGTTCGCATCAAGGTGCACCATGGAAGCTCCTGATAATAGTTTTAGAATTTTTCAAAACAAAGTACTGTATTGTACCATGTTGTACTGAAAGACTTGGGACAAGACCCCCACTCTGTCCTGGACCATGGCGACCCCAATCAACCGCAAGAGACGGCACTTGATGCAATTAGCAAGAGGGTTTTATACCAGCATGCTGGGGCTTAGCTCGTAACTCTCTCAGGAGCAGAGGAGTTAAGCCCCGAACAGCAGGTTTTACAAGCTTATAAAGGCAAAAACCACAAAGTAGGGAGGAGTAGAAGACATAGCAGGGGCTTTAACCACAAAGTAGGGAGGGGTAGCAGACATAGCAGGGGCTTTAACCGTAAAGTAGGGAGGGGTAGCAGACATAGCAGGGGCTTTCTAGATAAGAAGAACTCTGGTTCATTACTCAACTGTCTTAAGACAAGATTAACAGTTAAACATTTGCTTAGCCCTTTTATCTGCTTCAGCTCGGGGCTATCTCCTGGAACAGTTACAAAAGGTCACATTCTCATGGTAGGGGGCGAGAGGTGGTCACATTCTTATGGTAGTACTTTCCTTCAGTACACAAGTGCATTGTGATTGTAATGACATAGTTATATCCATGAGTAGCTGATGAAATAAAAACAATGAGCAAATCTTTCCTTTTCCTTTGTCCAAAACTTATTGAAGATGCCACCCTTACATGATATCAAAACTTATCTATTCTACAAATAAAACTTTTAAGTAAAATAAAAAAAGAGGACAAAACATAGAAATAAAAGTTCTATTTGTTGTGGTGACCTTGTAGAGCATTGATTTTAATACTGCAGATATGTGTCTGTATCACTATTTTTATGATTTAAACCTGTTTTTCATTCATATTCTTAATTGGTACAGAAAAAAATCCTCTTGGGAAAATCATGAAATTATTCATACATTTTTATTTCACTGATTCTAATACAAATAATGATTGAACTTTCTATAGATCAATGCAAGCATAAAATAAAAAGTGTGGGAATAAAAAGGATTCTGAGACAGACTATTTTTCATTAATATTTAATGGGCTGCAAATTTTGCTGTCTCAAAAAGTTTCTGCTCTCTGCTTCATTAAATAAATTCTGTCATTGTTCAGTGTAATTATAGCTTTGGGGAAATTTTTTCCAATAAAAGCTTAGAAGGAAAAAAAAGAAGCACAGCGATTAATGATAAAAGCTGAGTTAATAGTTCGCAGCTTCCAGACCTTTTCAAGAGTTCTGAGCCAGGCAAGTTTCTATGACCTATACGGGCTGGTTAGATGAATGTGCATAATTGATTTAGACAAGAGAAAGGGTGTCAGGAAAGCAAACAGATTTTTTTCCACTTAACAATTTCCCTGTATGTCTGAGCATTTCCTGAATTCTAGGGCTGACTCAGCTGTTTAACCTACGGTGTGTATATGGAAAACATCTCCAGATTCTCTGCCCTTGCCAGTTCTCCAGATGTTTGTTCAAAGCCCCAATATGAGGCATTCTAGATTCATTCTTTTGATCCATTTAGGCCTGATTTCATTTCAGTATTTGAATTCCTGACATTGCTGCTTCCTGTCTGTGTGGTGGCTCCCCAGTGCGGATCAATGATTCAGATTCTTTTATGCTTAAGGTCTTATTTAATTTCAAAGGTCACTTTGCCCTCTCCACCTTTTAGAATGTCTTTCTCCTGTGTTTTCTTTTGCATTGACTACAAGACAGTTGCCATGACCTAGAGATCTGAAAGCTCATTACCAACATCTTCCTGCAACTCATACAAAGAGCCCCACGAGATATTCAACTCCCTACTTTAGGAATCAACTAAAGCTATACAATATCATCTGACAGATGGGAAAAATTTAATAAAAGTTTGCTAGATAAATGCTTCTCACTAGTTTGAGCAAAACAGATGGGTCAAATCATTTCTCTTTTCTGATTTAGTGTTGAGAAATAAGCCCCTGTAATTCCTGTGCAATCCCTGCTCAAGTGCAAGTACACATTTAGCTCCTGCTCATCACGTGGGCACTGTGCACTCTGGATTCGATTTCCTTTAACTCTCACAGCAAAGTTCACATGTCAATAGCACTGCCATCATTTTAAAGATGAAAATGTTAAGATGTAGAAAGATTGTTTTTTTCTGCCACTTTACTGCAGCAAAGTAAAAAACAAAAGAGAACTTTTGCCCCTATTTGAGAATGCTTTTCATCATGAACAGATACGGCCCAAACACTGAAATATCGTCTTTCTTGATCTAGTAATGCTATATTAAAGAGGAGCGAGAGATCCCTCAAATCAGATTCAAGTCTATTAGTACAGAGAAATGCCAAAAGGCTCAGCCACCTAATGATAAAAACCTTTCCACTTTTATTGACTGCTAGGCTTCTAGAAACTTTCCAGCACTAGTCTCTTCTTTCCTCCTAGTAGAGGTCACAATTGGAATCTGTCATTAGGAGTATATTAGGCAATTAGCCCGTCAGCTCCCAGAGTGGATATAAAAGCACAGCTGGAGGTCTAGGTTAGTCCATTCACCTGTTCAGACACAGATATCAATCAAACCTACATTCTTTTCCTGACGTCATGGTACATACCCGTAGATATAACTGTAAACACACACACACATATGTTGAGGGACTCATAAATAGATCATCAGTGATAAAACAATACAGCATGATTAGCCTCTATGCAAATCAAATCCTGCTCTCCCAACTGTTTTTATAAATAAAGTTTTGCTGGAACACAGCTATTCCCATTCCATTAGACCACTTTCCATGGCTGCTTTCACAATACAAAAGCACAGTTGAGTAATTGCTGCAGAGATCACGTAGCCAGCAAAGTCTAATGTATTTAGTAGCTGTCCCTATATGGAAAATGTTTGCCTGCCCCTCCCTGAGCCATGCATGTTATTTTATAGCTGCATGAGATTCTCAGCATTTTCAGAACCCCCAGGTAATTCCAAGTCTTTTACAAGCATTAGCATCCGAATCACTGAAGATTAGATTCCCTTGTAATTAATGAATCCCACAGTAACATATGCTATGAAAAGACTGAAATTTATTTGTTCCTCATGTAAAAATCCGAGGTAGGTATCCCAGGGGGTTCTTCCTTCTCCTAACATTCTTTCACATCCTCAGGCACTTTGAACTTTCCATCCCACCATACTCCATGTGGTCCTCAACCTCAGGGTCCAAGATAGCTGGGACTTCAGCTGTCATACCCAGCAGAGCCAAGATAAAGAGCACGGGGACAGCAGAGCTTCAGCTGATATTGCAATGTTTCTTAGAAGTGGCCCCAAATACTTCCATACTTATCCCGTGGCCAGACTTCATCGTGTGTCTGTACCCAGCCACACAAAAAGACAGATGTGATGCCAAACTCAGCACCATAGAAGGGGAGACAGCCATCCACCACCAATTCTTGCTCCCCTTCCATTGTGTAGACACGTTGTGGGGAAAGGGCCTGCCCAGCCAGGTACCTGCTCTCCCAGCCTCGCTGGTAGCTAAGAGTGATTAATGGATATGAACAGAGGTGAAGTGGGTACTTCTGAGCCAAGGTAATTTCAAGGCACATGCACCTTCTCCACGCTTCCCTCCCTTTCTGCTGTTTGTGGACACCCCAAATAAACCTGGAGGTCAGAAGTGGAAGACAGTAAAGTCATAAGGTGGACAGAAGCTGCATCTCTGAATACCAAGGAGAGCACAGTCTCCTGATAATTAGAAACTCACACTTTCGAGTAGACTTTATGTGGGTGAGAAATGTACTTCCACTGTGTTTAGCCAATTAGATTTTTAGATTTTATCATACTTCCCACGGTGCCTTATAATTACGGATACAATATTATATTCAATACTAATGAGAATATCATGTCAGTTTCTCATTAAATCTCAACACCCTCAATATTTATCATATTACCTATTATCATAGTATGTGTTCAGTGAATTATTATTGAACAATACAAGTATGCATTGTATTGGGAACACAGGAAATAGTATTTAATTCATCCCGGAAATATTATACTTATTTTTCAAACCAGGGCCATATGGCTTATACTATTATATTGGATGTAAGCATTAATTATCTATTGGATAAATTCTTCAGTAATATTAAATAGAACTTTTTTGTTTTGTATCATGTTTTGCATTTAAATGGTATTGTCTGTGGTACCTTTCTAGACCATTCATATATTCAAAAGAGAAGGCCCCAGACTCTAAGAGGATTTATGAAGAGTAACTTCAAGGAGAAAGATCAACTTACAGGCAATGAGGGGCTCTTGTTCAGAACCCAAATGGTGACTGGCTGAACACAGAAAGGCTTTCTTCAAGCTGTCATTTTATAATGCCCACACCCGATCCTTGTGACAGCCAGAGCATTTCCTACCAACATGGAAACCCAGAGTGTTGATGGTTCTTAATGACAAGGTGGTTTCCAAACAGAGAGTTTTATTCATACATGGAGCCCTTAGGTAAAAACCTGGCTTAGACTGCTACAGGCTCACTTTTCTCTATCCCTTCTCTTGTAGCAAAATTTTCCTGTCCTTGAACTTTACAACCTACACAGCTCCTAGCACGCTCCTTAGCACAGTGCATTATGTTTATGTGTGTTTTTAATGATGTCTCTCCTAGGATGTAAATGTCTAGAGGATCGAAACTTCTTTTTATAATTTCCCCTAAGCACTTACACAGGGCCTCATATATAGTAGCAAACATGTGACTTAATTTTGAAAACAGAATGAACTAGTTGGCCTTGAGCTGAGAGGAAAACTAGAGGGGAAAATTACATCTGGTAATTGGATGGGAAAAAAGCAAATTAAAATAAAGTCCTTTAGGAAAGAAAAAAAGTCTTGGAATCAAGTGCAATGTCTTGAAACAAGTTCTGGGATGGGAGGTAGGAGCCTGGGATTCTGGTCCCAGCTTGGCCACCAACAGAGGGACCTTTGGGAAACCAGCTGGCCTCTCTGCATCCCAATTCCTCACTGCTGGTGCTAGAGGAGATGACCTCTGCAGGCCTCTTGTGACCTACAGCTTCTTTTAAAGAGGAAAAAGGCCATGATTAAAGATAAGACAGGGCCATGGACCAGTGAAGCATCTTCTGTTTTATTTCACTTAATCATTTTCTTTTACTTTAGCAGGAGAGATGAGAGTGAGCCTTCTGAGATGCAGTGAGCCAGCAATGAGATGGGAAAGATACCTCACCCCTAGGACCCCCAGGGAAAGTGGGCAGCCTCTTGCAATTCCAAATCTGAAAGTTTCAACGGCCATGAAGATGTGTGGAGATCAGAACCCCTCAAGGCCTGCCTGGGGGAAGAGAATTTGCCCAATGCACATAACCAAACCCTTCTTTTTTTAATTTTTAAAATTTATTTGTAAACTAACAAGTAAAACTTGTATATATTTATTGTGTAAAATTAAATTATGTTTTGAATTATGTGTACATTGTGGAATAGCTAAATTAAGCTAATTAACATATTCAGTACCTCACTTTCTTATTTTATTGTTTTTGTGTGTGTGTGGTAAGAACCTTGGGAATCTACTCTCAGCAATTTTCAAAAATACAACACATTGTTATTAACCGTAGTGACCCGTGATCTACAGACAACTGTGTTGTACAATAGATCTCCTGAACTTATTCCTCCAGTCTAACTGACCTTCTCTATTCTTTGACTACTATTTTTTTTTCCTGTAATATCCTGCTTGACAAATGAAACATCTCAGCAGTTAACGTGGCTATCAGTTTGAAATTCCTGGCCTAGCCTCCCTGAGGCAATAGGGTAAGTCTGAGAAATGGAGACACAGGAATCCTTCCTCTTCCAAGGGAGGCAAAGGGGTACTGATGGTGGTGTGGACACCCCAGGACTAGAAACGGCAGCGTGACTGTGGGCTCAGGGGGCACAGGAGCCCACATCCGCTCTGGCTTGGCCTCACGAGGCTACTTGTGAGGCCGAGCCTGACCTTGACAGGAACAGTCTGGCTTTAATAGGAAATGGTAAAAGAGATGGTAGTGTGGCATGGACCAGCAGCTTCACCTGCACTGTTATAGACACTGTCAACAAATGACAGAGGGCGTGAAGGGCCTCCCTGAGGTGTCAGACAATGGGACTCTACCCTTTGGAGAATAGAGTCCTTTCTGGACTCCATTAGCCCCAGAGTTTATACAAAATCCAGAGGAGGAAGAGAGCTCAAGAGCCTGGTTGGGTTTCGGAGATCTCCCGTTGGCCACCCACCCCAATTCATCACCTGGGTCTCCTTGCTGTCCTTCAAACACAGCAGGCATGCGCCTTCCTCGGGGTCTGAGTTCTGCTGTGCCTTCTGCTCGGCGAGCTTTCTCCCAGGTTGCTCTTGCTAATTCCCTCACTTGCTTCCAGAATTTCTTTCATTCGCACCTTCCACACAAGGCCCACCACTACGACACAAAGCAATGCCCCATCCCTCTGCCTTCTGTGTTTCATTCCTGCTCTTCCTGGCCCAGGTCCACCTTTTCCACGGAACTTACCACTTTCTAACATATCATATAATTTAGTTATATATTTGGTTCAAGGGTCCTGGTCTGACCAGCCCTTCCCCCAGAACGCATGCTCCCTGGAAATTGGAATTTTTCTTTTGTTCACTGAAAAATCTCAAGCACCTAGAGCCGCAGCTGACAAGGAGTGGGCCCCAGAAGGATGTGCTGAGTGAATGGGCCAGTGAAGAACCTCTGCTGGCTTTAATTTACTTTAGAGAAAATGAGAACAGTTTGATAGCACTTGCCTCCTGGGCCTGAGGAGCTGGTCATACAGAACCCGTATCAGGGGAAGCCACAGGACTCCTCAGAATTATTTGGAAAAAAGAAAACTCTGGCTGGACTGCATTAGGGATTTTTCAAGGAAAAGCCTTGGGTTCAAGAGTATAATGGTCTCCATTTTACAGATTGGATAATTGAAGCTCAGAGAGTTTCATCAGCCTGCCCATAGTAAGTCCAAGGCACTGTTTTAAATGATTGACATACTTGTATTATCTTCTTTAATCCCCACTTTAGAGATGAGGAAACTGAGCCACAGCCGATGGCTTTGCCTGCTCACAGGGACAGAAGCGTCGAACTGTCACTGCAGTGCCCTGCCATCTCCCCCACACCACACAGCCTCTTACTGTTCTTCCAGTGTCTTCCTGAAGACTCCAGTACCTTGCTGGGCGTTATACTGAAACTTCCAGAAACAGGTTTCCAACATATTTGTTTTCCACATTCTCAACTTTTCTTTATGCTCATTCTTTATAAAAACTTTGATGTTTATACAAGATTCTCATTTTGATGTATAATCTGAAAACTCAGACTATTCATAGTTGCATATTCATACCCTTTTTGCCATTTCCAATTAGGAGGGTTGGCCTCTTTGTGGGACACTGGCTGAGCACACCATGGCTATGAAGGCCTTAAATACCTACACAGGTCATCTTCACAAAAGCTCAGCACTGGTTCAGCAGCTCTGCCGCCGGTAGGAGTAAATGGCAGTAAAGTGGACCAAAAAGAAGGGGACTCAGCTTCCTCCCTCTTCTGAGAGGCTCCCTCACCTTTAGCCACAGGAGTAATAAGCCCAGCCCCTCACAGACCCTGAGCTGAGCTCCCCTAGATCACATTTCACTTGATAACCAGGCCCAGTCATACCACCTCTCCAAACAGTGGCTTGGTGCTAGGAAATGACTAGAGAGGCAAGAGGAGGGGCTGAGGATGAGCAGACTTGAGGTCTGACAACCAGATGGGGTCCCCAGACCAGTGCTTTTCAAACCACGCATGGAGAGAATAAGTTTGCTTTTCCTTAATCCTTAGACGACCAAAATTTGTAAAACGTGTTCTAAGTGAATTACCAAAAAAGCGATAGAGAGAGAAAGAAATACATGAGTCAGATTTGTATTATTATTAGATTATATTAGATTAACATTTAATCAATATAGTAGATTGTCATTATTAGATTATATAATTGTTCTGTCAGTTTGCTATTAAAGTTCCTAACAGCTTCCTCTTAATTTCTGTATTCAGCCCACTGTGGACAAATAACTAGACCTATGGGCCACGCTTTAATAGCAAAGGCCTGGACTACACCGTGGAGCCTGAAACCTGCCCTGGGAGGCTGTGGAGGGAGGGGCTGTGACAGACAGATTCAACCTACAGAGCAAATTCAGACCCCAGCATGAAAGGGACACAAAAGGCGCAACTCAGCCCAGCCATGGCAACCGGAGGGAAGCAAATGCAAGCCGATCCAAGCCATCTGCAACTGAGCAGAGGACGGAGGAGAAAGGAAAGCGATGGGAGGGGGCTCACAGTCTCCCCTCAGTTTCTGAGCAGTGTATTTGCTGCATGTTTCACAGCCCGTCGGAGCCCAGGTGCACAGTGCGTGAGCTCCGTGGACTGTGGGTTCCCTGACAGGAGCAACGGTGTCTTCCCTCCTCCATAGCCCCTCGAGGAGGTCAAGACACTGCTTACATTGAATATGTCATCCTAGTGAGCCCACCCAGATTTGGGTAGGACTCAGGAGAGAGAGACCCTGCTTTAGAGAGAACCATAACGCCATTTGACCAGATGGTCCATCAGGTATTATCACGGGGTTGTGTGATGATTCCTGGCGGATCTGCCTTAGGGGCCTCTTTTCCACCACAGCTGCTGAGGCTCTAAGGGTGGGAACTGATGAGCTGTTGCAAACACCTCGGTCCCACTCTCATTTCTCTTCCACCTCTAGCCAGCACCATTAGTTTTGCAGGAACTCCCAAAGTGGCAGAAAAATGTTGTTTTCCCCCAGTGTCGCGGACCGCCAGTCGATGGGCCTCAGTCCGAGGGTGCTCAGGGTGAACGACACAGGTTGGTTGAAAGGTCGACGCAGGATGACAAACTGTCACACACCACGAGTGATGATGGGAACAGTTGTACTTTACTGATTTTTAAGTCTGGTATATATACATTTTCTTCCCAGGGTTAAAACAATGTAATCATTATTTTGCTCATGCTTGTAAATTATCTTTGTGTCTCCATATGTGGTTTATCATGCACTATATGTTTTCAAGGTTTTTCTTTTTGGAGGGAGGTGGTTTCATTAGTAACACCTGGTTGCTTCCCCTTATCTAGGAATGTCAAGGTTTGTGACTTCTCTTAGCTCTGTAATTGGTCTCAGTTTCTTATGATCTTTTTAAAAACAGCTGAACATATTCTTTTATGTATAATGCTTGACTACTTCTATATATATTTTCTATGTATTTTTACTCTTATTAGTAACTATATTTTGATTCATTGTTTGTTAAACATTAAACTACTCTATTGATTTGTGTTACATATGAAAATTAGTGAAGTAAGATGTTTTTCTAAGTAAAGTTTTACTGCAGGAGGTGATAGTGTATGTCATGTTGGAACATCTTGTTTGCCGTGCCTGCATTGTCTCAAGTCACTGACATTTATGGTAGGGACGTGTTGTTGTGCAGGCTCTCTTGGAGCCACTGAGTCCGGCACAGCCATACTTGCTGTGTTTAATTGTGGATCAGTAAGTCACTGTGTTTATTCTTAGTTTCTCAAGACAATCAGGCAATAATCAGGCATTCAACTGAACAGACAGGTTTCAGAGCAAAGGTTTTTTAGGCTTTTATGCCGCACCTCGTGAGTCATTACGTTCAAACAAAGGCATGCTAGGCAACTTATGCGCTGCTGTCGCAAACCAGGGGTGCTGGGGGTTTCGCTCCGGGGAGCACATACCACCTACTCACGCATTTTATAATGCGGACAGCGCCACTTCACCCCGGCTAGATGCCGGGGGTGCGGCACCCCAGAAATGATAGCTTTGGGGACTCGGTAGAGACTTGCTTCTTTCATTTTATAGTTCTGTCTGCCGGAGAATGAACAGCATTTTCTCCCAGGGACTTCGGCAGTAGACACTGTCTGTCAACCATGAACAGCCTTTATCAGCCAGAATCAGTGTCCCACGATGGAAGACAGAGCCCATATTTCCCAGCTCCTTGCCAGCCTTCCGTGTGTTAGCTACCTCCTCTCAGCATCCTATAAGCAGTGGTTCTCAAGCTGTGGGTCGCGACCCCTTTGTAACAATGAAAATACATCCTGCATATCAGATATTTACATTACGATTCCTAACAGTAGCAAAATTACAGTTGTGAAGTAGCAACGAAAATCATTTTATGGTTGGAGGTCACCAGAACACGAGGAAATGTATTAAAGGGTCGTGGCATTAGGAAGGTTGAGAACCACTGGTATAAAGGGTGGGTGGCCTTGTCGCCTGCTTTTCATTGGGATTTTTATTCCAGGACCCTGACTCTCACCCCCAAATTCTCTCTCAGTCAGGAGTTTTCTTTTTCTTTTTCACTTTTTTTTTTTGAGACAGAGCCTCAAGCTGTTGCCCTGGGTAGAGTGCTGTGGCATCACAGCTCACAGCAACCTCCAACTCCTAGACTCAAGCGATTTTCCTGCCTCCGCCTCCCTAGTAGCTGGGACTACAGGCGCCCACCACAACACCCAGCTATTTTTTTGTTGCAGCCGTCATTGTTGTTTGGCGGGCCCAGGCTGATTCGAACCCGCCAGCTCAGGTGTATGTGGCTGGCGCCTTAGCCGCTTCAGCCACAGGTGCCGAGCCCCAGTCAGGTGTTTTCAACAAATACAGAGGTTCTCATTAAAAAAGAACTTGCATGACCAGATAGGCAAGAACTCCAAGGCAAACAGATGAGTTTACACAGCACTCAAACAACTCCTGGGTGCAGTCAGCTAACAGAACTGACATCCAAAAGAGTGGGACTCTTCTCAAAGGTACCATCCTCAGTGGATCACCATACCAGATCCGCATACTGGCTATAGCCCATTCACATGCCAATCTCCTCTCTAAAGTGCTCTGCTTCCTAAAACTGAAGTGTTAATACTTGACAAATAATCTGCAAGTCACTTCTCAAGCTCTGTGAATGAGAAAGTAAAAGAGGGAGTGATAAAAGTTTCTAGGCAATTCCTGACTAAGAGCATGTCCTCCCTCCTCTTTCTCAGGGACATTTCTCAATGGCTGCAAATGTTTGGGTTTTTTTCCATTGCCATGACTGGGGTGGGGATGGTGCTACTGGCATCTCCAGGGTAGAGGCCACAGATGATGCTAAATCCCCAGCTGTGTCCCACAAGATAGCCTCCCACCCAGAGACTTATCTGGTCCCTAATGCCCATAGGGAAATTTGAAAAATCCTGGTTGGAAGCCACATCATTAATGATCAAGTAACCAATAATTATAATTTTGATTCATTGGAGACCATTGAATAAGCCAGTTATCTGAGTTTTCTCAGATAAATGTGCAGTGAGAGGGTTTGCTTTAATAAACAGAAAAATAGCACTAGCTCGGGAAATCAACTGTTGAGGCAACGGACTTCGCTCTCAGAACAAAGTGTCGTGGTTTTATTTCCATGTGCTCATCTCTCAGCAACCATTGTTGAACTAGGAACCTCATGTTCTTCTCCTTCCTCATCGGCTTCCCAGAAGAGGCTTTGCCCCATGTGATCCAGGCAAAAGATGGTAATTCTGGCATCCTGAGACCTCCTTAGAGTGGCTGGTGGTCTCTTCTGCCTCCAAACAGCAAGCCAAGGACTCCTTTCTCCTAAAGCAGATGAAACTGGGGGGAGAGTTTTCTCATAACATGCACATTCTGGTTCAGTGTGTCCTGGGTGTGCCTCAAGAGGCTAGGAAGTCCTATTAATGTTTATGTGGAGTGGTGGACAAGGTATGCACTTGGGAATCCAAAAAGCACTGATTTATATGTCTGAATCTTCCTCGTAATGGTTTTGTGACTCTCAATAAATTAGCCAGTGTTTCTGATATCGTCATTCTCATCTTCATGTAGACACAATAAGTATTTCACAAAATAGTTAGCAAGGATTAAATGAGATCACAGCTCCTCAGTCCCTTATCCAAAACACTTGCAACCAGATGTTTTATGAAATCCAGAATACTTTTAGATTAAAAAAAAAAAAGTAATATGGTGCATACACAATATATTATGTAACAGGCCCAGAGGAATCTGGGGGAGCCCATAATCAAACACATTAATATTTATGTAGCAAAGTATATGAATTACCAAGCAGAAGGAATAAGGGCTATAAACAGCTGAAGTTGACATCAGATTTTGCTGCCAAATATGTTCAGGTCAGGTACAAATTACAAGAAAGTTTTCAGTTATCAGACCTTCTTGGCCTGTGAGTGTGTTAATCTTTCTGTTAAAACAGCACAACATGCTTCTTCCCTCTTAGTGTCCCAGTCAATATTTGGGACTGGGCCTAGACCTGGAAAAACAAAAACAAATCAGAAGCCCATTAACTGGAGCTGGGCAAGATTCAAGGTCAAAGCCAAGCCACGCCTAGCAGAGCTCCATCTTGAATCCTGGCATCTCTCTTTAATTCACACACACACACGTACTCCTAAAATTGCCAGGACCCGGAGCATGGCTGAGTTCAGAAGTCAGGGTCTGGCAGAAAGCAGAGGCAGGAAGCCAAATAACTTCTAGGAAAAACACACCCTTATTCTCCCATTAGCTCATAAAATTAGAGTACAATTTCCCCATGGAGGGCATTCAACTACGTCTCTTGAAAACGTGTGTAGAAGACTGCTCTAGACAGAAGAATAAATCATTTCCTAACTCTTCATTTACATGGACAGTTAGATGTTTGCAGATGGAGCTCATTTTTCTTTTTACATTTCTTTTAATGATGAACTTCTAAATTTTTGGTGCAAAATTTGGAGATGAAAACTTTGCATAGCATAAAACAAAACTACTTATCTCTCTAGGACAGTGGTTCTCAACCTTCCTAATTGCCGCGTTGTTACAAATGGAACAAAGGGGTCATGAACCACAGGTTGAGAACCACTGATCTAGGATATTCCATTCTCTCATTTCCTGAGGACAGTCTTCACATCCACAACCACATGAAGCCTCTGGCCTGCAGCGCTGCAGCAAGGTGTGCACTTCCGGGGCAAAGAGTGCACTTCCAAGGCACACACAGAAAAGATAATCCGGGGGCAAGGTCTGCTAAAAGTCCTGAACAGTTGGCTAAGAGGTCAGTAGCTGATTCAATGATAGCAATTTCTTTCTCTGAAATTCAACAGATTCTGTAATGGAAATAAGAGTCTGAGACTATTTTAGAGACTATTTGGGGAGAGACAGTCCATTATGACAGTTCTGAGCTTGGTCTCTGCAGGCAGCCTGCATGAGTTTAATTCCGAACTCCACTGCTTGCTAATTACATGGCCTTTAGTCTGAGATTCTCTCTCCTCACATGCAAAATAAGGATAACAAGAGGACTGTATTCATAAGATCGCTATGATTCGTGAATGAGTTAAAGTATATCAGGTCTGAGAAGAGCACGCAGTAGGCTCCTCGGTGTTAGTAGCCATTGTTTTTAATCCAGCTCCCATTACTAGAGGTGTTCAGCACCCTTCCCTGGACAAATGTGGCTCCTCCATGCACAGAGGGAGCTTGGGGCCATCTCTTTCACTCTTCTCCAGAGCTCCAGGCAGAGCCTTACAGGTAGATATTATCTACTGAGCCCCAGGAATGGAGCGAGGCTCTTCAATATTTCATCTCTGGAGGTAGACATTAGTTATCCCCATTCCACAGATGAGGAAAACAATGCCCCGTGAATTTTACCTATTTGTCCAAGCCCACACAACTAGTAAGAGGTGAAGCCACGCTTTGAAAGCACATGTACATAGTTTCACGTTCCCGATTCTTTCCACTAAATTCTCATCTCCAGAATTCCATATAACTCGTAGACTCGCCTAACAAGTTGGAGGGCATAGGTAGAATCCTCACCCTTTCCAGAAAAGGAAGGTTGGGCAAATGGGAATATAAACCTCACTTAAATGAATAAACTAATCAGAACACACAAATAACAAGAAAAAAATGGCATCATCTGCTATCACAGCATGTCATGCAATCTAAGCCGTGTCTACAGCAAAAATGTGGGAGGGATCGACTATCCTGGAGAATATAGGACAGATCTTCCAAGGGGATAAATCCAGCTCTCTGAACAGCTCTAACTCCGGCCTCATTTTTCTCATGGGCAGCCCAGTCTGCAATCCCAATGGGGACCCCTCTGAGTGGTCTCTGCTGTGGAAGCTGCTGAGTAGCAAACCACAATCCAGGTCAAACAATGGCTCAAACTACCACATGGCTGCGGACCTCACAGAACCAGAGAGGAAAACACTCTTCCTGCTGTCAACAGCTGGAAAATTCTGCTTCAGACCCCCAGGGAGGTGTGGCTGGGCTGGTGTGTTCTAGCAGAAGGTTTCTTTGGCTATCTAAGCAGAGAGAGATGGTGGGTCTCATCTCAGAGAAGGGGTGAAGCGTGCAGTTTCCCCATGTGGTCACCACCCCTCTTGTGCCAGCTGGGCAGCAGCAGCACTGGGCAAAATGCTTCCAAACAAGTAACCTCGATCCTTGTCGGAGCAGGGGTCCGGGAGCCAGGAATCTGGCTGCGAATGAATGAGATACCTCTCCACAGAGCTCCAAGTTTGAAAGAATCATTAAAAATGTGGCCATGATTTCTCTACAGAAGAAAAGACACATTCAGAGTCATTCTAAAATAGTCTTTGCAGAGACATCTGTTCCAGTTACAGCTTTGCTAAACCAAATAAGTACGTGATGATTTGGTTTCCTGTCAAGCTGATCAAAGGGCGTTTGCATGTAGAATAATACATTTCAGTAACAAACGCCTGGCATGTCTGCAAATATTAAATTAGAGGTGGGACAGGTGGGGGGGTGGGGACAGAAGACGCATGGCTGAGCTAATGGCCTCCCTGTGGCTGCCAAAGGCTGGCAGGGCCTGGCGAGGTGACAGTGGGGACTTTAATGAAACTGATAGTATCTCTGACTCTAGGCTGGAGGATGACTCACCAGCCAGTCTCATTAGCACAGGGTCACCCAGGGACTGAGCAGTTCCTTTGAGAAAACAGAGGTGCAGACATCCAGCACCCTCCTTGCATTTCAATAACTGCCTTTAAACCAGGGGAAGTGGCACTACAATATGGTGAGTCTCAAAAGAAAAGATTTCTTGCAAGCTAATTAGAAAGGACTTTTCTTGATTTCCAATAAGATTTAGGGAATTTAAAAATTGGGAGAATCAACTTGACTGTAGGGTTCTTTCTTTCCTCTCATTCACTTTTTCTTTTGTCCTGAAATGCTAATTGCTATGTCCCACACATGCTCTCCAGTGGGACCCAGTGTTGATGGGCCAGCCTGCAGGGCCTGGCTGCACCATCACTGCTCACCTTGGTAACACTGAATGCCCTGTTTGCTTTGCAAAATCAATGAGGACCCTGGTGTTAAGACTCTGGTGTTAAGAAGACAGAAAACTCAAGAGGCAAACACCCTTTGATCAGCTAGACAGAGAGGCTTCAGAGGAAACCAACCGCACTGACACCCTGTTCTAGACTTTCAGCCTCCAGAACTGTGAGAAAAATAAATTTCTGTTGCTTAACCCAGCAGTCATTGTAGTTTGTCATGGCAGCTCTGCACACAGATGGACCAGCAAAGGTGGCTCGTGTGACCCATTTATCCTGTCTATTTAATCATGTGTTTATTGAGCACCTACTATGTGCAAGTCACTCTGCAGATTCTATTCTAAGGACTTTTATCACACTATATCAACTCATTTAATTCTGAGCAAAAACCTTTGAGGTAGGTATCACTATACCCATTTTATAGATGAAGAAAGTCAGGCAAAGTGGGGGAATTAACCAAGCTGGTGCAGCTGGCCTGTAGTCGAGTCACAGATGTGCACACATGTGCAGTGTAGCTGGATAGAGTCTACCATGGGAGGGATAACTCAGCAGGGACATAGAACGGAATAATTCTCTCAGAAAAGGAGTAAGGATTTTGGAAAGAGAAAATGAGGCTTGAAAAATAAACAGGAGACACGACTGAAGGGGCTGGTGGTGGTATTTCAGCTTCCGATAAAGCTAACACAGTTTTCAGAGATGTGCTTGCCTGGAGCTCAACATTAGCATTAAAGTAGAGTGGTGGAGAGAGAAGGTGGTAATGCGAGGACTGGATCACTAACATCTCTGATGTGAGCTGCTCTGTTTGGAAAAGATCCTTATTTCCACATGTTAAGTAAATGAAATCAAGTCAGCGTTTGTAAAGGTTGAAGGAAGGATGGCAGGGAGCGGGGGAGAGGCAGGGAACCCTTTTCCCTTTTCCAGGACGGCCCTGGTCTTGGCATGAGCTGAGGAAGGAAGAGGACCCTGGTGTTCAGAAGACAGAAAACACAAGAGGCGGTGTGAGGCACATAAGGAAGGAGTAGGTCCAGAATCAGTCCTGGTCTTGGGTGACCTGACCTGAGGGTGGCAGGAGCGTAGGACAGCAGAGGACTGGAGACAAAGGTGACACCCACGGTGGGACAGCCAGACTCGAAGCAGGCTCTGGGCTCTCTGGGACCTGGGCCCAGGAGACCGATGAGGCTGCAGGGTGCACAGGAGACTCGCCAGTGTACAGATGGGAATGGAGCCAGCAGACCCAATGCCATCCAGAAAATTCTAGCAAGTGCAGCAAAGAGCCAGTGGAGGGTCCACTAGCTTCTAAGAGATGCAGAGGAAGTCGAGCCTACGAGCAAAGTGTGGAAGAAGTGGTCTGAGAAGCAGAAGGAAAACAAAGCCTGAATCATGTCACCCAAACCAAGAGACAAGTTGTCTGGAGGAGGGAGGGCGCCAATGTCAGCCTCCGTCAAGGTGCCCTGTAGGGAGGGACGGATAGGTTGGGGTGACAGTTGTATTGGAGCTACCTGTCCCATTGTCATCCTCAGAAGGAGAGTTTTGTCTTTAATTATTAACATGATTCTCTTCTTGATGTTTCTGATCCAAACATGAGATTGATTTTGCAATGCAAACAGGGCTTGCAATAAATCTTTTCTTTTGAGATAGGAGACTCACCATATTGTAGATGGACAATGTCATCCTGAGTCCTCACAGGGTCTCCCTCCTGAGTGTGTCATGATCCCTTTTTCTTGTAAGGACATCAGTCCCATTGGGTTAGGGTCCATTTATACAACCCTTTTGACTTTAACAACCCCTCTTAAAGGCCTATCTCTAAAGACAGTCACATCCCAAGGTACCTGGGGTTAGGGTTTCAGCATAGGAATTGGGGGGTGGGGCATGATTAAGCCCATTACAGACAGTGACAAAGTGCCCCAGTTGTTGAAGGAGTGACAGTGAACTATCTCAATGCCAGTACTGATGGGCATGAGTCCTGCAGCTCCCACTCTGTAGAGAGAGGTGGTGGCTCCTACATGAGGAGTGAAGCCCTTCTAGCCCCAACATTAGTGATTATGTGTATAACAAATGCATACCCAAAAAGTAATTTAGGAAATGTCTGCCTCCCTTGTACATTGAGACCAAGAGCCTCCATTTGTACATTTGGGTCATTGTTTTGATCATGGGTTCCTGGTAGGGTGACTCGTCTATTTGGAAATTTTTTTTTTTTTTCACCTCATCAAATACTAAATCTGTAACATTTTTATATTTCTCTACATTTTTTTCTTTTATTTTTTCTGTAAATTATTTTGCTGTAAATTTTTAACCTTAGTTTAAACCCAAATTTAAGTCACAAATAAATATAGAAATCAGAACGTCCCAGGCTCAAGTGGCCTGGAGACGCACAGAGATGGTGAAACACTGTGCATCCCCTCACCTGAGCAGAAGTTCACCCAGCTATGGGCCCGAGACATCGGTGTCTTTTCCTGTTTTATACCCCAATAAGAACAAATAACTAAATACTGTTGAGGACAGATGACAGATGACTGTCATCGTGTGGAAATGCTGGCATTACCCCTCTCCCTATGCAGGCAACTTTATTACAATTTTGAAATGTGAATTATGTGCTACCTGCAATCCAGGAAGGGAGGCTGGGAGGAGACTAGAGGGTTGATTCCCTTCCAGTGCTCTTCACACCCATGTGTTATCTTTAAAAAAAAATAAAAAGAAATAATAAATTCTCAATGTGCTTAGCAAGGGCTGGTTGGGCTGGCTCTGGCTTTCCCCAGTATCTAGACATGCTCGAGAGATTAGATCTCCAAGAAAGGAAGATGAACAGAGGCCAAGAGAGGAGGCTGCCGGAGGCACAGAAGGAGATGCACTGCTCCTCTGGAGGAGATTTTTATGGAGATGAAATTTGATGGGCATCAGGGCCTGGGTTCTTGTTCAGCATAGTCCTTACCCCAATAATTAGCAGGTTCTTGGTGACTGAATCAATCTCCTTCTGCTCCTTCAGGCCCTTAAACTGGAGAAAGATACAAGATAGATAGATAGATAGATAGATAATAAATAGATAGATGATGGATGATAAATAGATGATAGATTATAGCTAGGTCATAGAGATAGATAGATAGATAGTAAAAAGATAGATAATAAATAGGTGGATATAAATAAATATAAATAGATTATATATAGGGTATAGATAGATTATGATCTATAGGTTATAGGTAGATAATAAATAGATATGGAGAGATAATGGATGATTGGCAGATTATAGATACATGATTGATAGTAGACAGACATAGAGAGATGATAAACAGATGATAGATTAGAGACAGATGACAGAGTTAGACAGACAGATGGATAGAGACATTCCCTAGTGAGCAGAGCTCCAGAAAAAGCAAATCTCCCTAAACACTGAGTGTGAGGGTACGAACCCCACCACAGCAGTGAGTACCTGCCCGCGATGTGTGAAGAACACAGCTTTCTTACTCACCAACCTCACTCTCTCCAGGGACTTTGGACACATTCCCACATACATGTACTTGGAAAGGAGCACTAAATGCAAAATATTTTTTTCTAAAATTATGCTTACATAGTATTTGTATTGTATGTAATTGGAAAATCACCAATTAGGCAAATACATGTTTAGTCTAACGCTTGATAAATATCTCCCAGAGCAGTGTTCTAAGTCATTAATCCGTTACCTATTGTTTTTCTGAGTACTCATCCTCAGCTGTGGTTGCCCAAGAGGTCCACCTTCCAGAGGAGAGACAGAACATCTTGCAGAAGGGATTCCTCTGTTTATCCCGCAGTGATGAAGACTCACGTGCACACAAAAAAACTATACACCAGCAGCTCTCTTCATGGAAATGGAGAACAGATTAAGGGTTGCTGGGGGCTAAGGAGGGGCTAAGAGAAAAGGGTGTGGGGCAGGAATGAATGTTCTATACTTTGTTTCAGTGCCAATACACAGGTGGTGAGCTCCTCTAGTTTTCTAAGATGATACCTGTTGGGGAAACTGAGTAAAGGGTGCATCACAGGGTCTCTGTATTTTTCATTTCCTACAATTGCATGTGAATCTATAATTATCTCAAAATTAAAAAATTAATTTAAACAACTGCAGAAAGAAAATAGGAGGGATGCTTCAGACATGAAGATAGGATCACAGCTGTTCCTAGTGAGGAGGTGATGGCATGGGGGTGGGGCGGGGAGGACAAAGCTCACCTTGTTCAACTCCAGGAAACGGTGGGAAGGAAACAAGGAGAGACAAGCAAGCTGAACTGACCTAGACATTGCCCACTCTGCCCTTTGTCCTGGAGAAGGACAGTGACAGTGACAGCACAGAGGTCTCTTGCCCTCACTTAGCTTCTCTCTGCTATGCACTTGCAGAGGGAAGGGGAGCTTTGTTGGTGAGTGCACTGGGGAGCTGGGGCAGGCGATGCATTGATTTTCAAAGAGAGAGAAGAGAAGCCCCACACTCCCTTCCACTTTCCCCAGCGTATCCTGTGTAATAAAACCGTAATCATTAAACATCACCCTTTCCTGAGTTCTGTGAGTTGTTCTAGAAAGTTACCAAACCATGAGGGTGATAGGATCAGATTACTAACCCGCCCAGACAGAACGGACCCGCCCAACAGGATGGAGGGCTTGTTCTTCCCAGGAAATCGTCAATGGCCCAATCCTGCCTCTAGGACCCTTTAAAATCCCCACTCATCATAGCCCACATGTGGATTTCTTCCTGGTCAGGAATGTCACCCCACCTGCACCCAGGTAGAATAAAAGCCATATTGTTCTCACAGAATCGAGAATCCATTTTCCTTTCCTCTCGTGCCCCAGAATAATCTTTCCTTTTGGAGTCTGGAAACTCTCAGAGGATTCAACAGGAACCCCTGAGTGTATGGCCAGTCAATGAGAGGAGCAAGTGGCCTGGGGACCCACGAAGCCCGGGGCTGGCATCTGAAGTAACACAGTCATGCAGAGATCAAAGCCTTTAATATGTAGAGCTGCAGGCTAACTCCAAGGGACCAATATCAGCATCGAATTGCAAAACACCTATTTGTGTTAGAAACAGAATAAATTCATCCTAAATTCTAGAAGATGCAGGAACAGTCTTCTCAGCAACTCAGGGCTTCTCCCTCTGTGCTCCACTGTAGCCTCCCTTGACCTCCACCCAGCGCCTCTGATGTGCTTGGGAAGTCATTTGTTTACATGAGTGTCTCTCCCACAAGAGCAAGGTACTCTTGGGGAAGGACCAGGGGGTGGATTCAGATTTCACAGAAGCCTTTACAGTGGAGGGCGGGTGGGGGTGGCCTTTACATATAAGTACTTTACAAAAACGTACGACCAAGTGCCACATCACCAGGGCCCCTCCTGGCCAGGGAAGGGGCCAGGGGTGTGGTGAGATGCCCTGCAGCAAAGTTGTTCCCACCAGGCCCGCATCTAATTCCTCTCTGGCATCTGGCGCACAGCAGATACTCAGAACCCGTTTAGCCATGAATGAAAGATTAAGTGATTCAGCCACAAACACAGATCTGAGCAGGAGTAAAGCATTTCTTAACCTTACATTTAAAAGATGATTTGATTCCTTCCATTTAGATGACAAGGACTCTTTTTTCCCTTTGAGGACTGACCTCGCTTACTATTTTTGCCTGAGTCCCTGAAGTGGGACTTGCAAGGATTTACAGGCTGTGATTACCAGGCCTAAACACACAGAGGCCAGGGAAGCTGGTCATCTGCTATTTGCAACCAGATTAGAAAAATCCCCCAAGGAACTCATGTTTTCATTTCAATGTGAAATCACAAAAGAAGCAAAGAAATAGAGCTAAAATGCAAATGTAGGGCCCATTTTAAATACAGGGGGATTTAAGGTCTTTGACTCAGAGCCAAAAGCTTTCTCTCTGTGGAGAATCCAAGTCATTAGGTTGCCCTGGCGTTTGCGAGGGTTTATAATAAAATAGTTAGAGGCTTTTTCACAGTCACTCGGCAATAGAAGACGTGTTGCACAACACGCTAGGCTTCTGGTGCCACAGTAAACTCTAGAACCAGGAATACATCTAGAATTCACTCTTCCTTTTCCTTCCTGCTGTCACTACCCTGGTTAGGCCCCGAAGCAAGTCTGCAATGAACAGGGAGGTGGAGTCAGTCTGCACTGAATCCTGCTTCTGAGGCCCCCGCTGCCCAGGCCGTGTCATTTGACCTTTTGGAGCCTCTATTTATCTTAAGTTCCCAGGACTCAACAGCTCACCATCCTGGCATTTTCCCGTACTTTAGGCACTATTTCAAGCTTATTATGTATAAAATAAAAATCCCAAATTCTAGTCTTAGATAGCTCAAGAGTGACATCTGAGATGTTACTCAGGATTATTAGGCTTGGCTGCTGCTAAGGCTTTGCTGTCAAACAGATAAATGTAAAAGGGAAACCAGCCTGGGAGACCGAGGCCATTCACAGGTGCCTGGGAACTGCTGGAATGTTCAACGACATTCCATGAAGGGTAGTGCCAGTAAGGGGGGAGAGAGAAAATGGAGGACTGAATCCAGCTTTCAACAGAGGCTCCCGTCCAGAAGGAGAGTTAAGGGACAGGAATTTAGTAAGTATCCTGGTGGATTTGAGCCACACCAAGAGAGAAGGTTGAAGAACGCACATCAACACCGCTGAGGCAAGCTGTGATCACAAGGACGCAAACAAAAGCAAAACGGCTCACTTCTGGATATTCTGAAGCCACACCCCCTGTCTCCCTGGGCAACCAGAGGAGGCCACCAGTGAGCAAAGGATTTGCCTGATGCTGCTCACAAACCCGGGAAGCTTCCAGGGCAGGGCCGACACAGAGAGGTAATCGGACACAAACCTCCAGCAGCAAAGACATTTGAACTCAGAACAGCGCATCTTCTGTAGGCGATTTTAGCAGAAACAGAGACAGAACCCCGCAAAGTTGTCTGTTCTGTTCTGTTCTGTTAGCAACATCAATCAGGGACGGGGCTAAGCCTGAGTGAACACCTCCCTCCCACCACCTGCATCAAGCATTCAAAGATGTCAGGCCCCATCTCCCCCTGCTAGATAGTGGCAGACTGCAGGGGCCTGGCAGACTTCCTTGCAATTCAGGCAGGTGCAAACCCCTGGAGTATATGTTCCCTACAGGCAACTGGGTTAGCCATCTGCAGAGATACCAGTGACTGGGTCCGACGGAGGGGCAAAGTGGGGAAGGAGACATCAATCTTCCCAGACTGATCTATTTGCTAGGTGGCTCCTCCTGACTCCACGCAGCACTGGAGTAAGCCATATCAGAGGAGTCACCAGACCCCTGTGATCCAGTTCCCAGAGACCTCTTGAACTCTCCCACCCGAGACAGGTGCCGATTGAGACAATCGATTTGGACCTTTTGAACTGAACTAATAGACTGAGGACTTTTCAGCTGGTGCTCTATGTATGCGGTTGTAGGAAGGTTTGATTTCCCTTTTCCAACTGGTGCCAGAGGTGGGTGGGCGGGGTGACTTAATTGCTGCTTTTTCCACACAGCTGAGACTTCAAGCCAGAGTAAACGTTACAATAGGATCAAACAGAAACCAGCTGAAAACAAGACAGAACCACTTAGCCCCACCACACAAGACAGGGCCCCAGTTTCTCAGGCCACAACACTGTACGGGCCCTTGATAAAGCCCGAGGGGAAAAATCAAAGGGAGTAAAATAACCATGGGGCAGAATCAGCGGAAAAACTCTGGTAACATGAATAACCAGAATAGATCAACCCCCCCCAAGAAAAGATACGGCAGATGTGATTGAAGATCCCATTCATAAACAACTGGCTGAGATGTCAGAAATCGAATTCAGAATTTGGATTGCAGACAAGATTAATAAAATGGAATTAGGAATTCGAGGAGAAATTCAAAAGTTGTCTCAAGAATTTAATGAATTTAAAGACAAAACCACCAAAGACTTAGACACACTGAAGCAAGAATTTACAGCCCTCAAAGATATGAAAAATACAGTAGAATCCCTCAGCAACAGAATGGAGCAAGCAGAAGAGAGGATTTCTGACATTGAAGATAAAGTCTTCGAACGCCCCTAATCTCTCAAAGAGGAAGAGAAATGGAGAGCAAAAATGGATCACTCACTCAGAGAACTCTCAGATAATTCGAAGAAAAGCAATATACGAATAATTGGGATTTCAGAGAATGACGAAGTGGCCTCGAGGGCACAGAGGCCCTTCTGCATGAAATTATGAAAGGAAATTTTCCAGACATGCCTAGAGACTCTGAAATTCAAATATCACACAGCTTCAGAACCCCAGCACGATTCAACCCCAATAAGTCATCCCCCAGGCATATCATAATTAGCTTCACTAAAGTTAACATGAAAGAGAAGATTCTCAAAGCAGCCCGGCAAAAGAAAACTATTATGTACAAAGGAAAGAATATTAGAATAACTGCTGATCTCTCTGCTGAAACTTTTCAAGCCAGAAGAGGGTGGTCATCAACTTTTAATCTCCTAAAGCAAAATAACTTTCAACCCAGGATCTTGTATCCAGCTAAACCGAGTTTCATTTATGATGGAGAAACTAAATACTTCAATGATATTCATATGTTGAAAAAATTTGCCATAAGTAAACCAGCTCTTCAGTATATTCTCAGACCTATCCTCCACAATGACCAACCCAATCCTATACCACAAAAGTAAACTCACTCAGAAACTTTGGATCAAACTCCAACTTCCACATGGGCGAAAGGATTAAAAATGTCCACTGGACCTTTGAAAAACTCAATACCCAAAATTCCACCAGACTTATCAATACTCTCCATTAATGTGAATGGCTTAAACTGTCCTCTAAAGAGGCATAGGTTAGCTGACTGGACACAAAAACTCAAGCCAGATATTTGTTGCATATAAGAGTCACATCTTAACTTAAAAGACAAATACAGACTCAGGGTGAAAGGATGGTCATCCATATTTCAGGCAAATGGTAATCAGAAAAAAGCAGGTGTTGCAATTTTATTTGCAGATACAGTAGGCTTTAAACCATCAAAAGTAAGGAAGGACAAGAATGGTCACTTCATATTTGTTAAGGGTAATACTCAATATGATGAGATCTCAATTATTAATATCTATGCACCCAACCAGAATGCACCTCAATTTATAAGAGAAACTCTAACAGACATGAGTAACTTGATTTCCTCCAGCTCCATAATCGTCGGAGATTTGAACACTCCTTTGGCAGTGTTGGATCGATCCCCCAACAAGAAGCTGAGCAATAAAATTTTAGATTTAAATCTAACCATCCAACATTTAGATTTAGCAGACATCTACAGAATATTTCATCCCAACAAAACTGAATACACATACTTCTTATCAGCCCATGGAACTTACTCCAAAATTGACCACATTTTAGGTCACAAGTCTAACCTAAGTAAATTTAAAGGAATAGAAATTATTCCTTGCATCTTCTCGGACCATCATGGAATAAAACTTAAATTGAGTAACAACAGGAATCTGTATACTCATACAAAAACATGGAAGTTAAATAACTTTATGCTGAATGATAGCTGGGTCAGAGATGAGATTAAGAAAGAAATTGCCAATTTTTTGGAACAAAACGACAATGAAGACACAAACTATCAGAACCTCTGGGACACCGCAAAGGCAGTTCTAAGAGGGAAATTTATTGCATGGCAAGCCTTCCTCAAGAGAATGGAAAGAGAGGAAGTTAACAACTTAATGGGACATCTCAACCAAATGGAAAAGGAAGAACATTCCAACCCCAAACCCAGTAGAAGAAAAGAAATAACCAAAATTAGAGCAGAATTAAATGAAATTGAAAACAAAAGAATAATACAACAGATCAATAAATCAAAAAGCTGGTTTTTTGAAAAGGTCAACAAAATAGATAAACCTCTGGCCAACCTAATCAGAAAAAAAAGAGTAAAATCTCTAATATCATCAGTCAGAAACAACAAAGACGAAATAACAACAGACTCACCAGAAATACAAAAAATCCTTAATGAATATTACAAGAAACTTTATTCTCAGAAATATGAAAATCTGAAGGAAATTGACCAATACTTGGAAGCACGCCACCTTCCAAGACTTAGCCAGAATCAAGTGGAAATGTTGAACAGACCCATATCAAGTTCAGAAATAGCATCAACTATACAAAACCTCCCTAAAAAGAAAAGCCCGGGACCAGATGGTTTCACGTCAGAATTCTACCAAACCTTTAAAGAGGAATTAGTACCTATATTACTCAACCTGTTCCAAAAGGTAGAAAAAGAAGGAAGACAACCCAACACGTTCTATGAAGCAAACATCACCCTGATCCCCAAACCAGGAAAAGACCCAACAAGAAAAGAAAATTATAGACCAATATCACTAATGAATATAGATGCAAAAATATTCAACAAGATCCTAACAAACAGAATCCAGCAACACATCAAACAAATTATACATCATGACCAAGTTGGTTTTATCCCAGGGTCTCAAGGCTGGTTCAATATACGTAAATCTATAAATGTAATTCAGCACATAAACAAATTAAAAAACAAAGACCATATGATTCTCTCAATTGATGCAGAAAAAGCTTTTTATAATATCCAGCATCCCTTCATGATCAGAACACTCAAGAAAATTGGCCTAGAAGGGACTTTTCTTAAACTGATTGAAGCCATCTACAGCAAACCCACAGCCAATATCATATTGAATAGTGTTAAATTGGAATCATTTCCACTCAGATCAGGAACCAGACAAGGCTGCCCATTGTCTCCGTTGCTTTTCAACATTGTAATGGAAGTTTTAGCCACCGCAATTAGGGAAGAAAAGGCGATCAAGGGTATCCATATAGGGTCAGAAGAAATCAAACTCCCGCTCTTCGCAGATGATATGATTGTGTATCTGGAAAACACTAGGGACTCTACTACAAAACTCTTAGAAGTGATCAAGGAATACAGCAGCGTCTCAGGTTACAAAATCAACATCCATAAATTGGTAGCCTTTATATACACCAACAACAGTCAAGTTGAAAAAGCAGTTAAGGACTCTATCCCATTCACAGTAGTGCTAAAGAAGATGAAATATTTGGGAATTTACCTAACAAAAGACATGAAAGATCTCTATAAAGAGAACTATGAAACTCTAAGAAAATAAATAGCTGAAAATGTTAACAAATGGAAAAACATACCATGCTCGTGGCTGGGAAGAATCAACATTATCAAAATGTCCACACTACCCAAAGCAATATATAATTTCAACACACTGCCTTTTAAAGCTCCACTGTCATATTTTAAAGATTTTGAAAAAACAATACTTCGTTTTATATGGAATCAGAAAGAAACCTGGAATAGCCAAGACATTACTCAGAAATCAAAACAAAACAGGAGGAATCACACTACCAGACCTCAGACTTTACTACAAATCGATAGTGATCAAAACAGCATGGTACTGGCACAAAAACAGAGAAGTAGATATCTGGAACAGAATAGAGAACCAAGAGATGAATCCAGCTACTTACCGCTATTTGATCTTTGACAAGCCAATTAAAAACATTCAGTGGGGAAAAGATTCCCTATTTAACAAATGGTGCTGGGTGAACTGGCTGGCAACCTGCAGAAGACTGAAACTGGACCCACACCTTTCACCATTAACTAAGATAGACTCTCACTGGATTAAAGATTTAAACTTAAGACATGAAACTATAAAAATACTAGAGGAGAGTGCAGGGAAAACCCTTGAAGAAATTGGTCTGGGTGAGTATTTTATGAGGAGAACCCCCCGGGCAATTGAAGCAGCTTCAAAAATACACTACTGGGACTTGATCAAACTAAAAAGCTTCTGCACAGCCAAGAACACAGTAAGTAAAGCAAGCAAACAGCCCTCAGAATGGGAGAAGATATTTGCAGGGTATATCTCTGACAAAGGTTAATAACCAGAATCCACAGAGAACTCAAACGCATCAGCAAGAAAAAAACAAGTGATCCCATCGCAGGCTGGGCAAGGGATTTGAAGAGAAACTTCTCTGAAGAAGACAGGCGCACGGCCTTCAGACATATGAAAAAATGCTCATCATCTTTAATCATCAGAGAAATGCAAATCAAAACTACTTTGAGATATCATCTAACTCCAGTGAGACTAGCCTATGACAAAATCTCAAGACCAGAGATGTTGGCGTGGATGTGGAGAAAAGGGAACACTTCTGCACTGCTGGTGGGAATGCAAATTAATACATTCCTTTTGGAAAGAGATATGGAGAACACTCAGAGATCTAAAAACAGATCTGCCATTCAATCCTGTAATTCCTCTGCTGGGCATATACCCAGAAGACCAAAAATCACAACATAACAAAGATATTTGTACCAGAATGTTTATTGCAGCTCAATTCATAATTGCTAAGTCATGAAAAAAGCCCAAGTGCCCATCGATCCACGAATGGATTAATAAATTGTGGTATATGTACACCATGGAATATTATGCAGCCTTAAAGAAAGATGGACACTTTACCTCTTTCATGTTTACATGGATGGAGCTGGAACATATTCTTCTTAGCAAAGTATCTCAAGAATGGAAGAAAAAGTACCCAATGTACTGAGCCCTACTATGAAACTAATTTGGGGCTCTCACATGAAAGCTATAACCCAGTTACAACCTAACAATAGGGGGAAGTGGGAAAGGGAGGGGAGGGAGGGGGGTTGTGGGTAGAGGGAGGGGGATCAGTGGGATTATACCTGTGGTGCATCTTACAGGGGTATTTGCGAAACTTGGTAAATGTAGAATGTAAATGTTTTGGCACAGTAACTGAGATAACGCCAGGAAGGCTATGTTAACCATTGTGATAAAAATGTGTCAAATGGTCTATGAAGTGAGTGTATGATGCCCCATGATCATATCAATGTATACAGTTATGATTTAATAAAAATAAAAAAAATAATAAAGTTATTGTAAGGGTTAAAAAAAAAAAAAGGGTAGTGCCAGGTGTGCGATCAGGAGTTGGGAAGCAGGCACAGACGAGCTGTCAGAGGGCAGAGGGTATGATAAAGAAATGGTGTGCAGGAGGGAGGGCCATCTCCCTGGGGAAGGACAGACCCATTTTCCCTCTGGGGTCCTGGGGACTCATTACTGAATAACTAAAGCATTGCTGACTAAATCGAAAAGGCCCGGAAGGAAATGAGCCTGTGCCCTTGCCCGTGTCTCCCTTTCATGCCTCTGAACCTCCTCCCCAGGCAGCTGATGAAATGGTCATTGTACCAGGGTCACTGGGAGTTCACAGCCGCCTGCAGCTCTCCAGCTCACGGCACTAGAGCTGGATGGGTTTCAAGGAGGTTCACAAAACGATGACGTCATCATCCTGGATCCCAATCAGCTGATTAAAAATAATCACATTCCGTTTTCAGAAAACCTGGGTATTAGGAGGGTAGGAAAAATTCTAATTATTTTTTTATATGATTGCCTCATTCTAACTATTCAGCGGTGGCAAAGGAAGCTAATGTTTTTTAGCTCCTACTCCTGACCGTGCACCATGCTAGTGGCTTTTCCTATGTTACTTCCTCTGATCCGACTTCCAGTCTGGAAGGCAGACGTGATGGCAGACACTGCTATCCTGAATAACCATTACAGACAGGGCCCTGCTGGATGGGCCCCGGAGAGGCCACAGGAGCCTCACGCCAACATAGACTGTTTGTTCACGTCCAAGGCCTACTGTCCTAGATAAGGTGGGAGACTGGACTCCATGGCACCACTCAAGGACGCAGGGCACTCTGAGCACCCAGTGAAGTGTTGACTAACTATAAATTTACTCTAGAGTGGAAATGCTTTGAAGACATAACCACTTTAAGATAGGAAGATGTTGTGCAACCTTGTAACCTATGAGAAGGAATCTGTTTAACAATAGTATGATGAGTAATAACATTGTTGATACATACTTTGACCCTGAGAGTATAAAAGTAACAAAAAGAAACAGAAGAACGGAACAGCTGTTCTCCGGAATTGCTGACTTTTCTGTAAATAAAAGTGAAACTGCTGATCTCTCATCCACTTTTCCATTGACTGGCTTGGGTGACAGGTGAATGGACTTCTTGGTCAGGCAACAGAACCATGATTCCCATTTTAGGGTTAAGGGGCCTGCAGCTCAAGGGCCCCTTCCTAAACCTGTAGAACTGGGTGGGACAGTCGGGTTCTAACCTTGGGTCTCTTTAATGCTGGCTCCAATCCAGCCAGGGCCTCACGCCCACTTCCTTCCCTCTGGGCCACCTTTAGCCTCCTTCCCTCTGGTTCCGACTTTCCTGACACCTGTGTGAAGGGACCAGGGAGAGTATGCCCAGGCCAGAGGAGAAGCAGCTGAGTGGCAGGTGTCACGATGCCCAAGCAGGCTAGCTTTGCTTGACCGATGCCAACAGGATTTCCAGAATCACAGCACCCCAGGCTGTCCACCAGGTGAGCTGACATCCTCCAGTTTTTCAGAAGATAGCTATGCTATTGTTTGGCTTGGGGTTGGGGGAAACACACTGTTATCCATGAGTTAATTCACCACTGGCTGTGTTTTTCCACACTTCTCATGTGTTTGGAATATGTTCTTCAAAGAGAGTTGACAAAAATGTGCCCCTATTCCTTATGAGATCTGACCTTGGGACTCAGTTTTCCACCACGGCACTGCCCGTGCTGTTCCCTCTGCCTGGAATGTCTGTCCACCCATCTTCTCTCCACCTGACATAGTCTTGTTCCTCAAGGACCTTCCCCCAGAGACCTGACCAGGTACCTCAGCTGCATGTGGACTCTGCTCCTCCAACTTTGACACTTGTCCCTCCAGTGGCACTAACCACACTGCCTGGATGCCGGGAGCTCCTCCTGTCTCTGGCTTCCTCCTGCCCCTCTCACAGATCCTGCCTGTGACGACACTGAAAACAAGAGCTGAGCATTGAGGAAGACCCAGGTTAGCCTCTTGGTCACTCCTGCAAGTCATTTGGCCTTTCAGCTTCTCTCAGTCGGTATCTGAAGCGCCTGTGACCCAAAGCATGGTGAAGATCCATTTTGTTGTGGGTGTGCATGTGTGCACCGTGACCTCTCACTGTGGTCAGTCCCAAGGCCTGGAACACCGGCAGCCACTGCCTTATGACCCCCTGTGCACAGTGGGGCATTGTCTTCTCAGACAAGGGCCCTGTTTCAGCCTTGCCAGTGGTCTCTGCTGCCACCTGGGCCAGCCCACGGAGGGAGTAAGGCGATGCCTCCCAGCCGGCCAGCACAGGCAGAACTACGGCACACAGTCCACCCTCGGCTTGGGGTATTTGAGAAATTGATTTACTCAACAGATACGGAGACACAAGCAGACTGAAGTCATCAAACTTCTGAACAACTGAAAGAAATCAAAAGAGGTGCCTCTTGCAAATTTCTCATTTACTTTCAAATGAAGAACAAAACTTCCAGCCTAGGATTCTCCATGGAGACTGGGTGCCTTTCTGCTCCCTGTGGGAACATCTCAGTGGGAAATGCAGTAAGTCCCAAGAACATTCTCAGGACACCCAGAGCTGCAGTAGAGGACTCTGGGGGATGCTGCGAGTAGTTTTGTCCAGAGACAGTCCATGACTAAGAAAGAATGACCCCTGTGGCTGCACCGCAACCTTCCTCCCTGGTGACATCCAGACGTCAGGCCAAGGCCGATATTTTTCTAACACATTATCACCAGCACTGCTGTTCTGAGTAAATGTTAATTTTAATTTCAGAGGCAAGAAAGTTCCCCACATTTCATTTCGAATGACTAATAATTAACAAATGACTGATATTCATATATTGTTTTCCTGCTCACATAACACCAGCACAACCATTATTGCAAGTAACTGTCCCATCACCCTGTGAGGAGAGGTTGTCATTCCACTGAACAGATGAGTCATTGAAAGTGGGACATGGCTTCCCTCCAAAACCACTAGCTCAAGAAGGTCATCAAAATGGAATAATGAAAAGCTTTAGCTTCTACTGCTTACCACCTGTGACATGAACAAATAATTTTGAGCATCCCCAGAAAGACGGGGGTGGTGGGTATGTCTTGTACGGCAGTATGAGCAGCAAGGAGATGATCTTAGAAAGCAGTTAGCTTGCTACCTGGCACATCAGAAGTGCTCAATAGATGCTGTCTCAGAGAATAATATTAGCACCATATTATTAGCATCCAGGTTCTGATGGGATCCCTTCACCATTGTTCAAACTCAATTCCTTTCATTCCAGATTTGGTGCGTTTTTTTTGTTAATTTTATTTGCAAAATACCTCTTAGTTTTCATATGCCTTACTTGGTTCTGCAGACACCCCTCAGGACTGGCTTCGTCTCCATCTCAGTGTGGACGCTCAGGGGGGGAGTGGATGCTCCCCGAGGCAGGGCTCTGTCTGCCTGTACGTCACTCTATGGGTCTTAAAAATAAAGAGCTGCTAAATAAATATTTTAAAAGGTATAGAAAGGTTAAATATAGATCCTGGGTGCTAACACTAGGGATTGAGCCCTGGTTACTTGAGCTAACTCTAATTATATTCCCAGTCAACATTCTGCTGTATAAACTGACTGCTAGACTATTTCCCCTCGTTACTGGAAGTAACACTGACCTCTACAAATTCCCTCAAGGAAAGAAAGTCAGGAAACTAAAATCAAGTGGTTTCTTCTGCACCAAACCTAGCTCTGCCCAAATCCTTCCAAAGGCAGACGGTGCCTTTCTGCACAGACAAGTAAATGAAACCTTAGAGAAGTGATATAACTTGTCTAAGATCACAGAGCAGGAACACACATCGCCTGGGAACCTGACTGAAGTAACATTGCGTGCACTGCAGGGAAGGTGGAGAAAGGAGAATTTGCAAGGATCTAGGACCTCGCTGAGTCTTGTGACAGTGCTTATCTGTGGGTGACTTTGCTTCATTCATTTTAAAATAATTATTAGTAGATCGGGTGGTAAGCATAGTCACTAGTAAGCAATTTGAGAAGCATGACTGATGTGCAATTTTTGAAGGACTGGTGTATTGTAAAAATTTCCAGATGTCATAAAAACTCAAGATAAGGAAAATTCCCAAAGACGTGCAGTAGTTGGGGAAGGCTTTTCAGAGACCGTGGGATTCAAGGTCATCAAAATGGAATAATGAAAAGCTTTAGCTTCTACTGCTTACCACCTGTGACATGAACAAATAATTTTGAGCATCCCCAGAAAGACGGGGGTGATGGGTATGTCTTGTACGGCAGTATGAGCAGCAAGGAGATGATCTTAGAAAGCAGTTAGCTTGGTACCTGGCACATCAGAAGTGCTCAATAAATGCTGTCTCAGAGAATAATATTAGCACCATATTATTAGCATCCAGGTTCTGAGCAGAGGAACAAGCTCATCATTTTATGTGCATCCTTGGTGACCCACCCCAAAGAGGACCCCCGCCGCCTCCTCCACCTTGCATATGATGTGTTGGGATTAGCCCCTCTTCTGACACCTGCACGCAGGCCTCTCCACCCCATCTGGAGCTTTCCTTGTCAGCAGAGAACGTGTCTCCTACAGCCCTCTAACCTCAGAGCCAATGCCGGGCCTGGCACACTTTAAATATTCAGTGAATGGTTAGCACTGAGGCTAAGGATTCAGAGGTGAGTACAAAAATGGACCTTCATTGTATGAAGGTCACAATGTAAATTTTACGTTATCCAAACACTGATTTAGTCTATAAATGTTCATTGAGGACCTACCAATCTGCTGGGCAAGGCATGCAAATTCTAGAACTAAATTCTGTTTGCTTTATTGAAAAACATTCCCTGGTCTAGTGCTGGGGACAGACAAATAAACTAATAATTATATCACATTCCAGAACTTCAAACCCCCTAGGTACCCCAGTGTCCTGAAAAACAGACAAATGCAAGTTGATCTAGACCCTCAGGTCATTACATGAAACATCTTGTCTGTTGTCTAACGTTCCCATCAGTCTGACAAGGAGAGCAGAATTGTTGTTGACTATGACCGTGGATAAGTCTCCGTCTGGAACAAAGGAAGACCCAGAAAGGAGGGAATGACCGGCCAGCAGCTGGGGGGTGGATGGCAATGTCACAGCCTGAGTTAAGATGTATGAGCACAGCTTATTTGGAGCTGCGCTGAGGTCCAGGAAGCCAGAAAAGGGCAACCCCCAGGCAAGTGTCCACAAGCATGCAAGCCTCAGTGTGGCAAGGACTTAGGGCCCAACAGAGAAAAGGGGAGCAGAAATGACACAGACATGCTTTCTGCCCGCGTGTCTTTGGCCCAGCCAGCTCAGTGTCCACGGCCACCTGCCCTGCAGCAGGCTGGTGTGGGCAGAGGGTCGTAAATGACATGCAGTCTAAAGCAGCTGTCTTCACATCTCTGAGCTCCTTCAGGGAGAGGTGGTTGTGATACTGAGCAGAGGACGGTGGAAGGCTGGCAGTGGAATGGAAGAGGAGGTGGCAGAAGAGTAGAGCACCGCCTGCCATGGGGGCCGCAGGCAGGGGCCGGGGGACTCTGGGACAGGCAGTGGCCCAGGGCAGAGCAGGAGATGCAGTAGGGAGACATTGCAAAGACGAAAGAACCTTATCCAGAAAAGGCAATCAGGCCATCGAAGGCTGGGTTGCTCATGAAAAGGGGCTCCGGAGGGCACAGGGCACCCTGGCCCCTGCAGGGGTCTGTGCAGGGTGCAGCCGAGACGGGCGAGGAGGCCACGCCGGTGAGGGTGCACTCTGACCTGCGAGCATCACAGCATTTGCCCTGACACAGCACAGAGCTTCCTTTTTCACTGATGCTGCCTTTCTTCCTTTCTCTAAGAATGTAAGTGCGTGAGAGTTTTAATCACTGATAAATCCCATGTTCCTGTGGCCGAACCTGGGACACAGGACGTGTTCAATAAATGTGCTGAATGAATGTGAGCTAAATGCTTGGCAGTGTGCCCAGTGTATAAACGTCGGCTGTAATGAGCCATTCTTTCAAATATAGTAACCCGTCATTTATGCTGTTTTGTGCACGACTGGCCTGTTTTTTTGTTTTTTGGAAGAGCAAAAACAATTAGACATGAAGACATGACTATGATGCTTTCATTCTGCCTCTGATCTACCGTCCAGTAACTTTTGTGAATGCCTCCTCTTCCCTCTCCCCGGCCCCAGCCCACACCCCCTCATTCATTTCTTTGAAGAATCAACCCTCTTCCCAAGTTCATGCCAAGAGAGCCCCTGTACCAGGGCATGTGAGGATAACGAATCCATGGAAAGTCACAGAAATATTTATCCAGAGCTTCCGGCATGTCAGGCTATGACAGCTTGCCTTCTGTCTCAGACACTGCGTTCATGTCAATAAATCTGCTCAACTCCTCCACCAACCTGCTCTCTCCCCAAGGCAGAGAAGCTATGAAGAATGGGTTTTCTGTCTTGTTCCCCCTCCCCAGGCCACACTGGCGTGCACCTGGGTAGCAAAGCAGGCCCTCAAGAACTCTGTCTAGTTAGACCCAAGTTTACAAAATTAGGGCTCACCCCAAATGCTGCAATAGTTGCAACTGTATAAAGGTTGGACAGGATATCTGCATGTGTGTGTGTGATGTGTGTGGTATGTTGCGTGTGTGGCATACATGATATCTGCATGCGTGTGTTGTGGTATATGTGTATAGTATCTGGTGTGTGTGTGGTGAGTGTATGTGTGATGTGTGTGCGGTGTGTGTATCATGTGTGTGATATACATGTGTGTACATGTGTGGCATGTGTGTAGTATATGATGTGTGTATATGCACATGTGGTTTGGTGTATACATGCATGTATATACTTGTGTGGTGTATTGTGGGGGTGAGGGTGGTATGTATGGTAGTAGCTGTATGGTGTGTGTGGTTTGATTGTGTTGTGTGTGGTGTGTTACATGGGTATGTGTGTGTGTGCTGCATGCATGGTGGGGTATATGTGATGGGGTGTATGTCTAGTATGTGGTATATGCAGGGGTTGATATGTGTGCTGGGATATGTGTGGGTGGTGTGTTTGTGCTATGTGTGCATACTGAATGGTGTGTGTGAGTGTGGTGTGATACCTTTCCTCTGCACAGGTCCCAGAGTTATGAAGGACCCGGTTGTTTTCCGAACTGTTGGCTCAGGTGGGAAGTTCAGTTGGCCTCTTAGAACTTCCACATTTTCGAGGATATGTTGTGGTGGAATAAAGCACAGGCTTTGAAACACATAAAAACCAAGTCAGATTCCTGCTTCATTCATAGCTGTGTGAGACAGAGCCTGTTATTAACCCTCTGAGTCTCGTTTATCGTCTATAGTCTGGCGCAATGCAAGTTAGAAGATGCCGTAAGGGTAAAATGAGGGAATGTGCTTAGCATCTGGCGTAGGACAGGACTTCACACTGCACGTTGCCCTGTTTCATCTGACACATGCAGGTGCTCAGAAACCAACCACGCACTGAGGCAGCGACAGGCACACTGCCCTTGCCCTTGACATGGTGATCATGGCCTCAAGGAAGGATGACATTGCTGAGAGGAGAGGAAAGGAAGAAGGCCAGGCATTCTTAGGTGCTGTCTGCTGTCTCCCAGGGTTAACCAACCCATGGATAGCTTCTGCTGAGGGCATCCCCCGTAATGAGACAAGACCCACGGTCTCCCACTCAATAAGAGCTGAAGGTGCAGGCCCCTCACAGCACAAGAAATTGTGTCTGTTCCAATTGTAGCTGGTACAGGCCTGTGTCCTGACATCCCCTCCTCAGCGTCTCTGCAACTGACCCTGAGGCAGGCCCCTCTCTTTCATGGCCTCAATTTCCAAAATTAAAGAAAGTGTCCAGTTTAGGTTGAGTGGTTTTCAAACCTTGCAGCAACAGCCCCCAGAGAGTAAGAGGGTGGCTGGATGAGGCCATACACGCAGGGCAGTCATGGGAGCCTCCTGTCTTCAGTATAAGCAACTCTATGAGTAACTAGACTCCTGTCCCCCATAGGAGATAGAGTGTGCACAAAGGATACCATCCAAAACTTCAGAGCTAAAATAAAAACAAAACAAAAACCAATATACATGAGTCTAACTGTCATCATGACAAACTCACCTCTCTATAAAGCAACAATAAGGTTGGACAAACCTGTCTCAAACAGCTATTTTAGTTTTCTAAAAATAAATCCAAGTCATGCAACAAACTGAGAAGCATTTTTTTTTTTCAGGAAACTACTAAATTTCCTTTAAGACAGCAGGAACCTGTGCTGTTCTTGCCCAGAGCAGCTTCCATCGCTACCCCAACTCTGGCAATGGTTTCACCACCTGAACAGAGTCTATGAAACAATAAGCTCTGGTTACCACTTGTAGGAAACTAACTTGATCTAGGGCATTATTAGTGCCAGTGCCAAGACAACAACAAGAACAGGTAGCTTCACTATCATGAGGCTAGAGTCCTTTTGAGGCAGATAATGGACCAAAGGACAAGGCAATGAACAAAGTAGGAACTAGTCAGGGATTTCCCAGGAGCCTGGGGGTCGGGCCATGAAGTAGCCTTCATGGGCCTTGGCACACTTTCACTCATCCTGGGTTGACCACAGGTCATGTATATGCACAGCAGAGACAGATGCAAGACACATTCCTGGTCTTCAGAGCCTGGTGCTCCACATGCAGAATAGGTGTGAGAGTTGAGTGAGCCTAGCCGAAAGAAAAGCCAGAGCAGATGCAAAAAGGGTATGAAGCTGGAGGTACTCTCCAACCCACACATAGCACACACAAGACCTTCTCTAGGACAGCAAAATAGGTCACAGTTAACCTAAAAAGGTGAAAGCATATACAGTCTATTCTCCAACAACAAGGAAATTCAATCAGAGATTGATAAGAGAAAAAATATCTAGGAAAACCCCCAATATTTGAAAATGAAACAAAATAATATTAAAGAAAACACAAAGGAATTTTTTTAAAAACTGGTACATCATACATGGCATTAAAATGTATGGGGTGCAGCTAAAGCATTGCTTAGAGGTGCATTTATAGCTTTAAGAAGCTATATCAGAAAAGCACCTATATCAACTTAAGCTTCCATTTTAAGAAAAACAAAGAAGGACAAGTTAAAGACAAACAGAGGAAGAAAAGAATAAAGAATTAGTAGAAACAAGGAAATGGAAACAAAAAAGTAACAGAGAAAAGCAATGAAAACAAAAGTTGTATTTCTGGCTGGGCATGGTCTCATACCTGTAATCCTAGCACTCTGGGAGCTCACAGGTTCAAGACCAGTCTGAGCAAATACGAGACCTCCTCTCTAAAAAACCAGCCACATGCTGTGGTGGGTACCTGTAGTCCCAGCTACTCATGAAGCTAAGACAAAAGAATCACTTGAGCCCAAGACTTTGAGGTTGCTGTGAGCTGTGATGCCACAGCACTCTACTGATGGTGACAAAATGAGACTCTGTCTCAGACAAAAAAAAAAAAAAAAAAGTTGTATTTCTGACAAGATCAATAAGATTGATAATCCCTTAGGTAGACTGACATAAAATCCCTTAGGTAGACTGAAATGAAAGACACCAATTACCAAAACCAGAAATGAGAGTATATCTTTTATGATAAAAATTATAAGGGGACATTATGAATAATTTTACACCAACAAATTAAGCAATTGAACTGAAATGGATACTTTCCTAGAAATATATAAATTATCCCCAAATTGACTCAAGATGAAATAGAAAAATATGAATATATCTATAATAAGTAAATAAATTGAAATAAAAATTATAAATTTTTCTACAAAGAAAATCCCAGGGCCTATTGATGCCACTGATGAATTATATATTTAAAGATAAAGTTAATATCAAACCACAGTTCTAGAAATTAAAGGAGGAGGAAATATTACCCTAGCTCATTTCAAAAAAAAGTATTACCCTGTTATCAAAGTCAGACAAAGACATTTCTAGAAAAGAACATTACAAACCAATATCCTGTACAAACATAAATGCAAAATCCTTAACAAAACATTAGAAAACTGAATCCAGCATCTTACAACAATAAGTGTTAAATACCATAACCAATGTTGTTTATTCCAGGAATACAAAGGGTTTCTTTAGCATAGCCTTTGGCAAAATCTAATACCTGTTCACAAAAAGAAACAAACAACAACCAAAAAGCTCTAAATCAAGTATGTACTGAAGTAAAGTTCCTCAGTCTGAGAAAGGAAGTGTATGAGAAACCTACCATTAACATGATATTTAAAAGTGAGAGACTTTAAGCATTTCCCCTAAGATAGATCCTTGAACAAGAATGTATACTTTTGCCACCTCTATTTACCATTTTACTAAAAGAAAGGGAAAGGGGGAGGACAAAAGGAAGGGTGAGATGGAGGCAGGAAAGAAGAAGAAAAGGAAGCGAGGGGAGGGAAAACCTGGTGGAAAAGAAAAACTAGGGGAAAAAAGAATAGAAAGGAGGGTGCAAAACAGTCTTTATTTACACATGACTTAATCCTATGTATAAAAATCCTAAACCATGTCCAACAAAGCTACAACTACCAGAACTAATAAATGAGTTTCGGAAGGTTGGAGTACATACTAGCAATGAACAATCAAAAAATTAAATTTAAAAAATAATGTAATTCACAATAGGATCAAAAAGAATAAAATATTTATGAAAAATGTTAACAAAAGAAGGCCATGATTTGTACTTTGAAAAGTACAAAACATTGGTGGGAGAACATGGAAAGACATCTCATGCTCATGGATTTGGAGACTTTGTAGTGAGGAAATGGCACTTTTCCCTAAATTGGCATATAGTATAGATTCAGCACAATCCCTCTCAACATCCTAGCAGAAATGTTAGTAGATATTGATAAATCAATCTATGCTTGCATGAAAATACAAAGGACCTAGAAAGGCCCAAATAATTTTGAAAACAAAGCACAAAGTTGTAGAACACCATTCAATTCAAAAGTTTACTATAATCCTATAGCAATCAAGACTGTGTAAAATAAAGTCAAATATGGTTGACTTTAAGCAAGGATTTTTAAGGCAATTCAGTGGGCTGATCCTTTCAATAAACAACAAATGGTGCTGGGAAAATGGAATATTCATACGCAAAAATAAAAAAATAAAACCAAAAATAAACAAAATAACCCTTAGATAACTACCTCATCTCTATACAAAAATTAGAAGTGGATTATATATTAAATGTAAAAGTTATTTTGATGAGACTATCAGAATCATACATACAAGAAAATCTTTAATATGTTGGTTAGATAAAAGAGTTCTCAGATACAACCCCAAATGCATGAGCCATAACAAAGAAGAAAATTATAAGCTGGAGTCCATTACATATAAAAACATTTGTGCTTCAAAACTGTCATTAAGTAAATGAAACACAAAGTATTTGTAAATCATTATCTAATGAAGGGTAGGCATTCAGAGCATGTAAATCTCTTATAACTCAAGATGCCAAACAAGCAAAGTGAAAAGTAGGCAATATTCCACCAAAGAAGAAATGCAAGTGACTAACAAGCATACGAAAAGGTTTTGAACATTAATAATTAGGTAAATTAAACAATCATTGGAATGACAATGATTTTTAAAAGCCAGACAACATTAAGTGTTGACAAGGATGTGAAGTAACTGGAACTCCTGCACATTGCTAGTAGGAACATAAAACAGGACAGCCACTTCGGAAAACAGTCTGGAAGTTTCTTAAAATGTTAAAACAGACTTACCAGGAAACCTAGCAATTCTACTTCTAGAAATCTACCCAAGAGAAATGAAAGTATGCACCCACATAAAGACTAGTACATGAACATACACAACATCATTATTCATAACAGCCCAAACTGGAGACAACTTAACTGTCTATCACACAGGGACTGGACAAACCAAATGTATTAAAGCCACACATTAGACTACCCTGCTTCCCCGAAAATAAGATAGGGTCTTATTTTAAGGTGTGCTCCCAAAGATGCACTAGGTCTTATTTTCAGGGGACATCTTATCTTTCCTGTAAGTAGGTCTTATTTTCGGAGGATGTCTTATTTTCGGGGAAACGGGGTACTACCCAGCAGGAAAAAGGAATAAAATACTGATAATTTATTGCAATACAGACAAATCTCAAAAAAAAAAAAAAAAGAAGAAGAAAAAGAAGAAATGCAAGTGTGCAGAAGCCAGAACAAAAGACTACATACCATATTATTCCATTTATATGACATATCCAGAAAAGACCAATTTATAGAGGCAAAGAGCAAATTAGTTTGTGCCAGAAGCTGATAGTGGAAGTGGGCATTGACTCATTTGAATGCAAACTGTCTAGACTGTGATTCCTCAGTCCCTGGGTGGCAGGCCAGTACTGGCTCCTGACATGTTAGGAACCGAGCTACACAGGAGTTGAGCAGTAGGCAAGGAAGTGAAGAATGAAGCTTTATCTGTATTTACAGCCACTCCCATTGCTCACATCACCATCTGAGCTCCACATCCCATCAGATCAGCCACAGTATTAGATTCCCATAGGAGCTGGAACCCTACTGTGAACTGTGCATGGGAGGAATCTGGGTTGGGTGCCTCTTATGAGAATCTAATGCTGATGACCTGAGGTAGAGATGTGATGCACTTTAATCATCCCGAAACCATCCTCTCTGCCCCTGTCCATGGAAAAATTGTCTTCCATAAAATTGATCCCTGGTGCCAAAAAGGTTGGGGACCATTGGTCTATAGCAGCGGTTCTCAACCTTCCTAATGTCATGACCCTTTAATACAGTTCCTCGTGTTGTAGTGACCCTCAACCATAAAATTATTAGTAGCAACGAAAATTCTTGGTCCTGCAAGAATCCACAAAGTTGTAGAGCATCACGGCCTTCTGCTCTACTGCCCACTCCAATCCCTTAGACAGACTACTTTCTGGCAGGTAATCTCAGAATGGATTCTGTCCTTAAGGCACATGGGGTTTCTAATTGAAAGGCCAGGACATCCTATATGCAAAGCACACAGCCAAAGCCTACCAGGAGAGGCCTAGGTGAGGCTTATTTGTAGAGCTGTCATACCATTAGACAGTCACTTACACTGAAAAGGACATTGTCTTCTTTTCACTGTCCTCAGCCTGCATCGTGCCCAAGAGCAGGTCCTGTGCTCCAAGTCAAGTCAAAGGAAATAGAGCTGAAAAATAGAAACAATTCCATTTAAATCATAATTAGCGTGTAACATCTATGCTCTTCCATATTCCCCGGTCAAGGACACGAGCCTCCCAGAGGACCCACCTGGCGTCAGCACTCTAAAAACACATGTCTAGCCATGCTCACCCAGTCTCTTCTCACTGTTGCCAGAATGATCTTTGTGAAACTAGGAGCATTCTTCTGCTCATTAATCTTTGTAGGGCCCCCCTGCCTCTGACATATAACCTAGGTGGCCAAGCCTGGCATCCACCCTATCACCACTCAGAAAGGACTGAGCCTCTCTGTTAGGTTCAGATGTCCTCCTGCCACCAATATGCTGGGGCCAAATGACTTTTCTCCTAAATGAGCCAGTCATGTCCACGGTCAGTCCAGCCCTCAATGCATCCTGTCCTGGCTGCTTCTTTTGAAAATGTTTATTCTGTGTTCAAGCCTCAGCTGCAATGGAACCTCTTCTCCACCCAGAAGTTATTCACTTCCTTCTCTTTGTCCTACAGAACCTCACACATACACCACTCCAAGCATTTCTTTCCCAGTGAGACAGAATTGTTATAAGTCAGTGGCCTGGAAGACCACATGCTTTTCCAGGCCTGGAAATTTTTGAATTTATTTTGTGTCATCCTTTGAACGAAATAGAAAAAAAAATAGGAAAAATTTAATAATTAATAACAAATGGTAAGGGATGGGGGAGAAGGAGCTATGATTACTCAAAGCCTTGTAGGTTGGAGGAAATGAATTAAGACAAGAAACCATGATGAAGAATGCAGATATAGAGAAGGTCTTGGAAAGGGAAAAAGAGTACATTTCTTTGTAACACGTGATGTACAAGTGATCTGTAGGGTACCAAGTGGGGCTGTCAAGAGGACAGTTGTGTATGTGAGTCTGAGTGTCCCTAAAAGATTTGAGGCTCGGAAGAAAGGTCAATTTTGGCAGTGAAAACTTCTAAAACTCAGCAGCCATGGATAAGATCAAAGTTTGAAAGACTGTGGAGAACAGAGGTAAAGAGTGTTGAAACATGAAGTCATCAAATATTTAAAAAGTCTGCATGAAGAGAGTGAGAAGACACATTACAGACTGAGAGAAAATATTGAAAAAAGACACATCTGATAAAAGACTGCCACCTAAAACACACCAAAAACTCTTCAAACTCAGTAATGAGAAGACTGCCACCTAAAACATACCAAAAAATTCTTCAAACTCAGTAAGAGAAGGTGATTTTTTAAATTGGCAAAAGACCTGGAAACTGGAAATAAAATGACAAGACACCTGTTAGAATGGCCAAAAGACAAAACACAGACAACACTAAATGCTGGCGAGGCTGTGGAGCAGCAGGAATGCTTGCACATTGCTGGCAGAAATGCAAAATGGTATAGACACTTGGTAGACCATTTGGCAGGTCCTCACAAAACTAATTATAGTGTTCTATGAACCAGCAAATTGTGTTCCTTACTATCCATCCCAGGGAGTTGAAAATGAGTCCATAAAAAACCTGCACAGAAGCATTTACAGCAGCTTCATCCATAATTGTCAAATCTTGGAAATAACCAAAATCTCCTTTAGTAAACAAATGGATAAACTATGGTACATCCATACAAAGGACCATTATTCAGCACTAAAAAGAAATGAGCTGCCAAGTCACAAAAGGACCTGGAGGACTTTAAAGGCATATCACTAGGTGAAGGAAATCAATCCGAAAGGCTAGATACTGTAGGACATTCTAGAAAAGGCAAAACTATAAAGACAGTAAAATATATACATAATGTTGCTAAAAATTAGCAGAGAGAGAGGAATAAGTAGACAGAGGCCAGAAGGATATTTAGAGCAGTAAATTATTCTGGAAGATGCTACAATAAAGGATACCAATGTATCATCCATTTGCTAAAACCCACAGAATGTATAGCACCAAGAGTGAGGCCTTCTGCAAACTATGGACTTGGGGCGATGGCGATGTGTCAACATAGGCCTGTGGACGCAACGGAGGCAGCGTTGGTGCAGGTGCTGGTAATAGAGGTTGTCGAGCAGCTCTCCATACTGTCCACTTCATCTTGCTGTGAGCCTAAAACTGCTCTGAAAAGCAAAGTTCACTAGGAGTAAACAGAAGAATAAAAATCAATGAGGGACCACACAGGATCGTCACTTGTGAAAGCCCTGACAGGGGAAACAGTCCTCGGCTTGTCCTGTCCAGGAAATGCACCTCCGTACTCGCCCCATGAGGGAAGGCAGGCCCATCTGTGCTGTGGGGTCTGCTCTGCCTGCTGTGCGGATTTCAGCCTGTCTGCCTGTCTCAGCCCTGTCTTTGTCCTCAGGTTCACAAAGTGCCTGGTAACTCCAATTCTGAGCCTGCCTCAGGTTCTGAAAGGCGCTCTGCTTTTGCTTTTCATTTTTCCTATTTCTTCCATAGGATTATGCTATTTTAAGTCCGTAGAATTATTTCATCACTTGTCCATCAGCTCCTGATTCCAAAAGTCTTTTGCTATATTCTCCCTTCCTGTTCTGTCACTTTTTGTGATTAATGACATTTTAATAGTGTTTCGGGAGAGAGTGGAGGTGAGTGTCTGCATTCCAAATGCCGCCTTCAGTGGGAACCCAGTTCTCCCTTCTGTTTTTCACCAGACCAGATGGACTTGTCTCCAGCACTGAGTCTTTTCCCTTTAATTTAATTTTGAAATGACTACAGCTACTCTATAGTCGTTAGAGTCTGGTCAGACCCCCTTGATAAGTTGTGCCCAAAGAAGCACTTTAGTAATGCTACAGATACACAATGAACACATATTGTTGATAATAATTTTTATTCCTGCCAATAACCAAAACGTTCTTGCCAAATCCTCCGCAGACACACAAATCTGCATCCAGATGGGAAGAAGACACCACCACTGCTCCTGACCATCGGGGCTAGGATTTCTGATTTAGTTGCTTCCATGATCATCTTGCTTAGTGCTAAGAACAAGTTGTTAGGTAGCTATTTACTCCTCTGTTAAGAGGAGTAAAGAAGGAAAAAATATATGTTTAAAGATGATACAGCTAATAGGTGGCCAGAAAAAGGCACTTGTAGGGTATGTCTCTCAGCTACAACATCAGATTGTAAATTAGCAACGAGGTAGGACAGCCTTGCCTTTGCTATGACCGTGTCACTGGTGCTACCCCATGGACACTCTCTAGGTTGTGGCATGTGGCATGTCACCCACCTGAGCTCTAACCCGACAACAGGCCACTGTCTGTGTCAATCCCCTCAGTGTCGTTATTATGAAGAGCACAAAATGGGAGGACCTTGTGCCGGCAACGTTCGGAAAGCAGACTTTGCCATTTGTCAACCTGGGGTTAGGTTTCTGGGCAGTGGATCCCCGGTGCAATGACACGGCTCTGCTCGGGGGGGAAAAGGTGAGAAGCCATGAGGCTGTCAACCGTCCAGAGTGTGTTTCCCCTGGTCGGAAACCAGGAACCAGGAAGCCAGGCAAGATTTATCCTTTTGCCATTTTCTTCATTCATTTGATTTTTATTTCCCTCCTGGGCGTGGTATCTCAGTGATAGGAACAGTCCAGTCATAGCTAACTTCTGAAGGGGAGGAGGCCCGGTGTTGGCCTGGGTCTCAGCACAGCAGTTGGGCAGCAGGCTGGCAGGGGCCCAGGAGCCTGACAGAGACCTGAGTGGAAGAGTCAGGGCTTCCCAGTTCTTAGCCACTCTGGAGCCAGACGACAGCCTTCTAGAATGTGCTTCTGTATTTTTGGAGGAACCTATGTTTCGCTAAGACAAGCGGCCCTCTCCTTACACAGGGGCTCTTCAGCTGAGTTATCCCTGGACGTGTGCCAGCAACACTGGAACTTGGAAAATTAATGCAGTCCATCTTTCATGGGTGCTGATTTTATTTCCTGGTAAATACTTTTAAGAATTGTTCTTAGATTAAAACAAATAATGTTGTATTATAGAATAGAAAGCAAAATTCACTGCAACATGTTTAAAGATGAAAGGAATAATTTCAAAAAGCATTTTCATAAGTAGGAATGCCTGGAGCTCTGGTCTGCAGACATCCACTTTCTCCTGCCTTTGTGATAATGCTTTATTTATTCATGTTTCCATCATCAAATATTTACTTACGGGGCTCCTGCTACATGCCAGGAGAGATGAGATCCCTGTCCCCATGGAGGTGACAGTGGAGTTGAATAAAAGACATGTCATGTGACTTGTGAGGAGGAAATGAAGGAGGGGAACTTGCTAGAAAGTGACTGGGGGGGACTACGAAAGTGGTTTGGGAAGGCTTCTGGAAGGAGGTGTCATTTGAGACACAACCTGAATGTTGACAAGGAGCTTGCTGTGTGAAAACTCTAGATGTGAGTATTCCAGGCAAAGGGCAAAGTAAGCAAGACTTCCCTGAGACTAGAAGAAGCTGGTGTGTCTCAGAATAGGGAGCAGAGAGGCGCACCTGCTCTCCAACACACGTGGGGCGCCAGGTGCAAAGGGAGTCAGTGGAAGCCTGCTGGTTTGACACCAGCATCACATCACCAGGTAAGCATGGCTCCACCCAGACCTACTTACTTTCAATCTAAGAGACAAGGACCCAGGATTCTATATTCTAAGATTTTCCAAGTATCCCCCCCACCCCAACACACCCAAAAGTTTAAAAACATAGTTTTAAATAACTTAAGTTAGGATATTTTTGAAACATAATAATGTAAGCTATGATGATTACTTGGGAATTTCTTCCTAGATAAGACTTTGATGTTGTCCACTAAAATGAGAGGGCCGTCTTCCAAAACTCTACCTGATATCCATTCCTGGTGAACCCAGCTCTTCTCAGACCTACCTAGTGTAAAGTGGCAGGTGATTCCCCACAGGAAACAACCGGGCTGCTATTTCAGAAGAGCAGCCCCCGTTGCACTTCTGGCGGTGCTGGCAGCCTGTGCTTGGAGTGGTTGCTCTTATGAAATAAAGAAGCCCTGGGCCTTGATTGGGCAACAGCTGTTCTCGTGAATTAACTATCTCTGAATTTAGAAAATTGCTGCGTTCCACCAGATTATCTCTCCAGCTGGTTAAATGAAGACAAACAGAGACAATTATTATAATTTTGTGCAGTTGTGGGGGGTTTGCTGCAAAAGTTACAGTATTTCTATATTTTTTACATTAGAGATAAAAAGAGACGAATGACTTCAATTTTCCTCAATTTCAATTATAGGGCTTGAATTGTCCCCAAGATAAGGGAGAGGTTGAAAATTCCAAACACAGAGCCATCCTTTTAGAGACGATCTCTCCAGATCAGCCATGCAGACAGAACCATAGGTTGTACCAGGAAACTCAGATTTGCTTGTATTTTCAATCAGATCAGCCAGAATACATGGTGTTGACAGTAGTCATGATCTACAGAGGGAATCAGGCTGCTAACGGCGTCAGCTTCCTGCATCTCCAACCTTCATGTATTTCTCTCTACAAAAAGGAAGGTTTTCAACCAGGAAAGATAGGAGGATTGTTAAACCGAGGCTCAAGATTAAATCTTGGAGTACAGTAACTAATGTTTGCACAACATTTTCAAAGTTTGTAGAACATTTTCACTAAGTCCATCCCTGTGACTCTCAAGATGACCCTGGAAGGCTGGACCCGCATTGATAAAGAAATTGAGTCCCAGAGAGACTCAAGTTCATCTCAAGGGACCCACTTGGAAGTGACCAATGTAGATCCTAGATTCTAGCATATACTACACTTTTCATGGATATATTATACTAAACTGCCAGGCTTGCCCTCGTTCATACTTGAAAAAAAAATGTAACCTCATACATAAGTCACTATGAAAGTTTTGAGACACACTGTTATGACCCATATCGATGTTGATGGGAGGGCTTTATTTATTTCTGTCAGCGCAGATTTTCATTTCTTGATTTGTGTGTATCTCAAAACTTTCCTAATGACCCACATATAGGTAGCCTTGAGGCAGGAAGGAGGAGATTTGGCCTCATTAGAGATCTCCTGCTAACTTGGTATTTCCCCAGTCCTAGTTTAGAATAAGCAGACCCAGATGGGATGATTTTGTCTAAAAGTAATTGATTCTGTGAGGAAAGAACCATAGAATATGTGCATAGTGGAGGATGTAGACACTTTATATATGTCTGTACACAGTTTATAGTCTCACCCACTGCCTTGGCGGATGTATGAACAATTGGACTCAAGTCTCTAGGTTGGAGACCAAGTTTGAAACCACCAGTTCTTCGAATGGTTTGGACCTGACAGATTCCCAAAGATATTTTGCTCTGCATTTTTCTTCTTTTTATTTATACGTTTAAATGTTTTGTATTAGCTTGATTTACACGAAGTGTACTGAGGAGAATGAAAACTTCCAGTGTTGTTTCACAGCTAAGTTATCATGGTGAGTCAAGTGCACAGAAATGCCCATTTGACGTGTGCTTCCCAGACGCTTCGTACCCAGCACGTACCCAGCACGTCCAGCCGGCCCTCGGTCCACAAGCAGGCACCACCTGAGACTGGCCAGGAGCCGAGAGGCTTTGGGGAAGTGGGACAAGGGCTCCTCTTAAGTGAGCGTCACTCTGCACGTACAGGTGCCGCCTTCGGAACCTTGGCATGGGTATATTCCCTCTCAGAGTCAGAGGAATTCTTATTCTGAGAACCACAATTTCAAAGTTTACACAGTATCCTGAGTAAAAGAGAGATGGGGAATAGTCACTGAAAGAAAATCTATAAAAACCTTCAGAAATACCGCTTTGCTCACAAAAATGAAATAAATAAACATAGACACTGAGGATAATATCAATGATATTTTATACCTAGCTAAGTAAAAATTAAAGCAGAATAACTCCCCTAGCTTCTTACCTATGTCTTCATCTGTATGTGCTACTTAACTAATTTGCAGGATTTTCCTTTGGTGTCTAGCATTTTGTCTGAACATTCAGTGCTTTACTAAAGAGAAAGAGAGAGAGAGCAGATCAGATTGTCTAAAAACATTTCAAACTCAAACACTGAGTGATTTTATTCCAAACCATTGAACATATAGTCTCATAGTTTACAGAGAAAATTTTACCCTAAGATAAAATATGAATCTTTAAAGTTAGAGAAGTGATATGCACCATATATATATAAATTTTATATATATATATATTATATATAGGACATCTATACGAGTGTGTGTGTGTGTGTGTGTGTATGTGTGTGTATATATATATATATATATATGCCTAGTAAGTACTGTCGGGCTTCATAAGGAACACAGTTTCTGACTCAAATAAACAGAAATTTTCGTATTACCTCACAATGTGACTAATCCAACATTGAGGTAGCCCATAAGTGCACCCTGAAGATTAGATAATATTTTTAAAAAGAAAAAACTAGTGTGGGGAAAAGGCAGGATTTGAGTAAAGGGAAATGGCCTGGGCAGAGTGGCATAGAAACGGGCCAGTGAAGGTCAGGTGTGAGCATGATCAGGGCAGAGGAAGGTTCCAGAGGGAGTGGTAGGATGTGAGACTCGAGATCATTGTAGAGGCTCTACCCTGTTTCCCTGAAAATAAGACATCCTCCAAAATTAAGACCTACTTACAGGAAAGATAAGGCGTCCCCTGAAAATAAGACCTAGCGCATCTTTGGGAGCACACCTTAAAATAAGACACTGTCTTATTTTCGGGAAAACAGGGTAGTAAGAGTCCTGTTCTGCTGTCCAAGATAAACACTAGGAAGACTTCAAACAGGAGGCTGAATTGTCTAAGGGTTTCCATCTGAATGTTCCCAGAGCTCCCACTTGCATGCCAAACAGTGCACTGGACCCTTTGCTGTGACCTTGGCATTGCCAGGACCCCTTTTGTGTATAACATGTAATCTATTTGGTCTTTGACCCTGGTTCCTGTGCAGAGCTCCTTAAACCCTTGGAATTTCCTGAAAGAGGGGGGATGGATCTGCTACTCATAATGAGCCCTTGGGGTCACATCTGATTTTGTGCTGATGGGATACTCAGAGTGGGGCCTCCATGTGCCCATACAGTTGGGACTTTGGTCTCACCCACTGACCGGGGGTGTGCAGGGAGGGCTGGACCTTAGCTCTGTAATAACTGCTGCTCAGTGAGAGTGGGTGAGTGGCTTTCCGGGTCACAGAGCACATGGAGGTGGCAGAAGGGCGTGGAGCTTCTGCACAGGCACCTCTGCACTTCTTCCAGGAGCTGTTTCATCTCTGTCCTTTGTAGTAACCTGTGTAATAAACTCATAAATGTAAATAAACTGTTGCCCTGAGTTCTAGGAGCCATTCTAGCAAATTGTTCATTCCAAGGAGGGGGTCTTGGGAATCCTCGACATCCAGCCAAGTGGTCAACAGCACGGAAGCTCAGAGCTGCCACCAGCATCTGAAGGGGGAAGGGCAGAGGGCAGTCTCATGGGACTGAGCCCTTAACGGGAAAAATGTAAGTCCAAGAGGGTAGAGTCAGAATTTACTTAAACTATAGGATACCCAACCAGTGTGGGGATTGGTCAGTGTGTAGAAAAACCCAGACATCAAGTGCCAGAAAAGATCTGCAAGAGTGTGGAGCAGTGAATTTCAACCAGCGTGCCGGGAGAGGGTCTTAGATGTGCCAGGATAATTTTTAAAGACCATTAATTAAATTATTTTCAAAAGAGGTTTAAAAGACAGTAAGTATATTCTCTTTTTTATTGATTTTTTTTGATCAACATAATTTAAGTGTGCCATGGAGATCAGCTATAGGTTCAAGTGTGCTATGAGATAAGAAAGGTTGTAGGGCGCTGGTATAGAGACACGGGTGTATTTTTACAGATCTTCCAAGGCTTCTGCAATGCAGGGGAGGAGGCAGGAGGTGTTTCCCAGATCTGCTTTCTTGTGGTTCTGATTTCCAGATGCTAGGGAGAGAAAAGGGAATACCAGGATGCCACAGTGTGTGGAAGGAATAGTCTGCACAGGGGCCAACACGTTCCTCGCTGCTGCAGATGCCTGGTCTCGGTGTGGCCTCCCTGACTGTCCTCTCAGCCGTCCAGTGGTCCTGTGAACCTATAGGAAAGACCCTCCTTGAAAAGGGAGAGTAATTCTGCTTCCCGGCTGAAGCTGACAGTTTGGTGGGAAGGAAGTCGAGGTGAGAGCTGTTGCCCTCTCCCACACTTGGCTTCCCCAGGCTGCTGTGTGGCAGCCCTAACCTCCTTGGACAACATCTTCATTCAAATCCAGAAGGCAGGTGGCCTCGGTGAGGACAATTCTGATCCCCTGAGACAGTTAAGCACCTCCCACTGTTGGGATAGTACACTATCAGCCTAGTGTGTACAAAGTTCTCATAAAAGAAATCTGATCAGGCTTCTTCAAATCACTGTTTCATCTTTACTAACTTAAGACAAAAGGACAAGTTTCCAGGCCAAAAGAAAGGGGCAAGAACGAGGCAGAGCCACAGAATGCGAGGCGGGGACACTGGGAGCAGCATTTCCTAACTAATCAAAGTTGCTCCCTCAACCAAGAGAGCTGGGATGAGAGCCGTGGTCTGCTCAGAACTCTGGCTCACAGAGATGACATGCCGGCCTCAAGGGCACAATAGCTGGCTGGAAGTGACAGAACAGTTCTTCTCAGGTTCCAGAGTCCCCCAAGGGTTTTATTTTCTCCCTTCTCCAAGCTGTCCTGAGATCTTGGGTCTCAAGCCCATGTTCAGAGCAAACCTGGCTGAGAAGGCGATTCTCCGCGTGTGTGGGTCCTATGTGTAGCAACCAGCAGGGACTGGTGTGTCCTCCCAGTTTCAGGTAGGACATATTTAAACGAAAGCCTTGTTTCTACAAACAAGATGGAGAGCTGGCAGTGAATCTTCAGTAAGGAGGTCCTCAGTGAGTCCCCTGTGCTGTCCCCAATCCAATTCTGAACAGCTCTGCTGGATGAAATTCACGAGGAAAAGTCAGAAACAGGCTTGTTATTTTTATTGCCCTTTAAAACTTTCATTTTAATTCCGCAGTGGTAAACTCTGTCCATTTCCTGAAATTATAGATGGACTAAAGACTCAGAAACTTGCCCAGAAAACCTGCCGGAGGAGGGCGACCTGCCGGGGAGGGCGCTGCCTGCCACGGTGACTTCTTCATGCCCCTGACATTTCTACCTAAGAGGCCACGTAGCCCCTTTAGTGTCCTTCTGGAAAACAGGGACCAGCCAGGTCTCCAAGCGTCCTGAAGTGAACAGGGCAAAGTTAAAGGTCTGCACGTTATGCCCTCAGTGGGGGTAAAGACGGGCTCATTTGGGGCCCTTCACAGAGCAGAAAACCCACATGACCTCCTGCAGAGCTGATTGTGCGGGGGCGGCGGGGGGAGGTCTCTCTTGTTTTGTCTTTATTTGTCTTCACCTTCAGAGTGAAGCTCAGACACGGAGATTTGGCTGCTGTGTCCTCTGTGCTATGGCCCCAGCCTTCTTCTCCAGAAGCATTTCCTGGCCCCCATAGCTCTTCCCTGTGCTCCCCATAACCCCTACAATCTCTCCACCATCCATTGCTTCCCAGTTCTCCACCTTGAAAAGCTCCCCGCCCCGCCAATCCCTTAACATATGACCTTCTCAACCCCATCAAACCACATGGTCCTTTAAAACTCACTGCATGGTGAGAGGTTCTGAAACTCCCCAGAAAGAGAGAAGTTTCCCCTCCATGCTTGTCCCCTGCAGCCCATGAATACCTCCCATACAACAGCATTACTTTACCTGCTGATCATTTCTTCCCATAAGATCTTCCAGACCAAGATCAAGGACAAGTCATTTTTATATTTGCTGGCCAGTGTGTTTGACACATCTTAGGTGCATGATCTGTGATTTTTGAATGAAGTTGTCAGTGAATCATGTGCCTAAGATGATTCATTTAGTGCTTTAAAGATATTATTCCCCAGATTCCCCAGATGGATGTTTCCAGGGCAGGGCAAGCCAGCTTTCACTTCACCATCTGTCTCTCTGCTTGGCCCAGCAGGTCCCATCACCTTTGATGGCAAACCCTTCCCAATAGATCTCGACATAGCCAGTGTGGGACGCAGCTCTGCCAAGCCGGTGTATGAGCCTTCTTGAGTGGAGAGAGCTCAAGAGTTTGTGATGGAAGTCACCCATGTCTCTGCTTTAACAAGAACATTTTCAGAAGTTCACCCCGGAATCTCAGAACTTGCCCCTAGACATGGGCAGCACATCAAAACCCTGATGTCAGAAAATGAAGTTTAAAGAAGAGGCGTGCAAAGTGAGAGAGGGTTGGAAAAGCAAAGAAATGATTTCCAAGGGGATAACTGTAATTTGGCAGGAACCCAGCAGAAAATGGCCCTGGGATGTTGCTAGAAATTAAAAAAGCAAGAAAGAAAAAGAAAAAAGTGCTGCAAATTCCATGTCTGCACAAGGAAGGTATTTCTCTTTGCCGGAGTGTCTCAAAAGGATCAAACAGATAATTAGGAACAAAATATTCCCCTGTCTTTGCCACTTCCTATGTAATTACTAATTAGCTGGACTATGTGCTGTTAGAAGAAAGATATGAGGAATGTTCAGAGGCCTTTGGATGAGGGATAATATTTATGGCAACACGGGAAACCAAGTCCACTGAGATGTAGAAAATAATGCTTGATTTTAAGGCATATTTATGTGAACATGTATTATTATTATTCGTTATATGTCATATAAATGTGGCTAAAATTAAAGCACTTGGCCATAGTAACGTGTCTGTATACTTCGGTCTCTTTATCAGTAAATTGGAACCAACAATACCTGCCTTCTGCTGTGGTCATGTTGACAAGGCCAGGCAGGTGTTACTTACAAGGGTTAGTGCAGGCCTTGAGAAGGACCTGGTGGGCACATTGAGTTAACTGCAACGTGAACACTTTCCAAGACAATCAGGTACAGGACCAGGTCAACAGAACCACAAACAACATCTCCTGAGGCTGAGGCAGGGCACCAACATGCCCTGGAGAGCTTCTGACACACGGACGCAAGAATTGATAATCCTTGTCTCAGACAATAAACCGTAGGCATGCAGTTATGTCATAGCACACTGGGTCACGTCACTTAGCCAGAGACAATGCCAAGAATTCAGAGACATCTGCACACGACACCACAGGGTCTATTTTTAGATCTGTGAGCTCCAACCAAAAAAGAGGGGAAATAGCAATTTCATCAGAGAGTTGCTTTTTTAACATAGTCCTGAGCCTGTGTACAGCACTTAGAATTTGTAAACCACTTTCTCTATGTGATGTTTTTCCTTCCCTTTTCCAGCAAACCCATGAGGAAGGACAAACTGACAATCAGAGAAATCAAATGAGTTTCAAAGTCATTGGTGAGATAAAAGTATGTTTGAGGACTTGAGCCTGAGACTCACATCCAGGGCACTTTCCACTATACCACACAACAGAACAAAGCAAATCTTTGGCTTTAGCACCACTGCTCCCCACCCCTTCTCCCGCCTTCCTCCTCTCTCCTCCCTCCTCTTCCCCTTTCACTGGACTATCTGGTTTAAACACACATGCAGAGTTTAGCTAAGGCTTAAAAGGCATTGGCCATTCCTACCACACACCGCACGCACTTTATTCTTGTAGCTCTATTTCCTGTGTGCCAGAGAAACCTGTATAAAATTACCAGGGTTTCTTCTGAGACTCTCCAGCTGTACGTGAGTAGAGTTAGCCCAGTAGTTTGAAGGCAGCTCCTAAAAGCCTGCACACGGTGTAAATCAGTAAATGCCAATTTGTTTTGAATAATCCATCCCCTTCGAAAGAAAACAAATTTTGACCACAAACTCCTCGATGTATGAAAATCTACTTATTTGTAAACATCGTCTGTGTATTTGTAAATCATGCCAATTATCACTACACTTGTTCGATAAGTGGTCAAAACTAGAACCTTTTTTAAAGTGTGTGAAAGATGAAAGAAGAAATTTTGAATTTTTGTTTTATTTCATTTATTAATAGAACTAGAAGACTTCATATGTAAACATGTTGGAGAGTATATGATCAAATAAGGCTTACTATTTTTTTTAGATTCTGGTTTTATTTTTTTCATACAGAAATTTAAAGCCTTAGTTTTAATTTTAATTTATTTCGATCCTTGGCTTTCATGCTTCCCATAGATGAAAAGATGGCACAAAAGAAAAACAGATGCAAAGCAAAGAAGTACATTGTTGTATGTTCTTAATAAAACCATGATAATCATTTTCCCATCTTTTCCACTGATTATGCAAAGACTTTATTGAAATAACTACCAATGTCAACATATATAATAAACATGCATAAACATCCATGTACCTTTGCGTTTGTGTGTGTGCGTGTGTGTGTAAAAGAGTTCAAATCCCACTTCTAAACTTTTCCATTGGGAAAATTTTAACACGGTGGTTAATTCTTCGTAGTTTTCTTTCTTAAGGAAGCAGGCATAAACCTAATTTTAAAAATTAAAATATGTTCATTTTTGCAACAGAACAACAAAACAGTTGAAACGTGTCCAACCACTCATGCTCAAAATGTTCCCTTCTCATTAAAAATGTATTCCCAAAACTGAGCTGTTTAACTCAGTTTTTAAACATCACATTATCTACAAAGGATGAATCAAATATATGCACAAGCTGAGCAGTACACGACCATCATTTGTCATCTCAGGAGACAGGCAGGACATTTAGAATACATGTTTTGTTGTTGTGATTCAAGAAAAGTGCGTCTTTAAATTTTAAAAAACTTAAGAAGTTATATACCAGGAGAAAAATCATGCATCCTCCATAGGATACAAAAAAATTAAAATGGCCTTTACATCTCAGTGCAAAATGCTATAAACTTTGTGTAAAGGTGTTGTCTTCAGAACAACCACAGCATGGATGACCATATTCTATGACAAGTAAATTACAACATGCTACCATTGCTGACAAGGGGATGAACCAGTCAAGAGCTGTCCCCTGCTCTTCTCCCAGGATGCTTCACATGCCCCATGGGCCACATCACAAACTGAAGACATGTGGCTGGTGTGACATCCTCCATGTTATGTTAAGTCCTAGATATTTACAGAGTTCAGTTGCTTTCTCATCTTTTCCAAATATGGAATAAATCATATGGAAAGTCCTAAAACGTTCTTGTCATACCACAGTGGAGTATCTTATGCACCATCTACAAAGTACAGGCCACCACTTTGGAGATCACATTTCTGGATAACTCATGCCTTAAAATAATTTACAATACCCATTATGTGAGCAGGGATGTTTCAAACGTGATCTCTGGTCCTGAGTGGGTTCCTAAGAGTCCACACACCCTCGTGCGTCACATGTGAAATGTGTCCTGTGTCTACAAGAGTACTTCCCTGTTTTTCCTGCAGAGGCCACAGTCTCATTACGTTCAAAAGAGGGCTTCTGACCCCAAATAGGTTTAACAGTCACCATCCCAGAAAATTAATATAAAATTTGTTTCGTTCCTATTGAATTAGTAGATAATTGCACTTGCTCTCAGAATAGATGAAGTCAGGAACAAACTTGATCTCTTAGAGCCTGAGAAGGAAAATCTTCCCAATGGATGAAGGACCTGACTGTTCACATCCTTGAAGTCCCTCCTGGAAACATGGGGCCTTTTACAGCCAGCCCCTCACCATGCAGCTGGGGACAGTGACAGTACCCTGATCCCAGGTGAGGATCAGTAACTCTACCTTTACTGGTGCCTCAGAAATTCAATAACATGTCATTCTTTTCATCTTTACATTGTAAGAAAAATGAAAAAGACCCCAAAACACTATCTCGGCTTCACTGAATCAAAGCATTAGCTTACGTAGACTCAGCATCATTTTTCATTTGGTGATCACAGGGCAAAGTCTCTGAGAAACTATTCTTGCTTTTCATAGATAATTTTAGATTTTTAATTCATTTTTTTCTCTCCAGTACATAAAATGCCAGTGCACTTAGCCATCAATGACCTGAGGATGTCAAATTACAAACCAGCGTCTTGAAAAAGGGCTCCCCCGGTGCCATGCTGCAGACATAAAGACTTCAGAACAATTGCAGTGAATCAAAGAGACAGGAACTCTAGAAATAGAATGTACATTAAGAGGCGGTCTCTTCCCTGCTTCATCAGTTTTTCCATACTCTAAATAAAGGTGAAATTGCTATATAAAATCTTATTTTTAAGCAAAGGTTATATATAACCTTCAATGAATTGTATTATAATATTTAAAATTGTATATTAAATGTCACTGATGGGATGGACATTTGAGCACATTACTGATGTTTTTAGATTATTTTTCAAAAGACATAAACAGTGTTTACAGGACTTGGAGAGGTGGACAGGGCATGAACGCATGCAGGGTGCACAGGGACACGACGTGTGGGACTGTGTCTCTAGCAGGGATACGTCCGGGGGGCTGAGGTTCTTTAAAAGGCAAAAGCTGGCAGCCATGACAAATTCTGGGTCATCATCTTCCGTCTGGTTTGATTTCAAGAGCTAGAAGAATTGAAGCCTCTGGGGTTGTGGCAAATGTAAGAAGCCAATGGCCATAGCTATTTTCCTTTAGGTCACAGTGCTTCTACACACTTTCCTCACCTCCTGCACATGCAGGCACACACACACACACACACACAGACATGCACACACACACACATGCACACATATGCACACACACAGACACACACACAAACACGCACACACATGCACTCACACACACACAAACACGCACACACATATGCACACACACAGACACACACACAGACACGCACACATATGCACGCACACACACATGCACACATATGCACGCACACACACACAGACACGCACACATATGCACGCACACGCATAGACACCAGTCTAGCCCTGCTTTGTCCCCAGGCTACAGGCTGCGGGAGTGCTTGGCTGATGATTCAGTCTAAGTGGACTCTACCTGCACGACAGACGTGGCTAGACAAAAAAGAATCCCCAGAAGATTCTTTCAAACTAAACTAGTTAGTCCTACAAGTGTAAAATGAAGTCATGGATACAGAGACTCAGAGAATAACCTGGAAAATACCTGTGGCTGCTGTGAGTCAGTGGCACAGCTGAAAACACAAAGCCGGAACATTTGACCCCCTCCCCCCAGGTGCCCAGCTCTGCACTGGAGCACCCGTGACAGACCTGGGCAGGCCAGGGGACCCACACTGCACTCCTCCCCCCCACCCCGGGAGAGGGAGGCAGCACCCTGCACAGCTCCTAAGAACGTACAGCCCGGAGGAGCCCAGATGCTCCCCACTGATATGCCCCCTCATTCACTCCGTGTTTAGGGAGCCATCCGGACATGGGGATAAATAAAAGTGAGCTCGGCCATGCGCTGAGCCACATACGAGGAGACCAGACATAAATAGCATACTGCTTTGGTCTTTGGTGCCCATGCGGGCAGATACCACAAGTAGCCACGTCTCTTAAAGTACCCGAACTATGCTAGGTTCCTAAAATCATTATCTCTAAATCTCAAAACGACTCTGCAAGGAAGGTATGGTTTATTCTCACTTTTCTGTAGAAGAAACTAAAGCTTGGAAAAGTTAAGAAACTCATAATCACAAACCTTCAAATGTCAGGGCAAGAATTGAACACAGATGTCTCCTGCCTCACCAAGGCTTGCTAACCTATTATATACTCAGCCTGTCTCTCCAGGGAGTAACAGCAGGACCTGCATTTCCCTGCTTTGCCCCCACCTCCTGCAGCGCCCACCTCGCCTGCCCTGGTGTTAATTCTTTGGCTCCCCAGCATGCTCTGGAGTCTCATGCTGTCTGTCATCCTCCCCCTCCCTCTCTGGGCCATCTTTCCAAGTACCACTGTGAAGGTGGCCCATATGTCAGCATCCCACAGGGGACAAGTGAGGGCCACCCAGCCCTCCATGTGGCTGAGCTGTCCAGCCATGTTCTAGACTCCAGTGGAAGCTGGCCTTCCCTAGCCCAGCCTCATGAACTCGGCAGTGGGGGACGGAAGCAGCAGCCCTGCATCTGATCTGGTGGTGATACCATCAGCTTTTCCTGTTCCAGGACCATCTGAGGGTTGCACACCTCGTTACACTCAAAGCCAGGGCCCTACCCATGTGCCAGACATGCCAGGTGGAGCCCAGTGGTGGACAGACGTCCAGAAGACAGTGGCTGGGTCCCCCACTACACACACACACTTCTCAGAGATCTTTTCTCTGCACAGCAGTAACCCCCCTAGTCTATCTTTGCCAGGACAGAAGTTGTGTTGTAGCTTGTTTGCTAGCCGTGCTGCAGCCACGCGGACAGTCTGTACCTTCTGGAAGCCGGCATGCCCGAAGCCAGGAGAAACGTAGAGGAGGAGGAGCAGGCAGAGAGACAGGATGCAGGGCTCAGGCTGCATGAGGATTCTGTCATGTTCTCCCTTTAAAAACGGGGGGAGAAGGCGCAGTGGTGAGGGGACGTGGAGAGAGAATGGGCTCCCCGCACCATGCGTACACAGGCCCCGTGGAGCTGATATACTTCCTCGGGCAGAGAGGTTGTCAGTGGTGTGAGGTTTGCAGAGAGCAGGAAGCTTCTAAGCGGGGAGGCTGTGGTCCAGCCCACGGGAGGGGGCGGGCAGCATGACAAGGCTCATCTGTGGCATCCTGACAGCCTGAGACCCTCTGACTTTCCAGAGCCCAGACCTCCCCAGGCAGGGGGAGGGTGATGAGGAGAAACTGGAAAAGGAGCCTAAGAAGTCAAGGAGACTCTCATGATAGAAGTGAGCAGAGTGACCCTCAAAGGATGGACTGGCCACCTCCTGACATAGTGAAAACCATGGACTACCAGTCTATATCCCCTTTTCCATCTGGGCCTTTCACTTTTCCATAACTGCGTGGATCTAGCCCTCACCTGATATTCCACACACCCATGTTGGGCGTTCACGGTGAGCCAGCCTCTCTTCTGGATGCTTGGGGCGCAGCACTGAATCAGTCAGGCAAACAGCCCAACCTCATCCGTGACTGTCTTCCTAGAGAGAGACAGGCCGTAGGTACAGTAAGTTGGCAAGCTCATTGCTCATATAGAAGGCACAAGTGCTCTGGAAGAAAGGAACATGGGAAGGAGTGGGGGAACGCTGGGGCCTGGGGTGGCCTCTCACTCAAGAGTTCCAGGAAAGGCTTCCCTGCAAAAAGGGCCTGGAGCAAAGACTTCAGGGGTGAGGGCAGGTCAGGTCCTGAAGCAGGAGGGTGCCTGTGAGAGTCAAGGGCAGTCAAGGAGTCCAGGGTAGCAGAGAGGAGTTGGGGAGATCCGGGAGACAGTCAGTGCCTGCAAGCTATGGGGGCCTTTGAAGGGGCTCTGGACTCAGCCTTGGTGAGGGGCAGGGCAAGGTCCAAGCAGGGAAGACACATGAGCTGAGTTAGTTTTGCAACCATGTGGAGAGGGGATAAAAAGGCAGCAAGACAGAAGCAGGGTGGTGGGATCCATGCCGTGATAAAGGCGAGAGGTAAGCCTCTCCTGGCTATTACCATGATGCCTGGTTAACTGCTCATCAATTATCCTGGGAATGGGCTGATGAGGGACAGGAACTGTCCTGCAGATGAAGTTGACTACACACACACACACACACACACACACACACACGCACGCATGCACGCATGCACGCATGAACCCGAGACCCTCAAAGGATGGAATGGCCATTTTCCAATGTAGAGAAAATCATGAAAAGAGCAGGAAGATTGGGGCTAGATGAGGAGAAGAGCTAGCCCTCAGCTTTATACACAGTAGGTCTGAGATGACTGATACAAGTGGAAATGACAAGGAGGTGAGTGGACGGATGAACCCAGAGGCCAGTAGAAAGAGCCACAGCAGACGCACGAACTGGGGGAGATGGTGTATAAGTCCATGAGACTTAATGAGATCATCGTGGGACTGAGACTAGAGAGACAGAGAAGAGCCCCAAGGACTGGGCTCTGGGGTCCCCAGCACAAAAGCATAGAAAGCAGAGGAGACACTGGAAAGGAGGACCAAGAAGTAAAGGGGACTCTAGCAGAGGGTAGTGAGCAGAAAATCACTACAGAAATCACTACAAAGAACAGGGAAGTGATCAGCTGTGTCTAAGGCTACTGAGAGGTCAAGGTCAATGAGGGCTGAGGACCTAGCAGCATGGGTATCCTCTTGCCCGTGGCCTCAACAGGAGCAGACTCGGAGTGTGGGGAAAAAAGCCCAGTCAGAGAATGTGCTGGAGCTGAGCTGAAGCATCTTATTTCTTCTCCCCGGCACAAAGAAGATCAGATCTACATCATCCCGTCAGTTTCCTACATCAGAACGTGTCCACAGTTTATTCCTGGACACATAGTTCTGGCATGACCATGACCTCTGTGCTTTCTCAGTACAATCCTCACTCACACTCCACTTCCTCCTCATCTCTTTCCTTCCGTCTCCCTCGCTTTCCCTCTTCCTCTCCCCTTCTTTACACATACAGTCAGATCATCAGGCTTGAATGGGAAGGTTAGATTCTTAATGTGATCTTTGCTCTAAGTCACTTTGTTCATCCCAGAAGTGTTCTATGAATTTTTCACTCAAAGCTTTATTAATTCCTGTATCTTGTTTAGATATTAAAGTTATAAGCTTTTCTGATCCTGTAAGACCCCTCCATTTCTGCTCTTTAGTTGCTTTTCTTTTTGTTAAAAATTTGTCCAGTTCATACTGAACTGAAAAGATCTTTTATAAATATATCTTATGTCTTATACTTGCAGAAAAAAAGGGCTTCCACACACCAGGGCACATAAGTTGTGTTTTCCAGATTTACCTTTGACCTATAATCTCAGTAAATGAGCTTTTGTCAAATATATTGCTTCAACATAACATGGGTCTCTAGCTCTCCAAATTGTTGTCTATATTTTTCCTCACCTCTCAAATTCCCCAAGGTCATGTTTTTTCAGCTTTTTATTACAGCAAAAACTGATACCAATTTTTATATTAGTCAAGACAAGTAATGCTAGCTGCTATAACAAAACAGTGGGGTTTTTTTGAACAAAAAACGTCCAAATCTCAATGATTTAGCCTAATAATTAGTGGATCTATTCATCCCATTTCCTTTTCCTGGGCACACAGGAATCTGACATTTTCCAGGCTCTCTTGTAGTTAGGTTGAAGAATATGAGCAGAAATGCCATGTGCCAACTCCAGGCAGGTGATCACATAAAGACCCAGGTGTTCTGCTCCTGCTTTGCACCTACATGGTCTCCAGAGGGAGGCTACATGTGGGAAGATGGAGATGTCAGAGCAGAGAAAACTGACTGCCTGGGTCGTCCCTGGAAGAGGACAGGAAGGAGAGCCAGTCAGCACACAGCAGACAAGGGCATGAAGAGAAATGAACATCTATTGTTTATCCCATCAAAGTAGTTTATTGTAGAAACTGTCCTGCAGGTGTATGTGTGTTCAAAACAATTAATAAAGGGGAATAATGGAGGCAGTGAGTGAGGACAAATTTTTTAGTGTTTTTGGAGTAAATAAAGGAGATGAAAAGGATAGTAGAGGTAGAAGAATAGAGAGACAGTCTTTGCTTAATGTGTGTGTGTGTGTGTGTGTGTGTGTGTGTGTGTGTGTGTTAGAGAGAGATGGGAAGACAACAGTGTGTCGCATGCTCCTGGGAAAGACCTGATACCGAAACCAAGGTCAGAGAGCAGAGAACTGCAGGACCAATGTCCTCTGGTAGGAGGAGGGGATGGGATCCCTCAGACCCTACTCAGGAACACCCAATCTGTCTACACAACAGGAAAGGATGCGGTATTCACAGGCACAGGGCAGGCTGGTGAGTAGACGAATTGGCAGCAGCTTGCAGAGGTTCTCCCATGAAACTTCAATTTCTTCAGCAAGATCACCAGCAGGGATTGCAGGTGAGAAAGGAGGTGTCAGACATTTGAGGAGGCAGATGAAGGTGGCTGGAACAGTTGCACAGGAATGAAGGACAGAGAATGAATGGGCCGGGGGTGATAAATGCTTCCTTGCTCACTGGGTCCACTTGAAATCAATGGTCATCAACTTCCAGCCAAGTCCAGATTCTAGTTGGTTGTAAAGGTGGGCCAGGGGATAGAGCAGTGACAGTGTACCAGAGATGGACAGTGACATAAGCAGTGATTGGAGCAAGAGATTTCAGGACCTTGTGAAGTTTACAGATCATGGAGTCAAGAGGACTTAGAGAAAGAAGCTGAAAAGTGTCAACAGACAGAAAGGATGCTTAAAATGGGAGGGTCTAGAAAAGTCATGATTATTACGGACAGAGAGGAGGTCTTACATATGCTTGTGGGAGAGAGCACTTGGGTGGGTAGAAGAAAAGGAAGAGGGGGATAAGGGATTAGGAAGCCGCAGTGAGAAGAGGGTGACCTAAAGGGATACTGATCCCCCCTCCACCATAGAGATGTTTCACCTATTAACAGTGAGCTAAAAATGGGAGCTACATACTTCCAAATGTGTTGGAGGAAGGACCCAAGGGTTGACAGAGAATTTTAAGACATAGAGAGAGAATGAGGTGGTGTAGAGAGGGTTCAGACATCAGAAAGAAAGGTCTGGGAGTTGGCAATGAGAAGCAAGGACATCCCCCTCATCACACTGAATTAAGCCCAAGTGTGCAAGAGAGAAGCAGTGTCCTTCCATGGAGGCCAAATTGCAGGTGGTCAAAAGCAAAGAAAAGATCAGGAAGGAGGGACACAAGAGGGTATTTTGACAGGTGGCTGACCACAGGCATTATAGAGCTTGCAGGAAGAGTTATAGGAGCTGGGGAAGATTACAGGGAAATCAGAAAACCATATTTCAAACATTTGTGGGTCAAAATCTAGGCCTGAGAGCTGGCCTGGGCACTCGTGGTGACTAACACAGCAGGGCAGAGGGAGTGCTGGACATGATGGGGGGCAGTGAGTGTTGGGGGAAGAAGAGCAGGGGGCTCGTCAGAAGCTCTCAGGTTCTTAGCTCCCACCAGAATTAGGCCCCAAAACAAACAGAAAACCTTCTTACAGAAGCATGCTGAACTCCCATTTTGTGCCTTGAATGAATAAAGGATTTAGTCAAGCCTTTCAGAAGGCCCAGATGTTCCAGGACATATCATAAGAAGAAACACGCCCCCAGGTTGGATGCTAACACTCACACCAGCCAGCTTGGCGACCTTAAGAAATTTCTTTAGCTTCTAGGTGCCCCGGTTTTCTAATTCATAAAAGATATGGATAATAAAAGCCCCTGCTTCATTAGTTGTTAAAGAAAATAGGGTAATGAATTCTTAGAACAACGCCTGGCGTGTAGCCGCATGCTCTCTGTTAGCTGTGATTATTAACTGCGAGCCCTGTTCTATGTCTCCATATTGACAGCTTTCAACCCATGTGTCCCCAAGTCTTCCAGCCCTTTGGGCTCAACTTGTACATAAAATGGCCTATGAGTAGAAAGTCTTGTCTCTTCCTCCATATTTTCAAGGATTTTCAAAGACTTACTTTTCCATGCTCACCCCTGGGTCCCATTTCTGCTTCCCTTGAACCTCAGGACTTACCTCTTCTCTCAGATGCTAACCTTCTTCTTCTGCCTCAGCCCTTGCAATGTGCAACCCAAAAATCTCTCCTTTGTTTTTTCTAGAAGCCTCTTCTGGACCCAGATGTCTACTGAACATTGCACGTGATCTGTGGCATTGCATTGAAGGGCACGCACAAAGTGCTAACTTTCTTCTGCCATCCTTCCCAAGAATTGGCAGATTTTAGGCTTAAATTGATGGGCCTCCTGTCATCACCAGGACTTTTTCCCTCTACTTTTATTCCACTATTTCCTTTGCACTCCTGTACACTCTCCATGTGCACACACACACACATCTGCACACAACTGTTCTCTCTATCTTCCCTGTGCAATGCACCAGGAGAACTCCAAGCCCCTGAAAATTTCTGTTATTTAATTACACAGATGAATTTCTATTCTTCACTCCAATTCTAGACTAACTTATAGTACTAACATTGTGGTCAATGCTTCTAAATACAAAAAACACAAAAAAAGACCAACTCTTTTTAAATTACTTTAGTTTTTTTTTTTTTTTTAGCACATTCCAGATTAAGTCCCTAACCAGAGCTCCCTCCCCAACAAGAATTTACCCCAAGTATTAGATGCTGCATAAGGTGGTAGCCAGTGTCCAAGCACATGAAATGAGTAAGGAATTGTGCCCAGGGTCTGAGGGACAGGACCCTTGAAGGACGCAGAACATAGTTATGGAAGTCCCAAGTAGCCAGCACTCACATTTGCGCCTTCTAGGTTAATCCAGTAGGGGCTATTAGAAGGAATGGGGCCTCCAAAATATGACACATGGGACTTTTAGTAAAGGTCACCAGCATGCCATTGGCCAGTCCTCATGCCAAATGTGGGTTTACCCCATGAAGAAGGGACACAGCTCTCTCTGTGACCTGCAAATAATGAACAGGAAATGCACATTTATAAGAAGAAATAAAGCAATATTGCTCACTGCACTGCCTCATTCTGAAAGCTGAACTTCATGCCTCCTAAGAGAACAGGTGAAATGAAAAAGAGGAGAGATGAGAATTATTTTTAAAGAGAAAAAAAAGAAAGGGCAAGGCTGTCATTTAGAGCATGCCCTTCTCTCCCCTGCAGTGAATTCAAGGTGCTTTGCTTCCATGAGACATCAAGAGAAGTATTGGTGAGCTTGGATCCTTCTTTAAGTCTTAAAAAGAGAAAACACCCAACCCCTACCATGGTAATTATTCTTTACCATTAATGATCCTATTTAAAGCAAGAAATAAACTCTGCTAATTCAAACCTCAATGCATGAATTAAGTCTTCATTTTCCTCTCTTTTATCAAACTACCACTCCTGTTATTGGAAATCTATAGCTGGCTATGTCTGTCTGTTTTCCAACACACCCTCTATCTTACTTCAGGCTGCTATAGCAAAGGACTACAGATTGTGAATTTATTTCTCACAATTCTGGAGGCTTGAAGTACTGGACCAGGTGCCAACATGGTTGAGTTCTGGTGAGAACCCTCTTCTAGGCTGAAGACTTCCAATTTCTCACTGGGCCCCCACATGATAAAAAGAGGGGAGCTAGTTCTCTGGCTTCATCTTATAAGGGCACTAATTCCATCCATGGGGGCTCCACCCTCATGACCAAATCATCTCCCGAAGGCCCCACCTCCAAACACCATTACACTGGGGATGAGATATCAGTACATGAATTTGGGGCTGGGGGAACAGAAACATTCAGTCCATAAAAAGCATCTGTCCTTGGCATGGATTCCCCCCAACCATCACAATCCCTGCACACACCAGAAACATAGTGTTAGGAGGTGACTCTCTCTCTTGGCTAGAGTAAGTCAAGTCACTGTGGTAAAATAAACTGCATCTTTTCATTCTAGCCTATAATTGTCAAAAAAAGGGAGGGGGAGGGGTAAGGAAGGGGGTATAAAAGAAAAAAGAGAACTCTTGTATGACTACACTGAGTTTTGTTACCTAGACATGTCTTCAAAGACAAGACATTTTTTCTGAATGTTCTAAAACTGGATGTTATGTATCAGCTAAAAATATGATAATTAACAAGCATGCTTAGAATCACATAATAACAAATGTCATCTTCCTGTAGGATAGGAGTATTAATCATGAGCACACAGTTAATTGGAGATGGGGGGTGAGCCCTAACAGCAGCCCAGAGGGCACGGCCAACTTGGTACATGGATCACAGTCTCTCAGGTTGCTTTTGAAGTACCTGAGAGCACCTGCAGCAGAGATCCCTGCATTGGAGGTGAAGGGATTTCTAAAACCTGGCTCTCTGAGCTAGGATTCAAATGCAGACTTCCAACTATTAGGAGGCAACCTTCTACCTTCCCTGCTCAGGAGGCTGAGAAATGTCAGAAAACACCACGGCCCTGGATATCACAGTGATATCCACAAAGAATCTGTTCTGTGCGTTTTAAGATAATTATTATTCTATGAAGGAAATCAGAAAGCATAAAGAAGGGAAGTTTATGGTAAATGATGTTTCTGCATTCACCTACTTATTCATCCATCCATCCATCCATTCATTCATTCATTTTGTGTCATTGAACAAAAGTTCACTAACTTCCATCCCAGGCCAGAAACAAGCTGAGTCTTCCCACATGGAGCTAGGCAGACAGGACAACCGATAGAACAAAAACCTGCGGTGGAAGGCACCCAGAGCTGTAGAGGCACCAGGACAGGGCAGGCATACAACAGGCATGGTGAGGGTAGAAAGAACTCTAAGCGTGAAGAAGTTTTCTGGGCTGAGCCCTGCAAGGTGAGCTCCTGGGCCCTTGGGTGAGGGCTGGGCAGACGCTGCAGACTTGTAGGAAGGCCGGGCCTGCAGCAGGCTTAGGAGAACCCCAAGAGCTTTGGCAGCATTGCCTTGCAGATGTCATGGCTTCATTTTTTCTCTGTGAAACCCTCTGAAATGACTCACTGTCCCACTTCCCACTTAGCAACAATGTTTACTGCTTTCCCTTTTCCCTGGGAGAAGGAGGTACCTGTTCTCCAGCCAGTCATTCATTTGACAAACACAACTCAGATACTGAAAACAGAAGGGCGAGCACGCCTCCAGGTGCTCCTAATCTAGTTAGCGGCAGAGGGTGCTGGGCTTGGTGTTCCCCCTGCAACTGTGGGCTCAGCTTTGCCAGTAGCTCAGTGAGGCGGAATAGAGAAGGTGGCTCTGTTCATTCCTGCCGGCAGGTCTCCCCTCCTCTGGGCTCCGGCTGACGTGAATCATCAGGAGTAGTTTTTGTTTGTTTGTTTTGTTTTTCTTAAATGCAGTCTCTTAGCTTTCAGGTCTCTCCCAAAAACTACTGAATGGGAATATGCATATAAAAGATCCCCAGGGGGTGCAAAGCAACAGTGAAATTTGCAAAGCAGGGGTTCTCAGATGCTGAAGCACATTGGTGTCACCTGGAGAGCTTTAAGATGAAAGGCATCTGGGTGCCCCTCGGAGACTGCTGTATTTGGTAAAGGCTGCAGCCAGGACATCACACTGTTTTAAACAGGGGTCCTCAAACTGCTGCCTGCGGGCCACATGAGGCAGTGTGATTGTATTTGTTCCCATTTTGTTTTTTTACTTCAAAATAAGATATATGCAGTGTGCACAGTAATTTGTTCATAGTTTTTTTTTAAACTATAGTCCAGCCCTCCAACGGTCTGAGGGACAGTGAACTGGCCCCCTGTTTAAAAAGTTTGAGGACGCCTGGTTTTAAAGATCCCCAGATGGCTCTGATGAGTAGCTAAGTTTAAGAACAGCTGCAGACAGGATTCACCAGCTCAAGAGGCACCTGGGGTTATTTCCGAGTAGGCAGAGGTGGGAGCCAGGAGAAGGGGGCGCAGAAGCAGAGGACACATCTGAGATGGGCTTTAATCAGGTGGCCTCTAATGTAAGCTCTCTCGCTTCATAATGAGCAGAGGCCCAAAAAGGGCTTGTGACTTGCCACAGTCAGAGAAGAGGTGAGAATCAAAACACAAAGCGCCTCAGGTGGGGGTTGTGGGATGCAAGCAGCAAAGCCCTGCTCCCTGCCTTATCAGCCTCTCTGCTGTCCTCATCCCCTTCCCCTCTCTTTGGTCCATGGCTGCCTCCCCTCTGTTACCTGTGCCTGTTCCTTTGTGAAAACCATCCAGGTCTTTGTGGTTGCTGCAATCCACCTGCGCAGGGCCAAAGTTGTCTGGGCTTTCTCCCCCACGGTGCTGCTGGCAATCTGTGTTCTTCCTAGATGACCGTGCCTGGACACAGGTCATGCTACTGGGCACAGTGCCACTACCGTTCCCCGGGGTACAAAGGTGAACAGGACCTTCCACTTGTGTGGACTTCAGACCTCCTATACAGCCAGCTCGCTGACTGCCACAAGCTGGATAAGGGCAGACCTCCTTTGCAGCTCACTCGCCACTGTGAGCTCAATAAAGACATGTTGCACCTGCCCTCGGTGCCTTGGGCCTCCAGAATCAGAACACTCGCATTACAACATGCATACCTGGCTCTGAGCTTCCTGATGGTCAATCCAGAAATTAAGACATAGTCAGTCTTGTTACCAAAAAGGAAAATGTGTCTCAGCTCCTCAGAGGAAGGGAAGCCCTTCCTGGCCCTTACCTTTGCAAAAGTGTTTCATTTAGAAAGAACTGGATGACCTAACACCCACTACCTCAAAGACATCTCCACAGTAATAGTTTTCACAAAGCTGTCATGTATAATATCCCTGGATGTAAGCCAAGGAAATAACATTAAAATGCATGAAAATTCTGCCGGGGACTAAGAACATATGGTCCAAGTGCACAGCTTGATGCAGGAATAAAAATTAGCACAACTACAGGAAGGGATAAATAGCATGCCCTTCAAACAAGTCCTCATAAATATCACTTCCGCTATGCAGCCTTTGATAAGGCAGTAGAGGATTACGGTGTAATTTGCTGCCTGAAATGCCATTGCTTTGTGTCAGGGATTGAAGGAAAAGCCCAAAGAAGCAAGTAGTGGGGTTTCCATCCTTTTGCAAAAATTCCTAACTCTATCTCAAACTTCTGGGGTATTAGAAGATTATTCCCTTAGGGGCCAAAGTTGTATTCAAAACACAATCCAAGAGTTTTCTCAAGAAAGCATCTGTCTCCATCCCAGCACACAAACATATGATGGATTGATGAAGTGACAAGATTTCATACCCCACACAAGGTATATACCTCTCCACTGTTGCTAAATGTCACAGGATTCCAAGGCCTAGACATTATCTAAGGGCTTTGGCATACAGAAATTCTTGCAGCTAAGAAGGAACTTGAAATAAACCTTGAAAGATGGGGCAGCAAGCATCAAGTCAAAACGACGGGGATGATTTCCACCGAAGAAAACCATGGAAGAGCATCCAGAGCTTCACAGAAGGCACACGGGTACTGTCATCTGCACAGTGGAAGGAGTCATCACTGAGACAGCACAGGAAGACCAGGCTGGCAGAGAGAAGAGCTAAGAAGGAACATGCCAGAGGAAGGGCAAGAGGAGGACCTCAAGTCAAGTGTTGAGAGGAGGCTGGGGGTGCAATAAGCCCAGCACAATCAGCAAAGCAGGCCCCACAGACGACAGGAAGGTGTTTGAGTTCTTTATTGAGAAGCCTCTAAGGTGGTTTAACAAGGGTGGCATGGTGACCTGATCTGATTCGCTTCTTTAAAGATCTCTCTGACTTCTGTGCAAGCAGAGAAAACCAAGAGGCATAAAGGAAAACAAAATGCACCGGGGGACCAAGATGGGATTGTGGTGCCTGAGAGGTGGGCGAATGTGGGGACACTAGGGAGAGAGGGTGGACAGGGCTTAGGGGTGAGCTGGACATGAGCAGGTGAGGAAGCAACACTCAAAATGACCCCTGTCTTCCTGATGAACAACTGAATGAAACACCCAGCCAGGAAGGCATGGCCACACAGTGAAGCATGGCACAGGGGACCGTCCTTGGCTGAAACAGTGTCACCAATGCCTCTTCATGAGTTCATGACAACGTCCAGCCCGTAAGTCCCTGTGCCACCTGGTCCCAGCCTAACCCCTTTCGCTCAGCCATCTCCCGCTATACCTGGGATGCTGTCTATACTCCTGGGATGACATACTGGGCCACGTCAGTCTGCGACCTTAGACAGCCTGCCCTTTCCCTCCCTGGGCATCTGGTAACATCCATTCATCCTTTAGAGCGTGGATCAAACGTCTCTTGCTGTGGTGTCTCCCAGACCCTCCCTGGTGGGACCGTATCCGTCCTCTGTCTTCACAACCCTCACACCAAACCCCACTGAAAGATGGTCCCTCTGTACTGTGATGACTTGGTCATCTGTGAGCCCCTCGAGGCTGCAACTGAAAACAATTAGACACAATTCCCTTCCTGCCTGAACAGTGCCTGAGAGTTTTGACATCAATGAGTCTGTTGTTGAAGTAAACTGAATATGAAAAGAGCGCAGAAATATTACAGCGGAGTCTCTTCCCAATCTTTTTTTTCCTCCCTAAACTCTGGCACTTTGCTGAACCTGGGCCTGCCCCTCTCCCATCAGCCTGTGCCCTCTGGCCCGTCTGATTGGGATCCAGTCCTCCTCCGTAACTGGCCAGCTCTTCCTTTCTCTCTCATGCCAGCGTGGCTGGAAGTTCAGAACACGTAGAGGTGACTGTACAGATGCCACAAATTACAGCCTGTGGTCAGCTCTTCCAGGGCGAGGTCTGGATTTCGGGTGCTGTGTGCTTCTAAAAGGCAGCGCCCTGCATAACTGAGGCTGATGAGGTGCGTGACCTCAGCTCCCCCGTGTGTAAATAAGGGGTCACGCATGGCGATCCCAGCAGGCTTTTCAACTCCAGCTTTTATGATTCTTTGATGACTGAAGAAATTGAGGACAATGAGGTGACATATCTGTGTACTTACTGCAGTGAAAAGTGGCATTGGTCATAGCCTCAGGAGGTTAGTCATGTCGTAGGCAGGATTTATGCACATTTTTAAATGCCCAAAGAATACAAGCAGGAAGGAAAAAACATATTTATTGAACGCTTTTACATGTCGGAGGCTATCCCAAGCATTTGAAAGAGAAACTTGGGAGGAAAAATACTACAAAAGGCAGCCTGGGAGCTGCTTGCTGGGGGTCTAGATCTGGCAAGTGCAGAGCTGGTGTCTGCACCCTGTGGGGATGTCTGACCCCAGGGAAAGCTTGGGAGCCCGATTCCTGCATTTCCCATTTATTTGTGCAGCTTTGCTGATTTTACTGCACAAATGACTCAGACTCAAATAGCACTAGGAGTTGGTGATTTTTTTTTTAATTAGAAGAAGAGGATTCCAAAATAGAATCATAGCTGAAGATGGAAAAGGTAATTATCCTTTTTGAAATCATCTGTGAATCCAGGGAAGAGGCACAATGTTTTTAATTTTTTGAAAGTCTCTTTATTGGAAAAATAATAAGTAGTCCCCATAGAAAGATGGATGTGGATTCTAAGAGCCCAGATGAAGGCACCAGGTCTTTAGTTGGGAAAATATGGTTCTAAAGTGGCATCAGCAAGACCTGGTGAGCAACTATTGATAGATGTGGCTGGAGAGGGGCTGGGAAGGGCTCAGAATGATGCTGGAGCTTCTGTCTCATTTCCTGAGATAGGGGAGGAGAACTCAAGAAGACAATGAGTCCAATTTTGGCATCTGAGGGCCCCATTGAAAATGCCGGGGAAGAGACCCTCCAGGCAGGTGCCCTGCAAAGATGGGGCTAGGCCATTGAAAGCAGCAGGCCTGGGTGTGTTGTGGGGGGCTAACTTGGGGTGGACAGAAGAGAGTGGGGTTCGTTGACGTCCCAATCACAGTGCCAACGTGCCCCTGTGGTCACTGCAGAAGGACACTTCACAGACGAGAAAAGAACTGGATTGAGAACCAGGAATGCTGCCCTCTCTCTCTTTCTAATTCCTGCCCTTATCCTTGAAGAAACACATCTCTCAGAAGTCCACCTTCCCCATCTGCAAGAGGGGACAAAGAGCCCTCCAAGCCAGAACATTCCAGGACCGAATGGCTCATAACACACACGATTAGAGCATAGAAAAATATTTTATATTAAAAATTGGGTTCGATCGTAGTTCTGGGGTTCTCTGTCATTTGCCTTCATTCATTTCCATGCATTTATTAAGCACCTATTCTGGGATAGGCCACAGGGAAGATGAGACTGATATACTGAAACCAGGAGCGTTCAGTCCAGATGTGACGGGGCGCAGACTCTGACAGGGGCACAAACCAGCTCCTGGGACAGTTACTCAGGGAGGAGTGGAACTGGCTTGAGCTTTCAGGGGGGGTTTGTCTGTCGATTGACAATTTATAATTGTATAAATTTATAGAGAACATAGCAATGTCATGATTTATGGGTACAATATGGAATAATTAAATCAAGTAGTTAACATATCCATCACCTCAGATATTTCACATTTTTTTGTGGTTAGAACATTTGAAATTTTCTCCCCTAGCAAGCTGGGCCTCTAGAGTTGTTGACGTAGGTCTCAAGAGGCTAAGAAGTGCTCACCGTGCACAGCGGGGTCGACATAAGTGTTAGGTACGGTGCATAGAGTTGATGGGACAAAGCTCAAGTCATGTCTGGGTGCGTCGAATACACCCATGTAATTGAATCATAAGATGTAGGGGTGAGTGGAGCGAGGGGTGAAAACATGAGAGAACCAGGCTGTGAGGACGTTGAGTGTCACAGCAATAGTGTGGCTGTGATTCAACTGGAAAGGAGCAAAGTCTTACAACCCTGGTCAGACTTTACTCAAATCCTAATTCCAGTCAAAGGCTGGACACTATTTTCTTCTTATAAATGCTTCTCCTCCAGAGCACCCCTTTGCCTTGTTATCTAGTTTACTATTTTTCCCCGGGAATAGTTCATAATGCTGGGTGCACATGACAAAGCACTTCAGGAGCTCGAGAAAAAAAAAAACAATGAAAATGGCTACTTTCCACCCCTGACCAATTAACCTCAATACAGAGGTGCCAAAAACTTGTACAAATATTTTGAGAAAGGTTATCTCTGCATTACTTTTTGAAGTTGAATTGAAGATACTGTTACTGGTCAAGTGTACCTGGACATGCTATGCACTTCCATTTTACCTGCTGTTCATAGACTTTTTCGGAATGATCAATATTACTTCCAGCAACATCTTTTAATATATCTGTATATATTTTTTGGCACCCTGCTATGTTCTGTAAGGCCCAGGCACCAGGCTTTTGTTTTGTTTTTAACTGTCCAGTAAATATGAGTTGTAGTCAGGGCTGTGAAATAATGCATTAGATCCAAATTTTCCCACATCAAGAGTGAAAATGGCCATCAGCTGGTCCCCAACCACGAGGCTGTCTCTGTAAGATTCTTAAAGGTCAAAGGCCAAGGCAACTGTACCATTTGAGAAGCATATTTGGAAAAAACACTAAGATAGACCTAGAATACTTGACTTTCATATGTTCCTCTTCAGGGTAATGAAGATTCACATTCTCCTAAGCTTTTGTTCAAACAAAACAAACCCAGGAAGCAGTCTACATAGCTGAGCTCAACCTGCCCCCTGTCTGGGTGGGTGCCTGGATCGCTGACCTGAATCCCCTGGACATCCCAGAAGGCTCATGGGAACCATTCCCCCCAAAAAGGAGGCCAGCTGGGCCCTTGCTTCTACCTACCATTTAGCAATCTAGAAATAAAAACTTTTAGGGGCTAGAATTTTTCTGGTATTTTTACTTATGACATTTATTAAAACTGCAACCAGATGAACAAGTATCTCATGAAAAGTATGTATATTGGAGTTTTGCTTTCCCTGCCCCAGATGTAACCTGAGACATCTTTGAGATACACTCTTTAAACGCTATAAATAACTCATTGCTATCAGGGATATCCATGGAAGATGGGTTTACATACATAATAAATGTGACTCTTTAGGTTTTGGGTGAGGACTTCAACAATGACCCAGAAGAAAAGCTTGACCAAAACCTTTCCAGAGGGCAGAAGCTCATATCTTTGAGGGGAACAGTGGGGACAGAGTCGGGAGACTGAGATTCCAGCCTCTGGCCTGTGTTGACACGCCTATGGTCCCGCACAAGTCACTCCCTTTTCTGGGACTCGATTCCCCTGTTGGATTGATTAGCTGTTCTCAAAAACCTTTTCCGATTCTAAACTACATTTTTACCAAGGAGTAACTTTTAATTATAAAGGAAAATTACTTTACTTGGTACAAATCACAACTGTTAACTCACCAGCTGAGTGGAGTTGGGTAAGTCACAGCCTCTTTCTCACTTGTTAAATGGAGATGTGACCATTTACCGAGCAGAGCTCATACGTAGCAGAGTGTCTGAAACTTCTAAGGAATCCATAAAGACAAAAGTAAAACCAGTTTTTATCCATTGAATGCTACTATGTCTGGGATGCTTTATAGGCACTATTAGTCAAAAATTTAAATTTCTCTGGAACAACTTGTTTGAGAGAATTGACATACTATTTTCGACACTTATAATACAGCAATTTTGCAGATGAGGAAAGGTGACAGGGGAGGACTTGAATTCCAAGCAAGACACGGATAAGCAAAGAAGGGCCGAGCTCTGAACCTGAGATCCCCTGATTCCAAAGCACTGGCTTAGGCCAAGGCTGAATGTTGCCTCCCTTCATCATTTAAGAAAGTTCTTTGGTCCTCACAAGTCTTCCCCCACCCCACCCTCTTCCATCTGTTTTCTCACAGAGTTACCATAAAGGGTAAGTTAATTGAGAACTACCTTTTAAACGGTGGAGCATACACACAAAAGTGAGCACTTACTGATATTAAAATGACTCCTCACACATTGGAAAAGAAATTATCATGAAGAATCCTTATTAATCCTTCCAAACATAAGATTCCCTTTCTGAACCCAGAGTCTCAATGCAGCTTTTCTCCTGATCTGCTTGGTAGAGTGAAGGGGGGAAAGGGATGAGAAGGGAGGCAGAATGCCACAGCCTGTCCCCGAGCACAGCCCAGGGTGGGGGGGAACATGGCGTAGCATCTCAGGGAGGCCTCACCACCACCTTGTGCAGGAGAAGTTCTTACATCCACCCTGCAGATCAGGAAGTTCAGGCACTGTCCAAGCTGCTCAACTACTAAGTGGCAGGGTTGGGTCCTGAGCCAAGTTCTGTTTGAAGCTTGCCATTATGTGATGGAGTCTCTAAAGCCCTCCTGAAGCAACTAATGGATTTGTTCAGCACACTATCTTGTAATGTGCTGTCATCTCTTGGCATTCTTTAGAGTGAAATCTTAATATAGCCAAATGTGTGACCAATGCATCAAGTGGAATGTGACTTCAGCACTTAGTTCTGGCAAGAGAACAGAAAACTGGTGACTCGTTCAGTCCAGGGTAGGGTCTTCCCTGAAATCCAGGCCCTCTGAGCTCACAGTCTTTGATCCTGGAATCTCTTTTCCCCAGAGCTTGTGAGTGACACACCCTTATAAAGATGACTTAGAAACTTGGGTTCTCCCACTGTGACTGCAGTGAGCATGCGGTTATTCTCCCCATTAGAGAAAAGGCTAAGTGGTACTATATGACCCCAGGTCATATTAAGAAGAAATGTAAGTTATCTCTGACTTCAACAGACCCTGTGATACTCAGTGATGAAAGAACAAAATTAATCTCTTCAGAGAAATACGTTCCTGTTTTTCCCATCCACAGCCCTAGTCATTATTGAATGACAAGGTGAGATCCATCTTTGAACCTGCCTGAGGGTCAGTATGTAAGCACTTTTGATGCCCATTCTGTTTGATGCTGTTCTAGGTACTGTGAATGCGGCAATGTGGCTTGAACCCATTCCCTGCCCTAACAGAGCTCCTCCTCTGTGAACTTGGGACAGGTGGGGTACAAAGCAGCCCTTCCTTCTGGGTAGAGCATAAAGGGTGGATAATGCAGGGAAATAGGTAGGGGGCAGAGAAGTGGGAGCTAATCATGAGAAACCTTTTGATGTATAGCAGAGGCCCAGGCTTCATCCTGAGGCATATGAAAAAGCTACTTAAGGGCTTTAAGCCAAGACTTCAACTGAACATGCCTCTGTTCTACTGTAATCTCATATAGGTGCAAATGATATGGGTGAGTCCTATGGCTTCAAGCTGGGTTTATGCTCTAGTTTATCAGATCTTAAAGGACTCCCAGGACCTATGGGTTAATGTGACCCCTGCATGAAGGTACTTTATGGGGCAAGGGTCTAATAAATGTCTCAGTGGGACTGTAAGGAACTGCCTGTCATGTAAGGGCCATGCAACCCATCTTTTAAACATCAAGAAGTAGCTTACCTTGCCTAAATCAAGACTTGGTCTAGGCTTGGCTGGACTTGGAGATGACATTTGTCTAGTGCAGCAGCAAGTCAGAGTAAAAGTTAAGGAGTCTGAGAATCACAGGGCCACGAGACCAGTCACCACTGTCTTCCCGTGATATGCTAATTATTTCCTCCTACAGGGTCCCCACAGGGTCCAGCTGTGGTAGGAACTGAGGTTTGCCTTGTGCTTACAATCTCGGGAGAAGGGAAGCTGTCTGAGGCAGGAGCTTTCTACCCATCCTTCACCAGCTCAACAGTTGGAAAATTGTTCTGAATAATGAGCTGAAACCCATCTGCTGGAAACTTGGATTTCCTGGTGTTAGTTTTACCCTAAGACCATACAAAACTCACTGGCTGACTCTTCAGCGTGGCTTATTATTTACCTGATTCTCCCTGGAACCGTGAGGTCCTTAAGGGTGGCGATGGTATCCCGGATTTATGTTGAAGTCCTCAGTCTAGTACAATAGGCATTGTATAAATTTCAAATGTTCGATGAATTTGACTAAATGAATAGATATGATACATATGCTAATTCCTGATAAATTATGCTCCACGACTGTGTGAACAGTAGCTGCGGCAGTCTGCATATTTTAGACCTTCACATACCCCTCTCCTCTCCTGACTACTAATCGGTTGCAGTTGAAATTTCTCAAAAGTAAAAATTTGTAGTCTTCCAGCGAGGACTTTCCCCTGCTAGCCCCAGTTCAGACTGAAATATCTGACAGGGAGAAGATGCCATACTCTCGGGTCCCATTTTCCTTTCTAACATGGGTCAGTGTTTCAAATTAGCACTTTCTCACCTGGGGAGAAAACTAGACTCTGAGGGAATGGAAGGAACGAGGGCCCGCGCATCTGCCCAGAGAGATGGAGGTGAGAGGCGTCCAGAGAAGGCGACCTTCCTTCATTGCCTTTTGTGTCCCGCCGTCCCCGCACTGCCCGGGGAGCTCGATGCTCCCTTTCCTGTGCCAGCCCAGCGCACTCAGCCCCTTCCTGCCACCATCGCGCTTTGGCGCTTCACCCTGTGGGGTCTAAGTCTGCAGGGAGCTCCTCGGCACCCGCAGCTCCTGTGTCTGCTTTATCTTCTGTCCTTGGCGCAGCACAGGGCCAGACACGCTAGATAGCAGACCCGACCCTAAGCGCACGCGCTCAGAATCGACTCCGGCCCTGCCCAAGACGCGTGCCTGCCCGTGGGTGGGATTGTGCTGCCAGGAGCCTCTGAGAGAAGGTTCCTAATTCTCTCTAAGATTTCTACAAATGGACACATTGTCATTCCCAGGAAGTGCATCCCGATTTACTGTCAGAGCTTGCAGTTTTGTTCTCTGCTTTTTTGAAAGTGTCCACCCGCTGCTTGGTCCAGAGAGCCCGGAAGACACCAGCACCACTGTTCGCGCACATTAAGCAGAGCCGCACAGAGTCACATCGTGTCTCTCAGTTGCTCCGCCCCCTGCGGTTGGGGTACCACGCAAACTCCTGCGTGGGGCCTGCCAGACCCAGCGGGCCCTGTCCTGGGGCCCTGTCCAGTTTCGTCTGCTGCCACTCGCGCCCTCTGCTCACTAGGCCCCAGCCACAGTTGGCCCTCAGTTGGTTCCTAGAACGTTGCATGTAAGGGCCATGCAACCCATCTTTTAAACATCAAGAAGCTTCACCTTGCTGCAAGGGCTTCATTCTCGCTGGTCCCTCAGCTGGGAGGCCTCCTCGCTGGAGTACCCACTGACATGGGAGGTTAAATGTCCCTTTCCAGAGCAGCGAGCGTCCCCACCTCCTTGCTAACAGGGGGCGTGTCTCTCTCAGCACAAGAGGTGTTTTGTGCCGTGCCCATTTCAGTAGGAGTTGCCTGGTGGGCCACTTGTTTACCACTTGTCATACCTCGCTGGTGCGAATCACGTCCGCGGAACATTCTGCCATCTCCAACGCCACACATCATGCAAAAGAATAATACAAGAAACCATCTCCTGAGTGCTGCTCACAGCATTGCTTTCAATGCTCCCCACAATGCTGGGGGGTGTTTGCTGTCCCCACTCTGCAAATGGGAAAGTGAGTGCTCAGATGACTTGTCTAAAGTTGCACAGCAAGTGACATACTCTGGATTTGACTCTACATTGTCTGGCTGTACAATCAACGGCATACGATTGTAACCCAGATTTATGCAGCATTCAATAAAAAGGTTCCAAATAAATCAGTATCTTAAAAAATGACAGACCTCATAATATTTGTAATTTTACATTTCTGGAAGACTGGTTTGGTGTTTCCAGCACCCACCGTGGTCCTAGACGTATCAATGCTGGACTTTTAACACGGATAAAATCCCAGGATGGACAGCATAAGGGGTATTTAGAGTAATGATGAAAGATTAAGTGGAAGAACATGGTTTTTACTGTTTAGATACAAAAATAAGTGCACCCTAGGGGTATGGAACTGAAAATTAATTATTTGGAGGGTTTCCGTTCAGGTTGTACAATTCCCCTACTATCCATTCAGCAAGTCACCATTCAAAACCAGGGGTGAATAAGAGCTACCAGGTGCAAGAGTTCACAGGACAGAGCTACCCTAGAGAAACCTGTGACCCTGCTGGGAGGAGAAGGAAACAGCGAAAGGGACACATCCCCACACAGTGCCAAAGAGCCCTGAGTTCCAGTTACTGCCCTTCGTGTCCTCCCCAGGGACTGCCAGCAGGAAGTCACAAAGCCGGTTGAACTTGAACCTCACCTTGGACTTCCGGAGCTATGCTCTTTACATTAGCAAGGAACCAGCCACCAGGAGCTTCTCCATTGCACAACCAGAAAACAGGGCTCTAAAAAGCTACGTATCTGAAGTAGTTATCGTGGTTAATAATTGCTACTGTGCAGACTCAAGGCTCCAAACAAGCTGCCTACAGGGGCAGAACCTCCAGCAAGTTCACAGATTTTTTTCTCACACGCTCAAATATTAACCCAGATCACCTGAGGCTTCTTTAGCAGAGGGGCTGGTATTCTAGCAGGAAGGGCTGGGCAGTGCAATCCTCTACCCGGCCCCTTCCCCTTCCCTGTCTGTCATTCTCCCATTTCTGCAAAGCACGTATGATTTCTACACTTAACCAAAAATAGAATATTAGACATTATTTTATTCATTACAAATAATAGCCAGGTTTTTGCCTTATTATGAAAGCAATGCATACTCAAAAATGGTGGCATGGGTCTCCATTTTCTCTCAAATAAAATAACTTCTAAGGTTTCCTCCAGCTCTGACGCTGTGGTGCTTTTTCCTATTTAAACACACCCACAGAGGTCATTACACCTGCCAAGGTGCACACTGTTTTGAAAGTGCTGCTCTGAGCAGAGATCGGCATTCTAAATAACCATGTTCAATTCTCTCACTGTGTTCAGTTTGTATCTACACCATGAGAAGCGAGGAAGTGGGTTTTATGTGGTTTCTGCCCTCAAGGTACAGGAATAAGGAGGTCTCTCATGGGCGGGCAATGCTCTTATCATCTGAGACCCCAACACCGTCATCAGCCCCTCACCCCACGTCAGAGGGATGCGTATGTTCACAGGTACCCTTTGTACTACTGAGAGGTTGCCCTGATTAGAGATCTTACAAGATCATATTTCCTCCTCAAGAATGTAGTGCTTTTGTAGTTTCTAATGTCCAGACAGAGAAAAGGATATTTAAAGACTGAGAAATAACCTGGCAGGAAATTGAGAGTCACTTACTGCATATAAAGTGATGGAAAAATCCCCTTCTTTCACTATCTCCTTTCCCCATGGGTCTGTGGTTCACAAACTGCAGAGCATAAATTGTGGAGCAAACCGTGCTGGAATATCAATAAACCCGCATCGACCCGCGGCAGCAACTCAGCGTGCAGTGTGGGGACTCTTTTTTTTTTAGATGTTGGTTGGCAGCCAGGTTGATGAAAGGAGAAACCAAAGAGAATAACAGCTTTGCAGCAGCAAAAGAAAAAAGGAGTTAGAATTCAGGAAATGTTATCCATGAGCCTCTCTGTAAATTCATGAGGAATGAAGTCTCTTGGTGGTGGGGTGCAGGTGCGGGGAATATAAATAATGAAAACACCAGCATCACTATGCCAGAGACAGGACACAGCCCCCCAAGTCTGTGGAGTCTTCAAGGGTCACAGGTTGAATTGTTTCCCCCAAAAAACCTATGTGTTGAAACCCTAAACCTGATACCTCATAATGTGATCTCATTTGGAAACAGGATCTTTACAGAAGCCAGCAAGTTAAAAGGAGGTCATCGGGTGGGTCCTCATAGGGTCTGACTGGTGACCTTATACAAAGGCGACATGCAGGCACAGACACCCAAATAGAGAAGGCAGTGCTTGTGCAGAAGCCCACACCAGGTGTGAGCATGTTTGGGGGCCCCAGGGGAGAGCAGACATGGCCCCAGAGCTACAGTGACAAAGGACACACAGCTCGAGTTGCCAGCAGACCGAGTATGACGCAGATGGTAGCATGCGTGAAACTGGACCTGCCAGCAGGCCACAGAGAGCTTTCAAGTCCAGCAAGTTTAGGTGGTTTCTCTAAGACCGTGTGGTGGGTGAGTAGCAGGGAGGAGACTGAGGTCTTCTTTCTCCCAATTCAGTGATCTCTCCATTGAGTAAAGCATACTAGCCACCCTGTATGAGTAGCTACCATTAATTTTAAGTGCATTAAGTTATTCTATCTCTACCACCATCCAATAGAATAGGTTTTATAATTCTGCTTTTCTGATAAAAACACTCAGGCATGCGAGGCTAAAGTATTGTTCAAAGCCACACAGCTGACGAGTGATTATCCAGTTTTCTTTCTTTTTTTTTTTTTTTTTTTGTAGAAACAGAGTCTCACTTTATCACCCTCGGTAGAGTGCTGTGGTGTCACAGCTCACAGCAACCTCCACTTCCTGGGCTTAGGCGATTGTCTTGTCTCAGTCTCCCAAGTAGCTAGGACTACAGGTGCCTGCCACAACACCTGGCTATTTGTTGTTGTTTGTTGTTGTTTTTGCAGTTCGGCTGGGGCTGGCTTTGAACCCGCCACCCTCAGTATATGGGGCTGGCGCCCTACTCAGTGAGCCACAGGCGCCACCCTGATTATCAGTTTTCTTAACCACTGTCCTGTGCACCCTTCATTATCTTCAGTGGCTACGTTCAGCCCACCTGATGCACTTGAGAGAGGGACAGTACCTTTGAGCAACTGTGCCGGTTGCACGTGTGTATTTATGGGGATAAGAAGTACCATTTTATCTGTTTAAGTCCCGGTGTGGTAAGATTTGACACTAACTTCAGGGATGTTTGATATGTTTCTTCGGTGGAAACAACACAACAGAACCCAAAATGACTTTTTTCTCTTGCCTTGGCTGTCCAAGTCTTGCAGGGGTGGTGTCCTGGGAGCATTTCAGCTAGATGTGATTAAGATGCTGATGTATTTATCTCTGGGCACCTCGACTAAATCTATTGGGAGACCATATATAACAAGAATCTTTTGTGAAAGGAATGTAATTTGAAAAAAGGAAAACTAACCTGAAACATCTTTCTGGATAGATGAGCAGCATTGGATGGAAAGTCAGATTCGGGCGGGGGATCCCACATTAATGCTATCGTGAGTGCTAACTCCCCGCAGCTTTACAGTGGTGTTTTGATAAAAGTCATGAAAATACCCTATTGGAATAATGACTCCCAAAGGATAATAAAAATGAAGTCTGCCACCGCTGTTTTTAGCTCAATGCTGACTGTGAATGTTCCACCCTTGACACTATGTTAGGCAGAGAGAAAGCAAGATGGTTTCCCTGCTTTCTTGATGTAGAGCCACATTGAGGAAAGTGAAAATCGGGCGGAGTGCAATGCTGGATGGGCAGAGGGGAGGCAGAGGATGGAGCAGAGGAAAACACACAGGCAATGACTCCAGGGCTACGGAGCTCAGAGTGCAGAGGAATAGGAGAGGCAGAGACCTCGTCCAGAAGATTGACCATGTATTGGGGCTCACTGTGCTTTCCCAGTGCTGAGCTTGGGGCCAGGGAGAAGAAGCTGTGACTGAGCCCAAGGGCATGCGGATTGGGAGTGGACTGGCTGTGGTCCTGCTGGGTCTCTGTAGGAGAAGGGCTGGCTCTGTCTGGAGAGTTACAGAAGGCATCAGAGGGAGTCTGGTTCTCAAGGTTAAAGCAACGCTGAAGTCAAGACTCCTGCATTCAAACCTACCTTGAGCTTGGTCAATTACATCTCCTATGGACCTTAGCTTCTTCATCTGTAAGTTTATGATAAACAATAGTCCTGATTTGATGGGTATTTGTGAACAGTAAGATGATTTCTGTAAAACACTTAGCATAGCTCCTGTCCTAGAGTTAATATTCAACACACATTAGCCGTGATTATTCTTATTCAAAGAGCTGGCATGTGAGCTGGGCTATGAAGGATGAAGTGTATTTTGCTAGGTGGGAAAGGGGGGAGGAAGACATTCCAAGGAGCAAGATTAACATCGAAATTGGTTTTCCAGGCTGAGAAGAAAAATACTTCTTTTGTGAAAAGCTCCCTTTTAGCTTAACCATTGGAAAAAGCAAGCCAAGAATTACATACGGGAAATGTGATATGAAACTCCACCTTTCATTCTGAAATCCAGGAGACATAAGTTTGCATTTTATTATTCCCAATTGGTTGGTCTTTTCTTTTTCTTAGCTTCCCTCCCTACCTGCCTCTCTCCCCCTGAAAGTGCTTTGTGGTAAGGCATTTTGTTCCAAGAAATGAATAAATAATCTTGGAGCATAAAGGGTTGATGGAAAGATGTTGCTAAATGGAAATGCAAAAGCTTTTCAGATTCATCAGCCCTTTTAGTCATTGTTTTGTCAAACACCTACTGGGTTTCTTCCTGGTGCCAAGCAGTTGTGCCCAGTTTAGAGAATATAAAGGTATTTACATTATTATCCTGTCTTGGTGGGGAGGGGGACCCTGGGTAGTGAAGGAGAAGGGTCAGTAACCAGACAAGTGCAATGTCAGAGGACAGAGGAAGAAGCAAGGTCACTGGGCAAAGATGAGCCAAGCCTGGAGGGACAAGTCACATGAGGTCTGAAATCAGCACTAGCCTGAGGGAAAGAATGTTGGCAGAAGATGTTTTCCAAGGACCACGTGGCGCGTGTGACGAAGGGTGCACAGACAGAACTGGGCCCTAGACAGAAGCTCTGGAGAGCTTGCCTCCTGTTGATAACCACATTTGTTAGAGGAACCTTTCCCTCCCACCAGTGTTTCACACTTTCAATTTCCTCCTTCTGAAAGAAAAAGTTTAATCAGGGCTGAATTAAATTAGAAATGTTAATGCCGGGATAATTACCACTACTATTGGAAGAATTATCTTTAATAACACATTTCATTCATCAGCCCTAAATGCAGTTTTGAACCTACCACCCCCAGAGGCTGTGGAGCCATCCAGAGCCAGTTTGCCAGAGTGACTTGTAGCTTTCAGCCTTTATTACTCATCAAGGGCTCATACCCCTCAGGGACAGCGGCACCTCATCCCTGCTCATGTGAGTGTCAACATTCAGTGTCCAGCCACACAGCTGCTTAGAGAATCTTAGATTTCAGTGGAGATGACTGACTGGACACAGGTGGGAGTGGGGGTGGGAATAGGAAGGATGGCCCCTGAGGGGCCAGCAGTTGTGGGAGCTCAGGGGAAGTAAGTTTAACCGGTATTCCTGGGCTGCTCCATGGGGTGGGGCGGGGAGTCATCTGAGGCATTTTTCTATCCCAGTCCTACTGACTCTTCCACTGATGAAGCTGAAATGTAGCAGGTGCAAGTTCTGGAGGCAGAATCAGACAGACTTTCCCTGCCACTCCACTAGCTCTGACGTTTCCAAAATGTCCAAGGTTGGCTTGTTTAAAGTCTCTAAAGCCATGTTTTCCCATCTGTAAAATGGGTTGACAGAGTTGTTGTGACAATTGTGTAAAGAAATACTTCCTTGGCTGGCAGAAGCAAAAATAACATCACATATGCCTCAAAAAAGTCACCACGCACTCCTTGTTCACTCCCTGATAGGCTGGGAGCGGGGCGTGTGCCTCATGTTTTCCAATGCTCCATGTGGGAACACAGCTGGAGCGACAGGTGAGTGCGTGTTGAAAGTTGCGCTGTGGGGACACCTGCATGGAAGGCTCGGGTGTCTTGATTATGGCCTCTGATGTGTCATGTTTATCTTGATTCTCAGCACCATACAATTCACATTCTAAGCTGTATAAGAGAACCAACACCTGACTGAGGCAGACAATGAAATTTAAAGGTACGGATCTGGAGTCAGGAGTTCCAGATCTTAAGTTTTTTCACCTCTTTGGGCCCCAATTTCCCTTTAGTGCAGAGGGATGTTTAGACTGTGGACATGTTTGATGCCTTCCAGCTTTACTCTTCCAAGGCAGGAAGGCAGTGGGGCAAGGCACTCACCCATTCCTGATTCAGGAGGCCAGGGCAGAGTCACCTGGCAAGGGGGTCACCGTACACTGTGTAATGGGGTGTCAGGTTGGTGGGGAAGGGAGAACCATGGCTGGTGGCTGGTCGAAGGTATATACAAGTCTCTAATTTGGTGGGAGCGGGGGGCTTTGGGGATTTGTAGTATCTTCCCTCACCACACAAGAACCCATAAGTTCAGGGAAGCATGACATTAAATAGTACATAAAAATCACCATGGCAGACCATGAAAAACAGTAGGGGGAAAAAAAGTTTTATGTTTTAGTATAAAATACACATTATCAGCACTTCTTTCCCTCTTTTTAGATCAAAGATCTCAGTATTTTCATTTTGCACTGGGCCCCTATAATGAGGTTGCCATTTGGTTCTGCAAAAGATGCTATAACATGAATCCAATCATAAGGAAGTATTGGGAAAACCCAGATTGTGGGACATTCGACCAAATAACTTTGTTGTAACCTTCCAGTTGTCAAAGTATCAAAAAGTGAAGGAAAGACCTAACTGTTCCAGATTGAAGAAGTCAGAACAGCTAACTGCAGCAGGTATTTCTAAACTGGATCCTTTTGCAACAAAAGGTACCTGGGGGAACATTGGTAAAACACCCTTAGTGTCTGAAGATGAGACAAAAGTAGCTCATCAGTGCTAATTTGTTTTGAATTTTAATGGTTGTATTGTGCTTATGTAGGAGAATTCTCTGGTTTAGGGAAAACACAGTTAAATATTCAGGGATGCTGGTGCATCATTCTTTGGCTCTTTCAAAAACTTTTAAACACTAGGAATTTAATTCAAATGTTTTAGAGAAGAAATTGTTTTGTGTTATATCTGAAACTTCTCTGCAACTTTGAAATTGTTTCAAAAAAATGTGTCCGAAAAGGGGGAAATTATCACAACATTAAAGGCAGGCCAACTGAAGCAAATGTCCAGTGCAGAGAGGTTACATGGGACACCTGAGATTACTGTTTGTAGGGTCAGGATCTAGGATGTCAAGCATGAGCCTCTCGGTCACACATCCTGGGTCCTCGGTCCCCTCCTGCTCTCTCTACAGGACACAACACCTGTGCTCCTGACTACTAGCCTTGGCAGGTTGGCTGGAAACTAACCCTGTCTGACTTTCCAACTTTTGATGATTTCCTTTTGATTTTTTAGGCTTAAATTTATGAGGTGCTTGAGAATCAAGTTTGGGTCATTGAACATCATGTCCCAACAGAGTTCTTAATGCTCTCATTTCTAGGAACTGATTAGAAAGTGATTATTTCAAGAAAAGAACACAACATAAACAAATTTTTTTTTAAATTTAAAGAGTTCTGAATTCAAGGTATATGGGAGGAGATAATTGTAATTCTAGTGGAATTCTAGTGGAGAGAGACAGGCAGTCATGTGGATACATAAAGGGGACAGTTAATGATTGTGTATCAGAAGGCTTTTCAGACCAGATGGCCTTTGGGAAGATTTTTGAAGCTTAAATAGGTACTTTTGTATCACTTAAAAAATAGTCATCAATGTAAGTTCTTGTTTGTACCAAAAGCAATAAGATTTTGTCACATGCTGGAAAAGTTTATTGCCTGTGTGTAGTTCATACACACATACACTCCTCCTTCAAGTGTGTCCTAACTGCTTATTGCATGTCAAATACAGGACCCTATGACAGGGCTGCTGACTTCAAGAAGCTCATATCTGAGGGAGGAAGATAGAGCAGTTGATTGAACAACAGAGCGCGGCGATGAGTTGAGAAAGATGCACCTAGGAAAAGTAAGGGAACAGACTCAGCCTGGGCCAGTCAAGGCGCATTCCATTCCAAACCCATGGAAATCCCGACAAAATGCTGCCTTAATCTTTTACTGAATTACAACACACTGTTAGACAATATATTAATAAGAGGAGTTATTGTCACACAAACCTGGATTCCAGTCTTTGGTTTCTAATTGCTTATCGGCTATCTGATTTTAACCAAGATATTTAACCTCTCTTAACCCCAGTTTCCTCCTCTATAGACTAGAAGGATCTAGACCTACCTTCTATGAGAGTAGATATTAAATGTTCTTACCACATGAGTCTGTGAGGTAATAGATATATTTGTTAGCTTGATTTAATCAGTTTGCAATGTATCATGTTGTATACCATAAATGTATATAATTTTGATTTGCCAATTATACTGTAATAAAGCTGGGGGGAAAAAATAAACCTACCTCACAGGATTAATCAAAATAATGGATGTGAAGTAGAAATGAATTAGAAAATACTCAATAAATTTCAGCTATTATTTTTATTATCATTAGTAACAATTTGTTCACCAGTGAATTTCATTCAACATGAAAAGAAATATTGGCTCAGTAGCAACCACCGTATCTGCTCTCTCCTGGTGTCGTGATGGCTGCATGAAGGGACAGTGTCACAGCCTGTGGGATCCACAGGAATTTCTTCAGTGCACCTTCCTGGGATGAGGCAGGATTACTGATACAATAAACGTAATTCTGACAGTGGGTCTAGCACAGTGCACAGTAAGTGCCCGAAGGAAGCCTTGTGTAACCAAAATGAATCTTCTCGGTCATGGCAGAGAGAAAGCCTTCAATATATTCTTGCCAAATGGATGAAAGAATAAATAAATAAATGCATGAAGAAGTGTAGAAATAATTCTTTTCCTTTTTCACATATTTCCCCACACCGAACAAACCAACCAGTGTGAAATCTTTATCATTCTTCAGTTTTAGACCCTCCAAATCTAAATGCCAAGTCCTGTTGTGCCAAGGCCTGGGCTGCCCTGTGTGTTATCTTTGTTTATTTTTCAACAACTATTTGGATTAGGATGGTATTTTCCTCATTCTTTGGGCTTGAAAATGGGAGTCCAGGAAGAGGTAGTGTTTTATCTAAGAATAGCAGTGCTGATTTGGCAGAGTTTGAATCTAGCTAAGTGCGGCCCCTGTGTATGGACGTAGGTCTTCCGAGGACCGTGCACACCAAACCTCTCCACTCAGACACGCCTCTCGCTCACTCTCCCTTCTCAAGTCTAAGGCTCAGCTGTCGGCCAGTCACCTGGGCTGGAAACCGAGGTACCAACTGAGAGCCACCTTTCCCTCTTCTATCTTCATTTCCAATGAATTACCAAGATCCCCAAGTCTCTTCCTAAAAATCTTAATTCCGTCCCCTGCCGGCTATTGTCTGGCTTCTCTCTGTGTCTCACTGCTCAGCCAGCTGGTGTGAAGCCCTCCAGCCTCTGTCACCAAAAACCCACCCTCCGCACAGCAGGATCAAGGGTCTTTGGGGAACACGTGGGCGAGCCCCTTGCCCTCCTGCTTCCCCTTCCTTCAGTCACCCCTCTTTTCTCTTATGATAACATGCTGCCACAGGAGCCACCAGAGCCTGCTTCCTCCCAGGGTGTTCACCTCCCTCCCTCACATAGCACATACATGCACCAAGAGCAAGTCGAAGCCATTTACATCCATTGACTCCTTTGACCTCACAACACGGCTCAGAGGGAGTTACTGTCTAGAGGGTGAAATCTGGGAGAGGAAAGCCAGTGTGACCGTGTCTTCTTCAACCACTCATTTCCAGCACAGTGCTGGTTCACAGTGGGTACGCGAACAACCTGTTGGATGCACGCGTGGACGGGATAAAGGGGACTAACGCTAGTGCTAAAACAACCTGTAGTTCAATGCTGCAGCAACACTGGGCCCAACCAAACTCCATAACCTTCCCCCTTCTCAAGTTCGAAATCTCTGAAATCAATCATATTTGCAACATGCTGGGTATAGGTACATAAATACTCCAAAGAGAAAAATGATACACTGATGGGGAGTGAATGTGAGCAAACGTGGTTGGGCTCTCCTTTACCCAGAGCCCTGGAAATCCTGCCAAACAACCCAACAAGAAGAACAGTCACAAAGTCTCTCTCTGTGTCCAGCCACCCGCATTCAACTAAGACTAAGGGAAGCTGACTTGCCACAAAGAAATGCTGGTTCTGGAACCTTTCCGCTATTGAGCTGATTTGCATTTTCTCTCCAACATGAACTGATTTTAAGTGGGAGAAAAAAATCAACTTCTGTTTTGCACTCTAATGAGAGGATAAAAGTTATACAACCATGAATTCCACTGATTAGAGATTCCTGCTCATTTTCTGCTGCCTGCTAGCCATTTGGTAGCATTTTAATTTAACTTTCCACTTGCATACTCTCCATTAATATTTATGAAATGATTACTAGCTTCGGCTTAGTCTTTAAAAACTGGATTTGAAGCATTCTGCAAAATACATTTGCTGGTAGTTGTGAACAAATAATGCTAAAACAAGCTGTTAGAAGGCTTTCATTTCTTAATGCAGCTTCTTTTCCCCCTAAAGCTAAGAAAATTAAAAAGCAGTGTGGGCCTATTCAGCAGGTAGAAATTCCAATAATTACACTAAACATTGTGTATTACTGGAATCCTTAGACCAAGTTTAATGTCTGACTCTGAGTAGGATCTGTGGAGTCTTAAATGCCCATTAGATAAAGACAAAGCTTCATTCTTAAGACCTAAGTTCACATCATAATAATAACTGATCTTCATAGTTGAAAAAGCTCTTTTTTACATATTTTTTACCTATTTTCACAATGGCTCCAGGAGATGGGTACTATTATCATTCCTATTTTGCAAATTAAAATTTTTAGGATAAGAAAGCTTAGGTAGTGTCATTCCTTTAATAAACACTATCTGAATGGCAATCCCATGCCAAGCTCCACACCCAGCTCTTGCACCAGGAAGGTGCACATCACAGTCTAGCCATCTGGGAGCTCCTGACCTCCGTGGGCTGCTCTGCAGAGGGGCTCTCAAATACACTGATCGCTGCAATGTAGTAGGGGAAGAGACTGACCACAGTGCAGGTCCGTGCAAGGTACAAAGAGGAACTACTCTAAATCATAACAGGGAGCAAGAAGAGGGTGCCGGAAAGTTAAGACAATTTTGCACACAAGAAAAGAAAATGCAACTGAATCCTGTATAATATAGAGGCATAAACATCGTCACCTACCCAGGATCTGGTGGGCCACAGCCGAAAGTGAGGTGGGAGGGGCTGTTTGGAGAAGGAGGCGGGGACTGGGTCAAGAGGGCCTTCTGCTGAATTAAAGTTTCATTTTTTAGGTGATGAGGCAGCATTAAAAAAATGTAAGTAGGGCAGTAAAAGGACAAGACATGTGGGCCAGATAAGTTGCTCAGCAAGAAGGACTGGCCAAATCAGAGAGTAAGCAGCAGAGCAAGGAGACCATGTAGAAACTCAGGAAAGGAATGACAACGGCTTGCACTTGACCATGGGACTGTGACAATGGAGATGAAGTTCAAGCTGCTAAAAAGTGGCAGAACCCATTACTGACCCAGATCCTATGGCTCCAAATGCCTCGCTCCGCATAGCGCACCACACTGTCTTTATAAACCAGGCGTTAGAGACCATCTCTATAACCACAAAGAAACCAGGCAGCTGGGGTGAGAGGCTGAGGAGCCCCCACTGGGTCGGGCACCTGATTGTGCTGCTTGCTCTAACAAGGCAGAGTTATATCAGTCAAGCTCAGTCTCAGAGGTCTTCTGAACCTGGCTCCGGGCAGAATCAGAGAAGGTGAGCACCTTGGCCTTCTCACTTCCTTCCTCACTGAGTGGTAACATTTTCACCCATGGCAGCTCAACTTGTAATCTCACTCCACGGTGTACTGCCATGAAGCACACTCGAATACTCTGGCCCAAGAGAATTTACCTCTGATAGTGGAAATGTTGATGCTTGAAGAGGTATCAGGGATTTTCAGCCACACCGGAAAGCCTGAGTTATGTGCTAGTCTTCCCGTTCTGCGGTGTCACGTGAGGCCTTCCAGAACAGGCTCCCTTTGTCCCCGTGAGCACAGTTCTTCCTTCTGCTGCTTAAAGATCCATATATTTGCATTATGGCCTCTGATGTTTACAGGTAAAATATAATTCTTGAGAGACAAACTCATGAAGTCATTATCCACTATAATAAAAGAGTAATGATTAAACCCTCTGGTAAGGAGATAGTTGACTAAAAAAAAAAAAAGAAAGAAAGAAAAAAACTTGATTACTGAACTGACCTATGGGCTTCATTGGTGACAAAGGGGCAAGAACGTATGCAAAGAAAAGAGTTGATTAGTCAAGTTTTCAAGCACTATCTGAAAGACAATAAACTGTCTTACCTACACACAGGCATATGCAAACACACACACCAGCACGTGGACCCGCAAAAATCACTGCGAGGAGGAAGGGGTTGAATGAATCACCTGTCGATGACTTTCTATCACAAAGAAAGCTGTCCTACAGCAACCACATTTTTCAAATCAAAAGCAAACACATGTTGTAAAAAGATGGCATTTCCTTTTTTTCTGTGGCAAAATAAATACATTCCACAGCATCAGAGGCTCATGGCAATCTAGTCACCTGATGCCCAGTGAGCGGGGATTTTCACCTGCCCGGCACTCCCTGCTCTCACCCTTGGTGGCACTTGCCTCCCCTTTAACTGAAATGGTTGTGGCTCCTTGGTATAAATGCCTGTTCTCTCCTCCTCCACAAAGTATGTTTCTACTCTACTCTGTCTTCTTTTTAACACAGCGAGATGTATCGTGAAAACTGCCTGGGCTCCAGAGTCTGACAGATGGAGACAGAATTTCAGGCTGGAAGTTACATAATCCATGGCCCAGGCAAGTTCTTCCACATTTTTGAGCCTTGGCTTTCTCATCTGTAAAATGTAGATAACAGTACACCCATGAAGCTGTGGATAGACAGTGAGTGTTCAATAAATATGTACTTCCATTCTCTCCCTTTCTCCTTTATTTAAAATCCTCGGAAGCCTTTGTATCTTTGTCTCTAATTCCAATGCAATTTCCAAAATGGCTATAGCCCTTTTGTGCTGCTTTGTCATCAATGATGTTTACCAAGCACACTTCAGGATCCAGTTCCAACACGAGTACGCTCAGGCAGACGTCATGCACATTTCTTTTTTAATATTAGCAAATACAATGTCACCATTCCATATACAATTTCAGATTAAAATGTAGCATGTAATGGGAGGCAAAAGTTTATTTTGCCTGGTCATGTGTATGTGTTTGTTAAAAACCCTCAATGTTTCTACATATCTATAATTTCTTTAAAATCAATAAAGCAAAACCTATTATTTCAATGCTCGTTGTAGAGTTCATGAAAGAGAAATGAGTATAATAATGTTGTAACTTAAAATATTCACAGTGAGGAAGGAAGCACTGATCATTTTTCATTTCTGCATTTTGAAACAGGGGGCCTGGAGTGGTAATATATTTATGAGCTGCTTTTGAGAATGAATGCAATTATGAACTGGGCAGCATGCAAGAGAATAGATTAATGGAAGAGCTGTTTTCTGCATCTCAGAAGTCACGCATCACCTTGCAAACACTGAACAAAATACTTTCCCCTTAAAGGGGACTCGCTTCAGTTCAATAGCCATGATACTAACCTAGCACAAGATATTTGCATATGGCTAATTAGAAAAACTGTGCCTTCCTCTCCTTGCCCCTCTCTTTCCCTAGCTAACACTTATTTATTAGCCTTCAGTACCAGTTCAGATGTCTAGTTGTCATCTCCTCCAAGAATCTTCCACTGATCTTTGCAGTGGGGCTGAACACTGCGACCCTCCCAAGCAGGAGGCCCTATGCTAGCTGTCATCACCCGCCCCACTGCATGGCATTACAGTTCTCTGTTTCCTCAGTTGTCACCCAGACATTGTGAACTTCATGAGGACAGAAACCACCGATATTATCCCTGAATCCACAGAGCCTAACACAGCAACTGGCCCACAGAGCAGCCATTGCCCAAAAGTCTGTTAAGCAAATCAATAATGGAGAGGTCGATGAGTGAGTCCAAGACTGAATGAACAAATCACAGGGACAGACACACGGAAGGCGTTTAGACAACTGGTGACAGTGAATAGATAACTAACCAGGAGATGATGCTGAACTGCAGAGTTTAGAAATCCTGCTGAGATTATTTTTAGCACTATATGCCAATCATGTTTCTATTAGCAGCTACTATGATGTGCCTCTTGTCTGTAGGATATCATATTTTAAGATAGGATTGAAATAGGATTCAATTCTTATAGTAATGCTGGCGATGATAATACTATTTGGTGATAATCCTGTACCTATGTCAAAAGTCTTCTATTTATGGATCATTTTAAAAGATGTCATCTCATGTAACTTTCCCCATTTTTTCAAACAAAGCTCTGAGAGGTCACAGAAGGTTTCCTGGTAACAGGCCCGTGGCCTTCCAGGCTCTATGTGAAACCAGCGTCTCTACTGGGCTACTGTTCCCTTGGAGGCCTACCATGCTGTTTCTGATTACCACTGAGTTCTGTGGTATGACAGACATGTTTTTCTGAAAGCTGGTGATAATTAAAGAGTAAATTTGTCAAAAATTAATTGACCAAGATGACAGTCGCATTCAAAATTTTCTTCACAAAATGCCAGTTTTTGTACACAATGGACCAATATTCAAACTTTGCATGAATCTCCTAGCGTGTGCATGCAAGCCTCAGAATTTATTTTTTAAATAGTTATGCATATCTTTAATATTGTCACAGAATGTGTTCTAATTTTTCACGCTTTTTTCCTTTTTATTTCTAATTTACTTTCAGCTAATTATGCTAGCTTTCTCTTTTTTCTAAAACTTTGATGACATATCTAGTTTTTATCTAAAAGAAAAATTTTCAGAAGTAAAAGCTAAGAATCACAACTTCAAATGTTGATTATTTTTTGCAATTCCACCTTGATTTTTTTAATCTGTGTTAAAGTAATTAGTCCATTTGCTAAGTTTTTTTTACTAAAGTGTGTTTTAACTTTAAATTTGTTTCAGATAGCTATTCCTATTTTACTTCTGATTTTGTTTTACCACATTAGAATGTAAATTTATTTTATTTTAAATTACTTTTATACAGTGTAAGCTGAATTTTTGCTGCCTCATGACATTCTACTCCCCTCAGGGTTTGATAGGATTTCTGAAGTCAGAATTAAAGCTCTTATAAAAGCGATGTTTCATGTAGACTTAAGGCAACACGTACTTTTAGAAATATAAACCAAAAATGATCATTTCCAGTGAAAACCTGCAAAGATTCACAAAAGAGTAAAACTAACATGGGAAATATAACAAGACCTTGAAGACAGGTAAAAATTTACAGAAGTGCTTGATGGTACAAAAAATTAACAATGCATAAAAATATTTGGTTTTACTCAATTTGTTCTTTAAAGTTACAATGTAATAGATAGATAGCTATCTATGACAAACCCACAGCTAATATTTTACTGAATGGAGTAAAACTGAAAGCTTTTCCTCCTAGAACTGGAACCAGACAAGGTTGTCCTCTGTCACCTTTACTATTCAACATAGTGCCGGAAGTTCTAGCCAATACAATTAGGCAAGACAAGGAAATAAAGGGCATCCGAATGGGAGCAGAGGAGGTCAAACTCTCCCTTTTTGCTGATGATATGATCTTATACTTAGAGAACCCTAAAGACTCAACCACAAACATCTTGGAAGTCATCAAAAAATACAGTAATGTCTTAGGATATAAAAATCAATGTCACAAGTCAGTTGCCTTTATATATGCCAACAATAGCCAAGATGAGAGGTTAACTTAAGGACTCAACTCCCTTCACCATAGCCCCAAAGAAAATGAAATACTTAGGAATATACCTAACAAAAGAGGTGAAGGACCTCTATAAAGAAAATTATGAAACCTTCAGAAAGGAAATAGCAGAGGACATTAACAAATGGAAGAACATACCATGCTCATGGCTGGGAAGAATTAACATTGTTAAAATGTCTACACTTTCCGGAGCAATTTACTGATTCAACGCCATCCCTATTAAAATACCAACATCCTACTTTCAAGACTTGCAAAAAATGATTCTGTAATTTGTATGGAACTATAAAAAACCCCGTATAGCTAAGGCAGTTCTTAGTAATAAAAACAAAGCCAGGGGTGTCACCATGCCAGATTTTAGACTGTATTACAAGGCCATAGTGGTCAAGACAGCATGGTACTGGCACAAAAATAGAGACATAGACATTTGGAATTGAATAGAAAACCAGGAAATGAAACCAGCAACTTACAGCCACCTAATCTTTGATAAACCAAACAAGAGTGTCCACTGGGGGAAAGATTCCCTATTCAATAAATGGTGTTGGGAGAACTGGATGTCCACATGTAAAAGACTGAAACTGGACCCACACCTTTCTCCACTCACAAAAATTGATTCAAGATGGATAAAGGATTTAATTTAAGGCATGAAACAATAAAAATCCTCAAAGAAAGAATAGGAAAAACACTGGAAGATATCGGCCTGGGGAAAGACTTTATGAGGAAGCCTGCCACGGCAATAGCAACAACAGCAATAATAAACAAATGGGATTTAATTAAATTGAAAAGTTTCTGTACAGCCAAGGAGACAACAACCGAAGCAAATAGACAACCTACCCAATGGGAAAGGATATTTGCATATATTGAATCAGACAAATACTTAATAACCAGGATCTATACGGAACTTCAATTAACCCACAAGAAAAAAACCAACAATCCCATACATCAATGAGGAAGAGAGATGAATAGAATCTTCTCTAAAGGTAACAGATGAATGGCTAGCAATCATATGAAAAAATGCTCATCATCCCTAATTATTAGAGAAATGCAAATTAAAACCATGCTCAGATATTACCTAACCCCAGCGAGAATGGCCTATATCACAAAATCTCAAAACTGCAGATGCTGGCGTGGATGTGGAGAGAAAGGAACACTTTTACACTGCTGGTGGGACTGCAAACTAGTACAACCTTTTTGGAAGGAAGTATGGAGAAACCTCAAAGAACTCAACTAGACCTCCCATTTGATCCTGCAATCCCATTACTGGGCATCTATCCAGAAGGAAAAAAAGAAACTTTTATTATAAATACACTTGTACTAGGCTGTTTATCGCAGCCCAATTTACAATTGCCAAAATGTGGAAACAACCTAAATGTCCTTCAACCCAGGAATGGATTAGAAGCTGTAGTACATGTATACAATGGAATATTATTCAGCCATAAAAAATGGAGATTTTGCAGCATTTGTACTAACCTGGATGGAGGTGGAACACATTATTCTTAGTGAAGCATCACAGGAATGGAGAAGTATGAATCCTAGGTATTCAATTTTGATATGAAGACAATTAATGACATGGTGGGGCATGGGGGAAGAGGAGACCAGACAGAGAAGGAGGGAAGGGGTGAGGGAAAGGAAAAGAAAAAAAATAAAACCAGAAAAGATAAGAAAATAGTGACTAATTCTCACATAAATTGGATTTACTTTTGATCAAAGTAAATTACTTAAACATTAATTTTTAATTCAACTTATTAATATGTTGTTTAGGATATGGCATCCTCATTTATAAGTGACCTATGTTTGTAATTTCCCCTTTATAATAATATAATTTCTCCAATTTTAATATCAAGTGTACCCAGATCAAGTAGAATGATTTTGAAGTATTTCTTCTTTTTCTATTGTCTATAAGATTTGGCATGATCTGTTTTTCAAAATTATCTTTTACTTTTATTTATAAATATTAGTTGTCTAATTTTTGAGACTTAAAAGAAAAATAAGAAGTTAACTGATGACTCCATACTGAATCTCAGAGTCAAAGCATGCTATAATAGACATACTCTTATTTGACAATGTGAGTGTTACTTTCTTTGCAGCGTGATCATTATTATTATTATTATTGCTTAATATTTTGATGTAGCAATTGGCTGATTCCTTTTCTGATTTATGATCATTCCTTCTTTACGAGGTTTTTGTTCTTAATCCTTATCTTAAACATTGTTATTGTTATTTAAAAAATAAATTAAAAAAATAAAGTTACAGTGTTAAGATTTATGGGTCAAACATCTGAATTCATGTCCTGATGAATAGTATATTATCGGGCAACTCTGTAATTACTCTGCTACAATCCATTTATTGGTTCACTTTTGACAGATGGGGTTTCCACCCTGAAAGACATGTCATGACCATGGCCAAGAAATGGGGCTGCCCCTGGGATTGAAGATGTACAGAACTTCCTCATTCTCTGCCAAGAAAAAATTAGAAAGGCTGAAAGCCCTAGTGACTTGGTCACACCTGCATCACGTGTAGCCATCAAGACCATGATCATGTGTGAATGTATAAACTAGAAGAGCTGTAACACAGAGCTGAGACTCTGAGGATCCAGCTGGGGGCAATCACAGCTCAGCAAGTCACCAGCACACGGTGACACTGCCTCCTCCCTGGTACCTTCTACTAAACCACTGAGGGTGGCAGGTGCTTTACCGTTGAAGCACTCAGTATTTGGGCCACCATGTGTGTCCAGGCAATCAGAGATTCCTTGATAATGGGCAAGGCAATCAATGGCCTCTGAGACCACCTGATGGTGATGCACAACAGTTAAAGGGAATAGGCCCCTTGCAGGATCTGAGGGTTTCCCTACATTCTGTCTTGGAGCTAAACTGACCAAGACTGATTCCTCAGACTGAGTTCAGATGGGCTGGGATCCATGAAATGGAATTCTCCCAAGGGGAGTTAGGCTGGAATGCTCCAAGACAGGGGAAAGACACACAAGGAAGCCAGAGTGGGGAACAGACGTAATTTTTATATTAAAATAGTAGGCCCTCACTTTGCATCCCGAACTACTGAAGCAAGACTTTCTCTGACATTTATTAAACATACCTTCACTTATTGCTTTTTATGGTCATGCATGCTGGAGACACAAGGCTGAATAGCATTTGATGTCCATGATGGACATGTCATTTTATAGGAGAAAATCTTTCTTAAACCTAGGACTGCCAACTTTCCCAATTCGGTTTCCTGTAAGATAGGTATAAAAAAATCAGTATCAACTACAATGAGTAAAAGAAAATAATCATAAAAGAACTTTGAAAACCCTTGGTAGTTTAGATCACAGATATTACAAGAAATGTATTTTGGCATATCGTTATTCAAATGTGCTGAAATATGTAAATTACAGATGGGTTATAATTATTCATATGAATGACACTGGGGCAGAATGATTCAAAGAAATATGAATACAGTCCATTTTATATCTTTTTTTTTTTTTTTTTTGAGACAGTCTCAAGCTGTTGGTAGAGTGCTATGGCGTCACAGCTCACAGCAACCTCAAACTCATGGGCTCAAGCGATTCTGTTGCCTCAGCCTCCCAAGTAGCTGGGACTACAGACACCTGCCACAATGCCCAGCTATTTTTGTTATTGTTGTTGTTGTTGTTGTTGTTGCAGTTGTCATTGTTGTTTTAGCTGGCCCAGGCCGGGCTTGAACCCACCGTGTATCTGGCCGGCGCCCTACCCACTGAGCTATAGGAGCTGCCTCCAGTTTATATCTTAAATAACAATAATAATGGTGATTATAGAAACTAAAATATTGAACACATAGTAACTTCTTTATTCTTCACATCAACTCTATGAGATGGAATAGTACTACCTCCATTTTACAGATGGGGAACTCAGTCTGATGACTGACATGTATACAATTAATGGTAATATAAGCAAAATAAATAAATAAGGGATATATAAATAATATAACTAAAGGAGGAAAAATTATTTCCAGCAGGAAAGGACAAGCCCAAGATGTAATAGAAAAGTTACAGTTCAGCTCAACTAGGAAAATGAGAAAAAAAATTTCACCAGGTATAAACAATTCAGTGTAAAGCCATCTTGCAATAACATAGCACCATTATTAGGTCAACTAATCAGTAAAGAACTATCTACTCAAACTGAAAACTTTCCTGTGGACTTGGTAGGTTCCAGCAGGGACGACATATAATGAAACCATTTCTCATTCAGCTTGTGATTTCCGTCACTACACTGCATTTATATGTTGTGTTCCCAGGTCTGGTATCTGCTGGGCACGTGAGCACACACAGGACAGAAGACTACACGTTCCCGGAACTCCAGAACAAAGCCCTTGCCAGTGTTTCCCTTGGAAAAAGGGTCAGCTGAACGGGGAAGGTGGTTTCCCAAAACAAAAGCAAACCAAAGAGGGGCCGATAAGGGAAAGAAGTTCCAGCCAGAATCTGTGTCAAGTACCAGGCCTGAGGATAAGACCAAGTAAGAGGGAAAACTGTGTCATGAGGGAGAAGCTCAAGAAAGTCAAGATATGGAGAAAAGGGTGCGGAGAGAATGAGGCAGCCACATAGACTATCACTTACATGGGACATTTCTGGGTGTTGACTCGTCCCTCTCTACTGATTGGTCTGAATTTCATGAGGAAAACGAGCTAAACAGGGTCCAGCTGACCCACGGTTCTGCAACATGGCTGCCTGGGCTGGGGCCTTCAGAATGAGAGCCTGGTCTCCATGCAACTTGGCAACTGAGTGACTTAGTCTAGAATCTAAGTCATCAAATTCAAATAAATCCCAAAATCGAATTAAGAGCAGACAGATTAAAGGAGATATGAATAATAGATCTCAGATCCAGAGAACTGGTCAAATTTGTGATCAACAGACTGCGTCAGGGTTAGCGGACCCTGTAGCTCGGGAGGAAAGGGGGTCCCTCCAGATGCTCAGGCTGTGGGGAAGTGGAGCCAAGCTCCGAAGGAAGCTATGCCCTATGCCCAGTGCCTTGCTCCAAGGGTTAACAGATTGGTTGTCAGAATCACATGCCATTACTCTACTCTATGTATATAGCAATTTCTAATTTTCCATGCATATTCTTTACTGACATATCATTTTTTGAAACCAACTTGTGGGGAGGAGAGAGTCAGTACGATTAATTCCATATACCAGATATGACTGTGCCAAGCGTCTTGAGATGTTCCAACCAGTAACATTCTTTACATTGTTTGCTTTGCTTTGCAAATGTAAAGGCCTCCCATTGCTAAGAAAAGCAAATATATCAATCTTTTCTGTTCTTACTACTCCCCTCAAGTAAGTAATATTGAATTTTCTAAGTAAAATTACTAATTTATTTTCTGCTTCTTACCCACCAGAAAAATGATCATGCCAGGGTCATATAGGTGGGCAGAAAGATGTAAGAATTCTCTCAGAATGCTAGCATTCTTTTTTTGCTTACTTCCCAATATTATGTTCCATCTTTTGAAAGCTTCTGGCTTTGTGAATTCATGACAGTAAACCATGAATGATAAATGAGAAGAAAATTTCTACCTTGTCTAGGTAATAAACTGTGTAAGAGTTCAGACCATACTTCCAATGGCTCAGACGAGAGAGAGTCCAATAATTATTCCCAGGAATGCGATAATATAAAGAACAACAAAACCACTAGTTTGGAAACTAAAATTACTTTAACAGGGGTGGAGAAAGGCAATGAAGCGAGAAAGGGAGAATTAGAAAAAAGGAGTCACTAATTGATACCGCAAAGGGTATATATATATTTTCCTTTCCATGTTACAACCCTTTGACTACAATAAGGCATGGTAATAGAAGTTGTTTACCCACCTACACACACATACACCCTGCACCTGTCCTATTCAAATCTACCTTCTTTACCTGCTACATGATTTAAAAAAAAAGAAAAGAGGTCCATTTTATTTTCCATTATGGTTATTTTAATTTGAATCAATGTCGTGATGGGGTGATGACTATTTCTTAATCAAAAAACAACACGTGACTCAATCCATCCAGACCTTCTTCCTACCACGCTGGCCTCTTGGGACTGACTGGCTCCGGGAACACGGGGCCTTCTACTTTCCCATGACTTTGACCTCAGGTTTATAGTTGAAGGAAGCAGAACAGGAAACCCCAAGGGCGCTAGACTGCAGGCAACCACCACCAACTCCCTCCATTCTCAGCAGACAGAGATTTCTGAGTTTCATTTTTCCGCCAGATTAATATGAGGGTACATATGCTTAGGTTACATTGTTTGTGTTTGTAAGGCAGAGTCTCACCCAGGAGGTGTACCATACACAAGCTTTATGTGGGAACTTCCGGAACCACCTCTCCCTGTCCCCACTCCTTGAATTTATTTGTGTTTTTCTTCTCGAGTGGGCCTGTAGTTATTAATCCACTAGTTCCAACTCAGTGTTGAGTACATGGGATGCTTGCTTTTCCATTCTTGTGATACTTCACTTAGAAGAATGCCGGGTCCTCCTGCAGTCGCAGTTGAGGGAAGATGGGGGCCAGCCCGATCTCCTCCCAGGAGCTGAGCCGGATGGCGAGTGTCAGCAGCTCGAACAGGGACACACGGAGCCGGGAGTCTGTCGAAGCAGGAACTCCACTTTATTGTAACATGCTGCAATTTTTATACACTTTGGCTAGGGGGCAAGTGGTGGGAGCAGGAAGGAGGGGGTACGTAAAATGGGGTGACAGGCTTCAAGCCAATAAAATCTAACCCCATCACCTGTATCTAGGCAAAGGCCGTTTCAGGTCGGGTCTTGCTGAGTAACTCCTATGTGGAAGTGCGCGGATAGCACCAACTCGACTCAGGCTTAGGAAGTTCCTCTAGGCCTCAAGTAGGCCTTGCCTACGCGAGAAGGCCCAACAGAAGAATATCCTCCAACTCTTTCCAAGTAAATAAAAAAGATACAATATATACAGAACATTTTAATATTACAACTGAATATATATTCTTCTCATCAGCTAATGAATCATTCTCCAAGATTGTTCATATCCTAGGACACATATCAAACCTCAGTGAATTTAAAATGATAGAGATTATACCTTTTATCTTCGCAGTCCACAACAGAATAAAGTTAGAACTCCTTCTAACAGAAACACATATCCCCACACCACATCTGAGTTTTGCTTTAATTCCTAATATGCCGTTTACCAGCTCTGTGATCATAAGCAAATTACTTAAATTCTATAAACCTTTTGAATCAATAAATTGGATGAAGCAATACCAGTTTAGAGTCTCCTATTAAAGCCTGGCTATCGCATATGCAAAGCGTGTAGTATCTGAGACATAATGCATCAAATAACTATTAGATATTAACTCGGGGTTTTTTAATATTAGAGATTCAGTCCTTCTTGATTAAAGACATTAGTTGCTGTTTCAGTTATTCCTATAAGTGCCTTTTCTTGGTTATTATGCTTAATTCTTCTTCTATAAAATGAGTGTTATAATTTCAGTATCTGAAAATAAGTTAACCAACAGTAAACAGAGAGAACGCAAGTGAGCATCGCCTCTCATTTCTTTTCTGATTAGTATTATCGATCAAAATCATATCATTAATGGACAATGATTAATATAAATCAGCAAGTGTCATGTTCTGAATGGCATTCAAGCACTGAGGAAAGAGGTGTGGATTTGGAGCCCGGCAGACCTGACCTTGAATCAACAACCCATCCCTTAATTGCTATTTTGCACTTGGGCAAATCACTTTGGCTCTCATGTCAGCCTGACACAGAAAAGTGTCCTCTGAGAACCTAGATGTTTTCTAAAGGCTAAAGAGGCTGTGGTAACAGTGTAAAGTCTGAGAGCTGCAATTTCTTCATCTGTTAAAATGCTCCAATAAAAGCCACCATTACCTCTTGCCTGGACAACATGATAAACCTTTAACTGTTCTGTTTTCCTTCTTATCTTATTCCTCGCTCTGCCTCACTACTCACTTTTATCCCCACAAGATCCAGACAATGTGCTGAAATCTGTAAATTACAGACGGGCAAAGTCCCTTGCTCAGACCTAGCACAAGTAGAGTGAAACCCAAAGTTCTGAGCATGGCCACCAGGCCCCAAGGCCTGCCCTGCCTACCCCTCTAGCTACATATCTTCTCACTGTCCCCGTGGCTCCATGGCTCCACACAAACTGGCTTTCCCTTCTCCAAGCATGCCAAGTTCTTTCTACCTCAGGACCTTTGCATGCTCTGTTTTCTGTGCCTTTTCCTTGGACTACGTATAGATCAATCCCTCCCTTCAGGAATGTTCTCCCCCAATGCCACCTATCAGAGATACATTTTCTCCCTAAAATAGCCACTCCCATTCTCTTCATCTCCTCAGCACCCTCTCTGCTCTTATCCTAATTCATTTTTATTCCTAACACTCACTCTTGTCCATAATTATTTCACTTATCTATATTTAAGATAAGATTCAAAGCTTAGCTTATTTGTGGTCTGTTTTCTCCGCTAGGATGTAATCTTCATTATAGCAAGATCTTCATGCTGTGTTCATACATTATTTTCAGTACCTACACCTGGCACATAATAGGTGTTCACTATATATTTGTTGCCTCCCTGTGCAAATAAAAAGTAAATGCCTCCAAGGACTTTTGGTGATTATATGAGATAAGACAGGCAGTGGAAGCAGAGTATATGGCCCCAAGAGATGCTCAAGAAATGAACAAGAAGGAAAAGATTCTTGTACTGACTCAAATACACCTTGATCCTACATGCAGAATTTATGGACACCTAGTTGTCCCATTATTTTAATATGTCCTCATTTTGATTGTGCGAGCACAGCAAAAAAGAATCGAAAGTCTCTGAAGCAGAGAAGATGATGAGGAATGAAGGTGCTCATTCAAAAATAAAAGGAAAAAAAAATGTAAGAAGCCAGCAGGAGGAATAGTAGTAGAGCATAGGTGGGAAACACACCTGAGTTTGGGGACAAGGAGGCAGTTGGGACCCAGATGAAGAAATGGCCACAATTTCACAGCAGGATAGCCTGGGAAGAGACAGGTCTTAACTGGAAAGAATGGTTAGTCAGTAACTCCTTTGGGAAGAGAACCTCAAGACTCTGGTGATAGTGGAACCCTAGCCCTGCACATGAAACTCTTCAAGGAGGTGACAAATTCATTTTAGTGTCCTCCACATGAATTTTTTTCTTCTTGAAGACTCTGCGTCCCCCTACTTTCTTCCATCAATGGTCTGTTGACTCTCTCACCTAAAGACCTGCATCCCCTCCCCAGAGTCCTCACCACTTCTCTGCCTCAGATGTTCATCATGTAGCACCTGGACAATTGCACCTGCAACTCATTGTTGACCATCTCAAACTTGTTGTTCATGTATCCTATTTACATTTTATTTAAATTTATCTCCACGATTGATTTTGTTTTTTGCACTTTTAGTTGTATTATCTTTTCAAGGGGAAAATATTAGAGCTTAAGTAGAATTACATTAAGTTTAAAATGTGCAACAAAAGATTTCAAAGTTTGTACTATGGGGAATTGAGAAGGGAATCAACAATCTCTGCTAATGGTGGTTATAGATTGGCAAACTTTACTAGTGGGCAATACGGCAATATGTGTCTAAATCTGAAATGGCTATGTTAACCAGTGTGATGAAATGTGTCAAACGGTCTATAAAACCAGTGTATGGTGCCCCATGATCGCATTAAGGTACACAGCTATGATTTAATTTAAAAAAAAATCTGAAATGTCCTAACAGGTCCCCTACAGGAAATTTTTGCCTAAGGAAGTGTGATGGTCAACTTGACTGGACTAAGGGATATCCAGATAGCTGGTGTACAATATTATTCCTGGGTGTGTCTGGGAAGATGTTAAAGGAGCTCAGGAAATTCCACCCCAAAATGTATCTCCTTGGTACAAAGAGTTTTGGATTGTTGGGCCCGAGAGAGTCATCAAGAATTGGAGAGGGCTTTCCTTCTATCTGCATAAACTGGAATGACTGATCAAAAGAAAAAAGGGAACAATCTGCTTCCCTTCCTTTCTCTGTTATCTCAATTTATTGCAGGAAAGATCAAGAATGTAACCAAACCTGGCCCCAATTATTTGAAACAAAATACCTGTCTCTCAGGTTAATTTACAAGTCAATCTGTTCCTTTCATGCATTCATCCTCCCTAGTAACCAATTACTGCCCCTAAACAGACTCCTTATACTCCTCATTCCCCCTTCCAAAACGTGTCTATATAAATATACCTGAACTTCATTGGGATACTGGGTAATCACTCTGTGGTTCTCCCCATGTGCATGGTAAATAAACCTTTCTCTTATTAATCTGCCTTAATTGTGAGTTGATATTTCAGGGAACTTTCAGGGATAGGGCAAGTTTCCCCTCATCCCTACAGTGTTTGCAGAAGAGATCAGTATTTAAATCAGTAGATTAGGTAAAGAAGACAGCTTCTTCTCCCTAATGTGGATGTGCACCCTGCAATCTGTTAAGAGACCCCCTAGAACAAAGGCAAAGGAAACGCGAACTCACTCTCTCTCTGCATGAGTTAGAACATCTACCTTCTCTTCCTTCAGACATTGGCATTTCTCATCCTATGGCCTTCAGATATGGACTAAACTACACCTTGGGCTTCCCTGGTTCTTCAGTTTCCAGATAGCAGATCATGGGGCTTCTCAGTCTCCAAAATCTCATGAGCCAATCCCTCAAAATAAATTTCTTTCTATATATTTGTATCTATCTGCAATATATGGATATATGCTATTGGCTCCATTTCTCTGGCCAATTCTGACTCATACACGAACTAAATGAATAACTATTCAAATGTATATCTACCCTGTTTTCCCGAAAATAAGACATCCTCCGAAAATAAGACCTACTCACCGGAAAGACAAGACACCCCCTGAAAATAAGACCTAGCGCATCTTTGGGGGCACACCTTAAAATAAGACACTGTCTTATTTTCAGGGAAACAGGGTAAGTATATTCATTGAATCATTATTTTTAATAATGAAACATCCAAATTGTCTATTGTATGGAATAAGGTAAGTAAATTATAATATGTCTAGCCTATGTAATATTAGATATATGGTGAAAAAGATAAGAAATCTAGACACACATGGATATACTGATGTAGATATTAATACAAATATAGAAATACATATAAATATATGAACACATAAACATATATATAAATAAAGATGAGAAGATTTACCTGAAATATGGTTCAAAAGTTAGATGAAAGACGAGCGTGTAACTTTACTTTTATTGAAAATAATAAAATATTCACGTATATGTGTTGAAGCACATCAAAAAGTCTAAAAGCTAAAAGTATATTTACCAAATGATCTTCAATAGTTCTCTCAACAGAGTAGATCACAGAGAGCTTTCATTTTACTTTTTATACATGGCTGTATTATTTGATTTTTTTAATGGAATTGGTATACTTCAATAATAAGATAAATAGTAGAGATTTTTTCTTAGGAAAAAATAGCTCCCATGTGCTACTTTTTATTCTTTGGAGTATATACCAATTAAAGTTTGACCTATATTTTATAAAATGTACCCATACGTTTTATGCATGCTTGCCAAGTATACCATTGTTCAGGAACATGTGTGTCTTTCATATTAGTGTTTTCTCTGATGGTTGGTTTGAAACAGGTATGAAGACAGATAGTTAGAATATATAAATTTATTTCTTAATATATTCATTTAGTGATATTGTAGACATGAAACCAATTGGATTCTAGAACCCAATATGAGAATGTATGCAAAGATTAAACCCTGAAATAAACGAGGTTTGTATATCTGGGAGTTTAAGAGAAAAGCCGCCAAGCTAGAGGAATCCAAGGGATGATGGTCAGGGAGTTTAGACTATTGCAATTTTATCTTGGTTTCAACTCCTTGTTCTTTTAACTCTATTAAACTTTTTGTTTTGGCCTTTCTAATCTAATCTAAGGTAATGGATCTTATTCTGAGATAAGCAAGGTTTAACAGAGCACAATTTCTGAAGTCACCAGAGCTGAGCTACATATTACTTTATGATCCTTGTTTTGTTGTGAATTTCTAAGACATAGTTTCTTCACTTGTAAAATGTGGTTCCTTTACAGGTTTCCACATAAGGGTTTGTATATAAAAGAATTTTGGAAACATTTTATCCTTTATTTTTGTCATCATTCCTTCAAATTTTTCAGAGGCCACCCTAGTTCTCAGGAAATAAGTAAATAATCTCATCATTCGAGTCAAAATAGAAAGTGTCAGGGGTCTGCAAGAAACCTTGAGCTGTCCAGTAGATCTGGTCCAATTCACTTAACAGAACTAGCAAGTCGAGCCGAATTAAAGTGATAAAGGGGGAATATGGAAATGAAGCAGCCTGACTCCAGAAAAAAGAAGCACAGTTTTTATTTAAAGCAAAGCATAGATAACCATAGACTTTCCCAGAGAGCCTGGGGAAGGGTCTCCCTCACAAGTGAGAGGGGATGCCACACAAAGGCAGAACCCTACTGAAAGCATCTCATCCTAGGTCCCCTATAATTATCTACTAAGCTTCTCATTGGCTCACTGAGGTCCTCAGCTATCTTGTCTACTTTTCTCTGATCACAAATTTCTTCAGTTGCCACACGTGCCCATCTTTTTCCCTCTTTTTCACCATAATTACTACCTGCTATTTTCCTGGTAATTATATGGTAGTTTCTATTAGTCTTGTGATGTTTGTGACATTTGCTGTGTATACTGTTCTGCCATTGTGACCCTTATTCCACTTTGTCACAAGCTGGAAACTGCAAGAGAACAGGACATTGTCCATTAATTGAGTCACAGGGTTCTTGAATTCATGGTTTGCTGCAGGGCCCTTTGTAACTTCCTTGCTAGGAGGCCAGACTTTTCTCTTACTCTCCCCTAGCCTCTTTCTATCCCTAACCACTGCCCCCTGAGGAAATATGACCCTGAAATCTTGCAGGGAAAGGAGGCTGGTAATGGCTCTAAGTGCTTCCTGCTGCATAATGGGCGTCAACCTATCACAGGCCTTTCTCAGGTTCCCTCTTCTAAGTGGGGCTCCAGGGGTAAGGAGTCTCTCACCACCTTACCGATAGGTTGCATCAATATTTGTTGAAATCTTTGCATCACTATCATCTTAATATGGAAGTGTTGAAGTCCGGAAAACACAAACTTGACCAAAAATTGAATATATAAAGACAGAAGATTAATACTGTTAAAATTGTAACTGCCAGTCCCAAGAGAGGAAGAAACCAAGTGACAAATGGTAGGCAGCCTTTTATCATTCCCCAAACATCGTTAGCTATCTGTTGACTAGATCCACATGGTATTTTTACTGTATTCAGTAAATTCCACACCCAAATGACTTCTCTACACCATTCAGTGTATTATATAAAAGCAACATGAGATATTTGCTAAGGCACCAGGGCCTCTTTGTCTGTCTAGTAAGAGTCCAATGCAATTCAATAGTTACTTATTTGGCATACTGCACATTTCTGAGTTATCTGTTCTGTAAGAGATTTTAGGTGTCTTATTATAGCTACCCACTGTACCAAATCTACCAGAGCATTTGCTCCCAGGTGGAAATGTTGGTAGAAGCTTACAAGGAGATTTTATGCCAGGTAGGAGGGGATAGATGGTTTTCCTTCTCTACTCCACCACCTGGTAGATTCTAAAGTCAATCTGTGATTTGTGGTCCATTTATTTTCTTCCCTATTATGCCTTTGCCTCTGCTCTTATTTCTAAGGGCTGCAGCACCAAAGCCAAAAGGGGATCCTCACGAGGACTTCATTTCCTTTCCTGTCTGCTTTATTACTTCCTCTGTCTCTCTGCCCTCTACAGTATAGTCACCTGTTAGGGAAGCTGTTCTGCTTATGACAATCTGTCAATTTCTTGCTCATACTTCATAGGTGCATTTCAGGAAGACAATAGCTCTCTCTCATCAAAAATCTGTCCACATGCATACAGAATCAAGAATACATATGGCGGGACCAATTATAAGAGGGACTTTACCTACAAATGCAATCAGTGTAACCTGGTTCTCTGTACCCTCAATGAATGCTCAACAATAAAAAAAAGAAAGAAAAAGTCTATTAAAAACCAAGGAAAAGCTGTTTGGAATTTACAATGGAGAATAAAGTAATATGACCAAGCTAAACAATGAAAAAACAATGCCTATTTGCTGTCAGTATTGCCTTGAATTTTCTAATCCACTGCCAGTTCTAATGCTCTGGTGAGAGCCACTGGCTCGGCCTCTGGGCAGGGGTTCCAGGTGGCAGGGGCTTACTTTCAGTAACTATGGCATAGCCTGCTTTCCTTTTTCCATTTACCACCGTGCTGCTGCCGTCAGCAGACCAAACATCATCTGTGTCCTCGATACTGTGACCCTTTCTATGTGGGCATCCAGAGTAGGTGAATTTTATTACCTCTCCACAATCGTGTTTCAAATCCCCCCTCATCACCCGAACCCCTGGTACTGGCAATAAAGTAGCAGGGTTTAGAGTTCTACAAATCTCAAGCTTGACATCAAGATTCTCTAAAGGTATGAGCTGATATTTCAGCATTTGGCTATTTGACAACCAAAGCCCTCTTTGCTTTACTAAAAGGGGAGCCAGAGAGTGGAAGGCTCTGACTATGAAGGCGTGAGTCTGAGTTAATTTCTGAGCTCCTATCTACATAGCAGCAGCTGCCATGACCCAAAGGCAGTGTGGCCAGCCAGCCACAGTGAAGTCTGAGCTTTTTGACATATATCCCACTGGTTTGGGCTCCTCCCTCAGATACTGACCCAGCATGCCTCCTGCCACTTTATTTACTTTTCAGTTACATACAGAAAGAGACGTCTTTCTAAACCTGATATTTACAAAGCAGCAACATTCGGAAGGGCCTATTTTAAGGTCTGGAAGGCTTTTTCTTGTTCCATACCCCACGTTGGCTTTTTCTTCTCTTCCTAGCAGGGGCACTAGAGATGAAAAACTGATGAGTAATCAAAAACCCCTCCCAACTACAAAGGCAGGGAGAAGTTAAACACCTGTGAGTGGGTTGCCTGTCGATGCCAACAACTGAATGAGCGGAAGAGGACCAGTGACTTCCAAAGGGTCTCAGAACCGAAAAAGCTGTTCTTGTGTCTAATAAAAATGTGCCAGCCTTACTGGTGACATCCATGTGACCCCAGGCTCCTCTTGCTCCACTTTAACAGCAGGTATTCTTTTGCCATCATCTACTTGCCACTTTCTTGGGACACTCACCAGCCTGGAGTCCTGGGAGCCATGCTGTTAGCAGGTGGGGCAGGGCGTCACCCCCTCCCTGCTGGCCGCGTCAGGCCCCTCCTGGCGGCACTCCTTCCTCAGGTGCTTTGGGGTTCTGCAGTTGCAACATGTCTGGCAGAAAGCCAGTCGCCTCCCCAGCTTATCCCCCACTGGATGATGAGTGTTGGCTGCAATAGCAGCTCTGAGTAATTTGGCCTTTTGGCATTTTTTTACCTTCCTGTCCTATGTCACAGCCATTGAACACCAAGGTGGCCAGGCTTAGAGCTCATTGGAGTTGTTCTGGGGTCCCAGTGCCTTATGATGGAGTTTCAATATTTATGATTTTCTCTCAGACACATGAAGACTTGTTTATATGGGACCTCCAATCATTTTTCCTACATGCCTGCATAAAATAGGTCCAATTGTAAAATAGTGTTATAATTTAGATTCCCACTTGTAGGCCAACCTTCCTCATCTGATAACTGATAATGGGGCCAAATAACGTTACAGAGAAAGATTAGCTTGGACTTGTGAAGGCTGTCAAATCCAAGGGGCTTCTGACTCCTCAGCAGGCACCCCAAGGGGCTGTTTGTGGGGAGGGAAGTGGATCCCACCTCATACTCCCCCTTTCCCAGGAGGAGGTCACAGGGCCATCTCTTCTCTCCCCTGAATCTCTCCCTGACCACAGTCCAGATTCTGCTCTGACTGAGGCTGCCCAGGCTCCCCACTCATCTTCCTAGACCACAATTCTTGTCCCATCACACCAGGATGAATGCCTCTACTCTTTTTATTATTATTATTAAATTGTAACTGTGTACATTGGTGCATTTATGGGGTTCAGTATACTGATTTGATATACACTGTGAAATGCTTACATCAAACTGACTAATACAAACATCACCTCTCTTATTTATTTGTTGTGGTAAGACATTTATACTCTACCCTTAATAATTTTGAAATGTACCTTTGCATTTGCACATTAGGTGAGGTCCCGCCCTCTTTCCTCCTGGCCTCCCTCCCTACTCTTCGTTCCTTCTTTCTGGACTATAGTCTATAGTTATAGCCTCTATTCTTAACATGATCGTATCATCAGCCCTCTCAAGCCCCTTCAAAGCAAATGGGAGATAAAAGAGAGCAGGCAGTTTTCCTTTGTAATGGCAAAAAAAAAAAAAAAAAAAAATCTTCCTAAGGACTTGAAGAAAGACCTCCAATGTGTAAAGTCCTTAAGAAGTCCAATCTAGACTCTCCCAGTTCCATTATCAATGGTGTGCTAAGTTTGAAACCATCACAGGAGAACTTAAAGAACTAAGGGCGAGTGTGTTCTGTGCATAACCACAGCGGAAAGGACGTCCCTCACAGAACAAAGGACGAGAAGGGAGAAGTTCCCAGAATCCTCCTTAAAAAGGAGCAAGAATAATAGATCTTTAAAGACAATCCGTGGGAAACAAAGATTCATTTTCTTATGTTCCAAATGAAGTACTACCTCAAGAGGGTCATGGGGGTCTTTACAGGGAGATGATAGAGAAATTACCAATCATCGTTTTCAGTAAGGGCTAAAAGCATCAAACTCTCCCTCTGACTTCCCTCTGTGCCCACCTGGCAGGCAGGCTCTATGCAAAGAACTTCATTTCCACTGCATTTAAAAGGAGCCCAGTAAACAAAAGGAAGTGTAAATTCCTCTCTTTACATTTCACTAGCTAACCTTTCTACCAGAGGCAAAGCAGACAGCACAGTGCCTCCCACTGCACCTAGCAGACACACAAGCTCTTTTACCTCAAATCACAGCTGGGATGTGGGGAATACGGGGGCTCTGAGAGGCTGGCTTCCTCCCTTCCAGCATTCAGCACCAAGAAATGTCAGTGGTCTCCAATACTCTCAGCCATTTAGTAGACCTGGTCCAATTCACTCAGCAGAACTAGCAAGTTCAGTGGAGTTAAACTAAGAAAGGGAGAGTGTGGAAATGAAGCAGCCTGACTCCAGTATAGCAGAAAAAGGAAGTTTTTATTTAAAGCAAAGCATAGATAGGTTCAGGGCCTTAGCTCAGCCTCTAGGGTGCCAGCCACATACACCGGAGCTGGTAGGTTCAAACCCAGCCCGGACCTGCCAAACAACAATGACAACTACAACCAAAAAGTAGCCAGACATTGCGGCAGGCTCCGGTAGTCCCAGCTACTCAGGAGGCTGAGGCAAGAGGATCACTTAAGCCCAAGAGTTGGAGGTTGCTGTGAGCTGTGACGCCATAGCACTCTTCCCAGGGTGACATAGTGAGACTCTGTCTCAAAAAAAAAAAAGCGAAGCATAGATAATCATAGACTTTCCCAGAGAGATTGGGGAAGGGTCTCCCTCATGAGTGAGAGGGGACCCCTCACAAAGGCAGGACCCTACTGGAAGTATCTCCTCCAAGCTCCCCTGTAATTATCTACTAAGCTTCTCATTGGCTCACCGAGGCCTCAGCTATCTTGTCTACTTTTCTCTGATCACAGATTTCTTCAGTTGCCTCATGTACCATCTTTTTTCTCTTTTTCACCGTAATTGCTACCCGCTATTTTCCTGACAATTGTATGGTGGTGTCTGTTAGTCATGAATTTTGTGACATTTGCTGTGTGCACTGTTCTGTCATTGCGACCCTTTCTCCATTCAGATCACAAGCTGGAAACTGCATTTTGTAGACAACAGGTCATACTCAGTCAACTGAGGCACAAGTTTCTTGAACTGATTGTTTGCTGCAGGGCCCTTTGTAACTTTCCCATCCAGGAGGCCAAACTTTTCTCCTACTTCCCGTAGCCTTTTTCTACCTCTAATTAGCAAGAGTGAAGGAGCAGCAGCATTAGCGAGCGGTATGGACTCACATCTTACCTGCACACCTGCTTTTTGAATGTCCACAGGTAAGCCAACAGGGTTTGTATCCTCTTCTGAAAAGTAACATTTTTCATTCCTGCCTCCCAACGGGGTCGTGCAGCCCAGATTACACAGTGGACATAAAAATGTTTCATCAGCTGCTGTGTGTCCTGTGGGTGTCAGATGCTAATTGCTGGTTATTTTCACATTATGTTAATAGTGCTTAACACGGCCCTTAAGTATGATAGGGTGATAATGGAACTTACAGTCATGGTATAATAACCCACCAAGCTTTAGATTCACAGTTCTCAGAAAATACACTTTGATACCTGATGCACACATAGGATTATTAATATTTAAAACTTTATCAGGTGCCTTGGAGGGTCCAGGTTTTTCTGGGAAATGCAGTGCCTTGGAGCACCCTGTGCATAGGAATGACAGATGCCCACCTGTCCAGTGTTTGGGGAGGCACAGAGAGGCCTCACGCACTCCCCTGGCATTTCTCTCTCACTGCGGGAATCTTGCGGGATGAAGGCCTCTGATGCTGGGCCGAGGCGGGATGCTGCCCCCAGAGACACAGTCCGTGCCCACCCTTCATGCCTTGTCTCTGCTTTTTAAGAAAACAAGGGGTCTAATAAAATGAATCGATGTATACGAAAGCACTCAGTAAGTCAAAAAAGAGCTAGTATGGATGCTGGCTTTTCTTTGGAGTGTTATTTCCACCATTTACGTTGTAATCTCCACTGGGCGCCCATCTGTAGACGAGCCTGCTGCACAGCGCTGCTCAGCAGATCGTTTGTACCCAGATCACATTCCCTGCTGTCCTGGGAGGATTGTTGAAAGGGGTTTCAGCAGCAGCAAAGCGAGCATTGTGACCCCTTATCATCATTATGTGAACTCGGCATTATTTTGTTAAAGACATCTGCCTGAAAGATTGCAGCAGGAAGCAACTGGTAAAAAGTTAAGACTCCAGCTTCCCTTGTCACTCACTTTGCTGGAATTAAACACATTTGCATTTCTAAAATGTATTAGTTCTATTCAAAGCCTGCCATAGAAATGGAAATGGCCTTGGGGGAACAGCCTGTTCCAAATCAGTGATTCTGGAGGATGAGGCAGTCACTGACTTTGAAACCAACCTAGATTTCTCTGCAGGAAACCCCAGATGCAAAAGGTAATGGGGTGTAAATGCCACCTGCCTTCTCTGTGTCACCAATTACCAGGGTCCTGGCACTCAGAGCTGTCGGAGCTGATTCAAGAACCAAAGGAGAGAACTTCCTCTAGTCTACTAGAGGATCTGAAGGAAAAGTTATGAAACAATAACTGCAAACCAAAAAGCCATTCTTAATTCTTCAGGGAACTTGCAAAGCCACTGGTTAAAAGTCAAATGTTCTAAAATTCTAGTTCCCTACAGGAAAGTAATGCTGAGGAGCTAAACCCAGAAAAGCAATCACTAGGGTGGAAAAATGACGTATTTTTTTTTAAATAAACCGCTAAAAAAACTCTATTAGGAAATGGCATCACCCACAACTAGCAGTGACCCGTGAGAGTGTCATCTATGCCACCCCAACATTATTCCACACCTTAGTTGTCACCCTGGGGTGAAACAAGCTCCTCATAGGGTTCACTGGTGCTTGGGGAGTCCCTAAACTTTACTCCATGTTTCCCAGAACTAGTTTTCTGGGGTGAAAACTAGATTCACAACTATAGTTACAAATGTGGACCTCTGATATAACACCTGTCATTTATTTTATTCCCCCAAATTCCAGACACCCTGAATGGGCACTCGTCTGCTTTGTGCAGAATGTCATCTGGAGTATGTGTCCACCAAGGTGCTTGTGCAGCCCCAAGTCACCAGGGCGGCAAGTGGGCCCAGCGGCCACATGTCCCTGTGGCTCTGTGATCTGTCACCCATCACCAGGTACACAGTAAGTCTCAGGAAAGATAAAATAGTTACGAGTGAAAGGCAGCTCTCACATGAAACAAAAGCTGCATTGATAAAATTCAGAAGCTTTCTCATGTTAGGGTATCAAGGAAACACACGCATTTGTTGATCAAAACATAATTTAGGATAAAATTCACAAACTACTCTACAATTTTTCTTATTTGTGAGTTTGAAGAGCTACAGAAGTGTTCAGGATTAGCTGAAACTGTTCCCCTCGAGGACCTGCTGGAACTGTCTGCCTTCATTTCCACTTGCCATTTGGGAAGTTTCAAAACCTCGTCAAAGGTTCTTCTAATACTTCAGGGAGCCTGGTACAGGAGATACCACACTTAGTCAGAAACTGTTTGTAGTGTACCTTGTATGTATTGTACACAGTGCTGGAAATGGGATGACATGGGCATCGTGCTGAAACAGAAGTGGTCCCTATTGGCATTGATGGCTTATATGGAACTATCGTCACTTTCCCTCCGATTCAGGCTCCCAGTGGAACCAGGTGCCTGATTCCCAGGAAATCTCAGACATTGCCAATGGTCACAGAAAATGCCATCCTTGTTGCACTGAGTTCCTAGGGCTGCTGAAACAGATAACCACAAACTGTGGCTTTAAACACACGGATGTGTCATCATACAGTCGTGGATCTTACAGATACCAGAAGTCTGAAGGGCATCTTACGTGGCTAACACCAAGTCGCCAGCAGAACCGTGTTCCTTCTGGAGGCTCCTGGATAGAATCCATTCTTCACCCTTTCCATCTTCTAGAAGCAAATCACTCAGACCTCTGCCTCCATTATCACGCCTCCTTTTTTGAATCCGGTCCTCACATCTCTCTTCTAAGGACTCTTATGATAACACTGGGCCTAGCAGATAACCCAAGGTAAACTCCCCGTCTCAAGATGGCTAACTTAGTCACATCCGCAAAGTCCCTTTTGCCATGTAAGGTAATACATGCAGACGTTCAGAGGAGCAGGTCAGGGTCAACTTTGAGGAGCCTGTGTTCTGTCTACTACAATCTCTATCTCTGCCAAATGCTACTAACTGTGACCTCTGGTCACTTCGTGTACTGAAAAAAATGCTTTCACAGTTTATTCTTCTGAAGTATTGAGTACCTGTTATGTGCCAGCATTACCTTCAGACTTAGGCCTGGTGATCAAAACGCAAGATGACATTACTGCCCCAAAAGAAATCTCAATTGCTCATCGGTGAAGGAACTGGCAACAATCAAGCAAAAGCTAAGCCACAGAACTTAAATATGATTCAGTTCTCTGAAGCAATAAGGATAGGGGGCGCTATCATGTTCTTCTGGGCAGGAATGAGCTTTGCGAGTCAGGGATGAGCGGTGTGTCCAGAGGTGTGGGGTGGGGAGAGGGGGCCACGACGGAGACCAGCAAGGCCAGTTGAGAACAAATCACACAAAGCCTTTGTACACCCGGGATAGAATTTTGCTTTTATCCTGGGAGCAATGGGATTCCAAGAATTTTAAAAGAAAAGTGACCCAGCGTAACACTTAAAAGAAACCAAAACCCTCTCTGACTACCATGGAAGATAGATTATTTAAGGGCAAAGTGGAAGCAAGAATATGAGTTTCAAGGTAAGTTCATTCATCCAGGCAAGGGATGATAGGAGTCTGGTTATATAACGGGCATGACGGGTGAATCGAGATCCATGTCTGAAGTAGAATTGATAGATCCTTCTAATGGATAAGGATACAGATAAATTAAAAAAAAAAAAAGACTCAAGGATAACACTTGCTTTTTTCTCAGGAAGGTGGGTGGATGGCCGTGCCATTTGCTAAGGAAGACTAGAAAGACAAGAACACAAATGAAGTATGAAGATGGGCCAGGGGCAGTAAGCTGGGCTTGGTGCCTGTTACTGCCCAAAGAGGAGACTCCAATAAGTAGTTGGATGTGTGAGTCTGGTGCTTAGATGACAATCGGAGAGAAGTATAAGCCAGGAGTCAACCAGAGATGCAAAGACATCCATGTTATCTCGTGTCATTGATGCTCTCTGGACACATTGCTGGTACCGCCAGTGTGCTCAGTTCTCTGAGGCCTGGATGCTGCAAAGACAGATTGACTCTGAGAAAGAAGAGAGGCCCCTGGGCACAGAGAGTTACCCATGTCCTAGAAGCCACAAAGCCAAACCTGGCCTGAAGGAGACTCCACTTGTCTGTATCCCAGGCCCTAATGTGCGCCATCTAAAGAAGTTGCACCCTGGTGTGCTTGGGGGCAGATGCTATCAGTATCCAGGGTGTGCCAGACCCAGACCATTTTTAAAATACAGTAGAACCTCCATAACTGAACACCTCCCTCCATTGCCCACCTCCCTTAAGTTGACCTGATTTTCATAGACCAGATATGCACCTGATGTACATATCAGTACAGTGAGCCTACCTCCTTATGTTGACCACCTCCATATGTTTATTACAGTTCCTTGGGTGGTCAACTTACAGAGGTTCTACTGTATTTAATTATTTGCCAATATTTTAAAATTTCCTGAGGTTTCGTTTTATCTTGAAAATTATAGAAAAACATGGTAGCCCAGAGCCCACATTCCCTCTTGGCAACCATCAACTGCCACTGAAACATTTGCTCTCAAGTCACCATCTTTCTCCCTCAGGGCGGCATTAAACCCTCTGCCTTCCATAAACAAAAAGCCAGATTAATCTATTGAGATTTAGAGACGTGGGCTTGAAAAGCTCACAGAAACATCAACTATCATGTCTCCCATAATTTTCCAGTGCACTTTTTTTCTTTTGTAGAAGCATAGCTTAAATGACCCCTGGATAGTAGCTTTTAATTCCGCCCTCTCTCCATTGCCTCCCACCCCAAAATGCCTGCAAAGACAGGAAAGGGTGAAAATTTAAAGCAAGTTGAAAAATTAGCCTGAATTTTTCAGCTGAAATCTACAGCTGAAAGCTACAATCCAGAATTTCCTCTCAGGAAGAAGAGATTTTAAGAAAAAAATAGTCAACATTTAGCAAATGGTAAACTCCCATTGTTCTAAATGAAAGTGCAATGGTCTGGAGCTACACTCCCCAACTCCCAGGCCGCGGAAGGTCAGTGGCCCATTAGAAACTGGGCTGCACAGCAAGAAGTGAGTGGCGGGGAAGCCAGCAAAGCTTTGTCTATATTTACACGGCTCCCCATGGCTGGAGCTCCCCATGCCTGAGCTCTGCTTCCTGTCACGTCAGCAGTGACATCAGATTCTCATAGAAGCTCAAATCCTGCTATAAACTGACCATGCACGGGATCTAGGTTGGGCACTCCTTATGAGAATCTGATGCCCCCGCTAAGGTCTGTGAAAAAATTGTCCTCCATGAAATCTGTCCCATGTACCACAAAGGTTGGGGACCACTAGTCTAGAGGGTTTGAAGCCCTTTCATAAATCTCCACCCAATACCATCCACTGGCCCCCAAACTCCAGGCCTATACTAACCATGTATGCCATTTCTCATCTTAACCTGTCCGGTAGTGACCTGACTATTATTGATCACTTTTCTTTAATCACGGTTATGACCATCTTAAACCTCCATACCAAATCTAGGAATAAAATAGATCATGGGATGCAGAAGTTATATGGAATAGCAATGGTGCATGTTGTCTTACAAGTTTGTTCCATCAATAATAACTGAGATGCCAGATGTCTGAGATGTCCCTTATTTTTTAAATATTTGGTCATAAGTCACTCTACTTCCCACCGATGGCCTGTAACACCAAAGCACGTCCTGCCATTGCTGCAAATTCCAGGGGATACTCTCAATATCCTCCTTTTTCTTCTGGCTCAGCATGTGCTAGCTTAGCAGTACATCAACTCAAGATCCAAAATTCCTCCTCTTCCTTGATTCAACAACCAAAACTACTCCTACAAAGTACTTATGAAAGGAGTAAAATTTTCTGGAGGTTAGTGTGGTTGGAGGTACAGGGAACAAAAGAGAGTTTACAGAACAGAACCGTGCTGAGTCAAGTTGGGTAAGGCTAAATTAACAAATGACCCACAAATTTCAGTGGATTCCAATCATAAAATTTTACTGTTTATTCGCCGTACGTGGACATCATGGTTGGCTCTGTTCCCATTTTCCTCTTCATGGACCATGGCTGGCAGAGCATATGTTTTCTGGAACATGGCCAGTCATTACAGAAGAGGGAATCACTCACTCACTGACTCAAAGCCTTTGCTTAGAAAATCATGCACATCCATTTCATTCACGATGTATCGACCAAAGCAAATCTCATGGTCAAGCCTGAGTTCTAAGAGTGTGGGGATGTATAGTCCTCCCACAAGGAATGGCACCAAATATAAACAGTAATACCATCTGTCACATCAGCATTTTTAAAAGCAATAGTGGCTATCATGGTCTTAAACTGCTTTGGCAAGACCCCAAGGGGCTCAGTAGCCCTCCCCTCTCCATGGTCTTTCTTTCCCACCCTCCGGAGCAATATAATCCCTCCCCTTGTCTCAACATAAAGCTCCTTAAATTTTAGCTGCTGTCAATATACAAATCCTCTACACCAACCATTTGTCACAGTATTTCTTTAAATAAGGAATGTTGGTGTCAACTGTTAAAATAATAATGTTTTCTCTGCCTGATTATATAAGAAAACTTTATAAGTAGGAGTGGAAAAAAGCAGAACCGTGAATGCTGAAAATGGCAATTTTAAATCATACTTTCCACCAATTCCAAATACCAGGAAAACCACAGTATGCTGAAGAGGAATTTGCCATCTTGGATGAGCAGGGAAGTACCAAGAAAAAACTTTACAGGTGGTGGGTACTGAGGGCAGACCTGCCGGTGCCCATCTGTCCCCTTCTCTAGCTCTTAACTCAGGAAGGATTCCAATCGCTGTACTAGTGAACAGGAGACAGAGCCCATGACAATCTGTCAGCAAAGACTCTTGGAGATACATCTCATCTTTGTTTTATTTTTGAGGTTAGAAAAAAAAAAAAAAAGATCATCTTTTCATGAGTTTTTTTAGCTATTTGCATAACTTCTTTATGAAGTATCTGTTCAAGGGATTTACCCAATATTAAGTTAGCCCAAAGTTATGTTTGCCCAAACTTAAGTAACCCTATTTTTTAAAGGGCAAGAGATTTGATCAGGCACTTTGAAAAAATGAATGCCCAGGTGTCTAATAGACAAGTGAAAAGATAATAACATGCAACTAAGAAAAATAAACTAAAATTAACAAAAAATCCTGTAGTACTAAGTTTTAGTGAGGTGGGAGTGAAACCAGAAATCTCCAATATTGGGGACTTAATTGGTATGACCACATTGGATAAGTGTTTGGTTGTACCTATTAAAATCTAGACATAGATCTACTTTATGAATCACCAGCCCCTCCCCCCATAGGTTTGCACCCAAGAGAATTGAATACATTCTTCTGCCAAAGGAGATGAATGTGACCATTCATACAGGTTTATTCATAACTGCCAAAAAGTTAAAATGACTCAAATCATCAACAGAAGAATGGATACGTGACTTGTGGTATAGTCAAATAATGGACTACTACACAGCAATAAAAAATAAATAACCATTTATATATACATACCATATATGGATTTTAAAAACATACTTTGTATGAAAGAAGCCGTACATGGAAAGTCCATGCTGCGTTTATATGAAGTTTGAGAGAGGAAAATCTAACTGACAGTGATAGAAGTCAAAAGGTAGTTATTCTGGGGTGGAATATTGATGTGGAAGGGACAGAAAAGAGCCTTCACAGGTCCTGAAAATATTCACTACCTTACTTTATATTACTCCTACCCTTTATCAAACTCTACTTAAGGTATTGTTCATATAAAATTACTATATGAGTATTATATACTTACACTGCTTATTTCACCAAAGACTGGAAACCTTGCCAACTCCCATGAGAAAGCAAATTTTCTCATTTCAAAAATTATCTTGAATAATCTTGTAGCTCAGCGGCTAGGGCGCCGGCCACATACACCGGGGCTGGTGAGTTCAAACCTGGCCCGGGGCCTGCCAAATGACAATGGCAACTACAACCAAAAAATACCCTAGTGTTGTGGCAGGCACCTGTAGTCTCAGCTACCTGGGAGGCTGAGGCAAGAGAATCACTTAAGCCCAAGAGTTTGAGGTTGCTGTGAGCTGTGACACCACAGCACTCTACCCAGGGTGACATAGTAAGACTCTGTCTCAAAAAAAAAAAAATCTTGAATTTTGATGATTTAAAAAGGCAACATTCTTGATGTATCTTGAAAGATTGGTAAGCACTGACCAGGTGAAAGAGGAAATCATATTCAAAGACTGAGAAACAAGACAGAATGAAGCAACGACGGTCGGCATGGATCCAGCAGGAAATTCGTGTGAAAAATTCTGGATGAGGAACACCTTTAGAAACCCGCCCTTGGAGAGGGTGGAGCAAGATGGCAGCCGAGTAACAGCTTCCTTGCATCTGGGCACCGTGAGTCTGGGGATATAGGACTCCAGGCATCTCTGGCTGGTGGGATCTGCCTATCATCACCCCTGAGAGGATACAGGGAGTCAGCGAGAGACTTCTGGACCCCAAGAGGAGGACTAAAACAGTGGAAAACCAGCAAGTGGTCGCGTGTGTTCAATCCGCCTAAACCCGCCCGCAACTGTAAGTTCAGTAGCAGCGAGACTGCAAACCAGAAAGGCCTTACCTGTGAACTGTTTTGGTGTCTTTGGACTTGGCACTCAGCTGAACTGCCTTGGGGAGAGCCTGAGCCAGAGTGCGGAGAACTTTGGCCTTTGTCTAGGGCCCCAGTCTGAGCTGCTGAGCCAGACGGAGCTAATAGAGTTTGGCTCTGGGTCACAGGCAGACATTGTGAGTGATCTGCCCTGGCAAGCTCCGCCCTCAGGGTCTCAGAGCTGGAATTGGGTGGGAGCTGGTAACCCAGCGACCAAGTAGCCTAAGGGCGGGGTCTGAGCCACCTTGCAGCCCTAACCCTCGGGGGCAGAGGGAGACCAGTTTTGACACACAGGGTAAGTGGATAGCCACTTCAGCAGTGATTCCAGCAACAAGCACTTCCCTGAGAAAGCTTCTGCTCAGTAAGTGAACAAGTTCAAAGTGCCTTTTAAGTGGGCTGAAGAGAGATTTAGGGTGTCTACCTGCTGGGGTTCGAGAAACTAGCAGCCTCCAGTCGTATCAGAACTGTGATTAACATCTCATACCCCAGAAGACCACGTGTTGCCCAGACAATATTCAATAACATATACATACTGCTTTGTTTTTGGTTGCGTGTGTGTTTTTTTTTTGTTTGTTTGTTTGGTTTTTTTTTTTGGTTTGGTTTTTTTTTTGTTTATTTTGACGTTCTAGATTGTTGTTTTGTTTTTTAAGTTCAACCTTTTCCATACAGATCCTTTTTCTTTCTCAATTTTTCTAGTTTAATTATAATTTCCCATTGCTGCCTATTTCAATAATCAGAACTTCATTTTTGTTAGTGTTTCTACCACTATTATTTGGTTTTTCCAGCCAATTTTATCCCGTAAAGTTTTCTGTTTGCTTGTTTTGGTTTGATTTATAGCATTTTTGTCTTTCCTCTCTACTTGGTGGAGGTGGGGTACTGTGTCTGATCAGGTTAGCAAAGAGCTGCTGACCTCAAGGGAACCACCCCACTGGGCACCCCCAGAAGGTGTTTTTTTTTTTTAAGGTTGTATCAAAGTACCCTACTGTACACCTATATTGCTCTGTCTCCCTCTTTCTGTGCCTCTCTTCTTTTTGTCAATATTCCTTTCACCCAACCACTCTCCTTTCTCTATTTTTCTTTTTTTTCTTTTTTTTTTTTTTCTTATCACTCAGTCCTCCTTTCTTTCATCGCTTTTTTGCTCTTAAACCTTCTCACCCTTCTGGTCCTGTAACCCTTAGTCCACAGGCACAAGAACTTAAAGAGCAAGAGGAATTGAAAGGAAAATTAGGGCAAGGAAACAGATAAAAGAAATCACCCATGAGGAAGAATCAGCAGAAAACTCCAGGCAACATGAAGAACCAGTCCAGAACTACCCCGCCAAGGGACCATGAGGTAGCTACTGCAGAGGATTCCACCTATACAGAAATGTTAGGAATGACAGAAAGGGAATTTAGAATACACATGTTGAAAACAATGAAGGAAATGATGGAAACAATGAAGGAAACTGCTAATAAAGTGGAAAATAACCAAAAGGAAATTCAAAAACAGAATCAAATCAGAGATGAACGATATGAAGAATATAAAAAGGATATAGCAGAGCTGAAGGAAATGAAACAGTCAATCAGGGAACTTAAAGATGCAATGGAAAGTATCAGCAACAGGTTAGACCATGCAGAAGAAAGAATTTCAGAGGTAGAAGACAAAGTTTTTGAGATAACTCAGATAGTAAAAGAGGCAGAAAAGAAGAGAGAGAAAGCAGAACGTTCACTGTCAGAATTATGGGACTTTATGAAGCGTTCCAACATACGAGTTATAGGAATTCCAGAAGGGGAAGAAGAATGCCCCAGAGGAATGGAAGCCATACTAGTGAATATTATAAAAGAAAATGTCCCAAACATCACCAAAGATTCTGACACACTGCTTTCAGAGGGATATCGGACCTCAGGTCACCTCAACTCTAACCGAAATTCTCCAAGACACATTGTGATGAACCTGTCCAAAGTCAAGACAAAAGAAAAGATTCTGCAAGCTGCCAGGAGTAAGCGCCAGTTGACCTACAGGGGCAAATCCATCAGACTGACCGCAGACTTCTCTAATGAAACTTTCCAAGCAAGAAGACAATGGTCATCTACCTTTAATCTACTTAAACAGAACAATTTCCAGCCCAGAATTCTGTACCCTGCTAAGCTAAGCTTCAAAATTGATGGAGAAATCAAATCATTTACGGATATACAAACATTGAGGAAATTCGCCACAACAAGACCAGCTCTACAGGAAATACTTCAACCTGTTCTGCACACTGACCACCACAAGGGATCAGCAGCAAAGTAAGAACTCAGAAATTAAAGGACAGAACCTAACCTCCACACTGATGCAAAAGATAAAACTAAGCAATGGACTCTCACAAAATAAGACGAATAGAATACTACCACACTTGTCAATTATCTCAATAAATGTTAATGGCTTGAATTCCCCACTGAAGAGACATAGATTGGTTGACTGGATTAAAAAACACAAGCCATCCATTTGCTGTCTGCAAGAAACACACCTGGCTTCAAAAGACAAATTAAAGCTCCGAGTCAAGGGTTGGAAGACAATTTTTCAGGCAAATGGAATTCAGAAGAAAAGAGCAGTTGCAATCTTATTTTCAGACACATGTGGATTTAAAGCAACTAAAGTCAAAAAAGACAAAGATGGTCACTTTATATTGGTCAAGGGAAAAATACAACAAGAAGACATTTCAATTCTAAATATTTATGCACCCAATTTAAATGCTCCCAGATTCTTGAAGCAGACCTTACTCAGTCTGAGCAATATGATATCTGATAATACCATAATAACAGGGGACTTTAACACTCCTCTTACAGAGCTGGACAGATCCTCTAAACAGAAATTAAACAAGGATATAAGAGACTTAAATGAGACTCTAGAACAACTGTGCTCGATAGACGCATATAGAACACTCCATCCCAAAGATAAAGAATATACATTCTTCTCATCACCCCATGGAACATTCTCCAAAATTGATCATATCCTGGGACACAAAACAAATATCAACAGAATCAAAAGAATTGAAATTTTACCTTGTATCTTCTCAGACCATAAGGCACTAAAGGTGGAACTCAACTCTAACAAAAATGCTCGACCCCACCCAAAGGCATGGAAACTAAACAATCTTCTGTTGAATAACAGATGGGTGCAGGAAGAAATAAAACAGGAAATCATTAACTTCCTTGAGCATAACAACAATGAAGACACAAGCTACCAAAACCTGTGGGATACTGCAAAAGCAGTTTTGAGAGGAAAATTCATCGCTTTAGATGCCTACATTCGAAAAACTGAAAGAGAGCACATCAACAATCTCACAAGAGATCTTATGGAATTGGAAAAAGAAGAACAATCTAAGCCTAAACTCAGTAGAAGAAAAGAAATATCCAAAATCAAATCAGAGATCAATGAAATTGAAAACAAAAGAATCATTCAGAAAATTAATGAAACAAGGAGTTGGTTTTTTGAAAAAATAAATAAAATAGATAAACCATTGGCCAGACTAACGAGGAATAGAAAAGTAAAATCTCTAGTAACCTCAATAAGAAATGATAAAGGGGCAATAACAACTGATCCCACAGAGATACAAGAGATCATCCCTGAATACTACCAGAAACTCTATGCCCAGAAATTTGACAATGTGAAAGAAATGGATCAATATTTGGAATCACACCCTCTCCCTAGACTCAGCCAGGAAGAAATAGAGCTCCTGAACAGACCAATTTCAAGCACTGAGATCAAAGAAACAATAAAAAAGCTTCCAACCAAAAAATGCCCTGGTCCAGATGGCTTCACTCCAGAATTCTATCAAACCTTCAAGGAAGAGCTTATTCCTGTACTGCAGAAATTATTCCAAAAAATTGAGGAAGAAGGAATCTTCCCCAACACATTCTATGAAGCAAACATCACCCTGATACCAAAACCAGGAAAAGACCCAAACAAAAAGGAGAATTTCAGACCAATCTCACTCATGAACATAGACGCAAAAATTCTCAACAAAATCCTAGCCAATAGATTACAGCTTATCATCAAAAAAGTCATTCACCATGATCAAGTAGGCTTCATCCCAGGGATGCAAGGCTGGTTTAACATACGAAAGTCTATAAACGTTATCCACCATATTAACAGAGGCAAAAATAAAGATCACATGATCCTCTCAATAGATGCAGAAAAAGCATTTGATAAAATCCAGCATCCTTTTCTAATTAGAACACTGAAGAGTATAGGCATAGGTGGCACATTTCTAAAACTGATTGAAGCTATCTATGACAAACCCACAGCCAATATTTTACTGAATGGAGTAAAACTCAAAGCTTTTCCTCTTAGAACTGGAACCAGACAAGGTTGTCCTCTGTCACCTTTACTATTCAACATAGTGCTGGAAGTTCTAGCCAATACAATTAGGCAAGACAAGGAAATAAAGGGAATCCAAATGGGAGCAGAGGAGGTCAAACTCTCCCTCTTTGCTGACGACATGATCTTATACTTAGAGAACCCCAAAGACTCAACCACAAGACTTGTAGAAGTCATCAAAAAATACAGTAATGTTTCAGGATATAAAATCAATGTCCACAAGTCAGTAGCCTTTGTGTACACCAATAAAAGTCAAGATGAGAAGCTAATTAAGGACACAACTCCCTTCACCATAGTTTCAAAGAAAATGAAATACCTAGGAATATACCTAACGAAGGAGGTGAAGGACCTCTATAAAGAAAACTATGAAATCCTCAGAAAGGAAATAGCAGAGGATATTAACAAATGGAAGAACATACCATGCTCATGGATGGGAAGAATCAACATTGTTAAAATGTCCATACTTCCCAAAGCAATCTACCTATTCAATGCCATTCCTATCAAAATACCAACATCGTACTTTCAAGATTTAGAAAAAATGATTCTGCGTTTTGTATGGAACTGGAAAAAACCCCGTATAGCTAAGGCAGTTCTCTGTAACAAAAATAAAGCTGGGGGCATCAGCATACCAGATTTTAGTCTGTACTACAAAGCCATAGTGCTCAAGACAGCATGGTACTGGCACAAAAACAGAGACATAGACACTTGGAATCGAATGGAAAACCAAGAAATGAAACTAACATTTTACAACCACCTAATCTTTGATAAACCAAACAAGAACATATCTTGGGGGAAAGACTCCCTATTCAATAAATGGTGTTGGGAGAACTGGATGTCTACATGTAAAAGACTGAAACTGGACCCACACCTTTCCCCACTCACAAAAATTGTCAAGATGGATAAAGGACTTAAACTTAAGGCATGAAACAATAAAAATCCTCCAAGAAAGCATAGGACAAACACTGGAAGATATTGGCCTGGGGAAAGACTTCACGAAGAAGACTGCCATGGCAATTGCAACAACAACAAAAATAAACAAATGGGACTTCATTAAACTGAAAAGCTTCTGTACAGCTAAGGAGACAATAACCAAAGCAAAGAGACAACCTACACAATGGGAAAGGATATTTGCATATTTTCAATCAGACAAAAGCTTGATAACTAGGATCTATAGAGAACTCAAATTAATCCACATGAAAAAAGCCAACAATCCCTTATATCAATGGGCAAGAGACATGAATAGAACTTTCTCTAAAGACGACAGACAAATGGCTAACAAACACATGAAAAAATGTTCATCATCTCTATATATTAGAGAAATGCAAATCAAAACAACCCTGAGATATCATCTAACCCCAGTGAGAATGGCCCACATCACAAAATCTCAAAACTGCAGATGCTGGCGTGGATGTGGAGAGAAGGGAACACTTTTACACTGCTGGTGGGACTGCAAACTAGTACAACCTTTCTGGAAGGAAGTATGGAGAATCCTCAAAGCACTCAAGCTAGACCTCCCATTTGATCCTGCAATCCCATTACTGGGCATCTACCCAGAAGGAAAGAAATCCTTTTATCATAAGGACACTTGTACTAGACTGTTTATTGCAGCTCAATTTACAGTCTCCAAAATGTGGAAACAGCCTAAATGCCCACCAACCCAGGAATGGATTAACAAGCTGTGCTATATGTATACCATGGAATACTATTCAGCCATTAAAAAAATGGAGACTTTACATCCTTCGTATTAACCTGGATGGACGTGGAAGATATTATTCTTAGTAAAGCATCACAAGAATGGAGAAGCATGAATCCTATGTACTCAATTTTGATATGAGGACAATTAATGACAATTATGGTTATGGGGGGGGAACAGAAAGAGGGAAGGAGGGAGGTGGGTGGGGCCTTGGTGTGTGTCACACTTTATGGGGGCAAGACATGATTGCAAGAGGGACTTTACCTAACAATTGCAATCAATGTAACCTGGCTTATTGTACCCTCAATGAATCCCCAACAATAAAAAAAAAAAAAAAAAGAAACCCGCCCTTGGATATCCAGAAAGGGGGAAGCATTAGGAAATTGATAAGTTGTCTAATGGGCCTAGTTCAATGATTCAGTTACGTGAATTAGCACTTTATTCTGGAAAATCAACAAAGAAACAGGTGCTCTGTTCTTTCTGGAGAGGAGAATCCAGCAGTTTCCAAAGGAATCCAGAAAAGTCTGGCTTGAATTTTAGCTTCGATATCCTCACTCCAGATGGACAGGCAGAGGAGTTAATAAAAACGCATGTCAGATTGCTTTCTCTGTAACTACCAGCAGCATTCTCGGTATGTGAGAAGAAAGTCTTGGCTTCCCTGATGATCATTCTTCTTGCCCTCTCCAATTCTCCCTGGACAGAAGGCCTGGGGGTTTAGTCTACCGACTACATCACTAGTGGAATGTCACCTTTCCATCCAGACCAAGAAGCCCTGAACTCTGCAGGCACCAGGGAACGCAGACACAACTCAGTCGCTAGAAGGCTATTGTTTCCATTGGCTTCAGCAGCACCTTGGTGTCCTAAGCGGTGGCTGACGCAGTGGCCTTCGAAATGCTTATCTTCTGGGGACAGACTGACGCTATCAGGCCAGGCTTCCAAACACCTCTCTGTAACATCTCTCTTCTTTGGGTGGCAGGAGAAACACTTCAGAGGGGGAGGGCGTGAGCAGCAGAGGCCGAGCCCAGGGAGCCTGGGCTGCACTGACATGCTCCCTCACACCATCCCCACAGCACTGACGCTCCCCTCTGCTCAGCCCTTCTCATCACTGAACAAGGGGGCCTGCCCTGTGGTTTCAGCCTATGCTAGGGAGGAAAGAGTCATCTTTTCAACTGCCTGTTTGATTTGGAGATATTGTGGGTCTTTATCATTTAACTGCAAAAGCCTGATAAGAATGCAGAAGTGATCTGAGAATTTTTTTAACTAAACAGAGAGAGAGAATGAGAGAATGATGATGGATCACCGCTCGTAATCTCTCTATTCCTTCATGTCTTTAGATTTTGCCATGAAAGGAGAGAAAAACCCCATTGTATCTCTTGGCTTTGACTTTGGAAGGCGTAGGGGTTGAGACTGACTCTAATATTTCCTGAACATGAAACTTTAGGAGAGGCTCTTAAACTCCATGGGCTAGGATATTTCATCCATATATGAAGGTTCTCAATATGAGGCCCCCCCAAGTCTCTCTTATCTTTAACATCCTAGAATTCTATAAGATTTTGCCTTTTTTGTTTCCAGATTAAAATATACCAAGATCAAATCCAGCAACTTGAAACAGAGCAGCACTGTGTAGGCACAGTGGGCCCAGGCTTTTTGCCTGTACTCTGCTGTACAAAGCTCACCTCTGTGCTCACTTACTGGTCATATGGTCTTGGGCTCTGTCCTTAACACCCTTAAACCTGCTTCCCTATCTGCAAAATGTGGATATTAATACTTGCCTCTCAGAGGTGTCATATTTTCTATAAAATCAGGTAAGGTGGCTGACTTAGAAAATTAGCTATTACTATAACTATTTGCCACATACTTGAGCACAGACTCTGGAGCCAGATTTTGTAGGCTTGAATTCAAGCTCTGCCAGTTCCCATCTGTGTAAACTTGGGCAAGTTGTTAAACCTCTCTGCCTCAGTTTTCTCATCTGTTAAATGGGGGTAATAATAGCATCTTCCTCACTGGATTGTTATATGGATTGAATGGATTCGTATGTATAATACTGGGGACAGCGTAAATGCTATTTAAGTGGTAAATTAAGTTAAAATAAATGAAACATTGCATACATTATAAATATAAACATAAGTGTGCTGGCATGATGAATTCTGGATGTGATGATGATGAGCACCCCAGAAACCTCCCCCCCTTTTTAAGATGAGTTTTATGGCCCGGCTCCTGCGTGTGGCCTGACATACGGTATGAATTGGCAGCAGAGATGCAGAAATAGGAACATGTCAGGGGAAAAGCTGCCAGGCTAATTCGGCAGACCTGGTAATTTAATCTGCTTGTGCTTGGGGACAAAAGTAAGCAGAAGGTTGAACCAATGACGACTCTGGATTTCCCTCTTGGCAAGATTGTACTGTGGTGGATTTATTCGAAAGGAAACTCTAGTATCAGACTTGAGATAAAAAGAGTTTGGGTCTAGATGCATTGAGTCTGAGGTGCCTTTAAGACATTTAAAAGTAAAAGAAATCCTCGTATCCAAACAAGACCTGCATAGAATCTTGGTCAACAGGAATTCCAACAGCCACATCAACCATCTATTTCCCGCCCCCAATAACTTATACCCAGTCTTAAAAAACACGGAAGTACTTACTTCCTGTCACCTGCCTCGGAGGCACTTTGGTTCAACTTATTGATTAGATTGACAACCTTGAACACTGTTCTGATGTTTGTCTTTTACAAATGACAGAAACTGGAGCCAAGCCTAGACCAGGTCTTCTCTTTGTTCAGTGTGGACTTTGCTAACATTTCATTAGCACCAACAGGTAGGAATTATGTCACCTATTTAACCCACATTATGTCACTTAATATGCAGATCAACAACAGAGATAGATGCCATCAGCTCTGTTTTCAAATTATATAAAGGAATTTGCATAAGGTCACATGAGTGTTTTGACAAATTTAGGATAAACAAGCCCAGTTCTACATTATGGTTTTGTACCTTTTATGGATTTATTATAATAATATTGAAATGATAACATACATTTCTTCAAGACAGACTAATCTTCATGGTTTCAAATCTAGGCTCTAACTCTCAATAGCTATGGAGCTTTGGGAAAGTTACTTAAACTCTCTGTGTCTCAGTTTCCTTACCTGTGAATTAGGATAATAATGGCATCTGCCACATACAGTGGTCATGAGAATGTATTAAAATTTGTGAAAAACATAGCAAAGACCCAGAAATTCAGTTGGCTCTCAGTTAATGTTAGATATTATCACAACTATGATGACCACCCATAGGACCTATTTCCTTCAGGAGTGGAGATCAAATTTTGGAAATCAATTTGCTATAAACTCAGCTCAGTAGTTATTGTTTCTATTTATCTAAACAGTATTTTTTATGGAAAGAAAAGATTCAAAGCTCTTATGAAAAACAGCATACAACTGATAAAAAGAAAAGAAGGAAGGAAGGATGGAAACAAGGAAGGAAGGAAGGAAGGAAGGAAGGAAGGAAGGAAGGAAGGAAGGAAGGAAGGAAGGAAGGAAGGAAGGAAGGAAGGGCAAAACTTGAAGTGGCCCATAGACCATTAAACTTGTTTCATGAAGTCTAGTTGCATTTGCAACATGTGGGTCACAAATTCAATTCTAAATTTTTCCAGTCCATGCAAAAAAGAAAACATAATTACAGAATACAAAAGATAAAAGAAATGCTCAGAGAGGCACAACCAGTCTTTATGAGGATCTCAGAGAGGAACTTGTGCCATTGTTCATAATTTGAAGAACATGCCAGGGCCCCCTTGGCAGAACCCAGCCTGGTCAACAGGTGTCAATCTCTTTAGAAGTCACTGGTGCAGAAAATTGCAAAGAAATCAGCCACGGTGGCCCAACAGCATTGTGGTGAGGATATTTTTATTTTGACCAGAGCTCTGGGCCTTTTTATCCCCACAAGAAGGTCTTTCTTTCAGTTCTGTATTTCTTTGGTTTAGAGGTTTGGCTGTTTAAAAAACACACACACAATAATAACAACATTTGTGATTGGCTCGGGCATCAGACAGCAGTTGAGCAGTGTCCTAGATCCCCTGGGCTTCTCTGAGGTCATCCATGTGTCACCTTCATGGTTCCTGAGAAGCCCACGGAACACAGCAGGAACAGACTTTGCAGGCAAGAGGACGCTTCCCATTGGCTTGGTCTCCACTCAGAGGAGCACTCAGCTCCGCTTTCACTGCATAGTCCCAGGACTACTAAACCCTCCCTATTCCATATTGCAGAATCTAAAAATTCTGGGTCCGTCTGAGTGGCCTCGGATCCACGGCGCATGTCTTTCTCTCTCTCAAAATCACAATCCTCTGAGTACTCACCTCTCTCCGGCTTTTCTTGAACCAGGCAACATTTCTCTTTCCCCTCATCTCTACTATTACCAGCAGGCACAGCCGGTCTCCACCTTCCCCAAATAACCCAGACTATTCCCCGATGGCAGCTCTCCTGTTAGTAACAGCAGTTTATATTTAACCGTCTAATCCTTAAAACAATTTAAATAGCAGATGCTGAAGACATTGCTTTTTAAAAAGTCGTAAAACCCTTCAAGTCAGCCTTTCATATTTCCACTATAGATGCAAGTTGTCCATCTCTGAACTCTTCAAGCATTTTTTTTTTTTTTTTTTTGTGGTTTTTGGCCAGGGCTGGGTTTGAACCCGCCACCTCCGGCATATGGGACCGGCACCCTACTCCTTGAGCCACAGGCGCCACCCCTCTTCAAGCATCTTCATTCTTCTAATTACTTATTACATCTTGCCTGGTTTTATAATTATTTCAGATCTATAAAGTTAACTGTCCCTTCTAGTCTAAACTATGACTTTCTTGAGGAAAAGCCCATATAAAATCCATGCAAGTGATCCTTAAATATCTGATAAAAATTTTAAAAATATTGAGGAGAATGAGGCCTGGGAAGGAGTTCCTCAGGATGGATGCAGTAGAGAAAGGAAGCTGATTAAAATTCAAACTTGCAAACACTGCAACAGACTCAAAACCTCCAGGAGGATGGAGAGGAGGTGCCCAAGACAACGTGGCAAGTGAGTAACCTACAGCGAGCAGAATCAGAAGGACACAAGAAAGCCAGGACAGGAGGCTAATAGGAAGCACTAACAATCAGCCTAATGGGCACTTGGTTCACACAGCACCCAAACTGAAAAGGGAAAGAGAGTGCCTTGTAGAATTCAGGGCGTCAAGTCAGACACAGCAGTTCACAGGGGACGCAAACTATGATCTGGTCTCACTTTCTAATAATACTTTACCTAAGGGGTACTGAGTTACATAACGAAGAGGGGAACAGAAATAGTAATTCTAAATTATAGAAATGAAAACTTCAAAGGCATGTTGTTGATCCCTTTGGGAAAAAGGCATCTGCATAAAAAACTGAAGAAATAAAAAGCTGGTGAGGATGTGGAGAAAAGGGACCAGTCATCCATTGCTGGGGGGAATGTAAAATGTTGCAGCCAAGCTAGAAAACAGTTTCTTATAAAGCAAAATATGTACCTACCCTGTGCTGGGTACCTACCCATCAACTGCATTCAAAATATTTATCCCAGGATAATGGAAACTTGTGTTTGTACAAAAGCCTATACATGAATGTTACCAGCAACATTATTTGCAGTAGCCCCATATGGGAAACAACCCAGATGCCCTTCAAGAGGTGACTGGGGAAACACTCCGTGGGCCATCCATACCGTAGAATGTGATGCAGCAATGAAAAGGAACAGACGGCTGATGCACACAGCTTGGATGGACCCCAGGAAATTGTGTCACCACTCCCCCCCAAGTTTACATACTGTCTGATGCCATTTCTAAAGCAGTCTTGAAACAACACAGGGCTAGAATGAACAACTGATGATCGGCTGCCTGGGGAGCTGGAGTGGGAGGGATGTGACAGGGCAATATCAGTGATTCTTGTGCCCGTGGGTACATAGCAGTGTCAGTGTCTTGGCTGGGATACCGCACCATAGCTTAGTGGGACATTGTCACGGAAGAACACTGTGAAAACAGAACATGGGATCGCAGTAATTCTCCACATTATTTCCTACACCTCTATATATTTCCTACACCATTAAAAAGTGGATCATTAAAATGCTATAGCCATTTTGAAACATAGCTGGGGAGTTTCTTTAAACTTCACTATAGGGGCAGGTACAGTGGCTCACACCTATAATCCAAGCACTCCGGGAGGCCAAGGTGGTTGGCCTGCTTGAGTTTAGGCGTTTGAGACCAGCTTGAGCGTAAGTGAGACCCTGTCCCTACCAAACATAGAAAAGCTAGCTGGGCGTGGTGGCACATGCCTATCAATCATCCCAGCTACCTGGGAGGCTGAGGCAGGAGGACCACTTAAGCCCAAGAGCTATGAGCTGTGAGCTATGCTGACACCTCAGCACTCTACCCATGGTGACAGAGTAAGACTTTGTCTTGAAAAAAAGAACAAAAACCATCAGACCCAACAATGCTACACTACACATAGATATTTGCTCAAAGAAATGAAAACACACACACACACACACACACACAAATGAGCTGTATGCCAATATTTGTAGCAACTTGATTCATAGTGGCCAAAAACTTCAAACAACTCAAGTGTCCATCAACTGGGGAATGGGTAAACAAGTAGCGTATCTGCAAAAATGAGATAACAAAAGAAATGACTGGTAAGTGCAACGACATGAATCGGAAACACATCATGCTTTGTGAAAGACATCAGGCTCCAGCCATAACTGTTCCTTTGTAATTTCACTTGAATGACCTTCTGGAAAAGGCAAAAACAGGTTGATGGTTGCCAAAGGCTGCAAGTGGAGTGAGGGTACAGACCACAATGGTAGCACCAGGGAACACTTTAGGGTGAAGGGGACGATCTGTGTCTTAACTGTGGCGGGAGTTAAAAGACTATATGCAGTTATTCAAAAGTCATAGAACTGTAAACTTTCAACAGCAGAAATTCACTGTGTAAATTATCCTTCATGAAACCAGACTTGAAACAAAAAGCAAATCATTAAACTTTCTGTTGTTACCATAGTGGAGTTGACAAGATAGAGGATATATCACACACCCTGCTGGTGACGTCTGGACGGGTCGTCATATGGCAAATGACAGTCATCACGTTGTCAGTGAAAAGCACACACCTCCCCTGTGCTGTCCATGTGATCACAGAGGCGCAGAGATTTTAAATGATTCACCAAAGGTCTTGCCGCTGAAAACCAACAGTACTAGAATTCAAACCCAGATTTCTGAAAGCTGGAAAATGGTCCCACTGGTAAGAGACTAGAGCAGAGAAATATTGTATGTTGCTGGCTCAGAGGAGGATGGTTGAGCTGGCAGTGCTGTGTGCATTGAGTTGTTTTAAAGAACCCGGCTGGGATGTGGAATCCTGATGTGGGCCTTTGTCTCCACTCCACAGGCCCGTGAGCTGGGCCCGAATTTGGCTGTGAGAGTGGCCTCATACGCTCCAGGTCCTACTGCCCAGGGGAGACAGGCTCCCAGGTCTGGAAGCCAGGCAGCCTGTTGAGTGGATACAGCACTCAGCAGCCAGGACTCCCCTTTGAAATAGCAAGGATATAGACCAAGGTCTACTGCAGATGAGAGACGCTGGTGGGGAGAGGGGAGGACAGAGAGCTGCCCTGTCTCCATCCCCACCTCACAGCTCACAGCCAGAGACATAGAAGCCAGCCCTGCCATCTATGCAGCAACAAGACGGACTCAAATAGCCACTGGGCACTGACTTTGGTGCCCTGTGGGAGTGTCACTCCCAGCACCCGTTCATCCAACAATTGTTCATAGAGGACCTGGGACACCCAGAGGTGAAATCATGCTGGGTTACACTCCCTCTTCCTAGAGTGGCTCTGCTATGATTCTCTACAGAACTCCTGCAAGTCTTCAAAGAAAATGCCCTCCCTTCTGGAACTTTCCAGCTCATCTTCCTCTCTCACCTTTCACAGCCCAGAGTTCATGGCTCTCTCCTATGTGTCTGTTTCATGAGATGGTGTCTTTCTCAGGGAGTGAAAACCAAGTCTTCCTTATCCCATAACTTTTTCTCCTACCCTGGTACCTGGAACACAGTAGAATTCAGTGCCTGTTTTTGAACAAATGCGGGAAGGAAGGGAGGCAGGAGGAAAGGATCCCTATCAACTCCTGTGATAAGCGCCAGCCAAATTAAGGAAGCTGGAGCTGAGAAGAATTTTGTAAGCATTTTTATTCGTTCATCCATTCTATCAACCAATCAGTATTTACTGAGGTCCCCTTCTGCACCAGGCAAAATTATTTATCTTATCCATTTAATCAAACTAAAGAATAAATTCACAGGTATAATTATAGTCATTCTAGTGATGAGGAAAGTGAGGTTCAGAGAGGTTGAGTAAATTAGCCAATACCACACAGCCAGTAAGTGCAGAGCCAGAATTTGAATTCAGGCCTCTCTGATTCAAAACCTCTCTGCCGTTTCCTTCCCATTTCTTCTGTTTTCTGCCTCTTCAGCAGTTAGTCTTAGGGCATATACAGTTAAGTACAGAACAGAACGGAGTTCCCTGGTCCTTGAATGGGAAAAAGTACAACATCTTTATTGAAACAACATAATCTAAATACTCGCTTCACTTAAATTACAAATTCCATCTCATTGACTTATATTTTCACAAATGGCTGTTATGTCAAAGTTATTTTATTTTTACAGAAGTTAGGAAAACATACAGAGAGGAAGTTTTAGAACAAAGGAACTTACAACGTATTTTTTAGTCCTGTCTTTCCGGTGTTGTAAGGAAAACTTAGAGGTTTCCAAGATGAAACTTTCAGGCCATTTAACACCAGGGGCCCAGGCACCCTACCTGTGAGCCTGGACATTCAGACACCCTGGATCGAAAACAGCTGTGACCCAGCAACCCTGCTTCAGTCTTTGGAATCCCTTTCCTTACCATCAACTCTAAGATATTTTCTTAGCAGGGCCCTCCTTACAAAACAGAGGTGGAAATAAAGACAAAGACCTTCGACTTTCATCCAGTCCCAGTACAGAAATGATATACTTTCCCAACATGACCAAAGTCAGCTTTTCCTCCCTCAAGGAAAGAAGTTCTAATCCAGGACCGTGGCTCACCTTTTACATAGAACAAGGGAGGCAATGCCCACTCTTGCTGTACCTGTGGCCAAGCAGGGAGCCAACATGCACATCTGGCCTAATACCATTGTTCTCTGATCTTTGTGTGATCCCGACAATGTGGGGTAGTGAGAAGTCAAAGGCTCTGGGATCAAAACAGCTGCTTTCTAATGCAGGCTCCCCTGTTCCCTCGCCCTCACAATATTTGAAGTTGAGTTTTTTCATCTGCAAAATGAGTCTAATTTTGTCTAGCTTGTCTGCCTACCTAACTGGCTTTGCTGAGACACAAATGTGACTCTGTGTAGTATATAATGGCCTCCCGAAAAGTGGTTGGGAGCAGCTTCCAGGGCTGTTACCACATCACTCCCTACAGGTTTGCTCAAAGCACTATTTTGTCCCATCACATGGAATCTCTTCCACTTCCCTCCAACTAACCGTCTACACATTCTCATCCCTGCCTGCTCCAGGGAGGGCTTCTATAACCACCCACACCACAGCTACCACAGTCTCCCCTGAAGCGCAGGGGTGCAAATCCACCAGAACTTACTGATCAGCAAGCTTGTGCCAAGTACAATCATACAGCAATGGACACAGTGCAGATCCCACCCAAAAGCAGCCCCTGAGACAAAGTCCAAGTGCAGGTAGTTCAACTTTAGATGAGAACACTGTCACTCGTAGCAGGAGCGGGAAGGTAGTTAATAAAAGGTGGGTCCGTGGCCAGCGTCATGGTGCGCTACCTGCACAATCATGAGGGCCCCAATCTGGTTTAATGCTCTGCTGTGCCTGCCTAAAGGTCTCTGTTATCTTACCCTTGAACTTTAATTCATGAGCTATACAATTTTGATAATTCTTCATAGAATTCTTCATTTTAGTTGAAGGTTCTCATATTTGAATTTAAAACTGGCGTTGCATGCTACAACGATGGATGGTAAAACTCTGCTAAAAATTTAGCATTTTAATTTTTCTTTACTTAAAACAACATTAAATATCAAATTTAAAAAAAAAAAAAAAAAGAACACCATGACAAGTTGAGGGAAAGATCATGGAAGAAAGGAAAAAGCTTTATACATTTTAATACTCTTAACATAATTTTTCCCCTGAGTTTTGAACAAGAGGCCTCACATTCTCACAAAGGATGTTGCCAGCCCTGGATAGGTTACTAATGAAGGACGCTTAATCAAGCAGAGATGTGGGGGAAGTGATGGAAGTGACAAGCCTCCGAGCTACCCCACTGGTGGGGGGAGGAGTGCGGGTTCTTTTACAGCCAGTCCTACCTTGTATCAGACCAGAGAAGGGCTACTGAGGGGAGACAGGTATTAACTACCCAGCACGTCTGACCTGCCGATGTACAGGCAGAGAAACCTGTCAAAAAAACACTCAGGCTCAGGGACACACTGATGACAGAAAGTCACCAGGACCCAGATGAAATATAAGGACCAGAGGATGTGGATAGTGTGTTAACAACATCAGCCAGGAGGTGGTAACCTCAGGAATTCACAGTGCTATGTGGGAGAATAGCAAGTGGGCAACCGCTTACCATGGGTTAGGTGTAGTTACAGAAATAAACACAAGGTCTCTGGAGCACAGAAGAGGCGTCCTCAGCCAAGCCCTGGCAGTCCAAGGAGGCCCCCAGAGGACTCGGTCCTGGCCAGAGCCTGCTGAGAAGGAGCTTGCCCAGCAAAGAGGGTAGAAAAGAGAACTCCAGGGGGAAGACTTTATTGGTTTCCTATTGTGGCTATAATTACCACAAACTTAGTGACTTGAAACTAAGTGACTTGGACTTCTGACTTTGTTATTGTCAGAAGTCCAGCTAACATGACAGTGTCTGTGGGGCCGTTTCCACTGAGGAGAGATGCATGCCCCTTGTTCAGCTGACAGAATTCAGTTCCTCCTTGCTCCAGGACTGAGGTCCCTGGTTGATTGATGGCTGCCAGCTGAGCCCCTTCCCAATGTTTAGAGGCTACCTGCATGCATTGGCTCATGGACCCTTCTTCTGCCTTCAACGTCAAGGGCAATGGGCTGAGTCCCTCTCATGCTCTGGACCTTCCCTGGCTCTTATGGGGTTGACCGACTTATCCGTCTCCCTCTTCTACTCTTTTAAATGGAGGTAAAATTTACAAAATATAAAGCCCATCACTGCAAAGTGAACAATTCAGGGAAATTTAGTACATTCACAAAGTTGTGCAGCACCTCATCGAGTTCCAGAACATTTCCAACACTGCAAAGTAAAACCCCATACGCAGTAAACAATTCATCTCCATTCCCTACTCACCCAGGCCCCTGGCAGCCACCATTCTGGATTTACCTATTCCAGATACTTCATATAAATGGAATCATATAATACATGACCTTGCCCACATGTAGGCTGAATCAGATCTTCATTCCTTTTTAGGGCTCAGTCATATTCCACTGCAGGCATGGACCCGATTTTGGTCACCCATTCACCTACTGAGGGACATTTGAGCTAGGGTGACTGGCTATAGAGATCACTACAGTATGAACATGGTGGAGGACCTGTTTCCAATCTTTAGGAATATACAATCCTTTTCCGCTCTTAAGAGTTTTTTTGATTACACTGAGCCCACCCAGATAAACCAAGATAATCTCTCTTAAGTCTACCTACAAATATCTAATACCACATATTCATAGATTCCAGGCATCAGGACGCACCCGTGATTAAGAGGCCACTTTTCTGCCTATGACAAGATCAGAATAATCCAAGTTTGGGTATAGTGTGGTGGCTACAATGAACCACAAAGTAGTTCCGCCATCGGCCCAGTGGTTCTCAAAGTTGAGAAATAGATGCAACTCATTTAAAGAAAAAGAACATTGTCAGACATCCAGCGTACGTCCTCTAGCCCCCGACTTCAGAGACAGTGCACTGAAAATTAAGTGTCAGTTTCACAAGCTCTGACATGACCAGTAACATAGACGTCAACCCACACACCAAGACCCTGCAGCAGGACTGTTTTAAGATGATCGTCCAGGCTCAGCGCCCGTAGCACAGTGGTTACAGCACCAGCCACATACACCAAGGCTGGCGGGTTGGAACCCAGCTCAGGCCAGCTAAACAACAATGACAACTGCAACAAAAAAATAGTCCGGGGTTGTGGTGGGTGCCTGTAGTCCCAGCTACTTGAGAGGCTGAGGCAAAAAAGAATCACTTAAGCCCAAGAGTTTGAGGTTGCTGTGAGCTGTGACACCATAGCACTCTACCAAGGGTGACATAATAACAATGTCTCAAAAAAACAAATAAATAAATAAATAAAAGATAATTATCCAATTAATCCAGTTCATATTTTATGTTAATTTTTTAGATTATCATCAAATGAAAAGGACAAATTTTTAAATGCTCATTAGAATTTACATATAAGAATTTGGGGGCCCCGGCTGTTAGTGGATCCCAGTGTGAGGAATATTTGGCTAGAGCTTGACTGCTTTGTTCATTTCCATTCCCCCCAGACCTAGAAGACTCTCGGTATGTGGACAGTATTTGAGAAATATTGATAAACAAATAAATGGATCATAATCTGGGAAACTGGCAGTGGCAGGTGTGTGGGATGATATTAGCAGAGGCCTAATAGGCCGTGGCTGTTCTGTGCCATCCCTAAGAGTCACTTGAGGGCCCTCATTGTCTCTAAGCCTCACTAGGAGATTAGCAGTGTAATACTTTCCATCTTCATTAACTGAGAGGAGTAGAATGTGGCAAATTTCCACTCAGGGCCTCGGGCAATGGTGGGTGGTTTCAAGGTGATAAACTTGGCCCCAGGGCTTGCTCAATCCACACTCCTCTCTTCTTTCAGCCTTGTCCTCTGGGAAGGGCTGGGAGGTGCCGTGTGTAAATTATGGATGAAAAGATGCCCAGTGAGTCAGAATGATAGAAACAAAATAAAATTGTCCAGGAAGATTGAAGGAGAAGCAGATAACTCGAGGCATAGTCCCTGTTAGCTTGTATCTCTGTTGAGGGGAAGAGAGGATTTCCTTGACTCTTCTATAGGAAACAAATTCCTTGCATCTGAGTGAGGGGAGAGTCACTGTGGTCTGTTCCTCAACCTATTAATGCAGCACAGGCAGGCAGGTCCCAGACATCACTCTTAAGATTTCTAAAAAAGGAAAGACACCTCATTCTTAAAATGTAAATACTTTTCACTATTGTTTTAAACACAACTTGGCCCTGAAAGTTGATCTGCCTACTGAGAAGAAAGCCTGCCTTAGCCAAAATGTCTGAATCACACAATTCAAAATTCATTCAACAAATAGCCATTGTTTGCTATTTGTATAAACATTTCTTTTTGCAAGCCGTAAAATCTTTGAAAATCTTCAGGAACTGGGCCAGGTCAATGTATTCCAAGGGGGTTGTCAAGGGAATAAAGATGTGGTTCTTTTGAAAAAACACGATTTCGTGAAATCCCTTTTTCCAAGCATCTTGTATTAATGCTTGAGCTCGAATTGAAAAAATCTCAAGGAGAAGTTCTTTGTAATGTGGCAGTTTTAGAGAAAAAGAATGGCACTATGTTTCCAGGCTCTGTTTAAATGAAGCTTAAGGATTGTTCAAGTCACACTGGACTTTAAATGGTAATTTTGAATCTTCTTCCGTAGTCCAAGTCGGGTCACGTGGTGTAGATCATAACTTTTCTCTGCCCTGACCTCCCTCAGTGCTAACAGGATGAGAGAAACCAAGGGTCTCTCCTACCAGGAGTCTGGGAATTATTTTGCCACGTGTCTGAACAACCCAAATATACTCCTTAACTCTTGAGATGGATTTAATTCCAGAAATAAACAATGTCTCTTACCTTCTAAAATACACATACTCTTTCGAAAAATAAATCTCTTTTAAGAAAGTATGAAAGACATTCTCTTTTATAGATCCTTCTAACATGATGCTATTAAGTGTTTCCACCTGTACCCACCATGGACTCGGCCACTTCATCAAGATGTGATTATCCGGTACAGGGTCTAGCCAGAGTGTGTGTTTTAAAGAAATGAAGATCTGAGCTGCGTGGTCACTGGCAAGGAATCTCTGCTCTCTCTATCCAAAGTCTCTATTGGCAGTGAGCATTCAGAAGGTCATAAGTTTTCAAGGACAAACATACTACAACCATAACAAGAAAGGATTGCGCCCACAGACACGGACCCCTCTCCCCTGCTCTGCAAGTCCTGATGGGCTCCAACTCCAAAATACCTCGAGTCTGGCCCCAGAGAATCCCTCAGGTATGGTCCTTGTTCACAATCCCTTTCCTCTTTTTTTTAATTCCTGTCCTCGCTTCCAAATGTCTCCTTTCTAAATTACCCTCCATGGAGCCAGAGTAATGTCTCTGAAACAGAAATCCAAGTATACCACACCTCGGTTTTTAGACCTTCCGAGACGCCACCACGAGATTGAAATGGAAACTCTATAGTTTTGCTGGAACTGTCAAAGAACTTCGTGGCGTGGTCTCGCCTGCTTGCCAGAACTAGCAAATACAAATCCAGGACCCCCAGTTAAATTTGAGTTTCAGATAAACAACAAATAATGCCTTTAGCATAAGCTCAACTCATGTGATACCTGAGACATGCTCGGGCTAAAAATACACATTTATTGTCTATCTGAAATTCCGATCTAACTGAGCCTCCTGCATTTTTATCTGACAATACCACTCCAGTTACCACTCTCATGGAGAGTTCCCAAGGTGGGCATCTGCCTGCCCTTCTGCAATTCTTCATGCTGTTTTCACTCCCCAAAATGCTACTTCATCCTTGGTAACCAGAAAATTCCTACTCATCCTTAGCATCCCAGAGTATCTTTGGCGAAGCTTCCCTGACAGCTGACGTTGTAATTAACCCCCTTCTCTGTCCTTCTACACTCACCGAGTGCATTATACTCAATCACTAGTCACTTTCTCCCACTACACCGAGACAGCCTGACAGTGCAGGAACAATCGTTCGTCTGCCTTTGAACCCCAGTTATCTGCCCAGCTCAAGACCAGCATAGGATAGTACTCAACAAAATATATTAAATGAATGAACAGTCAACAGTTAAATACTGAATATCGGGTACAATTTCAAACGCATCTCTCACTCTTCATCATAGTTGGAATTCTGGGAAGAAAATAATAGAATATTTAGGAAAGACTTCAGTCTTCTTCACCAAGAAACAACAGAGTAGGACCTGTCACTAAACCACAAAATAAACCCCCTCCCAGAGTGTTTCTGCCCTTCATACCCAGCCCAACCAAGGCTGCAGCAAATTGAAAGTCAATGTCGGCAGGTAGGATCATGACAGGCCTTGATTCTCCGCATGTGCTCATCACATCAGCACCTTTCCTAGCTGTAAATGTGAGAGTGCATTTGTCCTGACTAGCTCATGCGTTGTCTGCCCAGAATGAGCCTCATCCCAGCCCCACTCTCCTGCCACGCTCTGCCAGCCCCTGCACGGCAGATTCCCCCCTACTTCTTTCTGCTCTGTGCTGTTCAAGGCAGCAGCTCCATCTCTAATATCCTTTCATCTGCACCTAATGAGGACAAGCCAGACATACTTGGGGCACGCATGGCCTTCCCCTTGAACCCTGTGCCTCCCCATTCATGGCACATGCCTGCCTGTTCTAGTCTTGACCTTGTCTCTTCTCCATGGGAACTGATGCTGTTTACCCTAGAACGTGCTGCTTAAGTAACCTGCCTACCATGTGTTCCCGAAGGCCACACGCCATCACAGCCACCTGTAGAACTCCCGTGCTTTGTTCATAGCAATTTTTTATTTAAAAAAAAATGAATGAATTGTGTTCATTCAAGAGCCATCCATTGAGACTCTATTAATGGCCCTGATGTACAGTAGTGACCACAACATAATTTTGAACTACAAGGAATTTGAAATCTAAGATAGCCACACTTGCAGGCTTAACATTTCCTGAATGTATATTCAATGGTGGAATAAAGAATGAGCATTTTTGTAACTGCTTATGCATTTGCCTGAAACACAAGCATTATTTCAGAGTCGAAATTACTGAGACTCACTGTCACTCCCTCACCTTGGTGAGTGTCCCTGTGTATGATCCCTTGCACAGAAGCCAGAAGGAGGGGCGGTAAAAGTCAGATGACCCAGTGAGGGAGAAGAAATGCAGACAGCGAGCTGCCAAACAGAGGATGTGCTCTGCTAAGAAGGCTGGAAATGTCACCCTTCTGGAACAGGTTGAAAGAAATGGTGAAAACCTTGGTACTCAGTACTTGGAAACCTGAACTTGGAAGTTCATGTATGTGGTGTAGTTCATTTCTTGATTATAGTGACTAAGACAAGTCCATATTTTATTTTGTGTCTTTGTGTCTGAACATTTTTTAAATATTACTAAATAAAGGTACGGTTCATGTACAAAGAAAATATCTGTAAGAGTTTAACACCTGTGAGTTTCTGAAGTGAAGTGTGACGTGAGGACCACGGAGAGAACCTTGAGTTGTGAAAACCTTCTGGGTAGCAAGTGCTGAGCTGGCCTTTGATTATATATTATCTCATTTAAGTCTCAGAACTGCCCCGAAAATAGGCATTGCTGCCCCTCCTTCTTTGGAGGAAGCCACGGCTCAGGGATCATGCCCTTATCTAAAATCACATTGCTAGTAAGAGCCTCAAGATGGAATTGCTTTTCCAAATCGGTGTCCCTCCCAGGCCCTGAGCATCCATCTGACCATGGCTGGAAATTATGATCAGTGACTCAAGCAGCAAACATGTTTGAAGCTCACAGCAGGCAGAGGGGAAAAGCTGCGTGCCGAGGAGCTCCCGGGAAAGTGCTCTAAGGTCCTGAATGAGAATCCACCCAAGGATCCTGGGCTCCAGGACCAACTGTCCAGCAACAAGCCATGTGGCCCTGGGCCAATCCCCTGCCCTGGGTGAGTCTCATTGTCCCAATGATGTGTCAGTGATGACAATAGCCTCCCTACAACCTCGCAGTTAGTGTGAATGCTGGATGAATTAAACTGTGAGAAAACATTTTTGTAAAGTGTCAAATGCTACAGAAATCTCAAGTGCAAACTTGTTTTTTCAACAAGTCTCAAGGTGAACAGAGACTGAATAATTACGAGGGGTTTTCCAGAGCCGGAATGAGTGAGAGCAGGCCTGAGAGCAGGCTGCAGAGGGCCCTGGTCCACCCGGCAAAGCTACTGGGCTCTGGGCACACAGAGGAAGCTGAGTCACTCTGCTTAGCTAGAGCCCTGCGGTCCCGAGATGATCAATGGAGTCTTCCTGTGAGAAGGCAGAAACCCAAATCCTGCTGTCCCGGGGGCCCCTCCTGAGTGCCGGCCCCCTGTGGTTGGCCAAGCCAGCCTCAAGGTCCTGTGGTTCCCTTCTGTGGCTCAGCTGACAGAAACAGCCCATGTGGTTGATGCCCACCCACCCCCACTCCCCCAGCCCGCACACCTCTTAGGGGCTCTGGGAAGGAGTCAGAGAGGCCAGTATGAACCCAGTGACACCAGAGTGACTCCTCAGGACCAAGGGAGAGCAGGCTAAGCAGTGTCTTCTTCCCAGCACTCCTGCCCTCTGACTAAGGGAGATAGACATTAAACAACTAACCAGTCAGATAAATAAAGATACAAACCAATAAATGCACATAAAGTGCTCTATAAAAATTAATGCACAGAGGGAGGACAGGGGACCTCAGAGCTGGGAGGAGTGCCTAATCGATGCCTCGTCAATATGTGCACCAGCTTCCTTTTCTTTCTCACCATGGGTTTGTACTGGGAGACACTTTCCCAACCACCCTGCTGTTCACTCGCTCACACGTTCAACATAATTCCCTCAGCGTGTGCCATGAGTCGGCCGCTGGGACCTTCCCTGAAGGCTTCTCCCTCCCTCCAACTTCATTATCAATCTGTCGTCCTTCTTCCCAGGCTGACACAAGAGAAAGGGGGAAGAAATCTTATTTCCAGGAAGCCTTGATTCAGGAAACCTTTAAGGAGCCCCTGATAACCCTGAAGGGCACGGGCATGGCGTGTGTTGCCAAATACTCCCACAACCGTGCTCTCCTCTGACGTCCAACAGCCTCGTGATGAAGGTGGCAGAGGGACCCTTTCATTCATTTTATTTATATCGCACCCCTTTAAAATAGGATTTGAGAAAGTTTACAAAAAAAAAAAAAATTGCCAGTAGGACTTTTACAACCATTTCACAAATGAGGAGATACAGTCCAAGAGTCTGTGGGCCTCGCCTGACATCACACAGCAAACGATAAAGTTGGGGTGGAAACTCCACACCCACACTTCCCTATGGCACCCACAGTCATCGCTCATCGTACACGGTCCTCCGCCAGGTGCCCCAGGTGTCGGATGCACAGAGATGAAGCTGAAGAAGCTCTGCTACCACTACATGGGCTCTTCAGTAAAGACCTTGAGCCGCAACTGAAAACAGCTAACCCAGGGAGCGCCCCCTGGAGGCTGGAAGGAGCACGACTTCCTATGCCGCTCTGGGAAAAAAGAAAGGTTTGGTGGAGGGAGCCGGACTATTTAAAGGCAAGAAAAAGTACTCCAGGTGAAGGAGTATTAATTGGCCAACATGTTAGAAAACTCTGGGCACATGCCAAGAACATCATGGTGTCCCCTCCTCTCTGCCTATTCCCATAAATTACTGGGCTTTCTCAAACTACTGTAAATCAGATCTCAGATCTGCACTCTGGTTCTCGTCCACATCTGGGTTAGAGCAGGCTTCCTTCCAGGTTGAGTAAGAGGGATTAGAAAAAAACAGCTATGTTTTCACCCCTTACTATATGCCAGGAAAAAACATATTGAGTGCACATGATAGTTAAGGCACACAACAGCTCTGAAGGGAAAATAGTATTCCCCATTGAGCTCAGAGACCAGGTGCCCAAAGCCAAACAACTAACAGATACATTGACTTGAACTCAAGCCCTTTGGAAGTCAAAGCCACGTCTCTCTGAGAGCACGCTTCAAACCATCTCACATAGCCAGAGATCACGAAGTGTCTTTTCTATGAATGACTGTGAGTTGTGAGCAGATAATCCGGCACCTGGTGAAGAATCAGCAAAGTCCAATGGATCTAAATTAGATTTATGAAACTAGATCACAAGGAAAAAGTTAAAAGTAAAGAAAAATGTACAGTTGAATGTAGCCAAGTATGAATTCTTTCTGCAAGATTTTTCCATGTAGCAGAAACTGTTGCCTTAATCCTATTTTTCTAAATTCTACAAGGAAGCCTGATAAGATACTGTGGGGCCTGTTTAAGTTTGTGTCTATCAGATCCCACAAAAACAATTTAGGATCGCCCATTGATTCACGAATGTGAATGTGGACATCATTAAATATTTACACAAACACACTGATTACTTATATTTATAAGCCTATGGGAAGCACCCAGGCTGTTCTTTTAGCACAACGTTGAAAACAGTAAGGTTCTTTGCAAATTCAGTAATCAGCCTATATTCACTACTCATTAGACTGACTCTTGAAATAATCTTCCGTTTGTTTACAAAGATGATTCACATCTGCACCACCACAGCTGTGGGGAAGGCAGAGTGGGTGTGTGTAGTGGGAAGTACGCTTTGGGCTACAAATGCAAGTAGCTTTCAGCATTTACGGGCTTAGAAACAAGCCTACAGCAGCAACAATAGCAGCAGCAGCTGCTGCAGTAAAATTCATCTCCAACCCTGGGCTCTGCCTCTCTCATTGCTGAGGTAGAGAGAATCTGGGACCAGAGGTTTTTGCATATTTACAGGACCCTTGTATAGAAATTTCAGCAAAAGTGATTAAGCAAGTTGTCTTTATACCTTTTATTCTTCCCTTCATTTTGTTTAGCTTCTGATGGCAAAATGCATTTTAAAACTGAGATTCCCAGAGGGTAATTAGTATGACTGTGGATTCAAGGCTGAAGGATAAACAGCATTCAATTTGTATTTCAAAGTATCAAAGTGGCATAAACAGTTGTTGTTTGTTTGTTTACTGATGTCAATCTGAAGGTTCCAGAATTTGCAAAAAAAAAAAACATCCCTGCAAGTGAACAGACAGGAACAAATGGTGAGGTGAAATTTAGAATTATGGGTAAGTTAGAATCAGTTGCAAGATCAGTTATTAACCCACAAATGGCCTGGATTTATTTTTTTCCCAGCACTATAGAAAAAGGATTGGCAACTTTTGTGTAAAATTCTTCCCATCTCCTCCCATTCATCTAAACCATTTTAGAGTAGAAAAAAATAAACATTCTAAGGGCAACCCTAGTATCAAATGCAAACCTCACCTAGAAATAGGAATTGGAAGGATCAGACTCTTACTCCACAGCTGATGGGTATTTGGTTGCTGAAATTAATGTAAGGAGCGTGTGTGTTTCTGTGTGTCAGAGAGATGGACCTAATTAAGGTGTAGATTCAAGCGTGAAAAGATGGATTTACGTTATGAAGTTGACTGCTTTTGAGACTGAATGACAGAGACCATTGCTACCAAATGGAAACTGCAAACAAAAGGTTCAGCTCTAAAAGCGAAAGTTATTAGAATTATTTCCTGGCACCACCTCTAAAGTAGGCTAAGGCCATAACAGAAAACTAACATTCTTTGAGCAGCCACAAGTGCCAGGCAACGTTCTAGCCACCATCTTTCCTGCATTGCAGCCTCTACAATGAGACTCTGAGATGGAGAATTGCGCTACTGGGGAATGCTCTCAGGAGACACAGCTAAGGACATGAGGAGGAAGGTGTGGGCAGGAGGAGAAACTGAGCAGCTGTGCAGTTGCCTCTGGGCCCTCCCTGGACCCTCCCGAGGGCTCTGGAGCTGGGATGGCCCTTCCCTGAAGACCACTTGAGATACAAAGCCTACACTTCAAATCTCTGCACCAGTCATCTGTGACAAGAGCTGCGCTTTGTTGGGAAGGAAACAGTGATTAAGACCAAGGGAAATTCCTAGTGAAGCAAGCTGGGCACCAGCAAGAACTGAGGATATTCTCAGCAGCTGGATGACTGGCATCTTGGCCTTGGAGGGGGATCAAGGGTAAACAGCACAGTATTTTCTTAATCCACCCATCCCTTGTAGCCTTCATAGTCACCTTCTTCCTCCAGCAAATTTGCACCATCAGGGAACAGCTTCTCCAGATTCTGATTTTTCTTATTTGCTGGAAAAACTCAGAGGAGGGGTTTGGTGGTAGGAAACACAACCCCTGCCACTGCCGGCCATCTCTTGACAAGACAGACATCATCCTCCCTCTCCTCTAGAGGGGCAGCCATGGTTCTCCAGAGATGCAAACCTGACAGGAGATGACAGAGGGATACACACCCCACACACAGATACAGAGACACACAGAACGTGCACACATGCACACACACACAGATACGGAGATACACAGACACATGCACACACGCACACACACACAGATACACAGAGATACACAGACACGTGCACACATGCACACACACACATACACAGAGATACACAGAATGTGCACACATGCACACACACACAGATACGGAGATACACAGACACGTGTATACATGCACACACACACAGATACACAGAGATACACAGACACGTGCACACATGCACACACATACACGGAGATACACAGAACGTGCACACATGCACACACACACAGATACAGAGATACACAGACACGTGTATACATGCACACACACACAGATACCGAGATACACAGAACGTGCACACATGCACACACAGATACAGAGATACACAGAACGTGCACACATGCACACACACATACACAGAGATACACAGAACGTGCACACATGCACACACACACACACAGAGATACACAGACACGTGCACACATGCACACACACACAGATACACAGAGATACACAGAATGTGCACACATGCACACACACACAGATATAGAGATAGACACGTGTACACATGCACACACACACAGATACCAAGATACACAGAACGTGCACAGATGCACACACACACACAGATACACAGAGATTTATGTTAAAGAATTGGCTGGTGCAATTACTGAGCCTGACAAGTCCAAAGTCTGCAGGATAGGTCAGTAGACCGAAGACCCAGGGAAATACTGATGTTAAAGTTTGAGTCGAAAGCCATCTTCTGACAGAATTCCCTCCTCCTCAGGGGAAGTCACTCTTTTTTCCCTTACAGTCTTCAACTATTAAGATGAGACCACCCCTCACTCTGAGGTGTAATCTGCTTTACTCAAAGTCTACTGATTTATTAATAGATATTAATCTCATCTGAAAGACACTTCACAGCAACATCTAGACTGGTATTAGACTGGATATCTGGGTCCTGTGACTTACCAAGAAGCCACATAAAATTACCGTATTCTGCCATGTATTTGCGCTCTTTTTTGTGCAAATTTTTGAGGGAACAATAAGATGTGCATTATGTATGGGTAGTACGGCTTGGCAGCAAGGGATCCCAGTGGGCCTCCTGGAGCTGCCATGTCCTCCTCCTCAGGCCCATTGGGTGCATGAGGTGTTCACATCCCCATAGGATCCCGGATCCAGTGGAAGCAGACCTAAGTAACCTCCACTGACAGCCACAGTCAGGGGTTGGCAAGGGTCCAATGTCCAGCCACGTGGAGGGGACTAGAAGCCCCAGGCAGACCCCAGGGACCTGCCTGGCTGCCCACAGCATCAGAAGCTTCCATCTCACCAGTTATGGGCATGACCATCTTGGCTGCACCCGCTGATGTGGCAGGGAAGGAAAAGCTCCTAGGAGAGAGGAGGCAGCCTTCACAGAACAGGCAGCTCCAGGAAGGGAGTGCATTCTACATATTGACTAGGGAGCATCAGCCCCCCACTCCCACATGTGTGTCTCCCCATCAAGAGCCGGCCACTTTCTCGAGGGGTATTTTCTTGAAAGTTTGGGCTAAAAATGTGGATGCACATCATACCTGGCAGCACATTTTACACAGCAAAATACGGTAATCATCACGTTGGGCATCTGTTTTAGTTTCCCTTACCCTCAATTGACACCTCTGCAGGTCACCTGTGGGTGTGACCAGACCCTTGACCTTAAAGGGCCTAAGCCCTTGGCTATCTGGTTGCTGTGCTTTTCTCAAATTTACCATTAAAATTGTTCATGGTACACCCAGATGTGCTCTAAGGACCATGGATGCCAAGTACATTCTTCCTTCACCCTGCTGTGCAGCGGCACCCTGATGAGGGCAGATGACCACCACTGAGTCTGCAGCTTTTTGCCTCCTATGGTCCTGGCACATTGTACAAAGAGAATGGATGACAACCACAGCATACAATTCACCAAGTTCTGAATGCATTCTCTGTGGGAAGCATTTCTTTAAGGGGAATCAGGACTCCTGGACCTACAGAACCCAGAGATGTTGAGATAAAAAGTGGGTCTCCTGGGATGACGGTGAGTCAGGTTGCTCCTAAATCTCCACTTTGGGCTCTGGATCCATGGATTCTACCTCTTGGAGATGCCATACCATATGAGGGTTACAGAATGGGGGTGCTCACCTCATTCTGGAGGACAGTGCCTCATCTTAGTGGGGTATCAGCTCTAAGCTGTTGGGACTCTCCCACCACTCACTGAGGCTGGTGATTTCTGGGTACTGTGGGAGGTAATAGGACCAGTAGATGCTGTGATATTTTGTGAAATGTCCAGATGGTCCCTTCATGTTATATTATATGACAGAGGATGAGAGAGTTACCATAGCTCTTCCTCAAACCGTAAATATGCTATAGTGTGTCATAGTCTATTGCAAACTGCTCTGATCTTCCAGAAAAGATGAAAGATGAGGATGGGGGGGGAAGGCATTCACAAACTCAACGGCCACGTACCAGATGCCAGAGACGGCGCTGATCTGCTCTAGCAAAGATATCAACTGTTTTAGATTTTGTTCCCTGGAAACAGTCTCTGGGCCAGGGAGGGGCACGCAGGGTTTCCGGAGAGTACTCGCAAGGCAGAACCTTGAGGAAGGGGGAAAGAAGAACTGGACGAAGAGTCAGGCCAGCCAGTGTGGAGCCTCAGAGCAGGGATGGGCCCTTCCTTTCAGAATGATGATGTTTGGAGGCAATCACAGTGGGCGTTTGTACCCCACAACAGCCATTTATTGGCGGTGTCATCCCAGGGTAGGGGCCATAATCTTGTAGCCAAAGGTGATTCTGTGGTGGATCCAACTGCAAATAGCAGCTGTGCTTCTCTGCAGCTGACAGGTGTGTGCATCTGTCTTACAGAGAAGAGCTCTACAGGGTCCACTCCCCCATCCTCCCTGGTGACTCCAGACTGATATCTGCACAAGGTACCTTTCTTTCCTCTGTCCTTCATACTTGGACATCCAGTGATCCGCCCAACATGTCTAGACTCGCAGAGTCAGCTCAAACCCAGCCTCCAGACTGACCTCCTGATCCCCCCAGCCCTGCACACCTCTCCTCCCCAGCCTCCCCATGTCAGTAAAGCAGCCATGCTTCTGATTGCTTAGGCCAAAGACCTTGGGAAGACCCTTTGAGTCTGCAATTCTTCCATATGTCCCTTTCAATACATATCAATTCCTGCCAGTTTTAGTGTCAATGTATCCCTAAACTCCCTATCTCACTAATTTCACCATGCCACTGTGACCAAAGCCACCCCTGTCTCCCCGCCTCCCACCCTATACCCCACACACCACCACCCAGACTCTTCCCTACTGGGCAGACAGAATCATCCTAGGCAAACATTATCACATCAAAAACCTTTTGCTCAATAGTCTTCAATGCCTTTCTAAAGCAGTCAGAGTAGAAGCCAAAGTTCTTAAAATCCCTGCAAGGCTCCACAATCTTGACCCACCTCTTTGACTTGCTGGTATGTTCTCCTGCTCTGGCCACCAAAGCCACGCTACCTCCTTAGCCTTAAACGAGACAAGCCCACTCCAGCCTCCTGTCTGTGCCAGGCTCTTCCTGAGCTCGGAGCTCACTTGATCCAGGTGTGCAGAGGCTTTCTCCCTCACTCCCTCCCTCGCACCTGATCATATTACCTGAACCATTACATGTCCCCTGCTCACCCTGCAGGAAATAAGAAAACATGCCCCACCCCGACATCTCTACTTCCCTTCCATTATTTTATTTTCTCCTTTGCACTTGTCATCACCTGACATTATATGTTACTTTTTTTTCTTCCTCTTTTCCACTAGTAGAATGTAAGATTCTTGAAGACAAGTATTCTTTATTATTTACCGCTATAGCCTCAGCCATAATAGGTGCTCAGCAAATGTATTTTGAATAAACGTCTTTCTGGTTGCTTCTCCTACTTTATCTCTTTCAATCTTTCTATTCTTTTTATGACATACCAAGCAGCTTATATTTTATTTATTTATGAAGAAAATGCTAAGAAAATTATAAACACATATTATAGGGTTTTAACATGATAATTTCAGATTTCTTTACATACAAGAGGGAATAGTCCAGCAACTATGTCCACTGTCATTTAGTTCCATCAATGACATGGCAAATCCTGCAAAATTAGTCTCACACACAAATGTCTTAAACACAATAAAAATGTTCATACAAAGGTGGTAATTTACAATGAGACACTGACAAATAAGGAGTGTAAGTTTTGTTTCTATTTAACCTTACAACGTCCTAGGAGTTTTCGGGAAGCACGATTCCATTTCATCCTCAGAAGAATTTATTGAGATAAGATACCAATTTTCACCACATTTTATAGATGAAATTGAAGTCTGAAGTGGTTATGTCACTTGACTGACACCACACAGGTAATTGACTGCCAGAGATAAAACTCGGATTCAGTCCTGCCGATTCTAAAGCCCTCATCCACTCTCCAGAGCTGCCTCGGCAGAAGTGAAAGGGCCATACGAGAACACTAGAGCTTGCAGTTATGATGCCAGCTCCTGATCGGGTAGACAGATGCTGGGAGAAGCCCCATCCTTGGATTAGAAGGAAACAAGAGGTACTTAGGGGATAAGAGGAGAGAACTTAACTTCCAACAGAGGAAAACAACCTGATCCAAAACAGAAAAAAAAAAAAAAAGACCCCAAGCAGAGGAAGCAACAACTCTTCTGGCACCATCATTGATGCAGATGAGGCTCAGGCTGCTAGGGAGAGAACCAGGAGGAGGCAGCTCAGAGACAGCTGGAGCCAGAGCTGAGCTGTGCTGCCTGATGTCGTGGAAACACCGGGACTGCCCTGCACCTTCCTAGGTGTGTAGCCTTAAGCAACCTATTTAACTTGGTTTGTCTTAGTTTTCATGTATATAAAGCAAGGATCTGATATTTACCTAGCATGACTATATTGTGAAGATACTAGATAATAAATATGAATTACCTGGTACATGGGTGATCCTCCCAAAATTCATCATTTAGCACGCCATTCTGGCCATGTAATAGGCTTTCCTGGCTTCTGTGTCCTTGAGCAAAACTAGCTCCAAAGTGGCCTCTGCTGACACCAGCAGGCCAGCATGGCCACAGTGGAGGGCAGAGGCCCCACCAGTACTCCCGGGGCTGTTGGTCTCACAGTTGCAGCCCCGTGACCACAAAGGCAAGTTTTCAGGGCCCTCTAGAACAGAAGCCAGGAGGCTCTGCCCTGGTCTGTGGCTCCAGATTGCAGAACCAGAAGTAAGGTATAAATGTGCCCAGCAGAGAGTGTGAAGATGGCTCTGTGCAAACCCCGCCCTATGCTGGAGCTGTAAGGAGCACTTAGACTAGGGGGCCATGGGAATCCCAACCGCATCAATGAGTTACAGTGTCCCTGCAGCTCTGTGGGATGCAGAGAATCTGGGAAGGAGAGAGTTACCACTGCTTCCGGAGACAAGAAGGAAGGAAGGTCAGTTTCCCAAAAGAAAAGAGATGGCTGCTACCGTAGGAAGAGGAAAGGGAGACTCAAAATCCAAAATCAACAGATGCCCACAGCACTAATAATAAAGTACCAAAATGTTAAATGTTACTCTTCTCATAAATTAGAGCACATTAAAGGTTATCCCCAAAATAATGTCATTGCCACTTGCATACTAATATGTGTTCCAAAGAGGGAGAGAAAGGAGCAGAATTAGAGAGGACCCAGGAGCTGCAGCTGAGCCCTGGGACATGGGCATGGCTCCAGGCACCTGGGAGGAGGTGGGGAGCCAGACACCTACATATCACCTGCCCTGTGTCACCTCTAAAGCAAGAGAGAAAATGACCAATCGAGGGCAGGCACCCAGCCACCAAGACCTCAAACCATTCAGAAATGGGATCTCCAAAAATAGAGCCTTCTAACTCCATTCTGAAAACTGCTCTTTGATTTTACTTTCCTCCTCACCGACTTAAAAAAAAAAAAAAGATATTCTGCCCTGCAAAACTGCTCTCTGAGTCCGCCCCTCCACTGATTTTTCCCACTTACAGTAAAGACCCATTTCAGACCCTCACCCCGGCTGCTGGGATTTTCAGATTCTGCTCAGGGACTCTGGGGATTTGTTTCATGATCTTGGTGAAAAAAAAAATTAAATAAATAAAATGCTGGCGTTGCAACTGCTGTTGTTTTGAAATGTTTCGGTTTTATTTTGAGGCTTGTATTTTATGAGTATCTGTTTCTACATTTGGAGCTCATGCAATATGCATGGTTTCTTTATGAGATGTGATATGCATTTGTGGAGACGGGATCATCTGCCAGACTTTGTTGAGAAAATACATTTCCGTTACACCTGACCGGAAAACCATCTGCCTCTGCTGGAGGGACACATGGCCAATACCAGGATGGCCTGGAAAGTCCTGCTGGAGGGACACATGGCCTGGGAAGTCCCCACTATTGCTCAAGGAGCTCTCAGCTAGAAGGCAGCCAAGAAGAGAAGTGGCGGGTTTATAGCAGTTGAGGAATACTTATCATTTGAAATAAATATTAAATTTTAATGGTTTTTTTCCCTGGAAAAGTGACAAGCAGTTAAAGGTTTTAAGAGATAGCAAGTGATATCCAATTCCTAGCCGGGAGTCATTCTCTCTAAGTTGTGTGAGGGGTAAACACAGGAGTACCTCGCCCAAAACAGAACTAAAACAAAGGTAAAGATTACTGCTGCCGTTGCTCCTCACTTCGCACTCTTGTTTCCTGGCACAGTGCCTGGCACACACTGGGCACCTGACAAAGGGCGACTCTATCATTGCTACTTTTAATACTATATTTGAACCCTCAGGACTGGGGCAGTGCCTGTGGCTCAGTGAGTAGGGCGCTGGTCCCATATACCGAAGGTGGCAAGTTCAAACCCAGCCCTGGCCAAACTGCAACAACAACAACAACAAAAAACTATATTTGAACCCTCAGGACTTGACTCAGGACACACAGCAGGCACTTGGGATATAGCTGTGTATTCATGAAAGGAAAGCAGTGGGGCAGGTCATTGCTGCCACCTTCTCAAAGACCACAATGTTCATATTCTTTCTCCTAACTCAGCTGCAATGCTGAATGACGGGCCAGGAAGCAACCTCTCCCCTGAGAAAGCGGCCCCATCAAACCTGAAGAATTCCAGAGCCCTGGCTAAAATCACAGCTGCAGACGCTGTGTGTCAAGCTGGCATTGGAGTAACATTTTCCAACAAGTCCCCTCAAGTCCTTGAGTTCACTCCCCGCCAGATCCTGAGCAAGACTGGCAGCGGGCTGGAGGCTGCGTCTCAAATCCTATGAGATGCTGAGTGAAGACCTCAGTTGAAAACACACTTGTGAATGCAGAGCACACCCATACTGGCTTGATGACGGTCCAAAGGAAAGGAACGGAAGGAACATGTCTTTTTTGTTGCGCTGAGCCTACCCCACATCCTCCACACACCAGGCCAGCAGCAACGCCCAGCAGGGAGCAGCAGAAGGCCTCCCCTCACACACACACCCGGGGCGCCCAGCCTTTCACGCATGCAAATGGCAAGTGAAAATAGATTCATTCCTCTTGTTTCTCTCTTAGAATGTTTCCTCGCCCCTGTTCCCTCTCCATCTTTAGCTCCCTTTTGGAGTCCTCAGTGGTTGTGATCTCCTAAATGACAGAACTGTAAGAAAGACACCAGGATAAAAATGAAATGAAATGAAACTCTCATCTCACGAGCACCATAAGGACTAGATGGTTTCTTTACATCAATCCCAACCCATGCAATGACACTACCAGGTAAACCCTATTATCCTCATTTTAATTGAAAAAATAGAGTCTAGCGAGGTTAGTAAATGTAGAACTCAAATTCAAAATCAAATTTAGCTGGCTCCAAAGACCAAGCTTCCCTAAACCCCTTTACTTCCAATGGGGGAAGATGGAAGCCCAGACCTCTCATATTTCACTGTCAAAGCACCTGAAGAAGTTCTTAGGCAACAGCAAGAGGTCAGGTTTCTTCCCCTTTCATCTTCTCCATCCACCAACCATTTACCTGATCATGTCGAATGAGTAGTTTTCCTAACTTTGCTTATAGGTCTGGCTTATTCTGCTAACTTTGCTTATAGGTCCATCCTATCTCCTAAGATTCCTTTTCCCATCTATGGAATAGGGCAAATTACTCAAGCAAAGGGACAAAGAGCATTGGTTCAAACTGCTAATCTGGTACTTACAAGTTCATAACCTTAGCAAAATCATGTTACCTCTGCAATCTTTGTTCTCCTTTTCCGTGGACCAAGAACTAAGTGATTCTACCACCTTACAGAGTTTCCACATGAATTACATGACTTCCTGCCCTAGGAGCCTCGAGTGTCATGGAGTTTAGGCATGGTCAATTCCTAAGAAGATCCTGAAGAAGGAAATGTAGTTTCACTGCCTAAGAGAGAGCTGTGTCACTGACCTTTTCCCCCAAATACTTTTCTCTGTGCCTTGTTCTTTGGAGCAGAGTTGACTCCAAATTCCAACCCTCTTTCCTAGCAAGGTCTACAGATCTTTGAGCTTCTCAATGACACTAAGCTCTCAGGAGCCCAAGCTTTCCATGCACCTCCGTAATAACATCGATTCTGCCCTCCTGCCCCAGGTCCACTGAAGGCCGAAGTCTCCCTGAAGCAAGTCCAACTCTAGCTCTCTTCTAGCTAGGGTATCTTGAGCAAATTTTTCATTACCACTGGTTATATGGTTTTGATGTATACATATGTACACCATCATACATCTTACATGTACATCATACATGTACATCTTTCCCATAAGCTCATTATCCAAAGTGCAGCATCCTTTTTTTAATTTAATTTTTATTTGATGCTTTCTTTTTTTTTTTAATTTCAGATTAATATAAGGATACATCGGTTGTGTTTGTTATGGAAAGTCCAAGTTGTAGTGGAGCCCTTCACCCAGGAGGTGTGCCATAAACCCTTACATTGTGCCTGTTACAAGGTGCAGCATCCTTTATGACTGAAGGCATCCAAACGAAGACAGACTTCACAAGAAAAATTATTTGAAATTGTCTTGCATATAAAAAGCGCTCAAGAAACATTAGTTGTTGCTGCTATTATTATATTATAGTCATTACTATCAGCAGCAGCAGCATCTACTATTTTGGAGCCTCTTATATATGGGAAAACGAGGCATTGTCTCTAACTGCTGTCACCCTACAGGGTGGACATAACTATCTTCTTTTCTACAGACAAGGAACCCGAAGCTCAAGAGCAGCAAAGTAACTGACTCAAAGCCACTCAGCTAGTCAGTGGCCAAATCAGGATTGTCTAACTGGATCTTTTTGCAATTCTCCTTTAAGACTCAAGTGAAAGAGAAACAGAGAGAAAATGAGCAGATGATGTGATTTCTGCTCTCCCATGAAAGTGTTGAGGAAACAAGATTAAGTCCATGGAAAAAGGACCTATGTTGCAACACTATAAAATACTAAGAGGTCAGTGCAGGCAGAGAGAGGAGTGTACACCAGGGGACAATGGAAGCTTCCAGAATGTGTGCTTGAGCTGCCCTGAAGATGTGCAGAACAAAGAGGAAGTTGCAGGAGCTTGGGCAGGAGGGTACAGGGATAGGGTCATGTCAGGATTTTTTTTAAATCTTTGTTTTTTAGAGGAAGAAGCATAGTCAGACAAATAATGAGTAGTGAAAACAAAGGCGTGACAGGCAGAGTGTATGTACCAGCCTTCGTGGACGTTCCCCTGCTGTGTGGCTCCTGTTAAAGATGCCAGGACACAAAGATCTCCCATTCCAGAGACTTTGCCTTCGCGAAAAGTGCTCTGAGGCAGCTCCTGCACTCCTGTTAAAGGCCGCACTATTGCCAAACGAACGTAGGGAAGAGTGCGCTGAGTCTTAGCCACGCCATGGAGCACATCCGACTACACCACGTTCCATTGTCTGCTCCTCTTGATTGCCCAGTCTGTACCCAATGACCAGCCATGAATACTTACAATTATTTTCTTTCATCTTGTCAAAACCACTGATTAGAGTCATTACCACACAGTATAGTTAACGAGAATCAAGCTAGCAGGAAGGAGATCACCCTCTCCCCCATTTTGGCTTTTCTTAGTCTTCTCTTGCTCTAGTTTCCCAGAACAGCATCCACCTAATTTGCTGAAATGATTGAACTATCCGAGTAGGGCACACCCTCCGATCCACTCCAACATAGGCAGGGCAGATGTCAGGATACACACTTCCATAGATTCACATGTGGCTGTCAGCTCTCTGGTAACTTCCTGCTCCCCTGTACCAACTGCGCCCTTCGCCCTTGCCTGGCTTACTTCTGTGGCCTGTGTCCCAGGCCTGAAGGCCCCAGTGTCTGTTGCTTTGTCATGATAGCCCCATGAGCCTGAAGATTATTTTTAAAGACATTACCCCTGGCACACAAAGAGAACCAGTGTAGGGCAGTAAAAAGAGCTCAGCCCCTACGGGCCCCTGGCCACACAGCGTGGGGGAGTCCCTTCCACCTGCTGAGCTAAGGAGTGGTAAATGCCAACACCTGTCTCAGAGAGTAAGTGGGATAGGGACTCAAGGTGGGATAGGGACTTTATAAACTGTTCACCATTCTCCAGTTGTAATTGCTTATTTTTATTCTGTAGAGCTCTGACCACATTATGGATAGGGAAAGAAATGTATTCACGGCTCATGCTGGTGGTCACAGGACTGTGGTTGCTTTGTCTTTGAAGGGCTTATTCTTTCAGGAAGTCAGCCTGCATCCTGAGTCCTCACTCATGCCCCAAACCAGTCCAGACAGGGCCAGCAGGAGGGTCTCACCCCAGCCCCTTCTCATCCTCAGCTGTGGGACTTACCCGACTCCAGGGATCACTCTTACAGGGCACTGGCTGCTCCAGCCAGTCCACCAGCTCCCTGAGATCTAGGGTCATTCTCTTCCTCAGCCACCCACACCCCCACCCAACCAGGACAGTAATAGCTAGGACAGCTGCCAACTCAGAAGAAAATGTACCACGACACTAATAAGGCTTAAGTTTTGTGATCCTTATTCGATGCAGGCCCCTTCGGAAGCCCTGAATCTCATTTTGCACTCATAATTTTGTATTCTGTTATGGGCTGAACTGTGTCTCCCCCAAATTCCTGTTGAAGCCCTAACCCTGAAGTACCTCAAGATGTAACTACTCTATTTGGACATAAGATTCTTAAGGAGGTAATGAGGCTAAAATAAGGTCATTACCACAGGCCTTTGTTTAATATGCAAAGTGCCCTTACAAGAAGGGATCAGGACACACACAGAGGGACAACTAGGGGAGGACACCGGAAGAAGGCAGCCGTCTGAAATCCCAGGAGAGGCCTCAGAAGGATTCAGCCCTGGAACACCTGGGTCTCAGACTTCCAGACTTCAGAATTGCATGAAAATAAATTTCTGTTTCTCAAGCCCTGCAATCCACAGGACTCTGTTTCGGCAGCCCAAGCAAGCTCATACATACTCTTTTTTGTTAAGTCAGCAATAATGTAAAAGCGCAGCAAGCCTGGTGAGGAATGGGCTGTGTGAGAGGAGGGAGGAGAGAGAGAAGAACTTTCCTTCAAAGTAAATTAGAGCTTCATAAAGGGAAGGGGGAGAGGCCCCATCCTGGGTTGACTCATTCCTCAGGGTAGACTCGCTCCTGGGCCCTGGGCTGTGAACGTCTGTCTCTCTGCTGTTGCCCAGTTTGGCTGAGGTTTATGTGGCAGTCCATGGGAAGGTGCCCAGCCCCTGTCCCCACTTCCCTGGTGTGTGAGTTCTCTGAAAAGAAGGGACGAGCCGAGCCAAAAATGGGCTCTCATCAAAGGGACAACTGCAGAAAATCAAAGCAATTTCTGGAAGCCTGTCTAAAACACCCCGCTCACAGGGTGAAGGATACCAAGAAAGTTCTGATTTAGGAAAATTACAGGCTGTTGAGTTTCTCAAGTTATCTTATAATCACTGAGTTGAGAGAGAAGCAGATGGTAGCATCTACCAAAGATCTCTTAAAAGGAAAGCAAGGGGCAGAGGTTAAAAACATGTATTATTTATTTCTCGGAAGGAAAAAAGAGTTAAAACCTCTTTTTTAAAGTCTAGTGGCAGTTAACATTTGGACAACACAGTGTGCAAAACACTTTCCCCTTCTCTAACTCATAGAATGCTCGTAACAACCTGGCCAAACAGTGACCTTATTGTTATCCCCTTTTCCTAGATAAGGAAGCTGAGACCAAAGTCTGCAGGGACAGTAACATCTTTCATTAACATCTTTATTAGTTGTTATCACAGCGATACATTTACATGCACAGCCCCTCCTATGTGTGACTGGAAAATACTTTGTGCTTATAATTTTTAATGAGAAAATTGGTTTTTAATTAAAAGCATTCCTAGGGATCTCTATTTCCTAATATTCAGGCCCAAGCTGACCCCTTCGGCCAACACCTGGAGTTGGAATCCCCCCAGCTCGATGGAGACTGTGTTTTCCTTTCCTCTGTTGCACCAGACCCTTAGACAACAGGTGCACCTATGGAGCCCTGAACACCTGCTGTGCCTGCTCTCCCTGCCCTGAGCGTCCGCAGACCCAGGCCTGCCCGGTGCCTCCCACCCAAATTCCCTGCTCCTGGAAGTCCATCCCTCCCTCCAAATAGGACCTAGGGTACTTCCATCCTCACCACCCCATGGGGCTGGAGACCCCAGCTGCCTCTGATCTGAATAATATAGGTGATGTCCTCTCCTATTCTCACTCCTACAGCTGCCCACCTACCTGACCTGTACCCTTCTTCTTGAGAACTTTTGCAAGCCCTGGTGGCTCTAGTATTTCTATCACAATGAAGCTGACTCACGTCCCTTCTCTGATAGTGGGGCTGAAATGAACCTGCCTTTACCCTTGTTATGAGCCAGATGTGCAGTGGACTCAGTGCTTATGTCCTCCCCAGATTCATATGTTGAATCCTAACCCCCAAGATGATGGTACCGGGGGTGGGACCTTTGGGAGAATCAGGCCATGAAGGTGCGATCCTCATGAATGGAATCCCTGCTTTTATAAAAGGGATCCAGAGAGCTCTCCCTCCTGCTTTGACCTTGAGAGGACATGGTGAGAAGACCTGCAACCTGAAAGAGGGTGCTCAGCAGAACCACATCATGCCCATCTCAGACTTCCAGCCTCCAGTACAGGAGAAACATTAATAAATTCCTGTTGTTTATTAGCCACCCAGTCTAGGGTTCCTTGTTACAGCAGCCTGCACAGACTCGAGCCCAGGTGCTAGAGAATGTGCTTCACTGCCATAAAGAATCTCATTTGGTCCCCACCATATCTCTGATATTGTAAATGGCATCTATTATAACCTGGGGTTAGGTGCTAAAATCTCCATTTCACAAAGGTGTAAACTGAGGCACAGAGAAGTTATAGGATGTGGCTTAAAGTCAGGTAGGCAGGAAGAGGGATAAATCTGCCTGTACTGCCTCACAGGGACAGAAGCAGCAACTGAAACGAGGGCTGGTGATGGTGTGACCAGAGCCTCGCGCGTCATCCCTGGCCCTCGTCCAGACTGTCGGACCCAGGAGCGGGCTCTGCCCAGCGTGCTCTCCTTCCTCCCTGCACAGACTCTCAGAGTGTGACGAGCATAAACCTTGGAGGGTCGTGTGGAGCCCAGAAGGGAGACAAGCCCCTGGGGCAGTTTGAGGGCAAAGTCACATGACAAGGTTCAAGAAGGAAGGAGGAAACTGATCAGGGCCCAAGCTCTGGGAGGGAGAGGGACCTGGGCAGCCCAGACATGAGCGGGGACCAAGGGAAGGAGCCTCTCACGACTTTCTCCAGTGCGAACATGGTGCTTTGAGTCGAAGGGCTCAGTGAGACATGGAGACTTGTTTATTCTAAAGGGCCCACAGAGGCATCAAACTCTCCTTTGCCCCAAGTACCCGGGCGAGACTAAGGATCCAACAGACCTCACCCTTACAGGTTCAGATACCACCTAAATCCGCCTAATAAGACATAGACCTTCTGAATGGGAATCTGGCTTGAATGAAAATACATGCAGACAGTTTCTTCCACATCTCTGCCCAAGGGTGACCTGGACATGCCACAGAAGGGCCTGGAGAGGAGGAAATGCCAGACTCAGTCAGCCCAGCCTGGATCCAAAGGAAGGCCCGGCCTACACTTGCAAACTTGGACAACATAATGATGAATCATACCTCGCTTCCCAAATGTGAACCCTGAAACCCTGCCCGGGTCTGTTTGGGTTTTTTATTGATGGAGTAACTCGGCCACACCCCAGGGGCTTGGCTCACTCATTCATGGAGCCAAGCCTTGGAAAAGGTTCATGTTTGCAAATGTTTGAGCTTGATGAGCTGTGAGGATGTTTGCCCATCGCAACTGGTCCTGTATCCCCAGGGTTGGGGCATTGCTCACATATCAGTAGGATTTCAGCACATGATACACCCATAAATACAGATAGCATCTGCCCTGGAGGGTTCAAGGACTTTGCTATGGTTGTTATCATGGAGGGTTGTGATTTCCCTTTGTTCCACAAAACCCACAAAATTACTGTTATGTTTCTCTAACAATAATATTGTATTGCTTAAAAATTTTGAACTGGGATTCAGAAGACTGAGTATGATGTCCAGCTCTGAATTTATTCCCTTTGTAACAGGAGGAAATTGATAAACCTCTTTGAGTCTCACTTTCTCTGTAAAATGGGAATGATAATATTCATTTCATGATTAGGGATGTGCCCTTCCGGCTTCCATTGGACATTGTAATTGCAAGTCACTATATAAATGGAATATATACCATTTTTCTCAGTTTTGAACCCAAGGAGAAGTGCTTCACTAGGCCAGGTGACATATGCCCAAGAGAACGTTACAACCATGTTGATCATGGGATATGTCAGAGAAAGTCTTTAACCTGTTGGTCTTCTGATAAGGTAGCAAGAATCAAAATTATTGGTCCACTTCCCTTCTGTGTACCAGGTTGCTGGCCACTGAAAATACAGTACAAAGGGTGGCGTTCTACCATGTGGAGAAACTCACAGTCCAAATTTAAATGAATAATTAGGATGCAAAAGTGTGGCAGCTGTCATAAAGAAACAGCTCACAGGCTTTGAAAAAATGAAAAAGGCTTCACAGAGGTGGGGACAATTCTGCCTCATGTTGAGAAGTGAGGGGAAATGTGCTAATGAAGCAAACAAGTCACTGCACAAAACACAAAGAAAGAAAACGCCCCAGCTGATCAGAAGAAGGTGCTGTAAAGGACATGGACTTCCATGCACAGGGCAGGGCTGCTGGGACAGTGGGAGCCGTGCCAACGTGTGAGGGGCAGCTCAGCTCTGTGACCTCCCTGTCACACGATGGGAGAGGGACAAGGTGGGCAGAGGAGAGATTAGAAGGAGAGGTGTGAAGAGGTGAGAGACTGTGTGAAAAGGGACTGACAAAGAATGATATGGCCTGGAGAACTTATCCAGCTTAGGAGTGAAGAAAGGAGCCGATGTGTCCTCCAGCTTTGGCATTTCCCATTCATTCTGCTTCTCGACAAATGGCAAGTCACCAACTGTGTAGTGGGGAGGCCTCAGCTGGTGCCCCCAAGGCGACGTGATGTAAAGGAAAGTTCCAGTTTCAGTGCTGCAGAGCAACTTTAACACTCAGTTTTTGCCGATCTTCTCTTGGTCCTCATTGTCCCCGACTGCAGAGTCCAACATGGTATGAGAATGGGCAGCTTGGGCACATTGGCCAGGCCCCATCCCAGAGCGGGGTGGATGAGGCGTCTTATCCTTAAACCAGAACCATCTGTGAAGAAATGGCTGGGAGGCACAAAAAGTGCTGCCACCACAAAATTCCAGCTCTGGTTTTGGCTTTCTGGCAACAAAAGAATAAAATCACAGCTCTTATTTCTCCAAATATTTCCTTCTCCACAGTCTGCTCCAGCCTAACTTCAGTTCTCGGCGAGGAAGCTCTGATGTTTTTGTGGCCCACGCTTTCAGCTGCCTGTGGAGATATTGCTGGAATGGCGTTGGCCGGGAATGAAATGAGTTTTTCAAAAAGGACAAACTTCATAAATCCAGATTTGTTCTAACACAGGTGTATAGAAAAACCAGAAGAATTTTTTTTCTTTGTTCAGGTCTTGCCAAGACCCAAAAAAAAAAAAAACACGTTTTTTGGTGTTTTTTTTTTTGTTTTGTTTTTTTGCCACAGAAGGTGTCTGTTAAGACACTTGAAGTGAATTCAGAGAAGAGAAGGTCACGAGCTCTGAAAGTATCTTACCCAGTATCTGCCGAGAATGGCCAGCAACGCTGCACACACGGCATCTGCCCATGTCACTATCACCAGCGGCTCCCTTGCCTGGCGCCTGATTAAGATGGTAGTTTGGACTCCCTGAATGGGGCCGGACAAAGATATTTACAGAGATGAGGGAGGAAGGTTGGAAAATACTGCTGTTCTCCACACCACAGGAAGGTTTAGAGATCCAAACCAAACCAGAGTGTGTTCAAGTGTCAGGAGATGTAAAATAGTGTGGTTGGGGTGCACAAACATTTTTAGCTATAAATACCCTTTAGATTGTTCCAATGCATTGAGCCAAAACCTAAATGCTCTGAGGTTTCACCCAACCAAACGGTTCCTTAAATAAACACAATTTGAGGGCAAAAAACACTCAAATGAATTTGAAAGAGCAGAGACTAGTTCCAAATGGATGACCTGACTGAGGGGAGAATACTCATCCTGGCTTATAGTAGCAAGTGTTTAGCTGGGGACCTTCAGTGGGCTGGGCCCTGGCCAAGTTCAGTCGCTCCATCAATGCCTTAAATCTTTTGCCAAAAATCCCATGGGAAGGATATTGGTGCCCTGCACTGTAAAAATGAAGAAACCAAAAGCTCCAGGAAGTTTAAGGAATCAGCTCCCAGTTGGAAATAAAGTGTGTCTGACGGCCGAAGCCCATCGTCCTCCAGAGGACCCCTGTTCCCAGTGCACGTGTCTCTCTCTCCACCAGCGTGGGACCTCTGCAAGGGAGCACTGGGTACCCTGGACATTGTCTAAGTTTCCTGGGCTGCCATGACGATCTGCCACAGACCAGATGGACAATGGACATTTATCCTCCCACATTTCTGGAAATTATAAGTCCCAAAGCCAGGTGTCTGCAGGGTCACTCAGTATTGGGGTTTTGAAGAATTTGCTCCTTGGCTCACTTCTGGCTTCTGGGGGGTTACCACAAATCCTTGGTTTCCCATAGCCTGCAGACACCTCACCCCAACTCTGCCTACAGCATCACAGGATGCTCTCCTCTCTCTGTCTGAGTCCCTGTCTCTTCTCCTTTCTCTAGAGGGGCAGCAGCCATGTTGGTTTAGGTCTCACTCCAATTTAGCAGGACCTCATTTACCTTGATTACACCTGCAAAGGCCTAAGTTCCAAATAAGGTCACCTTCACAGGTAACTGTGACTAGAACTTCAATGTATTTTTGGTAAGACATAAAGCAACCCATAAAAGAGATTATAAACTCATTATTTCTTTTTTTAATAAGTCTTTTGTACATAGATCATAAATACATTTATGCCCATTTCAGTGTGTTGATTATTTGTACAAATTGGAGTGCTTGCATCATACTAATCAACATAGCTTTCACCTCATTTACCCAATTATAACATTAGGACATTTGTGTTCCACACATGATAGAACCAACTTGTACTTGCAATGTGCTTCATAGTTGTGGTCCCCCTACTATCCCTCCCAACTCATATTTCTTGAATGAATCAAAAATCAAATGGATCCTTCAATAGATCCGGGCTCTGATAACCTGTTCAGGCACGTCAGGTCCCTAGCACTGCTACTCTGTCTTCCTATCATAGCCTGAAGAAACCAGTCAGGGTCACCAAAGCTTGCATCATGCTGGAGCCCTCCTGAGTCCTAATGGAGTGAGAGAAAAACTCAAGACCCATAACACATCACAGCCCACTCCCTTTTCCTTCAAAAACCTGGGCAGTTGACTGCCCTACAAAAGGAGGTGGGAAGAAAGAGTAAGATCATGAATTCTAAGAGCCACTTCTTTTTCACTTCATTTTTTTTAAGTTTTAAAGGGAAAAAAAAAGTGTATTTTACTTCCCAAAGTGAAGGAAAGGAATGGCATAAAGGGAAGAAAGGAGAAATGCCAGCCTGACCTATTTCTTGGTCTGTGAATCAGCATGCAAGAAGAATGCTTGTTGTCATGAAAAATATTCACTCAGCAGGAACAAAAACTAAACCTCATCAAATTTAGAAATATACTAATTAGTTGTATAATACCTATCAACCAATAATACCACAAGGAAATAACAGCCTAGACTTGTGCTACTTTAGCTATAACATAATTTTTGTTTTGTTTTAATAACTGATTTTTCAAAAATTTAATCATACATACAAACACAAATACATTTTGTGTCCCACCTCCATGAGAGCTGCAAATGAAGATGTTACCAGCCAAGAAGCAAACATTAACAAAAATGTATAAAAAGTGCTTAACAAAGCCCAAATTAAGGGAACTGTAGAAAGTAGCTAGGAAAATGTAAGCCTATTCAGGCAATAAGCCTTTGCATAGACTGTTAAATATAATTTCCACCAGGTGCATGAAGCACATGAGTAATTATAGATTAGAAAAAAATAAGTGATAGCCTTTTCTTGGCATGGACACCACCTCCTCTGATTATGGGGCCACGCTTTGAGGAACTAAATGTCCTCTGCAAATGCCAGGGGGTGGTGTCACCTTCAAGGCGTCTCCTCACATGGGAGGCAGTTACAGAGAGGATGGTTCACCATCCATTTTCTTGTATTTTTCTGGAAGTATAAGGCTTATTTTGGAAAATAGTCCAAAGACCCTTGACTTCTAACATCAAAATCAAAGAATGCTTGTCATCTCCCAATTTTCAGAGAGAATAATGAATAAGTGAATAGAAATTTCTCAAAATTAAGTTTTATTCCATATTTTTTCTTATCAGTATGAGGAACTCCCTTCTTACAGCTGCTAGGAAGTTCCACAGGTGACAGAGCAAATGAGCAAGTCATGCCACCCCAGCCTCAGCATGTCCACGGCCATATTGCCCTTCACTACAAGCCAGGAAGGAGTAACACCAGCTTGCATTTGCATGTCAATGCCCTAGTCCACTCTGATGGCTGTGACAGCAGGGGCCCTATGGCTCTGGACTATGGAGGTGTTTACCCTAGGGCATAGCCCCTGTGAGCTAGCAGTAAATGTTTCTTATAAAACATTTGAAAATGAAGGGTGGCGCCTGTGGCTCAGTGAGTAGGGTGCTGGCCCCATATACCGAGGGTGGCGGGTTCAAACCCAGCCCCAGCTAAATTGCAACTAAAAAATAGCCAAGCGTTGTGGCAGCCTCCTGTAATCCCAGCTGCTTGGGAGGCTGAGGCAGGAGAATCGTGGAAGCCGAAGAGCTAGAGGTTGCTGTGAGTCCTGTGACATCATGGCACTCTACTGAAGGCGGTAAAGTGAGACTCTGTCTCTACAAAAAAAATAAATAAATAATAATAATAATAAAAAACATTTGAAAATGAAACATATGAAAGTTCAATTCAAAACAATAATAAGACACCACCTTACACCCATTAGAATGGCTATCAAAGAATAAAAACAAAGGCCCACACAAACATAAAATAATAAGCATTGGCTAGGACATGAAAGAGGTGAAACCCTTGTGCATTGCTGGTGATGGTGTAAAATGGCACCACCACTGTGGAAAACAGTATGATGGATCCTCAAAAAATTAAATATAGGGTTAGCATATGGCATATATTCAAAAAAATTGAAAGCAGAATCTCAAATACACACTTGAACCTCCATATTCGCTGCAGGATTATTCATGATAGTCAAGAGGTAGAAGCAGCCCAAGGGTCCATCTGTGGATGCTAAAGAAACAACATGTGACACACACCCACAATGGAAAATTATTCAGGCTAAAATAGGAAAGAAATTCTGACACATGCTACCACATAAGTGAACCTCGAGGACATGATCCTAAGTAAACCAGTCACAGAAGGACAAATATCATGTGACTCCACCTTTATGAGGTACCTAGAGTCATCAAATTCATAGACACAAAAAGCTGTCAATGAGGGTCACCACAGCTGGAAAGGAATGAAGAATTATTATCAAACAGGTACACAGTTTCAGTCCGGGAATACAGGAAGGGTTCTGGAGATAGATGGGTGATGGTTACACAAAAACATGAATGTGCCCAATGCCACTGAACTGTAGACTTAAAAATTTATCACAGATTAGAGGGCTATGAGAGACTGGTTTCATCTCTTGGTTTACTATTCAGTTTCAGGTGTTCATGACTGTATTTGTATGCTAATATCCAAAAGCGTACAGTGGGAAAAAGACCATCTATTCAATAAATGGTGCTAGGAAAACTGGATAACCACATGAAAAAGACTGAAACTGGACCTGCACCTTTTTCGTTTACAAAAATTGATTCAAGATGAATAAAAAATTTAAATCTAAGGCACAAAATGATAAAAATCCTAAAAGAGTTGCTCAGAGCCTGTAGCTCAGCAGTTAGGGTGCAGGCCACATGGCTCTGGGGCTGGTGGGTTCAAACCTGGCCTGAGCCTGCTACACAAACAAAACAAAAAAATAGCAGGGCATTGTGGCAGGCACCTATAGTCCCAGTTACAATGGAGGCTGAGGCAAGAGAATCACTTGAGCCCAAGAGTTTGAGGTTACTGTGAGCTATGACATGACGCCACTCTACAGAGGGCAACAAGTGAAACTCAGTCTCAAAAAAAAAAAAAAAAAGTAAGGCTCAGTTCCCATAGCTCAGTGACTAGAGCACCAGCCACATACACCAGGGCTGGTGGCTTAGAACCCTGCCTGGGCCTGCTAAACCAAAATGACAACAGCAACAACAAAAAGTAGACAAACATTGTGGCAGACACCTGTAGTCCCAGCTACTTGAGAGGCTGAGGCAAGAGAATTGCTTAAGTCCAAGAGTTTGAGGTTGCTATGAGCTGTGATGCCACAGCACTCTACCGAGAGCCACAAAGTGAGACTCTGTCTCAAAAAAAAAAAAAAAAATCCTAAAAGAAAATGTGGGAAAAACTCTTGAGAATGTCAGCCTGGAGAAAGAGTTTATGAAGAAGACTTCTATCGCAATTGCAACAATACAAATAAACAAATGGGATTTAATTAAACTTAAAAGCTTCTGCACAGCTCAGGACACAACAATCAAAGCAAATAACCAACCTTCAGAATAGGAAAAGATATTTGTGTGTTATGAATCTGATGAAGGTTTGATAACCAGGGTCTATAGAGAAATGAAATTATTCAACAAAAAAAGAGCTAACAATCCCATCTGTCACTGGGCAAGAGACATGAATAGAATCTTCTCTAAAGAAGACAGACAGATGGCTAACAAACATGAAAAAATATTCTTCATCCCTAATCATCAGAGAAATGCAAATCAAGACCACCCTGAGATATCACCTAAGTCCATAAGATTAGCACACATCACAAAGTCCCAAAGTTGTAGATGTTGGCATGAATGTAGAGAGAAGGGAACACCTTGACACTGTTGGTGGGACTGCAGACTCATAAAGCCTCTTTGGAAAGAAGTATGGAAAATCCTCAAAGAACTCAAATTAGACCTTCCATTTGACCCTGCAATCCCACTACTAGGCATCTACTCAGAAGAAAAAAAATTATTTTATCATAAAGTCATTTGCACTAGATTGTTTATCAAAGCTCAATTTACAATCACCAAGATGTAAATACATCTTAAATGCCCATCAACTTAGGAATGGATTAACAAACTGTGATATATGTCTACCATAGAATACTACTCTGCCATAAAAATATGGTGACTTTACATTTTTTGTATTAACCTGGATGGAGTTGAAACACATTCTTCCTAGTGAAGTATCACAAGAACAGAAAAGCAAGTATCCAGATCCTCTGTGGGCGCTGTTTTCAAAGCACTCTACCCCCAGAGCCGGTGGCTGGGAGAAAGAACCAGCGAGGAAGACGCGTTCTGCGGGCCATGCGGCTGCAGAAGGAGGGAGAGGCGGCAGGAGCTGCTGGAGGATTTAAATCTATCTGGATTATTGTGACCCTCACCATGATTTATTGATTCTTAGTCATTCTCATCTCTCCATCCCCAAAGCAGGTTGTTAGAAGGTGGCAAGAAAAGAAGCATTGCTTTTAGGCATTAGCATATGGAAATTGATGAACCAGTTGCTTCCTCTGAAGTCAGTTCACATCCAGTTCCCCGCCAGATGATCCTTACATTGCAGATCTCCTGCAAATGGCCAATAACAGACTGAGAGCTTCTCAGCTGAAATGCTGCCTCTCTACTGAATTCACCTCCCAAAAGAAACCTAGCCGTGGTTACTTTTTTCTGTAAAATAGGATGCATCTTATACAGAACTGTGTGTCTCAATGTAGGAAGCTCGTGCACTGCACCCACAGCTGATCGGGTGCTCCTGGGAGGGTGAGACTGGAGGAGAGCTGCCAGGAGCCAGAGCTGAGGCTAGCACCGTGTGCACTGCTGAACTTCACCCTTGGATCAACCCACTTCTGTCTCTATAACTTCTGAAATTCCTGAGATCTACTGGAGGAAAAACCACTCAACTCCTATGAAGTGTGGGATATCCTGGGCCAGTTCCGAGTGTAGGACCACTGTCTGCGGGGTAAGAGCTGCACCATGACCACGATCGGCACCCAACCGGACCTCAGTAAGAGCTGCCCCATGACCCTGACCCATGCCTCGTGCACACCAGGCCTCCGCACACTCTGACCAGAAACTGCTGGAGCTGCACAACCCCGTGTCCTTTCTCCTGTACCCTCCCTGTTTCCACACCAGCCCGGTCATCTGGCCAGGAACTCTGGTAGCCACGAGCCCTCTGGAGCACTCCCTGCCTCTGCGTGGAGTCCTTTGCCTGGCCAGAGACTGCTAGAGCCTTGGGCTCTATGTGCCAAAGTCACTGGGCGCCAGGCACTCCCAGAACCATGTGCACCATCCTCTGCCCTGTTGCTGGATCTAGGTGTGTCACACTCCAGAGCTGCTTCCACAACCAGAACTCCCTGGCTGGGGCAGCCCCAGAGGAACTACACAGGGTCACTCCCTACAAAGATCCAGCAACAATAGAGTGATCCCGCTGGGGTCTAATCTTGAAAAGACACCTCCCCAACTCTGAGGATGGCCAGAGGCAACAGTGAAAAACAATCATGAGGTGAATCAACAGAAAAACTCTGGCAATATGAATAATCAGAGTAAATCAACTCCCACAAGGATCAATGGGGCAGACACAGCACAAGATCCCATGCACAAACAAATAGTTGAGATGTCAGAAATCGAATTCAGAATCTGGATAGCAAGTAAGATCAAATTAGAATTCCAAGCAGTAACTCAAAAGATATCTCAAGAATTCAATGAATTCAAAGACCAAATGACCAAAGATTTTGACACATTGAGACAAGAAGTTGCAGCCCTAAAAGATCAGAGAAACATAGTAGAATCTCTTAGTAACAGAAAAGAGCAAGCAGAAGAAATGATTTCTGACATTGAAGACAAAGCTTTCAAACACTCCCAAACTCACAAACAGGAAGAGAAATGGAGGGCAAAAATGGATCACTCTCTCAGAAAGCTTTGGGATAATTCGAAGAAAACCAACATTCATCTTATAGGGTTCCCTGAAAGTGACGAAGTGGCTTCACAAGGAACAGAGTCTTTTCTCCATGAGATTATGAAGGAGAACTTTCCAGGTATGCCAAGAGATTCTGAAATTCAGATAGCAGAGATTTTCAGAACTCCAGCATGACTCAACCCAAGTAAGACATCCCCCAGACACATCATAATCAATTTCACTAAAGTTAATATGAAGGAGAAAATTCTGAAAGCAGCCAGACAAAAGAAAACCATCACCTACAAGGGCAAGAATATTAGAATAACTGCAGATCTCTCTGTTGAAACCTTTCAAGCTAGAAGAGGAAGGTCATCAACTTTTAATCTCCTAAAACAAAATATCTTTCAACCCAGGATACTATACCCAGCTAAATTAAGTTTCATTTATGACGAACAAATTAAATACTTTAATGACATTCACATGTTGAAGAAATTTGCCATAATTAAACCAGCTCTCCAGGATATTCTCAGACTTATCCTCCATAAAGACCAGCAAAATCCTCCACCACAAAACTAAACCCAACCAGAAAATTTTGATCAAATTCCAACTTCCACAGTCACAAAAGGATTAAAAATGTCCATCGGACTCTCGAAAGGCTTATCAATATTCACAATTAATGTGAATGGTTTAAATGGTCCTCTAAAGAGGCACAGGTTGGCTGACTGGATACAAAAACTCAAGCCAGATATCTGCTGCATACAAAAATTTCATCTTACATTAAAAGACAAATATAAACTCAAGGTGAAAGGATGGTCATCTACACTCCAGGCAAATGGAAAGCAGAAAAAAGCAGGCCTTGCAATCCTATTTGCAGACACAATAGGCTTTAAACCAAACAAAATAAGGAAGGATAAGGATGGACACTTAAATATTTGTTAAAGGTAATACTCAATATGATGAGATTTCAATTATATAATATTTATGCACCCAACCAGAACGAACCTCAATTTATAAGAGAAACTCTAACAGACATGAGCAACTTGATTTCCTCCAGTTCCATCGTAGTTGGAGATTTTAACACTCCTTTAGCAGTGCTGGATAGATACTCCAAAAAAGAAGCTAAGCAAAGAAATTTTAGATTTAAACTTAACCATTCAACATTGGACTTAACAGACATCTACAGAACATTTCATTCCAACAAAACTGAATACACATTCTTATCAGCCCATGGAACATACTCCAAAATCGACCACATCCGAGGCCACAAATCTAACGTCAGCAAATTAAAAAAAAAAAATAGAAATTCTTCGTTGCATCTTCTCAGACCATCATGGAATAAAAGTTGAACTCAATAACAACAGGAATCTGCATACCCATACAAAAACATGGAAGCTAAACAAACTTATGCTGAAGGATAGATGGGTTATAGACGAGATTAAGAAGGAAATCACCAAATTTTTTTCACAAAACAACAATGAAGACACAAATTATCAAAACCTCTGGGATACTGCAAAGGCAGTCCTAAGAGGGAAATTTATAGCGCTGCAAGCCTTCCTCAAGAAAACGGAAAGAGAGGAAGTCAATAACTTAATGGGACATCTCAAGAAACTGGAGAATGAAGAACATTCCACCTCCAAACCCAACAGAAGAAAAGAAATAACCAAAATCAGAGCAGAATTAAGTGAAATTGAAAACAAAGAATTATACAACAGATGAATAAATCCAAAAGTTGTTTTTTTGAAAAGATCAATAAAATAGATAAACCTTTGGCCAACCTAACCAGGAAAAAAAGAGTAAAATCTCAAATTTCATCAATCAGAAATGGTAATGACAAAATAACAACAGACCCCTCAGAAATTCAAAAAATCCTTAATGAACACTACAAGAAACTCTACTCTCAGAAATAAGAAAATCTGTAAGAAATCGACCAATACCTGGAAGTACGTCACCTACCAAGACTTTGCCAGAATGAAGTGGAAATGTTGAACAGGCCTATATCAAGTTCTGAAATAGCATCAACTATACAAAATCTCCTTTCAAAGAAAACCCAGGACCAGATGGCTTTACGTCAGATTCTACCAAACCTTTAAGGAAGAACTAGTACCTATATTACTAAACCTCTTCCAAAATATAGAAAAAGAAGGATTATTACCCAACACATTCTACGAAGCAAACATCACCTTGATCCCCAAACCAGGGCAAGATCCAACAAGAAAAGAAAATTATAGACCAATATCAGTAATGAATATTAATGCTAAAATACTCAATAAGATCCTAACAAACAGAATCCAACAACACATCAAAAAAATTATACACCATGACCAAGTGGAATTTATTGCAGGGTCTCAAGGCTGGTTCAATACACATAAATCTATAAATGTAATTCAGCACATAAACAAACTAAAAAATAAAGACCATATGATTCTCTCAATTGACACAGAAAAAGCTTTTGATAATATCCAGCATCTCTTCATGATCAGAACACTTAAGAAAATTGGTATAGAAGAGACATTTCTTTTTTTTTTTTCTTGTGGTTTTTGGCCAGGGCTGGGTTTGAACTCGCCACCTCCAGCATATGGGATCGGTGCCCTACTCCTTGAGCCACAGGCATCGCCCAGAAGAGACATTTCTTAAACTAATAGAGGCCATCTACAGCAAACCCAGAGCTAATATCGTATTGAATGGAGTTAAATTGAAAGCATTTCCACTCATATCAGGAACCAGGCAAGGTTGCCCATTGTCTCCATTGCTCTTTAACATTGTAATGGAAGTTTTAGCCATTGTAATAAGGGAAGAAAAGGTGATCAAGGATATCCACATAGGGTTAAGAAGAGATCCAACTTTCACTCTTCACAGATGATATGATCGTATATCTGGAAAACACTAGGGATTCCACCACAAAACGTTTAGAAGTGATCAAGGAATACAGCAATGTCTCAGGCTACAAAATCAACACCCAAAAATCTGTAGCCTTTATATACATGAACAATAACCAAGCCGAAAAAACAGCCAAGGACTCTATTCCTTTCACAGTAGTGCCAAAGAAGATGACATATTTGGGAGTATACCTAACAAAGGATGGGAAAGGTCTCTATAAAGAGAACTATGAAACTTTAAGAAAAGAAATAGCTGAAAATATTAACAACTGGAAAATCATACCATGCTCATGGCTGGGAAGAATCAACATCGTTAAAATGTTCAAACAACCCAAAGCAATATATAATTTTAATGCAATCCCTATTAAAGCTCCATTGTCATATTTTAAAGATCTTGAAAAAATAATACTTCATTTTATATGGAATCAGAAAAAATCTCGAATAGTCAAAACATTACTCAGCAATAAAAACAAAGCAGGAGGAATCACACTACCAGACCTCAGACTATACTACAAATCGATAGTGATCAAAACAGCATGGTACTGGGACAAAAACAAAAACAGAGAATTTGATGTCTGGAACAGAATAGAGAACCAAGAGATGAATCCAGCTACTTACCGTTATTTGGTCTTTGACAAGCCAATTAAAAACATTCACTGGGGAAAAGATTCCCTATTTAACAAATGGTGCTGGGGGAACTGGCTGGCAACCTGTAAAGGACTGAAACTGGACCCACACCTTTCACCATTAACTAAAATAGACTCTCACTGGATTAAAGATTTAAACTTAAGACATGAAACTGTAAAAATACTTGAAGAAAGTACAGGGAAAACTCTCAAAGGAATTGGCCTGGGTGAATATTTTATGAGGAGGATTCCCCAGGCAATTACTGGGACCTGATCAAACTAAAAAGCTTCTGCACAGCCAAGAACATAGTAAGTAAAGCAAGCAGACAGCCCTCAGAATGGGAGAAAATATTTGCAGGTTATACCTCCAATAAAGTTTTAATAACCAGTATCCACAGAGAACTCCAACATATTAGCAAGAAAAGAACAAGTGATCCCATCTCAGGGTGGGCAAGGGACTTAAAGAGAAACTTCTCTAAAGAAGACAGACCCACGATCTACAAACACACGAAAAAAAGCTCATCATCCTTAATCATCAGAGAAATGCAAATCAAAATTACTTTGAGATATCACCTAACCCCAGTAAGAGTAGTCCACACAACAACATCCCAAAACCAGAGGTGTTGGCATGGATGTGGAGGAAAGGGCACACTTGTACACTGCTGGTGGGAATGCACACTAATACGTTCCTTTTGGAAGGAAGTTTGGAGAATACTTAGAGATCTAAAAACAGACCTGCCATTCGATCCTATAATTCCTTTACTAGGTTTATACCCAGAAGACCAAAAATCACAATATAACAAAGATATCTGTACCAGAATGTTTATTGCAGCCCAATTCACAATTGCTAAGTCATGGAAGAAGCCCAAGTGCCCATCGACCCACAAATGGACTAGCAAATTGTGGTACATGTATACCATGGAATATTATGCAGCCTTAAAGAAAGATGGAGACTTTACCTCTTTCATGTTTACGTGGATGGAGCTAGAACATATTCTTCTTAGCAAAGCATCTCAGGAATGGAAGAAAAAGTATCCAATGTACTCAGCCCTACTATGAAACTAATTTATAGCTTTTACATGAAGGCTATAACCCAACTACAGCACAAGAATATGGGGAAAGGGCCAAGGAAGGGGAAGGGGGGGGGAGGTTATGGTGAAGGGAGGGTAATGGGTGGGGCCACACCTATGGTGCATCTTAGAATGGGTACAGGTGAAACTTACTAAATGCAGAATACAAATGTCTACACACAATAACTAAGAAAATGCCATGAAGGCTACATTGAACAGTTTGATGAGAATATTTCACATTGTATATGAAACCAGCGCATTGTACCCCTCGATTGCACTAATGTACACAGCTATGATTTAACAATAAAAAAAAAGAAAGTATCCAATGTACTCAATACTAATATGAAGCCAATAGACAATCTAATTCAGACCCACAGAGATAATGAATTCATTTCAATTCAAGTTGGGGAGAGGGGCAACAAGGGAGAGAGATCTGGGGTACTCCCACTGAATGGGCACAATGTAGGTGTGTATGACACACCTTTTGGGTGCGGGACACAACAACAGGGACTCCACCTAACAAACTCAAATATTGTGACATGCCTGTTTGTATCACATTAATATGGATAATTTAACAACTTTTTCAAAAAAGAAGAAGACAAATGTCAACATTTCATAGCATTCTCTCGTAAGCACATAGCTCCAAGAAATTCCATCACCTGACAAGCGTTAGAACTTGAGAGTAAAGTTGCAAGGGTACAATGCTGGGTATTTTAAGAATGCCAAGGTGGCTGGATTGCCTGAGCTCATGGGTTCAAGACCAGCCTGAGCAAGTGCGAGACCCCGTCTCTAAAAATAGCCGGGCATTGTGCGGGGCACCTGTAGTCCCAGCTACTCGGGAGGCTGAGGAAAGACAATCACTTGAGCCCAAGAGTTTGAGATTGCTGTGCACTATGATGCCACGGCATTCTACCCAGGGCAACAAAGTAAGACTGTCTCAATAAACAAACGAACAAACAAACAAAAAAAACCCTAAAACATGTTTTTTCATATAGAGATATATAGAGATGTAAAATATTGGTACATAATCTCATCACTCAGATAATCAAGATAATCCCAACCATATTTTTTAAATTAAAAATAATTCCATGCACTTAATTTATTCAGCAGTGTGCAATGTTATAAAATAAAAAGTCTCTTTCCCTTCCCAGTCCTGCTCCTAATAGTTAATCACTATTAACAGTCACTTAATATACCCTTTACAAAACAGCAACACCTATTATGCATAGGCTTAGACTAATGTTATGCTGAGGCGTACGTATACACACAACTTTTCATTGTCATTTAGTGTGTTTCCCTTTACATTTTATTTTATATTTACATTTTAAGACTGTATATGATTTCGTTCACACACTGTGCATTTTTCAGTATTTAACTTTCTTCCTTTAAAAATATTCTTTGGGACTTTTCCATTATTAGGTTACACAAAACTACTTGACAATTGTTTCCTGGTTAAACATTTAGGCCCTTTTCAAGCTTGTTTTCGTTGTGATTCAGGGTTTTTTGTTGTTGTTTTTTTGTTTTGTTTTGTTTTTAGACAGAGTCTAACTATGTTGCCCTTGGTAGAGTGCTATGATGTTACAGCTCACAGCAACCTCTAACTCTTGGACTTAAGAGATTCTCTTGCCTCAGCCTCCCAAGTAGCTGGAACTACAGGCACCCGCCACAATACCCAGCTATTTTGTTGTTATTATTGTTGCAGTTGTCATTGTTGTTTTAGTTGGCCAGGCCGGGTTCAAACCTCAGTGTATGTAGCCAGCACCATAACCAGTGTGCTATAGACGCTAAGCCTGTTGTTATTCTTTCTTTAACTTTAGTAGTATTCATAGCAACATAGATCAAAATATAAGCAATTCGCATTGTAATGGTCATTAGCAAATTACACTTTGTCATGGTAGAACCACCGGAGGGGAATGCCTATTCTCCACCCATAACCAGTCACCAGCAACACTTTCCGTTCATGAGCCAGGGTTTCAATATTTGCCTTCCCAAGAAAGAAATACAGTATCTCATAACTTTTATTTGAATCTCCTTCACTAAGAGATAGATATAACATCTCTTAACATGGCTCATGCGCATTCTTCTTTTCTTTAAATTATTTGCTCATATTCCTTATTGACATTTCTATTACTTTTTGTCTGTCTTATTGATGAGCTCTTTAAAGATTAAGAAAATTAGACTTTCATTTGTCATATTGGTTGGAGATATGCTCCCCAGATTTGTTTAGTTTTCTTTATTTTGGCTCTCTGTGCCAAAGAGAAATGCAAAGTTTTTATATAGTCATATGTATATAGCTTTTCTTTTACAGCTTCTGGGTTTTCTATCCTGCTTAGAAAGCTTTTCCCTACTCCAAGTTTAAAAATAAATGCATCCAAACTTTTAGACAGACTATCTTTTCTCTGTTTATGCAAGAGTATGCCAATAGTGTTGCCTTGAATGGTATAAAACATAAGATAGTGAATAGGAATGTGAAGACCAGTTATTAAAATGGAAGAGAATAATATTATGTCAGTTAATACTCAATAAGTATACAATGACAATTCAACGGAGGAGAAGTAGTATTTTAAACAAATGACATTGGGACAACTGGATGTTTTAAGAAATTGTTGCTTTAAAACAACACGTATAAAATGAAACTGGAAAATCAATGCAAAAGGGCAGCACTTGTGGCTCAAGGAGTAGGGCACCAGCCCTTTACACTGGGGGTGGCGAGTTCAAGCCTGGTCCCATCCAAAACTGCAAATAAATAAATAAATAAATAAAAATAAAATGAGATCCTTCACTTGTTAAAAAAAAATCAATGCAAAATAGATCACAGACCTACATATAAAAGCTAAGATCGTAAAACTTCTAGAAGAAGACTTAAGAGTAAATCTTTGTGTCCTTGGATTAGGCAATAGTTTTCTATATACATGACTCTAACAACACAAGCAGTAAAATTTAAAAAATAGATGAATTGGAATTAATAAAAATTAAAAACGTTTGTGTTTCAAAGAATCTCCTCATAAAGGTGAATATACAACCCACAGGTCAAACCTTCAGAGAATGCAACAACAAATAACCCAATTTTAAAAACGTCAAGGATTTATTTATTTTTATTTATTTCAAAATATAGTAGAACCTCTGTAAGTTGCCACTCAAAGGACTGTAACAAAGTAGTTAATATATAAAGGTGGTCAACATAAGGAACTAGACTTGCTATACCAATATGTACATGCGGTGCATGCCTGATCTATGAAAATTAGGTCAATTTAACAAAGTGGTTGATGTAGGGAGGTGGTCAACCGTGGAGGTACTACTGTATTAAGGGAGTACAAATGTTTTAGAGTAGATGGATCACTTTTGTTAATACTTGAGTCCTGGCTATAGGTGTGCCTTTCACTCAAATAGTGTTCTTCATACCCATTAGATCGGTTTACTCCCCTCCCTACCCACCCTCTCCCCACTGGTTGCTCTCCACTGACTTTTACTTTCCTCTTTGCACATGTGTGCTTATTGGTTAGTTCTAATTCAACAGTGAGTATATGAGGTGTTTGCGTTTCCATTCTTGAGATAGTTCACTTAGGAGAACAGTCCCCAGTTTCATCCAGATTGTTGCAAAAGGTATCAATTCATCTTTTCATGGCTGAGTAGTACTCCGTAGTGGACATAAGCCATTTATTAATCCATTCATGGCGCCACTAGTAGGTTGCAGGGTCTTTGGCGGAGGTAAGGTCTTGGCCTTTTTAGGGAATTTTGCCCTGGGTCCTTGGTTCCTAAATCTGGCCAGGTGTCATCATCCAGGGAACTAGTTAAACATCTACATTCCTGGCACCATTCCAGCCTCGCTGACTCAGAATTTGGGGTGTGTGCCTTCCCCCATCTCCTCCCCAAGAAGGACAGCAGGAAGCCCAGGAATATGAATTTTAACAAGTGTTCCAGGCAATGCTGACATACAGGGTGAAGTCTTATATTTTCAACTCAGAGTGAGAAGATACTGCATATGGAATCACAGAACTGAGATCCAGAGGCTCCCGTCCAAAAAGAGACTTAAAGGACAGAAATTTAGCAGGTAACCTGGTGCATTAGAGCTGCACCAAGAGAGAAGGTTGAAGAACGCACATCAACCCCGCTGAGGTGAGCTGCAACCCCAAGGATACAAACAAAAGGTACAAAATCCATCACCAAGCTGATGGGAGTCCCCCCCCCATTAGAACAGCTCAGAGGGCCCCACAAACAAACGAGCAGAGTTCAAAGGTCCTCCCACTACACTCCACGGGAGAGACCCTCTAAAAACTGGATCTACCTCCCCTACTAGGGTGCCACGGCATTCTCCTGCCAGGCATAAAACTGTATAAAACTGTATATATTCTCTACTTGCAATTCTGAGCTCCCAGCACTCCCCTCCACTCTCACTCTGAGGTCTGGAGGCTTGTCCCCCAGGAGTCCGGATTCTTGGGTGATTTCTCAAGGGGTGTGGACAGGGCCTGACTGCAGCTGATTGGTGCTGGTTCTGCAGCACAGGAGTGAAGAGAGGACAATCGGCTGAGAGGGAACCACACTGGAGCTGCAGTGCCCCTAGGCGCGGAGCAGCAACTGTTTTTGGCAACAATAGGGCTCACTCCCGGATATTCTGAAGCCACACCCCCTGTCTCCCTGGGCAGATAGAGGAGGCTGGGCATCTTCTCAGGTGGCAAACACTGCAGAACAGATCCGGGAGAGAAACACAGGCCCTGTTGAGTAAAGGGTTTGCCTGAGGCGGTACTGGCCTGGATAGAGCGTGGGGACTAGAAAACACCTGCGGAGAGCCGGGAAATTCCCAGGGTGGGACTGACCCACAGGACCACTTTACTGAGCCTAAAATGCACCCAGCCCTCAGGGGATCATCAGCCTATAGACAAAGGAAGGCAGGAGGCTAGAATTGACAGCTAACTGAATACAAACCTGCAGGAGCAAAGACAAGGCCTGAGGCGCAGGCTCTGGGAAATCAAAACAGCTTCTCTTCTGCAGGGGAATTTAGCAGGGACAGAAACAAATTCCCGCAAAGTAGTTCAGTTCTGTTCTGTCAGTAAAATCAATCAGGGGTGGGGTTGGACCTGAGTGAACACCCTCCAGCCTCCATCAGGCACACGAGGTTGTCAGGCCTCGCCTCCCCCTGCTGGGTAGAGGCAAAGCGCAGCAGCCTAGCTGAGCAGATATAGATTTCCTTGTGATTCAGGCAGCTGCAAATCCCTGGAGTATCATTTAACTAGAGGCAACTGGTCACAGTCCTGTGGGGCTATCAGTGACTGGGTATAACAGAGGTGCAAGGTGGGGAAGGAGGCATCAACTTTCCCAGACTAATCTATTTGCTGGGTGGGTTCTCCTGACTTCATGGAGCACTGGAGCAAGTCATATCTGAGTTGTCACCAGACCCCTGCAATCCAGTTGCCAGAGACCTTTTAAACTCTCCCACCTGAGACAGGGGCTGACTGAGACAATTGATTTGGACCTTTTGAACTGAGCCAATCACCCGAGGACTATTTAAGTGGTGCCCTGGGTATGTGGTTGTAGGAAGGTTTGATTTTCCTTTTCCAATTGTTGCCTGTGGGGAGTGAGGTGACTTAATTGCAGGTATTTCTCCACAGCTGAGACTTCAACCCAGAGTAACTATTTCACTAGGGTCAGACAGACATCAGCTGAAAACAAGACAGAGGCACTTAGCCCCACCACACCAAATAGGTCCCCAGTTTCTAATCTCATCGATCAGAAATGACAAAGACGAAATAACAACAGACTCCTCAGAAATTCAAAAAATCCTTAAAGAATATTACAAGAAACTTTATTCTCAGAAATATGAAAATCTGAAGGAAATTGAGCAATACTTGGAAGCACATCACCTTCCAAGACTTAGCCAGAATTAAGTGGAAATGTTGAACAGGCCAATATCAAGTTCTGAAATAGCATCAACCATACAAAATCTCCCTAAAAACAAAAGCCCAGGACCAGATGGTTTCATGTGAGAATTCTACCAAACCTTTAGAGAGGAACTAGTACCTATATTACTCAACCTGCTCCAAAATGTAGAAAAAGAAGGAAGACTACCCAACACGTTCTATGAAGCAAACATCACCCTGATCCCTAAAGGAATCAGGAAAAGACCCAACAAGAAAAAAAAATTATAGACCAATATCACTAATGAATATAGATGCAAAAATATTCAACAAGATACTAACAAATAGAATCCAGCAACACATCAAACAAATTATATATCATGACCAAGTCGGTTTTATCCCACGATCTCAAGGCTAGTTCAATATACGTAAATCTATAACTATAATTCAGCACATAAACAAATTAAAAAACAAAGACCATATGATTCTCTCAATTGACGCAGAAAAAGCTTTTGATAATATCCAGCATCCCTTCATGATCAGAACACTTAAGAAAATTGGTCTAGAAGGGATATTTCTTAAACTGATAGAGGCCATCTACAGCAAACCCACAGCCAATATCGTATTGAATGGAGTTAAATTGAAATCATTCCCACTCAGATCAGGAACCAGACAAGGCTGCCCATTGTCTCCACTGCTCTTTAACATTGTATTGGAAGTTTTAGCCATTGCAATTAGGAAAGAAAAGGTGATCAAGGGTATCCATATAGGGTCAGAAGAGATCAAACTTTCCCTCTTCACAGATGATATGATTGTATATTTAGAAAACACCAGGGATTCTACTACAAAACTCTTAAAAGTGATCAAGGAATACAGCAGTATCTCAGGTTACAAAATCAACGTTCATAAATCAGAAGTCTTTATATATACCATCAATAGTCAAGCTGAAAAAACAGTTAAGGACTCCATTGCATTCACAGTAGTGTCAAAGAAGATGAAATATTTGGGAGTTTATCTAACAAAAGACATGAAAGATCTCTATAAAGAGAACTATGAAACTCTAAAAAAAGAAATAGCTGAAAATGTTAACAAATGCAAAAACATACTGGGAAGAATCAACATTGTTAAAATGTCCATACTACCCAAAGCAATATATAATTTTAATGCAATCCCTATTAAAGCTCCATTGTCATACTTTAAATCTTGAAAAAATAATACTTCGTTTTATATGGAATCAGAAAAAACCTTGAATAGCCAAGACATTACTCAGAAATAAAAACAAAGCAGGAGGAATCATGCTACCAGACCTCAGACTATAGTATAAATTGGTAGTGATCAAAACAGCATGGTACTGGCACAAAAACAGAGGAGTAGATGTCTGGAACAGAATAGAGAATCAAGAGATGAATCCAGCTACTTACCATTATTTGGTCTTTGACAAGCCAATTAAAAACATTCAGTGGGGAAAAGATTCCCTATTTAACAAATGGTGCTGGGTAAACTGGCTGGCAACCTGTAAAGGACTGAAACTAGACCCACACCTTTCACCATTAACTAAGATAGACTCTCACTGGATTAAAGATTTAAATTTAAGACATGATACTATAAAAATACTAGAAGAAAGTGCAGGGAAAACTCTTGAAGGAATCGGCCTGGGTGAATATTTTATGAGGAGGATTCCCCAGGCAATTGAAGCAGTATCAAAAATACATTACTGGGACCTGATCAAACTAAAAAGCTTCTGCACAGCCAAGAACACAGTAAGTAAAGCAGACAGCCCTCAGAATGGGAGAAAATATTTGCAGGTTATACCTCCGATAAAGGTTTAATAACCAGAATCCACAGAGAACTCAAACGTATTAGCAACAAAAGAACATGTGATCCCATCTCAGGTGGGCAAGGGACTTGAAGAGAAACTTCTCTAAAGAAGACAGACGCACCATCTACAGACACATGAAAAAAAGCTCATCATCCTTAATCATCAGAGAAATGCAAATCAAAACTACTTTGAGATATCACCTAACCCCAGTAAGAGTAGTCCACATAACAAAATCCCAAAACCAGAGATGTTGGCATGGATGTGGAGAAAGGGGCACACTTCTACACTGCTGGTGGGAATGCACACTAATATGTTCCTTCTGGAAGGATGTTTGGAGAATACTTAGAGACCTAAAAATAGACCTGCCATTTGATCCTATAATTTCTTTACTAGGTTTATACCCAGAAGACCAAAAATCACAATATAACAAAGATATCTGTACCAGAATGTTTATTGCAGCCCAATTCACAATTGCTAAGTCATGGAAGAAGCCCAAGTGCCCATCGACCCACAATGGACTAGCAAATTGTGGTACATGTATACCATGGAATATTATGCAGCCTTAAAGAAAGATGGAGACTTTACCTCTTTCATGTTTACATGGATAACATGTTATCATGTTATTCTTCTTAGCAAAGCATCTCAGGAATGGAAGAAAAAGTATTCAATGTACTCAGCCCTACTATGAAACTAATTTATGGCTATCATATGAATGCTATAACCCAGTTATAACCTAAGAATAGGGGGAAGGGGGAGTGGAGGGGAGTGAGGTGGTGGATGGGAGGAGGGAAGGTGATTGGTGGGATTACACCTGCAGTGCATCTTACAAGAGTACATGTGAAACTTAGTAAATGTAGAATATAAATATCTTAACACAATAACTAAGAAAATGCCAGGAAGGCTATGTTAACCAGTGTGATGAAAATGTGTCAAATGCTCTGTAAAACCAGTGTATGGTGCCCCATGATCGTATTAATGTACACAGCTATGATTTAGTAATAAAAAATAAAAAATAAATCCATTCATGGATTGATGGGCACTTGGATTGATTCTACATCTTTGCAATTACAGTTTATGTTACAATAAACATTTGTGTGCAGGTGTGTTTTTGATAAAATGATTTCTTTTCCTTTGGGTAAATATCCAATAATGAGATTTCTGGACTGAACAGTAGGTCTCCTTTTAGTTCTTTGAGGAATCTCCATAGTATTTTTCATTGCAAATAGACAACTTACCAAATGGGACAAAATATTCACAAACTATACATCTGATAAAGTGCTAATAACCAGAATTTACAAAGAATTCAAGCAAGTCAGCAAGAAAAATACAAACAACCCTAATAAAAAGTGGACAAAAGACATGAACAGAAGCCTCTCAAAAGAAGAAAGAGAAACATATGAAAAATGCTCAACATCACCAATCATCAGGGAAATGCAAATTAAAACTGCAGTGAGATATCACCTTACCCCAGTCACAATGGCAATTATTAAACAGTCCAAAAACAATAGATGCTGGCATGAATGCCGAGAACAAGGAATGCTTATACATGCCAAGAAAAAGGAATGCATATATACTATGTTGGTAGGACTGAAAATTAGGTCAAAGGGTTTAAATGGATGTCTCTCCAAAGAAGATATGCAAAGGGCCAGGAAGCACATGAAGAGATGTTTATCGCTATTGTCAATAGGTAAAAGAAAATCAAAAATCAATGAGATACCACTTCATACCCACTAAAATGGCAAAAATAAAGAAGACAGACCAAATACCAGTCAGCAAAAGCATGAAAAGCAAAATGAAAAATAACAAGTTTTGACGAGAAGCTAGAGATATTAGCACCCCCATTCATGGCCCGTGGACCCTAAATGGTAGTCATTGAAACACAGTTTGGCAATTCTTCAAAACATGAGACATGGAGTTACCATATGAATCAGCAATTTTACTCCTAGGTATAAACCCATGACAATGAAAATAGGTGTCCACACAAAAATTTATACATGAATATCCATAGTAACGTTATTCATGACAGAAAAAAAACAAATGTCCATTGATCGATGAGTACTTAAATTGTGGTATATTCATCCAGTGGAATAGAACTCATTTAGTGAATGATAATGCCGTATAAACATGCTCTCCATCTGAAAGATCTAGTCCTAAAGAGAGAAGGAGCTGGTCATCAGGATTACCTTCATTTAAAAAAAAAAAATCTTGTTTCCCAGGTTGGCACCCTGCCCAGCCTCCCTTTGTCTCTGGGTTGAGATTCAGAGGTCAGCACAGCTTGCCACCAGGTCAGTCCATACCACCCGGCACCCCAGCATCAAGGGAAATGTTGATGGTGCATTCTTGACTGAGTTGCACGGTGGTGGTTTAAGCAGCAGTCCACATGACATGAGTCAAAAGTCTTAAATAACTGCTCCTCAAACAGAGCTGAAATTCTCTGTAGCTGCTGCCTATAACAGGTCTCATCACAATTCAACAACCCACTCTTCAGTGGTACCCCCCGGCACAGGCACCGTCCTGCATGTACCACACGTGACCTCCTGTACCCCACACAATCATGTGGAGAAGGGTGCTGACTCCCCCTATTGCATGCATGAGGACACTAAGGCGCAGAAAGGTTAGACACCTGCTCAAGTTCATGCTGACCTTGCCTGACAATCTGGGGGGAAACCTGGGTTTCATACTTAATATAAATGCTTTTGCTATAAAACTAAAAATGCATGTATTGAAGCTACAAAAGACGCCAAGTAAAGCTTCATAAAATCTTGTTGGGCGAGGGAAGGTACAAGGGGCAAGGAACAGTAACTTCCTTTATGCCAAGCACTGTGCAGGGGCCGACCCGCACATGAATGGGTATGCCAGGTAACCCCAAGACAAACACGTGAAGGAGGTGGCTACATAGCCCTGTGATTTTGTTCCCTAAAACTTGAATAATGGCACAAGCTTCATAAAGTTGTAGGAATAAAATGGGTTTGTATCTAATTAGAATGAAGGCTGGCACATGGTAATCACAACAAAATGACCAACAGGCAGAGACTATATTTTTCCACCTGTTACAGATGACAGCTGTGCTCACCCAGAGCAACAGAGCTGAGACTGAAGCTCTGAACCCAAGTTGTAATCAATGTCACATACTTTCTGTTATCGTTCCAAAAAGAAAATGTTCTAATATCTCAGTGAGCAACGATGCCATAAAAAGAAAGGCATTGTTTTAAAGAGGACAAGGGATCTCAGCTTGAAGTCAAAGAACTTGTGCTCAAATGCTGGATAACAGGCGGAGAAAGAATTGCTGAGTTTAGGCACATGTGGGGACGTCAAAGGAAAGTCTGAAGTTCAGAAGAAAATTCGAGGCTGGAAATATTTAATGAGGACTTACTCACTGAGGGGTATGTGGTTAGTGAAGCCCCAGGAATGTGTGAGATGGGCCCAGAAAAATGCGTAACGTTTAAAGAGAGGAGGGCGGAAGGCCTGGGATGGAACACAGGGAAGAACACTGATCTGCTGGAGGAAAATACAGAGTTAGAAAATGTCAAATGCACCTTGAAATCATCAGTTCCAAGGCCCCCTGGCGACTCACAGCAGAGGACGGCACTTCCCTATAATCCTTCCGTGTAATTGCAGCTCACGCCTTCTGCATAATACAGATTTGTTCTGAGATAAGCTATCTGAGACTTTCAATTTCTCTGCTGGCTGAGCTCCAACTTGAATTTGGCATTTCCCAGGGTGTTAACAACCACGTCTGTATTTTGGTTCTGTACCTATTAGGAGTTCTCTGAAAATAGTCTCTGGCAGCTTCTGATCTGTCTTTCTGAATGTGATGCTGCAAAAACTCGCAGCTGAATCTAATTTTCAACACTTCATTTCTCCCGAGGAGAATCAGAGTGGGGCTTCACACCATTCCCTCAAAGCCTGAGAGCAGCACCCCTCTTGTCTCATGGAAGGACACCCCACCTAGAGCCATGTGTGATGGTGTTGGCTATGCCTACTTCATGTCTTAAAAGCTTCAACTCATTCTCAAGGAAAATTCAAGCCAGATAACCTATTAAAAAGAGAGGGGGGAGGGGATTGCTAACATTTAACATGAATTCGAATCATCCTAAAAGTTATATTGAAGATAGAGGATAAATGAGAAGAACCAAACTAAAATGGGTAGAAATCATACATGAAAAATTAACATCCAATATGTGATGCTAAATGAAATCTTAAAAGAGAATATATCGCTTTTCCTTTAATCAAACAAGAGCTTTTGAGTCGGTACTAGGACCCAGATGCTATGGAGGCATTTTCCACATACACTGTTTTCTTTAAGATTCATAATACTGGAAGAAAAAATTTTAGTGTCATTGTACAGATAAAAGATCTATTGTTCAGAGAGATGAAGTGCCCGCCTCCACACCACACAGCTAGAAAATAATATATATGGTCAAGGGCTGGGTGCAGTGGCTCAGGCCTGTAATCCTAGCATTCTAGGAGGCAAAAGCAGGTGGATCACCTGAGCTCGGGAGTTCAAGTCCAGCCTAAGCAAGAGTGAGACCCTGTCTCTACTAAAACTAGAAAAACTAGCTGGGTGTTGTGGTGGGTGCCTGTAGTCCCAGCTACTTAGGAGGCTGAGGCAGGAGGATCACTTGAGCCCAAGAGTTTAAGGTTACTGTGAGCTATGATGATGCCAGGGCAATCTACCCAGGTTGACAGGGTAAAGCTCTGAAGAAAGGAAAGGAAAGGAAAGGAAAACGTAAGGGAAAGGAAAAGGAAAAGGGAAAGGAGAGAAGAGAAGAAGAAAGGAGTTAAGATTCAAACTCAGGTTTTCTGAATCTAATATCATTCTTCACTGGGGAAATTTGCATTAAACAGCACAGAGACACAGGGCTCATATATAATCATATCTTGTAGAATAAGCCACATGCATACACTTGCAAGAGACTGAAACAATGTGCCAAGGTCAGGACAAAGAGGCCAGTGGGTCAAAATGCAAGGATTGGTAAGTGACCCAATGGATTCTGGGAGCAAAGTCCAGCCAGCTGCATATCAGCTCCTGAGGGTCCTAAATAAGCCACAAACACTCTCCAGGAGACTGAAACCCTAGCATGAGAATAGTAGTGTTTGAAGAGTGAAAAGGAGGCTCTATTGTACAGCATCGGTAGTAATAATGTGGGAAGTTGAGCTACAAGTTGGACCTAGAATATAAAGATCTGTGAGTATTGCACAAAGATCTTGGATGTCACTCTGCAGGAAACACAGGGACAGAGAGATCTGCTGAGTGTGAAAGGGAGAGGCCTGCCCGGGTCTCACGCTGGGCAGCGGAAAGGTGGGATGTTGAGGTTGGAGGACAGGAACCCCTCCCTGGGGACAATTGGAATGTGCTTGGCTACCCGGATGTTTGGCCAAACTGCTGCAGCTCAGCAGGAATGGGAGGAGAGATAGGATGGATGCAAAAGGGGACAGGGACTGTGGGGACGCAAAGGGAGGGCGGGATGGGTGATGTTGTCTGCCAGCCTGACTGAGTCGCAGGGTGCTCAGACATAGGGTCCTTCTTCTAGGTGTCTCTGCATGAGATTAACACTTTATTCAGCAGGCTGAGCAGGGCCACGGCTCTCCCTAGTGTGGTGGGCCACATCTAATCAGCAGAAGGCCCGAATGAAACAAAAACCTGACCCTCCGTCCAGGAAGAGAGAATCCCTCCTGCCTGGTGGCCTTCAGGCTAAAACTGTGGAGGGGTTTCCTGCCTTTGATTCAAACTGAAACACTGGCTCTTCCTGGACCCCCAACTTGCCTGCTCACCCTGAAGATTTGGGGAGTTATTGGCATCCATGATCGCACGACCTAATTCTTTATCAAAAGTCTCTCTCTCTCTCTCTCTCTCTCACACACACACACACACACACACACATATATATATATGTATACTTCTTACCAGTTCTGTCTCTCTGGTGAACTCTGACTAATACAAGATGACATCAGAATTCTAGCCCAGGTGAATCAGCAGTTGGTGGTGACAGTCCCAGAGATTAGAGGAGAGACAAGTTCAGGGGAAAACAGCGAATTCAACTCAGACATAAGGTTTGAGGTGGATAAGAACTAGGAGACTGTGGGATGCATGAGTCAAACACCAGGAGAGAGATCCGGGATGCATCCAGAGATCTGGGAGCTGCAGCAGGTGGGTAATAGCTGAGGGAATGGGCCCCAGACTTAGCCAGGAAAAGGTCAAAAACAGAGCTGAGCCTGCTCAAGACAGGTACCCGGCAGCATGCCAGTGGAACAGTGCCCTGGGGAAAAGTGACCATGAGTGTGTGTGTTCCTTGCAGGTACACAAGAGCTGTCTCCATTTGCATCTCTGGGAACTGGGATAAAAATCCCTAAGTCATCTCCTGAGCAGACAGTCTCTGAGATGGCTCCATCACTGGTCTCTTACCCCTTCCTTTGCACGGCATCAGCTCAGTCTTTCCATCATTTCTCTCTTATTTATTTATTTATTTATTTTGGCTAGATTTTGAGCTCCCTTAAATGTGTCACTATCTATGTTTAACATCCTTGTCATTCAGAAAATAAAATCATAGATATGCCCCTAACACATCTCCTTGCTGCTCAGGTGGAGAACTGCTCTCTTTGGGTCCATTCTGATCACGGGGAATCCATGCGGAAAGGCCCAGGGCATTTGGGAACCTGGGCCAAAGAGGCCTCCTCCCCTACTTAGCGGGGGTGTGGAAGTGCTTGCAGGATCTTGAGAATGTCACCTCACAATAGAGATAAGTTTAAAATTAGCATAGAGGTGAGCACGTCACTTTAGCCATTTACACATCCATTTGCTCTCGGCAGACCCCTTCCATTGCATTTTTTATGCCTGGGAAAGGGGCTTGCTGCTCAGCAGGGTTAAAAATTGGACAAGTGAGACTGCTTCAGCCAGGGAGAGACTGGGGCAGTGAGATACAAGTGCACCTGGGCAAGGCCACTGTGGGGCTTCCTGAGCACCCCAGAGCTCTGTAACCAGCAGGAAGATGCAGACTCTGGCAGTGCTGAGAGTGTGCATGTCAGTGTACACCACATGTACAGTCTCATCACTGTCACTTGAAAGCAAAGGTGTGTACAGGTCTCACTCTGGTCATGCCTTTGAAGCCAGAATCTTCCAGCTGTGCTACATTTTAGCCGCAAATGAATTAAAGCCTTTGGAGGCCAGCGAACAGCTTCTTTTCTTTGATAAATGACTAGGAAAGTGAATAATATCCAAGCTCACCCACCTCGAAGGCAGCTGTTCTTAGGATTAATTGGAAGGTTGGCCTGATTAAGCCTCCCATATTTCTTTGGTATGGAAAAAAAGTCACAAAATCATGTGACCTTCATATTTGGTTCATGACTAGAAACAAATCTTCTCTAGCTGCTATTTCCAAGAATGGCTGTGGCGAAATGAAGCAGTGGCCGTGTTTACAGGACATTAAATTGTGTGATTAAGAAATGTGGCAGCCAGCATGGGTTTGGAGCCAGACTTCTGCACGTGGCTCCTCAGTGCCTCCGCCCCGCTGATCGCCCAGGCACGCTGGAGCCTGGTCTCTGTGGCCGTGAGAAGGGGAGGAATGAGAGGCTGTAGAAAAGCAGAATTCCAAGCCACTGTGTCCACTCCCCTCCTCAGAGACAGAGAAACTGAGGCACAGAAGGAAGGTGACTTTCCCAAGACCATGCATGGCTTGAAGAGATAATTCTCCTACACTGATGGTCAATTACAAATTGATCCAGAGTCACCCTCCTCTTCCGTCTTCCCCTTTCCGGCTTCTCTTCCATGCACACACACGAGACGGGACGCACACACACACACAGTAAAAATATATGAATGTTTGAGGAAAGATACATTGAACTGAACTGAATCAGTCATGGCACACCGATCAGTCGTGGGGTTTCCACAGCTTTGCATCTTTTATGTCTGTTTATTTCTTTAAAACTGTAAAGAACTCCATGACCCTGCCACCTCCGCCAGGAACTGAAGCCTTCCCAGGCATAAACATTGATCTTGTGCTTCTCCCAGACCCCATCCTCCCACCTCCGCCCCACCGGAGTTAGCCAACCTCCCGAGTGTGCAGTTCATGATTATGTTACACTCACGTGCGTGCCTAACGTGTCCTTTAGTTTTCTTAATTGTCAACACCACAATATCCTCAAACTCTATGTATCAGACTTATTTTTCCTAGCCACAATTATGTGGGTATTATTTATATCCAGATTGTCATTAAATTCATTTGTGATCTCTGTTATATAATATTCATTCATGTGATTGTACAGCAGTGTATATAATCCATTTACCTATCAATAGACATATGGGAGGTTTGATTTTTTTTCTATACATCTCCCTACATAAGCCATATTTTCTCTTTAGCATACATCTACCAGGGAATTCCTGGGTGCTAGCAAAGGAGAATGTTCAGATTTATAAACAGAATCGCAGCAGTGAACAGTGGTACACTCGGTCATCCCAGCTACTCAGAAAAGTGAGGCAGGAGGATAGCTTGAGACCAGGAGTTCAAGGCTGTCGTCTGCTATGATAGTGCCAAAAATCAGCCACAGCCCTCCAGCCTGGGTGACATAGTCAGACCTCATGCCATTTTTAAAATGCACATTTTCAAAGTGATTATAGCAGAGACCAGGCACATTGGCTCAAGTCTATAATCTTAGTACTTTGGGAAGCCAAGGCAGGAAGATCACTTGAGAATAGGAGTTTGAGACCAACATGGGCAACATAGTGAGATATCATCTCTGCAAAAAAACGAAAAAAACATTAAAAATTATCTGGGCATGGTGGTGCACACCTGTAATCCCAGCTACTCTGGAGGCTGAGACAGAAGCATTGTCTGAGCCTAAGAGTTTGGGGCTGCAGTGAGCTGTGATCATACCACCGCACTGCAGCCTGGGCAACACAGCAAGACTCTGTCTCTTAAAAAAATTTTTTTAATTAAAAAAAATAATAACACATTTTAAATTATTATAGCAGTTTACATTTCTACAGCAAAAATACCTTCCACATACCTTCCAATACACAGAAATGTCACATTTCTTGAATTTTGCCACTCACAAGAGTACAAAATGGCATTTCACTATAGTCTTGGTTTCCCTGTCTGTCTGTTTATTCACCAAACCTGTTTACTTTTCCAGGAGCTGCCCTTTTGGTGCTTTTCCTCATATTTATTAGGTAGATTTTTCTTATTGATCTCAGGAGTTCTTAATACCAGGATTTTGTCAGTTACTGACATTACATTTATCATCTCCTACTTTGCAGCTTGTCTTTTCATTTCCTTTATGATGTTCTTTGAGGATCAAAACATCTTAATTTTAATGTAGTGTAACTTGTAAGTCTTTACATTCATGTTGTTACATTGGCTTTTTACTTCTCAAACCACCACCAATCCTGAATCACGTTTTACAGTTGACATTTCTTATCCTCCTTGTATCTCAGAAACCTGCTGAGTCTGGTTTTAACATCATCCTCCTTTCAAGTCTCGCAGGTTAGCGATCTGTTCCCACTCATGAAGCTGCCATGTGGGGACAACCCAGGCCCAGCCTTCAGCCCTGCTCAGGTTCACAGGCCCACACTGCCTCCCCCAGCCTTGCCACGAATTTATGGGTTCCCCATTGCACCAAGCGCTTATCTGGGGATTTTGAGCACTTCTGCAGAGCGCTGAGCTCTAGAGATGAATAGTAATCAGGACATCAGGTCCACCCCTATGAAGTTTGCATCAGAAGGCCTGTGGCTAGAAAGTCTTCACGGGAACATCTGTGCTTGGGTTTCCAAGAGAAGTAGATGTTTTTCAAAGTGTGGGGAGGTTTCGAAGGAGAAGAATCATTCTAGGTGCAGGAAACACCAGAAGCAAAGGTGCAGAGGCGTCAACATGTGCAGTGAGGCAGTGCATAGCACACTGTCCCCTCACAGAGTGGGGAAGAGGTGGGACCACAGACTGGGCAGACCCTGTGTGCAGAGCCCGTGGCCTAGGACTTGATCCTGTGGACAATTCATCTTGACGCCCAGGATCTGAGCTCCAGCCTGTACCACATCTTCTAACATTCTCTCCAGGATTTCCTTCTAGAAGATTTCTACCTGCCAGGTAGGACATTCCTTTCTTTTTGTTTTGTTTTTTTTTTAGGACATTCCTTTCATTCATCCTCTGGGGTCCAGAGGTTTTCTTCTCTGTGTAGCAATCTGCAAGGTGCTAAGCAGAGCTTCACTCTCACTCAAGAAATCCAGAATATTCCACCCCTTTTAACCTACTACCACCATCATTATCATTGACCATCCTGCACTCTTGTAGAGGGCGGGCCTCAGGTCACAGTCTCAGAGAGCGTGGCAAGGTGGAAACAGCACAGGCGTGGGATGCTTTCAGCATCACCACTAGCCACGTGGCCGTGAGCAAGTACTCACTCTCCCTGAATGCTCTGTTGCTGGCTGCTGTGAGGATTTAAGGAGGTCCTTTAACACAAAGGAAATGCCCACCAGTTTTCAGGTGACTCCTCACTATAAGTCTTACAGGAGTGACCAACCTTTTGTAATCTGCCACACATTGCAAGAAGAGTGGTCTTGGGCCACACGTTAACTATACAAATGCTAAAGAAAGCTGAAGAGCAAAAGAAAAGGTCTGTGCATCATTTTCACAATATCCAATAGCAAAGATAAGCCTCAAATAATCTGCATGCAGCCCATAGGCTGCAAGTTGGACACCCCTGTGACCTAGGCCACACCCTTGAGAAATTTGCAATCTAGACAGAGAAAGAAATCTCCTACTGAAACCAAGCCCAGAGGCCTTGTGTGTGAGCCCTGGAAGAGAACCCCTGCCTTAAGAGACCACTGTCCCCAAGTCCTGACTCCAAATCCTGAACAAGTGTCATCCTTCCCAGGAGCCTTCCGTCCTTAGATTCCAACTGCTCCGTGCAGGCTTCTGGGAACCACAAACAGGTGAGGTTGACTTGCACTTGGCCCTACAACAAGGGAAAAATTCGGAACAGTTCTCCTCTTTGAGAATTCTTGCTCGTAAGAGAGCTGTCCAGACTTACTACAACAACAGGGAGTATCACACTGAAAACCAATTTAACATGGTTTGATGATCCTTGGAAGGATCATCACACACAAATTAATGAGCAATGAAGAAAAATGCAAAGACAGGACAGGAACTACTTTCATTTTAAATTCACACACATTTATAAATACATTTTTCTGAAATTTTAAGAAAGCAAATGAAAAATCAGAACAGATGTGCCTGAACCGAGAAGGGGCACACTTAGGGAGGAATGGGAAAACATGAGGCAAAATACACATGTTCCCCAGCACGTACAGAAGCGTTATGAAAATGTATCATCTACTAAGCCAGGAAGCAAGTGTGCACTCTCGCTGAATGCACCTCACAGATTTCAAGCAAGATAATACATTCCAAAAGAATCTCCTTTGAATCCTGGGTGGGGAGAGCTCCCACACAGAAGATTTGCATTTGCTTCTCATGTGCAAACCCTGGGGTTTCAATGGACTGAGTTTGGTGTTGGTATTTTCTTTCTTTTGTGTATGTGTGTGGTGTTCCAATAAAACTTTACTTCAGAAACAGGCAGCTCGCTGGAGCGCCATGTGAAAATCTAGGTCTGTTTTGTGTTGTTTTATTTTTTCTTTCCCACTTGAAATTCTGATAATGTGCAAGTGCCAAGCATTCAGTTGCCACTCTAGGAATGTATCCCAGGAAACTCTATCCTCACTCAGACCCCCGGCATAGAAAACCCCCCAACACTTCCCACAAAGTGGGATTTATCTTTAGGCCACTAAATTCTGCTTCTCTTTACATCTATGTGTGCTGATGGGAAATCACAAAATTTTCTAAATTCACCTTCTTTCTCTACAACATGCTGAGATTAGGAGGGTCAGAGGTATACCAAGTTGTGCCAGAAATGTTGTATTCTCTTCCTTGGACCCTGCCTATCAAAGTGTGTCACTTTCTACCCCTTTCTTCATCTGATTACTTTGCTGCTGATGAGTCTTTCTTGGCTTTTAGAACTTTTGTTCCCTCTGTTGGTCATTGAGAGAGCAATTTTGCAACCCATCTTCATATGACCACCATTGCCTGCAAGTCCCTGTATCAGCAAGACTTGATTAAGAAGGTTCTCTATCCCTAACTTGTGCCAACCTTGCTGGAAAATAAGAAGTAACTTAAAATGATACATCTCCAGGAGCTTATCTTGATCTAGTTATTAAGTTATAAAGAAGTGGTTAAAAGCTCCAATAATAAGGTTTAATAAATGGAAAAGAAGAATGGTCTCCTAGAGAAAACAATAACCTGCACCCACCTTGGTAGACTAACACAATCTGCACCTCACAGATTTCAAAATGCTTTTATAAGGACGTCCAGGATTTTGTCAGAGCCTCATCCAGCTCAGTGACTTGCAGGGTAAGAAAAACCAAACGACTTGCCTGAGATCACAGCCAAGCGCATGGGGGAACCTGAAGTAGAGAGGGAGAGTTTGGGAGGAGATGGGATTATCACACACAGAAAAACCGAGCTGACCACGGAGACCAATCTTGGGAAATGCTGATTCACACGAAGTTACACAGGATGAGTTATTAATTTCTGGAATAAAATTTAACAAAATGGAATTTTATATTTATGTTAAAAAATAAGTTCTGTGGACTCCCATATGCTTTTCCACAGCCAATCAATTGATTCATAAACAACATATTCAGGAGTACAACTGTGGAGTAAATTTTGGCTACAAAGGTATGTTTCAAAGCAAGTGAAGGTCTACAATGTCTTGGGGGCAAAACAGATCCTAGAAAGGGATTCTCTCACTGGCTGCAGCATAACTTTCTCTTCCCAGTCCTGAATCCGATCTAGATTCTATTGCTAATTAGAGAAACTATTTACAGGAGTCAGAGAAAAGCCACATAGGTCACTGCAGGGCAGAAAAATCCCACTCACGATTTTTGAGATTTGTGATTTAGGATCAGAAATAGAGCAGAAAGGAATAGATAAAGCAGGACTTTGGGGTTTGAATTTCAATTTATAATCTATGAAATGGGGAGAATAGGAACAAGATGTTCAGAATTATCATAAAGAATATTTAAAATGCGGGGCGGTGCCTGTGGCTCAAAGGAGTAGGGTACCGGCCCCATATGCCGGAGGTGGAGGATTCAAACCCAGCCCTGGCCAAAAAAAAAAAAAAAAAAAAAAAAAACTGCGAAAAAAGAAAAGAAAGTATCTCAAGAATGGAAGAAAAAGTATCCAAAGTACTCAGCCCTACTATGAAACTAATTGATGGCTTTCACATGAAAGCTATAACCCAGTTATAACCTAAGAATATGGGGAAGGGGGAGACGTAGGGGAAGGAGAGGAGAGGATGGGCGGAGGGAGGGTGATTGGTGGGATTACACCTGCGGTGCATCTTACAAGCGTACATGTGAAACTTAGTAAATGTAGAATGTAAATGTCTTAACACAATAACTAAGAAAATGCCAGGAAGGCTATGTTAACCAGTGTGATGAAAATGTGTCAAACGGTCTATAAAACCAGTGTATGGTGCCCCATGATCGCGTTAATGTACACAGCTATGATTTAATAAAAAAAAAAAAAAAAAAACTAAGTAAATCTGAATAAATTGTAAATTTTAGCTATTAGTAGCAGTATTGGTTAATCAGTTGTGATAAATGCACCATATCAATGTAAGATGTTAGCAATAAAAGGAAGGAAATATGAGATAGACGGGAATTCTCTGTACTATCTTCACAATAATTCTATAAATCTAAAATTTTCTGAAATGAAAGGTTTATCATAAAAAATAAAAAAATAAAATGCCAACTATGTGGGGCATAGTAGATGTTCCATTTTTTTTAAATGTTTGTTATCTAGATAGAGGTGTGTATGCATTTTCTAAAACTGCGGTGTATGCTATAGACTGGCTGGCCTAAACAAGAAATGTTCTTGCCATTCTGGAGGCTAAAAGTTCAAGATCAAGGCATCAGCAGGGTTGGGTTCTTCTGAGGCCACTTTCCTTGCAGATGACTCAATACAACATGACTGTGCTCGCTTCGGCAGCACATATACTAAAATTGGAATGATACAGAGAAGATTAGCATGGCCCCTGCGCAAGTATGACACTCAATACAACATGACTTTTCTCTGAATGAGCCAATGAGGATGAGGAAGCAAAGAGCAATATAATATCCTTCTGTTGGGAACCAAATTGTGTCCCCCAAATTTGTATGTTGAAGCCTTGACTCCTGCTGGGACCATATTTAAAGATACGGCCTTTAGGGAGATAATGAAGGATGTAAGTGGGGGGTCCTATTCTAATAGGACTATTTTTCTCAAAAGAAGGGGAGAGTTGGACTCAGGCGTGTGATCACAGAGATAAGACCAGACACGGCAGTAAAACGGCCACCTGCGGGTCAAGGAGAGAGGTCTCAGGGGAAACCAACCCTGGCAACACCTTAACCTTGGACTTTTAGCCTCTAGAACTGCAAGAAAATCTATTTTGTTAAAGTCACTCAGTTGGTATTTCCTTATGGCAGCCCAAGAAAACTAACACATTTTCTTTCTGAGGAGAATGCCCAGAATAAGTAAACCTAGTTTTTCACCCAGTTGGCAATTTTAAGTTGGGTTCTCTAAGATGTATTGAAAGAACCAGACCAGCACCATCTTAGGAGTTAAGTTTCACTCCCCCCCGACCCTACCCCACCCCCCACCCCCGCCATTTCACTCAGTAAGTTTCACCTTCCAGGCGAGCAAGGCCAGGCAAGCCCAGGCAATTCCCTGAAATCATGAGACAACTGCCCACCAATCCAGAAGCGCCCCCTTTGTTTCAAGCTGTGCACGCCCACCCGCTGTGCGGGACCATAAAAACCCCCTCCTTCTCCAGAGCTCAGGGCTCCTGGCTCGGATCCCCTGTAACAGAGACCCCAGGAGTCCAAGTTTGAACTTGCAATAAAACAGCTTTTTTGCTTTTGCATCGGACTCGGCTCCCTGGTGGTCTTTGTGGGGGATTTCAAGATCTGGGCACAACAGTATCAATACACTAAGAAGGAAAAAGTAAAAGTATTCCAATACAATTACGTGCCTGTGTGTAGAGGTGTGTGCTTAAAGCAAAGGAGTTACTGAGATAATAATGTTCATCCTTTTTGCGTTTTTTTTTTTTTTTAACAAATGCTTATTGAGAAGACTAGTCATGTGCTGGACAACATGCTTCTCATTTATTATTTGTAGGGGAAACAGAGCCCTGATCTTTAGTATGAAACTCACTTCCTGCTTGAGAGACGTAGAGAATCACGAGAATGGCATGTGAATTGTGTATGTGCAGGAGATCAGAAAACTGGCCTCCCAGAGAAAATGTGTCTGTGAGGTGTGGCAATGCCAGGCCTAATGGTTATGCTAAAATTCTCTAGATTCCAAAGGTCTCTTGATGCTGGAGGCAGAGTTAGTGCTCGAGGTCTGTGGTTTTGCAAAAACAAAAGTGGAGACATTGTTTCTGACCTTCTCCATCTCTTCCCTACTTAGTGCTAATGTTGGACAAGTGGCTTTTGTCTACTTCTTCCTGTTTTATGATGACCCGAGGTTTACTTGAGAGGGGTCCTCCAAGAGTTCCTCAGTTCCCAGACACACTTTGTACCAAGCCTCTTCATTCTTTGCGTCAAAACCACCTCATCTGGTCACCCCAAACTCCTTCATTATTTACTTAAATCTTGTTCATTTCCTTACAATGCCACTAGCATTAAGAATTAACATCCCATTTTTACTGTCTAGGAAAAAAAGGACTCAGACTTCATGCGACTTGCCCAAGGTCAGGGAAGTGCTATGTGACAGAGCTGCATTTCCAACGTGGGCTTCAGGGTTTCAAAGACTCCACACACAGCCAGAACAGGAGGAATCCCAAACTCTTATCCATATACCTGAGTCTGCTCAAAGAGATTTGCATATGTTAACTCACTCAATCTATACATAGCCCTTTCAGGTAGATACTATTATTATTTATTACCCCATTTATAGATTAAAAAATGTAACCTCTAGAGGGGCTGAGGAAGCCACGCTTCATCTTACTATGTGAATGGCAGCACATGCAGGCTGACGTCTCCTCTCAGCTTTGGTACGACAGGCTCCGACCTCCGTGTGCTTCGACTCTGGGGAATGAACCTAATGGCTCCCTGCACCTGTGCCACTCCATCGACGTTAATGCTCTTACTGCCGCAAACCAACAAAACAGGCTAAATGTCAAAATGTTTTAAACCACAAAGAGATTTTTCTCTTTGACAGGAGGGAAATTAAACCCTAACGCATGCTTCCTTTAACACAAAATGTGATCTCAATTAATTGAACATTTTTAATTTTGCATTGTTACAGAGATCGTTTTTGCCTCTGACAAACCCACCAATAACTCCGTCCATTCAGCTACAGAAGCCCCTCTTGTGGCTCTGGATTGTTAAGCCTCATCCTGACGGTGTTAATTTCCCTGTGCTCGGAGGGAGGGTCCAAAGAGAAAGGCTGCCTGGGCCCAGCCTTCTATGACATCATCTGGATGGAATGTGGACCTGGATTGCAAGGACTTTCTGCTTAAGCCTTGTTTTATTTAAGTTTATAACATTCTTAAAGTCATAAATCTCATCCCCAGTTACTTGGAATCCAGGTTTCATCAAAAGGATGCAGTAAACTTATCCTTCTAAAAGCTGAACTCTAGCGAATGGTTCTGCTCACTTTTGAGCCTGCCCCAAGGCTCAAAGCAAATCTTTCAGCTCATTACATTTTAAAGATTGCTAGCAGTCAGCAGCCTTCAGACTTATGTAACCTAAGTTATATACAGTAAAAGTATGTGCTAGTTACATAGCAATGTTCACGTGAATGGTTAAAATAGGACAGGTAAATCAGATGTAGAAAACCAGGACAAAAAGGCTCTTGGAACTTTAAATATATATTGTCTAAATTCATAGCAAAGACATCAGTATTTTTTTCCCATTCTCTCCAACAATAACAGACAGTTAGCAAGTGCCCCCCAATGCCAGACACTTTCACAGCATGGTACAGTAGAAGGAGCAAAGGCTTCAGAGTTTAAACTTGGTATATGACATTGGCAAATTTCTAGAGCTTTGGTTTACCCATCCACAAAATGGAACTTGTCATGCCTATATCACAAAGTCAACGTGAGAGTTAAATGAATCATGTTGCCAAGTGTCTGAGACAAAATAGATGCTCAGTAAAGGGTAGTTTCGGCTCAGCACCCATAGCACAGTGGTTACGGTGCCAGCCACATACACCGTGGTTGGTGGGTTTGAACCTGGCCCAGGTTAGCTACAACAATGACAACTGCAACCAAAAATAGCCAGGTGTTGTGGGGCACCTGTCATCCCAGCTACTTGGGAGGCTGAGGCAAGAGAATCGCTTAAGCCCAAGAGTTGGAGGTTGCTGTGAACTGTGACGCCACAGCACTCTACCAAGGGTGAGAGCTTGAGACTCTGTCTCAAAAAAAAATAGAATAGCTTCCTTGCCTGCTTCCCTTAGCTGATTGTATTTAATCTTCCTGGAACGCCAAAAAATTTAGTTTTACTATAATGCCCATTTAACAGGTGAGGAAACAGGGTGACATTGCTCTCACACGGCAGGGGGATTTTAATGGATGACTTGTTAAGGCATATCTCAATTTTGCAACACGTAGGTTATCCCACTTGCGATTTACGCGGGTCTTTCGACTTCTGTGCTTCTCCTCTGGCCGCCTGCCATTTGGCACTTTCCCTGCTAATTAGCACCTCGACCACAGTACAGCAGGGGAAATCCAAAAGGGTGAGTCTCCATTAGTAGCTGAACTGTGTGGTTAAGGGCTTTAGGGGAGAGATTTAAGAAAAAAACTTTTGGTGAAGGAAGCGATGGCATCTAAGCAGTGATGTGAGTATTTTAAATTATATTTGGAATCCAGTTCCCTATTATCCTGGCCTCCCACTGACAGAGAATTGAAGTCCTTATATTTAAGAAATTAGTCTTCAGTGAGATTAAGGTTCATTTGCAGGCTGAGGCTTTAAGTGAGAATGCTTCCCAAAATCATATCAGAATTCCTAGTCACTGTAGCCATTTCCATCAAAATTGCTCTACCCTGTATTTACAATAGCTCTCATCAGTGACGTGCAACAGAGTTCACTCAGGGCTGGCTTAGAATCGCCCACATTCTATACCTGGAAAAGCAGGGACTGCAAATAAAAAGATTACATCTGTCCCTGGGAAAAGAAAGGTCAGAGTCTCTTTCCCAGCACATACACGTCAGCCCGCACCAAGAATCAGCTGGTTGGAGAAGCAGCCCTATTGGAGTCTGTTTTTGAAACTGGTTTGCCAGGGAGACTTGAGAGAAATTACTTGAGAAAACCACTTTTCAAAATCCATTGAAACATTTACAGTCATCCCCCAACTCAGTACAGTCTCTACTTGGCTTGTGTTTTCAGTTAAGTTCTTATATATCATCTTGAAAAACACAGCTAATTAAGTTAACAGGTGCTACAGAACTTATTAAAACTCAATTCTGAAATGATACAGGAAAACAGCAGTATCCCAATCGTATAGTAGGAAACAGTTGGCAAAATGTTAGCCAAAGTCTTTACAATGCTCACGTTGTTTAATAATTGTACTTCCTAATGTCCACTTTTACAAAACAATTTAAAAACTAAAAAAAAAAAAATCCTCTTTATACTATTTACATTGATGATGGACAATGTACATTTTGGGAACAGTGAATGTTCCCAAAACAGACATGGCCAATTCTTTTATTCAATAAATATTGCACCTACTCAGTGCAAACCTCATTTCAGGCGGGTCTTCCCAGTATCACGGGGAAGAGTTGAGAACACAGGTGTGTTTGGGTGGGGAGAGGGAGCCTAGGGAAGTTCCCAAATTACTGAAGCATATAGTTCACCAAGAAAATATTCCAGAACCACTGAAGCCATGTTTATGGAAAATCTCAGTGAGAGTAGAAAAACTTAGAATATGATTTAAAAGTATATTATGTATGTGCATAGACATGAAGATCTGAATCATGCAGGAATGAAGTGTATGGTTCTCTACAACCTGGAAACGTATCAGAAACTAAGACTGATGGATGACTAGGATGGAGAAATAGATAAGTGTTAGCAAAATAACAACACGATACTTAGAGAATCTTGATGGTGACTAGGTGGGTGTCTACGATTCTTTCAACTTTTCTGAATGTTTGCAAATTTTCATAATACAACTTGTATAAAACCCAGAAGACACATTTCTTATCCATGTACACACAAGCACGAATACATAGCAAAGTGTTCACAGGAGCCCCTTTTGATCGTGGCAATATGGGTGATTTTTATTTTTTCCCACACTCGATCTTAGCCAAAAGCAATGGCTGGGTAATGTTTTTTTAACTCTCCTTTTTATAAGTGTATATGTGTTACCTACACCATGTGCTCCTGGTCTCTCTCCTGGCTGGTGAGAATCTCGTCTCCTTGCAGGGGCCCCTGCTTCTTCCCAGAGGCCACCCTGACCATACCTGGGTTCAGTTCCTCACTTTCTCCCTCACCGTGCCAGGCAGCCTCTGCACTAGCAGAGTGACAGCAGCATGTGACTGGATGCAGCTGGCTTCTTCCTCCCCACATCCTCTGGCTTGAGGGCAGGGACAGAGCTCAGCTTCACCCACCTGCCACACACCCCCTGAAGGGGCACAGGTTCCTCCTTACTCCCCACAGAGTCTCTTCTATACCTGTGCTCAAGTCTGGGCTTCAACACTTACCGGCCACGAGACCCTTGACTAGTGGCTTAACCTCTCTGTGTCTCAGTTTCCTAACCTGTAAAACAGGGCAAATATTAGTACTCAACTCATAATGTGGTTGTGAGGACAGAATGAATCCCCATCTAGTGTTCAGAATAGTGCCCAGAATATAATAAACACCATGGAAATGCTTCATCATTATTCTCAATGCCATTACCACTACAAGTTTGCCTCCGTGTTTATCACTTCCATGGGACACAGATTATAACATTCGTTAAGATAGAGAGTGTAGTGGGTCAACGGAGGGGAAGCTGCATAGACAAAATCATTTGTCACTGCTGCCCCAGGTCCACGCCCACCTGAGCATCCTTTCCCAGGTCCCGTTCCAGGTGCTTGGCTTCTACTCCGACCCCTAGGACAGTGGCGGGTTACCCATCAGGAAACCATGCCAGGCTTTACCATGTCTAAGTGAAGGGCAGGCTGACAGCCAACCCCATGAGATTGCTCTAGAAGAGTTTACTTATAAAACACAAGTGAGGCCAACTCATGAACCCTCATTTCCTGATTCAAGATTTACGTCTTCCTGCGATGACTGAGGGCCAAAATACTTGCTCAGCAGCAAACCCTGCTCTGCCTCCCAGGGTATGGTCTGGTCTCAAAGCCCTCAAAAGACAGTCAGTCATAAAACAGTCGGACATGGGTGTTTTCCTCAAAGTCCTTGAATTCAATGTATTTACCAAATATTATGCCATTAAAAGATGCCACTTTTGTAATAAAAAGTCAATGGTGGTTGTGATCATTGTTAATACTGCTATTATGGTTCCTGGTCTTCCATGTGGTGCCACAGAAATCAAACAGATTTGTCTTCCAGAGACCATTAGCAGTCATCAGTAATTCTGGCAGTGTTTCTATAACAATGTCCTAGGCTGTAGTTGGCCATTCCAACTCTTTCTAGGAAATAGTTATCAGAAGTTGTTTGTTTTTTCTTAAATATAAAAACAACAGCAATTTGCTATGTTTATCAATTCCATCTTTTCTGGGCCAATCATAGTCAACAACTTGAACTGGGGCAAAAATAGGAGAGCATGTTAGTAATCAAAATTTGCATGCTTAAAATCCTAACCTTCAACAACACCAAAAACAAAAGTTTAAAAATAGAAAATAACTCATTGGGCCATCGCACAGGAATGTCATTCAAACCCTTTAATTGAAAATAACTTACGCTTTTCCAAGTTCCACTTATTTTTCCAAATAAACAAAGATATCTTATTCTAAATTGTTTCCAACCAACTTTGAACATGCCTGCTCAATTTCTCAAATAACATATTTTATGTGTTTCCGGGTGTCGAAATACCAGGAAACCAATCCAGGGAGTAAAAACCAGGTTCATTGATCTGGCTTGGGAGAAGGAATAATTAATGACCTTTTCTGCCTTCCAGCAAATGTAGAACTCTCCAAAATTCTTCAGGCACCAGTTTAATAGCCATCAAAACCGCCTGATTGAGTTATTTCTGGAGCACAGCCGACATGAGTGAGCGAGGAAAGGCATTTGTCTTGGTGAAGATACAAACTCCTGTGGTATTTGAATCAGTGGCTTGCCTCCTTGTCAGGAGAGCATCAAACAAGAAGCCCGTTCGGGAGAGGTAGAAGGGCCCCTGTGGAGAGGGTCCACTGATGATACTGTTTACAAAGCTCAGACAAGGGAGGGACTTGCTCTCATTCAGCAGCAAGTCAGTCCTTAGACGGTAAATTTCAACATCTAGCCCCAGCAGCCAGAACCCGTCATCGCACTGGGCAGCCAGGACTCACACCACTGGGAGAAGAAACCACTGCCTTCCTCATGGCCACCCAGTGTCCTTACAGAACGTAACACGGTTCAGTTGGAAAATCACAGGCTTTGGAAGCAGACTGCGTCAGGTTCAAACCCCGGTTCTGCGGTTTACTGCCAAGTCTTAATAGCACTGAGAGCCGCCCTTTATCTTCCAGGGGGAGAGGGAGAGTGTGAGCCAGGCATGTGCAGAGCTGGTAAACGACCTACCACCTGAAAGGTTCTCACGGGTGGGCAAGATAATTACTATCTAGAACCTAACATGTGCGTGTGTGTTAAGTGTCTATACCTTACATTCTATTTTGCATTTTGACTTTATTTTTAGGAGAAAAGGGTAAGAGCCTGAAACCAAATGTCCACTCTGTGAAACTTTGGAAGCCGTTTTGGCAGGGAAAACAGCAACTTTTTAGGAACGAAGTTGGAGCTCGGAGTTTGGTTCCTGGTTGTCGGATGTCCTGGATGTCACAGACATCCCCTCTGGTCATATGGGCACTGAGGGAATCAGCCACTTACGCCTCCACTCTGGCAGAGCCTGCCACTTGTCAAAATAAACCATTTCATTTCTGGGCTGTTCTTATTATTAGAAATCTTTCTCCCTTGAAATCCCATCAATTTTTACCCTCTGAAATTGCGCAAGATACATGAGTATGCACCCCCTAACTTGGCTCTTTAAACGTGGGAAGATAACCAAAACTTTTGTCCCCAGGCTAAGTATTCCTGTCCCTTCAGCCACTCTTCATGTGCAAGGACCTCTTTGGTAGCGTCACATAATGGAATCCTACACATAATAAAAAGTGCAGTAAGAATATTTGTCAAACAATAGATGGACAACTGAATGCTTCTTTGAATCTTCTTATTCATCCACCTATTCAACAATAGGCATCCTGCACTAATAAACTTAGTATTCATTAATAAAGATGCCAACTTGAGTCTGTGTCCTCCTGAAAGAATTGGTGGTTCGTGGAGGCGCTGCCTGTAAATGACCACCACCAATCAGTGTACAGCAAGTGCTGAACCACAGCACATCAGGTGTGTAGAAGCCCATGACGGTCTTGGGAGAGGAGTAGATTTCCTCCTGCAGCCCCCACAATTGAACACAATGCTTTAGTTAGGCCCTGGAGCATGCACATCATACAAGAAATGGCAGTTCTCTTAAAAAATCATAATTCTGCTAATCGTGCAGTTTACTTTTGAATTTACCCTTGTGGTAGCTATGTCACCTGGTCATCTCAAACTACTGGTACATATATTTAAAAATCACTCTTTGCTACTTCCTGTCCATGCCAACCTGCACAGATACAATGGATTCATTCGTTTGTTTCCTTTTTTGCTTCAATATAGAAGTTTGCATTTCCCACTGTCACATTTCATTTCATTTCATTTCATCCCCCTGGCCTGTGTTCCAACCACCACACTGAACTATTGTGCCAGATCTCTCCTTTGTGAAGAATGCAGGGTATTGAGATTTTTCACTATTTAATCAGGAAATTTGGGAGCATGTAAAATGGAATTTTGGGGAGGCCAGCGTTCTGAAAGCAGCTGTCATTCTTGATCTCTTCGTGGTACATTGGAACCAAGTTCACATCAACATGATTTCCATTGCAGGGAAGAAAACCATCCAGGTGCGACGACATCTCCACATTCCTGGACCGCTCCCCATTTCTATTGTTATTTCTGCTCCCTTGTCTATGTGTCACCAAAATGTCCTTGAAATGACAATACCTCGTTGTCTGTAGTTACTACATCTCCGAGGCTGTTTTTGCATCATAAATACTGTCATCACCAGTTTTCTGTGAACAGAGTGTTGGAGAAGATTTGAATGATGTTGCATAGTCCTTCACCTGCTGGTGGAACTCAGAGCTAGAAAGGAACTGGACATGTTGGCAAGCTGCAGACCAGCCCTACATCCTCCACGAGCTAGCAGGAAAAAGTGGGCCAAGTATCTGATAGGTTTCCTGCTCCCCTTTATATGTCTAAAGCTTCTTATTCTGCTTCTACATGGCTTAGGGTTTGAGGGTTTTTTTAGGAGATAGTGGGAGAAGGAAATGAGAAATAGCGTTTTTCAGTAATACAGTATTTTACATCCACAGGGTCATTTAATTCCTATAACTTTTAGCCAAATATGATCATTTCTGTTTTCCAAACCAAAAAATACTAAGGCTTAAAGAGTTATAGTAACTTCCTCAAAGTCATACAGAGTCCAGTTCTGCTGGGCTTTGAAGTCTCTCATAGTCTTTTTTTTTTTTAATGTTATCTTGCATGACAAAGGGACTATGAAAATATGAGTAACTGGATTGACACAATTATTGCTGTGGTTTATCCGGGTAGGTCTACTATAATCACAACCTTCCCTATAGTCTTATTGCACATCAAATATTTGATAATGAAGGAAAATCCCAATTCGGAAAAAATAGTGTAGAATATCAAACCATTTGTTTTTAAGATGAATAAGCTGAGACACTGAGAGTGCCAGAGACAATAGGGATACTTTGGGGTAAGGCCCACAACTGGAACCAGGTCTCTAAGGCCCAGCCCTGGGCTCTTTCTTCTGCACCACACAAGCTTTCTCTGAATGCCACCCTAACCTCCAGTGAGCCAGAAAGCCAGCACACACTGACCGTCTGATATGATGGCAGAACGGCCAGTGTGGGGAAGAAAATGTGATGTAATCCTGAAGGATTCCATCTGATGTGCAGCATTAAGAATCAGAGGTTACATTCTCACTTCTTTAAAAATTAATCTCTTCCATATGGCAATTGGGCAATAAAAAAAAAAATCTCTTATGTAAAACCACCTAGTGGAAAAATACACATCTCAGAAGAACCACTAAGAATTTGTTTGAAAAGCAATGTGTAAAGGGCGAGAGCAAGCTCCTTACAAATAATGGAAATATTCAAACATGGAAAAGTTCCAAGAAGTGTTTTCCTTCTCTATGCCAAACGAAGTGAGAGATCTTGGAGGTGACATTCTATAGAAGAGTATGATTTTTATTTAAATGGACTTTTCAAACTGTAGTGTGCTAATGAAAATGCCACATATAATTAATTAGCAAATAAGAACCTAGAAAATAAGAACTGTCCATGGGGTCGGTTTATTTCCACAGCAGCACATTTGCCTCGAACGTGATCATCATTGGCGGTGAAAGTCCCTGGGTGAGGTTTGTTCCAGATATGCCAAAAGGCTTTTGTAATGCTCTTCTCTCCAAAACTAAACCACAATCAAAACTAGGTCACATATGTTGTTTGAAAATAATGACTAACATCTGCATAGCCTGGTTATGGTTTAGAGTGAACTCACATCCATTATCTCACTTTATGCACACAAAAATTTGTGAGGCAGATATTATTCCCCCTCCAGATTCAAGGCCGGAATAACTTGGCCATGGTCATCCTAGTATGGGAGTTCCTGCCCGTCCTAGTATGAGAGGAGGAACCCTCTACTCACCAAGCACGCCAGCCACCACAACTAGAACTACACACAAAATACCTGTTCAAAATTCCCTGGATCCGAATGAACCAGAATGTACAAAGGTCTGGTTTTGTTTATTTGTTTTGTTTGGGTTTTCGAGGGGTAAGGGAAGGAGATGAGAAGCATTCTCCTTGTAAGATAGAAAAAATTGAAGGACAAATTACATGGAACTCATCTGCTTGGTGTGCATCTATTCTGATCTTCAGTGCTTTTCTGAATAATTTTTGTTGTTCTCGATAGGGACCTAAAGTCAAGACAGTCAATTATCAGAAAACAAAACCCAGTTCTGTTCAACATAGTGTTCCATTGGATTGTTTTTATAGCTTCAGTGTGCTTCAAAGATTTCCATTGAAAAGGTGAAACAGGAAAGATATTTTTTTCCTGGATCACTAGAAAAGCAAACGAATGGGAAGTTTTGCTCACAAACTACTGTACCACCGCTGCACAGACATGATCTTCAAGTCTATTGACAAATATTGGCAAGAGTCTCTTTCACACTTTCGCTGTTATTTCCTTTCTTTGGGGATGATCACTGCAGCCAGGAAACGAGATGTCAACAAGGAACTTGCAGTTATTTTTTTTTTTTTTAATATGTGTTTGTGCTTAAAGTTGGAATCTAGGCACATAAAACTCAGGATTGGAAAGAAGTTCTCTCTGTCAGGTAGGATTATTCAGAGTTCCTGGGGGGGGAAGTAGATGTCAAGATATTCCCAAAGGAGAGGATCCTCCGGCCTGTAATTTTTTTTTCTTTCTTCTTTTTTTTTTTTTGGTGGAAGACAGCCAGTCTTAGATAGTTTGGCTCCAGATAGTGTCTGAAATCAAACCTTCAAGCAGGAAAGTCTGAAGTCTACATTAGAAATGAAAATATAATGAGAAGAAACTTTGCTGGAATCAAAAGCAGACTTTTATTTCCAAGCATTTCTGCACTTAAAATGACAGTCTAATTTTTTTTACAAGGAAAGAATGATATTCTTACTAAAATGAAACAGACTTGATACATGATCCTCAGAAGCAAAGGTTCCTCAGGCTATGAAGGCAACAGACTTGGGAGAACGTGATTTTACAGTTCAAAACTCAGAGATGAAGGAACATATAATTAAAGTTGAGTTTACATAATATCAACTTCAAAACAACAAACTCAGGCAACCAAGAGTTATCTTCTTAATGCCAACAACATTCTTTTCACTGAATTATCCAATTGATGTTGGTAATAATATTCATTTGCTAGAGCTTCCAAATACCACAGGCCGAGGGGCATAAATAATGGAAGTTTATTTTCTCATAGTTCTGTAGGCCCAAGGTCAAGGCGTCTGCCTGGTTGGTTTCCCCTGAGGCTTCTCCCATTGGCTGGCAGGTGGCTGCCTTCTCCATCCAGACTCATGGGGATGTTCTGGGATCTGGTGTCTGTGACCTAATCTTCTGTTCTTATAAGGACACTAGTCCTATTGGATTAGGGCCCACCCACATGACCTCATTTTATCTCAATGACCTCTAAACATAGTCACATTCTGAGGTACTATGTGCTAGAATATCAACACACGGATTGAGGGGAACACAAGTCAGCCCATAACAGTCTTGCCCCACAAAATTCATGTTCCTCTTGAATACATATTTCATCCACTCCATCCCAAAGTCCCCAAAAGTATCAACACATTCCAACTTCACCTAAATCAAATATGTTTAAGACTCAAGGTATGATTTATCTTGAGGCAAAATTCCTCTCCAACTGTGACTCTATGAGACCAGGTTAGTTATCTGCTTCCAAAACTCAGCGGCAACATAGGCACAGAATAGACATTACCACTCCAAAAGGGAAAAATTAGAAAGAAGGGAGGGATGACAGGTCCCAAGCAAGTCTGAAGCATAGCAAAGCAAATTCAATTAGACTTTAAGGCTCAAAAGTATCTCCTTTGGCTCCATTCTCCATCTTCTGCACCCCCAGGGAGGCATCCCTGTCCCTGAAGACCTGGGTGGCTGCCCTGCTCCTACAGACCAACAAAGAGACAGCCCACCTCCAGGCCTGTGTGCTCTGCACCCATGATGGTAGGGCTGTGGCATCCTGATGACCTGTGGACTGCCTTGGGGTCATTCTTCCCTATTTGTGAAGATAAAGCATGTTCACAACTGGCTATTTCTATTGACCCATCCCAGGGAATTTCAGAAGCCCAGCGTACTTTCTCATTTCATCCTATTCTGTTTCCTCAGCACAAGCTGGCAGCATTTTTGCTGAGATGGGTGACTCACATGAGTCACACCTGTGATCTCTGCATGGGAAATCATCGTCTAGCCAAACCTTTGATGTTCTCTCTAGAACACACTTTCTCATTTTTTGCAATATGGACGGGCTAAGAATTTTCCATGTCTTCACATTCTGGTTCCTGTTGGTTTAATAATTCCTTCTTTAATTCATCTCTCTCCTTTCACATTACTATAAGCAGCCAAGAGAAACCATGCAGTGTCATCAATATTTTGCTTAGAAATCTCCTCACCTAGTATCCTAGTTAATCACTTAGAATCCCAGCTTCCACAAAACACTTGGAACACAATGCAGCTCAGGTCTTTGCCCACCATAAAAGAAGGGTCACCTTCCCTCTGGTTTTCAATAATGTATTCCTCATTCGCATCTAAGGCCTCTCCACCTTTCAGATGCATATATGTACCAACAGTCTCTTCAGGGCAACTCAGCTTCTTCCAACGTGTATCTCAAAAACTCTTTCAGCCTCTACCCATTACCCAGTTCTAAATCCACTTCCACACCTATAAGTATTTGTTATAGTAGCGCTTGACTTCTCACTACTGAAATTGTACTAGTAGGGGTTCTCTGAAGAAGCAGAACCCTTGAACTACACAGATTTGAACTGGGTGGACCCATTTATATGAAGATTATTTTGATAGAAGTTACACCAAGTGCACCTGCCTCTCCTGCCTCCCCTTTCTCTCCTCTGCCTCTTCAGCCTTTGCTGCCCCTGAGTCAGCAAGATCAACCCCTCCTCTTCCTCCTCCTCAGCCTCCTCATTGTGAAGATGAGACTTTCATGACCATCCACTTTCACGTGATACATAGTAAATATATTTTGTCGTGTGATTTCCCTAATAACATTTTCTTTTCTCTAACTTTATTGTAAAACACAGGATGTGATACATATAAATTCAAAATATGTGTTAGTGAACTGTTTAGGTTATTGGTAAGGCTTCAAGTCAATAGTAGGCTATTAGTCAGTAAGTTTTGGAGAAGTTAAAAGTTATACGTAGGTTTTTAACTGCATGCGGGGGTGGTGCTCCTAACTCCCAAATTGTTCAAGGGCCAACTATACACACATATATACATACAAGTATATATATACACACACACACACATATATATTTTTATTTATTTATTTATTTTTTTTTTTTGAGAGAGAGAGAGATCTATTTTAAGGAATTCACTCAAGCTCAGTACAGAGGTTTGACAATTCCAAAATCTGCAGAGTAGGCTGGCAGTCTGGAGACTCAAAAAAGAGTTGAAGTTCATGTCAAAAGGTAGTCTGATGGTAGAATTTCATTTTCTTCCAGGGAAGTCAGTCTTTTTCTAGTAAGGCTTTCAAATAGTTTAATGAAGCCCAGATATGAAGGGTAATCTGTTTTCTCAAAGTCTATTGATTCAAATGTTAATCTCATCTAAAAAAATGCCTACACAGAAACATCTAGAATAAAGTTTGACCAAATATCTGAGTACTTGGTTCCAGCCAATTCATACATAAAATTAATCCTCACCATGACATATAGTTATTTATTTCCTAATCCTGATATTGAACTCATTCTAAGGGCTAGAGGTGAACTGGAAGAGAGTGTGGCACCCTGATAAGATCCCTGCATTTAGAGTGGATAGAGACATTCTCCAGCCAGTTCGTTGGCTGTGTGCTATTTTGGTGTCAGTTTTTAATTCATGACATGGGATTAAAATTAACAGCCACCTTATGGAGGAGGTCAAACACGATGATCAAATATGAAAAAGTTGGAAGTGTCGGTTAATCATGGCAATATTAAAGATCAGGATATCTTTGTCTCACTCCTTAAATGGACAAAGTCTGGAATGTACAGAAAACTTGGGTGTGTGTATGGGCCAATCCCAAGATGCCTTGCATGGGTGACTGGACGGCATCTTTCTTGCTCTTACCACATGCTGAAGCCCAAATTTCAGTCATCGCCATGGAAACTGAAGCCCAGCAGCAGTAAAGATATTCTTAAGGCTACTGTGTGAGAAGCGGGAAATGGAACCTTCTCTTTCACTGTTGATGTCGCTACTCCTCTTGGGACATCGTGACTGCTCTGCAGACAGGCACAGGCCTGAGAAAGGTGTTTTCTCCCTCTGAGAGCCTATAAAATGTAATCAAAGTTTCTGAAGTTGCAGAAAATGCAACTGCCATTATTAGTGAAACGTCTTTTTTAATTTTTTGGACGCGAGGAAAATCTTTTCCCTGATTCATAATTCAGGATAAGTAGGAAGTAGATTTAGCCGTTTTTGTCCTCTGCACCCGAAGGCTACAGATCTAGGAAGAGTGTTTGTGCACAGTGTCAAACCCCTTGGAGAGAAAGGAGCAGAATGACAAGGAGCTGCCCCAGCTGGGCTCTCTTCCACGCGTTGTCTTATGTAGTCTTTCCCCAAACCTTGCAGCACAGACTTGATCGCCAGAAGGACACGGCTGTGGGGGTGACCAGCAACTGGAAATTAGGGAGATAAACTTACTAAAGGAACATTAATGATAGCTCCACAGATACCAGTTCAGAGCTGAGATGATGAAAGTTAAATGAAAAATACAGAATGGTTCGAAAGCCAAGCTATTAACAACTGGAGGTGTGAATACAGTCGAAATGAAGCAGAGGAGGCTTGGTCATCCTAGGAGCAGCAGGAGGGTGCAGAGAGCAGTGCCTGTGCCAGTAAGGGCCAGGGGAGAAGGTGTCCAGTGCAAAGACTCAAACCTCGCAGTATCTGCAGCTGAAACAGCTCTGCAATCAGGAGGGACGGAAGAGGCTGCTAGGCCGCAAGGCCATGGGATGTTTAAATTATCTAACTATCAAATCATACTGTGAATGAATTTTCAGCAAGGATCCATCCTTTTTCTTTATTTATTTTTATTAAATCATAGCTCTGTACATTAATGCAATCATGGGTTACAACATGCTGGTTTTATATACAATTTGAACTGTTTTCATCAAACTGGTTAACATAGCCTTCCTGGCATTTTCTTAGTTATTGTGTTAAGACATTTATATTCTACAATATCTGACTTTCCATGTAACTTTCCCACATGAAGGGAAGGTGCCACTGGGGCCAATACAAGTATTTTAGCCAGTGAGACACCTACATCTCTCCCTTACATTAGCTTATGAGCTTGGTTAACGTGAGTCTATGCCCAGAGATGAAGCATGCTCTTGGTGACCCGATCCCATCACAGAGATAAAGGTCAGACCTTGGACTGTGCAAAACTCTCCTCCATATATAGAACCTTGTGAAACATCTCAGTAGACTAACAATGGGTTTTGCTTGGACTTTTCATACATAATCCTATTTGAAAGCGTAACACTATCCCATTTGTTGTAAATATCCTTTCCCACAGCTCTTTCTCTAGAAAACTCCTATTTATCCTTCAGAATCTGATAAAATATCACCGTGGCCATCTCTGACTTTTCCAGACCAGAATTAACAACTTCTTTTTTGGTAATCATACACGTGTACCCTCACGTGTATCATCTCTGGGGTCACCTCTTACACTGCAGTTCACTTGCTTATGGGTTTGTCTCTGAGGCCACACTCTGGGCTGTTTGAAGGAAGTGAGGAGATCTTATTTTTCACCATGTGTGCCTTGGAAAAAGCAAGTGTTCAATAAATGTTGTGAACAAGATAATGCAAAATCTACTGGTTTATTCTAATTTGTTACAACGAATAATTTAAATAAATTGAAAGCAACCACAGAAAAGTGATGCTAATTTTCTGTAACAAGTACTGATGACCTGCACGCTCCTAAAATACAACCTTTAGGAAGGGAAGGAAAAGAAATCCAGATTTTTATAATAATATATTAGAAAAAGCACAAGGTTTCAAGTTTGAGGCAATCTAAGGATTACATCCCAGATTCACCTTTGTTACTTTCCTTGAACCTGAATTTTCTTCACTATAAAATATGAATATGATAGCCAGAAATTAAATAAGATCATCTAAATAAAATATGTGTTAGATAGCAAAGGTCATGAACACAAGAACTCGGTAGAAGAAGCTCAATAAATGCTGATCCCCTTTTCTGATGGTTCCCAGAAAGGCTTTTTCCTAAAAGATAAAATTAGGGAGCACATCATATCAAAACTCTCATTCCCTTAAGACAAGAGTTCTTCATTTCCTAAGGAATTTTTATTCTTTCAGTCAACTTTCCAATTGTCAGAACCTCTTTCCTATCTAAAGTTCCCCCAAATAGAAGAAAAAATAAGAGGGCAGGTAACTATCATTAGCAGTTTCCTTTTAACAAAGGTGTGAGGGTAGGGTAGTCCTGGAACTAAGGAAGCTGCCCTAAAAGCTAGGTTATAATAACCACATGTGGCCAAGGGAATTGCCCGTGAGGTGCTGGGTTGGGCAGAAATGCACTGGATCCTCCTGAAAAAAGACATCTCAGGGTGGCTGGCTCAGACGTGTCTTGTAGAGACCATGGTCACTGGGCACACCATGAGATCTAAAGATCAAAGTCTCACCCAATTCTAGGGCCACAAATGGCCTCTCTGTCCTCTTAGTCATGGACACAATAATAAAATGGGTTTTGCTGATCTGGGGAAATTGGAGATGAGGAGTGGGACATAGTGAAATGCAAGGAAAATTACCAAGATCATTTCCTCCCAGAGTATATTCTTTGATGTCCAAGTTGGCCAGGTTGAAGGAATAGCAATCCTTGAAGCATGAGGTCTGTGACACGGATGAACTCCTCCTTCACTTCTTGAATGTTTCAAGATGTATCTTTATAGCAACAAATTAAAATGAAAGATTAATGGGTGGAGAAGGAAACAGAGCCAAATCTCACCCCAACAGGAACCATGCAGAGGAGCATGGGACAGCCAGGGAGTTTGGCTGTGACAGTTGCTGAGATGGCCAGGGAAGCAGCAGAGGAAAGAATCTGTCACCCTAGTCTGGGACTGCTTCCTTCTTACCTCCTGGAGGAAGGCAAGCATTTCCTAGAATGGAGTCAAAGTCTCCTCCCATCCAAGGTCACAGACTTTCTGTTCAACTTTGCTTCTGTTTACACACAGGAAAATGAGAATACTGGATCTGTTCAACCAAAGATGAAGTGGATGTGGTCCAGATGTAAGTCTAGGCCAAGAAAGTTCTTCCAAAATCCAGGCCAGGAAAGTTCTTTCAAGATCTAGTGTCAGAGTTTCAGGTTTCCCCACAGATTTAGTCCATCCTCTAAATAACTGTGTGATCTTAAGCAAGTAAACAAGTAACCTGAGTTTCAGTCTCCTGCTTTGAAAAAAGAAAGCCTGACATTATCTTTCTCCCAGGGTTGTGTATAGATTAAATGAGATACCATATGCAAAGGTGCATAATACACAGCCTTGGTATACAGTAGAAGATGCTCGCCAAGTGTTAGTTTCCTTCCGTTTCAAATTACCTTTTTAGAATTTCTGAATTCTGAGGCATACTGTTGAGAAGGGAGTCTTCAATTATATTTTATAGAAAATATGAAACATATGGGTGGAAGATATTGATCCCAAGCTGCCAAAATTATTTTTGTGGAAGGAAAATTCAGACTCAGTCCAGATCCATACTGTGCGCTTAGCTACAGGTGCACCTATGAAGTCTTTGACACTATGAAGTTGAATGTATTCATTATGACATAAATAGGATTCAGGGAGCTACTTCATTCAGGTTGGAGCGTGAATGGCACCATCTTCTGTAGAATGACTCCGCTGGGTATGTACCAACACATTTGAAAATGTCAGACTGAGAAGAGGAAGTTTTCTCTCTGGAATTTGAACACCTGGTGTGAGAAAATCTAACAGAAAGGTGATGGCAGAGAAAGAAGAAAATAATTTTATGCTTTCTGTATAATATATTCAAGTACCATTGAGCAAAGCAATAGACTTTCCCTTCAATATTTCCATTTGATAGATATTAAGTGGTCTTCACACAATAATAATACATGCAGCATATTTGCATTGAAATAGCAGGTTTCTAAGATAGGCACAGGTGAGGAATGTTATACACCTCATAATTATCACACAACTCCATCTTCTTAGAGGTGGGAAGTTGATGGGAACCGGGAAATCATGATATTAGAATACTGAGGGGTCCGGGGGTCAGGAGGAGAAAATTAACACTTTAATGGATTTTTCTTCTATGTTCCTGGCACAGGGTATGGAACTTAGAGATGTATGTCACTTGAACTTCACAGCACCTCTGTGAGTTAAGAATCACTTCCTCATTTTGGAAATGAACCGAGCCAGGTTGGCCCTCTGGTTTGCTATGCAAATGAGGAGTGCAAACTTGTTTTGTTCTGATTGGTTGATGCGTGTTAAGTTCTGATTGGCTGACGTGGGTCACAGTCAGCTGGATTGGTCTGGGAGGAAAGGTGGGATTTCCTGAAATCCGCTGACTGAGGCAGCAGGAACAGGCCAGTGGGTTTTTCCCACACGCGGATTACGTGAATGATCACCAGTCAACAGACGACTGCTTGTCTCTAGTGTGAATTTTAGAAATGATAAAGTTAAGTACAATGAAGTTAACTAACCAATGAATGACTACGGTTGGATTTGAATGCAAATTTTCTTTCTCCAAAGCCAATCCTCTGCCACCGCACACGGTCTGCCCAGGGACCCCGAGGGACCGCACCCTCACTGTATGGTTGAAGAATCCCCAGCCCGGCGAGGTGACATGTACTGCTTTAGGTACAACAGTGAACTCATCTAGAAGGTTCATGCAGAACACAACGTCTCTAAAGGCCAGTGCAGTTTGTTTTCCTCTAATTTCAGAGACCCCTGGAGATGCGCTTTGCAAAACTGTTCCTCCCCAACCATCTCCAGCTTCATCAGTGGCATCGCCAAGAGGAACCCTCACGGACTCCACACAGTACCGGGCAGGGGTGGGGGAAGCTCCTACATCTGATACGTCAGCACATCCCAGGGGCTCTAACTTCAAAAACTGCTTCAAATCCAACCACTGCTGCCACCTCACCGAAGCTTCCTTCATTGGCTCTCGACTGACTGTTGCAACCTCTTAAGTGTTACCCTGCTCTGCCTGTGACCCCTGAAACAGCCAGTCCTTCAAAAATGGCTAACTGGGCCTAAACTCACACTAGAGACAAGAAGTCGGCTGCTGACTAGCAGTGCCCAGAAAACCCACAGGCTCAAGGAACCCTGGGACTTCCACACTTGCCTGTTGCCGCTCTGCCTACCTCACTCAGCGGACTCCAGAAAATCCCATCTTGCCTCTTAGACCAATTCAGCTGACTATGACCAGCATCTACCAATCAGAAGTTAACAAGTATCAACCAATCAGAACAAAACAAGTTGAATTCCACATTTGCATAGCGAACCAGAGTGCAAACCTGGCTGGAACTTGCTCTCTATAATAGACAACTGAAGGCACCTTTGTATTCAAGCTGCATCTCTCTAGCTTGCAAACTGTTCAGGGAATAAAATCCCTCTCCCCCCCCCCTTTTTTTTTATTCTCTTAAGTAGCTTTGTTGACATTCTCTTCTCTCCTAGGCTTGTTTTTCCCCTGCACAGGAGTTGAAAAATATTTTCTCTCTTTTGTTGATTTAACAAATAGTTTCTCCCTATTCTTAGGTTATAACTGGGATATAGCTTTCATGTGAAGGTCCTACATTAGTTTCATAATAAGGGTGAGTACATTGGGTACTTTTTCTTCCATTCTTGAGACACTTTACTAAGAAGAATATGTTCCAGCAAGCACCTACTGTGTGCCATGCACTGTTTTAAGTGGGAATTCAGCAGCAATCAAAATAAGCTGCAGTCCCTGACCTCATAAGCTAACATTGTAACTGGAGGAAGAGGTGTGGTTCCATTGTAACTAGAGGAACAGGAATAGTAAGTTCTGCAGCGCTATGTTCAGGGGGGGAAACGAAGCAAGAAAAGAGAGTGCGATTTTAGACTTGAGAGACAATGACCTTTAGGCTGTGAAGGCCTACAGGAGGGGTGAACTGAGTGTATGTCCAGGAGAAGGATGCTCCAGGCAGAGGGACACAGAGCCAGGGCTGGAGGCAGGACCAGGTTGAGGGTGCTCCAGGAAGAGCAGGGAGGCCAGAGGAGAAGGAGGGAGAGAAGGAGGGAGTGACGGCAGACGCCTTTAGAGGGAGCCCTGGTATGGGAATGAGTTAGGGTCTGCTGAGACACACACACACACACACTACACCTGAATGTTCTACTGGGCATTACTTATCTCCAATTCTCACAAATCGACAACCTTCAAACTACCCTCATTTTTTCTTTTCTTTTCTTTTCTTTTCTTTTTTTTTTTTTTTTGTGTGTGTGGTTTTTGGCCAGGGCTGGGTTTGAACCCACCACCTCTGGCATATGGGACCGGCGCCCTACTCCTTGAGCCACAGGTGCCACCATTGAGATGGGGAAAAGTTCAGTGACTTGCCCAGGGTCCCACAGAGCTGAATCTGTCACTGTCTCATGTCACTGCATCCCAGCTGCTTCTCTGTTGATTTGGGTCTATGCAATAAGTTGGGTGCAACTTAAGTAAAATCTGCTTAGCTATGTGTAAGATCAGTCATGTATTGAATTATGACCTGAATTCGATCTGAATTAGACAGAACTGTTGAGGGCAGGCCATGAGCTCAGACCAAGATCTCATCCTAAACTACAGTCCAGGTTGGGTTCCATGTCCTGATTCAGGCCGAGAGACCGAGGGCTTGATCTTCATGGACCTCAGTTTCACCAGTGAAAATTGAGATGGGACTTCACCAACTGGTCTCTGGGCCAGTGGCACCCTTAGAGGACCCTAAGTCCAGCACCCTCATCTGTGGCAGGTAAGAGTCTCAATGTGGGAGCATGACCAGAACAAGGTCACTAAATCAAAGGCACTACATCGTCCATCTGGGAGAGATGAGTCCTCTCCCAGAGTACAGTTTCCCCATGGAGAGGATGAATTGCTTTCCCTTGCTTCAGGTATTGGGGGAAGGTGACAGGAAGAAAAGCTGGGGAAGAAGGAAAACTGGGGCAGGTGTTACAGTCAAGTCAGTGCAGGAGCCTTCCCTACCCTGGCACAATGCTTGGTCTCTCTTCACACCTGATAGTGGACTGAATGATGACCCCACCAAAATGTATGTCAACATCCTAATTCCTAGATGACTGGCACATACTTTACATGGCAAAGATGTGATTCAGTTTAGGATTTGGAGAGGGAAAGGAGTTCATCCCGGATTATCATGCTGGGTCCTAAATGCAATTGCACACATCCTTATCAGAGATGAGCAGTGGAGTTTTGAAACAGAAGAGGAGTCAGCAATGTGACCGTGGAGCCATGAGCTAAGGAAGGCCCAGAGAATGAATTCTCCCCTGCGCCCTCCAGAGGAAGTGCAGTCCTGTTTACACCTGAGTTCCATCCTGCTCAGACTTCCACCCCCCAGAACCACAAGAGCATACATTTCCATTGTTTCGGGCCACCAAGTTTGCACTCGTGGTTACAGTGGCCCCAGGAAACTAATAACCCCCAATTGCTAACTTCTGGCTGTCTTCACAACCTCATGTCTCTTCCTTGGCCCATGGCCTCAGACCCCACTGTGCATGCACCCGGCTCCCCTGGACTGCACCCTGCCCTTAGCCTCAGCTCTCACCTCTCCCTAGCTTACACTTTTTTTTTTTTTCCACATGAAAGCTTACACTTTCTTTATTGCTCCTTCTTACTTATCTTTCCCAGCTCATCCAGTGCTCAAACTCTCCCTTCCCATCAGCTGCTCCCCAGGGCACTTCTTCCCCACCTGCCTGAGACAACAATGGGCCAAAACCTCTTCCAACAGCCTCACAAATCCCTGTTAGTACCATAATGATCATTACTGTGCTGGAACCACAATAGCCTGTTGCAAGCCTCCTCAGTGGCAGCATGATGCATGAGGACCTAGCCTGTCCCCTCCCACTCCCACCCCCGTTGCCACTGTCTTGCTGGTGAGTTTCGTGAATGAAAGGAAGTAGGAGGGAATCGCCAGGGGGACACTCCCAGGGTTGGCCTGCAGCTCCCTTTTTTGGAGTAGAATGAGCTGCTCCCCATGACCTACAGAGGAACCCCACCAACCTTAGCAAAGCTCTCTCTGTCCTTCGGATCCTGGCCAGAGGGACATAGGATTGCCAGGTAAAAGAGAGGGTGTTCAAATAAACAAAACTTCAGATAAGCAGCAAATAAATATGTCCCATGCAATATTCAGCACCCATCTAGACTACAAACGTGTTCATTTTTATATGAAGTTAAAATTTCAGTTAAAAGGCAATATCCTATATTTTTAACTTGCTAAATCAAATAACCCTAGACCTGGCCTTAGTCTCCAACTGGTGGCTCTAGTCAGTCCCCTTTCCTCGCTACATCACAACCTACCTTTAACAGGAGCACCCATCCAGGCCACGCAGAGCGGCGCGAGTGGACAGAAGCCAAGGAGACGGTGACATTTAGAGTATTTGTAAGAATTCTAGAAGGTCCAGCCCCCAGGGGAGCCCATGAACTGTAACTGTGGCTGAGAAGAAGAACAGGCGTGCTGAAGGCGCAGCCGGGGAGCCAAGAGACAGTAGGAGGTGGCTGAGGAAGCTGGGTGACATTCATGCCGTTCGTCCTATTTAGCCAAGGCGTGCGCCACTCGGGGCTGCCAAGGCAGATGGGAGGAAAGCACAGCCTCCTCCCGGGGAGGCACAGCGGATGCGATGCGGTCACCCACCTTGATGGCCCTGCACTCCCTGCAGTCACGGCGCGGTGTGTCTTCGCCTCTACCAACGCCTGAAATCACTGGGGGTTCCCACACTCCGCATCGGCAAAGCCTCTCCCGCCAGTCAGGGTGTCTGCAACTTCACTGCTCTTTAAATTCTCTTCCTCCGCCTTGGACCATTGCCCTCTACAGACTTGCCCTCTTTCAGGTCACCTCCCACCCCGATGCCCCCTCTCTGGCTCTGCGACCCTACAGAGCTACACTTCTTGACGCCGCTGGTCGTCTGCTCTTTTCGAGCCAGAGTCACTCACGCTGCAGGGCCGAGGTCCCATAGTCCCTCCTCGTCTCCTCCCTGACAGCACTGAGCACCCAGTGGCGCTGGCACGTGGGTGACAGGGGGCTCCTGGGAAGTGATCTCTGTGGATCCCTTGCTCTTCCTCCTTTGGGGAAATCTGGCACCAAACTCTGGCTAAACCATCATGAACTCACTTAACTCAGCACGGCCCAGGAGGATCTCGGCTCAGCCCCCAGCACTGGGATTTATGGCTTTGGCTTGTCGGAGCCGATTCCGTGCCGGACAGGGGAGTCTCTAGGATGCTCCTTCCTGGCTTAGGGAGCCCTCTCACCTCAGCCTGAGAGCAAGATTCTAAGGCCAGCAAGAGACGGGGCTGGGTTTCACAGCCAGGCAGTCCCAGAGCCGGTGCCTGGAGCTGCTTTGCGTGGAGGTCCTCCAGGATTGAGCATATGGTTAAAAGTGCTGGGCACTAGGAACAGAGTACTCTGGACAAAGCCAAGAACCACTGCTGACCATGAGTGCTGACAACAATACTCACTGGACACGGCCTACTGTTCCAGCCCTAAGTCATCTATTAGCAGTGATAAGAATAAGGTGAAACAGGTGTACAGAAACAGAATGTGTTAAAAGTTCAATCATTCAGTTAAAGAAAAAATACTTGACCCTGGCTCTCTCTTTAAAGCTTTCTACTGTACTGTTTTTTCTCGTGTCTGTGATTTCAATAAAAGCCAGGAAGGAGCGCTGGAGAGGGCCACAGCCCGGTTTCACCTTGCAGAGTGCTCACTGGTGTTGGTCTCCCCGGGTCCCTGAACTTTGAGTGGGCGTCACTCATTTGCTTCAAGTCACACTGACATCTATGTGCGAGCAAGGGCAGGGAGAGGATGCCACACTCTGCTTCTACACACAACTGCCCCACCTCTGAGGTGCACTAAACCCTCTTCTCTACGTTCCCCTCAACATCTGGGTCTTTGTTTGTATGTTTCCTGTAAGTCACACACTCAAAATCTGTCTGTACACAGCAGGGGGTTACTTGTTGCTAACTTCAGTATTTCAGTCTGGGCAGCTTTGCCCAAGGCAATTGCTAGGGGAACCCAGGCATCTTTCATTCTGTGGCTCCAACCTCCTCTGGGTCCCTGGAATTCTCTGCACTCAGAAGTTGGATGAGGTGAGGATTATATAAGCACAGATTTTCATGAGTTAGGATTACAAGTGATATAGGCAATGGATGCTGTGATATGACACAAAGATGCCCCATTGAGCTGAAGGAAAGATGTCCCCAGTTGCTAGGATACTGCTGGAGGATCCCTTTTAACAGGCAGCCCCCTTGGGGAATTTCCACGGCTGAGGAGAGTAGCTCCACTCAAAGTCTATGCCCCTTCTCAGGCAGATGGCTGCTCGACACAGGGTAGAAAGGTCCAGCTCCTCACCACAACCTAGGACAGCATCACAGAATGGCCACTGCAGTTCCATAGCTCTGCCCAGGCCAGTGGAGGCCCCAGTTGAGTCAGGGTCACTCAGACATCACAGCCTGACACCTAGCCACCCTATCCAGCTTACTCTCAAGAGCACTCCCACATAAACTTCCTGCACGCTGATCTCCAACTCAGAATCTGCTTCCCAAACCACACCTGTGTATGTCACTTCTGCTTACATTGTACTGGTCCAGACTCAGGCCACGTGGAGCAGCAAGACAGCCCGGAGATCACAGTCCTGCGGGGTGCATGGGAACAGGGGGAGCACGGAGGCCAGCAAGGCAGGGTTTCCTGTCCTGTGACACAATCTTTCTGCCCAATACAGAGCTCTAGGATGGGACAGCCATGCAAGTATCTGAAAGTGAAGGAAGCATTTGACTCCAAAGCACTGAACTTGGCATCAGAATGTGGTCTCGGAGCCCAGCCCTTCCACTTTCTAGGATCAATAAAATGCTATTTTTCTTCCTTCTGTAAACTTCATTCTTAAATCTATAAAATGAGACTAAAAATAGTGGCATGCATAGAGCAGTTAGAAGGATGAACAAGAAAATCTATGCAAAATCAATTATCCCAGTAGTTGGTATGGAAAATTTCCTCTATTAACGGGGTCCAAATTTATCTTCAGACATCTGCTTGATCTATGTTAAAACAGCAACCTCTTTGACTATACACTGGTGCGTTCGGGCACTCAGACATTACATCCTATCAAGAGCTGGTCAAATAAAGGCTTAACTAGCAAGCTGGAGAATTAAATATCATCACTGTTTTACTTTCTCTCTAACAAAACTTTGGAAACGTTTTCCTTTAGTATTAAACCACTTGATCTTGACTCAGTCTTCTACAGCCCAAACTGCCCCAGCGTTCTGTGGTTTGCAGGAGTTGGACCAGGATCTGATGCCTGGATCTGGCAGAGATAGGCCTTTGAAGGCAGGAATGAGACTTGGTTGGCTTGGAACTAAAGGTCCTTCTAGGCTCAGGCATCCACTGTGGAAGAAATAGCTCTTGAGGGAAGAGGCCCACTGGGCAGAACAGACCGGGCTGGGGGTTGAGACTGCTGCCTTCTTGCCTCGTAATTTGAAACCAAACCAGTACAATATAATCAGAGCATTGAGGGGCTCTAGGAGCTCAGTCCAATCTGGACAATGTCCAGGAAGGGATGCTGGACAATCACAGAGGTCAACATGAGCCCAATTCACTAACAGCAGAGGTGCCTGAGCCTGAGCCTAGAACACAAAGGGGACATCAGTGGGGAACGATACTTGGAATCCCCATGTCTGAAATGGAGATCAAAACAGTACCCACCACGTCATCATGTAATCATGAAGATTAGATGAAAGACAGAAGTCTTTAAAGGTACTCAGCATTCATAACTACTCAATGACGTTGGTCTCTGTGGCTGTAGCTACAGAAGCTGCTGCTCTCATTGTTATTGTTGTTGTCATTATTATCATGACAAAGTTCGCTTCACTTGTCTGCAATGCTCACTGAAGTCTTCACCATCCCATGTCTGTGCCAGGCCCTGCCCGCATAACAGGCTCCTGCCCCACTGTCTGCTCAGAGAACAATGAAAGCAGAGATGTTTCTGCCTTGATCTGGGCAGCTTGAGGTGCCCAGATGGGGGTTGAATGGACTGCATGGGCAGGAGACTCAATGGTGGCTGTAACTGGTGACATGGACCCTGGAGGCCCCTCTGCTGCCACTGTCTGACCATAGAAGAGTAATAGATTCACAGGACTAAAAGGCATCTTCGGGGGAGGAAGGCTGGTATCCCAGATGCATTTTAAAGAAACATCATTTTGTTTTTGAAACCAAGATCTCCCATGTATTAGCTGTGTAACTTTCAGAAGGCACCTAACTTCTCCCAAACTCATTGTCTTATAGACAAAATGTGGTACTTCATCTTAGCCTGTTGTAATAATTACATTAAACAATAGTTATTAAATGTTTGTCATTTTCTATCCCAAATCATTCTACACCACAAAGAATGCTAAACATTTATGAACAGCCATGATGCTGAAATGAAAATAAGTACATAGCAAAGAAGGGAAACCACAAATGAGGAAAAATAGAGGGAAGGCACGGAAAATGTCAGTTCATATAACTGCATTGCTTATGATTCTTGACAGAAGTAAGCTACAGATTTTTTTCTGAGCTCTCCAGTGGCCAAAACGAAGAAAGAAACATGATTAGCTATAAAATTAATGGTGTCCATTAGATCAAAACAGATATGCCGTTCAGAACTAAAGCATGTGTTAGAATCCTCTTAGCATCTACTGAAAAACAAACAAAAAAGGGACTTACTAGGTATGGGCTGTCAAGAAAATAAAGCAGAATTATATTTCAGATGGTAGCTAGATGTACAGGATGGGAAAACAGCAGGAAGTTCTGCTTGAATGGGCACCAAGTTTAGTCCCGAGGGAGGGGCCGCAACACAATCCAAGGTAGAAAGTCATTGTACATCTGGGAACAGGTGAGGGGCATTTCAGGAAAATGCCTTTCTCAAGATGCTTAAAAGAGAAAAACTTAGAGAAGACAAACAGTAACAACCAGCCATTTGGGTGATTTGCTTCTGAGTCTATTTAATTAAATTAACACAGGTCAGATAACCATGAATGATGCATAAGACCCCGGCACTATATGGAGGAAACCAGAACACACTGGCTAGCTTTACTAGCAACCCGCATGAACCAACCAACAGTGACTAAGGCAGGGTCACATCAGAATATGACAGTTCCTGTTGGAGCCACGGAGCTGGGGGAAGAATGAGAGATAGACAAACAAGTGCCCTCACAGGACAATTAGATAAGAAATGAAAACTCCGGGTGGGCACAGGACTAGGAGTGTAATGGCAGGTACTCAAGCACTTAACAAGATGTCCTAAAAAAAAGAGAGAGGGGACAAAGTGACGTGGTTTATAATCCACAGAACTTGGACCTGAGTTTGAAACCTGCCAAACTGTGGTTGCTGTGTAACTTTGGGTAATTTATTAACCTCTCTGATGCTCCAGTTACTTAAATAAGAAAAAGGAAAAATAGTACCTAGCTTTAAAGTCTCTGACCTTCAATTTTTAATCTGTAAATGGGGAAGAAAATAATACCTAACCTGGAGGATGATAATGAGAATTAAAAGAGAAAATGTGTAAAGCGCCTGGTACATGGCTTGTCTCATGTAAAAAGCTAGTCTCCTGTTCCTGTAGGTGACACTTTTAAGGTCATAACAAGGACCGATGGCTGGGAGTTACCAGGAGAAACTTTTCAACTGAATGAGCACTCAGTCCACCAGAATGGCTCAAAACCAGAAAAGGGTACATTCTGCTGCGTGAGCTTCCACGTGGACAGAGGCAGTGTGGTGTAGAGGAAAGAACATCAAATTTAATTCACTGACTAGATGTATCATTTCAAGCAAGTACTCAGTCTCCTCATCTGTAAAATGGAGGTAACAGTCCCCCTGTCCCTCACACAGTTGACAATCATATGACATTATGGCTGGGGAAGTGCTCTGTGAACTGTAAAGGGTCCTGCCAAGGTAAGGAGGGATTAGGTGTTTAAGTAAAAGCTGAATAAAAAAATGACTCAGTTAGGAACATAAGGGAAGAAAGGCCAGCCCCGAGGAGAAGCCGAGCTGCCTGCCTCCAGGATCTTCCACCCCTGCAACACCATGAAATGTGAGCTTGAGTTTGCAGAAGATTGCAGAAGATTCCCAATTCTCAGCCTCTTTGATTATCATGCCTATTTAAATTTTTTCCTTTATAAACCTTCATAGCCCTATATTTGCTGACTCAAACTCACTATTAAAAAATTGTCCTAGCTGGAATTTTTCATTTCTCCCCAATTTCAATATACCACAATATAACTTAATATTCAGCATGGCAAAAAAAAAGAAAAGTATCGGTTGTTTTAGAGTCAAACTTCCTAAATTTGAAATCTCAACTCTACTGTTGTGTGATGTTGGAAAAATTTACTCTCTGAGCTTCAGTTTCCACATCTGTGAAACAGGTATAAAAATACAACTGTAGTTACAAAGTTAGTAAAGTTGTGAAGATTGTAGACAACTTGTGTGAAATATCTATTATAAAGCCTAGTTCATTGTAGACCTCAAAAAATTAACCTTTCATGGAAATATGCTATATACATATATGAAAAGTGCACAAATTATGTGTACAGCTCAATAAATATTTAAAAGTGAATGTACCTATATAACCAGCACCCAAATCCCAAAACAGAATTTTACTAGCATACCACGTTACTTCCCACCAGCCCTGTCCTCCCCACCTGGGATAACCAACATCTTAATTTCTCTCACTGTAGATTTCCCTTGACTGTTTTTGAATTTTACACAAATAGTATTATATAATATGCAATCTTTTTAATCTGGCTTCTTTTATTCAACCTTTCATTTGTGCAATTTTATATATAGGTATAGTTTATTCTCAATACATTTTTTGTTATTATTTTTAATTCAGTTTGAGAGTTGTCACCTTGAAACAAAATGGCTACCAGAGAAAATTTCTAAATGGCTAAACTTCTATGATTGCACCAAATGATGGCTGTAGTTTAAAAAAACCCACCATTTGATATTTTTAATAACAGGATGATTCACTAAGTTGCCCTAGAGCATAATACGTAAAATGTGTGCTTTTTTTTTTTTTTTGGTGGGGCCTGGTTTGAACCCCCCACCTCCAGTATATGGGGCTGCCCCCTACTTCTTGAGTCACACACAGGTGCCACTAATGTGCACATATTTTACAATAAATGAAATAAACCAGTCACAGACAATAGCTTACATAAAAGCAGACATATACTAAACTCTTAGTCAACTCCAAAAAGAAAGATTCAGTTCCAATAAGGAGAATACACATTGCCTCTGCAAATAGGTAAATAAAAAAGGGAGACACTCTCTAACATCCCTGTTAGAGTCATTATAAATGAGCAGGCATGAATCACAGTGAAGGGGGTGTAGACCTTGATGTGGGAGGAAAACTGGCATCCAACTCAGTAAAATTGTGAACTTGAACATGTGAATTTCTTTCTCTGAGTCTCAGTTCCTTCATTTGTAAAATAAAATAACAGAACCTACCTCTTAGGGTTTGTTTGAAGGTAAAATTAAATAATTACATGAGATACATAGTAAGTGCTTGTATTAAAAAATGAAGGAGACACTTCGAACAGTTTAACCTAAGAGAAAGTGCTGGAATTCAACTAATACAGCCTCTTTGGAAAGAAGTATGGAGAATCCTCAAAGAACTCAAAATAGACCTTCCCACAATGGGATCCCACAATCCCATTACTAGGTATCTACACAGAAGAAAAAAATATCATTTTATAAGGATACTTGCACTAGAGTGTTTATTGTAGCTCAATTTACAATTGCCAAGATGTGCAATCAACCCAAGTACCCATAAAGCCATGAATGGATTACCAAACTGTGGTATACATATACCATGGAATACTATTCAGCCATGAAAAGGATGGAGACTTTACATCTTTTGTATTAACCTAGATGAAGTTGAAGTAATTCTTATGAATAAAGTATCACAAGAATAGAAAAGGTGTATCCCATGTATTCAATAAATATGAACCCAGTAGATGAACTAATACACTCCCACGCAAGAGAAAAACTCTATTTGACTCTCAAGTTTGGGACAGGGAGATATAAGGGGGCAAAGGGGGAGAAGAAAGGGGATTGGTGTACTCCCACTTAATGGGCACAATGTAAGGATATGGCACACCTCCTGGGTGAGGGGCATAACTACAACAGGGACCTTATATAACAAACACAAACACTGTAACCTAATCATTTGTACCCTCATATTAATCTGAAATTAAAAAAAATAATAATAAGTGACAGAAAACACCAAGGCAAGGAAGGAGAGGGAAGTGAGGCAGCCTGCTCAACAGGGTTAGGTTCCTTAAGGCAAGGAAAGGGTAAGTGAGAGACTTCCAGCTGTCCACATTCCCACCATGGACTCCTGCAATCCTACCATGGAAGAGACCCTCAATCCATGCAGGCCCTGAGACCAACATATGGAGGCTACCTGGGGACCAATGACAGTACAGCTGAGAGAGGTAGCTAAGCTGGATCCCAAACACACTCTAAATCAGGCATCCTCAAACTTTTTAAACAGGGGGCCAGTTCACTGTCCCTCAGACCATTGGAGGGCCAGACTATAGTTTAAAAAAAAAAAAAGAAAACTATGAACAAATTCCTATGCACATTGCACATATCTTATTTTGAAGTAAAAAAACAAAACAGGAACAAATACAATATTTAAAATGAAGAACAAGTAAAGTTAAATCAACAAACTTATCGGTATTTCAATGGGAACTATGGGCCTGCTTTTGGCTAATGAGATGGTCAATGTCCGGTTCCATATTTGTCACTGCTAGTCGTAACAAGTGATGCAAGTGTGCATTAGTTAGTCCCGAGAATGAGAGGAGGAGTTGAGAGACAAAGAGAAGGATGGGAGTTGGAGATTGCGGTGCACATTCCACACACACACACACACACACACACACACACACTGCGGGCCCGGGAACAGTCTGCTGCTAAGCAGAACAGGCAGCGGTGGCAAAAACATGGCGGGCGGATAAATGTCCTCGGCGGGCCGCATATGGCCTGTGGGCTGTAGTTTGAGGACTCCTGCTCTAAATAGTAAGCAGTTACAGCAAAATGCTATTTTGAGGGCCCATCTCCCACAGACTTCATCCTGCCCTGGGATCCAACAGCCCATGCAGCTCCACATCCGTGGACTCCCACTGATATCCCCCACCTGCAACCAGGCACCACTGCTGGCTGTTGCTGCCAAGACCAAAGTGTGAGCCATTGGCAGCAAGATTACTGCAACCAGTAGCAAGACCACCATAAATTTAAAATGTCCTGAGGAAAGGTTACCCCACATACAGCTGTCACTTGGGGCCAAAGCACACATTCCCCAGCTGTTGCCAGTGTAAGGAACCCCATAAGTACCAAAAGCAGGGCTGCAGCATAGTCACTACTGTCCCCTCTTGAACATTCTGCCAGGGCGTAGAGATCACCCTACCCCTACCTACCCCAACCAGCACCTACATACACCAGTGAAAAGCATGGGGACAGACATATCTAGCCCAGCTCCACCCTGCCCAGTGACTAAACATGCTGTTGAGTGGCCTGGAGATTACTCTACTCTGTCCACACCACCATTGGCACCTGAGGAATGACCCACTCAGTCTGCCACTACCATCACACCTGGTACCATCTGCATGCACCACCTATGGGCCAAAGAACTGATCCATCCAGTCCACTGTTACCATCATCAACACCAGTACAGCCTGCTTTGTCCTACAACTACACCTCACTCATACCACACTATCTACCCAGGGGCCAAAGGACCTGCCTCCCCATGCAGCCCTCTACTGCCACTGCCAGAACCCCGGCAAGGCACTTATGGACCCAAGAATAAGTCTGCCTGGACTTGTTAATACCTGTGCCAGCATGTACCACTCTGGAGCCCAAAGATAGGCATCCTTTTTGCTGCCGCTACTGGGGACTGAGGACTGGCCCAGCCAAGGTCTGCATCTCCAGCAAACTTCACCACAGCTTCCACTAACAGTCATACCCTAAGCAACAAAGAAAATCACAGACACTACTAATACCATTGATAGCCAAAGAAAGCATACAGAGTCTACACTACTGCATACACAAAATCAAAGCCAAAGTGCCCTTCCTGATCAAAATCATAAATACTTTCTCAGGAAAAATTCTTCCCAAAGTATAGCAAATTGGAAAAAATTAGAAGAAGTTGCTATTACATCAGATGTGCAGATATCAATTTAAGGACACAAGAAACATGAAAAAGTAAGGAAATACAACACCTCCAAAGGAATGCAATAATTCTCCAGTCACAGATTCAATGAAAAGGGAATTTATGAAATATCAGATGGAAGAATTGAAAATAAAAATATTTTATGAGATACCAGAGAACTTAGAAAATCAAATACAAAGAAATTAGAAAAACAATTCAGGATTTGAATGAGAAATTTATAAGAGATAAATAACAAAAGAACCAAATCAAAATTCTGGAACCAAAGGATTCATTGATGAAATACAAAATACATTTGAAACGTTCAACCAATAGATTAAATCAGAGAGAAAAAGGAATTTCGGAAGTTGAAAAAAGGTCTTTTGAAATAACCTAAGCCAAGAATAGTATACCCAGAAAAGTTATTCTTCATAAATGAAGAAGTAGTCTGTCCTAGACAAACAGAAGCTAAGGGAATTCATCACCACCAGACTAGTCCTACAAAAAACAATCAAGAGAGCCCTACATTTGGAAACAAATGGATGGTATCTATTGTCATGAAGACACAAAGTAAATCATACACTAGTAGAACAAACACACAAATAAGGAAGAGAAAGAACTCAAACATTACCACTACAGATAACTACCAAACTACAATAATAAACAATAAGAGAGAAAGAAGGGAACAAAGGATCTATAAAACAACCAGTCATCAGTTAATAAAATAACAGGAATAATTCCTCACCTATCGATAATACCCTTGAATATAAATGGATTAAACTTTCCACTTAAAAGATACAGACTGAAGAATGGATTAAAAAAAAAAAAAATTAACCGAAGTATATGCTGCCTATAAAAACCTCATGTCATCTGTAGAGACTCATATAGACTAGAAGCAAAGGGATAAAAAAAGATATTCCATGCAAACAGAAACCAAAAGTGAACATTAGTAACTATACTTATATCGGATGAAACAAACTATAAGCTAAAAATAGTAAAAAGAGACAAAGAAGATAATTATATAATGATAAAAGAATCAATTCAGTAAGAGAATAAAACAATTTCAAACATATATGCACCCAACACCATGGTACCCAGATAGGTAAAGCAAATATTATTTAATATAAAGTAAGAGACAGATTCCAATACGATAACTATTGGGGACTTTAATACTCTACTCAGCATAGAAAGATCATCTATACAAAAAACTAACAAACAAACATTGCATTTAAATTGCACATTAGACCAAACAGACCTAATATTTACAGAACATTTTATCCAACAGCTACAGAACACACATTCTTTTTATCACCACATGAAACATCCTCCAGACAATATTGTAGGACAAAAAACAGGTCTCAACAAACTTTCTATAATTCTAAATGATATCAAGCATATTCTCAGGCCACAGCAGAATGATACTAGTAATCAATAACTAGATGAACTTTTCAAAGTGTATAAAATATGAAAGTTAAGCAAGAAGCTCATGAATGACCCCTGTGTCAAGGAAGAAATTAAGGAGGAAATGAAAAAATTTCATAAAACAAAGGAAAATCTAAACACAACATACCAAATATTTCATGTGGAAATATTTCAAGTAAACAATCTAATGATACACCTTAAGAAACTAAAAGAGCAAGAATAAACCCAATCCCAAATTAATAGAAATAAACAAATAATAAATATCAGAATAGAACTAAATGAAATTGAGACTAAGAAAATAATACAAAGGATCAATGAAAAAATGGTTTTTTAAAAGATAAACAAAATAGATAAATTGCTAACTAGACTAACCAAGAAAAAAATAGAAAAAACCCAAATAAAATCAGAAATGGAAAAGGAGACTTTACAACTGATACTACAGAAATGTAAAATATCAGCAGAGACTATTGTGAACAATGATACATTAACACATTGGAAAACTTAGAAGAAATGGATAAATTCCTGTACACGTACAACCTACCAAGATTAAATTAGAAATAAATGAAAAACTTGATCAAATCAATAATGAGTAATGAGATTCACTCAGTAATACCAAGTCTCCTAACAAAGAAAAGTCAGAACCACATGGTCACAAAATTCTACCAAACTTATAAGGAAGAATTAACACTAATTTTCCAAACTATTCCAAAAAAAAACTGGAGAAGAAGAAATTCTCCCTCACTCATTCTATGATGCCAACATTACCCTGATTCCAAAACCAAACAAGGATGTAACAAAAACAGAAAACTACAAACTAATATCCCTGATGAACATAGACATAAAAATTCTCAACATGATACTGGCAAACCAAATCTAGCAGTTCAGGAAAAGGTAACACACCACGATCAAGTGGGATTTATTCCATAGATGCAAGTATGATTTGACATACACAAATCAATAAACGTGATAAGTGACATCAAAAGAATCAAGAACAAAAACAATGTGATCATTTCAATAGACACAGGAAAAGCATTTGATAAAAGGCACCAAGAACAAACATTGGCAAAAAGACACCCCTTTCAATAAATGATGCTAGGAAATGTAGATATCCATATGCAGAAGGAAAAAACTGGCCTCCTCTCTCCTGTCATATTCAAAAGTCAATTCAAGATGGATTAAAGATTTAAACATAAGGCCCAAAACTACTAGAAGAAAACGCAGGGAAACGTTTCAGGCCAATGGTCTAGACATTTCTATGGCCAGGACCTCAAAAGTACAAACAATAAAAACAAAAGTAGACAAATAAGACTTTATGAAACTAAAAAGCTTCAGTAAAGTAAATAATTAACAGAGTAAAGAGACAACCTGTTGAATGAGAGAAAATATTTGCAAACTATGCACCTAACAAGGGACTATTATTCAAAACATATTCAAGCAACTCAACATTAAAAAAAAAAAAGATATAGCCAGGCGTTGTGGTGGGCGCCTGTAGTCCCAGCTACTCGGGAGGCTGAGGCAAGAGAATCGCTTAAGCCCAGGAGTTGGAGGTTGCTGTGAGCTGTGTGATGCCACGGCACTGTACGAGGGCCATAAAGTGAGACTCTGTCTCTACAAAAAAAAAAAAAAAAAAGAAAGAAAGAAAAGATAATCCCGTGAAAAGGTAGACAAAGCGTATGAGTTAACATTTCTCTAACGTAGACATACAAATGGTCAACAGGCATATAAAAAATGCTTACTATCACTACAGGGAAATGCAAATCAAAGCCACAATGAGATATCATCTGACTCTAATTAGAATAGTTGTTATTCAAAGGACAAAAAAAAATAATAGACAACGGTGAGGATATAGAGAAGGGGGGATTCTTATATATTCTCTGTGAGAATGTAAATTAGTACAGCCACAACTGAAAACAGTGTGAGGATTTCTTAAAATGCCAAAAGTAGAGCTACTACGCAATCCAGCAATGCCACTACAAGGTCTTTACCCAAAGGTAAAGGAATCAGTATATCAAAAAGATACCTGCCTGAGACAGGAGAATCGCCGAAGCCCAGGAGTTGGAGGTTGCTGTGAGCTTGTGACGCCACGGCACTCTACCGAGGGCAATAAAGTGAAACTCTGTCTCTACAAAAAAAAAAAAAATACCTGCATATCCACGGTCATTACAGCACTATTCACAAAGTAAAGATATGGAATTAACCTAAATGTCCGTCAACAGTTGAATGGAGAAAGAAAATGTGGAGGGTGGCACCTGTGGCTCAAAGGAATGGAGCACTGGCCCCATATACCAGAGGTGGCAGGTTCAAACCCAGCCCCGGCCAACAACTGCAAAGAAAAAAAGAAAAAGAAAATGTGGAATGTGGTATGTATACACAATAGAATACTATTCAGCCATTACAAAATGAAATCCTGTCATTTGCAACAATATGGATGGAAGTGGAGATAATTTTGTTAAGTGAAATATGTCAGGCACAGAAAGACAAATATCACATATTCTCACTTATATGTGGGAGCTGCAAACATGGATCTCATGGAGGTAGAAAGTGGAATGATAGATACCAGAGGCTTGGAAGGGGATGTGGGGGTGAAGGGAAGATGAAAAACGGTCGGTCAATCGGTACAAAATACAGTGAGATAGAAGAATAAATTCTAATGTTTGGTAGCAGTGCAGGGTGACTGTAGTTAGCAACAATGTATTGTATAATTTAAAATAGCGAGAGAGGACCTAAAATGCTCCCAACATATAGAAATGGTAAATACTCACAGTGATGGACATCCTAACTACCCTGACATGATCATTACACATTCTATGCATGTCACAAAATATCAGATGTTCCCCATAAATATCTATAAATATTATGTATCAATAAAAAAATCACAAAAAGGAGAGAGATGTTACTCCATCTTCTTGTCATTCAATCACAAACTTGATTTTTATGTTTCTAAGCAAACGGTATGATGAATATTTTGAGGAAAGAATCTGAACTTTATTGATCTCCAAATCCTCTATACTTTAGAATTTGATACTAAAAATGAATGCTGAGTTGAATCTGATGACCACAAAGTGTGCATGTGGCTGCAGTGGGGTGGGGGAGGAGCTTATGTGTCCAGAGGGGAGAGAGTGGCACTAGGGTTGTCAGTGCTCCCCTGTGTCAGCCTTCACGCCCGTCACTGCAGATGGTAATCAACCTGGATTGCTCTATCATTTCATCTTCATAATAATTCTGTGAAATAGAGTTTTACAGCCTAGGAACTGAAAGTTAGGAGATTTAGAGTCATATATCCAGTGAGCTTAGAATCTCATCTACATACTTCCCAACACTGGGCTCCTTCCTCTCACGATGGTTTCACAATAATGCTCACCATCTTCTCTGCTCATTTATTAATCCAATTACTTATTTATGCCTTAATCAACCAGTCAACAAATATTTATAGAAAAACACCTCCTCCCCAGGTGCCAGAATCTCAGCAGAGTAGTAAACAAGGACAAGCAGGGCCCCTACCCTCAGGAAGCTTCTACCCACCTTGGGAGAGGATTCAGATGGTTGATCTATAAAATATCTAACTTGGGAAAATCATTCAGGAATGTGGCGCCTGTCAGGTAAAGCCTTCCTGGAGAGGGGACATTTGAGCAGAGACCTGAAGAATGTCCCTTTAAGTGGTTTCAGCTGACATATCCTTCCTCCTTTCCACAATACACTCTTTTGTTTGTTCCTGAAATTGACCCACAAAATATTCCAAGCCTCCCCCAGGCCTCCTGTGAGGATCAGTTTTGAAAGCTGGATTTACAGATTAGTAGTAACAGATCCCAGCCTGCCTCCCTGCCAAAGCCCTGTCAGCACTTGCAGATGGTTTTTACAGATTGCTGTTTCTTATCTGTCTGGCTGGCCCTCTCTGCTCAAGGGAGAAACAGTTTATTGGAGGTGCATGATTGGAAAGGAATTTCCAAGCAGCTTTTATTCAGCAAGTGGTCCCTGTGGCTTTCCTCCCGGAGAGCCCTCGGTTTATGTTTTTTATTTCCCTGTACTTCTGTCCCCGTGGAGAAAAGAACTACAAGTGACTGGGTATCTCCTGTGCTCTGAGCCCTGCACCTTACATACTTATCTGAACATGCCTCTAGTTGTGATGCTCTGCATAATTACCAACAACCAAATTTTTGCACAGTCTTGCAAGAGGTCACACAGGTGGCAATTGATCTTTCCTCTACTGAGGTATTTATTTGTAAGGAATGGGTGGAGGATGGGCTTTGGTTCACCACAGATACGTGTGGAGGCAGCACAGTCACTGCTAAACTCTTAATTCAATATTAGACTAACATAAGAGAAATACTGGGCCTGGACAAGAAGGGCCCAGTTAGTCACCCCACTAACTAGCTGGTGAAGGAGAAAAAGCACCAAGTGTGAAGTCAGATGGACCTGGATTCTACACCTGCTTTACCACAGCAGTGTGATTCTCAAGGATCCTTGAACTTCCCTAAGCCTTGGTTTCCCCATCTGAAAAATAGTGTTAATGCTGCTTAGAGAGGTTTACTGTGGTCTCACCAAAACATAGCAGCGTTACGACTGTGTCCAAGAAGGAGAAGAGGAGACATAGGGTAATATTTACCTTGGAAAATTTGCTGCTACCCAAGGTCTAGATATCAATTATTATTACAATAATTACATAATTTTTAAACCCACCAAAAATCCATCTGTTTTTAAGGACAGAATCATACCAAGCTCATTAGACAGATGAAAAAACAAAAGATCGACTTTTAAAATGATAAGGAGGACTAGAATTGTGACACAAATCTCAAGGTCACCAACATTTCCATCCCTCCATCCCCCAATGAATACACTTGAGAAGCCAAATTATCATCAGAAGATCTACTGGTACACGTGGGATCAGAACACAAAGAATTCAATAAGACACCTGCACAAAGACTCTGGAACAATGAGGTCATCATCAAACCCCTCTCCTGGGCTAGGCCTCCAAGGACACTGGTAATTGGCCTCTACCCTCATCTGCTTCCCTGAGTTCTCTCTGGTTGCCTCGTTCTTTCTCTTAAAGAAGCTAACACAGTCCATTGAGTTTCTTCAAATCTTTTAGATCCAAGAAACATTTTTATTATTGTTGGAAATGGCTTTTCATCACCTTGTTTTGATCTCCTAATGTTGATTTTATAATTGAGCTCCAGAAATGTAAAGCCCATGGGGTGCATGAACTAGAAACTCTGCAGGGAGCAGCAAATGACCAGAAACCTCCATGTCCATTTTTTATCAGATGTTTGTTCTGTTTCTTTGCACGCTCTTCAGCCCACAAGAAACTGCAAGAATTGGATATTGAAGAAAAAATAGGGAATGTACAGTAGAAAAGACAAAATATGCAGAGAGGTTTTTATCAAGATGCTGGGAGCTGCCAGAAGCTGAGTGAAGAGTTGGTGAGCAGAGGAATCTGGAGGCACATCCTGAGCCCACGTGGCCCCCTGGATGATGCAGATGAGGAGTGACTCTGTGAGAACAGTGTGGAAGCTCATAAAGATTTTTAAGCTAAGGGCAAGGAATTTTAGAGTGCCTAGCCACAAAATTCTTCTATCTTCCAGTAGGTTTCCATGTGAAGTTGAAGCATCTTAACACAGAACACATGTCCACATGTTTGGCCCCAGTAGTACCAGCTCTTGTCCCTTCTACATATAAATATTTGGCCCCAGGATCACTGAATTACATGTAATTCTACAAATAAAGCTACTGTTTCGTATCTTTCTGCTTCTACTTTTCATGTCCTCACTTGCCTTTACTCAACCTCATCTTGTTCTTTGAGACTTGGCTCAGTCACATGTTGTCTCCCCAGGCCTGCCCCTTTTCTTTGCCTGGGTGAGACCAAGACCTTCTATGCTGCCCTCACCTGCAGACACTCCTTTCCCATCTGCATCACAGCACTAGCTCACAGAGCCCCAGCCATCCCTACTCCTCATCACCACTCTCACCTCTGCTTCCACCAGGCTCAGAAAATGGAAGGAAAGGACCACATTTTCGTCAGTGTTGTAGCCACAGGAATTTGGCATCACAAAGCATTTAAAACTATATGGTTTCAGTTTTTTGTTCAGTTCCTAATAAATTTATCTGTTCCAGTTCCAGTTTAGGAGTAAGGTGGAGTAAACTCACATCAGCCTATCTCTCCCATCCCTGCACAGACCTCAGGGAGTATCTGTGTGAACTCTGGAAGCAAGAGCAGCAGGCAGAATGAGGAAGATAATGACTAGAATTCAAAGGACCTTGAACTGGTTGGTGGTCTTTTTCCCTCCAGTATCCCCTGGTTGGAAAACATACTAGGACAACAAGACACCAAAGAGGGACATCTAGCAAAAGTCCTCTAGTTCTGGCTTGAGGAATAGTAAAAAGGCTTTTTTTTTTTTTTTTTTTTTTTTTTTTTTTAGTAAAAAGGCTCTTAACATTCAAAGAGAGTGATGAAATCCCTGGGCATCATTTTTCTCTCTTTCTGCTCTTTCCTATCCCAACCCTCAAGCAATCCCATGGCTGCCCTGGCAGTGGGAATAACAGAACACACATAACTCAAAACTCTGAAGTAAGAAAGACCCTCTCCACTTAATCAAGCTATGATTCCTAACAAGGTAAGGCCAAACACTATTGTTTTGTTTCGTTTTTTCCTCTCTGGGTTTTCCCATCACTTGCACCTGAATGTGGGCACAGTTCAGACTATATGGCAAAGCAAAATAACTAAGACACAGCTTTCTATCTGGAGGACACAAAATGAGCTCTAGGGAACCATAAAGTACTCAGGAAATAGCAGAGAGAGGGGAACTCCCCATAGTTGCTTCTTAACTCTTTACCTCACCCCTAAGCCATACATGTATGAATCTGTTTCCAAACAGAGACACCATCATCCCAAATCCCAGAGAATCACTGGGTTACACATGTGCCAAATAGACCCAAATACCACTACAAGGTGTTTAAAAACTGAACTGACAGAGGATCCACAGTCATAGAACATGGATTAGAACTTGTAGACTAAACATAACAAGGTTGACAGCTTGCTAAAACAAAAATGCCAAGACGTTCCACAAGAATTACACGGGACCCTACATTTAATAGCATAATATTCAAAATATCAAGGCTACAATTAAAATTACTCAACATATGAAAAACTAGTAAAATCCAAACTCACATGGGAAAAGGCAAACAGAGGCCAATGCCAAAATAACACAAATGGTGGAAATATCTGAAAAGACATAAGAGAAGCAAAAATGCACCAGCAAGCAATCACAAATATTCATGAAACCAATAGAAAAGTAGAACTCCTCAGTTAAAATATAAAATGATCCAAAGAAAAACAAGTGGAAATTTTTGTACTGAAAAACACAAAAAGCAAAAGGACTGAGAGGAGGGGAGGTGGGAAGGAGGAGGAAGAAGAGGAGGGAGGAGGAGAAGGTGAAAAAAGAAAATGGAAACAAAACACACCAAAAAACCTCCCTGGATCAGCTGAATAGCATAAGGGATGTAACAAAGAACAGTTAATTAACTTAAAAATGACCAGAGAGAGCCTCAGTATTGACCTATGATATAATAAGAAAAGCTCTGACATTGTGTCATTGGACTTTCATAAGGAGAGGAGACAGAGTGCTTAAAATATTTCAAGCTATAATGACTGAAAATTTTCTAAATCTGACCTGCACCTACATGTCCAGTGAGTTCAGGGAATCCCAAATAGGATAAACAAAAGGAAACCCACACCCAAGACAAACTGTAATCAAACCGCTGAGAGCTAAAGACAAAGAAAATGCCTTAAAAGCAATCAGAGAAAGCTGGTATTACCTACAGGCAACAAAAATCCAAATGGCTATGGATTTCTCATCAGAAACCATAGAAACCAGAAGGAAGTGGAACATTTTTAAGAGCTGAAGGAAGAATTGTCAATTAAAATTTTATGTCCAGGAAAAATATCCTTCAGAAACAGATGAAATAAAGACACTCTCAGGTGAAAGAAAACAAAGAACATTCGTGGCCAGCAGATCTACTCTAAAAGAAGTATTAATAATATTCTTCAGACAGAAGGGAAATGAGAGCAGAAGGAAACTTGGAACATCAGCAATATGTAGACAAGTCTAAGAGATGATTCTTTTCCTCTTGAGTTCTTTAAAATATGTGTGACAGTTGAAAGCAAAACTTAAAACATTACCTAATTTTTTAATGCATGTTGATGTAATATTTAAGACAACTATAAAATAAAGGGAGGAGGGAGGACAAAGGGATGTGGATAGTGATAAAATATCTACATTTTACTCAAAGTGGTAAAATATTGATTAAAACCACACTATAAAAAGTTAAGTGTGTATATTATAATTCCTAGAACAAGGGTCCATAGGACAAATCTAGGCCACCATTTACTTTTGTAAGTAAAGATTGTTGTGACACAGCTGTGATCATTCATTTACATATGGCCTAATACTCTAATGGCAGAGTTGTATATGGCCCATAAAGCCTAAAATATTTAGTATCTGGCCATCTAAAGAAAAAGTTTGGTAACCTTTTAGAACAAACACTTTTAAAAATTATACAGAGAGATATACTAAAGTCACTACAGACAAATTAAAGTGGAATACTGAAAATTGTACAAGTAACCAAAAAGAAGATAGGAAAGGGAAAAGTGAGAACCAAAAAACAGAACAAACAAAACATATAATTAAAGGACAAGCATATAACCTAAGGTAGTAATAATTACATTAAATGTAAATGGTATAAAAGTACCAGAAATACAGTGTCTGACTAGATTAGAAAAGCATGATATAACTTCAAAGAGAAATTCATTTCAACTATAATAATATATGTAAGTGGAACAGAAAGAATGAGGAAAAAGTATATTTGAAAAACACCAATAAAATAGAAAGCTAAATTGGTTATATTAACATCAGATGATGTGGAAAATTAACAGTGACAAAAAAAATGTATAATAATTAGGCTCAGCACCTGTAGCTCAGCAGTTAGGGAGCCAGCCACATACATTGAGGCAGGCAGGTTCAAACCCAGCCAAGCCTGCTAAACAAAAATGACAACTGCAACAGAAAAATAGCTGGGCATTATGGGGGGCACCTATAGTCCAAGCTACTTGGGATTCTGAGGCAAGAGAATCGCTTAAGCCCAAGAGTTTGAGGTTGTTGTGAGCTGTGCCACCACAGCACTCTACTGAGGGCGACATAGTGAGACTCTGTCTCAAAAAAAAATTGTATAATAATTAGATAATAATTTATGGGATGCAGCTAAAGCAGTCCTTAGAAGAAAATTTATAGCATTAAAAGCTTATTTTTAAAAAGAACAAAGTTCTCAAGTCAATAACTTATGTTTCTACATCATAAAAAAGCAAAATAAATCTAAATCCATCAGAAGATAAGAGAAAATACAGGTATAACAGCAAAAATTAATGATATTTATAGTAGGCAATATTAGAGAAAATCAATAGAAACTGATTTTTTGAAAAGATCAATAAAAATGATAAACCTCTAGCAAGACACACAAAGAAAAAAATAGAGAAACACAAATTACCAGTAACAGAAATAAAAAATAGAATGTCAATACAGGCCCTGCAAATCTTAAAAGAACACTAAGACAACACTACAAATAACAATATGAACATAAATTCAACAACTTCTTTGGAATGGACCATTTGTCTGAGACCCATACATTACCCATATCCACCCAAATGAAATAGTCACATAATTAGTCACATAACTAATAAATAGTCACATACATATTAAATTAATCAAATTTATAGCTTGAAATTTCCCACAAAAGGAAAATCCATGTCCAGAATATGCCTCTTATAAGTTTTGGAAAATATTTAAAGAAACAACAACACAAATTCTACACAATCTCTCCCAAAAAATAGAATAAGGGGGAGTGCTTCACAACCTACTTTTGAGGCCAGAAAAACCTGATAGCAAAATCAGAGGAAGACAGTATTTAAAAAGAAAACTACCAACCAATAATTTTCTTGAACATAGACACAAAAATCCTCATCAAAATCTTAGCAAATCTAATTCAGTGGTTTATAATTTTATAACAAAAATATAATTTTGGTGAGAACTCTAATAAAACAAAACTATCATGACCAAATGACATTTGTCTCATGAATTCAAACCTTATTCAATATTCAAAAATAAGTTAATGTGAACAGTCAACAGTCTTAAGAAGAAAACCCCAATGATTATATCAGGTGATACCAAAACGTCATGTGACAAAACCCAGCATCCATTCACAATAGAAACTCTCAGCAAACTAGAAATGAAAGGAAACTTTCTCGGGCGGCGCCTGTGGCTCAGTGAGTGGGGCACTGGCCCCATGTACCGAGGGTGGCAGGTTCAAACCCAGCCCCTGCCAAACTGCAACCAAAAAATGGCCGGGCGTTGTAGTGGGCGCCTGTAGTTCCAGCTACTAGGGAGGCTGAGGCAGGAGAATCGCCTAGGCCTAGGAGTTGGAGGTTGCTGTGAGCTGTATGACGCCATAGCACTCTACTGAGGGCAATAAAGTGAAACTCTGTCTCTACAAAAAAAAAAAACAAAAAAAGAAAGGAAACTTTCTCAACCTGAGAAAGGGCAGCCACAAGAAACCTACAGTTAACATCATAGTTAATAGTGAAAACCGAATGCTTTCTCTTTAAGATCAGGAAGAGACTGGGTGGCGCCTGTGGCTCAAGGAGTAGGGCACCGGTCCCATATGCCAGAGGTGGCAGGTTCAAACCCAGCCCCGGCCAAAAAGCACAAAAAAAAAAAAAAAAAAAAGATCAGGAAGAGACAAAAGTATCCACCCTCACTACTATTCAGCATCATACTTAAAGTACTAGCCAGTACAATATGGCAAGAAAAAGAAATAAAAGGCATGTATATGAAAAAAAAAAAGACATAAAACTGCATCTACTTTCACATAAAATAATTTTCTATGGAGGATAAAAAACAAACTAGCAAAAAAATCCCCAAAAAATCTAATAAGGGAGTTTAGCAAAGCCACAAGATATAAAGCCAAAATACAAAAATCAATCAGATTCCCATATACTACCAATGAACAATTGGAAATTAATTTTTTTTTAAGTTTACACTAGCTCCCCTCAATAGTAAATACTTATATACAAATCTAACAAGGTAACTATGGTAAGAGTCAACAAACTTTCTGCAAAGGGCCAGATAGTAAACACTGTAGGCTTTGTAAGTTACAACAACCCCTGTTGCATATTCTCTTCATTTTTGTTTTGTGTTTTGTTTTATGTTGTGCTTTTATTTTATTTTATTTTAGGTAACCTTTTTAAAATGTAAAAAAAAAAAAAATGCTTCTTAGCTCACTAGTCTTACAAAATAAGCCTAGGCTTATAGGTTATAGTTTGCAAACCCCTGATTTATAGGATACACATGCTGAAAACTATAAAATTCTAGTTCAAAGAAGACCCAAATAAATGCGGAGGCACTCCATGATCATGGTTTGGAAGATTCAACATAAATAAAGATGTCAGTCCTCTCAAAACTGATCTATAGGTTAAACACAATACCAAGCAAAATCCCCACAGAACATTTTTGCAAATATAAACAAGCTGATTCTAAAGGTAGGAACTAGAAAAGCTAAAACTTTTTTCTTAAGGTATAAAGATGGAATAATTGCACTATTTGATTTTAAGGCTTATTATAAAACTACAGTAGTAAAAATAGTGTCATCCTGGTGAAGGGACAGACAGATTCAGTGAAAAAGGGTAATCTTTTTGACAGATGGTGCTGAAACAATTAAATAACCTCTATGCAAATACAAACTTCAACCTTATATTTAAAAAAGCTCAAATATATTAATTTAAATATAAAACCCCCAAATTATAAAACTTTTAAAAGAGGGCGGCGCCTGTGGCTCAGTGAGTAGGGAGCCAGCCCCATATGCTGAGGGTGGCGGGTTCAAGCCCAGCCCCAGCTAAACTGCAACAAAAAATAGCCGGGCGTTGTGGCGGGCGCCTGTAGTCCCAGCTGCTCGGGAGGCTGAGGCAAGAGAATCATGTAAGCCCAGGAGCTGGAGGTTGCTGTGAGCTGTGTGACGCCACAGCACTCTACCAAGGGCAGTAAAGTGAAACTCTGTCTCTACAAAAAAAAAAAAAAAAAAAAAATTTTTTTTTTTTTTTTTTGGTTGCAGTTTGGCCAGGGTTGGGTTTGAACTCACCACCCTTGGCATATGGGACCAGCGCCCTACTCACTGAGCCATAGGTGCTGCCCAAAAAAAAAAAAAAAAAAATTTTAAAAGAAGCAGGAGAAAATCTTTGCATCCCAGAGCTAGAAAAAGACATATATCAAAAACACAAACTGTAAAAGAAAAAAATTGATACATTTGCTCCAACAAATTTTCTTTGGCATCACTTCACTAAATCAAAATGATGTTTACGGGGAATTAAACAAGTAGATGTCAATGTGCTTCTGGGCTTTGTTACAAACTCCCGTGTATTATCCCTGAGACACAGACAGCCAGATGTTTTCTTGGGCTGTGACCACACCTACTATACAGCCATTGTCAGAAACTGACCTTTCCCTGGTACAGTCAGTACCAACCCAGTCATTTTGTCAAAAAAGGCAAAAATTAGCCATGCAGAGGAGAAACACTTACCTAGGAAAACAATAAATTAGCAATTATGTTTTTATGATGCAATTTGAAAGTATCATTTCCTCCTGAAAATCTTCCTCTCTGAAACTTCTCGCATTAGAAGTTAATTTAAAATACCACATTACTTTCCTTCATCTGTGAATTACCTTTGAAAAGAATTTTCAAAACCTTGACCACTGGGTGGCGCCTGTGACTCAAGGAGTAGGACGCTGGTCCCATATGCCGGAGGTGGCGGGTTCAAAACCAGCCCCGGCCAAAAAAAAAAAAAAAAACCTTGACCACTGAGCTCTCTCATTCAGAATGGGTATGTGTGTGTGTGTTTATGTACACAAACACACACATATATATATATATTACATCCTTCATATCTTTCCTACTAAGAGGCAGAAGAAACACTCTTAAATTTTACAGTAAATTGGAGAAAACATGTATGTACTGACACAGCCTCTTCCAGATGGCAAGAGAAGACCTATAAAGGGGATACACACTTAAGGTGACCCATTCTTGCCTCGTTCCTGAGTGCTGCTTATTTTTACTATTGAGCGCATTAAATTTCAAAGCTTTAATGTATTTATTAAATATTCAGTTTATAGATTCCCAGCTTCTTAGCCATCATGTGATTTGGACCTGCTCCCTGGCACAGCTGCCCACACCTGGAGCTCTGCTGTGCCCACCTGGCCTCTGTTTTTCCTTTCAACCTGATTAAAATGAATAGGAGATAAAAGAGGAGGAAGGAAGTTCTGGTAGACAAGCTAGTGAGAGAGAGAGAGAAATGCAGGAACAAATGATGGTTAGAAAAAGGATTAACCCATGTGTATTTTAACTGAACAGTTCTGGAAGTTTCAACCCTGTAAAACTGTAGGGATGTCTACTCTGAAGTGAAGTTTTACGGCAGTGGCCATGGGGGCCACACAAGAATGAACGGTGCTGCCTTGTATGAACTTTTGATGAATGTGCCCTGGTTGCTAGATATGTGTGAAACATTCTTTCCTTGGGTCAGAGATTTTACTACCTTTCCAATGGCTGTGGATTTCACTGTTATAACTGATGAAAAACATTTGTGCAGTATTCAAAGAGCTGATTGAATAACAGCTCATAACAGCAAGCCACAGTTATAGGGGAAAATTGGAGCAGTCACTTCAGTCCAAACATCCCAGACCAGCCCAGATCAGAGGATAAAAGTGGCCGAGTACAAGCCAGGCCTAGGAGGCCAACTCAGGACCAGGAGCCACAAAAGCCAGAATGTTCAAGACAGAGGACTTATCCCAAGATGTACTCTGCTCACATGCTCACTGAGACCTTCAGTGATAAGGGGAGACAGAAGCATCCTGAGTACTTTGGAGAGCCAAAGAATTTCATTTGGCCAAACATAGGGTATCATGGTTAATCTTGTTTTGCCTTTGCCTAGAGCCAGTAATTTAAAAGTGGAATTTATTGGGCGGAGCCTGTGGCTCATTGAGTAGGGTGCCAGCCCCACATACCGAGGGTGATGGGTACGAACCCGGCCCCAGCCAAACTGCAACAAAAAGTAGTCGGGCGTTGTGGCAGGTGCCTGTAATACCAGCTACTGTGAAGGCTGTGACAAGAGAATCGCCTGAGCCCAAGAGCTAGAGGTTGCTGTGATCTGTGATGCCACAGCACTCTACTGAAGGTGACAGAGTGAGACTCTGTCTCAAAAAAAAAAAAAAAGTGGAATTTATTGGATTTTAAGCTGAAACCAAAAGATTAGATGAGTTCTGCCATACTAGCAAAAGGAGGCATGAAGAAATGAAAGGAAAAGGTAGCAGAAAGAAAAAAGGAGGAGAGAAACACATGCTTATTTAGCACTTGGTACATGTGTGTCCCTGTGCTAAGACTTACGACTCCTCATTGCTGAGGTCAAGACAAGACAGAATTAATCTCACTCTCCTGTGACTTCCTAGAGAAGAATGGACCATTCAAACTGGAAGGACCTCAGCAATTGGGTGGGGTTTTTTGTTTTAAGTAAACCTTTTCGTGTATATTTGTGGTTTACAACTTGATGCCATGAGATTCACACAAGTAGGAAAAGCCCAGGGAACTTACATAACAGCAGTAAGTGAAGAAATCTCCACATTATGAGATTGGACAAAGGCACACAAAGCTTATTTGACAAAATAATTGTTGAATGGTTTTTAATTTTATTTTTCAACAGCAGCAGCAGGTTTTTTTTTTTTTTAAGCGAAATGGTCAAGAAATCCACTGTACAAAAATAAATAAAAGTATGACTATGATCTGAGAGACTATATGAGTTTCCTAAACAAGAAAGAGAGCTGATGATAGGATGATAAAACAGGCAAGAACTCAGTTGTCTCTCCCACGCACACATCCAAATCCTTCCCATCCCTTCATACCACCCTTTATGGAAACCTAACAAATCTGAATTCATGTCTCATCTCTCCAATGAGATCGTAAGCCTGATTATAAGCAAATTTCAAATCTTACATACTTTTATTTTAATCCCTTACCACATACAGACAAAGACTGACCAAGACTCAATAAAGATCTGTAGGCAAATCCTGGGCATTTTTTGTTAAGATTGATAGTTACAGAGCAATTAGACGCTTATAAAGTTGTATGATGGGGGTGGGACATTTTGTACCTCTGCGTGTACCTTCCTCGTTTGAAGGAGGTGGTCACGTCCCTTCTCTATGGGAGCAGCATGTTGTGAATGACCCCCAGGTGCAGGCCATGCAGGGACAGAGCTCAGGGTCTCTAGTCATGTCAAACAGTATTCCCAGTTGTGCACCTGTGGAGGTGCCACTCCAGAAGGAATAGGTAAGTTTCAAGATGAAAAAGAATCACTCATTTTGTGTATGAAGCTAATACAAAACTAGCCAAGATGGAGGATTACGATCTGCTAAGAATGAGGAATTTGTTCTTTAAAACTCGATGTAGTCTAATATTGTTGCTATCATTAATTATATAAGCATGTTCATTATATGTTGCAACCCGGAAACCAAGCCTCAGAAGAGCAGACTGAAAGTTCCCCTATGCAGGACTTTACCCAACCGCTCACAGTCTGGCAGACAAAGGGAGAGAAGGCACTGTGAAATTCACACACACACACACACACACACACACACAGTGTTTTGACCTGTGAGAGAGGACACGCTATCAGCCCCTATTGAGGCTAACAGGCTGCATACCAGCCTGATTATTCAAGGCCTTTTTACTAGGAGTTTGGGGGATGTGCATATATAAGGCAAAAAGTGAGAAGGTAATAGTTTTGTGTTTCAGTTAAACAGGCAGTCCTTTGTTGAAGGAAAAAAGCCATCAGGCTGAAGGACAGAGGAGCCCTAGACTACAAATCAAAGAATACTTGGGATAGAATTTAATGAGGGAAACTTAGAGACTACAGGTCAGATAGCTGTAGCTGCAGGGTAGTTGTCAGTTGACTTCTAGCTTTAGTTATAGCCTGTCTCTAAGCTGCTGGTCTCTACCAGGCGTCCTCAAACTTTTTAAACAGGGGGCCAATTCACTGTCCCTCAGACCATTGGAGGGCTGGACTAGAGTTTAAAAAAAAAAAACTACGGAAAAATTCCTATGCACACTGCACATATCTTATTTTGAAGTAAAAAAAACAAAATGGGAACAAATACAGTCACACTGCCCCATGTGGCCCGTGGGCTGCAGTTTGAGGACCCCTGATCTAGACATTTCCCAGACTATTTTTTCATCTACTCTGCTGGACATTCTAACCACCGCCTCACTGCCTTAGGCATGCAACGGGCTGAGGCTCGGGTCCATTTTCCACAGGACTCCTTGGGGACCGCAGCCTACTCTAGCTTTGACCCACAATTATAAGAGAGTAACCAGTCGGTTTTCTGACTCCTTGTCCTCTCCCTTTACTTTTGTAGAACCTGATCAGACCGGATGTAGGTTCCAGAGAGAGATACAGGCCTCAGCTCGATTCAGTGAACATTTATGGCATGCCAGGCACTCTGCCAAGTGCTGGGATACAGATTTCCTTGACTTGGAGATACAAATAGGTACTCCTTTCTGTAAAGAATAGGAAAAATGCACCCCTAGCTTTAAGACACAAATGTCTCTTCAGAAACATGGCAGGTAATTTCAGCGCGAGGGCTGGATGCTCCACTTCACATAGCGCTGGATACCCAACACATGCTCCGGGGGTATCTGGTGGAGAATGAAGGAAGGCTAGACGCGCGCCTATGGTGGTGTGGGAGTACAGAGGAGAAACAAGTGCAGTCCAAAGTGGGAGATGATTGTCAGAAAAATCATATGGTAGAAATGTAATGAACGCAAAACAAATTGATACATTTTAGAGCACTTTGCTTTATGTGTTAGAATGTTTTGCAAAAATACTTTTACAAGAAACGTCTCGTTTATACGCACAGCTCCAAATAAGAAGGTATAATCCTCCCTCACTTACCATAGAAACTAACAGAAAAGTAAAACAGGCCAAGATCGCCCCGTTAGTGAAAGTCAGAGCTGGGAAACAAACCCATGACTTCCTTTCTTTCCACACTACAGTTTATGTATTGCTCAGAAGCCCGTGCTGCCACCACAAGTTGACAAGATTCAGATCTCCACTTGGAACCTTCAGAACATATTTCTACTATAGTCTTCCTGGTGCCCCTAAGGTGTCAACTTCCAAGATGAAAGGATGGGGAATCTTACAAAATTTCTGGAACCATAACCTTGGTTCTCTGTCCCTGGCCCCAGTACATAGAAAAACAAACGATGAAAAGAAAAACAATAATAGTAAAATAATAATATTGATAAAGTAGTAGGCGAAGCTCTTTAGCAAAAACTCATTAAATTAATGGAAAATGGTCATCAGTTCTAAACAGGAAAGTAATTTTAACACAACGTTTGAGGCAACACTGTCATCATCCACATACATCATTTTCAAGTGCAACTTCATCAATTAACTACTTTTTGCAAGTGTCTGTGAGTTTTGCATCCCTGTATTTCCTTGAATGTAAAGGAGCACTAACTTGGGCTGCTAATGAGAACTTTGAGCATAAAGGCAGCACCAAAGCGTGGCATTGCATTTATGAAATGACTATTTATATTTGTTTAATTATCTTGTTAATTATGGAGTCGTAAAATCAGAATGGGCTTGCAAGTAAAAGAGATAGCAGGGAAAATGCAATTGATAATCTTCTATTCCTTATCCAAAGAAGACTCACTTGTGCATACTTGCTCCCAGAGGTCTACACCTCGTCAAATCCAAATGAACCTGCCAGCTTTCTAAAAGCCTCTAAGACTTCACTCCTTTTGGGAGGGGTAGGAGAAAGAGCAGTGGGATAGAAGTGGGTCCGGAGGTCTAACTCCACCTTGGAAAAGTGCCCCCCTTCCCTGTTCCTTTCTTTCTCCCTTCCCACATCCACGGGTTTCCAGCCAGAGACAAGGACCCTCCCATGCAGCCCACTCTCCTTCCTAACACAGCCCATCCATCCATTCCTCTGCAGCTTGGTCAGGGCTCACCTCCCCGCTCGGCTGTGGCCACCACCTAATCAGCCTCCCTGTCTCTGGCCTTCCTGTGGACTCCAAGGTAATCCTCCAAGACACAAATCAGTCAAGTCATCCTCATGCTGGAAACACAGTTTCCCACAACCCCAGAGTGTACCTGAGAATTTGAGGCCCTTCTCAACAGCGTGGGCACATGCAGCATTTACCCTAGTTATCTCCTTTGAGAACATGCTATAAATAAGTAAATGACAATCATAATATTAACAATTTCATATTTTTGAAGTGAAGCTGTCTTATATTTAGTGTGTACCAACAATGGAGTAGAAAAGTTCATTTTTCCCTGCTGAAAATAATGTTATTAGTAGACTGATGTTGTATTTTTAGAGTCAAAAAAATGAGGTACAAAACTAAGATAGAAAAAATGTTGCTCCACTTATTAGGAAATAGGATGGTTTCTTACCATTTTTTAAAAATAGCATGAACTTAAAGACAGGCCTGAGTTTCTGTCCCAATTCTAACACTTTTTAGCTCTTTGGCTAAGTTATTTAACTTGCTGAACCTCATCATCCTCCTTTGCAAATTGGATATAATAATACCTACCTCACAGCATTATTCAAAGAATAAAATTATTATATACAAGAGAGCACATGTGCAAAGGCAAGGTCTACATGAATGGAATTCATAATAGTGGGGATTAATATTATCATTAATGATGTTAAATATTATTTCCTACCATAAAATCATTGCCTAAATATCATATTGCTGTTTAGCCATGGTTGATATTATCTGTGGCTATTGTAAAATAAAATGTAGTTGAATTAAACATCAACAGAACTCTGGCTATTTAAAACATAAAAACACATTTTTTAAATTCCAATTTTAAAAATAAATTCTATGTCCTAGCCAAGCGTCCCTATTTCAAGTAATTTTAGAAATTTCACATTTGCTTTTAAAAGAAAAATGTTTAGTTGTTCTATTAGAAACGAATATGATGGGGCTGGATCTGTATTTAATATTTCTTGGAATCAGAATGAAGGGCATAATTGTGCTGCATATTAAATTTAATGAAAGTCAGATTGATTTCCATCCTTAAGTCCTTTATCGCCAATCTTCTTGGACAAGAAGCAGATGAAACTCTTCCCAAGCTTGCCCTATTCCATTTCCATTAATCAGCAAACAAGACAGAATTGGCTGTTTAAATTATCTGTCACTGGTAGAACGAGGGGTTATTAGCACAATACATGCCAGAAATCATGGAGACAGTGCTGGTAGCCTTCTCAGCCAATCAGAGCATGGCACTTGCCCAAAAGATGTTGTCATTTTAAATTAATCAGCCTTTTCTCCCCCTACGTTACCAGGGCCAAATGTGGGCAGAGGCAGAAAATGGAGTGCATGTCCAGTTGATTGAATATTGCGTAAATGTGACCATTGCAATTGAGGTCTGAGCTCTGCCTGATGCTACACATCCTAGGGACAAAAGGCAAGAGGGGAGAACGAGGGAACTTAATTACAACACGTTTAAGCCGCTCATGGAGCTGCCCGGGGAGGGAGACCTAATGGGTGTCAACACAATTACTGATCTTCACACACATTTGAAAATAACAGACTGTGACAAGGACACAATTGCCGTGTTGTCATCTCATCTGCACTGTGATTTGACATACTGGATATCAATGCAGAATTGAATTAGAGAAAGAGATTGCACGGCAATTTCCCGGCCTGGCTTTCTGATTTCTCTGGCAGCCGAAGGAGAACAGACCCCAAAGTCATCCCAGCAGCCCAGCTAAGGCCTCTCCCAGCCCCAGCCCCACTCGGCCAGCTTCAGGCACTCATAAAACCATGACAGTTTCATACCAGTTCCTTGCCTGGCAACATTCAAGACACACACAAGCTGAAAAGAAGGGAGTGCTTGTCACAAACACTCCTCAGAGTGCACTCCCAGGACTCCTGCCCTCTCTCCCATTCTTACTGTCTCTTAATCACTTAACATTTTAGGAATTAATCTCTTAGCTATATGGCCTTGGGCAACTCTCCAAATGGTTCAGATTCACCCTTTCTGAATCTCAATCTCTCCATCTGTAACTTGGGGTTAAAAGGAATAGGCAGGGTATATCAGAATCACCTGGAAAATTCTTTAAAATGTGCAGTCCTAGGTTCCCAATCTAGACCTACTGATTTGGAATCCTCAGAAGATGAAACTTAAGAATCTGTATTTTTAACAAGTTTCTCTCAACTCCTAAAGCAACCAGCTCTATACTGACCACCAGACTAGAAAGGTTGAAAGTGCTAAATGATCTGTGGTAGTTCTAGGTCTGAAACTACTCAAACTATTTTTCTGATCATAATAACACACATGGATTATTTACCAGAGACCAGTTGACACTGGGCACATACGCACGTAGCAGCTCATTCGATCCTCACAATAGTTCCTCTGAAGAAGGGGTGGCAGATCGGCACCTACCCCTCCCTCAAGTCTCACTGTAAACATCAGACTCCATGCACCTGCTAGCCACCCTCAGGACTCCTCCCACTCCCCTAATCATGACAGCATCACACTGTTTGCTGTTCCATCCCTTCGACGGTTGTCCCAGGCAGCCAGGTATCTTGCCTGTCTTGCTCATTCCTCCGTCTTTAGGGATGACACAGGCTAAAGGAACATACAATGGATGGGAGAACTAAAGCTCAGAAAAGTAACAAACTCAAGGTCATAGAATTTGTTTAGTTTTGTTTTTTTAATTAATAATTTTATTGCTTTACCAAGAACATTCTTACTTGCAAGCGATTCTTTTTTTTTTTTTTTACAGAGTATTACTCTGCTGTCAGCACTCTAGTGCTACTCACAGCAACCTCAAACTCCGGGGCTTGAGCTATCCTCTAATTTTTCTGTGTTTTTTTTTCTTGTATTTTTATTGTTAAATCATAGCCGTGTACATTAGTGCAATCAGGGGCACAATGTGCTGGTTTCATATACAATCTGAAATATTCTCATCAAACTGTTCAACATAGCCTTCATGGCATTTTCTTAGTTACTGTATATAGGCGTCTGTATTCTGCCTTTAGTAAGTTTTGCCTGTACTCATTCTAAAATACACCGTAGGTGTGGCTCCATCCATTACCCTCCCTCCACCAAAACCTCCCCCTACCTTCCCTTTCCTTGGCCCTTTTCCCATAATCTTGTACTATAGTTGGGTTATAAGTTTCATGTGAAAGCTATAAATGAGCTTCATAGTAGGGCTGAGTACATTGGATACTTTTTCTTCCACTCCTGAGATACTTTGCTAAGAAGAATATGTTCCAGCTCTATCTATGTAAACATGAAAGAGGTAAAGTCTCCATCTTTCTTTAAGGCTGCATAATATTCCATGGTATACATGTACCACAATTTGCTAGTCCATTAGTGGGTGGATGGGCACTTGGGCTTCTTCCATGACTTAGCAATTGTGAATTGGGCTGCAATAAACATTCTAGTACAGATGTCTTTGTTATATTGTGATTTTTGGTCTTCTGGGTATAAACCTAGTAAAGGAATTATAGGATCAAATGCCAGGTCTATTTTTAGATCTCTAAGTGTTCTCCAAACATCCTTCCAGAAGGAACGTATTAGGGTGCATTCCCACCAGCAGTGTAGAAGTGTGCCCTTTTCTCCACATCCATGCCAATATCTCTGGTTTTGGGATTTTTTATGTGGGCTACTCTTACTGGGGTTAGGTGATATCTCAAAGTAGTTTTGATTTGCACTTCTCTGATGATTGAATAGAAGGGACATTTCTTAAACTGATAGAGGCCATCTACAGAAAACCCACAGCCAATATCGTATTGAATGGAGTTAAATTGAAATCATTTCCACTTAGATCAGGAACCAGGCAAGGTTGCCCATTGTCTCCATTGCTCTTTAACATTGTAATGGAAGTTTCAGCCACTGCAATTAGGGAAGAAAAGGCTATCAAGGGTATCCACATAGGGTCAGAAGAGATCCAACTTTCGCTCTTTGCAGATGATATGATCGTATACCTGGAAAACACTAGGGATTCTACTGCAAAACTTTTAGCAGTGATCAAGGAATACAGCAATGTCTCAGGCTACAAAATCAACACCCATAAATCTGTAGCCTTTATATATACCAACAATAACCAAGCTGAAAAAACAGTCAAGGACTCTATTCCTTTCATAGTAGCGCCAAAGAAGATGAAATATTTGGGAGTATACCTAACAAAGGACGTGAAAGATCTCTACAAAGAGAACTATAAAACTTTAAGAAAAGAAATAGCTGAAGATGTTAACAAATGGAAAAACATACCATGCTCATGGCTGGGAAGAATCAACATTGTTAAAATGTCTATACTACCCAAAGAAATATATGATTTTAATGCAATTCCTATTAAAGCTCCATTGTCATATTTTAAAGATCTTGAAAAAATAATACTTCATTTTATATGGAATCAGAAAAAATCTCGAATAGCCAAATATTACTCAGCAATAAAAACAAAGCAGGAGGAATCACGCTACCAGACCTCAGACTGTACTATAAATGGATAGTGATCAAAACAGCATGGTACTAGCACAAAAACAGAGAAGTAGATGTCTGAAACAGAATAGAGAACCAAGAGATGAACCCAGCTACGTACCATTATTTGATCTTTGACAAGCCAATTAAAAACATTCAGTGGGGAAAAGATTCCCTATTTAACAAATGGTGCTGGGTAAACTGGCTGGCAACCTGTAGAAGACTGAAACTGGACCCATACCTTTCACCATTAACTAAGATAGATTCTCACTGAATAAAAGATTTAAACTTAAGACATGAAACTATAAAAATACTTGAAGAAAGTACAGGGAAAACTCTTGAAGGAATCATCCTGGGTGAATATTTTATGAGGAGGACTCCCCAGGCAATTGAAGCAGTATCAAAATAACACTACTGGGACCTGATCAAACTAAAAATCTTCTGTACAGCCAAGAACATAGTAAGTAAAGCAAGCAGACAGCCCTCAGAATGGGAGAAAATATTTGCAGGTTATACCTCCGATAAAGGTTTAATAACCAGAATCCACAGAGAATTCAAACATATTAGCAAGAAAAGAACAAGTGATCCCATATAAGGGTGGGCAAAGGACTTGAAGAGAAACTTCTCTAAAGACAGACGCAAGATCTACAAACACATCAAGGTCATAGAATTTGAAACTAGGATTAGCTAACTCTTGAACTGATGCTCTTTATATTATCTTCAACCTTCTTATCCAAAATCAAACAGGATCTTTGTTCAGAATCTGAACCTTTGACTTATTTACAAGTTAAAAGATTGTCCTAAGATAATTAATTCAGTCAGACCTTGGGAATAAGTTGACCAATACGATCAAAGAAGTCAAGTCTTCAAGGAAGGTCCTCACTTCAGGGAGATTTGGTTTCCAATTTAGCCTATTAGAATGTTCTTTTTCCTGCCATCTACTGAGCCCTTATCACTGTGCCCAGCCAGCAGTGGGCATGTGTTTTGTCTACTTCTTCTTTTAACACAACACTCCTATGAGGTAGAGATGATAACCACCATTTTACAGATAAGGAGATTGAGGCTTAGAGAAGTTCACTACCTACCCAGAATCCCACAACTGTTCAGTGGAACTAGATCTGGGTTCTCCTCCCTTCCTGGCAAGAAAATAAGGTGCATATGGTCAAAGAGTTTCACTTCCAATTTTATTTAGGCAACCACTGTGTAGAGGTAAATTGTATTTTAATTATGCGCTGGGAGATCATGTTGCATATGGAGTGGCTTGGTCTTTAGCTTGTGATTACAGATTACATAGCATTCTTGGACCCTCCAAACATAAACATCTCCACCAATTATTAACTTTCCTATTGATCTACCCTCCCTATAAGACAGTTTTCTTATCTTTTTCACCGTGTGGCTTTTGACTGAGCCATTATTTCAAGTTCATTAGAAAACTACATCAATAGCATGGTTCCATCTGTAGGGCCCAGGCAGGCACATGGGCTGTCATGAACAACAAACACAGGTGCACTGTTTCTGACCTTGGTATTGTGGAGTTTCATTTCCCCTATTTCATGGTGCATGTACAAAAATCTTTTTCTTTCATTAATTGAGATACTGATGGAAAAATAGTCTAGCCCATTGGAAATGAGAACCCCTGAGTAAATTCAATTTCCCTCTGTTTCTGTCCAGGTATTAAATATAAACTAAAACATTAAGGTTTAGCGACAGGTTACTGTGTGCCAAGGATCATGCAGATCAGAGGGGGAGGCATTACAGTGGAGTAATTGGGCACAAGTCCAGAGTTCAAACCCCAGACTGAACTCAAATCCCATGAAGGTGTTTTACCTGGACAAAGTTGCCTAACCTAACTGTTAAGCATAATACTACCATCCATCTCAAATAAGGTAGGGAGTAAGGACTAAATGGGACTATAGGTAGCGAGCATCTCAGCAGGTGTCTGGCACAGTCATCCTAACAGACAGGGTCCTTTCTTTTTCTGTATGGAGTACTCCACGGTCTGTTCCATGCTTACTCTCCCACTAGACCTTGTCTCGAGCCTTCTTTCCTTCCTCATCCTCCACCCTCAACCCCGCCTGCCCCTGTACACCCTGCCTGGGGGACCACACCCTTCCTCATCTCCTCCAATCTCTACTTTCCCAGCCCACACTCAACTGCCAGCTGCGTAATTCCCGTGGAGTTAGTTAAGACTCACTCTTTTGGCAATAAAGGTCTAATCTTATGAAATGTTAAGAATATAATATCCCTAAAAAAAAAAAGACTATAATGTCCCTAAAATACAAGTTATCTATAGCGCTTCCAAGTGACCTCAGCCACCAGATCCAAAGGAGAGAAAACCTAAAGGCCTGACACCAAAGGCCCCCACCACCCATGCACTGGTAGTCTTGTGCGGAGGCTTTAAATGTGCTACAGTCACTGCAGTTCACAGCACATACTCTGTGTCCATCATCAATCCTTCAAACCAAGCAAGGTTGAAATTTGGTCTGAAATGTTCCTTACTTACCCTTTAGCTTTCCAGTTACGCTAAAAACACTGCACGTGTTATGGGAGAGCCATTTAGAAGACGAGTCACTCAAGCTTGTGAAAGGGCGCTGAACACCGAGGAGTCAAGCCCAACCATACCTGGTGGACACCCCTGCCCAGACCCCTCCACCGGTCATCTTGGGCCTGAAAGCTCTTGGAAGCCTAAAGAGGGAAAAGCACTGTGTCTGTCTGTCCCAGCCATGCACTTCTCTTAAAATCAATGACCAGATATTTAATTTAATGTTTAATGAGTAAATAACATATTTTTCCAGACCCTGTGGGAAAGCCTGAACTTCAAAGTTAAAAAAATAAAACCCATAATCCCACCATTCACAAACGACATTGGTGAGCATTTTGCTGGATATAATAATAGGGCATTCATAATATTCAGAATATCAAAAAGTGCATTTACACTTACATTTAAATATTTATATACATTTGGTAGTATATAGTTACATATTTATACAATCATTTTCTTTATTTTTTTAATTTAAGAATATGAGGGGGTGCACGTATTTTATTTACATGCTTTGTTTTTGTACAGGTTGAGTCAAAGTTATAAGTGGGCCCTTCCCAGTCAGTGAGCACTATATGCAATAGGTGTGAATTTCTCCTGTTTTATTAAGTATATGCTTATAAGTTGTCTTGTATTTATAAGTACACATTGTATTTATATAGCTATATTTCCATATATAGTACTTATAATAAAAGTATGTATAATAAAGTATATACAAAGATATATATGTATACAGTAGAACCTCTGTAAGTTGACCACCCAGAGGGCTATAACATACTGGTCAATACACAGAGGTGGTCAACATAGGGACTAGGCCTACTGTACTGATACATACATACATGTACTTTACTTACTTGTACAGCTTTTATTAGAGACTATCATATGAAATCTTATATGCCCAAAACACATTAAAATCATATATACTTCAAATGTCATGTGCAGTACAAAATTGACACATTTACTGTTTTCTTATGGTCATTCTTTCTGAAAAAGAAGAGTCCATCTTGGTCTGTTTGCTATTCTTGTAACAAACCTAAGTCTGGAAGTGAACTGGAACAATAGTCTACTGTGAGTAGAATAGACCATTTCTTCATCTTCATTCTTCATCAATACCTATTACCCACTCCTCAAATAAGGCACCAGTCATCCATGTACATTCGTTGGATCTTCAAGTGACAGGGAGATCTTCAGGCTTTAGGTTCTTGAATGCACGTGGCTTTGCCAATTTACTAATCACCAAGGGCTTTATTTTCTCTTCAGTTGAGCTAGCACAAAGCAGAATGTGAAACAGTCTTTATTAAGTTTTCCACTCTGACCTTTGTCATGCTTCATGATGCTCCTGTCAGGTATCACCTTGAAAAAGAGTCTGTACTTGTCAGCATTAAAGCAGTTGTTATGTTTTAAGTTTCTGGCAAAGTCTGGAAACTTGTTAATGAACTCTGCCACAATTTCTATTGGAACTTCATTGGTTTTAACTCAAAAGACTTTCTGGGAGATCTTGTATCACAGTTCAAATTTCTCCAGCCAACCATGTGATGCTTGGGAATCTGACACCCTGAATCCCTGTGCTAATTTTCTAGCAACTTCTTGGATCATCAGCCTGGATTTGGGGGTATTAAATCCCTCATTTTTATGAACCAGCTTAACATGACTTCATTGACTTTGTCAAGGGAAGTTTTCCTCCTTTTCTGCTGTAGGTCTCTGTTTTGTTTACCTTATCTCTCCAATAACTCATCTCTAAGTTTGGGGATGTGCTAACTGCAGTATTGCTAACATAACATCTTTCTTTGGCTGCTGCTTTCCAGAAAATGTAGAAGATCAACCTTTTCCGTCAATGTCAGATCTCTGAGTTCTTTCTTTGGGCCATCCTGTCTGAAATAACTATGAAATTTTTCAGTAATTGTAGAATGTACTTACAATTCAGACCAGTCTGTCATGTTGAAAAAATCTTTCATGACACATGATAATAGGATGTTAGGCCTAATCCAACATGTGATGGTAATAAAACATGAAAAAAGAACTTATACTAAAGAAGAAAATAAGACAACTAAGGGACAAAGCCCATACTTTCTACCCCTTGGTGTAGGGTGGACTCAGCTGGTCAAATTATGGAGGGTAAATTAGTATTGTGTGTCACAGTTCAAGTGTAAAGATACAACCTACAGAGGTGGTCAATAGATACAGGTCAGTCTTCTATTGAGTACATGTGGTGCATGTCCAATTTATAAAAATTAGGTCAACTTAAGGAGGTGATTAATGTAGGGAGCTGTTCAACTCTGGAGGTTCTACTGTATTTATACGTTTTACATATAAATACCTCCACTTTTGATAATGCTCATAAATGCTGTCATAAATGTCCTGTTACAAAGTCATTGTATTACAATGATTCATTTATTTTTCTCAAGGTGCAAGAAATACAACCTAATCTTTTAAAATCACATGAAACCTCATTGAAAGCCCTCATGTGTCAAGGCTGGCAAGCAAGTCATTTTTAGTTGTTTCATATGGCCCCTTTTCTTGTCACCGGGTGTGCCAGAGCCAGGAGGGATGCTGCTCTATGAATGCCTGGGGAACCCTTCAAGGTCACTCAAACTTCCCCAGAAGCATCTGCCCCCATGCAGGTCCCACTCTGGGGGCTTGAGCTACAGCTTCCCTGGCCTAAGGCTTGCTGCCCAAATTCCCTGGTGTCTGCCTGGCCTTGCAAATCCTGCAGACAAAGCGCCCCCAGTCTGTCATTTCATTTCATTTCTGTTCTTTCAATGTTTGCTCATTCTTAAATTAACTTATATTTGCATTGCTGCATGTAGGTCAAGTGCTATCAATATTTTTAAAACTTTTTAAAAATCCATTTAGTTGTTTATTATGAAAATAACCGATACCCCCCAAAATTACAAAATGTAGGTGAATTACACAGAAATAAAATAAACACTGTGGTCCCCATGACCCAAGTGAAGAAATAGATATTTCTATTTCTTTCAAGCTCCCTAGGTACCTCTCCCTCTCCCTCATCCCAATGGGAAACATGATTTTGAATTTTGAGTTTATTAGTGCCTTGCTTTCACAGGAAGTATAACTAACTAAATAATATCTGTCTCCAACCAACTATAAGGTTTTGTTTTCTTGAAAACACTATGCAAATAGTATCACACTATTAACATTCTTCAGAAATTTGCTTTGATCATTCAGCATAAGATTTTCTTCAGATTCACAGTTGCCGATGGATAAAGCGATGCTTGATTAATTTTGCAAAAATATAATATTCTGCTGCCATTTATTTATGCATTCTTCTCTTAATGAACATTTGGCTCATCTCCAGTTGTTTTTTTTTTTTGAGACGGAGTCTCACTCTGTCATCCTGGGTACAGTGCTGTGATGTCACAGCTCACAGCAACCTCAAACTCTTGGGCTTAAGTGATTCTCTTGCCTCAGCCTCCCGAGTAGCTGGGACTATAGGCACTCTCCACAAAGCCTGGTTGTGTTTTGGTTGCAGTTATTGTTTAGCAGGCCCAGGCTGGGCTCGAACCCGCCAGCTTTGGTGTATGTGGCCAGCGCCCTACTCACTGAGCTACAGCGCCTATTACAGACAATGCCACTAAGAACATGTTATTGCAGTTCTGGCCACACAAACAAGAATGTGCCCGGTATGTATACCTGGAAAAGGAATTGCTGAGTCAGAGAGTAGACATTTCTACCTGAAACGATGATGCCAGCCTCTCCAAAATGTTTTATACACATTGACACTACCACCAGCACACTGTAAAGTTCTGTTTTCTCTACTCTTCTTCAGTACGTAAGTTTTGCCAATCTGGTAGGGGCAAAATGGTATCTGCTTGTCATCGTAATATGTATTTCCCTGATATCTAATGAGATAGTGCATCTTTGCATATGGTACGGCCACTTCACAGTTCCTTTTCTCTGAAATGTTTGTTCTGTCTTTTGCCTATTTTCTATTAGATTGTTTGTTTTATTCTTTTGGGTCTGGTGTGTGTATAGGTCTGTAAAAGACATCGAACCATTATTAGTTATACATGTATGTGTGGAAAACATAGATTTATACTTTGTCTTTATGTGTGCTGTTATTTGAGACATAAAGTTTCTGATGATTTTACTTCTTCTCATTATATAATTTACATACAAGGAATTTCACAGTTCACGTCTATGGTCTGAAGAGTCATGACAAACATCTACACGAGCCAGCAACCACCCCATGAAGACACAGAACCTGTCAGCCCAGAACTCTGCTTTGCAGCCAGCCATGGCCCCCCTCCCTCCAGCTGTCATTGGTGTGATCTCTGTCACCAAAGAGCAATTTTGCCAGTTCAAGAATGTCCGGAAATAGAATCCTATATACTCTTCCCTGCCTGAATTCTTTCATTCAGAATGTTTTGACAATCCATCCACGTTGCATTGTCTGTCAGTATTTTCATTTTTATTGCTGAGTAGTATTTTATTTTACAGATCAGCTGCAGTTGCTCATCTATTCAGCTGTTGATGGATCTTTGACTTTTTTCCAGTTGGTTGATGAATATGGACAAAGCGATTATAAACATTTGTGTACAGCTCTTTATATGGACATACAGTTTTGTTTTTGTTTGGTAAATGCCTAGGTCACTGTATGCTTAGCTTTATAAGAAACTGACAAACTGTTTTCCATTAGGGTTATACTGTCTTACAATCCTACCATTCACTGGGGCCTACGGTGACATGTACACTTTCAACCAAGGCTTCCCTGTGGACCACCAGCAGCATCCACATGGTGTCGAAGCCTCAATTCAGAAAAATAAAGCTCATGAGTGGAACTGGGAACATTATGGTAAGAGAATAATCCAGGAATAAAAATATCCAGGAATATACTCCACATATTCTCACTCATATGTGGCAGCTAAAAAATGTTGATCTCACAGAATCAAAAAGTAGCACAGAGGATACTCAAGGCTGGAGAGGGGAAAGGGGCAGGACAGGATAGGGAGAGTTTGTTTTTGTTTTTGTTTTGAGACAGAGCCTCAAACTGTTGCCCTGGGTAGAGTACCATGGCTTCACAGCTCATAGCAACCTCCAACTCTTAGGCTCAAGCGACTCTCCTGCCTCCGCCTCCCAAGTAGCTGGGACTACAGGCACCCACCACAATGCCTGGCTATTTTTTGGTTGCAGCTGTCATTGTTGTTTGGCAGGCAGGGCTGGATTCAAACCCGCCAGCTCAGGTGTACGTGGTTGGCGCCTTAGCCGCTTGAGCCACAGTAAAAGACATGAAATCAGAACTAGATAAGAGGAATAAATTGTGTTCTATACCACTGAAGAATGGCTACAGTTAACCAGAATTATAATTTCAAATAGCTAGAATGAGGATATTAAATGTTGAATACATGATAAATGTCTGAGATGATTGATATGCTGATTACCCTGATCTGATCACTATGCCTTATATGTAAGGCAACATCACTACGTACCCCAGGAAGTATAAATTATTATATGTCAATTAAAATTCATATAAATCTATATGCATGTGAAACTTGCAATTTCCAAATGGGTTTGAACCTCCATCACTTTTTAGCTGTAACCTTGGGCAGTCCCTGCAATCTCTCTGAGCATCTATGTAATGTCAGTGGTAATCCTAGTTATCTCGCAAAGTCATTGAATAGATTTCATAGAAGCATTGGTTAGCATGATTGCTATAATGAGACAATTTGGTGAGATGAGGAAAGGCAAGGATTAGAAAAACCAGTCGCTGCAATTAGAAAATCAAAACAAAACCAAAGGGATGAGTTCTTCCCTATCTCATCTGCTGTCCTGACCTTTTCAACAATTCCAATGACTGAGCTCCTAATGCCCATCTTGCTTTCTTAATGGAAGTGATGCTGTAAGAGACCCACAGAACACTGTCAGATAAAATTATTGCAAACTAAAGGGAAATGCCAGCTAGATCACACACTCCTCCTTAAGCAATTCCAGAAACACAGCACAGCCTCAATCCAAGCCCTTCTCCCCTGGCCAGGAAGGTGAGGTAGGAGGGGCACCATTTGTAACTCGACTCTCTTCTGTGTTTTTAGTACTGGGCTAAACATTCTTGCACACATCTACTCATTTAGTCATCACAATTGCTCTGCAGCGTGGGTATAATTCCCTAATTTAATAGATAAGAAAATTGAAGCTCTTTAAAAGTTGACACAGTTACCTAAAAGCTCCCAGTTAGGAAGAGTTAAAGCTGAGATTCAAACCTTGGTCTGAGTCAAAGCCCACGTACTGTCAAGCTATGTCATCCCCCAGGGTGAACCAGAACGAGCCGTGACCAAAGGATTCCACGCTCTGCACTAAGCATTTATAATTCCATCCTCAGTTCTTCCATTTGCAGTGGAAGGCTGCCATGTAATTAATTTAAGGATGAGTTCTCCATAAATTAGACTTCAATCTGGTTCTATATTTGAATAATTAAGTTTAAAACACAAAGGCTAATGAAACTCATGGTTACCAAATTACTAGATTTTGAAAATCACTGATTTTTCTCATTTGCCTGTTAAAATTAATTGATCTCATTTACATACACAGATGGCATTTGCTTTAGCTTTGAGGTATTTATCTTCTAAGTTTTTCCACCAAAGTTTCACAATCCACTTGAAGAAACTCAATTCTATTTCGATTATGCTCATTTGCATGAAAACCAAAGCCTTATTGCTCTTCTAATGAATGTTATTATGATTGTTCCTTTTATTTGAGTACAAGGCCTTTGTAACTGAAAGAACAAAATTTTAACCCAGTCAAATAACTTTAAAATTTCATATGGAAATGATCAGTGTAATACAATTTCTTTCGGTAATAAAATAAATAAAAGCAAATTCTCCTGTGGAAAATCATACAGAGAAAAACACTGTAAAAAATACTTTTTTAAAAAAATACTTTTTCTCTTCTGAGACAAAGTCTCACTGTCATTCTGAGTAGAGTGCAATGGTATTATAGCTCTCATTAACCTCAAAGTCATGTGCTCAAGCGATCCTCTTCCCTCAGCCTCTTGAATAGCGGGGACTATAGGTGTGCACCACCAGACCTGGCTAATTTTTCTGTTTTTTTTTTTTTGTTTGTTTGTTTTTTGTAGAGATGGGTCTCACTCTTGTTCTGGCTGGTCTCAAACTCCTGAGCTCAGGCAATCCTCCCACAAAATACATTTTTAACAATTTCTACAACACAGTACTCTGAGATATTATAACCAAGTAATGCCAAATGTTTCTGAAGGACTGTCACGTCAGAGACTCTTAAAGATAATAAATAATAAATAAATTCAGCATCCGACAGCTGAATTCAAATCTGGGCAAGTAACTCAACGTCCCTAAGTCTCAGTGTAGAATGAAGACAATAATAGTAACAGCTCATGGACTCATCTTGAATAATAAAAGAGATAATGGGCGTAAAGTGTTTAGCACAGGGCCTAGCACATAAACTCCTTGGCTGTCTTTATTTTCCAAAACTGCTGAAGCACTTCTTTGTCTCTAATTGAAACAAACCTCTTCAAGGTGCATCTATTTCCTTCAAGTGATGTGAGTGTCCTCCACACTGAGTGTTCACCTTCTGTCCCTTCACAGTCACTCCTGCAGTCACAGAACTCAGTGGCCAATGACAAGCATGGGTGGGAGCAGCCTCCTAGCAGTCTGCACACGCACTGATTCTCTGCTGAGCTTCAGACCCTGTGCCAGGAGGAGAGGTGAACAAACAGAAAGAAAGGCCATGCGTCCACGCACCCCAATCTCATGCTGCTTTCAAATAAGAACGCTAGCACAACTAAGGAGGTCCTGAGCCACCTTGGAATTCATAACCCCTGTGTCCTTGTTCCTATCACGTTTTCTTTCTTCAGTGTAATTTATATAGGGATGGATGAAATGGGGAAAAGGACATTATTCTAAAAATGATAATAATACTGAGTCCAAATACTGATGAGTCCTGGAATAATGAGGCTTAGGGTGGCTGAAGCATGAAAAATATATAGGTATAGGCTAGATATTTGATTGAAAATATCATATGGTGTAAAGACACTTAAAAGGAGAGTTGAGGGTTATGGACTTTATGGAGTAACAATAAAAATAGACATTAATAGCTGAGCCCTTCCTTACCATGCATGATGTGAAGTGTCTCACATCCATGACCTCAATCAGCATTCGTAGCACCCATGGGGCAGATTCTATGGTTATCCTCAGCTTTCACTTGGAGTTTTCAAGAGGCAGAGAAACTCCTATTAAATGGCATAGCTAGGATTCATAGCCTCTGGCCTTCTAATTCCAGAGCCAATGTTCTAAGGTCCCAGTACCTTCCATATGGCCACAGTCTCCTTTTTAAACGGGAGATTGACATGAGGAAAACAGCCTTTTTTCTGCTCTTTTTGCAGAATAGACTAAAGCCAGGACAGCCAGAGTCGGGGAGACCTCGTCAGAGGCCACTCACTAACACAGAAGTCCAGCAGAAGGTGACAAAGGAAAAGAGCAGGCATTGATCCTGCAAGGTTCAGATTTTACACAGATTTGAGAGATCAAATTTGATGCAAATGGGGAAGTGTTTAAATGTGAGGCCAGAAATAAGGAGAGCCTCCGGGCTCCCAGCTAGGGTGACCCTGTGCTGGGAGACAAATTGCCTGAAACCCTAGTAGCCCAGGAGCAGATCTGGGAGGCTAGAGGATGAATTCAGTTCTGGGACTTTCCCTGAAGCTTGCAGGGAACAGGGAATACAAAGCAAATTTGCATAGGAAGAGGCAAAAGAACACAGCAGCAGCACTCTGGAGCCAGGCTGCCTGGCTGTGACTCTTCATTCTGACACTTAAAAGTTACGTGACTGAGGGCAAGGAAGTTAATATATGTAAAACACTGTTTGACTCGTAGAACTTGGGAAGCCTTAGCTATTAGGATGATTACATAACCGCATGAAATAAAAATAGGCAGAGGCGGAAAGTTTCTCCTGGGCCATGGCTTCTTCTCCCTCACCCCATCCTGGCTTTACCATAGTTTAGGAACTGCTTAGGAAAAACAGGGGAGTCAAAAGGAATTGAGAGAAGACTCCACTGGAAATGGGTCCCTTTTCCGTGCGTTCCTAAGGTCAGCTCAGGTCCTAATCAGACCCAAGTCACAGAAGCCTCTAACTTTAGTCTTTGTCCTCTGCTTATTCTGCTGACTTGGATCATTGTCATGTGCTTAGATTTGGAACTGACTTCTTTAAGGGACCTTCTAGATGTGAATTGGTCAGTCCTGCCTCCATTGGCGGGAAAACAACACACTCCTGGATTTCCTCCAGGAGTTGCTGAATGGACATGGGAAGGGACAAAGGTGGAGCATTCTTGGCATTCATGAAGAATTCACGCTGCGAAGGCCGCTGGGCTTGTGGTCTCATTCACTCCTCAGCGGGTATAAGCGAGGGAGATTAATGTCTCCACGTCACCCAGCTGGTAAACAGTCAGGCAGGGCTCTAACCCTGATTATCGGGCTCCAAAGCTCATCCTCTTCTTTCTGCCACTCTTTAGGGCCACCCCTACACAGTTTGTCATCAGGGGCAAGGACAGACCCAAAGAGCCTGACTCACTTATGCACAATGCTCGGTGTTTCCAGTACTTCCCACGGACACATGACACTTAATACAGGGTGAGAGGCACAGAGGGACACAAGCATCTACCTGCTTACATACCCACTTGCAGGGGTAACCTGCTCACTGCCCATTACACGGACAGAGTCCTCCCACTGGCACCCACTGAGGTCCTCCATGTGCCAGGGACTGTAGTGAAATAACTGGGAACTGTTCGCAAATTTAAATGAAAATATGATATAAAGCAGCATGTAAAGAAATGCAACCATTAAGATATAATTATCCATGCGGTTTTTTAAAAAAAAATAATTAAATATTGACTGCATTTAATCTGCTTTTAACATAGCAGTGATTTTCCTAACTCTTCCTTGGTGTCAGAGGGCTCTGGCTACAGCTTCTCCTTCCATGAGTCTGAGTGTCCTCCCAGAAAACACCACCACTTCCCCTCATTTATTTCCTTTTTCCAATCAAGAGAATGTCAAACCTCCACTGCCTGTGATGCTAACTCCCTCATTCTTAATCAGTTCCTACCAGTTGGGGTTTCAAGAACTTTTAAGTATTTGGCATTTTTTCTTGCTCTATTTTGTTTCAGGTGAATGTTTAGATCTATTAGTTTCTTAAAGTGAATAATTTTTTTTCCTGAATGATTATTTCCAGATTTTTATTTCTAGGAACAGAAGATTAGCTTGTTTCCTAATAACTCTAAAAACAATAAAGTATTTTTGTTTTTAAAAAATCTGTTTGAAGTTATTGAAAGCCAACCAAAAGAGCAAGGATTGGAGGGCCTAAAATTTTGAAGAGAAGAGAAACCCAGAGAGATAATCCTAACATTTTGCACCTTTTGGTTACTGATCAGAAAGTTAGACTTGAAAAGCTAAGAAGACAAATAGAGATTTTGACAATCTCTTGAGGAGAAAGCGCTCTGGTAACACCCAGGCTTTCCACTGGAACCACAGAAAGGCAAGATCCTTGGAGCAAGGGTGAACAAAACACAAATCCATGCTAATTACAAAAAAACACACCTTAAAATAAGGATACGGAAAGGTTGAAAGCAAAAATAAAGAAAAATGTTTTCATGCAACACTAACGAAAAAAAGATGGATTGGTTGTACTTCCGTAAAATAAAGTGTGGCTTCAAGGCAAAAAAGCATTCCCAGAAACAAAGCGAGTGATTTCATCGTGATGAAAGAGGCACTCCACCAAGAAGACACAAAAATCAAAGTTTGCAATGGCCTGTGTCAGTCAGAGTTCATGCAGCAGTCAGTGGCCACACCAGAAAAGTGAGCAGGGAATAGTGAATATGAAAAATCATTAACTTGGTAAAAAGGGGTTAACTACTGAAACGGACAAACAGGTGGCAAGGGCCAGAAGCCAAGAGATGAGCAGACAGGAAAGAACTCAGAAGCTTCTAGGGGCTGGACTCCTGGCAACACACTCACATTTCTGAGATTTACCAAGATGTAGGATATCTGTCCTGAGCCCTGCCTCCCCATCATCCCCCGCAAAAAAAAATTCTATTTCCTGAAAATTATTCAAAGATCCATCGTAGAAAATAGACCATTTCTCCCTTTTTATTTGGTTACCTTTCCCTCATAACCTTCCCGGGGAGGTACTTATGAAACAGAAGCCCTTTGAGATTTCCTCCACAAATCCACTTCCCTTTCCTCTCTGTTACACCTGGCCACCAAGAACTTCCCCAGGCCTTGTCTTCCAACATAAGATACCAGAGATTATCCCCACCATTCTCAGAAAGCTGCTGCAAATGAAAACATTGTGCGAGGAGCTAGTGGCTAAATGAAATACGTGCACAATTTAGTAAGAGAGAAACCCAGCCGAGAGCAACTTCTGAACTGTCAGCAGCTTGGGAGCAACTGGCAAGAAGGCGTCCTGAGCACGGCCCACACCGCTGTGCTGGCACACGCCCAGCTGCCTCTGACGTCAGTCGCAGCTCTCCATGCACACAAGCTGGCGGGATTTGGCTTTCATGCCTGAATAATAATTTTATTTTTCCCTTTGAGGTTCAATTCGAGGTCCAGCATCTTTTGTGCAATTCTCAGTTTCCATGCAACCTTTGGAAATCTTGTTCTCAGCTGGAACCCCTGGGGTTATAGGAATAGCTTAGACAGATAGACCTGAGAAGCTCAGCGGACTTTCGGCCCCATCTCTAGGGTCCTGAGCTCCTAGACGGGAGGTGGTTTCCTCAATACCCGTACCCCCAGAACCCACTCGGCTGTGACCGGTCACTCTGTAAGGAACATATAAGGACTAAATGGTGACTTTTTTTCCTCTCTCTCTACCACGGCCTCTATCCTATGGGGGTAGATAAGAGAAAAAGTGAAGTGGGTCTTCAGACCCTGTCTCGTAAAACATTCTATCAGCCTCTGTGCAAAAGGACCCAGGGAGCAAAACAGACACACGTGTTCAAGTTCAGCAGAGCCCAGAGATCCTGACACATGTCTGTGGAAGGGAACTATGATCAGGAAAAGGTCTCCAGAGAAGATTGGGTTCCAGCTCTGACTGTGAGCCAGCAGAGTCCAATCCTGGATGAGCAGAGACCTGGTCTCTGACAGCGAGTTGGCCAGTTCTCCTCCCATTCGGCCTGGGCTTGCGGGCAATGCAAACCTGGAGATGATAAGAGTCAAACATCACAGCCTGCACAGTGAGGCTAAAGGACCACTTCCATGACAATGCCAAAGGACTACTTCATGGCAATGCCAGGAGGAGTCTGACAGCCTCAGGGACCCCTGCCATGTCTAGGCTGCTCCATTTGCTCGTCTCTGCTGCTGACTAGACAGGAGCCATTTGATGAAATCCTGTTCACATCTACACTCCCAGCACCCCAGGACTTGCTAAACACCATACTCCCGAAGGACTGAATGAACTTGGATGAGAACTTCGACCTGGCCCTTCTTCATGCCACTCTGTCTTTCTCTTTGAGAGGGACTTGAGCTTTGTGGGACACAAGAGGGCCACTCCTGAGAGTTCTGTGCATAGAGAAAGAACCCTTCTCATTCTCTTCCTAATAACCCACAGCCAAGACCTATAGACTGAACAGGCAAATCAGTGCACTTGACCCAGGCCTCCCATGCCAAGTGAGAGGTCTTGAGGTATTACAACTAATCTGAAAATGCCAAGTGTTCATGTCATTTTACAATGAACTGCCCTGCTCTGGTCAAACCAGGTTCCTGTTTGCAAGGTGCAGACACTTGGTTTCCATGCATCCCTCCTCAGGGATTTCCTCGTAAGAGTCTTCCTACTCCAAGGCTGCACATGCGATAGCTAGGCCGTTTATTTCCTACATTCTGATGCTTTGACATCTTTAGTTCCTGCTGACCCTGGAGGAACTACACCTCCAGGGATTAGCCAGTTTCTAGAGATGGTCAACAACTCACCTAGGAGCAGACTTTTCAGTGAAAACCAACCAGTCCAGAGCCCAGACCCCAACCACCTCTTCTACAAGGTTCTCGTATTTTGGGCCACTATCCACCTGCCCTAAAACTCCCAAAGCCAGGTAGCAGACAATGAGAGACAGAAGTCCCATGGCCTGCTGAAATTATTCCAACTAGCCAATCCTAAACCTATTTACCAGGCCTCGCCACTTTCCTCCAACAGAAAGCACAGTGAAGGCTCCTGTCCACAATTTCCCCTTCCTGTTTCCTGACCATCTCCAGCACTGCCCTTAGCTGGCCCCTTGTGGCATGAAGTGGCACCTTCTCTTGCAGCATGTGAGTAATAACCTGTTCAATCTTAGTTGTCCCCTGATGTCTTGCCATGCCTAGATAAAAATAAAACCTCTATTTTAAAACAAGGCTTCCTACAGACTGTCATCTAATTCTAATTAATTTAAATAACTGATCCAGCTTCATGGACTGGAGTACATGCAGTTTTAGTAGACAGTGAACTTTACCCAATTAAAAAAAAAATCTACTGCAAATCACAAGAAATGAAGGATCAGTGGTGTCATCCTCTGTGCTCAGTAAGTAGATCGCAATTAAACCAGGCCCAATACTAATCCCACAAAAAAATCCAACATGCCTGTGTTTTTTGAGGGCACAGATCAAGGCTGACTCTTCCATGCATCTATCCCGACTGGCTTCCAGTTTCGCTCAGATTTATTAGGAAACTTGAGGGTGAAGCTGACTTTCTATACAGCTACTCATATGCAGTGAGAGAGACAAACTCAGGCCTCTCGGACACCCTAGAGTATGCCAGAGTGTGCATCCCAGTCAAAGCCGGCACCCCTGACGTGTGAGTAATGCTTAATAACACAAACAGTAATCTTAACATCACGCAGCAGCATCGAGGTCTCCAAACTCATGGAGTTTGGTGACCCTACCTGGGATGTTCTATCAGATCCCCAATTTCAGTAAGAGGCTCTCTCAATTTCTGATCTCCAATCTATGAAACTTACCTGTATTTCCACCATTCCCATTGTCTTTCCTCCCAATTCAGAGGAAGGACTATCACCTTGACTTCAAAGTCGGCCTATTCTACACCACAATACTGTGCTGTCTCTTCTCTCTTCTGAACATTCGTCTTCGTCTCTGCTGGTCCTTTAATACCCAAGTTGGCCCCAGATTGGATTTAAATACACACATACACACACATATTCAACAAATATTCAATATTTATAGAGAGACCCGATATTAGCAGCCAAGTACTCAATTATTACTTGGGCATTTCTTACCCAGCAGACAGAGACAGGCAAACAAATGCTGCACCCCACTTAGCCCCTGGGTACAGGAAGGCTTGGCTGATTTCTCAGCAGGTGTGAAACAGAAAAGACTCCCTGGGGCAGGGGAGAGTGGGGGAAGCTGGACCTACACCTTGATCACAAGTTTGGCTGTAGCTATCACCAAACCTCCACCCCATCACTTGTTTAGTGGACTCCTCTGCTAATACCAACTTTAACTGTTGACATTCCCAAGGTCTCTCCTGGGCTCTCTTCCCGTTTCCAGGTATTGTTCCTGGATTTGCATTGTATCTTTTTGATTCCCACTTGTACTCAGCTCAAGGCTCATTTGTGACATTCTCTCTAACCAAATAAAATCTCCCTGCCACCCCTCTGAGAACACATGCGGCCCTCCTCCATAGTACTTACATTTGATGGAATTTTGCATTTCTGCATAAAGCTGTTTGCTTAATCTCTCACCTTCAAATAGATAGAAATTCCATCTGGGCATTTTGTCCAGCAACAGGATGTTGTTTAAATAATTTATTATACTCAAAAAATATATACGACCAATGAAAAATCATCCCAGATAAAAGACTTTGAAAAATATGCCCTTGTCCTGTAAAAGCTTATTGAAAACAATATTGCTATGGTCTGAATGTTCATACTCCCCTAAAATTCATATGTTGAAATCTAACACCCCAGGCAATGGTATTAGGAGGTGAGGCCTTACAAGGGGATTAGGTCATGAGAATGGAGCCCTCGTGGGTGGGATTATTGCCCTTATAAAAGAGCACCTCACCCCTTCCGCACGTGAGGACTCAGCAGAAAGGCCCACCCGTGAGTCAGGAGGCAGACATTGATCACGCAGCCCTGGCTGGGCGCCAGGACACACTGAATGCAATCTCTAGGCACAAGGAATGAGCAGTCTAGAGAGGAAATCGTATATGTAAAAAAAAGCCAATGAGGGCTGCAGATGCTATTGTGGAAGTTTATGGGGGCACAAAACAGGGCATTATCCTCCCTGCCAGAGAAACAGATGATAAGAGAAAGACTTTGCAAAAGCCCAGGAGATGAGAACATGGAGACTCACATGTCATACACGGTGACTCTACAGACTGCAAAGGTGTTTTCCAGCTGTGTTCCAGCTGGTTATATCTACCAAGACACAGATATAAGGATTGGTAGCATTATTTATATTTTATTCTGCAGATGAAGAAATAATAGCTACAACTTCTATAATACTTGCAAGCATTTTACAATTATTAATATCTTCTAATTCTTTATAAAACCCAAAGAGGCAGAATCCACTATTATTGTCTTTTACAGATACATATATAGACAGAAAGGGGGTAAGTAATCTGCCCAGCTAATCAGTGGAGAGCTAGATTCAAAATGCAGGTGGTGGGGGCAGAGACAAGATGGATGACTGAAGCCAGCTTTCCACAGAGGCTCCCGTCCAGAGGAGAGTTAAAGGACAGAAATTTAGCAAGTAACCTGGTGGATTAAAGCTGCGCCAAGAGAGAAGGTTGAAGAACACACATCAACCCTGCTGAGGCAAACTGCAACCCCAAGGATACAAACAAAAGGTACAAAATTAATCACCAAGCAGACGGGAGTCACCTCCCCCAAGAGAATGGCTCAGAGCATCCCATAAACAAACAAGCAGAGTTCAAAAGTCCTCCCATTATACTCCATGGGAGAGACCCTCTAATAACTGGACCTCCTTCCCCTACTAGGGTGCCATGGCGCTCTCCTGACAGGCATAAAATTGTGTAAAACTGTATATATTCTCTACCTGCAATTCTGAGCTCCCAGTACTCCCCTCCATTCTCACTCTGAGGTCTGGAGGCCTGTCCCCCAGGAGACAACCAAGGGTGATTTCGTGAGAGGTGTGGACAGGACCTGGACTGCAGCGGGTCAGTGCTGATTCTGTGGCACAGGAGTGAGGAGAGGACAGTCAGCTGAGAGGGAACCACACTGGAGTGGCAGTGCCCTGAGGCACAGAGCAGCAACCATTTTTGGCAACAATAGGGCTCACCCCTGGATATTCTGCAGTCACACCCCCTGTCTCTCTGGGCAACCAGAGGTGGGCATCTTCTCATGTGGCAACCACTGGCTAAACGCAGGCCCCACGAGTAAAGGGTTTGACTGAGGTGGTACCCACCTGCGTGGAGCGTGGGAAATAGAAAACGTCCAGTGCCGGCTGACCTCCAGGGCAGGGCTGACCCAGAGGACCGCTTTACTGAGCCTAAGATGTCATCAGCCTAGACAAAGGAGGGCAAGAAGCTAGAACTGACAGCTAACTATGCTGCAAATACAAACTACCAGGCAACAGCAAAGACAGGGCCTGAGGAACAGGTTCTGTGAACTCAGAACAGCTTCTCTTATGCAGGGGAATTTAGCAGGGACAGAAACAAATTCTGAAAAGTGGTTCTGTTCAGTCAGCAACATCAATCAGGGGCAGGGCTGGAACTGAGTGAACACTCCCAGCACCCGAGGTTGTCAGGCCTCACCTCCCCCTGCCAGATAGAGGCAGAGAGCAGTGGCCTGGCTGAGGAGACATAGATTTCTTTGTGATTCAGGTAGGTACAAACCCCTTGAGTATGTGCTCATTGGAGGCAACGGAGTCACAGCACTGCGGGGTTATCAGTGACTGGGGGTGACACAGGTGCAAGGTCGGGAAGGAGGCATCAACCCTCCCAGACTAATCTATTTGCTGGGTGGATCCTCCTGACCTCACGGACCACCACAGCAAGTCTTATTTGAGTTGTCAGCAGACCCCTGCGATGTAGTTGCCAGAGACCTTTTAAACTCTTCCACTTGAGGAAGGGTCTGACTGACACAATTGATTTGGACCTTTTGAACTGAGCCAATAGCCTGAGGACTATGCAAGTGGTGCCTGGGGGTGTGGTTGTAGGAAGGTTTGATTTTCCTTTTCCAATTGTTGCTTGTAGGGGGCAGGGTGACTTAATTTCTGGTATTTCTCCACAGCTGAGACATCAACCCAGAGTAACTATTTCACTAGGGTTGGACAGAGACAACCTAAAAACAAGACAAAGCCACTTAGCCCCGCCACACCAAACAGGTCCCCAGTTTCTCAGGCCATAGCACTGTACGGGTCCTCGGCAAAGCTCCAGGGGAAAAGTCAAATGATGCAAAATAATCATGGGATGGAATCAGCAGAAAAACTCAGGTAACATGAATAACCAGAGTAGATCAACCACCCCAGGGAAAGATATGGCAGATGTAACTGAAGATCCCATTCATAAACAGATAGCTGAGATGTCAGAAATCGAATTCTGAATTTGGATTGCAAACAAGATTAATAGAATAGAGGAAAATTTTGAATTAGAAACTCGAGGAGCAATTCAAAAGTTGGAATTAGAAATTTGAGGAGAAATTCAAAAGTTGTCTCAAGAATTTAACGAATTTAAAGACAAAACTGCCAAAGATTTTGACACATTGAAGCAAGAATTTGCAGTCTTCAAAGATCTGAAAAACACAACAGAATCCCTCAGTAACAGAGTGGAGCAAGCAGAAGAAAGGATTTTTGACATTGAAGACAAAGCTTTAGAACGCTCCCAAACTCTTAAGGAGAAAGAGAAATGGAGAGCAAAAATGGATCATTCTCTCAGAGAGCTCTGGGATAATTGAAAGAAGGGTAATATCCACCACATTGGAATCCCTGAAAGTGATGAAGTGGCTTCACAAGGCACAGAGGCCATTCTCCGTGAAATTATGAAAGAGAATTTTCCAAACATGCCAAGAGATTCTGAAATTCACATAGCAGACTGTTTCAGAACCCCAGCCCAACTCAGCCCAAATAAGACATCCCCCAGGCACATCATAATAAACTCCACTAAAGTTAATATGAAGGAGAAAATTCTGAAAGCAGTCAGATGTAAGAAAACCATTACCTACAATGGGAAGAATATTAGAATGACTGCAGATCTCTCTGCTGAAACTTTTCAAGCCAGAAGAAGGTGGTCATCAACTTTTAATCTCCTAAAACAAAATAACTTTCAACCCTGAATCCTGTATCCAGCTAAAATGAGTTTCATTTATGATGGAGAAATTAAATACTTTAATGACATTCACATGTTGAAGAAATTTGCCATAACCAAACGAGCTCTTCAGGATATTGTCAGACCTATCCTCCATAATGACCAGCCCAATCCTCTACAATAAAAGCAAACTCACTCAGAAACTTTTGATCAAACTCCAACTTCCACAGTGGAGAAAGGATTAAAATGTCCACTGGACTTTCCAAAACCCAAAATTTTACCAGACTTATCAATGTTCTCCATTAATGTAAATGGCTTAACTGTCCTCTAAAGAGGCACAGGTTGGCTGACTGGATACAAAAACTCTGGCTAGATATTTGCTACATACAAGAATCACATCATACCTTAAAAGACAAATATAGACTCAGCGTGAAAGGATGTTTGTCCGTATTTCAGGCAAATGGTAATCAGAAAAAAGCAGTTGTTGCAATTCTATTTGCAGACACAAAAGGCTTTAAACAAACAAAAGTAAGGAAGGATAAGAATAGTCACTTCATATTTGTTAAGGGTAATACTCAATATGATGAGATTTCAATTATTCATATCTATGCACCCAACCAGAATGCACCTCAATTTATACGAGAAATTCTAACAGACATGAGCAACTTGATTTTCTCCAGCTCCATAATAGTTGGAGATTTCAACACTCCTTTGGCAGTGTTGGATAGATCCTCCAAAAAGAACCTGAGCAAAGAAATTTTGGATTTAAACCTAACTATCCAACATTTGGATTCAGCAGACATCTACAGAACATTTCATCTCAACAAAACTGAATACACATACTTCTCATTAGCCAATGGAACATACTCCAAAATCGATCACATCTTAGGTCACAAGTCTAACCTCAGTAAATTTAAAGGAATAAAAATTATTCCTTGCATCTTCTCGGACCACCATGGAATAAAAGTTGAACTCAATAACAACAGGAATCTGCATACTCATACAAAAATATGGAAGCTAAATAATCTTATGCTGAATGATACCTGGATCATACATGAGACTAAAAAGGAAATTGCCCAATTTTTGGAACAAAACAACAATGAAGGCACGAATTATCAGAACCTCTGGGATACCATAAAGGCAGTCCTAAAAGGGAAATTTATAGCACTGCAAGCCTTCTTCAAGAGAATGGAAAGAGAGGAAGTTAACAATGTAATGGGACATCTTAAGCAACTGGAAAAGGAAGAACATTCCAATCCCAAATCCAGTAGAAGAATAGAAATAACCAAGATTATAGCACAATTAAATGGAATTGAAAATAAAAGAAGTATATAACAAATCAATAAATCAAAAAGTTGGTTCTTAGAAAAGGTCAATAAAATAGATAAACCTTTGGCCAACCTAACCAGGAAAAAAAGAGTAAAATCTCTAATCTCATCAATCAGAAATGACAAAGATGAAATAACAACAGACTCCTCAGAAATTCAAAAAAAATTTAATGAATATTATAAGAAACTTTATTCTCAGAAATATGAAAATCTGAAGGAAATTGACCAATAATTTGAAGCACGTCACCCTCCAAGACTTAGCCAAATTAAGTGGAAATGTTGAACAGGCCTATATCAAGTTCTGAAATAGCATCAACCATACAAAATCTCCCTAAAAAGAAAAGCCTGGGACCAGATGGCTTCACATCAAAATTCTACCAAACCTTTAAAGAGGAATTAGTACCTATATTACTCAACCTGTTCCAAAATGTAGAAAAAGAAGGAAGACTACCCAACACGTTCTATCAAGCAAACATCACCCTGACCCCCAAACCAGGAAAAGACCCAACAAGAAAAGAAAATTATAGACCAGTATCACTAATGAATATAGATGCAAAAATATTCAAAAAGATCCTAAAAACAGAATCCAGCAACACATCAAACAAATTTTACATCATGACCAAGTCGGTTTTATCCCAGGGTCTCAAGGCTGGTTCAATATACGTAAATCTATAAATATAATTCAGCATATAAACAAATTAAAACACAAAGACCATACGATTCTCTCAATTGATGTAGAAAAAGCTTTTGATAATATCCAGCATCCCTTCATGATCAGAGCACTTAAGAAAATTGGTATAGAAGGGATATTTTTTAAACTGATAGAAGCCATCTACAGCAAACCCACAGCCAATATCGTATTGAATAGAGTGAAATTGAAATCATTTCCACTCAGATCAGGAATCAGACAAGGTTGCCCATGGTCTCCACTGCTCTTTAACATTGTAATGGAAGTTTTAGCCATCGCAATTAGGGAAGAAAAGGCAATCAAGGGTATCCATACAGGGTCAGAACAGATCAAATTTTTACTCTTCACAGATGATATAATTGTATATCTGGAATACACGAGGGATTCTACTACAAAACTCTTAAAAGTGATCAAGGAATACAGCAGCCTCTCAGGTTACAAAATCAACATTCATAAATCAATAGCCTTTATATATACCAACCATAGTCAAGCTGAAAAAACAGTTAAAGATTCTATTCCATTCACAGTAGTGCCAAAGAAGATGAAATATTTGGGAGTTTATCTAACAAAGGACATAAAAAATCTCTATATAGAGAACTATGAAACTCTAAGAAAAGAAATAGCTGAAAATGTTAACAAATGGAAAAACATACCATGCTCATGGCTGGGAAGAATCAACATGGTTAAAATGTCCATATTACTCAAAGCAAAATACAATTTTAATGCAATCCCTATTAAAGCTCCACTGTCATACTTTAAAGATCTCAAAGAAATAATACTTCACTTTATATGGAATCAGAAAAAAACCTTGAATAGCCAAGACATTACTAAGAAATAAAAACAAAGCAGGAGGAATCACGCTACCGGACCTCAGACTATACTATAAATTGATGGTCATCAAAACAGCATGGTACTGGCACAAAAACAGAGAGGTAGATGTATGGAACAGAATAGAGAACCAAGAGATTCTTGAAGAGATTCTTCAAGAGAACCAAGAACCCAGCTACTTACTGTTATTTGATCTTTGACAAGCCAATTAAAAACATTCAGTGGGGAAAAGATTCCCTATTTAACAAATGGTACTGGGTGAACTGGCTGGTGACCTGTAGAAGATTGAAACTGGACCCACACTTTTCACCGTTAACTTGATATACTCTCACTGGATTAAAGATTTAAACTTAAGACATGAAACTATAAAAATACTAGAAGAGAGTGCAGGGAAAACTCTTGAAGAAATCGGTCTCGGCAAATATTTTATGAGGAGGACCCCCCTGGGCAATTGAAGCAGCTTCAAAAATACAGTATTGGGACCTGATCAAACTAAAAAGCTTCTGCACAGCCAAGAACACAGTAAGTAAAGCAAGCAGACAGCCCTCAGAATGGGAGAAAATATTTGCAGGTTATGTCTCCGACAAAGTTTTAATAACCAGAATCCACAGAGAACTCAAACATATAAGCAAGAAAAGAACAAGTGGTCCCATCTCAGGCTGGGCAAGGGACTTGAAGAGAAACTTCTCTGAAGAAGACAGGTGCACGGCCTATAGACATATGAAAAAATGCTCATCATCCTTAATCATGAGAGAAGTGCAAATCAAAACTACTTTGAGATATCATCTAACTCCAGTAAGATTAGCCAATATCACAAAATCCCAAGACCAGAGATGTTGGCGTGGATGTGGAGAAAAGGGAACACTTCTACACTGCTGGTGGGAATGCAAATTAATACCTTCCTTTTGGAAAGATGTTTGGAGAACACTTAGAGATCTAAAAATAGATCTGCCATTCAATCCTATAACTCTTCTACTAGGTATATACCCAGAAGACCAAAAATCACATCATAACAAAGATATTTGTACTAGAATGTTTATTGTAGCCCAGTTCATAATTGCTAAGTCATGGAAAAAGCCCAAGTGCCCATTGATCCACTAATGGATTAATATATTGTGGGTATATGTACACCATGGAATATTATGCAGCCTTAAAGAAAAATGGAGACTTTACCTATTTCATGTTTACATGGATGGAGATGGAACATATTCTTCATAGTAAAGTATCTCAAGAATGGAAGAAAAAGTATTCAATGTACTCAGCCCTACTATGAAACTAATTTATGGCTTTCACATGAAAGCTATAACCCAGTTATAACCTAAGAATATGGGGAGGAGGTAGCCGGGCGTTGTGGCGGGCGCCTGTAGTCCCAGCTGCTCGGGAGGCTGAGGCAAGAGAATCGCGTAAGCCCAAGAGTTAAGAGGTTGCTGTGAGCCGTGTGACGCTATGGCACTCTACCTGAGGGCAGTACAGTGAGACTCTGTCTCTACAAAAAAAAAAAAAAAAAGAATATGGGGAGGAGGGAGAGGGAGGGGAGGGAGGGGGGAGAATGGGCAGAGGGAGGGTGATTGGTGGGATTACGCCTGTGGTGCATCTTACAAGGGTACGTGTGAAACTTAGTAAATGTAGAATATAAATGTCTTAGCACAATAACTAAGAAAATGCCAGGAAGGCTATGTTAACCAGTGTGATGAAAATGTGTCAAACGGTCTATAAAACCAGTGTATGGTGCCCCATGATTGCATTAATGTACACAGCTATGATTTAATAATAAAAAAATTAAAATTAAAAATAAAAGAAAAAGAAAAATTAAAAAAGGAAAAAGTGAAGAGAGAAAAAAAAAAATGCAGGCCGGGTGGGGCAGGGCCGGGCTCTGCACCAGCGCGTGTCACTTCTTAGAAGAGCACCAACACCTTGGGGCAGGTGGTAATCTGCTCTAGGCCTTGAGACCGGGAGAGACCAAACCCTGTAGGAACATGTCCACTCCTCCCTTGATGGAACAATTTCCAGGGAGTTTGGAAAACCTAGAAATAGAAGATGGGAGAAGAGAGGAAGCAGGGCACCTGCTTTTTTTGAATGCTATATGTCAGGCACTGTATGAGGCTCTTGACAGACATGACAATATTTATTCTCCCATATGAGAGCTTTGGACAGGATTGGCCCCTTTTGTACAGAGGAGGAGACCTAGTTCCAGAGGAAGAGTGACTGTCACCTCAGGTCTCACCCCTAGAGGTCCAGACGTACTGGGTCCAGGGAGCAGGAATGATCCTCCCACCAGGGAAGGGCAGGAGGTGGACCCTTTAGCACTCTGTGCCACTCCCACCTCCAAGCATGAAGCAGGAGAAACTTCATGGCCTGATCTCCAGGCCTCTGCTCATTTTCCAGCAAGGCCAACACCTGGTGCTCACTTGGGGTGCAGGTCTGTGCCCACTCCCATCCGCATCTGTCCCGGGGCTTCCTGCACAGAGCAGGTGCTCCAGACTGCCACCCACCCACGACTCCACATGTTCTGCTTCCCACAGCAGCTCCCAGAACGGCCCAGAGGCCGCTGCCTTACCTTGCTCTGCTTCGCAGAAGGCCCAGGAAGTGCGTTGTCGCTTTCGTCCACTTGGGAGAAAACTGTCTCCTCCTCAACTGATTTATGCTTCCTACTTCCAAATCATGCCATGCATGGGATTTGAATGTGCTTAACAAGATGTTGAGGGAACTGTGCAAGCCAGCTCTGTGGGGGAGGAAGGGAGATTCAACTATTTTATAGGTTCTTTTGGCAAAACTCCCACCCAGGGTGCTAAGGCTACAGCCCTCAACAGAGTGAACACATCGGCCAGCCGGTGGCCTGGCCAAGCGCTCATCCTGCCATCCGGGAGAAAGAGCCAAATTTTTTTTTTCTTTTTTTTTTTTTTTTTTTATTGTTGGGGATTCATTGAGGGTACAATAAGCCAGGTAAAAGCCAAATATTTTAATATGCCTATTCAAAGAGAAAGTAGCTTGATCTGCAAATGTCCCAGCCCCTTTTCAAAAACAAAGAAGTCAGTCAAGCCATAAAGAGATTTGAAAGAGAGGCCAAGAAGCTAACAGGCTTTACTCCTGGGACACAGCTCCTCGGGCTGGGTGATTACCACTTTAGCCAGAGCGAAGGACTCCCCCTGAAATTCTGTGGAACTTCACCCAGCATGGTGATTTGACACATTCAGACCGTATCTGTGGTGAGTCACCCCCACCCAAATAAAAATAAGCTGGAGTCAGGCTCCATTTTGGAGACAAGACATTCAGACTACCCCAAACAGGGGAGGTACCATCATCTCCACAAGGTGTGTTCCTTCCTCCACAACCTCTGGAGGGTTCTTTTCTGACTTGAGATGTTAATGCTCTGGGAGTGCCCACTAAGCACTGTTTCTGAAGGCTCACTACACCTCACACACACCGCTGGGTACTTCACACGTTGTTCTAGTTAGTCCTTACAAGAAGTTATTTGTACAGCTCTGAGAACTGAGTCTCAAGAGGTTCAAAACGCTTGTCCCAAGTTAGTGCAGCTAGTAATAGGCAGACACAGGTCCACTGACTTCCCTTGGTTGAATTTGCTGCATAGTTTACTTTAGCAGAGTACAGACCATGCACTTATCACTCAATCCAGATACGTCTATTATTATCTCCAGCCACCCCTCGCTCGGGACAGGCCCCTTCAGCCAGCTGTCAGCCCTTTACTTTTGTCTCATTCCCAGTTCTGGTTCTGAGGTCACTTCCCACCTCATCTCCCTGGTCTCCACCTTGGTGGCCCTGCCTTTGACAATGACCAGTGCAGACACTGAAGATGCGGATGTGAACTACGAAGCCACAAACAGCAACCCACTTGTGTTCAGGCCACTTCTAGTTTCACCTGCTCTGACCCAACTTCGTCCAGTGCTAGAAGCTACCACCGTAAGGCATGCGGTCTTTACCATGACACAGACCACCTCCTGTTATGTCTTCAAAACTATCTGATGTGATAAGTAGGGCACTTTTTATTTTAATTTTATAAAAAATGAAAATAACCATGATAGACAAAGTATAAGCTTTGAAATCGCAAAGGCAGGATTTCTAGTTCCTGCCCTCCTACTTGCTGAATGACCTTGAATCTCAGCTTTTTTGTAAAACAGGAAGAATCTACTAGGTAGTGGAGAAAAAGGAATGAAACAGCATGAAAAACACAAATTCCTATCAAAAAATAAAACAGAAAAGAACCATTAATAACCAGGGCAGCCTGCAGAATAAGTGAAGTTAAAATAAGTCCCCAGTTCTAGGGTGACTAAACTTAATCCTTCCCTGAAGGAAGCCTCAGGTCATGAACCTCAAATGAAATCAAGCCATTATTATGAAATTATTTTAGGAAAGCAGAGTGTCATACCCCCTCTTTAGAAAATCTCTTAACCCAGCCAATCAACGAGTATGTCACTGACCAACATCCAGTTTCTACAGGATCAAAGGACGGTCCCTACTCTCAGATGCATGAGTCTTTACTAGGGAGGCTAAACTCACATGGATGAAACAACTAGACACCAAATGTAAAACCCACATGATACAAAAGCAGACTTGACATGTACCTGTAGAGCCAGGTAACTGGCAAAAAGGTAGAGTTTGGATTCGGAGATGAAGCCAGGATGAGGGATAAAGTTGAAAGTTGACAGTCAAGGTAGGCAAAATTTTTAAATAATCAGGGGATAACATGACCCAAATTCCTTAAAAAATAGTAACAGCAAAAACTTTTATTCGTGAAATGCCTTGTCCATGCAAGAGCTAATTTAAATTTTTTTATAATCATGGAACTATTTTACCAAATCATAAAACTGAGCACCCAGAGAGTTAAATCACTTGACAAAGGTCAAATAATTAGTAAGTGGCAAAGCCAGGATTCAGACTCAGGTGTTAGAGAAAATGTGTGTACTTCATGATAAATAAAAAACTGGATACACTGAGCTAGGAAAGAAAAGACCTCGTGTGTACCGATCGAAAAAGGCACTTGGTTTGTATGCAGTTTGTAGTGTGTGGCCCTTCCCATAACATGAATCCGTTCTCTGTGGCTTTTCAAGCTGCCAACGTGCTGTCACCATGTCTTTGCACACAGGACAGGAAATAGGTGCACACAACTGGCTTTGCAAAGCTGGCTCAAGCCAGCCTCAGCACTTCACTGGCAATAACCTCAAGATGTTGACAGTAGATTGAATGTGGTGATTATAGGAAAGACTGTTTTTAATTTATACTTTCCAAATTTTCTACAGTATACTGGGGGCAAACACATCGCGTTTGTGAAACTCATTTTACCAGGGGAACAAGCTCTTAGCAAGTGTGACCATTTGCTGAAGAACCTACCTAAATGATACGGGTTACCCTTCTATTGGCACACTGGACTAAATAAATTTTGTTTTTCATTTTGTTCATGGAATAATGTTGATCTACAGTGAGCCAATGTCCCATTGTCTGAGCTGCAGGTTATGGATGCAAAATAAACCTGACTTTCTAAAAAGGCTTAATTTGTTCCTGCTATATGATAGCTATATCCATTCTTTGTCCTAATCCACCCCACCCACCAACCTCGGATGCAGGCAAGGAACACTCTGACATCTCAGTGGTACAAAAAGATCACCACATAATCACACTCTAGCCAACTAGGACCCTGACCAACAGCCAGGCATGCACAATTGAGATAAAATCTTTTTCTTCAGTTGCACATTTTTTTTTCCCTTAGTAAAACTAGAATACAGCATTCACCTATAAGAGGCATGTCATAAAAGTGGGTACTTGTACAAGTTATTCATTTTTCAACCCTCAGTTTTCCCATCTATAAAACGGGAACATTATCATTCATTAGTAACCACTTCACAGTTGTGAGAATTGGCAAATGCAAAGTGCTTACTAGCACTTAATAATAGACGTGAGCTCTTATTGGGTCCCTTTTGCTTACTCCACTACCTCAAAAAAAAAGAAAAAATCCAAAGAACTGTCAACCACCAGAAAAGGCCTTAAGGATAGATAAGAAGCTCATGGTCTCACCAACAGCCCCACAGGCTTCAGAGGAGCAGTGTTTCCTATCCTCCATGGCATGAAACCACACATGTATGTCTTTGCAAAAACCCTAAACAGCTTTTCCCTAAATATATAGCCATCATATAGCAGGAAAAAATTAAGGCTTTTTAGAAAGTCAGATTTATTTTGCATCCAAAACCCGCAGCTCAGACAATGGGACGAGATTTCAAAAAAGAAAGGGCGCAAGGTTTCTGCTTGTGATCCTAACAGCCACTCCAGGCTATTACCTTCCCGCCAAGTGATAAAGAGCTTAATTGGGAGAGGTGCTAAATCGCGAAGTGTAATTTCAAGCAGTGCACACACAGAATACATACCTTGATTGAATTCACAGAAACTACACTCCACTTTCAGAAAATACAAGTGCTAATTTCTCAAAGCACAAAGTACAAATAGATACCAGGGCCCAGAGTTGCAGATAGGCAGCCAGCCAGCCAACTTGGCTCTCTCTTTCTCACCTAGGAAAGCTCTAAGCATCGGCACTTCTGGCACCAAAAGAGAGAAACCTCTGCTTGCTCTAGAGCAGAATGAGGCACAGATTCTCTCTGATTTTCTGCAGATGCCAGATACAAACAACATGTGCTATCCCTGGAGACAGAACGACCTACCTTTGGAGAGTTCCTCTCTCCTGCTCTACCCAGAGTTTGGGCAGCAGATTGATTTCATTTTTTAATTTCTTTTAAAACCCTTCCTATATTTGTAATCATTTTTATTCTATCCAAACATCAGAAGGCATGTGAGATGTTTTTTAAATGATTAAAAACAAATGAGCCGAGGATGGGCCTCGGCAGGCAGCTGTTAATTTTATGTGTCAACTCGGCTAAACTATGGTGCCCAGACACCCAGACGTTTGTCCAAACACCAGCCTACATGTCACTGTGAAGATATTTTTTAGATGTGATTAACATTTAAATCAACTGACTTTGAGTAAACCAGATCGCCCTCTTTAATGTGGGCATACTTCAGGCAATCAGTGAAGACTGGAAGATCAAAGACTAAGGTTGCCCAAAGAAGGAATTCTGTCTCTAAATTGCAACACAGAAATTCTGCCTGGTTTTCAGCCTTGAGACTCAAGACTGCAAAATCAGGTATTACAATACCTGAATCTCCAACCTGCTGCATGTTCTATGCATTTTCCCACAATTGCATGAGGTAATTCCTTAAAATTTCTCTGTACAGCTAGATAGATATGTTGTTATAGACATAAAAATACAACTACAGAAGATACTGATATCAACAAAGGTACATATATCCTGTGGGTTCTGTTTCTTTGGAGAAGGCTGACTAACATACTAAGAGATACCCTATCTCTGTCCTCAAAGACCAGCTAGGCCAGTCAGGGAGAGGATTTTCCAGCAGATAAGGGAGGTTGTCAGGGTGCAGACCTGCGTTCCCACAGAGCAGGTGCAGCCCCTTGAGACAAGCAGCTCACGTCTCCCCTGCGAGGTCCAGGTCCATGGTGACCTCTTGGGTAGCGTTGAGGCCTGACTGGCAGGGCTGACATGCCCGCAGATGCCTCCCCCTCCTCCCAGGCAGTCAGGAAATGACAGCTGAAGTGTGTATTCTCCAGCAAGGATGGGAACTGAGACAAGGGATTCACTATGGAAGAAAAATAAGTGGGGAATGCCAGGCTGTCCAGAGAAAAGAGGAGCCAGCTTTGCCTGCAGCTCCCTGAGGTACCGCAAAGCCACTCTCGGAAACTGCTGGGTCTAAGGAAGAGGGAGAAACAGATTGAGGGAAAGTTCAAGCTGCAAAAGCATCCCTCCTGGAGTTTCCAGAAATCAGCATTCAGCTGTGCACCCCAGGTGACCCTGACACAATGGAGGCTGCTTTGCTGGCAAGGCCCAAAGCGAGTCAGCATACCTGGAAGGAGAGGCAGCCCTCTTCCTGCCTTTCTGCGGCAGACTCAGCCAGAGAGAAACAGAGAAGCCGAGGATGGGCCTCGGCAGGCAGGGTCCCCAGCACGCCCTTCTCCTTCTGACCCAGCCGGGATGAAGGGAGGCAGCCTCTCTTCTCTCTCCTGACAGGGTCCTTGTTACTCCCTGGAGGGTGTTGGCATCGCTTAGAATTTTGAGGAAGGAAAAATGAATTCCCATTGTGGCCACCAATCAAAGGTCAAAGGGAGACCGTGTGGGCATTGAGCTGGCGTTCATTTTTCATTCTCAATTAGCAGAGTCCTGGTAAAGTAAGCCTCAAGTGTCTACATGAAGAGCCTCAACAGAGGAACTCAGATTCTCATCCTGCCTTGACATTGGAGCTCCAGGACTGCAAATCCTTGATGCCCTAACACTCTCAGCAGCAGCACGTGCCAGCTCCCTCCTCGGTTCATCCTCCGTGTCTCTCTCACCCCTTCCTTCATTTTCATGCTGGGGAGCCTTCTCCAGAGCAGCTCCGTCCCTTTCCTGAGCCTTCCTGAGGCCGGCATGCAGCCTGCACAGGCCACCTCTGTTCAGAAGCATCACCCAGCCATCTAAATTACTCCTTCCTTTATCCTCAGTGACCCGACCGGAGGCTGCACGCCACCCCGCATTTCTCCATCAGTCATTTTAACTACTCCACAATTGCTCATAAGTGTCCTCTGTTCTGTTCATCATTGAAGTACCCAGGGTTTCCTGAATAGCACATAAACCCAACCACACTTGAGAATGAAGGATGGGTAAGCATTCCACTTTATAACTTTAATCTGTAATAAGAAGGTAAAAATTACAAAGGGCAGTGCCAGAGGTTAGAAGGAAAGAGAAAGGGGAGGGGAGAGAGGGCAGATTACAGAATGGTTTTATGCAGTTTCAATCTGGAAAAGAGAATGAGAAAGTGTACCTGCCTGCTTGGAGGAAGGGCTTTGAGAGGTGCAGGAGGGGCTGGAGAGGCCTGAGAAGGTGCTGCAGACCCCGCCCTTGATAGCAAAGCTTGATCATGGCAGTGCTAGAACTAAACAGCATTGTGTTTGGAATGGGGATAGAGTCTGTGCTTTGAGGAGGAAATTAGGGTCCTAGACTTTCCTCCCGGAGCCAAGCCAAACATTGTGAACTGAGAAGTGTTATACAACGTTCCTCCTCTCCTCAGCAGCCACACGAGTGTATCTCTACGGTCAGGAGGCATCTGAGAGGCAGGGCTGTCCCAGATGTGTAGAGACACATAGACTCTGTTACAGCCCCAAACAACTTACTGCACTGCACAGAGAGCCATATTCACGCCCAGGGTGAGGATGAAGCCCACCTCCCGATGTACAAACTCTTGTGTGGGCCCCTCCTGCATTGGCGTGGGGTTGGTCTCATGCCTCTTTTTGGCCAATAGCACATCAGCAAAAGGGATGAAGCAGAGACTTGATAGGCTCATCCGGGTTTGCTGTGTTGGAAACCACTGCCGTAGTGCAAGACACCCAGACTATCCTCCCACAAAGGCCACAGAGGGACCCACTGACAACCTTCCTAGCTGCCAAAAATGAGAAAGACGTCACCATTGACAACAGTCATCCCATTCCAGCTGAACAGCTAAATGACACAAGTGGCCCCAGACCACAATGGCCAGCCAAGGCTAAATGGCAGCATGTGACCGAGGAAATGGTTGTTACTCAGAACTACTCAGCTGAAAGGATTGGTCAGGCAGCAATAGATAACTATGACCTTAACCCTTCTAATCAAAAGAGCCTGCAAGAATTCAGAGAAAATGAAACACTTCATAAAAATCCAACATGCATGCATATTTAAAACTCATCAAGAGCTAGGAATAAAGACTCTTCTTCATCTAATAAGGTACTTAACAAACAGCAAAGAACACTTTAATTGTGAAATATTAGAGGCATCATCATTAAAATAGAAGCACATGCCTGCTGTCGTCACATCCATTTAACATTATGTAAGAAGCCCTCAATGATCTAATGGTCAAGCAAAAGAAATAAAAGGTATGAGAATTAAAAACAAAGCAAAAAATAAAAAAAACTGATACCTATTTACTATGTGACTACCTATGGAAGGCTGATAAATGACCCCTGAGATACCTATGTCTGTATCCCCCTAATCTGCAGGTGTTATTTTTTTATGGCAAAAGAACTTTGTCAATGTGACTAATTAAAGGGTTTTGAGCTGGGGACATTATACTGGATTATCTGGTTGAAAGCAGTGTAATCAGGATCCTCATGAGGGGTTGGCAGCAGGTCAGAAGAAGAGAAATCGGTGTGACACCAGAAGCAAGAGGGTGAAGTGATGTGACGAAGAGACATGAGGCAAGGGACACGGGCAGCCCCCAGAGAATAGAAACACCAAGGAAAAGCTTCTCCCCTGGAGCGCCAGAAAAAGCCAGCCCAGCCAACGCTTTGACTTTAGCCCAGTGGAACTGATTTCAAATGGCCTCCAAAACTTTAAGAGAATAAGTTTGCACTGTTTTAAGCCCCTAAGTTTGTAGTAATTTGTTGTAGCCACCATAGGAAACTAACACATTGTCAAAATACAAAAAACAAAAGGAATTTATGGATAATAAAACTAAAAAGGAAGATCACCAGGTTTGTTGGATACAAAGTCAACATACAAAAATCTTCAGCATCCGCATATACCTTCAGGAATCGACCAGGAAACACAGTAGCAAAAGCAAAAGAGCTCATGTGCAAAAGTAACAAATCCATGCAAGATTTGTTGGCCTCAGAATAATCCCCAAGAAAAGATGTGCAGGACCTTCAAAGAAAATTATAAAATATGTTGAAGAATATAAAAGAAGACCATTATCAATAAAGAACTATCTCATCCTTCTTAGGAAGTTCATTATCATAAAGAAGGCATTTTCCCCCTACATTTAATCTATATTTGATGCCTGAATCCCCAACAAGGTATTGTGTGGAACCTGGGAAGCTGTTCCTACAATCTAAAAGGATGAGTGGGTAGGAAAGGGTTAATTCAGCAGCATGGGTCACCCCCCACCCCCAGCTTGCTCAGACCCTGCATGTTCCAAAGATAGGCCTGTCTTCAGGAATGGCCTTTAGCTGACTTTTAGGAGATACTCCCTAAGTCCTTGGAATATTCTGCCCAATATATTATTTCTGTATGCCTGAAACCTTGTGTCATGCTGTACCAGTTTGACCAGGGAAGTTTAGCCAGATACTGTGATTTATGTCAATGCCCTAAATGCCTGCTTTTCCTTGGTGGGGGAGAGTAGGTTCTAGAATCCGAGGAGCTGAAGTCACACAGGCTCCGCATGACTATGTAACTGACCCCCAGTGAAAACCCTGGACACCGGGGCTGGGCTGAGCCTCCCTGGTTGGCTACATTTCATTCATGTGGTCACACGCTGCTCCCGAGGAGTTAAATGTCCTCATGCAAGTGCACTGCAAGGGGACACTGGCTGCTTCTGCCTGGTCTCTCCTACACTTTGCCCCACATCCCTTTTCTCTTTGCTGATTTGGATCTTTGATCTGTAGCCTTTCCTCATAATAAGCTATAACTGAAAATAGCAGTTTCTGAGTGCTGACCATCCTCCCAGCTAATCATCAAGGTTAAGAGTGGTTCTGGTGATCCCTGACCCAAATAGCCATGTACTACAATTAGCTGAGTCCATCTTGAAGAGACTCAACAGAGTGAGAGTACTGGGTCACTGCCCTTAGCAGACGAGGGTTTATTATAAAAAAAAAAAAACTATAATATGTAAGTCAGGTAGCATTGAAACAAATGAGCAAATGGAATGGAACAGAGACCACAGAGATCACTCTTTCCCCACATAGCACGTATTTTCAAGCCTCAACATTCTTTCAGGTTTAGCCTTCATTTTGCAACACAACACTCCTGCTGGTGAACTTCTACTTCCCCAAAGTCTATTCAAGTGGCATTTGTTTTATAAAATTTTATAAAATTTTCCCCCAAATTCCAAGGAAAAGTAATTTCTTCCTGCTCAATGCTTCCATAGAACTTTGTTCCTGCCCCAGCACTGGTCACACGGATACAGTGCTGCGTAGCCTCTCTCTCTGGACTGGTAGGCACCGTCTGTAACCCAACTCACCTCTGCCTCCCCAGCACACACCAAGAGATAGAGGACCTCAGTAAATATTAAGCAAATGTATGGTCAATGAATTAAATTTTAATAATGATGAAAACCCAAGTGTTAGAAATTAAGTAAATTGTAATGTTAAATAGGCACTATAGAAAAAGATAATAAAACCTAAGATTTACATTTGGTGTAAAATAACACAAGTTGTTTACTCTATTGAGTAAGCTTAGGATTTATTAGATATCACACATACACACCCAAAATAAAGGCATTGTAAAGACCAGACTAATGATTATGTTAAATATGCATGCAGAGTTCGCCAATTTGATATATTTGTCAAAAGAGAGTCTCCAAATAAACACGTCTTGTTCAGGAAGATGCTTCATGGTGAACTATAAACATGCCCTGAGAGTTAAACTCTATAAAAATGTGGTGGTTTTATTGAGTCACAGTCTTACACAAGACTTCCATTCATGATGGCATTTCTTCCTCTGCCTGTAGAAATTGTTTTGTACTTAATAATTTTTAAAACTCCTGCATCAAATATAAGCACCGTAAAACCACATCAATTCACACACACTAATTAAAGAACTGCCTTTTCAAAGAGAGAGATTAAAGAAGAGACTATTCTTTGCAGTACTAATAGATAAAATATTTGCTAATCAAATAAATAGTGGTAATGCTGTTAGAAGAACTTAAAACCTTAATCTCCCATTTTCTTTTTCAGTAATTTGGTAGTGACATATGGCTTGCAATTGCTTGAAATGTGGCTAGTACCACTAAGGGATTAAATGTTCAATTCAATTTCATTTTAATTATTTAAAAATTAAATTTAAAAACCACATTTAAATGTAGCTACTAGTTACCATGTTAGATAATACTGATATTAAAAATTCCCTGTTGACTTACATTCTCTAGATGGTCAAAATGTAATAAATACGTGAGTATCAGTGAAATTAACAAACAATGATTAGTATATGGTTTATCAAAATATAAATTCTGACACTGAGGTATATAAAGATGAAAAGTGGTCCCTGTTTTCAAGGAGACAGAGGTATAAAATAATGGGTCATCCTTAATGCAAATAGGAAAAATTTATATGAGGGAATAATTAACTAAAACTAGTAGATCAAAAAAAGCTTCAACAGAGAGGAGATATTTAAACCAAATTATACAGGAAAGAAAAATTTGAACAAGAAGTGGGGTGGGGGAAAGAACCATTAATCCCAGGGAACCACTGTGTGCAAAGAGGCTGAAAGGTGATACGAAGGACCACGGTGGGGTGGACACCCCCGGCTTGGTGAGGCCTTGCAGGGAGGTATACCTGGTGAGCATGTCAGGAAGCTTAGAACTGTCCCTTGGGGCAATGGAGGACTGTACTGTGTTTTAAATGGAGTGGAGACTTGGCAGGGTCTGAAACTTACTAAATGTAGAACATAAATGTCTTAACACAATAACTAAGAAATATGTCAAATGGTCTATAAAACCAGTGTATGGTGCCCCATGATTGCATTAATGGACACAGCTATGATTTAATAATAAATAAATAAAAATAAAAAGGTCACTCTGGCTGATGAGAGGAAAATGATACAGACAGATCAGCAGTAAGAGACCAAGAAGGAGAAAATGGCCAAAAGGCAGAAGAGACATGGCCAAGCTGAACTAGGACACAGGAAGCGAGGCTTGAGAGGAAGCTGATGATGTGAGAGTTATTTATTCAATGGATTAATATTTATTTTCTAAGAAGACTATTTTTTGAAAATATACTAAGTGTGAGACATGTGATCATTCTGACACGCCAATAGCATACGCTGTGAGAGAAGGTGTTGCTGTGATTTCTGTGACAGGCTCTGCTGAAAGCTCAGGAAGCATTCCGAAATGATGAGTGTGAGGCCACCTGAGAACCCCAGTCACCACCTGCTGAAATCACCCCCCAACATGGCAGTCACATGATGGACCCTAGGGCTCAAAGCAGACAGCAGCCATGTTGCAAGTCCAAGAGGGTCCAGCTGCCTGTCATTGTCCAGCTAATATGCAGAGACAGGGTTTAGGTCTAAACAAGTTTTATTATCAGAAGGCCTGCAATTCTGGAAAATAGCAAGGGTAGCTTCTCAATTCTGTTCTGCCTCAGTTATAATTCTTTTTTTTTTTTGGTTCTTGGCCGGGGCTGGGTTTGAACCCGCCATCTCTGGCATATGGGACTGGCGCCCTATTCCTTGAGCCACAGGTGCCACCCGTAATTCTAATAACTTTTATAATGGGAATACCAGAAAACAAACCTAGAAAATTCTAACTTTATCTGACAGAAACCAACATCAAACTAGTCTTTGCTTTAACAATGCAAAATGTTTAAACAACATAAAGATAATTCTCACTTTAACAAGATATCTAAGAGAATTGTTTTATAAAATATATTATATTGTTAAAATAACCTTTGTTCTACCACTATATATACTCTATTGTCTACATATGACTTCTTGCTCAAAGTCTCCTGAGAAAAACATCCTCACAATCATGGTCAAACCTTAACTAAACAATAACAAGGAATACGGAAAAGAATATGAGCTAAACCAATGAGGTCTCCTGTCCTACTTGAGCTTAGCTTCTCAGACTCCATCTTGCAGGCTGCTTTTTCAGCTTCAGCGGTGGCATATGAAACCAGCATGGAGCGAAGCCAGCAGGCAGGAGGACCCCAGACCAGGCTCTGCAGGGAGCCTGCACAGAGCCCTAGAAAGAGCCCAGAATTGGGGGATTCACAGCCCTCATTCCAGGGTCCAGCTCAGCAAATTACCAGAGTTGGGCCTTTCAGTAAGTTACTGAACTCTCTAAACTGCAAATTACCTTGCTATAGCATGGGGGCAATACCACTCATCCCCTAAAGTTTATAAGAGTGTGATTAGTGCTTAGTGAGTGTCTTAAATGATTGGGCTCCCTTGTCCTTCCCCAGAGCAGGCTCTCTCTGGGCAGCCAATCCCCAGAGCTCTCATGGGAAGAATTCATGTTCAGCATATTGCCTAAAGCTTTTCTCAGTCCTGTGTCTTGATTTTCTTTGGTACTCCCAATTCTTGATAAAATCTAAGTACCCTACAGGCTTGGGGAAAGCCCAGAAGTACAGAGAAGTGAGACCCACCTGCCCTGTATAATTTCTCCCTCTACCAAGACCCTCAGGGAGGATGAATCATGAGCCAAGGTTCTGAGCATGGTCTTTGCAATGAGCAGTGACCACACTGAGCTGGAGTGTGCACAGATGCAGCCCAGGCTGAGAAATGGCACCAGCGTCCACATCCACTGTCCTCCTACTCAAGGCACAGTGGGATAGCAGGGGAAGAAGACTGATGAGGATACTGACCTGTCCCATAATGTAGAGAAAATAAGCTTAAAGGTTGAGGTCACATTCTGAGAGCTTAGGGGCTACATGTGACCAAATAAAATTGCATGAATTATCTAGAGCCACTGGTTGTAACCATGGCTTTCACATCTTCAGGGGGTGGTCCCTGCCAGGGACCTTCTCTCATTACTACCCAGATACATACTATATGCTGAATATCATGTTTAACAGTTCATTGCCAAGAGTGAAATGTTAGATTTCTTAATTCCTCAAGGTCCTTACTGGCATCTAACTTGGGCCCACACCTCATTTTCTGCACAAGAACGTATCTCTTCCTCAAACAGCAGCTGACACTCTTTTGAGGACATCTCCCACCCCCTTATGGTAGTATGGCTTTGTCAGGAAGTTCTGCCACAATCCCAACTTCAGTCAATAAATAGATCCCTAGAGCAATTGAGGGAAGTCCATTCTTTGTTGGGAAACTTTGAAGGGTACCACTGAGCTAAAGAGCATGCTGGAAAATTCTCACACTTGTAGTCCAAACAATCTAAACTGAATTTTCTCAAACTGTTCACATCTTACGTAAAGTTAATAAGGTCCTGTGGGATTTGTATTAAAAAGAATTAAAATGACTGTCGCTTTTTCTGAAGCAGCTTCTATGTGGTTCTTTTCACATAGCTAATCCATACAAAGATCCCATGTGGTTAGGTTGTTAAGGCCTTAATTGTACTCCTCTGCCCCTAAAGTGCATCTGCTGCAACCCCAGCCCTAAATACATCAGAATGTGATTGTATTTAGACATAAGGCCTTCACAGAGGTAATTAAGTTAAAATGAGACCTTCAGGGTAGACCTTAATCCAATCTGACTGGTGTCCTTGTAAGAAAAGAAGATTAGGACACACAGAGAGACTCTTGGGGCAACAACCATGTGAAGAGACAACAAAAGGCAGCCGTCTCAAACCAAGAAGAGGCCTCAAAGGACACCAGCCCTTTCCTACACTTGGATTTGGGGCTTCCAGCCTCCAGAACTATAAGACAATGAATGTCTGTTATTTCAAACACCCAGTCTGTGATATTTTGATATAGCAGTCCCAGAAAACTAATACATAGGGTCACCATAAAAAAAAAAATTGCAATTTTTCAGATGAGAAAGTGGCCTGAGCTTACACAGCTAATGTTTGAATTTGAACACAGACTTGCTATGGGAAACTCATGCCCTTAACATTACCTTGTGCTATGGTTTAAACAAGTCCCCCAAATTTCATGTGTTGGAAGCTTAAACCCTAAATTCATAGGGTAATCAAAGGTGGTAATGAGGATTAGATAAAGTTCCCATCTTGGGACTGGTAGCTTTAAGAGAGACCCAAACTGCCATGCACACAGGCATTAACCCCCTTGCCATATGATGCCCCTCACTATCTATGATGACATGCAAGAAAGCCCTCACCACATGCCAGTGCTATGCTCTTGGACTGCCCAGCCTCTACAGACATGAGCTAAATAAGCATCTTCCCTTTATAAGCTACTCAGTCTCAGGTATTCAGTTACAGCAACATAAAAAAGACTAACACATTCTACATCAAGTCAGGCTTTAGGCATATTTTATGAAGTTATTATTTTTTAAAATAAGTTTACAGGAAGGTATTATCTCTAAAGTCAGTTTCAGTTTCAGTTTCCATCTTCAAATGGTTCCCTAAATTCCACTCTAAACTGGTACTTGTTTCCAAACACAATAATCACCAGCCATGCCGTGACTGTATTGCAGCTGTAGATGTAAAGCAACAGAATTTGCTCTCCCATGTCCAAGAAACAGAAGAATAAAAAGAAGACTCACAACCCTTACACCTACTATCCACAATCTACTAATGAATGGTAAGTATAACTTTTTCCCATTTATCCAAATGGAAAATCTAAAGATAATGTGTGGGAATAGATATTAAGGAAGGTGGTTAATGGTAGAAGGAACACAAAGTTAGATCAGGCCAAATTTGTATTAAAACAGAGTTTCTGGCTTTAATGTGATAGTGCAGGGGGGCTTAGAAAGGGTTCTAACTATATGATTGGTTGGTCGGCTGAAAAATGGACCAAAAGTGGCCTATACTGAATGAAGCCAAAATGTCATACTACCAAGGATATCCTAACAAAACTATATACATTCTTCTCATCAGCCCATGGATCATCCTCCAACATAGATCATTTCTTAGGACACAAGTCTAACCTCACAAATTTAAAAGAATAGAAATTATTCCTTGTATCTTCTCAGACCATCACAGAATAAAAGTTGAATTCAACAGCAAAAAAAGGACTCTCCATACTCAAAAAAGTCATGGAAACTAAACAACCTTATGCTGAATGACAGCTGGGTCAAAGACGAGGTTAAGAAAGAAATCACCAAATTTTTGGAACAAAATGACAATGAAGACATGAATTATCAAAACCTGTGGGACACTGCAAAGGTAGTCCTAAAAAGGAAATTTATAGTGTTGAAAGCCTTCATTAAGAAAACAGAAAAAGAGGAAGTTAACAACTTAATGGGTTATCTCAAGCAACTGGAAAAGGAAGAATATTCCAATCCCAAACCCAGCAGAAGAAAAGAACTAACCAAAATTAGAGAAGCATTAAATGAAATTGAAAACAGAAGAATCATTCAGAAGATCAATGAAACAAAAAGTTGGTTTTTTGAAAAGATTAACAAAATTGATAAACCTTTGGCTAACCTAACCAGAAACAGAAAAGTAAAATTTCTAATATCATCAATCAGAAGTAATAGAGGAGAAATAATAACAGACACCTCAGAAATTCAAAAAATCCTCAACAATTACTGCAAATGCTCTATTCTCAGAAATATGAAAATCCGAAGAAATGGACCAATACCTGAAAGCACAGCACCTTCCTAGACTCAGCCAGAAAGATGTAGAAATTTTGAATAGACCCATATCAAGCACTGAAATAGCATCAACTATATGAACTCTTCCCAAAATGAAGAGTCTGGGACCAGACAGCTTCACATCAGAATCCTACCAAACCTTTAAAGAGGAACTAGTACCTATTACATAACCTTTTCCAAAACAGAAAAAGAAGAAATACTTCCCAACACATTCTATGAAGCAAATATCACCCTAATCCACAAACCAGGAAAGGACTCAACAAAGAAAGAAAACTATAGACCAATATCATTAATGAATATTGATGCAAAATATTCAATAAGATCCTAACAAACAGAATTCAACAACACATCAAAAAAATTATACACCATGATCAAGTTGGTTTTATTCCAGGGTTGCAAAGTTGGTTCAACATACATAAACCTATAAATATAATACACCATATAAATAAAATAAAAAAATAAAGACCATACGATTCTCTCATTTAATGCAGAAAAGGCTTTTGATAAATTCCAGCATCCTTTCATGAGCAGAACACGTAAGAAAATAGGCTTAGATGGGACATTTCTTAAACTGATAGAGGCCATCTACAGCAAACCCACAGCCAATATCATATTTAATGGATTAAAATTGAAAACATTTCCTCTCAGATCTGAAACTAGGCAAGGATACTCATTGTCTCCACTGCTAATCAACATAGTAATGGAAGTTGTAGCCATCACAATCAGGCAAGAGAAGGCGATCAAGTGTATCCAAATGGGGTCAGAGGAGATCAAACTCTTCACAGATGACATGATCTTAGACCTGGAAAATCCCAGGGAGTCAACTAAAAAACTCTTAGAAGTGATTAAAGAATATAGCAGCACCTCAGGATAAAAAATCATTACTTACAAATTGGTAGCTTTTATATATACCAACATTAGTCAAGCTGAAATATAGTAAAGGATTCTATTCCTCTTACAGTACTGCCAAAGAAGATGAAATATCTGGGAATTTACCTAACAAAGGACGTGAAACATCTCTATAAAGAGAATTATGAAACTCTGAAGAAAGCTGAAGATATTAACAAATGGAAAAACATACATGCTTATGGCTGGGAAGAGTCAACATTGTTAAAATGTCCATATTACCCAAAGCAATTTACAGATTTAATGCAATTTAAATTTAAAGCACCACTGTCATTTAAAGATCTTGAAAAAATAGTACTTCAATTTATGCGGAATCAGAAAAAACCTCAAAAAGCAAATACATTATTCAGAAACAGAAACAAAGCAGGAGGAATCATGCTACCAGACTTCAGACTATACTGTAAATCTATAGTGATCAAAACAGCATGGTACTGGCACAAAAATACAGAGGAGGATGTATGGAACAGAATAGAGAACCAAGAGATGAACCCAGCCACTTATCACCATTTGATCTTCAATAAGCCTATTGAAAGTGTGCAATGGAGGAAAGATTCCCCATTTAACAAATGGTGCTGGGTGAACTGGCTGGCTGCCTGTAGAAGACTGAAATGGGACCCTCACTTTTCACCATTAACAAAAATTGATTCTCACTGGATTAAAGATTTAAACTTAAGACATGAAACTATAAAAATACTAGAAGAGAGTGCAGGGAAAATGCTTGAAGAAATTGGCCTGGGAGAATTTTTTACGAGGAGGACCCCCACCCCCACCCCAGCCAATTGAAGCAATACCAAAAATATAGTACTGGGATCTGATCAAACTAAAAAGCTTCTGTACAGCCAAGCGTACAGTAAGTAAAGCAAACAGACAACCTTCAGAATGGGAGAAGATATTTTCAGGTTATATTTCCAACAAAGGTCTGATAACTGGAATCCACAGAGAACTCAAACTAATCAATACAAAAAGAACAAATAATCCCATTTCTTTGTGGGCAAGAGACTTGAACAGAAGCTTCTCTGAAGAAGACAGGCGCATGGCCTACAAACATATGAAAAAATGCTCATCATCTTTAATTGTCAGAGAAATGCAAATCAAAACTACTTTGAGATCTCATCTAACTCCAGTAAGATTAGCCCACATCACAAAATCCCAAAACTTCACATGCTGGCATGGATGTGGAAAGAAGGGAACACTTCTACACTGCTGGTGGGAATGCAAGCTAATACTGCATTTTTGTTTGTTTTTTTTTTTTTTTTTGGCCGGGGCAGGGTATGAACCTGCCACCTCCGGCATATGGGACCGGCGCCCTACTGCTTGAGCCACAGGCGCCACCCAATACTGCATTTTTGGAAAGAAGTTTAGAGAATACTCAAGAAACTAAAAGTAGACCTGCCATTCGATCTTTTAATTCCTCTACTAGGTATATACCCAGATGATCAAAAATCATTTTACAACATATTTGCACCAGAATGTTTATTGCAGCCCAATTCACAATTGCCAAGTCATGGAAGCAGCCCAAGTGCCCATCAACCCATGAATGGATTAAAAAATTGTGGTATAGGTACACCATGGAATACTATGTAGCCATAAAAAGATGGAGACTCTACATCTTTTATGTTTACTTGGATGGAGCTGGAGCATATTCTTCTTTGTAAAGTATCTCAAGAATGGAAGAAAAAGTATCCAATGTACTCAATACTATTATGAAACCAATATATAATCACCTACACTTTCATACGAATGATAAAACAAAATTATAGTCCAGAAAGAAGGAGGGAAGGGGGGAGACTGGGAGGATGGAGCGTATTTGGTGGGAAATCATCTAATGTGCATAATGCAATGGTACATTTAAAAAATTTCAAGAGTATAAACATTTTACCACAACAAATAAGTGAGATGAGGGTTATGTTAACAAATTTGATGTAAGCTTTACACATTGTATATCAAATCTGCACATTGTACCCCATAAATGCATTAATGTATAGTCACGATTTAATAAAAAAAAATTGTTTGAAGTCCTACTTGATCTGTGTAAGTGGAAGGGTTCTAGGTGGAACGAAGAGGAGTCTATCATGAATCGCCAAAAACAGAGTCTCAATCCTATAATGAAATCCCAGACTGCAGCCAGTTTATAGACCTTAACTGCCCTGAATGAAAGGGAGGCCTGTCGCCTTGAGGAAGAACGCTGCTGCACTGCCAAGAATGCACGCTGTTAATCTTTCTCCCAGTCTTCACCAAAGGAAGCAAAGGAAAGGAAATAATCAGACTCTGTGGGGACTGCTAGACAGAGTCAGAACTGGCACTAATGCTGAGACCCAAAACATCACTGTGGTCCACAAGACAGAGTAGAGGCTTCTGCAGGTCAAGTGATCAGTAGAGTTCTAGTTGGGTCCCTTTCACAGTGGCTTCAATGGCTATTTCCCTGCAGTTTCGTAAACTTTTAGAGAAACTCCCTGCTCCCAGCTGGCACTCACCAAGGGAAGCCTGCTGTTCTCTGGGTCTAACAGGTGCATCAACTTCATCAGCCAACTCTGATGAAGAATTCTCTAGGCACACTCAGAGGCATGGAGCATCTGCAAAGTATCAGGCAGAAATTATCTTCCATTTCCTTCCATTCCAGGGTCTTTCCAGGTTCCTCTTCTCTGAATTCTGCCACATTTGAAAGGACCAAGATCTACACATGTCTCTGTCCATCTGCTCTGCCCCAGAGACCACAGCCAGCAGGGGTCATCCACATATCACCACTGTGCCGTGTTGCTGCCATTGATCACCCCTCTTCGACATCTGAGTTTGAGGCAGGGAACACAGTCTCCCCCCGAGGACATCCTATTACAGCATCCTGACCATTTTCTCTCTTCATGCCTTCAGGGCCCATGACATGTAGTGATAGAAGCTGCTTGAAAACCTTGAACTAAACCTCACTGATTGGGCTACACACACATCATTCCTCATAGCCCAGACCAAGCCCATTATGGATGGATGAGGGAACAAAAGTTCCAGGAGGCTAGAGAGCTGCCAAGGCCACTCCACCTCCAGTAAGAGACTACACTGCCACACTCATCCTCCATGGTAAAGCCCCAGGGAACGGGGGAGCAGTGGATCTGGAGGTGCAGGATCCCCGCCATGCTGTGCCTCTTGGTTTCACCCCTGGGACAAGAGTAAGGATGGCAGGGGGAAGAGGGGATTTCTACTTCCAAAAAGTGTGTTGAGAGACTATTTTCTCCCTGCGCAGCCCCAGGGGCCTTCCTAGGACCTGGGTGCTTCTCACACCCTCAGCTTCTTCTTAGCCTCAGGCTTCAGGAGCCTTGGACACCACCCACAACGTTCCCTGAGGATGTCTCCTCCAGGGCCCCCACCCAGCCCAGCTGTGAAGCGGTGATGCTCGTCCAGGTGCCTTGCTGTCTCTGAAGAAGGGCCGACAGGTGGTTTGAATTTGAAGTATCTTTCTTCCCACAAGTCCCAGCCATGAGATTCTGGAATCTCTTCCTTCCTGCAGCTCCCTTTGGATACGGAAGGGAGCTGGCACACCTTTAAACACTGCCCCTTTGCTCTTCTTCCCAGGAGGGGTTTACCAGCTCTCCTTTGCCAGGCCATAGAGGCCCCCAGAGGTAGCCCCTGACGAGGCCATGTGAGGGGACCTGGAGTGCACAGAGTGGCAGCTGGCAGCCCTGATGAGCTCTGGGGGCATGAAGCAGACCTGGAGTGCCTGCAGCTTACCCAGCCAGAACTCCAGCTCAGGGGAGAGTTCAGAGACCTGGTGGGTAGGAAGCACCAGAGGGCCTCAGTCACAGAGAAGGAAGGCCACGCCCTGTCACAGACTTTCAAACACCTTGCAGAACTCACGTTCTGCAAACACTCCCCATGTGCCGTCTATACACAGCAAGGTGAAGTATACTGTCTCTGTTGCCCAAGGTCACTAAACGACAGAGGGAGTGCAGCTGGGATTCTAACTAGGGCCACCTGGCTTCGGGAACCATGAGTAGAGGCCGCTCATTAAGCAGCACAAAGGGTGGTGGTCATTGTCATTTTGCCAGCCTTAAAAGCTTATGATCAGCTTTAGAAATAAAACATGGAAAGTCCCTAAATGGTGCCTGGAGCATCTGCAGGTATTTACTAAATAGTAATTAATGACTAGCGTGACTGTCACTCTCACTGACCACAAGGTACGTACGTACACAAACTTAGAAGCGTCCTGTACTGTTCTCTGGTGTATGTTTAGCCCACAAGTCTGAAGGATTTGGAGATTCAGCCTGGACTCACATATGTTGCTTGGCCTCACTTACAGGTCTGGGGTTGGCCAACTGTCGGCTGACCTAGCATGGCCTCCTCTGGGATATCAAAGCAGCTCAGCTCTGCTTATCTCTAGTCTTTGGACAAACTAGCTCACAAGAACAGCATCCTGTTTGCTCAATTCCCATTAGCCAAAGCCTTCCATGTGGCCATACTAAAAGCCAGAGTGGGAAGACCCCACACAGTTAAGGGAAAAGAGTATGGAGAGGCCAGGTGAGTCTGTCACCTTGTCTCTGAGTGGCCACCAGTGTGATCATCGGTGCACTCCACACTCCTCCTGCAGGGGCACGTCCCTTAGTCCCCTTTGTGTTAAGGTTCCCAACTCCGTGCTTGGTCGACACCATTAGTCCCTCTGAAGTTAACATGTTCAGTCAATATGTGCCTGAAGCCATAGTGGGTGCTGGGAATAGACCCAGGAAAGAGACAAACAAGGTCCTTGCCCTACAGGAGCTAAAGTCCCAGTGGAGAGAAGTTGAGAACATATGTAAATACATAATTCCAGATAATGAAAAAAAATTAACCAGAATTATTTGAAAGAGAGCCTGGGGGTCATGTCAAAATCCTCAGCCCTAAGTTCAAAGCCTAACATTGAATAGGTTTCAGTAAGAGCTGAAAGGAGGACAGATGGGTGGAAGGATGGATGGATGAACGAATGGGCACTGAGATCTCCCTGGCAGGTCCTGCCCTGGTCTCCTCAGCATCTTTAATCTGTGAGGCTCGAAGGGAGCAGGGAAGATCCCAGAGAGTGGGGCCATGTCTCTGTCCCCTGGAGAACCAGCCATCTCAGCTTTCCATGATGAACAAAGGGATTGCCATCCTTTTAACCTCTCTGCTCCGTGTTGGAAAAGTGTCCTCTGAGCGAATGCTGCTCCCATCCTTGCCATCACCCTGTTGGGGTGCTCTGGTGTTGGGGTGTAAAGGATGTGCTAGAAGCAGAGGAAGCTGCCAGCCCAGATCCTGCCCCTGCTGGATTTCCCTGAGCCGCATCACCAGATCCATGAGCCCGAGGTTTTGCCTCTCACCACCATTTGCTGAGTGCCTAGAAGCTACATGCACATTAATTCTTCAGAGTATTTCACTGAAGCTGGCTTTATTGCCCCACATTACTGAGAAACTGAGTTGGTATAGAGTGGCAGAGCTGTCACTCAGTGGCAAGTTTTCTGAAGCAAGGTGGTGAAACGGAAATAAAAAGTTCTTCTCGTCCACCAAGCCTGGATTTAAATCCAAGGCATGCCAAAGTGGAGCTGAGTGTGACTAAAGCAGCAGACACAATGACGCCCACAGCCTCCCAAACACGACTGGCAGAGCACACCTTGAGAAAGCTCCAATATTGCTTGCTTATATTTTTCTTTTTAAAAATATTTATAGAAGTGACTGACAAACCTGAACAAGTAACAAAAATTGTCCATCTCCCCAAGTGTGTGTGCCCACAAAATGTCACATTAAGTGATGCCTTCTCCCTCAGAAGACATGGCAGCCTGTCCCAGGAAGCCTCCAGATGTGGGTCCAGGTGTTTCTCCAGGATAGTCACCACTGGAGTCTCTCTTAGACTGTAGCTGATGAAATTTGAAGCAGATTGGTGAAGTTGGAAGGGGCAGGCAGGAGGAAGGGTTTCTGAGCTATTCTTTAGGGCACTTTGGACTATGAAAAGTTATTTTTGATTTGTTCCATATGAATCATGAAAAACACAAAACATTCCAGGGGTTTATCATAATTTTCAATGAGATAAATACCGTGTGCTCATGCAATTTTAAAAAATGGAAAATATGTATTTAGTCCAAAAATTTCATTTAAAAAAAAAGTTAACATAAGGAAATGATTTCCTAAAGAGCCTTGCTGTCTGAGATGGAAGATCCACTCAGCCATCATTAGGATACAGATCCGATTTATCCCTTGAGTTATATCCCTTGACTTGGACATGGATTAGGCCATGAGTTACCCAAGCAGAAGATTAAATTCTACAGAACCCAAGCATGTGCTCTACTCTGCTTCCAGGTCCTGCAGTCCCACCTCCCTGCTTCAAATTACCTTCTGTGCAACCCCAGGGCAAATCGCTGAGTCCCTCTAAACTTCACTTCCACCATACCATAATAACCAACTTCCTGGGAAAGGTGAGAAGATAAAAAAAAAAAAAATAGAGTTCATTTGGTAAACTATGACCTGTTTGCAAATGTAGCCATCACCACTTTTGCAGATGGAGAAGCAGACACAAACTATGTCCAGGACCCATCCTGAGCTCAGCAATATGCAAAACACCTAGAAAAGCAGCCCAAGAAAAGCAAAGGTATAGATCCTGCCTCTAAGGAGCTTGTAGGCAGATTTTCAGACACAAAGAGGAAACAAATCATAAAATATTTGTAAGATAACATATTAGCAAATTAGTACTTTTATGGGACAGGTTACATACAGCTGGAGGATTCTGGTGGTAATCAGTCACATGCCTGTGGCCAGAGGGAAATACTGTGGGAGGGAAGGCAGGTCCTCCATGGGACATAAGCTAGGTGGAAAAGACTCACAGCTCAAAACCTGGCAAAATCAGCCAGGTCTAATTTAAGATCTGGTCCTGGTCACCTCTTTGTCACCACACACCTCTGCAAATGTGGCTCTGATCCAGGTAGGCTAGGAAATCAGAAGGAAGACTTGAACACAGCCTGGCCTCCTGGGTTTGGATAACTTATGTTCTGCTGCAGTCACCCTGGTGGACCCAAGTTCAAATGCAGCACAGGCCACCCATGGCCCCTTTCCTGCCTTGTATCTGGGCTTCCACCAGGGGAGAGGTCATGCAGACATTATGGAAAAGGACCACCTCCAGAAAGAACAATGGCCCAACAGTGGAGCAACAGGAGAAATGAGATGGGAGGGAGACGAGGAAGGAAAGACACACAGACTGGGCTCCTGCTATGTGCCAGGACTGTTCTTGGTCGCCCTTATTCCACTTAACTCTCAATTGAAATTGAAATTTATATTCCCATTTTACAAATAAGGAGACTGAGGCTCAGAACAGTTGTAAGGCTGGCAAAAGACCTTCTACCTAATAAGTGGAGGTAAAATGTGAACCTGTCTTCAGATACCTAAGCCCATGTTCTTTGTGGTTCATGGGTGAGGTGAAACAAAACCCTAAACTGGGACAGAGATGAGAGGAGAGCCAGAGCCAGCAGTCTCCAGTCTCTGTGGGAAAGTGGCTTGAGTTGGAGACACTTCCTTGGTGCTTTAGGGGCTCAAAGAAAGGGAACCAGAGGGCAGCAGTGGTTCACAGCTCCCCAAGATCATCTGAAGGTTCCAGCTACAGAGACCTCAGCAGGCAAGGACCTGCCCAGGAACGAAAAGGGGGCGCTCCTTGTAAGGTGTGTCTGGCTGTGCCTTGATAGCCAGAACAGGTGGGACTGAGGGCACTGGGACTCCAACAGCTAGACAGGCAGGGCCTAGGAGGGTGCCCAGCCAGATTGAAAATGGAAAGAGAACTGACGTCACCAGCCAAAAGCTACGGGAACCAGAAAGCACACACAACCCTGCTGCTCAAGCTTAGGTGTGTATGGGGTGGGCAGGGGCACAGCCAGCACATGGTGAATACGCCCCATCCCCATGCAAGACCAATGCTGAGTGGTTTCCAATAGTATTTTTACATTAGCACAGACTTGGAAGAATGGAATAGAGTTTAAAATCTGCATGGATGTTTTTTAAATCCAACATGAGACTTCAAAGAAATGTCTCACTTTAGACAACCACTAGAACTTCCCCACAAAATCCAGCCATTAGGGCGGCGCCTGTGGCTCAGTCGGTAAGGCGCTGGCCCCATATACCGAGGGTGGCGGGTTCAAACCCGGCCCCGGCCAAACTGCAACCAAAAAATAGCCGGGCGTTGTGGCGGGCGCCTGTAGTCCCAGCTACTCTGGAGGCTGAGGCAAGAGAATCACTTAAGCCCCAGGAGTTGGAGGTTGCTGTGAGCTGTGTGAGGCCACGGCACTCTACCGAGGGCCATAAAGTGAGACTCTGTCTCTACAAAAAAAAAAAAAAAAAAAAATCCAGCCATTAGGCTTTGCAATGAGAATTTTCTGAAACTAAATCTGAGGTGACTAAGAGGTAGCAACCCAAAGAGAAGGCAACCAAGCCAGCACTCGGGAGGACAGGACTCCTGGACAGAAGGAGCAGATGTAGTTTTTACCAGGTGGCGGGAACTGGCCCTGCCTGTCTCCTGATTGGTCTGCTTCCCAGCCACGCCCACCTCGCTGTAGCTCCGCCCCACGATCCTGCAGGGGCCTCCAGCCGGGAGCTAGGCCTGAGTTCTCGCTCCTTTCTCTCACCTTCCCATGCACAGTTGCTAGTGGGGGCTCTGCTATTTGCTCCTTTTGGCAGCTGTTGTTGGCCCAACAGCCCAGACATGTGGACGGCTTTTCCCAACTCACCAAGCACAGGTTGTGGCCAAAGGGAAGACACGCCGTGGTAGAAGGAGGATAGATGGGTAACTGTTACCGGCTGAACTGTGTCCCTTCAAAATTTGCATCTTACAAGGGTATATGTGAAACTTGGTAAATGGTCTGTAAAGCTAGTGAATGATGCCCCATGATCATATCAATGTACACAGCTACGATTTAATAAAAAAAATAATAATAAAATAAAATAAAAATTTACATATTGAAATGCTAAACCATCCTATTCTGAACCACAGCAGGTGCCCTTATTTGAAATAGGGTGGTAAGTGGCTAAGAGGAGAACCCCTCACCGGATATGATTGGTGTCCTTATAAAAAGGGACATTTGGAAGCAGATTTGCACACAGGAAGAAGCCACAGGATGATGAAAGCAGATAGTAGGGTGATGTTTGTGCAAGCCAAGGAACGCCCAAGGTCGCTAAAGACCCGCCAGGAGCTGGGAGAGTCTCCATCACAGCCCCCGGAAGGAGCCAACCTGCCACCATCTCCCTGTATGACCTCTGCCTTCCTACCTGAGACGTTTACATTTCTGCTGGTTTAGCCTCCAGCCTCAGTAGTGTGTTACAGAGCCCCCTGCAGACTAACAGAGAACCCCACCTCTCTCCGAAGGTCAAACGAGGCTTCTGAAAGCAACGTGACCCGAGGGACTGCTTAAAGGAAAAAAAAAAAAAAAGAAGAAGATTCCACCCAGACAAGGAGGGGGGTGAAAATCGTCTCAGGCAAAGGGAAGTTGGAGCACAATGTTTTTCCCAATTAACCACTTCTTGCTTCGGAAACTCATCGAGTACGCAAGAGAAAGTGGGAGCTGGAGGTTTTGGCTGGTACATTGATGCCAGAACTGCAGTTGGAAAGGGCCTTGGTGATATGTCCAAATCTTTCATGTTACAAATAGGAAACTGAGGGCAAGGGAGGGCAAATCTGCCCCCCCCCCCAGGATCACACAGAAGTCAGAGGCCAACAGAATGGGAACCCTGGTCTCCCAAACCCAGCTCCCCAGACCCCACTCTGACTTCTGCTTAGGACATGACCCAGGTAAAAGGAGGCTATGATTGAAAGCAGATTTCTGTTTTGAACAAATCTTTTTTTTTTTTTAATGCTTCATTTACTCATTGCTTTTGTTGGTATCTGTACAAAATATTTTATTTTCCATTGTAATCAGCATAACACAAACTTGGCTGATATCAAGGTACACACAGGAGATGCGGTAGCCCTGGTGCAGGCTAAAGGCATCAGCACCTGAGTAAAGCGATGGTTTCTCTGTCAGGAGTTCTCACTAGAAACATCGTTCTTACCATCCTGGGGACAGTCTGTCCCGGACTCGACAAAGAAACAGCACTCAGTACTAACAGGCCACACACCTAATGATTTTAACACGCTTGTTTTTCTGCTCAGATGAAGGCTGTCCTGAGTGACCCACTCTTCCATCAGCCAGAAACTCTAAAAAGATTTAAGGAGAAATTTTGCTGTAAAAGTCATTGCAGTGGTTGGATGTGACAGGCTCCTAATCCCACTTTGAGGTCACTGGGCTCCCTTAGCAAGAGGAGATGGGTCCCAGGCCAGGCAAGGTAGGGTCAGGCCAGCCAGGGGACCTCTCCACCAAACATCAACAGGACAAATTCAAAATTCACTGTGGTATTTTCAGCCTGCTTTCTCCTCTCACCCTCCATGTGGTACAGGACAGGCCGTGGCTCAGACTAAACCCTTTATGGAATATGCACTCGCTCATTTACCCTCAGAACCCTGGGAGGGGCTATGACTGTGTCCATTTTACATAATTGGAAACCAAGGCTGATAGAGGTGAATTGACTTGAGCCTTGTGTCTTGATCTTCAAATATGCCCATCTTCTTCCCTAGTTTGGCACTGCAGAGTAGAACCAAGCTATACCTCGAGTTCCCGAATCTCTGCCCCCAGCTTCCTTAAGGTCAGGTTCCAGCCTCCATCTGCTCTCTTACATTCATCTCCCTTCCCTGCTTCCTGTGGCCTCCATTCCCCCACCTCATGCACCTCCCCCGTGGCTAGGCCTCCAGCCTCCACAAGCCCCCAGTGTCCACCGGGTAACCCAACTCAGTGACCTTTCTTCTGCCGATGTATCACACAATCCACTGTTTTTCCCTGCCCTTCCCATCAACTCCTCCTCTGCCTCTTTTATTCTATAGAACTTGTATAAGGGGGGGCGGGGGGGAGACATGACTTTGGGGTTAAGGGCTTATCCACAGTCAGCTACCTACCTAGTCTTACTGATTTTTTTTCTCCTAATTTCTCTGATTCTGCCTATTCCCTGCCAGAACAGTCCATATTTCCTCACAAACTACTGTCCCTCTGGAAATAACACCACTGTGCAGGCTATACACCAGATCAGGGTTGGGGGTGGGGGAGAAGCACAATTATTTTGTGGATTCATCACAATATCCTTACAAGGAAAAATAAAAATCAGGTCATCCTGCTTTCTTAAGAATGCTGATCTGAATGCAAAATTCAGATGCCACAGAATCATCCTGTTTATTCAGATTAGATGCCCAGGAAAAAGCTTAACCCTCCCTAATTCAGGTTACATTTCCCTTGGCTAGAAAAATGTTCTCTTTCAAGGGTCTGGAATTTTTCCGATATTTTACAACAGATAAATTAGCATCTTTGTATAGGAGAGATAAGAGGGGGGACTTAAGGCTCTAAATTTTAAACGTGCTATTAGCACAATGATGTGACATCTTGAAAAGAAAAGATTCTCTGTTCTAAAGTGTTAAGAATATTATGAGATCCGACATCCTTCCAGAAACCTGTGATGTGTGTGCATCATTCTCTTGACTTGGAAAAATAAAAGACTTGAATCTTCTTCTCCCATCCTAAGTGCCCTTTCAGCTTTTTGTCTTCTCCATGCAGCTGTGGGGTAGCAACTACATTAATAAAACATCTCCCCGGGAGGAGAGCAAGATGGCAGCCAAGTAACAGCTTCCTTGCATCTGGGCACCGTGAGTCCGGAGAGATAGGACTCCAGGGATCTCTGGCTGGTGGGACCTGCCTATCATCACCCCTGTGAGGATACAGAGAGTGAGTGAGAGACTTCTGGACCCCAAGAGGAGGACTAAAACAGTAGAAAGCCTGCAAGTGGTCACGTGTGTTCAATCCGTCTAAACCCGCCTGCAACTTCCACAGGCACGAGAACTTAAATAGCAAGAGGAAGTGAAAGGAAAATTAGGGCAAGGAAACAGATAAAAGAAATCACTCATGAGGAAGAATCAGCAGAAAACTCCAGGCAACATGAAGAACCAGTCCAGAACAACCCCACAAGGGACCATGAGGTAGCTACTGCAGAGGATTCAACCTGTAAAGAAATGTTAGGAATGACAGAAAGGGAATTTAGAATACACATGATGAAAACACTGAAAGAAATGATGGAAACGATAAAGGAAACTGCTAATAAAGTGGAAAATAACCAAAAGGAAATCCAAAAACAGAATCAAATAAGAGATGAATGATATAAAGAATATAGAAAGGATATAGCAGAACTGAAGGAACTGAAACAGTCAATTAGGGAACTTAAAGATGCAATGGAAAGAATCAGCAACAGGTTAGACCATGCAGAAGAAAGAATTTCAGAGGTAGAAGACAAAGTTCTTGAGATAACTCAGAGAGCAAAAGAGGCAGAAAAGAAGAGAGAGAAAGCAGATCGTTCACTGTCAGAATTATGGGACTTTATGAAGCGTTCCAACATACGAGTTATAGGAATTCCAGAAGGAGAAGAAGAATGCCCCAGAGGAATGGAAGCCATACTAGAGAATATTATAAAAGAAAATTTCCCAAATATCACCAAAAATTCTGACACACTGCTTTCAGAGGGATAACGGACCCCAGGTCGCCTCAACTCTAACCGAGCTTCTCCAAGACACATTGTGACGAACTTGTACAAAGTCAAGACAAAAGAAATGATTCTGCAAGCTGCCAGTTGACCTACAGGGGCAAATCCATCAGAGTGACTGCAGATTTCTCTAATGAAACTTTCCAAGCAGGAAGAAAATGCTCATCTATCTTTAATCTACTTAAACAGAACAATTTCCAGCCCAGAATTCTGTACCCTGCTAAGCTAAGCTTTAAAATTGACAGAGAAATCAAATCATTTACGGATATACAAACATTGAGGAAATTTGCCACAAGACCAGCTCTACAGGAAATACTTCAACCTGTTCTACACACTGACCATAACAATGGATCAGCAGCAAAGTAAGAACTCAGATATTAAAGGACAGAACCTAACCTCCACACTGATGCAAAAGACAAAACCAAGCAATGGACTCTCACAAAATAAGATGAATAGAATAATACCACACTTATCAATTATCTCAATAAATGCTAATGGCGTGAATTCCCCACTAAAGAGACATAGATTGGCTGACTGGATTAAAAAATACAAGCCATCCATCTGCTGTCTGTCAGAAACACACCTGGCTCCAAAAGACAAATTAAAGTTCTGAGTCAAGGGTTGGAAGACAATTTTTCAGGCAAATGGAATTCAGAAGAAAAGAGAAGCTGCAATCTTATTTTCAGATACATGTGGATTTAAAGCAACTAAAGTCAAAAAAGAAAAAAGTGGTCACTTTATATTGGTCTAGGGAAAAATACAACAAGAAGACATTTCAATTCTAAATATTTATGCACCCAATTTAAATGCTCCCAGATTCTTGAAACAGACCTTACTCAGTCTGACCAATATGATATCTGATAATACCATCATAACAGGGGACTTTAACACTCCTCTTACAGAGCTGGACAGATCCTCTAAACAGAAATTAAACAAAGATATAAGAGATTTAAATGAGACCCTAGAACAACTGTGCTTGATAGATGCATATAGAACACTCCATCCCAAAGATAAAGAATATACATTCTTCTCGTCACCCCATGGAACATTCTCCAAAATTGATCATATCCTGGGACACAAAACAAATATCAACAGAATCAAAAGAATTGAAATTTTACCTTGTATCTTCTCAGACCATAAGGCACTAAAGGTGGAACTCAACTCTAACAAAAATGCTCGACCCCACCCAAAGGCATAGAAATTGAACAATCTTCTGTTGAATAACAGATGGGTGCAGGAAGAAATAAAACAGGAAATCATTAACTTCCTTGAGCATAACAACAATGAAGACACAAGTTACCAAAACCTGTGGGATACTGCAAAAGCAGTTTTGAGAGGAAAATTCATCGCTTTAGATGCCTACATTCGAAAAACAGAAAGAGAGCACATCAACAATCTCACAAGAGATCTTATGGAATTGGAAAAAGAAGAACAATCTAAGCCTAAACTCAGTAGAAGAAAAGAAATATCCAAAATCAAATCAGAGATCAATGAAATTGAAAACAAAAGAATCATTCAGAAAATTAATGAAACAAGGAGTTGGTTTTTTGAAAAAATAAATAAAATAGATAAACCATTGGCCAGACTAACGAGGAATAGAAAAGTAAAATCTCTAGTAACCTCAATCAGAAATGATAAAGGGGAAATAACAACTGATCCCACAGAGATACAAGAGATCATTTCTGAATACTACCAGAAACTCTACGCCCAGAAATTAGACAATGTGAAGGAAATGGATCAATATTTGGAATCACACCCTGTCTCTAGACTTAGCCAGGAAGAAATAGAGCTCCTGAACAGACCAATTTCAAGCACTGAGATCAAAGAAACAATAAAAAATCTTCCAACCAAAAAATGCCCTGGTCCAGATGGCTTCACACCAGAATTCTATCAAACCTTCAAGGAAGAGCTTATTCCTGTACTGCAGAAATTATTCCAAAAAAATGAAGAAGAAGGAATCTTCCCCAACACATTCTATGAAGCAAGCATCACCCTGATATCAAAACCAGGAAAAGATCCAAACAAAAAGGAGAATTTCAGACCAATCTCACTCATGAATATAGATGCAAAAATTCTCAACAAAATCCTAGCCAATAGATTACAGCTTATCATCAAAAAGTCATTCATCATGATCAAGTAGGTTTCATCCCAGGGATGCAAGGCTGGTTTAACATATGCAAGTCTATAAACGTTATCCACATATTAACAGAGGCAGCAAAAATAAAGATCACATGATCCTCTGAATAGATGCAGAAAAAGCATTTGATAAAATCCAGCATCCTTTTCTAATCAGAACACTGAAGAGCATAGGCATAGGTGGCACATTTCTAAAACTGATTGAAGCTATCTATGAGAAACCCACAGCCAATATTTTACTGAATGGAATAAAACTGAAAGCTTTTCCTCTTAGAACTGGAACCAGACAAGGTTGTCCTCTGTCACCTTTACTATTCAACATGGTGCTGGAAGTTCTAGCCAATACAATTCGGCAAGACAAGGAAATAAAGGGAATCCAAATGGGAGCAGAGGAGGTCAAACTCTCCCTCTTTGCTGACGACATGATCTTATACTTAGAGAACTCCAAAGACTCAACCACAAGACTCCTAGAAGTCATCAAAAAATACAGTAATGTTTCAGGATATAAAATCAATGTCCACAAGTCAGTAGCCTTTGTATACACCAATAACAGTCAAGATGAGAAGCTAATTAAGGACACAACTCCCTTCACCATAGTTTCAAAGAAAATGAAATACCTAGGAATATACCTAACGAAGGAGGTGAAGGACCTCTATAAAGAAAATTATGAAATCCTCAGAAAGGAAATAGCAGAGGATATTAACAAATGGAAGAACATACCATGCTCATGGATGGGAAGAATCAACATTGTTAAAATGTCTATACTTCCCAAAGCAATCTACCTATTCAATGCCATTCCTATCAAAATACCAACATCGTACTGTCAAGATTTAGAGAAAATGATTCTGCGTTTTGTATGGAACCGGAAAAAACCCTGTATAGCTAAGGCAGTTCTTAGTAATAAAAATAAAGCTGGGGGCATCAGCATACCAGATTTTAGTCTGTACTACAAAGCCATAGTGGTCAAGACAGCATGGTACTGGCACAAAAACAGAGACATAGACACTTGGAATCGAATTGAAAACCAAGAAATGAAACTAACATCTTACAACCACCTAATCTTTGATAAACCAAACAAGAACATACCTTGGGGGAAAGACTCCCTATTCAATAAATGGTGTTGGGAGAACTGAATATCTACATGTAAAAGACTAAAACTGGACCCACACCTTTCCCCACTCACAAAAATTGATTCAAGATGGATAAAGGACTTAAATTTAAGGCATGAAACAATAAAAATCCTCCAAGAAAGCATAGGAAAAACACTGGAAGATATTGGCCTGGGGAAAGACTTCATGAAGAAGACTGCCATGGCAATTGCAACAACAACAAAAATAAACAAATGGGACTTCATTAAACTGAAAAGCTTCTGTACAGCTAAGGACACAATAACCAAAGCAAAGAGACAACCTACACCATGGGAAAGGATATTTGCATATTTTCAATCAGACAAAAGCTTGATAACTAGGATCTATAGAGAACTCAAATTAATCCACATGAAAAAAGCCAACAATCCCATATATCAATGGGCAAGAGATACGAATAGAACCTTCTCTAAATATGACAGACGAATGGCTAACAAACACATGAAAAAATGTTCATCATCCCTATATATTAGAGAAATGCAAATCAAAACAACCCTGAGATATCCTCTAACCCCTGTAAGAATGGCCCACATCACAAAATCTCAAAACTGCAGATGCTGGCATGGATGTGGAGAGAAGGGAACACTTTTACACTGCTGGTGGGACTGCAAACTAGTACAACCTTTCTGGAAGGAAGTATGGAGAAACCTCAAAGCACTCAAGCTAGACCTCCCATTTGATCCTGCAATCCCATTACTGGGCATCTACCCAGAAGGAAAGAAATCCTTTTATCATAAGGACACTTGTGCTAGACTGTTTATTGCAGCTCAATTTACAATTGCCAAAACGTGGAAACAGCCTAAATGCCCACCAACCCAGGAATGGATTAACAAGCTGTGGTATATGTATACCATGGAATACTATTCAGCCATTAAAAAAAATGGAGACTTTACATCCTTCGTATTGACCTGGATGGAAGTGGAAGACATTATTCTTAGTAAAGCATCACAAGAATAGAGAAGCATGAATCCTATGTACTCAATTTTGATATGAGGACAATTAATGACAATTAAGGTTATGGGGGGGAGGAAAAGCAGAAAGAGGGACGGAGGGAGGTGGGTGGGGCTTTGGTGTGTGTCACACTTTATGGGGGAAGACATGATTGCAAGAGGGACATTGCCTAACCGTTGCAATCAATGTAACCTGGCTTATTGTGCCCTCAATGAATCCCCAACAATAAAAGAAAATAATAATAATAATAATAATAATAATAATAATAATAATAATAAATAAATAAATAAAAATAAAAAAAGAATATTATGAGATCCACCTTCTGGTTCTGGCTTCTCCAAACTTTAAAAATGCCCACTCTTGCTCCTCAAGTCCTTCCAAATAAAGTATTTTTTAAAAATTAGCCAGGAATATTATTTTATCTTAGAGTTTGTCATAGCCAGAGTACAAACAGCAAATAATAAAGAAGAGAAAGAAAGAGGCCGAACGACGGTGTTCATGTTATATTACAGCAAAAAGACAAACCAGAGCACTGTATGCAGAAAAAGCTCAATCCAAATTAAAAGAGAGAAATAAGTACTAATGAAAATTCACAGTCCCCCATATTCCCTCTACTAACACACTTTTTACACTTTTCTCATACAGGCGGTATATGTCATAAAAGTGTTGTCTAAAATGTGAAGAGCTCAAATCATTCCCTTAGCTTGTATTTCACTGTGTCTCACAACAGGGCAATAAGGGCATCACAGGTTTGTTGGAAGGATTAAATGATATGAAGTGTATTAGAAATCTGCCTTAGTGCTTGGAGCCTAGTTAGCCTGTCACCCTTATTCTTTTTGTCCATCTCATTGAGGGAACAGAGCTATTAGTAGAGGGCCCACTATGCATTCATTACTGTACAACCTTCTTTATAAATGAGGATGTGCGTGTGCAACACGCATGTGACATTTGACATGAATTGGTTGAAAACCAATGCCCCTCCTACAACCATTGCAGCCGGGGCTACCACTAGTAGAATCTGTTGTCAGTTCAGATGTCAGAGTGTCAGATGCATTTTAAAAAGTGCATCTTCTTACCGCAACATCCTTGTGACCACAGCCACCAATTCTTCTATACTTCCCTGCCTTTGTTCTTCCTTGTTCAGATTTTGACCTTGAAGAGACCTGCAAGTCCCCCTCCATTTTCTCACACCCTTAGTTAAGGTTCTCTAGAGAAATAATCAATGAATATAAATATGTATATTCACATATACACGCATACATATAGGATATTATATAGCCTAGGACATATATACACATATCCTCTATCTAGATAGATACACACTATACATATAGAGTATTATAAAATGGCAGAGTGTCTACATTTCTACCAATAGTAGAATCTGTCAGTTCAGATGTCAAGAGTGTCAGATGCACTTAAAACACTGCATCTTCTTACACCATCATCCATCCTTTCCCCACAGAGCAGTAGGATTCCACGCTGAAAGAAAAGACATGGAAGCTAAGAACAGAAAGATTTGCAAGCCACACCGATTTGCAAGAAGAGCAGGCATCCGGCGCTGCCAACAGCGTGTGCGGGCAGCAGTCCTGCTCAGGGACACAGTAGAACCAACTGCATTTAAAGGCGGGGAGCAGGTGTGCACATTGACGGGTAAGATGTGCAGAAAGACTCCCCACAAGCCATGACTGCATGGTGGCATTTGCAGGTGATGGGCAGGGGATTGCTCCTCCCATATGAGGTCACGGTGGTCAATCATAATTCCTTCCCAGGGAGGTTCTCAGCGCTGGATGCCCTGCACCATCTGTGAAAGATTTTCTTATTTTTAAATCATATTCTTGGTTGTGCCCTACCTAAGGCAGATCTCTGGGGGGGTGTGCCTGCCATGTCACAAATATTAAACTCCACTATCCTGCCTTGTGACCATAGCCACCAATTCTTCTGTACTTTCCTGCCTTTGTTCTTCCTTGTTCAGATTTTGACTTTGAAGAGACCTCCAAGTCCTAGAAGCCTCCATTTCCTCACACCCTTAGTTAGGGTTCTCTAGAAAAACAATCAATGAATATAAATATATTCACATATACACACATACATATAGGAAATTATATATCCTCGGACATATATATATATACACATATCTTATATCTAGATAGATACATACACATATATAAAATGATTTATTACAAGGAATTGGCTCACACAGTTATGGAAACTGAGAAGTCCCAGTATCTACTGTCAGCAAGTCGGAAACCCAGAAAAGCCAGTGGCGTAGTTCTAGTCCAAGTCCAAAGGGCAAATCAGTGCAAACCATCAGGCTATGTCTTATTGAAAATGTTCAATGAGTTTATCCTATGGGGCTCTTGACTGACACCTGCACAGTCTTGTTCTGAAATCTATAGCTCCAGGCCAGCCTGTTCCCAGAGTGTCACACTCTCAGGGCCACTGCCTGCTGCATGTCCCCACAAGGCATACAACAGGAGCTTCAGACCTAAATGGTCCAAAAGAAAACTTATTTCCACTTGCACTCCCTTCCCACACACCCCCACCAAAGCCTCCTAGTTACTGTCCGAGTCTGAATTACAACCGCAACACAAATCACCACAAGCAAACCTAGGATTCCTCTTCAATTTCTTCCTCTCATCCCATCAGTCTGGCCAGTCTTCTATCCTAAACATCTCTTGAATCTCTTGAATCCACACATTTTTCTTTATTCCCTATGGTCCCTGTTTTATTTGAAGTCACCATTCTTTCTTGCCTGGAATTCCCTCTTAATTCATCTACTTGCTTTCATGTGTATTGATCTGTTATCCCCACATCAACCAGAGTGATCAATCGAAAATGCAAATCTGACTATGACTTGCCTGTTCACACCTTTCAGTGACTCCCCAGATGAGACAACGTAGGCTGTGTGGCTGACAGAGCCCTCGATAATCTAATGCCCACCACCGCCCAGCCCTGCTTCACTGCAGACCCTGCTAGAGCTCCCTCCCTGCACCACCAGCCATGCATACACCAAGCTGCTCCTGACTCCGGGTCTTGTGCTTTTGTTGGTTTATGTCCTTCCAACTGTCTGTTTGCATTTACTCATCCTTCAAGACTCAACCCAAGCATCAGCTCCTAAAGAAGAATTCCGGCCTCTCCTAGGCAGCCTCCAGGCTCCCAGCATGTGCTTACCAGCACTCAGCACAGTGCTCGATGCATAGCAGGCGGTCCCATTAAGGTTTTTTGAGTGAATAAATGCCTGCACAGACTGGCAGTTATAGTTGATGAGGCAGTAACAGAGTGGAGCAAAGGGTGCCACAGGAGCAGTGGAGAGCACCTCGCCCTCCTGGAGAGGCACAGAACGCACAGACTGGGAAGTGACCCAGACGGAGGGTAGGAAGTGTGTGCCCAGCAGATAAGCAGAGTCAGCTTCCTGACTGTGTCACCTGTGAGTCTCACAGGCCCCCTCCACTGCTGTAGCGCTCTTCTGTTGCCATCTTGAAATTCTTAATTTTTGCTTTGCACTGGGGTCTGCAGCTTAGGCAGCTGATCTCGCCATAAGGCCAGCGTGTCTGAGGAGCAGGGACGTGCAGAAGGAACTCAGTGGGAGACATGAAGGTAGCTCCAGGCTGGCACACCACCCACCCCCTAGACTCTTAACCACAGTGAGAATGCTTGCCTTCCTTCCCCCGGGCATCTTGATCTATTTATAAATGTTTAGAGTTTAGGGAGAAAACACGGAATCCACATTTCCAACCAAGCTCTTTCTGCTCAATACTTACATATGCGTATCACAGGGCAAATCAAAGCCAGCTGCTGCAGAGTCATTTACACTCTGTTCATCAGAAAGCCCCACACATACACTTGCCCCCCAGCCCATGAGGGCTTTCTTGTGACATCTCAACTTTCTTGGAGCTTTGGGGTTTAAAGAAAAGCATTGTGCAAAAATCTTAATTTGACTCAAGAAAACCGTATTTAAACCTCAAAAAGTCTGATTCTTTTTTGCAGCTTAAGGTGGGAACCCAGCTCAACTCAGTCCCACATCCCCCCAATATCCTTGTGTGGCAGGCACCCTCCTCCCCCAAAGAGGGATATTTCCTCCCAAGAAGGAGACAGGGCCTCGATTGTGCATTAAGAACTGGAAACTCTCAGGAAATCTATCTGCTGCTTAGGGGAAAAAACAAAAAAGGCTTCTAGTTCACACCAGTGTATTTAGAATCACAGATCTTTAGGACTGGGTAATTGAGAAAAGGGTAATTGAGATCATCTATGATAATAACTACCATCTGCACAGCACTTTACATTTGAGAAATCACTTTTACACCCATTTTCTTATCTAGTCCCTGCAGCTCTGTCGTAAGAGGTGCTGTTACCAACACCCTGGATTCTTCATCTGAGCACCAGGTTTGGGAGTGGTGTGTGGGTTGCCCAAGCTCATGAAGCCCACAGTGGTGAGCCAGAATCAGACTGGGGCCCTGACACTCCCTGGGTTTGACCACACCCACCACTTCTCAGGAAGAGACAAGACCAGTAACGCCCAAGTCCTCACCGGCCTTACCAGTGGTCACAGACAGGGCAGGGTGACAGCCACACACCCACCTCACTGCCTGGCATCCTTCCTACTCCTCTCCAGGCCCTTTGTTTCCTCTACTGAAGGACATCAGGAAGGAAAGAGACTTATCTCTTTGTCGCAGACCGCCAGTCGTTGGGCCTCAGTCCGAGGGTGTTCAGGGTGAACGTTACAGGTGGATTGAAAGGTCGACGCAGGGTGAATTGACAGACTACTACACACCACGGGTGATGATGAAAGTAGCTGCACTTTATTGATTTTTAAGTCTGGTATTTATACATTTTCTTTCCAGGGTTAAAACAATGTAATCATTATTTTGCTTATGCTTACAAATTATCTTTGTGTCTCCAATTATCTTTGTGTCTCCATATGTGGTTTATCATGCATTATATGTTTTCAAGGTTTTGCTCTTTGGAGGGAGGTGGTTTATTTTTTCAAGGTTTTTGTTCTAGGGAAGTGTTTTCATTAGTAACACCTGGTTGCTTCCCCTTATCTAGGAATGTCAAGGCTTGTAACTTCTCTTAGTTCTGTAATTGTTCTCAGTTTCTTATGATCTCTTTTAAAAACAGCTGAACATATTCTTTTATGTATAATGCTTGACTACTTCTATATATTTTTACTCTAATTAGTAACTATATTTTGATTCATAGTTAATTGTTTATTAAACATTAAACTACTCTATTGATTTGTGTTACATATGAAAATTAGTGAGGTAAGATGTTTTTCTAAGTAAAGTTTTATTGCAGATGGTGATAATGCATGTTGTTAGAGAAAAGTTTTTCTGTGAGAGGCACCGTGGATGGTGGGTGTGCATATCGTGATGGAGCATTTTGTTTGCCGTTTTCTGCATTCTCTCAATACATTGTCTCAATTCACTGACATTCATGGTGGGAGCGTGCTCCCTTGGAGACATTAAGTCTCCTTTGGTTATATGAGATTATGGACAAGTAAGTCATTGTGTTTATCCTCAGTTCCTTAAAACAATCAGGCATTTAAACTTGACAAACAGGTTTTAGACAGGTTTTAGGCTTTTATGCCGCACCTCATGAGTTCCTACGTTCACTAAAAGGCATGCTAGGCAACTTATGCGCTGCTGTCGCAAGCCAGGGGGACTGGGGGTAACGCTCCGGGGAGCACGCACCGCCTTACCACAGTTTTTACAACGCGGACAGAGCCATCCCGCCACGGCCAGATGCCGGGGGTGCGGCATCTCTTATCATCCTAGTCAAAGAAATGACGTCATTGTTTCCAACCCTGCAACACCACCCCTTTGAAGCCTTCAAGAACAGAGCTCTCCACTCATTCAAATTCTTACCACAACTTGGTAACATAGATATTACGCAACCCATTTTCCTCAGAGAGGAAACTGAGGCCCTGGGATGATAAATCACATCTCCCTGTGACAGAAATTGGAAAGAGCTAACAGTATCAAGACTTCAACCGAAGCTTTTTGGCACCAAGCCTAAAGATCCTTCCACTAAGTCACACTGACAGCATTTAGCTGTGGCCCCATGAGGGCAAACAGGGGCAGAAAATGGAGCTAATACAGGGATAAGAGAGGAACAAAAAGAGATACCTCTAAAAGCCTGCTCTGGGACAGATGACTATACCACATGCAGGTTTGATCGGAATCATTAAAAACTGCAGGAAAATCTCAGACATGAAGAGCAAGACAGCCTGGGAACTGGCTTAGAGTAAAATCCAAGGAGTAGGGATATATATTTTATATGTGTGTGTGCGTACTGAAGACACATGGGTCTACCTCCTTCAAGTATATGCAAACTAAGGTATAAATTAGTACTAATCAGTACCCGTGAGGTAAATTAATTACAAAGTTACAATCCACAAGAGGCCTACATTACTTGATAATGTATCACGAAAGCTTATGAATATGAGAATTAACTGCTTGGCCCAGATGTTGAAGGAATGCTTAATTTCTTGAGTCCTGGTTTGAAGCATCCATGGATTTCATAGAGCACTGAAAGGAAGCTAGCATTAGTGTGTGTTTACTAAATTATTATTTTGACAAACAACTACCATTTATTCATCAGTTAATATTCAGTATGTAGCTGGGCATTGTATCTAACCCTCACAACAACTATTTAGGACAGATATAATCATCATCATTTCATATGTGCTTTAAAAAAAATAGACTGAGTGATCTACGAAGCCACAGACACAAAACGTAACTGAAGAATCAAATATATGGATATAAAGAGTGTCTCCTTCATTCTACCCATAGCAATGACCTAATTTCAAATAAAGCCTTTAGCAATTCTGATTAAAACCACATGCATTTGTTCACAACCATGCATTTGTTCTATTTGTAAACCATTTAGTTTTGCCTGTTTTTTACTGGAAGTTTGGGAATATACTTGAATCTCAAATCTGTAGTCACGTAAGTCTACAACACTCCCATGCTATGTTCCTATTTATAACTTGTTCCTTATTTCTACTTTAACTAAAACCAAAATCAACTACAACTTGAATGTTACCTTAGAAATGAAAACAATATAACCAAAATATTTGCACCTTCATATTAATCCAAAATTAAAAAAAAAAATTAAATGTTTCTGCCCTGTGGGTAGCAAAATATAGAGTGAAATTCCAGGCATTGCTTTGAGGCTGGGGGAACAGAGTGGACATGAAGCCGCATGCTGCCTAACCCCCCCACCAGAGGCAGCTGCAGGACAAAGCAAACGCTGGAGAGATTAGAATTTTAAAAATCTGGATTCTATGAATTTTGAGTTTTGAGATGTTTTAAATGTCTAATAGCATGAATTTATTCCCCATAATAAACATGTTTCTCTTTTGTAATAGGAAATCTACTTTGATTATCAAAATTATAAAGAACAATTTGGCAAGGAATAGAATTGTTGAATGACAACCTTTCTCTTCCCAGATTTTTAAATTGTTGTTCTGTGGACCGCCTTTATTCAATGTTACAGAAAAAAGTCTAAGGCCTCCCTGGTTATTTTTTCACCGTACTTTTTTTTTTCTAAGCATTTTAGGATGCATTTGTTATCCTTGAAATTCAACCTTTTTTACAGAGTAGGTCAAGGTGTTTGTCAGTTTTAATTAAATTCTTCTGATAAAGTTCACATGATAGGTTCACAGCTTATTTTCGTTTCAGAAAATTTTATTTTGTCTGTACTATTTTCAATATCATTTCTGAGCTGCTCTTTAGGTCCAGAGGTTATTTATTTTTTAGTCCATATTTACATCATCTTTCCTCCGATCTTTTATCTCTTTGTCATTCTTTTTTCTCCATTCAAGTTTTACTCATTGATTTGGTCCCCTACATTTCCACGTGACTCTGAGTTTCTACTCTGCTATTGTTTGATTTCTTATATTATTTTCAACAGTCTGCTTTATCCTGATAAAGGTAAAGCAATTTCAATCAAAATATAATGGACTATCTTGAGAGACTTAAACAAATTCTTAAGTTTATCTATAGGTTATGTGTAGGAATAAATCTACAATATTAAATGAGACTTTATGGGAGAAGGAGCAGGGAACAGTAGAAATAAAAAGAGAAGAGTCATGCAATAAACAAAATTAAAAAGAATTTTCAATAATCAAACAGAGTATTAGTTATTGCCAAGATAGGTAGGCAAATCAATGGAGCAGTATAATTTTGTCTATTCTTCAGAAATTATTTCAATAAGGAGGGGAAAGGATTCCACCAATGGCAATGAAACTCCTTACTAGCCATATAGGAAAAAAAATACCACACTAGACCCCTAACTTACCTTCAATAAGCTAAACTCTAGATAATTTAAAGAATTGATTTTTTTAATAAAAATATTTAAATAGAAATGAAGAATATTTACATAATGTTCATAAAGAAGAGGTACTCTCTTCCCCAAAGTATTTTACCAAAGACAAAAAGCAAGCATAAGGCAAAAAAAATCTAACATTTAACATTATGAAATTTAACATTATGTAACTTAATTAGAAACATAAGTACCCAAGGCACCAAGGCAAGGGAGAAAGATGCACATGAAAAACAATTATCAACAATAAAAAACCCACACACAGAGAGTACAATAAAAAGGAACGCAAATGGCCACTTAACCTATGGAAAACATTTAACCTCATTATAATTGAAGAATTATAAGTTTAAGGAAACTCTTAACACATTCTCAACTTTTATCTCTTGCTTTTTGGTCTCTATTTTCATGTATTTGTGAGATGAAAAGGAGATTGATTTGAATGAAGAGACTCATAAGACCTGATGTTAGCAGACTTTGCTGGAGACAGCTGGAGAAGGGATAGAACATGAACTAGAGTGACTGTACCCTGCAGCACATACAGTAGGACAGGCTCAAAGGACAGAAAACTCACCAGGGACACATGTCATCAAAGAAGACATTCAGGAAAACTGGGCCTTTGAACATGACCTTGAGAAAAGGAAAAACCAGTACAATAGATTTAGATAGACACCAACCTTGGCAAAGCACCTCAGGTGACCAAGATGGCTAAGAATTCACTGAAGGTCACGGGGCAGAAGGAAATTAATTCAGTCTAGATTGCAGGAACGTGTGCTTGTGTGTCATGCTTTACGGTTCTTGGGTACGTTATTTTCACATTATCTTCCAACAAAAGTTCTTTTGTACATTATTTTCATGTTATCTTCCAACCAACCATTAGTATTAGGTAACAAAAAGGTCATTACCCTCATTTTAAAAAGAGGAAATTGAGGCTCAGAAAGGTGGAATAATTTACCTGCAGTTCCACTACCATATATTAATATTACTATGAGATACAGCTTACAGGGGAACCCTGCCTTCTCCACCAGCCCTGCTGCCATGTGCAATAAAAAATAACCAACTCCCTGCTTCTGCAGAACAGCTGAGCTGCATTCAAAGAGTGGATTCTCATCCAAATTTCAAGTGGTTGTGCTAAGGAACAACTGGTCTTGGGTGTAAAATGTTATCAGACAAGGATTTTCTAAAAGAATCCAGATACTCTTATAACACTCCCCCACCAAAAAATAAATAATAATAATAAAACTCTTTGCTGCAATCTGGATCCTTTTCTAACGGAAGTGGGGAATACCATAATTAAAGTATAAAAGCTGCTGCCAAAAGCTCACCAGAGCTGCTGCCACAGAGGTCAGGACCCGGAGGACACGCCCCTGCCCGAGGCAGGACTTGTTGCATTCATCCTCCTCACCATGGGGCTCATTTTCTCCAGGAGCAAAACTGAACTAAAGGATGAGGTAGGATATTCTCTAAATTCACTTTCGGCTCTGATCCTCATGGGTACCACAGTTTAAGAAGGAAGTAGACACACACTCAAAAAAGAACGAATAGGGTGAGGTGTCTGAAACCCATGAACAGTAGAACTTCTGTAAGTTGAGCATCCCAGGGACTATAACAATCTGGTCAACAAGAGAGATGGTCAATACAAGGAACTAGGCCCACCGTGCCGATAGGTACATGTGGTGTACGTCCAGCCCATGAACATGAGACCCACTTAACGGGATGGTCAGTGTAGGGAGCTGGTCAGCTGTGGCGGTCCTACTGTGAGCGGCCAGAGGAACTAGGGACACTGCAGGGCACGAGCAACAGCTGCCTTCAGTCTGCAGGGATGTCTTAGGAAAGACTCAGACCACCCTTGTGGCCACAGAAAGGGAGGCTGAGAACAATGGGTAAAAGCCCCAAGGAGACAGAACTTGTTCAAAAAAAAGTTGAGCAAAGACAAAACAAGCAGCTTCTGCGGGAGGAAAAAAGAAGGAAACCAAAAGGAAATACATTTTCTTAGCTGCTATCTTAAGGCAGGTCGGACCGTGACTGCCCACTCCCACAACAATCTCACCACTAGACATTATCAGCCCCATTTTCCAGGTTACAAAACTAAACCCCAGAGGACAGTAAGTTAGCAAATGCCCCATCAGGAGCCGGGTGAAGCAGTGGCTTAAATACCAATTTACATGCATTCAAGTAGCAGTAGAAGGCTGGACAAAAGGTTCATCATGGTCCCTCCCAGCCGCAAAACCACGCCATGCTCTCGTGTTGGGTTCTACCGCCCAATCACAGGGAAGAAGCGAGTACCTCAAAATGCCGAACTGAAAGAAAAAGCCCCATTGATACCACAGCCCCATAACATGGCGAGGTGCCCATCATTATTATGACACCACCACCATCGTCACTGGATACTGGCACAGCGGTAATCAGAGATACTGCCTGTCACTACATACATTAGCCCTCAAAGTAAATGTCTGTTGTCATTTCCCAGGTGAGAAATCGAGCCTCAGGGAAGCAATATGCATAAGTCAGCCAGCAAACAAAGGGCAGAGCTCTGGCTCAAACCCGGTCTGCATGACTCTTCAAGATACCCCACCCCAGCCCTGATCCTTCCCGCACACTGCCAGGCCAATGTTGCACCTCAGCACTGAATATTCCCCGTTAAGAAATGGAGACGCAGGTGTGGGGTCAGTGTCTGCTGTCATGGTTTAAAAAAAAAAAAGAATGTGCTCTCCTGCATGATGCAACCACAGGTATTATTTCAGTAGCTTCTGTGCTCCTTGAGAAACATAAAGGACTTGATGGTATCCAAGGACTTGATCCATCTGGCTGCACGGCTCACAGTGGCCCTGGAAGGAGGCACCAAGGTACCCTGCCATCTGAAAGCCACACTCACAGAACCTCGGGAGGCAAGACGCTACCTTGCAGGAAGAGGAGCTCCTTTAGCAGATTTATTCCCCCAAGGGCCATATTCCCTACTCCGCACAAGAATCCAGTGTCACAAGACACTGATTCAGAGGGTCTGCCTTGCAAGGTGCAAAGACTATCAGTAACCTTCCCCACACTCAGCATATCCTCTGACTCTGGCTCTTTCAGCTGAGGCTGCAATGTTAAACACGTAGCGTTGTAAATTAATTCTTTGAAGATTCACTCTTGTCAGCTAACTTTTCCCACTGCAATAAGCCAAGGAAGTCACTTCCTAGCAACTGAATATTCCACTTTCATGTACTCCTGAGCCGTTTTAATTTAAGACAGTGTTACAAAGCGTCTATTCAGCAGAACTTGCCAGTTAGATACAAGGGATCTCAAAAACTTTCATTTAAGTTAATGGGGAAAGTGATAATCCCCCATCTTGGCCCTGGATAAGAAAAGCATCCGGGTGTATCGGCTGAGGTAAGAAGGGAGGGAGAAGATGAATGAGCCTCCGTCTGGCATGTCACTGCAAACCTCCCAGGCTTGAGTCCCCTCTCTGGTTTTAATTCAGTGGTCATTCATGTCATGAGCATCCTTGTGTCAGGAAGGGTGGCTACAGTGAGAACTTAGAAGAGTGAGACAGAGCCTCTCCCTTCTGACAGCTCACAGCTTAACAGGGAAAGAGCACAACCCACAATGGGATGGGGCTGACGATCGATCACCAGAGATGCAAGGGTGTCCACACAGCCGTCCCCAAGCCTGGGAGGGCTGAGCGCTCACTCTGGGTTCTGACCACATCCCTGACTTGCTCAGTAAATTTCGGCAAATCACTTTCCCTCTCCAAAATTCAACTTGTCTATTTAAAAAAAAAAAAAATTAGAACCAGATTTAACTAAGATGCTTTCTATCTCCAACTTTCTGAGAGTTGAGAAAATGTTTCAGGAGGAAGAAACATTCCAGCAGGAAAAGGGAGCACGGTTCTCACCGGGTGGTCCTGGGAGGGGTTGGGAAAGTGGTGCTAGGACTGGCCTGGAGGGGCAGTTGTGGAGGGGTCAGGAGATAAGGGTGGGAGGCAGATCTCACCATTCCACTGTTGCCTGAAGATAGGGGAGGCACAGGGGAGGGGAGGGTGGGGAGGGGGTCAGAAAGAGGGAACAAAGAGAAGAGAAGGGAGGAAGAAGAAAAAGAGGAAGGGGGCAGAATAAACATGCCTAATAATGATAATAACAAATCCACGTGGCCCTCTGCGGTTTGCAGAGGAGTTCCACACACATTGGCTCATTTCACTCTCTGAACCAAGCTAGGGGCAGGGGCGGCACTTTTACAGACTCAGCTTAACAGACTGAGAGTTGATGGCAAGGCCTTGGTGCCCTGAGACGGGAGCCAAGGTCTGGCTGGTGGCCTCACATCACAGAGCTGTGACCACAGCCCCAGGTGCTGCCAAGGTGCCAGGGGTGTCCAAGGAGCCTCACATGCGTATCCTCACATGTTCCTGGCTGCTGTGGTCCCCAGAGGCACAGGAGAGCCCTGCTGTGCTCTGCACTGACCCCTGACAAAGCTTCTCTCCCCCACTGTAGTCCAGCCAGGTGCCTCGGAGCCCTACCCTCAATGAGGCCTGGACTTTGGCCTATAAAGACTTGAACAAACACAAACTTGGTTTCTAAAGACCCAAGGATGACGCTAGCTGTTAAAACAATCAAGGCCAAGAACTCAAGGCTACCAGAGGAATTTGCATTTGTCCTAGCCAACACCTAATGTCCCCACTCCCTGCCTAACCTGGACCAGCACCAGTTAGCACACCCCCAGGGGTCTCCTGTGGACCAAACTGCCTACCCACTTTTTTGTCATTTTTTACTTCCCTGACTCTCTGGGCCCATCAGCCCCTCCAGCCTGTGGCTGCCTTCCTTTCTCTAAAGTGGCCAGTCACCTCTGCACAGAGCGAAGGCCAATTCCAGCTTCTTTTCCCTGTTATGATGATATGTTACAGATTAAAGTCTATCCCTACCACATTAACTGGTGCCCAGCTTTGATTGTCTTAACCTGAGGACCACTGCTTTCAGTTCAGACCACACTTCATAAGGGAAATGACCTAACTGGGACACCTCAGAGACAGAAGAGTTCTTAAAGCCAGGTCACATTTAGCACAATTGAGAAATCTCAGGTCCTTCTCCTGGAGAAGGGAGGCTAGCGTGGGTGCACAGAGCTGTTTCAGAATTATCCGGAAGGCTATTGTCTCTCTGGAGGGGTCCCAACTGGAAACAGATGGCTTTAGGGAATTGGGTTAATTAGAGGAAGGTTTGTTCACAAAGGGCCTATGTACAATGGTCTCAGGGTAGCGGAGCCAACCGGATAAGGAGGTTATCTGGAATTCGGCATGGAAGGATGGAAAGGAAGTAGTTACCAAAATCAAAAGAAAGTCATGTAGAGAGAAGGTCTCCTTGAAGGAAAAGTAACAACCAGTTGAAGGACAAAGCAAACCAGAGACAAGTCCACAGTGGGAACCCATCCTCCCTTCCTTCAGTCTCCTGCAGGGACACTTCTTGGCCAAGTTTAAGTGGAAGTCAGAACATGCAGGACCCCAGGGAGGAAGAACTCCACACAGGTCAGCTTCCCAGGGCAGACTGCGGAGCAGACAAGGTAGAACAAGACCCTGGAGGGACAAAGGAAAGCTATCAGACACTCATGGAAAAATGAGACGGGGACATGAAACCCCAGGAAGAATGGCAGGGTGCACGAGAAGAGTTAGGACCAAGGAGAACGTAAGGGGAAAAGAAGGGAGGGAGAGAGAAAGAGATTAGCAAAGAGAGCTGAGCTGGGAAGGAATGCCTTCCCGTAAAGAGTCCTGGCCCCCCACCACACCTCAAGTCAAAGTCAGAAGATGCTGGAGTCAGGTACACTCTAGAAGAAGTCCAAGGTCAGGGAGGATGAAAATGCTTATAAAGTTGCTTCTAGCTGTGAGCTCCCAACAGTTTATTAAAAAGAGATTAAAAAGTAACATACCAGAAGGGCTGGTCATTTTTTTTTAATTAAACAATCATGATTTCCTCTGATCTTCCTTGTCAATCTCCTCCCAAAATTCTGACTAGGCAGAATTTTCCAGTCTCTTGAGTTTTTTGTTTGTTTCTGTTTTTTTTAACAAACCTTTGCCTTGTTTATTCTGTCAACAGAGTGACCTCAGAAAGCCACATTCTTCATCACCTAGAGACGTATCACTTTTGCTCACAAAATTTTCATTCATTATTTCCCCCATGATCTAAAATAGAGCAACAAACTACAAAAAAAGGGAGCAACTAAGAGCTAACTGCAAACTTTGTTAACTTTTAATTTTTTTCCCTCTCATTTACCAAATAACAATGTATTCCCCCTTCTGCTTACCAAAAGCCTTAATTAAAATCTAGGTTTACTGATGCTTCCATTTGCTGAATTACATAATGCTTCAGAAAAGTTTAGCAATTGCACAATTACCCATAATGTACTTTATATACCAGAGGCATCTCATGTGGGCTTTGTATTAAATGAATAATAGCAATGTTGTTTTGAGTGAATAATACTTCAGTTAACTCCATTGTTCCTGAGTAATTTACAGTTAGTCAGAAAACCAAGATCATTTGGAAATGTGTGCGTTGAAATATGCCGTACCTTGGTTACACAATGTGCTTTTCATTATTGCACAATGTCTTCAGGAATGGGACTAATAAAGCTGATACTTCACGGTGCAGGGTGCAGACTAGCAGTTTGCTGTAACGTTTCAGCTTACAGATTCTTGCATACAAGGAACAGATTAATCTATTCAACTGGAGAAAAGGACCACCCAAGGTTTAACTGTGCAGGTGAGGTGCAAAAAACTGGCTCACAACTATCTTCTCCCAGAATGAATGGAATGAATTGACACATCTCCAAAACAAGCATGACAAAGCCATAAATTGATGGATTCAATTCCTGTTCTGGGAAAATCATGAATTAATTCAGTTATGCTCAGCAAGCCAAAATGTTGTAGTCATTAGGGAATGTTTGAAGAGCAATGGTTGATTTCTTTGTTCCTGCACTGTCAGTAGTAAGTGGAGGGCTGGGTCTTGTGATCAGTCCGAGTGATGGCACATTAGCAGAGAGCTGTTCATGCACAGGCATGCCCCGTGAGATGGGCAAATGAACCCTGCATGCCTGGCATAACCATCAAAGGGTGACTCTCAATGCCAGGATTTCACCTGATCAAGAAATCCTTGTCACCTACACAACCTCTCCTAACCAGCATGAGCCTAGGGTGAGCTTTTTAAGTCCTAACCTGAATGGAGACCATCTATCTATCGCTTCTCTGCACTCATTATATTTGTTCAAAAATCATTACATGCCATGCAGACCCTGTCTCGGCTCATCCACACACATGGATGTCATTCCTGACTTTATGATTATGTGTCTCATTTTCGGTCCCAGCAAGCCCGTTCCGTATGCTTGCTCATTCAGGGCAGTATGTCTTCCAGAGGAGGTGAACAGACTCCACGCAAGGAAGAGGCTTGCCGGAGATCACCCAGTTAGTAAGTTCCCATTCAGAGACCCAGGGTGAGAGACATTCCAATCCCTCTCTCCACAATGGCTGAAGCAAGAGGGCCCATCAGACACTGGCCCTGAAGGCTTCTGCTCAGACAGGACACCTATTACTTCTGCCCACATGCTACTGTCCACAACAAGCCCCAAGGCCATACCCCACTTCAAGGGTGTAAGACATGCAACTCTACCAAGTAGCCAGAGAACAATCTGAAAAGAGCAGTGGTAATTACACAAGGTGTTTATAAAAATGCTGTGAGCTAAAGACATCACACCTGTGCCAACCTAGCCACTGGACATCCCACCTAGGGAGGAAACTGCCCCTCTGAGCAATGTCCAGTGACTTCTCTCCTCCCTTTGGGGAAGCTCTTCACATTATCCGGAGCTTCTCAAACCTCCCCCAAAGCAGTGTCAATAGTAAAGAGGGCAGAACTCATATCTCTGGGCATTTCAGCTCCAAAGAGACCTTCCTCTGCCTTAGGAAGCCTTCTGCTCCACTCCTACTCCAGCGGGTATCAATGTGCTTAAATACCAATAGCAATGCCTATAGAAGGTGTGCAGAATTTACCTTGTATTTTTCTCTCTCCACTAACCCATCACTTCATGTTCCTCGAAAAGCTCAGTAATAGATTCCTTACATTCCCAAAGGTTATTCCTGAAAATTTCACAAATTGCCATAATCACTAATACTATCACTTAGATCACTTGTCTTTTTCTAGATAAAAGTGCTAGCTGCCAACTGGTATGAGTCAACGACATGGGACAGTACTCCAGGAGAGGGACATCACGACTGTGGTTTCTGCCGATGATTAGGAAGTGGAAGCTCAGGGAGGCTAAATGACTTGTCAATGCCACATAGTAAGTGGCAGAGAAGGAAAGTGAACCTAGTTCCGAATGGCTCTGAATTCTACCATGGTCTTTTTCTCTCTTAGCTTCAGCTGTGAAATCAAACTCAGACCTCCATCAGTGTAGAAGAGGACCCTCAACACCAGTTGTTTTTCTCTCATTAGTGCAAGATGACGGCTCCCTTTCAGAGGCAAGCTTCACCAGGAAACGAAGTTCTGTTACTTCACAAGGATTGTTACAAATGCCACTGCCTCACAGGTGCCACGCAGCAATGCCACAGAGGAGCTCACTGTCACAAGCCAGCCTCACATCGTGGGAAGACACAAAACTACGTGGCATGAGCCTTTGGGGTGCCTGGTAATGAATCAAACCAGGTTGTAAAATTCACAAAGATGAGCTCAGGGTCAGGATGATGAGAGGAAAGGGTCAAAGTAAGAAGAGAAGTCATGGGCATAAATGTGCTGACAGCAACACTGCCCAGCTCCACGGGGTCTTTGCTGATCAACCTTGTGTCAGTTAAATAGGGACCCTGGAGGCAGTTTACCCAACCTCTGCTGGAGGGAAAAATGTCACACAGGAGAATCTTCTCCACCTGTCAATCCTGCTTCCAAAGACAGACAGCCTTTCCCAACATTATTCTGCTAAGTAGCAAAGCCACTACATTTTATATTTTTTTTACACATGGATCAAGAATGACATTGTAAGCATAAAAGCAATGAATGTCACACACAAAAAAAAGAAAGAAAAATAAATTTTACAAAGGAAAATTTTAAATCTTTATATGCCCCCCCCAAAAAAAAAATCTCTAAACAAAATTGAAGACCAATGAAAACCTAACAGGGAAAATATTTGTAACTTGTAAGACACTCAGAGTGATTCATACAAATTGGTTTAAAATATCTATCTTTTCTATAAAGAAATGGACATTCGTAAAAGACGCATAAGTGTCCAAGAAGCACTGCCATAGTTTAGCCTTACGGGTAACTAGGAAAGTGAATTAAATAAAGATACTACCTAATTGATCTTTTTTTTATAAGATAATACTTAGAGCCCTTGAGAGTTCCATAATGTAGGCCCTTTCCCTCAGTGCTATGAGAGAGCAAATTCCAGGAAAGCAATTTCTCAATATGTATCAATGTTACCTCCTTTGATCCTCTAATTCACTTCTGGGAATCTATCCTAGGAAAATCATCAGAAATGTAGCAAAAGACTTTTTATTCCAGAATATTCACTATAATGTTACTTCTAAGAACCAAAAAAAAAAGAAGTGGAACCAACCTAAACAGTAAAAAAAAAAAAGGAAAGAAAGAAAAAAAGAGGGTAGGGTTAAATAAAATACAGTGGGGAATTATGATTGAGTATTAAGAAGTATCATATTTTCAAGATTTATTTGATGATGTGGGAAAATGATATTCATCAAAAAAGGTTGGCCAATACCACTCTTTTAAAACATAATATTACTCATATATATGCACACACAGTCATGCACTCTCTCATTCCTATTCTCATAAGACAAATAAGGAAGAAATACACGAAAATGTCAACAGTGATTATCTCCAAATGGTGCATTACAGGTGAATTTTTTCCTCCTTTAAATTTTTCTGTATTTTCCAAAATTTCCAAATTAACATATACACAAATTGTTTACAATCAATATTTTTTTTAAATACAGTGTGGTAGATTGAAAAGATTTCCCATAAACTGTTTCTCTCTCAATATCCATGACTTTGAGTGCTTGGGCAGTGATGACCCACACAGCTTTTGAGTTTAGCCTCTTGACCTGTTTTGGACAGTGAGATGTGAGCAACTGTGGTACAACAAAGGCTTGACAGCACTTACATGTGGAAGCTTGTCTTGACTTGCTGCTCTTGGAATCCCATGATGGCTCCTGCATGAAAGAGCCTAGGTTGAATGATGAGAGACACATAGCCCAGTTATCCTCCCTTACCTCAGCCCTAAGCTGACTCACAGAACTGTCTTACCAACTAGTGACCACAAATCAGGTAAGCTCAGCCAAAATGGGCAAAAAACCATCCAGCTGAGCCCAACCCAAACTGCCAACCCACAAAATCCTAAAATAAATAAATAAATGGTTGTTGCTTTAATCCACTGAGTTTTAGGGTGGTTTGTTATGCAACAAAAACTAAATGATATAGGGGGAAATGTACTGTAGTAGTAAAGTAGAAAAACACTGGGTTTCTCCATTTTTTTATCTATAACATGGGAGTTATGCTTCACATAGTAAGTTCAAACAAAAGTAAATACGTGTCTGAGATGAATCTGAATTACTACTGATCGTCAGTAACTCTTAAGAAGAAATGTGATTAGCACCATTGTAGGAAGAGGACAGAGAGCTAACTTACTCTCTTCTCACCACACAAAGATACAAGACATCAGAAATCTGCAATCCAGAAGAAGGCCTTCACCAGAATCCAACTAAGCCATCACCTGGATCTCAGACTTTCATCCTCTAGAACTGTGAGTAATAAATTTCTGTTGAGGCCACTCAGTTTGTGGTACTTTGTGATAGTAGCCCAAACTGAGACATAGCCTAACTCTGCCAATTGACTTGGAATATAACATAAGATGCTTTTCACATCCCAATTAATCCCTAAGTGGTGGCCCCTCGGTTCTGAGCCAATTACAACAGAGCCAGAGAAGCACCAAAGGCAGGGCTATTTTAGATTTAAACTTAAAGGTCAGTCTCCTTACCCGACCTTCATGAATTGGTGCCAACCTACTTCTCCTGCCACTCATAGCCCACCCTAGCCCCATATCCTTAGCACTCCAGCCAAACAAACCAGCTTGTTATTATTTTCTAAGGCAGGGTACACAACGTCTGTACCCTCCTTGGAATGTCCTTTCCCACAGTCAAATTGCTGTTCAAAGCTTCAAGATGTACTCCAGGAAGACCTCTGAGTCGCAGACAAAATAAGCACCTCCTCCTGTGTTCCCAAAGCTTATTTATCTTAGGTCAGGCTCTCTAGAGGACAAAGCTAAGATAGGATTCTTGTGCAAGTGAATTATTGTGGCAGTGTTCTCAGGGGGACCCTGGAGAAGAAGGGGGAAGCAGGGAAGGGCAGTGAGAAAAGCCAAGCATAGGTGCAGATTCAACTGAAGTCTCTGTGGAGCTAAGAGTTGGTTCTCCTTGAAGTGAGGGCCTTCTGTGTACCTTCCCCATACCAAGTCAATGATGGCTACAAGTTATTCCCAAGGGTAAGAGAAAATCTTCCAACCATTTCCAAAAGCAGCACTCATTACCCAAGACCCTATGGGGAGGGAGCAGCCATAAGCCAAGAATGAACCATCAGCTGAAGGGGAGCTTAGAGGGCACTGATACTATCTGCTACACCCTGCCCCATCCCCACTGAAATGCCTTGATTCTCCCACTAAATTCACTATTTTAAGCACAGCTTCTTTGAGACTCTGGTTGCTCATACTTTCTGGAGAAATGTGAAAGAGAGAGAACAGTAGGATGAATCACTGGATTGGTCCCAAGGTGGCATCTGTAACTCACCATCTCCCTCTTCCACCACACATGCTAAATCTCCCTACCTCCACCCCTTGGCAGCTGGCTGGCATGCTGCTTTATGCAGATTTCCTGAGGGACACAGCACTCAGATCTCCATCTGAGTCCAGAGGCCCTAGGTCACAGGCCATAACTGCAGAGCTTGCCTACTCTATTAGACTTGAGTACAGGATGCCAAGAGATACCCACGGGATCATCTTAATGCCAAGCACCTCTCTCCCTGCCCTTGTCATAACGTTTTATGAAGTGGCAGGCCTGAGCAGGCTTAGCAACTCCTGCTATCAGTAACTCCTTTCTCTGCCTGATGGCCAATGGGCACACACAGCTCAAAACGAACAGGCTGCAGCTATAATTTCAAGTTGAATAAGCTCTTGCTAGGTTCCCTGATGGTAAGATCTCCCCTCTGGGAGCCAATACCAGGTCCTAAAGTTGCTGGGACAGTCACAAATTCCCAATTCCCCACCAGGGTTGATGAGGGGCAGATTCCCTTCTACATCCATCTCCAGGCCTGGACCATTCTATTCCATGGAAGGACAACCCAGGGACCCTATCTGTGTCTGTCATCTCACTCCTACCCCCTCACCAGGGGCTGCTTGAAGGTAGGGTCCATTTTTATTGATCTCTGTACACTTAATAACTCTTATTACCTGGGAAATAGTAAAGGTGATGGGCAGAGGACAAAGATACCTCCTCATATCACATACAAGTTCTGACAATTACATTTGCAAACTCGTTCTAGGAAAAGTGCTACATACCTCATTGCTGAACATCAGTACAGTCACCTTTGGGGTAGTCCCCTGGGGAAGCTGTGCACTGACACCAATGCTTAGTCCACCTTCACAGTGATTTTGGAACTCTTTTAGTGGAATGGTCATCAGACCTGGCATCATATGGCTTATAAAAACATGCAACAACAATAATGAACACTACTCAGCAAGACACTGTCACACATTAACGTGAATACAGCTGTAAGACACTGATAGACGAAGGTCATGAAACCACGTTGTTTGTACAGTGCTACCAATGTAAGTGCAGGGTGGCAAGTCTGTGAACTTAATTGTCAGACCTTGTGTATTAGTCATGCCTCTGGATGGCTGGACTCATATTCTTATGGTACCTTTTAGTGGGACAAAGGGCTAGAATGTTAAATTGAAACCATCTCAAGATACATGCAAAAACAAAATAGCTATCCAATTTAGATGGTTAAAGAGCTGGTAAAGTTAAAAATAGCATGAGCAGAGTTCATGCAGTCAGAAGAGAGAAGGGCATGCCAGACCCCAGGATTTTCAGAACTCCTGACCCTGATGGAAACCCAGCTTTGAAGATAAGACCCATTTCTCTGCCAGGCAAGGCTCTCCTTATCTGGAAATCAGGGCAGAGAGACTGTCACCTGAGGATCACAGCAGTGCAGCAGGTCTCTGTTTCACAATCTGTGCGGGCTCTGGGAGCCGGGGAGAGGGTGGGCAGAGGGAGTGTCTGTGCAATGTGCTGGATCATAGCCAGTTCCCTGGCCACCGTCAACCCTGAACATCCTGTCTTGGCCAGAAAGGGCCTGGAGAGGAAGCAGACACAAAACAATTGGGAAAGGTCTAAAAACCACAGGAGGCTGACAAATAAAGCCAAAAGGCTGCCCAGTGATGCAATTCATGGGAGACCAAGAAAAAAAAAGAGAAAGAAAGAAAGAAAAAAAAAAAAAAAAAGACTTCAAGCCTATCCAGCAGCATTCATCATTCAGCGTGACCTTCCAGGAATCTGCTGACAAAAACAGAGTGTTTTGTGTGACTTTCTGCCTGGGACCTGGAATGACTGAAGACTCCAGAGCAGGGGAGGAAGGGGGCTAGATGGGGTGGAGACTGGGCCACAGTATGGCCTTGGTTCCAGGCAGAGGTGTTTCTTGGCGCCATCTGCTGGTGGCAAGGGGAACCACACCTTCCTTCCTCTGAACAGAATAAAACAATGTCTCAGAGAAAACGTCTATGTACAAGGTAAGAACACAAACATATTTCTCGCCTTCTATGAGCCAGATGCATCCCCGTGCCTTTCATCTCATTTTAATGTTATATGATTAAGTAAGAATTACTATGCATGTTTTACAGATGGGAAACTGAGGTTCAGGGAGATAACTAATTTCATGGTCAGCAAGAATGGATGAATTTGTTGTCATTGAATAATCATCCCTTGTTCTGAACTCAAAGGGGCTAGAATAGTTCCTGGAACGTAAATCCTTGCTGAGTGAATGGCTTAATAAGGCTTGAGTAGTAACTTGTCTTTTTGCAAATACGAACCCAACAGAATAGGAAAAAAGTAAATGCAAGAATGGGAATGGTAGCTATGACCGCAGATGGTTCTCGGGAAATGCCCAGAGCATGACACCCTCCCTGCCTCCCTTTTCATCCTGCAAGATTACAAACTACTTCAAAGCCTAGGGTAGGTTTTACTCCTTGTCGACCTCAACCCAGCACTTAGCTGTCCTGGAGGGGCCACGTAAGGAAGAAAGAAGAGATCAAGCTGCCTAAGCAAGCACTGGATTTCAAAGAAACTCGAAGCAGTCCAAGGTGACAGGTGGAGAGCTACCACTGAAGTTCTGAAGGGCTCTTTGCTGTGTGACAGCTTTATGTAGCCACCCGTTGTTTCCTGACTCAGATTAGGACCCTATCCTCTCAAAGGTCCAGTGACATTCAGATACATGAAGGCTTTTCATGCTGGACTCTACCTACTCCCCCATTCATCTCCTCCTAAACCCACCCCCTGCACACACACCCTTCCCCCAAACCTATAAGCACACCTATATATCAATACTTCCACACATGACAAAAAGTGCACAGTCATTGTATCACAGTTGGTATCAGTGCCCCTAAATACTGAGATCTGTTACATCGTTTAATCTTTGCAGTACTTTTTTTTTTTTCTTTGCAATACTTTTATTCCCCCATTCTCTCCGGCTGGAGTGAATATCCACCTCAGGCAAACTCCTGTTCCATCTTCAAGGTCCATCTCTAATATCACCTCCTCTTTGAAACCTTTCCCTAGCCTATCACCATTTGATCGTTCCCTTCTCCAACTACCCAGTGGCTAGTTCCAACTTTACAGTAACACATAAAGTATTGTTTTCAATGCATGCTATAGACATACACGTAAGTAGAAAGAACTCATTGAATGAATAAGTGAATAAACAAACACAACTTATAAAATCCTCTAAGAAAAACAAAAGAAGTCAAAGCCAACTGAAAAGGGAAGCTGGGCATCATCAGCCACTACCATCCCAGATCTGGGTCTAGGCAGCTTTCAACCTACTGGTCTGGTCTGGTACCTTTCAACACATGTTACTGCCCCTCTAGGTGCAGCAGGAGGTGGAAGGCCCCTAATAAATAAGGAAAACACACAACTAGTCAAAGAGAAAAATGACCCTCCCACAACAGCAGCATGTCAGAAGTTTTGAGATCTGGAAGTTTCCAGCTCCAGCAAAGCTCCCCAGACATTTTTGGGGTACCCATTGCTTGTGCTCAGGATCTAGCCTCTGTTGGTATTTACCTAGAAGAGGTGACTTCCAGACTGCCTGGAAGTGATGTATCAGAACTGTTCACTAATGATAGGATAAAAATGACCCAATGGCAAATCCACTCATCTGAGATTTTCATCTCTGTCCTACAACCCTAAATCCTGAATTGCAGTGATCCCTCTAGGAAGGGAGGAGACCACCAACCTTTACTGAGCATCTACTATGTAGCTACCACTTTGCCTGCAAAAACTTGGCTTCAGGGTAGATGTTATCCTTTCCTGACAGATGAGGAAAGAGGCACAGAGAGGTGGAGTGATTTTCCAAGGGCACGCAGCTTGTCAGTGGGGTAGCAGAGATCACTCCAGGGGTATACACCACTGTTCCAGACAGGCCCCCCATTGTGGGGCTAAAGCCCAAGTGGCAGAGACTGCTCATTTCCTTGGGTTCTTGTTCTTTAAATGACCCCTTTTCAATTCCTTATCCCACATGGAGTATCAACACTAAAAAGGGTTTGAGGAAAAACTCTTGACTACTCAGAGGGAAGTAGCACAGAAGGCAACACCAGAACCCTTATTCATTCAACAAGCACGTGAATAGGTTGGCCACTGCTGACCTGCTGGGGGATGGCTGAGTGATGATGCATGGTAGAGTCCAGGTCATCGACATCTTGACTGCAGGGCAGTTCCCTAGGCCTGGGAAATATAATGCTAATTAAACAGCACATGGATGCCACCCATTGTAACCAGAGCTTTCAGGCTAGCGTACCATTGATTCGCCTTTCTGAACAGCATGGCCATGGAATCTTTCAGAAACACTCATCATATACACTCCAAACCACCTTATTTTGGGGAACACACTGAGGTATGTGTCTTACAGAGAGAATAAATGGCACATCCAAATTGCAGGAACCTTCCCTCGGGGAGAGCAGAATTCCCAGCAGTGGCAGAGAAATACGTGCCATTATTTCTCATTTATCTTTTCGGTAACAAAAATGCATAGCATGACTCCTAGTTCTCAGGCCCTGTCCTAGACACTGGTCATGCAACAGGGACAAAATGGATCAAATTGCCCAGCCACACACAGCTGGCACACCAGTGGGGGGAAATAGCCAAAACCAGCAGGCCAATCATAGTCAATAGGAGAAGATGGTGAGGACTGTAGAAAATGACTAACATAACAAGCGAAGGGATGAGAAGGACGGGTGGCAGTGGGCAAAGCTCACAGAACATGATGTGGTCCCCTCTGAGGAGCTACCAAACAGTACAGGAGTTAGAGCCATTGACAAAAGCAGCGCCAGGTGACAGGTGCCCTCAGAGAGGCTGCACAGCAGGTGGGGACACTTGTTCTTCTGAGTGGATCCTGGCAGGCTTCCCAGAGGGGCCAGCAGACCAGATACGCCAGGTCATTCCCACCAGCAGCCACAGGCACAGGTGCCCCTGCACAGACATCAGTCCTTGGGGGTGTTGACTAGCCTGCTGTAGTCATTTTCTGGGGTTTCTGCAACAAAATACCAAGACTGGATGGCTTAAACAGAAATTTATTTTCTCACAGCTCACATCCAACAAACATCAGGGTGTAGCATGGCTGGTTTCCTCTGATGCCTCCCTCCTTGGCTTGCAGATACCCCGCTTTTCCCTGTGTCCTCACCTCGTCTTCCCTCCTGCTACAGCCCTGGCCTCCCCCACGTGTCCAGGGTCCCCAAGGGCCAATCTGACCTTCTTGTAAGGTCCCCAGTCACATGGGACTAGGGCCCTCCCTAAAGGCCACCTGTGAATTTAATTACCTTTCCAAAGACCCTACTCCCACATACTGGGGTTTAGGACTTCAACATATGTGTTTTGGGGGGACACAGTTCAGCCCCTAACAGCTCACTAGGAAACACCACCCATCGTGGGTCTCCAGCTCCCTGCAGGGTGGCACATGAGTGCAAATCCCCCTCTTCCCACAGCCAAGTTTCTCTCTGTTGTCACCTTCATCTCAGCACAGAGAGTCCACCCCTAGCTCCACAGCCTGGGCCCAAAAGGAAACGGGCCAACCACCAGCTTGTTCCTCTCTCTCTCTTTCTCTTTCCATGGGCCTCTGAAACAGAGGGTGGCTGTCCATCCTCCTCACCCCCTCTTGAAACACGTCCCCTCCCCAGGGAGGGACGCAGCCCATCTGCCCAGGCAGACACAAGTCTCTGCACCGTTGGGACCCTGGTCTGAGCTGGCTGTGGAGGGCTTTGTGCTGAGGACCACAGGGCACCTTGGATCTACGGGTTACCGATAATGAAAAGAGAGTGGCTAATGTTCAAAAACAACCATTTCACTTACAAACACAATAGCTAATACCTAGTGACCACCTACCTGCGCCAGGCAGAGACGCCTCATTTAATCAAAGACACCTTCACCAGGTGAGGGAACGAAGCCACCGAGAGGCGCTGCGCGGTGCCCAGGACCACGCATCTACTGAGCGGCAGAGAAAGTGGCACGTTCTGACCGCCGCACACTGACGCCTTGTCGCGGCCCTCGCGCTCCCCGACCCTTGTTCCCGCCCCTCCTGGCGCGCACGCGCACGGGGTGGACGCCGGCCCCTCTCCATCCTCCGCAGCCTCACTGTCACCCTCTGACCTCCGCCCTGCGGTGAAGTTTGCTTCTTTCAGAGCAGCTGCCTGCTGGTGTCTGTCACTGCCTGTGCTTCCAGCCACAGGGAAAGCACGCAAATGACAAGACAGGCGAGCAGAGGCCACACCAGCAGGGGCCTGAGCACTCACCTCACCAGGTTCCGGGCAAACACACCGGCTAGGCCCCCAGAGGGCTTCAGCCCTGAGAGGCTCGGCTTGGGCCACCCAGAGCAGGGGAGCTGGGGTAGGAGAAGGGCTCCCGTCCTCCCTGCCCCGCCGGAGATGCCCAGACACACAGCTCACAGCTCCCATCCTCCCCCAGAAAGTGCTTCCCTCCCAATTTAGTAAGATGGCGAGCTGAAGATCCCTGTCTCTGCACGTGTGCCCTGCCCCCCACACAGGACGAGGGTTTTCTTCACTGTGTGGCCTTAAACCCTCTGATGGACCTGACCACTGACAGGGGCTCCAGACCCTGGCATTTGACCCTGCCTGCCTGCTCTGGCTTCCTTCCCACCATCACAGCATCTGCTCTCTAGGCCCACACACCTGTGTACCACATCGTCAGGCTTTCCCAAGACTCGAGCCCTAGCCAGGATCATTCCCTTTACCTCCTCCACCTCCCTGGAACTAAGCCCTCCCACTCGGAGCTGAAGCTGCTCCTCCGTGTGGCCCTTCAGATCTCTTAGAGTCCTGCTTACCCCCCTAGGTGCCATAGGAGCCTAGCACTGAAGCTGACAGGTGTGAGCAGCTCTGTGTCATCACATGGAAAGGCAATGGCCAGGGACAGGACAGCTGAGCAGGATGCCACAGTCAGGAGCACCAGAGCAAGGGGATGCTGGTGTGTGCGAGTGGGAAGAGAACAGGATTTGGAGTCCAGTAGAGCAGAGTTCGAACTCCTGCCCTGCTGCTGCTTAGCAAGACATCCCACCACGAGATCAGGGTCCTATGTTACTGTTTCATGTGACAATTAAATGAGATTATGTGTATAAAGTACTTGGCACACAATCCAGGTTTCATATTGCTCTTTTCCTCTTCCCTTCCTGCTCCCTGACCTCCCTGAGTCAGAGCTGTGAGTTGGCCCTGCCTGAGTCTGTTTCTGAAATAGCTGTTCTCCTGGCCTTCCCTAAACACAGCTTCAAAATCCACACACTTCTCAGATCCTTCTCAAGGGATCTGAGAAGATCCCCTGTCAGCCTGCCTGCCTCTGTCTCCTGCTTTTGGCCCTGGGCTGCAGCTCTTAGCCTCTCAGGGCATGTGTTTTGGCATAAGACCACCTCAGCCTCCCCGCCAGACTACATCCACCCACCTATCATTTGCTACTCTGAGAAGATAATGACTGTCACTCTTCCGGCTCTGGCCACCTAACTTCATGTTGGAACCGCCGGAGACACCTGGGTTCAAGCCCAGCTCTGCCAGGCGCAGTCTGTGGAATGTGCCTCCGCGGGTGGGCAGTGTTCATCTGCTCACTGGACTTGAATTCAAAGCACTGGCTGAAGGTGCTTTATAGTCTGAAGACCAGTCCCATGTTAAGGCAGTTATTCTGGAAACACAGAAGGTATTCTCCCACAGTTTTCCTTATATCTGTGACAATTAGAGTGCTTGGCCAAAATTACAGTTCTTGTCCTGTTGTGCTACACCTTGTGTTTGCCCATCAGCCAGTGTGTCCCTGCCACATGACTGTGAGTTTCTAGAGGCCAGAGATGGTCTCCATCTTCCCCTGTTTAAACACAGCCCTTGGCACAGAGAAGATGCTCAGAATCCACCTGGAATTGAAGTCAGTGACTGAATGGAGGACTCCGAGGTAACCCAATCCCTCAGCCACCCTCTCCGGGCTCATTTCTTCATCTATCAGATGGAGACCATATCACTGTACCTCATAAGCACGTGGAGTGAAGGCCCTCTTCTTCATCCTCTGTTACAGTTTCTCTCTGGAATCCTCCCAAGTTAGCTCTCCCACCTCCTGCAAAAGTACCAGTGGGTCTCACACTCCGTACAGCACCTCTACCCCAAGTAGTCTATATGGTGAACTGTAGTCTCAGGGTGTGCACCTGTAATCGCATCAAAGCCTTATCTGATGTTCTATCCTGTTAATTCATAGGATTTAAAACAGCCAACTCAGAGAAAACTCATCACTTGGGATCGGAGGAGCTGAAAGGAGAAGAATCCTAAAAACTGGGAATGGGGAAAATTCAGACACTGTGACCCAGGGCAGGGGCAGGGTTCTTCCAGGCCACCCCCAAGTCCTTCTCCTAGAAGAACATGGTGGACAGGCTTTCATGTCATTGATACATCCAAACACCTGGTGGGATATAATTCAAGCCATCCATGGTCTAGTCACCAAGAGACAGCATGCAAGTTAATGTGCCCCTGAGGGCCTCCGTTTCCTCATCTATAAAATGGTGACAGTAATTCCTATTTTAAGGCATTTCTATGAAAATTTGAGTAACTAGATATATTATAATAAATAAAATAACTAGATAAATAGAATAATTAGAAGTAGAAACCCCTCACACAATAAGTGTATTACTTAGCTGCGTGGTTAAGTATCAATAAATGTATCAACTAAATTTGGTATCTTGGCACTATGGCTCCTGCATGATTTGGGTCGGGGATCTATTTTCTGGGCCCTACACTTTCATTTGGAAACTAGAACTGGCTCCTCCTTGCAATCCTGTTGTGCATGTAATTCTTCATCACAGATGTGAGGCCATCCAGCAGGTCACCTGGCAGTGTCCTGGCCCACGGTCATTTCTTTCTGCCTCAATCCCCTTAGTCAGGAGCCTGGAAGGCAGGAGTCCTATCCAATATGCCCCTCCCAAGAGCACTGGGAGCCAAGCAGCTCCCCAAAATTGATTCTGGGATTCCACCGTAGCCCTGAAGTAATTGTAAGAAATGACCCAACAAACTTCAGGCTGCCATCACCACACCTATTGCGTGCAGGGCCCTGAGGTAAGTGTTTCCTGGCTCAGTCGCTGGCCAGCTCCGGAAAGCAGCCCTACCCCTGAGTGAGGTACAGACCTGTCAGCAGGAACCGGGCCTGCCTCCCTCTGAAACAGAGCGCCCCTTCTCGGGCTCAGGCAGCCTTCCAGGGGGAGCCGGGCACACAGCCGCAGCTGGAGGCCGGCTGGGCAGCGCACACTGCCCGATTGTGTCGAGAACCAAGGGGGGAAACAGTACCCGCTCTGAGATGCACAAAGCCGCCTCAGCCTCCCTGTCCAGGTGCCTCCGAAGGGAGCCTTTCCAAGGGCCTTTCGGGGACAACCAGGAACTATTCCCAGTGCAGCCACTGCGGGGGCGTCAGGACCTTCCCACGGGTCTCCTTTCAGCTTTCCCTGAAATAAATTAGCAAATGGAATCCAAGTAACATGAGAATAGGTGCTGCTTGAAAGGAACGGCCACGGCCACGGCCACGTATCTGAGTTTGTTTGCTTTGTGGGAATCCCTCTCTCACCCATTGTGGTCCCAGATGTCGTCAGTAACAGGCACAGTCTGTCTTCTTCATAGATCAGATTACAGAATCAGACTTAAAATTGACCTGAACCAGTGGTTCCCAAGCTCCAGATGACATCAGGACGCCCTTCCCTTCCTCCCAGGCTCAGTAAAACACAGATTGCTGCTCACCACACCCCGAGCCCAGGTGCAGAGTGGGGCCTCAGAAATGCACGTCTAAGGACTCCCAGGTGAGGGCCCAGTGACAGCTGGGCAAACCACCCTCTAGGCCAATCTTTTACATAATGGTGAGAAATAGACGCCCAGAGAGGGGAAAGGACTTTCTGAGGTGAAATTGGGCATGAGAAGCAGGTCTCCTAAAACTCAGGGCAGGTCTCAGCCCGTCAAGCCCCAGACCACCAAGCTAGTGTCCACTGTGACTCTCCTGGGATGACACTGGTCCGGTATCTGTGCACACTCCCCCACAAAACCATCACAGAAGCCAAGTGACTGAGCCAGTGGGGCAGGGTCACCTGGAACCTCCTCTGGTGTGCTTTCAAAAAGTGGTCCCAGTTTCCAGATGGAGAGAGCAGAGCCATGGTACAGACAGAGCCTGGGCATGGGGGAGCTCTCAGGGGTCAGAGTGGCTACAGGGGGAGGGACCGGCATGGCCTGGGGCCAGGAGCCCTTTGAGACCTATACATTACCATGTGGAAAACAGGGGGTGACCAAAGGGGAGGAGACAGTGAAGAAGAGCACTTCGTGCGCACTGGGGAGAGGACAGCAGGCCCAAGGGGCTGGAAGTCCAGAGCCTAGGAAAGGGCTGTCCTGGTGACCCAGCAAGAGAGACCCTGAGCCGGAGCAGGGGAGATGGGGCAGACCCCAAGGATGGGAGGGAACCAGGAGCGCCTCCTGTGCAGTGACATCCTACACGTGCCCCACAAACCTCAAACCAGGGCCCGCCAAAGGTCACAGCCAATCGGGACCTTAGTGGCAAGCAGGAGGCCGCCCTGCTCACCTGTGGCTCTTCCCTGTGGATTCACATTGTCATCTCAGCAGTGCCGGCACCTGCTTCAGGGGCTGCACCTGTGGTGGCATCTCTAGCACCACCAGGCAGGGCAACACGCCTCATCCCCCATGCCACCTCCCCACCCCTGACCAGAGCAGCGGGTCTCAGGGGCATCACCCAGCAGCAGGCCAGTCTGCAAAGGGATCTTTGCAATCACAGGGCTGGTGCAGAGAAAGTAGCCTGACTTTGGCACCAGCCTTGGGTTCCAGTCTCTGATCAGTCACACTCACGGCATTTTAAGTTATAATAAGCATTAAGCAGCTGTCACCATGCCTGATACAGAAGCGATGCTCTGTGTAACCACATAATCACAACAGCAGTCATCCCCTCACCCTGACCCACAGACAGTTCTGCCCCTGCAGTTCTAACCCTGGGCCAGACGCTGCCTTTTGGTTGTTTTTTGATACACAGTCTCACTTTTTCGCCCTCCATAGAGTGTCATGACGTCATAGCTCACAACAACCTCAAACTCTTGTGCTCAAGTGATCCTCTTGCCTCAGTTTTTCATTTTTAGTAGAGATAGGGTCTCACTCTTGCTCAGGCTGGTCTTGAACTCCTGAGCTCAAGTGATCCGCCCACCTCAAAGAGAAAACCAGCAGCAACAGCTCCTGAAGACTCCTGAAAATGCCTTCTGAGGTTCTTCTGTAAATGCAATAGGAGCGGACTCATCTAGGCAGAGGACAGGTTCGGTTGGCCCCATAACTCTCAGAGCCTTTTAAGTAAAGTCAGTTTTAAAACTGGAGGGTCATGCGTCTGCTGCTTTCAGACCTGGCCACCACTGGGCCGCCGAGGCTTGGTCTGCCTTGACAGCCATGGGCAGAATGAGGAAATATGTATAGGTGTCGGGGACCCCAGTGTGTGCCAAAGAGTTTAAAATGTCTACAATGAGAAAAAAGCAATTATCTCTCTGAGAATGCAGGGCTTAGTAAATGGGATGCAATCTTTCCCTTGAGGGACATTTCCTAACAGGAGAAGGAAGTGAACAGGTGAGACCAGGAGCACTGAACTTGGTCAATAGGACAGGTGGAGAGTTAACTTTCCAAATGTCTCCAGGTGGAAGAGACATCTCCTGGGGAAGAGAAGTCTCAGAGCTGAGAATGGGCTGAGATAACCTGTTGGAGAAGACACAAGAGCATAGCGCAATCAAGTTCATGCATAATGTAAGCATAGTATGCAGAAACTACTACTCATTCAATTTATACACATTATATTCATTAAATAATAATAGCAGATACTTAGATGGCACCTCCTAGGTGCCAGGTACTATTCCAGTGTTCATAAGTATTAACTCATTTAATCTGCACCACAGTCTCCCAGTATCCTCCCCATTCAAAAGATAAAGGAACTGAGGCACAAAGAGGTTCAGTGACTTTCCCAGGGACACAGGAAATCGGCCCAGGCAGCAGTCTGGCTCCTAAGTCTTACTTTCAACCCTCCTTACCCTCCCTGGGGCTTCCCTGCTGAGACTCCGCCATGGCAGCCACACTACATCATTGTGACTGATGGACCGTTCGGTCTGCAGCGCCCCCCTCCCCCACTGCCAGTCTGCAAGCTCCTCCTCTCCAGAGAAGTCTGTGACTTGGTCCCTGTGTGGTTATTAGCTGTGCACTGGTATAACAGGCTTTCAGCCAGTGTCGAGCAGACAAATGTAGGAATAAAAAGTCCACATATCAGGTTTTTAAAAACGACAGAGGGGAGAGACCCACCAGTGCTGGAATATATTCTCTATGTCAGGAAGTTGACGTACAGCCATGGATCACTTAACAACAGAGAGAGGTTCTGGGGGGTGCAGCATCAGACTATTTTGTCACTGTGCAAACCTGGGGTGCACTTACACATGGTAGACGGGAGTGCCTACGACACCCTACACCACATGGTGTGACCTAGTGCGGGTTACTGTCCTCAATACTGTAGGCACCTGCAACACGGGAAGTATCTGTACATGTAAACACACCCAAACACAGAAAAGGCAGAAAAACACAGCCTTGTAATCTTACGGGACCACCACTATATGTGCAGTCGGTCATTGGCCAAGATGTCCCTATGTGGTATGTGACAACATTATCATTTTTCACCAGCAAGACGGCCCAGTGAATAAACATCAGCCATGTTTTACAGATAAAAGGAAAGTAGGACTCAGATTAAATAATATTCCTAAGCAATGTCAAAAAATAGTAAAAAACTTTGAAATGGAAAAAAATAGATTCACGGGTGTTTTTCTAATCGAGAGCACCGCTCCAGGCTACCTGCACTGTCTGATCATCTGAGGTCTATTTCTGTACTTTGTAGAAAACTGATAGTAATGCAAATAACTCTTGTTCGTGGAAATGCAAATGAAATCTGGCCCTAGGAGGTACAATTCATTTTTGCCTTGTGGATGTCAACTTGGTTTGCTTTTATTTGCAAATTCATTTTTGAGTCCTGATTGCCTGTATCTGTGTGTTGTTTGAATTCTCCATTGAACCTGTTTTTACATCTTACTGGTTTCCTCATTAATGAATGAGTTAAAATCCTTGTATGTACACATTACATATTTTCATGAAGTCCTGATTTCACTTTTTTAGTCTTAACACCAATTAGGTTTCAAAACCAAATTTGTTAGTTATTTCCAATTAATTAAACAGAAACACACATCCCACTGCTAATCTTATCATTAATCTCTCTGTCAAATACAAACTAACCTTGGTTAAAACTTAAAAGGTATCCCACCTAAATAGGTCATTTAAAATTGTATTTTTTAAATATTGTCTCATAAAAACTGAATTAGTAAGGTTTGACTTGAGGAACATGTCAGGTCAGCCAGAATGGCAGTCTGAATTCCTCTGACAGCAGGTATCCCAGTCTTTTTAGCTCCAAATAATTTTTCTGGGCTTGCCGGCCTCCATCTCCACCAGATCCAAAGGGCATGAGCCATGTAATTTCATCTTTTTCTCCAAAACTACAGTGTGTTCCCCAGTAAACTGACACTTGGTCAGGTCTAAATAACGCAGGTTGGATTGAACTGAGATGAAGAGAACTGAGCTTGTATTCAGCCTCCTACATCTACCTGGGGGTTATGTGCCTTCCCATGGGGCCAGGCCCCAGTGAACAGTCTTCCAGAGATGCTATACTGAGAAATCTGGAGAAATCCCAAAGTTTTTTCCCTATAAGGTGACCAGAAGCTGTTCAAGACAGGAAGAATGGCCCAGCAGGCCCTGGGCAGACACTGCACTCCTTGTACACACATATTCATAAACCAAACGACATCTAGTGGCCCAGTGGGACAAGTTCTAGAGTCAGACAGCTCTCAACTTAAGTCCTACCTCCGTCATTCCGTACTATTCTGAGTTTCAGCTTTATCATCTGTGATGATTAATTTTACGCATCAACTTGGCTAGACTGTGGTGCCCAGAGGTTTGGTTGAAACTTTCAATGATCCTGCAAAGGTATTTTTTAGATGTGATCAGCATTGATATTGGTAGATTTGGGGAATAGCAGTCACCCTCCAAAATGGCAGTGAACCCCATTCGGTCACTTGAAGACCTTAAGAGGAAAAGACTGAGGGCTCCTGTGGAAGAAGGAATTCTGCCTCCAGACTGCCTTTGGAATTGGGTGACAATGTCAGCTCCTCAATGGGGCTCCAGCCTGCCTCCTGCCCTGCACATTCCAGACTCGCCCCGGCCCCCACACCTGCATGAATCAATTCCTTAAAACTCTCTTCCTATCCAGATAAAAGAGGAGTAAGTGAGAGTCAAGAGGTGATGGACTATGGAGAATCTGGCTTTCTGAACTGCTGTGAAACAAAAAGAAATTTACTTTCTTAGTCTCAGTGAGAGCCTACCTTGTCCGACTAGTACCGTGTGGATAAATGAAGGGCCACAGGACACTGCAAGGAGACATGAGGTATCTTTTCCTGCCCTCTGTTCTGTGTAACCACCTCACTTCCAAAAGGAATCTACATCTTTGCCTAAACAGCTAGGATGTATGTAGGTATGTATTTGTCTGGGATGAGAGAGAGTAAAAATCAAAGACGACTTACTAAAATTTCCTATCTTTTAAGGATGACTTTACCAACACAGAAACATCAGTTAGAGAATAGTATTGGATTGCTGGAATAGTATTGAGAAGTTTAACATCACTCATGGACCCCACCCTCTACCTCCAGAGGATCCAGGATCTATTTGATCAAATACAAACTCAAACCTGTGGGGTTTGCTGCTGTCTCTGGACCCTGGACTTGATTTAATTGTGCAAGTGTGTCTATGAAGTTAGCTGTCCACTGAGGACAGGATACCAGCTGGGAAGCCACTCCCTCAACTTCTGCTATTTCCTGTGTATCCCCAAAGGCTCTGACATGAGCAAGAATAGAATATTTAATTAGATTAACTCCAAGGTCATGTTGCCCGCTATTCTGACAATTCACCACTATTCTTTTTCATAGTACAATAAGTTTGGTCTTAGGATTAATGTAGCCCTGGAGAGATGATACAGGACCGCCAAATAGACATTGAAGAATATTCCCAAATATGGACACTGAGGTTCTTTTCCATTTCTTAATTTCCACATAGGAATTAAACTTTAGGGCCGGGCATGGTGGCTCATGCCTTCTAGCACTCTGGGAGGCAGAGGTGGGTGGATTGCCTAAACTCTGGAGTTAGAGACCAGCCTGACCAAGAGTGAGACCCCATCAATACTAAAAATAAAAAAAAACTACCCGGGGGTTTTGGCGGGTGCCTGTAGTCCCAGCTACTTGGGAGACTAAGGCAAGAGGATGGCTTGAGCCCAAGAGTTTGAGGTTGCTGCAAGCTATGATGAAGCCATAGCACTCTACCCAGGACAATAGAGTGAGACTCTGTAAATAAATAAATAAAGGAATAAAAATTTCAAATAAACTGGGGTCTAAAATAATTCTCTTTGTAAGTTTCTCATTCTGCTCGGTGTTGGAGAGAGGGATCCCTGTGGGAAGTAGATTTCAGGTGGATTCGCCCTGTAGCTGCTTCTTTCCGAGCTACTGGCCAGTAGAAGGGATATAGGTCTTTCAGCACCTACAAAGGATCAGAAATGTAATACTGAGTTTCTCATAGGTCCCCTTTCTCCAGAAAGCCAGTAAGAACCACAAAGCATCTCACTACCACCCCCTCACCCACAAAAGTAAGAAAACGTAAGCAAATTCCAAGCCCCTAGAAAAGTTGCCACAAGCAAAATTATGGAGGTGGGACCAATTCACAATACAGTTCTGACACCATAATAGACATTTGGGGAATTGAGGGGGGGCGGAGAAAAAAGTTAAATATTTATGTTCAGCTTCCCCAGAATACCAGCATGCCTGGCCAGTTGTTTGGTGTGCTTTTTCTATAAATAGAAGTTTTACAGAAAGACTTCGCCTTCCAGGAGGTTTATGGTGATAGCTGCAAACTGCCCTCCAGGCATGGGCTTCAGACCTGAGAAATCTGAAATCTCTGCATCTTAGTAGAGGCTTCCTTCTGCCTCTTAAAATCTCTTCATTTCTAGTTTCTCAAGTGTTCCTGGCAGCCCAGTCCTGAACCAAGTAATGGATCTGTCTCCACGCTCACCTGTCAGTGGAGTATGCCACGTTTATTTTTAGCTTTTGGTTTCCTGATAATTCCATTTTTGTTTTTCCTGTACATGACTCAAGAAGATGGAATATCCCTTGTAAAACAACCTCTTCCCTCCGGCCCACAAAGGTCTTTATCTTTTTATAGATAAAATCCACCATTACGCTGCTGTGGTTGAACCCACAATGACAATCAGAGTCGTCGTAAACACTTCTGAGCCAAGCTGACCCCACACAGAAAGCGGAGGTTTATTTAGGCTCAGATTCAAGTGGTCAGGGTTGGTGCTTAAGCACAAGTAATTTTTAAAATCTGCCCTCCTAACCCAATTCATCTATTATACCAAGGTTAGGAATCCCTGCTAGGAGACCCAGAAGTTTCTCTGTTCTTTTTTTTTTTTTTCTTCCCATAGACAGAGTCTGACTCTGTCGCCCTGGGGAGAGTGCCATGGCTTCATCACAGCTCACAGCAAGCCCAAACTCTTGGGTTCAAGAGCTCCTCCTGCCTCTGCCTTCCAAGTAGCCAGATTACAGGCATGCACCACCATACCCAGCTAGTTTTTCTATTTTTAGAAGAGACAAGGCTGGGAGGGTCTCACTCTTGCTCAGGCTGGTCTCCAAATCGGGAGCTCAAGTGATCCTCCCGCCTTGGCCTCCCAGAGTGCTAGTACAGACATGAGCCACCACACCTAGTAGGTTCTTTGTTCTCAACATCTCCCTCAGCATCAGCCACGGCGTTCATTCTTGTGGAGACACAAACAAACTGCTGTGTCCCACACAGGGTGGGTGATACTTGAGGGCCCACAGACAGGGGTCCATTAAGGCTCTGCCCACACCTCAAGAATCTCCTTTCCATTGTGTAAAACTCACAATGTATATTCCCCAAAATTCCCAGCCAAAGTGTGCCAGAAATACCAATGACTCCTCCATTCCTCAGTTGTAACTCAGAACTACCAGTTCTTTCCGAGTGTACACCAGTGTTTTTCAACCTTTTTATCTCACCACACACTTGAACCCATAGCTAAACTTCCATAGCACACTTAAATTATGTCAATTAAAAAAAAAAGTAAAAAACTTCTTTGGAAAATAATTTCATTAATCATCTTTAAAATTTTTCTCACCACACCTATGATCCTCTCACAGAGCACCAGAATGATCAACTCAGGTGAATTAACACACCCTTCACCACACCTGCTTACCAATCTTTGTGATGAGAACACTTAAAATCTACTATTTTAGCAATTCTGAAGTATGCGTTACATTCCACAAAGTACAAACAGCAAAGCGTCATGTGGTACAACTAAAAACCTACACACAATTAATATAACTCCAACCAACTGAGAAACACAGGCTCCTATTGAGTGCCATGGGAAACAGGTGTCTCAGATAGAAAACAAAGTTTGTACCTAAGAGTGGAAGAGCAAGGAGGTGGGGGGAAGGGAGGGGCTGTGACCTGGCACCTCCCTGCTCACACCCTTGCACTCAGCCAACCCCCTTCCAGGGCACCTGGAAGGGAAGGATTTGAAGTAATTAAAATTTCTTCAGAATCCAAACAACTAACAAACCCAATTCAGAGATAATTTTTAGAACCCCAAAGAATAAGTCAGAAATCAATATAATTGAATCAAAAGAAATATAAACTCTTATTTAGGGTTCTTTTGTATAAATCTCAACCGTATGAAAAATAGTTACATATAACGTGTGTGCTGCCATAAGTCTCCAGTCTGTTGGGAACACCCTTCCCTTGAATCCAAAGCACCATTATTTACACCCATCACATGAAGTGGGAATTTCAGCTTCCTCCCCATGATTCATCAGCTCTCAGATGACAGTGGCATTTCCTAGTCAGTATGTCCCGCCATCTCTAGGAGTCACATCATCATTCCTGAAGGCTACTGTCCTCTCTTCACATGCCCACCCACCTTTACCCTAACCAGGGCCACAGCTTCTCTCTTTGTGCCCCCAAAACTCTAACACAGACTGAGTATAGGACACAGTTGTTAATAAACTTCACTAAAGATTAGGATATTGTAAAGAAACAGAAAAAGAAAATATAAAACTCAGAATAAAATACTCCTCCTAAAACACAGTGGCTGTAGGCATTACAGAAGGCTTCATTAACTCTCCAATCTGAATCTCTTTCCTCATATGTCATATCAGTTAGGTAATGCCAACTCTTGTCACAGATAAATCTCTAAATCTCAAAAGTTAACCAGGCTGGAAGTTTATTTCTCATCCACACCAAGTCTATTTTGGTATTTGGTAGGCTGCCTTCCCCACAGTGATGCAGGCAGAGACCCAGGTTCCTTCCATCTTGTGGCTCTGCCCTTTGCTTCAGGTTGATGGATAGAGATAGGCACCTAATTTTTAAACAGCTTTGGCCCAGAAGCTGCTCATATTCCCACTGGCAAGCTATGGCTCCATCTAATACAATAATAGGGGCTGGGAAATACAGTCCCAGTGGGGAGCTGCTTTTCAGCAACTACTCACAACATGGAAGAAAAGCAGAACTCTTTAGACAACAATCAGCCACTTCTGCCACACACCCTGAGGCTCAGGGTCTCCAAACTCCTCCCTGCCCCCTCACATATGCAAGGAGCCCCAAGGCAATGAACATTTACACCAAGATGCCACACATCAGGAATTCGGCAGCTGAACATATCATTCCTTTGTGTTATCACTCTGCTGTAATTCATCAGATGACAAAGATGTGTTCCTCAGTCCTGTGCTCCAAATGCTCACAATCTAATGTGTCTAATGCATCAGTTTCATGGTACCCTAGCAGATCTTCCAGTTCAGCCAGGAGATGGGGTATTTATTTCACAGGAACTTGAGTTACACGTGCTCTGTTCCCTGACTCAAGTATAACTGGGTCCCTGCAGATGTTTGTGAACTGAAAGCACAGGCTGTGCTTGATGAGAGGTGCGGGGTCTGGTTTGCATTTGTTCCTGGTCAAAACAGGAAGTGCTTACCCTATTTTTCAAAATGTGCTAGCTTTTTCAAAAAGCAAATGCTCTGTGGTGCATACAATGATTCAGCTCTAAGGAATATGGGGAAGCTGCTTCAAGTCTTTCTCAGGGTGCACTCTCTTCTCTGTGTCCTCTTCACTGTGATCACCCCAGCCCAGGAGACTCTCACATGAGCGTTGTCCTGCAGGCTGGCTGGTGCAGTGGGCACTTGAGGGGCCATGGCTCCCTCTTAACCCCCATCATACCAGTGGCCACTTGCATGGCTACCACTCTCAGTGGCTACAGGGATCAACTGCTGGAAACCACAAGACAGAGCCTGTGACTCCCAAGTTAGCCTGGGCTGGGGGACCTGAGTCTTGACTCTGCCTCTCACTAGTTGGAGGACCTTATGCAAACCTGTCTGAATTTCAATTTTCTCAATAAAACAACGTTCATGACTGTAAAAAGCAATTTGAAAAGCAACAAAGATAATACAACTTCCAATTGTGCTGTACCTTAACAGCTTCCAGAGCACCACGAGCTCCAGGTAGGCCAGTCTGACAGGCAGTGCAGTCAGCCTGTAGCACAATTCGAGGGTCCAAGTCTCTAAAGGGGTGGGTGTGGCTGAAAGATAAAAGATGCATGATGCTTACACCAGAGAGATGATGGCAACCAGCTAGAGGGTGTGAAAATGCTCTGTGAGCTAGAGGGGACGGTCAAAGGTGTGTGACTGTGAAGACAGTCCACTGGGTGTGCGAGCTCAGAGAAGACCCTAGGGGTCCTGCTTTAATGAAAGTACAAACAAGCACAACAGCTAGTTCTGAGCGCCTCCCAGGACATCCTCAGCTAATGTGTGCTCATTCCTCAACTCCCATTTTCAACACGCTCGAACCATACCGTGTGTCTGAATCAACTTTGATACATGAATTGGTTTCATCTGCTGTAAAATGATGCTGAGAAGCTGCTGCTGCTGCTGCTGGAGAAGGAAAAAAAAAAAGAACACAGAACTCCTCTGAGAAGGGCCATCTCCTATCTTCTCCCTCCCCAAAGATATCAAGATATCTCAAATCCCCCCAAGGCCTGGCGCTTTCTGATCTGCTGGTATCACGAGGAGGGGAGGGGATGTGCAGGTGAGGAAGAGGCCACTCAGGGTTCCCCTCAGCTCAGAGTGTCCTGCTGAGGTCACTTCCGTCTTTCTCCAGGTATGTAGAGAATCAGGACTGCCTTCAAGGATTTTGAGGCTGCTCAGCTGCCCCGTCCTGATACTCAGGCCAGTGTTCCCCATCTCCAGAAAAAGCTGCCTGCCATCCCGGGTCCCCAAGAACCAGGCAAAAGTTTCTCACCTGGCCACTGACCAGTTTGCTCCGAAGACAAGCAAAACCTCAATGGGAAGTTTTGAAATTGCTTTGGCTCTCTAAAAATAGACTTCCCACCCACCTCCTTTAGAGACTTGGACCCTCGAATTGTGCTACAGACTGACTGCGCCTGTGCAGGCTTGGGACCAGCTCCCTCCCTCCCCCACTGCTCCTCCCTGCTCCACAGGGAAGGAGCAACTTTCTCCTTCTCCAAGGAATTGCTGAGCCTTGGCACCTGCAGCTCTGCTATGTCAGAGGCAGGAAATGTGTGTTCAGCGCTGTCAGCTGCTTTTGTTCCAGTGTTAAGTCTACTTGGGAAGGCCCCACCTTCATGGAGCTGGGGAGGGGAGGAATCATCCAGCTTTGGAAGCTAAAGGAAATATTTGAATGGGCACAATGTAGGGGTGCATGGCACATCTTTTGGGTGCTGGACATAACTACAAGAGGGACGCTACCTAACAAATTCAAATATTGAGACTTGGTTGTTTGTACCCTCACACTAACCTGAAATTAAAAAAAAAAAAGAAAAGAAAAAAGCCCTAACCTGACTTCAGCCCTAACCTACATCTTATACAATTTGCCAGGGAGCCTTCCCCTCAAGGCACTGGTGCTCACCCAGGACCACCCATCTGGCTCAGGTGATGCTCCATCTATCAGCGTCTCAGAGGAGGGGCAGAGTGAAGGGCACCCCAAACCCAGTCGCAAGTGCATCGCAGTTTTAGGTAAGCTATTTGGGATGGGGGATCTCAATTCCCTGAACTCGGGTGCCCTGGTTCAATTATTTGGCTGAGCTAGAAAGTTCAACCAAGGCACAGCTTCCATTAAAAGCGAAAGTGAGTGGGCACTGAAAATAAAACTGGAGCGGCACAGTGTGGATAGAAAGTAAAAGTAACCTGCACAAGTTTCAGGGTAACGTTTATTTAGGAAGGACAAAAAGTTTGGAGCGCTACCAAAGAGAGTTGGAACCAGGTCCCTCTCAGGAAGGAGCAGAGGTGGGAGAGACCCAAAGGTCTCCAGCAATATACAAATTCTCCTTTTGAAAGTGGCTGCAAGTCTTTCCTTGGCCTCTCTGCGCCTCTAGGCAGTATTGCCCTTTCCTATTGGTCATTGGTTACCTAGGTTACTTACTACCCACTTATGGACCCTCCAGGCTTCCTGGTTCAGCAGGCCAGGTCTTCCTCACAGACCCCTGCAAGCTCCTTTCTTTGTGTCCCTTCTCATGCTAAATGACTATGTGATGTCCAAACCCAAGTGTCATGGCACTTCACAAAGAGAAAACCAGGACAATGGACTACATGGGCCCTGGCTAAACTCAAAAGTCCAAGTCAATGCCACATTTGTCCCGCTGGACAATTGAATGAGGGACCCCAACTTTGGTCTAAAACATTTGTAACACTCCATGAGCAGTTAGTGTAAATGTCATTATGGAATAAGAACTTTTTTGCTCCTATATTTCGTAGAAGTCAGTGTTAATGATGATGTAAATGGTGGTCCGTTGTGTTCAAAAGAATCAAGTTGACAAATGAAAAACATGAATACATCTACTATAACCTCAAACCCAACATCATTCCAGTAGCTCTGATACATCGACATTTTCTTTACCACACACCATTAATGTTAACATGAATTCCGTTAGCACTATAGTTTTATCTGCACTTAATTTTAAATGCATTTTGGTTCTATACTTGTATAAGAGCAATTGTTTAATGTTTGTACATATTTAAATGAAATAATATAAAAATAATTTAGTCCAACTCTAACATTTTGAAGATGACTCCCTATATTATTTAAATTTGAGGGAAAATGCTGTCTAGCATTTGTCCATTTTACACATCCTCGCTGATGCTAAGAAATTCCTATATTTAGGCATCATAAACTGATTTCTGTGGAAGGCACAGATCCAAGACATCTTCCTGTACCTCCTCCTCTTTTGTGTGCAGCGCGAATGCACGGACACAAACCTGGGTCCACAACTAGGTCTCTTTCAGTGAATGAGAGGTCAACTGCGTCGCTTGATCAACAAGTGCTGTTTATTTTTTAGGGTCTCCCTGAAACATGAACCCAGAAGACAAAGAACAAAAGCAAAACTATTGAGCCACTCCGGAAGGGAAAATGTGAAGTTCCCAAATGAACATGTTACTTGAAAATATAAACCGTTTCTCCTTAGCTTGGCTCCGTCAGCTATCTCGGAAAAGGATGTTTTTACAATCAGAGCAGAAATATGACTGTGGGCTCCTGCATTTACATTTCTTTGTTGCAAAATGAATGCGACTTGTTCGGATTCCAGCAGAGGAGAAAGCAGCAGCAGTAGTGGTTACTTTCCAAAGTGAAACTTAAAACCACAATCTCCGGTGCACAAAAGGCAGAGTGAGTCACAGGAAGAGGCCACTTGCTTGCAAAACTCATTAAAAGCAATGCAGAGCTGAATGGACTTCCTGCACCAATGAAAAGAGGCTGGCATCAGAACAGGCACCTCCAGGCTCCAACGGTTTGGGGGAGGAAGGGAGCCATTAGAAATCTGGGCACAACCCAGGGCTGCTCCTTCAGACACACACCACCTCCTCCCCGCAACGCACACCCCAGACCTGAGGCCTGGAAGCCCCTCCTCACCCGGAGGGCTCACATCTGAGATCCCTGGGAAGGTGGCTCAGGCTGGCAGCTGTGAATTAAAAGATCAGGACGACACCACGTGACTCAAGTGAGCACCTATATTGGGCTTCCAGGCTCCTTTTCAGGAGTGTATCTGAGGCAAGAGGATCTTTCCAGGGGCTTTCCTACTGTGGCAGGTCTGGGTGGGCGTTAAGGCAGCTGGCACTGGCTCGCCCTGCCAGGTGAAAGTCCAAGGTGCCCTGTTACAGCAACACAAAAGAAACCACCCAGAAGCAGCGTGGGGGCTTCTGCTCAATCATCTTAAAACATGCTTTTCGGACTGGAGCTGGCACCAGAATCCAGATTGGTGGGCCCATGCCCACAGTGTAACTCAGAGATCTAGGGTGAGATCTGTTTCTATCCAGCCCCCCTGGTGCCGCAGCTTCAGGCTGGGAGGCTGCAGTTTGAGAACCACAGACTGAAATGGATTTTAGATCTGAACAGCCATGCGCTGCACCCTCCTCCAGGCCAGTTAGTAGGTCTGAGCTCAGGCTGTGCCAATGGGAAGCACTTTGGTATACAAACAGTCCCCTTGGAGGAACTCCTCCTTGTCCCCACAAGTCCAGTCCAGAACCTGGCTGGTCTCCTGGTGCAGCAAGGCTGGGAGAGGGCCCTTGTCACAGTAGAGACTTTTTTTAAAAGGCCTTGCTGCCAAACCCAAACCTCTTGTGCCCCCAGGTGGCCATTTGGGCCTGCAGACTTCCAGGGTCAGCTTCTGTCTGCTCAGATGCTGGTGTCTGCCCAGTACCAAGCCCCCCTGCCTGGCCCGCCACAGAAGTGACGCTGATCACCACCTTTGATGCAGCAGGAGTTGAAAGAGGGGGTTGGAAACAGAAAGAAGCAGCTGGCATTTTAACCACCTTCTCTTGGATTAAGGCGGAGATGGGGCACAGAGAGGCCCCCCTGGGGTCTGCACCAGCGTCTGCCCTTACAGAGCAGCTGGTTAGCACTCCTGCAAGGATGAAGAAACATACCCTGTTTCCCCGAAAATAAGACTTATTTTAAGGTGTGCTCCCAAAGATGTGCTAGGTCTTATTTTCAGGGGACGTCTTATCTTTCCTGTAAGTAGGTCTTATTTTCGGGAAAACAGGGTAGATCCTGGCAGCTTGTTTTTCAACTTTTTAGAACGGGCCCTACTTATCTTCCCTCCCCAACAGTTCTCCTGTTCCAGGATTGAATCACACTAGGACTGCACACATCTCTTTTTCCAGGAAAAGGTGCTTAGAGGCCCAAAGCTGATGGTCCACAGCCCCATTATCAACCTTCCACAGCCTCTGAAGCTAGGGTGCTGGTGTGTCAAGAGTTTGCAAGCCAAGCTCTAAAACATTTTAAATATTCAGGTGATGACGGTGGGACACTGAGGAAATCCAAGCTACCAGCTTAGCTCCCCAGCACACATCTGAGATTTGCACACAGAGCACGTGGGAGTCCACAGGCCGCAGACAACAGTCCAGACAAATTTTTATTTTACAAATTGAAAAAGCCTACACGCTGAAGTCAGGGTTGGAACAAGTCGACAGAATGAGAGAGTGTGTTTTGTTTTCTCAAGATGCACAGGTATTCACTGCACAGAGCCCTGGAGGTGAACTGTTGGGATCTGGGCTTCGTGAGGAGTTCAGTCGAGTATCTAGGGCAGTTGTGTGTTGAGCATTTAGGGACCAGGATTCCTCCCTTTGTTCCAGAAACACTTAGGCTGACACAGGTGAAACAGCCATGTAGATGACCCACAAAATCAACAGCAATTATGACAATTTTCAGTTTATATAAACTAGTAGAAGATTTTTGGTTGAATCGCTAAAAAAAAAAAAAAAAAAAGAAAAAATCTGGGGTGTACCACGGAGAAGTCAAGAGTCCAAAAAATGAGGATGGCAGATGTGAGGCAAGAAATCGTCAACACCGATTCTGGGCCAGGCCCTGGGAGGTACTCCTTGAGCTTCTGATTAAAGCTTCCCACCCCAAAGCCTCCGGCCAGGTCAGGGAGGAGCCCTGAGCAGCCTCCTCTTTCTCCATTCTTCTATCCCCACCCAGTGCATAGAGAGGGTGGGACTTCACCCACTTAAATCTAAAACATCAGAAAAGATGTTTATTCTAAATAGCGAACAGTTTTATAGCCTTGACGATTTTGAGTAGAGCATAAAGTAATGTTTGGTAACATACACTAGAAAATCAGCAATTTAATAACTTATCAAAAACTATTTAAAATTCACGCAACTGATTTTCATCAACGTCTTTCATGGGTCTCATTTATTAGAGTGTTTTCGAGCTTTGCATCTGATACACCGCCATAAAATAGTACAGTGATGTTCTTTTAGCATTGCACCAGCATGTCCAAATACAGATCAAATGTTGCAGATAAAATATACTTAGAGTGGCCGTCCAAACCTAAAACTGAAAAGGGGATTCTCTTTGAAAGTGTAATCATTTCTCTCCAATGGACCAAGTATGTATATATATTTTTTGTATGCCAAGAATATATATTTTTCTTTATCAGATATGATGAACATTCAATGACTTGTCACTGTGGTGTGATTCATTTCCAAAAGGCAACCTTGAAATATGTGGTCCAAATACAAGCATTCTAGAAGGTGACCTCCGCATCACTGGGTGTCAGTTATGTACACACAGATAAACCAACTCACACACAAAGGCCTCCCATATACAAATCTCATTTCCAGGAGCCCCAAGGCAGGTGTTAGGACTATACCCTCTCCAGGGCTCACCCTGAACTTGACACCAATCTGAGGGTACCACTTTCTGGGAGGCATGCCTCTAATTCAAGGTGCAGTGATATGGATACATCAAATTTAGGGGTCCAGAGGGGCATGCTCTGAAAGCTCCACCTGGAGAGTGTACTGCAGAGGGTCACCCCCAAAAAAGGCGAATTGCATGAAGGATGTGCCAACCACATGACAGCCAAAGTTCCTCCCGGGTGCAGGGAAGCAACCGCCTGAACCTTTGCAGACCCATGAGCTTATCCTTAGTTCACTTCACAATAGTTAAGTCGCTCAAAAATACCCTCGTGAAAGGAAGAATTAAAGTAGCCTCTTCGCGATTCTAGTAAACAAGCCCAGAGGAGTTGGGTGAGGCAGGGCTATTTTTAATTATTTTTACGACCTCTGAAAGGGAGTCTGCACATGCGTGTCTATGGTTCCATGTAAATCTGCCATCGACACACACGTGTTTGCCAACATGAACCGTTTGACAAAGACGTCGAAGCTGACAGGGCCTGCCAACTACATGAAGGCCGCGACTCTGTGGATTCTCTTTCACAGAAAGAGTGAAGTCTCATTCAACTGTTCTATTTTCTGCCTCCTATGACTCTTAACAATGAAATTTAAATAGGAAAGTGTTCCAATCATCGGAGCAAAACGCAATTTAAAAAAATAATACTTCAAAAAGTAAAGTAAAATCTTTTAACAAAGTAATCTTTTTTTTTTTTTACTTTTCAAATTGTTTTCAACCGCAAGCCAATTTAATAAACAGGTAAAATAATCACCTTCTATTGCCTTAAAGAACGTCCACTCAAATTCCTACTTTTTCACTTGCCCTGAATTTGAGTGGAAAGAGCTAAAATAAATTACTTATAAATGCCAAAAGAGGGCCAGCCTATACACAGAGGACGGCTCTTTGGATAGGTTAACTAGATATAATCCCTTTTAAAATGTTAGTGACAGCTGACAAGAAAAAAATATGACTAAAGTATGTATAATAGTAACCTAATCAGAGTAAATAAATAATATCTACAAAGAATAAATTTAACTTCTTGAAAATATCTTCTTAAAACTAACAAGTTTCTTTTGAGACCTCCCAATAAAAGTCAACATCATTATCATTTGGAATAAGCACATTCAAGTCCACATCATCTGCACCACCTTGCTGGATAAAAGGAAGCTGACTGAGTGTTCAGCTGATCCAAAATACTGCCTTCATAATATTCAACTATCCTTTTAGTTTAAGGCATTGCAAAAGTTATCAAGAGCTAGTTACAGTGCATTTTAAATAAAATGTCTGCCACAGATGCATTAAGGCATAAATGTTCCAGCCTTGAGCCGCGAAAAATGGGGAAAAGATGCCACTTAAATAGGCTGCCTTTAACCAAAGGAATTAAAGAACTTGTCACCTAAAAACAAGACTCATTTGCAAATACTGCAAGGGAACATCGTAAGCCCAAGGCCAAGACCAGGACCAAGGCCCAGACCCAGTGAGGTTTGGATCCCCTTCAGAAACCTCAGATTGAGATCACATGACTCTTCACAGCCCTCCCCACTGTGTGCAGAAGGTGCCACAAACATTGCTACAAGGAAATGTACCCCCTACTCTGCCAAGAACTGTGCACATCTGGAGACCCTCAACTGATGCTGTCACCAGTGGCGACGGCCCTCAGACAGCCACCTTCCACTTGGGTTTCACAGGCTCGTATTGCACGGGAACCAGTAACTAATTGCTGGGGCTGGCTGGGAATGCAGCATTGTACAATAATGTGCGAAGCTGCAAATGAGGAATGCTTCCCACAGCATGAATGCACCTGACCCCCCCGGCTGTGAAGTATGCCCTCCAGAGTTCCCTCAGAAACATCACTCCCCGGTTGGGGCAGTGGAGAGACGCGCCTCCATTCTCTGTGCTCTGAAGCAAACGACCGCACATCATGCCCCCAAGCTGCAGCCACGCGGTGCCCAGAACCTATCCTTTAATGGGTGACGCCCAGCTCTGCACTGCTGCCGGAGGCTGCTTGGTACGTTTATGCTGAGGCAGAATGCATGTCTTGATTTTCAAAAGGTGGTGGTGGCTCTCTCCAAAAGGTGAAATTACTGAAAGTGTCTGAACAGGGGAAGTCTGAAGAATGGCTTCTTTTCAGCAATGGAAAAACGTGGTCAACCACTTCACAGAGTCTCACGTACCTGCAAGGGAGACGGATATTGTCATTACCACCCAACACCAGCGAGGCACCCAGGGTGTGCTGTAAGGCTGGGGGAGAAAAATATCTGTGGCCACAGGGGGAAGACCACCTACTTAACACAACTGAAGTGATTCTAGAATAATGTTTTATTAATTAATTGGAAATCAAAGCCAAGATGTTAGATATTATTTCATAGTGTCTGTGACAGGTACTATAAAAAGAGGATGCGAAGGAGAATCTGAGAGGGCTACGTGGACAGGACTTCCCCTGCAGGACAGGAGCAGGGGGCAGAGCACAGCAGAGGACAGGAAGAAGTCAGCATGGCCCAGGGACAGCCACCTGCTGCAGGGGTCACATACAGGGGGGTTCCAGGAGGGAAAGAATGGCAGACAGGGTATATCTTTGGAAGCCCAGACAGGGATCACCTCACTGTACACTGAAAAACACTGGGTCCTGCGGTTTAGGAGACACAGATTTGACCTTCAGCTTTGCCATTTAATAAGTAAGCTGTGTGATCTTGGGCAAAGGACTTACCATCTCTAAGCCACAATTTCCTCCACTGTAAAGGAGGAAAATAAAAACTGTGCCACAGTGTTAATACAAGAAGTGAATAAAACAATGTATACTGAATCCTCAATAAATGTATTTGACTACAAATTATTAACATGTCCCAGGGGGAAAAGCTCTGGTTGAGAGCTACATGAGGGTCGAGAGACCTGAAATCCACTCCTGCCTTACTTGCTAGGCAATCTTAGGCAAGTGTCTTGCCCCGTCTGAGCCTCAGGCCCTTCATTTTTATGGTGTGTGGAGTTGGATTAGAGCAGGATTTCTAATGATCCCTCCAACATTCTCTCATTCTATTACCTGTGCACTCCCCCGAAGACGTTAGATATTATTTCATAGTGTCTGTGACAGGTACTCCGAAAAGCAAGTTGCTATATTGAATATGCATGCTCAGACCTCCTGGTCCCTCCAAATAGCGATCCTGATACACCCAGCCTTCTCTAGATGCCTCCTTGACACTCACTGGGTCCCTTTCTAATTGCAATTTGTTCAGAACCAAAAGGGGCTTTTCAAAACCCAAAGTCCAGGAATTAGCATGTTCCAAGGCATAAAATAACTTATTTAAATAAGGATGAGTGTGTATTTAATAAAGGACCTCCAAAGGACTGATGAAAAACTGCGTGCTTGCACAAAATGGGAAAAATGTCTTTCAATATAAGAATTATGTCTTCCCTGGGGATTAAAATAAACAGACAAATTTTTAAAATACATCACAGCTTTAAGGCCTATTTGTCTGTGGTCCGTGGCTGTGGTAGGAGGCCCCTCCCAACAGGCAGCAGCTCCCTGCCAGGCTGTGGTGGGTGCTAGAATCAAACCCGCCCTCACGTGCCCTGAACGGCCAGCAGGGCTCCATCTTCTGAGCCCCCCTCAGTGTGGGCAGAGCTCTGGCACTAACACTCACAAACTGAGCTTCTTACCCAGCATGGCCCCTCCATGTAAAGACATTTCAGATGACTGTCTCAGGGTCTGAGTACCTATCTAGCTTAGAAACTGCTGTACCAAGTTCAATGCCAGAAAAATGTGTGCTTCCCAGGGAGCAGAGTTACTCTCTCCCACCAGGAATAAATTCATCCCCAGTCCAGGTGTTAGATGACAACATTCCTTGGCAATGAACAAACATGCACCCAGTTGCCCTGTAACCCCACAGTCTCAGCAAACACAAGGACTTCCAAGGCCTCTTAGGCAAACCCTCCTGGACGCCCTCTTTCCACAGAGTCATGGCAAAACCTGCCGCTTTGCCACATTGGGGCAGTGTCCTATTGGCTGAAGATCTTTTTTGATCCTAAAATGAAAGGCCCTAGATGTTCTTCAGACTCAGCACAGCCTTCTGCGTGGGAAGACCCTGCGTGGAAATGGGGGAGAAGGCAGAGGGGAAGGAAAGGGTCGGGAAAGGGGCCAAGTCCTGCTGCTCTTCCGCCAGTGGGAGGCCGTGGCCTGACGCTACCTCCCTTCTGCAGGATGTTAGGCACTCCCATCTCTGTCCACACACCCGGAGGACCACCTGGTCACTGGTGTGTCTGTGGGGTTAGGAGGCTTGCAGGGCAGTCCAGGGCTCCCATAAGCCCAGAACTAGCCCATTCATGCTAGCTCAGAACCTACGTGTTATAACCATCATCTTGAAAGTCTGCCCGGAGGGAACATAAATCCCTCATCTATCTAAAACCACAGGAGGTGATTGGAGGGGCCAAAGATCTAAGCACCCCCAGTCTAGCCCCTTAAGGTGAAGCAGGCCCTGCAGGCTCCCTGGGGTCATTCAGGCCAGAAGCTCTTTCTAGGTCTTCACAGACCGAAACAAAAGAGTCACAGCCTCTGACGTGGTCCCAGTGTGGGCCGAGCCCCCCGACACATGGAATAAGGACATGCGCTGCACACTAGGAAGCTGGGAACCCAAAGTCACACTCTACAGCAAACCAGGACGCCTCGTGAAAAACAGTAATCCAATCTAGCCCACTGACTCGGGAACACTGGGCTTTGACCAAAAAAAAAAAAAAAAGAGGGGAACTCTTAACAATTACGCAGCAATGTTTCTGGTGAGAAACATTTGGTATGTGAAGAGATATAGAGTTTCTCTTATTTAAATATAACTTCACATATTTTAATTTGGTTACATTTCTAATTCACATTCTAGGCTTTCAAACCTAACTTGGCACGTCCAAACCGCTAGTCTTCAAATTCATTCCATTCCATTCTGCAGCAGGATCTAACCGCTCGTTTAAATTCTTAAACCCAGAGGGAATATGATTTAATTCCAATTTGCTAAAAATTAAGTTTTGGACAAAGTACAAGGAGTTAAAATATACTTTTCCTTATAGGAATTAAAGATTAAAATATAAGCAGCAAAGAGGGAGAAAAAAAGTATACTGTCAACTGTAAAGCATCACTTCAAGGTCATCACAAAATGTGCACAATACTCACGATGAGATGTTGGTCTTTGCATGTTCCTGAACCAGCTCCCCCTTAGGGTTGACGGTAAATATTCTATTCAAAGACACTCCCACTTGCTTGTATGAATACACGTCCTATATTTGGTAAAGATGATTTAAGGTTTTCATTAGCAAAAAAAGAGTTCATCATAAAAGAAGATGATATTTCTGATTTGATGTATTAATATTATCAAATTTTCATTAACCAGAGCTACATCTCAGAGCACTAGAGTAAAAAAAGAATTTCCTTGATGGGAACCTATTCAATTAGTTTTCCTCTCTGGGCCCAATTCCCTCTTCTGTTCAGAGATTGAGTAAAGGAACAGACAACCTACCGTGTCCCCTGCAATTCTAATATTCCTTCAGGTTGCTCTCTGCCCCATTTTCCCAAGTCATGAAAATCCATCAAGACGTTCAAAAGTAGGAAGATTTTTCTGATTCAGCAGTTAGTACCCAACCATATTCTCTGGAATACTGAACTTTCCCGTAAATCTGGGCAGAGTGTGCAAAATCTCAAAGCTTTTCTCTGGGCCTCAGAGACAATACTGTACTCATTGTATTCCTAAAACTTGAGAAGCTAAACTAGCTGTTGTGGTGAGGGCTGGCTTTGCGGTTCCCTTCTGGTAGAAAGGATCTAATCCTATTAAATGTTCTTATTTTACTAATTTAAAAAGTAATTTGGAATTTAGTTTCTTGTCCCACATTTCAAGCTTCTACCCACTAGCCAACCTTCAAAGGACATCAGAGACCATAAAATAATTTTTAATCTCCCTGCCTTTAGCTGAGAGCAAGTGGCTATTTACTTGGCTATTTGCTACTGGACAAGACTCTGGCTTTATATGTAGTTCTAGGCCAGGCCTTTCAGAACAGGCAGTAAATTTCCCAAGTTCTTACATATTCAATCCACTACTTACCGCTGGTCGGTTTCCAAAAGCAGCATAAAAGGGTTCTGTATTTGGGAAAAACAGGTTTTTGATGTCTGTCAAACACTGGACTTTAAACTTTTCCGGTTTCTTTTCAATCACTTCTCTGTAAAACAAACAAATAAAGCATCAATTAGTACAAAAGGATAAGCTGCCCTAGCATCAGGCTATTCTTAACCTTCAAAGCTGCAAGGACGCTAAGAACACTTTTACATCTTCAAAAGTTAAATATGGTTAAGTCAGTTAAGCCATCCCAGAAAGGCACTTAGACACAAAGCAAATTTGTACTTTCAGGTTTCCCCACCAAAGAAAAAAACACTAATCTTTTCCCCCAGAGTCCTGCCAGTCCTTTATAGAACAAAGAATAAAAAAGAGCACAGAAAAAGCAGGTGCCTCCCTAAACTCACTGCATGAGGCTTCCCCAACTGCAAACACAGAACCTAAGGAAGAAAAGTATGAGCCAAGACTGGGCCAGTCCCATCTGTGACTGTAAGTGCAAAAAGCCTAAGTATATGCATATATGCAAACTGTAGCAATGTAGACCGGGGTTTATTCCAGGATGGCCAAGGTGGTGCTGGCACCACGGCACCTGTGGCCAGTGAAGCTCCCCATGTCGTGCGGGCACTGTACAACACAGGTCCTGGCAGAGACCCAATGGCCCCGGACAGAAGGCCAGGAATTCAGGCACACATATTCACCCTCAGCATACCTTTCCCAACCCCGTTGGAGGCGGAAATCGCCCTTGGGTCACTGGCTCCTGATGCAGAATTTGAAAAAAGAATTAAAAAGGATTAGGAGGGGGAAAAAAAGGTCATTATTCACAAAAAAAAAAAAAAAAACTATCTACATTTTTAAAAGGAACCTGCAGATTCAGCAGCTAGGGCACCCACCACATACACCAGGGCTGGCGGGTTCAAACCCAGCCCAGGCCTACTAAACAACAATGACAACTGCAACGAAAAAATAGCTGGGCGTTGTGGCGGGCACCTATAGTCCCAGCTGCTTGGGAGGCTTAGGCAGGAGAATCACTTAAGCCCAGGAGTTTAAGGTTGCTATGAACTGTGATGCCACAGCACTCTACCGAGGGTGACACAGTGAAACTGTCTCAAAAAAAAAAAAGGCAATGCATACACACACACACACACACAAAAAAAAAAAAAATCCAGGTACAAAAATCAGTTGCATTTTCATTACATTTCATTGATCTGCAATGTTAATCTAACTCACAACAGATTTTTTTATGTTTTTATGAAACTTGATTCTAGCCAGGATACTTCTGATGGGAAGGTAAGGACCCCCTCAGCTCTGGGAGCTGAGACACCACAGTGCTGGTCAATTGGTCTAGCCCTTTGCCAGTGGAGCAAAACAGAGAGCCCAAAAACACAACCTCACACTTGATTTATGACTATAATATTGTCTCAAAGCAGCAAGGAAAGGTCAATCTTTTCAGTAAATGATGCTAAGACAAATAAATATCTATATAGGAAAAACAGAATTAATTTAATCCCCTATTTCACTCTACCTAAATAAGTCAATTCCGGGTGTATTACAGACCTAAATGTGAATGGCAACACCTTCAGACAAAAGATAGGAAACTACCTTTATGCCCACAAGTCAGGGACGATTTTTTAATGCTCCAAAAGCACAAACTACAGAGGAAATGATATGTTCACCTACATAAAACTAATTTTACGGTCATCAAAAGTTATAAGCTTAGAAAAGATACTTATAGCATTTGTAACAAAGGCTAAATATATACAACATATAACACACGTTTCCAAATCAAAAAGAAAATGGGCAGAAAGACTTGACAAGGCAATTCACAGAAAACAAAACCCAAATGGCCAATAAGCAGATGAAAAGAGACATTTCACACCAGACAGTAAAACATCTAAGAGTGACAACACATTGGCAAGAGAGTAGACTAAATAGAGCTCTTATAAACTGCTGCTGGGTATGCAAATTAGTTCGATGACTCTGGAAAACAGTCTGGAATGACCCAATAAAGCTGAGTATGTGCTATGCTGTATGGCCCAGCAATTCCGCTCCTAAGCATAGACCTTAGACGTTACAGCAACTACTGCACATGAAACCCCAGCTAACACACACACAAGAAATGCTGCTCTTATAGCAGCATTTATAGCAAAACACTATAAATGACACAAGTATCCATTGCCAATAGAATGGATAAATAAACTTTGGTGGAATCAAATGACCAGACATTACACAGAAGCAAAGATGACAGAGTTAACAGCTACACTCAACTATCTTGGGAGCATTAAGAGTGGGCAGAAAAAGCACCAGAAGAATACAAGATCCCATCCGTGCAAAGTTCACATATGTGCACCATTAAACATATTGGTTAAGACTGAAAATATGTGTGATGAAATTATTAAGAAAAGTAAGGAATTTGGAGACTGCGTTTACTCCCGGGTATGGGGCTGAGATGTGATGGTGAGCCTGTGTACTCTAATAGGCTGCCAGACACCCTGGTCTCACTATTACATTATTCTTCATACCTGCAGGGATTTTATAAATACTCTTTTGTACCTACTCAAAAGTCTCATTTAGGTGGTGATGATGATGATGATGATGAAGCACCAAACTGAGTGTCAGACCCAAGGGTGGTCCTGGCTCTGCAATGCCTTCGGGAGATTCCAGAGTCCTCATTAACATTAACTGAGGGTCTTCCTTTCTATTAATACATCTCAGTTCCTTATAGATACAGGAGGGACTGAATGATTGTGGCTCAAACTTCAATCCACTGAGGGAAATCACCCCAATTCAACTTATAGCTTCAATCCCACATGCACAGACATTGTGGAGGACGCCCAATGCATGCATATGTGGGTAAATGGCACCTCCTTGGCCCAATGCCATCCGGTGCTCTGATTCCCCGTTGGGAAGTGTGGGTCCTGGGGAGTAAGGAGTGAGGGCTACTGACGATTGCTGTGGTATACACTGCTCCTTGACGATCTGAATTTGCAAAATAGTCACTGGTCACTCAGTTTGCTCTAGAGATAATTTTACTCTAGCAAACAAGTGTCACTGCCCAAGACTCATAGCAGCTCAGAAACTGCAAAGAAAAAAGCAAAGTAACCTATAGAATAGAGTCTCCTTTCCCAAAGCTAGAGGCCAGCCACTGCGGTCACCTAACTCAACTCTAATTCAACTCCGAGAGTCAGTCTTCCCACCAGCCTAAATCGCCAGCCAGACACCCCCAGGAACCTGGAGCCCTATGCACGTGGTGCTAAGAGAGGTTATGAAAATGGTCTGAGTAGCTCTGTCTCCACAACCAAGCAGAGCAGGTAATAAAAGAACCACATAACTCAACTCCAATGTCTACCTTAACAAGAGAAGCTCCCGAACCAATAGTAAGTATGTGAAATGGCTCCTCTCCACTTCCTTCGGATATATTTTTTCCTAGAATCATAGAGCTGAAAAAGACCCTTGAGAGATCATCTAATCCAACCTTCTCATTTGTTGCTTGAGGACAGAGCCTCTCAAAGGAGGGACACGGCTCTCCAGTCATGCAGCAGTCTCGTTAGTGGCCAAGCCACACCACAGCTCAGGGTGCCTATTCCCACTTCAGCGTGGTCTCTGCCACCACCACCCCCTATGCTGAGAGCTTATTTTTGCCAACTGTGTGACAAGCACACCCACCCACCACATTCCTTTCCCTTCATTTTAATTTAAATCTAAGCAGCATAACCAGACCTGCACCCAGTTAAAGAGTCTCACTAAGGAAGGTCACCTGTGCTCATGGCACACTTAGCTACCAATTCTGGAAAATGTGCAGTCAGCTAACACACGGAACAAAAAGGACCTGGCTGGCAGCTATTCAGTGCAGAAGCACCCCCATCTCCAACAAGGACATATCAAATGTGAGGTTTGCTTTTTTAAAAATAATTCCTCATAGGGAAAAAGTAATGTATCTTGGACAATGATCTTTAAATAAGGAAAGGAAAAGGGTCCCTTTAAACTTATTTTTAGAGGCCAGATGTCAGAGTGATAATGTCAGCTTTTTACTTAGCCTAGCAAGGCCTTAGTACGTAACGTACGCTCCTGAGTAGCCCATTGCAAATTGTTGGCAGAGCTACTGATGCAGTTTCATTAAACTCTTGGGATTTCGATTGCAATCTCTGCTGCCATGATAGCTCGTAGGACTTGAAATATACTAGGTTTTGCCTGAATTTCCTCCCTAGAATGTGCAAGTTTAGATTCAAGATCTTTTACTAAAGGAAAAAAAAATTACTTCTCACAACAAAACAAAGCTGTTATGGACAAGGTTACTTATAGAGCTAAAGCAGTGGTTCTCAACCTTCCTAATGCCGCGGCCCTTTAATACAGTTCCTGTGGGTCGCAACCCACAGGCTGCGAACCACTAAGCTAAAGGCAAATACTCAAGACTCGACATGGCATTTTGGGTTCCTCTAGAAGATATTTCCACCATTTGCACAGTTAGCAGCAGCAAGCTGCTGATCTGGTCCTCAAATGTGGGCAAAATGATGCGAAAGCTCCACCTTGGGATGTAAAGACCAAGTACGAGGTGTTAATAATCAGCCATTAGCAGGGTCCAGAGTTCTATGTTTGACCACAATAGATCACGCTTTGAGAGGAGTCTGGAAAAGTTTCTTGGGTCTCAAGCAACAGAAAAGCCCAGACTTTCACTTCCCCAACTTCATGGGGCCAGAGTGAGTCTGCTTTCGCAGCCCTAAACACAGCCCAGAAGGTGAAGGGAGAAGGGTGATCAGGAACTGACCTGTGGACCCTCTAATACACAGCATTTCTAGAACTCAGAGAGTGAACCCTAAGTGTGAGAGTCCAAATCCAGCTGACAGTGGTGGTTGGTAACCCAGACTAGCTTCCCCAGTGAGGTGAGTACAAGGTGATTCTCCAAAGCCCACTGAGACTCAGCCACGCCACCCGGGGTAGGGAGGCAGGAGAGCCACCCCCAAACAGGGGGTCTGCATGTGCAAAGGCCCCAAGTGAGAACACCAGCTGGGTGGCAGAGACTGAACTAGAGGAACCGGGGACGGACATGACTGGAGACGGGAGCCCCCAAGTACCCCGCGTGCTCCTAGTGAATCTGCAGTTCATCCCCAGGGTACATGAGCCAGTGGGGGGTCCTGCGGGGGTAACAGGGTGAAGCCTGCATCCCGTAAGGACTCTTCTGGCACCCGCCCACTACGGAGAATGAGTGCTGGCTGGAGAGGAGCAGCGCGGAAGCCTGGGGCGGGGGGAGGCAGTTACCTGTGCAGAGCCGAGAACAGGCTGCTGGGGCTGAGCAGCAGTGGGCCCTGTGGCAACACCGTGCCCCGCTCGTTGACCCAGTGCAGGTAGCCCCGTGTCATGTCCGCCATGCCGATGGCGCGGGCAGAGCAGTAGAGAAACTTGTAGCCATTCCTGGAAAAGAGACAAAACATTCACAGGAAGTGGCATCACAGACGGAAGCTTTTTATATTCACAAGCCACAATCAACATCTGTCTGGTGAAGAACGGCAGGATGCAGGTTCCCCCACACACGAAACTCCATGGGCCGCCACGTTTTATTTGCACTAATAAGCCCAAGCTCATTTCACGATGGTTCTCGAAGAGCTTTCACCCTCCCCACTTTAATCCTCGTGGGGACATGGAGAGGGGTGATTTCCCCTGATGTTTGTTATGGAAACTGAGGCTCAGAAGCATCAAAAGGTCAACCCCATCCCTTCTCCTACCAGGGCCAACCACCCCCTGTGACAGGTCCACGGCCACCTGCAATTCACACCTTTGCTCCAGCACTGAGCTCATCCTCCCCTCAAACTCCTTACCCAGCCCCCGTCCAACCACCCTCTCTCTTCTGGATCATTCCCACCAGCACAGAAATAGCCCATAACCTTGCTCATCCCATCCTTAAAACAAACCAAGCAAAAACGACCAGACAAAAACCATCCTTGGTCTCTCTCCAGCTTAGATCCCCTTCGTCTGGTCTCCTTCTGCAGAAAAGCTCCTCCACAGGGGGGGCCCAGTCACTGGCCCCACCACTTCACCCCGCACACACCACAGCTCACTCTGTGCAGGTGGTCGGGTCTGTCCTCACCATCCCCGGGAAGGCACCTGGGATGCCCATCTCGCCAAATGCAGCATCACTCACAATCCTCGTAGAAGACAACTTCCCAGTGGCCGTGGTGCCAGGGCCCATCCTCCCTCCAGGGCACCTTCGTGTCTCATAACCCAAGAGCCACAGTCCCCGAGCCAGCTGCTCCCCGCGGCCATCCCCTTCCAGACCTGTCACCTTGGCCCCCTGCATCTGTTCCATCCAGCCTCGAAATGGATAGCACCCCGGGGTCTCAGACCTCGTGCCTTCCCACCACCCCCACTTCCGAGGCCAGCCCCTCTGCACTGCCACCTCACACGCCCACCCTGTCCACACCAGCACGGCCCTTGGCCTCCACTTTTGCAGCCTGACATCTCCCTGCTTCTACCGCATCCCGGCACAGGACCCTAAGAAAACAAAATGTAACCTGCTCACACTCGAACCCTCCAAGGTTTGCCATTTCTCACAGATGTAACCCCATCCTCTTTTGCCACTGCCAGCAAGGCCAAGAAGGCCTGGCCCCTGCCTCCCTCTGGAACTCTCCTCTCCCCCCACCACTGGGCTGTCTGTCCCCTCACTTATGACAAACCACAGAAATGTCCCCAGCATCCCTCCAACCTGCCACGTTCATCTCCACGCTGGCGTTTTCCTGGGCTCTTCCCCCTGTTGCCACCGTTCCCCTCATCCCCGGGGCCCGCTCCTCAGGGTCTAGGTCTCTGCTCACGTCCCTCCCCCGAGGGCCCTTCCTGTGACCCTCTCAGGTCAGGCAACGCACACCCTCAGTCCTTGCTCAGCCTTATTCCTCCTCATGGCACTGATCCCTGACACTGTGTCACAGTTCCTGTCTGTCTGTGTCTCTCGTTTATCCATGAACCCCACGAGAACAGGAGCTCTGTGACCTTCCTGGCCATAACCCCAGTGCCACAGATGGTGCTTGGCATAGAGTGGACACTCCGTGGATATCTGCTGAATGAGCAAATAAACCACCCGCTTCCTACCCGACTTGCTGGTCTACCATGAACATCTTGTGGTGGCCAAAGGACTTATCCAAGAATTGCTTAATATGATCTTTAAAACCAAGAAACAGGAAAGTTTTCAGGAAAAAAGCATCCAGAAAGATCTTTGTATTTTAGCTGTGTAATTAATGCCATCTTTCAAAAAAAAAACAAAAAAAAACACTATTTCTATGCATAACTCTTCCCATCAAAGTCCTGAATGTTACCACCTGCAGGGGTCTATGATGCAAATTGTACTCAAAACTTGATTTTCAAATACACAGCTTGACCTTGACACTGAGTTGCTGTTGGCATGCAAGCTTTCTGCCTCAAAAGGGCTACTAAACTGAGCTGGAAAACCAGCTCCGGGGTGTCCTCAGGGGGAAATGCTTGTGGGCAATAGCAGGAAGTACCCTTCCAGAGCCTTCCCTCCCCCCTTCAATAAAAGCTGCCTCAAATGCTTACAAGTATTCCTCCAAATGTTTGGGTGGCACCGGGTCTTGATGGCACCTGTGGGAAACACACCTCACGGCCCTACTGGCTGGCCCTGCCCAGGTCACCACCCAATCTGTAGGTTCTGTCTGCCATCGTTTCAGCACACACACTGTGCCAGGCCACGCTGGCCTGGGGGTGCCCACGGGCACGGCATGGCCCTGCCCTGCAGGAGCAGACACTACTGTGGGAAAGGCCAACAGCTACCAAGTAGGATGGGTGACAGAGCAGAGGCAGGACTCAAGGGTAGGAAGGGCCAGTGAACAGAGGCGCACTACGCCACAGGCATTAATCAGACAGCTAAAATACAAAAACGGATTCTTGTATTCCAAACAAGCTGATCTTTCTGGATACTTTTTTCCTTAAAACTTTCCTGTTTCTTGGTTTTAAGGGCCATATTAAGCAATTCTATGGACAAGAATTCAGACGTCTTCAGTTTGAGGCTGGAGTGAGCCTCCAACATTCTCAGCCATTGCAACAGGGCTTTGAGGAAATAGCACAACACGAAGAACAAAGCATGCCCAGGCCTCTCCGTCCCGATCTCTGCATCTCTCTTAAGACACTGACCCAGGGAAACTGAAATCGTTTGTAAAGGTTACCTCTGGGAGCATCTTGCAAGGTAAGACTGAAATTTCTCAAGATGATGTCCTCAGTTGGATAAACATCTATGGGGAAAGTGGTCCCTACCAGGCTGCATTGTGGGTTACACAGCAGAGCCCTGACTCCACCCACCAAGCACCAACAGCATGCCCTAGTGATGACAAAACTGTCTCCAGACTGCCATGTTCTCTATGGGGGTTAGGGGGATCACCCTCTATGGAGAGCCACTGTTGTAGGGAAAAGGGACCCAGTGGTGCCATTTGCAGTCCTAAGAGGAGGGATGATCACCAGCCACCTCAGGAAGGAAAGGCTCTGCGCAAACCCAGGTCTTATACTGGCCTCCAAGGCCCTCTGCAATCCAGCTCCTGCCAATTCCACTGTCTCATTTGCTCCCCAGCCCACTCTCTGCACTGGAGCCTCCCTTCCCATGAGCTCACCGTGCACTTGCCCATCTCCCATCCTCTCCTACTGTTCCTACTTCCCCCCTGACAAGCCTTCCTCTCCTTCCCAACAACAGCCATGTTCTCACAGAAACCTTCTTTGATACCCCTGACCAACCCAAATTAATTTCAGCATCATGGTTCATACCTGTAATCCCAGCACTCTGGGAAGCCAAGGCAGGAAGGTCGCTTGAGGCCAGGAGTTCAAGACCAACCTGGGCAACATAGTGGGACTCTGTGTCTATAAAAAAATAAAAGATGGGAGCATGGTGGCATGCACCTAAAGTCCCAGCTACCCAGCGGGCTGAGGTGAGAGGATCACTTGAGCCCAGGAGTTTGAGACTGCAGTGAGCAATAATGATGTCACTGCACTCCAGCCTGGGCAACAGAGCCAGGCCTTATCTCTAAAAAAAAAAAAAAAGAACTGGCAATCAGCATCCCTCTCACTATCCCTGCTTTCAGCCCCCACTGCCGTCTCACAGGAAGCTCCAAACATCTTGATCACAGGCCCCTACTCGGAATCCCTTGACGGCACCTAGCATGCATCCTGGTGCACAGCTGTTCAACCACAGACAGCACATCTGGTCCCTCGGTGCTGTGCCCAAGGCACAGCACGGGAAAGCAGCACTCCACTGCAACACACGCACACTTGTGCAGTGCAACCACACAACCTCGTGGCTGAGTGCTTCCAGGCTAGCGATCACCTACGGGATTACCTAGTCTAATTTCCTCACTTCAGGGAAAAGGAACCTAAAGCTTAGTGTGGGGAACGTACTCAATCCAAGAGCCTGGGGTGGGAGAATGGCCGCCTCATCTCGACGCCAGCTCGCAGTCAGACCTTCTAGTCACAGTCATCCTCTCTCCTCCTGGCAGAGATCAATGGCTGCAATAAACTAAGAAGAGCTTAGAAGAAAGAAATAACTGCTGCGGGCAAGAGAAGAAAAGAAAGACCCCAGGGGGGCTGCTGATGACAGTTTCTCATTCCAGGACACTGCCCTGAGATGACCCAAATGAACTAATTTACCTGTGGGAACGCATTAAGTATTCATTCCCACTAAGTCATGAAGACAGTGATTTCTGGTTATAGCAATACAAAAATCACATTCAATAAGATAGAAAATTGGAACCATTATTGCCCAAATTTAGGCTCCAAAAGACCCATTAGCTCAATGATCTGGATACTTGAGGAAAAGTCCTTCTTCACTTTCCTTCTGCTGACTGGATATATCTGAATATGAGGGAATTTTGTTTATCTTCTATTTGTATTTACTATAGATCGTCTTAATCAATAACCAAGCAAGCTTTATTGATACCTTCTCTGCGAACAAGCTGACAATCAGCCTTATACATTTCTCACAGCCTGACTATATTCAAACGAGGAGCTAAGTTCATCAAAAAATAAACCAAAGTGTCCTTATTTTCTGTTGTTTCCAGGCAAGGAGCTAACTGCAAGACCAATTCCTCCATTAGACAAATACAGCAGTACACGAAAGTTAAGTGGTTCCCAAAGTCAAGGGAAGCAGTGTCCGGAAAGACTAATGAGCTCCCTGAATTAAGTGGCACCTTCTTCCTGGTTCTCCAGCATGCTGAACCCGTCTCTGTGCTTCTCTGGATAATCATAATATAGCTTCAAAAGACCGATCGGGACTCGTGAGAAGGTCTTTGCCTGCCGCTTCCCCAGCTGAGGCGGATGAAGAACCTGGAGCCGGGTGGTTATGGGAGGTTTCAAGATAGGAATTTACTCAAACCAGCAGTCAGCCATGGAAGCCTGCCATCGTGTCCAGTCTTGACCTCCACCATGGGGACCAAGGCCAAAAGGCCAGGCTGGGCTTCCGGTGTCCATACAGACCTCTGCAAGCCTAGGGAAGGGGAGGGGCCGAGAGCTGACCGGGGCATGGATTCTGGTCTGGGAGGCTTCCTGGGACTACAGTGTTTGAGCTGGGAATCAGAGGCTGAAGAAATGTTGAGAGGCACAATCGGGAAGTAAAGCCATGTCAAGCAGAGGCCACCATGTGAGTGAAGGCAGAAGAGGGGAATGAGGCAGAGTGGGCACGTGGGCAGCTTGACCGCGCAGAAGGCCTGAGAAGCAGCAGCTGAAATAAGGAGCTGGCAGAAGGCTGGAACCCACAACTGCCAGGTCTCAAAAGCTACACAGAGGAACTGGTACTTCATGCAGTTAAGTACCCAGCCACCAAGGGCCTGACAGGATGCTGAGCCCACACGCGTCCAACCCAATGGATGGAATGTCAGGTTACCAGATCACGTCCTGTTCCCATCTCCCAACCAAGACGAGAGTACAAGGATGATTCTCTTGTGTTCACAGAGCCTAACTGAGCCCTTTCACTTTGATCTACACCAGTCAGTCCAAGGAAAACATGGTAAGCTACACAACTTCATTTTTCAAGCAGGTATCTCTTCTAAGAAAGTCTGAGAGAGACACAAATCAAGGCCAAAAAATAAAAAAATAAAAAGCAACTGTGCTTTTGTAATGTTACAGTAAGGACAGGAATAGATTTTATGTTCCAAAAACCAAATGAATCACGCTGTGAACTACTCAATATCCTGACCCATGAGGGCTTCTTTCCTTCAACTAAAAATAGATGCAATTTTCAGTATCATGCAAGTCAGGGCAGCTCGTGAATAGATTAATCCTTCTAAATGCAAGGTCAGCCCGAGGTGAGGCTGTGGGGAAGGGGTCTGCACTTACACCGCCTACTGGAGCACAGACTGGGAGAACCTTTTTAGAGGGCAATTTGGTGATATTGATCAACCTTTAAATGTGTTTGTCCTTTGACTCGGCAATTCTTCTTCTGGGAACCTACTTTACAGCAGTACTTCCCTAAGTGTGTGTGTGTGTTCTTTATTTATTTATGTATAGTTGAATATTATAAATATTATATGTAAATGCTTATTGCACCATCACTGGAAATAGCAGGAAAAAATTGGAAACAACCTACATGTGCGTCAAAAGAGGACTAGTATGATATATCCATGTAACAGAATTTTGTGCAGCAGCTGAAAAGAATAAGGTAAATCTTACATGTAATAAAACAGACATGATAGCAAATTAAATAATCTGAGTACATGTCAGAGGGGAGGGGACGTAAATAAGTTTTTTTTTAAGTGCAACAGGATAGATCCAAACTATTTACACAATTTCTAGTTCTAGGAATGAATGGGCTTTGTGCTGGGTACTGAGAGAGACATGGTTATGCTGGAAGGAAGGAAGGAAGGAAGGAAGGAAGGAAGGAAGGAAGGAAGGAAGGAAGGAAGGAAGGAAGGAAGGAAGGAAGGAAGGAAGGAAGGAAGGAAGGATCGATGGATGGATGGGGACAGGGACATGTATTTCATTCATCTGTGTTCACAGAGTTCCAAAAATAGCTTTGGCTGGGTGCTCATTTCTTATCATCACCAAGGCAGGCTGGAGGGAAGCATGTCAGCTAGAGTTGGCACTCTGACAGTCACTGTCCACGTGATGCCCCTCAACTTGCTCATCCATGTCCTGATGCAGACAGAGGCACCGTTCAGCCCCAGTTGCTACAAGACAGGACTCCAGAAGGGAGCAGCTTCAGACACACGGCGGATCCAGCCCACAGAAAGCTGGAGAAAGTGTGACTAGGTGGGTCAGAGACTTGGACACAGAAGCTAGTGCAGGGGTGTTTGCTGGGGAGGGTTGGAGTGTGGAGAATCCTCACAGGGCTCTGAACCCCAGAGGCAGATGAGGGGTTCTATGGGGATTTGGACAAGTAACTATGGGGATTTGGACAAGTAACTCTAACTCTGAGTTAATCTCACTCATCTAAACACAGAAATGATAATTCCGCTTTTCAGAGTTACGGTAAGATTTAAACAGAGCAACACCCATGACGGTCACAACCACAGCAGTTTGAGAATCCTTATCCCACCCACCATCCCACGGGGCCACTGTTTCATTTTGTCCACAGCCTGGCTGGACAAGACGTGCATGGCCAGCTTGGCTCGCAAGACCTGAACCCCAGCCAAAGCTTGCTCGGCATCTGCAATGCTTTAGCCTACAGGAAATCACTGGGCATGTATGAGCCTGCTGTTTCTTCATCTAGTTATTTTTGACATTCCTCAGTACAAACTGAACCTCAATCCTGCCCCCAACACTGCCACCTTCTGCTCTCTCTGAACAATTTTTGATTCACCTCTATTTCCTTTCTTGTTTCTTGGTATTGAATTCAAGTCTGAAGTTGCCAGAATTCACTAAAAACGTTGGCTTCCCCATCGCCACCACCATTGCCACCCCGACCCCATCAGCCTCTCCCACTCGGCAAGTCACCCAGCGCCTTGGCGGAATGATGGTGCGCAGGGGGAGACAGGAAGTGTGCTCTGTACTCACTGGCTCACTTTATGGTACAGTTTAGCAATGCCCTGGTGGGTCCAATCCTTCCCGAGGGTGGGCAAAATGTGGCCGAGAGTATCTGATCTAAATAAAGATAAAAAAAGAAAATAAAAATCCCATTCAGGTTCTTGGTACCATTCATACCTCATTTAAAAAGAAAAAAAAAAAAAAAAAAGACCCATGACTTGCTTTCTGTATATAAAGCCCAAGGCTCAAGTAATCCAATGGGAATGCTCGGGGAGGGGTAAGCCAACCCACAGGAGGGCACCTCCAATCTGATCGTATGTCAGTCAAGGCCGTGGCTTGAGAAATCAAAGTGAAAAGTCCACTCCGAAGCGCCCACAGGAGCCACAGTCAGGAGACCAGACCCTGGGCGCTCACCATGCCCTAACGGAAACTACAGGAGCAGCTCCGATGGCACCAAAGATCCAACCGTACCAGTCCCTGAAGCCACCATGGCCCCACTCAGCGGCTCCTACCTGGTGATTGTTCCATCAATGTCAGAAATGATGACTTTATCATCCCAGTTCCACAAATAGATGGTGCCTTCGCAGCGGCAGGTGCCCTGATACTGGGTGGTGACACTGAAAACCACGTCATTGGGGCCGTTCTTCAACTTCAAGCTTTTCTGAAAAACGTGAACTACTTGATTGAGGGGAAGGCCAAGGTTGGGAGGAGTTGGCTTCTGTTCCATAAGAAGCAGGATTCAGCTTTAAAAAATAAACTGTAACTTGGGGCCACTGTCCCATCTTTCTGTCCCCTTCCTCGTTTTAGTTTTTCCCCAGGGCTAAAGGACAAACCCGAACCTTGGTCCTCTCAGGCCCGCTTATAACACAGCCCCACCCCCCACCCCCACCCATCCTATGGAGAAGTTCTCCTGCCATGGACAACTCTCACTCCACCCAGTATTTCTGGATGAGAATCATCAGGCAGGGTTAAAGGCTAGGCCATCAGGCTCCACACAAGAACTTGGTATTTCAGAATACGAAAGGTCATGATGCCATGATTTAGGGACACAAATTTAGAATACGTTTCCCTAGATAACCGTGATAACTAATGATTATTAGACTGATATAAATTTTAAAAAAAGGAAGTCTCAGTTCTCAGCCATACCTAGAAAAGAACATAGCCTAGACCCAAAGAAATTACACCAAATTCAGAAAGCAAAATTCTCTTTTGGCAGTTTTGGGGCCTCTCTGTCAGGGTCCTCTGGTTCAAGACAGCTAGCTGCACAGACCTGCAGGCAGCCGGGCGCTGGGGTTCCCCTGTGCCAATGACAGGAGCTGGGTACACAGGCTCCCAGGCTGCAGGGTCCTACATGCAGCCTAAATGGGTGTCTGTGTCTGTTCCTTACCTTTTCCCATTAAACACCATCACAACTAAGTCAGGTTCCCCGCTAACTCTTAGAATGAATGCAAATGACTTTATTCACAAAAAAAAAGAGGGGGTGGTGGAGGATATTTGCTCACTGACTGGTCATGGAAAACAGTTTCCAGGGAAGGAAGGGGCTTTTGATTCAAATTGGCCACACACACACACACACACACACACACACACACAGAAGACATTGTAAACAAATGATGCCCCTTGCTACTTGAAATTCCCTAAATTCCATCACAACTGCTTAATTGCCACCAATTTAAAGAGACAGGGTTTGAGTTAACAAACATTCCTCTGAAAGCAGCAAAACTCCCTTGAGAGATTTTGAAGTCTATCAGTCATTAAGAGCTCGGGATCAGTTGGCTCAGCCTTCCTCCCCACACTTGGAAACAAGAGCCTCCAGGGCTGGGTTGGAGAAAGGGGAAGACAAAGGGGTAAGAAAGCAAAGCATGGGTGCTGGAGTCGGGTAGGAACTCGGGACCATGCGAGGGGCAGCGGGCAGGCCGGGCTGGCAGTGCCTGGAAGCGGAAGTGGGGGACCCACTCTGCACCCCAGGGAGCCTTCAGGACTGTAAGAAGAAGCTCACCAGCTGCTCTGAAGTGAGCCGGAGAGTCTTTTTGTAGCTGACGTTAGACAAAAGAGGGAGGTGGCTTGTGCTGGATGGCTTGGCGGCTGCGTGCTCCTCGTCACTGGAGGATGATTCATGCTTTATTCTGGAACACACGGTGATGTAATCACCAATTAGAAAATGCATCGGGGTAGCCATTAAAAATGCATTAGCCCTGAATCAATGACTAAGTCAATCAGGTCTCCCCTGAGCACTGTCTCCTGGGTGGTCATTTACCACATGGCATTGAATTTATCAATGAACTCTCAACTACATCCCATCCGCACACCTCCTGCATAATTCATGTGGGGGCTGCCTCTCCTCCTTCACTTGCCTGGTTACTAGCGATCATCACTCTGCTTTAAGCCAATAGGTTCCTGTTTATGACAAGCAGGGTTAAACTCCCTCCTGGCAGAGAGGCTGCTAACAAACACTCTCTTCTCGGCTTCTTTCCTCTTCCTGTCTGACACTGCAGGCCAAGCCCCAGAAGTCCAAAAGTCTACAAGTCCAAAGTCACCATTCAGTCCCCTGTACACACCTCTCCAGGTAGACAACTCCCACAAGTGGACACCGGAGCACTTAAACAAGGACCATTAAAAAGAAGGAAAACACACCAACTCTCCCTCCAGGCTCCCCAGCCAGGTTATCACACGAGCAAGGAGAACTCCTTATTTGCCTGCACAGAATTAACAGGCCAATGCCCCTAACCCTTCTAGACTTTTCTATGTGGTGAGGGGCTGGGTGGGAATCAGTCTTGCTTTCTTTAAATAGCTCGTATGAAGCATATCAGTGATTAGCGGCTCCCTCAAAGAAAACCCACTATGACACACTCGCCAATCAAGCAGTGTTAGCTCTATTTCCCAGGATTGTTAATTTTGAAAATGCCTTAGCTGCCACCTGAAGCACTTAGTAAGGTACATCACACTAAGCAAGGTGGGCAGGTAATAGAGCTCCACCTTATTATTTTTTAACTTTTTTAAAAAATGTATTGATACATATTAATTATACCCATTTATAGGATACATGTCGTATTTTAATACACGCACGCAATGGAATGATCAAATCTCAAACATTTATCATTTCTCTGTGTTGGGAACCTTCCAAATCTTCTTCTCTACCCATGTTGAGATACACCATAAAGTGTAGTTAACTGCAGTCACCCTACCATGCTGTGGAACACTAGAACTTATTCCTTCTATAGACCCGTATGTTTGTACCCATCACCCACCCTCTCTTCCTCCCCCTCCTCACTACCCTTCTCAGTCTTTAGTAACCACAAATCGACTTTCTACCTCTATCAGATCAACTTTGGAAGCTCTCACGTAAGAGTAAGAACATGTGGTATCTGTTTTCCTGTGCTTGCCTTATTTTGCTTAACATCAAGGCCTCCAGTTCCTTCCTGCAAATGACAGATTTCATCTTTTTTATGGCTGAATAGTATTCCCATTGTGTGAATGGTTTCTTTATCCATTCGCCCCCTGATGGACACTTAGGTTGGTTCCACATGGTGGCTATTATGAATAGTGCCGCAATAAACGTGGAGGTGCAGGTGGCCTTCAACAGACTGATTTCTTCTCCTTTAGATAAACACCCAGCAGTGGGATTGCTGGACTGTACGGCAGTTTTATATTTAAGTTTTTGAGAAACCGCTACGCTGTTTTCCATTGTGGCGTATTATTCTTACCAACAGTCTTTAACCCCTTTTCTCTGCGTCCTTCCCAGCATTTGCTCTTTTTTGTCTTTGTGACAATAGACATGCTAACTGGGGCGAGATGATAGCCTCATCGTGGTTTTATTTGCACTGCCCTATGATGAGTGATGCTGAGCGAAAGGAACCACAGCAAACTGAAAAGCTTCTTGTAGCAAAGGAAACAGTAAGAGTGAAGAGCAACCTGTCGAACGGCAGAAAATATCCGCGAAGTCTTCATATGGCAAGGGACCAATATCCAAACTATAACGGGAACTCAAACAACTAACAGCAGAAGAACAATCTCATTAAAAAGTAGGCCAAGGATGAGAACAGACATTTCTCAAGAAAAGCCACAGCAATGTGCATCTTATCTCAATGAGCTCTTGTCCTCTCCTCGTCTTCCTCCCACTCCCCTCCCTAAGGTCTCCTGTGTAACCACTGCCTTCCACCCCACTCGAGTTCATTCCAGAAGTGAGCCCTACAACACAATACTGCTCAATACTGGGGAGGACACTGTCGCATGCACCCCCACGTCTGTGTTGTTTCTACCACACCTTGTGTGGAGACCTGGCCCCTTCCAGTTCAGAAAGGTCAGCCCTTCCCCAGGTCCCAGGAGAGGGATCCATGGGCCCTGGGGTGGCGGCCTGGGGATCGTTCAACCAACCCTGACATACACAGTGCCAGGGGCGGATGACACTGCAAACAACCTCGTTCCTACCCTCACAAGGCTTTGGCCTAAACAATCACAAAGCAACAGGGGCTAAAGACACAGATTTGAAGATCACTGAGACACATCCCTGGTGAAAAAAAAACATGGAATAAGAAACTGCAGTTAGGGACAAGGACAGAGCACAGGCTAGAATTCCGGTTGGTCTGTGGCAGGGCTAAGCAGTGTGTACCTGGAACAACAGCGTGACACTGGGGATTCATTCTAGCCAGAGTGGAGATGATACAGCACTTAGAATCTGAAAAATCCAGGTGTCAAGTCTGTAGTGACTTCAAACTCTATTACCTTGGACAAATCACTTCTTTGTCTTTCAGCCCTGATTTCCTTATCTGAAAATGCAAAGGAACAAATCTTCCCCACCCACCAAAAAAATCCAGGATGCAGGCAAGGCAACAGACAGCCAGGAGAGACCTGGCCTGGGAGACATGAACCCCAGGAAAGGCCTCCAATTAGATGGCTCCTGCAGGCTCGTCTGTAAAATAAAATGAGCCAACCTTCCAAGTCCGACACCTGCAGAGTCTGTGGGCCATGCTGGTCCTTCTGAACCAACCACCCTCAGGTTTTCAGACAGAGCAGATGTGGGCCTGGAGAAGCCAGGGCAGGGCTGGATGTGGAGATTTCCTTGTCAAGCAGAAGGAGGAGGCTACAAGCCTCTCGCCGAAGAGGAAAATGTTTACATTCCAACCAACCAGTTTGCAGCGCAATGAGATCCAAATGTGAACTAAAGCTCATGGTGACAGCAGAGTGACGGGTACCTCTACTGGAGGATAAGGAAGCCAGGCAGCATTGCTGCTATTTCCATCTGCTGCTTTAAGAAAAAAAAACTAAAACTAAATTCATGCAGCTTGCCATATTTGAAGGGACACAGAAAGGAAAACACAGACACAAAGGCTGAAATAGGAGTCGTGCAGTTGGTCACTTCAGCTTAAGGCAAGTCAGCGGTCACTTGGGGCAGCCACCGCCCAGATTCTGCCCCCTGCGTGGAACAAAATGCCTCCACGCAGAGGCCCCACCCCTGCTCCTTTCAATGGCTGGTGAAACGCTGCTTGCTTTACAATGTCTGCCAGAAGCAACAAAAGGGCTCGTGTCATCTGAAAATCTGCATTCGGATGAGTAGCTGTGAACAACGCTGAAGTCAACGCTTGTCACAGTGCACGTTTTTCAAGTGGTATTTTAATTATTTGTATGGTGACAAGCTGTTTGCTCAATTATGGGACTTCGGGGACCATTCTGTCAATCAAGTCTGTCAATTAGGAAAAACAGTCTGACACCTTTTCTTTAAGTCGACGGCGTGACTGTGATAAAGAGACTAGAACTCTAAGGCGCCGGGATTATCGGAAAGGTTCACGTTTCTCAAGAGAACTTTATATTAATTATTTTTCAAGATCTCAATTCCTTTTCACAAGGGACTGTGCCTTTTCACAATTCTTAACTTTTCATGAGAAAGAAGCGTGGCATGGCTGATGCAGAGTGGTGAATAGTCCAGCTGCTCCTATTTAACTGGGAAAAGCATTTTTTGTCAATATTTGAATATGATTGGATCGGACCATAAGAAAATCGGTAATGCTTCAAGTAAGCTGCAGGAGCTGACCTTCAACTTGGGAAGGGCTTACAGAAGTGTCTCCCTCCAAGCTCCCAGGGCCCTCCCTGCTACAGAATAAAGTGAGGGTAACGCCAAGGACAGCACCAGGCCTCTGTGTGGGGCCCTCTGCCAGTGGTTGCCTGACCTCTGTCCCTCTTAAACTTAGCTCTGTGCCCCCAGGCCCATCTCCCTCTTCATCTGGGACTGACACGTAGCAGGATGGATTTGGCAAATACCCAGCCTTCAGCCCATGAAGTATATTTTAAAATATTTGAAACTGCGTGGTTTAGGACTCACTGTGCCCTCCAGGTGACGGGAGGCCACCTCCTCGCTGGTCTCCTGTAGACACCTGTGGGCCCTTACCTCCCATGTGGCCCTGCTGGGTTTTGCATCCTGAATCACCTTTCTCAGGAAGGTGCTTCAAGGGTGAAATGAGATGGCATCTCTGGGGCCAACATTACTCATCTCCCCATTTCACAGATGGAGACACTGAGAAGGGGACTAATCTGCCAAAGGTCACCTGAAGGCTGTCTGTCAAAGTCCCTGCTCCTACGTCCTGCTCTGTGCTACCTCTTTGGGTTTAGAAATCATTGCTGGGACAGAGAAGCTTCTTAAAACAAATTGAGGAAAGCAGGGTATTTCTAGTGCAGTTGAACTTGGTTTAAATTGCTTAGGGCATAGGGTTTGCATCTTTGCTCTCATGCCCTGTCCTGAGGTCAAGCATCTCCTGGTAGCCTCCAAAGCAGCCTCCTCCCGGCCTGTCTGGGCATGTACCTCTGCTGGTACTTCACTCAGATGTGTTTGGTAGTTTGCCTGAGGTTGAACGATTGCTAAGTGGCTAAGCAAGGATCCCAGATCAGATGTGCCTGCCTCCAAAGCCTGCTGTTCCTGCCACTTACTTAATAACTACTGGGCAGCAGCACGTTCTCAAGCCTGTGCTCCGTTCTGAACACACCTGTCTTCTCCCCTCCAAGCTTACTCATAGCCAAATTTGGAATTCCCGACTGTGACAGTACCCAAGTAATCGTGCCTGAGAGCACGTCCCCAGAGGGTGGAGCAAAGAAGGAGGGTGAGGGACGGAACAGGGACACCACACCTGCAGCGCCCTGGCACCTTCCCCCTCTCGCTGGGCCACGTACAGCACAGCAGGCGCATAAACCAAGTTCAACAGCACTAGAAATGCCGCAGGCCTTGGGGAGTGAGCAGATGCAATATCACCACCACGGACAATGGAAAGTCTCTCCTTCCAGAACCTCCCAGCCTAGAAGGACATAGTCCACTTAGAGTCACATTCAGAAACGATGGTAGAAGGTCCTGCATACTCGTCCCCACCCCATTCCTCTCCACAGAGAACAATAAGGGAATCAGACTGTCTCCTGTTGGCCCCTACATGTATTTCTACTTCCATCGAAGAATTCTAGAAATAACATAACTGAAGGCACAAAGCCATGGCCAAGAGTCACCGGACGTGGAGTCTACGCCTCTCCTATCAATCATCAGGAGGACAAGCTCATCAATTCAGTGACAGTTCAGCAACACTTATAAGATGCCTGCTCTGTGCTGGGCATTGGCTCAGCCTCCAAGGTACAAAAATGACCAGGAGATGGGTCTGTTCCTGAATTAATCTGTTGGCATTTTCCATCTGCTAAGTCAGAAATGCAATCCTGGGTTTGTTTCTGAAGCACAAGAATACTGCAAAGGTGAGGTTATTTGTAAAACACGTTATCAGCACACGTCATTTAGTGTCAATGTGTAATACAATAATTAGTGGGGAATGACACTGTCCTTGGAGCAGAGTCACCTGCCAATCCTATACAAAGAGATTAACCTGAAGACTCAACAGCAGGTACCAACCAGTCATATCAGAATCTAACCTTTCCTCCGTCGAAGTTAATATGAATCCGTGTCGGTATTCAGAAAAGTATCAGCATAAGCCCTGGTAAGTATTTAAACTATAGAGAAAGGCAAGCTTCTTCAGAAGGAAAACTTATTTGCATGTCATTGTTAATGCTATTATTTATTACTATCACCACCCTCGCCATCATCTTCTGTGTCTGGAGGGGTGTCACATGGCAGGACCACGAGAACTGCTCTGGTTATTTCGCCGTATGTAAGGCTCATGTCCACCTTGTAAATTAGCTATTGAAGGAGCAACTGCCTCCACTTTATTAATGAGAAAACCAAGTTATGTAAATTGCTCCGGGTCATTGAGTGAATCACCGAGCCAGAGCCCCAGCCAGCCAGCATCCACCTGGCAGGTGCCATGGTGTTGGACATGGAAGGGAGCAGCAACCTCCCAAGATGACCTCCACCGTACCTGGTGGCCATGCTCAGCTGTGACGCCTGTTCTCCAGTGCTGTGGCCCTTGCCAGGCAAGCCCTGCTCCGGCTTACTTTCCTAGAGAAGGGGAAAAGAAAAGAGTTGTGGGAGCAGTGCAGAGAAAGGGCCTGCACAACAGCTTGTGGGCTCCCACGGGTGCCCTCGGGCCCAGGACAGGCCCCCTGAAGGTGGACCCTTCCCCAGCAACACTCAGCCCAGAGAGGGTCCTGGGAGGCTATAGATGTGTTGGTTTCGGCAGGTCCTGTGGTTTCTTAGCTTAGGAGCGTACAATTAAGCCAAGAAATATTTTTGACAGAAATGAGTCTGTTATCCGTAAGTGTTTGTGGCACCAAACCAAACTTCATTATTACTGTAGCTTATGCAAATGCTTTCTCAAGGGCTGCTGGGATTCCCGAGGGCTTTCAAAATATTTTCTTGTCATTGCTGATAGAAACGCTCAAAAATATTTTCACACCATATTTTGCTTGGGGAAAACGTGGAAGCATTTTTCTCCTTTTCAATACCACATACTCTTAGTCAAAAAACCCTCCTCTGGTGTACTGAAAAGAGTCTTGCATTTCTAAGAGAACACCTGAGCCCAGTCCAGCCTCACTCGCTTATGAACCTCGGGGGAGTCAGTTACGCGTTTGGAATTTCAGTTCCTTCTCTGTGATACAGATCAGGACACTCTCCATCCCCTAGCGCTGCTGTGAACCCCGCAGGAGATGCTGTGTGCGACATGCAGAGCCCGGCACACAGCGGGCAAGGGTGGAGGGCGGTGGGGTCTGACCCCACAGACTTGGGGGAAAACAGAAAAGACCAGACAGGTGTCAAAGGGCAGGGAGCACACAACAAAATCTCCTTACCTACAGTCATTTGGACATTTCTTTAATAAAGAAAATGAACAACATAAGCAACATAAAAGGGTGACCCTCTTCACATCTGAGTAGTACATACAATACTTCATGCTCTTACAAGCACATAAATATATTTGCTAGAACACACCCAGTTATTGTCAATTTATTGATTGAGTCAAGTAACAGCTACCACTATTTGCAAAATTTAATTTGGCTCGTTCAAAAACATATAGCTACCAGAAATAAAGATATTTCAGATTTTTTTTTTTTTGAGAAATACTTAACTTCACGAATGTTCCTTACTTTGACCTGGCATCACCTTTGATTCTAACAGATGAGAATTAGATACTCCACAAGTAGGTCTTCGAAATATATTTCTGCTTTGAATTCTAGAGTATTCTGCTCTCTATTAAGAAAACTAGAAAGGTCCTTTATGCCTTAAAAAGTAAAGAATATATATTTGCTTTAACTTATTTATACCCCCTTGAACATCAAACAAAATAGTAAAACAAATCAGTAAAACTCAGATATACTAACGGAAAATGACAAAGAACAATCACGTCTTGATAAAAATCTTCCAGCAAACTTTTCTCTAGAGTTTCTTTTACTATTAAAACAACCAACGTGACTTTTTCTTTGTCGTTTCTTCATACTATATTCCAAAATTAATCATCGTTCCCTCAACGAATACTCGCCTAACCCCTACTCTGGGTGTAATATGAATGCCAGGAATATCAAAGGAATCCAAACCATATATGGTCTCTGCCATCATTAAGTTTAGTGTCTGGAGGAGGAAAGAGATGTTGAGCAAATAGTCACACTAATAAGTATATAATTATAAGCTCTGACACTATTTATGAAGGGAAAGTTCACAGGCAGAGAACAGCAGCAGGCCAGGCTAATCTGTGGTGAAGGGCTGAGGCTGAGCTGCTAGCTCACCAAGTGAAGAGAGGGAGAGGAGTCCTGAGAACACCTGGGGAAGAAATGACATGTGCAAAGGCCCTGGGGTAGAGGTGCTTTAGCCATCACAATGAGAGAGTGCAGAGGGCCTGGGGAGAGTAGCAAAGATGAGGGTAAAGAGGCAGGAAAGCTCAACAGTACACGAGTGCTGCAGACCATGGTAAGGACGCTCACTGGTCGTCACTGGGAGCGCCTGGTCCCCTAAAGAGACTGATCCAAGGACAACACAGGGAATGCAGAAGAGAAGGCAAGGGACCATGTGTAATTAGCACTGGGAGAAAATGATGGTAGTTAGATTTGCGGAGCAGAGCTGGAGAAAGAAGGATACATTTGAGAAATAGTAAGGGGATAAACTGACAGGACTCAGAGGGAGTGGGGAGAAAAAAGGAAAAAATCTACTCGACACTCTGTGTGGCCAGTGAGGCCACTTGCAGACCGTGGTTCCAATGATGGAAGAGCTTTCTGGACTTGCAGGAGTCCAACTGTAGAGAGGATGAGTCTGAAATGCCTTGAAGCATCTACACAGATGACTACTTGGTTGGTTGTTTGACAAACGAGTGTGGAGTAGGAAAGAATGTCTGGTTTGGAAATAAAAATAGAATCATCCCCGTGGACAAATGGGGAAGGTCAGGAGTAAAAGCAGAAGAGAAGATGACCCCTGAGGACCCTTGGTAAGGGCGCAGCGGGGGTGGCAGGGGTGGGGGTAGGGGGAGGGCCAGGGAAAGCCAAGCAAGAAAAGTGCGTCAACAAACAGGTGGACAGGTCAACGAAGACCTGAAAAAAATCACAGGCACTTATAGAGACAGAAGCCAAAGCCATGTGCAGTTAGACCTGTGACTTCAGGGAAATGACTGATATGAATTTGTCTGTCCCTCTAAGTGAAGAGGATATAACTCAAACTATCCTCACAGCGAAAGGGAGATAATGTTTCAAACGAGAAACTAAACAACCAGTTAGAATCCCTTCTTCTTACAGAGGGGATGGTGGGGATCTGACTAACAGGGGTGCACCCCACTCTGCCCACCCCTCACTCTTCCTCCCTGCGCGCCCTGAGTACCATGCGGGTGAACCCACTTTGTGACAGAGCAGGCTCATGGAAACTCATGCTTATTTCTCTGATGTAAGTACACAAAAAATTAACTTCACTGCCCCAAACTAGAATCTGCTGAGCTGAGTTGTTTTGTTTTTCGTGCTTACCTCTTTGATTGTGGTGTTTCTTCCCCTCCAGGAAAACCACCATCTTCCTCCCTTTTTAGGCATCTTATCCCTCATGATGGATTCCACAGTGGCCTGTTTTAAATGGATGGCAACATAAATAATGGAAGCAAAAAAAGATCAACTTAGCACATTCAAACCAAAAGAAACATACATGCAAATTAAAGTACGATTAAAAAAAAAAATCAGAGAGAAAACAGAACATACTGTTTGTGAGTTAAAAATTTTGGAGAAGCAAAACCTAATGGCATCCAAAATTACATCAAGGTAACTTAAGCATGAAGACTTGAGAAGGTGTTAAAGGAATAAACAAACAACAAATAAAATACAACACGACGACAACAACGGAAAAAAAAAAGAAAGCATTAAAAATCATTAGTGATTAGTAAGACCAGAAGTTTTCAAATTAAAGTGGCTAACTGGTTAAGATACTGTTACCCTCAATATGATGATTATAAAATAAAATATGAAAATGGTTCATATGAGGTATAGGATAAAACAGTTTTCCACAAAATGTAAAATACACAGAAATTTTTATTAAGTATAAATTCCAAATTTTGACATTAATAGGTGTATTTGACTTAAAATCTATACTTTTATCCTCGCTGAATACATTTTGATGGGAGATATTACATACGAATTAATAACTTTCTAAGTCTTTCCAAACAGCAAAATATCTATCTTGAGGCTAATTCTAGGGCCCAGGTAAATGGTATCTAATGCCCCTTCTTCAGTTTACAGAACTTTCAGTATTCAGATACCTCAGATGAGAGAAAGAGTTGAGTCCTTTAAGTCATCAGGGTAGAGGTAAGTGGACAGATAGATAATTCATTATTTAGCTTAAAAGATTTAGCGTAAAAGACCCTGAGTACACTAAAAGGCAAATCACGCACACCTTCTTCATGAGCAGGACAATTCATAAAGATGTCAATTACTCTATTTTCCCTAAATCCACCCTTAAATGTAAAAAAAAAAAAAAAAATCCTGATTTAAGGGGCAGCGGGGAGAGGAGAGGAGAAAGGAGGGAGAAGAAGAAAGAAAAAAACTAACAAGATTATTCTCAGACCTAGACAAACTCTTTCTTAAGCTCATTTGAAAAACAAATTCTCGGGCAGAACAGTAACCTAGCTCTGCTGGATATTAAAATAGATTTAAAAGCTACAGTACCTAAAAGAATGCAGTGTTGTTACAAGAGTAAACACATGGCAGGAAGGGACGACAAAGTCCAGAAATAAATCTAAATTCACAGAGAAATCTAATAGAGGACAAGTCGTAATTGCCCACCCATGAGGAAAGGGTGATTTAATAAATGGTGGTGGTATAATTAATTTGGCAGCTAAGTCAGATCCTATTAGTTACCCACACGCCTTCCCTGTCTTTCTTGCCAATAGACCAGAAACTCTGTTGGAGAATGTACGTTTAGGGAAGGAGGCAGGTCAATATCCGCAGCGCCAACCTTCCCTGATCTAAGTCATTCATGTCATTCCACTGTTCTGCCAACAGTGAGTTTAGAACTGATTGTGTGACCAAGTTTTAGCCAATAAAATGTGAGATATCTGCTCCCAGCCTTCCTGTTTTAGATGTGGTTGGCTGAGGAAATGATGGGCAGAGTGGTCATCTTGTAACAACCACAAAGGAAAAGCCGAGAAGTTCACAGAGCAGCCAAGCCAAATTAACCAATGATCATCAACGGAGATAATAAACCCCTAGTACGTAAGCCACTTCTAGTCATTCTGTTTCCTAAAACCAAAAGCACCCTAACTAATTCAGTAACTAGTTAGGAAAAAAAAAAAAATGGTTCCTGATGCCCTTATTACTCTCAAAATAAAATCCAAATAGCTCAAAGATTTAAAATGAAAGAAAGCGTGGGAAGAAAACGCAGGACACATTTCCACAAGTTTTGCAAATGAAGTAGCAAGGCCATTCCAAGCATGATACGAAACCTGGCAGTCATAAAAGATAAGACTGACAGACTCTACATACAAAAATAATTCCTTTACTGGGCAGTGCCTGTGGCTCAAAGGAGTAGGGCACCAGCCCCATATGCCAGAGGTGGCGGGTTCAAACCCAGCCCTGGCCAAAAACTGCAATAATAATAATAATAATAATAATTTCTTTATTAGAGAAATGCCATAAATGAGTCAAATATTACTGACTAAACCTGGAAAAATATTCAATAGACCTATCACAAGAACTAATTTCTTCTAAGTTTCAAAGCCAAGTGTCTCTCTTTTTCTGTGAATAAATTCTTTAATTACATGACTATTGCATTTAACATAAAAATTTGCCCTAGGCTGGGGCGGCACCTGTGGCTCAGTGGGTAGGGCGCCAGCCCCATATACCGAGGGTGGCGGGGTCGAAACTAGCCCCAGCCAAACTGCAACAAGAAATAGCCGGGTGTTGTGGCAATCGATAGTCCCAGCTACTCAGGAGGCTGAAGCAAGAGAATTGCCTAAGCCCAAGAGGTGGAGGTTGCTGTGAGCTGTGACGCATGGCACTCTACTAAGGGTGACAAAGTGAGACTCTGTCTCAAAAAAAAAAAAATTTGCCCTAGGGCATGGATACCAGGGCAGGAACAAAATAAAAACTGTTCTGCAGAACACGCCCTCGGCCCAGTCCATTATGAATTCCACCAAAGACGAAAGGTCCCAATCCCCAGATCACAACACACACAGGTAGAACCAAGAAGAGGCAAGTGGAGAGTCCAGAGTCAGACGGAATCTTCAAGAATCTCAGACATTAGAGCCGTCCAAGTAGCACAAAGCACTTGCTTAGTGTTCAAAGATCACAGATGGGCTCTGCAGCAAAAAGAATGTACAACCAGAGGAAAATACAACATTAAAGTGGGCGGTGCCTGTGGCTCAAAGGAGTAGGGCGCTGGCCCCATATACCAGAGGTGGTGGGTTCAAACCCAGCCCCGGCCAAAATAAATAAATAAATAAAAATTTAAAAAGTAACAATTCCTGACTGGCTGTCCAGGGAACTACTCAGGAGAGGGTGACACACTGTGGGCTGGTAGGTTGTGCACCTCCCCTCCTAACTCATCCCTGCAGCCACTCACCCCCTCTGCCCTGCAGACTACAAGCTGCCCAGGCTCTGTGCCGGCTCCTGCCTCAGGGGAACAGGCATGCCGCTGGCTTCTTGGCTGAGCAATGCCCGAGGCTGGCGCTGGCACGTGCTGTGTCCCATGCCTCTCTGTACCCAGCCAGTGCCTGCTGCAGCCCTTCCACAGGGGCGTTCCCCTCCCTGCACCCTCACTGGGTCCTGCCACCCATCTGCTCTGCCTCTACTTGTGTCCCTAGCATGGCAGCTGTTAGAAAAGGGATCCTTGGTCTGCTCTGCCACAACTGTGGGGGGTCTGCTTGATAAGGAGGAGGGGAAAGGATGTTCAAGGTGTCAGAAAAGATCTCAAACTCCTGACATGTCTGCTCGCGAACTTCAAAAGAGCATAATGTAATTGACTTCGCGGTTTCCAAAATAAAAGTTAAATTCCAACCACCCAGCTCAACCTCCTCACCAAGACTAGTGTCCCCTTTTCTTCCTCATATTAAAGCTCACCTTTGGCAGAGGTTTCTGGAAGGCCTGCATTGCCAGGAGTAGGGGTGCTGCTGTTGTCCAGTTATAATATCTAACACGGAACAACGAAACGGATGTCAACAAACCAAGGATCAGACCAAAAACCTTTCTAATACCAAGCAAAGCAGTCATGAAAAGCTCTAGAACCCCAGCAAGGTCCTTAGAAAGCTCAATACATCCCCCTACCCACACCCCACCCAAGCAGAGACACCCCCCCACCTCCCACCCCCACCACCGGCCGTCAGCAACCCAAACTCCACCATGCGCTCGCCGACCAAACCACAGCCTGCCTGTGCCATACGCTGCCTCCTTTCAGGGGAAGCTCAGCACAAGTTAATGTGTAAAATGTCCATAGCTTCCACTAAGGGAGAAAGCTTGCTAACCGTCTGCAAAAATGCCTACACATCCCTTGACCTCAGATAATAAAGTCTGTGAAGGGGGGAAATGCAGGTTACACCATTATATACTCACGCCGTGCGGGGTCTCACAGACTATGCACAGGACGTCCCACGCTCAGTTATAAAATCCAGTGCCCATGAATATTAAAACCCCTAAGACTGACAGTTACATAGCCTTTTGGCTGTGATGCCAATTCTACTGGCATAAACATTTGCCAATAGTGAAGAAAAAATAATGTGGTTTATAGCCGGGCGTTGTGGCGGGCGCCTGTAGTCCCAGCTACTTGGGAGGCTGAGGCAAGAGAAACGCTTAAGCCCAGGAGCTGGAGGTTGCTGTGAGCTGTGTGAGGCCACGGCACTCTACCGAGGGCCATAAAGTGAAACTCTGTCTCTACAAAAAAAAAATAATAATAATGCGGTTTAACAAAGATTTTATTTGGGGCTGGGTACAGCGGCTCATGCCTGTAACCCTAGCACTCTGGGAAGCCAAGGAGGGTGGATTGTTTGAGCTCAAGAGTTCAAGACCAGCCTGAGCAAGAGCGAGAGACCCCCCCCATCTCTAAAAATAGCTGGGTGTTGTGGTGGGCACCTATAGTCCCAGCTACTCGGAAGGCTGAGCAAGAGGCCAAGAGTTTGAGGTTGCTGTGAGCAATGACACCACAGCACTCTACCAAGGGTGACAAAGTAAGACTTGGTCTCAAAAAAAAAAAAAAAAATTTTTTTTTTACTTTATATACAATGGCTGTGGGAAGGTACCAAGGTGTGTGTGTCTCTATTTTTCATATTACATGGCTGGATACATCCTGGACAGCCTGGCTACTTCTAAGACTTCATGTCCAGATCTCCGTATTTTAAAAACATGAAACTGAAACAGTACAATGCAACTGCCAAAATGACTTTTAAGGGGTACTTACTTATTCCCAATCTTCACCACAAGATTGGGATCATCAATAATAGCGGGGTTATCCACAAACTGTTGATAGGACACAGCCTGTTCCAAAAATGCATCTGTGACAGTGATCATAGGGCATAAGGGAAAAAGAAAAAGGAAATTCAGTTCACAATTTGGCCTATTTTTCTTTTCTTTTCTTTTTCTTTTTTCCTTTATTTTTTATTTCACTATATTTAGGGGAACAAGTGGTTTTTGCCACTTGGATGTATTATACAAGAACACAGGCCTATATCTCCTTGAATCTCCCACTAGTGTTTTCTGAGAGTTTATGCATCCCAGCTGTGTGGACAACCCTGTAAAGTGTACAAAATGCATTCAGCAATGGGAGCTTCATCTTGTTTGTGGGGAGCGAGGTCTGTGAAGAAATGAAGGGAGGCTGTGGTCAAGACCGAGGGCCCAGGGAGGGGAGCCCTGCAACGGCAGCTGCGTCTGCTCAGGGGTAGGGTGTGGAAACCAGCTCCACGTGCATCTGTGGAGACACAGCAATGGTTACGTGGGGCTCAGGAGCCAGGCTACGTCAGGTTAAGTCATAGTTATTAGGGTGACTTTGGACAAGTTTTTCATCTCCCTAAGCCCAGCCCCCTCCTCTATAGCATGGGGACAACAGTCAATCCATTTCCCAGAGTGCCTGTGAGGACTGACAAGGTCACCAACAGGAAGCCCTGACAAAAGTAAGGATTGGCTCAATGTCAGCGGTCGTGATGGGCACTGTCACGAGCAGAGGTGTGGAGGGGGGGTGCGAAGACTGAATGCTGGCCACGCCCAGCCCAGCAGGAGGCAGCCCCGCTGTGGTCAGTGCCGAAAGGAAGGTGGCAGGGTCAGGTTCTTGGACAGGATCTATGCCCAGGCCCTGGCTTCACTGAACTTCCCCCATTCAGCAGGGCTGTGCCCAGGGCTCTGACAACCTCCAATCCTCTCATGGGAGGTCCCTGAGAAGAACCAAGACCCAGCAGACACTGTGCACTGAGACTCGCCCTGTCTGGGAAGAAAGACCCCTGCCCATGATTCCAATCCAGATGGCCTCTGCATGTGCCCTCACTAGGAATCCTACTCCAAACCTCTAGGTCCACCCCGTGGGGCTCCTGGCCTTGAGAATTGGCCTCATCTGTGTGGATAGGACCCTCATAGAGTCCAAGACCCTGAGTGGACACTTATCTCCCCATGCTGCCGCCCTGCCCCCAGGAACTGCGCGTGCACGGGGGGGATGCTGACAGGACATGGCCTCCTCATGTCCACACCGGCCCAGGGCATGCGCTCACCCATTGGTGACCTCAGAAACGTGACAGGCTGGGTATGAGATGTGTGGTCTTAGGAAAATTGGTTGCAATGAACAGATCAGCTAGGTATGGAAGCAACCCTGTTTCAGCTCAGGACTGGCTGGTTCAAAGCCATGAAGGAACTTCGGGACAGACTGGAGTCCAGGGCAGCAGCCCTGGGCGGGAAGGGGAAATGGAGGTGGCCCAGAAGAGGCAGTGGGGTTAAAGTACATGGCCTTAGTCCCATTCCCTGATAGACAGGACTCGGGAAGATGGAAAAGAGAAAGTAACGGAATATGGTGGAGAAGGTGGGCCAGGCAACTAGGTCCAGTCCCAAAGTTCAGCAGCTGATAACTGCTGACTGCACCAGCTCGGGAGCTTGGGCACACCTCACCACAGAGCTAGCACGAGACACTGGAAAAGCACTGCTACCCACATGGCAGCTGCTCTGAATGCATCAGCTGAGCCCATTCTAATGGCACCCTTCAAATCCAGCCGGGAAGCCTCTAAGACTCCCTCCGAGACCCCAGAGCATCTCTCCCACACCTCAGATGCACCCTGCTTTAATAAGACCAACATTCCCACTAGGCTGCAGGCTCCTGGGGGTCACCTCTGCACTGCCGGCCTGGGGCACAGAACACAGAGTGGGGCTCTACCACCGTGCCTGAAGGATGACCTTGTCACTGCCCAAAACCACGTGCAACCAACCGACAGAACCCTGAGCTCAGCTAACTGCACGCCAGAAACATCTGGGTGGTGAACACAATGAGTCATCTGTGCTGCCACCAACCACAGCACCAGGAAAGCGGCCAGTGACGGGAGCCCATCACACTGGCCAGAGTCTGCGCCTTCTGACCAGCGGCCACCAGAGGGCGCCCTCAGCGCGCGGACGCGGTACCTTTCGTGATCTCCCTGTTGTCGCTGAGGCCGCCGCAGAGCGAGATGGCGATGGAGGGGAGGTCCCTCAGGCCGTCTGAAGTGCTCTCCACGCCGCTGTCCGCGCCCGAACTGCCCACCGACTGCGGGGACTGGTTGGCAGACCGGGCTCCGTTGTCGCTGGCGTGTTTGGCGAGCCCGGGAGGATCTCCGCTGGGAGGAGGGAAAGTGGGGGGTGTTCAGGGTTTTTCCTATTCGTGACCCATCATCATTACGGGGCTCTCTAGAGAGCCGCCACCCTGCAGAGCAGCAGGCAATGTTATCTCAGGACAGATTTTTCATGAAAAATCAAGGAAACAAAGTGAAATCCATCACTTTAGGGGAGGGGACAACTGTGCTTTAGCCCTTCCTGTCTCCTTTATCCCCTCCCAACTCCAAGTGAAATAAACAGGGGAGGAAGCCAGCGTCCTCCAGCCCTGTCCCTGCCACCATCCTCAGACCACAGGGGACCTGAGGGTGGGTCCCCAGGGACAGGCTGACTCTCTCCTCAGGTGCGGGCGGACCCAGCTGCCATTTATTTGGCCTGTGGGCCACTGACCATCCACCCCACCCCCCAGCTCCTGCCCATATCCCTGTCCTGCAACGCCGTCTGGAAGCCACCCACGTCTACAGACAGACCAGAGCTTTCTCCCTGGTGGCTTTTCACAGTAGAAATGTGAGCCACCTGCTGCCTTTTTCTCACATACTTTCTGATCAAACATAAGCAAAAATGGGACTCAGGCAGATTTAATATTCAGATTATAGAAAATGATATGAGGGTATTAAAAGAAATTTTACTTTTTGGGAAAATACAGGGCTGCCACTTCAGGATCCATATCCGTGAGGTCATCCAAGTAGACGCCATCCGAGCCCAGGTGCCTACTTCGTTTATCTGGAAGAGTGAACAGCTCAAGTCACTCTTCCTCAAACCACTCTTCCACAAACGACCTCCGGGGCTTGAACCTGTGGGGACAGCGCCTAAGCGCAGTGCACACACTCGCTCCTCAGCCCCCAGATGGGCCCAGGACCACCAGTGAGAGGCAGTTGGACCCACACGGTTGCAGGTGAGACTGCTCGGCCGCCACTCACCACCGTGTGGCCCCAGCCAACTTCTGCAACTTTGCTGAGCCTCAGCTCCTCCTCTGAGAAGTGCCTGACATGCCCTAAGCACTCAAAAGAGTAAAGCTACTACCATGATCATTATTAAGTGATAAAAGCTTACATAAAGCACTTCCCCATCTAAATTCCAACGCACAGCATCCTAAATTGTGCAGTGCCGGACAGCATAATACACCAGGATTTCAAACTTCCTCTCTACTGCAGGCAGAGAATTATGTACTCGGTTTATACAGATCTAGAAAACCCAACAAAGCTGCCCAGCTAACAGAGATCCGTCCCACCATCAGCACCACTGACACACAGCCAGGTGTGCATCAAACCAGCTCTCAGAGCTCCCGCTCTGTGCCAGCCACTATTTTAAACACTGGGTATAAAAAGGTAAATCAGACAAAAAATATTTTGATCTCAGAGAGTATATATCCAACTAGGGAGAGTCGGGGGGAGGTGGGAACTAATGACAACTTGTAATAGTGATAAATGACAACAGAAATTTAAGTGGGGTAATGCACTAGAATGCACACAATCTTGGATGAGGAAAGGGGAAGCCAAGATTAGCCTAATAATCAACTTTATAAAAGTTCCACAGTAGCCTCTAAATCTCAACATCCCTGATCTATAAGATGAAGAGGTTCATTACATGATCCCCACAAGGCCTCCTTTCATGTCTGGTTTTCTATGACTAAATTCTGGTAATTAATATATTCAGCAAAAGAATAGGACAATTGTCAAGGTTCTGCTTCGACCTTGATTTTCTTGGAACTTTTGAAAGAAGGACCTATAATTTATAGAATTAAAGGCAAAGACTGAATGGGAAGAAAGGTGGGAAGCCCCAGCCCTCATACCTTTTTTCCTAGGAGAATCCGCCTTATTCACGGCCTGGACTGTGCTAGCAGAGGGGGGCTTGAGCTCTTCGATGGCAGGGGAAAGCGGTGCCACCGCCCCTACGGCCCCAGTGTCCTCCTCATTCACAAACTGCATTTCTGTCTGAGACTGGCTCTGGTCCAGCAGTAGCCCCCTGGCCAGTGTTGGTGACTGGTCACTGAAAGCGTCTGAAGATTCGCTCTGGATGGTCTGAAAGTGGATTTTGTCGAAAATTTTTCTACTGCTCAGTGGGCTGGATTCTTTCATCTTGTGTGGAGATGACTAGATCAAAGGGGGGGAGAGAAGGAGAAAGAAGGTCAGAGCAGAGGCAGGCAGGACAACGGAGTTGATAAGGGGGACCAGGCGAGCAGTCAGCCTTGTGGCAGAGACTTCTGAACCTCAGGTTTCATCTGGTGATTTCCACACCTGCCAGAGGGTCCAGAAAACCAAGAACGTTAGTTCCAAAGCAAATGCACTTTCACATAAAACACCAACTGCCAAACAGAAGTGAGGGAAAATAGTAACGCCACCAGAGGGAGGGATGGCCGACAAACGCCCATCAGCAGAAGGAGAAGTGCCATCAGACAATGGAGCATTCTGCAGCAGTGAGAATACACCATTACAACTACATGCAACGGTGTGGCCGAATCTTGCAAAACTAATCTCTGCTATTAGAAGTCAAGGTCATGTTTATCCTTGTGGAGGGCAGAGGTGTGGCATGTTCTGCACCTCAATCTGGGTGCAAGGTGCATGATCTGTTCGCATTGTATAAGTGCATTACGCTGCATCTCCCTCCCCGTGTGCTATATTTCATCAAGTTTATTCCCAAAATGAGAGTGTGTAAGAGTGTAAGTAGAGTGGTTCACGAGTGGGACATTAATATTTCTGATTCTACCCCCCAGAGGGATTTCCCATTATAGAAAAGATTTATTCAAAATTAAAAATATTGCAAGGGTACATGTCAAATCTATTAAGAGGAGAGTATAAAAGTCTTAACACAGGCCGGGCATGGTGGCTCACGCCTGTAGTCCCAGCGCTGTGGGAGGCCGAGACAGGTGGATTGCCTGAGCTCAGAGGTTCAAGACCAGTATGAGCAGCAGTGAGCCAGAGTAAGACCCCGTCTCTACTAACATCAAAAACAGCCAGACGTTGTGGTGGGCGTCTGTAATCCCAGCTACTGGGGAGGCAATGGGACAGAGTATCGCCAGAGAAAGAACATCTAAAAAAAAGAAGAAAGAAAATGAACAAAAAAAGAGAAAAAAGTACTTTAAACAAAGAATGAACAAGCAAGCTGAAATTAAAAATGAAAAAAAAAGTCTTAACACAATGATTAAGTGAGGTGAAAGCTATGTTAAGCAGTTTGATGTAAGCGTTCCAGATTGTATATAAAATCAGCACATCGTACCCCATAAATGCATTAATGTATACAGTTATAATTTAACTAAAAAATTTGTTTAAAAAAACGAAAACAAAAATGTGGTTTATGGGATAGAAAGGGGGCAGGAAGTATTCTCTTTTCTGTCTGATCTCTCACCTTCTATCACAAATAAAAATAATACTATAGTAGATTTGTGGTTAGAACTGTTTTGCCAGAAGCGATGGCTTTGCACTTTAAGGCTGTTTCCCCAGCAACTAACAACATGAATTTAAGATAATCGCCAGGTCACCACTGCGGCTGTGGGCAGAGAAATCAGCATTTGCTGTGAAAGTGAACCGTCACCTGGAGAGGAAATGCACCCACTATGTCAGCCTCAACCGATCTGCTCTCCAAAACGTCGCCCAACTCAAGTTGCACCAGGCATGTGTTCAGGCTTCAGTCAGTCATACTACAAACATTTAATGGGAATATAAGAAGCTGTAGCATCTTCTTAAGACCTTACAATATTTAAAGGAAAAAGAAAAGGCTGCAATGTAATTCAAGATGCTTACAATACACTGGAATATGAAATAAAATTTCTTGAAAGATTTCATGTTTCCGGAAACCTATGTACCATTCTGATTATCCGCCTGCTCGTGAACTTGAAGCATTTTGAAGATGGAGAAAAGGAGACTCAGTGTGAAGACGGTACAGCCAAGGGAAAAGGATGCAAATATCTAAAGAAATCTGCCAGGCATTCCACAACACATTATCCGAGTTAACCTCCCGAAAACTCTGAGCAGCATCTATTGTTTTCTCACATTTTATAAATGAAGACGCTGCAGTTCAAGGAGGCCCAGTGATTTGCCTAAGGTAACCTTGCTAGCAAGTGGTAGAGCAGGGATGCTATCCCAAGACAGTCTGCCTCCAGGCTGTTTCTCTATTTCTTCTGGAGATCCCCTCGGGGTCAAATTCGGGGCCCCGCCAATAATAATGGTCATACATCCTTGCTACTTGATAAATCAAAGCCTTAAAACTTCCTGATTTCCTAATAGGCCCAAATCTGTCATTTCTGCTTTATTAGCCGTTCCCTCTGCCCGTGCTCTTCCAAAAGCATCTCTCCGGGAGGGACTCATGAGCCCGTAGATTCAGTTTTTGCAACTCACTGGGCCTGTCATTCTGCAGACTTGGCTCCCAACTCTCTCTCCCCGGGACTTCTCACCCATCATCTCTGGCCTCTAAGAAGTAAGAACTGGGAGGTATTTTTGTTCACAGCTTGAAGATGGCAGGATTTGTGTGTAAGTTGTAGTTTTTTATATTTAACTTGTATTTAGTTGTGATTTAAAAAAAATTAGAGCCTGAGAGTAGTCCTGTTATGTTTAAAATACATAAATGTAATGAGATCCCTTTATAAAGTTAATAATGGGGGGAAATGTAATTCTGGAGTTCAGACCATGTTTTCATTTACCTCCAAACTCCGGGAAGTTACGCTTCCTGGCTGTGATAGGATACTAATTCCATGGGATGTAAGCTAAGTTAGAAATCTTCAGTATGTGCCAAAACTGCAACTAAAGACCTACCTTTGCAGCTTGCGGCAATTCTCCCCAAAGCCAGAGCATTTCTAGGTTACTCTTCTGCCCGGTCCTGTCCACAGACTTACTGACCAATTCAGAGTCACTTTTAGGCGTTGAAGGCCGGGAACCTGAAGGACTTAAGTAAACACAAAGCCACGATTAAAGTGGGGGAAAAAAAAAAAAAAACTTTTAAAAATGTTTTTGGCCCAGAGCCATGCTCAGATAACCCAGAAAACGCACCCAACCTGCCGCTGCCTTATGAGCATTTCATGTCAATCCCTCCCTTTGGCCACCAGAGGTCATTGCCATCAGCGTCTAGATAGAAAGTGCTCCCAATTTGGGTTCCCTGCCCCAGCCTGCTGCCAACCCCAAAGAAGAGAAGATGAGAACAAGAAGTAGCCTAGAAGAGGAATGTCAAAAAGAAAAAGAGAGACAAGGGAAGAGAAAGGAAAAAGAGTTTGCTCTTACCTCAAAACCTCCACCCTGCCCCACCTCACCCTGAGCCCACCTCACCCTGAGCTCACGGCTCCTGCACACCCAATTGCCAAATCAAGTGTCTCAACTCTCAGATGCCTATGAAAGGGTCTTGGCCAGCTCTCGTATGCACCTGCTGTATCTATTTTTAAGGCATTTGTAAATCTGTACTAACTGTGGAAACAGAGTTACATCACACGTCCAATCCACAAATACACTCCAAGTTGAGACTTTATAAAATCGCATCTTCCAGGAATATTTCACAGGACCCACGGTTAGCTAAGGCCCGTTCTGTGAGCATGTATCACGGTGTTCCATGGTCGGGCCAGCTTCTCAGGGGTTGCCACGCGCTCTCTCAGCCCTGATTTTACTCTTCAGAACGAAACAAAGTCTTACTGCTGCTCAGCCCAAGGAACCACCCAAACGTAATCAACTTACCCACAAGCTGCTCGGGATTCTAAACAACGTGTGGAAATATGAATTATTTACAGCAGTAGGTATTGTCATTACTTAACTACTTGTTTTTATTCTCCTGCACCATTTCCTCCAGAGGAAGATGGCAGTTTTCAAACAGAACAGGAAATAAAGCTGCCACGATGTCCCCTCGCGTCTCTCCCACCAGCCTTGTCTAGTCTCCTCAGCGACCTCTCACGGATGTGGTCTGTCTCATTCATCTGCTCGAGTCAGATTTTGACTCCAACTGGTCTTTCCTGTTAGTACGAGGTGAGCTCACGGTGACACAGAACTTGTATCCAGTAAGCATGGTCTTACTGGAGAAACTGATCCTGCACCTCTTTGGTCAAGCCACCTGAAGCAAACAAACCAAGGACTGTCCCTCCTTCATTTCCCACTGACGTGCACACAGCCGGTCCCTTCCCCTTGGGCGCTCACCGACCACGGATCTCTCTCAAGGCCCCTCCTGCACCCCATCTCACCTGTCTGTGGAGAGGAGGTACCCCAGGTGCCACACTCTGAGAGCTTGTACACCAGGACACCCTACTCCAACACACATACTCTTTCCTGCCCTTCGGGGAGCTGTCCCCTAAGAAGGGGTGCTGGACCCCACATGGTCAAACATGCTCCCTGCCTTCCAACATCTCTTGCTTCTATATTTAAGACTTTTCTCCAAAGGAGCAATGCATTCCTGGCACTGATGCACCCACGGTACCAGTGTAACAGGAAACAGAAGTGCTGTGACCTTCCGTGAGGGGCCCTCATGCATGTGCCTGTGAGCTGGACCCGTTCTTTCTCCAGGGTCCTCACAGAAGTCCATCCTAACTGGCTAACCAGCCCCAGACCTCAACATACTTGTTTAAAAAGTTCTCGCCATCATATTTTATCAGATAAAACATAGCTTATATTTTGTCATAAGTTCTTTAGAATAACAAATTATCTTACTGACAACAAATTAAGTAAAGCCCTTTAGACTGAGCTTGCTGTGCAGCAGGGGTCAGCAAACTTGCTCTGTAAAGGGCCCAGTGGGAAACATCTTGGGCTTTGTGAGTTATCTGATCTCTGCCACAACTACTCAACTCTGCAGTAGTGACATGAAAACAACTGTAGCCAAAATATAAAGCAACTGGCTGTGCTCCGGCAAAACTTTACAAAGGCAGGTGGCAGGCTGGACTTGGCCCATGGGCTGTAGTTTGCCAAACTCTGCTTAGAAAGAATGAAAATGTTGAACACAGTTCTCCTGCAGCACCTCCAGACTCCGAGATTCCTAACATTCTGGGTCTTTCATAAAAGCCACAGCCCACAGGGATTCCATAGAGGCGTTCAGGTTTGCAAGCACACAGGATTAAAGAGGCAAGGCCTGCGTGAAAGTCATAAGGTACAAGTCCCACCTCTCGCAAGAAATACGCCACCACCAGAGTTGCCGCCCACGGCACACTTTCTCTAAAGGATTCAGTACACAAATACACATGTACTTTCTGTCCTTGGTCATTGAGAATTCAGACAGACTGAGGATGACCTGAGAAAATGGGTCGCCATGCTGAGTGTGACTTACCAGAAACTTGATTCCAAAATGCGCTAGTATCAAGTAATTCGACTTTTAAAATCAAGGGTTGTTTAAAAAGTAAGCTTACAAGGTCAGTCACTGGCTTTTATAAATAAGGTATTTATTAGCCTTATAATAGTGGTCAGCAATTGTGCCAGTTCCAAAAAGGCAAATTAGCTAATTGTTTATAACTTCGTTGCCTCGTTTTAAAATGGCCTTTCTTTTGCATATGTGACATTGAATGAAGCACACCCTTCTTTAATCAAAAAGAAAAATGTTTTCCACTTAGGCATTAATCATCACTTCATTTGCTAGGGTTTATAAAGTAAAGTACTGATGGCTACAACGTAGGCAGGTTAAAACCTCAGGCCAAAACCTCAGATAATAGCATCAGATGAAAATCAAACCTGTCTCCTAAAGCTGAGATCCCACCCGCTAGTCTTCAAAATTCTCTTTTAGAAATTCTGTGGAAAATGTCTAACTCCATTATGCAGACAGCCTAACAAGCTATTTAAATATTTATAATAGATGACTTATACTAAAGAGGCATCCAAAAATATCTTGTGAACTTATTTGTCAAACAACCCTAGACGCAGAAGATTGCATTCCCAATCTATGTTTTATTATTCTATTTTTAAAGCACTCCACGGAGTTAGGTAGAATGACATACTTAAACACAATTCCCAGAGAATCAAATTCAGGACTTTAAAAAAAAAAAAAATCTAATAATCTACAAGTATTACGATGAAAGGAAAATAATGCTCTCTACGGATTGTCTTCATGAGTAATTTGGTTAGTTGGTGAAGTAGATTGTAAGAGTTAGATCAAATTTTTCACTTTGTATAGGAATTTTCTCCGAAAAGTAATTGGGTTAATGATAAAATAGAAGAGTTAGATCAGAATTTTCATTATTGAATACGTTATTCAAGTGGAGAAGATAACTCAGCTACCTTTCCGAAGAATGGAAGTGGGAGAATTGTGGAGGACAAGAACTAGACAGACCTCCCTCGGCAGCAACTGCAAGGTGGGGGGGAGTCCTTTTGCGATCTACCAGGTTACTGGACACCACACATCATACACATTAAAAGAAAGAAAAAAAATTATAGGTCAATTAGATTAAAGGGGATCTCATATAAATTATCTGACTATACTCAATAATGACATTTGTAAGAAAACAAAAATACTCAGGCATCTGACAACAGCAGAGGACTGTCCGCTGAAATCGCTAAGAAATCAACACAAATTTCCTGAGCAACAGAAACAGGAAGCTGCCGAAAGAGCTATTTCACTTTCTATTTCACCCATGTGCCCGTAGAAGATTTGGTCTGTCTTTGATCACACTTTAGTGCTTATTCAAACCACATAATCCCAAGATTTGATTATCTGTGCTGTCAACTCTGTTTAAAGAAAATACATAATTCTAGGTATAGAACTGTATCTCTGTATCCTCGTTGGTAATTCATTTGACAGTGGTCAGGTCTACACAATCTGGCTCAGTTATTATTCTGATTCATTTAAAAAAAAAAAAACATTAAAGACAGACAAACAGGGCTGTGTTTAAATTTAAAAGAAATTAAAAGAAACATTTTAAACATAGCCCTGCCCGGACCTGTCGTTAATGTTTTTCTTTATGAATCCAGAATAACTGCGTCAGATTACATAGAACTGAGCGCTGTCAAGTTACCCTTGAGAAAAACTCTGGCTTCCTCTGTCATTTAGACCAGTGTTTCCCAACCTTTTCCTCATTACCACCACACTCTCAAGCATTCTGAGAAATGAATGGCCTGCCACCATGAGATTTTAATGCTATGACCCTTTAGAGACCACAAATTATGTCTAAGATTTTGTCTAAGACATGTTATCATGTCTAAGATTTGGGGACCACCCAAGAACCGTTTTTCATCCCAATTATTATGACCAGTGCTGAGAATTCACTATTTTCCTTTGGAAAACTACTCGGAGGGACTCACATATTCTCATAGGCACCAGTGATTTAAAGACTTCCAGGTGGGGTGAGGGGGAGCAGTGCAGGAAGGCACTCTGCAAGCTGAGCAGCTCTAGGCCCTCAAATTTATACAGAACCTCGAAGGCAACTTGCAAGTCCATTTCAGGGAAATACATGCTCCTGAATTCAGTAGAATGAATGACACGTGAGGGAGGCAGTGTCTGGACAGCCCTGAATGATGTCTCTGTTTCAAATTTCACTTTAGGACTAAGGACCAAGCAAGAGCTCTGCAGCCCTGTTTTCTCCTATTAACCATCAGCATCCGGTAACTTAAGTGCCTTTCTACACAGCTAACAGCTGTATTTGCAGATGGATTCAGACTTAGACAGACGTCTGTGATCTGCACATGTTCTATTTTTAATCCTAATCCTCCTATTGCATTCTTTTCTGGTCCTAATTAGTTTCACTTTTGATTTCACTGTTTTTCTAGACCTGCTTCCTATAAATGACTTCAGATCCTCTGCACTGGGACAGGTGAACATGCTTAGACACAGACAGACACACAGGCAACTTACCTGGGGCTGGGCGACCACTCTCTATCTGAATTAGGGTATGAAGATGACTGAGGATAAGTGGAGACCAGGGAAAGGTTTTCCTTAGGAAGATCATCTTGGAAGGGAGGCATATCATTAGGAAGAGTTCTGGAGGAAAAAAAAAAGATTAAAGTCAAAGGATTTTTAGTTGATAGATTCCTAATAAAGTTGAGTTCCAGTTTTTTCTTGATTACCTCTAGGTGCTTTGTGTATTATCAGGACCTCTTTTTTAACATCCAGGCATAGTCCAGGCAATGGAGGGTGGAAGGCGAGGCACAGGCATATATCAAGGTGCTCGTGTGTTTATGCCGGCTGAATTATGAATTTAAAGTCATTTGGACTCAGACATACACACGATGCTCAACTGCCCTCTCCTCCCCGAGGCACCTGACTGCTGCCTGCATGCTCCCCGGTCCTGAAGCCTAGAAAGGGAGATCCACCCAGGATGGTATGAAACCCAGGCCAGGTACCGGCAGTGCTGCCAGACAACTCTTAACCCCCATTCACATGTCGTGCTTCATTCAACAAAATAAAGAAATGACATCAACCCAGTGTGTCTCACAATCACAAAATGATTGCAAAACCACCTCATGTCAGATACACACAGACTCACTATTTCTTTGACTCAGAGGTCATCTGTCCATATTTTTGATGGGACCTGAAATATCTACCACTAAATTCTAGAATCAAACAGCATGGGCATGGAGGAAAGGCAACTATGAGAAGCCCAAAGACCCAGTTTCGGAGCCTCTGGCAGGTTAGAGGCTGCAGTCGGGGAAAGCAATGATGCCAATTGACCTTTACCGTCAGCTAGAAAAAGATATATGTTCTAGTCTGAACAATGAAGCAAGGGGATACCCCTGATGTTTCTTATCCCTTCTTTATGTTAAAAAGATGTGAAAAGTTGTCAAAAATTGCAATGAATTACATAAAAATCTGAACCATCAAATAGCCTTTAAAAATTAGTTTTACCTTTTAACACTAGCACTTCACCACCAAAAGAATCCTACCCAGAAGAACAAAAATCATTTCACCACAAAGACATTTTGCACCAGAATGTTTACTGCAGCTCAATTCACAATTGCCAAGTCATGGAAGCAACCTAAGTGCCCATCAACCCATGAATGGATCAACAAACTGTGGTATATGTACACCGTGGAATATTATTCAGCCATTAAAAAGGATGGAGACTTTACATCTTTTACATTTACCTAGATGGAGTTGAAATACATTTTTCTTAGTAAAGTATAGCAAGAATGGAAAAATAAATACACAATGTACTCCATACTAATATTAAATCAGCATATAAACAATTATATATTCATAAGAACAATAAAACACTACGATAGTCCAGTTCTGGGGTAGAGGGAAGTAGGAGGGGGCAGAGGGGAGGACAAATGGCAGAAGAAGGGAGGGTATGAGGCGGGATCTCACCTAAAGTGCACATTGTGAGGGTGTATAACACGCCCCCGGGTGAGGGGCTTTTCTACAAATGGAACCTTACCCTGGAAGTGAGAACAATGTCGCCTAAAAATTATACCCTCATATTAATTTGAATAAAGGTAAAGAGAAACCAAAATAGTTCTACATACAAATAGAATTTCACCATATTGTTAAAAGGAAAGGAGAATAGAACAAAATGTCCATTCAACTTTGGGCCTAATTAAAAAGTTGGCTTGAAAAGAAGACCAACCTCGTTCTACATTCATTTTCAACCCTGAGCCTGTCAACGTATCCGCCCCTCTGGTATAAATCAACCCAATTGCTGTGTACATAACTGGTGCTCAGATAAGAATAAGGAGATGCTAAGAAAACGGTGTCAGTCATAAACTATCTCTTTGCTCTGTTCCTGTTTCATGACTCTACTCCCCAATTTCAGGAGTCATCACCCAGGGAGGTCTGGCCTCACCACTGTCACTTAGCCCTCAGTCACACCAAACCTTTACACCACTACAAGATTTAGTCCTCGCAGTTCCAAAGTTCAGTCTAAAATGCATAGCAGAAGAACAAGAAATTCAGAAGGAAAGAGAGTTTGTAACAATCGTCTTGGAAAATATATTCGACCCCGTCTCCCATCCTGCCCACCTGCTGCCGTCCAGCGGCTCCCGGTCCTCATCAGAGCTCATCTCGATGGGGAACATGTCTTCATCCTCGGAGGTGTGGATGGAGTCGTCTCTCTTCAAGCTATCCAGCTGGGATTTTCTTCTTCTCTTCCTTCTCTTCTTTACTAAGGAGCCGATGGATGAGCTCTCTCCAGGAGGTGTGACCGGGGCTGGTGCACCGGGGTCCAGGCCTCTGACTCTGTCCACAGTGCCCCTCTTCAGCTGGCCTTCCATCCTCGAGGCCCCTTCAGACAGGATGGGGGAGGTGGCCAGGTACATGGGGACCATTTCCTAATGGAAAAGACACATCTTCAAAACAGAGCCTATTCCTTTGCATCTAGGGAGCAGGACCGTGCCAAAGGCCCTCCAGGCCTAATTTCAGAGGCCAAGCACTCCCCGGAGAGGCTGCAGGGGAGTAACCTGACAGAATGTCTCCGTCACATTCATCTGGAGATGTGGCTTTCCAACCGAATGCCATGTTGTACTCAATTCTGTATGTACATACTTGTAACAAAGTGAGGTAATTGTCAGTGATTTTGAGTCACCCAAATGCAACTTTGAGCAAAGAGGGAAAAAATGGGCTTTGAGTCATCATTTTATGCTGGGAACTGAACTCAGTTTTGTACGGCCGTGTGGCTGTGGGTGGGTGAAAGAGAGAGTGTATGTGTGTGTATTTTTTTTTTTTTACTCAAACTGTGTATTTTTTAATATGTACTGAATGAAGATGATAATTTTAAAAATAAACAAAAAGCAGCTAACAGCCCCACCCGAGTGCCCCCCATACCAGGACACATGGGCATTAAAGAATTAGATATTCACCACCTTCTTAGAGACGAAAAAGAAAAAAAAAATGCACAACCTGCCAATTGACTAGTTGTTTGATAACGATCCAGCAGTTTTTTAAAAACTTTAGCAATCACATTATCAATGAATGACTCATTTATTATGAGAAACTTGGTAACAATAAGAACATACTCGCAAGAGTGGGATAAACAGAAATATGTTGCTGGTAGTTAAAATAGGTGTAGAGAGCTTCAGACATGCTAAAAGTATTAAGTCTAAACCATTCCAGCAACAGAGCCTTAGGCTGGACAGGAGTAAGGTTGCCTCACCCAGCTGCTCAGCTGCTCAGCTAGACCAAATGAAAAAGAAACACAACAACTGTAATCCTAGAACTCTGTCAGGCTGAGGGCCAGCCTGAGCAAGAGCAAGATTCCATCTAAATTAAAAATAGAACAACTAGACAGGCGTTGTGGTGGGGCCTGTAGTCCCAGCTACTCAGGAGGCTGAGACAAGAGGATCTCTTAAGCCCAAGAGTTGGACGTTGCTGTGAGCTATGACACCACGGCACTCTACCGGGGGCAACAGAGTAAGACTCTGTCGCAAAAAAAAAAAAAAAAGAAAAAAAAATGACAAGAAAAAGAAACACAGACTTAGATCAAGAACAGAGGAGGGCCTTGGCCACCCGCAGACTCTACATGGGAAGGGAGCACGTGTGGAGACAGACAGATGTGCCAGGGCAGACTGCAGCGCTGTGTGACAGAGGTGCTGAAGAACGCGGGCTCCCAGCAGCCACAGCCTCCCAGGGATACAAAGAAGCATCTGAACACATCCTGGGAGCAAGGACAGTGCCAAAGGCCCTGTCTCAGCTATGGCAGCCTAAACTCTGGCTAACGCAGGTGCAAACTAAGTTAAAAAACACAGTTGTCCATCTAAGGTGGAAAGAGTTTCTAAGTGTTGTTAGGAACCATGTACTGATTCTCAGGAACCATGTAATGATTCTTAGAGCCTCTGCATTTAAAAGACAGATAAACAGCAGATGGGCAGGGATCCTTGATGGCCATGGAGTCATTCAGAAGATGAAGGGGCGGCAATAGGCGCTGGGGTCCTCCCCAGACACCGCACCTCTGGGCAGGCCAGATGGAGGGAGTGCCCAGGACCCTTTGAGAGCCCGGAGCTCTACAGAGCCGTTACTTTTTAACCATGCCGTCTTCCCAGAAAGGTACTCCTGCCAGTGGATTTCATTAGGATTCACTACCTCAAATCCCTCCAAAGCGGCTTGACCAGTGAGTGAAAGATATTTTTTTTTGCAGTTTTTGGCCGGAGCTGAGTTTGAACCCGCCACCTCTGGCATATGGGGCTGGCGCCCTACTTCGTTGAGCCACAGGTGCCTCCTGAGTGAAAGATTTTTTAAAAATGGTTTGTCTGGGGGTGTCACCTGTGGCTCAGTGGGTAGGGTGCTGGCCCCATATACTGAGGGTGGCAGGTTCAAACCCAGCCCCAGCCAAACTGCAACAAAAAAATAGCCGGTGGACGCTTATAGTCCCAGCTACTCGGGAGGCTGAGGCAAGAGAATTGCCTAAGCCCAAGAGCTAGAGGTTGCTGTGAGCTGTGATGCCACAGCACTCTACCGAGGGCAATAAAGTAAGACTCTGTCTCTTAAAAAAAAAGAGTTTGGGAAGAAAATATCATGGTAAATCTTCATGACCTTGGATATGTCCAAGAATTCTTACATGTATACAACACTAAAAGTACATGCAACAGATGAAAAAGCAAAATGAAAGGGAAAAATGAAAGCTCATAAAAGGCTGCTCAAAACCACTAGTTATCAGAAAAATGCAAGTCAAAACCATAAAGGGACACCACTTCACACCACCTGAATGACTAGACTCCCCAAATCGGTTAACAAGTCTTGGCAAGGATGTAGACCATTCAGAACTCTCGTATATTGCTGGTGGGGAGAGAAAACAGCCCGAAAGTGCCTCCAGTTAATCGTAAAGTTACAAGTTGCCACATGACCGAGGAATTCCCCTCCTCAGTTGAAAACCAGAAAAATCAAAATATATCTCCACACCAAAATTGGCACATGAATGTTCACAGCCACGTTGTCCGTGATAACTCAGGTGAAAACAACCTAAGTACCTGTCAATAGATGAAGGGATAAACAAAGTGTGGTATGTGGAGACAAGCAAACACACTCGGGCATAAAAAGGAATAAAGTGTGATACATACACGTACTGAAACCTGGATGGATCTTGAAACTTCAGTGAAAGAAGCTGGGCACACAAGGACACTTACTACTTGGTTCCAGTCCAAAGCTCAGAATAGGGAGCTCTACAGAGACAGAAAGCTCTGTAGAGGCTGTGCAGGGCTTGGGAATTGGGAGGTTGAGGATGAGGGAAGGTGACAGCTAACGAGTATGGTGTTTCGTGTCAGGGTGATGAAAGCGTTCTGAAATTGACCAGGACCCCGCCTACTGCTGCCCTTTCACTTCAGAATGACTCGTGACCATCAAGGACCCCTGCCCATTCACTGACACTCCATCCCATCCTGGGTGCTGTAGGGACTCCGGACTCCGAAGAGCATGGAAGACATAGCTGAGTAAAAACCACCAAATGTACACATGAAATGGGTAGATTATATGGGATGTGACGTATATCCCAATAAAGCTGTTAAAAATTTTAAAATAACAAAAATAGGCCGGGCACAGTAGCTCATGCCTATAATCCTAGCATTCTGGGAGGCTGAGGTGGGAGGATCGCTTAAACTCAGAAGTTTGAGACCAGCCTGAGCTGAGCTGAGACCCTATCTCTACTAAAAAATAGAAAAATTAGCTGGGCTTCATGGTGGAGGTCTGTAGTCCCGGCTACTCGGGAGGCTGAGGCAGGAGGATGGCTTGAGCACAGGAGTTGGAGGTTGTTTCAGTGAACTTAGGCTGATGCCACTATATCCAACCTGGGCAAGAGAGACTCTGTCTCAAATAATAAATAAATGAAGTGATTTGGCCACTCACTAAATAAAAATTAGAATATTCAGCCATTCGAGATTTGACACACCAGTACAATTTGTATGCTTTAGACAACGGTTCAAGACAATGTGCAAAGTTCCTGCCTCTGTCTCCCCAGAAACAGTGAGCAAACTAAAGCAAGCTGGGTAGACTCAGAACACACTCACCCTGGCTGGCTCAAATCCCAAGTACAAGCCAACAGCCACTCTCGCTGTGGCCATCACCCACACAGCCAGGCGCCAGTGGGATTCTTCACACAGACTCCTGATGTCTGCAGGTGAGCACTGCTCAAAGCTAAGTATCGGGAAGGAAGGCTGACCACCCAGCCACCTTACCTGATCATTATCAGTTTCTTGAACAAAAAACGCTTCTCCATTGTCTCCTAATTTCATGTGCAAATCCACAGATTCCCCATTGATTTCTATGTCAACCTGAAGGAAAAACATGGTTAAGAAAATAATAACCTGCCTTCCTGGCCACAGGAGACCTCATGGGGCATGGCCAGGTCTCTCCAGACACACTTGAATCACTGACACTCCATCCTATCCTGGGTGCTGTAGGGACTCCGGGCTCAGGAGAGCATGGAGGACAAAACCCAGAGTGGGAAGGCTCCTCCAAGACCAGCTGGTCCAGCTCCTTCCTTTCCGGCTGAGGGGCTGAGGCCAGACAAGGGGAGTGATGGGCACAGGGTCACAGAACTGGAGAGTGGTACAGTTCAGACTGCAGTCCATGACTCTCCAGCTCCAGTCTGTAGGGATTATACCCTGGAACATTCCTCAGAGACTGGCTGGGGCCTTTGAGACCCTCTCAGCATAGAGCTTCCACTTAAATTAAACTCAAAGGACCCATCATGAGTCAGCACTCCAGACTCTGTATCAGTAGAGGCGTGAAATGCAGAATCCACTTCTAGGAATTTTTTTATTTATTTTGTGTGGCAGACGATCTTTTCCAAAAATGACCACATCGAGATTTCTTTTCCTACGTGTTCTCCCTAAAACTCATCACTCTCCATTGAGAAAGGCTTATTTATTCCATCTTCCCATGTGACTACCTGACCAGTAAAGCCCAGCAGAGTGAGGCCAGGTGGCTTATTAGGGCTGGGCCAGAAAAAGATCCAGCACCCACCTGGCTTCCACTTGAAACCACTGCCATGTTATGGGGAGCCCAAGCCACATAAAGAGGCCACACGTGGGTGGTGCAGCCAACAGCCCCAGTGAAGAGCTCAGCTGAGGGCCAGAACTGACCACCAGGTGTGGGAGACAGCAGGTAACCAGATGACTCCATCCCAAGCCTTTGAGTCCCCCCTGCTGAGGCCCGGATAACAAAGACAGCAGAGACAACCATCCTAGCTGTACTCTGAATTCCTGACCCTCAGAACCCAGAAGCTGGAGAAACAGTTGGCATATGCCACTTTTTAGGGTAATTTATACGGCCCTCCTAACTGGAACAATTTGAATTACTAATGGTCAATTCAGCAAACAGCTATTTCCAAAGAAGACCTAAAAATCTAGGTCTGAGAGTGTAGACAAGTGACACCACCAGAATCTGATGGTTTTCTCCACGGGGGACCGCCATCACCCCAGGTCGCCAGGTCCCACACTCTTACCACTTTCTCCCGAGAGCGCAGCACCCCCATCTTCCCAAAGCGGACGTGGAAAGGGGAGCACTGGAGATTGCCGTTGGGCTGGCGGACGACGATGATGTCAATACAACCAGATAGCGTGGCGGGGTTCAGCCCCTTGTAGAGCTCCTTCACCGTAACGAACACCTGGCCAGCCAGCTGCCCCACGTAGTTCATGGTCTGAGCCTAGAGAACAGAAAAAAAGACACCACTCACACACACACGATTAAATTGGGGGAAGCCATCCAGAGCCAATCAAAAGGAACTCCTCACTGTTTCCAGAACAGATTACACACTAGACTTTCACACTCAACTCAGATCACTTTGTTTCTGGAACATGCTCTACAACACCCGCCCCCACAGTCCACTGCGCCCGCCCCAATCAGCGAGCCCACCGCTCTCTGCCCTCCCAAGTTCCAGCAGACCTCTGCCCCCATGATGTCTGATCTCAGCTATCCCTGGGCCCTGTCTTCCCATGTCCCATGAACCTCGACATATCATTCTTAGGACTGTGGCCACCTGTGCCTCATTCGGTCATCCCAGGCAGGCTTTGCACACAAACTCTCACGACTCTTGAGAAGGAGACTGCTTGTCACACAGCTTAGTATCCCCCCAGGGCCACACAGAGCAGCTACTAATGGTAGCTGGGGGAAAAAAATCAATGTTTGCACAAGAAGATAAGAACCATTTTTATTGGCAATGATGTCGATCATGGCCCCCGCCTGGCCCTGACCTCTCCTGCTATGGCTGCAGGATGCATGGGTGCTCAGCAAACGCTCAGGCCTAGCACTGCAATACAGAGATAGAACAAAGTCCCTGCCCCTAAAAGGGACACAAAGGAGGGAGAAGTCCCTCACAGTGACCAGAACTCGCATCAGTGCTGCTGCGCTTGTTTTAAGTGAATGCAGAGGGAGTTACGACTAGGAAGAGAGAGAAGGCATCTCAGAGGAGCTGGCCCTCGCCACAGGCTTGCAGGAGGACAGACCCTTTCCACTAAGAAGGTGGCCCTGGTGTTGCAGGGGAGGGAGAGGGATATGAAAGGCACAGAAGCTTGAAACCACCAGGCTTCAAACAAAGGACATGCACAACGGACCTGGGGTAGCTGCCTTGAGGCAGGAGTCAGAGCCGTGTGGGACTACCCCAGAGAGTGGGAGACCAGGCCCAAGGGGTCGGGCTGTGCTGTGTGAAACCACCAGACCCTAAAACAAAATGACACTTGAGTCTGTTGTAGAAAAAGCATCACAATAAAAATGGCTAACAGCAGGAAGGCTACAGGGCACTGCTGGTGACAGTGCAGATGAGAAGTGACGCCTCCCCAGTGGGAGACGGTGACAGAAACAGCAGAGGGGGACAAGCCAAGAGACTTGCTGGGTTCAAGGCAGCAGGAGTCCCAGCTGTGACTGTGCTCTGGCCTCTGCCCCGCTGGCCCCTGGACAGCACCGGGATGCTGCTGCTGGCCCGTCCCCGCTCCTGCCACGCACCATCACCGTGCCCTGACGTGCCAGCTCACGTGCTTGACTCGGACCTCAGCCGCCCACAGCCTGCACGTCCCAGCCCTAGACCGACCACACACTTCGGCCTTCCTCTCTCCACCCCATCACACTGCCTCAGCAGGCCATGCCACCAGCCGTCCTCTGGCCTCCTTCAGTACGTGGTACTGCCCAGCGGTCTGTCTTCTCTCCAGCACCTCTTCTTACCCAGATCTCACTTAAACTTTGACACCTCTTCTTAACCTTTGGGACTAAGTTCCAGACTCTCCTCTCTCCTCTATTTCACCTGATGCTTTGGTGGGGCTGTGAAGCCACATGGCTTAAATCCCATCTCAACACGAGGGGTTTGCACAGTGTAACCCCCAGCTGATCCCAAGACCGCACTCTTTCTCCTGGTCCGCACTACTCTGACTCCTTCCTCAAGGCAACTACTCCAGGGGGTCACCTGCAGTGACTTCAGACCTGGCCACAGCCTTGCACATGTGTGGCTGCTAACCTGCTGTATAGACTGGTTGGTTCCGGGAACTTTGCAGCTCCATATAGTTTTCCTATCATTCAGTGAAGTCGGGACATTATGACATAATAAGAAATATATATATTGGTCTACATCCCCAGGTCCCAGCCAGAGCCCCTAAACCCCTTATAAGACTATATCTTATTGTAATATCTGGATTTTTGTCTTCTGCTCCTGAAACCTATTCAGCTCCTTAACACTGGAGTGATACAGATGAAAGAAGCATCCTTTGTCATTCACAATAAGCCTCTTTCAACCACACCCTACACTCATGCTGATGAGGTCGATCTTAGAAGACAGAGAGTGGCGGCCAGAGGAACAAAGCTATGATTAAAGGGTTGGCACTTTCGGCCCATCCCAGGACCGTCACCTCCAGGGAGGGGAGAAGGACAGAGATGAAGCTTAACCACCACTGGCCAATGATTGAATCGATCTTGCCTCTGTAATGGAGCCTCCCTAACAGCCCTAACGGAAGGGGCTCAGAGAGCTTGAGGGGGCGTTGGAGGGCAGCACCCCCAGAGAGAGCGGCCCATGCCCTGCCCTGCCCCCATCGCCTTGCCCCAGGCATCCTTCTGTTTTGATGTTCCTGAGTAGTATCCTTTACACTGTGGCCTGTTAGGAACCAGGCTGCACAGCAGGAAGTGAGTGGCAGGCCACCCAAGAGAGGACTCATCACCTAAGTGATGCTGCCCATCACTCACACCACGGCCTGAGCTCCACCTCCCATCAGCTCAGCAGCAGCATCAGATGCTCACAGGAGGGGGAACTCTACTGTAAATTGCACATTCAAGCCATCTATGTTGCATGCTCTTTATGAGGTTCTAAGGCATCACGATCTGGGGTGGTGATGCTGAGCGCTGGGCAGTGACTGCACATACGGCTTGTCACTAGCAGAGAGGTTTGACTGCACAGAGACCATACTCAATCAGCTGCTTCTACACACATATCAAAACCATCCTCCCTCCTCCCTGGTCCACGGAAAAACTATCTTCCATGAAACTGGTCCCTGGTGCCAAAAAGGTTGGGAACTGCTGCTTTATAATAAACCAGTATACTATTTCCTGAATTCGCTCAGAGCTGTAGAGTTAGGGCTTTGCCTAAAATAGCTAAGAGCATCATTACCATCCATGGTGGGATGGGGCAGTGGGAACCCCCAATGGGTAGCTGGCCCGTCAGTTGTACAGGAGGCTCAGACTTCCCTCTGGCATCTGAAGTGCAGGACAGTCTTTTAAAGTAGGACACCCTGGACAAGTAGAAGCTAATTTAATTCTAATTTGGAACAGACCAGAGAGCTAAATGTAATGAAATATATTTATAACAGAGTGACAACTGCCTTCTTTTCCAATTTTAAACGGAGCTCTCTGGATTGATACACTTCCTCTCTCAACCCAGCCAAGGAGCGGAGCCTGCAGTGAACACTCTCAGAGGTGAACACAGTCCTGCCTTCCGTTTCAAAAGAAGTAACTGCAGGAGCTGTCCAGCTCCACCCTGACCAGCCCTGTGAACACAAGTAACATACACATAAAAATATTGACACGCATTTTTCCAAGTTTGCTAGTGGTGCAGGTTTAACTAACTTCATGCCAAAGAGGAGAGGAAGGATGGTTCTGGAAAAGATGTACAATATAGACAATGATTATTTGTAACCCCAGTGCTTCTTGCAGTGAACCGTTTTCTAGAATGCATCTCACCCTGAATGATACACTTAGCTATTTCAGGCAAAGCCCTAACTCTACAGCTCTGGGCAAGCAGTGCAATTCCCTTCATGTCTGTCATCTCATGCTGCCTCCCAGACAGCCCTGGAGGTACAAGGCCTCTCAGATGAGAACATCAGGGGATGAGCTTGAGTGCAAGGAAGGAAGTACCCCAATCACAGGGCTGGGGAGTCACGCCACCACACCAGACACTGGGTCTTCAGACTCTGAAGCCACTTCTGTTAAGCCCCCCTCTCTCATCCCCCATGGCTTCCCCTAACCTCATCACCCTTCCAAGTGAGCTGTGCTTGTCACTGAATGATGGGGCCACGCCCACCCCAGTAGCGAGACCCTGAACCCAGGACAGTGCAGCTAAAAATTGCTCTTTATACTTTTTACTCAGACTAAATAGAAAGCTCCTAACTGGAAGGTATCACCACATCCCCTTCCTGGCCTCTCGTCTGCAACATGAGCATGGTGGCCTGATGCCCAGAATGGCCCAATCCCAGCACTAAGTGCTCTGCACACCTTAGTGCTCGGTGGCAGGAAGGACGTCCTTATTAATTACAACTAACTGCTGTGTGGCTCCGGGTGTGGCTCTTGTCCTTCAGAGGGACTTTCAAGCCCCTTTCCAACGAATAATGTCATCGTTGATTGAGTTGTTGTTCCAACACTCTCATTTAAAGAAGCCGAGAACTGGGAAATGACTTCACCAAGACAGAGCCAAGCCTCCTGTGTGATCCTCCAGGTCTGCTGAGCTTCCTACCACACATAATCAGAACTGCTCGGACACCTCCAGTTGTGCCTTCGGCTTGGGTGAGTGGTGCTTTGACAGCATTAGCCTGCTGTCCCCTCTAATGAATAACTTCTTTGCCAATCTGAAATACACTTTTTGAAAGCAGGAAATCTTCTCAATAATTCTTAACAAATGATAGGTCCTGGGCCCCACGTGGTCCTCAGCATCTATTCCCAGGGGCCACCTTAACCATTGAGCACTGAGAATTTTTAAAAAGGAAGAATACTACCACTTCACACCCAATAGGCCAAAAAAAAGAAAGAAAGAAAGAAAAATAACGGAGAGAAACTGGAACACTTGTGCACTGTTGGTGGGATTGTAAAACGGTATAGCCCCTTCAGGAGACGGTCTAGCAATACCTCAAACATTTAGAAACAGAGTTACTGTATGATCTAGCATTCCACTCTTGGAGTATATATCTAAACACAGTGAAGGCTCTCAAAAAGAATGGGAAACCCGGTAGCACTTGTGGCTCAAGGAGTAGGGCGCAAGCCCCATATACCAGGGGTGGTGGATTCAAACCTGGCCCCAGCCAAAAATTGCCAAAAAAAAGAATGGGGCACCCAGTTCACAGCAGCATTATTCACAACAGCCAAGAGGAGGAAGCAGCCCAACCCAGGAGTCCACGACACAGGGATGGGAAATCACAGCGCAGTCTACCTACACAACAAAACATCATGCTACCACGCCAGTGAAACTTGAGGGAAATAAGCCAGTCACGAAAGGACAATGCTGTGCTGTACGATTCTACTTACAGGAGCTCCTAGCAAGGGAGAAGTGAGAAACAGGATAGTCAGCGCTTAATGACCACAGGGTTTTGGTTTTGCAAGACAAAAAAAGAGTTCTTTCCAGAGGCAGATGGTGGTGATAGTCGCAGAGAGATGTGAGTTACATAATGGAGCTTAGAAAGGGTTAAAGTGGTAAATTTATGTTGCATTTTACCACAATTAAAACTTTTGTAATCATAGAGGGAAATATTACCCAGAACTCATTTCAGAAAGATGGATATTATTTGGTTAAAAAGTTTCTTTGCAAGAATGCTTGGAGTGGAGGAGGAACTCTCTCCCTCAGGGAGAATGTGAGAGACAGTGTACTTTGAGATGACAAAGTGGTCACCCCACTCCTCCAAGAGGTCTAGCAATGCCTCAAAAAAATTAGAAATAGAATTCCTGTATGATCTAGCATCAGACGTGGCTGGCCAAGCATCACAGGCAAGGGGGTGGGCGGAGAGCTCGGGCTCCTCTCTCTACCTCTCCTCCAAGCTCTCTTAAAAATAAATGCTGGGCAAATATTTAAAATATACAAAAATAAACAAGATGGCTGTAAATACCCAAATCTCACTTCCTTCAGTTACAGTTGAAGTAAAAGACTCAAGTAAGAACCTAATTTGATTTACCTGAAGACAAACCAGCTGATCAGCCCACCTCCCCACACATGTCCATTTCATTACTGTCCGTATTTTCAGGTTTCCGGGAGTCTACTAAGATTTGTTATCAGGAAGTGAAAGGAATATTGCTTTTAGAGAAAAAAGTATCTTGATTACCTCAAGAATAACAAAAGGTAAATAAAATCTATAGAGAACAAAACAAAATGCTCAAATTTCTACTTGAACAGCCTTCAGCCACCTGCAACTACATTCACCCCCTACCAAATTACTTGTAAAAACCTATTGAGTTCAATCCCAAAATCTGGCAAGAAATAGCTGCTTCACCTGACAGGGTTTTATTTAGCCCCCGAAACAGGATCCTACAACTCCTGGTTCAAGTTTTTTGAAGTAGAACTCAGCCAAATCTCACAAAGCCCTTTGACCATAGTTGGATTCTTTAAATCATACTGTGGATTTTCAAAGAAACTCTGAGGTTAAGAAACACGTAAAAGGGGCGGTGCCAGTGGCTCAAAGGAGTAGGGCACCGGCCCCATACACCGGAGGTGGTGGGTTCAAACCCGACCCCGGCCAAAAACTACAAAAAAAAAAAAAAATTACAAGTTCTTTTTAGTGTGGCATTTTCTAGCTTGACCTTGTGAAATAACACAGATTTTCTCAGATTGCTGCATTCCACCGAATACTCTCTTTCCAAATACTCTCTCCCTTAGGTTAGAAACCACGAGAGTCCTTATGTTAGACCCAAATTGGTGGAGAAACAGAAAAAATCCAAAAGTATATTTCACTTGGAATTCTAATTACAACATTGATAACGAACAGCTTCAACTTGACTAGCATCAATTATTAAACATACATATGTGGATCTGAATTATTTTAGACCAAGCTCCTTAGTGGGCAATTCAAGAATCAGTTGCTCTGCTCATTTATTATGCAAGCGAATAAAAGAGACTTTAATATTCTTTCTAGTTCTCTCAACTAGAACATTCATTGCCTAAGACACAGTACCTAGAAAGTAACAGTTTTTCCATTTTAACATTGCAGTTTGCTCCTTGGAAACTAAATGATACATGTTAGCAACATCTAACTACACAGGAGACTGGCACAGCAGTGAATGCATGGCTGTCCAATAAACATCCTCCCACAGTCCCCACTTCTGTGAAATCTCACAGGCACTTGTCTTCCTTTTTCTCTTTAAGAACTAAGGGTCCCGCCAGAGTTCTGTCCTCAATCTATTTCCACCTGCCTCCTCGGCATCCTCCCCCCGCCCCCACCGTCCAGGGTACGCCCCTTCATAAATGCACCCTCAATGACTCCTCATCTTCCAGAATGAACTCCTCAGACTCCTCAGCCCTCCAGCCCCGTCAACAGCATCACTAACTATCACCTGTCGTTCCTCAAGTGGCTGAACAGCCATCTGTCCACTGAGCTGGTCTTGCTCTCCTTGAGGACAGGGACGATGAGGGTTTGCTCATTTCCAACATGGTGCCTGGCCCATCACAGGGGCCGGGGAAATGTTTGCAGTCCCACACGGCCATGTTTTAACAACTTCCCACGTCTTCTCTGACTGTCTTCTGCAATATTGGCCAGAAGCCTAATCTTACATACTTACCTATTATGATAGGTACTTCTGGAATGGTTTACTCACACTACACTTATATGGTGACCAATTTCCAAAAGCAAAAGTGCTTTGTTGGTTTAGAGCACTTTCCCTTTTGTACAACTGAAGTAAAAGAAATCAGCATCAAAGTGGATGCCCTAGAGCAAGGGACTAGGGTACTGCAGGGAGGTTTATTTACTTTTAGTGACCATTTCAGCAAAAGAAATGGCAAAATGAGGGCTGGAGTAGTGGCAACCAGGAGAATGCAGATTTGTGTCGTAAAAAAAGGCTCCATACTTAACTAGGGGACGGACACCCTAGGGCTCTCCTGCGCCACTCAGGGGTGGGCAATGCCCTGGTATTTTCATAAGGAATGAGCTGGCAGGTCGTCACATAGACAGAAATAAGGAAACGTACTAAGAAGCAAAGGAAAGAGATCGGAAAACAAATTATCTAACCCTTCTCAAGTTTCAGCAGGGGCTAACCTTTGATTCATCTTTGAAAGGACATCCAGAACAAAACAGAATTTCAACCTCTCCGACAGAACAAATCCAACTGCATGTTAAATTTTGGGTTGTCCTATATCCCCAGTGACTGAACCCATCGCCATCGCCACCGCCAAGCCGATTACCCCCTGGGGCTAGGAAGGATGCGAAGATTGAAGATGGTTATGAGAAAGACTTAACTGGGCTCGGAAACCCAGAAGGGTAACTACCAAGTCTGGAGAACAAGATGCTCCAACATATGTTTATGCTCAAAACACTTAACAGCACGACTACATCTCCGGGGGAAAGCCACACGTACCCGCCCCTGACATTCACACGGCACCGCCCAGCGTGTGAAACTCCCTCACCAGTGGGAGTTCAGCTGCTCCACACTTAGGAGCCCGGGAAGCACACAGGACCAGAGTCACTACCCCACTTCTGAGGAGGAACTGAGGGCACCAGATTTGTGGGTACTTGAAGCAGCAGGTCAGGTAAGCAGCACAGAGTGGAAGGGCACAAGCTGCACCCCCAGGTTCCCCTTTCTCCTCTGCACAGCGTGGCCTACTCCATCTCGGGTGGATGAAACTGGTGTCAGTGGGCAAGGCCCAGTTAGGGAAAAATCAATCATGTGGCTTTGACCGTCACCTAGTCCTAAATGTCAGATAATATTTTGCACATGTTACAGCGTATCATCCTAGACTGTAACTGATGTCTGAATTACAGGGAGGCAGTGTCAAATCCCAGGTAGACGACGCAACCTATGCTTCTCAGGAGAATTGGTTCATGAAAGGGAGTGAGCCCACCATCAGTGGGAGTATTCAAAAAGTTTAAACCACCACTTGGCTAAGAGGTTGTAGAGAGAATTCCAGAATTGGATGGGTCTTTAACTTTTACACTGAGATTGTAGGACCTGGTCATAGCAATACCATGAAATTGAGTCTCCACAGCAAGCAAGAAACCAAAAAACCAGGATTTTTTTTTTTTTTTCTTGGTCCCATCACAAAAGTCCAGAAGTGCAGATGCCAACATGCACCCACCACCTTCAATCAAAGTCTGGGTCAGAGGAAAAAAAGTACTGAAACTTGACAATTAGAAGAACTTGAGGAGAACAGGAATTGTTCTCGCCCAGGGACATAAAGTTCACAAAACAATGCCCCCAAACAAAATTCACTGCAAACACAGTTGAAATAACAAGCTCGTGTGGCATTTCTTGTCAACACATAGGCCATGACACAAAGTCTGAAAAACAGAACCGGGAGGTGGGAGGCTGAGCTATGATCCGTCTGTCAACACTTCCCGGCTGCCTGCTCTGCTGACCAAGCCCACAGGGCTGTAGATCTGAGCTGTCGGCAAGATGACAACTAAAAAGGTCTCTGGACAGTGCATGCTGAGTCTGACTTAATGCTGTCAGGACCTCCCAGACAAGGAGGCTGCAGAACCAAAGCTCAGGGCTGGGTCTCAGTGACACCTTCAAAACAAAAACACCCTCCACTGGCATCACTTATCCCTAGCCGGTGCTCTGAGAAAGTAAATTCTATTACACTCTGGGCCTGGTGGCTCACGCCTGTAATCCCAGCACTCTGGGAAGCCAAGGTGAGTGGGTTGACTGAGCTCAGGAGTTCAAGATCAGCCTGATCAAGAGCAAGACCCTATCGCTACTAAAAATGGAAAAACTAGCAGGGTGTTGTGGCAGGCACCTATAGCCCCAGCTACTCAGGAGGCTGAGGCAAGAGGATCACTTGAGCCCAAGAGTTTGAGGTTGCTGTGAGCTGTGACACCACAGCCCTCTACCAAGGGCAACATTCCTCCTGCAACCCGTCAGCAGGTTGGAACAACCTTCTGTATTCAGTCTGTTATCAGGGTGATTCATCATTTCCTGGAAAGAGTTTACCAAAACACACTAACTGTGCACAGAGACAAACGCACACTGTGGTTGTCATACCTGCCCCCAGCAGGTGCTTAAGGGGCCTCTGTGGGTTTAAGGCACATCCGGGGAGCTTACTGCTGCTTCAAAGCTAACCCACCATCAGTCTAGGTTGCCCCCGCCCCATCTGTGTCCCTGTCAGCAGCAGCAGGGTTACATAAAGCACTGGACACAGAGCCAGCTACTTCCCAGGGGGTCCCCACCATGGGAGGACAGCCACCTGACCACCCTTGGTGACCTTCCTCTAGGGAAGGCACGGTTGGCTTCCCAGTCAGGTAACACAGGGACTGTCTGGGGCCTCCCACTCAGCACCATGGCTTCCTGCCTGAACACACTCTCAACTGGGTCTCCCCTCTCCCCAGCCAGCTGCTGGGGCTTGCCAAGATCACATTCACCTTGAGGTTTATGAGAAAAACATCAGTTTTCATCCAAAACATTTAAAAAATAAAAAAAGCCAACTTCTAAGAAATCCTGAAAACAGTATACTAATAAGACTTACATGAAAATGAAAGTGATTTATAAAAACCCTTAGCTTCCTTCTATATATTAATGACAAAACAGGAAGTCCAGCTTAGAGCCAGTGTAATGCAGACAAAGTCGTGCAGACTGTTAGTCAAACCACCTGGGTGGTAGCCCTCGCCCTGCTGTGCCTGGCAGACTGGTGGGTAGTTCCATCAGGAGCTTCTTAAACAGAAGGTCGTCAACATCCTTGGGAATTCAGGGAATTTCTTGCCATGCCTGGGTTCTTTAGGGGACACTCCTGTCCGAAATATGAAAATTCACTAGAAAGCTAGAAGATCCTTCTAGCTTTCAGAAGGAAAGAAGCACTTCAGAACAAACACTTCCCAACAGAAGTGAAACAGCAGCAAAACCAGCCAGAACTGGAGCCCCATCACCAAAGCCACAAAGCCACCAAAGCTCTGGCTGCAGGAAGCACGAGAGACAGACATGGAGCCCCTACAGGACACTTCTGGGTGGCATGGAAAGGTGTCTCTTCCCCCAAGGCCCTGCCCAGGACAGGAGGGCACACTCAGAATTGAGCTCATCCCCATCTGTACTCCAGCACACAGCAGATGTGCAAAATCGTTTATTACCCCGCTTCTCCTCCAACTCCAGAAAGGGCAGCACTGCTAACTCTCCATCAAGGTGAAGAGATAAAGGCCTCATGATTTCTTACCTCCCTGTCACATTAGAAACTTCTGCATTTAGTCCAAAATTTTCACAGACTGCCAAGAAATGCTGCTTGGTTAGAACTGCCAAAATTCAAACCCCCTGCCACAGCTTTCATAACCCCACACTTTTTGCCAAAGTCATCTACCTCTAGAAGATAAAGTTTACTTTAAAATGGCCTGAGACCAACCCAAAAGAAAAAAAATGAGCAAAATATATAAAGAAAGTATTCACAGGAAAGAAATCCATGTGGCCAATGATGCAGAAGATATTTAATCCCATTCATAATTAAAGATATGCAAATTAAAGGAGGGCTTTCCGATGGTCCAAAATCAAAGCATTTGGTAAAAATGCAGGATTGGTGACAGTGAGAAAAACACTCATCTCTCACTGCTGGTGGTGTCACAAGCCAGGGTAAGCACTGTGGCAATGTCACCCTCTGGGCACATGTTAGCAAACTCTAGCCGCTCTACTGCTGGGAGCTAGTTGGTCCTACAAATAAGGGATATAGTAAGATCCATGCACAGAGACAGCAATGCAAACACTGATTGTAATAGAGAAAATCGGAAATAACTTGAGAATCTATACAATTCTGGCTTAATAAATTACAGAGCATCCGCACCATGCAATAGAATATTATGAGGCTGTTAGTAAAATGGGGAGAGAGGTAGTTGCATGAATATAATATAAAAATGTACACAGTGAATGCAAAAAGGCACAAAAATATGAACTCTTATAATATGAACTTTTATTTTTAGAGAGAGGGTCCCACTGGGTCTCCTGGGTTGGAGTACAGTAGCGTGATCACAGATCACTGTAACCTCAAACTCCTGGGTTCAAGCCCTGCTCCTGCCACAGCCTCCTACTAGTTGGGATAACAGGTGCACACCACCACACTTTTTTTTTTTTTTTTTTAGAAACAGGGTCTCATTATGTTGCCCAGGCTGCTCTCAAACTCCTAGCCTCGGTTATTAAAAACATCACATAGGAGACAGCCATTAAATTATAAAAAAAAATAATTTATAAAAAAAGACCTTTTGTACAGATTGAAAAAAAGATCATAGAGATGTCTATCTGATTAAGCGAGTTAATTTTTTATTTTTGTTTTACTAGAACCACAACTTGCCAGTGGTAATTTATTTGTCCAGTTCTAGATAACTCCGTAGTTTTCTTTCCTAGGACTTGTTGTTAAATGCCAAAAGACATTTTTGAACTGTACATCTGATCAGATTGTTAGCTTTTCTGTTTTATTTCCCTTGAGAACGTTTGAATAAAAAACATCTGAAATTTAAAACATAAACTCTTGGCCTCAAGTGATCCTCCCAAAGTGCTGGGATTATAGGTGAGAGCCACCACACCTGGCCTGTGAATCCTTTTTTAATAATTACACTTACATATCTATTTTTATATATGCAAAAAAATTCTGGAACAAGCTATACACCAAATGAGGCTCACAGGGCTCAGCCCTGGGGACCAGGCCTTTGGAAAGAGAGGAGGAAACCTTCACTTTAAATCATAAATATTTCCCATAGTGTTGGTTTCTGGCTTTTGCTTTTCACATGTGTATTAATTTACCATCACTTTTTTAAAATCTCAGAAAACTAAGAGGAAAGGATAGGAAACTCATTCTCAGGGTCTCCCCATCATTGAGACTCCAGAGACCACACAGGGTCCTGGGGAGCCTCCCGCTTTGGCCAGAAGGTCAGATGGGTGACCGCTCAGCTCCTTCAGGGCTAGGATTTTGCAATGTGCAGATATTATAATCCCAGGTGATGAGTGTTCTCAGGTTCCTGCCAAGAAATACAAGTGGCCTGGACAGAACAGCATACAAACATCTAAGATACAGAGACACCACTGTGTTCAGCCAAATAGTCCAAGGCTTAGACGCCGATCCTGTGGCTCTGAATTACGTAGCTTGTTCATTGACGACTGGCCTTTTTTCCTTGGAAGACCCAATCTCAGGCTGTCTCTGCACACCCACAAGAGCCCTCTGTCCACACCTGTGTCATGGTCAAAAAGAATGCTCTCCAGTGACTTTTACATCTATGTGTCCCCCACCCCAGCAATTAGTAGAGGGCCAAACACGAGCTATTGGGAGACAGTACCGCTCAGCTCTGTGCCAGCTCTGGAGATATTCACATCCTGGACCCACCTCCATGACTATGGGCGAGTTACTAACCTCTCTGCATCTTCAGTTTCACATCCACAAAATGGGATAATGTCGGCAGCTCCCATTCACAGGACCCTTGTGAGGTGGTGGTATGTGTAAAGTGTCTTTCGACCTGCACGGACCAGATGAAACCAGGTGCTAACCCTGTGGTCACAAATGGCTCCAAGACAAAACCAGACTCTGAAGGAAGTCTCTTGCCTGAGTGCTTTGCTTGTATCACCCATTTAAATTGTACTGAGGCGAAGAGTCTTACCGGTTAAAATGAATACAGAAATAGCAGAAGGCTCTATTAACTTTGCACCAGGGAGATAATAACTGTATTATCCTTTGCCCAAAATCTTAAGCAAAAGAGGCCACCCCAACATTGGGTGCTGTTCTCAGATGGCATGGAGTCCACTGGCTGGAAATTCTTTTGCCAAAAACAGCTGTCTGGGCATGTACCTTGTTAGGCTGTGGTGCCCTGTTACCCTACAACCCTTGTTGCTTGTTTTCTGTCTTGTATAAACAAAAGACCTACAGCCTAGTAAGATCCTTGAATGCAGAGGAAAACGTCACATGTGCGAGGGGACAGGAAGAGAGGGGCCAGCAGCAAGGCCCCGGGACACAGCGCTGCCTGATCTGTGGTCAGCCTCGTGAACCAGTGCAAAATGTCCTCACACTCGGGAGCAAACAGGCAGCCCACACAGAGCAGAGGGTCTGTCTAATGGCCTATAGCTTTTTCTGGAAAAGCCCCAACATTCAGCAACAGCCAAAAATTCTAAGTTGTTGCAAGAATCACAAAATTTGGTTGGTGGTTGAGAGATCCATTACGATGTGCAGCCGTGACCACCGGGGTATAACCACTGTGGGCTTCTCTCAGCTGGGAGTAGACACGGAACAAGCTGCCCTGACACCCCTCAGCAAGCAAGACTGCGTGGAGACCAACACCCAGCAGTGACTGTGAGTCTCGTGTGAAAGGCGCTGGCCTAGACCTGAACCCAGAGTTCACTGTGGGCAGAAATTTGACCCACTGCTCAAAATATTCCAGCCTGCACATCCTGCACACACACTCCAGCCCTAACCCCAGCTGGCAGTCGGGGCTTGTTTGTTAAATAAAAGATGGGAAGAGGAAGAGGAAGGGAGGCCACGGGAAGGAGGAGCACATGCCCCTGACCCCAGCAAGGCCAGGACCACGTGGGGGGCAGGGACTCCCCTTCAGGGAGCTGGCAAAGCCTCCGATCAGGCCAGTGCCAGGGTGCTCCCTACAGTCACAAAAGCAGGCACAGGCCCCTCACTGGCCAGACCCAGCTTAGGAAGCTAACCTTTCAACTAGTAGGCACTGGATGACTTTTGTAAATTAAGAATCTGTAAAGTCATTGAAGGTCTTATTTGGGATTTGTCTGACTTTTGTTTTTCCCGAAAACCCCATGTGATTTTAAGCCAGCAGGCTTACTATACAATCTGCCGGCAAACTGGGGTCCAATCAGCGCAAACATCATGACTTTGCCCTTCCCAAGGAACCCACTTCAGTGCTGGCAGAGGGCAGTTCCAGGGTCTTCCCAACTATATTCTCAACACCTCCAGATTCCTGCTCCTGGGTTACCACTGAGAAAGTCCAAGTGTAAACAAGGAAAACCATCAACCTCAGTGTCCTGGTTGGGTCACCACCTTCTGAGTATCTCTCAAAATTCTCCAAAAGCCACCACCGTTGACGGAAACCCACCCCACAGGCAAGTCACCTGTATTCCTCAACCATCCCCTCCTGCACATTTACCCTGTCAATTAATCTCACTTAGATACCCTTAGACCTTGAACTCAGAAAGGAAAGGGTCCAGGAAAGCCCAATGCAGTCGGATAGGGGTAGCAGGAAGGAGGAATGGGTGCCCACAGTGATGACCTCCCGACCAGAGGCCAATGTCAGCGGGGGCTGTCCCAACGTCAGTGATTCTCCCTTAAAATAATAACCACCACAATGGTTCACTGACCCGTATCATGTCCTTTTGTTAATTTTTATAACAATCCTGTGAATGGGGATAATAATCTCTTCACTTTATAGATGAGGAAACTAAAGCTCAGAGAAACAAAGTCTTTGGCCCAAGTGAAACAGCTGCAAGGGGTCAGTGTAAGTTACTACAGAGCCCAAGCGCTCGGCACTGGCCTTGGCACCTCTCAGGCCATGGTTAGTGGCTTTGGGACCCTCCAAAATATCTTTCTGTCTCATTACCCTCCCTCTTCCCTCAGATCCCATGCCCTGCATGCACCTGACCACGTGAGCAGGATGCACAGCCTTCCTTCTGGCCAGGCTGGGCCTGCCATCACTACCCCATCCAGGGTGGACTCCTCTTTAGCCACTTCCAAGGTCTCCCCTGCAACCAGGAACCCCCACAGTCTCTCACCTGAACACCCAGGTGCTCCCCTATGCAGCAGATTCATCAGGTTCACCCCTTGCAGACCTGTTCTTCTCTAAAGTGATGAGACTGCTGACAACTTGCACAGGATCCCAAAAGCAGCTCAGACAGAGCCTGAGTCAGAGCCCAAACCTCCTAGCACACTGAGTCCAGGGCTCTGTCCCGACCTGGCTCCCCTATACCATATGGTCCCACATACAAACAGGGATCAAGGCCAAAAAACACACATCCATACACAAAAATGCATAATAATAAAACAAGGGTCAACAAATGTGAAAGATCGTAAAAATAAAGAACCATAAATCACACTCTTAGATCTTCCAACATTTGGGGTGGGGGGGCTGATGGTTCTATTTCTCAATTACTATACACGCTTCCACTGCTTACTTTCATTCACAAAACCTAAATTATGGGCCTAGCATACATATACTCACAATGACCACCGCTATACAACCGTACCACCACCATCCCAATTAAAAAATTATTACAAGCCCATTTTTCCAAAACACTTGTACTATCCTGGGGAAAACTTCCATGTTCTGAAAACTCTCCAAATTAACTTCCTGACGATTGCTCTAGTTCAAGTTTCCTGCTTGCTGGTCAAAAATAGGGTTGACACTTGCTTTCTCCAATGCAAATTAACAGTCAGTCACCTGTTCTATAACAGCTCCATGGCTTCAAGTTACTTCCAAAACTTGACTTTCCGGCCTATTATTTTCCTGGCCTTCCCCGTTATAAAATTATTTCCAGGAGCAGCTGAGGGAACTAACTAGGCCTAGCACCCCCTGGGCTGCGGGGAGATGTAGAGAGGCCTGGCCCAGGAGATTTGTAATCTGAGAGCCGGATTCCAACCTGGGCTCAGCCACCCCTCACACCTAGCAGCTGTGTGACCTTGGGCAGGTAGGTCAACCTCCCTGAGTCTTGGTTTCCTCAACAGCAAAGCTACGATCCTAACTCCCAGAAAGATTTTCGTCCAAGTCCCAGGTGCAAGCAGAGGCTGATGGCTGCCGCTACAATCCGCCGGTACTCCCCGGCTGGAGCTCGCCCCCGCCCTCCTGGGGGCTCCGCAGGCAGCCTCCTCGGCGCACCCCAGGAAGCTAACTCTATCTAGCCGGGCCCAAAATGTATCTAAGCGTGAAACCACAGCAAGGCCCGGAGGGCCGCGCGAGCATCCTGTTTCTCCGCCTCCCTCCCCTGAACCAGGGCCCGGGAAAGTGCGGCGGGGACCCAGCTCAGCGATCGGTCTACGGGTCCCCGGCCCAGCCTCGGCCCCACCACGCGCCCCAGCTCCCCTGCGCCCCCAGCTCAGCGATGAGCCGGGATCCGCTCGCTGGGCACCCGCAGAGGAGGCCGCCTACCAGAGCCCGGCAACTGCTACTCACCTACCCGCGCGGCGCGTGTGGCTGCCTTTGTATGCAAACACCCAGCCGGCCGCCGGCTGTCAGGGCCTCCCGGGCTCCGGGGGCGAGGCCGGGGCCGCGCGGGGCGGGGCGGGGGGCGGGGCGAGGGCGGTGCTGGGGCGCCGTGAGGGGACTTCGCGAAGCGCGGGGGACCAGGCCGCTTTCAAGGCCAGCCGCCGCGTCAGCCAGCTCGCCCCCAACCGCCTGCCTTAGCTCTCCTGTAGGTGGGGACCCTCAGGCCATGTTTCTGAATCAACTTCCCAGAGACAAAGTCATAGATTTTCTCCAACGAAATAGAATGACATACACCGATGCCTCAGAGTGGGCTGGGCGGCAGAAGCGGCCGCGAGGGACAGCCTGGAAATGGCCACAGCCCCCAGAGCCCTGCTCTTCACCGGCAGCTGGCCCAGCCCATCCCTGCCCATCCTAATCCCTGGCCTCATTTCAACCATAAAGCGGCAGCTGTGTTGACCATATTGGGATTTACAGTCAGTTTCTCAATGCTGGGCCACCCCTGTCCTTTGCTGGGACGATCAGAGCCCGCACTCCTGCTTCCGTCAGGCCCCGTTTCAGACACTGGAAGGGTGGCTCTGAACCAGAGGGACCCTCTCTCCCTGGGATCCTCGCAGGGAGGCAAGGGACAAATCGATAATGAGCTACACGACATCTGAGGGTGCAATGGTTTAGATCAGAGGATGGCACATAGGAGCTGAAACCCTAAAGGACAAGAAACACTGGAGGCATACAAAGAGTGGGGGAGAGGGCAGGCAGAGCTGTGGAGAGCAGAAACAGCAATGCAAAGGTCCTGAGGGTGGTGACCTGGGGAGCTGGAGGGCTGGCAGAGGCCAAATATTTAGGGTCCTTTAATAAAAGGCAAGGAGTTATCATTCTATGAAAGGTTTTGAACCTGAATTACATGATCTAATTTACCTTTTTTTAAAAAATCACTGCTTTGCTATATGGAAAATAGACTGTCAGCGTGAAAGCAGCAGACAGGTGAGACAGGACCAGCAGAAACCCAGGGTGCTTGGCAAGAAGTGGAAAGACTCTGGGTAGATTGTGGAGGCTTGTGGTCACCACTGCCCTCCAGCAGGGGTGACAAACAGCTATACCCCATCTCTAAATTAAAAGATTTCCGAGGTGAAACCCACAGTCTTAATGGAGCAGGTGGGGGCATGTGATCAGAGAGAGAAGGGAAGGGGAGTGTCCTGGGGCCCAGGATGGGCGAGAGAATGTGCAGGGTTGGAGGGGGCACTGAGGCAGGGTTTGGACCAGGCTCAGTGGACTGAAGGCTGTGTTCTGGCCAGCTCTAGACAAGACATTTGGGGACAGCTGCTTGGGGAGTTTTGCCCAGGTGATATGGCTCTGTCTACCCACCATATCCCAGGGAGAGCTGGCAACCACCTTCCATGCAGACATTGAAGAGGTGGGGGCGACACAAGGATATCTTGCCATTTATAGGTGACATACTTCCGCAGAGACCAATATAGTGTGTGCATCCTTGCTGCCCACAAATTACTGAGGTTCCAGGGCCCAGGAGGAGGTTTCTCCCAGCATTCCCAGCACCCCCAGCAAAGGTCTGGCCTCAGCAGCAAATCCCAGGAAGTAAAGTCCTAATTCAAGCCCCTTAAGTTTAGCCTTTGTTTGAAATAAGCCAAATTATTCAAATTTGGAGACAAGGTCTACAGGTATAGGATAACCCAGCTCTAGGCCCTCATTCTAAACATGATGAATCTGAGGGCAGAGCAAGACTGGGGTGGCTCTGATGAACAGTGGTCTGGCTGGATTCAGAGCAAGTTAGGTCCTGCCCCTGCCTGGCATCGCCAGCTACCTTGGGGAGTGCCAGACACCAGAGGAAATTTTTTTTCCAAAGGATCAGTGAGAAGAAAACACTCCCTAGGACACATTTTACTCCAGAATGTAAAGTAAAGGGGATTCTTCAAAGCCCTAGAGTTTTTGATCCAGAACTGTCTGGAGTCCCCCCTGGGAGGGCTCTATGCTGTGCTGTCCTGAACCAGGCAGTGACTGAGCAATGACTCAGCCAGGAGAGCTGAGGTGATCCCCTTGGCCAATCCCAGGACCTGCTGTGCTCAACCCAACTCAGAAGAGGAGAAGGAGCCCCAGGGATCTTACTCAGCTGGCTGGAGGAGGAAGGAGGGACTTCCTGATGCCTGAGCAAAGCAGCACAGCATCCTCCATTCTAGAGACTGTGCCACAGTCTGGGAAATGGTGTGGACACTCTCACTTTGAGGATGAAAAAGACCATCACCCTATCAAACACTTGGCACCACGGCCAAGTTGAAAGGCTTTTCAATTCTAAAATCCCATACTTTGAGGAGTGGCCATTCCCAGAAGGGTCTGTTCACTGCTTAGCCCAGCCGTGGTTCAGAGTGCCCACACTGCACCTTCATCCGAGCTGTCCCTCCTCCAAGAACAAAGGCTCTGTCTTGCTGAGAGCCATTCTCCCTAGGAATGAAGAATGAAAACTCCAGTGTCAGAAACTTTTCTCTGCCCACCAAAGCGATGAGAATAGTATCTACCACTCTTGTCTAACTGAAACCTCCCTCCTTTCAGCTGGTGACAATCCCAGGAAGTTTTCCAGATCAAGCATCTGTACGGTGACACAGGGCTCTGCTGCCAGCCTGGAATGCCTGAGGCAGGAGGAGCCCATGAGCTGCCCACCATGCTGAGGAGTGCCATGGGTGGTAGCACTGCAAAAGCCTTGGCAGAAAGGATCTCAAAGAAAGGACAATGAATTCTTGCCCTTTGCCCCTAGCACTAGTGTTGGGGCTTCTGGTGGTGGGGGGGTGAACCTCAGGGTCTAAGGCCAGGCCTTGGCTGGAGATCTCTAATGAGGTGACCTCCTCAAGGGCAGCACCAGGGGCCACTTTGCCATCTTCGGGGCAGGGAACAGTGCAGCCTAGAGGCCTGCCTGATATGGAATGGGGCCCTGAATGTGCTGACCAGGGCAAGTTTCATGGGAGAAGAGACAGGGACAGAGGGCCCTGGACTCCACAGGGAGAGGGGGAGATGGGGAAGGGTAGCCCAAGGACAGTGAACCTCAGGAATACAGCACAGAGGCTTTGGACAGTCACTCCTAGGGCTGTCCTGGGCCCTCAACCGCCTGCCTTAGCCCTCCTGTAGGTGGGGACCCTCAGGCCATGTTTCTGAATCAACTTCCCAGAGACAAAGTCACAGATTTTCTCCAACAAAATAGAATGACATATACCGATGCCTCAGAGTGGGCTGGGCAACAGAAGCGGCCGCGAGGGACAGCCTGGAAATGGCCACAGCCCCCAGAGCCCTGCTCTTCACCGGCAGCCCCCAATTCAGGTAGGACTCACAGGTTAGAGCTGAGGCATCCAGGAGGGGATAAAGGCAACAGGTGGACTCATGGTCACAAGTGGGATAGTGGCGGCCATACCACTGCAGTTTGTCCCAACATCCATTAAGCAGCACTAGGGCCCTCTGGGCAGTCAGGATGCACAAGATATGTACACGCAGTGCAGCAGCAAGACGAGGAAATGCCCCGACAACCCAGAGTGTTGAAAGGACAGGCCCGGGGCACAGAGATGTGGGCTCACCATAGCCCCTGTGCCGTCACCATGCCCAGTAGGCCACATGTCACACTGTCTCTAGTAGGATCGGCCACCACCACTTCCTGCTCACTCCTGCCCTGCACCTTCACTCAGCACGGCAAGGCCTCTGAGGAGCACTGAGGGCTCCCCAGGGGAGTGGCCCAGACCCGGTGTCCGTCCTCAGGGAATGCACTGTCTGAGGTGGGAATTACATAAAAACCATCACAGTGCTCAGGCTTGCTGTGAGTGAAGGGGGGGGTACACTGATGCAGGGTTTGACCTGCCCAGTCCCCAAGCAGGCACCAGCCCAGGCAAATCTGGGCCAGGTGTCGCAGAGCGGAATGAACAAAGGGCCAGCCAACAGCAGGTGCCCAGCCGTCTGGTGCACCCAGCGGCAGAAGGAAGGGGCGCTGGCCTCTGGTGGGTGGGGCAGGGGGCAGTCACAGTAGGTCCCATGCCCATCTCACCCTGTGATCAGGCACCCTTTTCACTCTAGCAGATGGCAAAGACTCATAAAGAGCCAGCCTAGGACAGAGGGCAGTGAAGAAGCCGAAAGGAGGCAAAGACCATGGTGCCAGGAAGGCAGCAGCAAAGAACCTCGACATAACCAGAAATGGGGGAGAGAATGGCACCCCTTAGAAACAGGGGCTGCTATGCTGGGGAGTTGGGACTGTTACCCTGGGGCCCAATCCCAGGAGGAACAAAGAGAACCACCCCCTCACCCCTGGAGTCAATCCTCTGAGTCACTGTGACCTGGCGGAACAAGCGTGGGGCCTGTCACAGTCGTGAGCAGCGCGTCTCCCATCTCACACACCCCAGCACTGAGAAAACAGCTACACAGATGGGATATTAAGTAGAGTTCACAGACAGTAAAAATCCTGAAGAGTCCCCCTTTATAGACAGGAAAACTGAGGCCCAGAGGGGTGAAGGACATAATAATCACAGCGATAGTGACAGCTAACGCTTAGATACTGTTTGCTATTAAGCCAGACATGTTCTAAGCCCTCCTCACTCTTTCCTCACAATCCTGTGGGGTAGGTGCTGCCATCAGTCCCCCACAGTCTGGAGAAGGAAGGGAAGGCACAGAGAGGATTTAGAGTCACTCACAAAACACGCTCTTTGTTACCCCCTACTTTGTAGAGGAAGATGGTATCGCATTTTGCTTTTTCCTAAGGGGAAAAAATTGCCAAGCCCATCCTCAAACTTGAATTCTGAACACCAGCTGAGCTCAGCAGTTTGCTTTTCCTTTCCCCAGAGGCCCGTGAGGATCTCTTGCCTGTGGTTTAACTCAGCACCAAGGACACTTGTGCAGCACCAAACCCAGTCGGTCCATGGAGGCCGCTGATGGAAGGCTCAGATTATTTGCCCAAAGCCTTTGTGGATTTTGTCATCTCCTTTAAGAGCATGACCTTATTCTAGTACAGTGTTTTTCAACCTTTTTCATCTCACAGCACACTTGAACCTGTAGTTAAACTTCCACAGCACACTGAAATTATGTTGGTCAAAAGAAAAGTGAAAAAAGAATATACTTACTGTGCTTTGAACTTCATTTGAAGATAATTTAATCAATGGTCTTTAAAACTTTTCATGGCATACCAGTGTGCTGCAACATACCAGTTGAAAATCACTATTCTAGTACATTCATTAATAATAGGTAATCTGGTTTGACACATGTAGTCTGAGGTTCAAAATCTGACAGGTCTGAATCCAAGTCCAGCTCAGCCAGGAGGCTGGGTATTGTCTAAGACTCAGCTTCCTCAGTTGTTAACTTTGCCCATCTCAGCGGGTCTGTGGGAGGGGATTAAATGAGTTATTATATTGGAATCCAGACAACCAACAAAATATCTGTGTCACTTTACCAGTTGCAGCTCTCCCCACTCATTCACTGCATACATTTATCACTGATGAAGGAAAGAGCAATATCTTTTGGAACCAGTTTCCACAGTTCATTTTGTTGCAGTTGCCAAACAATATTGCTTTTATGGAGGATCACAGCTCCTTAAGCAGTTAGTAGAACTACCAACCAGTGATTCTGCCACACCTGCAAATGAGGTTACTAGACTTCCATTAAGCAGGTGGTCTTGAATTCTGACAGTTCAAGCTTCAGAAAATCACCTGTGGACATAGGACATCATTCGCAGAATTTTCGTTTTGTCCCCAATGTCTATCGAAGTTGAACGTGACCAGGCCTACCCTCACATTCTACAGAGGTTCACCCTGCAAGTTGGGGACATAGCTGGGGCAGGACTCCAGGGCTCCGGGACACTCCTATGGGCATGCTGAGCCTTAGGGCTGTGTGTTAGTTCCGTAATCCAGGGGGACTTCACTGGAGCTCCCATTTGCATGGCTGGGAAGGTCATCCTGCCAGTGGTCAGGCCTGACTCCTCCTTGGCTTGAGAAAGATCTATCTTGTGCCCAAATGGAGAATAAGCAAACTGGTGTAGGATTTCTGATCACGATGGGAAGAAATTCTGAGAACTGCTTGAGCAAACGCACAACTTGATGCCTCTGTTGAGTGACTGCTGGGTACATATGGCTAAGTGGCTCTCGTTTCCTGCTTCCTCTGGTTCGCCCAAGTCTTCTTGCTGGGTTTTCACTTGTTATTTCTGGTTACTAGCATCTTTGGGAAGATGGCGTCTAATTTTCTGTGCCCAAATTTAACCTTGTATCAATCGCTGAGAACAAGACATTTTTTTGCCTGCATGAAATAAAGCAGTGCCCAGCAGCAGTGTGGACCTAGCAGAAAAGGTTACTCTCAGTAGAGAAAGCGTTTCCCTTCCCAGGTCACTCCATGTCTCCATGTTATGACTTTTGCAGCTCTGTTATTAAGGCAATGCACATCCAGGATCACAATGTCCACCCAGAGAACTGGCCCTCTTTGTCCTTGCTAATATCACTTGCTCTGAAATCTATTTTGTGTGATATTAATGCAGCTACTCCAGCTTTCTTTTGATGAGTGTTAGCATTGTCTATCTCTTTGCATTCTGTTTACTTTTAACCTGTGTTTATGTTTAAAGTGAGTTTCCTGTTGAACACGCATAGTTGGGTATTCTTTTCTTATCCAATCTGAAAATTTCTGAGTTTTAATTACAGGGGGTCATGGTTAGTTTTAGGTGTGAACTGGATTGGTTAAGGGATACCCAGACAGCTAGTAAAGCATTATTTCTGGGTATGTCTGTGAAGGTGCTTCCGGAAGATATTGGCATCTAGGTCAGGGGACTTGAGTAAGAAGATCCATTATCAGCTACCGTGGACAGGCTCTACCCAATCAATGGAGGGCCCAGAGAGAACAAAAAGGCAGAGAAAAAGGCAAATTCACTCTCTCTTCTGTAGCGGGACACCCTTTTTCTCCCATCCTTGGACATCAGAAGTCCCCGTTCTCAAGACTTTGGACTTAGACTGCACTGCACTCCTGGCTTTCCTGCCTGTCCAGCTTTCAGATGGCGTAACGTGGCCCTTCTCAGCCTCCATAATCGTGTGAGCCAAAATTCTCACAATAAATCCCCTCTTACATATCTGTATCTATTCTATTGGTTCTTTTTTTCTAGAGAACCCTGACTAATAAAAAAGGGTTTACATTTAATGTCATTATCAGTATGAATATCCATATAAACTGTTTAACATCCTTTTCTCCTAGGCCAGGCACAATGGCTCATGCCTATAATCCTAGCATTCTGGGAGGCCAAGGTGGGTGGATTGCTTGAGTTCAGGAGTTCAAGACCAGCCTAAGCAAGAACGAGACCCCCTCTCTAAAAAATAGCCAGGCATTTTGGCAGGCACCTGTAGACCTAGCTACTCAGGAGGCTCAGGGGCAAGAGGATCGCTTGAGCCCAAGAGTTTGAGCTATAAGCTATGATGCCACTGACACTCTATCCAGGGCAACGAAGTGAGACTCCGTCTCAAAAAAAAAAAAAATCCTTGTCTAGTAATACAAATGTATCATAAATGTCATTTCTGTGTCTGTTTACATTGCCTGATTTTTCTCCACATTATGGGTAACTCTATCCTCCTCCTCCAAAAGCCCAGCATTTCTGTTTGGACACTGGACACTGTAACTGCTGGTGGCTACATTTTATTACATTCCTTTAAATACTGTTGTGCTTTGTTCTAAGATGCAGTTAAGTTACTGAAGATTAGTTTGGTCCTTCTGAGGCTTAATGTTAACATTGTTCAACATCCAGCACAGCCTTATTCTGAGGATTAATTCCTTCCTTCTCCTGAGGCATTTCTGTTCTGAGAACTCTCCTAGAGGTCCTGAGTTTTAATGGGGTTTCCCAGTCTCACTGGTAGAAACACAGTTTCAGTTACCTATTGCTCCAAACGTCTATCTTGAAACTTAGCAGCTTAAATAATACATATTTATTATTCCACATTTTCTTGTGTCCTGTACCCAGAAGCCGCCCAGCAGGGTGGCTCTGACACAGGCTTTCGCAGACATGGTGATGACCAACGCAGAGCCACCTGACTGGGGACCACTGCAGAGCCACCCGACTGGGGTTGGACAGTCTGCCTCCAGGACTCACTCACATAGCTCCGCTTCCTTTCACGCTGACTTCTCCATAAAGCTGCTTGAGCATCATGGCTTCTAGCTCCCCCATGGGGACTGGTGTAAGAGAGGTCTCTGCAAGTGGGGCCTTTGGGAGGTGATTAGGTATTGGTGAGGCAATGAAGGTGAGGCCCCCACAGTGGGATGAATGTTCTATAAGAAGAGGAGGTGACTGGAACTCACTCTCCCCCACATGAGGACACAGCAGAAGGCAGCCATCTGCAAGCCAAGGAGGAGGCCTTCACTGAAACTCAACCATGACCTCAGACGTCCAGCCTCCAGAACTACGAGGATAACAATAATAAAATAACAATAAATTTCTGTTATTTAAGCCTCTCAGTCTATACTTGTTACAGCAGCCTGAACTGGCAAAGGCAGCATCCTAGGAAGACCTGAAGAGCAGCCCGCATCCTAACAGGCATCCAGACGGTTTCAAAGGTGCAAAATTAACCCGCACTAAAGGCACCACTAATGCTCAGGTCTTTCCCAGGCTGCCCCAATGCAGAGCTCACCAATAAGCCCCAGCCACAAAGCTAAGGCCTCAATCAGCTGAGTCATCCAGCCTCTGGCCTCAGTAAGGGAGGCTGACTTTCAAATAAATAAATCAGGTTTCTGCAAAGAAGATGCTGTATAACCTGTTACATGGCCAGGACATCTGAGCCAACCCAGGGGTAACAGCTCAGCCACAGATGTTCCAGCAGATAGGCCTTTGTACCCGGTTAAGATAAAACTTCCTATGCTAAGTAATACAGTCATTTGTGAGCTCTAAAACATCTATTAGGAAAGCAGAAAGGCACAGATTTGCTAAGAAATCGTAATATCTTTTAAGGGATGAATTTAAATGCTGTTTTCCTATTCACTTTGGCATCAGCTCCTTGCCTGGACCCTCTTTCATTGTTGCCCTGGAACCTGGGGTTGGTGAGGACAGTAACTACACTCTAAGAGCTTCACTGAGCTCATGCGTCCCCTATTCCACAGTGTCCAGGCTGTGCTGGCCCTACAGGAGGGTCCCAGAAGACTTGTTGCATGATGGATGAACTGACTGGCTCAGCTAAGTTAGCGCAAGAAAGTGACCAACCTCTTGGGAGAGTTAGCATCAATTTCCTGGATTCAAACACATGTTTCTGTGCACTTAGGAAAGCTAATGTGAATATTCTTTTAACCCAAAGCATAACATTAATATCATAGGTAAGTGAAAACAAACACATCTAAAAGGAACATCAGAGATGCTCCTTGGGCACCATGGAAATGCTTTGTCAATCACCTTCCGGTGTCACCTTTGTTCCTTCTGTTTTGCTAAAAGAGCTGTGAAGTCATAGCTCAAGTAGTGTTCCTTTCTGGAATAAGGACAAATAAAAATCAAGAAAAAAATTGAGGCCAGGTATGATGGCTCACACATGTAATCCTAGCAGTCCGGAGGCTGAAGCAGGTGGATCACTTGAGCTCACGAGTTTATGACCAGCCTGAGCAAGAGTGAAACCCTGTCTCTACTCTTGAAATGAAAAACTGAGGCAAGAGTTTGAAGTTGCTGTGAGCTGATACCACAGCATTTTACCAAGAGCAACAAAGTGAGACTCCATCTCAAAAAAAGGAAGGAGGGAAAAAATTTGATTTTCCCAGGTGAATTAAGGCAAAGAGACTGCCTTCTTTTTCATTTTCTGAGAGCATTTACTGTAGAACCCTGTCATAAATCCTCTCTCTGCCCCCTTTGAGATGTATGTAAATCCTTTAAAATGGCAAACTAGTCTCTGGCCCCATGTCTGCACAACTCAGGAGGGTTTCTCTTTGGAAATGCAAATATTAAGGAAGATAGAGTCCCATCTCTGGTTTCCCTGAGAAAGTAAGAGCCTAACTTTGGCAGGTGTCAAGCTCCAAGTTACAAAACTACTTCCTGTAGTAAATAATTCTAAAATTTTCTTTTTCTTTTATAAAAAGGCAGTTAGATAATGCAGATGGCCACTCTGCTTACCAGCTGAAATTAGGATGAATTACATGTTACAAAGGATGCTGTCATGTCTTCTTACTTGAGGACATATATAGAATAAGTTGTATTTGCTTGTCCATAAAAAATGGTGACATTTCTGTCAAGTCGTTATTTCTGTCTTCCATCCCTCATCCTGAGAGTTTTCTCTCAAAGGGTGTAAGTCAGGGCACGGAAAAAAGGTGGCCATTTATTCGATCCCTTTGTATTCTAATAGCAGCTCTGAAATGGCATATGAATCATCATATGATAATTCTTGTAGGTTTTTAATGTAATACAAACTGGCTCTTTTTATTCATGGCCAAATACACAGTACTTTTTTCCGGTATAGAATCATTAAGGGTGGCAGAATAGAAAGAACAAAGCATTTAAAATTAGGAAACTTGGCTTTACGTTCCATCCCAGCCTCCTTACCAGCTGTGTGCCTTTGTCAAGACACTTAACTGCACTGAATTTCAGTGTAATTGCGTCCTTTAAAAGGAGATCTCTCAAATCCCTTCCATTATTACTTTTCCTAAAATGGAACTTCTGGAGCGCTCACTCCTCTGTGCAGGGAGTGCCAGCAGGCGGCGGACCTCCACTCCACAGAAAAAAAGTACAGCTGCAGATCATGTAACTGGACAATTACTATGTGTACATAGGAAATACTAAAGCATGATGGTGGAGGCCTAGCAGTGGGTGGGTGTGTCCCTGTGTCCATAAACTTCCAACATTAAAGCCAGATTCATCTGCCCAGCTTCCAATCTACATAAGAGGCTCTAACATCCCTGGAAACACAGCCAGATAGAGGAAATCTACATACCATAATTATGCTCAGAAATAACACACTATGTAGTTAGAAGAAATTCTTTCATAAGCTGTAGGAGGAAGGGAGCAGGAACCATAGCGTGTAACTGAATAACTCCACTTGGCAGCTGAGCTGAAAGAATGGAAGCTGCATGTTTCGGCGGGGAAGGGTAGTGAAATTGTAACTTGTGGTCTAAATTGTTGTCACAAGTGGACTCATTGTTTAAAATAAATTAATAGATAGATGATGGATTAGATAGATGAATAGATGGGTAAATGGATGGATGGATGGATGGAGTGTGTGTAGGCAGGGTTACTATGCATACATTCATTCTCAATTTCTCATTCTCTCTCTCTCTCTCTGATACTCAGTAGCAATAAGCACACAGGCGCCCAGGTCTTGGTTTATAAATACTATTTTCCAATGAAAAGAATCAGGGTTCGTTGGAGAACAGATTGATTCCAGGGTCAGAAAATACTACATGACCCTGGAGGATCTTACAGTACCAGAAAGTAAAGAAATGCCCACCCCCCAAAAAAAAAAATTTTTTTTTTAAATAAAAAATATGATCAAAGACGTTGAAAGAGCACAGGAGCCAACTAAAGACCTCCCCCATCAGGGGCCAAGTTGAAACTTGTCCAGCAAAATAAATTAACAATACTATTGAATTGTAATCCCAAAGATTTTTATATACCCACAAAGCCCTACTGATACGAACGATCGCTGCATAAAGAAATGGTGAAGACACAACTCTTCTTAGAGAAAAATTGAGCCACGCAGAGGAACATGGGAAAACAGAAAGTCACCATTCAAATCTAGCCGCAGTGAGCTTTGCCACAGGCAGGATCGGCAACGGAAGCTGAGCTTAGGGGGCAAAGGTAGAGAGAGAAATAGGATATTTCATGGTCTCGGGTACTTCTTTCCAACTATTTAGTAATAACGGAGGTAAATTACAGTGAAAAACCGGGCAGACACCAGCTTAACCCAGGAACCAGGGCTCACATCTCCTCACTGCATCTTGTCCCCTGTGCCCCTGACAGCAAACCCTGGAAAGCTGGTGTGGCCTTAGTATCTTCCCCCACCCCGATAATTAATTCAATTGAATTATGAAAAACATCAGACAAACCTAAACTGAGGGATCTTTAGACGAGGTAAGTGACGAGTGCTCTTCACCACAGCAAGATCACATAAGCCAAGGAGGAGAGGAGGACGGGTCACAGGTTGGGGGAGGCGGAGGAGGGATGGCAGGGGGGGCAGAGCTGGGGACCCGGCTTCTTCCTGCAGCACAAAGACTGTGCTAGTGGAAAAACTGGTAAATTCTGCAGCTTAGTTTTTAAAACAAGAAAATGTAATGGGCTCAAGACTGCCATGTATGGTTACTAACAAGAGATTGGTAAAGATCCAAAGGCCGGAGGACTTTGGGCGCAGGAGGAAGGCTGAGAAGGTGCTGGGGTTGCAGGAGAGACTCAGCTGTGTGCGAACAGATGGGGTCAGCCCAGGCCTATAGGAGCATGAGGACAACTGGGAGGGAAGAGATGGGGTAGGGACCTGGGGTCAAGGTGGAGCAACACGTTTATCAAACATTCGGCAGTGGGAAAGCTCAAAGTGTGCTATGGACTTGTGGTGAGCACATTATCCAACAGCTAACAGGAAGGTGGGCTGAGACCGGCATGCTCATGATGGCCTCAGACATAGGGTGTGTGTCATCCCCAAGACCCTGGAGAGCCATTCGATGCTTATAAGCAAGAAGCAGGACATTATGCACAACTGAGCCCGGCCGTGGCAGACAGGCTGTGCAGGCTGTGGGCAGGCAGCAGGTGAGGTACAGTGGGCATCTGTGATGATCCAGATAGCAGTGAGAGGCTCAAGCGTGGGTTGGAATTGATTGTCCCTGGGAATTGATGAAGGGACAGCATGCTCCCCAGCGTGCCCGTGTTTTCGTCTATGGGAATGGATGCCTGTAGTAATAACCCCGCCGGTCACCACCGGGCTCAAGTGGGGCACAGGCAGTGTCTCTGCAGGGTGTCAAGCCTGATCCTGCACTGTGAGATGACAGCCCTTGTAGCCGCAGCCCCTAAATGCCCTTTGATTAAGGAAAGCTGATTCTTCAGTTTGTTTCCACAATCTCCTATACAAGAAGGGCAAGAAATCCAGGGAGAAAAAAGTACTTCCCTTCCAGGGGCCCTTAGGTGACTGTTTTGAAAAGTCTCTGACAAATACCCTTTCCCCACTCAGAAATAAACAGAACAAACAAAAAAATCCACTGTCTTAAAATCCCAGTGAAAGTACCCTCCCCGTGGACAGCGTCTGCTGATGACCCATGGCTGTCGGTACTGCAGGGACCTCAGCCCTATGGGACATGGGCAGGGAACTAGGGAGGAATCAGAAAAAGGGGAGGAGGGGCCCAGGGCAATGGGCACCTACTTCACACAGGTGCTGAGGCTTCTCCGGGGTCCTGGTAGGGGAATTGAAGCTCCTGTCCCTATGGCCTCTTGTCTTTCCAACAGGAATTAAACTCTGGAGGTTTCCTTGTAGACTCCAACTTGGAGAGCTCCCTGAAAAGACACTCAACATCGCGGGCTGGTCCGTACACCTACACAGTGTGTCCTTTGCATTCCCATGTTAATAAGATAGATATTAGAAAAAAATATCGTATAAACTAGAATTTTATAAACCCAGACCATAGTTTAACATTCTTCAAAGAACTCCTTAAGAAGGCATCCAGTTACACTTAGAAGTCTGAGACTCTCACCTGAAAGCCCAGAGCAAATCAATGAACAGAGAACAGACCCGAAACTCCGAGTCTTACCCCGCAGTTCGAGCTCCCCCAAGTTTCAGTCACTGTCTTCGATGATTCAGTCCCCGAAAAGCCAGGCTGGGGCAACACCCACATGCCCTGGAGAATTCCCCCCCCACACACACACACACCCTTTACCTTCACTGCTGGAAGAAAGTGTGGTCTCCCCCATTTACAGGGTGCATGGTAAGGACCCCATTCCACTTTCATTAACTTCACATGTAGGTCTCTGTCCAGGGGAAGACTGGCCTGCTGGTGGGTTCTCCTCTCTCTCCCAATCATCTAGTTCTCAGCAGCCTGGGCCACCACTTGGTGGGTGCTGGTAGGTAGGATGGGCATGGCTGACTGCCTCTGGTCTGCCCGCCATTCTCTGCTTCCTCCTGCTCTTGCCCCTAGGGCCCCCTGCGCCCTCCCATCTTCTTTCCTCCAGCTCACTCTCCTCCGTGCCCTCCCTGCCAGCTCCAGGAATCCTGCATTGTTGGCTGGCAGGATTATGATGCCCCCACGGGGGCTATGATGTCAGCGTTTGGTGGTGCTCAGAGGAGAAGGGATGAACAGGGACCAAGCAAGCCTGCACAGGGAGCTGGTTGGGGACTGGTGTTAAAGGTGTCACTGCCCTTATCATGGGCCATTTTGGAGTGCTTCTATATGCAAGTGGGGGTCAACGATTATGCCTCTGCACCCAAGGTGCTCAAGATTGAGCAGATATATGAGGGTTGTCCAGGAAGTATCCAGCCATTGTTAACACCACTGTATTTTTTCACAGTACACAACTGGATACTTTCTGGACAACCCTCATACTATGTCTCCAGCAATGAAAACCAGTAAGTTAGAACAAGCTGTCCACTTCCTAGAAGGGTAGAAGAAGGTATTGGTAGAAGGGAGGATTGGAAACATACACCAAAATGAGACATTAATGCAACATTTCTATTTACAAATGAGACAGTGGCCCTGGGGTAGTTCTGTAAAGCCAAAGAGTTCACTGCAAAAAAGATGACCATTCTATGTAAGATTCTAATTAAACGCATGACTGTTACATCTGACTGTACAAGTGCCTCTCTCTAATCCATGCTACGATGGACTCATGCTAAAAGAAAAGCAAGTGGCTGTAAGAGCCACTACGGTGCATTTCCAGATGAGAACACAGTGAGGGTCAGGGGACACCTTGTAACAGCTCCGGTAACGATGCCAGACAAGGAAGAAAAGCCAAGAGCAGATGCCAGACAGAGCAAAGCAGACAATTACACATTTGTTTACCCTTTACTTTGGATATCTCATTAAATTTCAAGGAAACATCAGAACTTAAAACTCACAACATGGGGAATGGAAGGTCATCTTCAATCACAAAGATGTTTAATCAAATTGGGAAGATGAAAGCAAAAGGGAAGTTTGACTAAAGAAATAGCCCACAGGGAGGGCAGGGGAGGCGGGAGGCTGTGTGAGGGAGGGTAATCGGTGGGACCACACCTATGGTGCATCTTACGGGGGTACGTGTGAAATTAAATGTCTTAACAGAATAAGAAAGAAAATGCCGTGAAGGCTATGTTAACCGGTTTGATGAATATATTTCAAATGGTGTATAAAACCAGCACATTGTACCCCATGATTGCATTAATGTGCACAGCTATGATTTAATGAAGAAGAAGAAGAGGAAGAAGAAAGAAATAGTGTGCAGCAAGCCATGCCCTGGACTTCTGCAGAGGAGGCTGCAGCCCAGGAGGGGCCCCTGGATGGCAGGCGGCTCCCTAACTTCTTACTTCAGGGTGAGCTGCCAGCTGAGGCTTCCAGGCAGCCCCCTCCCCCATGCCCTCCATCCCCGCTAAATGAAAACAGACTATCACAAAGCACCAGACACTTGAGAAAACCCTGCAAGGTGAAAGAGAAAAAATAACAAACAGGAGGAAACATGATTCCAGAAGAAAGAAAAATAATCCAGAGAACGGATTCCAGAAAAAAATAAAAACAAAGAAATAGAAAGGAATACCCAAATTAGAATCTCAGATTTGAGGAGATACTCATAAAACAAAGCAGAATAATGCTCTGAATGAGAAATAACCAGAGAACAGAAAGAACTTTGAAAAGTAAAAATTTGGATTGTGGAAAACAATGATAGTAGAAGATAAAATTAATGAAATCTGCCGAATTGTAGATTACAACGTTGGGCACTAGGAGATAAAAGAGACCGCAGAAACACTCCTTAGTCACTGCCCTTTTGTTGGTTTGTCCATCATCTTTAACCTGTTGGAGTATCGCGTCCTCTGACATCTATTAGCGTAGGAGTGAACTGTCTCCCAGGAGACTAAGTTCTGAGCAGACAAATAAAAACGACTACAGCAAGGCATAGCCGTGTGACGGTTCAGGACACCAAGGGTTAACAGAAAATCCTAAAAGCTTCCAGATAAGAAAAAATAAAATGAAAGGTCACCTACAAAGAAACCAAAGTCAGACTGGCAGACGGGGAGCACTAGCTATCAGAAGGCAACAAACTACATGTTTAAAATTCTGTGAAAACTGAGTATCGGCCTCAAGTTCTAAATCCAACCAAACTATCAACATGTGAAGCCAAATTAAAGAAGAGATTCAGACACACAAATATGAAAAAAGACCTCGCCTATCTTCCTCTTCAAGGTGGTTACCTGGAAATATAGGCCAGCTTTTGTTTATTTTTAAACCATAAACTAAGAAAGAAGAAAACAATACTCCCGTAACAATGGTTCTATTGAGGGCAGGTCTGCTGGAGGATTTTACAGAAAGCAGCAAGACAAGGGCCCCTGGAGAGAGGTCTTGGGGGGAAGGGGCCCCTGCACAGACAACTGCGTCTAGAAAAGCTGGAGAACACCACGTAGGTATTAAATGCGAGAGGGAAATGGGAAGAATTAGAAACAATTGAGAGAAATTTCTCACCGTAACAGGCACAAGGTGTCTGGATCTCTGTGGGTTTGAATTGTAACCTTACCACTTACCAGCTGTGTGACCTTGAGCAAGTGACTCGACCTCTCTGTGCTCAGTTTCCCATCTCTCAGATAGAGATAATGATGGGACCAATCTTTAAGGCTGTTATGAGGAATTAAATGAGTTAATATTTGTAATGCTCTTAAAAAAGAAGAATCCATCACCTGGCTGGTGATATAGAAGTTTTGTTAAATAAATAAATGATCCTAAAAGCTGTATTAAAATTATAGTCATCCAAAGAGAAGAAATGGATCCCAGTGAGAACAATTTGCTAGGCTTAAAAGTAGAGAATCTGATGGTTTAGATAACAGACCAAAGTTTAAAGACAGTAGACAAAGACATTTAGTCTGTTTAGATAACAGTCTAAAGTTTAAAGACATCGTGTGTTTGGTGAGGGGGGTTTTCAGGGAGTGGGAAATGTATTTCTCCTCTTAACAATGAAAAAGAAAGATAAATTGCAGGGGAAATATCTCCTCAATTCCTCCAAACTCCGATATAAGACAGAGTCTGAACACAGAATACAGAGTCTCAAACACGATGAGATTATGTGTAAATGGGAGAGTGTTAAGAGAGGAGATTCATTTGCACACATGCTCTGTGCGAGTCAGACCCTCCTCTGTCAGAGTACACGGTGTCAGAGTGCACGGTCTACAAAGGAGATTCATAAATCCACAGTAAGATCAGGAGACCAGAACATGGCTTTAATTGTGAGCCAGAATTTCCTAGTTGATTTTATAGAAACCAGGCTCACAAATCACTTCAATAAAACTTTTCCAAAATAAATCTAAATCTAGCTAAAGTTTCTCAAAATGGGCTCTTTCCAAGAAAAGTGAAGTTTGAGCCCAGTCCTTTTTCAAACCTAAAGACAACAGGAAGCTTGAAAAATAAGGAAAACATGGTTTCAAGTGACTGGGCCCAGATAACCTAGAATTCTGGGAACTGTTGCTTATGAGAAATGTTGTAATTAGAGCACCCTTGAGCCAAGACCAGGCCATTCAAGTGCCTGCTCATTACAGCCCCACATTAGTGAAGTGGCTACTTTTAGTGTAACAAATCCTACTGATGTTTCACTGCCTGACCAAGACCTTGAAGCTTATGTGAATAGTTCATTGCTCAGCTGTCCCTCCAGGATTCAAGTCCGTTTGCTGTCATGAATCTGGGGGTGTTTGGGGATGGAGGAGGGGTTGAGGAGTGTGTATGTCTTTAGGTTTCCCAATCCACGGCCAGACTGGCCAGATTCTTCAACCCGAGAGAGACACTCCCTAGAGACACCTTCCCTCCAACATTCCCCAGGTCTGTGAAGAATTCAGCTCTGGTTCCTCAGGACTAACCAACCCCCAGGGAACTCTATCATAGCACATTCTGCACAGCAGCATCATTATGCCCCTGCTATATAGCCTCTACGGGTTAGTGAACCCAGGAAGGGAAAGAACGGCCACGGCACAGTCATCACTGTGTCCCCGGCGCCCCCTAAGCAGGAGGGAGAGAGAGACTTAGAGCCCCGCTCTCTCCCCTGTTGTACTTCCCCTTTATTTTTGGTTTTCCTGCTGCCAGTTTTGGAATTTATGAACCTGCCTTCTAAGGATAACAGGGCATGACAAGGACCTGTCAGAAGCCTGTCTGCAGGCTCTCAGCCACCTCCCCATGCCACGCCCCCTCCGAGTGACTTTGTCCCTCTTGGGGACCTAGATGGCACCACTATGCTGCTGACCTGCACTTCAGCACTTCCAGCCCGCACCTCGGGACCACACCACCAACTCCATTTGGCCGCCTCCTTAGGGATGTTTCACCAATACTTCACACTTAACCAGGCTAACGAGGGCACCTAACTAGTCTCCCTGCTGCCTCGAGGCCCACCTTTTGCTGTGCTGTCACAGGGCTGCAGACCTGGACATGACATTGCCTGCTTAAGACCTGTCAATGCGCACGCCCCTCCCCCTGAGAACCGTTACGTGCAGGATAAACGCCAAGCTCCTCAGAAGAGCAGACAAGGCCCCCAGTCATCAGCCACCACCTTCTCCGCCTCCTCTATCCCTGACTGTTCCACTCTTTGAATGGTATCCCCAAATCGCCACCGATTCACTGCACTGTTTCTTACCTCTTCACTCGGCCCATTGTCACAGCCCTTTCAATACCCTGCACAAGACTCAGCTTCTCTTGGAAGCATTTTCTGAAATTGCTTTTAAACTGCACCCCCGCCCCCTGCACGATGAGGTACAAACTCCACTTCTCTTTTACCAGGATGCCTTGTAGGAAGCAGTGAGCATTGTATCACTTTATGTTCATGATGGGTGGAACCCCTGCCGTGCACATGAGGCCCTGAGCTCAGGGAAGTGGGGAACTTGCTACACGACACCCAGACTGCAAGCGGCAGAGCTGTGACCAGGATTTTGGACTCCTCGCCCAATTCCCTGCCACAGATGGTATAGTCCATCTGCAATTCCTGGGATAAGGATCCTTCTGCCCTGCAGCTCTGATCCAATGCGTCCCAGCTTGCTAATGGATGGGCTCTGGGAAGGGCTGGGAGGGGAAGGCAGTGATTGCCTGACCTCGCCTACCTCCCTCTCACACCAGCACCTTCTCCCTGTGCATGGGCCAGAAGCTGTGCCGGAAACCTGCTGGCCCCGAGCTCCCAACCCTGGGAGGAGGGGCCACTTACCGGGACTTCCTGACCCTTCCCTGCACACAGGGTGGCTTCTCTTGCGAGGCTTAACTGCCACTAACTGCCCTCTATCAGGATTCCTGGCCCTAGTCAAGCCCCATCCTGCCCGTCCCCTTGGAAATAGAACCTCTACTCTTACAGAGTGCTGGGGCCAGGCCTACTTTGTAGCCTTCTTCATCCATTTCCCTCCCCCCGCCAGCCTCTGGGTTCATCTCATGCTGCATACCCCTGACCTAGGCCTCAGGCATCCTCTGCAAGTCTTTGATCCACACTTTGCCCTGAGCATCTCTCTAGCTCTAGCTGTGGGCCCCTTGAGGGTGGAGACTGCTACTTGGGTTCTCCATGTGTGAGGCCTAGGCCAGGTCACTAGAGGGACCAATCAGCACTGAGGCTCCATCACTTCCTCCTGGACCATCCCAGCAGCTCCCCATTGAGCCCCCCTCCCCGAACTTCCTGCCTGCAGACTGTTCTCCACAGTGGAAACATCTCAGCTGTAGGATCCATGGGCCAGAGCAAGGTGATGGTGCTGCAGACAGGTAAAGCCCAGCTGCCAGGCAGGTGCATGCTAAGCAGAGAACTGGGGGGGAGGGGGGAGGTGTTCAGCAGAATATCCTCCCCAAACAGTAGAGGCTCAGAGACACAGATCAGGGAAGACAGTGCAGAAGCCTGGACAGGGCATGAGGGACAGGGATGGTATGCTGGCTGCTGAGCCCGGGATCCAGGGAGAGCCACTAGGACAGCTCACAGGCAAGCAGAGAGCAAAGCACTAGTTACCCAGCAACCACCTGAGGGGGCCTCAGAACAGGTGAGAGGCAGGGAGGCTGGGGAGATGCAGGAGGAAGCAGCAGCCCCGGGAGGCTGTTAGTGGGTGTAACCGCACTCACATGTAGGACAGTCCCTGAAGGGCAGCCGATGGCCTGAGCAGGAATGAGTACCTGTTAGCTCTAGGGAATCACCAAATGCGTTTTTTTTTTTTTGCAGTTTTTGGCCAGGGCTGGGTTTGAACCTGCCACCTCCGGTATATGGAGCCGGCGCCCTACTCCTTTAAGCCACAGGTGCCACCTCACGAAATGCTTTTTAATCAGAGAAGTGACCAAATCACATCTATGCCAGAGGAGAATGGGTTGCAGAAGAAGAGATCCCAACTACTCAGCAGGCTGAGGCAAGAGAATCGCCTAAGCCCAAGAGCTGGAGGTTGCTGTGAGCTGTGACGCCACAGCACTCTACCCAGGGTGACAAAGTGAGACTCTGTCTCTAAAAAAAAAAGCCGGTCAAAATGTCCCAGACCACACAGAGAGCTTATCAAACATTCAGAAAGTGCTTCGGGCAAACTCTGAATGCCCCAGTCCTGCTTTGGAAACTGCATATAACTAAGGCAATAAACAGCAGTTTAACAAGGAACGTTTTCTCTAGGCCTGATAGCCCTGCAATGTAAAAGCGCCATGAGAACATTTTACAGCAGCTTCACTCACATTAATATTTGAAGACAAGACATTTCGAATCCACCCAGGGTCTCTCATCATTGGAATCTGAAAAACAAAAACATTAGAAATTAGTGAATGGAAATGTTCTGGAATTAAGTTTTGTAATGGCAGCACAGCCTTGTGAATGTGTTAAAACCACCCAACTATACGCTTTAACCCAGTGCATTGTGTGGTATTGAAGTTGCAGTCACCCCTCCATGTACCTGGGAGATTGGTGCCAGGACCCCAGTGTATACTAGAATCCACGTGTGCACAAGTCCCAGAACTGGTCCCGCGGGAACCTGCTTAGAGGAAAAATCACCCCTCCTTGGACGCAGGTTTCACGTCCTGCACAAACATGGGCCATATTTTTTACCTGCGTTTGATTGAAAAAAAACATATGCTTTGCAGTGGCCAAGCATAAGAGAACCCACCCAATTCAAACCTGTGCTGTTTGAAACGGTACATCTCAATTTTTTAAAAAAAATTAATAAGACAATGTGAGGCCTTTTCGGTGAGCACATTTGGAGTGTGAAGTGTTAATTAAGTGGGGTGCACTGTGAGGTCGGAACTTCTTTCACTGTTTCAGCCTTTCTCAAACTTTTCATCCTTCCAAAAGCATGTGTCACCTACTGGGGACGCTCCAGGAGCCCAGACAGCATGGAATTGACGCGGTTGGAAGTCAGGCTCTGTGCAGCCTCTGCAGCGTTTAGACATGTGACTGCAGGAGGCTTGTTTTGTTTCCTTAATGGTGAAATGAAGTTAACAGTGCCCCTGCCTGGCCAAGCTCACGGGCGTTCTTGTGAGCAGTGACTCAGTTTGTGCAGGCAAAGGGCAAAGCCTAACTCAGGTGCTAGTTATTAGGGCTACAGGTACAGTGTTAGCTGAGGGCAGGGCCTGTGCAGGCTGCCTGTCCCACAAGGGCCCAGGTTAGAGCCGCCCAGAGGGCTGCTGCCACATGAGTCAGGCCCAGCCTTTCTTTCTAAGGACATGTTGGTGTCATAGGCCTAAAATTAAACTTAAATTATACTCAAAACTTAAGTACTTTGAGTTCAACTACAGTGGTCCAGAATAAACAACTGCAGAAGTCCCTACCCCTCCTCCTCCGTCCCGTCACTCCCTGGCCCTGTACCCACCTCACGTCCATCTGACCCCTTTGGCTTTTCCAGCCCATATTTATTGATTGACTGAGAGTTAATGGTGTTGTGTCATTTTACATCATGATCTATTGAGTAGCTCTCGGGGACCATGCACTGTGCTGGGTACTGGGTTCACAGAAATGAATGAATGACGTGAACCCTGTCTGCAAGTCACTCATAATCTAGGGGAGGGCAGGAAGACAAGTAACAAAGTTTGCAGTGGCCATGTGCACCAGTGGTATGCCCAGGTGCAAAAGGCTTATTGAAGAGAAAAAAAAAAAACTGCTGCCCAGGGTCAGATGGGAGAACAGGTAGGCCCTGGGGGGATGAGGAGAGCAGGGGTGTGTCTCACAAGGCTCAGGTGACCTCTGTGTGCAGGACGTATAGAAGGCAGGGAAGCAAATTTGAAGGTTATTCCAGCAAAGCATGGCCAGGGGGAGGACCACGGTGATGACAGCGAGACAAAGGGAAAGGAAGCTCTGAACACATCCATATAAGAATGATACATGACTGAAGTTTCTGGCCTGGGTGACCAGGTAGATGATGGTGGTATGTAATATTAACTAAATTAGGAAAACAAAAAGGATAAATTTGGGGAGAAATATTCTAGGCTCCTGGAATCACATCTGAAATAAAAAAGGATTGTTTTCCTATAAGACAGGACTTAGGAAAGGCAAATGAGAGTTACAAGATTCTCCTCGTTCTGGGTCCTTGCTGGGAAGGTGGGACAAGGCAGTTGATTTCTACACCTCTAACTTGCTAAACACAGCAATTAAGTCCTGGTTTCAGCTGAGCGATGCATTTTAAATACTGCTAGGAATCCAGTTGCTATGTCTATTTCAGTGCACTGCAAAGTCTCATGCAGCTTGGACACAAGTGTTCTGGACCAGACTCCTCAGGGGCCCAAACCCAGTCCCATTGGCACCAGCACTCTCTGTGTATAGTAGTAGCACTGACTTCACACTCATGAGGTAGGCTAGAAAGGTTGCCAGCAGTTTAAATTCACATGTCTAGATTTGGTCCTGACTCCAAATGAAGTTTTAAAATCAAATATGAAGTATATTCTTTTACTAACAGAGGAGCAATATCTCTACCCCAAAGAGTTTGGTTTGAACTTGGAGATGAAATATAAGCACAAGAACATGAAAAATGGCAAACCAGTATATTTCAACAATAATTTCTTTTAAAATCTGTGAAGAAAAATCTCATTCTTCCTCAGAATTATTTATCTGTTATTCAAAGTTCAAATATAACATGGGAAGCTCAGTCTTTGGACTATGGGTCCCAAGCAGTTAGCCGTCATGGTGGAAGCCACAGATGAACTTGGTTTTGAACCCCAGTTCTTCCATGAAGAGCTATGTGGCCTTTGGCAAGGAATTTAACCTTTTCAAGCCTCAATCTTCTCATTTTCAAGAAAGACTAACAATAAAATAGTTACTGATGAGGGATGGAAGGAGGTTAAAAGGGCCTACAGGGAGGTGAGAGAGAAATACGGCCTTCTGGACAAGAAAGTTGGAAAGGACCCTGAAGAAAAATGAGGAATTTGGGGTGAGTGTGACCTAGTTAACAAGTATGTGCTGTTCCTGCCAAATTTAACTTGTAGCTTGTGACACCTGACCTCTAACTATGAATAACGACCCCCCCAAACAACAAGGATCCCATCACACAACAATGCACATCACAGCCACAAACATCACAAGACTAACAATTACTGCCATACCATCACTACCAAAATGACAGTTAATAATATTGATATAGAGTAGGGCGGCGCCTGTGGCTCAGTCGGTAAGGTGCTGACCCCATATACCGAGGGTGGCGGGTTCAAACCCGGCCCCGGCTGAACTGCAACCAAAAAGTAGCTGGGCGTTGTGGCGGGTGCCTGTAGTCCCAGCTACTCGGGAGGCTGAGGCAAGAGAATCACTTAAGCCCAGGAGTTGGAGGTTGCTGTGAGCTGTGTGAGGCCACGGCACTCTAACGAGGGCCATAAAGTGAGATTCTGTCTCTACAAAAATATATATATATATATTGATATAGAGTAAAGAAAATTTGATTTATGTGATAGCTGAGATGACCACCAATGGAACCAGGACAGCACGCCTGAAGGCATTAAAATGAACCAATGGGAATTCTCATAGATGAATGTAGGTGGAATTGGATGAAAGTAATTATATTGGGGTACTGCCTTTGTGTGGCATCTCCTCTCACTCGAGAAGGGGACCCTTTCCTGCTCCCCTGGAAAAGTCTATGCTTTTCTATACTATACTCTTTTCCTTCAATTTAAATAAACCTTGCTTCTATTTTGCTATTTGGGAGCCCCAGCTGCCTCATTTTCCCCTCCCTCAGTTCCTTGCTCTCCCTTTGACTCAGCCAAACTTGTTGATTCTGCTGGGTGAACCAACCAGACCCACTGAACAGCTCAGAGGTGAACTCTCACCTCTAACCATTACCTCACAGGAATGATGTGAGAATCAAAAGAGATAATATTGGCTGAGCACGGTGGCTCATGCCTGTAATCCTAGCACGTGGAGAGGCTGAGGCGGGTGGATTGCTTGAACTCAGGAGTTGGAGACCAGTCTGAGCCAGAGCAAGATACTGTCTCTAAAGAACAGCCGGTGTTGTAACTGGCACCTGTCATCCCAGCTACTAGGGAGACCAGGACAAGAGAATTGCTTTGAGGCCAAGAGTTTGAGGTTGCTGTCAGCTATGACACCACAGCACTCCACTGAGGGTGACAAAGTAAGACTTTGTCTCAAAAAGAAAAGAGAGATAATATTGTGTGAGATGGGAATGCACCATAAAGATGTCAGCTGGTACTGCTGAATGATGACCATGAAGCGGAAGGCTCAAGGTCCAGAAGGTGCGCATCTTCTGAACAGCCGGTTTGCTTGCCCCTTACTGGTGCCATGAGTGGTGCAATTGCCCAGGTCTTTCCTTAGACATTAGCTCCAGAGCCACCTGTCTGCTCTTCTTGTGAGTGGGCTGGACTCAGTCTTGATTCTATTTTCTGCCTTGACTTCCTTCTTTTTGTTACTCACATAATTGAACATTAAGTAGCTGTTATGAAGTGAATGTTTGCGTTCCTCCAGAATTCATATATAAAAGCCCTAATCCCCAAGGTAATGGTATTTGAGGGTGAGACCCTAGGGAGGTGGTTAGATGATGAGATGGAGACCTAACAAATAAGATTAGTTCCCTTTTAACAAGAGATATGAGAAAAATAATCTCTCCTCCACCATATGAGGATACAGCAAATAGGTGGCTGTCCACAAACCCTGGAAGAGAGCCCTCATCAGAACCGTATTGCACTGGTACCTGGTCTTGGACTTCTAGCCTCCAGAACTATGGGAAATAAATTCATTCAAGCCACTGGGTCTATGGCAGTGTTTTCAGTCTTTTTTATCTCATGGCACCCTTGAACCAATGGTTAAGCTCCACAGCACACTTAAATTATGTTGATAAAACAAAAAAGAAAGTAAAAACAAGAACATAGTTACTGTGCTTTGAATTTCTTTTGAAAATAATTTAATTAATGATCTTTAAAACTTTTCACAGCACACCTAAGATCCTCTCACAGCACACACATTGAAAACCGCCGGTCTACAGTATTTTTGTTATACTTGCCCAAGCCGACTAAGGCAGAACTTGTGTTGCGCCTTCAACCATCTTTTTTCCATGGATGTGTATAGCAAAGGATAGATGCCAGATGGATGGATAGATAGATCGAGAGATGGCAAATATAAAAACCACTTAGAGAATGAGCACAGTAGATGCAGATAGACAGGTAGAAGATGGACACACTTCAGGCTGCCTTGTTGGGTCGCTCCCTTGACTATGCTGATGGTTACAGTGCAAAAAGCACTTGAAACAGAACCACCAAGACTGGGCCTGGTCAGTGACTCTGCCACTTAGGGGAGGAATGATACTGACCCGTTGTCTTATCCTCTCTGAGCTTCAGCGTTTTCTTCTAAAGAACTTGCGTGATGCCAAGTTCAAATGTACTGGTGTCCAATGTGCTGTGACGAGCTCATGGTAGACACTCAATGAAGCTGAAACTGGATCTCAGCGGTAGCCTCGTAAAGATCAAGACCCAGGTCTCAGCCTCCCACGTCCCTCGAGGAGCCTTGCCCACTGCTGTGGTTCTTGACACTGTTCACTGGAGTTCACTCTCTAGGGCCTAAATCCAAAGTCAAACTCAGATCTGAGGGACTCCATGGCTCTTTCTGATGTTTCTCTGATGTTGAAACATTTGAACAGCAGAAATCCTTTGAACACAGAAGTACTCCCAGATTATCAGGCCTAAAGTCCACAGGAATAGTCCAGTCTGCTCTGAATTTCCAAGTGGAGCATCTAAAGTTCATGTGTAAATGTTACTGAAATGAAGATAACATTTTCACATAGAAATGGTACTGTGGAAGCCAGCTTCTCCAGCGGAGGAAAGGAAGAGACAACCACTGCGCAGCTGAACAAACAATAGCATCACACAGCTCAGGAACCGATAGCCCTGCAGTTCCACTGCCTTTCTGGGGAAATTCACTTACAGATCAAATGAGGATTTTGAGAACATGTGGGAACTATCCATCAGGTCTGGGGTCAGGCACTTCAGGCTGTTCTGTCACTAACTTGCTTTGGGGCCCTGCCAAGGTACTTCCCTTCGGTCAAAGGAGGCATTACAGGGCATTCCTAGGGGCATCTGGTCTCTAAAATTCTGTAATTCTAAAAGCACACGCCCTCCGACATCACAATTCCAACCACTAGAACTCCTTTCTCCACAGCCTAGCACCCTCTGTCAAGGGGATCTGGTATATGCAGAGAGGAGAAGGGAGGGTTTTCTCAGTTGAGAAAGAGATGGGGTGAAGGAGATGTCACTGTGACTCTGGGACAATTTCAGCAGAACCCATGAGAGAACCACTTGTGGGTCTGGAGATCAAATGATCTAGGGTGGTAAGGGGCAAATCATTTCATATTTCTTTTTCTGAGACAGAGTCTCACTTTGTTGCCCTTGGTAGAGAGCTGTGGCATCACAGCTCACTGCAACCTCAAACTCTTGGGTCCAAGAGATCCTCTTACCTCAGCCTCTTAAATAGCTGGGACTACAGGCACCTACCACAAGGCCCAGCTATTTCTTTTTTTTTTTTTTTTTTTTGAGACAGGGTCTCGCTATGTTGCCCTTGGTAGAATGCCGTGTCTTCACAGCTCATAGCAACCTCAAACTTTTGGGCTGAAGCAATTCTCTTGCCTCAGCCTTCCAAGTAGCTGGAACTACAAGCGCTCACCATAATGCCTGGCTATTGTTTTGTTATTGTCATTTTGTTGTTGTTGTTGCAGTTGTCATTGTTGTTTAGCAGGCCCGGGCTGGGTACGAACCTGCCAGCCTTGGTGCATGTGCCCGGCGCCCTAACCACTATACTATGGGCACCAAGCCACGCTCAGCTATTTTTAAAGAAGGGGTCTCGCTCTAGCTCAGGGTGGTCTGGAACCCATGAGCTCAAACAATCTGCCTGCCTCAGCCACCCAGAGTGCTGAGATTACAGGCGTGAGCCACCCCACCCAGCAATTTCATATTTCTAAGCCTCCATTTCACCTCTGTGAAAAAGGAATACCAATAGCTTTGTCACAGAGCCTTGCGAGGACTGGGTGAGACACTGAACACCAAGTGCTCAGTGTTACTACTTATCATCATCTTCAATTCCTTCCATTGAGGGAAATGAAAATTGGAAAATTGGAAAATTCTTTCACCTCTCTGAATCAGCTTTCCTATTTATCAAATGCATGTGTTAGAATAAAGCAAGTGTACCCAACTGGTCAATTGTGACATACCTGGTCATACCTCCAGTATTTCCTGTTCCATGTTACACCACATCATTCCCTACCTGAAATTTGCACCACCTCCTCACTACCCAGGAGCTAAAAACTACTCCATCCTCTCATCTCTGTCCCCCACCCTCTCTGCTCCTGGATGCCCCACACTACTCTGATCCCAGAGCCTGGGCTCCACTGGTTCCTCGCATTCAACAGTTCACTCCCCACCTAAATGTGTGCTTGACCCATGACTCAAAAGCCAGCTCTCTTTGGGCCCTTCTGGGATTCTCTCCTCCCCAGCAAAGGATGGCCCCACTGCTCTCTGCCCCACCAGCATCACAAACAGCAAGCAGCAAAGGGCAGTGGGTAAAAGAGGACCTGAGAGGCAGGGATGGCCTTTTGCTGCAGTTGGGTCACTAGTGAGGACAATGCCACTCACGGTGGCCCCAGGCCCTGTCCTCCTGGGACCTGGTTTCCTTCCCCATCCTATGAGTCAGTAGGGAAGGTGAGCTTCCTGACCTCTAGGAGCCTAAGGGAGTGTTCCTCCTTGCTTGCCTATAACAGAGGGTCTTAGATGCTAACCGGGTGACTTTGACCCTCACTGAGGGTCTTTCTCGCTGAGGCCCACTTTAGTTCTCTTCTCCAGGATTTCCTCAGACTAAACCCTTGAAGCCTGGCTAGTTTCTCTGAGCATCCCACTCAGTCGTGATTATGGAGATCCCGCTTTCATCATCAAAACATGTTGGAAGAGTCTTTGTTCATTTGGCGGCTAAAGCAGTGAGATCAGTCAGTAAGATCAGCACCTGGGGAAGCTTCTGGAACAATGCAGCTCTTGGTGGGGAGGGAAGGAAGAGCTCTTTTTGGTCCCCTTCATATTCTGATGAAAGCTATTAATCCTCGCCCCTCCCCCCAAAAAACATTCACATACACCCAGAAACCTGCACACAATTTTAGGAGACCCACGAACCTGTCAGGCCATCTGAAACACCTTTTGGTTAATAAACCCCAGACATAGACCTCCTCACTCCAGCCTCCAAGAGGACATGTGGTTGTTCAAGGTCACACAGGAAGGTGACAGCAGGGCTAGTAGCAGACACAGTCAGTGCTCTAACCTGGGATCCCTGCAGGGTCCCCAGGATAGCACACAGTTCATAGCCAAGGGGATTGGATGTAAGCCCTGGGTACTAGACTTAATGATGCTTAGTCGTGAGCAGATCACTTCATGCTTTAGAAATCCCATTTCTTCATATACAAAATGATGTTAATATTTCCTCCCTCTTCAAAGCTAGCAAAGGCAGCTCAGTGCTTCTAAAGTCTCCCTCTCTGACCCACTCTCTGAGTTCATCTGATGACACTGGGCCCACTTGGATAATCCTGGATAATCCCCCTATTTTAAGGCTGGTGGTGAGTAATCTTAATTCCATCTGCAACCCTCATTCTTTTTATCTGCCATATAATATAACCTATTCGCAGGTTCCTGGGACAAGGGCAGGGGCATCCATGGGGGCCACTATTCTGCCTGCGAAGGCCTCCCAGTGGGGTCACCCACAACCCCTTTTTCCTCCTTTCACTTCATTCTCCTTGCTGCAGCCAAAGTCATCTTTTTGCAGCACAATCTAAGTATATCTTCCCCATGATTAAAACCACTATATAATGTTCCACTCTACTTTTAGAGATAAATATACAAAATTTATACAATGTTTAAAACTCTTCTAACTTGGTGAACAAAATTCCCACCCACAGCTGTAGTCTCATCTCCCCCCACTTTCTCCCTTTGATCCCTCTAGTCACACCAGCCTCTCAACCCCGCCTCTGTAACTTCATTAACCACGGGGCCTTTGCACATGCTTTTCCCTCTGCCCCAGACACACCTCAGCTGGATAGCTACTACTCATCCCCCAGACCACAATCAATTGCCACTTCCTCAGAGGGGCTGTCCCTGGCATCCCTGACATGGTCACATGGTGACTGTACCCACTTGTAGTACACCTGTAGAGCTACCTCTTGGCACTTAGCACCGTTTGCAAATTCACCCTGGTTTGTGTGTCTGTTCAGCGAATGCCAGCCTGCTTCATAAGGGAAAGTACCTGTTGTTCTCATTAGTTGTCTCCACAAGCGTCTGTCACATGTAGATAGTCAATAAATACTTGTTGATAGAAAAAAATGTATGATTTTCTCAATATACAGATGGGGACAGTGGTGCTCAGAAGGTCCACAGACTTGGCCAAGGTCATAGAGCTACAAGTGGGAGCAGGTAAGCTGGAATTTGACCCAAGTCTGGCTGGCTTCAAAGCCACTGCACGCACCATCTGCACCTCGGCGACTGGTGGTGGGAGGGGGCTGGGGATGGCGTTATTTTTCTGCTCTTCCTAGTGGAAAAGATGAAGGTAATGTTGGTTTTTATAGCTTTCCAGTAGCCTTACATCTTAGGCCTTTGTCTGAGCAACATTATGGCCAGTAACTGCTCAGGGGAAGTTTTTGCCTATTCCTGGTCATGCCCTCCCGGCCACTTATAGGAGAAGTGAGCACCTCCAGGTCTCATCCTTGACCAGCAGTTACTGCCCAGTCCCAAGTGCCCAGCATCCAGCCAGACGTCTGATGCATAGGTGTGTCTGGCCTCTGAGGAGCACTCAGCCAGGGGGAGCCCAGGCAGAGGTAATTCTGTGGAAAAGAGCTCTGCAACAGGAGTCCAGGAGGCAAAGGACCCAGGACTAGGGAATCCCAGCCCTGGGACAGTGAGCAGTCTATCCTCTTGGCCTCAGTGTCCCCAACTGTACAATGTAGTACCTCCTGCTCAGACAGTGATCTGATTGCATATCTATAACATGATTGTTGGTGCTAGATCATATACAGACACCTTGCATAGAAGGGACTCTAGTTATAACTAGGTTTAGCACGAGGAAGGACCTTGAATTTATCCCAGAATAGAAATCCTGCCCATAAAGAAGTGATCTCCTGTGTGGTCTCCTACCCAAGTCTTGTGTCCTGTGTGTGGCCACTGGACAGGCAACTGCAGAGGGCCAGCATGCTAGCCAGCTTTGTGTCAGGGCAGGGCCTTCCCAGTTGCCACTACTTCAGGCCCTGATGCAACCACAAAAGTGTTCTCAATAGGGAAGGCTTAAGCTTCATGTGAGATGTGTGTACCTGTGTATTAAATTAAAGGTAGCCTCAAATCTCTCCCATTGAGAAGTGGAATCTAATAAATTTGAGCGAGCCTAAGTGACTTGCTTGATCAATAACATGAAATTTTTCATCTCCTGGGGCCAGGTCATAAGAAGCCTGGAGTGTCCTCCTCTTGCTGGGGGTGCCAGCTACCAGGTAAGAAGTTTGACTACCATGAAATACAAGCCTAAGAGGCCTTGTGTGTTGACTTCTGTCAACTGTCCCAGCCAAGCTAGACTGTCCGGCTACCTCTATCAAGGCAGCAGGCATGTGAAGGAAACCATCTGGGGCCTTTCTCTCCAGCCCACCCACTAGTCAGGTACCCCAGAGTCAATGCCATGACAAATAGAAGAATCACCCAGCTGAGCCCCACCCAAACTCCTGAGCCATGAAATCACGACATATAAAAAAAAATAATAATTATTGTTTTAAGCCCCTAAGTTTTATTTATTTATTATTATTTTTCTGAGACAGAGTCTCACTATGTTGCCCTTGGTAGAGTGCTATGGCATCACAGCTCACAGCAACCTCAAAATCTTAGGCTTAAGTGATTCTCTTGCCTTAGGCTCCTAAGTAGCTGGGACTACAGACACCTGCCACAACGCCTGGCTATTCTTGAATAGCCTGTTCCAGGCTGGATTCAAAGCTGCCACTGTTGGTGCATGTGGCTGGCACCATAACCACTGTGCTACAGGCGCCGATCCTAAGCCACTAAGTTTTAAATCCAGTTTGTTGCAGAGCTAGAACAGGCTATTATTATAATAACACCTATTCCTTCAACTACTAATAACACCTATTCCTTTCTTATATTTGGGAGGATAGGGAAGCAGGTCTGGGGTGTGTGTTTCTATGTATCTTGCATCCGTGTGTCTGTATCATGAAGGGGAGGGAGTGACTGTGTCTGTTTTTCTAAGTATGCCTATGCATTTGCCTGTTTCTATACAGTGCTTCTGTGTGTTTGATATGTGTCTGTCTGTGTGGCTATTTATGGCAAAGGCTCTCCTGTGTGAAATCTAATCCTATTGCTTAAGTACCTCTTGCCTGTTTATGAAAAGAGCCCTTAGAGACCATAGATTATGAATGCGTGTACGTGTATGTGTCTATAGAAAGACAAGGTTTGGTTGAAAAACAAGCCTAGGGTCCTCGAGGCAGTTATATGAGGCTCTTGGGCACCTTGAACCCCTGGGCTCTAAGCCCAAAGATGGGCCACTACAAACCAGTCAGCAGGAAGCTCAGAGCCACAGCACCCCCGCGTCAGTCTCCCGAGCAGGGCCACAGTTCTCTGGGGCCTTCTAATGGAACTACAGTGTGTTATGCAGAAACCAGTTGCATGGTGAGTCAAAGACAAAGATGAATTCTTTTTCCTGCACAACTTCTAAGTGCCTTTGCAACATACCATTGTGTGTTGTCAGTCTCCAAGACTGAAGAATATGGAGTGCAGCATTTCCCCAAACCCTCCTTCTCACTGAGCACATGGTGGTATCTGGGTGCCCAGTAACGCATTTCAGGGAAATTCGGGTGCAGAAATATCCGAACTTGGGGCTCAGTCCTCTACACTTCCTGTCTCCATCTGCTCCTCAGGGAAGGGAAGGTGGTAGTTTCACAAAACCCAAGTCTCTCTGGGAGATCTGTGGGAAGGTTGGGAGAGAAAGGTAATAAAAATGAGTGGCAAAAAATGTTTGTGGCACAGTGATGACAGAGGCAGAGAGATAGAGAGCCAGAGAAACAGAGATGGCCAAACACACAGAGAGAGAAACAGAAAACGGAGCGATAGAGAAACTCAGACAGAGAAACAAAGGCTGAGAGACTGAGAGTGAACTTTGGCCAGAGCAGCAGGGCTGGCCCGGCCTGCCCTGCTCACATTCCAGCACACTCCTTATTGCAGAAAGACCCCTGGGCACACACAATTACCTCCTTAGCTAGGCCATGCCAAGTAAGTGAAAGTTTCTTTTCCTCAAGCAGCCAAGTTACTGAACGTATTAACCATGTCTTTTTATTTTCTATATTTCGATGTGTTGATATCTGGGGCCCCGCTGACCCTGGAGGGACTGTAAGACTGTCCTTGCCAGGGCTGGTCCTTATCTGTGAAGGGGCCTCCCACATGCAACCAACCAACCTGGGGACCAGGCTTCAAGCCCCTTCTCTCTTAGGCTCCCGCACTCAGAATCTACCTGCCCTGTTCCTCCACAGGCAGGTATCAGACAGCCAGGGCCAGCCTCTACGCCCCAGAACTACTGAAATTGTTCCAGCTCACCGGTCTCAAGCTGTTTACCTTGTCTCACCTGCTCCTTCCTGTGGAAACCGCAATGAAGGCCGCAGCCCACATGACAGAGGCCTGCATGGGGTTCCACGCCTCCTATGTCTAGGGAGGGACCTGTGAGTATCACCCGCTGCCCCTTCACAACTTCCATTTCCACCTCTGTGTGTCTTACTGCACCCAAGTCCTGAGAACCCTTAAAACACTTGGCCTCCTGGAGCCACAAGACCAGGGGGTGGAGCACAGCAGAGACAACCACAAGAACATCAGGGGTCATTGTGTCCGGGGGTCACACGAAATAGTTCAGAAGGGCTTAGCACAAGCAGTGACCAACCCAAACAGACGCTCAGCCAACTGAAACGGACACGTCACCCCTGACACACCAGCGAGTAACAGAGCAGCTTTCTCCAATCTAAACACAGATCTGGAGTCTGACCTGCACGACCCATCCTCTGGATCTCTGTGACCTTGAACTGTTCATTTCACTTTTCTTTGCTTCAGACTCACACATGGGAATGATACGCTGCTGACAACTAAAGTTAGTGGCTGAGGCAAAGATCTCAATCACTGGAGGTTTATTAAGCCAAGATTTGAGGACGCACTCAGGAAAAACACAAACCACAGTGTTCTGCACCTGGGAAGATATACTTGTAATCAATATTATTAGTGTGGGATCAAACGGACCTTAGTTCCAGGAACTGGATTTAGCCTGCAGACTCAGATTTACAATTTGCATGTCCTCGTTTGTGGGAAGTCAGTGGAATATTTCCCTGTGAGTGATGTGTGGGGGCAGCCCTTGGAGGTGCCTGAGGCCTCCACCTTCTGTGGGCATCTGGCTGATGGGCAACTTTAGCATCAGGTGCTCACGTGGAAGGGGGTGTGGCCTGATCAGCCTCCAGGTTTGGCCTTCCCTTTGCATAAGGAGTTGCGCGGAGAGGGATCCTGAGGTTTTTATTTTCCTTTACACTGCTATTATGAAGAGTAAATGAGAATGAAGTTAAGGCACTTAGTACAGAAACAGGTATATAGTGTGCCTTCAATAAATCATCATCATCATCATTATTATTACCGTTAGTAAAGCATAGAACTAAATGGCTGCAGTATGATGTTAGGTAGTTAGCAAGAGACTTGGAGACTCTCCTAAGGGACTAAGTGGGTGCTTTGCTTTAGTGTTGCCTCCAGCAAGTAGCCCCAGCTGGGAAGAAGAACACAGCACACCCTGCTGTCCTGGCGCCCAGGTACAATAGGATTTGGAAAATGACTTACAGCTAATTATCATGCCATTAACCGTCCAGCAAAAATGTTCCATGATAACAACTGAACCAGGAGAAGGAGCCAATCCAGACAGAATAAAACAGAACCCAGACCCGTCCAGAGCCTTTTGCCATGACAAAGGGGCCTGTCTCTGCCTTTGGTGAGTATATCTTGCACTGGCAGGTGCTGCTCTTGCAGGTGCTGAAGCCTTGCAAAGGAGGGATGCTCTCCTAATTCATGCTGGCAGAAGTTAGAGGTGGCTGCTCTGGTTCCTGCCCCCGCTCTCTCCTGCTCTTTTGCCTGCTTTTGCCAGGGACCCCCTACCCTTGACGTCAGGGTGCTAGTGAAATCTGAGGGGTGCGCTGACCAGGCAGACTTCCAGGAAGGGCTGGAAAACCACATGGCCTGTTAATTCAAACCTCAATGTCAACTACTAATAACACCTATTCCTTTCAACTACTAATGATGACTTGTCCTCAACTAGAAAGCGTGCCCTAGAAAGATAGAAATAATAATTTTTATGTAAAGGGTTCAAAATTACCTGAAGACCCTTTATTGATTCACAGCCTCCAAATAGCTTTTCCAAGGGAGAGTGACTTACAGAGGCAGGGAGCACTCTGGTGCAGTGTGAGTGGGTGGCAGACCTGAGGAACAGGTGCTGGTGTGGGGCCCACGTACCACAGCAGCAGTGACGTCCATCACTCAGACTCTTAGGTCTCATGACCGACCTTCTGTTCACAAAATGCACAAAGGCTTCTTAACCTGGTCCAAAATGCCAGAGACTCCAAGTGAGAAAGATCCCAGTAAACAAGTTTAATTCTACTTAAATAGAAGCGCCCAGCCGTGGGCACCATGTATCTCACACCATGGGAGAAAGGAACCCATCTGCACGCGTTTGGGTGAGTGACCCAGCTTCTTTCTAGCAGCCTGGCCCTGATCCATCAACTTGAGAGAGGGCGGGTTTCTCTGCAGAAACAACAGCCAGAACATGAAGAGACTGCTGTCTGAAGCAGTTGGTCCCAGGTGACGTCCCTGTTGCGTGCTGTCGTCCTTGCATTTCTCAGAAGAGGCAGGTGACCTAGGAGTCAGTCACAGCAGCCCTGATTCTGGGGAGGGTTTTTAAATAAAGAACTCAGAGAGAAGACCTTGACCTCAGTACACTGAGTGCCTTCTCTGAAATCATCTGAGACAGCTGCAGAGAAGCTGTCGGGAGCAAGGGGGAGCCCTGCGCAGTCAGAGTGTCCATTGCTGAAGAAAGGACAGCACAGCCACTGCTGGACATGGTGGAACCCTATGACCAGACCTGGCTCCAGCCAGACTGTGAAGAAAGCTGGCACTTATGGGTTGGCAAGTCACCCAAAGACAAGGGTGGATGGCTTCCTTCCTGCTCCCCCTATACCATCAAAGACCACCAGGGCTGGCTGCTCCAGCCTGGAGGGGAGACAGCATGTGGGACTGTCACACACACACGACCTGGGTGATGGACAGTTGGCCTGTGACTTCCCTCAGGAGAACCCGAATATCTGAGTATATTTGCCTCCATGTAAGGTGGGGGAGGGCTTGTTCCCTGGCCTGGGGTGAGACGGGTGGAGAGTAAATGGGAAGAACTCAAGGAAGGGGACCCTCGGCACCAAGGCCCTGCCAGCACCCACTCACCACCGAGGCTAACAGGCTAATTCAGTGTGACTCTGGTTTTGGTGGCTGAAACAAAAGCTTACCATGCACTTCTCTGCTCATGAATAGGCATCCTTTCCCCATCCCCAGGTCACTACCCATAGCAGGGTAGTGAGGGAAGGTGAGGGGAGGAGTTTGCGGGTCACCAAGGTTCACCAAACATGAAGCACCCTAGTGCCAGGGAGGCGAGGGTGAATTCCTAAGCCATGAAGCACAGATTCTGGCAGGCTTCCAGCCTTCAGACCTGAGCAGGGAGTAGAAGCCAAACCCTACTCCTGTGTTAGCCCACTTTGGCTCTAGGGACTTCCTTCCTGCTCCCCCGGTACCATCACAGACCGCCAGGGGTGGCTGCTCCAGTCTAGAGGGGAGACAGTATGTGGGGCTGTCACACACACACATGACCTGGGTGATGGACAGAGGCCTAGAATTCACAACTCTGTCCAGACACAACTGGGAGGCTGGCCAGGGAGCACATAGCCTCTGTGTAGGCCGCCACGCAAACAGCAGCTCCTCTCACAGACAAACACTGCGAAGACAATCCCAGAGCCCCACAGAAGAGGCGCCATACTTCTCAGAACCCACGCACAGGCCTATGTGTCTGTTCTCACCGTGACGCAGCTCTGCACATCCTTTCCTGGGATCCCTGCTCTGAAGGGTCCCAGGCCCACACCACAGATGCCTGCTGGGCTGAAGGACCACGCAAAAGAGGGGCAAAGTCACAGGAGCACAAAAGAGACACAGGTGGCCCATGGGGAAAGACACCTGGGCACAGCTGGGAAGGAGAACAGGAAGCTCCAAGGCTAAAAGGGAGAAAGAGCCCATGGTGGGAAGGGCACCCAGAGGTGTCCACATGGAGAACAGTAGGAGGGAGCCCCCTCCAGCCATTGATGGGCAATGTGGTGCTGCAGGGGAAGCTAGGCGCTGGGCTCTGGTTCCTGCCTCTCCCTGTGTTGGCCTGTGTGGAATACGGCTGTGAGGTGGTAGGGCCCCTGCAGCCTGGGAGACGCTCAGGGAGTGATCTCCAGCTGCTTCTCCTCCTAGATTAACATTCTTTTCACCTGCCAGAAGTCACGTAGCCCATGCATACTTTGCTTATTATCTGCAAGCACACAGCTTTTCCTCCTTAAAGTTAATCTTTACCCCGCATTAAGATTTACCTTGTTAATGATACTATATAAATAAAGCTGTTTACAGAGTCCAGAGCTGGCTGCAGTCATCAGCTGCACCAGACTTGTCCCTCATATCTTTCTTCTTCATTCCCCATCATTCCCACTCAGGTTATTTATCCTTCTCCATGCTGGTTCACAAAAGGCCTGAATGCATGCCTGAATCTGGGTGTTGTGACTTAGGAAGTCACCCCTGCCTCCCCAGCACTGGGGGGCAGGGCAGAAACTGAGTGTTTGTCAAACACAACTGACCTGCAGAGGCCTTGCCAGCCAGTTGTCTCCAATCAGCTCTGACAGGGACCCAACCCTGGCTCATCCTGGGACCTAGCACAGTCCTGGTGCTGCTTGAGAAGCATCTAATTTAAATCAAAATCCAAAGCCTTTTTACTAAAAGACCATAAACACCTATAACCTAGAGGTGACTATATGTATGTGTTCATCATGTCAAATTCAACTGTCCCCCACCCTGCATGAGAAGCTAGGAGCTCAGACATGAATTTCACCCCAACCTTTTCCTGAGGAACTCATTCCAGGTCAGCAGCCAGCAGAGCCAGATGGTGGCTGCAGACCTCAGAGCAGTGGCAAGAGGCCTACCCACTGGGTAGACGAGAGAGGCAGTATGTCTTACTAATTGCAGTTTTTAAACTCTGACCACATTTATGGTGTTAAATAAAATCTCTATGGGAGGCCATTGATTTGCACTGAGCTTCCGCAGTAGGCCAACCCAAGATGGAGCCACTCACGCTAAGTTTCCACATTACCAAATCAAAACCTAAACTGTTTACTTGTAAAATCTGACCTTCCAAAAAATCAGGAGAGAAATGATAGCCGAATTTCCAAACAGACCAGTTTAAAAACAAACCAAAAAAAAGGAGATTCACAGCAAACAGTCAAAAGGGGCCCAGTCACCCTGAACTGGCATAATAGGTCCCCTCTGCTTTAACCCATAAAGGAAAGTAACCTGAAGTAAACTAATGTCAACCAGTTTGGTTTTTGCCCTTTGCTGTTTGCTGGTTCCTGCTCAGGCTACCTTTCAAAAGCCCACTGTTCTGCCATATTCAGTGGAGCATATGTCTAATTCATAGACAGGACGCTGCCCAATTCGTGAATTGCTAATAAAAGCCATGTAGACCACTAAACTCAACTTATCGAAATTTTGTTTTTTGACAATAGCCCAGATTATAACTCAAGCAACCTATCACATTTAAAAAGCAGCAACGACAAAGAGTAAACTTTTTCAAAAGTAGAATTTTCTATTTTTTTTTTTTTTAGTATTTTTTAAAAATTCAGATTAATGAGAAGATACAAATGATTAGGTTACACTGTTTGTGTTTCTAAGGTAACGTTCAAGTTGTAGTTGAGACAGTTGACCTCTTCATCCTGGGAGCATGCTGTACACCCTCACAATGTGTCCACCAGGTAAAAGCCTACCAATCCCCCTCCCACCTCCTTCCCTCCTGCCCCCTCCCCTCACTTCAGTATACTTGTGTTATTTTCTCATATGGGCATGGAGTTGTTTTTCTATTATATTCAAATTTTATTGAGTACACTGTATACTTGCATTTCTATTCTTGTAATATTTTACTAAGAAAAATGTGTTTCAACTCCATCCAGGTAAATACAAATGATGTGACGTCTCCATCTTTTTTAAGGGCTGAATAGTATTTCATGGTATATATATATATATATCACAGTTTATTAATCCATTCCTGGGCTGATGGACACTTGGGTTAATTCCATGTCTTGGCAATTAAAAGTAGCATTTTCTAAGCTAAAACTAACACCGTCCAGTCAAGCTACACTGACCTGACCTTGGCCATTATTTTCTGCTTCTACAGATGGGGGAAACGAACCACACTAAGTGCCATTTTACTCTCTCTGCACAGCTCAGAACCCACCTAAATCCAGTGACTGTGCTCAGAGCCAGCTCTGTCTTCTGCACCAGCACTCAATCCTCAGAGGACCCCATACTGTTCTGGAAGGGAGAGGCTGACCAACACACACTTCCACATCCCTCTCTGCCGCAGGTTCCTCTGAACTTGGAGCCATTTTTCCTAAGCACTTTCAACCATGTCTCTTCTAGAGCAACTAAAAGATGCTTAATGCTGGAACTAGAGTCAAAAATCCAAACATTTGGGGGTAGAAAATGGTACCAGTGACTCTTTGTGAGCCCGTGAGCCTATACATAAGCCTGTGGAGCCCAAGCTTCCCTTCTTCACCAATCAAACAGAGAAAATAATCATGGTCAGAGAGAAGGTGAGCATCGAGTGAAATAAGACATAAAACCACCTTGGGGGAAGGCGAGATGCTCACCAGATGAATACAAGAGGCAGATGAAGACTAAAGAGGAAGAAAGTGAAGGTGGAGGGAACCAGGAAAGGACCAGGAGAGGAGACCCACCTGCACTAGCCAGGCTCTGGCTAACTGTGCATACTGGGTGTGCCAATGACTACAGTCCCACATGAGAAGCAGGAGGGTGCAGGGGCAGGAGAAGGCTTCAGGAGCACCCCAGCTGCATCCAAGCCTTATGAGTAATTTCTGAGTCTGATAATGCCCTTGGAAGAGTTGCTACCTATAAGCTCCTATTCATGCTTTGGGTTCCCAGCTCCAACATTGAAGAGGAGTAGGCGGAAGGTTCTGAAGAATCGCCAGCATTCCTTAAAGGCTCACTGATGATCAACACATCGATCTCAGATTCCCACTGTCCTGCACCCATGTGATATCCTAGCTTTCCTCCTCCCCTTGCTGATATTCCACAGTCAGTTACAATCTCTCTGTTACACACACCCACAGCTCCCTCGCTTCTTTCTTTGATGTGTTGGCCTGGCTGGGCAACCAGCCCAATTTCTCTCATCTGCATCTATATGGCTGAACATGACAAAGAAAAATGCATAGTCACACTGACTGGTCTCATTTTAAACTCTATCCACAAACCTCTTTAGTGGCCCTCAATGCTGACCAGAGATCATGTGGGATTTCCCCATCCACTCCATCCTCCACTCTCCTAAATGATCATCTCTTACATTCTCCACTCTTCTTAAAATGCTACCATCCTCTTCCCTATCTTTACCTTCTACTTAACTGAGAAAAGTGCAGCAACCAGAAGAAAAGTCCCATAGATTTCCACACCACCTCCCCTTGCCTTCCCTCATCAGCCTTCACACCTGTCAGTGGAGGGGAATTATCAGTGCTCTCTTCTGAAGCCAACTCCTCCCTCTGTGACTCCATTCCAGCTACTCTCCCCTATTTTTCAATCAACGATGAGATTCGCTCTTGTTCTGGTTGTTAACATATCACTACCCACAGGGGACCGGCCTCCAGGACCCACAGGGAAACTGAAATCCACAGATGCTCAAGTCTAATGTCCTCGAAAGATTTTATATTTTTAAGAAATTAACAGATATTCAAAAAGTGATCTGTGCCTGTTATGTGCTCAGTCCTGTGCAAGGTGCTGGGCTGGGAAGGTGATGAGAACCCACAGAACCAGGGTCTTGTCTGCAGAGAGCTTGGTAGGGACCATGAGTGACAACACCATGAGCTCCAGTGTGGTACACCACCAGGGTGGGAGACACGGGGAACCAGCCCAGCCCAGGGAGCATGGTCAGCAAGTGGTAGAGATGCTCAGTGCTGAGCGAGTTCAGAAGGTACAGGGACAGTGGTGGGCAGAGGGGCTGGAGAAACTTCAACACACCAGAGCTGAGCTAAGCTCTGAAAAGCCAATGGAAGGAGAAGGGCTTCATGGCGAGTAGGAGCCATTGCAGTGTCCCCTCTGAATCCTGGCACAAACTTCTTAAGTAGCCTCAAGACAGAGTGATCCTAGAAACACGGTTTTACCTCACTTTAATTTCTTTATCCCTTCACTAAGTGGCTTGTTTGATACAACTTACATAGTCTTTTCTGTTTCAAGGAAACACTGTGCCAAAATGACTAATTTAAAATTAATCATTGAGCATGCAGAAATTTAAAAATTATAAGGCCCTTCCCTCCAAAAATTCTCAATCTATTATGGGAAGCAGGCATCAGTTCCCCTAACCACCTTGAAAAGGGGGTGCCATGAGGATTATTCCTATCCTCATTAAAGATGAAGGGTCCGAGGCTCAGGGAGGTGAGCCCCCATCTCAGGGAGCTTCTCCTCTAAGGGTGGGTTCAGATGCTAACAAGAACCTCTGCCTCTCGCACCTTCATAAGCCATTCTTGTTAGTGACACAGTTTCTGACTCATCAGATCTCGAGAGTCTGCATTTCTAATTAGTTCCAGGGTGACACTAAGTGGATGCTACTCTGAGGACCACGCTCTGCATAGCACAGGACTCTAGAAACTGCTGACCACATCATTCCCCAGAGTGCCTGTGTCACATTTCAAAAATTCTGGAATCTCTAGAAGCAGTGTTTCCCCATCCTGGCCACGCAGCAGAATCACACGAGCAACTTGTAAACACACCCAAGGCTTAATACCAGAAATTCTGATCTATCAGGATGGGATGTGGGATCCCATTTTTTTAAACAAGTTGCTCACATGATTTGTTTGCACAGCCCTTTTGGATAATGACTGCCCCACCTGGCTTTCCTGAACCCCTGAGGACGTGCTCCCTGCCTTTTCTCTATTTCCCTGACTCTAGCTCCTCTGCCATTTAGAATGACCCCAAAGCATCCTCCCAATCAAAACTGGACATAAGTCCAAAGAGAGCCTCTAGGGGAGAATTTGGCCAGTTCTTGCCCCCAAATAATATTTCTCTCCAACTTCAGCTGGTCTCAATGCCTTAAATTTCTCAGGCTATGATATATTCCCAAGATGTCAGGAGCAGGTCCCAAATCCTGTTTCCACATCATGGGTTTAACAAAGGGTTATAGGCCCAATAAATGGGGGTGGAATTTAAATGGAAACTGAGTTAAACATTTCCTTCTTTCTGACTATTTTTATCAAAGAAACGCATCTGGAGAAGAGCAATTTAAATGAATTTTCTCCCATAGTTTTCCTCTGTGACACAGACTAGGCAACCTTAGAGCAGAGTGAGCCCAGCAGGAAAGCAGAGGAGGAGGCGGGAGGGAAGGAAGTGTGGTGCGGGCACTTGCAGGACACTTACTGCCCTCCCAGCACTGCCAGCTGCTTTAGTAACCTCACACAGTGACAGCTAACCTGACTGCCTATCAGGATCAACTAAAGAATTCTCTGGTGTTCCAGTCCCAGGCTCCAGCCAAACCCATTGAATCAAAATCTCTAGGGGCCAAACCCAGGAACTTTTTGAAGCTGCCAGGTGCTTCTAGTATTTGGGAACCACTGCGCTGCATTGTTTAATCCTCACAGCAACCCCTTTTACAGATAGAGCCACTCAAGTGCAAAGTGATTTGTTGAAGCCACACAGCCCAGAAGGGCCAGAGCCAAAGCAAGAAGGAAACAGAACGAGGTTCCTAGTGGCACAAGCACAGAAAGCAAAACTAGCCACATTCCTGGGAGGGTAATGATGATGCCTTTTTGCTTTGAATGTACCAGTATTTGGAAATTTTGGATGTGCCTGTTCTTGCTCTTTCCTGCTCTGTCCAGTGTATGAACTTCACCCTGGGTGGCTCTGAGTGAGTCATTCTTTCTGTTGGAAAGGAAGGGACGTTAATAGCTTATAAGAAAGTGGCAGCCCCCAGAATCCACAGGGAACAACTCTGCTAAAGAAAGGCTTCTGTTTTTCTTAGGTTAGATGGGCAAATCAGAGGATAACACACATATGCAAACACACACTCTCACATCATGTGCAATGGTTTTACAGAGGCACATGACAAAATCTTCCATGATGCCCCAAAGGATGGGTTGATAACTTGGGTTGGGTAATGTGATCTCAAAGCACACCTGATCATACTCTCATTCCTAAGGAACATGGACATCTGCGTGGACAAGGCATCACATGCCATCTCACGGGGCCTGTTCTTGCTCTTTCCCTCTAGACGTTTTATCAATACTGAGATGGGTGGAAAGCATGATTCGGGCTGCTGGGTGAGGTGCTGTCGTGAACTTATACTTTGAATCACCCCACAACATTGCAACGGATAAAGTAAAAGTGACATAACAAGGCTCCAGCACAGACTGGATGTGCATGAACCGAAAACAGATTAGACATGTTAAGCAAAAGGAGCTGAAGCTGCACATCCAGCAGGCTCAGGTCCTGACCTGGACAATGGATGGAGCTCACGCATGGAGAGCCACAGGAGCCAGCTGCATGCTGCAGCAATTCTGGGAAAGGATTTCTGCTGCTGGTGAAAAGAAACCTGAAGATTTCTACAGCCTTCCTACTATAGGCAGACACTTGCACAGGCTTTTATGCTAAGAGTCATCACTCAGAGCCTGCAGAAGCTTAGAGCTTCTGTTACAAGGCCTGGCTCTGGGATGTGGGGCCTGGAGGGGCACTGGGCAGAAAGTGTGACCCTCACATAAGTCAGCCTTGCTCCTGGAGAATGAAGGACTAGGGGAATGGGTATTAAAGAAGGGGGACAAAACCAGAAATTTTTTTAAAAATCCACTCAAAATGTGCCCTCAAATAAGTCTTCTTACATTTATGAAGAAATGTAATGCCGTTAAGGACAACATGCAAATAAATATGTGGAACATGGATTCACTCCAAACTCATTTTATTGAACAACCTAATAATGGTTCTCAAATAAAAATAATCAAGACACATAAAGACTTAGGTTAAATAATAACTGTCATTACAAAAAGAAATTATGGCACCAGGCATGGTGGCTCACGCCTGTAATCCTAGAATTCTGGGAGGCTGAGGCCAGAGGATCATTTGAGTTCAGGAGTTGGAGACCAGCCTGAGCAGACCCTGTCTCTATTAAAAAAAAAAAATGGAAAAATTTGTCAGGCATTGTGGTAAGCCCATGTGGTCTCAGCTACTTGAGAGGCTATTTGAGCCCAGAAGTTTGAGGTTGCTGTGAGCAAGGCTGATGCCATAGCACTCTACCCTGGACAACAGAGCGAGACTCTGTCTCAAAAAAAAAAAAAGAAAAGAAAAGAAAAAAAAGAAAGAGAAAAGATAGAAAGAAATTATGAAGCACGAGAATAATAAAAATAAAACAATGAAATAGCCACCAGCCAGGGGAAAGAAATAATTAGAAATCTTGAAGGATTGTTCATCTATCAGAGACACTCAGGAATCACTTGAGGCTTAAAGGAACAAATTCTAAAAGACTACAGAGCTGAGGAAATGTAAAGAGAATTTACATTTCCTTTGGGTCTGATGAGAAAACGAGGCCTACCAGGTTTGAATATAAGCTCAATGCCACATAACTAGCTGGAACTGAGAACCAGGTCTTCTCTTCTGCCTGAGGTGGAGACAAGATGGCTGACTGAAGCCAACTTTCCAAAGAGACTTCCGTCCAGAAGGAAAGTTAAAGGACAGAAATTTAGCAAGTAACCTGGTGGATTAGAGCTGCACCAAGAGAGAAGATTGAAGAACGCATATCAACCCCACTGAGGCAAGCTATGACCCCAAGGATACAAACAAAAGGTACAAAATCCATCACCAAGCGGACGGGAGTCCCATCGAACGGCTCAGAGTGCCCCACAAACAAATGAGCAGAGTTCAAAGGTCCTCCCATTACACTCCACGGGATAGACCCTCTAAAAACTGGACCCACCTCCCCTACTAGGGTGCCACAGCATTCTCCTGCCAGGCAAAAAACTGTATAAAACTATATATTCTCTACCTGCAATTCTGAGCTCCCAGCACTCCCCTCCACTCTCACTCTGAGGTCTGGAGGCCTGTCCCCCAGGAGTCCAGATTCTGGGGTGATTTCTCAAGGTTTGTGGAGAGGGCCTAGACTGCAGCTGGTCAGTGCTGATTCTGCAGAACGAGAGTGAGGAGAGGACAGTCAGCTGAGAGGGAACCACACCGGAGCAGCAGTGCCACGAGGCACAGAGCCGCAGCCGTTTTTGGCAACAATAGGGCTCACTCCCGGATATTCTGAAGCCACAGAGGAGGCCGGGCATTTTCTCAGGTGGCAACCACCGCAGAACAGGCCTAGGACAGAAACGCAGGCCCCGTGAGTAAAGGGTTTGCCTGAGGCGGTACCAGCCTGGGTAAGCGCAGGGACTAGAAATGCACACGCAGAGCCGGGAAGTTCCCAGGGTGGGGCTGACCGACAGGACCACTTTACTGAGCCTAAAATGCACCCAGTCCTCAGGGGATCATCAGCCTATAGACAAAGGAAGACAAGAGGCTAGAACTGACAGGTAACTGAATACAAAGCTGCAGGAGCAAAGACAGGGCCTGAGGCACAGGCTCTGGGAACTCAAAACAGCTTATCTTCTGCAAGGGAATTTAGCAGAAACAGAAACAAATTCCCGCAAAGTTGTTCTGTTCTGTTCTGTCAGTAACATCAATCAGGGTTGGGGCTGGAACTGAGTGAACACACCCCAGCCTACATCAAGCGCCCATGGTTGTCAGGCCTCACCTCCCCCTACGGGATAGAGGCAGAGCGCAGTGGCCTAGCTGAGCACATATAGATTTCCTTGTGATTCAGACAGGTTCAAACCCCTGGAGTATCTGTTCACTAGAGGCAACTGGGTCACAGCCCTGCGGGGCTATCAGTGACTGGGTGTGACAGAGGTGCAAGGTGGGGAAGGAGGCATCAACCTTCCCAGACTGATCTATTTGCTGGGTGGGTCCTCCTGAATTCACAGAGCACTGGAACAAGTCATATCTGAGTTATCACCAGACCCCTGCGATCCAGTTGCCAGAGACCTTTTAAACTCTCACACCTGAGACACGTGCTGACTGAGACAATTGATTTGGACCTTTTGAACTGAGCCAATCACCCAAGGACTATTCAAGTGGTGCCCTGGGTGTGTGGCTGTAGGAAGGTTTGATTTTCCTTTTCCAATTGTTGCCGGTGGGGGGCGGGGTGACTTAATTGCTGGTATTTCTCCACAGCGGAGACTTCAACCCAGAGTAACTATTTCACTAGGATCGGACAGAGACCAGCTAAAAACAAGACAGAATCACTTAGCCCCACCACACCAAACAGGTCCCCTCTTTCTCAGGCCATAGCACTGTACGGGTCCTCGACAAGGCTCCAGGGCAAAAATCAAATGGTGTAAAATAATCATGGGGTGGAACCAGCAGAAAAACTCTGATAACATGAATAACCAGAATAGATCAACCCCCCCCCCCAAGGAAAGATACGGCAGATGTAACTGAAGATCCTATTCATAAACAGCTGGCTGAGATATCAGAAATCAAATTCAGAATTTGGATTGCAAACAAGTTTAATAGAATGGAGGAAAATTTGGAATTAGAAATTTGAGGAGCAATCCAAAAGTCGGAATTAGAAATTCAAGGAGAAATTCAAAAGTTGTCTCAAGACTTTAACAAATTTAAAGACAAAACCACCAAAGATTTTTACTCACTGAAGGAAGAATTGGCAGCCCTAAAAGATCTGAAAAATACAGTAGAATCCCTCAGTAACAGAGCGGAGCAAGTACAAGAAAAGATTTCTGACATTGAAGACAAAGCCTTTGAACGCTTCCAAACTCTCAAAGAGGAAGAGAAATGAAGAGCAAAAACGGATCATTCTCTCAGAGAGCTCTGGGATAATTCGAAGAAGACTAATATCCACCTCATTGGAATCCATGAAAGTGATGAAGTGGCCTCACAAGGCACAGAGGCCCTTCTCCATGAAATTATGAAAGAGAATTTTCCAGACATACCAAGAGATTCTGAAATTCAGATAGCAGACGGTTTCAGAATGCCAGCATGATTCAATCCCAATAAGACATCCCCGAGGCATATCATAATTAACTTCACTAAAGTTAATATGAAAGAGAAAATTCTGAAAGCAGCCAGACATAAGAAATCCATTACCTACAAAGGGAAGAATATTACAATGACTGCAGATCTCTCTGCTGAAACTTTTCAAGCCAGAAGAGGGTAGTCATTGACTTTTAATATCCTAAAGAAAATAACTTTCAACCGTGGATCCTATATCCAGCTAAACTGAGTTTCATTTATGATGGAGAAATTAAATACTTTAATGACATTCATATGTTGAAGAAATTTGCCATAACCAAACCAGCTCTTCAGGATATTCTCAGACCTATCCTCCATAATGACCAGCACAATCCTCTACCACAAAAGTAAACTCACTTGGAAACTTTTGATCAAACTCCAACTTCCACAGTGATTAAAAATGTCCACTGGACTTTCGAAAAACTCAAGTCCCAAAATTTTACCAGACTTATCAATAGTCTCCATTAATGTGAAGGTCCTAAAATGTCCGCTAAAGAGGCATAGGTTAGCTGACTGGATACAAAATCTCAGGCCAGATATTTCCTGCATACAAGAGTCACATCTTACCTTAAAAGATAAATATAGATTCAGGGTGAAAGGATGGTTGTCCATATTTCAGGCAAATGGTAATCAGAAAAAAAGCAGATATTGCAATTCTATTTGCAGACACAATAGGCTTTAAACCAACAAAAGTAAGGAAGGATAAGAATGGTTACTTCATATTTGTTAAGGGTAATATGCAATATGAGATTTCAATTATTAATATTTATGCATCCAAACAGAAAGCACCTCAATTTGTAAGAAGAAACTCTAACAGACATGAGCAACTTGTTTTCCTCCAGCTCCATAATAGTCAGAGATTTCAAGACTCCTTTGGCAGTGTTGGATAGATCCTCCAATAAGAAGCTGAGCAATGAAATTTTAGATTTAAACCTAACCATCCAACATTTGGATTTAGCAGACATCTACAGAACATTTCATCCCTACAAAACTGAATACACATACTTCTCATCAGCCCACGGAACATACTCCAAAATCGATCACATCTTAGGTTACAAGTCTAACCTCAGTAAATTTAAAGAAATAGAAATTATTCCTTGCATCTTCTCGGACCACCATGGAATAAAAGATGAACTCAGTAACAACAGGAATCTGCATACTCATACAAAAATATGGAAGTTAAATAAGCTTATGCTGAATGATAGCTGGGTGAGAGATGAGATTAAGAAGGAAATTGCCAAATTTTTGTAACAAAACGACAATGAAGACACGAATTATCAGAACCTCTGGGATACCGCAAAGACAGTCCTAAGAGAGAAATTTATAGCACTGCATGCCTTCCTCAAGAAAACAGAAAGAGAGGAAGTTAACAACATAATGGGACATCTCAAGCAACTGGAAAAGGAAGAACATTCCAATGCCAAACCCAGCAGAAGAAAAGAAATAACCAGATTCAAGCAGAATTAAATGAAATTGAAAACAAAAGAATTATACAACCGATCAACAAATCAAAAACTTCGTTTTTTGAAAAGGTCAATAAAATAGATAAACCTTTGGCTAACCTAACCAGGAAAAAAAGAATAAAATCTCTAATCTCATCAATCAGAAATGACAAAGACCAAATAACAACAGACTCCTCAGAAATTAAAAAAATCCTTAATGAATATTAGAAGAAACTTTATTCTCAGAAATATGAAAATCTGAAGGAAATTGACCAAAACTTGGAAGCACTTCACGTTCCAAGACTTAGCCAGAATCAAGCAGAAATGTTGAACAGGCCAATATCAAGTTCTGAAATAGCACCAACCATACAAAATCTCCCTAAAAAGAAAAGCCCAGGACCAGATGGCTTCACGTCAGAATTCTGCCAAATCTTTAAAGACGAACTAGTACCTATATTACTCAACCTGTTCCAAAATATAGAAAAAGAAGGAAGACTACCCAACACGTTCTATGAAGCAAACATCACCCTGATCCCCAAACCAGGAAAAGACCCAACAAGAAAAGAAAATTATAGACCAATATCACTAATGAATATAGATGCAAAAATAATCAACAACATACTAACAAACAGAATCCAGCAACACATCAAACAAATCATACATCATGACCAAGTCAGTTTTATCCTAGGGTCTGAAGACTGGTTCAATATATGTAAATCTATAAGTATAATTTAGCACATCAACAAATTAAAAAACAAAGACCATATGATTCTCTCAATTGATGCATAAAAAGCTTTTGATAATATCCAGCATCCCTTCATGATCAGAACACTTAACAAAATTGGTATAGAGGAGAGAGATTAAAGATGGCGGCCAAGTAACAGCTTCCCTGCAACTGGGAACAGCGGGTCTGGGGAGACGAGACTCCAGGCATCTCTGGCCGGTGGGATCTGCCTATAATCATCCCTTTGAGGATACAGGGAGCCAGCAAGGGACTTCTGGACCCCAAGAGGAGGACAAAAACAGTGGAAAACGGGCAAGTGGTTGCGTGTGTTTGATCGACCTAATCACGCCGGCAACTGTAAGTACAAGCAAGAGTGAGACTGCAAACCAGAAAGGCCTTACCTGTGAACTGTTTCAGTGTTCTTGGACTTGGCACTCAGTTGAACTGCCTTAGGGAGAACTTGAGCAGGACTGTCCAGAACTTTGGGCAATGTCTGGGGCCCCAGACTGAGCCACTGAGCTGGGCACAGGAAGCCACTGTGAAACAACTGCCCCAGCAAGCTCCGCACTGAGGGTCTCAGAGAAGGGATTTGGCAGGTCAAAGTAACCTACTGACTGAGCAGCCTAAAGGCAGGGACTGAGCTGCCTTACAGCCTTAATCCTTAGGGGCAGAGTGAGACTTTTTGGCACACTGGAGCCTTGGGCTGTTGCCCTGGGTGGAGTGCCGTGACATTTCAGCTCATAGCAACCTCAAACTCCGGGGCTTGGTGCCGCCCAGACCTCCATAAGAGCTGAGCAGCAACCCCTGACCAGTGACCAGCCCCCACTGGGCCTCCACATTACCTGACCAGGAACTGCGGGAGCCAAGCAACCCTGCGTCCTCCCTCCTGTGTCCTCCCAGCTTCCACAGTAGCCCGTTCATCTGAAAAGGGACTCTGGTAGCTGCATGCCCTTTGGAGCCCCCCCTGCCTCTGCGCAGAGCCCTTCTCCTGGCCAGAGACTGCTGGAGCCTTGGGCTCTCTGTGCCAAAGTCACTGGGCACCTGGCACTCCCAGAACCGTGCTCACCACCCCAAGCCCTGTTGCTGGATCTGGGTGTGTCACAAACCGGAGCTACTTCCACAACCAGAACTCCCTAGCTAGAGCAGCCACAGAGGAACTACACAGGGTCACTCCCTACAAAGATCCAGCAACAATACAGTGATCCCGCTGGGGTCTAATCTTGGAGAGACACCTCCCCAACTCCGAGGACAGCCAGAGGCAACGGTGAAAAACAATCATGAGGCGAAATCAACAGAAAAACTTTGGCAATATGAATAATCAGAGTAGATCAACTCCACCAAGGATCAATGGGGCAGAAACAGCACAAGACCCCATGCACAAACAAATAGCTGAGATGTCAGAAATTGAATTTAGGATCTGGATAGCAAATAAGATCGAATTAGAATTCCAAAAGTTATCTCAAGAATTCAAAGGATTCAAAGACCAAATGACCAAAGATTTTGACACATTGAGACAAGAAGTTGCATCCCTCAAAGATCTGAGAAACACAGTAGAATCCCTCAGTAACAGAATGGAGCAAGCAGAAGAAAGGATTTCTGACATTGAAGACAAAGCTTTCGAACACTCCCAAACCCTCAAAGAAGAAGAGAAATGGAGAGCAAAAACAGACCACTCTCTCAGAGAGCTCTCGGATAATTTGAAGAAAACCAATATTCGTCTTATAGGGATCCCCGAAAGTGACGAAGTGACTTCACAAGACACAGAGTCTCTTCTCCATGAGATTATGAAGGAGAACTTTCCAGACATGCCAAGAGATTCTGAAATTCAGATAGCAGACAGTTTCAGAACTCCAGCACGACTCAACCCAAATAAGACATCCCCCAGACACATCATAATCAATTTCACTAAAGTTAATATGAAGGAGAAAATTCTGAAAGCTGCCAGACGAAAGAAAACCATTACCTACAAGGGGAAGAATATCAGAATAACTGCAGATCTCTCGGCTGAAACCTTTCAGCTAGAAGACGATGGTCATCGACTTTTAATCTCCTAAAACAAAATAAATTTCAACCCAGGATCCTATACCCAGCTAAACTGAGCTTCATTTATGATGGAGAAATTAAATACTTCAACGACATTCACATGTTGAAGAAATTTGCCATTACTAAACCAGCTCTCCAGGACATTCTTAGACCTATCCTCCATAAAAACCAGCGTAATTCTCCACCACAAAAGTAAACCCATCCAAAAAAATTTTTTTATCGAATTCCAACTTCCACAGTCGCAAAAGGATTAAAAATGTCCACTGGTCTCTCGAAAGGCTTATCAATACTCTCAATTAATGGGAATGGTTTAAATTGTCCTCTAAAGAGGCATAGGTTGGCGGACTGGATACAAAAACTCAAGCCAGATATCTGCTGCATCCAAGAATTGCATCTTACATTAAAAGACAAATATAGACTCAAGGTGAAGGGATGGTCATCTATATTCCAAGCAAATGCAAAGCAGAAAAAAGCAGGAGTTGCAATCCTGTTCGCAGATGCAATAGGCTTTAAACCAACCAAAATAAGGAAGGATAAGGATGGACACTTCATATTTGTTAAAGGTAATACTCAATATGATGAGATTTCAATTATTAATATTTATGGCACCCAACCAGAACGCACCTCAATTTATAAGAGAAACTCTAACAGACATGAGCAACTCGATTTCCTCCACTTCCATAGTAGTTGGAGATTTTAACACCCCTTTAGCAGTCCTGGATAGATCCTCCAAAAAGAAGCTAAGCAAATAAATTTTAGATTTAACCCAACCATTCAACATCTGGACTTAACAGACATCTACAGAACATTTCATCCCCCAAAAATTGAATACACATTCTTCTCATCAGCCCATGGAACATACTCCAAAATCTACCACATCCTAGGCCACAAATCTAACCTCAGCAAATTCAAAAAAATAGGAATTATTCCTTGTATCTTCTCAGACCATCATGGAATAAAAGTTGAACTAAATTACAACAGGAACCTGCATACCCATACAAAAACATGGAAGCTAAACAACCTTATGCTGAAGGATACGTGGATAATAGACAAGATTAAGAAGGAAATCACCATATTTTTGGAACAAAACAACAATCAAGACACGAATTAGCAGAACCTCTGGGATACTGCAAAGGCAGTCCTAAGAGGGAAATTTATAGCACTGCAAGCCTTCCTCAAGAAAACAGAAAGAAAGGAAGTCAATAACTTAATGGAACATCTTAAGCAACTGGAGAAAGAAGAACACTTCAACCCCAAACTCAGCAGAAGAAAAGAAATAACCAAAATCAGAGCAGAATTAAATGAAATTGAAAACAAAAGAACTATACAACAGATCGATAAATCCAAAAGCTGGTTTTTTTGAAAAGATCAATAAAATAGATAAACCTTTGGCCAACCTAACCAGGAAAAAGAGAGTAAAATCTCTAATTTCATCAATCAGAAATGGTAATGATGAAATAACAACAGACCCCTCAGAAATTCAAAAAATCCTTAACGAATACTACAAGAAACTCTACTCTCACAAATATGAAAATCTGAAAGAAATCGACCAATACCTGGAAGCACGCCACCTACCAAGACTTAGCCAGAACGAAGTGGAAATGTTGAACAGGCCCATATCAAGTTCTGAAATAGCATCAACTATACAAAAATCTCCCTAAAAAGAAAAGCCCAGGACCAGATGGCTTTACGTCAGAATTCTACAAAACATTTAAAGAAGAACTAGTACCTATACTACTAAACCTCTTCCAAAATATAGAAAAAGAAGGAATATTACCCAGCACATTCTACGAAACAAACATCACCTTGATCCCCAAACCAGGGAAAGACCCAACAAGAAAAGAAAATTATAGACCAATATCACTAATGAATATAGATGCTAAAATACTCAATAAGATCCTAACAAACAGAATCCAACAACACATCAAAAAAATTATACACCATGACCAAGTCAGATTTATCCCAGGGTCTCAAGGCTGGTTCAATATATGTAAATGTATAAATGTAATTCAGCACATAAACAAACTTAAAAATAAAGACCATATGATTCTTTCAATTGATGCAGAAAAAGCTTTTGATAACATCCAGCATCCCTTCATGATCAGAGCACTAAAGAAAATTGGTATAGAAGGGACATTTCTTAAACTAATAGAGGCCATCTACAGCAAACCCACAGCCAATATTGTATTGAATGGAGTTAAATTGAAATCATTTCCACTTAGATCAGGAACCAGGCAAGGTTGCCCATTGTCTCCATTGCTCTTTAACATTGTAATGGAAGTTTTAGCCATTGCAATTAGGGAAGAAAAGGTGATCAAGGGTATCCACATAGGGTCAGAAGAGATCAAATTTCACCCAACGCAGATGATATGATCATATATCTGGAAAACACTGGGGATTCTACTACAAAACTTTTAGAAGTGATCAAGGAATACAGCAATGTCTCAGGCTACAAAATCAACACCCATAAATCTGTAGCCTTTATATATACCAACAATAACCAAGCTGAACAGTCAAGGACTCTATTCCTTTCACAGTAGTGCCAAAGAAGATGAAATATTTGGGAGTATACCTAACAAAGGACGTGAAAGATCTCTACAGAGAGAACTATGAAACTCTAAGAAAGGAAATAGCCGAAGATGTTAACAGATGGAAAAACATACCATGCTCATGGCTGGGAAGAATCAACATTGTTAAAATGTCCATACTACCCAAAGCAATATATAACTTTAATGCAATTTCTATTAAAGCTCCAATGTCATACTTTAAAGACCTTGAAAAAATAATACTTCATTTTACATGGAATCAGAAAAAGCCTCGAATAGCCAAAACATTACTGAGCAATAAAAACAAAGCAGGAGGAATCACGCTACCAGACCTGAGACTGTACTATAAATCCATAGTGATCAAAACAGCATGGTACTGGCACAAAAGCAGAGAAGTAGATGTCTGGAACAGAATAGAGAACCAAGAGATGGATCCAGCTACTTACCGTTACTTGATCTTTGACAAGCCAATTAAAAACATTCAGTGGGGAAAAGATTCCCTATTTAACAAATGGTGCTGTGTAAACTGGCTGGCAACCTGTAGAAGATTGAAACTGGACCCACACCTTTCACCATTAACTAAGATAGACTCTCACTGGATAAAAGATTTAAACTTAAGACATGAAACTATAAAAATACTTGAAGAAAGTGCAGGGAAAACTCTTGAAGGAATCGGCCTGGGTGAATATATTATGAGGAGGACTCCCCAGGCAACTGAAGCAGTATCAAAAATACACTACTGGGACCTGATCAAACTAAAAAGCTTCTGCACAGCCAAAAACATAGTGAGGAAGGCAAATTTCTCTCATTTCTCAGAATGGGAGAAAATATTTGCAGGTTATGCCTCCGATAAAGGTCTAATAACCAGAATCCACAGAGAACTCAAACGTATTAACAAGAAAAGAACATGTGACCCCATCTCAGGGTGGGCAAGGGACTTGAAGAGAAAATTCTCTAAAGAAGACCGATGCAAGATCTACAAACACATGAAAAAAGCTCATCATCCTTAATCATCAGAGAAATGCAAATCAAAACTACTTTGAGATATCACCTAACCCCAGTAAGAGTAGCCCACATAACAAAATCCCAAAACCAGAAATGTTGGCGTGGATGTGGAGGAAAGGGCATACTTCTACACTGCTGGTGGGAATGCCCACTAATACGTTCCTTCTGGAAGGATGTTTGGAGAATACTTAGAGACCTAAAAATAGACTTGCCATTCGATCCTATAATTCCTTTACTAGGTTTATACCCAGAAGACCAAAAGTCACAATATAACAAAGACATCTGTACCAGAGTTTATTGCAGCCCAATTCATAATTGCTAAGTCATGGAAGAAGCCCAAGTGCCCATCGACCCACGAATGGACTAGCAAATTGTGGTACATGTATACCATGGAATACTATGCAGCCTTAAAGAAAGATGGAGAGTTTACCTCTTTCATGTTTACATGGATGGAGCTGGAACATATTCTTCTTAGCAAAGTATCTCAGGAATGGAAGAAAAAGTATCCAATGTACTCAGCCCTACTATGAAGCTGAATTATAACTTTCACATGAAGACTATAACCCAACTATAGCACAAGACTATGGTGAAAGGGCCAAGGAAGGGGAAGGGAGGGGGGAGGTTTTGGTGGAGGGAGGGTAATGGGTGGGGCCACAATCTATGGTGCATCTTAGAATGGGTATAGGTGATTGCACTAATGTACACAGCTATGATTTAACAATAAAAAAAGAAAAAAAAAGAAAATTGGTATATAAAGGACATTTCTTAAACTGATAGAGGCCATCTACAGAAAACCCAAAATCATATTGAATAGAGTTAAATTGAAATCATTTCCACTCAGATCAGGAACCAGACAAGGCTGCCCATTTTCTCCACTGCTCTTTAACATTGTAATGGAATTTTTAGCCATCACAATTAGGGAAGAAAAGGCGATCAAGGGTATTCATATAGGGTCAGAAGAGATAAAACTTTCACTCTTTGCAGATGTTATGATTGTATATCTGGAAACACCAGGGATTCTACTACAAAACTCTTAGAAGTGATCAAGGAATACAGCAGTATCTCAGGTTACAAAATCAACGTTCATAAATCAGTAGCCTTTATATATACCAACCATAGACAAGCTGAAAAAACAGTTAAGGACTCTATTCCATTCACAGTAGTGTCAAAGAAAATGAAATATTTGGGAGTTTATCTAACAAAGGACGTGAAAGATCTCTATAAAGAGAACTATGAAACTCTAAGAAAAGAAATAGCTGAGAATGTTAACAAATGGAAAAACATACCATGCTCACGGCTGGGAAGAATCAACATTGTTAAAATGTCTATACTACCCAAAGCAATATACTATTTTAATACAATCCCTTTTAAAGCTCCACCGTCTTACTTTAAAGAGCTTGAAAAAATAATACTTCATTTCATATGGAATCAGAAAAAAACTCAAATAGCGAAGACTTTACTCAGAAATAAAAACAAAGCAGGAGGAATCACACTACCAGACCTCAGACTATACTGTAAATCAATAGTGATCAAAACAGCATGGTACTGGCACAAAAACAGAGAGGTAGAGAAATGAAACAGAATAGAGAACCAAGAGATGAATCCAGCTACTTACCGTTCTTTGATCTTTGACAAGCCAATTAAAAACATTTTGTGGGGAAAGATTCCCTATTTAACAAATGGTGCTGGGTGAACTGGCTGGCAACCTATAGACGACTGAAACTGGACCCACACCTTTCACCATTAACTAAGATAGACTCTCACTGGATTAAAGATTTAAACTTAAGACATGAAACTATAAAAATACTAGAAGAGAGTGCAGGGAAAACCTTTGAAGAAATCGGTCTGGGTGAGTATTTTATGATGAGGACCCCCCCCCGCCCCGGGCAATTGAAGGAGCTTCAAAAATACACTACTGGGAGCTGATCAAACTAAAAAACTTTTGCACAGCCAATAACACAGTAAGTAAAGCAAGCAGACAGCCTTCAGAATGGGGAAGATATTTGCCGGTCATGTCTCTGACAAAGGTTTAATAACCAGAATCCACAGAGAACTCAAATGTATAAGTAAGAAAAGAACAAGTGATCCCATCACAGGCTGGGCAAGGGACTTGCCGAGAAACTTCTCTGAAGAAGACAGGTGCACGGCCTACAGACATATGAAAAAATGCTCATCATCTTTAATCATCAGAGAAATGCAAATCAAAACTACTTTGAGGTATCATCTAACTCCAGTAAGATTAGGCCATATCACAAAATCCCAAGACCAGAGATGTTGGCGTGGATGTGGAGAAAAGGGAACACTTCTACACTGCTGGTGGGAATGCAAATTCATACATTCCTTTTGGAAAGATGTATGGAGAACACTTAGTGATCTAAAAATAGATCTGCCATTCAATCCTATAATTCCTCTACTAGGTATATACCCAGAAGACCAAAAATCACATTATAACAAAGATATTTGTACCAGAATGTTTATTGTAGCCCAATTCATAATTGCTAAGTCATGGAAAAAGCCCAAGTGCCCATCGATCCACCTATGGATTAACAAATTGTGGTATATGTACACCATGGAATATTACGCAGCCTTAAAGAAAGATGGAGACTTTACCTCTTTCATGTTTACATGGATAGAGCTGGAACATATTCTTCTTAGTAAAGTACCTTAAGAATGGAATAAAAAGTATCCAATGTACTCAGCCCTACTATGAAACTAATTTATGGCTTTCACATGAAAGCTATAACCCAGTTATAACCTAAGAATAGGGAGAAGGGGGAGAGAGAGCGGACGGAGAACGGAGGATGGGCGGAGGGAAGGTGATTGGTGGGATTACACCTGCGATGCATCTTATAAGGGTACTTGTGAAACTTAGTAAATGTAGAATATAATGTCTTAACAAAATAACTAAGAAAATGCCAGGAAGGCTGTGTTAACCAGTGTGATGAAAATATGTCAAATGGTCTATAAAACCAGTGTATGGTACCCCATGATCGCATTAATGTACACAGCTACGATTTAATAATTAGAAAAAAAACAGACACAAAAAATGTTGGAAATGAATAGTCATAGAAATTAAAGAATAAATATCAATATAACAAAACACAGTAAAAGAGAGAATTAATGAAATGAAGTGAAATACTTGTGTAGCATGAATACATTCAATGAGCCCAGCAAGTCAAAAAGATAAAGGAAGAAGTAAAACAATATGTAGGAGACGGGGGTGGGGGGGGAGTTAAAGTGAGAAGCTAAAATTTGTGTCTAATAAGTATTTCGGAAAATAAAACTAGGGAGATCACTGTGAAGAAGCTGTTGAAGAGATGTCTGAGAATCTTCCAAAATTGACGAAAGATGTGAGTGAAAAGTGAAAGGAAACTGAACACAGAGAAGGGGAAATAAAAATAAATCTATACCTATACACATTATAGTGAAATAGCAGAGGAAAAGATAGCATTTGGAAGTCTCCCAGAAGACGAGTGCTTTTATAAATACTGAGGTAAAACAGTGGTCGACCTAGAATTTTATACTCAGCTAAACTACCATTCAAGAAAAAGAAAGTGCAAAAGGAAGACATTCTTAAGTATACAAAGAGTAAACAAATTTATCTCCCCATATACCCTCCCTAGAATAATTATCAAATGATGTGCACCACCAAGAAAAAAACATGAACCCAGGCAGATATGGGATATAAGAAAAAGCAGTAAGTACAGATACAGATATAAGAGGTTGGACATTTTAAAAATTATTCAACTTTTTGTTGAAAAATAATAACTGAAGTTTCTAAGTTTTCTCTTTAAAACAAAAACTCTAGAGAAGACTAATAAGATGGCAATGTATTCAATGGTTGTTAAAGTGAGATAAGGCTTGGGTCCTGTTTGGCGGGAGTATAGAAATAATAAATAATTTTAAACTGTGTTAGATAATATTTATTCTCTAGGTGTGTTTTGTTTTTTTTTTGTAGAGACAGAGTCTCACTTTACGGCCCTTGGTAGAGTGCCGTGGCCTCACACAGCTCACAGCAACCTGCAACTCCTGGGCTTCAGTGATTTTCTTGCCTCAGCCTCCCAAGTAGCTGGGACTACAGGCGCCCGCCACAACGCCCGGCTATTTTTTGGTTGCAGTTTGGCCGGGGCCGGGTTTGAACCCGTCACCCTCGGTATATGGGGCCGGCGCCCTACTGACTGAGCCACAGGCGCCGCCCTCTAGGTGTGTTTTTAAAAGTTAAGGACAGCCACTAAAAGAATACAGGTTCAACCCCAGTTATGGAATTTGCTGAGCAAAAGCAGAAGACGGGATGGGGAAAATATTTTTTTCAATCATCAGTTCAACAGAAACCAGGAAAAGCAAGCAAGAAAGCCTGATTTTTAGATGTCACAAAGTCAGTATGTTGTATAACAGAATCGAGATATGAAAAGACCTTCTCAGGTCTAAAACCTACAAGATGACAATTAAGATAAATATTCTAAGGCTCAAAAAGTCAATTTTAGAACATCTGGATGGGGAAGCCCTGGCCATCAGTAGTTCATATGAAGAATTCAGAATGCTTTGAAAAGCCTGGGCCAGTTAATTAATCTCTCTAAGATTCTCCGTATGTAAACTGAGGCTAAGAATCACCTGCATGGCTTTTAGGGAATTGAAAGGTCAAAATATGGGAAATGCCTCACAGGCGTCTGGCATATGGAGAGCACTCGGTAAGCAGAAGCGGTAATAAACTTGGACACTGATCATTTGAAAGCACTATGAATTATCCATAAATATGGAATAACTCATGTTTGCAAAATATTATTGTACAAGTCAGCTGTGCAGACTCAATGTTCAGCAGATAATAAGACTTACTGTTCTCTTTCCATCTGATGACCTCTCACCCATTCGGCTTTTGTACCTGGCTCAAAACTAGCAACTCGAGCCCCTCTTGCTTCACGGTTAACTGCGAGGCATCTATCAAATGGCTATTAATAAACTCAGCTTCTGCCTGGGTCAAATCAGGTGAAGACACGAACTAGCCAAGTCCTCTTCGTCTTTATTTTGAACTACTTTGAAATTCAAATCATAAAATCCACTCACTCAAGGATTTTAACAAAACCCTTTTGTTATTGACTGAAAATGTTTTATCTATTAAGTCACTTTCCATAAGCACTTCCCGCACCACACCCCCTTGGATGGGGGGCAGAGGAACCCTAATCCCACCCAGGTGTGCCCTGTCCTAGGACTTGGTGTGGCACTGCCCTCCAGAGGGCATTTCTGTGCAGGACACTTAGGCCGGAGTGAAAGCAATGAGACGTTCCTAGGTCATTTATGTGAAGGGTGGATAATTCATAGTGCTTTATGGGGTAAATGAGCAAGTGGCAGGGCCTGAAGGGTATAATCGGCATGGAAACAGGGCCCGCCCAGTCACTGCCGTGCAGAAAGGCTCGGTTCTCCAAGGGGAGATGTGGAGACTATGACTCCAAAAAGAATTCCAGCCTGTGACTCCAGAGAGGCAGGGAAGGCCTCTGGGAGGCTACTCTCTCCAGGGGATGCAAACTAGCCTGCAAGGAGCCCTGGGGTGTCTGGAGAGAGAGGGAGGGTGGGAGTTGGCAAGGAGGTGTCAGGGTTGCCGTGGGGAAGGAAAGGCAGCGTGAGAAGTGAGGACACCAGGCTCCCCACCCTTTCATCTTCAAAGTTGCTCACTCCATTTTTATTCCACTTGTAGGGAAAGGCCCGCAGACATTTTATCATTTATTACAATGTTAGTGAGTACAGGTGGCAAGAATCACAGTCTGAATCAACTCCCTGGGCCACCCCTGGCACTCAGAGCCCCTCCGAGTAGAATGAATGGACAGGACCTCTCAGGATAGACAAACTGCAAGCAGGCTTGACGAGTCGAACTCAGTTTGTCCCCTCGGCCAGCATTCCATGTGGTGACAAACTTTGGAAGCTTAGTGGCGGCCCTGTCATGACATCATTTTATAAAAGTGTATGTCACAGTCATCCACCTGCTAAGGCCAGGGCTCAAATGCCACCTCCCCCAGAAAGACCAAGAAACTTAGCTATCTCTGAGAGGCACCCCTGCACTTGTAATGGCCACACAGGGGGCAGCCCTAGGAGGCAGGCATCAGTGCTCCAAATTTACAACAGGCCTGCTCCAACCTACACCGTGAGGCCTGGAGCCCGGATGGCGTCCTCCAGGTCCCCTTCTGTTACTCCTGGAGCTCCCTTGTAATGGGTCTCACTGTCTTCATACTACTAACAAAAACGATTCCTGAGTTCAGAGACAGAGCCCTCCTGCCTCCGCCATGCTGTCCCTGCTGTGGGAGACACCACATCCCTCTGCCCTGCAGAGCCCAGCTGCAGACCAGCCCACAAGGCACCTCGGCCGCTGGGGTGCTGTCCTGTCTGAGAGCACCCTGCTTCCTTGTTATTACTGCTTCTAGTAAGAAATTAGGTGAGTTTGCTCCAAACTTTTGGTTATTATTTGCTTATATAATTTATCAAACCCTGAAAGGATTTCAAGCAGCTTAGAAAGAAAAATAAACCACATAATAGAATTACTTAAAAACAGATCAAAAGCCGTGAAATGGAGCAGGATTTAGAATTACAGGAGGGAGAGAGAGAATTCCTAAAATCTAGACCTCAGATAATCCTGCCTTTGAGCACCAAACAAAAGCCCACCCCAGCAGCCAGGGCAAAGGAGAAAGATGGGTGCCAGGGCCCTGTTTATCTAACAAAGGGACCCATATTGATTCATCACCACGCCCACATACTCCAAGCACAAGCACTGTGAGGAATGCATTCATGAGTCCTCCCGCACGCAGGGGTGGCAGTAACAGAAGGATAGTGTCTGACCCCCTCGGAGCACAGCCACAGGCATTTCCCAGCTCAGTCACATGTGACAGGATGTGCTCTGCTCACAATGCCAGCCTGTGGCCATCCTCCCCACCCTTGTGGCCATCCACCCTGTCGCTGTGAATTTAAACCAGGACAACCCACCCGTAAGTTACACTATACAGTATCTGTCCACAGGCCCACATACACCAGCCTCAGGCATTACAGAACAACTCATCTGGACCACCTGTCCTACCATCCTTCATCTTTCCCAGCATCTGTCTGTCTCAACATTCCAGTCTTCATCTCACATTTCACTCTCGGGTCCAAATACAGTGTGACCTCTCCATTGCTCGTGGGCCATCCACATCCTGGCTCCTCCCTCTCCAGGTGCTTCCCACCATCACTGGGCAGCACTTTTCCAAAGGGAAAGCCCAGGGCCCATTGATGACCACACGGTAAATGCCAAGAAAAGGCTCAGGGGTGCTTCAGCATATCAGTGAAGGCCTGACACCCTACTAAGCTGAGAACGCAGATTGATTAGCCCTGATTATAGGAAGATGAGCCCAGGGCTCAGGGAGGCTCCATGGGACTGGGTGGAGGCCAGTAGCTTTGTTTATAAGTAGCAGAGCTGGGATTCCCACCCAGGGCTCCTGGGCTACAAAGGCTGGCTTTGACCACACTATGTCCCTTCCTTGAGAACAGCAGGACATTGGCATCAATACCAGCTCTCTGGAGGCAGGGGCAGCAGCCGTGAATGGCACAGGACATATCTTGTCACTTTACAGCCACAGCACACTGGAGGCAGCTGCAGCCAATCCTCTCCCCTCTGCACAGAGTCCAGGGAGAGGCCAGAGCCAGCGACAAAGAAGTGTGGACCTGTCGCTTCCCAGACCTCCTCTTTCCTCCCTTCCTCTCTACAATGCTCAGCTGTATTTGTCTGCCCCAAGCTCAACTCCAGCCCACCTGCAAAGCCTCCTCCCTCTGACTGCTCGTCTCCCAGAGGTCTGGGCCTCATCATGGCAGGTACACCCAGCCCCTTCTAGTCTCCCATGTTCTTGCCCATGTAGCTTAGCATCTTAAATATAGGAAGACAAAATTATACATGATGTAATTCATGTATATAATCTGCTATTTCGTGTGGTCCTTAGCTCATCAGCCATTATGTAGATTCAGATCAAGTGTGGTCCCCCTCAGTGTCTGGAGGGAGGCAGAGCAGACGTGACGAGGTAAGCTGCACTAGTAGGGAACTCCAGAGTTTGGAGGGGATATGGACTCATACAACTTATCATAAACACAAGGAGCCGCACAATAACGGGCAAGGAAACTGAGTCTCTCAGAGAAGTGATTTTGTTGCCTTTGTTTCCCCACTCTGGCCTTGACCAGGTGGAGAATGTTACTAGGACCCCCACTTAGCAGGTGAGAAAGGATTTGGGGGAACAGGTTATGGGTGAGGGGAAAGCACCAAAGTCAGGTGCTTTGGCTTAATAAGCATGTGCTAAGTGGGGTGACTGACCCATTCAGAACACCTTTGAGAGCAAAGGGGGAGTGCTATGAATAGTTACATGGTACAGGACAACAGGCACAAACCCAACTGGCCTGGGCAAACAAGGACACATGTAGTGATTACAGGTTACAGATTATATACAGGTCACCCGGGCAGTCCGGGTGACCTGCTGCGTGTAGGTGAGCTGGAGACACCCTCACCATCCCAGGGAGCTCGCAGCTTACTGGGAGAAGGAGACAGAGAAATACATCCTCCAGGGTGACCTGCAGAGGAGGGGGCAACTCAGTCATTTAAATGCAGTGTCCAGCGACTTGCCCCCTTCCACTCTGATTTCATAATGGAAAGCACAATCCGCTTACATTAAAAACATAAGAACTCAAAGCAAACGTGGGCAAGTTACCTAGCAGAAGGATGGGAGCCCCATCCCAACCACGGACTGAAATTTTATGAAGACGGTGGCATTTGAACTGGGCCGAGAAGGGTGAGCAAGACTGTGGCCAACCGCAGAGGACAGCGGATTAAAGACCCGTGTCAGTCAGTGTAAGATGCAGACCACGTTCCGTCTGCGGTTCAATCACAAACATACAAGAAGGAGATTTCAACAGGTCTGGGCTGGCAGCTGCCCCGGAATCACCAACTTAACCATCGAATTACAGTGTTCATCCTAACTTCTTGTCACTAGGAAAAGTGACAAGTGTCACCTCCAGAGGGAGCTCCAGGCCTCCACTACTGCTCACCAGCAGGTGTGCTGAGGGTGGGTCCAGGACACCCAGGGGAGAAGAAAGAGGCCCAAGGCTCCACTTCCATGAGAGGCTGTGTGGGGTGAGCTTCCTGTAGTTTCTCTGCCTCCCATAATGCACACCCAAGGGGCCATGCTTTCAGCTGACCATAGGTGGTGCCTTCTTGAGATCCCCCTCAGGACCAAGTGGGCAGTCAACACTGCTGTTTCGGGGTCTGCTCAGGCTCTGGGGACAGGTGGAGCCCTTCCCTGAGTTTGTCTTCCTACATCAGGCCACCCTTAGGGGTGCAAGGCCCAGAGGCTCCCATAGAGAGGGGCCAGAGGAGGCATCATCCAGCCTCTGTCAGGCCTATGGTCAGTGGAGCCAATGGAGTCCAGGTGGCAATAAAAGCTCTGGGGAATTGAGGCCCAAATTCCAGCCCCAAAACTGGAGGTGACAGGATGAATGTTCACTTCCCGGGAGACCCAACTAGCATGACTGGCTCAGCATGTCTGAAGAAAGCCACAGCACAGGAGCAGGACGTGGCCAGGTACAAGGAGAGAACAGAGCTGCGTGTGGGGGAGGGGGGCGGCCTCTGAGAGGCCCTGGAGGCCAAGGGCATGTGTGGGAGAGGACTGCCTCAGAGTTCTCCTTCCTGCTGCAAGACTCCCCCTCACAGAGCTCTCTAGGTCCACTGAGCCAGAATAAATGATCTGACATCTTGTCACCTGTAATATAAGCCATCTTTTGTCAGGTGTAACAGCTGCCATTATCGAGTACCTGTGAGTAGTAGATTATTGGCTATTGCAAGGATAAGCCTCATGTTACAGTGAGAAAACTAAGGCTTCAGCAAATCAAAACTTGTAAGTGGCAAACTGGGGCGTGAGCCCAGGCCTCTTGGCCTCCACTCTGGGTCTTCTGCCTGTGACTATTTGTCGTCTTTCACGGGTGGGTGCCTGAGCAGGACGAATGCCACCGCTGTGCAGAACCCAACTGTGGAAAAGTAAACTCCCAGATGGCCTCAGAAATAAGACCTGCAGACTCAGCTTTGAGGGAACGCCTTGTACCCTCACATTGTCCAGAGGCCCCACCCCCTTTGCTCTGTTTATTGAAATCGTATTCCTGCTCCAAGGCTTGGCTCAAACTCTGGCTCCTCAGAAACTGCCCTGCCAGCCAGAATCACTCCCAATCTGTGCCCCGTGAACTTTGAATTTGGCAGCTGGCCAGCGGCACCCTACTCACTCACATTCAGCCTTGACTCCCTATATACCTGCTCACCCCCACAGGGCTCTGCACACACTCAAGGCCCAGACATGCTTGTGGCCTAGAGATCAAGCCCAGAGTCCTTGGGAACGGCTGTGGGCAACACACAGGTGCATGGTGTCAATTCAACAGGTGCCTCTGAGGGCTCACACCTCCCGCTGCCCTTTCCCAGCTCCAGAAATGAAAACAGACCCCTTGGTGGCTGAGCTACTTTTACCCTTCCCAGAAGCCAGCCAGCCCTGCCTGGGCTCCTGGCCAAGGCAGCTGCAGCTCCTGCCTCTCCCTTCGTGCCTGGCCAGCTCTCCTACAGGCTCCTCCAGCTCTCCTGCATGGCCATGGTCCACCAGGGCTCCTGCCTGGTTTGCACCCCATTCCTTTACTGTGCTGCAGCCCTAACTCTGAGCCTGACCCTCCCCTGTCCTCCAAGGGCCAGTCCCGGATACACCCACCCCACCCCCCAAGTAGCAGAAGGAAGCCACGTCTCTCACCGGTGGGCCTGGAATCATGGCTGTGCTGCCACCAATTAGGCTCCTGGAATCATGGCTCTGCTGCCACCATTTGGCAAATAGGTCAGATTCTTCCAGATGTGAGACACAGCCCTGCCCCAGCCTAAGTCTCCTGGGCCCCTTCAGACCCTGCACCTTGCTGGAAGCCAGCTCTGCAGATCCAACCGAGTCCCATAACCCCCTCCGCAGCTCAGGCGTGACAAGAGGTGGCTTTGAAAACCTTTCTGCAGCTTAATCACAAGGAGCCTTCAGGGAATGAGCAAGACCTCTGTTTACAAAGTTCCCAGCTTCTTATTTGGTTCTTTCCTATATGCTCTAGATATTCTAGTGAACATGTTTTTATAATCAGGAAAAACAACTAATATCCAAAAAATACAAGCAGAAAACAGCTACAGTATTAAATTAGAGATTCCACGGGTCACAGCACTGGCGGGGATGCCCAGACAACAAGGGCTGAGCTGGACGCCAGGACACCTGGCTTCCTGTCCTTGTCTTCCACCAAGTCCCTGAGCTGCTATGGACATGTCGTAACTTCATGGCCTCAGTTTTCTCAGCTGTCAAATGGGGTCATCCTAGAGATACCCTAGCCCTAAATACCCTTCCCACCTGCCTGGGTCATCCTAGAGATACCCTAGCCCAGGGCAGTGGAGAACATCAGCCCCCATGGGGCACACTGGGGAGCTTTATAGGGAACCCAGCCTGCCCAGGTGGATAAGAGTGAGCAACTCCCAGCCCACACTGGTAACAACATACACGGGATATAAGTGACAGGAAACAAGAACAGAAATAAGACAAGCCATTTTAATCCCTGACTAATCACAAAACAGTCTATGTAATCACAGTGTGGGTGTCACTCATCTGCACAGTGCTGCCAAGGGGACGTCCTGCTCTGGGGCAGGATGCGGATGAGCCTAAGGCAGCCCCTCAGCCAGCATCCAGTCCATTCGGGAAATACTTGCCCAAAGGGCCAGGTGGCAAATGGGGCAGAGAAAGGAGCAGGCTCCATGCCCCTCCTTCCTTCCCAGCACCCCCCACTGTACCCTGGCAAGGCCTGTCATCTCTACAGGGAAGGCCCTGCCCTGGAGTGGGGCTGTCTGAAGTGACAACAGGTGTTTGGTGACCAGTGGCAAGAAGTCTGCCTGCCTGGCACTGGCCACACCCTTACTCTGTGTCCCTAAGAAGCAGAAAGCCCTCTGTGCTATCTGTCCCCAAGCACGCTGAACCCTCCTCCTGTGCCAGCTGAGGACCAGAGCAGAGTGCCCCCAAGTGTCCCCAGTGCATCAACTGGAGTGACGGTTTGACACACTATCCTCTCTGCAGCCCAACCCCTGCTCTTTGGAAGAAACCGCAAGGCCCTGAATTCTAGTCCAGGCCTGACCATAGGTGCTCATGGCTGCTTCGGGCTGGTGACCTGAACACCTTCCACTCCTGCTTGGGGCTTTCCAGTAGTAAAAGTAGATCACTTTAAACAGCTCCCACTACGACCCAACAGAAGAAAAAAAGCCCTGGCATCTAGGATCAGATCTAAAAAAGGCAGAGTCCACGAGAGCAGCAGACTCCTGAGACAACACTGAGTTGTCTGGCACTGGTCACTGAGTCAGGGACAGCCTTCGATAGAAAAATGAAAGACAGCTGGGTCCCAGCCGGCTACCTGATGGGCTGGAAGCCCTTGCAAAACCCTGTTGGGGGTCAAAGTAATCACTATGCATTTTCCAGCTAAGACAAAGAAAACAGCCTTTAATTCTCTAATAAGTCCTAAATCCTCCTTTATAAATGCAGCTTTAGAATAGGAGTGGCCAAGGACCAAGCCCAGCCTGTCCTTCATCTGGGGAAACGTGAATGCTCAGACCCATCCCAAGCCAGACTGGCTGGACAGACACAGATGATCCCCATCCCATGAACACCAAGCACCTGGCTAAGGAAGGCGGGAGAGCAGAGCCCTGTGTGCAGACAGCCACTGGCGGCCCTTACCCATGACCACGCTGAATCCAGGGAGCTCTTGCCCTGTGGAGGCTCCCAGCTGGAGCTGGGGACTGGGTCCTGCTCCTCCATGGCTCAGCGTCGGGTGCTGGCTGCCTCCTCACCCAGACCCAGGACACAAATGACCCTCTGACGACACCAGCTCAGGAGCTGGGAGGCCGGGCCGGGTGACACTGGAGTCCAAGGCAGGCGGTGCTTCCCTTTCCACCGGGTCTGCTCTGTCCTGTCCTGAAACCCAGGTCAAGTTACAAGGCTCAGCAAAAGAGCAGAGTGTTGAATTGCAAATCCTCTCCCACCTGGGGACTGGCTGACAAACAACACCCAGGACACAGAGATTCCAGAAGATGCTGGTTTCGGTTTCTGTCAACTGTGAAGGGGAAGCCAGGGGAGGGGACCTGTCATGTCATGGTCACTTTGTCCTCACTCCAGCTCTTGGAGACAGTAGGACTTCCCCAGGGTTTCACAGCTCTAAGAATTGGGGTTGTTCTGTCTCCCCAGGGATTGGAGGGGGAGGTGTGGAGGGAGAGTGCACCCCACGTGCTGAGCGCCGGGCGGTGCTTTCCAGAGAACAGTCCTTCCACGTTGTAGTCTCCTACGGTTCCCTACTCCTTGGGAAGTTCCTCTCTGAAACTCTGCACTGCCTCAGCACCCCATGAAGGCGGCGTGGGGGGGACCCTGCAACATCTATTTGGCAGTTAGCCCCACCTGTCATCTCAACAATGTGACAGTGCTCCAGGGGTGAATAAACCCCACTTACCAGGAACTGTGCTAAGTGCTGAAGATGCAGATCACACACAATTTTCACAGCAACCCTGTGAGGTTGCAGGTTGCAGACAGAGCTTCAAGAACTGGCCTTGGGTCGGAAGCCCGGAAGAGCAAAGCAGGGCCAGGGTAACTTCAGAACCATGCTGTGGATCTAATCACAGACGTGGATTCTGTCCAGAGAGGGATGGGGCTGAGCTCACTGGGGGAACGAGGGCAATGTCAGGTCAGGCCAGGGGGCAGCAGGGGCAGCATGAGAGTGGGCACCCAGGCCACCGTCTGGTTCGACAGCCACAGAGGGAGAGGAATTTGCAATCCCAGGAGCACATCAGGGCTGAGGAAAGGGACTCTAGGAATTGCGATATGAGCATGGTGGGGTGAGGTTGAGGCTAAGGGAGAAGGCTCTGCGGGAGGCTCCCTGATTCAACTTCCCACTGTGAAGCACAGTCTCCTAGTCCCTCCTTCTCCCAGGAGACTTTCTCTGAGTTCATCTGGGCTCCTCATCCTCATTTCCTCCAGAGGGGCCCTGATGTGATCCATCTGGGATTGACTTCAGGTGCCCGCCCGGCTTCTCCTGCATGGGCAGGCTGCAATTACCTGATCAGACAGCTCCAAGGATGCACCTACGGAGGGCGTGGTGGGGCTCAATCCCAGGCCTCTGTCTTCCCAGATCCCTGTGCCACCACCCTGGCCACCTGGACACGGATGTTCCTGGCCTGCCTTTCTCTAAGAGAGCTCAGAGAGTCCTAGGGAGGAGCCAGCACAGCACACGTGGCCGCAGAGCTACCACCTGCCACTCCCATGGCCTGGAATAGCTCCCACAACCCCATGCCCCGAAATGTCCTCAAGTGTAAGGGAGAAAATAACAACACTTCGAGACACTTCTACTGAGATGGGTCACCAGCACTCTTACTATTTTTAGCTCATCCTGTCAAGATATTTTAAGAACCTCATGACCGACGAGTGATATGATCGTGAGGAATTATACCTGGTCATATTTAGTGTTTGGGCCAGAAATCTAGTAGAAGCATGTCAGGTTCATAGGTGATAGTCTCTGTGAACACAAGCACACTGGAAGCACTGCAAAGATTAGGATGTGAGGGGAGGGCCTGGAGCCAACTGCACCTTGGCCTTGGTCCTGTGGCCTCTGGGACAGGGCAGAGTTATTTCGCATCCTCGCTGGCAGCAGGTGTCGGAGGAGGCAGTGGGAGTGACACAAGTCCCACTGCTGTGTCAGGCTGCTCAGGGAAGCACTTCCTAGATGGTGCACCTAGGAGTGGGGACGTGACCATTGAAGGGGCTCTCAGCCCATGCCAGGGCCCACCAGAAGGTCCACATGGTGGTTGAATCTCACAGTCTGGACCAGACAGACCTGGGCTCTTGTTCTGACCATGCACCTTAGAAGCTATTACAATGCAAGGCAATTCACTCAGCCTCTAATATCCTTTGTTTCTTTGCCTGGGAAAATCAGAGATAAAAATAGAATCTCTCCCTTACAAGGGTTCTGTGTGGATACTTGAGATGCTACACAAAAGTCCTTGACAATATTAAGTGGTAACAACTATTAATCTGCACCGTAACCTTGAGAAGACATAGACAGTCCCACCTCGCAGAGGAAGAAGCTGAGCCTGTTTCATTTACACAACCATCAGCTGCAGAACCTCCCCCCGCCCCCCCAGTTCCCCACAATAGAGCTCCTGAGTCCTCTATCTCCTCTGGTGAGCACAACCAAGACCAAGCTCAATTTCCCCTGAGACATTTTCCTGGCAGACCCCTACTTGTCAAGAATCCATGGGACCCCACAGGACCCCTGGCAACCAGGTTGAAGGTTTATAGTTGGAGCTGATTCTTTTAGGTTTTCTACATAGATGATCATGTCCTCTGTGAACAAAGACAGATGTATTTCTTCCTTCCCAATCAGCATGTTTTATTTTATTTTCCAGTCTTACTGCATTAGTTAGGGTTTCCAGTATGGAAAAACAGTTGAAAAATAGTGATGAGAGGGAATGTCCTTGCCTTTTTCTCGATCATAACAGGAAAGCTTCGGATTCTCACCAATAAGTTTGAAGTTAGCTGTAGGTTTTCTGTAGATAATCTTCATCAGGTTGAGGGAAATCCCCTCTATTCTTAGTTTACTGAGGTTTGGTTTTTTGTTTTTAATCACAAATGTGTGTTGAGTTTTTTTAAATGCTTTTTTCTGAGTTTACTGTTCAGATCACCTTCTTTAGTCTGTTGATGTGATGGGTTACATTAATTGATTTTCAAAGGCTGAACCAGTCTTGCATACCTGGAATAAATCCCAAGTAGTCAGGGTGTACAATTGTTTTTATACTTTGTTGGATTCAATTTGCTAATATTTTCTTGAGGATTTTTGTACCTATGTTCATAAGAGATTTCGGTGACTTCTCGTTTCTTGAATTTCTTTTCCTGATTATGACATTAGGGTAATACTAGCCTCACAGAATAAGGTAGGAATTATCCCTCTGCTTCTATCTTCTGAAAAGAGATTATAGAAAATTGATATAATATCTTCCTTAAATGTTTGGTAGATTCACAACTGAACCCATCCTGGCCTGGTGTTCTGTGTTTGGAAAGATTATTAATTATTGATTCAGTTTCTTTAATAAAAGTAGGTCTAGTCAGGTTGTCTGTTTTTTCTTGTGTGAGTTTTGGCAGACTGTGTCTTTCCAGAAATTGGCCCATTTATCTAAGGTATCAAATTTGTACACATGTATTTGTTAATAACATTTCTTCATTATCCTTTTAATGTTCATAGGATCTGTGGTGATATCCCCTCTTTGATTTGTGATATTAATAATCTGTGTCTTCTCTTTATTAGGGGGGCTAACTAGAGACTTTTTTATTGATCTTTTTAAAAAATCAACTTTTGGCTTTGTTAATTTTCTCTATTTCCCATTTTCAATTTCATTGATTTCTGCTGTAATTTTTATTATTTCTTTTCTTCTGCTTACTTTGCATTACATTCTTTTTCTAGTTTCCTAAGATAATACTACATAGCTTAGATTATTTTAAAAATAGTTTTATGGAGTTAAAATATATAATATATATATTTAAGTATCTTTACCATTTTACATGTACAGATAAATGATAATAAATATATTTATATTCTTTTTATATTTCCATTCCTCCCCTGCCCTCCTTCCCTTGCCTCTGGAAACCATCAATCTAGTCTCTATTTTCATAAGATCCACTGTTTTAGGCTCCTCATGTGGTGGGAATATGCAATATTTGTCTTTAAGTACTAGGCATTTTTCTCTTAACAGCCTCCAGTTCCATCTGTGTTGCTGCAAATGACAGGAGTTCATTATTTTTCATGGCTGAATCACGTTCCGTTGTGTGTATGTACCACATTTTCTTTATCCATTGATCTGTCGATGGGCACTTAGGTTGATTCTGACTACTGTGAATAGAGCTGTGATAAACATGTAAGTGCAGTGATCTGTTTGATATATTGATTTTCTTTCTTTTGGATATACACCCAGGGGTGGAATTACTGGATTATATAAAAGTTATATTTTTAGTTTTTTTTTTTTTTTTTGAGGAACCTCCATACTATTCTCCATTGTGGCTGTACTAATTTATGTACACCAACAGTGCACAAGTGTTCCGTTTTCTCCACATTCTTGGAAGCATCTGTTATTGCCTATCTTTTGGGTATAAGCCAATTTAAGTGGGGTGAAATGACACTGCATTGTGGTTTTGATTTGCATTTCTCTGATGACTAGGGATGTTGAGCATTTTTTTCATACATCCATTGGCCATTTGAATGTCTTCTGATAAATGTCTGGTTCGATCTTTTGCCCATTTTTCAACTGGATTATTTATATTTTCACTGTTGAGTTATTTGAGCTCCTTATATATTCTGGTTATTAATCCCTTGTCATATGGATAGTTTGCAGATATTTTCTCCCACTCTGTAGATTGTCTATGTGCTTTGTTGATTGTTTCCTCTGCTATGCAGAAGCTTTCGAGCTTATACTCCAGTTGTCTCATTTTTGCTTTGTTTGCTTGTGCTTTTGAAGTGCTACACATGAAATCTTTGCCCAGCCCCAGACCAATGTCCTGAGCATCTCCCCAACATTTTCTTCTAATAGTTTCATAACTTCAGGTCTTAGATTCAAGTCTTTAATCATTTTTATTTTATTTTTGTGTATAGTGAGGGATAGGGTTCTACTTTCATTCTTCTGCATATAGTGATCCAGTTTTCACATCACCATTTATTTACAAGATTGTCCTTTCCCCATTGTATGTTCTGGGCAATTTCATCAAAGATAAAATGGTTGTAAATGTGTGGATTTATATCTGGATTCTCTATTCTGTTTCATTGGTTTATGTGTCTCTTCTCATGCCAGTACCATTCTGTTTAGTTACTATAGCTTTGTAATACATTTTGAAGTCAGGTAGGGCAATGCTTCCAGCTTTGTTCTTTTTGCTCAGGATTGCTTTGGCTATTCAGGTTCCACATAAATCTTGGGGTTTTTTTTTTCTGTGCAGAATGTCATTGGTATTTTGGTAAGGATTACATTGAAAAAAAATTTTTTTTTTGAGACAGAGTCTCACTATGTGGCCCTCCATAGAGTGCCATGGTGTCATAGCTTACAGCAACCTGAAACTCTTGGGCTCAAGTGATTCTCTTGCCTCAGCCCCTCAAGTAGCTGGGACTACAGGTGCCCGCCACCGTGCCCGGCTATTTTTGGTTGTAGTTGTCATTGTTGTTTGGCAGGCCAGGGCTGGGCTTGAACCTGCCAGCTCTGGTGTATGTGGCTGGCATCCTAGCCGCTTGAGCTACAAGATGCTGAGCCTGAATTTGTAAACTGTTTTAAGTAGTATTAACAATATTAATTGTTTAACAATAATAATTTATTGTTAAATTAATAATTGTTAAATATAATAAATTAATAATTTTAACAATATTAATTCTTCAGATCCATGAGCACAGAATGTCTTTCCTTCTGCATATTTCCTTTTCATTTCTTTCATTAGATTCTTGATTTTAGATCATTCTTATTCTCTAACATATGCACTCAAAAGCTAGAGATTTACCTCCAAGCCCTGTTTTTGCTATATCCCACAAATTTTGGTGATTTATGTTTTCATTTTCATTTAGTTCAAAATATTTTTAAATTTCTCTTGAAATTTCTTTTCGGTTGTATGTCATTTAGAAGTTACGTGGTTTAATATCCAGGTTTTGAGGTTTTCCAGCTATCTTTTTGTTCTGAATGTCTAGTTCTAATCATGAATTTAATTCTTCATGCTCTGAGAGAAGACGCTGGATGATTCCTATTCTTTTACATTTTTCAAGGTATGTTTAATGGCCCAGAATGCTGTCTATCTTGATGAATGTTCCATGTGAGCTTGAGAAGGATCTGCAACTGTTGGATGAAGTTGAGTCTATGCACATCAATTATTTCCAATTTATTGATAATGTTGTTGAAAACTATGCCCTTGCAGATGTCCTGATGCTGGATCTGTCTGCTTATGATAGAGAAGATTTTAAGTCTCCAAATATAATAATGGATCATTTATTTCTTCTTGCAGTGCTATCAGTTTTTGCCTCTTGTAGTTTGATGCTCTATTGTTAGAGGCATGCACGTTAAAATATATGTCTTCTTGGAGTATTTACTTCTTTGACCCCCTTTGCTGTATTCAATGCCCTTCTTTGTCCCTGATAACATTCCTGAGAAATTTTTCTTCGTCTGAAATTAACATAGCTATTCCTGCATCCTTTTGACAAGTTTTTTGCATGTTATATCTTTCTCCATCTCTTAACTTGTTACTCTATATGTCTTTATATTTAAAGTTTGTTTCTAAGAAAAAAAAAGTTTGTGGGCGGCGCCTGTGGCTCAAGGAGTAGGACGCCGGTCCCATATGCCGGAGGGGGCGGGTTCAAACCCAGCCCCGGCCAAAAAAATCACACACACACGAAAAAAAAGTTTGTTTCTTGTACATGACATATAGTAGGGTCTTGTTTTTTGATCTACTTTGATAATCTCTGTCTTTTAATTGATGTATTTAGAGTACTGAGGTTTAAAATGATTAATTAATATGGTTGGATTAATATCTGTCATATTCGTTACATTTTCTATTTTTTGCCCTGCTTCTTTGTTCCTTTTTTGTCTTCCTCACGGTTTTTTCCTTTTGTAATTTTAAACAAACAGTTTATGAAGCCTTGTAAACACTTGACACTATTACCCAGACAGCCCTAAACAGGGCAGTTCCCTCTACCACCACCCTGGACTTAGACCACTGGCCTTCTGTAACTTCTCACACCTGTCAGAGCCCTCTAGCACCAGGGGGTTTCTTAGTTCTTTGCTGCTCAATTGGAAATAGGGTAAGTTAGCTGTCTGGTCTGCAGGTAAGAAGGAAGCCAAGATTTCAATTCTGTATAGACAGTAGAAGACATCAAGGATGAGAATATTCCAATATAGGCTGAAATCAATCTGAACACAAGTTGGTATTTTTTGTTTTTGTTTTTGTTTTTACAGTTTTTGGCCGGGGCTGGGTTTGAACCCACCACCTCTGGCATATGGGGCCAGTGGCCAGTACCCTACTCCTTTGAGCCACAGGCGCCGCCCCAACACAAGTTGTAAAGTTAGGCTCTGACGGGTATTGTAGAAGTAAGACCTAGGCCCAGACCATTATGCATGGTTATACTCCCTGAGAAGGGCTTATGGGTAGACAGATAAATATAAAGGACAGGGCACTCATTCTGCCCTGGTCCCTGGTACAGACAGTAAACTCTCAGCTATCTGCACACATCTCCCAGGGGGACCCACAGTTGATCTAGTGGTGTCAAATTTCCCTTGCTCCCACATCAACTGCGTTTCCCATTCTAACTGGGCTGGAGAGGCCCATCTACAACAGATAGAATGGAAATTCTCCCCTTTCTACATGAAGGAGGATGCTCATCTGGAGTTGTCCTAAGAAGCTATCGATACTTCTTTTCATGCTATGGCACCCCCTCCTGAAAATGGGACCACCCCCAATAGTGTATCACATGTAAAGGCCAGGGACTGTCCCCTTTACCTTTGGGCTCCCCCTACTGAATAGGAGTTCAAACTCAACTCCCTGAAGTGACAGCCTTGGGACTTCAGTCCATACAATTCTATCTGCTCAGTGCTCTAACTCAGTGATCTAACAAAGTAGTATTATCACCCCTCCTTTTCAGGAGAAGAGCTGGATGACTTGCCCAAGACACCAGACAAGTGAGTGGCAGAGCTGAGACGCGACCGTGCCTCTTCTGAGTGCAAGCTCACAGTCTCCTGTGCCGTACCAGCCTAGACCTTTGGAAACTTTGTACTTAGAGTATTCTTCCAAAAAGTAGCAGAAACCTTGCCTTTTCCCAACTCTACAGGCCTTTTAAGCTATATGAAACCCATTAAAAGATTTTTTTATTAAATCATAGCTGTATACATTAATGCAATCATGGCCATTAAAAGATTTTTTTTTTAAGTTAAAAATTGATTGGTACTGGTGCTTCAAAAATATGTGTTTAATATTCACCTGTATGGGATCCTTAAACCTGAGGGAAACTTAAATGACATTCTCAAAGGACTGAGAAGTATGGTACAATGAGGATGTATCTGTCAGCGACAAAGGAGTTCCGTGAGGCTACTAGTGAGGCATGGAAACAGCACTTTAGCAAGAGCCATAACATTGCAAAATGATGAAGTGCTGGCAAAGGCTTTCCCAAGTCACCTCTGGGACTGCACATGCAGAAAACAGGTGCACACAGGTCCAGGCCCAAGACAAAATCTTCATGTCTATTTGTGTGGCAGGTAAAAGCTCTCACTCAGATTTGCTCAGTTAATCGTCACAGAAATTCTGCAATGTAGGTAATGTTTTCAAATTGCAAAATTAAGTTCAGACAGGCTTAAAAAACTCGCTAAGGTCACAAAGCCAGAAAGAGGTGGAGTCCCACCCATCTTCCACCAGCCTGTGCTCCTTGGATTGAACTGAATCCAGAAGCGGGACTGTCAGAAACAGCCTTGCCCTCGCGTTCAGAGTTTATTTGCTCAGGGACACCCTTTCAGGCGGCGTGGCCTCCCACTCCTGGAGGTTCCCAGAAAGGAGGAGGGGCTCGCTCGTCAGGCAGCTCGCCCAGTCCCGGGGCAGTGAGAGGGAGGGAGCGCAGTCCCCGGGAGTGGGATGGAGACCAGTAGCCCGCAGCCCCCGCCGCCCAGCCCCAACCCGGGGCTGAGCCTGGACGCCCGGCTGGGCGTGGACACGCGCCTCTGGGCCAAGGTGCTGCTCACCGCGCTCTACGCGCTGATCTTGGCCCTGGCTGCAGTGGGCAATGCGCTGTCCGTGCACGTGGTGCTGAAGGGGCGGCCCGGTTGCCCCGGACACCTGCGCTACCACGTGCTCAGCCTGGCGCTCTCAGCGCTGCTGCTGCTGCTGGTCTGCATGCCCATGGAGCTCTACAACTTCGTGTGGTTCCACTACCCCTGGGTCTTCGGCGACCTGGGCTGTCGCGGCTACTACTTCGTGCGCGAGCTGTGCGCCTACGCCACGGTGCTCAGCGTGACCCGCCTGAGCGCAGAGCGCTGCCTGGCGGTGTGCCAGCCGCTGCGCTCCCGCCGCTGGCTCTCCCCGCGCCGGACCCGCCGCCTGCTGGCATTCGTCTGGGCCGCCTCGCTCGGCCTCGCCCTGCCCACAGCTGTAATCATGGGGCAGAAGCGCGAGCTGAAGACGCCCGGCGGCGAGCCGGAGCCCGCCTCGCGCGTGTGCACCGCGCTGGTGAGCCGCGCCGCGCTGCAGGTGTTAATCCAGGTAGGTCTGGGGGGTGGGGGAGAAAGGGCGCCGCCCCTGCCCCGGGAGCGGACATTTCAGCTCTGATGCTACCCACCTCCCAGAAAGTTGAGTCTGTCCTCCCTTTTTACAAAAGACTTGGCCAAGGTGAAGCATTGACAGAAGGCGCCATTTGAATTCAAAATTAACTACAAAGCCTGTGTTCCTCCCACTCAAAGGTGCCCAAATGTTAATGAGTATAAAATTGCAGAGTCTCACTATGTCACCCTCGGTACCGTGCTGTGGCATCACAGCTCACAGCAACCTCAAATTCTTGAGCTTAAGCAATTCTCTTGCCTCAGCCTCCCAAGTAGCTGGGACTACAGTTGCCCACCACAATGCCCGGCTATTTTGTTGTTGTTGTTGCAGTTGTCAACAACAACTGTAAAAAAAATACAGATTTTGTGACACCTCCGGTCACAGCTCTGGAGGGCACCTCCCTGGAGGCGAGGTGAGGATGGAGGTAGTGTCCTGGGCCTCCCTTCCCATCTCCTGATTAGGCTCTGACCTCATTTCCTATTACACGCCCTGAGACTTGCCTCCCCCAGGCCACTGGCTGCCCTGTTGCACCCCACCACCACCCTGTGCCTAACCTCTGGCTTAAAAAAAAAAAAAAGAGAACTTTTTTCTTCTGCTCTCTCCCCTCCAACCCTTCTTATCCCTCAAAATGCTGCTGCACCCTCATCGCTCCCTAGTGCCTTCTCTCAACAACCCAACTCCTGGCATGCTCTCCCCATCTCTTCTGAACTCATACAGCGTGTGACGGACTTGTGGCACTTTGTAAAGCATTTTTTGAAAGTGATACTTTCCAGAGTGTGTGTCTCAGGTTCTGTGTGTTTCTATAAGCCAGTGCCTTCTGGTCACACAGGACTGTGATCACATGTGTTCAGCACTCGGGGAAAGTGGGGAAGGCTGAGGCAGCACAGCCCTCTCCAGCCCCTTTCTGGCTCCCCAGGAAACCTAAAGGAGCCAAGCGGGGCCAACCAGGACCCCTTCTGCCGCGGACCGCCAGTCGAATGAGTCTCAGTCCGAGGGCTTTTCAGGGCGAACGGCTCAGGTTGATTGGAAGGTCGACGCAGGATGGTTTGACAGACTACTAGACACCACAAGTGATGATGAAAGTAGCTGCAACTTTACTGAATTTTAAGAGTGTCTTTTATACATTTTTGACAAAGCATTACAAATCACAAAAGACATTTTTATGACTTGCAGGTGGTCACAAGTTCTTATCTTGTCTTACAAACGTAGGCATTCAACCATCTATCTTACACAGTGTTTTGCCCGCAAGGGGGAACAAATGGCAGCTGTGAGGTAGCTGATAAGCAGTAGTTACTTTTCAGCTTCCTTTATCTAAAGTTGAATGTGTTTTTTAACATATAACACTACTTTCTTTCATAGTTTTAGTTTCATGATTATATATAGTTGTTATGATTAGAGGTGTATTATGAATCATATAAGTGATTAAAGTGTGAAGGAAACATGAGAAATAAAAGGATATTGTATGAAAACTAAACTATATTGAAAGTGAGGTTAGGAAAGACAAGGTTAGAGATAGGGGGAAAGGGTGGGTGGATATCAGGTTGGAAACATCTTGTTTATGGTATTTACATTCTTTTGATGCACTGTATATTTTTAAGGTTTTTGTTCTAAGGAAGTGGTTTCATTAGTAACACCTGGTTGCTTCCCCTTATCTAGGAATGTCAAGGCTTGTAACTTCTCTTAGTTCTGTAATTGTTCTCAGTTTCTTATGATCTCTTTTAAAAACAGCTGAACATATTCTTTTATGTATAATACTTGACTACTACTATATATTTTTACTCTAATTAGTAACTATATTCTGATTCATAGTTAATTGTTTATTAAACATTAAACTACTCTATTGATTTGTGTTACATATGAAAATTAGTGAAGTAAGACATTTTTCTAAGTAAAGTTTTACTGCAGGAGGTGTCATGTTGGAACATCTTGTTTGCCGTGCCTGCATTCTCTCGATGTACTATTTCAATTCACTGACATTTATGGTGGGGACGTGCTGTTGTACAGGCTCTCTTGGAGCCACTGAGTCCGGCACAGCCATACTTGCTGTGTTTAATTGTGGATCAGTAAGTCACTGTGTTTATTCTTAGTTTCTCAAAACAATTAGGCAATAATCAGTCATTCAACTGAACAGACAGGTTTCAGGGTAAAAGTTTCTTAGGCTTTTATGCCGCACCTCATGACTTCCTACGTTCACTAAAAGGCATGCTAGGCAACTTATGCGCTGCTGTCGCAAGCCAGGGGGACTGGGGGCAACGCTCCGAAGAGCACTCACCGCCTTACCACAGTTTTTACAACGCGGACAGAGCCATCCCGCCACGGCTTGATGCCGGGGGTGCGGCATTTCCCCCTTTTTTGTTAATGAAACGTAGTTCAAAGAGGTCTTGGCGAACAGCCTTTAAGGAGGAAAAGACACAACGAAGGAGATAAGGTAACAGTAAAACAACACAGAATATCAGGCATCCAATAATAACAATAAACACAATGTACTGAATTCAAGATATAGGATTTAAAGACTTAAGATTGTCAGAGAGTGATTGAGCCAGAGCATCGAGAGATGTACTAGGTAGATGAGCTTCACTGATGGCAGTGATATCCTTTTGAAGGGTATGTAAGTCATGTGTAATATCATTATCCTTCCACACACCTTGTAAGTGTGCCTTTGTTTTGTTCCAAGAGGTGGAGAGGTTATAAGGTAGAGGAGTGACACAGATAGCTGGAAAAGCAGAGTGACATCTAGTTTGAAGTTTATGTTGTATGAACTTTATATCTTGTCCTAGAGCTAACACTACTTCTTCCAGGATGTTGAGTTTAGTTTTAAGTTTATTATCTATACTAGCCTGAGTCATTAAAGTTAGAGTAATGTTACTGTTTAAAGAGTTGACAAAGTGAGCCGTATGTATTTCTTGTACCAAGGTAGTTGTAGCCACTGTAAATGTAGTGACTATAGAAATTAAAGCTAAAATACCTAAAATTAATGCTGCTATAAATCTTTTAGGTCTAATTAATTCATTAACAGTATGTAAAACTTGTAAGGTAGAGTTATCATACTATGGATTGTCTTACAGATTTACAGGTAACATTACATATGAAGGTTTTTTTACAATTAACATAACATTCAGCAATCTATTATTTACATGAAATATACCAGAAGAAGCAATACAATTGGTTATTTTTACAAGTTAAAAGATTTTAAAGGAAATATATAGTTAACTGGATCACATGTAAATTCTTTCACAAATTCTCTTTTATAAGTTTCATTTAACTTGCACAGACCATCTACAAACATTCTAAACTTTCTTGAACTTTTGTTCTGCCTTTTACTTTCTTACATAACTATTCTGCTTCAGGACAAAATTTATCACACAAGATTCTTTCTTTACACAATGTCATTCTCTTTTCTGCTTAATTTCTCTTACTCTCAAAAACTCACTTTCCATCAAACAGGATTCCAGTTTACCATGAAGTTACTTATTCACTTAGCCAAACTGATAATTAGAAGGTTTAAAAGACAAGAATTTTATCCGTTGACAAAGATTCAGTTTGTAAAAATATTTTTCTTATTTATATAAATTACTAGTGGCAAAGAGTCAATAATAAAGGTTCTAAACCTCACCCTTGGGATTTCGTCAGTGCTGCTGTTTGGGGGCTGTAACACTTGGGAGGCAGGCCCGCCCCACGAAGGGCAGGGGGGCCCTTAGCTTCCTTCCCCGCTGGGTCTTTTCAGCCGTCTTGGAGTCAGTGGAAATGTGCCGGGTGCCGGTGGTTTTGTTTGCTATCGGCGAGTGTACTTTCATTTTCTCTAAGCGGCGGGTGAGATCTTGCAGCAGCCGCTGGCGTCTCCTTCTGCGTTGTCTTTTCTGAATCTGAGTTAACTACTCCTGGAATAACTTCAAAGTTTTTAGTATAATTTGAACTTTTCCCAATTATAATTCCAACTGTCCCCGGTAAGAGTTGCCCTTTTACTGCAGTGGGGATTAAAGTAACACCATCCCATTTGGATAATAAGACATTCTTTTCACTTGCTAAATTTAAACCTGCACTTCCAGGAGCGCCCCGTGAAAGGTCATGAATAGTAAATTCAGGGGTTTGAGGATTCAAAGTAGATGAGGGCTGTGTTTTACAAGCTACAGCCTGCTCTCCCTTGGGGCCTGGGCTGGGAGAATGCCCCTTTTACTAGTTTTTTGATCTCCGTACGTCCTGATCCTCAGGATCAGTGTCACCCTTGTCATTCAAGGGGGTTCCATCCTTATGAAATTTTGATTTACATTTATTTTTCCAGTGTCTGCCCTTCTTACAGCGAGGGCATAAGCCGGGTGGGTCCCCCCTCGGCTTATTGGCATGGGACTGTTTACAGTCCTTCTGCATATGTCCTGGCTTGCCACAATTGTAGCAAGTGTTAGTAGGAGCTGTTGGCCCCTTGCCTCCTTTATTGAAGGAGTTTTTCACATATGAGCTAAATTTCTGCCCTTGCATTGCTGCAGCATAAGCCATACCCTGGGCTATAGCTGGTGAGGCATCCATGCATGCTTCTAACTGTTTGAGCAACAGTGATGTGCCCTCAGACGGGGGGAGCATTCTGTTAATGGCTTCTTCCAGCCTTGAAATAAAGTCTTGGTACGGCTCCTCCGCACCTTGTTTAATAAGAAAATGTATAAGCTCCTCCAACCATTTGAGGGACACATTGAACCCATTTTTAACTAACAAATGCTGTAACATGACACTGAATATACGTTCCTCTTTGATCAATGCGTGCCTCATGGTACCTGTTGATTACTCACACTTAACCGGTCAGCCTTTACCGGCGGGACTGCAGCTCCCTGGTGAGAGTCGCCTTCAATCTGAAAAGAGAGAAAGAAAGAAAAAGAAAGATCACCTGTCCTTCAGGTCCCTGTTCGGGCGCCAGCTGCCGCGGACCGCCAGTCGAATGAGTCTCAGTCCGAGGGCTTTTCAGGGCGAACGGCTCAGGTTGATTGGAAGGTCGACGCAGGATGGTTTGACAGACTACTAGACACCACAAGTGATGATGAAAGTAGCTGCAACTTTACTGAATTTTAAGAGTGTCTTTTATACATTTTTGACAAAGCATTACAAATCACAAAAGACATTTTTATGACTTGCAGGTGGTCACAAGTTCTTATCTTGTCTTACAAACGTAGGCATTCAACCATCTATCTTACACAGTGTTTTGCCCGCAAGGGGGAACAAATGGCAGCTGTGAGGTAGCTGATAAGCAGTAGTTACTTTTCAGCTTCCTTTATCTAAAGTTGAATGTGTTTTTTAACATATAACACTACTTTCTTTCATAGTTTTAGTTTCATGATTATATATAGTTGTTATGATTAGAGGTGTATTATGAATCATATAAGTGATTAAAGTGTGAAGGAAACATGAGAAATAAAAGGATATTGTATGAAAACTAAACTATATTGAAAGTGAGGTTAGGAAAGACAAGGTTAGAGATAGGGGGAAAGGGTGGGTGGATATCAGGTTGGAAACATCTTGTTTATGGTATTTACATTCTTTTGATGCACTGTATATTTTTAAGGTTTTTGTTCTAAGGAAGTGGTTTCATTAGTAACACCTGGTTGCTTCCCCTTATCTAGGAATGTCAAGGCTTGTAACTTCTCTTAGTTCTGTAATTGTTCTCAGTTTCTTATGATCTCTTTTAAAAACAGCTGAACATATTCTTTTATGTATAATACTTGACTACTACTATATATTTTTACTCTAATTAGTAACTATATTCTGATTCATAGTTAATTGTTTATTAAACATTAAACTACTCTATTGATTTGTGTTACATATGAAAATTAGTGAAGTAAGACATTTTTCTAAGTAAAGTTTTACTGCAGGAGGTGTCATGTTGGAACATCTTGTTTGCCGTGCCTGCATTCTCTCGATGTACTATTTCAATTCACTGACATTTATGGTGGGGACGTGCTGTTGTACAGGCTCTCTTGGAGCCACTGAGTCCGGCACAGCCATACTTGCTGTGTTTAATTGTGGATCAGTAAGTCACTGTGTTTATTCTTAGTTTCTCAAAACAATTAGGCAATAATCAGTCATTCAACTGAACAGACAGGTTTCAGGGTAAAAGTTTCTTAGGCTTTTATGCCGCACCTCATGACTTCCTACGTTCACTAAAAGGCATGCTAGGCAACTTATGCGCTGCTGTCGCAAGCCAGGGGGACTGGGGGCAACGCTCCGAAGAGCACTCACCGCCTTACCACAGTTTTTACAACGCGGACAGAGCCATCCCGCCACGGCTTGATGCCGGGGGTGCGGCACCCTTCTCTGCCCACAAGCTTGTGAAAGCACATGGGGGGCACTGTGCCAGCAGGTTGAGATATACAGGGGGCAGTGGCTTCATGGGGGACACACATGCCACCCTAAGTGGGGCTCCTCCTCTTCCTGATTCAAAGCTTCCTCCCAGCTGGAAGCCTGGCCTGCCCACAGGGTCCCAGGGCCCCTCCCTTATGGTGTTTTGCTTGTTTTCCTGCTGGGCAGGCACAGAGGATGGAAGGGCCTCACGGGAGGTGTCCCCTCACCAACCTGGGTTGCAGTCCTGAGAAACCAGGAGAAAGCCGTGGGCACAAGCAACATCTTAATGTTTTGTGGGATTTCATTGGAGCCACTTTGTCCCCATTCAATCCTAGCATTCCTGGATATGTTGGGGGGGTTCTCCTGGGGGTAACCATGGCCAGGCTCCTCTCAGGTCCTGTACTCATGGCTCCTCTGGTTGTCCTGGGTCAACTAAGGCCACAGAGTCATCTCAGAAGTGGATCTCTGTACAGCAGCTTTCCAGGAAGTGGGACCTTCTTTCTACTGAACGTGTCACCTCTTACTTCCTTAAACGATCCCTCCCAGGTCCTCCCTGGCAAGCTCAGCCAGAGCCCCCGGCCCATCACCTGGAATCACCATGAGCGACAGTCTGCTGTTACTTTCTTAGGGGCCTGAGTTTCCCTATGGTCACCAGGGAGCTGGCCTCAGGTCCCCCATGGATGGGGGAGATCAAGGGCTGGGACACGAGGGAGGGGTCAAGGGGGCCAAATGCCTGGCGAAGGTTTATCAGTTTCTTTATCTAGAAAAGGAGATTGGCATTTGTTTTCCAAACTAAAGAATTTAGTCATTGTGGAGGTGATACAAAGAGGCTGGAGAGGGCTTTCATCAGAGCTCCTCTTGTTGCAAATGATAGATACCCAACTGGAAATAGTGTCAACCATAATGAAGATGTGAAGCCAGGATGTTGGGGCTGCCTGGGGACCTTGAGTCAGGGGCTCAGGGCTCCCAGGAGTCCTGGTGTCTGTTGTTCATCGTTGACTCAAAAAAGGGCATCCTGGTGTCTGTGGGTAGGGTACACACACCCAGGTTTGTCCAGGGGGCACGAGGATCGCTAATGGCATCCTCTGTGGTAATTAAATGAGCTCATGTGGGAATGCCCAGGATGTGGCGTCCTCAGTAAATGCTCACCTTCTAGTAAACGCTACAGGTCCTCAAATGGCTTCACTCACTGGACAGCTTCTCTTTAAAGTCACAGTCCATTGTTCCAGCCTCAGGGGCCAGGGAACCAGGTCAGGGGACCGTGGGAAGGCCCTCAGGCAGCTGCAGCCCTTTAGCTCACATCTACAAAACCGGGAGGACAGATGGAAAGATGGTTTCTTCACAAGCTTCAGCTTCCGAACGTCCTCTGTCTTCAGAAAGCATTCTGCCTTGTGCTGATACGGCTTCTGTATGAACTCTGGACCATAATCTAGTGTCACAGAGCTTTTAATTCAAACAAAAAGCCACCTTGGGGGATAGTGAACTCATCATTACCTTGATGTGATTTGCTGCCTATGTGCCAACTGACGGTCCCAAGTGAAGAAGGAAAAAAACTGCTGGTCTGGGCTATACCCAGAATTTTGGTTCCCTTGGAAGCCTACATTGGATCTAGCAGTTGTAACATTCTGGAGCAAGACATTGTCCCAAAGCTGCTGACATATGGGCCACAGGTTATGTATTTGGAGAACTAATAACGTTACTGGGGGAACATGCAGCTTAATGGGATGTTTGGACAGATATATTAATAATGAAAAGGCCTGGACATTCAGAAGAAGCTCACAGGCCAACTGTAGCCCCAGGAAGAACTGGGGAGAAAACGTACACTTGAGCCCACGAGACAGCATCCTGCTTATGTCAGACTTTGCTCACGACGGCCCCTGTAAAGATAATTACTCAGAACTAGCTAGGAAGGATCCCTGATTTTTAGAAGATCCACTTAGTATATCTGACATTTTTTCAGGTTTTCAAATTCTTTATCCAAATCCTTACCTAATGACAAAGGAGATAAAAACAAACCAAAAAACAACCAGCAGCAGAGCAGTACCCAGGTGAATGGAACCGGGGGACTCAGGACGGCAGCACTGCCACTAAGTCAGGCAGACTAATCCTGGCCTCCGGCCTCAGCGTGCAGTGCGCATGCTGCCTGTCCCAACGCTGGCCCAGGCCCAGCACAGCAAAGCCACAGAGCAGCAGGGGATGCTCATCTACCTCCCAGCAGCCGCATGTGGTTCTGGGCTACAGTGGAAGAGTCAGTGCACTGCAGCTCCCACCAGCCCCTGGCGTGGCTGTGACAGTGAATCAGTCGGACAGCCATATGCCCAAAGTGCCTGCGAGCCAAGTCCCACCACTTGTCATAGTGACTATCTGACTATTTTAGAGTCAGGCTTTGAAAAAAAAATAGAAAGCTCCAGGAGGGTTTGCCTCACCTATATGATACACAGTTTCCTTGACGTTTAAACTGTTCAAGGCAATGAAGCTGGGAATTACAGCAGGGCAAGCTTTTGGCATCACAGTTAATGAAGTCGTTCAGTGTAACAAAGTTATTTGACAAATAGTTTGGGTTTTTTTAATTTACCTTTTTTTTTCTCTTTGAAACAGAGTCTCAAGCTGTCACCCTGGGTAGTAGTACCGTGGCGTCATAGCTCACGGCAGCCTCCAATTCTTGAGCTCATGCAATCCTCTTGGTTCAGTTTTTCTATTTTTAGTAGAGACGGGGGTCTTGCTTTTGCTCAGGCTGGTCTTGAATTCCTGAGCTCAAGCAATCCACCCACCTCAGCCTCCCAGAGTGCTCGGATTACCATCGTGAGCCACCACGCCCAGCCTTGTTTAACAAATAGTATATAAAATAATGTTTAACTTGAAACATAAAGCATACATTAACAAAATGATCAGACTCCAGTCAGGATTGTTTGGATCCTAATTTCTTTTTAATGACACAGTGAGTTGATTCACTGTTGATATTAATCAGTGTTTTTGGTCCAAGAAAATTGCTCATAGTTTCTGAAGTTCAAGAAACTGTGTACAGTTCTCACCAAGATTTCAAAACTCCAAAGATGAATTCCTAACTTATGAATATGTTTTTCTTTCCATCTATCTTGACTAATATTAAAGCTACAACTTGATAGTAATTGTGTTGTTACTTTATAAACCTTCTTGATTCCTCAAAAAACTGAAATGATTGTCACGCGCGTCATTTGTCTTTTGCTGTTGCTGATTTGTGAGGACACACGAAGTTAAAAAAGCATGAACGATAATTCCCTGAAAAAGGGAGAACCCAACTCAAATCGTACTGATTTTAAAGTGGTATCAAAATATTGGATTTTTTTTAAATGTTTACAAAGGATAAGGAATAAAATAGCCTTAGAACTGATAAAGAAAAATGTTGTAACACATATATTTTGAATTTTTTTTTTTTTTTTGGAGACAGAGTCTCACTATGTCGCCCTGGTCGTAGAGTGCTGTGGCATCACAGCTCACAGCAACCTCCAACTCTTGGGTTTAAGCCATTCTCTTGCCTCAGCCTCCCAAGTAGCTGGGACTACAGGCGCCCACCACAATACCTGGCTATTTTTTGGTAGTAGCTGTCATTGTTGTTTGGCAGGCCTGGGCTGGATTCAAACCTGCCAGCTCCGGCGAATGTGGCTGGCGCCCTAGCTGCTGAGCTACAGGCACCAAGCCTATATTTTAAATTTTTAATATAAAACATTTAGGCCAGGCACAGAGGCTCATGCCTGTAATCTCAGCACTCTGGGAGGCCAAGCTGGAAGATCACTTGAGCCCAGGAGTTCAAGACTAGCCTGGGTAACATAGCAAACCTGCATCTCTACAAAAAATAAAAATAACTTAACTAGGTATAGTGGCATACAACTATAGTCCCAGCTACTCAGGAGACTGAGGTAGGAAGATTGCTCCAGCCCAGGAGTTCAAGGTTGCAGTAAGCTATGATTGTGCCACTGCACTGCAGCCTGGGTGACAGAGCAAGATCCTGTCTCTTAAAAAGTAAATAAATAAACAAACATTTAAAACACAGGGTATTATATAATAAACTCATTTTTCTAAGTCAAGTAATACCAAATAATAATACTACAAGGTTTGTCATGTAAAACAGCAGCCCCACACCTGCCCCTTCATATCCGATTCGCATTCCCTGGTTGGGAGACAAAGCCGCCCACTCTCAGCCCCTTGCCCTCTTTCCCTACATAATCCCACCCTTGCTTTAGTTTCCAATTTCACATTGTGTCCACTATCTTCTACCTATAGAAAACCAGCATTTCCCTCTATTCCTATCTCTGCCCCCCATATCCTTCAGGTTTAATTCTATTTCTGTGTTTGGTTAAATTTATGCTCAGTATGTACACAATTGTGACTATGTAAAGAGACTTCACTGGGGAGCCATGTTGTATATTTTTATTGTGTTTTCTTTCCAATACGACTTTTGTTTTCGTTGCAGTTAATAATGCATAATCTTGTTTTCATTTGCTTAGCTTTCTACTACCAACTTCTAATTTATCTCCAACTTCTCTACCTAAAGTGTAAATTCTGTCTCAGTATGTTCAGACGCATCCAATAACCTACCACTTCCATCTTTTGTTTTTCAATCCTCAGAGCCTCCAGCCTCCTGCTCCAACCCCACTGGCTGCTCTCCGGTGCACAGGGGACCCTCTGGGAACTCTCCTCCATCTGCTCAGGGCCCCCTGGAAGCCCTGCCATTGCTCCCCAGCTCCCCTGTTGGGTACCCTATTTTTGAAGCCCAGGTTTTCCTCTTTTATTGGCTTATAACTTTATTTGGCTGGAACATCTATTCTCATAACCTCTTGAGACCTGAGAAAAGGTCCACAGAACATAAAAAAGTTGAGAATTTGCATACGAAATTTTCTTTTATCCTCCTATTTGTCATAAAATGGCTGGATATAGGCCAGGTGTGGTGGCTCATGCCTGTAATCCCAGCACTCTGGGAGGCCTAGCAGGGTGGATTGCCTGAGCTCAGGAGTTCAAGACCAGCCTGAGCAAGAGCAAGACCCCATCTCTAAAAAATAACCGGGCGTGTGGCAGGTGCCTGTAGTCCCAGCTGCTCGGGAGGCTGAGGCAAGAGAATCACTTAAGCCCAACAGTTTGAGATTGCATCCTCTACTGAGGATGACAATGTGAGATTCTATTTAAAAAAAAAAAAAGAAAGGCTCTATATAAAATTCTAAGATGGAAGCCATTTTCCCACACACACATTGTAAAGCATTTCTCGTTATATTCCAGCTTCCACCGTTGTCATTAAGAAGTTCAGGTTTTCCATTATTTCTGTGTGATCTGTGTTATTTCCTTGGACGCTGTCAAGATCTTCTCTTTATCCCCAGGGTATTAACTATCATAAGAACGAGACTGGGGGGAATCTATTTTCAGCCATTGCTCCAGGCACCCAAGGAGACTTCAGATCTAGAAGCTCAGAACTCTCAATTTGGGGAAAATTTTCTTAAATGTGTTTTAGGCTTTTTTCATAAAATTTTGTTTTTTTTCCCCCAATTTTCTTTGCTCTCCTATTTTCTTCACTTGCTTCCTACTTTCTGAGAATTTTCTCTCTCTTACCTTTAAGCCCTTCTGTTGCTCCCTCTGCTGGTGCACAAGCCTGGGGCACAGCCCTTGGATCTGCTCCACAGCCCTCGGAATTACCTCCACAGGTGAACGTGCTGGTATCCTTCGTGCTCCCCTTGGCACTAACCGCCTTCCTGAATGGGGTCACAGTGAGCCACCTGCTGGCCCTCTACTCCCAGGTGCCATCCACCTCTGGCCCAGGCATCACTGTCCCCAGCCACCTGGAGCTGCTGAGTGAGGAGGGTCTCATTGGCTTCATTGCGTGGAGGAAGACCCTGTCCCTGAGAGGCCAGGCCGGCCTGGTGAGACACAAGGACACAAGCCAGATCCACAGCCTCCAGCACAGCATCTGGCTTCTCAGTTAAGTCCTCACTAACCCTGTCCAGCAGACAGGGGTCAGATGCCAGGGCTACCGCCACTCATCCCTGGCCTGATGACCTCAGCACGTCACCGCCTCCCTCTCGGTTTCCTGAATCCTGTGTCTCAGGGGAACCGTATGATCAACAGGGTTCCTGTAGGGTGCGGTGGGCTAACCGAAGGAAGGACTGGGAGTTCTGTACATGGACCCCCAATCTGCCTCAGGAGGTAGCACAGACAAGCAGACACCTGGCCACTTTTCAGGAAGTCTGGCCGTGTGGGTGAGCACAAGAAGTTACTACTGAGGACTGCAGATGGAAACTGCAGACTCTCAGACGGGGTGGGTCTCCAAGTCCAGTTCTCTTCTGACTCTCCACTTCCTGCTATAACATTGATCTATTGGTTTGCTTGTTTTTGAAAGTATCTGGGAAAGTGTGGCCTTGCAAGGGAAATGAAAAGGCAACAAGAAAGCAGGGGTCTCTTCAAGCACCTACTGCAGCCAGACACTTCACAGGGCCTGGGAGGAATAAGTATAAGACAGGTCCCTGCCCTCATCAACATCACGTCTGTGCATAGACAGAGACGTAAGAGTTAAGTGTGAAGTGCTGCGATAAGTTAACACAAAGTCAGCACTCGAGGTGCTGGACTTCTTTTATAGACAGTGCATGGTCATCAAAGAGTCCGTGTCCAGAGATTTGCTCTTCAGAGCTGTTGTACTCATAAGATCTTTGGAGAAGGGGTTAAATAGTACTCCTCAAATTCAAAAGCACACAGAATGATCTGCAGCGTTGTGAAACACAGACTGCAGGGCCCAATATTCTGCACTTCTCCCAGGCTCCTGCTGCCACAGGGGTCACACTGGGCTAGAAGATGCATTTGCCAGTTGTGACAAAGCAGGAGTGACAGAGAGAAGGGGCAGAAGGTCAGGAGCCTGTGGTCATAGGCCAGTGGGAAAGAGGTAGGAGCCTCTTGCCTCTTAGGACAATGGCGGTGGGGACAGGAAGGAATGGAGACACGTCAGGAGGAGGCCTTTAATAGGTTGGATGCAGGGGAACAGAGAAGTATGACCTCTGGGCTTATGTCTGGCATGTCTGGTGGATGGTGCTGCCATCGGCAATCAGAAACAGGACTGGGGGAAGGAGAGGCTTCCTGAGGCAGGAAAGACACAGTTCTGTGTATGTGGTTGGACAACCAGGTGGGAATACCTAGCCCTGAGTAATGGCCCAAAGTAATCCTGCAAGCATGCCACATCCAGGTCATGGTCAAAGCAGACAGTCACAGACAGGACAAAGCAAGTTTGTGAACAGATTCAGACGGGGTGCACCAAATGACCTCAAAGCCCCTTTCCGACCTTTGACTCTAGGAACAAGTTACAGGGAAATGCTGTTGTCACCTTGGCATCCTCCTCACTCAGAGATGGCACACCCGAGGATGTGTCTGATCTCTGGGGCTGTCTCTCCCATTGTTCTTCAGGGGCCATCGTGGCTGTGTACATCATCTGCTAGCTGCCGTACCACGTCCGCAGGCTCATGTACTGCTACGTCCCCAATGACCAGTGGACTGAGTGTGACACACACGGAGGACCCCCAGGGCTGGGCCTGTGGTCTCTGGTCTCCTTTGCTCTTCAGGGGGGACTCTCAGCTGTTGGGTCCCAGGGAACTCCAGGCTACATTCCAGCTGCCCTGCTCTGTCTGCATCCTCATAATTTCCCAGCAGGGGGTTCCCTGGGAACAAGGCATTCTCTGGGAACGTCTTTGAGCTGGTCAGGCCACATGGATGGTAGTCGGGACCATGGGCCTCCTGACGTCGGCTAGAGAGAAGCCCACGGAGGAGTGCAGGCCATGTTGTTACAGAAAGAGAGGGAGGAAGGCTCAGAGCTGTGACCCTATGACCTGACAGAGGCCCCATGACAGACGCCAGGATGTGCACCCCCTTTAATGATACGGTGAGAGAAGGGGAGAGAATCTATTACCTTCCTCATGGAAATCGCCATGCCCCTAATCTCCACAGGACCCAAACATCCAAGAGAATGGAGAGCCCGTTAAATGGCCTCCGAGGAAACAGCCATGCAGATAGATGCCTCCAGCTCGGGAGCCGTGACCAGCCCCTGTGCACGTGTGCAGCACGAGCTCATGGCAGGCCCCTCCCCTGCAGAGGGCTCTGTGACGAGGAGCACGGCCTCTCAGGAGAACCCGCTCCTCTGAGTGCAGACACGTCTCCCTGATCGCACAGGCAGCTCAGGGCTCCTGCATCTTAGCGGCCCGGGTGGACAGCCCCTGTTAATCAGTCATGTCACTTTTACCGTGCAAGCGACCGGGAAGCACGGCCAAGGCTGGCTGATCATGGAGGCTGAGTGGAGGGTTCGCCCAGGGCAGCCGGCAGGGACACAGCAGTGTCGAATTCACACTGCACTTCCTGACAACAGAAAACAGGCTTCTCACCTGCTCGTCAGAGGAGAGAGGCATCTCCAGCAGAAAGGGGACACCGGGGAGGTGGCCGGTCCTCTAACCAGGCCTTCTGGGTTTCTCTTGCAGCACACTCTATGATTTCTATCACTACTTCTACATGGTGACCAACACACTTTTCTACATTAGCTCAGCTGTGACACCTGTCCTCTACAACGCCTCGTCCTCCTCCTTCAGAAGACTCTTCCTGGAATCCCTTGACTCCCTGTGTCGAGGGCACCGCCCTGTGAAGCCATTGCCCCCAGAAGCCCCGGAGTCCCGCATTAATGGGCACAGTTTTAGGCTTTGGGGAAACCCTAGAAACCCTGGCCTGGATGAAATACAAGAATGAGGGAATACCCAGGGTGACTTTCTGCTCAGTCACCCAGCAGTGGTAATGCTCAGCAACATTGTCACTAATCACGGGAGCACTGTGGTCAGGTGGGTGCCATCACCCAGCTCTGCCACTTACTCGCCCATTTAACTGCAGACAAGTCATATAATCCTCTCAGCCTGGATTCCTTCATCCGTACAGCAGAGATAAAGAACGGTAGCCATATCTTAGTGCTGCCTGAGATTAATGTGCTTAGCATAAGAAATGCCTGGTGCATAATAAATGCTCAATATCTTTTTGCTGGTATTATTTTTGTTGTCATTGTTGTTGCATTATTATTATCACTGCTGTCCTGGAAGTCACCACATTCTTCTAGAGTTTCATTCTTAGACAACCTATGAATTTCCTCAAATGACTCAGACTCATATAAATCTCCTCAGATGACAAGTCAACTGCCCCAGAAGTTGGCCCCATTGCTGCATCCCATGAGCTGTAGTAAAATTCTCTAGTCCCTCCCCGTAAGGAGCAGCTGTTCACACAGTGTTCACCAACAGAAGCTCCTGTGGACTCTGGAAAGCTGTAGGCCACCAGCTTCCCCATCCTGCCTCTGTCTGTGTGATGCCTGACCAATGGTGGCCAGCCTGGGTGCTACAGAGCTGGGTGCTGGGTGCTGCAGAGCAAGTAACCTATGGTGGCCAGCCTGACCCATGCGGCTGACGGGGACACAGTGGTATGCTCAGTGCCACAGAGCAGGCAGGGCCCAGACACTTTGGCTAGAACAGCTGGACAAGCTGAACCTCAGTTCTTGCTGTCAGGGCAGGCTCTGCCTGCTTCACCGAAGGCCTCAGGCCCGAGCTGCCCAAACAGGGCCAGGCCCCACTCACATTGTCAGCCCTGTGCCTGGAGGCCATGGTGCTAGAGCTGAGAGAGAGAGAGAGAGAGAGACGTGTGCCGAGTCCTGAGCATGCAGGACACAGTGTGGGAGGTGGGTGAGCAAGGTGAGGCACAGGCCAATGAGGCTCAGGTCTGTGGGGCAGGGTCATGGGGAAGGTAGGCACAGCATGGGGACCAGGAAGAGGCTCACTCTGACAAACTGTGTCAATTCTTCCTGGACTCTGCCCACCACCTCCAGGGCCCATCACTCACCCTCCCACTGCAGTGAGAAGCACTGTGCATACTCATGCCACAGGACACACATGCACACTCATTGGACACTGTCGGCCCCCTCACGTTCTAGCAAAAGCGTCACATAGCTCTGCCAAGTTACAAAGAGCTAGAAGCAGCCCACAGTGCAGACGCTGGCGCAGCTGTGAGCTGGAGCTCAGGGAGCTGCGCTGGCAGGGTGGGTGGCTCTGAGCTGGCCCTGGGCTTCATCACTCAACATTAGGCTCCCCAGGGCCTGTCTCTGCATCTGAAAACTGGTGGCGGCAAAAAGCTCTTAAACCATTTAAAAATAAAAAAAATAATTCCACTCAGCAAAAACAGATTTGCGTTTAAAGCAACTTACAATCTTTGTTCATCCCTCTTCATATAAATGGACATGGGCTTGGTTATGAAGATTCTCCCCAAGCCTGCTAAGGGTTACGTAACGTGTGGAGTTTGCCTCATATTACTTTTTTAGAATGGGGAAAGCCCTGAATTGAAAACTATGACTGGTCCCAAGAGTTGTGGATAAAGGATTGCCAATCTGCAGTACTTAATAAGTTTACAATCATTAAATGAAAGAAAGAATGTAACCTCCTGACCACGGTGCCTGACACATAGTAAATGCTCAAAAAATACTAGCTGTCATTATTGTCATCGTCATCCTGGACCCCAAACTGGGCAAAAGTTCTTCACAGGAGCTGCATGACTGACGCACACCCTCTCTGCTGCAGGTCACCCAAGCACAGTGAAAAACAATAGAACCAAAACTTAAGGAATAACAGCTTGAGAGCCTGATAGATGCCCTACTTACATAGTATCCCAACATTTCCTGCAAACCATTAAACAAAACACCACGACCCCAAGAGCCAAGAAAGGCACAAGAGGAAACAGGATCAGCCTCCTTAGTTCCTAAAGGATTGACACTTCAAACAATGATGCAACATTTTATGGCCATTATGTCAACAAAATGTGTCAAGACAAGAACAAACATTGCTGTAACTGTGTGACACCCATGTACTCCTGCCTTAGAGAGGAAACTGAATAACCCAACTGGAAAGCCAATGGGCAATATACTATTTTGAAAGCCATAAAATGCTCAAAAACTTAGATCCTATAATTCAACCTCTGGAATTTTACTTTAAGGTAATTTGCTAAAGTAGAAGAGGCCTCTCTCTGGTGCACAGGGGTTTGTGGGTTTATCTGCAGTGTTCTCTGGTGCTCAGGGGTTTGTGGGTTTATCAGGTTTATCTGCAGCGTTCTTCATCTGGGCATTTACAAGCAGGCTCTGACAAACCCTGCCTAATCCTCACAGTAGCCCCCAACTGTAAATACTATTGTTACCATCAACTTTCACACATGGGGTCATAACAACAAAGAGAAGGTAAGTAAGGTTTTTATCCCACTGCTTAGAAACCCAGGGATTGGAACCCAGGCCCAGGACTTGGAAGCTCAGTGTTCAAACCATGCTGCTCGAGAGCTTAATGGCAAAAGGTAACAGATTGAAGGATCAACATCATGGAACTGGGCAAGTCATACATTTGATCAAATGAATCCTATCTGTTAGGCTGCTCTTAACAAATACAAAGGGTACGGAAACCTTATTTAGCCACATAAACATACTGCGATGATACCATGAACTAGAAAATGGAAGACAAAATCACATTATGACATTATGTACAAATCGTACAGATACGGAGAAAGGTCAGAAGGAAGAGCTTGAAAATGAAAATGGGTCTGCTGAGCAGGCACACGTGACCCCAGTGCAGGGCTGTCACTGTCACTCACTATTGAGCGTGGTGATGCTCAGAAAGGCAGCAGACACTCAGAAACGTTCGGAGAAAAAAGTAACATGTAACCTTAATTAGTTGATATAATCTAGTTTGTTTAATCTTGAGGTAAGTGACAGAAATTCAGCTCCCCTTGCTGCGGTCCCAGGACAGGAGACTGCCTCTGCCACTTATTAGCGGGGTGATTTCAGCAGTTCCGTCACTCGCGTGGGCCCCAGTTCCACATCTGTGACATAGACATCATGATAACTACCCCTAAGTTTAAAGAATTAAATGATATCATGAATATGACAAACGGCTTAGTGTTCTACCTAGGACCCAAAAGTCCAGAAATGTGGAAGACTTTTGTGACCGCGGGAAGGAGGCCTGGGAGGGAGTTTGGTTACGATGTGTGGCCTGGGGGAGTCTTGCACTAATGGAATTGTACTGTATCTTATCAACATCAGGGTGCTCATAAAGGTACACAGAATCTTTTTTGTATTCTTTCTTACAGTTGTGTGTGAATCTATAATTATCTCAGAATTTTTTTAAAGGAAGAAAGGAAAGAAGAAGTAAGATACACAGATAATCATCATTGCATTTTTGGTATACGCCTCTGGGAAAAAAACTTTTAATAGTAGCTGCCATTATTAAAAGGGGATGCTCTAGGCTCCTGAGTATAATTATCTTTATAGTTCTACATTTAAAAATGCGAAGCCATATATTTCTTTGTGTGCTTGGTTGCCTTGACTGCATGTGCGCTGCCTACTCACTCACCCAGATCAAGAGAGAGACCCCCCAAGCTCAGTCGCTGAGCCCTGAGCTCACCAGTATCTGCACCCTTGGAGGCTGTGGCTAAACTCTGAAGGATGAAACTGGCATTGCCTATCCATAACAAAGGGACACAAACTGTGCATCTTAAAACTACAGAAATTTACTCTCTCACCAGTCTGGGAGCTACAAATCTGAGATCAAGGTGTAGGCAGGGCCCTGCTCTCTAAGACTCTAGGGGAGGGTCCCTTGCTTCTCCCAGCTTCAAATGGTTCTCTCAGTAACCTCATCTTAATGTAGCTAATTACATCCATAAGGACTCCATTTATAAATAAGCTCCCATTCTGTGGTGCTGGAGCTTAGGATTTCAACATACATTTATTTTTTTTCAGGACATAGTTCACCCCCTAACACCACCCAAACTCCCCATTCTTAGCGGGCTGGATCACCACCCCTGGAAAAGACCCTTTGATAGAGTGAGAAGTGGAGTTAGATGGGCCTGAAATCCCAAACACGCAAAACAAGTGCTTGCCAAAGTTTTAGAAAAGAGAGGAAAAACTGGGCCAGTATATTCTGCAAATGACAAAAGCAGTCATAGAATTCTTGTTTCTCCTCTAGACATGGAAGCCTTTAAAATTTTGTTCTGGCCATTCCAACTGTTTTGTTAATTAAAATGCTAATTCCCTCTGAGCTGGGAGGCCTGCCTAAACAACGAGGCTAAAAAAGAAATGAAAGCCACACTGGATGCACTCTTGGTTCATGGTCTTTTCCTTAAACAAAACTGTCTGCAAACTCTGAAGCTAGATCTAGCAGGTTTAATACAAATTTGTTTATTAAAAGTGACTCTAAACCTTAATAATGGATGGCTCAGGCTCAAGATGGCGTGTGGTAAGATTATATCTAGGACCAACAATTGGGTTTCCCAGTAAGAAAATAGGTTTCTCAACTTCACTCCAAGGCAGCAGTGCCTCCAAGCCATAGTTTGAGATCGCAGAGAGCAAGCACCAGGAATTTGCCCTAGATAAGGGAGACTGAGCACATTCTTAACCTTGAGGCGAGAATTGGCCTGTTGAATTCAAGTTCAGACATCATAGATTTCAGACTACAAGCAGCCTGGCTTCCTGACACGGCTAAAACCAAAAAGGTTTTTCCATCCACCTCCTTCACTCAGATACCGGTGTGTGTGTGTGTGTGTGTCCGGGGGGGGGGGGGTTCCTCTATGGCTTTTGGCATCATTAAATAGTATATTCTAGGAACATAATTTTTGCCTGGGAAAATGCTTTAGAGAATAGCAACTGCCTTGTTTTAACCATCGTATTTGGTTCCTGGAACTCACTGGATCCCAAAACTGAGGAACATCAAAGAATGATCCATGCACTGGCACAGCCTCAGAAAACCTGAAAGAATCCCCTCCAGTGAGAATGCCCAGGCTGCAGAAAAATGGAGAGATGGGCCTTCCCACAACCCCCATCCCAGGGGATCAGCCTGGCCACAGGCCTAATGGCCAAGCCCAGTGGGTTAGAGAATAAAACACTGAGGGAAATTAACCAGGAACATTTATTCCTAGCACCTGACATTTCCTCCCACATGAAGAGAGTGTTATCAATGTAGCACTTCTGGTTTCTATCTGCTCACTCCACCTTCCCCACAGGCAAGGAGGTAACTAACTATACCAGGAGCTGGAGGTGTAACTCAGCAACTTAGCCCTCTCTCTGCTCCTACGGATCTTCCATGCTAGAAAGTTTGTAGGGGCAATACCCCACACAGCCTGTGTTGCCTGTGACCAGGCAGGTACATCAAATTCTTAATGCAGCATTTGAAAACTCGTTATTGCCAATATGGTGATACCTGCATCAATGTTATTATCAACACAACAGGTGACATTTTAGTCTTCGTTTATTTACTCTTTTGTCTTACCTCTGGATTCATAGAAACTTGATCTCAACAGGCAGCTTCCAGAAACAATCTAGGTGGGATTTTGATTAGCTTTGTAGGCTAATTTAGGGCAGTGTTGGGGCAGAGGAGGAATTGATAGTCTTAGAATATTGAATCTTTCCATTGGGATATAGTTTTCTCTGTATTTATCTTCTTTTATTTCCTTCACAGAAATTTTGTAACTGTCTTCACACAGGTCTTACAATTTTTTTGTTAAATTTAATAATGGTATTTTCTAGCTTTAGTTGCTTTGATGATTGGGAATTTTATTTCCATTAATTTTCTTTCAGTTGGTTATTGCTGACATAAGAAGTCATTTCATTTTTTGATATTTACCTTGGTTTGATTTACTATTTTGTGTTTGGGTTTTCTGCATTTAATCAAACCATAAAATATATGGAAAGAAAACAGAAGGAATTAAGTAAAGATGAAAACAGAAATTAATGAAATTGAAAACAAACATGAAAAGGAGACTTATAACCAGAGGTTTATTCTTTGAAAAATTCCATAAAATAAGTTAAGTCTTTGGCAAGGCTGAACAAAAAAAAAACTGAGAAGACAGAGATACTAAATGAAAAAGAGAATCAAAGATAGTAAAGAGACTTTTAAAATTATAATATAAAAATATAATGTTCAAATTTATGCCAGAAAATTGTTATGAAATAATTTCCCAGAGTATCAATTTTAGAACTTTAGAAAAATCTGAATATTCAAGTAAAAAAAAACTGTACAGATAGTAAGAAAAGAAAATTAGCTATTCCTTAAAAGGAAAAATAGAAGAAACTAAGTCTAGGTTATTTTAAAGAGCCAGAGTATTTTAATGTATTTATTACTCTTAACTGGTTTGGGATTAGTGTTATTTCTGGTCTTGCAGAAATTTAGATTCCTATACTTTCCAATGCTCTGGAATAGCCTTATTTTGTTGTGATAAAATACACAAAAATTTTACATTTATTGACATTTAGTATATTTATAGTGTTGTATAACCATCACTACTACCTAGTTCAGAACATTTTCTGGAATAGTTTGTAACACAGAATCTCTGGAATCTCCCCTTTGAATATTAATTCCTTTATATCAAACACGTTACTGTGTCAGTCAAATCTCATCTCCATTGGTCTCTTTTTTCTGGGAGGTGGACCAGCATCCATTTATAATTGTGGAATTTACCCATTCTAATCACATTTCTAACATTTTTTTGTCTTTGCAGTTTTTGGCCGCAGGCTGGGTTTGAACCCGCCACCACTGGTATATGGGGCCGGTGCCCTCCTCCTTTGAGCCACAGGTGCCGCCCCCTAACAATTTTTACTTCAAATATTTTATAGTCTATTAACATGGCTACAAAGTTTTGTGCTCCTTATCATCTCCTTGGGAATAATTTTGTAACTTTAACTTAAAATTGCTCTTTGCTCATTTATCTTTTTAAAATATTAAATTCTGGCTCAGTGCCCATAGCACAGTGGTTATGGTGCCAGCCACATACACTGAGGCTGACGGGTTCGAGCCCAGCCCAGGCCAGCTAGACAACAATGACAACTGCAACAACAACAACAAAATAGCCGGGCATTGTGGGCCCCTGCAGTCCCAGCTACTTCAGAGGTTGAGGCAAGAGAATCGCTTAAGCCCAGGAGTTTGAAGTTGCTGTGAGCTGTGACACCAAAGCACTCTACTGAGGGCGACATAGTAAGACTCCGTTTCAAAAAAAAAAAAAAAAAAAAAATTAAATTCTATTCTAATTAGCTTTTTTATCCTAGTCTGAGAAACCCAATCTAGTAGTAGGTAAATTTAATTCATTGATGTCTGACTATTGAGATGTTGGCGTGCGCCCTGCCATCTACTTTTATTTCTTATTTACCAAGATTCCCTGCCGTTTTCCGCCTCCCCAGCCTCATCTTGCCTCCATTGGATTCATGGATTTTGTCATTGCTGTTTTCCCTTTAATGTTTTTAGATGTTGGACATCGTGTTTCTTTCCTTTTGGCACTACAAATGTTTTTAGTTCATTTTTATATGTTCCTTTTCCACTAACATGCCAATCACTGCAGCCCCAGTGAGTCAACAACATTAGCTCAATTTTGCCATTTTCTCACTTCCTCCATCACCATGTTGAGATCATCTAAGCTACAGGAAATTCACTGATGCACTCAGTGGACACTTTGTAAGTATCCGTTGTCTGTTGACATGTGCTGGGCAAGTTTAAGTTTCAGGGGATACAGCAGTGAACAAAATTCCTACCTTCACCTGGAGCAGATTAAAAACTCAAAAATGGGAGGCGGAGCAAGATGGCGGCCGAGTAACAGCTTCCTTGCATCTGGGCACCGTGAGTCTGGGGAGATAGGACTCCAGGCATCTCTGGCTGGTGGGATCTGCCTATCATCACTCCTATGAGGATACAGGGAGTCAGCGAGAGACTTCTGGACCCCAAGAGGAGGACTAAAACAGTGGAAAACCGGCAAGTGGTCGCGTGTGTTCAATCCGTCTAAACCCGCCCACAACTGTAAGTTCAGTAGCAGCGAGACTGCAAACCAGAAAGGCCTTACCTGTGAACTCTTTTGGTGTCCTAGGACTTGGCACTGAGTTGAACTGCCTTGGGGAGAGCCTGAGCGGGAGTGCGGAGAACTTTGGCCGTTGTCTAGGGCCCCAGTCTGAGCCGCTGAGCCAGACGGAGCTAATAGTGTTTGGCGGTGGGTCACACGGAACCATTGCCAGTGATCTGCCCCGGCAAGCTCCGCCCCCAGGGTCGCAGAGCTAGAAACGGGTGGGAGCTGGTAACCCAGCAATCAAGTAGCCTAAGGGTGGGGTCTGAGCTGCCTTGCAGCCCTAACCCTCAGGGGCAGAGTGAGACCGGTTTTGGCACACTGGGTAAGTGGATAGCCACTTCAGCAGTGATTCCAGCGAGAAAGCGGGGAAAGCTTCTGCTCAGCAAGTTTACAAGTTCAAAGTGCCTTTTAAGTGGGCTGAAGAGAGACTTAGGGTGTCTACCTGCTGGGGTTTGAGAAATCAGCAGCCTCCAGTCGTATCAGAACTGTGATTAACATCTCATACCCCAGAAGACCACGTGTTGCCCAGACAATATTCAATAACATATACAAACTGCCTGGTTTTTGGTTGTGTATTTTTTTCTTTTTTTTTTGTTTGGTTGGGTTTTTTGTTTATTTTTACGTTGTTGATGTTATTTTGTTTTTTAATTTCAATCTTTTCCATACAGATCCCTTTTTCTTTCTCGATTTTTCTAGTTTAATTATAATTTCCCATTGCTGCCTTTTTTAATAACTAGAACTTCATTTTTGCTAGTGTTTCTACCGCTATCATTTGGTTTTTCACCCAATTTTATCCCCGTTAAGTTTTCTGTTTGCTTGTTTTGGTTTGATCTATAGCATTTTTGTCTTTCCTCTCTACTTGGTGGAGGTGGGGTACTGTGTCTGATCAGGTTAGCAAAGAGCTGCTGACCTCAAGGAAACCACCCAACTGGGCACCCCCAGAAGGTGGGGATTTTTAAGGTTGTGTCAAAGTACCCTACTGTACACCTATATTGCCCTGTCTCCCTCTTTCTGTGCCTCTCTTCTTTTTGCAATATTCCTTATACCCACCCCCTCTCCTTTCTCTATCTTTCTTTTTTTTCTTATCACTCGGTCCTCCTTTCTTTCATCCCTTTTTTGCTCTTCAACCTTCTCACCCTTCTGGTCCTGTAACCCTTAGTCCACAGGCACAAGAACTTAAAGAGCAAGAGGAAGAGAAAGGAAAATTAGGGCAAGGAAACAGATAAAAGAAATCACTCATGAGGAAGAATCAGCAGAAAACTCCAGGCAACATGAAGAACCAGTCCAGAACAACCCCGCCAAGGGACCATGAGGTAGCTACTGCAGATGATTCCACCTGTAAAGAAATGTTAGGAATGACAGAAAGGGAATTTAGAATACACATGTTGAAAACAATGAAAGAAATGATGGAAACAATGAAGGAAATTGCTACTAAAGTGGAAAATAACCAAAAGGAAATCCAAAAACAGAATCAAATAAGAGATGAACGATATGAAGAATATAAAAAGGATATAGCAGACCTGAAGGATCTGAAACAGTCAATTAGGGAACTTAAAGATGCAATGGAAAGTATCAGCAACAGGTTAGACCATGCAGAACAAAGAATTTCAGAGGTAGAAGACAAAGTTCTTGAGATAACTCAGACAGTAAAAGAGGCAGAAAAGAAGAGAGAGAAAGTAGAACGTTCACTGTCAGAATTATGGGACTTTATGAAGCGTTCCAACATACGAGTTATAGGAATTCCAGAAGGGGAAGAAGAATGCCCCAGAGGAATGGAAGCCATACTAGAGAATATTATAAAAGAAAATTTCCCAAACATCACCAAAGATTCTGACACACTGCTTTCAGAGGGATATCGGACCCCAGGTCGCCTCAACTCTAACCGAGCTTCTCCAAGACACATTGTGATGAACCTGTCCAAAGTCAAGACAAAAGAAAAGATTCTGCAAGCTGCCAGGAGTAAGCGCCAGTTGACCTACAGGGGCAAATCCATCAGAGTGACCGCAGACTTCTCTAATGAAACTTTCCAAGCAAGAAGACAATGGTCATCTACCTTTAATCTACTTAAACAGAACAATTTTCAGCCCAGAATTATGTACCCCGCTAAGCTAAGCTTCAAAATTGACGGAGAAATCAACTCATTTACGGATATACAAACATTGAGGAAATTCGCCACAACAAGACCAGCTCTACAGGAAATACTTCAACCTGTTCTGCACACTGACCACCACAATGGATCAGCAGCAAAGTAAGAACTCAGAAATCAAAGGACAGAACCTAACCTCCACACTGATGCAAAAGATAAAACTAAGCAATGGACTCTCACAAAATAAGACGAATAGAATACTTCCACACTTATCAATTATCTCAATAAATGTTAATGGCTTGAATTCCCCACTGAAGTGACATAGATTGGCTGACTGGATTAATAAACACAAGCCATCCATTTGCTGTCTGCAAGAAACACACCTGGCTTTTTGTCAAAAGACGAAAATTGTCAAAAGACAATTAAAGCTCCGAGTCAAGGGTTGGAAGACAATTTTTCAGGCAAATGGAATTCAGAAGAAAAGAGGAGTTGCAATCTTATTTTCAGATACATGTGGATTTAAAGCAACTAAAGTCAAAAAAGACAAAGATGGTCACTTTATATTGGTCAAGGGAAAACTACAACAAGAAGACATTTCAATTCTAAATATTTATGCACCCAATTTAAATGCTCCCAGATTCTTGAAACAGACCTTACTCAGTCTGAGCAATATGATATCTGATAATACCATCATAACAGGGGACTTTAACACTCCTCTGACAGAGCTGGACAGATCCTCTAAACAGAAATTAAACAAAGATATAAGAGATTTAAATGAGACCCTAGAACAACTGTGCTTGATAGATGCATATAGAACACTCCACCCCAAAGGTAAAGAATATACATTCTTCTCATCACCCCATGGAACATTCTCCAAAATTGATCATATCCTGGGACACAAAACAAATATCAACAGAATCAAAAGAATTGAAATTTTACCTTGTATCTTTTCAGACCATAAGGCACTAAAGGTGGAACTCAACTCTAACAGAAATGCTCAACCCCACCCAAAGGCATGGAAATTAAACAATCTTCTGTTGAATAACAGATGGGTGCAGGAAGAAACAAAACAGGAAATCATTAACTTCCTTGAGCACAACAACAATGAAGACACAAGCTACCAAAACCTGTGGGATACTGCAAAAGCAGTTTTGAGAGGAAAATTCATTGCTTTAGATGCCTACATTCGAAAAACAGAAAGAGAGCACATCAACAATCTCACAAGAGATCTTATGGAATTGGAAAAAGAAGAACAATCTAAGCCTAAACTCAGTAGAAGAAAAGAAATATCCAAAATCAAATCAGAGATCAATGAAATTGAAAACAAAAGAATCATTCAGAAAATTAATGAAACAAGGAGTTGGTTTTTTGAAAAAATAAATAAAATAGATAAACCATTGGCCAGACTAACGAGGAATAGAAAAGTAAAATCTCTAGTAACCTCAATCAGAAATGATAAAGGGGAAATAACAACTGATCCCACAGAGATACAAGAGATCATCTCTGAATACTACCAGAAACTCTATGCCCAGAAATTTGACAATGTGAAGGAAATGGATCAATATTTGGAATCACACCCTCTCCCTAGACTTAGCCAGGAAGAAATAGAGCTCCTGAACAGACCAATTTCAAGCACTGAGATCAAAGAAACAATAAAAAATCTTCCAACCAAAAAATGCCCTGGTCCAGATGGCTTCACTCCAGAATTCTATCAAACCTTCAAGGATGAGCTTATTCCTGTCCTGCAGAAATTATTCCAAAAAACTGAGGAAGAAGGAATCTTCACCAACACATTCTATGAAGCAAACATCACCCTGATACCAAAACCAGGAAAAGACCCAAACAAAAAGAATTTCAGACCAATCTCACTCATGAATATAGATGGAAAAATTCTCAACAAAATCCTAGCCAATAGATTAAAGCTTATCATCAAAAAAGTCATTCATCATGATCAAGTAGGCTTCATCCCAGGGATGCAAGGCTGGTTTAACATACGCAAGTCCATAAACGTTATTCACCATATTAACAGAGGCAAAAATAAAGATCACATGATCCTCTCAATAGATGCAGAAAAAGCATTTGATAAAATCCAGCATCCTTTTCTAATTAGAACACCGAAGAGTATAGGCATAGGTGGCACATTTCTAAAACTGATTGAAGCTATCTATGACAAACCCACAGCCAATATTTTACTGAATGGAGTAAAACTGAAAGCTTTTCCTCTTAGAACTGGAACCAGACAAGGTTGTCCTCTGTCACCTTTACTATTCAACATGGTGCTGGAAGTTCAAGCCAATACAATTCGGCAAGACAAGGAAATAAAGGGAATCCAAATGGGAGCAGAGGAGGTCAAACTCTCCCTCTTTGCTGATGACATGATCTTATACTTAGAGAACCCCAAAGACTCAACCACAAGACTCCTAGAAGTCATCAAAAAATACAGTAATGTTTCAGGATATAAAATCAATGTCCACAAGTCAGTAGCCTTTGTATACACCAATAACAGTCAAGATGAGAAGCTAATTAAGGACACAACTCCCTTCACCATAGTTTCAAAGAAAATGAAATACCTAGGAATATACCTAATGAAGGAGGTGAAGGACCTCTATAAAGAAAATTATGAAATCCTCAGAAAGGAAATAGCAGAGGATATTAACAAATGGAAGAACATACCATGCTCATGGATGGGAAGAATCAACATTGTTAAAATGTCTATACTTCCCAAAGCAATCTACCCATTCAATGCCATTCCTATCAAAGTATCTACATCGTACTTTCAAGATTTGGAAAAAATGATTCTGCGTTTTGTATGGAACCAGAAAAAAACCCGTATAGCTAAGGCAGTTCTTAGTAATAAAAATAAAGCTGGGGGCATCAGCATACCAGATTTTAGTCTGTACTACAAAGCCATAGTGGTCAAGACAGCATGGTACTGGCACAAAAACAGAGACATAGACACTTGGAATCGAATTGAAAACCAAGAAATGAAACTAACATCTTACAACCACCTAATCTTCGATAAACCAAACAAGAACTTACCTTGGGGGAAAGACTCCCTATTCAATAAATGGTGTTGGGAGAACTGGATGTCTACCTGTAAAAGACTGAAACTGGACCCACACCTTTCCCCACTCACAAAAATTGATTCAAGATGGATAAAGGACTTAAATTTAAGGCATGAAACAATAAAAATCCTCCAAGAAAGCATAGGAAAAACACTGGAAGATATTGGCCTGGGGGAAGACTTCATGAAGAAGACTGCCATGGCAATTGCAACAACAACAAAAATAAACAAATGGGACTTCATTAAACTGAAAAGCTTCTGTACAGCTAAGGAGACAATAACCAAAGCAAAGAGACAACCTACACAATGGGAAAGGATATTTGCATATTTTCAATCAGACAAAAGCTTGATAACTAGGATCTATAGAGAACTCAAATTAATCCACATGAAAAAAGCCAACAATCCCATAGATCAATGGGCAAGAGACATGAATACAACTTTCTCTAAAGATGACAGACAAATGCTAACAAACATATGAAAAAATGTTCATCATCTCTATATATTAGAGAAATGCAAATCAAAACAACCCTGAGATATCATCTAACCCCAGTGAGAATGGCCCACATCACAAAATCTCAAAACTGCAGATGCTGGCGTGGATGTGGAGAGAAGGGAACATTTTTACACTGCTGGTGGGACTGCAAACTAGTACAACCTTTCTGGAAGGAAGTATGGAGAAACCTCAAAGCACTCAAGCTAGACCTCCCATTTGATCCTGCAAGCCCATTACTGGGCATCTACCCAGAAGGGAAAAAATCCTTTTATCATAAGGACACTTGTACTAGACTGTTTATTGCAGCTCAATTTACAATTGCCAAAATGTGGAAACAGCCTACATGCCCACCAACCCAGGAATGGATTAACAAGCTGTGGTATATGTATACCATGGAATACTATTCAGCCATTAAAAAAAATGGAGACTTTACATCCTTCGTATTAACTTGGCTGGAAGTGGAAGACATTATTCTTAGTAAAGCATCACGAGAATGGAGAAGCATGAATCCTATGTACTCAATCTTGATATGAGGACAATTAATGACAATTATGGTTATGGGGGGGAAGCAGAAAGAGGGATGGAGGGAGGGGGGTGGGGCCTTGGTGTGTGTCACACTTTATGGGGGCAAGACATGATTGCAAGAGGGCCTTTACCTAACAATTGCAATCAGTGTAACTGGCTTATTGTACCCTCAATGAATCCCCAACAATAAAAAAAAAAAAAAAAAAAAACTCAAAAATGCATTCTGTTTAGTAGTTACCAATCTGGGATGGCCTCAGGGGGGAGGTGACCTATGAGTCGTGATCCAAGGGTCATGGAGGGAAGAGCTCTCGGAGCAGAGGAGACAGGAAGGCCGGAGCTGGGCACATGCCCGCAGAGGTCCCGGGGTCCTGCAGCCTGACAAGCAGTGAGGGGAGTTAGAGGTCCTCGCAGACCATGTACGTTCCTGTCCAAAGCCTCTTACGGACTCCTCCAGTGCCTCCCAGCTCTCTATTCTCTCCAGCCTGTCTGGCTATTTCACCTGCCGACGGAGGTAACTTTCCCAGATGTCTAATTGCTTTCTTGAATGTTTGGATACATTATAATCTCACGTCTCTGCTTTTTTTTTTGGTAGAGACAGAGTCTCACTTTATGGCCCTGGGTAGAGTGCCGTGGCGTCACACAGCTCACAGCAACCTCCAACTCCAGGGCTTAAGTGATTCTCTTGCCTCAGCCTCCTGAGCAGCTGGGACTACAGGCGCCCGCCACAACGCCCGGCTATTTTTTTGGTTGCAATTCAGCCAGGGCTGGGCTTGAACCCGCCACCCTCGGTATATGGGGCCGGCACCTTACCAACTGAGCCACAGGCGCCTTGACCACCCTTGGTTCACAGGACTGTTTGCTTTACAAACTCTTCACTGAGGTCACCACCTTTCTCACTGTTTTGTGTTCTTAAGTATTTTCTGGATCTTAGTTGTGTGTTTATTTCTGTTCTAGGGAGCTCCTGCTTACTTACTACGTTTACCATAAACGACTTCAAATGATTATAGGGACAGAACGTCCCGGGGCAGACAGGGGCGCCAACGGCTCGTCTACACAGAGGTCTGGCTCCCTAAGGCCCCTTCTGCTTTGCGCTGCGGCCGGCTGCTTGGCACAGGTGGGTGGAATACGGGGAGTATGATGGGAAGGGCTGCAAGGAATCAAATAGCTTTGGGGCTCCAAACTTCCTCCCCATTTTGGGACAAATGCCCCCGGTCTCCTTCCGCAGCCGCTCTGAGCTCAGCACCCCCAAACTGCCCTTCCTTTGTGGATGTCTTCTCTGCATACTTTGCACTGGCTTCCCCATATTTGTCTTTTGGTACATCCAATTCTGTCTGCTTTTTCTCCTTCAGGAATTCCTCAGTGTGTTAATATGCCTCATGCTGACGGTGATATTCTGATTTCCTTCCCAAAACTCCACTTGGTTGCACCGCGAGATTTTAAGCACATAGACCTGATGATCACCGGCCACACTGCCTCCCCTCAGAGCCACACAATCAAGCCCCACCAAAGAACCAACACATGCATCACACATTTTATTTATAAGACTGGAACAAACAAGAGTGTTAGTTCGAGGGTTTTTTCTGAGTTTAAATTAACTAACAAAATGGGGAGAATGATACAGAAGGTGCTATTTACAAAAGACAAAGCTAAAAAGGTCAGTTTTTATTCCAAAATAGGAATAATGACATACACAAAATGATCATTTTATAAACACTGATCTCAGCCTTTATGGACTTTTTTCCTTTGGGGGGAAAAACAAGATTGGCACTAACTCTTTGGGTATTATCTTTTAAAACAGTTTATCCTCAGGCTGTTATCCATTAGAGTGCTTCTATATGTCTAAGATAGATGTATAAGAACACATTCTGGGCAATTATTTTCTATCTTTTATCTTCTCTTTCAAGCTATGGGCCACTTCACAGAGTGGTATTGGGGGTAGGGGTGGAGCCCTGGGCTGTGGAGCCAGAAACGGGGAGTTTGAACTAAGTTTCTAGTTCTTTTAGCTGTGTGACCAGGTGAGGCACCCTCTTTGCAACTCAACCTTCTTGTCTTTTAAGTGAGAAGAAGAATCCTGATCACACAAGCAGAGGATTAAAGATGATCACTGTTGAAGTGCCTGGCCCTATGCCTGGGCCCCAGGAGGCCTCTAAACCAGCTGGTCTAAACACTATCTCATCAGGCTGCAAAGGGACGAGTTCGTGGGACGTGTACCAGGCGTCCCTCTCTTCTCTTCCTCTCCACTCAGGTGACATTCTCCCCGAAGGAACCAACCATTAGTAAGAGAAAACAAGCTACTTAAGGAACTGAAACTAAGCTTCAATAAATTATGATCGGAAGTCTAGTTCTCATCAACTATTTTATAAATCACTTTGGTGTGTTTGTCATTTGCTTCAAGTAAGGAACGTGGTCCTCTTTCCTTTGTAAGGCAAATTGTAGGTCAACCTCTGTAAGCCTCGTTTCCTCCTTAAGCTTCCATAGTTTTAAAGAAAGCTTCTTTTCATTTTTGCCCTTTCTAAGAGGTAGGGTATTTACCCTGTACTATTTTAATAGAATCGTATTTGCTCTGAAACAGATTGTTTTACTTTATTAAATTTGATGCCTTTGGGCTAGCTTCTAAAAGAAAAAACTTATAGGCAGTTAAATAATTCTTCTTACAAAGATCTGCTTCTTATATTTTTCCCCTCTCCAGCCTTTACAGTTAAAATGTTCCTTTGGAATATTGCTTTGTAGAAGGTTATAGGGAAACCTACTTAGCTGAATTACCATCTACTGCCTGAAATACTGGCAGCTCTCTAAGAGAATTCAAGAGTCACTGGAACTAAGAGAAACGTCTGGTTTGTCCATGGAAGCACGTGGGTGACGTGATAGGAAGCAAAACTTTGTTCTTCATGAAATGGACTTCACGACAGCCCAGGGCCACGTCCGGCCCAGAACTGGGGAGTCTGGGCTCGGTCCTGCCCTCCTCAGAGTCATCCTCCTTCTCCTGACTTCCGAGACCAGGACCTCTGGACCTCAGTGCCCCATGAGGGGATGCGCGGCAGGGTCTGGGGTCTGTTCCAGTCCAATACCCTGTGGTTCTAGAATGTCCTTTAGCCTCAACTCAGGATGAGGGTGCTGCACACTCTACTCTTCAGAAAAACTGCTGCTGTCCCCCTCAGATATGTCGTCCAGTCAGAAAAAAGAGTGGCCGGTCTTCCCTGGCATTGGCCGTCTGAAATTCATCACGCAGTCGGAACTGCCACTGGTCCTCGAGCTCCAGGCGGACGACCGTCTGGCGCAGCGAGCTCCGGTCCTGGCAGATCACACACAGGGTGGCGCCTGCACGGGTGAGGCAGAGGCGTGGAAAGGAAGGGCTGAGTTTACTCAGATGGAAGCCACACCTGGATTCTACTGACAGTAACAAGATAGGGCTCCGCTTGGAAGAGCAAAGTCCCTTGTTTCTTTTGGGACAACATACAATCTTAACAAGACAGACAGTGCGGCCAGGATATGGCGGGTGTCGCGGGGGAGACAACAGGGAGGCAGAGGTGCGGTCTGACCACAAACCCTGGCATCCTCAGATCCAACCCTCGGTCACATCCCTGCACACTCCACCCACTCTCACTGCCTTTTTCCCCCAGCCAAAGCCTGCCCATCCATCCAGGTGGGGGCAGCTCCCGCTGTCCCCTGTGCCCAGCCCTGGGAATTCTGCCTCCTCTCACCCCTGGCACCCAGCGACACATGGACCAGGTCTCCTGCAACTCCGCCCTCCTCCCTCCCCGCATGTCCAACTTTTAGATGAAACATTTCCTGACACAGAGTTGCTGTAGCACCTTCTCAGTATCTCCCAAGGCCTAACTGTTGGTGCCCATTAAATACCTTCTGCAGGGCGGGTCGGAGGGATCAGAGTGAAGAACCGCCAAGGAAAGCGAAGGTCACTTAGAACCCGTCAGGGATAGAAATACAGACTGGAAATCATTTTTTGCAAAGTCATGCAGTGGTTGTCATTCTCAACCACTCCGGTGTGGAAAGGGGACAGATTAGAATAAAAGCAAAGGAGTACACAGGCCCTCCCTGGGCAAGGGAAATGGACCCTTCTGCCAGGAGGAAGTGGCATCTAAGGGGACCAGGACACTGATGTGAAGGATTTAGGATGAAAAGAAACACAGGGTTGAAAATATCTGTGATGCCCCTGAAAGAAAAGAGAATGTGTCTTGTCTCTCCCTGAACAGGTCCAGGGAAGGGGAGCCCCTGAGTGCCCAGCCCCAGCTTTCCCGATGGTCGGGGCAGTCGCTCTCTCCCAGCGAACCTCAGCTACCCACTGGCAAGTCAGGACTAGCCTCAGGGTCACCTCCTCAGAGGGCCCGGGTGGTGACAGCCATTTGAGTCGGGGACCAGGATGAAAGTGGGCTAAATTACCTTTCAGAAAATGAAACTTTTTCAGAAAGCCAGCTCCCACAAAGGAGTCACAGAGGTACAGCAGGAGGCCACTGAACATCAGATCCGAGCAGCTGATGTTTAGAGAGTGGGGCCTGGAACTCATATAGCAGACAGAAATCTGAAAAGGAGGAGCCCAAGAGAAACATTGTTTTCTACAGACTTCTCAACAACATCACACTACAGGTTTGCATCTAACAAATTCTAACTACCTGGTCAAGCTCAAAGTATCTTGGGGCCAGAGGTCATATTTTCATCTTATTTCCAAATCTATCTCCTGAAAAGAAGCTTCCAGAACAGCGGTTCTCAACCTGTGAAAGGGTCGCCTATGACCATCCTGCATATCAGATATTTACATTACGATTCATACAGATATTTACATTACAGTTCATAACAGTAGCAAACTTACAGTTACGAAGTAGCAAAAAAAATAATTTTATGGTTGGGGTCACCACAACATAAGGAACTGTATTAAAGGGTCATGGTATTAGGAAGGTTGAGAACCACTGTTCCAGAAGATTCATCCAGATTTATCTGTTCATGAACTCATTTGAGAATGGAAATATTTCGGCATCAGAATTGGGTTTGGCTCCTAACCTCTTACATCTGGGCCACTTCGGCTCTCTCAGCCTGGATGTGACCAGCAGTAAGGGGGGTGGTGGTGAGCACTAGTGACAAAGTAGTTGTCCAGTTAGGATTCAGAACCCTGGTTCTAGCCCATCCGTCCTAGGAGTCTCAGATTTATCCCTTCCACAGAGCCCCCTCTGAAAATCACCTGAGACCCCAGATTAAGGTAACAGTCAACGGACAGCACGGGGTGGCCATGATTCTTCAGGGAGAGTGGGAAGAGGCGGTGGCTGTGGTACTGGAGGAATTTCTCGAGCAGGAGCTGGGCGGGAGCCGCGAGGAACGTGTGCTTGCTGTCAGGGGCACAGATGTACTGGGCCGGCACAACTGCGGCGGCATTCTCGGACACCTGCATGGGACGAGGGGTGTCAGGCCACCGCCAGTCACTGGTGTGGGAGAGGGCACTCCCAAGGCTTGCAGGCTGGACCCAGGGGCTTGCGGGGGGGCCCCAGCAGTGGTCACGTTGCTCAGGGGAATGACGTAAGTAGGAAACACCTACTCCAAGAATGAAACCCTCTGCCAAGAAAAATGAGGTTCTACCAAAGTTGGACATGTAAAACCTCACCAAGGCGCTCAGTAAGAATCATAGACACTGATCATTCCATGAGTCAGAGTTAGGCCCCCCATCCACTCAGAGTTTTAAATCAAAATTGCAGGCGTCCGGCTGTCTGGTCTATTGCAAACGGGAGACCATGTGGACTTTGGGAGCTCTTCCTCACACCTGGTGACATCCACCTCGGGGAGGGCCAGCTACTGGGACCTGGACATGGATGCCCACCCCCACTGCCCCTCCCCTCCAGGTGGAGACTCAGGCCAAGGGTGCTCACTCCGTCATGGGCTTGTTTTCCGTGTGCAGCCACAGAGGCTCTACTTAACATACAGAAGTAAAACTAATCAGATCCTCTGATGGACACCCTACAATGATTCCTATAGAAAAGTCTAGAACTCTCCCCTGGCTGACAAGGCCCGCCTGCTTCCCAGGTCCTCTGGCCCCTCTCCTCCTCACTCTCCACAGTGCCCTCTGCACTGAGTTCTTCTCCTAGCTTATAGGACAGTCTTGCTTTTCTCCCAAATTAAATTATAAATCTAATACAATTTTGATTTAAAACTCTCAACGGTGCTAGTGGGTGGGGAGCCTAACTGTGATTCCCAAGTTCCTCTGGAAGTGCAGGCTTTTCACTGCAAGGTTCTGCTTCTCTACAGAAGTGAGGATGGGCTTCCTTTGGCAGAAAAGGCTCTGTCCCTTCCTCTAGGGGTGGGGGTGGGGGCTGGTGCCCCAGCCCAGGGCAGAGAACTATACTAGGAGTCAGCAGAGCCCGGGAAGGACAGAGGCTGGGAAAGACAGCTGGCATCGAAACTGGCTGATAGCATCAGGGCAGGATTCAAGGCAGACAGAGAGGTGACAAAGAAAGAGGCCCACAGGACTGGGTAGACATCCAGGCAGACATACTCTAGCCTGAATGGTTACCCGGAGGACATACAGCTCTTCGGTATTGCTATGATTTTCATCTTAAATTCTCCAGTCCCATTTGGCTAGAATGGGCATAAAGGGATCATGTCTGTAGCCTCCCCTGGCTGGGCTGTGGACAGGCAGCATGGCCACAGAGCCGGCCCGCAAAGCCCTTCAGTTACTTGCCCAGCACCGTCCCAGGTCCCAGAGAAGTGTGTGGTCCTCAACCTAAGCCAGTACAGGAAGCCTTGGTGATGGTCTCGCACTGAAGAGAAGCTTACAGGGTGGGGTTAGAATCAGACAGAGGAAGAGAAACCTGATGGAGTCTCACTTCCCAGTCTCGGTGTAACCTTGCACAGGCTACCCAGTGGTCAAGCCTGCCCCACTCCTGAGAACGAGTTGCCAGGTCCTCCCCACGGCCCCCAGCCTCAGTTTCCATGCCGCAGCAGCCCAGGGGCAGATGCAGAGGCCTGCCCAGCAGTGAGGTGCTCACCTTGGAGGTGATGTGGAAGGACCTGTGCCCGCCCACCGCCATCTGCTTCTTCATCACGCTGAAACGGTTGAACCTGCAGAGCAGGAGGCCGGCGCTGTGCACCCGCAGGTTGAAGTCCACATCGTCACATGTGAACCTGCTCAGAACAGAGGATGAGCGGGTGTGAAGGGACGCAGCCCATGCCTGTCCCTGCCCCCAACACCTGGAATGTAGGTCCCATCCTAGGGAGCCGAGAGGTGGGCTCCATGCTGCCCCCAGACCTTAGTCTAGAAGATGCTACACGGCAAGGCAGACCAGGGCACAAACGAGGCCGACAGTGAGGCCTGTTACCAGCAGAGGCCACATGTACCTAACACCTAAACCACACAAGGACCACTGTATAATGGCTCCATGCCAACTGCCAGCACCATGTGAGGATGTCACCAACACTGCCCACTCTGAGCTGTCAGAAAGAAACACCACCACACTCCCAGGCCAAAAATACCAGCCACGTTTTAAATCTGAGGAAAAGGAGGCTCAGAGGTGAGTCACCTGCCTAAACGGCAAAGCCGGTCAGTGGCAGGACCCACGTTCCCAGCAGACCTGTCAGCCTGGCTGCAAAGCCGACTCTCCCCGGCAGGCCACCCTGGGCCATGTGCCTGGCACACCACGTCATGCAACAAGCACTGGTGTGCAAGTTATTCTAGATAAATCACTATGGAAATCACTTCATACTGTCCTTTAGGTGCTAAAGCCACTAAAATCCGATGGATCAAGAGCAACACATCATACAACTCACTCACTAAAGCACAGTCTGTGACGACTGACAAAGTTAAACGATCCCATGTGAACGTGCAAAATTCCAGGGCACTAAATGCTGAGGGCTGGAAGCCGCCAGAGGAAGCTCTGGCCTGGGTGGCCCTCAGGGCAGAGGGGAAGGAGCTGCCCAGGGCCAGCCTGAGGTGGCCTCTCACCCAGAGCTCGGTGCACAGGGCCCACTGCCTCCCACCAGGCGTGGTGCTCACCTGTTCTGATTGTACTGCACGTTCTGGGTCAGGTCCACATTCAGGATGATGAAGTCGTGTACGTGGCAGCGGGAGAAGGGCTCACGCACCTCGCTGCCCCTGGTCTTGCTGGACCACTTGCGCAGACCAATCAGGGCATAGTGGGTGATGTTGGGGGATGCCTCGATGTGCTGCATGATGTACTTCAAAGAGACGTTCCGCTCTGACCAGGAAAATTCCCTGTGCGAAGGAGGGAGGGGGACCCAGCGGTGACACGCAGGCCAGATGGGGCCCTGGCCTTGTAACTGCACCACAGGCACACACGGCCCAGTGTGACTAGAGCCCAGCACAGACCCACAGGGGCCGCACACCCTGCTTCCTCCATATGCCGAACACACGTACAGGCCATAATTCTGTTACGCCTCACAAGAGACTTCCAGCACAGGCATTAACAGCCCTTCCTCGAACCCAAATGGATGTCACCATTTGCCTAAAGTCACACAGCAGATAAACCCCAAGCTAGGAGTTAGCAGTTAGGCTGAGCAGTTAGGGGTGGGGGCTGCAGGTGGCAGAAAGGGGCTTCTGCAGAAGGATGACCCTTTCCTGATATGGGGGTTAGTGAAATGGGTGTGCTCAGCTTATGAACCTGTCTATGGCTGTATTATACTTCCCTTTTTGTACGTATATATCACGCTTAGTATGCAGTATGGGATTTTCTGCACAATTAAAGAACAATTTTTTCAAGAACAATTTTTTAAAATCAAAAGCAAGCCGGGCTTGAATGGGATTTTACTTGTGCTGTACCCAGGCTCTGGCCCTTGCCCACAGCATCCTCTGAGAGAGGGGCCCCTGGTCCTCGAAGAGGGACATGCTCGTGTGTCACTGTCTGCAGGGTGGGGAGCGACAAAGCTCTGGGGCCACCTCACCTGCTTCTCTCCCCAGCACAGCCAACATCCACCACATTCCACATCACACAGGAGTCATCGGAGATCACGATGAAGGGCCAGATGTCCTGCGGCCTGATTCCCAGCTCCTCCTGCCGGTTGCGCTCAAGCTCCAGATTATGGTAGGACAGCTCCTTGATGAGGAAGTGGGCAGCGCCTGTGACAGGCAAAACCAGCTGACTCAGGCCTGACCAGCCCCGCCACAGGGAGCCCAGTGAGACCCGCCAGTCAGGGCCCCCAGACAAGCAGCTCCAATTGTCCTAACAGGTGTCACCTGCCACTGACCACGGCCATCAACTCGGGAGAGAAAACTAGAGAGAGGAAAAGGCGGCGTTCCAAGTTGTGTGCCCCTTTTTTTCTAACCACTGCAAATAGGAATTAAATTGTTAACTGAACACAGAGAAAAAAGAATATGCACAAGAAAGTAAAACTAATCAAAATAGCTTTAAAAGTCCAAAACCAAAAGGCTTGATGTCACACGTTTAACTCTTTCACCTGTAGAATTTTCTCTCTTCCTGCACAGACGCTGTGCTGAGTGGAGCGTTAGCAGACACCTACCCACTCCGGCGCTGTTGAAGATGCTCGGCAGCACCAGCATGATGTGGTTGGGCCAGTATTTTTTGTAAATCGCCATTTCATACTCCTTGACAACCAGCACGTGCAAATGGCTGGCACCGTCCATCGCATGGTACAGATTGAAGAGTCCGTGTTCATGACGGCCGGTTGTTGGGGTGAACGTCGGACTTTTGATATATTCATGACTCTGCAAAGCACAGGCACGAGGAGGTGGTGTTTGTAAATGTGTTCACAGTTATTCCTTGCCCTTGAAATGCGACTCTGCAGCACACGATGGAGACAACTTCACTCCTAGAATCTGAGTTAGCCTTGTGACTTGCTTCTGCCAGTAAAGTGCAGGGTAAATGACGCTGCACGGTTCTGAGTCTAGCCTCGAAGGCTTATGCATTCCACCCGCTGAGAACCGTCACAGGGACAGCCTGGCTGGCCTCCTGGACGAGGAGGCACTCCACGGAGCACAGATGGGGGGCATCCTGGACACCCCTGCTGAGGCTGCTCCGACCAGCCAGTCCTGGCTGACCTGCAAGCTAACCACACACCTGAGTGAGAACAGCTGAGCCAGAATAACCAACTGTCTGTCCAACTGAACCAAACCTGAACTGCTAGCCCACAGAACCAAAGCTAAATCAATGCTTGTTTGGAAGTGGTTAGGCAACAGAAGCTGGCGTGTATCAGTTAGCCAAGTTCATCACCCTCTCTACTAGGATGTAACAGTGTGCTCAAGGCCCCTGTTACTCCTATATGGCTTCAATCCCACCCACCCTGTGGACACATGACAGCGCCCCCCAATCGCTTTCCCAAGCTGCCTAGATAGTCAGACACTCAGGTTGCAATGTCGTTTATGTAAATAACTAGGTTTTCTTCATCTCCTTTCTAAACAGTAAACTTATCTGGCCAAGCCAGTGTTTCTGCTCCCTCCAGATTTTAAAGCACCTGCCACAAAGCTGTGCATGTGGCTGGTGCTCGTGGCCAGTTCTGATAGGAAGGCTGGAAAGTGGGTGGAGAGGTGGAGAAATCCCCACTTAAGCCACATCAATAAAGTGTCGAGGCAACATCCCCAACCCCAGCCCCCAGAGCGGGAGACACCTTACAATAGAAGCCTATTTGGTAATTTACAAATGTTTTCAGTACTTAGTAACAGACTGCTGGCTCTGAGGCCAGCTTCAACTGCACAGGCTCCTAGCAGTCTGGAGGACAGGCTGCCTTCTACACACGGTCTGTGTTGACTGGGGCTAATTCAAGAGCAGCCAGTGGACTCTGGGACTCTGAGGCTAGGATTGGCCTGCAAGGAGTACCTCTCTAAGAATTGTGGCCACAGAGACCACAGATTATTAAGAATAATCTTTTCAAAAGATAAAGATAATATATTTTCTAGATATATGCCACAGATACCTTTATAGATGAAATACATGCCATCTGGGATTTTCTCCCAAATAATACAGGAAGAGAGGACAAACGAAACAAATCTGCCCTTAAATTAACAGCTGAGGTTTTGTGATGGCCCTAAGGGCTCACTGTCCTGTTCCATCTGCCTGAGACTGTTCACAATGCTACACAACAGAGACCACTCGATAAAAGTTAAGGGAGGAGAGGAACATCTCCCAGCACCTGTTGTCTTTCAGGCATGCTGTTAGTGCCTTCCTTACGTTGGTTATTCCAAATAATTTTTTTTTTTTGAGACACAGTCTCACTTTGTTACCCTTGATAGAGTGTTGTGGCATCACAGCTCACAGCAACTTCTAACTCTCGGGCTCAAGCGATCCTCTTGCCTCAGCCCCTCAAGTAGCTGGGACTATAGGCTCCTGCCACAACACCTGACCTGGCTATTTTTGGAGACAGGGTCTTGCTCTGGCTCAGGCTGGTCTTGAATTCCTGACCTCAAGCAATCCAGCCTCCTTGGCCTCCTAGAGTGCTAGGATTAAAGGCATGAGCCACTGAGCTTGGCCCAAATAATTTTCACAACATGCTTTTCCAAGAGTTACTATTTCCTAACTTTACAGATGGGGAAACTCAGGCCCAGAGATATTAAGTGATGAGTCCAAATAACACAACAGACAAATAGTAGAACAGGACTCAAACTTGAATCTGAGCACCTCAAATGCCCCAGTGCTACCACACCTGCTCCAAGTTCCACCACTGCGTCAGTGTCTCCACTCTGTCCCACGTGCCCTCGACTCCTCAGGCAGCTACAGACTCTAGTGCTGAGCAAGGCTCAGGGACCTTGAAGCCTCTCAGATCTGCCCTAATGGGCTCCGAGCCAGTACCTTGTCTGTGACGAGGGGCAGCCGCATGCTCTCCAGCTGGCCTCCGGGCTGGCTGAAGACAAAGTGGTGCTCCTTGGACTTGGGGATGATGAAGTGCAGCTGGACCTCCTCTCCTAGCATGGAGTAAGAGAAGGCAAAGGCGTGCAGGGTGGACTCATAGAGCTGCGGTGCGAGGGGAAGGACAGAGCTTGCCATCAGAGTCCAGCTGGCTTCCTGGAAGATCCCAGGCCCATCCTGCCATGACACCACGCAGGTCATGGCCGCCTCTGCCCCACAGCACGAAAAACCCACATGGTGGCTTCAGTGCAAAGTGCAGGCCCCCAGGTCTGGGACTGGGGCTGTATACCGAGGCCACACACAGCTAGAGACAGGGCCAATTTACCTGAGGCCACACAGCCAGTGCCTGCTCCACCCCCAATCCTGAGGGTGCAGCACCCAGCCATGCCACGCAGCTGCCAAGCCCTCTGGACTCTGGATCTGACCCAGCCCCGATGTGGGTTACCAACACAGCATTCATGCTTTAACTCTAATGAATGTATTTTCCTGTCATAGTTACACGTGCGGCAGCGTATCTGTAAGATGATAACCCACATAGGCTTGCACACTTCCATAACACCATGTACCAGCCACTGCTCTGTCCCCTTCACATGGTGTTAACAACCCAGGAAGTGCTACCGTCATCGGCCCATTTACAGGTGTGGACACTGACATTCAGAGGTCTTGGGTTCACCCCTTAGGTATTTCCTCCAGCCTCCACTTACTAGCCACTCTACCCTCTGGGTCTGTACACACACTGCCCTCGGGTGCAGACTCCAGCCCAGCTTTGCCCCACAGAGGCAGCTTCCCAGAGGCCCTCCCCGCTGCCCGCTGCACCCAGAACATGCTACACACTCCTGGGGTGTGAGGGTGGGGGAAAGCTGACCAGCAGACGGTGGCCCTGAACTCCCACTGTGGCTCTAGAGCCACAAAGCCCTTGGGGAGCAGAGATGACAGAGGAAGATTTGATTTGGGGAAGAAACAAAGGAAAATGCAACAAGCAAAGGTCAGGGGAGCCCTGAAAAGCACAGGGCGTGGAAAAGAAGGAACAGGAGCGCAAAGGTGTGGATGTGGCAGCCGGGAAGTCACCTGGTCCCCACATCCCTCGCTGGCTGGTTCCATGCCCCTGCACCTCCCAGGCGTGCCCTCTCCAGCGACGGCCCCCAAGCCTGAGCACCCCCTGAACACAAGCTGCCTCCCACCTTCTGTCAATGCAGCCCAGGGCACAACGCAGAGTCACCGCTGACTAAGGTAACTGGATGACTCACACCCTGGGTACTTTTCAATTCCCTAAATTTCAAAATCAGGAGAATGTTTTCACATACATATATTTTTTCTGCCTTGAAAGAAAAACGTTGTCTCTAAGAAAACAAGTTAGGAGAGTGTACCTGGAGAAAATGGAATTACTGATTATTTTGATCCTTTAAAACATTGTTCCTATGTATTTTGTAATCTCATCAACAGTAAGATTGTATATTTAAATATTAGTACTAAAGGAAGACAGGGCTACTTCCTTGGCAGCCAAGCCCAAGGCCAGGCAGACTTGGGAGGCCTTTAGCTGCTGTGTCGCTCTGCAAAATGGACAGAGAGGGAGGCCGAGGCTCTTGCCTGAGGCCCTTGGGGAAGTGGCCCCGAACATCAGCTCTGCTACCGGCCTCTCCAGGGGTCTGACTGGCTCCCACCGGCACCTGCTTTCTCCCTCCTCTCTCTCCTCTTTCCCTTGCTTGAGCCTCTCAGGGCTTCTGTACACCTCCTTATGGCTGTTAGACACTACTCAAAAATGCAGCTTTGCCTGGTCTCGTTCTACTCAGGGTTCTCACTGCAAAAGTCCAAATCCCTCCCCTCAGTGTCTGGGCCTTTTTGGTCTGGTCTCTGCCCTCTCTGTCAGCCATCTGGCCTGAGTCTACCCAGCCCACCCTTGGCTCTAGCGACACCCCATGCAGACCACTTCCCATGCCCCCCAGATTCTGCCCCCCATACACGCAAAGGTTGTTCCTCCTCCCTTCATCTCCTCATCCACTTGGCAAGTTCTTACTGATACTTCCAAACCCTCTCTGCTCCCTTCCCACATAGGATTCCACTTATAAAATGGGGATAATGAAGTTTTAGTGTGAAATAAGAAATCAGATGGGCCAGTTCCTAACCAGTGCATCTTGCACAGATTACGGGCATGGCTTCGGGTGACCAGCCTGGGCCCTGCGTCGGCAGCCTTATCCATTTCTGTGTCTCCTAAATAAATATTTTTTTACACATCAAAAGCCTGGGAGGGACTGACATATAAAAAGTGCCTCAGGCACACTGCTGTGCATGCAGTGGGTGCTCAATGAATGCAGAGCCTTCCCCTTATGACGAAGTTTCTATTCCCTTTCTGCTTGCTTCACATGCTTTGAAGTTGTGCTTACATGTGCCTCTCCCTCCTTGACTGAGCCTGGAGGACGGGGACAACGTTTATTCACCTCTCATCTCTGCGGCCTGTGCCTGGGACACCAGCAGCACTCAGGGAGTGCCCACAGCGCCCAGCTAACTTTGGGAACCAACAGAACTCAAAGACAATGATGCCTTCCACGGTCACGAAACCTGGTTGCCGATAAACCTTCGAACCCAGGAGAAACACGGTTCTCTGGTGTCAGCAATGATTTCAGGCAGCGGAAGGGAACCAAGGACGCAAGCAGACCAGAAAACAGGGCTTCCAGAGCCCTGCAATGTCCCACGCTGGGACAAAACGTGAAAGACCAGGGGACAGATGACCTGGGCCGAGGTCCGACGCCTGGTGGGAGCCCCTGTTAGTGCAGCCAGGGAGGGCTGCGCCAGCCTACCTGGCAGCGGGGGTGGAAGCCCATGTACTGGTGGCACTGCTCACAGTGGTGGTACGTGTTGTACGCCGCGTACTTGGACAGTCTCATCCTCGCTGTCTGACGCCGCACGTACAGGTCCTCAGGCTTCCGGGGCATCCCTCTGTCTGCACCACGTTCCCCAGTGTGAAGAGCAGCAGGAAGCAAAGAAAATATTTTAGCTCCTACCTGCTCAAGCCAACACTAAGTGAAAATGCTCAAAATGACCAATCATAGGCATCTGCGTGGTCACCTGGGCCTTGGGGAGGCAACTGATCAAAGGGAAGGACAATGTCTCAGTGGGATAAACTAATAGACTGTCACAGGGTGTCTTACTATGAACCTGAAAATGTTTTATAAACTCCTATTTAAGGATCCACCGCATGACAATTTAAACCGATTTCCAGCGTACTATGCAAATACAGCAATGCAGGTAAACTGCTCCCATTTTTTCCAATGACTTGGCAGAATTAAGATTAATACTAAGTTTTCATCAGAGACCAGCCTATGAGAAGGACTCCCAATGAAAGGGATCTATTCTGAGAGCAATTTATTTTGCTTTTAGACAAAATTGTTGGTTGACGATGGAGACTGGTGAGTAGTTTTCTTTCCTGCTGCATTTGCCAAACGTTCCTAGGGTACATTGATAATCACCCCAGCCCTGGAACACTGCAGAGCATTATGCAGAGACCGTATCATGGAAGTGGGTGAGGGTCCCTAGGAGGCAGCAAGAAAGCCAGAGACTGAGGGAGGAGGGGAGCATGTGTACCCACTCTGTTACAGCAACTCAAATTCAGAGGTAAACATACATCTTCTATCCTCCCTTAATCTGAGCCTTTGCAATATTCTGACCACAGTAGGTCAGTGAGCATGTTGTCATCACCACTCAGCACCCCCTGGGATGCACATCTTTCTTTCATGGGTTCCACGGTGGTCCTTTGCCATACCGGGAGGTGTGATCTCAGTTCTATACTAGGCATCCCTGGTTAAGGCACCACCACCAGACTTGGCTCCTAACAAACTCAGTTCATCCCTTTCAGAGACTACGCTCATATACTTTGGAAAGGGGTGAAACAAGAGAGGCAAAAGTCTGACCTTCACACTTTATGCTCTGATGGTGAGAACAAATCAGGCTGGCATCTTCATACTTGGGGTCATGAATGACATAGTCAAAGGGCATCTTCTTGAACAGCTCCAGGTCTGGCCAGGAGTCACTGAGCTGCAAATAATGCCAGTCTGGTTCTTCTCCGAGGTCTACAAGGTTGGCAGAAACACAACTGTGTGACCAACTAGGAAGTAAAAATGATTTACCATCATGCACTGCTTGACAGGACACATTCTGAGAAATGCATAAATGATGTTGTCGTGTGCAAACAGCATGGAGTGTGTTTACACGAACCTTGACGGACAGCCTACTACATACCGAGGCTACGCACCTGTACAGCACGTTACTGTACTGAATACTCTACATCACTGCAACACAATGGTAAGTGTCTGTGTACCTATATAGAAAAGGTATAGTAAGACTACAATATAAAAGATAAAAAATGGTACACCTGTTTGGGAAACTTATCATGAATGGAGGTTGCAGGACTGGAAGTTGCTCTGAGTGAGTGGTGAGTGAATGTGAAAGCCTAGAGCATTACTATGCACTGCTGTGAACTTTACAGACACGAACATGTAGGCTAAAGGGTTTTTAAAATTCTTTCTTCAATAGTAAACTGACCTTAGCTTACATTAAAACTTATTTTTTTAACTTTTGATTCTTTTGCAGTAAAACTCAGCTTAAAACATCAATAGTACAGCTTTACAAAAATATTTTATTTATATCCTCATTGTATAAGCCTTTTCATATTAAAATCTTTTTAACTTTTTAAACTTTTTATTAAAAACTAAGCTAGGGCACAAGTGCACACATTAACTTAGGCCTGCACAGGGTCAGGATTGTTGATATCACTGCCTTCCACCTCCACATCTTGGCCACTGGAAGGGGCAGTAACATGCACGGAACGGTCATCTCCTATGATGATAATGCTTTCTTCTAGAATACTTCCTGAAGGACCTGTTTTTTATCATTTTCGGTTTTTTGCATTTTTGACCGGGGCTGGGTTTGAACCTACCACCTCCGGCATATGGGGCCGGCGCCCTACTCCTTTGAGCCACAGGCACCGCCCAGGACCTGTTTTTTTTACTATAACTAGAGTGTAAGAGTACACTCTAGTAAAAAGCATAACATAGTAATACGCTGTGCTCTATAAACCAGTAACACAGTCATTTACCGAGTGTCATGTCCTGTGCATAATCGTATGGGCTGGACTTTTACATGACTGACAGCCCAGTAGGTTTGTTTACACCAGAACCACCACAAACGTGAGTAAACAGGTGAAGAAATTTTCCAGCTTCATTATCATCTTATGGGATCACATCTATATATGTCCTCTGCTGTTGGCCAAGACATCGTTACGTGGCACATGACCACATTTTAAATGTGCACAAGCATGATGCTTGGGGTGGGGTTGTTATTACGTCTAGAAGTCACTGGGAAGTCCCACTGTATCTCGGAGGCTTCTGATTCATATTCCATGTTCAGGATTGCTCCAATGAGGCAAGAAAATCATTTGGGTCTCTGCCCAGAGGACAGCCTCATGCTCCGTATGCCAATGGGGTTGCTCGCCTGCCCCTTACTCCAACTCCTGGCCCAACAACCTAAGCCCTGTGCTTCCTTCCAACACAGCAGGACCTATGGGGCTTGTGTTGCTTCCTTTCTTGCCTCTAAATATCCAAATGCTCCCCAGCCACTCAGCTCAGCTCCTGTCTCTCCATTTCTGGAGAGCTTCTCAGGTGTCCCGGCCCCTTGGTATTCCTTTCTGAACGCCAACACCAGCCGTGGAGCAAACAACACTTTTATATTTGCCATGTGTCATCACCTGCTGTGACTGGTCTGGTCTAGGGTGCTCACTGACTGTTCCAAGTCAAATTATGTAACATATTGATTATATCAAAGGGATGTTTATTGCATTTAATAAGCACACAGTGCTTCACGTTGTATGGCATTGAATCTATACGACACCCTATAGGACAGGAGTCATTCTGTTTAACAAAGAGCGCACTGAGCTGATGACAGAGTATTTAAGAGAATGGGCCCTGACATTTAACTGTTGGTTCAAATCCTGTCTTGGAATATCCAAGAAAGCAAGGAGACAGACACCAGGCCTGCCGGCTTTTGTCTGAAATGTGGTTCTGAGCTGTGGGGAAACCATAGAAAACTCAGCTGGGCTAAAGAGCCTCCTCTTTCCCTCCAAGAAACATGGAAGGCTGGAGGGGCTCCATAGGTTCCCAAAGTTCCCCAAGTCAAAACTCAAGCACAAGGTGCTGCGTGGACACCAGCGCAGCCGGGACCCCTCACACACACTCTCTCCCAGGACAACAGGTTCAGAGATGGGACCAAGTTTACCAGCCACTGGGAGGGGTGGGTGAAGAGGGACAGGGTGCCTCCCGGTGAGCACAAACGGGCCATCCAAAGAGAGGCTTGCCTGAAGCAGGGTTGATTCTGGACAGGATTTTCCAGGACAAGATTTTCCCCACATCTCGGTCCTATTTTGCCCCCAAGGTATTGACCTAGTGCTCAGTAGCCTGGTAAGAAGCCTTCTGAGGGGTAAGTGTATTTTCCAGGGGCCAAGTCAAATCCAATTTAATTCTGGCTCTGCCACCCCCCAACCCTGGCCTGCCCCGGGGCACATGGTCCATAGGAAAAGGGAATAACAATGTCCTCGCCATGGTGGGGCATAGTGGCTAAGCGTGGTGATTTACGTGAAGTATCTAGTTCCGTGCTTGGCCTGGGAAGGTACTTGGCAGTCATTACCTTAGGGCAGTGGTTCTCAACCTTCCTAATGCCTCCTAATGCTGCGACCCTTTAATACAGTTCCTTATGTTGTGGTGACACCCAACCATAAAATTATTTTCATTGCTACTTCATAACTGTAATTTTTACTGTTATGAATTGTAACATAACTATGTAATATGCAGGATGTATTTTCATTTTTACAAAGGCGTTGCAGCCCACAGGTTGAGAACCACTAGGCTAATGGGCTGAGTCTCATCATGAGTCTCAGAATTCTATCTGGAAAGTGAAAGACACTCGGCAGTCACTTGAGAAAGCGATTAAGGCTTGGGCACCCACATGTCACCAAACAGGTAACTCACTGATATTGATCTCCTCTTCATCGTAAACGTCCACCTCTGTCAGCCGGATGAGCATGCGGGACAGAATGCTAAGGAACTGCAGGTAGGCGCCTGTCTTCCCAATCTGTGAAGATGTGGAAACAGGAGCCTGCGGTCAGGAAACCTGGCCCGGGGGAGTGCAGGCTGACCACCTGCTGGGCCTCGGGCAGTACACCTCACTTAAAGAACCTGTCGTTAACACAAGAGCCCCGTGGACGCACAGACGAGTGAAGGGAAACATGGTCTAAACCAGCCTGCAGGTGGGCAAGCAGGTGGACTCGACAGAGCCGGAGGCCTGTCTGCTTGTAAACCACTACAGATGTGTCCCTAGATTTTAACCAACCATGTTTCTTAAGCTGTTAGAAATAGGACTTTATCCTAAGCTGAAGAAAGTTTGCTTCAAAAAATAAAATGAATTGACAATGTAAAACATAATGTCTCAAGAGCCTTAAAAATTGCAAACTGCTAGATAATAAAATTACTAAGAAAATGCCACGAAAGCTATGTTGACTAGTGTGATGAAAATGTGTCAAATGGCCAATGAACCAAGTGTATGGTGCCCCATGATCATACTAATGTACACAGCTATGATTTAATAAAAAAAAATAAAAATTCTTTGTACAAGAAATAAAAAGTTGGCATCTCATTTTTGTCCTCCTAAACCCAAGAAAAGAACAACTTTTCTCTTCTTCCTTCTCTTTCTTTCTCTATCACACAGCCCCTTGCTCCCTCAGACCAGCACCAAGTCAGTGTATTTACTATGAACCTTCTTCCTTCACATGGGTCACAGCTGAGTAAAGAAGTACCCATGGGCTAGCCCGGGATGTTCTAGCACCAACTCATAACACAGTTACTCAAGGATACACTTGCCAAACACAGAGCCCGATGCCTGGGTTTCCAGCTGGAAACTCAGCAAATGCTGATGAATGAAAAAAACTAACATTAAAGAGGAAAATCCGACATATAACCAGGGGTGCAGGAAAGCGTCAGAAAAAATATTTACAATACACATAACAAGCAAAGGATGAAAATCCATAAGATCTGAAGCTCTCCTACAAATCATCAAGAAAAAGCCAAATGGTCTGAAGAAAACAAAACTTTCTGCCGCTCCCACAGTGGAGTCTTCTCTGACAGCCCAGGCTGGGCAGGTAGGAGCTGGGTGACTTCCAGCCAGAAAAATCACTGAAAGAACATTGATAACCAAGAAATACTTTTTAAAAATGTTAAATCTCACTAATAAACCTGTAATGTTACTATTGTTCACCTATCAAATAATCAAAAAATTTTAAAGCCTGATAATATCCAATCCAATGTGAGGAGTGATGGAGACTACCTGTTAAGAAACGCTTTCTTTCCTTCTCATTTTTTTTTTTGTTGTAGACACAGACTCTCACTGTACCGCCCTCGGGTAGAGTGCCATGACGTAACACGGCTCACAGCAACCTCTAACTCTTGGGCTTCCGCGATTCTCCTGCCTCAGCCTCCCGAGCGGCTGGGACTACAGGCGCCCACCACAATGCCCGGCTATTTTTTGGTTGCAGTTTGGCTGGGGCTGGATTTGAACCCATCACCCTCGGCATATGGGGCCGGCGCCCTACTCACTGAGCCACAGGCGCCGCCTCCTTCTCATTTTTTAACAGTTATATACTCATTTGACAAGTTCAAGAAACACAATAGCAGCATCCCAAACCCGGAGCCCATCTCCCAGCCACTGTTTGTCCAAAGAGCTAAGCCCGATCCACAGTCTCCTCCTCCTCCTCTTCCTTACATGCACACCACTCTGGACACTCGTGTCCTTGAGGTTCTGCCACTTTGAGAAGTAAAAGGATTTTCACAGGTAAGGAACTGCTATGAGCTGGAGAGGGCCAAGAAGGGAAACAGAGCCCCCAACTCCCTGTGAACATTCACCAAACCCTCCCAGGCAGAAGGGAGAGTCGTGTTTCTCCCTGTTAGGGCGTGTGCACAGCACACAGGGCCATGTGAGAGAGCTGGGAACAAGAAGCACCTGGAAATGTCCCCTCTGTCCCCTACATCACACAAAGGAGAAATGGAAATCACCCAACTCCCACCTGCCCAGCCCGGGCTGTCAGAGAAGATTCCACCATGGGAGCGGCAGAAAGTGAGCATGAGTCTGGGGTTGGCGCTGGGGGCACACACCTGCGGGGGGCCACTGAGCAACAGCCTGCGGGGGTGGAAGCCGTCCACGCGGCCCTCGGCCCGGTTGCCATAGTCCATGTGGCTGGGCCGCGGCACTGTCCACTGCCGGTAGTAGAGCGACTGCTCCGTGGATGTCATTGTCTTGCTGAGCAGGGGCCGGAAAGAGCTGGCCCACATGACTGAATGGGAGGGTAGAAGCGAGGCAGCCTTGGGTAGGCCACTGCCATCAGTGGACATGACCATGTCATACATGAGCTTGGGCAGGAAGACGATGGGTGGCTGTGGGCAGGCCTTGGTCAGGGAGCACTGGGAGGCCTGCAGTACGAGCGTGCCCGTGGCAGGTGCCCCAGTCAAAGAGGATGAACCTGAGGAGGAGGACAGCTGGGAGGACGATGAGGTGGCTGACACCTGGACGTTCTTCTGGCCGGGCCTGGGGCCACAGTCAGGCTGGGGGACCAGCCCAGGGCTGTGCCTGCTGATGACTGATGGCGTCCCCTGGCCCGCTCGGGGCCTCTGCTTCTCGCCAGGGGCCCTGGCCTCCTCTGATGGGCCGCAGGGCTGGGGCGACCTGGCCTGCTCCACCTGGTGGGGCCCTGTGGGCTGGGCTGAGGCTTCGCCAAGGAGCGCTGAGCCTGAGGAGAGACAACCTAGTCAGGCACATCTTAGGGGGACCTGGCCCCAAACATACCAGCTACTCCTGTTTCTGCTCCATGCTCCCTGTGCTATTTTGGGCAAGCAGATACCGGGGGCTACAGCATTAGGCTTTTCTGACTGATCCTGAACCTATGAGTCACAGCTCTGGGGCAGGTCAAGGGAGGCCCGTGCTGACCTCATCAGAGGCATAAAGGGGAGGCCCCACTGCCGGGCTCACCAGTCCTGGGCTGTGTGAGGTGAGGGATAAAGAAAGGCTGCCCCAGACACCCCCAGGCCAAATCTCCTGTGGCACTCTGACCTCCCATGTTCCAGACCACAAGGCAGCTGCTCCCCAGCCACAACCAGGCCCACCCGCAGCCTAGCACTGGACCACTTCCTGTACCCAGGCCCCACACACACTCACACCCTGGGTATCTCTCTGCCCGTGAGGCTTCTTTGCCTGAAATACCTTCTCCAAGGCCCAGGCCAGATTAGCTATTCTCTAAAACCTGTGGTGACAACACCCATCCCAAAATCTGCCCTCCACATGGGACAAAATTACTTCTTTATAGGAACTGCAGTACTTCACGTGTACGGATGCTACTGAGAACGATAAATTCCTGAGGCCAGGGTCTGTGTCTCATTGATCTTCCAATGCCCTGATTCAGATCTGAAGTTGGCTCTCAATAAATGCTTTTGGCAGAAAGATGGAGCATTATTTCAAGAACTCCGGCTATAAATGCTCGTGGAGACCAAGGGGCACCTTGGGGCATAGACACACGAGGCCTTTTATCCACACTGTCCATTCGCTCTGCCAAAGGGCAGTGCCAGGCACAGAGTCACACACTCTTGCTGCCTTTTCTTGCTTCTCCCCAACCAAGTCTTTTGTGTCTATGTCCCTCCACAAGAACACCTCGCCCTCAGTGCCCCTCCGCAGGGGCAGAGCGATTTCTGGAACTACCAGCAGCATGGGAGCCCCAAGGGAGGCCCCCAGCCCGGCCACAGGAAGGAACAGAGTCTTCCACCTTCCCCTGAGACAAGGGCAGCTGACCCCTTCAGTCCTGCCCAGAGGGTTCAAGTTCTCAGATCCCAAGCTGACCAAAACATTACTCTCCGGTGAGTCTGGTTCTTCAATGATTCCTTCTTTTTCCAGTTCTAATGGAAAATAGAGGATCACATTTCTTTTCATTCTCAGATCCCTCAAAAAACAACAGCAGCAACACAAACAAACAAAAGAAAAACAGTCCATCCGATCTTTGTTCACTCAGGAAGACTTACCAGATGCCTTGGAGGAGAGGGACGAGGACGCAGAGTCATGGGAGGAGGACCGCTCCCTTTTCACAGGACTTCTCTTCTCTGAGGTGGAGCCTATTTCCAACACATATGCTGAAGAGGGGTTGCAATTCCCGACCCTCAGTTTGCCAAGCCCTTTACGGTTGGTAACATGTGCTCACATGCATCATCTCTCCCCTCCCATTCATTCAGCTGCCCTATTCAGCTGCCCTATGCTGCACCCAGCATAGGGCACTGAGCAAACAGGTGGTTGCCAGCCGGTGAGGTGCAGCTGGAGAGAGTGGACCAGGTGGGGCAGTGGGCCTAGGAGCCCAGAGGCCGGAGCAGGAGAACTCCTGGAAGCTGTGCCTTCTGACCCAGCCACCACTGTGAATTTAGCGTGGGCGAGCCACTGTGAGGCAGGGGCTGGTGGCTGAGAGGTGCAGACGGTGAAACTAAAGGGAGGATGGTGAGATGCCAGGGAGCATGGAGTCGTGTTGCTGCAACAGAGAAGCGGGAGCATCTTGCATCGGGGTTGGGCTGGTGTCTCTGAAAAATGGCCGTGGGGCAGGTCACTCTAGTCTCCTTTTACAGATATACAAGCTGAGGCTAGGAGAGGGCCCATGGTCAGGAGACAGAGGAGGGAGACCACAGGCCTGAGCTGTGACGACGTCCCTCTCTCTCCACCCCTGCCACATTCCACAACTGCTTCGTACTTTTTGTATTACTGGCTTTTTATTTTTCCTCTCTACACTGTTGACTATGTCCAGATGCCTCACAATGTTCTCATTCATGTGTCCTATTAAAAACATGGTGTCAGATTTTAAGAGTGTGCAAATGAAACTGGCCTGTTTTCACAAATCTCCATAAAAGTAAATCTCCTATCGAGTAGGAATTCCACCAACAATGAGTAAAGCATGGACTTGAACTATAAGAAATCTCAATTTTTTCCCCATTATTTAAGAATTCTAAAATGAGGAAGAGCCTACAGGGATTTCTATCTTCTCAGTCCACCAAAAAAGAAGGGGAAGGGAGCAAAATCTGAGTTCATGAGGGCTCCACCCTCTCCTTCAGCAAAGACCAGGTGACTCTCAACACACAGCGGCTGCCGGGCAGGCAGGCCTAAACCCCTGCCAAGCTGCTGCTATCAAAACAGTGAGAACCAAGATCAAATGTCCCAGAACCTCCCATACATGGCCCATGAGCAGGCAGCATACACAGTGCCACTTGCTGAAGTGTGCTGTGGCCCAGTGGACAGAACCAGGCCCATTGATGGAGGTGCAGATGGCTTCGGAGATTAGAAGCCGAGGAAGACGCACCAGCAGGAACTCCCGGCTGAAGCCCAAGACACCCCTCACCTTCTGTCCCCAGCTCCTCATCCTCGTTGTCGGTGCTGCTCAGCTTCTCTGCATCACTCTCCAAGGCCTCGTTCCTAGCCCCCTTCTCCAAGGGGACCTCACTGCTCACAAAGTAGGCAGCCAGGCCCAGCTCCTGCTCCAGGGCTGTTCTCACCAAGCAGGAGGAGTTTATCAGACGCAGGTCACAGTACCGCAAAGACCTGGAAGGACAGGGAAGAAGGCATTCACCGCATGCCTTCCACAGACAAGGCGCTGCGTGCGGTGCTGAGGGCAGCCGTCACCAGGACCACATCCGCCTCCCTCACTAGGACCCTGTACTAGTGCGAGTACAAAAGCTTTGGGCATGCACACTGTGCTTTTAGTCTCATGCTGCATTGACTTCCAGCACAGACAAAAGCAGGCATTGAAGCCCAGCACGGCCACTTCCTAGTAACAGAAACTGCAACAGGATGCATAACTTCTGAGGCTCCGACTTTTGTTCTCTGAAAGATGGGTATGAATAATGGCCATCTAAGTGCACTGTTGTGAAGATTAAATGCCATAAGTGGACATTTAATTATTCAATCAACATTAGCATGCACTGGGGTACTAGATGCTGGGATATGAAGGCAACCGAAGTGACACTGATGAGGAATGGTATCTGTGAGCTGAGGAGGAAGGCAGCATTGGGATCCTACAGCAGAAACACAACCAGAGCACAGGGGTCAGGGGCATAGGTGTGACCTCCAGCAAGTGACCTTCCATTTTCTCAACTACGAAATAGGATAGTCACAACACTGCTTGGAGGGGTGAGTGCTGTGTTGGAAGACTAGTGTACAGCAGTGCCTGGAACGAGGAAGGTATTCTGTAAATGCTGAAGTGTAAAGAAGACTAAGGCACTCCTAGTCCTCTAAGGAGCTGAGGACTAGAAGAATTAATTCCTGTGAAATAGCAACAACCAAGGTCAAATGTTTTGAACCCTTCTGTACCTGGCCTGTGAGCACACAGCATGCTCATGGCTCTTGCTTAATTGTGATGTGTCCCCGTGGAAGGAACCAGGCCCACAGTTGACCAGTGTACTGGCTTAATCTCAGTAAGTCTGTTTCTCCAATCAGTAATGTGGGATCGTTGAAATACTCCCTTTCCCCCAGGGTTAATGTGAGAATAAAATGGAAGAAAGCATATCAGAAGAACCTAGGACAGTGTCCAGCACATAACAAGGACACAAACACCATCTGCTCTTAAAATTTTGTTACATAGGACAGTTGTGCAAAGCCCCCACAGCAGCCTGCCTGCCTGCCCCCATGGTAAGTCTTGGAAAGCCTCCAATCACTACTAATCCCAGCAACCTCCTGCCCTGAGTGGCTGCTTGTCTGTGTGGAGACTACCAGAAGACGCTGAATGGACATGTGGCTGAGTTCTCCAGCACCCTGAGGGCTTTGGAGGAACATAGCCTTTGAGAGAGTCCCCTCTTTGTGTTGGAACTGGCTTTCCGCAAGCAACAGCAACAGTAGTTGTCCCTCTTCCCAAGATACCTCCTAATCCAGGCAGGACCCCACTACAGCAGAGACTGTAGTCCTGACCCCTGGAGGTGATGTAATACTGTCCTCAATGCAGTTAGCCTCCCCGAACATACAGTCAGGCCACATGGACAGACTGATCCTGGAGACATTAATCCTAACTGAAGCTGCAGGGCCTCCACCCATGAAGCTGGCAACAATCCCTGGATGGGCCCAAACAGTGTCCTTCTGAGAATCAGGCAAAGCTGTTTGGGGCTGAGACCCTTTTCAGTGCTCTCTGCAGAGAAAAATCACAGTAAACATGCAACCTACAGTGCCTGTGCATAAGAATAGTGCCACCTACCGTCAAGTGGCCATAGCCCAGCCTGGTACACTTGCCCGCCTCTGGCGCCCTCCCTCAAACCCCAATAAGCCCCTCTGCTCACCTAGGCAAGGACTCCCCATGCGGGTCCATCCCACTGAAGATCAGGATGCAAGGCAGGCCCTCCAATTCCAAGTACGTCTGAGGCCTCCACTCTGCGTCCTCAATTTTCTGCCACATCTGCAAATAATTAAAAATAAAGCCCTGAGACCGCTGACTTCCCAGCTTGCCCAGCTCCGGGGACCTTAACATCCTCCCACTGACTTAAAGCCCTCCAGGTCAGTCCTTTGTAAAAGGGAAAGCTCCTTTTTTTTTTTAATGAAACAAGTTTATTTTTATTGCAGTTTTGGCTGGGGCTGGGTTCGAACTCACCACCACTGGTAGATGGGCCTGGTGCGCCCCCTCCTTGAGCCACAGGCATGGCCCAAAGGGAAAACTCTTGATGCTGCAGGTTAGCCACCATCCATGACACTACTATTACCTACAGCCCAGTGGTATCTGTTAACGGGCTGGTTCTTTGGAAGAAAGTGTATGTCTTCAGGTGTCCTCATGCCTTTTACCGTTTTCTGGTGGCTCCTGTTCATTTATTCAATATTCTTTCCCTAAGGCTTTAGCATATTCTTGCACCTGCAGGCTCAATGAAAATCCACTCTGGGCCAGGCACAGAGCTGGGCTTTGTGGGGTTGTGATCTGTGAGGGTGGCCCTTCCCTCCAGGGGAGGAGCTGGGTGACAGGCACGGATCGGCACTACCCCAGGCAGGCTTGGGGAGGGAGCTTCCCCAGGGGGCAGAGGTGAGGACAGAGGAGGAGAAATGCGCCCCAGGAAGAACGAAAACCATGCTGCCCCCCAGAGGACAGGAGTGGCCAGGCAGCCTGAGGTGGGCGCAGGTGCCGGGGCTGCCCTGGCAGGGAGGCAGGATGGCCAGGCCGCTGGCTCAGTTAAGAAATTGGGTGCTCCTCCTCCCTCCCCCCTCGTGGTCCCCTGGGTAGCTCCCAGGCTATATGATGCACTCTGGCCCTGTGCCCAGTGCCCACCTACCTTGAGCTGCTTCACGAAGTGCTTCCCCACAGTGATGCTGGAACTGGGGGTGCCCAAGATGATCTCGAAGTGTTCCTCTAGCGCCAGCCGTGCGCGCACGTGTGCCAGCCGCTCGTAGGCCACGGCCGCCAGCGGCGAACAGGGCACACGCAGCAGCACCATGAGCCCATGGCCGCAGGGGCACTGCTTCGGGGAGCTGAGCAGGTTCTGCGTGATCTCCAGCGTCTCCACCGACGTGTAATTCTTCATCTGCGGGAGGCCGCTCACAGCCATCAGCGCGGCTGCGTAGTGCTGCACGAGAACAAAGGTCCTGATCACCGCGCTGTGCAGGCGGGGGAACCTACAAGGAACACAGAGAGACCAGGCCCGTGACGGCCGTGCCCACCGCAGACCCACCACGGCCTTCCCAGACCCTGCCCTGCACTGCCCACCAACACCAAGGCACTGTGGCTCTGGGAGGGGCAGCTCCCAAAATAGGAACAGTGGCCTTCATAAATTGCTTTTTTTTTTTTGAGACAGAGTCTCACTTTGTCACTCTTGGTAGACTGCCATGGCATCACAGCTCACAGGAACCTCAAACTCTTGGGCTCAAGTTGATTCTCTTGCTTCAGCCTCCCAAGTAGCTGGAACTATAGGCACCCACCACAATTTCTGTCTATTTTTAGAGACAAGGCCTTGCTTTTGCTCAGGCTGATCTTGAACCTGTGAGCTCAGCCAATCCACCCACTTCCACCTCCCAGAGTGCTAGGATTACAGGCATGAGTTACTGAGCTCAGCCCGCTTTTTTTTTTTTTTCCTCTTAAACAGAACCTCACTCTGTCACCCCGAGTGCCATGGCATCATCCTAGCTCACAGCAACCTCAAACTCCTGGGCTCAAGTGATCCTCTTGCCTTAGCCTCCCTAGCATCTGGGACGACAGGTGCCCACCACAATGCCCAGCTAGTTTTTCTATTTTTTTTTAGTAGATGCAGGTCTGCTTTTACTCAGGCTGGTCTCAAACTCCTGAGTTCAATCCATCCTCTGAGGGCGGTGCCTGTGGCTCAGTGCACCCGCCCCATATATCCAGGCTGGTGTATTCAAACTCGGCCCTGCCAAATTGCCACAAAAACATAGCCAAGCATTGTGGGGGCTGCCTGTAGTCCCACCTACTGGGGAGGCTGAAGCAAGAGAATCTCTTGAGCCCAAGAGCTGGAGTTTGTTGTGGGCTGTGGCATCACGGCACTGTACTGAAGATGACAAAGAGACTGTCTCTAAAAAATAAAAAATCCATTCCCTGAGCTCAAGTAATCCACCCATCTCTGCCTCCCAGAGTGCTAGGATTACAAGCACGAGCCACCAAGCTGGGCCAACAGCTGCCTTTAGAAGCTGGGTGCTGGAAACCCAAATTAGAAATCTTCCTTAGAAACCAAATTATAAATTCCTTTGTTTTTTCCTGGGGAAACAAACCATGTTTGTTGCTGCTGTTGTTTCTTCCATGTTTTTTTATTTAGCACTTTGCACTTGGTAGCTGCTCAATAAATATTTGTTCAAGGAATGAACGATAAATGAGTGACATAAATCCTGTTTAGTCCATGTCACCCCCTGAGGAGGTAGTTAACTTGCCCCAGGCTTCCTCTGCACAGACGAGCCCCACCAGCAACCGCTGCCCCCAGATGTGGAGACACAGTTGTAAATGCACGTCACTGTTTTCATTTCAACGATAGTGAGTGATTAGAAATATAACTAAATGGCCAGGCACAATGGCTCATGCCTATAATCCTAGCACTCTGGGAGGCCAACGCAGGTAGATTGCTTGAGCTGAGACATTTGAGACCATCCTGAGCAATAGCGAGACCCCGTCTCTACTAACAATAGAAAAAACTAGCTGGGCGTGGTGGCAGGCACCTGTAATCCCAGTTATAGGGAGGCTGAGGCAAGGTAATCAAATATATATATCTAGCACCAAACAAGGTAAAATTCACAATATCTGACATCCTTTCCAAAAATTACCAGGTATGTAAAGAAGCAGGAAAATATGACCCAAAACGTGGGGAGAGGAAGAAGCAATGAATAGAAAATGACCTGGGAATGACGCAGATGATAGAGTTAACAGACAGGAATGTTAACACAACCATAGCTCTGTTCTGTATGTTAAGGAAGCTAGAGGGAAGACTGAACATGTTAAGTGGAGGTACAAGAAATACACAAACGAAATTCTAGAGATGAAAACTATAATGTCTTAGAAAGTAAACCTTGAATTCCCAAGGGAGCTATTATGTTTGTACATGTCCTTACTCTGCCGGCCACAGCAGATTGGTTCAGGTGTGGAAACCCAAACCAGCATTTTTCGAACTATTCAAAAGAAATCAGTCTCCCTCTAGAGGCTAGAGAATGCGGGGTTTAGCACCCAGCAGGGGTAATGATTTCAGCAGACGGAGGCAGCCAGTGTGCAGTAAGACACAAAAAGCCAACAGAGTGACACTGCGCACTTCCAGTACCTTCCAAGAGAGACACGTACCTTTTTCCTAATGCAGTGACCATGGCCTCAAAGGAGCTGTCATATCTGAGCAAGGGAAGGCTGTGTCCTGAAAGGGTAGATTCAATAAACTCTGATAGCCCAAAGTACTTCTTATTTTCATGATATAAGTCCATTCCCTATAACAGAGAAAAGTATTAGTTGCTCAAACATTGCATTCACAGGGATGGTCAGAGGTTCACATAGTAGACCTGTGGACAACCTGGATTGGCATCTTGTTCTAAGTTGTGCTGACTATGAATGGCACTTAAGAAATTTCTTTTATCTGCAGACCCAGGGCAAAGAGCATTCCCTCCCCCGCCCCCAATGCTTTAAGGAGGATGCATCCCCATCAGTCTAGAGTTTTCCATTCATTTAGTCCCAACATCTTTACCAAGAAGGAAATTAACCTTATCTTTTATTTTTACATGCAACTTTCTTTGTTAAAATTGCTTCTTTCCACAGTCTTAAGCTAGTGTTAGGGTAGGCAAATCAGTTATCTTGCATTCATTTAGTACTAAAAATCAATAGGAAAAGGCATGCTAATCTACTAGCCAATTTTACTCACAATGACATAAAATTCCAAAGTTGGGGAAAGTTATTGAAAATGCAAAAGTATGCACTCTACCCCCAAATACCACAGTGATTAAGGGAAGAGCCCTGGAGCCAGTGGCCTGGATCATCCCAGCTCCACTTTCTAGTTGCCGGGCCTCCAGCACGTGACCCAACCATTTTCCCCATTTGTAAATCTCTTCCTAGTACTTGCCTCTGTATGAGTTCATAGCACAAAGCACTTCAAACAGGGCCTCCCGGCTCATGGTAAATGCCTCATACACACAGGCTGTCATCTCAACCTGTCTCAGGCTATCAGGTGGAAGCCAAGTATCAGTTTGGGGGGTTTTTTGTTTTATGTTGCTTTTTCTGACAGAGTCACACTCTGTTGCCCAGGCTAGAGTGCTGTGGTGTCAGCCTAGCGCACAGCAACCTCAAACTCCTGGTTTCAAGTGATCCTCCTGCCTCAGCCTGCCAAGTAGCTGGGACAAAAGGCACTTGCCACAACGCCTGGCTAATTTTTTTTTACTTTTAGTAGAAATGAGGTCTTGCTCCTGCTCAGGCTGGTCTCAAACTCCTGAGTTCAAAGGATCTTCCTGCCTCGGTCTCCCAGAGTGCTAGGATTACAGGTGTGAGCCCCTGCGCCCACCTGGCCCAAACATCTGTTATTTTTAAAAAGTTCCTTAGATGATTGTGAGGCACTCCAAAGAAGTCCAGAATTTTATGTTTATTCCTTATGTAATTAGCTAGAATCCAACCACTCAGAATTCTCAGATTATCAGAATTGGGTTAGCCTGTTTTGTTTTGATTAGACAATGCCAAGTGATTAAACTCACCATGCTTTGAGGATGTATGCTCAGTTTGAAGAAGGAGATTTTTAACTCTGCTGCTTAAGGATGCAGAGACAGGACAAGCGAGAACACTCCTAAGGTTCTAGATACACTTAGAGCCATTCCAGATGGAGCCCAGACCCCACAACCCTCAGAGGCCCTCTATCTTCCAACAGCCTTATCCATGGCCATGAGAGCAAAAATTCAGAGTGCTGCTCAGACAGTCACAGCCACAGGAGAAATGTCAAACCAACCTCACTGCTCCACAACTTCTGAGATGGGGAAGCCAACTGGTGTATTGCAGGAAGGTTCCCAAAAAAACAAAGAAGGGCTTAAATCTAATCCTGTGTTGAATCGAAGATCCAAGAAGCTGGAACCCCTGGTCCCCAATCAAGCTGCTGTGGATTTTTACCAAGCGTAATTTCTCTAGACTCAAGCATCATGCTGCACCAAGGCCCGCCAGCCCCGTGGCACTCACGCTGCTGTAGGATGCAGGCCAGTGGATCTCGTTGTAGGGGCTGATGAGGGTGTGCTGGGTCTGTAGCGCGTACGGGAAGGATGTCACATGCAGCGTCACAATGTTGGGGGCCTCCTTCACCTCTCTGCAGTTGAGCAATCTGTCCACCCAGCCCACAGATGGGTCACTTTGAGAATAGAGATTATGAACAGCACTACTGAGGGGGGAAAGGAGAAACAATAGGTGCAATTACTAATCTTGTTTTATAATTTTGCAAGGATAAAGCAGTTGAATAAATAACCCTCAACTTTGCCAACGACTGAAGACTATGGCTCTGCCCATTGCTAAGGAAACAAACAAACAAAAAACGACTAGACTTCAGGTACCTGTCAGGGACTCCCCCTGATTCTCATTCCTTATGAAACATTCACCTGGCGGACAGCACCTGAGGAACAGCATCTCTAAGGGATTTCTTACAAGGTACACAAACCATTGGCTCTTCTAGAATGGTGATTTGTAACCAGTTTCACCTTTGACCTGATTTGACTGTGTAGTTATCTCCTTAGATTCTCTCCCCTAAGGTTCTTCTGACCTTGAAAGGACCAAAGAAGATATAAAAACGTAACTTCTATACTAGACTTAAAGGGCAGCAGTAAAGTACCAGAAAGCATTTAGACAAAGGCTGCAGAGGGCAGGCCTGGCACAGCCTTTCTCCATGGAGCAGTAAGTCAGTGGCCTTAGCATTCTCTTCTGTAAATCCAGGGGCGAGGAAAAAACGAAATCAGTGCCAACCTTTTGGATGGCAAGAAACTACTCTGAGAAACCTCCCCCCAAGATGCATATTCGCCATATAGCTCTTTCTAGAATTTCAGAATGTCCACTTTCCCCAAGCCCATACAAGGACCCTGGATCGTACACCCTTTCTCTGGTGAGCCCTCAGACCTGGCCAGCCGTAAGCATCTATGAATCTGTGACAATCAAAGGCTTTCTCCGTGATCTGGCCCACCAGCCTCCTCCTTCCTCACCTACATCAGTGGCACTGTCTATAAATGCACAACCCCAAGGCCAGTCTCACAGAGACAATCCTGGTGAACCACCAAAACCCTGCTAAACTCCTGTCTGTAAGTCACCTAGGTTTATATTTGCTTTAATTGAGTAAACTCACCTTTGAAAAAGGGCAGTTGCCAGCAGTGACCATGGTACTGGGGCCAAAGGAGCCCTCCCAGGGAGGGGCTGGGCTGAGCTGCTCACATCAGGACCCCCCACGCTCCGCCCCCCAGCAAGGCTCCCTGGTGCTGAGCAAGCTACAGAGAGCACACATCAGGTGGTGACTCAGGGTCCTGGGCTCTAGGCCCCTCGCTGCTGCCAATACCCACCCCGCCCCACTCTGTGACCCCAAGCGACATGCCTCCCTGCTCCAGCTCTGAGTTTACACAGTGGTAACTTTCAGAGGCTGCACTAGATGATCCCTGAGATAACGTTCAGCTCTGAGACCCTGGAAAACGTCCATGGCCTGTGCTTACGAATATCAAGCCCTGGAACCATCCACCTTATCAAGACTTGTATCCTCAGCCCCAAGTAACATTCCTATATATCATTTCAAAGAAGGGAAACATCAACCCGTCATATACCAAGTCACTCTAACCTCACGAGATCCCAGTGGGCATGGTCATGGATTAGGACGAAAAGCGTATGTGGATTCTGGAAGGAGTTTTGCAGAAAGGACTTAAATTTTGTCTGTGCCTCTGCATCCAGCTTCAGAACGTACTGTTCTACCCTCTGCTTGGTCACGTGCTCCTTTTCCAGGCCGAGTTCCAGTAAAACCCCTGCAAAAAAATGCACCAGTAACCCCATAAACACCCTCGCTAGTTTTCATCTGCTCAGACATGAGCATTTCCTACACAGCAGGTACCGTCCGAGGCCTGAGGGTTCGGGGACACACCCAGCAGGGAGGAGACACCTGCACAGGTGACAGCCCCTATAACTGCTCTGCACAGGAACTGGGCCAGAGATAAGCTGAGCTTCGCCAGCTTCCTGGAACAGCTGACCCCAGTCTGAATACCACAGGGCCCTACCCTACACTCCAGAGCCAGTCCTGCCAGTTAAGACGTTGACTCTCTCTGTGTTTCACATCTAAACACAACACTCTTGAAAGAACAGGAAAAACGCCCTCAGTGACAGCCAAATACCAACATGTAGTTAGCCTGAGTGTAGCATAGCAAAAATTTTAAGTCTTGGCTTTACAAACTTCACCGGTTCTAAAATCTTGGGCAAGTCACTGTCTCTGAGGATCAGTTTCATAAACTACAAAATGGGAGCAATAATACTTGCTCTATCCGCTCTACAGCAAAGAACGATGTTAACATCCAAATGTGAATTTAGGCAGATTGAAGCTTCTCCAAACAGGCCACACAGCTTGTCCCCAAAAGGCCGCATACCTGAATTCCAGACATGGAATAGAGTCTGCTGGTAGGTCACTTCTGATGGTGGAATGCAAATTAGAAAGTCCACCTTCTCGAAAGATCCCAGATCCAGATTTTGAGTGCTGGAATCCGCAATGGAACATACATGGGAAAGGAGCTTCTGTGCCACTGCCAACTGGAACGGCCGAATGCCATGTGGCTCCAGATGGTAGCCTGGAACCAGACCCCGGAATGCCAGGTGAGCCCGAGAGCCAATGCCCAGCCCTCAGCTGCGGAATCAAACAGTGAGCCCCAGTCCCAGTAGGAAACAGACTCATGCACAAAGCAGGTCAGGGAAGAAAACAACTAATTCACCAAGTGCTTGCTTTCAGGCACCAGGCAGTCACTTTACACAACTTTCTTCACTTGACAATTAAGGTACAAATCACACATTTGGGAAACACAGAGGTCACAGTGACCTGATCTGCTTGGAGGGGCAAGGAGCCCATCCCAGGGGAAGTGTTGCTGAGATTGGAATTTGGAAAAGGGCTGCAAGTTCTCCAGAAAAGAAGAAGCCATCATAGCACTTCAGGAAATCATTATGAATAAAAAAAATGTCGGCAATTCATTTACAGGTAGGAAATCAGCTTAGAGAAATGTACTGTGGCAGGAACATTACAAAGATGTACAATTTGGGGATAAAATGAGATTGCTGTCAATAAAGACTAAATGTAAAATTAGGCATCAGGACGACTTTGTAGGAGATGCCCTTACTAGAACACATGCCTCTGACACTGCTACCTTGAGCCCCCAACCTAGGATGCTGCTGCCCTAGGCCCAACCCAGGTGCGTACCCCCCTCCCACTCATCAGCCTCTGAGCACACCTATCCTCCTCCTACTCATCACCCCCTAAGCACATCTGTAGCCTCGACTCCCCCCCCCCCCCACTATCTGAGCACACCTATGTCACTCCCAGTCCCTTGCCTGGCACTCCAGCACCCTGAGCAGCTCCTCTCACCACTCACTTGTGCACACCGGGGCTCCACTGACATCCAGGGATCCTGCTTTAGTGACAGAGGAGGCAGGGAGGGAGGAAGAAATATGGCCTTGATTTTCCTGATGAAATTTGTCCAGCAAAATGTCAATGTCACCCTCTGCCCAAAACATAGAGAATAACCAGAAATGGGTTTTCCATCTCAGTGAAGTTCAGCAGACATCTATGGAACAGTTAGCAGGTGTCAGGCACTGTCCCACAGCCTGCAGTAATGGACGTACAGGTGACAAGTCCTGTCCTGGCAGAAGGATGTAGACACATGAACAGAGAGAGTTCACCAGCCAGGGCCGGGCCTCAGGAAGAAGGAAGGAAGGAATATTAGAGGGCAGAGAGGAAGGTTCCGAGTGCATCTGGGAAGCAAGGGGCCAGCCCACTTTCTAGGGGATACCAGATGAGTCTTGAGAGGTGAATAGCCAGGCAAGGAAGGGGTGAGGGCCCTGCAGCACTGGACACATGAGGAGTGTCCCCAGGGGACGAGGAGCCAAGCAACTCAGAGGGGCAGAGAGGGAGGGGTGATCAGTGAGGAAAGGTTGAGAGGAACAGGCTCCAAGGCTTGTGTATCTTTAAAAGACAGAACCCACAGGTTCCCACCACCACCAGAACTGTACAGCCAGCCAGAAACCAAGCCATGTGCAAGAAAAGACGTAAACGCCAGTGCACAGAGCCAGCCACAGCAGGTTGCAGGCAGGAGAGGACTGAGATGACTCTCCACGGCACCAATTCTGTCTCATGTAAGCATTTGACAACAAGCCTACCTGGACAGAGAGTGCTAAAAAAGGCCCCCAGCGAGTCCACTTTCCCTGTAAGCAGCTCATAACTGACTTCCTTCTGGTACTCTGCTGGGGAGAGGAGGCTCTCAGAAAGAATCCGGGCTTGGTACTTTCCTGGAAGACAACGATAACGTTCCCTGGGACCTCTGTTGAGAATTAGCATAAACTCTCTGATGACAGGGTCTGAGTCCGAGCCACAGACGTCCAAGAGGGCCGCAATCTGTATTTGGTCTCTGCCTCCCCACAGGCTGGAAGGATGCTGTGCTCAGCGGGGCTTCAGGCAGTGTTTTGATAATTAGTAAACTGGCTCAAGAACCCACACAAGGGATCACAAAGTCACTGTTTTTATCTCCATTCCGTGGTGGAAGAAACTTAGAGCCACAGTCTTGGCCTGAGGGATCAACCACAGGGCCAGGGGCACGGTGCACGGTGGAGTCAGATATTCAACCAGGTCTTTTCAGATTCCAAAGCTGACCCTCGTCTGGGAGGGGAAGAAACGGGAACTGCCGCCCGCCCTCGCAGCTCAGGACAAGAATAAAACTGTAACCAAGACATTATTCAGGCTCCTACAGAGCAGGAACGGCAGGTCCCACCAACCCCAGTCAGTCCACCCTGCCGAGAGGGGGCGCTCACCCGTGACGGCGATGCACGAGTCGATGGCGGCGCTGCGGCACGCGCAGATGATGACCACGTAGTTGGTCTTGGCTAGCTTGCCCTCGATGAGCAGCCGGAACATCTCGGAGAGGCCCTCGGCCAGGGAGTAGGCGCACTCGATGACATGCACGCTATCGTTGCAGGAGCTGGCGGCCAGGCTGGCCAGCCAGGGCAGCTGCGCCGAGGTCACGGGCGCTGCGGGGCCGGGCGCGGGCGGGAAGGGCTGCGGCGCCTGCTGGTACTGCCGGATCTCGGTCAGGTGCGACTCGCGCCAGGAGCGCAGGAAGATCTGCTCCAGGTCCTCCATCAGGGGCACCTGGTCCGCCGCTGCAACACAGGCGGGCGGCCTGACCTAAGTGTGGGGTCCACGAGCCAGGCGAGTTTAAAAGTAATGCAGCCTCCATGACAGCTGTTACCAAACAGTGCCTGGGACAGCTGGGGAACATGGGAGGCATAAAATCTACTATCACCTCACCATCCCGATAGACCTGAGGCGACCTCTGGGTAGTTCTGCCTTTATGTGGACAGAAGGTGCCAAGAAAATGCATACACACATTTTACGAAAGGAAGAATCTGTATTAAAATTATAATAGTATATACTGATGAATTTACCTTATATAGTGTATCTCATACCTCTTGTAATTGTACAAGTCAAATGTGACTTGAGTGTTACAATTTTAATACAACTTTTTTCTTAAAACATGGGTATGTGTTTTGGGTACCTCTGTGTTTATACATGTATGTGTGTATACACACACACACAGAGGTTTTAAACAGCTGTGATGACTGTGGGCATACAGCTTGGTCTTGCCTTCTTTCCTAACCATTACCCTATAATAATGTTTCCCTGATGTTTCCATCTTCATAAAGACCACTGTCCGTAACATCCCACCACATAAAGACATCATCATTTACTTAGCAAGGTCTCTACCGAGGATCCTTTAATTTCTTCCAAATATTCACCTTTCTAAAGACTTCTGTAATACACATCTTTATGTATAAAAACTTACTTCCTTTGTCTAAATTCTCAGAAGTGGATCTACAGAGCCAGCAAATGCATACCATCAGCTGCTTCCAAATAGCCCAAATGTGTCTGTTTGCCCCGTTAACGGTGGAGATAGTGCTGATTGTACTGCACTCTGTTCCACTGGATACTATCACTTGAACTGTTATTAACAGAAATACTTGTCTGATGTATTAATTTGCACCTCTTTTTATGACAAGCAGGATTGAATACTTAGCTTCCTATGAGTATTTTCTCTTTGATGAATTGTCCAGCTCGTATGTCCCAGATTTTCATTTGATGAGTGGGAAGAGCAAGCTCTAGATCAGATTTGGAAGGCACCCCCCAGCTCTCCCAGCACAGCTGTGCAGAAGTGAACACCCTCATTGAACAGCTCCCTAGTCTGTGAACTGGAGCTCACAGCCCCCTCTTCAATGGGCTGCGCCAGAATCTGATTAGCTTATATCTCCATCTTTGATTGGGTTGATTTGATCAGGATTAGCTTTTTGAACTAGCTCATCAAATTAGAATGTGACTGGATTCATTGTTCTCTCTCATCTTTAAAACTTTCCCATGAGCCCATGTCTGCTTCCAGAACCCCAGAGCCATCACCACCCAGCAGAGCTCCTGAAGAGAATTGTCTATGCTCGAGTGCTTGTTTCCCTGCTCCATTCTAACTCACTCCCATATGGCATTTGTCCTCAGCCTCCTCAGACATCACTCATCATGGCTGCCAATTGCTTCCAGATGGCTAAACCCAGCAGTCAACTACCAGTCTCCCCTCCATCCAAGTCTCAGCCATTGTGACGCAGTTGATCAGTTCCTTTGTACCAATGTTCACCCCTTCCCTCCACCTCTCCCCTCTGAGCGTCCAATTCAGCTGCAGGTGCTGCTGGACGTGCACAAATAGAAAGGAGCTGGCTGACCCTTCCCGGCCTCGTGGAGCTTGCCTCCTACCTGGGGGGCACACTGACAGTGAACAAGCATTCACAGACTATGATCTCTGTGTGTGGTGATGCCCCAGAGGAAAAGACAAAAGGGAATAGGACAGAGGGCCCCAGCGGGCTGGGGGCAGGGAGCTGTCCTAGACACATTGACATAAGGCTTCTCTGAGGAGGTGACACGAATGATATAAAGGAGCAATGTAGCAAACATCTTGAGCAAGAGCAACACAGAGAAGGGACAGCAAGCACAGGACACCCTCACGGGACCGGGAGGTTGCCCAGGGGACAGCAGACTAGAACAGAGTGAGCAGATGGGAGAGGCAGCAGGCCGGTCACAGGGCTGGGGACAGCAGCAGAATGAGCACGTGATGGGGAACAAAACCGCAGACGGGCTCCGAGCAAGGAAGTGATGTGATCGGATTCCCAGTTTTAAGAGGGTAGAGATTGGACGACAGTGGTGCCCGGGTGAGGGGCCAGTGGCAGAGAGGAGGACAAGGTGGCCTCAGGATAGAGCATCACCGCACCACCCAGCGCACACCGCAGCCAAGGTGGTCTTTTTAAAATGAAAATCAGATCATATCCACCCTCTGCCTAAAAATATCCCAGTGGCTTCTCAATGCGTCTAAAACACAATCACACTCCTGACTGTAACCTGAGACCTGTCTCCTCTCTGACCACACCTCTCACAGCCACACTGGCCTCCCCACCAGCCTGGACACTTCATGCCCTTCCCACCTCAGGGCCCTCACCTGTCCTCATCCCTCAGATCTTCACAAGCCTGGCTCTCATGGTCAAGCCTCTCATGGTTCAAGTCTCCACTCACAGTGGCCTTTCTTGATGACCCCACCTTAACCACACATACACACACACGCCCATCTTTACCTGCCCACTTCCCGCCTGTTTATCGGCTCTCTCCCACCTGAACAGAATCTCCCTGAGAGCCATGTCTTTGTTTTATTCCCTGCTATGTCCCTTGTCAGGAATGGCAAGTAAATAGTTTGGGAACTGTCTCCATCAAGTTCTACCTCCTCTCAGCCCTTCAGTGTGGTGAGCATGCAGACAGACCCTCATGCTGTCCTCCCAGTGGGGCTATAAGCAGCTCCCCTGTATTTCACATCCATCAGCCCCAGTGGGGTTCCCCAGGGCCCCAAGCGAAACGCACCCAGCTGGACAAGATAGTAGACGGTCAGTAGGAGCTGCATCTCCTCTGAGATGGGCTGTATGGTTGAGGCGCCGTACTGCTCATATGCCCTGGAGATGGACTGGGAATTCTGGTAGCACGTGTACAGGAGGGGGCTGACCACAATGTCATTCAGGTTCCCACAGAGGTAAGGGAAGTTCCCGTGGCCTGTGGGAGAAATAGCAGCTACTTGGCAACTGGCCTCATGCACCCCTTACTCCTGACACATGTGGGTGCTCTGGGTGCGAGGGAGTTAAAAGAGATGGTGAGCTGACCCAGGGTCACTCCAGTGCCCCCTGCCCAGAAGTCTTGGCCTTCCAGCCCTTGCTGGTCTATTGCACCTGCTGCACTCTCCTGGGCCTAGAATGACAGAAGTGTGACCTTTTATAACTGACAGGCAATGTAGCATGTTGGTTCTTTTCAAGCTAAATAAAGCCCAAGGGGAAGAGCCTTGCCCTGAGCCACGCAGCCATGGCCTGTCACTGCTTTGGCACTAACAACAGAATGCCCCGTGTGCACAGCACCTCCTGAATCCTGTGGGTGCTATCTGCCTGCCCTGCACTCCTCAGGGCTCTTTGGAAGCTAAAAGTAAATCACCGGACAGACTAGAAGACTCAGAAAACTGACAGACCCTGACTAATGTTTTAGCAAACATGAGATTCATTCTGATGACGACTGTCAGAGAAGGAATTGCTGAGGACAGAGGTTCAAGGTGCTTCTCCTCCCTTCTTTAGCTGTGTGACCCTAAACAAGAAGCTCAACTCCTGTAAGCCTCAGTCTCTGCATTTATAAGGTGGGGATAATATGGGTGAAAATGTCAAATCCTCATGGGGCTGCTGAGATAACAAAGGTGGAGTGTGGGAAATGGTATCCTATACTAAGAAGGTACTCCAGTTATTCACCAAAAACACACTTTCTGAATCCTGCTGCTTGCTGTGGTGTAGGCATCATGCTACCCTTGGGGATAAGTCTGGTGCCTGAGACACAGGTCACAGCCTCAAGAGGAGCTGCATCTCTAGCTTGGATGTGTGAGAGGACCCCTGGACAGGCTTGCTGCTACACTTGCCGGCCCCACCCCAGTGCTCTGAGCACACTCGGGCCCTGATTCTCACAGGGCTGTGCGTTCCCACCTTCATCAGCTCCCAGCTGTGCAGGCTGTGCTGCACCAGGGCCCGCAACTTGGGCAGCGCTGCTTATAACCACCGTGGTGTGCAAGAAGCAACAGAAAGAGTTACTGCACAAGAAAGGATGTGGTATTTGTCATCAAAGAGGTGCAGAGAGGCTGCAGTGGGAGCCAGATCAAAGGGGACTAAGATGGCTTCGTGGACTGGAAGCAGGGGTGGGGTTTGGGCATGTGGCTGTGGAACAGGAATGAAGAAGCAAGGACTTTACAGAGAGGGGTGCAGCTTACACAGAGGCAGTGGGGAGACAGTGTGCTTGACAGCAAAGATGACAGCCTGCATCGGAGATTGTTAGAGTGAGACACACCTCTGCTTGGCTCCTTTGTTGAGGCTCCTGGCTCACAGCAGGTGCAGGTGAAGCCCTGCCCACGCCTCTAAGCCTGGCCGCTGTCCTAGCTCAGTTTCCCCAGCTCTGTGTTCTCCGGGCCTACCACAGACACACAAGGGCCAGGCAAAGAATGCCTGCGGCAAGACTGAATGTGGGCCTTCCTGTTAGTTATCCAGTGGGGCCCACGGGAACCACCTCAGTCATTGCCCTGCCTCAGGCCGTGGGCAAACCCTGGATTGGCATCCTATTCCCTGAATACCTGGTACATTTTTTTTGCTTTTGTTTTTGAGAAAAAAGATGGACGTGTCCTTTCTTATTTCTTAATTAATAGCAGGCTGCATCTCCCACTTTCCTACCTCCCACCCTCTCCAAGCATGATGCCAGATGCAATATTAATTTATTTAAAGGCCTGAAAGCATAAGTGTCTGTGTGTGTGTGTGCTGTGCCCCCGTGTGTACATACGTGTGTTGCTACATGCCAGCACACTGTACCACTGGGTACCATTATCAATCAAGTCCTCACACGATTTCCCATTTCAAATCGTGTGAGATTTCTTTAGGTGAGCCAAAATCTCCCTCCACATGGCATCCAAGAGCCCTCTGCACAAAGCAGATCCAATCTAACTTTGCTTTATGCTTTCACAGTGGTGATTGTGTCTATCATTGCCCAAACAGCAGATTTCACAGTCAAAAAATACTAGTGGCTTCTGGTGACCCCAGGACAACTCCCCTAACAGGGCTCCCTGAAGCAAAGGACTGATTTATCTACCTCCTGATCCGCAGTGCCCAGCACTGGCCTGTGACTGTGGCAGTTCATTGAAGTTGAGTGGGTGGATGAAGGGGGAGTGGACAAGCCCTGGGCTCCATGGAAGGGAATCATTTCACTTGGACTCACTGTGGGAAAACTGTAACAAGCCCAATGATTTCTGGCATCTAACCAGGGGCTAAAACAGTGACTGGTTCCACCTGGTTCTTTCATTGCCCCAGAAAGAATTTTAGGTTTGTCTCAGCAGGACACCCTTGGAATCAGACTGGGATGAGGTCTCCGTTTTGCGTGTTTGCTGTGCCTCCTTCTATACTATCCTCCCCACAGGACCCAGAGCACTGCTGTACTTGCCTTTAAATATCACTGGCTTGGCCTTACATATTTTTAGCAAGTTATCAGGAACAGACACTGGTTCTCCAGAAGCCACAACAGGAAAAGTGACTGAAGCTGGTCCCACCAAGCCCCCCTGGGGCACACAGGACATGTTCGTACCTTCTAAGAACAAGACAAGAGTGTTAGTAAAACATATCAGACAAGAGGACCATCTCTGGCAGACATCAGGCAGACCAACAAATCTACTATCAACCTGACCCATATTCCTGCCCATGAGAGCACCAAAGTCTTAGAGGGACAGATTCCCAAAGTCAAAGTCCCCTTTAAGTTCGTTCACTCCAACGCTCCCCGCCTATGACTTGGTCTCTTCCACTTCAATATCCCTGCCAAGTGACGAACAAGCCCCTTTTAAAATTTCTCTAGGATCTGAGAACTCACTATTAAACAGGGATCTCAGGCTTTGTGAACAGCCCTAACATACAAGAAAGGGCTCCTCTCATTATATCAAAGTCTACCTCCCTAGACCCTCCACTTGACACACACACACACACACACACACGCACACACACATGCACAAACATGCATGCACAAACACCACTAGTACCCAGGTCTGGGACTTTTGGCAAAGGCTGTGGTCACTTACCATACTTGGCTCTGTTCCCACCGCTCTGGGGATAGCCACCATCTGCAGCTGATGGAGAGTCCGGAGACCACCCTTTGTGGCGTTTTTTGGGAGGCCCAGAGTTTGACAGAATACCTGATGATATTCAGAGTACAAATTAGGCTATCACTAGGAAAGAGCTTCAATAAACTTTTCCCTTGGCTTGAAGAACCCTTATCTGCTATTTTTTTTAAATTGCACTTTTACAATAGGTTTTAATTATCTCGTGAAGTGTGTAGGCATAAGGAAACATCCCGTCAATTTCTGTAAAGGTTTGGTTCCTAAGTTGGCTGTGCACATGTTTCAGCCTTGTCTCAAGTCTGAGTTCTTTTATTTATAAAAGGGGATAATAAAATCTCCTCTGAAAGGTGGTTCAATCGGGACTAAAGAGACTATGTGCAGAGCACTCTGTGCAGCACCTCACAGAGCGTTTGGGCCCACTAAATGGAGCCCATGATCATCACCATCATCACTGTCATCTACAGAATACTCCTAAAGAGCTGGGAGACGCGTGTTTCTCTATAGACAAGTAGCAGCGGCATTGCCACAGTCCCACCATTTGGGGGCAGTACTGATCCACCCTGCTCTCCTCCCCGCTCCAATCTGGAAAGCTCATTTCAGACTCAAAAAGCTCAGGAACGGAGGCTGACACCCACTGCTGCCCGTGAGTCATCCCTGCCCACTCCAGATAACAGCAGGCTCATGACTCAAGCGATATTCGTGAATGGTTCAAAATATCAAGAACTGGTTGCCGTAGTTTCTAGGCCAATGTGACTCAAAATTTCCCCTATGTTTACAGCTGCACACTGCAACACTGACCGCACATTAAGCTCGCTCAGAAGACTTCAAAGTCTGTCTAGAGGCAACCCCATCCCAGGCAACCTGCAGTCTGGCACATGGGTGGGGCCCAGGCATCCCCACCCCTTGCAGTTTCAAGGTGGAGAACCACCAGCCAGAGCCCTGGGGAGCCGCATGGAGCCAGCAGACCAGGATGCACCCATCCTTCCAGCCCCACCTGAACCACAGCCACGTGTAAAGCACGCTGCAGCTGGAGAATAATTGCTTTAGAATCCTTGAACGTAACTCAAAAAATAGTTTCACCTTGTCTGTAGACTGAAAGTAAATGGAAAGTTCAAAGCATAAAACACTTTATTTACAAAGAGTTTTCAAACTGCTGTGCTCCTCACCTTCCTGCAGCCCCAGGCAGCTGCTGTTTTCCTTGCTGTCCCCCACTTTAGGCCAGGCCTGTGACTCTACATAGGTCAGTCCCCAAGTACAGGGGAAGGGCTCCTGCTAGACTGAGCTACCAATAGGGACGGGTTACAGAACTGGGTCTGGGACCTGGAAGATCTACAGGTCATCTCTCATGTTGAGAAGTTCATCCCAAATGCTCCTACATGGACTCTAAGTTTCCAAAATGATGTCCCCAGAGCTGCCCCTGTGGTCCCAACATGCACCAGCCATTTCTTAAAATATCTCATGGTGGGGAGTAGAGTGTTATGCTTCATTTTAGGGGGCCTGCTTCTTCATTCTGTAGCCAACTATGAGGGACATTCAGCATCCTGCCCACTCCGTCCACAGCTCTAAATGCCAGTCAGACCCCTTGTCCGGGACAAGTCCTTCCTTTATCTACACATTTCTCTCCCCCCAGGCTCAGCTCTTCCCCACTGAGAACCACTGAGTGACAGGCTTCACGCCTTCATTAAACACCCCTTGTCCTCTTAGAAACAGGTTTTTAAAAATTGATTTTGAATCTTCCCAAAGCAGACCAGAGGGCTCAGGACTCCTGACACCTCAGCTGTGTTCAGTGCAACCCAATTTGCCCAGCGTCCTTGGGCCCCTCTGGCCAGGTCCATGGCAGCCCAGTGCTGGGGGTTCTGAGACATGCGTGACCACAGCCCTGCCCTGGGAACTTTATTGCCTAGAGAGCCCCTGGGCCTGACAGCCACAAATGGGACTGAGGCTGGGATGCCTGGGAGCCCCACTACACAGAGGGTACCCCCGAGCTAAGCTCTGGAAGGCATTTTAACAGGGCATGGAGGGAGACATGGGTGCAGAGACAAGCAGGAACAGGGCATGCAGAAGGGAGCTTGGGAGGCTGGGGTAGAACTGCCCGTGCGGCCCAAATAGCAACGAATGAGGTGGTGCCGTCAGGTAAGGCCAGACTCCAGAAGGGCTAAGTACCCCTAGGGAACAGGGGTGGGCCTCTCCATCTCCTACATCCCTCCATGGATATGGCAAGGAAAATCCATTCGGTCTCGCCCATAAGAAGTACCAGAGCCACCCGCATCAAGTCCCAGGCTAAGGGAGGAAGCTGGGTGTCCACAGACCTTGGATCACAGAGGGGGACCCAACAGCACAGCGTCACCCTCCCCAGAGGCCCAGCTCCCTGGCCATAGGGCTGCTCCTAAATTCAGCACTTGACAGAGAGAAGGCTGACATAGGCTACAGAATCGTTCGGGCTGGGAAGCCTTGGATTCAATTCCACTTCTCCTTCAATGAGAGTTAGATATTCACAGGGTTTTCATGGGGGACATCCTCCACCAGCACAGTATAATGGGGGCAGAGGGACTGGACTCTGGGGGCCCCAGCCTCTCTGACTCAGTCCCTTCTTCTGTAGAGAGTGTTGGCCTAGGAGATTTCTAGGGGTTCCTCCAGGTTAGCTGTGTGCATGAGGGAGGCCGGGAGGGACAAAACTGGCTTGTGAAGTGGCTCTAGGTAAGCAACTCTGCTATCTTCCTCACACCCTCCTCTCACAGGACTGCTCAACCTCTCACTCACCTCTCTCACCTACAGCCTCACCTCGTCCCTCTTTGCTCACTGCCTCCCACATCAACTTAATGCTTCCCCAACTTCTTAGTTGCAGCTCAGTTGTCACCTCCTCCAGGAAGCCCTCCCTGAACAGAGCAACCTCAGCAATGATAGTGACACAGTTGACAATATCTGGTATCAATTAGTGAGCTGCCAGATGTGCCTAACCTTACATACAGCACACCTCTTAAGTACCCTTGGAGCAGAATTCTTTTTTTTTTTTTTTTTTTGCAGTTTTTGGCAGGGGCCAGGTTTGAACCCACCACCTCTGGCATATGGAGCCAAAGGCCTACTCCTTGAGCCACAGGTGCCACCCAAAGCAGAATTCTTATCCCCAGATGAAGAAACATTTATTGAGACTTGGCCATGTTCCTCCAATTAACAAGAGACAGAGCTGCATTTTGAATTCAAATTTACCTGATTCCATGTTATATTCTCTGACAACATCAGAGCATGTTATATTCTCTGACAACATCCTGCCCCCTACTGCTCCAAAACTCTCCAGCCCTCCAGTTGCATGGCCTATGAGACATGTCACTTGCTGTCACCATGGATGTCGCACTGCTTCTTGGCACATGCAACATCTCCCAAGTGTGACTCCAGCTTCAGTGGTGAAAGCTGCGACCACACACAGCACCAGGGCCTGGGTACAGACCCACAGGCCGGGTGGCACCTGTTGTCCCCCAGCCTGTCTCTCATGGAAGCAGCACTGGCTCCAGGAGGCACAGCAGCCCCAGCTCAGTGGCTCCCGTACAGCCTCTGGTCGTGGCTGGGACAAGAGCAGGACCCCCGGGGGCCAGGTCAGGCAGCGCTACCTAAGGCAGAGGGCCGCGGCAGGGCTGACAGGGTGCTCTTTGCCAGCTGTTGGTGCTTCGGGGAATCTTTGCCGTTGAAAACTGCTGGGCCCATTGCTGTACTTAGCGAGGGGTGATCAGAGGCTGGTCCTGAAAGCAAAGAAGAAGATGGAAAAGAAGAGAATGCTCTGTGAGCCAGGCAAGTGGGAAATGACTTTTCTTCCATTTTTAAAACTGTCTTCTCACAGGTAAGTCTCATCCAGAAGTCAGAATTCCCGACACAGTGATCTTGCCCCACTGAGATGTGCATACACACTCCTACACGCCCACACGTGCACAGCCCTGCTCATGTCCCAGTGAGCACAGCCTGGGAAAGAGAAGGGGCAGAGGGATGCAAATGGCCAGGGTGTGGGGGCTCCCTGAATTCCAGAACACGTCTAACAGCTCTGCCTCTTTCTACCTTCTCTCTCGCCCCCGGAGCTCAGGAGAGTGTCCAGGTGTGCAGCTCACAGGGCCCAGGGCTCCCCACGTCTGTGGGTGATTCTGGGGGCAAACGTGGGTTCTGGTCTCTGGAAGACGGTGGACTGTATAAGTTGCCCGTGTCCTTCAGAAAGATCTGGAAGGTGCTCAGGTCAGGAATAGAACCAAATGAGGGGTTAGGAATGTGGCTCTAGAGCCAGAGAGTCTGTGCTTAAGCCCGCTTCCACCACGCCAGCTGTGTGACCTTGGCTATGCTCAATGTTCTCATTTACAAAATGGGGTGACAATAGTCATGGTGCACAGCCATGACTGTCCTCCCCACTGTGGGGACAGCAGGAGTTATGGGGAGAAAGTGCATAGAACTGTCCGGCACGTAGCAGGCACTCCGTGAGCACTTGCTAGCTCTGGGGTCTCAATTCTCACAACTGCCCTGCAGATCAGAAGAGATTTCCCCCAGTTTCACGGGTGAGGAAACAGGGTTTGTAGGGTTTGAGTGAGTGCCTCCAAATCACTCAGCTAGAAGTCGGCAGCGCTGGGGCTCACAACCAGGTGCCCTGGGGGCAATAGTGGGCTCCCCTGACCCCAGCAGCAGTGGTGCGGGGGCCTGGGCCGGGCCAGGCAGTGAGGACCACAGCAAACACCACGCAGAAGTGGGGCTCAGCACCTCTGGGGGATAGCACATCCCCAGCCCGGTGAAGAACAAGCCAGATGGAGACAGCAGACGAATATCATCAGCCATCTTTCAGAGCCCCTGGAAGGCTGGTGCCTGCTGTGATAACAACCGCTGTGCTGGCAGGTCTGTGCAGTGTGGTGAAGTGCCCAGCACATGAATCAGAAATACCCCTTCAACTCTCGCCTCCACCTCCTCCTGCTCGTGAGGACCCAGGCAAACATGCTGCTCAGCAGCCTGATTCCCGGTCAGCTGGCCAAGGAGATCACACACAAAGCCAACCACACAATGAGCGACAGCAATCAGGTCTCACCTGCCCCTTCCAACACTGACTCAGATCCTGTTACGTGGAGACCTCTGTGCTCTGCCGAGTGCAGAGACACTAACACACCAGCCCCATAGTCAAGGGGATGGTAATATGTATCAAACAGGGATGTGGAAAAGCTTTCCCAATGGAAAACATGACATTCTTTGTTGAAAACTGTTACAAATTCAGGAGGAGGTGTAAAGGCACTGGGAAAAGATAACATACAAAGTATGTCCTTCCTTTGTTCTGAAGAGGGCCTGACACACAGTCGCCCAGCACGCTGGAGACACTCCAGTCTGTGGATCGCACCTCTGGCATTCACCACCTCACCTGCCTGGTGAGTTCCCATCAGGACGCCGGGGTTCATGCCGGGCATGGGCTCGCTGGGGAAGGAGGCTGGCGGCCCCAAGCTCTCCAGCGGCGGGAAGAGGAGACTGGAACTCGCACCGGTGGGGGTCTGCCGGCTTCTGAACTCTGAGGGCGCAAGACACAGGCGTGAAAACCAATCTGCTCTCCTCCAACAGTTACAAACAATATTCTAGACTGGAACTGTCCTATGGGAGAGCGAGATACGTAGATGGCCACAAGAGATGCCACCACTTTCTAGTCCTTGTTTCAGTGTGTAGCTAGTGCCAGGGGTACAACCCTCCTGGGGCTCCACACCCAGGGGTAGCTCTGTCAGGAACAGGCAAATAGTGAATATTCAGAAGAAAGAGACAAATTATGCAAACCAGCCCTCCCACAGCTGCCCCTGAAGTCCAAGCAGAGAACTGAGTGTTACCAGAGGTGAAGGGCCAACCATCTCTTTCCCAGTGCATGGGAAAGGCTGACCCCAGTGGCACATTGAACCTGCAAGAGTCCTGGTCATAGCAAGTGACTCAAGATGGTGAATTGGCCCCAAGACGGGCTCAGGAAATATTTACTGAATAAAGAAAAGAGAGGGGGGACGGAGGAGGAGGAAGAATGGGATGGAAGGGGTTTGGGCAGAGCCACCTGTCCTGAAGCTGGGAGGTCCCAGAAGGCCTGATGTGCACAGATGCAGGCAAGGGAGGGACAGAACGATGCCCCGGCCATTGCACCGGAGAGCCCTCCCAGAGGGACAGAATGATGCCCCGGCCATTGCACCGGAGAGTCCTCCCAGAGGGACAGAACGATGCCCCGGCCATTGCACCGGAGAGCCCTCCCAGAGGGACAGAATGATGCCCCGGCCATTGCACCGGAGAGTCCTCCCAGAGGGACAGAACGATGCCCCGGCCATTGCACCGGAGAGCCCTCCCAGAGGGACAGAATGATGCCCCGGCCATTGCACCGGAGAGCCCTCCCAGAGGGACAGAACGATGTCCCGGCCATTGCACCGGAGAGCCCTCCCAGAGGGACAGAACGATGCCCCGGCCATTGCACCGGAGAGCCCTCCCAGAGGTGCTCCCCTCCCCCGGCAGGCCTGTGCAAACAGACTGTGGGTTTGAGATGCAAGGAGGCAGAGGGGCTGGGGAGGGTTCCTCCTACAGCTTCAGGGGGCTAGAGCTCCCAGCTGCTTCTGGAGCCAGTAGGTGAAGCTGGTCCTAGTTAAGGGGGTTGGGGGCAGGGCAGGGGCACATTATTTGAGCCAAGCTTTCCCCAAGTCAGGTCTCTCAGCCCAGGCACCACTGATGGGACTCTGGGAGTCAGGGACTGTCCTGGGCCTTGTAGGGTGTTCAGCAGTGTCCCTGCTCCCCACCCCTGGGTGCACTCTCCAGTCATGACAATCAAAAATGTCTCCCGACATTGCCACATGTTAACAGTGGAACAAAAGCCATCCCTGTTTGGGAACCATTGCCCCAAATACTTCCCACAGGAAGCACAGCACAGTGTGGCCCTTGACCCATCTTTAGATGCCCCATCCAATTGTCACTATCAACCAGCCAAACATCTATAACGCAGAAAAGCATTTTCAGGTTCACAGGACTGGCCTTTTGCCTGTGATCTGCACCCACATCACACTGACAGGCACCACAGTCCACCTGGGGGACACTCCCAGTGCCCCCTGCCCCCGCACACCCTCCACTGCCAGACTGCTCACCTGAGCCTTTCCAACAAATCAAGGGTCCTTTGGTGAGAGCCCCTTGTGCATTACGGACCAGGTAATACTTCAAGTGTTTCTGCTTCTTGGGCTGGGTGGTCAGTTTCAAGTTTATATGATTGGAGAATTCTGTGAAGTAACAGAAGCCTTTCTTCCCACAGCCGACACAATTCCCAGAGAAACCTGGAGAAGTAAACAAAGCTTGAGCATCTTCAACACACCTCCAAAGTTCTGTTCAAATAAAACACAGTTCATCAAACCTCCAAAGGTCCACGTCCATGAACCAATCACAGGGACAGAAAGTGCAGTGTCTGATCCCCGGCCCCGGAGGCTCAAGTCCTCCCTAGAGCCGGGCATTTGAGGCTGCCCAGGTCTCCCCTCCCACCTCCAGCATCAGTCCCGTCAGAGGGCATCTGAACGTCTTCCTTGGTGTTTTGCAGTTATTGAAATTCATGTCTTTTCCCATCATCATCCCTATCCTTCAAGGGGCCAGGCCGCCAGTGTACACTGAGAGGGATGGAGGAAGGGAGGAAACCAGGCAGCGAGAAAAGGAAGCACGTGGGGGTTCTGCGTGATCGTTTAAGTGCGAACCTGATGTTTTTACTTCTTCATTTGTCTCCACCCTGGGAAACCTGAGATAAACAAGGCTCAGCTGCCACCTATGGAGGAGGCCCTGAGAAACCTTCAGAAGAACTCTCTGGAAGGAATGCTAAGACTAGTGCTAAACGATGGGTGACCAAGAAACAGAACTGCAAGGCCAAGGATGCTAAGAGCAACTTGCCAAGCCCAGTGCCATTGTCCCTCTCCAGAATCAGCTACATAGGTTACAGGCCATTGTCACAGGAGCTACGTGGGCTGGGGACCATTGCCCCCGACAGAGGCACTCACAGCAGGAACGGTAAGCACAGACAATGGGTGGTTCAGAATGAGGGCAGCACCCTCCATCTCACCCGTACAGCAGATGTTTAGGGAGCTGGCAAGCAAACTGCTCTTTTGCTTTGGCAAGAACTTTCTGGTCAGGAGACTCAGCCACTCTCCTGAGAGGTGGTCCTGGGAGATGGGCCCAGCAGCACAAAGCACTCTGGCTCAAGGCATGAGGTAAGCCTCACTCTTCAAGGAATTATTCATATGGTAAAAGAAGTTTTTATGAGAAGGACTAAAATAATGAGCTGTTCTCTTGAGACATCCACCTTAGGACTTAGAAGTCTATAAAGATCTCTTAGAAAACCAGCCTAGAAAGCATAGGATCCAGGCAAAAAACCTCAAATTCCTGCCAGGCACAAATATGCAAAGTGGGAGAAATGACTTCAATGAGAGGCCACGGGAACAGTCCTGAACATGAATCCCTCTGACTGCACAGCCGCTGTGTGCCTTTCCCGCAGGTCTGGCTAAGCAGCTGCAGGCCGCGTGTGTTTGAACGTGTGTCTGTGTGCACAGACTGCTGAGCCGGCCCTCCCCTGTGCTGGGAGGACAGCTACTGTCCACTCCCTTGTGCGGGGGAGTGTGCACAAACCTGGACGTCAGAGGTCCCTGGGTTCACATCCTGACTTGACAAGTAAGTGACTCTGGGCAGGTAACTAACACAACTCAGCTTTGCTTTCCTCATCTGTAAACCAGATGACCATACTAACATGCCAGCTTAGCTACCAAGTGCCAGGCACCATGTCACAGACCTTATGTCATAAACCTTCTCACTTAAACCTCACGAAGCCTTACAAAAAAACTTCCTAGCATACCCCCACGTTATAGATGAGGGACCCAAGGCAGAGAGAGGGGAAGTAAACACAGAGGTGCAGGGTAGGAAGCGTCAGAGTTGGAACTTGCATCACTCTGCCAAGCCATCTCCTCCCCAAAATCCATCTTGTTGGAGCACCACAAGTGTTAAGTGTCTACAGCATGTCTAACCGCACCCCCAAGGTGTCACTTCTCCTCTCTCAGATTAAGCTGAAGTGGGAAGGAGCTCAGTGGGGTCAGGAAACACATGTGCCCCCAAGGAGGCAGCTTCACAGCCTCCTCCAGCGCAGTGAGACAAGAGAAGTGGCTCAGTTCCTCCAGGCTTCCATTTCCCAACCATAAAAGAGAAGGCTAAGACTAAATGGGCCCTGTGCTTCCTTCCAGAACCAATTGTATGATTCTTCTTAGAAGCTTCCACACATGGCTTCCTTTAGACTCTGTATTCTCTAAGCACTGGGCTTGGAACAGGCTGGAGGCAGCCCAGTTACTGCCGGGGCCACCCCTTTGCAGAGAGGGGTCCTCCCAGCAAACCTCAGGAGGGCTCTGGAAGCCCACCAGCACCTGACCTTTCCTTGGTGACGGGCAGCACACCAGACCCAAGGAGCCACAAGCCAGTCCTCCAGGCCTGACACCCCCACCTGTACTTCCCCGGGAGTGCGGACACTTGGAAAAGCCTTGCTCTAGGCCACCGTCCCTGCGCAGACAGCCACTTGGTCTGAGCTGTCAACCCTCTATGAAAAATATGCAAATATGACAAATACTTTTAAGCATGAATAAGTTTGGAGCATTCAAAGAAAATTTGCTAGGAATTAAACCAGGTGCTCTGAGCAAGACATGCATTAAAAAAAAACACTCGTTCCCCGACTGTAAGGAAGAAGGAATAAGTACAAATAATCTCACTACTGAGGCAGTGATAAGTGCCAACCAGAAGTACCAGTGGTAACAACAGCAGTTCCTCAAATCTGGGCAGCATTTTAGAGTTGATAAAGAACATCATATAAAGAGCTCACTTACACCCCAAACAGCAGTGAGGGAGAGCACATGTCCTCTAACTCAGAGAGAGGAAGCAGATCTCTGCTAAGCTTGGACTTGCTTCTCCCACACAATGTGCTGGGAGGAACGGGGAAGCAACCGGAGTGACTCAGGAAGACGTCCTGGCAAGTGGCACATTGACTGGGCCTTGAAGAGAAAGTGGGACTCGCAGTATCAGGTATCACCTCTGTGCTCCTTACAAGGAATGAACCTCGAAAGCTCATGAGGGGCCACGAGCCACACCTGGCGAGCTAAGTGGCCACCCTCCCGGGACCAAAATAGGGTCATCTGTGGCTCATTGTAGTATATTAATTAAAAAACCAGAATCAAGTAACATATCTAAACTGTGGTTACCAACTTTGAAAAATTATTTTAAATCCCCATCTGGATGGTGAATGGAAAATGGAACTCTAGATAGTAGTGTTGGCTCTGTAGGAACGCTACAGTAACGCACCCAAATAAAACAGAATATTGACTTTTGGATAGTGGGATTTGGGCAACTTTTCCTTTTTGAGTTTTTGGATTTCTGTTATTCCTGCCACTGTCCTGTCTGTGGAGATAAATATAGCCTAACAACAAATGAGAAGGGGGAAAATGTCTCCAGAGCTCCTGCCTCGGTATTTTGGCCGACTCCTGAGTAACTAGAAGTGACTCACCTACGTTGGAAAGTGTAAGGAGCCATATCAGATCCCACATGAGCCAAGAGCTGGCACAGGGGTCCCCGGGGAAGGTGGGACAGACTCAGGGGTCATAAATCATATGGTGTTAGGTTTGAAACTCACAACCAGCAGGCCAGTTACCTGGAATCCTGCAATAAGAATTTCACTAGTTCCTCTCAGTTTCTCCCTTTCAATAAAAATAAATGAGGTGTGTGACCACTAAGATCTTCCTAAAACACAAATTAAAACATAGTTATCATCTTATTTTAACACTCCAATGTTCCTCAAAAATATAAAATTACGAGGGTATAACAAGGAAGGAAAGACATACAGATAAATGAAGACTTAAGAGACACTTCAACCAAACGCTCTGGGAGAACCTTGTTTGGATAATTCAAATAAACCAACTACTAACAAAAAAAAAAAAAAAAAAAATGCAAGAGCCAGGTGCAGTGGCTCACGTCTGTATCCCAGCACTCTGGGGGTAAAGGTGTGAGAATCACTTGAGCTCACAAGTTCTAGACCAGCCTGAGCAACAGCAAGTCCCTGTCTCTACTAAAAATAGAAAAACCACCCAGGCATTGTAGTCCCAGGTACTTGGGAGGCAGAGGCAGCAGGATCACTTGAGCCCAGGAGATTGAGGTTGCTGTGAGCGGTGACACCATGGCTCTCTACCTGGGGTGACAGAGTGAGACTTTGTCTCAAAAAAATTAATTTATTAAAAGGGCAAGATAAAATTTGAACACACGGGATATTTGATAATAGTAAAGAACTGTTAAATGTTTAGATATGATTATAGTACTGGATTTGCAGCAAAAAATCTCTTATCTTTTAGAGATACGCACTGAAATATTGACAGAGGAAATGGCACAATAACAAATGATTTGCTCCAAAATAATCCCTAATAGGGAGACAAGCAGGGAGTTATAAATGAAACAAGAGTGGCCCCGTGTTGGTAACTGCTGAAAAGGAAGGACAGATGCTTTACATCACTATTCGCTCCCATTTCCATGTTTGAACATGGCTTCTTGGGTGTCACAGCGCTTTCCAAGCAGGACCCCCAAGGCCCTGCTCTAGCCTCTGCCATGCATCTAGCTCTAGCTTCTGGGAGTTTTGACCACTTCTCCAGCAGGCCATGCCCTGTCATGCACGTGGTTCCCTCTGCTGAGATGCCCTTTGTCCTCTAGCATCTGAGCACCAGAGCCAGATCATTGGGTTCAAATGGCCGGTGGCCCTGAGCAAGTCAGTTAACCTCTCTGTGCTACTTTATATATAGGAACACTAGGTGATAATGCACCCAACTCATTAGTTACCTAACTTCAAGCAATTTCTGGCACATGATTAAAGCTCAATAAACCTTGGCTGCTATTAGTGTTTAGTGGCTGTTGTTGTTCTCCAATTGGGAAAATTCCACTCATTTTTCAGAACCCTACTCAGTCCAACACCATTCCCATCACTGAGAGTCAGCAAGTGCTTCCACATCCCCAGAGCACGTTAAGCCCTTGCACAAAGACTTGTAAGATTTATCAACAGGGTTGTTTGTTGTGGACTTCTGGGCGGATGCTTGGTTTGTCTGCAATTCCCCCACAGATGGGGAGCCACTAGGGAAGGGCTGGTCCAACTTGGCTTTGGGGTTCCAGGCATAGCCTAAGGGTTTGGGGTTATATATTCAAAAAATGCATTAAGCAATTGCCTGCCGAATCAACAGGGGCTGACTTGTTTCCATCTAAGAATTAACAGTGTACCAAAGTATGTTTTCTTCTCTTAGGTCTTAGCAATTAGCAAAGTAAGATAAATTACCAGCAAAAAACGAAAATACATATCTAGATTTTAATCTTCCAGATTCTCAGATAAAATCTCTGTTGATTCGAAATCACTAAAATAAGCATCCTAATGCCATTGTTTACTGCAAGAGATTCCACAGCCTTCGTTTTATAGGTCCCTAACCCGGCCACTGCCTGGCTATATGGGGGCCACCTTGTCCTGTGCAGCCATCAGAGTTAATTACAGGAAACCTAAACAGTGTTAAGTGTGCAAGCTGAGAGCATAAAATTATTTTAAAAGAAGAAAGCAATGGTAACAATCAACCCTTGTTACCCATTTTAGATGGCTTTTTGGTGAGCAATTAACAAAGCTCCTACTTCCTTTGGCTCTCCAAGCGGTTACAGGGCTGCCATGAAGGAACTAAAGCTTCTCCTCCCCATAGGCTAAGAGGCAGAAGCTCCTTTACTACCCTCACAATTCCTTTACAGTTGCAAAGTGGTGGAATTCAGACAAATCCCCGCCACCTCCAGATTAAACACTAAAACGGCTATTGGGCGGCGCCTGTGGCTCAGTGAGTAGGGCGCCGGCCCCATATGCCGAGAGTGGTGGGTTCAAACCCAGCCCCGGCCAAACTGCAACAACAAAAAAATAGCCGGGCGTTGTGGCGGGTGCCTGTAGTCCCAGCTGCTCAGGAGGCTGAGGCAAGAGAATCACATAAGCCCAAGAGCTGGAGGTTGCTGTGAGCCGGGTGATGCCACGGCACTCTACCGAGGGCAGTAAAGTGAGACTCTGTCTCTACAAAAAAAAAAAAAAAAAAGACGGCCATTTACACACAGTATACCAGCTTCCTCTGGGAAGCCTTGGTAGGAAAATCACTCTGAGACTGAATTATTCCATCAGCTTCTCTGGTATAGTCAATCTTCTGTGGTTCTCATTTTAACCAACTAGCTGTTAATAAAATAAGTCCATGGATCTGCCTAGAGAGAGACTTGGCTAAAACTTTCTCTCTCCCTTCTCTGTCCCAGGGTGGTTCTGTCCCTCTCCTGTGTCGTCCTGACTGTGTCAGAGCTGACACACAGGTGTGTGCCCTCACTGCCCTCATGGCAGGAGGAACCATTTCCTTCTTCCCTCTGGGGTAATCCCCACTCTTTCTCCTCTCCATCCTTCATCCTTCACATGGTGCCTCAAACATAAAATGCACTCTGTGAATATCCATCAAAGTGGGTTTGCCTACCCAGGTTTTGGGACTATATCAAATACAAAGCTGGAGGCTTAAATGTTGATACGCACGAGAAATATGGATGAGATTCTGGGGGTTAACCCATAAATTCTCACAACCAAACTCGCTTCTACAATGAAGAGTATTCCTGAGGCTACATCTGACACATATCAGGACTAGTCCTTCCACCTGCCCAGTCTTTCTCCAAAGAAGTTGCCAGGCCAAGTAGAAGGACCAGATCCAAAGTCACCAGACAGAAACTAACTGCTGAAGGGCTGGGGGCTTGTGTGGAAATCACCTCCCCACTTCACAGATGAGGGCGCAGGGGCCGGAGCCATGCAGAGACCTTGTGGTCAGATGCATGGTTGAAACCCAGATCTCTTTTGGTCTCCTGACAGGGGGAGTATGCTGAGTGGGGGGTTGGCACAAAGGAAGGGCTCCAAAGTGTCATCTGAGTAAATGGAAGCCAGGCTTGGCAAGGGCCTGCCGCAACTCTGCACTGAAGTCGGGGCCTCAGTGGGCCATCAGTGGTTTGAAAGATCAAAGGCCAGTGGTGCCCAGTGGCTGGAAGGGAAAGTCTCAGCTCCCCAGTGCTGACTTTGACCATGACATGGTCAAGATCACATGGTACAGTGAAGGGCAGAAATTAGGGCCAAGAAGATTAGAATTTGGACCTGGCTCTGTCTTTCTCACTAGTGAGCCCTTGGGCAAGTTTGTTAACAAGTCCAAGCCCACCTATAAAACTGGGGTAATACTGACCACCTCCTGAGAGGAAGCAGTGCCCATGGGTACCTAGAACAGGAAGGTTCTGGAGGCAGGAACATAGCCTGGTTCCCCTCTGCCTCGTGTCAGCTGGTTTCTGAGTGTCTGGGACAAGGTTTATAGCCCATTCCTGACACAGGTGGGCACTCAGGCAGGTTTGAGAAATAAATATATGAAACATTTAACACTAAATAATGGGCTTTCTACAGAGAGGCAGTCACATTCTAAAATAAATCTCATTTGCATTCCATTCCACAAATAAATGATCTCCCAAAGGACAAGCTGGGCTGCACGCCGTGATGAACAGGTCCCAAAGATGGCCTCCGTTCCGCCGCCACCAGCAGCTGAGCCCTCCCCATCCCTACCCACCCACATGCAGACAGAGCCACAGAGAAAGGCAAAAGAGGAACTTACCAAGCAGAGCGTTGTGACCATTGTCATCTGGCAAGAACCTCTTGTCAACAGCACACACCAGGAGATGGTCTGGCAGGCTCGGGGCCTTGGCCCCCACGAGGAGAAAGCCGGTGGGGACATCGATGGGCTCATTGGAAATGGAGATGAGGCGCAGATCCTTCCCAGCCTGGCAGAACCCTGGAGGGGTGGACAGGGCTCATACACTGCCCAGGGCTTCCCAGAGCCGGGGGCTGCAGAGGGAAGAAACATTCTGGGTCTTGTGAGGAGCAACCCTTTCATCTGGGTGTGGATGACCTAACACTCAGTTCAAAGAGCTAAAACTACACTCCTAGTTCTTCACATTGGTCATTTGTCCATTGGTGCCACCATACAATAGCCGTTCATGTGCAAATGAACTCAGCAGGAAAAAGGTTTGAGGCAAACGATGACAAATTATAAAGTATAAAAGATAAATCCATAAGACACTGAGGGTGATGTGATGTTTCTTGCATGCTGTATTCGACATGGACGAGAACAGGCCAACCTGAAGAGCAAGGAGGGAGGAACTAGCAACACCAGTTTCCTCAGTGTAGAGAACCGGAGACCAGGACATGCAGAAGGCTAAGAGCACAGAGAGCCGGCCACTCTAGCGCTTCTGAAACTTCCATGTTTTAGAGCTTTAAAATATATTTCTTATTCAAAAAAAAAAAAAAATAAGTTTCTACAAATATCTGGGGCAAAAGGATAAAGAGGGAAACAGCTGAGATTTGCGGAACCCTTTCCAAGGTTTTGCTCCTGGTGAGGGTGCCCCCAGCCCCACCTCCTGGGCTTCCTCCACCCTCAGCCACAGATAGACTGTGGAGCAAACATGTAGCCTGAGGGCCCCAGGCTTCCCTGCACAGCAGTTTGCACAGGGGTGTTTAATTTCATTTGTGTGAGAGTCTTCCAAAGTTCAGAAGACTTTCCTCCTGTGTGCCAGGATTCAGCATTTGCTCCAAGGTTCCCTATGTGCCCCCAGACAGAAGCAGGAGAAGGGAAGAGAAGACAGTGCCTGCAGGACCCAGAGGCTTGGCAGGTGGGAGGCCAGCACGGTGGCCCCGTGCTAGGCACTGAGCCAAGACAAGGGCTGCAAAGCTCTCACTGCATCAGCTGCAGGAAAGTGTTACTGCTCCCAGTTTGGAGAGAGGGAAACCAAAGCTCGGAGGTTAAATGATTTGCTCACAGCTGTAGAGGTGGACCAGGAAGGGAGGCAGGAGACTCCTGGGCTCAGAGTGGTTCCTCATAGGGACTTGGGGGAGGTGAACCAGCTCCCTGAGGTCCAGGGCAAGCACTCAGCAGGTCCCCTAATCCCATGGCCCCTGCCTTCTGAAGAGCTAGAGGAAGATGGGCCTGAGTTGGAAATTCTGTGAAAATCCCTATTAATGACCACTGACGAGTCCTATCATTTAGTTCAGTGGTCTTTTGACACTTGGACACTAGAAGTTCTGCTCCATAAAGAACCACTGTACTGACTTCCCTTTGCCTAGAAGAACAGCACAGCAAGGGCTGAGTCCCTCCCCTGCCCGCCACCTTGCCAAGGTTAATCCCAGGCCTCCCGGTAGGGCACATGGGATCTCCACAAACCTCCAAGCCCAGCCCTGCATGCTCCAGGCCCTTACCTAAAGAACTGCTAGAAGTTCCCCAAATGGGCTCTATTCTCACCCTTCTAAGCCTTTGCACGTGCTGTTCCCATTGCCTGGGATTTCCCAGCTTCCCCCACTGCCATAATGGCAAACTTCTACCAATTATCCAAAACCCAGATAAAGGACTGTCTCCTCCAGGAAGCCTTCCCAAACTCCACCAGTGCTAGAGGCCTGTCCTCTGCTCCCATGCACCCCTGCCTGCCCCTACCCCAGCACTCTCCACACTGTGCAAAGCATCTGCCCCCCCCCCCAGATAGCTCCTCATCAAACCAGGTGCTCTCATACCATTTATTTCCATATTTCCAGATCAAGGACTCGATAATTAATTAATGCTTCCATATTTCTAGACTAAGGGCTTGATACTAATGCTTTATAATGAATTTAAAATAATTAACACCCCTCCCCCCAAAATGCTATGGTGTCAGCACAGGTGAACTTACTAACAGTCAGAGAGGCCATCGGCTAGTGGGTGGCGAAGCAAGGGCTCCAGCAGCCTGAATGCAGAGCACAGCTCTCAGCATAGGACTGAGCTGCCACCCCAGCCAGCTTCCCCAGGCCTCATTTCCTCAGCGGCAAAACAGGAATAACACCATTATTTTGCAGGGCGCCTGAGGTAACATGTGTGTTCTTGTTCAACAATAAAACACTGATAAATGTGAAAGATTATTCCTCCTGATCAGTTCACAGTTAGACACGCCATGCAAGCAAGCCTGGGTAGGGAAACATATTCCAGTCTTCAAACAACCAGCACAGAACAATGAATGCTTGCCCCCCCCACCCCCAGTTTGCCCTCATAAACTGAGGCTGTCCAAAGAGTGGCAGAGAGGCTGTGGGCCTGCTTGAGCACCCCCTGGCGCGGTGTCTCCAGAGCTGCCCCTTCGGACAGGCAGGCCGCAGCCCACAGCACTGCTCACTCCTCAGGGGCATAGTGCAGGAAGCAAGGACCCAGTAGCACACAACCATAGGCCTGGCCACTGCCGGGCTGTGCCCCCCAGATGGGGACTCTGGGGGTGCCCAGCCATCTCACCGTCTGTGGTGCAGCAGCCCTCGGGGGGAGGGTGCAGCTGGCAAGGATTCGGGAGACTGTTCGGCTCCAGCCCTCCTTCTCCTCCTTCCTCCTCGTCCTCATTGTCTGCTCGGCCACCACCTAGACGTGGAGATGAAGAGTGATGAGCGAGGCAGGGCCGGCCACTCTGGGGGATCCTCGGGCTCAGGAGGGCACAGGACCACGGGAACAATCCAGACAGAGTTCCACTCACAGCTGACAAGCACTTAGCCAATCCTAGCCAGTAAACAACTGGTCCTTACAAACACCCCGTCGGGGAGGCATTATCATCCTTCTTTGCTTACTAGAGGGAGAAGCTGAGGCTCACTCACGCGGTACACAGACTCAGCCTGGCCTCATGACTTCATGTCCAGGTTCATGTCTGTTTCACCGCCACAGCTGCACGCATGCTAGGGGCTCATACATACACAAGTGCTCCGTAAGGACTGAGCACAATGGCTGCCCACAGTAGGCCCTCCAGAGGTATTGGTGTGGGAGGCCCCACGGTGTATGACACAGACTGTTTTTTTATAAATTAGGAAACTGAGAATCAGAGAGACCCAGTGACTGGGCCACAGCTCTTCACCTAACTGCCCAGCAGCACAGCCTGTCTCCTCCAGGAAGCCTTCCCAAACTCTACCAGTGCTAGAGGCCTGTCCTCTGCTCCCATGCGCCCCTGATCCCATGTTGTGTCTGATGCCCGAGCTGATGTTCTCACCACTGAACTGCACGGCTTAGTTTAGGAGACAAAATATTACCATAGGTGCCACAAACTGCCTTTCCATAGTGGGAAAGAGCCGTCAAACTGTAGGTTGCTGAGCATCTGATCCTGCATCTTTAAGACAAGGCAGTTAATCCAAAAGAATCCTAAGGTCACTGTGGGCTGTGATAGTCTACATGGGAAACACGGTCCTCAGAGTTGCACAGGGTCCCAGATGTGATTTAAACAGCTCGGTGCACCAGGAGTGTAGCCTCACAATGGCTGCCTGTGGGCCAAAGAGGCAGAAAACAACACTTCAAGCAGGTGGGGATGGTGACTTTGGGAGGTCGCAGCGGAAGCAAAGCAAGGATTCCTGATATCTCAGCCTTTCTGGGCCTAGAGGACACAGAGGTGACAGGAAGACTGTAAAAAGATCACCCACGGGAGGGAGACAGGATAAATTCCTGAGCCTCCCTCCAATGCTTTCTTCCTGTCATTAAATGCAGGCGCCTCCAGGTTTTAGCAAAAAAAAAAAAAGGTGACCCCAGGCGCCAGCAAGGCAATGCAGGGCCCCACCTGGGTGGCACAGAAGACTGTGAAATCCACTCTCATCTCTGGGCCAGGACTCCAGAGACTCAGAAGTGGGTGGCCTAGACACCAACAGTCAGAGTGAAAAAAGGAGAGAAAATCTGATGGCAAACAAAACAAGCAGCCCTCAAAGCCCCAGACTTCAGAGCTGAGGGTGCACACGGGAATGCCTGCGCGTTATTCTGCTAAAGCAACAAGAACAGGAATTCAGACTCTGAGAAAGAATGAAAGAGGGGAGTCTCAGGCTTCAGAAAGTCAAAGAAAGAGCTGGACATCCAGTCCGTAAGGAAGCAGGATTACAGGTCAAAGGTCCGCATCAGACATCCCCAGGCCTTTGATGGGCCCCAGCCCCAGAGCAGACTGAACCAGGCGTGTTTACTGAGCTCTGCCCACAGGATGAAAGCTGTAAAACTGCATTAGACAGAATCAACCAGCTTGGGAGCTGAAAACCATAATAATAAAACGCAGAAACTCAGAGCCCCTGACTCCACAAAGTATGTACAAGGCTAGTCATTTTAAAGCTTACATTCAACTTGGTTCTCCTTCCTTGAGAAGAAACTGCAGGATCTTCTGAGTGGGTGGGATTACAGAAATTTACCTGTTTAATTGATATATTTATCCCAAAATGCTGGGGTAGTTTTTGTTTCATTGGTCTTTCTTAAAAAAAAAAAAAAAAAAGGAATCAATAATGTACAAAAGGTCCTTCCCCTAGAAGGAGGTAGTGGGTAAGAACTCTAATCCAGAGGACAAAGTAATAAGACCCCCGCTAAATCTCCCTCAACAAACACATGCCGTGTTAACAGATCCAAGGGGTGTTTAGTATACTGGCACCCTGGTCGTAAAAATCATTAATGGTATTGTCTGAGGAAGGCAAGAAATAAGATAAGAGACCCTGACAGACGGACAAAACGAGATAGGGCCTAGACGAGTGCCAAGTTTTATGCCACAGAAACAGGGGCTCGGGCTGAGTGCTTGGTTTATGACGACATTTAGCAAACCAAAAGAATCTGTCCCTTCCCACCAGTCCCCTAAACCCCCTTCTTTTCCTGCACTAAAACAACCAAAATCTCAGGGGATTTCTATGTGCTAGACAAAGGGGAAAAACCACAGAGCGGGCTTGTTTGGTTTACAGACCAACGTGGAAGCTGAACAAGGCTGCTGGCAGCTGGCAGGGAGCCTCCACAGCCAGCAAAACAGGGATGTAGAGACTGAGCCTCAAAGCTGTCCCTGGAAAGTGCCATCATGTCAAGCAGCAGAGAAGGGCATCCTGAGCACTCAGACAGCCTCCCAAGGAGGAGGTGAGACAGAGGAGGCCTGTCAAATCTTCAAACAGGAGCAAAAGCTGATTAGGAGTCCTCAGAGTCTCCCCTGCTCCCACTCCCCAGGTGGGCAGCCCCAGCCCACTTAATCACCAATCCGCCTCCTTTTTATCTCAGAGCTGCCAAAGCTGAGCTGCAAACATTGCTCAGGCGCTTCTGTTACACTTCCAGCAAACCAGTCTCAAATCCTCCCAAATCATGGGATTTAATTACTTTGGGGGTAAAAACACTTTGCTGATTTTAAGGTAACATCCAAAGGCACTAAATCATCATCATTACTATTATTAATTTACCATTAGCAACAAAGCTTTTGATACCATTAAGAAGTTAAGGATGGCCACACACATCCCACGAAAGTCTTACAACCCGCCCAAACCACAGGCTCTCCAGTCATTTTTTAACTCCCCACAATGTCACAGTAATGTGTTCTGTGCCAGAAAACATTAGCACTTTCAATGTGAATACCAGAGAATTATTACTCTTCCTAGTTCATAGTTTTGACCACAGTCTCATTTCTCTCAGACTCAGATCCAGTCCTGCCAGGTCTTTAGAGGGAATATTTGCAAGGTTGATTTAGAAAGGACATTTTAAACAGTTACACAGGAATGTCTCCCTGCTAGAATCAGGAACTGTCACACGTCACACGAGCTGGAACACAAGCACCACTGTGCCTTTTTTATGCTCTACTGTTTCCCACACAGTCACGTGCACTCACATGCTCATATGGACTCACACACTCATGCCCACTTATGTGCACTTGCACACATGTGCTCACACTCACATGCACTCACACATGCACACGTTTATGCATTCACACTCATACACTCACACACATGCACACATTGATGCACTTGCACACTCATGAACACACTCACGCATTTGCACACTGATATGCACTCACACACATGCACATACTCATATGACCTCATACTACGTACATGCACACACATACAAGATCATCTCTGGCATCCCGAAGGCTTTCTTGTTTAATTTGAGTTAACTAACCACGGCCCCTTTTCACTTCAATAACTTCAATCATAATAGGTACACTAACAAAAAGAACTTCCAGAACAGGAGCTGTCTCATACCACAGATAGCTGAGAGGTTATATGTACATACACGGCTATAAAAAAACATCATTTTATTCTCTGGATAATTAAGTAAACCCTTAAGTCGTCCCCATGCCTGAAGGTATTTTGTTTCTTCTTGGAATATGTTCAATTCATAAGGGTTTGCTCTTGGTTTTTAAAAGTTCCTAGAGGGCTTCCGTACCTGTTATCACAAAGAGAATTTGCCTTGACTACTTGGCAAAGATATGGCCATGAATCACAGGACACAAAGAAAAACTATATAGCAGGGGCCAATGCATGTTAAAATTTCTTGCTTATCCAAATGAAAATATCAAACCTCCCACTAGTAAGAGTGTAAGCAACACCCAATTCAGAAAAATTTGCTCTCCTTCATTTCTCCTGCTAATTCAATGAATAATTTTTTTCCTCGCAACTTTACAACAAAAACTTATTTTAATTTCACCCAAGTAAGAACTTGTATGCAACTTTCTTTTTCTAAGAATTCTTTTATGCTAGACTCAACATTTTCTACACAGAGCAGAAGAGCAAATAACTTCAAGCTCTGTTGCTCACATCAAAGTGCACACAGTAAAAGAAAGAATCAAAAGAAAGAAAAAAGGCATCCTACCTTCCAGAGAGGCAAGGTGCTGCTCAGCTTCCAGGTACAGCTGGGAGAAGATGGGCCTGGGTACCAGGTTGTTGGAGCGCAGGGAGGCCTCAATGGAGTTGTGCAAGACCTCTTCAAACCGGGTCGTCTTCAGCTGTCCAGCATAAGAATTCCCCATCTTCTAAAGAGAGGATGGAGCCTGCTTTTTAAAATGGCATTTCAGTTTTGATGAAAAAGACTGACGCCACACACAAAGCCCAATGTAGAAGGAAAAACAGCTGCAAAGTGGAAGGGCCGTGTGGCCTCCACTCAGCAAAGACCGGGAGAGGGCGGCTGTCCTCAAGCTCCAGTGACTGCCAGGCAATTACAGGAAGTTATGTAAGTAACAGCTTTCTCTCATTTAGCACTCAGCATGGCCCTACACCTTTCAGAATATGCCTCTGGAAACTGCCTGTTCACCATCCTCCAGTTCACGAGACACCCCCCTCTCCTTTCCCAGAGACGCGACCCTGCCCCCAAGGCTCCCAGAGAAATGGCGTTCCATTTTCCATGACCCGCAGACCACATAGGATGTTTGTGAGGGCAACGGAGCAATCCACGGCAGCCAGTCCCCAGATTTCAGGGTCACAGGAGTCAGCCTCCCTCACTTTCTCAGGAGGTGGGCTAGCAGATTTTTCATCATTGCCTTTTCTGGTAAAAGGCTGATTATGAGCATTCTTCCTTTAAAATGTTTCTTACTGCCCTGCGTGTTTCCATGACACAAGTAATGCAAAATTACATCTGAAAAGCTTGGAAATGTGGAAATTAGAGAAGAGGATGGGAAAGCAAGAGAAAATCATTGATATTTCTAACCCCTAAAATAACCATTGTGGGTTTTTTTCCCCAGAGCAGCTTAGTTAGTAAATGATTTACTGTCATACAGTCAATTTCAGAACACTTTCATCACCCCCAAAAGAAAGCCACGGCGCATCACTGCCTAGGGCAACCCCTCCAGCCAGAGGCAACAACTAATTTATTTTCTGTCTCTATAAGTTTGCCTATTCTGGAACATTTTGTATAAATGGAACCATTCATGATAAGGTCTTTTTGACTGGGCTTTTTCACTTAGCGCAATGTTCTCAGGATCCATCTGCACTGCAGCATGAATCAGCACTTCATTCCCTCTGATGTTCCGCGGCTTTCTTTCCAGACGTCATTCTCTTCTGAACTTGCGGGCAGAAGGGATGGGGATTAAAGTCTCAGAATTTCAATCATTCTATCTAATACATCTTTTCACTTGGCATAAACATTTCATTCAAGTACTTTTAAAACTGTTGTCCTGGCTGCATAATACTCCACGGGATAAAAAACGCTAATAGTTGCTCAGATATTTCCCTAATCATATGTACAGTTAGATTTCTATCTTCAGGCCTTCCCAAGAACAGGTAAAAAGATGTACATCCCTAATGCTTTCTGTTTATTTTCTATTTTGTTAAGTGTAGCTCTATTTCCTTTTGGTTTGATTTGTTGTACATTTTCCAGACTTTTTCAAATAATTACTTTATTATCACCTTTACTTTTCATCTTAACAACAAAGATGCTGAAGGCTATGCTATGGGGCATAGGGTTAGTATAAAGGGTTCTCCTTTTCATTTCTGTCTAGACAGATTATGATCTTTCTTCCTTTTGATACTTTCTTCCATCCAATAATTAACTTGGAGCGTTTGTTTAATTCTAAATAGTCAAGATTTGGGCAAGAGGTGGGGTCAACCTCATATCCTTTATTTCTGCTTTCATTATAATCAAGGTCGTGGTCTTTAGAAACTCCACTTTTTACAATTGTAAGATTTCTTTTTGCCATGTCAGCCAGAATTTTGCAGATATGAGAAAAGAAGATATCTTCAAGGGATGGAAGGAGATAGATTATTCAATTATTCTATATTCTTATATATTTGCTATCTATCATACTATTAATTTTCAAAGCAGCATTCAACTTATAAAATAACACAAGATGTGTTGCCCACACTGAAATAGCCACAGGATGTCGGTTTTCTTCCTCTTCCGCCCCACATACGCTGCTTATGTGGCTGGCCCCACCAGCCAGGCAAAATCTCACACACTACCTCAGCTCAAGGCATGTGTGATATATCCCCCTCATCCTTGTTCTGCTGGTGGCAGGGCAGTTTCAAAATGTCATCCTTGATGCCCTCGAGGAGCTCTGGTTTGCCTCCTGAAGGTACAGGGAGCTGGCGCTGTCACACTGATTCTCTGCCCCTGTTGTAAGGAAGGGTCAGCCTTACCTCCTCCAACTAAAAGTAAATGGAAACCATTAAACCCTTCCTGAGAGTGGCCATAGGGCCCCTTGGCCAGACTCTGCCTACAGCCCCAGGGAACTGAGCTGAGTTGGATTGCTTCAGGAATTAGCCTCAACAAAAAGAAAGTGCTGCTGAAAGAAAGGGGGCAGGTGGGGGCAGGGAGGCCTCGGGGCCCTCTCGCCAGCTTTTTTCCTGACTGCTGTACACTTCACCACACCACTGAGGAGTTCCTGCCGCACGGGGGGGTATGTGCGTTGCTCTCGAGCCAGACACTGTGGATTAATGACGTCACAGACACCTCCTGTTTCTACAGCACCTTTGTTTGAGGAGCTTAAGGCACACAGGAAGAAGCTGTAAGTCAGGCCCTATGGAATTGTGCCCTGTGAACAAAAGAACACAGTGGGGCTCTTCGGACCTGTCCCAAGGTCCTGTCCAACTCAGGTGCCCTCGGGACTCCATGGTGGAGACACACTGGTGTCTAACGTAGACAGTGCAATGAAGGGGAAGAAGTAAAACTAAGTCATCATCGGGCCACTGTGCGCAGGCGCTGGGGACATGCCTCACTCAATACGTGTGGTACCCACAGGGGGCAGTGTTATGAAGCTCATGTTCCAGATGATAAATTCAAATCACAGAGACTCATAACCTAAAGGAACTCTTGTTGAAGGAGAACAAACAGAATGGGGTCGGGGGGAGAGAAGCAGAGTGGGGGAGAAGCAAAAAAGACCACAGCAAAGAAGAGATTCCACACTCAAAAACATGGAAATCTTGTTTTATAGCCCTAAGCAAACATCAAAGTTTTAATTCCATACGTGAACAGTGCCATAGGAAACATGCCAGTTTGTGTATTGCGACGCAGGTGAAATCACACCGTTTAAGTACACCCTGGTAAATAAGAACAAGGCTGACACGTGGAAAACAGCACTAAAAGCTGTGGCCTGTTTGTTATTACCTATTGGACTATATCCAAATAGTGTGGTACACGTATACCACAGTTAATCCATTCCTGAGTCGATGGGCATTCAAGTTGTTTCCACATCTTGGCAACTGTAAATTAAGCTGCAATAAACAGTCTGTTGCAAATGTCCTTATGATAAAAGGATTTTTTTTCTTCTGGGTAGATGCCCAGTTGTGGGACTGAAGGGTCAAATAGGAAGTCTAATTAGAGTTCTTTGAGGATTGGGTCTTAATTTCAGATGAGGACGGGACACTAGCTGTGTGTCTTCAGACAGGTCCAATATGTAAAAGGGGGATAAAGAAATAACTACAAGACAAAGCTGGTGCCAGGATTAAATTAGATAATTCTTGTGGAAATGCTTACCAGGGTGTTCTTTCTTGGATACCAATCCGTAGTCTGCCATGATCTTCAGTTGGGTTCGCCGGAGATTCCATACAATGTCCACTGTCCTATTCTTATACTTTATGTTTTATGTTTTATTTTCTTTAGGAACATAAAACTCAAGAACATCTTGAGTAATAAGCAGTAGCTACTATTTATCAGAACCACTCGGTGCACTTTTCTTTGTTTACATTTGTAGTTTTCTGTCACTCTCATTACAGCCCTAAAACATAGGAATTAGGTTCTCGTTTTGCACATCAGGAAATTGGTGGTGAGTGACATGAAAGGGACTTGTCCAAGGTCACACATTTGGGGCAATTTTAGACTATCCCATGATGGCCCTAAGTGTGTGAATTTTTACTTTCCATGAAGCTGGTGACTTCAAGTTGTTTTTTTTAAATCATAGTTAGAAGCTACAGTAAAACTTTGGTTAGAAGGTTGTCTCAGACTATTTCTTAATGGTGCTTTACCCAAGGGGACTGCCATTAACGAGAAAAAAGACACATCTCTGGCCAGGCAGAGAAAACTGAGAGCATTCTAAGTCTGTGGCCTGAAGACCTGTCCACAGCACTGAGGCCAGTGAGCAACCCTGCTCTGCAGGAGGACGGCAACACAACGCCCGGCTCCTCCTGGGCCTGGGGCCGCCCAGCCTCCCTGCACCCCCTCCCACTCCGGCCCTAACACCCAGGGGCTCCTCCCTGGAGACTAAAGCAGGAGACTTCCCACTCAGCCCATTCAAAGCAAAATACTCCTGAAGTGATCTTTTCCCTTTTTCCTTCCTTTCTTTCCTTCCCTCCCTCCTCCTTCCTTCCTCTTTTTCTTTCTTTGCTTTGCTTTTCTCTCTCTCTTCGTAGACCATGTATAAATACCATAGAATAGAATAGAATGTCCAAAGGCTTACCCAAGAGGTGGAAAATTCATTTGTCTTAAAAGCTTGCCCAACACTTACAGGAAACTTAGCATTATATATCCCGTTCCAATCTAGGTCCCTAATTACTTCCGTGCACCTCTCACCCTGTCTCTTATCAATCAAGGAGGCACTTCTGTCTAAGCCCCCAGGCCCAGTCTGTCAACAACTGGGATTGAATTCTTGGAAAGGACTGGAACTCACTTCCTGAGATAATCCTTGGCTCTGGGTACTCCTGAGGGCTGCGCACTTACCATTTTGCTCTAAATAAATAAATAAAGCCATGACCTACCTCTGTTGCATCTACCTCAGATCCAGGTCCTCCCCTCCCTACTGCCCACAGAAGGCTCAGTTAATTCCTAGACAGTCACCAACACAAGAACATCCAGTACCACACATCACTGGTTCAACCCCGGCACACATGGCCACTGAGCCCGACAGTGTGCTGAGACCACATTGCCCCACAGTTCTCAGTCCAGTTAGATCAATGTCCAGTTAGGTCAAAGCCTACAGGGCACTCAGAGAGGGCCCTGTAGGTCCTTTTAAGTTAGAAGATAATAAACCTCTCAGTATCATTAAACTTTATCAAATTCAAGAAATTTTTCAAACTTGGTGCCTTGTAAAGTGCTTATAATGTCTGCTATTATGGTAAAAGCAGGTACTTTGGAATCAGACCATATGGGTTTGATTCATGGTTATGTTTCTTTCAAGCTGTGTGTTCTTGGGCATGTTAATTAACCTCTCTGAACCTTCATTTCCTCATCTATAAAATGGGGATAATAAGAACAACCTTACAGAGTTGTAGTGAAGACTAAATAACATTCATAAGAGAGCTGACATGTAACAGATTACCATAAGTTCTAGTTTCCTCTCTAAAATTGGCACTGGCCAGGCATGGTGGTTCATACCTGTAATGCTAGTACTCTGGGAGGCCCACAAAGGAGGATCACTTGAGATCAGGAGTTCAAGACCTGCCTGAGCAAAGTGAGACTCCATGTCTACTAAATACAGGAAAAAAAAAAATTAGCCAGGCATTGTGGCACGCACCTGTACTTCCCAACTACTCAGAGGCTGAGGCAGGAGGATCGCTTAAGCCCAGGAGTTTGAGATTGCTGTGAGTGAGGCTAACACCACGGCATTCTAGCCTGGGCAACAGAGTAAGACTCTGTCTCAAAAACAAATAAATAAATAAAATTGGAATGACTGCTTTTAATTCTAACTTCTAGATGCTAACCAGAGACTTAATTATTAATCTTAACTTAATCTGCTTAATCTTAATTTTATTCCTCATACCCCAATGGAAATAAACTTTCAGCTTCCTTATGAGTAACCACTTGCAACAGGCCTCTCCAAGTGGGTATCATTCAGGCTCTTACCCTTCTTTCCTCTTAACCATCCCCCACTCCCCAACTAAACTTAAAGGGATTATTCTAGTTACCTCTTTATTTCCCATGGTGCCTGGGACATGGCAGATCCCCAGGAAATAATCTCTGGAAGAAGAAAAAGAGGAAGACCACCTGTCTAAGGTTATGATGAGAACTATAAAGAAAGTGTGGTCCTGCTCTTGACAGGGCAGACGCTAAAGCCACACGTGCACCCAATAAACACATCTGAGGTTTTAGTTAGGGCCTCCAGGACGCCATCCCTATTATACTTTCAGAAAACTTATTAGCTGATTCCCCAGGTCTTACCTAAACTCACGTTATTGGTTCTGCTGCAATCAAAGTCAGAGGGAAGCCCTTCCTACAGGCATCAAGGTACAAGATGTGCACTTTTCTTCTTTCCGGGTGAATACACCGCTGCTCAGAGGGCCCCGTCTGTGCCCATTCTTTCCTCAGCTTATACCTAAACCAAACAAACTACTCTCGCTTCTGCCCCTCCCCACACACAAACACACAAGTGTTCTCCGTGCACCTCCCTGGGCTCCGAGTTTGCTCTCTGAGACCACAGAGAGCATATCCCTGCCTATGGCAGCCCCAGAGACTGAGCCGCTGGATGCAGCGAGGAAGCCCACTCATCTCCCCATGCTGCCTGCTCCCCGCCAAGGCCAGAACAGCTTCTCACAGGAGTCCATCTGCAAGGGACCAGCTCAGGCTCCTGGAGCAGAGACAGCTGTGGGCCTTTTGGGGGTTGGGGTCCAAGTTCAGATAGCCATATCTGTCCCAAGCCATAGGCCAACAACTTCTGGCCTGTTCTGTGCCTGCTCTGTGGGAAGAATAGAATACTCCTCTTCAGGAATCATGATTTCGCCTTAAACCAAATTAAACACTTACATAATATAAGTTGGATACGTGGCAGAAATATTTCATTCTCACTTGAAGCTAAGAATGAAAGTGAAATAGACCTGACCCCTGCGCTGAAGAACCTCACGGTTATCCTAGAAATGCAGGTGGGCAACGTCATGCAAAACACAGTAGCATGTGTAGTAGAAGGGAGAGGAAAATTCCATCAGGCCAACCTCAGAAAGGGCTCAACCTCACAGGACAAGCACAGGCTTGCCCACTGCGAAGGAAGAAGGGCCTTCTGGGCACACGGTGGACATGCATGCAGGCTTGCCTGGGGCGACACCTCACTGTACAGCTAGGGACACAAGTCCTTCCAGATGCCTAAGCATGAGTGGTATGGGGTGGAAGGTTGGGGGTGTGGGTGGAGGGCAGCGAGGGGGCCAGTTACACCTAAAGCGTTTGGAATTAACCCTATAGAGCCACGAAAGCATTTTCAGCAGGACTGGTGAGACTGTATGCGAGACTACTTAGGCTTTCTGAGGAAGGCCTACAGGAGAATACTGCCCTATGCTAAGACTCGGGGAGGACAGAAAGACTGCTGCTTATGGAGGATGTGGGACAGGATGGGCCAAGTGACTCCTGGCTTTGGAAAGAGTAGGATGTGGTAGTGTCACTGAAATACAGAAAATGACAGCATGGGAGTCTGAGGAGGCAGCTGGTGAGTAGGGTAGGCCACGTGTGCAGACCCTCCAGGCTGGCCAAGTGTGCAGAGCCCCAGGCCAGCCACGTGTGCAGACCCTCCAGGCTGGCCAAGTGTGCAGAGCCCCAGGCCAGGCCCATGCTAACCACTCATTCACTTCCAGAGTCCCTGGAGCCACCTCTGCACAAAGCCTCATGTGCTCTGGTCCCCTTACCTAGAGAAGTAGCCGTGATAGGAACAGCCATGCTCAGGGTCAAGGCTGCAAGAGCGCACCCCTGGCCTCGGAGTCAGGCTGCAGGAGCGCAACCCCAGCCTCAGTCAGGCTGCAGGAGTACATTCCCGGCCTCAGAGTCAAGGCTGCAAGAGCGCACCCCTGGCCTTGGAGTCAGGCTGCAGGAGCACACCCCAGCCTCAGAGTCAGGCTGTAGGAGCGCACCCTGGGCGAGTCAGGGTGCAGGAGCACAACCCCAGCCTCAGAGTCAAGGCTGCAGGAGCGCACCCCTTGCCTCGGAGTCAGGTTGCAGGAGTACACCCCCAACCCTGGGTTCTTGGCAGGCCTCCCTTCCCTTCTGTTCACCCAGCTCCTTCTATTCTGGATCACATGCAAAACACACCTCAGACCCTCCAACCTAAGGCTCCATCTCCATTTGCAAGACATCTTCCCCTAGAAGTGGACCTGCTGACCTGGGCCTTTCAGGGCCGTGCAGGAACGTTACAGACACCCCATTTCTCACCAAAACACCCCAAACTCCAGCCATCACTGACCCCTGCTTCTTCCTCTTCCTTCTACCTCCAGCCAGATCCTTACAGGAAGAATACCCTAGCCAACACACAAATACGGTGACTTATTTCTAGTGAGCCCGAAGTTTCAAAAAATAAAACAGAAAAGCAATGCCTTCCCAGGACTGCTTCCTCAACATCACTGTGCTATTCCCAGCAGCACCAAGAATGGCACTGGTGGCACTCCAGTAATGTAGGGACAGTCAGCCCCCCATATATGATATGGCAATAAACTTTGAGACTGCAGGATGGGGTCCTATAAACTCTTTGACGGTCCTCCTGGCAGGAAACGAGGCATTCTAATGTAGATTTCTCTGATCTTCCCTAGAGGAACTCATAAACTCCACAGGTGTTTTTTAAGGAAGAAAAGCTGGGCTGAGAGGTTGACAGGAGTGTCTAATCTGCTTGTCTCTCCAACTGAGACTGCCTGGCCTGCAGCCACAGCCCAGCCCCGACCTGCTCCAACATCTGTTCCCAGAATGTCAGAGCTTTTAGAGGATGTCTTTAAGTGCTCTCGAAAGGAACTACAAAGCAATCAGCTATGTCCCCTCCAATTTCAGTAAGAACTGAATGGGAGGGAAGGACATTCAGAATAAAGCCAGTGAAGAGTTTCCAGGAAGAAGAAACTACTGAAAAACTTCTCACCAGAACCATCCAGGCAGGGTCCAAAACGTGTTCTGAATCTCCTTAGCCTGCCACCCACAAGACACTCGCAGCTGCTTTTGTGTCCAACTCGTACAAAGCTAATCATCTGCTACCCCTTTAGATACCATTGCAAACGATAAAAATAAAGATGCTAATTCATGTAGTGGACTTCCTCAGTTCACACCTAATTAAGCCTAATACTTTCCCATTAGTTTAATTAACACAGGCCACAGCTGTCTTCATATTAAGCAAAAAGCCAACACAGACCTCTCCAACCCCACAGCGGGTGCTCGCTCCCAAAGTCAGATGCACCATACCTTACCAAAAGCTGGTCATGCCAGGCACCCCCTGAACCAACCAGCCAAGAGCAGCTAAGCCCAGCAAAGGGGAAAGTGTGTGGAGCTCCCGCCTCCAGCTGCGCCTTTGATCTGCTGCAGGAGGACGCGTGGGGTGCGGAATGCCCCGCTGCAGCTGGCTTGGGTCGGCCTGACACTGTGGCTCGGCAGCTCCTGCCAAGCCAGTGGGGGGGAAAGGGTGCAGAGCTAGTGTGTGCTCAGCAGTAGCCTTTCCAAGCCAAGCTTCATCTGCCCCCAGCGCCTGCTGGGTCAGATGGCAAATGCCACAATCATGTATTCTTGGCCCTGAAGTGTTTTTCTGGGTCAGAGTGCTCTCCACACAGGTACATACCAATCCATCTGTCTAATCACCAGCAGTTAAACTGATTTTTTTTTTAAACAACATGAAAGTTTTTGTACTTTGAGTGGAACCATGTACCCTCGTGCAGAGAACAAAGGGTCAGGAGAAGAACACCACAGGAGGTGGTCAGCTTCAGCCTGTTTTGCCTCCTAATGACCACGGGCACAGCGCTGATGGATGACGGGAAAGTAAGCACGCGCCCCTCAACACAACCACTTCCATGAAAACTCGCCTGAGAATCGCCGGACATATGTTCTTAAACTTCTTTCATTTAAATCATTTTACCACTATGGAAATCGTCAAGAAAGCACCAGCTCTTATCCAGAGTTTTCTATATCTGTAAGAGTTGCAATCAACTCTTACAAATCCAGGACTCCTGATCAAATCCTAATTGAGACAAGAAAGAAAAGAAAATGAGAGCCCACTCCATTTGTGCTAAATACCTTTGATTTATATCTTCTTGCTAGGTTCTGTCCTGCGAAGATGACTTGAATATGACCCAGGGGTTCCCAATTTCATCTACCTTTTGAGACAAACGCTAAATTTATTTTTGTTGGTGTCCAGAAATTCTCAGCTATTTCTGGGCCAAGTGCTACAGGGTAGAAGGAAGAGCCCCAAGTGGCAGACCTGTTCCTATCTAGGCTGAGCAACGTCTCCCTAGAAAGAGCAGGTGGAGACCCCCCTGCCCCTTCTTAGCCAGGGCTGGGCCAGCGCCCCCTAGTGGCTTAGCTTGATCTGCAGTTCAGAATCTGGGACCAACATCAGCCCGGAGGACACGGGGTCCAGAGAGAAGGGCCACTGCGTACTACCTTCTGCTCCTCAGAGCGCTGTCTGTAATGGTAGGAAAATGGAAACTACGGAAATGCCCCCCAAAAGAAGGTTTACTGCAGTCTGCCATATCCACGCACACAAAAGCTATGTGCATGGAGAGTTCGTAAGTGACAAATATACTCAGCATTCAGCTAGGTACATGTACGCATAGGCAGAACTTGTAGATCATTTTATATTGTTATATGTGTACATACATATATAAAATATTACATAATGTGATTTACTTTTTTAGAAAAGGGGAGAAGATAGGGAGTTTAAGCAATAGAGCTTTTAAAAGGATGGGCTCTTGGCCCAGGCTTGGGTTTGAATCCTGACTTACTGGGTATTAAACCTTACTGAATTGTTAAGTGCCTCGGTTTCCCCAATCTGAAAGTGGGATAAAAATACCTGCTTCTTCAGATTGCTGTGTGAATTTGTTGAATTACTACTCATAGGATGCGTAGACCAGAGCCTGGCATGTATGTAATATCTGCTACCCACATCAGAATAACAGTAACAACAACTATCATTACTAAGCTCTCTACCTAAGAGCAAATAAAAAGTGTAGAAGGGACTGAAAGAAAGTGTTAAAACGGTTTCCTCTGAGTGAAAGAATTCAAGGGGGTTTTATGCTTATTTAATCTGTGCTACAATTTGCTAATGTTTTTAAATTGATGTGAGTTGTTATTACCATGAGGAGAAAATTAGTGAAGATGTGCTTTCATTAGGTCTGAATTACTATGGCTTTCAACTGACTATGTCTTCCTATTAGTGACAAAATAGACTTTTGATGTGAAAATAACATTGAGGTACCAAAATAGGGGAGACCTCATCCCCAATGTTAGCTCTGCATGAAGGTTTGAGTGTGCATCTTCCTGCTAAAGTTAAAGCTAAAACTCTTGCTCAATGGCCATATAGCTCCTTGCCATAAGTGCCTTTTTTTTATTCCATATAAAATGCCATTCTCCCCTGGCCAAACCCTCTGCACATTAAACACAACAATTGCAGACAGACACAGCTACCAAACAGATGGCCAACTGTAGTCTTGGAGGCTGAGATGCATTGGCTTTTGTTTTTTGTTTCTTGTTGTTTTTGTTTTGTCTGACCACAAAAGCTACAAGCATTGACTTTCAAAATGCAGAAAAGTCTCTACCTACCCAACAAAATGTTCTACAGATCATGACAAACACCATTAACAAATAAATGTGCCATGGCTTTTACAAAATGTTTCCCTGAGAGGTTTCCAGACCACTCTATAAAGGGAGACAAAGCTTTACGGAACACATTGTTGATGGTGCTGCCGACCAGGCACACTTCCACATCTCACAGTACCATCTCTGCACACGCTGTGTGCTCCGTCGGCTGAAAAAGCCCTTACAGCCCATTCATGACATGAACTCCTACTCATCCTTCAAGACCCAGTTGAAGCACCTCTTCTCTTGGGTGGTGGTCCTGGCCTCCCTAACCTCCTCTGAGCTCTTCTTCCTTGTGTCTCTGTCATTCCTTGTGCAGGTGACCATGCTTTCATTTCTCTCCCAGAACCACCAAAGCCTGTGTGATTCCATCTCCCCTACTGCGGTGGCATCTCCATGAGATCAGAGAACGTGGATATGCACCCAACACCACTCACAGTGCCTGCCAAATATAAGGTGTTTGATAACAGTCTACTGGCAAAGTAGTGCTTGCGTTTTATTGAGAAAAAAATCAAAGCACTCAAGGCAACAAGAGGAAGAATACAAACACTTCAGATATCTAGATCTAGGCAAAATATAGAAATCCTACAGATTTAGTGGGAATAGCCAGGAAGTTGGGAAAGGTAAAGAATTCAGCCAAACCATTTCAGTCAACAAATGCATTATTTCTCTGTTATTTATTTATCATCGTTGAGGAAGGATGATTGTTTGAGGCCAGGAGTTCAAAGCCAGCCTGAGCTAGAAAAACACCCCCTTTCTACAAAAATACAGAAAAATGAGCCGGGTGTGGTAGTGCACACCTATAGTCCCAGCTAACTCGGGAGGCTGAGGCAGAAAGATCACTTAAGTCCAGGAGTTAAGGCTGCAGTGAGCTGGGCTGACACCATGGCACTCTAGCCTCAGCAACAAAGCAAGACAGTGTCTCAGAAAAGTGGGGGCCGGAGGATGAAACCTAAAAACAACACCCAGAAGAAGAACAAAAGAAACACCACCAAAGCAATCGGAGAAAATCCATGGCTGTAGAATTTTTTGAAAACCCTAATTACTGTCCTCAGAGATTGGGGTCCACACTCTTATTTCCCACCCAACCCATTCACTGAGGAACTCTCAAAAGTCAGAGGGGCAGACCTTGCAGCCAAGCCAGTCCATCCGGCGTTACTGCTGAGGGACTGGTGGCGAACCTGGAGAGCTGTGCAGGGCAGCAGGGGCAGGGGCACGCACTCTCCAACAGAATAATAGATATTCTATTATGTTCCCATACACAGGCCGTTCTGCTAAGACGGGTGTTTTCAAACTGCATATTTGTACCAACAGGTTGACACATTACAGAACATTCTGGACACCTTGCGAGTTTTGTTTGTGCTCAGGAGTGATTTCCTCTGCAAGAAACACAAAGGTGAATGCAAAAAAAAAGTACCAGTTGTACCTGGTACCTCGTGAGCAGTGGAGGCATGTACAAAACACACACACACCACACATACCACACGCACCACACACATACACACACGGCACACTCACGCACACATGTGCACATGCACACACACACCCCCAGCTTCCTCCAGTCACCGCTCATGTGATCTGGTGTGAGGCATTTCCATGGGATTCCAGACCTTCCAGAACTCTGTTCGTCTCTGAGTTTCCTGCACTTCGCTGAAATGCACAAGTAACCACCCTCCTATCCCTCACTTCCCACACAAAATTCCAATTTTCTTAGCAAGGTAAATTTACCGCTGTATTTATGTTCTTCTTAACCATTTAGCAAGTTTAAAACTGTGCTACCCTTTTCATTAGATTTTTACTTTTAAAAAAAGTGTCCTTAATACAGTTTATGAGAGGGGGGCGCCTGTGGCTCAAGGAGTAGGGCGCCGGTCCCATATAGCAGAGGCGGCAGGTTCAAACCTAGCCCCGGCCAAAAAAAAACCACAAAAAAAAAAGAATACAGTTTATGAGTGTTACGGCCTTAACTCCATATTCTCCATAAACCCTGTGGGTTTTATTGCATAATCTTGCATTGTGCAATGAAAGATTCCTAGGAACACACATGTCATGTTACAGCAGAAAGTGACTATTTAGCTACATTTCTGCACACACGTTAAAAAATGTTTTAGGACTTCCTCTGACCCCTGGGGCAGGGAGGAGCATGGAGAAGTGTTCCTAGGCAGGTTAATTTTCAAGCAATAAGGAAAAAAAGAGAATCAATATTTAACTTTCTAAGAATAAATGAGCACTTATCACTTTATTCTTGCTAATGTTGACTCATTAACAATGATAGTTTCTACATGCTTAATGGTATGCTGATTCTGGTTTGGAAAATATGGTCCCCACAAATGAATGTCACGCAATCACTTCTAGTTCATCATTTCTGGCTCCCCCAAAACTTTCATTGCCTGCCTGGCTTTTTGCCTCAACTGACTGAACTGGAACCTCTTCCAAGGGTAACACCAGTTGTTGGGTTTTGTTGCTATTAAAAACATCTGTATATTATCCATTTCTTTTTCCTCTGTGAAATACAAAGTAAAATCCAAACATAAATAATGAAATTTTCATTCCTGGCTTTTGTTTATGAGAAAGTAGCCAAGTGCCAGAGAAGGCATGGAAGGGCCCACATGCTTGGGCTCCAACGGCCCCCTCCTCACCCACCTGTTAGCTGCGTTCCTTGGCCAGGCTCCAGTTTCCTCAGCCCTAAATTGAGATAACAATGCTTGCTTCAAAGTTGACTTCATGAGGATTAAATAAGATAATGTAGTTAAAGCATTTGGCACAGTGACTGGCACTTAAAAAGTATTTTTCCACTTACCTCTTTTTATTTTTTGAGGACTAGTGATCTTTTGCTGGTGATAAACATATTCCCTCATCACTCTGGTGTTAGTTGCCTACACTGAAATCCTTTCCCCTCTCCTCCTGATCTGTTTGAATTTGGGGCTTAAAAATTGCAAAAATTAATCAAAACTTTTTTTGTGTGTGTGGTTTTTGGCCGGGGCTAGGTTTGAACCCGCCACCTCCGGCATATGGGACCGGCGCCCTACTCCTTGAGCCACAGGCACCACCCGGTACAAAACTTCTTAACACTTGGCACAAACTCTCTGGGCTCATGTTGGTGTCTCTTTTTGCCTTTCTCTTCCACTAGTTTGCAATCATTCATTCCTTCATTCATTCCTCCACTCAACAAACATGCATCGGCTCCTGGTATATACTGGGTAAGTCACTTAACTTCCCCGAGCTTCAGTTTTCTCAGCAAAAGGAGAATAAAACACTTTTTTGTAAGGCTGTTGGAAGCCTTTAAATGACATCAGGACTCTAAAGTACCTTTTCCAATGCCTGGTGTACACTGGATGCTCCACAAAGGATCACTTTGATCTGTGTCATCAGGATGAAAATGAACAAACCACAACCTGCCATCACAGAGCTTCAGCCCAGGTAACGTAAAGACTCTTTCCACTGACAAGCACATTCGCTGCTGGAAAGATCTGCAAACCTCTCTCTTCCCACATACCCAAACTGGCTTGAGCAAATGTTTCACTGGCTACAAAACAATGAGTCTGATTATGGATGCATATAACTGAAAAAACACCAAGCTTGCTTGGGTATGATTCATCATTGTCTGCCGCAGTAATTAGAAGTATTTTGGTTGGTTCTAGGTCAGAATGACCCAGTTACCACGCTTTTTTTTCACTGCTAAAGATCATAGTGAACCTTCTAACAAGAACTAAAGGCTTAGGAAAAGATAACTACTTTGTGGCTTTTGCTCAAAGTACAGATGTCATCATCTCTGCCCTGAAGAAGTGGGCCCTGATTAAGGAAACCATTAACACTTGTTTTTTTTTATTTTATTGGACACAACTGAACAGAGTATAATTTTCATGGACCTCCCCCTCAGGACTGATCTCCTAGAAAGCTGTCTTACCCTTCTGTTTCCGCAGCACCTATCACAAATAACTACTGGGGTTATTTTATTGATGAAGTGTTCCTTGGTAGGTTAACTTTCAAGCAATGAGAAAAAAGAGAATTAATGATCCCAAATATCTCATCTTTACTCAACTCTCCAGAAATAAATTAACATTTCCCACTTGATTCTTGCTAATGTTGACCCATTAGCAATGATAGTTTCTACATATTTGACATATTCGAATGACAAAACATAAGAAATAAAAGTAGAAAGCAGAGAAAGTATACATAAGGAGAGTGGGCTATATCATTCACAGCCTTAGCACCCCACCTAATGGTGATTTTTTTTTAAATGCATGTAAAGAAAGACTGGAAGAAAATATGCTAAAATGTTAACAGTCGATAGTTTAGGAACTAAAATTATGGAGAATTTTCTTCTTCTTCTTAATCTTCTGTGTTTTTTTAATTTTTTACAAATGATCACATGCAGTTTTTATAAAACAGCTTTTTGGGAAGAAATTATAATCATGAAATTCTATCAAACTTGAGTCCACTTCTATGGGAACAGTTGAAAGGGCCTGACTGCTGGAATGACACCAACCTGGCTCTGCCAATCTCCAGCAGGCAAGTCACCTAACCTCTAAAAAATTAGCCTTGGGTCAGGCTCACTGGCTCATGCTCATAATCTCAGCACTTTGGGAGGCCACGTCAGGAAGATCTCTTGAAGCCAGGCATCTGATACCAGCCTGAGCAACATAGTAAGACCCTGTCTGTACAAAAAGTAGAAAAAACTAGCCAGGCATGGTGATACACAACTGCAGTCCCAACTACTCAGGGACTTGAGGGAGGAGGCTAAGGGGGGAGGATCACACAGACCCACTTGCATTTTCAAAACAAGGACCACATCACTGTCTTCAAAGCCCTCTAGTCCTCTTCATCTGTCCCAATCCCCTAGAAACCAGCATTCTGAATTTAATGTTTATTGTCCCCTTTTCTTCATAATTTTAACAAAATTTTCACTCTAATTATAACTGAACTTTAACCTAAAGTTAGATTCTTTAACCTCAAGAATCACCTGAGTGTCTTATTAAAATGCAGATTCCGTTTCAGAGGGTCTAGGCTAGAGCCCTTCAGAAATTTAGCATTTCTTTCTTTTCTTTTTGTTTTGAGACAGAGTCTCAAGCTGTCGCCCTGGGTAGAGTGCCATGATGGCACAGCTCACAGCAACCTCAAACTCTTGGGCTTAAGTGATTCTCTTGCCTCAGCCTCCCAAGTAGCTGGGACTACAAGCGCCTGCCACAACACCCAGCTATTTTGTTGTTGTTGTTGCAGTTGTCATTGTTGTTTTAGCTGGCCTGGGCTCGGCTCGAACTCTCCAGCCTTGGTGTATGTGGCAGGAGCCCTACCTACTGAGCTATGGGTGCTGGCCCAGAAATTCAGCATTTCTAACAAGCTAATTACCTTTACGTTAATTTAACCTTTAACCTAAGCAACATGTTGTTCCATTTTTACATTTCTGAACTTTATGTGAAAGGACTCATACTGCACAATTTTCCTCAATACAATGTTCCTGATGCTCCTCTGTGATGTTGCCTCTATCTGTGAGGCATTTGCTTCCAATAGCATTTTATTGTGTAAGTATGCCTCAATGTATTAGTCCAAGTTAATTAATGGCTATGTGAGTTATTTCAAGTCCATTTTCTGTGTTTTTACAATACAAATTACACTCCTATAAACATAGACCATCTTCTGTTATGTGGGTCGCGAGACTACCATGTAACTCTAAGGGGCGCCCTTCATGCTGTAGGCTACGTAAGCAGTGTCCTCTAAAGCAAAGGGGTTGGGCCAACCTGTGTCCTATCATTGGTTAAATAAATGTTCTGGTTATTCCGCAACCATACTCACCCTTCTTAGACTTTTTAATTTTTGCTAATCTGGTGGGTATGAAAAGGTATCTCATTGTTTTAACTTGCATTTCTCATGTTCATTAACTATTTCTTATTCTCTTCCAAATTCCTAAACTATCCTTTCAGTTTATCTTACCAAACCAAAAGAAATTTCTGTGGTTATTAATATCTCACCTTTACTTTGTTTTTGTCCCCAGCCTATATATATTCTGATTTCTTTTTACTGTTTTGTACAGTTTTTCCCCCAGTGGGGCTGAGGGGTACCCATCTCTCTTCACAAGTATAACACAGATTTGTCAATGTCACTACTTTCAATACTTTTTATAATTTCTTTCCATTATTTTCAAATTAGGCATATTCTTTGAATCCTGGTGAATGGAAACTCTCAAAGCCATTGTGGGCAAAACATATGTAAGCCAAGAGAAAAATGGAAATAATTAAGTCTTCTATTTTTTGAAAATAATAAAATTGTATACTGCAATACAATACTGCACTTCTAATAACCACAATTGCATTTTAATAATGTTGAGAGCTGCCAAAGCCAGCTGGAAAAAAAATGCCAAGGGCTAATTCTTTATTCAGTTTAATTAATGGATGACTTCTAATCTAAAAAAGTCATTCTTTTTAGAATAAATGTTTATGGGTAGCAAAGATAAAAGGTGAAATTTAACAAATGTACATCATTTCATAAGAGTATTGACATTAAACTGTCATTTATGTAAGGTCTGACAATCCAGTTCATAAACCAAGCACTGTGAGCTTACATTGCTTACACTGTACAAACAAGTCAGTAAGGTTTCATAACCTTAGTATATCAGTATCTCACAGCTGTGTCCATGCTGTGGTAGACATGTGGTAGTGTCTTGCTGAGTCGTGTTCACTATTGCTGTTACATGTTTTTGCGTTGTACAATAACAGTTCTAATAGTCATCCAGAAAAAGAGTTCCAAAATTACTTTGAAGGGGTGTGGACTAGGCACTGGTATCAGAGCATAGTCTCCCAAGGGGAATACCTCAAAGGGGACCACAGTGATATTCAACAAAGAGGTATGTAGCATTTTCCAGGATGAGTTTATGAATTTAATTGCAAGATACTCATGTAATAAAGTCTTCTCCTTCATGGATAGATTTGAAAGAGATTTCTGCCACTAACTTTCAGGTGAATGTGGATTTGAAGTAGACATAAAGTGACAGAAAGGCCTCCATCCTTGAAAAGTCATCATCTTTCTGTTCTATCAGAACAGTGGACCCCTGAGACTTTGTAATCTGCTCCACACACACAGAAGCAAACACATGAATTCAGGGCCCTTTCCCATGTGGACAACCAAAATCAGGAGTGCCCAGACATTGCTGTTTTCTTCAGTATGTTTCACATCTAATGAAATTTGATTTTACAATCTGAGAAAGACTAATCTGAGATCTTGTGTGTTTATTCCACAATTATTTGTCAATGTTACAAGAAAATAAGGCTTCAAAAAAGTTACAGGAAAGGAAAATTAAGGGACGTGGGGATATCTATAGATCTTAAAGCAGTTTTGGAATTTGTATTAGCAAAAAAATGTGGCAGACTTTGTTAGACTATTTTTAAAATCAGGACTAGGTAGTATGCCCTCTGAGCCCATCCTACACTTGCCCTTGGAGCATCCATCACACCAACAATTCGTGCTTCAGGACCATGAACTTCTAAGGGCAAAGACAATAACTGTTCTGTTTATTACAGAATCTCCAGAGTTCAGCCAGTGCTTGGCTGCCTCCAGTAATCCCTCCTGATGGAATGAATGAGTGCAGACCTGCTATTTAGACAGGCTGGTCATCAGGAAAGATAGTCCAAGAGACATGCTATCCAGCCAACTCACCAGGTGCCCAAAGTATCAAATTTCACCACAAAGCATTTTTAACCCCATTAGCCTGGTTCCTAATGGTCACATTCCCAGAGCTGTGCTGTAATACTATCTATTACAACCTTGTTCTGCTTCCAAAACTATTATGGAAAATAGCCCTATAGAACTGGCTTTGGAGTTTGCTAAAAAGAAATTTAAGTCCACCATATTATTTATAGGAGGTTCACAACAAAAGTTAATCTTGAGAATTTAATGTCAAGGGGAAAACGTTCTTTCCCCTGAAGAACGGGCACGCTTCTTCCTTTCTGATAGTATGACTTTTAGCACTTATAACTTCCTCATTTTGTTTTGAACACCAGATAGTGATAAGTGCATATAAAAAATATGCAATTGGGTCTAACTTCATCCTTTTGTATGTGGCTATCCAGCTGACCCCAAACCACCTTTTAAAAATATTATTATTTCCACATTTCATTGTCTTAGCAACCTTGTCAAAAGTCAATTGACTGTAAATATGAGAGTTTATTTTCGGAATCTCAATTCTATTCCATTGACCTGTAAGTTTATCTTTATGACAGAATTATACTTTTTGAATACTATAGCTTTGTGGTATGTTTTGAAATCAAGAAGTATGAATACCCCAAACTTGGTCTCTTTTTCAATATTATGTTGACTATTTGAGTTCCCTTGAATTTCCATATGAATTGTAGTTTGCTAATTTCTGCAGAGGAGCTACCTGACAAAGTCTTACTTTATAAGCAAGGTGGAGTGCAATGGTGTCATTGTAGCTCACTGTAGCCTCAAACTCCTGGGCCCGAGCGATCCCCCATCTCAACCCCCTAAGTAGCTACCCTGTTTCCCCGAAAATAAGACATCCTCCGAAAATAAGACCTACTTACAGGAAAGATAGGACGTCCCCTGAAAATAAGACCTAGCGCATCTTTGGGAGCACACCTTAACATAAGACACTGTCTTATTTTCAGGGAAACAGGGTAGAACTACAGGCACGTGCCACCATGCCTGGCTAATTTTTTTTTTTTTTTGTACAGACAGGATCTCAGTTTCATTGCAGATAAAATTAAGAATTTTCTTAAAAAAATATGCAATTAATAATTTCTGGTAAAACAAAAAGCAACTCACAATGAAGGAAAACTAATAGAGGTAGAGTGTATGGCTCAGCTGTCAGAGTGCTTACGTGACTGTAATGATATATACATTGAATTGAGCTATCAAAACTATAAATAACTGGGCAGTTATTTATAGCATGTGTATTCCTAACACTTTGGGAGGCCAGGAGTCTGAGACCAGCCTGGGCAACAAGACCCCATCTCTACAAAAAAAAAATTAAAAAATGAACTGGGCTTGGTAGTATTTTTTTTTATTATTAAATCATAGCTGTGTACATTAATGCAATCATGGGGCACCATACACTGGTTTTATAAACAGTTTTGACACATTTTCATCACACTGGTTAACATAGCCTTCCTGGCATTTTCTTAGTTATTGCGTTAAGACATTTATATTCTACATTTACTAAGTTTCACATGTACCCTTGTAAGATGCACCACAGGTGTAATCCCACCAATCACCCTCCCTCCACCCAACCTCCCCCCTCACTCCTCTCCCTCTCCCCCTTCCCCCTATTCTTAGTTTATAACTGGGTTATAGTTTTCATATGAAAGCCATAAATTAGTTTCATAGTAGGGCTGAGTACACTGGATACTTTTTCTTCCCTTCTTGAGATACTTTACTAAGAAGAATATGTTCCAGCTCCATCCATGTAAACATGAAAGAGGTAAAATCTCCATCTTCCTTTAAGGCTGCATAATATTCCATGGTGTACATATACCACAATTTATTAATCTATTCGTGGATCGATGGGCACTTGGGCTTTTTCCATGACTTAGCAATTATGAATTGTGCTGCAAGAAACATTCTGGTACAGATATCTTTGTTATAATGTGATTTTTGGTCTTCTGGGTATATACCTAGTAGAGGAATTATAGGATTGAATGGCTGATCTATTTTTAGATCTCTAAGTGTCCTCCATACATCTTTCCAAAAGGAATGTATGAATTTGCATTCCCACCAGCAGTGTAGAAGTGTTCCCTTTTCTCCACATCCACACCAACATCTCTGGTCTTGGGATTTTGTGATTTGGGCTAATCTTACTGGAGTTAGATGGTATCTCAAGGGGCTTGGTAGTATTCTTCACCTGTAGTCCCAGCTACTCAACACCCTGAGGCAGAAAGATACCTTGAACCCAGGAGTTTGAGGTTGCAATGACCTCGGATAATGACACTGCACTCTAGTGTGGGCAACAGAGCCAGACTGTTTAAAAAAAGAAAAAATAAATAATTATCAGCCTACTGGGTAATATCAAGTGTAATAACAAAACAAAACAAAACAAAAACTATAAATAACCACAGCTCAGCGCCTGTAGTTCAGTGGATAGGGCCCCGGCCACATGCACCAAGGCTGGTGGGTTCAAACCCAGCCAGGCTCTGCTAAACAACAATGACAACAATAACAAAAAAGTAGCCGGGTGTAGTGGCAGGCGGCTGTAGTCCAGCTACTTGGGAGTCTGAGGCAAGAGAATCCTGTAAGCCCAAGAGTTTGAGGTTGCTGTGAGCTGTGATGCCACAGCACTCTTCCTAGAGCGACCTAGTGAGACTCGTCTCAAAAAAAAAAAAAGGAAAAAAAACTATAAATAACTATATTGAAGGATAGAGGGCAGGATGTGGCATCTGGGGAGGATGGGGTGTGTGTGAAACAGAACAAAATCTTTACCTTCCATATATTATGAAGTTAATAAATATTACCTAAAATTAAAAACTCAAAAAGTAGCAAAATATTTTATTTAGAAATATCAACATACTTACCAAAGGAATCATTTAAAAGGAGTGAAAGGTTTTACCGCCAGACAAAAATAAAAGAGAGAAAGGAGTAGGTAGCTGAAGACAGTATGACTGTATTTCGTATTTAATATTTAATATCCTATTTAATCTTCACCAGAATTCATATTTTACTAGTGAGAAAACTGAGGCTTATAGATATTAAGGAATCAAGATCACATAGCTGGTAAGTAGTTAAGCCAAGACTTTAATGCAGGTTTCCTGGAATGCAAAATCCGTGATCTTTCCACCACATCATCTATCTTCTCTTATTCTCCCATATCAAGGAAACTAGTAAGATATAAAGGAAGAAAGCTGAGAGCCATATTATCTCACAAAGCATCATACGATACACAGAAAGAAAGAAATGCGGTAACAATGAATGAAGAAAAATGAAGGGCGACGTTTAAAACCATTCATAAAACTAGGGTTCTGTTGGTAATTAATATGCCTGAGCTCAAGCCCTCCACGGATCCTTCTTTCACTAGAACAAGCTAAGTTCACAATTATAAAAGTGAGCCGTAGAGGAAACCCTGCCAAATGTCTGACACCCCTGAGCAAAGCTGGGATAAGCCTTTGGCAGCACCATTTCCACGATGAGAGCGGAGTCACTGTGTCCCAGGGCAAAGTTAAACCCAGAAGGGCATTTCACTCCAACGCGTGCAAAGCTTAACGGCTAAGGCTCAGTCGAGGAGACCTCAGAGCCTGACGAGGGAAATGATGCGGAGAGTCAGGCAGAAGGGGGGCAGGTAAGCCGTGGATGAAGTCAGGGTGAGGAAAATCTAATAAAAGTTCTAAGTGAGGGACCCTACCCCATGCCACACCCTGCGGGGCTAGTCTGTCCCTGATGGGGCAGTCTTGGCGGGTGACACTGTGGCTGCACCCCCACCTGGAGCTTTCCCCTCCTGCACAAGAGGCAGAATCTCTGCACGAGCACAGCCTCCTGTGTCTTGGCCAAACAAGGCCCACTCTGAAGAGTAGCTCGTTCTGAACTGAAGTGGGCACAAGGGAAAGGACATGCCCTGGACACCTTTGAAAATGCCACATTAAACATGTTTAAGCTGATCGACTCACGTTGGCGCGAGTTCAGGGAAGAGCCCGCATGCCCATAATCACACGTGCCTGCAAGTAACTAGAATCTAATCATGGTGGTTTAACCCAGGTGGGGTCTATTCTTCCCATGTCATAAGAACTCTTCAGTGATTTCCTTCTTCTGCCTTTTGGAAAGTGGTGACTGTAGTCCACGTTCCAGACCAGAAGAAGGATGAAGGCAAAGAACAAAGGAACATGGCCTCTCTGCCAGGAAAACAACAGCTTCATTGTGAGCCCCACCTAACAGACTTGTGCGGGCAAACACTGGCCAGAACTTACATCTAAGGGACCCTGGGAGACTGAGTTTTTTGCTGGGCACTTTGCTGTCCTTAACAAAATCAGGGTTCTGTCTGTCAGGAAGGAGGGGGATGGGCAGCGTGGTCTGCCACAGGTGGCAGAGTCCAGCGTCTGTTCCACCAGTGATGAGCAGATGAGTGATATGTTTTGGAAAGCACAGTATGAAAAGTAACAAAAAGACCAAAACAGAGCAAGGCCAAATCTGTCCCAGACAATAAGGTCATGCTGACCTTTTGGGGAGAAGAGGATGTTCAGATAGGACATGGTACTGCAAGGCAAATGCAGAAATATCAAAGTACTGTTTTACAGTCCTGCAGAGGTGGTTACTCCCACCTAAATATGGCACACAGCTCACCCTTCAAGGACACTCCTGCCAGCAGCGTACATGACGCTGCCTTTCATCTTCATACACTCCATGAGACAAGTGGGAGAGGGAACATGAGGTCCAGAGACACTGGGTAACTCACACAAGGCCACACACTAGCACAGGGCAGAGACAGGAGAGGTGAGATTTGGACACACATCTGTCATGCACCCAGACAGCGATCTCTCCATCTTTCCCCTGTCCGGGTCCATCTTCGGGACACTGGACACCGGCCTAAACGAGCCCCTGTCTCTTAGAGCTCTAGATGCTGAGACAGACCAGGGTGCCAGATCACAGACACCCTGCTGTGTGGTCCTAACGGCCCATACCCATACTCTGACCCTGGCTCCGCCTCAAGAGTCACAGAAACGTCCCCTCCATCCACCTTGCCGCTCAGCCTGTGGCTGTAACCTCTAAGGGACATGCTTAATTGTTTAGCCCTGCGACCTGCCTTCTGGGCCTGGCCTGGCCCCAGGCAGCACAAGACCCTACCCTGCAGACCCCGCCATAGCTCTTTCCTCTGCGGGCCTTCACCAAGTCTTCTCAGTAGTGTCAAGCTGCCATCTGCAACTAACACCTTCTGCAACTAACACTTTCTGCTGAGAGGAGGGAAGGGGAAAAAGGTGAATTTCCTATTATTTAACAATTTCCACTGGCAATGTTTACTGGTGTGTGTGTGTGTGTGTGTGTGTGTGTGTGTGTGTGTGTGTGTGTGTGAATAAAGAGTTCATGGGCTGAGCCTGGATAAGCCCTGAGAAAAGACTTGCCCCACTGTGAATTCAAGGACACCATCCACTTAAGAGCAGTCGCCATTCTGTACCGGGCACTCTGAACCAATCTAAACCAGAGAGAGAGAGATATCACTGCCATGGACCCCCAAACCATGGGCTACAGCAACTGTAAGCAGAGCCAGGCAGGGGCAGAGAAGGAGCTAAGGCCTCCTGTGGCTGGTCCGTGAGTCTGGAATAGGAAGCAGGAAAGACATTGATCAGACATCCTGAAAACAGCAGGCTGTTGGCAGGTCCTCCTGTCTTTCTGGCTTCCATCTGAATTGCAACATTAGGACTTCTGCTTAGGAGACCAATCATCTATCTAAAGCATACCTAGTGCCTGAGGATGCTGAGAACACAGCAGATCCCTGAGTGGAGGAGAGGGTACCCATCTGTTGTATCCAAGGAGACAGAAGCCTCTGTGTGGGCTCATGTTCCAGTCAACAGGTTTTTGTGGACCACCCGCTATGGCATCCCCAGACCAGCAGCAATCAGTTTCCAAAATACACAGAGCCTTAAAACATAGAATCCACTGAACATGATTGTTTTCTAACTGGAAGATGTTAGACAAGGAGTGTAGGCTTGATGGCAGGATCTTAGGAATTCTGGTAGATGTGCTGAAAATAGGAAAACATCGTTTCATGCCTGCATGGGCACAGGGGAAGGCACGGACAGAATTTAATCACCATGATGACACCGCTCAAGTATAAAATCCTACCTGAGGACGCACGGGTCTGTCTGTCTGTCTCCCCCTGTGCTCCTTCAGAAGTGGATTTGCTTATGGACTGGAACTTCCCTGGGCAGAAGTAGGACCACGGCGATGAGGGTCAGGCCACAAGAACAACACATTCAACAGCTGCCCCCTTCCCAGCCGAAAGCCCGTAGGACAGGACCACGAATTCTCAGTTCCTGCTGAGTCCAGCGCCCAGGGCGGGGTCTGGCATAATAAACCAGGCAGAGTCACAGGCAACAGCTTGATGAAACCAGTTGAATTGGACTTCCTCAGCCTCACTCAAATGAAGAGGCTTTAAAAGTATCTGCTGCAAAAAGCCTCTGCTTTAATTGTCATCATGGGACTTATTCATATTTAGAATTAATGTCAAAACATTAAAAAATATACTTGAAACGCTTAAGACGCAAAGTCACACGTACAAATGCGCAGAGCCCCTGCAGCTCGGGAGTTGTGTAGGTTGTCCCCAGGAGTGATCTGTGTCCCTCCTCCTCTCCCCAGGCACAAAGGAGGAACAAACTGCACCCTGGCAGTTGTATTTTGAGTTTACAGGGCCCAGGAGATTAATGATATGTCAAGAAAGGAACCCAGAGACCACAATGTGCAGATCACGGTTCACATTAGGGCATCTGGGGGAATAGTGCCTGATGCAACGGGGTGTATTGTACAAGGATGAACTGCACCAGTGCCACACACAAAACATTTAGTGGCAGTAACTACATTGTGGTGAAAACTGGTTTGGGACACTTACAACATGGCACAAAGTAGCAAACAAGAAACAGTACCCATTATTTTGTATTTTATAAGATTTTCAAGTAGTTCTATTTACATGTTAATGTTAATTTTGAATCTGCATTTGCAATGACAAGCAGGAGCTTTTGTAGCTAACTTTTTGAGTTTCGATATTTGACAGAGCAGCCTGGCTGGGTGGCATTAAGGAACATGAGCTGAGTGGAAGTGGAACCCCTGGAAGCCTTTCACCTCGACAGAGGCTGCAAAGACAGATGTATCTGCACAAAACACAAATTGTTTTAACCTTTTAAACTTTAGGAACTCTCATATTCCAACCTTTTTCACCTTAAACATCCATCACTCCTATTCTAATAAGAGACTGGTATCATTGGCTCCCGCTGGGTAGGCACTGAGTCTTCTCCAGCCTCCAGCATGCTGCTCAGCTGCTCCACAGGAATGGGGACCCTGCAGCCCAGCACTTAAAAACAAGGTACTTGTCAGGGTGGCTCATACCTATGATCCCAGCACTCTGGGAGGCAGAGGTGAGCATACTGCCTGAGCTCAGGAGTTCAAGACCAGCCTGAGCAAGAGCAAGACCCCATTTCTAAAAACAGCTGGGTGTTGTAGCAGGCGTCTGTAGTCCCAGCTACTCAGCAGGCTGAGGCAAGAGGAGTGCTGGAGCCCACGAGTTTGAGGTTACTGTGAGCCATGATGCCACAGCACTCTACTGAGGTGACAAAGTGAGAAGAATCTTAAAAAAAAAAGAACAAAGCACTAGAAGGCCTGCACGTGAAACATGGTGCCCCACCTGCTAACTGTGGCCTTGAAAAAGTTACTTCTCCCTCTGCACCTCAATTTCCTCATCTGTAAAATGAGACAATAATAGTATCTACTTGTGGCAAGCAGGGTAATGGCCCCTAAGGAACACCCTCCCCTGATTCCTGGAATCTGTGAATATGTTACTTTATGTAGGAAATAGCACTTCGCAGATAGGATTAAGGTTATGGACTTGGAGATTGGGAGATAATTCCAGATTATCCCGTGGGCCTAATTCTAATCAGGAGTCCTTAAAAAGGGAGAGACTTTGTCTTCTGCAGTGAGAGTGAGAGAGATGAGACAAGAAGAAGGAAAAGAGCAGAGGAGAGAGGGAAAAGGAATTCGAAACACGAGACGGACCTGACCCACCTTGCTGGCTTTGAAGACAGAGGAAGGGGAGCGCCAGCCAAGAAATGTGGGCAGCTGCTAGGAAGGGCTCTCAGCTGACTGCCCACACGCGCAAGGGCAGGGATGGCTCCCTGAGCCTCCAAAGGCAGCGCAGCTTTGCCGCCACCTTGATTTTTAGCCCAGTGAGACCAAGATCAAACTTCTGGCCTCCACAACTGTAAGATAATAAATTTGTTCTGTTTTAAGCTGCTAAATCTGTGGTGATTTGTTACAGCAGCCATAGGAACAAATGTTCTATCTCAAAGGGTTGGTGTGAAGATGAAATGAGTTGAATGTATGAAAATAGCTTGAAACAGGACTTAGCATATAATAAATCTTAATTATTTAATATTTTAATAGTGTACAGATAAATACAGTTCATATTCTCACAGAATTTCAGTTCAGGAGGGGCACCGAGCAATTATAATCATGAAGTGTGAAAGGGCTGAGAAGGGAAAATGTAGGATGATCAGGAGAGCTGGGGGGCTTGCTGACTTCTCAGCAGCTTAAAAAAGGTCCTCAAAGGGGCGGCGCTTGTGGCTCAAAGGGGTAGGGCGCCGGCCCCATATGCTGGGGGTAGCGGGTTCAAACCCAGCCCCAGCCAGAAACTGCAAAAAAAAAAACAAAAGTCCTCAAAGGTGATTGTGTCCCATGTTCAAAATCTCTTCCTTCAACAATCCAACCAACAATAGGGAACTATGTCTATCCATGTTTTATTAAATTAATAATCTGATTAAAAGAGAAAACATAACTGGTACTTTTCTGTCTGTTATTTTTCATTTAAAAGGCACATGTTCATATTTAATGCGTGCTCTTTTTCCCCATTTCACTCTATTCACCTATTAGACCTGGAATTATTGCCTGAGCCCCGTTCAAAACAACATCAAGGTCTAACGTAAGCTGCTTCAGCAGGTCTGAGCCTTGGCTCCAGCCACGCATCCAGAGGCCAGCACTGGATATAACAATGGTTGCACTAACTAGGGCCACTGACTTGCCCCATCCTTCCCTACTGCAGCAGAGGGAAGGATGGCGCACAGATAAAGTCTCATTTTGTTCCGCACCTTGACCCTAGGTTTCTAGAACTCTTAAACTCAATGTCTGAGACATAATCAGAAGCCTGGAAGAGAAGCAAATAGCAACTCTTTCCTACTGAAAAGAGAGGAAAACATAGCCACATTCTCCAGACAGCCTACATTTACTTTTAAATGAGTGTGACTTTCTCCTATATACTAAATTTTTTAATATGTTCATTTTCAACTTTAAATGATTGTGAAAGCACTGATTTCCACCTAAAGGCATGTTCCTCCTGACCTTGACATCAGACACCTGTCTAGAAAGAGGCCCCTGATTCCTCAGCAGGTTGTCCACTCCATTGCAGGAGATAAAAAGAGCTATTCACTCAAGAATGGAAGAAAAAGTACCCAATGTACTCAGCCCTACTATGAAACTAATTTATGGCTTTCACATGAAAGCTATAACCCAGTTACAACCTAAGAATAGGGGGAAAGGGAGGGGGTATAGGGAAGGGGATTGGTGGGATTACACCAGCGGTGCATCTTACAAGGGTATATGTGAAACTTGGTAAATGTGGAATGTAAATGTCTTGGCACAGTAACTGAGAGAATGCCAGGAAGGCTATGTTAACCAGTGTGATGAAAGTGTGTCAAACGGTCTGTGAAGCTAGTGAATGATGCTCCATGATCATATCAATGTACACAGCTATGGTTTAATAAAAAAAAAAAAAAAAGAACTATTGACTCTATTAAATACGCATGTAGCATTCTGTTAAGAATTTCTAGGTCCTTTTCTCCTTTGTTCTTGAAGAAAGAACACTAAATAACCAACTCCAGGCCAGGCATGTGGCTCACGCCTATAATCCTAGCACTCTGGGAGGCCAAGGTGGGTGGACTGCCTGAGTTCATGGTTCAAGACCAACCTGAGCAAGAGCAAGACCCCATCTTTAAAAATAGCCACGCATTGTGATGGGCACCTGTATATAGTCCCAGCTACTTACAAAGCTGAGGCAAGAGTATTGCTTGAGCCCAAAGTTTGAGGTTGCTGTGAGCAATGACACCAGGGCACTCTACTGAGGATGACAAAGTACGACTCTGTCTCAATAAATAAATAAATAACCCTCGCTACCAAAATGCCCACAGGCAAGGGGAGAAAAAAGCACACTCCCCAGAAGCACACTGCCTAAGTTACTGGCATCTTTTAATTACTTCTAAATGTGTCACTACTAGTTGTTAAACAGAAACAAGAACAGCATTAACACATTTAAAACAAAAGATCCTAAGTCTGGCCCGGAATAAGACTAAGATATAAAAAAAATATGGGTATGTGAGAAAATTCCTTGGAACAATGACTTCAGCTGTAGGAAGTCAACTTAGAGTGGGCAATTACAAAATGCCAACCACTTGACCTTAGTCTTCAATAACCAGTGGGCAAGGTGGCAATTAACGTTGCCTTTTTAACAGGTAAAGAAACAGTCTGGCCACACAAGGCAGGAAATAATATTGGAACCAAGGGTTTGATTTACTCCAAACCTTGGCATACCTGTTACAACCATCAATAAACAGAAACAACTTGCAAAATAGGCCCATCAATGACCATTCATTTAAAACAGCCTATTTTCGAAATGCCTGAAAGGTTCAAATAAAATGCCATGACAGGCATTTTATAAGAGATTTCAGAGAGCCATGACCTTTTTTGGGATTTCCAAAATGAGAAGCAAGTGGGAAGATTTTTTCAAATATGAGAAAGAAGTTTTGGAAAGAGCGACTCACCCACTGAACAATATTAGTCATACCTTACAGCAGAAAAATAGTTAATGCATAGATTTTTGTTAATTAGGAGAGTGTCATGGGGTAAGAACAGACTTTTAAAAGTGGAGTAGCAAAGGTGTTGTAAGTCCTTACCAAGTCATAGCAAAGGGTTCCCTGCTGTCCTGTGACCACACACTGCAGGACACTCTGCCTCTGTTTGACAAATGATATGTGTGACTGTAGCCATAGGCCTGCAGGGGGCAGAGTGGCCCCTGCTAGGAGTGGCAGCAGGACCAGCACCCACCAAAGAGGTTTATTGGGCATGTGCAGGGACCTGCCATGTAATCCCCTCTCTCCCTCACCACAGTGGGGAGTATCCTACAAGTGGGTCACCAGGATGCCAAAACCCGCCTGGGCCTCTCACATTGGAAATTAACACTAGAGCTCAAGTCCACTCCACAGGAAACACAGCCAAGAGGGAAACAGAGGAAAGCAGCAGGATGTGGCAGACCCAGGGTGCTGGAGGGGGACAGGAAGCCACCACCACAGGAGCTCCAGAAGGCTGGACAGAGACTAGACGAGGACTGGAAGGCGGGTCTGAGAGCCACGTGCTGTTCACTCTAAGGGCACAGTGGGTGACATAGGAACCACCACAAACATACCACACTTACTACATGTCTGTACTCCAGCCCACCACGAGCGGAGAACACCACTGAGCACTTACTATCCTTTCAGCCTAACTTCCCCAACTGCCCCAGGCTCCTCCTTAAAAGCTGCTCCCAGTAAAATGGGCATCTGCTCATCATCCTCTAGGTTTGAGCATCAGAGACAGTCAATTTAAAACTGTGGTCCAAATACAGAATCCAAGCTGAAGCCAAGCTTCTCCTGCCTGTAATGTGGGCCGTCCCATGGCCACATTTCCAGCCTCCCTTGGGCTACCCAGATGCAAAAAGTCAAGGAAGTCATTTGGGAAGACCCTAAGGTCCAGCAAGGGGAGGTGGGGTCCAGGCCACAGACTCAGACCTGAAATAATATATTAATATATAATTAAAGTGCCCAAGTATATCCCAGAAACCAAGCTTCTCACCAGGGTAAAATGAACCACAGATCAAACACATGGGATGTGGCCACCAGACTTCCCCAGAGACACTCCCTGATCTCTGTGCAAGAGCTCCAGCTCTTCTCCCCATCCCAGAAAAGTTCTCATTCTGTGTCACTACCTGTCAAAGTTTTAAGCACCTTCAAGTAATTGCATACCCATACAAGAACATGGAAGCTAAATAATCATATGCTGAAGGATGGATGGGTTATAGATGAGATTAAGAAGGAAATCACCAAATTTTTGGAACAAACAACAATGAAGACACGAATTATCAGAACCTCTGGGATACCATAAAGGCAGTCCTAAGAGGGAAATTGATAGCACTGCAAGCCTTCCTCAAGGAAACAGAGAGGAAGTTAATAACTTAATAGGACATCGCAAGCAACTGGAGAAGGAAGAACATTCCAACCCCAAACCCAGCAGAAGAAAAGAAATAACCAAAATCAGAGCAGAATTAAATGAAATTGAAAACAAAAGAATTATACAACAGATCAATAAATCCAAAAGTTGGTTTTTTGAAAAGGTCAATAAAATAGATAAACCTTTGGCCAACCTAACCAGGAAAAAAAAGAGCAAAATCTCTGATTTCATGGATCAGAAATGAAAAAGATTAAATAACAACAGACCCCTCAGAAATTCAAAAATTCCTTAACGAATATTACAAGAAACTTTACTCTCAGAAATACGAAAATCTGAAAGAAATCGACAAATACTTGGAAGTACGCCACCTACCAAGACTTAGCCAGAACAAAGTGGAAATGTTGAACAGGCCTATATCAAGTTCTGAAATAGAATCAACTATACAAAATCTCCCTAAAAAGAAAAGCCCAGGACCAGATGGCTTTACGTCAGAATTCTACCAAACCTTTAAAGAAGAACTAGTACCTATATTACTAAACCTCGTCCAAAATATAGAAAAAGAAGGAATACTACCCAACACATTCTACGAAGCAAACATCGCCTTGATCCCCATACCAGGGAAAGACCCAACGAGAAAAGAAAATTATAGTCCAATATCACTAATGAATATTGATGCTAAAATACTCAATAAGATCCTAACAAACAGAATCCAACAACACATCAAAAAAATTATACATCATGACCAAGTCAGATTTATCCCAGGCTCTCGAGGCTGGTTCAATATACATAAATCTATAAATGTAATTCAGCACATAAACAAACTAAAAATAAAGACCATATGATTCTCTCAATTGATGCAGAAAAAGCTTTTGATAATATCCAGCATCCCTTCATGATCAGAACACTTAAGAAAATTGGTATAGAATGGACATTTCTTTTTTTTTTCACTTTTTTTTTTTCACTTTTTTTTTTTTTTTTATTGTTGGGCATTCATTGAGGGTACAAAAAGCCAGTTACACTGATTGCAATTGTTAGGTAAAGTCCCTCTTGCAATCATGTCTTGTCCCCATAAAATGTGACACACACTAAGGCCCCACCCTCCTCCCTCCATCCCTCTTTCTGCTCCCCCCCCATAACCTTACGTGTCATTAATTGTCCTCATATCAAGATTGAGTACATAGGATTCATGCTTCTCCATTTTTGTGATGCTTTACTAAGAATAATGTCTTCCACTTCCATCCAGGTTAATACGAAGGATGTAAAGTCTCCATTTTTTTTAATGGCTGAATAGTATGTGTATACTTCCCAAAGCAATCTACCTATTCAATGCCATTCCTATCAAAGTACCTACATCATACTTTCAAGATTTGGAAAAAATGATTCTGCGTTTTGTATGGAACTGGAAAAAACCCCGTATAGCTAAGGCAGTTCTTAGTAACAAAAATAAAGCTGGGGGCATCGGCATACCAGATTTTAGTCTGTACTACAAAGCCATAGAATGGACATTTCTTAAACTAATAGAGGCCGTTTACAGAAAACCCCCAGCCAATGTCGTATTAAATGGAGTTAAATTGAAACCATTTCCACTTAGATCAGGAACCAGGCAAGGTTGCCCATTGTCTCCATTGCTCTTTAACATTGTAATGGAAGTTTTAGCCACTGCAATTAGGGAAGAAAAGGTGATCAAGGGTATCCACATAGGGTCAGAAGAGATTAAACTTTCACTCTTTGCAGATGACATGATTGTATATCTGGAAAACACTAGGGATTCTACTACAAAACTTTTAGAAGTGATCAAGGAACACAGCAATGTCTCAGGTTACAAAATCAACGCCATAAATCTGTAGCCTTTATATATACCAACAATAGCCAAGCAGAAAAAACAGTCAAGGACTTTATTCCTTTCACGGTAGTGCCAAAGAAAATGAAATATTTGGAGTTTATCTAACAAAGGACGTGAAAGATCTCTATAAAGAGAACTATGAAACTCTTAGAAAAGAAATAGCTGAAAATGTTAACAAATGGAAAAACATACCATGCTCATGGCTGGGAAGAATCAACATTGTTAAAACGTCTATACTACCCAAAGCAATATATAATTTTAATGCAATTCCTATCAAAGCTCCATTGTCATATTTTAAAGATCTTGAAAAAATAATACTTTGTTTTATATGGAATCAGAAAAAACCTCAAATAGCCAAAACATTACTCAGCAATAAAAACACAGCAGGAGGAATCACACTACCAGACCTGAGACTGTACTATAAATCCATAGTGATCAAAACAGCATGGTACTGGCACAAAAGCAGAGAAGTAGACGTCTGGAACAGAATAGAGAACCAAGAGATGAATCCAGCTACTTACTGTTATTTAATCTTTGACAAGCCAATTAAAAACATTCGGTGGGGAAAAGATTCCCTATTTAACAAATGGTGCTGGGTGAACTGGCTGGCGATCTGTAAAAGACTGAAACTGGACCCACGCCTTTCACCATTAGCTAAGATAGACTCTCACTGGATAAAAGATTTAAACTTAAGACATGAAACTATAAAAATACTTGAAGAAAGTGCAGGCAAAACTCTTGAAGGAATTGGCTTGGGTGAATATTTTCTGAGGAGGACTCCCCAGGCAATTGAAGCAGTATCAAAAATACACTACTGGGACCTGATCAAACTAAAAAGCTTCTGCACAGCCAAGAACACAGTAAGTAAAGCAAGCAGACAGCCCTCAGAATGGGAGAAAATATTTGCAGGTTATACCTCTGATAAAGGTTTAATAATCAGAATCCACAGAAAACTCAAACGTATTAGCAAGAAAAGAACAAGTGATCCCATCTAAGGGTGGGCAAGGGACTTGAAGAGAAACTTCTCTAAAGAAGACAGATGCACGATCTACAGACACATGAAAAAAGTTCATCATCCTTAATCATCAGAGAAATGCAAATCAAAACTACTTTGAGATGTCACCTAACCCCAGTAAGAGTAGCCCACATAACAAAATCCCAAAATCAGGGTGGCACCTGTGGCTCAAGGAGTGGGGCGCCAGCCCCATATACCAAAGGTGGCAGGTTCAATCCCAGCCCCAGTCAAAAACTGCAAAAAAAAAAAAAATCCCCAAACCAGAGATGTTGGCATGGATGTGGAGAAAAGGGCACACTTCTACACTGCTAGTGGGAATGCACACTAATACGTTCCTTTTGGAAGGATGTTTGGAGAATACTTAGAGTTCTAAAAATAGACCTGCCATTTGATCCTATAATTCCTTTACTAGGTATATACCCAGAAGACCAAAAATCACAATATAACAAAGACATCTGTACCAGAATGTTTATTGCAGCCCAATTCATAATTGCTAAGTCATGGAAGAAGCCCAAGTGCCCATCGACCCACGAATGGACTAGCAAATTGTGGTACATGTATACCATGGAATATTATGCAGCCTTAAAGAAAGATGGAGACTTTACCTCTTTCATGCTTACATGGATGGAGCTGGAACATATTCTTCTTAGCAAAGTATCTCAAGAATGGAAGAAAAAGTATTCAATGTACTCAGCCCTACTATGAAGCTAATTTATAGTTTTCATATGAAGGCTATAACCCAACTATAGCACAAGAATATGGGGAAAGGGCCAAGGGAGGGGAAGGAGTGGGGAAGTCAGGTTGGAGGGAGGGTAACGGGTGTGGCCACACCTACGGTACATCTTAGAATGGGTACAGGCGAAACCTACTAAATGCAGAATACAAATGTCTACTTACAATAACTAAGAAAATGCCATGAAGGCTATGTTGAACAGTGTGATGAGAATATTTCAGATTGTATATGAAACCAGCACATTGTACCCCTTGATTGCACAAATGTACACAGCTATGACTTAACAATAAAAAAATAAATTAATTAAAAAGAAAAAAGTAACTGATGAGTTGAATGATGTCCACAAAAATTCCTATGTTGAAGTTCTAACTCCCAGCACCTCAGAAGGTGACTTCATTTGGAAACAGGCTCTTGCAGATATAATTAGTCAAGGAGAGGTGATAATGGAGTAGAGTGGGCCTGTAAGCCAATATGCCTGGTGTCTTTAAGTGACTTACTGATAAGTCTTACTGACACTTACTGATAAGTAAGTGAAACTGGACACAGACACAGACACACACACACACAGACACACACACACATGCACACGCCATGTGAAGCTCGGAGTTAATGCCGCCACAGCCAAGAAACTCCCAGGCACCAGGAAAACACTGGGAGCACATCCTTCCCTAGTACCTGCAGAGGGAACTTGGCCTTGCCTACACTTCATCTCAGCTTCTGGCCTCCAGAATTGTGACACAATACACACTGTTTAAGCCGCCCAGTGCCTTGGCACTTTGCACGGCAGCCCTAGCAAACTCTTGCACTGAATTAATCTTTTCCTTCACCACAGGGACTTTCCAGATGCAAGGCCAACATGTCCATGTCCCTGCCCATGTCCCCCTTTCAGAGGAGAAAATCTGCATGCCTGCAGAGCAGGGAAGAGGAAACTGGTGGAAGGACTCAAAGGAACAATCGAATTGGGCCAAATCCCTCTAAGTTTGAAAGCAAGAGATGCAGAGCAGACAGGAAGAACTAACTGGACACAGGGTTTGCTGTCGAGTCACAGACTAAGACCACAGGACAAGTCCTACAAGGACCCAGAGCGGCCTTTGCCCCAGGTGCCCTCTCAGCCTCAGCCTGTGCCCAGGTGATCACTGCTGCTGTGAGTAAGGAGCATCTCACGCCCCTCACAACACAATCCTGCATGTGAGCCAAAGTGAAAACACTCAGGCTCTCACTCGCCTACAAGTATCTCTATTGCGCACTAAACAACTGTCCCATCAGCCACACCTCATTTTTGTGCTTTGCACTGCTGCACTTTTCAGATACTGAATTCTTTACAACCCCACATTGAACAAGCCTACAGGCACCATATTCCTGACAGCACAGGCCCACTCCATGCCTCTGTGTCACATTCTGGTAATTGTCAGCCTAGCTCAAACTTTTTGTGATTATTGTATCTGTTATGGTGATCTGTGATCAGTGATCCTTGATGTCGCCACTGTAGTTGTTTTGAGGTACAGAAGCCACACCCATACAAGGTAGCAAACGAATCCAAAAATGCTGTGTGTGTTCCAACTGGCCATTCCCCTATCTCTCTCTCTCTTCTCAGGCCTTCTAGTCTCTGAGACACAACCATGCTGAAATTAGGCCAATTAATACACTGACAAGGACCTCTAAGCAGTCAAGTGAAAGGAAGAGTCACAGTCCCTCATTTTAAATCAAAAGCTAGAAATGATGAGGCTCAGTGAAGAAGGTGAAGTGGGTTGAAAGCTGGGCCTCTTGCACCAGTTAGCCAAGTCGTGAGTGCAAAGGAAAAGTTCTTGAAGGAAATAAAAAGTGTGACTCCAGTGAACACAAGAAGAGTAAGAAAGTGAAATAGCCTTATTGATGATATGGAGAAAGTTTTAGTGGTCTGGAAGGAAGACCAAACCAGCCACAATGTTCCCGTAAGCCAAAGCCTAATCCAGAGCAAAACCCTGACTCTCTTCAATTCTATGAAGGCTGAGAGAGGTGAGGAAGCTGCAGGAGAAAAGTTTAAAGTTAGCAGAGGTGGGCTCATGAGGTTTAAGGAACACAAATATGTAAGATGAAGCAGCAAGAGTGATGCGAAAGCTGCAGCAAAGGATCCCAAAGATCTAATACCACTGATCAAAGCGACTACAATAAACAACAGATTTTCAGGGTAGATGAAAACAGCCTCATATTGGAAGAAAATGTGGTTTGGGACTTTTATAGCTAAGAGAAATTAATACACGGCTTCAAAGCTTCAAAAGACAGGCTTACTTTCTTGTTATGGGCTACTACAGCTGGTGGCCATTACTGATTGACTATTTCAAAAATCCTAGGGCCCTTAAGAATTATGCTAAATCTACTCTGTCTGTGCCCTATAAATGGAACAACAAAGCCTGGGCGACAACACTTCTGTTTACAGCATGTTTTACTGAATTTTTTAAGCCCACTGTTTAGACCTACTGCTCAGACAAAAAGGTTCCTTTCAATATATTGCAGCTCACTGATGATGCACCTGGGCACCCAAAAGCCCTGATGGAGATATACAAGAAGATTAATGTTGTTTTCAGGCCTATTAATACATCTATTCTGTAGACCACGGATTAATGAGTAATTTCTACTTTCAAGTCTTGTTATTTAAGAAATATATTTTGTAAGACAACAGCTGCCATAGATGGTGATTCCTCTGATGGATCTGAACAAAGTCAATTGAAAACCTTGTGGAAAGAATTCACCATACTAGATGCTATTAAGAACATTTGTGATTCATGGGAAGTGCTCAAAATATCAACAATTATGGAAGAAGCTAATTCCATCCCTCATGGATGACTTGGAGGTGTTCAAGACTTCAGTGGAGGAAATTACTGCAGTTGTGGTAAGAATAGCAAGAGGACCGGAAGTGGCATCTGAAGATGTGAGTGAATCTCTGCAATCTCACGATAAAGCTTGAATGGATGAGGAGTTGCTTCTTATGGATGAGCAAAGAAAGAAGTTTCTGGAGATGGAGTCTACTTCTGGTGAAGTTTCTATGAACATTGTTGACATGACAACAAAGAATTTAGACTATTACATGAACTTGCTAATGGAATGGCAGGGTTTGAGAGGATTGACCCCTTGCTAATAATGGAGTGGCAGGATTTAAAAGGACTGACCCCAATTTTGAGAGAAGTTCTACTGTGAATAAAATGTTCTCAAACAGCATTACATGCTACAGAGAAATCTTTCGTAAAAAGAAGAGTCAGTCAATGCAGCAAACTTCATTATTGCCTTATTTTAGGAAATTGCCACAGCCAATCCAGCCTTTAACCACCACTACCTTGATCAGTCCGTAGCCATCACCACTGAGGCAAGACTCTCCACCAGCAAAAAGATGATCATTAGCATTTTTTAGCAATGGAATACTTTTAACTAAGATATGCACATTGTGGTTTTAGACATAATGCTCTTGCACAGTATGTAATGCACAGTCCATAAGGTAGTAGGCTACTTTTTATACACACTGCGAAACATTCATGTGACTCACTTGATGACAATATCAAGACTTAAATTATGTCGATTAAAAAAAAAAAAAGAGTTCAAAAAAAAAAAAGCCAGGCCCGGTGGCTCATGTTTGTAATCCTTGCACTCTGGGAGGCTAAGGTAATTAAATCACTTGAACTCAGGAATTCGAAAACAGCCTGAGCAAGAGTGAGACCCCATCTCTACTAAAAATCAGAAAACTAATCCAAGCTGTTGTGGGCACCTGTGGTTCCAGTTATTTGGGAGGCTGAGGCAGGAGGATCTCTTTCTCGAGCCCAAGAGTTTGAGGTTGCTGTGAGATATGACAGTAGGGCACGCTGAGTAAGATTCTGTCTCAAAAACACAAACAAACAAAAAAAGTTAAAAAAAAGGAATATATTTACTGTGGTTTGAACTTTTTTCAAAATAATTCAATTTTGATCTTTAAACATTTTTGATCCTCTCAGGGTACACCAGTTGAAAATCACAGCCTTTGTTGGACGGCCCCAAGGCCTATCCTGTATGGAGGGAATCAGGAGCAGAGGCAAGGAGCATGAACAAGACCCTCTCACCTTCACTGCAAAGACTCACGAACTCAGCAGCAACAAGAGGGAGACTCTGGTCTCCTCCCGCCCAATTCCCACATCTCCTACAGCTGGAACCAGACACAGAGAAAAGGAGAGTTACTCATTAGCTCCCAAGCCTAGCAGGAAACACAGCAGGCTTTGAAGCCCCCCCCAGTGACACACCCAGACATATGTTCTAGAGGGCACAAGAGGATGCACTGGTGGGGATGTGACAACAATCCAGCTGAGAACCAGTGCCAGAGCAGTTCCAGGGAAAGACAGAAGAGAAGAGACTGCCTCCACACACACACACACACACACACACACACACAGCATCAACAGGGAGATGTTACAGCACCTGGTAAATACCTGGTTGTGTGGGTGAAGACAGATTCCCAAGTTTCAGTAGATGATTAAAGAATTCAAGGGAAACTAGATTGAGAAGATGCTGAGGTCATTCTGGATGCGATGCTCTGGGGAGACTCCCGGTCTGAACATCAAGCAGAGATACACACAGTGCTTGTTCCGGTTGTTCATGGGATGCACTTTCCACTTAAATGCCCAGATTATGGGTTTGCCAAGCAGTTGGAAAATAAAACACCGAGCTCTAATGAGGTTTTCTTTGGTCACGCTCCAGGACATGCCCAAAGTGTGTCCCATGTGGCAAACTCTGCCTCCCCGAGCCACTCCTTTTGGGCCCCTCGATCACAAAGCCTGGAGAAGGGGAAGGAATTTACTCTGCCCCTCAGAAATCTGAAGCGTTTCACAAAACCTTTAGTCGGCTGAGTCAAGAATAATGTCAGGGGATTTAGGCTTTGCTCTCAGAAAAATGTGCTGTCACCTCTTGTTCCCAGAGGAGGGGCTGATGAATGATCACTCTGGCCTGAGAACATCTGCTCTGTCCTTGCAGGCGGCATTCCTCTTGGGAGACACAGGAGGGGACAGGACAGCGGCCACCTTGAAGCCGCCAGGTCAGTGCCCCTGCCCTCCCCTCCCCTGTGCAGCACTCAGCCTCCCAGGGAGAGGCTCGCATCTCACGGGCTTCCAGCAGAGGAAGGGGCTAGATGGTGCCAGCAAAAACCTCAGAGGGGACAGGAAACAAGATGGAGAGGCTGCCTATTCACACCTACATCATTTAAGATTAAAAAAAAAAAAACTAATTTCTTTTTGGAGAGTCTTAGGCTTTTTCCTCTCATTACCCCTTTCAGAGCATCATCTGTACCCAATTCAGTCTCTGCCACCTCAGCACTGGACGTGACACCTGGGACAACTCATGCTGCTCAAGAGCACCTACAAAAGACTGAATGAATGGGGCAATGAATGGATAGATGGGTGAAAGACGGGTAGATGGATAGATGGGTAGATTCAACAAATAGCTCTCAAGCACCAACTGTGTGCAGGCTCAGTGCTAAGGACTGGGGTGCCAGAGATGGTGACATCTGCTCTCATCTTCAGAGGAACCCACAGTCCAATAGGGAGAAATGTCACATTACTAAGTCAATGCAAGCCAGATATGTGCTATGACAGTGGGGGAGAGGGGGGAGGCAGAGTACAAGGTCTTGGTCACTGGATTTAGCACATGCCTTCCTGGTTTGGGAAGTGGCATTCCTTGGCCCAAGTGACGTCTCCAAAGAGCTCGTCCTGGTTCTTTCCCTCTAATGAGCCCTCTGTCATCAACTCCCCTCCCCTTGTTCTGGACAAACGCTGTCAACCCCTGCCCCCTCCCTCCCCCCCGTCAAAAGCAGTTAAATAGCACATACATCTGAGGACACAGCACTACACCTGATAAAAGAAGTCTGACATGGTGTGGTAGTGGATGGTGGCAAAGAAGGATGCAATAAAAAATATTCCTTCCTCCACCCATCCCCTTCCTTTCAATACCTGATCCAGCTCCTCTCTGGGAGTCAATAGGAGACTCATCTTCCCCTCTCCAGGCTGTGAGCTCCCAAAGGCAGAGAACAGGACTTACTCAGCCCTAAGCCTAGCTCAGCACCTGCCACAGGCTATGACTTAGACATCGTAGGCTGAAAGAACCATGAGTTATGCTGATGGAACCAGCGCTGCCTCAGCCCACATGATGCATCCTACCAAGCCAAGATGCCCAGCCAAGATGGAAAAAGACCAGGCCAGGAAGAGCACTTCTTAAACACCAGGTACTAAGCAAATGTGAATTATTACAAGGAAATTAGTGATCTTAGTTTTTTAAAGCAAGACTGAAAACCATTAGTTAACTAGAATGATCAAGAAATGAGGTGTTAGGTGAGGTACATGGTTCACGCCTGTAATCCTAGCACTTTGGGAGGCTGAGGCAAGTGAATCACTTAAGCTCATGAGTTCAAGACCAGCCTGAGCAAGAGTGAGACCCCCATCTCTAAAAAAGAAGCTGGAGGTTATGGCAGGAGCTTATAGTCCTACCTACTTGGGAGGCCGAGGCAACAGGATCACTTGAGCCCAAGAGTTTGAGGTTGCTATGAGCTATGACACCACAGGACTTTACTAAGGGTGACAAAGTGAGATTCTGTCTCCAAAAAAAAAAGAAAAGAAAGAAAAGAAAAGAAAGGAGGTGTTCCTGTTAATTTAACTTTCTGTGAGTCAGAATAAACCTCTAGCCAGGACTACAGAAGTTCATAAAAGGGAGAAAATTCAGGCTAAGGAGATCAGGGAAGGCTTCCTGAAGGAATTAGGCCTGAAAGAGTGACTCACCGTTCCCTGTGAGCCCAGTACTGGGCTAGAGACCAAGAGTCCAAGGAACTTCAGTGCTGCTCCTGGAAAATTAATAACTGCTGCTTAAAACTTCCTTCTCTGAGATAGCCATCCTTTAATGCTTGAACTGAAATCCCCTGAGGATGACATAACGGCCCTTACTTTTCCCACACAGGGACCCAGTGAGAGATGCCCACTCCCCTCACGTCAGGTATATGACCAGTGGATCCCTAACAGACCTCCAGGGCATTTGAAAAAATGTCCTCATGTGGGAAAATAAAGGGAACAGACAGACAGGTTTGATTAATGTGAAACCATACTCTGCCTGCTTGCGTGGTGTTATTTATAAATACAAATAGGAAACAATCAGACTCAAATAAGTCTAATGATTTAAGCTTTTCATTTCAGTTCAAGAACAGAGAAGTTTCACCTTTATTAAATTCTCCATTCCCAGGCAGATAGTGTAATTCTTTCTTCTGCAGTCCACTTGCTGTCCCAGCAACTGAAGGAAGATCATTCTGACCCAATTATCTTTGTCTATAAATCCTAAATCATATTCATGTCAGTAAAACATGGAAATAGGTAAGCTGTATAACATGTCTCCTGAGCCTCATTCTTAAGATTCTTAAGATTCGACGTAAGGGTCACTGAGCACCCACCATGTGCCAGGCACCACACGATTTCCAATAGCCTAGGAGATAAGAATTCTCACCAGGAGAGGGGGGGCCCAGTGGTCAGGCATCTGGATCCTATAATAGCTGGTGAGGCACAGGGCAGACAGCCCAGCCCAGGTTGCCTGCTCCAAGCACACTGTACCTTCTACCAAAACAGGGTAATTTTCAACAACCCTTGGTCCCAAGAGCCCAGGCTTTCAGGCATTTGGGTTCTCCAAGACAGAGCTCCAGCTGCCTTCTCCACCTGCCCCTGTGGGTAGGATAACCAAATAGTTAATGCAACTCCTTCATTAAAGAATTCTAGCAAATAAATGAGGAAGGAATTATCAATTACAATATCATTTTGCAACCCTGAATGAAATCATAGACCTGGGCAGTGACTGTCGATTGTGGCTAAATCCAATGGTGAAAGGAAGGGGGAATTTTAAAATGAAGAGCTCAGGCTGGCTTGAACTCACGGGTGCCTCACTTGGGGAGACAGGGATGATGCATCCTGCTGTGACGCAATACAAAGTACACACCATCACTCTGCCATCTGACTCACATCCGATCAAGCCTCTGCATTAAAAAACCAACTTACTGAATATACAGAGTCAAAGGTACATATACAACAGACAGTGAAGCAGTCAGCGAAGTCCAGAAAGTAGGGAATTCCAAGGGACCAATTACCTGATGTCTTCAACAAACAAACAACAAGAAAAAACTTACAGATCAAAGGAAATCTAAGAGACTAACTGACAAAAGCAATGCACGGACCTAATGTGGATCCTGATTCAAACCAACCAACAGCAGAAACATGTTCATGAAACACAAGGGGAAACTGAGTCCTTGGAGCAGCTATAACAAAATTCCTTAGACTGGGTAATTTATAGACAACTGAAATTCATTACTCACATTCTGGACTCTGAGAAGTCCAAGATCATGGCACCAGAAGATTTTCTGTCTGGTGAGAGCTCAGTCTCTGCTTCAAAGATGTATCTTCTCACTATATGTTTGCCTGGTGGAAGGACCAGCAGGTGCCCTCATTCCTCTCTCACAAAGTTACTAACACCTTTCTGTGCTACTCACCTCTTAAGGTCTCCCCTTGTAATACGATCACATTGGGCATTGAATTGAATTGAACATATGTATTTCGGAAGGACACTGATATTCAAACCATAGCACCACTAATGGGGTAATTAGTATAATAAGGAATTACCGCTCATGTTTTACTGAGACGTGATAATGGTATTGTGGTTATATTTTATTTTTTAAAGAGAAACCCTTAGAGATATGCACGAAAGTATTTTGGGATGAAACAATACACCTGATACTTGCTTCAAAATAACCCTGCAAAAGGGCGGCGCCAGTGGCTCAAAGGAGTAGGGCACTGGCCCCATATGCCGGAGGTGGAGGGTTCAAACCCAGCCCCGGACAAGAAAAACTGCAAAAAATTTAAAAAAATAACCCTGCAAAGAAAATAAAATTGTCAGAGGACATAATAAGATAAAACTACCCACATGTCAATTTTTTAATCCAGGAAATGTATTGATGGGGGCTCATTAAAATATTATTTTTTCTCTTGTTTAAAAATTTTCCATAATAAAAGTTGTTTTTTTTTTTTAAGGAGAAAAAAGTAGATTTGGCTCTGGAATCTTCAGACTTTCAGGGAAATGGCAATTTCTGGAAAATTCATGTTAGAGAGAAAATATTTGGATTCACCTTTAGACAGAGATTTCTCTGTGTTCTAGAAGACAACGTCAGTGGACATTTTGGGTAGGTAGTGCTAACAATGAAGATTCTATTCTGGCAAACAATGGGATTTGAACAGCATAGATTAGGGGGAAAAAAGTTTCCAACATGGTTGAAGCCAAATCCTCTAAAGTTTATATTGGCTTTAAAAGGATATTTTGTTTTATGTTTGTTTCATTCTAAATATGAGTATAGACTACACTGTCCTGCAAAATGATGGTTTATTCTTGGAAGGATTGTGTATGTTATTGTTTGGGCAGATGTGAAAAACGAGCCTTTCCCCTGCTGGGTGAAGGACAGAACGGAGGCCGGGCCCATTCTATTGTTGAGCCAGGCTGGGGGCTGCTCTTTGTTGAAAAATGAAGACTCTGGGAAATGTTCTAATGCCAGACTCATGTATCCCAGACTCATGTGACATTGAGGGTAGCTATAGGGCAAGGCCAACCCCTGGTTGCAGAAAGGAGGGGTTTTTTTCTGGAAGGAAACAGAAATTCCAATTGCCAAGAACCCCTGGGGAAGGAAGATCTAGGGGTGGAAACTGACCAGGGCAGCAGGACTGGGACATGGGCTTGGGAAGAAGCCCAGAAGAGCACACGTGCTCTCTCAGAGGAAAGCAGACCTCCACCACAGGAGAAACGGGCTGGATACCAGTCTCTGAAAACAATCCTATCTAGCAAACAGTTTTCTGGTTTTTGGAGGATACGTCCCTCCTGGGATAATTTGCTGTCTAGACGACTGGAAAGCAAGACAGCTCATGGTTACATGAGCAGATGGAAAGAATGAAAGACCCTGAATCCTCAGCTGGAATAACTCAGAGAAGGAGAAAGTAGCCTATTTCTCATTCACTCCAAAGCCAGTACAGTGAGACCTGCAACCACTCGCAAGCTCAGCAGTCAGGTGCAAAGTGGTGACCACGGAGAGACGGACTCAGTGTGGACACAGCGGATGAGGGCACTGGGCAGCCAGCTCCAACCAGGTCCCCAAAGTGGAACAGGGACTCTGAGGAGCAGGAGGCAGTAAGGAGACTTCTACACCAGGAGACTTCTGTGTTAGTAAGAATAATACCCATTTTACAGAACTGCAAGTGCTGGCCAAGGTCTTTGAACTAGTACGACACAGCATGCATGTTCACTATTGGGTTTTTTTTTATTATTATTAAATCATAGCTGTGTACATTAACGCGATCATGGGGCACCATACACTGGTTTTATAGACCGTTTGACACATTTTCATCACACTGGTTAACATAGCCTTCCAGGCATTTTCTTAGTTATTGTGTTAAGACATTTACATTCTACATTTACTAGGTTTCACATATACCCTTGTAAGATGCACTGCAGGTGTAATCCCACCAATCATCCTCCCTCCACCCACCTCCCCCCTCCCTCCCCTTCCTTTTCCCCTTCCCCCTATTCTTAGGTTATAACTGGGTTGTAGCTTTCATGTGAAAGCCATAAATTAGTTTCATAGTAGGGCTGAGTACATTGGATACTTTTTTCCCATTCTTGAGATACTTAACTAAGAAGAATACGTTCCAGCTCCATCCATGTAAACATGAAAGAGGTAAAGTCTCCATCTTCGTTTAAGGCTGCATAGTATTCCATGGTGTACATATACCACAGTTTATTAATCAATTCGAGGATCGATGGGCACCTGGGCTTTTTCCGTGACTTAGCAATTATGAATTGGGCTGCAATAAACATTCTAGTACAAATATCTTTGTTATGATGTGATTTTTGGTCTTCTGAGTATATGCCTAGTAGAGGAATTATAGGATTGAATGGCAGATCTATTCTTAGATCTCTCCGTTTCTCCAAACATCTTTCCAAAAAGAATGAATTCATTTGCATTCCCACCAGCAGTGTAGAAGTGTTCCCTTTTCTCTGCATCCACACCAACATCTTTGGTCTTGGGATTTTGTGATTTGGGCTAATCTTACTGGAGTTAGATGATATCTCAAAGTAGTTTTGATTTGCATTTCTCTGATGATTAAAGAATGTATATAGGCCGTGCGCCTGTCTTCTTCAGAGAAGTTTCTCTTCAATTCCCTTGCCCAGCCTGCGATGGGATCACTTGTTCTTTTCTTGCTTATACGTTTGAGTTCTCTGTGCATTCTGGTTATTAAACCTTTGTTGGAAACATAACCTGCAAATATCTTCTCCCATTCTGAGGGCTGTTTGCTTGCTTTACTTTCTGTGTTCTTGGCTGTGCAGAAGCTTTTTAGTTTGATCAGGTCCCAGTAGTGTATTTTTGAAGCTGCTTCAATTGCCCGGGGGGTCCTCCTCATAAAATACTCACCCAGACCGATTTCTTCAAGGGTTTTCCCTGCACTCTCTTCTAGTATTTTTATAGTCTCATGTCTTAAGTTTAAATCTTTAATCCAGTGAGAGTCTATCTTAGTTAATGGTGAAAGGTGTGGGTCCAGTTTCAGTCTTCAACAGGTTGCCAGCCAGTTCACCTAGCACCACTTGTTAAATAGGGAATCTTTTCCCCACTGAATGTTTTTAATTGGCTTGTCAAAGTTTAATAACGGTAAGTAGCTGGATTCATCTCTTGGTTCTCTATTCCGTTCCAGACATCTATTTCTTTGGTTTTGTGCCAGTACCATGCTGTTTTGATCACTATCGATTTATAGTATAGTCTGAGGTCTGGTAGCGTGATTCCTCCGGCTTTGTTTTTATTTCTGAGTCATGTCTTGGCTCTTCGAGGTTTTTTTCTGATTCCATATAAAACAAAGTATTATTTTTTCAAGATCTTTAAAGTATGACAGTGGAGCTTTAATAGGGATTGCATTAAAATTGTATATTGCTTTGGGTAGTATGGACATTTTAACAATGTTGATTCTTCCCAGCCATGAGCATGGTATGTTTTTCCATTTGTTAACATTCTCAGCTATTTCTTTTCTTAGAGTTTCATAGTTCTCTTTATAGAGATCTTTCACATCCTTTGTTAGATAAGCTCCCAAATATTTCATCTTCTTTGGCAGTACTGTGAATGGAATAGAGTCCTTAACTGTTTTTTCAGCTTGACTATGGTTGCTATATATAAAGGCTACCGATTTATTAATGTTGAGACGCTGCTGTATTCCTTGATCACTTCTAAGAGATTTGTAGTAGAATCCCTGGTGTTTTCCAGATATACAATCATATCATCTGCAAAGAGTGAAAGTTTGATCTCTTCTGACCCTATGTGGATACCCTTGATCGCCTTTTCTTCCCTAATTGCAGTGGCTAAAACTTCCATTACAAGGTTAAAGAGCAGTGGAGACAATGGGCAGCCTTGTCTGGTTCCTGATCTGAGTGGAAATGATTTCAATTTAACTCCATTCAATACGATATTGGCTGTGAGTTTGCTGTAGATGGCCTCTATCAGTTTAAGAAATGTCCCTTGTATACCAATTTTCTTAAGTGTTCTGATCATGAAGGATGCTGGATATTATCAAAAGCTTTTTCTGCATCAATTGAGAGAATCATATGGTCTTTGTTTTTTAATTTGTTCATGTGCTAAATTATACTTATAGATTTACATATATTGAACCAGCCTTGAGACCCCAGGATAAAACCGACTTGGTCATGATGTATAATTTGTTTGATGTGTTGCTGGATTCTGTTTGTTAGGATCTTGTTGAATATTTTTGCATCTATATTCATTAGTGATATTGGTCTATAATTTTCTTTTCTTGTTGAGTCTTTTCCTGGTTTGGGGATCAAAGTGATGTTTGCTTCATAGAACGTGCCGGGTAGTCTTCCTTCTTTTTGTACATTTTGGAACAGGTTGAGTATTATACATACTAATTCCTCTTTAAAGGTTTGATAGAATTCTGATGTGAAGTCATTTGGTCCTGGGCTTTTCTTTATAGGGAGGTTTTGTATGGTTGATGCTATTTCAGAACTTGATATGGGCCTGTTCAACATTTCCACTTGATTCTGGCTAAGTCTTGGAAGGTGGCGTGCTTCCATCTGTTGGTCAATTTCCTTCAGATTTTCATATTTCTGAGAATAAAGTTTCTTGTAATATTCATTAAGGATTTTTTGAATTTCTGAGGAGTCTGTTGTTACTGCGTCTTTGTCATTTCTGATTGATGAGATTAGAGATTTTACTCTTTTTTTCCTGGTTAGGTTAGCCAAAGGTTTATCTATTTTATTGACCTTTCCAAAAAACCAACTTTTTGATTTATGGATCTGTTGTATTATTCTTTTGTTTTCAATTTCATTTAATTCTGCACTAATTTTGGTTATGTCTTTTCTTCTACTGGGTTTGGGGTTGGAATGTTCTTCCTTTCCAGTTGCTTGAGATGTCCCATTAAGTTGTTAACTTCCTCTCTTTCCGTTCTCTTGAGGAAGGCTTGCAGTGCTATAAATTTCCCTCTTAGGACTGCCTTTATGGTATCCCAGAGGTTCTGATCATTCGTGCCTTCATTGTCATTTTGTTACAAAATTTTGGCAATTTCCTTCTTAATCTCATCTCTGACCCAGCTATAATTCAGCATAAAGTTATTTAACCTCCATGTTTTTGTGTGAGTATACAGATTCCTGTTGTTACTGAGTTCAATTTCTATTCCATGGTGGTCCAAGAAGATGCAAAGAATAATTTCTATTCCTTTAAATTTACTGAGGTTAGACTTGTGACCTAAGATGTGATCAATTTTGGAGTATGTTCCGTGGGCTGATGAGAAGTATGTGTATTCAGTTTTGTTGGGATGAAATGTTCTGTAGAAGTCTGCTAAATCCAAATGATGGATGGTTAGGTTTAAATCTAAAATTTCTTTGCTCAGCTTCTTATTGGAGGATCTATCCAACACTGCCAAAGGAGTGTTGAAATCTCCAACTATTATGGAGCTGGAGGAAATCAAGTTGTTCATGTCTGTTAAGAGTTTCTCTTATAAATCGAGGTGCATTCTGGTTGGGTGCATAGATACGAATAATTGAAATCTCATCATATTGAGTATTACCCTTAACAAATATGAAGTGACCATTCTTATCCTTCCTTACTTTTGTTGGTTTAAAGCCTATTGTATCTGCAAATAGAATTGCAATACCTGCTTTTCTCTGATTACCATTTGCCTGAAATATGGATGACCATCCTTTCACCCTGAGTCTATATTTATCTTTTAAGGTAAGATGTGACTCTTGTATGCAGCAAATATCTGGCCTGAGTTTTTGTATCCAGTCAGCTAACCTGTGCCTGTTTAGAAGACAGTTTAAGCCATTCACATTAATGGAGAATATTAAGTCTGGTAAAATTTTGGGTATCGAGTTTTTTGAAAGTCCAGTGGACATTTTTAATCCTTTTGCCACTGTGGAAGTTGGGTTTGATCAAAAGTTTCTGAGTGAGTTTACTTTTGTGGTAGAGGATTGGGCTTGTCATTGTGGAGGATAGGTCTGAGAATATCCTGAAGAGCTGGTTTGGGTATGGCAAATTTCTTCAACATATGAATGTCATCAAAGTATTTAATTTCTCCATCATAAATGAAACTCAGTTTAGCTGGATACAGGATCCGGGGTTGAAAGTTATTTTGCTGTAGGAGATTAAAAGTCGATGACCACCCTCTTCTGGCTTGAAAAGTTTCAGCAGAGAGATCTGCAGTCATTCTAATATTCTTCCCTTTGTAGGTAATGGATTTCTTATGTCTGGCTGCTTTCAGAATCTTCTCCTTCATATTAACTTTAGTGAAGTTAATTATGATATGCCTAGGGGATGTCTTATTCAGGTTGAGTCGTGCTGGGGTTCTGAAACTGTCTGCTATCTGAATTTCAGAATCTCTTGGTATGTCTGGAAAATTCTCTTTCATAATTTCATGGAGAAAGGCCTCTGTGCCTTGCAAGGCCATTTCATCACTTTCAGGGATTCCAATGAGGCGGATATTAGTCTTCTTCAAATTATCCCAGAGCTCTCTGAGAGAATGATCCGTTTTTGCTCTCCATTTCTCTTCCTCTTTGAGAGTTTGGAAGCGTTCAAAGGCTTTGTTTTCAATGTCAGAAATCTTTTCTTGTGCTTGCTCCACTGTGTTACTGAGGGATTCTACTGTATTTTTCAGATCTTTGAGGGCTGCCAATTCTTGCTTCAGTGAGTCAAAGTCTTTGGTGGTTTTGTCTTTAAATTCATTAAATTCTTGAGACAACTTTTGAATTTCTCCTCGAATTTCTAATTCCGACTTTCGAATTGCTCCTCGAATTTCTAATTCCAAATTTTCCTTCATTCTATTAATCTTATTTGCAATCCAAATTCTGAATTCGATTTGTAACATCTCAGCCAGCTGTTTATGAATGGGATCTTCAGTTACATCTGCCATATCTTTCCCTGGGGGGTGTTGATCTATTCTAGTTATTCATGTTGCCAGAGTTTTCCCACTGATTCCACCCCATGATTGTTTTACACCATTTGATTTTTCCCCTGGAGCTTTGTCGAGGACCCGTACAGTGCTGTGGCCTGATAAACTGGGGACCTGTTTGGTGTGGTGGGGCTAAGTGGTTCTGTCTTGTTTTCAGCTGGTCTCTGTTTGACCCTAGTGAAACAGTTACTCTGGGTTGAAGTCTCAGCTGTGGAGAAATACCAGCAATTAAGTCACCCCGCTCCCCACAGGCAACAATTGGAAAAGGAAAATCAAACCTTCCTACAACCACACACCCAGGGCACCACCTGAATAGTCCTCAGGCAATTGGCTCAGTTCAAAAGGTCCAAATCAATTGTCTCAGTCAGCACTTGTCTCAGGTGGGAGAGTTTAAAAGGTCTCTGGCAACTGGATCCCAGGGTCTGGTGACTACTCAGATACGGCTTGTTCTGGTGCTCCGTGGAGTCAGGAGGACCCACCCAGCAAACAGATCAGCCTGGGAAGGTTGATGCCTCCTTCCCCACCTTGCACCTCTGTCACACCCAGTCACTGATAGCCCCGCAGGGCTGTGACCCCGTTGCCTGTAGTGAACAGATACTCCAGGGGTTTGCACCTGCCTGAATCACAAGGAAATCTATTTCTGCTCAGCCCGGCCGCTGTACTCTGCCTTTATCTAGCAGGTGGAGGTAAGGCCTGACAACCTCGGGCGCTTGATGGAGGCTGGTGGGTGTTCACTCAGTTCCAGCCCCGCCCCTGATTGATGTTACTGACAGAACAGAACAAAACAACTTTGCGGGAATTTGTTTCTGTCCCTGCTAAATTCCCATGCAGAAGAGAAGCTGTTTTGAGTTCCCAGAGCCTGCGCCTCAGGCCCTGTCTCTGCTCCTGCAGGTTTGTATTTGGTTAGCTGTCAGTTCTAGCCTCCTGTCTTCCTTTGTCTATAGGCTGACAATCCCCTGAGGGCTGGGTGCGTCTTAGGCTCAATAAAGCAGTCCTCTGAGTCAGCCTTGCCCTGGGAACTTCCCGGCTCTGCGCATGCGTTTCTAGTCCCTGTGCTCCACCCAGGCCAGTACTGCGTCAGGCAAACCCTTTATTCACGGGGCCTGCGTTTCCGTCCCAGATCTGTTCCGTGGTGGTTGCCACCTGAGTAGATGCCCGGCCTCCTCCGGTTGCCCAGGGAGACAGAGGGTGTGGCTTCGGAATATCCAGGAGTAAGCCCTATTGTTGCCAAAAGAGGGCTGCTGCTCTGTGCCTTGGGGCACCACTGCTCTGGTGTGGTTCCCTCTCAGCCAACCATCGTCTCCTCGCTCCCATACCCTAGAGTCAGCACTGACCAGCTGCAGTTTAGGCCCTGTCCACACCCCTTGAGAAATCACCCAAGAATCTGGACTCCTGGGGGACAGGCCTCCAGACCTCAGAGAATGGAGGGGAGTGCTGGGAGCTCAAGAGTTGCAGGTAGAGAATATATACAGTTTTATACAGTTTTTGGCCTGGCAGGAGAATGCCGTGGCACCCTAGTAGGGGAGGTAGGTCCAGTTGTTAGAAGGTCTCTCCCGTGGAGTGTAGTGGGAGGACCTTTGAACTCTACTCGTTTGTTTGTGGGGCACTCCGAGCCGTTCTCATGGGGGAGGGGACTCCTGTCCGCTTGGTGATGGATTTTGTACCTTTTGTTTGTATCCTTTGAGGTCGCAGCTCAGCGGGGTTGATGTGCGTTCTTCAACCTTCTCTCTTGGTGTAACTCAAATCCACCCGGTTACTTGCTAAATTTCTGTCCTTTAACTCTCCTTCTAGATGGGAGCCTCTCTGGAAAGCTGGCTTCAGTCAGCCATCTTGTCTCTGCCCCTCTCACTATTGGTTTCTTGATAGCAAATATAAAGCCCTTGCTCCAATGCCTGGGACAGAGGAGGCAGCTGCTAAAGGGTCACGTCTGTTGCTCTTACTATCATGTTGTTATTGCTATGATTCATTGAGGAAATATCAGTATTTGTTACATCACCTACTCAGAAAAACTGGTACATAGAGAAGGATTATACCTTTTCAATTTCTTGTTAAAATAAATTATCAATTATTCCGTATTTTTCTTTCAAAATGAGCATATTCTTTCACTGTTTTGTGCAAAATACATAAAGTGATCTAAATACTCTGTTTTTAAGGTAATGGCTACTGTAGGTGAAGCCTTGATCTCATGAGTTTCTGAAACACTAACTGTGATGTCCCCAACACAGTCTGCCGCAGCACGCAGGAGTGTGCCTGGAATATCAGGAATGAGGAGGAGGTTCCATGCCTATGGAATAGAAGAAACAGGACATGATGGATGGTCAGGAGCCCTGGTTTCCAGCCTGCTCCCCTGCATAGTCTCTGTTTTTGTGCCATTTTTCTTAGCCTCGTGGACTCCCATTATCTCATCCCCGGCCATTTATTTTCTCTCTAGCACATAATCCAACATTTTGGCCTAATGAACTTTCAATAAGTGAATAAAGTAGGGAGAGAAAGAGGACCACATGAACATTTCTAACTACTTTGGGAAAAGTCGCCTTCAGTGCCTAACCAAGTACAAAGTCATCTGGTCTAATAATAAATATACCAACTAACTCCTAATGTTCTCCCCTGGCCAGGGTACGTTTCTCAGCATCTATTAATGAAAGGCCACCAGCCGGGGAGGATGTACAGAAAGACCTGCCAAAGAGATGGATCAGGGAAGGGGAGTTCTGAGTCATGGGCCTTGGGGCTCTTGTCATGAGCTTGGTCCCCAGATACACCCTCCAGATATGTGTCAGCCATCCAGTGCAGCTCAGCTACATGTTAACTACCTGCTGACACATCCACCTCCCTTACAAGCCAGGCTGCTCGAAGACAGGAAATCCCAGCATCTACACTCAACCCAGAAGGCAACCAGGTGACTCATGGTGGCTGCAAACACTACTCCTAGGCCACCTTAGAGCCAAGAGCACGGGGACCACGTGCATTTGGCTCACAGGTCTGTCCATAGTGCCTGGCATACCACAGGTACTCGATATGTGTTTGTGGTGGCAATAAACAAACACGACAGGCTTAAATAGCCAGCCACGTCAACCTCTCATTGTAGAACCTTAAGGGAAGTACTCCAGCTCTCTGCATCACCACTGAAGTTTGCAAAAAGTAAACATCATCATTCTTTCTGATTTAAAAGTGACAGTGTACCCTACTATTGATTTACTTCCAATGTCTGTTTACAAGGAAGTCTGAACACTTCCAGTGTTTGTCATAATTTACTGATCTGTTATTGTTGGATTCCTCACATCCCTGAGGATAGGAGACGAGCTCTCAGGGAAGAAGAGAGAAGCTGGAGAGAACAGCTAATGCAAAGGCTCTTAGCTCTGTCCAGGGTGGCCAGGCCCAGGATGAGGACAGAGGCCCCATCACAAAGTGTGCTGTTCACCCCAGGGGCATGGGGAGCTGTTAGGAGAAGTTTTAAGCAAAGGAGAAGCACGATCAGATTTGGCTGGGAAAGCTATTCACTCTACCTTCACCTCAGTCTCCAGCTCTGTAGAATGTGATAATAGCTATAGAGACAGTGAAGTAGCAGAAAGTGCTGTGTCTGGTACAAGTTAGGGCGCAAGACATAGCATGAGAATGAAAATGAAAAAGTAATGTTGAATAACCCTTAATAGTTAAAAAGTGGAAATAACCCAAAAGTCCACTAACCAATGGATGGTAAACAAAATGATATATCCACACGTGTACAATGGAATTTCATTCAGCCATAAAAAGATCTGGGAGGCTGAGGTGGACAATTGCTTTGGCTCAGGTGTTTGAGACCAGCCTGAGCAAGAGTGAGGCCCCATCTCTACAAAACTAGAAAAATTAGCCAGGCATTGTGGCAGGTGCCTGTAGTCCCAGCTACTCAGGAGGCTGAGGCAGAAGGACCATGTGAGCCCCAGAGCGTGAGGTTGCTGTGAGCTAGACTGATGCCACTACACTCTAGCCAGGGCCAAAGAGTGAGACGCTGTCTCACCAAAAAAAGGAACAAAGTACTATTACACGTTGCAATATGATGAACCTTGAAAACATTACACTAAGTTGAAAGCCAGACACAAATCTATGAAATGTCCAGGAAAAGCAAAACCCATAGAGATAGAAAGGAGATTAGGGGTTGCCAAGTGAGGAGAGGAAAGAGAAATCAGCTAATAGGTTCAGGGTTTCTCTGAGATGTAATGGAAATGCTTTGGAATCAGTGGCAATAGCTGCACAACTTTGCAAAACCAATGAAGTGCTCACTTAAATTTTATGTTATAATTTTTTTTTCTTTTTTGAGACAGAGTCTTAAGCTGTCACCCTGGGTAGAGTGCTGTGACGTCGCAGCTCACAGCAACCTCAAACTCCTGGGTATATGCGATTCTCTTGCCTCAGCCTCCCAAGTAGCTGGGACTACAGGCCCCCGCCACAATGCCCAGCTATTTTTTGGTTGTAGGTGTCATTGTTTGGCAGGCCAGGGCTGGATTCGAACCCACCAGCCTTGGTGTATGTGGCTGGCGCCCTAGCCGCTATGCTACAGGCGCCAAGCCTATAAAATTTTTTTTTAAGTACAGTAATCACCCCATATGGAGTTTTGCTTTCTGCAGTTTTAGCTACACTAGGTCTGAAAATACAAATGGAAAATTCCAGAAATAAACAAGAGGCCGGACACAGTGGCTCACATCTGTAATCCTAGCACTCTGGAAGGCCAAGTCAGGTAGATTGTCTGAGCTTGGGAGTTTGAGATCAGCCTGAGCAAGCTGGAGACTCTAAAAATAGCCAGGCATTATGGAGGGCACCTATAATCCCAGATACTTGGGAGGCTGAGGCAAGAGGATCTCTGGAGCCCAACAGGTTGCTATAAGCAATGACGCCACCTCACTCTACAGAGGGTGACAAAATGAGACTCTATCTCAAAAAAAAAAAAAAAAAAAAAACAGAAAGAAAAGAAAGAATGCATCATTTTTAAATTGGACAATGTTCTGAGTAGTATGATAAAAGCTCAAAGTTTCCCATTCTATCCCACCTGGAAGCTGAATCGTCCTTTGTCCAGTGAATCCAACTATAGAAACCACCCACCTGTGACTTAGCAGCCATCTCAGTCTGCAGATTGTTAGATCACATAACGAAAGGTGAGTATGGTGAAATAAGATATTTTGAGAGACCACATTCAGATAACTTTTATTATTACAGTATATTGCTGTAATTGTTGTATTTCATTGTTAGTTATTGTTATTCATTTCTTACTATGCCTAATTTATAAGTTACACTTTATCATAGGCATGTATGTTTAGGAAAAAAGCATAGTACATATAGGATTAGGTAGTATCTGCAGTTTCAGGTATCCCCTAGGGGGCTTGGAACATATCCCCCATGGAGAAGGGGAGACGACTGTAATGCTAAACTTTTTTTTTTTTTTTGAGACAGAATCTCTCTCTGTTTCCCTGGGTTGAGTACTGTGGCATCATAGCTCACAGCAACTTCAAACTCTTAAGACTTAAGTGATCCTCTTGCCTCAGCCTCCCAAGTTGCTGGGACTACAGGCATGTACCACCACACCTGGCTGATTTTTCTATTTTTTTTAGTAGAAATGGAGTCTTGCTCTTCCTCAGGCTATTCTCGAACTCCTAAGCACAAACAATTTACCCAATTCAGCCTCCCAGAGTGCTAGGATCACAGGCATGAGCCACCGTACTCAGCCTGTAATGCTAAATATCATGTGAAATGTTTTACTCTTTAAAGTCAGAATATGTAACATGCAATAAACAGGAAGATGATCTTGCTCTGCTAGTCCTAACAAAACCAGAGGTGTGCAATCTCACCAGTAATCAAAGTTCAAACCATAATTTCACACCTAGAAATAACCCAAAATTAGTATAGGCAAACGTGGGGGCGGGCACCCTAATCCCCTCTAACGGGCACATGAATTAGTCTTGCCCCTCTCGTGAGCCATGTGCAGTACCTAAAGTGGAGGTGCACATAAAGCGTAACCCGGAAAGCCCCCCAGACACCCCCTACCGGAGCACAAACAGACCTCCAAGGAGGTTTTGAGCAACATCTGTCATGGTATTAGAAAAAAGGATACAACTAAAATTCCACCATTAGAGTCAGAGAGAAGAAAATAAATTGTGATATATTCACACTACAGAATACAGAAGATCAGCTAAAATGAACTAGATCTATCAACGACATGAACATGAACGATTTATGGCCCAAAAGAGTAAGCACTCAAAGCACTAGACACATATGTAGGTAATAAACGTGTAAAAATGTAGGCAGAAAGACGTACCACCCTCATGAGAGTGATCCCTCTGGGACAAAGGGACTTCCTTCATCAGGAATGTGTCCTTCCCTGTCTGGGGCCATGTAAAACCACTGCCCAAGGTGGGGGACAGGGATAGGGAGAGGAGTGTCCACTAGCCTCACACAACGAGGACACTGATCTCTCCATCTTCTGAAAATCTCTCTCTTCACCTCGCACAGCCACCCTTTTCGCCTTTCTTTCCAGCATCGGCAGTGAAGCAGGACAGCCCCATGGCAACAACACAGCCTTGAGGCCAGACGGACTTCGGTTTCAATCCTAATTCTACCTCTTCCAGGCTGTATGACCTTGTCATTGAGGCTTCCTAAGCCTCTATTCTGCAACAAGACAGAAGTAACGAAACTTACCTCGTGGACTTGTTATCGTAACTAAATGACGTTAAATTCAATTTGTGGCATCACTGTACAACATAAAACAGATGTAGGTACAAATTAAGTACTTGGTACGATATTTGGGGTCAAAAAATATTTTCCTCATACTGGTATAAAAACTAGATAATAAAGATAAAAGAATTCACTTTCATGCAGATTAACTATTAAAGGAGCAAAAACATAAATGGAGGGGTACCCCAAGTTGTACTAGGTCTCCAAACTTTAAGAGGAAATCCTGGCACTAAAAAGTTAAAAAAATCATTTCAGCGCAAATATAAGTAAAAAGGGAACCCGAGTCTGAGTCCCAAAAATAAAATGTAGCAAAGACCTAGCAGGAATTAGGCACTTCACATGTGTTTGAGGTTAGACATGACTGAAAATTATTTTCTTAAAAGGTGGCTCAAGCAGCTAAGACACCAGCCAGATACACCTGAGCTGGCAGGTTTGAATCCAGCCTGAGCCCACCAAACAACAATGACGGCTGCAACCAAAAAATAGCCGACTGTTGTGGCGGGCTCCTGTAGTCCCAGCTACTTGGGAGGCTGAGGCAGGAGACTCGCTTGAGTCCAGGAGTTGGAGGTTGCTGTGAGCTTTGATGCCACAGCACTGTACCCAGGGAAACAGCTTGAGGCTCTGTCTCAAAAAGGTGCAATACAGTATAGGATCTAAAGACACCTTCTCTCCTAACTCAGACAGAACTAGGACACACGTCTAAAACACTCATCCATCAAGAGCTCTACCCTTCCCTCCTCTCACACCTCTCCTTTCGCCTCTCACCTCCCCAGGATCCCACTACTCTTTACTCAAAGTGCCTGTTACACAAAAGGAGAAATTCAATGCTAATGGAGAACATGGCTGAGTAAATAAGTGTTCCTTCATGAAAACAATTGGAATTGGCCAAGAGGCTGCAGAACTCAGCCCAGTCCCATGGGTGCCCAGATGATGGAGCCCTGCCTTCTGCCTCCCAGGAAATGGCAGTGGAGGGAACGTGAGGACACGCGTGTGATGATAACGCTGTGTGGTCAGCACAGAGAGAGAGGACGCTGGTCACCGCCTCATCTGAGTGAGACCCTGACATGGGCCCTACCCCTGAACCACATCTAAGTCATTGTCCCAGCTAAAACTGGGACGTGAAATGGCATCTCAGGAACTGTTAGGCTTTCTTACATCTCATGCTGACAGTCACCCCACAGTTTTCCAGCATTGTCCCCTTTCTCCCTGTTTCTTCTGCCGTCCCTCTTACTCAAACTTTCTCCTATGGGGGTGCTGCAGTTGGTCAGGAATCTCACCACTCCTCGTGGTACAAATGTAAAGTACAGGTGTAAAATACAGGTGTAAGGTACAGATGTACAGCACAGGTGCAAGGTACAGATATAAAATACAGGTGTAAGGTACAGGTGTTAAGGGACAGGTGTAAGGTATAGGTGTAAGGTACAGGGGTAAATACAGGTGTAAGGTACAGGTGTAAGGTATAGATGTAAGGTATAGGTGTAAGGTACAGGGGTAAAATACAGGTGTAAGGTACAGGTGTTAAGGGACAGATGTAAGGTATAGGTGTAAGGTACAGGGGTAAAATACAGGTGTAAGGTACAGGTGTTAAGGTATAGGTGTAAGGTACAGGGGTAAATACAGGTGTAAGGTATAGATGTAAGGTACGGGGTAAAATACAGGTGTAAGGTACAGGTGTTAAGGGACAGATGTAAGGTACAGGTGTAAGGTACAGGGGTAAAATACAGGTGTAAGGTACAGGTGTAAGGTATAGGTGTAAGGTACAGGTGTTAAGGGACAGGTGTAAGGTATAGGTGTAAGGTACAGGGGTAAAATACAGGTGTAAGGTACAGGTGTTAAGGGACAGATGTAAGGTATAGGTGTAAGGTACGGGGTAAAATACAGGTGTAAGGTACAGGTGTTAAGGGACAGGTGTAAGGTACAGGTGTTAAGGGACAGGTATAAGGTATAGGTGTAAGGTACAGGTGTTAAGGGACAGATGTAAGGTATAGGTGTAAGGTACAGGGGTAAAATACAGGTGTAAGGTACAGGTGTTAAGGGACAGATGTAAGGTATAGGTGTAAAGTACGGGGTAAAATACAGGTGTAAGGTACAGGTGTTAAGGGACAGGTATAAGGTACAGGTGTTAAGGGACAGGTATAAGGTATAGGTGTAAGGTACAGGTGTTAAGGGACAGATGTAAGGTATAGGTGTAAGGTACAGGGGTAAAATACAGGTGTAAGGTACAGGTGTTAAGGGACAGGTGTAAGGTACAGGTGTAAGGTACAGGTGTTAAGGGACAGGTGTAAGGTACAGGTATAAGGTACAGGTGTTAAGGGACAAATGTAAGGTATAGGTGTAAGGGACAGGTGTTAAGGGACTGGTGTAAGGTACAGGTGTAAGGTACAGGTGTTAAGGTACAGGTGTTAAGGGACAGGTGTAAGGTACAGGTGTAAGGTACAGGTATAAGGTACAGGTGTTAAGGGACAAATGTAAGGTATAGGTGTAAGGTACAGGTGTTAAGGGACAGGTGTAAGGTACAGGTGTAAGGTACAGGTATAAGGTACTCCGTTATTTGCTCATCAGAAGGGAGTGAAGCTCCTAGGTTCTGCTCTCAGGTGCTGGGATCATTTTACCTAATAAAGTAATAATCTGTTACTTGAATGATACTTTTGAATAGTTCCTGTAAGAAACACATGTGTGTTTGCAATATTTTAGTTGCCACAATAACATTTCACTAACCAGAAGGTAGAACAACACCATTTCAATTATTTTAAAGCAACAATTCTATACTACAAAGAAACTGTGAAAGAGGGTATCTGATATTTGCCAGTATCTGATATTTGCCAATATCAAAATTGGCGTGGAATACTTACAGTAATGACCCAGGTAAAGGCTCCTGGAGAGAGACACAGTGCAATAGCCTTCTTTGTGAAATTTACATTATATGTACATTTAAGACACAAAGAACCTCCCCAAAATGCTAACAGTGGTTACCAAAAGGTAAAGGAATTTGGGTTTTGTTTTGTATTTTTCCATGTTTCATAAGGTTTTGCAATTAACACATATCATTTTTAAATTTAAAGAAAATAATTTTTAATCTTTCAATCAGATAAGTAAATCAATACATTTTCCTCAGAACAAAGCACAGACTGAGGCAAGTGGGTAAGGCACATATCACTGATCTGCTCTTTCTCTAAATTAACGGCAAGAGAGAAGCTCAGGGCTCTACACCCCCCAGGGCTCCCCATGGGGAGACCCCTTACACAGTCAGGATGACGGGGCCAGATCACAGTGTTTAGACACATCTTTGATGTCCCCAGCCATCATCCCGGACAGCCGACCAACGGAAACAAAAGACCATTCTGCAGTACTGGCCACAGCCGACTCCAGGCACCCACCTTCTGCTATCGCCAGCTGACCTCTGCGGCCACATACAAAGGCTTCATTTGCAGCCTGGCCCATGACATAGAACATTCTCTCCCAACCCAACCAATAAGAGGATTTTCTTTTTCCCAAACAATCTTCATATCTTCGTGGCACAACTGGAGTGAGAAGGGAATGTTGGAATAACCTGGACCAAAAAGACAGTCTTCCTTCCACAATAATAAACTGGGTTCACAGAGACTGCTCAGGGTATGGGGGCTAGAGGTAAATTTTGCTTAGCTGTGCTTTTTACTTCTTCCCCAATGAACATGTTTGTGTGATGAAACATTTTTAAATAATAACAATAATTTTAAAAAATGAAAAACCCACACTTCCGGAATTGCACTTGGGCTCCATGTGTCCTATGCAGAGGTTTCTAAGCAGCTGCTAAAAGCCATAATAGCGGGTGGTAGAGACCTCACAGGAGCTGACAGCTGAAGTCAGCATTTCAGGCAGGTCTGCAGCTGACAGTGGGGAGCCTGGCCATGCCAATGCCTACCACAAGTCAAGTCCACCCCACAGGTCACCGTGCCCCAGATTGGCCCAGGGCACCAAGTGTCACCACCCCTCCCTGGAGAGGCAGGCTGCCCAGCTGCCCGGCAGTAAAACTCCACAAGAGCTCAGACGCCCTGACTCACAGTGGTACCTAACTGCCACCCTGTCCTGACCCACAGTGCTCCTAAACTGAGCTGTCTTTATGGATCTCTTGAAGCTTAGAACTAGCTATAGTAACATCTCAAATTTGTTATGGAAACTCTAGGCACTTTCATGTCCCAATACACTAAATTTGATAATAAAAAGCACCAGCTCATAAAATCCTAAATTAATGCAAAAGCAATTCAGTGCAGGACAGACAGCCTTCTCAACAAATGAGGCTACAACAACTGCGTAGCCATTAGCAAAGATCCTTAACCTAAACCTTTACAACTCATACAAAATTAACTCATCACAGACTTAACATAAAACTATAAAACTTGTAGGAAAAAAAAGTTACAGAAAATTTCCAAGATTTAAGCCTACCCAAAGAGGGTTTGTATGTTTGTTTGTTTGTTTTTTGAGACAGAGTCCACTCAGTCTACCCTGGGGTTGAGTGCCCTGGTGTCATAGCTCACGGCAACCTCAAACTCTTGGGCTCAAGTGATTCTCTTGCCTCAGTCTCCCCAGTAGCTGGGACTACAGGAGCCCACCACAAAGCCAGTTAGTTTTTTAGAGATGGAGGTCTCACTCTTGCTCAGGCTGGACTCAAACTCCTAAGCTCAAGCAATCCGCCCGCCTCGGCCTCCCAGAGTGCTGAGATTATTGGCATGAGCCATCACACCAGACCCAGTCAAAGAGTTTTTAAATTTGACATTGAAAGCATAATCCATAAAATAAAAAGTTGATACATTGGACTTCATAAAAATTGAAAAGTTTTAAAGCTGGGTACAGTTGCTCATGCCTGAGAGGCCAAGATGGGTGGATTGTTTGAGTTCAGGAGTTCGAGACCAGTCTGAGCAAGGGCGAGATCCCATCTCTAAAAAAGCAGCTGAGTGTTGTGGCGGGCCCCTGTAGTCCCAGCTACTTGTACTTGGGAGACTGAGAAAAGAGAATCACTTAAGACCAAGAGTTTGAGGTTGCTGTGAGCTATGATGCCAGAGCACTCTTCTGAGGGTGACAAAGTGAGGCTCTGTCTCATAAAAATTAAAAAGTTTTGCTCTACAAAGAAGCTTATTAAGAGGATGAATACAAGGGTATATGTGAAACTTGGTAAACGGTCTGTGAAGCTAGTGAATGATGCCCCATGATCATATCAATGTACACAGCTATGATTTAATAAAAAAAAGGATGAAAAGACGAACTGCAGGATGGAAGAAAATGTCTATAAACTCACATATAAAACAAAAGACTAGTACCTAGTGTATGTGTGTGTGTGTGTATTTTTAAACTCTCAACACTTCATAGTAAAACAAAACAAAAATATCTAATTAAAAAATGAGCAAAAGACATGAAAAGATATTTTACTGAAGCGGATACACAGATGGCAAACAAACCATGAAAATATTTTCAGCATCATTAGCCAACAGAAAAATACAAATTAAAACCACGATGGCTAAAATTAAAAATAATGACACCCCCAAATGTTGGCAAGGAGGCAGAGAAACGAGATCCTCACACAGTGCTTGGGAATGTAAAATGGTACAGTCACTCGGGAAAACTGTTTTGCAATTTCTTATAAAATTAATCATGTAATTACCATAAGACCCAGCAATTGCACTCTTGGACATTTATCCCATAGAAATTAAGATTTATGTTTACATAAAAAATACATAAAATTCAAATGTTTGTAGCAGCTTTATTCATAATAGCCAAAACCTAGAAACAATTCAAACATCTCCAACAGACTAATGGTTGTAAACAGACTGTGGTGTATCCATACCATGGACTCCGCAATAAAAAGGAATAAACTATTTATATTTTTGAGACTGAGTCTCACTTTGTCGCCCTCTGTAAAGTACTGTGACGTCATAGCTCACAACAACCTCAAACTCTTGGGCTAGAGAGATTCTCTTGCCTTAGCCTCCCGAGTAGCTGGGACTACAGAGGCCCACCACAACGCCTGGCTATTTTTAGAGATGGGGTCTCACTCTGGCTCAGGCTAGTCTTGAACTTGTGAGCTCAGGCAATCCAACTGCCTCAGCCTCCCATTGTGCTGGGATTACAGTTATGAGCCACAGCGTACAGCCTTCCAGAATAAACTATTGATACTTAACTGAAACCATGCTGAGTAGGGGGAAAAAAAACAATCTCAAAAATCTTAGATAATTCCATTTATGTAACATTTTTGAATTAACAAAATTACAGAGATAGAGAATAGATCAGTGATGGCCATGGGTAAGGGACCAGGAAGAGAACAAACTACAGTTACAGGGAGCAACACGAGACTTCTCTGTTGGAATGAAACTATTCTGCAAAATATCAGTGCAGCAAGATTATGTGACGGTTCCACAAGGTGTTGTTATTGGGAGACACTGAGGAAAGGGCACATGAGCTCTCTGCATTATTTCCTACAGCTGTGTGTGAATCTATAATTATCTCAAAATAAAATTGAAAAATTAATAAAGATCAGCATTTGAATTTTTTGCCTTTAGATGTCTTTCATTTCACTTTGGACTTTTGGAAATTGCTTTTTAAATTAATTTTTATAACTGTTTTTGAAATGTTTTAATCAACACATATTGCTGTGTATCTCCCTGGGGTACACAGAGGTGTGGGGATACATGTCAGGTAGAGCAATGAGGTCGGGGTAATTAGCACATCCATCATCTTGAATGTTTGTCATTTCTGTGTGTTGGGAACGTTTGATATCCTCCTTCTAGCTCCTGAAACTATATGACTGTAACACTTAACTAGTCTATACAACACTAGGACTCGGCATTTTATATATATATATATATTTTTTTTTTTTTTTGCAGTTTTTGGCAGGGGCTGGGTTTGAACCTGCCACCTCCAGCATATGGGGCTGGCGCCCTACTCCTTTGAGCCACAGGCACCACCCAGACTCGGCATTTTAAAGAACTATTCTTCTTGTGGCAATTTGCCGTAGCAATGTGCAACAGAGAATCCTTTTCCAGATCCCTTGCTCTGTGCATCGGATGTGTGAGTGGGGTGACCGGGGTGGAGAAGGTGACTTGGCAGCTCCTTGCCTCTGTCTCCCTGTGAGAAATCTCTCTGGGTACTTGCAACCTTTATACAATATTAATGGGGATTAGCAGGGAGCATCCCAGGGCCAGGTCAGTCAGTGCTGGTCCTTTTCACTCATGTAAATGACCTGACACAAACATAAACCAAGAGGTTTCAAATCCTAAGAAGGCATTTTTGTTCCTGTCCAAGTGATCAAATCATGGGGAAAAGATCCCAGCCCGGATCAGAGAGACATTTGCATTTCAGCTAGGATCAGCACACAGTGGCCAGTGCCTAATCTCGACAGGGCAAGCACTGCAGGTTGAGAGTTTCTAGAAGGAAGTCACAGAGGTGCTGTGGCCTCCTGAGAACAATCCCAGGGGCAACTCTACTGCATGAGGAGTGACAGGAGAGGGAGGAAACACCAGGGAGGAGGAAAGGCAGTTTCACAGTCAGACCCAGAGCCCTGGGACCCACCGGTGCTGCTCTCAGGGCTGTGGCTTCCTTAACCTCTCTGAGTCTGGTCTCCTGTGTCAGTCACAGTGCTGCGTGGAAATACATGAACGGTGCACAGCACCCAGCTCAGACGCATGGAGAAGGTCAGTGATGGTGCCACGCTCCTCCTCTCCCACTCATCCCAGTCCCAGCACAAAAACCCTGTTCCCTCAAGAAAATGCATCTTATCCTAAACAAAGTTCAAGAGCCTCGTGTACACAGAGGCTGAGAGCTCAGACTCCACCCAGGCTGCTTGTGTCTGAATTGTTCCTGCCACTTCCTAGGTATGTGGCCTTAGACAAGCTACTTAAACTCTCTGTGTCTCAGTTTCCCATTCTACAAAATGTGGAATATAAAAACAACATCAACCTTGTTATGAAGATTGAGTGAGTAAAACATGTGGTGCTTGGAACAGTGCCTAGCCCCAAGTATTTTTTCTAATGCCTCCTTTTAAACAATATGTAGTGTTTAGATTGGAAGAAATATTTCCCTGGGATCATTTTTTTTTTAACTTTATGGAAAAGCAATTATGTGGTCTGATCAAAGTACTAGGCTAAACTGAATGGAATTGCCAATGTGCTACCATTTTGGCCTACAAAAATGGCAAGTTCATATGGTTCCACCCTATCAGTAAATCTCTGAGCCTCGGTTTACACTTCTGTAGAATGTGTGTCCCGGTCCTGACATTCTGTGGCTGTGTTGTGAAGCTTATGATAATGTAAAATGTTGGCACAAAGTAAGGGCTCACAGTGACAGCAGCCAGTTGTGCAAAGCCACCAATCTCTTCCCAGGCAGACGCTCAAATATGGCTTATGGGGAGTCCCTCTAAGGAAAGAGGGGTGGAGATAAGCAGATGATGTTACAGGCCAGACTAGCCAATGTCACATGAGGAAGGTGGAGGAGGAACCTCTTCCCAAAAGGTCACAGAATGGCCTGGCACGGTGCCTCATGCTTATAATCTTAGCACTCTGGAAAGCCAAGACAGGTGGAATGCTTGGGCTCAGGAGTATGAAACCAGCCCGAGCAAGAGTAAAACCCCGTCTCTACTAAAAATAGAAAAAGTAACCAGTCATTGTGGTGGGTGCCTGTAGTCCTAGCTACCCAGGAAAGTGAGGCGGGAGGATCTCTTGAGCCGAAGAGTTTGAGGTTGCTATGAGCTCTGATGATGCCACAGTACTCTACCCCAGGGCAACGGAGTAAAACTCTGTCTCAAAAAAAAAAAAAAAGAAAGAATGAAAATAAAAGAAAAAAGGCATAATCACCATGGGAGCTGAGCAGAGGTGTAAATGACCATGAAAACTGAACACCACGTTGGCCAGGCCCCCAAGACAGGCAGGGGAGTTACGACAATAACAATAACAAGTCTGGAATTCTTTTTATGTCTGAGGTAATGGTCTAAGCACCTGACAGCATGTTCATAACGCACTGAATTTTGGCAATTGCCCTGTGAAGCACGCATCATTATTGACCTCGTTTTACAGATGAAGAAACAGATCTAGAGAACATTAACTAGCTTGCAAGTGTCATCAAGTTCAGCTTTGACCCTGGGGCTGCATGACTCCAAGTGACCAGCTCTTAACCACCCGCCCATTAGCTTAACCACCTGGATTATAATCATCAGCACTGCAAGGCCAGGCCAGCTGCAGAACGCAGAAGTCAGCAGCTCCCCATTTCCAGACGGAAGCTCCCTTCCCCTGACCTTTTGCCAGGGCAGCTCCAGAGCAGCTTCCACAGCAAAGCTTCTCAACCCTCAGGAGGCATAAGACTCACCTGGAGAGCTTTTGAAAACATGGATTTCTATGCCCCACCATTAGGAATTCTCATTCAGAAAGTCAGGGGTGGTTGGGGGGACAGGAGCTGGTTCAAGAATGTACATTACTAACAATTTCCTAAGTGATCCCTCCCCAGCTAGTCCACAAACCACACTAAGGGATCCAAAAGGTATCTTACAACCCCCAAATCTCACAAGTCTGTGTGGTGCCAAGTGAGGGAAAATGGTTTCAGTGTTGGGGGTACCCTTGGCCCAGGCTGCTCCTGCTGGTCCTCTCCTGGCCTGGCTCTATCCATCCTCCCCTCTCACTTTGGAGTCAGACAAAAATAGTTCCCCAACATTTGCCGGCCAGGTAAGCTTCGGCAAGTCCACGAATCTTTCTGCACCTCTGTGTCCTCATCTTTACAATGGGTACAACACTCCAGCTTTACCGAGTAAGAATCAAGGGAGGCAGCATCTGTAAGCCACCTGAGCTTGGGACAAAGTCAGTAACTGTTCGTTTCTTCTCTCACCTTTTCTCAATCAGCCTCATTTCCATGAAGACCCCAAATACACCAACTCAGATTCCACTTTTTCTAAACTTTCATCATGTCTGTAGTTGTTCGTAAAGACAACAGATGCAACCAATAGGTTACATCTCTGCAGTTTATGAACTGCCCCTTGGCCACCCCCAGTGCACCCCTGGCACAGAGCAAACCTCCAACAAGAACTGAACAAACTGCAAAACATAACTAGAGTCCAGAAAGTAGAAGGGAAGAGGAGAGAGAGGAGAGGGGAGGGCGGATATGGTAAGAGGGAGGGTATTTGGGGGACCTCACCTAATGTGCATGATGTAATGGTACATTTCAAAACTACTAAGAAATGAGTATAATTGTGATGGATGTGTTACTTAGTTCAATGTAAGCATTTCACATTGTATATCGAACCAGTACCCTGAACCCCATAAATGCATCAATGTACAAAGTTATAATTTAATTTAAAAAAATTTTAAAACAACTGAACAAACTGACTAAATCTGCTCTCAAACTAAAATTTTGAGATAAAATGAAACCTTCAAAGACATGCGCTTGCAGTAATACCAATTCAGTATACTGCATACAGAACCAATTTTACACAGGCTGGTTGATATAACCGAGAGTCAGCTCCCACAGCACACAGTACAGTGTTTCACTCAAAGTTGAAGTTTTTAAGAGCCTATGGACAACTTAAGTGGGGACGTACTGTTTGACCAAGTTGCAAATCCTACATTTGAGGTGCTTACTCAAGACATCTTTATTGACAGGTCTGCATGATCAATGAATTTGGAGGCAGCTGATCAAGGCCGCACCACCACGGCCACCACGGCCACCACGGCCTTTCTTGTGACGTAGCTCTGCTGAGGTGGTGTCTCCAGCTGCTCTGACGTGGCTCCCGTTTTCCAGGCTAGTGTTGCAGGCTCACTTGCACTGTCCGTTCTCTGCCCCGCTGTGATCTACTCAGCAGATAAAGAACCTTTTTCCCCCAGGGCACATTTTCTGTGGAAGGCTGCCCTGAAGGACTGCCTCAGAGACTCATGGAGTCACTTTCTCACTGCAATCCCCTCCCCAGGAGGACTCAGGTGTGAGTCTCACAGGGGATGGACTGGAGACAGTCTCGAGGACAGACCTTTTTCCTCAAACCAAACTTTTACCCTTTTCTCTTCCCTTAAATTGATTCTAACAAACTTCTTGAGAGCCAGCCCACGGCTCCACCCTCACTCCTATGCTCAAACACCTCAGTGAGGGTGGAGCCTCATAGAAACTTACCCCTGCCCTCTTCACAGCAGCCAGTGAGCCTCTTCCACTTGAATGTGCTCCAGATCACAGGCTGGTGACAGCCCAGCTCACAGTTTACTGTGCCCCTTTCAAGGAAATCCCAGACATGGGGCCATTAAGTACAGCTGATTGAGTTTTCAATTGCTGATCAAGAAACAAACAAGCCAACATACATTTCCTGACTGGGCACAAGGGGGGTTGGAGAAGAAAAGATGAGAGATGTTTCAGTCCTAACTCAAGACTTAGCCACTGGCAGGGCAGGGGCCCTCACGCCTGTAACTCTAGCACTCTGGGAGGCCTGGGTAGGTGGATTGCTTGAGCTCAGGAATTTGAGACCAGCTACTTGGGAGGCTGAGGCAGGAGGATCACTTGAGCCCAAGAGTTTGAGGTTGCTGTGAGCTGTGATGATGCCGCAGAACTCTACCCAGGGCAACAGAGTGAAAAAAAGAAAAAGAAAAAAAAAATGACTTTTATCCAACTGAGACAGTTGCTTTTAGCCAGCCAAAGTGGGCATCACAGAAGCCCCCACCATGGCCAGGCGCCTGTCCATTATGATGTTCTGATATGAGAAGAACGATCCCAGAGTAAAGTGACACATTAATGACCAAGGAAACAACACATGGTGGCCAGAGTGATAGAGGAGTCAGGGAAGATGCTGCCACAAGGGGATATGTCCCAAGAAGTGAGAACCAGTCACTTCGTCAAGTGAGACACCAGAAAGCATCCCCTGAAAGGGGCTGCAGGGAGAGGTCCAGGCCTCAGACACACAACAGACCGGAGCACTGGGCGAGTTCTCAGTGCTTAATTCCTAGAATACAGTGTAAGTGGGGAAAGTGCAGCTTGTTTTCCATAGTTCCCTAAAGAACAAAAGCTCATTTATTCATCAAGTACTGAGCACCTACTATTGGCCGACCATTGTACCGAGTGCTAGGATACAATGGTGAGCAACCTGAGCCCTCAAAGCACTTTCATACATGAGGGGAGACATCGAACAAATAAAGTTGTCATTATAAACATGGTGTGTCACATGAAGTGCTTCTCAACTATTTTTTTCAAAAGAGTCACCCTTTCAGTGGCCAGGGAGGTGCTGGCCCAGCTGAAGATGTTGGAACTCATTGTCCTATGCACTTCTTTGCTTCCTGCCCCCAATTCCCCTCAATAAAGTGGTTTGAACTGCCCCACACACACACACAAAAAGAAACAAGAGTCTTCCTCTGTCACAGGAGCTAGAGTGCAGTGACATCAGCATAGCTCATAGAAACCTCAAACTCCTGGGCTCAAGGGATCCTCCTGCCTCAGTCTACCAAGGAGCTGGAACTACAAGTGCTTATCACCCCACCCAGTTAATTTTTCTATTTCTAGTGGAGACACCATCTCACTCTTGCTCAGGCTGATCTTGATCTCCTGCGCTTAATCCTCCCACCTGGACCTCCCGGAGTACTACCCCATTTCCCCGAAAATAAGACATCCTCCAAAAATAAGACCTACTTACAGGAAAGATAAGACGTCCCCTGAAAATAAGACCTAGCACATCTTTGGGAGCACATCTTAAAATAAGACACTGTCTTATTTTCGGGAAAACAGGGTAGGATTACAGGTGTAAGTCTTCTTTCCGAAACCATTATAAGTCGAGCACGTGTAACTATCAAGAGTTCCTGATCAATAAAAAGATCACAGTCATTCCAAAGACAGTCATTCCAAAGGGAAGAAGTCTGGCATCAGCAGATGGAGAGGTGCACAGCAGGTAAATGCATACATTCCAGGAAGTTTTGGTTCTGTTGTTTTATTATAGTTTTTTGTTTGTTTTTTTTTTTACAGTTTTTGGCCAGGACTAGGTTTGAACCCGCCAACTCCAGCATATGGGGCTGGCGCCCTACCCCTTTGAGCCACAGGCGCCGCCCTGTTTTATTATAGTTTTTTATGAGCTGGGATACTCTTCATGGATTTGTAGTCCTCAAGTCTGAGACCCCTGGAGGGCTTGTCAACCACAGATTGCTGGCCACCTCCCCCCACGCCCCGATTTTCTGAGTAGGTTGAGGAAGGGGTTTGAGCATTTTGTACAAGTTCCCTGGCGATGCTGATGCTGCTGATCCAGGGACCACAATATGAGTATTGCCATAGTAGACAAAAAGGCAAAGCTTATGTTTCAACAAAGCTAAAGTTAGAAGGAAGCTTACAGATGACCTAGGCCAACCTCCTCAAGTAACAGAGGAGAACCTGAGCCTCAGAGAGGAGAACCAACTCTCTCAAGGTCAAAACTGAGCAAGTTAGATGAGTCCCCAACCCCCAAATCACTAGCCTTTCTGTCACACAACCTCCGGAACAATCTGTCACCTTCTGCTGAGCACCCCAAAAACAATTCTTTCTCACTGGATTCTGGGGGAAACTCCTGGGTGTTTCCCATTGAGGGTAAAACCAGGGGCATTAAATAGTCTAATGTCTTAGCTTTGCATTAAAGTGATCCAAGAGGGCCCAGGGATGGGGGCTCATGCCTATAATCCCAGCACTCTGGGAGGTGAAGGCAGGTGGATCTCTTGAGCTCAGGAGTTCAAAATCAGCCTAAACAAGAGTGAGACCCTGTCTCTACTAAAAATAGAAAAAGTAGCCTGGTATTGTGACAGGTGCCTGTAGTCCCGGCTACTCAGGAAGCTGAAGCAGGGGGATCACTTGAGCCCAAGAGTTTAAGGTTGCTGTGAGATATAATAATATCATGGCACTGTAGCTTGGGTATCAGAGTGAGACTCTGTCTCAATTAAAAAAAAAAAAAGGAAGAGCAAGAAGACCGAGTTAAGACTTCATCCCTTTTCATTTCATGTCCTTGAAGTTAAACATTTTTCTCCCTTCCTAGGAGCAGTCAGGCTTTAGAATGTGTATTGCCATCCATTAGTGATGCTTTGTCAAAATAGAAAGTATCAAAGTACAAATGATAGGAAAAGTTCAAGAATCTGCTAGAGAAACAGTTACATTATAACTTACTGACAAAATGGAATATAAAATTATTTAAAATGACAATGTGTCCACATCACAGAAATAGATAGGTAATAATCATAATATAATTATTACCTGGGAAAATGAGATACAAAATGACATAAATAACATATATCATATAATACACGTTTTGACTAATTTGAAAAAGTATTTGAATTTCTTTTTTTTTTTAAAGACAGTTTCATTATGTCTCCCTCGATAGAGTGCTGTGGCATCACAGCTCACAGTAACCTCAGACTCTTGAGCTTAAGAGATTCTTTTGCCTCAGCCTCACAAGTAGCTGGGACTACAGGTGCCCGCCACAATGCCCGGCTATTTTTTTGTTGCACTTGTCAATGTTGTTTAGCTGGCCCAGGCCGGGTTCAAACCTGCCACCCTCGGAGTATGTTGCCAGCACCTTAACCATTGTACTACAGGAGCCAAACCTTAAATTTCATTTTTATATTAGGAACAAAAACACCAAACTCGTCACAGGAATTATATCTGAATCACAAATTTCAGGTTTAAAAAAAAAGCTCTTCTATATAAGTTTTTAAATTTTATGTCACACATATATATTACTTCTACAATAGCCCTCTCCTGCCATTTTTAGAGCAATTAGCTTTAAAGTATTACAGTCTATCCGTGTATCCAGAAACTGAATCAATAGCCAAGAGTCCCAATTAAGCAGCGGGACTAAATGTGCTAAGAAGATCAACTGCTGCAGTTCAAAGGTCCCTAGACCCTCCTCTGACTCTCTAGAATAGCCAGCCCAGGGTTCCATGATATGCCCTAATGGCCAATTACCCCCACAAAAGCCTTGAAGGCTTCCTTGCCAAGTCTGGTACAGAAAACTAGACAGGTGAAGACGAGAGCATTAAAAGTAAGCTCCCCTATCCACCTACTGTATGACGAGCCCACACCCCGTCTTTGCTTTAAATGTCCCTAGCCCTCTCAATTATGATGACTATGCCCAGGCATGGGGCAGGTGGAGGGAGCTTATCTTCTCTCTTCATATTACATTCTATTTTCTTCCCATTGTGAATTTCCAAGCTTTTGTTAATTCTACTTTGAGATTGTTTCAGAACAGTCTTTGGTCTCTAAATAATTCAGATGTTGAATTCCCTAACTTGACACAGTTTTCTTAAAAAAAAAAAGTTTTTAATATCAAGTAAAAACGTAGTACTAGAATAAACATCTACGATGCTGTAGTTCAGCAACTTGTTTACTAACTGAAAAGAAGAAACCACCAACGTTGTATTAAGCATTGAAACCTTTAGATAGACTATGAGATCATTAACTCCCCTATTACAAGATAAGACAAGACAAAAATACAGACATTTAAAGTGTAGCTTCAAATTCCCTACCCCTAGGCCAGGCAAAGTGGCTCATGCCCGTAATCCCAGCACTCTGGAAGGCTGAGATGGGTGAATCGCCTGAGCTCAAAAGTTGGAGACCAGCCTGGATAAGACTGAGACCCTGTGTCTAATAAAAATAGAAAAACACTAGCCACGTGTGCCAGAGCGCACCTGTAGTCCCAGCTACTTGGGAGACTGAGGCAAGAGGATCACTTTAACCCCAGAGTTGGAGGTTACTGTGAACTATGACACCAAGGCACTCCACCTAGGGTAACAAAATGAGACTCTGTCTCAAAAGAAAACAAAAAACAAACAAAAAAACCTAAATTTCTTACCCAGTAAAAGACTATAGTTATTGATCCAACACACTGTCATCATAAATTAAAAACATTTTAAACCACAAATAAACTATTCAAACCATCTGCAATAACAAAAAGGCCAAGATGGAAATTCAGTTGCAGCCTAACCCTACTTCTCCAACTCCATAAAGACTCCCTGTCCCATAATGAGCAGAACACCTCATGGACTGCTGCTGGAAACTGAAAATGCCACAGACCTCACTGCAGACTTTTAATGAACCAGATTTTTCAATCCGAAAAAGATTTATAAAAACGTTTTTGTTTTTTTTTTTTTGCAGTTTGGCTGGGGCTAGGTTGGAACCCGCCACCTTCAGTACATGGGGCCGGCACCCTACTCACTGAGCCACAGGCACTGCCCCTATATAAAAACATTTCACCTGTGTTCATTCCACTTAATTATTTCACATTTCAAATTTGGTTTTTTATTCCCTAGAAACAAAGTTTTCTGAGCAAGCATTCAGAAAAGTGCACTGGAAACAATATATTGCATGTAAACAATTCTGCCCAGAAATATAAGAAACCCTTAGAAAACACTTAAAAGGTGAGTTTCTAAGTGGCTTTAAAACTCTCAAGCACATTTTCTTACAAAGTGCTGCAAACTAGGCACACGACCAGCATAAAGTAAGATGAAACTGAGAATCCCCTGTCTATGTCAGTGTTAAATGCAGAATTAAAGTGTTCTGATTGGGAATAAAAGAGTGTTTATTCAAGTTAAATTTACACATTTATTGTTTTAAAGGGATAATAAAAAACCTTTCAAGCCCTGAAGTAACACTTAACTCCATAATAAAAGTTTATTAAAGAAAAGCCTCAGTATACAAAGTAGTTCTTTTTCTGCTGGTCAGGATGACCAAGGATCAAAAAAAGGCTGACAGCAAAATGGCCCAGCATCCTTCTGCATGAATGGCGAGTCTCCTGGCCTCCACCGGCGGCGCCTTGGTGGCCATGGCCACACACACACACACACACACACACACACACACGTTCTTGCACTTCAATGAAGCAGCCTTTGTTCCCAGAACCCACACAGAGATCCGCTTACGAAGCCCCCATCTCCCCTGAACCAGCCTCCCCGGGAGCCAGAGCCCCTCAAAGACCGTCCCAGACCTCTCTGGACAGAAGCCCCATTTTCTGCCGTGTCCCAAGTGCTGAGGGAAATGTGGCTGCCATCTCGGCCTCCAAACAGCCTCCTAAACACAGAAACTGAGACTGATACCGCCGCGCACACGCCTCTGAAATACTGATTCTCAGGACGACTCTCTCTGTCACTTTTAACAGCCCTCACCTACCGGGCGCTCACCATGTGCCCAGCGCTGCGCCAGGCGCTCTGCGCGCCCGCTTCCTCCAGCTCGCGCGCTCCCTCTCTTTCTCTCTCGCGCACACACACTCACACTCATACACACACACACTCCCACGGCAGCAGCACCCAGGTCCCCATACGCGGTCAGGGCCGAGCCCCGGCGCTTCCTCACCTCCGTCCCGGGACCAGGGCCGGGAAGTGCCCACGTCCGACCGCGCGCCTTTCCCAGCCAGGCGCCTCTCCCATGCAGCTGGGACGGGGCAAGGTCCGAACCCCGGCGCCGCGCTCGCAGCCCGCCCTGCGCAGCCCCTCGCCGGGGGCGGATCAGCGGGTCAGCTCTTACCTCGGGTCCTTTGTCCTGCGGCCGCCGCGGCGCCGCGTCCCCGCTCCCGAGCGCCCGCCGCCGTCGGAGGGCCAGCCCAGCCTCCAGGCTGCGCCCCCCGCAGCAGCGCCCTGGCCGGCCTCGGGGGCTCCCGGCAAAGCCTGGATCTCCGGAGCCGCGGCCGGCGCCGAGGACGCGACCCCTGACACCGGCCGCCACCTAGGGTCCACTTCTCCGGGTCTTCGGGGCGGCCGCGGAGGAGGGCCGGGCGGTGGGCTCAGCCGCACCGGGACCTCCGCTGGGGAAGGGTTGAGTGAGGGCGGCCCGGGGCGCGGGGCCAGGACCCCGGGGGGCGTCGGACGAGGGGCGGAGGTGACGCAGGCAGCAGCGGAGCCTCGCGCCTGCCTGCCGGTTCGCGTCCCCGCCCCGGAGCCTCAGTCTTAGCTGCCCCTGCCCCTCCGAGGACGCGGAGCCCTCTCCAGTGCTCGGGTCTCTGCGCCTTAGGAAAGGTCTAAGCCCCCGCCCTGGAGGCTGCCCTGGTCCCGATCCGCACCCACCTGGATACGTTCAGAGATGAAAGGAACTCCGGTCTTCTGGGAGCCCCGCCCCGTGCGCCGCCTTAGCTCCCCGACGTGGATGGCCTCTCTGCTCTCCCCGGCAGATTCTCCCGCGGCGTCTCCGTCCCGCCCGTGTGCCCGCGCACCCGGACACCCGCGCCGGGCCACACTGGAAACCCTGCAGCTATCCGGGACCTGGCGCGGGAGGGAATCTGGGCAGAAGTCGGAAGAACCCTGGTAGGACAGAGCTCATTTCGTCGCGCGGGACTCAGGTATCCAGAGGGGACATGGCAGGTTTGTGAGGCTGCCAGATGGGAGCCGAGCCTGGGCCTCCCCACTCCACTACCAGGGCCCTGAGCACCCACCCTCGGCCACCTGGGCTGAGGCGCTGTTCTGGTGGGACGGCAGGAACAGTGGTCCCTGCGCCCCTCTCGCGACCGGCCGCTGAAGCAGCATGAGTGGTCAGGCCCGTGTCCCCAACAGCCAGTTGAGGTCGGTGCGTGGCTCATGAGGAGGCCTGCCTGAGGCCTACAGGGGAAGAGGAACATTCTGGAACAATGGGCAGGTGGAACCTGGCCGGCTTTTCTTGGTGCCGTTGCTGATGAAGATGGGTGAAGGAACAAACTTCAGACTAGTCCCCGCAGACCTTGCAGGCTGCTGCTACAGAGGTGACCCCAAGCAATGAGCACAGGGCAAAGGAATGAAACTGCACACGCTGAGAGAAGAAACAAAAAGAACTAAAGATTTTTTCCCCCTCACTCTTGTTTTAGCAAAAGATGGGCCCCAGTGTTTTCAGGAAGCAGATAGGGACAGAACCACAGTCAGGAGAATGGCCTTGCACCCTCCCGTCAGTTGTCCAGGACCTCCAGTCAAGCCTTGGGCCTGGCTAACAGCCATAGTCTTGAAAACACCTTGGAAGTCACAGTACAGAAGCTCAAGGGGTCCATGAGGAAAGGGGGCGAGGAGCATTTAGCTCCCAACAAATGCCAGCACCTAACAGGCCCTCAGTAAAAGTGTTGCCTGAATGAATCTCTCTCTTTTTTTGAGACAGAGTCTCACTTTGTCACCCTGGGTAGAACATCCTGGAGTCATAACTCACAGCAACCTCATTCTCCTGGGATTGAGCAAACCTCTTGCCTTAGCCTCCCAAGTAGCTGGGACTACAGGCCAGTGCCACAACCCCTGGCTAGTTTTTCTCTTTTTAGTAGAGCTGGGTCTCTCTTGCTCAGGCTGGTCTCCAACTCCTGAGCTCCAGCAGTACACCAGCCTCAGTCTCCCAGAGTGCTGGGATTACAGGCGTGAGCCACCGCACCTGGCCAGCAGTAAACATTCTTGACCTGCATTTGTGTTTCCAGGGTGTAGCCCATTTCAACCACTTCAGTAAAAACATGTACAGAATAACTATGTTAAATTGACATCAAATGTTTCCTTTATGGTTTCGATTAGTTACTGTAATTGCTAAACCAATAATCACCTCAATGTCCTTATATTCTTTTCCTCCTTACACTTTGACAGTGTTTGTCTTAGTAAGCAAAGAAAATCCCATAGAATAAGGGTCAACAACATTTTTCTTAAAGGGAAAGATGTAGTTTAGGTTCTGCTGGCCAAGTGGCAAAATTAGAAGTTGAGTGCTTACAACCATCTAAAATGTACCTTCTTAAGAATGTTAAAAACATGCCAGACTCGGTGGCTCACATCTGTGATCCTAGCACTCTGGGAGGCCAAGACAGGTGAATTGCTGGAGCTCTGGAGTTTGAGTCTAGCCTGAGCAATAATGAGACCCCACCTCTACTAAAAACAGAAAAACTGAGGCAAGAGGATTGCTTGAGCCCAAGAACTTGGGGTTGTTATAAGCTATAATGCCACGGTACTCTAGTCAGAGTGCCAGAGTGAGACTCTGTCTCAAAAAAAAAAAAAAAAAAAGTTAAAAACATACTTAGCTCATGGGCTATAAAATAAAACAAACAAAAAACAGTCAACTGATTAGACTTCTGGTGGTCTTGTGGCAAAAAATAAAAACATTCAACTGAGCAGATTTGGCCCATAAAACCATAGTTTGCCCCATGAATAATAGTTTGCCCATCCTTACTATAGAATAAAGTAATTCCAAAAATGAATTCTTTTCATTAAAAAGATAATCACTTTAGGCTCAGCACCTGTAGCACAGTGGTTACAGCACCAGCCACATACACTGAGGCTGGCGGTTTCAAACCCGGCCCAGGCCAGCTAAACAACAATGACAACTACAACAAAAAATAGCTGGGTGTTGTGGTGGGCACCTGTAGTCCCAGCTACTCGGGAGGCTGAAGCAAAAGAATTGCCCAAGCCCAGGAGTTGGAGGTTGCTGTGAGCTGTGACGCCACAGCACTCTACCCAGGGCGACAAAGTGAAACTCTATCTCTTAAAAAAAAAAAGACAAGAATACTTTGGCTTAATGGAAGAATCAAAGTGAATATGATGTTACTCTTAGGGGAAATCTCTTAGGAAGAGATCCCATACCTTAACTAGCTAATACAATGACTTTGAGAGAAATCATTTAACCTGTTTATTTACTTACTTCTTACTTATTTTTAGAGACAGAGTTTTGCTCTGTTTCACAGGGTGGAGCATAGTGGCATGATCGTAGCTCACTTCCCAAGTCGCTAAAACTAGACACACACCACCACATCTGTTTTTTGTACGGAGTCTTGCTATACTGCCTAAGTGGTTTTGAACACCTGGCCTCAAGAGATCTTCCTACCTCAGCCTTCCAAAGCACTGGGATAATAGCCATGAGCCACTTTGCCTGGCCTAATCTTACTTTTGAAGATCTATAGTGAATTTTTTTTTTTTTTTTGAAACAGTGTCTCCACTTTCTCGTCTAGGCTAGAGTGCTGTGGTGTTTGTCTATCTCACAGCAACCTCAAATTCTTGGGCTAAAGAGTTCCTCTTGGCTCAACCTGGCAGGTAGCTGGGACACTAGCCACAATGTGCGGCTAATTTTTTTCTATTTTTAGTAGAGATGGAGTCAAGCTCTTGCTGAGGCTGCTTTCAAACTCCTGAGCTCAAGCAATCCCCAGCCTCCTAGGTTGCTAGGGATTTATAATGAATTTTAGAAATGCATAGACTCCTACCAACTAAAAATTAAGTAGGAAAGAAATGAGATTCCATGTTATTTTTTGCTGCTTCATGAATCATCTCCCTGCTCCTAGTTCATTGATTTAAACACCAGCACACAAATACAAATTATCTGATTTGTTTTTCCTGGAACTGAACCTGACCCACTTATTTAACATCTTTATTGAACTTGAAGCAAAACTTAAAAAGTAATTTCAAGATATTTTCTTCAGTGAGCCAAATTGCCTGTTTTAAAATGTTGACAAGAATAGAGCCAAACTAAAAAACTTTGCTGGCAACCTGAAACGTGCAAAAAGGACCTGTCATTCTCCAAGCCCATTCAGTAAGCGGAGGCCTTTCTCCCAGAGGCCATGAGGTCAGCACAGCAATTAGACATGGCTTCTGGACACCTTTGTGTCTTTGCCCAGCATTACCCTAAAGAATCACACACACACACACACACACACTCTCTCTCTCTGCCTTCTGTCCTTCACGTATATACACCCTCACACACATTTCCACCTTACATGCACTACACTTATTAGCTCCTTATACACAAACCCAGTTCCTCAGACAAATACAGCACACGTGCTTCAAGTACACACAGCTCTTATCACATATATCCATGTCTCGCAACAAGTACTTCTTTTCGAAAACACTAAATTTCTCTCTCCCACGCGTTCTCACACACTGTCACCAACTCACACACACTTTCTCACATGCTCACACGCACATGCCTTGTCCCCCAGACAGTTCTTCCCTTGATACACACATTCTCTCTTGCACCCATATTTCTGTTTCTTTCAGACCCAACTCTTCTTATACATTTTTCTTTATACCATTTGCATATTTTCACACCCCTGACCCCAGAAACAAACTCCTTCTCTCCTGTATTTGTGTATTTATATATCTTACCATATACACAAATACCTACCACCCAGGTGACACGCGGTGATGTGGAGTGGAGGAGACAGTTCGAATCACGCGTTCTACGCTTGCCACTTGTTTCTATATTAAGGGGGCATCTACATGGCATGAGGGTACTTAATATTTATTCTCTTAGAATAAATGTCTCTGAACTATAACCAGGTCTGTGTTGTGAAGTGTGACTTTCTATGTGGAAAATGTTTCCCTCAGCAGAGGTGAATGCTTAAACCCATCTTGTTTATCCCATCGGGTGACCGTGAAGGTATACTACCCTGTTTCCCCGAAAATAAGACAGTGTCTTATTTTAAGGTGTGCTCCCAAAGATGCGCTAGGTCTTATTTTCAGGGGACATCTTATCTTTCCTGTAAGTAGGTCTTATTTTTGGAGGGTGTCTTATTTTCGGGGAAACAGGGTAGTTTGCTGGGGCTGCCATAACAAAGTAGCACACACTGCTTGGCTTAAAGAACAGAAATTTCTTGTCTCAGATCTGGAGGCTAGAAGCCAAAAATCAAGGTGTTGGCAGGTTGGTTCCTCCTGACGGCTGTGGGGAAGAGTCTGTCCCAGGCCTGTCTTCTTGGCTGTACACGGCCATTATCTCCCTGTGTCTCTTAGACCATCTTCTCTTCTTACATCTTTGTGTCCAAATGTCCTCCTTAGGATATCGGATAGGGATACTTTAGCGAATTCATTTTAATGCTGTTGACCTATCTCCAAATAAGGCCACACTCTGAGGTACCAGCTAGGACTGCAACACATGAAGCTTGGGGGCCTGGAGGGAAGGTGCAAGGAGGACACCTCTTGACCCGTAACAGCAGGGTTAGGGCTTGGTTTGTTTCTATGTCAAGTTTAGACCAGAAATACTAAACTCCACCTTGATCCATAATAAATCTAAGGCCTGGGTTTGGCTGTTCCTCCTTTTAAACCTTAAACTCAAATCCAGAAGTACCCGACTTCACTCTGCCTCACCTCTGTCTCTAACCAGGTATACTTGAAACCCCAAAATTCAGATGTGCTGTTCAGAAGACTCCCTAGCCTAAGGGGAAACTGCTCCACCTGGTGGAGAACACTTTGAATTCTCTACACACCTGTGAATAAGAGACCAGCTGGTAGTTCACAGCGCTGCCAAACTCATCTTGGTTTAAATACTGGTGTTAAATATTAGGTGCATAAAATGAGTGAAGTCAAAGAGGCAAAGTGAATTTGGTGCAACTTATATAGTTCATGGGGTGGTGCATGGGAGGTGAACATTTAATCAAACACATTCGACTATCAAGAAGACATTATCAAACAAAGTAAATTATACTATATATACCAAGTAGAATAGAAAGTAATAATTCAACTTGGATGGGACTTTTTTTAAAAGTCTGGTTGCACACTAGACGTGGTCTTCCATGACCAGAGGATGAAATTATGTAAAGGTTTGAATGAGCAGATGCTCTGTTCCAATAACATGTACCGAACTAAATCATTCTGACAGTTCTGTAGCAATGTATCAGGACTGCCTCCTAACTACTAATGGCCATTACAGGACAAAATTGCAGAGGGCTGAAGAAAATGCAAAGACTGTACACAAAAGCACATTTACTGTCTGTACCTATCACATGCAACATCATCATTTTTTCTCTTTTTCTCCAAAGAACAGCTCTTCAGAGTTGATTCTCTCAAGAATATAATAGTCTATAATACACATGATGTATATTACATCCATATAGAATGAGGTATGTTATATACATGTATGATATACCTGGGTTATTGTAATATATTCAAACATTGATGTGTATAGCTCAGCAAGGTGGCAGACCTTAAGCTAAAATGATTGAAAACCTTTGATACTGTCAGTAAGAAAAAGTTGCTGTTCTGGCAATTGGTAGCCTTTTGATACATAACCTCTTTCTTTTTTTTTTTTTTTTTTTTTTTTTTTAAACATGAAATGATATTTTTTTGAGATATCTTTTTTTTTTTTTTTTTTTTTCAATTTGGCCGGGGCTGGGTTTGAACGCGCAACCTCCGGCATATGGGACCGGCACCCTACCCGCTGAGCCACAGGTGCCACCCTACATAACCTCTTTCTATCCAAAAGAATAAGGATGCTTTTGTTGGAAAAATGTATTAATACAGAACAAACAATACTGTTTCTTAAAAGCTAAGTGAAAAGTTATTTGTTTTATTATACTTTCACACTTTTAGATACAAGAAAGTATATTGGTGCAACTTCTATAGAGGACCATTTGACAATTGCCAATTATAAAAATCACCAAGGCATATACCTCTTGCCCTGTAATTCACTTCTAGCCATATAGATACACACACATCTATGTGAAATAATGTCTGCACAAGGTTTTTCTTTCTTTCTTTTTTTTTTCAGACAGAGTCTTGCTCTTGTTGCCCAGGCTGGAGTGCAGTGGCACAATCATACCTCAATGCAGCTTCAAATTCCTGGGCTCAAGCAATCCTCCTGCCTCAGCCTCAGGAGCAGCAGGATCTACCAGTACATGACACCACTCCAGGCTAATTTTCAGATTTTTTTGTAGAGACCAGGTCCCACAGTATTGCCCAGGCTAATCTCAAACTCCTGGTTTCAAGCAGTCCTGTCACCTCCGCCTCCCAGAGTACTAGGATTCCACTGGTTCTATATTCAACGCTGTTCATGGTGGCAAAAGATTATAAATAACCTAATGTCCAGACTGGGAAACAGTGTGGGGGATTGATGGCACATGCACGCAGTGATACTATGAAGACAAAAAAAAAAAAGAATAAGAAAGATGTTTATTGCATTGTTAAAGAACCATTTGCAAGGTATTTTATTAGGTTTAAAAAGGCAAGAAGGGCGGCGCCTGTGGCTCAGTCGGTAAGGCGCCGGCCCCATATACCGAGGGTGGTGGATTCAAACCCAGCCCCGGCTGAACTGCAACCAAAAAATAGCTGGGCGTTGTGGTGGGCGCCTGTAGTCCCAGCTACTTGGGAGGCTGAGGCAGGAGAATCACTGAAGCCCAGGAGTTGGAGGTTGCTGTGAGCTGTGTGATGCCTCGGCTACCGAGGGCCATAAAGTGAGACTCTGTCTCTACAAAAAAAAATAAATAAAAATAAATAAAAAAATAAAAAGGCAAGAAATGGTCAATAGTGTGCAAAAAGGGGAAGGGTAACATCAATGAATATTTGTGCATAAAACATCGTTGGAAGAATGTGTGAGAAACTGGTAGACTTCAAAGAGAGAACTTTGCTGCTAAGAGCCAGGAATCAGAGGGAGGTTTTTCCACTGTCACTTTTTGTAACTTTTGAATTTTGAGTATGTAAATATACCACTTCAAAAAAAATAAAAGTCTTTTTGTTGTTCTTATTTGTTTAATTTGCCTTGACCAAAATTTCTCAAAGTTCAAATGACATTTAAAATAGTTGGTATTGTAAGCCTGAATCCAGTGTGATATGATTATCCTCCAAAATTTGGCAACTCTCTTTTCTTTTAGGAGAAGATACTCAGTTTATCTTTTTATAATGTAAATGATATATTACTACCTAATAAAACAAAAGATTTCCAGTTTGTTGAATGTATTTCCTCTTTCAATACAATTAATTCAAATGGATTTTTTTTTCTTGGTGTAGAACATTTATTTATTTTTTCCAGGAAACACTCAAAGTTTAGGTGAGTGGGAAATAATTTTAATCAAAGAATTGTACATTTTCTTCCCACATATCCTGCTTTGTATTAGGAAATGACATTGTGATTCATTTCACTACAGGTAAAATATTACAAAGTATTTACAGGAAAATATTAAAAATAACTCAAAACACAAAAGGCAAGATGACATAAACTGGGTTTTCAGAAATCTCTACTCCAGTGCCCACAGCACACAAGAAGGGAGTCAAAACAAATAAGGAACTAAGATCCCCCTGATCACAAATTTCCAAAGAGCTGGAGAAGGGGAAGAAATGGGATGGAAACATTGGTGTGACAGGGAATGGATGTTAGCAGCACTGCTTCAATAACCAATCTATTCTGTATGAAATACTCTCTCTTATATGCAGTAGATTCTGAACAAGGCTAAACTTTAGGATATTCCTTGAACTGAAATTAGAAAATACCCTGACAGTAGAAGTAGCTCTTTCAGCTAAGTTTAACAAGAGCCTGTTTCTTCATGGGCCACTGTTGTGAACAGGAGCCTGGTCTGGCATCAAAAGATGTCACAGTAGCCCTTCCATCTCTTTCATGAAAGCTTCATACACATCATCCTTAGTTTGTACTGAGACAGGAACAGAAGGACCAGATTTTGGGGCTGCTTTGGCAAGAGGCACAGCAGAATCATCCTCTGACTTTCTTTGGGGAACAGAAGTAGCCCCTTTATTCTCTCGTCGTACTCTCAGTGCAGTGGGCACAAATCGAGTGATCTCTGCCTTGGGATTAGTGATCTGTGGCTTGGCACTGATGGTTGCCGTGGCTTTCTTCTCAATGGTGGCTGCACTTGTATCATCCGCCTTGGGTCGCTGAATCAAGTTGGGAGGGGCACTTAAAACCCCAGGGTTCAGCAAGGGAGCTGGTGGGAAAAGCCCGGGGGGGCAGGTCCAAGTGGAGGCACCAAAGGTGGGCGCATCATGCCAGGACGTGGTGGAGGGATGCCTGGAGGTGCAGGGGGAGGTAGCCTTGGTGGAGGTCCCTGAGAAGGAGGGCCAGGAGGCAAACCTGGAAGTGGACCTGGGGGAGGGCCAGGGGGTCGGCCTGGTGGTGGTCCTGGAGGTTAAAAGTCGGGGTAAAGGCCCTCGGAGTCCTGGCATTCCAGGTGGTCTCAGGAATGGAGGAGCTCCTGGAGGTGGTCCTGGAGGAAGGCCTGTAGGTGGTCCAGGAGGCCGTAAAGGTGGAGCAGGTGGTGGTCCAAGAGGAGGTGGTCCTGGCATGGGAGGTGCTTGTATCTGAGAAGGAGGAACAGACTGTGGGGGAGCCCACTGCTGGGAAGAAGCAGTAGATGTGCCATCAGAATGAGCTTCTTCTTTATGCTGTTTCTGTGATTGTTTTTCTGCTTCAGAGTCATCAGAATCATCCTCATCATCGTCCTCTGAAAATTCCTCTACTTCCCGTCCCTCCTCAGGGATTTCCTGACCTGCCATGCGAAGCATCATGACTTGAAGAGGAGTTAGCTCCTTCATGTTCTTCTTTTTTTTCCTTGATTTTCCTGGCATATCTGCAAATCGTACAGTTAGACCTGACTTTTTTTCTTCATTGTTGTCTCTTTCGTCATCGCGGTGTACAAATTCATCCCCCTCACTTTCTCCATCTGATCTGTCAGTGTCACTGTCATCAGTACTGTCATCATGCTTATCCTGATCCATGTCTTCAGGATAGCCATCATCTGCACTGGTGCTGGAAACATCATCACCATGACCCCGCTGACCAAGTTCAGGACTATATAACATGTCTTCGTCTCGTCTACGAGACGGAAGATCTAGGGCAAAGCCCACTTTACGGCCATACATCTGCAAGACTTGAGGAGGAGGTGGACCAGGGGGAGGGCCAGGAGGTTTTCCGCCTGGGGGCAAACGTGGAACACCATGTCCAAGAAGAGGAAGGATAGAAACTGCTCGAGTTGGCGGTCCATAGGCTGAGGTTTTCTTAAGAATGGAGGGTGGCTGGGCACCAGGTAGTGGAATGTCCTGGATCAAAATGTTTGAAGGTGCATGTGGCATATCTGGCAAAGGGATACTCTGCACCTCCACATGCTGAGCATTCGTGACAGCATCAAAATACTGGCTAAGTTGAGCTCTCTTCTGTTCATATTCTACTTCTAGCTTTCTCAGTTCTTTGTAAATATCTGGATTCTCTTTTTCATAGAGTCGTAGAATACGTTCAAAGGTTTCACGTAGCTTTTTACGCTTATCTTTCAGGACTTTCTCATTTAACTGTGGCTGTTGTACTGGGTTAAATTCCATTTCATCTAATTTCTCCATGTCCCGGATAATCTGTTTGGGATCCTTCATCTTCAAAACTGCAGCTCGTACCATCATGCGCTGTTTTTTGTTCTTCTTTAATTCTCTCTTCCGGGCTTCCTTTCGAGCTTGGTCTGTAGGGTTCATAAATTTTCCACTCTTGATGGATGATGTAGATCTCCATCCCATGTTGACAATCTGTGTGGTTTACTTTTTCATTAAGAAAAAGAAAAAAACACTTCTGCGGGGCTCCCAGGGCTGCGAGAAGCGAGGAAGGGATGACTCCCAGCCTCTTTTACTTGGTAGGGCCTTTAAGTCAGCCTCTCGGTCAACCTCCCAGCCACCGCCATCTTGAAACCTCGCGCCCCCAATTCAAATGGATTTTTATAGCACATGCTCCCACATAGGGAAATGCAGGAGAAAAATGTAAATGACTCATATGAATTATTACCAATGAAACTTTGGTTTGGTAAAATCTTTAACAAATCCTATTTAAACTCTACAAACGCAGCCAAGATGAGATGTTAATTAAAGACACAACTCCATTTACCATAGCCTCAAAGAAAATGAAATACTTAGGAATATACCTAACAAAAAAAGGTGAAGGACCTCTATAAAGAAAATTATGTAACCTTAAGAAAGGAAATAGCAGAGGACCTTAACAAATGGAAGAACATACCATGCTCATGGCTGGGAAGAATCAACACTGTTAAAATGTCTATACTTCCCAGAGCAATTTACCGATTCAACACCATCCCTTTAAAACACCAACATCCTATTTTCAAGACTTGCAAAAAATGATTCTGTGTTTTGTATGGAACCAGAAAAAAACCTGTATTGCTAAGGCAGTTCTTAGCAATAAAAACAAAGCTGTGGGTATCACCATACTGGATTTTAGGCTGTATTACAAGACCATAGTGGTCAAGACAGCATGGTACTGGCACAAAAATAGAGATGTAGACATTTGGAATCAAATAGAAAACTAGGAAATGAAATCAACAACTTACAGCCACCTAATCTTCGATAAACCAAACAAGAGCATCCACTGGGGGAAAGATTCCCTATTCAATAAATTGTGCTGGGAGAATTGCATATCCACATGTAAAAGACTGAAACTGGACCCATACCTTTCTCCATTCACAAAAATTGTTTCAAGATGGATAAAGGACTTAAATTTAAGGCATGAAACAATAAAAATCCTCAAAGAAAAAATAGAAAAAACACTGGAAGATATTGGCCTGGGGAAAGATTTTATGAGGAAGACTGCCGTGGCAATAGCAACAACAGCAACAATAAACAAATGGGATTTAATTAAATTGAAAAGCTTCTGTACAGCCAAGGAGACAACAACCAAAGCAAAGAGACAACCTACACAATGGGAAAGGATATTTGCATATTCTGAATCAGACAAACACTTAATAACCAGGATCTATACAGAACTTCAATTAATTCACAAGAAAAAAACCAACAATTCCATACATCAATGGGGAAGAGAGATGAATAGAATCTTCTCCAAAGATGACCGACAAATGGCCAACAATTATATGAAAAAATGCTCATCATCCCTAATTATTAGAGAAATGCAAATTAAAACCACCCCCAGATATCACCTAACCCCAGCGAGAATGGCTGGGATATTTTGTGATATCACAAAATCTCAAAACTGCAGATGCTGGCGTGGATGTGGAGAGAAGGGAACATTTTTATACTGCTGGTGGGACTGCAAACTAATACTACCTTTTTGGAAGGAAGTATGGAGAAACCTCAAAGAACTCAACCTAGATCTCCCATTTGATCCTGTAATCCCATTACTGGGCATCTACCCAGAAGGAAAAAAAAACCCTTTTATTATACAGACACCTGTACTAGGCTGTTTATCGCAGCCCAATACACAATTGCCAAAATGTGGAAACAACCTAAATGTCCTTCAACCCAGGAATGGATGGGTAAGCTGTGGTGTATGTATCGGATGGAATATTATTCAGTCATAAAAAAGGAGATTTTTCAGCATTTGTACTAACCTGGATGGAGGTGGAACACATTATTCTTAGGCAAGCATCACAGGAGTGGAGAAGTATGAATCCTATGTACTCAATTTTGATTTGAAGACAATTAATGACAATTAATGACATGGTGGAGCATGGGGGAAGGGAGAGCAGACAGAGAAGGAGGGAAGGACTGAGGGAGAGAAAAGAAAAAAAAACAAGAAAAGAGAAGAAAATAGTGACTAATTTTCACATAAATTGGTTTTAATTTTGACCAAAGTATATTACTTAAACATTAATTCTTAACTCAACATGTTAATATGTTGTTTAGGATATTGTATCCTCATTTATAAGTGACATATGTTTGTAATTTCTCCTTTATAATAATATATTTTCTCCAACTCTAATATCAGGTGTACCCAGATCAAGTAGAATGATTTTGATGTATTTCTTCTTTTTCTACAGTCTATAAGATTTAGCATGATCTGTTTTTTGAAATTATCTTTTACTTTTATTTACAAATATTAGTTGTCTATTTTTTGATACTTAAAAAAAAATAAGAAGTTAACTGATGACTCCATACTGAATCTCAGAGTCAAAGCATTCTATAATAGACATACTCTCATTTGACAATGTGAATGCTACTTTCTTTGCATTATTATTATTATTACTTAATATTTCGATGAAGCAATTGTCTGATTCCTTTTCTGAATGTATTTACGTTCATTCGTTCTTTACAAGGTTTTTTGTTTCTAATCCTTATCTTAAACATTGTTATTGTTATTAGTTTTAAGTCTTTTTAATTTTGTGAAGGCAAAAAAAATGGAAACCTAATTAACACATGTATATATAAAAATTAAAATTATTTTTAAAAACCCTACAAATGTATGCAGGTAAATTATGGGAAATATTACAACTTGAAAGCAAATTTTTCTGCAATGTGTTTCTTACTAATTTTATTTATGAGAATTCCCAATGCTGACTATATACCATTTTTTCCCCCAAAATAAAACTAATTTCAATCCACAATTTGTATGTGGGTGAGTGTGTGACAGAGGCTCACTCTGTGCCCTGGGCAGAGTGCCATGGAGTCACAGCAACCTCAAATTCTTGGGCTTAAGCCCTCCCCTTGCCTCAGCCTCCTAAGTAACTGGGACTACAGGTGCCCCAACAATGCTCAGCTAATTTTTTTCTATTTTTAGTACAGATGGGGGTCTCACTGTTGCTCAGGCTGGTCTCAAATGCCTGAGCTAAAGCAATCCACCCATCTCAGCCTCCAAGAAAGCTAGGATTACAGGAGCCACTGTGCCCAGCCCTAAATCCACAATATCTAAGAAATATTAAAACATTAGTATCATTCAGCATAAAAATCAAGCAAGAAGAAAAATAAAAGTTGGTATGCTTGCCAATAGCTAGATAATATTGAATCAAAACAAAATCCATGGTGAGATTTGTCTAGAAAAATTAAGACAATATATTATCTTTATGCTTCGTCTTGTCATATTTTCTTTGGACTTTACATTTCGAAGCCAGCATAGTTAAATGCAGTTTGGTTACTTATAATGTAACGTTCCTATGCTCAGTGAAGCCTCATCAGTCCAGATCTGGGGCTCTTCAGACTACCTGTGAAGAGGAGGCTGGGTGCGAGCCTCACCTGGATGTCTAGGGCGGCCTCCCTGAGGGAATGATGTTGGGAATGAAAACCAGGAGCTTGCTAGAGGAAGCATCAAAGCGCTAATGTTTTAGGCAAAGAAAACATGTGAGATGACTCAGTAGTGAGGAAAAGCTTTTGAGAAGTGGAGTTTGAGTGTGACTGGACCAGAGGGAGTGATGCGCCCCACACACCCACAACAAGGTGGTCAGAGACACTGAGTGCCAGCACCCAGCTCCTCCGCAGCCGCGGTGTGCTGGGGAGACAGCCGGGCAGGCAAGTGACACGAGGATATACAAACCTGGAGAGCAATACAAAGTTTACGAGACAGACTTCAAGTAGAGGAGTGATGGGACCAGCTCTGCACTTCAGAAAGATTTCTCTGGCGGTGTGAGAGCAACACCTGCAAAAAATTAAAATTAAAAAAGGCAGTTGCTTAATTTGCCAGTGTCGGTGCAGAGGCAGTTGGAGATGGAGAGATGAAAGACAGGGAGATGGGCTAGGAAGCAGCCATAGTTGTCCCCGCGCAGTGATGAGGGCGGCAGCAGTGGGTGGAGGGATGGAAGCAGAGCTGACCAGCCGGCCACCGCCTCTCCTTCCTTTTGTCACTTTCTCACTGGAGTTCACTGAGGCGGACACCAATAGGTCATCTTTCCCCCAGCTCTTTGTCCATGGCTGTCATGGGGATTTGCCCTTGTGAGTGTGTTGGTCTCAGGCTTGTCTTTTTGTTCCCTTTCCAAAGCAGGAGGCAGATACTGTTGCTAAGTGCAGGGACTGAATCCCTGAGCCTGAACCAATGAAAACTGCGCTGGGCCACTGTCTTCCTGGAAGCGCTTCCTAACACTGGTCAAGTTTTGAACAAAACCTCAGGACAAAGAGCTACCAATAAACACACCTCTCTTTGTTCCATCTGATGTCATTTTAGAGGATTCTTAGTCACTAGAGTAGGAGCTTTGAAACATGATTAGAAATGGCCTCTGTGAGACTGTAAAGCCGTTACCATGGAGGCTGGACTTTGCCCCCAAGGACTTGACACCTGTTATCTCTCATGCAAGAGAACTGCAGGTATGTATCGCCTCCATTTACAAACAGAGAAACTGATGGTCCTAGGGGTGAAGACACTTACTGCAGGGGGTAATCAGGGTTGATCCAGGACTCATTCCAGCCCAGGGTCATCTGCTCCTCCCACGCCACCCCTCCTCCTCCAGCATTCTTCCTTCTCTTTCCCACTCCTCTCCTGCCAAGTTTGTTCTGACACCTTCATCTCACCTTCTTAAAAAGTGACTGATCTGGGAAGTACAAGACCAGCCTTGAGATGGCAGCTCTGATAGAGACCAACTTACTGACCTTAGACAAGTCACTCTCTGTGTTCTCTGCCCTCCCCTCTGTGCAGTGAGAGAGTTGTGCAAGACCTCCCAAGACCTCTTCTTGCTCAAGGTTTTGTGACCCAGACTATTACCTATTACAGAAAACTGATGGAATGGTCCTTGCTGCCACAGTCCCTTCTCTGCCATTCCCTGCACATACCCACATGCCTCTCCTCCCTCCGACTCTCACTGGGGTCTGTGCCTGTGTCAGACCCTGTGAGCCACAGACGTACACAGGCACCCCCCAGTGAGGCCCCACAATCTTACCAAGACTGTTCCCTGCCCATCCAGCTATCCACAGAGATTGGCTGAGCGCCTGCTATGTTTCCCAAATCTTCAGTTCTACCCCTGACTCTCAGCAGATGACCTGAGCTCCTCTTCAGAGAATAAGAACGCTTTCAACTTCCTGCTAAAATACCTGCTTATTTGCATCTGTCCTTACATTTCTCTTTTTTTCCTCCTATCACTTTGGAACTGGAGTCCTTCCTCTTCCTTCCTATTCCCTTCTCTATCCTCTGTATCTCATCTGGCATTCTTGGGGACAGTTATCCTTCAGTTAACCCCTTTCCTATTGCATATTCAAACTTGCCCTTTCTCCTTCTCATTGATATTTAATAACTCACGGACTCTTCCATCTTTTTTTTTTTTTTTTTTTTGTAGAGACAGAGTCTCACTGTACCACCCTCGGGTAGAGTGCTGGGGCATCACACAGCTCACAGCAACCTCTAACTCTTGGGCTTACGCGATTCTCTTGCCTCAGCCTCCCGAGTAGCTGGGACTACAGGCGCCCGCCACAACGCCCGGCTATTTTTTGGTTGCAGTTTGGCCGGGGCTGGGTTTGAACCCGCCACCCTCGGCATATGGGGCCGGCGCCCTGCTCACTGAGCCACAGGTGCCACCTCTTCCATCTTAAAAAGAAGAAGAACAACAAGAACAAGAAGGAAGAAAGGAAAGAAAGAAAGAAAGAAGGAAGGAAGGAAAGAAAGAAAAAGAAAGAAAGAAAGAAAGAAAGAAAGAAAGAAAGAAAGAAAGAAAGAAAGAAAGAAAGAAAGAAAGAAAGAAAGAAAGAAAGAAAGAAAGAGGTAAGAAATACAGCAAAAGAAAAAGAAAAATCAGGGGTGGCTCCTGTGGCTCAAAGGAGTAGGGCACCAGCCCCATATGCTGGAGGTGGTAGGTTCAAACCCAGCCCCGGCCAAAAACTGCAAAAAAAAAAAAAAAAAAAAAAAAGAAAAAAAAAATCAAGCTTTTACCTTCCAAGGAACTCATAATCTAGATTCTATCTTCTATCTTCCTGGCTACTCCCCTATCTTCCTGGCTACTCCTTCTAGTTACCTTTGTTGTTGTTTGGTTTTAAAAAGAAAAGGCAAAACATGCTTATTGTAACCAATTATAATAGCATTTACCAGTCCTTTACATCTGGGTATTCCCCTGGGTCCCATCCTCTGGCCTTGCCCTGCCTTACCCACATTCCCTGAATAATCCATGGCTAAACCTCAAGTAGCCAAATTGCTATCTTCAGGCCAAATCTTCCCTTGAATCCAATCGACCCCCACACTCTGTTCCTTCAACCACTACCTCCTATCCCTTGAATCTGTCCTTGTATCTCCATTTTCACTACCCCGGCACAGTCTAAGTCACTAGCGGCTGTGTGTTCAGTGGCTATGGCAGCAACCTGATCATTTCTCCTCGCCTCCAACTAGACTTCTTCTCCTACATTCTTTGCACTACAACCTCCACCTTTACCTATCACAACAATCTGTGAGATCTAAGAATGCCTATGCCGGCATGAGTGGTATATGTAGAAAGTCACAACATCTAGAAAATATTAAGTTATAGTGGTGCTAAGATTTATTTATTTATATTTTATTTTATTATTTTTCTTTTCTTTTCTTTGAGGCAGAGTCAGTACTATGGCATCATAGCTCACAGCAACCTCAAACTCTTGGGCTCAAACAAGCCTCCGAGTAGCTGGAACAACAGGTGCCCACCACAATGCAAGGCTAGTTTTTCTATTTTTAGTAGAGACAGTGTCTTGCTCTGGCTCAGGCCGGTCCCAAACTCCTGAGCTCAGACGATCCATCCACCTTAGCCTCCCAGAGTACTAGGATTACAGACGTGAGCCACTGTGCCCAGCTGGTGCTAGGATTTAAATGTGTCCCTCCAAATTTATTTGTTGGAAATTGAATCCTCAGTGTGACAGTGATGGGAGATGGGATCTAATGCGAAGTATTATGGTATGGAAAGTGTGATGACCCAGCAAAAAGTCCCTCACTAAATACCGGTGCCTTGATCTTGAACTTCCCAGCCTCCAGAACTGTGAGCCAGTAATTTCTATTCATTATAAATTACCCTGTCTCAGGTATTCTGTTATAGCAGCATAAAAGGACTAAGACAAGTGGTGAGCATTGAAAATTTTTTCTAAGCCCTCAATCTTAAAACACTGGGCTAGAAAAGTTAGCTGGGCTTCATTTTGCCAAGTATCAGTTTAAGGAGGGCAGGGATCAGTTTCCTCATGTGGAAAATAAGGGGATGGATGAGGCCAGTGCCTTGCTGAGTAAACCCAAACCCTCAGTTTCTGATTCAGTAGAACTGGGTAGAGCTGGAGAATTTGCATTTCTAACAAGCAGGTGGTGGCCATGCTAAGGCCCACAGACCACACCTAGGGCAGCACTGTATATTAGTCCGTTCAGGCTGCTATCAGAATACCATAAACTGGCTGAGCTGATAAACAAAAGAATTTATTTCTCAAAGATCTGGAAGCTAGGAAGTCCAAAATCAAGGCACCAGTAGGAGTAGGTTCAGCGTCTGGTGAGGGTCCACTTCACTTCCTTGTTTAGAGCTGGTCTCCTTCTTGCTACAGAATCTCACACGGTGGAATGAGCAAGAGATCTCCCTGCGGTCTCTTTTACAGGGCACTAAGCTCACTCCTGAGGGCTGTTCTTTCATGACCTAATCACCTGCTAAAAGGCCAACCTTCACATTGGGGATTAGGTTTGAGTATAGGAATCTGGGGGGACACAACATTCAGACCATAGCAACTGGACTAGTTAAGATCAACAATTGTAGTTTCTTCACCTGTGCTATCTAGTATGATACCCACTACCTATGTGGATATTTAAATTACAAATTAAATTAAAATTCAGTTCCTCAGACACACTAGCCATATTTTAAGTGCTCGATGGCTCAGGATGGCCAGAGCATTTCCATCATTACAGAAAGTTGTTAGATGTGGCCATTTCCTCACAGATTTCCAAAGGGGACATTTTATTTTATTTATTTATTTATTTATTTTTATTTTTTTTTGAGACAGAGCCTCAAGCTGTTGCCCTGGGTAGAGGGCCATGGCACCACAGCTCACAGCAACCTTCAACTCCCGGGCTCAAGCTTGTCCCCTGTCTCCGCCTCCCAAGTAGCTGGGACTACAGGTGCCCGCCACAATGCCCGGCTATTTTTTGGCTGCAGTTGTCATTGTTGTTTGGTGGGCCGGGCTGGATTCAAACCCGCCAGCTCAGGTGTATGTGGCTGGCACCTTAGCCGCTTGAGCCACAGGTGCCGAGCCTAAAGGGGACATTTTAAAGTAGAAGTGTAGTAGAAACATCCTCTGACTGATAAGGCCTTTCCACATTGCTCAGGCACACCTGTGAACTTGAGCTATATTTTAGCCCTAATTGTAGAGTCCCAAAGCCCACCCTCCAGTCTACCCTAGGACCATGTTGCCCCAAGAAGCTCACACAAAAGCAGGACCAGAAATGGAAATAGTAGAATTTCTGCATTGGGGACTGTATCTTTGTACCAGTGTAGGACGAAGGTGGACAAGCAATTAATTTGGTGGCTGAAGTCCTATGTTTGAGTTCCTAGATGGCCTTAAGCAAATCACTTAACCCCTCTGAGACACTGGACCCCCATTTATAAAATATACCTGAAATATCTATTTTACAGGATATGTGTGAAAAAGCACATGTAAAATATGTAAAATATTTCCACACTGCAAAATATGGCTAGTGTGTGAGGAACTCAGTTTACACCAAATTCAGTATCATGTTTTTCTTCCTTCTCTCTGCTGTTACAGCGAGTTGAACACATTCTAATTTAGTACATATGTTTTCTGGGTACATGTCTCCACCAGGATAAGGTAAGGCCCCACCAGATTCAGTTCTCTCCTCAGCACCTATCCTACTGCGAGACACATGATAGATGCTCAATAACAGGCCAATGATGAAGTCTCAGGGTAAAGCCATGTAACAGGTGCAGTGTCTGAGGCCTGTGCTGTTGGCCTGACTTTTCCCGGTTTTGTGCTCATGTTCTTTCTTTCACTTGCATTGCCTGCCACCTGATCCACACCCTATCTTCACTTGCCTGACCCTGTCTTGCATTGTGGAGAAATTAGTTGTCTTTCAAGAATCTCTCAAGGATCTGAATACCAAATTAATCAACTGTGGAGTCTCTACCATTGCCTCCCTAGAATCTTGGATAATTTTTGTAATCTTGCTGATCATCATTTTCCTGATCTGTAAATTAGGCAGAAAATTAAATACCTTTCTTTCAGTTTTGATATGAGATTTACATAAGCAAATGTACGCAGAAGGCCAGATATATAGCAGACGTTGAAGAACTGTCTTTAAAACAGCTGTTTCAGGGCTGAATGAGGTGGCTCCCACCCCTAATCCTAGCACTCTGGGAGGCAAAGTGGGAAGGATCCCTTTTGCTCAGAAGTTTGAAACCACTGTGAGCAAGAGCAAAATCACCTCTCTACTTAAAAAAAAAAAAAAAAAGAAAGAAACATTAGCCCAGCATGTGGTGGGTGCCTGAAGTGCCACCTCCTTAGGAAGCAGATGCAGGAGGATCACTTGAACCCAGGAGTTTGAGGTTGCTGTGAGATAAGCTGACACTCTAGCCTGGGCAACAGAATGACACTTCCTCTCAAAAACAAAAACAAAGGCCTGGCATGGTGGCCTTACTCATGCCTGTAATCCTAGCACTCTGGGAGGCCTAGGGGTGTTGATTGCTTGAGCTCAGGAGTTTAAGACCAGCCTGAGCAGGAGTAAGACTCTGTCTCAAAAAAAAAAATAGCTAGGCATTGTAGCAGGTGACCCTGTCTCTAAAACAAATAACTGGGCATTCTGGCAGGGGCCTATAGTCCCAGCTACCAGGGAGGCTGAGGCAAGAGAATCATTTTGAGTCAAAGAGGTTGAGGTTACTGTGAGTTATGATGCCACAGCACTCTACCGAGGGTGACAAAGTGAGACTCTGTCTCAAAAAAAAAAAAAAAAAATCCCTGATCATCAGAGAAATGCAAATCAAAACTACCCAGAGATGGTTCAAAACCTAACCCCAGTGAGAATGGCCCACATCACAAAGTTTCAAAGCTGCAGATGCTGACTTGCATGTGGAGAGAAGGGACACTCTTACACTGCTGGTGGGACTGCAAACTAATACGACCTTTTTGGAAGGAAATATGGAGAATCCTCAAAGAACTCAAATTAGACCTCCCATTTGATCCTGCAATCCTGTTACGAGGTATCTACCCAGAAGAAAAATCATTTTATCATATGGACATTTGCACTAGACTGTTTATCGCAGCTCAATTTACAATCACCAAAATGTGGAAACAACCTAAATGCCACCAACCCAAGAATAGATTAACAAGCTGTGGTATATGTATACCATGGACTACTTATTCAGCTGTAAGAAAAGATGGTGACTTTACATCTTTTGTATTAACATGGATGGAGTTGAAACACATCCTTCCTAGTAAAGTATCACAAGAACGGAAAAGCAAGCATCCAATGTACTCTGTTTTATTATGAAGCAGTGGATGATCTAATGTAAGGTGGGGGATAGGGGAATAAGGGAGCAGGGAGAGAAGAAGGGAGGGGGACAGGGGTTATGGTGTGTGGCACACCTCTTGGGGGTGAGACACACTTATAAAAGGGACTTTACTTAACAAATGCAATCAGTGTAATTCTTTGTACCTTCAATGAATCCCAAATAATAACAAAACAAAAACCCCAGCCATTTCTAACTAGTCTGGGAAATTCTCCCTTCTGCAACAAAATACAATCTTTTTTTTTTTTTTTGAGACAGAGTCTCACTATGTCGCTCTCAGTAGAGTGCCATGGTGTCACAGCTCACAACAACCTCAAACTCTTGGACTTAAGCAATTCTCTTGCCTCAGCTTCCACAGTAACTGGGAACACAGGAATCTGCTACAATGTCCGGCTATTTTTTGGTTGCAGTTGTCATTGTTTAGCAGGCCCAGGCTGGGCTCAAACCCACCAGCCTCAGTATATGTGGCCTGCACCCTACTCACTGAGCTACAGGCGCCCAACCAACAAAATGCAATCTTCTAAAGACCTTCCCTAGGTCACTTTTATTTCAAGTCATTCATTTAGCAAACATTTACTGAGCATTTTTGTTTGCCAAGTACTGTGCTAGATGTTAGAGATGCAAAGATTAATGAAGACTTCTGACCTCAAGAAGTTTATAGTCTAGCAGGAAGGCAACTTCTTTAGGAAGCCTTTCCTACCCCACCTCAGGCTGGGTAGAAGCTCCTGGTCTGCCCAGTTGCTTCTCTCCAAGCCTGTACTTAGCAAATTATCTTGCCTTTTAATTTCAAACATATGCTAGTCCCTGTTCTAGTACCATAATCTACATTCATTAATTCATTTAATCCTCCCAACAACCTTATGAGTCAAGCACTGTCATTATTCTCATTTTACAGATCAAGAAACTGGCTTGAGCTCTTCTAATTTACAAACAGAGGGAGCCAGGATTTGAAATCTCACCTTCTGGCTCCAGCTTAAAACGCCCTATTTTCTGTCTCTCCACCGGAATCTGAGATTGGATCTGTGCCATATTCCAATGAGTATCTCCTGTGTCCACCCCAATACTTGACACAGTAGGTAATCAATACCTCATTCATCAAAGGAAAGGAAGGAAAAAGAGAAAGATGGAAGTCCAGAAGTAAACAATTTCACAATAGTTTGGTTATCAACATTTACTAAGCATCAACACTGAGGCGTGTGAGACGTGCGGAGGAAGCTCAGGAATGACCCAACACCTGGGCGCGCTCTTACAGGGGTATTTGCGAAACTTGGTAAATGTAGAATGTAAATGTTTTGGCACAGTAACTGAGATAACGCCAGAAAGGCTATGTTAACCATTATGATAAAAATGTGTCAAATGGTCTATGAAGCGAGTGTATGATGCCCCGTGATCATATCAATGTATACAGTTATGATTTAATAAAAATAAATAAATAAATAACTTTCCGTTATCAGCGTCCAGACTTCCCAGAAGGCCACTGCCTTTTCCCTCCGCCCGCCCTCGCTCCCTTCCTCTGAAATCCCAGCTCCACCTCTTCCTTTTCCCTCCCCACCCTCTCCGCGGATTCCGCGGTCCGGGTTTCCCGGGTGCCGGCCGCCGGGAAGGACTCCGTGGGCGGGAGCGCGGCGGCGCGGCGAGCATGCGCACAGGGGCGGCACACTGCGCATGCGGGAAGATGGCGGTCCGGGATCCGTGAGAGCAGCCGGTCGCCCCGTTCCCCGCGCGTCGGCGTTGGGAGCGCTCGGGCTCGTGGGGCCGTGGTGCGTGTGCTGGGCGGAGGGGCCGGCCTCGCAGAGCGTCGCCTCTGAGCAGGCTGTGGACCCGCTTCGTGCCGGAACCCCGAAAATCGGCGTTTTGGGGGCCGCGCTCAAATCGGGCGGGAGAAGGCGGGAGAGCTCGCGGGGTGCGAGGGGCGCGAGCCGCCCGGCTGGGCAGCATGAGTCAGCAGCGGCCAGCGAGGAAATTGCCCAGCCTGCTAGTGGACCCGGCTGAGGAGGCCGTGCGCCGCCGGTGTCGGGACCCCATCAACGTGGAGAGCCTGCTGGTAAGTGCCAGACGGCGGTGCGGCGGGGTCTCCGAGGTCCAGCCGGCTCCTACGCGCTGCCCCGAGCCCGGCTGTCCGTCGTCTAAGGTGCCGGCTCTCCCTGAACCAGGCAATGTCCTTTATGTGCTGCCAACCACACTCTCCCGTCTTCTCCTTTCTATGCCTGCTCAAAAACATGTTGTCAGCCTCCTTGGCTTTTACCTTGGGGCAACAGAGAAGAGAGCCCTATTAGAGGATGTTGTTAACTTTGAGTTACAAAGTCCGCATTTTCTTTCCCCGACGAGACCCTGCGTGTGCATCTTCTGCCGCCTCTCCCATTCTTCTTGGGTGCAGCAGTTTAAAACCTTGTCAACACCTCACATGTCCCACGCTGCAACTCCCCTTACCTCCCGTTTTGTTTGACGGAGAAAGTAGGTAGGAGATTTAGCTCCCTTCCTGTAAGTCTGATTTCCTCTATTCTTGCTCTAGACCAGATGCTGTATTCCCGTGCCATTCCATTTTGGTGTATCTGTCCTTTTACATTTCCCCCCAAACTTTCGACTTCTCTGCTGAAATCTTCCCGTAACTCGTAGTAACTAAACATTTACCCAAGTCATTATGCTCAGTTCTTTTGCCACGTTTTTCATGAGGATTATCTCACTTAATTCCTCACAGCAATCTTAAGAGATTATTTATCCTTTTAGAGTTACCAAAACAGACTTGGAGATGTTATGTGGCTTGCCCTTGGTTAGATAGTAAGTGGAGAAACCTAGGTTTAACCTTAGAATGTCTGACTCCAGATGATAAATTCTTTTTTTTTTTTAATACTTTTATTTTTTATTTATTTATTTATTTATTTATTTTTGTGATTTTTGGCCGGGGCTGGGTTTGAACCTGCCACCTCCAGCATATGGACTGGCGCCCTACTCCTTGAGCCACAGGCGCTGCCCGATAAATTCTTGACTGTTTAAATTGCATTCTAAATCCAATCCTGCCTTAAAAGATAACCTCTCTTAATTCCATATCCACATCTATTTACCGTATCCCTTTCCCTTCATGGTTTGATTTCTTGAAAAAGTTGTTTGTAATCTCTGTGTTCACTTGATCATCTGTAATTCCCACCCAAGCCACTGTAGGGACCTCTGACATAAGCACACTTATAAGACTGTTCTGTGTTCTAACCAAGATCACTGCCAGTGTTGTCAAAGCAGACAGACTTGGCCACTCTTGTTGGAAACATTCTCCATTGAGTTGCTTTTACCACACCTACTCTTGGTGCTCCATCAGCTTGTTTGGCTTCTTTTTGTTGTTCTCCTTGTCTGCTTCTTCCTTACATGTTGAGTTAGGGTTCTCATCCACCTCCTCTACTCATTCTTCGGATGGAAGTTTATTTGTTACTCCCATGTCTTGTGTTACCGTCTGCAGTTGACCCTCAAACAGTGTAAGAGTTAGTCAAAATCCACATGTAACTTTTTGATTCCCCAAAAACTTTACTGATAACCTGCTGCTGACTGGAAATCTTTTTGATAACATGAACAGTCAATTAATGTATGTTTTATGTATTATGTATTCTATTCTTACAATAAAGTAAGCTAGAGAAAAGAATATGCTATTAAGAAAATCGTAAGAGAAAATATAAAGATTGTCATTCAACTTCATATTGAATCAGTTGAGGAGGAGGAGAAAAGAGAGATTGGTCTTGCTATCTTGGTGGTAGAGGCAGAAAAAAATGGCATATTAATGGATCTGTGCAGTTCAACCCTTGTTTGAGGGTCAACTTTATACAGTCTGTATTGGTAATCTTAATCTTTTGAGGATTTGATGAAAAAACGATAAACTCTCACTATGGAAAAACTATTTAACTTTGCATCTAGCATCAAAATACCCACATCCCTTGAATCTGGTAACCAGATTGTTACCCAGTCTGGTTGTTTCAGTCATGTTATAGTAAATCCTAAATCTGTAAATCTGGGTCAGGACTTTCCAACTGTCTACTAGACATTCTTACTTAGATTTCAAATTCCTGCAGTAGTCCCCTCTTACACAAGGTTTTGCTTTTCTTGGTTTCAGTTACTTGTAGTCAATTGTGGTCCAAAGATAATAACATGGAAAATTCCAGAAAGAAACAATTCATTACTTTTAAGTTGCTGGTCATTCTACAGTAGCATGGTGAAATCTCAGGTCTTGCTCTCCCATCCCACCTGGCATGTGAATCATCTTTTGTCCTGTGTATCCCTGCTGTAGAAGCCACCTGCCTGTTCGTCACTTATTAGCCATCTTGGTTCTCAGATCTGTTGTCACAGGATCACAGTGCTCATATTCAAGAAACTACTTAACAGTAGCCTCCATGCACAAGAGTAGTCATGCTGGCAATTCAGATAGGCCAAAGAGAAGCCAGAAAGTACTTTAAGTGAAAAGGTGAAAGTTCTCACAAAGGGAAGAAAAAAATTGTATGTGAGGTTGCTAAGTACAATAAGATGATTTTGAGAGAGAGACCACATTCATATAACTTTTATCGTGGTATATTCTAATTGTTCGTTTTGTTAATCTCTTACTGTGCCTAATTAATAAAGTAAACTTTATCATAGGTTTGTATGCGTAGGAAAAATCATAGTGTATATGGGGGTCATTACTGTTCACAGTAGGTCTTCTGAGCATAAATGGGGACTCCTGTGCAAGCATTCCCCTTGTTATGAACGAGATTTAATACAGGAACTGTATTAAAGGGTCACAGCATTAGGAAGGTTGAGAACCACTACTCTAGAAGAACAGAATCTTAAGGTTGAGTTTCTTTAATTGTTTGGGGGGATTTGGGAATTGGCTTTCTAATCTGATTAAACCTAAAAATACTAAGGACTCTACTTCTAGTAGTATAGATAGCACATTAGAGGAAAACCAAGGAATATAATGACATTGATGGGTTGTTCCTAGTGTCACTGGACAAAGATAAACTCAAGGATTCCATTTCTTGGCCCCAGCTCTGTATAAATGATCTCAGGGATCCTCAAACTTTTTAAACAGGGGGCCAGTTCACTGCCCCTCACACCGTTGGCGGGCCAGACCATAGTTTAAAAAAACACTATGAACAAATTCCTACGCATACTGCACATATCTTATTTTGAAGTAAAAAAAACAAAATGGGAACAAATACAGTCACCGCCTCATGTGGCCCTCGGGCCGTAGTTTGAGGAGCCCTGATCTAAGGGTTTCTAAGTGGGCCCTAGGTCAGAATCTTCTATAGCCACAGGGCCAGAATTGCAGAAATCAAACACAAGCCCTCATTCATCAGGAGACTGGCTGGATTACAATGAAAGTTGACCTCTTTTTAGCCTTGCAGCGTATCTGTTATTAAAAAGTGAAGGCAGGCCAGGCACCCTGGCTCACACCTGTAATCCTAGCACCCTGGGAGGCTGAGGCAGGTGGATTGCTTGAGCTCACGAGTTCAAGACCAACCATGGCAAAAGCGAGACCCAGTCTCTACTAAAAGTAGAAAAACTGAGGCAAGAGGATCACTTAAGCCTAAGAGTTGGAGGTTGCAGTGAGCTATGACACCATGGCACTCTACCCAGAACAACAAACAGCTTGAGACTCTGTATCAAAAAAAAAAAAAGAAAATGAGGGCATTGATTGGGGAAGAATGGGATCTGTAAGTTGGGATGGGGACATATGGGAAGAATCTGATGAGGCACATCAAGCTTCTAAATTCTGGTGAGTCTTAAGACTCACTCAGAAGTGACCTCCTCACCCCCAGGGGCAGGAGTACCCACAGTGGTATCATCCTTTCCACCTGCCTCAAAGAATTGAACTCTGCGTTGCATAAGGAAATGGTATTGGCCTCCCAGCGACAATACTGAGCCTCCTGAGACCCAACCACAACCCCTCTTTGCTTCTAGACCAGTGGTTCTCAACCTTCCTAATGCCGTGGGCCTTTAATATAGTTCCTGTGGGTCACGACCCACAGGTTGAGAACCGCTGTTCTAGACCTTTAACTAGACTCAAGTCCCAGTGGCTTCCAAAGGTGAAGTACAAAGTATGGCCCATGAGAAGGTCCACTACACCCCACTTCTGGTACCAAAATTTGTATTTGGGTTCTCCAGAGAGAACCAGTGGGATATATATACAGTGATGTGCCACATAGTGACATTTCAGTGGTGGCCCAAGATTACAGTGAAGCTGAAATATTTCTATCACAAATACTGACCATTGTGTTATAATTGCCTTTGGTATTCAGTACAGTGACACGCTGTACACATTTATGGTTTAGGAGCAGTAGGCCCTACCAGATAGTCTAGGTATGTACCATACGGTTTTGTGCAAGTGCACTCTGGTATTTGTACAAGCGTGAAGTCATCTAACAATGCATTTCTTAAGGATCATTAAGGGGCATGCAATTATATAGGGATGTATGAGAGGGGACTTGTTAGGGGAATCAGGATCAGCTCACGGTTATAGAGGCTGGCCCCAAGGTGGAGACTATGAGATGTGGTGGTGCAACTCTCAGTCCGGGGCCAAAGGCCTGAGACCTGGGGGCTGGCTGGTGTAAGTCCAAAGGCCAGGGAGCCTGGAGTTGTCCAAGATCAGGAGATGGATCTCTGCTTCTGCAGACACCTCAATGTATTTGCCTTTTCTGTTTTCGTTATCTCCAGGCCCCAGAGATTGGATGATGCCCATCTGTATTGTAGTGCATTCAGACTCATGTGCTGATTTCTGAAATCACCCTCACAGACATGCCTCCAGATAAGGCATAACTAGGTTTCTGGGTATTCCCTAATCCAGTCAAGTTGACACCTAACATTAACCTTCAGAATTACTTCTTGCCTAAGCAAGCAACAACTTTGCCATATGCTATTTTAATAAATGGTACCACACCTGCTGTATTGCCCAAGCCAGTGTCCTAGGCATCGTTCTTCCCTTCTCCCTTTTCCAAACTGACCCTATCTAGCCTCACAATCTAATTAAAATTAATCACCAATACCTATCACTTCTAGTCATCATCTGCCTTTCAGATTGTTGCAGTGCCTTCCAAACCAGCTCTCCAGCTTCCAGTCTTGCCCCTCACTGTCCATATGTTCACCGCACACAATAAAGATCTTTTTAAAATGTATTTCTAATCATGTCATTTGGCAGAAAGAATCTGTCAGGGTTCCTTAGCACTCTCAGGATAAAATAGAAGCTTATTAACATAATCTGGTTCCTGGATTTACCTTTCCTAAACTACTTATTGTTGCTGAATTTTCCATGTTTCTATATTCTTTCATACCCTCCAGGTCATTGAATTTGCTGTTTTCTACCTAAGTTAACCCCCCTATTTACCCCCATGTCCCCTTCAGAAAAAAAAAACAAAAAAAAAACTACTTTTTAAAAAATTAAAAATAAAATACATGTTTCCGTTACCTCTAGATTTTTAAGTCTTTTGTCTGAAGAGCCTTCCCTAACCTCTCAAGACTGAGTTAGGCATTCCCCCCCTTGAATGGATGAGAAGAATGCAGTCACCTTGAGGAAGGTATTAAAGCTCTAGAAGGAATAGTGCTGTCCAAAATGGGATTGGTACAAAGAGGCATCTGTACAGAGATGCCTGTACGTTTTTAACTAGGCAGTGCTTAGAATTTTGGTTATTAACCAAAATTAACCAAATTAACATTCACTTTTTTTTTTTTTTTCTCCTACCACTTGTGAAGAAGCTCTTCAAAGATTCTCTCAGGTTTTAAAGTAGACATCTTTTTTTTTTTTTTTTAGAGACAGAGTCTCACTTTATGGCCCTCAGTAGAGTGCTGTGGCCTCACACAGCTCACAGCAACTTCCAACTCCTGGGCTTAAGCGATTCTCTTGCCTCAGCCTCCCGAGTAGCTGGGACTACAGGCACCCGCCACAACGCCCGGCTATTTTTTGGTTGCAGTTTAGCCGGGTTTGAACCCGCCACACTCGGTATATGGGGCCGGCGCCTTACTGACTGAGCCACAGGCGCCGCCCTAAAGTAGACATCTTTAGGATGGGGCTTTGGGGCAGTAGTGAAATAGCTTGGAACTTGAAAAATTGTGCCTACTTACCTATCAGCAGCTGGTTCCCAGAAAGCTGTGTACTCTGTCAGGGCACTGAGATCATCCTTAGTAGTTTTCAGTTTAAAGGTTTCTGCCTTCTCCATTTTGCAGGTAATATGCAAACAGGAGATATAAATTGAAAAATTGGAAAGTGTGTGTGTGTGTGTGTGTGTGTGTGTGTGTGTGTGTGTGTGTGAAGGATGTCTGCTTCCTCAGGGCAGTGGTACTCTTGTGACTCGTGTACGATACAGTGCTTTCATATTCAGAGGCGGGGTGATGAATGAAGGCTGTTGGAGCCTGTTTTCCTGCATGTATCAATATAGCCAATGTGTAATAGAACTGTATTTATAGCAGAATTGGGAAAAGAAAGCCACCCTTTCTTGTGGTGTTAAGCCTAATTGAAGTGTTAATCACTGTACCAACCTGTGAGTAACTGTCTAGATGAGGAGACAAGGGAGAGGGAGGCCTAGAGCAGAAAAGATGCCTCAAAAGACGGTGCAGCCAGCAGATAGTGGTGCAGCCTGTTTGGAACCGGTAAGGACTGTGTACCGAGGGCCTGGCCCTGTTGCTGTAAATTAAGAACAGAAGCCTCTACAGCATGTCACCTCAGAGCTTATCTGTGACAATTTATGTGTTTCTAGTCAATGTGATAAGGGTAGATATTTTCTTCATTCAAGAGTCTCACTGCAATACTAAATTAGCAGAGAGCCCAAATGTAAAAATAGCAATGACAGTGGGTCATACTAGTCTAATGTCTGACTTTAATAAGGACTGCTTCAGAGTTTTGCTCTTGGATACCATGTTTGCAAGTCACTGTTGTCAAGGCTGTTTAAGAGAGCTGGCCAGACCTGGTCCCTGCACCCAACGCAGCATTCCTATCTTCAGTATTGCACACCTCAGCAGGTCTCCTTTCAAGACTAAGAACTACTTTTAGTGGGATTCCATCTCGGTGGAATTATTTCATCATGTCAGGTTAACTTGCTAACTGATGCTATCATCTTATCACAGATAAGGAAAGCATTGTGCCAAGGATTTGTTAACAAAGAGCTTCTTGACTGTTCACCTTGCCTTAAGTCTTCTCAATTTCCCAGTCCTTACTTATATTTCTAAACCATGAACTTGGTTGTGTCGGTCTTATTCAGAAACATTTGTTAAGTCTCCATTGGTTATAAAGTCCAAATTCGTTAGCAAGATTTTATGTGGTGCTAGCATGCCCTTCCAGCTTCAAAATCAAGTCTCACACTGGTCACACAAGTGTATTCTCAAAAACATACCATTCAGTTTCTGTCTTCACACCTTTGTTTGTTTCATTTTCTACACCAACAGTCTTTTTCTTCCCTCCTTACTTGTCAAAGCTCAGCTGGGGGCACTTCCTGTGAATCCTGTGACTTCCCGTTCTGGTGGCATCCATGGTGCTCCTGTTGATGTTCTCCTTAGAGAACCGATGGAATTCCCTCACCCTGGTTTTGCTTTTGGGGCCAATTCTTTCACTTAGACAAGTGTTGAACCTATTTACATCCTTTGTGGTATCATGTGACATTACACATCTTGTTCCAAGCATTGAGATTAATAGGTATTTCTGTTTACACAGTTTTATCTTGAGGTTTTATTTTATTATTTACAAGAAATGATGATTTTAAATGTGTTGCAAATGTTACTATAGCTTCCAAGTAGCTGGTAAGATGTTGAGGATTGATAATGAAGCAGCTACTAACTTCCTGGTTGTTTAAGTAATTAAAAAGCCTTCTTAAAATTTATCTAGTTAGTAAGGAAGTTGCTAACTATCCACAGCATGCATTATTTCCAGTATTAGAAGTGCGACTGTTTTTACATTAATTGTAATGGGAATGAAGGCTGCCTACAAAAGTTTATGAGCAAATTTTTTGGAAGTGCTTATACTTAAATAGCATTTGTTAGTTTAGACAAATCTTCCACCTCTACTGAGCTTCCCAGAGTCAGGGACAGTGTCTTAATGATCTTTGTATTTCTTTCTATCCTCAGCACCTGATTCAGTTAACAAATAAACGTCTCTTCAGTAATAAATTCTCAGGTTCATATTTCCACCTCCCTCTCCCTTCTTTTTCTCTCTTTACTACTTCTAAAATTTGCATGCCCGTGCATTCTGAGAAATTTAAATCTATGGACATCGTCAGATGTGATTAGTTTCAATCACATAGTTTGAAAGAACTATCCTTCTCACACCCAGCTAATTACTTTAGGGGGGAATAACTCCAGTTGTTTATATGATAGAGTAAAATGCTATTCATTTGCATTGTTGTTTTTAAATTACTAAGTTAAATTTTTTTTATCTTTTTTCAGCCATCAAAAATAAGAATTAATTTAGAAGATAATGTACAATATGTGTCCATGAGAAGTAAGTTGATTCTGAATAAAGTAGTTTGAATTTAATATGATTTAAAATGATTTATTTTGAATGCATGTGAGGTGATGAGAAACTGAAGTAAAACGTATTATTTGTACACTGAAATATAGAGTGTGGAATTTGAGTAAAAACTCCTGGAGTCGGTGGGTTGAATAAGGTGCACAGGTGCCAATTTGTTCATCACAGAACAGTCTATATATCTAAAGATACTTTCTGAGAATTCCTTCTGTGAGAGAAATTTGCTGTTTCCTACCTTAGGTTAATGTTTAAGGCGTCTGTTAAAAGAGATAGGGTATCAGTCGCTCTAGTTCCCTATCCTTCTGGAAGTCTTTATGAGAGATTACCCCAGTCCTAATTTCCTCTTAATTTGATGCTAATCTCAATAGGTAGATGGTACAAAGATGCCCAAATATAAATGTTACAGATATCACCTTTAATTTTTCTTCAACCCCTGCTGCACACTTACCCATAGTTGGTCACCAGGTTTGTTCAGCTTTAGTTTTGAATTGAAGATTTGCCGAGCTTATATAATGCCTGGTGCTGTATTAAGCTCTTTATGTGGATCATCACAGTAAACCTTCAAAATACAGGTGTGGATTATCATCCATTTTTTATAAATGAGTAAACTGAGGCCTAGGGAGGTAAAGTGACTTGCTCAGAGTCAGGATTTAGTCCCCTGTCTCTCTAACTCAAGAGCCCAGAGTCCTAACCACTGTGTTAGACTTGCTTCTTGGGTCAGTGCCTGTAGCACAGTGGTTACAGCGTCAGCCCCATACACCAAGGATGGTGGGTTCGATCTTCGCCCGGGCCAGCTAAACAATGACAACTGCAACAAAAAAATAGCTGGGCGTTGTGGCAGCCGCCTGTTGTCCACCTACTTGGGAAGCTGAGGTAAGAGAATCAATTGAGCCCAACAGTTTGAGACACTCTTTAGAGGGCAACATAGTGAGACTCTGTCTCAAAAAAAAAAAAAATTGCTTCTAATAGTTGAGGGTCTAACTCTCAAGCTGAAGTAGGACAGTCTTCTGAGTGGGCTATCAGCTTCCAGGCTCTCCAACCCTCTGCCCCTTCTATTCCGCTGCCAGTATGAGTTTTCTTTCCTTTTCTTTTTTAAGACAGTCTTACTTTGTCACCCTTGGTAAAGTACTATAGTGTTGTAGCTTACAGCAACCTCAAATTTCTAGGCTTAAGCAATTCTTTTGCCTCAGCCTCCCGAGCAGCTGGTTCTATAGGGGCCTACCACACACCCAGCTAGTTCTTGCTCTGGCTGGTCTCGAACTCCTTAGCTTAAGCAGTTCACCTGCCTTGGCCTCCCAGAGTGCTAGGACTGCAGGCGTGAGCCACTGCACTTGGCCTCCAGTGTGAGTTTTCTAATACAGAAATGGGGTTATGATATCATTCACCCTAGATTTAGTGGTGCTCCATTACAGACAGAAAAAACCTGGACTCATATTTGATTTTATTTGTACTAAATTTAGAAGCAGCCTCATATCCTTAAACTAGGCAGTAGAGAATGGATAGGCAGAAAGACAAGGCCCTTGAAGATCATTTCTGGCTTAATGTTGCAGCCTCGTCTTCAGCACTCCACTGCCCTTATCCATTGCTAGGATCCCCTAAGTGTACCAGGTTCTCAAATGCTGTTTTATTGCTTGACCTGTTATTTCCTGTCCCTCACTTCAGCCCCTCACCCTGTCGGTCAGAGTGAGCCAGCACCTGCCGCCGTCCTATCGTTCTGTGCTCCATGCCCAGCTTCCTTCCATCTCAGTTCCCACTGCAGCAGAGGTTTTATTTCATGTTACGGAGTAACTTTGAATATCTCGCTAACACTCACCTCAGGAGATTATACAATCCCTCATTGGACTATGGGATTCCTTTAGTTTGAAGATCTTTTTAATCATATTTCTATCCTCTCAGCAACTGCCATGTTGTAGGTATTTATTTGTTCTTTATAACTAACATAGGAATGTACTTATCCTGAGCTTGTAAGACTCTGCCTTGTTACTAATTAGTATACATGCTTCTTAAAGTCAGAATTTCTTATTTGCAATCTTCTAAGGTTTGTCGTAGAATTATGATTTTCTTCTTCTTCCAATTAAAAATACTTTTTGAATTCCTCATTTATTCCTGTTTAATCTTAAATGTAGTAATGGGCTCCACAGAGAAGTCACTTATGTTATGAACTCTGCACTTGTGTTCCTGGAGTAACCACCAGTGGTCTTTAAACCGAATGTGACATTGTGAAGTTTCTGAGTAGGGGCCTTTGTCACTGAAGGGAGGGTGGACGTTTCTTTTGAAGCATACTGACTGGTATGCTAGGGCATAGGGAAAAGAGAATGACAACTGAGTTCCTTTAGAAGTTATTTTCTCTGCAAATCAAGCTGGAAGAAATTTTTCTTAGTATCACATTAGAAAAGATGAAAATAATATTTAGTTCTGGCAAGTACATGAGACTAAGCCCTTGTACACTGCTTAAAATTGATAGATCCTAGAACCTGGGTAGCAATTTAGCTGTGCATATCAAAATTCTTAAAAATATCTTTTTCCTCAGCAGCTTAACATTTTGGAATATATCGGAAGGAAACAGATAAGGGCATGTGCAGTAATTCAGCAGCAAGTAGGTTCATTGAAGTTAACGTGAAATAAGAAAGTTGTAGATAGGGTGAATTTCCAACACTGGCATAACTTTGACAAATATTCCATGTAGTTAAATATACTGCCATTAAGAATAATGTTGAAATACATTTGTTGAAATGTCAGGAATTTTAAATATTGCGTTGAAAGAGCATGTTACAAAATGGTATGTTTCTATTTATTTATTTATTTATTTATTTATTTATTTATTGAGACAGTCTCAGTTGTGCCCAGTAGGGTCCTGGATGTCATAGTTCACAGCAACCTCAAACTCATGAGCTCAAGCAATCCTCTTGCCCCAGCTTCCTGCACTACAGGTGCCTGCCACAATGTCCAGCTAGTTCTATTTTTAGTAGAGACAGAGCCTTGTTCTTGCTCAGGCTCGTCTTTTTTTTTTCTTTTTTTGAGACAGAGTCTCATTATGTCACCCTCAGTAGGGTGCTGTAGCATCACAGCTCACAGCAACCTCAGACCCTTGCGCTTAAGTGATTCTCTTGCCTCTCAGCCTTCTAAGTGACTGGGTCTACAGGCACCTGCCACAACACCCAGCTATTTTGGGTTGCAGTTGTCATTGTTGTTTAACAGGCCCAGGCCAAGCTCGAACCTGCCAGCCTTGGTATATGTGGCCGGTTCCCAACTCACTGAGCTACGGGCACCAAACCAGCTCAGGCTAGTCTGGGCTCTAGCAGTCCACCCACCTCGGCCTCCCAGTGCTAGGATTATAGTTGTGAGCCACCTCACTCAGCTCTGTCTTTATTATTTTTAAGAACTTTACATATATACTCTGTGTGTATGTGTGTGTTGTGAGGTGTGTTTATGAAAACCCAAAATTATTGTACTAGATGAGTGAGAGGTTTCAAGAGATATTTTTCCCTTCATTTACCTATGTGTTGATGGTAATGAACATTTTAAAAAATAGGTAAACCACTTTTCCTTGAGATGTATTATAATTTTTCTAGTAGAAAAACAGTTCAAGCTCCTTTAAAAACTTCATCAGACTTTTTTTTTTTTTTAAGCCAAATCTCTACCTTTTTTTTGGTAAAGAATCCCTCAACTTGAAGACTAGATGAGAAATTTAATTTTGAAAATCAATTCTAATTCTATTCCTTAGGGTGGTATGAATACAAAGGTAAAGTTACCACTTTGCCTGCTAAGATGCAGTAGACTTCTGAAGATTCACAAGTGTATTAGAAACTGACTACATTTTTCAAATACTCCTTTATTTAAAGACTTTATGTAGACATAGAGAAGACAAATTTCTCATCCATTTTTGAGAAACTTATTTGATAGAAATCAGCTATGATTTGGTCAGTATGTAGGAATTTCTGCAGATGTACTGTTGATAAAGGAGATATAAGTGATTTTTTAAATGAGTTGAGATATGTTATTTAAAATTTTACAAAGTCCGGGCACAGTAGCTTCCGCCTGTAATCCTAGCACTCTGGGAGGCCAAGGCGGGCGGGTCACTTTAGTTCATGAGTTCGTGACCAGCTTGAGCAACATGGAGACCCCCAACTCTAAAACTAGCCCAGCATTGTGGAGGGCGCCTGTAGTTCCAGCTACTCAGGAGACTGAGGCAAGAAGATCACTCAAGCCAAGAGTTTGAGGTTACTGTGAGCTACAACACCACAGCACTCTACCAAGGGCAACAAAGTGAGAGTCTGTCTTCATAATTAATTAATTAAAATTTACAAATGTCTTTATTTTGTTTCCTAGAAGCTCTAAAAGTGAAGAGACCTCGTTTTGATGTATCACTGGTGTATTTAACCAGAAAATTTATGGATCTTGTCAGATCTGCTCCTGGGGGTATTCTTGACTTAAACAAGGTTGCTACAAAACTGGGAGTACGGAAACGAAGAGTGTATGATATCACCAACGTCTTAGATGGAATCGACCTCGTTGAAAAAAAATCTAAGAACCATATTCGATGGATGTGAGTTGTTTGCAAACTTTTCGTGGCTTTTCTTTCCCTTCTCATTAAGTGACAATTCTATGCTTAAAACTAGATAATAGCAAAGTTTTGATAATATAAAACAAAGTAAGATAGGACTTCTTGTTAGAAAAGGATCCTATAAGTTTTCTTGCATTGTCCAACAAAATACATAATTTTTTTTAAAAAGTATTTCCTTAGTTCCAGCTGATTATTGGAATCGGGAAATCTTGGAAGGTTATACAATAGTGATTTTTCACACTATAGTAAATACCTACACTCTCCCACTTCTGGAATCATAATGCAGTAATTCTGGGGAAGGCAGCAGGTGGGCTGTGGATTGTACTTTGAAACATACGGCACTGAATATTGAGAAAAAAAAAAAAAGCAGATTTAATGTCTGAAAGGTGATTACTAAAGCTTTAACATGATTAGGAAGGATACTGTGAAAAGAGGACCAAGATAACTGAGGTAGCTAAAGGCATGTTGTATGCACGTGCATGGAAGGAAAAAGCGGTTACAGTTAGAATAGGCAAGTATTTTGATCAGGAAGAAACAGTACCAGTGTGTAAGTACATAAAGACCTTTCAGGTAAATGAAAATCTACCAGCAAAGATAAGATGACTCTAAGTAATTTATTTAGTTATTAGAGGAAATGGATTTCATAAGGAAAGGTTAGTACAGAAATACAGATTAAATTCTAATTTGAACATGTTTACAAAATGACATGAAAAAACAAATTAGGGGTTCATATCAGATTGCATTCTGAAACACTAGAATCAGATTTGAAAACTAGCAAGCAAAAGGTAAAAGACAAAGGTAGCAGTCTTTCCTCTGTTTATAAAAATTGAAGGGAAAAAGTGAATATTGGTTATTGCCTAGTCATGTCATATTGGAGTAGACACTAACAACTAAAGAAAATACGTCTTTTAACAGTAATCATTATATTCAGGTAGAATATACATAGTATGGGAAAATACAAACTTAGAAAATTTGAGCTGAGGTACTGTCATTTCACCAATATTTCTGTTTTTCATATGTAATACTTTTTTGGGCAGAGGGACAGAGTCTTATTTTGTCACCCTCGGTTGAATGCCATAGTGTCATAGCTCACAGTAACTTCAAATTCTTGGACTCAAGTGATTCTCTTGCCTCAGCCTCCCGAATAGCTGAGACTTATAAGTGCCCACCACAACACTCAGCTATTTTTAGAGATGGGGTCTGTCTCTTGCTCAGGCTGGTCTCGAACCTGTGAGCTCAGGCAATCCACCTACCTTGGCTTGCCAGAGTGCTAGGATTATAGGTGTGAGCCACCATGCATGGCTGTTTTTCATATGTAGAAACTAAGATACTAAAAGATTATGACTTGTCAAAAGTTATGCTATAAACATTTGAGTTGGGTGTTACTGACTCTTTAAATATCTGTATAATTATTCATTTCCATGGGGTTGTAATATGTTTTTTGAAAAAGTCCCCATGTAAGATGAGAAATTATACATGGGAACAAAAAATAATTATATACAATATACAGGAGGAGAAATGGCTATATAGAATAAAGAGAAGGCATGAATTAAGTCAAAGTCATCTTTGTCTGTTATTTTGGAAAACACCAAATATAAACATTTGAAGTTCTGATGACCTAACTTGAAATTAGGTCATCAGAATTTGCGATTGACCTTTGCAATCTCTCCTACATGTTGTTGATGGTGATTTTTTTTTCTTTTAAAGAGGATCTGATCTTAGCAATTTTGGAGCAGTACCCCAACAAAAGAAGCTACAGGAGGAACTTTCTGACTTATCAGCAATGGAAGACGCTTTGGATGAGTTAATTAAGGATTGTGCTCAGCAGTTATTTGAATTAACAGATGATAAAGAAAATGAAAGATATCCTTTAAGTCTATACCTTTTTAAAATTTGTGTCCAAAGCAAATGACTTACTTAAAGTAGTAGGGTCAGCTTGCGAATTTAGTTTATATATTTAAAATATAAAATAGACCTTTAAAAGTTAAAGTAGAACTTGGTAGTCTAGCTTCATACACACTAATAGTATATCATTGACTTTTGCAGTATTGCAATGGTAGCAAACCAAGGTTGATACTGCCACTTACAATAGTAGAGTGTTTTTATTCTTGCAGTCTGAATGCTACAAGTAAAATATTTGTTGTTTTTTGTGAAATTCATATTTTCTCTAATTTATGACCTATATTTCTCAAGCAGAGTAAAGTGGTACTTAAACTGCCATCGAGTCCACAGAAGGCCAGTGTTGCTCAATGTCAGTACTTCTGTGAAGCTTAATGTCTCTGGGACCTAAGAGAGGGTTTGTCTTTGTTGCTGACCTACTCTGGGGCACCTGTGTGAGGGGATCACTGATTCTGAGCTATTCCGTACTTCAGATTTACTTAAACTCTCCACAGCACTTAAAACTATTCCCACAACACAGTTGTTAAGAAAACTACAAGTAAACACATGTTACTGTATACAACCAAAAACTCTGTTTACTAAAAGAGAACGCTGGAGAAGCCAAATAAATCACTTTCTTGGCAAAATATGAGGCAACACAGTCAAGACAAAAACATTCAGGTAGTAAGAGAAAATAATTTTGGATGAGAGGACGTGTGACAGTCCTGAGAAAGCTGCCCTCTTACGTTGCTTCTTTTTATGGATTTTTTTCCATCTTTCATTTTCTTATTAAAAACCCTGAAGAGTTTTCCTGAAGTTACAGTAAGACATGGCAATGAATAGGGACTAGGAGGGGAATTTGAATTTCTTCCTAAGTTGTGTTTGTGTTAGGGACTTGGACTTTATTAATATTTTTCTCCAGAAATTGTCATAATGCCAATGGAGTAGTCTAAAGGAATTTTTGGCCATTATTTTAAGTGAAGTAACCCAGCAACAAAATCAAATACCACATATTCTCACTTACAAGTGGGAGCTAAGCAGTAGGTACGCATGGTCAGTGACTTAACACACTGGAGACTCAGCATGGGGAGATTGAGATAGGGGTACAGGATGAAAAATACCTTTGGGGGGTATAGTGTACCCTATTCAGGTGACTTCACTATGTAATTCAGCTGTGTTTTAAAAAAACCTGTACCCCCTAAATCCTTTTTTTTTTTTTTTTAATTTTTATTATTTTTATTTTTTTTTGCAGTTTTTGGCTGGGGCCGGGGTTGAACCTGCCACCTCTGGTATATGGAGCTGGTGCCGTACTCCTTGAGCCACAGGCGCTGCCCTGTTTATATTTTTTTATTTGTTTGTTTTGCTTTATTTATATTTTTTAAAGGAATTCTTTAAGCTGAGTTATAAAATAGTGTAAAACACTTTATAATATTTTAAGTATTTTACATGAATACAACTTATCAATGAAGTAATTATTTTCTGCATAATTATGAATTTGTATCCCATAAAAACTTAGATATTCTAATGTTACACTTACATTAATGAGTAATAAGAGATAAATTATCTTCCTAACAAATAATACTCTGCTTAGAGATCCTTGACTGATTTTTACGCTAGCCTATGTAACATATCAAGATATTCATAGTATTCAAGCCTTCCATGAACAGATCGTTATTGCAGTGAAAGCTCCAGCAGAAACCAGATTGGATGTTCCAGCTCCCAGAGAAGTAGGTAGTCCTGCATTTTAACTATTTGAGGAGGGACGTAGGCCAAGTGCTTAGGCTATCCTCTATTGCAGTTGCAATCCCAGTAACTTAATAGCTGTCAGCTGATACTTTTCAAGGCACTTTGCACGTTTTAACTTGTTTTGAGTAACACAACAAATTGAGTGGACATAGGTGTATTATCATCTTAAAGATGAGGAACCCAAAGCACAGAAAGATGAATTACCTTTCTGGAGATCACACAGTAAATGTGAGAACCAGAATTCAAATCTAGGTAGCTTGGCTCAAAGTGTATTTTTAACCAGTGTCCTATAATGTTTCTTAGAGGAATCACCAAGGCTCTGGGAAATTAACCTAACCAAATACATAAGAAACTAATGAATAAACCAGAACACTAAGTTATGAATTTTAAATGCAAAGTAAAATTTCTATGTGAATGAAAATATTCTTGCTATCTGCCTAGCACTTTTAAACCAGAACACTAAGTTATAAATTTTAAATGCAAAGTAAAATTTCTATGTGAATGAAAATATTCTTGCTATCTGCCTAGCACTTTTAAACCGGAACACTAAGTTATAAATTTTAAATGCAAAGTAAAATTTCTATGTGAATGAAAATATTCTTGCTATCTGCCTAGCACTTTGTTTCCCTTAAAGCAGCAGTTCTCAACCTGTGGGTCACGACCCACAGGAACTGTATTAAAGGGCGTGGCATTAGGAAGATTGAGAACCACTGCCTTAAAGGAAAGTTTGTATTGAAAGGTAATTACCATCAAGTTGCTTGATAAAGATGGAATCCGAACCAAGGAATGTGGCCATTATTGGGACCTATCATAGAGTCTGGCCGTCTGAAGACATGTTGGTGGTTGGTGCTCATATTAAAGTCCTTTTCATTGCTTTAGGGATTTGCCTTCCTCCTTGTAAAGAGCATTCCTACCATTACCTTTCTTTTTATCCCCAGCAGACCACTGTCCATGACCACTGTCCCCATGTCACTTGACAGTGTGTCCATTTGAAACAGCTTTCTTTCATCTCAGTCACACTCAAATTTTACCTCTTGGTGATGTTTCCTACTTGTTTTATCTGGATTTAGATACATTCCAAGTGTCCATATTTTTAACATTTATATTTAATATGAGTTGTTTTACAGATTTCATTTTTTAAAAAAATAAGGAGCCACTAATCCTCAAACACATGCTTACTATGGAGTGTGATGATGCATTCTGCAGGGATGAATAGGTTTTTGGTTTTTTCCCTATGGTATGAGGTGCTTCAGACTGTAACTGCTGAATTTTGCTGAGCCTTTGATCATGCCAAGGCTTCTTTTGTGAGTCCTATTTAAAGTCTGTGCACAAGGGCCCTCTGGCCAGCCATTCTCAGCAACAGATATGTGCATGCTGGGTTCAGTAGAGCTTTGACTCCACAAGATCTGGGGAGACACCTGGGGACCTGACGCAATAGTGGACAAACCGGCCTTCATGTCAAATGCATCCTGCTCCTTTTTGTAAATAATTTTTTTGGGACACAACCACATGCCCATTTGTTCAGATACTGTCTCTGCCTGCTTTCCCGCTACCTTAGCAGAGTAAAGAGGTTGTGACAGGGATGGTATGGTCTGCAATGCCAAAAATATTTGCTACTTTACCCTTTACAGAAGAAGTTTGCCAGTCCCTGATTTAGTGGAATGTGAAGTCCTCAGATGGCTGCCAATTCAGGCATCATACTGGTTTATTGTTTACTAATATCAAATTGTACAAAGTTTACTATTCAAACCAGACCTGGCCTAGCACTCTAGAAGCTGAGTCCATATCTTCCTGGAATCAGGAAACCATAGCAAGGATGACAGATGAGGTTTCTGAGACCCTTTGCGATGCTGCATCTCACTGAACTCACTTTGTTAATAAGATCACAGTGAGATGTGGGGCAGGACAGCACAGGGCTGTCCAGCCCACTCTTAAACACACAGAAATGGAGAGAGTGGAGTTTATGTTAAAGTTGAACCAGCTTTACTGGTTTATGAACACAGGAATCGTTCATAACTATGACTGTTCCTTAAGAATTTAGCTTAATTTGGCTGGTTGTAGTAGCTAGAAAAAATTAGCCAGTTGTGGTGGCAGGTGCCTGCAGTCCCAGCTACTCAGGAAGCTGAGGCTGGAGGATGACTTGAGCCTAGGAGTTTGAAGTTGCTGTGAGCTAAGCTGATGCCATGGTACTCTAGCCGGAGGCAACAGAGTGAGACTTGGTGTGTGGGGACAGTTTAGCTTAATTCTCAGTGGAAACACTCAATTTCCTGACATCGTATGGAAAAAGTATTTTAATTAAATCTTGTGTCAATAAATCTGAAGCCAAAGAATGTAAAAATCATAATGAGTTAATAATAGTCCTTTGTTATGATTTTTATGTTTTTATTGTTTGAAAGTACATGAGGTATATTTTGACTTGATCTTTTCCTCAGTTTTTTCAACTGGACAAAAGTACTGCCCTTCCAGTTATCTCCATACTACTTCATTGGTCTGAAAATCCAAACATAGTTTATCCCTAAGAAACTGTAGGGTATTCTAGAGTTTTTTGTTGTCAGAACACTGATTTTTGACTCTCCAATATGGCCTTTTTCAAGGGATCAACTTCTTTTTTTTTTTTGAGACAGAGCCTCTAGCTGTCGCCCTGGGTAGAGTGCTGTAGGGTCACAGCTCACAGCAACCTCCAACTTCTGGGGTTAAGCGATTCTCTTGTCTCAGCCTCCCAAGTAGCTGGGACTACAGGCACCCACCACAACGCCTGGCTATTTTTTGGTTGTAGTTGTCATTGTCGTTTGGGGGGCCCGGGCTGGATTCAAACCCGCCAGCTCTGGTGTATGTGGCTGGCGCGTTAGCCCTTTGAGCTACAGGTGCCGAGCCAGGGATCAACTTCTTGAATAGGGAAAAACAGGCTCTTGAGTACTGAGGTTCACCTGATGGCCGTGAAACTGTTACCACAGGATCAAGTAGCCAGCTGTCTTTACTGTGTGAACCGTCCAGTGATTGAAGTGACTACAGCTAAGATGATGATTTTCTCAAATGTATGATAGACAGGAAACCACCGGAAGTTAGTTTTCAGAAGCGTTTTCTTGCAATGTTGATGAATTCTTCATCTTGATGGTTTGTCTCTTTTGCTAGGATTCCATCACAGTACATATAAGGAGCACCAATGGGCCTATCGATGTCTACTTGTGTGAAGTGGAGCAAGGCCACTCAGCTCACAAAAAGTCTGAAGGTGTCACCTCTTCACCTGAGGACAGACATCCAGAACGCTCCGAGGAAGGTAAATACACCAGCTTTGTGAGTAGGAAGATTTAAGATTCTAATGATATTTTAAGTATATATAATCTTAAGAATGTGTATTAAGGCCTTAAGATATTTTTATTCTTCTTATCTACAAAAAGATAAATTTAAAAAAATAAGAATTACAAGGTGATTCTTACTGTAGTTTAAATATTTCTACAAGCTTAGAATTATATCTGGTCCCATGGCATAGGAATCTGAATTGGGAGACTTTCCTCCAAGCAGCAAAAAGCCTCAGAACCCTGCCCAGTGACCTTGCCCAGCAGGGAGACTGCCCACACTACTGCACATCTTGGTGAAGGAAAGGCATTAGACCAGTGCCTAATGCTGCAACCCTTTAATACAGTTCCTGTGGGTCACGAACCACAGTTTGAGAACCGCTGCAGTAGAGCTATTTGACCCAGGAGGTCAAATAGCCACCCAACTCAGCCAAGAGCCCACTCCACAGTTCCCTCAGGATGGAAAGAAATTCTTAATTGTGAATTTCTGAGAAGCATGGCCTTTGGTCCCACCTGGCTCCATCTAACCTCAGAACCCAAGCTGTAGCCTTGTCCGACTACAGATCCCAAATAGTGGAATTGCATGGCCCGGGAATACACCCTGTGACCAGCCTGAGCAGACGCCATTGCAGTTCCCAGCCAGCAACTCCACTAGACATCTGAGCTCATGCAGTGGTCTCCCCGGATGGCAGGGCCCAAGCAGCGGTCTCGCCAGATGGCAGAGCCCAGGCAATGGCCTCATAGGACAGTGGTACCCAACCAGCAGCCCCACTGACATCAGAGCAAAGGCAGTGACCCAGCCAACAGCAAGTTCTGCCTCCCTGGTAGTCACCAGCTGGTCCTTCCAAAATCACAGGCCCATCTAAATAAGGAAGCTTTGTCCCCTGACAACACTTGTAAAGGCCAGAAGAGGGGGCTGTCTCCTCAGATTCATAAGGACAGGAGGCTAACAAGTAACGAGGGAATCATGACTTCTCTCAAAAGAAACCAGTGAAGCCCTAGCGAAAGAACGCCCCTTCTACCTTCTCTAACGGGTTTTTAGGTGCAAGTTATACCTGTAAGATTGAAAAAATTAGCCTTATGGTATTAACATGAGATTGAGTAGGCAATCTTCAATTTTTTTGTAAGCAGTAGAATTATATGTTCTGTTACATGTCTACCTTTCAAACCTTCACTTCACACACAAGAATTTTCCTCTAATATGTTCTTTTTCAGAAGAAAATCCTCAGCAAACTGAAGAATTGCTTGAAGTAAGCAACTAATAGCATTTCAGAACTCATGTATTGAGTTTTTGTGGAGAACATCCTTCATGGGTGGATCATGCATCAGTCTGATTCTCAGAGCAATAACTTGTCCCTGCAGTCTCCTTCTCTGCTAGCAACATTAAGGATGGTAGTATATTGAGTAGTTCACTACTTAGATAATTATGGTTTCCAAATTTGAAAACAGCTGTTCTTATAATTATTCACTGCTTTCGGTCAGCAAAATAGTCATCTTACACCTGAAATAACTTCATCACAAAGAGTATCATGAAAACAGATGGGTCAGGCCTGAAATGGACAGTTCTTCATGGACTTGACCCTTTCCTGCAAGGATTATATTGTGTATTACAAAAGAAATTGCCTTACACTGGTTCATGTTTGCAGTTAACTGTTGTACACTGGATAGCTGTACACACAAGTCGAAATGTGATGTCTATGTATATATCTGTATAATGTTTAGATTACTTGTAAAATATGTCTAAGGGGTACTTTTTACCCTTGTACAGCCAAAATAATGTATATATGGAAAGTGACAGACAAATGCTCTAATTTCCTTGGTATCTATAACTTATTAGAATCCTCTGGATGAGGGTTAGAAGAGAGTTTTTCCAAACTTCTACATGTAGAAGTATCATAAATGTGCTGTACATTTACATTCATAGATTAAATTAAAGTATTTTAATAAGGTTCCCAGTGCTGAACTTGGAATTGGATACATCTTGTCTTTAAGCTGTCTGTAGCATTGTATGTCCCAGCAGATTGCTGGCATGCCCCAAGGCTTTGGGGACAAGTACAGAGAAGCCATCAGGTAGCAATGTGATTCATTACGAGATATGAATGCAATCATGGTGAAAACTGGGAACTATTTTAAGTTTTTTGTGAGCAGATTTTTGTAATATGTTCTGTATGCAGCCTTGCTCTCCAATCAAAGGGGTTTTACATATCACACGTTGTGCCCTGCCCTCTCTCCAGCCAGCTGTAGTCCCACATTTCCATGTTCCTAGCTATTTCTACCTCATTGGGTAAGTCATTTACCACTCTGTGCCTCAGTTTACTCTGTAGTTTACCATTAGACTGTGAGCTCCTTGAGGAACTTTGTTGTAATCATTGTTATATCCCAGCGCCTTGCACCATGCCTGGCCCATAAAAAGTGCTTAATAAATATTTGAACAAATCAGTGAGTGGGTGAGTGAGTTGTAAAATTAAAATTAGACTAGTAATACCTGTCTTGTCTGTCATGGGTTCTTATACCACTTGAATTCTTATTTTAAACCTATTGCTTTTAAAGAAAGTTTTGAAGCAACTTGAAATTCAGACCACACATAAAAAGATTTAAACTAGAAATCCAAAATCAAAGTCTTAAAAATGACTGCTGAGTGTTTAGGATTCACGTACTTCTGAGCTCCAGCGGCTGACGCCAGTCTCCCGTCCTTGAGCACACTCCTCCCATAGCAGTCCCTGCCGGCTCCTCTTTGCCTAGGCACTGCTGACGGTGCTGCTGTCTGTGTGGTGAGCCTTGAGGCTTTTCCTCACTCCTTCTGTTTTATATAGAATGTTATTTGAAATTAGCCAAAGAAAATCTACAGGGGGCACTGTTGATCACTATTGGACTAGTATGGTGTGGTGACAAAATAGGGAATACAGGAGAAACAGCAACTGTAGGGCAAAAAATTATATTCTAGACATGTTTGATGAAAGAATCTAGACAGGTGATAATGTGTATGTGGGTCAGGTGCTCAGGGGAAAGATCTGCACTCGAAGTAGAATCGGCAGCTGTCAGTCTACATGTGACACTTTTACCATGAGAATAGATGAGCTCATCTGACGAGCGCATAGCAGGAGCAGAGAGGCGCAAGAATCTATATATTTAAGGGTGGCGCCTGTGGCTCAGTCGGTGGGGCGCCGGCCCCATATACCAAGGGTGGCGGGTTCAAACCCGGCCCCGGCTGAACTGCAACCAAAAAATAGCTGGGCGTTGTGGCGGGCGCCTGTAGTTCCAGCTACTTGGGAAGCTGAGGCAAGAGAATCGCTTAAGCCCAGGCGTTGGAGGTTGCTGTGAGCTGTGTGATGCCACTCTACCGAGGGCCATAAAGTGAGACTCTGTCTCTACAAAAAAAAAAAAAAAAAAAAAGAATCTATATATTTAATCTACATTTAAGGGGAAATATAGGCTCGGCGCCTGTAGCACAGTGGTTACAGCGTCAGCCATATACACCAAGGGTGGCAGATTCAAACCTGGCCCAGCAACAAAAAAATAGCTGGGCATCGTGGTGGGCGCCTGTAGTCCCAGCTACTTGGGAGGCTGAGGCAAGAGAATTGCTTGAGCCAAAGAGTTTGAGGTGGTTGTGAACTGTGGTGACACCATAGTACTCTACTGAGGGCGACATAGTGAGACGCTGTCTCAAAAAAAAGGTGGGGGGGGCAGAAATACAGAATAAAAAGCCTTTCTTGAAAAGGAATAAAAAGAGGAAAAAACCAAAAAACTAAATAAGGTCGTGTCCCCAAAACAAAGGCTTTGCCAAAGGTGTAGCATAATTTCTGAGCAGCCGTTCCTTAAGCAATGTGACAAATGTTCTACCTTACAGATGGTTCTGAAGATAAAATGAGATCATGTAAGCAAAATCCTTTGTAAATTGTAGATGTGTTATATAAATGAAGTATCTCTCAAGTCACTCCATCTGCCGGTATTTGGTCTCTTCTTTTTAGAACCACTAAAATAAGCATTCCGTGCACTCATTTCTCACTTTGCTCACTGCGTCCGCCGTCGCCGTCCCTTCACTCCACACGCACACTACTGCTGACTTTCACATCTGTTCTTCAGGTCCAGACCGTCCATACAGAAGGCCTGCGGCCTCGCCCTCCGTCTGGTCTTGATGCTCACCTTCAAACGAACCACACTGGTCTCATCACTGTGCCTAAAATACACCTTGTACTTTCCCAACTTCCAGCCTTTGCTCTTATTCTCCTTCCTGGAATTCTCTTCCCCTTCTCTGTGTTTCAGAGTCTGCACCTGGCTCACTCCCTTCCCGCCTACGATCTGCACACAGCACTTGGTGGCCGTCGTTATCCTCTTAAGTGGACGGAGTTTTCCACCTGGCAGTACATGCTGTCGCGGTGTAGGGACCATGGCTAACACGTGTATATTCCCCATATGTAGGTAATGCTCGGTAAATGACCTGACTACATTCAGGCCAGCTCCCAAGAATATGAAAACAAAAAACCACGACTTAAAAAAGCACAAACCAATAAATTGAATTTGCACTAAGAAAATATGACTGTACTAATTTTGTGTTTTGTTAGATGTTACAGCATGTCTAATTGCCCCTTGCCTCAGCAGAAGATGCACACCTTCGTGCTTTTATTCTGAGAAAGGCTTGAAACTTAAACCATTAGGATCCCTTTTGTCTCTCCCTTTTGACCTGTTTGGCCCCAGAGACACTGGCTTCAAGTTGGACGCCCAAAGTGAACAAGTCATGATGGTGCCAGTGAAGCCTTGAAGGGCTTTTTCATTTATGCGTGAGTGATAAATTGTGTCTAAAAATGTCAGGAATCTGCCACTTGAATTATTTAACATAATTAAAAATGAAAATCAGAATAAAAGCAATTCATTGTACTATGTTGTTTCAGAGTTGGCTCTTCAGCTCCGTTAGCAATTGTCTTAGCCCACTCTTAGAGGCCCTGCAGAGCCAGGCGAGGTGCCCACTGAGGAGGGAGGCAGGGCCTTCTGGCTCTTGTCTTTTGCTCTGACAGCATGTCTGACTACTGAAGACGTCTGGCACCTTGTGAGCTTTATGCCCCGTTCTCCCCGTGGTAGGGTGAGGAAGGGATGATGTTTGGGGCTTTCAGCCTGGCCTTCGGGGGACAGTAGGTGGGGGCTCGAGCAGCAAGTGGCAATCTGCTGAGAGAAGGTAGAGGAGGAGAGGGGGAGAGAGAAGAAAAGGGGATGAGGTGTGAAGGAATGGTGATGGGAGAAGTGAGGAAAAGTGACCATGTGGCCTGAGCAACAGGTGTCCTCGTGACCAGAAAAGAGGCCCAGACCAGAGGGCCCCAACCCTCTGGCTTCCTGCAACTAACCTTCAAGAAACCATCACTTGTCAAGTTTGGATGTCGGCCTCAAGAAAGGATATCCTCCAGGATCTGAGAAGCTTTCATTTTCCAAACGAGGCTAGATTTTTCCTCGCATACTTAAACCAAAATAACATATCACAACAGAATGCAGAAGCAGATAACAGGAACTCATCATCTGTCTTCTATTCAACCAGACATTGAGGACATTTGTGAAAATGTAAAATAATGCCTTTCCTCACTAATTGTTTTTATCTTGTAAAATGTAGTTACTTTTCATCAAAACATAATTTAACATAATATGCTTATTTTGTGATGAATTAATACATATAAAAATTTTTGTATTGATTTTAGTACTTTAAATATCAGTTGATAGACTACATGTGAACAAAAGCTTTTTGGGATCTTCCATTTTTCACCATTTAAAAAGATCCTGAGACCAAAAAGTTTCAGAACTATTGTACTAGCTTATTTTGCCCAAGGGCTGGTACATATGTCACTAGGAAAGTGGAGACACAGTGTGGTATGCTCCATTATTGCTCTTCCAAGAAAAGTCCACAGTGTCTTTTATGATTCACCCATGAAAAGTTTCAATTTGTTTGGCTTGTCACTTTTGCTGGGAGGGCTTGATTCATTTCCATCTGTATGGATTTTATGTTTTTGATTTTTGTTTATCTCAAAACTCTCATAATGACCCACATAACTACGGGGCACTCCTCCACTTCTTGAGAGAGCCAAAGGGTTCGTATGTCTTGGCCTCACGAGGTCTGTGCTAGTGCACACACAAACACATAATACATTCTCTCCAAACACCCGCAGTGACTCTGAGGATAAACAAATGGACTCAGGTCTGTAGTCCCAGCTACTTGGGAGGCTGAGGCAAGGGCAACAAAGTGAGACTCTGTCTCAAAAAAACAAAAACAAATGGATTCAAAGCAGTGGCCAACTACTCTTAAACAAAAGAAAATGTAGCTTTGATCTCATGGCCTAATATCTTGCTCATTGAGGGTTTCTAGTTCCCATTTTTTCTTTTTCTTTGCAGTTTTTGGCCAGGGCTGGGTTTGAACCTGCCATCTCCTGTATATGGGGCCAATGCCCTACTCCCTGAGCCTCAGGCACCGCCCTCTAATTGCCATTCTTTACTTCCAATGAAAGTACCTGACCATTCACATTTTTAGCTAATGTTTGTGAAAATTTAGGCTATAGCAAAAATGACTCACTGTAACAAAAGAGGGGAGCATTTTCGGGAGAACTGTGGTTCCCATGTAGAGAAACTTTGATGAGAACAACTCTACCCCTCCCTCAGTCACCTCTTAAAATGAAAAGAGGGTAGCTTCTCTGAGTTTGGAAAAAGGGACTGGACATTAAAGACTCAGTCCCTCCTGGGTTTCCTCTCTTTGGGAATTTCCTGCCTCTGCAAATAGGCCCCCAAGAGGGGCTCTGCAGTTCAGTTGTGCCAATTGTTCCCAACTGAGGGAAATTTTGTTCCACAGGGGCCATATGGCAAAGTCTGGGGACATTTTCACTCATCGTGACTGGAGTGCTACTAGCATCTGGGGATAGAGGACAGGGAGGCTGCACACGATGAACCCACACAACAGTTACCCAGGTCGAAGCCTCGCCAGTGCTGAGAGGTTGCAAAACTGAAGTTATGTCGGTAACAATGGGAGCGAATCCGTCCAATTCAGGAGTGAAGTGTTACCAAGCCCTTTGTTCCACCCATCTAAGACCGCATCCCCAATCAGCTGTATTAGAAACGGTGGGGAGATTTTGGTCTCTGTCTCAGATTTCTCAACTGGCTGCTTGTGAACATGGAAGGGAAAGAGGGACATTACTTACCAGAAACAGAAGTCGTAACAGACTTTGCACTGGAGCCCCATATTAGTAAGGATTAAATGAAGTAAGAGAAAAAAAGCCCAAATAATTGTGGCTTAAACAAGGTAGGAAATTAATTTCTCTCTCACATATACGAGGTCTAGAGACAGTTCAGAGTTGGTATTGCTCTCCAAGAGGTCAGGAACCAAGGTTCCTTCCAGGTAGCTGTTCTTCATGCTTGGCTTCCAAGTTCACTTTAAAATCCAAGAGAGCTGCTGGAGCCCAGCCCAATGTCTACAGACTAGGCAGCAAGAAGGATAGAGACAGAGAAAAAGGGTATGCTTCCTCTCCTTCAGGATGCTTTCAGCAAGTTGTGCCCTCACCTTAACTCTCATCCACTTAGAGTTAGAAATGTAATCTTTGGAGGTGAGGGGAAGCCCTGTGCCCAGCAAACACCTGGGAGGGGAAGACTAGATACAGGACACAGTAGATGTGTTTGCCAAGACCTGGGTCTCCTCTTCTGGACGTCAGAAGACTGAACCGCTTGGTGAGACCACGTGACTAGTTCAAGCCAGTTGGCTATGAAGGGAAGTGACATGTGGTGGAAAAATTACAGCTTCCTAGTAGCTCTTCCCTGTCACAGCAACCAAGAACACCACAGGTTCCAGATGACATAGCTACAAGGCTCTGGAGCCTCCATTGACCTAGATCCTGGAGAGATGGTGTGGAACAGAGCCTCTGCCAATCTATACACAACATGAAATGTGTCCAAGTATTGAGATTTATTTATTTCTTTATTGTTAGCTTGGCACAGTGGCCCACACTTGTAATCCCAGCACTCTGGGAAGCTGCGACAGGAGGATCGCTTGAGCTCAAGAGTTTGAGAACAGCCTGAGCAAAAGCAAGAGCCCATCTCTACCAAACATAAAAAAAATAGCCGGGTGTTGTGGCAGGCACCTGTAGTCCCAGCTACCTGGGAGACTGAGGCAAGAGGATCGCTTGAGCTTAGGAGTCTGAGGTTGCTGTGAGCTATGACACAATGTGGCACTCTACAAAAGGCTACAACGTGTGACTCTGTCTCAAAAAATAAATACACAAATAAAATTAACTTGTTACTGCAACATAACCTAGCCAATCTTAACTACTATCTTTGGGGACAGATAGCAGTCTCTCCTACAGGTCAGAGCATCAAAGAATAATGCAGTCAAAACAGCTGCACACCAAACCAGTGTCTTAAATCCCTGTTGCAGACTGGGAACTCATGTCATTTGCTTATGATGGGCAAAACTGAAATACTGGTGATTCTGTGAATCCATGTGTTTAACTCCTAGCGTAATAGGAAGTTAACACAAATTTGTGCGCTGATTGCTATCTAGCAGAGAATTTATTATCCAGGTTTTCTTTGCTTTCAATTAAACAGACGCGGCTAGATAATAGCTTAACAGCATTGACTTTGTTTTTCAGTTTTATTTTATTTTACTTTCTGGAGCCCTGGTCCAAGTTGACAAGTGAGAAATGGGTCATTTCTTAGATGTTCTGTGTTGTCACATGATTTGAACCGTGTAACTACAAACCAGCCTCACTGGAAGTACGGCCACTTTCCTCACTTCCACTCTCCTTTACCGAAATTAGTGCAAGACTCAGTGCTTGCAACGTTCGGCTCCTTCATCCCCAAGGTCACTTTGTGCTCTGACTGCGACTGTTGTCAGCGCGTGTGCCAAGGGAAAGCCATGACCTTGTTCTCCTCTACTTACAGCCTGAAGCTACAGTGTGAAGAGTTGAAACCTGGCAGTCTTTTTTCAAACCTGGCGACGGTATCCACAAAGGTGGCGACTTCAAACATTTATACTGTCCTGAAATTTTGTGCCAAGAATGCAAGCCCACTGGTCTTTAAGCTGAACGTGTTTCAACACAGAACCACACTGCTCACAAATGAAGCGGCTGCGTGGTGAAGGCTGGGACGTGTGCCCGGGCGTTTTTGCAGCATTTCAGCCATGAAGCCCTGTGCTGTGTAGGTGGAAAGGAAAGAAAACCATCCACACTCTGTCGCATTAGTAACCAAGTTATTTTGCACATTTCTTCTAGAAGTCTGGGTGTCCCTAAAGGCAGCTGGAAAACTAAATGACTAATTAAAAAGCTAAAGAATGCAGCAAAATTAATGGGGAAAGGTTATTTTCAGATTTATCCCAAGTTGTATGGGGTTTGTTTCCTTTAAGTCTCCATTGTTGCCTGCAATTGTATAAAGATGAAAATTTAATTTGAGTAAAAAAGTTTAAGTTGCACTCATCTCTGCTCGGCTTTCTTCTCCCGGGAGCTAATAAGCCGCTATGATGCACCACTGTTTCTCGACAATAAAAAGTGTAAAGAAATCTGCTCCCAGTGGCATTCTCGTTCCATCCTGGAAGCAGGGACAAGCAAAGAGCATGTGCCATTGCACTTGTGTTGCATAGTGTCCCCTCATTCAGAACAGACCCAAATCACATTCAGGGGGGCAGGCTGTCTTAAAACTTTTCATTGTTTTTAAGTTTTAGTAACATAGGGATGACGTTTTTCTTTTTCTTTTTTGAGACAGAGTCTCACTCTGTCACCCCTGGCAGAGTGCCATGGCATCACAGCTCACAGCAACCTCAAACTCTTGGGCTTAAGCGATTGTCTTGCCTCAGCCTCCCAAGTAGCTGGGACTATAGGCGCCTGCCACAACGCCTGGCTATTTTTTGGTTGTAGTTGTCATTGTTGTTTGGCGGGCCCGGGCTGGGTTCGAACCCACCAGCTCTGGTGTATGTGGCTGGCGCCCTAGCCGCTGAGCTACAGACGCCGAGCCAGGATGATGTTGTTTTTCGAAAACTGAATGTAACAATAATTGGAAATTGTGAGATATATTAAGTAATAAATTTTATGTTCAATAAAGATTAACTGCAGGGGGCTCTATAAAATAGTGAAGATTTTAGAGTCCCTTCTGTACACCACACTCTGTGGTGGACATTTAAGGGACAGGAATAAATACGGCTATTCCCTATCTTCAGCCACAGTTGAGAGGACCCCACCAAACACAAAACTACCTACCGCGTGGTGGGATCAGATAGACGCCCAACAAAGGAAGGTCCGAGTGAGAATGGAGTGAGTGATACATTTAAACTAGAACTTGGAGGATGTCTAGAAATCCCCCCCAGGCAGAGGAAAGGGAGGACCAGGCGAAGAAGCAATATATACAAAGGAAAGAAAGAGAGGGCGCCCCGGAGGGACTCAGTATGCCAAAGTAGTGGTTTTCAACCTTTTGACGATGACCCACAGTGACAAAGACATTTGACATCATTTCCGGTGCACAGTAAATATGCCTCAAAACAATTACCTGATTTCCCTGCATACGCTCTTCTGTTCATTCCATTTCATTTAAAAAGTAACAATGGGCGGCGCCTGTGGCTCAGCGGGTAGGGCGCCGGTACCACATGCCGGAGGTGGCGGGTTCAAACCCAGCCCTGGCCAAATTAAAAAAAAAAAAAAAAAAAAAAAAAAGTAACAATGTAAAGACCTAATCAGTCACAAGCTGCAGTGTGAAAAACAGGGCGGTGCTAGAGCTTCCAGAATCCTCCAGGTCCTGTAAGATCAAGAGCCACGGTGGTGGTAATTACTTAACACATCAGCGGTGCCGTCAGAGTTGCATTTTAGAAAGATTGCTGTGGAGTAGTCTCGTGAGAGAGTGGTAAACTTAGAGTCAGGAGGATTGGAATCTGTTCATTCACACAACAAATACATGTTGCCCATTTTGGAAGTGCTAGCTACACTAAGACAAATGAAATCTCGCCATCAAGGCCTAGGACTGTGAGGGCTTCTTTCCAGGATTAAGAAGTAAGTCCTTTGTGTAACTTCTTTGAGCCTCACGCTTGCCACCTGTTAAAGTGGGGCAGAGGGAGACTCAGGCAGGGAGAAAAGGTCTGGCTTAAAATAAGTATTCAGTAAATGTTGGGTTTCTCACTCCTAGTATGGAGGGTGGCTTAGGGGTGAAGTGCTTAGTGCAAGAAACGGTTCAAGCCATTTTAGAAAATATTGACAAGGGTTTTTTGCTTTTTAAAACTTTGATTAGCTGGGTGCGGTGGTCACGCCTATAATCCTAGCACTTTGGGAGGCTGAGGCTGGTGGATTGCTTGAGCTCAGCAGTTTGAGATCAGCCTAAGCAAGAGCAAGACCCTGTCTCTACTTAAAAAAAAAAAGAAAAGAAAAGAAAAATTGGCTTGTGGTGTGTGCCTGTACTTCCAGCTATTTGGGAGGCTGAGGCAACAGGATCAATTGAGCCCAAGAGTTTGAGGTTGCTGTGACCTATGATGCTGTGCACTCTACCCACGGGGAAAGAGTGAGACTCTGTTTCAAAAAAAAAAAGAAAAACCAAAAAAATCCTTTGATTAAAATTCAAAAAGTGGTTTAGAATTGCTTCAAAGAACAAATGTGGTTTGTGGTCATGGTTTGGCTCTAGTATCCGATAGGAACTGGATTGGTAAGATAAAAAGGAGGGGTATCTGCTATGTGCCCAAAAGAAGACTCAAACACACAGGGTGGTTTTATAGGATTAAATGTGTTGATTTTTTTAACTACTTAATTTGAAGGTATTTTAAATGTAGAGGGCCTGGCATATAGTAAATACTATATAAATATTTGGTTAAATATTTAATAGCAATAGGCTGCTCTGAACTCTGCTTCAGCTGTAGTTATAATTGAATGCCTATTTTTACTTGGATTCTTACATCAATCCATCATAGGGTCTTTTTACATCCTAGAGAGCACACTGCATCTTTTAAAGGACCCGCGACTGATCTGTGTGATACCACAGGTGACCTGCCATTCAGGCCTTCCACAGACTGTAGTTACAATGAAAACTCCAACTAAAAGTAATTGAGTTTCCAACTCCCAGAGAAGTAGATGTGATTCATGGGTTTTAAGAAAATGAGAAATTGGGGCGGCGCCTGTGGCTCAGTCAGTAAGGCGCCGGCCCCATATGCCGAGGGTGGCGGGTTCAAACCCAGCCCCGGCCAAACTGCAACCAAAAAATAGCCGGGCGTTGTGGCGGGCGCCTGTAGTCCCAGCTACTCAGGAGGCTGAGGCAAGAGAATCGCTTAAGCCCAGGAGTTGGAGGTTGTGGTGAGCTGTGTGAGGCCACGGCACTCTACTGAGGGCCATAAAGTAAGACTCTGTCTCTACAAAAAAAAATAAATAAATAAATAAATAAAAAAAAATAAGTTCCTGTGGATCGCGATCCACAGGTTGGGAACTGCTGCTCTAGAATTAAAAAAAAAAAAAAAAAAGAAAATGAGAAATTTTAACAAATTTGCAGTTAATTTCCTAACATAGTCATAGTGCTACTATCCTCAGAAATAAAGTGTCAAAAGGGTCTAATTGAGCTGTCCTTATCTGCGTATCAGTTCTGGTAACTTCATTTTATTTTACTACATTTTATTTTGAGACAAGGTCTCGCTCTGTCAACTAGCTAGAGTGCAGTGGTGCCATCATAGCTCACTGCAACCTCAAACTCCTGGATTTTTTTGAGACAGAGTCTCAAGCTGTCACCCTAGGTAGAGTGCTGTGGTATCACAGCTCACAGCAACCACAAACTCCTGGGCTTAAACGATTCTCTTGCCTTAGCCTCCCAAGCAGCTGGGACTACAGGTGCCCGCCACAACGCCGGTTGAAGTTGTCTTTGTTGTTTGGCGGCCCGGGCTGGATTCAAACCTGGCAGTGCAAGTGGCTGGTGCCTTAGTCGCTTGAGCTACAGGTGTCGAGACAAAAACTCCAGGATTTACATGATCCTCCTGCATAGCTTGCTAAGTAGCTGGGACTACAGGCATGAGTCACCACACCATGCTAAATTTTAAAATTAGTTTTGCAGAGAAAGGCTCTCACTGTATTGCTGAGACTGATCTCAAACTTCTGGCTTCAAGAGATCCTCCTGCCTTGCCTTCCTCCCAAAATGCTGAGATTATAGGCATGAACCATGGTGCCCAGCAAACATTTTATAAATAACATTATGCCCAAGAGGTGGATATGTTGGATCTGGTTTTGTGGTTAATTAGTACACTTGCTGTGACTGTGCTATCCTTGAGGGTGTGTCTTTATTTTGTGTGCTGAGCCTACTTATGGCTATACTTGTGATTCTGCCAGGGAAAGGGAGCAGCTAAACCACATCAAGACTTCTGTACGTGCCCAAGGCTTTTCTTAGCTCCACGTAAAGTGTGGGCACACCAGCCGTCCCACCAGGATCCTTAGGAGCTGCAAGAGCTCAGGTATCTCGAGTCTCGGAGGCAGCCACCTGGGAGGACCTGCAGACCTCATCCAGTGTCATGTTCTCAGTTGACTGCTTTAGAATAGAAATCTCCACTGGAAGATGTGGCCCTCTGGGGAAGGAGAACTACTCAAAGCAGACCTGGAGCTGAATGCAGATGTTCTTATGTCTATGTGTCCAAAAGGGGAGCCTGTCCGTGAGATGACAGATGAGGATGTGAGACTTTTCTTCATCTCTAATGAAAAGTGACAGAGATGGGCACAGAGATGGACATCCATGCGGTGGTTCTAGGCCCAACAACCCAAACCAGAGCAGTGCTGGTGTCATCACAAAGCAAGTGTGCTCCAAAGCTGTTTCCATTCCTACAATAAAGAATACAGCAGAAAATGTGGGACAGAGTGGTCAGATTGTGTGAAGAAAATGACAAAAGTCAGCTTTCCTTTAAGAATGAATGGTGCTGCCTGGGGGTGGCTCAAACCTATAATCCAGCACTCTGGGAGGCAGGAGGAGCTCAGGAGTTTGAGATCAGCCTGAGCCCTGAGCAAGAGTGAAACTCTGTCTCTACTAAAAATAGAAAAAATTACCTGGAGATGGTAGCATGTGCCCACAGTCCCAGCTACTTGGGAGGCTGGGGCAGGATTGCTTGAGCCCAGGTGTTTATGGTTGCTATGAGGTATGATGATATGATGACACCATGGCACTCTAGCCACTCTACCCAAGTGATAGAGTAAAACTCTGTCTCAAACAAAAAAAAAAGGTATCTTTATACTCTTACAAGAAAATGTTTTTAAAATTTCAGTAACTAATGAACATTTTTAAACCAAGCCACAAAGGTATCAATTGATATCAATATCTTATTCTTCCAACATAAATTGTTGCAAATAGTCTCCATTATGTGAAATCATCTATTCTAAGATTATGTATAATTCCATGGATTAGACTTTAACTCTAGAAGAAATAAAAAAAAATTATGAAGTAGATTTGAAGACATTATTGAAAATTAATTGGAAAAGGTACAAAAAATGTTGGAAACTTTTGTTATGATAGACACATTCTATATGTTGTCATGGGCAGTGACTACATGAATGTATACAGTTGTCAACACTCGTTGAACTGGCTAAAATTTAAAAAGTGACAACACTACTAGGGAGGAAACAAAAAAAAGCGGATTACTTATTCTTTGCTGGTGGGTATGTAAAATGGTATAAACATACCAAAAAACATTTTTCAGTTTCTTATAAAACTGAACAGGCAAGTACCATAACACTTCTTAGGTAGGTATCCCACAGAAACAAAAAGTTAGGCTCCCACTAAAACTTCGGCATGAGTGTTCATAATAGCTGTATTTGTAATAGTCAAAACCTAAAAACAACTAGACGTCGTTCAAAGAATGAATAAACACGTAGTACGTGGACATGACAGAATACCACTCACCAATAAAAATAATTTAGATAGATCGCCAAAGAATTGCACTAAGAGAAAGCGCCAATCCCTAAATGTCACAAAGTATGGTTCTATTTATATAACATTCTTGAAATAACAACTTTATAGAAATGAAGAACAGATTAGTGGTTGTCAGGGGTGCGGGCCAGGGTGGAAGGGAGGGGGCGTTGCTGTCTGTAGAAGAGCACCCTAAGAGACCTTTGAGCTGATGGAATTGTCCTGTGTCTTGCCTGTGTCCATGTCAGCATCCTGGCTGTGATGCTGTACTGTAACTTTCTGAGTTTGCCATTGGGGAAGCTGGGGGAAGAGCTCTCTGTATTGGTTTCTCACTGCTACATGTGAATCTGCAATTCTATGAAAATATAATAACACACTTGCTCAAAAAAATTTTTTTTTCTTTTTTTGCAGTCTTTGGCCAGGGCTGGGTTTGAACCTGCCACCTCCAGTGTATGGGGCCGGCACCCTACTCCTTTGAGCCACAGACACCGCCCTGCTCAAAAAAAATTTTTAAGTTATTCCACATTAGAGTCTGTCAGATTTCCCCTTGCATCTTCAAACCTTCCTCCAAGCCACTGTTCTTCTTACCCTCACAAGAACTTAATGTGTAAGTGATAAAAGTTGACCATTTCCATCAACTTAGTCTTTTCAGCAGTTGTCTTTTTCTCTGCTTCTTTCCATCTGTCTAAATATAGACAGGTGTGCCTTCATTGTTGTTTGTGGACTTAAAGCATAAAACAGCTGAGTAGAGAGCAAAAAAAGAAGGAAAAGAAGACTTTCTCCTTTCAAAGGGGAAAAATTAAATAATCAGAAAATATTTCAAAAAGAAAGTTTTGTTTAAACCTTACCCTGTTCGCCCCACCCCCACAACTTCTCACTGTCATAAAACCATTCTACAGGGGCGGGGGTTTGGGGGTGGGGGTTGCTGGAGAAGGACATTTTACCAGTTCAGAAAAAGCACCTGTCATTTTATTTTCCCTGCCCTCCGTTCCTCCTCATACTTGCTTACATATCTATAGCTGAACACAGCAACAGAAAATGAAGATTGGCCGACTGAAGAATAAACCTTCAAATACCCCTCCTAAATGAGGATTTGCACCTGGATTCCGCCCAAGCAGCACCAGGGAGTATATGCAGATGAGTTGGCAGAGGACCACGTGGGAGGAAAGATACCAACCACGGAGACAAGCTCGGGCTGGTTTGGAATCCATACGTTGAACTGACTTCCCATTTTGTAAAATATTTTGTACACTGGCTATTCCCTAAACAACTTCTGGTTGACTCAGGTGGTAATATTAAGATAAAGACGTGTTAGTGGTGAAAAAAAATCTGACTTATAAGAAATATTGAAATGTTGCTTTTAGATCTATTTCCATCTAACACACGGTTATTTATTCCAGCCTATAATCTGGTGTATAATCTGGTGAAGGGAAGAGAAGACCATGACACTGACTTGCTATTTAAAACAAGGCAACATGTTGCTGAGGCCTTGTCAGCTTTCTGAAGCTGAACATCACGTCCAGTGCTTTGCAAAACCCTTCAGATCCTCAGTAAAAAATGTCAGCACAAGCCAACTCAGTTGTCTGTAGACCAGCTCATTTTATGTTTAAATATGAAGATAAATTTACAGTGACTTAAAATCATTCTTCTCACATTCACAACCTCTCAGTTGCGCAGCTGGACTTTATTTAATGCTAAAAGGAAAACTGGATTGTAGGTAAACATTATATCGTGTTTGGGCAGTGATTTAGTAGCATTTCAAGCTACACCTAGCTCTCTTGTACTTTTATGAGTCTTATTACACTTTATTATTGTTATAATTATTATCTACTCACAATGATGACTACCATTTATCAGGCCCTTTTCGTGTGCCAGCCACTGTAGGAAATGTAATTTAATCTTTGCATTACCCTGTCAGGTAAGCCTCATCATCTTCATTCTAGAAGTGAGGAAGCTGAGACTTGGGAGGTTAAGGGGTGTTTGCCCAGCAGGTAAATATGAGAGCCAGGATCTGGAACCCCGACAGTACCATTCACACTCCCTTTAAAAACAAAGGGTGATTGCTGCTCAGCACCCGTAGCTCAGTGGTTAGGGCGCAGGCCACATACACTGGGGCTGGCGGGTTCAAACCCAGCCCAGGCCTGCTAAACAACAATGACAACTACAACAAAAAAACAGCTGGGTGTTGTGGCGGGCACCTGTAGTCCCAGCTACTTGGGAGGCTGAGGCAAAAGAATTGCTTAAGCCTAAGAGTTTGAGGTTGCTGTGAGCTGTGATGCCATGGCACTCTACCAAGGGCGACACAGTAAAACTCTATCTCGAAAAAGAAAAAGAACAAGGGTGACTCCTTGTCAAGCTATGAGACTTGAGGTTCTAGAATTCTTTTGACTTATGCTGTGGTTAATAGAGAAGGTCTTACCTTTCAGGCAACTCTTCAGAAGTTATCAAACTATGAAGACAATATATATGTTACATATGCAATATACATAATGCATTGTATGTATATAATATATAATGAATATATTTTATATATTTGGAGTAACTCTTTAGATCTTGAAGAGGGAATTTGATTTGAGATATTTTAAGTAGAGTCATCAAAAATAATGTCACAGCTAATTTAGAAAGTCATAGTTAATGCTTGAAACATTGTATTTTTATTTACGCTTTATAATGATTAAGATTTTCAACATCGGGAAGTTCTAGCCAATACAATTAGGCAAGACAAGGAAATAAAGGGAATCCAAATGGGAGCAGAGGAGGTCAAACTCTCCCTCTTTGCTGACGACATGATCTTATACTTAGAGAACCCCAAAGAGTCAACCACAAGACTCCTAGAAGTCATCGGAAAATACAGTACTGTTTCAGGATATAAAATCAATGTCCACAAGTCAGTAGCCTTTGTATACGCCAATAACAGTCAAGATGAGAAGCTAATTAAGGACACAACTCCCTTCACCATAGTTTCAAAGAAAATGAAATACCTAGGAATATACCTAACGAAGGAGGTGAAGGACCTCTATAAAGAAAACTATGAAATCCTCAGAAAGGAAATAGCAGAGGATATTAACAAATGGAAGAACATACCATGCTCATGGATGGGAAGAATCAACATTGTTAAAATGTCTATACTTCCCAAAGCAATCTACCTATTCAATGCCATTCCTATCAAAGTACCTACATCGTACTTTCAAGATTTGGAAAAAATGATTCTGCGTTTTGTATGGAACCGGGAAAAACCCCGTATAGCTAAGGCAGTTCTTAGTAACAAAAATAAAGCTGGGGGCATCAGCATACCAGATTTTAGTCTGTACTACAAAGCCATAGTGCTCAAGACAGCATGGTACTGGCACAAAAACAGAGACATAGACACTTGGAATCGAATTGAACACCAAGAAATGAAACTAACATCTTACAACCACCTAATCTTTGATAAACCAAACAAGAACTTACCTTGGGGGAAAGACTCCCTATTCAATAAATGGTGTTGGGAGAACTGGATGTCTACATGTAAAAGACTGAAACTGGACCCACACCTTTCCCCACTCACAAAAATTGATTCAAGATGGATAAAGGACTTAAATTTAAGGCATGAAACAATAAAAATCCTCAAAGAAAGCATAGGAAAAACACTGGAAGATATTGGCCTGGGGGAAGACTTCATGAAGAAGACTGCCATGACAATGGCAACAACAACAAAAATAAACAAATGGGACTTCATTAAACTGAAAAGCTTCTGTACAGCTAAGGAGACAATAACCAAAGCAAAGAGACAACCTACACAATGGGAAAGGATATTTGCATATTTTCAATCAGACAAAAGCTTGATAACCAGGATCTATAGAGAACTCAAATTAATCCACATGAAAAAAGCCAACAATCCCTTATATCAATGGGCAAGAGACATGAATAGAACTTTCTCTAAAGACGACAGACGAATGGCTAACAAACACATGAAAAAATGTTCATCATCTCTATATATTAGAGAAATGCAAATCAAAACAACCCTGAGATATCATCTAACCCCAGTGAGAATGGCCCACATCACAAAATCTCAAAACTGCAGATGCTGGCGTGGATGTGGAGAGAAGGGAACACTTTTACACTGCTGGTGGGACTGCAAACTAGTACAACCTTTCTGGAAGGAAGTATGGAGAAACCTCAAAGCACTCAACCTAGACCTCCCATTCGATCCTGCAATCCCATTACTGGCCATCTACCCAGAAGGAAAAAAATCCTTTTATCATAAGGACACTTGTACTAGACTGTTTATTGCAGCTCAATTTACCATTGCCAAAATGTGGAAACAGCCTAAATGCCCACCAACCCAGGAATGGATTAACAAGCTGTGGTATATGTATACCATGGAATACTATTCAGCCATTAAAAAAAATGGAGACTTTACATCCTTCGTATTAACCTGGATGGAAGTGGAAGACATTATTCTTAGTAAAGCATCACAAAAATGGAGAAGCATGAATCCTATGTACTCAATCTTGACATGAGGACAATTAATGACAATTAAGTTTATGGGGGGGGGAGCAGAAAGAGGGATGGAGGGAGGAGGGTGGGGCCTTAGTGTGTGTCACATTTTATGGGGGCAAGACATGATTGCAAGAGGGACTTTACCTAACAATTGCAATCAGTGTAACTGGCTTATTGTACCCTCAATGAATCCCCAACAATAAAAAAAAAAAAAAAAAAAAAAAAAAAAAAAAAAAGATTTTCAACATCGGGAGGCGGAGCAAGATGGCAGCTGAGTAACAGCTTCCTTGCATCTGGGCACTGTGAGTCTGGGGAGATAGGACTCCAGGCATCTCTGGCTGGTGGGATCTGCCTATCATCACCCCTCTGAGGACACAGGGAGTCAGCGAGAGACTTCTGGACCCCAAGAGGAGGACTAAAACAGTGGAAAAATGGCAAGTGGTCGCGTGTGTTCAATCCGTCTAAACCCGCCTGCAACGGTAAGTTCAGTAGCAGCGAGACTGCAAACCAGAAAGGCCTTACCTGTGAACTGTTTTGGTGTCTTTGGACTTGGCACTCAGTTGAACTGCCTTGGGGAGAGCCTGAGCGGGATTGCGGAGAACTTTGGCCGTTGTCTAGGGCCCCAGTCTGAGCTGCTGAGCCAGACGGAGCTAATAGTGTTCGGCTGTGGGTCACAGGGAGCCATTGTGAGCGATCTGCCCCAGCAAGCTCTGCCCTCAGGGTCGCAGAGCTAGAATCGGGTGGGAGCTGGTAATCCAGCGACCAAGTAGCCTAAGGCTGGGGTCTGAGCCACCTTGCAGCCCTAACCCTCAGGGGCAGAGTGAGACCGGTTTTGGCACACTGGGTAAGTGGATAGCCACTTCAGCAGTGATTCCAGAGACAAGCACTTTCCTGGGAAAGCTTCTGCTCAGCAAGCTTACAAGTTCAAAATGCCTTTTAAGTGGGCTGAAGAGAGATTTAGGGTGTCTACCTGCTGGGGTTTGAGAAATCAGCAGCCTCCAGTCATATCAGAACTGTGATTAACATTTCATACCCCGGAAAATCACGTGTTGCCCAGACAATATTCAATAACATATACATACTGCTTTGTTTTTGGTTGTGTTTTTTTTTTTTTTCTTTTTCGGTTTGGTTGTTTTTTTTGTTTATTTTGATGTTGTTGATGTTGTTTTATTTTTTAATTTCAACCTTTTCCATACAGATCCTTTTTCTTTCTCAATTTTTCTAGTTTAATTATAATTTCCCATTGCTGCCTTTTTCAATAACTAGAACTTCATTTTTGCTAGTGTTTCTACCACTATTATTTGGTTTTTCACCCAATTTTATCCCGTAAAGTTTTCTGTTTGCTTGTTTTGGTTTGATTTATAGCATTTTTGTCTTTCCTCTCTACTTCGTGGAGGTGGGGTACTGTGTCTGATCAGGTTAGCAAAGAGCTGCTGACCTCAAGGGAACCACCCAACTGGGCACACCCAGAAGGTGGGGTTTTTTTAAGGTTGTGTCAAAGTACCCTACTGTACAACTATATTGCTCTGTCTCCCTCTTTCTGTGCCTCTCTTCTTTTTGTCAATATTCCTTTTACCCACCCCCTCTCCTTTCTCTATTTTTCTTTTTTTTCTTATCACTCGGTCCTCCTTTCTTTCATCCCTTTTTTGCTCTTCAACCTTCTCAACCTTCGGGTCCTGTAACCCTTAGTCCACAGGCATGAGAACTTAAAGAGCAAGAGGAAGTGAAAGGAAAATTAGGGCAAGGAAACAGATAAAAGAAATCACTCATGAGGAAGAATCAGCAGAAAACTCCAGGCAACATGAAGAACCAGTCCAGAACAACCCCGCCAAGGGACCATGAGGTAGCTACTGCAGATAATTACACCTATAAAGAAATGTTAGGAATGACAGAAAGGGAATTTAGAATACACATGTTGAAAACAATGAAAGAAATGATGGAAACAATGAAGGAAACTGCTAATAAAGTGGAAAATAACCAAAAGGAAATCCAAAAACAGAATCAAATAAGAGGTGAACGATATGAAGAATATAAAAAGGATATAGCAGAGCTGAAGGAACTGAAACAGTCAATTAGGGAACTTAAAGATGCAATGGAAAGTATCAGCAACAGCTTAGACCATGCAGAAGAAAGAATTTTAGAGGTAGAAGACAAACTTCTTGAGATAACTCAGATAGTAAAAGAGGCAGAAAAGAAGAGAGAGAAAGCAGAACGTTCACTGTCAGAATTATGGGACTTTATGAAGCGTTCCAACATACGAATTATAGGAATTCCAGAAGGGAAAGAAGAATGCCCCAAAGGAATGGAAACCATACTAGAGAATATTATAAAAGAAAATTTCCCATATATCACCAAAGATTCTGACACACTGCTTTCAGAGGGATATTGGACCCCAGGTCGCCTCAACTCTAACCAAGCTTCTCCAAGACACATTGTGATGAACCTGTCCAAAGTCAAGACAAAAGAAAAGATTCTTCAAGCTGCCAGGAGTAAGCGCCAGTTGACCTACAGGGGCAAATCCATCAGATTGACCGCAGACTTCTCTAATGAAACTTTCCAAGCAAGAAGACAATGGTCATCTACCTTTAATCTACTTAAACAGAACAATTTCCAGCCCAGAATTCTGTACCCTGCTAAGCTAAGCTTCAAAATTGACGGAGAAATCAAATCATTTGCGGATATACAAACATTGAGGAAATTCGCCACAACAAGACCAGCTCTACAGAAAATACTTCAACCTGTTCTGCACACTGACCACCACAATGGATCAGCAGCAAAGTAAGAACTCAGAAATTAAACGACAGAACCTAACCTCCACACTGATGCAAAAGATAAAACTAAGCAATGGACTCTCATAAAATAAGACAAATAGAATACTACCACACTTATCAATTATCTCAATAAATGTTAATGGCTTTAATTCCCCAAGGAAGAGACATAGATTGTCATAGCTCTTTGCTGACTGGATTAAAAAACACAAGCCAGCTCTCTCCCCTCCTCTCCTCTCTCTTCTCTCTCTCTCTGTCTCAATCTCTCCTCTCTCTCTCTCTCTCTCTCTCTCCCCCTCTCTTTTTCCTCTCTCTCTCTTTTCTCCCCTCTCTCTTCTTTTCTCTCCTCTTTGGTGCTGCTCTGCTGCATTCCTCCCTCACCAATAAAAATCTTTTGTACAAGCAAAAAAAAAAAAAAAAAAACACAAGCCATCCATTTGCTGTCTGCAAGAAACACACCTGGCTTCAAAAGACAAATTAAAGCTCCAAGTCAAGGGTTGGAAGACAATTTTTCAGGCAAATGGCATTCAGAAGAAAAGAGGAGTTGCAATCTTATTTTCAGATACATGTGGATTTAAAGCAACTAAAGTCAAAAAAGACAAAGATGGTCACTTTATATTGGTCAAGGGAAAACTACAACAAGAAGACATTTCAATTCTAAATATTTATGCACACAATTTAAATGCTCCCAGATTCTTGAAACAGACCTTACTCAGTCTGAGTAATATGATATCTGATAATACCATAATAACAGGGGACTTTAACACTCCTCTTACAGAGCTGGACAGATCCTCTAAACAGAAATTAAAGATATCAGAGATTTAAATGAGACCCTAGAACAACTGTGCTTGATAGACGCATATAGAACACTCCACCCCAAAGATAAAGAATATACATTCTTCTCATCACCCCATGGAACATTCTCCAAAATTGATCATATCCTGGGACACAAAACAAATATCAACAGAATCAAAAGAATTGAAATTTTACCTTGTATCTTCTCAGACCATAAGGCACTAAAGGTGGAAATCAACTCTAACAAAAATGCTCGACCCCACCCAAAGGCATGGAAATTAAACAATCTTGTATTGAATAACAGATGGGTGCAGGAAGAAATAAAACAGGAAATCATTAACTTCTTTGAGCATAACAACAATGAAGACACAAGCTACCAAAACCTGTGGGATACTGCAAAAGCAGTTTTGAGAGGAAAATTCATCGCTTTAGATGCCTACATTCGAAAAACAGAAAGAGAGCACATCAACAATCTCACAAGAGATCTTATGGAATTGGAAAAAGAAGAACAATCTAAGCCTAAACTCAGTAGAAGAAAAGAAATATCCAAAATCAAATCAGAGATCAATGAAATTGAGAACAAAAGAATCATTCAGAAAATTAATGAAACAAGGAGTTGGTTTTTTGAAAAAATAAATAAAATAGATAAACCATTGGCCAGACTAATGAGGAATAGAAAAGTAAAATCTCTAGAAACCTCAATCAGAAATGATAAAGGGGAAATAACAACTGATCCCACAGAGATACAAGAGATCATCTCTGAATACTACCAGAAACTCTATGCCCAGAAATTTGACAATGTGAAGGAAATGGATCAATATTTGGAATCACACCCTCTCCTTAGACTCAGCCAGGAAGAAATAGAGCTCCTGAACAGACCAATTTCAAGCACTGGGATCAAAGAAACAATAAAAAAATCTTCCAACCAAAAAATGCCCTGGTCCAGATGGCTTCACTCCAGAATTCTACTAAACCTTTAAAGAAGAGCTTATTCCTGTACTGCAGAAATTATTCCAAAAAATTGAGGAAGAAGGAATCTTCCCCAACGCATTCTATGAAGTAAACATCAACCTGATACCAAAACCAGGAAAAGACCCAAACAAAAAGGAGAATTTCAGACCAATCTCACTCATGAATATAGATGCAAAAATTCTCAAAATCCTAGCCAATAGAGTACAGCTTATCATCAAAAAAGTCATTCATCATGATCAAGTAAGCTTCATCCCAGGGATGCAAGGCTGGTTTAACATACGCAAGTCCATAAACGTTATCCACCATATTAACAGAGGCAAAAATAAAGATCACATGATCCTCTCAATAGATGCAGAAAAAGCATTTGATAAAATCCAGCATCCTTTTCTAATTAGAACACTGAAGAGTATAGGCATAGGTGGCACATTTCTAAAACTGATTGAAGCTATCTATGACAAACCCACAGTCAATATTTTACTGAATGGAGTAAAACTGAAAGCTTTTCCTCTTAGAACTGGAACCAGACAAGGTTGTCCTCTGTCACCATTACTATTCAACGTAGTGCTGGAAGTTCTAGCCAATACAATTAGGCAAGACAAGGAAATAAAGGGAATCCAAATGGGAGCAGAGGAGGTCAAACTCTCCCTCTTTGCTGACGACATGATCTTATACTTAGAGAACCCCAAAGACTCAACCACAAGACTCCTAGAAGTCATCAAAAAATACAGTAATGTTTCAGGATATAAAATCAATGTCCACAAGTCAGTAGCCTTTGTGTACACCAATAACAGTCCAGATGAGAAGCTAATTAAGGACACAACTCCCTTCACCATAGTGTCAAAGGAAATGAAATACCTAGGAATATACCTAACGAAGGAGGTGAAGGACCTCTATAAAGAAAACTATGAAATCCTTAGAAAGGAAATAGCAGAGGATATTAACAAATGGAAGAACATACCATGCTCATGGATGGGAAGAATCAACATTGTTAAAATGTCTATACTTCCCAAAGCAATCTACCTATTCAACGCCATTCCTATCAAAATACCAACATCGTACATTCAAGATTTGGAGAAAATGATTCTGCGTTTTGTATGGAACCAGAAAAAAACCCGTATAGCTAAGGCAGTTCTTAGTAATAAAAATAAAACTGGGGGCATCAGCATGCCAGATTTTAGTCTATACTACAAAGCCATAGTGCTCAAGACAGCATGGTACTGGCACAAAAACAGAGACATAGACACTTGGAATTGAATTGAAAACCAAGAAATGAAACTAACATCTTACAACCACCTAATCTTTGATAAACCAAACAAGAACATACCTTGGGGGAAAGACTCCCTATTCAATAAATGGTGTTGGGAGAACTGGATGTCTACATGTAAAAGACTGAAACTGGACCCACACCTTTCCCCACTCACAAAAATTGATTCAAGATGGATAAAGGACTTTAATTTAAGGCATAAAACAATAAAAATCCTCAAAGAAAGCATAGGAAAAACACTGGAAGATATTGGCCTGGGGAAAGACTTCATGAAGAAGACTGCCATGGCAATTGCAACAACAACAAAAATAAACAAATGGGATTTCATTAAACTGAAAAGCTTCTGTACAGCTAAGGAGACAATAACCAAAGCAAAGAGACAACCTACACAATGGGAAAGGATATTTGCATATTTTCAATCAGACAAAAGCTTGATAACTAGGATCTATAGAGAACTCAAATTAATCCACATGAAAAAAGCCAACAATCCCTTATATCAATGGGCAAGAGACATGAATAGAACTTTCTCTAAAGATGACAGATGAATGGCGAACAAACACATGAAAAAATGTTCATCATCTCTATATAGTAGAGAAATGCAAATCAAAACAACCCTGAGATATCATCTAACCCCAGTGAGAATGGCCCACATCACAAAATCTCAAAACTGCAGATGCTGGTGTGGATGTGGAGAGAAGGGAACACTTTTACACTGCTGGTGGGACTGCAAACTAGTACAACCTTTCTGGAAGGAAGTATGGAGAAACCTCAAAGCACTCAAGCTAGACCTCCCATTTGATCCTGCAATCCCATTACTGGGCATCTGCCCAGAAGGAAAAAAATCCTTTTATCATAAGGACACTTGTACTAGACTGTTTATTGCAGCTCAATTTACAATCGCCAAAATGTGGAAACAGCCTAAATGCCCACCAACCCAGGAATGGATTAACAAGCCGTGGTATATGTACACCATGGAATACTATTCAGCTATTAAAAAAAAATGGAGACTTTACATCCTTCGTATTAACCTGGATGGACATGGAAGACATTATTCTTAGTAAAGCATCACAAGAATGGAGAAGCATGAATCCTATGTACTCAATTTTGATATGAGGACAATTAATGACAATTAAGGTTATGGGGGAGAAGCAGAAAGAGGGATGGAGGGAGGGGGGTGGGGCCTTGGTGTGTGTCACACTTTATGGGGGCAAGACATGATTGGAAGAGGGCCTTTACCTAACAATTGCAATCAGTGTAACCTGGCTTATTGTACCCTCAATGAATCCCCAACAATAAAAAAAAAAAAAAAAGATTTTCAACATCTTATGAAAACATGCAATACAGTATTTTAAAAAAAGAGTTAAGTAAATTGGGGCAAAGGGCAAATAAGGGTAGAAAAATCACCTGAAAGCAGGGTGGTGGCCAGACGCACACGGACAGCGTGTGCTGCTGGACAGCGTGTGCCATTTATTGCATCTCATTTTAAAAATAAAACAGCACATCCCGCTTTCCTACAAATGCTGCTTCTTCATCAGGAATATCCATCTCTTTTACAGCAATGGACCCTCTTTCCTCTTTAATGCTTTGTTTTCTCTGCCCTGCTCTCGGGAATATTCCACATGATTTTGTCCTTGTATTTTATTTTCTAATAGGCAGCCTTCCACAGCAGTTTGAGACAATGAAAGATCACTGAGCTTTTTAAAACAAGTGATCACGAGGAGCATTTGAGGATTCATTTGTCAAGCGAGTTGGAATTTCTAATGTGGGCAAGATCATGTTTCCAATTTGGGCCTTGGAGCCATCAGCTGTGTGGCATTCTCCTATCTGCTGGGTGCTCACGTCAGTGCTGAGGCCTGCGGTATCTTTAGAAGCTCACTGTGTACAGTGACACAAGTGGATGAGTCGTCGTCATGGAAAACAGCTCACTTGGCGTAGGGTTATGAAACTGCAGCTTGGCAGCGGTAGACATGACCTCTCTTCTAAAAATTGCTATTGCCACTGTACACGGTGGACAGACCTGAAAGGGAGAGTCTGATTTTTCCACTGACTCTTCCTTTCCTGTAAGATTATGTAACATACCCCACATAAAACCATGACTTCCAGAGTGAAAGCCTTGATAGCGTTCTTCACGTCAGCACTTTAGATACATGTGCTGAATCTGATAAAGATGAAACGGAAAGAACTCTACACGGAACTGCACAATTTTGGATAAACTGTGACGTGTCCATTACTTTTACTTTGTGCCACTGTAAATACAAAAAGAAATAATCCAAAACACTAGGCAGAATTGGGGAGGAAGGGGAACCTAAAATTCTAAAAGCAAACTTTGCTAAACTTTTTTTTTTCCTTCAATGACTTTTTAAAATAGATTTATTTTTTAGAGAAATTTTAGGTTTCCCTAAAACCTAAAATTTAGGGAAAATTTAGGTTTTCCCTAAAACCTAAATGCAGAAAATACAAATCTCCCATATACCCTCTCCTCCTGCAGTTTCCCCTATTATTACCATTTTGCATTGCTGTGTACATACATTATGACTGATGGGCTATATATATATATATATATATTTTTTTTTTTTGCAGTTTTTGGCCAAGGCCTGGTTTGAACCCACCACCTCTGGTATGTGGGGCCGGCGCCCTATTCCTTGAGCAGCAGGTGCCACGAATGGGCCATATTAATACACTATTAACTTAAGTCCATAACTTGTATCAGGATTCACTCTCCTGTACATTCCCATGGGTTGTGACAAGTGCATATTTCTTGTAGGTGCCATTACAGTGTCACACAGAAGAGTTTCCCCACCCTGAAAATCCCCTGCTCTACCTACTCATCTCTCCTCCCCCTCGGATCCCAGCCTCTACTGATCTTTTTACTCTCTCTATAGTTTCACCTTTTCCAGAATGACATACAGTTGGAATCATACAGGATGTAGCCTTTTCAGACTGGCTTCTTTAACTTAGCAATATACCGTAGCATCTCAGATTATTGTCATGCCAATATTTAAGGCTCTTCCATGTCTTCCTGGGCCTTGAAAGCTCATTTCTTTCTATTGCTGAATAATGTTCCATCGGGTGAATGAGCACAGCGTGTGCAGGAGCTGCCTGTTCAAGAAGCCATCCGTGCGGCAGGAGCTGTTCCTGGGAAAAGCTGCACGTGGTGGACTCTGTCCAGCAAGCACTCTGGAGCCAGAAAGCAAAACCTTTTCCCTCCTGTACCTTTTTCCTCATGCTCTCTACTGACAACACTTCTTATTATGGGAGCTGGCAAAGAAAAATATTTAAAAGGCCCAGATTCATTTTCATAGAGCAAGCAAAAAGGATGGTTTTGAGGCCACCAGGCTATACATCAATAATTGGCACTGTGGTATCTAATCTACCACAGATAACAAGACTCAGAGGCGAGAAACTAGGCAGCTGAAAGCTAATTACTTGTGAAAAGAACTCACCCAAGCTCACTCTCTGGACCAAAGCATAAGTTCTGCTAGACCAGTGAGTCCAAAGTAGCCTCCTCAAATCTACTATGCCAAAACCACCACAGGGGCTTGTTACAATGCAGATTCCTGGGCTCCGACTGGTGGCTCCAGCTGGAGCAGACAAACTCATCTAGAATGGAGAAAGGCTCACAGGATCCTATATTTTAAACTTCTACTCTGCTAACTTAGTGTTATCAAAAAATGGTGTTCTTTCCCTACTTTATATCTGCTGCAAAGAAAACAAGCCCAGTTGGGAAGGCATTTAGGTTTCAAATCAGTGGCCAAAGAATGGAAAAAGGAGCTTATGTTCTAAAGCTTATGCTCCTAGTGAGGAAGATGTGGGGGGTCTTAAAGAGTTAGACACAGGGCCGCGCCTGTGGCTCAGTGAGTAAGGCGCCAGCCCCATATACCGAGGGTGGCGGGTTCAAACCCAGCCCCGGCCGAACTGCAACAAAAAAATAGCCGGGCGTTGTGGTGGGCGCCTGTAGTCCCAGCTGCTCGGGAGGCTGAGGCAAGAGAATCACGTAAGCCCAAGAGCTGGAGGTTGCTGTGAGCCGTGTGACGCCACGGCACTCTACCAAGGGCAGTAAAGTGAGACTCTGTCTCTACAAAAAAGAAAAAAAAAGAGTTAGACACAGGACGGAGGAAGTGTGTGAGCAGGTACAGCATGGGGTCGCAGACGCGGTTCACATACAGGCTTCTTCACGTGCCACAGGGGCAGAAAAAGGCAGTGAGCTCTTTTCAGGCGAGGGGATTTTTTTAGTGTTACGTTAATAAGCCAAAGCTAACTGGAGGTCGCCTTCTCTGGTCTGCCAGAGTTTTGTGTGGGTCTAGACTTCCCCTGGCATTCCAGGGGGTCATACGGCTATCTGTGGCCTCTGGCCATCTGGTGTCCTTGAGCAGCTGTACCTCTAGATAAAGAAACTAAAGAAAAATTATTAAAAGAAAAAAAGAAAAAAGAAGGAAGAAAAAGTGCCAAAGTTTTCCATTTGCTTTGTCAGGACCCATCCTGGTGACATTAGAACATTAAAGTTTAAGATTCGGGAGCTCTGTGGGAGTTGGGATCTGTTTCGTTCATTGTGTGTTCTTGACTCTTAGCCCAGCCTCTGGCTTTTGTAGGGTGCTGCTGTGGGCTGGTTGATTCCTGGCTTGGTTGGGTGGCTGAGCAATCTGACTCACATGCAGCCAGCTGAGGCTGGTTGTGGGCTGCACTCCCACCACACTCTACTGGTGTGTGGCTGGTGCACGTGCCCCTCCACTGTCGTTGGTAAAACCCAGCAGGGACCCATCCTCACTGGGATAGCAGATAATATTTTCCAAACGTGACTGCGGCAGTGTCTCCATCCTACGTGTCCTCTCATAACGTGACCTTGCCACCCTCCATCAAGAGGCAAGGTCTGTGTTCCCCATACTGAATCTGGGCTTGGGACTTGCTTGTAACCGACAGGATGTCAACAGTGATGCTCTATAGGGCTAACTTAAAATGGCAATGCAAGTTCTGCCCTGTTCCCTTGAGACTCTTGCTTTTGGAGCCTTGAGTCTCCATGTAAAAATTAAAACTACCCGGATGCTGCCACACTGTAGGGAAATCCAGGCCACACAGAAAGTCCACATGTGGATTCTCTAGTCTACAGCCGTAGCTGAAGCTCCACCCAGCAGCCAGATCAACCACCAGACAAGTGAGTGTGATGTCTTTAGCAACTCAAGTCCCCAGATAATGAGTCACTCTTAGGCATTAAGTCTTCCCAGCTGAGGCCTCGGGGTCATCTCACTGCCTCGTCCAAATTCCTGACCATGGGATCTGTGAGAATAGTAAGATAGTTGCTATAAGCTGCTTAGTTTGGGGGTGATTTGTTATGCAGCAATAGTAACAGCACCAGTTTGTAAAGCACTTTTGAGTCAGAATCACCTGGTCATCTCATCCTACAACTTATATCCACTGAAATACATGACTGACACTTTCACCTTCCTTCCACTGGTGGTTTTGCTAAGATCTTCCTTCCCTTCTGCCAATATCCTTGTATAAAAGAAATCCCAAAGGCTCCTAAACTTCTTACGTTGTCTGAAAGTGCTAACTGAAGGGCTTTTACAAAACCAGTTCAGAAGGTCTCATTCCTTTAGTAATATTGGGGAGGCTTCGTGAAGCAACATGGAAACCTGAGCCAATGTTCTCCCTACATTCAGACCTAAGAAGGACAGCACTGAATAATCAGCTGTGCCACAGCAGTGTCCGGGAACTGGCCAGATGATCTTCAGCAAGCCTCTCCGTCTGGAAGGTCGAATGGAATCACGGGAAAGAGGAAATCATTAGGGATCCACAAAACCTGGGCTCAAAATAGGTTCCTCTGTCTGTTGTCTGTGAGGTCTTCAACAATGTATAACTTCTCTGAGTTTTAGTTTCTTTACCTCTGAAACAGGATTATCTAATAACATTCCCAGCCCCCAGCATTGTGATGCTGATAAGGGAGGTGTGAGGGCTGTAAAGCATTTTGTAAAGCTGTAAGACAAACTAGGAACAGTTGTTACATCTTCCCACTGAGGACTGCAAGAAAATGAGACAGAATGTAAAATAAGGTGACAGTGTACCTAGGCAGTTTAGGATACCATCAAAAAAGGTAAAGCAAAGCAAAATGTCCTCTATAGATTTTCTTTCTTCTGTGTGCCTAGCAGACACAGGTGTTCATTATTTACCCGTTAGGGTGACAGGGGAACTGGGCAGTGACAGCTGCACCACTTCACCATCCTTCCCTGCAATGCTGTTTACACCAAGTACTATGCTGCTTTGCTCTGAGCAAGCTCATCTTCTGCTAAAGAGTTTCCTTCCCTAACACTCTCACTTTCAAAACAAGCCTATGGTTGCTTTGCAAAGACTCATCGCCCATTCAGATTCCTCAGATAGACTCTCAGTCTTCTTGGGATCTTCCATTTCAGTTTTATTTCCAAGCTGCAGCAGGCCTCGTCTACTCCTGTTGCTCAGAGAATTTGAATACTGGTGTTCTATTTTCTATTTGCACAGCTGAAAGGACCCTCAGAGCCCAGCCAACCCCATCATTTTCCTAATGAGAGAACCAAGGCCTGGGAGAGGAGCAGGCTTACACCCAGGTGTCACAACACTTTACAGAGCAGAGCTCCTCTTGCCATAGTTTATCCCAGTTATTCTTGCATGGAGCATGTGTTCCAGACTCATACCCAGCAGCCTGCTTGACATCTCCAGATGGATGACTAAGAAGTTTCTTAAACTTAACTTGTCCAAGAATTCTTGATTCCACCCACCCAAATGCGTTCCTCCTCCAGTGTACCTAGTCTTGGTTAATTGGCCAGTTGCCCAGGCTAAAAATCCCAGGAGTCATATTTTTTCTCTCACTTCCTATATCCAATTCACCAGCAAGTCCTGTGGCTCTGCCTTCGAATACAGTCAGAATTTGCCTACTTCCTATCACTTCGATGACTCCAAGACACCATCTCCTCTCCCTGGACCTCTGCCTGTCCTCCTTGATTCTTTTCTCCAATTAGTAGCTAGAGTGAAGTTTTAAAACTGTAAATCAGACCAGGTCACTCCTCTACTCAAAGGGCTCCAATGGCTGCCCATCTCAAAATAAAATCCAAAACCCTTACCATATTCTTTACCATCCTCTGTAATGGGCCCGGATTACTTCCTGGACATCCTCTCTCATTACTGACTCTTTTTCTCTCTCTATTCTATTGGCCTTCCTGCGACTCCTGGACCACACCAAGCTCATCTCTGCCCCAGGGCATTTACACTTACTCTTTCTTCCCCTGAAATGCTCTTCGCCTACTTCTTAGCATGGATTATCTTACTTTATCCAGGTTTCTGATTAAACTACCTTGACCACTCTATCAAAGAGTATACCCCACTAGTCACTCCGATCCTTTATCCTGAATTCTTTTTTATAGGACTCTCTCCAGATGAAATTATACTATACATTAGTCCCTGTGCTTGTTTACTGTATGTTGTCACCACTGGTACTTAAGCTCCATGAGGAAGGGATCTTTGTCTTGGTCCCTTGCTCTACCGATGGTGCCTAAAATAATACCTAATGCATAACGGTCACATACCACAGTGTCTATCACAATGTTGACTGAGTAAATGAATGAGTGAATGAATCAGCAAACTAATATATAAAACTTGGGACAATTCAAAACTTTTGGGAAACAACTGTTGGACTTAGCACACGACAGTCATATGTATCATTTCTCAGCACGTGGTTCACGTAGAGGCAATTTTATCTATGATGGATTTGCCAAAGGGCCACAGTGCTTACAAAGAAGAGAATGAAATATTTTAAATGCATTTAGTGCAAGGAGCACCAGCTGGAGCTCTTGGTGGGCTCCTTGTCTTCCTCTGGCACATTTATTTATGCACTTACAGGCTCAGACCTTGGCACATTCCCAGGATACGTAGATCGCAGCAGAAAGGTGGGTCAGTTCCAAGCAGTTAAAGCATTCCATCTGTGAGACCTCGATGTAGAGAGTCTCTCCAGAATCCATTTGCACGGAGGACCTCCAGGAATTCCCTGGCAGGAAGGAGTCAGACCTGCAGAGGGAGCTGATGGCTTGCGTCCATTCTGGAAAGCCTTGGAAAACTGGGGTCCAGAAAGTTAGCTATTCCTTCAAGTGGAACAGATTAAAGAGGTCATAAACTTTATAAACATCCAAGATGGTTCTCTTGCTCCTGCCAGAGTCTGAGAAATTGAAAGATTCTTAAGACTCGAAATCTCAAGCGGTCACATTGGGTTTATCACAGCCTGTATAAGGCAGGATTTTACCTGAATTCTGGGATTACTCCCTCTTTGTGTACAGATTTGAATGTCCCTCATCACCTTGTCTACAGACATTGCCCAGGGGTGGCTCCAAAGACTGGTTAAGAATGTCCAAGAAACACTATCAAAATTCTGCCTGGAAAAACGTAATAAGCCACCTCTCATCATCATATAGAAACTGTGGTGGATTTGAGAAAACTTCAGAACTTCCCACGCAAACAAGAACAAAACAATGTGACCTTTGTGTTCAGAGATCTGAAAATACTAAACAAAATGCAAATCATTCTATTAATATTTCATTTACAAAACTATAGTAAAGTCAGAATTAATTATCAACTCTTGCTTCTAACTTCACACTAGTAACTTCATGAAGCTAGTGGTTTTTGTGGCTCATAAGGCTTGCTTACTCTCAAACTTCAATCCTCCAGGAAACACTGAAAATGACAATAAGTCCTATCTCCAATCCCACTCTCACCCTAGCAAGGACCAGAGTAATCAGAAAGCCAGGAGGACAGTTCCCCTCAGTGTGGTGTCTCTGTGACATCTAGGAAAGGGTGCGTTTCTTCCCTGTGTACCGGGGCAAGAGGAGACTTTTGCTTTGGAGCAACCCGATGGGGCGACCCTCCAAAGGCAAATCTGTGGGTCTTCCTAGTGTGGCTTCAGCATTTCCTTTTCAATTTTGTGAATCCCTACATTTCCCTCACAAGGTCTTAACGTCAGAAACACAGTCTACAAAAAAAATAAACTTTGAAAGCTTACTCATTCCTCATCCCCACCATTACATGCATGTCAGCGTATCTGACGTGTCCTCAGATCTCACCAAGCTGTGACTACAAAATAAGGATGTATCTAAGCTGTAATGACTCAGAAATTCCAGATTTACTTAATATTCTTTTCATAATTAACAGCTCTGAAAGGATACCTCTTACAACCAAGATCAAAAATTAAAAACACCATTCTCAGAACACGTCCAGTTGGAGGTGTTGGCTGTTACTGGTTGTCTGATCCTCATCAGGCCCCGTGCGGGTGTATTCACAGGGGAACTGTATGCACTCGTCTCCTCTGTGGAATGACCTGCATTGGTGCCATCACACACTGCTGAATCTCAACTGATGTGGGGCTCCCTGACTGTCATTTAAGATGTCTTTGAAGGAGTCAAGAAGTTAGTTATATGTCAGAGATTGCCTCTCACATACCAGTACATTAAGATGCAATACAAATTACCCAATCATGGAGGTATATCTTAGATATTTCTAAGTTAAGCAAGTTTAATGTAGTCAGTCCTTGACTGAAAAGTGACTGTTCTTGGACTCCAGAACAGCCACTTATCAAAATCTCCTGACTGATCTTCAAGAAAATTAATGGTAATTCCACTAATATGCAATTCAATTGAGGAAGGGCATGGGGATTAAACTGGGCGTTTAACCAAACAGGAGATGCTGATACATAATCCCAGTATGATGGTCAAGTGTGAAGGCCCAGTCACCTGGTACTAGCATCCTTGGCAAAGCAGTGTGGAATTCAAAAGAATCTTTGGGGGGCATGCTTGTGGCTCAGTGGGTAGAGCGCTAGTCCCATATATCGAGGGTGGTGGGTTTGAACCCAGCCCTGGCCAAACTGCAACAAAAAAGATAGCCGGGGTTGTGGCGGGTGCCTGAAGCAAGAGAGTCACCTAAGCCCAGGAGTTGGAGGTTGCTGTGAGCAGTGACACCACCGCTCTCTACTGAGGGCGATAAAGTAAGACTCTGTCTCTAAAACAAACAACAAAAATAGAATCTTTGGGGTGGGGCAGTGTCTAATGACCATAATCCTAGCACTCTGGAATGCCCTAAGCAATTGTGCGACCCTGTCTCTAATAGAAATAGGAAAACTGGCCAGGCATAATGGCAGGCAGCTATAATCCGAGCTACTTGGGAGGCTGAGGCAAGAAGATCCCTCTTGAGCCCAAGAGTGTGAGGTTGCCATGAGCTATAATGCCATGGCATTCTACCCAGGGCAACAGAGCAAGAATTTGTTTCAAAAAAAAAAATCTTCAGAGTCTGGATGTGAAGAATGCTGAAACAATTTTTTTTAACTATGCAAACTGAAAAAGAAAGTAACATGTAACTATGTGAATAAATGTATGCTACTATTAATTTTTTGAAAATGGTGACTATGAACATAGAGTGGTTCTTTTCCAGGCGCTCACGGTTGCTTTCTCTGGTCCCTGCACACAGGCCTCCTCCCTGCCGCACCCCTGCCCCTTCTGCCAGGTGAGCAGCTCCGATGTGATGCTGTAGGGAACCACCAGCAAAGCCCACTCATCACTGCCCCCCAGGGCTTTCTGGCCTGTCCTGCTGACTCCACTGCCCAGATAGTGCCTCCCGCCACAGCCACCTGGCCAGCTCCAACCTTGACATTCTCAGTATCAGGCCACCTCTTATGAATTCATTTGGAGAAAGGGATACACAGCTACATTTTTTTAAACCATTGGACTAATTTATCTCTAATGTCATTCTGGTTCAAATGGTCTGTGATTCACTAAATACACACTGCTTTCAATTGAATTAAAACAGTCATTATTTACTTCACGTGAAGAGACGGAATCAGAGGGAGGTAAATGGCTCAGCAAGGAACCAGATGACTCTGTTCTAGCCCAGCAGGTCTCAGCTGAAGCTTAAAGCATGTGAGCGTGCACACATATACAGAGAGAAACAAATGTTCAAAATCCATCCTAGGCTGGCAACATCAGAATCTCTGGGGCAAGCCCAGGCATCAGTATTTATTTTTCTCTTGTTCAAGGTCTCTCATGAAACATCAATATTTTAAAATATATATGTATTAAAAAAAAAAAAAAAGCTCTCCAGTTGAATTTAATGCAAAGCCAAGTTGAGAACCATGGATTAGGAGGGGAAAATCCACCAGAGTATGGCTCTGTGGGACTCAGGGCCTCCCAGCTTCTAGGCTGTGCTCTGTCCCTCACTTAGCCAAGCCACCTAGTCTTGGGCCCAATTTCCATATCTGTAAAATAAAGGGTCTGGGCTGGGGGATCACTTCTACTTCTTCCTTGCAGATTGGGCACTAATGCTAATGGTAAGTCTCCGTCACTGTGCACATGGATGTTTCAGGATAATGATGATTAGAACAGCACTTTGAACTAAGGCTACCCAAGTAGATCATTCACCCCAAAAGTGACTTCTTCCTGTCCAATGTATCAGCCTTTCCCAGACCTCATTCCTCTCCTGGCCTTGCAGCTGGATGTTTAGTTCTGTCTTCCTGAGCCCCCTCCCTTCCTAAAGGCCTCGAAGGCATTATGTTAGATGGCAGGACAAAGTCTCTGGGATGGAGAAACCCTGAGGACAGGTGAAGAGCAGAAACGAAGAGGGACCGAGGAGAAACTCGTGGGATAACCGGGCGCGGGAGAGGCAGGCGAGGCTTAGACCCCTGCTGTCCCCAGGTCTTGTCAGCCTTCCCACATGTACTCTCAGCACACATAGGCACGTGAAGAGAGGCTGCTTTGGCAGTGAATGTGGTACAGGCCGTAGTTGGACCTGTCGCACCCATGTTTTCCGTAACTGCATCCAGAAGGGTATGTCACGTCCTTGAGGAACTCTGAGATTCTTCCAGATCTTTCACTCATGCTAATGGCGAATCCTATGATGGTGTACACAGATATTTAATGAGAAGGAAAATTGGACATGCACTTTGGGAGGCGCCTATCAGGCTTGAGGAAGGTACTCTGCTGTTCACCTCCTGCCCTCATTCATAATAGACTCACTCATTCATTCTCCAATCACCCCCCTCTCTCAGTTCTCAAAACATTACATCTGGGACCCTTCTATTGACATTTGTTTTCTCACACTGTATTTTGTCACCAATGAATGGTTAATACATGAATGGAATAAGAAAGTGTATCATATTCTCTCAGGAAGCGGGCTGGCAGCAAGGAAGTCACCAGACCATCCCCACCCTTCAAAAAGTAAACATAAAAAACCAAACAAAACAAGTATGCAACTCAATGAATTTCGAGCATTTACAATGACAAAAATAATTAGTGTAGGGAAAAAACAATAGTTGACATTTTTGTGTCATTGATAATGACATCACTGTATTACAATTGTCAGGTGGGCTGCTAGAAAGCTTTATGGGCACACTGTGTACCTAATGCACATACACTGTCTCATTTGTTTATTTATTTATTTATTTTTTTAGAAATAGGGTCACATCCTGTCATCCAGGCTAGAGTGCAGTGGCACAATCATAGTTCACTGTCAGCTTGAATTCCTAGGCTCAAGTGATCCATCCTCCTGCCTCAGCTTCCTCAGAAGCTTGGACTACAGGCATGTGCCACCATGCCCAGCTAATTTTTTAGTTTTTTTTTTTTTTTTTTGGTAGAGACAGGGTCTTGCTATGTTGTCCAAGCTGGTCTCAAAGTCTGGCCTCAAGTGATCTTCCCACTTTGGCCTCCCAAAGTGCTAGGATTACAGATGTGAGCCACCATTATCTCATCTAATCTGTACAATGACTCTAAGAAGTAAGAGTTATTCCCATTTTATATATGAGGAAACTGAGGCTGAGAGGTTAAGTCACTTTTAGAAAACAGCACAGCTGGTAGGTGGCAGCTAGAATTCAAAGCTGGGCTGCTTAACCCCAAAACGTAGACTCTGTTCACTGTTCTGTCTTGCCACTGACAGCAGCAGTATGTCTAATCCAGTATGATAAATGATGTTCCTACTAATGATCTTGAATCATCATTTCATTTCCTAGTCTCAGAAAGTGTACTGTCATTTGGAGAGGGTCCTTCCCAATTGGTCAAAATTAAAATGTTTTAATTCTTTTTTTTTTTTTTGACCGGGGCTGGGTTTTAACCCACCACCTCTGGTATATGGGGCCAGCGCCCTACTCCTTTGAGCCACAGGCGCCACCCAAAATGTTTTAATTCTTAATTGGTTACTCTTCAGGTATCTGGAAAATTCACTTACATGGAGATTTTATCTTCATGTGTGAAATAAATGTGGAATTACAGTAGTTTTCTTGAGATTAAACCACCAGAAACACACACAGAATACCAAACACAAATGCACCATCACTTTAAATAAGATAAGGGTGGTATAGTCTGGTTTGCTTCCAAAACCTTTAAGAAATCATGTCCCAGACTAGTTCAACCTTTCTGAGCCATAAAAATATATAGGCCTTAAAAAATAAATAAATAAAATATATGGGCCTACTGGATTTAGAGAATAATCCATAACAACTCAATCCAAAATCCCTCTCCTGGGTTTCTGTCAAAGCTGAGTCACTAATTTTTTATACTTACAAATAGGATAATGTCCGCCCCCAAAATGTTTTCCTTCCTATTTGCCCTCATGATGGTCGGGCCACTGCTCTGCCTCAAAACAAAAGGTCCTGAAGGCATCAGACACCTTTTGGCTCCCTCCTTCCCAATATTATGCAATTAAAGGTACTTGAAAGTAAAAGTTGTTGGCTCAGTGCCTGTACCTCAGTGATTAGGGCACCAACCACATAAACCAGGACTTGCGGGTTCAAACCCAGCCCGGGCCTGCTAAACAACAAAGACAACTACAACAAAAAAATAGTCAGGCGTTGCAGCAGGTGCCTGTAGTCCCAGCTACTTGGGAGGCTGAGGCAAGAGAATCACTTATGCCCAAGAGTTTGAGGTTGCTGTGAGCTATGACGCTACAGCACCCTACTGAGGGCAACATAGTAAGACTCTATCTCCCCCACTCCCCAAAAAAGAAAGTATAAGTTGTAAATTCAGATGGATCTCAGGACTTCAAACATATTGAACGGTAAATTTTTCTTTTTTCCCCTTAACTTGGCCATTTGGGAGTCAATGTTATTTATTAGACTTTCATGTTCTCTTTTATTCTTTTCCCTCTGAGCTAAGAAAAAAGTAAGACAGGTTTAAAAACAAATTTGGAGTTAGAAAGAATGCCCTGACATCTCAGCACTGTTCCATCCCTTCTCAACAAAGTTGCTTTGCTTTTTCAAGCCATATCTGAAAATTGGGGTTATAAGCTCCCCCTTCCCCATTCTTTCTTCTCCCTTTTTCCCCTGCCTTGAAAAATCTTGCCACATCAGAAAAGGCCTAAGCTTGAACAGGAAGTTTTAGTATGGTACTTCTTACCTTGTAAGTAAGAATTATTCTTATTAGTTATTCTAATTATTATTCTTTTAAAATTTTATTTATTTAGTTAGTTATTTTTGAGACAGAGTCTCACTCTTTTGCCCTGGTTAGAGTGCCATGGTGTCATAGCTCACAGAAACCTCAAACTCTTGGGCTCAACAGACCTTCTTGCCTCAGTCTCCCAAGTAGGTGGGATTACAGACACCCACTATGATGCCTGGCTAGTTTTTCTATTTTTAGAAGAAAGAGGGTCTCATTCCTGCTCAGGTTGGTCTTGAACTCCTGAGTTCAAGGGATCCTCCTTCTTGGCCTCCCAGACTGCTAGGATTACAGGTGTGAGCCACCACATTGAGTCAGTTATCCTAATTATTTAGAGAGGATCCAGTTGATTGGGTTCACAGGCAGACTAAAGGTCTAGCAACGCCCACCAAAGGCCCCACACGGCATCAGAAGAGAACTCCACAGTTTAACTGGCATAAGTTACGGAGTATCGATTGGCTTTGATAATAGTCAGTGCAGTAGGTTAAATAGTGTCCCCCAAATTATGTAGCCTGGACCCTCAGGATATGACCTTATTTGGAAATAGGGTCTTTGCAGATGTAACTAATTAAATATCTTGAAATGAAATCATTTTGCATTTAGAGTACCCCTAAATCAAATGACTGGCATCCTTGGAAGAAGAGGAGAAAGCACAGAGAAATGAGGGGAGGGTCATGTGAAGACAGAGGCTGAGAGTGGAGTTAAGCTGTCCTAAGCCAAGAAACATGTGTACTAAAGTTTGATAGGAAGGAAAGAGCCCATCCTAGAGCCTTTGAGAGAGTATGGCCCTGCTGACACCTTGACTTTGGACTTCTAAATTCCAGAACTGTGAAAGAATTAAATTTTTGTTTATTTAAGCCATCCAGTTTGTGGTAATTTGTTCTGGCAGTCCTAGGGAACTAATACAATCATTCTCTGGTTTTTGACCTTAACATTCTGGCTGTGTCTTGAATTTGCTGTAAAGTTTGATGCATGAGCCTCTGAACAGCAAATGCTAAAGCCCTGAATGAACTCCTGCTACCTGAAGAGGGATTTGAGGAAGAAGGGAATAACCTCCCATCGCAAACACACAAACACTGCCTGAAAGATTAAGACCAGATTTCCTAATGTGTCCTTAACTACTTGCCATGATCTGACCAGCCCAATCTTTCTAGGATCAGCTTAGTCAGATTAAGATTCACCTCACATCCATCCCATCTCGTTGCTACGCATTCTACTCATCTCAAGTTTTAGGCTCTATGACATCTCCTTCAGGAAGCATGCCCTAATCCATCCTATATTCGCAAGGATGCATTTGGTTGGAAGTTCAAAAATAACCAACTAACTTCAACAATGAGGGAACTTACTGTCTGGTGTGCCTGAAAAGCCAAGAATAAGAATGGTGTTAGGAAAGGAATATTCTGGTGGTTCAGAGATTATTTTGCCTCCTCATTCACTTATTGCAGTTAGCCTCAGAGGAGGGCTGACTCATCTTAGGGTAACAAAATAGCCTTCAGCAGCTCCTCGCGCTTCTTCCTTCCTGTCCAACTCAAAGACTCACCGGATCCTCTTTCCTCCCAGCATTCTCAGGTGAAGACTTAATCTTCATTCTGATTGGTCCAGCTTGGAATGAACCTGAGCCAATCACTATGCCCAGAGGCATAACGTGCACTGATTGGCCAATCTGGGTCATGTGTTCAATATCTGGCACTGGGAGAGAGATTCTACTTCCCCAGAACCACATCGCTCCCTGAATAGGTGGAAGCTGGGGCTTTTGGAAAGGGAGCAGGAGGAATGAATGGATGCTGAGAGATAACCATCAAATGCCCATTGCACTCACTGCCTCTTCTATATGCCTAAATCACTTCTATTAAGGGACTGGCTTGTATTGTTATGTATTGTATTTTATTCATGTACCTTCCTCTGAAAACTGCCAGTTACTTGAGTCAAGAAACCGTGTCTTTAGGTCCTAAGTTAACCTTTCTCATTGTTGGTGCTCAATAAAGTTTTGTTGAAGTAAATTACATTAAAAAAAAAAGTTGTTTTCGGACTTTCAAATTCCCAAAGGATCCTGTTACGTTGTTTTCCTCATGTTGGTTAATCCTTTCTCCAGTAAGCAAGGCTAATCACAGGCGGCAGAAAGGCTCTCACGTGCTGTAACCTGATACATTTAGAACATTTTAGTCATTTAAAAACGAAGTCAAATGTCCCCAGCATTTTTCATTCGTGAATGTGTGCATGGTTATAAATAGAAATGGAAAAACACTAGGCTATGTGGACTCAGTTGTCAGGGAACTTGGATTTGGACCCCCAAATATAGCCGGCTGACAATTTGCCACAGGCATGTTATTTCCACACAGTTCATTTCATACATTCATACATTCTGAGCAACCATCCTGAATATTTGTCCAACAGTGTTATTTTTTCCACTTTGTCTTTTGGCCAAATATGTGGCTTTTTCTTTAAAAAGAGATGAGAATCTCAGGCACAGATAAATATATACCCCGGCGCTTGGCTATAATATGATTCTGTATAGGCAAGTCTGTCTCATGTCCGTGGGAGTGGTTTAACTTTGGAAGCCTCGGGAAGGCCTCTGTCTCACATGCTTTCTCCCATAGCTTGAGCCAATGGCAGCAACCCTGAGGAAAATTTCAGGGAGTGGAAAACAGACACAGTTTTCTGTTAAATAGAACTAGACAGAAAGGAACTCTCAGTAAGGGGTTTCTCCACAGAGTGGCGCTCTGGAAAGCCTTCATTTTGGATCTGTCTGGTGCCTACCACTATGTTACCGTCAGTCGCGGAAGTTTCCCAGCCAGGATTATCACACTGTTGTTCTGCCGATGTTTCTCGCCCTTCCTCTCCTCATCTCCAGACCCCACCCAGGTTCCAAGTCCAGCCTCACTGCCGGATTTGACACGTCTGATTATAGATGCAGGCATTTTCCAGGGGATGGCTGGTCCATGTCTGAAATGTCAGCTGGATCTCAGGGTTTGAGATCAGAACAGACTTTCCCATGGGTACCACGTAATTAATGAGGGTTTAGATTCCCCTGCTAGACCACAGAAACCTATGTAATCCAGATGTGCTAATGATGTCCTGGGTGAGGGTTTGGGTTAGCTTCCTCAAGGGAACAGACCTGACCGGCTTCTTCATTTAGCCCTTGACCCTTGGCTCTTCCCTCTTCTTCCTGCCTCAGATGCAAATGGGATGGATGCCTGGAGATGAGTCACCATTTGAGCACTAGGGGAGCAAAAGCCATTGAGTAACGAAGACCACTACATCTCTTCAAGAAGTAAAAAGAAAAAGAAAAGAGAAACCTGTTTGACCAATCTACTACAGGCAGCTCTCTGCCTAATGCAACAGAGCATAGCTCTAAATTGATTCAGGATAGATCTTTCCATAGGTGTACTGACCCTGATTTTAAACAGCTGGGGGCTGAGAAAGCGTGCTCTCACAGAGGCCACTGATTATCTCTGCTACTCCTAGCTTCCTCCCTTTTGAGGCCTGGTTGGGCAGTTGGGCTGGGAAGAAGGAACCATGGAAACACCTGATAGGTTAATTAAGCTTCTAGAAGGAAGGGCAGGAGAAGTTCTCAAGGGACGTGCTTGTGTTTGAAATAGGGGCAGAAACTAAAACTGCTTCAGAAGAGAGGCCGTCCTCTCTCTCAGCTCTGGGGCAATCCTAGTTCACCTGGCCATGCATGTTTTACTAGCAGTTTTCTTTCTGCCAGGAATTTGGAGCATTCAGAATCCACACCAGCCCTCACTGAGCCAGACCCCATCTACCCACTACTCGGGTGGGAAGTGCCCTGACCTTTGGTGGCTTCAGCCAGGGCCACAGGCTGGTTCTCCTCAGGACTCCGAGGGTAGCAAACAGAGCCCAGAGGCTTAAAGGGCAGGCCCAGATCTGGTCTGAGAGGCTGCAGCACAGTCTAGAGCCCACTGTGACATTTGTCAATGTGGTGGCAGCAGTTCTGAGAATTGTGTGCCTTATTTTGATCACACAGTTTCATCTTTCAGCAGCATAGGATTTTGCATCTTTCAGACAGGGGCTTTGCTATGGACCAAAGATGCTACAGTGGTGGAGAGAAGAGAGAGGGAGCAGAAGAGATGTATAGTCAGGAACAATCTTATTACTATTGTTACTTTCTTTTTTTTTGTAGAGACAGAGTCTCACTTTATGGCCCTCGGTAGAGTGCTGTGGCCTCACACAGCTCACAGCAACCTCCAACTCCTGGGCTTAAGCGATTCTCTTGCCTCAGCCTCCCAAGTAGTTGGGACTACAGGCGCCCGCCACAACGCCCGGCTATTTTTTGGTTGCAGTTTGGCCAGGGCCGGGTTTGAACCCGCCACCCTTGGTATATGGGGCCCGCGTCCTACCGACTGAGCCACTAATCATAGAGTCATGATCATACCTTTTTTCTAGAGCATTGTCACCTGTATTGATTCAGTTAATTCCCACGCTATCCCGCTGATGTAGGACAACTGGGACATTATGTGTTCATTAAATGCCTTTAAAGAAACTGAGGCTCAGAAAGCATCACTGACTCTATAGGATCACACAGAAAATCAGATGTGATCTCAGACTAAAAGTAACCCAGTATTACTCTCCAAAGAGGTGGTTCATGACAGTATAAAGAAGGGACTATTTACCGAAGTGTACACATGGTTAAGGGATCCCAAGAAGGAGTGGTGAAGCCTCTGAGGCGGTGGAGGAGCAGAGAGGGAGTCATTCCTGAACCTTAGAGCTGCGGCTGTAGGGACCCATCAGGAGCTGTGGGAAATACAGCCATTGCAAACCCAAGGAATGAACACCCCATCCTCTTTCCTCCCAGCCCCTCCCATTTCCTGCTCCTGCCTCCCATTGGCCAAACCCAACCAGAAGCCAGAGGGCAAACAGGCCCACTGCACGCAGTCTGTGAGGTCAGCTTCCCACTGCTGAGAGCCAGTGGAAGAGAATGCAGGGCAGATCCAAGGGGAAAATGGAAAATACCCAGCTACAAGCTGCTGTGAACTGATCACGAGGCAGACACTATACTAGGGGACCTATGTGGTGGTTTCATGCCATTCTTGCCATAGTCCTGTGTAGTAGATATGAAACCTCAGAGTGCCAATTAGAAGAAAGGGAGCTTTATTTAGCTATCATTTAATTTGATTTCCACGAGGAACTCCACTCTGATGGGTAGCAGAAATTTTATCTCACTCAGTTCATAGATTCTTCAGCCAATTCTGGATCTCAGCACAACTAACCTCTTAAAAAAATGTTTCCAAGGGGCTTCGTGTGTGTCCACACGGCTTCCAGAGCACCCAGCAACAGTTGCTTCTAGCCACATTTCCGTGTTGGCATTTCTCAAGGCATCCTCGTTCCCATCTGGTCCTTGTCATCAGATCGAATTCATGAGTGCCTGGCCCAGCTGCAAGATCTCTCTAGGTCCTATGCTCCAGGGGGCTCAGGACACATTGAGTCACTGACCATAACATGGGGGTGTTAGTGGTGGTCCAGCCAGCATGCAGCCTTCTCTCCTGTGCACCCCTCATGTGGACTTGCGGGCAAAGTCTATGATATTTGCCACATCAGGGTTCCGCTCTGGAGGCAAGGCTAAAGTCCTTGGGGCCGAATTCCCAAGTAGGTCTGGAGTTTCTGCTATGCCCATTCCCCGAGGGGTTTGATCCAGGATCCCTCCCTCAGGTCACACGGCAGTATCCTGCTAACCTTTACACCTCCACCCTCCCTCCTCGTGCCTCCTACCCCCGGGCCCTGACTCCAGCCTGCGGAATCTTCAAGTGATCATTGGGGTATTAGAAACGATTCCGAATAATTAGAATATTAGAAATTTAGAATAATTAGAATTTTCGAATCTATAGCTTATGCATAAACTTTATTCTCTAAGTCTTTTAAGGATTAGGAGTTCAACACTCAAAAGCCTAGATTTTTGTAACCCAAAGCATTTTCTTTAAAAAAAAAATTGGGGGGGGGAGGGTTATCTCTGCCATGAAATAATTAGAAACTCAAAAATCAAGAGCTCCCATTTTGGTCGTCTGCCTTCTTCGGTGGCATCCCTTCTGAGGGATAGTAGTAAGCCTCAACTGTCCTCTGAAAAAGGACCTCAAGTTATAGAAACTCCTAACTCAGAAAGAAAATAATAATCATAGTTAATACAGAAATGGAATCACCATGAAGCTAATGAAGTTTAAATTTCAGGGCCCCTCACTTGCAAGGGTCCCTTCTGAGACCTTAGCAAGGACTCAAGCAACGGATTCACTAGCCACACTCAGTTACGACCACTGTGGCTGGCACGCAGACTTCCTTTTCAGCAGACTTCTTGCGTTGGGTTGTGTGGTAGCGACTGTGGATGTTTGGGGTCTTGGCCGAGGGGAAGTTGAGCTGGGTGTACATGCAAAATCCCAGCAGGGCAAGAGCAGTGCATTCCCTCTGCTTTCGGGGGCTGTCCCCCAACCCTCTCTGGCTGTACTCCTCCCCTACAGGCAAGGGGTCTTCAGGGCCACAGGGCCATCTCTCACTCTGCGTCTCCACCTGCATACTCTACTCCTTCCCTGTTTCCCTCCCCAGGGTTCAGATTTGCACTTCAGGATGAAGCCACACCCTGTCCACTCCTGCTTCCTTCTCCTGTCACTTTAACAAGTGTTACCTCTTACTCAGCCTCTAGCTCTCCCAACTCTGATGCCACTTCTGTCACCTAGAGGACCTGAACTGACACCGTCCATATGGGGAGTGGCCTGAGAAAGCAGGCAACAAGAGAATGTGTGGGGTCTTGATCAGTTAGCAAGAAGGGACCCGTCTCAGGGGGTCTGTAGGGTGAACAGGAGTCCTAGAATAAGGCAGCAACCCAACTGCTATACTTTTCAGTGATGTTGACTAGGGATCCTGCTCTTACAGGGGGGAGACCCCAAAACTAGATGTCCCTGATGAATTTTTGTTCTTGAGACTGCTCTGAACCCTCAAAGCTGTCCAGGATGGCCCACTTCTCCCATGAAGAGCTGGCCTTTTCATCCCCCCTCCTTGAAAAGGCCTCTCCCCTACCAGGCAACAGGGGCCCCAGCAGGCTCTGCCCCAACATATTTTCCTGGCTGTCAAGCCAGTGACCGGGATTAAGTGGCAACATGACCCAGATGAGGACATACTAGGTTTGATGAGGGAGGACAGAGAAGACCCAATAAAGATGCTGTGAGAATTAGCTGCTATACCCGGGAGCCCAGGAGGGGCGAGGCTGCGACGACACTTAGGAAAGTGGTGGGACTTAAGACCAGAGGAGGGAGATTATGGATTTGGGGACACTCTCCTGGGATTGAGGATTTAACAGCTGATGTGGCCCCTGGGGGATGATGTAGCTCACTGCTACCGAGAACTCCTTGGAGCCTGAAGAAAGGCAGGGCCCGAGCTGAGTGAAGTTGAAATGGTCTGACTGCACAACAGATGGCAGAGGAAGTGGTTAAAGGCCAAGAGTAGTGGGCGTCCTGAAGTGGCCACCCGAGGTGAGGCCAGAGACCCCCGAGAGGACGCCTCATTCACCAAGGCCATCAGGCACATGATACTCAGTAGGGTTGCCAGACTGAGCAAATAAAAGTACAGGACAGTCACTTAAAATTGAATTTCAGATAAACAACAAATACTTTTTTTTTCTGGAGACAGAGTTTCACTATGTTGCCCTCCGTGGTGTGCCCTGGCGTCACAGCTCACACCAACCTCAAACTCTTGGGCTTAAGAGACTCTCTTGCCTCAGCCTCCCAAGTAGCTGGGACTCCAGGTGAGCATCACAACGCCTGGCTCTTTTTTGTTGCAGTTGTCATTGTTGAGCAGGCCAGGGCCAGGCTCGAACCCGCCAGCCTCTGTATATGTGGCCGACACCCTACTCACTGAGCTACGGGCGCCAAGCCAACAATGAACACCTTTTTTAGGATAAGTGTGTCTCTAGTACTGCTTGTGATAGGGTGGCAACCCAATTGCTATAGTTTTCCCTGGGAGAAAATTATGACACTGCAGAATGCCCCAGCTGCCGGAGAGTCCAGGCGGTGCAATGATTCAGGCTTTTAAAGAGTAACGGGAGGTGTCGGCAGTGGGTAGCACACAAAGTGTGCAGTGTACAAGGGGCGATTCCTGAGTATAAGCGTGTCCTGTGCAGTATGTAGCACGTACAGAACTTACACTTCACGTTTGGGACATACTCACGTTTAAAAATTATTCCTTGTTTATTTGAATAAAGAGGCATCCTGTTTTTATCTGGCATGCCTAAGCCAGAGGGTGGCATCACTACGGAGGTCTCTGCAGGCCAGAGGTGACAGTGGGAGAAGCTGTTCCTGGGCTGGGCATATGGACAGCACTGGGGATGATGGCACCGTGAAGCAGCAGAGGCCAGTCGGCAGCCCTTAGCCACCACAAGCCAGCAGCCCACAATTGCTGTCAACAGCTGGCAGGGCTAAAGGGGCAACAAATGGCAAAAGTGGGGGAGTGTTAATAGAACACAGCACCCCCAGAGGTGGGTAGACCATAAGTATACCGCTGTACGTGTATGAACGTGGGTGTGCGTGTGTATATGTATGTATGCACGTGTGTATAAACTAGACTGGAATCAGTTTTCATAACTTAAAACCATTGACTGAGAGGTGGCTGGATACTTATAAGACAGAATCCCATAAATATAACAGTTTACGATGTAATGATTTCTGATAAGCAATAAGACCTGTGGCCACTTACTAGAGTGACCTTTTACTGGGGAAAGGGAAATACTCAGATATTTTGAGGATATTTGAAAAACTGAACTGACATTGACATCCAGAGACCTGAAACACCCTCCTGGCAGGAGGGGCACCCAAGGAACGGGGTAATAAATGGAGCATTGGCTAACGTCCAGCTTCTAGGGGGTCTGCGAGGTCCGTGGACCCATCCTGTGGTCATTTCCCCAGGCCCAGAATGCGTAAGCAGCATTGAAGAAACTCCCACATTGGGTTTTGGCCTGTGGGGGTAGAAGCTATCGTGGTAGGGAAGGCTAAGAGGAAAACTCCGATTCAGCTCCCACTCTGAACCTCAGTCAAGACGGTGAAATTCAAACAATATCGCATCCAGCAGAACTCGAAGATGCCACGGTCCCTGCCGAATCTCCTCTCCACTGAACAGTGTGGCCCCTGCAAGGACAGAGAAACCTGGGGCAGAACCGAAGACTCACAAAGTCAACCCCTAACAGCCCTGGTCACTGTGGCCAGAGTGCTTCGCTGCGGAAGCAGACTGTGATGGCCTCAGGTACATGACATGTAGCCACTGATTTAATGAGTACATTCTTTTTTATCCCAATCAGATAAGAGAATCAGAAGGATCTTGTGTTCACATGGAGTGGACGACAACTCACATTTACAGCGTTGCCCCAGGGCTGTTGGACTCACTCCTTTGCTTTCTGTCACAATTCAGTTGGAAAAGACCTGGATTGTTTGGGCACCCCCCTTTCCCCTGAAGAACATCAAATTGATTCATTAAATTGAGCTATTTTCCTAATTTGGCAGGATGAGAAAGACACAGCTCGCCCACAGAGGACATGGTAAAGCACGTGTGCTGCGGAGGGCGGATGCTGAACACGGTGAAGCTGCAGAGACTGGCCTACCAATAACCTTATGCTTTGAGGGGTGCAGGGATGGAGGCAAGCCAGGGCATCCCTCCAAAGTAAAGCCAAATTGCTACATTTTGCATCCTCTATTGCAGAGAAGGAAGCAGGATGCCTGATACACCCCTTTAGGTTCTAGAGGTCACATGCCCCACATCTAATGCTACACCAGCCCAGGCCAGGCCAACTGCCAGCTCTGAGCACAGCGGGGCCCTGTGGCAGGTTCAGGCTGCAGTGAGGGCAGCCTTGCGGTGTGGGCTGTGTAATCTAGCAGGTTCTGTGATATTGAGATGCAGCACCCATGGTAAGTCCCATGGGAGAATCACAGCACAGCCTCTCAGGGTCCTGGAGCAAAGTGGTACCATCCGCAGCAGAGAGTGCATGCTTTCTGAGAAACTGCCCCTGGTGTGTTATTGAGCCCTGATGGTAATGGAAGAGCTGCCCAGGGGATACCAAGTGAAGATGCATCTAGAAATACCCGTCCTGATGTGGGTTCTCATCCAGTGGATGTGATGGAAAAGGCACGCCTGAGATGGAATCTGAGGGCCAGGGGGCAGAAGGAAGGTGTATGGGCAGGTCTTGGATCCCATGCTCTCCTCCCTCACTCAGCTCACCCCCAGCACCTTCCAGTGTGGATAGGAGCGGGCTGGCGTCTCATACAACCAATTGAGGGAGGAGGAATGGCCCACACTTAATTGATAGGTGGGTTGGCTCGTCCATAAGCAGGTGTAATCTAAAACTGAGGGTGCTGCCTTACACCAATACCCAGGGATGGGCACTAAAGACGGGGGCCAGAGAAACCTCCCAAAGGCAGCAATTCAAACAGTGTCCCCCATCACACACTTTACTTGGAACAAAAATTTGCCAAAGATGAGAGAAGTCTGAACTCACTGCAGTAACAAATGACCTGGAGGGCTGGTCAGAGGCCAGCCTAGAAGACCCAATGATCAAAGACAAGAAGGTCTGGGGAACAAGCATATCCACAGGTGTATGGAAACCAGCATACAGAATGAAAATCTTGGGCTTGTATGTCAATAACAAGAAAGCATTCACTGCAAAAGGGACACTAAATATCCAAGCAGTCAAAATCACTCAGCCTCTGGATGTCAGCCAGCACAAGAGGTAGAGGCCACATATGCCCCCAACAATGTGGGCTGCCACTTATCATGACCTATCTGGCTATTGTGGGCTTGGATATCATGAAAATGTGTTACTCAGACTTCTCTTCAAGAAAGAACTTTCTGGTCAGCAACAAGGAGTGTAGTTGGCTGGCGTCCTCCAGCTGAAGTCCCTTTGGGATTCACTACAGTATGTCCAGGTGGCCCGGCCAGTGACGGAGGGCACTAGGAGCCATCCCAGACAAGGCAGAACTCTTGGGATCAGAGTCCATCCTCCTGAAAAAGGAGGGATGCTTATTTGGTGGACCACAACTTTACAAGATCTACAGGACAGTGCGAGGCTCTCAGCGCCACTTCTGCTCCTCCCTTGTGCCTTGATCAAAGTTTCAGATCAGCGATGTGGTCTGAAGACTTTCTCAGCCACCTCATTTTGTCCCCCTTTTTATCCCTAACCAGGGATCTGCTCATCAAAAGACCTAGATTGATACACAGAATCCACAGGACCTGGGATTCCTTGCCAGGGCCTTCAAGGAGCTCTGCCCATGTCTTCCCAAAGGCCAACCCCACACTCTGGCACTCAGACCCCAGGCGGAAGGGGTACCAGATGTGGCTGATTGCGTGGGAGTGGCAGATCTTAGCCACAGAGACTGGGGTGTCCACACACATGTGCAAGAGTCCTCATGGTGCAAACACACTGCCCCCTCCCAGGAGGAGACAGGCAGCGAGCCAGAGGCGTGGCCAGTCTTCCCTTCATGACACATTCCCACATGGAATTCTGAGGCTTCTGAACATTCTAAATTCGAACCTGGCCTTTCCAATTGTCAAGGTAGGAGGATGGGACACAATTTCCTTAGCGGTTTGTTAGGATGATTAATAACTTTCAAACATTTATTGTGAACATATGGAAAGTAGACCTCCACCCGTCATGTTGTCCTGGGTTGGTAAGATCGAGCCTGAAGTTCGTCCTATTTGGGCAAGTGGGATATACTGCCATGTTTCAAAATCACTTCCAGTAGGTTGCTGAAAGCCTTCCTGGTGAAGGAATGGCTTCTAGAAATCCTCCTGATGCCTGCTGCACCCACTCACCAGGCATCATGACAGAAAGGAGAGTTCTGAAAGTCACACTGTGAAAGGAATTTGTTCTGGCTGCAAAAGTGGGGGGTTGTGAGGAAGCAAGTCAGAATAAGTCTGTGGAAAGTCCTTCCAATAATGAAGATGTAATTAAAATTGCAAGCAGAGAATTTGTCTTTCATTGACATCTAATTGAAACTATCAATAATAAAAAAAGAAATTGACCATGCTAAGGGAAAAATTGAATTAATGTTATAATATCTTTATAGAAAACACAATCACAAAATCATTATCACAGGAATGTATGCAGCCAAAAATATGTAGGAAAAAAGTAGTATAGAATCATATAAGACAGCTAATTAATAAAATATAGTATGTTATTTTTCTGGATTTTGTGACGTGTGTAATATTGGTTCAGTTTTTCTTTTTAATTATGATGTAGTGTGACTTTTCTTCTAAGCTAATATTCCCTTTGGTATTAAATGTATTTGTAAATTTGTATTCCTTCTTTAAAAAGGGCTCTCCGGATTGAGTGTCAGGCCCTGCAAAACACAGATGGACTCCTGAGTGAATATCATTATCACTAGCTCGAGTATTACTTCATCACATCTGTAAGGTGGACAGGATTGCCTCTGTTTCGCAGAAAAGAGAAATAGAGGCCCGGAGATGAAGTTGCTTACTCATCCTGACTCTGCTTTTCCCACTGGATTCTGGAATCTTCAGGCCTCTTGGCTCTCTGCCTGTTTCTTTATCCTGCTGCTGCTTCTGCCACCCAGGCCCCAGAAGAGAAGGCCAGAGGGAGCCTAAATTGGAAGAAGAGGCCTCTCCAAATAAGCCTCTGCTGAGAGGGCCCCATCTCGTCCTGAGGTCAGGGAGGCGGGGTGGGGGCGAGAGGGGCCGCACAGAACCCAGGAATCAAGTAGCCCAAACAAACAGCTTTTGCAGGAGGACAAAGCAGAGGCTTTGGGGGGCTCTGGCTCCCAGGCCAGGACCCGTGGCCCTCAGTTACCTGCTGCTGTGGTTTAAACTTGATGCCACCAGCAAGGGAGGGCAGGAGGGAAGGACGTCATGTCTGTGCTTCTCATTCCCTGGAATAGTCCAGCCCTGCCCGACACGCCTTTGCTGTGGAGAGCCTGGACCTAGACCAGGTTTACCGAGGCCTTTAAAGCCCCTGATTTGTCACTCATCTTTGGCCATGGGCTGTCGACATTCCTTCACTAATTAGGATTGTTAAGAACCATAAAAGCTTCACCTCTCAGATCAGAAAGAACCACAGTCTCACTCAGTCTAGGGATGCTCAGGCCCACCCTGATGAAACAGAATCAGTGACTTTTTCCAAAAGCTTATGTATAAAAGTTGAATACTTTCATTTTGGCAGAACTTATATCTTTATTTTTTAGGTTTTTAATTACAATATCTTATCTTCTGTGAAATGATGGTGATAGTGATGACATTTGCTACCGTTTATTGTACTGAAAGCTTTGCAGTGTGTCTCATTTAATCACTATGAGAACCTTAAGAGATAGACACTATTATTATTATTTTATTTATTTATTTACTTATTTATTTGTTTATTTATTTATTTTTAGAGACAGAGTCTCACTTTATTGCCCTCAGTACAGTGCTGTGGCATCACAGCTCACAGCAACCTTCAACTCCTGGGCTTAGGAGATTCTCTTGCCTCAGCCTCCCGAGTAGCTGGGACTACAGGCGCCCGCCACAATGCCCGGCTATTTTTTGTTGCATTTTGGCCAGGGCCGAGTTCAAACCTGCCACCCTTGGTGTATGGGGCCGGTACCTACCCACTCGCCCAACCCACTGAGCCATAGGTGCTGCCCGGTAGACACTATTATTAACCCATCTAACCCATCTTACTTTCAAAAAAACTATGTCTTAGGGAGATCAAGTGGGCACATGTTATACAGCAGCCCACCATGGAGTCGGGACCTGAGCTGGCTAGTGTGATTTCACTACGCACACTCTTTGCCATCACATCGTCCTGCCTCTATAGATTAAATGCAGTTTTCAAATCGTGATGTCCTTATCTCCCAAAATAAAAATGTGGCCACCCTGGGTTGAGCCTTGTCTTCTGTAAAGAACTTGCGCTGGCCTAGAAGACTGGAGGCCTGAGAGCCCCGGTGTAGCCCATAAGGTTCAATGGACAATTTTCCTGGGAGACAGACTTCAGTCATTCAATGTCTTCCCACAAGTTGGAAGCAAAATTAGACAAAGAGAAGACCCGGCCTAGCAGATTTCGGCAGCTGTGAGACTCGAAAATTTGGGGATTTCCTTTGGTTTGGACAATGGCCTGACTAAAGGAAAGGCAGCCTCTAGAAAAAAAATGCAGAGAACAATTCTTCCAAGCTATGCATCCCCGGGGACATCCTGGCTTTGGACAATGCACTCCTGCGCAGCTCCAGGAATGCTGAGGCATTCCTCAACAGAGTGGGAATTTCCAGCCTGGATTCCCACTGGAGGTGCCTCTGGGGGACACAGGAGCGCCTGGAGGCGCATTCTCACCTCTCTCTGGCTGCACCTCCTCCCGCTCTTCTTTCTCATTGGCAGTCTCCATGGTGAAGGTGAGAGGAAGAGAGAGTTTAGATGGTTTCCGTGGCAACAGCAAAGGAGAGATTGTTTCCTTGGTGACAGTGGGAAGGTAGAGGCATCTGGGAGCAGAGAATCTGTCCCCCCTCACCTCCCACTCTGTGCCCTGCACAGGTCACACCCACGCCCCAAGTGTTACACCTGGCGTGGCAGCAATCCTGAAGTCTTTCAGGGGATGAACATTATCCAGACCACAGAGGCAACGCTCCGTTTGGGCTCTGGGTCTGGGCAGACTCTATCTGGGGCGCATGATGTCACCCTTTATGCTCTCAGTTGCCTCATCTAGCGCCTGTGGCTCAAGGAGTAGGGCGCGGGTCCCATATGCCGGAGGTGGCGGGTTCAAACCCAGCCCCGGCCATAAAAACCACACAAAAAAAAGAAAATGGGGCTAAAAACAGGCTCAACCTATTTCGGTTGTGAGGAAAGTGAAAGTCAAGTGCCTAGCTTGCGGTAAGTGTCAGTAAATGTTAACTGTTATCATGACAGGGAAATTGTTGCTAGTACATGCCAATAACCATTCTCACTATAATGCAGAGAATTGGGTTGTATTGTATTGCCCGCAAGGCGGGCTTCATAAGGCCATTTTATAGATGTGGGAGCCCGAGGCCGGGGACAGCAAGTGAGTCAGCCCGAGTCCCACCATCACCAAGCGCTGGTACTGGGGCTATAAGCCAGGCATCTGGACTCCAAGTATAGTGCTCTTTCCTCCCCACACCCAAGCCTCCTCACACTGTAGACATGGGCCGCTGGCTGGACCACCTTTGTTCCCGCGCCTCCATCAGAGACCCTGAAAGCAGAGCATGCAGCCCCTACGCCTCCCCCACATCACTCATGGTCTGTGCCATAAACAGCACCAAGTCACACAAGCACCCAGGGGAGTCTCTTTTATTTATTTATTTATTTTGAGACAGAGTCTCAAGCTGTTGCCTGGATAGAGTGTCATGGTGTCACAGCTCACAGCAACCTCAAACTCTTGGGCTTAAGTGATTCTCTGGCCTCAAGCCTCCCAAGTAGCTGGGACTACAGATGCCCACCACAACCCCCAGCTATTTTTGGTTGTAGTTGTCATTGTTGTTTGGCAGGCCCAGGCTGGATTTGAACCCACCACCTTCGGTGTATGTGGCTGGTGCCCTAGCCTCTGAGCTACAGGAGCCAAGCCCACCCAGGGGATTCTTAAAGCAACTCACAAACATGAGAAGAGAAAAGTGAGGTAACTTCGTGAAACTAAATTAATTACTGGGAATCAGTCCGGGCCAGTGACAGACAAAAAGCTTCACTGCTTCTGCAAATGGCTGGGGCCTCAGTGCCTCTCTTGGGACTCCTGAATCAAACAATTTATGAATTATTAACATTTCATTTATGTGATCTAGTCATTATTTAGAACAGTGATTTTTAACTGGTGGGCCATGGCACACTGGTGTGCTGTGAGAGGATCTTAGGTATGCGGTGAAAATTTGTAAAGATCATCAATTAAATTATTTTCAAAAGAAAGTGCAGTCAGTGCATTTTTTTTTTACTCTTTTTTATTTTGATTAACGTAAGTGTGCCATGGAAATTTAACTATACATTTGGGTTTTCTATGAGATAAAAAAGGGTAAAAAACAGTGATTTAGAAGGTGGATACATCATTCTGGGAAGACTACCAGCTTTAGAACTAGCCAGATTTGAATCAAGCCTTAAATTCTACCCACTAACTACTAGCAATGTCACGTAAGATGAGGTAATTAATCTCCTTCGGCATCAGTGTCTCTGATCTATACAATAGGCATATAATACTATCTCCTGACAGATTCATTGTGGGGGGTAGAAATGATATATGTAAAACACCTGCTACATTAGAAAACATTCAACCCTTGGTAGCCTTTCTTGTTAAACACAGGTGGGCTCATCACAGTTCTCATTAGTCCCTGGTTGGGGTGGATGCTCCATGGCAGGACTGCATCTCACAGGGCTCTGCAAGAAGATGAGCCCAGGAAAATTTTTATTTTTTGCAGTTTTTTTTTTTTTTTTTGCCGGGGCCGGGTTTGAACCCTCCACCTCCAGTATATGAGGCTGGTGCCCTACTCCTTGAGCCACAGGCGCCGCCCAGCCCAGGAAAATCTTACCAATGTCAGTATAGGCTGTTGATGGCCTTTGATGCAGTGCAGGAAACAGTAGGGCTTAATGCCTTCACCTGCACCTGGGGCATCACCACTGTTTAGGTCAGACAGCAAAGGAAGCTGCCCTGCTGAAATCTCTGGGGCTCACGGCGAGTTCCCATCTTGGGCTATTGATCACATTCACAGGCTTGGGTCCGTGACAGCAAGTTTTGGGCTGCATGCCCAAAGTTAATATCTGGCAGGGCACAGTGGCTCATGCCTGTAATCCCAGCACTCTGGGAGGATGAAGAGGGAGGATCCCTTGAGCTCAAGAGTTCCAGAGTAGCCTGAGTAAGAGCAAGACCCTATTTCTTTTTTTTTTTTTGTAGAGACAGAGTCTCAGTTTATGGCCCTCTGTAGAGTGCCATGGCCTCACACAGCTCACAGCAACCTCCAACTCCTGGGCTTAAGCGATTCTCTTGCCTCAGCCTCCCGTGTAGCTGGGACTACAGGCGCCTGCCACAACGCCCGGCTATTTTTTGGTGGCAGTTTGGCCGGAGCTGTGATGCCACAGCAGTCTACAGAGGGCAACAGAGTGAGACTCTGTCTCTAAAAAAAAAAAAAAGAAGAAGTTAGTATATAACCAAAACCCACCAATGAACTTATATTTCCTAGGAATTTGGGATCGCGTCCAAGAGAGAGTTTAGTTAGTATCCTGATTCAGATGTTTATATATAAAGCCTGGAATGATGAATTGGCCAACCGCCAGCATATGGCACTTGGTCTGGGGAAAGACACATACATGTGTGCACACATGCACACGTACATGCTTGAAAACACACACACACTGATACACGGATGCAAAATTCAGGGTCAGATATTCCAGATCATGAGTTTGATTCTTCTCTGGGTTCTGACAGTATTTCAAAACACGTTACAATAAATTCTCCCTTCTGGATTTTTTTATTGTTGTTGTTAAACTAGGCCAAATTTATTTCTATTATTTGCAACCAAGAGCAGGGAGGCAGACCATGAAGGACAGGGTGAGGGCTGTGACACCTTGATGGAATTCAGTTAACTGAGGTTCTACTGCTCAAGCTTCAACTTTGATTACGTGCTGAGTGAGGGGATTGTCTTACCCTTTTCTCACCTCCGATCCCCTCAGCTGAAGGACTACTGCTAAGACAGGCTGACACCCCACCGTTTTTTTGGAGCCTTAACAACTGCATTTATGTAGTTACTGTCTTTCATTGACACCCAATAAGTTCACTGCCCTCTGGCTGCCGAAGAGACTTGCAAGGCAGAAGATGAAATTCAGGGTGCGCTACCATGGTTAGGTTCTGGGACTAAATGAGTCCCTGTGGAAGCAGCAAGCAATGCGCCCTCCAGGCTGGCAGCCATCGGGTGACAGTCTCTACAATTACCTAGAAGGCCCAAAGGTTTGGGGATTGCCCAGAAAAGCAGCCATTTATCCGCTCTGCCCCTCCCCTTCAAGACTGGGATTTGGAAGTGTGAAAGAGCGTCCAAGATGGTGGCCCACCAAGGAGCCAGAGCCAACCTGAAGGTCATAGGCTCAGAGAGGAGGAAGCTCAAGGGGTGCAAGGCCACCCTTCCCATCTCTGAAGGACTGTCCAAGGAAGGAGGGCAGGGAGATGCTGGTAGAGGTCGTTTATAGGCCCAGTGCTTGTCTAGCAGAAGCTCCCCCGGGGGGAGAGAGGAAGGAAGCAGGATTGGACAGAAGGAGAAGGTAAGGCCAGTGACAGCCTTGCTGACCACAGGACGCACAGAAACTGGAATGACCCTCATAGTCGTCTCTCTTTGGACCCAGCTGACCAAGCCTTTACACCTTCCCCATTGGATGTGGGCTGTCCCAAAAGGGCATGACCTTGGAACAACCAGCTCTCTGTAGCTGAGGCAGACCCTAAAGGTGCTAACAGCTGAAGTGGTCTGGACACAGCATTTCCCACAGCTAGGGAAGCAAGTCCTTCAGGTAAGGAGCCTTTGGGGGGGCGGGGGGCACATCATAGTGTTCACCACAGGTACCCCCAAACACCTGCAGAAGGTAAAACAAAGACCATCCAGGGAAGCTAATTCGAGCGCAGGCTGCTCTGGTAGGGTTCAGCTGCTTGCCATCTTGTTAACATAATGAATTGGCAGGCCATTAAACCAAGGTGCCAGCCCTGACACCTTGGCTTCCTACAGAAGCAAATGTAAACTCAGCTCAGCAGGAATGGTAAAAAGAAACATAAGCTCCACTATAATCAGAAAATACCAACTACTCTATAACTAGAAACTTTTCACTTTAACCAGTCAAATATACTCTTTGCTATGCTTCTGCGTACATCTTTTTTTTTTTTTTTTTTTTTTTTATTGTTGGGGATTCATTGAGGGTACAATAAGCCAGTTACACTGATTGCAATTGTTAGGTAAAGTCCCTCTTGCAATCATGTCTTGCCCCCATAAAATGTGACACACACTAAGGCCCCACCCTCCTCCCTCCATCCTTCTTTCTGCTTCCCCCCCCATAACCTTAATTGTCATTAATTGTCCTCATATCAAGATTGAGTACATAGGATTCACGCTTCTCCATTTTTGTGATGCTTTACTAAGAATAATGTCTTCCACTTCCATCCAGGTTAATACGAAGGATGTAAAGTCTCCATTTTTTTTAATGGCTGAATAGTATTCCATGGTATACATATACCACAGCTTGTTAATCCATTCCTGGGTTGGTGGGCATTTAGGCTGTTTCCACATTTTGGCAATGGTAAATTGAGCTGCAATAAACAGTCTAGTACAAGTGTCCTTATGATAAAAGGATTTTTTTCCTTCTGGGTAGATGCCCAGTAATGGGATTGCAGGATCGAATCGAATGGGAGGTCTAGGTTGAGTGCTTTGAGGTTTCTCCATACTTCCTTCCAGAAAGGTTGTACTAGTTTGCAGTCCCACCAGCAGTGTAAAAGTGTTCCCTTCTCTCCACATCCACGCCAGCATCTGCAGTTTTGAGATTTTGTGATGTGGGCCATTCTCACTGGGGTTAGATGATATCTCAGGGTTGTTTTGATTTGCATTTCTCTAATATATAGAGATGATGAACATTTTTTCATGTGTTTGTTAGCCATTCGTCTGTCGTCTTTAGAGAAAGTTCTATTCATGTCTCTTGCCCATTGATATAAGGGATTGTTGGCTTTTTTCATGTGGATTAATTTGAGTTCTCTATAGATCCTGGTTATCAAGCTTTTGTCTGATTGAAAATATGCAAATATCCTTTCCCATTGTATAGGTTGTCTCTTTGCTTTGGTTATTGTCTCCTTAGCTGTACAGAAGCTTTTCAGTTTAATGAAGTCCCATTTGTTTATTTTTGTTGTTGTTGCCATTGTCATGGCAGTCTTCTTCATGAAGTCTTCCCCCAGGCCAATATCTTCCAGAGTTTTTCCTATGCTTTCTTGGAGGATTTTTATTGTTTCATGCCTTAAATTTAAGTCCTTTATCCATCTTGAATCAATTTTTGTGAGTGGGGAAAGGTGTGGGTCCAGTTTCAGTCTTTTACATGTAGACATCCAGTTCTCCCAACACCATTTATTGAATAGGGAGTCTTTCCCCCAAGGTAAGTTCTTGTTTGGTTTATCAAAGATTAGGTGGTTATAAGATGTTAGTTTCATTTCTTGGTGTTCAATTCGATTCCAAGTGTCTATGTCTCTGTTTTTGTGCCAGTACCATGCTGTCTTGAGCACTATGGCTTTGTAGTACAGACTAAAATCTGGTATGCTGATGCCCCCAGCTTTATTTTTGTTACTAAGAACTGCCTTAGCTATATGGGGTTTTTTCCGGTTCCATACAAAACGCAGAATCATTTTTTCCAAATCTTGAAAGTACGATGTAGGTACTTTGATAGGAATGGCATTGAATAGGTAGATTGCTTTGGGAAGTATAGACATTTTAACAATGTTGATTCTTCCCATCCATGAGCATGGTATGTTCTTCCATTTGTTAATATCCTCTGCTATTTCCTTTCTGAGGATTTCATAGTTTTCTTTATAGAGGTCCTTCACCTCCTTCGTTAGGTATATTCCTAGGTATTTCATTTTCTTTGAAACTATGGTGAAGGGAGTTGTGTCCTTAATTAGCTTCTCATCTTGACTGTTATTGGTGTATACAAAGGCTACTGACTTGTGGACATTGATTTTATATCCTGAAACATTACTGTATTTTCTGATGACTTCTAGGAGTCTTGTGGTTGACTCTTTGGGGTTCTCTAAGTATAAGATCATGTCGTCAGCAAAGAGGGAGAGTTTGACCTCCTCTGCTCCCATTTGGATTCCCTTTATTTCCTTGTCTTGCCTAATTGTATTGACTAGAACTTCCAGCACTATGTTGAATAGTAAAGGTGACAGAGGACAACCTTGTCTGGTTCCAGTTCTAAGAGGAAAAGCTTTCAGTTTTACTCCATTCAGTAAAATATTGGCTGTGGGTTTGTCATAGATAGCTTCAATCAGTTTTAGAAATGTGCCACCTATGCCTATACTCTTCAGTGTTCTAATTAGAAAAGGATGCTGGATTTTATCAAATGCTTTTTCTGCATCTATTGAGAGGATCATGTGATCTTTATTTTTGCCTCTGTTAATATGGTGGATAACGTTTCCTATGAAAACTGTCAGAGAAATGAGAAATTTTATAACAGATGAAGAAATGAGGCAATATATGATTAGAGCAAAAATAATACTGAAAAGAAATGTAGCGGTTCGGAAGAAAGAAGGTTACATGGCCTAGGGAAAATCCTTGAAGGAAAAGGAATTTTGCTGGAGTATCCGTCTTTAGGTAGTTCACTCACTCACACACTGGTGAGTTCTCGGAGGCTTCAGTTCCTCCCCCAACGGGCCTGCGCACACGCTATTTGATTGAAGGTTCTCATGACTTGATGGTGGGCCTCCTCCAGAGTGAGTGGTCTGGATGGAGGTGGAATACATCATTCTTAGCGAAGCATCACAGGAATGGAAAAGCATGAATCCTATGTACTCGATCTTGGTATCTGAGCAGAGGGCAGTCTGAGGCATTGTGTTGGCAAACGAGTAGCCTCCAGCCTTCAGACTCACAGTCCAGAATCCAAGATCTGTAGTCAGTTGGATCTTTCCTTTCCACTGAACAGATTCTTTACAAACTCCCAGGTCCCATTGTGCGCTCATTCCCACATCCACCTGCCAGTAATGGCAGCCAGAAGTGAAGTGAGGGGTACCCAGGACACAAAGTGGCAACTGCAATCTCTCAGCAACGTCCTGTCGACTCTCTTTGATGCACACACAGCAGACACTCCTGAGATCATCAGAAATGAGGAGGAACTTGTTGGCTGTGTCAATATCCAAGGTCACATCCACTTGGAATTTCTGCATCCTTGGGTTCATCTGTAGAATAGTTGTCAGATGGGGTTCCAGCTCCTTGATCTTGGAAACCAGCTTTCCCAGCTGCCAGTTGGGCCTGAGGTTGTTTTTCCGAGAGATCATGGGGCACAAATAGCAAACTAAATCCTCCCCATGTGGCTCTATCTGCAGTGAATAGATGCAGTTAAGGCAGAAGATGCATCCACATTCCATGTATATTGGCTTTTCAAGATAGGCTGAGCACATGGGGCATTTGCTTGCTTCTTGTAACAGTCCAGCCATGTCCACGCAGAACTTCAGTATCCTTGGGTTCTGGTGTAGAATTGCTCTCAGCTGGAGCTCTAATTTCTTGACTTTGGAAACCATCCTCTTCAGCAGGTGATGGAGCCTGACGTCATTCTTCTGAGAGACCACAGAACAGAAAGGGCATGAGACACCTTCCCCACGGGGTTCCTTCTGGAGTGAGCCGATGCATCGGAAGCAGCAGATGTAGCCACAATTTAGGTACACGGGGTTTTCAAGGTAAGATAAGCAGGCAGGACACTTGCTTCCTTCTTTAAATAGTTCAGCCATGGCCACTGTCAGTATTTCAATGGGAACTATGGGCCTGCTTTTGGCTAATGAGATGGTCAATGTCCATTTCCATGTTTGTCACTGCTAGTCGTAACAAGTGATGCAAGTGTGCATCAGTTAGTCTAGATCTGGTTGGAGATTTTAGATGTTTAATTCTGGAAAAAGTCTGTTCACAGACATAAGTGCTGCCAAAGATGGTTGCCATTTTGAGTGCATGGTTCCTGAGATTAGGATATGTCTCAGAGGGGAGAGATGCATAGAAATTAGGAAGGCTGCTTGACTTGAATGCGTCTTTCAGAGAGTCACAATTCTGCAGTTCTGCCAGTTCCATTTGGTAAATTGTATCCGCATTTTCAATGTCAGTAGAAAATGGGTTACAGACAAGCTGTATGTCCTGTTCATAGAGATGAAGCTCTTTAAATCTAAATTAGAACTCCTTTTGCAACTTTTCCAGTGAATCCACACGTGTTTTATTTGGGAATGCAACCAATGGATTTTCTGCTAACAGATTTTGAGTTGTGAGGAAATGGCAGAAATTTTCCTCCTTTACTTGTTTGATAAGGAGGCCTAATTTTACTTCAAATGCTTTCACATGTGATTGCATATCACAGATGAGCTTCCCCTTTCCTTGAAGTTGCACATTGAAACTGTTAAGTAGATCTGTTACATCTGTCAGAAAGGCAATTTTCCATTTCCATTCTGCATCATTGAGCTCTGGTACTTCTTTGTTTTTGAAAGCAGAAAAGATGTAATCTTCATCACAGGTGTCGTCTTTTCTCTGTCACAGATGTGAAGTTGGCACCATCTTTCCAGCAGGAGAATCACCACTGCTAAATGGCCTTCAGTACAGGCCAGATGGAGAGCAGTCCTGTTCTTCTTGTCTGTATCATTTACACCATTTTTTCATGGAGGAAAGGATCTGCTCCACTTTCTTTGCCTCACCAGCAAAGGCCGCTTCCTGGATTTTTCTAAGATGTTTTTGTGGACGCAACAATAGGGACTGGAGAAGACACAGGGAGTGGAGTCTCCCTGCGGACTCCTAGATCTTCTTACTCTCCAACCCCCCAATTTTCCTCACTGCAGAAGCCATTGTATAGCCTGGCCTCTTGGGTTTCCACCGCCTCCTCACCTCCTTGGAGTCTATGCTCAATCCAGGAAGCCCACCTGGTCAGTCAACAACGTCACCGGAGCCTCAAAGCTCCCGTCTCCTACCAAGTAAGGCGGAGAAAACTCTGCGTACATCTTATAGAAGTTTTCCCCTCTCACCTTCTCCTGAAGTTTGCAGTCTTGTCTTCCCGATTCACAAATCGCTAAATGCGCGATTAAAATGTTAATGTGCCCATGTTTATCTTTTAATGCTCCAAAGCCGTATCTATGCCAGCCCTTCGCCAACACTTGATAGACGCAGTTCCTGTCCAGACTAGATAGCTTAGCAGTGCAAACACAGCAGCAGTATTTTCTCACCACTGTATCCCAGGCATCTAGTCGGTAGACATGTAGGAGGTCAGGGTTTAACTGGACTAAGAAACAAAATTTTAACAAATAAAACTGTAACCAAAACTGGCTGGGCAACGTTGAAAAAAATAATAAAAGAATGGGGACATGATTGCAAGAGGGACTTTACCTAACAATTGCAATCAGTGTAACCTGGCTTATTGTACCCTCAATGAATCCTCAACAATAAAAAAATTAATTAATTAATTAATTAAAAAAAAAAAAAAGAATGGGACGGCGCCTGTGGCTCAAAGGAGTAGGGCACCAGCCCCGTATGCTGGAGGTGGCGGGTTCAAACCCAGCCCCGGCCAAAAACTGCAAAAATAAATAAATAAATAAAAATAAAAGAATGCTTGCTGATCTAGGAATAAGAAAACCTGAATTTGAATCCAGGCTCTGCTGGCTGTGTGACCTTGATAAAGTCTCTGAGACTCTCTGAGCCAAATCTAAAAATGGCGATCATAATACTGGGTGGATACGATACTAATAAGTTAACACATATGGTTGGCACCGGCCGCGACAAAGAACAAGGATACAGAGAATGTTAGCTGTCTGGCTTTCTTCCTCTGATAACCACTCAGCCACTGTGGACATTGTAAAAGTTATTGTTCCAACCAGAAGGGCCATAAACCATCTTTTTTATGGCCTAATGAAGGCCAGATGCCAACTAGGGAACCACAGAACCAACATTCAGAAACCTTTGGAACACACCAGCTATTCAGTTCTGATGGTTTCCATTGCCCTTGGTCTAGTGATAGGGAAAATTCAAATATATTACTTTGGGCTCTGGTTCAAATCTGGCCAAGATCCATCTGGACTCAGTCATTCTGAGCAACCTTGGCCAGACAGCACCGGTGTGAAATCAGGATGCTACTACTACGAGCAACCCAACACACACACACACACACACACACACACGTACTCGCTCAGACACATACATACTCACACTCACACACACGTGACATTGCAGTCGTATGACAGCCTCATAGATAACCATCTGCAAAATGGGCAGAGGCTCAGATTAAATAAAGAAAAACTCATCTTTAGGATGAGATAGAGTCATTTGTGGTTCAGATAATTAGGAGAATTGAAGTCATCTTTGCCGCCCAAGTTTGCTGAAAGTGGGAGGCAAGCAGAGTATTTTTATTCCTGGTGACCTAAAAATGCTATTATAAACAGAATAGTTAAAAGATCCTAAGAAACAGCCTTATTTTACAGCTGAGGAAACTAAAGCCCAGGATGCACAGGTCCCCTGAGCAGGTGGAGGACTCCACCCAGATCTTTGCAGGCCCCACCTGTGCCATTGCTCTGCGCTTTCTCGTAATTGTGAGGCCAAGAGGGCAGGGTGTGTCTGGCAATGCTTCCGAGCAGTGCCAGTCCTGACTCCACAGCCTGTGCTATTTCTGGCTCTGCAAGCAGTGAAGAGAGAAAGGGATGGAGGATCCACAGTGGAAAAGCAGGATGGAGGCTATGTTTATTCCCTAGGCTGCCATGATCTAGGTTGCAGTACCTCGGACTGGAGGGCTGAAACACCAGAGGCTTATTTCCTTGCATTGCTGGAGGCTAGAAGTCTGCAGGCAAGGCCTTTCCAGGCCTCTCTCCTTGGCTTGCAGATGGCATCTTCATCATCACAGGGTGTCCTCTCCATGTGTATCAGTGTCCACATTTCTCCTTTTTTAAGGACAGCAGGCATATTGGATTCAGGGCCCATCCAACTCCAGGATGACCTAATCTTGACTAATGACATCTACAACAGTCCTGTTTCCAAATAAGGCCACATTCCGAGGTTCTGGGGATGAGGAGTTCAGCGTATGAACTTGAGACCTGGTGGGGGCTGGGGGACAATCTGTAACAGAGGCCTTCTCCTCTGTGAATTGCTGCAGAGAGACAAGCAGACCCCCGGGCTGCAGAGCCCAGACATTGCCCGTGTGTATTTGGCAACTTGACACATGACGCTATGGATTAACGAGAAGAGGATGGGACACTAGTCAACAAGCAGCCCAAATAGCCCAGCATTGCATTTCCAGGCATATACATTCAGCTGCAGTTAGTGAATGGGACACAGAGCTTAGTATGAGAATATTTGTTGCCGCATTGTTTATAACACAAAAAAATCTATCCACAGGAGAATGATTACACAGGAGATTGTTATGGGCCAAAATGTATCCCCCAAAATTCATATGCTGAAGTCCTAACCCAAGTACCTCAGAATGTGACCGTATTAGGAGATAGGCCCCCTATAGAGGTCATTAAAGTGAAGACATTGGGGTGGGCCCTAATGTTATGTCACTGGTGTCTTTATAAGAAGAAGAGATGAGGACACAGACACATACAGAGGGACAGCCATCAAAGATGGGATAAGGTGGCACCTGCAATCCCAGGAGACAGCCCTCAGAAGAAACTGAACTTAACAGCACCTCGATCTCAGACTTGTGCCTCCAGAGCTATGAAAAAATAAATATTATTTTATTTTTAAAACACTAAGCTAAGGGCGGCGCCTGTGGCTCAGCGGGTAGGGCGCCAGTCCCATATGCCGGAGGTGGTGGGTTCAAACCCAGCCCCGGCCAAATTAAAAAAAAAAAACAAAAAAAAACCACTAAGCTAAAAGATAAATTAGATAAAAACTCAACTGCCATAAATTGAGAGCTGAAAGAAACAATATATATATGTGACGTATAATCCAGAAAAGGGCACAAAATAAATGTTTAGGTTCGTCAATATCCATCACCCAGATCAATAAATAGACAATGCCAGACCTTAGATGCCTCTTGCCAAGCACTGCTTCCTCTTCCTTTACAAAAGTAAGCATTTATCCGGACTCTATCATTCCTTTCTTCTGAGATTTGCCAATTAAAATTTTTTTATAAATAGAATCTGAAGTCTGCATGATTTTGCAGCTGATTTCATTTTTTTTATTGTTAAATCATAGCTGTGTACATTAGTGCGATCGCCTGTACCCATTCTAAGTTGCACCATAGATGTGGCCCCACCCATTACCCTCCCTCCACCAAAACCTCCCCCCTCCCTTCCCCTTCCTTGGCCCTTTCCCCATAGTCTTGTGCTCTAGTTGGGTTATAGTCTTCATGTGAAAGCTATAATTTAGCTTCATAGTAGGGCTGAGAACATTGGATACTTTTTCTTCCATTCCTGAGATACTTTGCTAAGAAGAATATGTTCCAGCTCCATCCATGTAAACATGAAAGAGGTAAAGTCTCCATCTTTCTTTAAGGCTGCATAGTATTCCATGATTTCATTTTGCATTATGCTTGTGAGAACCCACATGCTGTTGTATGGGCCGTCGTCCCTTCATTTGTCTTGTTGCATAGTATTCCATCATATGAATACATCATCACTATTTTTATCTACTCTACTGTTGATGGAATTCTGAGTTGCTTCTGGTTTAAGGGTACTTACAAATGATGCCTCTATGAATATTGTGCATATGTTTCTCAGTGAGCAGGCATTTCTGGTGGATATTTATTTAGGGGTAAAATTGCTGGTGTTCAGTATTAGTAGAGAAAACCAAACTGTTTTTCAGAATGACTTTACCTATTCTTATTTCCACCACAAGTGTAAGAAAATTCTTATTGCTCTACATCTTATCAACAATTGGTATTATCCCATTTTTAAATTTTGGTCATTCTGGTGAGTGTGGTTTTAATTTGCATGTCCCTAATAATGAATGAGGTTAAGCACCTTTTCATATGTTTAGTGACCAATTTCATATCCTATGGTGAAGGATCTGTTCTGAACCATGTTTCTAATGGTTTGTCTGTCTTTTTCTTATTGATTTGTGAGAGTTCTTTAAATATTTTGGATATTCTGGTGTATTAGTTTCCTGTTGCTACTCGAACAAATTACCACAAACTTAGTAACTTAAAACAATGCAAATTTATCCTCCTCTTACTGTCTGGAGGTGAGAAGTCAAAAATTGTCTCACTGGATTAAAATCAAGGTGTTGGCAGCGCTTGTTCCTTCTGAAGTCTTTGAGGAAATAATTTATTTCCTTGCCTTTTCTAGTTTCCAGAAGTCACCCAAATCCTTCTGCTTGTGACCCCTTTCCCACTTCACTCTAACCCCTTGCTTCAGTCATCATACCTCCAGCTACGTCTCTGCCTCTCTCTTGTAAGAATCCTTGAAATTACGCATAGGGCCTGCTCAAATAATCCAGAATAGTTTCCCAGTCTCAAGATTCTAAACGTAATCACATCTGCAAAGTGCTTTTTCCCATGTAAAGTAAAATTTTCACAGGTTCTGGGTATTCTGATGTGGACATCATTGGGGTTCATTATTCTGATTAGCACATCTCTGGTCAACAAAACAAAAATAAGTTTTCAAATATCGAGATACTATTTTTCATTTTTCAGACTGATATTCTTAAAAATTATAACATCTAGTGCTGATCAGAACAGTGAATTACTAGACTCTTTTACTACCATACACAAAATTGATATAATCTCCTTAGACGGCATTTGACAGTATGTAGGAAAAGCCTTTAAAAGGCTTGTTGCTTTTGATTCATTAATTCCACTTCTGGAACTCTGAGATAGTCTCAGATTGGGAAAGTATGTCGCCATTAAAAGTCATACATTTGAAAGATATTTGATAGCATGATACATGTTATAAGATACATCATGATAAGTACCATTTACTGAAGTGTTTCTCGCAGATATATTATGGCTGGAGGAAAATGTTCCATCGTTAAATATATTTGGAGAATATTGCACCCTTTATCCTTGTTTTGGAAACGTATAATAGTGTTAGAACAGTAAAGGCTCCAAGAAATCCTGGAAGAAGAAAGAATAACAGGTTAACCCAGCATTTCCCAAACTTATTTGACTATAGTTCCCTTTCTTCATGGAATACTTATTAAAATCCTTGGGTGGTGCCTGTGGCTCAAAGGAGTAGGGTGCCAGCCCCATAGGCCGGAGGTGGCGGGTTCAAACCCAGGCCTGGCCAAAAACGGCAAAAAAAAAAAAAAAAAAAAAAAAATCCTTCAATATTACAGTCTACATAACACACTTAAAGAAAAGCTTGTTAAATAAAATAGATTGATATGAGAAAAAAGCACAGACAATGATCTTAGGGTCACATTCAGATATACTATATGTAGGTACAAATCTCTCATACAGATAAGGAAATGTAGCAAGATCTAATCAAGGTTATCTTTCCAAATTGCTGTCACTGGCATTCTCTTGTTTTCATGTTTTTCTTCATTTCAAAATTTTCTGCAAAGAACTCTTTTTTATTTTTTTGTAGAGACAGAGTCTCACTGTACCGCCGTCGGGTAGAGTGCCGTGGCGTCACATGGCTCACAGCAACCTCTAACTCTTGGGCTTAAGTGATTCTCTTGCCTCAGCCTCCCAAGCAGCTGGGACTATAGGCACCCACCACAATGCCCGGCTATTTTTTGTTGCAGTTTGGCCGGGGCTGGGTTTGAACCCGCCACCTTCGGCATATGGGGCCGGCGCCCTACTCACTGAGGCACAGGCGCCGCCCTGCAAAGAACTCTTAACAGTATTTTTGTAATCATAAAAAATATGCATATAAACACATATATCTGTGTCTGTGTGTGTGTGTATGTACAAGATCACCAGCCACCCACAGACTATTAATGGAAATACCAACTTCTCGGAGTAAAGCCACTCAGAGGGCCCTGATGCAATTCTGAGATACAGACAAAGCCATGTTTTCATGAGGTTCTTCTGGCACTTGTCCTATGAGCACGTGTGCATCAAAGGCATAAATGCCTTTCTTGAGTTACGATGTTCCCAGCGGCCTCTGCCTTTTTAGAAATGCACAGCATCATCTGTTTGCACGGTGTCTGTGGGTCTTTTGCAATACTTTGTTGGGAGCCATGGTCCATTCCATTATCCCCTGTCTCTCTCTCTTTTTTTTTTTTTTTGTAGAGACAGAGGCTCACTTTATGGCCCTCGGTAGAGTGCCGTGGCCTCACACAGCTCACAGCAACCTCCAACTCCTGGGCTTAAGCGATTCTCTTGCCTCAGCCTCCCGAGCAGCTGGGACTACAGGCGCCCGCCACAACGCCCGGCTATTTTTTGGTTGCAGTTCAGCCGGGGCTGGGTTTGAACCCGCCACCCTCGGTATATGGGGCCGGCGCCTTACAGACTAAGCCACAGGCGCCACCCTATTCCCTGTCTCTTTTACAGGGACACTCGGAGGAAGTTTTGGCAGGAGCTTCATTCCAGGAAAATGCCCGGCTCTTGCGAATCAATTTGTATGCATTCTTTTGTCAGAAAAAGAAAACTATGTAACTCAATATGTTCCTCACTTTGTTGTGATGCCAGGAAATCTAGACGCAAACTCACGATCCCTTTATAGTAATCAGCTTTTAGGATTTGCTAGGCTCCAAAATGTCAGAGCCAGTGAACCCCTTACGTAACACATGGTCCCATGTGAGCACCTGGGGGAATCGAGTCCCCGACCCTCACTGGGCTTTCTCAGCTGACTAGCTGCTTCCTTGGTGCAGGTCTCTCGCGGTTTATGCCTCAGTGGCTCCCTTTGCATCACTGAGACTGCAAAGCTCCTCTAAATCCTGCCGGAAGCAGTGTCACCACATATCAGAGCTGAACAAAACATAGTGAGGGTCTGTGAGTGCACCTCAGCAAGGGGAGCAACTTTCTGGAAGCTTCTGGTCGGTGTCAGGCCTCCCTCCCCCCAGCCCATGGCGTTTTGAACTCACAGTGTGCACAGATCTGTCAGGGTTATTCAGGTCCTGTAGAGATCTGTGTACTGAGAGCTGGGACTGTGGCCTCCCCCAGGCTGTCAGGATCTAGGTGCAGGATATACCCTGTAATGTTTATCAAACAAAGGCAGGAGGGAGAGAGTGACCCAGGGAGCCTTGATGGGGAAGCAGGCAGAGAGCAGGGTGTGGGCCGGAGCCCTGCCTCTCTGGACTTTCTACTCAGAGCTCAGCTACAGGGCAGCTGCAGGAGAAAGGAAGCAGCTATGAATAACAACGAATTACCACTGGTAAGAGTCTGATCTGGGCCAACCACCCTTCATATAGGACCTCATTTGTCCTCTCCTCAACCTGACAACATCAGGAAACTACTCAGAGACGTAAAACAGCACTTGAAATGTGCTCTTGTCCACTTCTAAAGAGAAGGAGCCATGGTGGATCAGGCAGGCCCTGCCCAGTCCCCACTGGCCCACCTGAGGCTTTCCCTCATCAGAGGACTGAGGGGAAAGTTCCCGGGAGCAGCAGTGACCATGTAGGGGGAAGGGACTTTATTGCAGGCCACAGTTCCACACAGCTGCAGCTATTTCAGACACTGGGAGGCTTGAAGAAGGGCAAGGTGGCTTTATTTTGTGAACAGGAGATAGAGATGTCACAGAGAGCACAGAGAGTGTTGGAAAGAGAATTTTGTGCTCTCTCACGCCACTCAGAAACTCCTCATGGGTCCTATCTTTGATGGGTTCTGTCTGCTTAACAAGCAAAATGCTAATAAAAACGAGAGGAGTGGGGAGCATTTCAGGACATGACACATCAAACACCCCACCCCTGAGATGCCGCCGAGCCTGAGTAAGCCCTTTCTGGGTGGCTTCTAGCACTGAGCATGATTAAATGGGTCATAAGTGTTTGCGACCTGGCAGCAAAGGACGAGAATGGACAGGTCTCCTGGGGAGTCGAACACTGCGCTCCTCCTGATCAGAAAGTAAGTTTGACTTCACAGGCTACACTCTCAACACCTTACCAAATTTTCTCATTTCCTTAAATGTACTTGGTAATTCTAAGTGTGGGCAACAATTGTGCATTCTGTGAATGTTTCTAAGCATCATCCAGGGGAAGCAACCAGGGGGAGTGTGGGGACAGAAGCCAGCTTGGGAAGTCAGAGGAAGTTGCTGGACCAGGTGAACCTGAAAGGCTGGGAATTCCCCAAGGTGACCTGCCAGCTAGCAGGGCCAAGGGGCTCAATGACTAGGCTTCCATTTCTCTAAAGGTTTTATTTTTTAGTTCTTAAAAATAGATGTCTCACAACATCCAGCTCGCTGCAGTTGGCGTGGTAAATAAATGCAGGATTTACCTGCTTCTCTGCTAATGATCTGGTTGCCTGAAGTTACATGTAGGTTCAGGGCAAGGCAGGCCAGCAGCAGGGACTGCTTCCGACCCTGTCCCCTGCCTTGATAACTCACTTCCAACCCATTGCACCTTCTGAGCTTCCTGACAGCACAGGGAAGAGAAACCATGAGATACAGGACAAAGGCAAAGCCTTCTGTAGAGAAGCCGTAGGTCTCTGAGATAAAAGATGAAATCCGATTTCACTGAGGTTTATCATTCATTTCTATTCCTCAACTTTGCTACCATTGTTTTTTGTTTTGTTTTGTTTTGTTTTTTGAGACAGAGTCTCGCTTTGCCACCCTCACATCATAGCTCACAGCAACCTCAAACTCATGGGCTCAAGTGATTCTCTTGCCTCAGCCTCCAGAGTAGCTGGGACTACAGGCGCCAGCCACAATGCCCAGCTGTTTTTAGAGATGGGGTCTCACTCTGCTCAGGCTGGTCTCGAATCTGTGAGCTCAGGCAATCCACCTGCCTCGGCCTCCCAGAGTGCTATAATTATAGGCATGAGCCATTGTACCAGTCTACTACCATTGTTTTTTAATAACAGCTTTATTGAGATATAATTCCCTTACTATAAAATGTACCCTTTTAAAGTGTGCAATTCAGGAGTTTTCAGTGCAGTCACAGGGTTGTGCAACCATTACGACTGTCTAATTCCCATATATTTTCCAAAAGAGATCCCATACCTATTAGCAGTCACTCTACACTCTGCCCCTCTCTGGACTATCTTTTTGAAGGAAGCAGCTGATCCTCCTTCAACTCAGAACCAGGAGGGCCCTTTGTTTTACAAAGAAGTGAGGCCAGAGTGGGTGGAGTGCTGTCACAGGCAGGGTCTAGGACAGCATCCTTCTGGGGTCCATAGCTCAGCACCACTGGGGTTTCCTGGGGAGTGAATCTCGACCAGGGCTTCCCAAAGATACTAGGGAACTTGATAAATGTAGACTTTGATTCAGAGTTCTGGTGAGATTACCCATTTCTACCAAGCTCCCAGGGGTGCTGTTGCTGCATCCCCTTGGAGTGACAAGGGGCGCCAGCTGCTCAGTAGCTCTGAAGAGCCATTTTGCTAAAGTCAGCCAGGGAGGGAGGACTTGGCCGGAGTAGTGGGACCTTTGGACTTAAAACCACTCAGATTTTGAGTTGTTCAGACCTGGAGCTATACTCAGCATCCTCCAGTGTTTGTGACTTGAGCAAGTTCTTTGGTTGCAGAAACAAAGTCTCCCCTAAAGTTGTTCAGGTAAGACAGGGAAGTTATTGCAAGTATAACTGGGGTGCTCTGCTTTGGACTTTGCAGCCACGTCTCAGAGGGCAACATGTATTTCATAGAGTCCGGGGGATTCCTCTTTCAAGTCCAAAAGCACCAAGCACCATCTGTCTTCGAGTCCAGCTCCAGTGGAGTGCTGAGCCTCACTTCCTTACCTTGCATAAGTGACTGCACAGAGGCTACCTGGACGCTCTTAGAAGCTGCTTCTTCACAAGTCACAGGGCAGACACCGAAGCTAGCCCCAGCCCTGGCTCTCTCTTACCACACGCTGGCCCTCAGGGGCCTTGCTTCTTTCTCCAAGACACTGACTGGTTTGGGCTGGGACATTTTGGTTTACCTCAGTAGCCTTTCCCATCTCCAGATATTGGGAAGAAAGCCTAGTTCCCAGGCTCCTTCCCTTGCAAAAGATCCCTGGGTCACTTTCCAAATTGCTCCCCAGTTTCTGGAGCTCTGCAGATGACCTGGAGAGGGTGGCTTTGCTAAGTCCAAGCTGGCCTCTTATTCACTAAGTGAGGCCACCAGGATCTGCCCTGCAGTGAGTGACCTTTTGCCGTTGTCTCACCAGAGAGCAGCTGGTAGATTTTTCCATTGAAATTAAAAAATTTTAGTCCAGGGCGGCGCCTGTGGCTCAGTCAGTAAGGCACCAGCCCCATATACCGAGGGTGGCGGGTTCAAACCCGGCCCCGGACAAACTGCAAACAAAAAATAGCCAGGCGTTGTGGCGGGCGCCTGTAGTCCCAGCTACTCGGGAGGCTGAGGCAAGAGAATCGCTTAAGCCCAGGAGTTGGAGGTTGCTGTGAGCTGTGTGAGGCCATGGCACTCTACTGAGGGCTATAAAGTGAGACTCTGTCTCTACAAAAAAAAAAAAATTTTAGTCCAGGAGAGGTGGCTCACGCCTATAATCTTAGCATTTAGAGAAGCCAAGGCAGGAGGATTACTGGAGGCCAGGAATTCAAGACCAGCCTGGGCGACCCAATGAGACTCTGACTGTACCAAAGACAGAAAGATTAGTTAACCATGGTGGTACACACCTGTAGTCCCAGCTACTCGGGAGGCTGAGGCAGGTGAATTGCTTGAACTCAGGAGTTTTAGATTGCTGTGAGATATGACGATGCCATGTCTCTCCAGCCTGGGAAACAGAGCAAGACCCTGTCTCAAAAGAAAAATTTTAAATTCTAACAGGGTATTGTGTTACATAAATTTAAGAACTAATAGAACATTCTGTTACAGAAAGATATAGCAGTATCTCAGGGAAACAGCTGGTAGATTTTTCCATTAAAAAATTTTTTTTTTATTCTCATAATGTACTGTGTTACATAAATTTAAGCTGTACTAGAACATTCTGTTACAAAAAGATATAGCAGTATCTCAGGGAACTAAAGGGCCTCCAGAGTGACTGGTACAGGAAAGCCGTCAGAACCATCTGCCTAGAGTTCTGGAGGTCATCATGTGACACTGTCATCATTTGCTCAGCAGAGAAGCTTCAGTGGCCTCTGTTTGATATGACATGCTCAGCCTCCCTGTCCTGGCTTTACCACACCTCCCTGCTCAAGGGCTCAACAGAAATTACGAAGTGAATCTCAAATCAGAACTTCAGAAGAAAGTATCTGATTGGCTTACCATGGGTCACTGGTCCAACACTGGTTTAGTTAACCAAGGCTGGGGTGAGACAAGGTCTTACCGTTGAGTATGGTGATGGGTGGGGTTAATTCTTGAAGGTAAGGGAATATGTTAGAGAGGCAGATCCTCCAGGGCTGCCTGGACCAGTCTGTTACCTTACACAAAATGAGTGTGTTAGAACTGTTGCCATGTTTAGAAATATGGGTAGTCTCAGCCACCCATTGAGAAGGGAGATTGGGGGGAATGGGTTGTTGTCAAGTCCACGCTGGCCTCTTGTTCACTAAGTCAGTTCTGGGTCAGTTCTAAAGAGCTGGTTCGCCCTTGAGCAGCTGGGGAAGGGGAATGAACTTTGCACAGGGCCCTCCAGATGCCCAGCTGGGAGGTAGCACTCAGCCCCAGACCAGTGCGAGGTAGTGCCAACTCCACATCCACACTCTTGGAGAGGCGCCAGGCAATTCACAGGTTGTCTCTGAAACACTAACAGTCATAAATACTCAGCTATGAGATGTGCAGAGTGGCCCGGCCCAGTATAAATAGGCCTCTTCATTTCCTTGCCTTCATGCTAAGGAGAAAGAACAGCAGAACTAGGAAAGAAGGACATTCCAGAAATGCCACAGAGACCTCAAGAGAGTGCTGCGCTGTCTGCTGGAGGAAGCACTTCAAGAGAGAAAAACAAGCTGCAGGAAGGGACCCTGGCCTCCATGGCCGGCTGCGTGAGGGAAGGGCCTGTCCCACTCTCGGGGGAGCCCGGGGCCAGGGCAGGGGCTGGGCCCTCTGACCCGGGCCAGTGTTCTTTCCACTGTGTCACCTCTTCCCTCATTCAAAGCACTGGAATTGTGCTGCAGCATGCCATCTGGGAGTGAACTCGAAAGATGTCAGATTGCCCAAGATCCATGGGGGGAGTGGCTGGTATTAGTTTTAAACAGAACCATTTCAAACAGAGTCTCCATCCAAGTATATCAATAATGAAGTCCTGCTCTTCACTGTAGACTTGTTTACTCAAGGGGGAAAAAAATAAAACTTCATTCCTACAGCTGTTAAGCGGCCACCCAGTTTTAAAAGAGAAAACAGAGGGCCCTCCTGCTGATTCTCACCCTCAGGTCCTCCCATCCGATTGGCATCTGAATGGCATTTCTTTAGGTTTGAGAAAGTAGATTTTACCTCGGCAGGTAATTTTTCCCCCCATTTGGATGAACTAAAGTACACACACACACACACACCCCTGAAACGGCTCTCCACTTAGTGAGCCTCAGTAGGCTCTATTTTTCAGCTTGTTTCCCACTTAATAATCTTCATGCTGATTTGTGACCATTGACATAATCTGGATGTGAGGTTTATGTTGGGAACAGCTCTTTCCGGTACCACTGTTTTGCCTCTTTCAGTCACAGACAATAGAGTCAGAAGTTTGGGATTATTGTTATGAGGCCAAAGAAGGGGACCACGGTTTGTGTGGCCCTGGGTTGCCTATTTCAAGAGTGGGACGTCTGAGTCACCACCTAAATTAAACACAGGTGTTCTCAGCCTAGCACTCTGAGAGATGTCGCTGAGAGCTCTAGACAGGAAGACTGACCTCTCAAGACCATCAGGACTGGAGAAAAAGCACATGGACACTCTTGAGATTAGGTCCCCAGAGTAGCATCTTGTGGAAAGATTAAGTTTTACCCCTTCCTTGCCAAGGTCTGGTTTCATATCCTGGTCCTAGAACCTTTTACTCTCTGATATATGGAGGCAGCTCACTTATCTCAATTTCTTTTTTTGAGACAGAGTCTCATTATGTCACCCTCAGTAGAATGCTGTAGTATCACAGCTCACAGCAGCCTCAAACTCTTGGGCTTAACCAGTGGTTCTCAACCTTCCTAATGCTGCAATGTATTTTCATTGTTAAAAAGGGGTCTCAACCCACAGGTTGAGAACCGCTGGAAGCGATTCTCTCGCCTCAGCCTCCCAGATAGCCAGAATTACAGGCATCCATCACAACATCCGGCTATTTTTTGTTGTAGTGGTCTTTGTTGTTTAGCTGGCCCAGGCAGGGTTCCAACTCGCCAGCCCCAGTGTATGTGGCCAGCACCTAATCGCTGATCTAAGAGCACTTGTTAAATGGTTCTTTAATTCCCAAATTACAAGATCATTATACAAATGAAAGATGGGGACTATGCACCCCCCATGCACACTAGGTGCTCAGTCAAAGACTCCTGCTGTTATTGGCGTCCATTCTGGGTTTGCCCTTTGTGTTATTTGTGTTTTTCACCTGAAGCTAAACTCATGGAAGGCAAGGACTAATTTATTAACCATGGAAATTCTTGAAGGATAGGAAGACATGTAGAGAGCTGTCAGCAAATCCTCCTGGGCCCACCCACCAGCACTGCCACCCTAACCTATCTGGACACACACCTCATGGCACCTGTGCTTTCCAGACCCCGTCACATGTGTCCCAGTGATGGTCAGTATGGTGAGACAGACATGAAGAAGGAGCAGAAACATAGAACAGCACAGCATCTTGCAGCTTAAGGGTCAAAAGCATCAGTGAATAGGACAGCCTGGGGACGGTAGCATTCCTGGGGAGGTGTCAGAGGTGAGAACTACAGAGACCTCAGCCCAGCTGCCACTATAAGGCCAGTGGGGGGCTGCAGAGGTCTGGGTGCAGGTGTGTCTGCAGGTGTTGAAGGGTAAGATCACCCCCTTTCATTCTTTCAGTATCACTGAGGGCCTGCTCTGTGCCAGGGATAGGGCTAGGAGCCTCATGTGCAATGGAGGGTGAGAATGGTCCAGTGGGGCCACAGATAAAGAAGAGCTAATGACAAGAATGCATGATGCTAGGAGTGGGTGCACGATGCCCTGGGACCATGTCGGAGGTGCTCCCAGGAAGGGGACGGGCAGTGGCAGGGACAACCCCACTGGGATCTGAAGGGTGAGCAGAGGAGTTAGTGCAGCAGAGGAGGAAGAACCTTCTGAACAGAGAGCAAGCATTTTAAAGGCCTGGACATGCTTGGCTTGAATGTGGGGATCAAAGCTGACATAGGAGCAGACCTGTTGGACCCATAGTGGGTGCCCCGAGGGGGTGAGACAGACATGAAGAAAGAGCTAAAGGAGCTCACAGTTTCTCTGGGTGACAGGCTGGGCATCCCAGGGGTGCCACTTGCTCAGCCCTCAGCCAAGAAGGGAGGAGATAAAAGTGAGAAATGCCCCAAGGACGAGAGCAGGGAACCCAGAGGCTAACTTTCTCCTTGACAGGTTCAGTGACAGTTCAGGTTCTGCCTTTTGTCCTGGAACTCTGGGCTCATTCAGGAGGAAGTTGGGCCTTTCATTTGGCTGTCCCCGCAGCAGACTATGGGCCAGACTCTGGCAGGCAGCTGATCAGGTTACATTTCAAAGGTTAACTGCATTGCCACACACCTGGCATTCCATCCAGACCAGGGAGCACTCAGATGCAGGGTTAGTGTCCAGCAACGGCTAGAAATACCCTCATTCCTCTATGACAGTTCTGTCTTGCAGGCCTCAAAACACTGCCATCAAGGAGGCCGGTGCCTCCATGAGCCAGCACAGTGCCTGACAGAGGACAACACCCAGCAAGGGGCTGCACTTGAGGGTGGAAGAGAAGAGTATAAGGAGTGTGAGCCCTGAGTCCTCTAAGGCGGAAGGAGAATTAGACATCCAGGTCTGAGCCCCGATGTCATTTCCCCACCAGGAGTGTCTGTGTCATCTGGGAAATAGCCTGTTTCGTGCTGTCTAGCCAGCTGTCAGTTCCACGTGGTGATCAGCTGACCCACGGTGGACGTACATTTGTAACTGTGGAGCACCGTGAAGAGATGATTTGCTCTATTTGAGGATTTCTCTTCTCTTCCCTTCTTCTCCTTTCCCTTCCCTTCCCCTTTTCTTTTCTTTTTCCTTCCCTTCCCTTCCTTTTTCTTTTCTTTTCTTCTTTTCTTTTTTTTTTTTAGAGACAGAGTTTCTTTCTGCATCATAGCTCACAGCAACCTCAAACTCTTGGGCTCAAGCAATCTTGCCTCAGCCTCCTGAGTAGCTGGGACTACAGGTGCCTACCACAACACCTGGTTAGTTTTTCCATTTTTTAGCAGAGACAGAGTCTTACTCTTGCTCAGGCTGGTCTCAAATGCCTGTGCTCAACTGATCCAGCCCCCTCAGTATTTGAGGATTTCTAAATGTCTACTGTTTGTAGCTCAGGATGGTTGTTATTGCCTTCTGTGTGGATGGGTGTTTTCCTCCCATCCACACGGCAGTTTTCCTCCAAGAGAGAAGCAGCTATGGGCTGACTCCAGGCACCGATGAGCATCATAGGTAAGGCAGGGGTGGGGTCTGTGAAGGGCTCCACTCCTAACTCTCCTCTGCTTGCACAGATAGAAGAGAGGCCAGAGAAGGCACCTAGAGTGAAGGTGAGGTTCCCCGGGGTCAAAGTCAGAGAGAAACAAGGCACCCTGGAATGCAAGGGTGGGGAGGGCCTTGCCAATCAGATTCAGCAAACATTTGTTCAGTGCCCCAGGATGTACCAGGCAGCAGGCCAGGTGACTTAGATACATTAAATTATTTAATCTCCATGACAACCCTGGGGCTTAGGCATCATGTTATCACTATTTCATAAGTTCTGATGGGTGTGTGGCCAGCCAGAGAGCACATGCCCTTGCCCCACTTGGCCTGTTTCCATCCTCCTGTTGCTTAGGTCCCATCCGAAGCATTGCCTTCTCAGAGAGGCCCCCCTGTCCTTCCTCTCTCTTGCATAATACCTGGATCCTTTTTCTTTTTTCTTACTTTACAGAACTGCCTTGGCAATCACACACTTAACTTGTGTGTTACCTTATTTAATGTCTACCTCGCCAACGAGACTATAAACACAAGGAACAGAACCTACCAATTTTGTCCACTGCTGTTTTGCTGAGAGAAAACACTTGTTGAACAAACTATAGGGAAAAAATACAGGTATTGAGGACTGAAACGTACATTGTCTGATTTTTTAAATTCTCTCCTTTTTTTTTCTCATCACTTTCTATTCTAGATATGAGATCAGAAATGATATTTTGAGTGAGATTTTTCCACATAAGACCGTGGACGTTCCCATGTTCTTTCTTACCCTGAAACTGTTGAGCGTATGAGGTGCAGAGCCTCAGCAAATCCCTGGATCCACAGTGAGCTTGTCCCATACCATAACTGACACAATACCCAAAGTATTCCAGGTGCTCAAAGAACCCATCGTGACTCTGGCGTAAGCCAATCAAACCTGTTCCTTGGCCCTCTGATACATGCCCAGTATGGCGATTTCTTCCCCAGCACAGAAGCATATTTTGTTGATACAAGCATTCAACTTAAACAGATTTGTGGCTCACACTATGCTGTCAGCATTTTTTTTTTTTTTTTTTTGAGACAGTCTCACTTTGTCACCCTTGGTAGAATGTTATGGCTTCATAGCTCACAGCAGCCTCAAACTCTTGGACTTGATCTCAAGTGAACCTCTTGCCTCAGCCTCCCAAGCAGCTGGGACTACAGGCGCTTGCCACAACGCCTGGCTTTTTTTTTTTTTTTTTTTTAAGAGATGGAGGTCTCACTCTTGCTCAGAATGGTCTCGAACCCATGAGCTCAGGCAATCCACCCACCTCGGCCTCCCAGAGTCCTAGAATTACAAGCATGAACCACTGTGCCCGGCCCTACTGTCAGCATTTTAACTGCACCATTTCCCTAGTGGAAATGGCTTCTTCCCTCTCCCTTCCAACCCTAATCCTAGGAATTACCAGAGATAAGCAGTCAAAGCTCTCATACTAACACTGGCACCTGGTAAATGCTTAGTAATCGCTGCCTCCCTTCTGTCCCCTCTTGTCAAGGGTGTGCCTTGACCCCAAAACATCTCCACCTCACCCCCAAGAAACACCCACCTCCTCTGAATTCTTGTACCACTTCCTCCTTCCCCCAGCTAAGTTTGAACTGAGACGTTTCTCCTCTGGGCATGTGGTTCTCCAAGTTTAGACTATGAGCTCCTTGAGGACAAGGCTTCAGGTCTCCCAACAAAATTCATTTCAAGCCTGGTCTTGCCTATAGTAGATGTTCCATAAGTAAGGACCAGGCCTTAGAACCTCTTAGAATAAGGCATAAAGGACACAGAACCAACGAAGAAAGAAAGTTGGCATTTAAGCGTCAATCAGCTTTTCTTTCTCTGGTTCTGGACTCAGTTCTGTCTGGGCCTTCACCTCACAGACTGAGCCCTTGACCCCATCACTGTCATCCCCCTTCCCAGAGCATAACCTGAGCCTAGGGGCATGATTAGAGTTTTAGAACTAGCGTTGAATCAAAGTGGGAAAATCTGGGTGATGAGGATCAGACTAGGAAAGCAGAATTCTGTCCAAGAGGTGATTGTGGGGCCATATACGGGATAGAAGACAGAATGCGAGAAGGCAAGCCAGCAGAGGAGAGCGCGGGAAGAGCTGAGCTGGGCAGGCAGAAGCTTGTTTCGCTGGTGTGGACAGGGTGTCCTGTTTGGTGGCCAGGAATCGATGGACACCCACATGAGCCTCCACAGCTTTCCTGAGCTCAGTGGCATCCAGATGGGAGAGAACAAAGCTGCAGACAGCAGATTCCTTCTTCTGCTTCACTGAGATGGTGGGTGTGCCTTCTCTCTCCCAGAATCCCACATTCTGAGCTTCAGGCTGTGTCCAGGGCCCAGCACCTGGCCCTTAGCCAGCTTGCAAGATTCCATTTCAGTCTGGAGTTAGAAATCTGTCACGGTTGGATATTTCAGTCAAACAGCACCCAGAATCCACCAAGTCTGTATCTTGCAAAACTGCCCTCTCTGCACAGCGCCAGCCTCAGTCTTCACTGCAAGAGAGGCTGAGCATAAAAAACAAGACCCTTCCAACCAGAAACTGCCTGTTTTCTCCGGCTGGCGTCGGCCCAGTCAGGGCAGATGATGGCTACGGACACAGAAACTTATTCTTTCATCTCACCAAAAGGCTGGCGCTGGTTCCTTATTGCATTTCCACAACTGGAAAACTCTTTAATGAACTTTTTGTTTTTCAAATCGGCTATGCAAAGAAGCTGATAACAATTTTTTTTTAAATGCAAAACAAGAATCTCCAATTATGGGAGCAAAGCCTTTGACTTCTGAGTTCCTGCCTGGCTGAGGAAATGGATTCGAAATGGCAAGGAGGAAATGAGGAGGCAAACTTTCATGTCTATTTTAGTTTCCCAGTGAAGTCCCATTTCCTTTAGACTTTGTATAAACAAGGAAAGGACAGTTAGTTCAGTTATTACAGATAACCTATGTCTTTAAAGTAAATGGAGTTTATCTAAGTGGAGCTCCAATAAATGACCGATCTTTTCCAAAATTTAACTCCCCAGCTGATAATAAGAGTAGTAGTAGATACCACTTTATTGAGCAAATGCTATGTAAGAGGCACTTGGGCACACACATGAGAAATGTTGTTGACTGGCTATATCCATTTCATCCAGAAATGTAATTCATAAAAATCTACTGCAAAGAGGGTGGCGCCTGTGGCTCCGTCGGTAAGGCGCCGGCCCCATATACTGAGGGTGGCGGGTTCAAACCCGGCCCCTGCTGAACTGCAACCAAAAAATAGCTGGGCGTTGTGGCGGGCGCCTGTAGTCCCAGCTACTCGGGAGGCTGAGGCAAGAGAATCGCTTAAGCCCAGGAATTGGAGGTTGCTGTGAGCTGTGTGAGGCCATGGCGGTAAAGTGAGACACTGTCTCTACAAAAAAAAAAAAAAATCTACTGCAAAGAAATAAAACCATCACTATAACAAATGTGTGTGTGTACGTCTGTGTTACACCATCATTCATAGTGCAAAAACTAGAAACAAAGTGATAACTGTGGGAGCAAATGAAAAGGATTATATAATTTCCAAGTCATGAAATACTATGCAGCCATTAAAATCAGAACTTTACCAAGGGACTAGAGGGAGTTCTGGAAAGTATTATTAAGTGAGGAAGTGGGATATATAAAGTTGGGTGTAATATGATCTTTTTTTAGAAGACCACCAATCTTTTATATGATTACGTATATTTATATAAGACACATACACATACATATGTCTCTATATGCTTTTCCTATTGTATTATCATAGAGAAAAATACAGAAGGTCTATTCTAGGCTGTCGACACAGTTATGTGGGCTGTGTCATGGGCCTGGATTCGGCTAGGAGCCATGACATGAGTGAGTCCAGAGGAGAAGGGAGGGATGAACAAAAAAGGACAAAAGGCCTCCCCTTTAAGGCCCCTCACCAGGTATACCGAATAATCACGTGGATGTATTTATGTATAATTACCTTAGTTCTTTTTTTTTTTTTTTTTTTGAGACAGAGTCTTACTCTGTCGCCCTTGGTAGAGTGCTGTGGCATCACAGCTCATAGCAACCTCCAGCTCTGGGGCTTAGGCGATTCTCTTGCCTCAGCCTCCCAAGTAGCTGGGACTACAGGCACCTGCCACAATGCCCAGCTAATTTTTGTTGGAGTTTGGCTGGGTTCGGGCTTGAACCTGCCACCCTTGGTATATGGGGCTGGCGCTCTACCTACTGAGCCACAGGCACCGCCCATTACCTTAGTTCTGAATAACAAAAATATTAGAAATATAAAAATGAGTTTTTCTCAACAACCTTGTGAAACGTTCTCTTTCCCAATCAATACATGAGGAAACTCATGATCTGATTCACCAAGGCTATCTGATAGGTCAAGGCTATCTGATTCCAAAGCCTACATTCTTTTCCTGAAAGTATGATGTATAATCATGGTGAAAAGGAATCAAATATTGTACTGAAGTACATTGGAAGATTGTGAAAACCCCCAAGAAGCAGAGGCACGGGCTTTCAGGCACGGAGGCACCGTGTCCCTGAAGGAATGCATGCTTCCTTCTACTGTCACTCGTTTTGAAAAGTGGATAATCCTGGGCAGGAAGTAGGCCAGTCTTTACACTGGGGGAAGTGAGGGGAAGGCCCAGTATCTGCCTGGGAGGCTTAAAGTGGTTCCAGTGGTGGGCAGGAGTTTCACCAGCCTGCCAAAATGTGGACAGTGAGTAGGAATATTCAAACTGGTGTCTACCCCGCAAAGCACTGCCTATCTGGACAGCTATGAAGGAAATTAGGACTGACCCTTTGGACAGATGGAACGCTGTGTCTTCCCCTCCCCCCGGCTTCGAGAGGGAGGCTGTCTCTGGACAGAACCTGTGGCTGACCTCACAGTGTCTCCACCACGGCCACAGGACTCACGCCTTTTGTTAAACGACTGTCTGCTTATTGCAGAGAGGGGCTGATTCACCCGGGTTGTCACGATTCTGGCCTACTTGCTGCAGCAGGCCTCTTCTTAAAGACAGAAGGGTTGGGTGGGGTCTTCTCTTTGTCTTGGGGAGACACTGAGGTGAAACAGGCCCATGCCAGCACCCATGGAGGCAGTAAGAGGGTTGTGAGACGCTCACATGGCCATCAAAGGGACTGAGTGTTTCCTTAAGCTACCCGATGGTCACTTATGTGGGAAAATACTGAGCCCCTGCTCTAGAGACTGCAGCAATGCCACTCTAGATGCAGCTAGCAGAAGCTGGCCACCCATGGAAGAGTCAGCCTTGATGGACACAGCCAAGGTCATGCTCTTTTGGAAATGCTAGTAAGGATATGCCTGGGGTAGGGGGAGGTGATTCACAGACAACTTTCAGAAATACCTGGAGAAAGGGATCTCAGATATAGAAACTTCCTCCTAAATTGAGTAGGTGGGGGCTGCTGGGCATTATGACTTGAGGAATGATAGATGACTTCATTTGTAACCAAGTTGGTGAGGTGGCATATGTCATATCCAAAATACAGCTCTTATCATGTTGTTCCTCTGCTTAAAGTCCATCAATAGCTACCCTTGGGGTGAAACCCAAACTCTTTACCATAGATCTCAGGCCCTGAGCACTGTACAGCAGCCATTTCGAAGTCTTACAGTTCCTTCCTGGGGTCTCCAGCACTTTCCACATTCTTCTGCTTAGAACACTTCCTAATCCAATCACCTGGACAATTCCTAGACCCCCTTAGAGATTGAGCTAAATATATCACCTGCCTGGGAAGTCTTCCCTTGCTATCCCTTCTCCCAGATTAGCTTAGTCCTCCCGCCTGGTGTTCCTGTAAGCGTAGCATTTATTACACTTCATTGATGTATTTTATTAAGGGACAGGGATTCTATTCTCTTGCTTCTGTATCCTCAGTGCTTACTGTATAGTTAACATTTATTAATATCTCCCGAATGTCAGAATGGTGAAGGTATATAATTTTACACAAAGGGATCACGTTCTGTAATATTCTTGTTTGCATTGAACATGCCATAGGTCTGTGCCCTTGACTATTACAGGTACCCACCAAAGAGTCCTGATCGTGGCTTTCAAGTACTTTACAGTCTAACCCTCCTCAGTTCCTGGATCTTCACACCTTTTCATCTACAATGTCCAGCACAAAATAGTTGCACAAAAAATGCTTATTAAACTGCCAAAGTGAAATGTGTGAGGATCTCCCCACATGCTTCCCTACTTACAATATCCCATGCCTGTCTCCTGCCCCATTCGGTTAGTTCCCACCTCTCCCCTGAAGTCCCACTGAACTGCTATCTCTGTGTGAAGCCAGATGGGGTGAGTCAGGCTTCCCTCTCTGACCACCTGCACCTTCCTCCTCTCTCCTTATGCCTGCTCTGTAAGTCTGCTCTCTGACTCAGCTTTGGTCCTTGATGGTACTGAGACTTTGTCTTCTTCCATTTGTTATCCCTAGTGTCTGGTATAGCCTCTGCCACTAACTGATGCTCAGTAAGTATTTGTTGAGTGAACGAATGGATGGATGAGCAAGGGAATGAAGAAAGTTAAAGTTTCACACTGAGAGAACCATCAGGTAAGGCTGCAGGATCAATTGGAATCCATCCCAATCTACTGCCACAGACCTACAGACCTTGTCAGTTGTGATAAGAGTCAGAGCAATCATCCCAGCATGCTGGAGCTAGGTAGAAGTCTTTCCTGCACAGGATTAAACAGGCCCTAAAAGTGAAGGTCACACAAATTCTGTAACAGTGAGGTTGGCTTAGGTATCAAGACTGATACCCATGCATTTCAAGGGTCACGTGTCATGAAAATTGCACCCTTTCTAGTGCCATGTAATGTACTTTCTAATTCTCAACAAAATAATGATAATTCCTTAAAATTGAAGAGCACTTTATAATTTATAAAATCCTAGAAAAAAAAGACCTCTGAACCAGCTATTTGTGGTTAAGTCACTTGCCAGAATTGTTCAGCTTTTAAGGATGGGTCCAGGGCTAGGACTCAAGTTCTCTTCTGGGTCCAGTATGCTCTGAAGGATCCCATAGCTGGCTCCAACATTCCAATAAACAGTGTTTAAATATTGATTCTAGGCTCACTCATGGCAAACACTAGCATTTCTAATCAATATCATCATCTCTTACTTCTAAGAATTTCCTGAAGGAGACACAGACCAGACTTGTCAAAACTTTACATAAAAGAGCTGATAAGATCTAAATTAAGCTACAAAAGGAACCAGAATGTCATGTCTGTGTGTGTGTGTGTGTAGCTTATTAGTGACTCTGTGTGTGAAATACTTGGTGCTTCCAAAGAGCAAGCGTAAACAAAACAAGCAAATCTCCAGTGCAAAGTGTCTGCATAGAGTAGGTCCTCAATAAATATTGCCACTGGGAGGCCTAGGCAGGTGGATTGCTTGAGTTCAGGAGTTTGAGACCAGCCTGAGCAAGAGCGAGACCCTGTCTCTACTAAAAATAGAAAAATCAGCTGGGCGTGTGGCAGGCACCTGTAGTTCCAACTACTCAGGAAGCCAAGGCAACAGGATCACTTGAGCCCAGGAGTCTGAGGTTGCTGTGAGCTATGACACCATGGCTCTCTACCCAGGGCAACAGGGTGAGACTCTGCCTCCAAAGAAAAAAAAAATATTGCCGATGAATTAATATGACTGTGTTAAAGAATTCTCATATAGTTGGCCAGGCACAGTGGCCTGTAATCCTAGCACTCTGGGAGGCCAAGGTGGGTGGAAAACCTGAGCTCATGAGTTTGAGACCAGCCTGAGCAAAAGTGAGACCCAGCTCTACTAAAAATAGAAAAAATGGAGGCAAGAGGATTGCTTGAGTCCAAGTTTGAGGTTGCTGTAAGCTATGATGCCATGGCACTCTACCCAAGGTGACAGCTTAAGACTCTGTCTCCAAAAAAAAAAAAAAGAAAGAAAAGAATTCTCATATAGTTATTTTGCATTTAGCCAGTATTTCCATAAAATGATTTTTAAAAATTTGAATATGTCTTCCAAATAACTGAATCTATTCATGCTTTCATTCAATGCCGAAGGCCTAGAGGTACTGGGTGCAGTTTCCCTCATGATACAGCATGCAACAGGCAGAGAGACAATCCCCCTACATTCATGGAGCATGCATTTTGGGGAAGTAGGGGACATTGATAATAACCAAATTATATTAGGTGATAACTGGTATGAAGAAAAATACGATAAGAAAAGGGGATGGGTCATGCTGGCAATTGGTGGGGGGTGGGGTGGGGACTGCCATTTAAATAAAGGTGTTCAGGAAGGTGACATTTGAGCAAGGACCTGACAATATGAGGCATGAACTATGAGGCTGTCTTGGCGGGGGGGGGGGGGGGGGATCTTAACTTTTGAACAAACATTTATCATTTTCTTTATTTATTTTTGAAACAGAGTTTCATCTTGTTGCCATGGTGTTACAGCTCACAGCAACCTCAAACTCTTGGGCTCAAGTGACTCTCTTGCCTCAGCCTCCCAAGTAGCTGGGACTACAGGCGCCCACCGCTACGCTCAGCTATTTTTTGTTGTACCCTGTTTCCCCAAAAATAAGACATCCTCCGAAAATAAGACCTACTTACAGGCAAGATAAGACGTCCCCTGAAAATAAGACCTAGCGCGTCTTTGGGAGCACACCTTAAAATAAGACACTGTCTTACTTTCGGGAAAATAGGGTACTTGTCATTGTTGTTTGGCAGGCCAGGGTCGGGTTCGAACCCACCAGCCCCGGTGTACGTGGCTGGTGCCCTAGCCACTGAGCTACGGGTGGCGAGCCCACTTATCATTTTAAAAAGAAGTTTTTACCAAATAGCTTGTACACACTGGGCTTCCTTCTGGAGAGAGGATATGAGGTAGTCTAATGTTTTCTTGATAATCCAGGCATTTTTGTGACTCAAAGGCGAACTACAATGTCGTGATGTCCATGGAGGTTGGGAGGGTTCAAGTGCAGAGGACCATTTGCCCCTCCACTCAATGGTCCCATATTTGTTTTTCTTTTCTTTTTTTTTTGTTTTGTAGAGACAGAGTCTCATTGTACCGCCCTTGGTAGAGTGCTCTGGCGTCACACGGCTCACAGCAACCTCTAACTCTTGGGCTTACGCGATTCTCTTGCCTCAGCCTCCCCAGCAGCTGGGACTACAGGTGCCCGCCACAACGCCTGGCTACTCATATTTGTTTTTCTTTTGCATTGATCCTATGGCATCTGCTCACTGTCACACCCTTTGTCACCTCTGATCACACTTTCCTTTGCCCTTTCTAATATAACATTGGTTGGTAGGATTGGGTCTAGAAGAAAAAGACCTGAACAAAAGCCTAAAATGCAACGCATAGGCTTTATGACATCTCTTCTGCCTATTTAGATAGGACTTTTGGTGCCCATTTGCCTTTTTCTTAATTTCTTTCATGACTGTCTAAATGTCAGCGAATTAAACCCTTCATTTGAGAACTATTGCTAATACCTTAATTTCTTTCTTTTTCTTTCAGTATCATTTCCTTTCTGATTTCAACAGATTATCGTCATAGGAAGCAAATTAATACATGGCTTAGTTCCATGTATGTATGTGGCTGAGACAGACTCATTATGGAGAAGCCTACAGGAAAAAGGTTCCACGGATGTGATTCAAGAGGCTCCCAGGTTTGGGGAGGGGACGCAGAAGCACAGGCAACAGAGACTGTATTTTTTTTTTTATCTTCTTGCCTGCAACCTAATAGTGGCACAGAGGGCTGCCATAAATCTTAGCTTTTATTATTCATCTTGGGGAAAGTAGAATGAAAAGTACTTTAACAGAAGTTCAGTAAAATGCTACGATAACTCAGAGCATAAATTCAGTGTCATAAATTCCTATACAGAATTTTAGAGGGTTCACAGAAGAGCCGGCATTTCATAGAGCTTTGAAAGATGAATACACTTTCCAGAGGAAAACAACAGAGGGAAGTTTCCAGACCACAGGGCCAGCAGGAGGAAAGGCCTGGAGGGAGGATAAATGCCTAGTTCTTTGACAAAAAAATGAGCAAATAATTTATATAATTTAACTTTTCTAGTCCTTGGGATCTAGAACCTAGGATACTTCGGGTAATATTCCTGTTTAAGTCTCTATTTTTCTTTTCTTTCTCCAGAATTATATTTTTACAGCAGTCTCTCACACACACAAATCACCAACTATCAACTCATCATCCAGTAGAGTGGAATTCAGGGCGCACACAGGAGCAGCAGCAAGTGAGGCCTGGGGTTGTCAGGGTCTGGACAGAGGCAAGCCTTATCTGAATGCTAGCGAGTTTGGATTTTAACCCAGAGAGCATTGTTGTAGTGAATTGTAGTTCTGAGGGATGTTTCTTGGCGTTACTAAGCAAAAATAAGTCCTTTGGTTGAATATATTTTAGAAACACGCTGGGTTCGATGAGGCTGAACAGTTTTCTTTCCTGTAGGACGTCTGAGAGCACCAGGAGGCAGCCTGGGGGAGAGGGACAGAAGCTGCATTCTCCAAACTCTGGTGACCGGTCTGGGTTCCTGAGTGTCTCTCACAGACACATTGCTGTAGGTCAACAAGGGAGTGCCGCCAACTTTCTTTGAGCTGGAGAATAATGGTAACCGCAGCATTTGGGAATGAGCCCTGTGGGGGCCCTGCGGGGTGTGGACAGGAGGCTATCCAGTGCTCAGGGTCTGGTGAGCATCTGTGAGAGGAGACAGGCCTGTCCTCAGCAGTGGTGGTGGGGTCAGCACATGTCTGGACGACCTTTACTCAGAAGTCCAGCTTCATTGCAGGCTGGCATGGAATCCTTTCATCTCTGGCCACAGCCGAAGTGCCAGAGTGGAGCAGCTGCCTGGGTTCTATAGCTCCTGTACCCTGAGAGGCCACCAAGTGACAGATCTCAGAAGAGCCAAAACCAAAGTCTGTGCCCTCTGGGCAGTGCTATTCTCAACAGAGGGGAGAGAGAGCAGGGACATGGGAGCCACAGGCCCTGGCAGGGCAGGATAGGCTTCTAGAGTCCACCATAGGGTCTAACGCCTTTCTCTGACATATGGAGGAACAGTGGCCCAAGAAGGGAAGGGAGATGCCTAAACTCACACAGCTAGCCTCATTTTTCAAATAACTCCACCTGTCTTATAGTAGTTTTGCATTATCATCCTTGTTAATTTTTAACCATTTTTTCAAAATGGTTATTTTGACTTACTGCCTAGTATCTTCCAGTTAGTATTCTTATTCAAGGCCTACTAATTATTTTCCCTGGATTTATAGTTTTATAATAACTTAAAAAAATCACTTTCTTTTAGCAATCGTGTCTCTAAATTTGCTGCAAACAAACTTATGTTAAAAAACAAGTTGGACGATGACAGGAAAAAGTCTTTTGCCAAGATTCGAATGGTGCCAAAAATATCCCTTACCAAATAGTTTCCTCACTCAATAAATTTTCCCCCATCCCTGATCTGAAAAATGACCTTCAAAGAAAGGAATCACAAAAGGGAGAAGGCAGCTGTCATCAGAAATGAAGAGAGAGATTCTGATGGCAACTCAGGGGGTCAGCAGAAGAAACCAGAACCCCAGTTCTGCACCAGGTTTGGGTCCCTCTGAGGGTCAGACTTCTGCCTTCTACAGTTCCTTTCAGTTTTTTCACCTGATGGTCAAGGCCTTCACGTGTGGCCCCAGGCTATGTCTCCAGCCACTTGCTCTTATCTCCAACTATCTGGGATGCTAACTGTCTTTAGACTCCAAGACCTTCATGAGTGGCCCCAGGCTATGTCCCCAACTGTTTCCCCTCATGTCCTATGAAGACTATGTCCCCAGTTATTTCCCCTATGTCCCATGGGTAACGTCTGTTCCAGCCAGATATTCGTCTTGGTCACCAGCATCCGCGGGCATCACCCACCCTCTGCCCTCCAGACCCCCTCACAAGGAAGGTCCTTCTGTAGTCTCAGTTATCATCCTATTCTTCAAGTTCTTTTTTTTTTTTTTTGGTTTTTGGCCGGGGCTAGGTTTGAACCCGCCATCTCCGGCATATGGGGCCGGCGCCCTACACCTTGAGCCACAGGCGCCGCCCTCTTCAAGTTCTTTGCTTCTTCTCCCTGGCATTCCCTACTTTCTGAAACTCAAATTGTGTTGTACAGATCCCTTGAATGCTCGGAACTTGATAGGATGTCCAAAATGGGTGGGCACTTACAGGCTATTACCCAACTCCTTTGTTTTACAGGGGAAGAAATAAAGGCCTTTCAGAGACCACACAGCTAACAAAGGCAGTCAGATTTACAGACTCTTGACCCGTGGCCATCTTATGATATCAAGACAGTTAATACTCTTATATTCATTTGCCACTTAATAAGCATTATAACAACCAGTATTTTCTTTTTTTCTTTTGCAGTTTTGGCCAGGGGCCAGGCTTGAACCCGTCACCCCCAGTATATGGGGCCGGCACCCTACTCCTTGAGCCACAGGCACCACCCAACAATCAGTATTTTCATAACTAGTATATTAGCACCTTGACATTAGTCCTCTTAGCCATTCATTCATTCACTTGTTCATTTTCTCGTTCATTTGGTGATTTATTCAAGCAGCCAACATTTAGGAGAGCCTGTTTTTTCTATTTTCATAGTCAAGGAATCTGACACTCTGAGAAGTTCCATGACTTCCTCTAATTTACTGAGTTGGGTCTCAATAGGAAACAGAACTAACCCAGGTGGTTAGTTCCAAGAAGGGACTCTTCCTCCAAAGGAGTGGGCAGGATTGAAGGAAGATAGAAGTGCGTGGGTACCCAGACATCAGGAGCGGAGAGAGGCCGGGGGAGGACAATGTTCCTGGAGCCCAGAGAGAAGTGTGATGGGGCCTGTGGGAGCTGCAGGAACTGAAGTGCAGGGCTGCTGCCAGAGGCTGAGCCAGGGAGGGGAAGAAGCCCTGTTCTGGCCCCTCGTCTTTCCTGGGACTCTTTTGGGGCTGAGCCCAATCAGAAGGCAGACCACAAGGAGCCCTGGGAAGGCACCTGCAGAGGTCAGCCCCTGGGCACAGAGCAGGTGGACCATGGATCTAGGAATAGCAGAACTCTGTAGCTGGAAGTGGGTGGGCTCAGATGCCAACTGTCTTCAGACTCCAAATCCTGTGTTCTTGCTGTGTGCCTTTCTTGGTGTATATCCTTCTGTTCATTCAGTCCATCCTTTGTTCAGGCAACAAATACACCGATCATTATAGGCCCTGTATATATGTCTCTTATCTCTCCCCAAATCATGAGATCCATGACCTTGCCTCTCTAATCTATGAGTTCCCCTTGGTGCCAGGCATGGTCCTTGATGGTCCCTGATCCACGGTAGACATTCCCACCCACTTTGTTGATTGATAAATAGCTCCTCTACATACCACTCTTGACTCAGACTGATGGATGCCGCCACAGAGTTCGCTGTAAGTGCTGGCTCACATTCTTGGAGGTGCTGGGAGGGCACTAAGTCACTGTCTTGTCTTGAAGTGAGAGTGGGGATTATACATGAGGCTTAAAGCATCTGACATGCTGGAAATTTGTGCCGCTTCCACAGCACAGACCTCTGGGGCTGGGGTCTGGCTTCCAGAGCACCTGTGCTCCACTGAAATCTTCCCAGCTCTCAGCTCTTGGTTTGGGCAGCAGAGTCTCAGTTCTGCTTCTTGGAGGGTTGTGACAGAGCTGATGAAAAAGATTTTGCCTTTCCTCTTCAGACCCTGGCTCCCACCTCCTCTGCACAGGGTGATCGCTGTGGAGGTTTCAACAGCCTTCCCTCATAGGTCCTGCTGGGCCACAGCAAACAGTGATTGTGTGCATAACAGCCTCTGTTTATGAACACACTCAGCGAGAATGTCAGTAAGAAACCTGAAGCCTTGAAGACTGTAGTCATTGGCACTCGGCTTCTGAGTAGTCACCACAGTATATTTCTTTCTTTTTCTGGAAAAGGACAAAAGAGAATCACCACGGACTAACCTACCACTTGCTTCTGGTTTTGTTTTGTTTTTGATGTGCTCATTTTTATCTACCTAAAATAAATTTGCACCATTTAGGTACAAGAATCAATCTTTGTTACTTCACGCATGAAGTGCGATTAGGGGGTTATCCTAATACCCCTCCTTTCTCTCCACTTCTACGCTCTGAACCCAAGCTGGAGGCTGTTGTAGGGTATAAGAGAAAAGACTGTAGTGGTATCTGGAATGTTATATTTGTGTGGCCCTTTCACATACATTTTCTTATTTGAATACTGAAATTAACTCTTGTGGTGTAGCATTTATCACTGAGGAAGTAGAGCTCAGCAAGGTTAAGTGACTTGCCCGAGGTCACACAGCCAATAAACGGCTCCCCCCTCCATTAAGTTATAAGCCTAATAAGGGTTGATGGGGATTATTTCTCTGTTGTTCACTACTGTGTTTAGTGAATAAATGAAAAAATGAATAAATGAAAGAAACAATGGCTGGAATCCCGTTGGCCTCTGACAGGTGAGAAGGAGCCAGCCTTAACAGAGCACCTGTTCCAGGTGGCAAATCTGCATGAAGCCTTCCCTTATTTGTTTCTCAGAAAAATCCTAAAATAGAAATTGAAGCTTGGAGTTAATTAGTCTGAGGCTACACAGCTAGAAAGGGACAGAGCTAGGCCTGAAATGAGGTTTCTCTAACTCTACTACAAGTGCTCACAGGGCTCGCTCCTGCGGGGGTGGGAGGTTGGTGGGGGGCAGCTTCTTCTGTGCTCACTCCACAGAGGCCCCAACTTTGCTTAGAAGCCAAAGCAGCAAACGGAGTATTACAAGGACAACTGTAGCCATCAAGGTGCTGGTCTAAAGTCCAGCGAGTTGAAAGTTCACAAAAAGGCAGGCTGTCATAGAAACTCAGGATATCCCTATATTCTAACGAACAGTCATTCAAACCACAGCTTTCTTTTTCATATGCTTTGTAAGCTTTTAATTAATCATGATCATAAACTACCTAATTACAAATGGTGGCTGGCAGATTAGTAAAATACCCCAAACCGACTTTCTTCCACTTTGCTTTGTCACTCTGCTGCTGAGGACTCTTTTCAGGTCCCACCTCAACCTGCCCATGACCGTGGAGAGAGGTTTCCTTCTGTTTCACCTGGGGCTACCGAATCGGTGGGTAGTGCAGCTGGAGAACCCTAGATGGCATCTCACCATGCCAAGAGCTTCAGTTGCCACGAGTCTTAGAGGACAGCACTGCAGTGGCTGCTTTGATGTCACCCTGCAAGTCAGTACAGCCTCCAGGCCTCCTCTGATCTGGTTTTCTTTTCCTCCTACTCTATGTACTTGTGGGCCCCTTTTCTCGGCATCACTTACATTTCTTTTTCTTCACTTCACACTTTCCCACTTCTTTCGCTCATTTTGCCTGGAGGACTATTCTCTCTTTCCATTTCTCCAACCCCTGGTGAATCTTAAGGACCCAGCTCACATGTCACCTCTTTTTTCTGATTCCTTTGCTAGAAGACACCTCTTGCTTAGGGATTCTTTGAGTTCTCACAGCAATGTTACCTGTGAATCTCTTCAGGCACTTGAGCTTCTCAAATTACAATGATTTGTGCTTTTTCATTTACATATTCATTCAAGCATTTGGCCATGAAAAAGCATTTGAGTATCTATTCAATCAGTGATTTTCTTTTAATGTAATTAAAAAAAAAAAGACAGGATGTCATTATATTGCCCTGGCTGGACTTCTACTTCTGAGCTCAAGGGCTCCTCCTGCCTCAGCCTTCCAGGTAGCTGGGACTGTATGTATACACTGTCATGCCTTGCTTGAATCAACAATTCTTGATTGCAAACTCTGTATAGAAAGAATCCATATATACTCCTTTTTTTTAAAAGAGAGAGACAGAGTCTCACGTTATCACCTTTGGTAGAGTGCTGTGGCATCACAGCTCACAGCAACCTCAAACTCCTGGGCTTAGGCAATTCTCTAGCCTCAGCCTCCCAAGTAGCTGGGACGACAGGCATCCACCACAATGCCCGGCTATTTTTTTGTTGCAGTTTGGCTGAGGCCGGGTTCGAACCCGCCACGCTCAGTATATGGGGCTGGCGCCCTACTCACTGAGCCACAGGCGCCCCCCATATACTCCTTTTTGTATCTACCAAAGTGTTTTAATACGGGGAATTCCTGTTTTATTTAGTCTGAATCAGAGTGTCAGATAGGGTGGGTGTGGTTGCTCACGCCTGTAATCCTAGCACTCTGGGAGGCGGAGGTAGGTGGATGGCCTGGAGCTCTCCTGTGAACAATGCATCCTACATAGTTTATAGTTTTGCTAGACCAGGGCATTTGGAGAGTGGAATGGTAGGAAAATACTCTATGGTAAACAATAGGAAATTACTAATTTACTCTGGACACATAACAGAGCCAAGTTTCTAGATGTCAAAAACATTGAAAAGAAGAATAAAAATACTGCTCTTCTCATGTCTGTGAGATAAGCACCTTCCTAACTATTTCATCAAATGCTACAGGGGAGGCCTGGCACGGTGGCTCACACCTGTAACCCTACTACTCTGGCAGGCCAAGGAGGGTGGAAAGCTTGAGTTCAACACCAGCCTGAGCAAGAAGGAGATTCCCCATCTCTAAAAATACCCAGCCATTGTGGCGGGCACCTGTAGTCCCAGCTACTTGAGAGGCTGAGGCAAGAGGATCACTTGAGCCTAAGCCCAAGAATTTGAGGTTGCTGTGAGCTATGACGCCATGACACTCTACAAAGGCTGACAAAGTGAGACTCTGTCTCAAAAAAAAAAAAAAGCTACAGGGGATCCAGAACTCGGAAAGAGTCAAGCCCTTCAGTTCACAGAAGAGGAGGTCTTCGTGGAAGATGGGCAGGAGCTCGACAGGCAGAGATGGGCAGGGATGTACCATCCATGTGGCTGGAAAGCAGCTTCAAACAGAAAGAGCCACATGTGTTCCATTTTGAGAAAAAGTAAAGAAAAGTAAAGGGAGGCTGAATACACTGTAGAAAGCTCTGAATTTCAAGCTAAGGATTTCAGGCACAATTGTAGATGACCTAATGAAGTTTTTTGAGAAAGGGAATCACATAAAGCATCCTGGTGCCATTTCTGTCTCACTAATGGGAAAAATGGGATCTCCAGGTTTGACATCAATGTGTCCCAACAAACTGGCAGAGCCAAAATCTAGGCTTAGCTTTCTAGAATCCAGACATTTCCCGGGACCACTCTTCTCAAACACATATGCCTGCACTGTATATGTTTTTGGAGTGACTTATTTACTTCTAAGTACACTGTTGAGCCATGGCCCTTTTTCCTCCGAGAGTTCTTCATAGTATAGTGGTGAATAATTTGTCTTGGATGAATACACTATCTTTCATCTGGGGATCTTAAGAAGCCTTAATGACAACCAAGCTTCATTATTTCTGTTTTGTGTATGAGGAAACTGACTCACAGAGGGGTTCAGTGATTTTCTCATTCACCCTGGGAATTGTTACCAGAACCATGAATGAAACTTAGGATGAAAGTCTGTTTCACAAACCATTAAACCCTGCACCCTTTATAGGAGTGGAGTTTACAAAGATAATGGCACCTGTGTATTAAGAGTTTGTTCTTTTATTCTGTTATTAGATCCTGGCTTATGTGGGACAGGAGTATCTCACCACAAGAGCTCCAGCCTGAGTTGTTTGACAGCGTGAAGCAAGAAGGGAAAAGTTGTCAGGTGTTTTGTCAGCGATGGGGGAACCATTCTCCAGTTCATCATTTTCATCTATCCATTTGTTAATTCATTTATTCATTACATTTGCGTATATCTGAGTACCTATTACATCATCTGTAAAATGGGCATAGTTATATTACCATTAGCGAAAGGCTGCCTGGAGAATTAAGATAATTTCTATAAAGAATGCTGCCTAGCCCACAGTAAGCCCTTAAAATAATAATTATTATCATTAAACGAGTAATTACAAAAGTTAGATCGAAAGACAAAAAATGGTTCTATCCTAGGCCTATGTATGGTGGACAGGGTAAACTTGCATCTGAAGGGTGAATTAATTCTTAGGGAAGAAGCAGATCCCCAAAGTCAAAAACTATTATGTGCCTGAGACTGCAGAGGGAAGCCGCAGGAGGGCTGGGAAGGCATTGTTGGGTAATGGCTGTTAAATTGACTCCAAACACTTAGAAATGGCTGGGAATGAGGAGAGGGACAAAAGAATCACAGACAAAATTCATATGAAACGGGGTGGGGCTTTTAAGTCCTGCAGAGCAAGCTAGTTGTGGTGGAATCAAAGCCTCATCCACAGATTGGCCAGTCTGTTGAAATGCCCTGGATTTGGTGTGCTTATTTTCCCATTGTTCTTCCTTAGTATTGAACAAAAGTTTTTCCAAGTCCCTGCCTGTCTCACCTGTGCTCAGCATACACCAGAGACAATGTTCAAAAGAAGCAGCTGACCCAGGACAGAGTTGCAGAGCAACAACAATCAGGGCAGGAGATCCCTAGGAGCAGAGCACGCACAGGGAACCCCTTCCTGTCTGTCATTTGAGATGAGCTGATAGTGTTAGAAAACTGCCCTTTCCTAACATTTCCTGATAGCCTGTTGCAATTTCAAACTGGGTTTGAAATCCTCCCCATCCCAGATGCAAAATCCAGAAGCCATAAAGGAAATATAGACTGATGTGATCGCATAAAAGGCAAGAATTTTTCTGACAACAGAAAATATGTGCAAACTACAACATATTTTAATATCATATTACAATAATGAGGAATATCTGTAGAAGGTAAGGAGTGCCTATAAATCATAGGAGGCAAAACCAATGAACAAAATTATCAACAGGTAATTTCAGAAGAAACAGATACACAAAATGCCCATCTTTTGTAGTAATTAAGGGATTACATGTTTAGAAAGATGTCATATTTTTGCGCATTAAATTGGCAAAAATTTTTAAAATTATAATATTTAATATTGGGAAAGTGAAGGGAAATGGGCAGTTTCTTCTACTGATGGTGATAATGTAAACTGGCATAGTCTTTCTTTCTTTTTTTTTTTTTTTTGAGACAGAGTCTCACTTTGTTGCCTGCAGTAGAGTGGTGTGGAGTCACAGCTCACAGTAACCTCAAACTCTTAGGCTTAAGAGGTCCTGTTGCCTCAGCCTCCCAAATAGCTGGGACTATAGGCACCTGCCACAACTCCAGCTATTTATAGAGGCGGAGTCTCGCTCTTGCTCCGGCTGGTCTCTAACTCCTGAGCTCAAGCAAGCCACCAACCTCGGCCTCCCAGAGTGCTGGGATTATAGGCGTGAGCCACTGTGCCCAGCCTGGTAGAGTCTTTCTAAAGGATAGTTTGGCAATATCTATAACTATTTTAAGTATGCCTACTCTTTGTTACAATTTCACTTTTAGGAATCAATACTATTTAAATATCTCCACATGAAGGCAAAAATACAGTCTGTCATTGGCATTATTGTTTGTGATAGGGAGAAAATAGAAAATACTATCTATTATTTATTGAGGGCCAGCACCCTTTGAAGCACTTTATAACAAACAGGTCACTGAGACACAGAAAAGTTAGGTATCTTGCTGAGGGTCACATAGCTAATGGATAATAGGGGCAGGATTTTAGCTTGGGCAATTGTTTACAGAGGTCTTTTTTTTTCTTTTTTAGAGACAGAGTCTCACTTTATTGTCCTTGGTAGAGTGTTACGGCATCACAGCTCACAGCAACTTCCAACTCCTGGGCTTAGGCGATTATCTTGCCTTGGCCTCCCGAGTAGCTGGGTCTACAGGCGCCTGCCACGACACCCAGCTACAGAGGTCTGTTCTTAACCACTACGCTAACAGAGAGTAACTACAGTGTGGTACGTCCATACTATGGAAGAGAGTACAACAGTTAAAAAGAATGAGGTAGATTTCTGTCTTACAGACACGGACATATCTTTAAGACATTATTAACCGAGGGTAAAGATCAAGTAGCAAAATGCTATGATATGGTATAGTTAGTATATGTGGGACAAAAATACTTGTGTTATATGTGAGCACCTATGAATGAGGATGGAAAAAGGCCTCAAGAGATACAAGAATGTATGTGGAAGTGAGCTGGAAGAGTAATTTTTCATATGATGTTCTATATATTTCTGGTTAAAACTTTTACAAGAATGCATTAGTTTTGTAAAACAAGAAGTTTCATACTGACCCTTTCCCACTCCAAAAAGTTTTAACTCATATAAAGAGATTGGTCTTCTGGCCCGGTGTGGTTCCTCACGCCTGTAATCTTAGCACTCTGGGAGCCTGAAGTGGGAGGATTTCTTGAGCTCCTTGAGCTCAGGAGTCTGAGAGTAGCCTGAACAAGAGCTAAACCCTGCTTTTACTAAAAAAAAAAAAGAAAAAACTAGTCAGGTATGGTGGCCCACAACTGTAGTCCTAGCTACTCAGGAGGCTGAGGCAGGAGAATCTCTTGAGCCCGGAAGTTTGAGGTTATGGTGAGCTATGATGATGCCATGGTATTCTACCCAGGGGGACAGAGTGAGACTCTTCTCCAAAGAAAAGGAAAAAGAGTCTAGTCTTCTTTTTCCAGGTAAACAGTGGTATAGGTCTTGGATGAAGCTCTTCTGTACCATGGCTTTTCTGGCCGTGTGGAGAAGGTGCTATGTTTATGTAGCTTGTTCATCACTACTCTTTTCTTTTTTAAATAAGGTTTTCATGTCCAGTGTTTGAGACCATGGCATCCTGTTATCCCACCAAATTTAACAGAAATATACAGCTACTCATTGCAAAAATAATTTGGAAACGGAACCACATGTTCCTTTTGCCTTGTTTATTACATCCTCATTGAAATAAGACTCGATATAGTCACGGATTACCTTATTATTTTGCTCCAAGGCACGAGTAGGAGTGTCCAGCCCACTGTCCTTTTGGTGGGTCTATGGAGAGGTACAGGTGGATAACTCAACACACAGACTTAAATGACTTACCTATCCATTAACTGAGATGCAGAGCCTATTCCTGCCTAAGTCCAAGTAAGGGTGGCTTTAACCCAAAACAAAAGAGGCTCTCCGAATACTTACTGATTAAAATGCTACTTTTGCAAGGTTAGGGCTTTAGCCTATCTGTGGGCTTATCTCTGACATGCCAGTAAGAAGGTTCTCAACATTCTCACTACTTCACAGCTACCAGATTGTGGCTTTTCTGGAGTGGCCCATGTATCTGAATACAGTTTTTCACTTTGTGAAATGTTAATGTGCTCTTGAGCTATCAAACACACACAAATCCCATTCATTTAAACACAACCGTATTCTTCTTGGTTTCTTACCACTGCTCATTTTACTCACTGTGGCTTCTTTTCTTTTTTTTTTTTTTTTTGTAGAGACAGAGTCTCACTTCACTGCCCTCGGTAGAGTGCCGTGGCAACACACGGCTCACAGCAACGTCCAGCTCTTGGGCTTACGTGATTCTCTTGTCTCAGCCTCCCGAGCAGCTGGGACAACAGGCGCCCGCCACAACGCCCGGCTTTTTGTTGCAATTTGGCCGGGGCTGGGTTTGAACCCGCCACCCTCGGTATATGGGGCCAGCGCCCTACTCACTGAGCCACAGGCGCCGCCCTACTGTGGCTTATTTTAAAATAGTGCGCACAAACTATTTTGTGTGTTTGTTTCATTTATTTCCTATACACCTTTCATGTACTTGCCAAAATTTCATGTGCCTGACACAGTCTGCATACCTGCCAGAATTCTTTTTGTTAATGAGACAGAGCTTATCTGGATCATACAATTGTTGGACAATTGGGTCCATTCCCAAGTTTTGGTCATTGCGAACATTGTGAATAGCCCTGCTGTAAACATCTTTCTGCAAGTTCCACCCTCCCTTCCCCCTTTGGATCATTTCCTTAGAAATGTACTTCCTTAAATGGGTTTACTGGGTCAAAAGGGCTCTATGGACAGTTTTATAGTTCTTGGCACCTATTTTTTAGATTGCGCCCTGGGAGGATCGACCAATGGCAGAGAGGTCGGGAACGTGGAGGGACGGCTTGGATAACCACCCCTCTTCCTTCCCCCAGAAGAAAAGGACCCCGCGAACGCCTGCGGGTGGAAAGCGTTTTCTATCGCTCGACGTGGTTAGTGATTAAGCCCAGGCTAGATGACTGCCAGGGACCAGCAGAAATATTTTCGAGACTCCAGGCCCTCCTGCCCCAGGACTAGGATTCCAACCGCCTCTCCTCTTCCTGAACTCCCGACACCCACTGCATCCTTCCCCCCTCTCCCCACGAAGATCCCTGTGGGCCAGGCAGGCCCCCTGCAAGCGCAGAGCTCGGCGGGCGAGGGCAGCGACTGGCGGTCGCTATTATTCAGGCGGGGTGATGCAAGGCCCACATAGCTGCGCGCTGAGTCAGTGGGGGCCGGGCGGCAGGGGGCGCGGGCCGGCCCACCCTCCCCCGGCGGCGTCGGGACTGGAAGGAGGGGGACCGCCTCCGAGGCCACAGGGTCGTCCGGCACTGCAGGGTCAGACAGGAGGGGAGAGGGGCAGACCGAGCCCCAGCGCGGCCTTCCTTCCCCTCCCCCCAGCAAGGGCACGGTAGTGACCGCGCGCCCAGCCATTTCACCTCTTTAGACCCCAAAAAAGGGGAGGAGGAGGAAAGGACCTCCAAAGCAGAACGCAAAGCGGAGCAGTCAAGAGAAAAGAGAGGAAACGCCGCGAGCACAGGCCGGCCCGCGGGGCGGAGCGGGGCGGGGCGGGGCGGGGCGCGGGGGCGCGCGGCGCGGGCGTGGCGAGCGGGTGCGCGCCGGCGGCGGCGGGCGGAGGGGCTTGTGGGTAGCGGCTGCGCGCGGCCGCAGACGGGTCGGCGCGCGGGAGTGTGCGTGTCCGTGTGTGTGTGTGTGTGAGGGGCGCGGGCCGGAGGGACTGCTAGGTGGCTGTCGGCGACCATGGCAGCGGCTTGGCGGAGGCCGTAGTTGCTCCAGCCTGGGCTTCAGTCTCCCGGGGCCCCAGAGGGCGGGGCGGTCCGGGCCGCGGCAGTGGCGGCGCCACTTCTGCGCTCCCGCCTGCGGAGTCCTGCGGGAGGTCGCCGCTGACCAGCGGACCCGGCGGCGCGAATCTGACTGAGGGGCGGGGACGCCGTCTGCTCCTCGCCGCTCCCGGCCGGGCCGGGCCGGGCCGGGCCGGGCGGGGAGGGCCCCTTGGAGCAACCCCTGGGTCCCGGAACGGCGTGAAGACCCGGATCCAGAGCTAGAGGCGGGCGGTGGGCCCGACCAGAGCCCCGCCCGGAGCCGGTGGTTCGGGGGCGCTGCTAGGCCCCGAGGCTGCCGGACCCCAGCGCGAGGAGCCGGAGTGCGGGCCCGGCGGTGGCGGCATGAGCCGGCCCCCGCCGACGGGGAAAATGCCCGGCGCCCCCGAGACCGTGCCGGGGGACGGGGCCGGCGGAGGTCGCCAGAGGAAACTGGAGGCGATGATCCGAGACCCTCGCTCCCCCATCAACGTGGAAAGCTTGCTGGTAGGTGGCCGGGCCTGGGAGCCCTCCTTGCTCTTGCTCATACCTCTCTGATCCCCCCTGTGCCACCCCTCTATGCCCATCCATCCGTGGGGAGTGGGAGGTCTCGCCCCACCCGCCCAGCTTCCGGCAGCCGTGGCCTGAGACCGAACGTTTCTGCCACTTAGTTCCAAGAGTAGTGACCCGCCTTTGATTCCTCCTTTCTACCTCCTGCTGCAGCTGGTGTCATCCCTGGCTGCTGCTTTCTTGGAGCACTGGGAGGAAACACCTCTCTTCGCATTCCGCCTACCCACTTTATTTAGGGAGATAGAGTGGTGGACGGGCCATTCTTCATCCCCCAAACCAGCCAACTTGAAACAGTGTCGCGCTGCGTTGGGACCTGGGTGCAATCAGGGGAGAAAGAAACCTGATGGTGTCTATTGGAAGTACCCACCTGGGACACGTGACAAAGAACTGCCCTCGCTCTCCTTTTAGTTTGAAATCTTGGAACCCGTAGCTAAAGTTTTGTTGCTTTCAGTTGTCTTTGAACATTCCATAGTTGCAATTTAGTACATTTTAATTTCCGTAAATTTAATTTCCTGAGATTATTGCGCCAGAGCCAAAAAAATCAGTCTGAATGATAGAGTGGAATAAATCTCTCCCCTTCATTGTATCTCTTTACAAAGATGGCCTTTGAAATCCAAATTAATAGCCAAGTAAAGGCTGCTAATTGGCTCTTGATTAAGAAAGGAACATGTTTTACAAATTAGAAGTGCTTGGTAGAATGCTGGCTTATTCCTTATTTTTGTTAGGATTGACAATTGTATTCTGCAGACACATTACTGGGCATTTATGGGAAAAGGTGGTGTGGAAGAAAGCGAAAAAGGTACTGTGAATATTAAATTATCTAGAAGACTTGAACTAGGGTGAGTGATCCTTAGATTCTTTAGACACACTGTGCCAGAATGCAGATGTTCAGTTCTAGTCCTTGCTGAGATAAACCTAGTGACTATGCGATGAGAAAAACTGTGTCTCCTACTTTTCCAGGAGCTGACTGAATTTTCTTCAGAGGTTGTTGGTTATCCTTTGAGGTTTCAGGAATCTTTTGCAGAGTGACTCAGTCCCGTTTGGTCAGAATGCAGGAACTGACTGAAGTGTCTTTTCTGTGCAGTACACAGAATGCAGTGATGTACTGTATTGTATCACACGTGCTTGGCGTTTTCCTTTACTGATTTTCGGGTTAGTGTGTTCTTCCTATGTTCTCACAGCAGTATGACATCCTGGATAGTCTTTAGAAGTCTTTAGCTGGGGGAGTATATATGGTTGCACGGAGGCCATAGCTTTTCTTTGGCTAAAGTAGAGATTCTGGGCTGCACTCCCAGCATTTTCACTTTGGTATTTTGCTAGCAAAACTTTGACCTAAGGCCAGGAAGTTTGGTTAAAAATAGTACAGCAAAAGTCAAGTATTCATCAGGTTCATATTCAATTCTAGACCTATTTTTTATACTTCTTCAACAGTTGGGTTTTTAGTGATATTATAATCATTAGGGTTATTCTCAGCTTGAACCTGAGGTGTTTATACATGTAGCATGATCATATTTTGTTTTATTGAGGTATTTTCTAAATTATTAAAATGAATGCTGTTTTAAAAAAATGAAGCATTTCACATTTACATTAAATAATTTAGTCCATTTATTGAATGCTTAGTATAGTCAAAATACACTTTTATTAAGGTGACACATTACTGGTACGAGAGTTGACATCTCTTGCTACTGACTAGATAGACTCTGTTATTGCTGCTTTTAGTTAATTAAATGTTATGGTTCTGAGGTGCAGTAAATCTTACCAACCCAAAAAGTGTTGCTTACTCTTTGGAGCAAAATTTCTGGTGTCCCTGTTACAAATTGATAAACTGAAAACTTTTTTTTTGTTAGGGCGGCCCCTGTGGCTCAAAGGAGTAGGGTGCTGGCCCCATATGCCAGAGATGGCGGGTTCAAACCCAGGCTCAGCCAAAACTGCAAAAAACCCAACAAAAACAATTGTTATAATAAATAAATATTAAAGCGTGTATGTTTAATTGTATGAAATATTAGAGCAAGTCAGTGTTTTAGTTGTGGTCATATATAGATAACATAAAATTTACCATTTTAAATCATTTTTAAGTGTACAGTTCAATGGCATTAAATACGTTGACATTGTTGTGCAACGATTACCACTATCCATCTCCAGAACCTTTTCATCTTTCCAAACTGAAACTCCGCAAATTAATCTTTAAAAGAATAATGTTATACAAACTTTTATTTCCTGAAATACTGATGAAATAATGGCTGGTATCACTTCAAAGGTTTGAAACCTTACCATTAGGTTGCATTTTATAATTGATCGTTGTTTTAATACATGTGGTGTTTCTTTTGGTTTTGTTATAGAAAATATTTTGACTTTGGCAGTGCCTGTGGCTCAGTGGGTAGGGCGCTGGCCCCATATACTGACAGTGGTGGAGTTCGAACCTGGCCCCTGCCAAACTGTAACAAAAAATAGCTGGGTGATGCGGGTTCCTGTGGTCTCAGCTGCTAGGGAGGATGAGGCAAGACAATCACCTGAGCCCAGGAGTTGGAGATTGCTGTGAGCTGTGATGTGACAGCACTCTGTGGGCAACAGAATGAAACTCTGTCCACCCCCCCCAAAAAAAAAAAGAAAAGTATTTTGATTTTAACAGAGAAGACTTAAAGGAATATAAACACAGCCATATTTAGTTTCTTCATTCAGGAGCTCAGAAAGTACCATTAAAAATTGTATATTTCCTAAGGTGACAAAAGTATGAAGTATACGAAAAGTTACTGTATGATGTTTTTGGTAGTCTGGGCCTACATGGTAAAATAAAACTCTGCTTGTAGGAAAAGCAGTTATGTGAGATAATGTGTAAAGTGCTTAGCTCAGAGCTTGGTAGTAGTACTTACTAAATTTAGTTCACCTCTGTGTGCAGTTAGCATATTTTTAAAGTTAATAGCTTTAAATTTCCCTGTGGCTCAAAGGAGTAGGGCGCTGGCCCCATATGCCAAAGATGGTGGGTTCAAACCCAGCCCCGGCCAAAAACTGCAAAAAAAAAAAAAAAGTCATTTTTGGGCAGTGCCTGTGGCTCAAAGGAGTAAGGCGCTGGCCCCATATGCCAGAAGTGGCGGGTTCAAACCCAGTCCCGGCCAAAAACTGAAAAAAAAAAAAAAAAAAAGGGGAAATGTTTTTTTTTGTTTGTTTTTTGTTTTTGAGACAGAGTCTCACTATGTCACCCTCAGTAGAGCGCTGTGGCATTTCAGCTCACAGCAACTTCCAACTCTTGGGCTTAAGCGATTCTCTTGCCTCAGCCTCCCAAGGAGCTGGGACTACAGGCGCCCACCACAATGCCTGGCTATTTTCTTGTTGCAGTTGTCATTGTTGTTTAGCTGGCCTGGGCTGGGTTTGAACCCGCCAGCCTTGGTGCATATGGCTGGTGCCATAACCACTGTGCTACGGTGCCCAGCCTGGGAAAATGGTTTTATTTGCAACTATTTCTTTTTTTTTTTTTACAGTTTTTGGCTGGGACTGGGTTTGAACCTGCCACCTCTGGCATATGGGTCCGGTGCCTTACTCCTTTGAGCCACAGGCGCCACCCAGAACTATTTCTTGCTACATAGTTCTCAGTGAGTAGCATTATCTTCTGAGTTTTCCATCAGAAAAGTTCTAGCAGTCATCAAGCATAAAGCTGGATTCCAAGACAGTATTATTAGCATACAGATTACATTGTCTTGTTTCTCTGCAAAAGATCATTGCTTTATATGGGTCCTTAAATTAATCTGAAAAGGCTAAATATATATATATTTTTTGTGGCTGCAGATTGTGAGCTGCTTGGTATTACTTCATAGAATTTCGAGAGAGGTTTGGTTCTGTAATGACTTTTTTGGGGGAGGGGAGTCATCTGTGATAGACTTTTGTAGTGTTTGAAATTTTGGGTAAATACTTGTATTTTGTTGTCAAGACTCAGCTTCTCAAATTGCTTACCTATTATGGTAAAAAGAATTGAGTTTTACTCACAGTGTTACACTGAAAAGATGTCTTTCTAAAAGTCTGTGCTTCGGAATTTTGATTTATTTTACTCTTTCAAAGAATAAGCAGTCATAGTAACCTATAGGACTTAGGTTTGGGTAAACTGTCACTTAAGATTTGTGTGGATGGGCAAAGGCGATTAAAAATTCATTCATAATTTTTCTGTTGTGGTTTTTTTGATTGATTTCATTATATTCATCTTGCTGCTGGTTATTTGCCTGATTAAAATAAAATTTTATGTGTATTTTTTCCAACTCTGTGATAATTGAGTATATTGTAAATAAATAATAAAAATGAAATAGAATAAATGTTGAAAAATTGTTTTAGGGCGGCGCCTGTGGCTTAGTCGGTAAGGCGCTGGCCCCATATATCGAGGGTGGCGGGTTCAAACCTGGCCCCGGCTGAACTGCAACCAAAAAATAGCTGGGCATTGTGGCGGGCGCCTGTAGTCCCAGCTACTCGGGAGGCTGAGGCAAGAGAATCGCTTGAGCCCAGGAGTTGGAGGCTGCTGTGAGCTGTGTGAGGCCACGGCACTGTACCCAGGGCCATAAAGTGAGACTATGTCTCTACCAAAAAAAAAAAGAAAAATTGTTTTATACATGTTTTTTCTTTTGTGGATTAAGAGCTCGCCATTTATAGCATAAAGGAGATAAGTTTTCTATAAAATTTGCTTTGAAAATTTTCCTTAATCTCTGAAAAAGTTTAAAGATTTTTTTTAAATCTTTAAAGAAAATTAGGGGAGGGCTTTAAAAAAAGGCAATATATGGAACTCACTGGGTAAAGTTGAACCTCTCTGCAAGTACAGGTCCACAATCTCTTAATGCACAATTCTGATGTACAAGAAACTCTGAAAAGAAAGTTTTTGGTGAAATTTATTAATGGTGACATCTGACTTGATCAGACATTAGAGTATTTGTGGACTAGTCATTTCTGTTGGTGTAAATAGTAATAGCTTTCATTGGAGAAATATTAATGTGTTTGATTTCAGGGTGCTGCTCTAGATTCTCAAGAGGGAATATATATTCCTACAATATATATACTGTGTTACCATTCTAAAATCCAAAAACTTCTGAATTCTGATACATCTTGGCACCAGGGTAAGACCAACATAGACTAAGGAAATGTAGACTTACATACACCTAAATAGTTGCAAAGAAATAGTGGATAGGCCAGGGGCGGTGGTTCACACCTGTAATCCTAGCACTTTGGGAGGCTGGGGTGGGTGGATCTATATCATCTGAGTTCAGGAATTTGAGACCAACCAGAGTTGGACCCCCATCTCTACTAGGAAAACTAGCCAAGGTGGTGCCCTGTAATATCAGCTACTTGGGAGGTTAAAGCAAGAGGATCTCTTGAGCCAGAGTTTGAGGTTACTGGGAGCTGTGATATCACCACACTCCACCCAGGGTGACAGAGGGAGATGCTGTGTCCAAAATAAATTAATAAATAAAATAAATAGTGGGTAATTATCTTGAAGCCTGAGATTTTTGTTTTCCTTTTTGCTCAGTCTTGATCAGATAGTCCTCTTTTTCTCATTTTAAATTCTGAAATATTCTGATCATTAATCAAATAGCACACACATACAGGTTATGAAGCATAAAAAGCAAGCATTTATGAAGTTACCACACAAGCTAATAAATGGAACACTAGACTGCATATTGAAGTTACCTATGTGCTGCTGCTGTTGGATTCAGTCTTCCTACATCCTCTCCCATCTGCTACTCTGAAAATTTTATTGTTTGTTTTCTTTCTATTATAGATTACATTTGTGTGTATTCTTAGGAAATATTGTTTGGTCTTTCCTTTTTTTTTTTAACTTTATGAAATGTGGACATTTATATGCATCCTTATGATTTGTTTTTTCGCTCACAGTTGTGTTTCTAAGATTCACAACATGAATCTTGTTGTGATATTAGTATACTTGAATGTTGTGGGTATTAGTATACTTCGCTTTTAAACACTTAAAACACTTATATTCTCTGCTACTGTAAATCAGTATATCTCTAATCTACTCGGTGCATATTTAGGTTGCTTTTCATTTTTTTTTTTTTTTGATATTATAGAAAGTATTGCTGGGAACATTCCTGGAGCTCATAGGAAGGGTTTGTATAGACCAAGGAATATATTTGAGAGTGGAGTTGATGGATTTTAAAGATATGCTGTGTTCAACTTAATGGACAGAATTTAATAGAGTTTAAAATTTCCCCTTAATATTTTATTATGGAAAATTTTAGATTATATAGTAAGGGTGAAAGAACGAACATCTATATACTTAGTATTTAATTGATACTTTGCTATATTTCCTTTATTACATTTATTTATCACTTTATCCATCTAGCAATACATCTTTTATTTTTGAGTCATTTACAATAAATTGGAGATATTAGTATACTTCTCTTTTAAACACTTAAGCATGCAGTGTATAATGTTTTAAAGTTTAAATTTTTTTAAAGATTAAATTTATGTGCAATGAAATGCACAAATCATAAATGCACCATTGATGAGTTTTGACAAATGCGCACATCTGAGCAATGAAAATCCTTATCAAAATATAGACCATTATTACCAACTCAGAATTCTCCCTCACATGCCTTTTTAGCTAATTCTGTACCCCATTCTCTTAGAAATCTCATGATTTTATTTTACTTATTTCTTTGCACTAGAGATTACTTTTTCTCTTCTAGAACTTCATACAAATGGAATCATATATACATATTTTTGGTCTAGGTTCTTTAGCTTGGCACAGTCTTGGAGATTCATTCATATTGTGTCAGTAGTTTATTTTTTAATGCTGAGTTTTATTCTTTAGTATGTATAAACCACAGTTAGTTTAGCCATCTCCTGCTGATGAACAACTGAACTATTTTCAGTTATTCTTTTTAGAATGTATAGTGTTCCCTTGGTGTCTGCAGGGGATTGGTTCCAGGACACTTTTCTCACTTTCTTCCCCAAACCAAAACCCAAGGATGTTCAAATCCTTTATATAAAAGGGATAATGTAACAAGTAGTATTGCATATAAACTACACACATCCTCCTATGTACTTTAAATTGGAAGCCCCTCACCACCAGTGTTAGTCCCAACCAGCAGGAGGTGAGGGAGAGAAGCTTCATGTGTATTTATATCTGCTCCCTCATCACTGGCATGACTGGTTGAGCTCTGCTTCCTGTCAGAGGCATTGGCATTTGATTCTCTTAGGACTGCAAACCCTACTTGTAAAATGGATAGGAGAGGGATCTAGGTTGAACACTCCTTATGAGAATCTAATGCCTGATCATCTGAGGTGGAGATGTGATGTCCTTGAATCCTCTTGAAACCATATGGTCCCCAACTTTTACCCCAGTCTGTGGAAAAATTATCTTTTTTTTTTTTTTGCAGTTTTTGGCCGGGGCTGGGTTTAAACCTGCCATCTCCGGTATATGGGGCGGGTGCCCTACTCCTTTGAGCCACAGGCGCTGCCCCTGGAAAAATTTTCTTTCATGAAAACAGTCCCTAGTACCCAAAAGGTTGGGAACCATGCTATAAATCATGTGTAGATTACTTATAGTACCTAATAGAATCTAAATGTTGTGTAAATAGTCATACTGTATTGGTTTTTAATTTGTATTATTATTTACTATTGTATTGCTATTTACGTTTTTTCCCCCAAATACAGTACTTTCAATCTGCGGTTGGTTGAATCCAAGGATATAGGGGGCTGTTTGTAGTACACGTGTGTACTTTGGCTCTTAATACAGCTGCTATGAACGATCCATATTAAGACTTTGTGAAGACATTTTCATTTTTCTTGGGTAAATTAAATAAATACCTTGTGGTAAGATAAGATTGTCAGGTTATAGGGCAGATATATGTTTATTTATAAGAAACTGCCAGATCTTTTTTCAAAATAGTTACATCATTTTAACACTCCCACCAACAGTGTATGAGAGTTCCAGTTGTTCCATTGTCCTCCTGAACATTCAGTCCTTAGAATTTTAGCCATTCTCTGGATATATGGGGATATCTCATTGTGGTTTTAATTTTCATTTTCCTGTTGATTAATGATGTACTTTTATATGCATTTGTGTATCTTCCTTGGTAAACCGTCTGTTCAGAGCATCTTATCTCCATTTTTGCCCATTTAAAAAAATTGGGTCATTTATTTCTTTATACATATTTATTATTGAGTTGTAAAAGTTCTTTATATATCTTAGATACATACTGTATAAAGAGTTCTGTATACATATAAAGAGAACTATTTGTCAAATATGTTTTGTGAAGATTTTCTCCCTGTCTGTGGTATCTCAATTTTTTTTAATCATTTTTTTTTTATGGTTGCTGCTTTTTCTTCCCAAGTAATTATTGCCTGTCCCCAAGTCACAAAGATATTCTCCTTTGCTTCCTTCCAGAAGCTTTATGGTTTGATTAAAAACTCTTTTTCTTTTCTCACGTTACTTTGGCATCTTTGTTAAGAATCAACTTACTGATAGGTAGGTGAACTTTTTATTTGCATTTGTATTGTATTACAGCCTACATCAAATCCTCAGTTATGGTTCTGTTCAACCCAAGCTCTGTTCTAAAATCATTTCTTTATTTTATTTTTATTAAATCATAGCTGTGTACATTAATGCAGTCATGGGGTACCAATTGTTTTATATACAATTGGAAATATTTTCATCACACTGGTTAACATAGCCTTTCTGGCCTTTTCTTAGTTATTGTGTTAAAACATTTATATTCTATTTAATAAGTTTCACATGTACCCTTGTAAGATGCACCGTAGGAGTGGTCCCACCAATTACCCTCTCTCCACCCATCCTCTCACCTCCCCTCCATCTCCTCTTTCCCCATATTCTTAGGTTATAATTGGGTAATAGCTTTCTTAATGAAAGCTATAAATTAGTTTCAGAGTAGGGCTGAGTACATTGTATACTTTTTCTTCCATTCTTGAGATACTTTGCTAAGAATATGTTCCAGCTCCATCCATGTAAACATGAAAGAGGTAAAGTCTCTGTCTTTCTTTAAGGCTGCATAATATTCCATGGTATACATATACCACAATTTATTAATCCATTCATGGGTCAAGTCATTTCTTTTTAGTTTTTTTTTTTTTTTTTTTTTGTAGAGACAGAGTCTCACTTTATGGCCCTCGGTAGAGTGCCATGGCGTCACACAGCTCACAGCAACCTCCAACTCCTGGGCTTAGGCGATTCTCTTGCCTCAGCCTCCGGAGTAGCTGGGACTACAGGCGCCCTCCAAAACGCCCGACTAAAGTTTTATCTGTATCTGAAGGAAGTGGGAAGCCAACCATGGCTGATATAGGGAAACATTTTATTTTTTTAAGTGATGAAAGATTTGCCCCTTTTTAAATTTTAAAAATAGTATGTTTTTATTTTAGAAAATTTAGGGTATATAGAAAGGTTTATGTCTGAAGGGCACTTATTTCACAGTCTCTCCCCTCTGCCAGAGGTAACCACTTTTAAACCTCTGGTTCTCAACCCGTGGTTCGGTTTGCAACCCCTTTATAACAATGAAAATACATTGTGACATTAGGAAGGTTGAGAACCATGGTTTAGAATATTTTGGTGTATACATATGAAAAATGTTGTTCAACATTACACTATACATGTGCTTGTCTTTTTTTTGTATTTACACATAATAAAAGTTTTTATGTAGTTGAATTTGTTAACTTTTTCACTGTAGGATGATTTCTGGCTTACGTGTTATGCTTATGAAATTTTCTGTTCCCAGGATTATAATATTACATACCTGACTTTTTATACTCTCATGGCTTTACTTTTATTGATATTTTAATTCCACTTAGAGTTCTGATGGAAAGTATAAAGTAGGGTACAAATATCTTATCAGGAGATTTTTTTTCTTTGGAGACCAGAGTCTCACTTTGTTACCCTTGGTAGAGTGCCATGGTGTCACAGCTCACAGCAACCTCCAGCTCTTGGGCTTAGGCGATTTTCTTGCCTCAGCCTCCTAAGTAGCTGGGACTGCAGGCGCTCCCCACAATGCCCGGCTATTTTTTTTTTTTGTTGTTGTTGTTGTTGTAGTTTGGCTGGGCCGGGTTTGAACCTGCCGCCCTTGGTATATGGGGCCTGCGCCCTACTCAGCCACAGGCGCCACCCAATGAATTTTGTGTTCAATTTAAAATAGTTGTCTATTTAAATTGTTTGTAAAGTTTATGGACACACTATTAGAATTCCCCAAATATTAGCTGAGAGTCTCTGTTTATTATATATCTGTTATTATGCTTTCCATTGGGAGAGGTGGTTGGGGGTGAGAAAAGGTAATTAATAATTATAGATTTGGTCTTTACTTGGGCCTCTTGAGTTTCTTCATTGAAATATTTTACAACTATACTTAATACTCTGATCTGTGCTGACATTTAAAAAAATATGAAAAAAATGTATATGAGATGTTAGTGATAACGGTTACTGGTAAAGAAAATGTGGATGACTCAGTGCAACTTATTATAGCTTGTAAAAATAATGCAAAAGAACATTTTCCCTTGGTGGGCTAGCTTATTATGTGAAACTTAATATTTAAATTGATACGAAATCATAGTGTATTTGGGACTCCACTAAAACTGTCTGTCCTCACTTCATCCTCGATTGGAGTCATTCTCTTTTCCTCTCATTTGTGCTTCTCCTTTGACTTATGATTAAATTGTACACCATAATCTTACAAATTCTGCACTTGGTTGTCCAAAATGACCCTCACTTACCTTCTTGGAAAGCATTTGGGTCTCAATACTTAGCATTTCTGTATGTGTGTGACAAAGGGAAAGAAATATTATGTTCATTTTTGGTTCATTATTGATAATCTGGGGAATGCTTCTAAGTCTAAGAATTATTTTATAGTTTGTTGTTTCATTTTGGTAAGGTATAGGATGTTTGTTCAGATATCTAAAGTGCTTTGTAATTTTTTTTTGTAGTTGATTGACCACTCTGTATTCAATATCTAGTTTTCTTTAGTTTCAGACTTTTTTAGCTATAAAGCAAATGATAGAAACTTTATTTTAGAGACTGGGAATTAATTTCTAATATTTCATTATTGGGGTGGTTTTTTTTGTGTCATGGAAATGAATAGCAGAGCCTTCTCCAGAAATACTTTATTTAGATAGAAACAGGCCAGGACAGTGTTATCTTAATTACCTGGATGATTGTGTTGAATAATGCTTAATACACCAAGCATTATCTTATATACTTATATAAGATATATATTTTATATAAGTATATATAAGAAAATGCTTAAGAGATAGGATTATATATATACTTATTATAAGATTATATATAAGTATATATATTTTATATAGTTCTTGACTTCTAATTTCTTTCCTTTTTTTTTAATGAGTGTAATGCACAGAATATAAGCTCTTTCAGAACATATATCTTTTTTGTTTTCCTATTCTGTAATTGTTCAATGGACTCACAATTGTTTTTTAAATATCAGTGATGATAACCTTTGGAGATATATCCCTACTTGAAGAGGTATAAAATATTCCCCAGATAAACATTTTGATATATCACACAATTTTATCTATCTATAGCAAAGAAGATAAGTAAACATTTGTATATTTAGGGAGGATGGCTTTGAAAGTAGAATTAATTGAAGGTCGTAGGAAAGTGAATTGTGATTGGGATATTTTCTAGATTGTCTGAAAAGTTTGTCTTGGAAAAGATTTAAACTAATTTTATTCAGTCTTTTAAGTGAAGTAAAGATACCAAGTGTGGGCCGAACAGCCTTTATCATTAATATCTTATGTATCCTTTGTTCTCCCCCACCGTCCCCTCAAAGTGTTACTTTTCTGGTTAAAATCTACTTCCTTCTTATGTACCTGCGTATGTCTATGTTGGAATAGCAGTTCATGTGTAAGGGCAGATGAAATGCTGGAGGTGTGTTCACATGGCGAAATCCTTTAAAATGGCATATTGCTATTATTAAAAATAAGGCAGTATTTATCAGTGAAATTACTAACTTTTTTTTTGAGGCAGGATCTCACTGTTTTGCCCTGCCTAGAATGCAGTGATGTAATTGTAGCGCATTGCAACTTCACATTCCTAGGCTCAAGGGGTCTTCTTCCCTCAGTCTCCCAAGTAGCTGAGACTACAGGTGCATGCCCCCATGCCTAGCTAATCTTTATGTTTTTGTAGAGACAGGGTCTTGCTATGTTGCTCAGGCTGGTATTGAATTCCTGGCCTAAAGCCATCCTCCTGCCTCATGCCTCAGCCTCCCAAAGTGCTTAGACTGGTGTGAGCCATCATGCCTGACCAGATTACTACCATCTTCATTTGGCTTTAAACTGTTTAATGTCTGTAATAATGGTTTTTCTAATAAATGCAAATGCTTAATTTTTCCTGTTGTCTTTATACTATGTTTAAAACAGAAAGGATAATTTAGAGTTTTGTATCATTTCTCTTTTACATCTACTGGTAGTTTTTATTTAGCAAAGGGGAGCAGTACATAGTATGTTGCTTGTTGTAAGTCCTTGATAGTTATTGGCTGAATGAATAAATATAACGTGCAGATAAAGCATGTTTCAATTTCTAATTTGGGTTTACAGGCAGCTCTGGAACAGCTCTGGCATTTGAGAGAGATCAGATGTTGAAATAGTTAGGTATCATTGTTCATTAGCTTTGCTAGTTCCTTTTATTTTCAATTAATTTGTGGTATATTTTACATACCATAAATTTTACTCATTGTAAGTGCACAACTTAATGATTTTCAGTAAATTTACAGTGTTATATAACCAGCACCACAATTCCATTTTCATTAACCCCCTAAAATTTCCTTGAGCCCATTTGCAGTCAGTCGTGACTCCCAGCCTCAGTTGACAACTGATTTGCTCTGTCTCTATAAATTTGTCTTTTCTGTAAATCCCAAATAAGTGGAGCCATACAATATGCAGTCATTTACATCAGGCTCCTTTCACCTAGCATGGTGATGTTTTTGAGATTCATCTGTGTTCTAGTACGTATCAGTATTATGTTCTTTTTTATTTGCTTAGTATATTCCATTGTGTGGATATACAATATTTATCTATGAATTCATCATGTGTGAGGACAAATATTTTCATTTCTTTTGGGTAGATTCCATGGAGTGGGATTGTAGGGTCATAGGTAAGTTTATGCTTAACTTTGCGAAGATGCCTACTGTTTTCCAAAGTAGCCCTCCTATTTTACATTCCCACCTGCATTGTATGAATGTTCCAGTTTCTAAATATCCTCACAGAAAACTTGGTATTATCTGTCTTTGTGATGATGTGGTGCATTTTATTAATGACAAATGATGTTAACCACTGTTTCATCCTTGCTAATTTTGCTTGTTCTTTTGATTTTTGCTGATGTGCCATGAATGTGGTCTAGTTCGAATCAATATATTTAAATTTTTTTTTTTGTTTTTGTGTAAGAAGACAATGTGGTAATTGACTGGTTTTATTTAGTGTACCATAGGCCAATTCCAGTGTTCATAAAGAAAATACAAATAAATACAAATCACAGCCTCCTTTTTGTGGAATTATCTGACTACTGTTTATACCTTAAAGAGGACTAGTAATACTAAGCATATATTTATATATATTTTAAAACCTTCTTATTACACCTTTTACTTCTGATATGGGTAGGTCCTAAAAATAGCAGAGAAGTCTACTAGCTGAGTTATTTCTAAGCTACAAATGTTAAGGACTTGTGGTTCATACGTGGCTTTTACATGTCTTTTCAGTTCTTGGTGTTCTTCTTCCCTCTTGATTATGTTAGGAGTAAGCTTATAAACTTTTCCCTTTCATTTTGTCACAGTTTTCTTTTTTTTTTTTTTTTTTATAATTTCCTGTTCTATGTAAAGATTAGAAAACAATTCTTAGTACTACTTTAGTAACTGGGTTCCTGCAGCAGGTGGGTAGCTATTGGTGTTTTAAATGCTGTTGTATTTGGCTTTTGGCTTATCTTTGAGTACCCATCAGAATTTAGCTTATTGAATAGTGATTTGTGGCATTATAATTTGTGTACATTGTTGTATTATCCAAGATACAATGTTCTTTTCAGATATAAAAGTAGCTGCCTATGTGTTCAGTATCAGGTTGTGATCTTAACTATTTTGCCTTGTATTTATTAAAGTATGATTCTTGAATAAGTCATTCTCATAATAATACTTATTGAAATTAAAGTTTTCTCTTTAGCTTTAGTTTAGATCATTGTTATTATTTTGAGCTTTTATTAAAGATAACTATGTGTGGGCTCGGTGCCTGTAGCACAGTAGTTATGGTGCCAGCCACATAACGGTGGCAGGTTAGAACCCCACCCGGGCCAGCTAAACAGCAATGACAACTGCAACAAAAAAATGGCTGGGCATTGTGGTGGTTGCCTGTAAGTCCCAGCTACTTGGGAGGCTGAGGCAAAGAGAATAGCTTGAGCCCAGGAGTTTGAGGTTGCTCTGAGCTGTGATGTGACAGCACTCCACTGAGGGTGACATGGTAAGACTCTGTCTCAAAAAAAAAAAAAAAGGTAACTACGCGTGGGACTTTTTTTTGAACAGTGAAGGAAAATTTTAGAATTCTTTCTCTAATGTATTAAATTTGAAAAGTTTTTATTTGTAGTGCTAGTTATTTTTCTAAAAGGAAAGTGTTAACACAGTTATCATGAACTTTGATGTCTGTAAGATTGAGTAAAAATATGTTTTTGTAGGTTAAAATTCCTGTAAAAGTATTTAAAGTATAAAATGTAAAAATATTAGTATGATTTTGAAAAATATTTCACTCTTGAGATAACTTTGTTATTATAGAGTTATAATTTCTGGCACTTTGGGCTATTATACCTCGAAATATCTAGTATATGGCCATATTTTATTGTGTTACATAATGAGTAAAGTTGAAATGAATGGTTGAAATAGTATTATAATTGACTATTTTGCCTTGTTCAAAGAATCAAGATTTAAGAAATTTTTCTTTGTGAATCAGTAGATTTTATAAAGTGCTATTAACAGGCCCTGCCATCAGCATCTACAGAATTAGCAAAGATGAAAAGAAAAGAGATCAAAATTATGATTTTCTTTCAGAGAAAGAAGATAGCACGTCAGAAGTTGGGGGAAGAGATAATGTAAAATACCAATATTGCAACTATTATAAATTTAGAATAACATTCATTTGGAGTTAACAAAATATTTAGAGTTGCTTTTAAATATCTAAATATGAGCTTTGAATTTTTGCATGGTCTTCTTAATGATTATATTTCTCAAAATATTTAATTAATTAATTGATTTAATTTTAGATTATTGAGAGGGTACAAACAACCAGGTCACAATTTTTGAATTTGTTAGGTAGAGTCCCTCTTGTAATTGTGTCCCGAACCCAGAAGGTGTGCCATACACCTCTACCTTGTGCCGTTTAAGTGGGGGCAAACCAAGTCTCCCCCCTTGTCTGCCTATCCCCAACTTGAATAGAATTAAGTCTGTCTCCTATATGGGTGTGTGTTAGATCATCCCCTGCTTCATAATAAAATAGAGTACTTGCTTTTCCATTCTTGTGATACTTTACTAAGAAGGCTGTGTTTCAACTCCATCCAGGTTAATACAAAAGCTATAAAGTCACCATCTTTTCTTACAGCTGAGTAAGTTACTCCATGGTATACATATACCACAGCTTGTTAATCCATTTCCTGAGTTGATGGACATTTAGCTTGTTTCCTCATTTTGGCCATTGTAAATTGAGCTGCAGTAAATATTCTGATGTAAATGTTTTTATGATAAAATGATTTTTTTCCCTCCTAGATAGATGACTAGTGGGATTGCAGGGTCAAATGAAAGGTCTAATTTGAGTTCTTTGAGGACTCTCCATACTTTCCAAAGAGGCTGTATTAATTTGCAGCTCCACCAACAGTGTAGAAGTGTCCCTCTCTCTCCATTCTGGAGCCAGCACCTGCAACTGTGGGACTTTGGGATGTGGGCTTTTCTCCATATCTCAGATTAAGGATGATGAGCATTTTTTCATATGTTAGCTATTTGTCTGTCTTGCTCAGAGAAGGTTCTGTTCATGTCTCTTGCCCAGTGATAGATGGAAATGTTTGTTCTTTTTTATTAATTTGAGTTCTCTATAGATCCCAGTTATTAAGCCTTTGTCAGATTTGTAACATACAAATATCTTTTTCTATTCTGAAGGTTGTCTATTTGCTATAATTGCTGTGTCCTGAGCTGTGCAAAAGCTTTTCAGTTTAATTAAGTCCCATTTGTTTATTTTTGTTGTTCTTGTGATTGCTGCAGGAGTCTTCATCATAAAATTTTTCCTCAGGACGACGTCCTCAAGAGTTTTTCCTACACTTTCTTCTAGAATTTTTATTGTTTCATGTCTTAGATTTAAATCTTTTATCTATCTTCAGTCAATTTTAGTAAGTGGTGAAAGGTGTGGGTCCAATTTTACATGTGGTTATCCAGTTCTTCCAGCACCATTTATTGATTAGGGATTCTTTTTCTCCAATATATGCTTTTGTTTCGTTTTTCAACGATCAGATGGGTGTAAGAGACTGGTTTCATCTCTTGGTTTTCTAGTCAGTTCCATCTATCTATGTCTCTATTTTTGTGCCAATACCATGATATTTTGATCTCTGTGGACTTGTAATATAACCTAAAGTTTGGTAACCAGAGTGATGCCTCTGGCCTTATTTTTATTACTAAAAATTGCCTTGGCTCACCAGGGTTTTCTCTGATTCCATACAAAACAAAGAACTACTTTTTCTAGTTCTTCAGTGTATTGATATTGGTGTGTGTGTGTGTGTGTATAAAAATATATATATACATATATATAATTTTTTTTTTTTTTTTACTGTAGCACTTTATTTTCTTACACAATGACCATCTTGCTGGGGCCTAATGTTTTCACATTAACAGTAGAAAACCAAAATTTGTCATCTCTTAAAGAATTGAGAATTGTGTACAAAAACCGTACATAAATTAAAAGAGTGAATAAATTTACAGGTGTAAATGCAAATTGCTTCCGACTCAAGCCAAGTAATCACCCATGGTATTCCGACAGGAAAACATCAGGTAAGAAAGGAAACTGGGTCCCAAAGGCTTGGACTTTTCCAACCCTGTTAGACTGGCAGGACAGAAGTGACAAGTTGTCAGGAATCTTGCTAGCCCCTGGAGATCTGGAATGGTCAGCTCTGCCTTAATACCCTGCACAGATTGAGAGGCTGATGGCCACACATATTCACCAGGCCACAGATTTCTCTTTCAAAAGAATGTTCTCTCACCTCAGCCAGAGGTGACTGAGCCATAGGTCTCAGGGGTTTAAATCAAAGACATGTACAGGGGATTAAACGTTATCAAGGGTACAGTAAACTTGAATACAAGGTCAAAGTCAGCAACAAGTTCTACAATCTAGTGCTGATACCAGATAGAAGCTTCAAGGACAATTTCTTTTCAAAGGCGTATTCCAGTTTCGGGAGGCCAGTGTGAGGTGTGCATTCACCGGAGCAGATCTGTACTTCTGAGCCAACTCGTGCAGCAGGCGCTATATGTCTGCTTGCAGTCCGTTTAGAAGCATTTGCAGTGGACAATGGAGGGCCCAGACTCATTGTATTCCTGCTTACTGATCCACATCTGCTGGAAGGTGGACAATGAGGCCAGGATAGAGCCACCGATCCACACCAAGTACTTGCGCTCAGGGGGCGCAATGATCTTGATCTTCATGGTGCTTGATGCCAGGGCGGTGATGCCGGGGTACATGGTGGTGCCACCAGACAGCACTGTGTTGGCATACAGGTCCTTGTGGATGTCCACGGCACACTTGATGATAGAGTTGAAGGTTGTCTCGTGGATGCTGCAGGATTCCACACCCAGGAAGAAGGGCTGAAAGAGCACCTGTGGACACCAGATGGTTATCACCTGACCGTCGGGAAGCTGATAGCTCTTCTCCAAGGAGGAAGACCACACAGCAGTGGCCATCTCCTGCTCCAAGTCCAAGGCGACACAGCACAGCTTCTTGATGTCCTGCACGATCTCACGCTGGGCTGTGGTGGTGAAGCTGTAACCACGCTCTGTGAGGATCTTCATGAGGTAGTCAGTCAGGTCCTGGCCAGTCAGGTCCAGACGCATAGGGGAGGGTGTGTGGGTGACCCCATCTCCAGACGATGCCAGTGGTTTGCCCAGAGGCTTAAAGGGACAGTACAGCCTGGATGGCCACATACATATGGCCGGGGTGTTGAAGGTCTCAAACGTGATCTGTGTCATCTTCTCTCTGTTGGCCTTAGGGTTCAGGGGGACCTCCGTCTGCAGCACCGGGTGCTCCTCAGGGGCTACGTGCAGCTTGTTGTAGAAGGTGTGGTGCCAAATTTTCTCCATGTCGTCCCAGTTGGTGACATTGCCATGCTCAATGGGGGTACTTTAGGGTCAGGATGCCATGCTTTCTCTGGGCCTCATTGCCCATGTATGAGTCCATCTGGCCCATGCCCACCATCATGCCCTGGTGCTGGGGGCACCTGATGATGTAGGGGAACATGGCCCATGGGGCATCATCCCCAGCAAAGCCAGCTTTGCACATGCCAGAACCATTGTCCATAACGCGCGCAGTGATTTCCTCTCCATTGTGATCTGTGGAACAGCAAAACGGCAGGAGAACACAGAGTGCGAGCCAGCGGCAGCAAGTGAGACCCTTGATGCTGGTATTTTTTTGGGGGGGATTCAGGGCTTTATTTACTCACGGAGTACCAGGAAGAGTGCTGGAAGCCAGGCACGGCTGTCCACACTGCTGGCGGTGGTAGGGCCAGGGCCCCACTAGACTCTCGGCCGTGCACCACTCTGCCGGAAAGTGATTCCCGGCCCAGTCCTACCCTGCGGGGCAGGAGGAAACCTGGTCTCAGTTTTCCCAAGGCTGGGTCTGGACTTTTAAGCTGCCGCGGGGCGGCTGGCGGATTTCACCTCGCTGCCCTAGGGGCCGCCTGATGCTGGTATTTTAATGGGGATTGCATTGAATCTGTAGATTGCTTTGGGTAATAGAGACATTTTAACAATGTTGATTCTTAGCAGCCACGAGCATGGTATGCTTTTCCATTTGTTAATGTTCTCTGCTATTTATTTTCTTAGGGTTTCATAATTCTCTTCATAGGGATTCTTCACGTCTTTTTTTTTTTTAAATTACTGTTGGGGATTCATTGAGGGTACAAGAAACCAGGTTACACTGATTGCATTTGTTGGGTACAGTCCCTCTCACAATCGTGCCTTGCCCCTAAAAGGTGTGGCACACACCAAGACCCCACCCCTCTCCCTCCTTCCCTCTCTCTGCTCTTCCTTTCCCCACCCCTTCCTCTTCCTTTCTCTCTCTGCTCTCTCCTTCCCCCACCCCCACTGTGTCCTTAATTGTCATTAATTATCTTCATATCAAAATTGAGTACACAGGATTCATGCTTCTCCATTCTTGTGATGCTTTACTAAGAATAATGTGTTCCACTTCATCCAGGTTAATACCAAGGCTGTAAAGTCTCCATTTTTTAAATGGCTGAATAGTATTCCATGGTGTACATATACCACAGCTTGGTCATCCATTCTTGGGTTGGTGGGCATTTAGTCTGTTTCCTAATTTTGACGATTGTAAATTGAGCTGCAGTAAACAGTCTAGTGCAAGTGTCCTTATGATAAAAGGATTTTTTTTCCTTCTGGGTAGATGCCCAGTAATGGGATTGCAGGATCAAATGGGAGGTCTAGCTTGAGTTCTTTGAGGGTCCTCCATACTTCCTTCCAAAAAGGTTGTACTAGTTTGCAGTCCCACCAGCAGTGTAAAAGTGTTCCCTTCTCTCCGCATCCACACCAGCATCTGCAGTTTTGAGATTTTGTGATGTGGGCCATTCTCACGGGGGTTAGATTGTATCTCAGAGTGGTTTTGATTTGCATTTCTCTAATAATTAGGGATAATGAGCACATTTTCATATATTTGTTAGCCATTCATCTGTCTTCTTTAGAGAAGCCAACAATCCCATATTTTTTCTATTCATGTCTTTTGCCCATTGATATATGAGGTTGTTGGCTTTTTTCATGTGGATTAATTTGAGTTCTCTATAGATCCTGCTTTTGTCTGATTCAAAATATGCAAATATCCTTTTCCATTGTGTAGGTTGTCTATTTGCTTTGGTTGTTGTCTCCTTAGCTGTACAGAAGCTTTTCAGTTTAATGAAGTCCCATTTGTTTATTTTTGTTGTTGTTGGAATTGCCATGGCAGTCTTCTTCATGAAGTCTTTCCCCAGGCCAATATCTTCCAGTGTTTTTCCTATGCTTTCTTTGAGGATTTTTGTCGTTTCATGCCTTAAATTTAAGTCCCTTACCTATCTTGAATCAATTTTTGTGAGTGGAGAAAGGTGTGGGTTCAGTTTCAGTCTTTTACATGTGGATATCCACTTCTCCTAGCACCATTTACTGAATAGGAAGTCTTTCCCCCAAGGTATGTTCTTGATTGGTTTATCCACAACGAGGTGGTTGTAAGATGTTAGTTTCATTTCCTGGTTTTCTATTCTATTCTGTTTTTTTTTTTGACTATCCAATCCCACTTCTGGGAATTTTTTTTTTTTTTTTATTGTTGGGGATTCATTGAGGGTACAATAAGCCACGTTACACTGATTGCAATTGTTAGGTAAAGTCCCTCTTGCAATCATGTCTTGCCCCCATAAAGTGTGACACACATCAAGGCCCCACCCACCTCCCTCCTTCCCTCTTTCTGTTCCCCCCCATAACCATAATTGTCATTAATTGTCCTCATATCAAAATTGAGTACATAGGATTCATGCTTCTCCATTCTTGTGATGCTTTACTAAGAATAATGTCTTCCACGTCCATCCAGGTTAATACGAAGGATGTAAAGTCTCCATTTTTTTTAATGGCTGAATAGTATTCCATGGTATACATATACCACAGCTTGTTAATCCATTCTTGGGTTGGTGGGCATTTAGGCTGTTTCCACATTTTGGCGATTGTAAATTGAGCTGCAATAAACAGTCTAGTACAAGTGTCCTTATGATAAAAGGATTTCTTTCCTTCTGGGTAGATGCCCAGTAATGGGATTGCAGGATCAAATGGGAGGTCTAGCTTGAGTGCTTTGAGGTTTCTCCATACTTCCTTCCAGAAAGGTTGTACTAGTTTGCAGTCCCACCAGCAGTGTAAAAGTGTTCCCTTCTCTCCACATCCACGCCAGCATCTGCAGTTTTGAGATTTTGTGATGTGGGCCATTCTCACTGGGGTTAGATGATATCTCAGGGTTGTTTTGATTTGTATTTCTCTAATATATAGAGATGATGAACATTTTTTCACGTGTTAGCCATTCGTCTGTCGTCTTTAGAGAAAGTTCTATTCATGTCTCTTGCCCATTGACATAAGGGATTGTTGGCTTTTTTCATGTGGATTAATTTGAGTTCTCTATAGATCCTAGTTATCAAGCTTTTGTCTGTTTGAAAATATGCAAATATCCTTTCCCATTGTGTAGGTTGTCTCTTTGCTTTGGTTATTGTCTCCTTAGCTGTACAGAAGCTTTTCAGTTTAATGAAGTCCCATTTGTTTATTTTTGTTGTTGTTGCAATTGCCATGGCAGTCTTCTTCATGAAGTCTTTCCCCAGGCCAATATCTTCCAGTGTTTTTCCTATGGTTTCTTTGAGGATTTTTATTGTTTCATGCCTTAAGTTTAAGTCCTTTATCCATCTTGAATCAATTTTTGTGAGTGGGGAAAGGTGTGGGTCCAGTTTCAGTCTTTTACATGTAGACATCCAGTTCTCCCAACACCATTTATTGAATAGGGAGTCTTTCCCCCAAGGTATGTTCTTGTTTGGATTATCAAAGATTACGTGGTTGTAAAATGTTAGTTTCATTTCTTGGTTTTCAATTTGATTCCAAGTGTCTATGTCTCTGTTTTTGTGCCAGTACCATGCTGTCTTGACCACTATGGCTTTGTAGTACAGACTAAAATCTGGTATGCTGATGCCCCCAGCTTTATTTTTGTTACAGAGAACTGCCTTACCTATACGGGGTTTTTTCCAGTTCCATACAAAACGCAGAATCATTTTTTCCAAATCTTGAAAGTACGATGTTGGTATTTTGATAGGAATGGCATTGAATAGGTAGATTGCTTTGGGAAGTATAGACATTTTAACAATGTTGATTCTTCCCATCCATGAGCATGATATGTTCTTCCATTTGTTAATATCCGCTGCTATTTCCGTTCTGAGGATTTCATAGTTTTCTTTATAGAGGTCCTTCACCTCCTTCATTAGGTATATTCCTAGGTATTTCATTTTCTTTGAGACTATGGTGAAAGGAGTTGTGTCCTTAATTAGCTTCTCATCTTGACTGTTATTGGTGTACACAAAGGCTACTGACTTGTGGACATTGATTTTATATCCTGAAACATTACTGTATTTTTTGATGACTTCTAGGAGTCTTGTGGTTGAGTCTTTGGGGTTCTCTAAGTATAAGATCATGTCGTCAGCAAAGAGGGAGAGTTTGACCTCCTCTGCTCCCATTTGGATTCCCTTTATTTCCTTGTCTTGCCTAATTGTATTGGCTAGAACTGCCAGCACTACGTTGAATAGTAAAGGTGACAGAGGACAACCTTGTCTGGTTCCAGTTCTAAGAGGAAAAGCTTTCAGTTTTACTCCATTCAGTAAAATATTGGCTGTGGGTTTGTCATAGATAGCTTCAATCAGTTTTAGAAATGTGCCACCTATGCCTATACTCTTCAGTGTTCTAATGAGAAAAGGATGCTGGATTTTATCAAATGCTTTTTCTGCATCTATTGAGAGGATCATGTGATCTTTATTTTTGCCTCTGTTAATATGGTGGATAACGTTTATGGACTTGCGTATGTTAAACCAGCCTTGCATCCCTGGGATGAAGCCTACTTGATCATGATGAATGACTTTTTTGATGATAAGCTGTAATCTATTGGCTAGGATTTTGTTGAGAATTTTTGCGTCTGTGTTCATGAGTGAGATTGGTCTGAAATTCTCCTTTTTGTTTGGGTCTTTTCCTGGTTTTGGTATCAGGGTGATGTTTGCTTCATAGAATGTGTTGGGGAAGAGTGTGTTCTTCCTCAATTTTTTGGAATAATTTCTGCAGTACAGGAATAAGCTCTTCCTTGAAGGTTTGATAGAATTCTGGAGTGAAGCCACCTGGACCAGGGCATTTTTTGGTTGGAAGATTTTTTATTGTTTCTTTGATCTCAGTGCTTGAAATTGGTCTGTTCAGGAGCTCTGTTTCTTCCTGGCTGAGTCTAGGGAGAGGGTGTGATTCCAAATATTGATCCATTTCTTTCTCATTGTCAAATTTCTGGGCATAGAGTTTCTGGTAGCATTCAGAGATGATCTCTTGTATCTCTGTGGGATCAGTTTTTATTTCCCCTTTATCGTTTCTGATTGAGGTTACTAGAGATTTTACTTTTCTATTCCTCGTTAGTCTGGCCAATGGTTTAACTATTTTATTTATTTTTTCAAAAAACCATCTCCTTGTTTCATTAATTTTCTGAATGATTCTTTTGTTTTCAATTTCATTGATCTCTGATTTGATTTTGGATATTTCTTTTCTTCTACTGAGTTTAGGCTTAGATTGTTCTTCTTTTTCCAATTCCATAAGATCTCTTGTGAGATTGTTGATGTGCTCTCTTTCTGTTTTTCGAATGTAGGCATCTAAAGCTATGAATTTTCCTCTCAAAACTGCTTTTGCAGTATCCCACAGGTTTTGGTAGCTTGTGTCTTCATTGTTGTTATGCTCAAGGAAGTTAATGATTTCCTGTTTTATTTCTTCCTTCACCCATCTGTTATTCAACAGAAGATTGTTTAGTTTCCATACCTTTGGGTGGGGTCGAGCATTTTTGTTAGAATTGAGTTCCACCTTTAGTGCCTTATGGTCTGAGAAGATACAAGGTAAAATTTCAATTCTTTTGATTCTGTTGATATTTGTTTTGTGTCCCAGGATATGATCAATTTTGGAGAATGTTCCATGGGGTGATGAGAAGAATGTATATTCTTTATCTTTGGGATGGAGTGTTCTATATGCGTCTATCATGCACAGTTGTTCTAGGGTCTCATTTAAGTCTCTTATATCCTTGTTTAATTTCTGTTTAGAGGATCTGTCCAGCTCTGTAAGAGGAGTGTTAAGGTCCCCTGTTATGATGGTATTATCAGATATCATATTGCTCAGACTGAGTAAGGTCTGCTTCAAGAATCTGGGAGCATTTAAATTGGGTGCCTAGATATTTAGAATTGAAATGTGTTCTTGTTGTATTTTTCCCTTGACCAATATAAAGTGACCATCTTTGTCTTTTTTGACTTTAGTCGCTTTAAATCCACATGTATCTGAAAATAAGATTGCAACTCCTCTTTTCTTCTGAATTCCATTTGCCTGAAAAATTGTCTTCCAACCCTTGACTTGGAGCTTTAATTTGTCTTTTGAAGCCAGGTGTGTTTCTTGCAGACAGCAAATGGATGGCTTGTGTTTTTTAATCCAGTCAACCAATCTATGTCTCTTCAGTGGGGGAATTCAAGCCATTAACATTTATTGGGATAATTGATAAGTGTGGTAGTATTCTATTCGTCTTATTTTGTGAGAGTCCATTGCTTAGTTTTATCTTTTGCATCAGTGTGGAGGTTTGGTTCTGTCCTTTAATTTCTGAGTCCTTACTTTGCTTCTGATCCATTGTGGTGGTCAGTGTGCAGAACAGGTTGAAGTATTTCCTGTAGAGCTGGTCTTGTTGTGGCGAATTTCCTCAATGTTTGTATATCCGTAAATGATTTGATTTCTCCATCAATTTTTAAGCTTAGCTTAGCAGGATACAGAATTCTGGGCTGGAAATTGTTCTGTTTAAGTAGATTAAAGGTAGATGACCATTGTCTTCTTGCTTGGAAAGTTTCATTAGAGAAGTCTGCGGCCAATCTGATGGATTTGCCCCTGTAGGTCAACTGGCGCTTACTCCTGGCAGCTTGCAGAATCTTTTCTTTTGTCTTGACTTTGGACAGGTTCATCACAAATGTGTCTTGGAGAAGCTCAGTTAGAGTTGAGGCGACCTGGGGTCCGATATCCCTCTGAAAGCAGTGTGTCAGAATCTTTGGTGATGTTTGGGAAATTTTCTTTTATAATATTCTCCAGTATGGCTTCCATTCCTCTGGGGCATTCTTCTTCCCCTTCTGGAATTCCTATAACTCGTATGTTGGAACGCTTCATAAAGTCCCATAATTCTGACAGTGAACGTTCTGCTTTCTCTCTCTTCTTTTCTGCCTGTTTTACTATCTGAGTTGTTTCAAAAACTTTGTCTTCTACCTCTGAAATTCTTTATTCTGCATGGTCTAACCTGTTGCTGATACTTTCCATTGCGTCTTTAAGTTCCCTGATTGACTGTTTCATTTCCTTCAGCTCTGCTATATCCTTTTTATATTCTTCATATCATTCATCTCTTATTTGATTCTGTTTTTGGATTTCCTTTTGGTTATTTTCCACTTTATTAGCAGTTTCCTTCATTGTTTCCATCATTTCTTTCATTGTTTTCAACATGTGTATTCTAAATTCCCTTTCTGTCATTCCTAACATTTCTGTATAGGTGGAATCCTCTGCAGTAGCTACCTCATGGTCCCTTGGTGGGATTGTTCTGGACTGGTTCTTCATGTTGCCTGGAGTTTTCTGCTGGTTCTTCCTCATGGGTGATTTCTTTTATCTGTTTCCTTGCCCTAATTTTCCTTTCTCTTCCTCTTGCTCTTTAAGTTCTCGTGCCTGTGGATGGTTTTCCACTGTTTTAGTCCTCCTCTTGGGGTCCAGAAGTCTCTCGCTGACTCTCTGTATCCTCTCAGGGGTGATGATAGGCAGATCCCACCAGCCAGAGATGCCTGGAGTCCTATATCCCCAGACTCACGGTGCCCATATGCAAGGAAGCTGTTACTCGGCTGCCATCTTGCTCCGCCTCCTTTTCTATTCTATTCTAAATGTCTTTGTCTCTATTTTTGTGCCAGTACCATGCTGTCTTGACCACTGTGGCTTTGTGGTACAGCCTAACATCCGGTATGGTGATGCCCCCAGCTTTGTTTTTATTACTAAGAACTGCCTTAGCTATACGGGGTTTCTTCTGGTTCCATACAATATGCAGAATAATTTTTTCCAAATCTTTGAAAGTATGATGTTGATATTTTAATAGGAATGGCATTGAATAGGTAGATTGCTATGGGAAGTTTAGACATATTAACAGTGTTGATTCTTCCCAGCCATGAGCACGGTATGTTCTTCCATTTGTTAATATCCCCTGCTATTTCCTTTCTGAGGATTTCATAATTTTCTGTATAGAGGTCCTTCACCTCCTTTATTAGGTATATTCGTAGGTATTTCATTTTCTTTGAAGCTATGGTGAAGGGAGTTGTGTCCTTAATTAGCCTCTCATCTTGACTGTTATTGGTGTATAAAAAGGCTACTGACTTGTGGACTTTGATATTGAGACATTACTGTATTTTTTGATGACTTCCAGGAGTCTTGTGGTTGAGTCTTAGGCGTTCTCTAAGTATAAGATCATGTCATCAGCAAAGAGGAGAGTTTGACCTCCTCTGCTCCCATTTGGATTCCCTTTATTTCCTTGTCTTGCCTAATTGTATTCGGTAGAACTTCCAGCCAATTGTAATGGTGACAGAGGACAACCTTGTCTGGTTCCAGTTCTAAGAGGAAAAGCTTTCAGTTTTACTCCATTCAGTAAAATATTAGCTGTGGATTTGTCATAGATAGCTTCAATCAGCTTCAGAAATGTGCCACCTATGCCTATACTCTTCAGTGTTCTGATTAGAAAGAATGCTGGATTTTATCAGTGCTTTTCCTGCATGTATTGAGAGGATCATATGGTCTTTATTTTTGCTTCTGTTAATATGGTGGATAACGTTTATGGACTTGCGTATGTTAAACCAGCCTTGTATCCCTGTGATGAAACCAACTTGATCATGATGTATGACTTTTTTGATGATAAGCTAGCAGGGGTCCTCAAACTTTTAAAACGGGGGGCCAGTTCAATTTCCCTCTGACTGTTGGAGGGCCAGACTACAGTTTAAAAAGAAAGCTATGAACTAATTCCTATGCACACTGCACATATCTTATTTCGAAGTAAAAAAACAAAGTGGGAACAAATACAATCACACCGCCTCATGTGGCCCGTGGGCCGTAGTTTGAGAACCCCTGAATTGGCTAGGATTTTGTTGACAATTTTTGCGTCTATATTTATTAGTGAAATTGGTCTGAAGTTCTCCTTTTTAGTTGGGTCTTTTCCTGGTTTTGGTATCAGGGTGATGTTTGCTTCGTAGAACGTGTTGGTGAAGATTCCTTCTTCCTCAATTTTTTGGAATAATTTCTGCAGTATGGGGATAAGCTCTTCCTTGAAGGTTTGATGGAATTCTGGTGTGAAGCCATCTGGACCACGGTGTTTTTTGTTGTTGTTGTTGTTGTTGTTGTTGTTGGAAGCTTTTTTATTGTCTCGTTAATCTCAGTGCATGAAATTGTTCTGTTCAGGAGCTCTATTTCTTCCTGGTTAAGTCTAGGGGGAGGGTATGATTCCAAATATTGATCCATTTCCTTCACATTGTCAAATTTCTGGGCATAGAGTTTCTGGTAGTATTCAGAGATGATCTCTTGTATCTCTGTGGCATAAGTTATTTCCCCTTTATCATTTGTGATTGAGGTTACTAGAGATTTTACTTTTCTATTTCTAGTTAGTCTGGCCAAAGGTTTATCTATTTTATTTATTTTTTCAGAAAACTAACTCCTTGTTTCATTAATTTTCTGAATGATTCCTTTGTTTTCAGTTTCATCGATCTCTGATTTAATTTTGGATATTTCTTTTCTTCTACTGGATTTAGGCTTACGTTGTTCTTCTTTTTCCAATTCCATAAGATGGGTTGTGAGTTTGTTGATGTGCTTTTTTTTTCGAATGTAGGCATCTAAAGGCATAAATTCTCTTCTCAAAACTGCTTTTGCAGTATCCCACAGGTTTTGGTAGCTTGTGTCTTCATTGTTGTTATGCTCCAGGAAGTTAATGATTTCCTGTTTTATTTCTTCCTGCACCCACCTGTCATTCAGCAGAAGGTTGTTTAATTTCCATGCCTTTGTGTGGGGTTCAATGTTTTTGTTGGAGTTGAGTTCTACCTTTAGTGCCTTGTGGTCTGAGAAGATACAAGGTAAAATTTCAATTCTTTTGATTCTGTTGAGGTTTGTTTTTTGTCCTAGCATATAATCAATTTTGGAGAATGTTCCATGGGGCAATGAGAAGAATGTATATTCTTTATCTTTGGGATGGAGTGTTCTATATGCGTCTATCATGCAATTGTTCTAGGGTCTCATTTAAGTCCCTTATATCTTGGTTTAATTTCTGTTTTGAGGATCTGTCCAGCTCTGTAAGAGGAGTGTGAAAGTCCCCTGTTATTATAGTGTTACGGGATATCATATTGCTCTGAGTGAGTAAGGTCTGTTTCAAGAATCTGGGAGCATTTAAATTGGGTGCATAAATATTTAGAATTGAAACATCTTCTTGTTGTATTTTTCCCTTGACCAATATAAAGCGATTGTCTTTGTCTTTTTTGACTTTAGTTGCTTTAAATGCACATGTATCTGAAAATAAGATTGCAACTCGTCTTTTCTTCTGAATTCTGTTTGCCTGAAAAATTGTCTTCCAACCCTTAACTGGGAGTTTTAATTTGTCTTTTGAAGCCAGGTGTGTTTCCTGCAGACAGCAAATGGATGGGTTATGTTTTTTAATCTAGTCAGTCTTCTGTGGGAGAATTCAAGCCATTAACATTTATTGAGATAACTGATAAATATTGTAGTGTTATTATGTTGTGAGAGTCTGTTGCTTAGTTTTACTTTTTGCATCAGTGTGGAAGTTAAGTTCTGTCCTTTAATTCCTGAGTTCTTACTTTGCTGTTGATCCATTGTGATGGTCAGTGTGTAGAACAGGTTGAAGTATTTCCTTTAGAGTTGGTCTTGTGGTGAATTTCCTCAGTGTTTGTGTATCAGTAAATGATTTGATTTCTCTGTCTATTTTAAAGCTTGACTTAGCAGGATATAGAATTCTGGGCTGAAAATTGTTCTGTTTAAGTAGATTAAAGATAGATGACCATTGTCTTCTTGCTTGGAAAGTTTCATTAGAGAAGTCTCAGTCACCCTGATGGATTTGCCCTTGTAGGTCAACTGTCGCTTACTGCTGTCTGCTTGCATAATCTTTTCTTTTGTCTTGACTTTGGACAGGTTATTCTAATGTGTCTTGGAGAACATCCATTAGAGTTGAGGCGACCTGGGGTCTGATATCCCTCGGAAAGGAGTGTGTCAGAATCTTTGGTGATATTTGGGAAAGTTTCATTTACAATATTCTCTACTATGGCTTCCATTCCCCTGGGGCATTCTTCTTCCCTTTCTGGGATACCTGTAACTCGAATGTTTGAATGTTTCATATAGTCCCATAATTCTGTCTGAACATTCTGCTTTCCGTCTCTTCTTTTCTGCCTCTTTAACTATCTGAGTTATCTCAAGAGTTTTGTCCTCTACCTCTGAGATTATTTCTTCTGCATGGTCTAATCTGTTGTTGATACTTTCTATTGCATCTTTAAGTTCCCTAATTGACTGCTTCAGCTCCTTCAGCTCTGCTATATCCTTTCTATATTCTTCATATCGTTCATCTCTGAGTTGTTTGTTTTTAGATTTCCTTTTGGTTAATTTTCCACTTTATATCATCAGTTTCCTTCATTGTTTCCATCATTTCCCTCATTGTTTTCATCATCTGTATTCTAAATTCCCTTTCTGTCATTTCTAACATTTCTTCGTAGGTGGAATCCTCTGCAGTAGATACCTCACAGTCCCTTGGTGGTGGTGGTGGTGGGTGGGAGTTGTTCTGGACTGGTTTTTCACGTTGCCAGAATTTTTCTGGTGATTCTTCCTCATGAGTGATTTCTTTTATCTGTTTCCTTGCCCTAATTTTCCTTTCACTTCCTCTTGCTCTTTAAGTTGCTGTGCCTCTGGACTAGGGTTTCGATGAATCCAGTTTTCCACTGCTTTTATCCTCCTCATGGGGTCCAGAAGTCTCTCGCTGACTCTCTGTGTCCTCAAAGGGATGTTTATGGGCAGATCCCACCAGCCAGAGATGCCTAGAGTCTTTTCTCCCAAGTCTCACCATGCCCAGTTGCAAGGAAGCTTTTACTCGGCCGCCATCTTGTTCCTCCCCCCAGGCTCCTCACTTCTTTTGTTAGGTATATTTCTAGTTATTTCATTTATTTTGAACTGCTGTGCTGGAAATTGTATCTTTGATTAGCTTCTTGACTTGGCTATTTTTGGTGTATGCAAAGGCTACTGATTAGTGGACATTGATTTTATACCCTGCGACTTTGTGGTATTTCTTCATCACTTCTAGGAGTCTCTGTGGTTTTCTAAATATAAGATCATATCATCATTAATGAGCAAGAGTTCGGCCTCCTCTGCCCCCATTTAGGTGTCCTTTATAGCTTTCTCTTGCTTGATTGCATTAGCTAGAACTTCCAGCACTGTATTGAATAGCAATGGCAATAGAGGACATCCTTATCTGGTGCCTGTTCTAAGTGGAAAAGCTTCCAGTTTTGTTCCATTCAGAATGATACTAGCTGTGGGTTTGTCATAGATGGCTTCAATTAGTTTAAGAAATGCCTGTATTCTTAAATGTTCTTTTTAGAAAAGGATGCTGAATTTTATCAAATGCTTTTTCTGTGTCTATTGAGAGGACCATATGGTCTTTGTTTTTGCCTCTGTTAATTTGGTAAATTACATTTATGGATTTGCATATGTTAAACCAGACTTGCATTCCTGAAATGAAGCCTACTTGATCATGATGTATAATTTTTTTAGTGTATGGCCATCATCTATCGGCTAGGATTTTATTGAATATTTTTTCATCTGTATTTGTTAGTGAAATTGGTCTGTAGTTCTCCTTTTTAGTTGAATCCTTCTGGTTTTGGTATCAGGGTGAGATTTGCTTCGTAGAATGTATTAAGAAAGAATCCTTTCTTCTCAATATTTAGGAATAGTTTCTGCAGCATAGGTACAATCTCATCTTTGAAGGTTTGGTAAAATTCTGATGTGAAGCTATCTGGTTCAGGGCTTTTCATTGGAAGATATTTTTATTGTTTCTTTAGTCTAAGTGCTTAATATCCATCTATTCAAGAGATCTGTTTCTTCCTGGTTAAGTCTAGGAGATGGTATGATTCCAGGTATTGGGCCATTTCCTCTACTTTGTCAAATTTTGGGGTATAGAGTTTCTTGTAGTAGTCAGAAATCTCTTTTATCTTAGTGGTATTTCTTGTTATTTCCCCTTTTCCCCTTCTGATTGAGGTTATTAGAGATTTTACTTTCCTGTTTCTAGTTAATCTGGCTAAAGATTTATCAATTTTATTTATCGTTTTGAAGAACCAAGTTTTTGTTTCCTTGATTTTTCTGAATGATTCTTTTGTTTTCACTTTGATTTATTTCTGATTTTATTTCTTTTCTTAGGTTGTTGATATGCTGTGTTTCTGTTTTTCAGATGTAGGCATCTAATGCAATAAATTCCCCCCCCCCTTTTTTTTGAGATAGTGTCACTTTGTTGCCCTCAGTAGAGTGCCATGGCATCATAGCTCACAGCAACCTCAAACTCTTAGGCTGAAATGATTCTTTTGCCTCAGCTTTCTGAGTAGCTGGAACTTTAGGTGCCCACCACAACACCTGGCTATTTTTAGAGATGGGGTCTTGCTCTGGCTCAGGCTGGTCTTGACCCTCTGAGCTCAGGCAATCCACCCACCTCAGTCTCCCAGAATGCTAGGATTACAGGTGTGAGCCACTATACCTGGCCTAATGAATTTCCCTTTTAGAACTGCTTTTGCACTAACTCACAGATTTTGGTAACTTGTACCTTCATTGTTGTTATGTTGAGGACTTAATTTCCTACTTTATCTCTTCCTTAACCCAGCTGTCATTCAGCGTCAGGCAGTTTAATTTCCATGCCTTTGTTTGGAGATGACAAATTTTGTTGGAGTTGAGTTCCACCTTTATTGCCTTGTGGTCTGAGAAGATACAAGGTAAAATTTCATTTCTTTTCATTTTGTTGAGGTTGATTTATAACCTAGGATATGATCCATTTTGGAGCATGTTCCATAGGCAGACGAGAAGAATGTATATTCCTTAGCTTTGGGATAGTCTGTTCTGTACATGCTTATTAAGAACTTTTGTTCTGGGCAGCACCTGTGGCTCAGTGGGTAGGGCACCAGCCCCATATACCGAGGGTGGCAGGTTTGAACCCGGCCCCAGCCAAAACTGCAACAAAAAAATAGCTGGGTATTGTGTCAGGCGCCTGTAGTCCCGGTTATTTGGGAGGCTGAGGCAAGAGAATAGTCTAATCCCAGGAGTTGGAGTTTGCTGTGAGCTGTGATGCCATGGCACTCTACCAAGGGCGACAAAGTGAGATGTCTCTAAAAAAAAAAAAAAAGAATTTTTGTTCTAGGGCCACATTTAAGTCCTTTGTGTTCTTTGTTTAGTTTTTGTTTAGATGATCTGTGTAGTTCAACCAGAGGGGTGTTAAATTCCCCAGCTATTATGGCATGTTAGGATATCATATTGCTCAGAACTATCACTGTCTGTTTATAAATCTGGGAACATTTAAATTGGGTACATAAATATTTAAATTGAAAGGTCCTCTTGTTGTATTGTTCCCTTGACCAGTATGAAGTGACCATCTTTGTCTTTCTTAACTTTAGTTGCTTTAAATCCACTGGTACCTGAAAATAAGATTGTGACCCTTTCTTTCTTCTGGCTTCCAGTTAGCTGAAATACTGTTTTCTAACTCTTTACCCTGAGTCTTGTTTTGTTTTTTAAGGTTAGCTGTGTTTTCTGGAATCAGCATATGGATGGCTTACAATTTTTTTATTCATTTGGCCAGCCTGTGCCTCTTCTGTGGGAAATTCAAACTATTAATATTTATTGAGAAAATTGATAAGTGTGGTAGAGTTCTATTCATCTTATTTTGTGAAGGTCCATGGCTTAGTTTTATCTTTTGTTAATTATGAAAGCTAGGTTTTGTCCTTTAGTTTGTGGGTGATTACTTTGGTAGTGGTCCATTGCGGTGTTCAGTGTGTAGAATAGGTCTAAGTATTTCCTGTAAAGCTGGTCTTGTGCCAAAATGCCTGAATTTTTGCATTTTAGTAAACAATTGATTTTGCCATCAATTTTGAATCTTAGTTTAGCAGGATAACAAATTCTGGGCTGAAAATTGTTTTAAGAAGGCCATTCTCTTCTGGCTTGGAAAGTTTCAGCTGAGAAGTCTGCCATCACCCTGATGGATCTGCCCCTGTAGGTCAATTGGAACTTATTCCTGGCTGCTTGAAGAATTTTCTCTTTCAGTTTGACTTTGGACAGTTTCATTTACAATGTGTTTTGGAGATGCTCTATTTGTGCTGAGATGACCTGGAGTTTGATATCCCTCTAAAAGGAGTATTTCAGAATCTTTAGTGATAACTTGGGAAGTTTTCATTTATGATATCCTCCAGTAGGGCTTCATACCTTTGGGATGTTCTTCTTCTCCTTCAGCAATACCTATAATTCATATTTGAGCACTTAGTGAATTCCCGTAATTCTCTGAGTGAATGTCCAGCTTTCTCTCTCTTCTTTCCTGCCTCTTTAACTGCCTAAGTTAGCTCAAGAGCTTTATCCTTTAGTTTTGAGATTCTTTATGCTCCATGGTCTAATCCAGGGGTCCTCAAACTTTTTAAACAGGGGGCCAGTTCACTGTCCCTCAGACTATTGGAGGGCCGGACTATAGTTTTCATCTATGAACAAATTCCTATGCACACTTCACGTGTCTTATTTTGAAGTAAAAAACAAAATGGGAACAAATACAATCACACTGCCACATGTGGCCTGCAGGCCGTAGTTTGAGGACCCCTGCTCTAATCTTTTAGAAAATGGCTGTTATTCAAACCTCTTGCCACTTTCTACTGCATCTTAAAATTCCCCGATTAACTCAAAGCTTAAATCCTTAAGCTCTGGCATATCCTTTCTGTATTCTTTATATCTTTTGTCTATTTTTTGTTTCTGTTTTTTCACTTTCTTATCTATTCCTTTATTGTTTTAGCCATCCATATTTTAAGTTTCCTGTCTGTCATTTCCATTAATTCTTTACGGGTGGAATCCTATGTGGTAGCTACCTCATCCCTTGGGGGGGGGGTGAGGAGGGTGTGCTCTATTTCGCTTTTGCATGTTGCCAGAATTTTTCTGTTAGTTCCTCTTCATGTGTTTTTTCTTCTTGTTCATTTCCTTCCTCTACTTTTTATTTCTCACAGCCTCGCTTTAAATTACCTTATCTCAGAGCTTATGTGTTGTAGTGGTCTTTTGATATAAGGTCAAAAGGAAGGTTAGGGTAAAGACTGAAAAGGGAAAAGAAAAGAAAAATGGTAAAGAGGGGGGAACAAAAGAAAGGGGATAGAAGGGAAGCACTGAAGAAAAAGAAAAAGAGAGAAAGAGAGTGACAGGATATATGGTAGCGTTTTGCAGGGGACTTTAACTAAACCTGTAACTCTGGGACTTTCAGGGGCTGGGCTGGATGGGTCCCTCGAAGTCAGGAACTCCTTACCAGACTGGGCAAAAGCAAGATCCCACCTCTGCCAATCAGTAGTATGTTGCAGTAAAGACCTACCAATACGTTCTTCCCCAAAACCAAAGCTAGAAGGACACACAAAACTGTGAGCTGGTGGCCTCTTTGAGCCAGGCCAATGTCATGACCCTCCCCCACAGGCAGACCAATGCTGTGATTTCCCCCCCCATCATTCAGAGAAGAAAAAAATGACAAAAATAATAAAAATAGATTAAAAAGTAAAAATATAGTTGTATAAGATAAAGAAGAAGAAGAAAGCAAGGGATATCTTAGCTATTGTATGAGAAATTTATGTGAGAAAGATGAGAAAAGTAGAAAAATATATACAAAAAGAGAGAAAAAAGGAGAGAAATAAAAAGGAAAGAATAAAAGTGGCTGAAAAACTAACAAAAATGTAGGAACCATTGCTACTGAAGAAAGTAAAAATGAAAAAATAAAAATAAGACCAAACCAAGAAAACCCTAGACAATAAATAACCATAACAAGAACAACAAAGGAGAAAAAAGGAAAAGAAAACAAACAAAGGAAAAAAAATTAAAAAGCAAAAAAATACAAAATATACAGGCTGGCCATAAAGTTTGCATGCAGTTTAAAATAGATAACTATTTTAAAAATAGACAACTATTTTAAATTGCACACAAATTTTGTGGTCACCTTGTGTATGTGTTTGCGTTCATTGCAGTACATGGCCTGGACAACAGGTGGTGCTGTGGTGTTAGCAGTCCGAGAACACGTGCTGGATTTACTGGATATCATGGAGTTGGAAGCTGTCCTCCAGTTGAAAAAAAGACTGGATCTTGTCTTACAGACTTTGCCCTCAATCCAAGCCTGTCCGCTTTGTCAGCATTCAGTCCCTGCAGCACTGGGGTCCCAAAGCTCATGCCAGCTGTCCCAGGAGGACCGTCAGACAGTGCCCCTGACAACAAAGTGCCCATGTGTGGGGGCGTGGGGCCTGCTCACTTCACCTCAAGAATGGCCCATGGAGCTCACCAGGTGCCAGAATCTGCTGTGTACTTGGACCCCAAGGACTGTTCCTCCCACACCTGTGGCCTTCCCACAGTGGCGCCTCCAGCTGCCAAGCCATGGGGGAACCAGCCCTCTTGGTGTTCAACCCTTGCCACCAGGCACTTGAGTCTCCTTCCTGTTCCAGTGAGCAGCCTGGTCCAAAATTATAATATTATAGGACAGACTTTTCCTGACCCCAGATCTCTGTGGGAGAGCTGGCCTTTGCCTGTACCATAACCTGCTCTCAGTGTCGGTTTTCCTCAGCTCTAGACCCCCTCATTGGCTCTTTAAGTCTCCTGCTGCTTCACGGTGCCCCCGGGGTGATGTTTCTGTGCAGATTCCCCCAGCCAGAGCTGGCTGAAGTCCACTTTCTCCTGTCTCACCATGAGTAGCCAACAAGGAGATGTCTCTAGTCCTCCATCTTGCCTCACCCTTCTTTTTTTTTTTTTAAAGACAGTCTCACTTTGTCGCCCTTGGTAGAGGGCTGTGATGTCACCGCTCACAGCAACCTCAGATTCTTGGGCTCAAGTGATCCTCTTGCCTCAACCTCCCAAGTATCTGGGACTACAGGCACCTGTCACAATGGTCAGCTAGTTTTAGAGACAGGATCAAGCTCTTGCTCAGGTTGGTCTCGAACTCTTGAGCTCAAGCAATCCACTGTCCTTGGCTTGGGCTCTCTGAGTGCTAGAATTACAGGTGGCAACCCCTGTGCTGGGCTATATTTCTCAAAATATAACCATCAATTGAAGGTGCAAATAAAATAATGGTGAATCTTTTCCCTGAACTTTATTTGAATGTTATAATCCTATATTAGTTAAATTCAATGCAAAATAATTTTTTTGTCTTATATTTTTTAAAAAAAAAGGTAGTCTTTAAAAAGTTTTAATGTAATCAAGGCATTGAAAAAATTTTCTTACTGTTTTAAAAATACAGAAATGCACATAAGTCTGGAAGTTTCAAAACCTAATTTAATACTAATATACATATATATTTTTGGCTTTTCCAGATCATTTTCTGTGAAATTTTTTTTGATGTATATCTGTTGAAGCCAATAGCTAAGACAGTGGTCTCCAAACTTTTCTATATATAGAAGTCACCTGGGAATCTTCAAAATACTGATGTCTGCCTTTAACCCCAAGACATTCTAACATACTTGGGAATATAATTGGTACCATGGAATTATTTGGGTGTGGGGGAGTGGTTTAAAAGCTCTCTAGGTGACTCTTAACATGTAGGAAAATTTGGGACCCACTGAGCTAAAGCATGCAGTGTTGTAATTTAAAGATTGGAACAGGTAGCTAGTGGGTCCAAGAATATCTGAGAAAAGGAGAATACTTATTTTTTATTTTTATTTATTTTTTTGTTCCCTTAATTTTGTGGTGCACTGAAGCTTAGATGAAGCTGAAAGTCAGAATTATCTGATAGAAGCCAGAATCATGCTTGTGATGCTAGGTAGAAATGGTGTCTTATCCTCTGATTTAGATGATCTGTGGGACCAAGAATTTGCATCTCTGCTGGTTCTCATTCAGGTAATCTGCAGGTCAAGAACACTGTGTTGCTGCTTCTACTAAATGAAAAAACCAAAAACAACTAAATACTTGATCTTTTTGAGACACAGAATTGTATATGTCAAAAAGGCTGACATTTTGAGGGATGCTAGATTGTCTGAAATATTCTAGGATCATGACATTTTATATCTTTTAGGGTTCCACAGGAATCAGCAAAAGACTTTAAAAAAAAAACTTTAGAAGGCAATTTGCTAATCTTTTTTGTAGGAGAATCAGATAACATGCATCAATACAGAAATGAAAAAATATTGTGGTAAAATATATATAACAAAATTTCAATATGGAAATTTTATCATCTTTATATATATATTATATAGATACAGCATATGGGCATGGACATATAATTTTAATGTTTTATACTTACTAAATGGCAATGGGAAAAATAGTGACCATCTTTTTAGTCACTATATTTTCTGGAGTTGATTTAATTCAGGAAGAAAAATTACACTAGAAATTTAGAATTGAGCATAGCACCTAAAGCAGGATGGTATATGTCTATCCTGAGATTATGTATTTCAAAAATAATAGGAGCATTGAAAAATTTTGTGGTTTTCTTTTTTCTTTTTTTGGCATTTTGGCCGGGGCTGGGCTTGAACTCGCCATCCTTGGTATATGGGGCTGGCACCCTACTCCTTGAGCCATAGGCGCTGCCCCTATTTTGTGGTTTTCTTAAAATTGAGCAAAAAATAAAATGTAAAATATTAAAAACCCTTGTTTTAAAATTATTTTTAAACTTCATTTTCAAAGCAGCTTTCAAGTTATTGGTTACATTAAGAAATCGTCATTTTATGAGTATGTTACTGTTCAGATTTTTAAAAATGCATTCTTTGCAGTTATTTCTCTTCATATAATTTAAAATGAGAGAAAACCAGAGTATTCAGGGGCGGTAGATAGATATGGAGTTTATGTTTTTCATTTTTGGGAGTACTTGTATATCAGATTTCCTGCTGTTTGACTTTTTTTTTTTTTAGTCTGTTTATTGTTGTTTTTTTTTAACATAGAGTCTCAGTATGTCACCCTTAGTAGAGTGCTGTGACGTCACAGCTCACAGCAACCTCAAACTCTTGGGCTTAAGCGATTGTCTTGCCTCAGCCTCCCAAGTAGCTGGGACTATAGGTGCCCTCCACAATGTCCGGCTATTTTTATTTATTCATTTATTTTTTTAGAGACAGATCCTTGCTCTGTCACTCAAGACCCAATCATAGCTCACTGCAGCCCTGAACTCCAGGCCTCAAACCATCCTCTCACCTTCCCGGCTATTTTGTTGTTGTAGACATCATTGTTGTTTAGCAGGCCTGGGTTGGGTTCAAACCTGCCAGCCCCAGTGTATGTGGGCCTAAACATTTAGCTACAGGCGCCAAGCTGACTGTTTTATTTTTGGTGGTTAAGAGATATGTACATATTTCAGAAATTTGAAAATTAAGTTTTGATTTTTGAGATAATTGTACCTTTAAGAGGAATGATAGTTGTGATTTTTAATATTTTTCAGTGTTTGAAATCTTTAGAAATTTAATCTATGGATTCTTTTCATCCCACTGTTAACAAAACTGCATATACTTATGACTACAGCACAATTAATATTTATGAAGCTCCAGGATGACATACAATAAAACCACCTCTTAAAACTCTAAAGATTTATGACAGTTTATCTTTTAAAATGTATCCGTCCTTTCCAAATAATTACTGAATAGAAAGATATTAGAGATATGAAATAAACCTGAAACCAGTGACACTTCTATCACTAACTTAATGTATTTCTGTAGTTATCTTTAGAAGTTTGTTAATGGGTGATTTATGAACGTTTTCATGGGAAGTGTTTTTCTAGTTAGGAATACAGTAGAACCTGCAGAGTTGACCAACCCTCCTACATTGACCATCTCTTTAAGTTGACATAATTTTCATAGGCTGGACATGCACCACATGTATTCAGTGGAAGTTCCTTATGGGGACCACCTCTGTATGTTGACCAGTTTGTTGCAGTCCCTTGGGTGGTCAATTTATAGAGGTTCTACTGTATTTTTATAGTCTGCTGATGAAAATTGTTAATTTCATAATACCTCAGTGTTGTACAAGATGGTCTAATGTTTCTAAATGTTCGGAAAAATACAATTTAATTTGAGGCTTCATGATTCAGTTATGAAATATTCATACTAAAAATATTCTCATACATTATTTCTAGCTATAGCTTAAATAGAATATGTAGCTTATAATTGCAGCATTTAAAATAGAGTATGAATATGTTTTGTTAATGTTATTTGGGTTAAAGAAGAATTTAGTCACAAAAGCAAGGTACTTATGGGAAATGAGAAAACTTATGTATAGGATTTTATTGATAGTTTTGCAAAGCAATCATATTTTTGTGAAAAAGAGGAGGCTATAGGTTATAAATTTTGAAGACATTCTGGAAAACAGATTGTTTTCCATATTTAAGACATCCCCATAATAGGAGAACAACAGATGATACAAATAAAACTAAATTTAGAACTAATAAAAGGAAACTCTAGTACAAAATTGGCTTATGAAATTTTTTCCTCAGGGAAGTTATAAAACACTGAATAAATTTTTAAGAAGTTACTGATTTTTAAGGGAGGGAAAACTGTTAAAAGTTTTAGCATAGGGAAGTTTTATTTTTCAGAATATCATAGAAATTGCCAATTACTAGAGTAGTGTTTTCATGTTTTGCTCCCCCTTATAGACAGAATTACTCACTTTGATTCTAGTTATAATAAATCTGTGAAATAAAACTTTAAAACTCTGAACATCGGCTTGCTTATTTCAAATAATTTCCTATTTGTAAAATTCCACTAAAGTAAGTCCAAATATGAATCCCTGTTTAACTTGTAATGACATACGAAAATAAAAATGAAATTTTATGAGTTTTTCTTTTTCTTTTTTTTTTTTATTTTGCTTTCAATTGGCTTTCAATCTTCTTACTTTGAAGTTTTTATTTTTTTTAATTTTCTTTCTTCCTTTCCTTTCCTTCCCCTCCCCTCCCTCCCTCCCTCTCTCTCTCTCTCTCTCTCTCTCTCTTTCTTTCTCTTTCTGTCTGTCTGTCTTTCTTTTTTCTTTTCTTTTCTTTCTTTCTTTCTTTTTTCTTGTCTCACTTTGTGGCCTTCACTAGAGTACTGTGGAGTCACAGCTCATAGCAACCTCCACCTCCTAGGCTTAAGCGATTCTCTTGCCTCAGCCTCCCAAGTAGCTGGGACTACAGGTGCCTGCCAGAATGCCTGGCTTTTTTTTCTTTTTTTTGGTAGAGATGGGGTCTCAACTCTGGCTCATGCTGGTCTTGAACCTCTGAGCTCAGGGCAATCCACCCACCTCCGCCTCCCAGGGTGCTAGGATTACAGGTGTGAGCCACCACGCCCGGCCAAGAGTTTTTCTTTTCCTAAAATGGTGAAGATGAGAAAAATGAAGGAAAATGATTGCTTAAATTTTCTAATGTATTTTTAAAAGAGAGACAAAGTAGTTTATGATATTGTATTTAATTAATGGGATGTTCTAATAATCCTCCTGATTGTCAGTAATTTATAATACTATCTGCTTTCTTGAAGGAATTGTGCAGATTAAATTTAGTGAGAAGCTAAAATTGTATGTGGTGTTCTGTAAACCATACAGTGCTTCAGCTTTTTTACCAACAGTTAAGAACTACATGTAAAATGGCCTGTGTTCAATGTCTTCCAGAAGATACAGGCATACAGAAAGTCTCCTGGTATTAGCCTGTAGCATGTTACTTGGCACCTATTAGGTTCCCTAAGTATTAAATCAGTAAATGGAAATTAGTTGGCATTTTTGTGTTTTTAACTCACTGAACATAGTTGCATTGAGGGTTTCAATGATTTGGAGAAAATAGTAGGGCAAAGTCTTGGTAGGTTTTATGGCTCAAAGATGATGGGCTTTGGGGATAGAAATTTCTAATCTTGAGAGATGTGGAAGGGAAGGGAGCAGGATCAGAGTAGAGACAATTTTCTTTTCTCCGATAATCTGAGTTATTCTCTTATACTCTTTGCCTTTGTCCCTACCTGGTGGTAGCTGCTTTATCAGCTTATCAAACAAAACAAAACTTCATTTTTTTAAATTACAAAAGTAATATATACCTATTTTAAAAATGAACAATTATAGAATATAAAATGTGATGGGAGTTATCTTCTTAGCCCTTTCTCCTTGATCTCAGTCTTCTGAGGGAACCGCTTTAGATAGATAGATAGGTAGATAGATAAAAAAAAAAATTTTTTTTTTGAGACAGAGTCTCACTCTGCCCCTCTGGGTAGAGTGCTGTAGTGTCATCATAGCTCACAGCAACCTCAAACTCTTGGGTTGAACAATCCTCTTGCCTCAGCCTCCCCAGTAGCTAAGACTACTAAGCTGTTCCACTAAGCTTGGCTAATTTTTATATTTTTAGTAGAGATGAAGTCTTGCTTTTGCTTAGGCTGGTCTTGGACTCCTGAGCTCAAGCAATCCCACCTTAGCCTTCCAGAGAGCTAGGATTACAGGTGTGAGCTGGAGCAACCACTTTATAAAAATCACTGTATTGCTTTCCCTTTTTCTGTGTATGTGACATAATGTATCATTTTCCTATATTTTGTGCATATAAAATGTATGATTACTTGTACTTTTTTAAGCCAAAAGGTAGCTATACTGCATCTCTTTTTTCATTTAGTTTGGAGGTTTCCAGCTAGAATTTATAATTTTTCTAGTTCTTTTAAAGTGCTGTGGCATACTCCATTATTTGGACTTGCCATAACTTATTTTACTATTTCAATATTGATAGACATTTAAGTTGTTTTCTTTCCGTTAAAATATTGCTATATGAACATAGTTATAAATATTTTGTACAGTTCATGAATATTTTTGTAAATTTCTAGAAATAAAATTGTTAAAAGGTATATACACATTTTAAAATTCTAAAATAATATGTTATCTTTTTAAAAGGCTATAGCAAATTAACTGTCAGTAGTGATTAGTTTCATATCTTTTGTAGGCCGAATATTATTAACCTGTTAAATTATTTGCCAGTCTGATAGGTTAAAAACAGCCAGTATCTTCTTTTGTTTTTATGTGTGTGTCAACATTTGACTAATGAGACTGAGTACCTGTTGTTAGTCTTTCATGGGTTTTCATCCTTAATTTAAAACCCATCTAAATTTGTTTTCTATGTAAGGTCTTTCATTTCTTTTCACTCCTTGCCCACCCCAGGCAAATTCCTTCTCTCCTTTGCTCACATTGTATTTTGTATGTATCTGTGTTCTAAGCAATTACAAAATTATAATCTTTTTTTGTTTTTAAGAGACAGAGTCTTGGGCTTGGTGCCCATAGGTCAGTGGTTAGGGTGCTGACCACATGCACCAGGGATGGTGAGTTCGAACCTAGCCTGGGCCTGCTAAACAATGACAACAACAACAAAAAAATAGCCTGGGGTTGTGGCAGGTGCCTGTAGTCCCAGCTATCTGGGAGGCTGAGGCAAGAGATTCACTTAAGCCCAAGAGTTTGAGGTTTATGTGAGCTGCAATGCCAGGGCACTCTACCCAGGGTGACATAATGAGACTCTGGGGAAAATAAAAGCATCTTGCACTGTCACCCAGGTTGGAGTGGTGCTATTATATAGTTCACTGTAACCTCGAATTCTTGGGCTCAGATGATCCTCCTGCCTCAAAACGTTTAAAGCCAGAAGAGGGTGGTCATTGACTTTTTTTTTTGTAGAGACAGAGTCTCACTGTATCACCCTTGGGTAGAGTGCCGTGGAGTCACATGGCTCACAGCAACCTCTAACTCTTGGGCTTACGCGATTCTCTTGCCTCAGCCTCCCGAGCAGCTGAGACTACAGGCGCCCGCCACAATGCCCGGCTATTTTTTTGTTGCAGTTTGGCTGGGGCCGGGTTCGAACCCGCCAGCCTCGGCATATGAGGCCAGCGCCCTACTCACTGAGCCACAGGCGCCGCCCTGGTCATTGACTTTTAATCTCCTAAACAAAATAACTTTCAACCCTGGATCCTGTATCCAGTTAAACTGAGTTTCATTTATGACGGAGAAATTAAATATTTTAATGACATTCACATGTTGAAGAAATTTGCCATAACCAAACCAGCTCTTCAGGATATTCTCAGACCTATCCTCCATAATGACCAGCCCAATCCTCTACCACCAAAGTAAACTCACTGAGAACCTTTTGATCAAACTCCAACTTCCACAGTGGCAAAAGGATTAAAAATGTCCCCTGGACTTTCGAAAAACTTGATACCCAAAATTTTACCAGACTTATCAATATTATCCATTAATGTGAACGGCTTAAATTGTCCTCTAAAGAGGCACAGCTTGGCTGACTGGATACAAAAATTCAGGCTAGATATTTGCTGCATACAAGTGTCACATCTTACTTTAAAAGACAAATAATAGACTCAGAGTGAAAGGATGGTCATCCATATTTCAGGCAAACGGTAATCAGAAAAAAGCAGGTGTTACAATTTTATTTGCAGATACAATAGACTTTAAACCAACAAAAGTAAGGAAGGATAAGAATGGTCACTTCATATTTGTTAAGGGTAATACTCAATATAATGACATTTCAATTATTAATATCAATGCACCCAACCAGAATGCACCTCAATTTATAAGAGAAACTCTAACAGACATGAGCAACTTGATTTCATAATAGTTGAGCAGCTTCATAGTAGTTGGAGATTTCAACACTCCTTTGGCGAGTGTTGAATTGATCCTTCAATAAGAAGCTGAGCAAAGAAATTTTAGATTTAAACCTAACCATCCAAATTTGGATTTAGCAGACATCTACAGAACATTTCATCCCAACAAAACTGAATACACATACTTCTCATCAGCCCACGGAACATACTCCAAAATCGATCACATCTTAGGTCACAAGTCTAACCTCAGTAAATTTAAAGGAATAGAAATTATTCCATGCATCTTCTCGGACCACCATGCAATAAAAGTTGAACTCAGTAACAACAGGAATCTGCATACTCATACAAAAACATGGAAGTTAAATAACCCTATGCTGAATGATAGCTGGGTCAGAGATGAGATTAAGAAGGAAATTGCCAAATTTTTGGAACAAAACGACAATGAAGACACGAATTATCAGAACCTTGGGGATACCGCAAAGACAGTCCTAAGAGAGAAATTTATAGCACTGCAAGCCTTCCTCAAGAGAACGGAAAGAGAGGAAGTTAACAACTTAATGGGACATCTCAAGCAACTGGAAAAGCAAGAGCATTCCAACCCCAAACCCAGTAGAAGAAAAGAAATAACCAAAATTAGAGCAGAATTAAATGAAATCAAAAACAAAAGAATTATGCAACAGATCAATAAATCAAGAAGTTGGTTTTTTGAAAAAGTCAATAAAATAGATAAACCTTTGGCTAACCTAACCAGGAAAAAAAGAGTGAAATCTCTAATCTCAATCAGAAATGACAAAGACGCAATAACAACAGACTCCTCAGAAATTCAAAAAATCCTTAATGGATATTACAGGAAACTTTATTCTCAGAAATATGCAAATCTTAAGGAAATTGACCAGTAGTTGGAAGCACGTCATCTTCCATGACTTAGCCAGAATTAAGTGGAAATGTTGAACAGGCCCATGTCAAGTTCTGAAATAGCATCAGCCATACGAAATCTCCCTAAAAAGAAAAGCCCGGGACCAGATGGCTTCACGTGAGAATTCTACCAAACCTTTAAAGAGGAATTAGTACCTATATTACTCAACCTGTTCCAAAATATAGAAAAAGAAGGAAGACAACCCAACACGTTCTATGAAGCAAACATCACTCTGATCCCCAAATCAGGAAAAGACCCAACAAGAAAAGAAAATTATAGACCAATATCACTAATGAATATAGATGCAAAAATATTCAACAAGATCCTAACAAACAGAATGCAGCAACACATCAAACAAATTATACATCATGACCAAGTCGGTTTTCTCCCAGGGTCTCAAGGCTGGTTCAATATACGTAAATCTATAAGTGTAATTCAGCACATAAACAAATTAAAAACCAAAGACCATATGATTCTCTCAATTGATGCAGAAAAAGCTTTTGATAATATCCAGCATCCCTTCATGATCAGAACACTTAAGAAAATTGATAAAGAAGGGACATTTCTTAAACTGATAGAGGCCATCTACAGCAAACCCACAGCCAATATCATATTGAATGGAGTTAAATTGAAATCATTTCCACTCAGATTGGAACCAGACAAGGCTGCATTGTCTCCACTGCTCTTTAACATTGTAATGGAAGTTTTAGCCACCGCAATTAGGGAAGAAAAGGTGATCAAGGGTATCCATATAGGGTCAGAAGAGATCAAACTTTCCCTCTTCACAGATGATATGATTGTATATCTGGAAAACACCAGGGATTCTACTACAAAACTCTTAGAAGTGATCAAGGAAAATAGCGTCTCAAGTTACAAAATAAACATTCATAAATCGGTAGCCTTTATATACCAACAATAGTCAAGCTGAAAAAACAGTTAAGGACTCCATTCCATTCACAGTAGTGCCAAAGAAGATGAAATATTTGGGATTTTATGTTGCAAAGGACGTGAAAGATCTCTATAAAGAGAACTATGAAACTCTAAGAAAAGAAATAGCTGAAAATGTTAACAAATGGAAAAACATACCATGCTCATGGCTGGGAAGATCAACATTGTTAAAATGTCCATACTACCCAAAGCAATATACAATTTTAATGCAATCCCTAATAAAGCTCCACTGTCATACTTTAAAGATCTAGAAAAAATAGTACTTCGTTTTATGTGGAATCAGAAAAAACCTCGAATAGCCAAGACATTACTCAGAAATAAAAACAAAGCAGAGGAATCACACTACCTGACCTCAGACTATGGTATAAATCGATAGTGATCAAAACAGCATGGTACTGGCACAAAAACAGAGAAGTAGATGTCTGGAACAGAATAGAGAACCAAGAGATGAATCCAGCTACTTACCATTATTTGATCTTTGATAAGCCAATTAAAAACTTACAGTGGGGAAAAGATTCCCTATTTAACAAATGGTGCTGGGTGAACTGGCTGTCAATCTGTAAAAGACTGAAACTGGACCCACTCCTTTCACCATTAACTAAGATAGACTCTCACTGGATTAAAGATTTAAACTTAAGACATGAAACTATAAAAATACTAGAAGAGAGTGCAGGAAAAACCCTTGAAGAAATCGGTCTGGGCAAGTATTTTATGAGGAGGATCCCCCGAGCAATTGAAGCAGCTTAAAAAATACACTACTGGGACATGATCAAACTAAAAAGCTTCTGCACAGCCAAGAACACAGTAAGTAAAGCAAGCAAACAGCCCTCAGAATGGGAGAAGATATTTGCAGGTTTTGTCTCCGACAAAGGTTTAATAACCAGAATCCACAGAGAACTCAAACGTATAAGCAAGAAAAGAACAAGTGATCCCATTGCAGGCTGGGCAAGGGACTTGAAGAGAAACTTCTCTAAAGAAGACAGGTGCGTGGCCTACAGACATATGAAAAAATGCTCATTATCTTTAATCATCAGAGAAATGCAAATCAAAACTACTTTGAGATAATCATCTAACTCCTGTAAGATTAGCCCATATCACAAAATCCCAAGACCAGAGATGCTGGCATGAATGTGGAGAAAAGGGAACACTTCTACACTGCTGGTGGGAATGCAAATTAATACATTCCTTTTGGAAAGAGATATGGAGAACACTTAGAGATCTAAAAATAGATCTGCCATTCAATCCTATAATTCCTCTACTAGGTATATACCCAGAAGACCTAAAATCACATTATAACTAAGATATTTATACCAGAATGTTTATTGCAGCCCAATTCATAATTGCTAAGTCATGGAAAAAGCCCAAGTGCTCATCGATCCTCCATTGGATTAATAAATTGTGGTACATGTACACCATGGAATATTATGCAGCCTTAAAGAAAGACAGAGACTTTACCCTTTTCATGTTTACATGGATGGAGCTGGAACATATTCTTCTGAGTAAAGTATCTCAAGAATGGAAGAACAAGTGTCCAATGTACTCAGCCCTACTATGAAACTAATTTATGGCTTTCACATGAAAGCTATAACCCACTTAAGAATAGGAGGAAGTGGGAAAGGGAGGGGAGAGAGGGGGGAGGTGGGTGGATGGAGGATGTTTGGTGGGATTACACCTGCGGTGCATCTTACAAGGGTATATGTGATACTTAGTAAATGTAGAATGTAAATGTCTTAACACAATAACTAAGAAAATGCCAGGAAGGCTATGTTAACCAGTGTGATGAAAATGTGTCAAACGGTCTATAAAACCAGTCTATGGTGCCCATGATCGCATTTATGTACACAGCTATGATTTAATAAAAACAAAAAAGTCTGCTTATAAGGTTTGCTGTCCCCCTCTGCTTTGTGGGTGGGGGTTGTTAAAGCTTATGGTTTCAGTTCAACCCCTTCATTTTACAAACTAGGCCTAAAAGAGAGAAGGATGGAGGAATATCTTGTTTAGTTAATGAGATGTTTTTATTTATCATATGCTACTAGGTGTTGTGAAACATAGAAAAACTCCAAACTGGAAACTTCCAGTCTTTCCTTATGGTCAAGGACAGATGTTGATTTTTTGAATCTGAGATAGATGGTGAGTTTCTCTCCATTTTTACAGACCGAGCCTAACTACTGTCGTTTTTTCCTGATTGTTTTAGCCTGGAGCTTTAAGCCAACACAGTTCCTTTGGCTCCTTCCAAAGAGGTCTGAATTGCCTGACACACTAGAAACAGACTCCTCTAGTTGGAGTTATTCCAGGCACAGGGTGATTCTCGAGAGGCTTGATGTCTTCTCTTCCAGAGAACTCTTGGGACCTGTCCCGTGAGCTACCTGCCCAGGAAGCAGTCTCATTTTGTTGTTGCCTTTTCCTGCTCGAGAAGGAAGATGTATAAGCTTTCTTCTCATTCTTGTTCCTCTGATTCTTTTCAAATATTTCTCCCCCTTGTTCCTAAGATAAACATATTCACTTGCATCTTCAAATTCTTTACCAAATGTTACGTTTATCTTCGCTTTAGTTAATACCTATCCTTTCCCTGAAGGAAAGCTCCCTCTGGTGGAGGTTATTCTTTCTTTTACTTTGTACAGGAAAGGCACTTTATTGCCCATAAAACCTTCTGTTAAAAGTCCTGTTAAGTCTGATGTAGTTGGGGTGTATGTCTACTCATGGAAAGACAGAAGATGCATACCTGCTGACCTCTTTCTTAGATATATCCTCTTAATTGTTGAAAACATAGGTATTAGCCCCACAGTCTTCACATACAAGATTGTGTCACTATTCCAGGTGAATTTAGCGTTTATGTGAATAGACTGCTCCAGACCCTGGCTTTACACAGGGGTGTACAACCTTTTTTGCTTTTTTTTTTTTTGAGACAGAGTCTCACTCTGTTGCCCTGGGTAGAGTGCTATGGCATCATAGCTCACAGCAAACTCAAACTCTTGGGCTCAAGCAATCCTCTTGTGTCAGCCTCCTGAGTAGCTGGGACTATAGGCATGCACTAAACCCCTGCCTAGTTTTTCTATTTTTAGTAGAGATGGGGGTCTTGCTCTTGTTCAGGATGGTCTTGAACTCTTGAGTTCAAGCAGTTTACCCACCTTGGCCTTCTGAGATCTAGGATTATAGGTAGGAGCCACAGTGGCACCCAGCCAACTTTTTTTTTTTTTTTTCTCTGCCTCACATTGGAAGAGTAAGAGTTGTCTTGGGCCACACATTAAATAGACAAAGACTAACAAAAGCTGATTAGCAAATAAAAGGTCTGTCCATATTTTCTGTGATATCCAACACCACAGATAAGCAAAGAAAAGTCCTCACAAAATCACTGTGAAGTCTGTGGACCAGAGATTGGACAGTGCTGCTGACAGTAAATTCATCATCTCTAGTGGTCTTTGTTTTCCGCTTAATTGATTCATTAAAATCTCATGGAGCTAATCTGGACATCATCATTACCTGAACTCAGCTTTACCTCTGAAATCATAAATTTAAAACACCCTGCTCCTAGCTCTGACTCCAGTTACTCTCCTTTCACTAAATCTGTTTGTTGACCCGTAAGATCTATAGTTCCTTGACATCTCTAAATGGTTTCTTTACATGCTGGCAAAAATCCATTCTTGATCACTTCAGACCTCTTGCCAGAATTCTTACTTCCTGGTCCTGATGAATTTTCATCATATACATCTGGTGAAACCTAGGTTCTGGATCATTTTGTCTCTCTGGCCTTCCCAAAAGTTGTTGAGTAAAAATCACACAATTATCCAGATTAGTGGTCCTACAAATTCATGATCTCTAGTCCCTGAAAGAGCTGTCAGGGCTGCAGGGCAGTTCTTTCATTCTTTATATAGCGCTATTTAAAACAGTCTTTTCTTTCTTTAAACTTAAACAAATTATTGTCTTCCTATTTCATGGGAAAGAAAATGTAAGCCATCAAAAGGAGACCCCTTAGATTTCCTGTTGCTTGACTCATCTGTCTACCGCACTGGTTCTCAGCCTTGCTAATGCCGCGGCCCTTTAATATAGTCCCTGTGGGTCACGATCCGTAGGTTGAAGGCCACCGGTCTCCTGCTGCTGTACCATCTGTTCTTCCTTTCCTTCGTTTTCAGTGGATGAGATGTCCATCACATTCGCTCAGGCTCTGTGAAAGCCTCTAACTGTGCTCTGGGTCTCATTCTTTTCCTTCCTATTGATGAACTCTTTGTCTTTAATCTCTCTACATTCTGATTCTTTCTCATCTTACTAATAAATATGTTCAAATGTCTCACAGAAACAAACCAAATACTCCAAGGGGGAAAAAAAAATTTCAATTCTTTCTAGCTTTTGCCTCCCCTTACCAGTAAAAAAAAAAAAAGCCCCATACTTGTCTGCTTCTCTTTGTGTCACATTTTATTCACTCCTCGATACAATATAATGTCTTCTCCCGTCACTTACTAAAATTGCTTGTCCTAAGATCATCTCTTCTTTGTGGCAGCTAAAACCATCATCTTGTTAGAATGTTCAGAAAGAAGTACTTGACACTTCTCAAATTGCTGTGTTCTCTTGGCGTCTGTGACCGTCGGCAGGTGCATCTTTAGTTGTTTCTCTTCTGGCTTCATTGCTGCCTCTTTCTGTGCTAAATGTTAACTGTTCTTCACTTTTTTTGTTTGTTAATGCATTTGCTGCCTTATTGGTTTTGTGTCTTTTTCCAGGACTTTATTATATGTATATTGATAACTTTCATTTTATTCATCTGAATGCTTGCCTCTGAGCTTCATGCTCACACAACAGCTACCTACTAGGCATCTCCACTTGGATGTACTGCAGACAGTTAAAGATGAGCGTATCTACAACTATTTTATTTTTCCCCCCTTTCCTTTTAAACCTGCTTCTTTTTTGGGGGGGATCTTAGACTCTGTGATCTTTTTCCACTGCCATTCTAGCTTGGATCAAACCAAAAATCTGAGTGTCTGTTATCCTTGTCCTGAAAGCCACTCACTGGATCCTGTCAGTGTTACCTACTAAAAATGATTTATTTCTCTCCTTCCCCCTGCTACGTCCCTACTTCAAGTGACTGTCATGCTGTTTCTAGGTTATCATGGTATTCTTTTCACTAGTGTGCTTTTCCTCCAGCTTTTCTAGTCTTATACATTTTCTACTCTCCAACCAGACTACTTATTATAAAATGCAAATCTTACCAGGTTACTCTCTAACTTAAAGTACTTAAATGACTTCCCATTCATTCAGGGAAAAGTTAAAAATGTTAGCAGTCTCCTACAAAATTGTCCCATGATCTGACTTCTGCTGAATTCTACAGTCCTATCTGTGGTCACTCCCTTCCTCCTCCCAAATTCCACCCACATTAAATAACCTACTTGAAAGCTGCACTGTTTTCTTTATCATTATCAAAAGTTTTTTTTAATGTGTAGATCCCTCTGCTTAAAATAAAAATGCTAACTCCCAAATATTACTGTTATGTAGTATGTGGAAAGACTCCTGTAGCGATTGTACGTAGTTTGGCTTGACGTCATATTGTGGAAGGAAAAGACAAATATGTACAGTTTTCCCTCATACAGAACCTCTGTGGTTCCAAAATTCGTGCATACTTGTGTTTTGCATTTGGCCCTGTGGAACCCATGGATTAGAAAATAAGCCCCCAGCATCTGTGGGTTTCATCTGGTTGCAGACGTGGAACTCGATACAGAAGGCAGACTGTATTTTTGAAAAAAATATGCATGTAAGTGGACCCATGCAATTTGAGGGTCAACTGTATTTACAGTAATGTCTTTCAGAAACTGACCTATTTTATGTCCCTAATTATAATGAAGTTCTATATAATGGTTTATAGAACTCAAAGAGGATTTCACTAGAGATGTGTTCCAAAGAGAAGTTGCTAATATGAACTCATGCTTGTGAGCATTTCTGTTACAAAAAGTATGGATAAAATAGTTGGCTAATGGGCTTGGCGCCCATGGGTCAGTGGTTAGGGTACCGGCCACATATACCGAGGCTGGCGGGTTCGAACCCGGCCTGGGCCAGTTAAACAACAATGACAACTACAACAAAAAAATAGCCGGGCATTGTGGTGGGCACCTGTAGTCCCAGCTATGGTTGCTTGAGCTGTGACGCCACAGCACTCTACTGAGGGTGACACAGTGAGATTCTCTCTCCAAAAAAAAAAAAAAAGTTGGCTAATGGAAAGATAGTAATATAAATGCTGGATGTAAAACTTGTTTAAACTACAGAAAATGAATAGATACTTTATTGATTGAGACGTAGTCTCACTCTGTTGCCTCAGGCTGTAGTGCCCTGGCATCATAGCTTATAGCAACCTCAGACTCCTGGGTTCAGGTGATTCTCCTGCCTCAGCCTCCCAAGCAACTGGGATTACAGGCGCCCACTATAACGCCCAGCTAATTTTTCTATTTTTAATAGCGGTAGGGTCTTGTTCTTGCTCAGGCTGGTTTTCAGAATCCTGAGCTCAAGTGATCCACTTGCCGCAGCCTCCCGGAGTGCTTAGGATTATAGGCGTGAGCCACTGTGCCCAGTCCATGAATAGGTGTTTTAAATAGTAGACGTTTTAATAATATTAAGTATTGAAAGCTGTCATATTGAGTAGAGGTAGACATAATCTGTGAAATATATAGGGCAGATGTTCCTAATATGTTCAGGAGTAAAGAGGAAACTGAAGTTTGGAGAGGTTAAATAACTTGTCCAATGTAATGAAGCTAATAAATGGCAGAATTAGAAAAGAATCAGCATCTTTAGATTTTCTAAGATTGCGTTCTTTTTTCTTTGTCATGCTTATTTTCTAAGGCAAAACCTCGTGCTCTGTATGAGAAATTGGTGGCTATTATGTTTGGACAAGCTGGATGGATATCTTAGAAAGGTAATTAATAATACTAAATATTTTACATTAGAAGGATTTCAAGTTTCAGAATTATTTGTTTTATCAGCGATTGTTCAACTTGTTCACCCTAAAATATCCCCTTAGGTTTAGGTTTACCTTCTTTACTCTTCAAAAGAGTACTATTTTGTTTTTTTCATGTTTACAAGTGGAGAGAGCATTTAACTATATGATTCATACTTATTGGAGGTCTGCAGTATGGTGAATAATTCAAGAACAGTATATTATTTAATAATGACTTTTTATTTGTATGTCTTTTAAGGATTTGTATAGAACATACACATGTGGATGTGTGTTTAATTTTATCTTCAGATAAAGCTACAATATGAATCCTGGACTTTGTCTAGTTTTCCCTTCTTACTGGCACTGACCTTTTTCATTACTAGTGATAAGCAGCATTATCTCTCAAATTACTGCAAAGGATTAATATAAGAAGAACTGCTGTTAGTCTTCCTCTAGACTGGTTTGCTATCAGACTCCAGCAAAGCTTAGTGGAACATTGAAATTAAGATATCTTCCAAGTCTGCTGTAACAGGTTTGGTCTGGCTGGGATACAAAAAATTTGATAATGCCATTGAAATAAAGGAGGTGACAGAGACTTCCATCTTTTATGATTTTTAGTTAGCAAAATTAGGGAGAATGTAAGTGATTAAGGAATTATAATAGCTTTAAGACCCACTAGTGTTAGTGTCATGTTGTTCACTGACCATTTGACCAAGCTAGGGAGGAAATGGAATACATTACATAACTCAGGAAAGGACAAAGAAGCTCTTCACAACTGTGATATCCAATAAACATAAAATTAGCCAAATTAAAAAAAGACTATATATATATATGCTGTCTACCACATATAAGATAATTTTGGAGACATAGTCCAGGTACGTTTAAGAAGTATAATTTGTTTGGGAAGATAAAGCTTATCGTCCAGTGGAAAATTAATGATGAAGCAAATACAGTAATATAAAAGAGTACTTTAGTTCTGTAGAAGCAGCAGACAGAGCAAGCAGTGGGTTAAGAAAAGGTAGTAGTCACCATGCTTTGGAACTATTAGAAGAGCATTATGAAGGAATAGGAACTTAACAATGACAATGGTAATAAGAATAGCAGGCAACACTTAAATCTGGCATTTATATACACATGCACTTTATGTAGTGATACCTTGATTTTATAAAATTCAACTTTTTTCTTTATTCTTTTAAGAAAATTAACATATAAAAGTTGTATATTTATGATGTATAACATGATGTTAACACCTTGATTTTTTTTTTTTAGAGATATTTTTGCTGTCTGTAGTATTCTATAAGGTTGATGGGGTTTGGTTGTGTTCTGGACTTAAATAACAAAAATTTATTTTCTCATCGTTCCAGAGTCTAGAAGTCCCAGATCCAGGTGTTGGCAGGTTTGTTTCTTCTCAGGTCTTTCGTCTTGGTCTGCAGATGGCCACTTTCTCACTGTGCCCCCACTTGGCCTTTTCTCTGTGTTTACACACCTCTGGTGTCTCTCTGTGCTCTCATCTCCTCTTACAGGACACCAGTCAGATTGGATTAGGGTCCACCCTAAAGACTTCATTTTAATTTAATCATCTCTTTAAAGCCCCTCTTTCCAAATTATAGTGACATTCTGAGTTACTGGAGACCTGGAATTTAACTTGTGAATTTTGGAGGTTGAGGGGACACAATTCAGTCCATAACCATCCATCTATATCCATGTAGTTTCTAAACCTATTATTTTAAAATCTGGAGTGCTATAAAATTGAGAATACTTTTAGACATACAATGACTGTTTCAGTTTCTACTTACCAAGATTGTTGTGTGTTAGGTTAACTATTTTCATTTTTCTTTAGGTACTTTAAAAATGTTACTCCACTCTTTTTTTTTTTTTTTACCAGTCGATAGGTTTTTATTTTATCTTATTTTAATATAATTACTATTGATGGGGAATAGGTTCTAGCAACTCAGGTTCCTTGGTAGATCAGGCTGGTATTTCAGTTGAACCTTTATTTTTCTCTTCCTTCTTTTTTTCTGATTATTTTCTTTTATGTGTTTTTAGGAAGCTGTCTTATAAAAGCTTTTAGAATGCTTACTGTATTCAATGTATAGCTTTCTTGGTAAGAATCTTGTCCTTAATGTTGTTTAGAACAATACCAGTAGCATGCAAGGTACAACACTGTAGACTCTTCCACTTTTGCCACGAAACATTTTGTGAAATGTTTAATATTTGTGAAACATTTTGTTTTGAACAGTGTCCATCCCTTGATATTTTCGATATCAGCTTTCTTTTAATATGTGGTCAAAGGAGCAATTCCATGTTTTCTACAAGGCCTAGAGAATATACAGTAGGGGTCTCTTTTCTTTTGTGTGGGTCATTTTGGTGAATTACTGGAAGCTGGCAGTTCTGACCTCTCCACTGCCTTCTGGTTTGTATTGTACCTCAGTTTATGTGTGTCCTTTTTTACTGTTGCTCTTTTAAGAGTTTCTTTTTCTGATTGGCTTTAGTCAATTTGATTGTAATGTGCTTTGCTGTATATAGTTTTCATGTTTCTTGTTTTTGGCATTGGTTGAGCTTCTTAATCTGTATGGTTTTTAGTTTTCATCAACTATGGAGAATTTTGAGCCCTCCAAATTTCTTGTTCTGTTCCTTTTTTCTTCTGATGACTCCCAATTACATATATATTAGGTTGCTTCATTTTGTCCCGGAGCTTACAGATATCTTTTTTTTTTTCTTTTTTAAAATTTGTTTTGTCATTTTTACCCCCTTCTGTATTTCATTTTGATAATTACTTCTGCTGTGTCTTAGGTTCCTTCGTGTTTTCTTCTGAAATTTCTAGTCTTCTGTTAGTTTTATCCTGTGTATTTTTTGTCTTATGCTTGGTATTTTTTCTTTCTGGTTCATTGATTTGTGTCCTTTTTATATATTACATGTAGTAATTTTCAGTTTTTTCTGAAACTCTGTTTACATTTATTGTGGTAAAATATGCATAATATGGAGATTATTGTCATAGCTGCTTTTAAATGTACAATTCAGTGGTAGCAGTTGTAGAGTTTGTATTCCATCACGTATTTTTTTCACTAAGCCCTGCTTTTCTAACTCTTGTGTTTTAAATCTTTATTTCTCAGATGTCTTTTGGTTGATAAATTAATTACTTAGGAGACACTCTATAAAGTGACTAAACTCATGTGTTACAGGCCACTTATTTCTTTGGTTTCTTAATATATTGACATAAGTTATATGTCTTTACTTAGTGTGCATCATTTCTCTGTACCTTGTTATCCTGGGAGAAGTTAAACTTTCCTGAACCTGCGAAGTTGAACACCACCATAAACTCTAGTGTAGTGTTAATTCAACCTTAAGATATATAGCATAGATGAGGGTAGTCTGAAGAAGCTCTCACACCAGCCTTTGCCTGAGCTTCTTAATGCGCTAGTATCCTTCATCAATTAAAGATTTAGTTTATGCATTGTTAGCTTTAAATTACTGCACTTAGAATCTGAGGAAAATAGCTTGACCTATTTTTAGTCCCTTTATTCATTGAGAAATTCAGTGTAGATTTAATTTCCATTTACTTATTTGGTATTAGCCTTCTCTTACTATTCTGGGATGACATGAGCAGTCAGAGGACAGACATCACATCCTACAGGCCTAAGCAAATCAAGAATTACTTAAAATACATGATCATATAAAAGGTTTAATTCTTAAATTTAATTTTTGTAATCTATTATGGTAAAATATTTTTAAAGCCTGGGTGTTCCAGAACCTGTTCTACCTGTTACAAGTCAGATGAAGACTGCATACCTGAAAGAGAAGTTCACTTGTGGGAGACACAGATGCCAGAACTACTGATTATAAGTCCTTGTTTATGTAACCTTTTAGTTTGTTGAGCCTTTCCTTTTTTGGAGTACAGGAAATTAAATACTGTGGAAGATGGTCCTTCTCAGCTGTTCACTTGTTCCCTGGGCTTTAGAATTTCTTAATGCTACTTTTATTATTCTATAAATATGGGGTGATTTTCTCTTTAATAATTGACCAAGTGTGGATAATAAATTTAACAAGGAAAAACATTTAAAGCTGGTAATATTATATATACAAATGTATAAATACCAAATTTTCTTGATCTCCTGAGAGGTGCTCCATCTCTTTATACCTACCTGTTATTGGATATATGGTTTTTTTTTCCACCCTCATTTGCTTTAACAGTTCTTACCTACTTCTCAAGTTGTGAATGCTGTCAGTTGAGGGTAGTTGTGTTGGATACTTCTTTCTTTTTTTTTTTTTGAGACAGAGCCTCGAGCTATCGCCCTCAGTAGAGTGCTATAGTATCATAGCTCACAGCAACCTCCAACTCAAGCCATTCTCCTGCCTCTGCCTCCCAAGTAGCTGGGACTACAGCCCCGCCACAATGCCCAGCTATTTTTAGTTGAGGCCATCATTTGTTTCGTGGGCCCGGGCTGGATTGGAACCCGCCAGCTCAGGTGTATGTGGCTGACGCCTTAGCTGCCTGAGCCACAGAATACTTCTCTCTAAGAGAGCTGTCTTAGATTTATCAAAATACTATTCTTCCCAATGTGGTAGCCGTTAGCTACCTGTGGCTAAGTTGATTAAATAAGTTAATATAAATTTAGTTCCTCATTTGGAACAGTGTTATTTCAGGTGCTTAGTAGCCACATGTGGCTAGACAGCACAGATATATAGAACATTTCAAATTTCCTGATATCTGAGATACTTTTAATCAGAATGTGAATTTAAGAAGGTCCCTGGTACAGCTCAATTTTATTTATTTATTTTGCAATTTTTGGCTGGGGCTGGGTTTGAACCCGCCACCTCCGGCATATGGGGCCAGCACCCTACTCTTTGAGCCACAGGCGCCGGCCCATGGCTTAATTTTATGTACATGTCATTTAATAATGTATTTACTGGCTTTAATTTCTGGCAGAAGTTGTTTAAAACAGTGAAGTCTTTAATCTCTGTGAAGTTTGCCTTGTTTACCAGTCTATATTTTCAGTATATTTTGAGGTCTTTTATAGTGTTGTCCAGTCAACAGACAAAATTAACAAGTTTGCTCTTTGTTAAATGGCTTTCCAGAAAGAATTATGGATATCATTTTTGAAGATACACTTATTATAAGAATAATACATAGTCATTATAAAAAAATTGGAAAATGTAAAGAATAAATAATAAAAAAAATATTATGACTACTCAGATAATTTTTGTTCTTTTTCTAGTTTTCTTCTATAATTAATTTTTGTTCTTTTTCTAGTTTTCTTCTATAATTAAAGATTTTTTAAAACTCTTGGTTATTTATCTTATATTCAATTTTGTGTCCATTTTGTTCCAATATTGTAGCCTACTGATTTCTCCATGATGATGTTAATTTTTCTTAAACTTTAAAATTTTAAACATATGTCCTACTATATTGAAAATAGTGGTTTTAATTTATTTAACCATTTCTCTCTCTCTCTTTTTTTTTTGAGACAGAGTCTCATTATGTTACCCTTGGTAGAATGCTGTGGCATCACAGCTCACAGCAACCTCAAACTTTTGTGGTGCTCTTGCCTCAGCCTCCCAAGTAGCTGGGACTAGAGGTGCCTGCCACAGCGCCAAGCTATTTTATTATCATTATCATCATTATTATTATTTTTGTTATTGTTGTCATTGTTCTACCAAGGCCCTTGGCTGGGTTTGAACTCACAGCTCCGGTGCATGTGGCCAGTGCCCTAACCACAGAGCATGGGCGCCAAGCCTAACCATTGCCCTCTTGTTCAGTATCATATTCTGTGTAATGCTGCTCATCGTATATGAGTATGCCTGTATTTTGAATATAATTTTTAATTTTTTGGTAATTGTTTGAGTATAAGCCATTGAGCACAAGGACCGGTCTTGATTGTCTGTCTTTAATCTTTTTCACAGTGAAACGGGATATAAATAAAGTTATTTTAGTTATATTTGTATTCTCAATTTATAGCACTGTGCTTGACACGTAGATATTCATTTAAAATGACAAATTGAATTTAGATAATTGGATTTTTATAGGTTTTGCCGGTGGATAAGAATATGCATGAAATTTTAATAAAAGAATAATTTAGCTTTTTGGACATATTTCTAGCCTTTAAAGATTATAGTCTCATTTTTAATGTAAGTTCTTCCTTTTCTTGCAGCTCTTTTTACAGGAGAATGTTTTTGGATATGCCATTTAAAGTGATGAATAATTTTTCAAGGACATCATAGTTAAGCATCACATTTGCCTGGCTTTATCACAGCCACAACATGGTTTAGCCATTTGAACATCTTTAGTGGCAAACAGTGAATCACGGGTGCTGGGATACTGGCCAAATTTAGGTATTAGATGGCTTTGTAAGTTTATAAATTGATTTCAATGGTGTTTTAGTATGAGGAACCATGAAAAGCAAAATTTAGCTTATGTGTGGTTTGTATTTTTTTCCTTAAACTTACTGGATTTTGTGGTTTGTAAAATGTGGCTTTTAAAAATACTCTGTGTCCTTGTAGCCATGTATTTATGTAGATTCTATGAAAAGTTTTTTCGCTGTTTCCCATTCCTTTTATTAGCGTTATATATTTTTATAATAAGGACTAAGTAAAAATTTGTTTACAATGAAAAAATTTGCTTTAAAAGTTGGGTTAAGTATTTGAGGAAGAAAATGAGGTTCTTTTCTCACTTTGCAACATGCACCCAAATAAATTCCAATAGTTAAAGGGATTAAGGTAACGGGCAAAACCATGAACAAGATGAAATTATACACATTTCCATATAATCGAAACATAATTGATATGAATAGTCATAAAGAAAAAAGTTACAGTTTCTATTTGCTGAAAGTGAACACAACTAAAAGGGACATTAAAAGAGAGATGACAAACTGAGGAAAGCCATATGCCCAAAGGTGGACAAGGATGCACTAACAGCCTTAATGTAAAGAGCTTTACAGAGTCACTGCAGAACTTCAGGTGCCAAACGAAAAATGGTAAAAGGATTCAGACAACTCACCAAACATGTACAAATGACAAAAACAATGCTCTGGATTAAAAAAGATGAAAATTAATTAGAATGTAAATGAGAGATCATTTGCTTCTTTAAAGCCATGAAATATTTAAAATACAGTAACATCTGCTCCAGAAGAGAGCAGATGCCACATCTATTATTTGCCACATTTATTATTCACTGCTGGTCATCTTTTTTTTTTTAATTGATGGACTAGGACAGTTTTAGGTTTACAGAAAATTGAGCAGATAATACAGAGTTCTCTCTCATGTGACCTGTACTCCCCTCCCCCCTTTCCCCATTATTAATGTCCTACAGTAGGGTGGTACAGTTGAAAGCCAGTGTCGGCATAGTGTTATTAAATTAAGTATGTATAGGCAGTCCCTTGCTTACGAACGAGACAGATTCTGTAGGTTTGTTCTTAAGTTGGAACAGGTACATTTACCTCTTTGTTACCTGTGATAGTCTCTGTAAGTGCAAGTCATATATCAGTCTGATGTTTGCAACTTGGGGACCGCCTGTAATTTTCTTTAAGGTTCATTCTGTGTTGCACATTTCTGTGGGTTCCGACATTGCATAATGTCATGTAATACACCATTGTGGTATCACAAACAAGAATTTTACTGTCCTAAAAATCCCACACTTCACTTCTTCCTTTTTTTTCTTCATTCTCCTTGCCTCTGTTACTCTTAGTCATGGATCTTTTTAGTGTGTTTATAGTTTTGCCTTTTCCAGAGTGTCACTCTGTTTATAGTTTTGCCTTTTCCAGAGTGTCATGTCAGTGGAGTTGTACATTTAGATTAGCTTCTTTCACAAAGAAAGATCCATTTAAGTTTCCTTCAGGTCTTTTTTCTGACTTGGTAGCTTGTTTCTTTTATTGCTGAATAATATTCCATGTACCATGGTTTATCCATTCACCTATTGAAGAACATATTGGAGCCCTCCAGTTCTTGTTATAAATATTAGTATGTAGATTTTTCTATGGCATAGTTTTCAGCTAATTTGGGAAGTTGCCTAGGAGCATGAATGCTCGATCATGTAGTACAAGGGTGTTTGGATTTGTAAGAAATGGCTAAGCTGTCTCTCATAGTGGCTGCACCATTCTGCATTTCCACCAGCAGTAGATGAGAGTACCTGTAGCTCCACATCTTTGTCAACAGTTGGTACTTTTGGTCTTGGATTTTAGCCATTTTAATAGGTGTGTAGTGGCCTCATTTTTAAAGAACGTTTTGAATTCCCTAATGACATACACATAATTTGTAAAAAAGAAAGAAAATACATTTTATTGACTTGTCATTTACATACAGTAATAGCACATATTTTTAATGTGCAGATCACTGGATTTTGACAAATAAGTGTACCTATACAACCACCACTGTAATCAAGATAATAGAACACCTTGATCACCATGAAAAGTTCCCTCTTTTCCATTTGGAGTCAATCCCATCCTGTATGGCCCCTGGAAACCATTGATATCTGCTCTGTCACTGTAGGTTCCTTCTATCTACATTATAATTTCATAGAAATTAAAACCTGTAGTATAAAAACCAGTCTTTTGTGTCAGGCTTCTTTTACTCAGCATAATTATTTTGAGATTCATTCATGTTGGGTGCATCTGTCAAAACTTGTAAAGGGAATGAGCTTTTTTTACTTTGACAGGTTAGTAAGGCAGCTTCTTACCATTTCACAGATGCTAGCAGAAGACACTAGATTTTTAGGTGCTAGACAATGGATCACGTTACTCTTTAGAAGCAGGCTGCTGTTTTTTTAAAGACAGTAGTAGCCAGAGCTGCTCATACCTGCAGTGTCACGAAGGGGCAATGCAGAGCTGGTGACGATGCTCTGGACATGCAGCTTTATTACATTATAGGAGAGGAACTCTGAGCTTGAGGAATGTGCCATTTATAAATATATATATAAAGTAAGTAGAAGCAAGCATATTCTTTGTTATTCTTGAGCTTAATTTAATTGTGTTATAGTTAGGAAACAAACATAGTTAAAGCTTTTGAAATTTACAAATTATTTTATGGCTCAGCATATATGATCAGGTTTGGTAGATGTTCCATGTAGTTTTGGAAAACAGTTTTTGGATGGAGTGTTTCATATGTCATTTAGATCAAGCTTGTTGATTATTTTCATGTTCTTTGTGTTTACTCATTTTGTCAACTTGTATCTGTTATTGAGAGACACTTGGTAAATTTGTCCAGCACATTTTGGATTTTTCTGTTTTGTCTTTTGCTTTATATGTTACTAGGCATATGTGAATATAAAATTGTTGTTATCATGAAATGTCCTTTTGTCTATGGTAATGTTCTTTCCTTAAGTTCTGTTTTGTTTGATGTTCCTTATTTTAATTGGTTGTTTAGTCTACTTATAATTAACGTAATTATTGATATAGTTGGGTTTAAATTTGCCATCTTAATATTTGCTTTTTAAAATTTATCTTACCTGTTGTATGCTTCTATTTCTTTCCTTTGTTACTTTTATTGATACCGGATTTAATATTTGAGAGAAGACTCTGTGTAAGTTATTATGACAGAAACATGAGAGGAATCTAATTGAATTCAAAGAATTCTGCATTTAAGGAATTTAAAGCTAATAAATGTGACAAATTGTGTACAGAAAAACTTCTAAGTACAAGGTGACATCTTTCTTGAAGAACACGTAATGCATAGGGGTTTGGAATAAGAGCTTTTTATCCAGGAGGATAATGAAGGAAAGTTTCTTGGAAATAAGTTTCATTTGAGCTAGTTTTTGTAAGATTTGGACAAGTAGAGATGACTGAAGAATTTTGTTTTGTTTAGCACTCAGCTATGATATATGGCTGCCCCTTAGCAAATTAATTGACTAATTCATGTTAATGTTCCGTGGTGAAAGACTGGACAGAGTTATACAAGTAGACAAATCAGTGTGGAAGATGAACGTTTGCTTGGTCCAGGCCAGGGGTGGGGAACCGTTTCATGTTGGAAGTCCACATTAATTTACCTGTGATCAAATAAGGCTGCATTTAAGAAACTTAAATTAGACATGCTTAAAAAGATGCATTATTTTGTAAAAATCTGACCATGGTGTACTTCGTAATTTCAAAAAATGAAAGCTGTTTGTTAATTTTGAAGTTAACTAACCTTTTAATGACTTTGGTATGTCTGATTGCAGCATAGATGTCCAAAGTTTCAGTTGATCTTATTAGTCATTTGTGACTTTAAGGGCATTTTGATCTGGTTTAGGTAGGAGAATGCAGATTCACAGCAATAAGTGGTTGAAAAATCAAGAAGGCATTTTTTTGGCATGTTGCCAAAGGTGTGGATGGTCTGCATTTTTCTGAATTTCAATCAGATCTTTCTTAGCATCAAACAATGACTTCAAAATGTTATCTACTGAGCTCAGTCAAGTTCATCTATAATTCTTCAGTTTTTTGGTCATATCAACTAGGTGAGGCTGAAATGTTAATTTGAGGGTGATGTCATGATTCTCATAGGCAGTGAAATTTTCATTGTGTTCTCCAATTAATAGGTCTGTAACAGCTACATATTCTTTAATTCAAATGATTTGGAAATACCATCCTGGGTATTTGCAAATAAGTGACTTTTGCTAACTAGGGAAAATGTTAATCCATAAAATTTTCTTTTATAAAAAGTGGCATTTTAAAAAAGATAGCTTTGGGAGAAATGCTTATATTTGCCACATATCATGTATAGAGTTAGTTTTATCCCACAGAGAAATATTCAAGTCGTTTTGATTAGACGTGATATTACATGAAAATGCTGTGTTCCTGTAGAAATCTTCTTTCAATAATTCACATGGCCAATTCTGTTCTTCGTAAAATTTAATTATTCACAGAGATAAAAGTTTGGCTAACACCTGTCTCTGCAAGGCACTTTAGAATAATAAGGCAAATACACAATGAATACCTCATCCTTCTGCTTTTTAGTGTGTTACAAAACTGACTATGCTGTGTTGCATTTGCATGAATATGAGTTATAGTTAACAATACTTATAATTTGTGGCGAAGCATCACTTAAAATGGTAACTCTAGCAGGGAGTTGTGGCTGCTGCAAGATAGAATGAAAAGAAATGAGAGCATCTAGATGTGTTAGTACTTCTTTTAAATCTGTGCAATAAACCCTTCATGTTTTCCTATCATGGAAGGTGCCCTGTCTGTACATCCACTCACTAAATTTACTAAATTTAGTCCAACTTCAAGATATTTATTGTGAAAGTTGTTGAATTTATGTATTCCCTGTGTTCTGTTTGCAGAACACCATGGAGAACACAATGAAAGTTTCACTGACTTTGAGAATCATGGCATCACACTTAAATTAGCATTTCATTCTCACCCAGTTGATATCTCTAAGGCACCTAAAGAACTACAGATGGAATTGATTCAGTAGATGGCATTTTTTTTTTTTTTTGAGACAGAGTCTCACTATGTCGCCCTTGGTAGAGTGCCATGCCGTCACAGGTCACAGTAACCTCAAACTGTTGGGCTGGAGGGAAGAGCAAGTTGGCGGCCAATTAACAGCTTCCTTGCGACTGGGCATGGTGAGTCTGGGGAGACAAGACTCCACGCATCTCTGGCTGGTGGGATCTGCCCATAAACATCCCTTTGAGGACACAGGGATTCCGTGAGAAACTTAGCAGAAAACTGGCAAGTGGTTGCATGTGTTTGTTCAGTCTAATCCCACCGGCAGCTGTAAGTACAGCAGCAGCGAGATTGTAAACTGGAAAGGCCTTACCTGTGAGCTGTTTTGTTTTTTTGGACTTGGCACTCAGTTGAACTACCTTGGGAGAACTTGGGCAAAAGTGAGGAGGACTTTAAGCGTTGTCTAGGGCCCCAGACTAAGCTGCTGAGCCAGATGGAGCTAATGGTGTTTGGCTGTGGGCTGCGTGCAGCCATTGTGGGCGAAGTGCCCCAGCAAGCTGTGCCCTCAGGGTTGCAGAGCAAAAATTGGGTGGGAGCGAGTAATGCAGTGACTGAGCAGCCTAAAGGCGGGGACTGAGATACCTTATAGCTTTAGCCCTCAGGGGCATAGAGTGAGACCAGTTTTGGCACACTGGGTAAGTGGATAGCCACTTCAGGAGAGATCCCAGCAACAAGCACTTTCCTGGGAAAGCTTCTGCTTAGCCAAGTTTAGCAGTTTCAAGTGCCTTTTAAGAGGGCTGAGGAGAGATTTAGACTCTCTACCCTGCAGGGTTTGAGAAATCAGCAGAGGCCTCCAGTCTCCATCTCATACAGGTGTATCAGCATTGTGATTAACATCTCATACCCCAGAAGATCACCTGTTGCCCAGACAATATTCAGCAAGATACTGTTTTTTTTTTTTCAGTTGTTGTTGTTTTGTTTTTTAATTTCAACATTTTCCCTATAGATTTTTCTTTTCTCTCTTCATTTTTCTAGTTTAAATATAATTTCCCGTTGCTGCCTTTTTTAACAATTAGAACTTCATTTTTGCAAGTGTTTCTACCCCTATTATTTGCTTTCCCCCCAATTTTATCCCATAAAGTTTTCTGTTTCCTTCTTTGGTTTGATTTATAGCATTTTTGTCTTTCCTCTCTACTTGGTGGAGGTGGGTACTGTATCCGAACAGGCTAGCGAAGAGCTGCCTATTCTCTCAAGGGAACCACCCAACCAGGCACCCCCCAGAGGTTGGGGGTTTTTAAGGTTGGGTCAAAGTATCCTACTGTACACCTGTATTGCTCTGTCTCCCTCTTTATGTGCCCCTCTTCTTTTTATCAATATTCCTTTTTACCCACCCCCTCTCCTTTCTCTTTTTTCTTTTCTTTTTGTTTTTTTTTTCTTTCTTTTTTCCATTCTTGCTCTTCAACCTTCTCATCCTTCTGGTCCTGTACTGAAAGGACTCATTGAAACCCTGGTTCAGAGGCATGGCAACTTAAAGAGCAAGAGGAAGTGAAAGGAAAATTAGGGCAAGGAAACAGATAAAAGAAATCACTCATGGGGAAAAACCAGCAGAAAAATCCTGGCAACATGAAAAATGAGTCCAGAGCAAACCCCCCTCCTCGCCGCCTCCCCCCCCCCCCGCAAGGGACCATGAGGTAGCCACTGCAGAGGATTCCACCTACAAAGAAATGTTAGAAATGACAGAAAGGGAATTTAGAATACAGATGATGAAAACAATGAAGGAAATGATGGAAACAATGAAGGAAACTGATGATAAAGTGGAAAATTAACCAAAAGGAAATCCAAAAGCAGAATCAAGTCAGAGATGAAAATATGAAGAATATAGAAAGGATATAGCAGAGCTGAAGGAGCTGAAGCAGTCAATTAGGGAACTTAAAGATGCAATAGAAAGTATCAACAACAGATTAGACCATGCAGAAGAAATAATCTCAGAGGTAGAGGACAAAACTCTTGAGATAACTCAGATAGTTAAAGAGGCAGAAAAGAAGAGACGGAAAGCAGAATGTTCACAGACAGAAATATGGGACTATATGAAACATTCAAACATTCGAGTTACAGGTATCCCAGAAAGGGAAGAAGAATGCCCCAGGGGAATGGAAGCCATAGTAGAGAATATTGTAAATGAAACTTTCCCAAATATCACCAAAGATTCTGACACACTCCTTTCTGAGGGATATCAGACCCCAGGTCGCCTCAACTCTAATGGATGTTCTCCAAGACACATTAGAATAACCTGTCCAAAGTCAAGACAAAAGAAAAGATTATGCAAGCAGACAGCAGTAAGCGACAGTTGACCTACAAGGGCAAATCCATCAGGGTGACTGAGACTTCTCTAATGAAACTTTCCAAGCAAGAAGACAATGGTCATCTATCTTTAATCTACTTAAACAGAACAATTTTCAGCCCAGAATTCTATATCCTGCTAAGTCAAGCTTTAAAATAGACAGAGAAATCAAATCATTTACTGATACACAAACATTGAGAAAATTTGCCATAACAAGACCAGCTCTACAGGAAATACTTCAACCTGTTCTACACACTGACCATCACAATGGATCAACAGCAAAGTAAGAATTAAAGGACAGAACATAACTTCCACGATGATGCAAAAGATAAAACTAAGCAATGGACTCTCACAAATAACATGAATAGAACACTACCATACTTATCAATTATCTCAATAAACGTTAATGGCTTGAATTCCCCACTAAATGCATCTGTCAAGCACCCTAGAACAACTGTGCTTGATAGACACATATAGAATACTCCAAGATTGGCTTACTGGATTAAAAAACACAAGCTATCCATTTGCTGTCTGCAGGAAACACACCTAGCTTCAAAAGACAAATTCAAACTCCCAGTTAAGTTTTGGAAGACAATTTTTAGGCAAATGGAATTCAAAAGAAAAGAGGAGTTGCAATCATACTTTCAGATACACGTGGATTTAAAGCAACTAAAGTAAAAAAAGACAAAGATGGTCACTTTATATTGGTCAAGGGAAAAATATAACAAGAAGATGTTTCGATTCTAAATATTTATGCACCCAATTTAAATGCTCCCAGATTCTTGAAACAGATCTTATTTTGAGCAATATGATACCCTATGACACCATAATAATAGGGGACTTTAACACTCCTACTACAAAGCTGGACAGATCCTCTACACAGAAATTAAACAAAGATATAAGGGACTTAAATGAGACCCTAGAACAACTGTGCTTGATAGATGTATATAGAACACTCCATCCCAAAGATAAAGAATATACATTCTTCTCATCACCCCATGGAACATTCTCCAAAATTGATCATATCCTGGGACATGAAACAAAACAAATATCAACAGAATCAAAAGAATTGAAAATTTACCTTGTATCTTCTCAGACCACAAGGCACTAAAGGTGGAACTCAACTCCAACAAAAATGTTCAACCCCACACAAAGGCATGGAAATTAAACAACCTTCTGCTGAATGACAGGTGGGTGCAGGAAGAAATAAAACAGGAAATCATTAACTTCCTTGAGCATAACGACAATGAAGACACAAGCTACCAAAACCTATGGATACTGCATAAGCAGTTTTGAGAGGAAAATTTATTGCTGTAGATGCCTACATTTGAAAAACAGAAAGAGAGCAAGCACATCAACAAACTCACAAGCCATCTATGGAATTGGAAAAAGAAGAACAAAATCTAAGCCTAAACCCAGTAGAAGAAATGAAATCTCCAAAATTAAATCAGAGATCAATGAAATTGAAAACAAAAGAATCATTCAGAAAAGTAATGAAACAAGGAGTTAGTTTTTTGAAAGAATAAAAAGACAGATAAACCATTGGCCAGACTAACGAGGAATAGAAAAGTAAAATCTCTAGTAACCTCAATCAGAAATGATGAAGGGGAAATAACAACCAATGCCACAGATACACAAAAGATCATCTCTGAATGCTACCAGAAACTCTATGCCCAGAAACTTGACAATGTCAAGGAATTGGATCAATATTTGGAATCATACCCTCTCCCTAGACTTAGCCAGGAAGAAATAGACTTCCCGAACGGACGGATTTCATGCACCAAGATTAAAGAAACAAAAAAGCTTCCAACCAAAAAAATGCCCTGGTCCAGATGGCTTCACACGAGAATTCCATCAAACTTCAAGGAAGAGTTTATTCCTGTACTGCAGAAATTATTCCAAAAAATTGAGGAGGAAGGACTCTTCCCCAACACGTTCTATGAAGCAAACATTACCCTGATACCAAAACCAGGAAAAGACCCAGCTAAAAAGCAGAACTTCAGACCAATTTCATTAATACAGGCAAAAATTCTCAACAAAATCCTAGCCAATAGATTATAGCTTATCATCAAAAAAGTCATACATCATGGTCAAGTCGGTTTCATGCCAGGGATGTAAGGCTGGTTTAACATACATAAGTCCATAAATGTTATCCACCATATTAACAGAGGCACAAATAAAGATCATATGATCCTCTCAATAGATGCAGAAAAAGCATTTGATAAAATCCAGCATCCTTTTCTAATTAGAACACTGAAGAGTATAGGCATAGGTGGCACATTTCTAAAACTGATTGAAGCTATCTATGACAAACCCACAGCTAATATTTTACTGAATGGAGTAAAACTGAAAGCTTTTCCTCTTAGAACTGGAACCAGATAAGGTTGTCCTCTGTCACCATTACTATTCAACATAGTGCTGGAAGTTCTAGCCAATACAATTAGGCAAGACAAGGAAATAAAGGGAATCCAAATGGAAGCAGAGGAGGTCAAACTCTCCCTCTTTGCTGACGACATGATCTTAGAGAACCCTAAAGACTCAACCACAAAACTCCTGGAAGTCATCAAAAAATACAATAATGTCTCAGGATATAAGTCAGTAGCTTTTGTATATGTCAATAATAGTTAAGATGAGAGGCTAGGACACAACTCCCTTCACCATAGCTTCAAAGAAAATGAAATACCTAGGAATATACCTCATAAAGGAAGTGAAGAACCTCTATAAAGAAAATTATGAAATCCTAAGAAAGGAAATAGCAGAGGGTATTAACAAATGGAAGGTCATACCATGCTCATGGCTGGGAAGAATCAGCATTGTCAAAATGTCTATACTTCTCAAAGCAATCTACTTATTCAATGCCATTCCTATTAAAATACCAACCTCGTACTTTCAATATTTGGAAAAAATGATTCGGCCTTTTGTATGGAACCAGAAAAAACTCTCGTATAGCTAAGTAATAAAAATAAAGCTGGGGGCATTACCATACCAGATTTTAGTCTGTACTACAAAGCCATAGTGGTCAAGACAGCATGGTACTGGCACAAAAATAGAGACATAGACATTTGGAATCGAATAGAAAACCAGGAAATGAAACTAACATCTTACAACCACCTAATCTTCGATAAACCAAACAAGAACATACCTTGGGGGAAAGACTCCCTATTCAATAAATGGTGTTGGGAGAACTGGATATCCATATGTAAAAGACTGAAACTGGACCCACACCTTTCTCCTCTCACAAAAATTGATTCAAGATGGGTAAAGGACTTAAATTTAAGGCATAAAATAATAAAAATCCTCAAAGAAAGCATAGGAAAAACACTGGAAGATATTGGCCTGTGGAAAGACTTCATGAAGAAGACTGCCATGGCAATTGCAACAACAAAAATAAACAAATGGGACTTCATTAAACTGAAAGGCTTCTGTACAGCCAAGGAGACAACATCCAAAGCAAAGAGACAACCTACACAATGGGAAAGGATATTTGCATATTTTGAATCAGACAAAAGCTTGATAACTAGGATCTATAGAGAACTCAAATTAATCCACATGAAAAAAGCCAACAATCCAATATGTCAATGGGCAAGAGACACGAATAGAACCTTCTCTAAAGAAAACAGACGAATGGGTAACAAACATATGAAAAAATATTCATCATCCCCTATTTATTAGAGAAATGCAAATCGAAACCATCCTGGGATAGCATCTAACCCCAGTGAGAATGGCCCCATCACAAAATCTCAAAGCTGCAGGTGCTGGTGTGGATTTAGAGAGTAGGGAACACTTCTACACGCTGGTGGGACTGCAAACCAATACAACCTTTTTGGGAGGAAGTATGAAGAACCCTCAAAGAACTAAAGGTAGACCTCCTGTTTGATCCTGCAATCCCATTACTAGGCATCTGTCCAGAAGGAAAAATATCCTTTTATCATAAGGATGCTTGCCATAGATGGTTTATTGCAGCTCAGTTTGCAATCACCAAAATGTGGAAACAGCCTAAATGCCCACCAACCCAGGAATGGATTAACAAGCTGTGGTATATGTACACCATGGAATACTTTTCAGCCATTAAAAACCTGGAGACTTTACAGCCTTGGTATTAACATGGATGGAAGTGGAACACATTATTCTTTTTTTTTTTTTTTGAGACAGAGTCTCAATTTATCGCCCTCGGTAGAGTGCTGTGGCGTCACTGTTCACAGCAACCTCCAACTCCTGGGCTTAGGTGATTCTCTTACCTCAGCCTCCCGAGTAGCTGGGACTACAGGCATGCCACACGCCTGCAGTTTGGCTGGGGCTGGAGCTGGGTTCGAACCTGCTACCCTTGGTATATGGGGCCGGTGCCCTATGCACTGAGCCACAGGCACTGCCCTGGAGCACATTATTCCTTTTTTTTTTTTTTTTAATTATTATTATTATTTTTTATTGTTGCAGTTTGGCCAGGGTTGGGTTTGAACTCACCACCCTCAGTATATGGGGCCAGCACCCTACTCACTGAGCCACAGGCACTACCCTGGAGCACATTATTCTTAGTAAAGCATCACAAGAATGGAGAAACATGAATCCTATGTACTCAATTTTAATATTAGGACAATTAATGACAATTAAGGCACGGTGGGGGTGGGGGAAGGGGACAGCAGAGAGAGAAAGCAGGTGGGAGGGGAAGAGCAGAGAGAGGGAAGGAAGGAGGGGCGTAGGGCCTTGGTGTGTGCCACACCTTTTGGGGGCAAAGACAGGATTATAAGAGGGACTTTACCTAACAAATGCTATCAGTGTAACCTGGTTTTTTTGTGCCCTCCATGAATCCCCAACAATTAAAAAAAAAACCCACAACAACAACAAAAAAACTGTTAGCCTTAGGCGATTCTTTTGCCTTAGCCTCCCGAGTAGCTGGGACTGTAGGTGCCCACCACAGTGCCTGGCTGTGGTTTTTGTTGTAGTTGTCATTGTGGTTTTTAGCTGGTCTGGGCTGGGTTTGAACCCACCACCCTTGGTGTATGTGGCTGGCGCGGTAACCACTATGCTATGGGCGCTGAGCCAGTAGATGGCATTTTAAGAGTGACCAAAGCAAACAACTTTTTGTAGCAGAGAATGTCTTCTATTATGATGTGAATGAAGTATAATACCTGAGTAAAGTTAGTAGTATCAGTTGATTCATCCAAAGCAGTTGAACATGAAGTATTGCATGAAGTTTTGTTATGTTGAAGGCTAATTTATGCTGCTGATCAGTTATGGTTTCTTTGAAAGAGGCAGTTTGTGCTTTGAAATGTGATCATAGTCTAAGCATCATATTAGACAACTTTGACAATGCATTCTTTCACAATTTCTTTCTTTTCTTTTTTGACAGAGACTCAAGCTGTCACCCTGGGTAGAGTACTGTGGCATCACAGCTCACAGCATCCTTCAACTCCTGGTCTTAAGTGATTCTCTTGCCTCAGCCTCACAAGTAGTTGGGACTGCAGGCGCCCACCACAACGCCTGGCTACTTTTTGGTTGTAGTTGTCATTGTTGTTTGGCAGGCCCTGGCTGGATTCGAATCTGCCAGCTCTGGTGTATGTGGCTGCCACCTTAGCCACTTGAGCTACAGGCACTGAGCCTCTTTCACACCAATTTCTATATCACTGAATGGCTCCCCTCCTTCCCCCCCAGTATGTAAGCTACTTTATAAGTTGTGGAATTATTTCAAGGTCTTATTGCTGCTTCAAAGAATTTTATTTTGCTTTTCATCTTTTAATTTCTGCAACACAACCTTTTATGCCTCTTCCTCTAATTTGAAATATTTGTGGTCCTTATGAATGTTACAATGCTATATGAGCATTGGATTTCTTTAAATTGATACTATAGTATCACAACAAGCAAATCGTCTGATCTTTAGCAGAAAAAAGAAAATACTGCAATCCCCAATCCTGGTTAAAAACTTTTTCTTCCTTGAACGTTCTCTTTGTCTTTGATATGATGGGCTATTAAGCAGACAGAATTAAAAAATGCTATTGAGCTGTCAACTATTCACAAATTCCATTTCAAAGAGAAACACAGGGCTGGGTATGGTCACTCATGCCTGTAATGTCCACCATTCTGGGAGGTCAAGACAGGTGGATCACCTGAGCTCAGGAATTGGAGACCATCTCTATTAAAAATAGAAAAACCAGCTCATTATTGTGGTGGGCACCTGTGGTTCCAGCTGCTGTGGAGGCTGAGTCAAGAGGAGCTCTTGAGCCCAAGAGTTTGAGGTTTCTATGAACTATGATGATGCCAGGATGCTTTGCCCAGGGTGAGACCAAGTGAGACAAAAAACAAAAACAGAAACACAATATCCTTTTCAGAAGCTGGTAACAGACTGGTGTACTCAATCCCCATAAACTCTTTGCAAACCAGCCTTCTGCAGTAGGCAGGAGAAGTTAGGCAGGGGAAGTTAGAACTAAATCATGAGTATAGCAGCTGTCAATTTAGCCCTGGTTTACAAATATTCTAATTGTACTAATCAATCTGGGAGGATTATTTCATGGAAACTTATTTTATTTTTTTGGTAGTTTAAATACATCCATTAAAAAAATAAAAGTATAAAATATGAAAAGATGTATTAATAAAAATAAAAGGATTTATTCTGGGCAGCACCTGTGGCTCAAGGAGTAGGGCACTGGTCCCATATGCCGGAGGTGGTGGGTTCAAACCCAGCCCCGGCCAAAAAAAAACCACACACACACACAAAAAAGGATTTATTCTATAAAATTTGGATTCAGTCAAAAGACCTGTTAAGAACCTACAAGGCCACAGGTTTCCCTATCTGGTCCAGGCAACAAGATATTAAATTGTACATTTGTTTTAATTTAAATTTTTAGTAGCCTCATTTTAAAAAGTAGAAACAAGTAAAATTAATTTCAATAATGTATTTCTTTTTTTTTTTTTTTTTTTTGAGACAGTCTTAAGCTGTCACCCTGGGTAGAGTGCTGTGGCGTCACAGCTCACAGCAACCTTAAACTCATAGGCTTAAGCAATTCTTTTGTCTCAACCTCCCCAGTAGCTGGTACTATAGGCACCTGCCACAACACCCGGCTATTCCTTTTGTTGCAGTTGTCATTGTTGTTTTAGCTGGCATGGCCGAGTTTGAACTGCCAGCCTCAGTGTACCCTCTGTAATCACCATCCCAACCCATGTTTTTCATGAAGTTTATATTATTTTCCTGTACAAGTATTTAAACAGAGTTTTAAGGAAGTCACATTTATTCTTAACTTCTTAGTCTATGTTTGAGCATCATTAATTAGGAAGAAATGGAAAATGAACTTATTTTTGTCAAGAGTCAGAGAATAGTTGAAAGGTATTGGAATTTAAAGTGGGATCTTTTCAGTAGAGATATGGAGTGCTGTAGATAATAGAGGAGTAATTTTTTTTAAAGTCTGAATTTATTATGGCTGTGTTCTGTATAATCTGAAGTCTTGTTCACTGGATCTTTATTTTATTATGAGTTATAAAATTGCACCATAAAAATATTAGAATTTAGGAGAATTATGGGAGTTCTAGGAAAAGAATAAAATCATATAATTCTGTTATGCTATTACAGTTACAATATTCATTTTGTTGTATTTTCATTCAAAATTTGTGAAATGCACAGTTCTCTTAAGCAGAATTATATATTCAACTTCTATTCTACACTTTTTTTTTTGCAGTTTTTGGCGGGGGCTGGATTTGAACTCACCACCTATGGCATATGGGGCCAGTGCCCTACTCCTTTGAGCCACAGGCACTGCCCATATTCTACACTTTTAATATATTGATCTCTTTTTTTTTAATTTTTAAAATCTTTTTTGAGATAGTCTCACTCTGTCATCTTTGGTAGAATGCCGTGGCATCATAGCTCACAGCAACCTCAAACTCTTGGGCTCAAGTGATTCTCTTGCCTCAACCTTCTGAGTAGCTGGGACTACAGGTGCCCACCACAATGCCAGACTATTTTTAGAGATGGGGTCTTACTCTTGGTCAAGATGGTCTCCAACCAGTGAGCTCAGGCAGTCCACCTCCTTTGGCCTCCCAGAGTGCTGGGATTAACAGACGTGAGCCACTGCACCCAGCTTTAACCTTCATTTTTAATGATTGCTTAATGTAGCTTTAGTAACATCCTTTAGTAAAATTTACTTAGTTTTTCTTTTCCAGATTTTTAGGTTGATTTGAGTTTCTTGCTGTTTGTAATTAATAGCAAGCACTTAGGTGTTATATCTAATCTCTGCCAGTTTTTAATTGGCTAAAATGTTAAGCTGTTTAAGATTAAAATAAGGTTGAAAACTATGTGAGAGTATAACAAACAAGTACAGGGACTAGTACTTTCCTCATCTACTTTTGTTTAAATTGGCTTCACAAACAATACTTGATTAGTTGTCAACTAGCTCTGTGATTTAGATGATGCATTGCATAGATGTTGAAAATTAGATTTTAAGGTGGGAAGTAATCATCTTTATAGAACAAATTAAATTAGTGATGCAGCTATTTTTTTGTTTTATCTGTTATATCAAAAATGTGCTACTATGTTTTGATGTTAAAGTCACATTTAAACTGTTCAACTCTAGGATAACTGGCTTGTGGCGGCCAAGCGTTCATAGCGACGTCGCTCTCTGATCCTTCGATGTCGGCTCTTCCTATCATTGTGAAGCAGAACTCACCAAGTGTTGGATTGTTCACCCACTAATGTTAAACTGTTCAACTCTACATCTCAGATTACATAATCTTTAAATGCAAAGGGCTTATTTAGGTAACGATAGTGATAATATATAATCATAAAAATAGTGATAATGATAGCTGATGTTTATTGACTTATTGATCGTATATTTAGAGATGAAGCTGAAATTTAACTTTACATTTGTGGAAACATGATTATATTTAGATTCTTGGGGGTGGAAACTGTGGGCAAACCTTGTAAAGTGAAAGAGAGGGTTCTATTAGTTTAATATAAAATGAAAGATAAGATTCTGTCATTTTAATTAATAGTTGATTAGAAACAGAGACTTGAAAATCATTTTTTTCCCTTAGTGTGAATATGTCCCAATTGTTTTATCTTCTAATAAACAAAGCAATTATTAGTATTTTTAATACAGAAGAACCTCCACAGTTGACCACCTCCCTAAACTGACCATCTCCTTAAACTGACCTAATTTTCACAGACAGGACTTGCAGCACACATACTTTTCAGTTCTTTACATGTAGAGTTGAACAGTTTAAATGTGACTTTAACATCAAAACATAGTAGCACATTTTTGATATAACAGATAAAACAAAAAAATAGCTGCATCACTAATTTAATTTGTTCTATAAAGATGATTACTTCCCACCTTAAAATCTAATTTTCAACATCTATGCAATGCATCATCTAAATCACAGAGCTAGTTGACAACTAATCAAGTATTGTTTGTGAAGCCAATTTAAACAAAAGTAGATGAGGAAAGTACTAATTAAAAAATCCTGGAATATCTCTATTTTCAAAATGACTCACACGTCTATGTATGTGTATGTATATCCACAAAGATATAGCAAATAAATTTGGCTTTGTATTTAGTTGGCCATTATCATCTCTAATGGTCTTAGTTACTGCATAGATTTTGTAGGAAAAAACTTTTCTTTTCTCCATCCTCTGCCTTTAGCTCCGAATGTCTATAAAGTGTAGGTTATCATCCTTTGTTTTCTCTGTAGGTAGTCTGGTCTCCCCTGGTGTAGCACTTTGATGGCGCATTGTATAAACAGACCTTGCCACAGGTATAGAGGATTGTTACTGAACCATTTGGGTTAAGAAAAAGGTGCTACTGAACCATATTGTACTGGCAGAATGTTGAAGCCATCTAATTTTGTTAATTTGCTTTTTCTGTGTACCAGGAGCATAGAATAGAAAAACTAATAAAACATAAAACCAGTAAGTTCTGGGGGATATTTTTCTTGTACATATTTGTTATATCTTGAATGAACAGATTTTTGTAACCCATAGTATATGTATGACATTTAATACTGTAAGTTAAGGATAGGGAAAAGACTTTTTTTTTTTTGTGGTTTTTGGCCGGGGCTGGGTTTGAACCCGCCACCTCTGGCATATGGGACTGGTGCCCTACTCCTTGAGCCACAGGCACCACCGGGGAAAAGACTTTTTTAAAAGTCTTGTTTTGTCTGCAGTTAGAATAGCAATTCAGTTTTTATTTGGCTAATAGTTTCTCAGTTGAATGCTAATGTTAAATTAAAAATAAGATTCAGTTAGGTGATGTATTTATTTTCTGATATTTTATGTTGGGTAATGTTTAAGTTGCTGATTTTCTGCTTTATTCCATAGGGAGTTTGGGGTAAAGTAATATATATATATGTATGTATATAGACACACACATATATATTAAAAATACATTATTATATTTTAATATAAAATGATATATTTTCAATATATTTATTTTAATATAATATTTTAATAAATATATTAATTTTAATATTAAAATTAATATTTTAAAATAATATATTTATTTTAATATATTAAACTAGATTATACACACATATTTAAATATATTAAAATATATTAGAAGTATATTATATTTTAATATAAAATATATTTTCAGTATATTTATTTTAATATATAATAATATATTTTAATATATATGGGTCTTTATATATGCACATACATATTACTTTACCCCAAACTCTCTATGGAATAAAGCAGAAAATCAGCAACTTAAACATTACCCAACATAAAATACCAGAAAATAAATACATCACTTAACTGAATCTTATTTTTAATTTAACATTAGCATTCAACTGAGAAACTATTGGCAAAATAAAAGCAAAGTTGCTATTCTAACTGCAGACAAAGCAGACTTTTAAAAAAGTATTTTCTGTATCTGTACCTTATAGTATTAAATGTCATACATATACTATGGGTTAAAAAAACCTGTTCATTTATATAAATATATATTTTATTAGTAATATATTTTTATTTATATATATTTACATAAATACATATAAATATATATATATTTTTGACACAGTCTCATTTTATGTTGCCCTCTGTAGAGTGCAGTGGTGTCATAGCTCATAGCAACCTCAAACTCTTGGGCTTTGGCTCGGTGTCCATAGCACAGTGGTTACCGTGCCAGCCACAAGCACCGAGGCTGGCAGGTTTGACCCTGGTCTGAGCCTACTAAACAACAATGACAACTGCAACAAGAAAATAGCTGGGTGTTGTGGTGGGTGCCTGTAGTCCCAGCTACTTGGGAGGGTGAGGCAAGAGAATCACTTACGCCCAAGAGTTGGAGGTTGCTGTGAACTGTGACGCCACAGCACTCTACTGAGGGCAACATACTGAAACTCTGTCTCAAAAAAAAAAAAAACAACAAAACCTCTTGGGCTTAAGCAATTTTCTTGCGTCAGCCTCCCAAGTAGCTGGGACTACAGGCGCCTGCCACAATGTCTGGCTATTTTTTTGTTGTAGATGTCATTGTTGTTTTTAGCAGGCCCCTGTGTATGTGGACAGCACCCCACTCACTGGGCTACAGACACCACCCCTAAAGTAGTATATTTTTTGAGGAAGAAAACATTTTGTTTACAGAGGAAAGGATATAATTATTGATTTATACATCAAAGAAGTTTAGTAATACAAATATAATTTGATCTCAGTTTTATTCATGTGTTTCTAAACAGTATTCTATGGTATGAATAGAACTTTGATTCATATTGTTTCATTGACTTAAATGTTTTGGAAGAAGAAAATTTAGAACTCATTTAAAATATAGTAGAACCTCTGTAAGTTGACCACTCAACAGACTGTAACAAATTGGTCAATACACAGAAGGGGGTTAATGTAAAGAACTGAAAAGTATGTGTGCTGCAAGTCCTGTCTGTGAAAATTAGGTCAGTTTAAGGAGATGGTCAGTTTAGGGAGGTGGTCAACTGTGGAGGTTCTTCTGTATTAAAAATACTAATAATTGCTTGAAGCAGCATGGGGCTTCTTCAGTTAAAGAAGAAGTGGTATCAACACCTGCTTCCTCAGTCTGCTAGGAAAATGAAGTGAGGTGAGGTTATATAAAATGTTTGATGTAGTGTCCAATAGGCAGCTGTTTTTATATAATTATTACAGCTGCGCTATCGCCCTTAGAACTATTTCTGACTTTACATTTAATTTTTCTGCTAATTCACCTTTTAAAACTCTGATCAAATCAATAATGTCATTCTTTGCACATTCTTTTAAAATTAAGATATGCTGTAATTGATGACTATCCCATTGTAGAGGTTTAGTCTCTTTTTAGGACCAGGGCTGGAGCTAGCGTGAAGCCACTGAGGCACTTGGCACAATATTTAAGGGAGTACCATAAAACCCAACAGTAATCAAGATAAATATTTTAATGTAATATTTCAAAAATTAATGTAAAACTTCATGAACAACAAAATACTAAATGAAAATTTTAAATACAAAGGCAGGACCAGAAAGAGTACTTTGCCTAGCCATATTGTTTTGTGAGGCGCAAAAGGGAAAAATTGTAATATGGGGCCTGTCTTGCCATCTTGAACTATATTAGAGGCTGAGGTTCAAGGAAAAGTTATGATATCACTCCTGTTGCTCCTGTCTTTTGCTCCAGGAAAGTGCCTCACTGTAAGCCAGGCTTTGCTTTAATTATTTAAATAGTCAATTTTATAAGAGAGAACTAAGTGCTCAATTATTATCTGTTTTATAAATGAGGGCCCTAGCAATTAGATGAAATTACTTACATAGAGTCATGCAGCCACGTAAATGGCCAAACCAAGATAATATAATCCAGATTGTTGAGTTACTAGACTATTTTAAGTTACTTCTGTGTTCTGTGTTAGAACATATCTATGTATTTCCTTATTTTTCCCTTCGTTTGACTCTTAATGCCTACCATGTACTAGGCAGCGTCTAAATACAGTGGTGCAAAATGAAAATACTTTCCTGATCCAGTTCAGAAAGGGGGCATGGGGAGAAGTAAGAGAGCTCTCTAGAGAATATGTAAGAATGGAAATAACTGCCAGAGGAAGAGCAGGGCAAGAGTGTTCCATGTACATGTTCAAATACACAGAGGTGTTAGATAGGGTTAATTCAGAACAGCTGGAACTATATTTGTTCAAGGTGGTTCCACCTCCCCTACAGTTCAGAGTTGGGTTTTAAGCAAGCTTTTGATACATTATCCCTTTAGTTATTAGTTCTAAATATGAATGTTACTCTATAAATTTTTTTTTGTTAAGTAATAAAAATTATTTTTTGTTAAGTGATAGAGTAAATTTAGTTTGTCGTTTAATTTGGCTGACATTCATTAGTGTAAGGACATTAGTTTATAAAGCTGTAAAATAAACATTAAAACTTCTATTCACAATAGCCGGGCGTTGTGGCGGGCGCCTGTAGTCCCAGCTACTTGGGAGGCTGAGGCAAGAGAATCGCTGAAGCCCAGGAGTTGGAGGTTGCTGTGAGCTGTGTGACGCCACGGCACTCTGCCGAGGGCTATAAAGTGAGACTCTGTTTCTACAAAAAAAAAACAAACAAACTTCTATTCACTTGATATTGATAAATGGTAATAGATCAGGACTTAGATTTTTTTCAGATGAAATAGAAAGTTTACTATAAAAAATGATGTGTAGCAGACATACTTCAGATTCAGGTTATGCACAGGCATACAAGTAATATAGGTGGTGGCTTAAGAATTCATATTTCTAACAGTGAATTTGTTTGGTTCCACTATTTTTAGTTTTGTATTTGGAGTTGTAATAATAGGAAAATTTTTACAAAGTTATTTAATAATTTTCCTGATTACTTATCTGTACAGCAGATGCAAAAAAAAGTCTTCTATGCTCTATAATCAACTAAGTGTTTTCATTTGTTGCCTCAACTTTAAAATTGTATGTTGTTTAATATTCTGTTAGAGAAATATATTTAAGTTCAGTAATGTTTAAGGTATATGAGCATTATAAAATTCTAATTCTGTTACAAAGAAACTGTTGGCTTGGGCACATTTTTTAACCTCTCTAAGCCTTAGTTTCTGTGCCTACTAATGTCAGTGCAACAGTAGTATCTAGCTCATATATTGTTGTGAGGATTAAAATGTTAAGTGAATATATAGTGTGTAAGTAGCTCGTAAAGCTGCCATACGTAAGGAAAATGTACTTTTGTTCGCAACATACGTTACAGAATTTTATGAAGTATTCTCTATGTGTTGGCACATCTTTGTAAAATTTTGTAATGAATATTTTGTAAATAAAGGTACATTTAGCTGCAATTTCTTATTTTTTTTATGATGGCTTTAGGGGCTACTTTTGGGACACCCTGTATAATCATTCTCTTGGTGATCTTGTTTAGTTTTATAACTTTAAATACCACCCATCTACTTCAACTCATAAGTTTACAAAATTTTCAGCTAAGGGGATAATTTGTCCTGTATCTAGCAGTTGAATTTCCTAGAAGAGTATTTACCTCATTTTGCTTATCATTTTAGGCATTTTAGGTTGGTAAATCTCTCTGATCTTTATCTTTTTTCTTTTTCTTTTTTTTTGAAGCATTTAATTTGGATGTTTAAAAACAGATACTAAGAAGTGGTTTATCAGCTACTGGGAGACTGAGGCAAGAGAATTCGCTCTAAGCCAAAGAGCTGGAGGTTGCTGTGAGCTGTGATGCTACGGCACTCTACGGAGGGCAACGGAGTGAAACTGTCTCTTAAAAAAAAAAAAAGAAGTGGCTTATCGTGAAAGTGAAATCAAGACTAACACATCACTCCTTCTTGATAGCTGAAGTTTTAAAAGACTTTATATTCAGGAAAGTTTAGAAAAATAGAAAAAAAAAAGAAGTGGCTTATTGCGAAAGTGAAATCAAGACTAACACATCATTCCTTCTTGATAGCTGAAGTTTTAAAAGACTTTATATTCAGGAAAGTTTAGAAAAATAGGCATATATATATATATATATTTTACCATAATAATTGCACTGGGAGAAAATAGGTGTTGTCTTATGCATGTTTTTTCAAAAACTTTTCACACATAGACCACCTAAATTAAGTTCCTACTTTGGAGCTAATTTATGTTTCTTGGCCCATGATCTTAGGAGATGTAGGAGCTTTGGTAGCTTGGGCCAGCTGGAGGTGTACCCAAAGGCTTAATAGAAAGCTTCCTAGTTACATAGGTTTAGGTTCACGTAAAACTTGGGAAGTAAGTCCCCCTCCCCGCCCCCCCCCCCCCCAGTATCTTTGTTTAGGAGCTAGGATTTTCACCCCAGATACTGGTTTCCCAGCAATCACTCTGGTTTTAGTCCTTCACTTCATTTAGGCCCTTTAATTCTTGGTAATTGGTCTAGCTGCCTTTCTGACCATAATTCCACTGGATCTATATAACTTTCAGCTCCTGCTCATTGCTGGACATGTTTTTTTTTTCTGGTCTTTGAAAAATGTGGTGCTGATGTTTTGTTTTATCTCTGTGGGACTATGACTTTCAAACGTTCTTGTCATTTCTATATAGTTGGAATGGGGAAAGGGGCAGATAATGTCCCCTTTTTCTTTTATTCCTTTGAAATTTTGATTGTAGGGGGCTTTTTTGAATGTATTTTTATTATTTTTAAAATTTCTTTATCTCAGTTTTAGTAACACTTTTTATTTTTAAGATATGGTGTCTTGTGTTACCAGACTGGCCTCAAATTCCTGGACCCAAACAATCCTTTTGCCTTGGTCTCCCTGGTAGCTGGGACTATAGGCATGGCCCACTACACCAGACTTAGTATCACGTTTAAAGAAAATAGTCAGAGTTGAAGTCACAGACATTAGAAAAACCTAAGGTTTTTCCTTGTTATGAAACTGTATAACAAGGAAAGTCATAGACACAGGCTTTCAAGCAAGTCCTGAACTACCTCAGCTTATCCAATGACTAAATCTCAGTTTAGTTTCATATACTGCAAACACTAGTATCTGAAAACAATTCAGAATTTGTTTCTTAAAAAGCAATACTAGGCCCAGCACCTGTAACTCAAGCGGCTAAGGCACCAACCACATACACCAGAGCTGGCAGGTTCGAATCCAGCCCAGGCCTGCCAAACAACAATGACAACTACAACCAAAAAGTAGCCAGGCGTTGTGGTGGGTGCCTGTAGTCCCAGCTACTTGGGAGGCTGAGCCAAGAAAATCGCTTAAGCCCAGGAGTTAGAGGTTGCTGTGAGCTATGATGCCATGGCACTCTACCCAGGGCGATAGCTTGAGGCTCTGCCTCAAAAACAAAACAAAACAAAACAAAGGCGATACTGATTATAAAAGTTATAAACATTAAAGCCTCAAGTAAAAATGTAATTTATAAATGTATATATTACCAACTTACATTATTTTAATATAAATAAATAGAAGATTAAGGTATTCATAGTATCATTAAAACAAACTGCATAAAAATCAATTAATAGTGTCTAATGGGAATAGTATTTACCTTTTAAAATGGTTTTAAAAGTAAAATAGTTTAACAACTGCTTTAATGTTCCAACTATTGAAAAAAGAGCTCTTTGCTGTACATGAGTGGAGGATATTATGGGAAAATATTTATAAATGTTCCAGATTTTCTCTTGATTATTTAATTTTCACATAATTCTATCTTGTTGATGGGAAGGATGTGGGGAAAGCAAGTATTCAATCTTTTTATTGATCTCAAGATACAGTGTTTTAAAAAAAGGTTTGTCTTTATCATGTGTAAGTGGAGATTTGAATACAGTTACTTTTATCATTTCAGTGTGAAGTGTTAATATTTCACATGTTTGGAAAGTCTGAGGAAGATTTATTCTTGCAATGGAAGCTCTTTTTTTGTCAATTTAATTTTTTTCTTCCAATGGATGTTAATTTGCTTTACAAACGAATGCATTGTTGAAATTGTAATACGGAGTATAAATTGGGGTATATCTAAAAATACAGATGATTCAGATTTTACATTTACAACTTACTGAGGTATCAAAATTATACCAATAAAGATATATTGATTTGGCAGTTAAAAATAGCCATACCAGTATGTTCAAATGCTGGAATTCTTGCAAAGTAGTCCAGATGTTCTGGAAAGAAGTATGTATGTGTGTGTTGTGGGTGGTGGTGGTGTTTGAAGTGTGAATTTTATAATCCCAACTTGACTGGAAGTTGGATACATTGTTTGTAATGTATTTTACCCCCTCTTCAGTTCACAGGAATCAGGTTTAGTCTGTGCCTACATTAGGTATCAGTGGGATATAAATACAGTAGAACCTCTGTAAGTTGACCACCCAAAGAGCTGTAACAAACTGGTCAACTTACAGAGCGAGTCAACATAGGAACTAGGCCTCCTGTACTGAAAAGTGTTTGTGGTGCATGTCCTGCCTGTGAAAATTAGGTCAGTTTAAGGAGGTGGTCAGTGTAGGGAGGCGGTCAACTGTGGAGGTTCTACTATTATTGTTATTGTGATTAAAAATGTTAATAGTTTACCATTAACACCTTTGCCCCTTTATATTATTGAATAATATTTTTGTAAAGAATTGCCAAATTTTTAGTGAATGAAAATTTCAAATGTGAAATATAACAGGGCATTGTAGTAGGGGCAATTCTTCTAGAATTAATAGGTTAACAACTCAGGTTACTTTTTTTTCTCACATAGTAGGTGCAATTCTTCTGGAATTAGTAGGTTAACAATTCAGTTTATTATTATTATTTTTTAATATATAGAGACAGGTCTTGCTCTGTTGCCCAGGATGGTTTCAAACTCTTGGGTTTGAAACCATCTCAGCCTCCTTGGTAGCTGGGACTATAGGTGCAAGCCAGCACACCGAGCTTACCTGTCTAAATTTTGCATGTAACTTCCTGTATATTTCCCCCCATCCATGTCCTTCAAAGGATTTTTCTAACTCGCTGTTTTGTTTTCTGCAATCTTCCAGCTTCCCTCTTTACCCTTCCAAGCTCCAATTTATTATTTTTTTTTTTTTGAGACAGAGCCTCAAGCTATCGCCCTGGGTGGAGTGCTATGGCATCACAGCTCACAGCAACCTCCAACTCTTGGGCTCAAACAAGTCTGTCTCTGCCTCCCAAGTAGCTGGGACTACAGGCGCCCTCCACAACGCCCGGCTATTTTTTGATTGCAGCCATCATTGTTGTTCGGTGGGCCTGGGCTGGATTCGAACCCGCCAACTCAGGTGTATGTGGTTGGTGCCTTAGCCACTTGAGCCACAGGCGCCGAGCCCTAAGCTCCAATTTTTCTTATAGTATGGCATCAGCTTGATCATTGAGACCAGGGACCACAAGTATAGTATCCTAGAACTCTTCAAGATTTAAGTAGTATTCTGCTACTGTTGTTTTCTAATACAATAGAATCTCTATAGTTGACCACCTCCTTAAGTTGACCTAATTTTCATAGACCAGATATACACCACATGTACTTTTCAGTACAATAGGCCTTGTTCTTTATGTTGACCACCTCTGTGTATTGACCAGTTTGTTATAGTCCTCTGGGTGATCAACTTACAAAGGTTCTACTGCAATATGATCTTGGGCAAATCAAAGTCACTTAAGTTTTCTGTGTCTTTGTTTTCTCATCTTTAAAATGATGTTTCTGGGTGGCGCCTGTGGCTCAAAGGGGTAGGGCACCAGTCCCATATGCTGGAGGTGGTGGGTTCAAACCCAGCCCAGGCCAGAAACTGCAAAAAAAAAAAAAAAAAAAATGATGCTTCTTCCTGTCCTTCTTAGAGTTACATGGATGGGACAATGTATGCAATACAGTGTTTCAGAATTACCTCATCCTGTTACTTTCACAAACATGTCCGTTGAGCAATTTGAGATTTAGTTACTTTATCATTAGTTTTTTCATCCCTGCCAAATTATATGTATGTGCATACTTTTTCCTACTTTTATTATAAAATTTAATGCATGGTCATTGTAGAAAGTCTGGAAAATACAGGAAACTTACACAAGAAATAGAAATCCTTTTGTTGGGATTGTAGGATACATTTAGTTTGAGCTCCATGAAGCATATGGCACAAAATTAATGCTCGTTTAATGAATGGAAACTTACTTAGTATAGGTATATTTCTTAAAGTCAAAAGGCTAGGAAAGTGTTACCATCCATTTGAAGAGAAAAGAAGCCGTCTGAGTCATAATAATAATAATAATAAATGACATTTTTCTGTTGGCTAAAAGAACAAAGAAAAACATAATAGGGCTAATTCTAATATTCTGTGGGAGACGTTAGGAAAGCAGATAAATCTATTGAATATGGAGCTTCTAGGCAATATCATGGCAAAATGGACTGGACTTTTTCTAGCAAGAACAACGTATGGTAAAATTTGAATAATTTTTTTTGAATGCTTAGAAATCTTGAACATTGTCTTTTTTGTTTTTTAACAGGATGGCTTAAATTCCTTGGTCCTTGATCTGGATTTTCCTGCTTTGAGGAAAAACAAGAATATAGATAATTTCTTAAATAGATGTAAGTATCCTTAAACTTCCTATTTGATTACATAACTTGTTTTTGACAAGAGATTTATGTTTGATTAATATTATTATTCTATAAACTTAACTTTAACTTATTAAATTGTATTTTTTTAGTTTGCTATTTGATTTACTCAAAAACTAATACTCTTTATTTTAAAGACAAAACTGCAGAACCAAATTATAATGTGTAAAGTATAAAGTTCAGAATTTTATAGTAAATTATTAAGACCATTTACTGCTATTATTTATAGCAGTTTTAGGAGAAGTTTTAAATTAGTATTTATCACTCTAAGACTTAATATTACGCAGAGACATAATAAAACTTTGTGTTTCTATAAATGTGGACATTTCAGTCTAGATAATGAAAAATAATGTGATAACAATTATTACCATATGTGGTAACCCTTAATATTTGGCAGCATTGATGTTCAAATGAAAAGGTAAATGAAATTAAATTCTAAACCTAAGAAATTCTCCAAACAACTTACATCAGCACAATACGCTCTTTAATTTGGAATTGCAAGAGATTGGAGTGTTTCCCCAATTTAACAATCTTATCTGTAGTTAACTATATATTATTACCACTTTTCAGAGAAGTAGGCTATCAAAATGCATTGCTAAGATTAGCCTTGCAAGGGTGGTGCCTGTAGCTCAAGTGGCTAAGGTACCATCAACATACACTAGAGCTGGAGCATTTGAATTTGGCCTGGCCTGCCAAACAACGACAGCTACAACTAAAAATAGCCAGGTGTTGTGGCGGATGCCTGTAGTCCTAGCTACTTGGAAGGCTGAGGCAAGAGAATCGCTTAAGCCCAGGAGTTGGAGGTTGCTATGAGCTCTGATGCTATGGCACTCTACCCAGGGTGATAGCTTGAGGCTCTGTCTCCAAAAAAAAAATGATTAAAATTTCATGGCAACTTTCTGCCATGATTCACAGTACGCACCAGGACTGGTTAGGTCATCACTGTGTCAGCTATCATCTGAGTTGCCAAACAACAAAAGTCAGAAACAGAATAGCTTTAACTACTACTTTTTGGCAGTCAGTAGCATCCATTTATAGGTTTTAATAAACCATAGAGAGTTTTGGGTTTTGATGTCAGCTTAATGTTTATTTTAGATTTTTAAATAGCAGACTTTAAAAGCTGATAGATTTAACTGAAAATAGAATCTAGTTTATTAAAACAAAAATGTGTTTACAGGTGTGATTTTTTGGCCGGGGCTGGGTTTGAACCCGCCACCTCCAGCATATGGGACCGGCGCCCTACTCCTTGAGCCACAGGCGCCGCCCTACAGGTGTGATTATTTTAAAACATTGCTTAGAAACATGATTGATATTATAAATATGGTAATATTTTTATTATAGATGAGAAAATTGTAAAAAAAATCAGAGGTCTACAGATGAAGGCAGAAGACTATGATGTTGTAAAAGTTATTGGAAGAGGTGCTTTTGGTGAAGTTCAGTTGGTAAGAAGTATTGTTATTTATTTATTTTTTTTTTTCTTGTTACTGTTTTTACATCATGGTTTTATGAAACATCAGTAGCAGCTGAGAAGATCTAATTCTATGCGCAGACATACCAAGAGTTAGCTTTATGATTTTGGTCAAGTCACTTCATTCCAGAGAGCCCCAGTATCTTCATTTATAAAAAGAGGCAATTGTTGTGTAAGTAACAGGTCTCTTCCAGCTCTGAAACTCTGATTTGGAGAATAAGGTCAACTTGGCTTCACATGTGATCTGCCTAGCAATTAATATTACACTAAAACTATTGTGTTTTTATTTAGAATGTTCAGATTAATAAGATATCTCCTTAATGATAGGTACATGGATGGTACATTGGTCAGGTATCTTCAAGGACAGGTTTCAGCATCTCTCTTCTGTTAAACATTTTATTAATGACTGGTATGGGGGTTGGTGGCATGTTGAATAATTTTGCATTTCAGTTAAACTTGAAGTATAATGAGGATGATTTTAGATGATGAACCAAAATCCAGAAATTTTCCACAAAGAGAAGATAATCTGTCAGATAGAAGAAGTGAAATTTAACCAGCATATATGTACTTGGATGTGAAGAACATAAGGAATAATTTCTTAACAGTAACATATGAATTAAAGAGTAATTTTCCTTGAATGTAACCAGGCAAGAGTCATAAGGAATAAAACAGGCTCTTCACTGTTGACAGGGTTATTTCTGAGTTGCAAAAATTATTTCCTCCCTTCATGTTTTTGTAATTTCTGTATTCCTCATTCATTCTTGGCTGCCACAGAGAGAAAATGTGAAGACCTTTTTTTCTCTTGTATTTGAAGTGGAAACAATAATTGCTACAGGACAATTAGATAGATGTGTTGGATTTTCTTATAACAATATATAATGTAATTTTTGATAGTAAAAATTTACATTTGAAAGCTTCAAATGAGGTGCTTGGGTTACAATGATTTTCGGAAGTTCTTTTCCTATGAATGGCCCAGGAGGCCCATTTTAAGATTTTCCAGGCATATTTTAAGCTACACTTAGCAAAGTCTTATCTATTCAGTGTTTTTTTTTTTTTAATTGTGCATATTAGCTATAGAAAGTACAAATTAAAAGAAAAATAAGAAAAATTACTCCAAATTTTATCAGTTGCAATGTATAACCAGTGTTTACTTTTGACCCTTATTTATTTATCTTTTTGGTCTTTTTTTTCTCATATGTATAGTCAATTAGGTGATGTTTTTACACTTATCCAATCTTTTCTGTGCAATAGAAACAACATTTTTGTCCTTTAGGTACTCATAGACTAGTGACGATGTGGGGGTAGTGGGGTGGGTACACATGTAATATAGAGTGAGCAAAGTTCCATTTGTCTATGGTAGAGTTAGCTAACATTTTCATTGAGTATATTCTATGTGCTAAGTACTTATAGTTGCTGTCTCATCTCGTTTTATTTTTGCAACAACTCTATGAGATTATTATACAGATTATGCCACTGAAATTTAGAGAGATTAGGTAAATTGGTCACATAGTTTATAAATAGCTAGGACTTTGTTCAGATGTGTTCACATTTAAATCCATGCTTTTAAATATTGCTGTGTACAGTGTGATAATGAATAGCTACTATTTCTGTTTGTTCATCTGTCCATCCATCTATTTGAATAGAGGAGAAGGAACTAGAGAATAAAGGGACATCTACAGAGATGCTGAGGGAGATTATAATAGAGTAATTCAGACATTCTCACAGGAAGGTCAGTGGAAATCAGCTTTCCTAAAGCAACAGCACTTTACTGTGGTATTTTTTAACATTACTGGTAATGAATTGTAAAGGCATGATGTAGACATGTGTCATAGGTAAAGACTATTATCTCTTAATGTTTGCTCTATAAATCAAGTTATGTCAAAGACCACAAATTGGTGGTTCCCAGCTCTTGTGTTATGAGTCAATAACTGGCCTATCAAAGCAGTTTAAATGAAATTCAGACCTTACAAACTAGAGCATCTCTCCAAATGTTACTTACTCAAAGTTTTATAGATGTAATACAGATTGTAGATATGATTTTGTTGAATTAGATAATTTAGCATTGTACCAACCAATCACTAGGCAGTCACACACAAATGAAGGTATTGTGTTCTGTTCCATAAAGGAGCTAATGAAGTAGACATGTACATACTAATAGATTATTGTAAGTGCTTGGGAGCAGAGAGTTTTAAGGAGCAGTTTTACACGAAGAATCACCAAAAGTGAAGTCAATAAATACTTTTCTCACGTTCAAAAATCATTTTAGGCATATCTTGTGTAACTTTTTATTCATTTAAATGAATGTCTTTTTTCTTCTAGGTTTTTTTTTTCATTTAGTTATCTCATATAAATGTTGCTGGTTTAAATATTTAAATAAATATTTAGTTATTTGTCTACCAGTTGACAAATATCTTTTAGGGTCTTTTCATAGCTTTATAGCAGAATTCTTAAAATGTTCTTATGTTCTGAGCCAAGCAGAAATAATAAGATTGTGTAAAGTAATTGACTCTTAATGTTGTATGGATTGCTTTTTCTAATGGAGTTAGGAAATACTCAAAATTTGATTTGCTCTTAGAGTAAGCAAAGGTTTGAAAAGTGGTCTAAATATATATGGAAGAGTTGCTATATACATAGCAACTTCTTTTTAACGACATTGTTAACATATTTTAAACTATATTTAACATTGCTTGAATGATCATTTGTGTTGATGTAATCTGCTAATTCAATGCAAATCAATTAAAAATGTGGTCTGTCTGCTGTGGAAAAGATTTCTAGCTTTTAGTCTAGGATCATCCCCTAATTCCCCACTCTGTTTTTATATTGCTTTTCTGTGTGTTTATTTTTAGCATTCTGTAAGCTTTCTAACACTGCTATAGAAGCAAAGTAATTATTATTCCAACTTGCTAATTTAATAAAGAAGAAGGATATAAACTATGATTTTTATCACTTATTTGGTGCTTTGCATTGACAATCCTTTTTTCTGGAGTTACAGTGTATCAAAATACCTCAGACTTCAAATTCAGAATATCTTAAAATGAGAAATGATTTAACCTATTATATAATAATCTTTGTAATTATAAATTGGCTAGTCGTCATTCTGTACTGTATTTTCTTTATAGCCATACTGACATTTTATGTACTTGTTTTATCAAGTAGTGAGATAGGGTTGTTAAAATATGCAGCTGAAATTGTGGATTTGTCAATTTCTTTTTCTGTTTTATAAATTTGAAAGCTCATTAATTAAAGATGTATATATATTCGTGCCTCCTTGATGAATTACTACTTTTATACCAATTACCCTTTTTATTTCTTGTAATACTTTTGACCTTGAAGCCTGCTTTATATTGCTATGCCAACTTTCTTTTCCTTGCTGTTTGCATAGTATATCTTTTTCATCCATTTGTTTTCAACTCATTTGATCTTTTATATTTAAACTATATATAAGTTTAGGTCTTGCCTTTTAATCAATTTTGATAATGTCTGTTTATTAATTAGAATATTTAATCAATTTGTATTTATACATATTTTAGACTGTTTATACTTGTCTTGGCCTCTAAGTCTCTATTCATTTTTGCTCATTTGTTTTTGTCTTTTTTGCTCATATTTATTTGTGTTCAGGGTCAATGACTTCCTTTCTACCCCCCTTCTCCGTTATGTATGCCCTAATGGTGATTTTTCCATTTCATTTTGTTGTATTTTTCAATTACAGAGTTTCCATTGGTTTTAATTATTATTATTATTATTATTATTATTATTATTTTTGAGTATCACTTTGTTGCCCTCGGTAGCGTGCTGTGGTGTCACAGCTCACAGCAACCTCAAACTCTTGGGCTTATGTGATTCTCTTATCTCAGTCTCCCAAGTAGTTGGGGCTACAGGCACCCGCCACAACACCCGGCTATTTTTTTTTTTTGGTTGTTATTGTTGTTGTTGTCATTGTTATTTAGCAGGCCCGGCCAGCTTCAAACCCACCAGTCCTGGTGCATGTGGCTGGCATCCTAATCAGTGAGCTGTGGGCACTGAGCCATTCCATTTGGTTTTTTGTAGCTTCTGATTTTCTGTTGATACTTCTTTACTCATTGTATTTCCTTTTGTTTCTTTAACATATTTTCCTTTATTTCTTTGAATATATTTATAAGAATTATTTTAAGGTATTTGTTAACTAAATCTAACATCTTTCAGGACCATTTTCTGTTGATATTTTTTCTTTTTTTTTTTTGTAGTTTTTGGCCAGGGCCGTGCTTGAACCTGCCACCCCTGGTATATGGGGCTGGTGCCCTAGTTCTTCGAGCCACAGGCACCGCCCAATGTTTTTTCTTGATGATGAGTCACAGTTTCCTTTTTGCCTATTCAGTAATTTTTAAATTATAGTATATTGTACCTTGTGGTGGGTAGAAACTCTGGAATTTGTTATTTTTCTTTGAGTACCATTGAGTTTTGTTTGAATACGCTGTCCAGTTACTTGCTGGTAATCCTTAACTCATGAGACTTAATTTTTTTTTTTTATGAGACTTAATTTTATACTGTGAAGATATGTGTGGAAAGATCAAGATGTTTACCAAGTTCACTTAACTTGGTGGGATCAACCTACATTGCTTTAAATCTCTTCTACCTTTGATCTTTAGGGTTTGGTTTTAGGCTTTGTTAGGTAGTGCTAGAGCAGGTCTTAGAGCTTGGTTCTTTCTTATATTACTAATGTGTGTCAGTTGGATGCCCAGGAAATTGATAAAGTTTCTCCACTTCTGCTTAAAGACTGGAATTCTTGTTCTTCAAATGCTGCTTCATCTCTAGTATTTTTGTTCTTCTGTCCACCCCATAGCAGTTACTCTCTAGTAAACCTGAAGTATTGTCTCTCTAGGTAAACCAGCCTTTAGCCAAATACTCAGACGTGATTTCTAGGGACATTCCTCCATGTAGTACCTTACTTTCCAGTTTCCTGCCCAGCATAATTTAGCTGCCTTATTTGTCTTGAACTCTGATCTGTGCCTCCTCAACTCCACAGGACCACTGTGCTTTGCTTAGACAGTCACTTGCTGTGCACTGGTTGGGATAATGACTTTAATCAGAGTTTCTGGGCAATTAAAGGGGGTTGACTTGGTAAGTTTCTCTTCTCTCGGGAATTACAGCTACATACCGCATATTTTACAATACCAGAAAACACTTGCTTCATGTATTTTGCCATTTTGATGGTTGTTTATACTTCATAACCAAAAATGCATGATTATTAGTGATAAATATTTGTATTTATAAATATCGTCTCATCTTAGGACTTTTCTGTGTTTTCTACTAGTGACTTGTTGATACACACTGAATAAATACAACTTCTTACCTGATTTTTATTGGGGAAAAACTTTATGAAGAATTACAATATTTTATGATTTTCTAAAATTTGATCGTGTTTTATATCGTATCTGATTTGTAAAATGTTTCTTCTTCATCTCTGGGAAAGACATGAACATATCTTTGGTTTACCTTATTTTCATCAATGTAAATATTGATTCTAGACATGGATAGTATTTGACAAAAGATAACAAGAAATCTGCCGAATCTGTTTTAAAACTGGAAATTTATAGTTTAGTCAGTTGTCAAGTAAAAATTTATCAGCTATTAATTTATTTGTCAAATTTTAGTGAGATTTAGATAGTGTCCTTTACTGTGAATTACACTTGGTACTAAGAATATAATGGAGAACAAAATAGCCATGAATAACCCCGACCATTGTTGAGTTTACATTCTAACATGGGAAACAATGAATACAAAGAAACAACATCAAAAAATTACAAAGTATGGTGTTTACTAGGAGGAAGATAAGTAAGGGGGGGACTATGATGGGTTCTTTGATACTTTCTTAGTACCTGTAAAGATCCTGAGGAAAGTTTTGTTATATTAGAGGAACAGAAAGAAGTTAAGTGTCCTTGAAGTATGAACAAAAGGAGAAGAAAGTGATGAGATTGAAATTGGTATTGTGAGCATTGGCTAGATTATTGACAGCCATGTAGGTGATGGTCAGGAGCTTGACTTCATCTTACCTTCTTTCCTCCAACACTGAGTAGGGTCTCCATAGGATCTGTTACACAAAAGCTGGCATACTTGTGAAAAGCAGCACAAATCAGGTAGATACTAGGTTGACAGATACAATCTGGCTCTATTTTGGGAAATTCCTATTTGTGGGTATACACATGTATAAATAGTACAGATTCTGGATGCAGACTACTTTAAAATCATTATCTATATAGTCCTCAGGCAATTTAACTTTGTGCTTCAAATTTCCCTTTTGTAACATGGGAGAAATTATATGTCATTGGGACTATTAATAAGGTTAAGTATATTAATACATGTGTCAAAACACACAGTACCTGACACATGTTAAGTACTCAGTAAATTCATTTTTTCAGCAAATATTTATTGAAACTTAGTTATGTATCAAGCATTATCCTAGACAGTGGGGATTAAGCAGTGAACAATTCTTACCTTCATTGGGTTTAAATTCTTTTTTTTACTTTTTTTTATTGTTAAATCATAGCTGTGTACATTAATGCAATCATGGGGCACCATACACTGGTTTTATAGACCGTTTGACACATTTTCATCACACTGGTTAACATAGCCTTCCTGGCATTTTCTTAGTTATTGTGTTAAGACATTTATACTCTACATTTACTAAGTTTCATGTGTACCCTTGTAAGATGCACTGCAGGTGTAATCCCACCAATCACCCTCCCTCCGCCCATCCTCCCCCCTCCCCTCCCTTCCCTCTCCCCCTTCCCCATATTCTTAGGTTATAGTTGGGTTATAGCTTTCATAAATTAGTTTCATAGTAGGGCTGAGTACATTGGATACTTTTTTCCCATTCTTGAGATACTTCACTAAGAAGAATATGTTCCAGCTCCATCCATATAAACATGAAAAAGGTAAAGTCTCCATCTTTCTTTAACGCTGCATAATATTCCATGGTGTACACATACCACAATTTATTAATCCATTCGTGAATCGATGGTTTTAAATTCTAATGCTGAGAGGTGATGAAAGTGCAGTGGAGCAGAAGCATGAAGAGTGGAATGGGGAGTGTGCTGGCAGCAGAGCACAGCAAGGAGTTGAAGGTTGTAAGTTGAAAGGTTAGCTCCACCCGAGTAGTCCTCGCTGAGAAGGCAACATTTGAATAGGGATTTTAAGGAAGTGAGAGATTGAGCCCAGCTAGAGGCAGTGATTGTAGACAAAGGGAGCAGCACATGCAGAGATCACATGCAAAGCCTTTGGAGGGTTTTAAGTAGAGGAGGTACAGAAAATGGTTTTAGAAGGATCCCTAGACTGTGGGTAGGTGAAACTGATGGTGGGAAAAACTAATGGAGGGTATTGCCGATAATTGAAATAAAAGCTGTTGGACCAGGGTGGAGGTAGTTAGAAATTATTGGGTTCTGAAACTACTTGAAGGTACAGCTGGCATGATTTGCTGATAAATTTGATAAGTTGTTTGAAAGAAAAAGAAATGCTGTAGGATTTTTGCCCAAAGCAACTAGAAGGATGAAGCTTCCATTTACTGAAATGGGGAAGACTGGGAAGAATACATTGAGGTTGAAGATTAGGAGTTTTAGTATTAGACATTCTATTAGGTACTCAAGAATAAATATTAGCAGTTATTATTTACTATTATCCAATAAATATTAACTATTATCATTATTTATTATCTCTGGCAGACAGTTTGCTATGTTGTGGGAATTAAAAATGTAGGCAAAAATAGATATTCTCCTTGCCTTTATGGAATTTACACAGTCTAATGGGGGAAGATAGAACTAACTAATCAAATAACAGCATTATTACTAGTTTTTTCCTTAAAATTTTTTTTGTTTCTTTCATTAAAAATGTATTGCTTTTACTTTTTATTAGCTAGCTAAGGATCATTTTGTTTTGCAGTTGAAGTCTTTGATAATAGCATTCTAGTATGACCTTTCTCATAAAACTAAAATATTAATAATTTTTGTGTTTTAAAAAATTAACAGGTTCGTCATAAGGCATCACAGAAGGTTTATGCTATGAAGCTTCTTAGTAAGTTTGAAATGATAAAAAGATCAGATTCTGCTTTTTTCTGGGAAGAAAGAGATATTATGGCCTTTGCCAACAGTCCCTGGGTAGTTCAGGTAAGCATACTAACTTCTGTAAGTTTATTTCCTTTTTTGTTAAGTGCTTTATTTGTAACAGTTGATTTTGTGTGCTACAAGTTCTACACTTCATTCACATGGTAACAATGCAGTTATTTTTAGTAAGATATGATTCAGTACACTTGTTTAATATTCCTAAACGGTATGTCCATCTAGATAAATATATAATAATTACTTAAATTGCATTTGGAAGCAAGTATTACTTGCAATTTTTTCTTCTTTGATTTTTTTTTTTTTTAATAAAGAATTGGCTTGATTATCAGTATGCCATTATTCCCTATCTACCCTTTGTGATTTACATGGTGGAAACATAGGAAATACATTGACCCGTTTAAGGATACATACATATTAATATTAGTTAGAAGTTTATATTACATTAATCGGCCTATCTTTAAAAGTAATCCATAACAAATATTTTGAAAATTCTCCTACAATACTTATATGTTGGGCGGCGCCTGTGGCTCAGTCGGTAAGGCGCCGGCCCCATATACCGAGGGTGGCGGGTTCAAACCCGGCCCCGGCCAAAACTGCAACCAAAAAATAGCCGGGCGTTGTGGCAGGCGCCTGTAGTCCCAGCTACTCGGGAGGCTGAGGCAAGAGAATCGCTTAAGCCCAGGAGTTGGAGGTTGCTGTGAGCTGTGTGAGGCCACAGCACTCTACTGAGGGCCATAAAGTGAGATTCTGTCTCTACAAAAAAAAAAAAAAAAAATACTTATATGTTACCTGTAATGTAAGCTGGTATTCCACCTCTTTACTTAATGGTGGGTTAAGGAATTTACGATTCTGTTTTGCCACCTTTTCTATTATATCCTTCACCAGCTTCACTTCTCTAAAAGATTTTTTTGTACTTCTATGTATTTTATTTTTCTGAGACAGAGTTTCAGTTTGTTGCCCTTGGTGACAAGGGTGACGTGGTATCATAGTTCACAGCAACCTTTTGAATAAGTATCATAAGTAAGATAAGGTGTATGCTCAGTGCTTGTTCAAAGAGCTTAAATGATCCAGGAATTTGATAACCTAGATGGTAAAAGGCAATTTAGAGACAAAAATTTGCCACCTTGATGGCCATGCCATTTAAAACTCATTACAGGGTGGTATCTGTGGCTCAAAGGAATAGGGTACTGGGCCCCTGTGCCAGAGGTGGCAGATTCAAACCCAGCCCCGGCCAAAAACTACAAAAAAAACAAAAAAAACCCCAACTCATTACAATTGCTTTTTTATAAGTTTGAGAATCACTTCCCACCCCTTTTATCTTTTTTCTATAGACAGTGAATAGAAATTCTGTTATGTGCAGCTAAAACTAAAATTTTTTGTGGCAAATTATGTACCGTGATAATTTACTTGATTTAAGAATGATGTTAATAAAAGTATTTGTTCTACTTTTAGTTCTAAAATTGCTTTCATAGTAGCAGATTCATTGCCATTTCTAGTTAATCATTTTATAAATGATATGTTGTATCTTTTGATCTTTATTTAAGTCTGCTAAGTAGGCTTTAATCAAGTGTTAATTCAGATAGAGAGGATCTGTTGATTATTGAGGTAATTGAAATAATGGATCTGAGGAAGCAAATCAGCAGTGAAACATAGTATAGTTGAAAAAAGTGACTCAGATTATAGTTGTGGCCTTCATATGTTCATCTGTTTGGTAAAGGACATACCATGTGCCATTACATTTATATGTATGAAATGTTTAACTTTTAAGAAAAACTTATCAAAGTGACCAGCTTGTTTTTATATATTGTTTGTTTTATTGTTCAGGGATTTAAAATATATTCACAGTTGTGCAGCCATCACCACCTAATTGTAGAACATTTTTATCCTTTCTAGAAGAAACTCTGAGTCAATTAGTAGTTATTCCCCAATCTTCCTTGACCTCAGTCCCTATCAACTCCTGTTCTACTTTTTATCTCTTATGGTTTTGCTTGTTCTGAACATTTCTTACAAATGAGATTGTACAATGTGTACGCATGTCTTTTGTGACATCTTTCACCTGGCTTACTGTTTTCAACATTCATGCATCCTGTAGCATTATAGTTGAATAATATTCTGTTATATATGGATATGCCACATTTTATTCATTCATTATTTAATAGACATTTGTGTTGTTTCTCCTTTTTGGCTAGTATGAATAATATCGCCATGAATATTCTTTCATATGGATTTTGGTACATATATTTGCACATTTCTTTTAGGGATTTACCTTGCAGTGAAATTAATAAGTTACAAGGTATGCCTGTCTATAGTGATTTCAATGGACTATTTTGCTTTTCCAAATCTCAGCTTTTATTTTTTAATGACCGTTCTTTATTTAATTATATGAATGTCCTTGTAATTTGTTATCATACTATTTTTGGAAATAGCTCTTTTCATTTTTGTTATATAAATTATGCTATGATATACATCTTAGAAATATTTGTAGTCTGATTTTAAGTTCAATAGATTAATACTGGCATATTTTAAAAACTTTTATTCTTTTGCTGATAGTACTTTTTTAAGCCATCTGTATATGCAGTTTGCTGTTTTATGATAAAACCTTTTCTTGCTTTCTTTTGTAGTTTTGTCACCCAAATTTGTACCACTAAACACTTTAGTTTTGGCATTTAAAAAATTAAAGTTTAAGTATTTCTTTTCAATCTCTCAACCTAGAGTTTCCCCCTTTGAATTTCATTTGTTCCCAGGTTGAAGAAATCTGGGTTTTGCGGGTTTTGTACTGTGGTATAATTTAATTTGTTTCTCTCTCATTTGTATTTTGGTAAATTGGTAGTTAGATATAGTAGATACAGAGGCTTGATCAAATTCAGGTTTGATTGGGGGTGGTGGTGCTGGACTACCTCATAGGCAGTGTTTTGTTCTTCTGTGAAGAAACTAATGTTTGGTTATCTTTTAACATTATTAGCTATTTGTGCTTAATGTTTTGTAGGTTAATCTATTAAGGATTATAAAATGATAATGTTCCAGTTCAGTCATTCTTCCCTGATTATAGTGATTGGAATACTTCTATATAAAAACTCCCTGTTCACTAATTAGTTATCCAGTAGTACAGTTTTCACATCAGAAGGACAGGATAAATGCTTTATTCTTTCCTTGTATTTACCAGTTTTCAAAATAGGAAATAGTTGCCTTTTATCTTCTAATGGTGACCAATTTGGAGGAAATGTTAGTTAGAACTCATGAACTTAAAGCCTATTTTATGTGTTTCGGTGAACATCTTACTGATTCTCAAATTGTGACACATGTGACCAGTGGGATCATATTCATCATATTGGCTCCTGAGACATTTTGACATAGCCTTAGTAGTCTTTGATGGCTTTTTTGCTATCTGATATATAACCGGGTATTCCATTCCTATCTAGTACATTTGCTGCCCTTGACATAGAATTAACTGTGCTTGCCAGGTCATGTTTTGAACATGTGTGAGTTTTTCTTTAGTACAGATTCCTAGGGGTGGTGCCTGTGGCTCAGTGAGTAGGGCGCTGGCCCCTTATATGGAGGGTAGCAGATTCAAACCCAGACCCGGCCAAACTGCAACAACAAAAAAAAGAGCTGGGCCTTGTGGCGAGCACCTGTAGTCCCAGCTACTCAGGAGGCTGAGGCAAGAGAATCACCCAAGCTCAAGAGCTGGAGGTTGCTGTGAGCTGTGATGCCATGGCACTTTACCGAGGGCAACAAAGTAAAACTCTGTCTCTTAAAAAAAAAAGAACAGATTTCTAGCACTGGTGTTGGTAGGTGAGATGGGATGCCTGTCTGACATTTTGACATACAATGCCAGATTGCTATGTTAAAAAAGGATCTTTTACATTTTCTCTGTAGAATTGATTTTTTTTTACTGTATTTTTAGCAAATGCTAGATATTGTAAGTATTTAAAAATTTAAAAAATTGGAAGGATTTTTATTTTTTTTATAATCCTCCCACAGCGGAAGGATTATATGCTTTATTTATGGCCAAAGTAAAGAGATTTACAAGTCACCTTTTTTTTTTTGAGACAGAGTCTCACCTTGTAGCCCTGGGTAGAGGGCCATGTCGTCATAGTTCACAGCAACCTCAAACTCTTAGGTGCAAGTGATCCTCTTGCCTTAGCCTCCCAAGTAGCTGGGACTATGGGTGCCCACCACAATGCCCGGCTATTTTTTTTTTTTTTTTTAAGGCATGGGGTCTTGCTCTTGTTCAGGCTGTCTTGAACTCTTGAGCTCAAGCAGTGCACCCACTTCAGCCTCCCAGAGTGCTAGGATTACAGGCGTGAGGCACTGTGCCCGGCCAACAAGTCAACATTTTTTAACCAGCTGGTTATGACCCACTGGAGGGGGACTGACCATGAAACCATCTTAGTGCATAACAACCAGCATGACAGCAACCAAACATGAAAAGGACTGTGATTATAAAATATCACATGCTGTACGTAGTATTATTTCATGAAAGTTGGTTCAGTTCTCTTTCTCTCTAAAATGCTTTTCTTGTAGTTTATTATGGCCCCAAATCTCTCCTAATCAGCATACCTAGAGGCCTTAGCTGTTTTGACTGAGATTATCACCATCACCTCTCTCAGATAAACGTACTAAATTCAGTTAAATTGGTTTCAAATCTGGCCCCCAAAAAGAATTTGGACAAGGAGTCATTGCATTGAGAGTTTTTCAAGCATATTTTAGAGTAAAAATCTGTTTTTAAGAAGATGTCTTTTTTAACCCCATTTTCTCTGCAGTTAGATGATATCTCAGTGTGGTTTCAATTTGCATTTCTCTCATGATTAGAGATGGTGAGCATAGGCTATCTTCTTGAAAAAAGGACCTGTTTAGATTTCTTGCCCACTTTTTAATGGAGTTACTTGATTTTTTTTTTTTCCTGTTAAGTTGCTAGAGTTCTTTGCACGTTCTAGTTATCAGCTTTTTGTCAGAGGGGTAGCTGCAAGTATCTCTCCCATGCTATAGGTTGTCTTTTCTCTTTTCTTTTCTTTTGATCGTGTCCTTTGCTGTGCAGAAACTCTTTAACTTGACCAGACCCATTTATTTATTTTTGTTGTAGCTGTATTTGCTAGTGGGGTCTTCATGAATTCTTTCCCTAGGCCAGTAAGATTAAGAATTTTCCCACAGTTTCTTCTAGGGTTTTTATAGTTTTGTGTCTTAGATTTAAATCTTTTATCCATCATGAATTAATTTTGTAAGTGGTGAGAGGTACAAATCCAGTTTCAGTTTTTTACATGGGACTGACCAGTTCTCCCAGCACCATTTATTGGATTAGGGTATCTTTTTCCAATTGTATGCTTTTGTTTGCTTTGTCAAAGATGAGATGGCAGTATGAGGCTGGTTTTTTCTCTGGATCTCCATTCCATTTCATAGGTCTTTGTCTGTTTTTATACCACTACCAAGATGTTTTGATCACTGTAGACTTAAAGTATGGTCTGAAGTCTGGTAACATGATGCCTCCAGGTTTGTTCTTGTTTTGTAGAATTGTGTTGGCCATTTGGGTTTTTTTCTGATTCCATGTGAATCACAGAACTGTATTTTCCAGATCTGTAAAGTATGATACTAATCATTTAATGGGAATTGCATTGAATCTGTGGATCACTTTAGGTAGTATAGACATTTTAACAATGTCTTTAACAATGTTCCTTCTGATGCATGAGCATGGTATATTCTTCCATTGGTTGACATCCTTTGCAGTTTCTTTTCTCAAAGTTTTGTCATTTTTTTCTGTAGAGGTCCTTCATATCCTTTGTTAAGTATGTTCCAGGATATTTCATTTTCTTTGATGCTGTAGTGAAGGGTATGGTGGTCTTTGATTTGATTCTTGCCTTGATTGTTGTTGGTGTGTAAGAAAGCTACTGAATTGTGTACATTAATTTTATATCCTGAGATATTGCTGTATTTTTTTGTCAGTTCCAAGAATCTCTTAGTTGATTTTGGGGATATTCTAGATCATGTGATCTGTGAAGACAAGAGTTTGCCATCCTCTGTCTGCGTTTGGATCTCCTTGATGTCCTTCTCTTGCCTGATTGCTTTGGCTAGGACTTCTAGTTCTATGCTGAATAGTAGTGGTGATAGTAGACAACCTTGTCTGGTGCCTGTCTGAAATACTTTGGGTTTTTCCATGTTCAATATGATGTTGGCTGTGAGTTTCTTATAGATGGCTTCTATCAATTTTAGGAATGTACCATCTATGCCAAATTTCTTAAGTCTTCCTATCAAAACATGGCGTTGAATTTTGTCAGATGCTTTTTCTCCATCTATTGAGAGGAGCTGGAGAGGGTTCCTTCCTTCTCAATGTTTTGGAATAGATTCTACAGTGTTACATTGTTGATTTGCGCTTTTCTGATCCTTGGATGTGGGCGTTGAAGGCAATGAATTTTCCTCTCCGGACTACTTTTTTGTTATTATTGTTGTTGAGACAAGGTCCCACCCTATGTCCCTGAGCAGAGTGCAATGGGCGTGGTAGCTCAGACTCGGGCTACGGGCACCCCGCTGCCTCAGCCTCCAGAAGCCGCTGGGATTACAGGCGCTTGCCATGGCGCCCGGCTAGGTTTTTCCATTTTTTTCATGAGTCAGGGTCTCACTGTTGCTCAGGCGAGTCAGTATCTCACAGGTTTGGGTAGCTTGTGGTCTCATTGTCATTTTGTTCAAGGAATCTATTTATAGATTTACATCTTTATCTCCTCCTTGACCCAGCAATAGATTGTTTAGTTTCCATAACTTTGTCTGCGGATCAGTGTTTCTGTTGAAATTGAGTTCTGCTTTAATTAGGGAACAATGGAATTCTCATATCTAACAGTAATTAGAGACAAAGTAGTGAGGCTTTGTCCTTTAGTTTCCAGTTGTCTTTACTTTGTTGGGTGTCCATCAGGTTAACAGCTGGTATCTCACTGGGAACTTTACAAGCTAGAAGAGAATAGCCTCCTGCCTTCAATCTTATCAGACAAAACAACTGCCAGTCTAGGATTCTGTATCTAGCAAAACAAACTTTCACATTTGATGGAGAAATAAAATCTTTTATTGACAAGCAAACATTGAGGAAATTTGCCACTACAAGCCCTGTTCTGCAGAAAGTACTCAAACCTGCTGCACTCTACATAGACCAACAGGTTGGACCCCAGCAAATTGTTTCCACTTTTGGTTGTTACAAATAATGCTGCTATGAACTTTTGCATGTAAATCTTTGGTAAATATACATATTCCATTTCTTTTAGGTAGTTACATAGGAGTGGAATTCTTGATTGCATGGTAAATTTATTTACTTTGGAAGAAATTACCAAAGTGTTTTCCAAAGTGGGTGTATCAGTTTGCATTCTCATAAACACTTGATATTTTGTCTTTTTTAGTATAGCTGTTCTGATGTGTGTGAAGTGGTACCTCACTGTGGTTTTTATTCTCACTTCCGTAAGGACTAAATGATTGTGGGGCATCTATTCATGTGCTATCTTTTTTTGACAAAACGTCTATTTGTGTCTTTTGCTGCCGCGGACCGCCAGTCGAATGAGTCTCAGTCCGAGGGCTTTCAGGGTGAGAACGGCTCAGGTTGATTGAAAGGGCGACGCAGGAAAATGACAAACTGCCACACACCAAGGATGATGAAGAAAGCAGTTGTACTTTACTGATTTTTAGGCATGGTATTTATACATTTTTGACAATGTCTTACAAACTACAAAAGATATTTTTATGACTTGCTGATGCTTACAAAGTTCTTATCGAGTTTTGTAGATGGGAGTAGTCAACTGTCTTTTCTTAGACAATGTTTCTGCCCGTAAGGGGGAACAAAGGACTGCTGCTTATCAGCAGTTACTCTTTTACTTCTCTTTATCTATGTTTAAACCTTCTTTCTTTGTAAAACTGCTTTGTTCACATTTTGTATTTTTATATTTTTATATTTGATTATGATTTTTATGTTGTTAGTGAATTGATAGTGAATTATGTATATGTTTTAAGTGTATAGTGACAAAATTATAGAGAAAGCAATTTCATAGAAAACTTATTTCAAAGAAACAGTTTCAAAGGGACATAAGGTAGAGATAAGAGACCGGAGGGAGCGGGTATCTGGTAGGAACATCTTAACTTATCATCCCTGCATTCTCTTGATACATTGTTTCAATTAACTGACCTTTATGGTGGGAACGTGTTCCCTTGGAGACATTTAGTCTCCATTGTATAGATGAAGTCATGGATTAGTAAGTCATTATGTTTATTCTTAGTTTCTGAGGACATTCAAGCAACAATTAACCATTCAACTCAACAAACAAGTTTCAAACAGGTTTCAGGGTAAAGGTTATTCAGGCCTTTATGCCGCACCTCATGAATTCTTACGTTCACTAAAAGGCATGCTAGGCAACTTATGCGCTGCTGTTGCAGGCCAGGGGGACCGGGGGCAACGCTCCGGGGAGCACTCACCGCCTTACCACAGTTTTTACAACGCGGACAGAGCCATCCCGCCACGGCTTGATGCCGGGGGTGCGGCATTTCCCCCTTTTTTGTTAATGAAACGTAGCTCAAAGAGGTCTTGGCGAACAGCCTTTAAGGAGGAAAAGACACAACGAAGGAGACAAGGTAACAGTAAAACAACACAGAATATCAAGCATCCAATAATGACAATAAACACAATGTACTGAATCCAGGACACAGGATTTAAAGATTTAAGATTGTCAGAGAGGGATTGAGCCAGTGAATCAAGAGAAGTGCTAGGTAAATGAGCTTCACTGATGGCAGTGATATCTTTTTGAAGAGTATGTAAATCATGTGTAATATCATTGTCCTTCCAGACACCCTGTAGATGAGCTTTAGTTTTGTCCCAGGAAGTGGACATATTATAAGGTAAAGGAGTTACACAAATAGCAGGAAAGGCAGAATGACATCTGGTTTGAAGTTTATGTTGTATAAACTTTATATCTTGTCCTAAGGCTAAAACTACTTCTTCTAGGATGTTAAGTTTTGCTTCAAGTTTATTATCTATGCTGGCTTGAGTCATTAAAGCTAGAGTTATGTTGCTGCTGAGAGAATTAACAAAGTGAGCTGTGTGAACTTCTTGAACCAAAGCAGTAGTGGCTACCGCAAATGTTGTGACTATAGAAATTAAAGCTAAAATACCGAGAATTAAAGCAGCTACAAACCTCTTAGGTCGAATTAACTGATTAACAGTATGTAAAACTTGTAAAGCAGAATTATCATACCAAGGATCATCTTGTAAATCAACAGGTAATAGTACATAAGAGGGTCTTTTAACAATTAAAACAGAATTAAACAAGCGTTCATTGAATAAATCAGTAGAAGTAAGACAATTTGTAACTTTACAAGCGGTACAAGAAATATGATAAGAATTTTTAGATTGTGTAATAGTTAGATACTTATTTGGAGCTAAAAGTAGAGCATATGGATATCCAACACAAGTTCTTATTAATATTGGATTAGGTTTAGGCATATTAGGTTTCTTTTCTAAGATTAAGTTAGAAGCAGCAATAAGTCTAAACAAGTCATAATGTATTTGAGTTCTATTGTTGTATTGAGCCACCCATATGGGCTCAACTAAACCAGGTGTGAACCACCTCCGTATTGGCTGAGGGGAACCAGACCATTGATACTTATGATATTTATCCAATTGATTAGATAAATATTTGTTATGATCATAGCAGGAAGTAGGAGAATAATCCCAGATAATTGTATTAGAATTAATGGGAGAATGTTTGTTAGCAGCGTCTGGGAATCCGCAAGAAAGCTAAGTAGGGGTTTTTGTTAAAGAGGATTCCCAGAATTGATTTTTATCTCTATATTTTTCTTTACAATTAGGGAGAGGCAAGTGGTCCACAGACAAACAAGTTTCATTATAATCAGGACTTCCAATAGTTTGTATTTCATATTCCCACATATAACGTCTATTGGCATCATGAGGATCAGGAGCATCAGATAAAAAGACTCTGTAACTTGTGGGTAAACAAAAAGGAGGCGTTTTGCCTTTTAAAGTAAAACAAATAGGTAGTGAATCGGCTTTGCCGGTAAAGTTAATTAAGGCTGCGGCATGATGTCTAGAGTCTGAGTCAGTTAAACCTCCTAAGCGGATTGAATCATTAGAAAGAATTTTTATGGGGTCTGTATCTAGCCAGCCTACAGGATGTAACAATGGAGGGTTAGGAACATAAGACCAATAAGCTGCAGTTTCTACCGTAGGAGTAGAAATTAATGATAAAAAGGCAATAAAGTACATTGTTGGAGTTAGAGGGTTGTTTTGAGATATGAGAAGTTGTTTAGCTTGTTTCACCAGGGTGCGGATCCGTGTCCATGTGATTTTTGAGGGTTTCGGTGAAACTTTCACAGTCGTCTTCATCTGTGCAGACAGGATCTTCATCCGCCGCAGGCGTTGTCTTCTGCGCCGGGGTCTCTGGAGGAGCAGGTTTGATGAGCCGGTCTGGAATCCAGACGGGAGAGTCGGCATCCTGTGGAAATATGCAAGCATAGCCTCGTCCGGAGGTTAACAATACATCAGGGCCTTTCCATTGGCCCGATAATAAATCTTTCCAAAGAACTTTAGGAAGGGTGGCAGCCGATTGTGGCTGCCAATGGGAGAGAGCAGGGGTTAAATTATTGGAGTTTACATTAAGGTGATTTAGGACGAATAAAGCATGGGTTAAAATATGATGAGGAGAAAAATATTTATGAGCTTTTTGTAGGCGTTCAATTTGTAATTTTAATATTTGATTAGTTCTTTCAACAATCGCCTGACCCTGAGGATTATAAGGGATCCCCGTAGAATGAGCAATTTTCCACTGTATACAAAATTGTTCAAATGCTCGAGAGGTATAAGCTGGAGCATTGTCTGTTTTTAGTTGAAGAGGGACACCTAGCTGCTGAAAGCAGTAAAACAGGTGTTGTACAACATCTTTGTAGGCCTCGCCAGATCTTGCAGAAGCACAGATAAAATGAGAAAAAGTATCAACAGTAACATGTACATATTGTAATTTTCCAAAACTAGACACATGTGTTACATCCATTTGCCATAATACGTTGGGGCGTAAACCCCGAGGATTAACACCAAATTTTAAAGGATGATGAGTAACAGGACAGGATTTACACTTTAAGACTATTTGTCTTGCCTGTTCTCTAGTAATTTGAAACATTTTTCTTAATGCGTTAGCATTTTGGTGATGTAAGGCGTGGCTTTCTTCAGCTTCGGCCACTGATGCCACTATAGTACGTGTTAAGAAATCTGCAGTGGCATTTCCTTGGGCCAAAGGGCCAGGTAAATTAGTATGTCCTCTTATGTGACCAATATAAAATTGATTATTCCTTTGCTGAATTAAAGTTTGTAGTTTCTTTAATAAAGGTAAAATAGTTGAGGTTCCTGTTAAAAGAGCAGTTTCAAGAGCCGGAAAAAGAGAAGCAATATACTTTGAGTCTGTATACAAGTTAAATTTTTGTTCGAAGTTATTAAAAGCTGAGATTAGAGCCCATAACTCTGTTTGTTGGGCAGAGGCTTGTGTAACCTCCTTAATAATAGGAGACAGGCCTGGACTGAAAACTACAGCCCGTCCTGTGGAGGAACCATCTGTGAATAAGGTTATTGCGTTAGATAGAGGCTGTTTGGAACACATAAGAGGAAATATAAGAGAAATTGTTTTTGTAAATTCAATTAAAGGATGTTTAGGATAATGGTATAAAATTTGACCTGCATAGCCTTGTAAGGCCAATACCCAATCATCATTATTTTGAAATAATTGTTCTACTTGAGTTTTATTATAAGCAGTTACAATTACATGAGGATCTTTACCAAATAATTCCCGTGATCTGTTTCTTCCTTTATCAATTAATAAAGATACTAGGTAAGGATAGTCAGCAACAATCTTTGTCTGAACATGTGGTAAATGAAGCCATTCTAAAATACCTTCCTGCCATAGGCAAGCTGTAGGAGTATACTCAGTAGAAAAAATGAGTAAAGACCATGGGTTTTGATAATTAAGTTGTTTAACCCTGGCCTGGGTTAAAGTTTGTTCAACAACTTCTAAAGCCTGCAAGGCTTCTGGAGTTAATTGTCTAGGGGAACGGGGATTGGAGTTCCCCTGTAAGATAGCAAACAAAGGACTAAGAGTTCCTGTAGTAATTTTTAGAAAAGGTCGAATCCAATTTATTTCCCCCAGTAATTTTTGATAATCATTAAGAGTTTGTAATTTATCTCTTCGTATTTGAACCTTTTGAGGTGTGATATAATCAGAGTGAATCCATTGTCCCAGATAACTTAATGGTTTATCTCTCTGAATTTTCTCTGGGGCAATGACTAAGCCAAATTTAGTTAATTGTTCTATAGCCTTTTCTAGCATTAGCTGTACTTTTGGCAGCTCAGGATGAGCTAGCAAGATATCATCCATATAATGAATTATGTAAGCACTAGGAAATTGTTTTCTGAGTGCTGCTAACGCAGCCGCTACAAATTTTTGACATAAAGTAGGGCTGTTTTTCATGCCCTGTGGTAAAGTTTTCCACTGATATCTTTTAAACGGTTCCTGTAAGTTTAGAGAAGGAACACTGAAAGCAAAACGAGGACAATCCTCAGGATGTAAATTAATAGTAAAAAAGCAGTCTTGCAGATCTATAATTATAAGTGACCATTGTTCTGGTACTGCTACAGGAGACGGAAGCCCAGGTTGAAGGGAGCCCATGTCTTCCATAATGGCATTTACTGCTCTTAAATCTTGTAAAAGTCTCCATTTGCCAGATTTTTTCTTAATGACAAACACAGGAGTGTTCCATGGACTAGTGGATTCCTCTAAATGACCTTTATCTAATTGTTCTTGTACTAAAATTTGTAATGCCTGTAACTTTTCTGTTGTTAGGGGCCACTGACTAACCCACACAGGAACATCTGTTAACCATTTTATCTTACAGGCATAGTTTTCTGCAGTGGCCCCTATGAAAAACACTGATCGTTCAGTTGATCCCCTGTGACTAGTTTCATGTCTAGGACATGTAAAAGATCTCGTCCCCATAAAGTATAGGGTAGAGAGGGTAACACATAAGGTTGAAAGTAAATTTTCTTGTCCTTATATTCACATAACAAATGAGATGTACTACGCATGACACCAGAAACAGAACCGAGACCAACTAAAGAAGACCCAGTTCGATGAACCGGCCAGGATCTCGGCCAGTCGGAGGCAGCAATGCAGGTTACATCAGCGCCTGTGTCCATCAGGCCCTTAATGGGCCTGCCTTCTATTTTCATTTTTAACATCGGTCTATCATATAAATCATGTATAAGAGCCACACAATCCTGATCAGTAAATCCAAATTGACCCTCTCCCCTGGCATCATGTAAATGCCAGGTGGGGAGTGGTATATATGGCAATAACAATAACTGAGCAATTCTTTGTCCCTTATGAATTTGTGTAGTTTCTACTAAAGACTTTACCATGACTTTAATTGTATTTTCAGTGTCAGAATCAATTACTCCTGGAACAACTTCAAAATGTTTAGTGTAATTGGAACTACGTCCCAATATAACACCAACAGTACCTGGTAATAACTTTCCTTTTATTCCTGTGGGAACTAACACAACACCATCATGTTTGGATATGATAACATCTTTAGAACTGGCAAGGTCTAAACCTGCACTGCCAGGAGTCCCACGTGGGAGATCATGAATTGTCCATTCAGGTGGTATACAATTAATAGTAGATGTGGGCTCTAACTTAGGTCGTACTGCGGTAGAAGCAGGAGACTCTCCCTTGGAGTCGGGGCTAGGAGAACGCCCCTTATCTAGTTTTTTGTCTGATTGGTATCAATAAAGTTAGCACCCTTGTCTGACAAGGGGGTTCCATCTTTATGAAATTTAGATTTACATTCATTTCTCCAGTGCCTGCCCTTCTTACAACGTGGGCATGGTCCCGGGGGTAATCCACGGGACTTATTATTATTATTATTAGCACCGGTGGATTTCTTACAATCCTTCTGTATATGACCTGGCTTCCCACAGTTATAACAAGTGGGCAAGTCATGTGGGGGATTACACCCAAAACATGTATTACTGGGGTCTCTATCAAAGGCACCTTTAACATATGAACTAAATTTTTGACCCCACATAGCTGCAGCAAACGCCATTCCCTGGACAATTGCTGGTGAGGCATCCATGCATGCTTTAATATAATCTTGTAAGGTACCTGTTTTCCTGAGTGGACGTATTAAGTCCTGACACAGCGTATTTGCATTTTCCCAAGCCAATTGCTTGAGTAATAATTCTGTGCCCTCTGATGGTGGAAGCATTCTATTAATAGCTTCTTCCAGGCGAGAAATAAAGGCAGGATAGGACTCTTCCATATCCTGTTTTATGCCCGCTAAAGTTGTGCCCTTGGTTCCCGGAGGAGGTATTTTTCGCCAAGCGGAGACTGCGTTATGGCTGACTATTTCCAAAATTTGTCGGGGTAGTTTAATTTGATTTTCAAAAGAGGCAAATTCTTCTGTTCCTAGAAGCATGGATAGTGTGGGCTGTGCTTTTCTTCCCACATGCTGATTAATACTTTCTCTAGATCTATCTTCATATTCTGTTCTCCATAAAATATAATCACCTGGGGAAAGCGTGGCTTTGGCCGTTTGCTGCCAATCATACGGGGTAAGCCATTGACTGCTAATTGATTCCACAATTTGTAAAGTATAAGGGGCAGAAGCTCCCGATGTACGGACAGCCTGTTGCAGTTCTTTAAGCGTCTTTAACGACAGAGGTTCCCAGGTGGGTGGTGCCCTTTCCTCAGTGGGAAAGCGCACCGGGAAAGCAAATGTAAAATCTCCCTGCTGACGGGCTTCTCGCACCGCCGCTTGAAAGCCCGCGGGCGGTGGAGGGAGACAAGGAGGCACACGGGGAAGTGGGGCTCGTGAGGATGTCTTAGATGCGACCTTTGGGACGCGAACTGCCGGATAAGCTCGGCGGGGGTGAATAGAATCATTCATTCCGTCCCTCTCATCTGATTTAGTAAGTTCATCGATCACATCCCACTCATCACTGTCTGAGGAATTATCAACCGGTGGGAGTGGCGGTAAAATGTCTTTGAGTGTTGGAGCCGAAGGGACAACGCTCTCAGTGTTTGGTACCGGTTCAGGATCTTTAAGAACCTCGGGGGGAACCTCATCACAAATAGGTGCCACCTTAGTTTCATGATCACCAGCCTCCGAGTCAGTTTCTCTTATAAATGCTTCTAAAAAGGTATTGTCAGCCAAAAGTTCTCTAACTTGTAACCATAAAGGAAAAGCCTGAGGGGGCAAGACCTTCTCCCCATGTTCTTGCATATATTTCCGCATTTCGCGTCCCACTCTCTTCCAATCGGAGAGAGAGAGAGAACCTTCCTCCAGAAACCAAGGACTTACCAACTTTATGAAATGCATAAGCTCCTCTAACCGTTTGAGAGACACATGAAAACCATTTTTTTCTAATAAACGCTGTATCATGACACTGAGCATGTGTTCTTCCTTACCCAATGTATGCCCCATGTTGCCCTGCGGATTACTCACACTTAACCGGTCAGCCTTTACCGGCGGGACTGCAGCTCCCTGGTGAGAGTCGCCTTCAATCTGAAAAAGAGAGGAAAGAAAGAAAAAGAAAGATCACCTGTCCTTCAGGTCCCTGTTCGAAGCGCCAGCTGCCGCGGACCGCCAGTCGAATGAGTCTCAGTCCGAGGGCTTTCAGGGTGAGAACGGCTCAGGTTGATTGAAAGGGCGACGCAGGAAAATGACAAACTGCCACACACCAAGGATGATGAAGAAAGCAGTTGTACTTTACTGATTTTTAGGCATGGTATTTATACATTTTTGACAATGTCTTACAAACTACAAAAGATATTTTTATGACTTGCTGATGCTTACAAAGTTCTTATCGAGTTTTGTAGATGGGAGTAGTCAACTGTCTTTTCTTAGACAATGTTTCTGCCCGTAAGGGGGAACAAAGGACTGCTGCTTATCAGCAGTTACTCTTTTACTTCTCTTTATCTATGTTTAAACCTTCTTTCTTTGTAAAACTGCTTTGTTCACATTTTGTATTTTTATATTTTTATATTTGATTATGATTTTTATGTTGTTAGTGAATTGATAGTGAATTATGTATATGTTTTAAGTGTATAGTGACAAAATTATAGAGAAAGCAATTTCATAGAAAACTTATTTCAAAGAAACAGTTTCAAAGGGACATAAGGTAGAGATAAGAGACCGGAGGGAGCGGGTATCTGGTAGGAACATCTTAACTTATCATCCCTGCATTCTCTTGATACATTGTTTCAATTAACTGACCTTTATGGTGGGAACGTGTTCCCTTGGAGACATTTAGTCTCCATTGTATAGATGAAGTCATGGATTAGTAAGTCATTATGTTTATTCTTAGTTTCTGAGGACATTCAAGCAACAATTAACCATTCAACTCAACAAACAAGTTTCAAACAGGTTTCAGGGTAAAGGTTATTCAGGCCTTTATGCCGCACCTCATGAATTCTTACGTTCACTAAAAGGCATGCTAGGCAACTTATGCGCTGCTGTTGCAGGCCAGGGGGACCGGGGGCAACGCTCCGGGGAGCACTCACCGCCTTACCACAGTTTTTACAACGCGGACAGAGCCATCCCGCCACGGCTTGATGCCGGGGGTGCGGCATTTTGCCTTTATTTAAACTGGGTTTTTGTCTTCTTATTGAGTTGTGGGAGTTTTTAAATATATTTTAGGTATAAGTCCTTTATCATATATGTCACTTATAAATATTTCCTCCCAACCTGTGGTTTGACTTTTCATTTTATCGATAGTATCTTCGGAAGCCAGAAAAGTTTTGATGAAGAACTGTGTATCAGTTTTTCATTTTGTCAGTTGTGTTTTTCATGTTATATCTAAGAAGTCTTTACCTAATCCAAGGTCATGAAGATTTTTTCCTTTGTTTTTTCTAAGGTTTTTATAATTTTAACTGTTAAATTTAGGCCTGTGATCCATTTTGAGTTATTTTTGATTATGATGTGAAGTAGAGGGTCTAAAAATATTCATCTTTTTTGCCTGTAAATATCAAATTGTTCAAGCACCATCTCTTAAAAAGGCTTATCTTTTCTCCTACTAAACCACACCAATACCTTTGTCAAAACAGTTTATTGATCATAGATACAAGGGTTCATTTTGGACTGTCAGTTCTGTTCCATTGATTTACATGTCTGTCCTTGATTACTGTGGTTTTGTAGTGATACAAGTCCTACTTTGTTCTTGTTCAGTATTGTTTTGACTCATATGGGTTCTTCATATTTCCTAATAAATTGCAGGATCCGCTTGCTGATTTCTGGAAAAGATCCACTCATTGCATTGAATATATTGATCAATTTGGGAAGAATTACCTTTTTCGTAATGTTGACTCTTCTGATCTGTGAACCTGGGGTTGTCTTTCTGTTTATTTACATCTTTCCTTTAATCATTTAGAGTTAAACACATACACACTGATAGACACACCATGCATACTTTGGCTCAGTTTTGGTAACTAGCCTTATAAGGCCTTTTCATCTCCTCCTTCCCTGTATCCATTGCCTTTCATTTTAAACTTATTGTGATTTTTGGCTTGATTATTTAAAAAGTAGTTTGTGTCAGCAATTATATTTAGTTTTTCTAGATTTTTTATTTTTCTTATATCTCACGTAACTCTCTTACTCAGATTTATTCTTCATTTTGTCAAATAATATTCATGAATGATTTTTTTAGAATTTCATTTTGCCATCTCATTTGTTTCCTAGTCTCACCATAGTCTAGAATCAAAATTATTTCGTCTCAAAACTTTGAAGATACAGTTATGTTGTCTTTTGCATTCAGTATGTGACTGAGAGGTTTATTGTCAGTATGATTTACTTTACGTTTTTGTATATAAGGCATCTTTTGGGAAATATAGGATTTTTCACTTGGATATATGAAAATTTAGCATTAGCTATCTAAAGTTTCCCTCTGTTTCACTTAGAGATGTTTTCAATCTTAAATTGTTAACTTTATTCATTCCTAGAAATTTTTGTTCAAATATTTCCTTTTTCCTTTAAACTGTTCTCTCTTTGTAGGACTGCTTTTAGGAAAGTGTTGAAGTTTTTCTAACCTTGCTTTATATTTTATCTCTTATTCATATCAGCCTGTTGCTTAATTGATGCTATGTCTGTTACACTTTTGACAGTATTGATTTTACATATTTAAAGCTATCCTATTAAACATTTCCTTGAGTGTTAATTTCATTTCTTGAATTACTTTTTCTTTATTTCATTATGTTGGTTTTTTTCGTATGTTGACCCTTGATTTTGTTCTGTCTTTTCCCTCTGTCTGTGGAAGCCTTTTCTGTTTACATTGCTTGCTTGAAGAAGGGTTGCGACATGTTGTTTGATGGGATATACAGATACCTTTTCTTCTGATGTTGTGATTTCTCTGTTTCTCCTGGGGGGGTCACTCAGGGTTGGTGTCTTATTTCTCTGATTTCATGTCTCTAATGTAGTCTGGGTACAGGTAACAATTTTTCTTGCTCCTTGCCAAAAGCAAGATGATGGGGGAGAGGGAGGAAGGAGTTAGTCCTATTCCAAGTATGGTTAATATGGCTGACAGTTACTCATTCTGTCCATCGGCATGGTGCTTATTCCCTTTTTCTGTATCCATGGAATCTGATGTCTCATAGATTTTTCTAAACCGCTCTTACCTCCTCAGCTCTCTTTTATGTGAAGTATGTGCAATAGTTTATTTTTTTAAACTACAGTGAACTTTTCTGTTATTCTTTCACCTTATATACCCCTCATTCCTTTTCTGTTTCTTTTGTTTAAATGTTTCTATTTAAATTGTTTCCTATATTGTATTTTCCAAAAGTGGACATACTCATTTATGTTTAAATAAGGTACCCATATAAAAATTTTGTCTAATATTGTGTTTCTATTATATACATTCAAGTCTAAAGTAAAAGATGTCATAAATTTAACTTAGTTTTGGTTATTCAATAATTTTTCTGTTTTTAATAGTAATGGTAGTTCTTAATTTTTATTCTGTTTATGGTTTTTGTTTGGGGTTTTTTCTTTAAAATTTTTTTTCTTTGTTTTTGCTTTCCAGCTCTTTTATGCCTTTCAAGATGATAGGTTTCTATACATGGTAATGGAGTATATGCCTGGTGGAGACCTTGTAAACCTTATGAGTAATTATGATGTGCCTGAAAAATGGGCCAAATTTTATACTGCTGAAGTTGTTCTTGCTCTGGATGCAATACACTCCCTGGGTTTAATACACAGAGATGTGAAGCCTGACAACATGCTCTTGGATAAACATGGACATCTAAAATTAGCAGATTTTGGCACATGTATGAAGATGGATGAAGTAAGTAAGCAAATTTTTTAAAATGCTAGTTTTTTTGAGAGACAAAAATAAATGAAATACCTCGAATCAGGACTTCATAGTTTTAAACAAAATTAATTTTTCTAACTATGTAGTAACTTAAGCTAAAACAAATTAAAACATTTTATTCATTTAGCTATAGAGTACTTTATTGGCAGATTTGGTGAACCCAAGAGAAATAAAAACTCCACTCTCTTGGTTATCTTCCTCAGAGACTGTTGGCAAGCATTTGCTGCTGGTCACAACTGGTTCATGTGTATATTGATACAGGTAAAGAAGTAGGACACAAAATCTAAATTAAGGCACATGGTTATTTCTACCACCTTTAAGTTATTTTGGCAGTTTTCTTTTTAAAAAGGAAGTAAGGTAAGGAAAAAATTTTATGTTACCACCTTCCACACACCCCATCTGTATCAGCCATATAAGGAATAAATTTGGGGACATCGTATCTATTATAATGCTTTGCATTTTGAACAATTCATATTATAATTAGTAGGTTCAGTGACATTAGCTTCATAGCTAATTATGATAGTGATTTATTTTGGTTAAAAAATTTGTATATCCTTTTTCTCTGTAAGTATACTATCATTCCTGGCAGCGATTCCTTATTGGAAGGGATCATGTTGAACAGGAGGTCACTTGTAAATAAATGTTAATATATTTATTAACAGCAAACTGCATGTCATCTTTGTGTGGCTTTCTTAACCTTCCAGTATGCTTATAAAGCTAATTTACTTCTTGTTAGTTAACTAGTGAAGACCTTTATTTTGAATTATGATAACTTCTTTTTTCCTCAACTTATTCATGTTGCCTGTGTGACTTTTGCTTTTATTAGTCATCTTTTATCAGCATTCCATGTTCATTCAAGCTCAACTCAGATTTTACCTCATCTGGAAAGTTCTCTGTGGTAATCTTGACTGGTCACTTTTCTAATGTCATAATGCCTTTGCTTATTCAGAATCTGTGCTATGCTTTATAGGCCATTTTTGTCTATCTTAGCCTACCCAGCTAAAACTTAACATTCCTTCACAGTTTTGGTCTCATTGACAGAGTGAGTGTGTTCCTACCTTCTGTAGCCATTACTAGGTGTTTAACAAAATGGGGTATTTGCTTGTACCCAAAGCTCCCTCTTGTGGTATTTAGCATAATGTAGTATGAAATGATTAACAGTGGAAGTTATCTTTGATGAAAATGAAGTATAAAATAATTTTTAAATAGAATGCTAAACTTCTTTATGTTTATTGTACATAATATATGATTATGTACTGCATTGCCACAAATGCATTCTGATTTTAATTAAACCAAAAACTTTGGGGTAGGATGGAGTGCAGAGAAATAAACCACCTCACATGTTTTTAGGGAGGATAAAGGTGGTTAAGGAGAGAAAGGTGGAAATATAGGGAACAAGATAGAATATAGTATTTATAAAATAATTTATAAGCAGGCAATAAATACTAAAATCAGCTGTTGAAAATATCTTAAATTGTCTCTGTATAAGGCAAGAAAAGTAGCTTATCTAATTTTGTTCACTTGTTTTAAATTCAGGTACAAATAGTCACATTTCTCTACTTTCAGTTTTTGTCTCATTCTTTCTTTTTTTTTAATTATTATGTATCTTTTTATTTTTATTTTATTTTATTTTTTAATTTAATTTTTTTTTTTATTGTTGAGGATTCATTGAGGGTACAATAAGCCAGGTTACTCTGATTGCAATTGTTAGGTAAAGTCCCTCTTGCAACCATGTCTTGCCCCCATAAAATGTGACACAAAGTCTCATTCTTTCTTAATAGATGTAAACATTATATTGGTTGAGTATTAGTATAATATATATTCTTCATTTGTGTAAACGATGCATTAGTATAGATGCCATTTGGTTTACATATATATATATCCCTGAGAAATAGAAATTAATGCATTGCTTTTTTCTTGCTGCTTAGTATGCCACAGGATCTGTCTGTCAGTTTATTATTCCCCTGGTGTTGGATTTCTAGTCCCCTCCAGCTCTCTTTCGTACCAGCACTGTTGTCTCAGACATCTTCATCTGCGTCCCATATGTATCCTGGCAAGGGTTTCTCTAAGTATAAACGTAAAACTGTCATATCAGAGGGTACATAAACAAAGAATAAAAAAACTTGTGCCCATTAAAGTATACAAATAAATTTTTTTTTAAAAAGAAAACAAAAAAGAATTGCCTGCTCTCCAGAATGGCTGGGAATGTTTGTAACTTCTTACTAGTAGTGCTGAGAGATGGGATCTCTCCATATTCTCACTAACTCTTCTTAGTGTTCGGATTTCTAAATGTTAGGACTTACATTAGTTTAAAATAGAATCTTTGCAAAATTGTGTTTATCTTAAAACTGATGACAAACCTCTCTTCATGTACTTGTCAGTCATTTCTCTTTTGTGAATTATCTATCTATATCTTTTTAACTTTGTGTATCTTTTTAAAAATTGGCTTCTTGTTGAGACATAGAGCTTCTTGGTATAATCTAGTGATTCCATAGATACTGCTGTTAACGTCTTCCAGTCTTCTACCCACCTGTGCCTTTGTAAATAGAAATCCTTCATTTTGATATAGCTGATTTTTTTTAAAATACTGAACTTTAAAAATGCCTTTAAAAAAGGCATGTGGCTCACACCTTTAATCCTAGCATTCAGGGAGAAATGTTCATAGTTTTATTCTCATTTCCCTACAGAAGGGATTGGAAAACTAGAACACAGAGCCACATCTGGCTTACGGCTTGGATTGAACAGCTTATGTGCTAAAAATGATTATTATGTTTCTTAAGTATTGTTTATAAAAAGAAGAAAAATCTACAATACAGACCTGATATGGCCCATAAAGCCAAAATATTTGTACAGAAAAAAAGTTTGCCAATCATTTATAATGTAGACATCAATACTTAAATCATTTTCTCAGCTGCCTTGGTTTCCTGTAAGATGTTCTGCCCTGGGAGAGGCGCTCAGATATACTGAGTGAGCCCTGGGAAGCAGCCTCAGATCCTGACAGTGCAGCAACCCGCAGCCTCAGCCAGGGAGTCCCAGCCTCTTTCAATGGAGGAGAAGCCCAGCCAGCCACAGCCTCAGCACCATCAAGAGCCACCACCATCTGCACCATCACCCGCAGCAGCAGCAGCAGCCGCAACACCACCACCATTATTATTTCTACAACCATAACCACAACCACCACCACCACCATCATCACCAGCAGCCTCACCAATACCTGCAGCATGGAGCCAGGGCAGCCCCAAGGCCCACCAAAGCCACTGAAACATGAGAAGAAACACACCCTCCAGCAGCACCAAGAAACACCGAAGAAGAAAACAGGTTACTGGTAATGCTGGAGAAAGAGAAATATCTTTTAAAGAATCTGGGTTTGATGAAGCTAACAGCCCTATTTCCAGTGTCCTCAGTGGCAACCAGCAAGTTGTAGATACTAGCCTGAAACAGACTGTAAAGGAAGGCCAGCACCTTTGGGAAAGCAGGAATTAAAACCAAGAATTTCATTCAGAAAAACAGTATGGACAAAAAGAATGGGAAGTCTTATGAAAATAAATCTGGAGAGAATCAGTTCGTAGATAAGACCGATACTATAGCAATTCAATTCCAAACGGTGTTGTAACGAATAATTCTGGCTATATTACTAATGCTTATATGGGTAAAGGAGCAGATAATGATGGTAGTGGATCTGAAAGCGGATATACCACTCCTAAAAAAAGAAAAGCTAGGCGCAATAATGCCAAGGGTTGTGAAAACCTAAATTTAGTGCAGGAGAAAATAATGCAACAAGAGTCCAGTGTCCCAACCTTAAAACAAGGACTTGAAAATTTCAAGCCTGACTATAGTGAACAAAAGGGAAATCGAGTAGATGGTTCAAAGCCCATTCGGAAGTATGAGACTGGGCCTGGAGGCGCAAGTCCTGGAAAACCTGCTGTGGGTGATGTGCTTTGGAAAAGCTCAGATGTTAAACCTGGTGTGAGCAGCAAAAAGTTTGATGATCGATCCAAAGGAAAGCACACTTCAGCTGTTGTCTCCAAAGAGGACTCATGGACACTATTTAAACCACCCCCAGTTGTTCCAGCGGACAATAGCAGTGCTAAAATAAGTTATGCAAGCAAAGTTAAGGAAAACCTCAACAAAACCAGACAAAAGTCTTCTGTGTCACCATCTTCATCTTCATCCTCTTTGTCATCTACTGGAGAAACTCAGACCCAGTCTTCAAGTCGGTTACCCCAGGTTCCTGTGTCGGCGCTGAAATCGGTTACTTCTGCCGGCTTTTCTAATGGGCCTGTTTTAGCAGGGACTGACGCAAGTGTATATCCTTCAGGGGCCAGCACTGCTAACTACTGCTGCTAATACTCTCTCATCCATGTTTTCCAGGACATGAGTCTAACTTCAGCAGCTGTTGAACAAATTAAGTCTAGCCTTTTTATCTACCCTTCAAATATGCAAACTGTGCTGTTAAGCACAGCACAAGTAGATCTGCCCTCTCAGACAGAGCAGCAAAACCTGGGGGATATCTTCCAGAATCAGTGGGGTTTATCATTTATAAATGAGCCCAGTGCTGGCCCTGAGACTGTTACGGGGAAGTCATTAGATCATAAAGTGATGGAGGTGACATTTCAAGGAGAATATCCTGCCGCTTTGGTTTCACAGGGTGCTGAAATAATCCCCTCAGGAATTGAGCATCCTGTGTTTCCCAAGGCTTATGAATTGGAGAAACGAACTAGTCCTCAAGTTCTGGGTAGCATTCTGATATCTGGGACTACTAGTGAGTGTGGAACCTTATCTTTGGAACCCAGTCATATAGGTGACCTGCAAAAGGCAGACACCAGTAGTCAAGGTGCTTTAGTGTTTCTCTCAAAGGACTCCGAGATAGAAAATCAAAATCCTCTGGCCTCTCCTACGAACACTTTGTTAGGCTCCTCCAAATACCAGAGAGGCCTAGAAAGAAATGATAGCTGGGGTTCTTTTGACCTGAGGGCTGCTATTGTGTATGACACTAAAGAAATGGAATCTGTGTGGAATTTGCAGAAAGCAAGATCCCAAAAGGATAATCACTTACAATGAAGCTATGGATAGTCCAGATCAATGAAGGACCAGACTGCCTATTTGCAACCTTTCTGCAGCATGAGAGCCACCGTTCATGGGGGACACAGGCTTTTATGCTCCTAGAGCTTCAACGCAGCAGAGGAACCATAAGTTGAATCACAGGATAATATATACAAATATATATAGTTATTTAAAAAAGGCAACTGAAAGTAATTAGACTTCTTAAGGAATCAAATTTATTTCAAGAGACTACACATGGTTATTTAATCTCTGGTACCGAATAGTTTTTTTTTTTTCTTCTTTTGTTTTTGTTTTTAAGTGTGAATGCAAGTGATTAATGAATGTGGACTTACAAGTGTGGTTCTAAAGTTCCTGCTGTCATCAGTTTGGGCAACAAATGACCCACTGAAAAGGCAAATCCACGTAAAAGATCTCTGTATTTTGTTCTGTGACTAAAGTGATATACTAATCACGGGGAACCCAGAATGAGCCAACATTTCCCCCCCTCTCCTCCTCTGATCTTTTGGTTTTACTTTAGGCCCTGCGAGAATGTTGGATAAATGCCTTGAATTTTGCAGGGGTGTATTTTTTTTAGTGAATATGATTTGCGTGTCTCGCCAGGAGTTACGCAGCCTCTGTGGGTTGTTAGGGGAATATTTTCTTTCCTTTTATTTTTTGTTGGGTGGGGATAAGGGAGGGAGGGCCTTGAAGTTATAATTCTGGAATAGTTGATGGTACATAGTTAAACTTGGCTTTGGTTACCTATTGGACTTTAACAACTGAAGAATCCATGAGTGTCATTTTTAAAAAGTTGCAGAACAAGCAATTGGCTTGGATATTCAATATAGTAAAATTTTCCTGTGCCCATATTTTAATGTAATTGTATAACTGAGAGCAAAAAATACAATCTGCTTTCCAACTGTAGACTTGCTCTCTGTCACTAGCACTAAATGTGCTGTTTCCCTTGTTTTTCATCAAACATCTAGGAGAAATTTCTGTACTTTTCTGTAAATTCTCTCTTTTAATTTCTCAGCAAAATCTAAGCGGGGAAGAAAAATGTTCATTAAAACTAAAACGCCATGTTTTTAGCCAGTGAGGAGGTAATAAACCCTGCCTGTAGAAGGTGTGTTTTTTTGCAACCTAAAAAAAAAAAAATGTTCTGCCCTGGATAAATGCAAAAATAAAATGCAATAATAAAATTAGAACTTTTAAAGGGCTAATTTGTTACCAATGCAGTTAAAAGTAACAGTGTCTCATTCATTAAGTTCTGTCTTTGACAAACGTGGGTTACATAGTTTTCTGTGTGTTGTTACTGTTACTTTCTCTCTGTTTGTCTCTCCCTCCCAAAAAAGAAAAAAAAAAAACATCTGGATGTGAATGAGAGTTACATTATAGTATGTTTGTATCCAGATGTGTCTTCAGTGAAGGCTGAGAACTACTGCTATTTAAAATTACTTGCATTAATTATTTGTGTTGGCTTACTCTTTACCTGTAACTCATTTCATAGCAACTTTTACCACTTTTTACGGCACATTATTTGTTGGCATTTTTAATTTCATGAAGATAGGTGTGTTTCAATTAAACTTAGGTTGTGAGTTTTAAAAAGCTAACTTAATTTATGTTAATGTTCTCAATTCTTTTATGAGTGCCACCAGTTTTAAGAATATAGATGTTTCAGAAGCATAAAAATAATAATTGGTACCTACCAGGGATAACTGAGATAATCCATATAGGCAGCTTTGTGTGGCTGTGGGTACTGCAACATTGCAAATGGGTTTCCAAATTAGGCAGGCTGTTTTTTAGGTAGAATATAAGCACAAGCAGTCCTGCATTAGCCAAGAACCCTTACGAGGCAAGGGGTATAAGTGAAGAGAAGGAGCAACTGATCATTTTTAAAAATACTGTGAAACTTCCTGCCTGTGAAGCAAACTAAAGTTTTTAATGCTTCTGATAAAAATTCCACTTAGAATTTTTTCTTTTCCTTTTCTTAGAATGCATTTCAATAGTTTCCTAGACCAACTCTTAAGATTTCTGATTGTGTTTTCAGTAAATTCTCTCAGTTTATGATATTTTTCAGTGATAAAACAAAAGATATGTTTATCTAATGTACATTTAGTCTATTACATTTAAAATACTATGAGAAACCTTTTGAAAAGCCATACCTGAAGAGAGCTTCCCTTAAAAACCCTTTAGTAGGTTTCTATTACCTATTGAGTAAGGTTCAAACTCCCTAGCTTGTCCTGTGAAGTCTCTTACGAGGAATGACCCTACCTGCCTTTTCATCCTTTCTCTGTTGCTCATTAGTACCTTATGGCTCAAAAGTCTTAAGTTACCTGTGTTTCTTTTTCAAGATGCTTGCCAAGAATCATGGTTTAGGGCATCAATTTTCTGCCTGGCATGTTATGCACACCTGTAATCCCAGTTATCCAGGAGGATGGGGTGTATGGGTAGGATCTTGGGAGGCCAGGAGTTTGAGACCAGCTTAGGGAATATAGTAAAACCCTCCCCCCTGCAATCTCAAAAAAACAAACAACCACAGAAAAACCCCACAACATTAATTTTCTGGAATTAGAGTGTTATTCACATAGTTTACCTATTAAAAAAATCTTTAGTTCTACCAAAGTATTTATTCTGCAGATGATTGTTCAAACTGACATGCTGCTTATTCTTCAGACTTGATCATGTATAACTTTATATTTAGTTGATTTGGATTTTATAACCTTTCTTGAACTTGCTTTATATAGGGTCATTCTTGTTCCTTTATTTATGCTCTTTTTCTTATTTAAGATGTCATACCACCTCCTCTTCTTTAAAGCCTCATTTGCCCATCCTTTACAGCCAAACTTTATGTCAATTCTTTTTGATATCTTGCCCTTTCCTCTCCTTCCTCTGAACCTTTGAATGTTAAATCATTTTTCGTTTAGTTGCATTTTTGTGCACATATGTCCAGTTAGGTGGTTTTAGCTCAGAAGTTTAATTTTTTTCGTCTCACAATTTTTTTTTTTGAAGCCTAATTTCTGTGGATATACAAGTATGTCAAATGAAGAAATTTTCTTTATCCTAATAGGTCTCTGTTAATTTCCCCCCAGCAGAAGTCTAAACTACAGGATAGTCCATAATAAAAATTAATTGTATACCCTGCCTTTTAAAGTCAAGCCCTGTCTTATTCATCATTTATCCTTTATAATAATCCACACAAAGTATGACTCCCATTATTTGCAAAATTATTCCTATAAAATTTGTATTTCATGTATATTCAAACTAAAATGACTTCTGTATTTCCTGCATACTTGGGAAAATAAAATTCAGTTTTTTCTGCCAGTTTGTGATTGAATACAAAGGTGGTTTTTGAAATTAACCTGTCATGTTTTAACACATTTTATAGCACTTAAATAAAAACATTTACATAAATTATGTTTATTGAATACATTGCACTTCCTTCTCCTAACATGGTCTTAGTACTTAATATTTTAGTAGTTTTTATAGCGTCTATATAAGGAGTGTGGTTAACACATGCTTTGCTAGGCAGAAATAGAAAATAAAGGACAAGTAAATTAATCATTGCAGGTTAAATAGAACTGGGAGTGAAGGAATATTATTTAGCATTATACTACTGAAGTTTATATTTAATTTTGCAGGATGTGTATTTATACATACATCACACACACACAAACCACAAACTATTGTCCTAGTTAAAAAGGCATCACATAGGGATTATTTTATTACCCTCTTTTTTTAAATCATAGCTGTGTACATTAGTGCAATCAAGGGTACAATGTGCTGGTTTCATATACAATCTGAAATATTCTCATCAAACTGTTCAACATAGCCTTCATGGCATTTTCTTAGTTATTGTATGTAGACATTTGCATTTAGTAAGTTTCACCTGTACCCATTCTAAGACGCACCAGAGGTGTGGCCCCACCAATTACCCTCCCTCCACCCTCCCTTGGCCCTTTCCCCATGTTCTTGAGCTATAGTTGGGTTATAGCCTTCATGTGAAAGTTATAAATTAGCTTCATAGTAGAGCTAAGTACCTTGGATACTTTATCTTCCTATTTTATTACCTTCTGAAGATAAATACAGATAAGCATTTTTTAAACTAATTTTGACAAATATATTGATGCCACAGCTGCATATTTCTAAATATATAGTGTGGAGGTATAGCTTTCGAGCTTTTAAGGTGTATTAATTTAAACATTTGACATATTTCTTCATTTTATCTCTTGATAATAAAAGAACCAGTTCTTTATATTAAACCGAAGACCTCTGTCATCTTTCTTTATTATTATTATCATTTTAATTAAATCATAGCTGTGTACATTAATGCAATCATGGGGTACAATGTGCTGGTTTTATATACCATTTGAAATATTTTCATCAAACCGGTTAACATAGCCTTCACCGCATTTTCTTAGTTATTCTGTTCAAACATTTATACTCTACTCTTAGTAAATTTAACATATACCCTTGTAAAATGCACTGTAAGTGTGTTCCCACCAATTACTCTCCGTCCATCCATCCTCTCCCTCCCCCTCCCTGTCCTCTTTCATATGAAAGCTACAAATTGGTTTCATAGTAGGGCTGAGTCCATTAGATACATTTCTTCCATTATTATTTTTTTTTATTATTAAATCATAGCTGTGTAGATTAATGCGATCATGGGGCACCATACACTGGTTTTATAGACCATCTGACATATTTTCATCACACTGGTTAACGTAGCCTTTCTGGCATTTTCTTAGTTATTGTGTTAAGATATTTATATTCTACATTTACTGAGTTTCACATGTACCCTTGTAAGATGCACGACAGGTGTAATCCCACCAATCACCCTCCCTCCGCCACCATCCCCCTCCCCTCACTCACCCTCTTCCCCATATTCTTAGGTTATAACTGGGTTACAGCTTTCATATGAAAGCCATAAATTAGTTTCATACTAGGGCTGAGTACATTGGATACCTTTTCTTCCATTCTTGAGATACTTTACTAAGAAGAATATGTTCCAGCTCCATCCATGTAAACATGAAAGAGGTAAACTCTCCATCTTTCTTGAAGGCTGCATAATATTCCATGGTGTACATATACCACAATTTATTAATCCATTTGTGGATTGATGGGCACTTGGGCTTTTTCCATGACTTAGCAATTATGAATTGGGCTGCCGTGAACAATCTGGTACAAATATCTTTGTTATAATGTGATTTTTGGTCTTCTGGGTATATACCTAGTAGAGGAATTATAGGATCGAATGGCAGGTCTATTTTTAGATCTCTAAGTGTTCTCCAAACATCCTTCCAAAAGGAATGTATTAATTTGCATTCCCACCAGCAGTGTAGAAGTGTTCCCTTTTCTCCACATCCATGCCAACATCTCTGGTCTAGGGATTTTGTGATATGGGCTAATCTTACTGGAGTTAGATGATTATCTCAAAGTAGTTTTGATTTGCATTTCTCTGATGATTAAGGATGATGAGCATTTTTTCATATGTCTGTAGGCTGTGCAACTGTCTTTAGAGAAGTTTCTCTTCAAGTCCCTTGCCCAGCCTGCAATGGGATCACTTGTTCTTTTCTTGCTAATATGTTTGAGTTCTCTATGGATTCTGGTTATTAAACCTTTGTTGGAGACATAACCTGCAAATATCTTCTCCCATTCTGAGGGCTGTCTGCTTGCTTTACTTACTGTGTTCTTGGCTGTGCAGAAGCTTTTTAGTTTGATCATGTCCCAGTAGTGTATTTTTGAAGCTGCTTCAATTGCCCAGGGGGGGGTCCTCCTCATAAAATATTCACCCAGACCTATTTCTTCAAGAGTTTTCCCTGCACTCTCTTCTAGTATTTTTATAGTTTCATGTCTTACGTTTAAATCTTTAATCCAATGAGAGTCTATCTTAGTTAATGGTGAAAGGTGTGGGTCCAGTTTCTGTCTTCTACAGGTTGCCCACCAGTTCACCCAGCACCATTTGTTAAATAGGGAATCTTTTCCCCACTGAATGTTTTTAAATGGCTTGTCAAAGATCAAATAATGGTAAGTAGCTGGATTCATCTTTTGGTTCTCTATTCTGTTTCATTTATCTACCTCTCTGTTTTTGTGCCAATACCATGCTGTTTTGATCACTATCGATTTATAGTACAGTCTCAGGTCTGGTAGTGTGGTTCCTCCTGCTTTGTTCTTATTTCTGAGTAATGTCTTGACTATTCTAGGTTTTTTCTGATTCCATATAAAACAAAGTATTATTTTTTCAATCTTTAAAGTATGACAGTGGAGCTTTAATAGTGATTGCATTAAAATTATATATTGCTTTGGGTAGTATGGACATTTTAACAATGTTGATTCTTCCCAGCCATGAGCATGGTATGTTTTTCCATTTATTAACATTTTCAGCTATTTCTTTTCTAAGCGTTTCATAGTTCTCTTTATAGAGATCTTTCACATCCTTTGTTAGGTAAACTCCCAAATATTTCATTTTCTTTTCTAAATAGGGAATCTTTTCCCCACTGAATGTTTTTAAATGGCTTGTCAAAGATCAAATAACGGTAAGTAGCTGGATTCATCTCTTGGTTCTCTATTCTGTTTCATTTATCTACCTCTCTGTTTTTGTGCCAATACCATGCTGTTTTGATCACTATGGATTTATAGTACAGTCTCGGGTCTGGTAGTGTGATTCCTCCTGCACTACTGTGAACACAACAGAGTTCTTAACTGTTTTTTCTGCTTGACTATTGTTGGTGTATATAAAGGCTACTGATTTATGAATGTTGATTTTTTTTTTTTTTTTGCAGTTTTTGGCCAGGGCTGGTCTTGAACCCGCCACCTCCGGCATATGGGGCCAGTGCCCTACTCCTTTGAGCCACAGGTGCCGCCCCATGAATGTTGATTTTGTAACCTGAGACGCTGTTGTATTCCTTGATCATTTCTAAGAGTTTTGTAGTAGAATCCCTGGTGTTTTCCAGATATACAATCATATCATCTGCAAAGAGAGAAAGTTTGATCTCTTCTGACCCTATATGGATACCCTTGATTGCCTTTTCTTCCCTAATTGCTATGGTTAAAACTTCCATTACAATGTTAAGGAGCAGTGGAGACAATGGGCAACCTTGCCTGGTTCCTGATCTGAGTGAAAATGATTTCAATTTAACTCCATTCAACACAATATTGGCTGTGGGTTTGCTGTAGATGGCCTCTATCAGTTTAAGAAATGTCCCTTCTATACCAGTTTTCTTAAGTGTTCTGATGATGAAGGGATGCTGGACATTATCAAAAGCTTTTTCTGCATTAATTGAGAGAATCATATGGTCTTTGTTTTCTAATTTGTTTATGTGCAGGATTACATTTACAGATTTATGTATATTGAACCAGCCTTGAGACCCTGGGAGAAAACCGACTTGGTCATGATGTATAATTTGTTTGATGTGTTGCTAGATTCTGTTTGTTAGGATCTTGTTGAATACTTTTACATCTATATTCATTAGTGATAATTTTCTTTTCCTGGTTTGGGGATCAGGGTGATGTTTGCTTCATAGAATGTGTTGGGTAGTATTCCTCCTTTTTCTACACTTTGGAACAGGTTGAGTAATATAGGTACTAGTTCCTCTTTAAAGGTTTGGTAGAATTCTGACGGGAAGCCATCTGGTCCCGGGCTTTTCTTTTTAGGGAGATTTTGTATGGTTGATGCTATTTCAGAACTTAATATAGTCCTATTCAACATTTCCACTTGATTCTGGCTAAGTCTTAGATGGTGACGTGCTTCCAAGTATTGGTCAATTTCCTTTAGATTTTCATATTTCTGAGAATAAAGTTTCTTGTAATATTCTTTAAGGATATTTTTAATTTCTGAGGAGTCTGTTGTTATTTAGTCTTTGTCATTTCTGATTGATGAAATTAGAGATTTTACTCTTTTTTTCCTGGTTGGGTTAGCCAAAGGTTTATCTATTTTATTGATCTTTTAAAAAAACCAACTTTTTGATTTATGGATCTGTTGTATAATCCTTTTGTTTTAACTTTCATTTAATTCTGCTCTAATTTTGGTTATTTCTTTTCTTCTACTGGGCTTGGGGTGGAATGTTCTTCCTTTTCCAGTTGCTTGAGATGTCCCATTAAATTGTTAACTTCCTCTCTTTCCAGTCTCTTGATGAAGGCTTGCAGTGCTATAAATTTCCCTCTTAGGACTGCCTTTGCAGTATCCCAGAGGTTCTGATAATTCGTGTCTGCATTGTCATTTTGTTCCAAAAATTTGGCAGTTTCCTTCTTAATCTCATCTCTAACCCAGCTATCATTCAGCATAAGGTTATTTAACTTCCATGTTTTTGTATGAGTATGCAGATTCCTGTTGTTTCTGAGTTCAACTTTTATTCCATGGTGGTCCAAGAAGATGCAAGGAGTTATTTCTATTCCTTTAAATTTACTGAGGTTAGAGTTGTGACCTAAGATATGATCAATTTTGGAGTATGTTCCGTGGGCTGATGAGAAATATGTGTATTCAGTTTTCTTGGGATGAAATGTTCTGTAGATGTCTGTTAAATTCAAATGTTGTATGGTTAGGTTTAAATCTAAAATTTCTTTGCTCAGCTTCTTATTGGAGGATCTACCCAACACTGCCAAAAGAGTGTTGAAATCTCCGACTATTATGGAGATGGAGGAAATCAAGTCGGTCATGTCTGTTAGAGTTTCTCTTATAAATTGAGGTGCATTCTGGTTGGGTGCATAAATATTAATAAATGAAATCTCATCATATTGAGTATTAACCTTAACAAATATGAAGTGACCATTCTTATCCTTCCTTACTTTTGTTGGTTTAAAGCCTATTTTATCTGCAAATAGAATTGCAACACCTGCTTTTTTCTGATTTCCATTTGCCTGAAATACAGGCAACCATCCTTTCACCCTGAGTCTATATTTATCTTTTAAGGTAAGATGAGATTCTTATATGCAGCAAATATCTGGCCTGAGTTTTTGTATCCAGTCAGCTAACCTGTGCCTCTTTAGAGGACAGTTTAAGCCGTTCACGTTAATGGAGAATATTGATAAGCCTGGTAAAATTTTGAGTATTGAGTTTTTCAAAAGTCCAGTATACATTTTTAATCCTTTCGCCACTGTGGAAGTTGGAGTTTGATCAAAAGTTTCTGAGTGAGTTTAATTTTGTGGTAGAGGATTGGGCTGGTCATTATGGAGGCTAGGTCTGAGACTATCCTGAAGAGCTGGTTTGGTTATGGCAAATTTCTTCAACATGTGAATGTCATTAAAGCATTTAATTTCTCCATCATAAATGAAACTCAGTTTAGCTGGATACAGGATCCAGGGTTCAAAGTTATTTTGTTTTAGGATATTAAAAGTCAATGACCACCCTCTTCTGGCTTGAAAGGTTTCAGCAGAGAATTCTACAGTCATTCTAATAGTCTTCCCTTTGGAGGTTATGGTTTTCTTACGTCTGGCTGTTTTCAGAATTTTCTCCTTGATATGGACTTTAGTGAAGTTAATTATGATGTGCCTGGGGTATGAGTTATTCTGGTTGAGTCGTGCTGGGGTTCTGAAACTGTCTGCTATCTGAATTTCAGAATCTCTTGGCATGTCTGCAAAATTCTCTTTCATAATATCGTGGAGAAGAGGCTCTGTGTTTTGCGAAGCCACTTCATTGCTTTCAGGGTTTCCAGTGAGGTGGATATTAGCCTTCTTCGAATTATCCCAGAGCTCTCTGAGAGAATCATCCGTTTTTGCTCTCCATTTCTCTTTGTCTTTGAGAGTTTCAGACCGTTCAAAAGCTTTGTCTTCGATGTCAGAAATCCTTTCTTCTGCTTGCTCCACTCTGTTACTGAGGGATTCTACTGTATTTTTCAGATCTTTGAAGGGCTGCAAATCCTTTCTTCAATGTGTCAAAATCTTTGGTGGTTTTGTCTTTAAATTCGTTGAATTTTTGAGACAACTTTTGAATTGTTCCTCGAATTTCTAATTCCAACTTTTCCTTCATTTTATTAATTTTGTTTGCAATCCAAATTTTAAATTCAATTTCTGACATCTTGGCCATCTGTTTATGAATGGGATCTTCAGTTTCATTTGCCATATCTTTCCTTGGGGGGGAGGTTGATCTACTCTTGTTATTCATGTTGCCGGAGTTTTTCTGCTGATTCCACCCCCTGATTATTTTCCACCATTGGCGAGATGAGCAGATAAGGTGAAGTTGGATTGGGGGCTCCTGGAGGAGGGATTGACCAACCCTTTGCCCAAGAGCTGGGACTGGTGTCTGTACCCTTTCCCCTAGAGCTTTGCAAGGGACCCCGTACAGTGCTATAGCCTGAGACGCCAGAGACCTCCTTGGTGTGGTGGGGCTAAATGGCTCTGTCTTCTTTTTACCTGGTCTCTATCCAATGGTAGTGCATCAGTAACTCTGGGTTGAAGTCTCAGTTGTGGAGAAATACCAGCAACTAAGTCACTCCGCCACCCCCCCAAAACAGGCAACAACTAGAAAAGGAAAGTCAAACCTTTCCACAACCACACACCCAGGGTACCACTTTGGATAGACCTCTGGTTATTGTTCCAGCCAAGAGATCCAAATCAATTTTCTCAGTCAGCACCCCATCTCAAGTGGGAGATTTCAAAAGGTCTCAAGCAACTAGATAGCAGGGGTCTGCTGGCAGCTCCTGTATGATTCGCTCCAGTGCTCTGTCGAGTCAGAAGGACCTACTCAGGAAATGAATTAGTCTGTGAACGTTGGTGCCTCCCTCACCATCTTGCACTTCTGTCACACCCAGTCACTGGTAACCCCACAGGGCTCTGACCCAGTTCCCTTCATTGAGCAGATGCTGTAGGGGTTTGCGCCTGTCTGAGTCACAGGGAGATCTGTGTCTCCTTGGCCAGACCACTGCACTCTGCCACCAGCCGTCAGGGGGAGCTGTAGCCTGAAATCCTCGGGTGCTTAATGGAAGCTGGGGCGATTCACTCAGTCCCAGCCCTGCCCTGGATTGATGTTGCTGCCACATATACTCTGGCAGAATTAGCGTTTCTGTCCTGGGTGTATTCTCCTGCGGACTAGGCATTGTTTGAGTTAATAGAAACTGTGATTCAGCTCCGCCCTGTGCTGCTGCTGTTACATTGGCGTCTCTGTCTTCTGCTGCACTCTGTGTTGTAGCCGGCATGGATAGCGCTCACACTGAGCTCTCATTTTCTGCTTTTCCCTGGGCTGGTGCTGTTGGCCCACTTGCTTTTGTCTTAGCTATGTTCCCCTGGGGCCTCAGTGCTTGTTAGGCTCACTAAAGCAGCACTTCTGACTCAGCCCTGCCTTGGGAGTATGCGTCTCCGCAGGTGTATTCTAGTCTTCATCTCTGCCACCCCCGCCCAGGCAGATACTGCCTCAGGCATACCCTTTACTCATGGGGCCTGCGTTTCTGTCCCAGATCTGTTCCACCAGTGGCTGCTACTGGAGTAGAGGACTTGCTTTCTCTGGTTGCCCAGAGAGGCAGGGAGTGTCTCTCCAAAATATCCTCAGGGGTGTGAGCCCTATTGTTCCCACCGCCTGCTGCTCTGTGCCCCGGGTCACTGCTTCTCCCTCTCGGTCCACAGTCCTCTCTTTACCCCCGTGTCACAGAATCAGCACAGACCTGTAATAGCCCACACCTTGCCCACACTTCTTGAGAAAATGTCCCAGAATCTGGACTCCATGGGGGACAGGCTTTCAGATCTCGGGGTGAGAGTGGAGGGGAGTATTGGGGGTTCAGAATTGCAGGCAGAGAATATATAGAGTTTTATGCCTGGTGGGAGAGTGCCACTAGTGTTAGTGGGTCCTCTCTGGGGAAGGAGTTCCGGTTTTTAGAGGGTCTCTCCTGTGGGATAAAATAGGAGGATATCAGAACTCTGCTTGCTTGTTTGTAGAAAGTATACTACGAGCCATTCTCATGGGCGATGGGACTCCTGTCCACTTGGTGATGGATTTTGTACCTGTTGTTTGTTTCCTTGGGGTCGTTGCTCGCCTCAGCAGGGTTGATGTGCATTCTTTAACCTTCTCTCTTGGCTCATCTCCAAACCATTAGCTTACTTGCCAAACTTCTGTCCTTTAACTCTCCTTCTGGACCGGAGCCTCTGTGGAAAGCTGGCTCCAGTTGGCCAGCTTACCTTCCCCCCTGGACCTCTGTCATCTTAATTGCTTCAGTTTGTTTTGGGAATATAAAAGCTTTCTTTCTCTAGTGATGCTTTTCTTTTCCCTAAGTCAGCTGCCTTAAAGAGCACATTTTTGTACTTATAACTAATTCTTAATACATATAAATTAAATGAGAAAAAGAAACAGAGTTATTGATTTGCATGGAATCTCTGTAGAGTTTGTCAGTGTTTCCTTCTTTCATTGATGAAGCCACCTGTATTTTAGAGTTGAAAATTATCTCTGATCTCTCATAATCCAGATATTTTTATGCATTTCATAATATATTCCCTGTATCAAAAGCCCTGTCAGCAATGAAGTTCTCTTGGTGGCAATATGTAGTCACTGTGTGTCATTAATAATAAATGAATTAGTTGTATTTATGTGTGTGTGTGTGTTTTTACATCATCTGTTTTTCTTTATATGTGCTGTTTACCTAGACAGGCATGGTGCATTGTGATACAGCAGTTGGAACTCCTGACTATATATCACCTGAAGTTCTGAAGTCACAAGGGGGCGATGGTTACTATGGGCGAGAATGTGATTGGTGGTCAGTAGGTGTTTTCCTTTTTGAGATGCTAGTGGGTAAGTAAATATTTTAACTTATTCTTTTTTCAAAACCTTTTTCATAACACTTGATTTCAGTTAAGAATTTGAGAATATAAAGAAATTAATTGCCTATGTCCTGGCACAGTGATTGAATAGAGTAAGTAGAACTTGAAAAACGATAGAATGTATATTGCTAAGAAATATTTCTTTGGTAAACCTTTTTGAATTTAGAAAATATTGGAATAAGAAGTTTACACCTTCAGCAGGCCTCCACTCTAGGGTTCTTCTTTGCAGTCACATTTGCTATAATATTTTAAATATAAGACCATGTATATTTGTTCTGTTAGTAATAGAGAATTGCAGATACTCTTTAGTTTATGTAATTGATTTTTGTAAATTGTAACCATTCTATTTACTACTTGTACATAGATTTTGTTGGTAATTCCAGTGAATTGAATCATAGATACAGTTACAGACCATTTAATTATTAAGATAAATATATTTCATAGTATTATTTCAGTTTTTTGAAAACTCAGAGGCAAATTCAATTATTTTTCTTTGACCAAGTCAAAATTTGAAAGGCTGAAATATTTCAAACACTTTTTATGTGGTAGATTTTATTCCTAAGCTTTCCCATTCCTAAAGTACTAGGGTCACAAAAATATCTCCCGGCTAAGGAAACCAGTGACTGAATTGTGTGGCTTGGGGATGAGGGAAAAAATGTAGCTAAATCTAGTTTCCAAGACTAACATAATATGGCTGATAGCATTATATGGAATGGCTTCAGATTTGAAAATACATTTTTGGAGTTAAGGAACTTACTTTATAGAAGATAACCCTAAAATACATTAATAATACACAATCTGTATGATCACTGCTAAAAAGGAAAGTAGAACTTTTTAGTGGCATAAATTGCTTTCTTTTGATAACCATCCTGTGCCTTGACCGTGTACGCTTAGTTTTGTGTCATAGTATGTCCTGCTTTGTTTTTGTCCAGCTCTTTGCATGGACCATATTTAATAGTCCGAAGTAGCTGTCTGTTGTCCCAACTCTGGGCTGATCTGATGATGCATTAGGTTGTATCTTGTCATCTTTTGAAAGTAGACTATATTCTGGCAAACTCTCCTACCAGGGACTTAGCAAGTAAGCTGCTTCAGAGGAAGTAATTTGGCTTATTTGAAGAGATTTTAAATTCCTACTGCTGTTGTCAGCTTAGCTGAATTTAGAGTTTGGCAATGATTTGCAGTGTTCTGAGACTACTGTGGTGCTTGCTCATGTTGGTTGGCACTGGACTACACTTAAAGGATTCTCAGTTAAAAATGGCAGTAGGACAATCTTGAATTTAAGGCTTTCCTCTGCCTCCTTTTAAAACAAAAAGTAACTACCTGAATACTTTGAAGTTTTGGAATTGATGATTTGGCAAAGTCTGGTTTTCATTAAAGTTAGTTGTAATGTGAGCAGACTGGCAGGGCTTTTAACCCTGTGGCTTACATGAGCGCTGGCCAAAATGGTGCTTTTAGCTCTTTCTATCTTTATACTTGCTTCCACACATCTTTATTACAGCACCAGCCAGCAGGAACACTGCATTGGGGAAACATTTCTGCCCCTTTTCTACTCTGTTGGTCATCTTAAGCAAGTCACATTTTATCTCTCTGTATTCAGTTTGCTCTTACGTCCAGTCTGTCATGATGGAAATGACTTACATCTGTGCTGTTCACTGTGGTAGCCACTGGCCACTTAAAATGGGATAATATAACTAGGGAATTGCATTTTTTGTTTGATTTAATTTCACTTTAAATTGCTGCATATGGCTAATGGCAAGTACATTGGATACAGAGCCTAAGAGAGTAATTTCAAAATGCTTATCCAGCTCAAGTATTAAAGGACTCTGACTGATCTGACTTTACTTATAAATTTTTCTCTTCAACTATTCAGTAAATTATTTCATATTTAAATATTAGATGAAAGTATTTAATTCACATTCTGTGTCTCAGTATCTTCTTTCTTTAAATTTTAGGGGATACTCCTTTTTATGCAGATTCACTTGTAGGAACATACAGCAAAATTATGGATCACAAAAATTCACTGTGTTTCCCTGAAGATGCAGAAATTTCTAAACATGCAAAGAATCTCATCTGTGGCTTCTTAACAGACAGGTAATGTACATTGAATTTCTTCATAGAGAAGCCCTTTTGTTCATTGTTTAAAGTTGTAGAAATAAAAGCATACCTAATTTATTTACATACGAAAACAGTCTCTTTCTTTTATTATTATTATTGTTGTTGTTATTACACTTAATTCTGGTTCACCCTTTTCCTACTACTAAGCCTGGTGTTGGGTTACCCTCCTTGTTTTGTGTTTATAGCCAAATTGTAATCTAACTCTTAACGGTAAACCTCAGTCTAAAAGGGCAAAAAATAGAACTTAGTAGAACAATGCATTTGAAAGAAAACTTTTGTATTATTGACATTTTACCCTCTCAGATGGTTAATCCATATAACTCTTGATGGTACAGCTTTTGAGAGGAGGACTCAACAGGTTGTAATTTTTTTTTTTTTTATTGTTGGGGATTCATTGAGGGTACAGTAAGCCAGGTTATACTGATTGCAATTGTAGGTAAAGTCCCTCTTGCAATTTTTTAAACTATTTGTATTTGGCCTTCTTCCCAACCCTTTTTTATTTGTATTTGAATATGAGTATGTCTATCCTAGAAATTCTGTATTTTTAAAAATGAAATAGATAAACAAAGGTATAAAAACCTGCATCAAAAAGTAAAGGTAGAAGCCGGGTGCAGAGGCTCATGCCTATAATCCTAGCACTCTGGAAGGCTGAGGCTGGTCGACTGCTGGAGCTCAGGAGTTTAAGACCAGCCTGAGCAAGAGTAAGACCCTGTTTCTAAAAATAGTGGCATTATGCCAGGGGCCTGTAGTCCCAGCTATTCAAGAGGCTGAGGCAGGAAGATTGCTTGAGCCCAAGAGTTTGAGGTTGCTATGAGGTATCATGCAACAGCACTCTAGCCAGGGCAACAAAGTGAGACTATCTCAAAAAAAAAAAAAAAGTAAAGGTAGAAACTTGATTAAAGAATAAAGGTAGCTACTTGATCCCCGCCCCCACCCCCTTGGTCTTTCTATTCATTTTTTTTTCTGATGTCCCATTTTATATTTGTGATAGGAGTCACCCTAGTTCAGACTTCTACTAATCAGCTTTTTGATCTTGAAAAATTATTTTACTTTTAGGTAGGATAATTTTACTCATCTATAAAACAGTGGGCTCAAAATAGATAACTAGGGATATTTCTAGCTCTAATGTGCTATGATTTCTCAGCACACCTTATTATGTATTCGCCAGTTTCTGTTATAAGCAATATTGTGGTGACTGTACTCATACATTCATCTTTGCATACTTCTTATAGGATAAAATCTTGAAGGTGAAATTCTGGGATACACATTTTAAAATTGAGTATTATTACAAAATTGACCCCCAAAGAAGTTATATCAACATGTATTTCCATTAACAATAATTGTTTTCCTCTCATCAAACTGTATATTATAAAACATTTTCTTTTTTTTTTTTGAGACAGAGTCTCACTATGTCACCCTCAGTAGAGTGCTGTGGTGTCACAGCTCACAGCAACTTCATATTCTTGGGCTTAAGTGATTCTCTTCCTCAGCCTCCCAAGAAGCTGGTAATAGGGACCTGCCACAACATCCAGCTATTTTTTTGTTATACTTGTCATTGTTGTTTAGCTGGCCCGGGCCGGGTTGGAACCTGCCAGCCCCAGTGTATGTGGCCAGTGCCTTAACTACTGAGCTATGGGCGCCAAACCCTCTTCTTATTTTCATTAGAGGCAAGAAAAAGTTTTTTTCCCCATCAGAGAGGATGTATTATCAATTATTTATAGAGTAAAACTTTTAAGACTCATTAATTATCCCTGGCATTTTGGGAGGCTGAGGCAAGAGGATCACCTGAAGACAGGAGTTTGAGAACAACCTGAGCAATATCTAAGACCTCCTCTCTACAAAAAAATTTTTTTTAAATTGCTGTGTGTGGTGGTGCATACCTGTAGTCTCAACCACTTGGGAGTCTGACTGATGGAGGACAATTGCTTGAGCCCAGGAATTTGAGGTTGTGGCGAGCTATCATGACCCTGTTAGACTCTAACGTGGGCAACAGAGTGAGACCCTGTCTCAAAACAAATAAACATACTTTTAATTATATGGTTAATGAACAGTTAATACTGATAAACTCAAAATAAAATAGAAGTGATGGCTCGGCACCCATAGCACAGTGGTTATGACACCGACCGCAGCTAAACAACAGTGATGACTGCAACAAGAAAAATAGCCAGGCATTGTGGTGGGTGCCTGTAGTCCCAGCTACTTGGGAGGCTGAGGCAAGAGAATCACTTAAACCCAAGAGTTTGGGTTGCTGACAGCTGTGATGCTGCGGCACTCTGAGGGTGACACGGTGAGACTCTGAAAAAATAAATAAATAAAATAAAATACAAGTGATGATTTATATATTAAGATACGGAGATAAGAGATGCTATCTTTGAAAAAGAGGGGCACTCTCTCTTTCTAGAGGATGGAGTAGATGAAGAGCAGTGCAGCCTGTTTGATGTGCGCACTAAATGGGATAAATGGGGTTGCTCATAATCTGTGCTGAATGATAAATTATAAAACAAGGGCATATGATTTGTTAATGAAAGGAGTACTCTTCATGAAAGATTTGCTTTAGCAATTTCTGAAGTTTGCAGGTTTTCCTATTTATATTAAGCATAGTTCTAGGGGCTCTGTGTTCAATATAAAACAGGTGCTCTTTTCCCAGGCAATCTTTATTGAAGACTCAGAGGGTCAGAGAATGAAATTCTTTGTAACTATTTTTTTGTATTCAGAAAATAATAACTTTAATATAAATCTAGAGATAGAATTTATCAGAATAAATATGGATAGTTTCAGATATATGAGTTTTTCTATCTTCTTCTTTTTTAATCACAGCTCACTACATCCTCAAACTTCTTGACTCAAATAGTCCTCTTGCCTCAGCCTCCCAAGTAGCTGGGACTACAGCTTACATCACTATGCCCAGTTAATTTTTGTATTTTTTATAGAGACAGGATCTGGCTATGTTGTTTCCCAGGCTGGTCTTAAACTCTTGGCCTCAAGCAATCCTCCTACCTCAGCCTCCCAAGGTGCTAGGATTATAAGCATGAGCTACCACACCTCGCCTACAATGAGGGAAGAGATTTTTAAAATAATACAGAGCGGCTTTAAGTAACTCTTCTATGATAAAAGTTACACCTATGTATCTTTACATCCTGAAGTTAGTGGGTCATGTGGTTTTGGCACTTAAAGGTGAATTTTTTTTACTTGATGATCTCGTGTACTTTTCATTTGATGCAAAATGGAGGTGAAAATATATTTCACTTTTCCATGACATTTATTGCATCACAGTCTACCTAGAGATTATTTTTGAGAAACATTTAAGCTAAACCTTTTCATTAAAATATCTTACTGATTTGTGGTCTTCATTTTGGTTAAACTGTTGAGATAAGAGTAAATATTTTTATTTTTTGTAGTTTATTTTTATAATACAATCTCTTAACTTCATTGTTTAGGGAGGTACGACTTGGGAGAAATGGGGTAGAAGAAATCAAACAGCATCCTTTCTTTAAGAATGATCAATGGAATTGGGATAACATAAGAGAGAGTAAGTTAATAAATTGAAATATTTCCATTCCATCACATTTTAAATCTCATAAACTGCTTCTTTGTTTAAAAAAACAAATATGTTTGATGCTTGTAATGCTAACTTTAAAATCTCTCATTTTTAAACTGGGAGATTTCATTTCAAATTTGTTATAATAATTGTGACTACGTATTTCCTTAATATCTTAGCAAATTAATATATGTTTATTAGCAGTATTTCTTAATACCTTTATAACAAAGATTATATATTTCTTAATTTTCCAGGTTAAGTTTTCTGTATCTCAATAATTTTCAGAATGGAGGGAATGTAACCTTTTAAATTGAATGTGTTTGAATTAAATCAGCTATTAATTATTTATGGAGCTATACTCTGGTAAATAGTAGGGTATGCATAGTAATTCATTTTTAGTCTATGTATATATGACGATTCATTTTAGGGTTAAGGAATCTTTTTACTTTTGTTGCAATTTTTTTTTTTTTTTTTTTTTGGCCAGGGCTGGGTTTGAACTCACCACCTCCAGCATATGGGGCCGGCGCCCTACCCCTTTGAGCCACAGGCGCCGCCCAGAATCTTTTTACTTTTAAAATGTAGAAAACTGAGAACTCTAAAGAATTATGGGCAAGTTACAGCTGCTTGTAATTTTTTAACACCTAGAACAATATCATATTGCTTTTTTATTGAAAGAAATATGATACTTTTCTAGGTGTTAAAAGTATTGCTTTAACTATATGTCAAAGTGATGTAATGTAGCAATAAATGACTTAATATTTTAATTCTGTGCAATGGTGAAATGGAATATGTGTTGCTAAAATTTTATATAACAAATCATAATGGTATATTAATAATATATATTGACAATCTATCATACTTAACTAAGGGAGTGAGTTATATCTTACAGGTTGGTGACAAATGAAATAATTTATTTCTTTTCTTTTGATAGCGGCAGCTCCTGTAGTACCTGAACTCAGCAGTGACATAGACAGCAGCAATTTTGATGACATTGAAGATGACAAAGGAGATGTAGAAACTTTCCCAATTCCTAAAGCTTTTGTGGGAAATCAGCTGCCTTTTATAGGATTTACCTACTATAGAGAAAATTTGTATGTGATTTATTTGTTGAATTTTATTTGTTTTCAGAGTCTAGCTGTAAGATGGTATCTTATTTTGAGACTCAGAATTATAAAAGATAAAGTGTTAGTATTTTCAAAAGGACTATTAGAAGAATTATTTTTAATTTAATTTAATTTATTTTATTATTATTATTATTTTTTTTTTGTAGAGACAGAGTCTCATTTTGTCGCCCTCAGTAGAATGCTGTGGTATCATACAGCTCACAGCAGCCTCCAACTCCTGGGCTTAGGCGATTCTCTTGCGTCAGCCTCTTGAGTAGCTGGGACTACAGGCGCCCGCCACAACACCCGACTATTTTTGTTGTTGTTGTTGTTGCACTTTGGCTGGGGCTGGGTTTGAACCCACCACCCTCGGTACATGGGCCGGCACCCTACCCACTGAGCCACATGACACATTTGTGTAACGATCAGAGTGACCAACTATTACCTTTGAAACCCTTGAGTTTTGAAGATGTGGTATAGGACTTTCATATAAAAACCAGGAAAATTTTAGACAGACCAGGGTGAATTGGTTACCCTACTAATACTAACCAAAATAAGGATGTTAGTTCCAGAAAAACCCAAGCCTATTAATAGGCAGTAAAGAAAGATGCGCTTGAGATAGAGAAATTGACAGTAAAAAAGAAGTGATTAATATATTAAGACTGGGAGATGAAGAGATGCTTTCTTTCAAAAAGATGAGCAATGCCTTTTCCTAGAAGACGGAGTAAAAGGAAGATAAAATTTTAGCTATAAAAACTCAAATGGGATGAAGAGCAGGAACATATAGTTCCATTTAGTGAGTCTAGTCCTGACAGAATTAAAGATCATTTGATACAAGGAAAGGCAAGAAAAATGATAGCATTTCAAATTACTGAAAATGGTATGACTGTCTAGAGAAAATATTGCTTCATTTAAAATACTATGTTGTAGTGAAAAGGAGAAATCTTTGTTGTTAATATTTAATTCTGAGAATAACTTGGTTGGTTAAAATTAAATGCAAAAGAATTTATTTTCTCCCTTTCTCTAGGTTATTAAGTGACTCTTCATCTTGTAGAGAAAATGATTCACTACAATCAAGGAAAAATGAAGTATGTATAAATTTTTGCTACTCTTATTTTAGTTGCATAGTCATATTTTAGTAATACCCATGCTTTTAAAAAGTTAATGCTATCCTTGTGCATTACAGTTCAGCTTAACATTGAAATGATTCATTTATGTGAATAGTATCATTATTCAAGACACTATGGCTAGTAAAATGGTGAATTACACATGGTTTTAGACTTAGTTTAGAAGCAAAACGAATAGGTTTATAAACAGCTATAGTACCAGTTATGAAAACTTTATGATCTTAATGCTCTGAAAGAATATAGATAATATGCTATAAGATGAAGAACTAAGGAAGAGATTCAAATTGTGAGTACTCAGAAATGAATTTATATAAAGGATAATTTTATTGATCAAACTGTTAACAATGTTTTGTGACCTCTATAATTTGTAACTCCATACAAAGCTAAATCATAATACACATGTGCATACACATGAACGATGATAATGAACATTTTTTTCTTCACACTTAGGAAAACTAAAATAGTAGGTTGGATAATTTTAGTATGATTTGGGAATTTTGCAAAGCACAACAAGCATTTTAATGTTTTCTCTGTTTTTTGTTTTAAATAGGAAAGTCAAGAGGTATGTTGATGCTGGTGAATATATTGAAAAAATTGGTAAAAACTGATCATGCTGGCCGTGATAGAGTCATGTCTGACCCACATTTGCAGTGCTACATCTACCCGAAAGAGAAGTGTCCAACCTTTTTACTACCACGTATCCCTTTGATTATTCTGCATATGGATCTTCTGTTTAAAATGTATATTTTGTAATTTTCTTGTTTTATTGACCAAGGATGTATAACTGGTGGTAGGAACATATGATTAGCATGTGATAACCAGTGTGCTCAAATTAATACTAATGCAACAGCAATTAAACTTAACTACTTCACTAGCCTGCAAATTCTTATTATGGGAAGATAGAATTTTGCTTGAGATATATGAAATATTTCAAACCATAGAGAACCTGATCACTAGAAAGGTTACTGGACTGAAAGTTGGTGTTGGAGTCTATGGACCTGCATTGGAGATTTGGCACTGCCACTTATTAGCAATGTAGTTTTGGTCTAGTTATTCGTCCTTTTTGAATTTCGGTTTACTAAGTAGGTATAATATTTTTTTAGGATTTTTATGAGGATTACCGAGAACATTTGTAAAGTGCCCAACATTGCGTCTAAGGAACTCAAAAGGTTCAATTCTTTAAAACAGAAATAATGTTCCAAGAATGGATTGTTTATAGTTCCTGTAATGTAAGTTTGTTTAAAGATAGATGTAGCTAGGGAAAACTACCTAGATGACGACTTGTAATTAATTAGCCATTATTTTTTTAATTTAATTTTTAATTAAGTCACAACTGTGACTTATGTGTACATAAGTGTTTATACATGTGTACATTTATGGAGCACAATGTGATGATCTGATTTACAATGTGGAATGCTTAAATCAAACTGATAAACATAACTATCACCTCACTTATTTTTTCTTATAAGACATTTATAATTTATTCTTATTTGTTTTGAATTGTATCCTTGCATTGTTAATTAGCCATTGTTTATTCAAAAGTTGTTGATTACAATTTTCTTCTACAGGACTGTGCCTAGCATAGTGTCAGAAAATACAAAAGAAGTGTTTATTTTTATTTTTAAGGATGGTAATATATTTTTGAGCATATTCATTTGAATATTCTGAACATTTTTTTTCAGATGTAGACCTTTTATCTTTATTTATTAGCACAAATAGTGAAAATATTTCCAAAAAAATAATTCATGAACAGTGGAAGATACCAGAAATGATATTATTTATTTGTAATTAATTTTTTTTTTTTTTTTTTGAGACATAGTCTTACTCTGTTCCCTGAGGTTAGAGTGTTGTGCATCAGCCTAGCTTACAGCAACCTCAAACTCTTGGGTTTAAGCAGTCTTCCTATCTCAGCCTTCCAAGTAGCTGGGACTACTAGTGCCTACCACAACACCTGGCTTATTATTATTTTCTTTTTAAGTAGAGATGGGGATCTTACTCTTGATCAGAGTGGTCTTGAACTCCTGACCTCAAGCGATCTCTTTGCCTCAGCCTTCGAGGGTTACAGGTGTGAGCCACTATGCTCAGCTTATTTATAATGAATTTGAAACTTGCTGTCATAGAAGGATTCTGCCTAAGTTCGAGCTTCTCATGCATGTGTACATAAGTGTTTATACATGTGTACAGTGATGGAGAAAAAGCATGGAGGAGTTTTCAGTAAAAGTCACATTAAGGTACAAATACTGTATCATTGTAGAGGACAGTGTGTTGAGCCAGAAAATGAAATGAGTTTATAATTATTTTCTTTAAGCTTCTCATCTTCAGATATGACCAAAATTTATAATTATAGTTTTTCACTTTTTGGACAGATTCAGAAAAAACTGTATATGTTAGAAGAACACCTTAGCAGTGAGATACAAGCCAAAGAGGAACTAGAGCAGAAATGCAAGTACGTTTTGTAAAGTACTCAGTATTACAGTGTAACGTTTAAGCTTAAACATTTTACTAAGAAAAGAGTTACAAAGTAAAGTAAATATGTAATTATTTTAAAATTATAGACTTTTTAATTATAAATTAGAGTTATTTACTGGTGCTTTTTGAAATTCTTTAGATCTGTTAATGCACGCCTTGAGAAAATAGCAAAGGAGCTAGAAGAAGAGGTACAGTTGTCCTATGCTTTTATTAACAATTTTGTTAACAAGTCTTTGATGTGTGATTTACCTATAGAGTTCTTTTTGTACCATGATAATACATACCCATATCTTGATGTACAGTAAAACGTACTTTGTAGAATTGGTGGACAGGGCTAAAATTACAGGGTAACCATGTTATTATAGGCTTATTTCTGATCATGCTTTTGCAAACTTGAGTTAATGTAGTATACATAGATATTTCAACTAAAAATTACATTGATAATATAGTTAATGATATGGTTTAAAAACCGAAAATGACCAGCGTTTTTATTTTATTTTAATTGCTATTCAGAACATTTTAGGCTTAGACTGAACACAGGGTCAGTAGTGATAGAAAGTTGTAGAAAGTTTGACCTTGATGGTCTTGATCATTTCAGGGGAGTGTTTTATAAACATGGAAAACATAGTTTTAACAAAAAAAGCGGTGGTAGCTATTTTTAGGTCTTTTTTATCTGTTGGAATACCTGAAGTATTTTTTATTTGTTTTTTTAATTTGATTTTTATACATGCTTGGTTGATAATGACTTTAAGCATTTTTTTCAGATTACCTTAAGGAAAAATGTGGAGTCAGCATTACGACAATTAGAAAGAGAAAAGGCACTTCTTCAGCACAAAAATGCAGAGTATCAACGGAAAGCAGATCACGAAGCAGACAAGAAACGGAATTTGGAAAATGATGGTTTGTGGTGTAGAATAGTAAATGTTTTTCAAGAAAAATTAAATGTGTCTATGTTGTGTTGAAGCTTGCACTAAAATACTTTTTATCATAGTTAACAGCTTAAAAGATCAACTTGAAGAATTGAAAAAAAGAAATCAAAGCTCTCAAATATCCACTGAGAGAGTGAATCAACTCCAGAGACAAGTATGTTGATCTCAGTTTGCAATAAGAATGTTGAGTAGTAGTTATGACGCCTGTAAACATTAGTTTTACCTGGCAGTGTTGCAAAAGGCCTCTAATTTTAGAGAGAAATCCTTAGGGAGAATAGTTTTAGGCTTTTGTTTATTTTAAATAGTTTGTAATGGGTAATAAATTGATGTATTTTCATTATATACACCTGTGTTTGTTGTTGTTCATTTGATTTTGAATGGAATAACAGCTGGATGAAACCAATGCTTTGCTGCGCACAGAATCTGATACTGCAACCCGGTTAAGAAAAACCCAAGCAGAAAGTTCAAAACAGATTCAGCAGCTGGAATCTAACAATAGAGATTTACAAGATAAAAACTGCCTGCTGGAAACGGCCAAGTTAAAACTTGAAAAGGAATTTATTAATCTTCAGTCAGCTCTGGAATCTGAAAGAAGAGACCGGACCCATGGATCAGAGATAATTAATGATTTACAAGGTATTAATATAGTGAGTGATTGCACTTAAATTAATCTTGATGATATGTATTTCAGAAATAGCTTTAGATGATAGATAATGTGCTGGAGTAGCACATTTCTGAATATACAACTCTGTTATGTGAAGTTAGAATATTAGAAATACGCTGATGTAACATTTTATGAATAAAAGTTTTACTTTCAGAGCTGCACCTGTGGCTCAAAGGAGTAGGGCGCCAGCCCCATATGCTGGAGGTGGCAGGTTCAAACCCAGCCCCAGCCAAAAACTGAAAAAAAAAAAGTTTTACTTTCAAATAGTATGATTCTAAGTATCAGACTCCTCAGATGGTAGAATGGGATTCCAGTTGAACTAACTGTAGAGTGCAATACCAACAAGTGCAAGACTCCTGCTTGCAAATAACAGTTCGAAAATATGAAGTGGCTTCCATATGTTTCGAATGTACGTACTTTGTGGATTTATTGTTTAATACAATTTGCAATTTTTAGGTAGGATATCTGGCCTAGAAGAAGATGTAAAGAATGGTAAAATCTTACTAGCAAAAGTAGAGCTGGAGAAGAGACAACTGCAGGAGAGATTTACTGATTTGGAAAAGGTAAAACATTAGCTTTATATTTTTGTGTAAGAACATACTGCTACAATGTCAGATTAGAAAAGTTAATCTAAAATAAGGGAAATCAAGGTGGTGCCTGTGGCTCAAGGAGTAGGGTGCCGGCCCCATATACCAGAGGTGGCGGGTTCAAACCTGGCCCCAGCCCAAAACTGCAAAATAAAAAAAATAAAAGAATAAAATAAGGGAAATCACTAACTGGAAAATTTCCACATGTTGATGGACTCTTTCATGTTGAGACTTGTGTGCTAAAGGGCACTACATCAGGCTTGCATAGCCCTGGATAAGCAGCCTTCTGTCTGCTGGATGCTCATGGCAGAGGGGACTCTCTTAGAATATGTGTACTGAGGATCTTCTCGCTAGGGATCCAAGTAAAACTTAAATTTTGGCTTGTAACGTGTCTTAAAAGTAACATAATATAAAGTCACGACTTTTAGCATTTAGTTTTTGTTAAACCAGGGGTGATTTCTAGGATCTGTGCAGTTAGCATTTTATTTTCATTCACTTACTGATTCATGTGTTTAAACATTTTGTGTATCATATGTGGTAGATAGCAGGATGTAGACTTTGCCTTTAATAATGTCACATTTAATAGGTAATTTTTGAACTAATAATAAAGTACACAGATAAGTCTAGTGCAGTAGTGTAGAAAGAGGATAGAAAATTAAAAAGGCATTGTTTGCTTAAGTATAAACTATTCAATATTTCTGGAATATAGAGTAGTGGGTCAGCAAATCGTATCTTTCAATGCCAAGATTATAAATATTTTGGCTTTTGTAGGCCATACACATAGTCTCTGTTGGAACTGCTCAGCCCTGCTGTGATTCATAAAGAAATGGGTGTGGCTATATTCCAATGAAACTTAAAAAAAAAAAAAAAAGACATTGAGTTGAAATTGGCTGGAAGATGTGGTCCTCACATAAGAGTATGGAGAATTCAGTGGCCAGAGTGAGGCCACAGGAGTAAGCTTAAACTAGCTCACATAAGATTGTGAATACTCTATCAAGAATATTCACAATCTTATGAGCTCACCCAGTTGAGCTGGGTGTGGTGGCTCAACTCCTGCAATCCTAGCACTCTCAGAGGCCGAGGTGGGTGGATTGCTTGAGCTCAGGAGTTGTAGACCAGCCTGAGCAACAGTGAGACCCCATTTCTACTAAAAGATAGAAAAGCCAGCCAGGCATCCTGGTGGGTGCCTAATAGTCCCAGCTACTGGGGAGGCTGTGAAAAGAGGATTGCCTGAGCCCAAGAGTTCGAGGTTGCTGTGAGCTATGTTAATGTCCCGGCACTCTACCCAGGACAACAGAGTGAAACTCTGTCTCAAAAAGAAAGAAAGAAAGGAATTTAGAATATAGTCTCTAAGTAATGGGCCAACCACTTAAGGGCTTTAGATTGGATACTCTTATTAGGAGTATATTTATGATCACTGGATGTTAATGTGGAAAACAGATTTGAGAAGTACAAAGTCAGAGGTTCAGAGAATAATCAGAAGACTTTTTCAGTAATGGAGACTTAATTAGTACAGTCGTTAAAAGGTGGAAAATACAATTTGAATTCTTCTATGCCACTTATTCTGCTGGCTGAATAAAAGCTTTTTCCTCTGGCTGGTAGTTCGGTGGTTACGGCGCCAGCCACTTGCTTCAGGGCTGGTGGGTTTGAACCCGGCCCGGGCCTGCTAAACAACAAAAAAAAGCTTTTCCCTCTTAAATACGGTGTTTGGTGTTTGTTCTCTCCATTGGTCTTTGTCTTCCCGCAACAATTTAAATAGATCTTAGGAATCAGATGGTATGAAGAAATTTCTGGGCAGCCTGTAGCTCAGTGGTTAAGAGTGCTATACAACAAGGTTGGTGGGTTCAAACCCAGCCCAGGCCAGCTAAAACAACAATGACAACTGCAAAAAAAAAAAAAAAAAAAAAAAGCCAGGCATTGGGGCAGCTGCTTGTAGTCCCAGCTACTTGGGAGGCTAAGGCAAGAGAATCACTTGCGCCCAAGAATCTGAGGTTGCTGTGAGCTGTGAAGCCATGGTACTCTACCCAGGGCAACAGCTTGAGACTCTGTCTCAAAAAAAAAAAAAAAAGGCTGGAAAATAAGGGACTTTGAGAAATGTTTGGGAGAGGAATATTTGGCAGCACTTTATAATTGATTAGATGTGGCAGGAGAATAATAGTCAAGATGAGTACCAGGTTTGTAGGTGGTGACTAGATATATAGTGATACCATTAATTAATAAAGAATAAAGGAAAACTAGCTCATTTAGAGGAGACAATGGCAAATACACTTTAGTCTTAAATTTCAGAATTATGGTAGTGGGAGCTAGAAATATTTGAAGAGTTAGATTATGTAGAGTAGTGATTTTCTTAGAGTAGAGTAGATTAGTTACTGTCTTGATGGATTGTGTAGTTTGGAAAATCATTTTTATTATTAAAGATTTTATTTAAAAATAGAGAAATACCTATATCATATTTATGATACAAACTATAGAATACAAAATTAGAATCTTTGAGCTATGTATAAAAAATTAAAGGAGAAGACAAAAAAATACCACCTCCAAAGAACCAGCATTTAAGCTGGGGAAACTTTAGGAGTAACAGTAAAGGTGCAGGTAGAATGGAGAGAACCGAGGGTTACAGTGTCCGCAGTGTCAAGGGTGGTTTGTTTCAAGGGCAGCGGTGAGTTCAAATACCATAAAGACTGAAAAGTGTCTTTAGAATTTGATATGGAGCATAGTGTTGGTCAATTTATTGAGCTTCAAAACAGTGGAGTGGAGGTGTGGAAGACGGCAGTGGGAAGTGGAGTACGTGGCTTGGCTGTTACAAGCAGTTTGGATGAAGAGGGAACGGGAAATATTGAACATTCTTATTAAGTCTATTAACAGTTTGAAAGTTTTTGAAATTGCAAGTCAGTCTTTTTTGTTGATAGCTGCCATCTTAAATTTCTAATAGGAAAAGAGCAACATGGAAATAGACATGACATACCAACTGAAAGTGATGCAGCAGAGCTTAGAACAAGAAGAAGCTGAACACAAAGCCACCAAGGCACGGCTGGCCGATAAAAATAAGATCTATGAATCCATCGAAGAAGCTAAATCAGAGGCCATGAAAGGTATGCATTTTTAAAAAGGATTTTTGGCAGCACTTTTGTAAGAAGTGATTCTGTATTAAATCTTTGGTTTTGAAAAATATGTTTTATTGCCAAATATTAGGAACTAGAGGGAAAAAACTCTTAGGGAAGCTTCATCTAGATTTTTGTTTTCTTTGCATCATTATAACAATTATTTCTAAGATAGGCACACAAAATTATCTGACCAAGTTTTTAGATCAGGATAAATTAATATTTCAATGGTTATTAAATAGTAATAGGTATACAGACTGAAGTTGTAGATATACATCTACAGATTTGGGAAAGATATTCTTTTTTATAATATTTATTGTGGTTTGACTTGTCACCAGCTTGTATTACAAAATTCTTGCCAGTTTATGTAAGATAAAGATTAAAAAATAATAGCTAGCCTAACTGTTGTAAAATGTAAGCTCACTAAATATTTTGATCTCTGGAATGATGTAGTTACTTGCCAGTTTGGTAAAAGCTGCATAATATTTATAGAACAGTTAACTTTTCCACAAACCAGTCTTTATGCTAGAATTGTCTTAGAACAATTCTTGTTTTCCAAAGTATTTATAACAATAACAGATTTGAAATTCCAAGGGAAATCAGTACTTTAAAGTATTTTTGTGCAAGTCTTAAAACTCTTGAATAGAAATTTCATTTCATATTGAAGCATAACACTTATGAATAAATAATTTAACAAATAAATAGCCTTTAATTATTGCATATAATTAAAATTATAGGTTTTCTTGTTAAAATCAGTTTAATTTATGGCCCTAGTTCAAGATGATAAGAAATAAAATGAGTATTTTATTTAGAAAAAATCTAATTGACTACATTTCCTTGTCTGTGGCCTAGAAAACAGAGTTGAATTATCTTTACTGAGATATAATTTATGTGCAGTAAAATGTAAACATTTTTGGCATTTGTGATACACTCATATAACTACTACCTAAAATAAGATGTTGAATATTTCTGTCACCTCAGTAAGTTTCCCCCGTGTTTCTTTCTGTTCTCAGTACCTGTATTACAGTACATTTTTAAAAAATGAGTACATTTTATTCACTGGTTATTCTCTGAACTGATGAAAACGAACCAGTTCAGTATAATACGTAATAGTATCTTTTCATACTATTATAACACTAACATGAGAATGCCAGATGACGACCCTATTATTATACACGAGTACAAAACACTGTTGAATGTTATAGATGGTGTTCAAATCTGAGCCTAAACCTTTTGGTCTTTCTACGACATGTCGTTGCCTCCTTGAATTAAGAATATAGCTTGCCCCAAATGATTACTAGCTGGTAGCCTTGTCTAGTTACTTAAACTTCTTGTGCCTGGTTTCCTGTGAAGGAACAATTACGATATTATTACACTGATATGAAAAGTAAGTGTAATAATACCACATGTAAAGTGCCTAGAAATGCTAGCCAGCCGTTAGCAGTAGTTGTACATGAAGAACATTTCATTCTTTCACACTTTCTATACTTCTGAAGACCATTCATTAAACATTGAAAATTTTTATGTAATAAAACTTTGTAATATATAATAATTTGATGTTGAGAGCTAGGTATGAAAGAGCAGAAAAACTTTACTTGGGTTTGAACTAACGTACTAATCAGTATATCAAAAGATAATCCTTTAACTGTAATAAATTGCATATAATACTGAAATCACTTGGTTAGACACAAACTTTGCTCTTTGAGATGGAAGAAGTTTTTAAAAACCTTTTTGGTTAATAAAACAGATAAAAAGTTTGTTGTAAATCATTTAGAAAATTAGGAAAGTTTAAAGAAAAACACACAGGTTATCCATAATCCTGCTGATCGGGATAATATTTTATATATTTTCTCCGTTTTCTATATTGTTTTGGTTTTTTTCTTTTAAAAATCACAGCACTCAGCTTCAGGGCTATAGAGTCAGACTCTGTCTCAAAAAAGAAAAACAAAAAATAAAACAGCAAAACTTTGTGAACATTTTCTAAGGTCATTAAGAATTCTTCTTAAATAACTAGCACTTACCAAGTACTTGCTGTATGCCAGGCAACTTTTAAGTGCTACACATGTATTAACTCAAAATCTTCATAACATCCCTAGGAGGGTAGGTGCTATTCTCCTTATTCTAGAGGTAAAGAAATTGTGGCTCAGAGAGCTTAATCACTTTGGTCACATAATTAGTGTCAGTGACAGAAGTTAAGTTCAAGAAGGATAGTGAGTCCTGTCCTTCACTATCTCCCTAAAACTTAATTTTCACTGTCTTCATAAGAATATGTTAATAAAGAAAGAGCCATGGAGGTCATGCACTCTACCTAGATTATTTTAAGGTAAAAATAGTACCATTGAGAGACATAAAATTGTGGATAAATTAAACAGTACATATTTAAAGATGTGAGCACCTATTATAGAACACAAAAGGTAGATTATCTTGCATCCATTAGAATAGACATAATATTGCAGAGTGTGATACATTTTTATATTGCAAATAGCACTTTCAATTTTCAAGTATGAAATTCTTGACATTTCAAATAATTGAGAGGAGTGATGAAAATATTAACTGAAAATTAGTAAAAATGTAAGGCAGCATCCTTTATTATAATGTGTCATATATTTGATATGCTTTTATTTGTAAATTTATGATTATATCCATTGTAATTATAATAGAAATGGAGAAGAAGCTCTTGGAGGAAAGGACTTTAAAACAAAAAGTGGAGAATCTACTGCTGGAAGCTGAGAAAAAATGCTCTATATTCGACTGTGACCTCAAACAGTCACAACAAAAGATAAACGAGCTTCTTAAACAGAAAGATGTGCTAAACGAGGACGTAAGTATTAATTTTATTAATAACTAATGAGGTATTTAATAAAGTAAGTTTATTTGTAAAGATCTAATAATGGTTTTATAATTTAAAAAATTTTCTTATAAAATAATACTTTACAGCCTGTAGGTTTAACTGAATTTTATGATAAGCTAAATGAACCATAATTTAATTATTTATACCTTAAAAATTCTATTTTTTTCAAATATATTTATGACATTCTTAGAAACACACAAAAAAGTTTTACTATGAATTGAATTAGCTTCCTAAGGGCAAGAATCTGTTTTATATCACCATATTTTATGTCACTTTGTTAATAAGAAAACTTAAAATAATTTATTTGCATACCAAGTTCACAATTTATCTTTTAGGTTAGAAACTTAACATTAAAAATAGAGCAGGAAACTCAGAAGCGTTGCCTCACACAAAATGACTTGAAGATGCAAACACAGCAAGTTAACACACTAAAAATGTCAGAAAAGCAGTTAAAACAAGAGAATAATCATCTCATTGAAATGAAAATGAACTTGGAAAAACAAAATGCTGAACTTCGAAAGTAAGTTTGGGACAAAGTTTTAATATGCACAATTTTCTATGTATAAAAATTATGCTAATTTTGGTGTAGCTGGGGGTTTTCTTTTGGCCATTTTACTTTCTTGACCAAATGTGCTCTTTCTGTATAACTACTGTGGTCAATGCCACTATTTTGTCCTTCAAGAAGAGTGTATTTGTTTCCTCGACAGTTTTTTACTGCTGCTGCCTAATTAGAATATGATGGTAGAGAATGTGCATTGGTGTCCCAGCAGAAGAAAATGTCTGGGATTTCCACTCCATGCTCTTAAGATGCTTCCTCAGGATTGTCTTCTCAAGCCTGTTGTCTATGTGCCTTTCGTAATGATTCTGTGGGATATATTCTAGTGCTCTACTTAGCAAATTTACTTAGAAAATGGAAAGCATATTGTTAAAATACTTTAAAAATATACAGTGAAGGTGCTGTTAAAGTTTGTCCCAGTCATTCTATTAATAGTACAATTACTTCTTCCCAGTCTTGACCCAAGGTCATTGGATCCCAGTTAATTGATTAGAGGCCGTATTATAGAGTGGAAAGAAAAATAGGCTTTGGAACGAAACAGACTGAGGTGTTACTATCAGTTACCCTGGTTACTAGGTTACTGACATTTGGCAAAAAGTCTTTAAGCTCTCTGATCCTTTTATCATACCTGTGAAATGGGCCAGTGACAGCTTGCTTGTTAGGGATTTTGTAAAGGAGTTTGTAAGAGTACTAAACTTGGACTCTTAAGTTCCAAGAGATTTCAACTTTAAAATTGGAAGTAGAGACCAGCCACAGTGGCCACGCCTCTAACCCTGGCATTTCAGGAGGTTTAGGTGGGAGGACTGCTTGAGCCCAGCAGTTTAAGACCAGCCTGGGCAACATAGGAAGACTACATCTTTATAAAAAAATATAAAAAATAGGTGGGCATGGTTGTGCATGCCCGTGTCAGTCCCAGCCATTCAGAGGTTGAGGCAGAAGGATCACTTGAGCCCAGGAGTTTGCTGTTTTAGTGAGCTGTGATGATACTACTTCACTCTATCCCAAGTGATAGAGTGAGACCCATTTCAAAATAAAATGTAATAAAACAAAACAAAAGTGGGAGTAGAAAACAGAACAATATTCAGACATTTTCATTTTATCTTTGTTTTCTGTTGTTGCTGTTGTGTGTGTGTGTGTGTGTGTGTGCATCAGCTTTATTCTTCTGACTCATTTTAGGCCATCTGTTTCCATTAAATAGAAAACCTGGCCATTAAAAGCTCATGAGATATATCTAATAGCTACATTTACTTGGAGAGATTCTGATTCGACTTTATGAGAACCCAAGTTTAGAAAGCACACCAAGCCTGGGATTGAACTCATTGGCCTAGCTTTGGTCAGGAGCCTAAGCAATAAATCATAGGCTCTAAGGGAATATAGTTTACAAGCATTTGAATGAATGCTATTTATAGTATGGGTTTTAACAGTAGTGTTTATATTAGTGCAAGAGGTAATCATCTAGATTGCCTTCTTCCCCAGTTCTAATAACACTTTGTATCTGATTTATGGCACTTAGCATATACATGCTTCTTATTTTCTTTATAAGTGCACATGGGTCTGTTGTTTTTAAATCTCTCTTTTTCTAGTCACTTCTCCCCAAAGACAGCCATGTTTGCTATCTCAACCACCTAATAGGTTCTAAGTTCACTGACGGGCAAGCATCCTTTATATTTTGTTCTCCAGTCCTTGATTAAGGTCTTGCACATAGTATATCGTCAGTAAATGCTGCATGAATGAATGCATCCCTATTATGTATGGGAAATAAAAATATTTTTCAAATACATTTTCTACTCTGGAAAAGCTAACTAGCCTTTTATCAGAAGTTGTTTAATGGTGGGAGGTAAGACAGGTACATAAATAATTGGTATGTAAGGTAAAAAGAATATAAAGTGCCATGCAGGCTTCTTTTTAAAATGGCCAACGTATGTATCTCTTCTTGTAAGATTCTAGTGAAGCTCTAGTAAGGAAATTCTTTCAATATATGAACCTACAACAAAGAGTGAGAATGGGTTCGAGGGCAAGAATGTCCTTTGAAGGCAAGTGATAGAAGCTTTGTAACTATTGAAGTGGAATGAAAGGAGCAGGAAGCATGCATAAGGGAGTGGGAAGAAAAAAACCATTTCAGTATTCAGAGTCAATACTTTAGAGGACTGGAATAAATGTGACACTGTGACTGGAATAATTGGTCATACTCTACTACCACCCTTGTAGGAATACTGGCAGCCAGGTACCTCCCACTACTGTTAGGAAACTGCAAGGGGATTTTGGCCTATGTCCAGCTGCTCTCTGCATGAAGATTCAGTTATTGAGATGATGAGGATTATCAAAGAATTTTTAATCTGAAAGATGTTTGAGGGGAGAACCGGGAATCAGACTCAGCCTCAAATCTGTCACCCCAACTAACAAAGAGTAGTAGGGGCTTTTTAAGCTGGGCCTGTGTGCCTTGGAGCAGGTCGTGGTGAAATTAACAAGGGGCTGTCTGCATTGGGGCAGGTTGTAGGGGATGGCAAGTCTTGGCTTCTGGAAGTCTGCCTAGGAGCTTCTGTGTCTTACCTCCTTCCTTGCCTTGCAGAAATTCTGCCATTTCAGGAAACAACTCAGAAAGGTCAAGTAGTTAGTTATTAAAATTTTTAGGATTCTGGTCATCATGCCCTGCTGGCCTGAAAATCTAAAACATGACAAGGAGAGGCTTATTAAAAAAAACATTAGGGGTCATGGAAATGTTCAAAAACCATTAGGGTTCCTCTGAGAGTATTTTCCTTTAAAGGAATTGGGTGCAACCTCTGGGGTAATCAGAGCTAGTATGGAGTGAAAAGCCTTTTTCACTCAGGCGTTTCAGGATCCTTCTGCTTAATGTTGGCTTTTTAAGCTGCTCGTCTTAAACTGAAGCTTGCCAATGAGAAAACCCCTCCCACAGGCATAGAGATTAAAATTTCTGTCATTTCATTTTAAATTAATAACCAAGTATCACTAAGCATTTGAGAAATCTTGCAGTATGAAAGAGGAAGACTCTGATGGAGAAAGAGTAATGTGCCCCCCGAGGAAACACATCAAGGAATAGAAGAGAACTCCCGAAAATTCTGTAACAACAAAAGCACTGTAAAAATCCATAGTAATTAGTATTTATTAAAAATTTCTGGAGCTAGGAAGGCACTCTTAAAGTTTAAAAATTACTGCCAATGTAAATTGATTAGAAGGGTTCAAAGAAAAAGTGAAATTCAAAAAATGTAGAGGAAAATGAAATCACATGGAAGATGCAAAAGAAATAGATAAGACACAGACTCTGCCAGGAAGTCTAGCACCCAGCTAATAAGAATTCCAGACAGAACTAAAAACTAAGGGGAAGAAATTATTAAAGGAATAAAGGAGAATTTCTTATAGTTGAAGGAAAAAGTCTTTAGATTGAAAAGACGTAGCAAAAAAGACCTACAGCTAGACAGGTTCACATGAAATTTCAAAAACAAAGAAAAAGGATGGGAGTGCTTAAGAGTTCTCATCTAACAAACTGAGAAGATTATGCTTTGTGGTTGATATAAAAAGAAATAAAGTCTTAATTATGTCACACCAATGATACAAGTATATTGGGGGTTGGGGAGAGGTTGGGAATGGCAGGAGAGCTAAATTCATTTGGGAATTGATAAATAATACCTAAAATTTATGTCAAGAAACAGCTGAGATGTGGAGGTACACACGGAAAGAAAAAAACCCAAAAATTAAACAAAGGGATTTCTTCTAAGTAGGATTGGTGGAGGTGGATAGGAGCAGATTAATACTGTTACTTTTCATTGTAATTCCTTCTGCTGTTCTGTACTATTCATTTCTGATGATGTGCCTATTACATGGTTACCTTTTGAAAAATACTACTCGTAAACGTCTAGTAACTGAAGTGAGTGATACAGGCACTGCAAGAAGATCCTGATATTAAACTTATTCTAGGGTGTGCTGCAAGAGACTTAGTTGATCATTATCTTTCATATATTTATTATTAATTATCATCTCACATTGTGGATTCATAGAGAAATAAGAATCATGAATTGTCATTATTATATATTTTATCAATAGGCTTGGCGCTCATAGTTCAGTGAGTAGGTCACCGGCCACATGTACCAAGGCTGGAGGGTTAGAGCCCAGCCCAGGCCTGCTAAACAATAATGACAACTGCAACAAAAAAAAAAGCCAGGCATTGTAGCAGGTGCCTGTAGTCCAAACTCCTCAGGAGGCTGAGGCAAGAGAATCACTTAAGTCCAAGAGTTTGAGGTTGCTGTGAGCTATGACGCCATGGCACTTTACCAAGGGCAACATAGTGAGACTCTGACTCAAAAAAATAATAATAATAAAATACAGATATAGCACAGATAAGTGACCTTGAGTCATATTTCCTTTTTACTCAGAGGTTTAAGAGCAAACAAGTAAAGTGACAAGATTATGTTAAATGGAATGAGGATAAGTATCCTGAGTAACATACAAATTCAAGATAGTAAGATTAAGTCATTTACTCCCCTGAGTCTGTTGTGATGCACAACATGAATCTTTCTTACTGAATACCTTTTTTTAAAATACCAAGTGGTACCTAAATATCTTGTCATTATAAAATATTCAGACCTATATTTAAAGAAAGAAAGAAAAGAAAGAAAACACTAGAAGTTTTCCTTCATGAATTTAGACATTTTCCTCTTTGCAGAGATAACATATTGTAACAGTTTATTATTATTTTTAAATAGAGAACGCTTCACAAATTTGCATGTCGTCCTTATGCAGGGGCCGTGCTAATCTTCTCTGTATCATTCCAGTCTTAGTATATGTGCTGCCGAACCTTAACAGTTCATTATTTCACCTTCCAGATCTTTTTCTATACCTGTACCTATACATCTGAACAAATATACTATATAGGGTTGGGTTTTTTTGTATATTTTGGTTTGGGTTTTGCTTATTTGTTTTTTAATTGTATTATACAAATTGCATTGTTCTTCATCTTGCTTTTTTCTCCTTATTTTGCCTGAATAACAATAATTTTATGTTTTAAAAATAAGCCTATAATTTAACATAGCATTTCAATTCAACTTCTTAAATGGGTTGTTGGGCTCACTTTTTTATTTTATTTCTTGATTGAAGATTAACATACATATAAAAAAGTACACAAATAAGTGTAGAGCTCAGTGAATTTTTACAAAGTATATAAATCTGTGCAGTCACCATGCAGATTTAGATATGAAACCAGTACTCTTGATCTCCCTGCAGGCCTCTTCCCAGTCATTTTTTTACTCCCCCTGAGAATAACAGACTTCAGGTTCTCCTTGAATTCTGCTGCTCAGTTGGCATACATGGTTGATCACAGTGTACGTGTGGGAATGTATAATTCAGTGTCACTGGCTTAACATAACACATATTGGGTCTTAGACTCTTATTATACAATTTTAAAATCCCAAAGGTTTTTTGTTGTTGTTGTTTTTCCTTTTAGTTTTTTGAGACAGAATCTCACTCTGTAGCCCTCATTCCAATGAGTGCCTTGGAATTATCATAGCTCGCAGCAACCTCAAACTCTTGGGCTTGAGCAATCCTCTTGCGTCAGCTTCCTGAGTAGCTGAGACCATAGGCATGCGCCACTACACCTGGTTATGTTTTCTATTTGTAGTAGAGATGGGATCTAGCTCCTGTTCAGGCTGGTGTTGACCGCTGAAATCAAGCAATCCACCTTCCTTGGCCTCCCAGAGAGCTAGGATTACAGGCGTGAGCCACCGTGCCAGCATTCCAAAGATGTTTTATTTATTTGATTTATCTAATGATATCTGCCATATTCAAAAATAAAACTGAGAAATTGTAAAAGATAAGAATATACAATTGCACCCTTCCTTAGACATTGTATATCACATGGCCACAGGAAAAGTCCAGACACACTAGTGAGACAATGAGAGTTAAAAAAAAGCAGTGGTGCTTAGTATTATTATGAAAATGATTTGATTTCATGGATTTCCTGAAAGGACATCAGAAACTCCCAGGGGTTCCCCAGACCATACTTTCAAAGTTGTTGGTTTAAGATATGTATAATTTATTTAAATCTTTGATTTGATGTCCTCACAGAGAACGTCAAGATGCAGATGGACAAATGAAGGAGCTCCAAGATCAGCTTGAAGCAGAACAGTACTTCTCAGTAAGTTTCAGACACATTAATTTGAAAATTGCTGTATTTGTAAAAATGTTTTTAACATTTTTACTCAGACCTAGGAGAATGATTCTTGTCTTCAGAATATATTCACATGGCAAACACCAGACAGAGTTTTGGATGGGATATTTTATACAACAGAACCCATATAAAGACAGCAACAGGCAAAAAGAATGGTAGAAAAATAAGCCTAAGCACGTCCCATACCCTGCGATGCTTTTTTAAAGCATTGTTTTTTTTTTTGAGGAAGAATGTATTTTCATAAGAAAAGTGTAATAAAATTGTTATTTTAACATTTGTACTTTTTAAAGATCAGTTTTAAAGTATGAAGTAGAGCCTTTCAGCCAGAGACAACATCTTTCAGTAATTCACCAAAATGACACACAAAGGAAAGAGGAGAGGCACCTGATACATGTTCTCCAGGCCTTTTAGAACACATGGAGTTATTCCTTTGGCCACATGTATGCAAATCTATAAGAAAAGTGACATTGTAGAGATCAAGTAAATGGGTATTGTTCAAAAAAGCAAGCCATACAAATGTTACTATAGCGAAAACTGTAAGTGTCTACAATATTACCCAGCATGCTGTTGGCATTGTTGTAAACAAACAAGGGCAAGATTCTTGTCAAGAGAATGAATGTTCATATTGAGCATGTTAAGCACTCTAAGAACCAAGATAGCTTCCTGAAACACATGAAAGAAAATGATCAGAAAAAAAAGAAGTCAAAAGGGAAAGGTACCTGGGTTCAACTGAAGTGCCAGCCTGCTTCATGCAGAGAAGCACAGTTTGTGAGAATCAGTGGAAAGGAGCCTGAGCTCCTGAAACCCATTCCCTGTGAATTCATGGCATAATAGGCAGACAGCATAGCACACAGGAGAACCAGTGCAGCAGTAATAATGGTGCTAGAACCTGTTCCCCACAAATTCACGGCATAATAGACATAGCAAGTTTTTTTTTTCCCCATCATTTTTTTTTTTTATTGTTAAATCATAGCTGTGTACATTAGTGCAATCGCCTATACCCATTCTAAGAAGGCATAGCATGTTTTGACACATTCAATGGAAAGGCACCTCCCTGAGCTGCTGGAACCTTTTCCCTGTGAATTCATGGTATAATAGGTATTAAAAGACTATAAAAAAAAGTATGAAGTAGGAACTGCCACTTCTGTTTCATTGATTTAAGCCAACAACATTTTCTCATCTAAATTAATAGTATTTTTTCTTGCCTCCTCTTCCATCCTACCTAAATCTGCCATTCAATAAGAATAATACTATGATAGCCAGTTTAAATCACAATTCTTAATTATTAACTAAACTTTTATTAGTTGATTCAGCTGATGACAAGAAAAATAGGAAAGCTCATTAAACTGTTTGCCCACGGGCTGAATATTAAGAAAGTATTTGTGTTTACCTTTTTGTCTGGATAGGTTTTTGTTTTTCTTTTTTTAACCTTTATTTATTTATTTATTTATTTTGTTGTTGTTGCAGTTTTTGGCCGGAGCCGGGTTTGAACCCGCCACCTCCGGTATATAGGGCCGGTGCCCTACTCCTTGAGCCACAGGCGCCACCATCTGGATAGGTTTTGAATGTAGAAATAATATTCCTGGTGATGAGGATATAAATTTCTATTCTATTTTGTTATTTAGACCCTCTATAAAACACAAGTTAGGGAACTTAAAGAAGAATGTGAAGAAAAGACCAAACTCTGTAAAGAATTACAGCAGAAGAAACAGGAATTACAGGACGAAAGGTAAGGGCAAGACCCTGTGTCTTTTGTTCATAGATTCTCCTTCTAGAACAGTGACTGGTAGTCTCTAAATAAAAATTTGTTGATGAGGTGAATTAGATAAAAACTTGAATTCTTAGTGAAAATTGAACATTAAAATGATATATCTCTAAAATGTAGGGACTCCTTGGCTGCTCAACTGGAGATCACCTTGACCAAAGCAGATTCTGAGCAGCTGGCTCGTTCAATTGCTGAAGAACAATACTCTGATTTGGAAAAAGAGAAAATCATGAAAGAATTAGAGATCAAAGAGATGATGGCTAGACACAAACAAGAACTTACTGAAAAAGATGCTACAATTGCATCTGTAAGTAAAATTCTTGGTACTTTTTAGAATTATAATTAAGTTGCTATATTATAAATCTTCTTTAGAATCACTAGGAAAGTGTCATAGATTTAAATGAAAAATTATATATGATGCCTACAATGTTTTAATCCACTTAACTACCAGCTTCTCAATGTTATGTGGCACAGAGAATGGCCTTTCCAGTGCCTTCCCCTATTGGTAAACTCAAAGTTAAAGGACTAAACTATAAAGGACAATACCAAAAGTAGAGTTTAGTTTGAAAGAATCTTGAAACTACCAAGAAAGCAGACATTTATATATGAAGACTGAAAAAGTTACAATAAAAATTTCAAAAAGAAATAAAATACTATCAGTTACCCAGACCTGTTGAAATGGTACAGTAATTGAGACGTGTAATATTAGAACAGAATTACTTAATCCTATTCAGTGGAAATGAATAGACAAGCCAGAAACAGATTCTGACACATACAGGAAATTGGTATATGATGGAAGTGGCAGTATGCAAATGAGTGGGAAGGACATAGATTTAATAAACAGTTTTGGAAAAACTGTGTTTTTGTGTGGAATAAAATTAAATCATTACCATACCACACACAAAAGTAAATTCTAGCTATCTTAAGGATCTAAATACAAAAAATAAAAATTTTAAGCTAATGGAAACTAAAACTTATAGAAGACAACATAAATAAATGTTAACAGGGAGGAGATATTTGTTATATATTTATTAAATAAGAAATTAGTATGTAGAATATATTTGGTACTCAATAAAGTTGAACAACTCAAAAGAAAAACTGGCCAAAAGAAGAAAACCTACCTATATCAGCAGTTGCTTAAGCTTATTACTTTCTAAGAAAAGCTTACATGAAACAACTTTGAAAGACCATCTCATACCCATCATGTTGATAGAAATTCATTATCTGACAGAATTCCAAGTATTTGAAGACTGGAAAATAACATTCTTCTTTACTGTCATGGGGAGTGTAAATTTAGTATAGCAGAGCATAGTATAGTAAATAGTATGGCAGTTTCTAGTAAATTTTAAATGTTCATATAGTGTAGTCCAAAGAAAGTCCACTTTAAGATAAAAACACTGTAGAAACTCAGGCATGATACTTTTTTTGTTTGTTTGTTTTTGCAGTTTTTTTTTTGGGGGGGGGGTGGCCTGGGCTGGTTTTGAACCCCCCACCTCTGGTATATGGGGCTGGTGCCCTACTCCCTTGAGCCACCCCAGGCATGATACTTTTTTGTTGTTGTTGAGACAGAGTCTCACTCTCTTGCCCCGGGCTAGAGTGTCATGCATCAGCCTAGTTCACAGCAACCTCAAACCCCTGGATTCAAGCTGTCCTCTTGCCTCAGCTTCCTGAATAGCTGGGACTACATGCACCCACCACCATACCCAGCTAATTTTTCTGTTTTTAGTAGACATATGTTCTTGCTCTTGTTCAGGCTGGTCTTGAACTCCAGAGTTCAAGGAATCCTCCTGCTTTGGCCTCTCAGAGTACTAGGATTACAGGTGCAAACCACCCTGCCTGGCCAAGGCATAATACTTTGAACAAGCATGACTGTTACAGCAAAGTCTCGATTTTTTTTTTTTAAAGAGACAGAGTTTTCCTGTATTGCCCAGGCTGGAGTGCAGTGGCACAGTCTTAGCTCTCTGTATCCTCAAAGTCCTAGGCTCAAATAATCCTCCCTCCTCAGCATCCCAAGTAGCTAGGACTGTAGGCACAGACCAGCGCGCTAATTATATTTTTATAGAGATGGGGTGCTCACTGTGTTGCCCTGACTGGTTTTAAGTTCCTAGCCTCAAGTGATCCTGCACCACCTCAACCTTCCAAAGTGCTGAGATTACAGATATGAGCCTATGCACCTGGCCCAAATGTCTTACTAATAGGTGACTAAATCTTCTTCTACATTTAATGTAGTAGAAGATTGAACTATTGTGTTAGTTAAAATGAATTAGATTTTTCATATCAGCAATTTAATTTTTTATGTTGAGTAAAAACAATTACAGAGAGATAAATACAGTATGGTTTGGAAGTCACATAAAACTGTTCTATATGTAGTTTCAGGTGTAGGCGAGGAAACAATTACAGGTCAAAAGAATGAACACATTATTTGTAATGAAGCTTCCTTCAAGAAAGAATAGGAATAGAATTTGGAAGGAATACAAAAGAATGCCAAATTCTTCAATATGTATTTTCTATTTAAAAATACATAGTAGTATTCTGAAAGAAATGTTTTAAAATTTGTTTATTCTTCATAATTGGAATGCAGCTCTTAGAATTTTCTTTCTTTTTTTTCTTTACTTGATTAAATGTTCTTCTCATTTAGAACAAACTGCTAACAACTTATGAGGGAAGGGCAAATTTTGGCTTCCTGGTGTGTATATGAAGTCTCTTAGCAAAATTTTTGTCAAAGATGAAGTTGGGTAAGGTAGCACAAAGATAAAAAGTATAGCAATGGATATACATAGAAAAATAAGAGGTTTAGTAACTTAGGATGTTTTCAGTTTAAATTACTGTTTTATGATCTAAATTACGGGGATGTGATTTTTTTTCCCCACTTTCTTAGCTTGAAGAAACTAATAGGACACTAACTAGTGATGTTGCCAATCTTGCAAATGAGAAAGAAGAATTAAATAATAAATTGAAAGATGCTCAAGAGCGTATGTATTAACAAAGAATAAAGTTTATTTTTAATACACCTAGTGTTTATCAGTTGCTGTAGTTGTTAACAATAAAATTTTTACCTTTTTTCATGTTTCAGAACTATCAAGGTTGAAAGATGAAGAGATAAGTGCAGCAGCTATTAAAGCACAGTTTGAGAAACAGCTGTTAACAGAAAGAACACTCAAAACTCAAGTATGTTTAATACAATCTAAATAGCATTTTGAATTTTGTTTTAGTTTATGTCTTTTACTTCCTACATCACAAAAATTGGAAGCAGTAGTCATTAAATGTATCAATGTTTGTGAACAGTTATAGTTACCTGATTTTTGCCAGGTTGGGGAAAGTTAGATTTGATTAGTATTATCCAATTTAATGTCTACTGAATTGTTTCTTAATTTTTCCATATAGAATCACATTCTCTCTCAATTTTTTATTGTGATTTAATAAGTTTTTCTGCTTTTAAGGAACTGTAGGGAATAACTATTTGTTGACAGCTTGAAAGGGTCAGTCTGAAAAGGCGTCTGTGATTATTGACCACCACCCTCCACCACCTCCCACAGTGGTACGGACAGCACAAAGCCATGTGGGTCCTAGGCACTCTTCTTCATTGTTAGACATTGTGTGTTTCATTAATGTGAAGCCAATGCAAAATTTTCTTTCCAAATGAAGGAAAAAAGACCTTAATTTCTCTTGGAACTAAAAAGTTGAAATTGTAGAAAGTGATACCAGATCAAACCTATACATATTTAAAATTACAGTTCTTAGAAAATGTATAAAAAACTAACAGAGTAAAGGATGGAGGTGGATGATGAGTAATTATATTTATAAATATAAATAATATTTATATTATTGAATATTAAATAATATTTAAATATAATAGAAAGTATTTCTTTGAGGCCCTGTGTATAGAGAAGAAGATTATTAGTGATTGTATAATTCTCTGTTGGTGAGTTCTTAGAAATCAGCAATGTAATTTATTTACATACTTATTTTTATGTTTTTAAAGGCTGTGAATAAGTTGGCTGAGATAATGAATCGGAAAGAACCCGTCAAGCGTGGTAGTGACACAGATGTGCGGAGGAAAGAGAAGGAGAATAGAAAGCTGCATATGGAGCTTAAATCTGAACGCGAAAAATTGACCCAGCAGATGATCAAGTATCAGAAAGAACTGAATGAGATGCAGGCCGTAAGAATACTTTGGGGACTCTAGATTAAAGTCTTCTTTTTAAGAAGTGGAATTATTTTTATGTCAGTGTGTGTTTCATTGGTTTTAGAACATTTCTATTACTTAAAAATTATTATTGAACCATGAAGAAAAGTTACAGGACATATTACATCCATTTAATTTGTTAATTTCTTGCAGCAAATAGCTGAAGAGAGCCAGATTCGAATTGAACTGCAGATGACACTAGACAGTAAAGACAGTGACATTGAGCAGCTGCGGTCACAGCTCCAGGCCTTGCACATTGGTCTGGATAGTTCCAGTATAGGTAGTGGACCGGGTGACGCTGAGGCAGATGATGGCTTTCCAGGTACAGATTTACTTTCATCCCTTGTGTTAAGGGAAAATATCCAGGTTAGAGTGGAGAATAAAATAACAGTTTTAAATTATTTTATGTATTGGTTTTGGACAAACTTTTCATAAACACACAAAAGAAAATTCCACGTCATTAGTTGTGTAAATTTACTCATTGTGTGTTATAGTAGCTCTCTTTTTATTTTATTTTATTTTCTCTTCTTTCTGCATCCTTTTGTATTGGGTGTGTAGTTCATATCACTCAATCACATACTATGGAGTCCATGTCATTCACCTACCAGCGTTCCTCTACTTCTCTCAATATTGCCACTAAGCCTTCCAGTTCTCACACGCTCCTTGACTCTGATTCTGACTCAGAAGAAGAATCATTGCCTTACTTACCCATTTCAACGGAACCTAATGGTACAGGTGAAACCCTAAAAATCGTTTCAGCTTTAAAGTTCTTCCTACTATGCTTAATTTTTGGCCCTTTTGAGAACTTTTTATAACATTAACTAATATTCACTAACTCTGACATGTTGCTGTCGACTCAATTAAAAATAAACTGCTGCATGAAAGAAGAATTTGTTTTCCAGGTATTCTCACATAGATTGCTATTACAGTTGATAGATCATCTGTTTTGCCAACTTAATAAGAATGGAGCGGTACATTATATTGCTTAAGAATGCATGGTTTTGGCGGCGCCTGTAGCTCAGTGAGTAGGGCGCCGGCCCCATATGCCGAGGGTGGCGGGTTCGGACCCAGCCCCGGCCAAACTGCAACAGAAAAATAGCCGGGCGTTGTGGCGCACGCCTGTAGTCCCAGCTGCTCGGGAGGCTGAGGCAAGAGAATCGTGTAAGCCCAAGAGTTAGAGGTTGCTGTGAGCCATGTGACGCCACGGCACTCTACCCAAGGGCGGTACAGTGAGACTCTGTCTCTACAAAAAAAAAAAAAAAAAAGACTGCATGGTTTCATTCCTTGTTTTAGCCATTTCAACCAAGAAGAAATTCTTTCTGAAGTTTAATATGAAGAACAACAGTACAGAAAAACACAGAGACTGTTTCAGAGGATATTTTTAGGTTTTTATTGAGTGCTTATCTAGCCAACATTGTGCTAGGCCTTATAAAAAAAAGAATATGAAACAATTTGGCCTGATCCTTACCCTGAAAGGCTTTTAGTTTAAATCAGTGGTTTTCAACCTAATGCCACAGCCCTTTAGAATATAGTTCCTGTGGGTCGCAACCCACAGGTTGAGAACTGCTGGTTTAAATGGAAAAAAAAAAAAAAAAAAGAGGGCTTCTTCATTTAAAGTCATAGAGGCCATCTCTGTGTGATCTTTCAAGACCTCAATGTCCTCATCAAAATTAAGGGTATAATTCCTGTTTTGTGGGTTTGAGAGGATTAAAGAGGACTTATATAAAGCACATGAACACCATTGACACATAGTAGACGTTAAATAAGTGACAGTGACTTTTACTATTGAATAACTCCCCCCAACTGCTACTTTACTTACTTATTTCATTAAAAATTCTGATCACTTATCATTTAGAGTAAATTCCAAGGATTCAGACACTTTCCTTTATTGAATCAGAATTTTATTGGTTTTGATATTTTGGAATTTAAATGTCTTTTGCTGCTTGTTAACTAAATTTGTACAACGTACTTCATTTTACTATAGCCATTTTACTTCTAATCATTCTAAAAGTCCATTTTCTCTGAACATACAATTATTTAAAATGTTTTCTCCTCAGAAATATGTACTATATATATAGATAGGCCTTCTTCCTAAGAAGAATAAAGGCTCTAATGCTGGTGTACCAGTGACAACAGAGAGGTGCTACTGCTGCTTTTTTATTTCATTTGTAATTTTGTGCAACTTTTCTCCTGAATTTTGCAAATGCATGAATTTAAGCAATGGGCCATTTGGCTTTATAAAATCTATGGGACATCTATTTCCAATGTGATATAACCTAGATTTTGTTTTGCATTGCATAACTTGTTTCTGCTGATCTTTTACTATTATTTTATCATAAATAATATACAGTGATAAATTCTGAAAGGCTTATTTGATTTGTTTTGTGAATTCCATTTAACATTTTATTAAATTCCTTATTATCTAAGGAGAATTAGTATATTTATCTCTGTATCTTATGCTTTTATTTGTAGAGTCAAGATTAGAAGGATGGCTATCAGTGCCTGTACGAAATAACACTAAGAAATTTGGATGGGTAAAAAAGGTAATTGGTACTTTTGGTTACTTTTTTCTTTTTCTTGCTTTTGTATAACTCTAACTATTGGACTTAATATGGCTAAAACTTCTAGAAGCATAAAACTTGTTTGTAGTTTATGATTTGGAATGATGTCATTTATCTTTATAAAAATTTTTTTGTTCATGTGTTGTTAATAATAAAACAGGTTTTGTTATGAAAATATAAGCCTGTTAATCTTGGTGCTTTTGCTGTTTCAGTGGGAAAACTCCAGATACGATTTTTTTTTTAAAAGACCCCTTTATTTCTTTTCCTCTGTCACTATGATTATTGATGTTATTATGTTCATTTTTGATAATGTTACTAGTGCTGTTGGATCCCAAACCTAAGTAAGTCCAAAAAATATTTAACTTCACCCTCCCTCTATTCAATTATTTAAATTATCTATAAGTAAAACTTATTTTGAGGAAGACTTTCCTTAAGATGTATTAAGTGCTTTTTATTTACTGAGGTATTTTATGAGATTTTATTGCTAACATAGAATTTATTTTCAAAGAAAATAACGTATATAATAAGTCATTGATTCCTTTCCTCCCTCTTCTTAACAGTATGTGATTGTAAGCAGTAAGAAGATTCTTTTCTATGACAGTGAACAAGATAAAGAACAATCTAATCCTTACATGGTTTTAGATATAGAGTAAGTGTTATTAGAATATTTAGAAACTGTGTCTTTTCTTATCTTTTAAAGTATGGTAAGAGTAACAATGCGATTTATTAGGATACCTCCAAATGTACTATAGTAAACATTTTCTTGTGATTTGCTTCATATAGATGAAAGTTAAAAATTAATAAAACAATATTCTATGAGTTCTTAACGTGGGTCAAAGTAGTTAATTTTTAACTTCTGACATAAGTATAGAATAACTGATAAAATTTGATCCTTGGGTAATATTTTATTTCTTTATTCCAAAATCTTTTATAGCAAGTTATTTCATGTCCGACCAGTCACACAGACAGATGTATATAGAGCAGATGCTAAAGAAATTCCAAGGATATTCCAGGTAAACATAGTTTTATTTTCATTTGCTTGGTTTTCTTTTTTCTGCCTAAGGTATATGACATGACATACTAAATTTCCTTATTTTTGCCCTTCTTCAGACTACCTTTCTATTTCAGTTCCATTTAAAATGATTTGTTATTTTGTGACTTTAGTTCTTATTCTGTTGGATACATCTTCATTCCTCTCTCTATTTTAATTGTTAAAGTCTATTGTGTATTCATGTCATGTTTCTGATCTTTGTTAATATTTTTAAGATTGTTTATAATTTTTTTTTAAGCATGAACTTTTGCCTTCTGTTTTCAATTTTATGCTCAGGTCTTCAGAAGGTTAAAAAAAGTTGCTTGTGAAGTTAAATTTTGGACCTGGTTGTCTTTTTACTTCCAACTTAAAATAAACCAAATTCTTCCCTTTACTCCTTCCATTTTAAAATTAGTCAAATGAAGAATTAGTTATTGAGTGGTTCTGCATAAAAACCACTGTGCTTGGTGTACTATTGGGGAATTGGCCCCTTGTTTTCTGGATGCTTATAATATTTATTCATAATATATTACATATCTTTCCTTTTTTTTCCTTTTTCTTTTTTTTTTTGCTGCCTCAACTGTGCAAATACAGATCTTTTAAAATGTAGCTGTGCTACAGGTTTCTGTTCTTAAGAATTATAAAACACGAATTAGTGTAATTGCCACATTTTTTCAGGTAATTGTGTTCAAGAATCTCTTCCCCCACTAAACCTTCTAACACTTATAAAGTGCAAATTTACCTTTTGGTGGCCTATTCTGATAGTGTTGGTAAAGCATAGCAAAATGCAGAGAAAATAGGCATCATTTGAACAGGATTAATTCTTTTAAAATGTAAACCATAGGAACTGTCTAATGACTTCTTACCTAAGCTCTTGATTAGACAGAGCCTGCTAAGGTTTTGACTTCAAATGCATTTTCTTCTCATTGAATAACTTAGACTAATTTTACTTTATACTGTCAAAATGGTTACTACATAAAAATAACTTATGTTTGGAAATCATTTTATTGTTCTTTTTACTATTTATAGATTTTATATGCTAATGAAGGAGAAAGTAAGAAGGAACAAGAATTTCCAGTGGAGCCAGTTGGAGAAAAATCTAATTGTATTTGCCACAAAGGACATGAATTTATTCCTACTCTTTATCATTTCCCAACCAACTGTGAGGCTTGTATGAAGCCACTGTGGCATATGTTTAAACCACCTCCTGCTTTAGAGTGCCGTCGCTGCCATATTAAATGTCATAAAGATCACATGGATAAAAAGGAGGAAATTATAGCACCTTGTAAAGGTAAATAGTGAATTACTCACTCCAATATTATTTATGTTCAGAAAATTTTAGGTACATTAACTTTTCAAATATTTCTTTGTAGTGTATTATGATATTTCAACGGCAAAGAATCTATTGTTATTAGCAAATTCTACAGAAGAGCAGCAGAAGTGGGTTAGTCGGTTGGTGAAAAAGATACCTAAAAAGCCCCCAGCCCCAGACCCTTTTGCACGGTCATCTCCTAGAACTTCAATGAAGATACAACCAAACCAGTCTATTAGACGGCCAAGTCGACAGCTTGCCCCGAACAAACCAAGGTAATAAATAAAAATGTGGTTAAAATTAAAGTCTGTTAAAATATTTTGCTATTTATACTTAAACAAATATAAATTTCTAATTTTCCTTTGCTTAGTATTTTAATGAACCATTGAATACCAAATGTTTGAAGCTATTTGACTGGATATGTCTCTTTCATTGTTTTGGATGAAAGTAATATAAATTTATTTAATAAATCACATATATTCATTAAATTCAACCAAAACTCTGTAAGGCATTCATTTTTGTTATGTTTAGTTATAGTCCTCACTTAATGTTGTCCATAGGTTCTTGGAAATTCCTGACAAATAAAGTTGTTTTCCTTAAAAGTCATTTCATTATAACACTGAGGGGAAATTAAACTGATTTCATTGTACTTCATTTCACTTACAGTCACAGTTTCCAAGAACCTATGGACAATGTTAAATGAAGATTGACAGTATAATCATACTACTTTCAGCTTTTAAAAGTGCTTTGACTAATGTAGTGATTCAGGAGATAGGATTAGTATTGCTGGGTGCAATAGCTCACATCTGCAATCCCAGCACTTTGGGAGGCCAAGGCAGGAGGATTACTTGAGTGTGGTAATTCGGGACCAGCCTGGAAACATCAGGAGACCTTGTCTCCACAATATTATTAGCCAGGCATGGTGGCATGCTACTGTAGTCCCAGCTACTCAGGAGGCTGAGGCAGGCCAATAGCTTGAACCCAGAAGTTTGAGGCTACAGTGAACTATGATCGCATCACTGCACTACAACCTGCTCACTTTATCTCTTAAAAAAAAAAAAAATTATGCATAGACCCTGAAGTGTTAAGCACACGCACTGTGTTTAATGATCAATCATTTTTATATTAGGTGACTTGGGAGCTGGACTGAAATCAGCTGAAGTCTTAATTCAAATGCATACATTTAAACAGTAACTCATTTGTGATTTAGAGAGCAATATAAACCAGTTTTTAAAATGTAGATATTAGTGAGTAGAGTGGTGTTACTTGGAATTGAGGTGGAGTTAGGAACATGGAGGAAGGTGAGATAGGATCTCTAGTCATAAAAACATTCTGATGGTGGCTGGGTGCTGTGGCTCATGCCTGTAATCCTAGCACTCCAGGAGGCTGAGGCGAGTGGATTGCTTGAGCTCAGAAGTTCAAGACTAGCCTAAGCAAGAGCAAGTCCTTGTCTCTAAAAGCAACCAGGTGTTGTGGAGGATGCCTACAGTCCCAGCTTCCTGGGAGGCTAAGGCAAGAAGATCACTTGAGCCCAAGAGTTTGAGGTTGCTGTGAACTATGATGCCTGGACACTCCACCCGGATTGACAAAGTGAGGCTCTGTCTCAAAAAAACCCCATTTTGATGGAGCCATTTTCATATGGCTGTGTTAAAGTCATTTAATTAAGTGTCTTAATTGAGAATAGCCATTTATTGACTTACTTCGTACTATAGCATTTATAAACATTATTATTCAATTGAACATGAAATGAACATGAGGATTTGGTTAGCTAACAGAAAAAATATATACTTGGATAATTAGATACTCAGGTATCTAATTTCAGCTATCCTTTTTGTTCCCTGACACAGGACCTTCAGTATATGAATAATGATGTGCATTGGCTGTATTATCAGAAATCTTATTCTAACCACAAACATCTTATATGAAACTTTCTTGAAACTAATATCAAGGAAATAATTTAGAATGACAAAGGTAGAATTGATGTTTCAGCAGTGAAAAATGTTGAATATTTTGTGTGAGGTATGATAAAACTAAGTATTATAAAATTAGTGATTATTGATAGTAATTAAGCTGTAGAAACTCGAGAGTTCAGAGACAATGAAGACCATTCCATTTGCTTTGTAAAAACTTTTAAAAATTAAGCTCCTATTATTGTTGTAAAACCATTAATGCATAAATACTATTTTAATGCCTCATAGTATATAATGCTACACATTCTATTCCCTCATGAAAATTCTTACATATTCTCTCATTGGCTCTTGAAAATAGTCCGGTGGAGTAGCGCAGGTGTTGTGAACTGAAACTCTAGAGGGGCAGTTTGTTTAGATTGACAACTACATGTAGTAACAACCCCAATCATTTGATAATATATTTTCTTTTGTGCTATTTTAGAAGTTAATGATTTCTCTGTGTATCATAACATGTAAAATTAGTATATGAGGCATGCACCTCATCTGTTTTCATGTTCCTGACTTAACACTTTACTCGCTCCCTGCCCACAATCAGCATTGTGACGTATTTACTTTTGATTTTGTTCTTTTGTTCTTTTTTTTTTTTTAAACTTCTGGCCCTGTCCTTTGAATCATTCTTCATTGATTTTTAAAAATTTTGTCATAGCATCAATAAGTAATAAGGATTTCTTTCTCTCACAACTGTGCATGTAGGTAAAACAGTATCAAGATTGACTATAAAATGTATAGGGTACCTTTTGTGAAAATTTTTTATTTAATATATCCTTTGAAATCCTAAATGTAAAGAGCACATTTTAAATATTATTTGGATTTTGTTGTGCCACTGTAACATTATTTCCGTTGTTTTTAACATTTGCGTCTCCATTGCTTCATTAACTCATAAAATTGTATCTACGTCTCTTACATGAACCAACAAGCTACAGTTTGCATTCATTCCATTTTGAATGTCACATTTTAAGAGTCATATGTACAAATTAGCAGGTATAAAGAACAGAATAACTAGGCTGGGCAGGGTGGCTCACTCTGGGAGGCCAAGACAAGTGGACTGCTTGAGCTAAGGAGTTCAAGACCAGCCTGAGCAAGAGTGAGGCCCTCATCTCTACTAAAATTAGTAAAACTGCCTGGTGTGGTGGCAAGTGCCTGTCGTCCCAACTACTCAAGATGCTGAGGCAAGAGGATCACTTGAGCCTAAGAGTTTGAGGTTGCTGTGAGCTGTGGCACCATGACACTCTACCCAGGGTAACAGTGAAACTCTGTATCAAAAAAAAAAAAGAAGAGGAGAATAACTGAGTGGCAGTGAGTCATTTGAAAGCGTTACGTATATAGCAGGTGAAGGAGCTAAGGATATATTGCCTTCTGAAGAAATTATTTGAGAGTATGAAACATCGATAAATAGCACCAGGGGCGGCACCTGTGGCTCAGTCGGTAAGGCGCCGGCCCCATATACCGAGGGTGGTGGGTTCAAACCAGGCCCCGGCCGAACTGCAAAACAAAAAATAGCCGGGCGTTGTGGCAGGCGCCTGTAGTCCCAGCTACTTGGGAGGCTGAGGCAAGAGAATTGCTTAAGCCCAGGAGTTGGAGGTTGCTGTGAGCTGTGTGAGGCCACAGCACTCTACCGAGGGCCATAAAGTGAGACTCTGTCTCTACAGAAAAAAAAAAAAGATAAATAGCACCAAACATTTAAAGAACCTTTCCTTGGAAGAGATATTGGAACAAGGATCAATTAGAGAGGCAAGTTTTTGATCACATTGTGTGGTGATGTTCTAAAGAGGCATCAAACTTTGGACTGGATGGCCTTTTTAACACTCTAATCACTCCATCTATTAGTAACATATTCCTGAATACAAATAGGGGTAGAGCTGTTAAGCATCATTCAAGAAAGCACAAGGACAAAATTTCTGATGCACATCAGCAATGGCTTAATATCTAGCTCTTCAATTGAATTTATTTAATATTAACCTTAGCACTAAGTCAATTTAGTTTTAGTTGAACTAATTTACATGGTATCCTTCCTAAAACAAATGTCTGGCTTTGTTAAATACATCAAATCTATATATTTATATGGACAGTAAAATATATACCCATAAACACCACCTAATCGCTTTTTGGTAAATTTTCCTTAGTATCTTTCATGGGTAACAACTACACCATTACATGTTTCCTTTGGCTTCTGTGACATTATGCGTTCTGATTCTCCTCTTCGTAGCTCTTCCCTTTTCCTGTAGCAGTGAAATGCTTTAAAGTAATAGATAAGGTTAGCCTTTATTTCTATAGAAAATAACACTATCCTAATTTATTTATCCTCAGAACCACCCCATGAGGTAGCTGTTAATATCTCCACTTAACAGATGAAGAAACTAAAGCACAAAAAGATTGTGTGCCCAAAATCACTCAGCTAATACACGGCAAAGCCCCAGATTTTTTAGGTCCAGATAGTCTAATTCCAGAGCCTGAACTTTTAACAATAATACTCTAGTGCCTCATAGAGATCGGAGTAAAATTTAACCAACAATTTATAAAGCATACTATGTAGAAATGCTATTCTAAAGGAATGTTTTCTTGGTAGTTTTGAATTAAAATGCTATGGTAGGAAAGGAAATTTGTGAGTAACATAACTAATTTTTCATGAAGACAATTTGGGGAGGTCCTAACTTCATTGCAAGACACAAAATATCAGTCTGGCTAGAGGGTATTTCTCTTTATTTTATTTTTCTTTTAAAGATCTTTTTAAAAAATATAATACATAATTCATGCAGAAAAGTATAAAACAAAAATGCAACAAATGCTTATTTATCTAGTTTTAAGAAATAAATCCTGCCATCATTTAAGGGCAAGTATAGCTGTTGTGTCATTATTATCTTTGTTCTTTTCTATTTCTAAATAATAGAAAATTAATAGACTATTTGGGAAAAGTAATTAAGTTATATACAACTTTAAGTGTGAAAAATAAATCCATTAATGAAGCTGAAGGAAATAGGTGAACATGTATTAATCTTGGAATGGAGAAGCACTTCCAAAGAATAAAACAGAAAAAGAAAAGAAAGTCAGATTGTTTACCTCAAAATTAAAGCCTTGTAAGTTTTTAAAACACCATGTATTTACAATATATATGAGAAAGATGGGTTAGTATCATTGTATATGAAGAATGCTTATAAATCATTAAGAAAAAGATTACCTCATCCCCAATATAAAATTAGTGAGGAACACACAAGTCTTAGTATAGAAGTAGCTATTAAATGATTACAGCAGTTGCCCATTATCTCATGGGCAATACATTCCAAGACTCCCAGTGGATGCCTGAAACCACAGATGATACCAAACCCATATGCTGGGTTTTTTTCAGTCTGATAACAAGACCACTACTAAGTGACTAGCAGGCAGGTGGCCATCTACAGCTTGGATACCATGGCCAAAAGGATGATTCACTTCTCAAGCAGGACAACATGAGATTTCATGATGCTATTCAGAATGGAATGCAGTTTAAAACTGAAGAATTGTTATTTTAGAAATTTTCCATTTAATATTTTCAGACCATGATTGACATTAGTAACTGAAACCATGAAGGTGAAACAATGTATAAGGCAGGACTACTATATTAAGGAAATTAAAATTACATGAAAACTATAACATAAAACCATTTTCACCAGCCACACTGGCAAGGGTTAAGAAACTCACTATTGGCAAGATACAGAAAGGGACACCTTCCTGGACTGCTGTGAGGACTCAAAGTTAGATAGACGCTTTCTGAAGGAGACTTTGACTAGTTCCCCATTGTTGGGCGTTTAGTGGACCCCAACCGGGGACAGTGGTCAGCAAGGCAAAAGGCACTGAGGAAATCACAAATTTTACACTAAACTTAGTGCATAAAACCAGAAGCTTTTGAGGACACACACAGTTTCAGGTGTGTGGTGGCAGCATCTGTCCTGCTTCCAGAATCTTTTTATTGGGTACAAACAGACTATATGCGCAAGGATGCACAGCAGTCAAGGTTAAGAATGAGAGGGGAGATCACAGCCCCAGGAAGGTTGGGTAAAGGGTAAACAGGGACACAGGGTAATGGAACATCTGAAGAAGCCAGACGATGGTGCAAACAGGGGAGAGACCCGCGGGTTGGGGGTGGGGAGCAAGTCTCGTCTCCTCAGACAGACATCTCAGCGTCTAGCCTAAGCTACTAGTTGATGGTCTCAGCTGCCTGCACTGCTGGTTTCCCCACGCAGGGATAGTCATGCAGACTGACTCTCTTCTCAATTAGGAGTACAGGGGTGGCGTGCCTTCGGGCTTCACCCTGGTTTTGGAAAGGCACGTGGTGTCTCCGTCTGTGTTCCCACCTCCCAGGCTGCAGCATGTCCCTGTGGACCAGTAAACGGATAAGACAGACCAGCAAACAGATGCAGTTGTTTATAATAGACATAAGCACAAGCAGAACGTTGAGGAGAAATAAAGGGTAGACAATATTGCCCGAGTACATTAAGGTTTCAAAAGCAGAAAGATTGATAATTTTATAGGCAAATCGGGTGAATTTAGGCAAATGTCATGTGCAGAGGTACTAAGTAGTCGGAACTACATGTTTGTGATTTTGTGTTGGATTGGGAGAAGATAACAGCAGGGAATGGTAGTAGATGTCATGACACTGGAGAAGAAACTTTGGATCTGAACAGAAATGTGTGTAACCATGCTAAGGAGTTTTGATTTTTTATGGAAGTAAAAGTCTTTCGAGATTGGGTTCAGACTTGAGACCCTGAACTGAGTACTCACAGTGAAAAAGGAAAGAAACCTGGATTCAGAAAGATTTCTTAAGTCAAAATAACTAGAATTAGGTGACTGGTTGGAAGGGGACGAGGAAGAGGTTTTAAGGAAGTGTGCCCTGCATTGCACTAATATCTGAAAGGTTTTGGAAGGCTATGCAATGCCAATTTTGTACGAGGCAGCCAAAGCTAGGGCTTGGACACTCAGGAAGGCCCATGGGTCTTAGTCACCCAGGCAGGAAAGCTAAAACCATAACTAAAAATTCCTTTATAATCAAGCCTAGAAAAATGAATGGATACTATGCTGTAATATGTATTAAGTGAATAAGTAATTTATCTAAGTCTGTGTGTTTTCTCAAATATTGTTCCATGTTCAGCGCATATGAAAAAAGTAATTTGAGTAGGTTTCTTCACTTTTAAACTAGGATAATTATCCATCAATTCACTCTGGTCAAGTGTTTCTCAGAGTTAACCAGCTGCATCAGGTTTTTAATTTAAAAATGCAAATATTTGGGGCAGTGATGGCTCAAAAGAGTAGGGTGCTGGCCCCATATACCAGAGGTGCCAGGTTCAAACCCAGCCCCGGTCAAAAACTGCAAAAAAAAAAAAGCAAATATTTGAACCCCTTTGTCAGTCTGATTGTCAAAATCTCTTGGAATGAGGCCTGATTTATAAATCATATACACAAAAGTTGAAGAACTCACCTTGTGCCGGGTGGGTTCCTTAGCACAAGTTGATTCATGAACAACCATCGTTAAAAACGATGAAAAGTCACTCCTGTTTTCTAAAACAAAAATGATTGCAATACTGCAGTTCAGAATAGTGGAAAGAAAAGACCACTACTATAACCCAGCTAGCTCTAAGTCCAGTTTATTTAGCTGAGATAAGTTATTGGTGCTACTTATTCACCTCTGGCTTGTCCATGGTTTTTTATACGTAGAGCATAACTGTTGGTGACCCATTGAGCAGGTCCTGCTGGAATTAAAAATACTGTGTTCCTATTATTTTAGTGCCTTTTTATACTATGGCTGAGAGTATAATGGAAAAATGTGAGCTGATAATCTAACCACGTTTGTGAAGGAAATGTTAAATGTGGAGCTTTAGTATTCTCAAGTCAAACTGGGCATCGGGGTGTGGGAATAAAGAGGGGAAGCACGTTATGTCTTATCCCGTATCTGATTTCTGTCTTCAGTTCTCTGGTATTCTGGAAAGCATGTCTGGCCAACATGATCATACGCGTTTACATCGTTTACATATAAAGGGAAAGATTTCCCTGTATGCCTCCACTTAATTGTAATCATGTTGCTGTCCAATGAAGGGAAAGTTAAAATGTCTCCAACATACTCACAGTATGATTTCTAGGTCATAACATTAAGCTGCAATTCCTAAACAATGTTAGAGTGTAAATTTGCAAACCTCCTATTACAGATTGCTTGATTTGGCATTTAAAGACTGGGATTGGTCATTTGATGATGTTGATGATGGTGATGATGATGACGATGTTTTTGATTTCTGAAGAAATAAATGGGGTAAATGAAAAAAGTGAAAAATGAGTTATTATAGTACTTCAATGCACCGCATGTGGTTTGCACTTGGGCTTTCATTATTTCTGACTAGTTTTGAAATTTTATAGAATTATTAATCATATATAGTTAAAAAGTAGTTTTCAGATAAGTTTCTAACTGAAATTTCCATGTTAAGTATAAAAATGAATGCTATGTTCAGATTCTTTATTGGCTATAAATTTCCAATATAGTTGGAATTAAAATTTTTTATTTTAGGAATTAAACATGTAGAAACCACAAAAGGAGTTAATTCTGGTACTATGAATGCATTCCAAAGAAGTCATAATCAGAGAAGTAAATTTACAGTTTTCCTCTGACTACTGGTCTGTGAACATAGCATGGGATCTCTCTCTCTCTCTCTTCCTCTTTCCTTCCTTCCAACTTGTAAGAATTGAAACTATAAAAACTTTAAAATTCTAAATAGTGCTGTGAAATAGCTGTTTCTGATTTGGTTTTTTTGTGTGTGTATGATACTGTGAAATGTTTGCTTTGTGAGAATTTCCTGTACTCTTGCTGAAGAATGTTAATGGTATGCTGTGAAAGTTGTGCTTTTAGAAAATGTGCAGTAGTTCAGTTAATGTGCTTAAAAGAGATGTGTGCAAAAGTTGAGCCCCACGACTTAAACCTTACACATAGAATGGATTTAAAAGAAGTCATGTGTCTTAATCTAAGTAAGCATGTTGCAAAACATAAGCCTTATATTGGGATCTATTTGTAACCTGGTTAACATATTATCTTTGCTTATATTTACAGAACAACTTATCTGTTCCTATTTTATAGATAAGAAAAATGTGGCTGAGTATCAAATAGCCAACTGGAACCTAGTTCATGAATAAATCTACACTGCTCTTTCAGCTATGTAAGGCAGTTAGCAGTTAAACCCCAAATCAAACTTATATCAAGGAATTATTCTGTGGCATATTGTTTTAAATATAATAGCTTATTAACTATATTAAAACTTGTGTGTGTGTAGCTAATATGGAACTTTCAAAGTCCATAGTTATATTGAGAAAATATAATTGCATGTACCTAAAAATAAGAAAAGTAGTAAAATAGGTATGCTTATGCATGGACTTAGGTTTTAAAAATGTAATAATTGGAAGACAGTATAGTTTAATGTGAATGAAATGCCTTTTCAAGGAATTTCAGTCTCTTAAATTATTTCACTGTATCAGTTAACTTTTGTTTCTTTTCTTTTTAGCTAACTGCCTTCTGTGAAAGCAATCAAGGTGATTGTATTCTTCCAGTTAAGACTGAAATATGATGGCTCAAAACTTACTAAAAAGCTATTTTTTTCCTGAGAGACTGATAAATACATACATATATGTTCCTTTTTTGTCTGTAATATAAATGACAAATTTTGGAGAGATTTCCCGGGCTCCTTTGAAGCAACAAATTGAACCAACTATGATTGGTTAGTAGAGTAAGGATATCATGCACAACTCTTCCAACTTTGTTCCATAAAGCTCTCTTGGCAGTCAGTCATTCACACTACATTGCACAAAAGGATTGAGAAGAGTTAAACTTTAAAGAAATCATCTTTTCAGCTTCAATAGTGAGATTTCACCAGCACATTTACCAGAAGAATCTGGGAATGGATTCCACTACAGTGATAGTGACTGCGTATTTCAGAAGTGACCATTATACTGTGTGTGTGTATATATATATATGCTTATACATATATATATATAGTACTGTAATACTGCAAGAGGGTTTTTTAAACTTCCCATTTTATTTTTTTATATACATTAATCAGATATCATTACTTACTGCATTTGCAACTATGCACTTGTATAAAGCCATAACGTTGGAGTTGATACCACTTGTTCATGTGTACATGATGGAAGCTGCATGTTCGTGTTTAAACAGTTACTATGACAAGTTTGAAGTTAATTTTATCAGTTGCTAATGCTTCAGGATAGGCAACTTTATCCATTTTGAATGCCTTAATTTAATTTTTTCCCAAAGTCTCAGCCCTTTTCCGTATTAAAAAAAAAAAGTGTTTACCAGCTCTTAGGACGCAAACCTGCTTTGTGGAAGAAAAATAGTGCACTATTTTTATAAATAATAGTTATATCAATGTCAGCTTATTTTGATTGTATAACAAAATTATTTTAAAGTATTGGTCATAGAAACCATAATGGATAGTATTGGAACTGATATATCTTTGATGTGTCTCTATTATTATCCAACCTTTTTACAGATCTCAGCATTGGTCTGGGACTACAAAATGTTTGCTTTGCTTTTATTTCTGGTAAAACATTTGTGATTATTTTTACATTCACACTCAAGATTCAAAAATTATCTCAAATACAAAGAAAATGAAGACATACTGTAGATATATTTTATATATTTAAATGTGTTCCTCAAATACACAACTGTGTATGGCAATATTTAAGTATCAGGCTGAGAAAAAACTGATAACTGGGAGGAAGAGGCCTCAAAGGCACTTGATTGGATTTCTATTTTTTAAATGCTGTTAAAGTGTAGGCAGGACCATTCCTGTAATAACTTCTCATGATCACAGATAAGTGTATATTTTACACCACAATAGTGTGCAGCAATGGTAAGCATCAAGTTTAAAAAGAATAGTTTTTTTATCAGTCTCTCTTCATGTACCTCCACAGAGTTTGGTATGGTATTGAAATACATCATCTGATATTTCAGTGAAGAAAGTGGACATAATTTTCATTGATTCCTCTGGTGTCAGTATGGAGATGATGTTTAAAGAGTAGATCCCCGTTATAGATACTATTGTGGAAACTGAAGAGTAGCCATTGGCTGCTGACGTGCTGAAACTGGGTATTGTCACTTGTACATTGCCCAGCCTGCACTCTGATGCTGTCTGTGCTGGAACGAGATGTGCCTGCCATTTCCCGGGCAGGGGTGCTCTGCAGCTCTGGTTTTGGGGGGACAGCTTTTTTTTTTTTTTAAGTAAAATTAAAAAATGAAAAATATATAAAATTTATATAGAATAAATATTTCCATTAGAGTTGTTAAAAGGAGACTGAATTAATATTTTATATAAAGATTTTGTTACACTATGGGAGGTTCTATCCTATTCTGAATTGGAGAGTATATATATATATATTTTTTAATAAACTTTATTAAGGTGAAATAATTTCAAGTTTACACGAGTAACTGCAATATGAGTGAAAAAGGCAAAAGTTTAAATTTTGAATGCTGTATATATTAGAGAATTTGGAGAATCATGGTGTGATACAAATGTACAAGGAAAATTAATGTGAAGTATTTGGGGGGGAATGTTCTGAGGGGCAAAAAAAAAAATTTCCCCCATGGAGACTCTTCACATTAAATGGTTTGACACAAGGATTAATTAGGTTGTTTGTCCAACTAATAGAAATGCGCTTAATAAAAAATTCTGACGTTGGGTAAGAATTTGCTTTTTACCGAATTGCCGCTTTTATGTACATACCTGAGTACACACACCTGACCACGTATTATTCCCATCACTGATTAAATATGACACAACCTGATTTTATGCCAGTTTCTCTTTTCCTGAGGCCCCAAAGCTTCCAAGATAAATATTTATAAGACTAAAAGTTGTTTATTTCTTCACACCTGATTGCTCCTAGAGCCATAAATACCTCCTATTGGGAACTAAGAAATAGTTAATACTGGGATTTTCTTAGTTGGGTTTTTTAACTTTTGTGGGGATAGTCAGAAATGGAAGGAAAACTGGTACCGGTATTACTGTGGAAAATTAATGTATAGTGAATTTTTTTAAGTATTAATTTTTAAAAACATGCTATCTAGAAACAAGATTTAAAAAAAAATCTATTTGAAAGTTTAAAATGCTCTAGCTAACTAATAGATAAGTATACCAATAAATCTAAAATAAATTTTAATGCCTTTAAAAGTAACCTGTGCCACAGTTGCACAAATCTGGCTCTGAAGGATCTCCTTTGCTTCAGTTTATCTGCAGATCCTGAACAAGTAGTACTCCAGGTTGCCAAACCACAACTTAAGAAGTTATGCTGCTGTTACTCTGTTCTTATAGGATTCTGGTGTTACAATAGAGAAACTCAGACATGATATTACCCTTATTGGAACATGCTTTAAATAACATGTTTAAAATCTTATCTGGGCAAGTCACTTGTGAGTTTCTCAGTCTGCGAAGACACTGCTACTGACTCACCTCTCCTTCCCTGGAATAAGACTTCAACTTCCCTGTGTCCTGAAGACACCACAGTTGAACAGTAAAGCACTTTGAAGACACGCGCTGTGTGACAGTGCTGCATATTGTGTCGAGGACTCTCCCTAACTCCCTTTCCCATAATAATGAGTTTTGTTTGGAATTGTAGTAAGTTATGAACTGCATGGTTTAGATAATCATAAATATTCAATCCGCTGTCCCCTCTGATCAGAAATCGTACCCCTTTGATTTTCCTTTTTTAAATTTTGTTGCATCTTTGTAGTAATGTAATTGTATTTTATGCCTGCTTTTTATAAAAAATAAAGGAAATAAAGACATGAGCATTTTCATATTTTTCCTGTGAAACAGTCCTAGATGCTGCAGCCTTTTAAAGTTTACCCTAAAATTTGCCTGTCCTGTAAGATGTTTACAAAAGATGGAACAGAAGCAGCAAATAAGTGTTATGACGGAGGCCGTGGAGTGGTGATTCTCCTGCGCTATCGCTTAGTTCATGGAGAAATTGAAAATAGTTTCAACCAGGAGCCTGTTTCTGATTTGATTGGGGTATTTTAATGGGCTCACAAACCTAAAATTTACATTTCAGCTGGGAGGATAATAAAAAGGTGGGGTATCTGTTTTGTCAGGAAATAGTGTCCTTATGGGTAGTTTTCTAGAAAGTGTCTGGTAATCAGTGGGTTCTTTTCAGGACATTTATGTGCTATGTAATCGTGGGCAGGCTGTTCACACTGAGACTCGGTGTTTTCACTGTAAACTGGAGATTTACTACTACAAAGGATTATTGTGGGACTAAATATGATGATGTGTGTGAAACACCTAAAATAACTCAGATGTTTGCTTTCTCCCAAACGGGGGAAAATAGACCTCCTCACTTACGTATGTTCTTAAAGGAGTTGCTTTAACAAAAATGATGAAATACTAAAAACTATATCTAAATAAAGTATTATTGGAATAAATAATTTGTATTTATCACGGTCAGATTGTAACTGCAAATGAGCAAAGATTAACAGTATTTTTTTAATGGCATCTATGATTTAAACAACTGTAGAACAAATGGTTTAGCTTTTAGATACCATGTTTCTCTTCCTGCTGGTCCCAAGAAGTTCTAAAAAAAAACATGGTTTATTTAAAAACTGCACCTTACACAGCAAAATTAGTCACGTTAAAACAAGTGATAGCAGAGCTTTCAAAATATGAAAGTTTATTTTACATAGGAAACCACCCATTCTCTAATAGACATCATTTACTATCTATAGTAGAATAATGCCTTCAATTAAAAGGGGAAAGTGAATCTCTAAATGTGTTAGGATTTATAAAATTTTAGAGGAAAATACAGTTTACAAATAATCCTAACATGTTTAGGATAAGATACTGAGAATAAAATCCATAAGAATTGGGCAGAACCCCGCAGTATTCTTTACTACATTTATTTTCAACAGACAAAATGGTAGTTGGTACCAAATTCTAATACTGATTAATTGCATAGGTGTGGCCACTTCAAAAAGCTTTGTGCTTCAATCAAAAAGTTGGTTGGGATTTCCTTATCATAAGTAGCGACTGCTAATAGTAGCTTTTGTTAGGCACAGTGTGAGTTAAAAGACTTCTGGTACACAAACTCAGGCCAATTACATTGATGCCTCCCCTGCTAGACGGAGCTTGAGCAGGTGTTATTATACTGTGTTATGATACACAAGTCCATCCTGTTACATCTGTTACAAAGTGAACCAGGTAACTTACTACAGTTCCACTTCATTTCTGACTTTGAGCAAAATCCCACTCCATTTACATTTATTTTTGTCATGGAGAGGATTTGTTTCTTAAATGATTCTGAAAAGCTGAAAAATAAATGCAGTTAGCTCTTCAGAGAGAAGTTAGTCCTAACTTGAAGAGTAAGGGTGAAAGTGGTCTGCTCAAAACCGGCTTCTTGGATGACTTCCAGCAGTCGCCAGCCTTCTTAAAACTACAGCTGTCTGATCACTAGAAATGGGGAAAGGGAAGGGAAATCGGCATTTAAACAAGTGTTAAAGTGGCTCTTTCAAGTTTAAAAAGGCCAAAGATTCTGAAATGAATATAAAAGACCTTGATTTAACAAGGAGCTTCCTTTTTCCTCTAGTTCAGTTATTCAAAATCCATGTTGTGTGCAGGAAGAAGGTTATCTGTCATTCAGCCTTTTTAACGGTCTTCTGGTAGCGAAGTACTGTAACTGTTACCCATGTATTTAAAGCTAGCATGATCACAAAACGCGTAAGAACTGAAATTAGAAAGAGTAAAAAAGCATATTAAAAACTTTTCCCATGGTACAGCAAAATCACCTCCTACTGTGTCATCCCAAATAAAACTTCACCCTCACCCCTCCACCCGTAAAGTGAAACTTAACTATGGATCATGCAAACATTGAACAACTTCGGTTCCATATATTTTAGGGGAAATGAACTTCCTATCATAAGGACTACTTTCGGCCACTTGGCCTGACCTAATGAATAATAAATCTTAAAAGGTTAATTTAGAGCCATCTGGCTTTGGCTAAGAAGTGGTAAACTTTTAAAAATCCCCTTTACTCTTCGAATTTTCAAGAGTGCTGGTATCTCAGAACATTCCTTATTAAGGGAAGGTAGTGTAATACATTCTGTTAATTCTTACACTACATTTCTTAACAGGAAAACTGGCCCAAATGTCCAAGCATATTTTATATTGAAATAAACATGAAAATGTTACTCTTCCTTAAAAATATTAATAATAAAACCTCTCAAATTTTAACAATGACTTAACTTCCACTTTAAGGTACACTCTCCTAATACATGAAGTTTACGAGGGTTAAGATATCTGTGTTTGTAAAACACAAGTAAGATACTAGCTAAACTGCTTTCAAAAAGTTACCCCAGAGGGAGGGGACTGGGGAGTCACGTGTCTGGCACACCATTATAAGAGGGACTGTAACAAATGCAATCAGTGAAACCTAATTCTTTGTACCCTTAATGAATCCCAAACAATAAAAAAAAAAAAATTACAAAAGGTTATCTCCAGATAAATTTGATAACTCTCGGGAACAGCTATCACAGACAAAAAAAAAAAAAAATCAAAATTAGAATATTCTTGAGCTTTCAAACCTAGTTTTTGATGTATAGGTTTGTTTTGTTATTTAGTTATGGTTTGACTCTCCATGCTGACCAATGATGCTGACAATTCTTCGAGTCCAGTCAAGAAGACTCAGACTTGGCTTTTTTTTTCCTATTTTCCACTTGATTGAAGTTTATTCTTTGACCAGACCAATTTTAATCCTACAATCGGAGGTGATAAAAGGTATTTGAGCCAAAGGTACAACCTCCAGGAAGAAACTAACAAATGGCTCTCTCTGTTCTGAAGCAGTGTTTCTCTATTAAATAATAATTAGCTTAGAGAGTATGTGCCGGGGACATTTTCCAATCTTCATAGGTGACACTATCTGTTCTAATCATTTTCCAAAGATGTGTAATATATGCTCAAGTTGGGAGTTGAAAACCGGCAAAGGAATGACTCAATTCTTTTTTAGTTAAAGTATTTTCTCCTCCATCACAGCTTTTTCTTTAAAAAAAAAAAAAAAAAAAACAGAACAAGTGGCCAGGCACAGTGATTCACACCTGTAATCCTAGCACTCTGGGAGGCCAAGGCAGGTGGATAGCTTGAGCTCACGAGTTGGAGACCAGCCCAAGCAAAAGCAAGACCCCCATCTCTACTAAAAATAGGAAAATAGAAAAACTGAGGCAAGAGGATTGCTCAAGCCCATGGCACTCTAGCCAGGGCAACAAAGTGAAACTCTGCCTTAAAAAAAAAACAAACAAAAAAAAAAACAGAACAAGAACATACAGTCAAGGGAGTATACTCCTAGCTTTAAAAAGCCTTCCAAGGCTTCCTGCTGTTTGTGGGCTCTTGGGCCCCGCCTCTCCTGAAACTCACTCCCGTCACTGTCCCCACACTCCCCCTGCACCCTGGCCTTGCTGGAGTTGGCTCAGTGTCCCAAGCCTGTGTTTTTTTGGCTGGTGGCCTTCACACATGCTGCTCCTTTTAACTATCCCCCCTCCCTCTCCTCAGATTTCACTCGTCTTCAAATTAATCTTCCCAGCTCTCTCAAACTAGATCAGATTCTCCTCCGTGCTCATCCTGCCATACTCACAATATGACCCAATAGTTATTGTGTGGTTATTTGATGCCCAATTCCACAGCTTAAGTGGAAGCTCCAGGATGGTAGGAATCTACTCTCCTGTTCATATTCTGTCCCCTGGACTACAGGAAGTAGATGCTTAATAATAAAAAGGGTGACTGATGAAAACTAGGAATACATTCACTGTTGCCACCCTCTAAATCTATAAACCATTACAGTTGCGTCCATCTGTTAAACCCTTAGCCAGTTTCCAAATGAAAAAGGTACAAATAGCACAAAACTCAGATGTGGGAAGGAAAATATTCTGCTTACTTGTAAAATCCTTGGTGGTCATTAAGGTTGTTACTATTCTTGCTGTAAAAGAAAATGTGCAGCAATAAATTACTTGCTTCTCAGACATTTGGGCATTTAGCTGTTGTCTTTCTCTTTTAATATACCAATATATAGTAAGTATTATTGTTAAACTAAATAGCACCATATTTCACAAACATCTAATAACCAGCCATGCATCCTAGCCTAGTGGTTTGAAACTGTCCGTAAGAGAAGCAGCAGTTCCTAGGAGATACTTCAGTGCCTGGGGAAGTCGGGGAGGCTGAGCCCCCACCCACGGTCTGCACATGCCAACCTACCACTCACTCACCCTCAAACAGCACTTCTAAAGAATTTCATTTACATATTGAGCTTCTAGGTAGTTTTATTTAAACTACTAATTAAAAGCAATTTTTTTATTAAGTCATATACACATAGATCAAGAATACATGTATGCCTTTGTGGGATTCAATGTGTTGATTATTTGTGCAAACTGGAGTTCTTACATCCTACTAATTAACATAGCTTTCATCTCATTTAATCACAGTGTTAAGACATTTGGTTCAATACTTGATAGAGTTGACTTGTACCCTTGCAATATGCTTCATATGTGAGGTCCCACCATTAACCCTCCCTCTATCAAACCACCCCCTCTCTTCCCAGCCCCCTCCCCTTTCCTCCTTCATCCTGGGCTATAGTTGTGATTCATCTCTCATATGAAAGTGTAAATGTTTATAAATTGGTTTTATAGAATTACTGAGTACACTGGGTATTTTTTTTCCATTCCTGAGATACTTTACTAAGAAGAATATGTTCCAGTTCCATCCATGTAAACATAAAAGAGGTAAAGTCTCCATCTTTTTTTAATGCTGCATAGTATTCCATGGTATACGTATACCACAGTTTATTGATCCTTTCATGGGTTGATGGGCACTTAGTCTTCTTCCAAGACTTGGCAATTATGAATTGAGCTGCAATGTTTTAAGGCTGGGCTTGATGGCTCATGCCTGTAATCCTACCACTATGGAAGCCGAGGTAGGTGCTTTGCTTAGAGACCAGCCTGAGCAAAAGTGAGACCCCATCTCTATTAAAAATAGAAAAAAAAAAAAAAAAAAAACAGCTACTCCGGAGGCTGAAGCAAGAGGATTGCTCAAGTGTAAGAGTTTGAAGTTGCTGTGAGATATGACACCACAGCACTCTACTAAGGGCAACAGAGTGAGATTCTGTCTCAAAAAAAAAACATTAAATAAAAATAAAAGCAATGTTTCAAATGCTACCCATGTGCTTTATAGGTTAGGAAAGTGAGGTCAAGACAAGGGTAAGATTTTCCTAAGGGTCTATCTAGAACTGTTTTGTTTAATTCATTCTCTCTGGTATGGCCTTTCCCTTAGCAAATTAGGGTAACAGTAGAAACTGAGATGTGTGGGCTACATGAATTGGGAGTCAGAATACGACCACCTGCAACTCAAGACAGGCCTTTCCTAACCTAAAACCAATCCATCAAAAACTCGCCCTTTGGCTCAGCGCCTATAGCTCAGTGCTGGGGCACCAGCCACATACACCGGAACTGCCAGGTTCAAACCCAGCCAGGCCTACCGAACAACAATGACAACTACAAGGGAGGGATGGCCGGGCATTGTGGTGGGCACCTGTAGTCCCAGCTGCTTGGGAGGATGAGGCAGGAGAATCGCTTGAGCCCAGGAGTTGGAAGTTGCTATGAGCTATCACACCATGGCACTCTACCGAGGGTGACATAATGAGACCGTCTCAAAAAAAAGAAAACTCGCCCTTTGCCAAACATGTTTTGCATTTAGCATATGTTGAAAGACAGAAAGCCAATCCTATAAAATTTTTAGTTGCCAAATTTGTATCCCAAGAATTTACACACAGACACCATGTAAATCATTATTGATTAAGTCAGCAACTTACATTAAGTCAATGGAGAAAAGACTCCAGTTAAGAAGGTGGCCCTTTAGAATATCTGATAAGGGTTTAGAGAAGGATCTCAATAGTAGGAAAGAAAATGATGAGATTAAAAAATGGGCAAAGGATCTGAATAGACATTTCTCAAAAGAAAACATACAGGGCGGCGCCTGTGGCTCAGTCGGTAAGGCGCCGGCCCCATATACCGAGGGTGGCGGGTTCAAACCCAGCCCCAGCCAAACTGCAACCAAAAAATAGCCGGGCGTTGTGGTGGGCGCCTGTAGTCCCAGCTACTCGGGAGGCTGAGGCAAGAGAATCGCTTAAGCCCAGGAGTTGAATGTTGCTGTGAGCTGTGTGAGGCCACGGCATTCTACCGAGGGCCATAAAGTGAGACTGTGTCTCTACAAAAAAAAACAAAAGAAAACATACAAATAACCAGAGAAATGCAAATTAAAACCACAATAAGATATCACATCACACCTGTTAGAATGCCTGTTATCCAAAAGGTGAAAGATAAATGGGAGAGGATGTGGAGAAAAGGGAGCCCTTACACACTGTGGGTGGGAATGCAAATCATTACAGCCTTTATGGGAAGACAGTATGGAGGTTCCTCCAAAAATTAAAAATAGAACTACCATATATCCCACCAGTATATGGAATCTGTATCTCAAAGAGGCAGCTGCACACCCAGGCTTACTGCAGCACTATTCACAGTAGCCAAGATCTGGAGTCAACCTAAGAGTCCATCAACAGGTGAATGGATAAAGAAAATGTGTTACACACACAATGGAATACTATTCAGCCTTTAAAAAGAAGGAATTCCCATCGTTTGCAACAACATGGATGGATGTGGTAACAATAAACCAGACACAGAAAGGCAACAACCACAACAGGATCTCACATGTTTGTGAAATCTATGGAAGTCACAGAGGCAGAAAGTGGAATAGTGGTTACTAGGGGCTTGGGATGGGGTGGGGGGAGTTTGGGAGAGGTTGGTCAAAGAGATCGGAGGAATAAGTTCAGGAGATCTACTGTACAGCCTGGGACTACAGGGAAAAACAGACCTCTAATCAACACCACGTGGCTCCAAGGTGAACTGAATACAGCACCCAACAGAAGGGAACTCGGGTAAATACTAAAAATGCACGTCACATTCACATCTAAAGCGATATTGAAGTTGTTGACCTTACCTATCAAAAAGGAACATTGGATTTAAAAACAGTTCATTTCTTCCCTATAAAGCTACAGTCCTCAGTTTGTTTTTCAACAAATACTTAAGTACTGGTTAAGCATGGAGGGGAGTTCAAAATAGATTGAAAGGTATTATAATGCATGGTCTCTGCAGTTCCAAGTTTATGAGATTTCCTTCAAGAAAATTTAATATGCAAAAATGTAAATATTAAGATACCTGCAGATGGGAGGTGCCTGTGGCTCAGTGAGCAGGGCGCGGGCCCCATATACCGAGGGTGGCGGGTTCAAACCCGGCCCCAGCCAAACTGCAACCAAAAAATAGCCGGGCGTTGTGGCGGGCGCCTATAGTCCCAGCTACTCGGGAGGCTGAGGCAAAAGAATTGCCTAAGCCCAGGAGTTGAAGGTTGCTGTGAGCTGTGATGCCACAGTACTCTACCAAGGGCAACAAAGTAAGACTATATCTCTAAAAAAAAAAAAAAAAGAAAAAGATACCTGCAGATAAATTTGATAATATATCTAATTAACAATTCAGAAATCACATATATTACACAATAATACTTTAACATTTTAAAGCTAAACATAAAACCTAACAAGTCTTAATTTTAAGTAACTTGAGACATAAAGACCCAAATTATCAGCCTTGGAGAGAGCAATTGGTCCTTTAAAATGTAGGATAGTCATAAGAAAGTATAATTAAAATATCTAAAACTAGCAAATCTAATTAATATAACTCTGAATTTTTATAATGTTTCTATCTATGCATAGCATATGTGTGTTTTAGGTAGTTCTTGAAAGAAACCAAACAAACAGTAGAAATTGTATAGTTAAGACCAAACAGTGTGCCCACAGAAAATCTCCACTGCTACAAATTATTCCTTCTTAAAAAGCCAATGGAAGATTTTTATCTCCTAATCTGTCACATTATAAAGGTTCAAAATTTTAAAATAGTTTATTCAATATAATCAACCCCTTGATACTTTTCAAAGAAGACAGGACTATTTATATTAGGCCAGAATTTTGCTTTCACTTTTTTTTCTTTTTTCTGGGTCTTGCAGAAAACAGAGGGCAACCTCATAAATGTGGGTACACTTAATTAGGAGGCTCTACCTGAACAGCCAGGACCATGCTAACTTTGGAACCAAGTTACCACACAGTGAGGTGGGCACCTGGTGCTGGCAGAGGCCTCCCCACCTGAGCCCCGCTCTTACTTGCGCAGCTGTAGGCGGACAGGCTCCAGGTCAGCGCGCTCACGGCTCCCGAGTCTCTTGTCTTCCACAGACACTGGAGCTGAGCAAACTTACTGGCCGCACTGATGAAAGTACAGAGATTCTGTGTGCAGAGAAAACATGAGAATGTTAAGAGACTGCTTGCTAAAAAAGCAACAGAGTACCAGATACTCAAAGCATATTTGAAGCCAAACTTTTAGGTCAAGTAATAATGAATTTGTACAAGGTTGAAACCCAAGTTTGGTGGAAAGAATGCAATAGTGAGATGTTTATTTTAACTCATGGATTCCACTGTGCAGTGGGTAACTAATGGGCTAGTCAGAAGTTGGGGGAAGCTGGGAAAGAATCACCACCTGGCCACAAAGGCTCATCTATCCACACCTGTCAATGAAAAATGAATAAGAGATATTATTGTGTTTTAGAGTCTGGGGAAAACCAGGCTGTTTTTAACTGATAAACTCATAAACTCAAGCATGGCAACCTGCTCAGGCCCTCTGCTACCTGGCAGAGTAGAGCCCTGCGTGAATTAGCCTGCAGCACTGCCCAGCGCCCTGCACCCTCAGCTGGGCCCAGGCCTGCCATTCCCAGCCTCTACGGCAGCTGAAACTTCAGCTGCTGGGTTGAGTGGGACCAAAGGAAGGGAAGATAAAGGCCAGGAGACCAGTTAGACTATGGCAGGTGCCCAGGTTTGTACCAGCAGAGCAGAAATTGAAGAGGTGAGACGTGGTTAAGTTCTGGATGCATTTCGAAGGCAACGCTGATAAGGACGTGCTCAGGGATTTGCAGTGTGATGTGAGAAAAAAAAAAAAGTCAAGGGTGACTCCAACCCCCACTGTTTCTGGCCTCTGCAGTGGAGACGGAGATGCCATTAGCTGAGATCCGCAAAGCCGGAGGAGGGACAATTTTGTGGAGAGAGGTAGGGCCGGAGATCAGAAACTCAGTTTAGACTTGTGAAGTGGGAGATGCTCTAAGTCAGGTGAGTGCAGTGAGCAGTGGTGTTTGGACACGCCCAGTGTATGCCGCAGCTCTAGGACCACTGGGGTTGAAGACGTGTGGCAGAGGAGCCAGCGAGTGCACGGAGGGGCAGTGGGAAGAGATATGGGGGGTGGGGTGAGGTGCCCTAGACGCTGAGTGAACAAAATGATTCAAAGAATCTTCAGCTGTGGCATTGAATGCCACAGGGATGTTAAGTAAGATAGAGAATGAGAACTGACCACTGAAAGAAAGTCACTGGTGGCCTTTTTTGTTTTGTTTTTTGAGACAGAGTCTGGATAGGGTCTTGCCCTGTTGTCCAGGCTAGAGTGTGGTGACATCATCACAGCTCATAGCAACCTCAAATTCCTAGTTTCCAGCAATCCTCCTGCCTCAGCCTCCCGAGTAGCTGAGACAACAGACACTTGCCACTGTGCCTGGCCAAGATAAGCTTCTTTATGTCTGTCTCCCAGGAAGAGGAAAACTCACAACGGGGTCTCCTGCTGAGACTCAGCACCTTGTCAGCCTGCGTGAATAATCCCTGCTGATAAAGGTGCACATGGGATAACTTAGGAGGAGAGAAGGGGTTGCTTGGACAAGGAAGAACTATGGAGAAGGGACCAACAGGGAGTGCTCCCTGGCAGAGCAGTTGAGCAAGGGGTCCAGGTCAGGCCTGAGAAGGGACAAAACAAGGTCACACTGGGCACTGGCACAGCTGGTTCCCGGAGGACTGGCCCAAGCAGCTGCCGAGGAAAGAGGCTCTCCTACAGTCAGGGGGACCCAAGATAGCAGGGGAGAGAGGACTCCAGGGGAGACTCAGGGTGTGGGCTCAGCAGGGCTAGGGGGAGTGTTTCCAGTTTAGGGGTGAGAAAGTTGGCCATTGCCAGTTGCGAGCCTCCATCCATAGCAGGAATGGAAATATTGTGGCATAAGTTTGTCAGGAATTAGGTTAAAAGGTTAAAGGGAACAGTTTTTTGGTGTTTCTTCTGTGCTTTTATCTATGGTCTGTTCTAACCACATATCAATGATACAGTATTTGCAAAAGAAGCTCTTTAACTGACAGTCCCCCACCTCCCCGTGACTGTTAGCTGCCTCTCTAATCTGGTTCCCGAGAGAAATTTTTAAAAATTTGCCCCAGACTTAAATGGGAATAATATCTTTCAATATTTGGATAGTTTTGCACTTTCACTCCCATTATCTCTTAAACACAGCTGAAAATATAGCAGGTTGAACATTTGATCTCAAAAGTTCTCTCCAGGGCAGGCTGGTATTTCTCACATTCTTTTCAAGGGCAATACTCACCATGGCCAGGTCTATGATCCACTTCTGCAGGGTGAGGACGAACCAAGAACACGCCAATCTTACCAAGTGCTAAGGCAGACAGCAGTGGGTCACCTGAGAGCCCTGCCACCCTCCCGTCTCATGCAAATGAACCAAGACCACAGAGATTTGCACAAAGAAACCAAGCATGGAACTGGGGGAGGTTCTGCTAGAACTGGTCAGATTTGGAGAAGACAAAAAGGGTTTCAAGTGAACACCTGTTTGGAGTTCAAAAGAACAAAGGAGACTATGGGAGAAAAATGCAAAGACACCTGTGATCATGGGTTGTCCCCTAGGACTGAGAACATTCTTAATGGTTTTAGCTGCCCACTAATTCCTGACCAGGCAGCTCTAATTCACCACCAGAAGTTAAGCACTTAAAGAGAGAAACAACATTACATAGCAGGGATGTTCTTTGAGGTGGACTTGGTCAGAGTCCCCCTTTCCCACTAACTGCACTGTAAAAATGATACAGTGAGGGATGACTGAAGTGAGCACGGGAGAGCCAGCGGCCAGTGCCCAGCGCCCTGGAGGACCATCCAGGAGTCTTGAGGTGCCTTGAACAAGTCACTTTCCATCTCCTGACCTTGGTCTGCTTACCTGTACAATGAACTTAACATTTCTTGCCCTGTCTACCTCCTAAACGCCTACAATCCCATAGTTGGGACTCAAGAAACTGCTATTATAATTAATAACATTAATTAAACGAAGGGATTGAACTAGATGATGCCCTGTGCTAAGTCAGCAGGACTGAGTATGAGCAGCCTGAGTCCAACTGAAGGAAATTCTGGTTTAAGACACCCTCAGACTCAATTTCTAAAGTTCATTTCTGTGATTTTCTTTTTGCCCAATTCTGTATCACCCCACCTCCTATGGATTCAAAATACATATTTTATAAAATCTGACCAGTAGTAGGAGCTACTGAGATCCCACAGACGATCTCTTTGCAGGATCGCCAGATTTAGCAGATAAAAATACAGGACACCCAGTTAAATTTGAATTTCAGTTCAACAACAAATGATTTTTTAGTATAAGTATATTGCATGCAATATTGGGGACATTCTTCTACCTTATGAAATATCTGTTAATACAACAATGCTACTTCTTTGCTCTCTATAAGTCACAAGTGACAGGTTAAAAACACCTTGCTTACACCACACACTTGCCAGCAGACCCAAACAGGTATGTGAGAAATTTATATCAGCACCCACATTTTCTCATCTTCAGCCTCACCATTTGCACAAAGATAAGCTGTTATAAATTACCTAGTGCTTTTCATCTTCCTAGTATTGCTTTCAAAAACCTTTACGCAGTGGGCCACAGCCTTGCAGTGCTGAGGAGCAGGCAGCCCGCCTTTTGCAAAGGGAAACAGATCCCCTGGGCCTCAGGAGCTCGATGAAACCTGGCGGGGGCGGGACGGCTGCAAAGCCCCCCCAGTCTAGTAAAACCACTGCAATGACCGTCTTTTGCTCCACGTGTCTCTGTCCCTGGTACTTCTAGTTTCGCAGGGCTCTAAAGGGCAGACAGTACGGTCCCGCCTCCCAGAGAGAGGCGGCGCAGCTCGGGGCGCCAGGGTCGGGGGTGGACCGGGCGTGTCACGTCTGACTCCGGGCCAGCTGCTTCCACCACCCCACACCTCATCCCCAAAGCTCCCTCCTTCGTCCTCCCTGAGTGGGTGGAGGCACAAGCGTCTCAATTTCACAGGATCAAGTGACTCCCAATCCAGCCGCGGCTATTCAGAAAACCTCCCCGGCCTTTTAAGGACATGAAGTTTAGCAAGAGAACAGTTAAGTAGTGTGAAGCCTCGCCCTGCTCCAGGGAAGCCAGGCCCCACCGCCGGCCTCCTGGATACAACTGGTGCTCTGACCTCAAGGCTCAGTGTCTAAACCAATGCCTGCACCAGGAGCACAATTCGCACTGCGAACAGGCCAGGGGAGCCCCTTGCTTGGCAGCCAGCAAGCCAGGCAGCCGGGGATGCCTGCTGCGCTCACGGCAGGTGTCTCGTGAGCGTTACTTCAAGTTCTTTGGGGCTATTTTCAGAAAAGGGAGAAATGTCTCGGAAAAAGTGGTTCAGTCATACAACGCTGCTCTTAGCAGGCGCTGACCTCCAGCACGTTCGGCAGTGCGATGCCAAGTCTGCATTCCCCGTGGGTGTCGGCACAGCCCGGGACCCTGGCCTTGGGGGGTGGCTGCTGCCAGGGGTACCGAGGGCACCTCTGGTCTGTGTAGATACATTTGCATTTGGGACATGTATAGTCTAATCCAAACACACATCTAGCAAAGGACTCTGCTTCGCGATGCTTATTATGAGTGAGTGAACCGCAGCCCCAGGCGGTTTCTGCCTCCGGGATGCTGAAAGGATACGCGGCGACGTAGGGCGCTGCCTGTTTCACGTTCCCGTTGAAGTGAAAGATACAGAGCAGGAGGGCAACGTCTGAGAGAAGAAGGTGGGGTGAGGGGCGGCGGGCGGGGGGGGCACCGCACGGGCGAGGGGCAGCGGGCAGGGGGGGCACCGGACGGGCGAGGGGCGAGGGGCGGCGGGCAGGGGGGACACCGCACGGCAGAGGGGCGAGGGGCGGCGGGCAGGGGGGCACCGCACGGGCGAGGGGCGGCGGGCAGGGGGGGCACTGGACAGGCGAGGGGCGAGGGGCGAGGAGCGGCGGGCAGGGGGGACACCGCACGGGAGAGGGGCGAGGGGCGGCGGGCAGGGGGAGCACCGCACGGGAGAGGGGCAGCGGGCAGGGGGGGCACCGGACGGGCGAGGGGCGAGGAGCGAGGGGCGGCGGGCAGGGGGGACACCGCACGGGAGAGGGGCGAGGGGCGGCGGGCAGGGGGGCACCGCACGGGCGAGGGGCAGCGGGCAGGGGGGGCACCGGACGGGCGAGGGGCGAGGAGCGAGGGGCGGCGGGCAGGGGGGACACCGCACGGGAGAGGGGTGAGGGGCGGCGGGCAGGGGGGCACCGCACGGGCGAGGGGCGAGGGGCGGCGGGCAGGGCGGCACCGCACGGGAGAGGGGCGGCGGGCAGTGGGGGCACCGCACGGGCGAGGGGCGGCGGGCAGTGGGGGCACCGCACGGGCGAGGGGCGGCGGGCAGGGGGGCACCGCACGGGCGAGGGGCGAGGGGCGAGGGGCGGCGGGCAGGGGGGCACCCCACGGCCTTACCTTGCGCGATGAGGATGGGGTACTCCAGGTAGGTCAGCGGCGGGTACCCGTAGTAACACTGATACCGGAGGAACACGAGGAACCTGCGGGAGGAGGACACAGGCTCACACGCCCGCCCCACGGCCGCCGCCGGCTCCTCTGCCAAATCCTCTTCTTAGTTGCGCGCAGCCCCACGTGGGAAAGAGGCGGGTTTAGAGCCGGAAGGACCGGACTCGGCTTAATCATCCGAGCTGCGCTGCTCCTAATCCTTGCAGCTTTGGGAGTCAAGGCAGGAGGACCGCATGAGCCCAGGACAGTAGTTTGAGACCAGCCTGGGCAAACTCCGTTTCTACTAAAAATTAAAAAAAAATGAGTTGGGCGTTTTGGCGAGCGCCTGTACTTCCAGCTACTGGGGAAGCTGAGGCAGGAGAATCACTAGAGCCCAGGAGTTCGAGGCTGCAGTGGGCAGTGATGACACCACGGCACTTCAGCCTGGGAAACAGAGGGAGACCCTGCCTCTAAAAAAGAAAAAAAAAAAAAAAAAAAAAAAAAGGGTGGCGCCTGTGGCTCAGCGGGTAGGGCGCCGGTCCCATATGCCGGAGGTGGCGGGTTCAAACCCAGCCCCGGCCAAAAAAAAAAAAAAAAAGAAAAAAAAAATTACCTGCATGATTTAAGGAGTATCCAGAATTCACTGGGAGCTGAGCTGGAGTGCATCTCCATGTTCTATCCAGTCCTTTGAGATGGTCGTTTTTAAAGAATGTTTACAGAGAGGAAATCACTGAAGGCCCTGTCCCCTCAGGCCCTGAGTCCCCACTGTTCCCTGGGCTGCCCCTGTCCCACCACCCAGAGGTATGGCTTTTAGTTGAAAAGTAATAGCTAAAATGCTCATTATGACAAAATTAGACAAGTCATCTAACACCAGCAGACATGGTGAGGATAAGATGGAGTCAGTCAGGCCAGGGCTGACATGACACAGCTCCCCAGGTCTGGTTAGGTCCTAGTGACCTTTACCTCACATCTCCCAATCTTGTTGTTTTGTAAATTCATATTAACTTAAAGGTGTATATTTGAGTAGTTCAGGGTGATTGATTTAAGAGGTTAACTTTTGAATTGGAATATTGCTGTATGGGTTGTGGGTTATGTCAATTAGTGTTTATTATAATAAACAATTGTCATGGGTTACAGCTATTACTGTTGTTTAAAGTAAATGTATGGTTCTTGCTTTTATGTATAATACTGTGGTTTTAGAAATGGAAGAACAGAACGGTCTTGGAGAAGCTACTCCCACTCTTCACCAGAACTGCTGGCCTTCTGATAATAAAGCTTGTTTGGACCTAATCCCTGTCTCTGCATATTGGCTGGACAGTAATAGGTGGCTGGACCTCTTTGTCCAGTAATATTTCGTCCTTCCTGTGAGCTCCGTGAAGTCATTTGAGATTTCTACCTCAGCACACTTGGTAAAGAAGGTTTAAGCCAAAAATATAGTTACCCAGACACAGGGAGGCCAGTAGCTAGGGAGTACGGGGCAGAGCTGAGATTTGAACTCCAGACTTTTCCAAAGGATTCTTACCTTTGGAAGGTAACTCTCTGTAGCAAGTAAGTCAACTCGGAGAGAGAAGCAAGGCTGGGGGAGACCAGAGGGCAGCCCTGCTCTGGAGGCAGGCTTATGTGGCTGCCCACATGAAGATTCTCTGGTGTCACTAAGACATGGCTCATGCTCCAATTGACCAAATGCTCTCAAAAATAAACTTTTAGAGCCAGTTTGCTCAGATTGACATCCAGAGAGGGTCTGTGCCCTCCAGGTGACTGTGATGGTCACCCTGGGGGCACCTTTTGCTTGAACTCTGGCATCTTGTACCCATTCCCAGCCAAAGGAGAGAAGGCAGAGGGCAGGGACAGAGGAAGGATGATGGGGAGAGCCAGGCCTGCAGCTTACCCCACCTCCCTGGCCAAAGTTCCTGTTGTTTGGGGATAAAACCATACTGTACTGACCTCCTAAGAATAAGGTAATCATATAATGGCAGCAGAACACAGGAGTGCTCAGAGAATGGAAACCATTATAGCAAATCACTGGCAGAGGTGGAGGTAAAATCTACTGGCATCAGTGGCAGAGCCTGTTGCCTCCAGCTGTCCTTCCCTGGACCCTAACACAGCCAAGTCACTCACAGAAGTCTGTGTGCCCAGGCCTGGCACCAGGCAGGCTCCTGTAAGACCAGCAGAGAGCTCCTTACACAAGCCCACCACCCTCAGACTCTCCTGCCCAGAGAGGCCACTCCAATGCTAGAGACCACCTGGACACTGGATCCCAGTATGGTGGCCTAGGGTCACAGTGAAGTTCCACCCCTCACCTTCCCACCACCTAACCCAAAGCCCAGAGCAACTCTGTCCCAGGCCTTTTCTAAGGATGGTTGATCTTTATAATGAAATGATAGAGAAATTATTAACTCATAGTTTTTCAGTAAGGGTTAAAATCAGTCATGAGCTCTCTCCTCTTTCTCTTGCTAGCAGGCACCCTGTGGATTTGTTTTCACACACCACTGAGAAGCCCAGAAGACAAAAGGGAAATATATATTTTCTTTACCATCCACTAAATCTGCCTTTCTGATTTATTCCTATAGCCTGAAGTGGTTTCTGAAAAGCTCTGGAACAGATGGGGTGGAGAACTCCAGGGCTCAAACCTGCACAAAATCACATCTCAGGACAAAATCAACAACAGGATCAGAAACACCTGTAAAATGTAGATTTCCTGAGCATTAATAAAGCCTCACAGGAATGTCATCCTTTGCCTCACCACCCACCCCTTGCCTCCCTTCACTTCCCAAGGCCTTCCCTGTAAACACCGAATTCCCACATCCCTCTGCAGAGAGCACTAGCTACAGATGATTTTCCCTGTTACATCCTCAAAGTTCAGCTTAATAAGCCTCCATTGATCAATACCTTTGCCTCAGTCATTCATTTTGAGTTGTCACACCTCAAACCTGCCTACACTCCCATCCCCCTCTCCCCTGTGAGGAGGGTGCTTCAGCCTCATCCATCTAGCCCTTCGTTGAGTCTCATATTTGCAGGACTGCCTGAGTGCATGGACACGTTAACGAGTTTGTATACCTTTTTTCTTATTAATCTTTCTATTGTCAGTCACTTCTGCAAACCTTCAGAGGGTGCAGAAGGGAAACTTTCCCTCTGCCCCTGCAACCCCTGCCTTCCCAACCAAAAGCTTCACAACTCTGCTTTTCAGGTTTAGGTCTTTAGCTAGGGAGTCAGAGCACCCACTCCACATTTTTGATGGGCAGAGTGGCACTGGGAGCCCCCTCAACTCTTTCCTGCCTGACTCCTGCCTACTTTTCATGCACTGACCTAATTCCCCTTCCTCCTTTCCCTCCAAAGATCTCTCCATCATCTGAGTTCCCAAAACACATGGGGCTTTTTAAAGCCAGAAGGGTCCTTGGCGATCTTAGTTCAAACTTGTTTTACAAGTGAAGCCAGAGAAAGAAGTTATGGTGTCGGGTGATGGTATTGTGACAATCTGATTCTGCCAGGTCTCAGTGTTTTCATCTGTAAAATGGGCATACCACACCCGGCTCGGCTAGGAGCCGTTAACCCGGGTGGTGAGTTGCTGCGGGAAGTCCTCCGCCCGCAGCCCCAAAGCTCCCAGCTGCAACACCGAGCTCAGGCATCGTCCCCGCCCTGCTGAGAACCAGACTCTTCCCGACTCCCAGCTCTTCGCCGCCGGCAGAAGCGAGGGCGGAAGGGGGCAGCCTCGGCCTTACCCCGCCAGCTCCAGAAGCAAACTCGGGAGGCTGAGGCCCCGCGCGCTATGCGCCGCCAGCACCGCGGAGATCTGTGGCAGCTTGAGCGCGGCGCACACGCCCAGCGTGCTCCAGTTGCAGAACCGCAGCAGCCCGGCCTCCATGGCGCTGCGGGGGCGGCGGCGCGGGATCTGGGAGTGGAGCCGGTAGGCAGCTCAGCCCTCAGCTGCCTGCTCTGCCCAACCCTTCCGCCTTCCGGGCTGGCCCTGGACCCTCCCGGACCCGCCCCACCCGACTTGGGTGTGTCCCGACCCTCCCCCGCGGGGCCCGCCCCACCTCGGACTCGCTCCTCCTCCGGGACGTCTCGCCCCGCCCCCTGGGATCGCCCCGCCCCCGGCCGCTTCGCCCCGCCCCACCTGCCCTGCACCGTGGGCCGCTGACTCAGATCCGCGCTCTCCTTACTCGCGGTTAGGGGTCTCCGGGAGACGCCTAGACAGTCCCTATTTTTCTTGAGTTTGGTGGGCAAACGGGCACCCCTCAGGGAGATGGACCGTTCTATTGTAATATTTTTCACCTCACACAAGTTGTTTTCCTAAACTTTTCAGGAATTAAAACTTGGGAGGCTTAGCGGCCCCACATCTGCTCATCTTCCGCGGTCACGGGCGAGCTAATAGGCTGCGCTAGGTGCAGGTTCCTGGGACCTCATTTCATGCCCTTTCCAGAGCCACAGAGCAGGGGAAGGAAGGCTTCCCTCTCTCCCTCCCGGCGGTTCCTGGAGACCTTCCACTGGAGCACTTCGGAGTGAAACTTTTTTCTTAAGGAGGGAAAATAGATTTCTACTGACGAAGGTAACTTGGACGTGGCCCTCTGAGCCAACCTCTGGAAATCGCGTTTCTATGAGGGACCGGTTATGAAGCAGAAGAAAACCACTGAAATGCAACTATAGAATCTATGATGGATGGTTTTGTGCTGGAAACCTCAGTGGAGAAGGGAAGGGGCCCGAGCTGGGCTGCGTCAGAGTCCAGCCCTCACCAGGCCATCACTCCGCCTGTGGAAAAATCCAGAAGGTGCTTGGTCCTCCCTCTCAAGTCTAAATGTGAACAGGAAATTCCACTTGGCCCTGCCCTGGCTAGATTAGTAATCAGTCACAATTGTTGGTCTTTAGAAAAATAAAATAAAGGGTGGTGCCTGTGGCTCAGTGAGTAGGGCTCCGATCCCGTATACCGAGGGTTGCCGGTTCAAACCCCGCCCCGGCCAAACTGCCACAAAAAATAGCCCGGCGTTGTGGTGGGCACCTGTGGTCCCAGCTACTGGGGAGGCTGAGGCAAGAGAATCACCTAAGCCCAAGAGCTGGAGGTTGCTGTGAGCTGTGTGACACCACGGCACTCTACCGAGGGCGATAAAGTGAGACTCTGTCTCTACCAAAAAAAAAAGTAAATAAAATAAAAAAGTAAAAAAGAAGAAGAAAATAGAGAAATAAATATTTTTCTTGCAAGCATCAAAGCCTTATAATGGCAGCAGTGACAACTACAGAACCATCTGGAATCTGTTGAGTCCCTCTTGCATGCCATTTGTCACATCTGTTGAAGGATCCTGGTTGGAAGTGCCGAGTCCTGCCATGAGACTGAGGCTCCCCTTCCCTTCTCCTTGGCCTTGAACGCTGTTGATTCCAGAAAGTGGCCTGGATGTGGGCCACAGGACTGACTCATGTGGGAGCATTGTGATGTCTTAGTGCTCCCAGGATCACACAGAGAGGGCACCTTCTCAATTGCGGAACCTACCTGTTCCTGACCAAGGCCACTGACACCCGCTGCTCTATGGGTCCAGAAGGTGAAGCAAGGCAGTAGGAAGATCTTCCTGCCTTGTAGACCCCCTCCCTGCACTAGCCGCTTTGCATAAAGGCCAGGACACTGGTGATGTGGGAGTGTGAATTTTGGGTATCGGGCAGACCTCAGCTGACCTCCCAGCACTGGCCCTTACAGGCTACGTGGTCTTGGACAGACCTTACCTGTAACTTTACTTTCTTCATTTTAAAATGAGGAAAACCACCCCCACCTGAGAAGGTGATCGAGAAGCATGGAGTGGGTGCTCAGTATAAACAGTCATTCCCACCAGATACAAGCTAGCAAAACATTTTGGGATTTGTGGGATGCTGGCTTTTAGGAGGTGGGTGGTCCTAGTGAAGCCATGTTGGAGCCCTGTGGGTAAGTGTTGGGGTCTGAGTCCCCCTACCCCAGCTGGGACATCCTGATAACATGCTGGCTCTTCTGCCCAGATGTCTGCTTCAAATCCACTCATCTTCAAGGTGCCTCTGTGCCTTCAGGAGTGTGCAGTGTACATCCCCTGGGACATCTGTCCAGCACAGGACAGTGTCCCATGTTGGAGGCCTTGTACTGGTCCTCATCGTGTGGCTACACTGGACACGGCCTGCTAGGTGAGCGGGGCCCACCTTAGTCATAGCTGAACAGAGCGTGACTAAAGCTGGCCTCCCTTCTGCTGGGACTTGGAATAGAGCAATGACTGATTCCATTACCCTCTCCCCACCCCCAGCTATTCCCTTCAGCAGAGGAGGATTCCTAAACCTATAGAAAGATTGCAAGAAAAGCACAGTGAATACTCATGTACTCTTCACCTAGATGAATCCATTATTGATAGTTTTATCCATGTTAGCTTTATCTGTCTCTATTTATACACCACATGATTTTCTGTTAAACCTTTTGCAAATGTGCTGTAGACTTCATGGCACTCGGCCAGATACTTCACACACCCCTAAGCACCGATCCGCCATGTAATCACCAACTCCTCATTGTGACCCTGACACAGTGCTATTACACTATGTTTAATCACATTACCTAATAATCAGTCCACACTGCCTAACATTTAGTCTGCAAAGTGTCCTTTATGGCTGCATTGGCTTTGACCTGTCTGCACCATCTTTCCTTGGCCTTCGTCTTTCAGGACATTTCTTTTTGAAGAACCAAGGCCAGCTATTTGGCAGAATGTCCCTCAATTTGGTTTGCCTGGAATTTCTTCCTGATGACATTTCTTTATTGTTTATGGCAGGAGTGCTCCCTGTGTAGTGCAGGTGTCGCCCACAGTGTGTGACATGGAGAGCCACAGAGCACTGACTACCCTGTTATGGGTGAGGTAATAATTTGGTGAAGGCAGTATTTTCTGGACTCAGCATTAACTGTTCTCTAAGAAGCTTTCTCACCTGATGGTTTTATTAATTAATTAATTTATTTACTTTATTTAGTTTTTGAGACAGAGTCTCACTTTGTTGCCCCTGGTAGAGTGTCCTGGCATCATAGCTCACAGAAACCCCTAACTCTTGGCTCAGCCTTCTTAGTAGCTGGGACTGCAGGCGCCCATCACAACACCCAACTATTTTTAGAGATGGGGTCTCGCTCTACCCCAGGCTGGTCTCCAAGTCATGAACTCAGGCAATCCGCCCACCTTGGCCTCACCTAATGGTTTAAATATTTTTTACTGATGCTTGCCTAAATGAGTTATGGCTGTGATAATCATAAAATGGCGATTTTTCTGTTATCATTTATTTTGTATTCTTCAATAGAAAAGAGGTTCTCCTCAATACTTAAAATTTGTAAAAACTTATTGGTCTGAACTCAGGGATTGTTGTTCAGTGGGTTTGTGGGCACTGGCTGTGGGCGATGGGCTGTGGGCACTGGCTGTGGTCAGGGATGAGCTATTATTATCCTTCGTTTTGATGCTCATATTGTCCCAAATTTAGGTTGGCTCTTACATCCCTTTTACATTCCTCAGATGCTCCAGGCTCACCTTGGATGAGGATCATTTTTTTACTATGTGGATATAGAGATGCTGGTTCTGTCCCAGGCAGAGGTGCCTGGAGAGGTCATGATGAAGACTGAAGGAAGCATCCTGCCATGTGGCCTTGGCTCTCAGCTCCTGATTCTGCCCCCAGTACCATTCTGAAACTTTCTGCTTGTTTCTTGCTGTGCTCTTCATGAAGAATCACTGACCTGCACTCTCACTCTCTCCACCAGGCCTCCCTTCCACAAGCTCCCTCCACCTCATTATGTGTCTACTTAGAAGCTGCAGGGACTGAGCACTGAAAGTGTCCAGACCCCACCAGGAAGCCACCTCAAGACTGTCAGTGAACTATGACAGCCTTTGAGATGGTGCCAGACCAGGTACTCAGAATGACTCAGGAATCAGCCATGGTCCCGTGCCATCCCTGCATGCTCCTCACACCAAGACTCCTTTTTAAGCTCCCATCCTCAACCGGGAACTTTGAAATGGTTTCTTTGAGGCATGGCCATTTCCCCACTGCTAGCTCTGGAATAAAGTCACTTTTTACCACAGCTTGTTCTGGTCATTGGCTTTTATAAGCAGTACGTGGCTGAGCCTGTGACTGATTACAATTCTGTCCCTTCCCAGAGCCCTGCTGCTGCCTGGCACATGAGCTCTGAGGCGTCCGGTGTCCTTACTGATAACGCCCCTCTGCTTCCCTAGCACTAACCCTGTAGGCTTTGTGCCCACTTTGTTCTGGTTCAAACGAGGGGAGAGGGTGACGTCAGGACTTTAGTGCAGATACCTCTGTCCTGATTTTCTTGGCTGCCACTGGGTGGGACGGGAAGGTGAGAAGCAGACACCATCTTTTAAAGAAGGCAGATGTAGGCCGGAGCAGCAGATGTGGGCTGGTGTGAGGCAGGGTCTGTGATGACAGCACACACAGGGGAGGGCCAGATGGGTTGGCTGCAGAGCACACAAAGCAGTTCCGCACACAGAGGCTGTAGTGTGCTTGCTCGGAGCAGACAGGCTGATGGACCACGAGAGGAACATGTCTCAGGAGGTGGTGGGTCCAGGAGAAGGCAAGACCTTCAGGAAAGACCTTTCAGCTCCGACCCAACCTGAACTTGCACCAAGTCTAGCCTCCGCACAGACCTGTGAGCAAGGATGGAGTGGTTTGTTACCCAGCACCGCTGCAGCTGACTACCATGCTCTGTGAAAGGGCCTGAATGCTCAGAGAAGAGACTCCTGCAGCGAGTGGTGTCCTTAGAACCTGTCTCCTCCTCCCGCCCCCCATTTTAGGGCTGTGTAAACTGAGGCCTGGCTTGGGGAAGGCAGCATGGAGAAGGCAGATGGGAGGTGGATGCTGGCTTTGCACCAGCAGTGTGGCCCTGAGCAGACTGAACCAAGTCTTTGGCTTGGCTTCCAAACCTCTCAAATGGTGACAATCATATCTACAAAGGAGACAACTGCGCACTGTGCCCGGCACAGGGTCTGTGCTTACACGCTGCACCGTCTATAAGAGGCTGGGCCTCTAGGAGTGTCAGCACCTCAGTGTCACCACCCTCCCTCCCCTCCATCCTCCCTCCAGGGCAGGTAGCAAAGCGCCATGAGACCACCTGCAGCCCTGTTCAGCCTCAACTTCTCTTGCAACGCTTGCTCCCACATTCTTCAGATGAAAGTAATTCTTCTTTTTCCTGGCTACCTGTGCAGGAGGGCGACTGGGCACCATCCTGGGCCAGACCTGCCTGGAGCCTCCACCCCGGCCCACACTCACCCGGGGAAGACTGGCCAAGCGCCCTCACTCCTAGATCGGCTGCAGCTCACATTCCAGCTTCTTCTTCCGGGCTCCTTCCACGAAGGAGAAGTCCATGCCGATGAGCATCTTCCCCAGGGGCGTGTCCACCCTGCTGCCCACCACCTGATTGGTGGAATTGGGGACTGTGTCCGAAAAGAGGGACACATAGTCTGGCAGTGGCTCAGGCTCCTTCTTATTGCCCTGAGGAGAAGGGACAGTTCAGGTCAGACACTGCATGGAGAAAGGAGGGACCTGTGTCCCTCGGCGACTTCAGGATGGAAAGAACAGGGAAGAGTAGATGGCTTCTCTGCCTGAAGCATCCCTGGAGCTTCCGTCCTGGCTTGGCTATGCCACCACCCCCGCCCCCGAGAGTGACACGACTCCACAGCCTGCGCCTGGCTTCTGCCTCCTCTTCCTCCGTGCCAGGCGCCTCCCGGAGCCTTTGATGGTGACGCTGTGACCGAGAGAGGGACCATGTGACCTGCAGTGACTGAGAGAGGGACCACGTCTTACTCCTCTTTCAGCCCCATGACCTGAGATGCTGCTTCACACATGGTAGGCGGCCGCGGGTTTGATTAGGTTTGGGGGGAGTAGGACATTTTTACTTAAAGTATAACACTCATACCGAAAAGTGCACAACTCCTAACTACAGCGTAACACGTATTTGCGAAGTGAACCTGACTGTGCCACCCCGCCTACATGTCCATGGTGAAATGTAACCAGCCCCCAGCCCACCTCCTTTCAATCCCTCTTCCTCTGCGGCAACCGGACTTGGCCTCTGACACCAGGCATCAGTTTTGGGGGTGAGAACTTTTTATGAGTGGAACGGTGTCTCTTCTGTCTGCCTTCTTCCTCTCCACAGTATGTGAGATCCATGCACATTTGGGGTGCAGTTGCAGCTCCTTCATTCTCACTGCTGTGCGGTATTCCGTGCTGTGAGTTGTGTGACTATTGCAGTTACTGACCTGTGCTACCGCGGGCACATTGGGGCTGATTCTAGCCTTTGGCTCTCATGAGTAGTGCTGCTGTGAGCACCTGGTACACGCCTTCTGGTGACCTCTGTAACTGATGGGTGAGTGAGCAAACGAGTGGATATATGAATTAAAAAGAATCCGATCAGTGGGGGAAAATCCTCACTTTTCCTGCTCAGCTTAGGGTTTACTTTGTGCTGCCCTGTGTCTAATAGGAGTGGCACGACCAGTCAGATCACTTTCACCTGGGAAAGTCCCTACCAAGGTGGTCCCACCATGTGGGGGTGATACAGAGTTCAGTGGTTATGTTACTTTTACAGGTCCCTTGGCTAGAAGCCCAGGCCAGAAGCTCAGCATAGGATTTCAGGTCTCATAAGCTAAATTTTCCCTCCCACGTAGACAGCAACAAGACCAGCAAGGACAGAAGGTGGGCATTAAACTCTCCTCCACCTCAAGTTCATGTCAGCATGGCCATTGCCTTGGGTAACTTTCTACACCGCTCATTTTCCAGGTTTTTTTTTTTTTATGAGATAGAGTCTCACTCAGTGCCCTGGGTAGAGTGTCGTGGCATCCTAGCTCAGAGCAACCTCAAACTCTTGGCCTCAGGCAATCCTCTTGCCTCACCCTCCTGAATAGCTAGGACTACAAGTGCCCACCACAACGCCAGGCTGGTTTGTCTATTTTTAGTAGAGAAGGAGTCTCGGTCTTGCTCAGGCTGGTCTCGAACTCCTGAATTCAAGCAATCCAACTGCCTCAGCCTCCAAGAGTGCTGGGATTATAGGTGTGAGCCACCATGCCTGGCTTTGAACAATCTTTTTACAGCTAGACTCATTCTGCCATCCACTCATTCATCCAGCAAGCACTGAGGATTCACTATCTTGTGGGTGCAGCTAGCAATGAATCCATCTTCATCCTTTCTCTTGAGAAGGTCACAGCCTGGTGAAGTTGGGCATTGTAATGTCATAGTACATCACATGCTGTACCCAACGAATGGGTTAGATGTGCTGGTGAGTCAAAGAAACGAGAGATCTAGTCAAGCCTGCTCAGGAAAGTGAGAGTTCTCAGAAGACAGGCGTTTGAGCAGGGCCGTGAACAGTGAATAGGAGTCTGTCAGGCTGAGCAGGGGGAAGGGCATTTCAGGCAGGGCAAGAACATGCTCACAGGCATGCATGGTGCCTCACGCCTGTAATCCCAGCACTTTGGGAGACTGAGGCAGGAGAATCGCTTGAGACCAGGAGTTTAAGACCAGCCTGGGCAACACAGTGAGACCCTGTCTCCAGAAAAATACTAAAGGATTAGCCAGGCATGGTGGTTCACACCTGTAATCCCAGCCCTTTGGAAGGCTGAAAACACAGGATAGCTCGAGCTCAGGAGTTTGAGGTTATAATAAGCTATGACCATGCCACTGCGCCCCAGCCTGGGAACCAGAGCAAGACCCTATCTCTACAAAGAGAAGGACAGAGAGAGAGACAGACAGAGTCAGTGCGGGGTAAACAATAAAGCTGGTGAGGTAGGCAGAGTTAGATCACAGGAAGCTTTGTAAGCCACTCTGAACATCTCATACGTATTGAAGGATTTTATTTATTATTTTTTATTATTTTTGAGACAGAGTCTCACTCTGTCACCGTGGGTAGAGTGCCGGGGCATCCTGGCTAACAGCAACCTCAAACTGTTGGGCTTAAGTGATCCTCCTGCCTCAGCCTCCTGAGTAGCTGGGACAACAGGCTCCTGCCATGAAGCCCAGCTAGTTTTTTCAATTTTTGGTATAGATGGGGTCTCACTCTTGCTCAGGCTGGTCTCGAACTCCTGAGCCCAAGCAATCCACTGGCTTCAGTCTCCCAGAAGCTGGGATGACAGGTGTGAGCCACTGGACCCAGCTACTACCCTGTTTCCTCGAAAATAAGACATCCTCCGAAAAGAAGACCTACTTACAGGAAAGATAAGACATCCCCTGAAAATAAGACCCAGCGCATCTTTGGGAGCACACCTTAAAATAAGACACTGTCTTATTTTCAGGGAAACAGGATAAAATATTTTAATCAGAGGAATTATATGGTCAGTTTTACAGTTTAGAGAAATTGCTCTGGTGGCAAAGTGGAGGAAGGGTTGGAGATGGTGATATTAGAGGCAGAGAATTAGTGTATGAAGTAATTTTGCTCAAATTCATCATTCCTGCTATACGCACATGTATCACTACACACTGCTGACTACCTCAGCCAGGGTAAGGATTTCAGAGCAGATGCCTGTCATTTCCAGTTGGTTCACTGTAATAAAATCAAGAAACCCTGGGGGAAACAAATTTCTAAATGCTCTATTTTCTTTCCCATCAGACTCTGCAGTTCTTGAAATAAGACTGAATTTCATTCATCGCCATCCATTCCAGTATCTAGTACAGAGTGGATCCCCAGTAAATGGCAGTGAAGGAAAAAATGGATATTCACACTGCAAATCCCTTGGACAGAAACATATTTCACCTTACCATCGGGTCATAGTCCTTTAGGAAACTCCAGTTCTGAACCCTGGAAAGGAAAAACACATTGACAGTGTGAATTCTCTCAGAGACATTTTTGCAAATGCTTCTCATTGTGTCAAGCCAATGCAATCGTGTATCACATGGAAGAACTAAGGAGTTTTAAAGTGAACAAATGCCAAGTGTCACCTGGCTACAAAACGACAAACATTTCAGTGATTCTTCCTAGAGTGGCAGCTGGGATGCCAGAGCATGTTCGGCCGGCTGCCTGAAGACACCAACGGCTACAATCTCAACACCTGCCCTGTGCTTTTTCAGATGGCAGCATTCGGAGCACTCTTTTTTTGTGAAGAAAACCCCATTTCCATATCCTCAAGCCTTTATAGCCTTCCAGTGTGTGTGACAGAGGAAGGTGGGGGAGAGGGAGGAAGACGGAGGATGACCAAAAGGAGGATGGCATTACCGGCACTAGTAGTTTAAACTTTGTTTTAATGTATTTTTTAAAAGTCAAGAAATTCTATAAGACAAATCTCTGCCCCGTCCTCACGGCCCCAGGGCCCCACAGCCTATAGTCAAATGTTTCCAGCCTTTTAGTTGCTTCTTCAGGCCTTTGGCTTCCATGTTTTGAAATAATATGCTCATATTGCTGTTTTTTGTTGTTGTTGTTGTTGTTAATTTCAACTTATCTATTGACTTGCTAGTTTTGGAGATGAGTTAACAATCTCACCCCCATCTTCCCTCTCATTCTTCCAAATTAGTTATATTATAGATCTTGGTTAAATTGATACTCACTCATGAACTGAGGAGTACAAAGTGCTTATGTAACATGAGGAACAAAACTTGACTATTTTCTTTCTTTCTTTCTCTCTCTCCCTTTCTCTTTTCTTTCTTTCTTTCTTCTTTTTTTTTTTTTTTTTGAAACAGAGTCTCACTTTATCGCACTCAGTAGAGTGCTGTAGTGTCACAGCTCACAGCAACCTCCAACTCCCGGGCTTAGGCAATTATCTTGCCTCAGCCTCCCGAGTAGCTGGGACTACAGGCACCCGCCACAATGCCCAGCTATTTTTTGTTGCAGTTTGGTCGGGGACGGGTTCAAACCTGCCACCTACTGTATTAGGGGCCAGCACCCTACCCACTGAGCCACAGCCACCGCCCTCTCTTTCTTTCTTGACACAGAGTCTCACTTTATCACCCTGGGTACAGCATCGTGGCCTCACAGCTCACAGCAATTTCAAACTCTTGGCCTCAAGCCATCCTCTTGCCTCAGCCTCCCAAGTAGCTGGGACTACAGGTGCCCACCATGACACCTGGCTGGCTAGCTTTTCCATTTTTAATAGAGACAGAGTCTTGCTCTTGCTCTGCTCAGGCTGGTCTCAAATTCCCAAGCTCAAGTGATCCTCCCGCCTCAGCCTCCCAGAGTGCTAGGATTATAGGCATGAGCCACCGCATTGGGCCCAGCTTAGTATATTTTCTAGAGCTAATAATTATATTTTCCCCCAGTTTTCTTGGGTTTCTGTGTACTGATCATTGATTCTAAATGCTCCAATAATTTTATTGGAGCCCCTCTCAGTGTTACTTTCTACACAATTAAATATCACTTTATTACTTCAACACTTTTTCTCTAGATACCTCCCTCAGAAGCCCCCTGGCCTCTTGTTCCCACCAGCCTAGCTGTGCCAGAGACCACAGAAATGATTCCTTCCTTCACCATCCTGCTGGGATTTCCCTTAGAATTTCATGTCTTCCTTTCTTGTTTACTCTCCTATTTCTGGGAGTGCATCCTCCAGTATTTGTGGATCCATGTATTTCTTTGGTTCAAGAAAATTCTCATCCATTTTCTCTTCATTTTATCTCTCCATCGTCTCTTTGGGGAGTTGTATTTATAGGCATGTTGGACCTTCCTGTTCAGTTTTCCAGGTCTTTAATTGGTACAAAGAAAAATGTAAGATGAAAGTCCTGGAAAACTGAAAAAGATCTATAGGGCTAAATAAAATCTGTTATTAAAACAAAGTTCAACAGATTCTTGTTATATTTTTTTAAGGTGTGTATTAGAAAATTAAAATTCTGTCCATGACTCGTGTTTCTGTTGGGCAGCGCTGCCTTCCACATCACTCCCAAGGCTTTCCTAACTTCTTCCTCTGGACTTTGTGCATCTTCCCACCTGGCATCTCTCGGCTGCATCTCTGTAAATGTTGCAAGTTTTGTCCTGCGTTCTCACCTCTTCTGACCCATCGTATTCTTCCAGGGAAAGCTCTTTCATATTGCTGAAGTCAATGCCTACTTTTCTCTTTTTTAAATTGAGAAATAATTCCCAGCCTATAAGATTTACCTTTTAAAGTGTACGATGCAGTGGCTTTTAGTATATTCATGGAGTTGTGCAACCATCATCATTATCTGATTCTAGAACATTCTTATCACCCCCCCCTTGTATCCATTTAGCAGTCAGTTCCCACTTTACCTTCCCTCCACTCCTGGGAACCCCAAATCTACTCTCTGTCCATACAGGCCTTCAGCGTCTAACCCCCGACTCTCAGATTCAGCATTCCTGGCCATCTCCATTTGCACGTGGTTAAGGCATTTACAGCTCACCAGAAGTCAGCACTTTCATCATTTACCATCTCCTCCCCACTGATTACAGAGGCTGGAGACCTATGTCACCCTTCGCTCCTTCCTCACCTTTCCTCCCATATCTTCATGGTCTACGGGTACTTTTTGCCATCCTACAGGTAGTCTTTTCTGCTTTTCACATGCAGAAGATTGAAATTGGACTCTTTTCTTACAACATGCACAAAAATCAATTTAAAAACAGAGGTGAAAGCTTCATGCCATTGGTTTTGCCAATGATTTCATAAATATGGCACCAGAGGCAAAATTTGATGAATGGAATTGTATTAAACTAAGAACTTCTACAGAGCAAAGGAAACAACTAGTGATGAGGCAACTTAGAGAATGAGAGAAAATATTTGTAAACCATATTAGTTAGATTAGTGTTAATTAGTTGCCAAAATATAAAAGAAACTCTTATAACTTCATAGCATAAAACCAAATAACCGAATTGAAAAAATGAGTAAGGGCTGCAATAAACAGTCTAGTACAAGTGTCCTTATGATAAAAGGATTTTTTTCCTTCTGGGTAGATGCCCAGTAATGGGATTGTACTAGACTGTTTATTGCAGCTCAATATACAATCGCCAAAATGTGGAAACAGCCTAAATGCCCACCAACCCAGGGATGGATTAACAAGCCGTGGTATATGTACATCATGGAATACTATTCAGCCATTAAAAAAAATGGAGACTTTACATCCTTCGTATTAACCTGGATGGAAGTGGAAGACATTATTCTTAGTAAAGCATCACAAGAATTGAGAAGCATGAATCCTATGTACTCAATTTTGATATGAGGACAATTAATAACAATTAAGGTTATGGAGGGGAAGCAGAAAGAGGGACGGAGGGAGGGGGGTGGGGCTTTGGTGTGTGTCGCACTTTATGGGGGCAAGACATGATTGGAAGAGGGCCTTTACCTAACAATTGCAATCAGTGTAACCTGGCTTATTGTACCCTCAATGAATCCCCAACAATAAAAAAAAAAGAAAGAAAAAATGAGTAAGGGAATTGAAGGGACATTGCTCTAAAGAAGACATATGCATGGCCAGCAGGTATATGAAAAGATGCTCAATGCCACTTATCATCAGGGAAATACAAATCAAAACTACGATGATACATCACCTCGCACCTATTAGAATGGTTATTATTATAAAACAAAATAAAACCAAAGACAACCAAGGGTGTGGGGAAAATGGGCCCCTTGTACACTCTTGATGGGAATGGAAAGTGGGGCAGCTGCTGTGGGAAACAGTATGAAGGTTTCTCAAAAATTAAAAGTGGAGCTACCATGTAATTCAGCAATCCCATCTGAGTATTTGTCCAAAAGAGTTGCTATCAGGATCTCAGAGATTTCCAGACTCCCATTTTTAATCTAGCAGTATTTCTAATAGCCCAAATGTGGAAGCAACTTTAATATTCATCTGCAAATGAATGGATAAAGATATATTCTACACATACAATGCGGTATCATTCGGCCTTAAGAAGGAAGGAAGTTCTGCAATATGCTAAAATATGAATGGACCTGGAGGGCATTATGCTAATTAAAATAAGCCAGGCCTGGAGAGGCAAATACTGCATGCTCCCCCTTACCCGAGGCGGCACCCAAGGTAGACTCATCGTGGAAGCAAAGATTGGCACGTGGTTGACAGGGGCTGGGGCAGGGGGAAATGGGCAGTCGCTACTCAACTCATATGAAGTTTCTCGAAAGCAAGACGAATGAGCTCTAGAGGTCTGCTAGACTCGTCATTTTCAAATGTGAACTAGACCATGTCACGCTCATGCTCAAACCCTTGGTGCTCCTCTGAATTTTACGAGAGCTTCGGTGGCTGTCCCCGTGCTGGCCAGCTGTGCCTCAGCCACACGGACACTCAGTGTTTTGTTTGTTAAGTGCACCGAATTCTTTCTTGGCCCCCTTTTATCTTAAATGTCACTTCCTCCAAGGGGCCTTCTGAGAGAGGGCCCACTCTGCTCAGGTTGTTCCCGTCGTAACACTTGGCACACTTTGTACTTGTTTACTTTTCTGCATGTTTTTTGGCTGCCTTGTCCTGAGAATGAAGGCTCCATGGAGACATGGCCAGGTCTCTCTTGTCCCCCATTGTAGCCTTACCGAGTGGGTATTTTAAAAAAATTTTAATTATTATGGATATTTAATTTTTGAACACATGTATGGGGTGATACTTTGGTAAAAGCACACAGTGTGTAATGATCACATCAGGGTAATTGGGGTGTCCATCCTGGGTAGTTTTTGACTCAGTGAATGCATGAGGGAACATTCTTCCCCTAGGACAGACGGCCAGCATCACTCACCCAGACTGAGCAGCAGCTTCCAATGGGCTCCCTCCAGGCTGGACAAGCCCCAGGAGTAGGGACTGCTCCAAACTGAGAGGGGCTCCCCTCCCTGCCAGCCCCCGCTGGCAGGGGAATGAGTGAGGTGGGCTGCTGCGGCCCAGGTCATCCGCCCCGCCCCCTCCTCCTCCCACACCCTCACCCCACATGCTGTCCATCCCTTGGCCGGGATCATTTCCCCACCATCTCTCTTTCTCCATAAACTTCCTAGACCTGCAGTCAGGCTGAGAGGGGGCAGGGAGAGGGGAAGGGACCTGGGAGGTCTGGCCCAGAACTGAGCTCCCAGGGCAGCAGGGCGGTGACTCACCAGCGCTGCAGGCTCCGCTGCTCGGCCTCCAGGAGCTCCCTCCACAGCTGGTCCTGCTGTGTTCTCTCAGCCCCCTGTGCCATGCACTGCCCCTTGTTTGCCTTTGGGGCTCGGGGTACTGGACAGCCACCAGCAAGACTCCTGCCCACCACAGGGCCACCTTGGGGAGCTACAGACATTGAGGCTGGTGGCCTGGTGAGGGGCTGTCGGTAGCCAGCTGATGTGGTTCTCTGGAGCTCAGGGGTGGGGTGGCTCCCCATGGGTGCAAGTGTGTGTGTAGCAGAGAGGGTGCACTGGAGAGCTGCTCCTGCCTCTGTGCTTGACCTCCGGGGACACCTCCTCCTTCTCAAACCCTGGAGAGCCTGGGCAGCAGTCCTCGTCACCGTCTCCCTGAGCCCAGCTCAGAGTGGCCTGAGCAGAGCATTTGAGGACAGCTATGTTTTGAACTCTGACTGTGTTGACTGTTGTCCTGGGAACAGCTTCTAAGTGTGGTGCTGGGGCGGGCCAGGCCTGTCTCTCTCTCTCTCTCTCTCTCTCTCTCTCTCTCTCCCCCCGTGTGTGTGTGTGTGTGTGTGTGTGTGTGTGTGTGTGTGTGTGTGACTTCTGAGCCCTGACGGTGGGGGCAGACAGTTCCTCCGGGGGTGCCATGCACAGCTGAGCCCCAGCCCGGGCAGGAGTCCTCCACACAGTGTGAGGGAGGAGAGAGTGCCAACTCCAGACCCCAGAGTAGGCCCAGCCCCCACCAGCATCCTGGACCTGGGGCAGCCTCTGCCCGGTCAAGCACGCCTTCTGCCCCTCCTGGATGCTGCGAGGAGCATGAGAGGTGGCGGACAGGAAGGTGCCCCGTGCACTTTAGATCAGATATTAGTGCGATGCTTCCTGCTTTCCTTCTGGAATGGTAGTGGGGGTCGTAAGCATGTTTCAGGCGAGGGAGCTCAGTGAGCAGGCATCATTCATGCTGGTTCTCCCTGTAAGCTGGAGAGTTTACGGAGCGCCGCCTCTCCTGGGCCCTCTGGGCTGACCTGGGACAGGCGCCACTTCCACCACATCTGCCCCAGGCGCTCTCTGCTTCCAGTCTCAGGGCTCCCTGTTACTCCCTGTGCATGTGGCCAGATCCACAGTTCATTCTCTGAAGCTCTCCTGTGGGCTGATTCAGCTGGCCATGGTGTTCGCTGCCTTTGTACAGCTGGGAAGAGACACATGAACCACTACGCACAGACACGGCTGTGCTAACTAGATGCCCACAGGCATGGGGCACCAGTTCAGCGGAGGAACCACGGCACTTGCACTGTGGCACCTGTGTGCCTTAACTGGATCTGCTTTGGTGAAAGAAGCAGCAAAAAGTTGGGACTTCACAGGCGACAAGGATTTTCCAGGTGGCAAAATGGGGTGACTGAAAAAAACCTGGATGCAAGAGAGAACCTGGTTTTGGGAGAGAGGCAAGGACTGGGGCACAAAGGCACATGGGGCCAGGCCCGGGGCTGTCTTGGACTTTGCCCTGCACACAGTGGGGAGACACTGATGAGCCGTAAGCCCCAAGGGAGCTACAGGGCACAAAAGCATCAGAAAAGTGACACTGGGCTTGGGCAGGGGCCTGGTGTGGAGGAGACCAGGCCGACAGCCAGGCCAGCAAGAGCAGCCAGCTTTGTCTTTGGCACTTGCCAAAAGGGAAGTGGCTGGGTGGTGCGATCTTCTGGGACATCACTGGTCTAAAGTCAAACCTGTGGGCCTGGGACTCTGTCTTGCCACTGTCTGTCTGTACTCCAAAGAGTGACTTTTACTCTCCCTGAGAAACAGGAATGCCGCCGGGATGGCCACTGTGCACTGGAACCTGGGACAGGCGTTTGGGGGTGACACTCTCTCAGAGGTGTCTGTGTCCCCCTGAAGGCCAAGGAGTAGCAACTCTAACTCCCTTGAATGGCCAGAAGGGTTCCTAAGTGTGTTTAGAGAGGACAGTGCCTGCCACCCTGGCAGAGCCAGTGTGTCCTGGAGGTCCTAAGAGGCCTTTGCAGGACCCGTGCAGGCTGTGGCACCCAGAAGCTTGGAGTAGGCTCTGCCCCAGTCCCCTGGCCACAGGCTCCAGAGATAGAGAACAAGATACATTGTCTGGCAAGGGCAGCTGTGACTGGGCCCTAGTGACTGACCCAATTCCTGATGTATGTGGGTGCTGAAGGAAGCCTATGGAGGTAGGCTTTTATAAATTAGGATTTAATTTAAAAACTATTTTAGACTGATGGCTGATAGAGGGATGGACTGATACATGACCAAGAAAATATAATAAAATATCAGTGTAGAATCTAGGTTAGGGGTTCTCAGCCTTCCTAATGCCGCAGCCCTTTAATAACAGTCCAAAGGTGTGGCGACCCACGGGTTGAGAACCGCTGATTTAGGTGATGGGTGTATGGGCGTTTGCACTAACATTCTTTCAACTTTTCTATGTATTTAAAATTTTTCAAAATAAAATGTTGGATGAAAAAAGATTTCAGCTGCCAATCCAGGCCAGTCACTGCCAGTCTCTTTTCCTGGTCACTGTGCCTGGAAATGCATCCAAATTCACTTTGGGGTGTGTCCCACGGGGCAGGTGTGGGCGGGGCCAGCTCTCAGTCCCGCCCACTTCCTGTAGCTCACCCTCACCCCTGTCCACTTGCTGAGTTGGCTGTGGAGCTTAGAGCTTTGGAGCTGGAGTGCCGTCCAGGGAAGGAGGGGAAATATTTGTCAGAATATTTTAACCACTCTTTTCACGTCTAGACCTCCACTTTCTGGAAAAAAATTTTGGCTAATTACCATCTCCCGGTTTCTTACATGCACACATCTTGAAGGCATTAGACCAGGTGGTGACAGTCAAAGAAAGGACGCAGGACCACCTTCACTCCTAGTCAGCAGCTCCTCCCAAGTCCCCAGAAAGTGTCCTAGTTCAAAAGAACAGCAACATTAAAGAAAAAGTAATTTATCAATTACTTCTTCTTCCTAAAACCTAGACCCAAACATTTTCATGTTTAAATAGTCATTTTGGACCTTCCTGTTGCTTCTTGTTACTGTCCATGTACCTACCATATATTATCTCAGCTTAAAAAGTTTTTTCTTAAACATCAGAAACATCTTCTCCTGTTTCCGTCTCTCTCTCTCTCTCTTTTTTTTTTAGAGACAGAGTCTCACTTTGTCGCCCACAGTAGAGTGCTGCAGCATCACAGCTCACAGCAACCTCCAACTCCTGGGCTTAGGCGATTCTCTTGCTGCAGCCTCCTGAGGGACTGCAGCTGGGACTACAGGCGCAAGCCACAACGTCCAGCAATTTTTTTGTTGCAGTTTGGCCGGGGCCGGGTTCGAACACACCACCCTTGGTATATGGGGCTGGCGCCCTATCCAGTGAGCCACAGGCACCACCCTCACCTGTTTCTCTTTATAATTGATAGAGTCACACGTAGGGTCCACTCATCCTTCCAATGGATGTCCCACCTGGAAAGGTGAATGGGCCAATCCCCACACTTTTGACCTTTAAAACCCCCATCCACCTTAACCCACGGGCTGACTCAACTCACCAGCACCTGGGTAGACATAAAGGCCGATGTTGCCCACACAGACCCTGGAGTCGTTTCCTTTTGTTCACGTTTCAGAATAATCTTTTATTTTTGGTCTTTGACCTCTCAATAATCTTTTATACTTTTCATTTTAATCAGTTTGTTAGAGTTGATGTATCATAATTTACTTAAACATTTTTCCGATTTTGGGGCATTTCGGTCCCCCCCCCCACCAGGTTTTCATTAGCTGTGATGAATATCTTCCTGACTCTCTTTCTTTCTGTTGAATTGTTGTGACAGGACACATTCCCCAAATGGCATTACAGAATGAGAGGAAATGGGTATTTGAATGACTTTTATTATATAGAGAGTGCTGCTGAGCGCCGATGTATGTATTCCCAGCAGTGTGTCAATGTCAGCTTCACTGTCATTGCGGGAATGACAGCTGTGTGGCCTGTTGGTGTCTGAGACCACCCAGGTTTGATGACTGGCTAGAAGCACCTGCAGGACTCAACATCCAGAGATACTCAAGGCCATGATATATTATGGCAAAAGGAAACAAAGTTAAACCAAAGGGAAAAGACACATGGGGTAGAGTCTGCAGGAAATGGGTGAGTTCCCCAGGGATTCACTCAATTCCCCCAGTGTTGGGGCTCTACACACAAAGCATCACCAAGGCAGCTCCCTAGAGACTCAGCACCTAGGGGGCTGGGCACAGAGGCATCCTTTGCCTATGATTCAATAATCAATAATCTCAGAAGGAAAACAGGGAAAAATCTTAGTGTTCGTACAGTTTAGGCACAGTGAGCTTCTTATCAAGGAATGATTATAATTGTCCCCAAATCCAAGTCCCCAGACCCTAGGGAAGGGCCAACCTTGCAAGCAGGCCTTGCTAAGGACAACATTGCTCTAACAAGTATTTCCTTCATTTTCTTTTGAAGGCAAACCATAACTGTACTGTAGAAAATGGGGAGATGGGGCCACCTGAAAGTTCCCTTACTCACAGGGCTGAAGTTGATGCCTGCTGTCAACTGTGACCATTGCTGTGCCTGTCAGCGGTTGGGGCCTTTCTATCTTGGGCTTCCCCCTAACAGGGTGGCTCAGTTTCAAGAATGAGTATCTAAGAAAGAGGGAGATAGGCCAAAGCTTTCTCACCTGTTCTAACCACAAAACTGAGTTGTGCCATTTCCACTATATTCTATTTATCAGAAACAAGTACTAGCATTGGCCCATTTTCAAGAGAATGAATCCATCTTTGATGGGAGAAATGTCAAATAACATGTAGATGTGCTTTAAAATCACAAACATGATATTAGTTTTGCTGTTTTTAGGCATTTACTCTGCAAAAAACCTTGTACCAATGTGCAAAGCTATTGGAGGATATTTTCTGCAGTGTTATTATTTAAAAAAAAAAAGAGGGGTGGTGCCTGTGGCTCAGTCGGTAAGGCGCCGGCCTCATGTACCAAGGGTGGTGGGTTCAAACCCAGCCCCGGCCAAACTGCAACCAAAAAAATAGCCGGGCGTTGTGGCGGGCGCCTGTAGTCCCAGCTACTCGGGAGGCTGAGGCAAGAAAATCGCCTAAGCCCAGGAGTTGGAGGTTGCTGTGAGCTGTGTGAGGCCACGGCACTCTACTGAGGGCCGTAAAGTGAGACTCTGTCTCTACAAAAAAAAAAAGAAGCCAAAATGTTTATCAGTAGGGGACTGGCTAAATCACTTGTGCTGCCCTTAAATTACCTATTGTTACTGAGCTCAAGATAAGCTCAGTTTAAGTCTGGTTACTCACACCACAGAAAGTCAATTACTGAGACAATGAGTACTGCCAGGGAGAAAGGGTTCTACTGTGACTGATGATTTTTTTTTTTTAGGGTTTTTCTTTTTTTTTCCCTGTATACATTCATGCATTTATGGGGTACAATGTGCTGATTTCATATAATTGTGACTGATGATTGACATCAGCTCAGAGTCGGGAGGTAGGTCTCAAATCCTTCTCCGGAGGGGCAATGGCTCTTGTGACAGGTTGTGGAATGCTGGTCAAGTGGAGTTTGCAGTCAGGGGGTCTGCAGGTGTCTAATTCAGGAATCAAGTGTCGGTGATGAGTGGTGAGGTGCCAGGAAGATTACAGAGATCTTCTCATTAGCTTGATTGCTCTCAAAGTCTGAGTTACAGGGACAGAACAAAAAATAACTGAGGGTGGGGACATTTTGCAAGGCTAATTACAGTACTGCTTACAAACATGTCATGTATATAATGTTAAGCAAAACAAAAACAGTAGCAAAACAAGTTATAAATCAGTATACGTGGTGTGATTCTGTTTTTGTTTTGTATTATACTCGTGTGTTGAATTTGGCACAAGTCTGAATGGATATGTGTCTACCTGTATCTAGTGGATGTCTTTAGAAAGCAGAATTACGGGATTTATCACTTTCTACTCTATATTTTCATGGTATTTGGATATTTTACAACAGCATAATTATTTAATAATTTTAAAATATGCTCTGCATGTATGGTTTTTCCTTTTTAATGTAACAATGTAGTCAGGTTAAAAAAATTTTATAAAGTTCTATTTTTGTTCACTTTTCTCATCTAGTTTCCTGATTCCTCATATTATACATTGGTTATCATTTTTTTTTAAATAAATGTCTCTGTGAGTTAAAAGTGATATCCTTTAAGAAAATGGTCTTGGCTTGGCGCCTGTGGCTCAAGCAGCTAAGGTGCCAGCCACATACACCTGAATTGGCGGGTTTGAATCCAGCCTGGGCCCACCAAACAACAATGACGGCTGCAACCAAAAAATAGCCGGGCATTGTGGTGGGTGCCTGTAGTCCCGGCTACTTGGGAGGCGGAGGCAGGAGAATTGCTTGAGCCCAGGAGTTGGAGGTTGCTGTGAGCTGTGATGCCACAGCACTCTACCCAGGGCGACAGCTTGAGGCTCTGTCTCAAAAAAAAGAAAAGAAAATGGTCTTGTTAATTTCTAAGAAATGCAAAAAAAAAAACAAATTCTAAGAAATAGTCCTAGGGGTAGTGGAGAGAGCAGTATAAGGAGTCCAGAGAAGTATGCTCTAGCCTAGGCTCTGACCCCACTGGACCCCTTGATAAGGATTATTCGATAGTAGACAAAGATAAGCCAGTAAAATCTCTCTGCGATTATGCTTTAGTTCAGTGGTTCTCAACCTTCCTAATGCCAGGACCCTTTAATACAGTTCCTGGGGGTTGTGACCCACAGGTTGAGAACCACTGCTTTAGTTCCCTAGGAGTGTCATAAAAGCATAGCACAAATCAGATAAGCTAAACAATAGAAATTTACCATTTCACAGTTCTGGAGATCAGAAGGCCGAGATCAAGGTGTTGGTGGGGTTTGTTCCTCCTGAGGCTGTCAGAGAATCTACTTCAGGCTTCTCCTTAGCTACTGGTGGTATCCCTTGACCTTCCTTGGTGTGTGGAAGCATCACCCCAATATCTGCCTTAATCTTCACACTATGTTCTTTCTGTGTGTGTATTTGTGTTCAAATTTCCTCTTTTTATGTGAGGATGTATTTATATTGGACCAGAGCCCACTCTACCCCAGTGTGGCTTCCTCTCAACTAAGCCTATCTGCAATGACTCTTTCCAAATAAAGCAACATTCTGAGCTACTGGGAATTAGGATTTGGGGGGAACACAATGCAACCCATAACAGGTTATATAGATTCAAACTTCTTCTGGGATGTATTATGGATGAAATCCTCTTATATTCAGCCCTTACTGCACAACCAGGCATTTTGTGTGTTACCTTCAGTCCTTACCTCATCTGGTGAATAGTATTAGCTCCATTTTATGGACAAGAAAACAAAGGCTTTAAGAGGTTGAGTGATTTGTCCAAGGACACAAGCAATGAGTGAAAAGTCTGGCAATAAATCCACACACCTGACTTCTAAAGACTGTGCCTGACTTCTAAAGCCTACACCTGACTTCTAAAGCCTACACCTGACTTCTAAAGCCCACACCTGACTTCTAAAGCCTACACCTGACTTCTAAAGCCCACACCTGACTTCTAAAGCCCACACCTGACTTCTAAAGCCTACACCTGACTTCTAAAGCCCATGCCTGACTTCTAAAGCCTACACCTGACTTCTAAAGCCTGTGCCTGACTTCTAAAGCCTACGCCTGACTTCTAAAGCCCGTGCCTGACTTCTAAAGCCTACACCTGACTTCTAAAGCCCACACCTGACTTCTAAAGCCTGTGCCTGACTTCTAAAGCCTACACCTCACTTCTAAAGCCTGTGCCTTATTTGAGCTGCAGAGCTGGGGCTTGGCTGAGAAGCACTTGACTACTAAATTTTTCCATAGGAACTTCCTTGATAATTTTCAGCAATTAGACACGTTACATTTTCAATCCATTCTAGACTCTGGGAGATGATTTTAAAATTCTGATATTTGATTACGTTGAAAATAGCATTTTAAAGATCATGCTGAAGGTTTGAAAGTCTACTCGCTTGCATTTCGCACTGAAGTATCACGTCAGCCCTGCGAGGTGGCGCCCGATCGTGTGCAGATTCAGGGGAAAAGACCCGTGTGCTCAGGAGGAAATGTGCTCCCAGGACCAGGCTCTCGCCTGACTGTAGCTACTGGTCTCTTCCTTCGTTATTATTTACTGAGGAAAAGCATCCCACATAAAGTTTTACTTTAGCTATCAGAAATTTAAACTCCATGGTTTGTATCTTGAAGACTCTAAATTCCTGGGAGCTGGAGAAATTGTAAGCATCGGGAAAAACTATTGGGGCATAGTCTTTACTTTCTTCCCACTGTCGGGCAGCTGGATGCACGTCTGGAGAAAGCGTTGCTGAGGGTGAGCGGCGCTGGCCGCGAGCGCGACTCCCTGCGGCGGCAGCAGGGGGCAGCCTGGGGCCGCGCATCCCCGGCGGGCCGACGTCACCGCGGCTTCCGTGCCCGACGCGGAGGGAAGCCAGGCCCCTGCGGGCTGAGGTTCTGTGGTCATTCCTGATCAAAACCAGGGAACGAGTGCCACGTGCAGAGACGATGTCCCTGAAGGAACCGCGTAGTGGGCCTGGGGACACGTGGAGCCCTGTGAACAGGGTGGTTTTCCCACCCCCGACAGCAGGGCAGGGGCATCAGCCAGTCGGGGGTGGGGCCGGGGACCCCAGGGCTGCACAGGTGTGCGCCACCGCGGGGGTGGAGGAACATCAGTATGTCACCACTGAGCTGGCGGCCCGCCTCCCCAGGGGAGGGCTGCGGTGCCTGAAGGGTGTGGCGTCAGAGCTCTCCTGGCTCAAACTCAAGTGACCCAAGGGATTTCTACTTAGGCGGCTGTGAGCTTTTGCCAACAAGTCAAAGGGACGTAATATACTATAATAACAGATCAGGCCACCATGACTTTGGCCTTCTAAGCCCCCTCCTGAGCTCCAGGACTCACACACACTCCACTCACCCGTGCAGGTGGGAACCCCAGAGCCCCAGGCTGCGTGGTCAGGTTGGTCAGGCCTCACCCCTGGGCCAGGCTCTGCCGAGCTCCCGACTCAGCAGCCTGCTCACCATTCCAGCCAGCTGGCCTTGGCTGTGGTCTCTGACCCCGGCACTGCCTCCCTCTGGGCCAGGCCTACATGGCTCTGGAAGAGTTGGGGGCAGCCCTCGGTATTTGCCTCTGGCTATCCGCAGGGGTGTCAGGTGGTGGCAGGTAGGGTGGAGAGGGTCGGGTTGAGGGGGATCCTGGGGAGAAGGAATCGGGGCGTTGGTCTCCAAGGCTGTAGCCACAGGAAGGGGGCGGTTTGGGTGGCCACACTTGCCCCAGAGATCAGCCCCACCCCTCTTCTTCAGTTTGCAGTTTCTTAGGAGGCCCTTGCCTGTGTAGTGCTGTCTCCCCACAGGGACCCCCTTCCTGGCTCCAGGCCCTCCTGCCACTCAGCCCAGAGCCCCCTTTGGTGCTGCCCCCTCCTGTTGGGAAGGAGCCATCTCTGACCTTGGCCCTCAGGTGAGGCTGCAATGAGCAGAATGAGGACAGTCACCTGAAACAGGTGTTTCCAGTCAGCAGAGACTCACTCGGGAGACGGTCGTCAGGGGGACGTGGACCTGGCTCCATCTGGCTCTGAGATCCAGGTTTGTGGCAGGGTCCAGTGCATGTTTGTGGCTCCTCCTGGTCCTACAATGAGAGAAATCTGGTAATACGTATAGAATTTATAGGTCAAAATTGAAGTAAGACCAGTCAGGTCATCTAGTGATGGTTGAGGAGTGATCTGATTAAAAACATGATGCCCTGGGGGGGGGGGGGCGCCTGTGGCTCAGTGAGTAGGGCGCCGGCCCCATATGCTGAGGGTGGCGGGTTCGGACCCAGCCCTGGCCAAACTGCAACAGATAAATAGCCGGGAGCTGTGGCGGGCGCCTGTAGTCCCAGCTACTCGGGAGGCTGAGGCAAGAGAATCGCTTAAGCCCAGGAGTTGGAGGTTGCTGTGTGATGTCATGGCACTCTACCGAGGGCCATAAAGTGAGACTCTTGTCTCTACAAAAAAAAAAAAAAAATAGTCGGGCCTTGTGGTGGCGCCTGTAGTCCCAGCTGCTTGGGAGGCTGAGGCAAGAGAATCACGTAAGCCCAAGAGTTAGAGGTTGCTGTGAGCCGTGTGACACCACGGCACTCTACCCCAGGGCGGTGCAGTGAGACTCTGTCTCTACAAAAAAAAAAAAAAAAAACATGATGCCCCCCTACCATGTGGAATGGAGTCAGGTGGAACCTCCAGACCAGGAAAGTGGAGGGAGCGGGTCCTAATAGTCACTTAACTCCTTCCTTCTCCATGCCACATACTGGGTAATGTCACAGATCCATAGCCACCAAGAGTATCAGACGTTGTTGGGTGCTCTAAGCAGGACTGGAAGGAGCTGCTTCCAACTGGTTTGTAACCTGTGGAATTTAAAATGTGTTCATTTTACATTCATATAGTGATCAACCTTAACATATATATTTTTAAACACTTCTTGCTATACACAAAGTGCCTGACTCTTTTGATATAGTTTTGTTATCTGTGAATGAGGAGAGGGGCTGGACTAAATGGTGTCTCAGGGACTTTCTACCCTTGATATGTTACAATTCCATCTCCAAGGCTGTGGAAAGCGGGTGCACAGACAGGAGGGCCCAGGCGGGGAGAGGTCTGAGTCCTGAGCTGGGCAGGGCCCATCGCTGACTTTCCTCACTGGCCTCTCACTGCTGGGGCACGTGCCTGCTGAGCCTTTTGACTTTGCAGGCGATTCTGTGAACTGCAGGGACAGAAGTACCACAGATTGGCAGCCACAGCCTGGACGTGGGTCGTAAATTAGGAGCTCCTTCACGCTTGCCTGTGTGCTCCTCCGGCTATTCCGGAGCCTGCCAAGGAGCCTAGGAAGTTGTCACAGATGTACAGCAAGATTCTGGCAGTGCATATGCTGTCATTCTGTCACACAAAAATGTTTCTTGTAACATTCTAGTCGGGAACGCAGACAGCTGTCAAGAGCTCTGATGTAAATCGCCAGAGGAAGGCAGAATGACAGGGGGCCTGCAGGAGTTTCTGACAGGAAAGTGTTGCTCCTGTTGCTCTCCAGGGAGGAGAGCTGCTTGGCACAGGTGTTTGGTGGGGATGTTGATGCAATGAGAGGCATCAGAGCAGCTGCAGAAAGCCATGAGGTTCTTCCAGGACCTGCCCAGGGGCTGTTTCCCATGGCACCTTTGCTGCGAGGGGTGTAGGGCACTACGCTCTTGGGCCATCCTCAGAAGGTCCTCGTTCTGTGGTGCATCTCCCAGGAGGCGTGAGTGTGGCTGTGTCTCTTCGTCACTGCCTGAGCCCCATCCGTCATCCTTTGTGTGGTGACTGGCACCAGCCCAAGCATCTTACTTCACGCACCTCTGTCCCAAGGCCCCAGGGCTTGTGCCACCAGCTCCTCTGCTGGCACCATGAGCCACTCCACATTGGACGCCTGCATCCCCCCTGTGCCTGGCTACATGGAAACCCTATCACTCCCGGGATGTGCAGTGGTGGCTGCAGGGCCATCATCCTGGGGCCACCAGCTCCATGCCCTCTCTGAGGATTCTTCCAGATCTCACTCCTCTGGGCTCCCATGGCCACCTGTGACTTCTTCTCTCACACCTGTCACCCCATGAGTTAGGCATTTGCTTGTGTGTCTTTCTTTCTCCCTGACAAGTTGGAGCTACTCAAGGTCAGTGGGCTGTGATCTTGGACTCCTGCATGTCCTTGGCACCTTGTATGAGCTGGCATAGAGGTCTGGGGCCATGGCTCACACCTATAATCCTAGTGGTTTGGGAGGCCAAGGCAGGCAGATTCCTTGAGCTCAGGAGTTAGAGACCAGCCTGAGTAAGAGTGAGACTTTGTCTCTACTAAAAATAGAAAACTGGTTGGGCGTGGTGGGTGCCTGTAGTCCCAGCTACTGAGGAGACTGAGGCAGGAGGATCTCTTGAGCCCAGGAGTTTGAAGTTGCTGTGACCTATGATACCTAAAAGTCAGCCAGGCCCAGGTTAATAGACTAGGGGGGTTGCCACATAGGGATGGGGGATAGCTGCTGAGGAGGTTCCCCAGTCTGTTCATAAACTGAATCTGGGGGCCATTGCCCAGGGGTAGTTTCTGAAACATGCTCTGCCACTGGTTTGAGCGCCTTGTCTGGTGTGTTTGTTAGATTTCAGCATGGGCCTGTGTCCCCTCACAGGGTGAGAGTCCTTGATGCAGATGGATTTCCCAGGAAGCTCACCTAAGAAGAGAACTGTGTTTAAGAAGTTTATGGGGAGGTATTCTTGGGCTCAGGGTCCGTGGGAGGAGAGAAGTCCAATCGGCCAGAGGGAGCAGCTGGGCATCAAGGTTGACAGCTGAGGGCTCAGCCGTCCCCAGAGAGCTCTAGAGCCAGCCAGGCCAGGCCCTGTCCCCGTGCCGGCCACCATCAGGTTCAGGCTTTCCTGGGAAGGGAGCATGTTCAGGTCCCAAGCCTGGTATCTGTGACGTAGAAGAAGCTGCTGTAGAAACCAGAGTCCCATCTCATCTCTGAGGCTCCAGTAAGTGCGTCATGAGCAGTATACTCTGCATTGGCTGGGAAAGACATGTGGGACATTATACAACTGTTAGTGTCTGAGCAAAACCACCTCATTCAAACCCATCAGTGCAAAGCAGTTTTATTCCTGGTTCCTTTAAATTCAGAAGATTAAATCCAGAAATCAGATTGTTTACACTGGAAGGGATTTTAGAAGTGTCCCCTGACTTGAAAAGCAGGTCATTGTAGGGCCTGAGGTAGGGTCAGGATCCCCTGAACTCCAAATCCTGTCAAGGAGAGGCAAACATAGGTAGCGGGCATAAGGTGGCCCTGACCCTGGACAGCTCTCCATGCTGCAGCCAAGCCTGGGGGCTAGCCAGGGAGCCCAGGCTTGTGAGTGCTGTGGGGTGAGCCCCTCTCCTTCTGGTCCTGACCTTCTCTGAGTATGGATGGGGCAGCGGTAGGTGGGGAAGGAGTGGCTGGTCTGTCCCTGCTGGGCCTTGGATGCCTGGTGGGTGTTGGGCAGAGGGCTGTGGCTCTTATAACCTGAGCCAACATTATCTGCCCTTGCAGGTACCCTGAGGTCTGGCTTGGACTGCCGTTCACTTCTTGGTCATAGCCCCCATTAATTGTGCCTATGGCTTTAGGGTCACTTTATCCCCAGAAAATGACTTTCTCTGACAAGTCCCCTGACCCCTCTCAGCTAATGCCCACCTCCCATACATCTGGGGGCTCCCTCTCTACCTTCTAGAGGCTGCACATTCCGGGAGCTCTTTGGGCTTTTTCTGAGAGGGCCCTGGCTCAGATGAGGTTAGGAGCCCAGGACAGGGACCTGGGGTAGCAGGCCAGGTGGCCTCTTGCAAGAGTGCCCAAGAGGAATTAGGGCCAGGCCCTGGCTCTGTCCCCCGTGCTGTTCCTGCTGCCTCTTCCCTCCCTTCTGCCTGGCTTCTCTTCCCCTGGGAGGACTTCCCCTCCTCTACTTCGTTCTCCTGTTAGAAGTAGGCTCTTCCCTCACTCCTGCCTCAAGGCCCAGACAGCTGTGGCGGACGGGATTTAAAGAGCACAGTGAACACCCTCTCCCTACGTCACATCCCCACACTAGATGGCCCTAGGACAGGGCCCTGGTGTCTCAACTGTTCCCCTAGTGCAGGGTCAGAGTGAACCTGCTCAGTGCTCAGCAAGGAAGGATGAACGAGGCATGAGCATGTGGCTGTCCTCAGGTGTGAGGGTGACCTGCGTGCCCCAGAGTCTGCTTGCTCTGGTGTTTTCAGACAAGCATCAAATGAAAGCATAACATAAGTGTTCCCCTAGAGAACTCCAGATGCCCCAAGAAGGTATCTCTGGACCCTACCGGAGCTGTGGGAAACACTGAGAAAAGCTAGACTTTTCTGAGAGACCTCAAATGACATTAATTTCATGGAATGCTGTTATTTTGATTTTGATGAAGTAGAGGATTTGGTGGTAAAACCTGGCACTCTTAAATGAAGATCACATTTGGTAACTAATCCAAAACTCTCTTTGCAGTAGGAAGCGTCACTTTGCGTGTCGCACTTTGAAGTCAAGGCCAATAAGAGGCAGCCTTTGGGCGAGGACTGTGAGTGTGTCCACCATGCAGGGAGAATGGTGGCTGCTATCCGGTCATCTTCCCTGGACTGTGCGTCACTCATGTTTCTGGAAGAGTGTGATGGGGCCTTCAGTCCAGGGCCCACTGGCCACAGGGGAGCTGCTCTGAGGAAGGCAGCACTGCTCTCTAGCAGAAAGAGGTGCTAATGAGGACCCCCTGGCTTTAGGACTTTGTGCTAGAGTGGGCAGTTCATCCTGCAGAAAGGACAGGAGCAAGAATTTGAGCAGTGCTGGGCTTCTCTAGGGCTGAGAGAATTTCTCCTAGGTTTCAGGGAGAGCCTGTCTGGATTTTTCCTGGAAGCCCCACTGTGTGCCACTGGGCAGATATGGGGGAGCCACACAGGGGAAGAGACTGTAAGACTGGGGTCGTGGGGCACTGGGCTGACGAGGGAGCCACCATCCTGTCCAAGGGCCAGGCAGGGGATGATGGATATATGTGAGGAAGAAACAAGTTTGGTGAGACAGTAACAACAGGCCCGTGTCCCCGAAGCAGCAAAAAGCACCAGACCAGACCCACTGCTGACCTGTAATGGCTTCGAGTGAACTCAACAACCAACTGGCTGGCACAGTCTGTTGAGCACCCTGATGGCTTACTCTTTACACATGTCACCCCACTCAGTTCCCCCAGCAGCCATGTGCGGTAAACACTGTAACATCCCATTTCCCAGGTGGGCAAACTGAGGTTGTGGGAAGTTCAGTGATCGTGCAGCTGGACTCTAGACAAGGGTACAGGGTTTGAACTCTGCCTCCGTAACAGGGATGTATCACCAGTAAAAGACGTGCTTTGGAAATGAAAACCCAGAAGTGGGGCCAACAGCTTCTTTTCATTAATTAATTCGTTTATTCACATACTTCATTCATTTGACAAATATTTGTTGAGTACCTGCTATTTGCTAAACTAGGAAGACAGATAAAGGCTCCCAAAGGAGGTACCATGAGGCCCTCAGATTCAGAACCGCTTCTCCGGGGTCAGCAGCGCGTACCAGCGGTTCTCAACCTATGGGTTGCAATCCCTTTGGGGTCGCCTAAGACCATCGGAAAACACGTCGTGCATATCCATTATGATTCCTAACAGTAGCAAAATTACAGTTATGAAGTAGCAACAAAAATAATTTTATGGCTGGTGGTCACCACAACATGAGGAGCTGTATTAAAGGGTCATGGCATTAGGAAGGTTGAGAACCACTGGCGTAAGGGGAGGTGCCCCGTGCTTCCGTAGAAGAGGCCCCTTCTTCCAGGGGACCTACACTGGCAGGCTGCGTCCCTGTGTCCCTGCCACGGGCCTGGTCACTCAAGTTAAATGTAATGTGATGACATAATTATAGAAATGGATAACACCCAGCTTCCTTAACCACCTGCTCTAATCTGCAGCCCCAGAATACACTGTAATAATTTGTCACCCATTTCTAAGGTAGAGCGCACTAACTCTTAATTACAAGCCAAGGCTAGGGATGAGCAAATAAATATGCATGTCAGTCTGAATGCTATAATTAGAACTAGCATTTGGCTCAAGGAAAGCAGAGATGTTTTAATTCCAGGCCCCTGCGTGAATGTTTAGTTGCTGCTTAGGGAACAATCTGTGTGTGTTAACACGTTTGGTTCTGAGGACGAAGGAACATCTTGAGAAGATATTTGTTTGTAAGTGGGGCTGGGGTGTACTCTGGATGTTGCTAGATATTTTTCTGTGTTTTTCTCCCAGAGCCAAGTTAACATGATAATTAGTATTTTTCAGACATTTCTGACAGCTACTCAGATAATGATTTTGCATAAAATTTCTACAATTAATGTAACAGATTGGCATCCTTCACTGGCACCAATGGGATAGCTTCTGATCGGATGGACACACAATCTATTTGTTTAATACATAATTAGGATTTACGTGTCTGTTATTTCGGTTGAAACCAACAAGTGTCCTTTCCTCACTGACTTCACTAAACACTGCAGCCTTCTTTTCTTTCTTTCTTTCTTTTTGTTTTCTGAGAGAGAGTCTCAGTCTGTCGCCTTGAGTAGAATGCCATGGTGTCATAGCTCACAGCAACCTCAAACTCTTGAGTTTAAGAGATCCTCTTGCTCCAGCTTCCCAAGTAGCTGGAACTACAGGCGTGTACAACCATGCCCGGCTAGTTTTTCTATTTTTAGTAGAGACAGAGTCCCACTCTCGCTCAGGCTAGTCTGGAACTCCTAAGCTCAGGTGATTCACCCACGTTGGCTTCCCAGAGTGCTGGGATTATAGGCCCGAGCCCCTGCGGCCGGCCTGCACTCTGTTTTCTGACCCACTAAACTGACATTTACAAGCCCCCCCGCACTGAACCTCCTCAGCCCTGGGCAAATGCTGGGTGCAAAACCTACTCCCCCTCGCAGTGCTGTTAGCTGGCTGGGTTTTAGGCATCATACTTCCTTGGTTATTAAATTAGAGGAATTGTCATTACTCTGAGGAGGACACTGTAATTCCACGTTCTTAAGATAGGCACCCACTCCTTCTGCCATTATGAACACAGTAGAGGGAGGGAGTGGAACGATCCCGGGGTAGCCAATGCACCATGCACTTTGGAAATTTCCAAGAGTGCCAGCACCTGTGCCCATTTGAAAGCGCCTTCAGGGAGGAGAGATCACACCATGGGGGTCTCAGCCAGGCCTTCAGTCCCCAGCATCACAGAGTGCTTGGTGACAATAGTGACAACTTGAGCGCTAGCCACGTACCACGCCTTGCACTAAGCTTGCAAACCTCGAGAATGAGTGATGAGGAAGGGCAGTGTTCTCAGATGTTCAGGGCACTGGAACGACCCAGAGGGCCTCTTCAAACATGCATTACAAGGCCCCACCCCAGATGGTGCTGGCAGACTTAGCAAATGAAAATATAAACAGGCTTAATTTGGGTTTCAGATAAACAACAAATAATTAATTGTTTAATATAAATATTGTATCGGTTGTATTCACCATCTGAAATCCAAATTTGAGGGTTCTGTAATTTATTTGGCAACCCTGTTAGAAGGTAAGCAGGTGTCAGAGAAGTGGCTAAGGTGGAAAATGGGAACTGAATCGTAGCTAGGAAACAAAAGTGCTAGGAAACCCCAACCTGTCAGTCACCTCAAAGGTGGGAAATGAGAGCGAATCCTCCTGGAGGCCTGGGAGGTGGGGGAGATGGGACAAACTAACAAACTAGCCAATGTAAAAGATTGTGTGCTCAGATTCAGGGTCTCTTCTCCACTCCTAGAGGGGACCCATCTCACTCTCTAAGACGTATTCTCACTGTACTTCACTTTTGTTCTGCAATAAATGTGTGTGTATGTTATTGCTTTGTATTTGTGATCACTCCATCGTCCACCTGACTTGGTACCAGTGTTCATGCTTGACATTGGGAGCCTGTCTCTTATGGTCAGGAGATCCCTCTTTGGCAGAGGTGCTTACATTCTAGATACTTCTTTTTATTCCCCAGTTGCAGTTAAGGCCTGAGTGGGGGGCTTGCCCACTAAGGGAGACCTGTCTCTGGAGCTTCTAGGACAGGTGTCAAAGGGATGTGCTGGAGAATGCACCACCCATCCTTTAATGGATACCATTATGTCTACAAAAGTGCCATGCTGGAACCATGTGGTGACAGCTGATGACCCCACGGCTGCGCTGAAGGCACAGAGTAGAGAGAATCATTGAACCAGCCCCTAACCTCCCACCTCAGAACTCATGTGATGCGAGGTGACAGGCCGTTGGCGTCCCCAGGCTGCCTTCCACAGCTTCCTGTGCCCCTGCTGAATTCTTCCGCCTGCCTGTAGCATGAGCTGTTGGCACTGTGGGTCCGGGGTGCACTGTGTGTGCACAGATAGGAGGGACTGGCCACACGTCTGTGGTATCCACAGAGACTCTCTGAGCTGTGCCTGTGAGTGCACAGCCAGAGGGCAGTGGCTGAATATTTGCGACTGGTCCTCTGCAGAACAGTCCCACTCATTTTGTCCCAGCCCACAGATGCTCTGATGGAGCCCCCAACACGCCGTCTACCACCTTCTCACCCAGGGGCTGGTAAAACCTGTGGCCAGATGGGGTGACAGGAGAATCATCTGGATGTTTGCTCCTCACATGCCCCCTGGGCTCTGCTTCCTCCGCATGTCCACCCACAGAGAACTCTCAGTGTCCTTGGGCCAACTTGCCGTTTAATTTAAGCACAGACGATCTATCAACTGAGTATAAACCGAGGGACCTTACAATGGCTCTGCCCTCAGGAAAGACTTAATCTTTTACCCTCCCCGTAGGGCAGTAGCCCTCTGCCCCCCGTTCTGTGCTGGGTGAGGTGGCCTTGAACTCAGCTCAGCCATTTCAGCTGGAACAGGCCTCCCAGGACTTTAGGAATCCACCTATGCACAGTGTGAGGCGCAGCTCCACGGGCTCAGGACTGCCCTCTGGCGGCTCTCTTGGGTGTTGCTGGCGTGGGTGCTGGCCTGGGTTCCGGCTATCTCCTTCCATCCCGGCGCCTGCCCCCAAGGCGACCCCCAGACTCCGCAGGCATGTTATCTGTCATCTGTCTTCTGGTGGGTTTGTCGCTGGTGCTGTTTGTCTGCTGTGTCTCTTCCTTGGTTTAATCTTTTCTCCCAGAGAGACAGTTATTTGCTTGCATTTTGCAGCATGTCACATCCCCCATTCTTCCCTTCCTGGGCTCGACTCCCCCGGGGGAGCTCTTCCCAGGCTGCGCAAAGCATGGAGATGAGGAGGCAGCGAGAACTGCTTTAAAAAACCTGTAATGTACATGGCTCAAGAGTCACCCATTTAAAGTGTATGATTCCGAGGGTTTGGTGTACTCACAAAGCTGGGCAACCATAACCACTGTGTAATCTCAGAACACTTTTATTGTCCCCCGGAAGAAGCCCTGTGCTTATTAGCAGTCGTTCCCTTTCTTCCCTCCCCCTAATCTCTGGCAAACATTCATCTACAGTCTGTCTCTGTGGATTTGCCTAGTTTGCACATTGCAGATAAGTGGACTCACACGTCGTGTGGCTTCCTGGGCCTGGCTTCTTAGCATGGTGTTTTCAAGGTTCATCCATGTTGTAGCATGTATTCCACTTTTCGGCTATTAAGAATAGTGTTGATATAAACAATCATGTCAAAGTATTTGTGTGGACATGTCTTTTCGATTCTCTTAGGAATATACCCGGGAGTGGAACTGCTGGGTCTTGTGGTAACTCTACGTTCAACATTTTTTTCCACAGTAGCTGCACCATTTTACATTTCCAGCAGCAACGTGTGAGGGTTCCAATTTCTCTACCCCCTCACCGACACCAGTGATGGACTTCTTAAGTACAGCCATCCTACTGGGTGTGAAGTGATATCTTATCAGGGTTTCCACTTGCATTTCTCTTATGATGAATGAAGTTGATCATATTTTTATGTGCTGTTGGGCCATTATTCTATGCTGGTTTTTAATTGAGTTGTCTTTTTATTGGGTTGAGAGTGTTCTTTGCAGACCCTAGTATTCTTACCAGATATGTGGCTTTAAAATGTTTATTTCCCCCATTCCATGAGTTGTCTTTTCAATTTTTTATATAGTGTCTTTTGAAGTACCAAAGTTTTTCATTTTGAAGTCAAATTTACCTAATCATTTCTTCTGTTTTTTTTTTTGTGTGTGTTTTAGATGGTTTATCTGACAAACTATCCCCTATAGTATCTGACAAACTATCCCCTATATAACTATCCAAGATTATAAAGATTTATATCTTTTTTAATGGAGGTTAAGAGTTTTATAGTTTTAGCTTTTGTGTTTAGGTCTTTGGTTTGTTTTTGAGTTAGTTTTCATATATGATGTGAGGTAAGGGTCCAAGTTCATTCTTTTGCTTGTGAATATCCATCTTTTCCAGCATATCTGGTGAAAGTCCTTCTTTCCCCCTTGAATTGTCTGTCTAAAATTTATTTCTGGACTATCAATCCTATTCTGTTATCTATGTGTCTTTCCATATGCCAGTAGCATGTGTTCAAAATAAAGCAAAAGTTGACAGACTTTTCATGAGAAGCTGACAAATTCCTAATCATAGTTAGAGATCTTAATACTCAGTTCCTGGAATTAATCATTCAGGCAGAAAAACAATATTGGAAACGTTGATCAACACGCTAATAGGCTTGATTTAAGGAGCTGCTTAGAACAGTTAGAAAATTGGCATTTTAATTTCCAAACATAATATGAAACATTTATGAATATTGGCTATGTACCAGGACACAAAACCAATATGAATAAATGTAAAATGAATCAGTACGAGATAGGCCTTTCTGTGGTCATAGAAGTAAAATCCAAAATGACTCGCAAAAATTATAAAAGTTTTAAGGGGAAATTGGCAGGGTTTATACCAGCTGAGCAAGGAGTAGACCGAATAACATTGGACTTGTTGGAATTTGCAGTATTGCTTATTTTGTTTGATTTTGGCCAAACTATAAATAACGGAGGTGGGAAGGCATGCGAAATCTTGCTTTTGACTAATTTCTGCTCTGAAATAAAAATGTGTCTGCAGGGCTTATTCATTGTTAAGGTGCAATTTTGCAATCTTTTTTTAAGTGAGAGGTTCACACTGTAGTTACATGGGGGGAATGTGCTTTAAACCTCATTATTACTAAGCCTTTGCAATTCTATCTTGTTTTCCCCAAGAAAACATTTTATTCACCCCAGCATGCCCAAGGCTTCTGTCCCAGAGATTCCATACCATTTGAAATAGAGCAGCCCTCCCTGTATAGACCTCTGAAGAGTGTGATGCACATTGGATTAATTGTTTTTGGTAATTATGGAAGTGATGTCCTGGAAAAGTTGAATTTATTATAGTTCTGCCTTACACTTCTACAGATAAGAAAAACCGTATCTGAAAAAATATAAGTTTGTAATTTCCTTAATTATCATGAGAGGTTCTTCTGTATCTGGACAGTTTGAAAAAAAAAAAAAGTGCTAGGGTAACAGCACAAGATTCACCACCTGAGCTTGCTAAGCTGTAATGACCCGGAGATGGCAGGACAAGCAATTGAGGGAAAATAAAATGAGTATGGCAGAAACATCAGTCAAATCGCTGACATCCACCCCACCCATTTTAGGACTTATCGCATAGAAAGACACATTTTTAAGATTGTGGAATTCATAAATTCTTATTATCAATAGAAAAAAACCCAGAGAGTTTCGCCCAAACAAAATGCTCCCATTCATTGAGGACTTCAAGTGAATTGCACAGAAAAAGCAATCCATGTTGACATTTGTGTCTGTTTTTCCATCAACATTGAGCTCTCTTGCAGGAAAGTCTGGGTTTTAAGCAGGCTGACTGCAATTGATGTTAGCATTTTGCAACTTCACTCGTAAGTTTTGAAGCAAGTCTTCAGGAAATGAAATGAAATTAAAATTGAGATTTAGCTCTCTAGGAGCAAGCACCGAGGAGAAAGAAGATGTCTACAAGGCAGAAGCAGGCACCAACGAGAAGGGAGAAGTCTACAAGCCAGGAACAGGCCCTCACCAGATACTACTTATCAGCTTAAATGCCCATCAACCCAGGAATGGATTAACAAGCTGTGGTATATGTATACCATGGAATACTATTCAACCATTAAAAAAGATGGAGATTCAATCGGCTCCCGCCGGCACCTCTGTAAGACCTGTGCTGCGACTGCAATCCGCACCAGCCTGAACCTCAGTAAGAGCTGCACCGGGACCCCTGACTGGCGATCTGCAACTGCCGGGCCTCCACACGCCCTGACCAGGAAGTGCGGGAGCCATGCAATCCTGCATCGTCCCTCCTGTACCCTCCCTGCCTCCATACCTCCTCCTCGTCTGGCCAGGGACTCTGGTAGCCTAGTGCCCTTAGGAGCCCTCCCTGCCTCTGAGTGGAGCCCTTCTCCTGGCCAGAGACTGCTGAAGCCTTGGTTTCTCTGTGCCAAAGTCACTGGGTGCCAGGCACTCCCAGAACCGTGTGCACCACCCCCCGCCCTGTTGCTGGATCCGGGTGTGTCACACTCCAGAGCTGGTTCCATAACCAGAACTCCCTGGCTGGGGCAGCCCTAGAGGAACTACACGGGGTCACTCCCTACAAAGATCCAACAACAATAGAGTGATCCCGCTGGGGTCTAATCTTGGAGAGACACCTCCCCAACTCTGAGGACAACCAGAGGCAATGGTGAAAAACAATCATGAGGCGAAATCAACAGAAAAACTCTGGCAATATGAATAATCAGAGTAGATCAACTCCCACAAGGATCAATGGGACAGACACAGCACAAGATCCCATGCACAAATAGCTGAGATGTCAGAAATCGAATTCAGAATCTGGATAGCAAATAAGATCAAATTAGAATTCCAAGCAGTAACCCAAAAGATAACTCAAGAATTCAACAAATTGAAAGACCAAATGACCAAAGATTTTGACACATTGAGACAAGAAGTTGCATCCCTCAAAGATCTGAGAAACGCAGTAGAATCCCTCAGTAACAGAATGGAGCAAGCAGAAGAAAGGATTTCTGACATTGAAGACAAAGCTTTTGAATGCTCCCAAACTCTCAAAGAGGAAGAGAAATGGAGGGCAAAAACAGATCACTCCGTCAGAGAGCTCTGGGATAATTTGAAGAAAAGCAATATTCATCTTATAGGGATCCCCGAAAACGACGAAGTGGCTTCACAAGACACAGAGTCTCTTCTCCATGAGATTATGAAGGAGAACTTTCCAGACATGCCAAGAGATTCTGAAATTCAGATAACAGACAGTTTCAGAACTCCAGCACGACTTAACCCAAATAAGACATCCCCCAGACACATCATTATCAATTTCACTAAAGTTAATATGAAGGAGAAAATTCTGAAAGCAGCCAGATGAAAGAAAACCATCACGTACAAGGGGAAGAATATTAGAATAACTGCAGATCTCTCTGCTGAAACCTTTCAAGCTAGAAGAGGATGGTCATCAACTTTTAATCTCCTAAAACAAAATAACTTTCAACCCAGGATCCTGTACCCAGCTAAATTGAGTTTCATTTATGATGGAGAAATTAAATACTTTCATGACATTCACATGTTGAAGAAATTTGCCATAACTAAACCAGCTCTCCAGGATATTCTCAGACCTATCCTTCATAAAGATCAGTGTAACCCTCCACCACTAGGGTAAACCCACCCAGAAATTTTTGATCAAATTCCAACTTCCACAGTCGCAAAAGGATTAAAAATGTCCACTGGACTCTTGAAAGGCTTATCAATATTCTCAATTAATGTGAATGGTTTAAATTGTCCTCTAAAGAGGCACAGGTTGGCTGACTGGATACAAAAACTCAAGCCAGATATCTGCTGCATATAAGAATCTCATCTTACATTAAAAGACAAATATAGACTCAAGGTGAAGGGATGGTCATCTTTACTCCAGGCAAATGGAAAGCAGAAAAAAGCAGGCTTTGCAATCCTATTTGCAGACTCAATAGGCTTTAAATCAACTGAAATAAGGAAGGATAAGGATGGACACTTCATATTTTTTAAAGATAATAATATGATGAGACTTCAATTATTAATATTTATGCACCCAACCAGAACGCACCTCAATTTATAAGAGAAACTCTTAACAGACATGAGCAACTTGATTTCCTCCAGTTCCATAGTAGTTGGAGATTTTAACACCCCTTTAGCAGTGCTGGATAGATCCTCCAAAAAGAAGCTAAGCAAAGAAATCTTAGATTTAAACTTAACCAACATCTGGACTTAACAGACATCTACAGAACATTTCATCGCAACAAAACTGAATACACATTCTTCTCATCAGCCCACGGAACATACTCCAAAATCGACCACATCCTAGGCCACAAATCTAACCTCAGCAAATTTAAAAAAATAGAAATTATTCCTTGCATCTTCTCAGACCATCATGGAATAAAAGGTGAACTCAATAACAACAGGAATCTGCATACTCATACAAGAACTTGGAAGCTAAACAACCTTATGCTGAAGGACAGATGGGTTATAGACGAGATTAAGAAGGAAATCACCAAATTTTTGGAACAAAACAACAATGAAGACATAAATTATCAGAACCTCTAGGATACTGCAAAGGCAGTCCTAAGAGGGAAATTTATAGCACTGCAAGCCTTCCTCAAAAAACAGAAAGAGAGGAAGTTAATAACTTAATGGGACATCTCAAGCAACTGGAGAAGGAAGAACACTCCAACCCCAAACCCAGCAGAAGAAAAGAAATAACAAAAATCAGAGCAGAATTAAATGAAATTGAAAACAAAAGAATCATACAACAGATCAATAAATCCAAAAGTTGGTTTTTTGAAAAGATCAATAAAATAGATAAACCTTTGGCCAACCTAACCAGGAAAAAAAGAGTAAAATCTCTAATTTCATCAATCAGAAATGGTAATGATGAAATAACAACAGACCCCTCAGAAATTCAAAAAATCTTTAATGAATACTACAAGAGAATCTACTCTCAGAAATATGAAAATCTGAAAGAAATCAACCAATACCTGGAAATATGCCACCTACCAAGACTTAGCCAGAACGAAGTGGAAATGTTGAACAGGCCTATATCAAGTTCTGAAATAGCATCAGCTATACAAAATCTCCCTAAAAAGAAAAGCCCAGGACCAGATGGTTTTACATCAGAATTCTACTAAACCTTTAAAGAAGAACTAGTACCTATATTACTAAACCTCTTCCAAAATATAGAAAAAGAAGGAATACTACCCAACACATTCTATGAAGCAAACATCACCTTGATCCCTAAACCAGGGAAAGACCCAAAAAGAATAGAAAATTATAGACCAATATCACTAATGAATATTGATGCAAAATACTCAATAAGATCCTAATGAACAGAACCCAACAACACATCAAAAAAATTATACACCATGACCAAGTAGGATTTATCCCAGGCTCTCAAGGCTGGTTCAATACACGTAAATCTATAAATGTAATTCAGCACATAAACAAACTAAAAAATAAAGACCATATGATTCTCTCAATTGACACAGAAAAAGCTTTTGATAATATTCAGCATCCATTCATGATCAGAACACCTAAGAAAATTGGTATAGAAGGGACATTTCTTAAACTAATAGAGGCCATCTACAGCAAACCCACAGCCAATATCATACTCAATAGAGTTAAATTGAAATCATTGCCACTTAGATCAGGAATCAGGCAAGGTTGCCCATTGTCTCCATTGCTCTTTAACATTGTAATGGAAGTTTTAGCCATTGCAATTAGTGAAGAAAAGGTGATCAAGGGTATCCACATAGGATACCCTTGAAGAGATCAAACTTTCACTCTGCTCATGATACGATCGTATATCTGGAAAACACTAGGGATTCTACTACAAAACTTTTAGAAGTGATCAAGGAATACAGCAATGTCTCAGGCTACAAAATCAACACCATAAATCTGTAGCCTTTATATATACCAACAATAGCCAAGCCAAAAAAAACAGTCAAGGACTTTATTCCTTTCACAGTAGTGCCAAAGATGAAATATTTGGGAGTATACCTAACAAAGGACATGAAAAATCTCTACAAAGAGAACTATGAAACTTTAAGAAAATAAATAGCTGAAGATGTTAACAAATGGAAAAACATACCATGCTCATGGCTGGGAAGAATCAACATTGTTAAGATGTCTATACTACCCAAAGCAATATATAATTTTAATGCAATTCCTATCAAAGCTCCATTGTCATATTTTAAAGATCTTGAGATAATAATACTTCATTTTATATGGAATCAGAAAAAACCTCGAATAGCCAAAACATTACTCAGCAATAAAAACACAGCTGGAGGAATCACGCTACCAGACCTGAGACTGTACTATAAATCGATAGTGATCAAAACAGCATGGTACTGGCACAAAAACAGAGAAGTAGATGTCTGGAACAGAATAGAGAACTAAGAGATGAATCCAGCTACTTACCATTATTTGATCTTTGACAAGCCAATTAAAAACATTCACTGGGGGGCGGCGCCTGTGGCTCAAGGAGTAGGGCGCCGGTCCCATATGCCAGAGGTGGCGGGTTCAAACCTAGCCCCGGCCAAAAACCAAAAAAAAAAAAAAACATTCACTGGGGAAAAGATTCCCTATTTAACAAATGGTGCCGGGTGAACTGGCTGGTGATCTGAAACTGGACCCACACCTTTCACCATTAACTAAGATAGACTCTCACTGGATAAAAGATTTAAACTTAAGACAGGAAACTATAAAAATACTTGAAGAAAGTGCAGGGAAAACTCTTGAAGGAATCAGCCTGGGTGAATATTTTATGAGGAGGACTCCCTAGGCAATTGAAGCAGTATCAAAAATACACTACTGGGACCTGATCAAACTAAAAACCTTCTGCACAGCCAAGAACATAGTAAGTAAAACAAGCAGACATCCCTCAGAATGGGAGAAAATATTTGCAGGTTATACCTCTGATAAAGTTTTAATAACCAGAATCCACAGAGAACTCAAATGTATAAGCAGGAAAAGAACAAGTGATCCCATCTCAGGGTGGGCAAGGGACTTGAAGAGAAACTTCTCTAAAGAAGACAAATGCACGATCTACAGACACATGAAAAAAAGCTCATCATCCTTAATCATCAGAGCAATGCAAATCAAAACTACTTTGAGATATCACCTAACCCCAGTAAGAGTAGCTCACATAACAAAATCCCAAAACCAGAGATGTTGGCATGGATATGGAGGAAAGGGCACACTTCTACACTGCTGGTGGGAATGCACACTAATACATTCCTTCTGGAAGGATGTTTAGAGAATACTTAGGGACCTAAAAATAGACCTGCCATTCGATCCTATAATTCCTTTACTAGGTTTATACCCAAAGACCAAAAGTCACAATATAACAAAGACATCTGTACCAGAATGTTTATTGCAGCCCAATTCATATTTGGTAAGTCATGGAAGAAGCCCAAGTGCCCATTGACCCACGAATGGACTAACAAATTGTGATACATGTATACCATGGAATATTATGCAGCCTTAAAGAAAGACGGAGACTTTACCTCTTTCATGTTTACATGGATGGAGCTAGAACATATTCTTCTTAGCGAAGTATCTCAGGAATGGAAGAAAAAGTATCCAGTGTACTCAGCCCTACTATGAAGCTCATTTATAGCTTTCACATGAAGGCTATAACCCAACTATAGCACAAGAATATGGGGAAAGGGCCAAGGAAGTGGAAGGAGGGGGGCAGGTTAGTGTGGAGTGAGGGTAATGGGGGGGGCACACCTATGGTGCATCTTAGAATGGGTATAGGCAAAATTTACTAAAGGCAGAATACAAATATCTACATACAATAACTAAGAAAATGCCATGAAAGCTATGTTGAACAGTTTGATGAGAATATTTCAGATTGTATATGAAACCAGCACATTGTACCCCTTGATTGCACTAATGTACACAGCTATGACTTAACAATAAAAAAAAAAAAGATGAAGACTTTACATCTTTTGTATTAACCTGGACGGATTTGGAATACATTCTTCTTTGAAAAGTATCACAAGAATGGAGAAATCAGAATCCAATGTACTTAGAATCCAAAGCCAGTAGATGATCTAATACATGCCCACGTAAGAGAAAAACTCAAGTCAATCCAAGTGGGGGATGGGAGAACAAGGGAGAGGGGAGAAGAGGGGAGATGGGTGTGCTTCTACTTAATGGACACACTGTTAGGGGGTTCAGCACACCTCTTGGGGGTGGAACACATTATAAGAGGGACTTTAACTAACAAATGCAAACATTGTAATCTCATTCTTTGTACCCTCAATTAACCTGAAACAATAATAAATAAATAAATAATAAAAAAATAAAATTGAGATTTATACACTCAGTCAAAGTTCTTTGCTTGGGAGTGACATGACAGCTCTCAGATACCTTGAGGGGATGTTGTTAGGGAGTGAAAAAGAAGATCCAACTTAGACCTGAGAGGAAGCATTTGCAAAAGTGATTCAAAAGCCCACTGGCATTACTCAGCGCAAAGGAGCTGTGGTGGTGCAGAAAGGAACCCGTGGCAAACACAGACAGCAAGTCCAAGGTAAGGATGGCTTGTAACCCAACATGCAGGTGGAAAAAAAAATAGCCACTTTTCTCAGCTGTTCCTAATTCATTTTGAGTCAGGTGGGAGGGAACCTGACACAAAAGCACTTGTTCTTTCCCCGTCTGCACAGCGCTGCATCTTGGGAACCCCAGGCACTACACGTGAGTTATGAGTAGCTAATGTCACTTTATGGTAGGTGCTACTATATATTTTTATAAAACTGAATATGTCTTTTGAAAGACAGACAGGGCTAGTGAAAGTCTAGGGAGGACAAGGGGAAATTCTGCGGGGCCTCACAGTTCCCCACCCTGTGTTTGAAGGCAGCTCCTCACCACTGGACAGCCTTGGGCGGCTGCTTTGTAAATTTTCTGAGCCCCTGTTACCTGATCAGTTAAATAAAACTAAATCTAAATGTGTGCTTTGTATTGTTGATGTAAGGATGAAATGAGAGGAGGCATCTAAATTAATTAGCACCTGGCCTGGGATTTAGTTAATTCCCCCATTTGCTTAGCAAAAGCTGAGTAATTGTGGAGTTTTAATAGCTGCAAAAATCAGCTGCAGACTGACACAGAAAGCCTGTTCGTCTAATGTTTGCTCGTGGATATAAAATGATGATAATGATAATCTCTTGAATTTGTCAAACTTATTGACAAACTTTCTCAACGTGTTGAGAAAAAGAACCTCAACTGAGGGATGTTTAAGACAAGCCGACTGTCTGAGGTGGTGGAACGCAGACAGCGTCAGTCACCTGCTAGCACAGACACTGAGAACGCGGGGCGTCCCGAGCCTTCCCTCCCTGCCAACCCTGGGAGAATTATGGCCTGTCGTGCTCTGTCTTCGCCTTTGGTTCTTCCCTCGTCACTGCACAGTCAAGTTCACTTTGCTGGAAGCCACCCACCAGCGGGTGGTGATGGGGGCTGGTCTTTGCAAGGTCTTTGTAAGGCTGACATCCAAGTGCTCTAACAGCCTCTGTCACTCTTCCTCAGGGGTCTTCCAGAGCTGCCTGACACCCGTGTCCCGGAGGCCTCCCCCTGCCAGCCCAGGTCTGTGTCATAGGAGTGTGGCGCTCTTCCCTCTCCAGCCCAGCACCTCCCCAGCACAGCTGTCAGCAGCAGCACTATTTTGGTGACATGTGCTTTTAGCTCAGCATCCCAGCACTGTTTCAGTCAAGGTTCTGGGACTGCTGTCTTGCTGGAAGCCGCAAGTCAGCGTGGCTGGGAATGGAAAGTGGGGAGGAAGCCCCGCTGGGTGCAGGCCGGGTTGGGAGAGATGCGTCGCCATCGCCTGAGTAGGAGCTGGCTCCTGCACCTACCGAGTCCACAGCCCTCGTTTGGTCCTCGCCTCCTGGCAGGGGCCCTACCAAAAGGATGGTGGGTGGGATGAGCCTCTGGCTGTTGGTGCAGTGTGGTTGAGAGAGGAAGTGGTGAGTAACAGAGACGTGGGTTTTGGAATCCAGAAGGTTTTGGAATCCCAGCCAAGCTGAGAGACTGTGTGTTCTGGTGGGGGGGCGATGGAGCCCTCGGCTGACAAGCTGGTACACGTAAGTGCCCCAGCCACTCCTGGTCGCCCACCCTGTCTTCTCACCTCTTCCTTAATACCTGAAGGCTTATTTTAGGGAATGGCACGGGCGGAGCAGCACTGTACCCAGCTGAAAAGGTATACTTTCCATTTATAGGAGGGGTGGCTGTGTCACTAGGTCATGGCGGTATGAGCGTGGCATGTAGGTGAAAGTTTTTGCTGGGACTTCAGGTAAAGCTCCAGGTAAAAGCTCCAGGATGCAGCAGCCCTCCTGCCTGGGATGGGGGTGACAGGGCCAGAGAAGAGGGGGATAAAGCAGCCGGGCCGTGTGGTGCCCACTGCTGGATTGTTTACGAGAGGAAAAGGGAACAGGGTTTTTGCTTGAGCTGTTGCCGTCTGATTTTTTTTCCTCTGCGAGTAGACAGATTTTCCTGGGTAGTATTGTCTACAATTTACAGAATTGTAAAATAGCTTAAATAAAATGAAAGGTATACACCCCACAGAATGAGAAAATCCAAGATGAGACATGCCTGGTTTTACATTGAAGACACCCAGGAATCATTTTGATCTATTTCAAAATTCTTCACACATCAGCCGTATCTGTCAAATCTGAAAGCTGTGTTACCCTTGTGTTGTTTCCCCTTTCTTAGTCTGGTTGCCATGAGGACTTCGGTCACTTCCAAGGCTGTTTTACCTTCTTAAGTTCTCTTAGTTTCCAGAAAGCACGATTACTGTCAGTTCCTTTTTTTAATTTTTTTTTTAATTTTTATTTTTACATATACATGTGTTAATTAGGTTTCCATTTCTTTTTGCCTTCACAAAATTAAAAAGACTTAAAATTTAATAACAATAACAATGTTTAAGATAAAGATTAGAAACAAAAACCTTGTAAAGAACGAAGGAACATAAATACATTTAGAAAAGGAATCATACGATTGCTTCATCAAAATATTGAGCAATAATAATGCAAAGAAAGTAACATTCACATTGTCAAATAAAAGTACGTCTATTATAGCATGCTTTGACTCTGAGATTCAGTATGGAGTCATCGGGGAACTTCCTATTTTTTTTTAAGTATCAAAAAATAGATAACTAATATTTATAAATAAAAGTAAAAAATAACTTCAAAAAACAGATCATGCTAAATCTTATAGACAATAGAAAAAGAAGAAATACATCAAAATCATTGTACTTGATATAGGTACACTTGATATTAAAGTTGGAGAAAATAAATTATTATAAAGGCAAAATTACAAACATATGTCACTTATAAATGAGGATACAATATCCTAAACAACATATTAACATGTTGAGTTAAGAATTAATGTTTAAGTAATATACTTTGATCAAAATTAAAACCACTTTATGTGAAAATTAGTCACTATTTCTTTTTCTTTTCTTGTTCTTTTTTTTCTTTTCTCTCCCTCAGTCCTTCCCTACTTCTCTGTCTGCTCTCCCCTTCCCCCATGCCCCACCATGTCATTAATTGTCATTAATTGTCTTCAAATCAAAATTGAGTACATAGGATTCATACTTCTCCACTCCTGTGATGCTTGACTAAGAATAATGTGTTCCACCTCCATCCAGGTTAGTACAAATGCTGAAAAATCTCCATTTTTTTATGGCTGAATAATATTCCATTGTATACATATACCACAGCTTGCCAATCCATTCCTGGGTTGAAAGACATTTAGGTTGTTTCCACTTTTTGGCAATTGTAAATTGGGCTGCGATAAACAGCCTAGTACAAGTGTCTTTATAATAAAATTTTTTTTTCCTTCTGGATAGATGCCCAGTAATGGGATTGCAGGATCGGGAGGTCTAGGTTGAGTTCTTTGAGGTTTCTCCATACTTCCTTCCAAAAAGGTTGTATTAGTTTGCAGTCCCACCAGCAGTGTAAAAGTGTTCCTTTCTCTCCGCAACCGCGCCAGCATCTGCAGTTTTGAGATTTTGTGATGTAGGCCATTCTCGCTGGGGTTAGGTGATATCTCAGGGTGGTTTTAATCTGCATTTCTCTAATAATTAGGGATGGTGAGCATTTTTTTATATGATTGCTGGCCATTCGTCTGTTGTCTTTGGAGAAGATTCTATTCATCTCTCTTCCCCATTGATGTATGGGATTGTTGGTTTTTTTCTTGTGAATTAATTGAAGTTCTGTAGATCATGGTTATTAAGTGTTTGTCTGATTCAAAATATGCAAATATCCTTTCCCATTGGGTAGGTTGTCTATTTGCTTTGGTTGTTGTCTCCTTGGCTGTACAGAAGCTTTTCAATTTAATTAAATCTCATTTGTTTATTGTTGCTGTTGTTGCTATTGCCGTGGCAGTCTTCCTCATTAAATCTTTCCCCAGGCCAATATCTTCCAGTGTTTTTCCTATTCTTTCTTTGAGGATTTTTATTGTTTCATGCCTTAAATTTAAGTCCTTTATCCATCTTGAGTCAATTTTTGTGAGTGGAGAAAGGTGTGGGTCCAGTTTCAGTCTTTTGCATGTGGATATCCAGTTCTCCCAGCACCATTTATTGAATAGGGAATCTTTCCCCCAGTGGACGCTCTTGTTTGGTTTATTGAAGATTAGGTGGCTGTAAGTTGTTGATTTCATTTCCTCGTTTTCTATTTGATTCCAAATGTCTATGTCTCTATTTTTGTGCCAGTACCATGCTGTCTTGACCACTATGGCCTTGTAATACAGTCTAAAATCCGGTATGGTGATACCCCCGGCTTTGTTTTCATTACTAAGAACTGCCTTAGCTATATGGGGTTTCTTCCGGTTCCATACAAAATGCAGAATCATTTTTTGCAAGTCTTGAAAATGGGATGTTGGTATTTTAATAGGGATGGTGTTGAATCGGTAAATTGCTCTGGGAAGTATAGACATTTTAAGTATGTTGATTCTTCCCAGCCATGAGCATGGTATGTTCTTCCATTTGTTAAGGTCCTCTGCTATTTCCTTCCTTAAGGTTACATAATTTTCTTTATAGAGGTCCTTCACCTCTTTTGTTAGGTACATTCCTAAGTATTTCATTTTCTTTGGGGCTATGGTGAAGGGAGTTGTGTCTTTAATTAACATCTCTTCTTGGCTGTTGTTGGCATATACAAAAGCAACTGACTTGTGGACATTGATTTTATATCTTGAAACATTACGTATTTTTTAATGACTTCCAAGAGCCTTGTGGTTGAGTCTTTAGGGTTTTCTAAGTATAAGATCATATCATCAGCAAAGAGGGAAAGTTTTACCTCCTCTGCTCCGATTTGGATGCCCTTTATTTTCTTATCTTGTCTAATTGTATTGGCTAGAACTTCCAGCACTATGTTGAATAGTAATGGTGACAGAGAACAACCTTGTCTGGTTCCAGTTCTAAGAGGAAAAGCTTTCAGTTTGACTCCATTCAGTAAAATATTCACTGTGGGTTTGTCATAAATAGCTTCAATTAGTTTCAGAAATGTGCCACCTATGCCCATACTCCTCAGTGTTCTAATTAGAAAAGGATGCTGGATTTGGTTGAATGCTTTTTCTGCATCTATTGAGAGGATCATACAGTTTTTAGTTTTACTTCTGTTGATATGGTGAAAAACGTTTATAGACTTGAATATATTAAACCAGCCTTGCATCCCTGGGATGATCATGATGTATGACATGAACATGATGTATGACATTTTGATGATAAGCTGTAGTCTGTTGGCTAAGATTTTGTTGAGAATTTTTGCATCTATATTTATTAGTGAAATTCTCCTTTTTAGTTGGATCTTTTCCTGGTTTTGGTATCAGAATGAGGTTGGCTTCATAGAACATGTTGGGGAAGATTCCTTCCTTCCCAATTTTTTGGAATAATTTCTGCAATATAGGAATAAGCTCTTCTTTGAAGGTTTGATAAAATTCTGGTGTGAAGCCATCCAGACCAGGGCATTTTTTTTGTTGGAAGATTTTTTATTGTTTCTTTGATCACAGTGCTTGAAATTGGTCTGTTCAGAAGATCTATTTCATCTGGGGTAAGTCTAGGGAGAGTGTGTGATTACAAATATTGATCCATTTTCTTCATGTTGTCGAGTTTCTGGGCATAAAGTTTCTGGTAGTGTTCAGAGATAATCTCTTGTATCTCTGTGTCATCAGTTGTTATTTCCCCTTTGTCATTTCTGATTGAGGTTACTAGAGATTTTACCTTTTTATTTCTAGTTATTCTAGCCAAAGGTTTATCTATTTTATTTTATTTTATTTTTTCCAAAAAACCAACTCCCTGTTTCATTAATTTTCTGAATGATTCTTTTGTTTTCAATTTCATTAATCTCTGATTTAATTTTGGATATTTCTTTTCTTCTGCTGGGTTTAGGCTTAGATTGTTCTTCTTTTTCCAATTCCATCAGATGGCTTGTGAGTTTGTTGATGTGCTCTCTTTCTGTTTTTTGAATGTAGGCATCTAAAGAGATACATTTTCCTCTCAGGACTACTTTTGCTGTACCCCACAGGTTTTGGTAACTTGTGTCTTCATTGTTGTTATACTCAAGGAAGTTAATGATTTCCTTTTTTATTTCTTCCTGCACCCAACTGTCATTCAGCATAAGGTTATTTAACTTCCATGCCTTTGTGTGAGGTTGAGCATTTTTGTTGGAGTTGAATTCCACTTTTAGTGCCTTGTGGTCTGTGAAGATGCAAGGTAGAATTTCAATTCTTTTGATTCTATTGAGGTTTGTTTTGTGTCTTAGGATATGATCAATTTTGGAGAATGGGACTATGAGAAGAATGTATATTCTTTATCTTTGGGATGCAGTGTTCTATATGCGTCTATCAAGCACAGTTGTTCTAGGGTCTCATTTAAATCTTTAACATCTTTGTTTAATTTCTGTTTAGAGGATCTGTCCAGCTCTGAGAGAGAGGTATTAAAATCCCGTTACTATGGTGTTATAAGATATCATATTGCTTAAACTAAGCAAAGTCTGTTTCAAGAATCTGGAAGCATTTAAATTGGGTGCATAAATATTTAGAATTGAAATGTCTTCTTGTTGTATTTTTCCCTTGACCAATATGAAGTGACCATCATTGTCTTTTTTGCCTTTAGTTGCTTTAAATCCACATGTATCTGAAAATAAAATTGCAACCCCTCTTTTCTTCTGAATTCTGTTTGCCTGAAAAATTGACTTCCAACCTTTAATTCTGAGTTTTAATTTGTCTTTTGATGTGAGCTGTGTTTCCTGCAGACAGCAGATGGATGACTTCTGTTTTTTAATCCAATCAGTCAATCTATGCCTCTTCAGTGGGGAATTCAAGCCATTGACGTTTATTGAGATAATTGATAAGTGTGGTAGCATTCTATTTATCTTATTTCGTGAAAGTCCATTGCTTAGTTTTGTCTTTTGCATCATTGTGGAAACTAGGTTCTGTCCTTTAATTTTTGGGTGTTTACTTTGCTGAAGGTCCATTGTGATGGTCAGTGTGTAGAACAGGTTGAAATATTTCCTGTAAGGCTGCTCTTGTTGTGGCAAATTTCCTCAATGTTTGCACATCAATAAAAGACTTGATTTCTCCATCAATTTTAAAACTTAGCTCAGCGGGATATAAAATTCTGGGCTGGAGGTTGTTCTGTTTAAGTAGATTAAAGACAGATGACCATTGTCTTCTGGCCTGAAAAGTTTCATTAGAGAAGTCTGAGGTGAACCTGATGGGTTTGCTCCTGTAGGTCAGTTGGCGCTTATTCCTGGCAGTTTGCAAAATTTTTACTTTTGTCTTGACTTTAGATAAATTCATCACAGTGTGCCTTGGAGAAGCTCTATTTGAATTAAGGTGACCAGGGAACCAATATCCCTCTGAAAGGAGTATGTCAGAATCTTTGGTGATATTAGGGAAATTTTCCTTTATAATATTATCTAGAATGGCTTCCATTCCTCTGGGGCATTCCTCTTCCCCTTCTGGGATACCTATAACTCGTATGTTTGAACGCTTCATAGAGTCCCATAGTTCTGGCAGTGAACATTCTGCTTTCTCTCTCTTCTTTTCTGCCTCTTTAACTATCTGAGTTATCTCAAGAGCTTTATCCTCTACCTCTGAGATTCTTTCTTCTGCATGATCTAATCTATTGTTGATACTTTCTATTGCATCTTTAAGTTCCCTAATTGACTGCTTCAGGTGCTTCAGCTCTGCTATATCCTTTTTATATTCTTAGTATCATTCATCTCTTATTTGATTCTGTTTTTGGATTTCCTTTTGGTTATTTTCTACTTTCTCATCAATTTCCTTCATTGTTTTTTGATTGTTTCTCAATTTCTCAGCAATTTCCTTCATTGTTTTCATCATCTGTATTTTAAATTCCCCTTCTGTCATTTCTAACATTTCTTTATAGGAGGAGTCCTCTGCTGTAGCTACCTCGCAATCCCCAGAAGGAGTTACTCTGAACTGGTATTTTGTGTTACCAGGATTTTTCTGCTGATTCTTCTTCATGAGTGCTTTTTTGTATCCATTTCCTTACCCTAATTATTCTTTCACTTCTTCTTGCTCCTTAAAGTTTTAATGAGTTCTTTTGGTAAGGGACCAGAAGGATGAGAAAATTGAAGAGCAAGAAGGGAAAAAAGATTTAAAAGAGAAGGAAGAGGGAGTGAGTAATAGGAAATACTGACAAAAAAAAAAAAGGAAAGACAGTGAAAAAGAGAAACAGGAGTAATATAGGTGTATAGTAGGGTACTATGACCCAACCTTAAAGACCCCCAACCTCTGGGGGTGCTGGGTTGGGTGATTCCCTTGAGGTCAACAGCTCTTTGTCAGCTGGATCAAACACAGTACCCCACCTCTACCAGACAGAGAGGAAAGCCAAAAATACTATAAACCAAACTAAAACAAACAAGCAAGAACCCTTATGGGGTAAGATTGGGAGGAAAAAAAACAAATAATAGGGGCAGAAACACTGGCAAAAATGAAATTCTAATTGTTAAAGAAGGCAAAAATGAAAAATTGTATTTAAACCAGGATATTGAAAAAAGAAAAAAAAAAAAAACAAGAAAAATGCCAGTGAAAAATGTTGAATTTAAGAAAAAAAGTGAACAAACAAAAAAAGAAGCCCCCCCCAAACTCCCAAACCGAATAACCAAACAGTATATATATCTTGCTGAATATTGTCTGGGCAACAGGTGATCTTCTGAGGTATAAGATGTTAATCACAATGATGATACAGCTCCACAATGATGGACACTGGAGGCCTCTGCTGATCTCTCAGACCCCGCAAGCTTGGGAGCCCCCAAAATGTCCTAAGCCCACTTGAAAGACACTCCAAACTAGGAACCTTGGCCAGGCAGAGGCTTTCCAAGGAAAGCATTTATCCCTGGGATCTCTCCCGGTGTGGCTGCCTGCTTATCCAGTGCACCAAGTCCAGACTCCCACTATGTCCCTGAGGGCCAAGGCTGTTAATTTACCACACGTGGAACTCCACACTTCCCCAATGTCTTAGTACCCTCCTTTGGGCAGCTCAGTCACTAGATTGTTCACCCAAGGTCTCCCGGCTGATCTCTGCACTGCAACACACAGGGGCAGCTCTCCCACAGCAGCCATGCCAGCAGCCCACAGCTGAATGATATTAGCTCCCTGCCAGCTCAGTGTCTCAGACCAGGACCCTAGACAACACCCAAAGTCGTCTACACACACCGGCCCAAGATCTCCCAAGGCAGTTCAATCGAGTGCCCAAGTCCAAAAAAACCAAAACAGGCCACAGGTAAGGCTTTTCCTGCTTGCAGTCTCGCTATTGCTCTGGGTACAGCTGCAGGCAGCCTCCGATGGAACAAACACACCTACCACTTGCCAGATTTTCCACCACTTCTGTCTTCCTCGTGGGGTCCAGAAGTCTCTCAACGGCTTCCTGTGTCACCAAAGGGAAGCCTCTGAGCAAAACCCACCGGCCAGAGATACCTGGAGTCTTCTCTCGCCACTCTCACTGCACCCGGCTGCAGAGAAGCTGTTACTCATTCGCCATCTTTTTCCCCCTCCTGTCAGGCTCCTTTTTAAAGGCCTGCTTCACTCGAGTGTGTGAATTTTGCCAGCCCTGACCGCACCTTAGTCACAATGGGTGCTCCTTCCCTGTTCCTGGAGGGGGAAGATATTTTTGAAGGCAAGTTGGATTTCTGCTTATCTTCTGTGTTCTGGCTTGGATGTCTTTTTCATTATACTAGATCAATTGTTTATTTCCACATGAAATATTTTCAAATTATAATCTAGGCCAGTGATTAGGGACTTCAAATTCTTGATATGATTCTGCATCTTATATATATATAGTATATGCAAGAATTTCCAACCTTATGTCCTCACTCTGTCTAATAAAAGTTTCAAATTACATATGTCTTAAATGTGACTTAAAATCAATGCTGCAAACACATCCTTTCAGACAATCCTAAAGGTGCCTAGAGGCCCCTTCACAGAGTCCCCAGGTGCCACGATCAGCAGCAGAGGATGAAGCAATTTCACTAAAGCTCCCAGATTGTGCTGGTTCCTTTTGGCCTTTGATTCAATGGTCCAGACCTTATTGTTTCTCTTCCAGAAAATGGCCATTCTTCCCAGTTGGCTTGTCAGTTCCACCAAGGTTTAGGGAGCGCTTACTCTATGACAGGCCAAGTCCTCAGTGTTCATTCATTGTGGTTACTAAGGGAAGCACGGTCCCTGCCCTCATGACACATTTTATTATAAAAAACATGGACCTGTCACAACCAGGTATGATTCACTGAAGAACAGGCAGAAGTTTTCGTTGGAGCACAGAGAAGGTACGTTGGGGGTTTGGTAGGAGCTTGGGGGTGAGTAGAGAAGAGGCTTGGATGGACCTTCAGAGAAGAGGGCAGGCGAGCAGGGGGAGGAGGCCAGGATGGGCCCTTCCCGGGGTGGAGAAGTGCAGGTGTGGGGAGATGGGAAGCATTGGTGGGTACGTGGGAAGTAGAATTGGTAGGATATTTTGTAGCTTTCATCTAAGAAATTTTATCATTCACCTTATTAAAGATGCTGTCACACATTTTTTGGTTTATAAAAGATTATTTGGGGATGAAAGGAGATGTGAAAGTGCAGGTTGCTACATGTTCACTTAGGTTTGTGGGGGTGTTAGTCTGGGTCCTCCAGAGGATTGGTTCTAAAGATCCAATAGGCAATACACACACGGGACCAAAAAAATGTATACACATTTTAAGAAAGGAATGTATACGCATTAAATGTATACACATTATAAGAAAGTCAAATAATGTTTGACTTCTGTAATTACAAAAGCTACAAGATACAATATACAAGATAACAATCATTAGTATATTTCGAATATTACAATTTTAACCCTGTTTTTCCTTGCTTAAAATGTGTATATGCCTTTTGGCACCCTCTGAGAAGTTCCCAGATCTGCAGTCAGCAAGCTGGAGACCCAGGAGAGCTCGTGGTGTAAGTTCCAGTGCAAATCAGAGTCTGAAGGGAGGAGACCCGGATGTCAGCTGGAGGACAGGTGGAGAGAACAGAATTCTTTCATACTCCGTCTTTTGTCCTAGTCAGGCCTTCAATGCATTGGATGGGGCCTGCCCCTGGGGGGGAGGCCATCTGCTTTACTCAGTCTGTCTATTCACACACTACTTTCATCTAGAAACACCCTCACAGATAGAACCAGAATGATGTTCAACCAAATATGACAAGTTGACACATAAATCCCAGTGGTGTATGAAGGGGGAGATAGGCCAAAACAACAAAACAAACAAAAAGAACCAAAACCCACACCAATAAAACAACAGTTCCTTCCTAAGCATGTGTATATATGTAAAAAAGAAGGTTAAGAAAACAATGGAGCGCTGGCCCCATATACCAAAGGTGGTGGGTTCAAACCCAGCCAAACTACAACAAGAAAAAAAAAAGAAAGAAAAAGAAAACAAGGGGTTTCAAAAATCATTTGGCCCACTCATCTCGTGGTTAGTTTATGTCATTGCTTAGGCAAATGGCTTATGGCCTGCTCGAGACTAGAAGTGGCTAACCAGACATCCAGGGTGAGTATCTGATTCTCTACTAGCAGGAGTCAAGAGTTCTATGTCGGTCTTCCTGCACCTGCTCACTTATGCCTGAGATTTCTTTAACAAGTTTTATAGTCATTAGACTAGAGGTGTGGCATGCAAATTACTCACTGGACAAGGAGCACAGGGACTTAAATTCACACTAACGCATGAATGACTACCATCAGATCTGTGCACTGACTCTGGGCAGAGGAATGGAAGAGGGTTTGTCAGTGAATTAAGTGGTCCAGGGGAGAAGCTGTGGAGAAGCTTTGTTGGCTCAACTGGTCTCTAGGGAGGCAGTTGTGATATAAGGAAGAAAAGGTCAGGTCTGGGTTCACTGTGTCAATTAGTGGCTGAGTAACTTGGGCAGGTGATTTACTTCTCTGAGAGTAAAGATGCCTGCATCACGTGGCTGTGTCAGAGGTCAAGGCAATGGTGAGTGTATGCCAAGTGCAGGAAGGATGCTTGTAGGATAATATTTAGAAATAAACATATCCTACATCAAGCACACAAAGTGAATTGAGCGTGAGTTTAAAATGACTTGCTTTTCTTCCAGAGGCTTAAGGGACTCAGAGCCCCCTGGGTTACATGCAGAGTTGGCTTCCTTGGAGTTGTAAATTCCTTAAGCCATTTCTCTGAAGCTGTGCACCCCGTGAAGCCTGAGATCAAAGGGCATGCCGCCCTTCTTCAGAGATACAGGCCAGAGGGTTGACGTATGTTAACAACATATTGTCAGAGGTCTATAGGTGCTCTGCCCTGAGGAGAAGACACAGTCGGTACTTCATATTGAGTAAACTGAGTGAATGCTTGAAGATATTTTTTCATTAACTCTGTTCCCCTGTGGCTACTTTCTTCTTTATGATTTTGTTTACACACCTGCCCAGAAATTAGTCAGTGTTTAGAAGAAAATGTTTACTGCAAAAGTGATTATGTTGATGTGGTAACAGGATATTTCCTTTTTAGTTGATTTCAGATAGGCAAATTGAGGTAATGGTAAAACTAATAGATAATAGATTAAGTGTGTACATGACTAGAAAGGTATACAATCAAACCCCTAAATAAAGATCTTTGCTACACGTCATCTCATCTTGTGTAGTCTGTTTCTTGACTTAATAATTATAGGAGCGAGTTTACACCCATGGCAAAGCTACTGTTAGTTCATGTCTCCGGTCACACAACAATGCTTGAGCAGGAAGACAGTGAAGAGGGTTCTGCACACCTTCTTCAGTGTCCACCCAGCTGGGGAGGTGCTCAGCAGGCTGGATCTTCTGCACTATCATGTCTAGTCCTAGCTCCTTGTACAGCTTTAAGACCCCCAGGAGTCCAGCCCAGCTTCCCTCAGCAACCTGACCTTCTGGCAGTATCTGCTCTGGTCAGCTAGCCTCCTGGCTGTCCCTGGCTCAGGTCAGTTTTCCCTTGCTACATTTGTTGCTCCCTGGTCTGGAGTGGCCTCCCTCTCTCTGCTATCTCTCCCTACTCCCAACCTTTCCAGCCCAGCCCTGTGGCTGTACCAGTATCATTGCACTGCCCCCATCTGCAGCCCCAGGTTCCCACCTCATGTACAGCTCTGTCCTGCCTTCTATAGGTCACATGAGATACTCTGAGTGCTACAAAGTCCTGTGCTGGGCAAGGATGCCCCATGCCTGCAAACAGTATGCAGGGAAACAATTCTGGCTTCCACCTGGGTTGTCTGCCAGCGACCCAAGAGAGGTGACTCCATGTCATTATAATAAAGGACAGACAATTCTGTGCCAAAATCACCAAGCCTTGTGTCCCTGTATATTGGAGATGGTGGTGCTGGCTGGGGCAACAGAACTCCGAGGTTGTGTCTGGTTGGGAGAAGAAGCGAGGCCCAGGGCACACAGGAGGCCCCACTGCTGTCACTCCTGTTGTGTCAGCTGCTGCTGGGCTGGAGCTGTGCTTGCCCATGTTGATTTGTTTGCTGTCTTCAATATTTACTGCCTAATGAAATGACAAATTGCATCGGATGCAGCTGTCTTGTCATTGAGGAAGCAAAGTAATTGAGTGTTAATATGATATTGCTTCAGTGCCCCACGCTGTGCTTGCTTCCTGTCAATGAATGACTGGGAAAGATCCTGGGCTGGCTTTGTAAATGGCCTATCACATCCTGCAGGATCAGAACTCCACTGTCACCAAGGCCTTCCGGACTTTAAATGTCAAAAATGACAAATGGACCACGCTTTCCTTCTTAATAATGATCATTTGTCACCCACTGGTGGCAGGGGAACAGGCTGGAGCTGCTCCTTTTCCTGATCTGCCAAAGATGACACCATCAGGGTGAGCTGTGAGCTCCTGAGCAGTGCTGGGGCCTGGAGGCCAAGTTTGGTCAATAGCAAAATCTCAGGGGACACCTTCTCAGGTGTTCTCAAAGCCCAGGTAACCTCCCACCACATAACAACCCCCCCCCCCACTCCCCATTTCTGATGCAAAGACCCAGTGCAGATTCCTGGCCTGTTAGTCTATGGGTGTGACAACCCCAAATAAGTGACTGGGCAAAGATCTCAATCAATAGGAGTTTACGAAGCCAAAGTTTGAGAACATTCCCGATGTGCCTGTTTTTCTAAAGCAGGATTTGGGCACTCAGTTTTCAAAGGGGAGACGGTATGCAGAAAGAAAAAAAGAGAAAGAGGGGCTCAGCACCCGTAGCACAGTGGTTACAGGGCCAGCCACATACACCGAGGTTGGTGGGTTCGAACCCAGCTCAGGCCAACTAAACAACAATGACAACTGCAACCAAAAAATAGCTGGGTGTTGTGGCAGGCGCCTGTAGTCCCAGCTCCTTGGGAGGTTGAGGCAAGAGAATCACTTAAGCCAAAGAGTTGGAGGTTGCTGTGAGCTGTGATGCCATAGTACTCTACCCAGGCGACATAGTGAGACTCTGTCTCAAAAACAAAAAAAAAAAAAGAGAAAGAGAAAGCGGGTGGGCAGTGAGACAAATGGTTACATTCTTGTGAGGCTCAGGAAATCTATATTTTACATAAGACAAGGTGAATGTCAGAAGAGAAAAAAGGGAGTGACAGAAGCATCCTTATGTTTAGGACCTGGGGAGGTGGAAGAAAGTTCCATCTTGTCTCTGTTCTGCACCTAGGTAGATACATTTGTCATCAACATTATTAGTGTGGAATCAAAAAGACCTTTGTTTTATGACAGATTTAGCCTGCAGACTCAAAGTTACAATTTGCATGTCCTTGTTTATGTGAAACCAGCAGAGAATTTCCCTGTGAGCGGTATGTAGGGGTGGCCCTTGTAGGTATCTGAGGCCTCCACCTTCTGCAGGCATCTCTTGACTGGCAACTTTAGTAGCAGCTGCTCATATGGAAGAGGATGTGGCCTGATCAGCCTCCAGGCTTGACCTTCCCATATGAGTTGGAGGTTGAGATTTTAATTCTCCTTTCCAGATTTGTTGTTTTATCTTGGCGGAGTCAAATTAAACATAATAATATTTATCATTTTAACTATTCACGAGTGTACAATTCAGTGGCATCAGATCCATTTACAATGTTGTATAACCGTCACGACTATCTATACCCTGAACATTTCACACTCTCCAGCAGAAACTGTACCCATCCAACAGTAGCTCACCCCCCAGCCCCTGGTAACTCTATTCTACTGCCTGTCTCTTTAAATTTGCCTGCTCTAGGTACCTTATGTGTGGAATCACACAATATTTGGCCTTCTGTAGGTGGCTGATTTCACTTAGCATGTTTCCAAGGTCCTTCTGTGTTGCAGCATATAGGTAGATCTTAGTCCCCTTCGTGGCTGTGTAATATTCCATCCAGTGGACAGACCACCAGGCTGGGTTTTGGAAAGGCCCCGGGCAGCTACTGCTGAGCTATAGCCTCAGACCTGGATTGCAGCTGTCATCTGTGCACAAATGTCTGGACCCTCTCTGCTGCTCTTTCCCTTGAGGACATGGCTGCCTCCTTCCTTATCCTCTTTCACTGTGTCCATGAGCCCTGGGGGACTCTGGAAGGAGTCAAAGGGAAGAGCAGGGACCATGGACCTTGAAACTCTGGAAAAGGCTCAGAGCAACTTACTCCCTGGAGTTTGATAAGATGCCAACAAACATGGAGTAGGAAATCTATGTGCTCTCCGACGACTCATCCCATGGAGCAACCCTGGGTCTGTTGCCATGGGGATGGTGGATGGTGATTGCTCAGTTAATCAAGATCTGGCCAGTGCACCTGCGGGGCTGAGCACTGCAGACCTGCCCTGATTAGTTGGCACTGGGGGAAGATTTAGTATCTCTCCATCAGCCACGCCTCCACTCTGAGCAGTCCCTCCCACCTCACGACGGACGGGGACCTGGAGAGAAAATGATTTGTCATGGTATCTACATTGTTATTATCTGACCATAAAGTGACTAACATTTGGCCTCAGAGGGGGACCCATTCTCTTGACAGATGAGAAGACTGAGGTCTGGAAGAGTGGTAGATAAGTCTCAACCCAGAGTGGGTGGTTATTTGTCACAGCTGCGACCTGATCATGGTTCTTCTGGCCTCTGTGTTACCCACTATGGACCAGCAAGTGTGACTTCCAAGTGGGCAAGTGGCTCTCAGAGGAGGCCTTGCAGTCAGTGGGGGCCACTAGTCACAGCCCTGCAGTCACTTAACACTCAGCATTACCAGTGTTTGGGTCAGAAAGATCCTTTTCACTCCCGAAATAGTTACACTTCCCAAGATGGTAATAGCTGATATTATCTTCTTAAAGATCTCACTAATGCTTTATTTCTGTGAAAGAAGAAAAACATCAAAGGCCAATAAAACATTGTAAAACTTGTTACTAAGTGCTGAGGATGGCACATTAAAGATGAGAGTAAACATAATCTAAAATGGTACGAATGAACTTCTCCTAGTGTGCAGAATAGTCAGAATGCCAAGAACTGTATCTGTTAGGTTAGGTTCACTGCTGGTGACAGCACCCCAGCCTTAGAGGCTTAAATACACAAAGGTTTATCATCTCAAAGAAAAGAAGTAGGCATCCCAGGGCTGGTGTGGTAACCCTGTGAAGTCCTCAGGGATCTTGGCTCCTTGCTTGGTACAACTTCCAATCTCAAGGCAACCTCCTCACAGCCTAAGATAGCTGCCAGAGTTCCAGCCATTACATCAACAGTTAAAGCAGCAGAAAGGAAAAAGTGAGGAAGAACGGCTTCCTCAACAGACTAAGAAACAATGAAAGAATTCCAACACAACACTTCTGTTTGCATCTTGCTGGCCAGAACTTGGTCCTATGGTCCCCACCCAGTTTTAGGAAAGGCTGGGGAAGGTAGTCTCTATTCTTAGGTGGTTAGGTGTCCTGGTAAAAAGCAGGACTCCATTACTAAGGAAGAAAAGAAGACATCTATAGGAAGGAACTGAAATCTCTGCCACTTTCACTCAGTCAGTGACCTGAAGTGGGTCTGATTCCAGCACAGTCATGACTTGGTCAACTGTCCATCCACACTGTGCTGAGGCTGCTGGCCAGCTGGGGCCAGTAGTGCCACTGGTGGAGCTGCTGGAGAAGCCGGCATGGCCAGTTATTCCTCAGCATGCTGGCCTGCTGGTGTGTCTCATGCCATTGTCTGAGCCTGGCTCAGGTTACTTAGGTGCCTGTTTCTATGTGTAGGTCTGGTGAGAATAGCAAAACTTCCCACTCACATTTCAGTCTGTGCTGCTCCCAGCCTTTCTGACCAACGTGGTGTTCTCTGGTTGGGTCCCGCAGAAATCGAGTCTGAGACAGGAATTCTTGAGGGTGTGCTCTTGGGTGAAGGGTCAAAGGGGGGTGAGGGAGGCACATCCTGGCTGAGGAAGAAGCCAGACAAAGGAGCAGACTGATCTCACTCCAACAGGGCCTGAGCCCACAGGGAGCCAGGCCAGGAATGGATCAGTGCTGTCCTATCGTGAGACAAGGGGGCTGTAGGTCACATAGGTGGCATCCTGTCCAGGCTGGCTCTGCCCACAGAGGAGGAGATGGAGTCTGCACGGACTTATCCTAAGTTATCCTTGCAGCACCCTGAGGGCTCGGGTCATTACCTGCACTTCACAGGGGAGAGCTCCGACACCCTGAGTAGGTAGGTGACCTGGCCACCTTGAGGCAGAGCTGGGACCAGACCATGGTCTCCCATTTACCAGCTGCTGCCCTTCAGATATGAACACCTGGAATTCTTTCCACTGCTGTGGATGTTGCTGCTGTCCAAACTGCGCTTCCCGGGTCTTGAGCACCCATTTGTGCCATTTTACATTGTACAGGGGGTCTGAATGAGACAAATGGAAACAGCTAAGCCAGTTATTAGAAAAGGAGCTGTGAGTGATGCTCACCTGAGTCGAAACAGGTGGCAACACCCATCTCCTTTGGCCCTGCAGGGGCCACGTGCACCTGTGCACATTTGACCATGCTTTTTCTGCACTGTTTTTTTTTTTTCCTCTTTATTTTTCCTTTTTGAAGGGATGTTTGGGGCCAGGGTTGAGTGCAGCTGAAAGGCACTAGTGGGGGCCACAGCGCCTGGGCTGTGTCCTGCTAGCCCCTCCTTGCAGAGTCCCCGGGTTCATTCTGAGTCCAACTTCTTTTCCCCCCCGCAGTTACAGAAATTGCCTGATTATTTTCCCTGTAGGATGCAAAGACAGCTAGTTACTGACATATAAGCTTTCATAGATTTAAAAGTCTCAGCTGATTCTTCTATAAAGATATAAAAATTTCCTCACAGGGCCCATTTTTCAACTGAAGATGTTTTGGTTTCTGCCACCCTCTTTTTTTCTTTTCTTCAGTGTACAATGGTGCTTATTATGACATAGTTGATGGTGAAAAACTAGAACTCCCGGGTGACCTTCAGCTGGGGATCCTGGACAGGTGCTCGTATGGCTGTGCTGTGAAACGCTGCACCTTTCATGACAGAACTTAGTGTGTATGTATGACTGACTTGTGTAGTTGACTCGCAGATACTGTGAAGGGGGAAAAGCTAGTTGTCAACAAGACCTTACGGTACTACCCATTAAAAAAAAAACCATGCAGACTGGAAACCTGGGTGTGTATGGGTTAGAATGAACCTAGAGAAGGAAGGAAGGCGGAGTCTCTGGTGACATCTAGCGGGGCATCCCCACTGGCCAGTCTCCTCACCTTGCGGGACACCTCACCCTGGGCTGTCCCCAGGTGGATGCCCTCCTTGCCTTGCCTGGGCTGCAACCCTCTGGGTTGGTTCCTGCCCCTCCATCTGCATGGGTACCTTTCCCCACCACTCTCTGCCCCCCGGGATCACCACACACCGGTTCCGTCAGCTGGGACCAGAGTGGAGAAAGGGCGCCCTCCTAGACGGACACCTTCCAGTGGCTGCTAGGCCCTGATGCCCCCTTGGCCAGCTGCAAGGGCGCCGTTTTCTCTCGGCCTGGGCTCTGGCGCCCCTCTGGGCCCTGCACGGACACCTGCTCCGCAAATCATCCCGGAGGGGAGGGAGCCGGGAGAGGAGGCTCTGGGCGGCTCTGGGCGGCTCTGGGCCTAGACGCTCTCGCAGCTCCTATTTCCATCCGGCCGGGGCTGGCGTCTCATCACGCTCAGGCAAGTGCGGTGGCTCCCAGCTGCATCCTGGCTGTTTCAGGTCAGTTGTTCCCAACCCGACGCTGCCCACAGCAGCCCAAAGCACTGAGGAAGGCGAGGCGACGTCGCTGTTTGACATGTGGATGGAGACACATAAAAACCTTTAGACAATCAGCTAACACCCACTGGGACTGGTCAGGAAACCGGTCAGGTCGGCCATGCACAGGAAAGTGCGCTGTCAATCGCCTTCTTAAAAACCAACTGACAGCAGCAGAGCGCTTTCCCAGCCCTTGGGGCCCTGGGGGCTTTGCCCAGAATGTGGCTTCAAGAAGCCTTGTTGTGGGGGCGGCCAGGACAGGCACCCCCTTTGTATAAGAGCACCCTGAGACGTGACATGCAGTTCGTGACTTATTTTCTCCTTCCTTGTGGGAAGAACTAGCACTTGACTCTTTTTAGAAGATAAATTATACGTGAGCTAGAAGGCGTTTTACTTACAGAATTTCTCCAAGAAGTCTTTCTCCAATAAATTTGGAGAAATTCTTTCTTTTTCCATATTGTAGAATAATATAAGTAACTTTGGGATTAGCTAATCTTACGAGGGTTGGTAAAATGCTCCCGTGAAAGTATCTGGGCCTGGTTTGTTGGGGGGTGGGGTGTGGAGCTCTTTAACTACTTTCTCTGTTTGTGTAGAATTGTCTAGAGTGTCAGTGTTGGTGAGCCATAATCTTTATTGAATATTATCCATTTCATTCAGGTCTTCATATTTATTTGCACAAGTTTTACAATGTAATCTCACCATTTAAAAAAAAATTATGTTTTGATGGCTATTTTCCGGTTACCATTTTTTATTTTGTATATTTGTGTTTCCTTTTTTAATTAGGTTTGCTGATAATTTGTCTATTTTGTTGGTATTTTTTACCCAAAGGACTAGATTTTTGATTTACTACTTCTACTGTTTTCCTTTTTTCCAACTCTTTATCTTTATTCACTTTTCTCTTCTGCTTTCTTTTTAGCTTACTCTGTTTTCTAGCTATTTTTGAATTTATATTTAATTTATTGCCTTTATTTTTCCCACTTTCATTGTTATAGAAATTTTGTGCTGTAAATTTTCCTATCCTACTGATTCTGATACCATATTTTCATTTTGTTATTTTATGAATTATTTTATAGTTTCCATTTGTCCAAAGAACTGTTTAATAGTATCTTTTAAAATTCCAGGTAGAAGTTTTTGTTTTATTTTATTATTAATGTTACAACTTTTATTGCAAATGCTCAGAGGATGTTCCTTATACAATTTCCATTCTTAGAAACTTATTAAAGTTTTCTTTGTGGCCTAGATATGAGCAATTTTATGAATTATCTATTACATTATTTATTTAACATTGTTAAATAGCTAATACTTAATTAGGTTAAAAAGAGCAATGAGGCATGTAAATTAGAATGGCGGAGATAAAATTATTATTATTATCAGATATAACTGCTCAGCTGAAAAACCCCAAAGAACCAGCAAAACAATCTATATAAATTGTCAAATACAGGTAATTCAGAAATGTGACTGTGTAAAAGAAATTAATATAGCACTACCCTTCAAATATATGTAATTATATAATTTATATATATAATTTACACATATATAAGCATAGAGTGGGGCTAGTTATATAGTTTGTAAACATTTGCGTATAGAAAGTGTGTCTGTTCTGTGTTTACCCACATAGAGACTCTCTAGAGCAGCGGTTCTCAACCTGTGGGTTGCGACCCCTTTGGGGGGAGTCTCCTGCACATCAGATATTTACATTACGATTCATAACGGTGGCAAAATTATAGTTATAAAGTAGCAATGAAATAATGTTATGGTTGGGGGTCACCACAACATGAGGAACTGAATTAAAGGGTCGCAGCATTAGGAAGGGTGAGAACCACTGCTCTAGAGGGACACCCAGGAAAGGCAGAAGGCTGATTGTTTGGGGGAGAACTGAGACCTCCCCAAATGTCTTCAGGATGAGAGCTAAAATTTAATAAAGGTGACCCTTCCCTTTGTTCCACAGAAATATTAGGGTGCCTAGATATCAGGGTAATCTAGGAAGGAAAGAAATCTAAGAAAAAATAGCTAATGAAAATTGGAGTGGAAAGAGAGCTGTTCCCTGCTTGGTATCAAAGAAATGAGACCTACAGGCTCTGAAGGCCCAGGGACAGGGAGGGATGCAGGAGAGGGAGAGACCAGAAGGAAGGCGGGCAACACCTGACCTTTCCGCGGGAAAGAAGAGGTCTTTTGGGAGGTAGATTCTGGCAATCCCAAGAGGCAGATCTCATTCCTAAAGTTATGTCTGAGTAGTCGGTGTTCATGTGCTCATTTTCCTGAAGGCATTATGGAGAAACAAGCTGTGGAGTTAAATGCACGTGCATCTGTGGAATTAATGACAAAAAACATTGTTGGAGGACCATTCTAAGGGCTGAGCATTGTCTAGGGACTTCATTTTTATTTATTTATTTATTTAGAGAGACAGAGTTTCACTCCGTCGCCCTTGGTAGAGTGCTGTAGCGTCACAGCTCACAGCAAACTCCAGCTCTTGGACTTAGGTGATTCTCTTGCCTCAGCCTCCTAAGTAGCTGGGACTACAGGCAGGACTTCTTTTTTTTTAAAAGAGAGAAAATTCGTGTGTTTGCTCATGAAACTTTAAAAGCTTTTTTATGCTCTTGCATTACACAGCGTTGTTCATGGAAAGAGAGCTTGTTTTCCCCCAATAACGGTCTGTTATTGCTTCAGAAACCGAAATCTTTAGAAATGCAATGGTTTCTCTCTGCCAGCCCTGATTTCATCGCTGATGGAGCCACCTGGGTCTCTAAGTGCCATTACCAGACATTTCTTAAATGTGGAAGAAGCATAGCCCCTTGGAATTATCCTGACAAACTGACTGCTTTGAAGAGAAAGCTAAACTATAAGCACTTTTGCCAACACATTGAGAGCCAAAGTAATTCCTCAAGTGTAACATTTCCACAGTGCTTCCATGGAAGGCTGCTGGGCTCAGGGCCAGCAGTATTTAATTAACCTAGATTTACCGCTAACTTGCTCTGTGAACTTGAGTGAATCACCCAGCCCTCTCCTATTGCAGGTTCTCATCTGTTGGAGAAGAGAATAAGTGTTCCTATCTCACAGGATTGCTGTGAAAGTTGAAAATGAAATCCTACGTAAAATCACATGGAACAGTGCTCGGCGTGTGGGAAGGGTCTACTGAATTGAAATCTGGGCCCCTTTATGGTTTGGGGCAATGGCCTCCATATAGTAGTCCCCGTCATCCCTTAGAATCATCTGGGAAACTAATAAAAAACCCAAACAACATGAAGTCCTAACCAACACGGATCCCCATGCCTGCCCTGGCAATATGCCTGGTCCTGCAACAGCCAGAGTTCGGATCTCCAGGCCTGGGAGGTCTGCAGCTGCAGCACTGTGACCAGCAGACAGGTCTCTGAGCATAGCCCCTGGCGCCAATGTCAGCAGAGACCACAGACAGTGAGTTGTGTCATGTCACCACAGCACTATAAGGGAATGTTCCTTCAGAATTTATCATCTCAGAATGAGTTTCATTTTATTACCTCAAAAAAATGAAATACCAGTACTGTCAGGACATAATTTTCAAACAGGAACAATTTGTATCAAACCCCAGCCTGCTTAGAACTCCCACTTTGTTTCATGCAATACTTTGTCAACACTGTAGAACGTTTTCCAGAAAAGCCTCCCTAAGGAGATTCGGTGCCCCTGGGCAGAGCTGTTGTCTGCTCTTAAGGTGCCCATGAGGCAATTATTACTTGGATTCCCCAAAGTCTGGAAGGTGAGCCACACTGTGACACTCACTGGAATTGAAGTTCCATCAGGAGAATGGAAGGTCACACTGGACATTTGCAGGGCCAGAGCGAGGGCACACATGCCCAGGCGGCCATGATCCTCACTGCTAAATATTTCAAGATAACCAGCATAACTCACAGGCCATTCAGTGAGACATGCTCCATTCTCCTACCTCAACATCTGTGTCTGGAAGGAAGGTCTGCATTTAGAATTCTTGGGCTCTTTGGGGTTTCATGTGGAAAGGTGGCCACACAATGGCTGTACCATGACTCCATGGGCTCCAGGTCCGGCCCCCTCTCTTCTCTCCTGCAGCATGAGCAACCCCTGCCTGTGGGTGGGACACCTCACACACCCACAGCCTCATAAGTAGATACCTCTCAGCTCTTCCCCGGGCCCTGGGGATGCCTGTCTCTGTGGAAGGGTGGACCTCGAGCAGACTTGGGACCATTTGGGGAGGGGAATCCTGGGATCCTGGGCACCTGGGGCATGGTCCAAATGGGCAGGTTTGTGGGCTCTAGGGGACATGCCTCCTTGGCCTCCACCCACGGACAGGGGAGTGACCAAGGAAGGTGACCCACGATGGGGCCCATAGTGGCAATGCTGACTTAGCACAGCAATGGGTGCAACACAGGGGTCACCCAGGGCACAGAGGAGTCACCAAGGGGTCCTTTGAGCAGTCAGCAGCAGTGCCACGGGGGTGGGCTTAGGGATATGATCAGGGCCGATTTGAAACAGGATTCTACGGGGGGGCTTCAAAGATGAGTGGCAATGATCCAGGCAAACAGGTGGGTGGGGCTGGGCATTTTAGATAGAAGGGAAATCTCATGCAAAGGCACAGAGGGCGTGAGAGACACCATGTTCAGAGAAGCTGCATCTGATTCTTGTGGGCAGGGTGTGTGTGTGGGGTGGGTGGTACACGCTTGGGGGGTGCATACTCAGGGGTGCTGAGAGGTGGGCAGTGTGTGGGAGCCCTACCCAGGCCCTTCTGAACATTACCATGGAGGGAACAGCAAACAGTGAGAGGTTGTCATCAGTAGATTAGAAGCAGCTCTCTGTAAATAAGAGAGGTCACAGTGTCCTTGGGTAATGTATTTTCACACACTCACAGAGTGCTCTGACAAAGTGAGCAGTTGTCACTGTATTTGCAAAGTCTGTGAAACAGACTCTTATGCTGTAGCACTGATACTAAAACTATCTGATGCTTTAGAGATATCATACTAATTTTTGTTTGTAGTTATTTTTTTTCCAGTCACAGGATAACAATGAAACTCAGTTCCTGCACAGATTTTGTTTTTAAGACCTGCCTTTGTTAGATGTTTTTGTAACACCGGGAGCTTTTACAAGGCTTTACAAGTCACAGTACTGTTCCAAATAAATAAATCCAAGTCCTGCTCTAGGATATTAAGGACAAATAGCACAGAAATCTTTCTTGTTCTCATTTTCGTTTATTTTACCCGACAGGCTTGTAGGAGGGCTGGATCTGAACAGCAGAGGCTCCTGGAGGGGGTAAAGTGTGAGTGTTTCGAATATGACTTTTCCATCAAATGAAACAAAGTGGAATTTAAATCCGTCATAATCAGCTCCACGGGACATCCCTACTGTCTGGGTGAAGTGCGCTTCCTTTGTGCTGACTGTGCCGTTGGCATTCAAACTCCTCCCTCAGAGCAACTAAAAATGAAATGGCCAGAGGACATCAAGGCTGCTTGGAACCCCAGCAGGCAAGTGGCTCCTTATTCAAAATCCTTTTCTGCTTTATCTTGGCTGATTTTGTCTGGATGTCCGCTCAGCCCCCAGAGGATTCAGGGAAGGTCGAATCCCATCCCTGTTTTCTGTGGCTGGAACAGGTTTCTATGAGGAACAACTTTGGCCAAGGGAACCTCTTCTCCCAGCCATTGTTGAGTTTGGAGGTGGCATCAGCACAGCTGCAGCATCTTAAAACCATGAGGAGACCTGGCCTAAGTAAGATGGGAGGAGCTGAGGTCTTTGAAGACGTCACTGGGTCACTGGTTGGAAAGTTTTATTAAATAAGAGAACATGTGTTTCTTCCTGCAACAGACAACAGCCGGAGCAGCAAAGAGGGAAGGGACCTCTTCCCAATGCCTCCATGCTTGTCTGCTTTCAGGATCTTCATGCCTGTAGTAATGTCAGAATGTTGAAAGTGAGAGAGGTCAGCTCAGGTATCTCATTCTCTCACCTGACAGGAGTTCCCTGACTGCAACAAACACTCTGCACACCAGGGGCAGGTGTGGTGTGGTAAGCGCGTGCGGATGGCAGGTGCATAGGCTAAAGTCTAGATTTTGCTTTCCACTAACTCTCTGCATGCGCTTGTGAGGGACATGGCACCTTCTCTGGGGCTCAGTCTTTTCATTTGTGCAGAGGTTTGAAGAACATAGTCTCTGGGAGCTATTCTGCTCTTCCAGTTGGTGATCCCAGAAGCCTGCACCCCACCTGGGTTGTCCTGGATTTCCTGCCCCCTCCCTCAGCATTGCCTGCCCTTCTGCAGAAGGGACACAAGGTTTCTATCTTCTAAGAGAGGTACCTGGCTCAGAATGTTTGGACTCATGTTAAGCCCTAATGATATTCTTCCCTTGAAATTCAATCTGTGTCTTTTTGGGAGTTTGGGGGAGTGCTAGCCTGAGACACACTCCACAGGGCTCAGAAGGGTTGTAGGATTCTATCATTTTGTCAAAGATGTTGCCCAGACCATTGGTATTATCCCAGCAGATAGTGTTTATCCGTGAAAAGAGTGTGCCCAGCACCTTTGCCGGTGTGCAGTTTCCACTTGCTGGAAGAAAGTGCTATTTCACAAGGAGGCCAACCCTCAAGAGCAGTTCAGAATCTCATAGATTTCTATTGGTGCCTAGTACCAGTATTTAAAAGTTAAAATGTGTGAGTGCAACAGATCAAAATGAGGTGATTTGAAAGGAATCACAATCAAATCTTGGTTCTGGGAATGAGAAGAGAGTTTGGTGGCCTCTGAGAACTTTCCCTCCCCATCTTTCCCACTATCTGTTCCTTGCTTTCTACCCACCAGCCACACGGACCTTTCTTCCTTAGCTCAAAATGGCTGTTCCCCTTCCTGCCTCAGGACATTTGCATAAGCTATGACTGCTTCCTGGACCACTCCTCTCCTTGCCCTGCCCACCCCAGCCTGGTTAACTCCCACTCATCTTTTCAGGGCTCAGATCTATCCGCTCAATATCCATTGAATGCTTACTACACGCAAGGCCCAAGGCTGAGGCCAAGCCTTCCTTGCCACTCATTCCAGAATAGAGCCAGTGTTGGCCTTTTCCTACTGAGTTTGTTCATCGTAGATTGCAATGCACATTCATGATTCAGAGACTGTGATTCAGTATCTGATTGATGTCTGAATCTATCAGACTGCTGTGGGCAGCCACCCTCTCCGTGTGTTCCACGTGGGGCTGTCAGCCCATACCACAGCGCCTGGCATATGATAGGAAGTAGATAAACATTTGTTTAATGAATGAATAAATAATTAGAGAGATTTTGTTATAATCTAGTTAAGCAGCAGGACCCGGGTGGGCTTATCTTTCAACAGGGATTTCTGCAGGCAAAGAGAACCCTCCCCAAGCCACAGATCTGTGTCTGTGGTCCTGAATGTGTATCCTTGGTCCTCGGCTGAGATCTTGGTCTAAAATATCAGGGATTCGTGTATTTGAGATTCAGATTTCTTCAATCTTTACTTGGTATTTTGGCTTTAAAAAAAGCACCTGCACAAATGTCAGGCTTTTGTTTGTTGGAGAGCTGGTGGGTGTTCAAGTCTTGGGAATGAGCCTGTGAGTCTCTGCGTGGGGAGCAGTGTGCCAGTTGGCTTTGTTCTCAGTGGGTAGATTGTTCTGGAACCCTAGAAGGAGATAGACAGGTATTCCCCAGAATTAGTCACAGAAGAAATGTCTCTGTCATGAGGCTTATTCCTGTCATTGCTCACAGGAGTCCTCTGTTAGGGAAGAATGAGTGAAATGAAACTCTCATTCACTCAATTGAATGAAAGTGGTTAGAGCTTCTTGGGCAATGCAGTACTGAGAAATTGTGGGGTTTGGTTTTGGGGGAAGAATTAGGACTGATCCACCCTTCCTTCATTCCTTTTTTCCTTCCTTCCTTCCTTCCTTCCTTCCTTCCTTCCTTCCTTCCTTCCTTCCTTCCTTCCTTCCTTCCTTCCTTCCTTCCTTCCTTCCTTCCTTCCTTCCTTCCTTCCTTCCTTCCTGATCTTGTTCTATTGAACAGACTGCAGTGCAATCGTACCCCATTGCAGCATCAAACTCCTGGGCTCAAGGGTTCCTCCTGGCTTAGCCTCCCAGGTAGCTGGAACTACAGGTGCATGCTCCCATGCACAGCTAATCTTTAAATTTTTTGTAGAGATGGAGTCCACTATGTTGCCTGAACTAGTCTTGAACTTCTAGCTTCAAGTGTTCCTCCTAACTCGGCCTCCCAAAGTGCTGGGATTATAGGCATGAACCACTGCACTGAGCCAGGATATGTGTTTTATTAAATGGTAATCAGTGATAGATTTTATGACCAAGAGCTTACCTGGGAGACTATTGATTTTTTCCCCACTCCACTGGGACCATGCAGCCACACACTTTTTGTGTGTGTCTCTCCCTTCCAGAGGACTACATCATTTCATCCTGATAAGAGCCCTGTTCATGCTGAAGACCTATTTCATGGAGGATGAAGCAGGGTTAGAAGGACATTATGTGACTTGCCTCAAGTTCACACTTACTGTGGTACAACTGGATCTAGAATCTAGGCCTCTACCCTCTTTCTAATGCCCCATTTCCTTTGAAACCAGGATAAACTAAGATGAGAGAGGGCAGTAGAGGGGGATGGTACATGGACCAAACAGACCCAGTGGGTAGCTTTGTCACCAAACGGAGATGCCGTACAGATACTGTACTCCATTCAGCACAGACTGCAGGAGGCTGGAGCCCACCGCCAGCAGCTTTTGAGCATGCCCTTCAGGGTGGTTGGGCCCTGCCTTTGTGGAAAATAGCAGCAGCAGTGGCGGCAACAAGGTCTCCGCTGTGCAATCCAGAGAAGGAAGTGGGGCTTGCTGGTGGGGGCAGACTGCCTGTGAGGGTCAAAGTGTTGCCTTAAATGTGCTCTCAATTGTGAGAGTGTTTTTACCCCATCATCTTCTCCTAGAAGCTTCTCCTCACATCTGGCTGGAATTTTACGTCTGTAATGCATACTCATCCTCTCACTCAGCAAACTGATTTTCCACTCTTTGTATAATACACAACCTGGGCAGACCTCAAAGATTTAAGCCCTGCAGTCAACACATGTAGATCCAAATGTTATAAACATTGCATTTTGGATGGAAGTCCACTTCTTAATATTGTATGAATATGGTGTTGGATTCTGCTAGCTAACATTTTATGTAGCATTTTTTGCATCAGTGTTCACGAGTGGGATTAGTCTGTAGTTTTCTTGTATTTGTACTATGCCAGGTTTGGACATCAATGTAATAGCGAAGCTTCAGGAAAGGGGTGGGGTTTTGTCTGTATATCCAATGCTTTGGAAAAATCTATATATATAGTAACCCTCAGAAAAATTTAAAGATGGAGAATATACAAACTTCAAATTAACTATAAATTAAAAAAAATGAAAAGAAGTCACTAAATCCAAGCACATGATTTCTCATGCTTCTGACCTACTCACATTCACCCCACTGCAGGCTTTGTGGTGGGTGAGCAAAGATAGGCCAAGGAAAGCTGAAGGAGGAGAGCAGAGGGGCTAGTGCAGGGTCCTGAGATTGATCTCTAACCACCGCAGGATGACGACGTCTGCCCTAAATCTGAAAATACTAAAATCATATCCAGGTCGAAACAACTTTGACCTCGAGGAAAGGATTTACAATTACGTGCAATCCAAAGGAATGGTTTTCAAAATGCACTGATACCAGGAAGAAAGTCCTTGAAATTTGGTGAAGAAGGGGGGAAGAAGCAAAATGGGAAAGCTTGGGGTCCCATGAGATAAAGGGAGCTGAAACAGGAGGTCCCTGGAACTCTCCCCTCACTACCAACACGTGCACGTGTGCACACAACAGTGTCTGCACTTTCCTGACAGAGTAGAGTGCCACCGAGCCAGGAGACCGGTAAAACGCACTGATGCCACACAAATAAGCAATAGAAAAGATTAATAGGGGCTAATTATGCCCCAAACCAGAAAACCATATTCAATACATATCAACTGAGGAAAGTTCTCCCCAGAAAAACTATAAGATAACATTTAAAACAGAGCTAAATATACTCAAATATGTATTTGAATAAAAAAAAATTGAATCAGAAATTCTAAGGATAAGAAGGCAATAGGGACAGCAGCTGTGGCTCAAAGGAGTAGGGTGCTGGCCCCATATACTGGAGGTGGTGGGTTCAAACCCAGCCCCAGCCAAAAACTGAAAAAAAAAAAAAAAAGACAAGAGGCAATATTTTTTAAAAACATGAATATATGAAAAAATAGTTGACAAAAATGTCTTAGAAATAAAGAACAAATTACAAGATTTGCAAGGGAGAATATACATAAATGAAAATTTAGTAAGGGACATTGAGGAAAGGCAAGAAACCAACAACAAAAAAAAGAGGTAAAGAAGTAAAAAAAATCAGAGAGCAAATAGTGGAAATAGAGGACAGACAAAAAAGGAATAATATTTCTGCTATTGTAGTCCCTGCTGAAGAAACAAACAAAGCGATGGTACAGAGCTAATATTTGAAATTAAAATCCAAGAAAAATTTTCAGAAAAAACCACGGAATCTACGAATTGAAAGGGCCCATTAGAAAAAAATTAACCCAGAACGATCAACTCCCAGACATATATAATAAAACTGTAAGAGTTCAAAGATAAAGGAAATAGCCTCAAAGCCTCCAGGAAAAAAAAAAAAACTTACAAAAAAGGATTCAATAGTCAATAGACTTTTCAACAACAACCTGCATAGCAAGGGAACAATGAAGCAGCAGTTTCAAAAATGCAGACCACGCCCCGTCCTGCTGCCGGAACCAGCTGAGCACAGCTAGACCCGCAGCCACCATCACCATCGCTGCAGCAGCAGGTGGTGCTGATAACTCCCTTCACCCTAGGCCACAGCCCCTTGCCATGGAGCAGCTCTCTGCACCCTTCACTACCTAAAAGGGAGAAGACAAGATGGCTGATGGAAGCCAGCTTTCCACAGAGGCTCCCGTCCAGGAGGAGCATTAAAGGACAGAAATTTAGCAAGCAACCTGGTGGATTAGAGCTGCACCAAGAGAGAAGGTTGAAGAACGCACATCAACCCTGCTGAGGCAAGCTGCAACCCCAAGGATACAAACAAAAGGTACAAAATCCATCACCAAGCGGATGGGAGTCCCCTCCCCCCATGAGAACGGCTCGGAGTACCCCATAAACAAACGAGCAGAGTTCAAAAGTCCTCCCATTATACTTCACGGGAGAGACCCTCTAAAAACGACCTACTTCCCCTACTAGGGTGCCGTGGCACTCTCCTGCCAGGCATAAAACTTTGTAAAACTGTATATATTCCCTACCTGCATTTCTGAGCTCCCAGCACTTGCCTCCACTCTCACTCTGAGGTCTGGAGGCCTGTCCCCCAGGAGTCCAGATACTTGGGTATATTCTCAAGGGGTGTGGACAGGACCTGGACTTCAGCTGGTCAGTGCTGATTCTGTGGCATGGAACTAGGGAGAGGATGGTCGGCTGAGAAAGAACCACACCAGAGCGGTGGTGCCCCGAGGTGCAGAGCAGCAGCCATTTTTGGCAATAATAGGGCTCACCCCTGGATATTCTGGAGTCACACACCCTGTCTCTCTGGGCAACAAGAGGAGGCTAGGCATCTTCTCAGGTGGCAACCACTGGCAAAACAGATCTGGGATGGAAACACAGGCCCTGTGAGTAAGGGTTTGCCTAAGGCGATACCGGCCTAGGTGGAGCACAGGGTTTAGAAAACGTATGCGCAGTACCAGCTAACTCCCAGGGCAGGGCTGACCCAGAGGACTGCTTTACTGAGCCTAACACACCCCCAGCCCCCAGGGGATCATCAGCCTAAACAAAGGAGGGCAGGCAGAGGTTGGAACTGACAGGTAACCATGCTGCAAATACAAACCTGTAGCAGCAAAGACAGGGCCTGAGGTGCAGATTCTGGGAATTCAAAACAGCCTCTATTCTTCAGGGGAATTTAGCTGGGACAGAAACAAATTCTGCAAAGTTGTTCTGTTCGGTCAGTAACATCAATCAGGGGCGGGGCTGGAACTGAGTGAACACCCCCCAGCCTCCATCAAGCCCCTGAGGTTATCAGGCCTCACCTCCCCCTGCTGGATAGAGGCAGAGAGCAGTGGCCTGGCAGAGGAGACATAGATTTCCTTGTGATTCAGGCAGGTGCAAATCCCTGGAGTATCCGCTCATTGGAGGCAACTGGGTCACAGCCCAGTGGGGTTATCAGTGACTGGGTGTGACAGAGGTGCATCAACCTTCCCAGACTAATCTATTTCCTGAGTGGGTCCTCCTGACCTCATGGAGCACTGGAGCAAGTCATATTTGAGTTGTCAGCAGACCCCTGTGATCTAGTTGCCAGAGACCTTTTAAACTCTTCCACCTGAGACAGGTGCTGACTGAGACAATTGATTTGGACCTTTTGAACTGAGCCAATTGCCTGAGGACTATCCAAGTGGTGCCCTGGGTGTGTAGTTGTAGGAAGGTTTGATTTTCCTTTTCCAATTGTTGCCTGTGGGGGGTGGGGTGACTTAACTGCTGGTATTTCTCCACAGCTGAGACTTCATCCCAGAGTAACTGTTTCACTAGGGTCAGACCAGCTGAAAACAAGACAGAGACACTTAGCCCCCCCCCCCCACATCAAACAGGGCCCCAGTTTCTCAGGCCATAGCACTGTATGGGTCCTCGGCAAAGCTCCAGGGGAAAAGTCAAACGGTGTAAAATAATCATGGGGCAGAATCAGCAGAAAAACTCCAGTAACATGAATAAACAGAGTAGATCAACCCCCCCCACCCCCCAAGGAAAGATATGGCAAATGTAACTGAAGATTCCATTCATAAACAGCTGGCTGAGATGTCAGAAATCGAATTCAGAATTTGGATTGCAAACAAGATTAATAGAATGGAGGAAAATTTGGAATTAGAAATTCGAGGAGAAATTCAAAAGTTGTCTCAAGAATTCAATGAATTTAAAGACAAAACCACCAAAGATTTTGACACATTTAAGCAAGAATTTGCAGTCCTCAAAGATCTGAAAAATACAGTAGAATCCCTCAGTAACAGAGTGGAGCAAGCAGAAGAAAGGATTTCTGACATTGAAGACAAAGCTTTTGAATACTCCCAAACTCTCAAAGAGGAAGAGAAATGGAGAGCAAAAATGGATCATTCTCAGAGAGCTCTGGGGTAATTCGAAGAAGGTTAATATCCGCCTCATTGGAATCCCTGAAAGTGATGAAGTGCCTTCACAAGGCACAGAGGCTCTTCTCCATGAGATTATGAAAGATAATTTTCCAGACATGCCAAGAGATTCTGAAATTCAGATAGCAAACAGTTTCAGAACCCCAGCATGACTCAACCTGAATAAGGCATCCCGCAGGCACATCACAATTAACTTCACTAAAGTTAATATGAAGGAGAAAATTCTAAAAGCAGCCAGATGTAAGAAAATCATAACCTACAAAGGGAAGAATATTAGAATGACTGCAGATCTCTCTGCTGAAACTTTCAAGCCAGAAGAGGGTGGTCATCAACATTTAATCTCCTAAAACGAAATAACTTTCAACCCAGGATCCTGTATCCAGATAAACTTAGTTTTATTTATGATGGAGAAATTAAATACTTTAATGACATTCACATGTTGAAGAAATTTGCCATAACCAAACCTAGCCCCAGACATTCTCAGACCTAGCCTCCATAATGACCAACATAATCCTCTACCACAATAGTAAACTCACTCAGAAACTTTTGATCAAACTCCAACTTCCACAGTGGCAAAAGGATTAAAAATTTCCACTGAAATTTTGAAAAACTCGATGCCCCAAATTTTGCCAGGCTTATCAATATTCTCCATTAATGTGAATGGCTTAAACTGTCCTCTAAAGAGGCACAGGTTGGTTGACTGGATACAAAAACTTTGGCCAGATATTTGCTGCATACAAGAATCTCATCTTACCTTAAAAGATAAATATAGACTCAGGGTGAAAGGATGGTCGTCCATATTTCAGGCAAATGGAAATCAGAATTTTTTTGCAGGTGTTGCAATTCTATTTACAGATATAATAGGCTTTAAACCAACAAAAGTCACTTCATATTTGTTAAGGGTAATACTCAATATGATGAGATTTCAATTATTAATATTTGTGCACCCAACCAGAATGTGCCTCAATTTATAAGAGAAACTCTAACAGACATGAGCAACTTGATTTCCTCCAGCTCCATAATAGTCGGAGATTTCACCACTCCTTTGGCAGTGTTGGATAGATCCTCCAATAAGAAGTTGAGCAAAGAAATTTTAGATTTAGCAGAGGTAGAGCAAGATGGTGGCCGAGTAACAGCTTCCCTGCAAGTGGGCACGGTGAGTCTGGGGAGATAAGACACCAGGCATCTCTGGCTGGTGGGATCTGCCTATAATCATCCCTTTGAGGATAAAGGGAGTCAGCAAGGGACTTCTGGACCCCAAGAGTAGGTAAAAACACTGGAAAACTGGTAAGTGGTTGTGTGTGTTGGATTGACCTAATCCCGCCAGCAGCTGTAAGTACAAGCAGCAGTGAGACTGCAAACCAGAAAGGCCTTACCTGTGAACTGTTTCAGTGTTTTTGGACTTGGCACTTAGTTGAACTGCCTTGGGGAGAGCTTGAGCAGGAGTGCAGAGAACTTTGGGCATTGTCTAGAGCCCCAGCTGAGCTAGACAGAAGTAATAGTGTTCGGCTGTGGGCCACAGGGAGACATTGTGAGAGAACTGCCCCAGCAAGCTCCGTTCTCGGGGTTGCAGAGCAAGGATCGGGCAGGAGCTAGTAACCTAGTGACTGAGCAGCCTAAAGGCAGGGACTGAGTTGCCTTATAGCCTTAACCCTCAAGGCAGAGTGAGACTGGTTTGGGCACACTGGAGCCTTGGGCTGTTGCCCTGGGTAGAGTGCCATGGCGTCACAGCTCATAGCAACCTCAAACTCCTGTGTTTGGTGCCGCCTGGACCTACATAAGAGCTGCGCCATGACCCCCAACCCATGACCCGCACCCGCCAGGCCTCTGCATACCCTGACCAGAAACTACGGGAGCCGCACAACCCTGCGTCCTCCCTCCTGTACCCTCCCTGCCTACACACCGGCCCACTTGTCTGTCCAGGGACTCTGGTAGCTGCATGCCCTCCGGAGCCCTCCCTGCCTCTGTGCAGAGACCTTCTCCTGGCCAGAGACTGCTGGAGCCTTGGACTCTCTGTGCCAAAGTCACTGGGCACCAGGCACTCCCAGAACCGTGTGCACTACCTCCCGCCCTGTTCCTGGATCTGGGTGTGTCACACTCCAGAGTTGCTTCCACAACCAGAACTCCCTGGCTGGGGAAGCCCCAGAGGAACTACACAGGGTCACTCCCTACAAAGATCCAGCAACAATAGAGTGATCCCGCTGGGGTCTAATCTTGGAGAGACACCTCCCCAACTCTGAGGACAGCCAGAGGCAATGGTGAAAAACAATCATAATCAATTTCACTAAAGTTAATATGAAGGACAAAACAGAAAAACTCTGGCAAAATGAATAATCAGAGTAGATCAACTCCCCCAAGGATCAATGGGGCAGACACAGCACAAGATCCCATGCACAAACAAATAGCTGAGATGTCAGAAATCGAATTCAGAATCTGAATAGCAAATAAGATCAAATTAGAATTCCAAGCAGTAACCCAAAAGATATCTCAAGAATTCAATGAATTCAAAGACCAAATGACTAAATATTTTGACACATTGAAACAAGAAGTTGCAGCCCTCAAAGATCTGAGAAACACAGTAGAATCCCTCAGTAATAGAATGGAGCAAGCAGAAGAAAGGATTTCTGACATTGAAGACAAAGCTTTCACGCTCCCAAACTCTCAAAGAGGAAGAGAAATAGAGGGCAAAAACAGATCACTCTCTCAGAGAGCTCTGGGATAATTCAAAGAAAACCAATATTCGTCTTCTAGGGATCCCCGAAAGCAACGAAGTGCCTTCAGAAGGCACAGAGTCTCTTCTCTATGAGATTATGAAGGAGAACTTTCCAGACATGCCAAGAGATTCTGAAATTCAAATAGCAGACAGTATCAGAACTCCAGCATGACTCAACCCAAATAAGACACCCCCCAGACACATCATTATCAATTTCACTAAAGTTAATATGAAGGAGAAAATTCTGAAAGCAGCCAGACGAAAGAAAACCATCATGTACAAAGGGAAGAATATTAGAATAACTGCAGATCTCTCTGCTGAAACCTTTCAAGCTAAAAGAGGATGGTCATCGACTTTAATCTCCTAAAACAAAATAACTTTCAACCCAGGGTCCTGTACCCAGCTAAACTGAGTTTCATTTATGGTGGAGAAATTAAATACTTCAATGACATTCACGTGTTGAAGAAATTTGCCATAACCAAACCAGCTCTTCAGGATATTCTCAGACCTATCCTCCATAAAGACCAGCGTAATCCTCCACCACAAGGGTAGACCCACCCAGAAAATGTTGATCAAATTCCAACTTCCAGAGTCGCAAAAGGAATAAAAATGTCCACCGGACTCTCAAAAGGCTTATCAATATTCTCAATTAATGTGAATGGTTTAAATTGTCCTCTAAAGAGGCACAGGTTGGCTGACTGGATACAAAAACTCAAACCAGATATCTGCTGCATACAAGAATCTCATCTTACATTAAAAGACAAATATAGGCTCAAGGTGAAGGGATGGTCATCTATACTCCAGGCAAATGGAAAGCAGAAAAAAAGCAGGCTTTGCAATCCTATTCACAGACGCAATAGGCTTTAAACCAACTGAAATAAGGAAGGATAAGGAAGGACACTTCATATTTTTTAAAGATAATATTCAATATGATGATATTTCAAGTATTAATATTTATGCACACAACCAGAATGCACCTTAATTTATAAGAGAAACTCTAACAGACATGAGCAACTTGATTTCCTCCAGTTCCATAGCAGTTGGAGATTTTAATACCCCTTCAGCAGTGATGGATAGATCCTCCAAAGAGAAGCTAAGCAAAGAAATTTTAGATTTAAACTTAACCATTCAACAGCTGTACTTAACAGACATCTATAGTTAACCATTCAACATCTGGGCTTAACAGACATCTACAGAACATTTCATCCCAACAAAACTGAATACACATTCTTCTCATTAGCCCACGGAACATAGTCCAAAATCGATCACATCCTAGGCCACAAATCTAACATCAGCAAATTTTAAAAAATAGGTATTATTCCTTGCATCTTCTCAAACCATAATGGAATAAAAGTTGAACTCAATAACAACAGGAACCTGCATACCCATACAAAAATATGGAAGCTAAACAACCTTATGCTGAAGGATACATGGGTTATAGATGAGATTAAGAAGGAAATCACCAAATTTTTGGAACAAAACAACAATCAAGACACAAATTACCTGAACCTCTGGGATACTGCAAAGGCAGTCCTAAGAGGGAAATTTGTAGCACTGCAAGCCTTCCTCAAGAAAACGGAAAGAGAGGAAGTTAATAACTTAATGGGACATCTCAAGCAACTGGAGAAGGAAGAACACTCCAACCCCAAACCCAGCAGAAGAAAAGAAATAACCAAAATCAGACCAGAATTAAATGAAATTGAAAACAAAAGAATTATACAACAGATTAATAAATCCAAAAGTTGGTTTTTTGAAAAGATCAATAAAATAGACAAACCTTTGGCCAACCTAACCAGGAAAAAAAGAGTAAAATGTCTAATTTCATCAATCAGAAATGGTTAACGATGAAATAACAACAGACCCCTCAGAAATTCAAAAAATCCTTAACAAATACTACAAGAAACTTTACTCTCAGAAATATGAAAATCTGAAAGAAATCGACCAATACCTGGAAGTACACCACCTACCAAGACTTAGCCAGAATGAAGTGGAAATGTTAAACAGGCCTATATCAAGTTCTGAAATAGCATCAACCATACAAAATCTCCCTAAAAAGAAAAGCCTAGGACCAGATGGCTTTACGTCAGAATTCTACAAAACCTTTAAAGAAGAACTAGTACCTATATTACTAAACCTCTTCCAAAATATAGAAAAAGAAGGAATACTACCCAACACATTCTACGAAGCAAACATCACCTTGATCCCCAAACCAGGGAAAGACCCAACAAGAAAAGAAAATTATAGACCAATATCACTAATGAATATTGATGCTAAATTACTCAATAAGATCCTAACGAACAGAATCCAACAACACATCAAAAAAATTATACATCATGACCAAGTGGGATTTATCCCAGGGTCTCAAGGCTGGTTCAATACACATAAATCTATAAATGTAATTCAGCACATAAACAAACTAAAAACTAAAGACCGTATGATTCTTTTCACTTGATGCAGAAGAAGCTTTTGATAATATCCAGCATCCTTCATGATTAGAACACTTAAGAAAATTGGTATAGAAGGGACATTTCTTGAACTGATAGAGGCCATCTACAGCAAACCCACAGCCAATATCTTATTGAATGCGGTTAAATTAAAATCATTTCCACTTAGCTCAGGAACCAGGCAAGGTTGCCCATTGTCTCCATTGCTCTTTAACATTGTAATGGAAGTTTTAGCCATCGCAATTAGGGAAGAAAAGGCAATCAAGGGTATCCACATAGGGTCAGAAGAGATCAAACTTTCACTCTTTGCAGATGATACAATCGTATATCTGGAAAACACTAGGGATTCTACTACAAAACTTTTATAAGTGATCAAGGAATACAGCAATGTCTCAGGCTAAAAATCAACACCCATAAATCTGTAGCCTTTATATATACCAACAATAACCAAGCTGAAAAAACAGTCAAGGACTCTATTCCTTTCACAGTAGTGCCAAAGAAGATGAAATATTTGGGAGTATACCTAACAAAGGATGTGAAAGATCTCAACAAAGAGAACTATTAAACTTTAAGAAAAGAAATAGCTGAAGATGTTAACAGATAGAAAAACATACCATGCTCATGGCTGGGAAGAATCAACATTGTTAAGATGTCTATACTACCCAAAGCAATCTATAATTTTAATGCAATTCCTATGAAAGCTCTGTTGTCATATTTTAAAGATCTTGAAAAAATAATACTTTGTTTTATATGGAATCAGAAAAAACCTCGAATAGCCAAAACATTACTCAGCATTAAACACACAGCAGGAGGAATCTCGCTACCAGACCTGAGACTATACTATAAATTGATAGTGATTAAAACAGCATGGTACTGGCACAAAAACAGAGAAGTAGATGTCTGGAACAGAATAGAGAACCAAGAGATGGATCCAGCTGCTTACCATTATTTGATCTTTGACAAGCCAATTAAAAACATTCAGTGGGGAAAAGACTCCCTATTTAACAAATGGTGCTGGGTGAACTGGCTGGCAACCTGTATAAGATTGAAAACTGGACCCACACCTTTCACCATTAAGTAAGATAGACTCTCAGAGGATTAAAGATTTAAAGACATGAAACTGTAAAAATACTAGAAGAGGGTGCAGGGAAAACTCTTGAAGAAATCCATCTGGGTGAGTATTTTATGAGGAGGACCCCCCCGAGCAATTGAAGCAGTATCAAAAATACACTACTGGGACCTGATCAAACTAAAAAGCTTCTGCACAGCCAAGATCACAGTAAGTAAAGCAAGCAGACAGCCCTCCGAATGGGAGAAGATATTTGCAGGTTATGTCTCTGACAAAGTTTTAATAACCAGTATCCACAGAGAACTCAAATTTATAAGCAAGAAAAGAACAAGTGATCCCATCTCAGGGCGGGCAAGGGACTTGAAGAGAAACTTCTCCGAAGAAGACAGGTGCACGGCCTACAGACATATGAAAAAATGCTCATCATCCTTAATCATCAGAGAAATGCAAATCGAAACTACTTTGAGATATCATCTAACTCCAGTAAGACAAGCCTATATCACAAAATCCCAAGACCAAAGATGTTGGAGTGGATGTGGAGAAAAGGGAACACTTCTACACTGCTGGTGGGAATGCAAATTAATACATTCCTTTTGGAAAGATGTTTGGAGAACACTTAGAGATCTTAAAATAGATCTGCCATTCAATCCTATAATTCCTCTACTAGGTATATACCCAGAAGACCAAAAATCACATCACAACAAAGATATTTGTACCAGAAAGTTTATTGCAGCCCTATTCATAATTGCTAAGTCATGGAAAAAGCTCAAGTGCCCATCGATCTATGAATGTATTAATAAATTGTGGTATATGTACACCATGGAATATTATGCAGCCTTAAAGAAAGATGGAGACTTTACCTCTTTCATGTTTATATGGATGGAGCTGGAACATATTCTTCTTTTTTTTTTTGGAACATATTCTTCTTAGTAAAGTATCCCAAGAATGGAAGAAAAAGTATCCAGTGTACTCAGCCCTACTATAAAAGTAATTTATGGCTGTCACATGAAAGGTATAACCCAGTTACAACCTAAGAATAGGGGGAAGGGGGAAAGGGAGGTGAGGGAGGGGGGAGGAGGGCAGAGGGAAAGGGATTGGTGGGACTAAACCTGCGGTGCATCTTACAAGGGTATATGTCAAACTTAGTAAATGTGGAATGTAAATGTCTTAGCACAATAACTAAGAAAATGCCAGGAAGGCTTTGTTTACCAGTGTGATGAAAATGTGTCAAATGGTCTATGAAACTAGTGTATGGTGCTGCATGATCACATTAATGTACACAGCTATGATTTAATAAAAATAAATAAATAAATAAAGATTTAATAAGAAAAAATAAATAAATAAAAGTCATTTTAGCTTCTGAAAAAAAGTAAATAAAGATTTAAAGACATGAAACTGTAAAAATACTAAAGAGATTGCAGGGAAAACTCTTGAAGAAATCTGTCTGGGTGAGTATTTTATGAGGAGGACCCCCCCAGGCAACTGAAGCAGCTTCAAAAATACACTACTGGGACCTCATCAAACTAAAAAGCTTCTGCACAGCCAAGAACACAGTAAATAAAGCAAGCAGACAGCCCTCTGAATGGGAGAAGATATTTGGTTATGTCTCTGACATGTCTCTGACAGGTTATGTCTCTGACAAAGTTTTAATAACCAGAATCCACAGAGAACTCAAACGTATAAGCAAGAAAAGAACAAGTGATCCCATCTCAGGGTGGGCAAGGGACTTGAAGAGAAACTTCTCCGAAGAAGACAGGTGCACGGCCTACAGACATATGAAAAAATGCTCATCATCCTTAATCATCAGAGAAATGCAAATCGAAACTACTTTGAGATATCATCTAACTCCAGCAAGATTAGCCCATATTGCAAAATCCCAAGACCAGAGATGTTGGATGTGGAGAAAAGGGAACACTTCTACACTGCTGGTGGGAATGCAAATTAATACATTCCTTTTGGAAAGATGTTTGGAGAACACTTAGAGATCTTAAAAGAGATCTGCCATTCAATCCTATAATTCCTCTACTAGGTATATACCCAGAAGACCAAAAATCACATCACAACAAAGTTATTTGTACCAGAAAGTTTATTGCAGCCCTATTCATAATTGCTAAGTCATGGAAAAAGCTCAAGTGCCCATCGATCCACAAATGGACTAATAAATTGTGGGTATACGTACACCATGGAATACTATGCAGCCTTAAGGAAAGATGGAGACTTTACCTCTTTCATGTTTACGTGGATGGAGCTGGAACATAATCTTCTTAGTAAAGTATCTCAAGAATGGAAGAAAAAGATGACAGTTATAACCTAAGAATATGGGGAAGAGGGAGAGGGAGGGGAGGGAAAGGAGAGGATGGACAGAGGGAGGGTGATTGGTGGGATTACACCTGTGGTGCATCTTACTAGGGTACATGTGAAATTTAGTAAATGTAGAATATAAATTTCTTAACACAATAACTAAGAAAATGCCAGGAAGGCTATGTTAACCAGTGTGATGAAAATATGTCAAACGGTCTATAAAACCAGTGTATGGTGCCCCATGATCGCATTAATGTACACAGCTATGATTTAATAAAAAAAGGGGGAAAAATGCAGACCAGGGATTTTATAACCAATCAAACTGTCCTTCCACATCAAGGATGTAGGAAAAGAACTTTCAGCATCCAAGAACTTAGGGGGTGTTGCACCCACCACTCCTCTAGAGGAGCCTATGAGAGGATGAGCTTGACCAGGAACACTGCAGCAAGAAGGTTGAGGCGAGCATTTCATTCGAAGAAAGAAGATCTCTGCCTAAAACAAAGGTAAGGGCAAAGGTAGAAGGTCTGGGGCTTGTAGAATTGGAATGAATCTGAGCCAAGCTAAGAGGTGACCTTCCTCTCACGACACTACGTGCAGTCAGCCACTTATAAAAATACTGGACACCCACTTGGAGGCCGTGGGAGGATGGGGGTGGAGGGTGAGGGGAGCGTGGTTTGATGGCAGCTGTTGCTGTTGGACTTCATCGCCTTCCACCAGATGCGCCCAGGATCTTGAAGTGTTAGCACACCATCCAGGTAGTTCAAGAAAAAGCGTGCTGAAGTCCCACATAGTGACATACATGACCCCTTCTCTCTGCGTTTTTCCTCCACACACCCCACAGCTGCAAAGGTCAGCTTTTGGTCTGTAGCACACCGCATGAACATTTAAATGTTAATCATAAAAATAATAGTGGACAGCATATATTTGATCCACCTTACATACATTTCCCTAGTTAATCAAATGTGTCTTGTTTAACTGTCTTGTTTAATTTTTATAACAACCCTCTGAGGTTCTCCTGACTCCATTCACTGAGGAGGAAACTGGAAACTGACAAGTGACATAGTCCATCCAAAGTCCTAAGTCAGTGGTGGGTCTGGAGCTAGTCACGCCTCTGCTCTTCCCTGCCACACTGTCCTGTCCCCTGTTGTGTTTGCCCTCAAGGAGCAGAAGATGGAGCCATAATCAGTGATGTCCACCACAGTCTGAGTTAGATCATTCGTAGCAGTGATTCCCATCTCTTCCGCTGGTTATAATTCGCAGAGCGCCTTCGTGTCTGCTTTGCTGCTTAATGCTCCTAACAATCCTGCAAAGTAGGTAGCATCACCCCCAACTTACCCCAGTTGTCAAGCCCATGTTCCTTCTACTGTCACAAGCAGCCTTGACACCTGGCTGAGAGCAGGGCATCGAGGGAACAGGGCGTGAGAAGAAAATAAAATGTGTGTGTGTGATTATTTAAAAGTAAATGTTTTTAAATCGAAGAAAAACCAAACCAAAAACTCGATGTAGTTTTATCTCAAAACTTTTTTTTTTTAAAGCAGTGTAGTTCAAGGTTGAGCCTGGATCAGGACTGTGATCCTAATCGGAATAGGACTAGAACAGCTCCTGAAGGGACACGCTGGATTTGGCCTGTGCTCAGCTGGCTCTGAGCTTTGTGTCTTCCCATAGGAAACATTCCTCCTTTCCATCTTATCTGTCAAAACAGATCTTATTCTTCAAGACCAAGTGCAAACATCACTCCCTTCAGATGCCTGCTGTAATCTCCCAGCATAAAGGGAATTCTGCCTCTGAATTTCTAAGGACTTTTTTTGAAAGCTAAAATTGATGTTACTTTTTAGTTGAAGTTTACAGTGTATTCACAACCTTAAAAGACAACTTACAAAAGTTGCTAGATAAACTGAAACAACAATAAAAAATTCTGAATATTATAACCCAGGATGTGCAAAGTCCCCTTAGATAAATACTAAATTAGATAGGTTCTACTGTGCACATAGTTTACAAACCTGTATTTTTTAAATGAAATGGTTTATTCTGAGATTATTATAGTTTTATAGGCCATTCTAAGAAATAACACCGAGATTCCATGTCCCCTCTACCCGTTTCCCGTCAATAGTAACATCCTGCCGCACTATGGTACAGTGTATCACAACCAGGATGTGGGCCTTGGTAGAGCTAATTCAGATTCCTCATTTTACTTGTGCTTATTTGTGTGTGTTTATCTCATGGGTAGGTTCTCATCTCCCCCCCCACTGTCAAGTACAGACAGTTCCACCAGCATGAGGAGGGCATCGCTGTTGCCCTTTCAAAATCCCACCCACCTCCTTCCTCCATCCCTGACCCCTGGCAGCCCCCTGTATGTTTTCCACTCTATAATTTTGTCATGTCAAGAATGTTATACAATGGAGTCAGGCAGTATGTAATATTTGGGATTGGCTTTTTCATCTGAGCACTTTCGAGAACTGTAGTCATTAAGTTTGAGTACTGCTTCTGCCACTGACCTCATTACACAGATATCCTGCTCCTCAGTTTCCTCCCCTGCAAAATGGAGCTGATATCTATCTAAGAAAACTGGGATCTGTACCTTGGCATATTGTTGGCTGCAAGGTGATCCTGATGGTTCACTTGACTCACGTGCCATGTTGGACTATGAGCCTCTTGCAGCCCACTGCTGCAGCCTCTCCTAGAAGGCACTGCCATTACTGTCTTCTTGTTCATCCTTGTGGGATGCCAGAGGCTGAGTTGGTTTAGAAAAGAACTTACAAACTGAGAAGCTGACTGCTAGTTACTCTTGATGGGGAAGGGAATGGGCACTGAAAGATGGCACATACAGGACTGGCAATGTCGTGGTAAGACCTGGGGTGCAGAGAGAGGGATTCCAGAAACAGAACAATGGAGAGGGATCTTGAAAATGCTCATGAGAGATGAGAATCCTCGGAACACAGTCTCAGGGAGAAAGATGCTGGGAACATGCCATCAGGGAGAGGAATGTTGGAAACACTTCTTGGAGAGAGAGAGGTGCTGGGAATGCCCATCAGAGACAGAGAGAGGCTTCTGGAAATGATATCAGAGAGAAGGCTTCTGGAAAGGTTCATTAGAAAAAGAGAGAGGTGCTGGGAACACGCCAGCAGAGAAAGGGATGCTGAGAATGTCATCAGAGAAATGCTGGGAATGTCCATCAGAGAAAGGGATGCTGGGAATGTCATCAGGAAAATGCTGGGAATGTCCATCAGAAAGAGGGATTCTGAGAATGTTATCAGAGAAATGCTGGGAATGTCCATCAGAGAAAGGGATGCTGGGAATGTCATCAGGAAAATGCTGGGAATGTCCGTCAGAAAGAGGGATTCTGAGAATGTTATCAGAGAAATGCTGGGAATGTCCATCAGAGAAAGGGATGCTGGGAATGTCATCAGGAAAATGCTGGGAATGTCCATCAGAAAGAGAGATTCTGAGAATGTTATCAGAGAAATGCTGGGAATGTTCATCAGAGAGAGGGATGCTGGGAATGTCATCAGGAAAATGCTGGGAATGTCCATCAGAAAGAGGGATTCTGAGAATGTTATCAGAGAAATGCTGGGAATATCATCAGAGAGAGGGATGCTGGAAATGTCATCAGAGAGAAATGCTGGGAATGTCCATTGGAGTGAGGGATGCTGGGAACATCATCAGCAATCGGGCAGCTGGGAATATCCATTAGAGTGAGGAATGCTGGGAAGACCCCTCAGGGAGAGGGATGCTGGGAAGACCCCTGAGAGAAGGGGGTGCTGGGAACACCCTTGAGAGAGAGGGGTGCTGGGAAGACTCTTCCGAGAAGAGGATGCTGGGAACACCTCTCTGAGAGAAGGATGCTGGGATGGCCCCTCAGACAGAGCTCCTCTTGCAGCGCCAGCCTGTTACTTCCTGTCTCTGGAGTCCTTATTCAGAAGTTTAAGTGTACAAAGGGCGGATCTCAATATATTTGAGACATTAAACACTATGGACAGTAAATATTATTAATTCTCGAGAAGTTTGAGTGTAATAGATTTTTAATCTTATGTATTCAATTAAAGTTCATATTGTCTTTTGATAGTTTTCTCGTTCCATCCAAAGCTCAAATACACACTTGTAGAACCTCCAAGTCACAGAGCAGGAGCCTGTGTTGCTTCTTCCGGATAACTATGCAAATATTTTGAAATCCATTTGCACAAGAATATGCTCCACCAGGATTATGCAGCTCTCAGTGTATTTGCTTATCAAGTAGGAAAAATTAAACCTTTTGACACTTTGAATGCTTCCCCAAAGATCACCTCTAAGCAGAAGCAATCTGAGCTGCCATTTGGGATGACATAAATGCAATTAAATATTTTAAAATGATGTCTTGACCATTGTTGAAATTCTTGGGCCTTTGCTGTGATTTGACAGCTTAGTGATTACTAATTTGCTTTTATGCTAATTTAACTGGATCCTTGTTTTCCTGTTAAACTCCAGGACTTGTCGACTGAGATGGGGTGCTCCCACAGCCTGACGCAGGAGCGCACTAGAGAGCAGCAGGGGAGAGCAGGGATTGAGTCTCACCAGCTCCCCTCTCCCAGCACCTGCAGCCCTGCTGCCTTCTGCCGTAACATGCCTGGCAGGAGTACAGCCTGTAACAGGCAATGTGATTTTCCAAAGGGGAAATTACTGATTCTTCAATCAGGCAAGCATTCACTTACAGCTGGCCCAAGCAGCTGAGTTGATAGAAGGAACATACATTTGAAATTAAGACATGACCTGGTTCAAACCTTCTCTTTGAAATTTACTTTGAGAAAATGACTCAACCTTCCTTGGGGTGCTTCCTCATCTACAAATAATGTACCTCCCTGGGGGTGTTGTGTGTATTTGAAGACTGAATGTCAGTACTCAGGGCCATGTAACTATGGCACTGGTATTCATGAAATAGTGGCTTTATTTTTCTTCCTCTTTTTAAGCATTTCAATTTCTATTGTCTGCTGTTTTGTTACATTCCTTTACTCTCCCCAAGCATGGTCAATAGCATTCATTTAGCTGAGTTGGAATGACGGTGTTACCTGCCACACATGAATAGGTGAGCAAGCACACCTGGGCTCTCAGAGGCCTAATGGGCCGGTGCCGAAGTGTGACAGGAGGTAGAGGGCCAGACTTCCAGAGAGCCCTGGACCCTCATGGCACACAGGAGACAGTCAGGAGGTATCAGTGGCCCTTCCACCTACCATGCACATTTGTGCCCCTGTCCCTCTATTCTTATTCTAGAAATGACTCATGATTCTGGGTGGTTCCTGGCAACACACCCATGCTATCTCTGTCACCTTTATTCTCCCCAAACTTTGCACAGAAGGAACTCAGAATAAAAACTGGTTGCGTGAAATGAAGATTGCATGTGTAGCAGATAATGGGACTCAAGGAATAAAGCCTTGTTTGAAGCCTTGTTTTCTATTCTTTTGGGTGTATAGCTAGGAATGAGATTTCTGGATCCTGTAGTTTAAGTTTCTGAGGAACTGTCAAATGTGTTTCCCACATTTGACAGAGGCTATCATGACCTTGGCTATCTTGAGGAACTGGCTAGCTCTTCTGTTGACTTTCCACCAGTCTGGGTTTGTCTAATATTTTTCTCATGGTTATACTGGGTCCTTTCCTCCCCTCCCCTCTCCTCTTCTCCCCTCCCCTTCTTTCTCTCTTCTCTTTTTTTTTGGCCAGAGCTGGGTTTGAACCTGCCACCTCTAGCATATGGGGCCGGTGCCCTACCCCTTTGAGCCATAGGCACCGCCTCTCCTCCTCTCCTCCCCTCCCCTCCCCTCCCCTCCTCCTCCTCTCCTCTCCTCCTCTCCTCTCCTCTTGGACAGGGTCTTGCTCTGTTGCCCAGGCTAGAACTCCTGGGCTCAGAGGTCCTTCTGCCTCAGCTTCCTAAAGTGCTGGGATCACAACAGGTGTGAGCCCCGTGCCTAGCTGGGTTTTGGATATTTGAAAGGCTACAACAGAGGCAAAGTGTACTTTACATCATGTCACGTCAGAGGTACGTGAGATCTGTGTGACATTAGTGGTGATGTTAACTTTCATCACTTGGTTAAGGTAGATAGTGTTTGCCAGATTTCTCCAAGGTAAATTCCTATTTCCCCTTTCCCTGGTTTTTTCTTTGGGAGAGAGTCACTAAGTCTAGCTACTGTCAAGGCAAGAGTGTTAAGCTCCAGTGTCCTAGATGACAGCATATTTACCACTCGGAATTTTTATGTAAGGAAGATTTTCATCTCTGTTTTTCATTTAGTTATTCAAATGTTTGTAACAGTATAGATCTATTGGATTATATTTTGGGTTATATTTCAATATAACATTATTTATATTTTTGCCCAAATTGTTCCAGCTTCACCTCTTTCAGTTTGGCCCCATGTCCCTTTGACAGTTTTTGAGCACTCTCTACTTTATGATACTGTAACACATGTCAGGCTTGTCTTGGGTTTTCTCTACTCCAACCCTAGAATTAGCCATTTCTCTAAGGAGTCACAGTTCCTTTCATTGGAGCATTGTATTTAGAAACCAGGCTCTTGACTATGGGTGTGAGATGCCTGATTTTTGGAGAAAGTATAGAAATATTCATCAACTACCCTCACCCCTAGCAAACAGAGGCCAGCATCGAGGGGCAGAGACCAAACCATTATGACCTGAAGCACAGGTGGTTGGCACAGAGCTTGTCTCACTTTATTGGTGCGGTAGACATTGAAAAGCCCAGTTCTTAATTTTTCACTGTAAATGGGGCATGGAGTGGGGTCATAGATGCCAGAGCTGCCATGCCAGGATGTGGGTAGCAGGGGGTGGAACTTCCCAGAACATGTCAGGTTTTGAAAACAGTATGGCTGGCATCCCAGGTCAGGCTTGAGTGTGGGGTTGAGTACAGAAAGGTAGACGGGCCAGAAGGAGAGATGACCAAACTCAAATCTCACACGGTGCGTGTCGCTGTGGGACAAGGAGCCAGAGAACTGGAAACTGGGGCCACTTCCAAAGATCCAGGAGCCATCCAGGTGTGAGTAGCTCATGTGGGAAGGGGGCTGGGGCTGGAGGCTAAGAGGCTTGGTGCTCGGGAGAGGATCAGTGCTCAGCCGAACCCGGGACTGAGCCTGGGTGCTCTGTTCTCTTTTCTGTGTTCCGCTGGGTGTGGCTGAGGCAGGTGCTGCTGGAGGAGACTGGGGTGTGGGGCTGGGGTCTGAGCCCGGCAGGGGGAAGCCTACAGATGCTGAGGTCGTATCCCTAGAGTAGCTCTACTTTCCTCTCTGAGAAGCTACCATCTCTGTGACAACAAATCTAAGTCCACGCTATCCCCAAGGCACCAGGATGTCAAACATACAGGAGTCCACATACAGCCATATCAGGGGGCAGGGCTAAGTTTTGTTATAAGAACTGATACGTTTGGATACCATAATTTGGTTTGCTAAATCTCTAAGCCTACACAATAATGCAAACTTCATAGGGGTTCACTATGCATAGATTTGAGCCCTAGAAATTTTCTGGTGTAATATTTAAAGTTTTTTATTACATCAAAGTTCCCTGGAGTCATTGCCTTTATTTTACAAGTCTTATAGGAAAACATTTGATATTTTAAAGACTTTCCCTTGGCCTGGAAAATAGCTTCCAACACTGGAAGTAGATGGAGTCCCAGGACACTGTTCATGCTTGGGCTAGGCACAGCTTCTGGAAGGGTCTGTGTCAGTTACCTCTCAGCGGGGCTGCCTGGAGCTTGTGTGGACTGCACTGTGGGACTGAGATAAGAAAACAATCAAGTTTTCATAATTAAAAATATTCCCTACTTGATTTGCAAGTAAGGAAGAAGAAGGAAGGCTTTTGTCCAATATATTTACAAATATATTCTTAAAATCTGATTATACTATTAATGTTAATTCATTTATTGAATCATTCAACAAACATTCATTTTCCAAAAAGCTGTCTGTGCGTTTTGCATGGCAGCTCTCCCGTGCCATGTCTGTGCCTGGGGCTGGGAAGCAGGGTGGCTCCTGCTCTCCCAGGCTCACAGGCTGGTGGGGTGAGAGCTAAGCAGGGGTCTGAGGAGAGAGGGGTGGGCATAAATCAGGGAGACCCACAATTACAGCTCTGATGACATTAATGATATGACTGGGTCCTGGTTCAAAATGGTGGACCAAGCACGTGCATTTTCCCCTCCTGCCTGCAAAATTTCCATTGAAATGTTGTTAAAGAAGTATAAAATTAATAAGAAAAAGGAGAATGGGACAGAGGACGACTATGAGGAAGCAAGAGATTTTCATGGATTTCAAGAAAATGGACGGCAGACAGGGTTGAGGGGCGGGTAGTGCAGAGTAGAGGCCAGAATAGCTGCAGGGGACCCAGTGGGTCTTCCCTCCCTGGGGAAGGGGTGGGGCGCGAGGGGATATGGGTTTTGCTAAGGACTGTGTGCCAGCCATGGAAGATTAAAAGAAGAGAAACATTTCCTAAGAAGCAACACTGTCTTCCAGGGACACAGAGAAAAGCCATCCCAAATTTGCTGTGAGCAAGGGTAGGGTATAGCCAAACTTGCCCACTTTTCACACTTGAATCAAAATAAACTTTGCCATCCACGTGTGTTGACACAGCCCTCATCTGTCCAGGGCCCAGGTGGCCAGGCAAAACAGAGCCACCTGGAAGGGAGGTGCTCCATGCCAATGACTTATGTAGCCAACAAAGTCCTTCTTCCATAAATGTAAAAACACAACCAAATAGCACCACACCTTTGGAAAAACAGACTTGTACGGGAACGGCACCAGCAGGCACAGATACTAGAGGAACAGAGATGAAAATGCAACTTCAAGAAAATACAATTGGTGTCTCAGAGTATTTAATAAAATACTTTTTCCTTAAACTGAGAACCAGAGGCCATAAAAAAGGAAAACAGAAAAACATGGCTGAACTTCTGGGCAACCCAGGCCATGGCAGCTCTTCTGTTTACCTCTGAGGGAAACTCCAGAAGAAAGTATGGATTATGTTAATATCAGAACCCACCAAGTGGTTTTGCCCAGGGATAGTCCAACCTTGGCAACATGGGTCAAAATCTGAAAACAGGTTTCAGATTGTTTTTTATTGAGGCATAATTAGCATACTGTAAACTTTACCCTTTGATTTATACAAGCTAATCAGCCATGAAAGCCTGAGCTTTAAGTAAAAGGGTTTGATTATAAGATCTGTCTTAATTTTTTAAAAAACACCCTTAATTTCTCCTGTCATGAAAGAAATTCAATTACTGCAATTAAGGACACTGACAAAGTGAAAGAACACAGTGGTATCAATTAACACATTAAAAGCATTTCATAAAATGCTTTAGTCCAGGGCAGTGCCTGTGGCTCAAAGGAGTAGGGTGCTGGCCCCATAGACCAGAGGTGGCGGGTTTAAACCCGGCCCCAGACAAAAACTGCAAAAAAAATGCTTTAGTCCACTTATGATTTTTCTAAAAAGAAAGGGAAACAGCACACAAAAATTAGAAAAAATTTTCCTTAATGTAATAACAAATATCTATTTTTTAAAAAGCACTACAGATGTTATCTTAATGGTGAAGCATTAAAATAATTCATGTTAACATGGGGGGTGGTGGAGAATGTCTAGGATATCCACTCTCACCATACAATTTAATAATGTATGCAAAAAAATTTAGCTAGAGAAATAAGCATAGGAAATAGAAGTTTTAAAAATTATGAAAGAAGAAACTGAACTGTCATTTCCTTGCAAATGAGATGACTGTTATGTAGCAAGTCCAACAGATTAGACAACTGGCATTCATAAGACGGTTCAGCAAGATACTGTATTTTTAAATTAAAAAGTTATATTTTCATATACTATGTATCAGTTATAAAAGGTCTTTTAAAACAAAATACCATTCACAATAGCTACAAAATAAAACAAACAAAAATAAACCCAGCTACCTAGAAATACTAAAAATATACAAGATTTTTGTCAGAAAAATGGTAAAATTTACTGAATGACATTTAGAAAAACCAAGACATACGTCATGTTCATAGACCCAGTATCATAAAGATATTAATTCCCCCCAAAATGATTCATAGATTTAATATAGTTCTAATTTTAAAACTCTAATAGAATTTTTCACTCAACTCAATGAGATTATTCTGAAATCTATACGGAAGAATAATGGATCAAAAGTGGACAGGAACTCTTTGAAGGAGGACAAGGATGGGGGTGGCTTGTTCTCTGAATCTGGAAGCATGTCACACAGAGGTGGCAGTTTTGAGTTATCTTAGAGGTAGGTGAGTAAGCACGGGGAACAGAACAGAGGGGCCCCCAGAAGATTGACATGTGTGTGTAAACATGTTATCGACAGAGCTGGTGGTGAAGGTCATGGAAGAAGGATGGACTATTTAATGAAGGATGTTGAGGTAATTCACTATTCATAGGGCAAACAGCAAAATCAGACCTTTAGTCCGTGCCTTATGCAAAAATCCATGTTGAATCCAGTAAATACTTAAAGTGAAATCTTGGAGAATAAGATGTAGGAAAATACCTTCGTGGTCTTAGGGTCAAGAGGGATTACTTAAAACAAAGCTGAAAGGAAAAGATTGATACCTTTAGCAGCATACTTCCACCAAATCTCTGTAAAGAAATTTAAAAGATGAATCATGGATTAGCAGAAGGTATTTTCAACACATGATGACAAAAGATTTAGACTATAAAAGTTTCTAATAAGATAAAAACAAACTACCTAATAGAAAAAAAATTACAAAAGTAAGCACCTCATGGAAGAAGCCTAAATACCCAGTTAATGTGTGAAAGGAAGCTCAAGCATGTCAGTAAATAAAGGAACACAAACTCCGATCATAATAGGGCATCATTTAACACTCCCACCCATCGGCAAAAAATTACAGTCTCATAAGATAAAGTGTTAGCAAAGACGTGGAACAATTTATTTATTATTTCTGGTGGGGGCTAAAAGTGGTACAGTCATTTTGGAAAAAAAAATTGACACTATTGAATAAAGAATTTGAAGGTGGATAGACTTGGAGATTCAGCAATTCTTTGGATTCTATGGCCTAAAGAAAAACTCCATATATGAGCACCAGGAAATGTGCAAGAACATCCCCGGTGACACGGAATGCAATTTGAAAAATCACCGGAAAAACCCAGCAGTTCACTGACAAGAGAATGAATAAATGAATTGTGACACATTTTACAATGGCGTGCTGTATGCGGTGAAGATGAACAAAGCCAGCTGCAGGCATTAGCTTAGACAAATCTGGCCTCATTTGGGGCAGGTTCTGTCACTCACAGAAAATATGCACAGCAGGACATCATTTTGATAAAGTTCAAAAACATGCAAATCTAAACAACGTATGGAAACTGTCAAGAACAGTGAAGGATGGTAAATGGGGCATTTGGGGACAGGGACACAGGGGAGGTACTGATGCGTGCGTCAGTTCTTAAGCTGGGTCAGGATGGTGTCCTTTGTTTTGTTGATGTGACTCATCTCATCTCAATTTCACAACCTGGTACCCCCAACAGTATTCCACCGCCTGCTCAGCGCCTCGCCAGACCCAAACACGTCTTTGTGAAAATGGGATCATCACAGAAAAAGGAAAGATCTTCAAAACACTTAGAAAAAACGGAAATGTTTACATCTTCAAAGGAACAAGAATCAAGCCAGGCATTTGGTTTCCCCACAGAAAACACTGGATGCTAAAAATTATGAAGCAATACCTGCGTTGTCGCTGTCGCGCTGAGCAACAGTGACTTATGGGACAGAACCATAAAAGCCTCACATGATCCCCCTTGACTTAATTGCACAGGCCTGAGTTTATTTATTTTCCCAAGTGGACTCACTGTGCCCCTCCCCACCAACGCCACCCCCTGATTGCAGAAGACAAACTCCCTGAGTTTGTTACTTTAGGTGGAGGGGCAAAGCACCCTGGAGGGAGGACTCCCAGCACACTGGGAATGCTCTGTAAATATCCCCCTCCCTTCTCCATCGTCTCACCCTTTTGGACTTTTCATGTGGACGCATGTGGGTGAGGGATTTAAGGATAATAAAACCATATTTTCCTAAGTCCTTTATAGAAATCACATTTGGTGACCATGGTACCCTGTTTCCATGAGTGTCTTATTTTAAGGTGTGCTCCCAAAGATGTGCTAGGTCTTATTTTCAGGGGACGTCTTATCTTTCCTTAAGTAGGTCTTATTTTCGGAGGATGTCTTATTTTCGGGGAAACAGGGTAGGTAGAACAACACAGTCTCCAACCCCTCGACCAGCCCGTCAAGTCCAATTTCCTAATCTCCAGAACCTGTGAATGTTGTCACCATCCATGGCAAAAGGGTCTTTGTTTTTTTTTTTTTTTTTGGCCGGGGCTGGGTTTGAACCCGCCACCTCTGGCATATGGGACCGGCGCCCTACTCCTTGAGCCACAGGCACCGCCCCGGCAAAAGCGACTTTGAAGGTGGGATTAAGGATTTTAGATGGGGAGATTCTCATGGATTATCCATGTGGGCCTGTTATAATCACATGAGCCTTTATGGGATGGAGGGGCAGAAGGCCCAGTCAGAGAAAGAGATGTGAAGAAATAAGCAGGGGTTGGAGTGACAGCACGGCAGGCTTGGAAGGTAGAAGGGGCCGCAAGCCAAGGAAAGCAGGTGGCCTCCAGAAGCTGGAAGAGGCAAGGAAGCAGCTTCTCCCCTGGAGCCTCTAGGAGGAACCAGCCCTGCTGATATCCTAGATTCCTTTTCAGAAGACACTGATAGAGGCCACATCAGCCTGGGGTGATGTGTGGGATGAGGATGGCCTCCCAAGGCATCACCACCTTGTTCTGGGGAAGCACCTAATAACAGGCAATTATGTTTCCTTCTCTATAGAACAAATGGAAATACTTTACAGAAAATATGATGATAGTATTATAACTTCTATTGGCTTTAGTTTTCAGAATCAACCACAGGCAATTTGGTTGTTAATTCAGGATTTAATTAACAGGAGTTGATTATAAAAACAGAACAAAATTGAGCATATGTAGTAAAACCCAACAAATGAAAAGCAGTGGTGGGTGTGAGGCTGGGATTTGGAGGAGGAGGAGGTGCAGGGTGGGGGAAGAGGGTGATTTCCTTCCCTAGGCAACAGGAAATAAAGACACTCCACCTATGTGGTGGGGGGAATGAGAGGTGGAGCTTTCTGTGTATTTTTAGAATTAAAGATAGTAAATTAATGAAACAAAAACTATTATCATAATTAAAAATTTATGGAAGGAAGGTAAGACAGGTAGGAGAGTGGGACATTGGTTGCAAACAGAGTATCAGGTATGTTGTTGCCCACAGGTGCCGGCAGAAGACGGGTGGGACCAGACTAGGGGCTGAGGATAGGAGGGAGACCTTGAATTCTAAAAATATCACTCTAGATTGTTTAATTTTTAAAAATCGTATACGAACATGGGTCTCTCTCTTTTTCTCACATATCCAAATATCCCGTGGGATGTTAAAAGAATAAAAAGCAGCTGGTCTCTCAAATTTTGGCCTCTTGAAGTGGAGAGATGTGGGGATGGAGCAGAGGGTGAGGCTGGCGACAGGATGGTTGTTAATGCAAAGACCCCTTGGATGGGTCTGTGGTCCCCTGCTGACATTCTTGTGTGTACAAGCCTTGGGGCACAGATGAGCTGTGTGCACACCCACCCAGACTGAGGGCGCCTGGGTCATGTGCAGCTGCTGCTGCCTGTCAGCAAAGCTGTGGGAAATTGTTTCTCCAGATAACAGCAGATGACATCAATGCAGCAGCTTCAATGCTTCAAGTGTGTTAATAGCTCTCAGGCCTCCTGGCCCCTATTCCTGCAGAAGCCAGCTGGGCAGCAGTGGGCCAGGGGAGTGAGAGGGCAGGTTCAGAGAGGGCCTGGGACTCTCCCCAGGGCCTGACTCCTGATCCAGAGATGCAGCGCCCTAGGACAGTGAGCTGGGTGGGGACAGCGGGAGCTGGAACTCAGAGGGAGAGCTGCGTGCAGGAGAGGGGGAGGCGACTGTTTCCATCTGTGAACACCACTGCAGCCACATCACCGCCTCCAGGACCTCCTCCAAACGCTGCGTGAATGTGCGTTTACACCTGTGGTGCCGGGGCAGGGTGGATCCACCTGCTGACTGCAGGGGACCGAGGTGCGGGGTGGACGGGACATGCCCCGTGTGACACCTTAGCCCAAGGCTGGTCACTGCCCAGCTGTCCGGAGGCTCCGCCTGCTCCATCTGGAAGGTTTTCAGAAGTTAAATTCAAAGTTGCTGGTGGTTTTGAGTCACCTTCCCCCCCACCCCCTTTTTTCAATAGCGACTCTTGAGTGAAAATTAGGCTGTTGTGTGGGTGGCTGTGAAGGGCGCCTCATTTCCACGTCGGAGAGCAGCCCACACGGCAGATTTTAGTAGCACTTGAAGTGGGACCTGATTTTGCCTCTCAGCTGCTATGTTAAAATGCCCTTAAGCTGATTATAAAGATACTAATTTAAATGTATGGATGCCGTTTCCTAGGGGGAGAAATGTCCTCCTCGATTCTGAGACCTCGGGTCCCTGCAGGTTGCATCCGCCGTCCGCACCGTCCAGTGGAGAATGGCCGGGCGGGGAGGGGTGGCCGAGGGGGCCGCACTGGACAGAGTCCTGGCTCTACCGCCGAGTTGTGGGGCTCAAGCCAGTCACAGGCCTCCGTCCACGCGGGTGCATTCGGCCCTGCCTGTTCCCTGCCCAGTGTGACCGTGGGGGCTGGACGGGCTGATGGACAACCCTCACCGTCCCAGCGTTCCTGACGCCACTGCGGGCCAGGCCTTCTCAGGGGCGGCCCCTGCTCTTGCGTTTGTCCCTTCCTGAATTTTCTTCGGGCCCCTTTGAAAGCCTTCCCTGCCTACCACCTCTCCTGTCGTCTGTCTTTTTTTCACCTTCGGAGTAACCGCCTGCGCGCACAGGTCTGAGCATGCGCCTCCCACTCGCTCTTCCTGCAGATTCCTTCTCTCCTTCTTCGCAGCGCCCCCAGGCGGGCGGAGGTGCTCCATCCCTCCAACTCCAGTGGCGCCACGAGGAGCCTCCACGCAACCTGCTTCCTACTGCCCTGGATCACTCTGGCTTCCCTCTCCACACTGGGCTGTGGGCGCCCGGAGAGCAGAAGCTGACACCTGCCACAGCATCCCGCGTGGGACCTCGAGGGTTTGCTGAGTGAAGGAATGAATGGGCGATTTCAGTTGGGAATGTTTGCTCTTTTGGCTGCGCTGTCTACACTCGGGCTGGCTGCAGGTCACACCCTCTGGGAAGAATTCTTGAGAACCCCTTCGGGGAGACTTGCCCTCCCTGCAGGCCTTCTGTCCGCTTCTGTATGCACAAGCAGAGTTCATGTCACTGAATTCCGTACACGATCCTGGTCCCAGCCTCCTCCAGTTTCCCTCCCATGGGATGGGCCCCTGAAACTTGGTGGGGGACAGTCTCAATTTGGAGTCTTCTTGTCTCTAGAAGCGGAGCTGTATCAAGGGCCTGAGGGAGGGTCCTCCACTGCTGCCCCTAACAGAAAGTGACCCCATACCGTGATCCATAGAGGGCTAGGGATGGTGAATGCTGCGGTTTGAATATTTGTCCCCTCCAAATCTCATGCTGACAGGCAGGACCTTCAGGAATTGGTGGTGAGGCTCTGCCCTTGTGAGTCAATTAATCCATTCATAGAGTCACAAGTATCATGGAGGGGACTGGTAGCTTTGTGAGAAGAGGAGGAGAGACCAGAGCTAGAACGTTGGCACCATGAGCCTCGTGGCCAGGTGATGCCTGCACCACCTCAGGACTCAGCAAGAAGGAAAGGGTCCCTCACCAGATGTGGCCCCGTAATGGTAGACTTCTCAGCCTCCAGAACTGTAAGAAGTAAGTACTTTGTGTTTATAAATGACCCAGTTTGGGGTATTCTGTTATAAGCTATAGAAAATAGACTAAGACAGTGGACACACACCCCACCAACCAGTGTGTCCTCTGCTGAGGTTTGCAAGGATGACAGCCCCTTCTTGAAGGCACCCTGCCCCTTCCCTGTCAGCCTCCCCCAGGTCAGTCCCTCTGGATTGCAAGGTGGGCTCATGCTTCTTCCCAGGGGGGAGGGCCAAACCCCAAAGAGCACTGATGGGCTGGAGCAGGACCACTGCCATGCTGGCGGCCCTAGCTGTTCCTTTGTGCCACCTTGAGACCTCCCCCAGCAGGTGATCCCTTGACCTCTGACCTGTTACTCTCACCTCAGCTCTTTTCCCCACTACAAGCCAAGCCACAGCAGGCTGGGGTGGTGGGCTCTCGGCCCATGGGTTGGCAAAATGCGAGTGCTCCAGTTTGGTTCACTTTCCTCCTGAGAGAAGGGGAGGAATGAAGAAAGGCTATCTCCTTTGGCTCTGTGGTCACCCCTTTGGGGAACAACAGACCCCATGGTATTGTCCTGAGGAGTTTTGACTTTCCTGCCTGCCTGGCCCAGATGCTGTCCCAGAGAGGTAACAGAGCTGTTGACAGCTTTTCTCTTGATACCTGGTGAAATGGTCCCACCTCGGATGCACCTGAACTCTCCTGGCTTCTCCTAATGGTGGTGGGGGGTGTGGGTTTCTGGTTTACTCTGCCACATAGCTGCCTCTGCTACTGGGCTCAAGGGCAGATGCAGGACTTTTCAATCGCTGCATTCCCAGGGCCCTGGAGAGGACTTGATCCAGAGTAGGGATGTGGTGGACATTTGTAGGATGCGTGAGGCAGGGAATGAAGCACCTGTAGGGAAGAAAACAGAGGTGGGTCTGTGAGGATGGGATCCTGGCCAAGCCCAGCCAGCCTGGGAATAGAGGACAGAGAGTGGCCCGCGTGGCTGAGAGAGGGGAAGGCAGCCACGTGAGGGTCCTTCTCAGCCTCCAGTGTGTGTGGCAGCCTTTGTTGGCCAGTGGCTCTCCATCTGGTTGTTCCCTGGGGCAGGTGGTACAGGACCTGCTGGGACTAAGAGCAGGATGGCCCCAGCAGGCTTCACAGGTGGGGACTGTGCTCCCCTGAGATTTCCCACAGCAGGAGGTAAGCAGCTCCCTCTGGGAAATGAAAATGGTTTTCCTCCCTTAAACCAAGGGAAGGGGACTCTGGGAGGATCATTTGCAAATGCCACAGGTGCCTGCAAGCAGGGAGGACGGCCTTCCACTCCCTGGTGGGCATCTGCTTAGAAAGTGTCTTGCTAGTTTTGCTTAATGCTGTGAGCAAGAGAAAAGAGAAGCAGAGAGTTGGCAGATATGGGGATGGGCAACGTAGCCTGAACCCCACCACTGGGGGACAACAGTGGAGCCTGGGTGGGCTGAGTGGACTCAAAGGAAGGTGGCTTCAGCCTGACCCTGCCTGTAGGTGACCCAGTCTGGGGTGGAGGCTAGGGTTGAAGAGATAGCACTGAGCCATAGGAAGTGTTTGGGTTGGGGAGGAAGCCACGTTTCCCTTCAGCCAGAGATGCTAGGACCATGCCTGGGTGGGGGCAGAGGAGAGCTTCTGGACTGAGTCTTTAGTGGACTTTTCTAGAGAGATTTGGTCAAGATGTCATCAGGGGAGCTGCTGCCTAGTGAAGAAAGGAGGATTGGACCCAGGAGATTTTGCGGAAAATTATGGAAGGAAGTGATCCACCCTTGCAGATTCCCTTCTTGGCACAAGGGCTGCACGTCAGGAAATGAGACAGGAAGACCCCACTGGCAGGCCAGAGGTCATTGGTCCTGTTTTCACAGGGTCAAGTGCTAAGGTCCACGGAGGGCAGAACCTTGGCCAGGGCCACACAGGAGGCAAGGGGCAGAGCTCTTGGACCTCTGTGGCCTAACCCACATTGAGAGGTCACCTTGCATTCTTTTACCAAGACAGAAACTGAAGGTCAGGGCTGGGCACAGTGGCTCACACCTGTAATCTTAGCACTCTGGGAGGCCAAGGCCGGAGGATCTTTTGAGCTCAGGAGTTTGAGACCAGCCTGAGCAAGAGCAAGACTCTATCTGTACTAAACATATAATCTCTAGCCAGGTGTTGTGGCGGGCACCTGTACTCCCAGCTACTTGGGAGGTGAGGCAGGATGTTCACTTCAGCCCAGGAATTTGAGGTGGCTGTGAGTTAGGTTGACACCATGACACTCTAGACTGGGGCAACAGAGTAAGAATGTCTCAAGAAAAAAAAAAAGAAGAAGCAGCCAAGGCTTAAACAGGTAGGTTGTCACCCCAAGAACATGGTGCTAGCAAGTTCAAGGCTGGAGTTTGTGCCCATTTAGTCTGACTCCAAGTTCAGCTCTCTTCCCAGTGTCCCCAGCTGCCTGGTTCAGAGGCCTGCAGGCTCCTTGAGCAAAGCCCAGTGCTGACAACTCAGTCTCAAGCCCATGCAACACAATCACGGTAACCTTTGGGCTCAGCTGAAACACAGTCCTCTGAGCTTTTCACAGATTTTGAAAATTGCTCTCCACTCTAGCCTGCTTGGCCTAAAACCACGGAGGGCCTGGAGTGTAGACAGAGAGTGGGGCCCAACCAAACAGCCCCAGCCATCCCGTGCCCGTGAGCAACTGCTTCTGCAATGTCTCCCGGTACCCCCCTCCCCCACCACCCCCCCCGGTGGATTTGGGCAACACTCAATCCCAGGAGTGCCATTTTAAAGTCCTTTAAAAATAAATTTCAGGGCTCCTTGCTTCCAGAAGTACCTCCCTGCAATCCTGTCTCCATGGCTCTGTTTCCTGGGCTGGGCTGGGGGGGGTGCACATTTCCCTGGGAACCAGGGTGCAGTCATGGATACCACTTGAACGGGTTTTCAGTACAAGTCTGGCATAGAATTTTGCTTTTAAAAATAGGAAGCACACCAGCAAATATGTAATTTTTGCTTTGAAATACTAAATTCCCAGAATTAGCTTTTGCTTCTACCTCCTTGGAGGCCTAGAGATTCTCGGAGTCCTTCTTGGTCCTCCAGGGCACAAGCTTGTTAAGTTCTACTCTCCAATTTCTGACGTCCCTTCTCTCCTTGTTTTTAATTTTGAACACAACAGCTTTGAGGTAACAGTAATTGTCTCACATATAAAATCAGAAGGCCCAGGTCTGTGTCCTGGCTCCTTCAGTTACTAACTGTGTGACCTTGAGCAAGTCCCCTAACTTCCCAGAGGCTTGTTTGCTCCCTGTGTAAAGAGTCAGGGCCGCCACGCTGACTTATAGAAAGGAATAAAGTTTCCATGGGCAAGTCTGAAGCACTCGGAACCCATTAAATGCTTCCTCATTCATGCTAACCAATTTCCTGTGAACTTTCTTTTGAAGCTCTTCTTTCTTGTTCTATCCTGAGTCTTTATCTGTTGGGTATGTTTTGGGGGTGTTGATTATTTTTTTCTCTCTTAGATGGGAAAAAAAATAAAGCGCTTACATCCTTCCCTCTACTGTGGGTCTTGTTCAAGCCTCTCTTTCATCTGTGCTCCTGTTGTTTTATTTCCCACTCATCTTCCTGAGCAGAAGGCATCCTTCCTGGCAGCCTTGGTAATTTACGTGGTTTTCATTATTTCTCTTTACCTAGCATTTATCATGAGCCTCAGTCTAACAGGCACATCTTAGATGTTTTCTCATTTTGGTACAGTCTTGTTTTGGTACAGCCTTGTTTTTCTTCCTCCTACTGCCTTTCATCCAGAAGATATTGAAATGTTCCAAAGAGGGAATTGAAACGAACTATGTAGGAAAAGCAGGGCTAGAGGTTGCTTCCTTGCCAAAGGTCCTAGTAATTTTTATCTCCTCTCTTCCATGTTGGTATTGGCTTTTAGAGTGGGTGATGTTTTTTTTGTTTTGTTTGTTTGAAACAAAGTCTTACTCTGTCACCCTGGGATATAGTGTCATGGAGTCATAGCTCATAGCAACCCGAAACTCTTGGGCTCAAGCAATTCCCTTGCCTCAGCCTCCCAAGTAGTTGGGATTATAGGCCCCTGCCACAACACCCAGCTAATTTTTTCTTTGTTTTTTTTTTTTTTTTTTTTGTATTTTTTTTTTATTTTTAGTAGAGATGGGGTCTCACTCTTGCTCAGGCTGGTCTTAAACTCCTGAGCTCAGGGGATCCACCTGCCTCTGCCTCCCAGAGTGCTAGGATTACAGGTGTGAGCCACCACGACAGTCCAGAACCAAAAAGGTTTTAACTTGGCAATGAAAACTGTGAAAGCCCAAGGGTAAAAATCCTCTTTCCACAGCATTAGAAAGACACAGGCTCAGAAACTGGAGACAACTCGTTTGGAACCTCTAATGGATGCTTTGGCTTCTTTATTTTCTTCAAAGATCATTATCTTATTTCCCCCCCAGTTTTCAAGACATATATTTTGATATTTAATGCACCCAGGATTTATGTGTGAGGTAGAAAGCCACTTTAATTTTTTTCTAAGTGGATATGCCATGGTAATAATATCATTTGTTGATGAGTCTTTTTCCTACTGATTGGAAATATCATCTTTCTCATAAACCAGATACATAATCTATAGGTCTCTCTCTGGATTCTCCATTCTGCTCCACTGATTTTTCTATCCTTGTGCCACATGTTTTATTTACTACTAGAAATCTTGAGTTTCTGAGCCAGACTAGTCATGGACACTTGAAATTCACTTTTTTTTTTTTACAAAAATATAAGGGTAGTTGCAGAATCCCTTGTTCCTACAAGCCATCTGGTATTCTCTAATACTTGGAAAAATAATGTTGAGCAATAATTTAAACCTCTATTTGATTATTTAAAAATTATTTTGAGCACCCTTGTTAATAAGACAGCCACTAAATCCTTGAACTGAAGAGGAGTAAAATTCCGAATGTTTAATTTTATGAGATGTTTGCTCCATGGAGATTAGTTTATTTTCAGGCCTGGGAAAACAAACCAAACTTGGGCAAATTTTCTATTGTTTTCCAGTTCTGGCACTGATAACTCGTTACGTACACAGCTGGCTGTCCTGCTCTGGATTTACGGTGGGCGCTGTGTTCTTCCACTCCTGGCCTTGAAGCATCCTTTTGGATGTGGTCTAGTACTTTACAGCCATAGTCAAAGTCATGTTGTCACAGCTTCCCTGGGGTTTGGAATGGGGTCAGTCACAGGCCACCAGCTGTCTGTCACCTGTGCGAGTGTAACTTTCACTGATGTCTGAGAACTCAGTCTACCATTTGGGAATTATTCAAGAGTGCTTCTATTGAGGTTTCATAAAATTTTAAAAATTCTCCAGTTTTGAAGAGTAAATAGGGTTTGGGGGTTGTTGAAGGAGAGGAGGGGGCATTTATCAAGCACCTGGTTGTTCCTTAATACTGAAATGCTTTGCTCATGTTGCACCTCATACGATGCTTAGGAGCCACAGAAGTAGGTGGGCCATCCCTGTGAGGAAACTGAGGCTGAGAGGAGAACTGTGCTGTACCTGGCCTGGTCAGCACAGTCTGCAAGTGTGGAACAGGGACCTAACATCCCACCTGGCTGACCCAGGCACCTCCAGCCCACTCTGGCTCTAGTCATCAGTTAAGGGTTCAAACTCTGCTCAGCTCTAGTCCCAAGTGCCCTGCTGAAGGTTACGATTGCTTGTAACTTACCAGTAGTCCCAACCAAGGCCCATGCCTGTTATTGCATCTGACATTTTTTTCCCTATATTTGTTTAAAGTTGGTGAAATTGCCTTGTAGTGTTAGCCACAATTATGTATCTGATGTCCCAGATTCTGTCATTCCTCTCTAACCCCTTCCCTCTCCTTTCCCTTACATAATCATTCCACACACTCTGTGGAAGGTGCTGAGTGATAACACAGAATGTCTGCCTTCAAGGAGAGCATGCAGCAGAGACGCGCGTAAATAATAACAGCTGACATTTACCGAGCACCTACTGTGTTTCCCAGGCCCTGGTCTGAGTACTTTACATGTATTCTTTCCTGTTAATTCTTCACAACAATCCTATAAATCAGTTCTGTTATTATCATGCCCATTTTGTTTTGTTTTTATTGTTGGGGATTCATTGAGGATACAATAAGCCAGGTTACACTCATTGCATTTGTTAGGTGAAGTCCCTCTTGCAATCGTGTCTTGCCCCCAAAAGGTGTGGCACACACCAAGGCCCCACCCCCTACCTCCTTCCCTCTCTCTGCTCTTCCTTTCCCCCACCTCTCCCTCCTTCTTTCTCTCTCTGCTCTCCCCTTCCCCCCCACCGTGACCTTAATTGTCATTAATTGTCCTCATATCAAAATTGAGTACATAGGATTCATGCTTCTCCATTCTTGTGATGCTTTACTAAGAATAATGTCTTCCACTTCCATCCAGGTTAATACAAAGGATGTAAAGTCTCCATTTTTTTAATGGCTGAATAGTATTCCATGGTACACATATACCACAGCTTGTTAATCCATGCCTGGGTTGGTGGGCATTTAGGCTGTTTCCACATTTTGGCGATTGTAAATTGAGCTTATCATGCCCATTTTGTATAGGAGAAAATAGAGGCACAGAGAGGTTGTGTAACTTTCCTAAGGTCACACAGAAAGTAGCAGAACCATGCCTCTAACTCAGAAGACCACGCCCTCCACCAGGCTGCTGCCCCTCCCCACCCAGGGGAGGCTCATCTGAGACTGCTTTGGAGTCAGAGGTGTTTCATTTGGAAGATGAGGAAGAGTGTCCCAGGCCTCCAGTGGGGGATAGGAAGGCTGTCCTGGCAGAGGAAACAACACAGGCAAAAGTCCAGAGGTGGGAGAGTATCTGACAGATTTACGCAGAACTGAGTTCATGGTGATCATTTCATGTTTATTGTGTCCTGTGGTCATGATGCCAGATTTAGTGAACCAGGTTCTTCCCACGAGAAGTTTGAAACAATGAAGCACTTGAAGTCTAAGTAGAGGCAGCAGATACAAGAACATGGCGGGCCCCTATGAGCAGCCTCCGCAGCTGCGGAATTACAGACGTGAGCTCCCTGGGTCGGCAGGCAGAGCCGAGTTCTGCAGAGGGAACACTCACGGATGCCCAGCCCCCTGCTCAGAGTTAAGTGCTCTTCCTGCCCCCTGGCAAGCCCAGCCCAGCAGAGGACACAGTAGAGGGAAGAAACTGGGAAGCCGGGGCTTTGGAGGGAGCATGGCTAGTGGCACATAGGAAGGTTTCTCTGGGGACATCACAGGAGGCCTTGTGGGCAGCTGGAGAGGACATGGCCCTAGGTTGAACCAAGAGAACAAAAGACCAGCATCTGCAGCTGGTATCAAGCCTCCTCTAGGCCGAATACTAATGGATGTGACCTTGAGATCGGGGACATGCCAGACATGGGCTGCAGACACTCCCAGCATCAATGAGCGGCCACAAAGACCAGCTGTGGGGTTGCAGCCTGGCCTCCGGGGTGACCTCACAAGACACGTTTCTCCCCGTGCTGTGAGCCACTGAGGGTGCTGTTGTTCTCGATGTTAGGGAGGTTGGCAGGGCTAGGCCAGGGCTCTCACAGTTTCAGTGGCACACTCAGGTTGGGGGACTGTGCTGTCACTGGAGCTGCCTAGAGAGCTTCCCTCTGGGCCAATCTGACGGGTACACTGGACCCCTTGGCCAGCATTTGTTGTCAGCTCTTCAACGATCTACCTGTATTTTTGGTGGTCTTCCAGACCCGACAGCTCCCAGAACCACTGTCAATGAACCTTGTCCCTTTAACCACTGTGATGCAAGCTCACAGTGCCCTAAGTCCCAACTGGTCTAAGTCTGGTGAGACAGAACACCCCCACCCACGCACACACTTGAGTTACATGAAGCAGATTTATTCCTTACTTATAGGCAGCAAATGACAACAGAGGCTCAGACTTCAAGATAAGGTGGTACCTCAGGGCTCTGGAAAGCTGCCTAGGGCAGATGGAGTCTTGTCTTCAAGTGCCCCGCTTACACCCTAGCTGAGGGAGCCCAGAGAGCAGCCTGCCCTGGGTTTTGCGCCTCAGGGACGCAAGAATTGCTAAACTAGAGTGTTGAAGGAGATCACTTTTCTAGGGAGGACTAGAACAAAGCTCAGGCTATTCCAGCCAGATTCCCCTTCTGGCAGTGATTACGAGGAGTAAGTGGGGAGAACTGAGTTAGTCGAAGCCCCGGGGAACTGTCCTGTGATGGGAGTAAAGCTTTATCACACAGCCATGACCTTCTTGAGAGCAGGATTCAGGATGATTCCTCTCAGTACTCAAGGAGTGGCCCCGAGGGGGAGGTGTCGGCCCCCTGCAGGCTCCGCCAGGGCCTGGTGACACCCGTGCACATGGGGCCATGGCCCCTCTCCCCTCTGCTTTCTACCCCAGCCGCCCAGCTGGTCTCACTCGCCTGCAATCCGGCTCCTTTCATTATTATTCCTGTACTGTTGTCTGGAATAAAAACAGAGTGGAAGTTTGTGTTCTAAAATGGACCACACTTGACAGGCCCTGTGACAGCCCAGCCACATCTCTTGATCCTATTCCCCACCCCACATCCCACTACCCTGGACCCCGTCCAGCTGAAGCCCGCCCCCCGCCCCCCAGCTCTCCCACCTCCAGTCTTCTATACCCTCTTCCTCTTCCTGGAGCCCCCATCACTCTATCCCCAACTCTTTGTCTGCCCCCTGTGGTCTCCCAGGAAGCCACCCCTCCCAGGAAGCGTGGCCCTTCTCCTGCAGGTGCTCTCCGCCCCAGGCTTCCTGCTATGATGACGTAGCACATGAGTCTAGTTGTTTCTGATGCTGCCCTCCCTCATGGGTCTGAACTCTGAGCACAGGGTCCAGGGTTTTCTCCGCATTCCCAGCATCTAACTCTTGGCTGGGTGGATGTTGAATGAATGGACACGTCTGTGGTTACCTCCAGTAGCTTCACAGCCCAGAGTGGGTCTCAGCTGTTGTGCCCTCCTGGCCTCTTCCTTCCGCTGCAGGACCTATGCCTCCGCAGATGCAGCCTACAGATCCGTCTCTGCACAGAACTGCTCCAAACCCTCCTCAGATTTCAGGGCCTCCCAGAAGGCTTCCCAGACGAGGTAGGCTGAATAAGGATCCTCACCTCCCTCACGCTTCCGGGATGAAAAATCCTCTTTCCCTCTCTGTCCCTGTAAGCCTACCAAATAAGAAAAATGTAGAGCCTAAAAACGGAAACCAACAAGTTGAACTTCACCATAGAAATGGAGCAAGTGCATCTGCATGTGGGGGTGTTGAGAGCCGAGTGGAACTTAAACCCGCCATCTGGACGTCTACCCAGGGCCCTTGAGCCTCTCTGAAACACACCAGGGAGGAAAGATGGTGCAACAACAAGCTCTAATACAATTTTTATGTCTTTGGGGAAGGAAAAAAGGCTTGTCACATTAATGTTTTCTCAACTTCCTACTCCAGAAAATTTTAAATATCTTTAAACCTTAGGGGAATAATAGGTGGGCTATCACATGCCCACCACCAGTGTCATCAATTATCAATTTATTCATAGCAGATAGAAGTATCTATTTATTAGATATGCGATGGTCAACTTAAAACATTGATTTTTGTCAAGTATCAACATTAGATAATAATATTAAATGTTGATGCTCATTTAAATATTAGTTATAAATATTAATTAATGCAATGATTGTGTATCCTAAGTGCCAGGCAGTGTACTAGGTTCTCAGCACACAGAGCATCTCCAGTCACCTGGACCCAGCCCAGTTCCAGACCATCCCCTTCAGGGGGACAGAGGGGTCACCTTGCTCTACCCTCTATGTGAAGCATGAATCCATTTCCCCCCGCCCCTTGGACTTCATGGAACTCAGGGGGGCCCACAGAGTAAGTGATGGGTGTTAGCTGTCACTGAGTTATTTGCTTTTGGGAAAAGCTGGGAATGAGAATCAGCAGATGTTGGCTCCTCATTGCTGTGTAATGTGGGGCTCGTGACTTAACCTTTCTGGGACTTTGTGTTTTTGGTTTACAAAATAGAGAAAATAAGACCTATTCCAGGGACCACATGGGTCTCTGAGGAAGAGCAGAGAGATTAACACAAGGCTCAAAGCCAGGGTTAGAGTCTGCAGTACACCCTCACCCTCACCCCCCACCTGGCCCCAGGTGAACCGGGAGCCTGGGAAGGCCTTTCTACAGGCACACCAGCCATGGCTGCAACATCTGGGGAAACAGCCATCTGCCTGCTGGAACTGGATAGCCCTGATGTTAGGCGGGCAGGCTGGGAACCCTCACAGAGAACTGGTCCCTCCCACCCGCATTTACACAGTGAGAGGTGTGGGGATGCAACGGGCTCCCAAGTTTTCCACTGTTGGGAGCGGCAGCGAGAGGAGGAAGGGAGAGGTAGGAACTGGAAATCGGGGCCCCTACACCACAGGTGAGGCCGCCCACTCCAGGGCTGGTGATGCAAATAAATGCAAATGGGCTCCAGCTGGGTGTCTAGTTTCTCTCAGGGGACAGGGGGAGGGTTGGGGCTGCCCACCTGTCTGCTGTGCGTCTGAGTACACATCACACCCAAGGAGACAGCTGGAAAGGAGATGTTCTCCTGATAGTTATTTGATTAGGGCTCAGCTATGAATACTCAATCCGTTGGTGGCTGAAATTACATTGTCCCATCAGAGCTTAGTGAGATAATTTCATTCCCGTTTCATTACAAAAGAAAGAGTATGCACTCTGACAGCAGCCATCCCTGGCATTGAATGAAACCGCTGATTAGAAGCCTCCGCCATGACCGACAGCAGATGGCTGCCTGGGCCTGGGGAAGGGGAGAAGGGTCAACGGAGGGTCTGGGACACTTCTGGTGGTGGACTCTGGTTATCTTAACCGTGGCGACAGCCTCAGGTGTGCCCTCACGACCAGTATCAGCCCACTGGCTTTTCGCATAGCTTCATGTTCTCCGCGGAGCCGCAGACGGCCCTGCCTCATCCTGACTCCTGGAGCCACTTCAGCCCTGTGTCATCCTTGGACATGTGAGCCAACCCCAAAGAAACCTTAGAGCACAAGCCTTAAACAATGTTATATTGCTGAAAACAGAAATAAAACCCGCAAAACTTAAGAGGTAGGGGCGCCAAGTTGTGCTGAACAACAACCTCTGCATTGTGAACATGGTCTGATTTGACACCTACAGCCGCCCTGTGAACCTGGGGCCACATTCTCGTTTCACAGATGACAGCTGGTGGCTCTGAGAAGTCACACAACTTAGCCGGTGTGCCGTGGGCCTGTTTGTCTGACAACACATTCCCTCTCCTTTCTGAGCACCCCATGGGGGAGGCTCCGTCCACTTCGGGGCTCACAAGAGGACTCATTGGTCCCTCGTTCCTGCCTCCTCAGAGAGGTCTCTGCCTCCTCCTTCTCCTGCTTCAGACTCTGGCACGTGCAGATCATCATGTGAGCATAAGTCTGCGTGCTGCCTGCTGTTGGCATTTCACATCGTCTGTAAAGATTTTCCCATGTTGCTCAGCTCCATCAAGCCCGCTGAGTTGATGTGTTATAACGATTCACTTGCTCCAGTTGTCAGACCATGAGGTGGCTCCAGCATTCTGCCGCTTAACACACAGAAGGCCTAGTAGGCGGTGAGTGAGAATACCGCCCTGCAGTCAGCTTGCCTGGGCTCAAATCTCAGAACTGCTACAAAGTGGCTGTGTGTCTTTAGGCAGGTTATTTGACCTCTCTGTGTAGAAGTAATAATAAACCTCTCTCAGAGGCTTGGGGTCCCAGGAACCAGGAGGCCTGGCTCTGGTAATACCTAGTCCAGGTCCCTTGCTTTCCCTTCTCAGGCGGCAGCTCTTCTGCTGACCCACAACGTTCCCCTGGGATGGGAAGGTACACTCATTTTCTGTGGCTGCTGTGGCAGCTGACCACAAACCTAGTGGTCGGAACAATGCAAAGTTACTGTCTTACAAATTGTAGAGTTAAGTCCAATGTGCCTTGGCTAAAATCAAGGCATGTTCCTCCCCGGAGGAGGCTCGGGGAGAGAAGCTGGTTCCTCGCCTTCAGCAGCTTCTAGAGGCGCCTGCGTTTCTTGGCTGCCATTCCCCTTCCTCCACCTTCGAGGCCAACAGCACTGGATGAGTTCTTCTCACACTGCTGTCAAGTTCTCTCTTCTGATTTCCTCTACCACTTTTAAGAACATTGCACTCATGAGGATAAGCCATGATAATCTCCCATTTTAAAGTCAGTTAATTAGAAACTTTAATTCTATCTGCAACCTTAACTCCCCTTTGCCGTATAACCCAATGGATATGCAGGTTCCAGGGATTAGGAGGTAGATATCTTGGGAGGAGGCATTATTCTGTTTGCTACACACTGCTGGGGCCCGAAGCCTGGAAACAGCCAGGTTCCAACTAGAGTCAGCCAAGGGAGATCCTGCACCAGACCAGAAAGTGGGCACAGGTGCGGGCGCTCTGCTCCTGGGGGCAGCTCTGGCAGCAGCAGTGGTGGTGGCTTCAGCAATACTGGGAAGTGCAGCTGTGGTCTCCAGCCAGGTGCCACCAGCTTCCCAGTGCTGCCTCTCAACCTGTAGCTGAGAAGTGGGAGCATCTCGCTGATGTCTAGTTACACCCCTGCCCCCTTCCCTCCATTACCCCATCAACACCCTTGTCACAGCTCCTTACATGCACATCTAATTTCCTCCTTCCCTTCACAAAGGAGGTCCCAAGAGGGTTGGGAACCAGGGCAGTGTCCTTGAACACCCATTAGGCACTGGGCATTTGTTATCCCTGACTTCACTTAACCCTCTTAATGGCTCTTATTTTACAGAGGGATAAACATGTCTCAGATCTCCCGTTGGTAAGTGGCTGAGCTGTGCTTTGAGTCTCGGTAGTGACTGCCTGGGACTGCCTGCCTACCAAGGAGCCAGGCCTCAGCTCAGGGGCGGGGTAGCCTCGTAGGGTGTCTCCCAAACCTCTGCCTCAGCTCTCTTTTGAGCTCTGTAGCCCTGAGGGTGGCTTGGCCTCCTGGGGCCACCTCCCTGCAGCCTTGGAGAAGCCCTGTGCATCCAGCTGCCATGCTGGCCTCTCTACGGGAGCTGTCTCCTGTGTGCCCCTGGCCTCCTCATTGTTGGACTAAATCCCTGGTGATCTCCTCATTTGTTTGAGTAGGCTGTCAATGCATGTCATATGCAGGTCCCCTTTGTTCCTGCTTGTTCTGTTCTAAGGGGAAGGACTGGGCTCTAAGGCTGGCTGACCCAGGGGAACCCAACTCTGGGGGGCGTGTGGCCTCCCCCTCTTCACCTTCAAGTGTGGTGCCAGGCACTACACGCTGGCCATCTCGCCTGGCACTACACCTGGTGCTTCCTACGTGCTTAATGCATGATGGTTATATGCAATTTTAAGTTTTAGATTTGTTGGATTTTGCATTTAAATTTTCAAAGAAATAGTCAAATGCTCCTTCCCATTGAAATTTCTTCTATTGATTCCATTTTTAAGAAGCTGGCTTCTCTTTGAGGTTGAGATAAATATTCAGAGCTATTTTTAGCAAATTTGCCTCCAATCCCACATATTTAAAATTATTTAATTCCTTCAAGCAAGTGGAATCTCTTGTGGGGCCCATGATGTTAGAAGTGGATCTACGTTCATTTTCCACATCTCTATGAAATTAACCTGACTTAATAAACAGCCTTTCCTTCCCCAGGGTTTGTTTTTGCTTATTTTAGGGCATATCAGGTTCTGCTACACACAGAGTCCAGAGGGGGCTTTCAGGTACAGATCCACACCGCCAGGTAGGGACACTCTGCTGGTCTGGGCATGCTGCTCTATGCCTCATAGAGGAGTGACAACTTGTTTGGGTAACAGATTCTCAGGGCACATTTTCTGCTGAGATGTATTTCTTTTGTCTTTGGGAAGTTAGACTACTGGAGGAAACCAAAGGCAGCTGTGACTCATACCTCTAATTGTAACCTGCTTGGGTGATTGCTGAGTTCCATCTCTTCCCCTGCACTTTAAAATTTTTATGAGACACTGTCTTGCTGACAGACTCTGATTATAATCATCTCAGACTCTCTGAACCTCCTCTGTGCCCAGCCTTGGTTCTTTTTTCCCCCCTCAAAATCATTCCCTTCACTACAATCTGGACTTCATTTTCTATATGCTGATAATTCTTGTTTCCCACTAGCGGCCTTAGTTTGTCTATTGTGATTTTTTTGGCATGGTTCTCTTTAAAACAATGGCAAGTATCCTGGTGAATTCTTATTTATTTGTGGTGCTGTCCTTTTTTATTTCTTGGAGAAGAGATGCTGGCAATTCTAAATTGTTACTATCAGGTGAGTCTGATGGACGTGCCAGTGCGTGTAAGTTTGGAGATCTTACTGCCTTGCGCTCAGGTGGGGTAGACACGGTGGTGGCTGTGCCCTGTCTTTTTGCCCTCTTGAGCTTATCTTGTGGCTTTGGTACCCGTGTTTGCTGCCCAATGTCCACATTCCAGGCAAGGAACTGAGACCTGTCCCTTTCTGTAAGGGAAGGGAAACTTTGAGGGACTTTTCCCTCATCGTTTAATAGTATGTTGGTTTCTGATAACAAAGTGCCACAAACCAGGTGGCTTGAAACTGAGACTGTATTGTCTCACAGTTCTGGAGGTCGGAAGCCTGAAATCAAGGTGACAGCAGGGCCATGCTCCCTCTGGAGGCTCCAGGGGAGGGTTCTTCCTGACACTTGTAGATTCTGTGGGGGGTGACAGTCACTAGCATTCCTTGACTTGAGGCATCCCTCAGCCCTCTGTCTTCACATGGCCCTCTCCCTGTTTGTTTCAACTTCTGTGTCTCTCCTCTTTTCGTAAAGACACCAGTGACACTGGGTTAGGGCCCACCCTATGCCATTATGACCTTGTCTTACCTGACAACATCTCAATGATCCTATTTCCAAATAAGGTCACAGTCACAGACACCTGGGGTCAGGACTTGGACATGTATTCTTGAAGAACACAATTCAACTCACAACACATGCCATATCACGTGGTGCCCCTAATTGGAGTGTTTTAAGTAAAATGAGGAGAATGGGTATTTAGCTGGCACTAGCAATTATCAGCCACAGCTGCCCACCCCAATGAGGGTGGGGGCTCAGTCCTGCCCCCTCCCGGTTGCCCAGAACTCCAACTTCCCTGGCCAGCTACAGCCTTCTGGTTGTGTGCGTGGACCCAGAAGAACTCTGTGCAGACAAAGCCATGATACCTGGACACACTCTTCTGTCAAATAACCTCTCTGGCCCTTGCACCCACATGGTCTAATTTTTCATATTTTTTAAACAGACAGGATTCCCTGATTTTTTTTTTTTTTTAATTGCAGTTTTGGCTGGGGCCAGGTTCAAACCCGCCACCCTTGGTATATGTGGCCGGTGCCCTACTCCTTGAGCCACAGGCGCCACCCAGGATTCCCTGATTTCTATGCTGCAACCTACATCAGCAGCCCAGATGCCCCAGACATTAGTAAAAACTAGGGTGGCCAGAATAGCCTGTTGTTTCGTATTAACAGTAGGAAGGGGTAAACATGGGAAGTTTTCCTAAGCAGAGGTGAGGCAGTCTTGGCGTCAGAGCTTAACAGCTCAGGATACCCCAGGAGCCACCAGGGCAGATCCTCTGCACTGTCTGGCAGCACGGAGGCCGCAGGGATGAGGACAGATGTCAGTACCTGCAGTGCGCTCTGTTCAAATTTGCATCAGCACATGAAAATGAAGTGTTTTGCTTCTTTAAAGGGCAAGCCAGTCATCTTAAACCTTAGTTGTGAGCCAGGCACGGTGGCTCGCACCTGTAATCCCAGCAGTCTGAGAGGCCAAGGAGGAAGGGTCCTTTGAGCTCAGAAGTTCAAGGCTACCCTGAGCAAAAACAGGACGCCATCTCTACTAAAAATAAAAAAAATAGCCAGGCATGATGGCAGGAACCTGTAGTCCCAGATACTCAGGAGGCTGAGGCAGGATTGCTCTAGCCCAAAAGTTTGAGGTTGCTGTGAGCTAGACTGATGCCATGGCACTCATGCCTCAGGCAACAGAATGAGACTCTGTCACAAAAATACAAATAAGTAAAACCTTAATTGTGGAAACTAGCTCATTTGCCAAGTGGCTCAAGGTGGAGCTGGGTTCAAACCCAAGCTGCTCCATATCCTGGGCATGTGGCAAGGTCCCCACCCCCTCTTGGCCCCTTCTGCATTGATGACATGGGGACCATTGCCCCTTTCTCATGACATCAGATGTCGTGTCCCCAGAAGCCTGTCTGGCAGGTCCACGCCAGGTCTCTCTCACTCCTCTGTGCCTTTGTAGATACCATCCGTGTCCACCCAGGGCTCAAGGCCGAGGCCTGGGGCTTCATTCTTCATTTCCCTTTCCCCATCCGTCAAGCCCAGCAGCAAGCCCTACCAGTTTTACCTTGTAAGATGACTTTCCCATCTCTACTACCACCAGTCTACTTTAAGTAATCAAAGGTCGTGTTGATTAAAGTAATTAAGGGGGACTGCCTTGATCTCTCCCCAGAAAGGGAGAGAGTCAGGAGGAGCCTCTTCACTGTGTCCTTGACCCATGATCCACTGGTCTTCCTACTGCTCTCCAGACCATGCCCACCATGTTTAACCCCAGTCCAATGCTCAGGTTAGACCCAGCCCCTTCCTTTCTCCCCACCTCACTCTTCCCACCCTCCCCTCCCCGATGGCATTTTGCACACAGATCCTGCCTCTGTGCCGTAATGTACCAAGCTCATTATAGCTCAGAACCTTTGCCCTGATCTCGCTGAGATGAGCTCCACGGGGCCAGGATAATGCTGAGGACAGGACGGCTCTCCTCCACGAGCCATCTGGACGGCTGCTCCCTGTCATATTTAGTCATGAAATTAATGAGCAATTAACTGGGAACTGATTATTCGGTTCAGGAAATGATAGATTCAGCTTTTCTTTCTTTTGGCTTACAGTCTCTGAAGGCCTACAATTTTTCCTCGTAAGAATGAATTGGAAAGAGATATTTGGATTTTTAACTTTTATAAATAAAACTACAAAAGAAAGAACGAGAACTATTAACAAGATCCAAAGACATGGAAAACTTACAAAGGGGGGGTGGTATTCTGCCATTTCATTACAGGCTGTCTGGAAAGACGTGAATCACACAGAAGAAAGCACACTGGCTGGTTTGGGAAACGGGTGAGATGCACAGTGCGGCTGGGGCAAGGGTCCGGAGGGGAGGCCCCCAGGAGTGCAGGGAAGAAAGGCTGGGGAAGCTGCTGACTTGCCAAGCAGACAGCCCCGGCCCCAAGCTTGTCTGAATTGTACCAGAAGGTGGGAGTGAATTCAGAAGGTCTCTTCTCCGGGAGGAAGTTGTGGGCTTTGTTCCAGTCCCCTGAAGTCCTCTTCGATTGCTGTTGGTTCCTTGACAGCATTCCAGAGAAGTGAGAGTTCTGGAATCTGTGAAGATTCCTAGAATCACAGCATTTTGGCATGGCTTTCTCTTTCACTTCTCACATATTTCAACTTATCTTGGACCTCCTTCTCCTCTTCCTTTCCGAATAGGGAAAGAAATGCCCCCCTCACACTATACGTGAGACAGAGAAGTCCAAGGTTAAGAGAAAGGGAAGTGCAGGGCAGCGTGCAGAGATGCTCAGGGCAAGAGAGAAGAGAGAGCCTTGTGGAAATGAAAGCGGCTGGCCTACGAGCTGTCCCCAGAGGAGGTCTCTAAGTTCCACGCCATGTGCACAGTCTCATGGCAGGGGCATTTCAGGAGGAGGTTGGGTCCCTGTCTTCTAGGGGAGCACATCAGACGCTGTAGGATGATGCCAGAAATAATGGCAGGCCAAGACCCTAGCCCAGGAGGACTCTTCCCCCAATCCATCCTCTCCCTACCTTGCTCCCTCCATCCGTCCCTCCTTTCTTTCCTTCTTTCCGTCCACTTTTCAACTACCCATTTTTCCTTTTATCTGTCCATCCCCCCATTATCTACCTCATTATCTCCTAGAAAAGAGGAGAAAATTTACAGATATGCAAATAATACTGTAAGGTATATACAGAGGGTGACAAAAAATGTGTACACATTTTAAGAAAAGAAAAAACTGTATTGAATTTGTAATACTCAAGTCACGTTTGGCTTCTGCAATTACAGGAGGTACTCAGTGTGACTTGTATTCATCTTTTGGTATTGGTATAGATTATCAAAATTTTAATAAAGTTTTTTCCCTTTCTTAAAATGTGTGTGTTTATTCTTGGTACCCTTTATATGTACAATTATTAAAAGAGAGACACAGAAAAGGTAGAATTGGTATAGGAAAGTAAGCTGAAGCCAGGAGTTCCAACCTCATACAAAATAGATGCCTCTAGGTCCTGGGGACCTGCTGGAGTTGGGGACAGCCAGGCCCTGGGAACGCTGGCAGCCAACAGGAGCGGGAAACATGATGACATGTATGATCCCTTCAGCATCTGTTAAGGTAAAAACAAACCTGTCGCCAAGGCAGAGCACGGCTCTGAGTGATTCTGAAGTGAGAATTTCCCCAGGGCTTTTGTAGAAGAGGAGGTTTGAGGTTTAGCCAGGAGGAAGGTCTGGGGGGCTAGCCAGCCAAATAGGCTGAGCCCCTGTGAAGGGGAGAGTGTGGTTCTGGAAACTGTAGGGGTGGAGCCTATCAAAGAAGTAAACAAAACTCATAACATCTCTATTCTCATTGAGCTTCTTCTGCCTGGAGAGGAGAGACAGGCAGTGGTCACATAAATAAGTAGGAAACAGATTTTTCTTCTATATGGTGATCTATGCTATGGAGAGACGGGAAGCTGGAGGGGAGAGAGGGCGGGAGGGAGTTAAGGAGGGGGCTGCGCTCTGAACAGAAAGTCAGGGAAGGTCTCAGTGCAAAGGTGACCTTCAGCAAGGACCTAATGGAGGTGAGGGAGCCGGCAGAGCACACAGACGTCTGCCAAGAGAGACTATTTGAGAACACAGGATTACTACCATAATCCTATCACGCTGGGCACGGTGAACAGATCTTGCATAAAGCCCTTTGAAATTAATCCCAGGTGGGGTGCGCGGGGTGAGCCCCGGCTGGCAGGAGGCGCCCAGGGAAGCCCTGGAAACCAGGGACAGGTGGAAAGGGTTCTAGGTTTGCAGCTCGGGACCCCAGAGCGAGGCCCGGGGGCGCGGGAGGCGGGGGCCGGGGCTGCGCGAGGCGCGCCTCCCATTGGCCGCCCGCACCGCGCGCCGCGCCGGCCGCTTTCATAAAGGCCCCGCGGCCCCGCACGGCCAGCGCCCCGCCGCCGGACCCTTCTCGGCTCCGCCCGCGCCCGGCATGGCCACGGTGCAGCAGCTCGCGGGAAGATGGCGCCTGGTGGACAGCAAAGGCTTGGATAAATACCTGAAGGAACTAGGACTGGGGCTACCTCAACGAAAAATGGGTGCCATGGCCAAACCCGATTGTATCATCACTTGCGACGGCAAAAACCTCACCATAAAAACTGAGAGCGCCGTGAAAACAACACAGTTTTCTTGTGTCTTGGGAGAGAAGTTTGAAGAAACTACAGCTGACGGTAGAAAAACTCAGACCGTCTGCAACTATATAGATGGAGCATTGGTTCAACACCAAGAATGGGATGGGAAGGAAAACACCATAACAAGAAAATTGACGGATGGGAAATTAGTGGTGGAATGCTCCACGAACCAAGTCACTTGTACTCGGGTCTATGAAAAAGTAGAATAAAAATTCCATCGTCACTCTGGGCAGGAATTAGTTACGAGAGTGAGCAAGCTCAGTTCAACGAGCAAGTCTCTCTACTGCTTTTTTTTTTCTTTTCAATATCTTTATCACAAATATTTTACATACAACTATTTCAAAGTGTTGGTTTAATTAGGCTCCTCCCTTTGGTGAATAACTAAATATATTTAAAAAAAAAAAACACAACAGTTAATCCCACTTGGAGGAGTCCGATGGTACTGAAGAACTCAGGTCTGTGAACTCAGGCGACACTGTCCCTGCGCGGCTAGGCAGGGACCAGCCTCACTGACCTCACCGGGCGATGGACACACCCGGATAAACGCCAGAGACCACGCTGAAACCGGCCAGGCTCAGCGCCTTTGTGAGGTTTCTCTCCTCTGCAGAGCCTGACTTGCTGTCTCCCCACGGCCGGTTCCCAGAGAGAGGGGTTCAGCAGAGGGAAGGGGAACTCCTAGAATCCAACTGTACACAAAGCTCCACTCCAAACAGGACTTTCTGCCACTGCAGCCCTGGTGTGGGAAGGGGGAGGTGACCCGGCCTTCCACCAGATCCTGTGTCTCTGCGTCCAAAGGTGCCCGTTTTTCAGGGAACAGCTGGCTCAGAGGAATCAGTCTACTTCTCTGAGTGTTGGAGTTACTGTGTGTGCAGCAACCATGGCACTGCCTCTGCCATCTTCAAAGTGACTTGTTTTATTTTGCTTTTAAATGAAGATGCATTCTTTTTCTCTGATCTGTTGTTCAGAGAGGAACTGTCTTGTACTGAAGGACCAGAATATTCCAGGGCGGTAAATGGAGACCTCAGGCCCCACTGGACAGTCACTAGGTGTGTGTGCAGGTGTCCCTGTGGTTCTGCCTGTTGGTGCCAGTGGAAGCAAAGCCCTGTGACCGGCAGGTGGCACCCCCAATCCTGGTGCTCTGCATGGGCTGACGGGTCTGAAGCTGCTAAGACTGTGCCTCACTCCGTGGGTTGGGCTCACCTGTGCGGGATGGGGCAGGGCGAGGTAGGGAACATGGCCACTTGTGAATGGGATGGGCAGGATAGGATAATGAAACAACACAGCAGGTGTAAGAAAAGAGAAAACGAAAACCTGAAATCCACTGCCAAGGGTCATTTTAACTGGAGTTCTGACCCACAGGCTAACTTTAGAGCCTCACCCCACGTGGGGCGCCCCTGCACTGGGCACAGTGTCCCCTGTGTGTGACTTCTCTGGTGGGAAAATTGTCTTGGATGGGGCTTGATGCCTGCTGTCCTCTGAAACACCCTCTCTGGGCAGGATCCGTTGAAGTTTCCTGAGGGTTGTGGGATGTGGAGCCTAAGGATGGGCCACTTCTCAGTGGGTCTGCTGTCTTGGCCACAAAGACCTGATGCTGGTGGGGAGCTCAGCCCCACACAGAGCATTTGGGGCACCTCTCCCCATGAGAGTCCCCTGAGCATCACAAATAACATCTCCAGTGGGAACAGACATCAGGCTTGATGTCTGTTTCTCAGGTGCCATTCTGGAAAACAGCATAAGCTGAGCTGCTGAGCTATGTGGGAAGGTGGCTCTTGGTCTTCCCAGGCTGCAAAGCCCTGGAACTGACCTGGGTTTTCTGGGGCCTTTCTCTGGTCACTCTGTGGTACAGACTCCCACACACCAGAGTGTCGCTCCCTTCCCTGCAGGGAGCCCCTCAATGCTACCACCCTGAGCCTTATTTCACCCTCCCTGGGTCAGATCCTGCCTGTGGCTTCCTGCAGCCTGTCCCGTTCTGAGGCTGTGGAGAAGATGGAGCCTTCCCTTTCCTCTCCAGGGACTAACTTGGCCACATCTATAAACTGTCATTGCTGTCTAGACGGAGGCCATTTCCACCGGAAGAGGGAAGTCGGGGGCAGGAGACAACCCCAAAGCTGTTCCAGCAGCTCCCCCAGGGGCCCCAGAGCTTGGGCTCTCTGGCTCACTCACCCTTTTCCTCTTCCTCCTCCACTACCTCTTCAGAAAAACAGGAATTTACTCATTATTAACTGAATTTTGAAGTTTAAAAATACATGCCCTACAAATCAAAGTTCATTATTAAAGTTCAAACATCATTACATCATCATAATGTAGGGGGGATTTTTCATTAAAATAAATTATGATATAAAAAAAATAGGGCACTCAGGACCATCTGGCTCAGTGGATCTTGTTAATGACACCAGTCTTTGAAGTGACAATTTTCTGGCTATACAGCAAGTTAATTATAAGATAATAGACCTTTCTTTGAAAGTATTAGCATAAAAAATTACAAATGAGGTCCTGCTTCCAGAAAGATGGAGTAGACACACTGTCCCCATGAAGGAAAGCTAAAAATCCTGGACATTAAATAAAAAACAAATGTAAAAAGACTCTGCAAGGTGGAAAGAAGAAAGACTGGCTAGAAACTTCAGGACCCATGGAATGTTGGTAAGTAACCTGGGTTTTCTTGTGGCCTCGTGTACCCAGATTTGGAGCAGAAGAGCTGGAAATACTGATGGGCGCAGATAATAAAAGCCCCAACAAACACCTGCTCTCTCCAGCTGAAGGGTCAGGAAGGAGCAGCCTAACAAGATAGAAAATTTGAGATAATCGTTCTGCTCCAACCAAATACCACAGAAAGCCTGAGGTGGCTTCCCTAGCCCATGCCAGCAAAGGCCAACTGGGGTGCCCAGACTTCCTCTTCTAGGCATCCTCTTCCTGTTGGGGGAGAAGGACCCTATGGCCATAGTGAGATAAGTGGGGCAGCAGCCCCCCTGGGGAGCCAGTGGGGAGCAGAAGCCACTGCTGCCTAGTGCTATGGGGTGAAGGAGGGGAGCCCTGCCATCTGAGAAGCCATGGGCTCCCCCTCCTTGCTCCTGACATGGCAAGGTGGGAGAAGTGGGTCTGGGGCAGGTTCTCACTGGCCAGCTCATGAGAGCCTGTTCCCAGATGCCACTCTGCCTGTCCTGAGGGTCCCTCTCACACGTCTGTGAGCTCAACTCGGGCCTACTACCCTCATTCCATCGCTGATGGAATGAGGTTGTTGTCCTGGAGGAACGACTGTTGAGAAGCTCAGATGTCCTCATGCCCTCCATTATATGGGGTTCCCGTGCCCTCAGCCAGCCTGGAGCCTTCCCTCCAGAGGTTACCTCTCTCTCACATTACTGCCCCCTCTGGACTCTGGCTCTCTGTCTCCCTCCTGGTCCCAGTACTCACCCCTCCTAGCCCAAATGCCCTCCAGACATTCTCTCCAGCAGGAGGGTGAGGATATGAGAGTTTGGCTGCCATTTCTTTATTTTTATCTTTGTTAGCATTCTTTTCCCTTTCTTACAGGCTGTGCTGCAAAGTTTACTGGTATAAAATATAGCAAGAAGAGGCCTCGAGAACTTTCTAGGACAAACTTGCTCATGGATCTCAGGAAACAAAGGAGAAAGAAGCTAGTATTGAGAGGTGGCATACTGGGGGGCAGGAGGCTGCTCCTCTGACAGGCAGGGAGTCCGGGCAGATGGAGAAGGAGCTTATACCAGCTCCTGCCCCCAGGGTGGACCTTGAGCAGGGAGGCTTTGCCAGAGCAAAGGAAGTCTCTGGAGGGAGACAGGGTGGAGCCCGAGCCTCCACCTGACCTCTGCATGAGATTTAACTCCTAGTTTAGGACAGGTCTGCCTCAGTCCCCACTGACTGCAGCCCAGAACTTTGCCCTGACCCAACCCTACCCCTGCTACCTTAGCACCCGCTGTGTCTGACAGGACCTGCCTGAGAATGTGAAAGGGGGGGAGGAGACATTTGGTGAGAGAGCATTTCTTCCAGCAGGGAGGTCAGATGAGGGAGTAGCTCAGCCCTGAGGGGCAGCGATGAGCTCCCCACAATTTCACTGTAACTCACCTTTCTCACAGAACATTACAGCGGCAGAGGCCGGCATGTTCCAACATAACACGCGCCTGGGGACAGTTCTGAAGGATGTCCCTCAACAAGATGGCTTTCTGGGTTTTGTTTTGTTTTTCTTGTTTGCTTTCAAATAACAGAACAAATCAACAGATGCCCTGGGCAGATGATGCCTCCCAGTATTTAGCAAAATACCAAGCACCATGCTGATGCCCAAGAGATGCCTTGTCTTTGAAGTCGGTCTGGAGGGTGCGGCTCCTTGATCCTTTCTCTCGTTTCTCTCTATCAAGGGCTGCCAAGGAGGGTTGGAAGCCATCTGGTCCATCCCCTGCCTCCAGACCACTTTGGTGTGACCTGAGAGCCACCTTAGTTTCTTCATGTGGACAGTTGTGACAGGGAGGAATGGTCTTCGAACATCTCCAGTTGTTAGTGTTATCAGTAAACATCTTTTTGTGTGCATCACTGATATCTTGAAATACACATATTCCAGTACTACTTTAATAATAATATGTTCTGTACAAAAATATGTTAAAAATAAATGAGATAAAAATAAACTATGGATGTGCTGGATTGGATAGTGTGCCCCTTGGAAGCTCAGAATGTGACATTGTTTAGAAATAGGATCTTTGTAGATGGCATTAGTTAAAATGAGGTTTTACTGGAGAAGGGTTGACCTTTAATCCAGACTGACTGGTGTCGTCATCCTAAGGGGAAAAGAGACACAGAGACTGAGACACACAGGGCAACACCATGTGCCAAGAAGGGCACAGACAAGCTGAGGAAGGCCAAGGATGGGCAGCCTGGAGAAGGTGCCTGCTAACACCTTGATCTTGGACTTCCAGCTTCCAGAACTATGAGGCGACAAATTTCTGTTGCTTTAAGTCACTTGGGTTTTGGTGATTTGTTATGGCAGCTGTAGGCAGCTAATATACTAAGATTGCAAAATGTTTATTCTGCTTCCCAGTGAGTTGCCTTGCACAACCTCTGGGACCACAAGCAGAGGGTGTCCAGGGCAAGCCAAGCAGGGGTCTAAGGCAGAAACAGAGCTGTCAAGAGCATGGTGCTCTGTCTGGGAGGCATGACTTCCCAGATCTGGCCACAGATGTAAACACGGTGCAAAAGCCGGATGCTGTCTGCAGTAGGAAGCGCCAGGGCGTGGGGCTTTTGCACTTCCAGCAGCCCATGCTGTGGCAGGGTAGGGACCAGACCCGCCATGGACTAGGGCTGCTGAGGGCTGGTCAGCCCCCACCCATAGAAGCTGCCATGTAGCAATTGGTCTTTGTAGGTTCATCACTGATATCTAAGTGGAAAACTCTGGAAAGATCTGTGGCCCCTGAATGGGGGTCAGTTAATAAGAAGATGGTTGTTAACTGGTTCCCGCAAATTCCTCCCAGACCTCAGTGTTGGACTTTGGATCCAACCACCCATTGGGTCTGGCACCCAGGCTCCTAGGGCTCTCGGGTTCAGGATGTCCATGGCTGGGTGGTCATTTCCTTCTGCAGTTTGTGCCCCTCGGCCCTGAGTGTGGTCAGTGCTGTGGAGAGTGGAACCCTGATGGCTTTGTCGAGCAGCCATACTGGTCCTGGAAACATGACTTCAAGTTATATGAGGACGAGAAATCCTTAACGTCGGCCACTCTTGGTCATGTTTCCTCTCATTTCCAGCTGATTGCATTTCCAAATGACACTGGAACCTTGTAATTACTCAGGAGACGTTGAATTCCTCTCTAATTCTCCATCTTGCTTTTGGCCCGACTTATTCAACCTCTCTGCTTTCTGCGGAGTTTTCTAGAATTCTGGGGAAAGTGCATTATGCTGGCAGACAAGTTCACAGTGAAAGGAAGTGCTTTGCAGGTGACGCAATTCTTTGAAACTCCTCATGTGGGGCCCTGAGTGTTTGGGGATGCAAGCTCTCCAATTGAACTCTCTTCCCTCTTCTGGCAGGAGTCTGAAAAGCACAGCGCTGGACCAGACATGTTTCTCGGGTGTCTTGTCCATGTGGCCCCAGAGGACTAGCTAGCCCCGTCCTCAGCTCGCAGCCCCTCCTGCTACACTGTGCGCCTTTAGCCGGTCCCCACCTGCTGCCTGCAAAACCTCGTCCATGACCCACATCTCGCCAGTACTTAAGTTCCACCTCCTCAGTGGCTCCAGGGTCCGTCCTATCCCCTGAAGTCTCATGGAGCTACTGCCCACAGTGCCCAGCCTCCATCCACACCTGGCTCCCCCTCACCTGTCATGGGCTCTGCAGCCCATAAAATGTCACTCTGTTCTAGAGATGGACTTTGATCCATGAAGTTGCCTTCACAGTGCTTAGATACTTTGAGGTATTACTGCTAACATTCAAAGCCAAGGCCTTGCACATGCTCTACTTTCCAGGTTTTCTGGAAGAATCTCAGGCTATGCCAGGGATGGGCCCCCTTTGTTCACGGGGGAGCCAAGTGGGAGCTATGCCTTTGGAATAAGCACACCTGTCCAGTGCCTGCCACCACTGCAGCTGGTCTCCCAGCCATCCACTGGTGGGGCGTAGTCTCCTGAGAGGCATATGGTGACCCAGAAGGGTCTCATGAAATCTATGTAGTGGATCACAGCCAGCATTTAAGAAAAAAATGAAATAGAATTGGATAGAACATAATCAGACCGACTATTTTACCTGCAACAAGACTAAGTGTTGCTTTGTAAAACTTTCGATTCAGTTATTTACATGCTACATACATTCATGCTGGGTTGAGATGTAAATCTCTTTATCACTATGGGGTCTAGTTTTCTTTCTTTCTCCCAGTTTTTTTTTTTTTTTTTTTTTTTTGAGATAAGGTCTTCTTCTGTGGCCAGGGCTAGCGTGCAATGGCATCCTCATAGCTCACAGGGCTCACATGATCCTCCTGCCTCAGTCTCCCAAGTAGCTGGGACTGTAGGCACGGCCACCACACCCAGCTAATTTTTCTATTTTAAGTAGAGACGAGTTCTCGCTTTTGCTCAGGATGGTCTGGAACTCCTGAGCTCAAAGGATCCTCCCTCCGTGGCCTTTCAGAGTGCTAGGATTACAGGTGTGAGCCACTGTGCCCAGTCCCATATCTTTAAAATATCCCCAATTCCAAAGAGAAGGAGAGAGAGAAGTGAGAAGAGGCTGGGCCTTCTTGTCTCCCTTCAGGAAGGGCTGCAGTGGTCTTGTCTATGAAGGCTCCTTTCCTCTGTGTTTAAGGCCTTATTCATCTGGGGTTGCAATGAACAAAAAATCTTGTTTTTAAAAACTGAGGTCTTCTGGCCTCTGGAATTGATCCCCACAATCTTCTCCATCAGAGCCATTTCCCTCTGTGTGTTTTATTCAGACTCCCCTGAAGGTTAAAGGTCCTAACCTGAAAAAAGTCTCATGCTCTAGCAAGTTTGGGCTATGCTAGACAGATGGGTTTCTCACCTGCAGGACTTCTCAGACTCTAAGGATGTCTGAGGTGGTGCTCACTAGAAAATGCTTTGAGAGGTGCACAACTGAGGGTTAAACCCTAAGGCTTTTCAAATTCCGAAAGAAGTTTAGACTTGAATCTTGAAAAGAACCTGCAGAAAACTTGGTTTCGGTCCTTCCCATCCGCCCCATGATTAATTTCTCCTTATCATCTTTATCCAGTGAAGACACAGGCTAGTTAAATGTCAATCCTGCCTCTGACAAGCTCGCAGTCTCTGGGGACAGTGTGATAAGGACATAAATGACGACACCCCCTCTCAAAGAGAAGGAGAGATAAAGTGTACTAGGAAAATGGCCTCCCAGGCAGGGCTCCAGCAAGAGGAAGGCAGTGTCTGAGTCAGGCCTTGAAGGCTGCCGAGTGAAATGCCCGCTTGTGCAGAGGGGTGGGAGTGGTGTGGACACTTCAGGCAAGCGGGAACTTTCTGGGGAAGTCTGGAGGAACAGTATGGGGCCAGGACTGCCTCTCAGAAACAAGCAGTTGGATGAATGCTCAGGACAGAGTATAGACGGAAAATAAGGAAATGCAGGCAGGCCTGATGGCTGAGGCCGCAAACATGGGGCTGGTGGGTTTCACGTTTGCGCTGTTGGGCAGTAGGAGTCATGGGGGATTTGGGGCCAGTGACCCAGACTTTGACCAAACACAATTGGGCGGGAAAGTCAGTGTTTCGTGGCCGATTACTGTTGAAATTCCCTCTGGCGGGAGCAGTGTGATGGGGAGAGCCGAGTTCCTGCCTGGGCTTTGAGATTTGTGGGGCTCTCTGTAGCACCCCCTAGACACAGTCACTGGGCCAGGGTTATCTCCATGGTTGGCCAAGATGAGAACAGCCTGTGAGCCCTCTTCCCCTTCACTAAGTGACATTACTGGGACATAAAGCCTGCCCGGCAACTTTCCCGGTTTTGGTGACTGTGTGTTTGCTGCTTCCCTCTCTTGCCAGCCATCAACACAGTTTGGCCCCAGGCAAGTGGTTCAGGTCACCAGGCTAAGCTGATAACTAAACCCAGGACTGACCTACTCTGCCCTTCAAAGCGGGCTTCTCTGCTTTAGGGACAAAAAGCACAGAGTTTCTGGCCCAGGAGCAGAGCTCAGAAAGGTGGCTGGTGGGGGATGGGTCCTGTGTCTTCCTCAGGACACTCTGGGCTGGATGGAGGGACAGACTGAACTGGGAACAAATGGTCTGGCTGGAGATGTGTTCCAGAAGAGAGGCCACTCTTGTTTTCATTGTTCCCAGACTTGTGGAGCTGGGAGGGTCCTCCAGAGATCATTCCGTCTGTTTGCTTGTCTTGAAGGAAGAAAACATCTCAGCCTCCAGCTGGTGATGCGGGAAGCAGGGTGGGGGAAGGTGAGAACACCCTGCCCACCCACTCCTAGTTACAGAGAAGGGTGAGACAGTGCAGGGGAGTGAGGACCATGCCCGAGATGCAAAGTGTGGCCAGAGCAGGAGCCAGGGACCAGCACCAGTCACACTGGCCTGTTTTGAAGGGGTCTCTGTCTTAAAAACACTTCTCAACACGGGAGAAGTCATGGGATTTGAAGTCCAGCCAAGTCTCTGGAATGTTTGTGCCCTGAGCCATAAGTTCCTTTGAGTGGCCCTTACTAAAAACCCCAGGGGGCTATTTTTCAGTCAGACGGCATTATACTATGAAGACAAAAGCATAAATGTAGCTCTTATTTAGCAAAATAATTATTTGGCTGAAAAATCTCCTAAGGCCAATAGTAACTAAAATCACCACTGAGCCGTCCCCTCACCCAGCAGCTACTGAGAAATGCAAACGAGGCTCTAAATTTGTTTTTCCTATTATTTTATCCCAATTAAGTCCTGCTTAAAAATCCACTTACATTATTCCAGTGAGAAAGCAACAAAGCTTACCGTCAAGGGAAGAAGCAGACCAGGAAATGAAGCTTCACGGAGGGAACGTGGTCCATCTGCTGTGAAGGGGCCCTCATGTTCCCACTAGAAGGCTGCTGTGTCCAGGGGATCTGGGGCTGCCAGCTCGTCTGGGTCCCCCAAGGCCTGGGGCCCATGTGCATGTCCAAAGTCCAGTCACCAGACCCTCACATCCAGACCACAGGAGGTTGGCTAGAAAACCTACAGCACTGGACACATCAGGATGAGTGAATGATGTTTCCAACGCTGGTGCCCAGACACTGGCTGCGATTGTCTGTGTGGGACAGACAGACAATCCCTCCCTCCTCCTTTCAGCCTAGACGCTGGGAAAGGCCAGGATCTGTTTAAGGCACCTTAGGGACAGAACCTGGCACCACGGGGTGCTCGGGGAACTGGGGGTGCCTGAGAGACCTACTTCTAACTTGAGGACCAGGGTCCATTCTCTTTAAACAGGTGGTCACTGCAGGCTTTAACTCGATGTCATGGGAAGAACCCAAGTTTTGATGTTATATCTGGAGTCAAACTTTGGTTTCTTCATTTGCCCCGTGGATGAACTTAGCCATTCATTTATTCCCTTTGGTGCTCGGGAAAACTGGGGCTAATATAAGTGAGAACGAAGATAGTGCACACTCAATACCTGGGGCAGGTGCCTCATCGCCTCTCAGCTGCAGGAAGCACCATTCTTTTCCCTCAGTTCCTAGAGCCTGTTTCCCACATCACAGACAAGGGAGGCTGGAGCTCTCTCTGTATCCAGAACTCTAGGTGGGGACAGCAGAGGCTGTTGGCATAACACATCTATTTGCCCTTGTGGGCTGTGTCTTGGTGTCTAATCAGTGAGATATTCAAAGCAAAAAGACTTGACAGACTCCTAAAATTTTCATTAGGCACCATAATAGAAGCTTTCTTCCACCACCCCTGACAAATGTGAATAATTTTCTGGATATCTCCAGCTGTCAGGATGGGTGCCAGGGAGCCCGCATCGGAGTAATGGGCCAATGTGGAAAGCCCTGGAAGGTGGTGATGGATGTGGCTTGTTGGGTAAGCAGAAGCTGGTAGTGCCCCAGGGGTGAGCCAGTGGGCAGGTCAGAGCAGTGAGCTCCAGCTACAAGCTGGAATCACCAAGAAGGCTTTGAAATGATAGCCTGAGTCCCACCCCCTCGGGACTGTGATTTAATTGTTCTCAAGCATGGCCTGGACAGCAGAGTTTTAGAAGCCTCCCAGGTAATTCTGCTGTGTAGCCAACCGTGGGAGCTGATGATGCCCAGAGCAGAGCACCTGGCCTCGGGTAGCAGGTGGGGGCTGCAGCCTCTGCCAGAGGCCCAGAAGTGAAAACACCCACATGAGCTTCTGGGCTAGAATATAAAACCCTGGCCAGAGAAAATTGGCGGGGGCCCTGTTTCCTGAGATTTGGTCCAAAGTCCAAGGGAGACTTGTTTCTACCATCTGTGTCCCCCCAGCACCCTGTCGTGCTCTGACAGGGCCTGGACCTCCCTGGACTGCAGTTATTTGATTATTTGTCTGTCTCCTCCAGGCAGCAGAGACATTCTGGAAGGCAGAGGCTCTACCACTATAGTCTAAGCATCCCTAGTGACAAGCACCAGGACCAGCCCAGGCAGGGCCTAGTGGGCACGGAGTGAGTGGGGAGACTTGTCTGCTACTAATCTGGCATTTCCAGACCCACCAGACAGAGGCTGGGCTGGTCCCATCACCTGGGAAACTGAGGCTGAAGAAACTGAGCCGGTATGAGCAATCAAGTGATTTCTTCTGTGAGGAAAAAGGAAGAGCGTGGGGCCCGGCAGGAACTGATGCTTTCTCTGATTATTTGCCTAAACAATGACTTTCTTGAATAAAATCATGACTTCTAGGCACCACAAGCTCTTTTAGTGATGAGAGGACATGAAGCAGTGATTACCTTTTCCAGAGCAGTTTCTTAATCTGGTTTATTTTTTGCTTTTTGGTTTGTGCTCCTAAGCCATTAACTGCTGTGCGGAAAGCTAGTGACACTAACAACTTTCTATTTGGGAGGGGAAGTGGTGGGAAGGAAAGAGCCAGGAGCTGCTTTTCTGAGTATGAGTTTAGTCTGTCAGCTTTGACCTTTCCGTTCCGACTCAATGCCTCTTCAACAAAACCTTGACATTTAAAAAGGCAGCACATCCAGCCCACGTCTTTATGTGATAGGCCGACCAGTTTTCAGAGCCTTCTCTTTTCAGAGCCATAGCCAAAAAAGTAGTTTGGCATTTCTGCAGCTTCTGTTCTCAGGCTTTCTGAAAAATGAAGGGGGCACAGGAAAGATGAAAGTGCCTGTCACCCGATGTCCATTCCCCTAAAGGTGCCTGCATGCCAGCGGTGTCTGCGTGGTGCACACAGCTTTATTTTGCTTTGAAAAGGATAGGACCACAGGTGTCGGGAAGCAAGATGAGACAGGTGGAAACCCACTTCGGCACGCCTATTTTTAGCTCAGATTCTATTTAAGTGGAAATGATAACTTCAAGGTAACTGGCAAGAGAAAATGAGCCTGTTTGCACAGTAATTGTTTTGCCCAAAAAAGGAATGAACATCCTTAAGGTAATCCAAAGGCTGAGTGAAGGGAAAATCAGAACAGGTTACTTAGAGAAGAATCTTTGTAGGAGGGCCCTATAAAGAAATTAGCAGAACGAGAAAAAATACAGCGATGAGCCCTGATGAACCATGAGCCTCCAGGTGACACGGGGCAGCCCCAGGGCAGGCGTGGCATCATTCTCTCTCCTGTGGGGGCTCGTGGGCTCCTTAGTGCTCCAGCAGGGAAAGGTAGTTAGTTATGGAGGCTGGATGGAGCTGGGATGGATCACCACCTGGAGGGATACCACCCTGCAAATCCTAAAACCCCTCTCCACTCCTGGACCTCAAGCCTCCATCCTCTGGATTACTCTCCCACTGACACACCTGTGCTCTGACCTCCAAGAGGGGTGCCCTCTCACCCCTGTCCTGTCTTCACTACCTTCTCCCACTGGCATAGGCTCCTGGTGTGTCACTTAGCGGAGTTGTTGCAAAGACTCTCCACTCCCTTGTCCCTTGGGCCAACCCTGCCATCTTCCCTCTCCTGGAAAATCCCTTCATAGCTCTGCCCAGCTTGCTCCTTCTAGACCAGTGATTGTCAACCAGTGTGCCATGAGAGCATTTTAGGTGTGCTGTGAAAATTTTTAAAGACCATTACATTATTTTTGAAAGAAGTTCAAAGCACAGAAGTATATTTCTTTTACTTTTTTTTTTTGATCAACATAATTTAAGGGTGCTGCGGGAGTTTAACTATAGGTTCAAGTGTGCTGTGAGACTTTGGGAGTTTAACTCAAGTGTGCTGTGAGATAACAAATGTTGAAAAGCACTTCTTCTAGACAAAGGATGATGAGGGAGCAGGGGTTTTGTCTCTTCGGTCTCTTAATCCTGCAGCCTGGCTCAACCAAGCAGGTGCATGTGCTGAAGGACTATTTCCCTGTGCCCATTGTGGCACAGGGGCGGGATTTAAGAGAACTCTTGTCTCTGCACCTGTATGAGACAACCCTCCAGATCATCTCTTCCTCAGTTGTCTTGTGTGTGGGAGGGAAGGAAGCAGTGGCCCAGGGGTGGGTTAATGGCCTTAATGATCACACAGGATGGGCCTGGATGGACCACTAACTACTTGGAAGGCAGTGGGCATCGTGAGAGTGTATTGAATCCTACTGTGGGAGGCAAGATGTAGCTGTGGGTTCTGGAGAGAATAAGATCCTAGCCCACCCTGTCTCCAGGGCCCAGTGCAAGGCTGGAGGGGGGAATCTGGGGTGGGACAGGGTGTGGAAGATGAGTTATAAGGCTTTCTTGCCTGAAGGCCTTGGGATACCCAATTGTTTTGAATAACTATGATTAAACCAGCAGGCCCCATGACCTCCTAAGTCATTGTCATCAGTGTTTAATTTGGAGCTACTGTTACTCTGGCTGCTCTGTAAGGCCCAAAGGCTTTCCGCCTGTGGGGAAAAGAAGCTTCCTATGCTAGCCCGCCTGCTCCCCCAAGCTGAACGAAGGCAGATGTCCCATGCCTGCTTGCTGGCCGTTCTTCCGTTCTTTTTTGGTTTGTCTGAATCCAGGGCAAACATTTTCTGCCTCAACCCTTGGCCCTACTCAGGCAAGGCGGCTGCCCTGGAAGGCAGGAGTGGCCAGGCACTAGCTGGGGTGAGCTAGGAGGAGGGTCTGTTTTTTCTCAAAGAGACAAAGAATTGCACTGGGTCTTCATGGCTCTGACATCCTGAGATGCAAGTGCTATCAAGCTGAGGTGGGGTTAGAGCTTTTACCTCACCCAACACACACCACAGCCCCACCTGGATGGGGCATCTCCAGGGCCCAGGTGGGCGGCGAGCCATAAGTATATCTAAATCACTCTCAGCACGAGTGTCCAGGCCATGTCTGATGGGTGGTGTTGAGAAGGAGACCCCGAGATCTGCCACCCAGCAAAGCAAGATTCGTCCTGTTTTTCTACTTGGGATTTTCTTTCCGGCAAAACTAAGGGTTCTTTCCATCCCTCATCTGTAAAAGGGGCTCAGTAACAACAATAACCGTGGGGTAGAATTGCCGTGGGGAGAGAACACACAGTACACGATGGGGGATCCCCCCACTGGAGGGGCGACTCTGCTGTTCATCATCCTTCCTGCCCTTTAACTGGTCCATTTCCACAAGTTGTGATAAAAGTCACCTAGGGCTTTCTGGTTCCTGGCTTTTCTCCTGTGCTAAGCCACTTCCATTATTTTTGCCTCCAATTCAATTTCATTTTTGAAAATCCATTTATTTCCTATGCTTGTTCTTCTTCCTCTTCCTTTGAAAATTTTCACGCAAGTCAATGTGGTCTTGCAGCCATATTACATTTCGAGAAAATTAAAAAGATGAAATATTATTTGAAAATTATGGAAAATTGGTCAGTAATGAGACTCAGCTCTGATTCACATTCAAAATAGATTTCCTATCTGGCAGGAGCAGGCTGGGGCGGAGGGGAGGTAGGATGAAGGATTTGGAAGACAGAGCTCTTAGAAACATTGCCTTTCTTTTCTTATCCACCTTTAAGGAACTGATCATTCCTTTCTTTTCCAAAAAAAAAAAAAAAAAAAAAAAGTGAAACTTTAGGAAATAGCTGAAGAATTTAACAAATGGAAAAACATACCATGCTCATGGCTGGGAGGAATCAACATCATTAAAATGTCTATACTACCCAAAGCAATATATAATTTTAATGCAATTCCTATCAAAGCTCCATCGTCATATTTTAAAGATCTTGAAAAAATAATACTTCATTTTATATGGAATCAGAAAAAAACCTTGAATAGCCAAAACATTACTCAGCAATAAAAACAAAGCAGGAGGAATCACGCTACCAGACCTGAGACTATACTATAAATCAGTAGTGATCAAAACAGCATGGTACTGGCACAAAAACAGAGAAGTAGATGTCTGGAACAGAATAGAGAACCAAGAGATGGATCCAGCTACTTACCGTTACTTGATCTTTGACAAACCAATTAAAAACATTCAGTGGGGAAAAGATTCCCTATTTAACAAATGGTGCTGGGTAAACTGGCTGGCAATCTGTAGAAGACTGAAACTGGACCCACACCTTTCACTATTAACTAAGATAGACTCTCACTGGATAAAAGATTTAAACTTAAGACATGAAACTATAAAAATACTTGAAGAAAGTGCAGGGAAAATTCTTGAAGGAATCATCCTGGGTGAATATTTTATGAGGAGGACTCCCCAGGCAATTGAAGCAGTATCAAAAATACATTACTGGGATCTGATCAAACTAAAAAGCTTCTGCACAGCCAGGAACACAGTAAGTAAAGCAGGCAAACAGCCCTCAGAATGGGAGAAAATATTTGCAGGTTATACCTCTGATAAAGGTTTAATAACCAGAATCCACAGAGAAACGTATTAGCAAGAAAAGAACAAGTGATCTCATCTCAGGGTGGGCAAGGGACTTGAAGAAAAACTTCTCTAAAGAAGACAGATGCACAATCTACAGACACATGAAAAAAAGCTCATCATCCTTAATCATCAGAGAAATGCAAATCAAAACTACTTTGACATATCACCTAACCCCAGTAAGAGTAGCCCACATAACAAAATCCCCAAACCAGAGATGTTGGCGTGGATGTGGAGGAAAGGGCACACTTCTACACTGCTGGTGGGAATGCACACTAATACGTTCCTTCTGGAAGGATGTTTGGAGAATACTTAGAGATCTAAAAATAGACCTGCCATTCAATCCTATAATTCCTTTACTAGGTATATACCCAGAAGACCAAAAATCACAATATAACAAAGACGTCTGTACCAGAATGTTTATTGCAGCCCAATTCATAATTGCTAAGTCATGGAAGAAGCCCAAGTGCCCATTGACCCACGAATGGACTAGCAAATTGTGGTACATGTATACCATGGAATATTATGCAGCCTTAAAGAAAGATGGAGATTTTGCCTCTTTCATGTTTACATGGATGGAGCTGGAACATATTCTTCTTAGCAAAGTATCTCAGGAATGGAAGAAAAAGTATCCAATGTACTCAGCCCTACTATGAAGCTAAATTATAGCTTTCATATGAAGGCCATAACCCAACTATAGCACAAGAATATGGGGAAAGGGCCAAGGGAGGGGAAGGGAGGGGAGAAGTCAGGGTGGAGGTAGGGTAATGGGTGGGGCCACACCTACAGTGCATCTTAGAATGGGTACAGGCGAACCCTACTAATACAGAATACAAATGTCTACATACAATAACTAAGAAAATGCCATGAAGGCTACGTTGAACAGTTTGATGAGAATATTTCAGATTGTATATGAAACCAGCACATTGTACCCCTTGATTGAACAAATGCACACAGCTATGATTTAACAATAAAAAAATAAAATAAATCAATAAAAAAAAAGAAGTTTTTAAGTGGTATGCCTCCTTTTTAGTTCAGAGTGGCACCGATTGGAGTACGAGATTCTTTTTCAAAATAACCTGAATTTTAACGCCACAAAAAGAACAACAACCAAAAAACAAACCCAAATTCTCAAAAGATAAATGTAATAGTTCATTATAAAAACATTGACTGTTTTCAGCAAACAAGTGATATGCTTAGGAATAGTCATTTGTGAACATAAACAACTTAAACCAAGCTTTTCGGTGAATCATAGGAAGGGAATCCTTTGTCTCATGTTTAATATTTTAAAGAACTTCCTTAACCTTAAATTAGGAACAGATTTGCCTAAATAGATAAATCGGGTGCAGAAAAGAGTGTCCACCAGGCAACAGGGCAGTTTCTGTGGTTCTCTGTTTCATCTTACATCACTCCAAAGATACTGGTGGCAGGTCGCCTGTCCTGTGACTGAGAGGACACCTGTGTTCTGATTCTCCACCTCGCCCTCAGTTTAGGTTTTGAGGCCAACCCTTCAAAGCTTGGTTATTTTCTCCCAGGCATGACGTCAGCAACTCTCAAAGGTATCGCTGGGACCGCTGGGCAGGACGAAGCTTCCTGGCAGTCATTAGCAGAGCTGCCCTGCTCTACGGCTAGACATTACCTGTCAGGAAAACTTCGTGAAGAAATGAGAAGTCATAATAGGAACAACATTTTAGAGTTTCTGATGTATCTCTAAATAACATTCTGTTGTTCCCTTCCCTCTTTTTGTTTTCTTTGTACTATAGAAGTAATAAAAATATGATAGATGGTTCGGTACCCATAGCTCAGTGGTTAGGGTGCCAGCCCCATACAGTGGGGCTGTCGGGTTTGAACCTGGCCCAAGCCTGCTAAACAACAATGACAAATGCAACAAAAAAAATAGCTGGGTGTTGTGGAGTACCTGTAGTCCCAGCTACTTGGGAGACTGAGGCAAGAGAATCGCGTAAGCCCAGGAGTGAGATTGCTGTGAGTTGTGACACCATGTCACTCTACCGAGGACAACATAGTGAGACTCTGTCTCCAAAAAATATATATATATATACATTATATAGAAAATGCAGATTTATAAAGTAAGAAAATTGAAACCGCTCCATCTTTTCATCTAGCGATTGGCAGTATTAGTATTTTAGTGGATACTTGGGGGTATGTGTGTATATGTGTGTGCACATATACCAATTAGTCATCTATCTATTCTGTAAATATTTATTGACACTCACTTCTTACATGCTTCATATGTGAACAAAAACTGGCATCATATTGAAATATTGAAACACAATCTTTTCACTTCATATCATTCAGTGACAATAAAAACAGTGACAGTAAAACAACATCTTTCAAAACCATTTTTAATGGCTTCAGAGCTTTCCACTGCAGGCTACAATATGTTGAAGCAGTTATTTCCTAAGTGAATAAATGAATATATACAAATGTATTATTTTAATGTGGCTTAACATCTAAAGGTACTTTCCTATTTCCATCAATGTATTATTATTATTTACATTAATAGTATTATAATTTTAACAATAGTAAGATCAACCATGATTTGGCACTTACTAGGGGTCAGACATGATGTGCAATGCTTTACATGAAATAGTTTCTTTCATTCCCACAACCATCTTACAAAACCTCTGCTGTCCATGTATGCTATTACTCACCCTAAGTTCTCGGTCCCTCTGTGCACTGGACAAACTGGACTGCTTTCTCCCTCTGCCTTTTAGCTTCACCTCAGATTCTGCAAGTTTGGGTTTGACTAAAGCCAGAGAAAGATTATAAAACCTATTTTTAAAAGCATAAATGTACATGGGAATATAATTTCAAGCAGTACATAATGGTATACACTTCAGAAGCAAAAATTATTTGTATTTTTTGTTGTCTTCATAACATTTTTAAATATCTCCTTTGCTTTAAGAATTTAAAACAATATTTATAGGCCCCCATCCATGAAGCTACAGTCTTCATTTATTTAATTTTATTTCAGGTTAATATAAGGGCACAAACAACTCGTTTACAATGTTTGCATTTATTAGGTAGAGTCCCTGTTGTAGTTTTGTCCCACACCCAAGAGGTTTGCATATGACCTTACCTTGTGCCCATTAAGTGGGAACACACAGTCCCCCTTCCTCCTCCCAAAGCTGAAGTCTTTAGATTCTTTTCACTCTCCCCACCTCTTTCCCCAACTTCTTGCAATTTTTAAAGTAACATTTATAGTCCTTCTATGGTTACCTAATGGCTACCTACATACATTTAATACTATACATTTAGTATAAACCATTATCTTTTGATCCATCAGTTGTAAGGGGTGTCTCTGCTTCCCCCGTGTGTGAGAATTAGTGTCCTAGACTTGTCTCCACCTCTGCTCACTCCACTCACTCCACCCAAACCCCAGACTTTAGATACACCGTTGCTTTTGAAAATGTTCTTCCCCCGTCTACAGCCAGTCTCCCCATCTGCCTGTCTCTTCTCCAACACCATCCATTATCTCCTTTCCCACCATCTGTTCCATCTCCCCGTCTCAGCAGGGTCTGTCCCATTTGTACCAGGTAGGGCTGACCAGAGAAGCAGACCCAGCAGAAGATAATCAACAAGAGGTTGGTTGCAAGGCATTGGCTTCCGTGACTGTGGAGCTGGTGAGGCAGTGGCCCTCTGCTGGGCAGGCCGTGAGGAAGGGCAGCTGGACCTCTTACTGGGCACAGCTGCTCTCCATGCAGGAAGCCTTAATTCTGCCCTCCTCAGGAAGCCTTACTTCTGCCCTTAAAATCTTTCAACTGGTGAATCAGGCCCCCAGCAACCGCTCAGATCATCCAGGATAACCTCCCTCACTGACAGCCAACTGACTGCGGCCTTCACCCATCACTACAAGATGCCTTCAAAGCAGTTCGAGTTCAGTTGAATAACTGGGCCAGTGGCCCAGCCAAGTCAGGACACAAAATTGATCATTACCTTTGAAACATGTTCCACATTCTCTCCATTAACCACACGTTATCCCCAGACTTTCACTGTCCTTGTTCCCCCTGATCTGCCTTTAACCCATAGTCACACGTGCCACTGCCCCATCTGGGGAGCTGAAGCTCAAGGAGAGACTGGCCAGTCGCACTTTTGCTGGATTTCAGGGGGGCTTTGGGCCATCACTGTGCCCTGGGAGCACAGAGGTAAGCCCCCTGCCAAGTGTCTCGAATGTTCAGGCCTGTTCTTCACAGGCCCAGAAGCCAGAGCCCGGCCCCAGTTAGGGGTTGGCCCCCACATGCTGCAGTCAGTGGCCTCAGCACAGATGTGACTTCACACAGAGACGAGTGGGAATGAAGAGGAGCACGGTGACATGCCATCCCCTCTCCCCTGAAACGCTCCCAGTGACCCAACCCTGCCAGCCCTGGGGGTGACATGGCCCATTCGACCCTATGGGCTGGCATGGTCCTGTGTCCCGGCCTGCTGGACTCCTCCATGCCCTCGTTTCCCCTCACTGTGGGCGACCTGTGCCCTCCCCTCTGCAGGGACATGGGGCAGTCAGAAGAGCTCTGTGACGGGAGGAGCGTGTGGCCCTGTGCCAAGACGCGGAGCGCCAAAGACTTCTCTGTCTACCTCTGGAGAAGGTGACAATGAGACATGGGGACGCAGGGAAAAGGTAGCCAGCTGGAGGGGTCAGGGTTACACCACCAAGTGTTACGAAGGAGCAGAGGCCCCATAGTGATACAGTAGCTGTACTGATTATATGCTGATTTGAAGGGACTGATAGTGGCTCATTACTGAAGTCCCCCTGCAGAGAAGAGGGCCTCTTGCTGTGCCTTTGGAATGCCTTTCAGAGTCTTCAGCCACAGGGATCAGTTTCTCTGAAGGTTGTCCCTGCAGTCCCAGATGCCCAATCCCACCTGCGTCCCAGAAAGCCCGAAAGGGAGAGGGAGCAGGGAGGGCCTGTGCCTCCCCCATCATGAGCACTCCAAGGGGGTGCAAGCCTTCCACGTTTCACCGTGGCCTTTTGGACCATAACATTTAGAACTGGGCTTCCCTCTTTGTCCCCCATCCAGAAAGTGTGGTCACCGTCTTCAGCAACAATGGGGACTGATTTTAGGGTCAGGGTGAGCTTGTCTGGAACTGCAGGTTACATTGGCTGTGAAGCCCCCTGGAGACCAGCAGAACTTGGAGTGAGGGCTTGTGGGCGCAGCCTGGGTGCGACTGGTGGGAAAGTCACCCACAGGCTGCTCTGTCTTGCTTTTGAGTCCGCCGTTTTTTTACTGCAGGTTTGCGCCCAGCAGCAACAGGGATGGGGCTGGCCTCGGGATCCCTATGCAGCTGCCGCCCAGATCAGCCACCTTTGTCTAGGCATGTCAAGGTCATGCATCAAGTCAGAAAACTTAGATCCAACCTGTCCCATTTTACCATCTTGACCAATACACTTTTATAACTACAAACGACAAAACTGTGGAACTCGATGGCTTATACATTTGGCAAAACACGGAAGATGGCAGGACTTAGTATGGCGGATGTTTGGTTGTTGATGGGGCGTTTGGATGAGCTCATCCCACCTCAGGTGATACCCCTGAACCCACTACTGGGGGTCAGACCCGGGGTCTCTGCAGGGCCACTTCCCTCCCCATCAAGGGCTCACTTAACCACCCCACCCTAACCCACCCTTTCCCCTTCACCCCAGTCACCTCACTTCTTTCTTCTTAGCACTTGTCACTATTGGGAGTAATATTATTTACATATTTGTTTGTTGCCTGTTTTCTTGAGGGGAAGAATCAATGAGGCAGGGATTTTGTCCATGATTTTTAAGAGCTGAACATCCAGCTGCACATGCAGAGAAAACAGAGCCTGGCAGTGCTTGTAAGCGCTTGTCAAGCAAATGAACACTACACAATCAGCGGCATGGAGGCTTCAGAAATTGCTAAGAAAGCAGAAAACTGATCCAGATGAAACATTGGAAATGTAAGGGCGAATACAAACTGCTTAAAAACAGGTTTTGTTCCTGCAATCAAGACAAGAAATGTGGGAAACAGGAAATTCAGGAAAGACATTTAGATACAGACTTTGGGGGAAACTCTCATAGTAGACAACATGGGGACATGAGTGCGGTGGCATCCCTGTGACAATAATTTCACCTTCTCTGGGAAAAACACCAAGATTCTCAGGCCCAACCTATTGGGCTGTCTACAGCTCTGCTTCTGCCTTTTGGACAGAACGCTGGGCGAGGGGAGGGCCACCTCTTCCAAGCTGGTCCCCTATGGGAACAGAGCTCGGCCCCTATGGTTAACTGTTCCCAGGTGTGTGAGCTGCCAAGAAAAATTGTGAGAACTTTGGGCAAAAAATACATATGTCTATATATTTCAAAAGGACTACTAAGTGTTATCCAGAGGACTCTCCCAGGGTTATCTGATTCTGTAGGAGTCTGTGTCTTTTATTGTCTTTGATTATTATTCAACTTTTTTTTTTGAAGCAGAGTCTTATTATGTTACCCTCTGTAGAGTACTGTTGAGTCACAGCTCACAGCAACCTCCAACTCTTAGGCTTAAGCAATTCTCTTGCCTCAGCCTCCCAAGGAGCTGGGACTGTAGGCACCCACCACAATGCCCAGCTATTTTTTTGTCGCAGTTGCCATTGTTGTTTTAGCTGGCCCAGGTTGGGTTTGAACCCACCACCCTGGGTGTATGTGGCCAGGTGCCCTCCCCACTGAGCTATGAGGCCCAACCTATTATTCAACTTTTTAAAGAGAAAAGTTAACTGTGGGGAGGTAATGCGAATGCAAATTTTTTCTGTTCATAGAAATGCAAACAATTTCATCCATTCAAACTGCAAATGATTTCCATCCCTATAGAAGTAGTGGTTTGCCTCTACTATAATCAGGTTTGCTGGTTCATTCCAGCATCCTGTTTACACACACACACACACACACACACACACAGTATGTCCTTTGATTCTCCTTTGAAATTGGGTTTCCCATCTTACTGGTTCTTTTATTCCTTAGTTAAATAAAATCTTTCACCTGTATTAATTTTATATTTCTATGAGAGTCGTGTTTTACTCTTAAAAAATATTAATCCTTTAACAGACCAGGCAGGACCAATTGGAATGCAGGAATGTCGCCCGCCATGTTATTCTACAGACAGGAGTGAGTCTGCAGTTAGGAGAGAAAAATGCTGAGGAGTTGGGGGAGTCCCAGCTCCCCGTCTGCAAGCATCTACTGTGTGCCAAACTCGCCTTTCATCTAAGCTACTCCAAGTTGGGTTTCCATCGACTGCAACTGAAGAAGACTTGGCACATAGCACTCACCCTGTACAGAGATGGATTTCAGAAACAGGCCTGTTGGAAAGCTTCAAGCGGCAGACTCTGGTGGACAAAAACCCAGGTCCTGCCATTGCAGGGAATGAGGGAGGAGAAGGGAGGCTCCCATTGGCTCCAAAGGAGCAAAAATTGTTCAGAGTCTGGAGAATTCACAGCCTGGTGACCAGAATGACTCGAGAAGGGAATTCAGGGCCAAGGGAAGCTCCCAGCAGCCCTCATCCAGAAGCCGAAGGCCACCTGCCCCAGACACTCTCAGAGGACAGACTCCTTCTCTGGGGACGGACCTGGCCAGCCTGACTCCCCTGCCTCTGCCCTGTGGGGCAGGCCACACCTCTCCTCCCCTCTTACAGGCCTGGACAGCGGAGCAGGTGCCCATTGGAGCCTTATTGACTACTTATGGTTTGTATCCAAAAGTTTAAGATTAAGGAGGAGTGAAAACTACTGTGGGAAAACCTAAAGCAGCACTGCCCGGGCCGTGACAAAGCCCAGGTACTCTTGGGACAGTTTAAGAGGGTGCAGTCATCCCCTTGTAAAAATATCAAGTGACTAGCCAGTCTCTCCCATGTTACTTTTCAAAACACTTGTGACTCTGCTTCTGTGTGGGTAGTGAATGGACTTTGAGTTCAAGGGCTTGGGTCTGAAACCTGTTTCTCCATTCATTATCTGTGTGACCTCCAGTGAGTCTCTCAATTTCCCTGAACCTCAGTTTCCCCATCCACAAAATGGGTTAGGAGGATTATATGTGACAATGCACGCCAAGTGCCTGTCACACAGTAGAAGAAGAAAACCAGGACGTGGGTAAGGACAGGAGGTTCCTGCACATGCCAATCCCTCCTTGACAGTCCCCTCTCACCTCAACTGCCAGTCCTGAGGCGGAAGGGGCAGGCAGGCAAGCCTTCCGCTAATCCTTTTTAATATTTTAACTCAGTTTAAATCGACTTTCATTTAGAACGGCACCAGCTGGGAATCTATTCAAAGGGCTGGTCCCACGCAGATGTGACACAGGAAACAGCCCATGTGGGGTTCTCGAAGATCCTGCCCCCACCCCAAAGCCTCCTGTTTCCAGAAATGCCACCTTCATGCCTTTGGTGTAAGACTGCTCCCAGCCCACCCCAAGTTGGAACAATGGCACTCCTGATGCTGTGGCAGGTGACAACAGCTCAGCATGGGTTCATTTCAGAAGGGCAGGAACGCTGAGGCCTCCCAAGTAAAGGGTGTTCGGCCCTGCCCACCTCTGCCCTCTCAGCAGTAAAAGGGCAGTGACCCAACTCCTGTCATGTCATCATTTCTATTCTTCTCATTACAATTTAGGTGACTTTTCCTGCCAGCATGCTTTGCCGGAGTGACAGTAGCAGAGGACACCAGCTCCGTGGGTGCTGAGAGTTCCGGCAGAAGCAGGTGGGCAGGGGCATAGGTCTGGCGTGTGACTGGAGTTCGTGAAGAGCTGGCCCTGCCAAGACTGCCCTTCCTGGTATGCCAGGGGGCTGCTGGCTGACGTCTCCCCTGCAGGGATGCCCTGCCGTGTAACACGCTGCCCTAACACCTGTGCTCCCCTGCCGCTGCCCTGTCTGGAGCTGTAGATGCGTGCTCCTCCCTGGCTCCCCCTGCTCTGGCCATCCCAGCATCTCAGGGCCTCCCCTAAGCCCACTGAGCTCCATGTGTGCAGGAGCTCCACTGTGCAGTTCTGCCTGACTCAGAAATCTGTCTGCAAAGGGGAACGGGCATTATCACCCAGGGTAATGGAGAGTCAACATGGAAATGATCTGTGCCCCCAGGGAAACTCAGACTTGTCATCAGTTGCAGGAATGACTCCTACTTGATCTTAGACGATGCCACCTGAGAAGTAACATCTTAAAAAGCAGTCTGCAGGGTGGCACCTGTGGTCAAGTGGGTAGGGCGCCGGCCCCATATGCTGGAGGTGGCGGGTTCTAAACCCAGCCCCAGCCAAAAAAAAAAAAAAAAAAAAGCAGTCTGCAGCCAAGTGTCCTAGGACTCATTTTCTTCTGTCTGTGCTGCCCCCTCCCAGCATCTGTGGGGAGAAACACAGTGTGTCCCAGATGGAGCACAGGGGCCACCTTCAGGGGCCTTCCCTGAGCACAGCCCTCAGCTGCCCACCCCTCCCACTGGGCTATGAGGCCCCCATGAGAAGGCCAAGGAGTGAGCGCCCAGCAGGTGCACCCCCGTAGCCTGCCCTCCCTCATCTCCCCCTCCCTCCCCTCTCCCTCCTTCCCTGCCCTCTCCTTCCTTCCTCCACCAAAGTGACAGACAGCCGTGGTCACATAAGCAGCTGCTGAGTGAATAAGCATGGAATGGGCACGCCTGAAGAGGGGAGGTCCCAACCTGACTCCCCACCATGAAGCGAGCGCTCCTGATAGAACTGAGTGTAATAACATCTGCCTCGTGTCCTTGTGTCCTTGTGAGGACTGCCTGAGACACCGTGGGGAAAGCTGCAGCACCTCAAACAGGGAGCAGCTTCACAGGTGGAGGCCGCTGTCCTGCTGTTGAGAGCGGGATGTCGCAGATGCCAGTGTGGGCGGGGCCTGTGCCCAGCATCAGTGCTGGGCAGCCACATGCAAGTCCCCGACATGGGCTTGCAAAGGGAGGAGCCTCATGCTGGAGGGCAGGACATAGCTCTCCTGGCCGGGGTCCCTCATCTATAAGCTGAAGAAGATCAGTTCAAAGTGGAGTCCAGGGGACAAAGCAATCTTGGGGGGACTGAGCAGGAGTAAAGACCCCCCATAGCAGGGCCAAGGGGAATATGGAAGTTACAGTGAACTTGCCTCCTCTAGGCACTCCCAGTCTCTATCACACACATGTCCTGAGAGGATGCCCACATTCTCACCTCTCTTTCCCTCTGGCACTGTCACCGGGTGGTGCCCTTGATCGCTGAAGGAAAGAATGAGGTTTCACCTGGAGGCCTGCAGCTGGTCTGGGGAGCAGAAGCCACGGGAGGAGAAGGGCTGTTGGAAGGGAGACCTGATGTCTATGCCCGGAATCTTGTTTTCTGCTGCTTCTCACCCGAATCAAACATGACCCCTCCCCTGTGCCCAGTGGGGGCTGCTCAGGCTGCCCCTACGCAGGCCACCCACATAGGGAATGGCCATCCTGCTGTGGCCATAGGACTTTCCTCCTGATTGCTCAAGAGGACCCGAGTGAGGCTGAGACAGTCATCACAAGAGCTGCCACTTAGGGAGAGCTGCCCCTAAGTGTGCAGGGCAGGGAGAAGCTGTGGCCACCTAGTCAGTGACGCTGTGAGGGTACCTTGCAATTTCTAGGCATCCTTTGATTTCTGCATCTAGCCACATGACAGCTCAGGAAAGACTCCTTCCCAACCTTGTAACTATTCTAACAGTCTTCCCCTCTTCCTGCTATCCCGGCTGTTCCCCTCTGCGGCCCCTGTCCTAGGATGATCCTTAGGAGCCACACATCTGCCCCATATCCCTGCTCCACCCTCCAAGTGCCATGGCCCCTGGGATGTGTGATGGCGTGTGAACCTCTCACTCCAGTTGTCTGGACCCTGCACCCTGGGCTTTGCTGGGACTGTCCACAGAGTCCAGAACACCCCCTGCCCAGCCACGCTCTGAGCCAGGCTGCCGGAGTGAACACCCTGAACTTCCAAGTCTCGTGAACTTCATCAAATGATGGCACGCTGAGTTGCCTCAGTTTCCTCATCTGTGAAAAGACAGAGAATGCAGGTACCTAGCCTGCAGCGTGTGGTGGGGATCAGACGATCTCGGCAGTGTCACATGCTCAGAATAGCCTTGGCACAAATGTTCCTTAGTGTTGTGATTGATCCTCTTGGAAGGCCACCTTCACCCACTCCTCCAAATCCTCTTTGTGGTTGCCCCTCACCACACCCCCACCCCACCCCCAGTCACAGCCAGCATCTCCTCCCACACATCCCACAGTCTATGAGCTTCTATTTTAGCCCCTTCACCATCTGGCTCGCCCATGAGATTTTTGCAGGAGTCTGACTCCCTCGGACTGAGCTTCAGTGGGGGATCCAGTCTCATTCCCCCACCCCCAGTGCCTGGCACAAGAGGGCAGCAGGTCACCGGAGACGGGAACAGGCAGAGCCACAGAGGACACGGCAGTTGTGCGTCCTGCAGACACCAGCCCCAGAGAGCAGTGGTGTCCACACCTAAGGCTGGTCTCCAAATGGAGAAGGTGTCAGGTGACCACAGCACTAAATGGAACCTGTGGCTGGCACTGCTTAGCGCAGCACCTGGAGCCCCACAAGGCAGAACTGGCATTTTCTTCTTCTCTTCCTCTCTCCAAAGAACCAGCAGTGTGATTTGCAGCTATGTTTTTTAAAGGTCTTCCAAATTTAGTGTCAAGAGCAAGGTATCTGAGGGTTCTGTGCTGGGCTCCCCAGGTGTGCTAACCTGTGTTCTGGCCCAACTGGGACATTGCAGGAACAGTAAGGAGGAACTGGCATCTTTTTTGAAGATAATGGTGGGTCCATTCCCCAAAGGGGCAGCTGAAGGAGCCTCTAGGACTCAAACTTCCAGGGTTCCAGCGCAGGGGGACAGGGGACTCTCCCCAACACTCTGAAGGCTTCCTTTCCCATGACACTCAGGGGAGTGGCAAGGCTCAGTGGGAAAACATCTATGGAGGCAGGTTGGACTCTGTCATCATTTGGGATCTCCCAGAAGCAAATCCCAAGACAAAGATCAGTGAGGGAAGAACATCAGGGTTGCTATAAAGGCTCATCTGAGGGCAGTTTATAAAGAGAAGACGTTTACTGGCTTGTGCCTCTGCGGTTTATGCAAGAAGCATCAGGTCAGCATCTGCTTCTGGTGAGGGCTTCAGGGTGCTTCCAGTTCAGGCAGAAGGTAAAGGGGGAGCAGGTGTGTCATATGGAGAGTGAGGCCGCTAGAGAGAAAGGAGGGGCCAGGCTCCAAAAACAACCAGCTCTTGGGGCTGGAGCCAATGGCATAAAGCCAGCCATGAGGGATCCACCCCCAGGATACAAACACCTCCCACCAGGGCCCACCTCCAACACTGGGGATGGAATTTCACCATAAGCATGGGAGGGGACAAAAATCCAAGCTATTCCAGAAGGGAAGGAAGGGTCATGGGATGTCCCTGAGCAAGTCACCATGGTGGCATTCCCTTAGGGAACCCTGGGAGCCTGCGCAGAACACCCAGCAGCCATCTACCACCAGGGGAGGGGCTGGGTCATTAAACCCATTTTTACCTGAGACCTTGGTGTTTAGTCTGCAACAGAAGTCTCTTGATTTTATTCCTTTTCCAATAGCTGCCATAGCTGGAAGATACACTTACTTTCATATACACAAAAGGCAGAAAGAACAAGTTAATAAGCAATTTGGTGTGTTCCATTTGGATGGAAGGAATAGCCGGACCCTGGCAGGGGGAGAGGCAGGTGGTTTTTCTCCCAGCACCTGCGAGGTCTTTGCTGTTCACACTAAAAAGACCTCCCTATAATGCGAGGTCAGAATGAATCCCATGTTCTCCGTGTGGTCCGGGAACGGGGTGTGGGCTGGACCACAGTCTACACATTTTATTCCTTGTGGTAGTGCTGGAGATCTTCAAGGTACAAAATCCATCCATCGTCTGAGGCTCAGGAAGAAAGGGCCTTGCTTCTGTGACATTATCTTGTGGGGGGCACCTGTGAATAGCATGAGTTTCTTAATGAGTCCACGGTTGAGTGAGGCAAATGTCTCTCTTTCCTTCCAAATAGAGAAGAAGGCTAAGAATTATGCTAATCTTTGAAGGTTTCATAGATAAATTAAAAATAGTCCCAAATATCCAGTGAGCTGCGGCAGCATTGCCCACAGGGATGCGTCTGGGTGGCGGGGATGGTTACTGCAACTAAAGCTCTGAAGGGAGGCGTTAGAAAGGAGGTAGTGAGCACAGGGGCGTGGTTCGAGGTGGTTAGAAAAAAGGAGGTAGAAATGGAGAAATGATTTTTAAAAGTTAGTATCTGTGTTCTTTTTAGGGTAAATGAAAAGAAGTCTCGCTCACACCAGGTGAGATGAGGGGTGACTGTTGTGAGGAATGGGTGGGGACAGGGAAATGGAATCACCTGGAGATCCAAAATCAGGAGACACCTGAACAACAGGAAGGCAAACTGCCCCCCTTGAGAAACAGACAAAGGACTTGAATAGACCTGTCTCCAAAGGAGATGCACAAACGGCCAGTAAGACGCTCCCCAGCGCTAGTCACTAGGGGCATGTAAACCACCCACCCGGGGGCGGACCCCATCGGAAACAGCACCCTGGTTGGTGCAATGAGATGCCACTTTACACCCGCTAACATAACTGGAGTCAAAACAACAGAAAATAAGTGTTGGCAAGGAAATGGAGAAATTGGAACTGTCATCACTGCTGGAGGGGAGGGAAGATGGGGCAGCTCCCGGAACAGTGGGGCAGAGTTACCACATAACCCAGCAATTCTATTGCTAGGTCCATACCCCAAAGAAGTGGAAACAATCGTCCACATAACAACTTGTACTCATATCTTCACAGCAGAATTATCCCCAACAGCCAAACAATGGAAACAAGCCAAATGCCCACCAACTGACGCACGGATGAACAAACGCGATTTATCTGTGCAGTGGAATAGTATTCAGCCTTGAGAAGGAGTGACCATTGATTGATACACATTCCAACTTGGATGAAACTGTTAAGGGAAAGAAGTCTTGTGGGATAAAAGAGAAGCCCGCTTGTCCTCCTTTTATTCATTAAAACTACCAATTTTATCTCAAAGACCTGGCATAATTCCCTTCACCTTGTCTTCTCACATGGGACGCCACCAGCACTTCCTCTGCTCCTTGTCCCTGCCCTGTGTCCCTCAGTGCACCTGGGAGAAACTGAGACAATGTACAAGTGTGGTCCACCAGGCTGGACATGCCCCACTCTCATGTTGAACTTCATCTCCTGAGAAGAGGAGGCCCTCTGTCTTGGATTCCAGGCAACTCTGTACAGGGCCCCAGAGGGTCTGGAAATCTGATAGCATCCCAGTAGGTGGACCCCATTGGAACCACCACCTTGGACCAGGGGTCTGTCATCAGCTCCCCTAGCTGCCTTCCACTTCCAGCTGCAAACAGATCTCAAATTCCTCCTTCTCCCAGGGCTGCTGTGGGGCTGGGGCAAGCATCTCACTGAGGGCACCTGCCAGGATAAGGGAGCACAGAGGTGTAGAAGGACGTCAAGCCCCTCCCAGGCTGCAGCTGGCGGCGCCCACGCCCCACTTCCCTGAATCTTCTGTCCTGGGACTGCCGCTCACCTTCCAAGCCTGCCCTGTCACCGCCGTCTGCCCTGTTGGAGCCCTCCCTCCAGCTGCCTCTTGAGGCGCCACCCCTGCCCACCGCCAGGCATGTTCAGGACTTCCCCTCTGGGACGGGATCACAGCCACCAAAGCCACAGCTGGGGAGAGAAGGCCAGGCACCTGAGGTTTTACATCCAGAGAGACTCTGAAGACCATCTGGGCTTCTACTTTAAAATACATTCCCGTTTCACTCAGTTTTACAAGACGCGAGGTTTTGTCTCTAAGCCTCTAGTACCTCCTGTAGGAGGTGTTTTCTAGCATAAACTCACACTCGCTTCGCATCTAGCCCCTTGGTGAACCTACACTAAAGAGGTAACCTTAGGACAATATCAGCAGGAGCCAAAGTAGAGCATTCTTTTCTTTAAATAAAATTTGTTTAAAATAAAAAACATTTCGTCTTGTTGCAAAGTAATAAATATTCATTGCAGAGAAAAATAGAAAATGCTGAGAACCAAACAGTAGAAAATAAAAATTATTCCCTTGAGATTACTGTTGTCAACATAGATATAGTATTTCTTTCTATGTATATATATTCCAAAAAATCAGGAGTGCATCGCTAATTCATAACGTGCTCTCAGCTAACAATACGCACTACCCCTCTTTCTATGTCACTAAATATGTTATCTGGATGACCAATAATACCCTGTTTCCCCAAAAATAAGACATCCTCCGAAAATAAGACCCACTTACAGGAAAGATAAGACGTCCCCTGAAAATAAGACCTAGCGCATCTTTGGGAGCACACCTTAAAATAAGACACTGTCTTATTTTCGGGGAAACAGGGTATTTAAAATAGCATTAAATCAGTCCTCCTGCAATCAGAGTATGTTTTTATACTTTTTCACTTTTGTGAACAGTGCTGCTAAATCTCTGCACGTATTTGTGATTATTTCCTTGGCATAAATTCTTGAAAGTGGAATTACTGGGTCAACAGAGGCAAAAATTAAGGTTTTTGAAGGTATTACCAAAATGCCTCCTGAAGAGTTGTATCAGTTTATACACCCAAGAGTGGTGTGTAAAAACACCAGTTTGTCTGTATCTTTGCCCAACAATTCATGTTCTTCTTAGGGATAGCCAACTATGGAATAGGACAAAATGATGTTTCATTAGCATTTATTCAATTAACATGCAGGTGAACATTCGTTTGTATATTGACCGATAACGTCCGTTTTGTGTGTGAGATCGGTCCCTGCCCATTCACGGGAGGATTTCTTTCTTTCCTATTGACCTTTGAGGGCTCCTGACACCTTGTGCCTGTGGAACCTCTTACTAGCCACATAGCTTATAATTATGTTTTCCAAAGTTGCCAGTTACCTTTGGCTTGTTTGAGAAGCCCACCTCTCCTCCTTTTATTAATCAAAACTACCAATTTTATCTTCAACGGCTTCTGCCTTCAGCATCGTGCTTGAATAATTTTTTCTCACCTTAAGACTATGTAGCTGGTAAATGCTGTTTTCTTCTGGCACTTTCACAGATTTCTTTCACACTTAATGTTGACTCCACCTGGAATTTATTTAGTTTTATGGTATGAGTTTTTAATTTTGTTCCACCACTCATTTGAAATGAAAAATGGCATATTTTGGATGTCTTTTTTTTTTCTTTTTTCAAGAAGTCGATGACATTTTGCTCTGTTGCCCAGGCTGGAGTACAGTGGCGTAATTGTAGCTCACTGTAGCCCTGAACTCCTGGGCTCAAGTGATCCTCCTAGTTCAGACTCCTGAGTAGCTGGGACTACGGGTGTGTACCACCATGCCCTGCTGATTTCTCTTTTTCTGGATAGAGGTGGGGGTCTCACTATGTTGCCCAGGCTGATCTCAAACTCCTAGTCTCAAGCCATCCCCTGCCTTGACCTCCCCAAATGCTGGGATTGAAGGCATGAGTCGCTACATCTGGCTGGGTTCTGTCTCCCCTCCCCACCCACCCCCAATTGGCAGGTATCTTCTGCACTAATGGCCCATCAGGTTTTTTATTACTGTTTGCAAATCAGCTTTGATGTATTCAACTGGTCTCCCTTCTTGACAATTCTGTGCTCCTCGTCCATAGCCCTGCGGCGAGCCACAATACCTCTTAGGAGCCACAGCGAGGAAAACATAAAACATGTTTTCATACACTCAGGAGGGCCATGAAACATTTAGTACATACCAGTTATGGGTTAGCCTCTGAACTTTGGGTGATTTAGGGGGCTCAGTCCTCATAACAACCCTGAGAAGTGTTATCGTTCCCATTTTATGAAGAGGAAACAGTAGGCTCAGTAAGATTCCATAACTCATCAAAGCATCAATTCAAGTAAATGGCAGAACCAAAATCAAATCAAGTCCTGCCAACTCTGAAATCCACCAGTGCCAGCCCTTAGCCCCTCCACAGGGAGGGAGAGCAGGCAGACTCTCCACTTCTGTGTATACACTGGGTGTCTTGGTTCGAATTCCTACAAGAGACCATAGACAGGGGACTTAAACAACAAACGTTTATTTCTCAGTTCTGGAGGCTGGAAGTCCAAGATCAAGATGCCAGCAGATCTGTGTCTAATGAGGGCTCCAGCTCTGAAATAACACTTTCTAGTTGGGGAGGGAGAGAGAGAGAGAATATCCTGGTGCTTTCCTCTTTTTATCAGGGGATTCATCTCATCAATGGGGCTCCACATTTGAGACCTCATTTAAAACTAATCACCTCCCAAAGATCCCATCTCCAAATACCATCTCATTGGAGTTGAAGTTTCAACATGTGAGTTGGAGTGGGGGGCGGGTGGACACAAACATTTAGTTCTCAGCAAGATGGCCTGCCTCTCTGGCCAGGCATACCCCTGGCCCCACAAACTGACATGGGCTAAATGTTCTATGGGACAGAAATGGGACCCTCTTACCAGAGGAAGGACACAGTTTGTTTCTCAGAGCTGATTTTCTTTTGCAGAAAAGGAAGATGTCTATAAATTCTGCATCATTGCAAGGTGACAGAGAGAAGTGGGATTCCCGTGGGGAAGTGAGAGAAGATTGGGGAGGCCATCTGCTTGGTGATTTGGTATCTTTTCCCTCCCCTGGAGTCAGGAGATTTCTGAATCCACTTTGAAATCTTCTTGGCCATTAAAGCCAAGGACACATTGACACATTCCTAAAGTGAAATGTCCACAGCGTCCCCATGGATCTAGCAATTACCTACTGTTATTACCTCTGATTTTGCAGTAGTGGGGGCAGAAGAGAAGTATAGTCTTGGCACATCCCAAAGTAGGGTAAAACCACATGCACCAGGGTCACCTCAGCATAGGGTGGGAGCCTGGGGGCTTTCAGAAGGCGAAATACCAACATCCAGTTATCCATCCACCTACCCGTGTACCCATGCACTCATCCATCCACTTACCTACCAGTTCACCCAAACATCATCTAAACATCTTTCTACCCACCCGTCCATTTGTTCATCCACTCACCGAAACATGAATCTATTCATCCACCTACTCACCCATCCACACAAACATCTCTATCGCCCTCCCACCCATCTATCCATCCACCCATTCAGCCATCCATCCATCCATCCATCTATCCATTCAAACATCCATCTATCCACCCATCTACATATCCACTCATCCATCCATCCATCCATCCATCTATCTATCCATTCAAACATCCATCTATCCACCCATCTACATATCCACCCATCCATCCATCCGTCCATCCATCTATCCATTCAAACATCCATCTATCCACCCATCTACATATCCATCCATCCATCCATCCATCCATCCATCCATGCATTCAAACATCCATCTATCCACCCATCTACATGTCCATCCATCCATCCATCTATCCATTCAAACATCCATCTATCCACCCATCTACATTCCACCCACCCATCCATCCATCCGTCCATCCATCTATCCATTCAAACATCCATCTATCTACATATCCACCCATTCATCCATCCATCCATCTATCCATTCAAACATCCATCTGTCCATCCATCTACATATCCGCCCATTCATCCATCCATCTACCCATTCATCTATCCACCCAAACATTTGTCTATCCACTCATCTACCTATCCACCCATCCATTCGTCTATCTACCCATTCATCTCTCCGCTCAAATATCTGTCTAACCACTGAGATATGCAGCCAACAATGTTTTTGGATTGCATATGAGCCATGCACAAACTAGAGATATGAAAGGTTGCACTTTGCAATTCATTTTCAACATCTCTAAACCCATAAGTTAAAGTGATAATTTGAAAAGACTTGGTCATTTTGTGTTGTAATCGTCTATTAGTACTTTTACTATAATTTTTTTTTCTTTTTAGCCAGGTCATGATGAAAGCTGTATGTGCTTGAGGCAAGAGGCAATCTGGAGGTTTTAAACCCACTTTCCTGTGGCCTTGGCAAGCTGATCCCTGCTTACACCAGAAACGTGAGCCCAGGCAAGGTAGAATGGGAGAGGAGTCCTTGAAAGATCAATTTCAATAGGAAAATCACATGATATATTTACTTTCTAAACAAATCAAATGGAGGGTTTTTCTTTCCTAATGGCTGCCTGACTGGGCAAGTGGCTGTGGGTGTTCTGATGACATCCTACGGGGGAGGGTGTGGGCAGTGGGGCCAAGCAGACCCGCTCACCCCAGCACTGCTGCTTGCCACAGGGCAGCCTAGGCCGTGTTCACTCACACACACAGTGAGGGCAGTTCTACCTGCTTAGAGGACATGTGGCAAGGCCTGAGAGAGCCACTCAGCTCAGAAACTACCACCAAGTCCAGGTCGTTACCCACTGTCATCGAGAGCTGGCTGTGGAACCTGGAGCCCAAAGAGCAACAAAAGTTTCCTGAAGTCCAACAATGAGGTGATAGATGTCAGGTCAGGAACAGAACAAGGCCCCTTATTCGACTCCCTGTGCCTCTGACTGCACTTGGCCCCCCTCTCACCCAGGTGTGTCTGAGAGAAGGTCCGAATCAGTGTCACCTCCTGGCCTTCCGACTCTGCCAGCCAGCACAGGCTCCATCATCCCTCCCCAGCCACACCCAAGGCTCTGCCTTCTTACTAGGACCCAGCAAAAGCCTCCTGGACCTTGCTTCACCTGCAGCCTGCCCCATTGTCTGGGGGTCTCCTCCTCTCAGAGAGCAGCTGGCTTCCTGCCTTTGTTCCTTTGCTCACTCTCCTTGGTGTTCCCAACACTGGCTCCTTGACAGACAACCAAGGAGTCCTCAGAGTCCATGTGTGGCTGGTGTTCTCTTCTTCCTGACACTGTCAGCCACACCCCTCTCTTGACACACTGCAGGTCTGGGGGGGCCTGACGCTGCTGACAGGCCCCCTGAATCATTGCCATGACCCCTAACTAGTCCCCTTTCATCCATTTCTGCCCCCTCGCAGGCCAACATCACCCTATCTTCAGTGTTTGCTTTTTAAGCAATCAGCTGATCCTGTGGACCACCCAGTGGCTCCCAGTGACCATCAGGGTCCAGCTCATCCTCAGGCCTGAGATCCCTGTCCTTCACGGCATGGTCCTAGCTGCATGACTATCTCAGGCCCCGTCCTCAGATGTTCTGCCTCTGTCCTCAGCTTGACTGGTCCGGTAGTTCATCTCTACGTTTCTCTGCCCCCACCCCACCCGGGCAGCTCACCTGGTGCCGGGCTGTACGGCTGCATAGGAAGCACAGTAATGAAAGTGACATCATTGTCACCATTGAAGGGCCGAGGAAGATGAGTCTCAAAAAAGGGGACATGCTTGGTCACAGAGAGAAAGCGGCAGAGCCCTGATCCTCAGGCTGTGGGATTTAAATGGTCCCGAGCAACCCCAGGGGGCTGGTGTTTATTTTTGCAGGAAATAGCCGGAAAGGCAGGCTGCGGTAATTACCGTTTCTTCTGTTCTCTGAGGGCTGCTATCTTTGGCAAACTAATTACTAATAAGGTTTGTTCAACAGCCAGTGTAATCACCAGAGAAAACTATCTTTAAGGGCTTATTCTGCCCAATTTGCACTTTGATGCTGCAGCCACACTGTTCTGAGCAGCTCAGTTCTGTGGCAGGAGGGTGGGTACAGAGCCTCTCCTGGCCAGTTACGCTTCCTGGCATCTGCAAAGCAGCCTTCCTGCCATCCACCCAAGACAGGGGACCTGCGTGAGCAGAGTGGCCCACCTCTAACAGCAGCTGCCCTCCAGGTTTAAATTCCGACTCTGCCAAGTATCAGGGGCTAGTTTTTGACATTAAGATGAGGACAATGACCCATTCCATGGAGGCCTTTGAGAACAAAGGAGGCAGTGACGCATAGTGGCCAGCGTGCGGCTGGCACACAGCAGCCCTCAGGCAGGGTCCTCTGCCACCCTTTCTTGTGAGTGGCGGCAGCTCTGCTGGGCCCTTCCCTTCTTGGCTTATAGACCAGAGTATTGTGGGTACCTCTGTATGGAAAACTGTATGTGCCCAGAATGATTTGGAAGGATGGTCCCTAAAATGTGAACAATGGTTCACTGACTGTCTCCAAGGGGTTGGATTTACACTTTTTTTCTATCTTCATGAATTGTTTTAATTCTATATACTAGGGATGTATCATGTTTACAGTTAGAGAGAACAAGCTCAGGAAGTTCTTTCTGAGCAAGCTGCCAGATGGCCCCCCAGAACCCTGGCTTCCTTGGGCTGAGGGACCCACAGGAAAGAGGCCAGGGTGGGCCGCACTCCCCCCAGCTGCTGGAGGCAGAGAGAAGATACCCCTGAGTGTGGCAGGAGGGAGGTTCCCAGCCGCCAACAGGCAAACAACCTCTACCATTCTTACTGAAGCGTGTACTGCTCTGCTCAGCTCCTTGGAGTGTTTAGGATGGGACATGGGCACGGCTATGCCTCTGTGTCCTCTGTCGTAGGCAATTGGGATGTCACTGAAGGGTTTTCTTGTCAAAATCTGGGAACCAGATGAAAGTGCCTGACTTCGTGTAATGTATACATGTTTTTCTCCTCCAAATCAGTTCCATTGATCTGACAGCTGAAGCATATATTCTCTTTTAGTTGCTACTGCAAATCTTAAATATGCATTTAAGAATTTAAAAAATAAAAGGTTTGGAAATATTTTTCTGTCCCCAAATCTCCCATAAGGAAGGCAAGCTGCCTCCTTGTTGGGCTTTGTCTCCCCTGGGAGCTCAGAAGAGAGAGCTGCAGCCGGGCTGGCCCTTGGGCCCAGACACGCTCTGCTTGAGTCTTGGCTGACCTGGGAGAAGCCCCTTGCTCCCGAAGCCTCAGTTCCCACATTTGCAAGAGATGCAGCAAGGCCAAGTGAGCTCTCAGACCCACCACTCTCTTGGCCTGAGCTAAAAGTCTGGGGACGTGAGGAAGGCTGCCCGGTGAGACCTGTCCAGACAGGAGACGTTCGGGAGACACCCAAGGATCCTAACCCAGAAGGGTGGCAGGAGTGGTGGGTACCACAGGGGCTCCAGGGTCAGACCAGTAGATTTTGAGTACTGCTCTGCCTCCGGTAAGCTGTAGGACAACTCTCTGCCTCAGTTTCCACATCTGCAAAGCAAGGGGTGGTTGTCAGGACCTTGGGATTGACGTGGGCCACTTACTCCCAAGTGTCATTTGATCTGGCCTGGGGCACATGATGCAGGCTGCAAGGAAGCCCACCCTTTGCCCACCTTCTCTGCCCACCTCAGCATCTTGCTTTATACCCTGTGGTTTCCCCTGTCTGCATCAGAGACCTAAACTCCATGTTGGCACATTACCTTTTAACATGTGGACCAGGGAGTGCTCCCAGAGGGTGCTCAGAGCAGGCGCCTCCCCCGTTGCTGTCCCTTAGCTCTGCTGGACAGAGCAACCTCACCGTGGGCCCTGGGGCTGCCTCCCAACCGTTCCCCACCCTGTCCTGCACCTTGCAGGGACCAGATGCATGCTCCTTCTCACAGCTAGGGAACCCAGGTCCTGGCAGGGCCCTCAGCTTCCTCCTCTGCCCCAGAGTGCCTGAGGCTAGGTACTGGCAGCCTGAAGGCAAGCCCATGTCCTGAGGGCCACGTCAACCTTGATGGAGCCTTTTGTTCCCCAGGAGTCAAGTGGGCAGAGAGTGTAGGAGGACAGAAGGTGAGGGGGCAGGGAAAGGGCCGAAAGGCAGGAGTGAAGCCACTGTGGATGGACCTTCTCTCGCCGGGACAAGAAGCCTGAGCTTCCTCTAATTCCCACCAACCTGGGGAAGGAGGTGCCTTTCTGAGCTCAGGGAGATTAAATAATCCATGTGATGAGTCAGAATTAGCAAAAAGAGTGGGAATTGAGGGCTGCTGGGCTCCAGAGCGCTTGTTCTCTACACCAGACCTGTTTTTCCCAGTAGCTCAGTGACATTTAGTTCAAAGGACCAAGTAGTCAGTCCTATTCCGGGAGGGACTTTGTGAAGCCACAGCTCAGACAACCAGCCATTTCTGGGACAGTGCTTTATTTCAAATGATCTGTCTCATTGTCTTTATAATTCATGGAGAAGGCTTGGAAATCCCAATCTTTGAGCACACAGACAACTTCCAGTGTTTTATTTCTTGATCTGTAACAAGTGTTTGTTACCAGTGCAAGAGCCCCAGATAATGACTTAAGCTCTAAGTATCTTGAGAGTCAGGGGTCTTTTTTGACCTTGACATCCTCTCTTGGAATGGAGTTGGTACCTCCCCACCGCCAATGTTTCCCTTTTGCCTCTCTGAGGGGAGGGCTCAGGCCTTATTCATCTTGAACTCTCTGCCCCTGAGGCAGGTTGATTAGGGTGTACATGAATCTCTCGGATGACCATACGGGTGCCCAAGCCTCCAGCTCACTCAGCTGCAGAGCAGGCAATAAAGGCTGGATTCCAAGAAGCAACTCCAAAAGGCATGTGTGTTCCAGGGGGCTACAGATCAAGAAATAAAACACACCTCCTTGGCACAAAAGCAAAGAGGGCTGCAGCTAGACTTGTTTTACATGCATCTGTCCCTTGTGGAAGTGTTGGGAAGATGTGGTGAGGAGTGTGACTTGGAGACCTCCTCCTGTGAGCTGATCCTGTGCCTCCTCATGGCGCACCTGCACCCACAGTAAGGTAAACGAATTTCTGGAGGGTCAGGTAAGACAGCATAGTGGGTTGGAGCCACCCACTGGGCTGAATCCTCAAACCCTACAGTTTCCATCCTGAGAGAGGGATGTGGCAACCAGGCATGTTGTAGATGGCTCTTTCTGGCCTCCACAGTGGGGGTGGGGCCCTCTCTTCCAGGGACCTCTGAAGTCCCAGCTCCTCCCCATCTGAGTCCTCACTGGTAAATCTCACCCAGCACGGGCCTGGCCTTCCCTAGCTCATCTAGTCCCTGAGCCTTTACGCAGCCCAAGCCAGGGGCTCTGTGAGCTGCCTTTCCTGGGCTCCAGAAGAGATGGAACTGCCTAACATTTATTCACTCAACAAACACTTTCTGAGCCCTTACTGAGCTCTGAGCCTTGATCTGGCCCTGGGAAATGCAACAGGTCTGCAGGGCCTGCTCCTCCAGCAAGCTTTGAAACACCTCTGCAGGCCTGCTCCTCCAACGAGCTTACGCCTGCCGGGAAAGACGAGCCCCAGGGCCTCCACACATGGGGACGACGTGGTACAGAATCAGAGTGGGGCAGAGGTCGACTGCGGGATGACCCAGCCAAGCACCCCACGGGGCCCTGCCCTATTCCCATTGCTGGCCCACCAGGGTCCCCCCATTCCCAAAGCTGGCCCACCAGGGTTTCACATCAGGTTCTGTGATGTTTTGCTACCTGCAAAGAAATTGCTTTGAAGGGTTTATGTTCCAAACTTGCTTTGTGCCTAGTGGAGTTTGATCAAGACCCACACAGAGTGAGAAATCTCAGGTTTGCAGTTTCCTGTAAAAATCCAGGCCCCACAGAGGCCCCCAGTGGATCAGTCCTACCAACATGGCTGTTGGCAGCAACTGTGTCTGCCATCAAGACAGTTACCAGGCAGCCTGCCAGGGCGATGGGTTGGTGAGCAAGGATGGTGGTTTTCAGCTCCCTGCCTGTTACACGTACCCCTTGGCGGGGGCAAGGCACAGACCAGGCCCTGACCAGGCTGGGGGGCTGCCAAGGTGGTGACCCGGGGGAGGGACAGGTTATAAGGTGAGAACAGATGACACCTGCCATTAGTCACCATAAGGGTGGCATCACCTCCATTTAGGAGATGTGGAGACCAGGACCAAGGAACACCAAGGTCCCCAGCTCTAAACAGCAGAACTGGGATTTTAGCACAGATCTTGCGGTTAGAGTAGAAAAGACACAGAACAACTCGTGTTTGGAGGCAAACGTGGCAAGCTGCCCTTCCCTTGACTGCCTCCATCGTGCTCAAAGTCCTCCCACCCAGGGAGCGGGAAACAACTTACACCTTACGCTCCTCAGTTACAGGCATCTCCCTCTCCTAGTTTAAAGCTCTCCCTGCAGCCAGCACTGTCAAGTTTGGGTAGATGTTCTGATTCAGGGCCGCTTTCCCACCATTGTTCCTTCCCAAGGTGCATCTGATGAAGAGCCCGTGTCTTGTCTCGCACAGAGCTGAAGCAACCGGAGGGGCCCTCCACCAGGTCCCACAGGGCCCTGAGGGACAGGCAAGAAATTCTAGACCCACTCACACCTTTGGCAAGCCTTGGGCACCAGGCAGGGCTGTCCCGGAAGCTTAGGTGAGAGGAGATACCCTCCCCTACTGCTGCCCGAGCACCTCTGTGACACTGCATCCTGTGTTTGACACCTCTGGGGAGGCACGTGGAGATGGTTCACTTGTTTCTCCTGATGAAATACTGCTCTCGTCCTGCTCCAGACACTGAGAAAGCTCACCTACGGGTAGACACGTGTCCAGAAGAGTGGCAGTGCCGTGACTCAAGTGGTGTGGGCAAGGACAGGAGAGTTATAACACCCATCGGGTTAGTGTTTTCAAGGAAAGCAAACTCGTCAGCCTGTCCTCCTGGAGGCCGCACTCCCTTCCACTGGCTTCCTCTGAGCCTTGCTCATGGTCCCAGAGGCAGCAGAAGCCGATGGTCCCTGGCAGGGATGACCGCTGGCAAATGTGATCTTTGGGCTATATATAGAGTGACCAGTGATGCACTGTCCAACTCTGCGTGCTGTGAACAATTACACCAGAACCACAGGCACAAACAGGAACTCTCAGCGGCAAACTGGGGCGTGTGGCCATTCTAGCTCCACACTGCAGATGACAGATGGCAAACAAATGAAGTCCCCTCTCCCCTCGGTCTTTGTCCAGCTCTTCCTCTTGCCTCATGATGTCCAGGGACCCCATCTTGATCCTGGCCCTTCTCATAGGGAAGAACAGAGCCATGCAAAGCACAGCTTTGGAGTCACCACATCTGGATTTGAAATCTGAATGTACCAGTACAAGTTGCTTAATTTTTCTGAGCCACCTTTTCCTTGTCTGTAAAATAAGCATAATGTTGACCTCACAGGATTGCTGTAGGAGCAAATGAAATGACATATGACATCATCAACGTGATGCCAGGATCACAGCAGGTGCCCAGGAGGGTGAGAGCATCACCGTCACCATTGCCATCCCGGCTCAAGTCCCCACTCTGATAATCACAGAAATGACTTGCCAACTTGTGCAGAGGCGTGAACAGTTGGTGAGGGTCTCTCAAATCCATTTTCTCCTCAGATCTACTTCTCGCCCCATGACTTTTTTCACTCGCTCATTTTTGTTCTCACCATGCTCTGGTGGACTCAGCACTTCCTGCTCGCCTAGCTTGGCCTCTAGAGGCCCCATTCATCTTCCCCTCCTCTCCCACCCCCAGATGGAAGTCACCGCTCTGCTGCCTCTCGGGCCTGCCAGTGCCTGAAGCAGACCCCCACCGTGGCAGCCAGAACTCTTTATGCTCCCTGTGTGGCTGGCTGTTCCCCTGGCTGAGAGCCGCAGGGGGCAGGCAATGGGTGGCTTGGCATGACAGGCACCCAGGAAATGGTTTAAATGATGAAAATAAAGGAAGAGGCAAAGTAAAAGAATCTGCATGCCTGCCCAGAGCTCCCAGCCCACTGGGGAAGCCAGAGACAGGCACTGTGACCACCAGTACCTGTTGGGTGCAGCTGGGTAGAGGGTAAAAAGGTGACTGGAGTGAATGGGGGAGGGGGGGTTTGAGCACTCTACAAAATAAAACCTAAATTCTGGACAAAAGGAATGTGCTCATTATCTCATCGACACTGCCCTGCAAGTGGGTCTTCTCTACTTTGTCACATAAAAACCAGGCTCAGAGAGGGCAAATGATTTTTCTGGGGTCACACAGCCCAGCATATATTCTCAAATGTGAATCAACGTTTCAGAAGCCTTAGGAGTGAGAGTGTTATGAGAAAGGAACTGATGGAAAAGAGTCTAAGTGAGAGGGCAGGGCCATATCCCATGCCCCATATTTTCAGGGAAAAAAACCTGAATTCCCTGTACGCGTACACAGTGGATTCTCTCCGGATCTTTGGGGTAAGGATCCTGCTTTGGAAGCCTTAATAGGAGAAAGGGGCCTGGTCAGTTGCCATGGTTTTCCAGCAGCCAGAGCTGGGACCCCCGGCAGCTCACAGTAACCTTTGCTTATTTTAGCTGCATCCATCCAGTGAGTCAGGCTTGACCGGAGCCTTGGCGTATCTCGGGCTGCTCACGGACCTGCAGCCGAGCATGGGCCGAGCCCCTGCCTTGGAGATGCTGGGCTTCTCTCTCTGTTCATCCTGCCACTGTCTCCGGTGAACGCGCCTGGCCTTTACTTACTCATCTCCTGACTCATGCCTGCTCTCAGTTACCTACTAATCCATTCCCGTCTCGGCTCGCGCATTCATTCACCACCTCGCTGCAGCGGTCCCTCCCACAGGCACCGAGCGCCCACCTGCATTTGTTCACCTACTCAGTGCTCATTCTTCTCTGAGTGCCTGCTGTATACAGCGGGCTCTCTGTGTCTGCAGATTCAACCAACCGCAGGAGGAAAAATATTCGAAAAAATTAAGAAATGAAAAAAAAAATGAAAAACCAACATAGTATAACAACTATTTAGATAGCATTGACACTGTATAGGTATCGTAAGTAACCTAGACATGATGTAAAGCGCACCGGGGATGTGCACAGTTATATGGAAATACTACACCATTTCATATCAGGGACTGGAGCATCTGTGGATTTTGGTATCCAGGGGGCTCCTGGAGCCATCCCCAGAGGATGACAGTTCTAGGCCCTAGGCCAGGTTCCTAGGTTCCTACACAGCCGAGCACAGTCTCGCTCCTGCCCATGAGATCTAGGCAGGACCAGTAGGCACAGTTCCTCTTAGGGACTGATGGACAATGTGTGAGGGAGTTCCAAGTCAGGGGAAATTATTTGGAGCTGAGGATACAGAGAAAGCCATAGGAGGTCCCAGAACATCAGGTGGGAACAGCCTTGCAGCAGCGGGCAGCGATAAGGAATGTGAGAGTATGGAGTGGGTGATCAGCTTATGGCTGGGATGAGCCGGCACCTCAAGGCCCACAGGACCCCAGGGCTCACACAGGCAAGGACATCAGTGAAGGCCAAGGGCCAAGGTTGTGCCGGTGCTCATGGCGGTCACAGTGTAAGTGGTGGTGGGGGAGCTGGGGGTGCTGGAGGGAGCTCACTCAGCTCCCTCCTGTCCCACCAGGAGTGCCCTGCCCTGTCCCAGAGGTGGTCCTGCAGGGCCTGCCTCACTAGTCTCTGTGCACCAACTTCTAGTTGGTTCTGGTGCTCACAGAACTTTCTCTCACAAGTTGTCACAAGCCAGTGCTGTCCCTGAGGTGGAGCTTATGACCGTAGTCAGGTAGCCTGGAAGGGGCCAAGTTCTAGGGGGCTCTTCCTCAGTGTCCCTCAGACCTGTGGACACTGAAATAGTCGTGGGCCCAGGGCTCTGCACTGCCCCTGCGGTTTCCCCACGCTCTGCCCACTCCTTTGTATGTAGCTCCTTTAGGAGACATTCTTCAAAGTCTGCAGTTTGCTTGTGCTGCCTGTTTCCTGCCCGGACCCTGCCCAGAGCTCCATTCCCTGGGCCCTGCTGCTCCAGGGAGGGAGTTCAGGTCCACGGTGCTGTGTGCCTCAGGGAGCTTCCAGCCTCAGGCCACCAGCTCTGCAGGTGGAGGAGGTCACACCTAGCACAGGTGACGGTATGGTGACAGTCTGGTGGGACTGGTGTGAACATGCCCAGGAGGCCTAGAGAGGGGCTGGGCCTTCCCAGGGAGGTCTCTGAATGCCAAAGAGTGTGGACTTTCTTCTGCAAGTGGAGCCGGGAAGGAGGCAGCAGCCGAGGTGGCCGGCAGGTGGCTGACAGGCACTTTCAGTCACTTTTCTCATTGTCTCTGGACCTGGAAAGGATGTGTTTGGAGGCAGTTGATTCCCAGGGCTCTGAAATCTGCCTGTCCCCTCACCCTCCTCTGCCTGTAACCCCTCTCCTACCTGCAGACCAAGGGGCTTCCTGTGGGGTTCCCGTCCTCCACCCCCACCGAACTTCTGTGTTTCTGGGGACCACATGCATCCTTGTGAGGGGCCACAGTGGCCTGGAGGTGGGATGACCTTTGCCCCTCTCCCTTAGAGACTGGTCTCAGAAGGAGGTCATCAGACCCAGTGGGCTGCTCTTTGTAATCTCCAGGCTGGATTCTATAAGTCAGGGCCAGGAAGGAGAAAGGGGTGCGGTGGGTGGAGCCTTCCTGTCACGTTCCACTCCCACACCAACACCTGAGTCTGGGCCCAGGATTTGTGGATTTAATTATGGTGGCATTTCACATCTATGCTTCAGATGGGGCCTGCCATCACCTGACTGCAGGAGGGGGTGGTGAGGGACACCACTAAGACGGCAGGGGCTCACATCTCAGCTTTGAATTCGGCCCCTGCACAGCCCCTCAGCAATTTCTGAGGACTGAATGAAGCTGAACTGGTCCACGCACTTGCCAGGCAGCAGCCTGGACCTAGTCCTGAGGGGTCCCAGGGCTCAAGTCATCCCAAGACAGTAGCTGGAGCACAAGTGACAGACAACAGGTGCAGGGCTGAGGGGTGGGTAGTGGGGGCTGGAGGCACCAGGTACCCCCTTGGCTATTTGACACTGAAAAAGCCCCCAGGACCTGGAAACCACCCACTGCCCATCGAGGGATAAATGGATGAACAGTGTGTTCTGTCCTTAGCGTGGGATGTTACTCAGCCATGAGCAGGAACGGCCACAGACACCTGCCACAGTGTGGACAGGCCTGAAACATCATGCTCAGTGAAGGAAGCCGGACACAAAGGGCCCCATAATGCGGGATCTACTGACAGGAAAAATCCAGAGTCGGTACACCCCTGGGGACAGAGGGCAGATGGGTGGGTGCCAGAGCCAGCAGGTAAGCGGGCAGTGACTGTGTGACGGGTAGGTTTCCTTCGGGGATGGCGAAAATGCCTAGAACTAGACACAGGCAGTGAATGTGCTAAACGTCACTGAATTGTACCTTTAAATGGTTCGTGGGTAATTTGATGTTCTGTGAGTTTTACCTCAACATTTAAAAAGGCCCGGAACGTTTGCCCATCCTGGGGTGGGAAGGAGCCCTGAGGGCACCTGCCCCTGGGACATGGCATCACTCAGATCCAGACAGGAGTAGATTTAGAAAAAATAGACCAAGAGTGTTTGTGGAGTGAGATTCAGCTTCTTTCCAGATGAAGGCGTGGACACAGAAGGGTCTCTGAGGGCAGCAATGAGCATTGAAGGAAGGGCAGGCAGCCAGCACCGTCCATGGGGCAGCAGGACAGGGACCCCTGGGGAGACCCTGGGAAGAGTCTCAGGTCCTGGCCCCTCCAGTCCAAGTACTCAGGACCCAGACTGGAACGGTCTGTATGGAGAAGAAAGGAAAGCTCACGTGGCCCTTCTTGGCTCTCCACACTCATGTGCAGACACACATGCGTGCACACACTGCCCTTTCAGGCTGGCCCCTCACCTTGTCACTGCTGGGGTGCTGTTTTATTTTGGCTAATGATTGCCAAGGCCTGGTGGGTCAGTGGACAGTATTCGGGCTGGGGTCCCTAGGCAGCACTATTATAAGAGCTGCAACCTGATAAGGAGCCTCCCAGGCAGCTTTCCCAGAGGGTTCCACCCATGCTGGTGACAGCCTTATTGGGAAAGGACAGCCATGAGAATCTCAGACAGCACCCCAATCCCAGCATGCCCACACAGGCAGGCCCATTTCCTGCCCTCAGACTCCATGCAGAAGAGAAACATGTAACTCGGAAGTAGGGCATGGGGAACGCTGCAGGGGAGCAGGAGAGGGGGCCCACTATAGGAGAGCAGGGGAGGGGAATGCTGCAGGGGAGCAGGGCAGGGGGACATTCAGGGGAGCAGTGGAGGGTGGATGCTGTAGGGGAGCAGGGTGGGGGGACGTGTCATCCTGGACAGGCCATGAGCGTGGCAAGCAGAATTATAGTGCAACAGACATTTGTCTCTGGGGCCAGAGGCGACACTGCTTGGCTCCAGCTCAGGCAGCAGCAGGTGCCCAGAGAAGGCTCTGGCTCTGTCCCAGCAGGGGCTCTGCCCTCAGCTCTGGGCCTGGGATAGGTGAGCAGCCTTTAAAACTTGTCTCCTCATCAGCTTCTCCACCCCCCAACAGGCCAAGGTGCCTGTTGGCGGCCTCTTTGGGATGTCACTTCATCTCTAGGCCCCACTTTCCTCCTCTGGAAATGAGAGGGTGGCCCATGCTCGGTGGAGTGCTTGCCCCTCTAAGAGCCTGGTGGGGGGGAGGGGACTGCGTCTGAGCAGGTCACAGCAACAGACCCGCACAGTCCTCAGAGCAGTGGCTCCAGGTGAGGGTGAAGCAAGACAATGTGTGCTCAACCCTTCATCTGTTACAAAATACTCTAGAAATCAGAGGCGTTTGTATGTGAAAGAGGAGAAAGGGATGATGGTGAGCAACCTCATGCATGGCGGACCCTCAGGCAGGGCTGCTCTGAGCCACATGTCATAGGCACTAAAGCCACCAGCTGAGGTCTAGGCCTTTGTTTGTGCCTGGAGTCTGGGACCCCTGAGGCTTCCTGCGGAGACCTCTGGAGGAGACCACACGGGACAGCGAGCCAGAGCTGGAAGAGATTGGCAGGCGCTGTGCGCTCTGCCTGCTGGGAGCAGCAGGAGCGTCCAGCAGCCCCCACAGGTGTCCTGGCCTACTACTTCTTTTTTCACCAGGCACCCTGCCTGGCCCCAGTGAGTGTCGGTCAAAGGACATGCCACCCCTGCTGTCACACCATGTCAGAGGTGGACTTGGTCTTGGTCTGGTCCCGTAGCAATGGCCAGAACTTGGTCTGTTGGCAGGGTGGGAGGGGGAAGCTGCTAAGGAGACAAGCTTTGAAAGCTGTTCACCTATCCTAGGCCCAAGCTGAGGGCAGAGCCCCTGCTGGGACAGGCGGCCCAGACAAGCCACTCTCTAGGAGGCCCCATATGAGGGTCTGCCATGCCAGCCCTCTGCTTAGAGGCCTCTCAAGTCACCATGGAGAGGGAGCTCTGGTGCCCACCAGATATCCAGAGCCACCTTATACACCTGGCATCCGCCTGTCCAGACATGCTGGCCCTCGGGGTTCTTGGCTGAGCTCTGTGTGTCTGGTATGGCAGGAAGAGGCCTTTCCTGACACACACTCTAAGTCATGGGGCCCGGGGCAGGAACTGTCAGCACCTGGAGCTTAGGGATACACATGACCTCCCCAGCTTCCCCCTCCTGACTACAGAAAAGATGATGAAGAGAGAAAACCAAGAGCCAGGAAACACACAGGGACCTTCAGCCCTGCCACCAAGTCTCCATAGGCCTGGGGAGGAAGTTTATCAGGTCTGTTGATATTCCTTGGCCCAAACAGATTGTGGGGGAGCGGAGGAGACTTGCGTAGAAGCGCATCCTTTGGTGGCACGGCTATATTAAGATCAATTACATTGTGCAACAAACATTTGAATCATTCCCAGAACCCTAACTGCTTGGGCTTGAATATGCATGAGAAGCTGCCCAGAAGTGACTAAAATACATACATACTTGTGTATATATAGTCAGAAAGCAAGATGGCTCTGGGGGTGAAGAATAACAAAAGGCAGTTTGCCATTCTGGGGCGAGGTGAGGGGCTTTGTGCTGGATTAGTGGACGGGGTTGGGGAGGGGACTCCTTCACCCTCAATGTGCAGCTACAGCCCCCGTCCCCAGGAGCTCTGCCCACATCGTTTTGTCCATCATCACTGCAAGCCTGCAAGGTAGGAGTTATTTTTCCATTTTACAGATGGAGAAGCTGAGGCTACTGCTGAGTTAAGATCATCCCACCGATCAGTCCTAAAGAGGAATTTGAGCTGTGGTCTCTCTGGGCCCAAGACCCTGCCTTTTCCAAGTAGGACTCTTAGACACTGAAAAGATCCCACTCTCACCCTCGCCCTCACCCTCACCTAGTTCAGGCTTCACAAAGCCACTCTTGCCTCCAGCTGCTTGGAGTTCTGCACAAGAGAACAAAGTCGGGGGACCATAAGCCAATATCAAACAGGAGCATTCAAAGAACAGCAATCTCTTGGAAATTAGGAATTATAATACCAAAAGCAATCAATTAAATGAATAATAAAATGAGCACAGTTGAATACCTAATCAATAATAGAGCTGATAAAGCCCACAAAATCTTCAAACAGGGAACAAAATGGCAGGCAAAACAAAAAGACCACAAAACAAAACAAACATAAAAAAGCCCAAAGTTGGCTCGGCACCCGTACCACAGTGGTTACGGTGCCAACCACATACATCAAGGCTGACAGGTTCGAACCCAGCCCAGGCCAGCTAAACAACAATGACAATTGCAACAAAAAATAGCTGGGCGTTGTTGCGGGCACCTGTAGTTCTGGCTACTTGGGAGGCTGAGGCAAGAGTATCACTTGGGCCCAAGAGTTTGAGTTTGCTGTGAGCTGTGATGCCATGGCTCTACCCAGGACAACATAAAAAAAAAAAGCCCACAATTAATAAATGTTAACATACATGTAGAATTAATTTCCAATTCCTAATAAAAGTCTTTGGGTGAGAAAACAAAATGAAAGCACAAGAAAAATACAACAATAATAGAAGTAAATTTCTCAAGAATGGAAGAAAAAGTATCCAATGTACTCAGCCCTACTATGAAACTAATTTATGGCTTTCATATAAAAGCTATAGCCCAGTTATAACCTAAGAATATGGGGAAGGGGGAGAGGGCGGGGAAGGAGGTGGGAGGATGGGCGGAGGGAGGGTGATTGGTGGGATTACACCTGCGGTGCATCTTACAAGGGTACGTGTGTAACTTAGTAAGTGTAGAATATAAATGTCTTAACACAATAACTCAGAAAATGCCAGGAAGGCTATGTTAACCAGTGTGATGAAAAATGTCAAATGGTCTGTAAAACCAGTGTATGGTGCCCCATGATCGCATTAATGTACACAGCTATGATTTAATAAAAAATAAAAAAAAGAAGAAGAAGTAAATTTCTCTGGGATGAAGAAAGACTTGAGTCTTCAAGGTCACTACAAAGTGTACAGGGAAAAGCCGACTCTCCAGGTGAAATTACGGGTTCTGAAGAAATTTCAGAATTCCAAGGGTACAGAGAATTCTAAAAGCCTCCCAAGTGAAAAAAGTAAATGATCTGCAAAAAAACAAAAATCAGATTGATTTCTGATAAATTAGCCTAGAAAGCAGCATCCAAACCGTCAGCTCCATGTGAGAGCAAAGTAAAGACACAGGCAGACATGCAGACTCAGAAAGTTTATCATCCATAGATCTAGTCTGAAAGAGACGCCCAAGGATATATATCCAGCAAACCAAAAAAGGAATCCAGGAAAGAAGATGACATAGTAGCCCAAAACTAAAAAATCTACACCAAACTCAATGAGAAAAAAAAAGAAAAAACCCGTGGGATGGCAAGTCTGTCACAGACCTTGAGAGCAAATGGTACCAATCCAAAGAAATAGAAGGTCCTGAAAGAATGTATCCAAGAGGAAAAACACATTCGTCTTTGACAAATACCATAAGGGAGAAGTGGATAATCTTAGTGATAAGATGATAGCATATCAAAATACAGACTTGGTAAAAATTATGCACTGTCTCCTTCACCCAGGGGCATCAGATTCCATTTTCTTCCTTACATCTGCAATGAAAAATGATTACATAGTTATATTAAATATGGTGGTCATTGGTTTAAATTTGTTTAGAACCAGCTGACTGTCAAAGCAGTGAGACAAGGAGCCCTGTTAAAGGGTGGCCAGGGAACTCAGACGAGGGCAGCACAGCCAGACTGTGTCATCTGAGAGGGCTTTCTGGAGGAAAGATGTGCCTTAAAGCATAACCAAGAGGCAATCAGGTAGGAATGGGCCTGTTTTACCTTGTTCCCGCTGGAAGAAGTATCGCGATAATTGCTGGGAGGTGGGAAGGGGACAATGCAGCCGTCCCCACACCAGGGTCCCCTGTGGTACTAAGGGTATCTGTCTGCAGCATCCTCGCCTTCTCCTCCCTGTGCGCTCCCGCTTGTGATGGTCTCAGGAACCAAGGCCCACTGGAATCAGAGTGTGGCCAGCCCCCAGCCACGTGAATAATCCAATTCCGGTCAGTGAGAGGCAACAGAGTGTGTGCTAAGGACAAATTCTCCACCAAAATCTGTGCTAGCAGAGAAGAGCCAGGAGAGGGATGGAGGTGGGAGAGCACCTGCAAACTGGCACGCCAAACCCAAGCCACCGCGAACACCTCCTGTCAAGCTTCCCAGAGGTGACTAAGCAGCCTGGGGACCTTGACAAGTTGGAGCTTCTCCACATAAAACAATGGCTTTCCTTTCCCCAGGCTCAGTCCAAGATGAAGGGAGGGGCCGGTAGGGTAAGAGTGAGGGGAGTGGAGTGAGGGATAGAGACAGAGCCTTGCCACCGGGAGAGAGGGGTTCCCATGGGAGAAAAAAAGCAGACCAGGTCTTTGTATCTAGACTGTATCTTTGTATAAAGACCAGGGAATTGACTGGAAGCCTACAAAGCACTGAAGGGTCGAAGAAACCCCAAACCCCGCACACAACAACCTCAATACAGAGGTCAGTGGCAGGGCCCGGGCCCAGTTCCCGACTGTCTGGGAGGGACGTTGCTGCCATGCTGGCAGACAGCCACTGAGGAAGAATCTCTCAGGGACGGGAAAGGACAGTGGACTGGGGAGATTTTCCCAAAGTGCACAGGCAAAGGCTGCCCAGCCAAGTAGCTCTTCCTAACCGACAGCAGGTGAGGGCTGCCGGCCAGTGGCAACTGGGCTGCTGTTTTTCAAATGTGAGCTTTTCACTGCCATTTGCGCACTCTTTCTTCAGTACTGGGTACTTGGGGTGTGTGGGTAGTAGATGATTTATCTGTGACCATAGGTCACCAAACTCTGAGGCTCAGCATCCAGACCTGAAGGGGACAGAGACATTTTGCAAAGGCCTGGTGGGCCAACTGGTTGCAGCGGCCACATGAGCCTCCAAGGGCTCACCTTCGAGAAAATGACATTTGAATTGCATGTGGATGTGAAAGGCATGTCAGCCCGTGTTGACCTTGAAGACTACATAGGTACATACTCTATCAGTCATGGGCATGCCACTTTGGCACTCATTATGCTATTCCCAGGGGGCTAGAATGGTGCCCAGAACATAGTAGATGCTTAATAAAATGAACTTCTTGTGTCCCTGTGAGTACTGGGTGGACCAAGGTGAAGTCCGTGGAGTCTCCTTAACGTTCAGCCCACCCTCACCTGTGTGGTCTGGGGACCTGCCTTCTCCAGGCACAGGCTCTGAAGCCCAAAGGGCCTCACAAATCCTGTTCCTGTGAGAGGACCACAGAAACTCAGGCCTCAGTAAACGGCCTTATCCTAACTATGAGAATGGATTCAGAACTGGGCATATTATCTAATTTAGGCCAGTGAAAGTAAAGGAGCATCTGCTGGGGCCTTCTGGGAATGTTTCCTTCATTCTGAAGCAATCCAGAGCTAGACAGTACTTCTCCATCTGGACATTTCTACAGACACACACCCATCGTAGTCTTCTTTCTACCAGCCAGAGATGACACCCATTTGTGAAAGAAGCAGAGCTGGGCTCCTGGATCAAGCCAAGCCTGAAGCCCACACACACTTAGTTTTAAGTCGATATTATTCAGGTTTCCTGGTCTCTTGCCAATGGATGTCATGTGTACAAGGGAAGCACAAGGAGCAATTGGAGAGAGGACTCTGTGGGATGCATGCCAAGGAGTTTGGACCTGACCCCCGAGAACACTGGGGGGTTTACGCAAGGCAATGACTTGTTCAATCTGCAGGCACTTTTAACAAAGGGGGTAAGTGAATGGGCTCTTGTGATGATCCACTCTATAGCAGGTGAGGGACGACCCTCCAGCCACCTTGTGGTTCCACACTTTCTGACTCTCTGCAGGGTCCTCTTTCCTTGGGGTGAAAGGGAACCTTGGATTCCGGTGTCATTGTCATTCCAGAACATCCTCTGGAAGGAACGTGCATGCACAGCCGGACCCACAGCTCAAAGGTCACTAGAAGTGGAGAGGCAGTGAGGGGATACAGGGAAGGGGCTGCAAATATTAAAACAGACCCCTGCCACCTCCCACTATAATTGCTTGTTGTGTGTTTCCTGCTCCAAGTGAGTCCCCCTACTTTGAAGCGACCCCCCTCAGACACAGCAGACGCTGTGCAGCCCTGACTCACTGCAGGGGCCGTCGTCGGCTGCCTGGCTGGTTCCCGCACTGCCCAGGGAATGCGGCTGGAAATCTCCCACTGCTGTTGGCCTGCCCTGGGGAAGTGAAGAACAGGCAAGGCCTGCTGACCCCTAGGCCAAGGGGAGGCCAGGGCAGGGGTGGGACTCAGTCAAGGCCATAGCAGAGGCCAGCACCAGCCCCTTTTGGTGCCTGGAAGTGTTCAGGTGCCTGCCAGCCTCTAGCACTGGTCCATGTAAACAGGGCCAGGGCGAGTGGCTGAGAAAACACCTGGGGATTTTGTCAGGCCTGGAATCGCACTGCAGTTATGAAGGAGGTGAAGGAGAACATTGTCATTTTATTTTTAGAGATGCAGGCTGAAGCCTTTAGGAGAAACGTGTCTGCATGTCTGGCACGTTTAAAAGCTTTAGCAGAAAATGGGAGACACTAAGAACTGTTGCATCTAGTTGTGGATATTTTGATGTTCAGTATAGCGTTCATTTTATTTTTCTGTGTTAGAAAAAAATTTATAGTAATGACCCTTTTTAAAAGAACATTTTTAAAAAGAAAAAATGCCAGGGCTGATGTTCTGTTCTCAAAGGGTACCCCTCAGCTCACTGTGCCTTTGGGAGATACAGAGGGATGTTCTGGAGGAGCCCAGCCTCTTCCCGACCCGGGAGACAGCAGGCCAGAGCACAGGGGGCTTACAGAAGGAACACGTCGTGTCTCCAGCTGCCGGGCCCCTGTGGGTCTGTCCCACAAGGAAAGGCAGAGAGGAGAAGCCATGTGGATGTGGCCCTATGGGAATACCCCTGTCTACGGCAGGCCTGAGGGTCCCTCCTTCTCTGGGTGGGGCAATAGGCCAGGACCAAGAGTGGGACTCTGTGGAGGGCTGTCCCAGCTGGGCAGATGCTCATTATAAGTTCCCACATGAGAACTTTCTGACTAGGAAGACTTTGAGCTCCTTCACGAGAATGCAACTAAGCACTAAATATTTGATGTAAACATTTAGAGAGGGCACCTCTCTGTGCCCGCAGACACTGTGCTACGTACAGGGCATGGGGTGAGACACTGTCCCCACCAGTAAGAGATAGCCACGTGCAAAATTAAGGAAGAGAAGGTCCAGGTGTGGCCACCCCAGGACACAGCACCATGCACGCATGGTGATAATGAGACTATCCCACAGATATTTGCTGTGCACCAACTATGTGCCAGGCACTGCTCTGAGTGCCAGGAGATACCTCTGTGTCCCAAACATAAACCTGTCCTCCCAGGGCTGACACCACATCTCAGGTCACTGTCCCACAAGCAGGAACACTAAGGAAAGGCACTGTGAGGAACAGCAGTGAGGGACTCGGTCCCCGGGGTGGGACACATACCCTGGCCCAGTCACTCTGCCCTGTGTTGAGGGGGAAGCCTGGACAAGTCGCCTAGGCTATCTCAGGTTTCTGGAAAATGTGCCAAATGCTGGGCACAGCCTTAGTCACTAAGAGAGGTCAGCTCACCTCTGATGTGCTCTGGGCAGCCAGCTCAGAAGGACATTTGGGGTCCTCTACTCCCCTCCCTTTCTACGCCCATCTAGTCCCATGGGCAGAACATGGATGGCCTTTCTTGGGGCAAGAAGTAGAGCCATCTGCAGCCCCTGCCTCGTTGGCTGTGAACCAGGGTCTAGGGAAAGTAGAAAGTTACGGAGTGCACGGCCGTCCTCCTGTCATTTAGAAAGCAGGAAGGGACTTGTTCACACACACAGCTGAGGGGTCTGGCACATTCACAGTGTGCCCCTAGCTTTATGAGAAGTAGGACAAGGTGGATACAAGGTCAGTCTGCCAGTGAACTTCAGGCTTTTAAAAGTCCAATAAGCTTCGATGAAGATTTGAAATGAGCAAGGACTATGTACTGGGAGGACAATCAGCCCCAGGTTCTGCTCTGATGCCCTGGCACACCACACATGTAGATGATGGGAGGCTGTCACAGGGCCGTCTTTCAGCCCAATTTCTAACGCCTCAGTGCTGACTTGGTCAGGCACACACCTATAGCCAGGAGAGTGCTGGGGTAGGTGGGGTAGGGACACACAGAGGGAAAGTGAGTGCAGAGGCAGGATTGGAGGCCTGGTTCCATGGCCACCAGCTGCTGTGTGGCTGTGGATGGGAGCCATCACCTCCCCCAGGTCCATCCTCTTCACCTGGAATGAGGTAGGTTTACCCTGGCATCTCCACCTTCCAACTCTGCCCTGACAAAGCCAGGACTCCTCTCTAGGACATGTCCCTGTGAGAAGGGTCTCACTGCAGGGATGAAATCCTGATGGGGGAGAGCTGAGAGGAGGGTGGCAGAAACCACCCATGCACAGGCGGGGAGAGCTGGCACCAAGCAGGGCCCAGGGCTGGGGGAGCAGGAGATGATGGTGGGGGCTTGCAGCGGTGTGTGGAGGGCCTTGCAGGCGGCCCAGCAGCCTGCACTGGGCCACGTGGCTGGAGACACTGCAAGGGAGGAGAGGGAGGGGCTGGGCTCATGCCTCCCACACCCACTCAGGAGCAAGGTGTAGGCTGCAGCTGGTACTCCTTGAAGTCCAGATTACCTGTAATTCATCTGAGAAGGGTCTCCACTGGGGCCTCCCCTGGGGTCTGCACTCCAAGGCCGGGTCAGACTCACCCGGCTAAAGCCAGGAAGGAGCAAAGAAACTAGAACACAGCAAACACAGCCCCTGGCTTCGAGAGACAATCTTGGCAGTCTAGCCAACATATGCGCCAGCAGAAGCCTGGCCTGTATAGATTAATATTTACACCTCCTCTCGGGTCTGGGCTGTCACTATCACAAGCACAGACCCCATTTTCACAGCCAAGCCCTTGACAACAGGCACAATATTTCGCATTTGGGCAGAAGACGTGTGGCTGCCACAGGTGGCCACCCAGGCTTGTCTTTCCTTCACCTGCAATCAGCCTATGGCCCCAGATTAAGCTGGAGTGAAGGATCAGTGGTGGTGGCTGCCATGCCTCTCTCCCTCGGGAGGACATGGCCCTGCGGGCAGGAGGCACCAGGCCCCCCTGGCAAGGGAAGGGGCAGGCCCACGTGCAGCTCCACACTGGCCTCTCTTTAGCTGAGTCACCACAGGCAATTTCCTGGGGCTCATTGGACCTCACAGGTGTCACCTGAAACCACAGAAATCATACCTATCTGACCAGTTGTTGGGAGAGTGAAATAAAATTTGCATTATGGCACCAGGCCTGGCTGGCTAATATGAGTCTCAAAAACAAAAAATGACTAAGCGTAGACTCTCCCAATTCTTGTTCTGTTTTTTCCTTTTAGAAACCTACATCCTCCCCGTAGCTCTGACTTGGGCTGCTCCAAGTGGAGAAAAGTGCTCAGAGGGAAAGTCTCCCTGGTTCTGTGAGTTGATGAAACCTTCTTCTGAGTCTGCAATACCATGTTCTCTGTGTGGCATGCAGGGTGGGCAGCGTCTCTGGAAACACCCCCATCCTTCATCTCTCTGGGAGATGACAGGAGACTCAGGAGGCTTAATCATTCTCTCTGGGAGGAAGGGGACTGGCTGGTCCAGGGGACATGGGAGGAGCTGGCAGCCCCTTCACAGAGGAGAGAAGCAAGACCCCTGCAGGCCTGTCCTCTAGCCAGTATCTCCCCAGGCGGGAGATACTGGGAAATTGCTACCATCTCACTGGCCTCCCCTTGGTTTCATCAGGGGATATACATGTATGCACGGTAATTCCAGATCTTACCATTTTCACAGATATTTTCCCCCGGTTGCCTGATCTCATAGTGATACCTCCAGACCCCAGGTGGGAGATTAAGCTCTAGATCCCTCTTACAATTGCCAAGGTGGAAAGTGAACTGTACCTGGTTTGAGCATCTGACCCAAGTAACTGGGTTTGCCTTCTTTTTCTTTCCTTAGAAAACATCACCACCAAAACCAGTGCCTGTTACATGAAGTGACACCTTCCAGAGAGATCAGATGACTGTGGCTGTTCAGACCTTGAGTGGGGACTTGGAGGCACTGAGTTCTGATGGCATCCTGGAACATTCCCAGTAAGTGTGTCAGCTGGAGGCTCTGGGCTTGGCTAACACTTCTGCCACCGAGGGCCACAGCCCAAGCCTGTTGCTTCTGCCCTCTGGGCCTCAGTTTCCTCCATCTGTAAAACTAAGGATAACTAGCTCGCCGAATGAGTTATTTTGGGGCTAAAATGAAAATGTTTGTGAAATGTCTACCACATGTCCTTTCATTTAGAAGCCAGGCTTTGTTTTTATACACACATGTGTGCGCACAGTCTTGCACTCAAGATTCTCTATTTTTGAAATGCATTTCATTGTGTGCTCTCAACTTTATCACAAGTAGAACAAGGTGGACCCCTTACTCAGGCTGTGGCATGAGGGTCCTTCAGAGAATCCCCTCCGGGCTGTGCATGACTCAGCCACATTGTTCCCAGCTGTGCAACTGTGGGGGTGGTACGTGTTTACTGAGGATAACTGAGCTGGGCCATCCTGCAGCGCCAAGAAGCAAGCATATCTTTCTCTCTCTCCAGCTAGCCATTAGCAGATAACAAGAAGCTTGTGCGGCTCTCCCAAGCAGAAGAAGAGTTTGTGTGGCACTGAGTTCCAGGGTGGGGGAGATTTGACAATACTGTGGACGAGCATTTGAGCATTTGGGAAAAGAGGGGAAGAAGCCATTAAATCTCCCCAGGTATATTTACCTCCAAAGCAGGAGCTCGGGCTGCAGAGAACTCGCTGTAGAAATTAGGAGTTGGGGTTCTTGTTAAGAAGGAGAAAAGGGAGTTGTGAGCCTGGGACACTTTGTGACAGGGACAGAAAGGAGGTCTCTTCATGGCGATCCCCACAGGTGCCCTGTGTTAAGAGTGGGCCTCACCCTTTCTCCTCCGTCTGGTTTGGAGACTCTGTTGTTCTCATGCTGTTCCTTCCACCTCCTCCCCCACGGGAACTTCTACTCATCCTTCAAGGCCTAACTTAGATTTTCTACAACCCAAGGGTGGCAAACCTTTCCTGAAAAGGCCAGATAGTCAATAATTTAGGCCACATGGCCTGTGTCATGACTACTTAACTCTGTCCTTGTAGCTTGAGAGTCCAACAATCCTACAACAAAGGGGCATGACTCTGTTCCAATAAAACTTTATTTGTGGACACGAAAGTCTGAATTTTATGTACTTTTTATATGTCACAAAACGTTATTCTTCCTTTGCATGTTTCAACCATTTAAAAATATAAAGACCATTTTTAACTCATGAACAGTGCAAAAACAGGTAGCAAGCCAGATTTGGTCCAGGGGCCATAGTTGCCAACTTCCCACTGACCTCTTGCTGTCCAGGGTGGGGCCTGTGGGCCATCAGTGTTTCATCTGAGAGCTTGTTGGAGATGCAGAAATTCAGGAGCCAACCTAGATCTAGTGACCCAAAGTCTACATTCTAACACGATCTCCAGATGGCCTATATGCATTTTAATAAAGTTAGAAAATGCTGAAGCCTGAAAATCTCTGAACCCCCAGAGATTCTAATTTAAGTGAGCACAGCTTGGACATTGGGGATTTTTAAATCTCCCCAGGTATATCTAATGTGCAGCAAAGTTCAAGGACCTGGACTCCAGAAGGATTCCCCAGAGATTCCTCCTGGCTCTCAAAGTCCCCAGTCACTCCCTGTGATGTAGCATCGCATTCTGACTGAATCTGGGAGCAGGAGCATGTCTCATCCTAATTTATGAAGATCTCAGACAAACCACTTACCACCTCTGGGACTCAGTCTCTTCCTCCTCATAGTGGATGACATGAGCTCGGAGATGCTCTGAGTGCCTCTCCACTGACTGCCCTCTCCTGCAGCCCCAGCTGGGTCAGGAAGGTGGCCTCCTGGCCTCTCCCTCTGCTCCTGAGCTCCTTCCATCTGAGAAGGCCAGCACAGCCCCCAAGGCTTCCCAGTGACTCTGGGGCCCAGGGAGATAAAGAGAGACAACTGCACAGGGGAGAGGGGGCATAACACTGGCTCAGGCAACACAGACGAGTCTGGAGGGGGCCTGGAACCTTTCAAGCTCTGCTCAGGAAGGAGCCATGTCTATCCACCCATTGCCCTGTCCTTCTCTGCCTGGGATGCACCCATATAACTTGCAACCCTGGAGTCAAGCCCTGCACCCCACAGGGATGATCCTTACTCTCCCAAGACCCGCTAGTCCCCCCGCAACATGGCAGGCTCACTGCCCCTGGAGTCCCCAGCACAGAGCATCCAAAGCCCAAGGCATGGAAATCGTGGAAGATCAGGCCTAGAAGAGGCCCCAAGATGATATCCTTCAATATACATGTGGGAAAACCTGGGTCCAGAATGGTGGCAGTCCAGGGACCACCACTTCCCACTCCCTCATATAGCCTTCCCCCCACAAGGCCCCTCCCTCTGCACCAGCTGCTGCATCAGGGGAGGAAAGAACACAGCTCTGGGGTTCACAGAAGGTGGAAAACCAGAGAAATGGGCCTGCCGGGGCAAACTCTATGTCTCTAAGAACAGAGTGACAATGCCCTGCCGCACCCCTCCCCACCTGCATGCCCAGCCAGACCTGAGGAGGCCAGAGTGTACGACTGGGTAGCACACCTCCCTCCTGGCATAAAATAAGTGCCAGGCACAGAGCTAAGAACCAGCATTCTCCAAGGTACTTATTATATCCCCATTTAACAAATGATCAGAAAGAGGATCAGAGAGGTTAATCATACTCCCTGGTGTCAGGCTGAGGATCACACAGCTGGTGGGGGAGAGACACCAGCTCAACAGGTATCTCAGAGCCCCTTCTCATGGCCTGGGCTTCAAACCCGGGTCTGTCTGTGTCCCCCTCGGGCTCTCATATGGAGCTGGCAGTGAGCCATGGGATGGGGGGGCTGTGTTCAGGCTTGTCCTTTTAGCAGATACCTCAAAAATAGCAGGGCTAGAAGAAAGGATGGGCTGAAGGACAGGCACCCCTACACCGAGGAAGCTCAGCACTTCTGGTGAGCCCAAGCAGAAGCCTCTGTCCTAAGACTCCCTGGTGTCAGAGGGAATGACACACAGGCTTTGGGATCATCAGATCTGGGATCAAGCTCTGCTCTGTGTGACCCTGGGCCTCAGTTTCTTTATCTGTAAAATGGGGATACCTATCCAGCAGGGTCAGTGGAGGGAATAGGAAGAAGTCGTGCAAAGGGTCTTTTACAAGTGATAACTGAAAGCCGACCCCACTGCCAGGGTGCTTTGTGCACTCAGCCCCTCCTGGGCAGGCTCAGGGAACAAGCTTTCCCCAGAAGGAAATAGAAGGAAAGGGTGGCCCGAACAGAGCCTCCTGGAATGTGGCAAGGCTCCTCAGTGCTATGAGCCCTACTTTAATTAGCTCTCAACTAAAAATAGCTCCCCACTCCCGGGGTGGCACACCTACCCTGGCCTGGCACCAGGGTGTGCCTGTGCCACTCTTGGAGGCGACAGCCAGCCTGTGACAGAACCTACAACACGGGAGGGGTGCACAGAGCAGGAGGCTTTATTGAGGGAGATACAGAAGTGGGCCTGGGCCCCTGCCACCAGCCAGGCCAGGGCCTCCACTTGCCCCACGCTGCCCTGTGGCTCTGCACACCCTGCCCCAGCTCCTGGACAGCAGGCAACACAGGGGAGTCTTACCCAGCCTTGTCAGAGTCTGTTTGGGGAGGGTTGGGGGGACACAGGACAGCCCCTCTCTGCCGTGGCTGAGATGCCTGCCACACCATCCTTCCATCCACCACCCCATTCTTTTCTGCCCAGGGCACCCTCACGTCACTTGCAACTCTGGAGCCGGGTCCTGTGGTGCTTCTCCTCCGTCAGGAGGGGGATGAAGGTGTCACTGTGGGAGAGCTTCAGCCGGCTGCTCCAGCTCGGTGCCTCCTGCCCAGCCCCAGCAGGCTCTGGCGGGAGGTTGTCCAGGTCACTGCGGGAACCCCCAGCCTTGCCCTCCCCCGTGCTGCTGGAGTTGAGCTCCATCAGCTCCAGCTCATGCTTGGCCGCCGTCTCCAGGACGCGCTGCTTGTTGTAGTATCTGACGAAGTTGTTGATGATGGGGTGGATGGGCAGGGCAATGGCGATGACACCGCACAGGAAGCTGATGGCAGCGTTGAGCTTGCCCAGCGTGGTCTTGGGGTAGATGTCCCCGTACCCCACGGTGGTCATGGTGATGATGGCCCACCAGAAGGACTGGGGGATGCTCTTAAACAGCGTCTCGGGGTGGCTCTGCTCCATGGTGTAGCCCAAGGCGGAGAAGACGAAGATACCCACCGCCAGGTACATGAGCAGCAGCCCCAGCTCCTTGAAGCTGCGCTTGAGAGCGTAGGTGAGGGTCTGCAGGCCCGAGGAGTGGCGCGCCAGCTTGAAGATGCGGGCTATGCGCATGATGCGCAGCGCCTGCACCGCCTGCTGCACGTTGGTCAGCTCCATCATGCGGGCGCCCAGGTGCGTGAGCGTCAAGCTCACGTAGAAGGGGAGGATGGCCAGCACGTCCACGATGTTCATGAAGGACAGGGCGAAGTGCAGCTTGTTGGGCGAAGAGAAGAGGCGCAGCAGGTACTCCAGCGTGAACCAGCCGATGCACGCGGTCTCCACGTTCTCCAGCGTCGGGTGCTCCACGCGGTTGCCCTCAGCGTCCAGCACCTGCAGCTCAGGGATGGTGCCCATGCACATGACCACGGACGAGACGAGGATGAGCAGGAAGGAGAGCACGGCCACCACCCGCGCGGGGCACGACGACTCGGGCTTCTCCAGGAACTTCCAGACGCACTTCTGGCAGCGGCGCCAGCGGCCCTCGGCCGCGTCCACACCCAGGTCGTCCAGGATGAGCTGCACGCGCCGCGCTATCTCCTCCAGCTCCTCTCGCTTCTCGCTCAGGTGGCTCTTGCAGCAGTCGTCCAAGAACTTGAGGTCCACCTTCCAGAAGTCCATTTCGTTCTTGAAGCAGATAGGACAGATGCCCTTCTTCATGTGGACCTCTCCGAAATAGTACACCTCGATAACACACTTGAACGCGTCCGGGTCCCTGTCAAAGTAGAACTCGCGCTTGCCCGGGTCGTAGTCGTCGCACAGGGAGAAGATGGTGTCATAGCCCCCAGCCAAGCAGTTGATGAGCTCTGCCAGCCGAGTCTCCGGGTACTGGCTGAGAAGGTCTCCGTACAGCACCTGCCGCACGCCCCCCACGTTGACGACTATCTCAATGTCGTCGCCGGCCGCAGAGCCCGGGCTGCCCTGCTCCGGGAGGCTGCACTCCCCAGATCCGTCCATCCTCCCGGAGCGCACCCTCGCAGCCTGGACTCCGCGCCCCCTGCCGCCGCCGCCGCCGGTGCCGAGGTCCGGCGGGTGCCACCAGTGCGCGGCCCTCGGGGAGAGCCCGGGCCGTAGCCCGCCTGCGAGGAAGGGCGGTCACAGCGGGCGGCAGGCTGCGGGGGCGCGCCGCGGGGGAGGCATGTACCCGGTGGCCGGGCTCGGGGAAGGCATCGGGCTCCGGGGCGCGCCGGCGGGGCTCTCGCAGCCACCGGCCTCTCCCGGGCACTCACCCCAGGTTCCCGGGCGGCGCGATCCGCGGCTTCGGCTCCGCCTCGGGCAGGAATGGAGTCTCTTCGTGGGCTGCGGCACAGTCCTCCGCCCCGCGGCGCGCAGGCAGCGGCGGGCGGGCCCGGAGCTGGCGGACCCTCGCGGTCCGCGGAGGTGTGCGGAGAGAGAACTTGGGCTGGCTTTAACCAAGCCGTTTCTAAACACAATAGGAATTCCAGCCTGACGTCAAGCGCTTTTCAAACTGTACCCTCTTCTGGTGAAATTCTGCAAGGCACGCGCGGCAGCTGCCGGGGAACGGGTTAACCCTTGGGCAGACAGACACAGCTGCCGCCCCAGCTACTGTGCCACACCCGCGCCTCCCGGGGCGCAGCAGGTCACCGAGAGGCCAGGACCCCCAGCTTTAAAGCGGCAGGCTTTCTCGGGCTGGACAGTTTCTCTTTCATTGCTGTTTTGCGAGGGTGGATGGGGGAAAGAACAAGGCCGCTTATTGTTGAGCAGGAAAATGTGCTCAAGGATGCCACTTCGGAGGCTGCTCCTAAATCCACCGCCGTCCCTACTCGAGTCTGAGACCTATGCAGGTCTTCTGTGGTCCAGAGAAAATCCTGCCAAACCCTTTAAGCGTTTTCTACCCCTCTCTAACGCTGCCCAGATGTCGGTAGCCCTAGCTCACCCCCAGCACTGTACTAGGAGGACATCCAGTCCAGCCTCCTCCTAAAAGGGATGTGGTCGAGGGCACAGCAAAATGGGAGCAGAACAGCTCTTAATCCTGAGCTTTCCCGCTGTCCCAGCTCACCGACCCCTGTGGTTTAGCAGATTTCAATTCTGCTTTGAAGTCCTTGCTGTCTGCCACATCTTAACAGCTGCAGTCCAACACCACTGGCCACCAGCTTTCAGGGCCACAGAGGCGACTATACCTCACCTGCCTGGACCATTGCAGCAGCTTCCTAACTGGCTTGGTTTAAACCATCTCTCTGCTTCCAGTTCATCCATCATCGTGATCAGCATCTTCTATGGTTAGGAGACTCTGTTAAAAAAATATTCTAGAGGGAGGGGGGACTAGGCAGAGCCAGAGGGTTCTCAGAGTGATGACAAACTGTGCTGTGATAATATGATGGTAGCTGTGTGCTGTTATATGGTTGTGCATATAAACCCATCAAATGTCCAATGCCAAGAGCGAACCCTGATGAGAACTCTGGACTCTGGGTGATAATTCAGGGTCTATGCATTCTCATCATTGTAACAAGCATAGAACCCAGGTGGGGAGACAGGGGCTGTGTGCAGACTCTTTGTACTCAGTTCATTTCTGTTGTGAACCTAAAACTGCTCTAAAAATAAAGTCTGTTAAAAATGCATTTTGTAAGCTGGGGACTTTTAAACTTAAGATCAACCCCATTCGTGGATAATGAAATCAATTTACTGGGTCACTGTCAGTATTGTTTTTCTTTAATGAGATAGCACAAAACTGAATATATTAGGATACTTCACACCAAAGTAAGTATTGTTTCGCGTAATTTGTTTTTACAAATGCACTTTATTTCCATTTAGAATCAACCGATGACATATTACTACAGAGCAAGGCATCAAGGCTCAGAAAGGTTGAGTATTAATAACAGTTAACTTTCTTATTCTACATGTACCATGCACCAAGCACTCTCTGACTGCTTTGTATTTTTCTAATTTAGTTCCCGGAGCAACACTGAGGAAACAAGATATCAGGTCACCTGTGAGGTTACCCAGTGAAGGAGGATTTGACCCCAGGCCCGCCGAGCTCTGAGGTCTATTCTTCTCTTTAGTACAGAGCATCACACTATCTCCTACACACATTCCATATTCATCTTCCAACCCTTATTCGGGTTACACCCCTTGTAAGTTGTCTTCAGTTGCTCCCTAATACCTGCAAGGTTAAGTTCAAATTGCATCTTAGTCTGAGCTAGATTCCTTTAGAAACACCCATTCATTCAATCACTTATTCAAGAAGTTATTAAGCTCTTATGGCACACATGCACACACACCGCCTAAGGTTTGGGGACAGGGTTTGTACTCCAGTGAAAAATATACTTTTTTATGCATAAAGACTAAAGTTTGGGTTACCTTGCAATAAAGAGAAGCTGCACAAGGAGTGGTGCTTCCTGAATTTCCCCACAGGGGGCGCTGAGGGGAGGCCATCTGTCTGGAAGAGGGAGGGGCTGCTTTTGCTCAGAAGCTCAGAAATGACAAGCTGGGTTTGCATCCGGGTATCTGACGGAAATCACCTAGGAAGACGCCCACCACCGCCCTTTGGTACCCTGGCCGTGTGTAAGGTGCTGCTGGAACCCAGGAGTTTGCAGACACTTCGGCTAGCCCTGGAGATGCTGGCTACTCAAATTGTACCCCTGGGGTTTTAGTTTATGGACAGAGTGCTGACACAGAGAGGTCAACACCACTAGAAGAATTCATTACTTACATGTCCCGAGACCATGCAGAAGCAGGGAAGAGGGTAAAAAACGGCTGAAGCCTCTACTGGGGCTTCCAGAGGGAAGGCAAAGCAGGTCAGAGAGAGCAGACTGGGGTTGGCTCCCTGGAATGATCTTGGTGGGCTTTGGACTACAGGCCTGATCTCGAGTTGTCTGGTGCCTGACCTGGAATGGCTTAGAGCAGGGAAAATATCCACTTGGTGTGTGAGAGGCCGGTAAGGAGGTGGTCGGGTTGGTTTGGAAAGGGCTGGTTTAGGTTTGAAAACTGCTCCCTGCCAGGAGAAGGAGGGTTGTAAATCACAGGTCAGGCAAGAAGAAACCAGCCCTCAGCCTGAAGGTAAAGTAGGGAAGAGATGTGAGGAGCAAACCCTGCTCTGTGGGGAGCAGCCGTATTTTAGGGGAGTGGAAGCCTGGCATTCCCATATCTAGGGTGCTTTATTGTTCTTGTGCTGTCATTTACTGAATGGGACCAGAGCAACTGTTTTTGGAGGCCTTGAAGGCGCTGACATTTACTGAGGATGGAGGTTGTGGGTCAGATTGTATCCCCCCTCAAAAGACATGTTCAAATCCTAACCCCTGTCCTTGCGAATGTGAACTTATTTGGAAATTGAGTCTTTGCGGATGTAAGTGGAGGTGAGATCATCCTGGAGTAGGGTAGACCCCTAAGTCCAATCACCAGTGTTTTTACGAGACGGAGACCTCCATGCGATGACGCAGGTGGAGATCCAGGTGATGGTGCCACATGCCCAGGAATGCCAAGGACTGGTGGAAACCACTAGAAGCTAGTGGAGGCATGGAGCCCTATGAGTACCCAAGAAGGAACTAACCCTGACAACACCTTGATGTTGATAGAAAAGAAGCCATACTCTGTAAAATAATTTAAAGAGGTTCATTCTGGCTGGTCTGAAGGTCGTGAATCATCTCACTTGATTGTTCATAGTCAGTTACAGACTGAACTCCTTGTTCTGCTCTTTTCCCCCTTCTCACTACTGCACTTGACTAGTCTCAAAAAAAAAAAAATTAAAGAGGTTCATTCTGAGCCAAATTTGAGGACCAAGACCTGGCGCCACACCCAAGAAGTCTTGAGCAAGTGGACTCCCAGTGGTGGGGTTACAGTTTGGTTTTACATTTTAGGGAGATAGGAATTACAGGTCATAAATCAATGCATGGAAAACACACATTGGTTTGGCCCCAAAGGATGGGACATCTAGAAGTGGGAACCCACAGATTACAGGTGGGTTTAGAGATTCTTTAGCTAACAATTAGCTGAAAGAGTTAAGCTTCATCTAATAGACCAGGAGTCACTGAAAAGGAATGCTGAGTTAAGCTAAAGGTCTGTTAATCAGAGACAAACTACAGGACATATGCCCAGACTTAAGTGGTTTGCTCTGCATACTGAGGGCTCTCAGATGTGTCTTGCATAGTCTTGGGCCTGGTAATGAATGCAGAGGACATCGCTAAGGAGAGGGGGCATGACAAAACATGTCTGATGTCCTTTCTCATGGCTAGAAACTCCGTTGTGGGGATCCCCTTGGCCAAGAGCCACTTGGGGAAAGCCTTAAGATTTTATTTCAGTCTTTCTCCCCTTTTCTCCTTCACCAGAGGAACCCACTTCCATCTCTCTTTGGAAGTGCTCTAAACTTTCTCTTTGTTCTTCCTAAATAAAATCTCTCTTTGAATAAAAAAAAGTATTTATTTCAGTTCACATCAATTTAAGACATATGGCCTCTAGAACAGTGAAAGAATAAATTTCTGCTGTTTTAAACCACCCTGTTTGTGGTATTTTGTTATAGCATACTAGTACATAGTAATATACTACTACATGTAACCTTGGTGGGTTATTTCACTTCTTCAGATTTCAGGTATTTCATCTGTACACTAAGGACACAGCCTCTGTACAATGGCTCAGATTACACCCAGAACAGGGCTAGGTGGAGCCAAAAGCCTGGGGCAGGTGGAGTCAAGTGCTGGGGTGGGCGTGGCCAAGTGCTGGAGTGGATGGGGCCAAGGGATGAGCTATGGAAGTGCGGGGCCGAGGGAAAGGCTTCCCTGAGGAGGGCCATGCGTTCATTTAGTTAGCAGGCAGGACTAGCTCTCTCTGCGCTTCAGGCTGTATTCTAGTGCTGACAGCACAGAGGCGATTGAGACAAAGTTGCTATCCTCGCAGAGCGTGCAGATTCCAGGTGTGGAGCCTACAGAGCATTGACAATGATGGGAGGTGAATGTTAAGCCAGGCATCAAGGGGGAGATCTGGGAGGAGACAGCAGGAGCCTCAGTGTCAGTCAGTGCTGTCCAGTGACATTCTCAGCAGTGACCAAAGCACTCCTCACCCACACTGTCCAATATGGCAGGGTTAGGGTTCTAGCCATGCAAAGGAATGACATACTGACACATGCCACAACCTGGAGGAAGTTTAACATGATAAGTGAAAGAAATCAGCTACCAAAGGCCACATGCTACAGAACCCCATTTGCATGAAATACCTAGAATAGGCCCTAACCCTAACCATGGTGTTGAACATTTGACTTGTGGCTAATGTTCCTGTGGAGCTGCATTGCTGATCACATTTGATTTTTAACAGCTTTTTTTGGGTATAATTCACATACCACACTCAATCCATCTTCGGTGGACAATCCTAAGGCATTTGTGTGTTCACAGAGTTATGCAGCTCTTACCACCAGTTAATTTTAGAACATTTTCATCACTCCCCATGAACTCTGCACCTGTAGCCATGACCCCAACCTCCTGCAGACCTAGCAGCCACTAGCCTATTTTCTGTCTGTGGATTTGCCTATTCTGGGTACTTCATGCAAATGGGGTCCTGTAGCAAGTGGCCTGATTTGTTTCACTTATCGTGATGTTAAATTTCCTCCGTGTTGTGGCATGTGTCAGTATGTCATTCCTTTGCATGGCTAGGACACATGTTGTTTATGGCCCTCTGTGGCCAGTGGTGGCCACTTGAGCAGGTGGAGTCTGAGATTCTGAGTCAGGTTAAGGAGAGCAGTGAGGTGGAGGCTGGGGCTCCCACACAGACAGGCAGCAGTTCAGAGGCAGCAAGGCCCTAGCACGGGTCCTGGCGCTGCATTGGCCCCCATATCCTTCTCTCAAGCCATGCCCCTGGCTACAGTACTGTGCCTACCATCCCTGAGCTCATTACTTTCCACCCTTCAAAGCTCAGTCCTCAGCGTTGTGCCACCTCCAAGAGGTCTCCTGAGACTGTGCCCCTTCCCTTCTGTCCTCCAGGGATCAGGCCTCTTTCCTATGTGCGCACATAGCCCTCTGCTGCATGGGGCCAGGTTGTTATGTGGTGGCCGGTCTGCCCCAGCTTGGATTATTTCACTCTCTGACTGAGCCCAGCATAGTAGGTGCTGGGTAGGTGTGTGGAGAGAAGGAGTGAGAAGAGTACTTCATTATGTGCTAACAGAATGACGCATACAATTTAGAACGCCACAAGGACCTTCATGATCTGTGATGGACCTTAATTTTTTTGGCCATCCCATCCCACAGAGCTGATGCTTTGGGCAGACCTGAGACCTGTGGTCAGGGAGGTGAGGAGAGGTGAGAATAATCTGGGATCTGAGCGGGGCTGGGCCTGGTTGGAAGAGGGTTTGTGGGGCAGCCACAGTGTGGTCTTCCTTCCCCAGTCAGGACCCAGCCCCCTTCCCTTCCAATCTGCATGCTTTGTGCCCCAGCCTCCTTGTCAGACGTTGGCAAGTTTCAGAGCCTGGTCTATTGATGTGCCCAAGCCCAGATGCCCTTCCCTTCAAATCCCACCAACCCCCAGCAGGAAACTGGGGTTTCTTAATTCATATGGCCAGAGCAGATAGAGACTGCAGGTCAGGTGGGCTGACTGCCCCTCTCCCCCCAGTGACCCATGCTCTCTCGTACTGCTGCATCTGTTATGAACTGAATGCTTTCATCCCTCTCCCACATACCCCCCAGAGTCATATGTTGTGGTACTAACCCCCAATGCAACTGTATTTGGAGATAGGACCTCTGATGACATAATTAAGGTTAAATGAGGCCATAAGGATGGGGCCCTAATTCAGTAAGATTAGTGGACTTATAAGAAAAGGATGATAGAGAGATCTTGCTGTCTCCCTCTACCATGTGAGGGCACTGTGAGAAGATGGCTATCTGCAAGCCAAAGGGTGAGGCCTTGAGAAACCCAACCCCACCCCCAACTCAGCACCTTGATCCTGGACTTCCAGCCTTCAGAACTGTAAGACAGTAAATGTCTATTGTGGGAGGCCTCAGTCTGGGTACTTGGTTATGAAAACCCAAGCTGACTAGTACATCCTCCTCCTTCCTTCATCTGTGATGTCCTCCCTCTTCCCAAAGCTCTAGAGACAGGCCCTTTATCCTCTCAGCACACAGATTCTCTTTGGATTTTGTGAAAGGTTAGGCTGGGATTCCATAGGTTAAAAAAAAAAAATCAGTGTGCTACTTTCTAACTGAAGGTCACTGTTGCATAGAACCTTGAGCCAGTAGCCTGGATCCATTTGAATTTTCTGAAGGGTTAAGCCAGCAAGAAAAAAAAAAAAAAAGTCTGAACTTTCTAGCTAAAAACGGAAAGTTTCTTGCTGTGATGCATTCAGTCCTGCATACAACTTCTATGAGAATTGTACATTTCCTGACACCATGATGGAAGGGAGCAAAACATTTTCTATTAGACAGAAAAAGCAGCAGCGATTTTGACTCATGTGGGGGTTTTTCATGTAAATGAGGAGGAGAAAAAACAGTCTACTTAGGCATTATGGAAAGTGATTGTTTGAGCTGCATTTTCTATTATGTTTTTTTATTATTTCTTGAACAATAACATTTTGGGCTACAGAATGCTCAATTTCCATGGCACTAATTAAGACTAGCACATGTGTATCTGTGTGATTTGTCTAGACTGTGAATGATGAATGCAGCAGTCTATTCCCTTTCTGTGGACTAATCAGTTCCACTCAGTTAAAATTTCTTCATGTCTTGCTGAATTTAATAATACTTTTCATTAAGGTTCAGTTCTGTACTCCATTGAAAATTTACATTTCATTACTTGCTGTGCACCTTTCAGCACCAGTGAAGTGGGCCCCCCTCCTCCACCCCCATCCCCTACCAGAGAAAAGCTGATTGACAGAAAGGCCCAGCCCCTGAGCCACCTTCTGAATAAACTGGCCCCTGAAGCCAAGCCCAGGAGGCAGGTGGAGTGGGAGGTGATGCAGGATGGAAATGGGGCAGAGAGGGGAAGGATGTCAGTCACCACCCCAGCGCCTAAGCTTCTTTTTTCTTTTCTATGCCCCAGTTTTATTCATCAGCAAAATAGAACTAGTGACCCTTTCCTTCCTGACTGTAAGACCTTATAGCAGTGGTTCTCAACCCACGGGAACTATTAAAGGGCTGCGGCATTAGGAAGGTGGAGAACCCCTGCCTTATAGGAACAAATAAAATAGTGGGGGCTCTGTAGGTGGCTCTGTAAAAGGTAAGATGCTGAATATTTGAAAGCAAAGCAAGGCAGGGGGCCAGGAGGGGCACTGATAGCCCATCTCCCATACCCACAGTCACATGTGCTGGTGAGCCTGTGCACCTCTGCTCCATAGACTCCAGCTTCACACTCAATCCTGCTCAGGTGTGGCAGGTGGGAGGACCTCGACAGGGTCGAGACACAGCCCGGGATGTGTAGAAAGATGTAATGATGTCAGAGACTTGAAGGCGTGCAGCTGTCCTAGAGGCTGGGGGAGGAACTCGGTCTGGGCCAGAGATCTCAGGGAGAGAGAAATGCAGTTAGAAAACAGACCATAGAGAGAGGAAAGCTCACAAACAGACCACCAGTGCGGGGGGAAGGGTAGGAGGCTGTTTGCTTTTCAAGCACACTGGGAATAAAACACAGATGCCATCTTCGCCCAGGCTGGTCTTTGTTCCCTTTCACCAAACTTGGCCTCGTCTCTGGGTATACCACCGAACACCTTTCGATAACATCTTCCCAATGCCTTCACTTCTGCCATATAACCTGATCGCAGGACTGACGGCTGTCATCTTCACAGTCCTACACACCCTCCGGGCGAGGAAACTTTACACAGTGTGGACAGCAGGGCCAGGAGTCACAGGGCTACCTTAGGATTCTCCTCTACACATTTGGGTGTACATGTTTCTGGACCTTTTCATAGCTACATAGAGGGAGAAAAAGAAAAAAGGAAGAAAGATTCTTTAATTTGCATTTTGCTATCTTTTTTACTTAGTTATGCCTCACTGATATAATTCGATGCTAGTACTCAAAGGACTTATTTACCTAATCTCCTATGGCTGGATATTAAGCTTGTTTGCAATAAACTTGATTATGATTTCTTATAAAATGTTAAAAAATGTACATTTATTTGTAATAAATATACAGTCTGTGTCCTCACATACACGCCTCTGTAGGATTGATTCCTACCATGGAATGGCTATAGGGTATAGACATTATAAATTTTGATAAACACTGCTAAAATACTTGCAAAGAGGCACCCTCAGTGAAAGTCTCTATTTCTTACCAAACTCTCACCGTTTCTGAAGATAATCAATCTTTTAAAATTGTTGACAGCCAAAGAATGGAAATGCTAATACCATATTTTCATTTATACTTCTTTGATTATCGATGAAGTACAATTTAGTGATTTTAGAAGATCTATTTTTATTCCCTTTTTTCAGTTATCCATCACCTTTATTTCTCTCTCATTAAAGCATAATCCTTCTGAACTCTATTAGATAACATAGTCAATCATTAACTTTAGTTGCTTTAATAGAGATTTTCATCATTACATAAATTCTTTTGAATATATGATACATTGTCTTTCATTCCACAGACACTAGCTGAGCAGCTATTTTATGCTGGACTCTGGGCCTGGTGTGGAAAATACAGAAGTGAAAGTGGTATTGTTCTCACTTACAAAAGGTACCACTCTGCTGGGCATTACAGCAAAGTCTGGTTCAAGATAGTAAAGTGATGTGTAAAGACTGGCAATTCTCAAACTCTTTCAAAGACACAAATTGCCAAAATTTGATTAAGAAAAATATAGGTAACATAGATAATTTTATACCTAATAAATACACTCAAATTGGCGTTAGAAACCTTCCCACAATGAAAACTCCTGATGGCTCAACTGAAGGATTTTACCAAACATTTAAGAAACAAACAATACAAACCCTACACAAACTCTTCTAAATAATAGAAGAGGAGAAAATCCTCCCCAATTTCCTTTGTAAGGCAGCATTACGCTGACATCAAAAGACATTGCACAGGAACTACAGACCAATATCTCTCATAAACATAGATGCAAAAACCTAAATAAAATGTCAGCAAATAATCAAAACTTACTATGATACTGCAGCAGTCAAGACTGTGTGATTCTGGCATAAGGACAGACATGCGGATCAATGGAATAGAATTGAAAGTCCATAAATAAACCCTCACAATTATGGCCAAATGATTTTCAAAGAGAGTGCCAAAGCAATTCAATGGGGGAAAAAATAGTCTTTTTAACAAATGGTGCTGGGACTCCATTCATATAAAAGAATGAAGTTGGACTTCTATCTCACACCATATGCAAAACTAAAACTCAAAATGGATCAAAGATCTAAATGTTTGAGATAAAACCATAAAATACATGAAAAGAAACATCAATGAGATCTTAGTGACTTTAGACTAAGCAATATAATGCTTCTGAGCACAAACAACTAAAGAAACAATAGACAAATTTAGAACATTTGTGTGTCGAAGGACACTACCAAGAAAGTGAAAAGAAGCCCCACAGAATGGGAGAATATATTTGCAAGTCATTTATCCGATGAGGGACTAGTAATCAAAATGTATGAAAATCTCTTTCAACTCATCAATAAAAAGACAAATAACCCAATTTTTAAAATGAGCAAAGGATTTGAATAGAAGTTTCTCCAAAGAAAATACACGAGGGGCCACTAAACACATGACAAATGCCATCTCTGGGTGCCCCCAACTTTGTATGTATTCTGGCCAGAGAGGGGCAAGGGAGGGGGGGAGAATGAGAGAACGTTGTGGGAAGCGGGAAGTGGAAAGTGCTCTGGGCTGAACATGAACTTGGAACAGAGTGGGATGTGGATGAAGAGAGGGTGGGAAGGTGGAATGGGAATTAGAGAGAAAATTCCAAAATATCTTCCAATGTTTTGAAGAAAATGTCACGTCAGGCAGGACTCGATAATTACTGTCATTTGTATGCTGTTTCAGTGCAAGAGAACCGAATAATTATGATGTCGCGGCCCTCAGTATCTTCCTCCAAATCAGCATCCAGTCATCAGATGCGCGGGAACCTCCTGTGCCTTAGTCACACACGGCCTGCCCCACATGGCCCTTGGGGAATAGAAGTTTCTTCTTCACATGGCCAGCAGGGACCTTAGAAATCAGATACAAACTTCTCTGCTTCCAGCACCAACATATGCATGAACTTTAATGTCCTCATTTGTAAAAATGTGCTAACAGCAGGTGGAAAAAGAAGTACAGAGCGATCAGGTACTGCGGAGAGGCTTCGGTCCACATCCCACTCCGTGTCCGTGGGACTGGACATGGACGTGGCTGTCTAACACAGCCTCACTCATAGAAATTTTGTTAAAATGAAAGTCACCTGTCTATTGTTTAAACATTTTGCATTGTTAGAATGGGGACTACTTTTATGTTACCTCCTATCAGATAAAGGTAAAAATTTCTAGGTTGGTTTCATTATAAAAATTATTAGAATTGTAACTGCGGCAGAACAGAATTAAGAGGCTACTCTCACTGTTCTCCAGAATCTCTGGCCTCTGACAAATAAAGCTTATTTGGACCTAAACCCTGTCTTTGCATATTGGCTGGACAGTGACATGGGGCCGGACCCTCTTCATCCAGTAACTTTATCAAACCCACTGGTTATGGCTAGTGACAAAGTAACTGTCGTGGACGTGGCCACTGGGTGTTTGGAACCTGATCTGTCTACTGCAAGTCTCTTGCCTCTTCCTACCCAACTTGGAACAGGCTTTGCTGGGCAGAGAGGGCGGGGAAGGGGGGAGGACTGGTGGGAAGTGGGGAGGATCAGAGGAACGTGCGCCTGAGGCCTGGGAGGGCAAAATAGAAAGAGGAAGGATAACGAAGGATAAGAAAGGTTCCAGTGGCCAGGAGCACAGGACCTTCCTCCCTGACCAGTTGGCCCCACAGCCTCAACACGGGGCTGCTGGTTGCTAAAGGACAGTTCTCACTGATCAGGTTGAAAATTGCAGAATTGTCCCTGACTTGGAGCCTGGGTTACTTTCAAGCCTATTGTACATGCCCCCCGAGAGTGCAGAGGGACCTGGGGGAGGAGCACCAGGTATGGGCTGAGTCCCTGGCCTGGGTGCCTTTAGGATGTACAACATTGTCTAAGACAATGACCCCATGGGAGAAGGCAAAGGCCTGCGGGGCAGAACGATTTCAAAGGAAGGGACAGCACTGCCTGGTACTGCCCGATGTCACATTCCCAGTCTGCACACCGCACCCCTGGCTGTCGTTGGTGAGGCCCTTGTATGGCCTGTATGCCCTGTGCTATACCCTGTGGAGCTGGGGGGCTGGGTCTGCCTCCACTTAGATCTCGCAGGCTGCTAGGAGAGTGGGGGACCCAGGCAGAGAACCCCATTAGGGCAATGCCCAGCAGAGCTACGGTGGTGAGGCCACCCAGAAGCCCCAGATTGGTAGATCCACTGGCACAGTATTCTAGCCGGGAGGGCTGCAGGTGCGTGACTGGAAGCCATGGGTGCTGCACTGTGGTCTGCAGCCAGCAAAGCCAGGTGGTGGCAGGTGGAGCTGCGGAGGCAGGACCCCCACCCCAGGAAGCCTGGGGGGCAGAGCAGCAAGTCAGAGCCAGCTGCCGTCCCTCGCTCTGGGTCTCTACTGGTTACCAGCACATCCCTCCTGACCCCTCCGCCTACCCTTTCCACTGCACCCCTGAGCACCATCTCTAATGACCTTTGCCTGATCCCAAGACACACAGTGCACCTCCCAGGTCCCTGCTCCTTGCGGACCTCTGCCAAGGCTCCTCACACTCTGGATGGCCATTGTTGGTCTACAGGCAAGTCTGTCTCCCTCTGGACTTTTTAAGGACAGGTGCCATCTATTTTACCTGTGTCCTCAGCACCCAGCAGAGCTGGCGAATATGTGAGGTGAAAAAGGATGGGTGGTGGATGCATGTGTGGATAGGTGGAGAGATGGAGGGATAGCAAAGGCTCTGAATTTGAGGGATCTTGGGAAGGGGGATGGGAATGGAAATACATGGAGAAAAGGGAATGCTTCTGTACAGAGCACACTGGAGGTGCTCCCCAGACAGGTAACCCTGGTCTTCTGTCATGTTCTTTCTCTGTCAAGAATCATCAGAAGGGCAGCGTGGGAGATGGACATGACAGTGGCCTGGTGTGGCTGTTTCATTAAGCAGCCACGCAATCTTGGGCAAAACCTCTCTGGTCTTGGATTCCTGGCCTCAGCTGATCCTCCTGCTTCGGCCTCCCCCATGCTGGGATCATAGGCGTGAGCCATCACACCGGCCTCCCTCTGTGAACCTAAGATTCCTCACCTGCACAGTCAGACTAGATGAAGCAGAATGGCCTTCTTTGCTCTAAAACACTGACTATCGAGTGCTGAACAATGGGATGGGTTCCTTTTGGGTTACTGAGTCAGGTGGAGCGGACTTAGACCCAGTTTTACTACCATTTGCTGTGTGACTTTACGTAAATCACTCATCCTCTCTGAGCTTCCTTTTCCTAATGTCTAAAATGTGGATGTTAGTAGTACCTACCTCATAGTGTCCTGGAAAGGATTAGAGGCAACTCTGAAGGGATCGTGTACCTTTGGAGGCAGATGACAGAGGAAACGCCCGCAAGTGACCATGGTTGGGGTCATTTGAAATTCACGTTTCCATCTGCACCAGTGCTCTCCAAGACCCAGATTTATGCTGATTCCACAGGAAATCTGGGACAGGGCTGTGTGTACAATTTTGCATTCTGGCAGAGGTGCTGTGTGGGAGCTGAAACCCAGCCCACACAATCTTTGCCAGGCCACACACCCTGGGGCAAGGCCGCATCTGCCTGGTGTGTAGGGTACCATTTCATTCACCCCATAGGACCCTCTGTACACCAAGCCAAGTGCGTGCAGGGTGGGAACTGAGGGGGACAGGCTGGGCCTTCTAATGTGCATGAAGGTTCTATGTGAGCTGGTGCCAGCCAAATTCACATTCATTGCTTCAGCTGGACACTTTAATTCCAGGTCTGGGAGTTGAGTCCCTGTCTTGATAGGGACTAATCCCTGCTACTTGCTCTTATGCCGGAGCCAGTTCACCTCCCCACCCTCTGACTGCCCTCGCTACTGGGATGCTCTGTCATCTCTAGCAGGACCTCCCTGTAGCCAAGAGCATCATGGACTGATAACCAGGGTATGCTCTCGTGACTGCCCTGGGTGCCTGACATATCTCCTCTACTAACTCTTTCAACCAAAACTGTTCAAGGGCATCATCCCTTCCATGTCCCACACGTCACAGGAAGGGAGGAAGACCTTGCCACAAAGCCACTGCGTGTTGGCTTCTCTGGAAGCAGATGCTAAGGAGGCAGTCACTCTGCCAGAGGATTATTAGGGACAGAGCCTGTGAACAGGAGGACAAAGAGGGAGGATCAGGCAGAGAGAGAAGCCAGGCTGCAGGGGAGCTCTGGACTGGGTCTGCCCAGCACGACTGGGCCAGGATGGCAGAGCTGCAGGTCACTGAAAGTGGACGATCTTGGGAAGGGCCCTTCCCTGCCCACTGTCTACAGCTGCAGCCAGCCCTGAAGGGGCAGACGGTGGCACCACAAAGCCCTGCTGGAAGGGGACCCCAGCAGCACATCTCTGGGTACCCCACAAGAGCTGAAGAATTGCCTCATCCCTGCTCTCTTTAAAGTAGATTCGTCTCACCTATCACCAAGGACAACTGCTGCACAGTTGATTTCCTTCTAGGACTTTCACATTGCATGTCTGTGCCTTGAATTTAGGAATGGTGAGTACTGACGTGGCAGAGACCATCTCATGTGAAACTGGGGAGGCCTCAGGAGGGGATTCTGGGGTGCAACTTCCATCTGAGCACTGGCTCTCAGCAGGGACTAGCAGGAGGCAGTGGGAGGTCACAGCCTATACTGGGCAGCTCAGCATTTTGGAAAACCCATCGGATCAACTTTACACATTAAAAATATCCACAACCAAATGGCAGGAAGGTGATAACCACTTGGATAAGGGTTTCCAAGACATAGAGAGATTGAATCGGTCCAGATCTGCCCCCCAGAGCTGTCCAGCCTCCAGCTCTGGACCACGTGTAGAGCATCACCAGGGTGCCCACCGGCCCCGTCTCTGCCACGCCTCCCTGGGGAGCCACCCTGGATGGGCTTGAGGCACTAGGCCTTTACAGCCTGTGGCTGGCCCCAGACCACCCTGTCCCAACTTGCCTCCAGCACAGGGCCTTCCCAAGCCCACCATGGGAGCCACTGGCTCGTCCTATGGAACAGGAGCACAGCTCAGCGCTCTGGAGTCACAGGTGGCTGCCCAGAAGGGACTCAATACACCCCAGCCCCACAGAGGGGTTAATCACCATGAGAGGAGCTTTAATTACTGAGAGACAGGAGGCCAGAGGGACTGGCTAGAGAACGTGCTGTTCCCAGCCAAGCCTGCCCTGACGGTTTGTTCGCAACGTGGTGGTTCATAAAGCTTCTTCGTACGAACAGGCCTTCGAGATCAGCTCAGTTTTTCTTAGGAAGCTGTGGCCGAGCAGGGCGCGCACCTCCTTGTGTGAGCTTTCCCTCCTTTCCTGACTCAAACCTCCTTTCTCCTCACTCCTGCTTCCCTGGAATTGCAACCACCTCTTCCAAAAGAGAAAGCTCACGCCCTCATCTCACAAGCTCTCCTGGCCAAGGAAAATGTGGTCTGTGAGGGGTCTTCATCGTCCTGTCTCTGAGAATAAGTCTGAGACAGCACGAGTTTTGTATTTTTATTTGTCTGTTTTTCCCATGTCCTCAGGCTATGTTGCAATGAGTGATGGCACGACAGCCTGACAGGTTACAGAGCCATCTGTGGCATCACGAAACTCATTATTAACAATGAGCAATGGACTCAAATGTGCGCCCCAACATATGTTATCCTGGTACCCTACTTGGAAGTGGGGTCTTTGCAAGTATAATTCACTTAAGATGAATTACGAATCATGGTGGACCCTAACCCAACATGATTGCTGTCCTTATGAGATTCATGCCTTCGTTTCTACCCAAATCTTCCAAGGCAAAAGAAAGGAGGGTGTGTCTCTAGGAAAATGTATGCCTTCTAGTATCTGTTCCCCTCCTTATTTTGTCCAAGTCCTTTAACCAATCTGAATCTGTGTATGTGTGTTTATAAATTGGACATATCAGAATAGAAACTATGTAAGGACATGAGATGGAAAGGAAAGAGTGAATGTGAAAATTCTTCAAAAGATATGCCATGCCTGTAATCCTAGCACTGTGGGAGGCTGAGGCAGGTGGCTCACTTGAGCTCAGGAGTTTGAGTTCAACCTGAGCAAGAGCAAGACCCCATCTCTACCAAAAATAGAAAACTAGCCAGGCGTTGTGACAGCCACCTGTAACCCCAGCTTCTTGGGAGGCTGGGGCAAGAGGATCACTTGAGCCCAAGAGTTTGAAGTTGCTGTGAGCTGTGATGCCACAGCACTCTACTATGACAGGGTGACAGAGTAAAACTCTGTCTCAAAAAAAAAAAAAAGATATGATGTAGTGTTTATCACTGTTATTGTTGCGGCCAGCCAACCTCTCTAGGTATGAGCAACTTGGCCATCTTTCAAAATTAAATTAAAACCCTGGTGGCACATATAGCCATGTCCCACAGAACCATACCCTTCTCAGAAATTCATTTGCCACTGGATATTTAAATAATTGCAGAGCTCTCTAAAATAATTTATCATAAACAGAGGCTCTAAGGTTATCTTCCCCTTGTTTTACTTTATAAGAAATAACCATGGAAATAAAAGCAACTGTTAACAAATAACTTTTTCCTACCCAGAGAAGAGTCTCTTGAGTCAAGGGGAGCAAAGTAAAATGTCACTCCCAGATCTGGCATTAATGAGTGGGGCTATGGGTCCATTATTGCACATAATAAGTTTTCGCAGCTCGGCAGGCATCTGTCAGTATGCTTGCTGAGATCAGACATGTAAACTCTGAGGCATTAGCCAGATAAACACCACCTGCTTCTTCATTTTGTAAGATCACTTTTTAATCCCTCCAAGTCAGACATTTTCTTCCTAGACACTGAATACTTCTGGAACCGTTTTTTTTTTTTTTGAGGAGAGTGAAATCTCTCTCCCATCCCAGCCCCTCACTTCGGCAGGTGTGAATTACTCCCTGGATTAGACAGAAACATCTGCACACTTTAATATGTGTGTGTGGGGGGCTCAGCAGACAGTGGAGGGAAACTACGATAGAGCCCTTTGGCCAAACGCCAAGGGGAGTCCCGTGGGCTTCTTTCCCTAGGAGGGAGCCACAGCTGTGCTCCCCTCCCGCAGAAAGGGGACAGCCTCCCCTCATGTCTTTAGAGCACCTTGGATCACCCAGGAGCAGATGACTGGAAGACACCCCTAATTTTTTAAAGACTTCTAGCTTTCCAACATTCAATAAATGACTTTTTTCTTCTCCTCATGCCAGAAGAGGGACATCAGTTGGGTTATTATTGTACCTGATCCTTGGCTGGCCATTCTGAAAACACGGTGTCTTTTCACAGGTATGTGGCAGCAGTGGTGGACCTGACCGGTGGCTATCTTTACCTACCCCACCTGGTGAGAAGGTGGCTATCTGTGAGCTAGAAAGAAAAGTCTCACCAGTGTGGACTAAAATAAAATCTTAAGGTTCACCCCACCCACAGGCTGACTGCCTGGATCCCCTCTTGGCCCAGGGGATCCCCTGACACTGAGTTACTAACCATGAGAAGTAGATCAGACATGCCTCATCATATCCCCTCCTCCTTAAGATGTCCTTTGAGACCCATTCCCAGGCCAAGGCCACACGAGATATACCTGCAGGTCCCCAACATACACAGCAAACCACTTGAGTCTGGGCGCACGTCCTGTAATTAGTTTCTGATTAAAAGACCCTCATCTTAGCATTCCTTTTCTCTGGCTCCTGGTCTGTTAGACAGAGCCTAACTCTTTCAGCCAATTGTCAAGTAACAAATCTTTAAACCCACCAATAACCTATAAGTTCCTGCTTTGACACATCCCTCCTTTTAGGACTAAACCAATGTACACCTTCTACATATTGATTTATGACTTTGCCTGGAATTCCTGTCTCCCTGAAATGAATAAAACTAAATTGTAAACCCACCCCCGCAAGTCCACTTGCTCAAGGCTTCTTGGGTGTAAGTCCCCGTCATGGTCCACAAATTTGGCTCAGAATAAACATCTGTAAATTATTTTACAAAGTATGGCTTCTTTTCCATCAACACCATCAATTCTGTGGATGAAAGTGTGGGAACAGAGGAGAGATCAGAGAACAGAGAGGCTCCCCTTCTCTCCCTTGCAGAAGATTCTATACAGAAAGAAGGCCAAGCTCTCCTGTTTGTCCCACCATCTATATGGCACAGCATTGGTGACTACGGTAGCCATTTTGAGCAGTATCTCCAGATCATATCACATGAGGCCATAGGCTCTTTCAACCCGTGGCTGATAGCTGAAAGCTTTTCAGAAGAGCTGGTAGATAAAGCTCTGGGGGCCGTTGCTGCTGAACTCCAGGACATGTGTGAAGATTGTGCAGAAGCTGTGTTCACCTCGGAATTCTTAGAGGCTGCTACATAGAGGATGTCCAAGGCTGGACCCCTCATTTTGCACTGGAGAAGAGACTCTTTATTCTCGCTGTCCATCCTGGCCAGAAGGTGCTGCCCACTGAAAGGAAGGAAACGGCAGTGGGGTCATCCTCACTTTGCATTTTCTCTTTGTCATGGCAATTGTTCTGGAAGTTTATGGTGGAATGTCGTTACATTTATCAGCGCCCAAGAAATGTGAATTTAGGCAATACGATGTTATAAGAATGTATAGTTTTTCTATTGAAATACTGTGTTTCTTTCTCCATCTTAGTTTGGGGATGAAAATGTTTTGAAAGGTAATAGATTAAGTGTGTTTCACCCAGGGGTTCAAATTACTCTTGAACCATGGGTGCCATTGATGCCAACACAAGTGCAGCTCCTGGCTGGGCCCATCGCCAGGCTCACGTTTTGCATCTCTGGCAGTTTCCTGTCAGGGGGATAGACTTAGGTGGGGCACAGTTTGTTTCTGCAGCCAGATCCCTCTGAGCTCTTGCAACTAGAGGAGCCCACCAGTTGTCATGGCACAGTCATAAGCACACATTTCTTTAATGTTCAATTCCTAGGTGATTTTTCACATAATTTGTCTTCTATTGCCGTGTGTTGACACACTCTTTAAACTACTTTCTCTGAATTCAGAGGAAGTTACGGACATCAGAAGAGGACCAGGCCTTCTCCTGTGCCTTGTTGAAAGGTACAGAGCTTATTCTGTCTCTGATGAGGTCAGAAACTTTCACATTTCCAGATCACAAAGGACCCCGATCTAGGAGGAGAGAACAGAGGACAGGTTGGTGTGAAGACCTCTGTGTCTCCCCAGAGGAAGGAAGAAACTGAAGAACCACAGGGGCTTGGTCCTCAATGCCTTCCAAGTCATGTCTCACCAAGAGAAAAGCCTCTGTGTTGTCAGGAGCCCTGAATTCAGAAAAAGAAAAGGAATGTGCCAAAGAATAAGGCCACTGCTTGGAAAATGTTTTTCCTCAAATTTTTGCCTGAGGCTTGGTGAAAGAACGTGGAAAAAGAATGCCGTGAGGCATCCCCCAGGGAATAATGTGAATCCTTTTATAACATGGAAAGTGTTGTCTTCTGCTATTTTTCTCTCAAGCACAAGAATTTCAGATGATAATTTAAACTACTTGATCACACTTATTTGTGTAAAATTGATTTTCATTTAATGTTAATGTTTTTCTGCTTAATTTTATATAACTTCAAAAAAAATTTTTATATAACTTCAGAAGTTAAAGAGCTTTAGGGGAAATTACAGGTCTTTAATTTGGGAAGTTAAATGTGTACGCTTGAGTTGATAGGAGCATCTAGTTGCCAGTATGAAGTAATTTGTGTGGCAGTTTTTACTGTGCTGATTTTTTTTTTTTAATAAACGCTATTTTAAAGTAAAAAAAAAAAAAAAAAAAGGGCGGTGCTTGTGGCTCAAAGGAGTAGGGCGCCAGCCCCATATACCAGAGGTGGTGGGATCAAACCCAACCCCGGACAAAAAATGCAAAAAAAAAAAAAAAAAGAAATACAAAGAATGAATCTGCATTCCCTGACTAGAGGAAAATGAAATTTAAATTTAAGGAAAGTCTAGTCTTTGTGCGGGATAATACTTGGCTACGGGTTGAAAGGTGTAAGCAGTGGGGCCCGGAGATGAGTGGAGATATTCAGGCCAAGTTTATCGAAAAGGGAGGAAGACCCACTTGGGCAGTGCAAAGGTGGTGTCTGTGGCCCCCAGAGTAGTTAGAGACGCCCTTTTATATGGAGCTTTAGGGGTGGGAAAATTCCATAGCTTGCGCAGAAAGTCAGGGTCCTTTGGCTGAACTTTGAGTGTGAGGTTAACAAATCCTTTGTGTCTTTGTCTTAAAAGGACGAGAAGGAGGGGAAGGGTTTGCGTGTGGCTGATTAGGCCCCTCAACAGGGCTCACCTCCTGCTGTCAGGACTGGCTGGGAGGGATGTTTCCTGGCAGGGCTAGAGAGCACACGGCTGAGAGGGAGGGAGATAAGCACAGATGCGGCTACTGAGCACTCTTGTCCATCTCACTTTTGCTTGGGACTCTCTGATGTTCCCTGTGGATCTTCCTGAGATTAAAAAGTCGATTTGCAGGTAACAAAGAAATAGTAGAAAGAAGAAAAGGATGTCTGAGTCTCAGTAACAGTAAAGGAAAGATGAGTAGATTTTGTATACTACACTGACGGCTTCATAAACTCTATGCAATCTATTGTGTAATTCAACCAACAACCAACTTATCTTGTCCTCAATGGCTCTGTCTTCTGCCCTTGAAAAAATGTTTGAAGGGACAGCTCTCCTCTCAGGCAACTCTATTTGTCTGAGCAGCCACAGCAAGAATCTTGAGGGTGGGGGTTAGAAGAAAATATCCCCTGGACTGATTTCCTGAAAGATTCTATTACAAAAAGTCCCTTAAATGATAATTGCTTACTTTGTCCCATTATCAAACACCCCCACCACCTCCCAAGCAGCTGGGCTTAAAACTGCCTGCTGGCTGACTTTAACTCTTCCACCTCCAGCAATACCACGTGCGTGCACGTTGGCCTGCAGGCACACAAGCACACGCTAAAACCACAAATGCTCGAACACTATGCACAGACCATGAAGGCTTTGTAGAAAAATAAGATGTGGTCCTGCCTCCCGCTGGACAGCGTGGAAATATGTGAGAAACCAACTGGCAAAGCGGGAGTTAAATATTACCAACACCAAGGGAAGAGAGAATCTCAATCTTTAATAAAGCTGTCACCCCTCTAGCCCACTGCCACGGGGATTCTCCAAAGGAGAGGGAAGACTGGGCTGGCTAAGCCACTAGCAGGAGTGAATGACAGCCACCCCCCTCCCCCCACCCTACCCCCACCCCCATTACCCGGCTCATTTGTAGTCCAGGCAGCTTGTCTGTACTGAATAAACAGCTCAACAAAGAAACCTTGATTTTGATGGTTTGAAAATGGGAGCGGGGGCTGATTTACCCAGTGTCTAACTTTTGCAAAAATTGCAGCCATTTGAGCTTTGCAGCACTCTGTTCCCCATCTCCTGGGGTAAATTGACTTTTAAATGAACACAGTTAAGTACCCAGATCTCTGTAACCAGGACCAAGGCAAAAAAGTGCATCTCCCTCCTACACAAGCCGCCTCGGTTTCAGAAAGAGATTCCTGTCTGACAATGTTCAGACCTTCTGGCCCATGAGAGGGGACAGCAGGCCTTGGGCTGAGGAGGTAGGCAGGGAGCCTCTGATTTGAGGGGAGCGGTGGGAAGAAAGGCATTTCCCCACCCTCTGCCATCTTCTTTTCTCCTCATCTCTTGGTTTTGCACATATGAAGGGAAGAGGATTGAGTATGTAGAGTGGTGGCCCCAGCCTGTGGCCTGGGACCCTTGGGGCTGTTGGTACATGCTGTTGGCCGGATGCTCCTATGTGGGATTCTGGCCGCTCTCTCTGACCCCCCATCCAGCCCCTACACTCTGCTCGCTCCACCAGACATCAGATGAGCCTCTCCCCTCTGCACACCCTAGGCTATGTTGGATGCCACCAAAATAGAAATGATTCCTATACCTGCACACAGTAGGAGACAACTAATGGAACCCACAGAGCAGCCTGTGCAAAACATACGGCTTGTCCACTGGCTCCAAAGCTCTGTGAAGTCAGAAAGATCCGGGTTCAAATTCCAACTCCAGGAACCAAAGATTTCTCACCAGCAATCTCTCTGGTCAAGTAAATGAAACTGAAAATGCCCCCTGCCTAAGCACAATAGGTGCTCAATAAATGTTAGTCCTTGTTCTCCTCATTAAATGAGGAGATTATTACTTAATCCTGGCCTACAGGATTCAAGGTGGAGATTAGGATAGAATAAAGCATCACAGAATTGGAAAAGACTATTTACACCCTACCTGAGAATTTTATTCTTTTAGGTAGAAGCTGCTGGCCTAGACCTGCCCAGGGCGTTCTACCTCCCCAGTATCTTATTTATGAGTCCTGAGCACCTAGACCCATAGTGAACATGGGTGAGTGTTTCATTAAGTGAGAGTCTCTGGCATTTCCCAGCCACAGCTTTGCCCTTTCTCAGCAATCCGTGCATTACTCAGGATGGGGGCTCACCTGTAAGGGATCCAAGAACGAGAAAGAGAAATAAGCACCTGCCACACTGACAACCAGGGCAAATAGTGCCCTTTTACAGGGCACTTAGTTCCTCGGAGACCTTGTGTTCACAGTTATATGCAGTAGCTAAGTTAGCTCTCCCAGCGAGGCTGGAAGAGATGACAATTCCCCTACCTCTACAGATAATAAAAATGAGTTCAGAAAGGTGACATGATTACACAGCCCCAAGCTGCCTTTCCCGTTGGCCATGAGCTGTGGGGTGAAAACCCTGCCTATGTCTAAGGCAGCATTTCCCACGGAATGTTCCAGAAGCTCCAACCCCATGGCATTTGTTAGAGATTTATTGTGTCCCCCAGATAAGATATGCTGAAGTTCTAGCCACCTAAGCCTCAGAAAGTAACCTTATTTGGAAAAGACCTTTTCAGGTGTGACCAAGTTAGGACGAGGTTACTAGAGTGGTTCTGAATCTGACATGACTGATGACTTTTTAAAAAGAAGAAGTTTGGACACACAGAGGCTAACGTGCACCAAGAGAAGATGGCATGAAGAGACACAGGGAGGGGCCATGCAAAGATGCAGGATTGAGGGAGGCATCACAAAGCCAAGGAACGGCTAAGGCTGCCAGAGCCAGCACACAGGTGCACCTCCCACCCCAGGGCCCCCAGAGGGAGTGCGGCTCTGCACCTTTATCACTGGCCTTAATCCATTCATGACGGTGGAGCCCTCACGACCTAAATGCCTCCCAGTACGCTTCACTTCCCATTAGGCCCCCCTCCCACCACTGTAGTTTTGGGGTTTGAGTCTCCAACACACACTTTTGGGGGAACTTAGTCACAGCACAGAGTAAGTAAGCACAACATCATAGTCATTAGGGAAATACAAATCAAAACCAAGAGAAACCCATAAGGATGGCTACAGTTAAAGCAAATAAAATACTGACAATATTAAGTGCTCATCCTACAGGCAGAGAGAATTGGAATTCTCAGACCCTGCGGGTGGCAGTCACTTTGGGAAAAGATTCAGCCTCTTGTTAAAAAGTTAAACACAGCCCTCCATATGATCTAGCCAGGAAAACAACAACAACAAAATATGTATATATAAAGATGTGTGTTTGTAATAGCCCCAAATTGGAAACAGCCCAGTGTCCCTCAGCAGGTGAATCTATGAACGCACGGTGGCACATCTAAGTCACAGAGTGGCACATCAGAGTCAAAGATCTACTCAGTAAGACTAAGGGAGGAACACACACACCCTCACAGTGCGGATGACTCTTTTTTTTTTTTTATTAAATCATAGCTGTGTACATTAATATGATCATGGGGCACCATACACTTGGTTCATAGACCGTTTGACACATTTTCATCACACTGGTTAACATAGCCTTCCTGACATTTTCTGTTATTGTGTTAAGACATTTACATTCCACATTTACTAAGTTTCACATATACCCTTGTAAGATGCACCGCAGGTGTAATCCCACCAATCACCCTCCCTCCTCCCATCCTCCCCCCTCCCTCCCCTCCCTCTGCCCCTTCCCCATATTCTTAGGCTGTGACTGAAAACCTAAATTAGTTTCATAGTAGGGCTGAGTACATTGGATACTTTTTCTTCCATTCTTGAGATACATTGCTAAGAAGAATATGTTCCAGCTCCATCCATGTAAACATGAAAGAGGTAAAGTCTCCATCTTTCTTTAAGGCTGCATAGTATTCCATGGTGTACATATACCACAATTTATTAATCTATTCGTGGATCGATGGGCATTTGGGCTTTTTCCATGACTTAGCAATTATGAATAGGGCTGCAATAAACATTCTGGTACAGATATCTTTGTTATGCTTTGATTTTTGGTCTTCTGGGTATATGCCCAGTAGAGGAATTACAGGATTGAATGGCAGGTCTATTTTTACATCTCTAAGTGTTCTCCATATATCTTTCCAAAAGGAATGTATTAATTTGCATTCCCACCAGCAGTGCAAAAGAGTTCCCTTTTCTCCACATCCGCGCCAACATCTCTGGTCTTGGGATTTTGTGGTATAGGCTAGTCTCACTGGAGTGCAAAGTGAAAGATGTCACATACAAAAGGCTGCTATATGATTTCATTTATATGCCATTCAGAAAAAGGCAAAAACTATTACTGATGGTAATACAATCAATGACTGCTGGGGGTGGGGGAAGGTGGGGTGAGAGGAAACTTCTACGGGTGATGGAAATATTCTGTCTGGACCTTGGTGGTGCCGACACAACTATCAATATATCATTGGGCAGATCTCACCTACATTTTATGGTATATAAATGACCCAATAAACTTAGCTTTAAAACTTTTAAAGTATCATTACCATAGTTAAGGACTGCTTCCTCCTTTTTTGCAAAAGTTTATTATTAAAATGATAGCAAAGGAACATTATTACCCCAATCTCCTCTGATGAATACATGACTAAATACCACATTTTTGTATAGCTAGAGCTATAAATAAAGCCCTGGATCAGACTCGCACAGTACAGGGCGTGCATGGTACCTGACAGAGAACTTTTAGAGTCTCTGCTTCTATAACAGTCCCTGGCACAGAATACAGATGAGCAAAGTGGTATTATTATGATTATTATCCTGTTTCTCACACGTGGGTCTGTCACCAGCGCTGAGGGAAGTCAGCAGGGCCGGTATTATTACTGCTCCTGTCTTAGAAATGCAAAGATCAAGTCCAAGAGCTTGCTAAAGGCCATGCAGCAGGTCAGGGACAAACCCTGAGCTTGAATCCATGTGTTTTTACACAGACAACATTGTGACTTTTTCTCAGTCTTCTCTTCTCAGGCAGCAGAGTTGAAAGCAGGAGGCAGGAGGATAGAACAACTGTAAGCCCAGCTGAGGGGAAAATCGATGAGCAGGAAGAAAACTTGTTTACAGACCTGTGGTCTATTCCGGTTGCTTTCCATAAACCAGCTCCAGTAAACCTGAAAAGGCTGGGAGCCTGGGAGGTGGCGTGGGCCCAGGTGTGACTGGAACAAGGACACACCAGGCATGAACGGTCAAAGCCTCCATGTTAGGTCAGCAAGTGGCAAAGCCCCACACCTGGCCCCCACTGTGCCCCACCGCACCCCTACCCAGCACGCCTGGGAAGGAAGGTGCTGGGCTAGCAGGAGCTTCCACCCTGCTTACGGCAGGCCCGAAGGACCTGCACCTCTGCAGCTTGGAAAAGCGAACTCCTGCACCCTCCTGGGTCCTGTGAGCTCCCTTCTTACCCAGGGACTCAGACTTTCCTTTCTGCCACCTACTTGCCTGTGGTGGGCTCCATCACGCTCACCCCTGGTAGCATTTCCCAAAGGGAGTTGCTGTAACCACCAGGTCAGAGAGATCATCAGGTGTGAAGTCATGTTCAAATGTTCTGAGGAAAAAAATAAGTTCTGTGTGGGGAAATTCTGGGTTAACTAAAGTCTCATGAGTTGAACTGTGTCCCCACCAAAAGAAATGTTGACATTCTAACCTAGTACCTGAGACTGTGACCTTAATTGGAAACAGACTTGTTGAAGATTAATTAATTAAAATCAGATGTCATACAGGAGTATAGTGGGACCTTAAACCAATGACTGGTGTCCTTAGAAGAAGAGAGAAACCAGGTGTGGAGGCTCACACCTGTAATCCTAGCACTTTGGGAGGCCGAGGCAAGAGGATAATTTTGAGGCCAGGAGTTTGAGACCAGCCTGAGCAAGAGCAAGATCCTACCTCTAGAAAATATAGAAAAATAGTCCCAGCTACTCAGTAGGCTGAGGCAAGATGCTGGCTTGAGCCCAGAAGTTGAAAATTGCAGTGAGCTATGATGGTGTCACTGCCCTCTCTAACCTGGACAACAAAGAGAGACCCTGTCTCAAAAAAAAAAAAAAAATACAAGGTGATTCAGAGACAGAAGGAATAACCCCATTTTCTCCATTTATTTTACCATAGAACTCTTTTCCCCAAAAATGTAATGTCCCATAAATGATACTTTGGGAAATAGGATCTTCAGCCCTCACCTGTGACATACCTAGAATGACATAGAATGAGGGGCCAGATAGTCTCTGCAGAGCCCCCACCTCCATCCAGCGAGGGCGCCCCTTCCCACAGGCCACAGAGACCCCCGCTCATGCTCAGTGAATGAGTGAGCCCCCTGTGGGTGGAGATGTCACCCTACTGACAGAAAACACCAGCTCAGGAGCTCGCCCCAGAGAGAGTTCCCACAGGATGTCAGCTCACCTCTCTGGCGTCCTCTCTCATGTCTCCTCCACCACTTGCCCACCCAGGGCTTTAGTTACAGCAAACTAGCACGTGTCTGCCATGCTTCCTCTCCTCTGGGCCATTGCATATGCTGTTCCCACCCCAAACCCCACCCTTTGTCCACTTGCTGGATTGCTACTCATTCTTGAAGGCCAAGTTTAGAGCCTCTGGACACCCCTGGCCGACCACTCCCACTCCCCCAGTGCCTTACCCAGGGAGGGCCCTCTCAAAGCCCTGCCACCTGCTCACTGGGCTTTGGGGAGGCACAGTGAAGAAAGGGTGGGCTTCAATGCTCAGTCGGGCTCTGCCCTTTGGCCTTGGGACACTTGCTTTGCCTCTTCAAGTTTCTGTTTTCTCATCTATTAATATAAATAATACCTATTAGCAAGGTGTTTATGAAAATAAAATAATGTATAACAGTTACCATGGATGTAAATAAAATAGTGTTGTTGGCACTGTTTTTATCATGGCATTTGTTTGGGGCATGTCTTGACACTAGGACTTCAAAGTCCTTGCTGATGGGGATGGTAAGTGTGCCCTCACTTTCTGCATCAGGCCCCTGGCACAGCGTAGAGTGAGAGTCTGCTGACTGCACTTGCAGCTGTCGAGGAAAAGTCCCCTCCCTTTGCATGTTTAACTTTTCCCATTTTCCCAAGTGATGTGTGCTGGATGTCCGAACATGCTGGGAAAAGCCACACACCAAAACATGCATTCGTTAAACAGGTATCGACACCTTCTAGTCACCAAGTTCTGTGGAGGTAATGAGAACAAAATAAAAGTAAAAAATTCCTGTACGATTAAAAAAAAAACAAACCTGTACTTAATGAATACACTATTTAAAGTATAGCTAAATAGCTAGACCAAAAATGCCTCTATATACAATGGCCTAACCCATATGGGAGTTAGTCTTTTCTCTTTCATAACAATCCAGAGGTGACTTCTACTCCACCAGGACGTTCAGGAAATCAGATTCATTTATCTCTTTTTTTTCTTACTGAGGTATAACATACATACAATAAGACACACAAATTGTAAGAGGATAGCTCAATTAATTTTTATATCCATATATACTTAGATCAAGGTGCAGAACCACACTTGATCTTAGACAAGGGGCCAAGAAGCGATCAAGGCGCAGAACTTTTCTAGCACTCAAGTCCCTCCTTTTTCATTATTTTGTCATACCCCAGGGTGTTATGGTCATAATGTTGTGCCCAGATCTCGAAATCCCCCACAAAGAACACCAGGGAGCCGAATCCAATGCAAAAGGAAATGGGCCTTTTATTGCAAGCTTGAACTTGGGCTCCTGGAGACTCTGCTGCAATGGATCCAAACCAGGAGCCCCGAGCTCTGGAGCAGGGGGTTCTTATGGTCCCGCACAGTGACCATAAGAACAAGCGTGCACAGCTTGAAACAAAGGGGGCGTTTCTGGATTGGTTAAGTGGGGGGGTCCCTGATTCATGGGCAGTTGTCTCATGATTTCGGGGAATTGCCTGGGCTTGTCTGGAAAGTGAAACTTACTGAGTGAAATTGCAGGGAAAGCGAAACTTAACTCTTAAGATGGCACTGGTCTGTTCTTTCAATACCACGGTCAAAACTCACCCATATCATCACGTCTATATCCTAACCGACAGGAAAAAGGGAGAAATAGAGAAAGAGAGAGAGGGAGAGGGTGAAGAAAGGCAGGCTCGCAATTTTCTAATAAAAAATGTGACCTAGAAGTTTCATACATCACTCCGTTGCATTCTACTAACTCTTAGTCACAGAGCTACATGTGCTACAAGGGGTACCTGGGAAAAATTGCCCCTAGTTGGATAAACACATGTACCCAATAAACTCTTGAGGTTCTATCACGAAGAGGAAGTAGGTGCTATTTCCCTTTTACAGATAAAGAATCTAAGGATGAAAGAGACAGGTTTGCTTGAGCTGAACTGAATTATGAACCAACATCTGACTGACTCCCAAGGCCAGGTCTTTACCATAACTCTTCTCTTTGTATCAACAAAAAGTATCAGTTGAAAGAATAGTGATTTTTTAAAAAGTCATACAAGTCCAAATTTCTTATCCTTTATGGAAATCTGCTTGAGGTTCTCCTTAAGCAGCAAAAAGTTATGGAGAAAATACTATATATACATGTACTCATACCCACACCTGTATCTACAATACCCACGACATTGGCGAACCAATAATAGCTTTAAGTTCCACAGCAGAGAGACTCAGGAGCAATTAAACCTTTGCTATAAGAAGTTTCTGTAAGAAGTTTTCACTTCCAGCTTGGCAACATGAGGAGTTTGTGGACAGACTCCCTGTTAAAACTGGTGAAAATTATTTATTTAAAAAACGATAACTTAAATTCTCCAGAAATAGTCTTAAGAGCATAATGCAAATAAAGAAATGTTAGTCAAGAAAACCTATAAGAATTCAGTAATAGGACTGAGAGTCTGTGGTATTTGAAGCATGGCCTGTTTCCTCCTTCCTGCATTTCAGCTCAGGGTGACCAAAACTCCAGACAGGTGCAGCCAAGAACACAGAGCTCTCTCTGGCTCCCCCACCTCCCACAGCTAGCAGACAGCCCTTCATGGGAAGTTAGTATCTTCCTGTCTTCCTGGAAAGGGCAAGAGGTCAGCATTTCTTATCCTGCCTCCACCGCATTCTTCTGGAGGCAAAGTTCTGAGCCAATACAGCGCAAGAGGGGGGTCTTCCTCCTCACCTCAGGGCACTCTCAGAAACAATGCCGGCTGTGATGAAAAGGAATTAAGAGGAGGCTAACAGATTCATAATACAAGGTGCCCCAAAAGTTACCCAGAAAATAGCCATACATAGGGAAAATGGGAAATTGTAGCTAAATGCACTTATATTTTCAAAATATTCATAAGAAAATTTTATAAATATTTACTAAATATCCTCTACATGTTGGGTACATCTTTGTAAAATTTTTGTATAAGCTAAGCCATTAGCTGACTAGTCTACCAGAGAGAACCACGGAAAGAGGCAGCTAAGAAGATGTCTTCTAGGGTAAGAATAAATCTCAAGAAATGACCTCAAAAACTATTCCTCACATAAGCCCCAATTTAACTGAATCAATCAGTAGAGCAACCCAGGGCATTTTTTTTGTTTGTTTGTTTGTTTGTTTGTTCGTGGGGTTTTTGAGACAGAGTCTCACTATGTTGCCCTCAGTAGAGTGCTATGGCGTCACAGCTCACAGCAATCTCAAACTCTTGAGCTTAAGTGATTCTCTTGCCTCAGCCTCCCAAGTAGCTGGCACTACAGGTGCCCACCACAAAGCCCGGGTATTTTTTTGTTGTAGTTCTCATTGTTGTTTAGCAGGCCCGGCCGGATTTGAAGCAGCCTGCCTCAGTGCATATGGCCGGAGCCCTAATCACTGAGCTACAGGCGCCGAGCCAGTAGAGCAACCCAGGGCACTGTTGAAAACCGACCTATATATCCAAGAAGCTCTACGAATTCTACATAGAATACATACAAAGACATCCATAAAGAGACACGTTATAATAAAAAAATCCTGAAGACCAAAGACAAGGAGAAAAACTTGAAAGCAGCAAGAGCAAAACCAATCATCACTTTGAAAGGGAGCCGACGTTTTGGTTACCGTAATGATTTTTTCCATATTTAGGGGAGTTATTTCCTCAGTGGCTGTTCTAGGGCTCATCAGAATCTACTTTAGGTTTACACTAACTTAATGCCAGTGAGATTGAACGTAAGTTCCAGGGAACTTACTCCATACCGCTCTCTTCCCTGTCCCACTTTTCCATGGTATTTATTACTAAACATATTGCATCTATGCATGCTATAAGCCTAACAGTAACCATTACATTATTCCTTTATGTTATTTTATGTCTTTTTAAAAAGCTGAAAGAAGGGCGGCGCCTGTGGCTCAGTCGGTAGGGCGCCGGCCCCGTATGCCGAGGGTGGCGGGTTCAAACCCAGCCCCGGCCAAACTGCAACCAAAAAATAGCCGGGCGTTGTGGCGGGCGCCTGTAGTCCCAGCTACTTGGGGGGGCTGAGGCAAGAGAATCGCTTAAGCCCTGGAGTTGGAGGTTGCTGTGAGTTGTGTGAGGCCACGGCACTCTACCGAGGGCCATAAAGTGAAACTGTCTCTACAAAAAAAAAAAGCTGAAAGAAAAGGGAAGGGCAAATACATGTTTATAGCATTTGTTGTATTGATCTCCATGTTTCCTGTTTCTGGTTCTCTTCATTTGTTTCGGTGAGTTGAGTTACTGTGTTGCATTGAAAATATTCACTTATGAAACCTACTTATATTTACTCACACTTTCTTATGAAAGATGGAACACAACTATAGGCCAGGATGAAGGAGAGAAATGGAGTGGGGGGGGGTGTTTGATAGAGGGAGGGTAAAAGGCGGGACCACACCTATGGAGCATATGACAAGGAAGGGTACAAGTCAAATCTGTCAAGTGTAGAACATAAATATCTTACCACAATAATCAAGTAAATAAGGTGAAAGCTATGTTGATTGGTTTGATCTAACCACGTCAGGTTGTATAAAAAAAAAAATCAACACATTGTACTCCACATATGCATAAATGTATTCATAATCTATGTGTATTTGACTTAATAAAAAAAAGAAAAATATTCACTTAATGTACTTCAAAGGTGACCATGGTGACATTCAGTAAAGAGGTGGGTAGCACTTTTTCTAGGATGAGTTCTCGAACTTAATTGTCAGACCCCGTATGTCAATAGTAATGTTAAATGTGAATTGATTAAACAATCCAATCAAAAGGCAGAGATTGTCCGACTGGATTTAAAAACCATCTCTATGCTGCCTATAGGAGACAGGCCCTAGCTGCAAAGCCCAGGTGGCCTCTGCCGTGGTTCCTCTCAAGACCTTTGACAAGCACATTTATGCCATATAAGATGACATTCAGATATTCCACGGATTTAAAGCGGATTTTTTCTGGAGTGCCAGTTTTTGGACTATTCCAGGTATTGATAGGAGTGGCCACTGTCCATCCATTGCCTAGGCCTCAGTTTTCCTATCATTAAAATGAGTCCAAGAGGAAGGTAGGAACAGAGCCCTTCCAAGTCTGAGCTCTGTGAGTCTCCAGGGCAGGCAGGACTCCCATGCTTTCTCTACCACTTTTCTCCTGTGCCCCCCCATCTCACTTATAGTCAACTCTGCTCACCAAGAACCTCCTCTGCCACTGCATATTTCTTTTATAACTGAGCAATTAAACTAATACAATCCTAAAATTTCCAATTTGGAAAGGGACTCACAAGGACAGCATGTTAGTTTCCTGGGGCTCCACAACAAACCCAACAGATCAGCACTAACAGGGTGGCTGGAACAACATACATTCATCCTCTGACAGCTCTGGGGCCTGGAAGTCTGAGATGGAGGTAGTGGCAGGGCTGAGCCCACCCTGACCTGAGACTCAGAGTAGATCCCTTCCTGGCCTTGTCCAGTTGCTGATACTGGACGTTAATCCTTAGCATTTCTCTCAGGTCTCTGCCTCCGTCTCTGGATGGTGATCTCCCTGTGTGTCTCACAAGCTCTCTGTCCTTAGAAGGACATCATCATTGACTTGGGGCCACCAAATTCAGTGTGACCCCATCTCAACTTGGTTAGATCCTCAAAGATCTTATTTCCAACTAAGGTCACATTCACTGGTGCTAGGGGTTAGGATTTCAACTTATCTATATGGGGGGGAGGGGCATGATTCAACTCCCATGCGGCAGGAGAGAGAGAATAAGCCATCTCCCGCTAAGCAGCTTCCGTGGCCCAGGTGTGGGCTCCCCATCCTTACAAGCATTTTCTGATGAGCTCCTCCCAACAACCTAATGGCACAGGAATTATCTTCAGTGTAGAGATGAGGAAATCGAGGCTCAAAGAGGTTGAGTGACCGTCTCAAGGTCACACAACTTGTAATTCGTATAAGTAAGATTCAATCCCAAATCTGCCTTTCTGCCAAGTCTGGGTGGTGCTTAAACCCAGCAGGGCTGTCTCACATCACCTAAGTGTAGACGACAAAACTCTCCACACTCCCTGGAGGGGCAGAAACTTGCCTGAATCACCCAGCAAGTCTCTGGCAAAGCTGAGACCAGAAGCTGCATCTCCCAACCCCATGTCCAGAGCACCTTCACCATTGTGCATTGACAGTATCAACAGACAAGCAACGAGGCTCCTGCCTCTTGGGAATGTGTTTGCAGTAAGTGGAATTCTGCATCCCACTTTGAGCAGGACCAGGGGTTAAGAAGTAGCGCTGTGACTCATGGAGACCTGGAGTGGCTGCCCGGAGGACACCAAAACAGGAGATGGTCTAGAGGAGATGCATAGCTGGAAGCTGAGCTGGCATTTGATGAAGTGCCAGGGACTCAGGGCAGGAATTCCAGCACCCCCCCCCCGGGGCACCTCTCCCAGAAGGGATGAGCCAGCGGGACCGAGGGTGGCCCCTTCAGGGGATGCCTTCTACACAGCAAGAGGAGGCGGGCAGGGCTCCAGGACCACAGACTTGAGCTCCAAGTCATGGAAGAGCCCCAAGCTCCATCTTCGGTGCCCGCAGGCCCTGAGCACAAGGTAGACCAGGAAAGCCTGGATCCCGACAGGCAGGGTTTGGACCTGGCTCAGGGACCTGCTAGCTTTATGCTGCTGGGAACGTTTCATCCTATAGATGGGATCAAGGATACCTTGAAGGTTTTTGTTGGGAGACAAGCTTAAATGGGGTCATGTCTTGAAGCCCTGAGCAGAGTGCCAGGGCAGAGTTGGCCAGCAGTAGAAGGCAGTATTGTCTCTGAATGGCAGATTGGAGGTCCAGCCTATGTCACGACCTGGGACGGTTGGATGAGGGGACAGCAAGGTCCGAGCCAGCATTTCCTGAGCACCCACAATGGATGCCCTTCCACCCAGCTTCACAATCAGCTGCCCTATTTAGTCTGTTTTCAGTTTCCTGAAGGCACCCTTTGCCCAGGTCCAGGGAATAGCAGAGGGTGTGCTATGAGAGACCCAGCAGTCTGCCACTGCCTCGCTGGGTCTCTCTGTGAACACAAGCCTGACTGATCGCTCTCAGGACGCTTCATTTTCTAATTCTGCACACAATTTTTCCAAAACTGTCCTTCCTATCCTTCTTAATAATCTGTTCAATGTCTCCCTCCAAACCCCACGCAGTTCCGTGAGAGCAGGGATGTGCCTGTCATCCTCGGCTGCAATCCTCGCTCCTGCCGTGCAGCGGTTGCTCCGAAATCTCTACTGACTGACGTCCTCCCAACTCAGGCTCATCTGAGCCACGGGGCGAGAACACTGCTGGGGTATCTACTACACACCAAGAAGTGAGCTAAGGCCAAGCATGGCGGCTCACACCTGTAATCCCAGCACTCTGGGAGGCTGCGGTGAGTGGATTGCCTGAGCTCAGGAGTTGGAGACCAGCCTGAGCAAGAGTGAGACCCTGTCTCTAAAAACTAGCCAGGCATTGGCTTGGCATCCATAGCTCAGTGGGTAGGGCACCGGCCACATGCACTGGGGCTGGTGGGTTTGAACCTGGCCCAGGTCTGCTAAACAACAATGACAACAACAACAAAATAGGCGGGTTTTGTGGTGGACACCTATAGTCCCAGCTACTTGGGAGGCTGAGGCAAGAGAATCGCTTAAGCCCAAGAGTTTGAGGTTGCTATGAGCTATGATGCCATAGCACTCTACCCAGGGTGACAGAGTGAGATCCTGTCTTAAAAAAAAAAAAAAAAGGAAGTGAGCTAAGTGCTTAGTTAATCTTAGTACCTTGAAAGTCAGGGATTATCATCTTCCTTTGCCCTGCTAGGAAACTGCACAGCTCCAGGCGGGAGGGGCAGAGGCCGGCCCTGAAGGCGGCTTGCCCTCCTCAGCCCTCAAAGTGCAAAGCGCAGAAAGGCAGGAGGCAGCACCTTAGCACAGGGCAGGAAAGGTGGAGACTAACCTGTCTTAGCCCCTGCAGGGTGCCGGCCGAGTTCCTGGTGCTTTGCAGTCATCACCTTGTGTAATTTATTACCTGAACCCTGGGAGGTATGATCTTGTTATTGTCATTTTACAGAGGAGGAAAAAGACTCAGAGAGGTTTAATAACTCACCCCAAGTCCCACAGCTACAGGCAGCAGGGCAGGGTTTGAATGTGGGTCAGTCCGACTCCCAAACCTCCTTCCACCTTAGCAGATTCAACACAAGTTTTGCTGTGGACTGAATCGTGCGCCCCCAAATCCATATATCAAAGCCTTAACATCCCCTTACCGTGTGCCTGTACTGAAATAAGGCTGTTACGGAGATGAAGGTTAAATGGGGCCATGGGTAGATCCCTCACCCAGATGGTGCCCTGTAAGGAGAGATGTGGGAGCTTGTTGGTAGTGCTGTGAGCCTGCAGCAAAAGGGCAGCTTTCTGGGGCCCACACATGAACCTTACCACACTAGCACCCCAATCTCAGACATCCAGCTTCTAGGTCTGTAGGAAAATAAACTGCTGCCATTTCAGCCATCCATCTTGTTAGGGCAGCCTGAGCCGTAAATATAAGATTTTTCAAACGTCAAATAGCTCAGTGTTGAATGGAACAAGCTCTTTAGATCTCTTTTTCCCATTACTGAGCCTTTCAGAGAGTGTTGAATCCTAACCGAGACCATTGGGGAAGACATAACTAAGTCTCTCAAAGAAAAAAATTGCTTTAATCTCTCCCAAGATGTTGTAGATTTTATAGAGGAACTGGGAACCGCAGCCTATCAGTTTAACTTCCTCATAAAGAATTTATGGAGCACAAGAGCTCCCCAGGAGCTTCCTGAGAATGATTTTTCCTGGTTTGAAGACTCTGCCTTATAAATGCACTGGCCCTCACCACCCCAGCTGTCTTGTTTTCTCTGAAAGACATTTGTTCTGTGAAGAATCTCTCATATCTCCCCGGTTAATACGGATGTTCACACATACGTGATCTAAACCACAGCACAGAGGAAGGAATTGTCATCTCCCAGTTTCACGGATAAGGCAGCTGTGAGGGGAACTGTCCCTCGACTTGCTCAGTGATAACAGTCCTTGAACGCACATCCTGGTCTCCAGTTCCCCTGTCAATGCCACAATGAAATAATCTCATTTTGCACAATGTTCATAAGTGCATTTAAATAAGTTTCGCTAAGTGACTCAATTCATGGGCAAACAATTAAACGCAAAATAACAACCACATAATTAGAGCTATTTGAACATCAGCCAAAGGGAGAAGTAACAAGAAAAAAAGAGGAAGAGGAGGAAAGGGAGGAGGGAGAGAGTATAGGGAAGGAGTATTTTTCCTCTCTCTGGCATGCCTGAGGCTCCTAGCAACAACCATTCAATTCTATTCTGTTTCATAGTCATTGGGAGGACGATGGGCTGGACACTTGTCTAGGAACAGACTCAGAGGTGGCTCAGTGGAAGCCCCCTTAACAGACTCCTGCACTTTGCCACGGCTCCACTGCACTGCTGACCAGCAAGACCCTGGGAGAGGCCAGTGAATTTGTCTTTGGGGCTAAGCCACACCGGTTCTTTCACCACCAACACACAACATGACTCCAGGATCTTCCAACATTCTGATCATACCCTCCTCGGGACACACAGGTTTGCTGTTAAACTTCCAGGTACTGTTCCTGTATTCGCAGGAGGTGTCATCATTTATATGTGCTTCCACCTTCCACAGCTCATTTGTGCCTCAAAACACCCTTGAGAAGAAGATACTATAGTTAGTTCCATTTTGCAGACAAGGAAAATAAATCTCAGAGGGTAAATAATTTGCCCAAGGTCAAGTGACTCATAAAAGACCAAGCCAAGATTTGAACTCAGATCCTCCTGGCTCCAAACCTAGTGCTTTTACTTCCCTTCCAAGTCGCTTCTAGGTCCCATGCCAGACACCTCCTTTAGACCCACATACATATGTATAACTTGGCATTTGTAGTCCAGACAAATTTGGAAGTGGGCACAAGTCAAATTTGCCTTGACTCTGTATGAACAATGTGTGCCCTTTGAAGGAAACTATTTGCACCTGGTTCTGAGAGTGATCTGAAACTGTTGAAGTAATGTGCGTGAATGAGCCTTATAAATTGCTGAGCAATACAAGGTCATTGCCAAGGTCAAGGTCGCTATGTATCTGTTCCTAGCAGGAAATAATAGAACTAAGGGTACAAATAATGCCACAAGATCTCGTGGGGCTCTGTCCAGACTCTGACCAACTGAGAGTCCCCCTCTCCAGTCCCTTCCACATCCACCATATCCTAAATCCTTCATTTCTACATCAACGAAAATGTAACCTAGAATCTATTTCATGACTCTCAGCAAAGAATAGAATGGCGCCCGAGAGTCTTAGCAGGTGCCAGTTCTGCCAAACCAAGTCCTTGGGCACTTCTTTCACGCACTTCTTCAAAAGTGAAAAATGAATCTAGCCTTCTCAGTAGACATTAAACAGAAATGGAGTTTCAGATCTATATTTTGAAGTGTTTCATAAAGCTTTCCCCTGGAAATAGAAATGCTTTTGCTTTTTACCGAAACAAAGTAGCTGGTTTCTGAGCTCTGTGAGTGATCCTTTTTTTTCCTGGAATGTGGTATCAAGGGATCACACTGACATTTTATGGAATTCTCTTACAAATGGCTTTCTCCCCAATATCTAATTATCCCATTCGAACCTGAGTACATTGTCTTCTAAATTTCTAAGTGGTTTAATAATAAAATTGCTTCATTAGCCCCGATACATGCTTGGGAATTGAACAAAGAAATTAAAAGAACAGCTAGAAAAACAATCAAGTGCAGACAAGTTCCCGAGTCCTAAATATTTGTGTTCTTGGTGGCTGAGGTGGTTCTGTCAAGAAGCCAGCCCTGGGAGCGCTTTAGCTGCGTGGGACACAGAGCTCCTCTCGCTCACAAAGAGGCCATCCTTTATTCCTTCCCTGTCACCAACCCCTGCCCATCCTCTCCAGCTGTCATCCACTGGGAGTGAACTGGCTGCCTCCTGCTATTTCAGACATTCCCTGGGTCTGGCTAATCTGAGGGACCGCAGCGTATTCACCAAGGACAGCTCTAAGCTGACTTCACTCCTCCCATTCTGGATGAGATTTAAGATCTCCATCCATAGACTGAGCCCACATCTCCACTGCGTCCAGTCCAGACGAGGAATGCTCCACTTCCCAGAAACCTCTTCCAAGTCCACTCACAAGCCTAAGAGAGCAAGGCCCTTCCCAGGTCCTCCTGCTGGGCACCAGGGGGGTCAGTCCGAGCAGTGAAATGGGCCAGTGAGCCCAGTGTTGTCCCAACGGTGGTCTTTGGCTGGAGACCATTGGCCAAAGTACACGTTTATTCACAGAAGGGGTTTTGTACATGCTTTATGGGAAGGTTCCCCCCAGGCTATTATTAAGGTAAAATTCTTTTCATGTGCATAACTGTCCACATTATTAACCCCCCAGAGGCCTCTTCTCCTGGCTCTTCAAGTGTTCTCCTGAACACATCTCTGCCACTTTCCTCCACATGTCCTATTATCCCTGATGCTTCTCCCAGCCCTGAAAGAGAAGCTGTTTCTGCCTTTACTTTATCTCTCTCTAGGCGTTATTTCATCCCCATCTGCCTTAACCTCTCCCTTCCAAACCATGTGGCCAGCCCTGACATGTCCCCACTGCCTGCTGAGCACCTACCCCCAACTCAGTGTCCTGCCAGCACAGCAGATTCAGTGCCTGAGGGCAAGGCCCTGCCCCACAGAGCTGATGCCCCCTCCACTCACAGCCCTCCCCCATCCTACAGGTCCCTGGGGCAGCGAAGACATCCCAGAGGCCCCCCTGCTGCCCCACATCCCATCAGCAGCCTTGCCCCACAGATCTCTGCAGGCTCAGCTCAGAATTCGAGAGCCAAGGCTGGTGCAGTCACGGTGTCCCTCTATTTTGTTTGCACTGAGAAAACAAAATCCCAGAGAGGAGTAATGATGTGACCACAGTGGCCAAGCCAGAACTGGACCCCGTGTGTTCCAGCTGCCATCCTCTTCCCCAGGGCACTGACCTCCCTCCACCCACTTGTACCCTGACACTCAGCCAATACAAGTCAAATGGAGATTCACTCTGCCCCGTGGTGCTTAGGGCCCTTGGGACTCACACTTGCTCTATCCTTCCCACAGTGGAAACCACCTGCTATTTGCCTCCTCTGATTCACTGCATTTCAGCTCCACTGGCCTCTCCCACCCCAAACCCCACCCCTGTCTATAGCCCAGTTGGCACTCTCTGTGGGTGTGAGTCCGCTCTGCAGGGCTGAGGCCTTGGGGGTGGAACACCATCATAAGGGGACTTTCTGGGCGGCGTCTGTGGCTCAGTGAGTAGGGTGCTGGCCCCATATGCCGAGGGTGGTGGGTTCAAACCCAGCCTCGGCCAAACTGCAACAACAACAAAAAACAATAGCCAAGCGTTGTGGCGGGCCTGTAGTCCCAGCTACTTGGGAGGCTGAGGCAAGAGAATTGCCTAAACCCAGGAGTTGGAGGTTGCTGTGAGCTGTAACGTCATGGCACTCTACTGAGGGTGATAAAGTGAGACTCTGTCTCTCTCAAAAAAAAAAAAAAGGGACTTTCTCTCTGGGCCCAGCACTTGGCACACACCAGATATTTAACAACCTGGCACTTAGGAAAGATGGAATGAGAGAAGGAAGTGACTGTCCTTCACAAGACCAAGAGTTCTCTGCACGGTAACAAAACTTCTTCCAAATTCTCACACTAATCATTCTGTGTACTGCAAAAGGTTTCCAACTGAAATAGTTTCCAAAATAAGCTTGTCTTCTGAAGATGTTAAGTGGGATGATTCTGGTTCTTCCACTGTGAGGCGGGAAGCTGAGGACCTTCTAAAGTGGGTCATCAAAGAATCCCACACTAATGAAAGTGCAGAGGCCTCACACTAGGGACTTCTGAGCTCCTATAGAACAGCCCTACGCTCCACCACCTCCCCACCATGTCCCCTACCATGTGAAGACTGAGCTGAGGGTGGGAAGTAAGCAACTATTGTCCAGCACTGAGAAGCTCACAGCCCAACAGGAATGAATGGACATATCCAGGAGGGCTCTGCCCCACAGCAGAAGGCCACGGGGGCAGTCCAGGGGTGTCCAAGAAGATGCTGTGGACAGAGGAGGCCTGGCCTTGAGGGGGAGGTGGCCTCTCAGAATTGGGTCCAAGGCTTTCCAATCCTTCCGTGTAGCCATCGCCAGCAACATGACTGTCTAATAGGTGATATCACATGCAAAGGGATACCAGTCAGAGGAGGGCTAATTGCTCCTGGTAATTTCTGAACTTAGAGAGAAACACCTTTCCCAGAACTAACCCCTGTAGATCTGTTCTCGCCCACACCAGCTGGGTCTGGGTCACAGGTGCACAATGAAACAGCCATTAGCCAAAGGAACAGAACTGTCACTACAATGGATCAACCTTCCTCCCTGGGGTGGGGAAGACCCCAGGAAGCTCCACCTCCCCACATCTGAAGAGAATTGGGTTCTGTTGGCAGGAAGAAGGGAGGGGAGAGTGCAGGGTCGGCTACAAGGTAGACCCTTAGCGCGACATGCCCAAGCCATCAGAGATGACTGTGGGTCTAGCACATCTCCCGAGTCTAGAGCAGAACTTCAGCACAGAGAGGCAGTGTCCCAGCCTTATAAAATTCCCTTCGGTTCTGGTACCGGCTAGTCATCTGACTTTGGCAAATCATGAACCCTCCCGAAGCCTGTTTTCTGATCCATAATGTGCAGGTTACGACCCTTCACCCAGCTAAGGTGACAATCAGATGAGGAAAACTTGTGTCCTTTGAATAACCTCATTGGATATAAAGGGGCTTCCTTTTCTAACCTCCAAAATAGAGTAAAAAGTGATTGTGACATGGGACGTGGTTCGCTGGCTGTCACCAATGGAGGCTATTTTGGGAGGAGTGGTTACTAAGAAACACGAGGCTCTGGTAACCTTGACAACCATAGGTAAGACAGAATCATGGTGCATGCAACTTTCTGTATTCCATTCTTATGTCCTCCTCATGGAGGAGGGATCAGGTGACTTGTCAGATAAGGGACGTCTCTTGGGGTCAGCAGGGCCTGGCATTAACCTGGCTAAGCCACTCTTGGATGAAAGGGTCTAGACGGGCTCTGGAAGGACAGACTCTCGTATCTGATGTCGCCATGGGAAAGCACAGTGGCCTCCTAAGGAGCCTTCTTTCTGCCTCCCTCCTGTGGTGGTCTTTGCACCATGGCATCCTCACTCCAGCTGTCCAAAGTACAAATACTGTGAATAGAAATCAGGGTTGTGCAGAGCAGATCCTAGTTAGCAATTACAGCAGTGCTCTTTATCCCCAGGGCTGTGTCCCAAGATCCCCTGTGGATGCCTGAAACTGGATCGCACCAAACCCTGTAAATATCGTGTCTTTCCTATACATACATTCCTGCAATAAACTTTGATTCCCAAATTAGTCACAGTTAGAGATTAACAACAACAATAATAAAATGAAACAACTATAACAATATTCCAAAATCACAACTCTTGTGCTTCAGGGCCATTATGAAGTAAAATGAGAGTTACTTAAAACAAGCACCTCAACAGTACAACAGGGGGGTTGAAAACTGAGCCAATTATAGGTGACTCACAGGAGGCCACAGTGTGCACCTGGTGGACAGCCACATGGTGAGTGGACAGAGCCAGATAGTGAGACATTTCATCATGGTACTCAGAACACACAATTTAAACTTATGAATTGCTTATTTCTGCAATATTCCATTGAATATTTTCACCCTGAGTTGACCAGGGGCGACTGAAACTGCAGAAAGTGAAACTGAGGAAAAAGGAGAACTACCATACATTCACAAAAACAGTCCCAAGGTCAGGCAGGTCTGTCCAAAAAAGCACAATAATAACATTCCTTTGTAAATGCAAAGGGTTTGAATCCTTGTTTTTATTGAGTAGATATAGAAAATATTACTTGATAGAAATAGATATAGGGGATATTTATGATAAGTACATAGAGTGTAAAAACTACCTGGCTATTTACAACACACATATGCATAACCCAGCCCATGAGCCAGGACGTGGCCGGCACCTTCGTGGCCAGCTGTGTGCCACTGTCATGGATTATGAGTTTACAACCCTCGCTGCACTACACAGCTTTACCATGTTTGTGCCCCTCAAGATGTGTTTAGCTTTGCACAGTTTTGAACTTTGCATAAATGGAATCAGACATACTCATTCTTTTGTGGCTTGTTCCTTTTTCTTTTCTTTTTTTTTTTTTTTTTTTTGCCCCATCATATATTCTGAGGTTTATCCCTCTTGAAGTACATATTTGGAGAGCATTTGTTTTCACGTCTTTGTAACATTCCCTTATGTAAATATGCCAGGAACTTATTTATCCCTTCTCTGCAAGTGAACATTTAGGTGGTTTCCAATTTTATGCCCCTAGGAACAAGGCTGTAATGAGCATTTCTTGATAAGACTGTCTCTAGAATCTGTACCAAGGAATGGATCCGTCAGGTACCAAGTGATGGGTGTCTTCAGCATTGCTAGGCAATGCTGGATTGTTTTCCAGAATACTTGGGCCAATTTACATTCCCACCACCAATGGACAGATTCACGGATTCTCTTTTTTTGTCCCTTTCGTGAATAAAAATTGTTAATTTTAATATTGCTCAATTTATCCATCTTTCCTTTATGATTTATACTTCTTTGTATCTTAAGAATTTCTTAACTTGAGGTTATAAAGATAAATGCTATTATTATCTTCTTAAAAGTTTCCTAATTTTACTTTACATAGGTAGGTATTTAACCTTCCTAGAATTGATTTTTGTAAATGACATGAGAAAAGATCCTATTTCATTTTTCCATATGATTATTTTTATCTCAACACTATTCATAAAGCTACCTTTCCTTCACTTGTCTGTGCTGCCTGTTTTAATTGATTTTCTGTGCATGCCTGGTCTGTTTCTGGGCTTACATTTTGTTCCATTGCTTTAGTTTTATATCCCTGACCTAATACCACACTATCTTAATTACTAGAACTTTTTAGACAGCGAGTTCCCCTACCTTGTTCTTCTGCAGTATTTTGGCCATTATTGGTCGATTTGCTCTTCCATATGCATTTTGGGATCAACTTGTCAAATTTCACACATACACACATATAAATTACTGGGGCTCTGAATAGTACAGAACTGACTGCGTAGGTTGCTTTGGAAAGAATTAACATCTATATGACTCAGAATATATTGTATTAATGGACATGATATATTTTGCTGTTTATTTAGGTCTTTAATGTTTTCCAGCAAAATTCTATCCTCTTATCCACCATAGTGCTGCATACTTTTAAATTTATACCTCTGCACTTACTATTCATGATGCCATAAATAATATTTTTAATATTTTTTAAATTGGCTGTTGGCATATTATAGTACATTTGACTTTTATCCTCCCTTCCCTATGCAAACTGCGTTTCTGGGTAATGCATAAGTTGATGAGGAAAAGATTATTTTTACAGCAGTATTCTAGCTAGTAAATGAAGGGATTATGGAATTAGCCTATCACCATTTCACAGTGCCTGATCGGTTAATGATACAGGCAGTGAATGTCCCTGGCTGCCCACAGCCCCAAAGACAAAAGCAGCCTGTCAAGCAGCCTGTCGAGCAGCTTAAATGAAAACATTTAATCTAAAATTGATCAAGACTTTAGATCTCACTTTTTACTTTTCAGATCTTGCATCGAGGCTGACCTTTCTGCCTTTAGAATTTCTAGTAGTGAAAATGAATGTGTAACAAACTTTCTCAGTCCTGTTTGTCTTGAAATGTCTTTATTTTACCCTCATTCTTGTCGTTTTTCTAGATTGTCAGTTATATTTTCCAGCACAGTGAAAGTGTTAGTCTATTGTTTTCTGGCATGTATTGTTGCTATTAAGAAGATTGAGAGTTATTGCAGCTCAATTTACAATCGCCAAAATGTGGAAACAGCCTAAATGCCCACCAACCCAGGAATGGATTAACAAGCTGTGGTATATACCATGGAACACTATTCAGCCATTAAAAAAAATGGAGACTTTACATCCTTCGTATTAACCTGGATGGACGTGGAAGACATTATTCTTAGTAAAGCATCACAAGAATGGAGAAGCATGAATCCTATGTACTCAATTTTGATATGAGGACAATTAATGACAATTATGGTTATGGGGGGGGAAGCAGAAAGAGGGAAGGAGGGAGGGGGGTGGGGCCTTGGTGTGTGTCACACTTTATGGGGGCAAGACATGATTGCAAGAAGGACTTTACCTAACAATTGAAAAAAAAAAAAAAGAAGATTGAGAGGATGAGAAAGGATTTCAGAGAATTAATTTGCAACTCAAAAGAGAATGACCACAGGGATTAGACAGTCAGGAACAGTGATCTCCCAATTTGTAAGAAAAAAGAATTCTTTTTAATCATTATGGACACATAATAGTTATGGGGTACATGTGATGTTTCCATAATAGCATAACCACATACAATGATCAAGGCCAGGTGCACAGGCTCATGCCTGTAATCCTAGCACTTCGTGATACTGAGGTGGAGAGGCTGACCTGGGAGGATCCCTTGAGATCAGGAGTTGAAGACCAGCCTGAGCAAGAGCAAGACCCCGTCTCTACTAGAAATAGAAAAACTAACCAGGTGTTGTGGTGGGTACCTGTAGTTCCAGCTCCTTGGGAGGTTGAGGCAGAAGGATCAGTTGAGCCCAAGAGTTTGAGGTTGCAATGAGCTAGACTGAGGCCATGGCACTCTAGCCTGGGCAACGGAGTAAGACTGTATCTCCAAAAAACAAAAAAAAGTAATGATCAAATCAGGGTACCTGGGGTGTCCATCACCTCAGGTATTTATCATTTATTTGTGCTAGGAACATTCCAACTCTATTCTTTCAGTTATTTAAAAATATACAATGAGCTACTCCTAACTACTCTCACCCTGTTGTGCTGCAGAGTGCTCGATAGTATTCCTCTAACTGTATTTTGTGCCCATTAGCCACCTCCACTTTATCCCCCCTCCCCACTGCCTGTCTCTGGAAACCCCAATTATGCAGGTGCAGCCTATCAGTAAAATATTTAGAGTGTGGATATTCAGTGAGTGCACATTTACCTTTTATACATTTTTAAGTATCAAATATGATTATTCCACCACATTATGTGTATGCTAAAAAATAAGCCAAAAATAGACTATGACAACAAGGTGAACGATACACACAGATGGACGTTTGAATATTTGTCCCCAGTGAATCATCCTGAGCACTCCCACTCAGGACACTGTGATGTTGACACCTGCAGGAGGGCAGGACTCAAAGCCTAATGACAATGGGGTAGGGGTGAGTGAACACAGAGTCCAGGGAGGAGAAGGAGCAGGGCTAGGGGAGTGGCAGCTGGCCCATCACCTCCACCAGGGGACAGGCCTGCTGGTGAGCCCCCTAAGTCAGAGCTCATCCCCCCAGGCAAGGCCTCCCCCTCTCCACCTGAAGTTTTAAGCTTTTCTGCCAGGCTCTACCGCTGGCTAAAGACACACGTCTCTCTCCCAGGTTAATATTCAGGTCACAGTCAACCTGTGACCTTCCTGAGGGGCTAAGGACAGTTCCAGGAACTTTTGCAGAAGCCGGGGGTATCCCTATTCAGATTCCACCAGCCATCCCCATCCTGGTCACTTGTGTCTTATGCTCCTCCTTCCATTCCGAAGGCTCCGTTCAGCTTGGTAGATTATGAGATAAACTGGGTAACGAAAGAGCTTCAAGTCCTCAGTGGTAGAGAGTTTGATATGATAACTCTGAAAACCTGAAATGAGTGCCCAGCATGGTGGCTCATGCCTGTAATACCAGCATTCTGGGAGGCCGAGACAGGTGGATTGCTTGAGCTCACTGGTTCAAGACCGGCCTGAGCAAGAGTGAGACCCCCATCTCCAAAAAAAAATAATAATAACCAGGCATGTGGCCAGTGCATGTAGTCCCAGCTACTTGGGAGGCTGAGGCAAGAGAATCACTGAAGCCCAAGAGTTTGAGATTGCTGTGAGCTATGACGCCACAGAACTCTACCGAGGGCAACAAAGTACAAGTCTATCTCAAAAAAAAAAAAGAAAGAAAGAAAAGAAAAGAAAACCTGTGGGCGGCGCCTGTGGCTCAGTCGGTAAGGCGCCGGGCCCCATATACCGAGGGTGGCGGGTTCAAACCCAGCCCCAGCCAAACTGCAACCAAAAAATAGCCGGGCATTGTGGCAGGCGCCTGTAGTCCCAGCTACTCAGGAGGCTGAGGCAAGAGAATCGCTTAAGCCCAGGAGTTGGAGGTTGCTGTGAGCTGTGTGAGGCCACGGCACTCTACCGAGGGCCATAAAGTGAGACTCTGTCTCTACAAAAGAAAAAAAAAAAGAAAAGAAAACCTGAAATGACATCTGCTTCGACCAAAATAATAATAACAGCAAACACCTTCCCAATAATCCTGCCAGACAGGAATAGTTCTGTTAGTCTCTAAGGAAACCAAGGATCAGAAAGGTTGCAAACCTTGATTTACATCACACCTTGTAAGAGGCACAGCCAGGACTAAAACCTGGGTCTGCCTGGCTTCAAATTCTGAGCGTGTGCTTTTCACCTCCTCCTCTTTTCAAAAGTGTCAGGGGCAACTGAGTTCAGCAGGAGGGATATTGCCAGTATTACCACAGTCGGTAATTATAGGCTGAAACAGCCAGGACTTCAATACCATATTTAATTTTTGTAAATAGTTGGCCTTTTTATTGCATATGAATTAAAATGCCCCTTACACCAACCAGATACCTAGAATTAGAAAATGAGAAATTTTTAAACCCCTGAAATATCTACTGGTATATAATTATTCACTGCCTCCAGACCTTATACTTTAAAAATAGTCACAAGGAGCAGGAATAATTAAGCTGGCGTTATTACTCCATTATTAGATCACCACTGTGTTTGAGTCACACGATTAACAAATTTTTCTTCCTGATTGAAACTGAAATGCCAATCAAGATTAGATTTCAGGGTCAATCACAGGAAAATACAAAGTGTAAGTTGGGGATTTGATCAAACAAACTCAGAAAGTGGCAGCATAAGAGACTGGCAGGCTGTCCTGGGCCACCCACCAGGAAACAATGTAAGCTCCACTGGAAGGCGTGTCAATGGGAACCATCATTGTCCTGATGCTTCTTTCTCTAAAATCCACCTGGAGAAATTACAGAGCGAGAGAAATACAGCTCAGAGGCGCAAACAAGAACAATTAAATACAAAAAAAAAAAAACTAGACAATCAAAGCCTGTTGTAGGTGGTGCTAGGCCACAACAGCTGGCCCCCAAATGTGGCCAGCACAAGCTGTCCAGAGGACAAAGCTGAGTGCACCACTTGCCATGAAGACGAGCGAAATTTGGCCGTGTGTCAGATGGGAGGGAGCAGGCACTGCCACAACTTACTGAGAATTGGAAGTTTGATTTAAAGCGTGTCTTTCAAATGAGGACAGTCTGACTAGGACTGGGTAACAGCAATAGTGCAGCATTGTGGGGCAAGAGCAAGGTGAGGATTTTGAGGCAAAGAATTCAAAGTCTATCTGTAAATGTTTTCCACTGAGGAGCTGATGGGTCTTTCCAGAAGTCCTGGTAAGAACCATGGAGCCATGTGCCTGGGTTGGAGACTCTTGGGAAAATAAAGTCTTGCTAATGAAGACAGGAGTGACACCAGGCATGTTAACGTGGGTGTGGTTTCAGCTGTCAGAGTCCAGGCCTAGTGTGGGGGGAGGTTCTTACACCTTGGAGAGGGGCTGATGTTGGGGGGGGTGACACAGAGCTGCCATCTGGGAAGCAGCCAGAGGAGACAGTAAGAGGGTAATCAAGGGGCCCTTTAAATACTGCTGGGCTCAAGCGATCCTCTTGCCTTAAATATTTGTACACCCATGACCACTGTTCTGCCAGCCTTGGTACAGCCACTGCTTGGCCCTTCAAGGTAGTATCTGAAATAATCAGAGTGATACATGCTCTCTGCTGGGGTGGAAATTTGATTGAAACAGGTGAGGACAGAACATTGACCCCCAGGCAATCACCCACAAGGACCCCCGTGTGGGACTGAGAAGCCTGGCTCCTCCTAAGACCACTTTTCCCTGGAGGGCTGGAAAAACAGCTCTGACCAGTGTAGGCACCAGGCAGGGGGACAGCAAATCAGAGTGATCCTGAGAACTGAGGGCTTTCATCTTTTGGCTCCCTCCGTCCCCCTAAATGCTGGATCCAGGCAGGCCCGGCCTTTGACTCTTCCCAGGGACCAGATGGCGTAATTGAATCCCACCCTTAGTGGGTCCTGAACAGGCCAAAGTAACCAGATTCTAGAGAAAGACACCACTACAAAGTGAAGACAGCCACAGAAGCATTTTATATTGTCAGAAACAGCATTATTGGGGAAGGAGGATACAAATTTTAACAAGATTAATACGAAGCACACATAAGATAAAGTAAGAATTGGCAAAAGTTATTTGTGAAAATAAGAAAACATTTTTTTAAAGAGGAAAAGGCAGCGCCTGTAGCTCAGTGGGTAGGGCGCCAGCCACATGCACCCAGGCTGGCGGGTTTGAATCCGGCCTGGGCCAGCTAAACAACAATGACAACTACAACAAAAAATAGCTGGAGCATTGTGGGAGCATTGTGCCTATAGTTCCAGCTTGGGAGGCTGAGGCAAGAGAATTGCTTAAGCCCGAGTTTGAGGTTGCTGTGAGCTGTGATGCCATAGCACTCTATTGAGGGTGACATAGTGAGACTCTGTCTCAATAAATAAATAAATAAATAAATAAATAAATAAATAAGAGGAGAAAGGATTTGAATACATATTTCTCCAAAGAAGAGACACAAGTATCCAATGAGCATATGAAAAGACAGCTATTATAATTTAAAAAATAAAAAACCAAAATGTAGGCCAGGTACCAGTAATCCAAGTACTCTGGGAGGCCATGGCAAGAGGACAGCTTGAGATCAGCAGTTTGAAACCAGCCTGGGCAACATAGCCAGACCCTATCTCTACAAAAAGAAAAAAGAAAAAAATATAACCAGGAACAGTGGTGTACACCAGGGTCCTAGCTACTCAGGAGGCTAAGGCAGGAGGATCACTTGAGCCCGGGAGTTCAAGGCTGCAGTGAACTCTGATCATGCCACTGCACTCCAGGCTGAATGACAGAATAAGACTCTGTCTCTAAAAAAACAACAACAAAAAGAAACAGAAATAACAAGCATTGGTGAAGATGTAGGGATATTAAAACCCTTGTGCATTACTGGAGGAGATCTAGAATGGCACAGCCACTATAAAAAACAGTATAATTCCTCAAAAAAATTAAACATAAATTACCTTTTGACCCAACAATTCCACTTCTGGGTATACACTCAAAAGAACTGAAAGGACTTGACAAGATATTTGTACACCCATGTTGGTAGCAGCATCACTCCCAATAGCCAAAAGGTAGAAACAACCCAAATATCCATCAGCAGATCAAGGGATAAGCAGAACGTGATGTGGACACACAATGGAATATTATTCAGCCTACTACTATGATCTGCTTCTGCTCACACCGCTCTGACCCCAAATGTGTGGGATGCTCCACACCAATAACCAACACTCAACTCCTCAGACACCAAGTGAAATAACTTGAATAACTCAATTCAATTCTGCAGCTATCTACTGGAATTAGCTTTAGGCCCCACAGATTAAGGGCTCAGTCCCACAAGACTGCTCCCACTTCAGACACAAATCCCAGCCTGAACCTCCCATACTTATAACCAATCAGCTATAAATCAGGGGTTCCCACAACCCCCTCCTCTGGTTCAACAGTTTGCTAAAACAGCTAGCAAAACTCAGGAAGTCATTTTGCTACTATTACCAGTTTATTATAAAGAATGTAACTCAGGAACAGCTATGGAAGAGATGCACAGAGCTCTCGTGCCCTCTCTGAGTGTAATACCCTCCCAGCAACTCAACATGCTCGTCAACTCGGAAGCTCACTGAACCCCATCTTCTCAGGTTTATATAGTGGTTCCATTGCAACCTTAATGGATTAAACCATTGGCCTTTGGTAACTGAGTCAATTTCCAGCCCCTTTCCTCTCCCAGAGGTTGGAGATTGAGGGTGAAAGTTCCAACCTTCTCGTCTTCCCTTAGTCATTCTGGAGTCCATCTCTCATCTTAAAGCTATTTAGGGGCCACCAGTCACCTCATTAGCATACAGAAACACCCACCATTCTGGAGATCACAAGGGTCTTAGAAGCTCTTATGTTAAGAACTGAGAACTAAGGCTGAATAATGTAACAAAAGATGCTTCTGTCACCCCAACCACTCAGGAAACAGCAAGGTTTTAGGAGTTCAGGAACTGGGAACAAAACCAAATATAGTAGAATCTCTGTAAGTTGACCATCCAAGGGACTGTAACAAATTGGTCAACAAAAGGAAGGAGGCCTACTGTGCTGACACGTACATGGGGTGTATATCCAGTGTATAAAAATTATGTTAACTTAAGGAGGAAAGTGTACAGAGGTGGTCAACTATGGAGGGTCTATGTATACATTTATTAGATCACATGGCCTTAAAAAGAAGTTCTGACACATGCTACAACCTGGATAAGCCTTGAAAACATTATGCTAAAGGAAGTAAGCCAGGCACAAAGGGGCAAATACTATGTGACTCCACTTATATGAGGTGCCTAATTTAGTCAAATTCATAGACACAGAAAACAGAGTGGTTGTTCTAGAGGCTGGAGGCAAAGGAAGGATGGGGAGTTATTGGTTAATGGATATGAAGTTTCACTTTCAAATGACAAGAAAGTTCTGGAGATGTGAAAGTGGAAGGGAAGCTTAACAGAACTAACTCCTTTTTGTTTCTGATGCCTTTAGGTTAAAAGCTTCTGCTGAGCTCTGCATGTAGGCCAGAAGGAAGGTGACAACTGTCCCTTTTCCAAAACTAACTCACAGGGAGATAAGAAAAGTATACACACAACTTAATCGCATTTTTCTCCTGTGTGGGCCTATAGTTGTTCATCTACTAGTTTGACTTAGTATTGAGTACAAGGGATACTTGCTTTTCCATTCTTGACATAATTTACTAAGGAGAATATTGTCCAACTCCATCCAGGTAGATACAAAAGATGCAAAGTCTCCACCTTCAGGGGTGTATGGCACACCTCCTGAGTGAAGGACTCAACTACAACTCAGACTTTACCTTACAAATGCAAAATGCAGCCTAATGTTATGCAGCCTAATGTTATGTACCCTCATATTAATCTGAAAAAAGGAGTATATGCACAAGTGACAATTTGATGTTAACATTTTTAGAAATATCCTGATCTTCGTCTTCCAAAGTTAACAACCAAAGAAGTATTACGACTCCTCAGACCTGTACTGATGCCCAGATCTCTGCAGTCCTCTCTTACCTCCTACAACCCAATCTCCAACCCCTTTCCCTCAAGATAAAAAGAAGCCTGAAGTTTATCATAACTTAAGATGGTTCTTCAGGACATTAGTCTTCCATCTTCTCAGTTTTCTCATTGCTCCAATAAAAGTCACTTTCCTTGTCCCAATACCTTGCCTCTCCACTTATTGCTTCTTTTGTGGTGAGCAATATGAGCTTGACCCTGGCTACAGAGATGGATGGTGGTGATAGTTGCACAATAACATTAAAGAACGGATGAAGAGGGAAAAGGCACAGAAATTTTACTTGGCGTTATTTTAATTTTTATGTGCATACAGAGGGCTTCATAGAAATAAAAAGAGAATCCAAAGAGAGACACACATGAGGGCTTGTATACCACTTTAACAAAAAGCAATAAAGCTGTGGAGATGTAACAAGACAAAGGGAAAAGATTGGGTTTCCAGGGTCAGTAAATTGTGGACAGGTAAATATGGGGGGGTAAACTACCAGTAGATAAGGGTTATTTAGTAAGGTCTTGTTTACGGAGACTCATCTTGGTTGGTGCTGCCTCCAGTGATAAGATTTGTCCTCTGCTTCCTGGTATGAGACACCTTCCCAAAAAGAAATTTACACCCTGCTTTTAAACAGAGGGGGAGGGCAGAGAGCTTTCTCTGTGTCTGCTGTTTCTAACTTACGCCAAAATGGCATGTTTGGAGGTGGCATTTCTAATCCCCTTCAGAAATGGGGTTCCCTTAAACATGGTTAAAATAATAAATTTTATGTTATGTGTATTCTACCCCCCAAAAAAACGAATAAAAGGGAAAAGCCTCTACCTGCCCATCTCCACTGAGAACAAGATCCTACTCTGAGCCTCAGAAAGAAAGAAAAATCCAGAGAGGGACACTGCTTATCACCCGAACACCCCTACAATGACGTACAAGTTCCCTCGTCTGGTCTGCCCAGTCCTGGGACCATGCAGTTTGGCAGGGAAGGAGCAGGAGAGAACTTTCAGAAGTGATAAAGATGTTAAACATCTGATGGGCTGGTGGCTGCATGACCCCCTAGGCCAAATTTGTCCAGGCTCCTCTGCTCAGCAAGGCCTCCCATGTGGGCCCTTCTCCTCCTGTCTTCAGCAGCAGGAATCCTACTAAGGCAGTTTGACAAGGACCCCCACCCTCATATCTGACCTTCTTGACATCTGATTGAGGTCCTCATGCCCCACCTTGGCATGAAGTCCTCCACCTGCCTTCAGCGAGCATCCTCTACCCAGGTGTCTCTTCTCACCACTTTCCATCACCGACCTCCACCTGCCCCTTGGCTATGAAATCCCAGGGTCCTGCTGCATCTGATGGAAGCCCACTCTCTCCCTTTCCCCTGCTGTAACAGGGCTGACAGATACTGTAATGGTCTTGATAAAAGCTTCCTCACCATTTCAACAAGTGTCAGAATAATTGTTTCTTTAACAGTGTCAAAATTTGTCTAAATCATCAAAAATCACACTTAGGTGCATTACTAATATATAAATTCTACCTCAATAGAGCTGAATTTTATTTTATTTTATTTTATTTTTTTTTTTTGTAGAGACAGAGTCTCACTTTATGGCCCTCGATAGAGTGCCGTGGCCTCACACAGCTCACAGCAACCTCCAATTCCTGGGCTTAAGGCGATTCTCTTGCCTCAGCCTCCCGAGTAGCTGGGACTACAGGCGCCTGCCACAACGCCCGGCTATTTTTTTTTTTTTTGGTTGCAGTTTGGCCGGGGCTGGGTTTGAACCCGCCACCCTCGGTATATGGGGCTGGCGCCTTACTGACTGAACCACAGGCGCCGCCCAGAGCTGAATTTTAAAAAGGGATGAATGAAACAAGTTTGGCCAAATGTCAGTTGTTTCATTGGTGATGGATACGGGAAGACCATTATTTCTATTCTATCTGAAAGTTACCATAATAAAAAGCTTGAAAAAGAAAAAAATCAAAGGTTCATCATCCAACTCCCCACACTCTCCCACCCACAGAGATGTTCCCTCGACTGAAAAGTGAGGCAGGAATCCCTGAGGTTTACACGTTATTTACAAAACATGTTTCACAAGCTTTAACTCTTTGTGGTCTCATGAGAATTCACAGCAACCAGAAAGTATCATTCCACCCCCATATGGGAACTTTGAGGGACCAGAGGGGGAAGTGACTTGCCCAAGGTCACACAAAGATCCTACTCAGAAGCAGGGGTGTCCCCAGAGCAGCCTCTGTGCAGGGTCATGGGCCCCACGTGGTGAGACTTATGCCTCTCATGGAATCCTGTGAGACGCTCCTGAGGAAATTCTAGCCTGATGATTAGCAGTTATTGGAGTTAACCGCCTTATAGTTACCATGGTTATGTCTAACTCAACTTCCCTGGAACCCCACTACAGGGCACCTGCAAGCTGCGCTCAGGCACAAACAGCAGGAGGAAAACGGCCCAGCAAGGGCCAGAAGTGTGCCCTGGGCTCCACTGGCAGAACTTGTGGATTAGCTTCAGTTTCTGAGAAGGATTTTATGCAGAAATAGCTACCAATGTGCAGAAAGAACACCATTTTTCCTGGCATCCTGAGCTGCAAGCCGCTGCTGCCGGAGGTGTTGCTCTGCAGGGAAGAAGCTGGCAGCAACTTGGCTCCCTCCCCAGAGCCAACCCGCCAGGTCTTTATGAGGATTACCACCTGTATGGGCTCCTAGGACAAGCTTAAAACAACGTCTCCCGCTCGGTAAACACCAATACTTTCATTAACACTACCATTTCAAATCCCTCTACAGAGCTTGTTATAAACAGTATTTTCATTTCTTGTTTAAAATAGAATTTAATGGCAGCTCTCTTGTCTTTGATTCTCCAGACTCTCATTCACCCAGAACACAGGTGACAGCAAGCCTGAGCCCAAGCGTGCTGCCCTGAAGTTGCCTCCAACTTAAGCCAACCCGGACGAGCCCCTGGGAATCACAGGTCTGCGTGCACGTGCCAGGACTCCTACCACAGACTGTGAGACCTCATGGCTGGTCCAGCTTGCACCCAAGGAAAGCAGAGCTCCAGCACAGGATGGAGTCCCCAGCACAGGGCAGAGCAAGTGCTGCATGGGCAGCGTGTCGGCGGGAGGTCGGTGGTTGTCCACCTTGAGTGCCTGGCCGAGTAACCAGATGGAGCCGGCTGGCCTCCTGGCACAGAGAGCAGCTCCGTGGACGCTCCCCAGCAGGGGCTGAAGCCCCCCACCCTGGAACCCATGGGAGGAGCTACCAGCAGTGTCGCAGGCTCTGTCCTGCACCTGGGACACAGCAAAGCCTTCGAAGGGCCTCACCGGGCCCAACACCGTCCTCTGGCGACTTCCTGACACCAGCACCCAGGCTCCTCTCCTGCCCACCAGCTCTCTTTCTCAGCCTCTTCATTCCTCCCCAAGCAGGCGGCTGCTCCCCAAAATAAACCTGGCTCTTCACAGTAGACCTCAGTGGCCCATTTGTCCAGAGCATCTGAAATTCTACATGGGTTCTTCTTTCTTCCAGGACAAGGAGAGCATCATTTCCTAACTGTGTTACAAAGCAGGGAAAAATTACACCCCATCCTTCCCACATAGCAAAGAAGATGATTAAAAAAAAAAAAAAAGATCGTTTCATAGGAAAACCAGCATCATCAGTCCATCAACTTTCTGAGAGCTCCCGCAGGCCTGCTCCAGGCACCAGGCTCTGACAGCTGAGCTCAGTCCCTCCCCGGAGATGCTGGTGAACCAGCCAGTGTCCTAGGGGCAACACTACCCCCTGGAGAGGATCAGGGAACAGTGAGAGTGGCAGCCCGTGGTGTGGCCATGTGGGGCCAGGTCTGGGATCAGATACTCACAAGGTCCTCTCTCAGGGAGTCACTGGGGTGTCAAGCCCGTGTGCAGAACTGGGACCAGACACACAGCAGGGTGTGTTAGGAGGAAGCTGCTAGGGGCCAGGACATCTGGAGGCTGCTGGAGGCTCCTTTAGGGGAGGTCCAAAGTACTGGGACGTCCCAGGAAGCAGGATTCCTGTCCACTGCGGGGACATGGCAGCACTCCCAGCCATGGAACATGAGATTGGGCCAGAGCCAGAGTGGCCTGCCCCTGCCTGACAGCCCAGCTATTAGGAGACGGTGGTATGGAACAGATGTCACGCAGTGGGCATGCCAAGCACTCCCAGGAGGGAGGACCCAAGTGGGAAGGGCAGCATCAGAGGAAGAGGCTAGATCAGATAACCCCTCCACCAATTTCTGTGCATAATTAGAAGCTGCTCAGAGTGAACTTGGGTCAGATCAGCCACTAAATCAGCTTTGGTGGGGAGGGGAAGGATGACAGAGGGAGGGAAAGGGAGGCCTTGTTCACATGGCTCAGGACAACAGATAATCCCACAGTGAGTTCTGAGGAGCATCCGGTGATGTTAGCTTTGAAGGTGGCCAAGTACAATTCATAGCTCACATTCCCGGCTGGGACACGTTCTTAATCTTCTTCCCCCTCATTGTTAACTTTGAATTCAAGGAGGCGACCCTGGCGAAGCATTTAAGCTCTGTTAGTGTAATAAATGCTTGTCATCAACCACCTGGAAACTTAGAGGAAAAGGGAATAGTTTTCACCAATCTCATGAATACCCCTAAGTAAAAAATTCATGCAGACATTCTAGCATACCGTGTTCTCATATAATTTGGTCGCACATTCTAGAACACTTACCGCTGTTGAGAACAATCAACACCCTGTTGCTAGGATACAACCAATGAGGAAACACCCAGACTTGCTATTATTGCTTTATAGAATCTAAGACTATCCCTGCCTCTGTCACGTTATTAAGGTGGCTTCGCTGAGGGTGACAGTGATCTCCTACTTGGTATATCTAATGGATGCATTCTGGTTCTCCCCTCCCTTTTCCCATGAACTTGGGAGTTCATCCTTTTGCCCTCCAGGACACTTCCCACTCCACGCATTCTGAGTCTTTCCACTCAGCCAGCCCCTTAAATATATGGCTGACCCACGGCCCCCTTGCAAGGGCCAGGACAAGTGTGAGGCAAGAGAGGCACCCAGATGGCAAAATGCAAGGAAGCCCTACCTCTCAAGGTGCACAAGCGCAGGGTCTGCATCTCAGAGTGAGGACCTGCTCACATCCCAGGCAGCTGGCTGGCCTCAGCATACCCCTGCACAGAACCTCCATAGCTGACCACCTCCTTCCATTGACCTAATTTTCATAGACCAGACCTGCACCACATGTACTTTTTAGTACAGTAGGCCTGGTTCCTTCTGGTGACCACCTCCATGTGAGGACCAGTTTGTTATAGCCCACTGGATGCTCAACTTACAGAGGTTCTACACACACACACACACACACATATACAGGTAAACACACACATTCAAACTATCTCTGGAATAAAACATTAAAATTGTTGATTGCAGTGTCTGAGAAGGAGAACTGGGGATGAGTGTGGGGGGACTTACTTGCCACTGTCTACTTCCTTACTGTCTGAGTGCTTTACGAATTGCATACTCTGTCTTGCACTGCAGCCAGAGAATTTTCTAAATCGCAAAACTTAAAACTCTCCAGGGCTATGACAAGGCTGTCCCTGCAGGTCAGTTTATGCTTGTTAATAGAACAATTAACACCTGCTAATTATTTTTAGCACCTTTTCCTTCTCACAAGTGTCCTGGTGTGTACACTAAATTATATCCTCATTCTAAGAACAAGCTAATCAACCCTCACTATGGACCACAAGCTCTCTGTGTGGTCACCCCAGCCTCAACCCCATGACCCCTGGCTGGCTCTTTAAACTCCAGAAACACTGAACTGCTGATAGCTCCCACAAGCTATTCTCACCCTTCGGACCTTTGCTCATCCTGTGCCCCTCTGGGGAATGCCTGGAGTACCCACCCGTACCCACTGGTACTCCACCCTGCGGCTCTGAAACCGGTGCACAGCCTGCCCCAACCTCACAGCACTTACTGCAGTGAAGCAGGAGGAACCACTTGTGCACCTGCTTCTGCTCCTATTCTTGAGGCCCAGAACAGTCTTTGCCTCTATTTACTCACCTGTGCAGCAGGGATGGTTTAAAACTATGTGGTTTAAGAGGACAGGTGACAAGAGGAAATGGTCTTCAGGAATGTCTCAGCTCACTTCCCTTCAGAGGAGAAATCCTTCTGTCTTTAAGAGGCAGAACCCCCTTAAAGTGGTAGCCAAGAGAACCAGTTGAAACCTGGATTGTTCTCTTTGACATGGAGGAGCAAAGTCAAGCCCTAAATTTGAACCCAGCTCCACATTCAGAAACACTTGGATTTGAATCCTGGCCATTTATTAGCTATGCAACCTTGAGCCCATTACTTCTCTCTCTGAGCTTTCTTCTCTTCATCTGCCTTTCCACTCAACCTTCTATTTTTTTGAAATTCAAAACTGCAGTTCCATGTATCGTACCTGGTAGGTAGTAGTCAACATGTTAACTAATCTGTTTCTCTTCCAAGTTTAGGTCTTAGGAATCTCTGGCCGGATTTGCAACTGAGTATGCACAAATGAGCATTCCTGAGGGCACCCTCTTTCTCTCTCTCTGTATTTTTCTTGGCCCTGAGCTTTCCACGTGCTCTTCTCCCTGTCTGCATTTTGGCACAGCATCGCAAGTCCCTTGGGGCGAGGCTGGGAGGATACCTAAGCAAGCACAACGGCACCCAGCAGGCCAGACCACAGGGAGTAGAGGACCAACAGAGGTCCAGAGGGGAACGCACAACAAAGGCAGAACCTGCTAGGACCAAGTCTCCCCATAGTACTGCTTAGTGGTTATTTAACCTCCCAGAGCCTCAGTTTCCTCATCTGTAAAACACAGGCAATGGTGCCCACTTCATAGAGTCTCTGCAAAGATTAAACAACTCATGAAAAATCTTACTGGTACACAGTACCTGGTACACAGTAGGTTCAATAAATGTTAATAGATACATGGACTGATGAACACAGGATCTGGGAGGATACTTAAAACTCTTCTGGAAAAACCAACTCCCTTTCACCCTAGTGCTCAGACAAGAAATTTAACATCCTCGAAGTGTGCATACTTGTTACCTATAATAAAAGAACTGGCCCCCTACAACATCCATGGGCTTTCTTTGTAGAGTTCTGGTTCCCCGAGGAAGATCATCTTTTTTCCTGCCTTGGGGACGAGGTATTGACCCAAGCTGGCACTCAGCTGGATCCTGTCCACATTGGGCACCTTGTCTGCATACCGGCCAGACACTTTTATTTTTCCAAGATCTAGAAATGCAGGCTGAGGCTGCTGTCTCTGCAGAAGCCAGAGGAGGAGGTGCTCTGTAGGACAAGGTCCTCAGGAATGTCTCAGCTCACTTCCCTTCAAAGAAATCCTTCTGTCTTTAAGAGGCAGAAACCCTTTAAAGTGGTAACCAAGAGAACCAGTTGAAACCTGGATTGTACCCTCCTAGAGTGAGATCTACTTGCCATCCACCCCGTGCCCTGTGGGCCCAGGGTCCAGGGCTCTCTCAGGGCTGAGAAAGGCAGCTCCGAGCTTTCAGGAGCAGCGTGCACCAGATATTGCAGTCCCCCACAAGAAAGAAAGCAGGGGATTACAGCTGGGACACAAGGCTTATTAACAGCATGACTTCAAACATGTCATGCAACGTCTCTGTGCCTCTATTTACTCACCTGTGCAGTGACAACAGGAGACATGGATTACGGGATTAAATATTGTATGATTTCTTTTCTATCACAGCTTTTCAGGGCAGTTTTGTGATGTCACAGAACGATAAACAACTCGGGGGGGGCATAAGCCCTTGTCCCCTCACACCAGTTTCCCGCCTTTCTTGTTACCACCTATGTCAGTTATCAGTTTATTGTCTCTTGGCTCCAAAGTCACCCTTCTCTGCCCTGCTTTGGGACGCTGGAGCTGGCTGGCCTCTGCAAGTATTTCCCCTTGCCAATTGGTGCAATGCCAGGCTTTATCAATAGAGGGCACCAGAGGCACACCACACGGACACCACCGAGGGCAGGGACTTCTCTTTCTGCTGACAACCACAGTGTTTCCTCCCATGGCACAGCTGTCAGTGAGACCGGTGTGCAGGAGTTGGTGGCACTCATTGTCCAGCCGACTTCATACCCTGTGAGCCGATTTTATGGACTAGCTCTGACCTGCTGTCACACTGCCTGGACTGGTCCTGTAGACCCACTCTTCTGTCATCAGTTTTTGTATCCCTGCAGCAGGCACATCCTCTCTACAGGGCTGGGTCCCAGTTTTAGGGGGTGAAGCCTCTGCCAAGTAGCAGCTGCTTCCTGCATTTGCTATTCCCAAGTTCCTTAGAGACATCTTTTATCCCTTCAATATTAACCACCTACATTAGTAGCTCGGGGCTGCCATCACAAAAGTACCACAAACAAGTGGCTTCAAACAACAGAAATTGATTCTCACAGTCCTGGAAGCTGGAAGTCTGAAATCAAGACATCAGCAGGACTGTGCTCCCTCTGAGACCCTGAGGACAGCCTCTGTGGCCTCCACTTAGCTTCTGTGGATGGCTGACAGCTGCGTCACTCCCGTCTCTCCCCCTGTCAGCAGGTGGTCTAGTCTCAGTGTTTTTGTGTCAAACTTCCCTTCGCCTATAAAGATACCAGTCATACTGAGTAAGGCTGGGATGGGAGGATCACCTAAAACCAGGAGTTTTATCCCAGGCGGGGCAACATAACAAGACACCGATCTCCAAAAAAAAAACTTAGCCAGGTGTGTTGGCACATGCTTGTAGTCACAGTTACTTGAGAGGCTGATGCACGAGGATTATTTAAACCTAGAAGTTTGAGGTTACAGTGAGCTATGATTGGGCCACTGCACTCCATCCTTGGCATCAGAGTGAGACCCTGTAAAGCAGTGATCTTCAACAGGTGTGCCATGAGAAGATCAAGCTTTCAATGATCATTAATTAAATTACTTTCCAAAGAAGTTCAAAGCACAGTAAGCATATATTTTTTTACCTTTTTTTGATCAACATAATTTAAGTGTGCCGTGGAAGTTTAACTATAGGTTCAAGTGTGTCGTGAGATTAAAAAAAAAAAAAGGTTGAAAAACACTGCTGCAAAGGCAGGTGGGAGCTCTGCTCCCTGACCCCCACCGCGACGCCCTCCTCGAGGGCCCTGGACGTTAACTTTGCATGCAGCGCCCCCTGGTGGCCCTTCCGGGCCCGTCCTCTCCAGGCTGAGAACGGGCTTCCAGAGAGGCCAGAAGGCCCACCCAAGAGAAACGAGCCCAAGAGTTAGGTCCCACTGGGGCGCCAGGAGACAGGAATTGTGCTGATTCGTTGCAGAGCAGCACAGTCAGGCTGAGCTCTGGGATTGCCCTGTGACTTAGGTATTTGTTCACCTTACCCAGCCCTGTGGCCCTGGGGTATCCTGGAATCTCTCAACCTCCTCAGATTGAAAATAAAAATAACACTCTCACAGATCATTTGTGAGGCTGACAAGAGCTGGTGCAGGCAAAGTGCACAACACTGTGGCCACCAGAGCAAACCTCAGCGAACCCAGTGCTTGTTGAATGGATTAGTTACACTGAATGCATTTGAAATGTGTGAAGTGCGACCAGTCCACTCAGCAAGCACTGGAGTGTCCCCTGTGTGCTGGGCCTCCGTGTCCTAACTGGGGATGGGAAGAGACTTACCTCTGTGTTTGTGACAAAGAAAGACCTGCACCCACCAGGCCACAGGTGTTTGTCCACTTCCTAGAGTCCCAGTCTGGATTCATTGGGACAGTCTCCAGAGGGACTTCAGCTCTGTACGAAGGGGGCACAGTGGAAGGAGGGATGACCTCCCCCAGGGAGAGAGGGAAACCTCTCAGAGAAGGAGGCTTACAAAACTAGAAAGTTCCAGACTGTTCTTTCACTGAGAGTGTTTTCCTCTCCAGAGCACACCACTGCAGGCAGCATAGATGGCCCACACAGAGAGCTCATTTTTGACCCTGCTTGAGAGTTTTGCCTTTTTAATCTCTGCTCAGAAGTACAGCCTGATTGCACTGTGACTTAGGTATTTCTTTTCTTCTGAAAAGAAAGTGAGGAGCTGCCGCCACGGCCAAAAAAAGAAGATTAAAATCCAGTGGGGACTTCTCTTCAGATCTGCATTGTGCTCACTATATAAGCTGCTGGGATTTTGCAACAGTATTTAGAAAATGCCTAATGCCCAGTTTAAATCTTCTTCAGAAGTTTGGGGTGTGGTGGTAGAGGGGTTTATTTAAGAATTCTGTTTCTGGCAGTGCCTGTGGCTCAGTGAGTAGGGTACTGGCCCCATGTACCGAGGTGGCAGGTTTGAACCCAGCCCTGGCCAAACTGCAAAAAATAGCCAGGCCTTGTGGTGGGCACCTGTAGTCCCAGCTACTCGGGAGGCTGAGGCAAGAGAATCGCTTAAGCCCAGGAGATGGAGGTTGCTGTGAGCTATATGAGGCCACGGCACTCTACCATGGGTGATAAAGTGAAACTCTGTCTCTAAAAAAAAATAGAAAATAAAAAAATAATAATAATTCTGTTTCTTTCCAGCATCACCAAAAGATAAGCGGAGCATAGAGAAGAGCTTGGAGGAGCAGGAGAAAGCAGACTTCTCTACAGGGAATGCCCAGTGCTGGCTGCAGCTTCAGGATCCTGGCACTCCAAGTTGTGCTCCTAAACACTTGGTGGCACCTAGTCCTGAGGATGTCATTTGACCTTTCCAGCCTTGATTTCCATATCCAATTATTTCATAAATCTTACCAGACAGCCCACGCCGTGCCCTGGGAGTTCCCACTGCATCAGTGTACAATGTGTCACTATTCACATGTATGGCCTGAAAAACTGGCATTCTGGAAACTTCTGAGAAGGGACTCAAACATGTTCTGAGAAGACTGCCCAGTCCCCTTTAGCTGGCAGAAGTCAGAGAATGAACCCTATGATGGTTTGGGAGTTCTGGGGGCCTCTCCCCTTGCCAGTGAGGTTCATTACCCACCTGCAGTGACTGATTGGAACCTTCTGGGGGAGTGGTGCAAGCTCAGGGAAAGCGCAGCACAGAAGGGGCCCTGGCAAGCTTGAGTCCCAGCCACGCAAGATGCTGCTGTCTGGGCAGAAGCCCAGCCTGGGCCAGAGTGGGTTTAGGGGCCAAATGGACATCTGCCCCTTCTGCAAAGCTGGCCTGGCCCAGGGGGAGGGTGAGTGGGTGAAGCCTCAGCTGTCCCTGCCACACAGCCAACAGGACCCTGCCCTAAGCAGGTGAGGGGATGCTTTCTGATACACTTCGTGCCTGGGGCATCGGGATTCCAGCCTTCTTTCCACATCCCACTCCCTCCATCACACTCACACCCCCAGCCCCAACCCCGGCCCCACTAGGCCCTTTAAGAAAAGTGACCCTGAAGGCTGGGAAGCTGGGAGACCCCAGGATTCTAGCTCCTGTGGGTCTGGGTTTCAGTGGCTGGTTGGGGTCAGAGCAACGGTGGACTCTCCTTGCCTTTTCTGTGTGCCCGGACTGCCACCATGGTCCTCACCGCCTCCTTTCTTTCCCACACGAAAACCAGAGCCGCGCCCTCCAAGCCAGCTGCCCCACCCCTTGGGAAATGCCTCTTTTCCTGATGCCCTTGTCCACCTCTAGGAAGCAAGATTCAGGTGACCCAGGGGCCTGAAGTCGGGGCCACTTTCTGTGTCAGAGGCGGCATTGCAGGCTCCATCTGGGCATCTATTTTTTAATATAAACATCTTATTGAATAAGACACATGCAGGCCTGTTCTGTTTGTAAGCGTAGATGAAGAGCGTGTCTGGGGCTGCGGGTTCTAGTCGCTACATTCCACGGTGTGATGACACAATTTGTCCTTCCACTTCGGATGGACAGGTGGGTGGTGGAGAGTCCTGCTTTGTGTGCGGTCCGCTGTCTCCCTTCCGGTGAACCACGCACCAGGGCGCTGAGTGTTCACCTGGGGCTGAGTCATCGGGCCGTGCGGAGGGAGGGGAGGTGTGCTCCATCGCAACGCCATCGATGGCAGGGTTGTCGTCGGCTTCATTCCCGCCACCTCCCCAGCACCTAGAATTGTACCTGGAATATAGCAGGTGTTCCGTAATATCCGTTGAAATGAATTTTAATGGCGTTGGGCTGGGATATTAGAACAATGGGAATTATTTTATTTTCTATCTTCAAAAATACTTACAAAATAATTACACTAACTTATGCCAAATACTTATAAACACTAAATACTTATAATTACACGAATGTTTTACAAAATCTTTTTAAAAATCTCAATTTTTCTCCTTATGACAAAAAAAAAAAAGGATAAATCTTGGTTTTTCAGGAGTTTGTGTTTCCTGAACATGATATTGAAGTTTGGATCCTCATGGGGGGAATAACGTTAATGATTCACCTAGCCCCCCCCCCTTTGTTTTTGGAAAAGGTGTAGGGTGGCACTGGATCATAGGGCTGGTGAGACCCAGCAGAGTACTGAGGTCCCCTGGCCTGCCCAGGGTTCCCTCAGTAAGTGCCTGCACAGCCCTCCAGGGCCCACTGGTAAAGCTACTGGCCCCACGGAAGCAACAGAAACTCTGCTTGGCATTTGCCCTCTGCAGGCATAGCCTGGGACTTCAGGTCTGCACACCCCAGGCCTCAGCTCCACCCACTCTCTCTGTAGCCCGTGAGGGTGTTGCACAGGGTATGACCACGCAGGGCCCTGGCGGTCTAGGGGGCCAAGCCTCTTACTATCCAGATAGAGTCAGGAACAGTGAAGTGGGCGCCAATGCCCTCACTTCCCGTAAGCCACAGAGAACACTCGTCCTGCAGGACGCCCTGGTGGCTCGGTCCCTGAGCCTCCTTGGCGCTCTCATGCTCATCGCACCACACCAGATGCTAAACTATCTGCCAGCGTCTCAGAGGCCTGGAGACGACCCCAACACCCAGCAAGAACTTCCTGGCACACAGGAGAGAAGGAGGTTTGTGGGAGAGGAGAAGAGGATGTCCATACCCCCTGACTGGCTCTAGCCTAGGGAGGGACAGTGGCGGGCTAGGAAGATGGCAGCAGTGGGGGGTGAGAGGTTATTCCGAGATGTGAACAAAAACAAATGGAGTCCAGGTTCTGTGTGGGCGATGTGGCCTTTACTCACTCCGTGTGAGTGGGCTGAGTTCCAAAAGGAAGTCAGCATGTGGCTTAAGGTGGGGTGCGAACATAAGGGTCGGGGCTTGGGGGGTTGGTTGCACGCATTCCGCTCTGGGTGAGACTTGTGCACTCGTTTCTGTGTCCCTGTGCTCAGTTCTATTTGGGGCGGGTCCCTGCGCTCAGCCCTGTCTGGGGGTTGTATCCCAGGGGCCACCCTGGTATCAGCTCCAAAGCTTCATCACGTCAGGTCCTGGAACCTGTTGGGCACAGATCCCATTAGTGAAGGAGATAATGTTATCAATCCCTGTGTTCAGTGACAGTCAGACTGTCCAGTCTACCTATGTCTACCTCCTGGGCACCGAGGTGGCTGGGACATTATGGTGCAATTGAAGTCTGCTTGTTGTACCTGAGTCAGCACCTGCTGATGCGGCCCACCCGGGCTGTGGAGAGGCCTGACAAATGATCCATCCCTGCCCTGAGACGGGGGACTGTCAGACAAAATGCAGTACTTGCAGGTGAAAGTAGAGGGCCCATACCCACAACGCCAGAAGAGGCATACAGTCAAGAAGGAATCTGAGAAGGGAGGGGACAGACCGGGTGATTCTTCAGCCCCTGAGGACCTGCACGGCTGGGGCCACCCTGGGAACTGAGCCAGTCCAGGCACTTCCCCAAGTCCAGAGGAGCCACTCACACAGCCGGCAGTGTGAACAGGCCGGGAGTAAGGAGGCTCCACCACCCAGGCCACAGGGGTCAGAGGAAGCCTGTGTGTCCAGGGCACAGGCAGGCCCTCTCAGCGGGGGTGATGCAGCCCTGTAAGAGGGGTCCCGATCAACTCCTAGAGGCTGCATGCTGCATATTTACTTGCACTCATTTCTCCCTTTCGCTGAATTTGGATATTTCTTATAAAATTGCTTTGTCCCCATAGTCTTGACTTGGGATTGCGATTTCGTAGTTTTAAAGTGAGCTCCAGAAAACTATCTAGAAGAATTTGCTTGGAATTGGCATGTGTCCTGGGTAGAGGAGGAAATGCCTTGAGACCTTCCAGCACAGGGACTTGGCGCCACCTGGTGGTCCCCGTGGTTGCACCTCCAGCGCCTCACCACGCCCTCCAGGAAAAGTTGCTAAGAGGACCTTGACCTTTGGGGGACAACTTGGCAGGAGCAGTCTGGCAAATTCACAAAGTTCCACCAGTGCAAACAAAATCAGCCAAACCAAAACAAACAAAGTACTGACAGGCATGGAAGTCTGTGGCATTTCACCCTTACGTACGTTTGTTCATTGCAATATTCATTCATTCGTTTCTCCCCAGGCCTGTTGGGAGCTGGGAATGTGGATGCTGCCCAGTCCTGGACCTTACCTTTGAGTCATGCGCCGACACTGAAGGGGCAGTCTCAGACAACCAGGCCCCATGTAGGAAGGAGGCAGTGGCGCAGGGTATCATGGGGCTTGGGGAAAGAGTGGCCCCTCAACCTCCCAGAGTGCCCAGGAGAGGGGTGACACGTGGTCTGAGAGGTAAAGGGTGATTGTCAGGGAGGCAGGGAGGGGGTAGGAGGTCTAGTTTAAAATGGCCAGAGAGCAAAGGCTTCCCACAAGACACCCGAGGCACCTCGGGGTGGCTGGAGCACAGAAGGGAAGGCCTCTGGACCTTGTGTTGCAGCCACAGAGCAGACGGAGTTTGATTTGTGCCCTCACAGGTGGCCTGAGGGATCCTTTGGCCTGGCTTCTCATTCTCAGAGGAATCCTCAATTGAACTTGGAGGTCATTTCCAAATGAGATTCAAAGCTTAATAACCAGATGTTCAGGCAGGATGGGAAGATGTGATGTTCATAAAACTATTCTGGACTTGGACCAAGTCTTATAGTGTCCATGGCTTATAGGACCATGGCTTATAATGTCCTGCACTAACTAAAAATAAATTAATTAATTGTCTGCAATTTCCTTGTGACTAGCACAACAGATAAAATTCTATTTTTTTTTTAATTTAAAGCACCAATTTTGTTCAAAGTGAAAATCTATCACAACCTTGTAACCCTGCTTTGACGTGTCTTTGTTTTTTACCGTGCCAAAAAATAAATTAAAGGGGGTGGCCTGGGCCTCTCAACCTTGGTAAACCTCTGGGGAAGGATGAAATGGAAGGGACCAAACAGGAGGCCGCTGCAGTAGCCAGAGATGCTGGGACCTGAACCACGATCAGTGTGGATGGAGAGAAAATGCCACTTAGGTTTCAAATCTGGCAAGATTTGGTGAAAAGGGAAAAACATTGTTCGTAATCCCCACTGAGACTTTTAACAAGGGCAGATCCTGGTAATGGTGAGATCTTTTGTTTGGAGAGTAGAGTCAACATCCTTTGTATTATGCTTTTGGCAAAGTTACAGGCAACAGCAAGCGATGGAAAGGGCACTTGGAGAAATAGCGCAGAGCCAAACTGCTCAACCAAAACAGGGGACAGAGACATGAACCAGGGAGCCTCCTGGGGCTGCAGGAGCCAGAGGTGCTGGGTGGGGGAGTCCATGAGCCAGGGTTCTGAGAATGGGTGGCCCAAAAGAGACCCAGGAGAAAGGATCTTCTGTGGGACAAGCAGCTGAGGGGAGTGGAGCATAACACTGACCTTTCTCTCAATGCACGTCCCTCCAAAAGCTCCAGCCAAATATTCCTCTTTCCACCCTGAGGCAAAGCAGATTTTCTTTCAGGAATGAGGAGATTGTGGAGACTTACTGCAGTTAGTACAATAATGCAAACTGCCCAGGGACCCAGCCCTGGGAGGGAGGATGTCCTGGGTCACTGGAGACAGGGTCAGGATGACACTGAGAATGTCATGGTATGTTGGTTGTCCCAGACCACACCAATGTCAGTGTGAGTGAAGGGCACCTGAGCAGGCAAGGAACCAAGTCTTGCTTCACTGACTGGGCGTCCCACGCTCTCTGAGTGCTCTGAGAATTTCTGGAGGTCCCCAGGGTGCCTGCATGTTTTATGACCTGGTGCTGGGGAATTGCTCCAGGGCTCACACAAAGCCAGAGCCAGGGGCCATTTTCCTTTGTGCCCCAAAGTCTGTCAGTGTTTTACTCCCTGGCCCCTGGCCTCAAAGGAATCAGACATAGGTCCATGGAGTTTGACAGGGGAAACCTGACACCACAAGTCTAAACCTGTAACTGTGGCAAGGGGGATCAGTTCTTCTGACTGAATGTTAATAAGGAAGCTTATTAACCCCAGAGCTCAGGGTGCGGTCTATCCCACCCAAATGGCATGGTTGCTACATGATGGCACCAGTGGCATAAACACCAGACAGATGTCATAGGTCCCACCCCCAGGAAGTGACTCTGAGATATGTATTTTCCTGCAGGAAGTTCACTGGAGTGTGTTCATGACAACACCACTAGTGAGGATACGTCAGAAATAAGACTCAGGCAGCGCCTGTTGCTCAGAGGGGTAGGGCGCCAGCCCCATATGCCAGAGTGGCAGGTTCAAACCCAGCCCCGTCCAAAAAACTGCAAAAAAAAAAAAAGCTCAACTGTGTGTCATGAAACAGAAATGAGACTGGGCTGGAGAAGTTGAATCATGATGCAATGGCCACAAAGGGCCTCAGTGGACCCCACAAGGAGCTGAAAGCTGGGAAGGCCCTTCAGAGTTGTTTGTCCTAAACTGAGACAAAATGGACAGCCCTTTGTGCTCCCCAAATTAACCGGTCATGGAATGTGGGCTGCCTTCAGGGAGGAGGCATAACCTTGGGTGAGGCTGCTCTGTTTAGCCAACTGAGGGACAGAGACTTGAGGTAACAGCAGCTCACCGACTGGGGAATGGGTGTTCACGTGGGGTCCAGGTGTCCACCAGAGCATCCGCTATAGTAGGGAGCCAACACTAGGGGCTCTAAGAGGCTACTACAAAGTCCAGATAGCCTCTGGGGTCAGTATGGTGGTAATTGTCAGGAAATGGGGGGAAATGTCCACAGATTTTGAATATGTTTTGGTCCTAGAGCTTCAGAATTTGCTAGTGAGAGTTGGAAGCTAGTGATGGACAAAGAGACCGGTGAGAATTTTGGTTCAAGCAACTGGACGGTGGTGTCTTGATGCTGATGAGAAAGTGTTTGATGAGAACGGAAGTAATGAACAGAGATTCATCTCCTTCTTCCTAACCTCTCCCACTTTGTCCTGAAGATCACGGAGAGTCATGACAGGGCTTTCAAAGAAGCTTGAGAAATAGCATCCTGGAAGACCATGAATTTAGAGGCAGTGAGAGACCAGAGCCATGACAACGAATTAGGAATCAGCTGCTATATCCCAAGTGGCAAATAACAAAGGCGGTGCCTGCCAATGCAGGGGGAGAAGAGAGAAAACCACTCTGGCAGGTGAGCTTGGCTACTGCCAATTAGACTAAACCCTTGGGTTTTGTTCCATGGATTCTGTGACAGTAGAGCTTTAAGCTCTGAAACACAAGGAAGATTGAGCGAGGTGACTTGTGCAGACCATCTCTACTCCTGGAGAAATGAGACACAGCAGATCACCCAGCACTGTCTGGTCCCAAGCCAGGTTAACACAAACCATCTCAAGATGCCGGAGTGTTCTGAGACACAGGGCATAAAACCCTCTGTGACTTGTAGTGAAGATCCTGCTGGACAGCAGCCAGTCTGCAGTGGGGCAAGGATCCCGTCTGTCCACAGGAAGCTGTGTTCATAGCTAGAGTGGCAATGTCCATAACCAAAGCCCAGATTCATCCCTCGCTTTGGAGGGGCCACCATATGTTTTTGGTTTGAACTTTGCCTTGAAGCTTCTCAAATTGTTTAGGAAAGTAAAGCCAGAACATACAACCAACCACTATCAAGCCAAAGCCTGAGCTGCCTAATTGAGTCCTTGGATGCCAGAGAGGGTGGAGATATTATTACTCTGCTAAACGCCTCCTGATGGAAGTTCCCCAATAAGTGGACATATGCCCACTTACCTCTATTTGCTGTACTACATTATGAATCACTTGTCATGGCCCTGGGCTGGGATCTTTAAAGCCACAGAAACACTTACAACCCTGCAGAGGGAGAAGTGCTGAAATCTCCAACAATGCTTCCTCTTTCTAGATGTTTATCTAGATACTGCTGAGTAGTCAACACTGAACCACATAGCCAGAGGCCTCCAGGGGAAATTGGGGACCAGTCCCCCAACCCCTCTTTCTCCTCTCTCAACCCACCTGCCTTCCCAGCCGTTATTCCTTTACCCAGCACTCATGTACTGGGTGCGTGGTGCCTACATCAGGGCACTCTGTCAGTCCCTAGGAGGAGGAAAAATCGGCTAAATCTTGCCTTCTCCTGGCTTACCGTGCAATGGCAGAGACACAGGAAGCAAGAGACAAACAAAGATGAGCTTCGGAAGAGCTGATGAGACTGTGATTAATTTCAACTGAGAGAAAAGAGAAGTAAGGGGGCAGATGTTAGGCAGGCTGTAAAGGACAGGCAATACTTTCCATAGCAGCAAGGTGGGCAGAGGGCATTCCAATCTATGAACATCTTTCCAACCCCTTAATAAAGAAAATCTCCAAAGGCTGTTTTCCAACTTGACCTCAACATTCTTTGCTACTCTTCTCACCGAGGGGGCTGTCTTTGTCCCCTCCCCTTCTGTCTGGGCCCTATGACCTGCTTATACAATGTCTATTACCAGGGCCGGGCCTTCAACTAGCAGCTTCCCCTTCCTGACTGACATTCATTCTTGGAACTCAGCCTGCAGACAAGAGAGGACAAGCCCACCAGAAGAGACCCCGGAGAGAGGCACGTGGGGGTGTTCTGACCCCTGGCCCCAGCTAAGGTCCCAGCAGCCAATGTCTGCATCAATTTCCAGGCATGTGAGTGACCTGGCCTGCAAACAGGCCCAGCGTCCAGCCTTCAAGCCACCTCAGCTAAGGCCACACAGAGAGCTTCTCTGGACATCAGTGTCTCCTTGAGTCAAATGAGAATAGCGACATCTAACGTGCAGAGCTGCTGTGCGTGTTACATTAAACACAACACATGGTACCTCCTCTGATAAACACTGCAGGGGTGCACTTACAGGCCAGCATGGGGGGCTTCTCTGCCCGCTGCAACAAGAGGGCGCCCAGAGGAACTCTGGGGTAAGGAAGAAATAGGAGGGGGTACTAGAGAAGTGAAGAGTGTAGATGAAATTTAAATGAAGCAGCATTTCAACAGGCTCAGAGCCAAACAGGACTGTGTGTAAAGGGACTAATGTCAAAGGACTGTCAAAGGGCGGCGCCTGTGGCTCAGTGGGTAGGGCGCCGGCCCCATATACCGAGGTGGCAGGTTCAAACCCAGCCCCCGCCAAACTGCAACAGAAAAATAGCCGGGCGTTGTGGCGGGCGCCTGTAGTCCCAGCTGCTGGGGAGGCTGAGGCAAGAGAATCGCGTAAGCCCAGGAGTTGGAGGTTGCTGTGAGCTGTGACACCATGGCACGCTACCGTGGGTGATAAAGTGAGACTCTGTCTCAAAACAAAACAAAAAAAAGGGCTGCAAAATGGACTCAGGTCCTAATTTCTTAGAATTACGATGTTCAGATGAATGTGCTATGTCGTGTCTAGAAAGGCAAGGGTTGGGAATTGAGGCTGCTTCTCGGTGTCAAAATGATTCAGTCCTTCAAACAAGGGAGGGATATCCTACTCTTACTGCATTTATCTAAGTGCAGTTTCCAACAGTCTGTGCTTTGAAGGAGAAAGACTTTTTAGCACAATGAGGCTTTGTTGTTAATAAAGGCACTGTTAACAGGTCCACATATGTGAAGCCTGGCATATGTTCAACACTCAGTAATGGTTTCTCCCAATCCTCACCTCACTCACCTCCTCTTCTCTCTCATCCTCAGCCTAAGCTGCTGCTCCTGCCCACTCGCTAGCAAGACAGAGCCCCATAAGCTACCTGACAATCACCACAGCGTACACACCCAGGAAGTAGAGTGGAAGCCCCCATTTGTTGGCAATAGCCCAAAGATGGAAACAACCCAAGTGTCCCCCAACAGAAGAATGGATAGTCCAAGTGGAATATGATTCAGGCTTAAGATGGGAAGAAATTCTGATGTGCTCCAGCATGGATGGACCTTAGCAACCATACATACACCTGAGCTGGCAGGTTCAAATCCAGCCCAGGTCCGCCAAACAATGACAGCTGCAACCAAAAAATAGCCAGGCGTTGTGGTGGGCACCTGTAGTCCCAGCTACTTGGGAGGCGGAGGCAGGAGAATTGCTTCAGCCCAGGAGTTGGAGGTTGCTGTGAGCTGTGATGCCACAGCACTCTACCCAGGGTGACAACTTGAGGCTCTGTCTCTAAATAAATAAAAATTTGCTAAATGAGATAAGTCACTCACAAAAGGACAAATAGGTGGGGCACAGTGGCTCACTCCTATAATCCCAGCACTCTGGGAGACCAAAGCAGATGGATTGCTTGAGCTCAGGAGTTCAAGACCAAGAATGAGACCCCATCTCTAAAAAAAAATAGCTGGGTGTTAAGGTGGTGCCTGTAGTCCCAGCTACTTGAGAGGCTGAGTCAAGAGGATTGCTTGAGCCCAAGAGTTTGAGGTTGCTGTGAGCTATGATGCCATAGCACTCTATCGGGGGCAAGAAAGTGAGACTCTGTCTCAAAAAAAAAAGACAAATACTGTAGGATTCCAGCCAAGTTCCACAGAGACAGATGGTAGGGTGGTGGCGGCAGGGGCTGGGAGGGGGAAATGGAGAGCTAGGTTTTAGTGGGGACAGAGTTTGAGTTTGGAATGGTGAAAATGCTCTGCAGATGAGGGCGTGATGGCTGCACAACAGTGTGAACATACTTAAAGCCTCTCAACTGCACCCTTAAAATGGTTCAAGTGATAAATTTCATGTGACATGTGTTTTCACGACAATTTTTTTTAAACCTTCACCTGCCTGTTCCCTGCTGAGATGCAGACCTACTCTGCCTGTGACCCGAGCCTCAGAATGCATGAGAAAGTCCAGAGAGGAGTTGTCACCTGTCTGCCAAGCACCCCTGGGAAGATGTGTGTGTCCTCTGGTTAGGTCTGCCCAGTCCTCTTTGTTGGTGTGTTAGCCCAAATTCTCCACTGCTGGGCCAAATGATTTCAAAATATAGTGGCTTAAAACTCCAGAATCTTATTTCCTCTAAAGTAACAGCCTCACAGTGAGCAGGCCGGGTGAGTGCACAACACTGGTCTTCCCGGTCATTTTAGATTGGGGTTCCTCCAACCTCACCACTCTAGCATACCCAAGGACACCGTGGTGGTCTGCAAGGTAGAAGCTGGGATGCCCATGTATAAATACCAGCTGGTAGAAAGAGGGAAGAGACACCCAGGGTAAATAGTTGTGAATCACTTCAGCTCTCATTCCATCGCAAAGGACGTGCCTGGATGCCTGCCAGGGGAGTGTAGTGTAGCAGGTGGTGTGTACCTAGCTACAGTTCTCTCACCGTGGACAACCAAGAGTTCAGATTGCCATAGCTCACCGTCTCTGCCAAAAGCCCTAAAACAGAGTCACTCTCAACATTGGCGTTATCAAAAGAAGTTTGGAGGGGAAAGCTGCCGATTTTAAATTTTATCCTTTGGCGATAGATGACAACAATGATGTTACAAATGTGGCTCAACCTGCCATTTATTTATTTACTTATTTATTCATTTATTTATTTTGAGACAGAGTCTCACTTTTTTGCCCTCGTTAGACTTCCATGGTGTCATAGCTCACAGCAACCTCAAGCTCTTGGGCTCAAGCTATTCTCTTGCCTCAGCCTCCCGAGTAGCTGAGACAATAGGTGCCCACCACAACACCCAGCTATTTTTAGAGGCGGGGTCTCGCTCTTGCTCAGGCTGGTTCCGAACCTGTGAGCTCAGGCAATCCACTGTCCTCGGCCTCCCAGAGTGCTGGTGTTATACACATGTCAGCTGCCGTGCCTGGCCTACAACCTGCCACATTTTCATTAGAGGTATTGATGATGAATATAATGTCACTGAAGAAATGGCTTCTTTAGTTCTATTAAAAGACACAACTAAATCGAGAGATTTATACAAAGCAGTAAAAAAATACGTTAAAGTGACTTTCTTTGTCCGTTGTCAGCATATGTAGTATAGTCACTGATGGTACCCTGGGGATGGTAGGTAAAAGAGAGGGACTTGTCAAATTAATTGCTGTTCAAAACAAGTTTGATGAAGTATCATTGCATAGTACTTCAAGAAAATTTATACACAAAAGCTAAATTGTTGTCAAGACTGTGAATTTCGTAAGGGCCAAGGAATTGGATAATTGCCAATTCTATGCTAACAATGGCAACATCATTTACTTTTCAGAAATATGATGGCTAAGTCAAGGCCAAAGGTTGAAAAGATTTTATGATTTGAGACATGTTATCAAGCCCTTTACGGTATCAAAAATCAAATTGGTGCTAGAAATTGACAATGGCACCAGAAAACTGGCTTAAAGATTTAGCATTTGCAGTAGATTTAACCAATCATTTAAATGAGTTAAACATGTGTCTTCAAGGTGAAAACCAACTTATCAACACAATGTTTCAAACCATAACAGCTTTCTAAATGAAATGACGCAAACTCAAATTAAGGCAAACAATTTTATGAGTTTTGACACTTCAGCTAAACACAGTCCTGTGAACAGTGAAAAATATGCAGCCTTGCTTTTCGATTTGATATAAGAACTCAACAACAGATTTCAAGATTTCTGGGAAAATAATCAATATTTTGGTGCATTTGCAACTCCATTTCCAGTCAACATAAATATGTTACCTGCCAATTTTGAAATGGAATGCATAGAGCTGCAATCTGACATTCAACTTAAAGAAAAATTTGATCGTGACTCTTACTGGAAAGACAGATATACCTTGCTGCTAAATCACACCTTATTCATGCTATTGCTTTTTGACACCACCTACATTTGCAAGCAAGTATTTTCAAGAATGAAATGTTCTAAGGATAAAATTAGAACCAAAATATCTGATGATTACCTTGAGAACTCACTGAGAAGGCCAGAAGTAGTGGCTCATGCCTCTAATCCTAGCATTCTGGGAGGCTGAGGCAGGTGGATTGCTATACCTCAGGAGTTCAAGAACAGCCTGAGCAAGTGTGAGACCCCGTCTCTACTAAAAATAGAAAAACTAGCCAGGCATTGTGGCAGGCACCTTGTAGTTCCAACAACTTAGGAGGCTGAGGAAAAAGGATTTCTCAAACCCTGGAGTTTGAGGTTGCTGTGAGCTATGATGCCACAGCACTCTACCAAGGGTGACAGAGTGAGACTCTGTCTCAAAAAAAAACCCCAAAAAACAAAAAACAAAAACTCATTGAGAATTGCAACTGCTTCCATTGAACCAGATATTGATGCATTAGTTTCTCAAATACAATGTCAAATACCCCACTAGTTTTATGTTGCCCACTTTTCTTTTATAATAAAAATTTTTTTTAAATCCCCAGAAACATTTTATTACTTAGATATGTACATTTTCTGTATTAGTGATCGCAAACGTGGGACCTGCTTGATGATTTTAAAAGATTCTCTGTACGGGCCGCTGGATAATTAGTCTTATTATGTGAGATTTTTTTTTGCTTATCTGTAGTGAAGGATATCTCAAAAATTAAACATGGACCTTTTTCTTGGCTCATCAGCTTTTGTTAGCATTTGTGTATTTAATGTGTGGCCCAAGACAACTCTTATTCCAGTATGGGCCAGAGAAGCCAAAAGGTTGGACACCCCTGGCCTATAATATGTGCTGGAGGCATAACTCCATAAGTATGGGGGGTGAGGTGTCACGTAACATTTCTCCCTGGTGAACCACCTCTTCACCTCCCTATCCTAAAATAGAAGGTTCAGTTTGGACACTGGTAGGCCTCCCTCAATTCTGCCCAACTCTGATCTGTGAAGGAGAAGCTTGTCCTCAATGACTGGACAAGAGGAAGGTTTTGCAAAGAAAAGAGCCACAGTCCTGGTGAGAGGGCACAGCTTGAGTCCAGTCACAGGAAACATCTGGTAAGCTCACAGGAAGAATTCTGTATTTTAAAAAGTGGAGAAGACAGACTATTCCCCAAAAGGTCAAGGCCACAAAACATAGAGAAAGGCCACAGAAACATTCCAGATTAATAGAGGCTAAAGAGACACAACAATTTATTTTTACATTTTTTTTTTTTTTGGTAGAGACAGAGTCTCACTGTACCGCTCTCGGTAGAGTGCCATGACGTCACACGACTCACAGCAACCTCTAACTCTTGGGCTTACTCGATTCTCTTGCCTCAGCCTCCCAAGCAGCTGGGACAACAGGCGCCCGCCACAACACCCGGCTATTTTTTTGTTGCATTTTGGCCAGGGCTGGGTTTGAACCCGCCACCCTTGGCATATGGGGCCGGCGCCCTACTCACTGAGCCACAGGTGCCGCCCACAACAATTTATTTTAATACCTGATGCCAGACTGGATCCTGTAAAAGAAGGAGAACAAATGTTTGTTTTAAAAAAGGACATTCGTGGGCCAGGTGCGGTGGCTCACACCTGTGATCCCAGCACTCTGGGAGGCCGAGGCGGGTGGATCACCTGAGCTCACAGGTTTGGGACTAGCCTGAGTCGGAGTGAGACCTCGTCTCTAAAAATAGCCAGGCATTGTGGCAGGTGCCTGTAGTCCCAGCTAATGGCAGGCTGAGGAAAGAGAATCGCTTGAGACCAAGAGTTTGAGGTTGCTGTGAGCTGTGATGCTACGGCACTCTACTGAGGGCAACAAAGTGAGACTCTATCTAAAAAAAAAAAAAGGGACAGCTGACAAAATCAATAATTAGATGAATTAGTGTATCAATGTTACATTAATTGAAGTTTATATGTAAGAGAATAACCACACACACACACACTCTGTCTCTCCCTCACACTCACGCAAAGGAAGAGAACAAATTACAAAGCAAGTGGTTAGTAATCAGTGACTGGGAACAGGATAGATGGGCATTCTTTGTACTGTTTTTACTCTTGTAACTTGTTTATAAGTTTGAATTTCTTTCCAAATAAGAAGTTATTCTTAAATTTCCTTTCCAGTCCTTAAGTATCTACCCAAACTGTGGCCAGTGTCAGAAATTCCCATACCTGGAAATACGTTCTGGGTATATATATATGCATGTTATAGGTTAACTGGTGTCCCTAACCCTAGTACTTCAGAATGGGACCTTACATGGAAATGGGGTCATTGCAGATGGAGTTAAGATGAGATCATATAGAAGCAGGATTGACACTTATTTCCACATGTGTGGCACCCTTATAGGAAGAGGAAGCGAGACACAGGGACACAGACACAGAGACACACTGGGTGAAAGCCGTCTGATGACGCAGAGATCAGAAACAAGTGTCCACAAGCCAAAGACCATCAAGGGCTGTCAGGAAACCACCAGAAGCTGTAGGAGCCAAGGAAGGATTCCCCTAACTTTCAGAGAGAGTATGGCCCTGCAAATCCCCTGATTTCAACCTTGCAGCCTCTAGAACTGTGAGATAATAAATGTCTATTGTTTTTAACATGTGCCACTGTGAGTAGCACTAGGAAACGAATACAGTGGCCATCTTCCATCATGTGGCTTAAGTAGAAGAAAGAATGGCACCGAGCTCTGAGAGATGGAGGGGCGAGTAATGGTGAGGGAGCATCTCAGTTCCTGATGCCGGTCACCTCCAGGTCAGGCCTGTGCCTGCAGTAGGGCGACAGTTTGTGCTTGGGTTCTTTTCTTTTCTTTTCTTTTTTTGAGACAGAGTCTCAAGCTGTTGCCCTGGGTAGAGTGCGTTGGCATCACAGCTCATAGCAACCTCCAACTCCTGGGCTTAAGTGATTCTCTTGCCTCAGCCTCCCAAGTAGCTAGGACTGCAGGCATCCGCCACAATGCCCGGCTATTTTTTGGTTGTAGTTGTCACTGTTGATTGCAGGCCCAGGTTGGATTCTAACTTGCCAGCTCTGATGTATGTGGCTGGCACCCTAGCTGCTGAGCTACAGGTGCCGAGCCGACAATCCAGTTCTTAACACCCAGTCCGCTTATTCTATTTAAGTGGGATTGTGGCTGGGTGTGTTGGCTCATGCCTGTCACTCTAACAGTTTGGGAGGTGGAAGTGGGAGAATCACTTGAGGCCAGGAGTTCAAGACCAGCCTGGGCAAACATAACAAGACTTTGTCTCTACAAAGATAAGAAAAATTAGTGGGGTAAAGTGACATATGCCTATAGTTTCAGCTACTTAGAAAGCTGAGGCGAGAGAATCACTTGAGTCTAGGAGTACAAGGCTATAGTGAGCTATAATTATATCACTGCACTCCAGCCTGGGCGACATAGTGAGATTCTCTCTTTAAACAAAACAAAACACCAAGCTTGAGACAGATACTACTTATAACCAAATACTAATGACGAGTAGAGGCAGTCCCCAGGATACGAACAAGATAGGTTCTGTAGATTTGTTCTTAAGTTGAATTTGCATGTAAATTAGAACAGGTACATTTACCTGTTCAATGCAACTTACACAAGTGTTTGGGTTAATGTAGTACTGATTTTTACCTTTTTATGCATAGAAATACTTACATGTTTTCAAATACAACCTTAAACAATCTCGTATGAGGTGAAGGTGATGGACACATGGGAGAGAATGGAACTGGCGGTAGAGAGTCAGGTCTGATTCTGCTGCTGGCGAGGTTAGCACAGAGCTTTTCTTTTCCTCATCATAAATGGCCAGTAGCATCTCAGGCCTTTAGCAACTATAAAGTAAACTTTGGTAAACCTTTCTGTATCAGGATCTTGTTCCTTTAGCTGCCATTCCTTCTTCAATGAGATGAAAAGCATAGGCTAACACCTTTGTAGAAAATGATTTCAATTCTGGAGTTTCAGCCCTTTTTTCTAAAACAAACCAGTTTTGTCTACATTAAAATTTTTGTCTAGCAAATAACCTTCCTTGTCACCTTCCCTTGCCGTACAAGCAGCTTTGAAATAATTTAAAAGGCTTCGGGCCTTTTTTTACACTAAAGAAAGTCTAATAGGCATATGATGCTGATATTGATCTTCCGTCCAAATCATCAGCATCCTTTTGATCTTCCGTCCAAATCATCAGCATCCTTTCCATCTCACTGGCCAGGCACAGTGGCTCATTCCTGTGGTCCTAGTGCTCTGGGAGGCTGAAGTGGGAGGATCACTTGAGCTCAGGAGTTTGAGAACAGCCTGAGCAAGAGCAAGACCCTGTTTCTGCTAAAAATAGAAAAAAAAATAGCCAGTTGTTTAGATGGCTATAGTCTCGGTTACTCTGGAGGCTAAGGAAGAGGCTCAAAGGAGTAGGGCGCTGGCCCCATACGCCGGAGGTGGCGGATTCAAACCCAGCCCCGGCCAAAACTGCAAAAAAAAAAAAAAAAATGCTCAGCACCTGTAGCTCAGTGGTTGGGGTGCTGGCCACATACACCATGGCTGGTGGGTTCAGGCTCAGTCTGGGCCTGCTAAGCAACAGTGACAACTACAACAACAACAAAATCACACAATTAAAGTTTGTGTTAGAATGGGAAAATACTTAATAAATTAGTCTGTTAAAAAATACTAGCACAGGGCAGTGCCTGTGGCTCAGTGAGTAGGGCACTAGCCCCATATACCGAGGGTGGTGGGTTCAAACCCGGCCCCGGCCAAACTGCAACAAAAAATAGCCGGGCGTTGTGGCGGGCGCCTGTAGTCCCAGCTACTCAGGAGGCTGAGGCAAGAGAATCGCCTAAGCCCAGGAGTTGCAGGTTGTTGTGAGCTGTGTGACGCCATGGCACTCTACTGAGGGCGATAAAGTGAGACTCTGTCTCTACAAAAACAAAGAAAATACTAGCACAGGCTGGTCGTGGTGGCTCACGCCTATAATCCCAGCACTCTGGGAGGCCAAGGCGGGTGGATTGCCAGAGCTCACAGGTTCGAGACCAATCTGAGCAAGAGTGAGACCCCCATCTCTAAAAATAGCTGGGTGTTGTGGTGGGCCCCTGTAGTCCCAGCTACTCAGGAGGCTGAGGCAAGAGAATCACTTGAGTCTTAGAGTTTGAGGTTGCTGTGAGCTATAACATCACAGTACTCTATAGAAGGCAACAAAGTGAGACTCTGTCTCAAAAAAAAAAAAACAAACAAAAACAAAAACACTATCATAGGCTGGTCTGAGTGCAGTGGTATTTACTACTAATTGATCACAACTAAATCACAGATTCCTTTGTTCCTTCTCCACTCCACTGCTTCAGTGGACTAACCTTACAAAATACACGAGCACATAAATGAAATGTGATCCCAATTGAAGATATATGTATAAATTCACCCCAGGAAAAAAGAGTGTAAAGATACGCACTGGAATGTCAGCAATAGTCCTTTCTAGGGAGTGATGTTATGAGTGATGTTTACTCCTTTTTTATGCATTGTGTATTTTCTTTCATGACAATTATGACTTCTAGAATCAGTGCTGAGAAAGGCATTCAATAGAATGACAGTGGCTGGAGCTTAGTATCCACCAGACATTGTTCTAAGAACCAGGCCAGGGACCAGGGTGAGGAGGATGAGATTCTCACTTTGGGTCTAAAATGTAAGGGACTATCAAAAACTCAGTCATCAAGAAAAATGATACATTAATGCAACATTTTTTGGAAAATCTTTTTTTTTATTTGTTGAGACAGTTTTTCACTTGGCCACTCTCAGTAGAGTAGGGTGGCATCATAGCTCACAGCCATCTCCAGCTCTTGGACTCAGGCAATCCTCTTGCCTCAGCTTCCCAAGTAACTGGGACTGCAGGTGCCTGCCATAATGCCCTGCTAGTTTTTCTATTTTTAGTAGAGACAGGGTCTCATTTTTGCTCAGGTTGGTCTCCAACTCCTGAACTCAGGAGATCCAACTGCCTTGGCCTCCCCGAGTGCTGGGATTACCAGAATGATTTGCTGTGTCCAGGCTTAATACAACATTCTAAAAAATAAAAATGAATACAAAATTCATTATAAACAAAATCTCAAAATTTTAAATAAAGGCAAGGTCAGTAGAACGGATTTTTCCTTTTGCCTCAGACTCCAGTATGGCCTACAAAGGCACTGAAAAGAATGTTTGTGTTCAAGCTTTTCAGTAACCTCATGAAATAGGGTATAATTATTACTACATCCATTTGACAGATATGGAAACTGAGGCCCAGGGAGACTAGGTACCCACTGTCGCACAGCTTACAAGTGACAGAGTCAGGATTTGAACCCAGGTAGTCTGGCAGCAGAGCCCAGACACTTAGCTGTTTCCCTGTACGGCCCCTGGCTGGATTTGGTTCACTTCTGCAGAGACATGATGGCTTCATCTGTTTCTCCTGGTTCCTGGTCCCTGAAGGCAGGTACTTTTCACCTTCACAGGGGCTGATCATCAATGCTGGACCTCTCCCAGAGCCAGAAACCCCTGTGTTCTCTGGAGGGCCAGAATGAGTGGAGACCACCAGCACATAAAAGGAGAAGGCACTCAGGGAGTCACCTCTCTCCGGGGGACAGTCACCGCCCTACCCCCCTATTGGGGAGCTCCTTGCGGTGCAAGACCTGCTGCTTGGTCTGGCAGATTTAGAAAGTCGAAGCCTCTGGCTCAGCGCCCATAGTACAGTGGCCATATTGCACTACTTTGAAATGACTTTACAATGACCAAGGTGCGACCAGGATGGAGAGGCTCCTTGGGGAAGACCCACCCTATGAAGTCGGAATGAGACTTCATCCAAGGGTGGTGGATTCAAACCTGATCCCAGCCAACTAAACAACTGCAACAAAAAAATAGCGGGCATTGTGGCGGGCACCTGTAGTCCCAGCTACTTGGGAGGCTGAGGCAAGAGAATTGCTTAAGCCCAAGAGTTTGAGGTTGCTGTGAGCTGTGATGTCACAGCACTCTAACCAGGGCAACATAGTGAGACTGTGTCTCAAAAAAAAAAAAAAGAAAAGAAAAAAAGAAAGAAAGACAGTTGGAGCCCCAGCCTCTAGGTATTCTCCGGGTGATGGACACAGGGGTGGTATCCACTTCACGTGGGTAGGTGGCAGTGCATGCTGCCAGGGCTGGACACACCTTCCAGTCCAGGCAACTATATTTTTCAGTGGATAATGTCCAGTTTTTTCCCATATTTTTTAGGGAAAACCAAGGATCTGCATTATACATGGGTAGTGTGGCTAAGGAGAAGAGGAGCCCCGTGGGCTGCTGTACCCTCCTCCTGCCTGGGCCCACTGGGCACATGTGTTTATAGTCTGGAAGGATCCAGGATTGGGTGGGACGTGGCTGGAGCACCACCGTGATCAGGAGAGGGTAGTGGAGGGACTGGCCAGCCTGGCTGAGTGGCCTGAGCAGCTCTCACTCTGCTGTAACCTCAGCTGTAACTCCCGTAACATGGTGGGGAGGGAAGACTCCCAGGAGAGAAAGAAGGGGCAGTCTTCACAGAGCATGCCACCTGCACTTTACCAGGGGAACGTTAACCCTTCCCAGATGTGTCTCTCCTGAGGGAGAGCCAGCCACTTTCTCAAGGGGTGTTTTCCTAAAAGTTTGGTCCAAAAACATTTTACATAGCAAAATATGGGGAATTTTCAAGGGGCTACCTAGTATATGATGGGCTGGTTGCGTTGCAGCTTAAATCCCAGCTCTGACAAATACCTCACAGCCACTAACTACTTATAAAAAATACACGTGTGGCCGCCTCGTGGGAGGCGCATGGCGTGGGTGGTGCTATTGCATGCCTGGAAGCAGATGTCCTGGGTCTACTACCAGTACCTGGGGCCCCGGCACCCTACGTGCTGGAGCCCTGGGAGTGGACTGTGTTCAAGTCCATACTGGTTTCTATTGTGGGGATGGCATTGAACACAGCACACATCTTCATGCCCCTGCACATCATGGCCATATTGCACTACTTTGAAATTGTACAATGACCGAGGGGTGACCAGGATGGAGAGGTTCCTTGGGGAAGACCCACCTTATGAAGTTGGAATGCGACTTCATCAGATGTCTTGGCTTGGCGCCCATAGCTCAGCGGCTAGGACCCCAGCCACGTACACCAGATCTGGTGAGTTGGAATGGAGCCCAGGCCTGCCAAACAACAATGACAATTATAACCAAAGAATATATGGGCGTTGTGGCAGGTGCCTGTAGTCCCAGCTACTTGGGAGGCTGAGGCAAGAGAATTGCTTAACCCCAAGAGTTTGAGGTTGCTGTGAGCTGTGATGCTACAGCACACTACCCAGGGCAACATAGTGAGACTCTGCCTCAAAAAAAAAGGAAAGAGATTCTTGTAGATGTCAACATAAGAAACCTTATAAAGACTGAAATTCGTGAGTAGAACAGGAAAATCCTCATGTGTTGTGTTCTTTATTTTTAATTTTAAAAGAGGCTCTTGTATAGCAATTTCGGTCTATTTTAACATTGTCATCATTTGTACTTTGATACCAGTATTTTCTTAACATTTGCGACTGTTTTAGTATTACCCCGTGAAAGCTTTTCTTAATGTAACTTTGAGTACATTTTAATTGCCTTCTATTTTTAAAACCCAAAGTCATTAGTTGGGCTTTACTGTCTGCCTGGATATATTTCAGCAAACCAAAGTTTTGTAAGAAACAATACAAGATAGCCGGGCGTTGTGGCGGGCTCCTGTAGTCTTAGCTACTCGGGAGGCTGAGGCAAGAGAATCGCCTAAGCCCAGGAGCTGGAGGTTGCTGTGAGCTGTGATTTCACTGCACTCCACCAAGGGCGATAAAGTGAGACTCTGTCTCTAAAAAAAAAAAAAGAAGAAAAGAAAGAAAGAAAAGAAACAATGTAAGATTTGGGGCAGGGGGATGGGAGGGAGGCTATTTTATTGAGACCTACTTTCAAAAGACTGAGCTGTAAGCTTGAACTCAGGAGTACAGTTTTAGCTCTCTAGCGTCTAACAGCTTTTGCTTAAAACTATTAAAGCATTTTTTTTTTTTTTTTGAGACAGAGCCTCAAGCAGTCGCCTGGGGAGAGTGCTGTGATATCACAGCTCACAGCAACCTCCAACTCCTGGGCTCAAGCAATTCTCCTGCCTCAGCCTCCCTAGTAGCTGGGACTACAAGGGACCTGCCACAATGCCCGCCTATTTTTTGGTTGCAGCCATCATTGTTGTTTGGCGGGCCTGGGCTGGACTCGAACCCACCAGCTCAGGTGTATGTGGCTGGCACCTTAGCTGCTTGAGCCACAGGCACCAAGCCTAAAGCATTTTTTTTTTTAAGAGACAGTCTCCCTTTGTCACCCTCAGTAGAATGTGTGACATCACAGCTCACAGCAACCTCCAGCTCTTGGGCTTAGGTGATTCTCTTGCCTCAGCCTCCCGAGTAGCTGGTTCTACGGGCACCCACCACGACGCCCGGCTATTTTGTGTTACAGTTAGGCTGGAGCCGGGGTCGAACGCACCACCCTCAGTATATGGGGCCGGTGCCCTACCCACCCTCAGGCGCCGCCCTATTAAGCATTTCATTTTTTCTTTCTTTCTTTTTTTTGTTGAGACAGAGCCTCAAGCTGTCACCCTGGGTAGAGTGCCATGGCATCACAGCTCTTAGCAATCTCCAACTCCTAGGCTCAAGTGATTCTCCTGCCTCCGCCTCCCAAGTAGCTGGGACTACAGGTGCCTGCCACAATGCCGTGCTATTTTTTGGCTACAGCCATCATTGTTGTTTGGCAAGCCCAGGCTGGATTCAAACCTGCCAGCTCAGGTGTATGTGGCTGGCGCTTTAGCTGCTTGAGCCACAGGTGCCCCCTTAAGCATTTCTTAACAATGTAAAAGAAAGGACCTTGCTAAAGTTAAAATAAGGAACATTTCACCTTTTAAATATTTAATTCTTCTTCTTCTTTCATTTTTTTTTTTTGAGACCGAGTCTCACTTTGTTGCCCATTGGTAGAGTGCTCTTGCGTCACAGCTCACAGCAACCTCAATCTCTTGGGCGTACGGGATTCTCTTTGCCTCAGCATTCCACGCAGGTAGGACTACAGGTACCCGCAACAACAGCTGGCTATTTTTTGGTTGTTGTCATTGTTCTTTAGCAGGTTGGGGCCAGGTTCAAACCCACTAGCCCTGGTGCATGTGGCTGGAGCCCTAACCACTGAGTTATGGGCTCCAAGCCTAAATACTTAATTCTTATGTGAACTTATTTCCAGAAAATTTCGTGGTGATTCTTGTGACAAAAGGTGGTTAAGTAACATTGTTATATATTGCTTATATACTATAGAGTTTTTAATGGAAAGTAAATCAGATTGCTGAGGGCCACTATTAATAGTGTATTTCCTTAAATTTAGTTTCCTGGTCTGGGCTTGGGACACCTGTAATCCTAGCACTTTGGGGGACCAAGGTGGATGGATAGTCTGAGCTCACAGGTTCAAGATCAGCCTGAGCAAGAGAGAGACCCCATCTTTAAAAATAGCCGGGCAGTCTGGCGGACGCCTATAGTCCCAGCTACTTAGGAGGCTAAGGCAGGAGAATTGCTTGAGCTCAAGAGTTAGAGGTTGCTGTGTGCTATGACACCAGGGCACTCTACCTGGGGGTGACAAAGTAAGACTGACTCAAAAAAAAGTTTTTAGTTTCCTGATTGTAATGGGTGCTGCAAATGCATTTGCAAACTGCAGTAAGTTATGATGAGATGAATTTTTGTTAAATTATAGCAAAAAGAAGTGTAAACGGCAATAAAATTCTTTCACTTTGTACTTTTTTGAAGATTTTTATTCCTTAAATGTAAAATGACCATCTAATTTTTTGATGTAAACTCATTAAATTCAAAGAGAGAAAAAACTACATGCAAATCCCAGGCCTGGAGTCATTCAATAGGTGGCCCTCAAAACAAAAGGTTATGTTAAACTATGTCAAAGGAATCGCCTAGTCTCCAGCACTAGACATGGTGGTTCTTCCCTCAATAGATATGGATCCAAGGTCTATTGTGTCCTAGATGCTGTGAGAGCACAAAAGAAATATAAAAAACATAGTTTGGGGCTGGGCATGGTGACTCATGTCTGTAACCCTAGCACTCTGGGAGGCCGAGGCAGGTAGATCACTTGAGCTCAGGAGTTCAAGACCAGACCGAGCAAAAGGAAGACCCCATCTCTACTACAAGCAGAAAAATTAGCAGGATATGGTGTCACATACACATAATTTCAGGTACTCAGGAGGCTGAGAGAGGAGGATCAATGGAGCCCAGGAGGTTGAAGTCTCAGTGAGCTGTGATGATGTCATTGCACTCAACCTATATGGTCAAGTAGGCTTTGAAGCTAAAAGCAAAAGTATAAAGGCAGCTTTGGCTACACATGTAAAGAGTGAAAGGGTCAACTGTTTACTTATTCCTTCCTTCCTTCCTTTGAGAAGTATTCACTGAAAATATACTGATTTCAGGCACAGGGTTACAAAGATGATTAAGAGAAGTTCTCTGGGGCGGCGCCTGTGGTTCAGTGAGCAGGGCGCAGGCCCCATATACTGAGGGTGGCGGGTTCAAACCCAGCCCCGGCCAAACTGCAACCAAAAAATAGCTGGGCGTTGTGGCGGGCGCCTGTAGTCCCAGCTACTCGGGAGGCTGAGGCAGGAGAATCACCTAAGCCCAGGAGTTGGAGGTTGCTGTGAGCTGTGTGACGCCACGGCACTCTACCGAGGGCAATAAAGTGAAACTCTGTCTCTACAAAATAAACAAATAAATAAATAAATAAATAAAAGAGAAGTTCTCTGCCAGTAGGAGCTCACAGTCCAATGGGGGAGGCAGGCAAATAAAAAACTACAATAAAGGTATGTATGGAAGGTTCTGTAAGATCACAGGGTAAACAAGTAACTCAGGAGATCTGATATGGAAGGGGTCCATGGAGTGGGAGGCACAAGTTGGGTGCTCAGGGTGGGGACAGACTTGAGAACAAGGCACAGAAGTGTGAAAGCGCTCGGTGGCTGGTGAATCCTGCGCAGCCCTGTAGTGGTCAATGGTAACCAGTCAAACAGCCACACTGAGCTGGAAAGACAGAAACCTCGCTGTTTGTTCTGTTGTTTTTTGTTTGTTTGTTTGTTTTTAGCAAAACGTTGGATTTGAGGAACAGAAGAGGAAAACATTTTACATGACCAAAGTTTCCTTGAATTCTAGCATTTTGGGCACATAGTGCTTAGGGCTCTTTGGATCCTCAGTAAATAAGAATGAGTCAGCAAGACGATGTCAGAAGGTCCCATGGGCCTTGGCTGCAAGCTGGGCCCATCGAACACCAGCTCCCAGCCATTGTTCCTGCAAAAGACAGAAAGGATAACAAAAAAGTTTTCTGAAATTTAACAGACTATTCTTCCTGTTCTTCCCTCAAGGCCTTGATCACCAACCAGAAAAGAATAAGCCAGATGGTTTAAAGAGGAGGAAAGAACAGCCCACAAACCTTGATTTTTTTTTTTTTTGTAGGACAATGAACAGAATTAGTAACTCAAACTCCCATTTCCTATCACATAATTAATAATGATGATGATGAGTGATATAACTTTGCATGTACTCCCTCAGGAATTTTTTTATGTGGGAGTGTGGGTGTCAAGGAATAAACTATAAGGCCTCTCTTAGTCCCTTATTTTTTCAGATCCCCATGTGAAGTGACTTTGGTGCAGCTACTGCCCTTGCCGTTGACCCCCAGCCTCCTGTTGCATCCCATCTGCCCAACAGGAGACAGAGGCAGGCCTGTCCGGCCTATAGCAAGCAACTCCAGAGGACCTTCACAAGGTCATTACATTTGCTCAGAAGTGAGTGACATGAAAGCCCTTGGGAAAGGAACTGGAATGCCATCTGTCCTTGTCACCCCTCACACCACCACTGGATTCCACCCAACAGGGACAAAGGAGAAAGGCACCCTAAACCCTGGGCACAGCATGGACAAAGGCATGAAGGCCTGAGAGGCATGGCCTTTTCGCACAGTTGCTGTATTTTTTCTTAAAACTACGTGCAGATCTGGGCGGTGCCTGTGGCTCAGTGGGTAGGGTGCCGGCCCTATATACTGAGGGTGGCGGGTTCAAACCCGGCCCCGGCCAAACTGCAACAAAAAAATAGCCGGACAGTGTGGAGGGCGCCTGTAGTCCCAGCTACTTGGGAGGCTGAGGCAAGAGAATCGCTTAAGCCCAGGAATTGGAGGTTGCTGTGAGCTGTGTGACACCACAGCACTCTCCCGAGGGCGATAAAGTGAGACTCTGTCTCTACAAAAAGAAAAAGAAAAACTATGTGCAGATCTTACAATTACAGTTACACATTTAACGCTTCCCACGCATCAAGCATGACGCCCAGCGGTTCCTTAACCTTGTAAATCTCCACAAAAGCCTCTTGACCCATCCTGTCTCTGCTTCATGGCTCTGCCTGTTTCGGGTGTTCAGAGGCCTCTGTCCTCACCCTCCAACACCCGCACCTCCCTCACCCCCATATTCTTTGTTGCGACCCTTTTTTTCCTCCTTTTTAGCAGTTTACTTTCTTTTTTTTTGGCCGGGGCTGGGTTTGAACCTGCCACCTCCGGCATATGGGACCGGCGCCCTACCCGCTGAGCCACAGGCGCCGCCCTAGCAGTTTACTTTCTCAGGGGTGTTGTAACAAATCACCACACATGTAGCTGCTTAAAACAATGCAAATTTATCTTATAGTTCTATAGGTGAGAAGTCCCACATGAGTCTTGTTGGGCTACAATCAAGGTGCTGGCAGGGTTGCTTTCCTTCTGGAAGCAGTGGTGTGGAGTCCCTCAGTCTCCAGCTTCTAGATGCATCCACATTCCTGCCTCATGTCCCCTCCTCATCTTCAGAGCCAGCAGAATCAGGGTGAGTCCCCCTCCAGCTGCCATCTCTCTACTCTCGCCCTCCGGCCTTTCTCTTTTACTGTCAGGGACCCTGGTGATTATAAGGCCCATAGCAACAATCCAGGATAATTGGGGTCCGCTGATCAGAAATCCTTAACTCCATCTGCCAGCTGAATTCCCCTTTGCCATAATGCAATATATCCCCAAATTCAGGGGGTTGAGATAGATATCTTCGAGGTCCCATTCACAGTAATGATCACAGTTTGTAATCATTTATTTTTTCATTTCCTTGTGTCTTAGAAAGTCTGCGAGGGCAAGGATTGTGCCTTGCTGTTTCAGCTGTCCTGGGGGCCTAGCACAGAGTGCACACACAGTGGGTGCTCAGGAAATACAGCTGAGTGAAGGAATTACTCAGGGAATTAAAATGCCCCCTCCCTTTTTTTCTTTTTTGAGGCAGAGTCTCACTATGTTGCCCTTGGTAGGGTGTCGTGGTGTCACAGCTCACAGCTCACAGCAACCTCCAGCTCTTGGGCTTAAGCAATTCTCTTGCCTCAGCCTCCCAAGTAGCTGGGACTACAGGTACAGCCACAACACCAGGCTATTTTTTGGTTGCAGTTGTCATTGTTGTTTAGCAGGCCCAAGCCGGGCTAGAACCCGCTAGCCTTGGTGCATGTGGCCGGAGACCTCTCGCTGAGCTACGGGTGCTGAGCCAACATGCCCCTTTTTATACATAAGGAAACTGAGGCTTGAAAAAGAGAGAAACTTTCTCAAGATCCCAGCCACGAAGCTTAGATTCTAAACTTGTCAAAATGGGCTATATTGCCTTGCAGTAACTAAACTAATCCCAGTGGTTTATAGCAACATGGGTTTATTTCTCATTCATGCTACTGGGTCTATCACAGCTGCCTGCCTTTAGCTCCACCCAACACCAGCTTCACTCAGAGACCCAGCTGATAGAGCAGCTGCTATCAGGAACATTGCTGTCCTCAGTGTCGAAGTGGGAGGAGCCCACAGCACAACAGCACAGCCATAAGCGTCCTCTTAAATCTTCTGCTTGGAAGTTACAGGCCTCGCCTCTACTCACATTAATTGGACTGAGCAGGATACATGAGTTCAACTAGTAGGGATTACATTAGCTTTCTAGGGCTGCTAGACCCTAGCAGGTGGCATGACTCAATGTTCATGGCACCATTATTAACAATAGTCTAAAGGTGGAAACAATCCGAGTGTCCATCCACAGATGAATGGATAAACAAAATGTGGTCTTTTATTCAACTTTAGGAAAAGGCAACATGACAAAATACCACAGGCAAAGTGGCTTACACAATAGAACTTTATTTTCTCATAGTTCTAGGAACTGGAAGTCCAAGATCAAGATGTCGGCAGATTGCTTTCTCCTGAGGCCTCTCTCCTTGGCTCGCAGACAGCCGCCTCCTTGCTGTGCCCTCACGTGGCCTTTTCTCTGCGCACATGCATCCCTAGTGTCTTTTCCTCCTCTTATGAGGACACTAGTCATTGGGCAGAAAATTTCTATGATCTCCTACAGACTCTGAGCCAGTTTCCCCGTCTCCAGCATCCAATATGGCTCCTTGTTCAGGGGCTCCTGCAATGGCTCAGCTCACTGAGCAGAGAGGCTCAGCGTACCTTTGCATCCTTGTTGGCTAGATGGCAGCTGATGCCTTGCCATGCTCAGTAAGTGTTCCCCAAATGAATGTGCTATTATATTATAATTTTACTAGGATGACCATCAATACTCCTTCATAACAATGGCTGACATTCAGAGAGCCCACGTCCCGGGCCAGATGCTGTGTGAAGTGATTGTCATGGATTGCCTCACTGAAACCTCGTAGCATCACGTGACAAAATACAGTTGTGTCTCTGCTGACAGCTGAGGGGACTGAAGCTTGAAAGTTGAGTAACTTGCTAAGGGGGACACACTGTTGATGAGGAAGCTCAGAATTTCTGCCCAAGCTGTTTGCAGACCCCACACACTTTCTTCCAAGTTAACCTGCTGCTCCCATCCTGGGACCCTGCTACTCTCGGGAGAGTTGAACTGCCTGGAAACCTCTATAGTCCTCCATATCTGGCATCTGTCTGGCACTCCAGCCTTCCCCCTGGCATGCTCACTTCTCCATTCTCCCTGAAGTCCCCAGAACTCTCAGGCTTGCCTGCCTTTGCAGATCCTGCTATCTTTTCCAAAGGAATCTTCCCTTCCCATCCTTTGCCTGACTGGCTCTGTGCATACTTCCAAATTCAGCTCAGAGTATTTTTCACTTCATACCCATTAGGATGGCTATGATAAAAAAAAAAAGGAAAATAACAAGTGTTTGTGGGGATGTGCAAAAATTATAATGCTCATGTATTGCTGGTAGCAATATAAAATGGAGCAGCTGCTGGAAACCAGCTTGGTTGTTCCCCCCAAAATTAAACATAGAGTTACCGTTTGACCAGCAATTCCAAGCCTAGGTATGTACCCAAAGGAATTGAAAGCAGAGACTCAGATACATGTCCACCCAATGTTCATTGCAGCATTTATTAACAATAGCCTAAAGATGGAAACAATGCAAGTGTCCATCAACAGATGAATGGATAAACAAAATGTGGTCTATTATTCAACCTTAGGAAAAAATGGAACTCTGATACCTGTTACAACATGGGTGGACCACGAAAACGTGTATGTTAACATATGTGCATTATGCTATGTGTAATAAGCCAGACATAAAAAGACAAATATGATTCCACTTATATCAAGGACCTGGTTAGCCAAATTCATAAAGACTGAAAGTTGAATAGAGGTTGCCAAGGGAATTCTGGGAGCGAGGAGTAGGGAGGTATAGGGAGGTATTGCCTAACGAGTACAGAGCTTCTTGTTGGGGTGGAGAGAAAGTTCTGGAGATGAATGGTGGTGGCGATTGTACAACCTTGTGAATTTATTTAATGACACTGAATTATACATTGTAAAAATAGGTGAGTGCTACAATTCTTTTAAAACCTATCTAGGTTTTCCAGCTTTTACTGAAAACGACTCCCCCCAACAACAAAAGTGTGTAAAATGGTAAATCTTACATGCATTTTGCCACAATGAAGAAACAAAAAAAGAAGCTATTCTTCCAGTCTTCATTTTACCCAGGCCTTCTCTTTCTTGGAACATGAGGAACACTGCAGTGTGGTGTGCCTCTCTGCTGACTGTGCTCCCCGGGGACAGTGACTGTGGCTGGGACAGGATTGGCCTCATTAGGTTGTTAATATTGTTCAGTTAAGTTTAGCCTAAGTCTGCCTCTTTACATATTTTAAGTTCTGCCTAAAGGTTTCTGCATACATTGTGAGCTGCAACTAACTGGATGTATAAACAGGCTGCAACTTTTGTACCAGGTGTAGAGTTTAGACCAATCACAGGTGGTCAACTGCTCAAACAGTTATAGGCAAATGCAGAGCTGTAACCAATTGGCTATTTCTGTACCTCACTTCCGTTTTCTCTACACCATTTTCCTTTTTCTGTCTATAAATCCTCTCCAGCCATGCAGCAACTGGGGAGTCTTTTTGAACCTCTTCTGGCTTGGGGGGCTGCCCAATTTGAGAATTGTTCTCTCCTCAATTAAACTGTATTAAGTTTAATTCAGCTAAAGTTTTCTTTTTAACATTATACATTTTTCATTCAGACAAGGTGGTTCACGTCCATAATCGTAGTACTCTGGGAGGCCAAGGTGGGTGGATGGCTTGAACTTAGGAGTTCCAGACCAGCCTGAGTTAAGACCAAGACCTCATCTCTACTAAAAATAGAAAAATTAGCCAGGTGTTGTGGCTGGCGCCTTTATAGACCCAGCTACTCAAGAGGCTGAGTGAGGCAAAAGGATCATTTGAGCCCAGGGGTTTGAAATTGCTGTGAGCCATGATGCCACTGCACTCTATCCAGGGCAATAGAGTGAGACTCTGTCTCAAAACACAACAAACCAAGTCAAAAAAAAAACAAAAAAACCATTATGCATCTTGTTTTCATGAAAAAAATGACACTTATCCTGGTGCATATTCTGTGTGCGTAGTGCACATTAGGGAGCAGAACGTCCTATGAAGCTACACATTCATACCACAGCCCAGAACAGCCCATGCCCTAGAATATTTTCCAGGGAGTTATGATCTTGTCCATGTTTCTGCAAGAGGATCATTTATGGGGCAGATTGGTGCACAGACCACACAGGTCATGAAAGACACAGGAAGTGTGGGCTACCCCATTAAAAGATTCTGTTCTGAGCACTACTGCTGTCCTGACACAGCAGGCCTAGAGAGGCTGGGGTGGGCAAATTCCATCCATTAATGCATGGTGGATACTGTGATGTCTGTGGCCCATGGAAAACAGGTCTTCCAATGCAAATACCTATTTCCTTGCCCATAACATATCAACAAAGCTGAATATGTGGCCTTAATACACAAGCAAAAGAACACTTGTCATAGGATGCATCATTATTTTTCTTTCAGGGAATGGAAGTATTTGAGATGAATACTGTTTAACATGAAGTAACACTAACTTGGCTAATTTGGCTTGGAAAGAAATGAGGGGGCCCTCAATGAGGGGGTGAGAGGAATTAAATTCCTACATCCTGGGAAGAAAAGAACCTCCCTTTCTAGGACAGAGGAAAAGGACCTCATCTTAATTTGATCAGCAACAGGGGAATATTTAAGGGAGAAAGTATGTAAAGCACAGGGAAGGGGTCAGAGAAACAAACTTGCCATTGTACGTCAAGCATCCTCCAGGAAGAGCAGACAGGCCTGGCTGAACTGTCTCTTCACTGTGGCTGTCCTTTGCTCTGACCCGCAAACAACTTCCCAAATGCCTCTTCACCTACAGCAGGAGCTGCCCGAGGCACAAAAGCTAAGAAGTTCCATCCCAAGACAAGCAGCCGGCCTAAAGTAAGTCAAAACTGGCACGTGACTTATAGGATAGGCCCCTCTGAAATCACAGGGGCCCCTAAAGCTGGTTTGCCTAACAAATTTTCCAGATGTAGCTGTAGTGCCCCTTCCTCCAGGAAGCCCACCTGCCAGCCCCCACCACTCCTGGAGACCTTGTGTCCATGAATGCTTAAACCAGAGTCAGAGCTGTTTTATGCGTTAAAACACTACGGTACCAAGAAATCACTACTACAAAAACCAAACATTCGCGTCCACTCCTGACACAGGAGAGGAAATCAGAGCAACAAGATACAGTGGTCTTAACTTGCTATGCCTAAAAGATTTTGCTTTTGCAAATTTTACAAAATACATGCCCACATAAACGCATTGCTAGACTTTTTCCCCCCAAGACGTAGGTAGTGGCAGCCTGGTAGTGAGGAGCCCTGTAACTTAAGTCCCTTGGGTTCTTCAAAGAAAGAGGTGATACACTTGAAAGGCTTTGCAGTCAAGTGCCCTGGGCGCAGAAACTGTAAAAGTAATTCAACAAAATAAATACTCGTCGAATTATGTTATGTATAGTATGTGTTTATGTTCTAATGAAATATTAGTGTGGGCACATGAGGAATTACTAACAGGGTCGTAGATGCACTGAGGGGCCCAAAGAGAATTATTCTCCTGAGGAGTGAGGATGGGGGGACAATAGGTGAGTAAGGGCTGGGGCGGGCACGTCAGAAGAAAGGCGGGCAGGGGGAAGACTAAGGAACTAAGACGAGACACCCCAGCACTGGCCTCTACCAAGCCAAGAAGTACTGAGAGTCTAACACAGTACCCGGGACCGAAGGGGACAGAAGCGTAGGCCTGGAAAGTCCCGCCCCCCAGCAAGCCCCTCCTTCCGCCGCTCGCCACCGCCCCCGCGAAAAAAAACCAAACCGGTAACCTCTACCCGGCCGCTTCTCATTGGCTATGCGAGTGAGGGAAGCCCTCTGGGACCAATGAGCTGCGGCCACGGCGCAGCGAACGCCTTCCGGCCCGCCCCCGCACAGCAGCCGCGCCGCCTGCTGGACCGGCGGAGGGCGGGACGTGGGCGCGGGGGCGCGGCGCACGGCATAGCAGAGGCTACGGGGACGGCGCGAGGTCCGGCGGTCGGCATGGCTCGCTTGGGGCTCGGTAGGTGCGGGCCTGCAGCGGGAAGCGGCCGGGGACCCCGAAGGCCCCAGCGTTGGTGGGAGGCCGCCGCGAACGGGCCTGGCCCGCGGTGCGCCGGGGAGCCCATGTCAGGGAGTGCGGTGCCCCGCTCGGACGCGGGACGTAGGGCGGGGAGGGCCCTTAGCGTGGACAGCTCTGCGGGCCGGAGCCTCGTGGCTCTAGCCCGGGCGCAGCGTCTGAGGAGAGGGAGGCTGGGAGCGAGGCGAGGGGAGCGGCGAATCCCTTCGCTGGATCCCGGGTGTGGAGGGTATCCTGGGGGAAGCCAGAAGGGACCTTGTTCTGGGCCTCTTCTCAAACTCGAGTGCGTGGGGACGGGTTCCGAGCTCCTCGCGCGGTTTCTTCCACCCCCTTCTACTTTTAAAAACGAAAACATTGGAACTTAGTGCTGAAATAAGGACCCGTAGTTGCTATGGAAAGGAAACAGTGCCTTCCAAGAGCTGGTCTTAGCGACGCAAGAGCACTTACATGTAAACGAACTCCTTAAAAACGGAATGAAATCTCATCTCTTAGAAATTATGTTTTAGAGACTAGTGGGCGAGCTTGAGGGTCCCGTTTCTTCCCTGGGTTACCTTAGTCACAGCCAAGAGGCTCAAACAGTCGTTAACCGCAGCTCTGGATCCAGGCTGGGGTGGGGTGTTGAGTCTCAGCCCTCCCGTCCCCTCTTTTGCTAGCGGTGTGACCCGAACCAAGTTACTCAGCCATTCTGTACCAGTGCTTTTTCAACAGAGTTCATTATTTTAGAGGTGGATAGTAGTACACCATAGGGTTGTTCTGAGTATTGCTGAATTAGTGTATGTCTAAAGAGTAAATAAAATATAAATGTTTGATGTGTAATGGTGGAGAGAATAGATGAGGGGAAAAGATTTTAAGTCTCTGGCTACTGGTGAGTGAGTTCAGACTAGGCTCTGAAAGAGTTTGTGATTGATTCTATCACCAGTTAACTTGTTATGGCAATAAATATCAGCCTTCTTGGGAAACTTCTTAGTTTCTAGATGACTGCTGTGGGACCGTGTACTCTCGCTAGTAGGTGTGGGACAGAGATGCTACTGATGTGAATTTATAACATCCTTGACTCCTGTGGGAGAATGGAAAGCCACAGATGGCAAAACCATCTGCTCACTTAGATTTTTGACACCCGGACGTTCCCACTTCCCGGCAGTGCTCATTATCACTGAGTGGAATGGTGATATGAATTTTAGAAATGGAACATTATTGGGCAACATTGACCTACTTTGTCATCTTAAATGAGCCCAAGATTTTTTTTTCCCACCTTGAGGGTTTGGAGGGGAGGTAGGTGTTAGCTATTTTTGTGCCATCAGAATTTACACTTTGGTCTTTTTCTCAGTAGTAATGTTTGATTTCCTTCTAACTCTTCTAGGCACACTGCATTTTAAAGAACGTAGGTCTCAAATCTTAATCATGAAGACATTTTCATTGAGTAGCCATGTATCAGGAAGGGAGACTCTTGAGAGAATAGGCAAAGTAAGACATGAAAAGTCCATTACTAGGGGAAAAAAATAACCCTAGTCCACGTTATACTGAGTGTCAGTAATAAGGACCATCTTTGTATGTAAAGGAAGCACATTGCTGAGGTGAAAAACCTTGGTTTCCCCCTTTGGTGGCTTCAGCCTGCTTGTAACACCTGAAAGAGGAGTCTTTATTGCTGTTTCTGATTGGCAAGAGAAATGAGTGTACCTAATACTTCTGACACAGCCTACCAGTGACACTTCCTGGGAGTACACCACTGCATCTGCCAATCCTTTGGGTGGAAGCTTGGTTTGCATGATCATGTTCTGTCTCTTTCTAATTATGTTACCTATCTGTTAACATAATTGCCTATCTGACCTTAGGCAAGTTATCTGTTCTTTACCTGGTCTATAAAATGGGCCATAATACATATCTCATAGGTTGTTAAAGATTTAATATATAAAAATGTTTAGAACAATGAGTAGTACACAAAGTCATTTAAGTGTTATTTTTAGTTTTGTTTTACCAAAAAAAAAAAGGTAAAGATCCTGGTTTCTGGCTGGGTGCAGTAGCTCATCCCTGTACTACCACTTTGGGAGGCTGAGGTGGGAGAGTCACTTGAGGTCAGGAATTCGAGGCCAGCGTGGGCAACTTACAGATACGTGGTCTTTACAAAAAATATATATAAAAATTAGCTGGGCATGATGGTGCATACCTATAGTTCCAACTACTTGGGAAGCTGAGGCAAGTGGATCAATTGAGCCTACAAGCCAGATGTTGCTGTGAGTTATTATGAAGACACTGCTCTCGCGCCCAGGCAACAGAACAAGTCTCTGTCTCAAAAAAGAGAAAAAAGAAAATTAATTTCTGAAGAGTGGTTAGACAAGTACTTCAAAATGCTAGCCATACTCTTGATCCCTCTTGTAAGAATTTCTCTTGAGGAAACAATTATATTCATTGGAAGGGAGGGGGGAAATATAAGAATTTTTAGCACTGGGCTGTTAATTGTAAAAATTTTTATAAAACCAAAATTCAGTCAGTAGTGGATTTATAGCATGATTCAGACATCAAAAATGGTTACATTGGGTATAGTAAGTAATCCATAATTTAGAGTAATGTATAGCTTTTCTACTTTTCCATTTTTAATTTTTTTTTTTTTTTTTTTTTTTTTTTGAGACAGAGTCTCACTTGGTAGCCCTCAGTAGAGTGCTGTAGCATCACAGTTCACAGCAGCCTCAAACTCTTGGGCTCAAGCAGTCCCCTTGCCTCAGCCACCCGAGTAGCTGAGACTACAGGTGCCCACCACAAGGCTCGGCTGTTTTTAGAGACAGGTCTTGCTCTGGTTCAGGCTAGTCTCTAACCTGTGCGCTCAGGCAGTCCACCCACTTTGGCCTCCCAGAGTGCTGGACTTATAGGCGGGAGCCACTGTGCCCAGCCTGTTTTTCCATTTTTGAAGATTTCACAGTATAAGTTCGTTGACTTCAACAGATAGCCAATTCATAATTAATTTTATAAAAAAGATAAACTTTTAAAAGGAGTATAGATCTCCATAGGGAATTATCTACAACTAATCTTTAAAACTTACTTGGTATTAGGACTATCTCTGCCTATGTTCTTGATCTACTTAACCTTTTCTGCAGCAATGAAAAGATTACTGAGTAACACTATCCTATAGATATGTAACCCAAACTTTATATGTAATTTTAAATGTCCTAGTAGCTACATTTAAAAAGGCAAAAGTGCCTTGGCTCACACCTGTAATCCTAGCCCTCTGGAAGGCAAAGGCAGTTGGATTGCTTAAGTTCAAGAGTTCGAGACCAGCCTGAGGAAGAGTGAGACACTTGAGCAAGAGTGAGGCTGAGGCAAGAGAATCACTTCAGCCCAAGAGTTTCAGGTTGCTGTGAGCTGTGATGCCCCACACTCTACTGAGGGCGACAAAGTGAGACTCTGTCTCAAAAAAATAAAAAGCAAAACAAAGTAGGTGAAATTATTTTTAATATATTTTTATCAAAATATTGATGATATTAGTTTACATTTTTCCCTCTACCTTTGAGTCTTCAAAGGTCAGTGGGCTTTTTATACTTAGAGCACTTCTCAGTTTGAGGTGGCTGCGTGTGGGCAGTGGCTACCATGCAGACAGCAGTTATCAGAAACAGTCTCCTTTGGGTGGATCTGACCCTGATCTCGCTCACCTTTTCTCACCTCTTGAAGTAGAAAAGATCGTCCTATCAAAGGCTACTCCATCGCTACCCTGGGTTCCCTCTCCTGCTTACTCTGGGCATTTGGTTCGTATTTTCCCCGTACTGTATCTTTAGCCCTTCCCACTCTTAAGTCTTCCTTTCATGCTCAGATCCCTCCCATCTTTAAAAACAAACCTTCTTTGTACCCCACATTGTTCCCTCTCTATATAATGAAACTTGTTTAGGGAGATACCTTTATTCTTTCCAACATGTCCCCTCCTGCTTTCTTTAAACCTCTGCAGACTGGATGCTGCTTATTTTCTCTATTGCCCCACAACTGCCAGGGCTCCCAGTGACTTTGGCTACATCAAATCCAGTAGACAGTTTTCGGTCCTTCCTCCTTCATCTCCCAATGGCTTTGTTTATGTGACACCACTCTCCTGATAATTCTCCATCCACTGTCCACATTGCAGCCAGAAGACTCATTCTAGATAGCAAATCTGATTATAGGTGGGCCCTGAGTTATAAACATCTGGCTGTATACAACTCACACTTTGTCAGTAGAGGCTATTTCAGTAAGTTCCAGAGTTACAAACATCCAACTGATGTACAACCTGCACTTCTGGAAGCTCTTACAGGTAGTAGGTAAATAAATGTAACTGTTCCAACTTACATACATGTTCAACTTAAGAAGAAACCTACAGAATTTTGTTCATAACCTGGGACAGCCTCTGTACCCCTGCATAATAACCCTTTAGTAAAGTCCACAGTTTTATTTTGGTATTAGCCATATCTGTAATTTAAACAGAGTATGAGTCTTGAATAATGTAATCATTTAGTCATGCCTGTGGCATACCAAGCCATTTTATTTTAAGCATTAAAAAGACAATATAAAAACTTACTAAATGTAGAATATAAATGTCTTAACACAATAACTAAGAAAATGCCAGGAAGACTATGCTAACCAGTGTGATGAAAATATGTCAGATGGTATATAAAACCAGTGTATGGTGCCCCATGATCGCATTAATGTACACAGCTATGATTTAATAATAAATAAATTTAAAATATATATGTATATTTTAATGGGAAAAACTTAGCAATAACTGCTGTTGGTCTTTTTTTGCTTTTGTTTCCATGTTTACAAAATGGAGATAATTCCTGCTTTCTAGTTAGTAATGAATAATTAAGTGGTCTAATGTATTCGAGAGTGATTTGAAAATTGAAAGTGCTATATGATGGAAATTTAGCAATAGAAGGGTTAACATGGGTGTATACTCCTTCCAGAAGAAGTTTACCATTGGGTTATTTCTTTTTTTTGAGACAGAGTTTCTCTGTGTCACAGCTCACAGCAACCTCAAACTCTTGGGCTTAAGCGATTCCCTTTATAAGCCTCCCAAGTAGCTGGGACTACAGGCGCTTGCCACAATGCCCAGCTATTTTCTTGTTGCAGTTGTCATTGTTGTTTAGCTGGTCTGGGCCAGGCGAACTCCCCAGCCTGGGTGTATGTGGCCTGTGCCATAACCATGGTGCTACAGGCGCCGAGCGCCTGTTATCCTCATTCTATAAGGATAACAGGATAATGCAGATTATCCTTATTTTATAAGCCTTTTTTAATGTCTTGGGGGTTTTCATAAAGCTTCTCTTTATGAAATAAACATACGAAAATGTGACTAAGATGGCATATATACACATACTACTTTAAAAGACAGGCCAGTCTCACTTAGACAGCTGTCCACCTAACTCCCTACACCAACCACTTCCTTAAATATACCTAATTTTCATAGACTGAACATGTAACACATGAACAGATCAGTACAGTAGGCCTAGTTCCTTATGTTGACCAGTTTGTTACAGTCCCTTACAGTACTCAACTTACAAAGGTTCTACTGTTTCTTTCTTTTTTGAGACAGAGCCTCAAGCTGTCGCCCTAGGCAGAGTGCCGTAGCATCACAGCTCACAGCAACCTGCAACTCCTGGGCTCAAGCGAGTCTCCTGCCTCTACCTCCCAAGTAGCTAGGACTACAGGCACCCACTACAATGCCTGGCTGTTTTTTGGTTGCAGCCGTCATTGTTGTTTGGCGGGCCCGGGCTGGATTCGAACCTGCCAGCGCTTAAGCCACAGGCGCCGAGCCCAAAGCTTCTACTGTTATTTGCTACATCAACAGATGAAAATAAATTATATGATCATCTTCAGAGATGCTGAAGAGACAGGGATAGAAATTTCTTTAACATCATAAATATGTCTGTTTTAGTCCCAAAGTGAGCATGATGCAAATGAGAAAACATTCCTGTTAAAGTTAAGAACAATCCAGGGATATTCCATAATTTACCACTGTTCTGGAGGTGATTAGGAAACAATATTTTATATCTGTAGTCACGTGTCAGTTAATGGGGATGCATTCAGAGAAATTAGGCAGTTTTGTCATTGTGCAAATATGTAGTGTACTTAACGCAAACCTAGGTGGCATAACCTACTGTGTACCTACGCTATATGGTATAGGCTCCAGGCATAGGCTGTTGGTCCCAGGCTTTTATAAATCTGTACAGCCTGTTACTGTATTTAAACATGGAAAAGGTGCAGTAAAAATATGATAAAAGATAAAAAAATGGTACTACAGTACCATGAATGGAGCCTGCAGGACTAGAAGCTGCTCTGGGTGAGTCAGTGAGTGGAGAGTGAATGTGAAGGCCTAGGCCATTACCGCACCCTGTTATAGACATTATAAACACTGTACACTTAGGTTACACTAAATGTTTTTTTAATTTCAGTAATAAACTTTACTGTAAACTTTTACTTTATAAATTTGTTGATTATTTTTGACTCTTTTATTATTATTTATTATATGTTTTTGAGACAGAGTCTCACTTGGTCACCCTAGATCGAGTGCTGTGGCATCATAGCTCACAGCATCCTGAAACTCTTGGGCTCAAGTGGTTCTCTTGCCTCAGCCTCCCAAGTAGCTGGGACTATAGGTGCCCACCACAACGCCTGTCTATTTTTTTTTTTTTTTTTGTAGAGACAGAGTCTCACTTTATGGCCCTCGGTAGAGTGCCGTGGCCTCACACGGCTCACAGCAACCTCCAACTCCTGGGCTTAAGCGATTCTCTTGCCTCAGCCTCCCGAGTAGCTGGGACTACAGGCGTGCGCCACAACGCCCGGCTATTTTTTTGGTTGCAGTTTGGCCGGGGCCGGGTTTGAACCTGCCACCCTCGGTATATGGGGCCGGCACCCTACTGACTGAGCCACAGGCGCCACCCGCCTGTCTATTTTTTTTAGAGACGGGGTCTTGCCCTGGCTCAAGCTGGTCTTGTGAGCTCAGGCAGTCCACCCACCTCAGCCTCCCAGAGTGCTAGGATTACAGACGTGAACCACTGTGCACGGCCTTTTTTGACTCTTTTATAATAACACTTAGCTTAAAACAAACCCAGTGTACAGCTGTACAAAAATGTTTTCTTTATATCCTTATTCTGTAAGGTATTTTGTTTTGCAGTTTTTGGCCGGGGCTGGGTTTGAACCCGCCACCTCCGGTATATGGGGCCAGTGCCCTACTCCTTTTGAGCCACAGGCACCGCCCTTCTGTAAGCATTTTTTAAGGTTTTGGGGTTTTTTTGTTTGTTTTTTGCCTTTTGAACTTTATTGTTAAAAACTAAGACACAAACATACATGTTAGGTCTGAGGATAATCAGGACATCACTAGGCAGATAAGAGTTTTTCAGCTCCACTATTGTCTTACGACCGCTGTCATATATGCAATCCTTCCTTGAGGGAAACATTGTTATGCAGCACACGACTATGTATAAATTTTAAAGGAGGTGACATTTTGATAGTATTGCTAATACTTTGGGGTCCTTAAGATACTAGTTTAGAATTTGTTTTCTTTTATTACTATTATAAATTCCGTTTAAGTTCCCAGAGTAGCCAACAAAAATACACTTGATCCACAGTGTGGCTAAACTGTAATGATAGTAATACAACAGATTCTGTATCCTTCCTTTATAACATTGTTCACATGAAAATTCTTTCTGATGGCTAAGTGTTAGGAGAAATTAAAATATCTATTTTTTATCCTAACTGCTAGACTGTGGGAAATTAAAAATTTTTATGAAAACAATCATTGTCCTTCAGAGAGTCACAATTAAATAGTAGAGGAGACAAATGTGTATTTTTTCCTTCAAAAGTGTTTTCATAAAGATATGTTCTAATATTACAGCTGAATAACATGAGGAATAAATACTATGTGGAGAAACCAGGGTTCCACAGCTAGAGGTAACCTCCAAGTTACCCAACAAATGGGTAATACTAGTACTGCTTCAGATGGTGGTTGTAAAGAATAAGGGCGTTAATACGTGAAAGCCACTAAGAACAATGGTGAAGTCTTTTTCCAGTGCAATATAGGACATGGAAGTGGGGACGGTCTATTCCAGTGGTTCTCAACCTATGGGTCACGACCCCTTGGGGGTCAAACAGTCCTTTCACAGGGGTCGCCTAATATCAGATATTTACATTACGATTCCTAACAGTAGCAAAATTACAGTTATGAAGTAGCAACGAAAATCATTTTATGGTTGGGGGTCACCACAACATGAGGAACTATATTAAAGGGTCATGGCATTAGGAAGGTTGAGAAGGTCTAGTCCCTTGCTCAGCTGCACCAGTAGGAATTAAATTCCAGTAGGGACGGGGGGCCTGGCAGTTCTAATGTGGGAAAGGCCCTGGTCAGTTAAAGGGGACTCCAGTTGACCAAAGTTTGCTAACGAAGCGTGAACAGTGCTGTAAATGACGTGTTTTTGTTGTTGTTGTAGGTCTGGTGAGCTGTACCTTCTTTCTTGCAGTAAATGGTCTATATTCTTCTAGTGATGATGTAATTGAATTAACACCATCAAATTTCAACCGAGAAGTTATTCAGAGTGATAGTTTGTGGCTTGTAGAATTCTATGCTCCATGGTAAGTATTATAAAATAGTTGTAGATTATTTGTAGTGCTTTCTAAAATTGGGGAAATGCTCTATAAAAATCTGATTTTGCTACGTCATCTAGTTTATCTCGCTTACTGATTGTTTAAAAGAGGTAGAGGAGGGGCAGTGCTTGTGGCTCAGTGAGTAGGGTGCCAGCTCCGTATGTGGAGGGTGGCGGGTTCAAACCCGGCCCTGGCCAAACTGCAACAAAAAAATAGCTGGATGTTGTGGTAGATGCCAGTAGTCCCAGGTACTCGGAAGGCTGAAGCAAGAGACTCGCCTAAGCCCAAGAGCTGGAGGTTGCTGTGAGCTGTGACACTACGGCACTCTACTGAGGGCAACAAACTCTGTCTCTACGAAAAAAAAAGAAGTAGAGGAGAGGAAAATGGGAGATTCCACACAGTATCTAGTCTGTTAAAGGTCAGAAAGAGTTGTCTTTTTTTTTAATGTTTGAAATAGCTAATGTTGCAAGAAAGACAAAAGCCTTATAATTTTAAGATCTGTCCTTTGATGAGGTGATGGAGATGGAAAAGAAACTAATAAAGAATCTTGAGCAAAGGAAATGGAAGAACCGTGTCTGACTCCATTTAGGTTCTTGGAGAAGATTGTTTCCTGAAGTAATAATTAGAAAATATGGTTTAACTTTAAAATTCTTCTCTTGCCTAATATCCATTGCTGGAAAAACCCTTGTGGGGTAAAGAGATAATCACTGTTGAAATTAATAGCGCAAAATTATACCCATATATAGTCAAAATACGTGTATTGAACCAATTATTTGTGTAGTTGATGCATTTAGTGCAAGTAAAGAAAAAAAAAAACCACTTGGCTCAGTGGCTGGGGCACCAGCCACATACTGGAGCTGGTGGGTTCGAATCCAGCCCGGGCCTGCCAAACAACGACAACTACAACCAAAAAGTAGCCAGGAGTTGTGGGTGCCTATAGTCCCAGCTACTTGGGAGGCTGAGGCAAGAGAATCACTTAAGCCTAAGAGCTGGAGGTTGCTGTGAGTTGCATGACACTCTAACAAGGGTGACATAGTGAGACTGTCTCAAAAAAAAAAAAAACAAAAAGTAAAGCCACCAAATAGATAAATCCTTGTTAACTTTGCAAGATGTACATGGGGCTGCTTCTGCTGTGAACAAGCAGGCTACAGTGTCCTGAGAGGACAACCAAACCCCAGTGACTATCTGTCTGTGAAGATGTGATATGTGACAATATGAAATCCACAGGGGTCCTTTTAAGTGTGAACCGTGCCTTAAGTAGGGATAGTAAATGAAATTCTCCCAGATTCTTGTAACCTGAATGGGTTCATTTTAGGGTGTCCTGATGAGAGTTTTTCCTTTATTGCTTTAATTTTATTCTTTGGAAGACCATGAAACTGAGTTTTGGAAACTAAACACTAGTCATCTAATGTTTGGTGTAGCAAATTGAGGTACCCTCTCCTTTTGTTACATACCAAGCTGTGTCACCCAGGCTAGAGAAGTACACTGGCATGATCTTAGCTCACTGCAGACTCAAACTTCTGAGCTCAACCGATCCTACTGCCTCAGCCTCCCACAGTGCTGGGATAGCAGGTGTGAGCTGTCATGCCCAGCCTAAAACCCTCTATTTCTAAAGTTTATGCTGCACATTGTGGATCCCATTCACCTTAATGTCTTGACTATTTTTTAAAGACCTGTGTTTTTTGTTTGTTAAATCCAAATGCTAACTCTGTATGAGTTAGCTCAATTATATTAGTAAATGTGCAGTATGTGGATCATAATTGTTTTTGCCTCTTTGTGCTTGGATTCTTCTGGCAGCCTGGTGAAGGCCTTGAATTCTTTCTTAGAATAAAAGATTTTACTTTTTAAAATAAAGCATACAAGATCACAAAGGATGAAATATGGTTATCAGAAGGTTAAAATAAATTTTGATATGGTAATGTACAGTAAATACAGTAAATCTCTTACCTGGAATGCTTAGGACCAGAAATGTTTCAGATGTCAAATATTTAGGATTTTGTAATGTTTGCATTTTACCTACCAGTAGAGCATCCCTAACCTCATATCTGAAATGATCTGATGAGCATTTTCCTTCAAGTGTCATGTCAGCGCTCAGAAAGTTTGAAATTAAGGAGTGTTTAGCTTTTGGATTAGGGCATTCACGCTGGACCAAGATCCAGCAGCAGGTCTGACACCTGCTATAATTCTGAATAGTGGTAGGTGCAGACAGTGTTCCTGAAGCACCTGCAGTGATATGAAAATAGCTGTGATTTTATTCGTGACTTACCAAGTATGAATAATTGAAGGAGACTCTTAATTTCAGTTTCAGGTTAGTGAAAATAGAGAATTTTTCCCCCATCCTAGCTCATAGAACCCTTGAGTTTTTGTACACCATCCCTTTGGGAACCTGGAATGGTGAAGAATCCAGAGTTAGAACCTACTCTGTGTTTATATTTACATGGCACTTTGGTCTATCTGCAGGTAAAATTGCCTAACATTGACATTGAAGGGAATGTGTGTTCTGACATTGTCTGATTTGAATCTTCCTTCTTACATAAGTTGAAATTATGGAGGCACAAAACCCTGTGACACTTTGACTCGTAGATTTCTAAGTATCTCACTTAAGCAACGAAATATACTATATATAAGTATGCAGAGCCAACATCTGAGGACATTGCCCTGAAACATCCTGACTTAAATATTAGGGTTGAGTTTAGGCTTCTGTGGAAGGTGATGCTACATAATGATCATCAGTGTGGTGCTTAGAATCAAAAACTGGTCAGACAGCTCTAACACTGGATGGCTATGTTTGTGTGTAAATTTCTTCTCAGCATTCATTTCATCATCTGAAAGGTGAAAATAACAATAGGTCCTGCCTTAAGCTTTATGCTGATTAAATGAAATCCTTTATAAAAAGTTTCATCATGGTCCTGGCACATGGCATTTGCTCATTAAGCCCTTAGAGACCTAATTAGAAGAGAATTCACTTCGTTTAAAAAGCTTCAAATCACTTATAGATAAATAAACTATGGTATCTGCATACCATGGATGTTAACATAGTGATGAAAATGAATGGTATAGTTATTTATCTTGATAAATGGTAAAAGCTTAACAGGTTTTTGTGCATATAACCTTTTAGAAGCAGGTTTCTGTGTTGGGTTTCACAGTATTTTCTAAATATATTTATAAGGTTAAGATTGTCTTTTTTTTTTTGAGACAGAGTCTCACTTTGTCATACTTGGTTGAGTGCTGTGGCATCATAGCTCACAGCAACCTCAGAATCTTGGGCTCAAGTGATCCTCTTGCCTCAGCCTCTCAAGTAGCTGGGACTACAGGCACCTGCCACAACGCCTGGCTGTTTTTAGAAATGGGGTATTGCTCTAGCTCAGGCTGGTTGTGAACTCGTGAGCTTAGGCGATCCCTCAGCCTCAGCATCCCAGAGTGCTGGCATTATAGGCATGAGCTACAGTGCCCAACCAAGATTGTCTTTTCTTGTGTTCTTGTCTTCTTTCCCCTTCCCTCCCCTCCCCTCCCTTCTCCTCCTCCACCCCTCTCACTCCCTCACATCACCATCTTGTGGGGTCACATCATGTGCTTGTCAGCTTGTTGGGCTCACTAACTTGGCTTTATGTATGCATTTTAACTCTAGCAGCAGTTCGTGAGAGGCAGAGAGAATTGAGACATAGGCACGGGAGATCCAGGCCAGGTGCCGCTTCTGAAAAATGCATAGGTTGGACTAGATCAGGGAATATCAAAACTTAATGGATTTAAAAGTCACTGGTAGAACTTGCTAAAATGTAGGTTCCTTCTGTAGGAACTTTGAGTTTATAGGGCTCAAGAATCTGCATTTTTCCTAGCCTTACAACTCCACACATTGAGGCACACTGGACCAGATAAATTGTAAAGGCCCCATTCAGGTATAGAGTTACAAGTAATGGAGATTATTTAAACTCTTCATGATTTAATTGAGTGGTGAATTGGAAGCTTTTTTTATGAGGATGATATGAAAATGATTGCTGTAAGTAATAAAATGGTGAGCCCCGCAAGTCACCATTTCATTGGTGCTTGTCCTCTTTGTAAGCCCCCATCCCCAGTCATTTCACTCAGAAAACTTTTGATAGGTATTATTTTATTAACTGAACTTTTTAATTCCTTGAATTGAAGATCAAAGGCTTTATTATCTTATTTGTGATTTTCTTCCCCCAAAAAGGTGTGGTCACTGCCAAAGGTTAACACCAGAATGGAAGAAAGCAGCAACTGCACTAAAAGTAAGTTTCTGAGACGTCCACGTTCACCTGCGTGTGTTACGTGAGTATGCAGATGGGTTTAGGGTCCAGCAGGAAGTCGGTTCAAAATGCTGCCAAATCATGTAGAGAACAAGAGGATGGTACACATTTTAATTTTTATGTTTTCTGTTTTTGTTCATTTGGTTTCCCAGATAAATGACATAATTACTCTCAGCCCTGGTAGTTCTGTGAGCTGCAGAGTTTCCTGCCTGGGCTGACTGACATTTCACCCATACATCTACTTAAGATTCAGTTCTGTTAGTCAAGGCTAAAGTCCTGTTGACTCTGTCTGCCAGCTTCATCCTGCTCTGCTACCTTGCCTCTGAGTCTATATGAAGCAGTTGGTGGGTTCTTGTGGAATCTGCCCTAGTTGAAAGAAAATGTTGTATTCCCACAGGATGTTGTGAAAGTCGGTGCAGTTGACGTGGATAAGCATCAGTCCCTAGGAGGTCAGTACGGTGTTCAGGGATTTCCTACTATCAAGATTTTTGGATCTAACAAAAACCGACCAGAAGATTACCAGGGTAAGGGCTTTGCCTGACTGCTCCATTCCCCTGATGGGCGGGCACCGAGGACTTCTTAACTGATTAGCCCTGGTACGTTCAGGTTTCTACATCTCTTTGTATCTGAATTTCCTCATCTGTAAGTGGTGCGGAATGATTCCTACTCCTTCTGAGTTGTTGTGACAAGTATGTGTCGTACAGGTAAAAGTCTTGGTTACCATTTATGCTGACTTAGGGGCCACACTGCCCTAGCAGTGACAGAATGATAATGTTCTGTGCTGCCCTCCTGTCTTTCTCATTACTATTGCTTAAGATTTAATGATGATCTCCAAGTATTTTCTTCCTCTAATCTCTTCTTCTTTTCACTAGAGGAAAAGGGTCTAATGTATCATTGTGAAAGAGAAGACTCTGATTTGAAAGTCACTTTAAAGTGTTGATACTACTAGGGAGTATTTGCCCATGACTTTATGCCTTGTAAACGTGTAGCATTTGAATACTCTATTGATGGCTCAGCGCCTGTCTTAAGCGGCTAAGGTGCCAGCCACATACACCTGACCTGGTGGGTTCGAATCCAGCCCGGGCCCGCCAAACAACAATGACGGCTGCAACCAAAAAATAGCCGGGCGTTGTGGCAGGCTCCTGTAGTCCCAGCTACTTGGGAGGCGGAGACAGGAGACTCGCTTGAGCCCAGGAGTTTGAGGTTGCTGTGAGCTATGATGCCATGGCACTCTAACCAGGGCGACAGCTTGAGGCTCTGTCTCAAAAAAAAAAAATGAATACTCTATTGATAATAAATAGGTACCACAAGTTCTCCACTTTGTAGACAAGTAAATCCTTAGTATCTGCTGTGAATCATTGAAACAACTAAAGGTAGAATTCTGGCTCTAGACATTGAAGACTAAAATGTAATTTTAGTCATACTATTCTTGGTTTTTGTTTTTAAATAGCTGGTGTCTTACTGTGTTGCCCAGGCTGAACTCAAAATTCCTGGGCTCAAGTGGTCCTCCCACTTGAACCTCCCAGGTAGCTGGAACTATAGGCGCCATGCTATTCTTTGATAGAATAGCCCAGTTATTTAGCACACATATTGTCATATTTAAGATCAGAATTGCTAGGTTGGGCCAGAATCAATGGTCCTAATAAGAGTATTGGACATAAATAGTTAAAGCTTAAGTTATAGCTAATTGGATAACTTTTTCCCCTAAATTTAGAGACAGGGTCTCACTTTGTTGCCCAGGCTGGAGTGCAGTAGTGCAATAATAGCTCACTGCAGCAAAACTCCTGGGCTCGAGTGTTCCTCCGGCCTCAGCCTCCCACGTGGCTGGGATTACAGGTAGGTGTGCCACCATGCCCAGCTAAAATTTTTTTAATTTTGTAGAGACAGGGTCTTGTTGTGTTGCTCAGTCTGGTCTTGAACTCCTGGCCTAAAATGACCCTCCTACCTTGGCCTCCCAAAGTCCTGGGATTACAGGTGTGAGCCACCATGCCTAGCCTAATTTTTTTTGGTAAGATTTTGTTACATGGGACATAAAAGTGACCGAACTGCCATCTTAGGTTTTACTCTGTATCAGCAGTACAAATTTGGTTTGGGTAAGAGAATCGGCATCACAGTAAAACAAAGAGTTACTGTATTATCAGTACTCGGTGTCTTATGCTGGGTCCAGCTGATAGAAAATGGGAGGTGGGGAGGGTACAGAATCTGTCACTGTGAACCTGGAGAGCAGCACATCTTGGGTTAACTGCAGTCTCTTGCTTCCTTGTAAAATGGGGATGTGGAAACCTATTTTAAGCTATCAGAAGCTTAACTGAGATAAAACATGGACACATTGCTAGATTCCCCACCTCTAAAGTCTTACGGAATGACCTCTTTCATTTTTCTGAGTAAACATCTTCAAATAATTTGTTACGGTTTTGCTAACGTGTAAAAGTCGCATGTTCGGTGCATTTGGCCCACTGCTGCTTTGCAGCGTGGCTCCACCCGTTTGTGTACAGCCCGCTGCCGCTTTGCAGCGTGGCTCCACCCGTTTGTGTACTGCCCGCTGCCGCTTTGCAGCGTGGCTCCACCCGTTTGTGTACTGCCCGCTGCCGCTTTGCAGCGTGGCTCCACCCGTTTGTGTACTGCCCGCTGCCGCTTTGCAGCGTGGCTCCACCCGTTTGTGTACTGCCCGCTGCCGCTTTGCAGCGTGGCTCCACCCGTTTGTGTACTGCCCGCTGCCGCTTTGCAGCGTGGCTCCACCCGTTTGTGTACTGCCCGCTGCCGCTTTGCAGCGTGGCTCCACCCGTTTGTGTACTGCCCGCTGCCGCTTTGCAGCGTGGCTCCACCCGTTTGTGTACTGCCCGCTGCCGCTTTGCAGCGTGGCTCCACCCGTTTGTGTACTGCCCGCTGCCGCTTTGCAGCGTGGCTCCACCCGTTTGTGTACTGCCCGCTGCCGCTTTGCAGCGTGGCTCCACCCGTTTGTGTACTGCCCGCTGCCGCTTTGCAGCGTGGCTCCACCCGTTTGTGTACTGCCCGCTGCCGCTTTGCAGCGTGGCTCCACCCGTTTGTGTACTGCCCGCTGCCGCTTTGCAGCGTGGCTCCACCCGTTTGTGTACTGCCCACTGCCGCTTTGCAGCGTGGCTCCACCTGTTTGTGTACTGCCCACTGCTGCTTTCTTACTGAAGAGCAGAGTTGAGTAGTCGCTGTAGACAGTATGGGCAGTAAAGCTGAAAATATTCACAACTGGCCCTTTCCAGAAAGAGTTTGCCTTCTAGCAGTCTAGAGTGAGAAAGCTCTCCCTTCTCTCTAGTATAGCTCTTGATTTGGCATATGTCCAGCCAAAGTTTCGGGGGGAGGGTACTGGTTCAAAAGATGGGGACATCTGCCGGAGATGAGAAACGGAGGCTGTTTTATGTGGGGCTGTGCCCTTTTGCATTATTAAGTAACAAGTTTGGAAGTCTCAACCAGGCTTGCAGTACGTGACTCCCTGAACACACTGAGTGTTGCCGTATCTTCTCTGTGATGTCAGCTCTCAGGTGTTCTCAAAAGCTTTTTTCTCTTGTGTTTGCTTTGGCAGCACATATCCTAATATTGGAACGATACAGAGAAGATTAGCATGGCCCCTGCTCAAGGATGACACGCAAATTCATGAAGCGTTCCATTAAAAAAAAAAGGCTTTTTCCTTCCTGGGTAATTTGATTAGACAGCTCTTAAAAATAGAAAGAAGGTGGGAAGCGGGGGGAGGGAAAGAAGGAAGGAGTGAAACATTTTAAAGAGATTCTGTTAGAATTTTCCCTTTGAACTCCACAGGTAGTACATAGCATATATTAACGTATTGTCCCTGTGTTACTGTTTCTTAATTTTTATATGGATTAGGATTAAGTTCAGTTTAACAGTGTTTGAGCAACAAAGAAGAGACCTGCTTTGGTTTCCAGTTACTTGGCTTCCAAGATACCTCATATCCGAGTTTTGCGCGTCTTTTCTGTTCTCTGTCTTACAGAAATGATTCCTTCTGCTTCCGGAACTTTAATAACTAGATATTAAGCTTCTTATTCGTCCATATACATGTTATATGTTCAGAAAACATTTGTGAATTTTTCTCATTAGTTGGTATTTATAGGTGATGAACGGAGGTTCACACTAAACATAAAACTGAAGAAAAGGAATTGATTTTCCAAGTGTAAAGTCTTGTGCAAAATGTTTCTGGAGAGAGCATGTGGTCTCTCATAAACACAGCCCATTGGTAGGTCTTTGTAATACCAGGTGAAACTGACAGTTATGTACGGATGGGAGTCTTAGGTAGTGTAGGGTGGATGCTGCAGAGGCTGGGCTCAAACCGCCTGCCTTGCTTCCTGCAGGGGGCAGAACTGGCGAGGCCATTGTGGATGCCGCACTCAGTGCTCTGCGCCAGCTCGTCAAGGATCGCCTCGGGGGAAGGAGTGGCGGATATAGTTCTGGAAAACAAGTAAGGCAATACAATGTCAGTTTTTAATGTGTGTCGTTATTTTGGAGCCTGGGTATGGACTCTATAGAAAACAGGTTTTTTGTTTTGTAATATTTTAAACTAGTGAACTTTCAATTAAAAAATAATAGCAAGACCTACTTACCTGGCAGGGGAAATACCATGATCACAAAGGTGGTTTTCCCATAGCGAGGCGTGTGCATTGTACTCCAGATGTGCTGGCCCCTGTGATTTCCCCAAACGTACTGTATAATTTGTGGTAGAGAAGCACTGGGGGGAAAAACAAGAGTTCGCTCAGCTGATCCCCGAGGGAGTCCCCTACCCAGCCTGCACATTTAGCTTCCCCAGAATCACTGTTAAAATAGCCGTTCAGTCCCAGGGCATCTTGCCAAACCTGCAGTCCAAGTACCAGACCCCCATGTAATCTTCCTAGGCCAGAGCTGAAATAGAAGAGTGTGGACACAGCCTGGGAACAAACTCAATGGCAGAGGAGTGGGGCACTGCTCCCCTGGCATAGGTAAATCCAGAGTAGGGTGTGGAACAGGCTCTCCTAGATCGACTTTGGCAAGCAGTGATGAAATTCAGATGACTTTTTCTTTCTTTTTTTTTTTTTCTTTTGAGACAGAGCCTCAAGCTGTCACCCTTGGTAGTAGAGTGCTGTCGCATCACAGCTCACAACAACCTCCAACTCCTGGGCCCAGGCGATTCTGTTGCCTTAGCCTCCCAAGTAGCTGGGACTACAGGTGCCCACCACAATGCCTGGCCATTTTTTGGTTGTAGTTGTCATTGCTGTTTGGCAGACCCAGGCTGGAGTCGAACCCACCAGCTCTGGTGTATATAGCTGGCGCCTTAGCCGCTTGAGCTACAGGCGCCAAGCCTCAGATGACTTTTTGGCCTAAATCAGTGGCAATGAACTCTCAATCTATGGAAAGTTATACACAAAAGGATAGTGGGTGGAGGAAGGGGAAGAGGTAGAAGTTCCTGTTTCTTGGCATCTGAAACACCTTGCTGTGAAATCTGAAGCTTCACTCTGATGTACAGATGTTCTTTTAAAATGGCAATAAATTGGGCGGCGCCTGTGGCTCAGTGGGTAGGGCGCCGGTCCCATATGCCAGAGGTGGCGGGTTCAAACCCAGCCCCGGCCAAAAAAAAAAAAAAACCACAAAAAAATAAAATAAAATGGCAATAAATTAAAGATATATGTAAATACAAAGTGGGCCTCTTTAGGAGACCAGTAAAACCAGCTTCTTTATACTATCTTAGAGTTTATACAAAGATTTCATGTTCTTGAACTTGAAACTTCAAACTTAGACATTTAATGAGCACAGTTGCCCAGCCCCATGCCCCTGCCATGGCTGTTAGCCCAGCCCGGCAGCAGAGAGCAGTACAGCAGTATGGCTCGCTTCTGAGGGTTAGTACTGAGAACAATTCTTTGAGAAAGACAATGGCTAAACATTTTTAGCTTCCTTAATTGGTGGTAACTTTATCTATGAAAAGGAAGGCAGCAACTATACTTGAGTCTGAACTAAAACAGTGTGTTAGAGTGGCTATTTGAGCCATGTTGAGGTTTCTGTTTATAAAAACAGGTGGGCTTGGCACCCATAGCACAGTCGTTACGGCACCAGCCATATACACCAAAATTGGCGGGTTTGAACCTGGCCCAGGCCAGCTAACCAACAATGACAACTGCAACAAAAAAATAGCCAGATGTGTGGCAGGCGCCTGCAGTCCCAGCTACTTGGGATGCTGAGGCAAGAGAATCGCTTGAGCCCAAGAGTTTGAGGTTGCTGTGCGCTGTGCGGCCAGGGCACTCTACCGAGTGTGACATAGTGAGAACTCTGTCTCAAAAAAAAAAAAAAAAAGCAGGTTATTAAGGTAGGGTACAGGTTTTATGTTATGCTGAATGTGTTGGTAATTATTTGAAAATAAAGATTATTTATCAAGTAGTAATAATTCAAAAATGAATCTAATGTGAATAAAACAAGTTTCACTATTGCTAAAGAAAAACTTCATTAAGATGTAGGAGCAGTCATTGTTAATGAATTTAAAATTGGAAAAGTGTTCTTTTTGGCCAAGTTACAGTTTGATGTCATAAATGACAGGGGAGAGGTGATAGTTCAAGTAAGAAGGACGTGATTGAGCTGACAGACGACAGCTTTGATAAGAATGTCCTCGACAGTACAGATGTTTGGATGGTTGAGTTTTATGCTCCTTGGTGTGGACACTGCAAAAAGTAAGTGCTTTCAACCACGTAGTCTGTTCAGGGCAATTTTCAGAACACTTGTCTCACTCATCTTGAATATGCTGAACTATATAATAGATAATCTCCAACATCTTCTCCAGGAAAAACTCTGACTCCACTTGAATGTTAAACCTTGACATTGGAGCCCAGCGTTTCTACTCTTAAATTTTCAAAGATTACAAGAGCTGGCTAATGTTCAAATTTGGGGAGCAAGATGAAGGCCTGGGAGGTGAACGTGAAGGGGGTGGATAGCATCATCATATCTTTGATTCCAGGTGTGATAGAACTGGCAATTGGATGGAAGTACACACATCAGTTAAAAAGTATTTGTTCCATGAGTTAAAATGTACTTTTTTTTGGTTGTTTGGGATTCATTGAGGGTACAAAGAATTAGCTTGCGCTGATTACATGTGTTAGGTAAAGTCCCTTTTATAATTGTGTGCTGCCCCCAAGGGGTGTGTTTGCCATACACTGTGAGACATCCCCACCCCCTTCCTCCTCTGTCTCCCTGCTCCCTCTTAACACCTACCTGCCCCCTTATATTAGCTCATCTACTGCCTTCATACTAGAATTGAGTACGTTGGGCTTTTGCTTCTCCATTTAAAATGCTCTTTTACATACAAATATTTTTCTGTAGCCTAGAGCCAGAATGGGCTGCTGCAGCTTCAGAGGTAAAAGAGCAAACAAAAGGAAAAGTGAAATTGGCAGCTGTAGATGCTACAGTCAATCAGGTTCTAGCCTCTCGGTATGGGGTGAGTATATTTTAAGGCTCATTTCGTTGTGAAGCATGTGGTATTTTTAACTGTTAACTTTATGCAGTACTCCAGGCTGCCCTCTGAGGTAGGAAGGGAGGTGTTTAGCCATTTTATAAATAAAGAGATTAAGTCACTATTATCATATCCTGACTAACAAGTCTGGAACTAAGGACCATTTATTACCCTCTGCCCCAATATTACACTGCTTGCACCGTGCACTTAATGCGAAGTTTTAGTTTGCCCAGGCTTTTTCAAGTCGTTCATGTGGCTTTTGAAAGTTGGTCCATGTGTCCAAAAGCAAATGCTTTGTATTAGTTATCCATAGTGCACCCAGGGCTTGCATATGATTTGACTAAACTTCACAGACTGTTAAACACTTCTACTAGTAGACTAGTGTGGCTCATCTCTTTTACATCAATGGCAGCTGGGAAATAGTTTTGTTATGTTAAATTACTTGTAAGGTGGTTTTAGACACCACAAAGATTATGTTATTTTGTATTATATGTCAGTTAGATTTTGTACTCAGGATTTTTTTTTTTAACAGATTAGGGGATTTCCCACAATCAAGATATTTCAGAAAGGCGAGTCTCCTGTGGATTATGATGGTGGGCGGACAAGATCTGACATAGTGTCCCGGGCCCTTGATTTGTTTTCTGATAATGCGCCACCTCCTGAGCTGCTTGAGGTAAACTGCATTCGTGGTAGTGAGGAAAGTCTGATAATGAGGAACGTTAAAGCAGTCGTGACACTGTTGTCTGTTTGCATTCAGTTCTCTGTGTGTGTGTGTGTGTGTGTGTGTGTGTTGTAGAGACAGAGACTCTGTTGTCCAGGCTGGAGTGCAGTGGTGGGATCATAGTTCACTCCAGCCAACTTCTGGGCTCAAATGATCCTCCTGTCTCATCCCCCCAAGTAGCTGGGACACAGGCAGTTACCACTATGCCCCGCTAATATTTTAAACTTTTTATAGCAATGGGATCTTGCTATGTTGCTAGGCTGGTCTTAAACCCCTGGTGGCTTCAAGTGATTCTCTAACCTCAGCCTCCCAAAATGCTTTTATTACTACAGGTGTGAGCCATTGTCCCCAGAAGAAATTATTTTTACATTACTGTTGATGTTTCTTTTTTTTTTTTTTTTTTGAGGCAGAGTCTCACATTGTCGCCCATAGTAGAGTGCCATGGCGTCACAGCAACCTCTCAAACTCTTGGGCTAAAGCAGTTCTCTTGCCTCAGCCTTCCAAGTACCTGGGACTACAGGTGCCCAACACAACGCCCGGCTATTTTTTAGAGAGGGGGTCTCGCCGTTGCTCAGGCTGGTCTTGAACCCATGAGCTCAGGCAGTCTACCCGCCTCAGCCTCCCACAGTGCTAGGATTACAAGTGTGAGCCGCTGCCACTGTTCGTATTCAAGGAAGTATTATTTGAGAGAAATCCATCCATCTCTTTAATGAAAGTGATGATGCTGAGCCTGTTTTCAAGTCTACCTTTGGGTGCTATATCCTGTAGCCTTCCAACCATCCCTTGTCTTCTGGGTCCCATAGATAATCAGCGAGGACATCGCCAAGCGGACATGTGAGGAGCATCAGCTCTGCATTGTGGCTGTGCTGCCCCATATCCTTGATACTGGTAAGACCAAAAGAAGTCATTTCTCATTAGTTCTGTGATAAGTGCTCTGAGCACTTTTCCTAATGACTTAATTAATTATATGGACTCCTTTATCTTTACCTTAAAAAAATTTTTTTTTTTTTCTGGTTAAATCAGGAGCTGCAGGCAGAAATTCTTATTTGGAAGTTCTTCTGAAGTTGGCAGACAAATACAAAAAGAAAATGTGGGGGTAAGTTACTGAGCTTCTTGTCTCAATATCATTTGCCTAGGAGAGTATAGGGCTTCCCGAGAATGGTTCCTCCATGTTTTCTGTAGAACGTGTCCTGTGTTTACTGTGCATTATTTAGGATATGAAAATGAGGCTTGGCGCCTATAACAGTAGTTACAGCGCTCGCCACATGCACCGAGGCTGGTGGGTTCGAACCCAGCCCAGGCCAGCTAAACAGACAACTGCAACAACAACAACAAAAAATAGCCAGGCCAATGTTGTGGTGGGCGCCTGTAATCCCAGCTACTTGGGAGGCTGAGGCAAGAGAATCGATTAAGCCCAAGAGTTTGAGGTTGCTGTGAGCTGTGATGCTATGGCACTCTACCGAGGGTGACATGGTAAAACTCTATCTCACAAAAAAAAAAAAAAGATATGAAAATGATTATCTGGCTCCGTGCCTGTAGCTTAAGCGGCTAAGGCGCCAGCCACATACACCAGAGCTGGTAGGTTTGAATCCAGGTTGGGCCTGCCAAACAACAGTGACTGCTACAACCAAAAAATAGCCGGGCATTGTGGCCTGTAGTCCAACTACTTGGGAGGCTGAGGCAAGAGAATCGCCTAAACCCAGGAGTTGGAGGTTGCTGTGAGCTGTGATGCTACGGCACTCTACCCAAGGCGATAGCTTGAGACTCTCTCAAAAAAAAAATAAATAAATAAATAAATAAGAAAATGATTATATCATCTAGGAGAAAAAGAAGTAAAGTAGCACTCTTACTTACAAGACACATGCTTTAACCACAGCATACATTTTTGTCATAAGAATTATATTTTAATTCCAGTCCAATTTTTCTACCACCTGCATACTCCCTAGCTCTTAGTTATTTGGGGGGAAAAAGAGATTGGTGGATTACTTAAAATTATTGTGCAGCTTCTTTGTTTCAGATTGAGGGTACAATGAGTTAAATTACATTATTTGTATCCTACAGTTTTAAAAGAGAAAAACATAAATACAAACTCACCTAATTTGGGGCAGCGCCTGTGACTCAGTGGGTAGGGCACCAGCCCCATATACTGAGGGTGGTAGGTTTGAACCCAGCCTCCGCCAGACTGCAACAAAATAGCCAGATGTTGTGGGCGCCTGTATTCCCAGCTACTCAGGAGGCTGAGGCGAGAGAATTGCCTAAGCCCAAGAACTGGAGGTTGCTGTGAGCTGTGATGCAACAGCACTCCACTGAGGGCGATAAAGTGAGACTCTGTCTCAAAAAGAAAAAAGAAAAAAGTAAAACAAACTTACCTAATTTTATTTATTTTAAGTTACATAAAATAATTAAATAATTAAAGTTTTTAATTTTGTTCGTAATTTTTTTGAGTGTGATACTTCTTGAAGCAGTCTCCAAAATGAAGTCCAGGCTTCCTCCTGCACGTCTCACAGTAGAAAATTACCTTCTACCTTTCTCATTTCTTCTGCTGCAAACTATGCAGTTCTCTGTTGACTTTTTTTTAATTTTATTGTCAAATGCATCTTCCCATTTATTAGCCTTTCCTCAGTGTCAGAAGATGATCGTTTTCCCCTTCTTTCTTGAATTTCTTTGGTCCTCACATTGCTCATAAGCTGATGATGATTTCTCTGTAAGAACGGTGTGTCAGCACTTTCTTTCCACTTTCCTCCTTATCTAATGAGGAAGGGGTATAACTGTTCACAACAGCAGCTTCCATCAAGCAGAAGAATAATTTTTCCACCATTTGTAGGATGTCCTTGTAAATCTGTAACGTCCACAGTACGATTGGATCTGTCCATCTCTCCCATAAACTTTATGTATTATAAAATAACTGTCAGTTTTTCAAATTGAACAGGCTGTTTTCTACCTATAACCAGTGATCAACTGTGTTTGAGACCCAAAGAATGTACTCAGCATTGTCACTAACCCCTTGCAGTGGAATGAGAGGCCCATCATTTTCATATCACATTGATAGGCACGTAATTCATATTTCTGAAGTTTCTTCTTTCTTCAGATCACTTAGAAAATCCTTTCTAGAAGCCATAGCTATTCACTGTTACATGTATTTTCATTTTATGCAATTCCCAAGCAAGTTGAGGGCTTGTATAGAATGCAACCAAGAAAAATGTGTTGTATGTCTTCCAACATCAGAGCCGAACAGGAAACTCATCATGTTGGACAAGGTCCAATATAAGATCGGAGAGGGTTAAGTGGTGGTTGGAGATGCAGCCTAGTAAGAAAACAGTGTAGCTGAGTTCCCGTATGGCCTTTGAGGGCTACATAAGGAAAGAGGAACTAGAAGCATTTCCTCACTTTCTAAGGAAGTCCTGCATCTAGGCACATTTTAAAAATAAAGTATGTCATGTGTCCTTTCCATTGATCTTTCTGCTTCTCATCCTCAGATTCCATTGCCCACCACCCTCGCTGGCCCTTATGACTTACTCCTCCCCTTTAGTCCAATAATGTGTGTTATACACCTGCAGAATACAAGAGTATGCATAGTGACTCCCATTATACTGCTGGGATTTCAGATAAAAAGGCAGGGAATATTCATGTAGTTTAGTGGACAGTATTTTGGGGACTGAGGACAAAGCCGTCTTTTGGACGGACAAGCCTGTTCTGAACTCCTGGAGTCAAGTGTATGGAACACAAGTGAGGAACTGTGATTACTTTAAGAGCACATCTAGATTACATTATTGGAAAAACTCATCTTTTGTTTTTAATTTATTTCCTACTCATTGCATTCCACAAACTATTTGAACTATAATCTTTTGTTCTTTAATTAAGATCTATTAGTTGGATTTTAAGTAATTTTAAAGACATCTTTGTCCTAAAAACCAGTCTGCTTTTCTAGGTGGCTGTGGACAGAAGCTGGAGCCCAGACTGAACTGGAGAATGCGTTGGGGATTGGAGGGTTTGGGTACCCCGCTATGGCCGCTATCAATGCACGAAAGATGAAATTTGCTCTGCTGAAAGGGTCTTTCAGTGAGCAAGGCATTAATGAGTTTCTCAGGTAATTTCTTGTTTTTTGAGTTTATTGGGTTTGTTTGTTTTTTTTCCTGTTTGGTTCTGTTGTGGTTTTTGGTTTGACACTAGATATATATAAACCAGGCAATAAATGTAATTATTTTCTATTTGAATTTCTAAAAAATTAGATATTTATTACTAGGGGTGTTAAATCATCTTCCTGTGTGCTGTTCTCTTTTCCATGGAGAGCTTTGCTATCCCCAGGCCACCATATGTGATGTTCTGTGCCCCTGGCACTGGGATCTTTGTGATTCCCATAAAGGTCTCATGGGGGCTAGAGGCAGCCCTGCCTTGCCAGTACGCTCTGTACTGGTGACCTCGTGTAATGTGGTTTCCATTTCTGAGCCCTTGGTTTTGGAATGTAGTTATGTGAAAATGGCTGTACTTAACACTCCAACAATGTGTAAACTTCAAGATAGGTTCTCCAACTTAAAAAAGCAATTTCTAGAGCTCTCTATCCTGCTCTGCCATTCAGCTATCCTGAAACTGCCTTCATCTTATCTTTTAGGCAAATACAAGGCATTAACCTAAAAGAGATTTTGTTTCCCAATTCTTGATTTCTTCCTTGTTCATTTCTTACTGTTGTATTAAAGACATTCAGCACACAAAAGGTGGTTAGAGGGTTATGGTGAATAATGAACAGTGAGAATTAAATTTGAAAGTCTGTGTTGTTTTTGCTGCCAACCTTCCCACTTAACAGAAGTCTTGTGTACTCAGCAGGGGACCTCAGACTTTTTTAATAGGGGGCCAGTTCACTATCCCTCAGACCGTTGGAGGGCCGGACTATAGTTTTGAAAAAAAAAACTATGAACAAATTCCTATGCACACTGCACATACCTTATTTTGAAGTAAAAAAACAAAACGGGAATAAATACAACCACACTGCCTCATGTGGCCCGCGGGCCATAGTTTGAGGACACCTGGGTAGAGGCTCTGCAGTCTGATGCCTAGTCACATCTCAGCCCTGCCTGGGGTAGTGACCTGCAGTGGGATGGGATGACTGAGTGATCACTTTCTTCAGCCTCTGCCTAGCGGCAGGTGCTGGCACCTCTTCTAGCTATGTAACTTTGGGCAAGTGACATAGTTTACTTGCACCTGTTTGCTTGTTTTTGTTGTTGTTGTTGTTTTTTGCAGTTTTTGGCCAGGGCTGGGTCTGAACTTGCCACCTCCAGCATGTGGGGCCGGCGCCCTACTCCTTTGAGCCACAGGTGCCGCCCTGTTTGCTTGTTTTTTTTGAATGAGATGGTCATAGGACCTCCAATTTGGGCTGTTGTAGAACTGAGAGAGAGAAATCACCAGAGAAAGCTCAGGGTAGTGCCTGGGACGGAGTACACATCTGTGTGCTAGCTGCTGTTTCTACTACTCTTGTTTGATCTTAGCTAAAAGGCTGAGAAGTGACACTGGCTAATATAGATTGTGAGGTATATTGGGACTTGGGGAAGGGTATTACATTAAGATTTGTTACCGGCAAGGGGCTGTGGCTTATGCCTATAATCTTAACACTCTGGGAGGCCGAGGTGGGAAGATCATGTGAGCTCAGATGTTCTTAGACCAGCCTGAGTAAGAGCCAGACCCAATCTGTACTAAAAATAGAAAAATTAGCTGGGCATGGTGGCAGGTACCTGTAGTCCAGCTACTCAGGAGGCTGAGGCAGGAGGGTCACTTGAACCCAGGAGTTTGAGGTTGCTGTGAGCTAGGCTGACCCCACAGCACTCTAGCCTAGGGCAACAAAGTGAGGCTCTTATCTCAAAAAAAAAAAAAATATATATATATATATTTGCTATAAATCATCTTAAACAGGCTGGTGCAGTGCCTCATACCTGTAATCCCAGCACTTTGGGAGAATGAGTTGGGAGGGTCACTTGTACTCAGGAGACTACAGTGAGCTATGATTATGCCATTGCACTTTAGCCTGGGTGACATAGCACAACCCCATCTCTATAAAAAAGTAAATAAAAATTTTAAAAATTTAAAGAAAAGAACAAATTGTTTTAAACAAAGAAGTTGAGATAAATGTATGGTAGAGTCAATAAAATATGTCATCAAAATACAAGTTTAGAGTATCTTTCAAGTTTGCATTTTCCCCAAGCATTATAATAAATGGAATCCAAGATAATGAGATTTTTCAATTTTATTTAATGGTTTCTTTCCTTTCCTTCTTCCTCCTCTTCTCTTCCCTCCCTTCCTCCCCCCCCCCCTTTTTTTGAGATAAGAATCTCACTCTCTTGCCCAGGCTAGAGTGCCATGGCATCGGTCTAGCTCACAGCAACCTCAAACTCCTGGGCTCAAGCAATCCATGCCTAGCTGTTTTTCTGTTGTTAGTAGAGATGGGTTTTGCTGTTGCTCAGTACGGTCTCAAAACTCCTGAGCTCAAGGGATCCCCCCACCTCATCCTCTCAGAGTCCTAGGTTTATAGGCATGAACCACCGTGCCTGGCCTGGTTTTAATTATTATTGAAAAATTTAAATATGTACAAAGATAGAAAGACTAGACTGAAGAACTTTTGTATTATGGTCAACCTTATTTTGTCTACCCACTTCCTCCACTACTGTTTTAAAGCAAGTCCCATTCCTTCTCTTATGCAAATGTTACAACATGTATCTCTAAGAGACAACTTTTAAATTAAAACACCATAATACCATTGCACCTAAAAACTTAGATGATTCAGATTGCTGTGGTTTGTATGATTCAGGTCCCAGTGTAAGTAAGCACTGTGGTTAGTTGATATGGTTAAGGAAGTGTTTTCATAAAGAAATCTGGAACTATGGGCAGCGCCTTTGGCTCAAGGAGTAGGGCACTGACCCCATATACCGGAGGTGGCGGGTTCAAATCTAGCCCCGGCCAAAAACTGCAAATAAATAAATTTAAAAAAAAAATTATTTAAAAAAAAAAAGAAGTCTGGAACTGCTTAAGTTTGTTTATCTTAGAGTTCTGTTTGTTTATTTAATCATAAAGTCAGAAATTACAGTAATTTCATGTAACATTTTTTTCTAATCATGGATTTGCTTAACGCTGGCCCATTGCTGCCACTACATTTATAGATTTTTAGCTTCATTGTTACTATCTTAAATTTTTCTGGGTTTGCTGAACTTACACATACTTGCACTGGTAGTACGTTTAGCTTTGGTTTTCCAAAGCCAGGTTATGACAGGTCTGTCTTGTATTTCACATAAAGTGTTCACACCTCTCACTGCCAAGCACATGCATACTCCAGCTCTGCGCCAGCCCCGCCTGGAGTCTGCTGGAACCACGTCTCACTAGTGATGTGCTCTGTATGTTCTCAGCAAACGAGTCATAGGCAGCCTATGTGCCAATCAACTTGGCTAATTTTCTTTTCCACAGACATGGTGACTTTCATCATTTTTATGTACTTAATTTGTATTTCAGCAAAAAGTTTTACTATTTTAAAGTATAACAAACAAGCAAACTTGTTGGTAGCAACTGACTTTACCTGATGCAGAGGACTTAGTAATATCACATTTGTTTGTATTGTTGTCTGTGGTTGAAGAGATAATGTTCTTGACCTATTTTTCAGGAATATACTGCATTAAGGAGCAAGAAATGCCTATACATAAACATAGTAAACAGATTGTGGTTTAAGTTGTTTGTTTGTTTGCATCAGCAGTCCCTTGTGAAACTGTGTTTATTTTGGTCATTTTCCCCAAAGGGAGCTCTCTTTTGGGCGTGGCTCTACAGCCCCAGTGGGAGGTGGGACTTTCCCCAGCATCAGTGACAGAGAGCCTTGGGACGGCAAGGATGGTGAGGTGAGTGCCCCACAGTCCTGTTTTCTTCCTCAGTCTCTGCATCTGTGTGTCTGGAAGTCAAGCCCTTGCTGTCAGACCTGAGCCTTGGCACTCAATGAAATATTCTGACCCATGGGCCTTTTAAGAGGTTCTTTAATCTCATCTTCCCTATTACATGAAAAAGTGCTTTGTGGCATGCTCGATATTCTTGATAGACATCTAAGATAAATTTTAATAGTGAGGTAGCTTTCCTGATTATTCCCTCTACAGTGAATGTTTAACCTGGGATTTAAAAAATGTAACATTGTGGCTTAGTGCCAGTAGCACAGTGGTTACGGTGTCAGCCACATGCACCTAGGGTGGGCGAATCTGAACCTGACCCCAGGCCAGCTACACAACAATAACTGTGACAACAACAAAAAAGAAATAGCCGGGCGTTGTGGCGGGTGCCTGTAGTCCCAGCTACTTGGGAGGCTGAGGCAAGAGAATTGCTTAAGCCCAAGAGTTGGAGGTTGCTATGAGCTGTGACGCCATGGCACTCTACCCAGGGCAACATAGACTCTGTCTCAAAAAGAAAAAAAAAGATGTAAAATTATAGCTTTGAAGTTAGCATTTATTTGTTTGCAGTTCTATCCCACCTTCTTCAAAAGGACAAATTAAATGACTTCCAGTTTTAAGGACATAAATGATGTTATTATATTAAAAGCATGTTTCATCTGAGTTCTCAGATTTCCACCTGTATGTAGGGGCAACGCTGAAAGTAGGAGCCAGATGGAGGGGAAACTGGTCTGAACCTCTAGAAATTAATTTGCTCTTCTGTAAAATGAGACATTGATCTTTCGGGGTGTTCCCTGGTCTGTGGTTCTAACACTGGTTTTCTGTCTGCCAGCTTCCCGTGGAAGATGACATTGACCTCAGTGATGTGGAGCTTGATGACTTAGAGAAAGACGAGTTGTGAAAAAGACAGCAGAGGCTTCAAACTGTTTTCTTTTCTTGAGAGACAGCATATTTTTCCAGCAGTGAAGGAACATTCTTCACAATCAGATGAACCTACCAGTGGCCTTTTAAACGAAGAAGTAGCACTCGATCGGTCATTTGAAAACACTGCAACAGTGAACTTTTGCATCTCAAGAAAACATTGAAAAATTCTATGAATTGTTGTAGCCAGTGAATTGTATTGTATTGTCACATAATAGTTTGAAGAAACTCAGCTGTTGAAAGTTTTTCCCTTCCTCTGACTGCTGCTTGGGTGTTCTTGAAGGCTGTTTCTTACTTAAGTATAGGTTTTTTAAAGTGATTCCTTCATGTGAATATTAATGGCTTTTTCCATTAAAGAATTAAATGATATTTTGGACAATGCTGATAAATGTATGAAATTAGTGTCCACGTCATAAATTCAGAGTCTGATGTTTGGCAGTAAACTAATATTTTTAAGTGATGACCCAGATGCCTTTCCTGCCTATTTAAAATATAAATAAGACGTCTTTGATTCAAACACTGCCACCTGGATGCCCACACAATGTAGACTATACATCAAAAACTGAGTTTTCAAGTGAGAACTGCATTTATGCCCAATAGTTTGTCTTTGGACCATCACTAGTGGCTAATGATTAGGGAATAGCTGGTTAGGTATTTTCCAGGTTTTTTATGTTATCACTAATCTCATAAAATAACACTTCAGACATGAAATACAGCAGCAGGTTACCAATTTATAGACAGTTCCCATTTATGTAAAACATACAGAAAAATGGAATTTTTCAATTGTTAGAACTTAAGAGACAATTCAAAGGACTTGAATGCATTTTATTGTAACTTAAAAAAAATAAATAACAACTGTAACTAACTTTTGTGAGCAATTTCTCTGAAGAATCTAAATTCTGTAGGACATTAAAACTATTCTCTGGCTAAGCAAAGAGGCATCTGTATTCATCTGCAGTGAAAGTAGTGCCAGCCTAACCGTTCTAGTCAAGAAGACTAAGGTCAATACGGAAGTAGACGTAAGGAAAATAGTCTTGGTTATTGAGTTGTAATCCGGGGATCTCCACAGATGCCTACAAAAGAGAACATGGTAATGTTCTAAGTGCATAAACTAGTTTCCTGTTTTATTTTAATTTCTAGTTTCAAACAGTCTCTGCAGGCAGTGGCCAGGCAATCTGCCCTGCGCAGCTATGGCCTGTGCCCCATGCATCCCGGACTCACACACTCCCACCCCTTCTCCCCTGCTATGTTTTTAACTTTTGTGGCACGTAGATTTTCATAACTAGCTGACAAATACCATTTTGGGGGAAGTATCTCATACAGAGATGCTGACCTCACTGTAGGCACACCACTATTTCTGGATTATACACTCACGTCCAGTATACTGGCGGCAGCCACTTTATCCAGGTGTCTGAAGACAGAGTTGAGAACTTCCCTTAGACGTTTGGTGGATGACTTCTTATGTGGCTTCAGGAGCACTGCCTGAAAGTTCACTGGCAGTCCATACCTTTCAGATAGAAAAAGTCAGGACATTACTCCAAATGTAAACAGGGACAAAATGAACCTGGCAAGGAATAAATAGTAAATCCTAGAAATGAAAAGCTCCAACCAACACAACTCACAAAAATAAAATTCAGGCAAAATGTCTAGGGTCAGCAGTGATACCTCTAAATAGAAAAAGGCCAACATGCTAACCCCCTTCTGAGAGGCAACAGTTGTTGACAATAAAGCAAAGAGGACATCCCGGGCCGTGAGCAACATCCCTGGTGAATGCTCAAGCTGAACAGAGGCAGATGGACTGAACGTTCTCTGAAGCATTTGTCTAAAATCTAGCTCAGCTGTTCTGTTTTTCTCTACAAAAGGAGAGGCAAAAATCTGGCTTATCAAGGTTGTGTTATTAGTTCCTTTTGCTGAATTTTTAGATGGACAGAAAGGACTTTAAATGTTATCTGCTTGCGTGCATGAGTACATTTAAAACCACGGTTGGGATGAGCTATTCCTGCAGTGTTATCCTAAGTCAGTTACTTGCGGGGAATTGGGGGGGACCAAGACAATTATTTGCATTGAGTATTACAAGAAATAAACCTGCATTTTGTGATTGCAGAAATGTATAAGATACACTATCAGTGAGGAAATGCTTGGACAGTCAGTCCTTAGCACGTCTTTCTTTGTGCCCCCCAGGCCATGGTGGGAAAGCAGCTCTTGGGGTGCCCTTCCGCTCACCTAGTGCTTTTCCAGACCAGGGCCTGCCTTGCACGTCAATCATGGGGGCAGGATATGGTAGTATTACTAAGGTTTATTTTCCAATGGTCATAAATTATCCTCTGGCTCCCAAACCTTCCCAATCCTCTCTGGGTGCAAAGCATTCCCTGAAATGCCGAGCTCTCCCATTAAATCTGCAGGAAGCTGAAAGAAACTGAAGTAGTATAAAGGGGCCATTTTTAACCACCAATCAGCTTGATCACATTGCCTTGAGTACCTCTAGGGGGGCAGTGCCATGGGGAGGGTGGCAGGTGTTCACAGGTAGGATGGTGGTACCCGGGTAGCTAGGCCCCAAGAGAAAGGAATGACCCAGCTAATCACCTCATTTCTTTTGTTCCCATCTCTGGTCAACAAAGCTGTGGTGTCACCCGGAGGAAATGAGCAGAGGCTGTGGTGTTACTGTACCAGCCCTGCCTCGCCTTCCTGGCCCAGTGATGTGACCCAGCATGTTCCTCAGAAGGTCCACAGCCTTCCCAGATGGCAGGCAGTCACCAGTGGCATGCATGCTAAGGGACTGGCTACTGGACATCACTCTGCTGCCTTGTCATCTTACAACGTAGTCATTCTACCACTCTCACCGTCACTGCCAACTTGCCCTGGAGGTTGTTTTCCCATCTCCCTGAACAAAGTCTCATCTTTAAAGCGCTCCTCCCTCCCCAGCCTGAGCTCCTTGAGGCCAGAGGCCTGCATCTGTCTTGGCCACAAGAGGCCCACCATGAATACTGTGGATGTTGACTGAAAGCACATGACCCTCCTGCTTCCCTGACCTTCCTCAGCCTCTGGGCTCTTCTTTTTTTTTTTTTTTTGGCTGGGGCTGGGTTTGAACCTGCCACCTCCGGCCTATGAGGCCGGCGCCTGACTCCTGTGAGCCAAAGGCGCTGCCCAGCCTCTGGGCTCTTCGAAGACCCTCCCAGTTACTGCCCTCTCAGGATGGGAACAAAAGAAATGTTAGCTGGGCCATTCCTCTCACTTGGGGCCTGCCTACCTACGCGCTCGCCGATGAACACCGTCTCCATTCTGCCTAGAACACGACTGCCAGGAACCACCGGCCAGTTCTCCCTGCTCACTCTCCCCCTCCCGCTCCCTCCTGATCCCAGAGGGTGCCTGGTAGGCAGCTGCCCACTCCTGAAGGAGGGCTCAGCCTTTATCAACACTTGGCCTGTTAAACACAAAGCCTCAGCTCCCTAGAGCTCCCTCACTACCTGCCTTTCCTGAGAGCCAACTCCGAGTGTCTGATGTGCTGGGTCACTCCTTCAGTCACTGCCCTCCAGCCTGTCTCACCAACGACCTCCCAGTGGCCAAATCCAAGGGACACTTGAAACGGGCGTCCTGCTTCGTGACTGCTCCCTCTCCTCTGGCTGCCTCTGTAGCTCCTCTGCCTCCACACACTCTCCTAATGCCAGGCGTCCCTAGGGGCATTTGTCTGTGGCTTTCCCCGGGCGAGGTACCCACACGTCTGCCACTGGAGACTCCCTCGTGTCTATAGTATTTGCTCCTCTGCATGACCTCTCCCAGACCTGACGAGCCATGATCCGGCCACCTGGTAAGCCTGGGCGGCCTCCTGGCAGCCCCACCACCTACTCACTGTCCTCTCGGGTCACTTCAGCCCCTTGGACACTTCATCTGGGACCAGCACACCCTGACCTGAAGACTGTGCCCACCTCACCTCGACTTTATCCCATCAACAGACATTTCACATCTACTCTGACTCTGGGTGGGGTGACAGGCAGAGGAAGTGGACTCAGGGCCCAGTGCAAGGGGGAGAAGCAGGACAGCCGTGACTCAAGGATGACAGCAACAAGCACTAAGGAGGGGTGAAGAGTGACAGGAGGCCAGAGGAGCAGGGAACAGGCAGATCATCCCTGTCCCTGCAGCCTTGGCTAATGAACTGGTGAGTTCAACCTCTTTTTTCTCAGATTGTATCTTCATGTGGGAATATGGAAAAGCCACTAAAAAGGACCAAAAGCTCCACACATTCCGGTGATGGAGTAAGCAAGGCGCAAAACAGGAAGTATTAACCCCCAGAGGGGGATTAACAGGAGTCTTAGAGCCACTAACCATCGATGTCTCTGGGTCATGGGGCTATGAGGACCTTTTATTTTCTACAGTAAAGACTCTTGAACGTGAGGGGTTTTTTTCACAGTGTTCATGCATTACAACCGTATTCAGGAAAAACAGATGTCACACCCAGACAGTTTTGAGAAAAATTCTTTTTGCGTATACTTTTAGGGGAAATACTCCATTTTATCGAGGTTAGGATGTTAAGGATATCTGCCTTGACCTCTCTAGCAAATGGGTACCCAGGCACCCTGTAAGGTATGGACAGACTTCATCATATTGGGCCTGAGAACATCCAATTTCCAAGACAAGTAGGGTTGATCTGGGACCTGTCTAACCTACAGATGGCTGGAATACTCTGGGTTAGCCTGGGTACACCCTTCAGCCAAACGCCACAGTCTGGGTCATGACAGTCCTCAGGATGGGTGTGCATGGGTGTGTGTGGAGTGGAAGAACCAGGAACCAGGGGGACATCAATGCTTAGAAAAACCCACATTGACAGCCTCATGGAGGGTGAATTGGAGCCTGGGAACAAGAAAGAGGCTCATGTTGCCAGCCAGGTGAGCTGGGCCAGAGACAAAGGCAGAGGGCCAGGCTTGACCAGGGTGCAGTGGACAGGTAGAGTCCAAGCTGACCCTGAGGCTTGGGGTCTGGTGCTGGGAAGGACGATGAGGCCACTGGCAGGAACAAGGAAGCCGGAAGAAGATGAGGAGAATATCCAGGTTAAGTCTCTGGGAAGCAAATGGCAGGAAACAAGGGAAAGTTGGGGACAGTCAGCAGGTGGACAGCCGGGAGGGACCCCTAAGCACCCTTCAGCACAGGCAGGGAGGGGTCTGGGAGAGCAACAGACGGTCAAGGGGCTAGAGGAACACAAGGGCTTGCAAGTCAGAGCCAGCACAGTGTGCCATGCAGCAAGTTCAGAGCACTCAACAGCCCCGGACATACTCAAAATATGGCATAAAAGTGGGCTTCAAAACCTGTTTCCTGTTTGATTTCATCCTCATAAAAATCTAGTAAAAATGATTTATATCCCTGGATTGAGCTGAAACACATTTTTCTTAAGTATCACCAAAATGGAAAAGTAAGTATCCAGTGTACTCAATCTTAACATGAAGCCAGCAGATGATCTAATACACACACACATAAGAGAAAAACTCAATTCAATTCAAGATGGGGGAGGGGGAGGAGAAAGGGGGCCTGGTGTGCTCCCACATAATAGGCACAATGCAAATTGGCGCACCTGTGTGGGACACAACAGGAACTCTACCTAACAAATGCAAACATTGTAATCTAATTGTTTGTATTTTCACATTAATCTGAAATAAAAATAAAATTTTTGAAAATGATTTGTATCTATACATTAAAAAAAAAAAATTAGCGAGGCATCGTGTAGTGCACCCATTGTCCCAGCTACACAGAGGCTGAGGCAGGAGGATCACTTGAGCCCAGGACCACCATGCTCTAACTTGGGCAACAAAGCAAGACCCAGTCTCAAAAACATCTATAGCCCTTCCCCCCCAAAAAAGGGGTACCCCCCAGGATGTTAGCAGTCTTCTCAGTTGGTATTAAAAACTCTGGATGATTTTCCCTCACCCTGTGCTTATCTATAGATTCCAAATTTTCCACAGTGAACCTATTTTGATTTGTTGTTATTACTTTATTTCTTTTTTTTGAGACAGAGTCTCACTATGTCCCCCTGGGTAGAGTGCCATGGCGTCACAGCTCACAGCAACCTCCATCTCTTGGGCTTAAGCAATTCTCTTGCCTCAGCCTCCCACGTAGCTGGGACTGCAGGCACCCGGCTATTTTTTTGTTGCAGTTGTCATTGTTGTTTAGCAGACCCTGGACAGGTTCAAACCCATCAGCCCCAGCGTATGTGGCTGGAGCCCTAACCAGTGAGGGACGGGCGCTGAGCTAGTTATTATTTTTTCTTAAATAGGCAACATAAGTTTTGTTGCTGTTGGTTTGGTTTTGGTTTTCTTGGAGGCAGAGGATTGAGACGGTCCAGCAGAGGTTCCACATGGGACGCAGCTGAGGAAGGAAAGGCAGGAGCGGACGGCAGGGGTGCGGGGCTGGGTAGAGGATCTGCCTTGGGGAATCCGGGATGTTGCCAAAAGCCACAGATGCAGCAAAGAAAGGGCAGAGGCAGGAGGAAAGGCAAGGGGCTGAGGTGGTCCCAGATGGCCCCTCGAGGCCCTCTCTACCTCAGGATACCCGCAGAAGGAGCATCTCCACGTACCTGAGCACGGACTCCACAAATACTCTCAGGGCCTTTATGTGGATCCAGGCAATGAAGGCTTCACTGAAGTTCACCTTGAGCCAGCGCAGCAAGGGGCCCTGCAGAGACAGAAGAGCCAGGCGACTCCTTCTGGTTGCTCCACCGGACACTGAGCCCCAAAAGGACTTTGGCAGAGCAGGTCCTGAGCTGAGAAGTGCCCAGGAGCCAGCAGAAGCAGAGAGTCAGTCAGGCAAGCCCTGGGGCTGGCCCACAACTGCAGTGTCCAGGTACCTGGCGCTGAGGAAGCTCGAGTACAGCCAGCCAGCACATGCGCAGGGCCACCACAGATGGGGGCCTGGGGAGCTGGGCAGCCCCTGACTCAGAGCCTTCAGCAGACAGGGAATGGGCTGTTGCCTGACACTGTGCAGCTAGAGAGCCCACCTTCTTGAAGGCTCTGTTCCCCCACCCAGGTCCCAGCATCACCCACCAGCTGTAGCCTCAAGGGGCCTCCTCAACACCCCCTCACATAGCCACAGCAGCTGTCACTAATGCTGATGTGGCTGGTCCTCTAGGGTAGCTCAGAGTCTTGAAGCAAGAGTTCTGAGCCCCACCTGGTATCTCCAACTGCCCACAAAGGTCAGGGTGGGTCCAGCCAGGGCAGCCAAGGCAGGAGAGCCCAGCTGCCAACCACCACCCCCCAGCCTGCCCATCACCAGCTCCAGCCACCTCCAGTCAGGGCAGACAGCCTGGCCACAAGCTCCCCTCGCTGCAGGTAGGGCAGCTCCAAAGAGGTTCTGCAGAGTAGGCGGAAGGCATGATTCTGGGCTCCTCAGATTTAAGACCTCAAAAGCCACGTTAGAGTACAGAAAATGCAAGGATTTGTTTTCTCATAAGGCGCCTGAGCTGGCAAGGAGATGCGAGCTGGGGGCCCCCAGGATCGGGGGGATGCTTACCTCACCCTCGCCCTCACTCTCTCTCTCTCTGTCGGTCTGCCCCGCAGCGAGCCTATCAGGGTGACCTAGCGGGGTTACCTTAACCTTGTGGTCCGGGAGGGTGGATGATCCCTTTTTAAGGGCAACACAGGAAGTTTGCTAAAGGCACAGAAATGATTTATTAATCTTTCAGCAAACATGCATTGCAAACAAACAGAAATAATTCTTATCTCCTGAAAAGCTTGTGAAAGCACGCTCAGAAATTCAGGCCCACCCTAGGGACTGGTCAGACTAAAGGTGTGGCCAGTTCAGGGGGCTGCTACAGTCTTTGGCAAAGGGGTCAGTGCTGTAATCCCACCCGGCCTGGCCTCTGTTAGGACTCCCCTCACGGGCAGACCAAGACAGCACCAGGAGGAATTTATGGAACCGGCCCTCCTATGATGCTCTTTTGTCCACGCTCCATCACACTGTCTCCACCACACCCTGCCACAGATGGCTCCTTAGCACTCACGGACCACTTAGGCCTGTCACATGCAGCAAATTAGTCAGGCGCGCTGCTAGGACATCAAACCTTATCATTCTGTCTCCACAAAAAACAGGAAAATCCCACTCTGTGTTCTCAAAGTACATTGAAACCCAGGGGCCTTGCCTACCCCTCTGGTTGACAAGTAACAAAAAAGGATGCAAGAAGCTTGGTCATATCCACTTCCACACAGGCCAAGGGGGAACACAGGTGCTCAGAAGCTGGGTGGGGCTGACCCCAGCTCAGCAAGTTTCCTCGGGGCTCCACTTCTGACCCAAAGGGACACCATGGCAGGGTTCCCAATGGCAGCGCAGGTGGATAGGAGTCTATACGATGTAAAAACCTCCAGCCGGCAACCTGAGCCCCATGTGGCTGGTGTCAGGCTCATGTGTGTGTCACCTTGATCCGCAGAGGTCTGGCAGGCCTGTGCTAGTGCTCAGGTGGGTGCCAAAAGCCCTACTTTGCCACCTGTCCTGCAGGCAGGGCCGCCCAGCAGGACATGTGTAGAAGCTGCCACAATCTGCCTCTGTCCACAGGCACTGTGTCCAGAGGGCCCTGGGGTTAGGACTGAAGCAAGTCGGGCAGGGCCCAGCGAAAAGAGAACTGCTGGGGCGTCCCCAGGTACTAAGGCTCCAGGTGAGCTGAGGTTAAGGAAGAAAATGTTTTGGATTTCAGCTCTTACTGGATCTGTGGCTACTGTCCTGAGGACCAGAGCACCCAGCGGGTCTGGGGTCCATGGTCCTAGCTCGGCCCTCCATCCTTAGGAGGGCCCTTGGCCAGATCTGAGGAGTGTGTGTGCTCACTGGGTGTGCACACACGTGTCCATGCACAAACACAGGCAAGAGCCCCTGTGTTTTTGTTTCAGTGGCAGAGCTTTAAAATCCCCAGTATGAATTTATATTTTGTAATCAGCTGCTGTTCCCTTCTCATAAGAGCCCACAGCTAGGCTCCTTCCTGAAGCTACAGCTGCTTCTCTGCAGTCCCCACTGGAAAGAAACTGGCTCAGAGAGGTCAGTCCCCCCAGGCTGTCTGCCCGACAGCAGCACTTCTAGCCTGGCTCACTGCCACTGCTGTCCCCAAGCACATACAGTTCATGTCTGTGCACCGGCTTTCCTCCCAGAGGCCTCGAGGACATTCTACTCATTCCTTTCTTCTGTCTGTCTCTACAGGTTTGGTTGGAAGGTATTTCTGCAGAACCCTCCTTAGTGGGCATGGGAAAAAGGCCCAAACACATCCCACCCAGACAGGCTCCTTTGGAGTCTCCTGGCCTAGCCCAGCACTGCCGCTGGAGGTCGCCAAGTCTGAAATATGCCCATTTCACAGAGCAACAGAGTGACTTTTCTGAAGTTAAACTGCTCACATTTAAAAATCGAGCATTTAGTTTTCTTCCCTCTTGAGCCAAGCTGCCCTCGTACATGAACAGTTTCTGAGTGGCTTGGTCGGAAATCTCAACATAAGCACCTACTCTTTGCTAAGAACACAGACGAGGTAAACACAGGTGCTGGTGACACTCCAGAAACCACACAGCCAAGGACAGCAGAGTGACCATTGGCCATACTCCCCAAGGCCACTCTGAGCATAGATACTTCCTCCTGGAGCCCAGCTGCCTTGCTTGGACGCAGGAGGTCAGGCAGGGTCATCTAGGTGGGGGAAATGCTTAGAAATCAAACTCTCCAACCCGGGGCTTCTCTGCACAGTGGAACTGCCACCTCTCCCAGAAGGGCAGTGCAGAGTATGGCCAGGTCTGATTCCGAAGGCTCTGCCCAGGCCAGGTTCACAGTTCCCACTCCGTCATCACCCCTTTCCCAGACCCTGCTCTGGCAGTCCCATGAGAACAGACGTTCCCAAAGATGTGAGCGCAGGGACCATGGGACAGTGAGAGGGAGTGGTGGGGACGTGGGAGGGCTCTTCTGCCCCAGGACACTGGGTGAAGACAGGAGGGAGCTGTTCAACAGCCCCAGGAAGCACCCCCAGCCTGTATCCCATACTCACAAACTGCAGCTTCTTATCAGACATCAACCTGGTCATCTCCTCCCTTTCCCTTTTAATTTCATTCTCATCATAGTAAAATTCACGGACAGTGAACCTGAAAGCAAGCACGTGATGGGCTTTCACTCAGAAGCTTCCTAGTGCACAGACCCCCCCAGGGAGAACAAACCAAACCCAAAGAACCCCACCAAGGCAGAGGTGTAACTTACTTGTTTTCTTTGGCTTTGCTTTTGAAATCGTCAATCACTTTCCGAAACAAAGTCACTGTGAAGAGGCCACCCTCATTGTCCTCAGCAATCAATCTGTTGGAAAGAAGCATCTGTTTGCTGGACTAATTGCCAGGGTCACCCTGTGCCAGGCTGGGCCTGGAGGCCGACCACTGTAACACTGGACCTCTGGGTGCCCCCAGGGTCCGGTGGCCTATGCTCGGAGCCCTGGTAGCAACTAAGAGTTGGGGAGCTCTGCTGTCTCCTATTCCTCCTGCCACTTCCACACACCCCTCCAGGCCAAGTCTCAGGGGCCTCCAGGGGCTCTACAGGGTTGAGTGAAAAGTAGAGGGGGATTCAGATCCTGATCACACAATGCCCAGGAGATCAGTTCCTCCTGGCCTGGGTCATTGTAGCCCTGCTGTGCTGTGTTCTAATGAAGCAGGGTTGGTCTCCAGCAGGTGGATACTATCTCACAAGGTCTAGTTCACTTTCAATGTCACCAAGTCCTAACTGGACACAGCTTGTCCATCAGCACTTCAACATAGGATTACTGGGGCCACTGACCCCAGCAACATGGGAATTCTCAGGTCCAGTGGTCTAAACATCTCTGAGCCCTGCTAGCCAAAGACTCTGAAAATGGGAGGCTTCAGGCCCATGCACAGTTCTGTGGGCACGCTGACCAGGTCATCTCTTGGTTCTCAGAGCCCATGCCCACAGGGGCCACCCCCAGGTTCCAGACCTTTCCAGAGTTATCTGGGAAGGCTCTCAGATATCCTGTGACAATGAAGGGACTGAGGGCTCTGGTCTGACAGGCCAAGCCACCTACAGAGGCAGCCTTTCCTGGCAGGGCCCCAAGGTGCTTGGCATTTAAGAGCAAAGAATGTGGCTGCTGGGCAGGTGGCCCCCAGGGCCAGCGCCTCTGCTCTGCACACCCTGCTCCTCCTCTGGCCTCCCCTGTGACCTCAGGCTGTGACTGTCCTGTTCCTGGCATCCCTCAATTTAGCACCTGATTGCTTTCTCCTGGGACAGCCTGCCTGTGAGCAGAGGCTGGGATGGGCAGCAGGCAGGGTTTGGCTCAGGGAAGTGATGTTGTGATGTGTGGTACAGCAGGTGAATGGCAAATGGGCTGCTCAGCACTCAGCCTGAAATCTCTAAATCTACAAACCACTTCAGAAACACAAGAAGGTGTGCAGGATGGCACATGCCACTGGCTAAAGATATCAAACAGTTTCCATGAGGCGGCAAGCCTGCCTTCCCCCACCCTCCCAGCAGTGGTGCACCCCGGGTCACCACCAGCCCAAGTGTAGCCCTTCTCATCCCCTCCCATCCCTGTGATTCAATGTACCCTTGTCTACACCCAAGTCAACGTTCTTTAGTTCCATCCCCGTTTAGACCTTCACACTATATACAGCACTCTGCAGCGAGCTCCTTCCATTCCCCCCTGCTGCGCAGTCTTCCACGGCAGATACAGTTTTAACCCAGTCTCTTGGTCATTTTTACAGTGTCCCCTGGCTGCTCCTGCCCTAACACCAGGAGGCCATATGCTGAGACTGCCCTCCTTCCCCAGCTCCTGCTCCATGGCCTGTCACTGGGCAGCCACTCCAGCCAGGCCCCTCAGGTGGGAAAAAAAATGATGCTGAGCTGAGAACACACAGCAAGGGCAGAGCAAAGGCCAGGGGCGCGCCAAGAGGGCACCTCTGCTGCATGCAGCCAGGGCGGCCTTCCCAGAGCAGGGGCAGGAGAGCGGGCTCCTAAAAGAGCAAGGCAGTAGGCATGTGACAAGACGTATGACCACGAAGGAACTCCAGGCCAAGGGACAAGATAGGACCCAGGTGCAGACAGCTGAGAGGCCTCTCACCCTCAGGGCATGTTTGGGGGTTGGGTTCCCCAGAGCACCCCCACATGCTCCCCAGGGAACCTGGGGCCAGGCTGGTGGCTCACTCACTTAGTTGACCGAGGAACTACCATGTCCGAGAGCGATTCATAGGTTTTTTGCCATTGTGTGTAGCTTGGTCTGCAAGAACACAGAATCATTTAGTGATTTTTGCAGAAAAGGCTTTTAGGGGCCTGAGTGATGAGGAAGCTGCTCCCCTTTTCTTGTCTGCTTCCTAGAAATCAGGGCTGGTAGGGGGCATTCTCTTCTGACCACCCCAGTCACCATCAGGACCAACTTCTTCCCCATTGGGCACAGCCAGTCTCCTGTAATCACCCAGCATGGGCCCAAGACACCAATCCCCCCTCCTTCCTGCCTGCTCACTTGGGGACAATGACAAGGAGGGTGATGAGATATTCAGAATCCAGCACGAAGTCTTCCTTGCTCACAATGTCGCTCAGTGTCCGGGTGAACAGGTTCCCCCTGAAAGTCAAGTGGAACAAAGACTGCTATCAGCAGAAAGGGACACCCCCAGCGCCGGTCCCATATGCCAGAGGTGGCAGGTTCAAACCTAGCCCTAGCCAAAAACCAGAAAGAAAGAAAATCTAAAAAAAGAAAGGGACACCCCACCACCATGTGCATGCATGGGGCGGGGCAGGAAGGGTGGGAAATGGACAGGCCGAGCGGAGTCCCCTGGGCAGCGGTGGGGCCCCTGGATGCCAGAGCCTGGGAGAAGACAGTAATTCTCTTCTCCCCTGTGGGTTCCAGGGCCGACAGCCCCCCAAGCTCCATGCTGGGCAGCCAGAGCAGCTGCCTCCTCCCCTTCAGGGACAGGGAGGCTGGCAGAGACTCAAGTGCTATCACCAGTCACCCAGGGGGCTGCCAAATCCAACACCTCAGTGACCTGCACTGCCCTGTGCAAGCACTGGCTGTTGGGAGGGGACCTCAGGTGGCAGGCAGCTAATGTTACTCAGGTGTCAAGACAGCCGCCAGCTCTTTAAACCACATGGGCCAACTTTGACAGCACTCCGCATTACTTTACAGGTGTTCTGGCCCAGCATCTAGGGCACATTTACCTGAAATAGTTTCCTACATGTCCAGTGGCCCTGATCTGAATGAAGGTTATGGTCTTATGGCACATGGATCAAGGTGGCTACACCAGCAGATGGACCCAGGTCTAGCTGCCCAGGCCACATGTCCCCAGCTTTAGCACAGAGGCCACAACATCAGCACATAAGGCTTCCCTGGGAAGCAGCTCTGGAGCATGTGGTCAAGGCCACAGCCTTAAACGTAGCCATCAACACCATCCTCCAGAGGCTCTCCAACTGCCCAGTGCATTGTCCCCTGTGCATATCCTCAGGGAGCCACTGTGGGGCCATGGAACGCCCTCTCCCCAGGGGCCTCAGGCACAAGCCACCCTGTCCTAGCAGGGAAGATATTGCCTAACTCATCTCTCCGGTTCACTTCTGAACCCCCAGCATGAAGCAGACTCTGCATAAGTATTTGTTGAATGAATAATTGTGAGCTCTGTAAGGGCAGAAATTACATTTTACTTTGCTTTCTCTTTAAGGCCTAGGATAGGTCCTAAGAGCGTTAGTAAAGGGGTGCTGAAAGAGAAGAAATAGGTTGGGCTCACGCCTGTAATCCTAACACTCTAGGAGGCCAAGGCAGGACGATCCCTTGAGCTTAGGAATTTGAGACCAGCTTGAGCAAGAGCAAAACCCCATCTCTACCAAAACGACAAAAATAGTCAGGCATGGTGGTGGTGCCTGTGGTCCCAGCGACTTGTGAGGCTAAGGCAGGAGGATGGCTTGAGCCCAGGAGTTTCAGGTTGCTTGGAGCTATGATGCCACACTGCACTCTAGCCTGGGCAATAGAGCGAGACTCTGTCAAGAAGGAAAAGAAAAGAAAGGAGAGAGAGAGAGATAAAGAAACAGAGAAGGGAAGGGAAGGGAAGGGAAGGGAAGGAAAAGGAAAGGAAACAGAGAGAGAGAGAAGAAACAGCAGAGGAAGGAGTTAGAGACTGCTTTATCCCTCCTTGCATGCCCCCCATACACTCCATAAGTCACCTAAAGAGACAGCGGAGAGTCAAACTCAGGAAGGGATCTGAAGATGCCCCTCTGTTGACTTTGAGGGGAAATGGGACCAGGACAGGGAATGTGGGAGGCCTTTTGGTGCTGGAACAAGCAAGAGGCTGGCTTCTCTCCAAGAGTCTCCAAATTCTCTCAGTACTTTGATTTCAGCCCATTTCACTAGGCCCAGTTAGACCCATTTCAGATGTCTGACTTCCAGAATTGTAAGAAAATAAACATTGTTTTAAGTCATTAAAAAAAAAAAAAAAAAGATGCCAGCCCCATATACCAAGGGTGGCGGGTTTGAACCCAGCCCCGGCCAAAAGTACAACAAAAAAATAGCTGGGCATTGTGGCGAGTGCCTGTAGTCCCAGCTACTCAAGAGGCTGAGGCAAGAGAATCGCCTAAGCCCAAAGGCTGGAGGTTGCTGTGAGCTGTGATACCACAGCACTCTACTGAGGGCGACAAAGTGAGACTCTGTCTCTAAAATAAATAAATAAAAATTTAAAAAGACTGTGAAATGACCAACAAATCATCCATGAATGAATGAATATCACCAGTTGAGTGAAGATACTGAACCAGATGCTTGTTCAAGTCCTGAGTCTTTAAAAATCCACCAGTTATAAAAAGAAAAAAGAAAAACAAAACTAACAAACAAAATTCACCAGTTGTATAATCCTAGCACTTTGGGAGACTGAGGTGGGAGGATTGATTGAGGCCAGGAATTTGAGACCAGCCTGGGCAACAGAGTGAGACCTTATCTTCGCAAAAAATAGAAAAACAATAGCTGGATGTGGTGGCACATGCCTATAATCCCAGCTACTCAGGAGGCTGAGGCAGGAGGATCACTTGATTAAGCCCATGAGGCTGCCATGACCTATGACTGTGCCACTGCAGCCCAGCCTGGGCAACACAGTAAGACCCTCTATAAATAAAGAATTTTTTTTAAAAGAAGAAAATCTACAATTTGGTGATGCAGTGGGAGCAGACAGCCCAGCATGCTCTGGTCCCATGGCCCAGGGGCTCCTTGCCAAGACTGACCTACAACCCATTGGCATTTGGGGTTCCCTGCCCGCCCCCTGCCTTTGGCTTGCGCCCATTTCTGACACAAAGTCAGGCAACCCACAGCGATGGTTTCTAGCAGAAGTGCATCTTTCTGTTTTCTCCTACTACACTAATGTACTATTTGCTTTTTCCCCTAGAAGACAACTGGCCCAGTGACCCTCAGAGGAGAGAAGCAGGGGCAGAGGCCTCCCAGACGACATGCTCTTTGCTCACAGCAGTGAGGCAGCTGCAGGGGCGGCAGCTGGTTTTGGGTCCCCTGGGCCACTTTCCTGCTCTGGAGTGTCTCAGAGAACTAAGAACAGACCAAGTCCAGACAGAGTCTGGGGAGATAGGCAGCCCCTCCACACTGGTGCCACCTGTTCAGGAGAAGCCTCCCCAGTAGAGGCCCACCTGGTTCACACCTCCAACAAGACAATCCCTGACATCGTGGAATTTCCTTCCGCCACTTCCACCATCTTGGTAACCTGCTTGGGGGCCCAACAGGTGTCCGAAGGGTCCACATGGTGGCCCTTCAGGTGAGTGGAGAAGGTGCTTAAGTCCACAGCACCCACCACCCTGTCTGCCCCTCACAAAAGGCCACACTCTCTGGTTTGGTGCCTGTGGCTCAAGTGGCTAAGGCGCCAGACACATACACCTGAGCTGACGGGTTCGAATCAGCCTGGGCCTGCCAAACAACAATGACAGCTGCAACCCAAAAATAGCCAGGTGTTGTGGTGGGCGCCTATTGTCCCAGCTACTTGTGAGGTGGAGGCAGGAGAATCGCTTGAGCCCAGGAACTGGAGGTTGCTGTGAACTGTGATGCCATGGCACTCGACCTAGGGCGACAGCTTGAGGCTCTGTCTCAAAAAAAAAGCCACAGTCTGACATCCTGGTCCCAATGCCCTCTCCACAGAGCAAAGGCACTGGGGGCACATTCTGGGGGTGCCATCCTCGCTGCCTGGCCCTCTCCTCTCCTGGGGAGGCAGGGGTATCTGTCTGTCTGAACTCACTCTTCCTCTCAGGCAGAGGACAGACTCCAGGCCACCCAGTGATGGGAAGCACAGACTTTAAGCTCCGCCAGGCCTCCCCAGGCCCCACCCTGGAACTCATGCACAGCCTTGCAGATACGCACATGGACTTCTTCTCCAGGTTCTCTAAGGTTGTCTTCAGAGTGTTGTAGGCAGCCGTCCGGGTCTTCAGGTCTGTCTCAATCTGTGCCAGTTGCTATTGGGGAAGCAAAAGCTCCTGGTGACCACGAGTTATTGAGAGTTGTTGAACTTTTCAAAATGGCCACAATTGCTCATGGTGTTAAGGATAATGAATGACACAGCCCACTTGTCTGAGATGGCTGATGTTTACCTCCCTCTGCTCACCCAGGAGTCCTGGTGTTTGGCCCTCAGGGTGGGAAGGGCCACGGTCCCCACATTACAGGCCCCAAGGCGCTGAGCAGGGTTGGATTTTCTAGGGTCATACAAGTTCAACTTTCCCTTAATTTCAAGCCCATCCCAAACTGTCAGGGGTCCCAGCCCGTCTGCACTTCCTCGGGCTCTGCAGGGGGAGCTTGGGCTGCCTCTGACCCCCAACCCTTGGTGCTCACAAATGTCCATGTCCCCAGGAATGACTATGCCCACTTCCTAGCTCCTTTCAGCACAGAGGCAGGTCACTCCTCGCATGTCAAGGGGACCCCACTGTTCTGGAATCTGAGGGGCACATTCCAGATCCCCTCCCAGAGGCTGGCAGGAGCGGCATGGTGTGGGGGTGCAAAGAAATGAGACAGGCCCAGGCTCTTCTGCTTTCTGGCCAACTGGCCTCAGGTTTCCCATTCACCTGGCTGGAGAGATGAGTGATGAGCAAAGTGAAAGAAAATGCTCCCGGTGCCCAACTCCAGGAAAGCCTCAAAACAGCAGTAGATGTTACGATGACTAGTGCAATGGGGCATTTCGTGGTCACTGAGACTGGCATTTCTGTGTCACAGTGAGCCCGTTACACAAAGACCCAGCAGCCCCTGCCCCCAAGGGCTGACCCTGAATAGTGGGCTGCATTGGCATGGCAGTGGTTCCATGCACGGCATCCACTTTATGGGACACTGTGTGGCTGTCACCACTGCTGAGGAGGCCTCCTGCACTGTCCTGGCCATGGGGGCCACAAGCCACCGACATCAACAAGCTGCAGGACAGTGCACCATCCCTCAGAGGGAGCAGCTCAAGTGCCATTAGATGAAAAAATGCACCATCTGTAGGATGAGAACGGGGTCGCGTCTCAGGTATGTTTTGCATATATGGAAGAACCCACTTTAAACACTGGCTATCTTTTGGGAAAATAAAGGGAGTGGGGGTGTAGTGATGAGCATGGGAGGTGTTAATGTTTTCTTTCTTATTAAATAACTTTTATTTATTTATTTATTTATTTTTGAGACAGAGCCTTAAGCCATTGCCCTGGGTAGAGTGCCGTGGCATCACAGCCCACAGCAACCTCCAACTCCTGGGCTTAAGCGATTCTCTTGCCTCAGCCTCCCAAGTAGCTGGGACTACAGGCGCCCACACAACGCCTGGCCATTGTTTGGTTGTAGTTGTCATTGTTGTTTGGCAGGCCCAGGCTGGATTCGAACCTTCCAGCTCTGGTGTATGTGGCTGGCGCCTTAGCTGCTTGAGCTACAGGTGCCGAGGCTGTTAACATTTTCCTAATGTGCTATTTCATTTTTGGGTAAGACTAATTGCTTTCTATAACTTTGTAAACTTTTATTATGAAACGATTATAGATTCACAGGAAGTTGCACGCAGAGATCCCAAGTACCGTTCCCCAGTGACATCCTACTCTAAGGCTGCACTACCATACTCCTACTGTGCTATCTGAGTCTACTGTCAAGTAACAACTATGCCCTTCTTACTCAACAACTATACTGTACTATACACACAGCAACACTGTGGCACTGTGCTAGTAAACGATTCTGCACTGCACAACCGTGCCACACAGATACATGCTATACCACACTGCGCCATGCAGCTACACTACTATGCGACACTGTAAAACTACGGTTCAATGTCATAACCAAGAAATGGACAGGGATAAGATTTATAGCAGTTCAGCGCCTGTAGCTTAGCAGCTAGGGTGCCAGCCACATACACTGGAGCTGGCAGGTTTGAATCCAGCCTGGGCCCGCCAAACAATGACAACTACAACCAAAAAATAGCTGGGCATTGTGGCAGGCACCTGTAGGCCCAGCTATTGGGAGGCTGAGGCAAGAGAATTCACTGAAGCCCAAGAGTTTGAGGTTGCTGTGAGCTGTGACGCCACCGCCTCTACTGAGGATGACAGCTTAAGACTCTGTCTCAAAAAATAAATAGGGTGGCACCTGTGGCTCAGTGAGTAGGGCACCGGCCCCATATACCAAGGGTGGTGGGTTCAAACCCGGCCCCCTCAAAAATAGCTGGGCGTTTGGTGGGTGCCTGTAGTCCCCTCGGGAGGCCGAGGCAAGAAAATCACCTAAGCCCAGGCGGCGCCTGTGGCTCAGTTGGTAGGGCGCCGGCCCCATATACCGAGGGTGGCAGGTTCAAACCCAGCCCCGGCTGAACTGCAACCAAAAAATAGCTGGGCGTTGTGGCAGGTGCCTATAGTCCCAGCTACTCGGGAGGCTGAGGCAAGAGAATTGCTTAAGCCCAGGAGTTGGAGGTTGCTGTGAGCTATGTGAGGCCATGGCACTCTACCGACGGCCATAAAGTGAGACTCTGTCTCTACAAAAAAAAAAAAAAAAAGAGAATCACCTAAGTCCAAGAGCTGGAGGTTGCTGTGAGCTGTGATGCTACAGCACTCTACCGAGGGTGACAAAGTGAGACTCTGTCTCTAAATAAATAAATAAATAAGATTTATATATTTATTATGAAAAGGAAAATAAATTATTTCTTATCCTTTTTTTTTTTTTTGAGACATAGTCTCACTTTGTTGCCTTCCGTAGAGTGCTGTGGTGTCACAGCTTACAGAAACCTCAAACTCTTGGGCTCAAGCAATCCTCTTGTCTCAGCCTCCTGAGTAGCTGGGACTATAGGCACCCGCCACACACCCTGCATTTTTTTAGAGACAGGGTCTTACTCTTGCTCAGGCTGGTCTCAAACTCCTGAGCTCAAGTGATACACCCACCTTGGCCTCCCAGAGTGCTGGGATTATAGGCAGGAGCCACCATGCCCAGCCTACTTGTCCTTTTTCTATTTTCGCCACAAGCAAGGAAAAACTGCTGAGCGGTTGGAGCCAGAACAACAGCAGGAGGACAAGGGCTTTCAAGCTGGTGGTCAGCTCAGGTGCAAGTGCAGTTCTAGCTCTCCCCAGCTGTGCACCCTGCCACAAGCTCCCTGACTTCTGAGCTCCCTGCCGCAGGACTGCTGTGACATCATACCGGGGCTCCTTTGGCTAGTGGGGGAGCAGAGGCGTTGTAGAGGTCTGATTTGACAGACTCAGACGTCTCTCCTGTTGGCAGAACAACAGGTGTGGGGCATCACACACATGTTCCCGGCACAGGAAGGAATGGGGAAGCCAGCACCCCATGGCCTTAGCCCCACTGGCCTGTAAGAGCTGGTTCCCTGCTTCAGCAGCTGTGGGTCCTGGGCAAGTCCCCAATCTCTTAGGCAGAGCTGTGGGTCCCCTTAGGGTCAGGCTGGCCGTGTTGGTGGGGTGACACTCAGGACTCTGTAGCTTCGGGGGGCAGGGACTGCCCAACCCCCTCCTCCAGCCTATAGGGCACTTCCTCATTTAAAACCAGAGGGGGAGACCCCCACCTTGCAGAGTGAGATGGGAGTAAGAGAGCCCGGCATGGTTCCAGGCACACCCGGGTAGCCAAAAAGCTGGTGCCCTCCTTCCTTCCCTGCTCCCCTCCCAAAGCCGCTCTTGGAGTACACTGGGTTAGAGAATCCAGTTATTCTCTACAATGCCTCTGCTCCCCCCACATGTCCCATGGGTACTTCCCGACAGGGTGAGCCCAGCACCCCTGGGACTCAGAGAATCCCAAGCAGGCACAGGGTAGGGCAGGGCGTGGCCGGCACCACAAACAGCCTGGGGCTTTCAGTTCCATGGGAGCCAGGGCAGGGCCTCCTGAACACCACGCCTGGCACAGTGCTCCGGGCAGCCCCTCCTTGGGGGGCCTTCCAGGACAGCCTGGGACCTCCTTGATGTAACAGTCCCCAGCCTTTGGCCCAGCCTCGCCTCAAGAGCCCTGCAGAAGCTGCGAGGGCATGGGGCCCGAGGCCAACCCTCCTGCCACTTGGGGTGGTTGCTCCTCACGGTACAGACAGGGGTCCTTGTTCCAGGCCCCTGAGGAGCTTCTCCCTGCCCATCCCCTACCCGCAGAGAGCATATTGGGGGATCAGCGTGCTGTGGGGAGAGAGAGGGCAGGGCTGTTAGAAACAGCCAGCTTTGATCTCAGGAACTTTGTCAGTGCTCGCCCTTGGTGAAGAGACACAGAAGTCACCAGGGCTGCCAGACACCAACACATCCCCACCGGCCGTGCCATAGGGTCTCTATTTCATCAGTACAAGGGAGGCCACTGCCTGTCTGGGCATCACACAGGAGCAGATGCCTAAACCAAGCCCCTTACTTAAAGCTGACGGTTCTGCATGTAAATAATCACCCAGGGGGTGGGGAGATTGGGTGGTGGCTGGAAGTGTCAGGTTCCTAAGAGTAGATCAGGGTGGGAAAAGAAAAGAGGTAGGAGGTGAGGGGGTCTCACTCAGCCCCCTGTAAGGCCACAGCCAACCATATGGAAGGCCAGGTGACTAACCACTTTCCTGTACCAGGGCTGCCATGAGCCCCCACATTTCTGGAAGTCAGCCACACCTCAGAAACCCAGAGGCCAACCAGGGCCGGCTGGAGAAAGTGCGGGTAGGGGACCCCGCCCAGGGTTCCTCGCCATGGCTAGAATGCCAGCCTCTCACCCCGGAAGCCCCAGGCAGACCCACCTCCCATGGCCCAGGGTCCCCACACGGCCCCTCCACTCACCTTCGCTAACGTGTCCACCACGCCCACGAGCGGCTGCTTTGCGGGGTATTTGGCCATGTCCCATTCAAAGTGGGTCACAAAGGACGTCAAATCAACTGGAAGGACACAGATGCATTTCAGCAAGAGAGTGAACGTGCCACATGCCAGACCAAGACCGCTGAACCCCAGGCCAGGTGCCACTGCTGACACCAAGGAAGCAGCTAGTGACAACGCTGGTGGGAAGCAAAGGCCACGGTGGGAGCAGGGAGCTCTGTGCCGGTCGGGGCCATCGCCAGAGCCCTTGGCGGCACCCTACAGCCCTCTGGAAAACATACCCACAGCTGCGGGCGCTGTGACAAGCTCTTCTTCAGATGGCTGCCACCCCAGGGGCGGGCCATTTGGGACAGTTGCTTCCCCAAGAGGCAGAAGCAAAGTCAGGCGCTGTTCAGAGTGGGCACAGAGCTAACTCTCCACCTGGCCATATGCTCAAGCCACACTGCTCTGAGGGGTTATCCCTCTGTCTCCAGGTACCCCAAAGGCACATCAGAGAGCATCAAGCCAACCCCCATACCAGCAGCCTGGGGCTGGGGCTAGGGGCCACCCGATGAGGGCAAGCGTCTCCTGCCTCCTGCACCCAAGCTCTAGACAAGGCAATTTCAACCTGCATTGCCTATTTCAATGAAGGCATTTTTTAACATTAGCAAAATACCAGCAGATGTGACTTGGTTTTTACTGCCTGCCAGGAAAGTGCATTGCTCACTGTACACCTCTTTTTACAAAGTCTACAGTGAACAGAACTTCCCAGTGTTTGCATGCATTTCCTTTTTTGTTTTATTTCTCCCAAAACAAACAAAACCCCACTGCCTTTCGGGTGTTTCTGGCTACACTAAGTAGCTGTGGGGTGGAGGTGAGGGCCCCAGGATGGAGGCCAGACAGGAGCAGCCTGAATGACCCTTGACTCCCTCAGAGCCCCCAGGCCTCCAACAAGTTAGGAAGGAAACCTGTTTCCCTACCTGAGAAATGGGGGAGCCACACACCTCAAGTGCCTGCTCTCTTCAAATTAGTTCTATACACACTTCCAGAGCACTAACCGATCCAGCCGCCCTGTACTCTTGTGATACGCCGAGTCTGCAGTGAGCAAGACATTTGGCAGAAGCCTCAGCGCTGCGGTGGCCCTTGGAATCCCTGCACCCCCAGCAAGAGCACCCACCTGTGTGTGCCTGACCCCAGGCTCACAACACTCAGCCACGCTGCAAGGCACACAGCCCAGACACCCACCCTGGGCCAGTGCCAAGGTGCTCATAGTTTACAGGGAGGCCCCAAGGTGGACACAGCACCTAGGGAGCTCAGAGAGGAGGAAGAGCTGTACCGGCTCCTCCCGTCGAGGGCAGTGCCCCAGAGGGTGACGGGGAAGGGAAGGTGGCTGCGTGGTCCTCAAGGAGGATGCTGGGTGTCAGGTGACAAGGACTGGCAGTCTCGTGTGTTTGGGGGACAGGGAGTGAGTGGGTAGAGCTGAGGGAATGGGGAGTGTGGACAGAGGCTGAGCAGGAAGGACAAGGGAGGCACAAAGGCTTGCATCTGCACGTCACCCCACGCCAGTCACACCAGGGCCCACTTACTCAGCCCCAGTATGAGCAGGGACTCAAACACTGATGCCTCCAACTCTAACGGCAGGGCCAGTGGGGTTGCCAAACAAGTCTGCAGAGGGCTGCCTTGGTGGCACTTTGGGAGAGTCCTCCATGGCTGGCATGGGGTTAGGGGGTAAAGATGGTGACACTCAGAGGGGCTGAAGGAGCCCTAGGGAAGGGAGAAATGGCTGGCTGCTCAGCACTCAAGGCCAGTGACACCCAGATTTTAAGCTGAGTGGCCAGGTGGAGGGAGGAATGTGCTCTAAGCCACAGAGCCACACGGGCAGTGGGAGGGGACGGAGGGAAAAGGTGGTGAGCTCAGCTGACTTTGATATGTGGGTGGACAAGTCCCCATGAGGGAGATGGGAACAAAACGAGACTCAGAGGAGGAAACCAGGCAGGTGGCAGGGTGGCAGAATGCCAGCACAGAAGAGGTAGAAAATGAATTAAGAGAATCAGAATGGTGGTGCCAACCATTAAGTAGCTGACATTTGCTGATTGCTGACCTTGGGCCGGGACACACACATTATTTCATTTAATTAATTCTTCAACCCTATTAAGTACTATCACTACGCCCATTTTACAGATGAGGAAACTCTGGTAGGTGATGCCACCTCCATTATAAAATGAGAAGACGCGCAGCAGGCTCCGCAGAAAGGACAGACTGCAGTTCCCCTCCCTACCATGACCACTGTCAGAGCACAGCCACCCACCTGTGGGAAAGGGATGCCCGCTCCTCAGATACTTTCTAGACAACCAGGACCTGAGAGAGGTCTTCAGGAGAGTTCGTTCTATACATTCCCAACATTGATGCTGGAACTGACACAGGGAGTCCCGCCTGTTGACAAGAGCACCTCCATGGTGCTAAGGATGGGGCCCTGATCTGAGAGGATTCATGTCCTTCTAAGAAGGGCCAGCAGTGAAGAGTCTGACCGGTGTTCTCTCCCCACACGCATCCACCAAGGAAAGACCGTGTAAAGACCCAGCGAGAAGGTGGCCATCTATAAGCCAGCTCTCAACAGAAACCAGATCGGCTGATCTTGAACTTCTGGCTTCCAGAAAGTAAACATCTGTCCTTTAAGCCACCCAGTCTGAGGTATTCTGTGACGGCAGCCCAAACTGAGTCAGACAGATTTGGGTATTAGCGCAGGCATTCAAACAGATTTTGGCATTGCCACACCATGGTGGGGAAATGACCTTGTTAAAAGGATGCAGGCCTGGGGAGGAAGTGTGGGAGTCGGGCCATGGCAGCAGGGCCACAGCTGACCAGGAAGAGGGGGAGGGCTCCTGCAGCAGGAAGGGCAGTGGGTGCCACATCTGTCCTGGTCCCCTCTGCACAGGTGCCCAAAACGTCACCTCCACGTAAGCCCAGGCCAGGAGAGCCAGACAACTGATGTGCACTGTCACAGCCACCCCGCCCTCCTCTTCCGGCCCCTCCAGCACCCAAGGAAGCTCTACCGCAGCCAAGTCCTGTTCAGCTACCACTTTGTCTCCCCGCTGCTTTCATCCTTCAGCTTGCAGGACAAGATGAATAGGACGAATGGACAGAAGGTTCTGGAAGCTGCCCTGTCACCCCCCACACACACACCAGCCTGAGCTCCCTTACACTGGGATGCAGTATGGCCACCCCTGGGCCTCTCCCTCTCACGGGCTCCTGAGGCAGAGACTATGACTCACTCATCTGTGTCACCAGAGCCTGCCACAGTGTCCCACATAGAGCAAGTGCTCCATAGACATGCTCAGAACACTAGCAGAAACCTTCCTAGTGACCATGATTGTCATTAGCTCGCACTGTGTTGCTTAGAAGAGACACATTTCCGATCACTCTGGGTCTCCGTACATCTTTACCAAAGCCAAAGACCTCAGGGCATTCAGACCAAAGGGGTGAGGTCCCCTTTCCAGGAGACCCGCCCACCCCCGAGGATGCTGCACACAAGGGTCTCCCTGCAGGAGCCTCAAAAAACCCCTGGGTCTGTGACTGTGACCTTCCTTTTCCTGTCTCCTCTCTCATGTCCTGAACATCAGCCTTGCCCCAGACTAAGCATATAAGGACCCTTCTCTGTCCTCCCACAGTGTCTCTGGCAAGAAAGCCGGCTGCGGATAATCCATTCCTCCATCCTTTCTTCACTCATAGTACTGCAGCCTTCTCTCCAACACTTGGGAGAGAACAGCCCTCACTTCCTCTGCCTGGGCTGAAGTCAGTGAAGCCTGGTCGTGGGGGTGTGGGGAAAGCCATGTGGGGCGTGGGCTAAGGGCCTGTGAGGTCAGACTGTGACCCAGCCAGACTCGCCCCATGTCAAAGCATGCTGTACACAGGCCAGCAATTCTTGAGCAATAACAATTTCATCTAAGAACCAAAACAAGGCCTGCCTAGCAGGCAGCAGAGCACAGGACTGTGACCACACAGCTGCCACCGATTGCCTGGTTAGCCAGACAGGCCCTTGGGTGTTCCTCTCTTCTGCAGACATTCTAGGGTTCAGGCCAGATGACATGTGGTTGGCTCAGCTTCTTCTGTAATCAAAGCCATCTATGTCCTTCTGTGCTCCCAACTTGGCTGGAGGCAGAGAGCAAACAAAAACAAGAGGTGCCCAGGCAGAGCCACGGGCCTACGAAGTGATCATTACCAAGTCCATTTATAGGTGAGAAAAGTAAGACTCGGAGAGGTGACTTTCAAACCAGGTCTGACCAGCGGCTGACCCTTTTCAGCAGCAGTGCCCTAAATCCCCCTGGAGGAGACAGGATTAAAACGCAAAAGTGAATTCCTCTAGTATTCTGTCAATCACTAGTTCCTGGGTGCCACATAGAAGAAAAAGATTTCCTCATTCAGATAATACGGGGACAGTTTGGTTAACAAAAGTTTAAGAAGCTCTCTTGATTGTAAAACTTTTCAGAGCCTTTAATATGCTAACATGCATCGTGAAGGTTCAGAAGGTACCAAGCTACTACTGTCCTGGGCTTTTGTGGGCAGGTTTACAGTACATGCTATGGCAGCTCTAGACTTGGGAAGTTGTTGAGACCCAACTCACAAGAGGCCTAGAGAGAACGAAACATTAACCTAACAAAGCTGAATTTTCTCATGAGAGAGGCCACTGTCTGTCAGAGCTGGTGCCTTATAGACTGGAGATGGGTACTGCATGATAATGGCATCTAGCTTTAAGTTAAGCTTTATTTTATTTTATTATTGTTATTTTATTTATTTATTTATTTATTTTTGCAGTTTTTGGCCAGGGCTGGGTTTGAACCCACCACCTCTGATATATGGGGCCAGTGCCCTACTCCTTTGAGCCACAGGCGTTGCCCTATTTATTTTTTTGAGACAGAGTCTCACTATGTCACCCTCGGTAGAGTGTCATGGAGTCACAGCTCACAGCGACCTCAAACTTCTGGGCTTAAGCGATTCTCTTGCCTCAAACTCCCAACTAGCTGGGACTTCAGGCATCCACCATAACACCTGGCCATTTTTTTTGTTGTAGTTGTCATTGTTGTTTAGCTGGCCCAGGCCGGGTTCGAACCCGCCAGCCTGGGTATATGTGGCTGGCGCCCTACCCACTGAGCTATGGGCACTGCCCTGATCTTTATTTTAATATAAGATTAAATCTTCATGCCCTAAAGCCAATTTATGTGAAAAGTAGGTCTCTACCCTGGGTCAGCTTTTCAGTGTAGGAGTTGCAAGCCCTAACCTATGTTACCTGTTGGGATGTAAGATCAGTTGGTTAACTTGACAAAGTAATTTTTTTTTTTTGCATCAGTAATAAATCTCAGGGTGTCAAACACTGAGAGTAGGAAGGTATTTGGTCACTTCCAATCTGTAAAGGTTTTTATTTGCCATAAAATTATTTGTTATCTTTAGTTCCACCCACTTGAGCAAGTGGGAGAAAACCCAAAGCAAATGGCTCCTTCTAACGCTCACCCAGGAATGGCCTGTGGATACTGGGACCACCCCAGGAGGCTCCTTGCATGTGAACCCCATTGCGGCCAGATGAAGCCTCCCACTTAAGCTCCCACTATCCATAAAATGGGCAGTCTGAGAGTGGGCCAGCAGGACACCAGCTACCACCATCAAGGCAGGGAAAAGACCACAAGCAAAAAGATGCAGAAGTCCACCTTGAACTCCGCAGAGTCAAAGCGGTCCCAATTTCCAGGTGGCATGCAGTGCTGCCCAGGACAGGCAGGGATGACAGGAGAAAGGGAGGAAAGAGATGACATGTCCATAGCCTATGTCCATGAAATAGTGGCTATCTGTGTCATATGGATATCGTGACCAAGCTACGAGGCTGTTACTTGAGAAATTATTGCAACGTGATCACTGTACCCCTATAACCAGACTGAGATTCCACCTTCCCAGGGACATGCAGCCATCACACTGAGCACACACACAGCAAACAAGGCACAACCTACTCTTCAAACACTTCATTTTTTCCTTCAAGCCTGCAATATAATAAGACGGCATTATTCCACCACATAGACGCACAAAGCCAAGATCACATTTGGGAATATGAACATTTATATTTGTCAATTTAAACACATAAATTAAAAGGCTCTTAATGTTTCCAGGAGGGAAAAAACATGAATATATGTTGTCTTTATAACAAAGGACATAAATATTACATGTATAATAAATACAGTCATGCACTCATGATGGGGATATGTTTTGAGAAATGCGTTGTTAGGTGATTTCGTCATTGTTTGGACATCAAAGAGTGCAATTCCATAAACTCGGATAGTAGAGCCTTCTACACGCCTAGGCTAGATAGTTTAGCCTATGGCTCCTGGGTTATCAACCTGTACAGCACTGTACTGCAGGCAATTATGATGCAATGTTATGTATTTGTAAATCTAAACATATCTAAACATAGAAAAGGTATAGTAAAAATACAGTATGTTTATCTTATGGGACCATCACTATACATGTGGTCCACCATTGACTAAAATGTTATGCAGTGCCTAACATTTTTTTTTTAATTTTTATTTATTTATTTATTTTTTTGTAGAGACAGAGTCTCACTTTACGGCCCTCGGTAGAGTGCCGTGGCCTCACACGGCTCACAGCAACCTCCAACTCCTGGGCCCAAGCAATTCTCTTGCCTCAGCCTCCCCAGTAGCTGGGACTACAGGCGCCCGCCACAACGCCTGGCTATTTTTTGGTCGCAGTTTGGCCGGGGCTGGGTTTGAACCCGCCACCCTCGGTATATGGGGCCAGCGCCCTACCGACTGAGCCACAGGCGCCGCCCAACATTTTCAATATATATGCACGGTTTCATGTAAGTCTAATTCTCTCTACATATATTTGAACATTTAATTCTAAAGTTTCCAAAGTCTCAAAAGCTTTTGTCTCACACATTTTATGCATGCACAGAGTATGCACATAATTCATGAACCCCAAACACCATTGGAATCTAAAGATTTATCCTATCAGCACGGATGAGACAGAAACTCCAAATGCAAAGTAACACTACACTAAGCGTGCCCCTCTGTCTCCCATTTATTGGGCAGCAACTAAAGACTCATTGAAGGCCAGGCACAGTGGCTCATGCCTGTAATCTCAGCACTCTGGGAGGCTGAAGCAGGAGGATCATTTGAGGTTAAGAGTTCGAGACCAGCCTGAGCAAGAATGGGACACCATGTCTAAAAAATAGCCAGTAGTCCCAGCTACTCAGGAGGCTAAGGAATGAAGATTGCTTGAGCCCAAGAGTTTGAGGTTGCTGTGAGCTATGACACCACAGCATTCTACCCAGGGTGACATAGTGAGATCTGTCTCAAAAAAGGAAAAAGAAAAAAAGGACTCATTGGGGGTATTCCTTGAGGAATGAAGGCATTTTTCACCACTCATTAGGGAAAATGGATAAATTAGCTGGAGTGAGGTACATGGGCAGAATTTCCCACATGGCAAGAACAGAAGCTGACGGAGAGGGCGGATAGGCCGGGCAGATGGGTCAGACAGCAGGAGCAAGGCTTAGATCCCATAAGCCCATGTTCATGCCCAATTTCACTGAACTTGGCCACAGCATGAGCCATATGCCTCAGGAACAGCAGAGCCATGAATGTAGAAAGGGGCATGGTCCCCAAACCTGGCAGTGCTGTGACTAGAAGGAGAGGACAGCCTCTGCCCAGCATGCCAATTCAGAGCACCCGTCATCACTGTGTAGCCACAGCGAGGGCTGTGATGGGTGTGAATAATTGGGGAAAGGACCACATAAGAATACTCCATCCACCTACCTCCATTGGCCAGAAGGTTCTCCTGGACCTTCCCCTTTGAGTCCTCCATGACTTCTGCCACACTCTGGGCCATCCTCTTTATGAGGCTTCAGAGAGGAAAGAAAAAGCCAGTTAGAGTAGGAAGCTGCCCTCGGAATATTCTCACACACTGCTGGCAGGAAAAGCAGCTGGTGACAAGCTTTAGGGGAATATATTTGGCAATCTCTATGGAGAGGCTTAAAATGTCCACTGTCTTTGAACCAGTAATTCCACTTCTAAGAAACCATCTTAAGGAAACAGGACAAACAGAAAAAGCTTTCTAAATAAAACGATGTTCTTTGCAGCACTGTTGGTGACAGTAAAAACTGGAAACCACTGGAAGACAATAGGGAACTGTTTAAGTAAATGATGGTATATCCAGCTGAGAAGTTATTAGGCAGCCATTAGAAATAAAACTTCAGAGAATGTCTAACACTGTGGAACAAGGCACGTATTATCACGCTGCATGGAAAAAACCAACACACAAAATTACCCAGATAGTATGCTCGCTGGCTGCAACTACATGAAAACATTCTTCCTACTCCACATATTTTCTGTAGTACTCTGGTATTGCTTTTGAAATTAGAAAATTAAAACTTCGCCTGCAATCCTAGCACTCTGGGAGGTTGAGGTTGGTGGATTGCCTGAGTTTAGGAGTTGAAGACCAGCCTGAGCAAGAGTGAGACCCCAGCTCTATTTAAAAAATAGAAAATCTAGGCTCTGTGCCTGTAGCACAGTGGTTACAGCGCCAGCCACGTACACCAAGGGGGTTCAAACCCAGCCCGGGCCAGCTAAACAACTGCAACAAAAAAACAGCTGGCATTGTGGCAGAAGCCTATGTCCCAGCTACTTGGGAGGCTGAGGCAAGAGAATCGCTTAAGCCCAGGAGTTTGAGATTGCTATGAGCTGTGATGCTACAGCACTATATTGAGGGCAACATAGTGAGACTCTGTCTCAAAAAAAAAAAAAAAAAATACAAAATCTAGTAAGGCATTGTGGTGGGCACCTGTAGTTCCAGCTACTAGGGGGGCTGAAGTAAGAGAATTGCTTGAGCCCAAGAGTTTGAGGTTGCTATGAGCTACGACACCACGGCACTCTACCAAGGGTGACATAGTGAGACTCTGTCTCAAAAAAAAAAGAAAAAGAAAATTAAACCTTTTTTTTTTTTTTGAGACAGTCTCACTTTGTCAACCTCAGTAAAATGCTGTGGCATCATAGCTCATGGCAACCTCAAACTCCTGGGCTTAAATGATTCTCTTGCCTCAGCCTCCCAAGTAGCTAGGGCTACACGTGCCCACCACAACACCCAGCTAGTTTTTAGAAATGGGGTCTTGCTCTTGCTCAGGCTTGTCTCAAACTCCTGAGCTCAGGTTATCCACCAGTCTCAGCCTCCTGGAGTGCTGAGATTACAGATGTGAGCCACCTGTGAGCCCGACCTATGAAAACTTTTTGTCTCCTGAAGGCTTTAGAAAGTATGAGAAAGAAAAGGAAATTACAGGAAGGAAATTTTGAAGCAAAAAAGCTCAAATTTGGCATGACCCTGCCAATTGCCAAATGTATGCACGAGTTAAGCCAAGTTGATTTCTTTTTCTCTTTTTTTTTTTGAGACAGAGCCTCAAGCTGTCGCCCTGGGTAGAGTGCTATGGCATCACAGCTCACAGCAACCACCAACTCCTGGGCTCAAGTGATTCTCCTGGCTCCACCTCCCAAGTAGCTGGGACCACAGACGCCTGCCACAACACGCGGCTATTTTTTGATTGCAGCCGTCATTGTTGTTTGGTGGGCCTGGGATGGATTCGAACCCGCCAGCTCAGGTGTACGTGGCTGGCGCCTTAGCTACTTGAGTCACAGGTGCCAAGCCAGCCAAGTTGATTTCTTTAAGCCCCAGTTCTGTTATCTATAAAATGCAGATTATGCTGATGTTACAGAATCATTAACATTAGTATAACTCACCAGGCAGTAGTCACCTACCTAATAGCAAAGAAAGCCTGCCCCAGGAGGCCAATCAAGTTGTAATCTGACTGGAAATCAGGTCACACTAGGCTAAAGTTTGAAGCTCTGATGATCCAAATCTTTGCCTCAGGCTCTCTCTCCACATTCTCCCAGCTCCCAGGAGGGAGGTGTGTTTATAGGAAGAGCAGACTCAGGCCACTGAATCCCAGATGGAGTACAAGGTCTTCTGCTGTTGCAGGCACTGGCCAGCTACCCTGGCCACCCAGAGCACAATGCCCAGGGGCCCAACATGGAAAACCGAGGCAGAAGCACATGGGAAAGCCCTTGATAAAAGCTAAGAAGGGAGGAGAGAAGGCTAGCAATTTGCTTTCCTGATTATCTAAGTAATACATGTTCATAGTCAAAAACTGGAAAATGCAAGTAGAGAGTAGTTAACCAAAAACAAACACCCAGACCCCCCCCCACCCAAGAGGAAACACACTTGGTGTTCTGGCATACTTCCAATGGCTGAAAGCCTGTAGGGTTTATGTGACTTGAAGTCTTCTTTTGATATCAGCTGTCATTTAATAGAGTATACTCAGTGACAAATATTTTTATTTAATCCTCATGAGAATTCCCAAAAGGTGAATACTCTCCCATTTTACAGATGGGGAAACTGAGAAGTAATGTGCAATCCCCCAATCCAGTCCATGCGAGGACTCCAAAGGCAAGGTTCTGGGCCGCCATCTTTACAGTGCTTGTGGCCCACCCTGGCCTTAGATTTCCGCCAACGTGTGGCATTTCTTAGAGTAGTAGTTAATAGCATCTTACTGATTATAACCATGGGCAAGTTACCTAACTAACCTCAGTTTCCTCAGTTGTAAAATGGAGATAATACTCCAGGCCTCACGAAGTTCTCTGGGGAGTTTGGTACAATACACATAAAGTGTCAGGTCACTGGGAGTTTGAGGCACCTGGAGATGTGCTCTGGGTGAACCGGGTGGATTGCTTTGGGCTCTCTGCCCTCTGAGTCTCACCCAGGAAGATCTGGTAGGAGATGGGGGGGAGATCTGGTTCCTTCCCAGTTCCAGTAACATCAGACCCCTCATCCCTCCAGCCAAGGGATTGCGACAGCGTCTCTCCACCAGCTCAGGTTCCTGCATTATCCCTTAGGATTCTCCTAAAATCCACAAACAACTCTGAGTCTTTCTTTTTTTTCTTTTGAGATGGAGTCTCACTTTGTCACCCTTTGTAGAGTGCAGTGGCATCACAGCTCACAGAAACCTCAAACTCTAGGGCTCAAGCAATCCTCCTGCCTCAGCCTCCCAAGTAGCTGGGACTATAGGCGCCCACCACAACGCCCGGCTAGTTTTTCTATTTTTAATAGAGACGGGTTCTTGCTCTTGCTGGTCTCAAACTCCTGAGCTCAGGCAATTTGCTCACCTCAGCCTCTCACAGTGCTAGGATTACGGGTGTGAGCCACCCTGCCGGGTCTAACTTTGTGTGTCTTTACAAGAAGGCCCTCCTAGATTACATTAGTGTGTCTTCAATCATCTGTTGGGATTTTGACTCAATAAATCCATTTGTTCATTTATTTACTTATTCAGCAAATTCCACACATCATGCCTTACTGTGAGCCAAGCACTGTTCTAGATGCTGCGTACAAAACAAAGTCCCCACTCTCAGAACACTTCTACTTAATGTTGTCAACAGTTCCTCTTTTATCATTACAGTGACATGTGCAAGCTGCTGTCTCCTATTATCATATGCCCTATAATTATTTGTCTTAGGAGTATCCACGTTGTGGCCTGCAGTCCATAGATTCTCTTATGACTGTTTCACTTATCTGTAGTGTCAGAAATTGTGAAAATTATTCAGGGGCAATTTCTTTTTTCTCATCAGCTTTCATTAGTGTTTGTTTATTTAATGTGTGGCTCAAAACAACTCTTCTTCCATGTGCAACAGGAAAAAAAAAAAAGGTTGGAGACCTCTAGAAGGTGGTAGTAAATCCAGCCCCCACTGCAGTGCCTGACTCATAGCAGCTGGTCAGCAATGTTTGTTGAATGAATAAAAGAACAATGGCATCCTACGGCACCTAAAACACGTGCTTGCTTCTGTCCTAATGGACCTAAAAACAGAACTCATTCATCATTTTAAGGACTCTTTGCTGCTACCCACCCAAGCTTCTGTAAAGTTTCTAACTGTAGCAGGTTTAGCCCGAGGCATGTACACCAAAACATCTCAGAATAACATGGTCTGACAAAGCGTACCTACTAGAACAAAGCACTAGTTCTACATAGTAAAAACAGCACTGACTTAGCTGTGATCCTTAAGTATGGTCATTAGCAAATTATGATATTACTGAATTAGAAAATCTTCCTCACTGAAAGGAACACTGTTCCAAGTTAGATTTTTCACCTTACAGATTATTGCAAACACCTTTCTCCATATTTCAAACACCCTTCCCCATAAAAACAGAACTTCCTCGTTCCTTTCATGTACTGCATGGCATTTCATCACATGGCCCTCTCATAACCAGTTCCTTACTATGAACATGTGGGTTGCCTCCACTTTGATAAGTATGACAGTAACCCACTATTGCACCCACGTGTGCAGGTATAGTTGCTAAAGGACCAATGACTGGAATAAATAGGATTTACAGTTTTAACAAGTAAAGCCAAACTACCCTCTCAACATTCAGAGTCAATGTATACTCACATGCACGGCATATGAGACTGGCTGCTTCCCCAAACCCTTGCCAACATAGATATTATGAACCTTTTTAATCTCTGCCAATCTGATAGCTGAGAAATTATATCTCATTGTCATTGAAATTTGCATGTCTTTAATCATCAGTGAAGCTGGACATCTTTTCTCACATTGATTGACTATAAAAGGCTGTTTCCTGGTGGCACCCATAGCTCAGTGGGTAGGGCGCTGGCCAGACACCAAAGCTGGCAGGTTTGAACCCGGCCGGGCCTGCTAAAACAATGACAACTGCAAGAGAAAAATAGCCAGGCGTTGTGGCGGGTACCTATAGTCCTAGCTACTTGGGAGGCTGAGGCAAAAAGATCCTCTTGCCTCAGTTTTTCTATTTTAGTAGAGATGGGGTCTTGAACTTGTGAGTTCAAGCAGTCCACCCACCTGGGCCTCCCAGTGTGCTAGGATTATAGGCGTGAGCCACCTAGCCCATCCTGTAAACAGCATGTTGATATCGTTTGCTGGTTTTTCTATTGTTTTGTTCATCTTTTTAAAAATTTTAGTTTTATTAGGCTGGGTGCAGTGGCTCACACCTGTAATCCTAGCCCTCTGGTAGGCCGAGACGGGTGAATTGCCCTGAGCTCACAGGTTTAAGACCAGCCTAAGCCAGAGCCAGAGCCAGAGCCAGATCTTGCGTCTAAAAATAGCTGAGCATTGTGGTGGGCACCTATAGTCCCAGTTACTTGGGTGGCTGAGGCAAGAGAATCGCTTGTGCTCAAGAGTTTGAGGTTGCTGTGAGCTATGACGCCACAGCACTCTACCAAGGGCAACAAAATGAGACTTTGCCTCAAAAAAAAAAAAATTGTAGAATATCTAGAAAAAATAATGGAAATACCACACATCAAAATTTAAATTATATAATATCAGAAAAAAAATCATTACCTTTAGTATTACTAAATGAAATAAAAAGAATAAATAAACTAAGCGTGAAACTCAGTATCTTTTACAGAAAAGAAAAAGATAACAAATTCAAATGAAGCAAGAGGGAAAAAATTAGGATAAATAGAGAAATCGAAATATTAGAAAGCAGGCCAGGCCCAGTGGCTCATGCCTATAATCCTACCACTTTAGAAGGCTGAGGGGGGAGAATACCTTGAGCAGGATCCTGTAGTCCCATCTACTCCGGAGGCTGAGGCAAGAGAATCTCTTGAGCCCCAGAGTTTGAGGTTCCTGTGAGGTGTGATGCCACAGCACTCTGCCAAGAGCCTCAAAGTGAGACTGTCTAAATAATTAATTACTAAAATAAAATAAAATAAAAATTTAATTTTTTTTATTTGTATAAGCTCTTTGGTGTTTTAGAAAACTCAATTCTTGCGACGTTTTGAGCTAAGTGACATCCTCATCTCAGTGTCAACAAAATTAAGACAAAATTAGGGAGCTGTGGGGTGCAATGGCTCACGCCTATAATCCTAGTACTCTGGGAGGCCAATGCAGGTAGATTGTTTGAGCTCACGAGTTTGAGACCAGCCTGAGCAAAAGTGAGACCCTCGTCCATCTCTACTGAAAATGAAAAACTGAGGCAAGAGGATCACTTGAGCCCAAGAGTTTGAGGTTGCTTGACCTATGATGCCACCTCACTCTACGCGGGTAACACATCGAAACTCTGTCTCCAAAAATAAATAAATAAATAAATAAAATAATAAAAAAATTTAGGGAGCTAGGGGTCACCCTCCACAGTAAAATGAATGACAAAGGGCAGCACCTGTGGCTCAGTGGGTAGGGTGCAGTCCCCATACACTGAGGATGGTGGGTTTGAACCCAGCCCCGGCCAAACTGCAACAAAAAATAGCTGGGCATTGTGGCAGGCACCTAGCTACTCAGGAGGCTGAGGCAAGAGAATCGCCTAAGCCCAAAAGCTGGAGATTGCTGTGAGTTGTGACGCCACCGCACTCTACCAAAGGTGACAAAGTGAGACTCTGTCTCTAAAAAAAAAAATTAAATAAATACATAAACAAAATGAATGACAAAGCAGAAGGCCATCACGAATCTACATGGCTCCAAAGCCTATGTTCTTCGATGCTACTTTACAGTAAAACCTAGCATCTTTCTGTAAAATGCCTGACAAAAATTTATATTAACTCATAAGGGGAGATGTGCAAATCGTACTTTTTTAATTAAAAGGCAACTGCAAACACTAGATACAGCCATCAGTTGCAGTGTTGACCACGCTGATACACAGTACTTATTTGTCAAAACTCACCAACCTGAAACGTAGAATGTAAATGTCTTAACACAATCACTAAGAAAATGCCAGGAAGGCCATGTTAACCAGTGTGATGAAAATGTGTCAAACGTCTATAAAACCAGTCTATGGTGCCCCATGATCGCATTAATGTACACAGCTATGATTTAATAATAAAAAAAACCTCACCAATCTGTACGTTGCATTGTATATAACTTTTACCTCATTGCAAAAAATTCCCTGAGAGCAGACACTGCCTTAATCAAGTGTGCAGAGCTGACACACCCACAGCATGAAAGATCAATAGTACATGCCTCTGCCGCCAAGCACCCAGGGGACACAGCATCGCCTCTGCAGAATTCTTGCCAAAAGTGCATAACCTGAGTCTAACCATGAGGAAACATCAGAAGAGGTCAAACTAAGGAACATTTTACAAAATAACCGACCTGTACACTTCAAAAAACTCAGTGTCGGGAAAGCCAAAAAAGTCTGAAAAACGTCAGAAAAATAAAATGTTTCAGTTCAAACGAGGCTAAAGAGACATGGACAATTCACTACAAAAGACAGGAAGCCATCTCGGTGTTCATTGCTATCTAAGAAAATCTGGCACTTTCTTTTACGGCGATAACCAGGTAAAATAAGTATCATATTCCTGATTTTGATCATTGGACTAAAGTTATATAAGAGAATGTTCTTGCTTTTAGAAAATACAAGTACCTAGAAGTAAAGGAACTGCTACTGGCTGTCCAAGAGTCCGGAAAGAGAGAGAGAGAAATAGACACATGGAGAGAAGATATAGGAAAGGGTATGTGGAGACCGGGCGCGGGGACTCACGCCGGTAATCCCAGCACTCTGGGAGGCCGAGGCAGGTGGACCGCCTGAGCTCAGGAGTGTGAGACCAGCCTGAGCAAGAGCGAGACCCCCATCTCCAAAAAATAAATAGCCAGGCATTGTGGCAGGTGCCTGTGGTCCCAGCTACTTGGGAGGCTATGGCAAGAGGATTGCTTGTGACTAAGAGTTTGAGGTTGCTGTGAGCTAAGATACCACAGCACTCTACCAGGGTGACAAAGTGAGACTTTGTCTCAAAAAAAAAAAAAAAGAAAAGAAAAGAGTATACGGGCATTCTTTTAGTAATCTTCTAAATTTCTGCAACTTTGAAATTATGTCAAAATTAAAAGTTTAGGAAGGAAAGTAGAACCTAAACAAGAATCCTGACAGAAACAGAAAAAGACACCAAACTGTTAACACTGGTTATTATCTTTATGTGTGTAAGATGGACACTTTCAGTTTCTAAGCATTTACGTAAGGCTACAGCTACATTTTAATTCGTTAAAAGATTACTTTGGGAGGCTGAGGTAGGAAGATTACTTGAGATCATGAGTTCAATACCAGTCTGGGTAACATAGTGAGATGCCATCGCTACAAAAAAAAAAAAAAAAAATTAGTCAGATATGGTAGAGGACCTGAGGCTAGCAGACAGCTTTAAGCAGAAGCATTCTAGGTTAAGTGAGCTATGAGTACACCACTGCACTCCAGCCTGGGTGATAGAGCAAGACCTTGTCTTTTTTTTTATTTTTCAGAGACAGAGTCTCACTTTGTTGCCCTCAGTAGAGTACTGTGGTTTCACAGCTCACAGTCACCTCCAATTCCTGGGCTTAGGTGATTCTCTTGCCTCAGTCTACCGAGTAGCTGGGACTACAGGCGCCCGCCACAATACCCGGCTACTTTTTGTTGCAGTTTGGCTGGGGCCGGGTTTGAACCCGCCACCCTCAGTATATGGGGCCAGCACCCTACCCACTGAGCCACAGGCACAGTCCACAAGACCCTAACTTAAAAATAATAATAATAATATAGTAAATCATCATAAAATAAATGATAAATAAATATTTAATAATAAAAATAGATTAAAAAATAGCAGCATTATTATCCATAGCCAAAGGGTAGGGGCAATCCAAGCATCTGTCCATGGACAAATGACCAAACAGAACATGGGGTGTCCATCCAATGGAATATTACTCACTGTACAGAGTAAGGAAATTCTGACACACGCTACAATATGAATGAACCCCAAGACATTAGGCTAAGTAAAATAAGCCAGTCACAAAAGGACAAATACCCTGTGATTTCACTCATAGTAGGTCACATTCAGAGAGATGGAAAGTAGAAAAGTAGTTAGCAGAGACTGCAGGGGTGGCGAGGAGGAAATGCGGAGTTATTTTTTAATAAGTAGAGTTTCAGTTTTGCAAGATGAAAACACTCTTGTGGGCCAGGTATGTGGTTCAAGTTTGTTGTAATCCTAGCACTCTGGGAGGCCAAGGCAGGAGGAATGCTCTAGGCCAGGAGTTTGACTGTAGCTGCAGAGACTGTCTTTACAAAAAACAAAGACATTAGCCAGGGGCTGGGTGAGGTGTGTAATCTTAGCTCTCTGGCAGGCCAAGGGGGGCAGATCACCTGAGCTCATGAGTTTGAGACCACCCTGAGCAAGAGCAAGACCCCACCTCTAAAAATGGATGGGGTTATGGCAGGCACCTGTAATCCCAGCAACTCAGGACACTGAGACAAGAGAATTGCTTGAGCCCCAGAGTCTGAGGTTGCCTTGAGATATATTAGCCAGGCAATGGGGCACATGCCTGTAGTCTCAGTTAATTGGGAGGGTAAGGCAGGGGGATCGCTTGAGCCCAGGAGCTGGAGGTTACAATGAGCTATGATGCAATGTGAATGTACTTAGTGTCACTAAGCTGTATAATTTAAAATGGTTGAGACTCTGTCTCAAAAAACATAAAAATAATAGGGCACCGGCCCCATATACCGAGGGTGGAGGGTTCAAACCCGGCCCCAGCCAAACTGCAACAACAACAAAAAATAGCCGGGTGTTGTGGCCGGCGCCTGTAGTCCCAGCTACTCAGGAGGCTGAGGCAAGAGAATCACCTAAGCCCAGGAGTTGGAGGTTGCTGTGAGCTGTGACGTTACGGTACTCTACCGAGGGCAATAAAGTGAGACTCTGTCTCTAAAAAAAATAATAAAATAAAAATAAAATGGTTAAAATTATAAGTGGCAATAAATAAATAATAAAATATATCTAAATGTAATAAATACATAAATTCTTACAGTTGAGTAAGGGGGGTGGGGCACGTTAGCCAGGTATGAGATGGGGCAGGTAGGGAGTGAAGGCTGGGCAGCCGTCATCGGGACACCTGCCACCTGGGGGCAGAGTGCGGAAGGCAGCTCTCTACCTCCGCCTGGCCTGGTGGGTCATGAAACTGCTCTGTCTTTCTCTTCTGTGAACATTGGGGGGATCCCTCTCAGCCCTGCCGATTTCTGAGCCCTGGGCTCAGAGGAGGTACAGGACAGCCTAGGCGCTAAAAGCACAGCAGGCAGGGGCTCTTGAGATCTGTCTCTTCTGATCTGTGTGGCTGCTCCTTCCCCACATGCCTCGAGGTGCCTGCCATGTGGGGAAGCGGTACCCACACAGGCGGCTAGAAGGAAGACTGCCTGCAGGAGACGGATCTGGAGGTGAGAGCCGGCCTCTCCATTCCCGGGAGGCCACCAAGCCAGGGCCCAAGCAGAGGGCAAGTTTGTGCCACACAGCAGCCCCTTCCCTGGGTTTCTCTGCGTAATTCTGGCAAAAGCAGGGTAGCATTGGTTGGGTTGTCAGAAATTACCAGGATGCTCAGGAAAATCGGGTAAACCGATTACAGGGCAGGGAAGCAGTTTCCAGGGTTTGGCAGAGAGAATGACAATCACTTCAATCTAGGGAGCTTTCCCCAGTCCTGAGAAAAACACTGTGGAGATTCATCTGAATCTTCCACAATCAAGGCAAAGTCCACAGAGCTGAGGAAACTGAGGCTCAGAAAGGCCAAAGAGCTTGCCCCAGGTCACCTCGCTGGAGGCAGGAATCAGTCTCTAAAGCCAGTCTCCGCCCACCACACAGGTGCTAACAGGCCCCTTCTGGACAACATCAACCCCACCACACCCCAGGGCCCACTGTCCTTGGAGTGTCTAAACAGGAGGAGACACTGGCCCACGCCTCCCTCCTACCCAGGGGCAGCCCCACACCTGAGAAGTGGGGCCCAGAAACTCCACCGAGTGGGGAGCTTGCCCCATCTCCCTGGTGACTCATGGAGCCCCGGGGGACCTCACCCATCCTTTGCTTCTGAACTTCCTCCTCTGCCAAGGGAGCACAAAATCTCTGTGCCCTGCAGCAAAGTCATCAGGAAAATGTGACTGGAGAGCAATTAAGTGACTTGCTTTTTATAAAAACAAAGGTCCCATGAGGCTGCTAGGAGGTTCCCCTCTCTGGAGGACTCTGGCCAGACACCCCTTGCTTTAAATTCCAATTTTGCTTCTCAGAAACTGATCTTCAGAGAGATTCCCCTCTGCAGAGAGTTGGTAGAAACACTCGCCAAGATTGCTGACCTCCATGGGCCACACGGCCTTTGTCACCCTCCACCATATTACTTAGCATGTCACCACTCTGCTGAAACTACATCACTGGTTTTCCAAGAAGTTTAAATATTAATGTTTAAATTCCTTATCAGGGTCGACAAGGCAGTCCCCCACCTTGTGCTTCCTACTCCAGCCTTCTAGGGCCACCTGGATGCTCCTCACCTCTGTCACTGTCCGATGGCCCCTTCTCTAAGCAAGTCATCCCTAACAAACACATTATAGCATTGGCTACTTAGGACACTCAACCAAAATGTATTGGGTGCCGATCAGGTACCAGGTGAAGCCACCCTGAGCAGTGAGCACCATGGATCTCAGTTTTAGGGCTTACCTCTAAAACCTCCCTCTGACACATCAGTTATGACACTGTGCCAAAATGCTGGTCTCCTCGCCTGAACAAAGAGATCTCTGAAGATTTATTCACTACACTGTCACTGGCTCCTAAAAACACACAGGTGCTGGGCAGCTACACAAATGTTCTAAGATACGGAGCAGGACATTGGTCCAATGCTCCTCCTCAGGCTGCCACAGTCCCCCAGTCATCTCTGCTTCACTCTCCCATCACCAGCATTGACACTATCTCTTTAATGATCTCCTTCATCTCCCAGAATGTGAACTTTTCAAAGCATGGACATTTCCTCTTTTTAAAAAAGTATCAGTATTGGGCTGGGTACAATGGCTTAAGCTTGTAATCCCAGTACTCTGAGAGGCTGAGGGATGAGGATCATTTGAGCTCAGAAGTTAAAGACCACCCTGAGCAAGAGTGAGACCCTATCTCTACTAAAAATAGAAAAATTCGCCAGGCGTTGTGGTGGGTATTTTTAGTCCCAGCTACTTGGAGTCTGAGGCAGAAGGATCTCTTGAGCCCAGGAGTTTGAGGTTACTGTGAGCTAGGCTGAGGCCACAGCACTCTAGCCTGGGGCAACAAAGAAAGATTTTGTCTCAAAAAAATAAAGAAAGAAAAGAAAAAACCCTCAGTATTCCCTGTGTCTACAAAATAATAGCGCCGTGTCATTGTGAAATTACAGTGCAGCTATAATTCCAAGCTTAGTGCCTGGTAAAGGGACCCTTCCTGGAATCTCAAGCATGATCGCGTTTCCTCCGAGCCATGTCCAGCGCATAGAATGAGGAAACAATCCAAAGGTTTAAGGCAGGCATCCTCAAACTTTTTAAACAGGGGGCCAATTCACTATCCCTCAGACCGCTGGAGGGCCAGACTATAGTTAAAAAAAAAAAACTATGAACAAATTCCTATGCTCACTGCACATATCTTATTTTGAAGTAAAAAACAAAACGGGAACAAATACGATCACATCACTTCATGTGGCCCGCAGGCCGCAGTTTGAGGACACCTGCTTTAAGGGAATGTTTGTACTCACACTTTGACCCAGGATCCAGAGAAATGCAAACATATGCCAAAACAAAGATTGTACAGGAATGTTCATGACAGCTTTGTCTGTAATAAAAACTGGAGACCATCTAAGTGTCCCCCAACAAGTGAATGGATAAACAAATTGTGTCTTACCCATAAAATGGAATATTACTCAGCAGTAAAGTAATAAGAGGGCCATGGGGGATTAATATGCAAGCAATATACATAATTCTCAGAAGGATGCCGAATGGGAAAACCCAGACCCCCCCCCAAAAAAGTGCATACTGCATCCTTCCATTTATGTCCCGTTCTTTTAAAACTGCAAACAATCTCATAGTGACAGAAGGCAGGAAAGTCCTCATCAGGGTATGGGGAGAAATTAATTACAAGGGGCACAAACTTTTGAGATGATGGATTTGTTCACTATCTTAACTGGTGGTAACTTCACATGTATATCTCAAAACTCATCAAATGGAACACTTTAAAAATCTGCCATTTATTTTGTCATTTATGTCTCAATAAAGCCATTGTTTTTTTAAAAACCTACTTAACAGTGAAGTAACATTTCTTACCTACAAGGTTCATGAGAAACCAAAAGTCTGACAATACCCTTTATTGGAAAGGCTATAGGGAAACATGGGCTGTCCTTCATGGGTGGACATGCAGAATGGTCATCCCACAGAGAGAGAATCTGGAACATGTATCCAAAAAATGAAAAGATAGGACCCTTTGACCCAGAGATTTGCTTCTGAGAATGTGCCCTGCAGACCTGCCTACCTGTGTCTACGCAGAATGTAATCATGTTCAGTACTGCAGCCCTGTTGGTAACAGCCTGCTTCCTCACAACAGCAAACAACCCAAGTGTCTATCTTTAGGAGTTAAGACACTGGTTGTTAACTATGGTTAATAAATGATGGTCCTTCCACATGGTAGGATGCTAAGTAGCTTAAAAAAACAAAAAAGCTCTATGTACTGATGGGAAAAATCTCCCAGGTATATATTTTCAAATTTATTTATTATTTATTTTATAGAGACAGGGTCCCACTCTGTTGTCCCACTCCCAATCATAACTTCAAACTGCTGGGCTCCAGGGAGCCTCCCACCTCAGCCTCCTAAGTGGCCAAGACTACACATAAGAGCCCCTGTGTCCAGCTAATTTTAAAATTGTTTTTAGAGACAGGGGTCTCACTATGTTGCTCAGGCTGGTATCGAACTCCTTACCTGAAGGGATTTTTCTCCCCCACATTAGCCTCCCAAGTAGCTGGGATTACAGGCACCAGCCACTAAGCCCATCTGTTTGCATTTTTTTTCTTTTCCCCCACTTAACAATATACCTAGAAGAGGGCCATGGGGGATTATAACTGTAATCCCAGCTACTCAGAAGGCTGAGGCAGGAGAATCACTTGAGGCCAGGAGTTCAAGACTGGCCTGAGCAACATAGCATGACTCAGGCTCTTAAAAAAGAAAAAAGTCGGGTGGCGCCTGTCGCTCAGTGGGTAGGGCACCGGCCCCATACACTGAGGGTGGCAGGTTCGAACCCAGCCTCGGCCAAACTGCAACAACAACAAAAAAATAGCCAGGTGTTGTGGTGGGTGCTGTAGTCCCAGCTACTCAGGAGGCTGAGGCAAAAGAATTGGCCAAGCCCAGGAGTCGGAGGTTGGTATGAGAGCTGTGAAGCCACGGCACTCTACCGAGGGCGACAAAGTGAGACTCTGTCTCTAAAAAAAAAAAAACAAAAAAAAAACTAGCTGGGCATTGTGGCAGATGCCTGTAATCACAGCTACTCCTGAAACTGAGCTAGCCACATACACTGAAGCTGGTGGGTTCGAGCCCAGCCTGGCCTGCTAAACAACAATGGCAACTGCTTTGTGAATTATGCTGGTATAAACAAAAATTAAAAAAAAAAAAAAAATGACAACTGCAACAAAAAAATAGCCAGGCGTTGTGGTGGGCACCTGTAGTCCCAGCTATTTGGGGGGCTGAGACAAGAGAATCACTTAAGCCCAAGAGTTGGAGGTTGCTGTGAGCTGTGATGCCACAGCACTTTACTGAAGGTGACATTGTGAGGCTCTGTCTCAAAAAAAAGAAAGAAAAAGAAAAGAAAAGAAAAATAACCCCAGCTACTTAGGAGGCTGAAGTGGGAGGGATCACTTGAGCCTAGGCGTTTGAGGTAACAGAGAGCTACAATGACACAACTGCATTCCTGCCTGGGAGACAGAGTGAGACCCCATCTCTTTAAAAAAAAAAAACATAAATAAATAGGGAAAGAGTTAAAACAGCTTGAGGTGTGAAAGCAGCAAAGAAGTATGTTATGTGAAAAATACAAGGCTGAGATCTGCAGAACAATGGCACCACGGGTGGAGGACCTGGGCTGAAGGACCTGGGCAGGGTCCAAGATGAAAGTGCCTTATACTAAATTTAACCCCCAAAGAATCATTTTGTATATTTTCTAACACTGCCTCAGGCGGGTCCTTACTCCACGCATGCTGTGCCTAAAGTGGCCAGCCTGCATTCCTTCCTTCCTTGCTGGGTGGACTTCTGGTTTGGTAGAGCTGCTGGGAGCTGGGAGGAGGCTGGCAGATGCTGGTCACCTAAGGCAACGCAGAGACTTGAAGAGAGGCGTGAAGACAAGGGAAGCAGAGGAGAGCGACCTGCCCTCTGCTGACCACCTCTGCTGGAGCAAGGTGGGGAGTCAGGCTGACCAGCTTAAGATGTGACACTAGGTGCCAGATGACCTTATGCCAATGACCTAACTCTCTGAATGTCAATATTCTCATCCATCAATCAATGGTAGTTACCCAAATAGGAATGTGACAAACCACCAAGGCAGTGTGGAACTCAAAACAGAATATAATACACACAGGACTAGAGAATATCAATGGAACAGCCCTCGATGTAGGTACAATTGTCACAGACCTTTACACATCCAGTAAGGGCAGCAAAGTATAAAACCATGGAATAGCAAATATCAAAGCCATTGCCAATGTTGCTTCAATAGGCATGTATCAACTCTCTGTGATGAAAACAGGAGAATACACCCATTTCAGGCACCCATGGAATGCCCATGAGAATTAGCAATCAATTAAGTGATGAAGAAAACTTAAAATTCCCCAACGTACAGACTGTACCTAATTCAGTCTCCCAAGAACAAGGCAAAAGAATTAGAAATGGGGAGGGGAGGATGACTGGCAGAAGGAGGGCGGGCAGGAGGCGGGATCTCACCTCACGTGTACACTGTGAGGATATATAACACCCCAAGCTGGGCGGTGCCTGTGGCTCGGTGGGTAGGGTGCCGGCCCCATATACGGTGCGTGGCAGGTTCGAGCCCAGCCCTGGCCAAACTGCAACAAAAAAATAGCTGGCGTTGTGGTATACGCCTGTAATCTCAGCTACTCGAGAGGCTGAGGCAAGAGAATCACCTAAGTCCAGGAGTTGGAGGTTGCTGTGAGCTGTGACACCACTGCACTCTCCCAACTACCAAGAGCAATAAAGTAAGACTTTGTCTCCAAAAAAAAAAAAAGGCAGTGCCTGTGGCTCAGTGAGTAGGGAACCAGCCTCATATACTACCGGTGGCAGGTTTGAACCAGCCCTGGCCAAACTGCAACAAAAAAATAGCCAGGCATTATGGCAGGTGCCTGTAGTCCCAGCTACTCGGGAGGCTGAGGCAAGAGAATCACCTAAGCCCAGGAGTTGGAGGTTGCTGTGAGCTATGATGCTATGGCACTCTACTGAGGGCAACAAAGTGAGACTCTATCTTTTTTTTTTTTTTTTTTGCCGGGGCTGGGTTTGAACCCGCCACCTCCAGCATATGGGACCGGCGCCCTACTCCTTGAGCCACAGGCGCTACCCCGTGAGACTCTATCTTTAAAAAAAAAAGAAAGAAAGAAAGAAAGAAATTTAAATTACATACTATCAGAAAAAATCATTAGCTCTAGTGTTACTAAATGAAATAAAAAGAATAAATAAACTAAGTGTGAAACTCAGTATCTTTTTTTTTTTTTTGTAGAGACAGAGTCTCACTTCACCGCCTTCGGTAGAGTGCTATGTCACAGGACTCACAGCAACCTCTAGCCCTTGGGCTTCCGCGATTCTCCTGCCTCAGCCTCCCGAGCAGCTGGGACTACAGGCGCCCGCCACAACGCCCGGCTATTTTTTGGTTGCAGTTCAGCCGGGGCTGGGTTTGAACCCACCACCCTCGGTATATGGGGCCAGTGCCCTACTCACTGAGCCACAAGCGCCACCAAAACTCACTATCTTTTACTGGAAAGAAAAAGAGAACAAATCCTAATGAACAGGGAAAAACTTAGGCTAGAGAAATTAAAATGTTAGAAAGCAGGCCAGGCCCTGTGGCTCATGCCTATAATCCTAGCACTCTGGGAGGCTGACAGGGGAGTATTCCTTGAGCTCAGGAGTTCAAGACCAGCCTGAGCAAAACTGAGACCCCATCTCTACTAAAAATAGAAAAAAGTAGCTGGGCATGGCGTCAGGAGCTACTTGGGAGGCTGAGATAGGAGGATTGCTTGATCCCAGGAATTTGAGGTTGCAATGAGCGAGGCTGAATCCTTGGCACTCTATTCTGAGGCAACGATGAGACTTTGTCTCAAAAAGAAAACATTAGGCTTGGTGCCCGTAGCACAGTGGTTATGGTGTCGGCCACATACACCGAGGGTGGCAGGTTCCAACCTGGCCTAGGCCAACTCAACAACTGCAACAAAAAAATAGCCGGGTGTTGTGGTGGATGCCTGTAGTCCCAGCTACCTGGGAGGCTGAGGCAAGAGAATCACTTAAGCCCAAGAGTTTGAGGTTACTGTGAGCTGTGACACAGCACTCTACCAAAGATCACATAGTCAAACTCTGTCTCGAAAAAAAATAAATTATTAGGTATGCAATTATGAAATTTACCGTAAATATTGACCCCTCCCCTCCAAAGAAAAAACCAACAGACCAACAGCACTAAAAATTTTGTATCAAAGAACTACTCCTGAAAACCAAACTCAACTATGTCATAAGCACATTATTTTAAACCTTCTAGAAACAGACTGCCCCATTACCAGGTAAAGCAGCTCTTCTGAAAGCAGGACCACCTGGGAACATGTAAAAATGCTGGTTCTCAGGCCCTACTTCTGACCCACTGAGTCTGAAATTCTGGGGGTGGAGCCAGGTAATGTACGCTTTAACAAACCATCTGGATGTTTCCAATGCACCCTAACATTGAGAGCCTCCGATTTCAAGTGTTCAGCCTCAGCGTGCCAGGTGTGATCTTCGGGCCAGCAGCAGCAGTGTCCCTGGGGAGCTTGTGATCCTCCTGCCTCCTACCAGCCAACACAAGAGTAGAAATACAGACTCCCAGGTTCCCAGATCCACTGAGCTTGAGTCTGCATTTGGCCAAGGTCTCCAACAGATTAGTTCGAGAGTTCAAGTTTCAGAAGCCTTCTCTAAAGCTCTCACCCAGCAATGTCCAACAGAAACAGAACCTGAGCCACACAGGTAATTTAAAAATTTCTAGTCACTACATTTGAAAGAGTAAACTCAGGTGAAGTCAGTCTTCATAACATACTTTATTTAACCCAATATCCAAAATATTATCATTTAAATGGGTAACTGACATAATAAAATTAACAGGCTATTTTACATTCTTTTTGTGCTAAGTTTTCAAGATCTGATATGTGTGAGGTTTTTAGTTTTTTTTTTTTTGAGACAGAGTCTCACCATGTCGCCCTCAGCTGTGGCATCACAGCTCACAGCAACTTCAAGCTCTTAGGCTTAAGCGATTCTCTTGCCTCAGCCTCCCAAGTAGCTGGGACGACAGGCATCCGCCACAACACCTGGCTATTTTGTGGTTGTAGTTGTCATTGTTGTTTAGCAGGCCCAGGCCAGATTCAAACCCACCAACTCCGGTGTATGTGGCAGGCACTCTAGCCTCTGAGCTACAGGTGCTGAGCCTCTGGTATGTGTTTTACATCTCGATCCAGACTAGTCATATTTTGAGCACTCTGTGGCCTCATGTGACGAGTGGCTACCACAAAGAACAGTGCATGGAGGACAGAGAAAGAGGGATAAGTTCATTTCACTTACATGTAGAGTAAAAACGTTTAACTCATGGAATAATAGACTAGAATTGTGGTTACCAGGGGCTGGAGCTGGGGGGAGTTTTGGGAGGAGTGCCCAAGGATGCAGAATTTCAGTTAGAGAGGAAGAATAAATACAGGAGACTTTTTTTTTTTTTTTTGAGACATAGTCTCACTATGTCACCCTCGGTAGAGTGCTGTGGTGTCACAGCTCACAGCAACCTCAAACTCCTGGGCTTAAACGATTCTCTTGCCTCAGCCTCCCAAGTAGCTGGGACCACAGGTGCCTGCCACAATGCCTAGCCATTTTTCTGTTGCAGTTGTGATTATTGCCCAGCTGGCCCAGACTAGGTTCAAATCCTCCATCCTCAGTGTACGTGGCTGGCACCATAACCATTGTGCTACGGGTGTGGAACGCAGACTTTTATTTTTTTTGAGACAGTCTTACTCTGTCACCCTGGGTAGAGTGCTGTGGCATCATATAGCTCACAATGACCTCAAACTCTCGGGCTTGAGCAATCCTCTTGCCTCAGCCTCCTGAGTAGCAGGGACTACAGGTACCCACCACAGTGCCCAGATAGTTTTTCTATTTTTAGCAGACATGGGGTCACGCTGTTGCTCAGGCTGGTCTCAAATTCCTGAGCTCAAGCAGTCCATCCACCTCCGCCTTCCAGAGTGCTCAAGAGGCCTATTGTATGAAGTGACTATAGTAACAATGTACCATATTTTTGAAAAGAATTAAGCATAAATTTTAAGTGTCCTAACCACAAAATGTAACTACATGAGGTAATACCACAATTCGGCCATCCCACAATGCATACACGTTTCTAAACATCATGCTGTACATGATAAATACACACAATTTTTATTTGTCAAATAGAATAACTAAGTACATTTTCTTTTCTTTTTTTTTCTTTTTTGTGGTTTTTGGCCGGGGCTGGGTTTGAACCCGCCACCTCCGGCATATGGGACCAGCAGCCTACTCACTGAGCCACAGGCGCCGCCCACTAAGTACATTTTCTAAAATAACATTTTGGGGGCAGTGCCTGTGGCTCAGTGAGTAGGGCACCGGCCCCATATACCGAGGGTGGGGGGTTCAAACGCAGCCCCAGCAAAACTGCAACAAAAAAAATAGCCAGGCATTATGGCAAGTGCCTGTGGTCCCAGCCTCCCAGGAGGCTGAGGCAAGAGAATCGCCTAAGCCCAAGAGTTGGAGGTTGCTGTGAGCTGTGACGCCACAGCACTCTACCAAGGGTGACAAAGTGAGACTCTGTCTCTAAAAAATAAATTAATAAATAAGTAAGTAACATTTTGGTTTCTTTTTTAAAGAAAAGCTTCTAAATTCCTTTTACAAAGGCCATCATCTTTCTTACACTAATATGGCTTTTTCTAATTTGGAGTGATAGCAAATCTTAATATTGTGGTTGGGAATGAGAACTCTGAAGACAGATTCCCTGGCCACTAATCACAACCTCAACACTTACTGCATGTGTCCAGGCTGCCAGAATAAGCATTCAATTAGTGTGACCTATTCTTATGTTACTTGTGTAGTTTATGATGTTAGCATTATTGTGTTCATGAATGTGGATATAAAATCTCGAAACATTAGCAGAATTCAACATAATTGGAGTTTTCCTTGGAATGCAAAAGTAATTCAATAATTATGATATTTATTAATAAATACACCAGAAGAGAAGGAATAAAACAAATAAAAAGATCCTTCCTTTGTAAAATATATATATCTTGTGTGTGTATGTGTATGAAATCAACAGCCAAGGAGACCAGGCGCAGTGGTTCACGCCTGTAATCCCAGCAGTCTGGGAGGCTGAGATGGGTAGATTGCCTGAGCTCAGGAGTTATCCAGCCTGAGCAAGAGTGAGACCCCTTGCCTCTACTAAAAACAGAAAAACTAGTCAGGTGTTATGGCAGGTGCCTGTAGTCCCAGCTACTCAGGAGGCTGAGGCAAGAGGATCACTTGTGCCCAAGAGTTTGAAGTTGCTGTGAGCTATGATGTCATAGCACTCTACCGAGGATGACAGGGTAAGAATAGCTCAAAAAAAAAAAAAAAAATCAAGGGTGGTGCCTGTGGCTCAGTCGGTAAGGCGCTGGCCCCATATGCCAAGGGTGGCAGGTTCAAACCCAGCCCCGGCCAAACTGCAACCAAAAAATGGCCGGGCATTGTGGCGGGCGCCTGTAGTCCCAGCTACTCGGGAGGCTGAGGCAAGAGAATCGCTTAAGCCCACGAGTTGGAGGTTGCTGTGAGCCGTGTGACGCCACGGCACTCTACCGAGGGCCATAAAGTGAGACTCTGTCTCTACAAAAAAAAAAAAAAAAAAATCAAGAACCAAGGGATATTTAATGATGAGATACTAGAAATATTCAAATTAAAATCAAGAACAAGCGCAGCACAGTGGCTCACACCTGTAGTCACAGATACTCTGGAGACTGAGGCAAGAGGATTGCTTGAACCCAGGAGTTTGAGGTTGCTGTGAGTTGGGCTGAGGTCATGGCCCACTATCCTGGCAACAGAGTGAGACTCCGGCTAAATAAATAAATAAATAAATAAAATCAAGAACATACATGTTGAAAGAGGAGAGAGAGGGAAGGAGACGGAGGGTATTTGGGGGACCTCACCTAATGTACATGATGCAATGGTACATTTCAAAACTATTAAGAAATGAGTATAATTGTGATGGATGTGTTACTTAGTTCAATGTAAGCATTTCACATTGTATATCAAAGCAGTACCCTGAACCCCATAAATGCATCAATGTACAAAGTTATGATTTAATAAAAAATAATTTTAAAAAAAGAACATACACGTTCACTGCCATTGCTGACAAGTTAATCATTTTTCTGTAACACTAGCCCATGCAATAAAGAAATGAGAACAGGGCGGCACCTGTGGCTCAGTGAGTAGGGCACCAGCCCCATATACCAATGGTGCTGGGTTCGAACCTGGCCCTGGCCAAACTGCAACAAAATATAGCTGGGCGTTGTGGTGGACACCTTTAGTCCCAGCTACTCAGGAGGCTGAGGCAAGAGAATCGCCTAAGACCAGGAGTTGGAGGTTGCTGTGAGCTGTGATGCCACAGCACTCTACTGAGGGTGACAAAGTGGGACTCTGTCTCTAAAAAAAAAAAGAAAGAAAGAAAGAAAAAACAAGAAATGAGAACAAAGAGAAAAACACACCATTTGCAGAAAATATGATCATAAGTTTTGAAAACATTAGAAAATACGCTGAAAAAGCCTGAGAGACAATAAGAAAATTCAGTAACTTGGCAAGTCACAACATTAATACCTGAAAATGCCTATTTACAGGGGCAGCACCTGTGGCTCAGTGGGTAGGGTACTGGCCCCATATACTGAGTGTGGTGAGTTCGAACCCGGCCCCAGCCAAACTGCAACAAAAATATAGCTGTGTGTTGTGGCAGGTGCCTGTAGTCCCAGCTACTCGGGAGGCTGAGGCAAGAGAATTGCCTAAGCCCAGGAGTTAGAGGTTGCTGTGAGTTGTGTGACACCATGGCACTCTACCCAGGCCAATAAAGTGAGACTCCGTCTCTACAAAAAAAAAAAAAAAAAAAAAGAAAGGAAAAAGAAAATGCCTAATACAAACAAATAAGCATTTAGAAAATGCTTTAGTGATCTTCTTGAGGATCATGAAGAAAAGATCTTATTTATAATAGCAAAATAAAAAATAGGATGCTCAGGAAAAAATCATTAAGATATTATATAGGACCCTTATGAAATAAAACATTAATGTTCCATTAGAAGAATTAAGCTGATGGAAAATGAACTGTGTTCATAGAAGCAGTCAAAGTTATAAAAATGCTAATCCCCTTAATTTCAGTATAATCCCAAATGAATTCTCAACCATGTGCCAGGTACTACTCTGGATACTTGGAATATATCTTTTTTTTTTAGACACAGGGTCTCCTTCTGTCACCTAGGCTATAGTACAGTGATGCCATCATAGTCCACTGAAGCCTCAAAATCCTAGGCTCAAATGATCTTCCCAACTCAGCCTCTCAAGTAGCTAGGACTACAGGTACGTGGCACCATGCCTGGCTAATTTTTTAAATTTTGTGTAGAGGGCGGTGCCTGTGGTTCAGTGAGTAGGGCACCGGCCCCATATACCAAGCGTGGTGGGTTTGAACCCAGCCTCAGCCAAACTACAAAAAAAAAAAAATAGCCAGGCATTGTGGTGGGCACCTGTAGTCCCAGCTACTCGGGAAGCTGAGGCAAGAGAACCACCTATGCATAAGAGCTAGAGATTGTTGTGAGCTGTGATGCCACAGCCCTCTACTGAGGGTGATAAAGTGAGACTATGTCTCTAAATAAATAAATAAATTTTGTGTAGAGATGGGGTTTCACCATGTTGCCCAGGTCTCAAATTCCTGGCCTCAAGTGATCCTCCCACCTCAGCCTCCTAAAGTACTAGAATTATAGAGATGATCCGCAAACCAAGCCAGATGGATCTTTTAAAAAAAATTGCCTGTGCTTAGTAGATACCTCAATAGAAGGCCTTCAAGAGTTGTAAATATTTGGACTGAATTACGAATGCTTGTGAATATATGTGTATCCACATTTTTTTGTTCTGTTTTGTTTTACCAGGAAAGAAAACAAATAAAACTCTAATAATGATTACCTGTGATGAGAGGTAGCAGGGTTAAAGTAGAACTTTCTATTTTCCTTTTTACCTTTTTATACCATTTGACTTTTCTTTCTTTTTTTTTTTTAAGAGACAAAGTCTCACTTTGTCACACTTGGTAGAGTGCCGTGGTGTCACAGCTCACAGTAACCTCCAGCTCTTGGGCTTAGGCGATTCTCTTGCCTCAGCCTCCCAAGTAGCTGGACTACAGGTACCCACCACAACGCCTGGCTATTTTTTGTTGCAGTTTGGCTGGGGCAGGATTTGAACCTGCCACCCTCAGTACATGGAGCCCATGCCCTACTCACTGAGCCACAGGCACTGCCCCATTTGAGTTTTCCAAATGTGTAAATATTTAACTTTCTTTTCCTTAATGTTAACAATCACTGAGTAATAAATAAGATATGAGTAAGACATTTTTAAATGTCTGGATTAAAAATACTATTGTGTTATCACAAATAATAATAATGATTGATGGTGGGAGCTGGGAAGGTGGAAGGAAGGAGGAAAAAGCCCTTTTCTGGTTAGTTCTGCCAATGACCCCCGAGAGCCTGAAGCATTGTGTAGTGTCCAGGACACCAAGTCCTGCTGGAGCAGGTGGGAACCAGTTAGTGGCAGGGAGGCACAGACAGACCACCAGTGGGTGAGTAGGTGGACCGAGGGTCTCTTCCTTCCTCTGCTACCCCCACTCACCCATCTCGCCCTCGGGGCCGTTTCCTCATTTGGAACATGACAGGGCCAGGTTAGCTCTCTCAGGGTCTGCCCAGCTCTTAGATCCCAGGATTCTTCCATTCATTCCCTCACTCAGTCAGTCGGTCACTAAGGACCCACCATGTTACAGGTGCTTGGGATCTAATTGTGAGTAAAAGACAGGGCAGACAAATATTAACCAAATAATCTCGTAAGAAAATGTCAAAGTCCACTGCAGCAAGCACTGTGAAGGAGGGAGCCCTCCTGTTATGTTAGAAGAGGGCAAATCTGCAGACTGAAGGCGGTGGGGCTGGGCAGAGGGAGAGCCCAGGGGAGCTCGGAGGAGCAGGTGGGAGGATGAGGGGTGGAAGAGTTTTGAAACCACCCTCATAGGAAGCAGCAGGACAGCAAACACACCAGTAGGACTGCCACACAGCTTTCGGGAAACCAGAAGGCACACGGCAGAAATAGGCATTCGGTTGCAGTACGTTTGCTGAATCTGATGAAATGTCACATAAATAATCTTAATTTCACCCTCTCTTATTACTATTTTTAAGATTATTTTTTAGAAAAGGAGTCTTGCAGCCAGGTACAGTGGCTCACACCTATAATCCCAGCATGCTGGGAGGCCGAGGCAGGTGGATTGCCTGAGCTCACCGGTTTGAGACCATCCTGAACAAGAGCGAGACCCTGTCTCTAAAAATAGCCAGGTGTTATGGTGGGCGCCTACAGTCCCCGCTACTTGGGAGACTGATGCAAGAGAATCACTTGAGGTTGCTGTGAACTGTGAGGCCACAGCACTTTTGCAAGGGTGACAAAGTGAGACTGGTCTTGTTCTATTGCCCAGGCTGAAGCGCAGTGGCACAACCGTAGCTCACTACAGCTCAAGTGATTCTCCGGTCTCAGGCTCCCAAGTAGCTAGGACTATAGGCTTCAATCTGATATCCTTGCACTAACAGAGAGCAGAAGCATAGATACTTTTTAAAATTCTATTTCAGGGCAGCGCCCATAGCTCAGTGGGTAGGGCGCCAGCCACATACACCAAGGCTGACGGGTTCAAACCCAGCCAAGGCCAGTTAAAACAACAATGACAAGTGCAACAACAACAAAAAAATAGCCGGGCCTTGTGATGGGCACCTGTAGTCCCAGCTACTGGAAGACTGAGGCAGGAGAATCGCTTAAGCCCAAGAGTTTGAGGTTGCTATAAGCTGTGATGCCATGACACTCTATCAAGGGTGACATAGTGAGACTCTGTCTCAAAAAAAAAAAAATTCTATTTCACTTCTCTTTAAAATGGGCTTACAAGAACTGACTCATTCATATCACTATAGCAGACATGTAATCCTTGATCAGCCAACCCTCAGTCAACTTCACGTGGGTAAAGAAAAAACCACCAGCACAGACAGGTAAGGTAAGGAAGCACTCAGGGCAGGTGACAGTCAACACTGTACAACAGAACCCAAAAGGTGCAGCTGAATGCCCCAGTGCCTGTAAAACGCACTATTAAATATTTCAGCCACCACCACAAAACAGGCTAAGAGACTCAAACTCAAACATTGCTTAAAAAACAGGGCAGAGAGGCTTTCCTAAAGATAAGACAATTTGATTTTTCAAATGTTCATGAGTGACAGTGTAAATACAGAGTAAATTAACAAAGGCAGCATGGAGGAATAAATCAAAAAATAAAGGGAAAGCTCTCGTCAGCAAAAGCTGCCTTCCAGCTACATGGAAAAACACTCTAGTGCACCAAGTAAATAAATAATAAAAGGATATGGAAACAATACACCTTGAAAACCCTTGTCCCTTCTCTGTTCTCCTGGGCAGAAGCAGCGCTGACAGGTTTATGCTACCTGCGTTACAGACCCAGCTAGCATTTATTTACCTAATAACACTTCAGGACTTTTCAAAGAATCAGAGAGAACATGGCAAAGAACTGAAGCCAATCTCTGGATTTATTAGTACATATACTCTCCTTTACCCCATGCTCCAATATTATCTCCTAAGACAACATAGCCTGATCCCTGAACTACAGGAAAGCTCAGAGCAAGAATTTTGAGGTGCTCAGGCTCTACCACTTTTCTCCCCCTCCCATAGGAAGACTCTTGGGAACATACTCACAAGGAAAACTGAAACAAGGCATGGTGATTTTCATTCTTACCACACCTAGTCTCTTGTTTGAGAACACTTTAATGCATCCAGGTTCTATCTGTCCCACAATTACAGCCATAATCTTGCTTGCTTGTACATTTTCCTATTTTTTCTTGAACATAAGTTACATCACCATAAGAAGCCACTTGTGCAACAAGTGTTTACAGAATAAAACACCAACGTTTACTGGAATAAGAAAACAAAAAGCAAACTAAAAGAAGGAAACAGGTGCTGATGGCTCAAGGAGTAGGGCGCCGGCCCCATATGCCAGAGGTGGGGGGGTTCAAACCCGGCCCCGGCCAAAACACTGCAACAACAGCAACAAACAAAATAAGGCAATAATAATAATCCAGGATCACAGAATTTCCAGGTCAGAGGAGGTTTTAGTAAATAAGAAACAGGTTAAAGGACTTGTATGCCCTGCGGAAGACAACTGGTAGCAAAGATGTGTCTAGAATCGCTGTCATTTCTGCAGCAAGCAGAAAGAGCAATTCTCCAAACTTACCGCACCTAATTACACAGCTTACTGTGGTATGTCAGAAAACCTAAGGTGATCATCAGCCTGAAGTGCCAGATCCTTTCTTAGGCTTGGAATTATCAGATTATTTGATTTATTTGATTAATAGGTCTTCTCCACTAGCCTGTAAATTGAACAAGGCCAGTCAGATTTCTCTGTAGTACTGAGCAGCCTAAGAAAGGGATCAAGTCAATTTGTCTTGGATGTTAGCTTTTCATAGGACAGGCCTTAGGATTTGACAATACTTGCTCTAACATGATTTTACTTCCCTTCCTTCTTCCCTGATGGCAAAGAAATGGTCACTGTTAACCCATTTTATAGATGAGAAAGCCAACGCTCAGTTTTCTTTCTCAAGACTGAACTACTGAGATCCACTGTGGCTTCAGTCTACTTTACACTGTATAAGTGAATAAATGTCCTGAAGGAAAAAAAAGAAAAAAAAGACTGTGAACTTCAAACTATTTGGTGACCAGGACTGCCTTCATGTAAGTCAGTTCAACATCCCACATACGGGGAAATGTCACTAACAAAGGATTCCTAGTATTCTTTTTTTTTTTTTTGTAGAGACAGTTTCACTTTATGGCCCTCGGTAGAGTGCCGTGGCATCACACGGCTCACATCAACCTCCAACTCCTGGGCTTAGGCGATTCTCCTGCCTCAGACTACCGAGTAGCTGGGACTACAGGCGCCCGCCACAACGCCCGGCTATTTTTTTGTTGCAGTTTGGCCGGGGCTGGGTTTGAACCCGCCACCCTTGGTATATGGGGCCAGCACCCTGCTCACTGAGCCACAGGCACCGCCCAGATTCCTAGTATTCTTATCAGTCGGTAGGTGAAGGGCACAGAACACAGCATATGCAATTTTTAGCTCATGGCACCAACCTGCAGAACAGAAATCCTCAAAGTATGTTCACGAAAACTCCTAATGACATATTTTCCCATACACGTTCATTAGCAAAGGCAGTGGAGGCCATATCACCATTCCACTAAGAAGAAGAAATCCAAATAAATGAGGGGGCATCTGTTCAAGGTAATATGGTCGGCAAAAGGAACATGCAGTTGGGGACTGACATGAAACTATGCATCTCTAAGGGGCATTGTTTTTTTCTTTGAAACAGTCTTACTTTGTCGCCCTCAGTAGAGTGCCTTTGCGTCACAGCTCACAGCAACCTCCAACTCTTAGGCTCAAGCAATTCTCTTACCTCAGCCTCCCAAGTAGGTGGGATTACAGGCACCCTCCACAACACCCGGCTATTTTTAGAGATGAGGTCTCGCTCTGGCTCAGGCTGGTCTCAACTCCTGAGCTCAGACAATACACCGCGTCAGCCTCCCAGAGTGCTGGGATTACAGGCGTGAGCCACCATGCCTGGCCTCTAAGGGGCATTATTTAATGAAAAAAGCAAAATGCAGAATATACCCTATCACTTGTATGAAATTAATTTTAAGACTACATTCCTGGCGGCGTCTGTGGCTCAGTGACTAGGGCGCCGGCCCCATATGCCGAGGGTGGCGGGTTCAAACCCAGCCCCAGCCAAACTGCAACCAAAAAAAAAAAAAAAAATAGTCGGGCGTTGTGGCGGGTGCCTGTGGTCCCAGTTGCTCGGGAGGCTGAGGCAAGAGAATCGCTTAAGCCCAGAAGTTGGAGGTTGCGTGAGCCGTGTGACATCATGGCACTCTACCTGAGGGCAGTACAGTGAGACTCTGTCTCTATAAAAAAAAAAAAAAGAAAAAAAAAAAAAGACTACATTCCTTTTATCTATTTTTTTTTTTTTTGAGACAGAGTCTCACTGTATTGCCCAGGCTAGAGTGCCATAGCATCAGCCTAGCTCATAGCAACCTCAAACTCCTAGGTTCAAGCCATCCTCTTGCCTCAGCCTCCCAAGTAGCTGGGACTATGGGCTTAGGCCACAACACCAGCTAATTTTTCTATTTTTAGAGACAGGGGACTCACTTTGCTCAGACTTGTCTCAAACTCACTCGTGAGCTCAAGCGATCCTCCTGCCTCAGCCTCCCAGAGTGCTGGGATTACAGGCGTGAGTCACTGCACCTAGCCCTCTTAAGACTACATTCACATTTATTTTTGCAGGTATTGGCTACCTCTGGAAGGCTCACCTAGAAAGATGGTAACAGTGCCTTAAAAGAGAGGCACTGGGAGGCTAGAGGAAAGGAAAGGGGCAAAGATGTAAGAGGAAAACTTAATTTTCACTATATATCCTTCCTTTTGTACTTTGAATTTTAACTCCAGGCATATGTTACTAAAAAAATTAACCAATAGAGCTGGGTGAGGTGGCACATACCTATAATCCCAACTACTCAAGACATTGAGGTGAGAGGATCACTTGAGCCCAGGAGTTCAAGTCCAGCCTAGGCAATATAGCAAGACCCCCTCTCTAAAAAATAAATAAACAAACTTAAAAAGCCTTGGGGGAAAACTTTACCAATGTTTTTCTTTTTCTTTTTTTTTTCTGCAGTTTTCGGCCAGGGCTGGGTTTAGAACCCGCCACCTCCGGCGTATGGAGCCGGCGCCCTACTCCTTCGAACCACAGGTGCCACCTACCAATGTTTTTCTAAGTGTCTTAGCACCTCTGTATTCTTCATGTTGAAGGTAGCCCCTTAAAAAAATGCTGCCTCCTTAGGGCCAGCGCGGCAACTAATGCCTGTAATCCTAGCACTCTAGGAGGCTAAGGTTGGTGGATTGCCTGAGCTCATAGGTTCAAGACCAGGCTAAAAATAGCTGGACATTGTGGCGGGTACCTGCAGTCCCAGCTACTCAGGAGGCTGAGGCAAGAGATCACTTGAGCCCAAGGGTTTGAGGTTGCTGTGAGCTACGATGCCACAACACTCTACCAAGGGTGACAAAGTGAGACTCTGCCTCAAAAAAAAATGCAGCCTCCAGCAGACAAAACAATGTGAGGGACCATGCATGGTCCCATGGACCCAGCACCCACAGACAGGCCAACCTGCTCTTTCTGCTGACTGCTGAGACCAGGTTCAGACAAATCCATAATTTGGTTCTGCCAAAGCCAGAACACTGTGTCCTCTGACAACAATGTCAAATTCTCACTTGTATGGAGTAAATAAGAAATAGTTTACCTTTCAGCAAAGGTGTCGACTTTCCCCAACTCATCAGAGAGGCCAACCAGGGAATCCAAGGTCCCCACCTAGACAGATCATAAAAAGTGAGAGGCTCCCATGCTTTCTACCAGAGTGTGGTGCCATTTCAATGGCAGTGCTAAGACTCTGTCACCTCCTCTTGGGTTAGTTGCCCCTGGTCAATGGCAAACTAAAAGGGGGAAGAATTAATAGAAATCAGTGGATTTGGGAGGGAGTGTTTTGTGTTTTTTTGGGGTGTTGCTGTTATTGTTGTTCAGTTTTTTTGTGTTTTTTTTTCTTTTATTTGGAGACAGAGTTTCACTGTGTCACCCTTGGTAGAGTGCTATGACATCACAGCTCACAGCAACCTCAAACTCTTGGGCTAAATCTATTCTCTTGCCTCGGTCTCCCGAGTAGCTGGGACTACAGGCACCTGCCACAATGCCCGGCTATTTTTTGTTGCAGTTATCATTGTTGTTTAGCTGGCCTGGGCCAGGTTTGAACCCGCCAGCCTTGGTGTAGGTGGCTGGCGCCGTAACCACTGTGCTTCGGGTACCGAGCCTGTTGTTCTTTTTTTTGCGGTGGGGGGGACAACAGAATAAACCATGGTATTTTTAATCTCAGGAAGGAGTGACAATAATGTCATGGTCTGACCTTAGCTCATTTTCTTCTTAGAATGACAATCTTTTAGCCACATGGTTAACCCCTCTAAGCTGAGGAAGAGTGCAGCAGAAAGCACGTTTAAGACATTATTCCCAAAAGCCTTTCCTCGCCGAGACATTCCCACCAGTGCCCTTGTCTGTTCTTTGCTGTCATTAACCCTGATCTTCCAGGGGAAAGGGACAGTTTTCCTCCCATTTCATCCTTCATGGAGGGCCTTTTCTTTTCAGATTATTTATGTTCTATTTCTTAGTGTGGAAATTATTACAATGTCCAAAAATCGTATTTAAAGTTCTTTTCAGAGAATCAGAAAGAAAAGATTTGCTATCGAGTGATAATGCCAACAGGCCATAAAAAGTAATCAGGAAATGATGAAGCTTGGATGTCTCTACTAAGTGAAGTTACTTCTTTTCTTTTCTTTTTCTTTCTTTCTTTTTTTTTTTTTGAGACAGAGTCTCAAGCTGTCACCCTGGGTAGAGTGCCGTGAGTCACAGCTCACAGCAACCTCCAACTCCTAGGTTTAAGGGATTCTCCTGCCTCCGCCTCCCAAGTAGCTGGGACTACAGGTGCCCACCACAACGCCCCGCTATTTTTTGTTGCAGCCATCATTGTGGTTTGGCAGGCCTGGGCTGGATTCGAACCCACCAGCTCAGGTATACGTGGCTGGTACCTCAGCCGCTTGAGCCACAGGCACCGAGCCGAAGTTGCTTCTTTTCAAGCAACTTTTGGCAGGGGCCTTGTCTTTTTCTTTTTTTAATCTTTGTACCCTCTGGAGACTCGCACACAGGAAATGATGAGCGATACAGAAGTTGCACACCTCCACAGTGTCTGTCGCTGGACAGAGCCAGGCTCTTAAAAAGCAGCAAGATGTGGGATCAGGGCCCACCACTGCCCTTAACAGCTCAACAACCCTAATAACCACTTAGCCTCTCTTAGCCTGTTCTGTGGGATTTGTGAAGCTTCCAGATCATGTGTCTAAAGTACCTGGTCACCAGCATGTTGCTCAATAAATACCAGTAAATAGGGAACAGCATCTCCAACTATGGTAGCTGGTTGGGCCGCCCTTTTGACAGAGGGACACAGTGAGATTTGAAAGAGGATTATGGCAGTTTTCTCAAAGAGTGGACTCTGGGCATTTAGCACCATTTTGCCAGCATTTGCCCCCATGCAGTCAGAGGTGATCAGGGTTATACTTCACTTTAGCATCTTCTTCCCTGGGGAAACCTACAGCCTTAGGAAGCACCACAAAAAAAGTCCACCTTCTTGCATTTGAACTCTGCTCTCTACTCCAAGACCCCTCAAAAGCCCAGCACAACCCAAAGCTCCTGAAGCCACTGAATCCCCTTCCTTTCCCTCCAGCAGAAGCTGCCCTGAGGTCAAGAGTACAATCAAGGCTGAAGTCCTCTAAGCCGGCACACCTAACTAACCATGCCTTCCATCTTCTCAGATGTCCTCCCAGGAAGAACCTGAGAACAATTCATGAAGACCTGAGTGCATGCAATGCCCTTCCCACCTTTCGAAGCATTAGACACTGAAACCCACAACCTTCTTCCCTGTTCATTCTTTCCTATGGCTCCAAGTCCACAGGTACCACAAACAATTTGGGGCTGTGTCTTAAAGTCCCACCAAGACCACCAACTCCCCTGTCCATCCTCAACCTCAGGCTTGTCCTCAGCATTTCTGCCTTTGGGCTGTTATTTCCTCCTTGGCTTCCTGGGGCAGCAATCTCTGTCTCCTCATCCCTCTCCTCCACCCACCCTCCAGCTTCTTCCTCCTCCCAGGGAATTTTACCTTGAAGTCAGGAATCGTGAATTTGGTATTGTAAGACAGGTTGGACTTGGAGGTTACAGTGTTCATCCTCTCCAGAGCTTGTAAATTTTCCTTGTCGCCAGGGGCAGAAATTAACCAAAACTCTGACATGCTTCCAGTCTTCTCTTATCCAGTTACTGACCAGAACCCACACAAACATACACAAACAGAAACAGGAGGAGACGTGTGTCAGAGTTCCCCGCTTCACCACTCCCTGGCCTCTGTTATTAATCCTTTCTAGGATCGGTCACTTCTCTGGTTCATTTCTTCCCTCCTCTGACCTTCCAGCTCAGACTCTAGAGCTCCAAGGACACTAGTCTGGGCTTATCTTAGCATGGGAAGCCCTCAGGTCTTCCCGGGACTCAGAGGTCCTCCCCCGGGGGTGGTTTCTGACTGGTTCTAAGGAGCAGAAGGTTCCTTTTAAGCTGGGCTCTGAGCACCCACTGACCAACATCATAAAAGGAGGAACAGTAGGCTGGACCTGGACGCCTTCTGAGAGGATATTTTTCTTCCTTCCACATGGCATCTTCCAGGATGCAGGTTAAGGTGGAGGAAGGAATGAGACCAGACAAGGATTCCATAACAGGCCACCAGGTCAACCCCCAGATCCAACTGGCCAACCTTAAGATTAGTATTTGTTTTAACAGACTTCAGAAGGACTTTTTTTTTCAGAGAGAGAGAGATGGCTGCTAAAGGTCTTTTGCTCTAGACAGGTGCCGACCCAGCACAGCTACCTTGGTGGGCCTGGGGTGTAGTTTGGGGGCCGCGTGGGGGGCCTCTACCGTCCAGTCTCTCTGCTGGCTGGGACAAGTGTGCGCCCACGCCTTCCCCCGCGGTTCTTCCCCTCCGGTCGCCTCCTCCAAGGGCCTCCGGACGGCTGCGGGGGGTGGGAAGGAAACAGCACAATAACCTCAGAAGAGCAGGAGACCCCTCGGGGAGCCGCTGCTCTTTGACTCTCAGCCTCACTCCAATCCGAGGTCACTTTGGTCCCTCCTACCCCTGTGCAGACCCAGCGCAGTTCCTTTCCGTCTTGACTGCCGATGGCCTGGGGACACGCTGGCCCTGCGCAACACCTGAGGAGATGCCACCTGCCTGGCGCTGGAGAGCGCGGGGGAGGCGCCGGCTTCCCACGTTCCCGCTGAGACAGCGCAGTGGGGCGGAAGGGGTCGCGGGTCGCCGCCCGTGCCACCGCCTGGGGTCCGCTTGGCCGCGTGTCCTTACCGGGAGCCGGCGGGGCGCGGGCCGCGCTGTCGGGGCTGCGGGCTGCGGCGCGGGGCGGAGCGCACGGCCGGCTCCAGGGAGGCGGCGGCTTCTGCGGCCCGAGCGCCCCGCCCCGTCTCTTATCCCGGGAGTGGGAGGCGGGCCCGGCCCCTGCCCGACATTTGCATACTGGCCACCCGCCTCCTGAATTCGCGGCCGGCGAGTTTCTCTTACTTTGCTTTCAAGCAGTTTATGTATTGTGGTCATTATCTGGTTTTTGAAGTGTTGGTAGAAGTGATTAATCAATCTGATTGGATATGAGTTTTTAAAGGACTAGATCCATTCAAGTTTTCTATTTCTTAAGATAATACATGCGGTTAGCTAGACACGCTCCGGGACCGGGAGCTAGCGCGGGCTCCGTGCCGCGAGCGGGGAGCGGAGAGCGGGGTCTGGGCTTCTGCGGCGCATCCCGCAGGGTCCTCGGGCAGAGCCGGTCAGGACGTGCGGGCCATGAGAGGCGGCAGAGCCGGGAGAAGATCCCCGGCCCGGGCGACCCTGTCCCCTCGGCCGCCGCCGCCCGCTCCGAGTCCCTCGTCCCCGCCCCACAGAGGCGGCGCGCGGGTCTGGGAGAATCACCTGCTCCCAGGTGTTTCCAAGGCACGAGAGATGGGGCTGACCTGTGAAAAGCGACGCAGACACCTGGGAGAGGAGCGGGGGTCGGCGCCAGGTCCCCCCTGCTGCCCGGCCAACCCTCGCCTCCCCCGGCCCACCTTCCAAATCGTCCCCTGGATTTGGGGAGGGGGGACGTTTAAAGCCACCGTACTAGGATCATGACGTGAGCCCACTGTCCTACTGTCTAAAGCCAAAAGGTGGAACCCCCAGAGATGAACGTGCGAGAGTTAAAAACAAGACAACATCAACAGAAGACTCTGAGAATTCTTTTTTCTCTGGACTAAAGGAAAACACTTCAAAGCATCCTTCTTCTGGGAAAGGGAGACATCTCAGGATCACTGAGGGGGCGAAGAAGTTGTCCTTGCTCGACTCCCCCGACACAGAAAACCGGTCGCACGATCAACCCACTCCTGCGGACGCCTTCGGATCTTTGGGAATAGTTTTGACATCTCTGAGCCTTAAGCAGCTGTGACGATATAGGGTGGGGTATGAAGCCCCAGATCCAGAACAGATGGGTGGCTTTACGGTTACAGCGTGATCACACTTTGAGCCTGTTGTGAATTTGGAACTCCCCACACCTGCAGTGCCCATCATTGTTATTGAGACACCACCGGGGATTAGTCAGTCCTTGCAACATCTTCCTGAGGGAGGGCACCTGAAACCGAGGGATGAGGAAACCCGGTGTGTGCAGGGAGCTTAAGCGGGGACTCCAGGAAAGGAGTGGCCTGGTTGAACACTAAGACTGGGGTGGTCTCAATCTTGGACTTTATCCAGACGTGCCATTTTATCCGGCCAGAGAAAACAGAATCATAGAGGTGGGGCAGAACCTCATTTACAAACAAAGACAAGGATGCCCACAGAGGTTGCATCAATTGCCTGGTGTCACACAGCTGGTTGTGGCAGAGTACACGTGGAACTCAGCCCTGAGACTGAGTCTCCTGTCCTTCCCACTGCTCCCAACAAGCCTGCAGGATTGGGCCATCACTCTGACAGAGAACCCACGCCAACCACGTCAGTTGCTATTTTCAGCCTTCAGAGTTCAGAGTCAGGCACCTGGCTTCTCAGAGGCTGATCAGCATATTTAGAAATGTCTCTAACTTTGCTCATGGCACCATTCTTTCTATGAACCTGGTTTGCTTTGGGAAATAAAATAAATCAGGCACAGAAGACTCCTGGACTTCTGCTTAAAAGCCAGGTGTGATGGCTCACCCCTATAATTCCAGCACTTTGGGAGGCCAAGGCAGGAGGATCATTTGAGGCCAGGAGTTTGAGAACAGCCTGGGCAACATAGCAAGACTCTGTTTCTACTAAAAACTAGAAAAGGAAACAGTAAGGCTCTACAGTGTTTCTTGTCTTCCTTAAAATCTTTCTACTCAAAATCTAAAATCTTTTGAATCTTTTGCATCTAAAGTTTCTTGTTAAATAACTGAATTTATAATTTATAATGTCTACTGCTGCAGGAGTAGCTCCACTTTTTTTTCTAAATAACTTTTTTTCTCTCTTATAAATGTGTCAGGGTCCTGCCCCAAGAACAGGGTCGGCTAAGACCCATGGAAACTGGTGGTGATCAACTGAAGGAATATAGAAACGACGGTAAAGAAAGAGACATGAGGTGTAGAGTAGAATCAAAGGTGGGAGCTCAGGGGTCCATTGCCCACTTGTGGGCTTCTGGCAATGGCACGGAGTGTTTGCTCCACTGATTTTATTGAAGTTTATTCGCCCAGAGGATAAGATGAGGGAGGAAACAAAGATGCCAGCAGTTTCTCTGACTGAGCATACCAGCTCCTATTGCTATTATTATTAACCTTCAGAAATCTGAAATCTGAGCCTCGTATTGGGAGAGCTTCCCGCTTGAGGTCACACACACAGATTTCTAGGGAGGTGTTAAACTCCGCTAGTACACTGTGGAGTACAACGCCACCGGAGTGAGGAATCGGTGGGAGGGAGACATTTTCCTCCCATCAACACCACAGAGGATCTTCCTCTGCAATAAGGGATATAAGCTCTTCTGCCCGTATCACAGGGCTCCAGCTACTCCCTTAATCTCTACCCCAGGCAAATGCCAATCTCCACAATGGGTATCTGCTTTGCCTGTTTAATGGGCAGGAAATACCCTAGAAGATGCATCTTTTGCTAGGACTTGCCACAGTCTCTCTATGGCCATTATTCTCCTCAGAGTGCCTACAGCCCCAGCAGGGTGTTTGTAAACTGTATCCCCAACAGGCTAGAAGTTCAGAAAAGGCAAGAAGCTTGCTAGAAGTGGCTAGCTTAAAGGTAAACTAGCTGACTTTTCTTTGTTCCGACTCACTCAGCTTACTTTTTAGTTTTCCTCTTTTTCTGAGGGTGCTTTCCCTTGCCAAGAAAGATCTTCGGTCCCCATCCACCCAGCAAAATGGTAATTCTCAGGCTGGGCACAGTGGCTCACACCTATAATCCCAGCACTCTGGGAGGCTGATAAGGGAGGATCACTTGAGCTCAGAAGTTGGAGACCAGCCTGAGCAAGAGCCAGACCCTGTCTCTACTAAAAACAGAAAAAATTAGTTGGGCATTGTTGTAGGCACTTGTAGTTCCAGCTGCTCAGGGGGCTAAGGCAGGATCAGTTGGGCCAGGAGTGTGAGGTTGCTCTGAGATAGGCTGAGGCCATGACACTCTACCCTGGGCAACATAGTGAGACTCTGTCTCAATAAAAGAAAAAAGAATTTGGAAAACAGTAAAGTATAAAGAAGAAAGTAAAAACAAACCTGTAATTCCATGGTCTGAAAATAACTGCTAACATTCAATTTCTCTTTGTTACTATTTAATGTATATTAATATATGTACAGATATGGACATTTTTGCATGATTGAGATTATATGGTATACATAAAGTCTGTCATCCTGCTGTTGATTGATTTTTAAAGATCAAAAAATTATCAAATTTATCTTATCAGTAAAGGATAATCCAATGTCATCAGTAGTTTACCACAGCTCAGAACTTGAATCAGATTGTAAAGCCAAATAAAGACATCTCGCTGGACAACATACATCTTGAAACAGAGAGGAGCAGGAAACAATCTTTCCCAAGAGGTTTTTGATTTGCATCTCTCAAAGTCAACAGCAGTTTATTAGATTTGAGCTGACTCATGTTTTTCTCTCAAATTTCCCCATAAAGTGAGATCTGGCTGGGTGTGGGGGCTCACACCTATAATCCCAGCACTTTGGGAGGCTAAGGCATGAGGACTTCTTGAGGCCAGGAGCTGGAAATGAGCCTGACCAAGATGGAAACCCTGTTTCTAAAAAAAATACGAAATGATCTGGGCATAGTAGTGGGCATGGTAGTAGCCTCCCAGCTACTTGGGAGGCTGAGGCAGGAGAATCACGTGAGCCCTGAAGTTGGAAGTTGCAGTGAGCCATGACAATGCCACTCTGCTCTAGCCTGGGTGATAGAGTGAGACCCTGTTAACATTTTTAAGACCTTGTCTTAGAAAAAATAAATCAATTAATTAAATAAAGTGAGATCAATCTTTAACACAGACTAATCAACTGAAAGTTTGTGCACCCTACTCTCTTGGTATATTAGAAGAACATGATCCCACCTCCCTACTCTCTAAGGAAAGTATTTCTCTTCCATATATCATCCTGAAGTAGCATTAAACAAGACATTTATTGTCCCCTCCCCACACGTTCTGAAATCTGCAGTATGTGTCTCATTCATTGCTTTTAAAATAGTCCCCAGGTTATAAAAAGTAAAGAACCCAGGTCATAATAAATGCTATTTCCTCCTAGGAATAAACACTGGGGAGGAAATGCCATCGGCCTTGAATCATCTCTAGCTTATTATGAATTTGGCTTTGGTTAGATATTTCCAAAATGTTCCTGCAATTGGTTGGCACCGGCCACGCACTGAGCCAGCTGAAGTCTGTGCAAGATCGAACAGTCCCATCAGGTTTGGGAACCAGAAGGACAAGGCTGGTGTAGCTGATCTGTTGTTCTCCGGCCACTCCCAGAAGGTGTATTTTGGACTTTATAACTTCATAGAAACAGTCATCAGAGGATGCTCTTTTCAAATTTGTACACACATAATTGCATCTCAGTTGGTTCACATGGATTTTTCTTGGTTTTGCTGAAAAGAACCCAGGGAAGTTCTTCTAGAGGAAAAGCTCAACCAAGCAGAAAAATGTAAGTGGAATTGTCCCCTGAGAGTCAATATGGTGTTGTAGAAACAGATTATGCTTTGAAATCAGACGATCGGATAAGCTGCTTAAATTTGCTGAGCTTCAGGTTTCCCATGTGGAAAAAAAGGAGCACAAATCCGCCCAATTTGTAGGCTTTTATGAGGATAAGAGAGGACAGCATTCTGGCCAGAGTGGCTGGTTGAGAGTTCCCCTCACTTCACATCTTCCTTTCTTAGATGTTCTTTGGGGTTTTACACCTTAAGTACCAAACCAGCACGTGGTAATAATGTCTCGAAATCACTGGCATCATTCTTCATGGGCCCAGAGTACTTTGATCTTTTTTTTCCTCTTTCAGTGAAAAATCCCTTGTGGTTGTAGGACAGCCATCATTATAGTTGTCACTTTTTGTTGGAGAAAATGAGAGGCCTCTTATTTTCTCGTAATCTGTTTGCCCGGGTGTATACAATGAATAGCTCCTCTGTTCAATTCCTTCACTACAAGTTTCCCCCCTCCAATATCTGCAAGGCACTATGGGGCATGCAAAAATGAATCAGACTAGCAGTAGAGAAAGCATGTCTGGTAAACAGAATATCGAGCAGTCCCAACTCACTAAGGTACAAGTACAGACCACTAAGCAGGATCTGATACGTATGTGGAAATAACGTCTAAGGCTGGGTGCCGTGGCTCATGCCTGTAATTCCAGCACTCTGGGAGGCCAAGGTGGGTGGATTGCTTGAGCTCAGGAGTTTGAGACCAGCCTGAGCAAGACCCATCTTTACTTAAAAAAAAAAAATAGAAAAACTACTGGGGTATTGTGGTAGGCACCTGTGGTTCCAGCCATTTGGGAGGCTGAGGCAGGAGGATCACTTGAAACTAAGACTTTGAGGTTGCTGTGAGATAAGCTGAAGGCACTGCACTCTAGCATGCGGCAGCAAGGTGAGGCTCTGTCTCAAAAAAATAAAAAAAGGAAAGAGAAAGAAAGAAATGAGATCTAGACATGCAAGAAAGCCCATGATCCTCATTTCACAGATGAGAAAACAGGTTCGAGGAGATTAAGTGAATTGATCAAAGCACAGTTAGTGGCAGAACTGGGACATGAACTTCATTCTCCTACCGCCAAGCGTCTGTTGCATTATGAGATCTAAACTATCCCTTTGCTGCCCTGTGCAAAGAACTGGTGACTAGTGCTCTGCCTGTAGCTCCCTTGCTGGCCCTTCTACTTGTTAGGTGAGTGAGCATACACAACTCTCTTACCTTCAGTGGAGTTTTCAGTGGACTATACAATGTGGTTAATATAGTGATGGTACCTGTCTTACAAGATTTTCCTAGGAATTAAATGATATGACACAGTGACCATTTTGTATTAAGAAAGCTGTGCTGGGCGGCGCCTATGGCTCAGTGGGTAGGGTGATACCAAACCCGCCCCGGCCAAACTGCAACAACAACAACAACAAAAATAGCCAGGCATTGTGGTGGGTGCCTGTAGTCCTAGCTACTTGGGAGGCTGAGGCAGGAGAATCTCTTGAGCCCAGGAGTTGGAGGTTGCTGTGAGCTGCGATGCCATGGCACTCGACCCAGGGTGATGGCTTGAGGCTCTGTCTCAAAAAAAAAAAAAACAAAAAAAAAAAAACAACTCCATTATCACCTTCTTTCTGGCCGAAGGCAATTTTTTTTTTTTTTTTGAGACAGAGTCTCACTATGTCACTCTCAGTACAGTGCCGTGGAGTCACAGCTCATAGCAACCTCAAACTCTTGGGCTTAAGTGATTCTCTTGCCTCAGCCTCCCAAGAATCTGGGACTATAGGCAACACAATTTTTTAAAAAGAAGTCATACAAAAGAAAAGACTAAGCTGGGAGTGGCGGCTCATGCCTGTGATCCCAGAACTTTGGAAGGCTGAGGTAGGATGATCACTTGTGGCCAGGAGTTCCAGAGCAGCCTGAGCAACATGAGACCCCAATCCCTACACAAAATAGAAAAATCAGCCAAACACAGTGACAGGTGCCTGTAGTCCCAGCTACTTGAGAGGCTGAGATAGGAGGATCACTTAAGCCCAGCCCAGTAATATGAGGCTGTAGTGAGCTATGGTAACACTACTGTAATCCTGCACTGTAGCCCAGGTGTCAGAGTAAGACTCTGTCTCAAGAAAAAAAAAAAAAAGCTTAGGTCTTCCCCACTTTTTTTCTTCCTTTTATTTCTCATTTCCAAGTTTCTTTTTCCCCCTCACGGGATCCTTTTGAAAGAAACATATTCTGGCCTGTTGCAAACATGTGGCATTCAGTCACTTTTTTTTTTCTTTTCAAACAGTCTCACTCCATTGCTCTAGGCTAGAGTGCCCTGATGTCATCATAGCTCACAGTAACCTCAAACTCCTGGATTCAGGCAATCCTCCTGCCTCAGCCTGCAGGCTGGGACTACAGGCACTCACCACAGTGCCTGGCACATTTTTCTATTTTTTGTAAAGATGGAATCTGGCTCCTGCTCAGGCTGGTCTTGAACTCCTGCACTCACGCAATCTTCCCACCTCAGCCCCCCAGAGTGCTGGAATAACAGGCATAAGCCACAGTGCCGAGACTATTACTGCTATTTTTTTTGTTGTTTTTTAGAGACAGAGTCTCACTTTATCTCAACCTCGGTAGAGTGCCGTGGTGTCACAACTCACAGCAACCTCCAGCTCTTGGGCTTAGGTGATTCTCTCGCCTCAGCCTCCCGAGCAGCTGGGACTACAGGCGCCTGCCACAACGCCCGGCTATTTTTTGTTGCAGTTTGGCCAGGGCTGGGTTTGAACCCGCCACCCTCTGTATATGGGGCCATCGCCCTACTTACTGAGCCACAGGTGCCACCCTATTATTAATATTTTATTATTACTATTATTATTTTTGTTACTATTTTTAATCATCTAGTTTTGTGTAAGTACACCCTTCCCACTCTTAACCACAAAAAAGTCAAAGAAAAACCACCTTCTCTTTTTTTCTTTTACCTCATCCTAAAACTCAGTTGTGTATCTGAATATTCCCATCCTCTGTTCTTGGGAATGTGAGTGTGATCTAGACTTCGTTACAGGAGGCCAAGTATTTAAGGCTATGTTGGAGAAATTTTTTTATCAGCTACATAGTCTTGTTCTGATTATTCAACCTTTTACTATGATTAGTTATATGTCTCTTTTCTCCTGCCAAATTTTAAGTGTCTTGAATTACTTTTTCCTGCTTGGATTTTCCTTATTTCTTTTTTCCACCCCTCAAAGGGACCTGGAACAGCTTGGCACAGAGCAAACATTCAAAGTTCAGATACTGAGTGAAGTCAATAAATATTGGTGGCTAAGATCTTCTCCTAGCTTTATTATAATCTTTTAAAGGCATGAAATATTGTGTTTCCCTGTGTTCTTCCTGCCTTCCCTAACTCATTTCCTAAAGGCCCAGCCAAAGCAGGCCCTCCTAGTTCTGCCACCAAAGAATATCTTGAACCTGCCTGCTTTTTTTCTTGCCATTGCCCCCATCTGGGTGATCACACTTTACTCGAGTTTTTGGTTGTGGGTTGAATAGTGACCACTGTCTCCCCAAATTCATCTTTACTCAGAACCTCACAATACTCTTTATTTGGAAATAGGGTCTTTGCCCGTGTAAAGTTCTTAAGGTAATATCCTGCAGATTTAGGGTGGGCCCTAAATCTGATTACTGGTGTCCTTATCAGAAGCGAAAAGGACACAGAGACACAGGGTATGAGGTCAGTGAAGTCAGAGGCAGAGATTAGACTGATGTAGCTACAAGCCAAGGTATGCCGAAGACTGCTAGAAGCTCTCAAAAGCCAGGAAGAGGCAAGGAAGATTTCCTCCTCTGCACCTTCTGCTGCTGGCTTGATTTTGGGCTTCCAGACCCAGAGCTGTGAGAGGGTAGGTTTCTGTTGTCTTAAGCCAACAGAAATGGTTTGTGGTAATTTTTTAGGCAGCCGCAGGTGGCTGGTCCACCTCCCTGCCATCCAGAGTTGTAGTTTGTAACACTATCAGGTCACACCACTCCTCAGCTTAAAATCCTCCAGTGGTTTCCCATTGCTCTCCCAACGAATTCAAAGCTCTTATCATGGCCATGTGTAGACAGATACGACTAGGTCCTAACTTCAGCCGGGGTGGGGGAGTTGGAGGCTAGGGGGACTGCCATCCAGTGATGAATCCTTGGGTGGACAAGATGGAGCCCTCACCAGCCTGTCTACACTTCTTAAGGCTTGGCTTTCCTTCTCCTGCCATCCTTTCATCATAGCTTTTATTTTATTTTATTTTTTAGACAGAGTCTCAATTTGTTGCCCCTGGTAGAGTGCCATGCTGTCACAGCTCACAGCAACCTCAAACCCTCCAGCTTACACAATTCTCTTGCCTCAGCCTCCCAAGTAGTGGGGACTACAGGCACCCACCACAACACCCGGCTATTTTTAGAGATAAGGTCTCACTCTGGCTCAGGCTGGTCTCGAACCTGTGAGCTCAGTCAATCCACCGACCTCAGTCTCCCAGAGTGCTAGGATTACAAGTGTGAACCATCGGCCCTGCCTTTTTTCATCATAGCTTTAAGAAATTGATGTCACCTATTTCCTGTAAAATATTGCTGAAATGCCTCCATCAACAGTGGTCAAGAGGGGAGCCCTCCATAGTGCCAGGTCCCATTTAGTGCTGTTTGCCATAGAGTCATGAGAAGTGTTATTCTTCCTTTGGATAAAGGCACTTAACACAACACAGATGGCCATCCTACTTACCAGGCAAAATCTTTTTTTTAAGAGACAAGAGTTTCACTTTGTGGCCCTCCATAGAGTGCTGTAGCATCAAAGCTCACAGCAACCTCCAGATCTTGGGCTTAGGCGATTCTCTTGCCTCAGCCTCCCGAGAAGCTGGCACTACAGGCTCCTGCTACAATGCCCGGCTATATTTTTGTTACAGTTTGCCCCGGGGCCAGGTTTGAACCCGCCACACTTGGTATATGGGGTCAGCGCCCTACCCACTGAGCCACAGGTGCCACCCAGTTACCAGGTAATTTTAAGATGAACAACCATGGGATTATACCTGCGGTGCATCTTTCAAGGGTACATGTGAAACTTAGTAAATGTAGAATATAATTGTCTTAACATAATAGCTAAGAAAATGCCAGGAAGGCTATGTTAACCAGTGTGATGCAAATGTGTCAAACTGTTTATAAAACCAGTGTATGGTGCCCCATGATCGCATTAATGTACACAGCTATGATTTAATATTAATAAAAAAAAAGATGAACGACGATTTTACTGTGGAAATGGGTAATGTTAAGGTCTCCTCCAGGAGGGAAAGCTATGACCACTTAGAACAAGTGCGTATGAGGATGACTAGCCCTGTGCTGTGATGCCCTAGAATGTCTAATGAATTGCTCTGCACCTAAACAAATAGGCTTTCAGGATTTCTGAGAACATTTTCCAGGGCTCAGTCATCTATGTCAAAAGTCTATACCCGAAGACCCCCCCTACCTGGTTTGGCTCCAGCCAACATCCTGCTGCACCGAGAACATCCTCCTTGGCTAGCGCGTGAAAAACATGGCTCCCTCCATCACCCCACCAGCCTCCCACTCGCTACCAACTCCCGTGCCCTTAATACCTGCCCTGCCCGCCAAACTGTCATCAGGGCTGCCCTCTTCTCAGTCCACCTCTTCCCCGTGAGGAAACTTCACGCCAATAAACGCTGCTGCTGGACTAGCCTTAGGCCCCCAAGACTCTTTCAGACTGACCCCAAGACCCTCAGAGTATATCACAGATTCTGTGTGCTGTATAAAAGGGTGACGTTACTAGTACAAGCAGAATTATAAAAAATATTTGTGTGTGTGTATGAAAGGGTGACATTTCTTTCTGTCTTTGTAATCTCATTAGCAGATTACTCGTGACAGCATTACAGTCTGGCTTAATGTTTATTCAATAATATGATCGTTTTCTTTCTTTTTTACACTTGTGGGCAGGGTTTTCTAGGCCATCAAAAAATCTTATTTTGAGGGTGGCTCCTGCGGTCCAATGGGTGGGGCGCTGGCTCCATATACTGAGGGTGGAGGGTTCAAACCCAGCCCCAGCCAAATTGCAACAAAAAAATAGTCAGGCGTTGTGGTGGGTGCCTGTGGTCCCAGCTACTCGGGAGGCTGAGGCAAGAGAATCGCCTAAGCCCAGGAGTTGGAGGTTGCTGTGAGCTGTGTGACATCACGGCACTCTACCAAGGGCGATAAAGTGAGACTCTGTCTCTACAAAAAAATAAAATAAAATAAAAATCTTATTTTGAGGCTTGGCGCCCATAGCTCAGTGGTTAGGATGCCAGCCACATGCACCATGGCTGGTGGGTTCGAATCCAGCCCAGGCCTGCTAAACAACGACAACAACAACAACAAAACAGCTGGGCGTTATGGTGGTCACCTGTAGCCCCAGCTACTTGGGAGGCTGAGGCAAGAGAATCACATAAGCCCAAGAGTTTCAGGTTGCTGTGAGCTGTGACACCATGACACTGTACTGACGGTGACATAGTGAGACTCTGTCTCAATATATATATATATATTTGGCCAGGTGCAATGGCTCAAGCCTGTAATCCTACCACTCTGGGAGGCAGAGGCAGGACGATTGCTTGTGCTTGGGAGTTTAAGACCAGCCTGAACAAGAGCAAGACCCCATCTCTACTAAAAATAGAAAAATTAGCTAGGCATTTGGCAGGCATCTATATTCCCAGCTACTAGGGAGGTTGAGGCAGGAGGATTGCTTGCATCCAGGAGTTTGAGGTTGTTGTGAGCTAGGCTGAAGCTGGCGCACTCTAGCCTGGGGCAACAGAGGTGAGACTCTGTCTCAGAAAAAAAAAAAAAAAAAGAATGAGGGTGGTGCCTGTGGCTCAGAGGAGTAGAGCGCCGGCCCCATATGCCGGAGGTGGCAGGTTCAAACCCAGCCCCAGCGAAAATACTCAAAAAAAAAAAAAAAAAAAAAAAGAATGAGCTTGGAAGCTTTCCCCCCTGTTTCTCCAGACAAGAACCCACCTGGCTGGCATGTTGAATCAGTTTCTGCTTTATGGTGCTTTAAGCAGAGAGCCCAGCCATGCCCTGCCAAGTTCCTGGACTACAGAACTGTGAGCTAGTAAATTGGTGTTGTATTGTAGTCAGTTGTTGCACTGCAAGAGAAAAGTAATCCAGTCATAAATGGTATTTTTTAAGGTACAGAAAATTCCTCTGTGGGTTTGGGGCAAACCTAAGTGATGATTCACAGGAATAGGGTGATGGGTGGGCATGGTATGCCAGGCTGAGAAGGCCTTGGCTGTTTCTCAGGCATTTTGGGACTCCAGAGAAACTCAGATACCTCAAACAGATAAGAGTCCAAGAGGCAAGAAGGAAGCCATGAGATGAGTATGGTCTGGAGTCTGGAGGACAGAAAAATAATTTTTGGTGATCACTTAGAGTAAGATCTTCCTCTTCCGTTCATTCATTCAAAAAATATCTACATGTGTTGTCTTAGCATTGCATACATAACAGACTATCACAAGGGGCTTACACTCTAGAGCAGCACAGAGGAATCAGTGTAGAAACGTAGAAGCGTCAAAGAGCAAGATGATTTCAAATAATAAGTGTAATGAAGACAATATTGGCCTTGATGGACTGGAAGGGCTGCTGTGGGTCACAGAAGACATCTCTGGGGTGGGGGAGGACATTTCAGATGGGATCTGGGTAGTGCAAAGTAGCACCCCCAGCTTTTTCATGGCTGGGGTCTCAGCATTCTGCACAAACAGCAAGTGCAAAGGCCCCGAGGCAGAAAAGCAAGAAACTGGTGTGACTCGGTTTTTTTCAGTTCCTAAAGAGAGTGCTCCAAGATCAGGTGAGAAAGACAGGCTGAAGCCAGGTCATGTAGGATCTTGTCAGCAACACAGAGGAATTTAGAATTAAATGTGGATGCCCCGGTTTTTAAGCAGGGGAGTGATAACATCTGATGTGCTATTTTTAAAAGATCGCTCTCAGGGCTGAAGGGACAGCTCACTGCAGTAGGGGAGGAGAAAGAACTAGGAGACCAGCTCAGGAGGCACCTGGGCAGTGGAGGGTGGGGCTCAGACCAGAGGGGAACCACCGGGCTGTAGAAATGCAGAAAATGTGCTTGGGAGATAAAGCAGATAAGACTTTCTGGTAAATCTGATTTGGAGGGTGAACAATGTTGTGGAGGATGGTCCTATTTAATGAGACCAAGAAGACCAGACATGATGAGATACCAAGGGTTCTCTTAAGGGTTAAGTTGGGAACTCTACCCACCATGCTACATGGAGAGAAAACGAAGGTGCAGTGTCTGGAGGAAACAGAGGCTCCACAGGCCCAGCAATGCAGTCAGTGAAAACCTAACTGGGCTCAGGGGCAACAGCCTTGCTGGGTTGATTGAGCTTTTAGGAATCTGCAAATTCTGCATCTGTTCATAGGAAAATGCACATCAATTCTGGGGGACTTTAGGAATCCTTGAAGCCAACCCATGGAGTCCTAGCCTGCAGTCTCCAGGTATGCAGGCTGAACTAGGAGAGCCTACAACAGAATCATCATTGCCGAAAGCCTAGAGCGTGTGTTAGTGGACATGTGTCACCTTTGCCCAGCATATGAATCCTCCCTGTCCAAGGATTATAGAAGGACTCTTGGTGCAGAAGCTGAGAACACCAGGTTCTCTCCTCTCAGCCTCCCGAGAAGCTTGCGCTTGTGACCCAGATGTGGCCAGAGATATATTGTGCATTCCGAAATGGGAGTAAGTCCCTTCTGGAGGTGGGGGCTGCAGGTGGCAGCAAGAATGACCAGGTTTAAGGGGCAGCTAACTGTGGGGTCTGGGATCTTTGGTGATGGCAATAGTGTCCTCAAAGGATGGATTCAGAAATCGGTCTGGCAGCTGCCCCGCCCAGATTGTTCCTGCTGAATTTCAGAGCTGGCCTGTCTACTTTCCAGAGGGTTCACTATCCCTGTGAGGCGCTTGACATAAATTCCTTTCTATTTCTATAAATTCCTTCTCCATTTATTTGTTTGTTTATTTTGAGACAAGAGTCTATTTCGCCCCTGGTAGAGTGCTATGGCGTCACAGCTCACAGCAACCTCAAACTCTTGGGCTTAAGCAATTCTCTTGCCTCAGCCTCCTAAGTAGCTGAGACTACAGGTGCCCACCATTAACGGCCCGGCTACTTTTTCTGTTGTAGTTGTCATTGTTTTTAGCTGGCCGGGGCTGGGTTTGAACCCACCACCCTCAGCGTTTTTGGCTAGCACTGTAACCACTGTGCTACAGGCACTGAGCCTCCTTTTCCTTTTAAGTTGGCCAGAGTCTGGCTGTTGTTCACAACTAAGAGCACTGACAGACAAAAAATGGGATGATAGAACAGGAAAGGGCAAAGATAAGCAGGGGGAGAGGGAAGAAGAGAGAAGGGAGATCTGAAGTGGGAGGAGGGGCTCGGCGCCTGTAGCTCAAGAGGCTAAGGCACCAGCCACATACACCAAAGCTGGCATGTTAGAATCCAGCCCAGGGCCACCAAACAATGACAACTACAACCAAAAAATAGCCGGGCATTGTGGCGGGTGCCTGTAGTCCCAGCTACTTGGGAGGCTGAGGAAGGAGAATTAGCTTAAGCCCAGGGGTTGGAAGTTGCTGTGAGCTGTGATGTCACAGTACTCTACCCAGGGCGACAGGTTGAGGCTGTCTCAAAAAAAAAAAAAAGTTCCACTCTGACGGTTTTTATTTTATTTTGAGACAGTCTCATTTTGTCACCCTTGGTAGAGTGCCATGGTGTCACAGCACACAGCAACCTCCAACTCTTGGGTTTAAACAGTTCTCTTGCCTCAGCCTCCCAAGTAGCTGGGACTACAGGCACCCACCACAATGCCTGGCTTTTTTTTTTTTTTGAGACGAAGTCTATGTTGCCCTCGGTAGATTGCCATAGCATCACAGCTCACAGCAACCTCAAACTCCTGGGCTTAAGTGATTCTCTTACCTCAGCCACCCAAGTAGCTGGGATTATAGGCACCTGCCACAACACCTGGGTATTTCCTTTTGCTGTTGCAGTTGTCATTGTTGTCAATAGCAGGACTGGGCTGGGTTTGAACTCACCAGCCTAGGTGTATGTGGCCAGCGCCCTAACCACTGAGTTACAGGCACAGAGCCTGCCTTTATTTGTTAAGAGATGAGGTCTTGTTCTGGCTCAGGACAGTCTCGAACTCCTGAGCTCAGGCAATTTACCCGCCTCGGCCTCCCAGAGTGCTTAGATTATAGGTGTGAGCCACCTCGCCTGACCCATTCTGATGATTTTAATCTCTAAAATGAGCATTGTGGGTAACCTGAGACCAAAGTGGATAGCAATGAGCTAAAAGGTGTAGTGAAAGCAATCCCTCTCAAACTACAGGAATTGGCAACAAGGTTGGATGTTACTATTCCAACAATATTGGACAATTTGAAACAAATTGGCAAGGTAAAGTATCTGGATAGATAGGTTCCACATGAATTAAATGAGCAGAAAAATTGTCTTGAAGCTTGCTTCTTTGTTGTCACAACATAAAGGTGAACCATTTCTATACCATATGGTTATGTGTAATGAAAAATGGACTGCTTTTGACAATAGTAAGCATTTGGCACAATGGTTGGATAAAGATGAAGTTCTGAAAAGACAGTCTAAAACCAAACATTCATCAAAAAGAATAGTGTCTGTTTGGTGGTCCAGTGCTGGTATTATCCACAGCGGCATCTTGAAATCTGATCAATGAATTACTGCAGATGTCTACTGCCACCAAATGGACAAGATGAAGATGCTTGCGATTAAGCACTTGATACTGGTCAACAGACATGAGCCAATCCTCTTGCAAGACAATGCTGTCACACAAACATTACCCAAGTCCAAGGTGGACTTGGAAACTCTGTTATCAACTGTATTCACCAGTCCTTGCACCAACTTGACTACCACTTCTTCCAGGCTTTGGACCATTTCTGGCAAGGAAAAAACTCAATACTCGACAAGCTGTGGAAACTGCCTTTTGCAGATAGTCACCACTCTCCAGGCCTCTTCTTCACTGCTGACACACAGGAGCTACAGTTAAAATGGCAAAACTGTGTCAACAGTTGGGGTGCACACTTTAATTGTACTGTTCTTGTTTGGGATATAATAAACCCAACTTTGATTCAAAACCATACATTTTATATTTAATGACCTAACATTATGCCATCTTTCTCAACGACATATGTAGTTTCTTTTTCTTTCTTCCTTTTTTTTTTTTAGAGATACTTACTTTGTTGCCCTCAGTAGAGTGCTGTAGCATCACAGCTCACAGCAATCTTCAGCTCTTGGGCTTAGGGGATTCTCCTGCCTCAGCCTCCCCAGGAGCTGGGACTACAGGCTTCTGCCCGGACGCCCGGCTTTTTATTTTTTGGTTTTGCAGTTTGGCAGGGGCCAGGATAGAACTCGCCACCCTCGGTACATGGGGCCGGCGCCCTACTCACTGAGCCACAGGCGCCGCCCCGTAGTTTATTTTTCTTAACTATATCCAGTGCACACAGTCTCAACTCTGTCGCCCTCAGTAGCGTGCGGTGGTGTTCCTCTTGCTTCAGTCTCCCGAGTAGCTGGGACTATAGGCGTCCGCCCCAACGCCCAGCTACTTTTAAATTTTTTTTGAGAGAGTCTGACTTTGTCACTCTTGGTAGAGTGCCGTGGCGTCACAGCTCACAACAACCTCAAACTCTTGGGTTCAAGCGATTCTCTTGCCTCAGCCTCCCAAGTAGCTGGGATTACAGGCGCCTGCCACAACACCCGGTTATGTTTTTGGTTATAGTTGTAATTGTTGTTTGGCAGGCCCGAGCTGGATTCGAACCCGCCAGCTATGGGGTATGTGGCTGGAGCCTTAGCCGCTTGAGCTACCAGAGCCGAGCCGACCCAGTTAGTTTTTTAGAGACGAGGTCTCGCTCTCGCTCAGGGATCCACCCGCCGCGGCCTCCTAGAGCGCTGGGGTTACAGGCGTGAGCCACTGCGCCGGCCGAAAATAACTTATTTCTAATATATAAATGTTTAAGAACATTTACTGCTAATTTAATGTTGCAAAAATGCTAGAGGAGACAAAAATAACACTTCCAATCCAAATTCAAGTCCTGGCCGCCTTCGCTCGCGGAGTTCACTCGCTGAACCGCCTCGCCCCTTCTGGGACCATGACATTTCTGCCTGGGTGGCGACGCGAGGACCGCCTCCTGTCGTTCTGGATACTGAGAAGGAGATATTATCTTGAGATTATATTGCCTCGCCTGCATCAGCATCGCCACTAGCCTGGTCGTCCTTGCCAGAATCCAACTAGGTATCACACCACGGCCTCCATTCCCGGATTCCGCCACTTTCCTTCATCCGGGAACGCGCGCACTTTACGGCATTCTGCAGTGCGTCTGCAGTGCGTCATCAGCCGGTGCCCGGAAACGCGTCATCCGTAGGCACCAGGGTGGTTGCTTACCGCGAGGTCCCGGATCAGGGCTGCAACCGGGTTTGCTGCTTGGAGGCATCATGCAGGTCTCCAGTCTCAACGAGGTGAAGATTTACAGTCTCAGCTGCGGCAAGTCACTGCCTGAGGTGAGTCACTTCCAGGTCCCCTCTCTAGCTCTTTGGGGTCCTCCTCGTGGAACAGCTGCCCCTTCTCGGCCTTGGCCCTGGCTTTTGCCTTGGCCTTTGACTCTGTTGTGTTTTTGGCTGGGCATTGACCAGCCCTTGACTCGGGAACGTCCCTGATGGTGCGCTTGGCAAGCTGGTGGACACTGTTAGACGAGGATACTACTGACACCGCGCTAGAAGTTGGACATGGGGTGAACAGGGTCGGTGAACTTTACTAGAAAGTTATTTAGAACAGAGGATGTAACTCTTTGAGCTTCTGTGGGTGTTCGCAGTCGCTGCCTCAGAGGAGGAAAACTTGATTAGAAGGATAGTCAGACGTCTCTCTGCGGTATTGACACCTTCCCCATTTTCATGCCCATTCCTCACCTGTTGGAGTTCCTATCAAATGCTAGGTCATAGGGATACAGCAGGGAACAAAAGAGATGTAGAGTTTACATCTGCACCATTTTTGGTACATGGGATGGTATTTTGAACCATGCTGAACTTGATTCCGTACTCTTAGAATGTCATATTTGGAAGGGCTTGTACAAATCAGTAATTCTTTTTTTTTTTGCAGTTTTTGGCCAGTGCTGGGTTTGAACCCGCCACCTCCGTCATACGGGGCAGCGCCCTACTCCTTTGAGCCACAGGCTCAGTAATTATTTTTACTTTTACCTTCAAATCAGTAATTATTCTTCTTATGTTTAAAATGTGCACAGTCGGCGGCGCCTGTGGCTCAGTGGGTAGGGCACTAGCCCCATATGCTTCGAACCCGGCTCCAGCCAAACGGCAACAAAAAAATAGCTGGGCGTTGTGGTGGGTGCCTGTAGTCCCAGCTACTTGGGAGGCTGAGGCAAGAGAATAGCCTAAGCCCAGGACTTTGAGGTTGCTGTGAGCTGTGATGTGATGATGATAAAGTGAGACTGTTTCTAAAAAAAAAGAAAAATAAAATAAATCAATTTATCAACAAAATGTGCACAGTCTTCTTATGTTTAAAATATACACCAGATATCCAGTAAGGGGAAAGGGCACCGCTGCCCCTGCATTATCAGAGGCTTAATCTTGACCTTTGCTTTACTATTATTCATTAAAATAGTGGTTCTCAAAGCAAGGTCTTTGAGCAGCTGGAGGTCCCCAAGACTTTTTCAGGAGGTCCATCAGGTTAGACTGTTCTCACATTCAGACTAAGACATTCCTGGCCTTTTATTCTATGTTGATATTTCTTATCAACATAGAAACATAGGTGGGTAAAACTGCTGACACCTTATTAATGATCAAAACCGTGACCCCAACTGTGTTAACAATCACTGAATTCGACATGTACCTTGGTCAAAACCAAAAAAGTGCTAGTTTTACTTAAGAATGTCTTTGAGAAGCTTTCAAAATTATTAATTTCTGAGATACATATTGTTTTTATATTCTGCATGAGGAAATGGGCAGTACACATAAAGCAGTTCTATTTGTCACAGCATATACCATGATTGTCTGGAGAAAAAGCCCTTGTGCATGTGTTTGTGTTGTGAGCTGAAACTGTGTTTCAGCTGTGTTTTTATATGAAATACAGTTTTTACTTGAAAAAATGACTTATAGACAAACCATTGTTATTCATATTTCAGTATTTGGCAGGGACTTTCTTTTTTTTTTTTGAAGCAAATCCCACTTTGTTGCTCCCATTGGAGTACTGTGTCATCATAGCTCACAACAGTTGCAAACTCTTGTTCAAGTGATCCTCTTGCCTTGGCCTCCCCAGTAGCTAGGACTACAGGTGCCTACCACCACAAGGCCTAGCGTCAGCTTTATTTGAAAGATTACTGCCTAAAATCTGATAAAATCAGCAATATAATCAAAAGGCCTGTAAATGTATATATGCATGCACTCTGGCTCAAACTCAGGCACTCAAAAGTGTTACCCTCTTCAAATGTGGGTGCAGCCTCAGGCTTTTTACTTAGGGTCTTGAGTGGTGTTTCTTTCTGACCAGAGACTCCTCTAAGATTATAACATCATGTGTCTAATAAGGGCTATGAATTGGGTTTGTGCTTTTAGAAATGACATTGCAATTTTTCTGTATTTTTTTTTTTTTTTGAGACAGAGTTTCACCTTGTCTCCCTTGATAGAGTGCTATGACATCATAGCTCAAAGCAACCTCAAACTCTTAGACTCAAGTGATTCTCATCCTCAGCCTCCCAAGTAGCTGGGACTATAGGTGCCTGCCACAACGCCTGGCTATTTTTAGAGATGGGTCTCACTCTTGGCTCAGGCTGGTCTCCAACCCATGAGCTCCGGCAGTCCACCCACCTCAGCCTCCCAGAGTGCTAGAATTACAGGCATGAGCTACCATGCCCAGCCTATTTGAATTTTTCTCTTTTATTTCTTTAGGGTAGAGTTTCTTAACCTCCCTGTTATTGACATTATGGGCTGGACCCTTCTTTGTTATGGAGGTTGTCTTGTGCATTGTAGGATGTTTGGCAGTAGCAATCCTGGTCTCTCCCCACTAGATGCCAGGAGCATACTCCCCACCTGTGACAACCAAACATATCTTCAGAAATTGCCAGATGCCCTCTGGGGCACAAAATTGTTGCAGGCTGAGAACCACTGCTTTAGGATAATGATAAGTGACAAATGCTTCATCACTGCTACCTGTTTGTGCAGTGGAATTATACTGCTTGCTAAATTGAAGTGCATTAATTACAGAGCAAAATCTGGTATTAGTGGATAGATGGTAAAGAGTATCATTTCTTTATCATCACATGTCAGCTATTCAGCCTGTTATTTATCTGGTTTTATTCTTTGTAAAAAATGTATTTCTTTGGGCGGTGACTGTGGCTGAAAGGAGTAGGGCACCAGCTCCATATGCCGGAGGTGGTGGGTTCAAACCCAGCCCCGGCCAAAAACTGCAAAAAAAAAAATAAAAAATGTATTTCTTTAAGAAACATTCTCCCTTTAATGTTGTACTTTTTAAAGTTTCACTTAATAGATGAAGTTGTTCTGTATATTAGTTATAACCCATGATACTTCAGGCTTGCTGTTTTTCATTAGATTATTTAGATGAATTAGTTTTCTCTCTCTCTTTTTTTTTTTTTTTTGTGAAACAGAGTCTCACTATGTCACCCTCCATAGAGTGCCAGGGCGTCTCAGCTCACAGCAACCTCAAGCTCTTTTTTTTTTGCAGTTTCTGGGGCTGGGTTTGAACTGGAGCCAGCACCCTACTCCTTTGAGCCACAGGCGCTGCCTAAGATTTGAATTTTTTTTTTTTTTTTTGTAGAGACAGAGTCTCACTTTATCGCTCTTGGTAGAGTGTCATGGCATCACACAGCTCACAGCAACCTCCAACTCCTGGGCTTAAGCCATTCTCTTGCCTCAGCCTCCCCAGTAGCTGGGACTACAGACGCCTGCCACAATGCCCGGCTATTTTTTGGTTGCAGTTTGGCCGGGGCTGGGTTTGAACCCGCCACCCTCGGTATATGGGGCCTGCGCCTTACCGACTGAGCCACAGGCGCCACCCAGATTTGAATTTTTTGATATGAGCATGTGCTATTTTTGCAAGCAGAAAAACAGTTTAGATAATATTGTTTTAAAATAAAGTCTCTGTTTTCTTTAAGTGGCTTTCTGATAGGAAGAGGAGAGCATTACAGAAGAAAGATGTAGGTGAGTATTGTTTTTCCCCACTACATTTGTCATTTATTGTTGTCACATATAAGCACATTTATAAAAATACAGTGGAATTAATATAGTAGAAAATAAACATTTTTGCCCCTTGCCTTTGTCTTTTTTTTTTTTTTTTTAAGAGACAGAGTCTTACTTTGTTGCCCTCAGTAGAGTGCTGTGGCGTCACAGCTTACAGCAACCTCCAGCTCTTGGGCTTAGGCGATTCTCTTGCCTCAGCCTCCTGAGTAGCTGGGACTACAGGCGCCCACCAGAACACCCAGGTATTTTTTGTTGTAGGTTGGCTGGGGCCGGGTTTGAACCTGCCACCCTTCATATATGGGGCCGGCGCCCTACTCACTGAGACATAGGCACCGTCCACGCCCGGCTATTTTTTTGTTGCAGTTTGGCTGGGGCTGGGTTTGAACCCACCACCCATATACCCTTGGTATATGGGGCTGGCGCCCTACTCACAGAGCCATAGGTGCCGCCCTTTGGTCTTTTTTTTTTTTTTTTTGCAGTTTCTAGCCGGGGCTGGGTTTGAACCCACCACCTCTGGCATATGGGGACGGTGCCCTACTCCTCTGAGCCACAGGCGCCATCTGTTTTTTTTTTTTCTTAAGAGACAGAGACTCTCTCTGTTGGCCTAGGCTAGAGTACAGTGGCCCAGTCATAGCTCACTGCAGCTTCAGCTTCCTGGGCTTGAGCAATACTCCCACTTTAGCCTCCCTAGTAGTTGGGACTAGTGGCATGTGCCATCACACTTGGTTAATGCTTGGTTAGTGTTTTTTGTTTTTTGTTTTTTTTTCAGATATGGGTCTCACTATGTTGCCTAGGCTGGGCAACATGTGAGACCCATTTCTAAAAAATTCCAATTCTACAATGGAATTTTGTATTGCCACAAAAAATGATGAAATTCTGCCATTTGCAAAAACATGGATGGAAGTGGAGACCATTATGTTAGATTAAATAAGCTAAGCCCAGAAAGAAAAATCTCGCATATTCTTACTTTTATGCAGGAGCTACATACTAAAAGCAATTGATCTCATTGAGACAGAGGGTAGAATGACAATTACCAGCAGATTGGAAGGGCAATGGGGAGAGGGGATAAAGTGAAGATGGTTATATGGGTACGAAAATATAGTTAGAATGAACAGTATTTGATAGCACAACAAAGTGGCTATAATCAGTAAGTTAGGGTATATTTTATTTTATTCTCTGAAACAGCTTTTTAATAAACAGCAAAGCAGAATTGCAACACAATATAAATGTATGTAAATAGGGTGACAAAGGGATACAGAATGTTTGCAGTATGACTACAGCTAGTCATTCATTAACTGTTATATCAATACATAAGGTAATTCCATGATTAAATGTAGCCCAAATCTAATAACCATAAACTATATTAGTGGAGTTATTTTCCTGTTACAACATTTTAGCATTATTTCTGATAATGATTCCCTTATCAAATGGAACCTACAAACTAAACATTTAAGTATGATTAAAGGATAACTGAAACTCTGCAGACGGAGTAGTGGATGTATGTAAATAGGGTCACGAAAGGGATACAGAATGTTTGCAGTGTGACTGCAGCTAGTCATTCATCAACTCTTACATCAATACGTAAGGTAATTCCATGATTAAAAGTAGCCCAGATCTAATAACCATAAACTATATTAGTGGAGCTCTTTTCCTGTCATAACATTTTAGCATTGTTTCTGATAATGATTCCCTTACCAAGTGGAATCTACAAACTAAATGTTTAAATATGATTACAGGATAACTGAAACTCCGCAAACGAAGTAGTGGAGTTGACAGAAAATTCTGAGAGAACAAGTAGGGTATACTTTAAAATAACTAAAATAGAACTATGGAATGTTCCCAACACAGATGTTAAAAGCCTAAGCCAATTACCCTAGTTCGACTTACATTGTATGTCTGTATCAAAAGATCACGAGTCCTATAAAGATACACAACTGTATGTACCCATAATTAAAAAAGATTTTATTCTGTTAGTTAAATAAATTTGTCAGTTTTTGAGGTATAGAAGTGAGGATTTTCTTCCTGAAAAAAGCAATTTTACGTATAGAATGTGTGAGCATGACTACAAAGGTCATTTCAGAAGATTTTGACTTTTTTTTTTGAGACAGTTTCACTAGGTAGCCCTTGGTAGAGTGCTGTGGCATCACAGCTCACAGCAGCCTCAAGCTCTTGGGCTTAAGTGATTCTCTTGCCTCAGCCTCCCAAGTAGCTGGGACTACTGGTGCCCACCACAATACCCGACTTTTTTTTTTTGTTGTTGCAGTTTTCATTGCTGTTTAGCTGGCCCAGGCTGGGTTTGAACCTGCCAGCCTCGGGGTATGTGGCCAGTGCCATAATAGAATTTGGCTACAGGTGCCAAGCCAGATTTTGATTCTTTTAACATATGGTAGCAGGGAAGATAGGTATGATCAATTTATTTATTTATTTTTATGAGACAGAGCCTCAAGCTGTCGCCCTGGGTAGAGTGCTGTGGCATCACAGCTCACAGCAACCTCCAACTCCTGGGCTCAAGCTATTCTCCTGCCTCTGCCTCCCAAGTAGCTGGGAGTACAGGTGCCTGCCACAACATCCAGCTATTTTTTGGTCGTAGCCATCATTGTTATTTGGCAGGCCTGGGCTGGATTCTAACCTGCCAGCTCAGGTGTATGTGGCTGGTGCCTTAGCCGCTTGAGCCACAGGTGCTGAGCCAGAATGATCAATTTGGTGAACAAATTTTCATTATATTTCTCCATTACAACTTGTCATGTATGAAAGTAAGTTTATTGTCCTATATAGTATTTTGTTTTAATTTATTCTTTAAAAATCAAAGACCTGGGCGGCGCCTGTGGCTCAGTGAGTAGGGCGCTGGCCCCATATGCTGAGGGTGGCGGGTTCAAACCCAGCCCTGGCCAAAACTGCAACAAAAAAAATAGCTGGGTGTTATGGCGGGCACCTGTAGTCCCAGCTACTCGGGAGGCTGAGGCAAGAGAATCACTTAAGCCCAGGAGCTGGAGGTTGCTGTTAGCTGTGTGATGCCACGGCACTCTACCAAGGGCCATAAAGTGAGACTCTGTCTCTAAAAAAAAAAAATCAAAGACCTAAGATATTGAAGGGGTTTCTAGATGTCAGGTAAATTCCCCAACTCAAGCATCTTGGAAAATATAGTACTGAAGTTAGAAAATTGAAATTTTAAGACAAAGGAAAACAAAAATTGCCGTTTTTGTACTATTTACTGATTCTGATTTTATCTGATTCTCCCATTCCAGTGTTCTCATGTGTAACAAACCAGATTCAGATTTTGTGGGTTTTGTGGGAGAAGAAATGACTGATGATTTTCTCCTTTCCCACTTTGGAACTTAGGTCTTTATTTTTTTATTTTTTTAAGAGACAGAGTCTCACTTTATTGCCCTTGGTAGAGTGCTGTGGTGTCACAGCTCACAGCAACCTCCAACTCCTGGGCTTAGGCAATTCTCTTGCCTCAGCCTCCTGAGTAGCTGGGACTACAGGTGCCTGCCATAATGCCTGGCTATTTTATTTTTTTTTGGTTGCAGTTTGGCTGGGGCTGGGTTCGAACCCACCACCCTCGATATATGGGGCCGGCGCCCTACCCACCGAGCAGGTGCTACTCCAAGAACTTAGGTCTTTCAGATTGAGTGGGCTACTTATACTTAGTTTGTTTGAGTTATCTATTTGGCTTCAATAATTGAGGCAGTAATATTCCATAAAGTGATAAATAGTTTTTGCAGTAGGCACATTTTGATGATAGAAACCAGTAAGAATCTCCTGTAGGAATAGGCAGGTTTAATGTTCTGCCCAGGGGGATTACACTAAGTCTTCCTCTAGCCTGGATCCTTTCAACTGTAGGTCAGGGATGCCAGCAGGAGCAAAGCCAGCTTGGTACCAATTTCTTTTTTCTTTTTTTTTGTAGAGACAGAGTCTCACTGTACCGCCCTCGGGTAGAGTGCCGTGGCGTTACACGGCTCACAGCAACCTCTAACTCTTGGGCTTACGCGATTCTCCTGCCTCAGCCTCCCGAGCAGCTTGCGCCCGCCACAGTGCCTGGCTATCTTTTTATTTATTTATTTTTTTAGAGACAGAATCTCACTTTGTTGCCTTCAGTTGAGTATTGTGGCGTCAGAGCTCAAAGCAACCTCCAGCTTTTGAGCTTAGGCGATTCTCTTGCCTCAGCTTCCCAAGTAGCTGAGACTACAGGCGCCCGCCACAACGCCTGGCTATTTTTTTTGTTGCAATTTGGCTGGGGCCGGATTTGAACCTGGCACCCTCGATATATGGGCCTGGCACCCTACTCACTGAGCCACAGGCACCCCCCTTGGTATTAGTTTCTTATAGAAACTTAAGATTTTGGAGACTTAAACCTATTATTATTTAGGAGAAAGAAATGATAAGATTATTGTCTGTGCCACGATTGAGTAATGGTAATGGCTTACTGTTTATTCTGTTCCTTCTTTCTCCTTGCCTTCTTAAAACTGGATATTTGTAGCGGGTTCAAACCCAGCCCTGGCCAAAAACCAAAAAAGCAAACAAACAAACAACAAAAAAAAAAAAACATATTCTCTAGCAAGTAAAAATCTTGGGCGGCGCCTGTGGCTCAATCAGTAAGGCGCCAGCCCCATAAACCGAGGGTGGCGGGTTCAAACCCGGCCCCGGCTGAACTGCAACCAAAAAATAGCCGGGTGTTGTGGCGGGCGCCTGTAGTCCCAGCTACTCGGGAGGCTGAGGCAAGAGAATCGCTTAAGCCCAGGAGTTGGAGGTTGCTATGAGCTGTGATGCCACGGCACTTTACCGAGGGCAATAAAGTGAGACTCTGTCTCTACAAAAAAAAAACAAAAAACTGGATATTTGTTTTGTTATACTGTTATGGAGATTTGTTTTTATATTGATAGTTTTAGAAAAGTAAAAATAAAATACTTAGCTTAGGAAAATAATGTCTGAGCTAAGAAAGAAACCTTTGCTCTTTAAGGGCGGACTGTACCGGAAGCTTTTGGGGCGTGTTTTACTGTCTGTAGTTTTTGCGACTGCTCAGGATGCTTTGTCTGTGACAGGCGATAAGCACGTGTCAGTTAACCTAGTTATTTTTCTTTCTTTCTAGATATCCGTAGGAGAATTGAACTTATTCAGGATTTTGAAATGCCTACTGTTTGCACCACTATTAAAGTGTCAAAAGATGGACAGTATATTTTAGCGACGGGTAAGTATCTCTTTTTTTTTTTTTTTTTTTTGTAGAGACAGAGTCTCACTTTATGGCCCTCGGTAGAGTGCCATGGCCTCACACAGCTCACAGCAACCTCCAACTCCTGGGCTCAAGCGATTCTCTTGCCTCAGCCTCCCGAGTAGCTGGGACTACAGGCGCCCGCCACAACGCCCGGCTATTTTTTGGTTGCAGTTTGGCCGGGGCCGGGCTTGAACCCGGGACCCTCGGTATATGGGGCCGGCGCCCTACTGACTGAGCCACAGGCGCCGCCCAGTAAGTATCTCTTTGTTATGATTTGCATACATTTCATAGCAGGAGCTGCTGTGGTGAGAAATGCCACTTTTTTTTACTCTATCATTTTATTATGCAATTGAAAAAATTGCTCAGCAAACACCTATTTGTCCACTGACCTAAATTGTACAGTAAATGGCAGTATTTGGTGTATCACATCTGTCTCTCTATCCATACGACAGTCTGATGCATATCAGAGCAAGCTGCAGATATCACTGTATTGATCCCTATGTACCTCAGCAGATATATCAACTAGAGTTAAATCTTGATCTATATTTATTTGTGGATTCTTTTTTAGGTAAAGTTTATAGACAAGGAAATGTGTAGTTCTTTTTTTTTTTTTTTTTTTTTTTGTGACAATCTCACCTCGTAGTCCCAAGCTAGAGTGCCATGGAGTCACAGCTTACAGTAACCTCAAACTCCTGGGCTCAAGCAATCCTCTTGCTTCAGCCTCCCCAGTAGCTGGGGCTACACGTGTGCACTATGACTCCTAGTTAGATTTTCTATTTTTAGTAGAGATAAGGTGTTGCTCTTACTCAGGCTGGTCTTGAACTCCTGAGCTCAAGCGATTCACCCACCTTGGCCTCCCAGTGTGCTAGGATTACAGGTATGAGTACCAAACCCGGCCGAAATGTGTAGATCTTAAGTTGATCATTTGTTGAGTTTTGACAAATGCACACTTCTGTGTAACTCAAACCCCTATCAAGACAGAGCATTCCTTTCCTGTGGAAAATTCCCTCATGCCCCTGGAAGGCAGTCCCTGCTGCCACCCTTTCACAACCAACCATTGCTCTGTTTTAGAGCACACAAACAAATTTAGCCTGTTTTAGAACTAGATGTAATATGAACGCAGTCATATACTTTGTGTTCTTTCTATGTGAGACTAGTTGGGATTTTTGTATTTGAGATTCATACATGTTGTTATAGGCATCTGTAGCTTGTTCTGTTCTTATTAACAGGTAGTATTTCATTCTATGAATATTCCACAGCTTATCCATTCTCCGTGTGGTGGACACCTGGGCTATCTTCATTTATTGACTTTTATTAATAAAGCAGTATGAACGATCTTGTACAAGTCTGTTTTGTGTATGTGTACTTTCATTTGTCTTTGGTAAATAAATACCTAGGAATCGAATTTCTGAGTCATAGGGTATGTGAATGTTTAGTTTTATAGGAAACTACCAGACCTTTTCCCAAAGTGCTCATATCATTTACACTTTCACCAACAGTGCCAGAAAAGCTAACTTTTAATATGATTTTCTTTTTAATGTACTAATTTTTTTATACTACCAAGATTTTGTATTAACAATATTTTATTTTTATTTATTTATTTTTGTTTTTTTGAGACAGAGCCTCAAGCTGTCGCCCTGGGTAGAGTACCATGGCATCACAGCTCACAGAAACCTCCAACTCCTGGACTTATGCGATTCTCTTGCCTCAGCCTCCTGAGTAGCTGGGACTACAGGCGCCCGCCACAACACCTGGCTGTTTTTTGGTTGTAGTTGTCATTGTTGTTTGGCGGGCCTGGGCTGGATTTGAACCCTCCAGCTCTAATGTATGTGGCTGGCACCTTAGCCACTTGAGCTACAGGCGCCGAGCCTGCATTAACAATATTAATCATTATAAAAATCATGAAATACAGAGACTTTTAATGTACTAAAATGTTGAATAGTATCACTCAATCATTTTTCCTTGTGATTTTGTTGCATATGTCCTGTGTGTTGTCCATGCATGTTTGTTTTTTTGAGACAGAGTGTCACTTTGTCACCCTTGATAGAGTGCCACGGCGTCATCGCTCACAGCAACCTCAAACTCTTGGGCTCAGACAATTCTCTTGCCTCAGCCTTCCGAGTAGCTGAGACTACAGGCATCCACGACAATGCCAAGCTATTTTTTAGAGATGGGGTCTCGCTCTTGGTCAGGCTAGTTTTGAACTTGTGAGATAAAGCAATCTACTTGCCTTGGCCTCCCAGAGTGCTGGGATTATAGGCATGAGCCACTGCACCCGGCCTCCATGCACATTTTTTTACTGTTTTGTTTTTTTTCCCCCAGTTTTTGGCCAGGGCCGGATTTGAACGCGCCACCTCTGGTGTGTGGGGCTGGCACCCTACTCCTTGAGCCACAGGCACCACCGTTTTTGTTGGTTTAATAGTATGTGTCTATATGACTTTGCCAGGCACTTTGAAAACACCTTTATACGTGTAGACCAGTTCCTATTGTGCTGTGTTTTTTTTTTTTTTAGAGACAGAGTCTCACTTTATTGCCCTCAGTAGAGTGCTGTGGCATCACAGCTCACAGCAACCTCCAGCTCCTGGGCTTAGGCTAATCACTTGCCTCAGTCTCCCAAGTAGCTGGGAATATAGATGCCCGCCAGAATGCCCGGCTATTTTTTTGTTGCAGTTTGGCCAGGGCCGGGTTTGAACCCACTACCTTCAATAAATGGTGCCGGCGCCCTACTCACTGAGCCACAGGTGCTGCCCCTAAGCATATTTTATAGATATTGCTGTATTGTCCTCCAAAAAAGTTAATTTTATGCTAGTCAACAACAGTGTATGGGAATACTTTTAACACTTCCAACAACACAGATATTATTTGTTTTTTTTAGAGACAGAGTCTCACTTTATCGCCCTCAGTAGAGTGCTGTGGTGTCACAGTTCACGGCAACCTCCAACTCCTGGGCTTAGGCGATTCTCTTGCCTCAGCCTCCCGAGTAGCTGGGACCACAGGCGCCCACCCCAACGCCCGGCTATTTTTTGTTGCAGTTTGGCCGGGTCCAGGTTCGAACCTGCCACCCTCGGTATATGGGGCTAGCACCCTATTCACTAGCCACAGGCGCCGCTCAACAACACAGATATTAACCATCTTTTTCATCTTTGCCATTCTGATTGTCAGAAACTGTTTTATTGTTTTAATCTACTTTTATTACATTATTTGTGCAGTTTATTGTATTTTCTATGACCTATTTAACTTTTTTCATTTTCCTTCTGGGGTATTTAGAAGAGGCCACTTTAAATTCTTTTGCTTTGATTTGGTTGTAATTCTGGCTGTCTTTCAACAGAAAGTACTGTCAACATATTTGCAGGTTCTTGACTATGAAAAATATGTTTTTATGTTTTATATCACATGAATTTTTTTATAGGAACATATAAACCTCGTGTCCGATGTTATGATACCTATCAATTATCCTTGAAGTTCGAAAGGTGTTTAGATTCAGAAGGTAAGAGGCTAAATCTAAATTATGGAAATGGCTTTTATATTTGTCTTCTTTTCTGGTTTTAAAATGGGAATTAGTTTTCTTTTTTTTTTGTAGAGACAGAGTCTCACTATACCGCCCTTGGGTAGAGTGCCGTGGCGTCACACGGCTCACAGCAACATCTAACTCTTGGGCTTACGCGATTCTCTTGCCTCAGCCTCCCGAGCAGCTGGGACTACAGGCGCCCACCACAACGCCCGGCTATTTTTTGTTGCAGTTTGGCCGGGGCTGGGTTTGAACCCGCCACCCTCGGCATATAGGCCCGGCGCCCTACTCACTGAGCCCCAGGCGCCGCCCCGGGAATTAATTTTCTATTGTTGTGAAACAAGTTATTGTGCTACAATCATGGTGGCTTAAAATGTCCACGTAGTAGCTCACAGTTTTGTAGATGTTGAGTCCATGCAGGAGCTATGCATAGAGGTAAAGTCAGGGTATGGGCCCCATTGAGATACTGAGCAAGAATCTACTGGAGATACTGAGTAAGAGTCTACTTCCACACTCAGATTATTGGCAGAATTCAGTCTGTTGTGGTTAGACGACTGACATCCTGTTTCCAGCTTTAGCTGGGGGCCACTCTTAGCTCTGGAGGCTACATGCATTTCTGATCTCATCCGTCTTGTGCTTGGAACTCTGACTCCCTTTCTGCTGTCAGCTGGAGAAAACTGCTCTCAGAGGACTCATATGATGATAAATCTCCCTTTTGCCATGTCATGTGATATAATCATGGGAGTCATGTCTCATCAATTCATAGGTTCCACCCATATCTCAAGAGCTTGGGTATACAAGGGTAGGGGTCACTGGCATCATTCTTAGAATTCTGACTGCCACTGAGGGCAGGTTAAAATGGGAAAGCTCAAGTACTTTTATCGGTTGGCCAAGTATTGAGGGGATTGAGGGGAAAGAAATTAATGGGATATGTGTTCTATAAATTATATGCATATTTTCCTAACTTATTTTTCATCCTTTGTTTTTTGAAAACAGTAGAAATTCTGTGTGCCACTAATAATAGCTGTTTTCACTCTTTGTTTTTGGTTAGCAAGTAAATTATAAATGGGTAAAAAAGTTACTGTTAATCTTTTTTTTTAGACAGATTCTCACTATGTCGCCCTCGTTAGAATGCCGTGGCGTCACAACTCAGAGCAACCTCAAACTCTTGGGCGTAAGCGATTCTCTTGCCTTGGCCTCCCAAGTAGCTGGGACTACAGGCACCCACTACAATGCCAGGCTATGTTTTGTTGCAGTTGTCATCATTGTTTAGCTGGCCCGGGCTGGGTTTGAACCTGCTGGGCGTGGTGTTATGTGGTTGGCGCCGTAGCCACTGTGCTACGAGCGCCGAGCCAATGTTTGAAAATCTTAAAAATTATTTTGTTTTGAACATCTCAGAAAAATAGTGGCAAAACTTAGAAATTCAGGGGCAGGCTGGTTGTGGAGGATGCCCGGGCGTCCGCCGCCTGTGCAGCTCCCAGGTTCAGGCCTTGTGGGCTTCCAGCTGTTGGTGGGGATGTCTCCATAGTGGACCGCTTCAGCGCTCCCAGTGTGGCCAAGAATTCTGAAATTTTTTGGTCATTTTCTCGGCGCCTGTGGCTCAAGCGGCTAAGGCACCAGCCACATACACCTGAGCTGGCAGGTTCAAATCCAGCCCAGACCTGCCAAACAACGGTGACTGCAACCAAAAAATAGCTGAGCGTTGTGGCAGGCGCCTGTAATCCCAGCTACTTGGGAGGCGGGGGCAGGAGAACCGCTTGAGCCCAGGAGTTGGAGGTTGCTGTGAGCTGTGATGCCATGGCTCTCTACCCAGGGCGACAGCTTGAGGCTCTGTCTCAAAAAAAAAAAAAAAAAGAAAGAAAATGCTTGGAGAAAGAGTACCATGGAAAGAGGACTGACAGCAGGGAGCATGGTGATGTGATGTGGAAGAGACTTTTTGATCCTCCAGAGCAGTGGTTCTTAACCTATAGGTCAAGACCCACAGGAACTGTATTAAAGGGTCGCGGCATTAGGAAGGTTGAGAATCACTGCTCCAGAGGGATCTGAAAAATAAGTTGTTTCCACTGGATGCCTTGGCTGAGAGAAGACTCTTGGTTGATAGTTGAAAGAATCCTATCTTATTTGGTCTACAGAATCCTTGGATGGAAAGTGACCCATGAGAAATTGAACCATGGAGAAATGAAAACCCTGGATTCTGAGAATTTGTTGGGCAGAGCCTTTAGTATTATCTTTCCTCCACCAACAAACCTGACTTCTACCATGTTCCTTCCCTTTTTTTATAGCCAGTTAATATTTGGGTAGCTTATCTCCCATAATAAGATTGTTTAAGTAAAAGAAAAAAAAAAAACCTTAGAAATTCATTATATTTTGTGAATTTGCTTCAGTTTTTTGAGAAATCTAGTTGATGTGTATTGAGAAATTGTGAAGCTTTTAATTTTTCATTTGGTGTTTTGGAAATAATATGATGATTTTATTCTTTTTTTTTTTTTTTTTTGTAGAGAGAGACAGAGTCTCACTTTATGGCCCTCAGTAGAGTGCCGTGGCCTCACACAGCTCACAGCAACCTCCAACTCCTGGGCTTAAGCGATTCTCTTGCCTCAGCCTCCCGAGTAGCTGGGACTACAGGCGCCCGCCACAACGCCCGGCTATTTTTTGGTTGCAGTTTGGCCGGGGCCGGGTTTGAACCCACCACCCTCGGTATATGGGGCCGGCGCCTTACTAACTGAGCCACAGGTGCTGCCCGATTTTATTCTTTTTTTAAAAAGTAACTGGGAAAATTTTAATTAATAAGCATTCAAATGTCCTTTATATTGGTAATTATAATATTAAAATTGTGAAATATTAAGTATTTTTCTCAGAAATGGTAAGTGATTTTTTTTCTTCTGGGAAACATGGAGACCCAACCATGAGCATTAATGTAGCCAGTCTAGGTCAGTAAGGTTTAGTTAATACTGATACCTAAATAGGCGTTCACATTTTGTATCTTCAATAAGGTAGATTATAAGCCTCTTGTATCTCTGCGTTTTAGCAAAAATTACTAATTACTTTAGATTATTATTATTTTTTTTTTGTAGAGACAGAGTCTCACTTTATGGCCCTCGGTAAAGTGTTGTGGCATCACAGCTCATAGCAACCTCCAACTTCTGGGCTTAAGCGATTCTCTTGCCTCAGCCTCCCGAGTAGCTGGGACTACAGGCGCCCACCACAACGCCCGGCTATTTTTTAGTTGCAGTTCAGCCGGGGCCGAGTTTGAAGCCGCCACCCTCGGTATATGGGGCCGGCGCCCTAACGATTGAGCCACAGGCGCTGCCCAAATTACATGAGATTATTTACAAGAATATAAAATTTAGAAATACAAACTCACAAAACTCTACATTTGGATTCCAACAATTTTGTCCTTGTTTCACATAAGGACAGAAAAGAAAAATTGGTATTGTGTATAGTTTGAATTAGAATCTTTGCATTGCTTACATTTTTATTAAGAACATTAATATTCAATTTTTGCTATTTCTTGTTTTTCAGTTGTCACCTTTGAAATTCTGTCTGATGACTACTCAAAGGTACGTTCTATAGCATTGGTTTGTACTGAGTACGCCTAAGATTGAGTGAGTGAAATTTGTATTTGTAAGCATTTTTATGCTTTTTCCCAGTGTTAAATTAAAAATGGCTATGTAGTAAAATATGACCCACCATTTTCTATTAAAATAGTTTTTGTTTGGTATGTATATGCTATGTAGTATCTTTAAAAAATAACAGTGACAGAGATAGCTTTTGGCCAGTCTAATCTGAAAATTAGTTCTATATCATATGTCAGACCTTATTTATATTTTCAAGAATTGGCAGCAGTTATCCTTTTTGGGCCATCTTATATTCTACATTTGTGATTCTGAATTGTATTTAACCTACATTTATTTGCCAGGTTGCTTTCATTTTCTTATTTATATCTGAAAAGTAAACTAGCAGTGTTGTACATTGAATTTTTTGTTTGTTTGTTTTTTTGAGACAGATAGTCTCACTTTGTTGCCCAGGTTGGAATGCAATGGCATCATAATAGCTCACTGCATTCTTCCTCAAACTTCTTGGCTTAAGTGATCTTCCTGTCTCAGTTTCCCAAGTAGCTGAGACTACAGGCATGAGCCACAATACCCAGCTCATCTCCCTCCCTCCCTCCTTCCCTTCCTCCCTTCCTTTTTTCATTTTCACTATGTTACCCAGGCTGGTCTCAAATTTTTGGCCTCAATCCATCCTCCCGCCTCAGCCTCTCAGTGTTAGAATTACAACCATGACCCTCTGCACTTGGCCTGTTTTGTTGTTTTAATCCTGCTAAGGGTTGTGGCATATTTTGAAACAGTTCAAAGTACAACTGAATATATACGTTTCTTTATTGTGTGTCATTAGTTCATTTTTCAACTTTTATGACTGTTTTATTTCTTTTTTCTTTTAAGAGACAGAGTCTCACTTTGTTACCCTCTGTAGAGTGCAGTAGCATCACAGCTCACAGCAACCTCCAGCTGTTGGGCTTAGGCGATTCTCTTGCCTCAGCCTCCCAAGTAGCTGGGACTACAGGCGCCTGCCACAGTGCCTAGCTGTTTTTTTGGTTGCAGTTTGGCCAGGGCTGGATTCGAACCCACCACCCTCAGTGTATGGGGCCAGTGCCCTAGTCACTGAACACAGGTGCAGCCCATATGACTGTTTTCAATGGCAAAATTGTCTGTGAAGTCCTTATTCAATTTAATTTGGAAAATTTTTAGTGATGTCATATACTTTAAAGGAAAATTGAATTTTCTTAGATAATATGGCTTTGGAAATCATGGGTTACGGTTTATCCTTTTGCCTATAATAGTCATTTATCATGTGTTTTGGGACTTGTAATTTTAGAAAGTATTTTCTCTGAATATTGATAAATTTGCCTTTATGTATAATCTGTAGATTTTGAAGATACTTTTGCAGTGCATTAACGTTAAATTTATGTGTTTACTGGTGGCACCTGTGACTCAAAGGAGTAGGCTGCCAACCCCATATGCCGGAGGTGGCGGGTTCAAACCCAGCCCCTGCCAAAAACTGCAAAAAAAAAAAAAAAAATTATGTGTTTACTTACTCAATAAAGGTGGGGACTGGGTATGTTGCCCAAGTTGTTCTCAAACTCCTTGGCTCAAGTGATGTGACAATCCTTTCACATCAGGCTTCTGAGTAGCTGGGACTACAAGCATGTGCCTGGCATAAAGTTAAATTTGTACAAGGAGTTTTAGCAAACCCTGTATAATGTGAGGCTATTATTTTATTTTTTTTCTTTTGAGACACAGCCTCAAGCTGTCACCTTGGGTAGAGTGCCGTGGCATCACAGCTCATAGCAACCTCTAGCTCCTAGGCTTAAGTGATTCTCTTGCCTCAGCCTCCCAAGTAGCTGGGACTACAGGCACTTGCCATGACACCTGGCTATTTTTTGGTTGTAGTTGTCATTGTTGTTTGGCAGGACCAGACTGGATTCAAACCCGCCAGCTCTGATGTATGTGGCTGGCGCCTTAGTCGCTGAGCTACAGGTGCCAAGCCTAATGTGGGGTTATTAAAATGTGTTCCTAAATGAAATAGGAAGTTTCTCATTGAGGTTACTATGCAGCTCTATGTTGTGAAATGTTGGTGCCAGATAAATGAAAGGTTTGTTTTAAGTCTTCAAGTTAGTAGATAAGGTTTGGAGAAAAGCTGTCAGGATACAGGGAGGTGTTAGAGAACTAAGGGAAATCTTAATTACAGTGGAAAACGTGTGTTGGGAGAAAGTGAGGGTGACAGAGATCAGAGTTTTTCTTGCTTTGCTAGTTTTGGTGATGGAATAAACCTAGAAACCTAAAGAAATTAATTTCTTGTTTTATTTTCAGATTGTCTTCTTACATAATGATAGATACATTGAATTTCATTCACAATCAGGTTTTTACTACAAAACCAGAATACCAAAGTTCGGGAGAGATTTCTCTTACCACTATCCATCCTGTGACTTGTACTTCGTTGGTGCAAGGTATTGGAACTAATTACTTTTTGCTTTCTCCTTTCCACCTCCTAAAACAACCAACTTCTATTCTTAAATTTCTTGTGCATTTTGTCTATTTAGATAGCTTGCTTTCATAAAGAAATGATAAGTGGCTATTATTAAAAAAAAAACTTAGAAAACAAGGGATAAGCCACATTTCTTATTTTATATTAATACATGGTGGTATATTTTATTTATAATTGCTATTATTATAATATCCCGTTTTAACACTTACTTAATAAAATCTTTCCTTTTCTTTTTTTTTTTTTAATTGCAGTTTGGTCGGGGCCAGGTTGGAACCCACCACGCTCAGTATATGGGGCCAGCGCCCTACTCACTGAGCCACAGGTGCCGCCCAATAAAATCTTTTCTAATGTTAAAAAGAATACATAATAGTTACTTGTCACAGTGGTTAAATCAGGAAACACTGATGGGAAATGTATAAGCCTGCACTGTAGTACAGCCCAGTTGCCATAATATATGAGACATAACATTGTTTTACTTTCCTGTTATTTCCCAGATTTCTGTTTACATCCTGTAACTTGTATCTTCTGCTTTAAATTAGTTCAATATTGGTGATTAATTTCTATCTGGATCACTTCGTGGTTAAGGTCATATGTGGTTATGGACGCCAGTTAAAAAACTGGGGGGAGGGTAAAACAATCCCTGCCTTTAAATTACTTGAAGAATATACTTCCTAAGTGATTGAATTACATCTTTGTCTTCTGTTAGCATGGTGCTCTAAATCTGGATACATAGATAACATGGGAGGATAATATTGTTGGAGATGTCAGTTTCTTAGCCCAATTGCATGATATTCTAAAACTTTTTTATGTTACCTTTTTATGAATGTAAAAATAATACATATCCATTTTAGGAAATTGGGAAAATATGGAAAAACATAAAGAAGGAAAAATGTCATAATTATGCCACCCAAAGAGAATGCATATTAGTATTTTGTTGTATTTCCTTCCAGTCTTATATCTTAAAAGCATGTGCTTGTGTAGATAGATATGCTTTTGGATCTCTCACTCTCCATTCTATTTGTGAAAAATATCATGCTTAGTAACTTCATAGTATTTCCTTGGCACATCAGTACTGTGAGCCACACACTTAAATTAGCACTTGGTGGGCGGTGCGTGTGGCTCAAAGGAGTGGGGTGCTGGCCCCATATGCCAGAGGTGGCGGGTTCAAACCCAGCCCCAGCCAAAAACTGGAAAAAAACAAAAAATAAATTAGCCCTTGGGGTTTTTCATTTGCAAGATAGTGAGAGAGTATCTCTCTCTATATCGCGTCTTCTTTTTTTTTCTTTTTTTAGAGACAGAGTCTCACTTTGTAGAGTGCTGTGGCTTCACAGCTCACAGCAACCTCCAGCTCTTGGGCTTAGGCATTTCTCTTGCCTCGGCCTCCTGAGTAGCTGGGACCACAGGCGCCCTCCACAACACCTGACTATTTTTTGTTACAGTTTGGCTGGGGCCGGGTTTGAACCTTTCATCCTTGGTATATGGGGCCAGCGCCCTATTCACCAAGCCACAGGCGCCGCCCGGTGTATCTTCTTTTTCCATAGAATTTGGGTTGACAGTTTACTTAGAAATCACAAATATTTAATAGGACAAATATTTTTTAGGTTTATAAAGGGAAGTAATATCTTATAAGTGATATTTATATCTGTTTCTAAAATTTATATTTACTTAAAGAAAATTTAATTGTAATATACCAGATTTTTTTCTTTTTTTTTTTTTTTTGTCAAGGTCTCACTATGTCACCCTCAGTAGAGTGCTGTGGCGTCACAGCTTACAACAACCTCAAACTCTTGGGCTTAAGTGATTCTTTTACCTCAGCCTCCCAAGTAGCTGGGACTACAGGCGCCCGCCACAACGCCTAGCTATTTTTTTTTTTTTTTTTGCAGTTGCCATTGTTGTTATAGCTGGCCCAGGCTGGGTTCGAACCTGCCGTCAGTGCATATAGCCAGCATCGTAACCACTGTGCTATGGGCAGCGAGCCATAATATACCAGATTTCTTTTCTTTCTTTTTCTTTTTTGAGACAATGAGTCTCACTCTATTGCCCAGGCTAGCATGCTATGGGGGCATCAACCTAGCTCACTGCAACCTCCAACTCCTGGGCTCAAACGATCCTCCTGTCTCAGCTTCCTGAATTGGTGGGACTACAGGCACACACCACAGAACCCAGCTACTTTTTTCTTTCTTTCTTTCTTTTTTTTTTTTTTTTTTGGAGAGACAGAGTCTCACTTTATTGCCCTCGGTAGAGTGCCATGGCGTCACACAGCTCACAGCAACCTCCAACTCCTGGCTTAGGCGATTTTCTTGCCTCAGCCTTCCAAGTAGCTGGGATCATAGGTGCCCGCCACAATGCCTGGCTATTTTTTGTTGCAGTTTGGCGGGGGCCGGGTTTGAACCTGACACCCTCGGTATATGGGGCCAGTGCCCTACCCACTGAGCCACAGGCACCACCCTACTTTTTTCTATTTTTAGTAGAGACAGGTCTCACTGTGCATTTGTTCAGGCTGCTCTGAAATTTCTGACCTTAAGCCATCCTCCCACCTCGGCCTCCCAGAGTGCTAGGATTACAGATTACAGAGGCATGAGCAGCCTTGCCTGGACAGTTTACCAAAATTTTAACTTTCTTTATTACTTTTCAGTTCTGAAGTTTATAGGTTGAATTTGGAACAAGGACGATACCTGAATCCTCTACAAACTGATGCTGCGTGAGTACTGCTGTATTTATTTTGACCAGGAGATGGAGCCAGATGCTCAATTTGTTATGTATTTATATTGCATTTAAGCAGAAGTCTAGAAAACCTATAGTATCTTCACGTATATTATTGAATAATAAAAAGTTAGCAGCATAATTTTCTGTTTATAACAACAGTTGTTATTTACTGAGCATCTTCTGTGTTCTCTAGGGGTGTCCAACCTGCGGCCTGCAGGCCTCATGCAGATCATTTGAGGACTGTTTTGCTTATCTGTGGTGTTGGGTATCATGAAAGTATGCATGGACATCCTTTTGTTTATCGGCTTTTGGTAGTGTTGGCGTTTTAATGGATGGCCCAACACAATTCTCAGTCTTCCAATGTGTAGCAGAAAAGAAAAAAGGGTGGACAGCCCGTGCTAGGCACTGTTAAACATTTGCAGTCTTTTTTCATTTAATCCTCACAACAGCGCCATGAGGTAGGTGAAATATCCATTTTATAGAAAAAGAAGCTGAGACTTACGTCAGCTATTCAGCTCAAACCTACCACGTTTCAAGATGGCCATAACTATGGCCTCCGTTCCTTTAAGAATGTTTCCTCCCTTTGGAAGACAATGTATTGAAAAAATACACTGTTCCTTTCTTCTCATGGTGGTGGAGTAGTATTTTAGAAGGAAGCCCTTCCTTGTTTGTCATCTAGCAGGTGGAGTGTCACCCTGGGGAGCAGAAACTCCGGTGACTGTGAGTCACGCACTTAAATTAGCCCTTGGTGTTTTTCATTTGCAATATAGGGAGAGAGTATCTGCGTGTCTTCTTTTCCATAGAATTTGGGTTGACAGTTTACTTAGAAAGTTTATTTAATATCCCATTCCTACAGTAGATGCTAACTAATACTTTCTCTCTTATTGCTTTACTGTATCAGGGAGAATAACGTTTGTGATGTAAATTCAGTCCATGGCTTGTTTGCCACAGGAACAGTAGAGGTATGCATATACTGACTTTTTTTAAAGATTATTTGTTTAACATTTGATAAAGGAGTTTCTATTTAAAGATGTGCTTGCTTGATTCCTTAGAGCAGGATGATAATGAGGCGATAGTCCCTGGTTTGCTTTTTGTTTTGGAACATTTACCTGTCCACACAAAGCACTGGCCATCCCACTCCTGCACTGCCCACTGTACATCAGAGCTGGTGTCCATTCACACTGACCTTGGGAGCGAGTTGGGAAGATTATGCCAGTAATCCTAGTACTCTGGGAGGCTGAGGCAGGTGGATTGCCTGAGCTCATGGGTTTGAGGCCAGCCTGAGCCAGAGCAAGACCCTGCCTCTAAAAATAGCCTGGTGCCCCAGCTACTTGGGAGACTGAGGCAAGAGAATTGCTTGAGCCCAAGAATTTTTTTTTTTTTTTTGTCGAGACAGAGTCTCACTTTATGGCCCTCGGTAGAGTACCGTGGCCTCACACAGCTCACAGCAACCTCCAACTCCTGGGCTTAAGCAATTCTCTTGCCTCAGCCTCCCGAGTAGCTGGGACTACAGGTGCCCGCCACAACGCCCAGCTATTTTTTGGTTGCAGTTCAGCCGGGGTTGGGTTTGAACCCGCCACCCTCGGTATATGGGACCGGCATCTTACCGACTGAGCCACAGGCACTGCCCGAGCCCAAGAATTTGAGGTTGCTGTGAGCTGTGAGGCCATGGCATTCTACCAAGGGCAACAAAGTGAGATTCTGTCTCCAAAAAATAAATAAATAAAAAATAAAAATTTCTAGTAGCAGCTTTTATTTAAAATTATTTTTCATTTGTGTAGGGTCGAGTAGAGTGCTGGGATCCGAGAACTCGTAGTAGAGTTGGCCTGTTAGACTGCGCATTGAGTAGTGTCACAGCAGATTCAGAGTAAGTAGATACTGTTCATCTGTTTTTGGGGGAGGGGATGCCTCGTTCTGTCCCCTGGGCTGGAATGCTGTGGCGTCATCATAACTCATTGCAACCTCCAAACTCCTGGGCCCAGGTTACCTGGGACTGCAGGAGTGTGCCACCACACTTGGCTAAGTTTGTCAACCTTTAATTTAAGTAACTGTATCTATCAATACTCAGTTAAAATAAAGATGAAACTCTTAGATTTTTATCTGAAGTTGTACTTTCTGTGATTATTTTACATAAAAATCTTCTGTAAAAGTTCACTAGTGGGTAAATCAGGTAGAATTTTTTCTAAAGTACTGTACAGCATGCCCTATTTCTTCACCTAGAGTGGAACATTGTTAAGACAAACGTACTACAGCAGTTTACATTTCAGTTCTGTAGGATCCAGTGGTAAAACTAGGAGTCCACCACTCCAGTTACCAGGCAGAAGAGTGTGTCTTGAATTTCTAAGGTGGAATGAAGCAAGTGCTTTTGATTTTTTTTTTTTTTTTTGTAGAGACAGAGTCTCACTTTATGGCCCTCGGTAGAGTACCATGGCATCACACAGCTCACAGCAACCTCCAACTCCTGGGCTTAAGCGATTCTCTTGCCTCAGCCTCCCAAGTAGCTGGGACTACAGGCCCGCCACAACGCCCGGCTTTGATTTTTTTTCTTATTCTTGTTTCTTCCTGTTATTCTTTTCTTATTCTTGTTTTCTTTTGCTTAATCTTGTTTCTAATTCTTACATTTAAAACAATTAGAAAAATAATACATTGTTGAGTATGAAAACCTCTAAAACAAAGTGGAGGCTTGAATTAAGAAGTTAAAATCCACCGTCTCTTCCTCATTCACCAGAGTGGTTATTATTTCCCAGTTTGGTACATGTCCTTCAGATATTTTTCTGTACTCATGTTGACACATACACAGGCATATCACTCCTTTAGTCAAATCCTTGACATGGGATTGTGTGCTGTAATCAGTTCTGGAATGTCTTTCCTCTGGGCACTTGACATTCATAGTACTGTGATTTTATTGGTACATACGGACTCATTGCAGTTGGTCATTGTCATATCATAGATGAGATGGGATATTTAATGGTGAACAGAGGAACTGTAAACCTTCTTCAATGAATTATTGCACAATTTTATGTGGCTTGTATTTTTCTGGGGGAGGGAGGAATTCATAGTTCTCTCCTTTAAAAAACAGTTTATGTGAAGCCTCCTTGACCTAGAAAAAACATTAACAACCACTTGAATTAGAAAGATGGCTTTGTCTTATATATATACACTTTTCTCTATGTGGTAAGTAAAGAATAAATATGCTTTTTTTTTTTTTTGAGACAGAGCCTCAAGCTGTTGCCCTGGGTAGAGTGCCGTGGTATCACACCTCACAGTAACCTGAAACTCCTGGGCTCAAGTGATTTTCCTGCCTCCGCCTCCTAAGTAGCAGGGGCTATAGGCGCCTGCCATAACACCTGGCTGTTTTTTGGTTGCAGCCATCATTGTTGTTTGGCAGGCCCCAGCTGGATTCGAACTGACAGCTCAGGTGTATGTGGCTGGCGCCTTAGCTGCTTGAGGCATAGGCACCAAGCCACTTTTTTTCATTTTTTAATTATGACATTTAAAGTTAAGAGAGGACCAATTTTTCTCCTGATTTTTATTGAGGTTTTTTTTTTTTTTTTCTTTTTGGAGACAGGGTCTTGCTCTCTCACCTAGCTAGAGTACAGTGGTGTGATTATAGCTCACTGTAACTTCCAACTCCAGGCTTCAGCAATCCTCCTGGCTCAGCCTCCTAAGTAGGTAGGACTACAGGGATGCGCCACCACTCCTGGCTAATTTTTAAAATTCTGTTTTGTAAAAACAGAGTCTGGCTAAGTTGTGTAGGCTGATCTCAAACTATGAGGCTAAAGCAATCCTCCTGCCCTGGCCTCCCAAAGTGCTGGGAATCTAGGTATGAGCCATTGTGCCTGTCCTGTTACTGAATTTTATTAAAGTAATGCTAACAAACAACTTTATTAGTCATAGTAGTATATTAAACAATTTTAAATTGGAAAATTTGCTTGTTCTACATTTGATAATAGAATAAGCCAATGGAAAAGACATATCAGTTTCATAATGACATGAAAGAAAACAAATCAGAAACCTATTTATTTTTATCGTAGAAAGTAAGAAATCAGTTAGAAGTAGAAGATACTTATCCACTCCCTAGGAAGCACAGAGGCTAATTTTCTTTCACTCTTTAACATGTCTTTGAACTAAAATAGACATGGGTCTGGTACAAGGTCTGTCATTAATTTTCTCATCTTAGTAGTCATTTAAGAGAGCATGCTGGCAGGAGTCATTTGCAATGTATCCTAAGGCTATTTCTACTTTAAATTTAGTTACTGTGCTAGAAGTAACATTGTAGTAAATTTAAGGAAGAAATGTGAAAAAATAATTTGAACTGTAGTCTTTAGAAACTTGGGACTTTATTTATTTATTAAAAATAGGATACTGGTTCACAAACATTTTTTAGTGGCTCTTTTGTCCATGGAGGTGGGGCATTTTTCAGCTCTCATGATTATTTTATTTTTTTTAAAGATAACTTTATTATTTTTTTTTTTAGAGAGACAGAGTCTTACTTTGTTGCCCTGGGTAGAGTGCTGTGGCATCACAGCTCACAGCAACCTCCAGTTCTTGGACTTAAGCGATTCTCTTGCCTCAGCCTCCGGAGTAGCTGGGACTACAGGCGCCCACCACAATGCCCCGCTATGTTTTTGTTGCAGTTTGGCCAGGACCACGTTTGAACCTGCCACCCTCAGTATATGGGGCCGGCGCCCTACTCACTGAGCCACAGGCGCCGCCCTATAACTTTATTATTTTGAAATGATGATTTTATACTTAGTATAAAAAAGATGCTAAGCAGTGTTAGAAATATAAAAAAGAGAGTAAAAATGTCCTCTGTGTATAAAAAGAAAGTATAATTTCAGTAACCAGGTCCCTATCGGTGCACAGAGGAGTTGTACTTTTCACCATTAGACATCCATTTATAATTTTGTGATTATATCCTGAGAAAAACATTTCTGAGTTAAACAGCATACATAATATTAAGGTTTTTGTTATGTTGCTAAATTGCCATACAGAAAACATAGTATGAGTTTAAATGTCTCCCCACAGACGTAGCGTGTATATCCTCACTCTCCTCAGCCCAGCCATCCGTTGTAGCGTTGTTAATAATGTAAAAGTCACACAGGGTGTGACAGCTCACAACTAGTCCCTGCTGTTTGGGGAACTGAGGCCAGAGGATTGTTTGAGCTCAGGAGCTCGAGGTTGCAGTGGGCTGTGATCATGCCACTGCAGTTTGGCCCAGGTGACGGAGTGGGACCTTGTTTCTAAAATAAATACATGCTACATACATGATAGGTAGCTTAAAAAAAAAGAAATTAGAAAATAACAATATTAAAGTGAGCTGGATGTGGTTGCTTGCACCTGTAATCCCAGCTACTCAGGAGGCTGAGATGGGAGGATCACTTTAGGCCATGAGTTCAAGAACAGCCTAGGCAACATAACAAGACCCCCATCGCTAAAAAAAACAGTAATAATAATATTAAAGTGTTAGAGCCTGCAGATACTGTTTAATTAAGCTTAGTAGATAGAGTAGCTGACAGTACTTTCTATTTGCCAGGTACTATTCTAAGTTCCTTATGTATATTAATTTATTTAATGCAACAACCCTTTGCTTAGGTGTTGTTATTGTATTATACAAGGTTGGACAATTAAGTTCGAGAAGGCCGACTCCAATGCCTAGTCCACCCTTCAGAGCAATTTTGGAACTCTTTTTTATGGACTGGCCATCAGAGCTGTCGTACAAAAATCTGCCAATCAAGTTTATGAACTCATTCTAGAAAAAGTGTTTTGAAGGGTAGAGTAGGTGTCAGTATGTACCTTCCTAAGGGAAGTACTTCGAAGGTGACTGTAGTGATATAAAACAGTGAGGTATATAGCACTTTTCACAAACTTAATTGTTTGGCCTTATATTTTACAGATAAAATCATAGCCATCAATGGCATACATACTATTTAGCCTTTAGGAATTATATTGCAGAATTGTATTTATTACCAGGGAAGAATGTTCTAAATATGTCTTCTCCCCACTACCACCACCACTTTATTCCCTCTGCAAATATGCCTTTAAGTGGAATAGCAAATCATATAGTTCCCTGTAGAGTTTTATCGCATTTTTATAAGAAAAACAATAAACATGTAATTCTAGTTGTAGGAAAAAATAAGAACATATATCAGAACAGTAGTTTTTCTTGCTAATTTCATTTCAGGTGATTTTACTTGTTTTTTTTTATTTTTGGGGATTCATTGAGTGATTTTACTTGTTACTTTTTAATGCTCAGCTTTCTTTTTTTTTCTTCTAACCAAGTCTGTTTTTTTTTTTTTTTTTTGAGACAGATTCTCGCTTTGTTGCCCTCGGTAGAGTGCTGTGGCATCACAGCTCACAGCAACCTTCAGCTCTTGGGCTTAAGTGATTCTCTTGCCTCAGCCTCCTGAGTAGCTGGGACTACAGGCGACCGCCACAATGCCTGTCTATTTTTTTTGTTGCAGTTTGGCTAGGGCCAGCTTCGAACCCGCCACCCTTGGTGTATGGGGCCGGTTCTCTGCTCACTGAGCCACAGGCACCGCCCTGTAACAGTCTTATAAGTTGTCATTTCTGTTATTTAACAAAGTTCTATAACAGTGGTTCTCAACCTTCCTAATGCTGCGACCCTTTAATACAGTTCCTCATGTTGTGGTGACCCCCAACCATAAAATTATTTTCGTTGCTACTTCATTTTTTTTTTTTTTTTTTTTTTTTTTTAGAGACAGTCTCACTTTATTGCCCTCGGTAGAGTGCCATGGCCTCACAACTCATAGCAACCTCCAACTCTAAGGCTTAAGGCGATTCTCTTGCCTCAGCCTCCTGAGTAGCTGGGACTACAGGCGCCCGCCACAATGCCCGGCTATTTTTTTTGTTGCAGTTTGGCTGGGGCCGGGCTTGAACTCACCACCCTCGGTATATGGGGCTGGCGCCCCACTCAACTGAGCCACAGGCCCCACCCTTGTTGCTACGTTGCTACTTCATAACTGTAATTTTGCTACTGTTATAAATCGTAATGTAAATATCTGATATGCAGGATGGTCTTAAATGACCCCTGTGAAAGGGTTGTTCAACCCCCAAAGGGGTCGTGACCCACAAGTTGAGAACCGCTATTCTAGAAGGTGGGGCCAATGCAATATGACAGAGAAATAGTGTAGCTTAACTATTTGTAGGGCAAGCAAGCTGTCATTTGCAGATGATGTATGATTGCCTGAGAAACTCAGTAGAATCAACTGTAAACCTGTGAGAATTAATGTGAGAGTTAAATAAACGGGTCACCAAAGGGATAAAAATCAGTGACTTTGATTATTTATTAGCAATATCCATTTAGATACAATGAAAAATGTTTCATTCATAATAACAAAAATTATAAAATACTGAGGGATAAACTTAATAAGTACATATATGAATAAAATGACAATTTTATTAAGAAACAAAGTTTGAATAAGTGGGAAAAGTATGTCACCATACTGAAAAATGATCCTAATGTTCATTTTGAAGATTAAATGACTAAAAGTGATGTGGCTATGAGGTCTTAAGGTTCAGAATGGATCTGAAGTGTAGTTACAGGTTGAGGCTTTAGGGGGCAGGAAAGACCTGATGATGCCAATAGCCGGACCTTACGCTGTCCCGGGCTGAGCATGTGGGCCGTGCTGATTGACCATCAGTGCTCCTTCTGTTGGAGACCTTTGCTCTTGGTGCTGATGCTCTTGGTTGGTGGGTGAGGAGCATATTCTAATGTCATGGCCATATCATTTGTTGTGCCTTTGATACTTTGAGAGATTCTAGGGTCCTCTTTTGGAGATTTTTCTTTTATTTTAGCTGGTAATGGAAAAAATGGAAATAAGTATACCCATGTCCAAATATCAAATTGTTTCCTTTTAAGTAAAGAGGGGGATGTTTCTATAAATTCCTTATCCTGGCTTAATTAAAATGGAAGGTAAAGGCACACTACATTTAGATACGTGTATAAAGCATATTTTAAAGTTTTGATTATGAAAGTTTGTATATAATTACCTTTTAAACAGATGGCTAGAAATCTGATTTCTCCCATTGGATTTGAAGTGACTATTAGTAATGAACTTGTTACTTGAAAGTGGTTTGGTCATATATTCATGGAGCATGAATATTTTGCCTTTCAGGATAAACAGTTTACCAACAATCTCTGCTTTGAAATTTAATGGTGCCTTGACCATGGCAGTTGGAACATCCACAGGGCAGGTAAGTATGGTTAACTTGGAAACTTCATGTGTAAGTTGCCGTTTCAGAAGCATTTATATGTTGTGAGAAACATACCGTGAAAACAGAAAGTGAAGGCCAGGTGCGGTGGCTTAAGCCTACAATCCCAGCACTCTGGGAGGCCAAGGCGGGTGGATTGTCTGAGCTCATGGGTTCGAGACTAGCCTGAGCTAGAGTGAGACCTGGTCTCTAGAAGTAGTCAGGCGTTGTGCTGGGCACCTATAGTTCCAGCTACTTGGGAGGCTGAGACAAGAGAATCTCTTGAGCCCAAGAGTTTGAGGTTGTGGTGAACTGTGATGCCAGGGTACTCTACCCAGGGCAACAAAGTGAAACTCTGTTGCCAAAACAAACACACAAAACAGAAAACGAGGCATTATGGTTTGGGTTAGAGTGGGGAGGAGACTCCAGAGTGCTGGATTCTTCTAGCACCTTGATAAATCTGACTCTTGCCTTAGTCTTGGTCTGAGGTGCTTTGGAGCTAAAGCTACAGTGAGGGTAGGCTTCCAGTGGGCTCTCAGGAGTGCTTTGGGACACTTTTCTTTTTTTTTGTAGAGACAGAGTCTCACTTTATGGCCCTCAGTAGAGTGCCATGGCATCACACAGCTCACAGCAACCTCCAACTCCTGGGCTTAAGCGATTCTCTTGCCTCAGCCTCCCGAGTAGCTGGGACTACAACGCCCAGCTATTTTTTGGTTGCAGTTCAGCTGGGGCTGGGTTTGAACCCATCACCCTCAGTATATGCGGCCGGCGCCTTACTGACTGAGCCACAGGCGCCGCCCCGGGACACTTTTCTTGTGTGTGGAAGAGAATTCTGCCAGACTCCTACTCTTGGAGATTCTCAGTGCATGTTGAAGGCTCTGAGGAATTCCTGTGGATAAGAAATGTGTTCATTTTGAAAATCTATGTATTTGAGGAGCTTTTTTTTTTTTTGAGACAGAATCTCACTTTGTTGTCCTCGGTGGAGCACCATGGCATCATAGCTCACAGCAACCTCAGTCTCGTGGGCGCAAGTGATTCTGTTGCCTCAGCCTCCTGAGTAGCTGGGACTATAGGTGCCCACCACAACGCCAGGCTATTTTTAGAGGTGGGGTCTCGCTGTGGCCCAGACTGGTCTTAAACCCTTGAGCTCAGGCAATCCACCTGCCTCCGCCTCCCAAAGTGTTGGGAGCCACTGTGTCTGGCCATGAGGAGCCTTTGTCTGACCTAGCACCATTACCCACATCCCAGGCAGAACATAGCGTAGCATTGCTGGCCTAGGAGTACTTCTTCCTTCCCGCCTTTCCTTCAAGGCAGAGCCCGCACACTTCTTGGTTAGTCCTGCCTCTGTAAGATGTCTGAAACTTTGCCTCTAGTAGATTAACTACTTCTGTTGTCATTTACTACATCTGTCACCAGTGACAGGAGCAGAGGAGGGTCTCTCTTCTCCTGAGATATCATAGCCTTGCTACCACCTTTTGTCTAGAACCTACCAGCACTATTCCTCATTGTGCCGTTCATTCGCCGCCATGGATGGTGCCTGGTGTATAGGACACCCTCGGAATTCACAAATGAAACAAATTCTCATGGGCTTTCCTTTTGTTTCTTTCTTAGTATAGCTCAGAAGTTCTCAAACTTAGTGTGTTTAAAAATTATTCTTAGGGCAGGGTGATGCCGCCTCTTATACCAAGGGTGGCGAGTTCAGACCCAGCTCCGGCCGAACTACAACCAAAAAATAGCCAGACGTTATAGTCCCAGCTACTCTGAGGCTGAGGCAAGAGAATTGCTTAAGCCCCCAGAGCTGAAGGTTGCTGTGAGCTGTGTGATGCCACGGCACTCTACCGAGGGCCATAAAATGAGATTCTGTCTCTCCAAAAAAAAATTACTCTTAGGGCTCTGCACCTGTAGCTCAAGTGGCTCAAGTATCAGCCACATACACTGGAGCTGGCGGGTTCAAATTCAGCCTGGGCTTGCTAAACAACAATGACAGCTACAACCAAAAAAATAGCCAGGCATTGTGGTGGACGCCTGTAGTCCCAGCTACTTGGGAGGTTGAGGCAAGAGAATCACTTGAGCTTAGGAGTTGGAGGTTGCTGTGAGCTGTGACACCACGGCATTCTACCCAGGGCAATAGCTTGAGGCTCTGTCTCAAAAAAAAAAAAAAATAATAATAAATAAATAAATCAGGGCAGCGCCTGTGGCTCAAAGGAGTAGGGCGCCAGCCCCATATACTGGAGGTGGTGGCTTCAAAGCCAGGCCAGGCCAAAAAGTGCAAAAACAAACTTACTCTTAGGTTGAATTTATAAAACTTTATACTCTTAAGGGCAATTTAAGAGATTTTTCTAGAGTACTTCTGGGTTTAGAATCTTAGCACCTTGAGTAAGGGTATTTCTTGTATTCATAAATAAGTAATGATGCAAATGGCCACCATTATTCTAAATTTTAAATGTTCCTTTTTTAAGATAAAGTGTTTGCCAATAACTTGGTTTTTTTTTTTTTTTTTAGGTTTTGTTATATGATCTTCGATCTGATAAGCCATTGCTAGTTAAGGATCACCAGTATGGGCTGCCTATTAAGTCAGTTCATTTTCAGGATTCATTAGATTTGATTTTGTCTGCAGACTCTCGAATTATCAAAATGTGGAATAAGAACTCAGTACGTATTTTTTGTTGAAATTATTATTCATTCTTTATTTGAATATGTTCCTAATGCTCCTGTTCTTTTTTCTTTTTTTTTTTTTTTTTTTGTTCATTTTTCCTTCATATATTCTTTTTTCTTCCCATTGTCTTTTCTTAATTATGTGGATTCTTAGGAAGGATACTGAATATCCATTTGGGAACTTACTTACTTATAGGAGGTCAGTTACTTCAGGATGGACTAGCCATACTTCCGGAAAGTGGTCATTATTGCTTTCTTCTCATTAAGACGTTTTCCTGATTTACTATAGCTGCCAAGCATTTTAGATGTTAAGTAAAGAGAAAAACAAATCATTGTTGAAGAGAGTCAATCTTTCTTGAGCCTGGGAGTTCAAAGCTCCAATATGCCATGATCATGCCCATGAATAGCCACTGCACTCCACTGCAGGCAACACAGCAAGATTGTCTCTTAAAAAAAAGCTGTTAAAAAATGTTGATCCAGGGCAGCACCTGTGGCTCAGTGATTAGGGCACTGGCCCCTTATACTAAGGGTGGCAGGTTCAAACCCGGCCCTGGCCAAACTGCAACAAAAAATAGCTGGGCATTGTGGCAGGCGCCTGCAGTAAGTTGATCCATGAGAAATTCCCCTAGATTTTGAGGCTCTCTCACAACTCTAGAAAAGTTATGGGTTACTAATTATATTTCTGTATCAGTATTATTATATATCTCAATTATATCTTTTCCTCCACCTCAATTAGGTTTTGGAAATGACACCTTTAGGCTTGGTGCCTGTGGCTCAAACAGCTTAGGCGCCAGCCACATACACCTGAGCTGGTGGGTTCGAATCCAGCTCAGGCCTGCCAAACACCAATGACAGCTGCAACAAAAAAATAGCCGGGTGTTGTGGCAGGCGCCTGTAGTCCCAGCTACTTGGGAGGTGGAGGAGGGAGACTCGCTTGAGCCCAGGAGTTGGAGGTTGCTATGAGCTGTGATGCCACAGCACTCTACCCAGGGAGACAGCTTGAGGCTCTGTCTCAAAAAAAAAAAAAAGGAAATGACACCTTTATAATAATTTCTTACAGTATTTTTCTTAAAAGCAATTCAATATAGGCTAGGTATGATGGCTCATGCCTGGAATCCTAGCACCCTGGGAGGCCAGAGTAGGAGGATCACTTAGGCTCAGGAGTTCTAGACTGGTCTGAGCAAGAGTGAGATCCTTTCTCTACTAAAAATAGAAAAATTAAGGCCAGGCACGGTGGCTCATGCCTGTAATCCTAGCACTCTGGGAGGCTGAGGTGGGTGGATTCCCTGAGCTCACAGGTTTGAGACTAGCCTGAGCCAGAACAAGACCTCATCTCTAAAAATTGCCTGGCGTTGTGGCAGGCACCTATAGTCCCAGCTACTGGGGAAGCTGAGGCAAGTGAATCGCTTGAGCCAAGAGTTTGAGGTTGCTGCGAGCTGTGACACCACGGCACTCTACTGAGGGTGACAAAGTAAGATTCTGTCTTTAAAAAAAAAAAAAAAATAGCCAGGTGTTGTTTCAGATGTCTATAGGCCCCACTACTTGGGAGGCTAAGGCAGGAGGATCTCTTGAGCCCAGGAATTTAAGATTGGTGTGAGCTAGGTTGAGGCCGTGGAACTCTAGCCTGGACAACAGAATGAGGCTCTGTCTCAAAAGAGAAAATAAAAAAGCAATATAGCACAACTTCTGTAAGTTGACTACCCAAAGCTCTGTAACAAACTGGTCAACATATGGAAGTGGTCAACATCAAGAACTAGGCTTACTGTCCCCTTGCGTACATGGGGTGCATGTCCTATCTATGAAAGGAGGTGGTGGAAGCAGGTAGTCACCTATGGAGGTTCTACTGTATTTTCTTAAGAATATTTTAATGTTTCCTCCCCTCAACTCCAAGAAATATTTGAAAAGTAATAAAATCCTGTATTGCTGATTATAGTCTGACTTCTAGTTTTAAGTAGTTTTCACTTTAAAACCAAAGTATTTTGAGAGAACAGTAAAAGGTTAGTTCATCAAACGAAGGGGAAAAATACATCCAGGATAGCACTTAAGACTACTTTTAAATGTTCTTTGCCACTTAATCAAATTGGAAACTTAGCATCTTTAGTTTTTTGTTTTTTTTTAAGGATCGCTTTTAAAAAAATACACGTTTGAAATGTAGCTGAATGGAGATCCATTGGCCTCAGCATTAATTCTTCAAGGACATAGCACCGGTCTTTTCTACCCACAGGGGCTGACTGTGCTCTGGGCACAGGTGCTATGGACAGCCCCATCACAGTTCCGCTACCTGTTGTAGTCTCTGGGTTCCAAGGCCATTACTTTTTGTATGTGTTTGTTTTAGAGTCAGGGTCTCACTCTGTCACTCAGGCTGGAGTGCATGGCATGATTATAGCTTACTATACCAAGCATGGCTTTTTTCTTTTTTCTTTTCTTTTTGGTAGAAACAGAGTCTCCCTGTGTTGCCCAGGCTTGCTTTTCGTTTTTTAAATTTCATTTTGTTAACTCTCGAAGTTATTTGTCTTTCTTTTTCCCTCTGGATCTATACTGGAGATTCAGCTTTGTCCTCCAGTATATTTTGCCTCTCTCAACCCTGGGTTCCTTCATAGGTTCTTGTGACTTGGTTTACCAATATGTTATGGAGAAGACAGACTTCCCAGCTTTTCTGAATTCTTGGAAGAATTACCCTGATGATTATCTGGATATAGACTATGCTGTTTACTTTTTTGGTTTTGAGTTTAAAAGGTTTTGAGAGCTTTCTTGGAAAGATTTGTGGCATCTTAGACCAGAATTTTCTCTGCTCTTTTGCTGGCAGTCCAAACTAGTTTACATTAAAACAACATGTATTTTTAATACTACAAATGCTTTTTCTCTCTCTTTTTTTTTTTAAATTAAATATGCTTTATTTAAATAGCATTAAACACAGCTATATTCTAATTTGTCTTAGTTTCAGGATAAGGGAGTACTGCAAGTAAAAAGAGGTAAAGTAGTTTTTTCTCTCTCTCTCTCTTTTTTTTTCACTCTTGCCCATGCTGGAGTACCGTGGTATGATCATAGTTTATTACAACCTTAAATTCCTAGTCTCAAGTGACCCTCTTGCCACACCCTTCTGAGAAGCTGGGATTATAGGCTTGTGCCAACAGGCTCAGCTAGTAGTTTTTACATTTTCTTATAGAGACAGGGTCTTACTCTGTTGCCCAGGTTGGTCTTGAACTCTTGGCCTCAAGTAATCCTCCCATCTCGGACTCCCAAAGTGCTGGGATTACTGGCATGAGTTACCACCCCTGGTATGTTTTTATTTTAAAAAATACATAAGATACTGGCAAAATAGAGGTTGTCTTTGATCTGATTCCATCCTACCTCAAGGTAGTGACTGATCAGTTTGGAGTGTCCTTCCAGACCCTTTGACTGGCACATGTTTTTCGATACTATGGATGTCTATTAACTATACCACCATTTCTTTTTTGTTTGATGCTATTATAGTTTCCTTTCCTTCTTTCTTCCTTTTTCATTCTTCTTTTTCTTCCACTTTCAGTGGAAATTTGAGAAAGAGAAGTAGCTGAGTGACTTTCACTGTTTGTCTTTGAATTAGGACTTGGTCACACATTTGCACTGGGCATGAACTAACCATCTGGCCCAGACTCTGATTCTGCTACCCTTTACCATGGGAGCTCAGCAGGCCCTACTGTCTTCTGACTTTGAGTTAGACGTTCAGTAACTGGCAGGAATTTTCAACACTATGTCTTGAAACCCTCGTACTATAATTGATTCAATAAATTTTATTTTGGGCTCAGTGCCTGTAGCTCAAGCGGCTAAGGTGCCAGCCACATACACCAAAGCTGGCAGATTTGAATCCGGCCCAGGCCTGCCAAACAACAATGACAGTTACAACCATAAAATAGCCAGGCATTGGGGCGGACACCTGTAGTCCCAGCTACTTGGGAGGCTGAGGCAGGAGAATCACTTAAGCCCAAGAGTTGGAGGTTGCTGTGAGCTGTGATGCCATGACACTGCACCCAGGGTGACAATTTGAGGCTCTGTCTCAAAAAAAAAAAAAAAAAAAAAAAAAAATATATATATATATATATATATACATATTTTGTCATTTTTTGTTTTCATGACTAAATATTTCCCCCCAAATTATGGGATTTTATTTGACTATTTTGCCTTGCATATCTTTCACTTTTTCCCACACTTTATTTTCTGATTTTTTGTCTTTTAGTATCCTTCTCTTAATTTTTAAAAAAAAATCACCTTTCCCCACATTTAAAATAGAAATGCTTTAACCGTAACTGCACAATAACTAACACTTTATGTATCCATAGAATTGTCTTTTCATAATTTTCGTGGTTTTTTGCCGGGGCTGGGTTTGAACCCGCCACCTCTGGCATATGGGACCGGCGCCCTACTCCTTGAGCTACAGGCGCCGCCCAGCATAATTTTCTATCCATTGTCTTTCTTAACCCCCCTCACAACCTTGTGGTATAGGTGCAGCAATGCGGTCGTCATTTTCAAGTTGGCCTCCCTGCCTCCTTTGTTTTCTTTGAATACAAGTATACAAGTTGGGTATATTTCAGAGATTATGTCAATTTTTTTTCTTTTTTTAGAGATGAGGTCTTGCTGTGTTACCCAGGGTAGTCTCAAACTCCTGGCTTCAAGAAATACTTCCACTTTGGCTCCCCAGACAGGTGTGAGTCGCTGTGCTTGGCTGAGAATTTTTTTTTTTTGGGAGAAAGTTTCACTCTGTTGCCCAGGGTAGAGTGCTACCGTGTCCGCTTAGCTAACAGCAACCTCAATCTCCTGGGTTCAAGCACTCCTGGGTCTCACTTTTGCTCAGGTCTTAAAATCCTGAGCTCAGGTGATTCTCCCACCTCAAGCCTCCCAGAGTGCTAGGATTGCAAGCCTGAGCCACTGTACCTGGCCTGAGAATCATTTTTTTAGGTTGATAAATAACTTATTTTAAACTTTGTTTTCCTATCATGTTGACATTAACTATACATCTTTGTATTTTTTTTTTTTGATAAATCACTTCTGCCTAGGCCTGAGGTTTTTCATCTGTAAATCAAGATCCTTTGATAAATTGATTTTTTTAACTTTAATCCTGTGATTTCACTTAGGTTATTTTATTTCTTTACATAGCTGTTGGAGATTGTGTTGTTTCCGATTTACTTTCTTTATTGACATTTCCAAAATTTGTTGTTCTTTAACTATTTTAATAATTCATTTTTGCTTTCTTTTTTAGGGGAAAATATTTACTTCTCTGGAGCCAGAGCACGACCTTAATGATGTTTGTCTCTACCCCAATTCAGGTATGCATTCTCTAGTCAGACGGTCTAGGCTGTACTTTTTTGTGTTATAAACTCATTTTATTTCTTAAGATAGAGTTTGGCTTGGTCAGGACAATTCTTGGATATTTTACTTACTTGGGATAATTAAGAGCAGGAAGTGGTGTGGATGATTCAGAAAATGGCACTTTTAGTGACTCAGTGAGCCCTCAGCCCACCCAGCTATTAGTAGAAACGGGTAACAGTATGCAGGTAGGCGGCAGGTGACATGCTATTTTACTGTGCTGTTTTGCTCTTTTATGTGATTAGTAATAGTGTATGGAAATTAAGGATAGGGATCTGGAGAAGTCGTGGGTTTTGGTATAGTCTATAGTGTATGCTGTTCAGCAAATTACACAGGTCTTAGAGTTTAGCAACACATTTAAGGCCAATCTGTGAAGAATGTCAAGGTATGAGATAAGAATGAGAACAGTTCCTACTCTTTTTTTTTTTTTTTTTTTTGTTGTTGTTTTTTTTTTTTTTTTGTAGAGACAGAGTTTCACTGTACCACCCTGGGGTAGAGTGCCGTGGCGTCACACAGCTCACAGCAACCTCCTACTCCTGGGCTTAGGCGATTCTCCTGCCTCAGCCTCCCGAGCAGCTGGGACTACAGGCGCCCGCCACAATGCCCGGCTAGTTTTTGGTTGCAGTTTGGCCGGGGCTGGGCTTGAACCCGCCACCCTCGGCATATGGGGCCGGCGCCCTACTCACTGAGCCACAGGCGCCGCCCCAACAGTTCCTACTCTTAAGCAGTGTGTTTTTAGCACAGACTTACACAAATAATTTTGATAGAAGGACACAGGAAAGGCATAGGAAGTCTTATCACGTAGCACTTTGGCAACACGTTGGAGTGATTTCATCCAGAGCACCCGGGGACAGTGTCAAGAGGACATGCGTCACATCTGGAGTGTTGCGTGATTGTGGTTAAATGGAGTTGGGGGCTGAGTGATCTTCGTAAGACTCTCCAGACTCTTTCAGACTGGCCGAAAGGCTGGGCATACAGGACTTGTTTGGGGATAGGGTGCTGCAGTGGCTCTGGGAAGGGCATCTGGAGGCAGAGAGTGGCAGGCGGGGGAGGTCTGGGCATGACGTGCCAGGTCTTCAGGCTCCACTTGTGGTCAAAGAGGACATGTTCAGGCCGTGTTTTGAACTAAAATGACTAAAATTCTTGTGCATCCCCTCAGCCCCAACTTTTTATGGGTGTAAGGGTCTGTTAGCCCACCAAGAGTATAACTACTCGGCAAAGATGTCTTTTTCGGAGAAATATCCAGGCTCATCTCAAAACTACCAAGGAACCCATTCTTAAAATTCCACCAGGAATGATGGTTGTTGAAATCACAAAGAAGAAGGAGAAGAAGGCTAATGTTTGCAAGAAAGGATTATTGATTTAAGTGATTGCTAAAGAAGAGACTTAAAATTAGAATGGACTTGAGAAGGTGCTGGTAATTCAGCCACATACCCCTACAATACAGTTTTCCCCCAAGTTGTCATCTTCCTTCTTCCTCCCACTCCTCGTCGCTCCTCCCTCCCTTCTTCTTCCTTCTTCTTTGAAGGGGGGAGGGGAGTTGGGGTCCCACCGCGTTGCCCAGGGTGGAGTGCAGTGTTTTTCACAGGTGCAGTCATGGTGTGCTGCAGCCCTCTGAGTAGCTTAGCTGAGACTTATACGTGTGCACCAATATGCCTTGCTCTTAAAATGAAATTTTATTTATTTTTTAAAGACGGTCACACTCTATTGTTCAGGCTAGAGTGCAGTGGCACAATCATAGCTCACTCTAACCTTAAACTTCTAGGCACAAGAAATCTTCCTGCCCCCGCTTCCCGAGAACCTAGGACTATAGGCACGTGCCACCATGCCCAGCTAATGTTTTAATTTTTTTGTTCTAAGAGGATCTTGCTTATGTTGTCCAGGCTGGTCTTGAACTCCACTCCTGGCCTCAAGTGATCCTCCTGCCTCTGCTCTCAAAGTGCTAGGATTACAGGTGTGAGCCACTATACCTGGCAATATTAAATTTTAACAGATTGTCTAATGGTAAAAATAATGCATGCATTTTAATGAAAATTAGAAATATTTCTTTCTGGGGAAAACATCTAGAACATTTATTTAATAAAGATTAATTATAGTTTGGGGATTTTCTTTTCTTTTTTTTTTTTTTTTTTGAGAAAGGGTCTTTCTCTGCCCCCCAGCCTACATCGTCATCACTTACAGCAACCTCAAACTCCTGAGCTTAAGCAGTCATCGATAACTGAAACTACAGGTGTGCACCACTGTGCCCAACTTACTTAAAAAAATTTTTTTTTAGAGATGGATTCTCACTGTGTTGCTCAGGCTGGTCTTGAACTTCTGTGCTTAAGTGATCCTCCCACTTCAGCTTCCCAAAGTGCTAGGATTACGTACATGAACCATCATGCCCTGTGATTATCTATGTTTATACCATCTTAATTGTAGAAGCATTTATAATATAATTTCCGTAATTAATGTACACTTACTAAGGTAATATTTATGAAGAAATGTTTGACAATTTGAACAGAAAACATTCTTTTTGTTGTTGTTTGAGACAGAGTCTCAAGCTGTCGCCCTCGGTAGAGTGTCGTGGTGTCACAGCTCACAGCAACCTTAAACTCTTGGGCTTAAGTGATTCTCTTGCCTCAGCCTCCCAAGTAGCTGGCACTATAGGCACCTGCCACAACGCCTGGGTATTTTTTGGTTGTAGTTGTCATTGTTGTTTGGCAGGCCTGGGCTGGATTCAAACCCGCCAGCTCCAGTGTATGTGGTGGGTGCTCCAGCTGCTGAGCTACCGGCGCAGAGTCAGAAAACATTTTTAACGAATAGCATTTTAATAATCTCTTATCAGGGGTTGGTAAACTGACCTGTGGGCCAAATTCAATCGTGGGCCATGTTTTTTCACAGCCCATGAGCTAAGAATAAGTTTTATAGATTTAAAATGGCTGGGGAAAAAAATTAAAAGAAGAATAACATTTTGTGACACATGAAAATTATGTGAAATTCAACATTTCATTGTCTTTTAGGATAAAGTTCTATGTGAACGCAGCTTCGCTTCTTCACTTAAGCGTTGTCCATGTGGTTTTTGCATCATGACAGCAGAGACAAAGACCAGATGGCCTACGAGGCCTAAAATGTTTAATACCCAGCCCTAGAAGGAGTTTGCTGACCTGGTCTGTGTCACTAATATCACAAGCAAGAAAAGTCACTTTATGCCCAGTTTTTATTTTTTATTTTTTTTGCAGTTTTTGGCCAGGGCTGGGTTTGAACCTGCCACCTCCGGCATATGGGGCTGGCGCCCCACCCCTTTGAGCCACAGGCGCCGCCCTATCCCCAGTTTTTAAAATTGAAAAAGTAGTAGGGTGAATATCTTTATATCCTGTATTTAGGTTCAGTATGTTTACTCTTTTGCCACATTTGTCTTTTTATCTCTGCACATGTATAGTTTTTGTGGTTTCTTTGTGGAATCACTTGAAAGCCAACTGCAGACACGTAGCACTTCTCCTGCACTGAGTATATAGCACTTAGCTTGTAACAAAGACGTTCTTCTCTTAACTAAAGGCCCTTATCACACCAATAAAAATGCAGTCTTGGGCGGCGCCTGTGGCTCAGTGGGTAGGGTGCCAGCCCCATATACCGAGGGTGGTGGGTTCGAACTCGGCTCCGGCCAAACTGCAACAAAAAATAGCTGGGCGTTGTGGCAGGTGCCTGTAATCCCAGCTACTCAGGAGGCTGAGACAAGAGAATCGCCTAAGCCCGAGAGTTGGAGGTTGCTGGAGCTGTGATGCCACGGCACTCTACCGAGGGCCATAAAGTGAGACTCCTCAAAGGCCTTTTCAGGCCTCAAAGACCTTTTTTTGAACAAGGATGTAAGTAAGATTGTTATGGTTAGCTGTTGTGTACCATTAGTTTCTTTCAATCCACAATATTTCCTCCATCTTTTTTTCCCTTCTCCAGATCTGGCCAGTGGCCTTACAGAATGCCCCTCATCTTGGATATATGATTGTTTCTCATGCTGTTGTTTAACTTGTTCCTCGAACCTTGTAGTTTTCCTAAAACAGAAATCAAGTCTAAAGGCTTAATTAAGTTTGTGTTAAATACTTTGGACAAGGATAATGTATAAGGTGCCGGCTTCTCAGATCTCATCACATCAGATCATCCTTGTGCTGGTGAGGATTTGATCACTTTGTTAAGGTTTTATCTTCATTACAAAGTATTTCTGAAAGATAACAATTTTAAGAGTGATGTTTTAGACAGAGGAATGACTATTACTGTCGATTTAACTTATAAGAAGTTAATCAAACATACAAAAGCTAGCCCGATAATTTGTCTCACAAGATAGCACAGAGAGACAAGTATCACTCACGCTGCTTCCTTTTGGCTCAGATCTGAGTGCGGTGAGCTCGTGGGCTCAGCTTTTTCCTTGCTTTCCCACACTTTCTTCCTTCAACTCTCTTCATGTTTTGTGCTTAATCATTATGGGCTTAATCATATTTTAGAAAAGCTGAAACCTAGTTTCTTTTTCTTCTCACTTACTCATTTTGGAGTAATTAAAGCCTAATCAGGATTTTTGTTTTGTAATGTTTTTCTAATACTAAACTGCTCAGAATATTGAGAAATTGCCCCGCCTTCCTGGCTTATTTCCCAGCCTGACTCCCATTGTTCCTCCAGCCCCCTGTATTGCGTCTGTTCAGCGAGCAGCTGCTCTGTGCAGGTTGGGATGCTTGAAGAGGCAGTGTGGTGCTATGACTTTGGTGTGCATCAGAGTCACAGCACAGGGAGCTTGTAAAGCTCACGAATGTCTGAGTCCCACTCCAGACATGAGGATTCAGGATCAGAACTATTGATAGAGAGAAAGGTGAGCGTTGGGCTTAAGGAAGACCTCATTCAGGAGGCTCAGTGATGGAAATATCCAGCCTCAGTTTTCTCACCTACCTTGTAGGCTATTAGAGACGTCTTATGCTGTTCAATGCGAAGTAGCCTGTATTTTTTTTTTTTTTTTGAGACAAAGTCTCATTCTGTCACCTAGGCTAGCCTAGAGTGCTGTGGCATCATCACAGCTCACAGCAACCTCAAGCTCCAGCTCAAGCAATCCTCTTGCCTCAGCCTCCTGAGTAGCTGGGACTACAGGCGCCTGCCACAGTGCACAGCTAGTTTTTCTATTTCTAGTAGAGACAGTCTCGCTCTTGCTCAGGCTGGTCTCAAAGTCTGAAGTTCAAACAATCCACTTGCTTTGCCCCCCAGAGTGTAGGACTATAGGTGTGAGCCATTGCACCCAGCCTGAAGTAGTCTTTAAATACACAGAAAACAACTGTTGGTGTCATCTGCAGTGTCCTTCGTGCCTTGAGTAGGAGCTCACAGGCCCCAGGCTTCTCTCAGAAGTTCAACATAGAGCAGAAGCGTCCCTGCCAGTCCCTCTGGCGCAGTCTGTGCTCGCAGCCTGTCTCTGAGTTGCTCAATGCGGTGACCGCCGCTGCGTGATTCAGTGCAGTGCTTCACAAATGTGTCTGGTGAAGACCAGGGTTTTGTTTATTTTTTTCTTCATTTTTAAATTTCTAGTCCATTGCAGATTGATACTTTTGTAAATACAATGAAAACAAATTGCTAGGAAAATATCACACATTTAGATGTGACTGCTTCTTGTGCAGGACATGAAGGATGAAACCACCCATAATGCTATAGTCTCTTCATAAGAGCTATTACTGTTTCTAAATTCTTATTGTAGTGATCCTGTGTTCATATGTTTTAAATTATCCTGATACTGTATGTGATTATCTTTTGCTTTTTTTAGCTTGATATTTTATTTAAATCATTTTTATTTTTATTTTTTTTATGGTTTTTTTGGCCGGGGCTGGGTTTGAACCTGCCACCTCCGGCATATGGGACCGGCGCCCTACTCCTTGAGCCACAGGCGCCGCCCTTTATTTTTATTTTTTAATTTAATTTAAATTTTTTTTTTTTTTTTGAGTGGGAGAGTCCTGTCACCCTGGATAGAGTGCTATGGCATCATAGCTCACAGCAATCTCAAACTCTTCAGCTCAAGTGATCCTCTTGCTTCAGCTCTTTCTATTTTTAGTAGAAATGGGGTCTCACTCTTGCTCAGGCTGGTCTCAAACTCCTGAGCTCAAATAATCCACCCACCTCTGCCTCCCAGAGTGGATTAAAATCATTTTTAATGTTGCTATATGGTGTTTATACATGTGCTGACCCTTTTTCATGGTTTAATATTTGATCATGCAAGACGTATTCTAATTTTGTCCCAGTTATTGGAGTCTTAGAGCCCCATGTTACATGGGCTGTGAAGTCAGCGGACTCTCCGCTCCTCTTCCTGCTGTGTGGTGACTTGAGCAAATGAGTTGATTTCTTAGGATGTAAAGTACTTGGTTAAGTGCTCACACTCTGTTCTTCTCTTGCCTGTATTTTTGCTGAACTGTCTTTTACTAGCTTGATTTTTCTGTTTCTACTTGTTAGAAACTTCTGATAACTCTTTGGGCTTTGGGAGGTTTATTTTCCTCATTTATAATTGCTTACAGCCCTCACTCTCCCCACTTTAGTTTGGTAGTAGGTAATCTCGTGTCCTTGGCCATGTATGGCCAAGTGAGATCCTACTCTATTGCAGAAAACAACCTAGCTGCATCCAGTCTGAATTCTTTTGTGTAATCAGATTAGAGCCCTTTCTATGGTTTGGTAGGTGTGGTTGGGTTTCTTTGTGGAATGTACAGTGTTCAGGATTGAACCAGTAGAGATAGGCCTAGGAGATATCTTCAGCAGTAACCTTCTTTTTGGTTGTAACATGCCACTTCTATCCCCAAAACTTCTTTTTTAATGATGTCAGAAGGTTCTTGGAGAGATTTCATCTGTTCTGTTAGTAGAGGGCTCTGCAGCACAATCAGTAGAGACCATTTCTTCCCATCAACACCTCAGTGAAAATTCTGTCCAGGACCAGGGAAAGTGCTGAGATGAAAGGTTTTACAGGGTTTCAAGCTGTGAAAAACAGCTCTGGTTTTTGTTTTTGTTTAATTTAGACATACAACCTGGTTTTTCTAGACTTCAGTACATACTTTTAGGGGGGTTGTGTGTGTATTTTTGGTCCCAGTTCAGGGCTAGCTCACACTTTCGAGGTAGGGACAAGGTGTGGTTTTGGTGAGATTTATTGAATCCTTGGCTTCTGCTTGAATGTTTTTTTTTGTTGTTGTTTGTTTGGTTTTTTTTTTTTTGTTTTTTTGAGACAGAGTCTCATTTTGTCACCCTCTGTAGAGTGCTCTGGCCTCATAGCTCACAGCAACCTCAAACTCCTGGGCTCAAGTGATCATTTTGCTCCAGCCTCCCAAATAGCTGGGACTATAGGCGCACGCCACATTGTCTGGCTATTTTTAAAGATGGGGTTTTTCTCTTGCTCAGGCTGGTCTTGAACTTGTGAGCTCAGGCAATCCACCCCGCCTTGGTCTCCCAGAGTGCTAGGATTACAGGCATGAGCCACCATTCCCGAGCCCTGCTTGAGTATTAATTCACTTATTCACTTAGCATTTCATCTGTAACAGCATCAAATATCACATTTATAAGCTTTTTTAGTAACAAAAAGGAAAGGCAGCAGAAATTATTTTTGTGAAACAATCAAATCACTGTCCTTAACATTTGGTATATTTAATTATGCTTATGTTATTTAGGTTATCTGATAACCTAAATGTCTTCCCTCTGTGGGTTCCTTTATTGTATTTTGCAGATGGATTTTTTAAAATGAATATAATAAGAACTCTTGAGTTTGACTTTTAGCTTTAACATTCACTCATCCCTTTAAGCTTTGTTTTTCTGAGCGGTAAAATAAGGATGATAATACTTCTCATTTTAGGGGGTTGTTACATGTTGGCTGAAATAATCTATATTATAAAGGACCAGTTAGATGTCTGCTGGCATCAGTTTTATTTGCAGAGCAGCAGAGGCTGTGCGGAAGCTTAGCGGCTGCATGTTGGCACTTTAAAGCTACTTCCAAAATGTTTTGGGGGCAAGAAAGTGTTGCAAAAGTGGTAGAGAAAAGATAATAAGACTGAGCTATTTGAATGCTTTGGTACTAAATTATTTATTATCACTGAATATTGAATTTTTAGGTTACTGTTGCTCCTGGAGTTACAGGGAATCCTTATTAGATGCCAGAGAGTTATTCTTTCCTTCAATTTTGTTCTCTGATAATGCTGATCCCAAGGAGACTGCATCATTACCCGCCCCATTGATTCAGTCTGTTAAATTCACTTATGAGAGAGACTGTGGTAGAGGCAGGGCTGTATGGCCCTATAGGTCTTTCTGGTGTAGCTCCACATAGCATTCCCCATTGTATTTTATTTTCCAGTCCAGGGTAAAGTTTAATGTGAAAGTTAGAAATTTGTTGACATTTTGTGGGGAAGGCTTTACCTTGGTCCCAGATTACTGGAAGGAAGGCTTTTTTGTAATTTCTTCATGATAATTCCAATAAATAGTGCACTGACACCACATTATGTGTCTGCTCTTAAAACTTTCCCCCTAAACATGGTGTTGTACTTTGTATAGCCCTGAGCACCTTGTGATGGAAACTGCCTGCTCGTTTACTAAACTAGTACAACCTGATCATTTCACAGGTAGAGAAGTTGGCTGTTCTTATAGCTTGAAGTCTCCCATCTAGAGAGGCAGGGACCAAAGCCCAGACCTGCGTCCTGGGGTTCCAGCTGCAGGCTCGGGTCCTCTTCTGCACACCGCGTACTGAGTACCTCAGGCATTTCAAAATGTAAAACAAATAGGTGCTCTTTTTTTTCTCTGTGTGTTTATCTTTTTCATTATGTTTATTTTTAGGCATGCTTTTTACTGCCAGTGAAACCCCTAAGATGGGCACCTATTACATTCCGGTAAGTAAAACAAATAAGAGCCCCAACAGAGGTAAGGTAGGCACAGATACCGTGTGTTTTCAGCTAGACACGTCTAGGTCTACGCACGTGTAGGTTGAGTCCTGGAACCAGTAATGCAATGCTTAAACATTCTTCTATGGGAAACTATTTATTTTTTTATTAATTTTGAGACAGAGTCTCACTGTGTCTCCCTTGGTAGAGTGCCATGGCGTCACAGCTCACAGCAACCTCAAATTCTTGGGCTTAAGTGATTCTCTTGCCTCAGCCTCCCAAAAAGCTGGAACTACAGGTGCCCGCCACAACGCCCGGCTATTTTTTTGTTGTAGTTGTCATTATTGCTTGGCAGGCCCTGGCCAGGTTTGAACCCCCCCCAGCTCCAGGGTATGTGGCCGGCACCCTAGCTGCTGAGCTACAGGTACCGAGCCAAGGGAAACTATTAATAAAAAAAAATTTAGTTTTGAGATAGAGTCTCACTCTGTTATTATAGGTAGAATGCCGTCGCATCATAGCTCACAGCATCCTCAAACTCTTAGGCTTGAGCAGTCCTCTTGCCTCAGCTTCCCCAAGTAGCTGGGACTACAGGTGTGTGCCAGCACTACACCTGGCTAGTTTTTCTTTTTTTAGTAGAGATGGGGTGGAGTCGGGTCTCATGCTCTGGCTGGTCTGGGTTTTTTTTTTTTTTTTAAAGACAGAAAAAAAGGTAGAGTGCCTTGGTAGAGTGCCTGGGCGTCACAGCTCACGGCAACCTCAAACTCTTGGGCTTTAACAATTCTCTTGCCTTAGCCTCCCAAGTAGCTGGGACTTCAGGTGCTCATCACAGTGCCCGGCTATATTTTTGTTATAGTTGTCACATTGTTGTTTAGCAGTCCCGGGCCAGGTTCCAACCGGCCTCTGTGTATGTGGCCAGCGCCCTAACCAGTAAACTATGGGCGCCAAGCCCTCTGGCTGGTCTTGAACTCCTGATCTCAAGCAGTCCACCCGCCTTGACCTCCCAGAAGGCTAGGATTGCAGGTGTGACTCACCGCACCTAGCCAGGGGGAAACTGTATTATGCCATGTTAAAAAAGGTATTAGAAAATAGTATTCTTCAGATTTACATTGTTTTTTGTTTCCAAATGTCTCAGAATCTTAAACTCTCAGCTGTTAGTGATCAAGAGGTGTGATTCTGAATTAGAAGTCTCATACTCCCTTCTGGTCATCTCATGTAGTTTGTTTCTTTTAAAAGTTACTCATAAGATAAACCATCTTAGATTGACATGGTGCGTATGACATGTAATTTATAATCGGTTCTTTTTTCCTCTCTTTTTTAAAAACTATTATTTGCATTTATTTTATGTTGCATCTATCCCCATGCTATCAGTTTTTCTTGGTAGCACGTTTCTTCTGTGCTACCTCCTCTTCTGATTTGGGAACAATTTGTTCCTTTGCAGTAAGGATCATCTTGATGTGGCAAGGGGAGCTCGTGTGTGGGTTGATGTGACCATGAGCTCTGTAAGTTCAGTGACACATCTTGGGTGCTTTATTCACTTGGATATGCTCAGTGACCAGAGAATCTATATCTAAACCCTTAAGTTCAGCATTACTCTCTGCATTTTTAAGCATGTGCAGCAAAAATTCAACACTGTTTTTGGGCTACCGACCCTGTGTCCAGCCCCGCTGTTTGGCCTGGACACACCTTCCAACTCCACCTTTGTAACGTCAGGATGGTCCACACTGTTTCTTTAAAGTAACATCCTTTAGATACTTGGTGGCTTTTCATGTATGTATACCCTTGATGGCCTGGGCATTTTCACATGTGTTCTTAAAGTGAACACAAAGATTTGAGCCTCCTGAATGACTTTGTGGGGTTTTCTGGGTCAAGTGAATAGCAAACCATTCTCACAGATCATCTCAGGATGATCTTAGAGGAAGAAGACCTTTTTTTCCTCCTTAAAGAATTTTTCTCTTACATAGCTAGAAGCTTCCCCACTATTACCTTTTAGTTTATAGTGGGAAAGAAACAGGGACATGCAATCTGCTAAGCAGAAACACATAGCATGCAGTTGGCATCAATTACTTTGTAATGAGTAAACATCTATATCTGAGGAGAATTGGGTGAGAAGTGTTGAAGGTCAGAACTTGAGCGGGGCGAACTCTCCGTAACCGTAGTCATCTTGCTTTCTTCAGTTAACCTTAGGGATAGTAATTACAAGGTAATAAGATTACCTAAAATATTTTTTAGTTCTCTCCATTATATTTCATTGCCTGGCTTATGACATTTATACAGATGGAGCCCAAAAATCATATACACATTTTAAGAAAGGAAAAAACTGTATTAACATAATACTCCATATATACTCATAACAAAAGATGAATACAAATCATATTTGAGCACCTATTGTAATTGCAGAAGTCAAACGGGACTTGAGTATTTATTTCTTAGGGTAGGTTTTTTTGTTGCAAATAATGGGGACTTTAATTAGCATGAGGTGATGAGAAATTGCTTACTTGACAAATGTTAGCTTATGTTTAAGAAGACCTGTTTTCGTTTCAACTATGTAACCGAGACTTAACAGAAAGTTGTGGAAAAAAATCCACAGAGCCTTCTCCCTTGTGACAGCAGGTGAGGACACTGAAAAGAGCACTCTTGCTCAGCCAAGCGTTATGCTGAAACTTGTGCTTCAGCGCTCCTTCCTTATCTTTCTGCCACGCTGCCTTCTCATTGAGTTATATTTAATAGCACCACTTATCTTTGCTTGGAACCTGCTCTTTGTAATACTCTCAAAGCAAAGAGAGAGGCCCCGGGTCTGAAAGCCTGTCATTTTTCATAAGATTTCATCAAACGTCCTAAACTGCTGTTTGGCAAGTTCATTTGAGGCCTATAGAACTGGGGAGGTGTGTGTTTAATATATGATCCATGCCAAGTTTATGATGTCTGGACTGTGATTTGTATTAACATCTTATAAACAAAGTATGAAAACTCTTTTCTTCCCTTTGGGGCTGTGCTGAAAATGAAGACAGCCTAAATTTTCTTTTAGCTTGTTAATGGTTTGCCTTTCGGCCTGATACCATCTTTCTTGGATACTTGAAATCCTTAGTTCCTGATTTATAGCACCCTCTGCCGCTTAGATATCTTACTCATCCTTTGAGACCAAGTGGGTTTCCTCCAGCCTTTGTCCCATTTTCTCAATACTTTCCTTTTTCCAGAGACCCAGTTCTATTATTTGTTTACTTGCTTGCTTCAGGGTCTAATTCATCTGCAGCTTCAGAGACTAATGCCAGGAATAATCTTTCAAGTTTGGTTTTCCTCTGAAACGTAATTTAATCTCAGGTTAGTTCTTTATAATTAACAGCCTTGGCAACTGTGTAGACTCCAAAGGTAATCCAAGTCCCCTGTGGCACCTAACTTGAAACCCAGCCAGCATGGTTAATACTGTTTCTGTTGGAAATGTTCCCCAGCGTGAGCCCCTGTGTCAGCTGGATCTTGGTGTGATATAAGAGTTGTGTTTGGGAGTGCTGACAGATTTCTAAAAGTTATCCAAAAACATTTAATAGTGATTCTGTTAAGAGGATAGATTAATTAAACTCAAAAGGAGTTTTAGGAAAACAAGGTTATTTAGCTTTTTTGTAGCTTTTGTGGAATTTGTGCAGAAGTCAGGTTTGAAAATAGGGTACAGTAGAGTTACTTGTTACAAAGATTAGAAATGATGCCTTTTATTCCTCTTCCTGTGCCTACCTGTGCTTTTTAACTAGAGTTGCTGAAAATGCTTTTTATGCTCCTTCCTAAGATTTGGGTTTGAATCTGGACCATAATTGGTCCTGTGGATCTATTTCAATTTAAAGCCAACACTGGAGGCTCATTTATGTTTAATAATTTGATACTCTACAGAATTCCCCAGATGAGAGATCTCTTTGGCCCACTAATATATATTGAAATGGCCCTTAATATATTAGTGTTCATGTAGAATCCTAAAAATGACTACTCACACTTTTATCTAACATGCATATTTAAACAGAGAGCCATTAGACATAATGACAAAAATAATTTTGTTAGAAATTGCTATTTCAGGTCAGGTGCAGTGGTTCACTTCTGTAATCCTAGCACTCTGGGAGGCCAAAGTGGGAGGATCACTTGGGGTCAAAGAGTTTGAGACCAGTCTGAGCAAGAGCAAGACTCCATCTCTACTTAAAAAATAAAGTTAGCCAAGCATGGTGGTGGGCGCCTATAGTCTTACCTATTCAGGAAGCTGAGGCAGGAGGATCATTTGACCCCAGGAGTTTGAGGTTGCGGTTGAGCTAGGCTGACACCACCAAACTCTAGCCTGAGCAACTGAGTGAGACCTGCTCTCTCTCTCAAAAAAAGCAAATGATAAAAGAAATTGCTATTTTATATATATAGTTCTGGTAGCAACATAGTCTCTTAGTTTGGGAAGATAGTGTCAGATGCAAAGAAAACTATCCCCTGGGAATTTGCCAATGTACCAAGGATGTTCAAGACAGAACATAGGCCAGGCCTGGTGGTTCACGCCCGTAGCCCTAGCATTCTGGGAGGCCTCTGGCATCACGAGTTCGAGGCCAGCCTAAGCAAAAGTGAGACCCCATCTCTACTAAAAATAGAAAAACCGAAGCAAGAGGATCATTCGAGCCCAGGTTGGAGGTTGCTGTGAGGTATGATGCCACGGCACTCTACCCAGGGCGACAGCTTGAGACTTTGTCTCAAAAAAAAAAAAAAAAAAGAACATAAACAAAACAAGTCATTGCCAAAATGTCCTTATTAAAGGATATTTCAGTGTGCTTTAAAGGAAGGGGGACGCTTTGGAGCGTAGGCCATTGGAGCTAGAAGGGTTCTTTCAGGTCATCTAGTCCAGCTGTTAATTTGTAGGTAAGGAATCAGGTTATTGTTCAAAGTCAAATGACAAGTTGCTAACAGCTGGATCTAGAAGGCATTTCTTCATTTCACATTACATAGTAGAAAGAATTTAGAATTTGGAATTGGTTGGACTTGAGTTTGAATAGTAGCTTTGCCACTTACAAATTTTGTGACCTTGAATGATTTACTTCTTCTTTCTAAGCCCTAGTTTCTTGAACAGTGAAGGAGGAATGATACCATGAGGTAGTGGAATGGATGGGAGTGCTTATTCAACCCTTGTCACGTTCAGCCTGTTTCTTGCAATGAGCAGAATTCCAGGGGTCCAGTAGCAGGGTATTTGGATAAAAATTATGGCATTATGTGGGCATGGACTTTTATGTAGCTTTTTTCTTCTTTCATTTTAGTAGATTCAGGGGGTACAAGTGAAATTGTGTCACATGGATGTATGGTGTAGTGATAAGTCTAGGCTTCTAGTATTATATAACTTTTAGAAGGAATATTGTGTTTAGTAAAAAAAGGTATACTGAAAAGGTTGTGACAAAATCCTAAAGGTATGCAAGGAAAATTATTTCAGAAATATGATTAGGGATTGTTCGGTTTGTTAATAGATCATATAAAGTGTAGCTTGAGACCTAACTGTTGATGCCATTGATTTTGCTGTTAACTATTGAAACAGAAAGCAGTGATAACATCTGGTGGCTAAAATGAGAAATGTGATGTTTAAAAGTGAAGTCTATTTCCCCCAATTATATTATCTAAGAGCACTCTTTATAGAAAATATGGCAAATAAAGACAAGCAAAGAAAATCTGAACACCTTTCCACTATCTAAAGGCACACATTAATGTTTTTGCTATAGTTTTTCAATGTTTAATCTGAAACATTCTTGGTACAGTTTCATATGTTGCTTTTTTCCCACTTAATATTTCCCTGTTATGTTATAAACTCTTGGAGATTATTAAAAAGTATATTGTTTAAGAATATGAAGGTAATATATAGGTGTTTTAAAAAATGGGGGAAAAAAGGTTCAGTGCCCGTTGCTCAGTGGTTAAGACACCGGCCATATACACCGAGGCTGGAGGGTTTGAACGTGACCTGGGCCTGCTAAACAACAATGACAACTGCAACCAAAAAATAGCCGGGTGTTGTGGCGGGCACCTGTAGTCCCAGCTACTTGGGAGGCTGAGGCAAGAGAATTGCTTAAGCCCAAAAGTTTGAAGTTGCTGGGAGCTGTGATGTCACGGCACTCTACCAAGGGCAACATAATGCGACTCTGTCTCAAAAAAAAAAAAAAAATAGGGGTGGCGCCTGTGACTCAAAGGAGTAAGGTGCCTGCCCCATATGCTGGAGGTGGCCGGTTCAAGCCCAGCCCTGGCCAAAAACTGCAAAAAATAAATAAATAAATAAATGCAACATGAATTGTAGTTATAACTCAATGCAAATTAAAAAAAAATTGTGAAAAAACCAACTGCAGTCTTACCGATCAGTGGTATTGCCAACATTTTTTTTATGTTTCCTTTGCATTTGGAACTATTTCAGTGGCTATTAATTGGATTTATATTGAAATCCTATAAGAAGCTTGTTTTAGCTTACATGAATTTATTTATTTTTGAGACAGAGTCTCACTATGTCATCCTCAGTAGAGTGCTGTGGTGTCACAGCTCACAGCAATCTCAAACTCTTGGACTTAAGCTATTCTCTTGCCTCAGCCTCCCAGGTATCTGGGACTATAGGCGCCTGCCACAATGCCCAGCTATCTTTTTGTTGGCAGTCCCAGGCCAGATTCGAACCCATCAACCCTGGTGTGTATGGCTGGTGCCCTAGATGCTGAGCTACAAGCGCCGAGCCAGCTTACATGAATTTAAATAAAAGTGCTTTAGGATATTGGGACCTGAAGACCAAGTGAGAAGAGAGCATGCTTGCTCTCCTGAGAGTTGCAGTTCCCTGGCTTTTCCTTCCATCCCGTGAGTGTATTCCCTAGACTCAACTTAAGGTGAAAGAGCCTTTATCACCCAAGAGAACTTATCCCTGATTCCTAACGTATCTACTGTATGCACGATTAGGATGGTGCTAGTTGTGTATCATTGTTGGGAGATGAAGAAAACAGTTGATTGTTTTTTGTGTTCTGTGGATGAGATAAAGAATGCTGTTTGAAAAAGGCTGCTCCGGCCGGGTGCGGTGGCTCACACCTGTAATCCCAGCACTCTGGGAGGCCAAGGTGGGTGGATTGCCTGAGCTCACAAGTTGAGACCAGTCTGAGCAAGACCCTGTCTCTAAAAATAGCCAGGCGTTGTGGTTGGTGCCTGTCGTCCTAGCTACTTAGGAGGCCAATACAAGAGAATCACCTGACCCCAAGAATTTAAGGTTTCTATAAGGTATGATGCTACACCACTCTACTGAAGGCGACAAAGTGAGACTCTGACTAAAAAAAACGAAGGCTGCTTGAGCCTGTCGTTTCTCAGTACCTTTCTAGTAGCGCCACAGGAGACATGATGCTGGTAATTTAAGATACTGGACTTTTGGTGAGACCTGGCTGCTAGATGCCAGCCAGCCACCTCTGGTCCTATTTCAACACCAGAGGAAAATATTCTGAAGAGCTTTTCAAGTTTAATTTTGATTATACTCCATTTTATCTGCTTGTCTTTAGAACCTGATTTCTGTGTAAGAGGTTAAACCAATGAAATTCAGATTCAGAAATATTGAATTCATTGGTTATAGTTAGGGAAAGATTTTTAAAATATAGTTAGCAAGTTCATGATAGATGAGACAGGCTTAGCAGCAGCATTTCTTAAAAAAAATGCTCTGTGGGCTTTGGTCAACTGTAAGAGGAATAAATGTTTAAAATATTGGCAGTGATTCCACTTGTGAATGGGGAGAGAAGGACAAGGAGGTGGGGGGCTGTCTTAGGGCTCCTAGTATGTTCCTCAGAAATACTGTGAGCGGCTGTGAGTTGAAGAAAGCTCAGAAAAGAGTTTAGGAATTGTGTTTCCAGGCACCATCTAGAGAAGGCATTTTTTTTGGGGGGGTGGGGGGACGGAGTCTCAAGCCCTGGGTAGAGTACCATGGAGTTACAGTTCACAGCAACCTCAAACTCCTGGGGCTCAAGTGATCCTCTTGCCTCAGTTTTTCTATTTTTTGTAGAGACGGGGGTCTTGCTTTTTGCTCAGGCTGGTCTTGAACCTGTGAGCTCATGGTAATCCACCTGACTCGGCCTCCCAGAGTGCTAGGATTACAGGTGTGAGCCCATCGTGCCTGGCTGAGAAGGCGTGTTTTTAGGATCTAGGAAAAGAATACGCTTATGAAAGAAAGGTACCTAATATGAAGTATAGAAAACAATGGGGTATTGGGTTGATGAAGAAATGTTTCATTATTGTGAGTGTAGGAATACCTGTAGGACTATGGGAGGGAGCGAAGCACTCACCTCTTAGAGCTGCTAAAAAGAAGAAAAAGACAAATTTGAATGAAAAATATGATTTACTTCAATTCAAATTTGAGTTCAAAGATACATATTTTTTAGACGTCTTGATTCATAATAATGCAAATGGGGCATATGCCTAATTTTATTTTCTAAGAAAGACATTTTCATGATAAAACCAAGGCTACACAAAAGATCTGGAAGAGTAAGGCAGCTCAGAGAAAGTAAGCAACCTATTTTTTTGTAAGTGACCTAATTTTATGGGGAAAAAAATGTGAGGCATGGCCGGCACAGTGGTTCATGCCTGTAATCCTAGCACTCTGGGAGGCCAAGGTGGATAGATTGCCTGAACCCACAGGTTTGAGACCAGCTTTAGCAAGAGCGAGACCCTGTCTCTAAAAAATAGCCGGTATTGTGGTGGGCACCTGTAGACCAGCTACTTGGGAGGCTGAGGCAAGAGAATCCCTTGAGCCCACGAGTTTCAGTTTGCTGTGAGCTATAACGCTACAGCACCCTACCACAGGTGACAAAGTGAGGCATTTATGGGCAGAACCCAAGTGGAAGAATTAGATTTCAAACTCTGTGTATTTTTGTTATCTTTTCCTAATGAACAAAAAAGACATGTATACAACTATGATTTATCAACAAAAAATACAAAAAAGTACAATGGAGGCATCAATAAAAATCATAAAAATAATAGAGATGTATTTCTTTTTAGTGTTTTTCCTTACTAACCCAAGTATACAGCAGTTCTGTCATAAAGTTTATCTTATGCATGAAACTGCTTTATAAAGCACAGGGTTCTGTTTTGTGATTTTTCCGTTATACATTCATAGCTGAAATGGGAAGTAAGGCACAAATGTCCGGTGGCTGATACGTACTCTCATGATACAAACAAGTTGTTTGCAACTTTACAAAGGGGAAATGGGGGCTTCCCATTTTAACCTAAACACTTTCAGGTGGTAACAGTATCTGTGCGTTTTTCTCAACAAAGGATATCCTCTCCATTTCCCATCACAGTTTATTGGGTCACAAGCATGGCAGAGATACGGAAGCATTGATGTGAGACAGTCAGGAAGTAATTTTCTGAGCATCCTGTCACATTTTCAAAAGTTAATTCCAATTCTGATTGGGTAAAATTTCATGTAATTTCCATTGGAAATACTTGATGCACATATGACAGATATGATGTTCATACTTTCCTTAAACAGTTACGCATCTGGCATTCCCGTTTTCTTGAAAATAAATGACTTCCTATTGAGATGCCAGTTTGAATCCAGTATTAACCAGTTCTGGCTCTTCCCTTCATCTTGGTGCTTACCAGCTTGATGTCTTTACCATTCTTGTTTGCACAAGATAGAGTGGAAAGTAAATATCGTATTTTGATGTTCAGATGGTATAGTTACGTAGGTGGCCATACCAGTGATGTCTGAGTTGTGTGGTAGTTTTTTTTAATAATGTGCCCATTACCTATTCTTGTTTGTTTTAGTTTTTTTTTCCTTAAAAATAGAAGACAGGGCTTGGCGCCTGTAGTGCAGTGGTTACGGTGCGACCACATGCCCTGAGGTTGGCCAGATAAGCAACAATGACAACTACAATGAAAAAATAGCCAAGTGTTGTGGGGGGTGCCTGTAGTTCCAGCTACTTGGGAAGCTGAGGCAAGAGAATTGCTTAAGCCCAAGAGTTGGAAGTTGCTGTGAGCTGTGATGTTACAGCACTCTACTAAGGGTGACATGGTGAGACTCTGTCTAAAAAAAAAAAAGAAGACAGGTCATACAATGAGTTTGGACTACATTTTCTGTAAGTGCCCAGCTTATACAGAAAATAATAAGAAAGTTCTGATTAGTGTTCTCTGAGAAAGTTTGATTCAGTGTGCTCAAGTCCCATGGTAGTTTGTCATCCGACGCCCATCTACTAGAATGTAAGCTCCATGAGGCGGGAACTTCATTATACTTTCTGCTGTGTCCTTAATGCCTAGAACTATGTTTCATACTTAGTAGGCTGTGGTTAAATCTTTTCTGGCTTAAAAGGAATGAACATTATTCTTTATTTTTAAAATTATGAAAAAATCTCAAATAGACATAAAAGTATAGAAAGAAATATAACAGATCCTTCATCTACCTGTCTCTTTGCAGCCGTGTTATCAGCTTTCCCCCATGCTTTTTTGGGGGGGATGGAGATGGGGTTGGCTTGTGTTATTAGCACTATAAATCACTCTAAATTTGAAAGATAGTTGTCAAAAATTGTTAAGTAGGAACAAATACTTGATCTTTACATGGGCACAAATCTTCAATGAGATTATGTGTTTTACTTTCTTGAGGAACAGAACTATTCTTGGCTGGAAACTAATAATATGTAAGTGATAAAAGTGAGACATTGAAAGAAAGGTTAGATGTGTCCATGTTTCCTGCACATAGTTTCATCATCCAATTCAGCACCCAATTCAGGGACTTTATTTCTTTTCTTTCCTTCCTTTCCTTCCTCCCCTCCCCCTCCCCCTCCCCCTCCCTCTCCCCCTCCCTCCCTTCCTTTTTTTTTTTTTTTTTTTGGCCGGGGCTGGGTTTGAACCCACCACCTCCGGCATATGGGACCGGCACCCTACTCACTGAGCCACAGGCGCCACCCCCATCCCCTCCCTCCCTTCCTTCCTTCCTTCCTTCCTTTGTTTCATTTTTTGAGACAGAGTCTCGCTTTGTTGCCCTTGGTAGAGTGCTGTGGCATCACAGCTCACAGCAACCTCCAGTTCTTGGGCTTAGGCGATTCTCTTGCCTCAGCCTCCTGAAAGGCTGGGATTAGAGGTGCCCACCACAACGCCCGGCTATTTTCTGGTTGCAGTTTGGCCAGGGCTGGGTTTGAACCTGTCACCCTCAGTATATGAGGCCGGCGCCCTACTCACTGAGCCACAGGCACCGCCCTCAGTGACTTTATTTTTTAGAGCAGTTTTTGTTTCACAGCAAAATTAAGCAGAAAGTACAAAGTGCCCAAAGTCCTTCCCCCCGCCCATCAGTGTTTTACTACAGGGTGGTACATGCAGGGAAGCCGCATTGACATATCATCACCCAAATTCAATGGTTTGTTTTTGTTTTTGTTTTTGCAGTTTTTGGCCAGGGCTGGTTTTGAACCGGCTACCTCCAGCATATCGGGCTGGTGCCCTACTCCTTTGAGCCACAAGGACCGCCCTTTGTTTTTTTTGTTTTTTTTGAGACAGAGTCTCACTCTGTTGCCCAGGCTAGTTGTGGTAGTGTCGGCCTAGGTCACAGCAACCTCAGATTCCTGGGCTCAAACAGTCATCCTGCCTCAGCCTCCCAAGCATTAGGACTACAGGCGCGGCCCCAAATTGATTTCTTTTTTTTCTTTTTTTCTTTTGTACAGACAGAGTCTCACTGTACCGCCCTCAGGTAGAGTGCCGTGGCGTCACATGGCTCACAGCAACCTCTAACTCTTGGGCTTACGCGATTCTCTTGCCTCAGCCTCCCGAGCAGCTGGGACTACAGGCGCCCGCCACAAAGCCCGGCTATTTTTTTGTTGCAGTTTGGCCGGGGCTGGGTTTGAACCCGCCACCCTTGGCATATGGGGCCAGCACCCTACTCACTGAGCCACAGGTGCCGCCCCCAAATTGATTTCTTTTATGCCCTCTGACCGTGCCAGTATCATATGCTCCTTTGGCTTTATCTGAGGAACATATGGGAAATCATATTTCACTTGAATTTAAAATGCGTTCTTCAGTGTTTCCTCTTACATTCGTGAACCTCCTGGAGGTAATCAGTAACTGCTAAGCGTGTCAAAATATTTTTTGAACTTCCTACAGTAGCACTGTTAAGGTGCATAACCTTGAGAAAAATGTACATATAATTTTTTATAAAGTTTTACTCTTCCTTTGTTTCTGCCAAGTTTTTCCTCCTGGGTATTTTAAAATATTTTGGTACTCTGATTTTTTACATCTTCAGAATTAAGAATATGCTGAAAATTATTAATAGACACCTTTCCCTGCAAGGAAGTTGGGTAGAACCAGGAAACTACTGATGTGCTCACCAAGGATAACACACTAAACCATCTGTGCAACTCTTGGCAGGATTAAAATGACAAAACAAGATCTTGGGGAGTGCTCGTTACCAGGTGTGTGATCAAAAGATAAATGCATTCTCATGTTATAAAATTGGCCTCGTGCCCTTGGCACCCTTGGGGTGTGTGCAAGTGTGCAAGTTTAATGTTTTAGCATTGTTAGGAAATTGCGAGAGGAAAGGGCTGAAAGTAAGGATTTTAACATTGCTTAGAGTCATTGTTACTGTAAACTCTGGATGTGAGGTCTAGGAAACTGCACTAGAATTTCAAGTGTGATATGATGATAAACATCAAATAGCAGTTTGTAGCTGAGGTGCAAGGCCAGACTCTTTAGGAAAAAATGAATGGAAGCCTTAAAAGAAACATCTGTTTTTCTTATTCACCTACCAGTGAACTATGAATAAGCTTGAGGCCAATTTTTTTATTTCTTTGAGAATTAAAGGAAAATGTAAGCTGAGAATTTTTTCCATGCTATTGTTAAAATCTCCTTTGTAATTTTTCATGAAAAGCAGGCAGAAACGTACAGCTTTTCATTCTGCCTCAAATTAGAACAACTTAGGTTAAAGAAATCCAGTTTTAAAAACATAAGAGATAAAATAAATAAAAACAAAATAAAACAAAAAAATGAAAACTTGAGAGACAACCTTAGGAGATTTGTGAAAGAATTTCATGGTTTCGAATAAAATTTTTACTCAAACTGCAGAGATTCATTTAAGAGTAATTCTCTTTCCCTTTTCCTAAATTTAGTAGGAATGTGCAACACCAAGCCTGAGCACTCAGCTTGCTGTTCTGAATGCTGCTCGGTTGCTCTTCACAGTGTTATCTTTGCTCTGTGCAGCCTTTCCCGCCTTTGTTGTTTCCCCTTGCTGGTAGGCAAGCCCCTTGAGGGTAGAGATCTTGTTTGTTTTGCTCACTGTGTATCCACAGCAAAGGGGACAGTGCCTGACAGTGACTCTTGATTGCATAAGTGAACGATGGACATTGGCAACCTCTTCTTGTTTAAGAATTAGGCACTAAAATGCCGATTGGCCGCTCTTTGTGCAAGGTGGTCTCTTGTCCACTGGTAGTTTTCATGCTGACTCTTCAGCTGATGACCATTCCCAGACACTAATATCTTGAAGTCTATATTCTGGGACTCTTAATGTTTTCCAGAGAGGACCCCACCCCCACCAATTTCTCTCTGAGGTGTTAGGGGTTCATGCTGTCTAGAGTGGAAGCACAGCAGCATATACTTGGCTTTGGGCATTCTGGGAGCTGGCAAAAGGAGCTGAGGTTCCCACAGTTGCAGTAAATGTGTAGACGGCCGTTTAATTATCCTGGTTTCAGTCTCACTACTCAGGTCACTTGTATCTGGAGATCCCACTCCCTGTTCTCACCATGTGGAACAGCTTTGGTTCCCCTTCTCCAGAGAATTGCCCTCTGGTCTCCTTAGGGGGAGTGGGAATTTAGGTATTTATCAACTCCACCATCCCCCCTTTCTTCAGACTTGTGTTCATCCTGTCTTTTCATACACTTGGAGCTTTGACATGTTGGTCCCAAAGCTTCGGGGAGAGGAATCTAATCTACAAGGCTTGAGAGAGGATGGGGTGCCATCATTAACTGAAAGCTTGCTATCCTTCTTAATATGGGTTTTAATTTTGCATTTAAATGTTTGCTTGGGGCATCCTATCTACCTTAGCCCATGAATCATGGCAGATAATTCTGTAAAAATAAATCTTTTAAAATGTTAAAATTAAATTGATCCTTTGCTAATCTGATTGTTAGGAACAAAACACTACAAGTAGAGTACCTTTAAATGACTCATAATTACACAAATGCATGTAAACCTGGATATGCAATTAGGCAGCTCATTATGTTGCAAATGCAATTACACGCTTAAAGACATGGCCGCTCCCTCTGGCTCACCCAGTTGTTTCTCCTGTTTTAGGCTTATGATTGTTTATTATTAAGCCTTGGCTATCAGAATCTGAAAATATATGGTGATGCTAGTGGGGCCTTTCAACCAAAAATGGAGGAAGTTGGAAAAGGAAATTTTCTTTTAATTTATGTGTTGCAGAATTGTTCTTCTTAATTAGCAAAGCCCCATTCTTCCACTGGAAATGCAAGTTATACAATTTGAAAAATTATCATTAATCATAATAGTGTTTAGTGATACTTACATTATAGTATAACTACATTTAGTATGTATTTATTACATCTAGCTATATATAGTAGATATATTTACATTATAGAATAGCTCAGTCATGTCTTATCTATAGTTCTAAAATCCACTTGATTTCCTCCAGGTCCATAATAGTCAGAGATTTCAACACTCCTTTGGCAGTGTTGGATAGATCCTCCAATAAGAAGCTGAGCAAAGAAATTTTAGATTTAAACCTAACCATCCAACATTTGGATTTAGTGAACATCTACAGAACATTTCATCCTAACAAAACTGAATACACATACTTCCCATCAGCCTACGGAACATACTCCAAAATCGATCACATCTTAGGTCACAAGTCTAACATCAATAAATTTAAAGGAATAGAAATTATTCCTTGCATCTTCTCGGACCACCATGGAATATAAGTTGAACTCAGTAACAACAGGAATCTGCATACTCATACCAAACCGTGGAAGTTAAATAACCTTATGCTGAATGATAGCTGGGTCAGAGATGAGATTAAGAAGGAAATTGCCAAATTTTTGGAACAAAACGATAATCAAGACATGAATTATCAGAACCTCTGGGATACTGCAAATGCAGTCCTGAGAGGGAAATTTATAGCACTGCAAGCCTTCCTCAAGAGAACGGAAAGAGAGGAAGTTAACAACTTAATGGGACATCTCAAGCAACTGGAAAAGGAAGAACATTCCAATCCCAAGCCCAGTAGAAGAAAAGAAATAATCAAAATTAGAGCAGAATTAAATGAAATTGAAAATAAAAGAATTATACAACAGATTAATAAATCAAAAACTTGGTTTTTTGAAAAGGTCAATAAAATAGATAAACCTTTGGCTAACCTAACCAGGAAAAAAAGAGTAAAATCTCTAATCTCATCAATCAGAAACGACAAAGACGAAATAACAACAGACTCCTCAGAAATTCAAAAAATCCTTAATGAATATTACAAGAAACTTTATTCATAGAACTATGAAAATTTGAAGGAAATGGACCAATACTTGGAAGCACATCACCTTCCAAGACTTAACCAGAATCAAGTGGAAATGTTGAACAGGCCAATATCAAGTTCTGAAATAGCATCAACCATACAAAATCTCCCTAAAAAGAAAAGCCCAGGACCAGATGGCTTAATGTCAGAATTCTACCAAACCTTTAAAGAGGAACTAGTACCTATATTACTCAATGTGTTCCAAAAGGTAGAAAAAGAAGGAAGACTGCCCAACACATTCTATGAAGCAAACATCACCCTGATCCCCAAACCAAGAAAAGACCCAACAAGAAAAGAAAATTATAGACCAATATCACTAATGAATATAGATGCAAACATATTCAACAAGATCCTAACAAACAGAATCCAGCAACACATCAAACAAATTATACATCATGACCAAGTCGGTTTTATCCCAGGGTCTCAAGGCTGGTTCAATATACGTAAATCTATAAGTATAATTCAGCACATAAACAAATGAAAAACCAAAGACCATATGATTCTCTCAATTGATGCAGAAAAAGCTTTTGATAATATCCAGCATCCTTTCATGATCAGAACACTTAAGAAAATTGGTATACAAGGGACATTTCTTAAACTGATATAGGCCATCTACAGCAAACCCACAGCCAATATCGTATTGAATGGAGTTAAATTGAAATCATTTCCACTCAGATCAGGAACCAGACAAGGCTGTCCATTGTCTCCACTGCTCTTTAACATTGTAATGGAAGTTTTAGCCATCGCAATTAGGGAAGAAAAGGTGATCAAGGGTATCCATATAGGGTCAGAAGAGATCAAACTTTCGCTCTTTGCAGATAATATGATTGTATATCTGGAAAACACCAGGGATTCTACTACAAAACTCTTAGAAGTGATCAAGGAATACAGCAGTGTCGCAGGTTAAAAAATCAACATTCATAAATCGGTAGCCTTTATATATACCAACAATAGTCAAGCTGAAAAAACAGTTAAGGTCTATTCCATTCACAGTAGTGCCAAGAAGATGAAATATTTGGGAGTTTATCTAACAAAGGACATGAAAGATCTCTATAAAGAGAACTGTGAAACTCTAAGAAAAGAAATAGCTGAAAATGTTAACAAATGGAAAAACATACCATGCTCATGGCTGGGAAGAATAAACATTGTTAAAATGTCCATACTACCCAAAGCAACATACAATTTTAATGCAATCCCTATTAAAGCACTGTCATACTTTAGAGATCTTGAAAAAATAATATTTCATTTTATATGGAATCAGAAAAAAACCTCGAATAGCCAAGACATTACTCAGCAATAAAAACAAAGCAGGAGGAATCACGTTACCACACCTCAGACTATACTACAAATCGATAGTGATCAAAACAGCCTGGTACTGGCACAAAAACAGAGAAGTAGATGTCTGGAACAGAATAGAGAACCAATAAATGAATCAAGCTACTTACCATTATTTGATCTTTGACAAGCCAATTAAAAACATTCAGTGGGGAAAAGATTCCCTATTTAACAAATGGTGCTTGGTGAACTGGCTGGCAACCTGTAGAAGACTGAAACTGGACCCACACCTTTCACCATTAACTAAGATAGACTCTCACTGGATAAAAGATTTAAACTTAAGACATTAAAGTACCCAACCCAGAAAGAAGCCATGGTCCACAGGCACGAGAACTTAAAGAGCAAGAGGAAGTGAAAGGAAAATTAGGGCAAGGAAACAGATAAAAGAAATCACCCATGAGGAAGAATCAGCAGAAAACTCCAGGCAACATGAAGAACCAGTCCAGAACAACCCCGCCAAGGGACCATGAGGTAGCTACTGCAGAGGATTCCACCTATACAGAAATGTTAGGAATGACAGAAAGGGAATTTAGAATACACATGTTGAAAACAATGAAAGAAATGATAGAAACAATGAAGGAAACTGCTAATAAAGTGGAAAATAACCGAAAGGAAATCCAAAAACAGAATCAAATCAGAGATGAACGATATGAAGAATATAAAAAGGATATAGCAGAGCTGAAGGAAATGAAACAGTCAATCAGGGAACTTAAAGATGTAATGGAAAGTATCAGCAACAGGTTAGACCATGCAGAACAAAGAATTTCACAGGTAGAAGACAAAGTTTTTGAGATAACTCAGATAGTAAAAGAGGCAGAAAAGAAGAGAGAGAAAGCAGAACGTTCACTGTCAGAATTATGGGACTTTATGAAGCGTTCCAACATACGAGTTAATAGGAATTCCAGAAGAGGAAGAAGAATGCCCCAGAGGAATGGAAGCCATACTAGAGAATATTATAAAAGAAAATTTCCCAAATATCACCAAAGATTCTGACACACTGCTTTCAGAGGGCTATCGGACCCCAGGTCGCCTCAACTCTAACCGAGCTTCTCCAAGACACATTGTGATGAACCTGTCCAAAGTCAAGACAAAAGAAAAGATTCTGCAAGCTGCCAGGAGTAAGCGCCAGTTGACCTACAGGGGCAAATCCATCAGAGTGACCGCAGACTTCTCTAATGAAACTTTCCAAGCAAGAAGACAATGGTCATCTACCTTTAATCTACTTAAACAGAACAATTTCCAGCCCAGAATTCTGTACCCTGCTAAGCTAAGCTTCAAAATTGATGGAAAAATCAAATCATTTACGGATATACAAACATTGAGGAAATTCGCCCCAACAAGACCAGCTCTACAGGAAATACTTCAACCTGTTCTGCACACTGAACACCACAATGGATCAGCAGCAAAGTAGGAACTCAGAAATTAAAGGACAGAACCTAACCTCCACACTGATGCAAAAGATAAAACTAAGCAATGGACTCTCACCAAATAAGACGAATAGAATACTACCACACTTATCAATTATCTCAATAAATGTTAATGGCTTGAATTCCCCACTGAAGAGACATAGATTGGTTGACTGGATTAAAAAACACAAGCCATCCATTTGCTGTCTGCAAGAAACACACCTGGCTTCAAAAGACAAATTAAAGCTCCGAGTCAAGGGTTGGAAGACAATTTTTCAGGCAAATGGAATTCAGAAGAAAAGAGGAGTTGCAATCTTATTTTCAGATACATGTGGATTTAAAGCAACTAAAGTCAAAAAAGACAAAGATGGTCACTTTATATTGGTCAAGGGAAGAATACAACAAGAAGACATTTCAATTCTAAATATCTATGCACCCAATTTAAATGCTCCCAGATTCTTGAAACAGACCTTACTCAGTCTGAGCAATATGATATCTGATAATAGCATAATAACAGGGGACCTTAACACTCCTCTTACAGAGCTGGACAGATCCTCTAAACAGAAATTAAACAAGGATATAAGAGACTTAAATGAGACCCTAGAACAACTGTGCTTGATAGACGCATATAGAACAATCCATCCCAAAGATAAAGAATATACATTCTTCTCATCACCCCATGGAACATTCTCCAAAATTGATCATATCCTGGGACACAAAACAAATATCAACAGAATCAAAAGAATTGAAATTTTACCTTGTATCTTCTCAGACCATAAGGCACTAAAGGTGGAACTCAACTCTAACAAAAACGCTCGACCCCACCCAAAGGCATGGAAATTAAACAATCTTCTGTTGAATAACAGATGGGTGCAGGAAGAAATAAAACAGGAAATCATTAACTTCCTTGAGCATAACAACAATGAAGACACAAGCTACCAAAACCTGTGGGATACTGCAAAAGCAGTTTTGAGAGCAAAATTCATCGCTTTAGATGCCTACATTCGAAAAACAGAAAGAGAGCATATCAACAATCTCATAAGAGATCTTATGGAATTGGAAAAAGAAGAACAATCTAAGCCTAAACTCAGTAGAAGAAAAGAAATATCCAAAATCAAATCAGAGATCAATGAAATTAAAAACAAAAGAATCATTCAGAAAATTAATGAAACAAGGAGTTGGTTTTTTGAAAAAATAAATAAAATAGATAAACCATTGGCCAGACTAACGAGGAATAGAAAAGTAAAATCTCTAGTAACCTCAATCAGAAATGATAAAGGGGAAATAACAACTGATCCCACAGAGATACAAGAGATCATCTCTGAATACTACCAGAAACACTATGCCCAGAAATTTGACAATGTGAAAGAAATGGATCAATATTTGGAATCACACCCTCTCCCTAGACTCAGCCAGGAAGAAATAGAGCTCCTGAACAGACCAATTTCAAGCACTGAGATCAAAGAAACAATAAAAAAGCTTCCAACCAAAAAATGCCCTGGTCCAGATGGCTTCACTCCAGAATTCTATCAAACCTTCAAGGAAGAGCTTATTCCTGTACTGCAGAAATTATTCCAAAAAATTGAGGAAGAAGGAATCTTCCCCAACACATTCTATGAAGCAAACATCACCCTGATACCAAAACCAGGAAAAGACCCAAACAAAAAGGAGAATTTCAAACCAATCTCACTCATGAACATAGACGCAAAAATTCTCAACAAAATCCTAGCCAATAGATTACAGCTTATCATCAAAAAAGTCATTCATCATGATCAAGTAGGCTTCATCCCAGGGATGCAAGGCTGGTTTAACATACGCAAGTCTATAAACGTTATCCACCATATTAACAGAGGCAAAAATAAAGATCACATGATCCTCTCAATAGATGCAGAAAAAGCATTTGATAAAATCCAGCATCCTTTTCTAATTAGAACACTGAAGAGTATAGGCATAGGTGGCACATTTCTAAAACTGATTGAAGCTATCTATGACAAACGTACAGCCAATATTTTACTGAATGGAGTAAAACTGAAAGCTTTTCCTCTTAGAACTGGAACCAGACAAGGTTGTCCTCTGTCACCTTTACTATTCAACGTAGTGCTGGAAGTTCTAGCCAATGCAATTAGGCAAGACAAGGAAATAAAGGGAATCCAAATTGGAGCAGAGGAAGTCAAACTCTCCCTCTTTGCTGATGACATGATCTTGTACTTAGAGAACCCCAAAGACTCAACCACAAGACTCCTAGAAGTCATCAAAAAATACAGTAATGTTTCAGGATATAAAATCAATGTCCACAAGTCAGTAGCCTTTGTGTACACCAGTAACAGTCAAGATGAGAAGTTAATTAAGGACACAACTCCCTTCACCATAGTCTCAAAGAAAATGAAATACCTAGGGATATACCTAACAAAGGAGGTGAAGGACCTCTATAAAGAAAACTATGAAATCCTCAGAAAGGAAATAGCAGAGGATATTAACAAATGGAAGAACATACCATGCTCATGGATGGGAAGAATCAACATTGTTAAAATGTCTATACTTCCCAAAGCAATCTACCTATTCAATGCCATTCCTATCAAAATATCAACATCGTACTTTCTAGATTTGGAAAAAATGATTCTGCGTTTTGTATGGAACCAGAAAAAACCCCGTATAGCTAAGGCAGTTCTCTGTAACAAAAATAAAGCTGGGGGCATCAGCATACCAGATTTTAGTCTGTACTACAAAGCCATAGTGCTCAAGACAGCATGGTACTGGCACAAAAACAGAGACATAGACACTTGGAATCGAATTGAAAACCAAGAAATGAAACTAACATTTTACAACCACCTAATCTTTGATAAACCAAACAAGAACATACCTTGGGGGAAAGACTCCCTATTCAATAAATGGTGTTGGGAGAACTGGATGTCTACTTGTAAACGACTGAAACTGGACCCACACCTTTCCCCACTCACAAAAATTGATTCAAGATGGATAAAGGACTTAAACTTAAGGCATGAAACAATAAAAATCCTCCAAGAAAGCATAGGAAAAACAGTGGAAGATATTGGCCTGGGGAAAGACTTCATGAAGAAGACTGCCATGGCAACAACAACAAAAATAAACAAATGGGACTTCATTAAACTGAAAAGCTTCTGTACAGCTAAGGAGACAATAACCAAAGCAAAGAGACAACCTACACAATGGGAAAGGATATTTGCATATTTTCAATCAGACAAAAGCTTGATAACTAGGATCTATAGAGAACTCAAATTAATCCACATGAAAAAAGCGAACAATCCCTTATATCAATGGGTAAGAGACATGAATAGAACTTTCTCTAAAGACGACAGACGAATGGCTAACAGACACATGAAAAAATGTTCATCATCTCTATATATTAGAGAAATGCACATCAAAACAACCTGAGATATCATCTAACCCCAGTGAGAATGGCCCACATCACAAAATCTCAAAACTGCAGATGCTGGCGTGGATGTGGAGAGAAGGGAACACTTTTACACTGCTGGTGGGACTGCAAACTAGTACAACCTTTCTGGAAGGAAGTATGGAGAAACCTCAAAGCACTTAAGCTAGACCTCCCATTTGATCCTGCAATCCCATTACTGGGCATCTACCCAGAAGGAAAGAAATCCTTTTATCGTAAGGACACTTGTACTAGACTGTTTATTGCAGCTCAATTTACAATCGCCAAAATGTGGAAACAGCCTAAATGCCCACCAACCCAGGAATGGATTAACAAGCTGTGGTATATGTATACCATGGAATACTATTCAGCCATTAAAAAAATGGAGACTTTACATCCTTCGTATTAACCTGGATGGACGTGGAAGACATTATTCTTAGTAAAGCATCACAAGAATGGAGAAGCATGAATCCTATGTACTCAATTTTGATATGAGGACAATTAATGACAATTATGGTTATGGGGGGGGAACAGAAAGAGGGAAGGGGGGAGGTGGGTGGGGCCTTGGTGTGTGTCACACTTTATGGGGGCAAGACATGATTACAAGAGGGACTTTACCTAACAATTGCAATCAGTGTAACCTGGCTTATTGTACCCTCAATGAATCCCCAACAATAAAAAAAAATTTATACTAGAAGGGAATTCAGGGAAAACCCTCGAAGAAATCGGTCTGGGCGAGTATTTCATGAAGAGGACCCCCCGGGCAATTGAAGCAGCTTCAAAAATACACTACTGGGACCTGATCAAACTAAAAACCTTCTGCACAGCCAAGAACACAGTAAGTAAAGCAAGCAAACAGCCCCAGAATGGAAGAAGATATTTGCAGGTTATGTCTCCGACAAAGGTTTAATAACCAGAATCCACAGAGAACTCAAACGTATAAGCAAGAAAAGAACAAGTGATCCCATCGCAGACTGGGCAAGGGACTTGAAGAGAAATTTCTCTGAAAAAGACAGGCGCACAGCCTACAGACATATGAAAAAATGCTCATCATCTTTAATCATCAGAGAAATGCAAATCAAAACTACTTTGAGATATCATCTAACTCCAGTAAGATTAGCCCATATCACAAAATCCCAAGACCAGAGATGTTGGCGTGAATGTGGAGAAAAGGGAACACTTCTACACTGCTGGTGGGAATGCAAATTAATACATTCCTTTTTAGAAAGATGTTTGGAGAACACTTAGAGATCTAAAAATAGATCTGTCATTCAATCCTATAATTCCTCTACTAGGTATATGCCCAGAAGACCAAAAATCACATTATAACAAAGATATTTGTACCAGAATGTTTATTGCAGCCCAGTTCATAATTGCTTAGTAAATGTAGAATATAAATGTCTTAGCACAATAACTAAGAAAATGCCAGGAAGGCTGTGTTAACCAGTGTCATGAAATGTGTCAAACGGTCTATAAAACCAGTGTATGGTGCCTCATGATCGCATTAATGTACACAGCTATGATTTAATAATAATAAAAAAATTCATTCATTAAAAAAAACTCCCTATTTACTAGTCAGTAAACATAGTTATTTTCTATTTAATGGTGTCATTTTAACATCAAAAAATTTAACTTAAGTCTCTAGGACTATATAGTATAAGATTACTAAAAGATAAAATTGATAATTCTTTTAACCAAGCATCTTCTGTATAATTAATGAGTTAAATGTATTAATTTTGTGTTGCATTGAGTTCTACCTACTTGATATGGCAAATAAGGTTTACTGATTATAAACGATAATGTCTCAATGTTTTTCAAGGCCTAGCTCAAGTTCTTTTTACAAAACTATCTTGATCTGGCTTGGTGGCTGTAGCTTAGCAGCTGGGGCGCCAGCCACATACACCAGAGCTGGTGAGTTTGAATCCAGCCCAGGCCTGCCAAACAACAATGATAACTGCAACCAAAAAATAGCCAGGCGCTGTGGCAGGTACCTGTAATCCCAGCTAGTTGGGAGGCTGAGGCAAGAGAATTGCTTAAGCCCAGGAGTTTGAGGTTGCTGTGAGCTGTGATGCCACAGCAGTCTACTGAGGGGGACTCGAACAAGACTCTGTCTCAAAAAAGAAAAAAAAAAAACTACCATGATCTACCTCAGCAGATATTTCTCTGTTACGGCACTAATCCTGTTGTTGAAGAGTACTTGATTACTTTACACACTTTATTTTACCTGTTGACATTTAGCACTTAACTTTTAGTAAATACTCAATTAACTTTTTGGATGAAAAGTGAAGTTGAAGAAATTAAGAATTATCTAGTATTTCCACATAATTATTGCCATATTTGAAACAACTCTTTTCCTTTGGATTTTATTCTGCTACCTATTTTTATGGGGCATACTACTCCTGGAACATAATAAATATGAAACTGAGTAAATATGTGATGAATGAAAATTGAAATAAAATTTAACTCCTTAATTTGATGGTTCTAGTTTTATCCGCAGGAGTTAAAAAGAATATGCTTGTGTAGTTTATCCATGCAATGGCTTCTTTCTTTTTTGTGAGACAGCAAGGTCTTTTATTTATGTATTTATTTATTTATTTTTATTTATTTATTTTTTTTTTGTAGAGACAGAGTTTCACTTTATTGCCCTCGGTAGAGTGCCGTGGCGTCACACAGCTCACAGCAACCTCCAACTCCTGGGCTTAGGCAATTCTCCTGCCTCAGCCTCCCGAGTAGCTGAGACTACAGGCGCCCACCACAACGCCCGGCTATTTTTTTGTTGCAGTTTGGCCGAGGCTGGGTTTGAACCCACCACCCTCGGTATATGGGGCCGGCACCCCGCTCACTGAGCCACAGGCGCCGCAACTTTGTACATTGATGCATTTTTGGGGTTCAGGGTACTGCTTTAATAATACAATGTGAGAGACAGCAGGGTCTTGCTGTGTTGGCCCAGGCTGGTCTCAAACTCCTGGGCTCAAGATACCCTCTTGCTTTAGCTTCCCAAGTAGCTTGGACCTCAGGCATGTACCACCACACATAGCTCTGGATACTTATAATATCATCATTCTTTTTTCAATTATTTTAAAAATATTATCTTATTTCACGCTGTGTGCTGTAATGCCTTCTGAAGGTTGTTTGGTTTTTCTTTTTGTTTTTGAGACAGAGTCTCACTCAGTTGCTCAGGCTAGAGTGCAGTCACTTCAGATTAGTTCATAGCAACTTCAAACTCCTGGGCTCAAGCTATCCTCCTATCTCAGCCTCCCAAGTAGCTGGGACTATTCAGCCCACCACAGTACCTGACTAATTTTTCTGTTTGTTATAGAGACAGGATCTTGCTCTTGCTCAGGCTGGTCTTCAGCTCCTGAGTTCAAGTGATAGTCCTGCCTCGGCCTCCCAGAGTGCTGGGATTATAGGCGTGAGCCACCATACCTGGCCTCTGAAAGTTTTATAAAAAAATATATTTTTTAAATGGACTGCATGTGGTCAGATATATGCAGGATGGCCATAAGGTTCATGTGCAATTTAAAGTAGTAACTGTAATTGCACATGAACGTTATGGCCACCCTGTATTTCTTTTTTTTTGAGACAGAGCCTCAAGCTGTCACCCTGGGTAGAGTGCGGTGGCATCACAGCTCACAGCAACCTCCAACTCCTGGGCTCAAGCGATTCTCCTGCCTCCGCCTCCCAAGTAGCTGGGACTACAGGTGTTCGCCACATGCCCAGCTGTTTTTTTTTTTCGGGGGGAGGGTGGGTTGCAGCCGTCATTGTTGTTTGGTAGGCCGGGCTGGATTCGAACCCGCCAACTCAGGTGTATGTGACTGGTGCCTTAGCCATTTGAGCTAAGGCCACCCTGTATTTCTATTTGTGATAATGTAAGTATCAGTTATAGTTTTCCTTGTATACATAAACCCATTTTGGTTCAAAGTTACTTACTGTTTGTTGCTCCAGTTTTAACAAGTTGAGTGATGAATTTTCTTAGTTACTAAAACTTTTTAAATTGTGTTTTAGATCATTATTTGAAAACTCAAGGTTATAATTTCAAATTCTGGACTGTTTTGTGTTATCAGTTTTTTGTTGTTGTTTGTTTTTGAGACAGAGTCTCACTTTGTCACCCTCAGTAGACTGCTGTGGCATCATAGCTCACAGCAACCTCAAACTCTTGGGCTCAAGTGATTATCTTGCCTCAGCCTCCCAAGTAGCTGGAACTACATGTGCCCGCCACAATACCTGGCTATTTTTAGAGATGAGGTCTCACTCTTACTCAGGCTGGTCTTGACCCTGTGAGCTTAGGCAGTCCACCTGTTTCAGCCTCCCAGAGTGCTAGGATTATAGGTGTGAGCTATGGCGCCTGGCCTAGTATTTCAGTTTATTAATAGTAGGTAAAATAATGAAATTATTCTGTCATGCTCAATAGCATTATAAGTAGAAAAATGGTGGCTTTTATACTGAGTTATATCTTGGTTCTTTGTCTATTAATAGAACTTTGTTGTTTGATCACCCTTTTTTAAAACCATCCATCTGGTAATCTTCAATCTTTTTTCTTTTTCTTTGTTTGATGCCCTTGGTAGAGCACTGTGACATCATAGCTCACAGCAACTTCAAACTCTTGGGCTTGAATGATTGATTCTCTTGCCTCAGCTTCCCTAGTATCTGGGACTTTAGGTGCCTGCCCAGTGCCTGGCTATTTTTAGAGATGGGGGTCTTGATCTTGCTTAGGCTGATCTCAAACTCATGAACTCAAGCAATCCACCCACATTGGCCTCCCAGAGTGCTAGGATTACAGAAGTGAGCCACCATGCCAAGCCTTCTTTCTTCTGTTTTAACATAGCTTTGGGATGTAACACAGTGATTTTTCAAAAGTGGAATGGAAGGAGGAGTATCTGTCTCTATCAAGTCTTTAAGAATTTTAATATTCATTCTTTTTCTTTCCAACTTATAGTTCATTACCAGAATATATAAGAATTTTTACTTTTAAAATTAAGCATTTATAATTAAAATCTTTTTTTATAATTAAAATCTTAAAGGCAGGTTTTAATCATAGAAGCAGTGATAATCTTGGGCATGTGGCATGTATTTTCTTTTTTTTTTTTTTGTAGAGACGGAGTCTCACTTTATGGCCCTCAGTAGAGTGCTGTGACCTCACACAGCTCATAGCAACCTCCAACTCCTGGGCTTAAGCGATTCTCTTGCTTCAGCCTCCTGAGTAGCTGGGACTACAGGCACCTGCCACAACGCCTGGCTATTTTTAGGTTGCAGTTTGGCCGGGGCCGGGTTTGAACCCGTCACCCTCGGTATATGGGGCCGGCGCCTTACCGACTGAGCCACAGGCGCCGCCCATGTGGCATGTATTTTCATGCCCTTTAAAATCGATCCTTCTGCCCAGCTGGATTGGAACAAGCACATATGTGGCTGCTTGATGATAAAGGTCATGATGATGAAGGTCCTTCCTTCCTTCCTTCCTTCCTTCTGGCCTTCTGTCCATCCATCTCACTCTGTGCCCCAGCTAGGGGATAGTGGTGTCATCATAGCTTACTGCAACTTCTGCTCCTGGGCTCAAGTGATCCTCCTGAGTAGCTGGGACTGTAGGCACCCACTATCATGCCTGGCTACGTTTTCTGTTTTTTTGTAGAGACAGGGTCTCGCTGTTGCTCAGCTGGTGTTGAACTCCTGAGCTCAAATGATCCTCCTGCTTCAGCCTCCGGAGTGGCTGGGACTATAGACATGTGCCATGACACGTGGCTAATTTTTCTGTTTTTAATGGAGATGGGGGGTCTCACTCTTGCTCAGGCTGGTTTCCCATTCCTGACCTCAAGGCATCCTCCTGCCTTGGTCTCCCAGGGTGCTAGGATTACAGATATGAGCCACTGAGCTTAGCAGATATTCTTCATGTTTTGGAGAATCAAGTATTTCTAGTTAGATTGGTTGATATGATTATCATTGAAGTTGCTAAGGGATCCTTATTATCTCTTTCTAGCAATCTGATAAGTAACTTTTCAGTTTTCTTCTTTTACTGACCTGTGACTTTAAGAATTTCTTACAAGGGGGGCACCTGTGGCTCAAAGGAATAGGGTGCTGGCCCCATATACTAAGGTGGTGGGTTCAAACTCAGCCCCAGCCAAAAAAAAAAAAGAATTTCTTATAAATTCAAAGTGAAAGGTCATTAGCCAACAGTAAAAGTTTAAAATAGAACAATCTTCACCATTTTTTGAAACAAAACTTCCATTTAAGTAGATAATCAGTTTTGATTGAAGTATAGAATACAGAATATAGAAAACCTGATGTAGTAGTAATAATCTGTGGTTGAAATGGATGTTTTCTTGAACTTATAAAACCTGAAATTTAGGAAATAAATTAATATCTTTTTAAGGATTAATTGAGGTTTAACATAAATTATGGCTATGAAGGCAGCAAGGAAATTTTACACATTAAAGGTTAAGCCCTCCTTATTGGTTAAACCAATCACTATTTTTGCAACTTAAAGTTAAGCCTCAGCAAAGCTCTAATATGGATAAAATTTACACTTTATACCAGTGTAGATCTGTAATTCCAACTGTGTCATGATGGTTCTGATGTTTTTTCCTTGGAAAAGGAACTGGGGAAACGTGGTTAATAAAGTTCAACGACTATATTTTAATTTTGGTTTTGATGGAAATATTTTCTCTTATAAAATTTAATGGCCATGAATCTGATTGCAGAGATTATTTACCTTAACTAGACCTGTCCCATGAGAGGTAATTTAAAGCAATTAAATTTGAATCCAGATAACCAAAAAGGATGTTGTGGAACATTATGAACGTAAAATCACATCTGGCCTGATATTTTAGTATCCCTGCCCTTTACTCTCAAAAGTTAGTGAACACAGTGTAATCTTTTTATCATCTTTGAAGCCCACGTGTATGATTGATTTAAAGGTAAAACTGCTTTATTGTGAGGTCCTTTGGTTAAATAGTGTCACCTTGCATAGGAGTCAGAAATATATGTGACTTTCACCAAAAACTGTTCTTATACCCACTAGTAAGGAATTCGAGTGTTTTCATTTTGTCTGAATCCAGTGTTCTCTCATCAGAAAGTTTCTAATGTAAGGGAGAGTTTCAGTAACGTAACTTTTCCATTGAATGAACAGGTTTCCTTTGGATAAGCACTGACCTCAGTGGGTATGGCATCGTGTTGGGAAAAAATTATATCAATAGCAAAAAAGTAAAAAGCGACCATAGTATTTTATGGAAGTAGTTGGATTATAAAATTTAACTATTCATTATTTTATTAGTTGGTTGTAAATTATTTTCAGTCTTTTGTTCCTCAGCCTTACACTGGGATAACTTTTGGGTCCTGGCCACCCATTTTTTTTTTCTGTTTTTTTTTTTTTTTTTGTTCCAAAGACCATCTATATGGCAGAGGTGCCACCCATTTTAAAGTTAAGTCTGAAGAGTTCTATTATAGACATTTTAAAAATTAATTTAATTGACAAATAAAATTTGTATACTGTTATCTTGTTCAACATTATGCTTTTAATTATATATACATTGTAGAATGGATGAATTGTTGCAATTAACATTCTCATTACCTCACATAGTATTTACCATTTTTTGTGGTGAAAGTACTTACAATCTATTCTTTTAGCTATTTGCAAGAATGTAATATATTATTATTTACTATGGTTTGGAATTTTAATTTTTAATGAGTTAAATAAATGAAATGAAGTAGACCATATAGAATAGAATGTAATCATCAAGTAATTAATTGGAAAACCTTAGAAGGTAATGTTTCTTTTAGACTTTAGTTCATTATGGATGGCAAACTTTAAAAGAATTTAATGGGCCAAATGTGCTTTTGTAGAATTCTAGTATTACATTGAACAAGGGGAGTTGATGGGTGAATATATGAATAATGTTATATAAGTACCTGAGTTTTTTATTTATATTTTGATAGTTCTGATCTAAGAACATTAAATAATGCTTTTGTATTCTAGACTGAGATAATATTCCCTGACAAGCCTAAATTATTCCTACTTTGTTTATTCTCTTGCATTATGGATTTCTTCATTATATACATTGCATTTATTTTTCACTATTTCTAAAAGAAACAAAGACTTAAAAGTTATATTTAAGGAAATCAGGTTGTAAAATAACTAAGCTAACATGGTAAGAATGTACATTTACTAACCTTTAATTAACACCAACAGGTTTTGGGTCCTGCCCCTGGGTGGTGCTCCTTCCTGGACAACTTGACAGAAGAATTAGAAGAGAATCCAGAAAGCACGGTATATGATGATTACAAGTTTGTCACCAAAAAAGACCTCGAAAATTTAGGTAAAAAAAACAAATACAATGTTTATAAAATGATTTCATTTCTGTTTTTTGAGTTTTGAACATTAGAATTGGCTGTGCCATGTTTATCTGACCTTCCAGTCTTCCCTTTCTGCCAAATCAGATGTTAAACCTCCTATAAATCGTCAGATGAATGATCACTGCTTACGGAAAGGTTCAGGCAAACTTAACCTCTGAAACTTCTTAATATCTTAAATGAAAAATAATTGTTTTTCAAAGACTATGTTTAGGGAAAAAATTGTAAAGAAGCGATTATTTTTTTCAAGTGCTATTTAAATATAATCAGGTTTCAAAAATATCTGGGAGACCACAAGTAAGTGATTTCTGGCTCCTTTTAGGTTTGCTTGTAAAAGACTCAATCCAAAACTTAGAGCCCATAGGCTGAGCCTTTAGATATAATAGGACCTTAATAGTTACTTTATGTTTAAAGGTTACAAACCAAGAAATGTCTTACAAGAACAGCAGACACTTAGAGTACAGGCCTTACTATGTGCGGGCGACGTTTTAAGCATTCTACATATAACTTACTTACTTCTCACACCCCTATGGAGTGGGCTATTACTGTGATTCTGTTTTATAGACATGGAGACTGAGGCACAGAAAAATAAAAGTAACCTGCCAAAGGCTTCAATGTTGGTAAACTTGAAATCTGGGGTTTAAATCCAGAGTTCATGCTCTTTTTCCAGCCTTACTAGTCCCCAGGAAGAACTGGTCTACCCCTCTGGCCTAGCACTCTTCTGTAGGATAGAGAGCACACCACATTCTTCTTATGTTGTTGGCAAAAGGGATGTTGCAAATTATTGAGAGTGAAAACATTTAGAGGCTTCATTCTCCACTAGTCTAGGAAACTTAGTTGTCTTTGGAGAGAACAGATGTGCAATAGCAGTTGAATATTAAAGGAAAATAGAATCATGTCATAATTAGGTTAATTGAATGGTTCTTAAACTTTATTTTTAAGGTATGTTTGTTTCATAGCAGTTAATCTAGGCAGAATTCTTTTAAGTTTTAATGTGTTCACAAAGAAAAAACTGAATATAGTGTTGATAAATGACTTATAAATGAAGTAGAGCCTGTGGCTCAAAGGAGTAGGGCGCCGGCCCCAGAGGTGGCGGGTTCAAACCCAGCCCTGGCCAAAAACTGCACACAAATAAATGAAGTAGAGTGAAATAGGATCTTCCTACTGAGTGTGTTCTTAAACATCTCCGACATAATTTTTATGATATGTTTGTGTCACACTCACCTACATAAGTCACATCCCAAAGTTGGGGGCGGGGGGGATGACCTCACTGATTTAAGGGGGTTGGTGTATTGTTTATGTGAAACAACAGAGCGTACAAAAACAACAGCAGTGGGGTCAGTACCTGACACGCCCCACCATTGGTGTAACTATAATTGAAGAGGAAAAAACTTGTTATTGTACGTGTTTTTTTGGTCTCTTTGCTATGTTTATTTTGGATGAAGAAAGTAGTTATAAATTTAAGATACTTTTTTTTTATACTGTTGGGGATTCATTGAGGATACAAAGAACCAGGTTACATTGATTGCTTGTGTCAAATAAAGACCCTCCCATATAGTGTTTTGCCCCCAAAAGGTGTACCACTATCCCCGTGACCCCCTACCCCTTCCCTCCCTTCCTCTGCTCTCCCCACCCCCCATCTCCCACCGTGTGCTAGGTCATTAATTGTTCTCATATCAGAATTGAGTACATAGGATTCTTGTTTCTCCTTTCTTGTGATGCTTTGCTAAGAATAATGTGTTCCACTTCCATCCAGGTTAATACAAAAGATGTAAAGTCTCTGTCTTTTTTAGTGGCTGAATAGTATTCCATGGTGTACATATACCACAGCTAGTTAATCCGTTCCTGGATTGGTGGGCATTTAGGCTGTTTCTGCATGTTGGCAGTTGTAAATTGAGCTGCGATAAACAGTCTAGTACAAGCGTCCTCCCTTTTCTTTTTTGAGATAGTGTCTCACTTTGTCACCCTCAGTAGAGTGCATGGCTTCATAGTTCACTGCAACCTCAAACTCTTGGGCTTAAGTAATTGTCTTGCTTCAGCCTCCCAAATAGCTGGGACTACAAGTGCCCACCATAATGCCCAGCAAGTTTTAGAGACCAGGTCTCGCTCTGGCTCAGGCTGGTCTTGAACTCATGAGCTCAGGCAGTCCACCCGCCTAGGCTTCCCAGAGTGCTGGGATTACAGTTAAGATACGTTTTGTTAATAGAATCATGCTGCTCACTTTTTTTTTTTTCTTTTTTTTGTTAGAGACAGAGTCTCATTTTATGGCCCTCAGTAGAGTGCCGTGGCCTCACACAGCTCACAGCAACCTCCAACTCCTGGGCCCAAGCGATTCTCCTGCCTCAGCCTCCCGAGTAGCTGGGACTACAGGGGCCCGCCACAATGCCCGGCTATTTTTTGGTTGCAGTTTGGCCAGGGCTGGGTTTGAACCCGCCACCCTCGGTATATGGGGCCGGCGCCTTACTGACTGAGCCACAGGCGCCGCCCCATGCTGCTCACTTTTAAAACTTTAGAAGTAGATATAATATTCAAAATATTAGAAAGCATTTTTACGTATATTATTAATATCTCTTAAATTTAAATTAAATGAGTCATTGGTTATTCTTTCCCATTATATATAAAACCTTCAAATAGGTTATCTTAAGAGTAGAAGTGAGATTATTTTTAGTGCAAGATTAATTTTTAAAGACTTGTGAGTTCTGATTCTTCCCAGTATGGCCTTAGCAGAGCCTGAGCCTACAGCTTGGTGTTTCCTGTAGACTATTCTATGGAAGGTGAACCTGTGGCGGGACTCCTCGGATGGCACAGTGGCCGACGTGGGGGGTGTTAGAGATAGACCGGCAGTGTTGACAGCCTATCTCTGCCTCCTGTGTCTGCCTAACTGCAAATTTACCTAACCTCTTTAAGCCTTGGTTTCCTTATCTGTCAAGTGGGAATAACACTGATACCTACCCATAGAGTTGCTTGGGGAGTGAATCAGATACCATCTGAAAAATACTTAGCACAGTGTCTTAAATGGAGTGAGTGAATGTTAACTAATATTTTAAGAGATTTGTGGCAAATAAATTTGGGAAATTCCAGGCGGCGCCTGTGGCTCAAGGAGTAGGGCGCCGGTCCCATATGCCGGAGGTGGCGGGTTCAAACCCAGCCCTGGCCAAAAACCACAACAACAAAAAAAAAAATTGGGGAAATTCCGGGTTAAGCAAAGTTAAATCAATTTCTTTACTTCTGGACTTAGAGCCTTTAATATAATCCTACCTTGTAAATCTCCAGACAGAGGAAGAAAGGATGAAACATATCTCAAACTTGCTTGACCATAGAACCTTTTATTCCTCACGAGATCTTTCGGGAGAGTATTTTGTGGAGCTAACATGGGAATTGCTGCTGTGGTCAGATTCTCTGTCTAGGATTATTTTGCTGTGAAAAGCTTTCTGCTTGATCTTTATGTAAGACCTAACTAAGGAATAATTCTGTGATGTTAATAGAAGAAACAAAGATTGTCTTTGCTATTATTCTTGGCAAGTGTATTTTATAATTTGAGGAAAGACTAGATAGTAAACACAGGTGTAGGTGCGTAACTTTAGATTGTTGCTCTGATACATGCCAGCAAGCTTCATCCCTCTTGAGACTCCTCTGTGACAGTCCAAGCCGTGTAGTTTTACTCACCTAATGAATTCTATGAAAGTATTCTTCTGTTCAAGTCTTATAATTAAGAGATTCCCTGGATTTTACTTGGCCCTGTTCTATAATGTATATGCTATTTTGTACTACTCTGTGATTTTTGCCTACTCTCTGATTTTCAGGTCTAGATGCGTTATTTCTAAAATTGGGTATCAGAGTGATGTTTTCTGCAGGAAGATGGTCACCTAGTTTCATACCATAGACACTCTTCATGTCACGTCATTCATAACTTTTTCCTGTGTAAATATTTTCAATTAACAAATTGTGCCTGTGACATCAGCAGAGTGTTCTTATGTGGCCACCAGCACATCTATTAAAACTAGGAGACCCTTTGAATTGATTGGCAGTGAACTTTTCATCAGTCCACAATGAAGAGTGTGTGTCTAATGTAGGTATCTGTGCGCCTGGCTCTGTTTATCTATGTTGGTAGAAATTTGTCAGCTGGTCTTTCTTTTTTTTTTGTAGAGACAGTCTCACTTTACCACCCTGGCGGTATGAGTCCTCTACTCATACCGGTATGACGCCCTCGACTTCATGAGTCGAGTGCCATGACGTCACAGGACTCACAGCAACCTCCAGCTCTTGGGGTTGTGCGATTCTCCTGCCTCAGCCTCCTGAGCAGTTTGGACCACAGGCACCCGCCACAATGCCAGGCTATTTTTCTGTTGCAGTTCAGCCGTGGCTGGGTTTGAACCCACCACCCTGGGCACATGGGTCCGGCGCCCTACTCACTGAGCCACAGGCACCACCCCAGCTGGTCTTTCTTAAGAAGAGTATGTTCTTGCTGTGTTATTGTTCTGACAGTGTCCTTTGTTTCTGGAAATATGAGTAATATCAATGTTTCTCTTCTTGTCCTTCCCCATATTTCTGCTTGGCAGTATAAAATTTGGCAATTTATGGTTGATCATCAATATTGTTTTTAAATTGAATTGGTTTGTGGAAATCAAAAATCTGAGAACTACTCATAGTAGAAAGAACCTTAACAGTCTATTATAGTTCATAAGGACTTTTTCATCATTTTTATGCTTAGTATTATATTTAGAATAAGTAAGGATGATATTACTGAAGTAGTTTAAATTTTCTCTGCAGATAATGAAGATTAGTAATTTTTTTTTTTTTTTTTTGAGACAAAGTCTCATTTTTCCACTCTTGGTAGACTACCATGGCATCATAGCTCACAGCAATCTCAAAATCTTGGGTTCAATCCAGCCTGGGGGCCATTGAACCTTTTTTTTTTTTTTTTGGGAAACAGAGTCTCACTTTGTCACCCTTGGTAGAGTGTCACAGCTCACAGCAACCTCCAGCTCTTGGGCTTAGACGATTCTCTTGCCTCAGCTTCCTGAGTAGCTGGGATTATAGGTGCCCGTCACAACATCCGGCAATTTTTTTGTTGTTGTTGCAGTTTGGCCAGGGCCGGGTTTGAACCTGCCACCCTCGGTATATGGGGCTGGCACCCTACTCACTGAGCCACAGGCGCCACCCCTGAACCTTTTTTTTTTTTTTTTTAATTTTCCGAGACAGAGTCTCGCTATGTCTCCCTGGGTAGAGTATTGTGGCATCACAGCTCACAGCAACCTCAAACTCTTGGATTTAAGCAATTCTCTTGCCTCAGCCTCCTGAGTAGCTGGGACTACAGGCGCCCACCACAACGCTCAACTGTTTTCAGAGACAGGTTCTCTCTCTAGCTCAGGCTGGTCTTAAACTCGTGAGCTCAGGTGGTCCACCCGCCTCAGCCTCCCAGAGTACTGGGATTACAGGTGTGAGCTACCACACCCAGCCAAGATTAGTAATTCTGATCTGTAAATTTTTGCTCAGAAGGAAAAATCTTATTATAATAAATTGTTGTCTAAGAAAAACTGTTCAGTGTTAATTCAAATTTCATGAAGACCTGTCATCTTTTGATTCACTTTCCCCAGGGCTCACACATCTCATTGGATCACCTTTTCTCCGGGCATATATGCACGGATTTTTCATGGACATAAGACTCTATCACAAGGTAAATAAAAAACCACTGTTATTTTAGGTGACTGATTAGCAGTCTATAGCCATTTCTTTTCTGCTTGTACCTTTCATAAAACATACTGAAGATTTTTATAAGATCTGTTTATTCTTTGGCATAATAGGGTATATATAAAAATGATGTCAATAAATGCCATTCTTCTATTTAAAAATTTTTTTTCATTTTGAAAAGGTGAAATTGATGGTAAATCCATTTGCTTATGAAGAGTATAGGAAAGATAAAATACGGCAGAAGATAGAAGAAGCACGTGCCCAGAGAGTCCAATTAAAGGTAAATGCACTTACCATGGAATTTAGCGGAGAAGAGTACTTAATTTTCATTTCGTGTATTATTCCAAAGAAATTGGTCATTCTTTTCTAAGCTGTGCGTTTTATTAATATTTTTGGTATATCTCATGTGTTAGTTTTATCATTATAAACTTTGTGCTTATGGTATTATTGGAAATTATACTATGATGACATAGTATCAGTACCACTAAGAAAATACGATGGCAGAGAGAATTTAATGTGAAGAATTATTAACCAGGTATTAGAGAACTGACAAAGCAAAACCACTAAGTAAGAGACGTTAACTGCAGAGAGCAGCCACCTCTTCAGTGCTGGGGAACAGGAATGATGGGGCACTGGGGACTTTGAGGCATAAGGAGGATATACCTGGGAGTGCTGGAAATTGCAAACCAGCACTCACCGCTGCCACCGGGACTGAAAAAAGGAGCTGTTGTCCTGTGATACCAACCCACAGTGTCTCTGGCCACCCTCTTGATTAGGTTTAATCACCCAATGATGCCAGTATTCAGAACTGAACATGTAACGTACTATGTAAGTCTGTCTACATGTATGTACGTGTGTATAAACATGTATACTCTTTCAGTACAAAAGACTAATGTTTTCAGCAGTTACCCTCAGCATGTTTCCTTATTCCAGTCTATCTCTTAGAAGTGATGAATGTGCATGTTTTGCCGGGGGGTCTGAGCAGAGGAGCCCTTTTGCCCCAGCTCTTTACAGTACTTGTCAAAGTTGTATTTTGCTTACTGTACCATGGAACATTAAATGCTAAATGGAAGAAGACAATAGACAGCGTATGACTTTATCCTGAGAGCTGTCAGACGCACATCTAGGATTCCCTTTAGAAATTTGGTACTCAGGAGCAGGAAATAGTGTAGGTAACATATTGGTAGCATTTTAGTTGTTCCCTGCAACTCCAGCCAGGGGCTGCAATACCAAACCCTTTGGCCTCTTGTCAGTCAGTGAGGGGTTCTAGACCCTTCATGTCTAATGTGGGCCAAATGCAGCCTCTCTCAGCTTTTATGTGCTGAGACAGGTTGGGTGGGGCATGTCCTCGCCACATAAGCCAGGTACCGTGAGACCCACCTGACACATCTCTTGGGTGTACATTTCGTACTCTGGGAATAAAGAAATTAAGGAAAATAAGAATTAGTTATCTATTTATGAAATTATGTTCCTTACAGAGCTGCTAACCTTTAAGGGTAAAATATAGCTATCTTAACTTAGTACAGCTTTTTCTCCTTTCTGTATTAGAAATTGCCCAAAGTTAACAAAGAGCTGGCACTTAAGTTAATTGAGGAGGAAGAGGAGAAGCAAAAATCCACATGGAAAAAGAAAGTTAAGGTAAGATTTTATTCATCAGAAAATACTGATAATTTTTTTACATTTTTGTGATAGTAACATCTTTTTTTATTTGTTTTTACAAAACATGGGTAGTTTTGGTTTTTGTTTCTTTCTTCCATCTATAAGATAGTATATTAGCTCAGTATGGGAAGTTTGGAAAATAGACTAGCAAGAAGACGGCCACCCCGCGTACTCCTGTACCTAGAGAAAAACATCATTAATATTTTAATGGATTTCCTTCTTGTCCTATTTTTCTTAAACTAAAAAGTATAATGGCTAGTCTTCTATATGTAAAATATTTCTTCTGGTTCTATAAAATAACACAAATGGTTTCCCATTTTGTTAAAAATGTTTTATAAATATTTTTAATGGTTGCATATTCTATCTTATGGATGTATTATAATTTACTTAATCCTTTCATTGTTATATATTTAGATTATTGTTTTTCTATTATACAAGATTTATGCAGAACTCCGGAAGAAACCTCATTTCATTCAGGCTTGGTGTTACTGGGAGCACAAAGGCTGATGTAACTGCTTGTCCTTCTGTACCAATGTGGAAATAGCTGAAGATCAGCCATAAGATAAATGCGGGCTAGCGCTTCATCTACTGATACTGTACAGAGATGAGATTTTTTTTCTGATTTTGCCAGGTATATGAAGACCTACTAGGTCCTTCTAATCCTGTTTTCCCGTCTGCTTAGACCAGGGAGGCAGACAGCCAAACTTGGTTGTGTGCTGCAGTGAGTTGTAGCAATCTGATCTCTCTGTGAGAGCCTGCAGGACCCAACTGTTTGAGTAGGGCCTTGTAGTTTTGGGCCAGCTGTGTGGTGCTCTGGGGTGGCTTTTGGTTTGGTTATTCTTTCTCTGTTCTCTGATTTTTAACCAGGTAACTGAATGCAACATAAGTGAGCTCTTTTTGTGCTTATTTTTGTTTTACTTTCTTCATCAATACACAGGGACTTCAGCTAGAGAGTCTTACGTGCTCGGGCTCATTGGTCGTGTAATCTTGGGTGTAATTGCTCAGCTTCGTGGGTCATGGTTTGTTCCTCTGTAACGTGCAAGGACTGGATATGGCTCAGGGCTGTGATTCTGAATGGATTCAGACTCACTGCCCCTCTTGTCATCCTCTGCTTCCTCAGCCTTTCCCTGTGTCCTCTCCTCGTGGTCTGTTATATTCTTTTCATGTGTTATTTAAATCTTAATTTGGAAGTCTTCCTAAGTAAACAGATAGATGGCTTTTACCTTTGCATTTTTGTGACATGAGTAGTATACCAATGTTGAAATGATTACTTAAGCTTATTAATATCCAAATGTATATCTGCGTGCTGTGGCTGTGCACTGTACTAATATACGCTGATGTGTATCTGCAAGTGTGTAAGGTGCAGGTGCCCCTGCTGTGTCGACTATCTCAGCGAGCTCACTTGGTTCTTCACGGTAGCCAGGGCTAAACACAATTAAAGAGTTACCTTTTCAGCTTCATGAGGTCACTTTACAAGGTAATTGGAAGTGATCTTCGGATTTACATGCCCTAAAGCAGCGGTTCTCAACCTGTTGGTTGAGACCCCTTTGGGGGTCGAACGACCCTTTCACAAATACATCCTGCATATCAGACATTTACATTACAATTCATAATAGTAGCAAAATTACAGTTACGAAGTAGCAACAAAAATAATTTTATGGTTGGGGGTCACCACAACCTGAGGAACCGTATTATTATTATTTTTTTTTAGAGACAGAGTCTTAGTTTGTTGCCCTCGGTAGAGTGCTGTGGCATCATAGCTCACAGCAACCTCCAGCTATTGGGCTTAGGTGATTGTCTTGCTTCAGCCTCCAGAATAGCTGGGACTACTGGTGCCCACCACAACGCTGGGCTAAATTTAATTTTGCTGCTTTGTGTACCGTGTGCCAGATTATAAAGATGATCATTACCTGGGAGAGAGCTCCCACCAAGAGAAGGCTGGAGGATCCCATGTGCAGAACCTCTCAGTGCATTCCGTGCTGGGCCCACTCGCCATGACCCTGCACAAGCTCACTCACTTCATTACCGCCTACCCTCAGGGAAGCGCTTGGAGGCCTGGGCTCCAACTAATCAAGGGCAGACCACTTTTAAGAAATGGGGGGGAAGGGGAGGAAGGTAGGCAGGGAATAAACTCAACCCGATCCGGCCAGTCCATTCCAGTGACATCCCCTTTCCCTGACCCTCTTTTCTTTATAGACTTTTGTTGAGGTTAATGGCAGCCAGAGATTGCAGGGGTCCTCAAACTGCGGCCCGTGGGCCACATGAGGCGGTGTGATTGTATTGGTTCCCGTTTTGTTTTTTTACTTCAAAATAAGATATGTGCAGTGTGCATAGGAATTTGTTCATAGTTTTTTTTTTTTTAAACGATAGTCCGGCCCTCCAACGGTCTGAGGGACAGTGAACTGGCCCCCTCTTTAAAAAGTTTGAGGACGCCTGATTTAGAGTATGCTGTAGTGCCAGATGGTAGAAACGACCTTGCAATCTGAACACGCAAAGCAGTCTTCTTTTCTGGAGGGGAAATTATTATTATTTTGTGCTTTTAAAAATTTTCGTTGAAACTTTAAAAATTCTTTTACTGTCCATTATAAGTGAAATGAAAAAAATAGAAAAATTAGGATCTATTTAGTAAACTATAATCCAGAATATTAGAAACAAAGCATAATTTTGTGTGTGTGTGTATGGTGGAAAAATGTGTAAGAACGTTTGGAACAGTGTACACTTTATTCTCATCCTGAATTTCGGATTCAGAGCCAGCATTTTCTTTGTCCCGGCAAATTTTCATACTTCTTCCAAAGTTTGGATGGACTTCCATTGGTTGATTCTCCATCCTTTTGATATCATGCAATGTCTCAGAATTCCTTTAATGTACAGTTTTTTTGCCAGTGCCACTTCCACTGAGACATTGTCCTTCTTTTTGTCGTAACTACTTTCCTCATTTATTTCGAGATACTTACACACTAGCCTCAGACTGCAGATCCGTAGTCCCACCAGTGGCAGCATCCACATTCCCAGGATCCCATGTGCAGAACCTCTCAGTGCAGTCCGTGCTGGGCCCACTCGCCATGACCCTGCACAAGCTCACTCACTTCATTACCACCTACCCTCAGGGAAGCGCTTGGAGGCCTGGGCTCCAACTAATCGAGGGCAGACCACTTTTAAGAAAGCGGGGGGAAGGGGAGGAAGGTAGGCCGGGATCAGCTCTTTTTTCTATAACTCCCTTTAAAATGTGCCTCAGATTCGCCCCCACTGCCCCTTTCTCTCTCTCTCTTTTTTTTTGGGGGGGGGGGCTAGTTTTTTCTTAATTATTCATTTGAATAAAATGTCACAGGTTTATCTTTGGGATATAAGGAGGCAACAGAGCATGAACATGCTTCTTGTCTGTGTGAGCTGAACAGGAAGTTCAGTTTACTGAGCATCCCTCAGTACAAGCACAGTGATAGGACTGGCCCCTGACCATGTCGTGTGCCCGTTATTTACTGAGCTATTTGTAGACTGAAGAGCTAGCAGCAGAGTTGTGCTCTATGTAAATACTCACAGTTGTTGAGCAGAGGTAGCTCAAATTTGAGCTGTGCTATTGGGGCATCCAGTGTTAAATTAACTACATCATGGTTGCTCATTCTCGTCGGCCCTGTCCAAGCACTTGCCTTTGTGTTATCTCCAGTCAGATCTGTGTTCATTGGCCTTCATTTTTGCTGCTACGTAGTCTCTGCCAATCCACATGGTATTCATTTATTTTAGAACCTGTCCTTGGGTCATCCTGTAAAGAATTGCCAGGCTGGGGCCTGTTTCTAGGGCAAGTGTAAGGAATAAGAACTGTGGAAATTCCGGTCTTCTTCCATCAACAGCAGTTTCTCTTCAGCTGTTCACAGCTGGAAATGCTATCTTTGTAATCATGTCACCTGCTAATTTATCACAAATTCTACTAGAGAATAGTATTTATAAATTGTGCCCCTAACTTGGTTTTTTGGTGACTTGCTGGCTAAAGTCAAGCCCTATTTTGAGTTTCATTTCATTCCAGAAATATTATGCTTATATATGGTCTTCTGAAAAAATTTTGACAGTTTTATCTTATGTAAAATGAAGTCCTTAAAAATTATTCCTGAATTAATGAAAGAATCCTTCATCATAATTGTAAAGAACACTTGAAAGAATTGTTATATTCATCAGCAGGTCATTAGTCTTGCCTTTGAACTCAGCTCCTCAAAACCTCAAAAACTTTACTAGCTTTGAGATCTCCTGATTTGAAAGTCAGTACCTTGCAGTTTGCTCTGCTTTGACCGCAACTAAAAGTAATGGGGATAGACAGCAAAATGTATTCCCAAATATTGCTGCCACAAATAACAGTAAAAGTCTAATGCGATGTTTACTGTACAGTTGATGTTGAACCTGAAATGGGAAAGGACCCATCACTTAGTGTCAATAAGCATCATTTGGACATTATCCAAACTCAGAAATGTGGTGGTATTAATGCTAATTAAAAAGTATTTTATTTTTTCAAAAAATACATATTGAACTCCCAGTATGTACAAACAGGTTTGAAAGGCATGGGTACCTGTGATCCATTTGACCTGTAAGATTTAAGTTTTGGTTAGAGCTATTAACCATTTTGCCAGTTCTTTACTGTTGCGTTAAAGTCTTGTATGAATGTACTCTTCTTGGATTCTCAGCAGCTCAGGCAGAGCTATGTGAAGTGTCTGGGCCCTGTGCGTTCTGTGTCTGGAAAACCACGGCAGAGATACGTGAATAGCCTCAGGAATTATTAAATACCAGTAAGAGCTTATGTTAAAGTAGTGATTCATCTTTTTAGGGAAAAGATATAATTATGTGCAGATACTCTGGCTTGGATCAGGTAAGTGTTGGGGTTTTTTTATTTTGTTTTTTTGAGACAGAGTCTTGCTCTATTGCCCAGGCTAGAATGCCATGGCATTAGCCTAACTCAGAGCAACCTCATATTCCTGGCTTAGAGCAATCCCCCTGCCTCAGCCTCCCAAGTAGCTGGAAATATAGGTGCCCACCCCTAGGCCAAGCCAGTTTTTCTATTTTTAGTAGAGACGAGGTCTTGCTCTTGATCAGATGGGTCTTACACTCCTAAGCTTGAGGGATCCTTCTACCTCAGCTTCCCAGAGTACTGAGGTTACAGGCTGGAGCCACCACACCTGACCTCCATACCTAATTTTAAAGAATAAACATTTCTTCAAGGTTTGTAGGAGCATAGGCTAGTCCATAGTCCTCCTTTTTCTCCTAACCCTTTCCCCCATTTATACCTGTTCTGAGACAACTATTGCCTTTTTAGGTTTTTTTTTTTTTTTTGAGACAAGAGTCTTACTTTGTCGCCTTCAGTAAAGTTCCATGATGTCATAGTTCACAGCAACCTCAAACTCTTGGGTTCAAGCGATTCTCTTGCCTCAGTCCTCCCAAGCCTGGGACTACAGGCGCCCACCACAACTCCCAACTATTTTTCGAGGTGGAGTCTCTCTCTCACTCAGCCTGGTCTCGAACCTGTGAGCTCAGGCAATCCACCCTCCTCCTCCCAGAGTGTAAGGATTACCTGTGAGCCACCGTGCCCGATTCTTTTATATATATATAAATATATATAAAACTTTCTCTTAATATTGTCGGTAATATCACTTAACTTTTTAGTGTTAGGCATTGTATTGATAACCTTCCCACCCAAAGAAGCTATATAGTAATATCAATTAAGTCAGTATTCAGCGTTTACATGGTTATAACTAGGCAATGCTATTTACAAGCCAATTCAGGGTCCATGGTAATCTGTGACTGCATTTCTTGAGCAACCTTTATTTCCTCTGGAGTTAATAATTGTCTTTGTTTTTTTTCTAAGTAGTTATTAATTACCCTTTCTTTACCTTAGACCTTGTCTAAGTCTCATTTTGAGGTATTTATATAGATCAGACTTTACCCTTATTTACCTTCCTAAAGAAGTGGATTTGAGACCTTACCACCCTCTTCTGTTCTGAACTGGTCATGTTCTGAACTGGTCATCTTCAGATCCTGGAATTTCCCTTTACCATTGTCCTGGGGGGGTCACTCCATATTGGATAAGGAATTTTAAGAACTGGGTGGTACCTATGGCTCAAAGGAGTAGGGCGCCGGCCCCATATACTGGAGGTGGCAGGTTCAAACCCGCCCCGGCCAAAACTGCAAAAAAAAGAAGAAGAATTATAAGAACCTTCAGTTTCCTGAAGGAATATAGTTTCCAACCTAGTATTTTCTAGCCGGACAAGCAGTCAGGCAATGTGAGGGTGTGAGGTAAAGATATTTTCCAACATGCGAATTCTCAACAACCACCAAGTACTATGACATGCTACTTTTCCTCAGGAAGTTACTAAAGGGTCTGCTCCTCTAAAATAAGACAGTAAGCCCAGAAAGAAGAAGTGTCCCAGGAAATCTCACATGGGAGGACTGTGCTGTGCTGTGGGCCCATTTTTAGTCTAGAAATCTGGCCTATATGCTAATGGCTCTTTTTAGAAACTTAGATCTTTGGTACTGGAGAATTTTCTAGAAAAAAAAAAAAATCTTCATTGGTTTTTCCTGCCATGATCCTTGCTTATTTGTTCATGATTATAAAAAGTATGACATTAAAAAGCTGAATGAAAGCAGGTGGGAACAGGTCCCTCAGTCTCTCTCTCTGTGGTAACTTAACCAAACTGTCTGTTTGAGGAAGCTGAAAATATTATTTTCCAGGTCTTCATCTGGCTGGTCTGGTGGCTACCAGCATTCTGAGAACTGTCCAGTCTAGGTCACGAGAGTTGGGGGTGTCTGAGGAGCAGTGGGAGGCACCCCATCCTCGCGTGGCCAAGCCCCCCTTGCTTCTGCAGTGCTGGGGGGTCCCCTTCCTCGCCCTTCTCCAGGGGGAAGGGGGCAGCTAGGCTTTCCAGAACTGGGAGTGGAATTTTATGTAGACTTCCTCTCTTGCTTCCAAATTGTTATTGCCTCTTGTTTCCTTTCTTCCTCATCCTTAAGGGTTTGTGTTCTTTTTTAAAGCCCCCTTTCTATTGTTGTGGTGGGGTTTGGGAGAGATTTAGAAGGAAATTATTTGTGTTCAAGCAACTGTCTTAACTCAGTGGTCTGTACCAACTTAATTTCATAGATATCACATCATTGAAAGAATTAATTTATTTGAAATGGCAAGCATTCCTCTTATCTGCTACTATGTTGGGGAAATATTATGATAAAGATCTTAATCAGATAAACAAAACTCTTTGAGGCAGGGTTGTGCACATTACTTAGTGTTTTCCGTATGTGAATGGTGTGTGTTGACGTGTTAATCACGTTATTTGTAGGTCAGATCACTAGCCAGACAACTTGTAAACGACTATAGAACATTACTAACTGTAGCTCAGCCTACTTTTTTTTTTTTTTAAGGCAGTTGTGAAAACAAACAATTAGACTAGGAAAAATCCCTGGGGGAAATATTTTTACACCTATGTCAGAAGAGTTTTTATTTTATAATGTTCATCTAATGTATGTCTTTAGTAAATACAATGTGTTTGGTTTTTTGTTTGTTTTTGAGACAGAGTCTCAAGCTGTTGCCCTGGGTAGTGCCGTGGTGTCATCATAGCTCATAGCAACCTCCAACTCTTGGGCTCAAGCCGTCCTTTTGCCTCAGTTTTTACTATTTTTAGTAGGGGGTGGGGGGTCCCTTTTTGCTCAGGCTAGTCTCGAACTCGTGAGCTCAAGCAATCCATCCACCTCAGCCTCCCAGAGTGCTGGGATTATAGGCATGAGCCACCACATCTGGCCAATGTGTTTTAAATTAAGAAAAAAAAAATCTGAAGCATACCAGCAACACAATTTTTAACATTTCTTTCTCATTCATTAAAATTTAAGCCTGGGAGTTGGAGGTTGCTGTGAGCTGTGTGATGCCATGGCACTCTACCGAGGGCCATAAAGTGAGACTCTGTCTCTACAAAAAAAAATATATATATATATGATTAATACTTTAATAAATATAAATAAAATGGAAAAATTTACTCTTGGATTTTTATTTTTTTATTTTTTTGCCTGAAAATACATACTATGCACATAGCTGCTCATTTGAAAATATCTGGTTCTTTGGCAGTATCACCTATCCCATATTTACAGGTGATTCCCAAACTTACATTGTGGCCTTTCTCTCCTGAGACCTGCTGTGTCATTTCCTGACCCCTAACGGTGTCCCTCAGAATCCTGGCTCCGTTTTCCTTGTGCCACAGACATAAGCGCTCTCAGGTGGCACGTGGTCTCTCACCCCTTACTCCTCCTCCACCTATTTTTCTAATCCTTGCCACAAGGGACCCCAGCTCATGCCACCAGCAGCTTTCTAGTCAGTTGAACTGAATGCATGCTTCAGAAGTTCTAACCTTGTTTTTAACTCTTTTTTCTTTCTTTCTCTCTCTCTTTCTTTCTGACAGAGTCTCACTCAGTCACCCTGGGGGTGATGACCGTGGCAGTGTAGCTCACAGCAACCTCAGACTCGGGCTCAAGAGATGCTCTTGCCCCAGCCTCCTGAGTAGCTGGGACTATAGGCACCTGCCACAATGCCTGGCTGATTTTTAGAGACGGGGTCTTGCTCTTGGTCAGGCTGGTTTCTAACTCCTGAGCTCAGGCTGTCCTCCTGCCTCCGCCTCCCAGAGTGCCTGTTTTTAACTCTTAACCCTTACATCTCATCTATAACTGGATCTATCAATTCTAAATTTAGAAGTGTATCTCATAAAAGTTATTTCCTAAGAAGTACTTGTTAGTGTTTTTATGTTCCCATTGTGCTAATTCAGGCCCCATCTCTTTTGCCAGTTTCCTAAAATGGCTTCTTAGTCTTCTGGTGTTGCTGGCTTCTCCCTCAACAGTCCGTCTGGCACCATGGCAGTGGGCTTTCAAAACAGTTCTAGTTGTTACTGGAGAGTTGTGAAGCCTGTGTCTAGGGGCTTCCCTTTGCCTTCAGAGTGGCAGTCATACTATTTAAAATCCTTTACAATCTGGCCTAATCAAAAGATGATTTAGCAAATTGCACCATTTTTCTTAGGCCCTCGGACTATTCACTGCTCCTTAGTCAGATGGAGATGATCTTTCTTCAGATTTGGAAGAAATCTTTTGGAACTTACTCATCTGTCAAGCCTACTTCCAGATGCCGTGTCCACATGCCTTTGCTGGGATGTCCCTTATTGGGATGACCTTGCTTTGTTCCTATGGCAGCTTAAACTTGGTTGAGCAGCCTTCCAAAGGTTCCTGGTAGCATCCTGTGTATGTGGTTTTTTTCCCCTTTGTTGTCTTCTTTACTAGATAAGGATCAACTAGACTTTGTCTTTCTTCTTTGAGTCTTGTCTTAGAAATGACATTTGGTCAGAGAAGACTTGTTGAATTCAAAATCTCATAGAATTTTAGGTAAGGACTAATTGATTTTAAGGTACAAACAGGTAATTAGTAGGCCAAGTTCCTTAATGTCTTATGATTTGTCAGGTTTTTATATAGCTCTGTCACATAAATACAGTATTCAGAAGTCACCCTCCTAAAACCTTAGCAGGAAAACTTTATAAGTCACCCTCCTGAAACCTTTACTTTCAGTGGTGGAGGAATAGGTGAGATCAGATCTATTGTGTAGCACCAGAGTCTGTCACAAACACTTTAGCTTTTTCCAGCTATGTTCAGCCTGTTTACTTTGATTTGAAAGCCATTCTAAGTAGATTGTTTTATCTGGTGTGCAAACCCATAGCAGATAAAGAACAATGGAGAGTCCTAAATTTGTAAGATTCTCTGTCATATGGTTAATAACCATGTAAGTTTGCAGTATGTTTTAGAAAACTTTTTGTTCAAAAATGGTACAAATAGGGCGGCGCCTGTGGCTCAAGGAGTAGGGCGCCGATCCCATATGCCAGAGGTGGCGGGTTCAAACCCAGCCCAGGCCAAAAAAAAAAAAAAATGGTACAAATAAAAAGGAATTTGTTGCCAGTCCTGAGCTATGCAAATGTGTCCTATTAGCCAAAGTTTTGTTATATGAAGGATCCTTTGAGGACAATTACATGGCCTGGGGAAGAAAATAGATGACTCTGTCTTATAACGGACAGAAACATCCCTTATGCTTCCAAATAACTCAGGTGGGGTTAGTAACCTTCTGCCACCAGGCCCCCTCTACCCTACCACAGTCACTATTGACTTACCGTCTGTGCATACTTCTCCCAGTGTAGGGACATGAAGTTGAAAGAATCCCTCTCTTTAACTCAGTGTGATGGCTATTTTAAAAGCCATCTTTCAAAAAATTATGATTTGTATTTTGTTTGTTAGGTCACCATAGCTTCAGATGTATTTTCTTGAAATGTATTTTTTTTACAGCAAAAATGTTAATTAAAGAAAATTCTTTCAATGTGTTAAGCATAATGTTTGCCAAAAGGGTTTATTTTTAGCTTAATGTGTGTAATGGCCAAGAAATGTAGTTCATCTGCAAAGTAGATTAATAGAATATGTTTTGTTCATGGGAGATAAAATCCATGGGCAACTGGAAAGTTCTGGAAACTCATTCTAAGGACATTTCATAATGAGTTAATAATTTATGCTTCATGCAGCTTATTGATTTGTAACAGGATGGATGTTTTTAAACTTTCTGGTCAGATTTTATTCAGCTGTTAACTTAAATTTTTACATACTTTTCTCTGTTTTTCTTCTAGAGCCTTCCTAACATTCTCAGCGATGATCGATTTAAAGTTATGTTTGAGAACCCGGACTTCCAAGTGGATGAAGAGAGTGAAGAATTTAGGCTTTTGAATCCACTTATTTCAAAAATAAGTGAGAAAAGAAAGAAGAAATTAAGACTCTTAGAGCAACAGGAACATCATGAAAAGGTAATGTAGTCCTTACTATTTAGGGTTTGCTACTGTTTCTTCAATATAAAGTTTTCTGTGTGATTTAGAAGAATCTTTGATTTTACTTGATGTAATTAACTACATATTAGTTATTTGTCATGTGGCTCGGGAGTGCATCTTGTTTAAAGGCATTTCTTCCAATGCACACAAAGGAGAAGCTGTCACATACCCTGACGAGCTAACATTGCTGGAGAGAAAATAATATGCCGGTGTGGTTGGGGGAAAGGAGCTGCTGCTTACTATTTTTATTTTCAGGAAGACGAGGAAGAACTGGAAGGAAAACCAAGCGATGCAGAAAGTTCGGAGAGTTCAGATGATGAAAAAGGCTGGGTGGAGGAGGTCAGGAAGCAGCGCAGACTGCTCCATCAGGAGGAAAAACTGAAGCGGCAGGAGCGGCTCAAGGAGGACCAGCAGACGGTCCTCAGGCCCCAGTTTTATGAGATCAAAGCAGGAGAAGAGTTCAGAAGCTTCAAAGATTCTGCCACAAAGCAGAAACTGATGAAGTGAGTAGCACTGCTTTAGTGACAAGCTGGCACGTGGTTGAGCCCTTGCCTTTCCTCCTTGGCACATGGCCCTAAAGATACAGTTACGTTGCTTTTATTTACGTGGGAAGTAGTGGAAGAGTGAAGGTATGGGGAAAGCCGGACAGGAGTGATGGCAGCAAGCCCCCCGCGGGCCTGTGCAGAGCTGACGTGCAGTAAAATGCCGGGGTAGCCCTGCCAGTGTGCGGAGTGGACTTCAGCCTGCTGGGGAGCTGTGAAGGCCACGCTCTTTTATTATTCTGGATCTTCCCCTGTGGAGTTCCATAACCTGCACACAGTTACCTTGTTCTGTGCCTTACACATCAGTGCTTTGAAGCCTTTTGGACAGTGGTAGTTAAGAGGCGACACAGTCTTTGCCTTGTCACAAAAAGTTATTTAAAAAAATTAGGATCTCAGTTATGTTTACCCCATCCCAGTTTACCTGATTACTGAAAAAGTCACTTGGAAAATTGCCAGAAATGTTAAACCTTTTTGTCATTGGTGCAAGGATCACTCCGCAGCACAAAGAGTAGCCTTAAAGGTTAGTCAGATACACAGAGATAGGAAGTAGAATAGAGGTTGCGGGGACCGGAGGAGAGGGGGTTAGTGTTTAGTGGGCACAGTTACAGTGTGGAATTATGAAAATGTTCTGGTGGTAGTTGGTAGTGATGGTTGCACAACTGTGTGAGTACACTCAGTGCTATTGAACTCTCTACTTAAAAATAGTTAAAGCATTAAGTTGTATGTTAAAAATGTTTACCTCCTGTGGCTCAAAGGAGTTAGGCGCTGGCCCCATATGCCGGAGGTGGTGGGTTCAAACCCAGCCCCAGCCAAAAACTGCAAAAAAAAAAACAAAAAAAAAAAAAAAAAATCACCCTTCCAAAAAACAGAAAGTGATAGTATTGGGCTGGGCACGATGGCTCATGCCTATAATCCTAGCACTCTGGGAGGCTGAGGCAGATGGATTGCCTGAATTTACGAGTTCGAGACCAGCCTGAGCCAGAGCAAGAACCCATCTCTAAAAATAGCCAGGTATTGTGGCGGGTGCCTGTAGTCCCAGCTACTTGGAGAATCTCTTGAGCCCAGGAGTTTGAGGTTGCTGTGAGACTCTGTCTCAAAAAAAAAAGTCGTATTATTGGAACAATCTTAAGTTGTCGAGAATTTTAAGTAAGGAACGAACTAGGTACTTGAGTCCAAATTGTGTATAAAGCTCTAAATTGTTTAAGTTTCTGCTTTGAAGATTTCCAGGCAGGCTAAGTGCAGTGGCTCACACCTGTAATCCTAGCACTCTGGGAGGCTGAGGCAGGTGGATGGCTTGAACACAGGAGTTCAAGACCAGCCCGAGGAAGAGTAACACCCCATCTCTACAAAAAATTGAAAAATAAGCCAAGCATGGTAGCACACATTTATGTGTGCAGGAGGATCACTTGAGCCTAGGAGTTTGAGGTTGCTGTGAGCTCTGATGCCACAGCACTCTACCCAGGCTGACAAGAGTGAGACTCTGTCTCAAAAGAAAAGTAAATTTCCAGGCAAAGTTTTGATGTTCATGATTTGGATGCAATAGACAGTCCCCACAGGTGTCTTGAGAGAGTAGTTTGAGCATCTGAGGAGCTGAGGGGAGCAGGTTGGGGAAAAGGAGGAGCAGGCAGGATAGAGGGGCTCAGGTTGGGTCAGCGCCGTTCCTCGTCCAATGCTTGTCTGCCTCTCAACTTCCCACTCCTCTCTGGAAGGAGGAGGAAGACAACGCATTGTTTCTGGAGTTGAGATATGTCCTACTCATCTTAATCTTTCCATTTTGTAGCGAAGATCTAGGACCCTGATGTAGAGGAATCCTTCACTTTACAATCCAGAAGCATCTCAGAATTCTGGTTCTGATTAACAAAGAAAAGATATATTAGTTAGTAAAGAAGCTAGTACAGTTGACCCTTATGGTTGGCACTGACCACCCCCCAACAATAGTCAAAAGTCAACGTAGAATTTGTTACTCCCCAGAAACTTACCAAATAATAGCCTACTGTTGACTAGAAGCTTTAACAGTCAACATTCCATTAATACACATTTTGTTAAATTTTATGTATTATCCACTGTATTCATACAGTAAAGTAAGTTAGGAAAAAAGTCACTTAATAAAGTAAGTTATTAAGAAAGTCACAAAAAAGATAAAATTTTTCCTTTTCATTAAGTGGAAGTGGGGCATCATAAAGGTCTCATCTGTCTTCCCCTGGAGTAGTCTGAGAAGGAGGCAGAGGAGGCTTTGTCTGACTGTCTCAGGGATCGCAGAGGTAGGTCAGTTGAAGGGGTGGGCACACGTGGTGAGACTTGTATTGAAAAAAATCCTCATATGAGTGTACTTGTGCAGTACAGACTGTTCAAGAATCAACTGTAATGTTCTTTTTTTTTTTGGAGACAGAGTCTCACTATGTTGTCCTTGGTTAGCAGAGTGCTGTGGCGTCACAGCTCACAGCAACCTCAAACTCTTAGGCTTAAGCAATTCTCATGCCTCAGCCTCCCAAGTAGCTGGGACTACAGGCACCCATCACAACGCCTGGCTATTTTTTGGTTGTGGTTGTCATTCTTTAAGCAGGCCCGGGCCTACCTCAAACCCACCAGCCTCTCCAGCCTTGATGTGTGTGGCCGGCGCCCTAACCACTGAGCTATGAGCACCAACCCAAGCTGTAATAGTCTTGATAAATTTTGAAGATGTTTTCTTTACCTACCAACATCACTTTTTTTTTTTTTTTTTAAAAGACAGAGTCTCACTTTGTCACCCTCAGTAGAGTGCTATGGCGTCACAGCTCACAGCAACCTCCAGCTCTTTCTTGGGCTTAGGCGATTCTCTTGTCTCCGCCTCCTGAGTAGCTGGGACTACAGGCATCTGCCACAACAGCCGGCTATTCTTTTGTTGCAGTTTGGCTTGGGCTGGGTTCAAACCCTATACCAGGCATCCTCAAACTTTTCAAACAGTGGGCCAATTCACTGTCCCTCAGACCGTTGGAGGGCCGGACTATAGTTTAAAAAAAAAAACTATGAACAAATTCCTATGCACACTGCACATATCTTATGTTGAAGTAAATAAATAAAACAGGAACAAATACAGTCACACCGCCTCATGTGGCCCGTGGGCTGCAGTTTGAGGACCCCTGCTACCCTCGGTATATGGGGCCAGCGCCCTACTCACTGAGCCACAGGCACCGCCCCAACTTCACTTTTTCAAATGACAATTTTCGTAGGATATAATTCACATAACATACAATCCCCCATATTCTCAGAGTTGTGCTGTCATCCTCACAATTTTCTAACATTTTCATCACTCCAAACAGAAACCCCATCATTAGCAGCCACTCACCACTTACCTTGCCCCGTCTTCCAGCCTAGGGCAATCACCAGTCTGCTTCTCCGTCTCTGTAGCTCGGCCTATCCCGACATCTCTGCTAAGTAGAATTACACAACGTGTGGCCTTCTGTGCTTGGCTTCTTTAACTTAGCACAGTGTTTCTAATGTTCATCCATGTTTTCTGTTGTTGAGAAACAGTCTCACTCTATTACCCTGGCTAGAGTGCGTGGCGCCAGCACAGCTCACAGCAACCTCAAACTCCCAGGCTTAAGCTATCCTCCTGCTTCGCTCCAGAGTAGCAGGGACTACAGAGGTGTAGCACAACACCCAGTTATTTTTTTTGTATTTTTGATAGAGACAGGGTGTCACCCTTGCTCAGGCTGGCCTCCCAACTCCTGAACTCAAGCCATCTTCTATCCTTAACCTCCCAGAGTGCTAAGATTACAGGCGTGAGCCACCACACCTGGCCCATGGTGGTCTTTTTTGTTGTTGTTGTTGTTGAGACAGGGTCCCACCCTATGCCCCCGAGCAGAGGGCAGTGGCCATGGTAGCTCACCACAACCTCAGACTCGGGCTGTTGGCACCCTGCTGCCTCAGCCTCCAGAAGCCGCTGGGATTACAGGCGCTCGCTGCGGTGTCCATCTGGGTTTTTCCATTTTTTTATGAGTCGGGGTCTCACTGTCGCTCAGGCGAGTCTCGAACTCCTGAGCTCAAGCAGTTCTCCCTCCTCAGCCTCCCACAGTGCTGGGATTACAGACGTGAGCCACTGCGCCCGGCAGTAGTCTTTTTATTTGTTTTGTGGGGGGGGGGTTGTTTTTATTTATTTATTTACTTATTGCTGCCCTAAGGCTCTGCCAGCTGATTTTTGTTTTATTTGTTTGTTTCTGAGACAGGGTCGTAATACTCTGTCATGTAGGCTAGAGTACGGTGGCGTCATCGTAGCTCACTTCAGCCTCAGACTTCTGGATTGGGCTCAAGTGAGACTCCAGTCTCTGCCTCCCAAGTAGCTGGGACTACAAGTGGACGCCACCACACTGGCTGGTTTTTCTATATTTTGTAGAGATGGGGTCTCATAAGCAATCCTCCTACCTTAGCTTCCCAAAGTGCGGGGGTTGTAGAAGTAAGCCACGGTAATAGGAGGCCATGATTTGGAGGTGTAAGATCTGACTAATCTCACTAATATTATTCCTTTTGCCTGAGGTCTGAAGCAGGATGTGAAAGTATGAAACAGAAGAATACAAATTAACATTTAGGAGTAAATAATAACAAGGTGAATCACTGCAGCTAAACATTCTGAGTTAAATATCACTAGGTTAAACATTCTTTTTGAGAACTATGTGATAATACTTGTATGTGTGGGGGCTTAAAGGAGAAATCTTGTTGCTTAAGTAATAACCCTTTGTTACGAGTAGCCTGCAGTTTGTTAGCATTTCAGCACAAACTGCATATTTATTTCTAGTCATAACTAGATCATTTTGGCAAATTCTTAGCTTGCAATATATTAATATTATTTAATGAAGCATTGAACCATTCTCCTTAAGAGAACAAAAGTGACTTCTTATGTTTATTCTGGAAGTTAACACAAAGCACTCAACAAAAGATAACATCAAAATTGAGTGTATTTTGTTTAAATGTTCACTTGGACTTGCCCGGCTTTAAAATTATTTCTATAAAAGGAAAAGTAAATAGCAAATGGAAGCCTAATACTTGTATGAGTTGTCGTCTTTGCTTGGCACAGTCATATGGCTTTAGATAAATATGTGTGTCTGTCAACATGCATTTTTAAGCTTTTCAGTATGCTAACTTTGTGAGCTTATTCTTCTCCCTGTCATCTCTCTCACCCAGTCATCCATCAAGCCTTCACTGAGTGCCTGGGGTGAGCACAGTGCCATTCTAGACCCCAGGATGGGAGGGAAAGGCAGCCTGCAGCACTCATGGGAGTGGAGCACAGGAAGGAAGGGGCTGAGCTGGGGGGAGTCTCAGGCTGCCTTTATAGGGAGGGGCTGTATGGAAACTGGTCTTTGGAAAGATGTAGGGCTGAGCACTCTGAGCAGGGTGGGAAGGATGGCACTCTTGGCAAAGGAGCGGTGTGAGCACAGGAAGGCCGTAGGAAGGGCGGCACTTCCCTGCAGTGGGGACAGCCACAGGCATGGCTCAAAAGTTGCGTCCCCCAACCAAACACTGGAAAGCTGTGGAAGATTTTAAAGTTAAGATTAACATGATCAAATCTATTCCAACCTCACCCTCAGTATTAAAAATACTTTTATAATAAAAGCAATGCATGCTTGTTGTAGCAAATAAAATTAAAAGTACATAGGCATTAAAGTCCCTATTTTCTGGAACCCAATTAACAAAATATCTCAATTTTAGAAAGACAGTATGGGGTAAAACTGGACACCAGAAACTAGCTCACAACGATTGCAGTAGCCCCAGTCAGAAGGACTGGAAGGCTGGACAATGGGTAGAGAGAGACAGATGTACTTGGAGCCAAACTCTCCATTAGATTAAGATCAATAAAGGACAATGGTGGCTAATAATCTCAAAGGAGAAAGGGACAACCAAGGATGATACTGATGTCTAGCAATGTAGGAGGTAAAAAAATACAGAATGAAAAACAGGTTTAGGGCTAAAAGTGCCATAGGGAGCTGGGTTCTGAGCACATTAAATCAATAGAATCCTCATGCCTTCTTAGTGAGGTACAAGAAACCAATGGCATGTCCGTCGGGGCCCATGAAGAGGAGGCCAGAAATGAGGCTTTGAGAGATGCCAGCTTTACTGTGTGGCCAAAACCATGGAAAGAAAAGAAATTTACCATAATAGTAAGGTGAGGGCTAAGAATGAAACCCTGGAAAAAAATAAATATCTTTCTTGCATCCTTTGATTAAAAACTGTATACGTCTCTTTAGAAAAATTGAAACAACTACAAAATAATATATAAAATTTCAGGAATATCACAGATCTGCTGATTACCTAGGGCTAAGGAGGTGATGGGGAGTTGAAATGCTACAGGGTTTCAAAGAGTTGAGGGTAAGCTGGGAAGAGCTGAAGGTGGCGAGTGTCTCTGAGAAGGGAGTGGTGCCTGTGTCCAACAGAGCAGAGAGGTCCAGGCATGAAGGTTGGGAAAAGCCCAATGGGAGGATGGCCTTACTGGGACTAGTTTCCCAGACAGTCTGACCAAATTTCTGATTGCAAAAGGTAGATGAATAGGAAATAAAATAAAAATTATGAATTTTAAAATTATAAAATAAAATAAAAATTATAAACAATTAGTGTAGACGATTCTTCTAAGAAGTTCTGCAGTGAAAGGAAGGGGTTGATTCTAATACTTGATGGGAAAGGTTTTTTAGGTTTTAGCGGTGTGATTTGTTAGGAGGCAGAGGAATCAACCACAGAAAGGGGCAGGAAGGAAAGGAGAGAATTGAGTCCATTGACAAAGTAGAGTTTGATAAGAAATCAGGTGGAAATGGGGCCCAGAGACTAGCTAAGGCGGTACCCTTAGTAAGGCAAGGTATACACCTGCAGACATGAGAGAAAGAAGTCAGGATGCATGGAAATAATTATGTTTATAGGTAGAAAGATCTGGATGTTCGTGCTCCTGGCCTCAGTCAGGAGTCTGGGCACGTCAGCCTTCTCTGGTATCTGGGCAGCACGGCCCGCCAGGCACAGCGCTGGAGGTGTCTGCGTTGGTGAACAGTGGAGGAAGACAGTCCTTAGAACTCTAGGTTTCAGCAGACGAAGAGACCTTCTCTTCCTGGGTAATAAATACCCGGCTGCTGGGTGGCCCATTCAGTTCAGTTTATGAAAGCATTCTTTGAAGTGCCTACCCTGTGGTAGGTCCTGGTAGGCCTGTTTTTAAGACAGCCTCTGCCTTAGAGGAGCTCATCTTTCTCTCCAGTAGTTTAGTAGCTCTTGGTGGGCTTCTTATGTCTACAACATTATCCACTTTGGATAATAACATGGCACATTTTTACTCTTTGGTTGATTTTCTGTACTGATTGTGGATAAGAGCTAAAGTAATGCAACTGTGTCAAGCATTTAAACTAATTTCTAAAGTAATTTAATTCTAAACATATACTTTAAAAATAGAAAATCTTTTATTGTCCAGGTAATATGTGCTGGGTGATGTATATATCGTCAAGCCATCACCGTAGTACTTAGGAGTGCACGCTGACAGCGAAGTCTCCTTGCCCACGCCCCCCTGAACTCAGGGCTGCATGTGCACGATCCACTTCTGAATATGGCCATATTTACATGTCCAAAATTGTAACTTTTCTTTCTTTAACTTGAATGGATAATACTCACCATATTGCTTAACTTGCTCTTTGTATTTAACAGTCATTAAGTCTTGGAATTATTTCTTTGTAAGTACAGTAGGTCTATGGCTGCATAAATGTTTCATAAGATGGATGTACAATAATTTATGTGACTATTCTCCTAATTATGGATGTTAAGTTGTTACTTATTTTTCTCTTACCATTTTCACAGTTAACAAATGTGCGGGTGTTTCTTTAGAATATATTCTTAGTATTGAAATTTGCGGGAGCAACAAGTGTGTGATAGATTCTGCCAAGTTGCCCTCCAAAAAGGTTTGCGTGCTTTGCACTCCGCCCGAGCGCCTGCTGCCCACCCTTGCAACAACAGCAGATTTGTATATTAGGAACCTTCTTAAATCCTAGTTATGCTGATGGATGAGGTGTCACATTTCATGATTGCTTGAATTTTTCTAGCTCCCAAAATAGGGCCTTTGAAGCAACATATACAAACTGAAAGCATTAAAATAAAGTTTTTAGTAACCTTTATGGCATGCCTTTCAGAAGCCTATCTTTTCACCATAGTTTAGTGTTTGTGAAAGTTAGTTGTGTAAGACAAAGTACTTAAAATCGAATTTCAAAATACTTAAAATTCAATTTAAAAACACTTAAAATTTATCATTTATCTATGGAATCTCTCCATTTTCTTCCCTTTGGCATAGACTATGGAAGGCTAACTCCTTTATTTTAGAGTTAATTTAATTCTTCTAAATTCTATTCTAAATCTTTCACTTTCCTACCTCCCCTTCCATGCAAAGTGACTAAAACATTCTCACTTGAAAAGCGTTATTTTTTAGTTAAAAATTTCTATTTAAAGATGTGTGTATGTGTGTTTTAAAACCTCAAAGAAGTAAACCAATCAGATTTCCTGAGCATCTAATAAACATCTGATTTGCTTTTTCCCCTCGTAGTGCATGCCTGCTTTTCTATTTTAAGACAGCTGCACTAATTCAGATTCTTCCTCTGAGCACACTCTCCATCCCGTACTGAGTGATTCTACTCACTTTCAACTTTTCAGAGGTTTTATCTATTTTCTCAGCATTCACCACAAATTTGGGAATTTTTTTTATTCATCTGGTCCCAATTAGATTTTTCCCTAAAATTCTTAACTTTACTATCAATGAGAAAGTCCCCCACGGCCGACAGACCTAAAGCCTAAATGTAGAAAAGACAAGAGGCAGGACGAGGACTGTGACATCCTCCTCTGTCCTCCCTGCCCAGCTGCGTCCTGTGGGGTGGGATGCCCAGAAGAGCTTGCGTGTGGCTTTCTGCATTTTGTTTATCTGTTCAGTGGGGAGTTTTCAGCTGCTTTAAGGCGATGTCTGCTTCTGAAGTCACCTCTGACCACAGTCGCGCTCAAGAATCGGGCTGTGGAGCTGCTGGTAGCTGTAAACTGACTTTCAAAGGGAGGGAAGTGGGACTTCTTTAATGTAGAAATCTCTACATGCAGTCCCTGACTGTGTCTGATCTTCTGCCATGGCTCGTCTTAAAACTCAGCTTGTCTTTCCAAGTAGCCTAGACAGAACAAGTTTTTACAAGTTGCAGTTGAAAGTGCATCGAGAAAAAACCAGAATTTGTGTGCCCTATCACGGAGGAAATAAGGTCATTCTTAAAAGAGTAGTAATTGCCCATAATTTACTTGAAAAGTCTTTTTCTTCCCCAATTAGTGTTTCGGGGTGCCATCTTGTCTCAGTGGCTCCAGATAATCAGAATTCCTATTAACTGTACAATCTCAGAGTTTGTAGCTATCAAAGGGCAAGAGTGAGATGAACAGGTTGAGAAATTTGCTTAGGGTAACAATTTATATGCCTGCTAGAAGCAGTCTCCATGTTACTTCTGAATTCTTATTTTATCAAAAGCTAAACTGAATTTTAATTTCATTTGGTTTGTCATGTAGAAATTTATAATTTAGAATACTTAATGGACAAGCTTCCTGAATAAACTTTGTAACTCAAATACTGTCTGGCATCCTGGAAGCCTGAAATTCTTATATTGGAATCTTGGTTTTAGACTTGAATTCTTATGCGGCCTGAGGCCGGTCACTTAGCATCCTACCTCCCTTTGTGCCATCTAGGGAGGGTAAATGCTGCTGTCTGGGGATGTTGAAAGGATTAATTAGTTAGTCTGTAAAGAACTTTGAAGATGAAAAGTACTTTAAAAGTGCTTCTTAATAACATTATTGCTTAGAAAAGAGTGCCACTTGTATGCTAACCACTTTGTCTCAAATTATATTAAAGATATGTTTAGTACATTACTAGCAGATAAGTCTCTCATGGTGTGAACATCAAACATTAGCTTCAGAATTTCAAAGGAGCTTCGCTTTGTCTTAGGGATCATTTAGAAGCTGTGTTCTACTCAGTAATTACTTACAAAGATCTTATTTCAGGGAGAAGAAGACCCTTTCATATAATTTAGGTTTTATTTCTTTTTCCAGGCAGGTTTTTTGTAATTAACGTAAAAGGGTACATTGACCTTGGTTGGCATGAGGAGAGTAGAAGATGGAAATGTGTTGGGTTTTGTTTTTGTTTTTTTTGAAGAGAGAACAGAGTAGAAGAGAATCATATTCTTTTTTTCTTCCCACTCCTGTCCCCTCAGTCTTATCACAGGGACATGCATCTGTTGCTTAAGCCATTTCTAGAAAAGTTAGAGTACCTATGTAAACATACTGAAAGTGTATAACTTTAGGCTTGATTCAGTTTATTTGCTTCTAAACAAAGTTAACACAAAGGGCCAGGGTTCTGATCTATAATAAAACATCATAACAACATGCAATGAAGCATTATCTAATTGGTACAAAATTCAAATTATTGGGAAGCAGAGGCAAGATCGTGTTACTATACTTGTAAAGATGATAATGAATTGCAGAGCACAGCAAACTATTACCATAGGCACATTGTATAAAGAGACCCTAGGAAAGTGTGATCGAGAAATGAAATGGGGGGCGGCGCCTGTGGCTCAACGGGTAGGGCGCCAGTCCCATATGCCGGAGGTGGCGGGTTCAAGCCCAGCCCCAGCCAAAAAAAAAAAAAAAAAAAAAGAAATGAAATGGGCTGGGCTCAGTGGCTCACATCTGTATCGTAGTACTCTGGGAGGCTGAGGTAGGAGGATCCCTTGAACTCAGGAGTTTGAGGTTGCTGTGAGCTGTGCTGACACCACGGCACTTTAACCTGAGGAACAGAGCAAGTCCTGTCTGGGGAGGGTGGGGAGAAAGAAAGGAAGAAAGAAAAGGAAATAGATTTAAGATAAAGATAAGATTTGGGATAAAATATGTCAGAAAGAGTAATTCAAATAAGAAATTGAAAGCAAAGACACCTGGAGAGATAGGACTCAATCAGATGGAATTTGCCCAAAGTGTGCAGTTTTGTTTCCTTTCAGTGTAATCAGACGGATTCGTGTTTCAAGTTGTTCTTACTGTGGGATACGTAGTGACTTGTAATCCACTGAGTTAAGGCTGAGTGAAGGAAAAATCAGAAGTATTATAGCTCTTCTCTGTGGCTTGACCTGAGGACTTAATTCGTATTCACTCCTTTGTAGAAGGTGAATGAATTGTTAAAATATTCCCATACTAACTTGTGGATGGTTTAAGTATAAAATGGTTTAGAATCGTAAATGCCACTGACCATTAAGAGGCTTCAAAAATATATTGCTTCAAAAAATATATATATATATATTGCTTCTAGGTTGGCTTCGGAAATATGACTAAATTTTTTTTTGAGACTGTCTTAAAAACAAAACTTTCAAATGGTAAATTAAAACAATACCAATTAATGTGTCATTCTTTTTAATTTCCTTTAGCAAAACCCTTGAAGATCGTTTGAAAATTGAAGCAAAAAATGGTACATTGAGTGTATCAGACACCACTGTTGGCAGCAAACAATTGACATTCACATTAAAGAGGGTAAGTTTTTTATGTTACTTTTTAATTCACAAAAGAAAATAGGCTTTCAATAATGTTGTATGTGTGTTTAGCCTCAGATCCTACCTTTCCAAGCTTTTCTTCTCTTGAGTTAGCTGTGTTCCCTGTTCTAGCATGTTCCCTGCAGCCCCTCCTGGCTTGATACATGCCTTGACCAGAGCACAGCCAGGAATGTGGCTGGTGTCCCAAGGGAGGCAGGGAGGTGGTGGCCCTAGAGTTGGCACTGTTGATGAAGCAACTTTTGTGGTTCTTGGTTCACTGTGTGGCCTGAAGGAAGGTACAGCCTTGTAAAGCAAAAGTCCTGACCATCTAAGGATAGAAAAGAATGCCTTGCGCTTCCATGGACTTGGAGGAAGACCAGAAATGGGGAGCTCTAAGGCCTCGTAGCAGCCGTACTTAGCTTGCCCAGACACCACTCTCCAGGGGTCATGCTAATCTAAATCAATTCATACTATCCACTTTCTTAACCATCTGTAATAATGCCTGTTGCACATTGTCAGAGTAATAACTTACTTAAATATTTGTTATTAACTAATGAGTCAAACAACATGGTTTTAGGTCACAAAAAATTTTTTTCTTGTTCACAGCCTGTTCTCAATATAGTCATCAAGTAGAAAAGAATGACAAAGATTTCACCTCTGATTCCTTTTAAAAATCGAGACATAATTCACATACCATGAAATCCACACTGCTAAAGTATACAATTTGGTGGGTTTTAGTGTATTCACTAAGTGGTGTAACCTCACCTGAAAAAATGCCCTTGTACCTTTCCACAGTCACCCCATCCCCACTCTCCTGACCCCTGGCAGCCACTAATCTACCTCTGTATCTTTTTGTCTGTTCCAGACATTTTATATAAATGGATCACACAATATGTTTTCTTTTACAGCTGTCTGTTTTCAAGGTACTCATGGTCAGCCCTAGTTCCCTTTTATGGCTAAGTAATCCTCCAGTGTAGAGAGATGCTGTATTCTGCATATCATTTGGGTTTGTTTGTTTGTTTGAGGCAGCGTCTCACTTGTCACCCTTGGTAGAGTATGGTGGCATCACAGCTCACAGCAACCTCAAACTCTTGAGCTTAAGCCATCCTCTTGCCTCAGCCTCCTGAGTAGCTGGGACTACAGGCGCCCGCCACAATGCCTGGCTATTTTTAGAGACCAGGTCTCGCTCTGGCTCAGGCTGGGTTCAAACCTCTGAGCTCAGGCAGTCCACCTGCTTTGGCCTCCCAGAATGCTAGGATTACAGGCCCATATCTATTCATGCATCAGTTAATGTTTCATTTGTGTACTTTATGACTTGACTAACAAACTTCTACTTAATTGAGTTTCACGTAAGTTTTACTCAGGGACTTGTTTATTTATTTATAGAAATCTCTTTATAGTGTATGTTATACTCAGGTAAAATTTTGAGTATTTCCAATATTTTCCTATGTACCTTCTAAAATTTTAATAAAATTCACAGGGGAAAAAAGTCTATGCTTTAGTATTATTTAAAATTATATGATAACAAATTGGGATTACGTCCTAAGTCTGATGGTACTTTTTTTTTGCAGTTTTTGGCCAGGCTGGGTTTGAACCTGCCACCTCCAGCATATGGTGCTAGCGCCGACTCCTTTGAGCCACAGGCACCGCCCCTAAGTCTGATTTTAAAAGAACATTTCATTCAGTTTCTTATCGAGGCTGCTGCTACCACCAGTGTACTACTTTGCGCCTCTCCTCTGTCCCTGTGGCAGGATTGTTGTAGGCTACAGTAAAAATAGCCAGGGGTGGGGACAGCAAGGAGGAGGCAGGACTGACTTGGAGAAGAGCCTACGGCCCCTAAGTTGTAATGCCGTGGTCACATGGTGGCAGAGTCTGCCAGTGCAGCCTTTGGAGAGAAGTTCATGGTGGTGCTTTCTCCCCCGGGGAGTTTGTCCGCAGAATGGCAGCTGGTGCTGACAGGCTCCTCTCTGAGCTTCTGCCTTGGTGAAGAAGGCCTGGCAGAACTTCCCAAAATATATGCCAGGAGATGTAAATAAAGACACTGGAGGACTGCTTTGCCAGCAGACTGATAGGGAGGGAAATGCCTTGGACTGATGTCCATACTGAAGGTTACTAACTTTTTTTTTTTTTTGCAGTGTTTGGCCAGGGCCAGGTCTGAACCTGCCACCTCTGGCATATGGGACCGGCACCCTACTCCTTTGAGCCACAGGCGCCGCCCAGGCTTACTAATGTTTTTACCTTAAAAGTTCCTGGGCAGGGTTGGTGCCTATAGCTCAGCCTATAGGGTGCCAGCCACATACTCCGGGGCTGGCGGGTTCGAACCCCACCTGGGGCCTGTCAAACAACAATGACAACTACAACAACAACAAAAATTAAAAAAAATAGCCGGGCATTGTGGTGGGTACCTGTCATCCCAGCTACTTGGGAGGCTGAGGCAAGAGAATCGCTTAAGCCCAAGAGTTTGGAGTTGCTGTGAGCTGTGATGCCACGGCACTCTACCAAGGGTGACATAGTGAGACTATCTCAAAAAAAAAAAAAAAAAAAAAAGCTCCTGGGCACCCTTTTTATCTTCATTTAGCATATCATTTTTCCAAAATTATATGAAGAAACACTTTTTGGGGATACTGTTAACATGAAGAAACCAAATATCCTATAATCAGTGTTGGCTCACTTCGCACAGATCTTGATGACAGCTGGGAGTGTGCAGTTCCCCTCAAGGTTTCTGGGTTTTCCCTAACACATGCACATTGATGCTGGGGACAGACATAGTCTTGTCACCGCAGTTCTCAGTGTACTAAAAGACAGTGGGGAAAAGCGCTACGCATCGAATTGTATCATTAGAACTCTGGGAAGTGCTTCACAGGAGGACAGAAGGTTGTGAGTGCTTGGTGAGGGACCCAACTTGGCAAAGTTTAGTAAACAGAGGACTGAACTGACAAACATTTTTATTTTTAAAAAATCCTTGTAACTATTGCGTGGGAGTGAGAGATAGTGGACAGGAGGCAGAGACCCCGAGGAGGGCAGCTACATCACGGCTGGGTCAGGCAGGACAGGCGGCAAGGGGGAGGGCCGCAGGAGTGAGCGCCCCGGACGGTGCACAGCGGAGGAGTTGGCAGTGTCCCCTGGAAAAATATCCGGCATGTACTTGGAAAAGGCACTTGAAGAAATGGTAATAGTCAGAAAGGGAACTTAGATTTTTCAACCTGTTTAAGAGCTTCCTGGAGGAGGAGTTCATTCTTTTTGGCATTACAAACTGCCTTCCTTTCTCACTGTTCCTTCACCCCAATCTTTATTTGGGTGATAGCCACAGGAGGTGAATGTGGAGACTTTTTCTTCGAGAGTAAAATACAAATGAATATTTTGAGGTGTGTGGAAAATAAACTGGAGGGGAACAGATTCCGTAGGTGTTAACACGGAGCATGTTTCAGCTTGTTGGACTCAGGCCCTGACAGTGGACAGCGCCTTCTCAGCTCACCCTCTGTGCAGTTCCAACAGCTAAGAGTTTCTTTTGAGGTTTACATTGAGGAGTTTGTATTTTCAAAACCATCAAATGTGTTTTAAAGGTATGGTGGCAGGCGCTTGGCTACCCAGGAGGCTGAGGCAGGAGGATCACTTGAGCCCAGGAGTTGGAGGCTACACTGAGCTGTCTGTGATCATGCCGCTGCCCTGCAGCCGGGGCCACAGAGCGAGGTCCCATCTCTGAGAAAAAAAAAAGTTAAAAAAGAAAAACCTGCAGAGCTCTTACCTTTATTATGTGTTCTGCATCAGTGCTCAGATTCTAAGGATTTCTGCTGGAAACTGCCAGAACTATTTGGGGTCAGGCTTGGGGTAGAGAGGAAGGAGTATTGAGAACAAATGTGGATCCCTTCATAGCCTCCAGCCCAATAGTCCACACGCTTTTTCTAGCTATGAATTTGTGAACCATCTGCTGAGCTTTTACCAGTATTTAACAATAGCACATCACTGCTTTCAGGGGCAGTTCAATTTTTTGGAAACAGCTAAAAATTCTTTGGAACTGGTTATGCTGAATGAATGCTTTATCAAGTGTGGGTAATAATATACTTTCATACACATAAGGTTTTTTGTGTGTGTTTGCTTTTTTGAGACAGAGTCTCACTTTGTCACCCTGGGTACAGTTCTGTGGCGTCACAGCTGACAGCAACCTCAAACTCTTGGGCTCAAGTGATTCTCTTGCCTCAGCCTCCCATATAGCTGTGACTACATGCGCCTACTACAAAGTCCAGCAATGTTCTGGTTGTAGTTGTCATTGTTGTTTGGCAGGCCCGGCCTGGGTTCGAACCCTCCACCTCCGGGGTATGTGGCTGGTGCCCTAGCCACTGAGCTACAGGCGCCGAGCCACACATAAGTACTTTTTGTTTTATTTTTAGGACTGAATAAACTAATGGTTCTGGCTTGTAAACAAAAGACTTCTAAAAGAGAAGACCAGACGTTTTGTAAGCAAATAGCATCTTCTTGAGGTGGCTTTTTTGTAGCCCTTTTAAAATTTCCCAGTAGTATTTGTGTGTTGGTTGAAATCCAGTCTCTTACTTTGTAGTCAAACCGATCTATCTGGGCTCTTCTCCCCTTGCCCAGGGGGTTAGGATTTCTGCTTTTAAAGCAACAATGAAAGTCGGTCTTTGTCCTCCTGTTTCTGCCCTGGCAGCATTTGTCAGAGCAGAATCTAGGTGGCCTGAAGATGGGCCCTAGGCCCTGTGGGCGGCATTTCTCCAAGCAGCAAACCCAGGATTGAGGGTAGTGCTGTTGACATTCTGATGGTTACCAGAAAGACTTACTAGAATTTTCTGTCTCTTTCCCTGTACTCACTTAATTTTCTTGTTTAGTCTGAGCAACAGAAGAAACAACAGGAAGCTGAGAAACTACATAGACAAGAAAGGAAAAAGCTCCGTCGCTCAGCTGGTCACCTGAAGTCAAGACACAGAAGAGGACGGCCGTTTCATTGAACTTGGAAGTGATTCTACATGTGATTAGGAAGGAGCACATGTTCCCCAAGTTGATCATCATTAGGGCATAAACATAGACAAAGGAGTGCACATGTTTAAAGTTCTGTGTAACTTCTTGCATATGGAGGTAAAGATTCGATAACTTGTCCCCCTGCCTCTGCCAGCGCCCACCACATAGCCCCAAGGTGCTGTTGTAAGTTACTGTTCCCTGTGAACATTGTCTTCCCCCAGTTTTAATCATGTGAGCCAGGTTGTTGTTTATTTAAAATTGTAAAATGGGCGCCATGAACTGAAAGATTTATCCTGCAGTGAAAACAGAGGTCTATCATGTTCTAAGAACTTTTTTCTTATAATGCCTGCTGCCATTCTTGATTAAGCCACCCAGAAATACCATCCCTGTCTTACTTGCTATCTGTGTGCCTGCCATGTTTGTGTTTATAAGTATAAGCTGGTAAGTGTGTCGGCTTGTTTGTGTATGTGTTTAAGATTTTTTTAAATATTTTTATACCGGCCGGGCACAGTGGCTCACACCTGTAATCCCAGCACCTGGGAGGCCAGGGTGGGTAGACTGCCTGAGCTCACAGGTTCGAGACCAACCTGAGCCAGAGCAAGACCGCATCTCTAAAAATAGCAGGGCACTGTGGCGGTGCCTGTACTCCCAGCTACTTGGGAGGCTGAGGCAAGAAAATCACTTAAGCCCAGGAGTTGGAGGTTGCTGTGAGGTATGACACCACGGCACTCTGCCAAGGGTGACAAAGTGAGACTCTTGTCTCCAAAAAAAAAAAAAAGTTTTTATACCAAGAAAGTATATAATTTAATGGAACAGGCTGAGACTACCAAATCTGAAAATCTAAAACGTTAGAACACCAACATGATCTTGACAGGAAATGATCATTGAAGCATTTCAGATTTTGGATTTTCGGATTTGGGATGATCAGCCAGTAAGTATAATACAAATATTACCACATGCAAAAGTTTGCAAATACTTCCAGTCCCAGGCATTTTGGACAAGGGATACTCATGTAATGAGAAACAAGACATGGAAGATAGCTACTGGTTATTCTTTCTTTAAACTTGGCAGAAGTTTTTTTTTTTTTTACTGTTTCTTAAGTGCAAATAAGAGGCAAACTTGTGGAGAAAACATTTATAAATTTGTGGAGAAAACATTTATAAAAATAAATACTTTCATTTGAATGGTTTCTTTGAGAAAGACCTATTCCTTGAGTTAATTTGAAAAATAACTTTGGTACCCTTAGTTTTCTGGGCATTAATGTGATTTTGGAGGTACTTTCATACATTTTTAAAGTTGCTTTATGTACAATTGAAATAGTAACTCTCTGGACTATAATTGATATAATAATTTATATCAATTTAGAATGTTTTAAGCCAAAAGTCAGAATGCATTAATTAACATAATCACTTGGGAGCATGCAATTGGCCTTAGGAACACCTAGAGTCACGGCTCCAAATTTAGTCGGGTATTTCTCTCTCCCCCATTCTTCCCCTTTTCCTTCTCCACCTCCCTCTCCTCGCCTTCCCTCTCTCCCCCCTCTCTCTCCTCTCCCCCTCTCTCCCCTGTCTCCCCTCCCTGTTCCTCTCTCTGCCTCTGCTTTCTTCCTCCCGTTTCGACATTGTTCCTTATCTCTTGACTTCTCCCCTTCTCCCTTTTCTTGCCATCTTTCCGGCACTCCCTCTCTCTGCTGCTTTTGTGCTGACTGGTTTGCCCCACTTGCAGGGCAAACAGCATGGGCCATGTGTCAACTTCTAGGAAGAAGGTATGTGTGGCATGTAGGCGGCAGTGGCCTTGTCTGTGTGGGTTCTGAGAGGGATCTTGTTAATGGGCAGCCATCCCCCCTGCTCCGACTGTTCCAGGCCCTGCTACCGACAGCTTCCCTTTTCAGCTTTGTTCTCCCTCAACTCCTGCTCATCACCCACCTCTTCTCAAAGGCGCGGGTTAGCACCTCTTTCATACCCTTCTGTTGCCACGCTGCTTTCTTAAGGGATGGAGAGTTTTAAAAGCTAGAGAGGGACACTCTGCTGGCTGGAATTTGTCCCCAGAGCTTGGGTGATTATGCCCTAGACCCATTTCCTGAGGTCAGGTTCTTCCACAGCTATGCCTGGCTTTCCCAGGCCCCTGTGTTCCTTCCTTCCTTTGGGTGACCGCTTTGTGTGGGGGCCAGGATACCCCAGTACTAAATTCCATAGGCGGAGCTCTGGGTTAGCAGAAGGAGCTCACTGGCTGTGTGACACTGGGACTCTTAGAAAACTGAGAAGCCGGGCGGCACCTGTGGCTCAGTGAGTAGGACGCCTGCCCCATATACCGAGGGTGGCAGGTTTGAACAGGGCCCTGGCCAAACTGCAACAAAAAATAGCCGGGCATTGTGGTGGGTGACTGTGGTCCCAGCTACTTGGGAGGCTGAGGCAAGAAACTTGCCTAAGCCCAAGAGCTGGAGGTTGCTGTGAACTATAACGCCACGGCACTCTACCGAGGGCAACAAAATGAAACTCTCTCCAAAAAAAGAAAAAGAAAACTGAGAAGCCAAACCTTCAGCAGAAGGAGGAGAGACTGGGTCAGTTCTGGACAGCTGGAGCTGGTGATGTGGTGGAAAGAGCTGGGCTTTGGAGCCCCACTGCCCCGGGGTTGAATCCCAACTCTGTCCCTATCAGTTCTGTGTCTTTTGACTATTTATCTCTTAGAGTCTGGTTTCCTCCTAGAAAATCAACCTAATACCTGGTGTTTGTGAGGATGACATGAGTTGCTTATTGGTACAGCACCTGGTGCCGTGTGAGGCTCACGAATACTTACTAAAGCTGCTTTACGGTGAGGTTTTTCAAGAGCAGGGGTTCCCCTCTGCTTTTCTTCTGGAGAATTCCTTAAAGGACGGATGCTAAGTCTGTGCTGACCAGAGAGCTACACAGATGCTTCTTCCCGGCTTTGCTGGCCTCTCAGGGCCTAGATTTTTCTACCTGTTGCACCCTTAAAACAGACGCACCCCCCTCTTCAGGGCTCCCTGAAGTACCTGCTAGGATCCTCACTTTTCTTTGAAGTTTCCTGTTTTAAATTTTTATGCAAGTTTTCTACTCCATGATTTTTCTGCATGTGTAATATATTTATCACTCATTCACCACAAGAAATGACCTCGTTTCTCCTGGGCCTCTGTGTCAGGAACATGCGCCCAGGAGTGCTCACGGACCAGCAAGAGAAGCGACAGCCTTACAGCGGGGTCTGTGGCGGCCGGGTGCTCACATCGGCGTGTGCTGGTGGTTCCTGAGGGGCCGTTTCTCCTCTCTCCTCTTCAGATCCCCTCGGGGTCTGACGGCCCAGACCTAATGGCCAAGTGCTTTTTTCTGAGGTTGTTTTCAGCAGTTAGTCTAGTGGTGACTTTGGAGAGAGAGACACCTGGCTGAGAGAGGTGACGGACATTTAGGATCCCACCTGGTGGTGGCCCTCTGACCCCTCCTGAGCTACCTGTGACTCATACGCCTTTCTGCATGCACGTGATCCTTGAATAGAAACTTTCATCGAAAAAGAATTGTTTTATCAAAATGACAGGTACCCATCATAACAGGACCATTCCCATCTGCTTCCCTAAGATAACTCGTAACAGTATAAGGCATATTTTTTCAAACACTTTTCTGTTCTATGGACTATATATACATCTGTTTTGATAGTGCAAATGGGGTCACACAATGTTGTTTCTAAACTTTTATAATTAATAATATAGACATGTTCCCAAGTCTATGCATGTATAAGGAGATCTACCTCATTCTTTTGTATAAACTTCAGAGTATTTCATTATATGGCTGATTCATTATTTAATTCTTTGCCTATTTGTGGTTTGACCTAAAAATCAAAAGAAAGAATCTTTTCAAAATCATTTCTGGCATAAGTATAACCCAAGTTTTTTGTAGAGACAGAATCTCACTTTATGGCCCTCAGTAGAGTGCCATGACGTAACACAGCTCACAGCAACCTCTAACTCCTGGGCTTAGGTTGATTCTCTTGCCTCAGCCTCCAGAGTCACTGGGACTACAGGCACCCGTCACAATGCCTGGCTATTTTTTTTGTTGTTGTTGCAGTTTGGCCGGGCCGGGTTTGAACCTGCCACCCTCAGTATATGGGGCCGGCGCCTTACCAACTGAGCCACAGGCGCCGCCCTAACCCAAGTTGTTTTTTAAATGAACATACTAAAGGGCGGCGCCTGTGGCTCAGTGGGTAGGGCGCAGGCCCCGTATACTAAGGGTGGTGGATTCTAACCCTGCCCCGGCCTAACTGCAACAAAAAGTAGCCAGGCGTTGTGGCAGGCGCCTGTAGACCCAGCTACTCAGGAGGCTGAGGCAAGAGAATTGCCTAAGCCCAAGAGCTGGAGGTTGCTGTGAGCTATGATGTTACAGCACTCTACCAAGAGCAACAAAATGAGACCCTGTCTCTAAAAAAAAAAAAAAATGAACATACTAATTTTAGTATGTTTATTTTAGTAAGTAAAATAGTAAAACAGTGGTACAAGAGTGGAAATGTCATTTCTATCTGCTTTCATCCTTGTTAGATGAGGTTTGAGAGAGTTCAATATTAGTTAGGATAGAAATCTAGCTTCTTTTCATCACTTGTCAGAAAAGCAAAAAGAAATATTTTATAACATTCTTAGGCCAATCTTAATAAAATTCTTTTAAGTACCATCATGGAGTGCTTTATTTTGCCTGTTCCTGAGACTGGTGTGAGTTTCTCATCTCATGAATGACCCACCTCATTTATTCTCCAACTGCTGTGAGAAGGAGGGTGGTGCAGGACTTGAGCAGAAGCAGGAGACGACCTAAGAAGCGCCCTGGCATCCTGGGGGTAGTGGGGCAGGTCCCGGGGTCGCAGGGTTGGGCCCAGCAGATTTGCAGGTAGGAGTGGCAGGTGTGGCGGAGGCAGGAAGGAGGGGAGCCAAGCGTGGTTCGGTGGACTGGCCTTGGCAGGGCAGGGATAGAGTTGTCCTTGACCAGTACCAGAAAAACAACAGCAGAAGCAGGTTGTGGGTGAGGGACTCTGTTTTGACTAGAGCAGGCTTATTTTAAATTGGATTCTGATCATGTTTCTCTTGTCAGCATCCTCCAGGGACATGCATTCTTGCTCAGAGTAATAAATAGCCACATCCCCCCAGCAGACTGCAAGGCACAGAGTGACCCAGCATCTGCACACCGCCCTTGCTATTTCTGGAAAACTCCAAGCATTCTCTTAAGCCAACGCCTTTGTTTGCAGTTGAATTCCCTCTGTGTGGAATGCTCTTCCCTAGCCTGTCACCTTGTCAGGTCATGACAACCTGTTTAAGTTGTCACTCCCCACACCCAGCACACCCCATCACCTGCATTGCAAGTGATGCTCAACATGACGTGCTTTTTTAAAGAAGTTTTATTATGAAAAATGTCAAACACATACCAAAGTAGAGGAGGGTTTTTTTTTTTTTTTTTGGTAGAGACAGAGTCTAACTTTATGGCCCTTGGTAGAGTGCCATGGCATCACACAGCTCACACAACCTCCAACTCCTGGGCTTAAGCGATTCTCTTGCCTCAGCCTCCCGAGTAGCTGGGACCACAGGCGCCCGCCACAGCGCCCGGCTATTTTTTGGTTGCAGTTCAGCCGGGGCCGGGTTTGAACCCGCCACCCTCGGTATATGGGGCCCGAACCTTACCGACTGAGCCACAGGCGCTGCCCTAGAGGAGGGTTTAATGAGTTTCCATGTACCCAGCACCAGCTTCAATAATTAACAGCAGCTAATGCTATTGCCGCTTGTAAGTGCTCCCCCATTATTTTAAAATATCTGATCCCAGACAGCGTCTCGTTTCATCAGTAATTGGTTTACTTCCTCTGTGGTGTTGCTGCCCCCAGCCCCATGCCACACCAGAATGTGAACTGGGTCATGGCAGGGGTGTGGTTTTTTGTGCCTACTCAAAACTTTGGGAAAAGAAACCAAGGTTGTAGAGTAAGTGATTTTTTTTTAAGTATAACTCATAAATACTATGAGTAAATATTTGATTATTTCTTTGAAGTCCCTAAAAAAGATTTTATATATACAAGTTGGCATACTTTTTTTATTTCCTTTGGGAAAATATGGAATTGCCTTATATTTGGAGTAGCTTTGGTTTAGGACATCATATATCTCTTTGAACATGTGGGGAAAATTCCAGTCCTAATAATTTCCTTTTTTCTTTCTTTTTTTTTTTATTACAGTTTTGCTCAGGCTACAGTGCTGTGGCATCAGCCTAACTCACAGCAACCTCAGACTCCTGGGTTCAAGCCATGCTCCTGCCTCAGCCTCCGAAGTAGCTGGGACTACAGGTGCCCGCCACAACACCAGGATAATTTTTCTATTTTTAGTAGAGATGGGGATCTCACTCTTGCTTGCTTAAGCTGGTCTGGAACTTCTGAGCTCAAAGGATCCTCCTTTCTCAGCCTACCACAGTGCTAGTATTACAGGCATGAGCCACCATATTTCCACTAATAATTTCTACTTTTTTTTAAATTTTTTTATTAAATTTTTTTTTTTTTTGAGACAGAGCCTCAAGCTGTCACCCTGGGTGGGCATCACAGCTCACAGCAACCTCCAACTCCTGGGCTTAGGTGATTCTCTTGCCTCAGCCTCCCAAGTAGCTGGGACTACAGGCCCCGCCACAACGCCCGGCTATTTTTTGGTTGTAGCAGTCATTGTTGTTTGGCGGGCCCCGGGCTGGATTCCAACCCGCCAGCTCAGGTGTATGTGGTTCTTGCCTTTGGAGGAGCAGGATGTCCTAAAGCAGGAGTTTCAGGGGGAGGGGGGGACACAGGTCACCGGCCTTGGGGTGTCATCCTGGGGCGTACCTCCCCTGAAGGTGGGGAAACGCCCCTGTGCTCACCAGGCTTCCTGCCTAGCGAGAGTTCCCATACACACATCTTAATGCAGGAGGAAGTTATTATTCTCTGACTGTTGTTGGTTCCAGACCCTGTTTGTGACTATTTTGTAAACGCAGATGGAACTTCAAAGTTATAGGGCGGAAGAGAGTCCAAATGTTTTTTCTAGTAGCCTTGGGTTTCTTGCCAATGCAGGACAAAATCAGGAATCCTAACCTCTCAGGGTTTGCCCGGTCCTAGAGTTCAGCTGGCTGAGACACCTGCTGACTGCATTTCCCCTGTCGTGTCCGTTTCAGCTCACTGTCCAGTGCTGGCACCCTACAGCCTTCTCCCACACTTCAGATGATCTGTGAGAAATTTGGGGAGATGGAGCCTGTCCTGGCACCCCACTCCCTGTTCCATGCCCGCCGTGTGGCGGCTCCGTGCCTTATTGGAACCCACCTCCAGGCCCCTCCTTCACTGGAGCTCTTGGGAAAGGAAGCTCATCTCCCAATCTTGCCAAATCTTAGACTCCAGCTCACTGGCCTCCTTGGCGGCATTTGACACTCTCTGCATTTCCTTTTTGTCCTCGGCCTCCTTGGTCTTGCTGGCTCTCTCTCACCCACATAGATGTTGATGTGCTCCAGGCTTCTTCAAACCCTTCATTCTTCTTGCCTCTCTCAGAGCCACCCCCAAACAGCCTGTGCGGTCCGCGTGCCTGCCAGCGGAGTTCCATGCCCAAAACAGAACTCACGCATGCCACCCCTACTGGGACACGGGGTCCTCCTCATCATTCCCCCAGTGAACTGAGCCAGAAGTCCTGGTTCGTTCAGCTACTTCTCACCTGCACACGTGACTAAGCATGGGGTCCTGCTCTCGTGGGGCTTGTTGCACAGGGGAGACAGAAAGTTCCAGTAAACAATACGGTGAGAGCCATGGGGGATAGGAAGGGGACCTGGGAGGGCAGAGCTAGGACCGAATGGAACCGCTGGCTCAGGAGAGGCCCACAGAGGAGGTGAGTTGCTTGAGAAAAGCCTGGAAGGAGGAAGAGCCTGCTGGGATATGGCAGGAGGGGAACGTTCTTGGCAGAGACCCTGGAGGAGCATCAGGAAGCCCTACAGCGCCTGCAGAGCAGAGTTTCTGATTCATGGGTCTGAAATGGGGCCAGAAAACGTGTTTTTTTTTTTTTGTGGCCTGGGTAGAGTACCATTGTATAGCTCACACCACCTCAAACTCTTGGACTCAAGAGATTCTCCTGCCTCAGCCCCCCCAAGTAGCTGGGACTATAGACGCCAGCCAGGATGCCCTGCTAGTCTTTCTATTTTTAGTAGAGATAAGGTCTCACTCTTGCTCAGGCTGGTCTCAAACTCCTGAACTCAAAGGATCTTCCCTCCTTGGCTTCCCAGACAGTGTGCTAGGATTACAGGTGTGAGCCACCATGCCCAGCCAAAAACTTGTATTTTGTAATATCCCAGATGCCGCTGCTGGTGGTCTGGGGCCCACCACCAGGTGGCTGCAGCAAAGGCCAAAGGCAGAGTCTTGCCTGGTGCTCAAAGAAGGTGCTGTCAGCTCCTGTGGTTGGCACCGAGTGAAATTATCCCATCAGGAGGGTGGGCACAGCATGGTGTCCGTCAGGTGAGCTGTGCCTAGGCCCTTCGCGTGGCTCTGCAGTCTTGGTTCCTGCCTTCCCAGCTGCTGCTCTGCGCGGACCTTCCTGCCCCCTGAATCTACGCAGCACTGCCTGTTTCCTGCACTCTCCTCCCAGGCCTCCTGCCCACATGAACAGCAGCAGAATCTGCGCTGCCAGAACAAGCTGTGGGAAACTAAGCCCTTAATGATGAAGCAGTTTCAGGATGCAGGACAGAGTTTGATTAGTAAAGAAAACAGAAAGAAACAAGAGAAGACCTGGGTCTGGCCCAGACTTGCTTGTGGCAAAGCTGCCCAAGTCACTTAACCCCTCTGTGCCTTGGTCTCTACATCTGTAAATTGGGTTTAATAGTCTCTGTCCCCTAAAGACTTCAGAGGGTATTTGTGGAGCTTAATGAGTGAGGTCCTTTAAACTCCTTGGAAGAAAGGCGTAACTAAATATGAGGCAGTGCCGGAATTAGCTCTCAGGTTCTTTAAACCAGGTCACATCTTGTTTTAAGAGGGTAGCCACGAAAACAGTTTTGTTTGTAAATCATATGTACAAATGGTATGGCCCTAATCTCACAATAACAAGTAAATTTGATTTCGCTGGTTCTTGTCATAATTAAGAGCTGCACGGCACCTCACCACCAGTTGTGTGGGACAGCCAGCCCTTGCTGCCACTGTGAACTCCTGCCTCTTGTCCCCTGCTCCAGCAAGGGCTGTGTGGCCTCGGCACACAGCACACAGCACTTAATAAACATTGTTGTCTTAATAAGCTCAGGTGCCTGCCCCCAGCAGGCTGTGCGTGGCTGGTGGCTGCTGGTACAGAGGCAGAGCAGTGGTGCTGACAGTGCCAATGGAACTAGGATTCCCCAGAGAAACAGGACCAGTGGGATACACACATATGGAAAGAAATTTATCATAAAGACTTGGTTCACATACTCACGGGAGCAGAGGAATCTCAAGGTCTGCAGTTGGCAAACTGACCATCGGAAGAGCCACGGGTCAGTTCCAGTCTGAAGGCAGAGGCTCAAGACCCAAGAAGGCTGATTTCTGCAAGTGCGAAAGACTGACGTCCCAGCGTGAAGACAGAATCGCCCTCCTTCTGCCTTTCCTTCTGGTCAGGCCTTCAACGGGTTGGATGAGGCTACCCAGTTGCATTGCTCAGCCAGCAGACACGGCCCAGTCAAGCGATACACAAAATCAACCATCACACTGACGTTTACCACACACTGGTGACATGCCAGGCCTGGTGCCCAGTGCTTTTCCTACATCAGCTCACCTAGCCCTTGGGTTTGGGTCGAGCTCCTCTCCTCACTGGCTCTCTGACCCAGATCAGAGCCCTGCTCTCTTTGGGTCTCAGCTTCTCATCAGTAAGATACGAGAATAAGCACCTGCCTCACAGATTGTTAGGGGAATTAAATGAGATGCTATATGGAACGTTCCAGAACAGTGCCATTGTACGAGGCCTCGCAGAGCTTGTTGACCTCGTCATCCTTAGATTCAGAGTCAGGGAAGATTAAGCAGAGACGCAGCTTGGCATAGGACTGGTGGACATTCCTGCACCGGGGAACCCTCAAGCCCGTGGTGGGCGTCAGGAGCTCCCACCCAATCTGTTTTAGAAGGTGGAGTTTGAAAATGACCAAGGCAGTGAAAACAAAACAGGAATGTGGGGATGTCACTTTCCTTCCCTGAGTCTCACTTTCCTCAACCGGCAAAACATGAGGCAGGGACCGTGCTCCCTACTCCACAGGGCACCTGGCATGTGACTGTGGGTGTTTGGGGATGGCAGCTCCTGCAGGCCCCTGGCCTGTGCCAAGTGGAAGCCCCACACTTGGTGAGCTCTAGAACATATGGGCCCAGGGCAGCCCGTAGGATCTAGATGTCGGGTGTTACTCTGGGGCAGCAGTGAAAGTTTGGGACCAGCTATGAGACGGGGAGGCAGATATTGACAAAATACTGAACTTTTAGACTGGAGGAGGGCAGTGAAGAGGCTTCCGAGTTAGGCAGCAGTGAGGAAAGTGGTGAGGTTTGGGGCGAAGCTGAGCAGGGGCTGAGGTTTGTCCCAACACTCCAACCTGGTGCTGCCGGGATTCCCTCCCTCCTGAGCTAGAAATGTGCCCTGGCACATGAGCCGCAGGGGAGCACAAATCCCTGCCCAGTGCAGCATCACAGGCCCGTCACTGGCCTCTGTCCTTTTACCACTCCTGTCCTGGCCCACCCTGAGGGCTGCCTGCCTTGACCAGGCGTGAGGGGCAGAGGCAGGCGGGGAGCCCTGCGTGTGGCCACCTAACCCCTCTGCCGTCTCGCCAGAAGAGGGGCTCCAGTGTCCCCAGGGAGGTGCCCGGTGCAGGCAGGTCTGCATGTGGAGGTGGAGGCTGTACAGCTTCTCAGCCAAACAAGCCAAAACGCAAGCTCTCAGGGACCTGTCACGAATTGTTAGAGGGAAATCGATTCGGGACGGTAAGGCTTTGTGTGACCAAATAGGAAAGTGGCTACTTGGGGGAGCACGAGGGTTAGAGGTGGGGGCTTGGGACCAAAGTCGGCTACACCAAGCACGAAGGTATAGCTGTGACAACCCTGACACCAACCTCTGGAGGTGGCAATGGCCAAGGAAACGCAGCCTGATGGGACGAGTGGGAGTGTAGACCAGGAGCTGAAGGCAGAGAGGCAGACGGGTGGGCTGGGCACAGCGGTGGCAGCCACGTGCCATGGTGGCTGAGGCCGGCCCAGGGTCCCAGCAGAGACTTCTTGCAGATGAGAAGAAACTGAGGCAGCAGCAAGAGGCAAGGAGAAGGTGCAGAGAGGGAGCTGTGCAGTGACGGGGTGTGTGGAGCGCGAGCCCCAGGCCTCAGCCGTGCTTGGCCCAGACCTACGGGCTCCTGCTCTACCATGAGGGACATTCCTCTTGCCAGAGAGGGATTAGGAGGGATCTTCAAAGAGTCATTTAAGACGTTTCTGCTGGAAAGTAATTATTTCCCTCAGGGGTTAGCCCAGCAAGTAGGGTCCTCACCTTTACTGTAGTTGAGTAAAGCACCACATGAAGAAAAGCTCAGCACATTCTCTTCGAGGAGAGGTGAGGGGCAGGCAGCACACGTGGTTAGGTGGAGAAGACCACAGTCCAGCTTGCCCCGGCCTGGGGAGGCCTCAGGTGGCCATGTCCCTGCCCTCCTCACTCTGACCTCCTTTATTGTATGTGTAAATTATATGTGTGAAACTGTTCATAAGGCCTGTGTCTCTGCCCTCCACCCTCAAGTTAGCCTCTTCCAGCCCTGACAGGTCCCAGGAGGATGCAGTGCCAGCCAGGCAGCCCCTTCTCCTGGCACAGAAGTGGCCCAAAGGGAGCTGAGTGGAGAACGCACAGTGCAGCCCTGCCCTGTCCTCCTGCAGCACCCTCTGTGACAGCAGTGACAATGGACGAGGCCAGGAATGACTCCTACTCTCAGGGAGGTCAGGGGGCCCTGAGAAAAAGGCCGGGGTGAAGCTTCCTCTGTATTTATAGGCACTCCCCATTGTTCTCATCACCACCTAAGCTCTGCAGAAATATTGTCTTCCATGAAATGGATCCCTGGTGCCAAAAAGGTTGGGGGCCATTGTTTTTTTTTTTTTTGTAGAGACAGAGTCTCACTGTACCGCCCTCGGGTAGAGTGCCGTGGCGTCACACGGCTCACAGCAACCTCTAACTCTTGGGCTTACGCGATTCTCTTGCCTCAGCCTCCCGAGCAGCTGGGACTACAGGCGCCCGCCACAACGCCCGGCTATTTTTTTGTTGCAGTTTGGCCGGGGCTGGGTTTGAACCCGCCACCCTCGGCATATGGGGCCGGCACCCTACTCACTGAGCCACAGGCGCCGCCCGGGGGCCATTGTTTTAAAGTGCCTGGTACATAGTAGGTGCTCAGTAAGCATTTCTGAAATGAATGAATATGCCGTGTTGGTCTCCTGTGGCCCCATAACAAAGCACCATAAACTGGGTGGCTTATAACCCAGAAATTTATTGTCTTATAGTTCTGGGGATAGGTGTCTGAAATTAGGGTGTTGGCAGCCATTCTGTCTCCAAAGGCTCTAGGGGAGGGTCCTTCCAGGCTTCTACCAGCTCCTGGTGGTGGCTGGCCATCTTTGGTGCTCCTTGGGTTACAGATGCATCACTCCAATCTCTGCCTTTGTTTTCACAAGGAGTTCACCCCTGTGCCCCTGTGTCTCTGCGTCCAAATTTCTTTCTGATTAGGACATCAGCCATACTGGGTTTAGCTCCCTCCTTTTCTTTCTTTTTTTTAATTATTATTGTACATGGATGCATTTATGTGGTTCAGTGTTCTGCTTTGATATACAATATGAAATGCTTACATTGAACTAACATATCCATCACGATTATACTCATTTCTTAATAGTTTTGAAATGTACCATTGCTTCATGCACATTAGGTGAGGTCCCCCAAATGCCCTCCCTCCTCCCATAACCCTCCTCATCTCCCCTCTCTCTCCTCTTCCCTTCTACTTTCTGGACTATAGTTATGTTTTACCATTCATATGAATGTGCAGGTGATTATATACTGATTTCATAGTAGTGTTGAGTACCTTGGATACTTTTTTTCCCATTCTTGAGATACTTTACTAAGAAGAGTATGTTCCAGCTCTATCCATGTAAACATGAAAGATGTGAAGTCTCACCTCCTTTTCTTCTGTAAATAAAGTTTTGTTGAAGGACAGCCATGTGCGTTTGTTCACATATTGTCTGTGGATGATTTTGCGTTACAACCTCAGAGTCCAGCAGTTGCATCAGAGACCCAAGGGCCCACACAGTCTAAGATCTCTGCAGAGTCTGCAAACCCCAGATAAAAAGGTCTTCAGCCCTTCTCAGCTGTGTGACCTTGGACAAGTCATTTAGCTCTCAGCTTTTCGTTTCATCTGAAGCGCAGAGCTGGCTGTCCCTAGCTCCCAGGAGCTGAGTTAGATTCAGGCATTAACGGTTCAGCCTAGAGCCGGGGGACTGTCATGGTGACACCTGCTTCCGAGATGCCTGGCACAGATGCTCACTTGGTGTTTCCCGGGTGAGTAAACGCAGTGATGAGTAAGTGGGAGATAAGCTACGCGAAAGCACTAAATACAGGGTCTTAGGTGTGACAGGCCTGCAGTAATTTTTTTAAGCAATAGAGGGCCTGATTCTGCCCAGTGGCAATTCTCTTGGGAGCCTGGACTCAGCAATGTGCGCAGGTGGCCAGAGAGGCCAGAAGCCCCATTTTGGAAGAACACTTACCATCCTAGCCTTGTCACTCACACCTGCTACTCCAGCCAGGGTCTTGGGGCACCTTCTCGTGGTTGGCACAGAATAAGGGGTGAATAGAGTTTGCATTACAGGTGTGGCCAAGCCGTGCCTTCCATCCTAGCAAGAGAAACGGCAGGGGAAGGGGCCTCCCACTCTCGGGAAGCCCAGAGACTTCTGTTTACCAAGCAGAAATCGATGTCCAGTTATCCACCCGAGGGCCATGAGATGGGGCAGAGCAGACAGGGCGTGTGTGGCCAAGTCCAGAACACAGGGCTTGGGTCGGGATTGGTCCCGGGAACTGGGGACAGACAGAGCCTGTCGGTGGCACCAGGGCACATGGGCAACATGAGATGATCCAGGTCTGAGACTTGGTTCAAGCCTGAGATGGGGGCTTGAGGGGCCCTGTGGAGGGCCTTGGAGAACGTGAGTGACACCAAGACACCCAGCATGGCTGGACAGCCTGGCAGCTCGTCTTGACTCGTCCTCTCCACAAAGGAGATGAGGATGAGACAACCCCTGCTCGAGCCATGTTGCTCTTCATTCTTTCTCCCAGCAAAAGTGCCAGAGCGAGCCTCCAGCGAGCCCACCCAGCCAGCACGCCAGCCCCCTGTGCTTTCCACGGCTCCAGGAGCAAGGTCCTCAGTCCACCAAGGAAGGACCTGCCCTCGACTTCTGGTCCCCAGTGAGGTCAAGGGGGTCAGGAGCAGAGCAGGTGGTGGGGAGGGATGCCCTCCAGGATGACACAGGACAGGGAAAACGTGACATGCCAGTGGTCCCTTCTCCTTCCTGCCGCCTCCTCGGGTGAGGGCAGGGGGGAGCCCGGGGTGGGGGACATTTTCTTTTTCTTCCTCAATAACACTAAACAACCCCTGGGCACAATTTCAATGCCTTCTTGCCTTGTGTGTAACAAAAACGCAACATGATTCCTTTATCCTCCCTCATCTGGGGCTTTGACTTTTCCTCTCCAGTTTGCTAAATTTGTGTTACACTTTGAAGTCAGGCCCTGGCTTGTCTCCGTGTGTTTCCACAGCCCCTTCAAAGCAGGAGCCTCGGAAGTTCCTGAGGCTGCCTCAAGGGCTTGCTCAGGGTGGTCACCCTCTCCTGCTCAGGAGACCACTTGAGAAGTTGCCATTGGAATATTGTTCCTGCACCAGCTTCCTCTGGATCTTGAGTCCCGCATCTTCCTCTGGTGCTGCAACCAACCACACTCGCCCTAGAATCCACGCAGGAGTGGGGGTGACCCTGTGTGTAAGGTGTTTTGGAAGATCCGGGGGTCAGTTGTCAGCCTACCTGTGATCTGCTGACCTCAGGCCACCTCCCCAGGGTCAGAGCCCTTGGATCTCCCAGGTTGGCTCTGCCTACAGTGTCTGCCATGGTGTCCTGGCCCGTGCTCCTCCCTGCTGCTCAGAATTTCCTGGAGGCAGCAGGGGCCTCACCATGTCCTCCAGCCAGGAGGACTTTGCAGTGGGCAAGGCCAGCGCACACACCTGTTTGGCTGGGCCCACGGACTGCTTTCTGTTTCAGAAATTTAAAATTGAGGTATTTCACATGAAAGTCCACATTGCCAGCATCTCTTGGAAAAGTGGAAGATCAGGCAGCTCCAGACCCACCGCAGCTGCGAGCAGAGGGTTCCCGCTCCCATGTACCCTCCCAGGCTCTCTGCTACTGAGTGTCTCCCGCCTCTGCCTTCTGCTCTAGTTTCCCTGCGATGGAATTATGGCTGGGCGTTCAGGGTTCTCTGGAGGCAGAGGGGTGCAGAGGATGGGCACAGGCTTTGAAGTCGGCAGGCCTAGGATTCCCAGGGCATCAGGTACCAGCCGGTGACTGTGGGCAATGTGGCAGATCCTCTGAGCAACATCCTCAGAGACCTGGCACGGAGCGGGGCAGCACTTTGCATTGGAGCGATGTCTCCATCCCCTTTGCCAACTGACACTGTCCAGCAAATGTCTGAAGAGTGCAGCCCCCACCCCCCACTCACCACACTGTCCCAACTCCCTTTGGAGAATGGCTCGTTCTAACAACAGATCTTTTCAGAGGTTCAACCTGCACCCAAAATGCCTGGGGAGGCACCTCGGGGTGTGCCTGGCGCTGGGTTGCATTTGTACCAAACGTCTTTGATACCCTTCATCTTTCTGACACCTTGGGTGAGTCTGGCAGGAAGGAGCCAGCTACCCTGTACCTGCACTCAGGCTCCATCTTGTGTCATCTCAGGAAGGCCACTTCATCTCACTGGGCACCAGTCTCTTCATGTGTCAGAGGTGACAAATGTCCACTGCCAGTGCCAAGGGGACCCCAGGGGGTATTAATGTGTGCAAAACTATCAGGCCCCAGCACTTGATCTGATTTAACTTTTCTAATTAGACAAGAAAAACATACTGATGATTTAAAAAGACTTAAATGTTACAGAAATGTAACAAAAGAAAGTGAAATTGCCCCAGAACTCCCATGTCTCTGGAGGCAGCCCAGTAACTGCTTAATCTTGCGGCTGTTGGAGCCAAGGCCTGAACTTGATTCCTTCATCACCGGCCAGCACTGGGCCGGGCAGAGCTACCTCTTAGTCCCCTGAAAAGACTCAGAGGGGATAAGACTCACTTTTACCCAGAAGGAAATCCCAGTCTGAAGGAGACAAAAAACCAGGACCGTCCCAGCTGAGGGGGGCCTACGGAGCCATGACGTCCAAATGGGATTTGGCATCCTAGGGGGACCCAGACTGAGGGAGGACCTGAGGTAAAAGCCAGGCAATCAAATAACCCGCGGCAGAAACAGCGTGTCCACATGGGCTCGCTAATTGTAATGAGCCTGTCACACCAACTGTGAGTAAGATTGGCCTGGGGGTTCTGGGAACTCCCTGTACTATCATCTCAATATTTCTATAAATCTAAAACTGTTGGAAAAAATGAAGTCCATTTTAACAAAGAAAGGCCATGAGGTAAGGGCAAATGGTGATGTTTCCCCGAGGCACAGGAAGCCCAAGCCTCAGGCTGTGTGCCGCCTCTGTCCTGGACATAGAGGTCCCCAAGGCTCTCCTGAGGGGCCAGGGGAGAGGGGCTGTGGGCAGACTCATGGCCATGCTGGGGTGAAGGCAGTGAGGATGTTTCAGGAGAGAGGATCGGATGTCCCATCTGGAGATGGCCCTCATCCTTCCTCTGGAGCCTGGAAATGCTGCAAGAGAAAGGAGACAGGAGGGAAACGGGGAGTAACACCACGGAGGACGCAAGGGCCTGGCTGCGCTGGCTCCCTAAGTGCCCAAGTGCCTGGGCAGGGAACGGGTGAGGCCTGACGGAGCCAGTGAGTGTTGGAGTCCAGGTACCTGTAGCAGGGCAGCGCCAGGCCTGAGGCCCCAGGAGCGTGGGGGGCACCCCTGGCTGCAGCTAGGAAGATCCTTTCCATTCACGTCCTAATTTACTGTTTTTTAATTGCCAGAGGTCAAATCCGGAGGGCAGCTTCTGAGGTCCAGGCCGCTTCCTGCCGTCTGTTGTCCTGTGCTACTGTTTTCCTGTCCAAACACTTGAGGAGCGCCAGGAGCCCTGGGAATTGGGGCGGCCGCCCTGAGAGGCCTTGTTCCTTCCCTGAACGTGTGTTTATGAAGGTCCTCAGAAACACAACTGTTTGGAAAAGTCTTGAAATAGGAAGCAGAGTCCCAGCTGAGTATCTAGGTTACATGAGGGTCTGAAAAAAATAAAATCATTTCCTCTGAGGTTGCCAAGTTTGGAGGTCCTGCCCGGGGTTGCACATCCTGCGAATGACTCAAGTTGTATTTCCCTCCCTGCCCCTGATGTGGCTTCCACGCATGAAGACAGCACCTGGGGAGGGGGGGCAGTGCAGCTGCCAAGCAGTGGGCGCCCACAGCCTGGCACCAGCCTCCCACCCTGTCATGACCCTGGGACCTGCCCAGGCCTGGGCGCTGGTCCATTCACAGAGCGAGCTTCACACGGCCCAACTGGAAAGGCCTTTCACCGCACAAGGAAAAGTGGCCTATCCCTTTCATGAGACTATTTCAAGTGTATCCTTTGGTGGTACCGGGCACATTCACAATGCTGTGCAGCCAGCACCTCGTCCACCTCCAAAACTTTTCATCTTCCCCAATTGAAACTCTATCCCCATGAAACACTTACCTCCTAGTGGGTGGGGCGCACGCAGGAGTATCGCTTGAGCTCAGGAGTTGCAGATCAGCCTAAGCCACCTCCATTTAAAAAAAGAAAACAGCTGGGTGTTGTGGCGGGCAATAGTCCCAGCTAGTAACCAGAGAATGCTGAGGCAGAACGAATGCTTGAACCCAGGAGCGTGAGGTTGCTATGAGCTGGGCTGACATGGGGCACTCTAGCCCGGTGACAGAGTGAGACTCTATCTCAAAAAACACAAAACACAAAAAACACTCTATTCCTTCTTCCCCAGCCCTGGTAACCTCTGTTGTACTTTACGTCTCTGTGAATCTGCCTCGTCTGGCACCTCATGTAAAGAGAAGTCATACAATATTTGTCCTTTTGTGTCTGGGTTGTTTCACTTAACGGAGAGTTTCCGAGGTTCACCAGTGTGGTATCGGATATTAGAATTTCACTCTGCTGAGCGTGTACGCCGCTCTGTTTATCCACTCGTCTGTCAATGGACACTTGGCTTGTTTCCACCTTTTGGCTACTGTGAATGATGCTGCTGTGAATGTGGGTGTGCAATATCTGTTGGAGTCCTTGTCCCCAGCCTTTGGGGTACGTATATCTCCAGGAGTGGCCCTGCTGTGACAGACACCGATTCTGTGCTAAACTTTCTGAGGAACCAGCAAACCATCTCCCACGGCAGCTGCACTGCTTCCCACCCCCCAGCAAAGCACAAAGGTCCCAGTTTCTCCATGTCCTTGCTGATACTTGTTAATTTTGTTTTTTTTTAATTATTATCATCATTATTCTCATTTTTGATACTAGCCATCCTCATGGGAGTGCAGTGGTGTCTCCCTGTGGCTTTGATGTGTGTTTCCCCAACAAGCGCTGCCACATGCTTTTTTCAGGTGCTTGTTGGCCATGTGTGTGCATCACCTTTGGAGAAATGTCTGTTCAAGCCCCTTGCTCATTTTTTAATTGGGTTGTATTTGTTGTTTAGTTGTAGGAACTCTTTACATATTGTGGATAGGAACAGCTATTCTCTTATTTGATTTGTATGTGTCTATGTCTGGAAGCAGAAATTTAAGTGTGTGGGGTGGGATAGGAAGCTTCTCTGTCACTTCATGCTCCAGGAAAGTGGGTGTCCCCTCCCAGGTTAACCCTGGGTCTCAGGACTAAACTAGAAATAAAGGGGGATGAAGTAACAGGCAAGAGAGGTGAGGAGATCTTCTTCTAAGGTCTCTCATATCTCTGACCTATAATGTCTGCTCCATGAGAAGTGGTGTCTGGAGGCATCTGCGGCCATATGCCAAGGCCTGACCTGGAGCCTCAGAGCCCAGGAACGGGCTCCACTGGCCTTGCTGCAGGTGATGGCATGCCTCTAAAGACAGGAAGCCCTCATCAAGGAAACTCTGCTCACAGACTTCTTTGGTGACTCCTGTTATTTCAGAAGACAGTGCTGGACTCAGTGGCATCAGAGAGGGGCTCCCTGGTAAGTGGGAAGCCTGCTTTTCCCTGACTGCTCCAGGCACAGCAGGCTGCCCCTATCCTGTGCCCACAAGCAAGGTCTGAGGCTGCTACAGCCTTTCATATCCCGGGACAAAACTGCTGACTCAGGGGACCTGAGATTCATGCCCCTGTGGAGAAAGAACCCTTGGGCAGGAAGCATTTGCTGGATTCAGGTGTGGACTTAGTGTCTACTATGATGGAGGGGAAAGGGTGTTCAGCTCTATAACCCGGGGCAGGTCCCACAACCTCAGGGAGCCTGTTTTTGCACCTCCAAAAAGAGGATGATATGGGGTGAATGAGGTCATGTGCATAAAAGCACTACTACACCATGTGACCACAGACACCGCAGCCATGGAGTTGCCTTCCTAGCTATTTCAGGCCAGGATCTTCTGATTTGGGGTACCTACTGTCTGGGTGTTAATGTGCACTCTGTAAGTCCTAACTTAGTTGGACTGATTGGACCATTTAAGAGGTTGTAAGGAGAATTTTCAAGCTCCATAATATCTATCATTGTGGAGCATCTAGAATATTCCAGGCAGTGTTCCAGGGCCTCACCCCCCTGCTATATAGAAGTGGCAGCTCATGAGCTACTTGTCCAGATTGTCAGAGTTAGGGTCAGGGCTGGGCGGGTCAGGCGGTGATGGGGCCCGCTCTTGTTTTACTCAACCCTGCACTGACAGGTGTGGTGGTGACTGTTAACTATCCCTGAACCTTTCTTTACTTCTGTGGAGCGACAGAGCACTCCCAGTGTAGCTGGTGCATAAAGCAGCCCAAGGCTGTGTTTGGAAGCCCCCAGGAGTCGGGCGTGACAAATTCCCACCAATGGAACATGGCGAAGTCTATGTGAATGGACTGAAGGGGCTGTCACTTGCACACTGAGATCTGGGCTGCAAACTTGGTGACCAGGGAGGCAACATAGCAGGACATAGCAGAGCCACAGGGTGGAAGAAGCCTGGGACCCTGAGTGACTGCTTAGAGCTGAGCCACCCAGCAGCTCAGACTACTTCCTTACAAGTCATTGTGTGGGAGAGAAAAAAAGGCTCCGTTAGGCCACTGTGATTTCCAGGCTTCTTGTTAACTATGGCTTTGCCCACAGCCTCCCAAATCAGCAAAATGGGAAGCTGACATAGTGTCACGGATGACTACGCCAGGCCACGTCACGGATGACTACGCCGTGCCATGTCATGCTCATTCCACGCTCCATCCGGACATGTCAGAGTGACTCCATCCAGGGTGTTGCCACTGCCCCAGGGCACCAGCCAGCCAAGGGGAAAGTTACCCTTTCTCTTTCCAGCGTGATCCTTGGAAGCATTGTTGAGTTCCTTGGCTGACTGTGGGAAGTCCCATCTGAGAATAGAAATGGCCTGCGCAGGGCTGGCCCCCTGGGTTTTCATTCTCACTGGATGGGACTCTGGGTGACACTGAGGACAGCTGCACCCTCAGTGCCTGGAGCTTCCTTCTGTGTTCACAGAGGACTGTGCCCGGGGTCGTGTGCCCCTCTGTTTCCCCAGGAGACAGTGAGCTGAGCCCTCAAGTCTGAAACCTGCTCATTCAGCAGTGAAACCCCAGTAGGCTCCCCAGCGCAGGGCCCAGCAGAGGGAGGCACTTCCTTGATCTAAGGACAGTGTGGGAGAGCCCCCAAAGAATCAACGAGGCCACTGGGCGCCTGCTGTAAGGACTTGCCACTCCGGCCGCTGGAAGTTCCCTTCTGAACACAGGCCTTCTTAGCTGTTCAAAGCCAGTTCTCTCCTAAGAGCTGAGTGCAGATGTCAGATTCCTATTAGTTGGGAGTTCTGATTCCTTGTGGCCTGTGGGTTTAGTGCTGCTTACTTCAGTTAATTTTAATGTGCTTGAATAACATACCACCTTCTTTACAGCACCCCATAAAGGCTGGAAACAAAAACCTAACAAAACCAGCCTCTGAAGAGGTCCCTCTTCTTTCCATTCCCAAAGGAACATTCCAGAAGATTCCAGAAGCCCCTACTAGTGGGCCAGGCTTCTCTTGTCTTCATGGCCTGGGCCAGTCCCTTCCTAAAGGCCCCCGTCCCCTTCTGTGCATGTCATCTCGAGGGATCGGAATTTGTCTGTAACACTTGGCGAGTCTCTATGGCTGCAGTTTCATCATTCAGGGGAGCAGAGAGTATGGAGGCTAACTCACAGCTATCAAAGGAGGAAGAACCCACACGGGTGTTGTCAGACAGACAACGTGTGACGTGTTGGAAGGATACAGTAGCCTTACTCACTGAGTCACACACAGCTTACTCTCAGATTCCTCAAACTCTACACACATCCCGATTCCTCACCTAATGTGTGTAGCCACCCAGAGTCAGGCTCCAGGAATTTTGACTTTCATCATCACTGCTTGGATGTGAGCTACACATGTGGGTGAAGGTGTTAGGCTGGCAGAGCTGAGAAGGGACAGGTGGCGAGCTGACATCAGAGGGCAGATAGCAGCCAAGCGTGAAGGGCCCCCGCTCCCAGACTGCCATGTGGTGCCCGGCCCAGCACGCAGGGTCCATGGGGCACTGTGGCTGCCAGCCCCGAGTTACCAGCAGGTCAGGACAGAGGCAGGACCTGGGCAGGGGACTGGATGCTGTCCCCCTGTGAGCAGATGCCTGGTCCTGCTCATCGGCCTCGTCTGATGGGTGTTGACTCATCATTGGGGTGAATTTAACACCCCGGCCAGGGCGAGTGCAGGTCTCTGATGTAAAAGAACTCTGGGTGGATTTTAGCTGCATTGGACACTCTGAATAATTTTCTTGCCGTTATCCCCAGGGGATGTTCACAATAAATGGAAAGTCTGAATTTCAAAAATGCTGAATGAAGTCCTAGAGTGGTTTTCAGGTTTCCTCAGACGTCTTTGTAGATGAAGCCATTTGTGCCAGCAGGGACGCAGCTGACCACTGTGTCTTCTCACGTGCGGAGCCCCTAGACGTGTGGGGAGGCCCCAGGCAGGCCTGGTGGGTGCACCTGAGGGCCCCTCTGATGCTCTGGCTGGCGCCAGCCCGGCCTGCTCTCTCCACAGTCGCCTTGCCCCCCTTCTCCCCCACCCAGCACCTCACACCAGCCTTCCCTCTACTTTGTGCCCCACAGTCCCTCCTGCTGTCTCACTGAGGGTTGGACGGTCTACCCTCCATCAGCTCCAGAACAGCAGGCATCTCTGGCTCTGAAGCTCAGGACCCAGGAGCTGCTGACCTGGTCTCAGGCTGCGGGGTAACAAGAAGGGCCAGGTACACACAGCGCTGGCAAGGCACTCTGGTGTGTAGGGGAGGACACTAGCTCTGGGAAGGTGATGACTTGACCAGAGTGTCCCCTGTCATAGAAAGTGCTGGGATGGAGGGACTTGGGGGCCAGACTGTCCCTTTGGGGGGGGGACAAATTTGGGATGAACAAAGGCTCATGAACCCAGGGCTCATCCCAAATTTGGAGGGAGTCCAGCATTTGTGAAACTTCCTCTCCAAACTGGCCAATTCAGAACAGGTGCAGGCCGTCCACCTTCGCCTGCACAGATCCTCATCCTGCCTTCTGTTCCTTTGATGGCACTAGAGCAGCAATTTCAACCAGTGTGCCAAGAAAGGATCTTAGATGTGCTACGAAAATTTTAAAGATCATGAATTAAATTATTTTCAAAAGATGTTCAAAACACAGAAGTATATTCTTTTTATTCTTTTTTTTTTTTGATCAACATAATTTAAGTGTGCCATGGAAGTTTAACCATAGGTTCAAGTGTGCTATCAGATAAAAAAGGTTGAAAAACACTGGTCTACAGGGATTTGCTGTTTAAAGACATCTTGTGATTAGTCTTTTTTTTTTTTGAGAGTCTCAAGCTGTCGCCCTGGGTAGAGTTCCATGGCATCACAGCTCACAGCAACCTCAAACAGCCTCCCAAGTAACTGGGACTACAGGCGCCCGCCACAATGCCCGGCTATTTTTTGGTTGTAGTTGTCATTGTTGTTTGGTGGGCCCAGGCTGGATTCGAACCCGCCAGCTCCGGTGTATGTGGCTGGTGCCCTAGCCACTTGAGCTATAGGTGCCGAGCCCTCATCATTTTTCTTTTGGGAATTTCTGAGTTTTCACAGGAGGAATTTGCTTAGAGTAAGGTTGCCAGTTTTTTTAAAAAATACAGATGTTAAATTTGAATTTCAGATAAACGAAGAATAACTTTATTCTAAGTGTGTCCTAATTATTGCATGGGAAACCCACGTTCCTGGGGGTCCTGTACTCGGTCCGGAGGTGCGAGTTGGATTGTGTTCTGCCATACCTTGAGCTCTTCCCCCAGAATATAACCTTATTTGGAGACAGCGTCTTTATAGACGTAGTCAACTTAAGTGAGGTCATAGGGCAGGCCATAGTCAAATAAAACTAGTGTCCTCATACAAAGGGGAAATTTAGACAGAAGCACACAGGGATAAGGCCCCGTGAAGATGAAGGCAGGGATGAGGATGATGCCTCTAGAAGCCAAGGCGCGTGGAAATGGCCAGAAAACCCCTGGGAGCTGGGGAGGGGCCTCACGGCCTCAGGAGGAGGCAGCTCTGCCACGCCTGGATCTCTGGTCTCCTGAACTGTGGGACAATAAATTCCTGTGGTTCCAGGACATGGGCTGTCACAGCAGCCCTGCAAGCTCACCCATCTGCAGACCCCAGTGAGCTGACTGGTGCAGGGTGGGGAAGCTCGCGCTGTCCTCTCCTCTGCCCCCAGCCCAGGGGCCTCAGCAGTGGCGAGTCATGGAAGGACCCATCTCTCCTGGCTGATTGAGGGTTGCTTTATAAATCAGGCTAGAAAAGAAAGTCCCTGCATGACAGCCCAAACCCCGCCTGGAGGTGGGGGCAAGGGAGGCCGTACTTGTACCCAGTGGACGCCCATGGCACAGGCTTGGCCTGGGCACAGACTTGGGTGCAGCCTGTTCCTGGGTAGATGGAGCAGAGGGCAGCCCATAGCACCTGCCGCTGGCCAAAGTGTGGAGGTGGCCTGCAAGGTGTCTTTCCTGGCATGAAGAATGACACGGTGGCAGTGGCACCAGTGATTATTGCTTCCTGATCGCTGGTCACTGGGGCTGAGTTTCCTTCTGTGGCCAGTACCCCTTGCAGGGCTCCCTCCCTGGAAAATGGCTGCAAAGGAGGATATGCTGGCCAGCTAGGGTTGAGAGTATTTTTTTGGGTTGTTTGAAGGAAAGTTCAGGGACAACTATGGAAAAAGCCAACAGGGTGCAGGCAGGCCTCCTGCCCTGGTAGGAGGAGGGCCAGGCCTGGAGGAACACGATGGCCCCTGCTCAGGGCCTCCTCTCTGCAGTGACATGGGGGGTCATAAAGCCTGGAGAGCTGTTGCATCTGACAGGATGAAGGGCTGCAGCATTAAAGGGGGCTTCGGGGCTCCACTGCCTGCAGTGGCCTGTGCAGAGCTGTGCCCCAGGGCCTGGGCAGCATGAGGGCAGTGCACTGAGGTGCAAGGAAGCCGGGAAGGGGTGGGCTACCCTGGAGTTCCCCTCTTGGCGGCTCAGGAAAGGGGTCTGCAGCTAAAAATATTTGGAACCCTGGAATCAAGCCCCAGCCCCTCAGCCACATCCCTGCCTGCCTCCTCCTATGAGGGACATGCAGTCAGCACAGCCCTGTGCACACTTTGTGGACTGTAACAACCAGTTCATTTGCCGTTTGTCATTACCTGCTGCAACTTGATTTAGCAGGGTGAAATCCCCTCTCAGTCTTCCCCACCTGGGGCCAAGGGGACACCAGAGTTGCTGTATTTAATTACTGAGTAGGCCGGGCACAGTGGCTCATGCCCGTAATCCTAACACTCCGGGAGGCCGATGTAGGAGGATCCCTTGAGCTCAGGAGTTCAAGACTAACCGGAATAAGAGTAAGACTCTGTCTCCACTAAAAACAGAAATATCAGCGGGGCACATCTGTAGTCCCAGCTACTCAGAAGATGAGGCGAGAGGATCTCTTGAGCCTGGAGTCTGAGGGTCCAGTGAGCTGGGATCATGCCGTTGCACTTTAGCTGGGTGACAAAGCAAAAAGAAATATTAAAATTTAAAAAATGACTACTGGGTAGAAGTTGAGAGTAAGTGGAAGTTCAAGCTGGAGAAGAACCATCTACATCAAGGAAATGCAAAGCTGTCCGGGAAGGTGATGAGCACCATGGTGGAGCCTGTTCAGGCACAAGGTACAGGTGCTGGGCGGCCACAGCCAGACCTCTGGGACATGCAGGGTTTTTCTGCATCATGACACCAAATCTAATAATGAATGTATCCAGATGACAGCGTCATCTGCGACTCCACCTTCCCCTGAAGGGAGCGTCTATATTTCACATTTCTTTGTATTCTTTTCAGCATTGAGCACAATAGTAAGGGTTTTGGTTTGATGTGGTCTAACTTTTAAAATTCCTGTTACCCAGAGAATGACAAAATCTGTACTGTGATTCCTGTTGTCTCTAATGATACTTCCCTTTTTTCCTTCTAAAACTGACCTCTTTCAGGTTCCTTTTTGAGGGCCACTGAGCTCACTTTTGACCCAATTTCTGCTGATCATGGGTCTGGTTTACCTCACTTCTCAGGTCTAATCTTTCCGGATAGGAAGTCTCCTGACTTCCTCCAGAGAAAAGAGGCAAACAGAGGCAACAGTGATTATTATCAAGCACGTGAGGGGACAATGGCTGATTATTATTATTTTAGCTAAGCCTGCTCCTTTGCAGAGTTCCAGGTTCCCTTACTCTAGTTGTCAACTTGCACCCCTTCAGCAGTTTGTAAGGGCAGTTTCATTTTATAAAAGCGATGGCTTCCTATCACATTGCTCCTCTGGCCTCAGCCTCTGCCTGCCTCGGTGACAAGGGCAGAGCACTCCTGTTTCACTCTTCGTAACCCATCCTGTGCTCTTTTTTCTTTTAAAATTCCAAGTAAAATGCAGCTCCACTAGCTTACGGAGTTTTCAGTAACACATTGTTTTAATTCAAGAGGTCACTTACGGTTGAGAACACACCGTCCCTGGGGTCCTTCTCTGGTAGCTCATGGAAAACCAGCTCTTTGTACGCTTTACCCTGGAAACGAGACTTTTCCAGATCCAGTAAGGATATCAACATTTTTTGGACCATGTTGAACAATTTAGACATATCAAGAAGCTAAGGAAATAACACTGCTTTTCAGACCTTCAAAGGTAAATATTTCAGCATCAGATCTTCACAGCAGACTTAGAACCAGACTGGGGTGGGGGGATGTTTCAGGAGCTGTCAAAAAGGTTGAAGGAGGGGTTATCATCTCACACCTTCTCCAGGGGAGGAAAAGCTGAAAGTAGCAAGACACAGCAAAAGTTGAACTTCTGAGCTATAAATCTGAGAAATTTCAAAAGAAACAGATTATAGAAAACCTCTTACAATTTTATTATATTTTTGTCATTTACATTTGCCCACCATTTTGATAGCCTATGAACATTAGATATACAACCAATGCGATTACTTGTGCCCTCAACAAAGTCATTTCATGTCTAAACAAAAGCTGGAGAAATCAGAAGGAAATGCATTTTAAACCCAGAACAAGAACCAATCACAAAATATAGTTTTAACTATCACATTTTTTTTTTTTTTGCAGTTTTTGGCCGGGGCTAGGTTTGAACCTACCGCCTCCGGTATATGGGGCTAGCATCCTACTCCTTTGAGCCACAGGCACCACTCTATCACTTTCAAACTTAAAAATTTACCAAAATAACAAATGTTAAGTATTTTTGTGGGACATGCTATTATGAACAACATAATATCTTTAAGTTCTATAAATACAGTAGAAGTTTTAGAGTACATCCTGTTTAAAGATGTTAACTAATTTGATCTTTCTAAAATACAAACGTCCCCAAGTAAAATTTATTGGTATGACATCACCTGACTATAGACTGAATAAACTGCTACCCTCAACCCTTAGCATCTTAAATAACAGCACACTGTCATAACATTTTTTTTTTTACATAAAGATCAAGATCAAACTATTTTAAAAGCAATCTGGTCTCAAAACATTTTTCTACTTGAGTGCAAAGTCACTTGCATGCAATACTTCCAAAGAATAAGATTGTTTTGAGATTCTCTTTGGATTCTAAGAATAACCATTTTGTGCATTTTGAAATAAATTACTATGCAAAAATTAACAGTTGAAGGAGTCTTTCCAAAAATTTTTCTAGGCAAAAGCCTTTGCTAGAGCAACACAGTGTCCACACACCAGGCTGGCCTGTGTCCGGGTCCCGCCCTGAGAGCAGGGTCTGTTGAGACCTATGGAAACTGGTGGTGACTGACTGAAGAAATATAGTGAGCAGAAATGGTAAAGAAAGACAAGAGACATAGAGTGGAATCAAAAGTGGGAGCTCAGGGGTCCATTGCCCATGGTGGGATTCTGGCAATGGCCCAGAGTGTTTACTCCCCTCTGATTTTATTGAGGTCTATCTGCCCAGAGGGTAAGATGAGGGAGGGAACAAAGACATCAGCAGTTTCTCAGATTGATCATATCAGCTCCTATTGTCATTATTATTAACCTTAAGGGTAGCCTTGAGAAATCTGAAGTCTGAGCCTTATATTGGGAGAGCCTCCAGCTTGAGGTCACACACACAGATTTCTAGGGAGGTTTTTTTTTTCTAGAGACAGAGTCTTACTTTGTCACCTTCCGTAGAGTGCTATGGTGTCACAGCTCACAGCGACCTCCAGCTCTTGGGCTTAGGCAATTCTCTTGCCTCAACCTTCTGAGTAGCTGGGACTATAGGCGCCCATCTGGCTATTTTTTGTTGTTGTTGCAGTTTGGCCAGGGCCGGGTGGGTTCAAACCCGCCACCCCTGGTATATGGGGCCAGCTCCCTACCCACTGAGCATAGGCATCGCCCTCTAGAGAGGTGTTAAGCTCTGCTAGTTCTCTGTGGAGTAAAAAGCCACTGGCATTAATCTCTTCTGAGGGATCGGTTGGGAGGGAGGCATTTTCCTCCCATCACCACCACAGAGGATCTTCCTCTGCGATTAGGGATATAAGCTCTTCTGCCCATATCTCAGGGCTCCAGCTATTCCCTTGATCTCTACCCCAGGCAAATGCCAATCTCCACAATTGGGTATCTGCTTTGCCTGTTTAGAGGGCAGGAAATGCCCTAGAAGATGTATCTTTTGCTAGGACTTGCCAAAGTCTCCTCTATGGCTATTATTCTCCTCAGAGTGCTCACAGACCCAGCAGGGTATTTGTAAGCTGTATTCCCAACAGGCTAGAAGTTCAGAAAAGGCAATAAGCTTGCTAGCAATGGCTAGCTTAAATGTAAACTAGCTGACTTTCCTTTGTTCTGACTCACTCAGATTACTTTTTAGTTTTCCTCTTTTTCTGAGGGTGCTTTCCTTTGCCAAGAATGGGGTCTTTGGTCCCCATTCTCCCAGCAGACCTGCAGCCCATCCTTTGGGAGCACCTCCCACAGACAGGAAAGTCAGTGGAAGAAACTGTATCTGCAACTAAGAGTAAGAGACCAAAACCAAAAAATGCATAAGCCTTTGACCATAAGTTTCTGCTTCCATGCTGTCATTTACTTAGAGTTTTTTTCATTTAGTCTAATTTACTGGCACTTCTTTTTCTTTAGGCATGTCTGCATTTTTACCTGAGTAAGAACATTAAAGTTAAGTGTGTGGGAGTTTTTCCAATAACTCAGGAGACTTAGTTGTCTTTATTAAACCAACAATATTGAATTAGCCTTATTTATTAAAAATCATACAAACAGATCATTTTGTTTGGCTGGGTTTTTAGTTTTGTAACTTTTGTGGCAAACTCTAACAGCTACATATACGATAAAAAAGGACAAAGGTGAACCCAGACAAAAATGTATACTAATAATGTTGAAGGCATTTTTATTGTGATTTCATCAACAATTTTTTTACATGTTTAACAACAAAAAACTTCATTGAATTACAAATTTAAAAATGGATCACTTAAGTTAAAAGTGGGACTATTTTAATCTTATTATTCTTCAACTCATTCTTTCAAAAATGCACTTTCTTTTTGAAATAGTAAAACAAAACCATGAACTGATACAATATAGGTGGGCTGGGGCCAGTGGGCTAATTATTAACATGGCCATTTAAATGCTGTTTTCTGTAGTACTACATCAAAATGATTTGCAATATGAAATTGAAAGAGGTGGCCGGGTGTGGTGGCTCATGCCTGTGCCAAGGCGGGTTGATTGCCTAAGCTTATGGGTTTGAGACCAGCGTGAGCCAGAGCAAGACCCCGTCTCTAAAAATAACAGGGTATTGTGGCAGATGCCTGTAGTCCCAGAAACTGGGAGGCTAAGGCAAGAACAATTTGTTTTTTAAAGCCAGTTTGTTTATTAAAGATTACTCAATTCACTTGAACTTGAAAGGTATTTGGGCTTATTTTTGATTTGTGAGAGCTCCTCTTTTTTTTGGCCAGGGCTGGGTTTGAACCCACCACCTCCAGCATATGGGGCCAGTGCCCTCCTCCTTTGAGCCACAGGTGCCACCTATGAGAGCTCCTTTTATTTCCAAGTCAATTTTGGTACCATGTGGACGTAACACATAGCCCATATGTGTGGGTTTAGATGTGCTTTGTGTATGTACACACACACAAACTTTCTATATCTTTTCTCTCTAGCCGTGAGGTCCTCTGAAGTTCCACATAAATCTGTATACGTTATGTTCTGTTCCTCTTTCCCCATCTACCAGCAGGCATCCCTGCATCTCAGCCAGGTTGCCTCCAGGGAAGAAAATATCTTTCCATCTCCTAGACCTCAGGACAGAGATGCCTTCTAGTGTCCCAGACCTTAGAATGGAGGAGTCTTTCAACCCCCCAGACCTTGGACTGCACTTATAATAACATCAGCAGCAGGTTTAAAGTGGCCAAAAAGAAAAAAGAGACAAAGAGCCCAGCAGACTCCATACTTAATGCCACCCACCAATACAGATACACATTTGACATAAAGAGAAATTCAAGAGGTTCCAAACAAATGAACCATAGTTTCACCTAATAAGCCCTGGGAATGCCAAATCAGAACATTTAGGTTAGTTTCCACTCTCACAAACAGTTGAGGGCTTATTCAAATCAAAACAAATGAGAATTCCCTCAGAAGGTACCCACGTGGTACCTTCAAATAGCACTCACCCATCCAGATGGCAATGTCAAAACCCAGAGGTTCTTTCTTCTGAGGCCATCAGGAGGCCATCGTGAATGCACTGGAGGCTGGTAACAGTGAGGCTGGAGGAGAAGGGTCATGACCACCCTCTGGCCAATGTGGCATACAGCTGCTACAAGAGGGTTTTGGTTTCTCCCCACTCTGCAGCTACCAAACCTTGGGAACACCATGAGCCCCTGATTGTGGTCGAAATCACAAGGGAGAGTCACTCAGAAGCAGGGAAACCGGGCAAGATGGTTTACATCTCAAATGGGCAAGTATTGGACAGGCGGAGTCAGTCTCCATGGAGATTATCTTTGATAACAGAATTCTTCTGGGGAATAGCTGAGTTTGTGGTTTTGTTTTTCAAAACTCTGCTTCAGCAAGATGTGAAGAAAAGAAGAGGCTATGGAAACTCATCTGATTCCAGATATGATGATGGAAGAGGGCCACCAGGAAATCCTCCCCGAAGAATGGGTCGAATCAATCATCTGCAAGGCCCCAGTCCTCCTCCTATGGCTGGTGGATGAGGAAGGTAAATGTCTGCTCTAAGAAGCAGACAAATGGACAAGCACATTCATGGCAGAAGGAAACCATCAAGAAGTGAAGGACTGACCACAGTGGACGAGTAGATGAATGTGTGTGTCTAAACAAGGATTGCTCTGTGGTCTTCACAGATGAATGAGGTCAGGCTGGGAATTCTCTCTGCAGGGAACTGGCCTGACTGACATGCAGTTCTATAAATGCACCTTTTGTCTCATCTTTTTTGTATAGTTTACTAAAGTATTAATAGTTTTAATAAGTAAATATTTTTAGGTTGCAAAAGTGATTCTTCATCTTTATATATTTGAATCACAAGCTCTGAATCTGAAGAAATAAAAAGGTGTGCATTCAAAAAAAAAAAAAGAAATCACAAGGGAGTTTCAGTCTTGTCTCAGTTGCTTATTACACAAATATCCAATCATTGGATCAACAAAGATCACCAAGTAAGAATGTCTTGTTGGGAGAATGGGGACAGCCCCCCTCCCCAGGTCAGATACCCCATGACCTGCCCCAAGGCCTGCAGTCCCTTCTTTAAGGTCTTCAGCTCTTCAAATTTTCATAGCAATTAGCCTCTTGTGGTAGCTCAAAGATGGCCACAAAGGGCGACCATCAAACTCCTGCCATCAGGAGGAGGTCTTCGTAACTTCCCTGTAAGTCCTGGTGGGCTTTGTGACTGTTCCAGGTCTCAAGAGCTTGGCAGCTTCCTGGATCCTGAAAGGTCTTCAGCTCTTAAAGAAGGGGTTGCAGGCCTGGGGCAGGTCATGGGGTATCTGACCTGGGGAAGCAGGCTGTGGGGATGGTGAATCTTGGCACCAGAATTCTAACCAGAGGGCTTCAGAATCTCAGCTCTTCACCTTGCAGAAATTCCACTACTTCTAGGAAAAAACTCACCATGTCAAGTAGTTAGTTAAGGGAGAGGATTATAAAAAACATACAGAGGTAATTGAAATTTGTTCATAGAGCTGGTTACAGAATAAGGACCTGGCTGCATTAGTGGAGATTCTCTAAAGATGCAAATTTCTCTCCACTCCCAAGACAGATTTGCAGTACTATTTCTGTTTATCAGCAGCCATATCAAAATATGTCAAAGAAATATATTTGGGGACAAAATACTTCTGATTTCCTTCAGCCCTATAACTTTTCAATATAACTTTTTAATATAGCCCCATATAAAACAAGTGCATGTCAATTATACTATAGGACTGTAGCCTGAATAAACTCCTGAAGGTCAATTACAGCTTCTCTCCACATAAGCAGACTGAGGAAGGGATAAGATCGATCACCTTTCTACCCACACTGAGAAGACCACAAAATTGACTATTTGCTCTACTCCCTTTTATTTTTGAATGTTCATCTTATTTTATATGAAGCATTGATTTGCTGAGCACTAAATACTCCCTAGAGTGTCATGAAAATGCAATAATTTCCCTCACTGCTCACCTTCCCCCTCCCTCTCTTTTTCTCCTTTATACCCTTTTCCTTAAATATGGAATTCTCACATCCCTTCTGCAACCACAAAAGCCTGGTGGCCTGTGCTTTTCCCAGCCACATCCTTAGACTTTGGCTTAATAAACCTCAGTTGTGTGTGACTCTAGTTTTCTATCACTTGTTATTAATTAACATATCTATCTCTTGAAACTACTTGCTATCGCCACAAGTAGCTATTAAAGAACTTAATAATGTCCCATCAGACACTATAATACACACTCGGTAGCTTAACAACAGCCAGCCAATCACTCATCAGTGTAATTTCTGGAAACCAATGAGAATTCTTGACCAATGACTGTATCAGTCCACTCCTGGTCCTTTTTTTCCTTTAAAAAGCCATCTGCTGCTAATCAGAGGGTATATTCAGGGCAACTTGAGTTCTATGCTCACAATCTGCAATCCTCAAGCTGGACCCAGATAAACTATTTGTATTAATTTTGCCTCAGCTTCTTCCTTTTAGGTCACCACAACCATGAGCTACTATCTGATGCATAATACATACTTAAAAGGAGGCTTTTTGTCAGCAGTAACAATAGCTATAAATCCATGTTTTAAATAGACTTGACAGGTAGAAAGGCTAATAATTTCTTGTTACATTAGATTAGATCTCCATGGTTTTTACTTGACATTATTAGCTCTGCTTCCTACTATGTTTCTTTTGTTGTTGTTGTTGTTGTTGTTGCAGTTTTGGCCGGAGCCAGGTTCTAACCTGCCACCCTCGGTATATGGGGCCGGTTCCCTACTCACTGACTCAAAGGTACTGCCCACGGCTCCCTATTAATGCAATGTAGCTTTTCCCCACACCACTAACCAGTTCTACAATTCTCCAAGACCAACTTGGGTCCAATAACTTAATCCAATTCCAACACCGTCTGCCTGGAGTTGGCATCAGGTCTACAGTATTGGCCTAGTTCAGGTGCCAGACACAGATGGGGCCTCCAGGCTTCCTGCGCTTCTGCCCAGCTGATTGCAAATTCAATAGTTCCCACTCAGGTTCGATACTTCGCTAGAACAGCTCAAAGAACTTAGGAAAGTGTTCAGCTTCCTATCACAGTTTATTACAAGGGATACAAATGAGCAGTGAGAAGAGGCACGCTGGCAAAAGGATCCAAAGCACGGGCGCTTCTGTCTCCAGGGAGTTATGGAGTTGGGGTGTGACCCCTCTCCTGGCAGGTGGAAGCTCCCCAACCCTGTCACTTAGAGGTGTTCCTAGTGGTTTCAGTTTGTATAAATTATTGAGGAAATCATCGGCTGTTGGTGATTGAGCTCAATCTCCAGCCCTCTCTTCCTGGAGGTTGGGGGAGCAGACAGTTCCAACCTTCCAATCATAGATGTCTCTCTGAAGACCAGCATGAACCTACGACCTACATGCCCTCCCCTCCGTCAGTCATTTCATCAGCACAAAAAAAGACATGCCTGTCCCTCAGGATATGAGTGACGGGGAGTGGCTGTAAATACAGACGAAGCTTTGTTTGCTCACCTCCTGCTGGCTCCTAACAGGCCATGGACGGGTGCCAGTCTGCAGCTCTGGAGAAAAGAGAGACTCAAGTTTTTAAAGAAAAGAAAAAAAAAATCCGGAGAGGAAGCAATTACAAAAGTTGTTTATCAGGAATTCTCATTGGTTTACTGGAATAGCACCGGTTACTGATGGGCCGTACACAGTTGAACTGCAGAGTGGACGGCATTTTATGGCTATTGCTGTCAGCTGGTCCAGCGCCACACAGCAAGTGGCTTCACAAGTAACGATTTAGCTCAAAGGGGGAGCAAGCGTGACTGCAGTTATGTTTTAAATGTCTTCCTGGGCCTGATAATTCAAAGGGGCTTGAAGTGCTGCTGGTGGAAAAAGAGAATTGGCAGAGAACTCTGAACCCCCAGTCCTCGGGATAGACACTACCCACCTCCTCTGAGAGCTCTTGGAATGCTCTCCAGGCCACAGGCCCAGGGTGGTTGAAAAGCTCCCACAATCTGGACTTTCAGTGCTAAAGCCAAGGCAGTCCCGGGCACACCAGGACAGGAGCCTCAACTCTACCTTGAGAGATGAAGAAAGGATCCTGCCCCTCATTCTGAAAAATGCTTTTCCCAAGCTCTGGCTTTAACAGCCTTTCTGCTTCAAACACACTGCTTGAGATGGACTACGAAGTCTGACAATTAAGTTCATGAACTCATCCTAAGGAGAGCCCTACATACCTCATTGCTGAATATCACTATAGTCACCTTCAACCGTCTGGTGACCGTAGCAATATTCGGCAATGAGGTTTGTAGCACTTTTCCTAGGATGAGTTCGTGAACTTAATTGTCAGGCCTTGTAAACTCACCACTTCAAGAAATAAAGGTTTTCCAGATAAAAGATGAAAGGAAAAAGCCAAAAGAATATTAGGTTCCAGGGCCAGGGAGCTCCCAAACAACCAGGCTAGATTGTTCTTTTATCTGCAAAGGTTGTGCCAGGAAAATCCCTTTCCTTTTATTGCAAAGCAAAGCTGCCAGTCATAACCGAGCTAAGCAAACAGCGGCAAGGAGCAGCCGGCGAGATGTGTTTGTGAAAGGGCCCATCGATGGGGCTTGGTCTGGGAGACGAGGAAGGACCCGGCTCTGTTTTTAATAGCCTAAGAGTCGTCAGACGGGAGGCGCCTCTCTGTCTAAGCTCCAGGGTGTAGAGATGCCGAATTTGAAAGGACAGCCTAACATCTGATGACTGGACTGGAGGACGCGCTCTGAGGCCTGGCCGTGCCGCACAGCTCAGCTCAGCAAGCGCTTGGTCCAGGAGCTGCCAATTTCCCACACCGGGAAGTTTCCCACACGCATGTGAAAGGCAACAATCACGAAAAACAAACAGGGTGATCAGGCCTTGTTTATGAAACCAAGCTAGGGGTGGCACCCTGTGGCCCGGGGGACCTGGCCTCCCGTTTGTTGCTCGCCCAGGGTGCTCAGATGGTGGCCTCTCAAAGTACTCACCAGCTGACTTACATCCGCTGGCTGAGGTTGAAGGTCCAGGAGGATGTTCCAGGTCTGGAGTCCCAGAACCCAGGTTTTATCTGGGACTCCCTGCATGTCTGCCAGGCATCTCCTCCTCTGATCGCACCCTCCAGTGGTGGGGAGTGAGGCCTCCTCCACCCTGACCACCCTGGTGTCCACTCCTCGCTGGCCTTGGTCTTGCCCTCTGGGGTTGCTCTGTACAAGCTGGATCTTTCTTTTTTCTGCCAGCTATTTCAGATATTTGAACACAACTGGATAAAGGAGGGAAAATCATCGCTTCCTCTACCCATCTTAGCTTCTTCAGCTGTGGGCTTGCAAATTAGACCCACCCAAGACAGACTGGCAAAAAAAAATAAGCAAACCAAAGTTTCTTAGCAAGTGTTTCTTGCTTTCAGGCAGGAGCGCCAGAGCTGAGTAACTCATAGGGGCAGCCAGATGGAGCTTTATATATTATTTTAGGTTAAAACAAAGGAAAGGGATTTGGGACTTCTGGTAGGCAAGTTATGGGAAGGTGACCATGGAAAATATTGCAAACAGGCTTGTTTTGTGAGGTTGTGGTGAAGATGTAAGTCAGTGCCTACACGTCCCAGCTTTTAGTAGAGATGGGACTACACGTCCCATTTTTAGTAGAGATGGGGGTCTTGCTCTTGCTCAGGCTGAGCTCAAGGAATCCTCCTGCCTCAGCCTCCTCAAGTGCTAGGATTGCAGGCATGAGCATAAGTTTCTTTTACAAAAGGAAAACTTGCTGGAAGCTGTGGGCTTGGTGTTCTGGCAGTCAGATGCTCTGAGCTGAAGGGCGGTAGAGTCTCTCTGACCTTTCTCTTTTTTCTCCTACTCCCATCTCTCCCCCAAGGTAGGCCACAGAACCTAGAACCCCTCTGCCCCCCAGCCAGCCATAATACCGAAAACCTTTAACTCTTGCTCATTTTTCTGTGTAGGACCTGGCCATAAGGAAATTCTTTGACCCCCCTTGTCTGATGGTGGGTCACCAGAGCCTCATTCCAGAGGCTCACCCTATGCCTGGAGGAGGGATAGCTGCACAAAGGCCAAGGAGGACCTGCACAGGCCGGCCCCACTGGACGCCCTCATCTGTTACTACTGGTTTTACCCTTCGGGTCCAGTCACATTTCTGTATACTGTCCCTTCACTATTGAATCTGAGCATAAAAATGGACAGTCTACCCTGAGTCTCTGAGTCTGCATTTCTAAAGTCTCCTATGTCATATAAAACCTTCATTAATAAATCTGTTGTACATTTCTCTTTTTTTTTCTTTTTTTAGGGACAGAGTCTCACTTTGTCATCCTTGGTAGAGTACCATGGCGTCACAGCTCACAGCAACCTCCAGCTGTTGGGCTTAGGCGAGTCTCTTGCCTCTGCCTCCTGAGAAGCTGGGATTACAGACACCCGCCACAACACTGCAGTTTGGCCTGGGCCGGAATCGAACCCGCCACCTTCAGTATACGGTGCCCACGCGCTACTTTTCTCTTGTTAATTTGCATTTTGTTGCTGGGATGTGATCTATGCCCTCAACTATGCCCTGGAGGAAGAAACAGAGGCCGGAGACCCTGTTTGCAGCCACAGCCACAAAGCTCTGCCAGGTCCTCAGCGAGCCCAGACCCTTAGCCTCTGGCTGTGTGGTCATCTGGCCTTCCTTCCGGGTCCTTCTCTGAGCCTCCCTCCCTGCTGTTCCTTCAGAGTCCCCAGGACTGCTCTTCCCAGCTCAGAGCATGATCTCAAACTCCGTGGTGGCTCCTGGTGCTCTCAGGAACACCCCAGTGTGTCAAAGACATGGGGCCTCGGAGACCCTGGAGACCCCCATGCTCAGAGGATGCTAAGGCTCCTGGGAATAGCTTGGGAGGTTAGGGTGGGGAAAGAGGGTCTCCAGCCCCCAACCTGCTGCCACTTCAATCCAAGCAACCCCAATTTTTTTTTTTTTTTTGAGACAGAATCTTACTTTGTTGTCCTTGGTAGAGTACTGTGGTGTCATAGCTCACAGCAACCTCAAACTCTCTGGCTCAAGCAATTCTCTTGCCTCAATTTTTCATGTTTTGTGGAGATGGGGTCTTGAGCTTGCTCAGGCTGGTTTCAAACTCGTGAGCTCAGGCAATTCACCCACCTCGGCCTCCCAGAGTGCTGAGATTATAAGCGTGAGCCACTGTGCCTGGCCCAAACCCAACTTTGGATATCAGCCTGTGGGGATTGAGCATGTTGAAGAAAGTTTTCTGCAGTTAAACACAAGTTTGAGCTGGTCCAGCAGATCACTGCATAGCTGAGGAGATGGCCCAGAGGGCAAGGGATATGCCCATGGCTCCTCCCTGGGGGCAGCCCTGGAAGTGACCAAGTCCCAGACCCGTTTGCTCAGGACTGTGCTGATGGCCTCTGCGGCATTGCTGGGCGCCCTCTTCTCCCAGAGGCCTGGGGGCATGGATTCCCAGGGTTCTTTTCACAGGCTTGGTTTGTGTCTATGAGCAATGGGAGCCATGGTGGAGTTCTTGAGGCAGCTGGGCTAGGCTGGGCTGGAAGGAGGAGCTGTGGGTGTGCTTGTGTGCAAGAGAACAGACAAGTGTGCACAGGACACAGGTGGGGTGGGAGAATAGGGGGTAGAGGGGTGGGGGGATGAGAGGTGAGGGGTGAGGGTGGGATTGGCTAACCAGTGGTGCCTGAAGGGACCCACAGCTCCCCAAAGGTCCAGCCAAGCTTTGCAGAATAGGAACTCAGGTCCAAATGTCAGATTTTGCAAGAGAAATCAGAAATCCACCTTTAAGTATAAGATCCCTACATTTTAAAATGTTGACTCAATTTTAAAAATGCACTGGGTTCAAGTAGCCTGCAGTTCATGACCTCTGGTGTAAGTGGAGGGATTTGCAGAAAGAAGATTTTGCCTGGGAATGGCAGCAGGACTCAGGGTTGGGAAAGTCACCTTAGGCAAGGATAACCGGTGGGCACAGCTCCTCGGGTTCCCTCTGGCACAGATGCCTCCCCATGGCTCCCTGCTGCGAGCACAGCAGGAGTGGTAAGGCAGGAAGGATGTGTTCCAAAGGTGCTTGTGATGGTTTGTATAAAACATCTGGTTTTAGAAAATTTCAATACTACAAAAGTTAGGAAATGTACTCATAGTCTAGTCACATGGGGTTTTTGTGGTGTGGGTATCTCTTGTTATTAGAAGTATCTTCAAACAAAATACCATTCTCTACAAGTCGAGTTCCAGATGATAAGTGAAAAATGCTTATATGTGAGTCAGCAAAAAATCATGCTGATGATATTGAGTGTAATTAGAACATGATAATTTAAAATGCAATTGAAATCTCCATTTTGGCTTTAGAGTGTTTTTTTTTTTTTTAAGAGTCAGGGTCTTGCTATGTTGGCCAGTCTAGATCTGAACTCCTGGGCTCAAGTCATCTTCTCACCTTGACCTCCTGAGTAGCTGGGACCACAAGCACACAACACACTTGGCAGAAAGTATCACAGTGAGTTTATTGTGGCAGGATTCAAGTTCTTTGAACGGGTGTTTTTCCTCTAACTTGATTTCTAGACTTTGTCTTTGCTGTTTGCAAATGCTAGGTGTATAACAAGATATTTAACTTTTTATTCTAGCAGCAATACACAAACTCTGAGAGGGGAAAAGCAGCTTTTCTGAAAAGAAATAAGCCAAAACTGTCATAGAGAGCAAAGGCTGAATTACATCTTTTTTTTTGGAGACACAGTCTCACTCTGTTGCTCAGGCTAGACCACCATGACATCGTAACTCACAGCAACCTCAAACTTCTGGATTCAAGTGATCCTCCTATCTCAGCCTCCCAAGTAGCTGTGACTACAGGCGCACAACACTGGCTAATTTTTCTATTTTTGGTAGAGACAGCAATCTCGATCGGCTCAGGCTGGTCTTGAACTCTTGAGGGATCCTACTGCCTCAGCCTCCTAGAGTGCTAGGATCACAGAAGTGAGCCACCATGCCCCATCTGAATCACATCATTTTAATTTTTTCACCTGTATTTTGTATCCCAGCTCCAAGCACAGGTTTGGTGGATAAATGAACAGACACAACCAGCTCTCCTTTTCTGGAGTTTGATGCTGACTGGGGTCAAGGGCCCTGACCCTGCCTGTGCTGACCATTCTCCCCTGCTGCAGGCAGCTTCAATCCCAGACCTCTCTCTCGCTGGGATGAGACAGCTGGGTGGGGTACATCCTAGCCCTGCTCAGATAAAGGGACATCTCAACAGGCACATTACAGTTTGGCCTTAGTGCTGCCCACAGGGACAGCTGCCTGGTGGCACAGATTGTGGCTGCAGGGCGAAGGAAAAGATTTCTTGTAAGAACAGCCTTACTTACTGAGATGTAAGTCACACATCACATGATTTGCCCACTTAAAGTGTACAATTCAGTGGTTTTAGCACATTCACTAAGTCCTGCAACTGTCACTATCCAATTGTGGAACTTTTTCGTCACCCCCAAAAGAACTTCATCTTCCCCTCCCCCAGCCCCAGGCAACCACTCACCAACTTTCCAGCCCTGTGGGTTTGCCTGTTCTGGAGGTTTCACATAAACAGAATTGGATGCTATGTGGCCTTCGGTGTCTGACCCTTTCACTCAGCACCACACCTCGGGGCTGGGGCAAGTTGCAGCAGATATCAGGGCTTCATTCCTTTGTATGGTTGAATAATATCACTTGCTCCCGACAGCCAGGTTTTGTTTTCCCTGTATTGGCTGGTGGACATCTGGGTTGTTTTTCCTTTTTTGGTTACTATGAATGATGCTGCAAGTGTCCGCGTGGATGTGTGTCTTTATTTCTTGAGGGTGCACACGAGGAGTGGCTCTCTGTGCTTCTCCAGGCCCTGGCCCAACAACCCAGGAGTGGATCAAGTGTCCTTCCCCCCAAAGCTCCCAGCCCCCAGGCACTATCGGGCAGTCTCCATCTACCACCTGCAGGCTCCATGGATGTCACTTGGTCATTCACTGATCATGCATTTAGCAAGCATCCAGGACAGCCTGCAGCAGGAAGCCGTGGGAAGGGCTGGGCTACCCCCGAGAAGCTGTGGCCATTCAGTGTGGGATGCTGACCCTGCCCACATAGGCTGACCCTCCCAGACATGCGTGCTCCTTCAGTGATTCCTTCAGAGGTGGTAATGTCCCCTGGGAAGACGGTCCCTGAGAGCAGGGCCTGGTGCCTCACCAGACTTGGTTGGGATGTTCCCAAATGTTAAAAGCACCTCTTAAGGGGCAGAGATTGGCCGGGCTGTGGATGTTTGGGAGAATCGACGGGTGGTGCCTGGGGTCTGACACACACCAGCAAGAGCAGGAGTGAGAGTTCTGGAGGCCCACGTGCAACTTCCAGGGCCCTGCTCTCGTCCAGGTTTCAGCTCTGGATGTTATTTTCCACCATGTGCTTTTTTTTTTAGACAGTCTCACTATGTCGCCCTCGGTAGAGTGCCATTGCATCACAGCTTACAGCAAACTCTTGGGCTTAAGCGATTCTCTTGCCTCAGCCTCCCAGGTAGCTAGGACTACAGGCACCCACCACAATGCCCTGCTATTTTTTGGTTGTAGTTGGTATTATTTGGCAGGCCCGGGCTGGGTTTGAACCTGCCAGCTCTGGTGCATGTGGCTGGCACCCTAGCCACTGAGCTACAGGCGCCGAGCCATCGCCATGTGCTTTTTATGTGTTGTCTTATTTACTCTTTGCAACACAATCCTTTGAAGTAGAGATCACTGTCCTGATTTTACCAGCAAGGAAATTGAGGCTCAGAGAAGTTCAGTGACTTTCTGAAGTGACTGAGTTGAAAGCTGGGAGTTGAAATCTGTCTTAGGCCAAAACAAAGAGTCAGAGGTAAAATGGAATCTTGTATCAAACAAAATTCTGGCCTCTGCCTTTCAGGGAAAGAAAGCACCAGGCCCAGAGAGGGCCTCGGCTCGTCTCGGCCCTGCTTTATAATATGGTTTCACTCGCACGATCTCAGGGTACTCCCTGCCATCCAGAGGGAGTGTTTCCAGTTTTTAGGAGCAGAAATGGAGGCTTCACATAGCAGACCGTGAAGAGATCAGGGGAGCTTACTGAGCGATAGGTGGTAATGACCAGATCTCTAAGACAGCAAGCAGCCCAGGTGGACCAAAGTTTAAGATGGGGGCGGGGCACGGGGGCTCACACCTGTAATCCTAGCACTCTGGCAGGCCGAGGCAGGTGGATTGCTTGAGCTCACAAGTTTGAGACCAGCCTGAGCAAGAGCGAGACCCCTGTCTGTACTAAAAATAGAAAACTGAAACAAGAGGATCACTTGAGCCTGTGTTGGAGGTTGCTGTGAGCTATGATGCCACAGCACTCTACCCAGGGCAATAGCTTGAGACTCTGTCTCAAAAAAAAAACAAAACAACAACAATAAAACCCCTCCAAAGTTCAAGATGGGCGTGGCCCCAGGGCCTGAGCTGGAGGACAGGCAGCTGAGTCTCCCAGGCTGCCAAAGGCAGCACATGAGAGCAGGTGTGGCCTTCCTCCCCATCCAGAGCCACGTCCAGTTCCAGCTATGCCAGTTCCGGCTGTGAAGTACTCCTGTCCCAGGGCCATTCTCAGGCGGCCTGGGAGGTTTTGGCCGAGCATGGCATCACCCGGCTCATTGCTAGGGGGGCAGCGGCTGGGACGGGGGTCATGTCCATTCCAGAGGGGGTGGAGTTGGGGCTGGAGTGAGGGAATCAGGGACTGTCCTTGCTGGTGCTTTCAGCAGAGGTCGCCACTGGAAGCAGCTCCAGAGTGCTGGGCAAATCACCCACTAACTAGGGCATGGGTTTCTCCAGGAAAACGGCAGTGACCTGGGTGCCTGCAGGGGACAATGCAGGGGCTACAGGAAAAGAAGTCACTGGTGACAAATAGCTCTAAGCCAGTGACCCTGGCAAGGGCCTGGGCACGTACCCAGAACATTCCTGCAGAAAGGAGAGGCACTCAGGAAGTGAATAAACCTCCCAGGCCCACGGTGAGGCAAAAGCACGCTTACTGGTCGCGCCTCATGGCCGCTCTCTGCTTTCTTTTTTATGGTTGTTGTTTCTTGAATCCAGCTCTTTTGTTTTTGTTGAGAGCACTAGCTGTCTATGTCCTTGGCCACTGGGCGGTTTAGGGGTTCACAAAGCTCACGTCCCTGGAGAGCTCCATTTCAGGTGACCGCAGGCCCTGACACATCACTGGTCCTCTCAGAGGCCTCCTCTGCAAGCACCGTTTGTTCTGAAATCACCCCATTTGTAGGATTCCAGTAAAGCCTAACACCCCCAATTCTCCTCCCTGTGGGAATGGCAGCAACCACACCATGGCCGCACAGTAGACTCAATGTGGAGCCTAAAAACAAAAGTGCACAGTTCCCACCCCAGAGACTGGCTCGGAGGGCCAGAGAACCTGCTCTGCCGGTGATCCTGCCACGAGGGCCTGGGCACACGGCCCTGCTCCGAGTAAGATTCTCTACAGCACCCAGGCTGGCAACAGATGCTGAGGACTCGTGACTGGCAGGGAAAAGTGTTGCCAGCCAGGTGGCCCTGGCAGAGCCTTGGGTCCCATGCATGAGTTGGGCTAGCACCCCTGTCTTCTGTGTCTCCTAGGACTGTTGAGGACACGGGATGACATGAAGGACTTGGCCAGCTCAGGCCAGTGAGCAGGAGACGCCCTGCCCTCAAGGACAGGCCTTGTGGGACAAGCCTGTGTCACTGGAAGACACTGAAAGTACAGCAGTAGGATCTGCCCACCTGCAGCTTTACGGCCAATCTGACCGCAGGACGCCAGGACAGGGGTCTGAGCAGGGAAGGGTGCACTCGTCTGCAGCTGAGTGATGCCTGGGCCAGGTGGAACACAGCAGGGACTGGGAAGGATCTGCAGATGTCAATGGCACAGAGCCAGGTGGGACACCAAAAGAAAGCACGTTCCCCATTGGGAGTCATGCCCAAATCAGGGGAGAGAAAGGTCATGGTGTGGTTGTCACAATGCAGGCCTTGGGGCCATGGGCCTGTGTGGGGATCCAGCCCCCACAGGGAGCAGCTACTGGAGTCTCAGTTTCTTCATCTGTACAATGGGTACTCAGTTCAGCCTTCAACGCAATTTTATAACTCCTTATCTGGAATGGCCATCAGAGCTGTTGTCATATGAGGTCTGACAATTAAGTGACTCCCAGTGACTGACAGAGCTGCCTGGTGACACAGCAGCCTGTGTCCTTGAAGTCACAGGAGGAGGGAATCCCGGAAGCACAGCTCCACTGTCCCATCATTGAGATGGAGAGGCTGAGGCTGAGGCTGGAGCTGGGACATGACCCTGGCCCTCCTGGAACTCGACTCTGGCCCTCCTGGAACCCTTGTTACTGGCCTACCTGTTGTCTCTGGGCATTGTCTGTCCCCCACTCCCTGATTTCCAGGCTGCCCAGCAAAGCCACCTGTGGGAAGAAGAAAGCAGAAAGTCCCACCCAAAGGAGAACCTAAGCAAAGGCCTCAAGAGGCAGTCTGGAGAAGCAGAGAGATTTCTCTGTTCCTTCCATTCCCCAAATGGCTGACTTAAAACGCACAGGCAGTTCAGCCCAAGTGCAGGGCTCTCCCGCTGGTGGCCTCCCCTGACTCCACTGTGTTCATTTTCCAAATGGCACAAGGTGCAGTTGAGTTCCCAGGGGTTTGTATCAATCCTGAAATTCAGCCCAGGGCAAAGAAGAGCAGGTCTCCCCTCATGCTCCGCCTGGCTACCACCTTGATACTGACACCCGTTTGCATTGCTCCCTCTGATTACGAAAGTAATCCAACTTCATGAGAAACTTGGAGAGTCAAAAGAGTAGGCTGAAGAAGACAAAAGTCACTCATAATCACTCATCTAAGCAATCAGGGTAGATGCTTTGTGTAGATGCTTTTTCTATTATCTTCTAGATTCTTTGCATTATGTAAAAGTAACTTTTAAAAATCATCGTACCCGGGGCCACACCATCTACTGTTTTGTATACTGAGTTGATTGTTTTTTTAAACTCAATATAATACTCTCTAAATTCTTCCACATTAATAAACATTATCTAAAACCAAAATTAATAATTTGCTTTTTTTTTAAGCCTAATTGTTTAGGGAGATTAAGTTATTTATGATGCCCAGAATGTGGTAAATCCCCCTGCCAAATAAATATCTAGCTAAAAATGCTGCTTGGTCCCTGCATTTCACACCTCTCACCCTTGAGCTGGCCAAGCACATCTGACATAAGACACTCGGAAACAGCATGTATAATGGGGAAGGGACTTGCCAGGAGCAGGCCTGTTTTCCTGAATGCAGAAAAGATGAGCCCAGCTAAGCCTTAGATAGTGCAGACTCAGTAAGAGCTTTTTGGTTTTATTTCCATGTATTTATTTTTTTTTTTCTTTACCTAGCCAACTTTTGCAGACTGTTAAGAGTCTAGCTAGGGGGAAAAAAAAAAAGAGTCTAGCTAGGTACTGTGGCTCACTTCTATAATCCTAGCACTCTGGGAGGCCAAGGCAGGTGGACTGCCTGAGCTTACAAGTTCAAGACCAGTCTGAGCCAGTGCAAGACCCTGTCTCTAAAAAATATCCAGCCATTGTGGCAGGCGTTGTGGCAGGCTTCTGTAGTCCCAGCTACTTGGGAGGCTGAGGCAAGAGAATCGCTTAAGCTTAAGTGTTTGAGGTTGCTCTGAGCTGTGACACCATTGCACTCTACTCAGGGTATTTGAGACTCTGTCTCAAAAAAAAAAAAAAAAAAAAGAGTTTTATGCACATTGTCCTATTAACCCACCTAGTAACCTGTCACATGGGGCAGTGGTACAGAGATGGCCTATTCCATTCAATATTCCTCCCCCTTCCTTCTTAGCAAGGACCCCAAGTTTATATGGACACATGGCTGTTGGAATAAAGACTACATTCCTCAGAATTTCTTGTGCCAGTTTGGGCCAAGTGACAAATTCTGTCCAAAGCTCTCTAAGCCAAAATGGTATGTACAAATTCCAGGAAGTGTCTTTTTTTTTTTTTTTTGCAGTTTTTGGCTGGGGCTGAACCTGCCACCTCCTGTATATGGGGCTGGTGCCCTACGCCTTTGAGCCACAGGGAGTGTCCTTTAAAGAAAGGCCCACTGTGCTCCTTAGTCCTTTCTGCTGAGACCAGAAAGAGGGTTGATGGCTGGAGTTTGGCAGCCATATTGGGCCATGAGGCGAATCCTTCCTGCTAAGGATGGCAGAACAGCAAGAGAGAAGGGGCCTGGGTCCCTGAAAATTGTAAAACCACCCTTCCAGTAGTCTTTTCCATGAAAGAGAAGTAAATTATTTTCTCCTTAAAAAAAATGTCACAGCAGATGTTTTAGAGCCCTGGGAAAGGTTATTAACACCTACTGAGGGTCTACCACTTGCCGGCATACTATATACCTTCTTTAATTAAATTTAGTGTGACTTAGCTTCATTTAATTTCTACAAGAACCCTGCAGTGTTAGTATCATCATCCCCATTCTACAGATGAAAAAACCAAGGCTTGGAGAGGTAGAAGAACTTATCTAAGTCACACAAATAGTAAATGGCAGAGCCTAACTCCCCACCCACTATGCCCTGCCCACCATACCCTGCCTTCTCCCCAGCCCTGGGTGTGTTTGCTTTTGCTTCTGAACAGAGGTTTGTCTTATTTCCTTCCAGCCTCACATTTGAGATGAAGTTCCAGAAACTGAGCCATTTCCCAGGGGTTTGAAGGAAAACTTCAGTCATGTTTTAATATCAGTAAATTATTTTCTTTCTCTACTTAAGGAAAAAAAAAAGTCCATCATCAGCTGTAATAAATCCAAGTCAATTACCCTGATTACGGTGATTATTGGTCATGCCAGCCTAATTGGCTTCACCCAGCATTTTCATTAAGAACCTGCCTCTTCAAAGGTTTATACTCAGACACATTTTTACTTGGAGCTGAAATTTGGCTTTAACAGCCAAATCAGGAACACTGGCGCCAGAGGGGCTGCCACAGAAGGAAAAGCCCAGCACCAGAGCAGCCTCTGAGCCTCGGGTCTGTCTGGACAAGTGGTCACTACTGTGCATCTGTCTCCACGTGGACCTGTGTCTTGTTGGGACAGGGCCTGGGCTAGTTAGGTGGCAGCATGGCTACGGGCTGGCCTGAGCCTGGCTCCAGCCAGGGTTCTGGCAGCTCATCTTGCTGCAAAATAGCACATTGGGGGACCAAGAAGCGCCCAGGAGGTGCTCGGCAAGGGCTGGTTACGGGGTGTGTGGCAGAGGGAGGGAGGCAAGGAGTCAGAAGACCTCACCACCCTGTGTATGGTCTGGGGCAGGGCACTTGACCTTTCTAAGCCTCAGTTTCCCCATCTTGGATACTGGTTGTCGTGAGGTTCAAATGAGGTCAAAGGTGGAAAGCAATTACAGGAGAGGCTGCATAAATGTGCCTCTGGTGTGGCTCCCAGGTGTCACTTCCCTCTCTCCAGTGGAAGCATGGATAGGTTGGTTCTCTGGGCCCACGGAGACACAAACCCAAGTACTGCTATACTGACCTGTGACAGGCCATTTCCAGTGGCAGCATGTGCCTCAGCCTCCTGTAGGCAGAGGGACAGGGCACTTTCTCTGGGCTGTCCTAGGTTGAATCCTGCCCCTCCACTTACTCCCCATCACTCGTTCCACTGAAAGGCAGGTGGTAACTGTATGAGGTGCAGGCTGGCACGGTATGCTGTCAACAAAGCAAGCCCATGAATTTTAGCAAAGGGTAACCTTGAAAAGTTCAGAGAAACTGGCAAGGGGACGTGAACTAGCTGGCTGGCAGCTGGACTGTGCAAAATTTTGTCAGCCCTGGTGATCACCTGTGAAGGAAGAATAAAAACCACGCCATGTAGGATTAGTCCAAAGATGGCTTTCCAGGGGCTTACCAGAGACCCCGCTAGGGGTGCTTGTCTGGGACCCTCAGCTCTCCCCACCATGGGCCCTACCTGCCACATTGCTGCCGTTTGCCCCAGCCAGCATTGGCGCATGCAGGGATAGGGGTACATTACGGTTTTACTTCTTGGGATAAGACAGAGATGGCCTTGGCCCATAGTGTTTGCAGAGAGGTAGAAGGGATGGCCCCAGCAGAAAGGCTCCTTCCATGTAGCAAAGATGCAGGGCGGCTGCCAGGAAACCCAGGGAACAGGGAGGCTTGACTTCTCCCCCCTCTTCTCCTCGTGTCCCCTGCGCCCCTGTCCCAGGGGTGTGTCTCACACTTAAAGATGCCAGCATGAGTGAGCTGTGGAGCAGTGCATGGGGCATGAACCCTCGCTCTGCACACACCAGCAGGGGCAACTTCCTGGGCTTCCCTGGGCCTCAGTCTGCTCACCTGTAGAATGGTATAACAAGGCCCACCTGGCAGGGCCATGGTCTGGTCTGAACAGGGCTGTGAGCTTAAGGAGGCCACATGGTGCTGGCGTGTAGTAGGTTCCTGGTAAACCAGCCAAAATCAATAACTGGACCTTCTGAGGTCCTTGGTGGCCACCTGGTCCTGCCCTGTCATTGAACAGACACAGGTCCAGGCAACTGAGTGTATGCTGGAACCCCGCTGGCCTTGGGTGGCTGCATCCTCAGCCAGGCCTCCACTTCTTCTAGCTTAGCCCCCACCTGCTGCCCTCGGGCTCTGGCCACTCTCACTCACCCAGACCTCCTAGCAGCCTCTCTTTAGGGCCCATGGCCTGATTTGCCTTCCTGAAATGTCTTCATTTTAAATCCCCAGTGGTTCTCCAACCCCTCAGATTCTAGTCTGCAAACTGTTAGTTAAGGCCCCACACATGGATCTCTCCTCCAGTCCTGCCCCCCATTTCCCTGACGCGAGTTCCCTGCGGCAGTGAAAGGATCTCTCAGGAGCTTCCCGAACCCCAGGCCCTGGCTCAACCATCTGGCTGAAGACCAATCTGCCCTGGGGTAGGACAAATTTACCTTAGTCCTGGACAAGGCTTGGCCTGGGGGCAGAGGACGGGGAGGAATACTTCAGGGTCCCCCACCACCCTCCGTCCCCACACACTGCCCTAATGAGCCCTGCAGGCTGGTTGGTGTGGACTGGCCAGGAAGGCCCTATCCCCACATCCCAGCCTACTGTGATGGGCCAGAGCCTCTGTGTGCCCAGGGGCCCTGCAGTGGAGAAACCTTTCTCTGGTGGGAGTGAGCAGAGCCTGAAGGGCTCCTCGTCCCTACCCCCTCACTCACTCCAGCCTCCCCTGCTTCTCCTGCCCCCCCTTGCCTCAATCAAGCTCCCCATGGCTTTGCTCCATCTTTCCTGCTCACTGGCTGTGCCCCCCTCTGGCCGAGCAACTTGCTGTGATGGCTCCTGCCCAAAACAGATGGGAGACAAAACTTAAACCCCTCCCCTGATCCCAGCCCCCACCCCCATCCAGTCTCTTGCTTTCTCCTACATACATCATCCTTACCTCCTTCCTTCCCACCTCAGCTCCCCAAGGGACCCCCTGCACACCCCCCACAGGCCAGCTGGGGAGTGCGGGAGGCAGTGACTGTCAGAGCAGCTGCCACTGCGGGGGGGCCCAGGGGGAGATGCTCTGGCAGCACAGCCCTGGGCTCAGGGGTTCTGCCTGGCACAGCCTGGCTATAGATCCCTGGGTCACCAGTGGCCACCAGGAGCGTAAGCCAGGTGGTTTGCAGAGTCCCTGCTCCAGCATCCTCAGAGCGCAGTCTGGAAGGATGGGCCTGGATCTGGGGAATAGGCAAATCCCTGGCACACCTGCTGGCCACCTGGCTGTTAGCGCTAACAACAGCCCCACACTGCTCTGAGAGGGCGGGCACCATGGAGACCGGCTCCGCGCACACTGCCTACACTCTTCACAGAGCCCCTGGAGGGGGTCCCCCTCTTTGTAAAGGCGGGAACAAGACACAGATAGGTCAAGTAACTTGCCCAAGGTCACAGAGGAGGTGAGCAGAAGATCTGGGACCCTGACCTTGCTCTCTAGGCTGTGGGACCCCTTTTCCAGGCCTGTCTGGCTCATCTGTATGGACCACGCTGTCTCCTGCACTGCTTCTCTCACCCTCCTTGTCCTCTGCTCCCTGTGAGCCCCATGTCCCCCACTGTGCCTGCTGCTGATTCTCAGACTCCACGTCCAGTGTCTCCTTGGAGCCCCCTGAGCTTGGAGTCTGTCCCCTGTGGCCGGGTCTGAACCACTGACCGTCCCACCCACTCCTCATCCTGTCCTTTCTAGCCCCGTGTGTGGCATCCCGTCTGGCTGGGAACCCCCCAACCCATCACCTGCTCCTCCCAAATTTGCCTCTTGAATTTGAGGGTACTTTCTCCTGTTCTCGCCCTCACCTTCAGGTCTCTACCCACTTGCTGCTCTGTTCTGCCTGCAGCCCCTGCCGGGGTGGCCCCTGGGGCCCCAGCACAGACAAGACCTCAGCTCCTGACTCGGGGGTGCACAGCCTGCCTGTCCAGACCTCTACTTCCTAGACCTGCTCTGGCCTCAGCAGCCTCCCTCCAACAGAAAGCCCTTGGTCCTGGCTGGGCCTGGCCAACACATGGCCTCTTGCACCTGTGCCTTAGCCCAGGCAGCTCCCCTTCCAGCCACCACCCTCCCATCCATCTGTCCCTTTGCTGGGCCAACACCTGTACAACTTTTAAAATTCAGCTGGAGGGCAGTGCCTGTGGCTCAAAGGAGGTGCCAGAGGTGGCAGGTTCAAACCCAGCCCCGGCCAAAAATTGCAAAAAAACAAATAAACAAAAAAACCCTCAGCTGGAAAGTGCCCCCCACGAAGCCTGGTCAACCCTCCTCCCTTCCCTGGCTACTGCCAAGGTATGTCCTTGCAACAGGAAACAGAACAAAGGGGAGTCCCTGAGTCTGGCACTTTGGCATTACAGGAAGGGGCCTGGGCCAAGCTGTCTGGCCTTAGTCCTGTGGACACCGTTTCTGGGCCAGGCATCAGGGCTCAGACTCCCAGACAGGCCTATGCCACCAGGTGGTCCTAAGACTCCCACTGGCTCTTCTCCCTCCCTGGCCCTTCCTCCCTCCCCTTAGCTCCTAAAGTCAGCCCACTATGTGCTTCCCTGCACTTACGGTACCGAAGCCCGAGGCTCAGTGTTCATGGTGCCTCACGGTCTGGCTCTGTCCTTGTCCCAACCTTGCCCACCACTCCCCGCCATAGTGATGCTAGGAGGGCCCTGCCTGCCTCCCCTCGTCCATGTGTAGGGTCCCTGCTCAGCATCCTGGGGGCCCTGAAGCGGGCAAGGAGGATCCACAGGACTGGACCTCTCCCGCGTTGTAACAGCATGTTAATGCAATGTATGAGAGCGTGAGTAGATAAATGGGGTAAGGGAACGACTGAATTCAAAGTGCCATGAAAAAGTGGGCCGAAGACACGAATGAGTGTGTAAGTGGTGTACTCCAGAGGCATCCCAGTCTGTGGAGAGCGGGCAGGCCCAACAGTGTGACCTCTCTCTCCTAGAGCTGAGATGTGTGTGTGTCCTTCTTCTGTCCTTTTTATTTTGAAGGCAAAAAACACATTACGAAGAATTTGGAAATTATAGAAAGTTACAAAGATGTTAAAATCATTAATAGTTACACAGTTCAGAATTAATGATGGTCAAAATTTTGTTGTATTTCTTTTCATATTACTCAAAAATATTTTCCTCGGGGCATTTCCCTGAAAATTATACCATGTTGTGTATGGAATTGTGTGCCCATCCTTATTTATTTACATATTTGTGAATCTATTTACCTGTTTATCTTAACATCGTATCATGAGTGTTTTCACATCATGAGTATTCTTTCATTTGTGAACTTAGATTTCTCATGCCTTTGTTTATTCAGCAAATACATGTCCAGAGCCTTCTATGTATGTACCAGGCACTGATAACACAGCAATAAATAAAACAGGTATAGTCCCAGCCCTTAAGCAGGTTCCGATTTGATGGGAAAGCTGAGCAGTAAATAAGAACAGTAGAATGTCTGTAAGTTGATCACTCACCAGACTGTAACAGAATGGTCAACAAAGAGAGGTGGTTAACATAAGGAACTAGGCCTTAGTTTGTGCTGATTGTGCTGATACGTATGTGTGGTGCATGTCTGGTCTCTGAAAATTAGGTCAATTTCAGGAGGTGGTCAGTGTAGGGAGGGGTCAGCTATGGAGGTTCTACTGTAATTTGAAGAGTCAAGTGTTGTGAAGGAGAAGGGCAGGTGCTCTAATACAAATGGCAGGACTGCCTGGCCAGGAGATTTGCAAGGAACGGATGCCAGAATGGAGATCTGCAGAAGTGGATCTGCAGAATGGACTCTGCAGAAGTATCTAAGTCATTTGTGGCTGGGGGTAACATTTTAGGCTGAAGGTAACATTTTAGTGCCCCTACGTCTGGTGGGGGTACTAAGAGAAAGGGAGAGAAAACCATTATGCTTAACATAGGAAAAGGCTGCTTCTTCCCTAGAGTAGCCCTGCAGGGATGAATTTCTGCTGTCCACACTCCCCAACTCACTCCCTGGCCCAGGGAAGCCCTGTCTGTCATTCAACAGACTCCTAGACCTGAAGACTGGGGATATTTTGCCCATGTTGGGAACGGGGTAAGAGAGGGGCACTGTTGTCTCTTTGTCCAGCGGGCTCCCAGATTCATCTGTGAGAGCATAGGCCCAGCTATAAGTCCCATAAAGAGCAGGCCAAGAGCTTATCTAGCCAGGAGGCTAAGACAACCATCAATGCCTATTATTAGACCACACCTGCAAAGCAGGGCAGGTGCGCCTGCTTGGACCCTTGCCCTATCTGATGCTTGTGCTGAGAGAGGAAATTCTGTGGGTGTGATTTTCCAAAGGATTGTGATTAGAGAGGAAGCTCCTCTGATGCCAGTATCACTCTCTACACCTCTTTCTGGCACGGAAAGGGGAAGACTCCATGGGTTTCCTCATCCACCATGCCCAGCCTGGAACTGCATGCTCTATCTTGATGGTACCTGGACTCCCTTGATAGCATTTGCATCTGAGTTGAACCTTTTTTTCAGGGAAGTCTTCTTTCCCAGGCCGTGTGTGTGTGTGTGATCAGGAAAACTGTCCTCCAGCTTAGAAGCCTGTTTTCTGGAAGTTCCCCAACATGGCAGGCTCCCAGCTAAGTGGGTTGACTTTGTCCTGCTTCGCTGCAGAGTAGGAGGTGGGCTTGGCTAGCTCCAAGTGTGACAGCTCTGGGTTGCCTCCCACAGTCAGTCTCCATTCCAAATAGATCCAGAGTTGGGGTGGGCTTGGTCTGGGGCAGTGCTGTGATTGGGCTAAACCAGCCATGACAATCTGATGCCACTTGGCCAGGCCCTTGTTTTCTCAAGGTTGCCCATACCAATGAGACGTATGGGAGTATTTGCTGGGAGGCTTCTAGGGAAGCCTGCCTGATAAGAGATAGATGTGACTGGTGTTATCTCTTTTGTTTTATTTCTGCATTAAATATAGACTTAGGCATGGTGCCTCATGTCTTAATTCTGACATCTTGGGAGTGGGAGAATCGGTTGAGGCCAAGAGCTTGCGACTAAGTTGGACAATATAGCAAGACCCCATCACTACAAAAAATTAAAAAATTAGCTGGGCTTAGGGACATGTGACTCCTGTGACTCAGGAGGCTGAGGGAGGAGGATTGCTTGAGCACAGGAATTTGAGGCTGCATTGAACTATGTGTGTGCCACCATACTCCAGCCTGGTGAAAGAATAAGACTCTGTCTCAAACCCAGAAAAAAAAGGAAGGAAGAAAATAAAAACATGGATGTGATATCTAGAGTTAATGGTGGCCATGTTCTACCTAGGAGATGATAGGAAAGGGGAGAAAGGCAGAATATTAAAGGGGAAATACAAAGCAGGCCTGGACCCCACCCCTCCCTGGCTCATTCTCATGCAGACGTCCCAACACCACAAACTATTCACTTTTAGACTTCTCATTATTTAAGAAAAATGTGTTTCTATTTATCAAGTTTCTACTACCTATACTTGAAAAAATTCCCAGCTAATTCATCTTATATAACTAAGCCCTCTAAAAGTCTCTGAAGTTGCTTTTGTGGTTTTTATAGTTCCAGGAGGTTTAATCTGAGCAAGTACCAACCATATTAAAAAGAATGTCATATGTTTTGTTTCAAGGAGCCATGTTTCCTTCCATTTTTCCAAGACTTAGTCACTATCAGTAGATTCATTATTATGCTTATAAGAAAAAAATTAACCTATCAGAATTCAAACTCCAGAACCCATATAAGTTTGGGAAAGTACTAGCTCAGCCCATTATGCTAGAACTCCAAAGAGTTACATATCCAGGATTAGTGTGAACCAGAGCAAATCTCATCAACTCCCACAGAGACTATAAGAATAAATTTCATGGTACTAAGGAATTCAGGAGAAAAACTCATCTCTGGAAAGTTACAACCACACACTGACCCTTGTACAGACTGGTACCCAAATTCACATCTCCTGAATGGTCAAAAAAACTTCAAGAAGCAAGATCAAAGTGACCGTGGAATAGAAGGGTTCCTAAGTACATGGCAAAAGCAAATGCCAATCTTTTCTAGTAGAAATCACATTTATCTTAGGCATCAAACTCTCCACCAAGTTATATTCAAGAACAGTAAGCAACATTCAATGAAAAATAAAGAAGCAGACCAAAAAAATAACACAATAAGAGAAGAATACACAGAAAAAAAAAGACAGCTAAATTGACCCCCAAATATTTCATATACAAAACAATAGGAAACAAATGAAACTGCTATGTTAAAAAATACATGCTTAAAAATATCTGTAGGGAACAAAGAACTATAAAATACTGATATGGTGAGTTTTTTATTAATCAAAGAGATCGTTCTTATAGAAATAAAATATATAAACTTGAAATTTTAAATGCCATAAATGTGTCTATTAGGTGATTAGATATAGACAAAGAGAGAATCAGTGAACTGGAGGATGGGTCAGAAAAAAATCATCCAAATGATAGCATAGAAAAACAAAAATATGAAAATCGTAAAAAAGTGGTTCTAGTATAAGGAAGGCTAGAGTGAGAAGGTATAAATACATTTAATTGGTGTTTAAGAAGGAGAAGAGAGAAGGGGCAAGGGTATTATTTGAATAGATAATATCTGAGAATTTTTTGGAACTGATAAAATGCCAATGAACAGATTGAAGAAGCCCAACAAATGCCAGGGACAAAAAAATACAAGATGAAAAGGTTGTTCAGACTCTAAATGGCCATATCATAAACTGATCTCTTACTGGCAGGGTGTCTCAATAATGTGTCTAAGGGACTAATGTTACTTGGCCAATCTTGGGACATGGAGCCTCTGTGAGGGATGAGCAAACTAAATGAAAATACAATAACTGGCTTGGCGAAGCCCACTCATTTTGGCCTGGCCTAAGTCCATTAAGCACCATAATCAGAATAATGGCAGAGGTACCAGTACGTTTGATCCTCCTTCTGTTTATTGTTCATGGCACAAGGGGATGGAGGAAACCATAGAACCTATTCCTCCATGGTTAGATTAATTTATTTTTAAGAAGCCTAGTGTAAATCCTTTGTTTTCCCCCACCGTACCCTGTAACTTAGTCTCCATGTCTACCTTTCATAGAAATGCTATGAAACTCTTGTCTAGCAAAAAGTTTCATTGAGAAAAGGTTAGTATTACAAACTATGTGAATGTCAAAGCTTAGCTTTGATGTAGTCCCATTTTAAGGTGAAGGAACTGAGGCCAGAGAAGGTAAAGAACACAGAAGTTTGGGCCTAGGGGGACCTCCTGGTTCCAGGTTCAGGGCATGAGCCACCATTCAGCTCACGTCTTGGAGAACAGGGAGATGGCATTTCAACAATGGTTCATTATAGCATGTACCAGGGTGTGTAAAATTCTCCAAAGCTTCCCAGGGGTGACATAGAAATACAGATATAGACACCCCAACAGATAAAAACAGCGTCAGTTACATAACCGTGACAGCAAATGGTGAATCATTGCCGTGTAATGGGAAAATTTAGATTGGTCACTAGTAAAAGTAAAAGGCTCACTATGGTGAGTCACTGGGCCCACCCTCCTGTGGAGTCTCTGAAAGGCAGACACCTACCCGTTGATTCAGAGTCTGGGCTTTGTCCTCCCTTCTTCCACATTGATGTTTCAATATTTCATAATGGAACTTCGCAAGTGATGTCAATTTCCCAATAGGGCTGGGCCGAAGCCTCACGCTCTGTCTCTGCACTATTCTAATAGGTGGGCTCTACACTTGCACCCAAAGGAGATGACAGCTTAAAATGTTTTTTTTTGTTGTTGTTTTTTTTTCCCCCTTTATTGCCCAGCTTAAAATGTTGTAATGAATTTTACTGAGTGTGATCTGTGTTCTAAAAGACACCTGGACTCTTAAGATTCTTACACTGATTGGTCTTTATAACAACTCTTTGAGAAGGGCACTGACCTCATGTCACAGATCAGGGACTAAGACTAAAAAGATTAAGAACTTGCCAGAGGGTTTGTTGTTGTTGTTGTTTTTTGAGACAGTGTCATTATGTCGCCCTTGGTAGAGTGCCGTGGCATCACAGCTCGCAGCAACCTCCAACTCTTGGGCTTAAGAGATTCTCTTGCCTCAGCCTCCCAAGTAGTTGGGAGCTGGGACTACAGGCGCCGGCCATAACACCTGGCTATATTTGGATGTAGTTATTGTTGTTTAGCAGGCCTAGGCAGGGCTTGAACCCACCACCTTTGGTGTATGTGGCAGATGCCCTACTCACCGAGCTACGGGCACCAAGCTGGCCAGCGTCTCACAGTTAGTGGGAAATGGCAGAAGTGTGTTTCATTCCAGGCAAATCCACCCTAAGACCTGCCCTCCTTCCACCAGCGTAGGGGGCTTCCCCAGCCTTCTGACTGCCTTAGTGACATAAAAGAAAGGCAGAGGGGTGGCGCCTGTAGCTCAAAGGAGTAGGGCACTGGCCCATATGCCAGAGGTAGTGGGTTCAAACCCAGTCCCAGCCAAAACAAAACCAAACCATATATATATATATATAAGAAAAGAAAGAAAGAAAGAAAAAGAAAAGAAAAGCAGAGCCGGATGTGGTGGTTGAAGAGAAGAGGGCGCGGAGAAGGACACTCACAGCTGCTGGGCTGCTACTCTCCCCGGCTGGAAATGCCAGCTCAGCAGGCATGGGCTTCCCCTGCTAGTTCACTGGAACCGGGGAAGAAAACCAAGCACCACGTTTGGAAGAGAACTTTCTGTCCAGCAGAGACCAAGGCTTAAATCTATTTGTTACTCCTGGGGTAGACTGTTTAACCATCCAAAGATCATATGGAAAGTTCTGGATGGAAGGCCACCTTCTCTTCAACACTGACATGGAGCATTTTGGAGGAGGTCTCGTGGCAATTCTCTGCTCTGGCTTTATACCACGTAGTGGAAACTCACTCACAATAATATTTTTCAAAGCAGCTTGTTCACTTGGCAGGGTGGGGAGGGAGGACGACCTCTTTCTCAGGAAGTTCCAGCTGAGTCACACAAAACACACTATTCTGGTGATCTGAAGAGCAATTTAGTGATTTATATATATTACTGCTATGACCCATGTCCTCAGCCACATGTTGTTTTTTTCATTTTTTTTTCTTTTCTTTCCTTTTTTTTTTTAAGACAGTCTCACTCTGTCGCCCTGGGTAGAGTGCTGTGGCGTCACCGCTCACAGCAACCTCAGACTCTTGGGCTTAAGTGATTCTCTTGCCTCAGCCTCCCAAATAGCTGGGACAACCAGCACCCGCAACAACAACCAGCTGGGGTTTTTTGTTACAGTTGTCATTTTTTTAGCTGGCCCAGGCCAGGTTTGAACCCGCCAGCCTCAGTGTATATGGCCGGCACCCTGCCCACTAAGCTACAGGCGCCACCAATCCACATGTCATTTTTTTTTTAAACACTTTAAGATATTTTTTCTTTTTTATTTTATTTTATTTTTTTGCAGTTTTTGGCTGGGGCTGGGTTTGAACCCGCCACCTCCAGCATATAGGGCCAGTGCCCTACCCCCTTTGAGCCACAGGCACCGCCCAATCCACATGTCATTTTAACATTCAGTTGGGTCAACCGATCAAGCAAGCATATGTCCAACTGCTCAAGAGCCTCGGGGACTCACCACAAAAACCCAGAAGGAGAGAAGCTGACCCCCGTCTCCAAGAGCCTTGAAGGATGTCACTAAGCACAGGACATCACACCTAGTCTAGTGCTCTTGGTGGCCACTGTGGCGATGTCATTCAGGTTGGCCTGGCAGTGGTTCCTCAGGGTGCTAGCAGGGAGGAGGGGCCTCTGTCTACACCCACTCGGCCGGGACCACACTTCAACTCTCTGCAACACAAGCCCAACAGCTCAAGGGTACAACCCCCTTCCTTGGCAGGATAGTAGAGCAAGGGTGCTCTGTGCTAGTGCTCACTGGCTCTCTGCTCAGCCCTCCGCAGCCCTCTGAGCTGGGCTGCTGCCAGGACAGCAGTGAGGCCCAGTGTGAGCCCCATGCAGAGTGAGCTGGCTCTCCCTGCCCAGCCACACCAGATCAAGGTCCCTCCCTCATGGCTTTAGTCTGTACCCACCCTTGGAAAGGTTCTGCTGACCTTGACCGTCACCTGTCTCACGTGGTACACTTAGAGAAAGCAATTCCAGATGGCCTGAAGGTCTAAGTGTGAAAAGTGAAATGACAGAGACGTCAGGACACAAAAGAAAAGAACATCTTCATGATCTTGGGATCAGCAAAGTCTTCTTAAACAGAACACAAAACACATTAACCATAAGGGAAAAAGTAATAAATTGGATTTCATTAAAATTAAAAACTGCCATTCACAAAATGGCACCATTGGGTGAAAAGGCCAGCTGCTGGGTAGAAGTTATTTCCGTCACACATTGCTGACAAAGGACTTGTGCTCAGGACACAGAAAAAACATTCCCACAGGGCGGCGCCTGTGGCTCAGTCGGTGGGGCGCCGGCCCCATATACCGAGGGTGGCGGGTTCAAACCCGGCCCCGGCCAAACTGCAAAACCAAAGAATAGCTGGGCGTTGTGGCGGGCGCCTATAGTCCCAGCTACTCGGGAGGCTGAGGCAAGAGAATCGCTTAAGCCCAGGAGTTGGAGGTTGCTGTGAGCTGTGTGAGGCCACGGCACTCTACCGAGGGCCATAAAGTGAGACTCTGTCTCTACAAAAAAAAAAAACAAAAAAAACATTCCCACAAACCAATAATAAGGCGATAGTCCAATTGGCAGGTGAATGGCTGATTTGCAAATGAAAATGTGCTCAACGTCCTCAGCCACCAAGAAAATGCAAATAAAACCACCGCCACCGCCACCCCAGCAGATAGCGTCTGGGGGGTGAGAACGTAGAGCAATGGGGACTGTCACAACATGCTGGTGGAGATGAACATGGGTATAGTCATTGGGGAAAACTTTTAGCAGCATCTACTGGACCTAAATGTAAGTTCCTCCCCACCCCCAGCCAAGCAGTTCTGTTTCTAGGTTCACACCAGTGAGAATGTGCACAGGGTGCGTGAAAGCAGGTGGAGGCGTATTAGGAGTTTACAGAAAGGGATCCAGAGGTCTCTCAACTGCAGAATAAAGATATCAAGGCAGACTCACAATGGAATAACACACAGAGATGTTTCTCACAACAGTGTAAGTCCCACAAACATAACGGTGAGGGCAAGAAGCTGACGCAGAGAGAACCTACTGATTGCCTTCTATATGATCGGCAACAGTAAGAGGGACCCACAGTGTGTGCAAAGGCCAGAAGAGAGGCTGCCCTTGGGGAGTTAGTGATGGGGGGGGACCCAGGTGGCTTCTGGAATGTTCTGTTTCTTGATCTGGGTGCTAGTTTCACCTTGTGAAAATTCACTGATTTATGATTCATTCGGTTTTTTGATATGTGTTATAGTCAATAAATTTTTCTTAAAAAATATAAAAGGGAAGCGGTCAAGGTCACCATTCTTTTCCTCCCAGAGGCTTCTGCACTATGAATTTGCCACCCCCATGCCTTGCTGTGACCCTTGACGTCTGTATTCCAAGGGATCTTTCTGAGGACAGCCTTGTCCAGCCAAGATGCCTGTCACTCTTCGCAGTGAGTGACTCTGGATGCCAACTCTGGGTCTTCTGCCCAAGTGAAGGAGATGAGTGTTACTTGTCTTGTTAGAGAAGCATCTGGCATCTTCAAATGATGCTCCACCAAAGCAAGCAAGCAAGTTTTGCTCCACCTGCATCCTCTCTCTCGCTTTCTCTCATACACACACACAAACACACACACACGCGCGCACACAGTTTTTCTCATTATCCAAGAACCATTGCAGAACAGTTAGAAAATAAAAGAATAAAACCATTAATGGCCTGACATGATGGCTCACACCTGTAATACGAGCACTCTGGGAGGCTGAGGTGGGAGAATCCTTTGAGCTCAGGAGTACCAGCCTGAGCAAAAGATCACATCTCTACTAAAAACAGAAAAACTATCCGGGCGTGTGACAGGCACCTCTAGTCCCAGCTACTTAGGAGGCTGAGGCAGGAGGATTTCTTGAACCCAGAAGTTTGAGGTTGCTGTGAACGAGGCTGACGCCATGGCACTCTAGCCTGGGGTAACAAAGTGAGACTGTCTCAAAAAAACACAACAAAACTGTATATTTATATATATTAAATATATATAGTGTATATATGCCATCCATGATCCTATTACCAAAGACAACAGAAGCTATTACTTTCTCGCAGTCTGTTATTGAGATATAATTTACACGTAATAAAATTCATCTGTTTTGAGTATATAATTTAATGACTTTTAAGAAATTTCCAGTTATGCAACCACCACCACCCTCCAGCTTTAGAACATTTCCACCACCCTCTGTCCACTCGCAGTCTGCTTACTGTCTCCACAGACCTGGACTTTCTGGACATTTCACAGAAATGGAACTATGTAATATGACATCTCCCGTGTCTGGTTTATTGCACTTACTATGATTTGGGTTTTTTTAGTAATCCAAGTCATAGTACGTGTCAGCAGTCTGTTCCTTTTTGTATTGTGTTCCTGTTGTTGAATACAATTCTACTGTACAGATACACCACATTTTGTTTACCCATTCATCAGTTGGGTGATGCACTTTTGGATTTTTTCCATTTTTTAACTATTGTGAATGACACTGCGATGAAACTCCATATACAACTTTTTGTATGGCCGTATCTTTTCATTTCTCTTGGGTAGATTCCTGGGGGGAATTCCTGGGTTGCATAGTAAGATTATGTGTAACTTTTTAAGAAACTGAAAAATTGTTTTCTCAAGGTGGTTTAGATTTTAGCCATTCTATTTGTAGTAGAGATAAGGTCGTGCTCTGTTGCCCAGGCTGGTCTTGAACTCCTGCCCTCAAGCCATCCTCCCGCCTCAACCTCGCAGAGCGCTAGGATTACAGACCTGAGCCACCAGGCCCAGCCGACTGTGTGTCTTCTGAGTGTTCTTTATATATTCTGGGTACAAGTCCTTTATCGGTATAATTGATTTAAAAATGTTTTCTACTGGTCCGTGGCTTGTCTTTTCACTTTCCTAAGGGTGTCTTTTGCAGCACAAGGCTATAGTTTTGATGAAGTCTAATTTATCAGTGTTTTCTTTTTCCTCTTGTGCTAAAAACTTTTTGCCTAACCCAAGGTCACAAAGATTTTATCCTTTTATTTACCAGAAGTTTTAGAATGTAAGCTTTTGCACTTAGGTCTTAGATCTATTCTGAATTAATTTTGTGGTAAAGTGTGAGGTAAGGGCCTAAACTCCTCTCTTGACACGGATATACGATTTTGCCAGTGTGGTATACCAATAGCTAATATGTGTTGAAAAACTTTTTTCCACTATCAAACCACTTTGGTATCTCTGTTGAAAATCAATTAACCATAAATATAAGGGTTTATTACTGGACTCTCAATCCCATTACACATACCCACACACACATCTTTATGCCAGTACTATACCATCTTGGTTATCATAGCTTTGTAATAAATTTTGAAATCAGGAAGCCTAAGTTCTCTAACTCTTTTTTTCTTTCTCAAAATAGTTTTGGGTAAAAAAAAAAATTGTTTTGGTTATTTGGGGCTTTGGCATTTCCATATACATTGTAAGGTTAGCTTGCCAATTTCTGCTCTTAGTAGGCACAGTGCCTACTGGGATTTTTATAGAGATAACAACATATCTATAGTTCACTTGGAAGAGAATAGCCATATTAACACTATTAAGTCTTCTAATCCATGAACATGGAACATCTGTCTATTTCAGTTTTTATTTTCTCTCCAGGATGTTTTGTAGTTTTGGTGTACATGTCTCGTGCTGCTTCTACTTAATTTATTCCTATGTATTCTATTATTTTGATGCTATTCTGAGTGGAGTTGCTTCCTTATTTCATTGATGGCTTCTTAATGGATTGTTGTATTTTGATCTATAACCTATGACCTTCCTAAAGTGGTTCACTGCTTGTAGTAGTTTGTGCATTCGGGGTGTTCATGACATAGGATTTTCTACATATAGGATCACGTTGTGTGCTAATAAAGACAGTTTCACTTTTTTTTCCTAATCTGGATGCCTTTTATTTTTTTTCCTTGCCTCTTTGCACTGGCTAGAACTTCAGTAGAGTGCTGAATAGATTGCCTTGTTACCAGTCTCAGGGAGGAAAGATTCAGTATTTTGCTCTGATAGATGGTGTTAGCTATAGATTTTTAGTAAACACGTTTTACCAAGTTGAGGAAATTTCCTTCTATTGCTAATCTGTTGAGAGTTTTTATTATGAATGGGTGATAGATTTTGCCACATGCATTGTCTACTGAGATGTCCTTGTAGGTTTTTTTTCCTTTATTCTATTTATATGGTATATTATATTAATTGATTTTTTTGCACTCCTACTCTGTTTCCCTGAAAACAAGACAGGGTCTTATTTTAAGGTGTGCTCCCAAAGATGCGCTAGGTCTTATTTTCAGGGGACGTCTTATCTTTCCTGTAAGTAGGTCTTATTTTTTGAGGATGTCTTATTTTCGGGGAAACGGGGCAGGATAAATTCCAATTCATCATGATGTATAATTCATTTTACATATTGTTGGGTGCAGTTTGCTAGCATTTTAAGGATTTTTGCATCTATACTTATAAGAGATATTATTGGATAGTTTCATTTTCTTGTGATATCCTTGTCTGAGTTTGGTCAGGGTGATACGCAGTTCATAAAATGAATTGGTAAGAGTGCCTGCCTCTATTTCCTGGACGAGTTTGTGAAGGATTGGTTTCATTTCTTTTCTTTTTTTTTTTTTAATTTATTTATTTTTATTATTAAGACATAGCTGTGTACATTAGTGCAATCAAGGGGTACAATGTGCAGGTTTCATATACAATCTGAAATATTCTCATCAAACTGTTCAACATAGCCTTCGTGGCATTTTCTTAGTTATTGTATGTAGACATTTGTATTCTGCCTTTAGTAAGTTTCGCCTGTACCCATTCTAAGATGCACCGTAGGTGTGGCCCTACCCATTACCCTCCCTCCACCAACACCTCCCCCATCCCTTCCCCTTCCTTGGCCCTTTCCCCATAGTCTTGTGCTATAGTTGGGTTATAGCCCTCATGTGAAAGCTATAATTTATCTTCATAGTAGAGCTGAGTACATTGGATACTTTTTCTTCCACTCCTGAGATACTTTGCTACGAAGAATATGTTCCAGCTCCATCCATGTAAACATGAAAGAGGTAAAGTCTCCATCTTTCTTTAAGGCTGCATAATATTCCATGGTATACATGTACCACAATTTGCTAGTCCATTCGTGGGTCGATGGACACTTGGGCTTTTTCCATGACTTAGCGATTATGAATTGGGCTGCAATAAACATTCTGGTACAGATGTCTTTGTTATATTGTGACTTTTGGTCTTCTGGGTATAAACCTAGTAAAGGAATTATAGGATCGAATGGCAGGTCTATTTTTAGGTCTCTAAGTATTCTCCAAACATCCTTCCAGAAGGAACGTATTAGTGTGCATTCCCACCAGCAGTGTAGAAGTGTGCCCTTTTCTCCATATCCACACCAACATCTCTGGTTTTGGGATTTTGTTATGTGGGCTACTCTTACTGGGGTTAGGTGATATCTCAAAGTAGTTTTGATTTGCATTTCTCTGATGATTAAGGATGATGAGCTTTTTTTCATGTGTTTGTAGATCGTGCGTCTGTCTTCTTTAGAGAAGTTTCTCTTCAAGTCCCTTTCCCACCCTGAGATGGGATCACGTGTTCTTTTCTTGCTAATACACTTGAGTTCTCTGTGGATTCTGGTTATTAGGCCTTTATCTGAGGTATAACCTGCAAATATTTTCTCCCATTCTGAGGGCTGTCTGCTTGCTTTACTTACTATGTTCTTGGCTATGCAGAAGCTTTTTAGTTTGATCAGGTCCCAGTAGTGTATTTTTGAAGCTGCTTCAATTGCCTGGGGAGTCCTCCTCATAAAATATTCACCCAGGCCAATTCCTTCAAGAGTTTTCCCTGCACTTTCTTCAAGTATTTTTTATAGTTTCATGTCTTAAGTTTAAATCTTTTATCCAGTGAAGAGTCTATCTTAGTTAATGGTGAAAGGTGTGGGTCCAGTTTCAATCTTCTATAGGTTGCCAGCCAGTTTACCCAGCACCCTTTGTTAAATAGGGAATCTTTTCCCCACTGAATGTTTTTAATTGGCTTGTCAAAGATCAAATAACGGTAAGTAGCTGGATCCATCTCTTGGTTCTCTATTCTGTTCCAGATATCTACTTCTCTGTTTTTGTGCCAGTACCATGCTGTTTTGATCACTATTGATTTATAGTATAGTCTGAGGTCTGGTAGCATGATTCCTCCTGCTTTGTTTTTATTGCTGAGTAATGTCTTGGCTATTTGAGGTTTTTTCTGATTCCATATAAAATGAAGTATATCAGTGAAGGTGTCTGGGCCTGCCCTAGACTTTTCTTTGTAAAAAGTTATAAAATGACAAATACATTTTTTACACGTTACAAGTCTATTTAGATTATTTCTTTCTTCCTGAGTCAATTTTGGTAATTTGTGTTTCTATAATAAAAATGTGTCCTTTTCATCTTTTTTTTTTTTTGTCCTTTTCATCTTAATTGCCTAATTTGTTGGCACGAAGTTTTTCGCCCTATTCTTTATAATCCTTTAATTTCGGTAATCATGTCTGATGTCCTCTTTCATTCCTGACTTTGTTATTGTGACCTCTCTTTTTATCTTGGTCAATCTAGATAAAGGTAGGTCGATGTTACCGATCTTTTCAGGGATGAACTGTTGGTTTCAATGCATTCCTCTTTTGTTCTTCCTTTTTCTATTTCATTGACTTCCACTTTATTCTTTATTTGATGTACCTATTTTTAAATGTAATTTAATACATTCAGCTCTATATCTTGTTTTTTCTCTGAAATTTGCCGTAAGTCTTTTCCCATCATTAAATATTCCTTGACACCCAATTTTTGTAGGTGCTTAGTAGTGCATTGGAGAATCTAATTTATTTAGCTATTGCCTTAGCATTAAACATCTGAATGGTTTCCTAGTTTCTCATCACTACAAACAATGCCTAGATGAACATCTTCATCCTTAATCTATATCTGATTCTTTACTTAAAGTGGTTTTCTCAGAAGCAGGTTTCCTGAGTCATCATGTGAACACTGATGCCTTTCTAGAAGGGATTTGCCAATCTGTGCTCTCACAGGCTGGTCTGAGGACATTTATTTGACTATGCTTTCATGACAGATGTTTGAGCAAGATTCCCTTTCCCAGTGCCTGTTGATTCCATGGTTCGCCATGGTGAAGCCTGTGGTTATCTGCCCCAGCCTCTGCCAGTGGAGAGCTAGAGGCAGGTTCCTGGGCTCCTGCGAGCCACAGGGTTCCCACAGGGCCAGGGGGACCTGTATCACCCATTTTGTTCAGCCCATACTGTCAGGCACCACACTGCGCCACCAGCGTGATCTTTCCATAGCTGAAATGAAGTCGGTTCACCCCATCCTCAAAAGCTCCCCATTGTCTGCAAGCAATCAAGTTCAAGCTCCTTAGCTTGGTGTTCCAAACCCTTCCATAAACTTCCCTAACTTATCTTTCAGCTTTGTTCTTTCTTTCTTGTGTAGGCAACGATGTGAGCAATCACTTTGTGCTGTAACCGAATCAAACCAAGGGTGTTTCTCTCTCCACAGCTCTGCCTCCCTGTTACTAGAACCTGCAGACCCCACTGGCCACAAAGCTCTGCCTGCTTCCCAAGGTCCTCTAGAGGCTACTTGTTTACAAGAAGCCTTCTCTGACTCCTCTGACCAGGTGCCAGGGTCTTTGCACACAGTAGGTCATCATAAGTGTTCGTGGAATATGGAACTTGGTTGTGCTGGCATCTCTGAAGTCAGGCCTGGGCCTTTGTCCTACAGAGCAGCCCACAGCCTACCCTGAGTACATAGCCGGGGTCCAGGGTGGCTTCTATCACCCACACTGTGAACTATCCCCCTGTGTCCCTCCTTCCAGGCCCCCTCAGACAACAAAGAGTGCACAGGGAGTGGGCAGAGCAGCCCGGTATTTAGGACATCCGTGGCATGGACCCCGGCTATGCACTCAAGGCAGGCTGCAGGCTGCTTCTGTAGGACAAAGACCTGAATTATGTGGAATGTCCTCAGAAACCAATGGCCCAAATAGTCCTCCACCGATGCCGGGCTATTTTTGTGAGAGGGGGCCACCTAGCTAGTAAGTATGGGGAAAGACTTAAAGCTTGGCCCTGCCTGACACCCCCTCTTTCCACCACCTCCTATTCTTTTGCTGGAGAGTAAGTAGGGACACAGAGCTGGCGGGTTCGAATCCAGCCCCGGCCTGCTAAACAACAATGACAACTACCACCAAAAAATAGCTGGGCATTGTGGTGGGCGCTGGTAGGCCCAGCTACTTGGGAGGCTGAGGCAAGAGAATCGCTTAAGCCCAGGAATTAGGGGCTGCTGTGAGCTGTGATGCCACAGCACTCTACTCAGGGTGACAGCTTGAGGCTCTGTCTCAAAAAAAAAAAAAAAAAAGGAAACACTTCAGAAAACCTACACTGGCCAGAAAGGAAGGTCAAAATGGGCCAGGACTCTGGCCATCTTTGTCTGCCTGAGCTAGAGATGGACACAAACCGGAGTAAGGCAGGGCGCTGGGTGGTAGCAGCTCGTCCACAGCGTCCATTTTATAGACAAGTGAACGAGCCATAGAATTGTGAGGTGGTTAACTCAGCGTGGAACTCCATACCCCCTGTTCCCAAGTCAGGAACCCATTCTCTGGTGCTGTTGCTGGAGGCTGAAGAATTCTGGCTCCCTGCCTGTCTCCCAGTCCCTTTGGTCCAGGCTTAGGCTGGCTTGGGAAGAGCCTATTGGACGTTTCCTCAAGACTCACTGGAGTGAGTTTCATCTCCCCAAGGAGGCTCTGTGGAGAGAGCCATGAAAGGGGTCAATCCTGAGTCTCTCTCAGCTCGGCTCAGCCTGGATGAAGATGTGCAGGTGGCGGCTGTTGGCCTCTACCTGGGAAAACAAACATCACTCACCTTGAGGCTTCTCGAAGCCCATTGGTGTCAGCAGAAATGGGGGTGGGAATTTTATCTCCTTTTTACAAGCACAGGGAGGGCAGCCCATAAGGTCACACAGCCCATAAGTGAGACCAAGGGTCTGAACTCCAGGAGAGAGTTCTAGAAAAGGAAGAGAGAAATCCCAAATGGTTGCAGCCTTCACAGGCCACCTGGCTAGTAAGTATGGGGAAAGACTTAAAGCCTGACACCCTGCCTGACACCCCCTCTTTCCACCACCACCTATTCTTTTGCTGGAGAGTAAGTAGGGACACAGCAATGCAAAGCCCAGAGCCACATGCACCCTTCACCTTCACATTCAGGGAAACTGAGGCTCAGAGGGGTGGCCAAGAAACTGGCACAGAGACCCTGGCTGGCCTTCAGCCTCTGAGCCCGGCAGCTTTCCCCATCCCCCAGCCCCTCCAATCTCATGTTCCTGCCAGCCCCCAGGGCCCCAGTCCTGGCACTGAGAACTTCAAGGTCTGCCCTGGGCACCCGAGCACAGACAGACGGCTGGGGGGGCGGGGGCAGGTGCACAAAAGCTGCACAAAATGCTGTTGTTTGATACTTTTGGCTTTTTGCAAATCTTGAAATATCACCTTTTAATTGCTTAATTTTCTGCATTCGTTCATTTTATTTAGACTAGCCTGGGGCTCTCCAGCCTCGTATTAGAGAACTTCTTACTTTTTAATAGTAATACTTAGCATTTATGTAGCCCGTTTCATGTTCAAAGTACTTTGCAGAGTTCACTAATTAATCGGACGCTAACAGCCACTCTGGGCAGGTTTGACCAAGTTCTCAGGCTCCTAATTGTGAGAGGGGAGTTCTCCCTACTGCCGACCCCTGGTTCCCTCACGGGACCTCCATTTATGCTGGTTGCCAAGATTCTGAGCCACTTGTCACTGCTGGCCCCTGGATGCAGGTCCATACCCAGAGCTGGGGGACACCAAGCACAGGCAGACGTGCCGTCCCTGGGAACCCCGCAGCAGTGAGGAAGGAGACTATGGGCTGGGCTGATTGATGCCTCAATGCAAAGAAGCCTGGGGTCATGGGAGACAGTGACCACTGGCCTTACAGGGATATAGGAGGAGGGGACTCAAGGAGCATAAAGGCAGGCTGTGGAGACAGGAAGGGCTTTCCAGGGGGAGGGCATAGCCTGTGCTCAGAGGTGGCATCAAGAGGCAGGAATTTGGTGTTGAAAGGACAAGGGGAGGAGAGATGGCTGCAGAGGCCAGGTCAGGCTGTGGGGGACGACAGGGCTGCCCAGGAGCTGTGTCTCATGCGGAGACAGAGGGGCTCTCAGAGTGATCCTGCACAATCCAGGTGAATGTGGAGATGTGGCAGGGGCTCGATCAAGAACAGACACAAAGTGGAGAGATCTGAACTGGGGCAGCTGGAAAAAAAGGCCAGATCCAAGAGTGTGTGTTGGGAGGGGGTGGTGACAGGACTGGGGGCGACACTCAGGGGAGTTAGGGTTATGTGACCATGGGGTGGCCAGAGATTCCCATTGGGTGTTGCGAGTCCCTTGGACGGGCCAGGGCACATGGCTCCTGAAGACTCCCTCCTGGTGAAGCTGCGGGAGAGATGTGAAGCATTCACTGAACTCCTGGCCATGGACTCACAGGCCTGGAGCCTGTGTGGGGTTGGGAGAGCAGATCTGGAAAGAGCAAGACTTGGAATCCCTGGGGTCCAGGTGGAATTTGCGTCCTAGGAGTGTCTGAGCTTGTCTCTGGGGACATCAATATTTAAAAGGGTGGGTTGAGGCAAGCTTGGCTGCGTGGAAGCTACTGAAGCTACTGAAGCCAGGGAGCAGGTGTTGGGCATGGTGGGGGTGGAAAGGCCACATAGGGAGGTGGCAGAGGTGGGGAGAAGCTTGGGTACGGCTATGTCTTGGGGAGCGAAAATGGCCGGCCCTGAGGAGCATAGCAGAGGTGCCCACCTCCCACTATTCTGGGGGCATGAGGCTGCAGATCAGGGTGGGTGGGCTAGTGGGAGCTGAGGAAGTTCTCACCTGTGGCTGATCAAGGAGCCAGGTCTTTCTATGTAGCAGAAGGACCTAGAAGCCAGCATCAGAGGCCCTGCCACTGCCCTGGGTCTACCCAGGCCTTTTCCTGCTGTCAGGGAGGGAGGGAAGGCTTGGGGTATCCATCTCACAGGCCAACTGCACCCATGGAAGGCCCCAGGACTCCTCCCACCTCCTCCTGGGGTGCCAAAGCCCCTATGGGCACCCAGCCTATAGCAGGCATTCTTGAGGGCAGGGGGCTCAGCTGTTTTGTTGCATGAAGGGGCCCTCAGGCCTTCTTTCCAGGCAGCCGTGGGAGTGAGGCTAAAAACAGGTAATTGAACTGCCCTGGATCCTGGTTCTCCACCCAGCCTCCAGTGAGAGAGTCAGAGAAAGCTTGAGAGACCAAGTCCAGGACCCAGAAGCAGCTGCAGGGCATCAGGTCTCACTTCCCCACTGGCCAACCTGAAGCCTCCAGTCTGAAAAGAAAGTGGGGACACCAGGAAAGTGTCAGGTTGGGCAGGAGAGCAGGCCTAGGGGGCCAGGCTGATCCCCTGCAGCTCAGCCTCACCCTGCAGCATCTCCCATCTTACCATAAGGAACCTCGGGGTTCTGCCCATGCACCGGATCCGCTGTCAGCAGAGAAGGGCAGAATGGAGTCTGGGAAGACCAGGACGGCAGACCACAGGGACTAGGGCACACACAGGAGAAAGGGACAAGGGCAGGGCGGGTGTCCCCGTGTCTCTCTGTGGCTGTCATAGACACAGAAGCAAAGCTGGGGAGGCAGGAGGCGTTGGCTCTGGGGTCTGGGCCTCTGCCAGGTGCGTGAGGTCTCCAGACGTTGCTGCCCTGGAGGGTGGGAAGAGCCACGCCAAGTTTAGTCTCCACTCAGGGTTCTGAGTAATGGGGTGCTCACTGTGCAGGCCCAGCTCCCTCCAGGCTCCTGAGTCCCCAGGGCTGGGAAGGAGAGGAAAGTTAATTGAACATCTAATAGGTAACAGGTCTCATGCCAAATAATAATAATTAACTTTTGTTGAGCATTGTGCTTGGCACTGTCGTAAATCCTACACACGAATTGTCTCATTTCAGGATCACTGTGACCCTGTGAGGGAAATGCCTCTAGTGCTGCTCCCTTTACAAAAGGGGAAACTGAGGCATTCTGCAGTTACATGATGGGTCCCAGGCTGCAGCACCAGGATTTGAACCTGACAGCTAAGCACCCTCATGCCATCCCTGAACTTAGGGTGCTATTGTCCACATTGCCTATGGAGACACAGAGGCTCAGAACACCAGAGGATGTACCCAAGGTGCCATAATTAGTAAAGCAGGGGCCAGACCTATGCCCAACATGTTTGAGCTCCAGCCCTGCACATTCTCCCTGAACTTCACCTGTGCCCTCCATATCAGCCCAGGCCAGGGAGAAATTGGGTAGCCAGAAGGAAGGCCAGTCCTTCTGCACACACCTGTGCATGAGGGGTCTTCACCTGTAGGGATGAGCCAGCCAATTGTTGGACTGGTATTAGAGAGACCCTTGGTTTGAGGCCCCATCTACTTGCAGTTTTGAAGAGAAGCAGCTCTGCCCTATTGTAATGACCAGTGTCACTGGAACTCTCCAGCCATAAACTGCCTGGTCACCATCCCAAGTCTGTCCCATGTTTAGTGTCCCACTGCCTGGAGCAGCCAGGAACTCTATCCACACCACTCAGTGTGGGTGACCTCAGCAGCTCCTGGGGGACGCTAGCTTCTGCCTTGAGACCACAGACGCTCCTCACTCCATCCTTCACTTCCTTCTTCCTGGGCCTGGCCATGCTGTCTGGGTTCCTGGCTATACTTGACGTCTGAATATGGTGCTTCTCATTTGCATGTTAAGGGACTCTGACACAGTGGCTTAATCCAGTAACCTAAATGGGTTTGCCAAACAACTCAGAACACTGAGTTTCATCACTGCAAAGTCCATTAGACATTATGCAATCCATGCTAACCTGACCTGAACAGGTGGCAAGCCAGCCCTTGCTTGAATACACCCCATGACAGGGACCTCACTACATTTCCAGCCAGCTTCTTCCACATTTCAACGCAGCTCTTGCTAGAAGCTTTTAAATCTGCCCTTAGTCATTTACGCTGGTACCCAGAGCAACTATTGCCCCTTTCCACAGAACAGTGCAAGTGCTAGAAAGCAGGACTCCCATGGGCTGACCAAAACCGTTGCTTCCCCCTTGGGGTGCAGCTTGGCTGGGCCTCACCTGCATGGTGCAGGGCCAGGATCCACTCCCGTCCCATCCACCAAGTTTTATCCATCCCTGGGCTCCAGTCTACAGCACTCCTGGCCTCTCAGCTCGCTCTCAGTTCCATCTGTGTTCTTCCAGACTCTCTTCAAGACCAGAAATGTCTATTTTAGTTGGTAGGGTTTGCCAAAAAGTCGATTAAGGTGACCTCACTCCGGAGACCTTAGCTGGTAGGAGAGTTGGTGTGACCCGAGAGGGTGCATGGCCAAGATCCTGAGGGCCCAGGTGATACCATCGGCTAGCCATGTGGTCTTTGGGGCAGAGCTGGGGTGCCTAGCTAAGGACACCCCGCTTGCCGAGCTGTACACCCTGGTGGGAGGCTGCATCTTCCCAGAGGCGCCTTCTTTTTTTTTTTTTTTTTTTGAGACAGTCTCACTGTGTTGCCCTTAGTAAAAAGTGCCATGGCGTCACAGCTCGTAACAACCTCCAACTCTTGGGCTTAAGCGATTCTCTTGCCTCAGCCTCCTAAGTAGCTGGGACTACAGGCATCCACCACAATGCCCGGCTATTTTTTTTGTTGCAGTTGTCATTGTTGTTTAGCAGGCCTGGGCTGGGCTCGAACCCGCCCGCCTTGGTGTATGTGGCTGGTGCCATAACCACTGTGCTACAGGTGCCTAGCCAGAGAGGCACCTTCTGATTCTCATGTAAGAGCTAGATCTAGCCTTCGGTGGGGGAGTTGGATCATCTCCCTGAAGGACAGAAACACTGGGAGTACCACAGAGGGGCTCAGAGATATTTGAATGCATGGAGATGCCAGTCCTACTGAATAGGTGATCACCTATGGGCCACCTCCTTACTTCACGTCCTTCTCTTTCATAGGACAAAGAAAACCAAGAAACTCCTGTGTGTTTGCCCTTACCCTTCTTGATCACAGTGGCTCTGGGTCTGTCTAGCCCTTCTCTCTGCACCATGCTGTGTGCCAGGAAGCATTCCTCAACCCACCTGGTCCAAGGTTAAGCTGAACCATGCTCTGCTTGCAGGCTGAGGACTGGCATGGTGGGTCTGCCCGACCTGCCCAGCTGTCTTGGCTGTGGGCTGGGGAAGGACAATGCTGACCAAGTGCCTCTCCTGCAGCAGAGGTGATTAGACACCGTGGCAGAGGAGGAAGGTTAGCTGCCCTGCCACTCATCTGCTGCAGCAGGCCTGTTACATCACGGCCCACACACCCAGCTGCCTGTCACCCACCCAACAACGCCCCTGGCCCTGCCCCTGCCAGTGATACATCGTGACTAACTCAGTGCTGCTTCTTCCAAGCAGCTGGCGGGCCCTGTCTTGCTATGGCACCTTGGGCTCCTGCTCCTACCAGGATCTTTACGGGGAGTGTGGCGTGTATAGTCTCACTGTCTCCAAGGCGAAGAGGCCCACGGTGCTCGGCGTCAGGCCCATGGGCTCTGTGCTGCCCTTCCCACTGGGCTTTGCTGACTAGCCACCAGGGGTACAGGGGTCAGCCTTGAGTTGTCATTGTTTTAAACTATGCCAGGGTGCTACGCAGAGGTCAGGTGTCCGCTGAGTAGGTGAGATTTTAGACATGTGTCCTAGCCTCCCTGAGCCTCGGTTTTTGCAGCTGTGAAATGGGGATATTGATGGCACCTACTTCTCAGTGTTTTAAAATAAAAAGCTGGACCCAGTGACTCACGCCTGTAATTCTAGCACTCTGGGAGGTCGAGATAGGTGGATTGCTTGAGCTTAGGAGTTCAAGACCAGCCTGAGCAAGAGCGAGACCCTATCTCAACAAAAAATAGAAAAATAAAAGGTGGGCATGGTGGTGCATGCCTGTAGTCCCAGCTACTCAGGAGGCTGACGCAAGAGGATCACTTGAGCCCAGGAGTTTGAGGTTGCTGTGCAACTCAAACACTCTACTTAGGGCAAAGAATGAAACTGTCTCCAAAAAAAGATAACACTATGAAGTCCTCAGCCCCACGTGCTTGGTGCAAATAAGAACTTTGTAGTAAGAAGCCAGCACCGCCAGCTGCAGCAGTGTCTGACCTTTGTCCGTTCATGAGTGGTTGGGGCCCAATGTAAATGTTCTTTTCCATGATTCATGGTAGTACGGAGAAGAGAAAGAAAACACAGCAGAATTTTTGAATTCTACTAAAATAACAATCAAGTACCCTTTATTAATCTGAAATAAAACAATAAAATTCAATAAATATTTGGATCATCCTCTGTAGTATATTGATTAAGAAGATACTCTGTGGGGTGGGGGGATTGGGGTGCTCTCACTTAATGGGCACAATGTAAGGTCTGGGGCACACCTCTTGGGTGAGGGACACAACTACAAGAGGAAGTCTACCTGTAGTTACAAACACTGTAACTAGTTGTTTGTACCCTCACATTAACCTGAAATAAAAAACAAAAAAGAAGATGTTCTATCAAGTGGGCATCCTGGGATCAAACACCAGCTCTGTCAGGATTCTGAATCTCAGCTGCATAATCTGTAAAATCTGACTAAGTCTCTCAAGTTCCCCAACAGCTAAATGAGGCAACACATCAAAATAACATTGTAATAGTGCACGTAAATAGCAATAAATGACACCTGTTGTAAATATTTAAAAAATAAAATAATAATCGAGTTGGAGGCAACGGCTGACTAGTGGGAAGGGTGAAACAAAAACGGTAAAATGGTGATAACTGTCAAAGCTGGATAGAAGGTACTGGATAGAAGCTGGATAGGGGGCTCCTGATATTATTACACTTTATTTTGTTTATGTTGACTGTTTACTTTGTATATGTTTGAAATTCATCATAATAAAATGATTAAATAAAAGTCACAGTGTGAGAGTCAGGCTGACATGTGTGTTGATCCTGGACACCAACTGAAGGAAAGAGGGACCCTGCCCAGTTTAATGGACAAAAGCCACATAAACAGATCACTTCTCGGAGATGAATCCAAAAGAGGCATCTCTGAGGAAGGAGAATGTCTGTGTAGGTCTGAAGCCAAGTTCAAGGCAGACAAACATAGGAGGAGAAGGGGCAGTGCTGCAGTGGGACAGCTGAGCAGTGTGGGGCCCAAGTGGTTCTGCACATAAAAGGCCAAATGAAGCCCTCGGTGGCGGGTGGCAGAGCTGGGCAGGTGGCAGGTGGTAGCTAAGGCCGGTCTGCATAGATAAGCCTTTGTCTGGATGCTGAAGAAGAGCCCCAGGAGCCTCAAACAGGGGAGAGAAGGCTGGCAGTCAAGCCTGTGTTTTAGGAAGTTCATTTCATAGCTGTGGGGTGAAGATCTGAGCCTGCCAAGGATGAGGTGGGAAGCTGCTGAAGGGGCAAGGCCTGAGCCGGGCTGGGTGGGTCAGCTGCCCAGGTTAAGATTTAGGAAGCAAAATCATCAGGACTAGGGTTTGATCAGACGGAGGCAGGCCAGGACTGTGGCCTGTCTCTCTGATTTCCTGACAGGATGATTTCCAGAATCTGAATTGGAGGAGGAGGACATATCTTTAATAGGATGGCTCCCCAAGGCTGGACTTGGCTAAAAGCGAAGCTCTGAGAGATCTGCTGGTGGAACTTTCCAGGAGGCTGGTGCTTCTGATATTTAAAGTTCAGCCACAGTGGGAAAGGGAGATGTGGTCAGGAGTGTGGAGGTGATGGGGAGTAATTGGGCCACCCAGGAGGAACCTTGATTGTGTGGAGGGCAGGGATCGAGTCAAGTGCACCTCAGCACAGTGGGAGAGTGGGGCAAGAGGAGAGAGCTCTTGGCGACTCAGCCGTCACTGGGTACTTCTGCAGAGGTGCAGCCAACAGGGGACATTATTTAGGGAGGGATGAGTTTACAGGCAGAGAGAAAGCGCCAGTGAGAAAATGAATGAATATACAGGAAAGAGAGAAACCCTGCAGCTGGGCTCTGAGCAGGGACTGGAGGGTGAGTCTGAAGCGACTCTGGGTGGCTTTATGTGATGACAGAACAAGTCTCAGCGTCCTCATGTTAGGTCTTACAGTGCTGGATGAGGTGGCTGGGTCAGGTAGCTGCCTCAGAGTGTCCTGGGTGGCTAGACAGAAGCAAGCTAAGGTTCACAAGATTGATAGTATCGAGCGTTGGTGAGGATGCGGAGCAACTGGAACTCAGCCATTATGGTGGGAGTGTGAAAAGGTACCACCACTCTGGAAAACAGTAACATTAAATAAACACCTGCCCCATGATCCAGTCATTCTCTTCCCAGATATTTACCCAAAATAAGTGAAAGCATGTGTCCGTACAAAGGCTTGTATGGGAAGGTTCCTAGCAATTTTATTTGCATCATCCTACACTAGAAACAACCCAAATGTCCATCACCAGGTGAATGGATAAAGAAATTGTGGTCTACCATATAAAAGGATAATACTTTCTACCTCAGTGACCAGCATGTGGCAAGAAATAAAGCAAGGGAGGGAGAGAGAAATGAGCTATTAATACATCCAACAATGTACATGAATCGCAGAATCATCGTGCTGAGTGAAAGGAGCGCAGTAAAAAGGCTGCCTGGCGTATGATTCCATTTATATAACATCCTAGAAAGTGCAAACCAATCCGCAGTGCCGAGAAGCAGATCCCTGGGTGCCTGGAATGGAACTGAGGAGACACGAAGTCTGGGCGGGTGATGGGAACGTCTGGTGTCTTCAGCTCAGTGATGGTTACATGGTGACGGTGTCGTGTGGCAGGCTTCACACTGTGCAGCTTGCACACGTAAGTCCTACCTCAACACGGGAAAGGCAACCAGTGTGGTGTGCCTCAAAACTCTCAGCACCTCTCACTGTCGAGGGGTAGGGAGTGGACTTCCTAGACCCTCCTGGGTCCACTCAGACAGCCGGATCCTCAGTCCCACCAGGGGCACCCCAGATTCTTCAAATCCAGCTCTTCTAAATCCTGGGATTAAGTCCTAGCATTAACCACCTCCAGGATGTCCTGCTCCATGGCCCAGCCCCTCCACACCATGCTGGAGGCAAAATTTCTGCCTATCTGACAAGGTCACTCCCCTTGACCTGGCATCCACCTGAGTTCATCCTGAGGTCTCATTGGACTGACCCCAAGGCTCTTAACTTTCAGTGGGTCAAGTCCAGTCTGAGATCTGCTCCCTACAGTCACTGAGGCCCCCATGTGCCATGGAATATGGGAGAGAGGAAGGGGGCCTGGTGCAGGAAGTTATCCTTGCCTCACACTCCTGGGCCAGACCTGGCCTCAGGGGAGGTAGCGGATGTTGACTAACTCTGTGCCCTGGAGGAAATGGGTCTGAGGACGGGGGCAATTCCATCTATCCACCTTCTGTCCCCAGCCCATGGCAGGCACGAGGGAACCCTGTTAACTGTGTGGGATGAGACGGATGTGGAACGAGCAGTGGGTACAAGTGTTGTGATGCACCCCACTGTGGCCAGTACCCTCACTGGGCTCCAGGGCCCAGATGTACCTGCAATTTGGCTACCCCTGTCTAAGATTTCTGTCCCTTGGAAACTGCTGTTCCATCTCGGGGTGGGACTGGCCCAGATGACCTGAGCCCTGGCCTCCCATACAGGCTTCAGAAGGCATTTCTATGACCCACAAGCTGTATGGGTAAGCCCAGCTCATGGAGTTTCCATCCATCAGCTGGACATCAATGAGCCAGGCCTGGAAAAGGCCCCATCCTTCTGCAGATACTCCAGCCCTCCTGTTCTGATCATGGGGTACACCAGCATGACCAGGGCCAGGTCAGAATACCTGGGTTCTGGTCCCAGCTCCACCAATCTTGAGTTGGTGTTCATGGGCCAGAATACCAATACTGGTGAGAACACCTCTGTATTCCTTAGTTTCCTCAAAAGTGAAATGAGCAGAGACACATTAGGTCATTACTGAGCTCAGGCATGGTCACATACATGGAAGTCCTGGGCATGTGGTGATAAGGGGCAGCGCCTGTTGTTCAGTGGGTAGGGAGCCGGCCCCACATACCAAGGGTGATGGGTTCGAACCTAACCCCGACCAGCTAAAACAGCAGTGACAACTGCAACAAAAATAGCCGGGCATTGTGGCGGGTGCCTGTAGTCCCAGCAACTCGGGAGGCTGAGGCAAGAGAATTGCCCTAGCCCAAGAGCTGGAGGTTGCTGTGAGCTGTGACGCCCAAAAGCTGAAGGTTGCAGTGAGCTGTGATGTGACAGTACTCTACCAAGGGCAACAAAGTGAGAATCTGTCTCAAAAAAAAAAAAAAAAAGACATCATGTATACGTAACGAAAATCATGTGTTTCTTCCTGGACAGCACCAGGTATTCTGTGCTGCCTCCTCCTCTTGTGGAAATCCTAGTGTGTCAAGAGTCAGTCTTTGCAATTCTGAGTGCAGCAACTTGAAATTTGTAAGGCGCTCAGCTCCAACACCAGGATCTGCCTTGCAAAGTGCGCATGCTCACAGACAGCTCACGTCCGGGACACAGTCCCACATTCTGCAAAAGCAAACCTCCCTCAGCTTTGCCAGTTCCCTGGATATTTTATGGGTGAGTCAATGGGACAGTTTATAAATGCTGTTGAGTAATCATCCTCTCTCTGGGATTTTCCCTCTCTCCAGGATGTGGCACATAGAAAGCCTGCTGCCTCGGGTTGAGCCTGGTCCCAGCATCATTGCCCAAGTTGTGCAAAGAGCCGCCAAGGAGAGCAAACAAAGGGCAGGGCAGCTGAGACAGATGCTTCCGGGGTGCGGTGATGCAGGGCCCAGCGCAAGAGGCATCAAAGCTTCAGAAACCGTGACTGGTGGTCCCCACCCAGGGGCTGTGCTCTCCCGAGGGCCACTACTCACATTGTGTTATTGTCATATGGGTATGGAGGTGTCAGCCCAGGGGAGAGGCAGCGTTGTCTTCTAATTGACAGGGTCATTTCCAAGGATGTGACATCTGCTTCCTTGTGTTTAAAGGCTCAGCACCTTGAAGTTGGCGCAAGACTTGGGGCCTAGGAGGATAATTCCTGACTGGTTGGCTCAAAAATATTTACTGAGCACCCAACACATGACAGTGAGTGGGTCTCTGAACCCATTATAAGGTAGAGTTTTAGGGTCACCAAGGACTTTTATAGGTATCTAGTCTAATCCTGCCTTCTGAACCCAGTCACTGCATGCATGGACAAGCTCTCTAGCAACTCTGCTGGGCAGTAGTCCAGCATCTGCTTTGTTAAATGCTTCCAATGACGGGGCACTCACTACCTTATGAAGCAGACAGTTCTATCTTGCAGCAGCTCACACTGGTAGGTTTTCTGACTTTGAAGAGGGATGTTCCATCTCCTGAAGGGTTTCTTGGTCTCGGGTTGGCCCTGCAGAGCTGCAGGGTCCTCATGTACCAACCAGCTCTCTGGGTGTATAAACACAAACCCAGCTGCTGCTTCTCCCTCTCTCTTTGTTGTTAATTGAGATAAAATTCACATACTATAAAATTATTCTTATAGGCTTGGCACCTGTAGCTCAAGCAGCTAAGGCACCAGCCACATACACCAGAGATGGTGGGTTTGAATTCAGCCAGGGCCTGTCAAACAACAATGACAACTACACCCCCCCCCCAAAAAAAAAATAGCTGGGCATCGTGGCAGGCACCTGTAGTCCCAGCTACTTGGGAGGTGGAGGCAAGAGAATGGCTTAAGCCCAGGAGTTTGAGGTTGCTGTGAGCTGTGATGCCATGGCACTCTACCGAAGACGACAACTTGAGGCTCTGTCTCAAAAAAAAAAAAAAAATTATTCTTATAGGCTCGGTGCCCTTACACAGTGGTTACAGTGCCAGCCACGTACACCGAGGCTGGCAGATTCAAACCCAGCCTGGGCCAGCTAAACAACAATGAAAACTGCAACAAAAAATAGCCAGGCATTGTGGTGGGCACTTGTAGTCCCAGCTACTTGAGAGGCTGAGGCAAGAGAATCACTTAAGCCCAAGAACTGGAGGTTGCTGAGAGCTGTGATGCCACAGCACTCTACTGAGGGCAACATAGTGACCCTCTGTCTCAAAAAAAAAAAAAATTATTCTTATAGTATGTACAATTCACGGGGTTTTACTAGAGGCTATACAACCACCACTACTATTTAATTCCAGAATTTTTCATCACCCTCAAGAGAAACTCCATACCCATTTGCAGGCACTCCCCATCCCCTGCCCCAAGCTCTGGAAGGCACAATCTACTTTGTGTTGTGTGGCGTGGGACATTTCACATGAGTGTCATCACACGATAAGCTGCTTCCACGTCTGGCTTCTCTCACTTAGCATGATGTATTCAAGGCTCATCCCTGTCGCAGCAAATATCAGCGAACACAGCCCAGATGTTCAACAGCTGATGAATAGACTTTAAAATGTGAGATGCCAAATAATATTTCATTGGATCGGCACATCACATTTTAAAATCTATTCATCAGCTAATGAACCTTCAACTGTGTTCACTTTTCGGCTATTATAACTAATACTGCTATGGACATTTGCGCGCATGTTTTTGTGTGAATGTGTATTCGGCTCTCTTGGGAATATACCTAAGAATGGGCTTTCTAGCTAATGTGGGAACTGTGTTTATGTGTTTGAGGTGCTGCCAAACTGTTTTCCAAAGTGGCTCCACCATTTCTCACCTCCACCAGTGACGTAGCCTGTTCCCATTTCCCGACATGCTCTCCAATACGCCTCACTGTCGCTTGGCCTGACGACGGCCGGTATCTCATTGTGGTTTTGATCTTTTTTCTACTTTTATTAATTTCAGATTACTATAGGGGCACATATGTTTAGGTTATATTGTTTGCATTTGTTAGTAAAAGTCCGAGGTGTGCTATATATTCCTACATGGTGCCCGTTAGATGGGAGCTTACTGAGTCCCTTACGCCCCTTCCCTACTACCTCCTACTTGAATTTAATTTTGTTTTTCCTCTTGGGTGTTGATATGGGGGTATTGTTCACGTTACAAATACCTGGAAGTTCAGAGAGGGGACACTTCAGAAATGATAAATAATAATATTGTCATCAGCTCCTGGGGAATATGTTTTTAAATGAAATGTTTGGTTTGGGTGGTGTCTTCCAAAGCCTGCAGGCAACTTGTAGTACTTTCAGATAGGAATTCTAAATAGTGATAACCAGGACTCAGTCACAGGAGAGACTCCGGAGAGTATCAAGAGTGCTATTTCTGAGACACTGTATCACGGGAGACAGAAGTACTGCAGGGTCCCAGTGAATGCCCTCCCTGGGGGAAGAAACCTATAAATGCAGAAATCCTGCCCATGCCCCCTTACTGGAGGTTCTTACTGAGGCCACCTAGGAAATCCCAGTTGGCTGGGAGTGCAGCTCCCCATTGCTTACCCGGATGCTACTGTGGGTGTATGGCATTCTCTTTTGATGGATACAGAAGTGTGACTGTTTCCTTCCCTTAGGGGACTTCACTCATTCACCAGAAGTTCCAAAGCAGGTGCAGTCAGCACCCCCTGGTGCTGGTCCTGTGTTCTGGGGTCTTCTTTCTTTCTTAGAGCAGGCACTATAGAAATCTGATGTTTAAAAACTGATTATGTTCTGTGTGAATCTGGTCTCTAATGTTTATTTAAGGCATTTGGACTAGAGGTCATGTCTGTGGCCAAGCTCTAAAATAGAAGAAATTAGTTGTTGTTGTTTTTTTAAAGTGTCTTCGCACCAGTTCCTCCTGGGAATCCCACCAGCCGCAAAACAAAGAGCTAATGAAGCAGCCATGGTTGGGGTTTACTAACAAAATGGACCAAAGAAAATCATACTGCCGCCCTGCCTACATGTTCAGAACCTCTGATCACCGATTTAGCATCTCACTAAAGACAACCAAAGATCTCAGGGCTTGAAGTGTAGAGATTCACACAAACAAATAAGCTGAGGAAAGAGTTTGTGCTAAGGGAGGGGGGAAAAAAGCATTCTTATTGAAATTCTGAAGAGACATTAATTCTACCTATGGAACAAGAAAATGATGGAACAGAAAAGGAATGTTCAGAAAACAAAAAACAGTATTCTTGGGGATTGAAAATGTGATTGTAGGCGGGGCACCTGTAGCTCAACAGGTTAGGGTGCCAGCCACAAACCCGGGAGTTGGCGGGTTTGAATCTAGCTCAGGCTTGTGAAACAACAATGACAACTACAACCAAAAAATAGCCGGGCGTTGTGGCAGGTGCCTATAGTCCCAGCTACTTGGGAGGCTGAGGCAAGAGAATCACTTAAGCCCAAGAGTGTGAGGTTTCTGTGAGCTGTGACGCCATGGCACTCTACCCAGGGCAACAGCTTTGAGACTCTGTCTCAAAAAAAAAAAAAGAAGAAGAAGAAAAAGAAAATGTGATTTCAGCAGAAGGACAGGACATGAAGTTGACAAACTCTCCAAGGAAGGAGAGCAGAAAAATGAAGTGAAGAGACAGGAAGAAGAAAAGGACCTTCAAGAAACTGAAGGTCCAGCACAGGAGGTTTAATTTTTTTCTTCAAAAAGGAAAGAGGAACATTCCAGAAAGAGAAGAAAACAGTGGAGGAAATAATCCATGAGATCATTCAAGATAATTTTTTCAAACTGAAGGGCATGAATGTCCAGAAGGAAAAGATTGCTGGGTTCCAGCCCAGCAGAGGAGAGCAGAGTGGCCACGCTGTCCCGTCAGATGGTGGCTTGCTTGCATTTCTCTGGGAAGTTGTGAGCAGTCATTTCTCTCTTGAAAGGGAGAAGAGAGGCCTCTAGGAGTTGTGAGTTCTAGTAGTTGAGAAGGGTCCAGGGAGTCCAGCAAATGGTATAGCCACAGCTTCCAGGGCCTGTGCTCTGGGCACTTCAAAAGCTCCTTACTGAAGGGGGGCAAGGGTCCCTGGGGGGGATGAGATGAGGGGCCTGGTACCCGCCCCCTGCTAATTCTTCCTGGGGAGCTCAGGGAAGAACTAGTTCCAGAAACAGGGGCAGAAAGGAAGCCGGGCATCAGGAGCTGTGGCCAAACCGAACCTCCAAGGGCTGTTGCAAGTGGTTGGGGGAAGGCCCTTTAAAGGCATATCAGCTAAAAGAACAAGTGATACCATAGCATCATTCCCCCTTGGCCTTTTAAAGCCCCTAATCTGATGGCACACCTGAATGACAATGTGTGTTTCAAGGTTGAGCAATCCATTGGTATTTACCCTGTGGCTGAGTATGAAGAGACCAAAGCAAGGACCACAGTCCCTAGCTATTTGCCCCATGAGAGGAGCGGAAGGCCTCTCTCCAAGCACAGGATTGATCTGTGATCCCTGAGTCACAAGCAGGCGAATGGGAGAGGCTTTCAAATCGGGGCGTTGGACAGAAGCTCAGGTTTTGTAATAGAAGCATGGTGAGCTGTCCTTGATATGATTACTGCTCTTAGTAATTATTATTATTTGACCTACTCAGATGCATCCAGTTAAATGAGAATGGTTTTGCAATCAGGTTGTTCAGAAGATGGCAGAGAACACTCTCTGCGTGGTAAGAAAGTGCTTCCGGTTTGGACTACGCTGGGTGGTTTCTCAAGCAACACCGCCTATGGTTTCTTTTAGATTGTGAGCCACACAACCAAGTGTGTGAAGAAGGCCAAGCGTGAGTCCACTTGTTTTATAAGTAAGTCGTTTGAAGCTCAGAGAGAACAGGTGATTGCCCAAGGTCACACAGCAGGAAAAGAACTGAGGCAGGGCTGGACTGGTTTCCTAGCCCCGTTTCAGACTTTGCTCCACCACCGCAGGCTAGATTTCAGAGAACTTCTTGTCAGGTGTCATTGTCCTGGGTTGGAGAAGCAGCAGTTTCTGGAAAGAGCAGGAAGTTCAGATAAAATAAAATACTGAAATTCTAGTCCCATAATGGTAGTGAGGTCCGATCCTGGCCCCCAAGCCATGTAAAACCTGGAAGGCTCGACCCTCTACTGAGCTCTAGCTAGGCCGTGCTGCAAGAACCCTGGGTGCTTTTTACATCTGGAAGGAGACACAAGATTCTTTTATTGACATTTCAAAATTAAATGTGGTTTTCCCCCGATTCTAATAGCAAAAGTTTGTTGTAAAGAAATTTAGCAAATACAGAGAACTATGAGGAAAAGCGTAAAAATCACTTCTGTCTCTATCAACAGTATGTGCGGTTTCTGGGGGGTTTCATGTAGAGATGAATATTTCTTGTTTAAATGATTAGATTCAACTATGAATCTATGGTTTTGCATCTGAGTTTTATTTATTTATTTTTTTGAGACAGAGCCTCAAGCTGTCACCTGGGTAGAGTGCCGTGGCATCACAGCTCACAGCAACCTCCAACTCCTGGACTCAACCGATTCTCCTGCCTCCACCTCCCAAGTAGCTGGGACTACAGCCACCCATCACAATGCCCGGCTATTTTTTTTTTTTTTTTTTTGGTTGCAGCTGTCATTGTTGTTTGGCAGGTCCGGGCTGGATTGGAACTCATCAGCTCAGGTGTATGTGGCTGGCGCCTTAGCCACTTGAGCCACAGGCGCTGAGCCTGGGTTTTATTTTTTCACTTTAACTTTTATTCCTTGATTCTCTTCCCATGAGGTTACTCTTCCTTAATATATTTTAGATGATACAATATTCTATCATATGCAAACAACCATTTGCTTGATTTTTGTCTTTGGAAAACCATAGACATGAATTAAAATCAGAAAGAATGAGGGACAGACTATATGCATGTAGATGTTTCCAAGTATGAAAGTCTCTTCTCGAAAAATAAATTGAAAGCAATTCAAAGAAAAAAAATTATATACACACTCCCCAATTGAGCTTAATGGGTATTAAAAAAAATTAGCAACCTTTCCTAAAAAACTCTAAACAATAACTCATAGAAACTTTTTTTTTTTAATTGAGAGAGAGTGTCTCACTCTTTTTTTTTTTTTTTTTTTTTGGTTTTTGGCCGGGGCTGGGTTTGAACCCACCACCTTCCGGCATATGGGACCGGCGCCCTACTCCTTGAGCCACAGGCACCACCCAAGAGTGTCTCACTCTTTTACCAAGGCTAGAGTTGCCATGGCGTCAGCCCAGCTCACGGCAACCTCAAACTCCTGGGTTTAAGCGATCCTCCCGCCTCAGCATTCCCTAGTTAGTAGCTGGGACTACAGGCACCCGCCACAAGACCCAGCTAATATTTTCATTTTTAGTAGCAATGGGGTTTTGCTCTTGTTCAAGCCAGGCTGGTCTAGAACTCCTGAGCTCAAGGGCCCACCCGCCTCTGCCTCCCAGAGTGCTAGGCATGAGCCACCTCGCTCATCCTCATAGAAAGTATTAGAACTACGAACCAGCAGAGAATATTTTTCTAAATAGTGACTCTCTAAAGCCATATTTATTTAAATCAGAAATTAAACAAGGATGATATCACCATTATTATTATTAAATATTATCTAACAAATAGAATAAGATCAAAAATATATAAAACCACTTTGAAACTTGGAAAACAAGAAATACATTTGTCTATTTTTATTAATGATATGATTATTTACTTAATAAAACCAAGAGATTAGTAAAAGTGACTAGAATTAGTATTTGGTGACATTGCTAGATACAAGATAATTATACAAATATCGACAATTTCTCTCTATTCTAGTTGTAAGTAACTAGAAATGGAAAGGAATATATTTGTAATAACAACCAAAACTGTGAAATATTTACAAATAAAATATAACAAGAAAGAAAAAGGTCCTACCTAAAAACAATAAAATCTGGCTGGGTTCCCATATCACAGTGGTTAAGGAGACAGCCACATACACCAAGGCTGGCGGGTTCAAACCCAGCCCAGGCCAGCTAAGCAACAATGACAACTACAGCAAAAAAAAAATAGCTGGATGTTGTGATGGGCACCTGTAGTCCCAGCTACTTGGGAGGCTGAGACAAGAGAATCACTTAAGCATAAGAGTTTGAGGTTGCTGTGAGCTCTGATGCGATGGCATTCTACTGAGGGCGACATAGTGAGACTCTGTCTCCAAAAAAAAGCAATAAAATCTAACTAAATGGTATAAATCTAGACCTGAATAAAGGGAAAGCCATATCCTATTCTTGAATGAAAATACATATATTGGCTCTGTGTCTATAGCTCAAGCAGCTAAGGCGCCAGCCACGTACACTGGAACTGGCAGGTTTGAATCCAGCCCAGGCCTGCCAAACAACAATGACAACTACAACCAAAAAAATAGCCGGCACTGTGGCAGGCACCTGTAGTCCCAGCTACTTGGGAGGCTGAGGCAAGAGACTTGCTTAAGCCCTGGAGTTGGAGGTTGCTGTAAGCTGTGATGCCATAGCACTCTACTCAGGGTGACAGCTTGAGGCTCCGTCTCAAAAAAAAAAAAAAGAAAGAAAAGAAAATACATATATTTTACTTAAAGTATCCTTTGTAAAATTAATGTATAAATTTAACGCAATTCCAAATAGAATCCTGACAGTAATTTTTTTTATTGTTGAGATGCATTGAAGGTATAAGATACCGGGTAACACTGATCACATTTGTTAGGTAAAGTCCCTCTTATAATTGTGTCTTGCCCCCAAAAGGTATGTCACACATGGAGATGCCACCCCCCTCCCTCCTTCCCTCTCTCTGCTCTTCCTTTCCCCTACCCACCCTCCTTCTCTCTCTCTCTGCTTTCCCCTTTTCCCCACCCACCACTGTGTACTAAGGTTATTAATTATCTTCATATCAAAATTGAGTACATAGGATTCATGCTTCTCCATTCTTGTGACGCTTTACTAAGAATAATGTGTTCCACTTCCATCTAGGTTAATACGAAGGATGTAAAGTCTCCATTTTTTTTAATGGCTGAATAGTATTCCATGGTATACATATACCACAGTTTGTTAATCCATTCCTGGGTTGGTGGGCATTTAGGCTGTTTCCACATTTTGGCGATTGTAAATTGAGCTGCAATAAACAGTCTAGTACAAGTGTCCTTATGATAAAAGGATTTTTTTTCCTTCTGGGTAGACGCCCACTAATGAGATTGCCGAATCAAATGGGAGGTCTAGCTTGAGTGCTTTGAGGTTTCTCCATACTTCCTTCCAGAAAGGTTGTACTAGTTTGCAGTCCCACCAGCAGTGTAAAAGTGTTCCCTTCTTTCCACATCCACGCCAGCATCTGCAGTTTTGAGATTTTTGTGATGTGGGTCATTCTCATTGGGGTTAGATGATATCTCAGGGTGGTTTTGATTTGCATTTCTCTAATAATTAGGTATGATGAGCATTTTTTCATGTGTTTGCTAGCCATTTGTCTGTCTTCTTTAGAGAAGGTTCTATTCATCTCTTGCTCATTGATATATGAGATTGTTGGCTTTTTTCATGTGGATTAATTTGAGTTCTCTATAATAATTAGAGTTCTCTTGAGATCCTAATTATCAAGGATAACTGATTCAAAATATGCAAATATCCTTTCCCAGTGTGTAGGTTGTCTATTTGTTTTGGTTGTTGTCTCCTTAGCCGTATAGAAGCTTTTCAGTTTAATTAAGTCCCATTTGTTTATTTCTGTTGTTGCAATTGCCATGGAAGTCCTCTTAAAGTCTTTTCCCAGGCCGATATCTTCCAGTGTTTTTCCTATGCTTCCTTTGAGGATTTTTATCATTTCATGCCTTAAATTTAAGTCTTTTATCCATCTTGAATCAATTTTTGTAAGTGGAGAAAGGTCCAGTTTCAGTCTTTTACATGTGGATATCCAGTTCTCCCAGCACCATTTATTGAATAGGGATTCATTCCCCCAGTATATGTTCTTGTTTGGTTTATTGAATGTTAGGTGGCTGTAAGATGTTAGTTTCATTTCCTGGTTTTCTATTCCATTCCAAATGTCTATGTCTCTATTTTTGTGCCAATGCCATGCTGTTTTGACCACTATGGCCTTGTAATAATGCCTAAAGTCTGGTAGGCTGATGCCCTGGCTTTGTTTTTATTACTAAGAACTGCCTTAGCTATATGGGTTTTTTTTCTGGTTTCATACTAAATGAAGAATTATTTTTTCTAGGTCCTGATAGTATTTTTAAGAGGCAGAGAATTGGATAAAATAATTACAAAGCTTATTTGGAAAAAATAATTCCTAAGAATAACAACTTTTTGCAAAAGAGTAGTTGGGGGAATTTATATTTCCAGGTCAGGACATACCAAAAAAACCCCAAAAAAACAAAAAACAAAAAAAAAAACATTCTATTCAAATAAATAGAAGTAGAAAACTATATCTAGAACCAAACAGAGAAAGCAGAAACATTTCCCAGTGTGTTTAAGAATCTAATAGATAAAAAAGATGTTTTACTAATGGGAAAAGACAGATTATTGGTCCTCAACCTTACAGTGTATAAAATGATCAATTCTGGGTAAAGACACATCAATAGTGAGACAGTAAAAAAAATCTAACAGCAAAGAATTTTTATTTCTTTTTCGGGAAACCACTTAATAATTTAACAGTAGGTGATGGGTGGGTGCAGTGGCTCACACACATAAACCCATAAAACTCACACGCACTTTGGGAGTCAGAGATAGATGGATCACTGGAGGCCAGGAACTGGAGACCATTCTGGACAATATAGTCAAACTACCCTGTCTCTACAAAAAAAAATTGTTAAAAATAGAAGCCAGGTGCAGCGGCTCACACCTATATTCCTAGCCTTTTGGGAGGCCAAGGCAGGTGGATCCTAAGCTCACAGGTTCAAGACCAGCCTGAGCAGGAGCGAGACCCCACCCCTAAAAATTGCCAGGTGTTGTGGCAGGTGCCTATAGTCCCAGCTACTTGGGAGGTTGAGGCAAGAGAATCTCTTAAGGGTGGCACCTGTGTCTCAAAGGAGTTGGGAGCCAGCCCCAAAAGCTGGAGGTGGAAGGTTCAAACCCAGCTCTGGCCAAAAACTGCAAAAAAAAAAAAAAAAACCAAGAAAAAGAGAATCTCTTAAGCCCAAAAGTTTGAAATTGCTGTGAGCTATGACGCCATGCACTCTATCAGGGGCAACAAAGTAAGACTCTGTCTCAAAAATAAAATTGTTAAAAATAATTTAACTGAGGCTCTGCACCTGTGGCTCAAGTGGCTAAGGCGCCAGCCATATACACCTGAGCTGGCGGATTTGAATCCAACCCGGGCCAGCCAAACAACAATGACAGCTACAACCAAAAAATAGCTGGGCATTGTGGCAGGCACCTGTAGTCCCAGCTACTTGAGAGGTGGAGGCAGGAGAATTGCCTATGCCCAAGAGCTGTTATGCCACGGCACTCTACCCAGGGTGACAAAAAAAAAAAAAACAAACTTCGTTGAGAAAACAAGGATGCAAAAACCTTTTTTTGGTAAGCAATAATATTAAAGCCTTGCATACTATTGTGTACCAGTGTCTGAGCAAGTTGTTAGCGTGGATGTCTGGGGAAGCCGCTGTATGGGGAGGCGGGAAGGTGCATAGAGGGATGGCAGAAAAAAGGAAAAGAAAAATAATTCCCACCCTAAAAAGAAAAATAAACCAAAGAGAGGGATGAGTCTAGTGTGCACTTGGCCCAGACCCGGGGGAACTCCGGTGAGATTTACCATGTCTGATAATAACAATGCAACCGGAGCCTTTTTTCCTAACCCCTAGCGAGTGGCTCTGGGAGACACAGACTTACCTGCTTATGCTTAACATGACTCAGAGCTAGTCAGTAAAATTATTCCCGTTTCTGTTTCTTCAGCGATAAGATGGCCGTGAAAAATCTCACCATGTGCTCTGTGAAATAATCAGAAATGTATATCTCCATCTCTTTCTCCAGTCTCTGGCACAGAGCTCCTAAAACCCTTGTAATTTCCTGAGCAGTGAGAATTGTGGGAGAATCCTTTGTCCTAATATTTGACCTCTGCGCTGGTTCCTCAGGCAGAGCTCCTAGCATCCTTTCAGGTGGGGTGCTAAGAGGATCTACAGTTCTAATATTTGGTCTTTGACCCCAGCTCCTGACAGAGAGCTCCTAATCCCTTGGAATTTCCTAGGTAATAAGACCTTCTTTTTTCTCATGAGCTGACCTGGGAGGAGACTCCTGGGGGGTGGGGGGTGCTTCTGGTCACCAGAAGGACAAGGTCATTATTAGGATCCGTGAGTGTTCAGCCCATCCCCCATTCTCTGGAGAGGGTCGTGGGCTGGAAATGGAGTTAATAATCAATTCTGCCTAGGTGCTGACGTTTCCATAAAAACACCTGACCTGTAGGATTAGGAGAATTTCTGGACTTCTGAACACGCAGAGGTTTCTGGAGGGTGGCCTGTCCCAAGGGGGCATGGCTCTGCACCTGTGGTGTGTGGATCCCCCACACACCCTGCCCTCTACATCTCTGCCATCAGCTGCTCATCTGTGCCCTTTGCACTATCCTTTATAAAAAACTAGTAAGTACAGGGCGGCGCCTGTAGCTCAAGGGGTAGGGCGCTGGTCCCATATGCTGGAGGTGGCGGGTTCAAACCCAGCCCCGACCAAAAAACAAAACAAACAAACAAACAAAAAGGTAGTAAGTACAAGTGTTTCCCTGAGTTCTGTGAGCCACCCTAGCAAATTAATCAAACCTGAGGGTGGGTACTTTGGAAGCCCTCAGTTTATAGTGGGCAGGTCAGAAGCGCACATCACAACCCAGGGCTTGTGACTGGCATCTGAAGTGGGGCAGTCTCATGGGACTGAGCCTTCAGCCAGAGCGTCTGGAGCTGTCTCCAGGTAATAATGCCAGAACTGAGTTGAACTGTAGGAGACCCAGGCAGGGTCTGCCAGAGAACGGCCTGGTGTGTGGGGTACAACTCCGACCACCTGTGTCAGAGGTGTTGCACATAAAGGAGTCTTCCCTCTGCTCATGCCCTCCCTCATGTGGGCACTGAAATGCCGGTTTATCTGCCTGCCCCCCCACCAGCCCTTTCTTGGAGACTCTCCCTCCCCACCACTGCTCTTGCCCAAAGGGACCACTCGGTCTCTGGAAGCTCAATCCCCTGGCAGCTGAGCAGGGGCCCCTGGACTCAGGGTCTGTGTGAGTGGAGAAGACCCAAAGACCAGGCATTCCCCGACAGCTTCCCAGCCCCCAGCTTTGGTTCTGCAAATGAGCTTTGTTTCCTGAGCTGGCCCCATGTGCCAGTTATTATTGTGACGTAGCAAGCACCCCCAAAGTGAGTGGCTTTGGATAGCTGTTGTATTACTCGTGCTTGGAGCAGGGCTGTTGAGGCTGTCCTTCTGGGCTGAGCTGAGCTTGGCTGTTCTAGGCATGGGTCTGTCACGTGTCTCTGTCCAGGTGGTCTCCTGTCCCCCTCCAGGCCAGTTCAGACTTATTCTCACAGTGGCAGATGGGCTCCCAGCCCCAAAGCAGAAGCTGCAAAGCCTCTAGGGCAGGCGTCCTCAAACTGCAGCCCGCGGGCCATGTGAAGGGGTGTGAATTGTATTTATTCCCATTTTGTTTTTTACTTCAAAATAAGATATGTGCAGTGTGCATAGGAATTTGTTCATAGTTTTTTTGTTTGTTTGTTTGTTTTATTGTTGGGGATTCATTAAGGGTACAATAAGCCAGGTTACACTGATTGCAATTGTTAGGCAAAGTCCCTCCTGCAATCATGTCTTCCCCCATAAAGTGTGACACACACCAAGGCCCCACCCCACTCCCCCCGTCCCTCTTTCTGCTTTTCCTCCCCCCCATAACCTTAATTGTCATTAATTGTCCTCATATCAAAATTGAGTACATAGGATTCATGCTTCTCCATTCTTGTGATGCTTTACTAAGAATAATGTCTTCCACTTCCATCCAGGTTAATACAAAGGATGTAAAGTCTCCATTTTTTTTAATGGCTGAATAGTATTCCATGGTATACATATACCACAGTTTGTTAATCCATTCCTGGGTTGGTGGGCATTTAGGCTGTTTCCACATTTTGGCGATTGTAAATTGAGCTGCAATAAACAGTCTAGTACAAGTGTCCTTATGATAAAAGGATTTTTTTCCTTCTGGGTAGATGCCCAGCAATGGGATTGCAGGATCAAATGGGAGGTCTAGCTTGAGTGCTTTGAGGTTTCTCCATACTTCCTTCCAGAAAGGTTGTACTAGTTTGCAGTCCCACCAGCAGTGTAAAAGTGTTCCCTTCTCTCCACATCCACGCCAGCATCTCCAGTTTTGAGATTTTGTGATGTGGGCCATTCTCACTGGCTTTAGATGATATCTCAGGGTTGTTTTGATTTGCATTTCTCTAATATATAGAGATGATGAACCAGAAGATATTGGCCTGGGGAAAGACTTCATGAAGAAGACTGCCATGGCAATTGCAACAACAACAAAAATAAACAAATGGGACTTCATTAAACTGAAAAGCTTCTGTACAGCTAAGGAGACAACAACCAAAGCAAAGAGACAACCTACACAATGGGAAAGGATATTTGCATATTTTCAATCAGACAAAAGCTTGATAACTAGGATCAATAGAGAACTCAAATTAATCCACATGAAAAAAGCCAAAAATCCCATATATCAACGGGCAAGAGACATGAATAGAACCTTCTCTAAAGATGACAGACGAATGGCTAACAAACATATCAAAAAATGTTCATAGTTTTTTTTTTTAAACTATAGTCCAGCCCTCCCACTGTCTGAGGGACAGTGAATTGGCCCCCTGTTTAAAAAGTTTGAGGATGCCTGCTCTAGGGTCTAAGCACGGAATGCACTGTGACCTCTGCCAGATGCTCAAAGCAAGTGAGGGGTCAGCTCAGACCCAGGGTGGGGAGGAAGAGGCTCTGCCTCTTCGTGGAAGGACCTTCAAAGAATATGGTCAATTTTTTCACCCCTGCATCACTTAAGTAACTACTCTTTCCTTCTGTTATTTGAATAAGTTTCTGTCCTGTGAAGCCGGAGAGGTTTGGCTAGAACTTGGATACAGACACAGTACTGAAGAGACATCAAGTCCTTCCTTCCTTTTTCCATTCTGTGAACACTTAATAAAGATAATAATTCCCTGGCCAGGCACGGTGGCTCACGCTCAATCCTAGCACTCTGGGAGGCCAGGGAGAGATCACTTGAGCTCAGGAGTTCCAGAACAGCCTGCACAAGAAGAGTGAGACCCCTGTATCTAAAAATAGCCAGGTGTTGTGGCGGGTACCTGTAGTCTCAGCTACTCGGGAGGCTGAGGCAAGAGAATTGCTTGAGCTCAAGAGTTTGAGGTTGCTGTGAGCCAGGAGGCCACAGCACTCTATGGAGGCCAAGAAAATGAGAGGCTGTCTCACAAAGAAACAAACAGACGAAACAAAAACAGTTCCCATCGTTGGTCACCTCCAGTGTGCCGAGCACCTATCTCATTTAAGGCATGCAGCTCTGTGAGGGAGGTGGTGTCCTGGGTCCCTTTCTGCAGATGGGGAGGTAGAGACTCTAAAGGGCCCAGAGGTTCTCTAAGGGTCAGGAAATGGGGAGGCAGCAGGTGAGGGGTGAGCTGGGGTTTAAGTTTAGGCATGTGGGTGTCTTCCTTGGCACTCAACTTGGCTCTGGGGATGGGCCAAGGAGCTGGAGCTCCCAGAAGAGGAAGACGAAGGCCCTGCCACTCCACTGTCCCAGGCTGGTGGGAAGGGCAGAGCGCACACAGCCACCTGGGACGAGTTGGCAATGGTGGAAGCCACGGCAGCACGGGGACTCAGGAGGGAATAAGTGTGCTCAGCCAGAGGATGCGGGGGAGCTTTGGAGCCACAGGGCAGGGCCTGGAAAGGGCGGCAGGAGCTTGCCTGGCTGGCAGGAGGGGCCAGGAGCGTGCCTGGAGAGACTCACCCTGCTAGGGCCCGGGAGCCTGCGAGTGTCCGGCTCTTCCCAGCTGCGGCTGGGGGACATGTGTGAGGAGAGCTGTGAGCCCCTGGAGCCCTGGCCCTCTTCTTGTTGCGGCCAGTGACTGAGAACCTGACTTATGTGCCCTGGTGGTCAAGGTGCCCTGTGAGTTCTGGAAGAGCAAGGACCACGCACCTCTGACATGTCCCTCCTCCAAGAGTGTCTGTGTGGGAACAAATGTCTTGTGGTGCAGAATAAACAACATAGATGCTTCTGCGGAGCCCACCAGGTGCCAAGCACTGTGGCACTTAAGGATGTGGCCCAGGTCCCATCTCGGCTGTGTGCAGTCCATTCTGTATTTGTTAGCTGGTGATGACACCTGCCCCTGAGCTGGTGCTGAGGGAGGCATCTCAGGTTCTTGGCCTGTGTCTGGCTCTTCACAAGGACTCGCAAACCTGATGATTATTGAAGACCGAGTCAACACCCATCCACTGACCACACAAGGTGAAGGACCCGCTTCAACACCGCTGCTCAGATGATTTGAGTTTATCTCTTTTCTCTGTCATTAGGTCACTTTGTGCTGGTACAGGGTGACTCCGGAGGTCATTGGCTCTCTTGAAACAAAGGGCCAGCTGATAAATGTTTTCCAATGAGTGTATCTATTGAGTTCAAACTGAGGGGGCTCAGAAGTCCCAAAACTGCTAAATTATGGTTGTTCTTTTTTTTGTTTTTCTTTTTTGAGATAGAATCTCACTCTGTCCCCATGGCTAATGTGCTGTAGCCTCAGCCTAGCTCACAGTAATGTCGAACTCCTGGGCTCAAGTGATCCTCCTGCCTCAGCCTCCTGAGTAGCTAAGACTACACGTGCCCTCCAAACTCCCAGCTAGATTTCTTACTTTTTGAGGAATCCTCCCACCTCCGCTTCCCTGAGTGTTGGGATTACAGGTGTAAGTCACCATACCAACCTGATTATTCTTATTCAAAAATTCAAATATCCACTGTAACTAAAAGGTGATTGAAACTCTATATGGAGACATTTGTGTGACTATTAAACAGAAAAATCTCTTTCTGCCACCTGGAGAAGAGGACCTCCATTTTTCTCTTCATAAAATATTTTGGTTGTGGGCAGCACCTGTGGCTCAAAGGTAGGGAGCTGGCCCCATATGCCAGAGGTGGCAGGTTCAAAACCAGCCCTGGCCAAAAACTGCAAAAAAAAAAAAATGTATATATATATATTTATATTTTTTATATATTTATATCTATATTTATATAAATATATATATAGATGTTGTTTTTGTTTTATAATTGAAACTTCCAGAAAAATAGTCTACAGGCACAAAGTTCTGCCCTTTCAGTAGTAGCAACTAGTGTTTTCTTCCTCTTGTGGTGGGAGCTCCGGCAATTGGGTTTGATAAACAGCCCCTCTCTGCAATCCCACTCTGCCATCCATCTTTTGTTTTAAGGTCAGGTGGAGGTCAAAGCCACCACGAGGAAGGAGGGCTGACAGCCTGCCTCTGCAGCGAGCAGGAAGACACAAGCATATGCATTATGGGTTTTGGTGGGGTTGATGTGTGGGCACACACCCACAGGCTGCTGTGCAGACTTGTTGTTCCCACAAAATGTGTCTTTCATGGTGGGAAGGGGCTGTGGACTTATCTGATTGGATGTCTGTGAGCATTGTTCTGGGGAGAGGCGTTCAGAGCTGCACCAACGGACAGAGTCATCACAAAGCATGAGCAGAACGGGGCTCCTCCATCATCACCGTCACTTTCTGTTCTTCCCCACCCAGTCTCATTCATTTATTCTCTCAATACTTACCAAGTATTGTCTATGTGGAAGGGATACATAGACAAAAAGCCCAGGGTTCTCCCATAAGGCGCTCACATCTGGGGAGAAAAGAATAGAGAAAGACAAACAAATAAAGGGCGGGTGCCTAAGGCTGGCAGCTCGGTGGACACAGGACACCCCATTCAGCCATGAGATAGGGAATGCTTCCTGGATAAGCTGACATTCACAGCACAGAAGCAGCAGTCTGTGCAAACATTCAGAAGAGGGAAGAGCTGGGCAGGTTCAGTGGTGGGCCAGGCCCACAGGACCACGCAGGACACTGGCCACACTGCGCCACAACTGTGTGCTGAGTTATGCACCCCGCCTACTAGACCGTCAACTCCTGTAGGGTCAAGATGGCCTCTCCCTCACTGGTGGCATCCCCAGTGCCTAGCACTGGTGAGGCCACTCAGGGAATGGGGAGCATCTCACAGTTGAGTCTGCAACGGGGACCATTTTGTCCTGGCCCCACCAAGCCTTGGCATCCCTCCTGATTGTGGAGGCTGAGACTTGGGATTCTGTCTCTGAGTGCTTGCTGGGTCTCAGGGCCCACCTCTCTAGAAACCTTATTTTATCTTTGTACCAATTCATAGAAACAACAGTGAAACCAGCACAGCCATTTTGAAAATGCCACAAAAGCAATCTTTTAAACCTGACTCAGAAACATCAATGCTATCTCCAAAAATAGGACAAGCTTCTCATTGGTCCATAAATTAATGGCAAATGAAGACACATGGGTAGAACATCAGACCCTTTTCAAAAAAAAATATTCTTTGATCAAAGAAGAATGTTTGGTAAACTTGCCCAGAGTTAAACTAATTGGTTGGAAGCAGATATAATCTCTCTAAGATGCTCTGCTGCTAAATTAGTATTGGTCAAGATGTTTGAAGTTCAGAGGAGAGCGGATTCTCAGAGGAGAAGCCTATTTGTATAATTGGTATCACGTGGTGTTCCCAAGACTGTCTTCCAACATCCAACCCTCCTGGAGAGATGAAAGAGACCCCTTCCTATAACTGATCTGGCTTCACTGCCCATGGAGATGTTCCGGAAACCTTTAGGAACAGGTGGCTTGTGGCCTTCCTTTGGAAACTAAATGTGTTAGAGGAACCTGTCCCAGGGCCACTAACTCTCACAGAAAGAGAAACAGGTTTGGAGGGGAGGCCTTCTCCAGGGTCAGGCCTGCAGCCAGTTTCTTGGCCTCAGTACCACTCACACTTTGGGCCAGATCACTGATCGCCATGGGACTGTCCTGCACATTGGAAGATATGGGCAGCACCCCTGGCCTCTACCCACTAGATGCCACAGGAGCACGCACACACTCCCACCATTGTGACAACCAAAAATATCTCCAGACTTTGCAAAATGTCCCCTGGGAGGCCAAAATTGCCACCAGTTGAGAACCACTAGGCTAGACCAACAATTTATCTTCTTTGGCTCTGAACAAAATTTTCTGCCTATAGCTTCGATTCAGAAGTGTCCTTTGTGAGCTGGGCACCGTAGCTCATGCCTACAATCCCGGCACTTTGGGAGGCTGAGGTAGGTGGATTCCTTGAGCCCTGGAGTCCTGGAGCCCTCTATAAAAAATATAAACAAACTAGGGCAGCGCCTGTGGCTCATTCGGTAAGTCGCCGGCCCCATATACCGAGAGTGGCGGGTTCAAACCCGGCCCCGGCCAAACTGCAACCAAAAAATAGCCGGGCGTTGTGGCGGGCGCCTGTAGTCCCAGCTACTCGGGAGGCTGAGGCAAGAGAATCGCTTAAGCCCAGGAGTTGGAGGTTGCTGTGAGCTGTGTGAGGCCACGGCACTCTACCGAGGGCCATAAAGTGAGACTCTGTCTCTACAAAAAAAAAATATATATATATATAAACAAACTTAGCCAGGTATGGTGACACATACCTGTAGTCCCAGTACTATAGAGGCTGAGCTCAGCAGGAGTTTGAGGTTGCTGTGAGCTAGGCCGATGCCACAGCATTCTAGCCCCAGCAATAGAGGGAAACCCTGAGGAAGGACGGAAGGAAGGAAGGAAGGAAGGGAGGGAGGGACTTTCATCAAAGAAAGTTTCCTCCTCCGGCTAGTTGCTATCTTCTCCCTACCCTGTCGTATCACGGTAGAGATTTAAATTACATGTTTTGTGACTAACATGCAGAGTCACGACCTGTGTTGAAGTTGTGTCTTCTGGGCTTTGAATTGGCTCTGTCACTCACATGACCTCTCAGAGGCTCGGTGTCCCCACCGTGAAGCCTGTAAGTCCTCAAAAGCCTGTCTCTAAACTTTGAAAGAGCTGGAGATGGCCATTCTCTCTGAGACAGGAGCCAGGATCAGGGAAGGACCTTGGCCACTGCCTAGAGGGCCCAGGGATGGTCACTCGGCATCCTCCTTGCCTGAGGAAATGGACTTAACGATTCAGAGTCTGTCTGTTTACAGTTTCTCTCTAAAAATCTTCCCTCATATCTAGATGCACAGATGGTGCAGAGCTATTAAGTCTGGCTCGCCCGGCGGACAGTCCCGAGGGACCCTGAATGCAATTCTTTCTCCTGGGAGGGTCCGCTGAGGCCCCAGTGCATTTCTCGTCCTTGGTGTGGCTTCTGCATCAGACCGGGCAGAATTGGGTGTGTTTGCTGAGCGCAGACCTGTGACCTGTGGAATGTTGGCCCCTCGAGACAGATAGGGATCACCTCCTCCAGGTGTTCCAGATGTGGGGTTGTTTTTTAAGGCAGAGAATGTTCTTCCAAACCAGACCAGTGGCAGCACCGGAGATCGGGGTGGCACCTTTCATAGCAGAACATGAGAATGTTGTCATTTCTGAAATCACGCACCCACAGCACTTTCCTCATGATGGGCCAGAACCTGGTTCTTGAGCAACCCGTAAGTCCAGCAATCCTTCTCACAGACACGTGGTCTGAGGCCAAGGGCACGGCTGCTGCATTCCCCACACAGGGAACCAAACTGCCAGGCTCCTCCCAGGGGGGCAGGCAAACCACGATCTTGGAGGGAGGAGAATGCCCATGGCCTTGCTGAGTGGCCCTGAGTGAGTCTCAGGTCCCCCTCTGCGGAACAGGGACCGAATTCTGCAGGTTGTGTGACAACGTGTTCTGAATGGCAGCCTCTGTTTCTTCCACCATCGCTACACTTAGGACACCACAGCATAAAGGTGGAAGCCAGTATGTGGGGCAGAGAGGGAGTGGCCGTCCCACGTGGCCGTCCCTTCTTCCTGAGCAGGGTCTCTCTTGGCTTGGGGCTGGCCACCAAGCTGCCTGAGCCCAGAGAACAGACTGAGCCTCCAGCAATGGAGATGGAAGAAAGGCCATGGTCATTCTGGGTACTCAGAGGGGAGCCTCTCAGCCCCTGCTCACTGGACCCCTCTGGCTCCCTCCAGCCCCCATCAGCTGCTGCCTGTCCCTCCTCCCTCTGCCAAGGGATCGTCCCATGCCTTCCCACCTCCCAAGTGCCTCCTCAGAATTTCTATTCTCACGACCACTTTGGCCGCTAACAATCCTGGTCTTGGAGAAGAAACAACCGAGGTTCAGGGAGGCCCCTAGAACCAGACCTAGTGGGAAATGCTGAAAAGAGACCCTGATGTCCCCTGTCTAGGGAGTGAGCATGCTCCCTACATTGGCAGAATCTTCGGAAAGTCTCCGGGCCTCCCCAGGTCAATTTTTCTCATCTGTAAAATTAAACTATCTCAAAAGCCCCTTTCAATGCTAAGCTTTGGTCAACTCCTCAAATTCCAAGAACTCAGAAGCATGCATTTTCTTTTTTTTCTTTTTGCAGTTTTTGGCTGGAGCCAAGTTTGAACCCACCACCTCTGGTATATGGGGCCGGCACCCTACTCCTTGGAGCCACAGGCACCACCCCAGAAGCATGCATTTTCTCACATCTGCTCCTGGAGTCTGTGCCTGCAGAGCGTGGTGAGTGTGGCATGCAGTGTCCCCAGGTGCCTATGTCTGATGGGGCTTGTGACCCTACTGTTAGTCTTCAGGCTGTTTGTCCCTCCCTGATCTTTGTCACTTGCCCAGGAATGCCATAGTCATGGGCGATGACGCAGGGGCCCACAGCTCCACCTCTTGTCAGGTATTCTCAGAGCTGAGCCTTCTGCTCAAATCCCTGTCAGGGGTGTCCTGGAAACACTGACGGGGAGATTTCATCTATGTGTTCTGTGCTGTTACAGATGTTATCTTTCTCTTTTTTTTCGTGAAAAGGGAATTTAGTGGGGAATTATTTCCTGAAAGTTGAAGGTCAAATTAAGATCCTGACATTGGACTTCATAGATCCCTTGTGGGGAATCAATAAAATAAGAGAGAAAAGGTACATGGCAGGGTGCTGGCCCAGCGTAGGGGTGCGGCAGGTCCTCCTAGGCCAGGGACCCATTAAGTCATAACCCCCTATGGGAGAAGGATCCCTTATTTTCCAGAGAAGAAAGTGCCCTGAGAAATTACACTACTGACGTAACAGATGGTGAGTGTCAAAGCTGAGACCCAGGTCTTCTCCCTGGAAGAATGTGAATAGACGTTGTCAGGGCTTCACCTCTCCCAGCCCAGTGCAAGTCACGTAGGTGGGCTGTCACCCCAGTGCCTGCTTCAGTGGCCACTCTCCAAAGACTCCATTTTTAGGTCTGCCTCTTCATGCCACCCTGACCCCATAACTGTCAGCAGCTTCCTCCACAGAGCAAGGGCCTCTCCCCAGACAATCGGATCCCAGACAGAGGAAGACGAATGTGCCCTTTTTTTTTTTTTTTTTTTTTTGTAGAGACAGAGTCTCACTTTTATGGCCCTTGGTAGAGTGCCGTGGCCTCACACAGCTCACAGCAACCTCCAACTCCTGGGCTTAAGCGATTCTCTTGCCTCAGCCTCCCGAGTAGCTGGGACTACAGGCGCCCGCCACAACGCCCAGCTATTTTTTGGTTGCAGTTTGGCCGGGGCCGGGCCTGAACCCACCACCCACCGTATATGGGGCCGGCGCCTTACCGACTGAGCCACAGGCACCGCCCTGTGCCCTTTAATTTACCAGATAAGTTGTGAAACCATATGACTATTCTTCCCACCCTATATATTTTCCATTTCTCCCATTTCTAATATACAAAAGAATAATAATCCTTTTCCCCCAGGATGGGGTGTGCCACAGGCATTGATTCAGGGGCATTCACCCCGAGTCTCAGAGCCAATAAGGGCTGCCCTGGGATCAACACAAGTCTCCTTTGAGCCAGCCCTGTGGCCATTCCAGTCTGCCTATAGGTGCCCCATAGAGAAGTGCCCTATAGGCGAGGGTTTGTTCCGCCTGCTCCTTTCCAGGGCTCCTAGCCCTGGCACCTAATTAAGTCTGCGCAACGGCTTGCAGTGGAGATGAAAGGGGCCAGCAATACAAAACTTCCCATGTATAGGACGTCTCATCTTTAAAGCTCTAGCTATCTATGTATCGGCTATTAATTTTTTAAAAGAAAATAATTGACTCTCCCAACATAGTTCAGAGGCAGATGGAGATAGTCTTTCCTTTTTTCTTATGAAGAAAGAAGCCTAGGGCAGTGCCTGTGGCTCAATGGAGTAAGGCGCAGGCCCCATATGGCGGAGGTGGTGGGTTCAAACCCAGCCCCGGCCAAAAAAAAAACTGCAAAAAAAAAAGCCTAGATATATCTGGTGAGTGGGGGGCTTTCTTTTGTAGATGGGTGTTTGAACATGAACTAGAACCTAGATGGTGGAGGCTCATTTTTCTTCAAACAACCCAGTTGGGCCTGCTTCAAGCTTCTTTGCTGAGGGGCATTAGAATGTCACTAAGCCCTCCTCAGAGCTAGAAGGTTCTGGAGCTACTCCAGGATTCAAGGATGGCCTTCCTGCCTCCTAGTGTGAAGCTGGGGCCCTGACGCTTACCTGGGGGAGCTGCTGTGGGCTTCCAGGGACTAACTAGTGGAGAGTCCTTAACTCAGTGCCCATCACAAGGACACACTTTATTGCCATTTCCTAGCCCATCTCTGAAATCTGTAATTATCCTGCTGCATTGATTATTGGTAAGGAAAGAACATGTTATAATTTTTCTAAATTACATAAATGATGTTCTAGAGTTAAAAAAAACTTTCTATGACTATATCTGCCTTTGTTTCTGCTTGTATGGAAATTAAATTTTTGCCTTTTCCTGCAAAATTATCTTTTATAGCCTACTGGATGATGATAATAATACTTTGTACTTTCGCAGGGCCTTTTATCCGGGAATCTCAAAGCACTCCATAAACTTTAATTAATTCTTGCAACAAGGTGAGTATCATTACTCCCATTTTACAGATGAGGAGAGTGAGACATGGAGAAGTTAAGTAATTTGCCGAAGGCCCTAAAGCATTTAGCAGCTAAGTCTCAACAAGACCGCAACTGGCCCCTCTCAGGCCACACTTGGCCTACTGGGGCCACTCTACTGGTCCCCCCTCCTTGAGCCTGATTGATGGGGAGACTGCCATCAGCGACCCATGTTAAACACGTGTTGTATGCTCACGGCACTTTGGGGGACTGTTTGAGCTGACTCATATGTTTCACCTGGGTCCTGGCCTGTCTTCAGGGGAGCCAGCCAAAGCCTGCAAACTCACCTCAGATCTGGATGCCCCCACTACACACCCTTCTTCCCCAGGAAACTCACATTCCCCTCACATTTGGACCCCACCAAGCATCTGCTGTGTGCTGAGCACAATGCTAGTGGCTTTGTTGAGCCTAACGTTTCCTCTAGATAAATTCTTATGGCAACCCTAGGAGTGACTGTTGTTATCCCATTTTACAGATGAGGGAAAGTGAAGCTTGGAAAGCAAAGTAGCATATCCCAAGGTCACATAGGAGAATCAGGACACCAGCCAAGTTCTAGCCCAAAATTAGTGTTCTCATCACTCAACCAGCTGTCACCTAATACCCAACTGTGTTGCAGGAAGGCTTACTGATCCTACAGTGGCATTTCCAAAGGACACTGGTGAGTGAGCAAAGAACTTTATTGTTATTGTGAGCTAGGCAGAACTAACAGGCAGCAGTTTCTGCTGCTGAGGGCATGGATTAGTAGGGCACTCTCCCAGGAGGGTCCCAGTATGTGCGTGTTTTCAGAGACCCCTCGCAAGGGTGCGTGGCGGGTGATCTCACCCCCCCCCCATCTTTCCTGACCCAGTGGCCTGTACCAGCAGCAGCAGACCCCTCCCCTTGGCCACAGAAACAGCTCAGAGGCTTCCCTCTCTTCTCTCCAACATGATTACTGAAGCCAGACAAGCCTGGATTTGCGTTCTGGTGCTGTTCTCATTTGTGGTTAATCTTGGGCAAGTCCCAGCCCCTCCCTGCCTCAGTTTCCTCATCAGTAAAAGGAGCTATGAAGAGGGCCCATGGCAGAGAGCCCAGCACGCAGCAGTGCCCAGCCCCTGCCCGTAGCCTATCCCCTTCCCGTGCCCACCGCCACACTCCGCCACAACACAGGTAAAAGATTTGTTCTAGCCACATCTTTTTGTTGTTGCCTTTGCCAAAATCCTGGCTCAGACTGAGGCTCTACCTCACCTAGGTCATTGCAATACTCAAGAGAAGTCATAGCAGTGGCTCCCACCATCCTGTGTGACAGCAATCCTCTGGCCAGGGGTCACCCTGCCACCGTAGGATGTCATACTTTTCTCTATCAGGTCCTGTGACTCAGGCCCTTCCCCACTAAAGCAGAATGTTGGATTCAAGGTGCTCCAGACTCTGAGCCTACAAGCCTGGGCCTTGGGGACTGTCCTCTGTACCTGCCAATGCTGGAAGTGTAGGCTAAGCCTCAGTAAAGAGGAGTCCTCTCCCGGTGCCACCGGGCGGGGCAGGCACTGGGGTCCAGACACACAGCCTAAAGATCCGTTTCTCTCAGGCCTGGCCAATCTGAGAGAAAGCAGCACACTTTTCCGTTGAATTAGCTCTTTGAAAAATGGCAAACAAGGTATTTTAAACAAGTTCTGCAATGAAGCCTGTTCCCCCACCAAGCTCTTTTGTTCTTTCAGGCTCCTCTGGCTCCTCCTCTCTCGGGACCTAAAAACAGCCCCCAGCACCAGGCCTGGAGAGCGGTCACTCAACACCGCCTGCTGGGCCCTGCCGGCCGGGCCTCTCAGACTCCTGGGTGTTCTGAGCTACCACCGACAAGACGAGCCCCTGGCCCTTTCCTCCCCCTCCCTGGACTGTGGGCACAACAACACAGGGATGTGGAGGCATGTCCCAAAGGTGGCCTATAAGCAGTAGGAACATTGGGTCTCCAGACAGCCCTGCCCCCAGAGTGAAAATACAGCTGCCACTATCACTGCTGCCCCATCTCTGTCTACAAGTTTCTCAGGCACCCCTAACAGAGTGGATGCCCAGCTGGTGTCAATGTGCATGTGGTATAGGGCCCCCCACATTGCTGGTCTGTTGTCCCCTCACACACACACACACCCCCAAGCTCATGACCTGGGCTGGCTTGAGCCAGTCCCTCAGGCCTTGGCCAGCTGCAGTTTCTGGGCCTAGCCTCATCCAACCCTCCCAAGTCTGGCCCTGTTCCTGGATGGGCCCTTCTTTTTTTTTTTTTTTTTTTTTTTTTTTTTTTTGTAGAGACAGAGTTTCACTTTATTGCCCTCGGTAGAGTGCCGTGGCCTCACACAGCTCACAGCAACCTCCAACTCCTGGGCTTAAGCGATTCTCTTGCCTCAGCCTCCCGAGTAGCTGGGACTACAGGCGCCCGCCACAACACCCGGCTATTTTTTTGTTGCAGTTTGGCCGGGGCTGGGCTTGAACCCACCACCCTCAGCATATGGGGCCGGCGCCTTACTCACTGAGCCACAGGCGCCGCCCGGCCCTTCTTATTAAACAGCAGCAGAATCACATAGGTATTGGCTAAGTCCACGTACCTAAACAGCCTTAAGGACTCTCCACTCAAGGGAATTATACTTCTTCACTGTTATGGCCCCTTCTAGAAGTGTCGGGACCATCACAGAGGGCAACTGTACAACAGTGAGGATGGTGTGAGTATGCACCTATGTGTATGGGACCCATGGGATCCGACATGAAGGACTGAATTCAAGGCACGTTACAAAACGACCCCAACGCAACAGTCCACAATCCGCTGGCGCCGGGCCTCTGCTCTTCTAAGATGGCAGTGAACAGAGGGAGGGCTGCCCTTTCTCCAGCTTAGAAGTGCAGGCCTTCCTAAAATTAAAGCTGTTTGCTCTCATTTTGAAAACTAACATTTATTATTTATGATCATAAAAGTTAAAACTTACTTATTATTGACAATTTGGAAAAAATAGAGAAATACAAAGGGAAAAGTTAAGACGATCTGAAATTCCACCACCAGGGGCCATCGTAAAGTTAAGTAAGACTTGCTGAGCCCTCAGGGTGTGGCAGGCCCTCCCTCTCAGCAGCACTGGAAGCAAAGTCCCTGGGGCTCCCAGCCACTCAGCGTGGGTGTAGCCAGCACAGAATCAGGCAGGCCTTAGAGCCCTTGACATTTTATGCCTTTCCTTCCAATATTGCATTCTTGCACCTCCCTTTTCAACAAAATTGGGCCTGAATTGTGTCCCATACGTGCTCCATTTGCTGTGCTCAGCCTGTGCTGCCGACATATGCCTGGCCATGAAGCATTCTTTGAAGTCTGTGCAGGGTTTCAGTCTCCGGGTGAGATATCAGCCTGTGAGTGTCCTGTACTTTATTTTTTTCCCCTCCACTGTTAGACTTTTGGGGAGACCATGTGAAAAAATGGAGGACTCTGTCACTTCCAAAAAGCGGGCCCTGAGCAGCAGCTCTTCCCGCCTTCAGCTGGCCATACTGAGCAGCAGGTGCGTTTGGTGGGGAGGCGTGTGCAGCCCGGGAGTCTGGGACTCTGATGTCTTATTCCAGCAAAGAGAATTCTCCTTATTAAAATCACCAGGCTGGGGCAGGGCCTGTGGCTCAGTGGGTAGGACTTTGGCCCCATATACCGAGGGTGGCAGATTCAAACCCGGCCCCGTCCTGGCCAAACTACAACAAAAAAAATAGCTGGGCATTGTGGTGGGCACCTGTAGTCCCAGCTACTCGGGAGACTGAGGCAAGAGAATCACCTAAGCCCAGGAGTTGGAGGTTGCTGTGAGCTGTTTGACACCACGACACTCTACAGAGGGCAATAAAGTGAGACTCTGTCTCTACAAAAATAAATAAATAAACAAAATAAAATAAAATAAAATTACCAGGCTGCTCCATGTTTATGAGGTTTCCTATAGAGGTAATGGGAAAGTTCTGGATGTAGCTAGTGGTACTGGTTGCAAAACAACATGAATCTACCGAATGCCACCGAATTGTACAATCTAAAAAGATTAAGTTTTATATTATGTAGATTTGATCTCACTCTCTCACACACACATGCACATGCGTGCCGTCCATCGTAGCGTGTTGAGGGAATACTGGGCAGACCCGTCCCTTCCCACTGAGAGTGGTGCTTTTGGTTAGACGTGCAAGTGATTTTGAGCAGTGTGGTTAGTCCAACAGCAGCAGTGATGGGAGCCACCACATGACTTCCAGAAGATACGAGAGTCATTTGCAGTAGTGGCAGCCTCTCTGCTGCTTTGCCCCCCTGCCCCATGGAGTCAGATCTGAAAGTTGGCTTCCCTACTCTGAAAGGAATAGAGTTAGTGTCATTGGTGGCAGAAAATGCCCTGGGCCTGGTCATTTGTATTAATCCCGTCACAAGAACTTTCCAAAATTTAGGAAGTGAGGAACCAGAGAGCAACTTTTCACTATCCTAAATTTGCTCAGTCTGTAGCTACTTCTTGAGCATCAACTATCAGTTTTGGATCTAAGGAAGTAGATGTGTTTGCCATCATCTGGGGTTGGAAGGCCAGATGTATGCGGCATGCACTAAGCTCCAGTCCCCTCCTCTATGGAATGGTTCTGCCTTCAGGGAGCTGCTGCAAGGGTTGAAGATCCAGTCCCCGGAAGCATCCTGTGAGCTGGAATGCACTCGGTAAATGTCCAGTGACATAGTGAACACAGCAAGTGCAGAAAGGTGGCTTTGGGGCACAGGTTCTTCCAGGGCTTTATCATTGTTTTCTTTATGACAAAATTAACGCCAGATTATGCAAACACTTAAGCCCACTATCACCTGAGAATAGTCCTCTTCCCCAGCCAAACATGGTGGTAATTACAAAAATGAGGTAATTAAAATCACAGACAAGGCTCTCACTGAAATATGCTAAATTCAGAAATATAGAAAATAAAATATAAAAATCTCCTTTCCCCTCTGTGTACTTACATGTATAGTGGGATACAGAGATGATGTTATAGCACCTCTATTAGTATTTTTTCATATAAATCCTGGCCAGTATATATATTTTTTCCAATGTATCTTTTTTTTTTTTCATATTGGAACTGGCCAATATTTTTGATGTCAAAATAAATAGGTCTAGAGTGAGGCTCTTTAGCTGCCACACAGATGGCTTGCAAAGGCTGGGAAAGCCTTGAAGCTGCAGGGAGAGTTGGTATGACAGCTCTCGTTCCACTTTCACAGGGGCCTGTGACCTCCCGAGACCAAGGATGCTGTCCCAGAGCAATGCTCCTCTGACATTTGTGTGCACACACATCACTGAGGCCTTGTCAAAACTCGGGTTCTGCCTCAGTGGTGCCAGTGAGGGACCTGAGATCCACATTTCTATCAAGGGCCCCGCAGTGCTACTGCCCCCGACCTGGATTCCAACAGCCAGGCTCGGATGTGCTACTCCATGTCCTGTGGTCATCCCATGAGCTTCTTTGATGACCCCCAGTAGGAACTTGAATGATGATGGACTTTCCTTTGTAGCAGAGATAACCCAGCAAGTAGGCAAAGCCCTATATCTAGAATGAAAATTACATGAAACCCGCCTAAAGTGGAATAAGGTATTGCCACTGGCCCTGCTCCGGATAAGGGTAGCCGATCTAGCAGCAGGCTTAAGTTAAGCCTCTAAGAAATAGTTTATGAGAGACCCTTCCAAGTACCCTGAGGTAAGTACCATATCATCTCTCCTCCCATAGATATGGAAGGAATATGTAACTGAGAGGATGGCCTGGAAAAAAGGGTAAAAATGTTTTCTGTCTCTTCAAAATGCCCTTATCCTTTTTGAGAAGTAAAACCTACATCCCTGCCTCAGGCCACCGGTGGGGATGAGCAAGGGAGTGCCCTTTTGTTCTCTGTGCCATAGGAGATGGGATGAATCTGGTTGAAGGTCATAGGATTATTGTAGCCAAAGATAGAAAGACCAGAATCTTTAAAAGCTCTATACTTCTGGGTGGTGCCAGTCCCATATACGGAGGGTGGTGGATTCAAACCCAACCCCAGCCAAACTGCAACAAAAAATAGCTGGGCACTGTGGTGGGTGCCTGTAGTCCCAGCTACTCGGGAGGCTGAGGCAAGAGAATCGCCTAAGCCCAAAAGCTAGAGGTTGCTGTGAGCTGTGATGCCACAGCACTCTACCATGGGCAATAAAGTAAGACTCTGTCTCTAAAAGCTCTATACTTCTGCTTAGATAGGGGACACTGGTACTTTGAGATGGGAGTCTGACAGCCTCCTCATTTGCTGGAAAATTAATAAACTTCTCTTTCCTTCTCCTAAAAAAAAAAAAAAAAAAGAGTAGTGCTTGGGCTCCCAAATTCCTTGACCCCTAAGTTTCTTTTTTTAACAGTCTGGATTAAGCCAGGCATGGTGGGTCATGCCTGGAATCCTAGCACTTTGGGAGGCTGAGACAGGAGGATGGCTTGAGGTCAGGAGTTCAAGAGCAGCCTGGGAAACATAATGAGATGCCATCTCTAAAAAAAAATTGTAAATTGGGGTGGGAAGTGGTATAAGAGAATTCTATATTTTCTGTTTAATTTTTCTGAAAACCTAAAAGCGCTCCACCAAAATAAAGTCTGTTAATTTAAAAAAGAATTAAGAACTGGTACCACCCAGACACTGGCCAGTTGGGTGAGTCCCACAGTCCCTGAGAAGCGGAGAGCAGCCCATTACTTACAGAGTCACAGAGAGAAGGAGGAGCAGAGGAAGGGAGGGAGGGAGAGAGGAAGGGAGGGTCCTAAGGGAGGGAGCGGCCTGCAGCATTATTCTGATATATAAACAACGTGAATGTCAACTCTGATGAAAATTATTATTTTTACTATTATTTTATATGAGTTAAAAGCAGAGACAAAGGAAGCCAAGTAGTCACCCTATATGACAGATATAGTTATCTACATTTTACATGTGAAGAAACTGAGGCACAGAGAGGCTGTGATTTGTCCAAGTTCATGCAACTGTTCCACGGAAAAGCTGAGGATTTGAAAAAAAAAAAGAAAGAAAAGAAAAGCTGAGGATAATTAACGACAATTAAGGTCATGGGGGGGGAGGAAAAGCAGAGAGAGGGAAGGGGAGCTGGGTGGGGCCTTGGTGTGTGCCACACCTTCTGGGGGCAAGACATAACTGCAAGAGGGACTTTACCTAACAAATGCAATCAGTGTAACCTGGCTTATTGTACCCTCAATGAATCCCCAACAATAAAAAAAAAAAAAAAAAAGAAAAGAAAAGCTGAGATTTGACCCCAAGCTTATTTGCTTCCAAACCTAAGCTCTCCCAAGAGAAGGGAGATTCTCTCTGGCCAAGATTGTTAGCCCACCTGTTATCGGTTTCCTTCTTCACAAAGGTGAGTCATGCGACAGGTGACCAAAGGACAGTTCTTCTGCCTTCAGGAGGCTAGAGCTCCTGCCCACTCAGCCACTCCCCTCTCCCCCAGGCACATCATTTCACTTCCTTTGGCTTTGTTTTTAGATCTGGAGAAAGTCAGCATGTTGGTTGGGCGCCAGCCACATACACCAGAGCTGGTGGGTTCGAACCCAGCCCAGGCCTGCCAAATAACAATGACAACTACAACAAAAAAATAGTCGGGCGTTGTGGCAGGCACCTGCAGTCCCAGCTACTTGGGAGACTGAGGCAAGAGAATTGCTTAAGCTCAAGAGTTTGTGGTTGCTGTGAGCTGTGATGCCATAGCACTCTACCGAGGGTGACATAGTGAGACTCTGTCTCAAAAAAAAAAAAAGAAAGAAAGTGAGCATGTAGGGGGGCTTAGAGCTCATCTAAACAGCTGCCTCACCTTCTCATTTTATGAATGGGAAAATTAGGGTTTGAAATAGAAAACAACTTGCCTAAAGTCACACACAACCAGTATGTACACAGCCAGGCCTTCTGCCTCCCACGTGCTGCTCTGCCTGCCCCCATGGTTGCAAGTGTAATTGGGTGTGTTGCTATTTGTATATCTAATGTCAATGTTTATGGCTTTTGCCTAGAGCTATAGGATCTGATATGAGAACTGACATCTGGGCATGGCTTTTAAAGTTCACACTAGGTAAAAGGAGATAACAATTTAAATTTTATTTTCCTGGCTAGGCACAGTGGCTTACACCTATAATCCTAGCACTTGGGAGGCCAAGGTGGGTGGATTGCCTGAGCTCACGAGTTCAAGACCAGCCTGAGCCAGAGCAAGACCCCCATCTCTAAAAATAGTTGGGAATTGTGGCAGGCATGTGTAGTCCCAGCTACTCAGGAGAATCGCTTGAGCCCAAGAGTTTGAGGTCGCTGTGAGCTATGACACCACAGCACTCTACCGAGAGTGACAAAGTGAGAATCTTTCTCTTAAAAAAAAAAAAATTAGGGTGGCACCTGTGGCTCAGTCGGTAAGGCGCCGGCCCCATATACCGAGGGTGGCGGGTTCAAACCCGGCCCTGCCAAACTGCAACCAAAAAATAGCCGGGCGTTGTGGCGGGCGCCTATAGTCCCAGCTACTCGGAAGGCTGAGGCAAGAGAATCGCTTAAGTCCAGGAGTTGGAGGTTGCTGTGAGCTGTGTGAGGCCATGGCACTCTACCGAGGGCTATAAAGTGAGACTCTGTCTCTACAAAAAAAAAAAAAAAAAATTTAGTCCAGGAGAGGTGGCTCACGCCTATAATCTTAGCATTTAGAGAAGCCAAGGCAGGAGGATTACTGGAGGCCAGGAATTCAAGACCAGCCTGGGCTACCCAGTGAGACTCTGGCTGTACCAAAGACAGAAAGATTAGTTAACCATGGTGGTACACACCTGTAGTCCCAGCTACTCGGGAGGCTGAGGCAAGAGAATCGCTTAAGCCCAGGAGTTGGAGGTTGCTGTGAGCTGTGTGATGCCACGGCACTCTACCGAGGGCCATAAAGTGAGACTCTGTCTCTACAAAAAAAAAAAAAAAATTGATTTTCCTGGTCACTCTAACCACACTTTGGGTGCTCCAGAGCCACATGTGGCTTGTGGCTGCCATACTAGACATCAGGGAACCAGAACACGTGCATCATTACAGAATCAGTGGTGCTCGCCCGGAGAGTGAATGCCGTTGATGCAGGTGTGCAAAAGAGCATCAAATACAGCCCAGAACCCTCAGAGCATGGGGCCAACAGTCTCTAAGTGACAGCTAGATAGAATGGCTGGTGTAATTGGCTGACAACTTCATCGCTTCTCTCAGGGTCATGCCTGAAGAACAGAGAGAAGCTGCAGAAACAGACTTCCTCTCTAGCTGTAGTCAGAACTCTGGGCCAGGGTGTGCAATCCTGTCCTAAAGGGACACGGACCTATTGCCTGCACCGCGGGGACAAAGCAGCTCCACCCGGCACCAGTTCCCATGTAAACCCCACCTAGTGAAACACTGGAGAATTCACACCAGGATTATGGGCGGTCTCTTATTTGCACTTGGCACATATTTTTGATCCTAGAAATCCAATCATGAACAGATTATTGTAAATCAAATCATATTCTTCCAGAAAAATGTTCCTGCTTATTCTAATGGCATGTTTGGTTTCCAGGTACCAAACTGACCTTGATTAAGCAAAGGGAAACTTATTCTCAGAAGCTGTTTGGCTCGGTGCCTGTGGCTCAAGCCGCTAAGGCATCAGCCACATACACCTCAGCTGGCGGGTTCAAATCCAGCCTGGCCCCACCAAACAATGACAGCTGCTGCAACCAAAAAATAGCCGGGCATTGGTGGCAGGCACCTGTAGTCCCAGCTACCTGAGAGGGAAAGGCAGGAGAATCGCTTAAGCCCAGGAGTTGGAGGTTGCTGTGAGCTGTGATGCCACAGCACTCTACCCAGGGCGATAGCTTGAGGCTGTGTCTCAAAAAAAAAAAAAAAAGAAGAAGCTGGGGAATCTCTGAGGGAGGCAGTTCCGCCCTGACAGCGCTGCACGAGGACCCTGGTAAGCCAGGGCCCCTCCCTTCTTTTCCACCGTTGGCCCGGTATGGCTCCCTCAGCAGCCTGCATGCTGTTCATTGTGGCTGACTGTCACCCCTGGGTTCCACCCTACTCTCCTGGTCTTAGCTCTAGTGCCTAGAGTGCTGTTGGACCTTACTCTTATCCGAGAGATCTAACGTGGGCTGGTTTAGGCCAGGTATCTCCTGCTCATCTAATGACTTGTGCTCGAGGGTAGGTTTCTTCCAAGACGTTGGAAGGTACAGGTGCTCTCAGAAGGGGAGGCGAGGGAGGACACAGCTGCCTCTCTGTACAATTCAGCATGGATCAGTCAGCGCGTCCTCTGCATCCTGGCCAAGAAAAGAGAAAATAAAACAGCTGAAAATCCCCTTGATCATTTATAATGATCAAACTCAGCTGGAAATTCAAGATGGAACCTAAATTTGGTGTCAAGAACAGAGCCTGCTACAGTAAGTGCTGCTGTATTCATTAACGAATAGTTGAATGATGAATGTATGAACTTCAAAAGACAGAGAACAGGAATTTTATATTATACATTTCATTTTAAAAGGAAAAATAACCCTTCCTTCAGTGCCTAAAATGGACATTAAGTTTCCAACATCATTCTTTCAGCAGGCATTTACTGAAGACCTATTCTACAGCCCATAGGGTAATGAAAGAGACAGACCCAGAGACCCCCACCACCCCACCCCCAACAAGCTCAGAATCTCTGTGCTCAGTCTCGTGTGGAGGACAAAAGACGTTAAATCATGTGCAAAAGACATTAAACCCGTGATGGAGAAAATCTGAATTTATATTTTCTCACTCTCTTGATAAATTTCACTAGACCAAGAACAAATAACCAAACACTGTAGAAGGTGCTTAGTAATGTTGCTTTGAAGATAAAGATGGTGTTTCTCCCATCAAACAGCATTCTTTTTTTTGTTTTTTTTTTTGAGACAGAGTCTCAAGCTGTCGCCCTGTGTAGAGTGCAGTGGTGTCACAGCTCACAGCAACCTCAAACTGTTGGGCTTAAGCAATTCCCTTAGCTCAGCCTCCTGAGTAGCTGGGACTACAGACACCTGCCACAACGCCCAGCTATTTTTTGGTGGTAGTTGTCATTGTTGTTTGGCAGGCCCAGGCTGGATTTGAACCCATCAGCTCTGTTGTATGTGGCTGACGCCCTAGCTGCTGAGCTACAGGCACTGAGCCTCAAACACATTTTATTTTTAATTAATTAATTTTTTTTGTGTGTGTGTGTGTGTGTGTGTATGGTTTTTGGCCGGGGCTAGGTTTTGAACCTGCCATCTCTGGCATATGGGACCGGCGCCCTACTCCTAGAGCCACAGGCACCGCCCCTCAAACACATTTTAAATAGTAGAACCTGTGTAAGTTGACCATCCAAAGGACTGTAACAAACCGGTCAACATAAGGAACTAATCCTACTATATGATAGGTAGATATGGTGCATGTCTGTCTATGAAAATTAGGTCAACTTAAAGGAGGTGGTCAGTGTAGGGAGGTGCTCAACTATGGAGGTTCTACTCTGTGTTTTAAGTTAACAAAGTAATTTTCTTGTGAATTAAAAGTTAGATACAGGCCAGGCATGATGGTTCATGCCTGTAATCCTAGCACTATGGGAGGCTGAGCTCTGGAGTTCCAGACTTGCCTAAGCAAGAGTAGGACACTGCCTCTACTAAAAATAGAAAAATTAGGTGCTGTGGCAGGCGCCTATGGTTCCAGCCACTCCAGAGGCTGAGGCAGAAGGATGACTTGAACCCAGGAGTTTGAGGTTGCTGTGAGCTAGGCTGACAACATGGCCCTCTAGCCTGGGACAACAGGGTGAGACTGTCTCCAAAAAAAAAAAAAAAAAAAAATGTTAAATATAGAACAGCACAACCTATCATTACACCAGGACTGACTGTACCAGGCAAACCAGGATCTATACCCTACCTAGAAATCATCTGGGACCCTATGTCTACACTGAGTCAATGCCAGGAGTCTGTATAGAAGGGGATGCCAATATTTGAAATCAAGACCTCATTGGAAACTGTGGATGTGTGGTCTCTGTATATTTCCATGAGAGTTTGGTATCTCTGTGCATACAGTGATAAGAAAAGTGTCGTTCAAGAGCCATGCCATATCATGGGTTGACAAGACAGCACACACACCTAAACACTAACATTCCACCTTATCAAAGAAGCAGAGACCAGGAAAGACCAGATATGACCAAGTTAATGAGCTTCCAGGGAGGCCAGAAGCAGGGCAGCTACTGGGGCTTCACTTGTAGGAGAGGAAGCAAATTTCAACTGGCAAAGCCCCAAGTGCCAGGTCCTCAAAGTGAGAAGAATACTAGGACCACGTAGACCCAGAAGCAGGTAAAAGAGGAAAGGGAGAGAAAGCACAGCTGCTGAGCCCCTGCTAATGTCAAGGCCTGGGTGAGGCACTTCATAACCACAAGCCTACTTGGGAGGCTGAGACAAGAGGATCTCTTGAGTCCAAGAGTCTGAGGTTGCTGTGAGCTATGATGACACCATGGCAGTCTCCCAAGTGTGACAAAGCAAGACCCAGAATAACGATTAGATTCCAGACTCAAAGAAGAGGGAAGACTTAGCCAAGCCCCCAGTTAGCTGCCACGAGAGTTAATATCTGTGCTTCCCGTGGCCTCTCCAGGCCAGGTGTGCTGGTTTAGAAAGCGGGAAGGAACAGAGGCGCTGCCGTCTGCCCCAGGTGCGGGCAATAAGACCTGCATTGTCTGTAGATAATTTTAAAATGATAATAAAACTGGTTTAAAGTTGCTCTGCTTGTTATTATCATCATGCCCATCAATTCTAAACAATGTCACAGATAATATATTCCTGCCTGAAAAAAATCCCTTTGTTCTAAACAATTGCTGTGGTTATGATGGTGTTTTAATAATACATGTGTGAACTCTGTGTTTTCATTTCTAGTTCTTTCATAAATGTATTCTGCACCTAAGTTAATTCAGAGAACTCCCAGTCCCACAGGCGGCCCCTGATTCATACAGACTTGGCTACAGGTGTGCTTTTTGAGAGGCAGTTTCTAATGCTTTTCAATACTTTAGCAGGCTAACCACCGCATCCCTGCTCACCCGGGACTTTCTGATTTTAGCACCGAATGTCCTAGACTAATGGCTAGGCTGCCTAGCCTTGGCACTCAGCCCAGCAACAATTCATGTCTTCAACTCTCATGACATTTGAAATAATCAATAATATCACAGTGATTATAAAAGCAAAGAAATAGAATTTGTATTGGTTCATTTCTCTCATTATATATAGAGTTTGGGTATTGAAAATTTAAATAGTGAAAGGGGTTTTTTGTTTTGAGACAGAGTCTCACTTTATCACCCTCAGTAGAGTGTCACAGCTCACAGCAACCTCCAACTCCTGGGCTTAGGCCATTCTCTTGCCTCAGCCTCCCGAGTAGCTGAGACTACAGGCGCCCGCCACAACACCTGGCTATTTTTTTTTTGCAGTTTGGCTGGGACGGGGTTCGAACCTGCCAGCCTCGATATATGGGGCCGGCCACCCTACCCACTGAGCCACAGGCACCACCCAAAATGGTGAAAGTGTTAACTGCAAGATGTAATATTAACATTTTTGTTGAATACATGCAAACAAAATGTATAGGTTTAATTTATACATGAAATGTTTAACTTAATTTGAATCATATATTTAAAACTGGAGTTTTCCTTTATTTTTTCTTGTTTCAAACCTAAAGAACAAACCAAAAACATAATGACTGCTGATTTTTCCCCACATTATTATAGAAAACGATTCTGTGGTGTCACAGAGGGCTCAGGGCTCACACCTATAATCCTAGCACTCTGGGAGGCCGAGGCTGGTGGATAGCTTGAGCTCAGGAGTTCAAGACAGCCTAAGTAAGAGTGAGACCCTGTCTGTACTAAAAATAGAAAAACTAGCCAGACATTGTGGCGGGCGCCTATAGTCCCAGCTACTTGGGAGGCTGAGACAAGAGGATCTCTTGAGTCCAAGAGTCTGAATTTGCTGTGAGCTATGATGACACCATGACAATCTACCAAGAGTGACAAAGAGAGACCCTGTCTCAAAAAGAGGGGGAGGGTGTAACAAAAAATTGACTGTTTCAGGTGTCAAATGCAGCAGATACAACATTGGTGTTATGCATAAATTACCTCGTTTAATTTCTCTGAGGTGGCTTCTATTGTTTTCCCCATTTAGAGTTGAAAAAACTGAGATTCAGGGAAATTAATTGACATACCATTGAAAAGCTGGGATTCAAACCCATGTGATCTGTCTCTAGGGCCCACCCTCCCAGCTACTCTACCAGTACACACTTAAACCCAGCCCAAAGCTGAGCTCTTCCAGAGAGAAATTCTTGCTAGGGAGTGGAGGAGGCTATATTTTTTTTTGTAAGAATGTTGCAGCTGCTTTTTACAGTTGCATGGCTAGATCACAAATTACCCCCAAAACTTAGTGAGTGAGTAAACAGTCATCTATTACATGCCTGAATTGTGTGGCTCAGCAATAGCAGATGCAGGTTTTTCTCTTTTGCATGACTTGGGACCTCAGCTGGGAAGATCCGGTAGCCAACACCAGGTGACCCCATGACTTAGGGCTGGAGTTATCTGGAAGTTTCCTCATTTGGTGTCTGATGTTTGGTGCTGGCTATCAGCACATGAGGTTCCCATGTGGCCTCGGGTGGCCTGACATGCCACAAGGTGATCAAGTGTTCCCCAAGGCTGGTGTCCCAGCTAACAAGGTGGCAGCTGCATTGTCTTTTAATGTATTTACTGTAAGAGTCTTGCTCTGTCACCCTCCCCCACTGGGCCAAAGGGCAGCGGCATCATTCTAGATCACTGCAACCTCCAATTCCTGAGCTGAAGTGATCCTCCTCCTGCCTCTACCTTCCAAGTAGCTGGGATTATAGATGCATGCCACCAACCCCAGCTATTTTTTTTTTTTTTTTGAGACAGAGCCTCAAACTGAGTGCCATGGCATCACAGCTCACAGCAACCTCAAACTGTTGGGCTTAAGCGATTCTCTTGCCTCAGCCTCCCAAGTAGCCAGGACTACAGGCGTCTACCACAACGCTCAACTATTTTTTTTTAATTGTAGTTGTCATTGTTTTTTTTTTTCTGTGGTTTTTGGCCGGGGCTGGGTTTGAACCCACCACCTCCAGCATATGGGACCAGCGCTCTACTCCTTGAGCCACAGGTGCTGTCTGTAGTTGTCATTGTTGTTTGGCAGGTCCGGGCTGGATTCAAACCTGCCAGCTCCAGTGTATGTGGCTGCCTCCTTAGCCGCTTGAGCTATAGGCGCCGAGCCCTCAGCTAATTTTTTTTCTTTTTTTCTTTTTTTGTAGAGACGGAGTCTCACTTTATCGCCCTCAGTAGAGTGCCGTGGTGTAACACTGCTCACAGCAACCTCCCCAGTAGCTGGGACCATAGGTGCCCGCCACAACGCCCAGCTATTTTTTTGTTGCAGTTTGGCCAGAGCCAGGTTTGAGCCAACCACCCTCGGTACATAGAGCTGGTGACCTACCCACTGAGCCACAGGCACCATCCTCCCCCAGCTATTTTTTAATTAATGTTTTTTAGAGACAGGGTCTCACTGTGTTGCCCAGGCTGATCTAAACTCCTGGGCACTCGAGCAATCTTCTTCCTTCCCCCTACCAAAGTGCTGGGATTATAGGTATGAGCCATCTCACCCAGCCTGCGTTACCTTATATGATGTGTTCTCAGATGACCTTTGCCACATTCTACACACAAGTCACACCTGGCCAGATCGGAGGAGAGACTTCACCTCTTGACAGAGCTGACCAGACACACTATCACAGCCATCTTTGCACAAACTGGTTTATTGTGCTTCTCTTCTCTGTCGTCCAGCTGGTCCCAACTCTTTGCCTCAGTTTCCTCTCAGGATCTTCCTGGGGCCTCTCCAGACCCTGGCCTATCACAGGTCTGTCAGGCAGCCCCAACCGAGGGAGCATTTTAGATGAGGACCTGGGAGAGGCAGCAGATCCAAGGAGACCTTTGATACGCAGTCTGCTGAGTTTTAAAGACCTTTACAAACAACTGTTGGCAGTAGCTGCCTCTCTGAACTGTCAGAGAAAACACTTATTGGCACCCTGAAATTTTAGGCTCTTAACATTTCCAATGTAAACCCCTATCTAACCAATCCACTGAATAGCTTTGAACACTTAGCAGCCACATTCTCTCCCCCAGGAAAGTGGCTCCCTGCTTTGGCACAAGAAAAGCAGCCTGGATGGAGACCACCTGCCCTGTGGATACCTACTCTGTGTAAGCTGGCAGGAGGGATGTGCAGGACGCATGTCTGCCTCAGTGATTGGCCCACTGGGGAATGATGTGGAGGAAAGGAAAGATCTAGTGATGGGGGTGAGCAGCTCCCAAGAGTTTCATTGGCTAGAGACAGAGAGGAAAGGTTTTTTTTTTTTCCTTCCTTTTTTGTAGAGACAGAGTTTCACTTAATCGCCCTCAGTAGAGTGCCGTGGTGTCACACAGCTCATAGCAACCTCCAACTCCTGGGCTTAGGTGATTCTCTTGCCTCAGCCTCCCAAGTACCTGGGACTATAGGCTCCCGCCACACAGCCGGCTATTTTTTTGTTGCAGTTTGGCTGGGGCCGGGTTTGAACCCGCCACCCTCAGTATATGGGGCCGGCGCCCTGCCGACTGAGCCTCAGGCACCGCCTGAGGAGAGATTTTGTTTTATGAGACAGAATCTCACTTGGTCACCCTTGGTAGAGTGCCATGTTGTCTTAGCTCACAACAACCACAAACTCACTGGTTCAGTGATCCTCTTGCCTCAGCCTCCCACATAGCTGGGACTACAGGTGCCCACCATGACACCGCCTGGCATTTTTTAGAGACAGAGTTCTCGCTCTGGCTCAGGCTGGTCTCAAACCTGTGAGCTCAGGCAATCCACCTGCCTCAGCCTCCCAAGAGCTGGAATTACAGGCATGAGCCACAACGCCCCATAAGAGAGGTTTTTTTTTAGAGACAGAGTTTCACTTTATGGCCCTAGGTAGAGTGCCGTGGCATCACACAGCTCACAGCAACCTCCAACTCCTGGGCTTAAGCGATTAAGAGAGGTTTTTTGACACTTGACTGCCACACTAGAAAAAAAAATTTTTGTTTTCCCCTTGGGGCCACAGTGTTTTATTACTAAAATAGAATGAAAACTTTGAAAACAAAAGGATCCTTTCTAATTTAGTGAAAACTTTATTTCTTTTTTTTTTTTTTTTTGCAGTTTTTGGCCAGGGCTGGGTTTGAACCGGGTTTGAACCTGCCACCTCCAGCACATGGGGCCAGCACCCTACTCCTTTGAGCCACAGGTGCCACCCCTGAAAAATGTATTTTTTATTTTCTGTGCGTGAGTTATATGCAACTCAAGTGGTGCTAGAATCCATTTTTACACTGCATGCCATGACAGCATACTTATTGGATTTGTTTCTGAGAATTGAGTGCTTTGTCATTCCACAAGTCACAGGTATTTGTTTATGTCTGGAGAGAATTTTGGGTGATTCTGCAGGATGACCTCTGATTCATAACTCCCTAAGTGTGCAACAATGTTATGTTACCGCACACTATTGTATAAGGAACAGGCAGCCAAACATCCGAGGGACAAGAGCAATGGAAAGTTACGGTAGGATAGCACAACCCAGCACATGGCACAGCTGGAGCAGTGTGACAGAGGGTGGGGGAGATGTGCTGATTGACAGCAAAAAGAATGAGCAAAGCTTTCACAGTTTTGCAGGGCCCAGGCTTAAAACTAGCACGCGTTAAATACAACTCCCATGGCAGTTAGTGTGTTAACAATGCACTGAGGTTACCTCCTGCCATGTTTGAGAAAGAAACAAGGAAAGATGGGAATTTCTGTTTGGACGCTCTTATAATGCAACACCTCTCGGGCACAGAGCTCTGTGGATCACCACTCCGTGAGCATCACACGCAGTGTGTATATATGTACTGTGCTTTTACAGTGAGCCCTGCACATACCCAATCTCTCCTCTGCATAACAATCCCAGGAGCGCTCCCGGGATCTCCAGTGGAGCGCTGAGTTCCATAGCCCACACCGTGCCGTGCTCTGGTCTTCTGGTTTTGTTCAGTGTACCTACTACTTTGCTGGGGCTGCCGTAACAGAGCACCATGAGCTGGTGGCTTACACAGCAGAAATGCACTCCCCCTTGCTCACAGTGGCCAGAAGCCTGAGACCAAGATGTGGCAGCATTGTTTCCCTCTGAGGACACTAAGGAGCACCTGTCTCAGGCCCTCCAGTTTCTGGCGGTCTACAGGCTATCTTTGATGTTCCGTGTGTGCAAAAGCTTTACCCTTATCTCTGCCTTCATGTCACATGGTGCTCTCCCGGGTGCATGTCTCTGTGTCCAAATTTCCTATCTCTATAAGGACACAGGTCATAGGAGTTGAGTCTCCCCTAATGACCTCTTTTAGCCTGATTACCTCAGAAAAGGTTCTATCTACAAATAAGATCACATTCTAAGATTCTGGGGTTAGGACTCCAGGTACAGATGGGGAGACATGATTTAGTCCCTATACTAACAGATGGCATCTTCCAAGTGACCAAGCTCTTCATAGGAGGCCTGAGCCCATGTCTAGAGCTGCGGGTAGATCGTAATTAGTATAAGGGAACCCTGGAGTCCTCCTGGGAGGAGGCAGGGGATGCAACCCACTCCCCTGCTGAGTCAAGAAAGCAAGTGTGCTGGGAAATGATTCTTTGGATAAAAATGGACGCAGAGGCGGAGATGTCCTTTCCCTCTTCCCAGGAGGGAAGAGGTTCTACCAGCAGGTGACGCCCACTGCTGGGGTAGCCTTCTTGGAACCATGAGGAGAGCTGGGCCAGCGCTGGGCATGGAAGTACAGAGAGAGGAAAAGCATCCAAGTCTTTGATGCTGTTTTGGATACATGAAACTGGAACCTCCCTTCCTTGAGACTTCTTATTATGTGAGATGATTAATTCTCCTTATTGCTTAAGCCCATATGAAATAACACCCAGTGTTTACCAGAGCTCTTGTTAGGAAGTGGCCTGCACAGGGACAGAAGGAAGACTTTGACAGGCCTCTGGGGAGGGAGCTGAGCCTGCCCCTGCCTGCCAGCTCTCACACCCACTCCCTGTCCCATGCGGCTCCGCTGTTTGGTGCAGTGACAGGCCTAACCTCTGAAATGTATACCTCCCAGCCCTCTGGCCAACAGGCCTCCCTCCAGGAGTCTCCCTGGCAGTCCCTCTTCCTTCAGTGGTCCCCGTTCCCGCTGGATAGCCTCGAGGTAGCTGCCAGGCTGCTGGGGACCCTTGCTCCCTTTTATCCCAAGTCCTGTGGGTGGTAGTGGCTTTCCGTGGCTATAAGATACTCTGTTACCTCTGTCACTAGTTCCTGTGCTAAATTCCCTCTAGGGCTGTGGGGCATGAAGAGGAAGCATTTTGTACTTGTCTATGGCAACCAACCTGCCTCCTGGCATTCCTGGGCTCTGTTGTCAGTAAAGATGTGTTGGGCTGATGGAAAGTGCACGTTAAGGACGGACTAAATGGCCTGCACAACATATGGGGGGGTCTCTAGGGGTCAGATGCTGCTCCCAGAGTGACCCCCTTTCTGCTCCACCCCCTGCAGCCCTCAGTTCTCTCCCAGGGGGAAAGCCAGGTGCCTCTCTCTGTGCCCACACTTGTCCTGGGTACCTCAGCCTCCTCCCAGCTCACCCTACTTTGGAAAAGCCTTCTTGAGCCCAGGTCCCTTTTCTCTGAGTCATTTCTTTTTTTATTTTTTATTGTTTTGAGACAGAGTGTCACTTTGTCGCCCTCAATAGAGTGCTGTGGCATCACAGCTCACAGCAACCTCAAACTCTTGGGCTTAAGCGATTCTCTTGCCTCCACCTCCCAAGTAGCTGGGAGCACAGGCGCTGGCCATGAGGCCCAGCTATTTTTTTTTAGAGACAAGGTCTCACTCTGGCTCAGGCTGGTCTCGAACCTGTGAGCTCAGGCAATCCACCCACCTGGGCCTCCCAAGTGCTGGGATTACAGGCGTGAGCCACCGAGCTCGATTCTCTGAGCCATTTCTAACTCCTCTGCCATTGAGGCCCCATGGTGTCAGCCTGTGTGACCACTGTCCTGGTGACCAGAACATGTGAGAGCATAAGCCTGAGTGTGAGCCTCCCCTCTCGACCAGCAGTGCCTTGAGGACAGGGACCACTTAGGCTCATCTTCTTGGCCCTAGCATAGAGAAAGTATGTGTTCACAGTCGTCTGTGCCAAGGGGCCCATGAGGCTCCATCCCTAGCAGACCCCAGCCATCAGCCCTATGATGGATGCTGACTTGATGGGGGATAGGGAGCTCATACTGGCCCAGGCAGAGCACACACCTTCCAGAAGGCCTACATTGTGCAAGATCCCTCCACACGCTATTCCCTGCCAGGGAGGAAGAAATCTTGCAGGCTCTGGGGCTTCCCAGAGGTGGGGCACCACTAGGGTGGGGCTCTGGCAAAAATGGGGCAGTGGCAAAACCCAACAGAGGTGCTGCGACTTGTCAAGTCGGAGGGAGTCACCAGGAGCTTAGAGGAAAATAAAACAAAAGAGGCAGTTTTCCTTAAAGGGTAAAGGTAAAGCATGTGGGGGTTCTTACCAATTCCCTGCTAGAGCACTCAGCAGACACGTATGGGATGGATAAATGAATACAAAGGAAGAGTATTCAGAGTCTTTTGTCCCTTTAATTTTAGATAGCGCAAGGAGAGAAATTCCCAGTGACAGATTTTTCCTGACAACCTCAGTTTCGGCTTGATAATACTGAGTGACTGTGTGTACAAAGAATTGGGCAAGAAACTAGACATATGAAGATAAGAAAATTATGGTCCCAGCTCGGCGCCTGTGGCTCAAGCGGATAAGGTGCTAGCCACATACACTTGAGCTGGCCAGTTCGAATCCAGTCCGGGCCCACCAAACAACAATGGCAGCTGCAACCAAAAAATAGCCGGGTGTTGTGGTAGGCACCTATAGTCTCAGCTACTTGGGAGGCGGAAGCAGGAGAATCGCTTGAGCCCAGGAGATGGAGGTTGCTGTGAGCCGTGATGCCACAGCACTCTACCCAGGGCGACAGCTTGAGGCTCTGTCTCAAAAAAATAAAAAATAAATACAAATAAATAAAATAGCTTATGTTTTTTTGTTTTTTTTTTTGTTTTTTTTTTTTTGTAGAGACAGAGTCTCACTGTACCGCCCTCGGTAGAGTGCCGTGGCGTCACACAGCTCGCAGCAACCTCTACCTCTTGGGCTTATGCGATTCTCTTGCCTCAGCCTCCCGAGCAGCTGGGACTACAGGCGCCCGCCACAACGCCCAGCTATTTTTTTGTTGCAGTTTGGCCGGGGCTGGGTTTGAACCTGCCACCCTCGGCATATGGGGCCGGCGCCCTACTCACTGAGCCACAGGCGCCGCCCCGCTTATGTTTTTTTTTTTAACAAAAAAAAAAAAAAGAAGAAGAAAGAAAATTATGGTCCTGACTTGAAAAGGAGAGTGTGGGGGGAGGCAGGAAAATAAAGATGCCCACACAGCGTGATGAGTCACCCATGCTATGCTGGTGGGGGCAGGGCACTTAGAACACCTGGCCCTGGGGGGCTGGAGTGGCAGCGATGTGATAAGGCTGGGAGGATGGGCAAGACAGACCCTCAGAGAGTCCTGCATGCCAGGCTAAGTACTCTGTGGACTGGGGACCTCCAGTGAAGGCTTTTAAACAAATGAGTAAAGTGGCCGATCTCAAACCTTCTGTCCACATGAGTGTTGGTGTGTCTGAATGCTACCCTGGCACAAATTTAATAGGACTGCAGCCCAGTAAAAGAGACAAGGCTAGGGGAAGCAAGTATCACTAAATATCACTTTCTGCTCAAAATGAACTCTTCTGTCTTGACCTCAAGACAGAAGCCACCTTTTCTCTGCAATTTGCTGTGTGGCCACTGACCTGCCCCAGGGCCCTGCTGGGCTCCAGAAGGCCCTGGGCCAGTTCCTGCTGTTTGGCTCCTGCCTGGCAACTTCCCAGTGAGCTGCACTAGGGCTCAGGTAAGATGAGGCTGTGATGCAACCATACTTTATAAAACAAACATGTGGGACTTCCACTCACACATGAGTGTCTTCTGTTTCCAACAAATACTTTTGGAGGAGCTCCACATCTCTGATGACACCACCATTGCTCAGAGTAAGGAGGGCCTCCCTGCAAGTTGCTTTCTATGCCTCAGGCACATCATTTGGATTATATGCAAACGTGGCACACTTGCAGCCTTGGAGGGTGGACTGGAATTTTGGAAACACTAAAACAAGTCAAGGGCAAGGCTAGAGTACTGGTGAGTAATTGAGCCAAGGAACACTACTTGTGGTCAATTATCCATATTTGCCAAAGTATCCTGTGGCTGGTCCCCATAACCTCCCAAAGTTGTCATGTGGCCTGATGCCATGAACTTTGGTCTATTGCCAACTCTTCCTGTGCCTCTGGAAGAAATCCAATAAAGCAGAATATGACCATGGGTATGTAAGTAGAACCAACCCATTTTTCAGAAAGCTTTCAATGTCAGACATTCCAATATTGAGTAAATGGATATATAAATGCTTGCTGACTGTTGTCTTTTACGTTACTTAATTCTTTCCCATAAGGATGACTTCTTAAATTTATAATCACTATGTAATTAAGACCTTTCATGTAAATACATTAGCATTTAAGAAAAAAATACCTCCTTCATTGGGTGTGTCTTCATTTTTGGTTCAGAAAACTTGGTCAGTGGATTTATACAGAGCTCTATTTGTGAAAGAAGTCAAAGATTCTTTTCTTTTGGGGGGTTGGGGGAAGGATCTCACTCTGTCACCCAGGATGGAGTACAAAGGTCCGATCATCCTCCACTTCCCAAATGGTTAGGACTACAGGCACACACTACCATTCCTCATTATTATTATTGGTAGAAACAGGGTCTCCCTTTGTTGCCCAGGCTGGTCTCTAATTCCTGGCCTCAGGCAAATCAGTCCTACCGCTTCAGCCTCCTAAAGTGCTGGGACTACAAAGGTGAGCCACAGCACCCAGCCTTGCTTTTCTCCTAAAGAAAAGTAAGTAAGGCAGAGGATGAAGGCCATTGAAGATAACATTGAAAGACAATAAAGTCATGCATTTTTAATAAGGCCAGGTTTAGATACCAATTTAGCTTCTTAAATCCATGTTAGTAGTTAGGCTTATTGACCCAGGGCCTCTAACTCCAGTTCCACTGCCTGGCCTCTCAGAGAGTTCGCCTGCAGCCCCTTCCATCCCCCCAGCTGGGGCAAGCCTTCACCTCCCCAAAAGAAAGTGCAGTACTGGGCAGGAGTTTGTGAGGTTGGGATGTGTTAGCAGAACTGGCATGGTGTGGGTGACAGCAGTGTGTCTCCTGGGTGCAGCAATCAGACAGACCACCTGGCTCTCTGAACCAGGAACTTGCCTCTACATTCTACTTAATGCTTCTAAATCTGCAGAGAAGTCACAGTTGCCCCCGCCCCACCCCCACCCCATGAGGCTGTTAACAGGGATCCCACAAGGGGAGCCACTAAGGCTTCTTGGCCAGGAGAGGAGGCCACACAAGGGCCACAGTAATGATGATCCATGGACATGGTGGGAGAGCTGGGCACTGCTGGCAGAGCAGATTTCCGGAGTGTTAGGAAAACTGTGTCATTGGAACAAAGTGTTTCTTCACAGAGAAAGAGACAAATTCCTCATCGCCACGGAATTAAACATGTCCGCTTTGGCTCTTGAGGCTATAATGTTCTCTGATGGGTTCTAATGGTTAATCTCATCCCTTGGGGAAGAATTAAGCTTCCTAAGGGTGGAGCTAACTCACCCCTCCCTCTGGTCCACGGTACTTGGCACCCAGTGGTTGCTCAAGGATTGTGAAAAATAAAGTTGATCAGGGTGACCAGGAGAGGAGGATGCACCACTCCTTTACTCAGGGCTCATGTTTGCGTTGTGCTCCTCCAGGGAGAGCTGGATCATTCATTTATTTATTTATGCCTGCATTCATTAAACAAGTAGTCTGGCCTCGGCTACCAAGGAAGTTTAGCAAAACCTCAGAGGATGTTGTAGCTATGAAGATCCTTGGGTTATCTGAGGCTCAGAGAAGGGAAGTGACCTGTCCAAGATCACACAAGTTAGAGGAAGAGCTGGGCTCGAGGGCTGAGCTCTTCCGGGGTTCGGGATCCGGCCCCGCAAACCGCAAGAGAAGAGGTGCAATTCGCCCGGTCTGGCGCCTCGCCCCGCAGCCCAGGGCGTAGTGAGCGTGCGCGGACTAGCTTCAGGGCGGGGCGGGGCGGGGCGGGGCGGGGCCGGGCACGCGCGGGGCGGCCGGCGCTTGGAGGCGCTGATGTTTAACCGCCCGCGCCCCGCCTCCTCCTCCCCGGCCCGGGTTGGCCGCCGCGTAGCCCCCGCCCCTTCCCGGGAGACCTCCCGGACGGAACCGATCGCGGCTGGTTTGAGCTGGTGCGTCTCCATGACGACACGCCGGCGCTATAAGTAAGGAGCGGCGCGCGGTGGGGCTTTGTCAGTCCCTGAAGTCGCCGCCCCGGCCGCCCCTCTGCCAGCTGCTCCGGCGCCACCTCGGGCCGGCGTCTCCGGCAGGCGGGAGCCAGGCGCTGACGGGTGCGGCGGGGGCGGCCGAGCGCTCCTGCGGCTCCGGCTCCGGCTCTGCGCGGGCGGCGGCTTCCTGGCTTCTCCATGGGGCTGGCCTGCGGCGCCCGGATGCTCTGAGGTGAGAGGCCGAGCCGTGGGAGGGAGGGAGGCAGACGGGCTCCGGGCACGTGTCCGGTGCGCCTGGGCCGCCTGCGGCCGGGGCCGCCTGCCAGGGACACGTGGTCGCGGAGCGGGGCCGCGACTTGAGCGCGCAGCCTTCGCCGGGCCTGGCGGTCCCTCTCCGGAGTGGGGATACTGGTCCGCGTCCTGTCCCAGCTCCCCGGCTGGAGGGTCCTGCAGATACCCTCCTGGCCCTCGTGTCTGGTTTCTCCCCGAACCACGTCAGCGGAGGGTTGAGCCAGGCGCTGGGCCGGAAGCCGTTGAGAAGGCCCCCGCGAGCCTTCAACCGCTATTTGCTTTCAAACCCGAGCGCCAGGCAAACAGCAGGTGCAGGAGAGCCCTGGGCGACCGCCCGGCCCCGGCACTGGCGCCGCCGCTTGCTCTCGCGCTCGCCTCCAGAAGGACGAACGTCCCCCTCTGCGTTGTCTCCCTGTAATTTCTTTTTCTTTTTTAAGTTTTTGTTTTTGCTGTGTGTACGGGACAGATGACACCGTTATGGGAACCCGCGGGAGTTGCTAGAGCTAAGATAGCCAGCCATGACTTGGAATTGTTTATTTAAGGACTCTTTGAATGACTTAGTGATTTCAGAAAAGCCTGACTCAGGCGAACAGAGGTGCACATGAGAGGTTTTCAAAACAGGCTGATTGTGTTAAGAATTCTATATAATGGGTGAAAGTGTAGGGAGCAGAACCTCTTGGGTATGCCTGGGAAGGACAAAGAACACGATATAGCTTGCTTTATTCAAACCTAAAATTGAGCAGAATTTAATTGACTTTTTCTCTCCTAACGTTACCATCTTATTTTAACTGATTCACTATTTTAAATAACTTAGCTGGATCAGGAAGTGTTAAGTGAAATTTATTCAAATAAAGCTTTAAAAAAATACAGAAAAGCAAAATACTAAATGGTGGTATATTTCAAAGAAATTAAAACTTTGTTGCCCTCAGTAGAGTGCTGTGGCATCACAGCTCACAGCAACCCCCAGCTCTTGGGCTTAGGCGATTCTCTTGCCTCAGCCTCCGGATTAGCTGAGACTACAGACGCCCGCCGCAAGGCCCAGCTATTTTTTTGTTGCAGTTTGGCTGGGCTGGTATTCTGCCACCCTCGGTATATGGAGCCAGCGCCCTACTCACTGAGCGACAGGCACTGCCCTAAGCCTGAACATTTTCTTTAAAATATTTGACAAATATTTAAGAATAACTCAATCTGTTACTGATTGAGTCTATTAGTCAATTGTAGATATTATAAATATAGACAAAAATGCTTTTGCTAGTGTCTTTTGCCTTCTCCTCGGGGTGATTTAGGCAGCCTGTGAGGTTGACAATGCCAGAAAGTCACATTAGATGGACTGTTAGAGCAGATGCTACCATGCATGGGTTTGGATTTATGGCGGGCCCGTTCCCCTGGGCCTCTCATAGTGCCCCATGCCAGAGCAAACTGTGGCCCTGAACCATTGCCTGGCCTCTGTGTCCATAGGCTGCTGGCACTGAAGTGGGTTGCACAGAGGAAAAGAAAACTCTACCTGACAAAGTTTAAAAGGTTAAACTCATGTCACATTTCATAAAGGCCAAAGACAATGGCTTTTTATTGTCGTTAGCATGATGTTCTTGCTTATTTTTGTATTTGTAAAGTTAGCCAAAAATTACTTCCGTATGATTATCATTCGTAGCTAAGCAAATATGTGCCTGTAAGGACAGTCAGCATTCCCAGAATTGCTCATTTGACGTGCACCAGTGGTTCAAGAATACTGAGTTCTGATCAGATAGCAGCAACTACAGAATATTAAACTGGTTTGAAGACTGTAGTTTTTAAAAAACTTATCTAAATATATCATGAAAATTAGCTCATAAAGTCTTAGGAAACTTCCAAGCACTCAGTAAGTTGAGTGCCCTAGAGACATGTTCATGATTCCTGTTGGTCATTAAAAAATAATTCTATGTAAGACTTAGTGGCAGTAGGGAATAGCAAGATGTTTGTGTAGCTATGTATAATGGCTATACTGTCATTTATAATGAGATTCTAAAGAGTTGAAACAGCTCTGATATAAAGCAGGCTGACCATCGGAAAACTAATGGTTTGCACTGTGAACTAAGTGCATACAAGCTTCTTGAAGCTTCTGTTCCAACATTTTTGAGGCACAAATATTTGAAATACTTATATATGGAATTTTAACGGGCTGCTTTGGAAAAGACTAGTATTGAATCTGATATTCTTAGATATTGCAGAGGTTTATGGAGTCATGTGACTTACACCTAAGAATAATAGGGGTTACCACAGCAGTGAGTGAGTGATTGATGTTGGGTGCTGCCTGTGTGTACTTGGTCAGTGCCCCCATCTTTCAACTTGATGTGTTCATAAGATAGATAGCAACCTCTCTTTGTTTATCAGAACGTTTCCACTGTTGCTCGGAGGACACACGCAGTGGGATTCAGAATTCCTGGAGAATTGCCTTTGTGAGAAGCTGGAAGTATTTCTTTTTAAATTCCATCTCTTAGTTTTTCAAGTACGTATTCAGTTTACACTTTGGTTGCAAGTTAATCTTAAGATTTGAATTGCTAAGGCTTCTGAGTGAAATTTCTCCACTCTATTTGCAGTTTGTTGCATTTCAGAGAAACATCAAGAAACCATGAACAACATTAGTAATGAAGAGTTTGACTGCCACTTGCTTGATGAAGGTTTTACTGCCAAGGATATTCTGGACCAAAAAATCAATGAAGTTTCCTCTTCTGTAAGTATATGAGGCCCTTGTTGGCCATACAGCTGAGAATGCTGGGAAAATTTGACAGGGTCTTGAGGAAGTGTAATGAGGCTTACATGTCTTTTTAGGGAAATTAGAAATTAATTGGCTATGGATTGCCCAGTGAGAATGGTGATGTTCCATGTCAGTACTAGACTCAAAAGAGCAGGGACTATTGAGAGTGCTGGGAAAGAGAAGGGAGGCACTAATGGTTTACCCAAGACCACTCTCATTTCAGGATGATAAAGATGCCTTCTATGTAGCAGACCTTGGAGATGTTCTGAAGAAACACCGAAGATGGCTAAAAGCTCTTCCTCGTGTCACTCCCTTTTATGCAGTCAAATGTAATGACAGTAGAGCCATTGTGAAGACCCTTGCTACCATTGGGACAGGATTTGACTGTGCCAGCAAGGTAAGCGCAAGCAGCAGGATTTGAAAACCGTCACTGGTGTATAAGATGTTCCTGGTGTTCCCACAGGGCAAATGAAAGTTGTGTTTCTTGGGCAGTAAATGCTGATGAAACGGGGAGTGCGGGACGACTTTCCACTTTTCTGTTTATTCTACTTTATTAGCAACATGTATATAGCATGATACCATCCTTTTTCAGACTGAAATACAATTGGTGCAGAGTCTCGGAGTGCCTCCAGAGAGGATTATCTATGCAAATCCTTGTAAACAAGTGTCTCAAATTAAGTACGCTGCCAATAATGGAGTCCAGATGATGACTTTTGACAGTGAAGTTGAGTTGATGAAAGTTGCCAGAGCACATCCAAAAGCCAAGTAAGTTATTCAACTCCATTTGAGGGCAAGGCCTGGGTATGGATACGTAGATGTTTGTCAAATGAACTTGAGTTTCTAATTAGTAGAAAATAGTTTAAATCCTCGATTGATAAAAACTAATTATTATTAAACTCAAACCCCACAGTTAATATTTAGAGCAGGAATCTTTATTTTCATCATGGCTGTATGTGATCTATCATGAGACATTCGCTGCATTTTCCTTGATTTTTAGGTTGGTTTTGCGGATTGCCACTGATGATTCCAAAGCAGTCTGTCGACTCAGTGTTAAATTTGGTGCCACACTCAAAACCAGCAGACTTCTTTTGGAACGGGCAAAAGAGCTAAATATTGATGTCATTGGTGTCAGGTGAGATCTCTGTGAAGGCTAAGGTATTAAGCAATGCTAGTTTTAGAGCCTTTCTCCCACTGTTAATCGCTGTTTTAAGAAATAATAAGGAATGGGTGGTGCCTATAGCTCAGTGGGTAGGGCACCGGTCCCACATACCAAGGGTGGCAGGTTTGAACCGGCCTCGGCCAAACTGCAACAACAACAAAAATAGCCAGATATTGTGGCAGGCGTCTGTAGTCCCAGCTACTTGGGAGGCTGAGACAGGAGAATCACCTACGCCCAGGAGTTGGAGGTTGCTGTGAGCTGTGATGCAACGGCACTCTACTGAGGGCAAAAAAGTGAGACTCTGTTTAAAAAAAAAAAAAAGAGGGTGGCGCCTGTGGCTCAATGAGTAGGGTGCCGGCCCCATATGCCGATGGTGGCGGGTTCAAACCCAGCCCCGGCCAAACTGCAACAAAAAAATAGTCGGGCGCCTGTAGTCCCAGCTGCTCGGGAGGCTGAGGCAAGAGAATCGCGGAAGCCCTAGAGTAAGAGGTTGCTGTGAGCCGTGTGACGCCACAGCACTACCCGAGGGCAGTACGGTGAGACACTGTCTCTACAAAAAAAAAAGAAAGAAAAATAATAAGGAATGGTATCTCATCCTTTTTTTAATTCCAGCTTCCATGTAGGAAGTGGCTGTACTGATCCTGAGACCTTCGTGCAGGCAATCTCTGATGCCCGCTGTGTCTTTGACATGGGAGTGAGTATACATGACCCCATTGGTGAAGGGGGCAGAACTGGTAACAACTGGTCTTTAAAATTAAGAGCTAACTTTTTATAGAAGCCTGTCTCCTATTAATAGAGGTTTAAACCTATCTGCTGTGTATATTTAGTTACTTGTTATAAATTTGAATGTTTGACCTCTTCATTTTTTTTTGACCCTAGGCTGAGGTTGGTTTCAGCATGTACCTGCTTGATATTGGCGGTGGCTTTCCTGGATCTGAGGATGTGAAGCTTAAATTTGAAGAGGTAATTTATAACAAAACTATAACACACAGTAACTATTTTAATAGCTTTCTTTGTGGAATATTTCAAAACTTAACTGTTGTGTCATGTGACATTTTGAGTGACTTCCATGCTATGTACAATTTAAATCAAACGTGTTTACTATCATTTGGCTTTCTAAACTATGACTCAGCTTTCCCAGAAATCTTGGATGATTGATTACATTAAGATAGGTTGCTGTGGAGTAATTTAAGAACATCCTGACTTTACTACATCATTACTCCAAATGTGCTTTGATGGACTTTTACTTCCTTCCCTTAAAAAACATCTTAAATGTTTAGTTATTTATGAAGTTAAGCCATTGTCTTATGAAGTTATAAAATAGATCCACATTCTTATTTGTTAGAAGGAGGAGGTAAGCAGAGTAGGATTTTTGTCCTATTGGCATGTATTTGCTAAGTAAAAATATTTTGGTATCTTGACACCTCCCTAGGTAATAATTTGTTTTGTAAATTTTTTTTTTTTTTTTTTTTTTTTTTAAGATAGTCTAACTGTGTCTCCTTCGGTAGAGTTCTGTGGCATCATACCTCACAGCAACCTCATACTGCTGGGCTTAGCTATTCTCTTGCCTCAGCCTCCCAAGTAGTTGGGACTACAGGTGCCCTCCACAACGCCCGGCTATTTTTTTGTTGCAGTTGTTTAGTTGGCCTGGGCTGGGTTCAGACCCACCAGCCTCAAGTGTATGCGGCTGGTGCCGTAACCACTGTGCTGTAGGCGCCGAGCCTGTACTAATTTTTTTTTTTTTTTTTTTTATAAAATCATATGTGTAACATCTTTGGCTCAGCAGCCAGGGCACCAGCCACATACACCAGAGCTGGCGGCTTCAAACCCAGCCCGGCCTGCCAAACAACAATGACAACTATAATAAAAAAATAGTCAGGCTTTGTGGCGGGTGCCTGTAGTCCCAGCTACTTGAGAGGTTGAGGAAAGAGAATTGTTTAAGCCCCTTTGAGGTTGCTGTGAGGCTGTGATGCCATGGAACTCTACCGAGGGCGACATAGTAAGATTTTCTCAAAAAAAAAAAAAAAACCCTTTTTAAAAGGATACAGACTGGCTATGATGCCACGGCACTCTATCGAGGGCCAACAGCTTGAGACTCTACCTCAAAAAAAAATAGAGACTGTTCAGAGAAGAGTCAAAGTGAAATATCAGGGATGTACACTGGTTTGGGGGGGAGACATTTACTTTCTTGCTGCTGTTACTTAGTGATAACTGTCTGCCGTACCTGCTGTCATCGGGTCATGTTACAAAGTCTGTGATCTTCCTCCTCCCTGTGAATGCCCCACGATGAATGGCTGCTCTCTTCTGTCTCACCCTCTTAGATCACTGGTGTAATCAACCCAGCATTGGACAAGTACTTTCCATCAGACTCTGGAGTGAGAATCATAGCTGAGCCAGGCAGATATTATGTTGCATCAGCTTTCACACTTGCAGTTAATATCATTGCCAAAAAACTTGTATTAAAGGAACAGATAGGCTCTGATGGTATGTATGAAAGTTGGATTTTTGCATGTTACTGAAAATTGGTACAAAAGGTAGTAATTAAGATTAATCTGCCTTTCCAGATGAAGATGAGTCCAGTGAACAAACCTTTATGTATTACGTGAATGATGGAGTATATGGATCGTTCAATTGCATCCTTTATGATCATGCTCATGTAAAGCCTCTTCTGCAAAAGGTAACTTCTGAACCAACTGTATCAAATAATTGAGGTTATTGGTCCCCACAAATGTAATTAAGTAGTACACTCGCTCTTGTTTTTTGTATAGAGACCTAAACCAGATGAGAAGTATTATTCATCCAGCATATGGGGACCAACATGTGATGGCCTTGACCGGATTGTTGAGCGCTGTGACCTGCCAGAAATGCATGTGGGCGACTGGATGCTCTTTGAAAATATGGGTGCTTACACTGTAGCTGCTGCTTCTACTTTCAATGGATTCCAGAGGCCGACTATCTACTATGTGATGTCAGGACCGACGTGGTAAGTGAGGTGGTGCATGTGTGTGGTTTTGGCAAGAATGGGCACCTTGGATTTGCTCTTGTCTAGGTGGGTAAGAGATTGTTGTGCCTAAGATTAAATACAGGCAAATGGAAGGAGAATCACTCCAGTAATAGTGTCCCATTCCCACCCCCCCACCCCCACATTTTCTAAGAAAAAGTTTTAGAAAATGCTGATGAGGCTATTTCTAGGTAACTAGAATTTTTTTTTTTTTTTGTGGTTTTTGGCCGGGGCTGGGTTTGAACCCGCCACTTCCAGCATATGGGACTGGCGCCCTACTCCTTGAGCCACAGGCGCCGCCGGTAACTAGAATATTTAAGTTAATGCGTGTGACTTGTGGTTTTCTTAATGCCAATAAAGTAATTCTGAAGAGCTGTCTCTCAGAAGTAAATTGAATTGCTTCCTGATGGGAAGCAAATACTCTCATACCCAGTTACGGGTAACTCTGGGTTTTTGAATATGCTACTTCTTTCTCCCTTAGGCAACTCGTGCAACAAATCCAGAACCCCAACTCCCTACCTGAAGTAGAAGAGCAGGATGTTGGCACTCTGCCTGTGTCTTGTGCTTGGGAAAGTGGAATGAAACGTCCCCCAGCAACTTGTGCTTCAGCCAGTATTAATGTGTAGATATCATTCTGTAGCTGTTCACTGCGAGTTTAGCTTGAATGAAGGGATTTGGGGGGACCATTTAACTTAATTATTGCTAGTTTTGAAATGTCTTTGTAAGAGTAGAGTTGGCACTGATGCAGCAATATGTAAGATTAGGAGATGGGGTCACACTTATCTGTGTTCCTATGGAAACTATTTGAATATTTGTTTTATATGGATTTTTATTCACTTTTCAGACATGCTATGAAAGAGCGCCCCTCCGCTGCTCAGCAAGCATTTGTAGCTTGTACAGTGGCAGAATGGGCCAAAAGCTTAGTGTTGTGACCTGTTTTAAGAATAAAGTATCTTGAAATAATTAGACAGTATCTTGGGAATTTTTAGTGTGTCCATTCCAGAAACTCACAAGTCCTATCTAGATGTATTGCTGTGGAGTGTCACAGAGAATAGTGGATGTCACTCACATCGGTAGCAGGGAAAGGATGGATGAGACCGAGGTTTCCATCTGCCCAGCCCACCTAAGTGTCCACAAAGCTCTGAACTTGGGGTGCTTAGAGCCTCTGGCTGCAGAATGCTATCGTGCCTGACTGGCCCGCCCTGTCATGGCCAGTGTCCAGGGAACATGGGGGGACCATTTGAGTCTTACCTGCAGAGACCATAGTTGTTCCTCTGCCCACCCTGACTTCACTCCTGTAAGTTGCAGAGTCACAAGTCAGGAATTTTAGCGGTCACATTCACTTTAATAAATTCTACAACAGCAATTACCCACATTGTATATTTTACCTTGTCTGACCTTAACCACTGGCCTTTTACTCAAATTGGACCCCATTCCTCCCCCAAAGTGTGGCAGGCTCTTAATACTATTTAACTCCCAAAGTGGAAATTTTGAACCCTTGCTGTAAGGGCCGTATGCTACCCTAGAAACCAGAGCCAGTGTGGGCATCCTGGAGCGTCTCACGGGCTCATCAGTGGATCGTGAGAAGGCAGCAAGGGCCGCAGACGGGGGTGCTCTGGCTCCTCTTCCCAGTGGTGAAACGTTAAGCTACTGCAATTAAAGCCTGCCAGCTGATGACACCAGTATATTTAAAGTTGAAAAGCACGACTTCTTCATTTCTCAAAAGCACCACCTTCCCCCACCCCTGGGCTCCATACAGTGGAGGTGAGCGCCTTTCCTGGGGCTGCTCAGCTAGACTTAAGGCTTGGCTTGGCTTTTTGCGACTGGTCTCTATGCACCCAGGGATGGCTTGACTTGCCAAAACATAAAGTGAGATTTTTTGAGAGCCACAAAGAAGATAGGTCTGGACAGGGGTAGAGGGGAGGAAGAACACTTGAATCAACAGCCCTGCCTCTTTGAGTCTTAGAAGTAGTGTTTGATGTGTTAGAGCTGTGGGTCGCCACCCCTTTGGGGGTCAAAGGACCCTTTCACAGGGGTCATCTAAGACCATCAGAAAGCACGTATTTCCAATGGTCTTGGAACCGAGCTACCGCTCCTCGTGTGGGGGCTACCACAACATGAGGAACTGTATTAAAGGGTCGCGTCATTAGGAAGGTTGAGAACCACTGTGTTAGAGTAACTCAGCTCCCCAGTGAGGGCAAGTCCCCAGGGTCATACCCTTCCCCCCTCCCCTTATGTTAAGAGGAAATTGGCATTGAGTATGTACTTTGCCAAGAATTTTTTTTTTTTTTTTAGGCAGAGTCACCAGTAGAGTACTGTGGCGTCATAGCTCACAGCAACTTCAGACTCCTGGGCTCAAGCAATTCTCTTGCCTCAGCCTCCCAAGTAGCTGGGATTACAGGCACCCACCACAATGCCCAGCTATTTTTAGAGGCGTGGTCTCATTCTAGCTCAGACTGGTCTTGAACTCCTAAACTCAGGCAATCCACCTGCCTTAGCCTCCCAGAGTGCTGGGATTACAGGTGTGAGCCACTGTGCCTAGCCCAAGAAGTTTGAGCTTGGTATATAGCTCAAACTTTACCATTGGTAAATTAGGTCTTCCATTTTACAAGGAAAGACATTTCCAAGATCACTTAGTGGCAATGCTAAGCTTGAATTGAAAAAAAGAAGGTATTCATTCTACCCAAAGTATTTAGAAAGTGTTCTCGGGCGGCGCCTGTGGCTCAGTGAGTAGGGCGCCCACCCCATATGCCGAGGGTGGCGGGTTCAAACCCAGCCCTGGCCAAACTGCAACAAAAAGATAGCCGGGCGCTGTGGCGGACGCCTGTAGTCCCAGCTACTCAGGAGGCTGAGACAAGAGAATCACGTAAGCCCAAGAGTTAAAGGTTGCTGTGAGCCGTGTGACGCCACGGCACTCTACTGAGGGCAGTACAGTGAGACTCTGTCTCTACAAAAAAAAAAAAAAAAAAGTGTTCTCACAGCCGGTTAGGTTAAACATAATCCAGAGAACTGTCTCTAGTGCCAATGAGGACAGAAACAGCCCCAGGTAATCCTGTGCCCCAGGCCCCACAGCCTCAAAACACCTAGTTCCTGGCCACAGCTTGGTAACAACCACATCTAGGCCCCACTAAGGTCAAGCTCTGGTCTGTAAAATGACTTGGCAGGTTAGGGCTGTTCTCTCTTCCCTGCTGGGAGGGAAGACCAAAGATTAGCCAACTAGTGGCTGGGGCTGTATCAACACTTAACCTGGCACTGTCCTGGAAATTTGAGTTCTGCTTTGCAGTTAATACAGCTTCATGTCATTATTAAAGATGATACTGTCTGGTCCTACACACCTACTAGACATTCCTAGACCTGTGATTTGAATTGAGTTCAGCTCCACCAAGACCATCTGTTTATTTGTCCTCCTAGGGGTGCTAGAGTCCCCATAGAGGCCCCAAGGGAGGACACTCAGGAATAAAGCTATTGGAGGTTGAAGTTCAAGACCACAGGTTCCCCACCCCAGTCTGGGGATCGGGTAGTAATGTTGGGACAACTGGGTAACCATCTGGAAATCAGTATCCCCATCTCCTTATACCAAATAAATTCCAGATAAAAACTCCCAGGTACAGGTACAGTTTTTTTGTTTTGGGGTTTTTTTTTAGAGACAGAGTCTCACTTTGTCACACTTGGTAGAGTGCCATGGTGTCACAGCTCACAGCAACCTCCAGCTCTTGGGCTTAGGCGATTCTCTTGCCTCAGCCTCCCGAGTAGCTGGGACTGCAGGCGCCCACTACAACGCCCGGCTATTTTTTTGTTGCAGTTTGGCAGTGGCCGGGATCGAACCCGCCATCCTCAGTATATGGGGCCAACGCCCTACTCACTGAGCCACAGGCGCCACCCCCGGGTACAGTTTTAAATGTAACAGATGAGGCCATAAAGGACTGAAGTCAAAAGGCAAGGGACAAACAAAATTATAATACACATGGAAAGGGCTCCATTCTCTTCTTATTAAAAGTAGTCCACTAAATCAATACATGAACAGCAATAGAAAGTGAGCAGGGTTCACAGTAAATACTACTTTTTGAACATGATAATTTTTTTTTTTTTTTTTTGTAGAGGCAGAGTCTTACTTTATCACCCTTGGTAGAGTGCTGTGGCATCACAGCTCACAGCAACATCAAACTCCTGGGCTTAAGTGATCCTCATGCCTCAGCCTCCCGAGTAGCTGGGACTAGGTACCTGCCACAATGCCCGGCTTTTTTTTTGTTGTTGCAATTCGGCCCAGGGCTGGGTTTGAACCCGCCACCCTCGATATAGGGGGCCAGCACCTTACTCACTGAGCCACAGGCGCCCCCCAATTGATATTATTTTTGGCTCAGTAATTCTGAGTACTTGTCTGATGAAATGCCTTAAGACTACTCATTGTGGCGTTGTTTGTGTAAGCCATTGTGTACACTCATTGTGTAATCCATTATACACAACAGTGAGCACTAATGCGATATCAATGGAATGGGACCTACAGAGCTGACAGGGTGAGGCAGTTCCATACTCTGACAGCCTCAGAGCTGCATCGGGTGAGGAGGGTAAGGATGGTGCAGGATGCTACTATTTGTGTGAAAAACCAAAACTCACCAAATTGTGCACACACATATACTTACACATACAGAGAACATTTCTGGAAGAACTTCCAAAAAACTAGTCAACAGTGGTTGCCTCTAGGCAGGAGAATCAGAGGCCTGGGGAGGAGAGGGGGCACTGGTGGGCATTATGTTTTGGACATGTGTATGTCCACATGCTTCCCAGGTGGAGAAGGACAGAGTTAGATACAAAGTCAAGTCACAGAGATGGTGAGGCAGCATTCAAACCAGGCCAGCTGACTCCAGCATGCATTTGATGCACTGCTCCCTACCTGAACGTGTTGTCAAACGGAGGTTTAGGCAGGCAGGCTGGCTCAGAGGGCCTGGGTGGAGCTGACCAAGGCCTGATCCTCACATCTGCAGGGTCTAGGAAGGCCAGTGGAGATGGCAGGCCCACCCCTGCACTGGGACATCAAGTGGCCAAGCCCTCCCAACCCCAGGGATGGGCCTGTCTTCCCTGTCAGAAGTTGCTCATGGTCAATGTCAGACTGTGAATACCGTAGCTCCTGGCTGTGGCAGTGCCCCTCAAGGGCAGCCAGATGCAGCTAAGGGGGCAAGCCAGAAGTCTGTGGACAGAGAGAGCCATATGCACCGCAATTCAGGGGCTCCTCTGAACCTCAGTTTCTCCCTCTGTCAAATGCAATAAGGGAAGAAAGCTCACATCTAAAACAGGTCCCTGAAGTTCCAAGCAACCCCACGCCTAAATCCAGGACAGCCTTCCTGCCATAGCCACCAGGGGGCAGCCGCACCGCATGCGATGGCACCATGGGGACCAAAACGAAGCCGTGGAGCTCGGTGACAGGAGGGCCCTGGCCGGGCCACAGGACCAACCCTGTGCTGCCAATTCAGCTACCAGGGTGGCCGAGGCTTTGAGGACTAGGTTGCTCCCCCAACCCCTGAAACTCTTCCTAAGGCCCCCCAGGGGAAAGCCCCCTGGCCTCCTTTGTAGAACTGTCCAGGGAACAGCTGGTGGGGCCCCTGCCACCTCTGTTCTCGCCATCCTGACTGCCTGTCTCTGCAGTGGATGACACTTTCAGCCAACATCTCCAAGGTGACCCTAATCCTCCCCTGTATCTCCCCCAGTACCTGCTGGTCCTACCTGGCCCTCCTTACCATCCCAGTGATGGGTTATGTGGCATTGGGAGCAGATTAGACCCATGCAGCGCCCTCCCCCGTGGAGCTATCCCAAGGACAGCGACCGGTACCAGAGGCAGAGCCCACTCATGCACCCCACTGCTGCCTCCCCATTTCAGCCCGGCTTCAGTTGTTCTTCCCATCAGCCAGGGTGCCCGACCCAAGCCAGGCATCAGCAAGCCGCCTGAGGCAGGGTGGGCAGTGCAGGGACTGTGGGTCCGGCCAGCACCTGGACCTGTGCTGTGGGGGGCAGTGCAAGCTGGGGGCTCACCCCACCCAGGCTGGAGAGAGCAGCCCCCTCCCTACAATGGCTAGGGTTGCCCAGGGTCTGCCCTTACATTACCTGAAGGAGGCATGTAGCCCCACTTGGTGCCCGGTGCAGTCCAGAAGCTGCTGCAAACAACCCAAGGCAATAGAGCTGGGGAAAGCCCTACTCTGCCCTCCAGGGGCCACCATCCCCTCCCCAGCTCGCCTCATCCTGCCCACCTTTCCTGCTTTCCCTGGGACCCTGCCCCAGGCCAGCAGTGCCCTCACAGCTACCCTGTACCCACCCCCATGACTCCTCAGACCCCTGGGTCCCTGGGCAATACCCTGCTTGCCAGGCCCCAAGCTGGTCCTTGGGAGGTGTTTGCTGGATAAACTCTTGCTCGGGTCTTGAGCCCACAAGCGTTCCTTCCCCACCATCCCTCCAACGTCCACTCACCTTCACCCCATTTCCTCTGAGAAGTCTCCCCAGGCCACAGGCTACCTCCCCAGGAGATCCTTGTGTGCCCAGCTCTGCCTGTAGCACCCAGGCTCCCTCCACCGTGCCCCATTCTGGACCTATTTCTACTAGTGCAGAGCCAGAGCCAGAGCCAGTGAGCACCAGGCCACTGGGCTGCAGCAGAGTTATGACGGGGTCTCAGGGGCAGGGGCTGGTGACAGTGGGACTGGCACAGACCGCTTGCCCCTCAGGCCAAGCCCTGCCTCCTGACCACACCGTTCCATTTCCCCTGGTCCCTGGGGGACTCTCCACAGTCCTAGATGTCAAGTCTCCAGGCTGGTGAGCTCCTCAGGGTCTAGGGCAGGAGCAGACTCAAGGCTGAACTCCTCTGTTTTCCCCACTGCCTTTTCCCGGCCCACTATCTCCCTCTCAGAAGCTTGACGTTCCCAGCGAGTTCTGTCTCCTCTTCAGGGGGCAGTTATCCTCCTGAACTCCGTTTTGGCCTGCCCCTGACCTCAGGAGATGGCAGATGGGGCATCCTGTGTCCAGTGCCTGGCCCTAAGAAAAGAGCACGCTCAGGAGCCCACCCCTGGGCAGTGGTGGGAGGCGAAACCCCTTTTCCTCTATGGGAGTGCTGGTGCAGGGGTCGCGGGTGGGGGAAGGCCTGGGAGCCACAAATGTAGGACCTCTGAATCTTGTTCAGGGACCCAGAGACAAGTCCCTTCACTTCCCCTGACTCCTGGTTCCCTGAGGTTGTCTGCAGAGAGCTGGTAGGAAACATAGACCCTGGCTCCAGGCCCAGCGATTGAAGACCATTCTGTAATTGGGAGAAGATGCGCCTCGGGGCCTTGGGGGATTACCCTCGTTTCAAATCCTGATTCTGACACATCTTGCTAAGGATTTAGGGCAAGTTACTCAACCTCTCTCAACCCTGCTTTGTCGATATGTATAATGTGGGCACCATAGCATTGATGGAAGGCTTAAACTAAACAAGAAACGGGACAGCTGTGGCTCAGTGAGTAGGGGGCCAGCCCCCATATACTGAGGGTGGCAGATTTGAACCTGGCCCCGGCCAAACTGCAACAAAAAATAGCCAGGCGTTATGGCAGGCTCCTCTGGTCCCAGCTACTTGGGAGGCTGACATAAGAGGATCGCCTAAGCCCAAGAGTTGGAGGTTGCTATGAGCTATGACACCACAGCACTCTACCGAGGGCAATGTAGTAAGACTCTGTCTCAAGAAAAACCCTCAATAAATAGGGGCTAATGTTATGCTGGCTCAAGGCTGTTTTCCACACAGGAGGCCATCCTACCTAACCAGAAAATGCCTGAGGTTGTATTAATAAAGGCCTAAGGTTCAGAGTAAGGGAGATTACTCTGCCCAGATGAACAGTCTTGGGCATAACACCCCACACTGCACCCTCTCCTCTACACCCTGGGGTTTCTTTCCTTAGACTCTAAATAATATTTCCCTCTCTCAGGAGTTGTTGTCAGTGCCCTGTGTTTTCTTTTTTTTTCTTTTTTTTTTTGTGGTTATTGGCCAGGGCTGGGTTTGAACCCGCCACCACCGGCATATGGGACTGGCGCCCTACTCCTTGAGCTACAGGTGCCACCAGTGCCCTGTGTTTTCTCAGAGAGTATGGGACACTGTTGGGGTGGGGAAGGGAGGGGAGTGTCAAAACAGCTGGAAGGGTCCATGGTGCCACCAGAGCCATTCTCCCAAGGTTGTGCTGGGTCCACACACTAGGAGTCAAGTTTAGACACATGCATTTCCTCCCTGCCTCTTACAGCACAGGGACAGTGCAGCTCCCGAGGACCTTAGCAGCTGTAGTGCCTGTGCAGTAGGGCAGGGGCTGGGACCCTCTGGGGCAGGAGAAGGCAGAACAGCCAGCACTCTGAAGAGAGGTAGGCCTCGGGCCAGAATTGCAAATTACCAGGGAGGGCCAGGAGAAGGGTTTTCTTTTCTTTCTTTTTTTCTTTTTTTTCCTTTTCTTGTTTTTTTTTTTTTTTTTTTTTTGTAGAGACAGAGTCTCATTTTATCACCCTCGGTAGAGTGCCCTGGGGTCACAGGTCATAGCAACCTCCATCTCCTGGGTTTAGGTGATTCTCTCACCTCAGCCTCCCGAGTAGCTGGGGACTACAGGTGCCCGCCACAACACCTGGCTATTTTTTTGTTGCAGTTTGGCTGGGGCTGGATTTGAACCCGCTACACTCAGTATATGGGGCCGGCGTCCTACTCACTGAGCCACAGGTGCTGACCTGGGAGGAGGATTTTTATAATGTCCAGCCCTGGAAGAACCTGATTTGAGATAGAGGAAGGGCTGTGGAAGGACCCTTGCTGCCTTGGTGGCTCGGATGCCACTTCTGGGCTTTCTCCCTTTGATGAGCTGAGCTTCTTGGCATATGCACACCATCTTTGAGGGCTATTCGCCTCCCTCTCAGGCAGCAGTGGAGTCCCTGAGGAAGCATACTGGCTTCTGTGAGCTCCGGCTAGGACCCCGAGATTCACATCTTCCACATTTGATCAGTAGCAAGTTGTGATAGTTAATTTTATGCATCAACTTGACTGGGCCACAGGGACCCACAGGGTGTCAAACCTTCCTCTGGGGCTGTCTGTGAGGGTGTTTCTGAATGGATTAATACTTGAATTGATAACTGAGTAAAGCAGATGGTCCTCTCCAAGGTGGGTGGGCCTCATCCAATCTGTTGAAGGCCTGAATAAGAAGAAAAGCTGAAGAACAGAGATTTCGCTCTTTGCTGACAGCCTTGAGCTGGGACATAGGTTTCTTACTACTTTACTTTCAGACTCAGGCCAGAACTACACCATCAGCTCCTGGGTCTCCATCTTGCTGAGTGCAGATTTTGGGATAGCTCATCTCCTTAAACCACGGGGCCCAATTCCTCATGATAAATCTCTCTGTCTGCCTATCTACCCATTCATCTACATCCATCCACCCATCCCTACATCTGTCTGTCTGTCCATCTCTGTATCCATACACCTACCTTTATAATCTATCCATCCATCTGCATGTCCATCCATCTCCCATCCTACTGGTTCTATTCCTCTGGATGTTCCCACCTCTCTCTGCTAGGCTCTGTGCCCATCAAAACCTTTGCCAGTCCCAGTTACATTACTGATACTATCCAAGCCCCTCACAGGTGGTTCCTCAAGGCCAAGCAGGGTTGACACAGGCACTGTGCTGCCTCTATGTCATGAGCTGAGTCTACACCCAGCACCTGGCCTCACCCGCCTGGTTCCCCCATCCAGGCTCAGCAGCTCTGGCTATGCGGAGGATTCACTATGAAACAGCCTCTGGCAGTACCCGGATCAGAAAGAAGGCACTTGCTGGTGAACTCGTCATTTCTATTCAGAGGCATGGAGACTAAAAAAGATAGGAACATGACTGACATCACCAACGGCCTCCTGGGAGGCAGGGTCTGAGCCATATGCTCTGCACATATGACCTCAGTCATCTAGCTGCCCTCATGCCAGGGGGCAGGTTGGCAGGTGCTGTCAGTATCCACCCTTGTGACAGGGCCTCGATTCTGCTCCCCACTCCCTACTTCCCAGACCCATGCCCTCTGGAGGAAGGGGCTCACCCGAACTGGCCTAAGCCAGTCCTTGTCAGCTCGTCCCCATCTCATGAAGATTGGCCATAGATTTGTCTAATGCGATAGGAGGCTGGTAGGAAAATTCTGGAGTATTTTCCTCCCTCCCAGTAGAACAGAGGACAGGAATGCTTCTCTCCTGTCTCTGAATGCTCCCGTGTCTGCTGTGGGGCCCAGAACCATGACAGCAATTGTGGGGACCCCAGCAAGACAAGGCTGAGGAAAAAAGCTGAGTCTGTGAAGCGGGCCAAGTGGTAAGGAAGTAGAAGGAGCCTGGGGTACTCAACGGCGCCACCTTCGGCCTTGGCATGCAGACAAACATCACCGTTGTTGCCTTCGACTGTGCTTTCTGCGGCTGGGACCAGAATTACTGACAGCTGCAGAGAAGGAAGGATGAGGAAAGGTCATGGCCCATGCTGACGCCTCTGGTCCATACTCGTCCTCTCTTAGGATGTGGCTTCACTACCACCCTCCTGATTAAACTAGGGGTGGGGGGAAGAAGGGATGGAGGGAGGGAGGGAGAGAGGCGGAAGCGTGACAGTCAGATCTGCCAAGAATAGTCATCTTTTATTTCCACAAGTATTTCTTGGCATTTGGCAGATATTGAAGAACAGGCTGCAGAAGATTTATAGACACAGTGACGGCTGGAGGAACACAGGAGGGGCCGGGTTTACCAACAACAGCTGGACAAGGCTGAATCCAGCTTTCCTGGAGACTGTTGGGGCCACGGCCAGCGGGGCGGGACATCTCCCGGGCAAACACAAAACTCAGAGAATGCCGTTTATTTTATCATTTTAATACCGGAAATGCCAGACCAATCAACAGGGGGAAAGACCAGACACAAACACCTGCGTTCACTACACGACGACAGCATGACCACGGCTGTGGGTACGCATGCATCTCCTCTAGAACGGGCAGGTGGAGAGTGGGAAAGACCACAGAACAACCAGGCTCGGAGGGCTCACGGGCCGCGAGGGGGACCACGCTTCAAAGGCAACTGGAGGCATTAAATACGGGATCTACACGTTACATTTCACGTCACCATACGTATAATTTATATATTAAAAGAAAGGAGACCACAGCATATGTACGTGCAAGCGGCTTTGGTCAGAGAAAATGAACAAGGGAGGTGCAGCCATGCACAGGAGGGGCCGGCCTATCCACTCTCCATTTGCCTCGTTCCCACAGCATCACCTGGGATCACAAAATAAATTAGCTGGCCGCAACACGACCTTGGAAAGTCCTGCCCGGTGTCCTCCTCCGTGTTGTCCCCTGGGCCCCCTGGGGGCAGGAAGATGCCCTGGGGCCAGGAACACGTGAACCTGCTTGTAGTCACGTTCTTGGGAGTCACCCCCGAAGGGACCAGGCCGGGCATGGGGCGGGGGAAGAACGTCACACTGGTCAGGCAGAGGAGGGAGGTGCAGCCGGCCGGGCCAGGCAGGTGCGACGTGTCGCCTGGGTGAGCAGGAATGATTGCAGAGGCACCCACTTTTGCAAGCAAAGCTTTAAATGGCAAGACAAGCCTGTGTTTTTCAGCAACTGTCTGGAGACCTGTTCCCTCAGAACTGACTTGCACTGCTGGGGTCACACTGCAGCAACCGGACGATGGAGGGGTCGCTCTTGGCACCTTTGATGAACTCTTCCAGGGACAGTTTGCCTGTGGGATGGAGACAGGAGAAACCAGGATTAGTAGTGCTGTTCGTTCCTTACACTACCAAAGAGGATGGGGACAACTCTCTAGGCAGGGATGCCCCTTAGGTCGAAGACTTGTGCCTTCTTTTTTTTTTTTTTTTTTTTTTTTTGGCCGGGGCTGGGTTTGAACCCGCCACCTCCGGCATATGGGACCGACGCCCTACCCGCTGAGCCACAGGCGCCGCCCGACTTGTGCCTTCTTGAAGCTGGACAGTACCCAGGCTCCACTCTCTTCACAGGCAATTTAAATCTTTGAGAAATCACCCTACACTTTGCTTATGAAGAAGTGGGTACCTGGCATAGGAGGGACATGGCATTTGCCTCTAACCCATATGCAACTTGGGCTTGGGAAAGCCATGTTTGTTGGGTGGCCCTGAGCCTGGGGCCTCTCCACACATGTAATTTACAAGTTAAATAAAAATGATATGCTACCAGGAGGAAGTGTTTGAGGGGTTCGGCCTAGCCGTTGGCAGGAGGACACATTTGGTCAGTGGCTCCAGCTAGGAATTCACCCTGGCCGTCCCCGGCTGTGGCCTGGGCCTGCTGCTGGCCTTGGAGTATGGGCCCAGGCCTGTACTGACTGCCCTGTGTGATGGGAGGCAGGATGAGGAAACATGGGGGGGGCCACAGAATGGGTCTCCGAACCCCTCACCCTGCTCCCTCCTTCACCACAGACTCTGCTAAATCTGGAATCAGGCAGCAGAAAAGCTGTTTCTAAAACTGAAGTGTCAGAGAAATGTGAGTTCCGGAGGACTGGTAACAAACACACCCTCTCCCAGGACAGACTTGGGTGACTCCATACTGGGCAGAGTGGCCTCCAGAGATTTGTGGGCCGAGCTGGGGCAAGCTGGTGTTTGGATCACCTTCTCCCCACCCCAGTAATCATTTTTCATGAGCCCAAACTGTGGTCGCCATAGCACTTGCTCTGCTACTCCAAACGCAAGACACATATTGGTAGAATAATTCTGCCCATTCAGACATGGTCCCAAGGGCAGGAGAGGGTGCCTCTGGGGGTCACATCTTGCAAGTGGGATAGCAGGAATACCCATCTCAAAGGCTACCAGGAGGATGCATTTGAGGGGCTCAGCCCAAGCCGCCGGCTGAGGATGAATTTGGTCAGTGGCTCTAGCTCAGAATTCATCCCTTCCTGCTCACCACTAGGCAGGGACATCCATCCTCATGGGCCCTGGCAAGGGCTCCAGCAGGCTGGCTTCTTCCAGGGCATGAATTTGATGCCTCTAGCCAAAACAATGCCCAGGCTGAGAGGTGGGCCAGGAAGGGAGATGGCCAGCACCAAGATGGGCAGCACCTCCACTGAGAAGGTCCTGGGACTCTCCACCAGCACGAGTGGCCGCTGGCCTTGCTGCCTTCCTCACAGGTGAGGAGGAATGTTGCAGGCTGCTCCCAGCCCTCCACCTCTGACCACTCAGGGTAGAAGTAGGGGGCATCCATCAGCTATGTGCAGGGCCTCAGAGCCCGAGTCCCACCCACCCTCCTCAACACCTCCAGGCCCTCCCAACCCAGGCCAACCTCCAGCTGGGGGAGCCCTGAGCTGCCAGGAGGGCTCTGAGGGTGCAGAACCACGGTGGGGCTCTGGAGCAGGGGCGAGGAGTTCAGGTGGGGATGGGGGTTCCTGAACACAGGCCGTCCCACATGTGTGGCCTAGACAAATTACCAGGAGGGGGTGGGGACACACTACGGGCCGCATCACTCCTGGGCCATCCCTCCCCCTCTGACCCTGCCTGCGGCTCCACCTTCTCCATTATCACTCCTCTTTCTCCACCCCATGCTTCAGGTGGGCTCAGTGCAAGGCCACCGTCCATCCAAGTTCACAAACAACCTGCAGAGGTGCCCTCTGGGGTGGGGGCTGGACCAAGTCGGGTGGCTGCCCAGGGATACTGTGAAGTCAGAAACAGCAGCCACTGCTGTGGGCCATAGGCATTTCACTGACTCCCTTCCATGTGAGATAGTCTGTCACCCCATCTCACAGAGGGAGAGACAGATCTGGGAGAGGCCAGAGGCAGGACAGGTCTGTGAGATCCCAAGTCTGTGCCCTGCCACACCGCAAAAGGTGGAAAACACATCCTAGGTCAGCCCAGGGCAAATCCAGGCACAGGGCTGCCTTGTTTTATGTGTGAACATGTTTTGAAAATTCTTACCTTGCCGCCTGGAATGCTCTTTGCTGCCCCAGTGCTCATCTCCTTACAGGTGATAAGGCCTGTTCACCGACCTGCGTGGGGCACGCTAGACTTCACAAAGCACTTTCTTGTGTTTTAGCTTGTTTTTGATCTCCAGGACAACCCAAGGAGTATTTTCTTTCATTAATGTCACTTTTTTTTGTTTTTTGGAAGTTTGTAAGTCCTCTTCCATAGCTTTTTGTTTATTAAATCATAGCTGTGTACATTAATGCGATCATGGGGCACCATACGATGGTTTCATAGACCGTTTGACACATTTTCATCACACTGGTTAACATAGCCTTCCTGGCATTTTCTTAGTTATTGTGCTAAGATATTTACATTCCACATTTACTAAGTTTCACATATACCCTTGTAAGATGCACTGCAGGTGTAATCCCACCAATCTCCTTCCCTCTGCCCACCTTCCCCCTCCCTCCCCTCCCTTTTCCCCTTCCCCCATTCTTAGGTTGTAACTGGGTTATAGCTTTCATGTGAAAGCCATAAATTAGTTTCATAGTAGGGCTGAGTACATTGGATACTTTTTCTTCCATTCTTGAGATACTTTACTATGAATATGTTCCAGCTCCATCCATGTAAACATGAAAGAGGTAAAGTCTCCATCTTTCTTTAAGGCTGCATAATATTCCATGGTGTACACATACCACAATTTATTAATTCATTCATGGATCGATGGGCACTTGGGCTTTTTCCGTGACTTAGCAATTATGAATAGGGCTGCAATAAACATTCTGGTACAAATATCTTTGTTACAATGTGATTTTTGGTCTTCTGGGTATATGCCTAGTAGAGGAATTATAGTATTGAATGGCAGATCTATTTTTAGATCTCTAAGTGTTCTCCAAACATCTTTCCAAAAGGAATGTATTAGTTTGCATTCCCACCAGCAGTGGAGAAGTGTTCCCTTTTCTCCACATCCACGCCAACATCTCTGGTCTTGGGATTTTGTGATATGGGCTAATCTTACTGGAATTAGATGATATCTCAAAGTAGTTTTGATTTGCATTTCTCTGATGATTAAAGATGATGAGCATTTTTTCATATGTCTGTAGGCCGCGCGCCTATCTTCTTCAGAGAAGTTTCTCTTCAAGTCCCTTGCCCAGCCTGAGATGGGACCACTTGTTCTTTTCTTGCTTATACGTTTGCGTTCTCTAGGGATTCTGGTTATTAAACCTTTGTCGGAGACATAACCTGCAAATATCTTCTCCCATTCTGAGGGCTGTTTGCTTGCTTTACTTACTGTGATCTTGGCTGTGCAGAAGCTTTTTAGTTTGATCAGGTCCCAGTAGTGTATTTTTGAAGCTGCTTCAATTGCCCGGGGGGTCCTCCTCATAAAATACTCGCCCAGACTGATTTCTTCAAGGGTTTTCCCTGCACTCTCTTCTAGTATTTTTATAGTTTCGTGTCTTAAGTTTAAATCTTTAATCCAGTGAGAGTCTATCTTAGTTAACGGTGAAAGGTGTGGGTACAGTTTCAGTCTTCTACAGGTTGCCAGCCAGTTCATCCAGCACCATTTGTTAAATAGGGAATCTTTTCCCCACTGAATGTTTTTAATTGGCTTGTCAAAGATCAAATAACGGTAAGTAGCTGGATTCATCTCTTGGTTCTCTATTCTGTTCCAGACATCTACTTCTCTGTTTTTGTGCCAGTACCATGCTGTTTTGATCACTATTGATTTGTAGTATAGTCTGAGGTAATGTCACATTTGTTATTGTTCAAAAGCAAAGTAAAGCTGATTCTGTAGCATCCCTTGGCAAGGCCAGCAGGAAGCACAGAGCCACCGGGCGCCCTGGCTGCGGCCCGGCTGGATCCTATCTGAGCCTCTCCGCTAGTGCAGAGGACAAGACTCGGGTACAGCCTCACTGCCACTGTTGCCACTCTCCCTGCCTACTCCTGAGACCCACACCTGTGTCCTACAACGTGGCCCTAGAGCAGTACACAGCTGGTGGGCAGAGGAGGCAGCAATGTGTCCCAACAGAGTCTCCCTGGATCCCTGGCAACTTCGGGGAGCCCACATCTCAACATGATGGTGAGAGGCATGGTGAGCACCCCAGGACCCCACCACCTGGGCCCCTCTGACCCCACCCCCTCCAGACTCAAGTGCCACCAGCACAACTACCTCCCCTCCCCCAACACACCCCTGGGAATATTGGGACCCCTTTTACTAGTGAAGAGACCATGGCTCAGACAGGCCAGGACATGGACATGGTGTCCCTCACTCTGCACCCTGTTTTGTCCTCAGCACGGCTGCTCTAGGCAGGCAGGGGAGAGGTGGGGGACTCCGGGAGCCCGAGGGGCTGCAGGGGGAGGGGGCGTCCCAGACACATCCTTGTGCAGCCGCGAGGCCGCCGGACCTACCGTCGTTGTTGGTGTCCATCTGCCGGAAGATCTTGTCTGTTCGCTTCTCTGGAGTGGACTCGTCCTCCGGCATCTTCATCACAGAGGACACCATTTTGTAAATAGCCTGCAAAGGACAGTGCAGAAGCCTGGCTCAGAAACCCAGGTGCTTCTGGGGCAGGCAGGGTGCCGCCCTTCCAAGCAGCCCACAGCAAGGCCCAGGAGGTCAGGCTGCTCCCAGGGGCCTTCGGGACACTTCCCAGTGGGGAGACTCTTCCCCACTAACCACACAGGTGGAGTGAAGGAAGCCGGACATGTCCAGGTGACATGCAGGAGCAGGTAGAAGGGCTGCACATGATGGGGTGAGGGTGGGGGTTGATCTCTGCCTAGAGGGGCATGGTGAGGAGGTGCCAGGAGGCACTGCAGGGCCTTCCAGGGGTGCTTGGAACACTCTGAGGGTGGTGGTCCCACAGGCGGATACTTATAAAATTCACCACACTGCCCACCAACCACTTAGCGGTATGCATTTTACCATGTGACATTATACCCTAATAACAAAAAAGACTGAGCCCCTGAAAGTCATCGAAAGAGCCACATCATCAGCTCTTCTCCATCAGGCACTGCCCCGCAAGGCTGCTAGCCTCTGTGTGTCTCTGCCTGAGCGGTTCTGCCCAGGGCAGGCGCCCCTGTGCTGGTGCTGGGCGTATGCGTGTGTGTTGGGGGGACAAAGATGAGACTGGTGATCAGCAGCTGATCAGAGTGTCATGCCAGGGGCAGGGCCGTGCCACTGTGGGGTTTTCTGAACACTCCATGTAGAAGTGGCTCGATGGATACGCTCATCCCTAAAACAACAGGCCAAGAATGGCTGTTATATCTTAAAAGCAGAATATTTATTTATTTATTTATTTTTATTTTTTTTAGTTTTTGGCTGGGGCCAAGTTTGAGCCCACTACCTCTGGTATGTGGGGCCAGCACCCTACTCCTTGAGCCATAGGCACTGCCCAGAATATTTATTTTTATTTACTTATTTATTTTTGAGGCAGAGTTTCACTATGTCACCCTTGGTGGAGTGCTGTAACATCACAGCTCACAGCAACCTCAAATTCTTGGGCTTAAGCGATTCTCTTGCCTCAGCCCCCCAAGTAGCTGGGACTGTAGGTGCTCACCACAAGGCCTGGCTATTATTCTGTTGCAGTTGTCATTGTTGTTTTAGCAGACCCGGGCTGGGTTTGAACCTGCCAGCCTCAGTAAGAGCAGAATATTTTGAAAAATAGGAAGAATAATCCTAAAGTTTCTGACATATATTGTACCCTCATCTCCATTGCTAGGGCAGGGCTGGCCAGGATGGCCCCATCTCCCAGCAGCCTCACACCATGAGTGGTGTGAGTTTCAGGACGCCTTCCTGGGATTTCCTGCAGCGTGCCCCAGTGTAGAACCAAATGCAAAGTGGAGACCAGGCCCCCAGGTCTCCTGGTCCTTGACACACTGGTCCACTTTGAGAAAGGTACAGCAACTGGGTATTCCATACAAAACCTCACCAGCCAGGAGCCCTCAGACAGCTCTGGGGAGGCTCTCGGGCATTGGGAACTTATTCAGGGACCTAATAGCCAGATCCCATTTAGACAGGAGGGCCCCTCACTGCCCCGAACAGCTCTATCGAGGCCTCTAAAGCAGTGATTTTCAACCAGATGCTACAACACTCTGGTGTTCCATGAGAGGATATTAGGTGTGCCATGAAAATTATTTTTTTTTTGGAGACGGAGTCTCACTCTGTCACCCTGAGTAGAATACCATGGCATCATCACAGGTCACAGCAATCTCAAACCCTTGGGCTCAAATGATCCTCTTGCCTCAGCCTCCTGAGTAGCTGGGACTACAGTGCCCACCACAACGCCTAGCTAATTTTTCTTTTTAGTAGAAACAGGGTCTCACTCTTGTTCAGGCTGGTCTTGAACTCCTGAGCTCAAGGGATCCTCTTGCTTTGGCCTCTCAGAGTGCTAGGTTTATAGGCGTGAGCCACCATACTCAGCCAGCAAAAATTTTTAGATCATTAATTAAATTATTTTCAAAAGAAGTTCAAAGCACAGCAACTGTATTCTTTTCTTTACTCTTTTCTTTTTTTTTTTTGTAGAGACAGAGTCTCACTGTACCGCCCTCGGGTAGAGTGCCGTGGCGTCACACGGCTCACAGCAACCTCTAACTCTTGGGCTTACGCGATTCTCTTGCCTCAGCCTCCCGAGCAGCTGGGACTACAGGCGCCCACCACAACGCCCGGCTATTTTTTTGTTGTGGTTTGGCCGGGGCTGAGTTTGAACCCGCCACCCTCGGTATATGGGGCCAGCGCCCTGCTCACTGAGCCACAGGCGCTGCCCATTCTTTACTCTTTTCTTGATCAACATGATTTAAGTGTGACACTGAAGTTTAACTACAGGTTCAAGTGGACCATGAGACAAAATGGTTAAAAAACACTGCTCTAAGTTCTGGCCAGGCCAGCCTCCCCACCAGTGACAGACATGCCCATTCCCAAAAGGTGACAGCTGGCATGTGGCTAGGATAGGCCACTCCCAGGAAACAGAATTCTCACTTCCACCACTGCTTACGCTAAGAGCCAGAAGTGGCAACTGAGTGGGAGTCCCCAAGCCCGTGTCATTCTCTCTCACGGTGTTCAAGCCATCTATCTGAGGCCAGCTGTGGCCTCAGATTCAGGGATTTGATGCCTACTCCTGGAGGTTTAGCCCTGAAGTTCCCTACAAAGGGCACTGCCTCTTCCAAGGAGTTCTAGAATCCCTCAAGCTCAGGGAGGCACAGGGCAGAGACTGGAGAGGGCAGCTTTGTGCATTGTCCTCTCTGCAGCATACCCAGGCACCTGGCCAAATGGACAAACTTGGTTTCTTTCTGGAAAATAGCCTCATCTGCCAGAGTTATTGACAGGTGTGAAGGCAGAGAGAAGAGGCCCCCTAAAGTGGGGTCCTTCCTGTGCAGGGCGTGTTCTGTGATTGTCAGTGCTCCAGGTTATAACTGCACATCCCCGGGACATTACAAACCACACCCTGCATTCTCAAATACAAGGCTTTCCCAAGGCCTGGGCAGGTACCTCTCATAACTGCCAAAGGTCCCACAATTATATACTTCTCAGGAATTTACTTCTGTGAACCTCAGATTTTGTGAAATGCAGAGAATGACCCGTATCACAGGGTTGGGAAGATGAAAAGAGATCAAAGTGCTCAGCTGGGCCTGATGTATAGCGAGCGATCGCTACATGCTGGCTTTCATCACTGCTCTTTGCACGGATCTCCCTTCCAAAGTGGGTCAGTTAGCGCCTGGCCAGGACGCTCTGAATGTCCCTGGGGTACCTGCACGATCTCCAGCATCTCGCTGCGGCTGATGTAGCCGTTGCCATCCAGGTCATACATGCTGAAGGCCCACTTGAGCTTCTGCTCCAGCTTGCCCCGCGAGGTCACGCTCAGCGCAATGATGAACTCCCGGAAGTCGATGGTGCCATCGCCATTGGTGTCAAAGGTGCGGAAGACGTGCTCTGCAAACTTGGAGGCGTCGCCGTAGGGGAAGAAGTTGGCGTAGATCTTCTTGAATTCGTCCACGGTCAGGTGGCCGGTGGGGCAGTCCTTGAGGAAGCCCTTGTACCACTCCTGCAGCTCGTGGTCGGTGAACTCTGTGTTCTCCCGCAGGTCCTGCAGCACCTCGGGCCGCAGCTTGCTGTTCTGCTTGCCCATGGTGGCCGGTGGTGGCAACTACACCTGCAAGACAGAAGGGTCAGCTGGGGCACTGGGGGCGCAGGCTCCCCACAACCTAAAGCCATGGAGCAGTGCTGAGCAATGGCCCCTGTGTGTCTGATACCAAGGACTAGAGACACCAAAGACGCCCACCAGTGTGCACGCGCTGTGCAGCACATCCAAGGGCCCCCTCTCAACAACTCCCAGTACCACTAAGAAAGCTGAGATACTCCAATTACAGGGCAAACCACCCTCACGCTGCAAGACAGATTCTGACTTTGAGAATGGGGAATTGTGAAAAAAAATGCAACTTAAAATCAACGAAATGAGGCACCATCAAGTTGTACAATCAAGTTGTACAACTTGTACCTCTAGATTAGGGCCACCCTAAAGCGGGGGAGACACACAGCTCTATTCAGAGCTGGGCACCCCCAGCAGCAGACACCCCTTGACCCGAGGGCCAGCACAGTCAGCACCAGGGGAGCCACTCAGGCCAGAAGTCTGTCCTGCACCTGCCCTACTGTTCATCCACCCACCTGAGGCCAGTCCCTTCTTAGTGGTCCATGTCTCTACCTCTCAACGCGGCAGTTAAGGGGGCCTTCTCCACCTCCTGGGGTGCAGGCACATACAAGCATGTTTTCACATGTACATATACACACATACACACAGGAACTCAGTGCGCAAAAGCCTCTCACTCTGGGCAAGACTCCCCCGGTGTCTCTCCAGAAGCTACTCCAGCCACTGAGTGGGCAAACTCAAGCACACACTCTGAGCCCTTGGAGGTCACTGTGCTCACGTGTTACTTCCATGAACAAGTCTGGGTGGCATCAAGCTGGGCTCCAGGCTCCTGAGCAAGGTCACTGATGGCATGCGGGCTCAGAACTGGCTCCACTCTGCCCTGCTGGGTGGCCCTACTTACTGGAGCTCTGGCCTCCCCTAGAACAGTGGGGACTGCAGGGCAATTGTGGCTACAAAGAAGCAGGGTCTGGAGTATCCAGCTGGCCAAACACTGGTTCATTCACTGTGCAGATGTTTCTCAAGCTGGGTACCAGCTGGAGAGTGAGTGCAGGCGGCTGACAAAACCGACATGGTCCCCACCTCTGGGGTCTGAGGCCATGCCAGGAACACGGCAGTGAGGAGGGGAGAGGGTGACTGGCCCAGAGAACCCCACACTCATGGAGCACGAGATGTGCTGGCCTGAGAGTACTGGACAAGGTGCCCCAGCAATGAGGAGGGGGAGCAAGTGGTTCTCCATCGAGGTGGGGAAGATCTCAGGAGGAACGCAGCACAGAGCTAGGGACGGTGATCCCCTTCCAGCCCCTCCAGCTCCCTCAGTCAGGACTTGAGGACTAGCAGCCCCTGCAGGTCACCTGAGATGCCTGGGTAGTATGCAGTTCCAGGGGCCACATCCTGGCCTGGGGCCCCTGCACTGTGTGGCCTTGGGCCAGGGCAGTGGTTAACCCACAGAGCCTCCTGCTGTGCGGCAGCCTCCCCAGAGACCCAGCCTGGGCTACCCCCAGACTTTGCACACTCCACCCTGGTGATTCCTCTGCTTAAAAAGAGGCAGATTTTCCAATCCTTCCATTCGTTTGACTGCTGTTAGACCTTGTATTTTCCACATTCCTCTTACACTGTGGAACTCTCTGAGCCAGCACCTGGAGGGTGGAGAACTTGGCTTGTCTCAAGTCTCTGGTCCAACATCCCGTCGGCCCGTGCAGGACAGGCCAGCGCCGCAGGACTCACTCTGCATCTGGCTGTTCTCATCTCTCACTTCTTTCAGTTGAAACCTGTGTGTGTCCCTATGTCCTTTAAGGGGACAGCATCATACTCTGCAGCATGTGGCCATGAATGCAATGGGACAGCTGACGTTAGGGACTGAACTTTGCCCCCCACCCCCCAAATCATCGGTTCACATTCTAACTCCAAGCCCCTCCGATGTGATTGTACTTGGGAGGGGGGTCTTTAAAGAGATCATTAAGTCAACATGAGGTCACCAGGGCAGGCCCTAATCCACCATGCCTTGTGTCTTTACGAGAAGAGAAGATTGAGGACACACACATAGGGACGCCATGAGGAGACCCGAGGAAACGACAGCCATCTACGAGCCAAGGCGAGGGGCCTCAGAAGGAACCAAGGCTGCTGACACTGCGACTTTGAGTCTGCAGCCTCCTAGCCCTGCTGGTTATGGCCCTAGCCTGTAGTCCCATGCCGCGGCAGCCTGAGCAGACTGAGGTCTGCGCTTGGGGAACTGCCCTGGGGCCAACAAACGTGTGCCACCAGTGTCTGCAGGGCAGGACCCACGCTGGGCACCTGACCCACTCTGAAGAGAAAAATCAGAAGTTTCTGCAGACTCCAGGGACTGTTTTGTCTGATGCTTTACCACCTAGGAAACTGACCCTGGAAGAGCCATGGAGCCTCGGAAGCAAAGCTGGGACTTGGACCCAGAACTGTCTTCCCCAGGCCTTACTGTGAGCAGCTGGTGGGTAGGCCAGCCCAGGGGAGAGCACCTTAACAGCTGCCTGATTCACATTCCTGCACTTTTTGCTATTGAAACAAGCACCTTCTGAGAAATTCTAGGCTCTCGGTGCTCAGGGTCACTGCTTTTAGGATCTACTCGCCTCATGAAAACCAAATTGCCATGCAGGACAAAGGTATCAACTTGCCTCAGAATGTACCTGTGATCTATGTTCTTACAGATCCCATGAGTATCAAACTCATAATACCTCCTCCACCTGCAACAACAGATGTTTTCAGAGAGGAAGGTACCTGATCACAGAGAGTGCCAAGCACAGCGCCACACGAGACGGTAACAGGTGGCGTGCACTGCGGTCACGTGTCCCCAGCTCCTTCCCAAAAGCAGGCATGTGTGACCACCACCTCCTGCTCCTAGTACCTCCTTCTCAAAGTGCTCCAACCTGGGTGACTCAGCCGGGCCGGGCACACAGTGGGTGTTCTGTATCGGCTGGATATCATTGTGGCTGTTGTGTATTTACACAAGCACAAACACCTGCTTTCAGGTTTGGCTGACCTTGAAGGCAGGGAGATCGGGGGCCAGCTGGTGTTCCAGTAGAGACTAGGTGGCCCACTTTGGGGATGCAAGGAAGAGGATCTAAGCCCTGGAGACAGGAGTGAGACCACCCAGGAGCCTCAGGACCTTTTAGAGCTTTGGGGACCTGGGAGGTGGGGAGCAGAAAGAAGGAAGGATTCTGGGCTCAAGACCCAGAACCAACCAGAGCAGCAACCCTCACAGCAACCTCCAACTCCTGGGCTCAGGCGATTCCCTTGCCTCAGCCTCCTGAGTAGCTGGGACTACAGGCGCCCGCCACAATACCCGGTTATTTTTTTGTTGCAGTTTGGCTGGGGCTGGATTTGAACCCACCACCCTCGGTATATGGGGCCGGCACCCTGCCCACTGAGCCACAGGCACCACCCAGAGCAGCAACCCTTTGATCTGTTTCTGCATCTGACTTCATTCAAAGAAAGGCTTCTGCTGTGAAACAAAGTCTGACACACAGACTGGCTCCCCTAAGGCTCAGAGCCCCAGGTCTAACAGTACAAGCACATATAAGAATGTGCGGGCAGGGAGTGCAGTGACCCTGAGATGGTACAAATTATGTTGGTCCTTTTTCTTGAAAAAAAAAAACAAAACAAACAACAACAACAAAAACCACCCCAACAAGAACAAGAAACAGAAAACAAAGCCCATGTCTACAACCTTGACCATGTCCACAAGGCAATGTCTATGACCCCAGTTCCCAGCACACTCCCGTGGAAAGTGGGCACGGAGATGACAACTGGCTGAGCAGGGCAGAAAGGTGCTCCAGGGAGGAGAAGCAGGCCAACTGGGCCCCTGGGATTCCAGAAGGCCCTCAGAGCCTCAGGAGGTGAAACTAGGTATACCTCTTACCTTGTTGCCTGGTCCCCTTGGCATATTGGACTACATTTCCCAGCCTCTCTTGCAGCCGGGTGGGGCCATGTGACTCTCTTCTGGCCAACAGGATGTGGACAAGTGGTGCCTGCCTGGCCCTCAACACACCCCAGGGCAGCTCTACTTTCATACCCTTTCCTGCTGGCTGGCCTATATGCAGAGTGTCCAGGGGAGGACTTGGGGGCCTCACAGGTGCAGTCCAGGCTCACAGCACACAACTGGAGTGCCTGTTTCCTCAGTAAACCTAAGGATGCTGCATGGCTGATATCAGTCTAGACACCCAGGGGGAAAGTCATTCCCTGCATACTCTGATGCCTGGAGGTGTTAGGGCTTCCTCCTTTCCCGGAACCCCAGTAGAGAAAGGCTGTGGGACAAGAGCTGCTAAAAGGAAGCCACTTAAGTCCTTGAGTGACTCCATGAAGGAGAATCCTCCCCTTCCCAGAGTCACTTCTCATTGTAACACAATCTGGAAATACATCTTTATGTGTTAAGCACTGAGATGGGGGTTGTTATTACACGGCCAATCCTGACCAATACAGAGAACCCGGAGCTTCCACCTACTGCAGTCACATGACTACCCCTCCTTCCACTGCCAAAGAAGTGGGGGAGGAATTTTCTGTTCAGGGGAATAGCAGGCCCAGAGGAAGTTGGGTAAAGAAGCAATAGAAGGGCTCAGCGCCTGTGGCTCAAGCGGCTAAGGCACCAGCCACATACACCTGAGCTGGCGGGTTCGAATCCATCCTGGGCCCGCCAAACAACAATGACGGCTGCAACCAAAAAATAGCCAGGCGTTGTGGCGGGCGCCTGTAGTCCCAGCTACTTGGGAGGCAGAGGCAGGAGAATCGCTTAAGCCTAGGAGTTGGAGGTTGCTATGAGCTATAATGCCACAGCACTCTACCCAGGGTGACAGCTTGAGGCTCTGTCTCAAAAAAAAAAAAGGAGCAATAGAAAATGGGTAAATTCAGAGACAGAGCTTTCTACCATACCTCCTCCACCCCAGGAAAGCATGGAGCTAGCCAGGATCAACCCAAGACAGAGGCCTGGAGTTCTTCAGAGAAACTGAAACCTGGGCATGTCCTTGGGGCCTGGGGCCAGGCTGGGTGCTCACATTACTCCAGTCTGTTGGGCCCTTCCAGCGCCAAACCCCAGGCCAGGGCTGAACATAGGCCCCCATTATTTAGTTCCCCTGCTGCTTATGGACAGGACATCTAGAATGGGGCACAGAAGGAAACAAAGCAGGCCTTCAGGGAGGAAAAATTCATTCTGGGGTGGGGGGGTGAGGTTGGGAAGTTTGCAGAGGAAGGGGGCATTTGGAACCACTACCGAATGACAGAGGACTTTAAAGGCCACTGGAGCTTGGTCCCCACAGGCCATATCTAAAGAGGTCATGCAGAGATTCCAGGACCCAAGAGTGTGGGGCCACAACTGGGTTGGCCAGAAGGAAGTAATGTCATCTCCACCTTAGGGACCAAGGCTTCAGTAGGGCAGCTTGGCCCCAAGTGGGTCTGCGGAGAGCCTGCATCCTTCCTATTGTGCTAACATCCCTGGGTCAAGATCCGGAACAGACAGAGGCCACCCAAGGTGCTCTCCGCTGGTGTCCATCATGCTTCCCTGCCAGGGCAGCTTCATGAGAGGGCCTCCCCACTGTAACTTCTATGAAGCCGTTATAGAGCCCATGAATATCAAATAAAGCTGACAGCCACAGCCACACACACACACACACTACACACGCATGCACGCGCTTCCAGCAATTCATTAGGACAACCTGTGTGTGTCTAACAAAGGCCCGGATGAAATATTTAATATGAAGGACCCCAGCCTAGTTCTCTCCTGGAAGTAAGCAGACATGATGCAAGCCATCTCGAAAGGAACAGGGATAGGCAGTGTTGCATGCTATGGTGACCCCTCTGTTATTAAGCAAATGAGCTAATCTTATTGATGCTTAGCTGTCTGGGCAGGGCGCTGGCCCCACCTGACAGTTGATAGAAAGCCACCACTCACATTTCTCAGCAGAAGTGGCCACCTCGCTCTGGTAATTAGGCAAGCCCAGTCTGCAAGTATCAGAAAGCCTTACTTTCATCTCCAAGAAGGGTGGTAGGGTGAGGAATTGGGGTCCCAGGGGAGGGTGATTTATAATAAGGCAGAGCCATCTCCTACTCGACTTAAAAAGCTTATATTTAAGCACGGCTCAGATCAGACTAGTAACAGCCTTCTGAGAGCATCAAAGATGACATTTTAATTCACCCTAACAAAAACACAGGGGAGGGAGTTAACACAGCACTCACATCCATCGCTCTGGTTCTCAGTTACTCTGTTATTATTCTTAATGTGCTAAATTGTAAAAAAAAAAAAAAAAAGTAAACATGTAGCTGGGGAGCCCTGTGAAAATATTTAACCCAAAGTCAGCACTGCCTGTAAATTAAAGCCTTTTTAATGGCACGGTTCTCGTGGCTGCTGTGAGGCTCCCGGGAACCGAGTTGTGGAGCGTCCCATTAATCCAGCTCAGTGCCAGCTGATGGCACCAGTCGGCCTCTTCTCCCATCGCTTCAGAATTCTTCCTCAGTCAGATCTCTTGCAGGCAGAGCCAACCAGACTCAGACACGCTGGAGGGACGGAGACCAGCAACCAACCAACCTTACGGAAGACCAAGGCTCAGGAAGAGACTATAGGGTAACGGTTTGTTGTGAATTTGCACTTCAAGGGATCAGAGGAGAGATGAGAGCTCCTTCTGCCTGGCGTGAAACAGGAAGGTAGGAGGCAGAAACAGATGGGTCCATGCACCAGGCCCAGTCATTTCTTCCGGTGACCCCCATACACGCTCCTAAAATAAGCCTCTGTTCTGGGGCCTATTGCATTTTTTGAAACAATGCAGACCTTTGTTGTGTCCTTTCCACAAAATAAGCAGGTGTGAGTCAAGCTGCCTGTAGCCTTGGCTTCCAGGATAGTTCTCCAAGAAGGGACCAGTCCCCACCCGGGGGTGTGGAGCCAGCTGCTGGGACCCAAGCACAGACAGACCCGAGGCTGTCCAGGCTGCAGTGTGGATGGGCGGCCACTAGAGGGCGAAGCCGGGCAGGCTCCAGGGGCCTGAGCTGAGAAGCCACCCCTGCCACGTCTCCACCTCCCTTTGTTGGAGCCTCAGTTTCCCCATCTTTAGCTAGGGCTGTTTACCAGCCACATGTGGCTACTGAGCAATTAAAATGCAGTCCGTCCGAACTCACATATGTGAAAAATATACACTGAATTTTGATGACTTAATATGGAACATACAATATCTCATTAATACTTTTTCTATCTTGACCATGCATGAAATGATAACATTTGTGATATAATGGGTTGAATCAAACAAGTTTTTAATCTCACCTGCTTCTTTTTACTTTTTCAATGTGACTACAGGAGAAACTAAAATCACATATGTGTGGTCGCTTTAGTGGAAGGTGCTAGGTAGAGGTGGTGTTCAGCGAGTGAGACCAGGGGCTCTGGCTCTGGAGCTATCGAACTGGGACCCTTTTCAAGCTCATTAGCACCTTGTGGTATCCTTTGATTGTTTCCCTCCTTAGTGTCCTTGAATGAAAGATAATGCTGTTTGCATTTCACAATTACCTGTGTGTTTGTTTCTATTTCAACTGGCAGGGCTAGCTTGGGAACTCTGCCAGAGGCCAGCTACAGCAAGAACCCCAGGCTGACCCCAGCTAAGGGGTGAGGCTGAGGGGGAGAGGCAGCAAAAGGAGGGGTGTTCCTCTCCCTCTTCAGAGTTAGGATAGCCAACCCTGCCCCAGTCTGGGGAAAGAAGAGGTTTGTCATAGCCGGAGGCAGACAGTTCCAGGGTGTGCCCACATTCGCATTCAACCTACTGACCTCCAGCCTCTTTCCCGAGGTCTTCCTGAAACCTCTTGCATCACAGCCTTTTGCCCACTGGATGGGCTCCAGACCAGCAACCTGTTGTTGAGAAATCCAACAGAAACCTGCCTGAATTTTGCACTCAGCCTCCCAGCTTAAAATCCCCAGGACTCCCCAAAGTCTTTAAACACACACACAAGAGAAAGAAAGAGGCAGGGAGGCAGACCCAGCAAGGCATGAAATCCCCTTTCTATCTTGACCACCCATACTTTCCACTCTCTCAAGGTGGAAATGCCCAAAGTGAGACCAGGGAAAAAAGAAGAGGTGAAGAGAAGAAAAGGGAAATCCCCAAGAGAATGTTCTTTCATGTTCTTTCCTTGCTGCGGCAACAGGAAGAGGAATGTGTGGGTGGCTCTCCCTGCACCCCTTGAGCCTCTGCAAATATGATTTCATCCAAGTAGTATGCTCACCTCAGCCCCCCAGCGAACTCCTACTCATCCACCAAAGCCCAATGTACATGTCGCTCCTTTGGGATGCATGTCCGGCCCTCTACAATTGCTGTTCCCTCTGCATTCCAACGTTTTTCAGTTATTTCTATTATGACCTCAACTTTTATTACATCATTTGCTGGTCTTTTTCCTTCATTAGACTGTGAGCTAAAGAGTATATCTCATTCATCGAAGTCCAGGAACCCAATAAGCACGTTAGAGCCACAGGGAGCAGCCTATGGACTCCCTGCTCTTCCTTCCTCTCGTTATCTGAGAGGCTCACTCCCTCCGTGCTCGTGTCTTTGCTCAGCCGTCTTCTTGGGGCAGCCTTCTCGAGGACCCATCTCAGGAGCATCCACCCTCCCTTGCCTGCCCCTTTCTGCAGCAGTTTCTACTACCTGGCGCGAGGTTTAAGCATTTATTGACTGACTGCCTCCTTTTGTTCACTGCTGCAATCCTACAGTGCCCAAAACAGGGTCTGGAACGTGATTAGTATTGAATAAATGTTTGAATCAAGCCTGTGTATTCCAAGGGGCTAGCACAGTGCCTGAGTGAACAAATGAATGGGCAAAGGATTTTCTTCTAGGATCCTTCTTGCCTTGAGTTTGTGACTCTTGCTATATGAGGGAAGCCACAGGAAAGTGGGGGTTAGGATGGCAAAGTGTCTCTTGCTCAGCCTTGAAGGCACACTAAGACCTGGTGTCCTGGCCATCTGTTTTCTGGCGTGGGAACAGCTGCAGCAGAGCAGAGGTTTGAGGAGTGGCAGACTGGGGGTCCAGTCACCAAGCTGGTACCAATGTCCCGCCCCCTATAAAACTTAGCGCTTTGGTCCCCAGCCAGTGGGGGAGGTGGGTGGGTGGGGGTTGTGGCCACTCTCCAGCCAGATCATCCACTTGGCTGGTGCTATAAGGACATCTCATTTTAGAGCTGACTTCAGTAGAACTGGAGCCTTTTGGGGAGGAACCCTTGAGCTGCTTCCCTGCTGGAAAAACTGAGGAGGGAACAGGAAAAGGAAACGCCCAAGAGAACGGTCCTTTCCCTTACAGAACCTCCTAATGCAATAGGAAAAGGAAACTCAGAGGCAGGACCAAAACCAACACCCCGGATTTCTCTTAAAGCGAAACCAGCCCACGCACCTCCCCACGGGAGAGTTGCCGGTTTCTACAGAAGGGGAGGGTGCCGGATGCCAGGCAAGGGGCAGCCACGCAGCACCTGTGCTGGGGGGAGCCAGGTGTACCGTCCTGGCCACAGGGCCTGGGACCGTCTCTACCCCACCCACAGCCATGCTCCCCACCCAGAGCCAAGGTTCCATGTTGTGGGGGTTTCCAAGTGTCGGTTACATGCCGAGCATGGGGATACCTAAATGAATGAGACACACAGGCTCTTTCTGGTCCCCATGAAGGGCCCGCTGGCCCACACATGTCCATGAAGCAGGGGTAATGCGTCTAAAGAGATTCACGTGGGCCCGGGAGCTCAGGGACAGCACAGTCGGCTGGGCTGCAACAGAGGTGAGGTCTGAGCTCTACAGGAAGGGCGGACCAAGGGCACAGCATGTGCAGGGTACAGAGACACAAAGAGCACTGTGTCATGTAGCATCAAAACCACACAACTAGGAGGTGACAGTGTCCCCACATCCACAGAGGCTGGATGGTCGGCATGGAGCACAGCTGTGGAAGCAGCTTGTGGTGGCAACAAGGAGCTGACCCAGGAGAGGCAGGTGAGGTGGGGATGCTGGTAATACCCCACCCTCCCCACTAAAGGGCAACGCTCTGTAGAAGCACTCCAGACGACTTAACTAGGGCTTAACTAGTGGAGGGTTCAGGACTCTGTTACCGTTCAACCATACAACAAAAACTCAAAAGATGAAGCAAATAAACATCTGAGTCACTCAACTCGGACCCACCGCACACCACAAGCCACCTACTCTTCTGAAGGAAATTTAAGAGGCACAGCAGGCTGGAGATGCAGACAGTGAGCTCAGAGGCCCTCTCTCCAGCCCCCCAGATGTGACGCCTTATGCGGTCAGCGCTAGGTGGGACAGGGCTGGCAGGGCGCTTCCCAGCAGGGGTTCCACCGTGGCTCAGCTGTACTTATGACTCTGGTGACTGGGCCCGCAGCTCCGAGGTGTCCTAGAGCACATTATTCTGGGCTTCCCCTGCCAGCTGCCAATGACTCAAGCGCTGCACCAGGTCCAGGTGAGAAGAGCCACATGTCAGGTGGCACAATCAGGCCTGCAATTCCGCTTTGCCACCCCAGGCCAGGGGTGAGCAACGGCCCTTTCCCAAAGGGGCAAAATGAGACCACGGGGACAGATCTGCTCAATCTGTGACTCAGTTTGCCTTGGCCAGTGGCCAGCAGCTGCTGGAGGGAATAAGGAGAGACGAACAGCTCTCCCTGTGGTGCTGGGCTGGGCTATGCTGAAGTTCTGAGTTTCAATCCTCCAGACCATGCCTGTCTGCCCCTCTGTAAAATGGGACCAGAACTCCAGCTTTGGGGGCCATAGTCAGGGTGGCAATTTATCTGAGGGGTCAGCATTGCACAAGGATGTCACGGCCAGACAGGCCCCTGCCTCCCCTCTCTAGGATGGGCTGGCACCTGCTGTCTCCTCACTTCACCAGGCTTCAGTTTCCTTGACTATAAAATGGGAATGGCAGTCGCTGCCTGCTGGGCTCACAGCTCTGCTTCGAGCATCAAGGGAAAAGGAAGCCCTGAGAGGACTCTGAAGCACGTAGAGCACGGCCTGGTGATGATGGAGATGAGATTAATCAGACACCGAGCACAGCTAGGCTGGGCAGCTGCAGGCCACAGCCTGGGCTCTCCGGGTTCCCTGCACTTCCCGGCAGACCCTTCTTGCCAGGCATCCTTGGACCTGGGGCCACAGTGACCTGGACACGTTCAGCTGGGTGGGGTCAGTGAAATTCCAGCTCCTATTCTTTTTTATTATTATTATTCTTTTGCTGCATAGCTAGATTTTTTTTTTTTTTTTTTTTTTTCAGTTTTTGGCCTGGTCTGGGTTTGAACCTACCACCTTCGGCATGTGGGGTCAGCACCCTACTCCTTTGAGCCACAGGCACCGCCCCCCCCCTTTTTTTTAAATATTTCTTTTTCTTTTTTATGGCCAGGGCTGGGTTTGAACCCGCCATCTCTGGCATATGGGGCCAGGGCCCTACTCTTTTTGAACCACAGGCGCTGCCCTCCAGCTCCTTTTCTTCAAAGAGAAAATGCAGGCATAGGACAGAAGTAGGGAGCCCCCAGCACCCACTCTGGCTCCAGACCTGGAACCAGCAAAGGGTCTGAGTCTGTGGGGGCTGCTCAGCACCTGCTGGGCCAGAGCCAGAGGGCTGCATAAAGGTCAAGTCTCTTGGGGCGGGATGTCTCGTGGGGGTTGTGGCTGCTGACTGGTTTAGCTCCATTTTTGTTTGTTTTTTTTTTGAGACAGAGTCTCATTATGTCACCCTGGGTAGAGTGCTGTGGCATCACAGCTCACAGCAACCTCAAACTCTTGGGCTTAAGCTATTCTCTTTTTTGTTTGTTTGTTTTTAGAGACAGAGTCTCATTTTATTGCCCTCGGTAGAGTGCCATGGCATCACAGCTCACCGCAACCTCCAACTCTTGGGCTTAGACAATTCTCTTGCCTCAGCCTCCCGAGTAGCTGGGACTCCAGGTGCCCGCCACAATGCCTGGCTATTTTTTGTTGCAGTTTGGCTGGGGTTGGGTTCGAACTCGCTGTCCTTGGTATATGGGGCCTGCGCCCCACCCACTGAGCCACAGGCACGGCCCCCCTTAAGCAATTCTCTTGCCTCAGCCTCCCAAATAGCTGGGACGACAGGTGCCTGCCACAACGCCCGGCTATGGTTTGGCTCCATTTGAAAGGGAATGTAAAGTCCTGCTTGCACGCACAGGCCAGGTTTCCTGAAGGGCGGCAGGTCTTGCAGATGCTGGATTAGATGGTCTGGAACTTGCCCAGGGCATGTCCAGCACACTGAGGGGATCTGGGGACAAGCATGTGTGTACACACACACACACATAGCCACACCTACCCATGTCATACACACCACCACACACCACACACATACACACACACAACCACACACCTACCCATGTCATACACACCACCACACACACACAAACACACACAGTCATGCCATACCCACCACCACCCACACCCACACACACAGACACACACGTACACCAAAGGCCTCAATCCCTTCTCTGGCTCCCAGTGGGGGCAAGCCCAGGGCAGGAGAGGGGTGCTGTCACAATGAAGGCCTTCCCAACACATCCGGTATAGAATGACCAGAATTTCATTCCTGGGAATTTTATATTCTTAGAGAAAAATCGCACCGGCCATGTCTCCTATCCGTTCATTCATTCCCCTCCTACCTGTGTACGCTACACCTGTATGGAGCCCCATACACTAGGACCTAAAGGTGCACAGAGGGAACCACAGTGGCCTGGCAGATGGAAGGCATGCTGGGGCCTGAGCTCTGCTGGGCAGGGCAGGGAGGGCTCTAGGGCCAATACCTGAGTCTAAGTGGGCTGGGACAACCCACGCCCAGTGAAGGGAGGCAGGAGAGGCCCTCCAGGAGGAACCCTCAAGGTGATGCGAAGCCAGAGGGCAGGCTGGAGGAGGTTGGGGGAAACATCTGGGCTGATGGGGGTGCTCCTCCCAGCCTTGAGATGTTATCCAGGGGTTCAGGAGCCCCTCAGACACCTAAGCATCAATGACCTGGGCCCAACCTCTGGGGGACTCCATTCTTGCCACATGGCTCTGGGCCTGTCACCTCTCCAGGAAACTTCCTGGGCAATGAATGAACTTACAACACACAACAACACAGAAGGGTACGGGACACATGGACAGATAACAAATGTAGGGTGTGGGGAAGAGAGGCAGCTAGGGGAAGGAAGAAAAAATACTACCAAACCCTAAGAATTCAGACCGATTACTCGAAAGGCAGTTGAAATTTATAAAATCTTAGTTAAAAAAACACCTGAAAAGTTGCCTCTGAATTCTTCATCGGGGCAGGGTGATGACTAGGATGAGTGGGAATTCGTGGTGAGCGGATGAGAACTCTGTTATTACACATCTGTCATTTTCAACTACAGAGGCCTGGGGCATTTGTGGATAAGCCACAGGCTGTGACAGCTCTTACGCTCCTCTTTGGTAAAATATAGGTGTGGACAATGTGGTCCCCATGGTACATTCTAGCTGTAAAAAAACGTCTTTGAGTGTATCCTCCGAGGAGCCGTCTCACCCACGGAGAGGCCTACCCACTGAACTAGGAATTACTGGCCTCTTCCCTGGGGTCTTGTCTGGCAGATCCATTTGCCCAGCTCATGTCCCCAGAGATGGCAGAAAGCTAAATTTCTGCCAGGCATCTGCTTGAGATGACTAAATTCTCAGCTCATGAGCCTCAAATGAACTATTTAATAATCCCAAATTTTGAATTTATGTGCCCCAGTGAATAAGGTTTGGCCTCATTCTAACATATCTCGAGTAGAAAATGTCTGAAAGAAGAATGATTATAAACATTAGACTGAAGAAGTGTTTGCAGACGTGTGTGTCCACCCCTGGGTTTTGTGCATGCTGACACGCTGTGCCCACGGCCAGGCCCGTGGGGGAGGCCTCCAGCGGATCCCTGCCTGGGATCTACTCACAGCGCAGCCTGCCAGCCCCCAAATTTCTTCTTATTGCTTTTTTAAACTTGGAAGAAAACCTCTAGTGAATCATCTCATGTGCTATTTGATTCATGTTTAATATCTCTGGGGAAAAATAAAAACAGTAAGTCATTCTCAATAAAATGGCATCAGCCCGCCGGAGACACTACGTGCAGGAATGGACTGCCAGCTGCCCCTTGGTGGCCTGAAGGCTGCCATCTGGAGTTCTCACATTAGAGAGTGTGTTTATAATCAGGAGTGAGGACAGCGGCTCTTTGCCATCTTTATTCTTTAAATTACAACACCCAGAAGCCACAGATTCTGCAGGGAGAGCTGGGGTAACATGCCCAACCCACACACAGATTTTCCACTAATCAGCACACATTAACTGAGCACCTGCTAAGTGCAAACCACAGAACTAAGTGTTGAGGAGACACAGCTGTAGAAGACGCCCTCAAAGCATTTATAGTCCGGTAGGAAAGGCCTTCCTCATTTCCTTCTCCACCCAATTCAGGCCCTACTGAGCCAGGTCTGGTCCCTGGGTACTGGTGGCAGAGGGAGGTGGCACTCCAAGACCAACTGCAGACTCAGGTCCTGGAGCTTCCAGGCTGGCACTAGTCCTTTCCTGACCTTTTCCCCAAGGACATAGAGTTGGGTTTTGTTTACCAAGGGTGCAGCTAGGATTAATCCCATAATCAATTATTAGCACAGTGCCTGAAACACAGGAAGTGCACAGTGATTGTCTGATGAGAGGAAGGAAGGAAGGCGGGGAGGGAGGGAGGGAAAGACGAGGTCCCTCGAGGTGGGCGCTCCTTCCAGACAGCTCCAAATCCTCCGCAGGTCCCACCCTTGCACAGAGGGTCTCTGGCCCCCAGAGCACTATCCTACATGTTCTGAAAGCCCACCTTCCTGGCCCCACACACATCCCTGAATTTTCCTATCATATGCTTTCAGATTCTCTAACTTCTGTGAAAGAGCCAGTTTCCTGGGGACCTTCTCAGAGCCTGGGGAGCCACCAATGGAGCAAATACTTGCTAAGATCCTCTATGAACCCAGTGATGGCTTCTAAGCTACAAAATTTGCAGGCAGGAGCTAAAAAGAGGGTCAACAGGAGAGAAATGTGAAGTCTGGGCTGTCCCAGAACTCCAGGTCATGTGCCTGGGGCAGTGCTAGACGCCTCAGGAAGGAGAATAAAAGCAGATGGTGTGGATGCCACCTAAAGAGGCCAGTGACATGGGATGGGAGCAGCCAGGGTGGGCTTGGACCTTGCTCAAAGGCAATGATAGGCAGCAAGTTCTGGACAGTGTCACCGTGGAGCCCCCTATGTGACAACAAATAGTGGCCACCTAAGCCTTCCTTCCTTTACCTCCAACTGTCATCCCCCAACCAGGTGGGTTCCCCACCTGGGTGTCATTCACATGGGACCTGAACACAGCACTTCACACAAAACCAGACACGGAGCAGATGTTTGGGAGATGCTGACAGGCCAGGATTCCCCGCCCAGGTGCCTGCCTGAGGTCCCACAGTGGGGCCAGGACAATGGCTCTGTCCCTCCACTGGTTTCATGGCAGATGAGAAGGCCAAGTAAGTCACACTTGCCTGCAGTGGGGAAGTGGGTGTGCATGTGTGTGAGCACGTACGTGGGTATGCTCGGGATATGACACCAGGGTTGAGGGCTGCAGGGATGACCACAGGAAGTGATACAGCAAAGTCATCCCAAGTCACCTTAAAAATAGCCCTTGACATACAACGCAGGAGGATTTCCCCCTTCTGCTGCCCTGCCCCATGACCTTGAGTGTGCACAGAGGGGGCCATTTCAGGAAAGCCAGTGTGGATGGCTGCTCTTGTCCTGGGAGCAGCAGACAAGTCAACAGCTACAGGAGGCCAGCCTGGGCCAGGCTCTCCCGGCCCTGTTTTTGCAGATCCCCAAATCTCCACATCCCCAATAGTCTAATATCTCCCAGAAAAATCATTGGCTAAACAAATGCACTAGGAACAATTATGTTTTGAACCCATGAGGGGAGGTCACTATTAAAGGACCCAGGAGGTCTGCTGGACCATGGGATTTTGGCTACACGGAGATGCTGCTCACACCTGTTTTCCTCACTTATCTGTGTTTCAAGTGTCACACCTCTCAGGGACGACCTATGCCTCCCCCCACCTCATCCCCCTCCCTGCTCACACCCTCTGGCCTTATTGATCTTTCTGCTGCTCCTCAATGCCACAGGCCCTTTGCACTGGCTGCTCTCCAGACACAAACATGCTCACTCCCTAGCCTCCTTCAGGAGGCTCACATCCCATTGAGGCCTTCCCTAGGTTCTCTACCCCAGACTGAAGCCCCAGCACTCATCCTCCACCCCCCTTTCTGGCTTGGCTTCTCCTGTAAGTTATATTGCATTGAGTTCATCATCTGTCTTCCCTCTACTAGAACACACAGTCTTTGGGGCCAGGCTGTATTCTGGTCTGTTCATCACTAGAAGCCCAGAGCCTGGAAGCTTGTCCAGCAAAGAGCACATGCTCAGTAAGTACACATCGAGTGAGAGAATGTATGACAGCCTGGGGACAGGGACAGGGAAGCTTGGGGAGGAGGCTGAGACCCATGGCCTTAGCACACAGGAACTAATTCTCCATTACCAAGTGGGGGGACAGAGGAGGGCCCTCCACAGGCCATCACCTGCCGCACCACATCCCCTCCTCACCCCCATCCCCCCTCTCTTGGTGGTGGCATGCACTGCAACACCTGGGCCTGCAGGGAAGACACCCCGAGGCCCTCCCCTCCCGCTTCTTCCAGCCCCTCCACCAGCTGCAGCACCTTGACATGGCTACCAGTCCCAGGCAGGTGCCTCTGTGCTCCTGAGCTGACTGTGGGCCCTGGGCTGGGACACTGTATGCAGGTGACATCCCAGTATCACAGACCAGATGTCCTCCCACTTCCTAGCTCTGCCACTGGTGGAAGAGACCACATGAGCAAAGCAATACCTTCCACGTGCAGTTGTGTCTGTTTTCTTTGGGGGGTGAGGAACCAAAGACGCACTTGGGAGCCTACACCCTGAAGCACAGGCTCCTGCCTGCTGTCTCCTCCCAGCCCAGCGGCCACTCTGACAGGGAAAAGAAGGGACAAGGCAGCGGGAAACCCCCTCTCTCAGGAAGACCGAGGCAGGAACACCACCCCACGCACAGGATGCAGACTTCTCAGGTCGCAGGGCGGCCAGCGGGCAGGGAGCGCAGTGCCCTGGGAACACCACGTGTGGCGTGGGTGCTGGGTGGAAAAGCCAACACACCAGGGGTCTGCTGGGGGCCACGGCCAGCCAGCGCTGGCATCTGGCTTCTGTACCTTGTACACTGTCCTTGGGGTGCCCCACTCCCAGTCTTCCCTGGGAAGACTTTCCACTCAGACCTCACAGTGTGGCAGAAGCCACCCCCTCCCATTCTTGGTCTTTACCCACCTCTGGCTAGTTGGGCTCCAGGAGTCACTTACCAAAGACCAAGAGGAGGTCAAGATGGAGCGGGTCAGAACCTCCAGGGACTGGTTCCACGTCCTTGCTTGGGCCACTAGACCATGCCCCTGGAAGAGAGGACAGACAGGTCACGCGGATGTGACGCCCCTGGCCCAGAGCCCATGGCTCTTCCCTCTGGCTGCTCCCGCTGAGCAGCATTTGTGAGCTCCACACTGCGTACAGAACAGGCCCCGGCTGCCACCTATCCCAGCCATCATGGAGCAGGACTGTGCCCGGCCCTATACATGTTTAATAGATAACTTTTAGGGCAGTTTTCAGGTCACAGCAAAATTGAGTGAGAAGTACAGCGGACATGCTCCCAGAAGGAGGGAGCCCCCAGCACCGACAGGGAAGCCTCCAGGTGAGACTCTGGCCTCCCCTCAGCTGGGGTCACCCATTGTCACACAGCTGGTGTAGAAGCTGAGTGTGGCTGTGGTCTCTGAGGCCAGCAAACCTGGGTTCAAATGCTGACAGCATCATCCAGGCCACCACAGACATGGCCTGTGTCCTCACCCAGCCTTCTGCTCCTTTTAGGGCCACGTACGGGTCCAGTGGAATCGTGCACACCCAGGCCTGGCCAGGCGGGCTCCTTCAGGGTCCCGCCAGCCCCTACAGCCTCCTTGTTTCTTGTCCCCCCCCCCATCCTGCCTCCTTTTAGAGGACCACGTTGCCCCAGCCTGCCTTCCTGCCTCACATAGTGAGTGCATGAGTGAGTGCTCCAAGAAAGGTCTGGAAGCATTGCCTGACATTCAGTCACCAAGAAAAGGGTCACTGAGGGAGGAATCTCAGGCTATCGGTGTGGGTTCCAGACACCCAAGTGTGGAAGAAACTCCAGTGGGCCACCTCCCCATCTCTGTGCACTCCCCAGCCATGGATGGTGACCCCTTCACCGTGAGCCTGCAGCCTCCTGTATGTAATGTATAGCACCGGCACCGGGGCAGACGTCTCCGCATCTGCGCACGGCACAGAAAGCTTCCTATGCATTTGTTTATATAACCCAATCTACTCCTCACAACAGCCATAGGCATAATTATCACCCCATTTTACAGATGGGATAAACTGAGGCTTAGAGAAGCTAATTACTTGCTCAAGGTCATGTACCTTCCAAGGGGCAAAGCCAGCATGGAACAAGAATAGCCTCTTCTCCTGACAGCCCCCCGCCCCCCACCGCCCCGTGATTTCCCCTAACATGCGGCTCTCTCCCAGAACAGCAGCGATCATGGTTCACGTACACTCACTGCTCTGAGACACTTGTGCACCGGGAACATGCCTGCGGGGCTCCCCTCGCTCTTGCAGAATAGGGGTGTGTCTCCCCTCCTCCTGTGCAACCCCTGACTGACCATGAGCACCACAAGGTCAGGCATGTGTCTGCCCCATTTCTGTGCATCTGGCACCTAGCCTAGGGCCTGTACACAGCAGGCGCTCAATACATAATCAGTGTTTGACAAATGAATGCCCCCAAATGCATACCATGGACATCATCAGAAGCAAGGTGTTTCTTGCTCAGAGTTAAAGTTCTGCCCTGTTTCCCTAACATAGAACTTGACAGGCCAGTTCTGGATGCAAACTCTCTGGAATGTCAGACCCGGAGGATAAAGGTTGCGCCTCCCCACTGCAGGCCACTGTGCTTTCAGACAGTATCTGATACACTTGCTGTGTGCATCATGTATCACCACCCTGAGTAGACTGCTGTGGCATCATAGCTTTCAACAACCTCAAACTCTTGGGCTCAAGCGATCCTCTTGTCTCAGCCTCCTGAGTAGCGGGGACTACAGGCACCTACCACAATGCCAGCTTGTTTTTCTGTTTTTAGTAAATATTGGCTCTTGCTCTTGCTCAGGCTGGTTTCGAACTCCTAAGCTCAAGCAATCCACCCACTTCAGCCTCCCAGAGGGCTAGGATTACAGGTGTGAGCCACCGTGCCTGGCCCTATATATACTTAATAGATAACTTTTAAGGAAGTTTTAAGGTCACAGCAAAATTGAGTGGGAAGTACAGAAAGTTCTCATATACCTCTCCCCACCCCCAGCTTTCTCCATTATCAACATCACCCACAAAAGTGGGACATTTGCTACAACTGATGAATCCACATAGACTCATCGTTACCCCCCAAAGCCCAGTTTAGGGCTCACTTTTGGCAGTGTCCCTTCTATGCACTGTGCAGGCACATAATGACATGTGTCCACCACTGCAGCGTCATACAGACAGTTTCACTGCCCTGAAAAAGCCACTGTGCTCCGTCTTGTCCCACGTTTTCTGTTCTTTTTTTTTGAGACAGAGTCTCACTTTGTCACCCTTGGTAGAGTGCCATGACGTCATAGCTCACATCAACAACTCTTGGGCTCGAGTGATTCTCTTGCCTCAGCCTCCTAAGTAGCTGGGACTACAGGCACCCACCATAACACCCGGCTATTTTTAGAGATGAGGTCTCTATCTGGCTCAGGTGGGTCTCAAACCTGTGAGCTCAAGCAATCCACCTGCCTCGGCCTCCCAGAGTACTGGGATTACTGGTGTGAGCCACCACGCCTGGCCCCCATATTTTCTCAAGGCACTTCCAAGATGATGATCTCAGCTAAGTTATCTCACAGCTCTGAGCCCAGCTTTGATAGAAATCAAGTAGTAGAAATCAAGATGTGAATAGAGTCAAGGGCCCTCTACAAGGTCAAGAGGAAAACCAGTAATGGAGCCGGCACTGGCTGGCTTGTACAAGGTTGTGGGTTCATCATCCCATCCTCCCAACCACCCTGGCAGAGAGAGCTCACACCTACCCTCAGTTTAGGAGGGAGGAAAAAGGGAAAGTGATTCCAGGACACCAGCCCAGGTCATGCCTGCTAAATGGGACGTAGAACACCCAAAATCCAAATCCCTAAATCCATGCTCCCTCCTTTCCAGGTCCTCTTGTTCATTAAAGGGGCTTTTACGAGGCGGCGAGGGGAGGTAGGAAACAAACACTCCCTCAGGTCAGGGGGCTCCCCAAGCCAGAGCAGGCGGACGCAGCTGTGAGCGGGCATGCCCTCTGGTCACATTGAACCATCAGAAGCCACCCTAGGCTGCAGGTCCATCACTAGCTACAAAGGCCACACCATCTCCAGCCTCGTGGGGCAGCCCTGTATGACCAACATGCTCAGTGATCAGCTCCACAAAAGCACCTTCCATCCATCTGTCCCACTGACAGACCCACCAGTCCAGGGCAGAGCTCAGTGCGGGGGAAGGGCAAGTTCTGGTCCAGTCTCGCCTCTGCTGCTGAGAGACACTGGCACACCCTGTGACCTCTGCCATTCTCAGTTTCCAGCAGGTGGGCTGGAACCCTCCCAGAGGAGGTCAGCCAACTGGACACCAGGCTTCCTAGCAGGAGGCGGACCCACCGTTCAGAGACCTTGAAGGTAAGGTACTGGCTCCAGGCTGCTTGGGAACACTCACTCCATTAACTCCAATTGCAAATTTCCTTTGGGCTCTATCACTAACCCACAGGGGCTCCCTGGCCACCAGCTTTTCAGTGGCAGATAAAGATTATGGTCATGCTCAAGACAGAATCAAGAAGCAGAAGTCACGATGCAGAAACAATTATATCGAGTGATGTCTGGTTGCTCCCAATGTCTGTCTAGCTATTGTCTTACAAATTGTCCTGCCTCTGCCTCTCTGCAAGAGCATGGTGCAGAGGCCTGAGCGATTCACACAGCCCTGCTGAACTCAGTTCCCCTGCTCTGAACTCCTGCTGGGGGGGTGTGCAGCCTGGGTGGTGGCCCTGTGAGGCCCTTTGGCTGAATGCTCTGGAGACTGGAGCTGTAGAAGGCAAAATCCCCAGGTGGGGGGCACACTCACAAGGGCCCACCTTCAGGGCCCCTTTCACACCTCACCTTCTCCTGGGGCCCTTCCTGACACTCTACCTCTCCCAGCCCTTTGTTCATGTCAAGCCTGAGGCCTCTCCTTCTCTTCGGTTTGAGTCCTCTGGCAAGCACCTTAGGCCAGGAGCAGGTCTGGCCCACTCTTATACTTCTAGCTGCTGGCAAGGAGCTGGCCCTGAGCAGGGTGTCAGGGGCTCAGAGGTCATGTATACTGTCATGGCCTCAGCAGAGGACAGCGAGCAGAGGGTTGTGGTGAGGCCATACTGCTCGGCTCGAGGCCCGGCTGGACTATTTCCTAATTGTATGACCTTGACCTGTTCTATAACTTCTCTCTGCTTTCATGCCCTCATTTGAAAAATGGAAGTGATAATCAGACCACCTAGCTCATTAACTTTTTTTTTTTAAGACAGAGTTTCACTTTGTCACCCTTGGTAGAATGCTGTGGTGTCACAGCTTGCAGCAACCTCCAACTCCTGGGCTTAGGCGATTCTCTTGCCTCAGCCTCCCAAGTAGCTAGGACCACAGGCGCCCGCCACAACATGTGGCTATTTTTTGTTGCAGTTTGGCTGCAGCCGGGTTTGAACCCACCATCCTTGGTATATGGGGCCAGTGCCCTACTCACTAAGCCACAGGCGCCACCCGCTCATTAAGTTTTGTAAAGATTAAATAAGATAATGCACCAAAAAAATGCTTGGTATTATAGGAAGAATTCAGTAAATGTCAACTACGACTGGAAGAACAGGGCGAAGCCTGTAGGAATCTAGGCCAACTAGAAAAAGACGAACTACCAAAACTCACTCAAGAAATAAACAACTTGGCTCAGCGCTCGTAGCTCAGTGAGTAAGGGTGCCAGCCACAAACACCAAAGCTGGTGGGTTTGAGCCTGGCCCGAGCCGGCTAAACAACGACAACTGCAACCAAAAAACAGCTGGGCGTTGTGGCGAGAGCCTATAGTCCAAGATGCTCAGGAGGCTGAGGCAAGAGAATCACTTAAGCCCAAGAATTTGAGGTTGCTGTGATCTGTGATGCCATGGCACTCTACCAAGGGTGGCATAGTGAGACTATCTCAAAAAGAAAAAAATATATATATTATATATATAATATATATAAGGAAATAAACAACTTACAAGACTAATAACAGGTGAAGATATTGAATTACCCTATTTCCCCGAAAATAAGACAGTGTCTTATATTAAGGTTTGCTCCCAAAGATGTGCTAGGTCTTATCTTTCCTGTAAGTAGGTCTTATTTTCGGAGGATGTCTTATTTTCGGGGAAACAGGGTAGTAATCAAAACACTGCCTGCAAAGAAAACACCAGGCCAAATGGCTTCACTGCTGAGTTCTACAAACATTTAAAGGATACCAACTCTTCAAAGACTCCCCCAGAAAGTAAAAAAGGTGAGTATACTCCCCAATTCATTCTGATAGCAAAATGAGAGAAAGACTTTACAAGAGAAGAAAATGGCAGACCGATAGCCTTTGTGAGTATGGACACAAAAATCCTCACCAAATGCAACAATTTATACAAAGGATTATATATCATAACCAAGTAGAATTTATCCCATGAATGCAAGGTTGGTTTACCTTGCATTCATGAATTAATATAATATACAATATCAAAGATTTGAAAAAAACACAAGTTAGGGTGGCGCCTATGGCTCAGTGAGTAGGGTGCCGGCCCCATATGCCGAGGGTGGCGGGTTCAAACCCAGCCCTGGCCAAATTGCAACAGAAAAAAATAGCTGGGCGTTGTGGCGGGCGCCTGTAGTCCCAGCTACTCGGGAGGCTGAGGCAAGAGAATCGCGTAAGCCCAAGAGTTAGAGGTTGCTGTGAGCCGTGTGACGCCACGGCACTCTACCCAAGGGCGGTAAAGTGAGACTCTGTCTCTACAAAAAAAAAAAGAAAAGAAAAAAATACAAGTTACATGCCCATCTCAAAAAATGCTGAAAAAGCACTTAACAATATCCGACACACTTACATGATAAAAACACCCAAAAAACCAGCAATAGAAGGGAACTTCCTCAATCTGAGAAAGGGTATCTATTTAAAAAAATCACAGCCAACATCATATTTAATGGCAAAAGACTGGAACCTTTCCTTCTAAGATCAGGAATGAGACAAGGATGCTTACTCTTTTTTTTTTTTTTTTTGTAGAGACAGAGTCTCACTGTACCGCCCTCGGGTAGAGTGCCGTGGCCTCACACGGCTCACAGCAACCTCTAACTCTTGGGCTTACGCGATTCTCCTGCCTCAGCCTCCCGAGCAGCTGGGACTACAGGCGCCCGCCACAACGCCCGGCTATTTTTTGGTTGCAGTTTGGCCGGGGCTGGGTTTGAACCCGCCACCCTTAGCATATGGGGCCGGCACCCTACTCACTGAGCCACAGGCGCCGCCCCAAGGATGCTTACTCTTGCCACTTGTATTCAAAATCATACTGAAAGTTCTAACCAGGTCAGTTAGGCAAGAAAAAGACATGAAAGCATCCAGACTGGAATTGGTATTGTGCCAATACTGTGCTGCTTTGATCACTGTGGCCTTGTACTATAACCTAAAATCTGGTAGAGTGATGCCTCCAGCTTTCAAAGAATATCTTTTCAATGAATGTTGCTGATACAGCTGGATCTGAACTCTACCTCAGAAATGAACTCAAATGGATCAGAGACATAAATGTAAGAGCTAAAAGTATAAAAGTCTCAAAAGAAAACAGGGGTAAATCTTCATGATCCAGGATGTGGCAAAGAATTCTTATGACACCAAAGCCTAAACAACCAAAGAAAAGACAGATAAATTGAACTTCACCGAAATTAGAAACTTGTGCTTCAAAGGACAGCGTCAAGAAAGTGAAAACACAACCCACAGAATGGGAGAAAATATTTGCAAATCATATCTTATAAGGGACTTGATTCTAGAAGTTGTATCTTACAACTCAGTAACAGAACAAATAACCCAATGAAAAAACAGGCAAAGGATCTAAAGAGACACTTCTCCCAAGAAAATATACAAGGAGCTGATAGCACAAGAAAATATGCTCAACATAATTGGTTATTAGGGAAATCTAAATCAGAAGCACAATGGGATACCACTTCATACCACTTAGGACTTCTAGAATCAAAAAATCAGATCAATACATGTTGGGAAGGATCTGGTGAAACAGAACCCTCACGTGCTCTTGGTGGAATGTAAAATAGTACATCCACTAAGGAAAACAGGTTGGCAGTCCCTCAAATCGTTAAACATGGAGTTATCATATAAGCCAGAAATTCCACTCCTTGGTATATATCCAAGAGAAATGAAAACACATGTCCACATAAAAACTTGTACACTAATGTTTGTAGCAGCCTTATTTGTAATAGCCAAAAGGTGGAAACAACCCAACTGTCCATCAGTGGATGCAAAGAGATACGTAAAATGTGGCTCGTTCACAGGACTGAACATTATTCAGTCATAAAGAAGAAGGTTCTAACCTTCTGTTGCGTGCTGCAACACAGAGAAGCCCGGAAAACTTCACACCAAATGACACAAACCAGACCCCAAAGGACCGATGGAGTACAAGTTCATTTACATAAAATGCCCAGGACAGGCAAGTACAGGAGTGTTTTCACAAGGCTTGGGATGAGGGAGTAGTGATTAAAAGGCGTGAGGTTTCCTTCTGGGGTGATGAAAATATTGGGTGTGGTCCTGTTTACATATTTATGTGTGAAAACCGCTAAAAACCACCAAAGTGTGCACTTTACATTGTATACTGTAAGTAGGTGAATTGTATGGCATGTGAATTACATCTCCATAAGGCTGTTAAAAAATAAAAGAATCTAAGTCAATCTCCTCCTACCCACCACAGGAGCAAGAGAACAAACCACAGAGCTTCTCTGTCCTGCAGCCAGGGGACACACAGGTGTCAGCACTGGTCACCCCTCATAGACAGGGACAAGCAGGTGACAACTTAGCTGACTGGGAGAACCTGGCAGCCTCTGATCTGAGCTGTAACCCCCAGGAATAAGCTGAGGACTCAGCCATAAAATTCCTTGGAGAAGCCCCCAGAGTGTACTCCACACCCTGAGTGCCCCCCACATGTGTCAGGGGCAGGAACGTCATTCCCTCTTTCAAGAAGCCCCTGACCCAGTGGGTACACTCAGATGCCCGGCATCGAGGGGCAGTCCAGTCCGACACAAGCTTTTGGATCCCCCTGCATTCCACGTGGTGACCCAGCCCACTGGAGGTGGTGTGGGAGCCTAGTCCTTCAGAACACATTCACGGTCCGTAAAGAGCCTCCAAAGGTGAAACTTTCAGCCAATTCCAGAAAGAGCCCAGACTGTCACTCTGGGCACTGCAGGTCGTGGCCTAAGCAATTTATGGCCATTCCTGGGGTCAGTTCCCCCCTCAGTGGCTCAGCCCTAAGGGTGTCCATCTTCCTCGCTCACTGGCCAGTCCTTGAGGAAGCCAGCTAGAAAAGCTTCTTCCTTCCAGTGCCCAACCCCACTTCTCTTTCAGGCATGGGCTTCTCTGGGGGAAACCAGAAATGGCCTCTCCGCCTGCTCATACCAAGGCAGTCATGTGCTCAAGAGATGACAAATTATTTTAATATATTCTGAAATCCAACTTAACTAGGAAACAAAGTCCCTCAGGGAAGGAAAAAATACATATATAATGCGGTCTGAAGTCAAAGATGGATAGTTTTTGGATTATGACTATTTCAGAGGTGACTATGGTTTTTAAATGACTAATTCTACTCCAGTCCCCAGGTAATAAGTGCAGCTGCTCCAAGAATACTGCCACGCAGACACTTCACACCACTGCTCTGTGTAGGCATTTCCTTCCACCGATCTACTTGGGGAACTCAATGACAGAGGAGACTGTGTCCTACAGGTGCCACCAGGGTGGGCTGGGTCTGGGAACAGCCTCAGAGCACACAGCAGAAGCCAAGAAGTCCAGCTGAGACCAGCACTCTGGTTTTCAGAATTCTTCTACAGTTATGTTTTAAAAAGACCCAGCCAGGCTGCAAGCTTCACACTAAGGTGAAGCGATGGACAGACCACATCAAACGGCAGAAAGCTACACCCTGTGCCACGTGGCCAGGCCGAGTGCCCAGCACCAGGCCACTGACTTTAGGGGGTATGCCGCGTCTCCCGGTACCTCCAGCTTCCAGGTCATGGCCAATGTATTTGAACTCCTTCCATGTAACAGAAGGCCTATGGGCCAGGACCACTTTGAAAAAAGTATTGGCTCATTGACTAAAGGTGACCACATAGGCTGGGTGTGGTGGCTCATGCCTATAATCCTAGCACTTTGGGAGACAGGAGGGTGAATTGCCTGGGCTCAAGAGGTCGAGACCAGCCTGAACAAGAGTGAGCCCCATTTCTACTAAAAATTTTTTTAAAAACCTATTTTTTGAGTTTGAGGTTGCTATGAGCTATAATGCCACGGCACTCTACCTAGGGCAACAAAGTGAAATAAATAAATACCACACACATGCCCCATGAACCAGAAGTGCAGCAACTTTGTGTACATCCATCAGAAAAAAGGACATATGTCCACCAAAAGACAGGTGCAGGAACACTCCTAGCTGCAGGACTGGTACAACCCCATCTGGAAGCCTTCCAAATGCCCACTTGTCCATCTGCAGGAGAGGGGTAAACACACGGCAGAATACTCCCACAATGGATACCGTAGAGCATCCCAAACGACCTCAGCAAGGAAGCTCAGAAACAGGGTTGAGTGCAGAAGCCAGGCACAAGAGCCTACGTGATGTCTGTTAGTCCTGGCCGCTATGACAGGTTACCATGGACATGATGGGGTTCTTTTACCTGCTCTGGGGACACAGACCTCCCTTTCTGCTCAGAGCGCAGGGACTGGGAAGGAGTTAAAGTTTTATTTTAAGTATAATTGTAGAAGTCTGAAAACCAAGGAGTGCTACAAAACACTAGACACTGGGGAAAGGAATGGTAAGACCCCTGGACGTGGGGCAGCACAGAGTGAGACGGCCAGACCTGCCAGGCCTCTCCCAACAGTGGGGGGTGGGATAGGGATCAGCTGCTCCCAAAGGTGCTGCATTTCCTTCAGACTGAAAACTTGTTTGTTCGCTCCTGACCCTCCCTGGGCAGGAAAGAAAATAAAATGGCTCATTGCCCATTAACAGAATTCTTGGAACCTCCCAAGCCTCAGCCCCACAGCTCCCAGAGGCCACCAACCCTTGGCCCAGGAGCCACAGATGCCTGCTCTGGAGGGCGTTCTTCTCTTGGAGTCTTGGTGCTTCCTGTTCCAGAAGGAGGAAAATAAAAGGGAGCTTTGCCAACATCAGAACAATGAGGCAGCCAGAGGGGAAACACTAGCGGGCCCTGGGGAGGAGAACAGTAAATTGCAACCTGATCCAGCACTTTCTGTGTCTGCCCCAGACACGCCACTGTCCACCGTCTGTCTCGGTGGCAATGAGCCTCAGACTCTTGCAGGGGGCCTTAGAATCCCAGGCCAGAAGCCCCCAACCATCTCTGGAGACTGAGGGTCCCGCGGGGGTCCTGTGAGGACAGGGAAGAGAGGCAGCCCAGCCTCCTTCCACCCCTGGGGGCCACCTCACCTGCTGTGCACACAGGCCTCTACCTACAGTTTCACTTGAGAGGGAAAAGGTTCAACGGCAAAGAGGGAAAAAAGAAAAGCAAAACTACCTGTTTTGTCTAATCCTTTTGTTTTATAGTTGAGGAAACAGAGGCCCCAAGAGGAAAGGGTCTTACCCAAGATCATAGCCAGGTGTGGCCAGGTGGGGCCAGCATAACCAGGTATGGCCAGAGAGAACTCCCGGAGCAAGGCAGGCATTTTCATTTGCTGGGCAGAAGTGCAAAGAGGTGCACCTGAATAAGTGCCCCTTCCAGGTCATCTGTCACCTGTTGGTCACCTGTCACATGAGCTGGGGCACAAGCCTCTCTGAGTACCTCTGTTGAACCCTCTAAAAGTTTCAATCATAATGATATTGGAGGAGAGAGAAGAACCAGCAGGAGCACAGTCTGGAAACCGCCGTCAGTACTGCCTGCCGTCCCCGGGCTGACCCCAGGTGCCCCAGGGACAGCGGGTCCTCAGAGCACCAGCAACAGGGTGTGTTTGTGTATGTGTGTGTGTGTGTGTGTGTGTGCTGGGGAACCCGCCAACATGGAAGTGCACAAAGCACTTGGATCTGGTCTCTGATGTGCTGCTCTGTGTCCCCAGGCCAGTCACCTCTCTTCTGGGACTGCTCCATCCTCTGACAGTAGGAATCCGACCCCTCCTCCATGATGCAGAGAGGACACCGAGGGTGGAGTCCTGAAGACCTTAGCCCGAAAATTAAAGGTAGCATTGAATGTGGACCCTTTGCCAGGCATATTCATACATATTCCTACGTGAGCTGTCCCATGAGCATCACCAGCTCAGCACAGGCCACAGCAGGCACCGACCATCGCCCCATCAGAGGGCCCGAGCCCCTTGCCCCAGGCCACACATGACCAGCCAACTCCAGGCCCATCTGGCCTGTGAGCCCTGCTCTTCTCACTGGCTGCCCGCTTGCAATATGCCCTGCCCCTCGGGGAAGCCAGAGACGAAACCGTGCCCTCAGGAGCAATAAAGGAGTGAGGAAACCGGTAGTAATTAAATATTTAAGTGTAATTAACTGATGAAATACAAGGCAGGGCAAAGGGTGGGGTCTGTGAGAGGTGGGAGGGGGCAGATGGAGGGAGAGGGGTCCTGGCCAGCTGTCTACAGCACGACCTCCTCACAGTCGCTCCAGGTACCCGTCCCTTGGCCTGCAGACCCTTGTGGTTGGGGCCTCAGTCTCACCAAGTGGGGCAGATTAAAGAGACTATCACACTGCCTTCCCCCATTCCCGGGGCCCTAGGCCACCTGTGAGGGCCTGCCTGTAACCTGTCTGCTGCCGCTCCTGGCCCCACTGGGCTGACAACTGGAAGGGCAGGGTCTTGCTCCCTGCATCTCGAAGCCACCAGGTAGCATGTGGAGTAGGGTAGACTCAATAAACACAAACCAAGGGATCAGTGAGCAGGCAGCCGAGAGCAAGAAGCCATGCTAGACGGGCTGGGGAGGAAGGATTGAGCCCATTTACAGAGGGTTTTAAATAGGAGCTCAGACTGCATTTGGCAATAGGGAGCCATGGTGGGCTCTAAAGCAATGGATTTAGAGGAAGATCAGCTTAGCGGCCTGGGCGGGATGGATGGCACTTGTCAAAGTCAATGTCAGAGAGACTGAGGAAGTGGCAGGTGAGCAACCTAGGCTGAGGTGAGGTTGGCACATGTGGAACCTGAGATTTTCCAGGGTAACTGTGACCTATGTGGGTTTCAGATTGTCACACACCAAAACTGGAAACAACGCCTACCTATGAGACAGCCCCCGCTGTACTATTGGTGTTGATACCCCAAATGCCAGACAACCTGCCGCCCAGGGCCAGCCCGTGCTCTGGGACTGCACTTCAAGGAGGAGGGGAGGTAGTTTCCCCATGAAGCTGAAACAGAAGAGCACCGTGAGTGGAGAAGCTCAGACACCCTCAAACAGTCTACACATTGCAGCCTGGAAACAAGGTCCAGGGCAGGGAGATTAAGCCAACTTCTCCTGCTGAAGCCACTTAATCAACAGCCTCCAGAGCACGCAATCGCTCGGCTGCAGGATCTGTGATGCGGGAATAAGTCATCTGAAAACAGATATAAATTATTCATCCCCCACAAACGAGCAGCCTCTGGGTTCCCACCACAGCCGCCACTCTACAAACACCCAAAGGCTCTGTGAATCCTATTAGTGACACCGCTCAGCCGAGCAGGCACCAGATTCTGCCGTCACCGTGATCTGCCTACATGGCTTTTCATCCTGCAGTCTGCAAGTGAAATCAACCTCACGCATCAAGTGGAAAATCACAACCCAGTCTGGCTCTGAGAGATGCAAGGCTCTTGTACCTACCCAAGGAACTCGGTTCACCCACAGCCTCCTAAGCACTTCCTGTTGGGGAACCAAGCCTAGAGCCGGTCCTCATTGCAATGCAGATTCCCGGGCCCTGCCCACACAACCTTGGGGTGTCGGCCTGGGACACTGCATTCCTGGCAAGTGCCCCAGCCTGCTCGGGTCCTGGATTCCCCTGGTACGTAATCTCGGCTGGCCGGCCTCTCACCACTGGGCAACCCCAGGTCAGGTTTTCAGCCTTTCCAGTTTCAGGGCTCGGACAGGCTTTTGTGAAGATGACAAGGACACTCACTGCCAAGCAGCCTGCACATTACAAACACACACACTCAGCAGAGGCCACTCATGGCAGAGACTTCCCGTCGCCTCTGTCTCAACTTTTACATTTTTGACTCCAGTCTGCTCAGCTCGCTTCACAATTGGAAAGAAAAGTCTGAGACTTTCTTCCAGAGTTCCAAGGTCTGGCCCACCTTCGTGCGATTGCCCCTGCCTGGAACACTCCCTAACTCCCCAGTGGACTGCTCTTCCTTCGGATCCCAGCTTAGGGGCCTCCCCTGGGCAGACCCCCCAACTCCTGGCTGCTGGCTTTTGTGCTGCCGTGGGCTCCCCCGCGACACTTGGCCACTGACAGCACTGCACAACTTTTCTGGTACTTGCTGATTACCGTCTGAGGTCCCACAGAGCTGGCACTGTTGGAGAGGAAGGGACCTTGCCCCAGTGCCCAGCATACCATCTGGCACCCAGCAAATGCTCATGTGGGGGGAGGCATGCGTGTGGGCAGGTCCACCCCCAGAGGGACCCAGCTGGGTGCCAGAAATCCTTCTCTGTACACTGTCCCACAAGGATGATGAGGGGCTTTCGTCCCTCGGTCCTGTGCTCCCATGAGAGGTCTTTTGCCCTCATGGCAAAAGAACAACACCGGCAGCTTCCCATCCCACACCTTGTAAGGGGAAGTCACTTATCTGACACGACTAAAGAAGGAAACGACGTCCACCCGGCCCCCTCCTCTGTCACCCTGCCCCAGGGGGAGTTTGTGGTGGCTCTGCTGTCAACCTAGGATTGGGAGCTTATTTCACGGAGTGACTGCAGGCACCAGGAGGCTGATGCTGGCCGTGGTGCAGGAGCGCCAATCCAGAGACACCAGCAGAAGGCCTGTGCGTCCGTGTGTGCGAGACAGATGCACACATATAATCTAGTGGTTCTCAACTGGAGCGATTCAGTCCCTAGCGACATTTTTGGTTATCACAACTAGGGGGTGGGGGCACATCCCCTGGCCCCTCATGGGTAGAGGCCAAGGATATATTGAACACCCCACAGCACACAGAGCAGTGATGTGGGTAGGAGACCATGATATAAATACATTCCCCTACCGCCCACCTCTTGGATTTACTTTTCATCCAGTTGCAGACTCTAGTGGCAAGACAAGGGCAGGTGGAACCGTGCTCGTCCCCAGAGGAAGGGCCAGAGGCGCTGCACGGCGCAGTGCTGCCCTGCACATTGTTGCCCTCGAAAGTCTTGCAGCAGCCACCACTCCCCTACTCTCCCCCAAACAGGAAGGGGCTCTAGGAAACGGAGCTCTGGGTGCTCAGGAACAGGGCTAAATGCCCCGTGGTGTGGCCTGGCAGAAACAGGAAGATGAGAGGCCCTCGCGGCTGCTCTGTTGTGGAGACCAAGCTCAGCAGCTGCAGCCAGGCACATGGGAGCAGGGAGGGGGGCGAAGCATGTGGCTTCTCATCCAGACCTGGGAAGCCACTGTATTCCAGCCTCTGCTCCAGCAGACGTGTTCTAGGTGTGCCCCTCCGTGCAGCATTTTGAATGTGACCATTTCCCTTTTTTAAATTTATAAACTTAATTTTTTTAGAGCGGTTTAGGCTCACAGCAAAACTAAGTGGAAAGTACAGAGAATTTCCACCTCTCTCCCGCCCTCCCCACTATCAAAACCCAGCAGCAGAGTGGTATATATGCTACAATAGATGAGCCTACAGTGACATCGTTATTGCCCAGAGTCCAGAGTTTACATCAGGTGTTGACCTGCGTCCACCACTACGGTCTCATAAGGCAGTTTCCCTGCCCTAAATGTCTCCTGTGCTCTGCCTACTCATCCCACCCTCCCCACTAACCCCTGACAACTACTAATCTTTTTTTTTTTTTTTTGGCAGTTTTTGGCCAGGGCTGGGTTTGAACCCGCCACCTCCGACATATGGGGCCGGCACCCTACTCCTTTGAACCACAGGCACCACCCATTTTTTTTTTTTTAACATTTTTATTTTTTATTTTTATTTCTTTTTGTTGTTGTTGTTGCATTTTGGCCAGGGCTGGGTTTGAACCCGCCACCCTCGGTATATGGGGCTGGCACCCTACCCACTGAGCCACAGGCGCCGCCCCTCAGATCGGCTTCCTTCATGTAGTGTCTGCATTTCAGTTTCCTCCACGTCTTCTCACGGCTGGATAGCTTATTTCTCCTTTGCACAGTGGAATAATATTCCATTGTGTGGAGGTACCACAGTTTATTTATCCATTTTCCTGCTCAGGGGCATCTTGGTGGCTACTAAGTTTTGGCAATTATGAATAGAGTGGCTACAAACATCCGTGTGTAGGTTTTTGTGTGGACATAAGTTTTTAACTCCTTTGAGTAAATACCACATGACTGCTGGCCAAGTGAAAGGGTGTGTTTACCTTTGGGAGAAACTGCTAAACTGGCTTCCAAAGTGGCTGTGCCACTCTGCCTTCCCCCCATCCTCACCAGGCCTTGGTGTCCTCGGGGTTCTGGATTTTGGCCATTCTGATAGGTATGTAGTAGTGTCTTCTTGTTTTAATTTGCGATTCCCTGACGGCCATTTGCTTTAAAGCCATATTTACTTTAAGATCACACAGGACCAGTCTTTACTGTAGACTAAAACCTCAAAATATTCTTTTGGGGACCCCTGATGACATCATGTTTGGTGACACAGAAGACATGGGCAGGGGTTGATGTAGAGGGTGTCAAGACATCTCCCAGTTGTCCAGAGGAAAGACAGGCTGACAAGTACAGTCCCTTTGGTCCTGCCCGACGCAGCAAAGCAGTCCACATCCGAGGCCCAGCCATGGGGACTGCTTTGTAGTCCAGGAGCATCACATCACTGGGTCACTTAATTTCTCCATGTGGAAACCCAGGAGGTAGGAGACTGGTTGAGGTCATAATGTGGGAGAACAGAGGTCATATGTGGGAGACTAGAGGTCCCTGTGCAGGACTTCTGCTGGGGCTCAGCAGACCACATTCAAAGCATATTAGATTCTTCTGGAACCCTATTTTGGGAGCTAGCTGGCTCCTTGCTTAGAGGAAGTGCCTACCTGGCATTTCACGGATGCACACACCTCATGGGTGGTATATACTCCAGGGGCACCTAGACACCTCAGCAGGCCACCTGGGGCCCCACTCTGCTCACAGTCCCCATTAGAACACGGGGGCTGCCTCTGTCCTGCACAAGCAGTGATCCAAGGGACTCAGGCCAACCAAATACTCAGTGGCCCCCACATTTGAACTTTATCAGTGGGGGTGTGGGCTACTCTTTGGGCTGGAATTGAAGTCTCATTTGTGCATTTCTCCCCTCATTCAAAACGTTTTATATGGAACTCCTACTCGGTGCCAGCATCATCCTAAATGTTACAGACACAGCAGTGAACAAGAGCAATTCCTGCTTTCAAGGGGCTCACTGGGTGAAAAGTGGCACGTGCCAGACGCAAGGGTGCAGGACACCACAGGGGCCCAGGGAGGGGCCAGGGAGGGCCCTCCCGCCACCAGGATCTGAGAAGGCTTCTTGGAGGAGGTGACATCTAAATAGACGCTTGAAGGATGACTAAGAGTTAGCCATGCAGATAGAGTGAAAAAGAGAAAGAGGCAATGGGGACAGGTGTGCTGTAGTGACAGGTATGCCGTAGGGAGCAGCCCCTGCCAGGAACTGGGGACAGCTCAGCCTCCCAGGGACAGGGACCTTCTGCACATACCATGAAGGTCAGTGAGTAGCAGTGGCCAGAACAACAACCCCCTGGGCTGGAATGGATCACTGCCAGGAAGGCCTTTGGCCAGTGCCCAAAGGCCTATTCCAGCAGGCTGGCCTGGCTGGAAAAATCTCAGGGGCCAGTCAATTAGAAGAGCCAACAGCAAGCATGCCCCATAGCCCTGCAGCAGCAGGGCCCCTATATAAATATGTTCTGGATCTCACCGGCCAGGTGCCCACTAAGATGTGGGCTGAGTCCAGGGGACACACACACAGCTTTTCCACCAACCTGCCCACACATCTTCTCATCACCCCAGAGCACACAAGCTGGTATCTCCAGACCAAGCAGACCTTCTGCACTTCTGCCTGAGAGCTGCATTTGTTTTTTTCTTTAACTGCAAATTCTGTGGCAAAGGGAAAAGCTGCCCAACAGTTGTACAACCAGTCCATTAAATGCTCTGCAGGGCTGTAAGCACTTGTGCAATTAAAATTGTGCAGGGTTTTCCTGAAGTGATTATTATTTCTGTCTGGACCTCCATGTGAACTTGGGTCAGGGAGTCCACCCTCCCTAAGCAGAGGGTACTCCTGGCTCCAGGAAAGCTTTGTGCAAAGTACCTGCAGCCAGGTCCTGTCCTGATTCCAGCTCAGGGGGTGCAGCACAGCCCTCAGCCATTTGCTAAGGAAGAGTCAGCTGTGGACACTCTGAGCCTCTCAAATCGTCTTATTTTTTCTCAAACCTCTACTCTCATGAATGAACAACTCTATACTTAAACCAAGGTGCAATCCTACCTTTAACCCTGTTAAATTTCGTCTTATTTCAGCTCATCTTTTCCACCCACCAGAGCTTCTGGGATTTGAATAGCTCCCTAGTTTTGCATCCTTAGCTAATCTGCGGTACTTTCCATGTCTTATAAAGCAGCAGATGAAACTGCTGCCATGGTCAAGGCATAGCCATATGGCACTTATTGACAGACGTCCAGTGGCAACAGTTATCCATGGGCCTTTAAGATCGGGCCATCTGACTGTCCATGAGGCCATCTCAATGACCACTGCTCAGATCTCATCCCAGAAGGGTCAGGGTGGCCCTGCAGAACTTGAAGTGTTTGGTCCACAGCTCTGGCCCATGGCCCAGCCTGCAGAGAAAGCAAGTCAGCTCTCTGCACCCTCCAGTCTGGCCACCCCTACACCTGCCTCCTGGCACCATCGAAGGTGCATTGCAAACACTGTCTCTCCAAAGTAACTTCCAGAAGCAACATCACTCATCTTTACAATTTTTCTGAGAAATGAATAGTGACAGATATTTATAAATGAAAAGATAGAGGCACAGGTTTTTGGAAAGCAGCAAGACTGGACTTCAAATCCAGGCTTCAGAATCACTTACTGGCCTGAGTCCACAACCGTGGGCCTGTGTGCCCAGATTCCAGAGCAGGGCAGAGTGGTCGTGAGTGGAGATCACAAGGGCAGTGTCTAATCCCAACTCCCCACTCTGCCCAGATGTCTCTGGGAGAGTACAGCTTTCTGTGGGATGAGAAGGCTGGGCTGAGCCATGTCCAACCCCCAAAACTTCAAGGACTTGTCTTAAAAGTTATGCTTACAAATAATTTTTAGTGCCACAGGAAATGGAACAATAGGGTACTAAATGGAAAAAGCAGGCCCTGAAATGACCGTGCAGCGTGACAATTACAGCACCGTTCTGTGTCTTTCCACCTCACGGTAAAGGAACCTCTGATGTCAGCATCTCTGAATTATAGGACTACGGATGATACTTGCTGTTTTCTTTTCTGTATTTTTCACATTTTCTACCTCAAGCATTCAACATCTCTCACTAGTACGGGGGCCCAGTGGACAACAACTCACTCCCAGTCCATCTGCCCTGGCCCGGGCACTGGTTGTGGCTGAGTGGCTGTGCCCCTGGCCCAGACATGCAGAGGAAGCAGGACCCGGGACAGGACAGTGTGGGAGGTGGGGCCTTTGAGAGGTGATTAGGTTCCGATGAGGCCATGAAATAGGTTCCTGTGATGGACTAGCATCCTGTGAGGAAGAAGGGGGTGGAGCTCACCCTTACTCCCTGTGAGAGCACAGCAAGGGCACAGGGCCAACCTGAAGAGCCCGCCCCAGCACTGACCCACCAATCGTGGACTTGCAGTCTCCTGTGAGCAGACCCAGCTGAAGGCCTAGTGAATGGTGTTTCATTATGGCAACCTGAGCAGGCCAAGAAAAGCACCCTCCTGTGTGAGGGCAGGAGGAAAAACTAACAGCACAACTGAATCTCTCAAGCCCCCAGGCCAACAAGCTGCCCCACACCTCCTTTCAAAGCAGCCTTAAAGAAAAGCCCAAGGCATGAAGCTATATCTCTCTCCACTTTTCTTTGACCAAAGTAAGCCACTGAGTCTTGAACTTGGAAAATGACAGAGAGTTCAGACAGCTGACACCATCCTTAGCACCCTGCCAAGTTATCACTTCCTTCGAGAGCCCTGAATCTTGACAAGTTACCCCCAAAAGGCCGGTGTGGTCCTGTTCTTTAACATCCAGGCTGTCTCAAGGTCATAGGCCTGTAAGTGACCACTTCGCTCAATTAAGGCACTCAGCCCAGAGGTAATCTGCCCCCAGAGCCTTCTCCCTCCATTCAGCCACCCTTGAACACCCCCTCTCAGGTGCCTTGCCTGCTCCACTCCTGAGCATCCCTGCTCCTGGGGTGATTGTGGATATTCATTTATGTTTTGTGTTTACTGTGGCCTGACAGCTCCTCAGACCAGAACATCCTAATAGCCATTTTGTACCCCAGTGCCAACCCAAGTGACAGGCAGCTGGGGGGTGCTCAGTCGTCATTAGTGAGAGGGAGAAGGGGCAAGGCCGGCAGGCAGGTGGAGAGGGGCGGAGGTGTGGCTGTGAGTAACCCCGGCCCTTGAGGTTCATGCTCTGCCAGGACCACCAAGGAAGTAGGTAATACAGGTGGATGGAAGGGACGCTTGGGCAGAGGAGGAGGAATTGCTGGTGAGGCCCAAGGCCGGTGGGGTCTGCCTACAGAGCACAGTGCAGGCAGACAGCACTTGAAAGGACAGGGCAGAGGTCTGCATGGCTGGCACTGGGTTGCCAATGGGTGGGCATGGCAGTTAAAGCCTGTTAACTGCACCAGGGACTCCGCAAAGTTGGCTGCCAGCATTGAGCACCAGTGCCTTCAAAGGCTACCCAGGTGAAGCACCTCTAATGCAAAGCCAGTAAACACCGTGTCCAGAAGGCCCAGCCCCACGAGGCAAGGGTGCACTGCTGCAGCCCCACTTGGCCTCTCCTCTGGTGTTCAGTGCCCCTCACACACTGCCAGCCTCGCCTGGTGGGGGAGGACAGCCTCCTCCCATGCCTCGACTGTGCTCTGCAGGAGTTGTAGCCTCAGAACTGAACCACAGTGCTCACCCAGGGATGGAACACCACCAAAGCCTGTGAAATTGGGTCACAAAGGATGATTTTAATAGAACAGGAAAACATATTTGATCACTTATTAAGCAGGTTACAATACAGTATGTAAAAAGTGTAGTCTAATGATGGTAAGCAAGTAAAGCATGTATTTTGTGATTTTCAGGGATATAAGACCATGCAATCAGGACTACTCTCGCCGTGTAGGAGTGCTCATTCCACATCCAGACACGCTAGAAGTGCTGCCCTTGCACCCGCCAGGCCTCCGTCCACCTTGACCCTTGTCCCAGCTCTGCCTGGACCCTCTGCTGAGCATCAGTGCCCAAACTTTGCTCAAACATTACCTCCTTCATGAGGCCTGCCACAACCAACTTATCTAAAATTGCAAGACCCTCCCTCTAAGATGCTCCTGGCTTCCCACTGTCTGCCCAATTTCTTCCCAGGGTGTGTACCTGTTTATTACGTCGTCATTGGTATCCCGCTATGAAACATGAGGTTTGTTTTGTTTTTTATGCATATCCCTAGAGCCTAAAACAGTGCCTGGTACATGGTAGACACTTAATAAATACCTATTGAAAGGGCAGATTAACATGTTTACCTGTTATAATAAGGGGGGAAACAACAGCAAAGTATTTATTTAAAAAAAATTTTTTTATAACAGAGTCTCACTCTTTTGCCCAGGCTAGAGTGCCATGGCATCAGCCTAACTCCTCACAACCTCGAATTCCTAGGCTCAAGTGATCCTCCTGCCTCAGCCTCCCAAGTAGCTGGGACTACAGGCACCCACCACAAAGCCTGGCTCATTTTTTTTCTATTTTTAGTAGAGACAGGGTCTTGCTTTTTTCAAATCAGTCTCAAACTCCTGGGCTCAAGAAATCCTCCTGCCTCAGCCTCCCAGACTGCTAGGTTTACAGATGTGAGACACCACGCCCAGCTAAGAGCAAAATATTTAAACGTCATTGTTTCCCCTTCATCTAGGTCAGGCTCATTTCCCCTTAACATTAGACCTGAAGATTTCAATATGCTTTACTGGCATTAAGAATGGTGGTTTTTGTTTTTTAATAAAGTCAAGTTGATTAAGGTATACTTTACACGTAATAAAATTAACCCCTTTTTAGGTGTACAGTTCAGTGAGCTTTGCAAATGTATCCAGTTGTGTAACCACCAACATTATTTCAGCATTAGATTGAAATATTTTAAAGTTATGTGTTAACAAGAGGTCATGGCTAATGTGAATATGTATCATCTCTCCAACTACTCTCCTGAGTTATTTCATTAATTGTTCTTTTCCCCAGCTACAAAAGGAGCCAAGACCTATGGGGGGCCCACTATGGGCAAGGCTGCAATAGATACAGGCTGTGTTTGATTTCATTTTCTCCTCCAACCCCCAGAAGAAGATATTGTCCCATACCCCTTGTATATCTACTGAGGAAACTAAAGTCTGTAGGTCACGTAACTGTCCAGGTCACACAGCTGCTTCCAGGAAGATCTGAGGCTCAAATTCAGGTTGATTCTGAATTCAAATTTTACTTTAGTTCCCATGTGCCCTATGACAAATAATGGCATCACGTTGCGATCTGTGTCCTTGGCTAACTGCTTCACCTCCAGTTCCCCAAACAACACAGAATAAGAGTGGTGGTCGGACCCTCGCCCTCAGCCCATCCTCAGCTCTGACACACTGATGGCTCCTGCCTTTTCTCTGGAGCTGAGGCAACGCCCCCAGAAGAGCCACAGAGTGTCCAGGTTTTAAAACAGTAGATAAGGAATGACCTCATGAAATCATATCTTTAGGAATATGCTTCCCAGCAGGGCATCCTTATATCCCAAGTGCTGTCTCTCTGGGGGCACAGGGAGAAATCCCGCCGTCCCCTCCCCCACCTCTTTTCTTTTTTAGGCACATAGAACTATCTAGTACTTCTTTTTTTTTTTGAGACACAGCCTCAAGCTGTCACCCTGGGTAGAGTGCTGTGGCATCACAGCTCACAGCAACCTCTAACTCCTGAGATTCTCTTGCCTCGGCCTCCCAAGCAACTGGGACTACAGGCGCCTGCCACAATGCCCAGCTATTTTTTGGTTGTAGTTGTATTGTTGTTTGGCAGGCCCAGGCTGGATTCGAAGCAGCCAGCTCTGGTGTATGTGGCTGGCCTCTTAGCCGCTTGAGCTACAGGCGCCGAGCCTTATCTAGTACTTCTTTCTAAAGACACCCAGCTAGGGAGATCTTAGATGTCACTCTAGCTCAGCTCCCCACCAAAGATCCCCCCCTTCTGTGGCTAGCCCATGAAATTGTTCACTACACAGCCACCTACTGATTTCTTTTCTCTTCTTCCTCTCTGTCCATTCAGTATCTTTTTTTTTTTTTTTTGAGACAGAGTCTCACTTTGTTACCCTAGGTAGAGTGCCCTGGCATCAGAGCTCACAGCAACTTCTAACTCTTGGGCTTAAGTGATCCTCTTGCCTCAGCCTCCCAAGTAGCTGGGATCGTAGGCACCCGCCACAAGGCCCGGCTATTGTTTTTATTGCAGTTGTCATTGTTTAGCAGCCCTGGGGAGGGTTTGAACCCACTTGCCTTGGTGCATGTGGCTGGCACCCTACCCACTGAGCTACGGGCGCCACTCCATCCGGTATCTTAAGGCACCAACTCTGTGTCATCAATAAGGCCAAGAAGTCCCTGCCCTGTGTAACTTCTACTTGCCAACTATCATAAACAAGATGATTACAGATGGGGGACTGCTGCCACCAAGGCGTGATTAGGCCCCTCCTCTGAGCCTCAGGGTGGAAATGTCTGCCCACCTCCACTCTTAAGTCACCCGGGGCTAAAACCCAGCTCAACACGTACACAAAACGCATGTGTAGCAGCATTTTGTATTGTATTTGACTGAAATATACCTGTGTCTGTCCCCTGGAGGGCAGAGCCTTGTACAGTCCCACCCAGCGCCTGGGCCCCGTGACAGGAGACCCCTTGCTGGTTCATCCCCTATTTCCCAGCTGCTCGCCAGCTCCAGTCAGCTCCTTGAGGCCAGGTTGTGTCTCCCCATCCTGAAGGGAAACAACTCCTGCTGCAAGCCTTAGAGAGGCCAGCAAGAAAACGCCCACCCTTGTAACACATGTGTCAATATTGCAGGGACAGCAAACAAAGACCAGAAGGGAACACACAAATGGGAACACCTGTGTTAGAAGGTGACTACCAGTGACTTTCTTTTTTGCCCTGTATTTTGCCAACTTTCTGATATATTATTACAAAACTTCTATAATTAAAGAAACGTTTTATGCAGCCCATTGTCCCAGGGGCTCTGGCATTCTGCCCCACTGACCCTGAGGACTCAGCTGAGGCTGGGGGAGGATCTAGGACACCGTCAAGGAAGGAAGGAGCCTGCAGCATTTGGACCCCTCTGGGGCCAGCAGGCCAGCAGAAGCCACAGCGGGCCCAGCCAGGTCACCTGAGCTCCAGGGACAGCCAGTCATGAGACTAGGGGAATGAGGACTGGGCTAGGCTGCATCTTCCTAGAGGCCCAAGGGGGGAAAGTGCACGACAGGGTAAACCCTGCAGGAGCCCCAGTGGAGGCAAGGAGGAGGGTGTTCTGAAAGTTTCCAGGGACCTGGGTTCTAAAGACTCAACCTAGATAAGCTCATTGGGAGGTGGAGAGGTCCCAGGCTTGGAGACTGACCTCTTGCTGTGTGAAGATGGAGAATGTCTTTGGGGGTGCTGGTGGGCTAGGCCAGGGCTTCCAGGGGGCCTTTCTGGTGCTCCAGGAGAGAGGGGCTACTTCTCAGGGCTGGATGGAGAAGACAGAGGGACCCCAGCACTCTGAGAATATAAAGCCTTTTGTCCTTGGTCCAGAATTCTGAAACATTATATATAGTTTTAAAAAAAAATACTCTAGAGGATTTTGAGTCTTACATCATCTGTACTGAGACCCTCACAGCACCCAATCTCCAGTTTCTAGAGACATTTCTGTCACTTGCCACTTTAGATTACTTTAAATTTTAATTTTTCTATTATCAAGTCAGATGATAATGGTGATACTTCAAGGCCTCCATGCTCCACATGTCTTATTCATGGAGAAGCAGTGTGGCGTGACGAACACAGACCCTGCTGCGGGGCCCAGGCTGCACTCTGTCCCTTCCTCCACTCCAAGCCTCAGTGTCCCCATCTGCCTCTCATCCCAGCCAGGGATGTGGGCCAGCTCCCTCGGGCCCCGCCCTTCCCACCTGTGGGAGGCCCTAGGCCTTCCTCCTCCCCCAGCAGCCTCTTCCTCCTCTGGGCCCATCCACACAGGCAGGGAAGCCCCACTCATCCCGCCTGCCATGCCAGGAGGACCCTGGCCAGTCACAGATCGCAGGCCATTGCCCTCACCCATCTGGCCCTCAGCTGTGTTGCTCTGGTCTCCCGTGCTGCACTGCACTTGGTCAGTTCTCAAGTCAGCTTGGAGGAGAGCAAGATGGTCCCTGTTGGGGGGTCCCTCTCGTGGGCCCTCAGCAAAGCTAGTCCCTCCCTTTGGGCGGGCACTGAAGTGACAGGAGCCAGAAGAGGGGCTTCAGAGGCAGCGGGGGCAGAGATGGGAAGGCTGCAACTTTGGCCCACATTCTCCAGAACTGGCCACAGCTCCAAGAGCTGTAACAGCTGGCTCCTGTGCACCCCGTCTTTGGGCAAGGAACAAGAGCAGCTGGTACTGTCTCCACAGGTGTGCTCTGGCCGTGGCTGACAGTGGAGGGAGTTTTGGGCCCTGCGCCACCCTCTAGGCAGGTGGAAGGAACCACACCCCAGGCCCATCTCACCTGGCACAGGAAGGCTACAGCTGGACATCGGGATCTGGGCAAGTATGAGCCCCCACTGCTGTGCCCTGCCAAGGTGACAGTGCTCGTCCCACTGAGTCATCACCATACGCTCACCAGTCTGCTGGGTGGGTCAGCCTTACCCTTCATATCCAGGATATAACAGGTGCTTAATAATTGGCAGAAGGCACACCATGGGTACTTCACATGCCCCAGGGGACTCCAGCTGTGCCCTGATGAGGCACCTCTCATCAGCCTGCCCAGCCCAGGTGCTCCCCCAGTATCCCTGCCATGGCTCATGCCACAGAAATGTGATTTTTCTGATCTTTAGCCCCAGTTGAGGAATGATCTGACAGAGACAAAGCAGAAGTAAAATCTGCCCAGAGGGTAAGAGAAGGCTAGACTGGACACTCAGTGCTTAAGCAATGCAGATCTCAGGCTTATTTGTAAGATAAAGACAACTGCTGTGTGTATTTCTTCTTCTCCAAAAATAATCAGGGCAGCTCTTTCCCTTCTTGCAAGATGGCGGGTGAAAAAGTTGAGAAGCCGGTTTCTGAAGAGAAGAAACCTGTTAATAAAGAGAAGAGGCCTAAGGCCAAGAAGGGGAAGCCCCACTGCAGCCGAAATCCTGTTCTTGTCAGAGGAACAGGCAGATATTCCCGATCTGCCATGTATTCGAGAAAGGCTATGTATAAGAGGAAATACTCAGCAGCTAAATCCAAGGTTGAAAAGAAAAAGAAGGCAAAAGCGCTTGCCACTGTTACAAAACCAGTTGGTGGGGACAAGAATGGTGGTACTCGGGTGGTTAAACTTCGCAAAATGCCTAGATACTATCCCACCGGAGATGTGCCTGGAAAGCTGTTGAGCCAGGGCAAAAAACCATTCAGTCAGCATGTGAGAAAACTGCCATCTAGCATCACGCCCGGGGCCATTCTAATTATCCTCACTGGACGCCACAGGGGCAAGAGAGCGGTTTTCCTAAAGCAACCGAGCAGTGGCTTGCTACTTGTGACTGGACCTCTGTCCCTCAATAGAGTTCCTCTACGAAGGACACACCAGAAATTTGTCATTGCCACCACCACAAAAATTGACATCTGTAATGTTAAAATCCCAAAGCATCTTACTGATGCTTATTTCAAGAAGCAGCAGCTCCGGAAGCCCAGACACCAGGAAGGTGAGATCTTCACCATGGAAAAAGAGAAATACGAGATAACATGACAGCGCAAGGTTGATCAAAAAGCTGTGGACTCGCAGATTTTACCGAAGATCAAGGCTATTCCTCAGCTCCAGGGCTACCTGCGATGCGTGTTTGCCCTGACAAATGGAGCTTACCCTCATAAAATGGTGTTTTAAATTTCTTAAAGAGAACCTAATTAAATGGCTAATAGATAAAAATAATAATAATAATAATAATAATAATCGGCAGAGGAAAGGAAGAACATGAAGCATCCTTCTAAGAATGAGAAATATCCAGAGCACCAGCAGACCTGGGAGAGGCAGCTGGGCCTGCTGACTTTGGTCTCCTGAACATGATAGGACCAAACCCTGATGTGGACCCGGCAAGCAGCAGAGAAACCTACAGACACACCACGGGTCCACCATGTGCCCTCATCCCTGCCCATCGTCCAAAGCACGCTGCCACCCAAGGGCCAGACTCCCCAGAGCACAGCAGGCCATAGGACCTTCCTGGCAGGCCCAGGTCAGGTGTCCTGCCATCATTCAGGCAGTATCCTCTAGATCAGTGGTTCTCAACCTTCCTAATGCTGCAACCCTTTAATACAGTTCCTGTGGGTTGCAACCCATAGGTTGAGAACCACTGTTCTAGATGAATAGGAAACTTTAGAAGAAAAACTGGGAGTTTAGAATGCAAAGGTTGGGGAGGCCACCCTAGGAAACACAGATTGCAGTGTCGATCAGTGTGGGGGAGAAGGACACTATTCCTCCAAATCATCCACTCCACTCTCCCCACGGACCCCTCCACCCATCCGGACATGCAACTCGGTAGGACCCCCAGGCCAGGAGCAAGGGCAACAGGTGGACCCGCACCTGGGGGCTTCCTTCCCAGGTGGGCTTTCCGGCCAGAGACTACACCCTGGCCTTTACCCAAACCGAACAAGCTACCTGGGGCCTCAAAGCCCAGGTGAAACTCTGCATTCAGAGCATGCAGAGAACCACAAAGTCAATAGGTGGACGACTTGCTAAGAAAAACTCTTCTCAGAGGAGAACCGGCAAATGGGTCAAAGACACGGGTCGATGTGGACACAAGCCAGGCTTGTCCACTTGGCTCCAGGGACATGGCCACCTCTGAGGCGCCGATGTATATTCAGGCTGGTGTCCCCCCCAACACCAGCAGTCAGCCAGACTCACATACCTCAAGGTGCAAAAAGCTCAAACACATGAGCCATACACAGCCCCCTGGACCTGCCCTGCCCGCCCACTGGGCTTCCCTGCCTACCAGCTCCCAACTGGACCCTGTGGGCAGGAGGTGCCAACTCTGCCTGGACTCTCACCAGAGAAGGGGGCAGTCCAGAGCACATCCAATTCTGTGACAACTTTAGAGGGACCCCTTTACCTTACAGATGAGGAAACTGAGGCCCACAGAGCTGAATGCCAGTCCTAAGACACAGGGAAAGTGGATTTGAATCCAAGTCCTCCCACTACCCTGGGAGAGCCCAGCAAAAACCACAGGAAGAGGGCACCCCTCAACAGAGGAGCATAGCCTCGGGAGTTCTCAATAGCTGGTATAGCTTATTGGGTGCCCCCCACATTGAATCATAGCCCGGGCAGACTCCTTGTCCTGCAAAAGGCCAGTGCTAGTGGTCATTTCATAGCCTGGAGCCTGCCCTAAGTATCCAGGCATCAAGGGCCAGCTTGCAGTGGCCACACACTTCCCATGTGCTAGACCCCTCTCTGGGGTGGACAAAATGCAACTTGCCCTACGCTAGCACCTCCTCGGGTCCCAGGAGCCTCCCCCTACCTGCACCCACTAAGCATTCCTCGGAGAGATAGTCAGTTCTGCAAGTGAGGATTCGGGGCTTGTATAGGTGGGAAGGGAAAAGGCCAGAGGCAAGCCAGACTGGAAATCCTAATCCAAATTCTCCTCTAACTGCCAGACACCCTGCATACACCTGCGGTACACATGTGTGGGAACAGACTGCTTCTGCAACCCCTGCTAGGTGTCCCATCTGCTCCAGGACTGATGAGAATTTGATTGGAAGAAGATATAACCAGAGGTGATTTGGGGAACAGGAAGGTGCTGACTACTGATGGGAAGGGGACATTTAAGGGTAAAAGAAAAAGGGCTCCTAGATTTAATTAGGCAGCTCCAACAGGGCTCTCAAAAGAATGTGTAGGCTCCAGTTGGGCAGAAGGCCAAACATGCTGTTTGCATCCCTAGCACCCCCGGGGCCTAGCCCAGCACATTTCCTGAAGATAAGTGGGCCAGGTAGGCACCGGCACACTGAGATAAGGGCTAAGTATAGAAGGAGAAAATTTGTTTTGTTTAATGTTAAGAAGCACATTTCAAGGAGTAAAGAGGTCTCAAGGACACACTGGGGGTAGCCTAATGAGGCCAGAGTCTTTTCCTTTTTCAAAATTATAAGCTGAGCTTCTTAAAGTATAACTAACTCAGGTCTGGTGGCATCTATGCCTCCTTTGAGATCACTTTCAGCTTTCCCTAGTGGACCCAAATGCAGCATATTCACTTCATTATTTTATTAAGGAATTGATGATAGTTTCCAACAGACAAATCTGGCTAGCTTAACTGCCACCTCCTCCAGCAAGGCCTCAGGGATTCCCTCCCAGTTCTCCTATGGCACCTGAGTTGCCACTGAGCCCCAGCAGAGCCCACCATGCGAACAACTCCCTCTGCTGCTCCTGAAATTGCTCCTGCACAAGGGCAGGTGCTTGCAAACGCTGCCAAATATGCCTGAGCTATGAAGATGCAGGAGGCCAGGGCCTCGGCTCAGCCCCGCCAAGGGTGTGTGTTTGCCTGGCCTCGCCCCCATTAGCAGCCACTTGGACTCTGCAGGGTCTAGGAAGGCATCCTGGGCCACTATAGGTTCTACAGATGCTGCAAGGTCAAGGAAAATCAAGAGAGAATTCCTCAAGGGGTGGAAGAAAGAGCAGAGCAATTAGCAATCAGGACTGCCGAGGCTGGAGGGACATGTGAGCCCCGAGGTCAAAAACCTCTGAGAGGGAGGAGAGGGAACGGAAATCAGGCCACGACCACCACGTGACTACACAGCAGGACTAAATGGCTTCCCACACCACAGAGCTGGAGGGGGCATCTTTTGCCTCTGCAGGTGCCACCACGCGGCATTTTCAGTCTTAGTGGCTCATGTGCAGGCTCTGCCTGAAGGCAGCAATGAGACCTTGGGCCCCGCTCCATACAAGGAGAAAGCCATTGGCTGCAGCCAGCTTGAGAGATGTGCTTTTGGGAAAATGGAGTAATTGCGGCATTCCCCTGCTGTCTCTCCCAACTCGGTTTAGATGTTGGCCAAGAAAGCGAAGCCGGTTGTGGCAATGACTTCCAACAGATATAATCAAATAATCTATTCCTAGATTCTGCAAGTACTGAAATGTCAGTAATTCAATTCCTGAAATGTCATTTCATAGCTGCCAGTGTAGGCTGTGGAGAAAGCTCGGTAAACACTCATCAGTTCAAGCCCAAACACACACCCACTGACCTTGAGCCCTGGTGCCCAGCGCTGGGCTGGGAGCCATCTCCCCACAGACAGCCACCCCCAGGCAGGGCCCAAGGAGCCAGTCCAGGAGGGAGGTGGCAATGACTGTGAATAAATACTGACAACATCATGGGAGGTGTGCTGGGCCTTGAAGAAAGAACCCAGCATGTCCGGGAGAGTCGGAGGCGCCTAGAGCATCCACGGATCCCAGCCTTGCTTTGGGATTACAAGGCAGGCTGGGGACACCAAGACTTAGAAACCTCCTACCCTAAGGGAGCTCCAGTCTAATGAACACAGATAGATGTACACAGGGCACGTGCACACACACACAAACATATATGCACACGTACACATACACACACACTTGCACACCAGGGGAGGCAGGGTAAAGACACAGCTCAGGGCCAGGGCAGGGAGTCTCCAGCGACTGGTCAGCAGCATAGGCCAGCTCATCTACTGAAGCTTTGTCCACCCTCCAACCCAAGGTTTTCTGTGAAGTGTGAGTCAGGGTCAGTGGTATAGAACAAGGTCTTTTCTGGCACTTTTGACTAATTTTTGCTAAAAAGCCTAAAATTTATGCTTGAACCAACATACAGGATTATGGTATTGTTGTTATTATTTTGCTTTACATGTTACTTCCTGAAATTTATGGATTTTCTACCACAAGGATATTAAAATTTTAGTTTAAAAAAATGCCAAAAAAATCAAAATACCACCACCATCTGTCCACATTCCCCACATTAAATATCTAGTTAAAAGAAGTCTTCATATTTGGAGGCAAAGTTATTCTCCCACAAAGATGACAATAAACTGGAAAACAATTGGAAATATCCAGACAACAATCTCCTTCGGACTCCCCAGTGTGTTGGCCATGTCCAGGTTCATCATCAGAGGCTATTCTGGCCCCTGTTGGGTCACCTGCCTAGTGTAGGACCAGGCCAATGAGCAGAGGCAGGGACAGTATCCGCGTCTGATCCCCTGGCAGCCTCCTCACCTGGCCCAGGGCCCTCATCCTCATACACAGAGGGACATGGTGCCACCTACCCACCCCCAGGCAAATCCTAGGTGAACACAGCCCCTCAAACTAGTGACCAGTGAGATAGACCCACGGCTGCCTCTGGCTCCAGCAGAATTGATGCCACCTTTGTGCTTGTGGCTGGAGGCTCAGAGAGGAACTTGGCAGCAAGTCCATGCCAGGGAGCTCCATCTGGTAAGGAGACAGGGTGGAAGCCCTGACTGCATGCAGGAGAGGGCCCCAGGAGGCAGGGACCTGCTGGGCAAGGGTGGGCTCCTGAGGCAGCCCCAGATCTGCCTGGAGGCCACTCAGACTCCTTGTGCACCTTCCCCGGAACCTTGTTTGCCGGGAGAACATAGGAAGGCCTACTTGGGTGGAGGACAGTGGGGGTCTCAGTGAGGGTGGGCAGGGCCACCAAGCACCTGGGGCTGCCATCACACCTCAGGAGAGGGAGCTGAGCAAGGTGGGGTTCAGGGGGGTGGAGGAAAGCCAGCGAAGATCAGCTGCAGCCTCCAGTGCAGCCATCCTGAGGAGACCCGCCTGTCCCTCCCTAAGTCTTCCTCCCCGTGGCCTGTTCAAACATCAGGTCCCCCCACCACTCTGAGATGCAAGGCACACTGTACCAGGAGCACGCTGATTGGCACACTGTCCCAGAAGCACGCAGAGAGGAGGGGCTCAGGCTTTTGCACATGCTCCCCTCTGGGAGGTAAGAGCACCCCCTGGGAAGACCAGGATCCCACTTGTAATGGGGAGCAAGAGGAGCAAGGTCAGGTTAGGGGACCAAGACCTCCCTGAAGACCTCAATTTCCTTTCCCAGAAATAAGGTGGATGGCTAAATTCCAGAACTTAAGCAGTGGCACAGACATCCCCTTGCACGTGCACTTGTGTCGGGATGAGACACACAAACTCCTTCTGCCTGGCTCCCGAGACTCCCTGTCATTTTCAGGTTTGGTGGTCCGAGGGATCAGGACATACATACCTGGTGGCCCCTGGGTGACATCACAGGCTCTTACAGTGAATGGGGCTCAGTTGGGGAGAGGAACCTCAGAGAAGGTAAAAAGGGCATGAAAGAAGGAGGGGGCACTTAGGAAAGGAGGCACTCAGGCCAGGGAGGGAGCTCCATGAACACCAGCTAGCAGGAGTGGGGTTGGGGGGTCTCCTCCAACAGTGAGCCAGGCCAGGTGGCTCTGGGACACTCTTCCCAGGACCTATTTGATCGGCTTCCTCGTGCCCCCACCACACACACCAGCCTGCAGCCTCTGTCTCCACGGCCATCTTGTTCCAGGCCACTGGTCCCCTAGGGCTGCTCCCTTCCCCAGCATCCACTGCAGCACACAGGACGGTGGGGCTGTCACCTGGCGCTCAGAGCACTGGGCCCCTCCTCACTGCTCAGAAAAAATGCTACAAGTTCTGAGGAGAGCCCTGGCTGACAGGCAAGCATGTGGGCTTATACCCAGGTCTATGAACGAATTTCAGTCACCCAATATGTCTCATATAATCCTCTCCCTTTCCTGGTTTAGACCCTTAGGCCAGTAGGGCATGACGACCAGAACACTGAAGCCTTTAACTACTCAACAGTTCTCAAGGAGCTGAGACTGAAGGTCCCCAGGTAGACCTCCTGACACCAACACCAGCTCCAATCCCCATTAGTCAAGGAATAGATTTGAGGCCCGAACTCTTGTTCTCCTGACATCTTTCGTATTTAAAAATTCCTTTCTGGGCGGCGCCTGTGGCTCAAGGAGTAGGGCGCCGGTCCCATATGCCGGAGGTGGCGGGTTCAAACCCAGCCCCGGCCAAAAACCACAAAAAAAAAAAAAATTCCTTTCTTCCTTTGAAATCTTCATTGTCTCAGTAATTGGATCTCTGTGTACCAAGAAACTGGGCCTCGGCTGAAACCCCTTTGTGGTTTTGCTAACAGGCTCCAGGCCCAGCTCCCACCCAGGCAAGATACTCCTGCACTGGGCATGCACCAGAACCTTCACTGGACTCTAGTGCTGGAAGCCTGTCCCCAGCTCAGGAAGACTCCATCTGCCAGGTCACCATAAGCTCTTCCCAAACCCAGGCTTGGGGCCTTGTTACAACCTCTTCCCATACACAAGGCCCACCCCTCCTCCAGGCAGCCCACCCTGCAGACCTGGCCAGGGACCCTTCCAAGTGGGCATCCCACACCCCCAGGCACCCTGAATCACCAGGCCCAATAAAGACTGCCGCTCACTGAGTACATGCTATGAGTCAACTTGAGGACACTAAATGCTTTATTCATATTGGGGGACTGATAGCCCCACTTAATAGATAGCCCATAAGGGGCAGACACAAAGTTGTGAACCAAAGCCTGGCTACATAGTCTTTGCGATTCTCCACCCAGCCAGACGGGCCCAGACCTTGGCTGACCTCAGAGCCACCTATGGAGCTTATTTAAAATGCAGGTTCCAAGAGCAGAGAGAGGGAAGGAGGGAGCGGGGTGGGGCCTTGGTGTGTGCCACACCTTTTGGGGGCAAGACACGATTGTAAGAGGGACTTTACCTAACAGATGCAATCATTGTAATCTGGTTTCTTGTACCCTCAACAAATCCCCAACAATAAAAAAAAAAGAGCGAGAGAGAGAGAATCGCTTAAGCTCAAGAGTTGGAGGTTGCTGGGAGTTATTATGCCTTGGCACTCTACTGAGGGCGACATAATGAGGGCTCAGCGCCTGTAGCTCAAGCAGCTAAGACAGTAGCCACATACACCAAAGCTGGTGGGTTCAAATCCAGCCTGGGCCTGCCAAACAACAATGACAACTACAACCAAAAAATAGCCGGATGTGGTAGTGGGCGCCTATAGTCCCAGCTACTTGAGAGGCTGAGGCAAGAGAATTAATTGTTTAAGCCCAAGAGTTTGAGGTTGCTGTGAGCTGTGATGCCACAGCACTCTACCAAGGATGACAGCTTGAGGCTCTGTCTCAAAAAAATAAATAAAATAAAATGCAGATTCCTAGCCCCACCCTGGGGATTCTGCTTTAGTCAATCTGGGAGGACCCAGGAACCTACATTTTGGCCTAACCGCTCCCTGGTAGCTCTGACAGGAGGCAGCTTTGGGCCACACCTTTTAGAAACACAGCTATGCCACACTGCCTGTCCAGAATAGAAATGGCACATGTAGAGGTTATAGGTAAAGGTCCATTCTGGAAACTGAGAAAGCCCAAGTTTCTCTGGACTGCCCAAGATCAGAGCAGTAGAAATAGGTATACTGGAAGGTGGCCCTCCACCCAGCCCCCAAGAGGCTTCTGCCTACCTGCCTCGGTGCGACACTCTTACAATCAGGAATACTTTTCTTGCTATGGTGTCACCGTGATCTCAAGAAAAGAGCTCCAGGAAAATCACTCCTCCCCTCCTCTGCCCCTTATTGCATTTATAAAAAATGAAATTCTCTCATCTCAAAGCTTACTTCAGAAAAAAAAGTCATAGTATGGGTTAGAATGAGAATAGGTTTTAAAACCATCAAAGGTGCTCTGGCTATGTGACTTTGGGAAAACAGCTTTCCCTCTCCGGGCCTAAGATTCCCCACTCATACTTTCCCCCTGAGGTCCTTCTGTGTTCAGGAATCCTCTGACCTCATCCTCTCTAATACAGGCCATAGTTGTGCTGAAGCCACCGGACCAGCTGACCTCATTACTCAGAGGGTCTGACGCAGGGGCTTCCCTCCTGAGTCTGGGTTCAGGCAAGTCTTTCTATGAACAAACTTGCATTTGATATGGGCTTAGGGCCTGCCCTAGCAGAATTGGGATCCCATATCTGCAGGTCAGCAGTCTGGGTCTGATCTGTCCCTGGTGGGGCTGCCCAATGGCAGAATGTTCCAACAGAACATTGAGAAGTTCTCCATTGCACGCTCACTGCTCCTTTCCCGAAGGAACAAAAACTCATCTGAATGAGCTTGTAAAAGGCACAGCAGGACGGCTTCTTCCCTTTCTCTTCTTTACCTGCCCCAGCCTGGTCTCCACACTCCTGGGGTGTCTGTTCACAGGACACTGAGGAATGGGAGGCCAGGACTCACAGGCATTTGACACTCTGCACACGGCCACACTGCCCTCTTTGTGACCACCGTCCCCCACCTGGAGCACCCGTCCACATCCCTGGACCCTCTCCTCAGGCACTGATTGCTATTGAGGACCAGCTCTTACATCTGGGTTCCAAAATTCCATTTGCCTCCATAATACTGGAATACAGCAAGTGCGCAATAGAGACTCATTGGCTGGATCAGATTCAATGGCAATAGAGTCAAGATGAACCAGCTGCAAGGTCCAGTCCCACCGCTTACTATCTGCATGACCTTGGGCACACCACTTAACCTGAGTCTCAAGTTTTCTTTCTCTTTTAAAGGGAAAAGAGAAGCCAGGAGCTCACACTTGTAATCTCAGCACTCTGGGAGGCCAAGGTGGGAGGACTCCTTGAGGTCAAGAGTTTAAGACCAGCCTAAGCAAGAGCGTAACCCATCTCTACTAAAAATAGGAAAGCAAGCTAAGCATTGTGGTGGCCACCTATAGTCCTAGCTACTGGAGAGGCTGAGGCAAGAGGATTGTTTGAACCTAAGAATTTGATATGTGAGCTATGGTGATGCCACAGCAGTCTCCCCAGGGCGACAGAGTGAGATTCTGTCTCAAAAATATAAAATAAATAAGAGGTGGGTAAGATAGCCCATAGCTGTAATTTCAGCACTTTGGGAGGCCAAGGAGGGAGGATCACTTGAGGCCAGCAGTTTAAGACTAGCTTGAGAGACATTGCAAGATCTCATCTCTATAAAAATAGTTTTTAGGTTATCAGGGTGTGGTGGAGCTACCAGGGAGGCCAAGGCAGGAGGATTGCTTGAGCCCAGGAGTTGGAGGCTGCAGCGAACTAAGATTGTGCCACTGCATTCTAGCCTGGAGGACAGAGTAGACCCTGTCTTTAAAAGAATGAAAAATAAATTAAATAAAAGAGAGATGAAAATCTCAATTCATAGCGTTATTGTGAGAATCAAATTAGCTAATGTATATGAAAGCCTTTGGCAAGCTTTCAAGAGCTATGGAAACATCACTAATGTTATTATCAAAAGATAATAGTCACCATATGAGAAATTCTAACCCTCTAATGTAATAGAGTAATATTTACAACCTAAAAAGGGCTCTAGCATATGTTAAGCATTATGTACAGGGCTGAGAAAATCAGTTTAAAATAATGAATGAATCGATCATCTCAAGTCCCCCAAACCTGATTGGTTTCACAACAATAAGAGAAGTATACGACCCAGACAGCTGGGTCTGTTAGATCCTTCGCTAGGATTCCTCTCTTCTAGCAACTTGAAGGCAATTAGGGCAACCGAGAGACTGAGCAAAATGTGATTTATTTGTACACTCTCCTCATTAAACAATGGGCCAAAAGTGAAAACCAGCTTGTTTCTCTCTCAGATCCGCCCGTGCCCACCAATCCCTGTACAACCACTGACCGAGCTCTCCCCAGGAGCCCAGCCTCCCCAGGGCCTGCCCTGGATAACTGAGCCCTGTCCGCTGGGCTTTCCAGGGCAGTCTCGCCCATACTGCTCTATCAGGAGTCCTGGAGCAAAAGAGTCCCCCCAGCCCAGAGGCAGGGTGATGAGCTCTAGGAGAGCCGGGCCCCATCCGCCACGCCGTGCCCACGGATCCCAGCACCTCACAAACGCACGGCTCACAGCAGACACGGGAGGTGTCCACTGACAGGACACCTCTGGGTGGGCAGAATGTAACTACTGGGAGAGAGAAAGTTAGAGAAAGACAGTGAGAGAAGGAGGGAAAGGGGCAGGGGAGGAATAGAAAGGGAGGGAGGGAAGGAACTGGAAGGAAGAAAAGAACGAAGAAAGACAGGTGGGAAGGGAGGAGGGGCGGAGAGGATCCAAGTACCTGCTCTGTCTCCAGGGCTCGGCCTCATACCAAGAAGATGGCTATTTCCTGTCACATGGGATTTGTCTTCCAAATGAACATCCGATAAGATTCAGTTTTATTTTGTTTTCAATCTTTCATATTTGGCCGCTCACTAGCTTTGTGTCTCTCTCCTAGAGCAGGGCAGAGGCTCTCCAAGGGCCTTGGCTCCCCTTCCTGGGCTCTCTGGAGCTTCTGGTTCTCTAGGGGAGGCTTCCTGTGCCTCTGACCCGGAATAAATTCCATCCCCACAGGTGCACTCTCCCTTGGTGGCACAGTCACCTGGACATTCTCCACCCCAGGGTACCCTGTGCCTCCTTGGAGTCTGGTGACCTGCTGGACCCAGAGACCCTGCCGGGGTCTGCCGCCCTGCACACGGTGTCTGGCGGACTGGCGGTGGAGAACGAATGTGGGTAGGAATGGCAGCCATTGCTGTCACGCCTCAGCTCCCTGCCAAACCCAGTGGGCAACGGGGAGGGCGGAAAGATGCAAATTCCGAGTCTGGTGGGCTGAGGGAAGATGACAGAGCCTGCTTTGAGAAGGGGTATCCATGTGCATCTAAAAATGTACAAATGTAGGGGTAAAATCACAGCCGCTGCAACGGGTGCTGGACTCTGCCAAGGGGACCCTCCTCAGAATGGAGGGCGCTTGGCCTGGACTTGCCATCGCCCCTCAGGGAGCTGTGGTCTGCCTGTGTTTGGAGGGACGGCTGCCAGCCACAAGAGGACCTGGAAGGACACCAGAGCTTGGCCATGGTGTCCTTAGAGATGTCACTTCCTTCCCTCTGGGGCCAGGGCTCTAACTGAGGCCAAGGCCCCAACTTCATCCTCCCCGAGGGGCAAAAGGTGGGAAAATGTTCTCCCCATGCAAGCTCTCTCCTCTGGTGTCACTGCTGTCATGCAGACCTTGAGGACTGGGCACAAAAGAGCTTTCTCTAGGAATAAAAATACTCATTTCACGCCTTAAACTCTGCTATGGACTCTCATGCCTACAGGGAGGAGAAGGGAGAGAGAAGAGGTGGGAGGAACCCGCCGACGAGACGGCCCCTAACTCCTGCCAGTGTGGGGTCCAAAGAGCTGTCCAGGCCCACCTCCCCAAGACCTGGCCGGCCTGTGCCTCTGCCCACTCAGGGGCCACTGTCATGGTCACCAGGAGTTTCTGAAGACAGCAAAAAATGCTTCTCAGACTGTTAAGACTACTGATGTGTCATTTCACTCCTCACAACTTCTATCAAACACAGGGCTTCCTCTGCTGTCTCGACAACCTGATGTCACTGTAGACCTACCCTCTGTTTATAAAAACGGGACCAGGACCATTACGCATTCAGGGCCACGTTTTCAGCCAGAAGCCAGAGCTGCATTCTGTCCTTCCTGTAGAAGTTCCTTGTGGTGCAGGAGAAAGCTCCCTCCACCAGGGCTGCAAGGGGGCTGTGCTGGAGACCTGGAAGGAGGCCTCTGGCAGGTGCGCAGCCTCAGCCCTGGGGCAGGAGAAAGCTCCCTCCACCAGGGCTGCAAGGGGGCTGTGCTGGAGACCTGGAAGGAGGCCTCTGGCAGGTGCGCAGCCTCAGCCCTGGGGCAGGAGAAAGCTCCCTCCACCAGGGCTGCGAGGGGGCTGTGCTGGAGACCTGGAAGGAGGCCTCTGGCAGGTGTGCAGCCTCAGCCCTGGGGCAGGTGAGAGGCTCAGGGCACAGCTGTGTCTTCCATGGGGCAGCCCGGGGAAGGTGGACCCGGGAAGGAGGCTGGGCGTGGTCCCCCACTCCGCCACCTCCTCCCCCTGTTCCAGCTCTTCCCTCTTTCCTGCCACAACGCACTTTTTTCTTGCCTAAAGAAGTTGCCGCTATTTTGTAACAGGAAGACAGCCTTGTTTATTACTGCTGGGGATAGGATTATGTGGGGAGGAAAAAACATGCTTTCTTGATTTTCCTCTCTAAACTGCAGGTGGAGACAACAACAGGAGTAAATAACAGTGTTCTGCAAATACCTCGCAGGGAAGAAAGGTCGTGATATTTAAAAGAACATCCCAGCTTCATGCTGGATCTCAATTTAGGGTGACCTAATAAAGATGCAAGAGGCATGTCTGTTCTTACACAGTCCTCAGAGTGAACACCGTCGCAAGCAACAGGCTGAGACCAAACAAGGCAGTATTCCGCCCACGCCGTGGCCCACGGGGTCCACTCCCTCAGTGGCCCCCTGGGATGGCTCCTGGCACCTGGCACAGTTTCCCCAGCCTGCATTGGCACCACAGAAGGTGCAGGGCAGGCCTCACATCACACAGCTCTTGCTGCAGATGAGGAAGGATGATGAAGCTCTGTAGAAGGTTAAGGAAAATGCGTGTAGGAGAAAGCTGACAGCCTGGGTTGGGCCAGGGGGATGTGCACTCTGTCCTGTGGCCATCACCCCCTGGGCGGCCTGGCCTTATGTGAAGCACATACCGCACCCATCCCCCCTCAGGCTGCTCCCAGGATGGACAGCACAGGCACTCAGCAGATACAGGGGCCTTCTGCGCCAAAGATGGAGACCACCCCTATCTTAAAACGTTTTACGGTTGTGGATATAAGCTTGAGTTTGTGGGGTGGTGGCCAGAAAGGATTCCAGCCCCCAGTACAGAGCCCAGGGCAGGAAGCTGGGCCTGCGGCAGGGCCAGGCCTGGGAAAACACAGGGCGAGGGCTGGGCAGTGCCCAGAAGGCCACCCAGGCCAGGGCCTCTCAGTCCCTGTGCCCCTCTGACTGCCTCCTACCATGCGGGGAGTGCCACTCCTGTTGCTGAGCTCCAGGGCGGGTAGTACATGGGGCCAACCACAGACCAGTCACTTAACCTGCTTGGGCTTCCGAGTCCTCACCCATAATTCAGGGCAATATGGCCAGATGGAGCCAGTATGCCCCCTCCCCAGGGCGGCCTTCATGGGCATGCTTCCCCCACCCAGACTCCCACTATCCTGGCCCACACTGTCCTGCCTCAGCTGTCACCTCAGCCTGGCCTTCGAGACTCAGTTCAAAACCACCTCATGATCTCTCAGGCAAAAGGGGTCTCCACCATGGACTCATTTGGGGTGAAGAAGCCAACCTCCTGTGGCCCTCAGCACGTTCACACGGACATCATGGTTCACTACAGACTCATTCTGTCCCCATTCCAGGAGGGTGTGGGGTCCAGTGGCTCAGGAGCTGGGTGTCCTCAGGCATGCTGCCAAACCTCATTGTACAAAACAGAGATAACACCTGTCTCACAGGGTCGTTGCTGGAATCAGAAGTGCAAATGAATGAATGAAGAAGAGAACTAAAGAATGAATGAGCAAACCAGTTTTGTAAAGGGCCCAGCACAGAGTAAGTATTTTATAGGTGCTGGCAATTGTTAATATAGAGCCTGTTTCCAGCTGCTCAGCACACTGGCATCCACTCAGGAGGATGGCCTGTGTTTTCTTCCTCAGCAAGGTGAGAGGGAATTTAACAAACCATTTAATAAACACTGCCAGAGAGCAGAAGCCAGACTTCCACGTCCTGCAGACCGAGAATGTCAGCGCTGAAAGGGCCCAAGTTCTCTCAGTCCTGGATCCCTTGTCTGTCAGACCCCAGCGGCCCCTCAGGGTCCTGGAGACCCTCAGTGAGCAGGAGCAGCCAGTGGCAGCCAGGGCAGCCCAGGCTCCTTCCCAGATGGAAGGGTAGGGGCTTCCCCAGCTAAAGCAATCACCAGGCACCCAGGAGCCTGCCCCAGCTGGCTGACCCCAAAGGAGAAAGGCCAGTGTGTGAGTAGACCCAATGTCACAGGCTTCCTGTCCCTATGTCTGTCCCTAATCTCTCCCTTCCCTTCACTGTGCGTCCCTCTGTCTCTGGAGCCATCTTCCCTGTGCACATCTCTCCCTCTCTCCATCTCCCCATCATCACTGTGGGGAGCAGAGCAGGACCTGACCTGCAGCCACATGGTCAGGCTTCGCACGGAATGTCTTCAGGCCAGTTCTCTCTCCAGTTAAGACAAGTATGTTTTGCCAAAAGGCCCACAAATCAATGCCATCCCACTCTCACTGTGCAACCCTTGGGGTAAATTACTGTGCTGTGACTAATGTTCCCAGGGAAGAGAACACACTCTTCAAGACTGAGACCAATGCGTCACTAGAACATGTCTCGGCCAGAGGCTCCATCTCCAAATAAGAGGAAAATAGGAATGAGTTTCTGAGACCCTCATAACAGTGCCCTGTGGGCCCTCTATAGGGAGCCGGAAGAAATTTTAATAAGGTAATTCTGTATCTATTTATGAAAGATCTGTACTTCTCTGAGGGGTTTAATCTTCAAATGCTTTGCAAGCTAGCTACACAACCTCCCCGAGCCCTCGAGCCTTCAGCAGTGAGCAGATAACAAAGGAGGTCAGACAGTTACTGATTTCCCAGCCATTCCCAGGTCACTGCAGAAGCTATAAGTTGCAGTAGAGGCTCCAGGAAAAGTTGTCATTACCAAACCCCTTTATTGCTACTTTTTAGCAAGCAGTTAAGTATGTAGCTATGCTGGCAAACTCTTATGCACCCTTCAAAGCTCAATTCAAATGTCCACTCTCCTAGACCCTGGTCCCCAAAGCCTGCCCACATTCCTGCAGGCCTCATGAGGCCTGGTGCACATGCCCACGTTGCTTCCTATCCTGCTAGTCCGTGAGCTCCCTGGACATAGGACATCATCTTCCTCATCTTCATCTCCGCAGCACCTACCACGGTGCCTGGTGCATAGTAGATGCCAGCAGGTGTCAAATCAAAAGATCAATGAGAAGGAACCGCAGCTTACAAAGCAAAAGCCACATCACAAGTTCTAGCACAAGGTTAGCCCACAAGGCTGTACATGTACGATCAGATGCTGAGCGCTCAGACAATAAGCCCCCATCCACATTCTTCATTCTAAAAGCCTATGCAGGAGCCCCAGAAAGTAGTTTTTGAGTAGTTAAAACACTTACCCCTACTCTGGAGTGTGGGACAATGGAAAGAAGGTAAGTCGCAGCCAGGAGACCTTGGCCTCCACTGTGCACTGAGACCTGAGAGCCTTTGTTTACCTGTCTATAAAAAGGGAGCAATGACCCCTCCAGGACACCTGACAGGTAAACCTGGAAGATGGCTGACGCTGCTGTGGCCTCGGCCTTGGCTGTAGCCCAGAATTCCCTAAAAGAGACTGGAGATCTGTTCAGGTGAACAGGAGAATGAAATGTCCCTTACAGTTCAGGGGAGAAAGTGGCCCTGGGAGGCTCCCGGGGCCCTTACCTGCCTGACAGGAGGCACTCAGAAAGTAGTTATGGAATGAAGAAAGCAGGGGTTGGGAACCTGCAGCCTTGACACCACATGTTCCTTTAAGGTCAAATTATTCTTTAAAAAGGATATTAAAAATCCTTTGAAGCCAGGTGCAATGGATCACACCTGTAATCCTAACACTCTAGGAGGCCAAGGCAGGAGGATCCTTGAGCTCAGGAGTTTGAGACCAGCCTGAGCAAGAGCAAGACCCCGTCTCTAATAAAATTAGGAAAATTAGCCAGGCTTCATGGCAGGTGCCTGTAGTCCCAGCTATTCAGAAGGTTGAGGCAGGAGGATCACTTGAACCCAGGAGTTTGAGGTTACTATGAGCTAGGCTGGATGCCATAGCACTTTACCCAGGGTGAGAGAGTGAAACTCTACCTCAAAAAAAAAAGAATCCTTTTTAATAAAAGGATTTGTTCTATAAAATTTGGGTCAGTTAAAAGGCCACATGTGGGCTGGGTACCCAAGGCTCAGTGGTTAGGGAGCTGGCCACATGCTCCAGGGCTGGTAGGTTTGAACCCAGCCTGGGCCTGCTAAATAAAAAATAGCCAGGCATTGTGACAGGCACCTGTAGTCCCATCTACTAGGGAGGCTGAAGCAAGAGAATCATTTGAACCCAGGAGTTTGAGGTTGCTGTGAGCTATGACACCATGGCACTCTACCAAGGGTAACAAAAGGAGACTCTGTCTAATTTTTTAAAAAGACCACAAGTGGCTGTAAGGCCATAGGTTCCCTACCCCTCGGGAGGGAGGAGGGGCTAAAGGACTCAGCTTGGGAGTGGATTGCAGACTCCCTGGGCCTGGAGGGTTGGAAAAGAAGGTGTGTGAGCCGAGGCTCCAGGGAGAGCAAGTCCAGCAAGGGTAAACAGAGGAACTGCATGTTTCCATTGTTGGAATGCACTGTTGCTGAGGGAGTGAGCACCCCGTTGCTGGAGGAATTTAAGCCTGGAACAGATGGGCAATTGGTTCACAAAGCTCAGAATAAAAACTCTCAAAAAGTCCCTCTGGATAGGGATCAAGCATTCCACATTCCAGACCAGGGGTCAGCAGAGTAGGCCACAGAGTCTCTCAGTCAACTACTCAGCTCTGCCTGTTGCCTGAGAGTAGCCAAAAACAATGGCACAATGGCAAATAGGTGCAGATGTGCCAATAAAACTTTATTTGCAATAACAGACGGTGAGTTGTATGTGGTCCATGGGCCTGTGGTCTCCTCCCAGGAAAGCCGGAGGTCCCGGGCTAGCACTGCCTCTGCCCTCCATTCTAAGCTGTCTAGCAGATCCTTCACCTTCAGGCCCAATAGAAACCATCCCAGGCTACTCCCCAGCTTCTTTTTTTTTTTTTTTTTTGCAGTTTTTGGCCAGGGTTGTGTTTGAACCCGCCACCTCCGGCATATGGGGCCGGCGCCCTACTCCTTTGAGCCACAGGCACCATCCTCCCCAGGTTCTTTAAGCTTCCACCATTCATTTGACTATTCTCCCTACATTTTTGTATTTTTGAAATTTTCTGTACTAAATAGTTGAATAAAAAACCTCCCCCGGAGTCCAGCCCTACTTGGAAAGCTGATCACTTCAATGCTGCTTCTCTAAAAGGCAAAGCAGCCACACCAGGGGCTGCAGGGCCCTGAATCAGCCTTTCTACACATAACTGTGGCACCCTCCCGACAGCACTGGCCACAAGACCACAGTGGAGAAGGACAGTGTCTGAAGTTTCCACTACAAGTTTTTGTTTAGGGGACTGACCTTTCTTCTGAGACTGCTTTTTTTTTTTTTTTTTTGAGACAGAGTCGCATTATGTCACCCTCAGTAGAGTGTATCAGTAGAGTGAAGTGGCATCACAGCTCACAGCAACCTCAAACTCTTGGGCTTAGGAGATTCTCTTGCCTCAGCCTCTCAAGTAGCTGGGACTACAGGAGCCTGCTACAACACCTGGCTATTTTTTGTTGCAGTTGTCATTGTTGTTTAGCTGGCCTGGGCCGGGTTTGAACCCATCAGCTTCAGTGTATGTGGCTGGCGCCATAACCACTGACCTATGGGTGCCGAGCCAGACTGCACTCTTTAGACAGATAAGGAGACTGAGGTGCAGGTGGGAAGGGGCCTTTCCAAAGTCACCCAGCAAGTCAACAGCAAAGGTGAGAACTGACAGTATCCTCACAGTTTGCCAGCCAGCCCAGGACACTGGGGATTAGTCCTGCCCTTATCTTAACCTGGTCAGCCAAAAATCCAGCCACCCTTTCTCTGCAGAACTGACAAAGCACAATTTTCATGAAGAGTCTTCTTTTTCAAAGATCAGTGCATATCAAAAAGTAGTAAGTATGCAAACTGCTCAGAATATTTTGTAATGTCAGGAATGGTACTTACTTTGAAAGAGTTTACTAGTAGGCCAGAAAGAAGATTATTTTTTTAATCCTGCTACAGAGAGTGCGGAGGGCTAGAATGTTCTCCGTGTTGTCTGAGGGCCTGGCAGAGGTGAGGAAGACTCCAAAGGTCCCTCCTGCTGTGGTGGGGCAGTGGGGCTTGAGCTCCCTCTCCAGCTCTTCTTGATGGGGCCAAGCTGGTTGCTGTGACTCTCCTGATCCCCGGGTATTAAGTTGCCCAGGAGGAGCACAGGTAAGCATGGCCCAATCAAACCAAGGAACCAGAGCCCAGACGTCCCCAGAGGGTTGCAGAGGAAGGGACAGGCTGGGTCCTGCCCCAGTATGCATGGCCTCTGCTAATGTCGTAGCTAATAGAGAAGGAAGCCAAGTGTTTCCAAGAGGGCTAATGTAGATCCAGACACAAACCTCCTGAGAAATCAGCCCATAAAGAAAAAGATTCAAGATGAGAATGGAAAAGTTTCAGCAATATGTATGTAGGAGGGGATCAAGGTACCTTCTACATCCTGAGAAGGGGCCACAGGGATGGAGAGGGGAAAAGGAAGGTCCCAAACTGACTGAGAGGAATACAGTGGAGAGGGGGGCGGCGAAGAGGAAGCAGGGGGCAGACAGGCCCTGGTGTTCAAGGCTTTTTTAAATAATTGCTTTTATTGAGATATACCATAGCTCACATATCACACAATTCACATATTTAAAGTACATAACTCAAAGCTTACACAGAACTGTACAACCATACCACAATCAATTTTAGAATATTTTGATCTCCCCCCAAACCCTATACCCATTAGCATCACGCCCCCTATACCCCCAACACCCCAGCCCCAGGCAACCATTCATCCACTCGCATCTCCGTAGGTTTGCCTCTTCTGGACATTTCATATAAATGGAATCATACAATATATGGACTTTTTGTGACTCGTTCATTTAGCACATTCTTTTCAAGGTTGATGCATGTTGTAGCATGAATCTGTACTTCCTTTTATTGCTACATAATATTCCATCATATGAATAAAGCATACCTTGTCTCTTCATCCATCAGTTGCTCAACATTTCAGTCATTTCCATTTGGGGCTATTAGAAACAATCCTGCTATAAACATTTACATGCAAGTCTTCATACAGACATAAGTTTTCACTTCTCTTGGGTATATGCCTCAGAGTAGAACTGCTGGGTCATATGGAAACTCTATATTTAAACTTCTGAGGAACTGGCAGGCTGTCTTCCAAAGTGGCTGCACCACTTTTGTCCCACCAACAGTGTATGAGGGCTCCAGCTTCTCCGCATCCCTGCTGACACTTGCCTTTATCTGACTTTTCGATTCTACCAATCTTAGCCGGTGTGAAGTAATATCTCACAGTGGCTTTGGTTTACATTTTCCTAATGACTAATGATTTGAAGCATCTTGTCATGTGCTTACTGACCACTTGCACATCTTCTTTGGAGAAATGTCCATTCAAGTCTTTTGCCCATTTTATAAATGGATTGTCTTTTATTATTGAGTTATAAGAATTCTTGATATATTCTAGATGCAAGTCTAGAATAAACACAAATATGCAAATATTTTCTCCTAGTCTGTGGGTTGTCTATTCACTTTCTTGACGTGTCTTTGAAGGATAAACATCTTAAATTTTCAATGACGTCCAGTCTTTTTTTTTCTTTGATTGACCTTGTGCTGTGGGGTCATATGTAACTTTTGCCTAATGCAAGGCTTAATTCAAAGACTCATGTGCCTATTTTTTTCTAAGAGTTCTGTAGTTTTAGCTCTTACATGTAGGTTTTTGCTCCATTTTGAATTAGTTTTTATAATATAGGGTGAAGTAGGTGCCAAACTTTACTTTTTTATATGTAGCTACCCAGTTCTCCCATCACCACTTGTTGAAAAGACTATTCTTTCCCTATTGAATTATTTGCTATCTTTGAAAATCAATTGACTATAAATGTGAAGATCTTATTCTGGACTCTAATTCTATTTCGGTGATGTGTATAGCTATCCTTTTGCCAATATTATACTGTCTCGACCACTGTTGCTTTGCAATAAGTTTTGAAATCGGGAAGTGTTAATTTCTCCCACTTAGTTCTTCTTTTTTAAGAATGTTTTAGGTTCCTTGAGTTTCCGTATGAGTTTTAGATCCACTTTGTCAATTTCTGCAAAAAAACCCAGCTGAAATTTTCATAGAGGTTATGCTGAATCTGTAGATTAATGTGGGAGCAATGCCATCTTAACAATATTAATTCTTCCAACCCATGAACATGAGAGTTCTTTCTGTTTAATTACATCTTCTTTAATTTCTTTCAAAAATATTTTATAGTTTTCAGCAAGTTAAGTCTTGCACTTCTTTTGTGAAATTTATTCCTAAGCACTTTATTCTTTTCAATGCTGGTGTTAATGGAATCGTTTTCTTAATTTCACTTTTGTTCATGAAAGGTATATAGAAATTTATTTTTCTATAATGGTCTTATATCCCACAATTTGCTGAACTCGTTTGTTAGCTCTCATAGTTTCTTTAGTGGATTTCTTAGGACTTTCTGTACACAAGATCACATCATTTGCAAATATAGTTTTATTTCTTTTTCTTGCCCAACTGCTCTAGCTAGAACCTCCAGTGCAGTGCTGAATAGCAGTGGCAAAAGTGGATATCCTTGTCTCATTCCTGGTCTTAGAGAGAAAGCTCTCAGTCTTTCACCATCCAGTATGATATTCACTGTTGCATGTTTTTTAGAGACAAGGTCTTGCTCTGTCTCCTGGGCTGGAGTGCAGTGGCACAGTCATAGTTCACTATAACTTTGAATTCCTGGGCTCAAGCAATCCTCCCATTTCAGCCTCCCAAGTAGCTGGGACTATAGGTATACACTACCATGAGTGACTAACTTTCCTTTTTTTTGTAGAGATGGGGGTCCTGCTATGTTGTCCAGGCTAGTCTTGAACACCTGGCCTTACGAGATGATCCCATCTTGGCCTCCCACAGTGCGGGGAATGCAGGCACTGTGGCCAGCAGCTGTTGCATGTTTAAGTTTAAAAACTTGAGCCTGGAATCCATAACATTAGGAGACTTCTTTGAGTATTAAGAGAGAGAAATCACACAAAATTTTCTCTATGTAAAAATAGGCATAGATAGTAAAAGACCAGGAAAAAGTGGACTTCATTAACCACCTCTCCTGACTGTCCAGGGACTATGGGATGAGGTTTGCCCCTGCTGAGACGCACAGGGTGAGTGAGCTGGAGCCTTGGGCCATTGGCCTCAGCTGACCAATACTCCACTGTGTTTGTTTTCAAACCTGTTCAGACCAGTTGTACTTATGTAATCACTTAATTAAATTGTACGTAAAACGCTGGAACAGGAGTTAAAAGGGATTGGTTTTATGACACAGGCAAATGTTTTAGGAAGATGGCTACTCAATTAGGCATGAACAAAATAACTATATACTTGCGGAGTGTGTGGCTATCTGGTAGTATTTGGTGCTCAGTTCCTACTTCACTTGACAGGAACAGAAACTGAGAAACTCAGAAAATGCATTAAAGGTATGAATAATCAGCCAGTAGACCCATAATCCAAGGAAAGTCTTATCCCTAAATCAAGAGTTAGGGACTGGGTGAAGTGGCTCCCACCTGTAATCCGAGCATTCTGGGCAGCTGAGTTAAGAGGATCCCTTGAGCTCAGGAGTTAGAGACCAATCTGAGCAAGAGCAAGACCCCACCTTTACCAAAAACAGAAAAATTAGTCGGGCATCATGGTGCACACCTGTAGAACCAGCTACTCAGGAGGCTGAGGCAGGAGGATCACTTGAGGTCAGGAGGTTGAGGTTGCTGTGAGCTAGGATGACAGCACTGCATTCTACATTCTACCCAGGACAACAGAGGGAGACTCTTTCTCAAAGAAAAAAATAAAGAGAGATAGAGAAGTAGGTATATCCTTATCATGTTTGATATTTAAAATGAAACGGTTTATGTCAAAATAAAATGTTCACTATGTCCCTATCATATTCATGATCCATCCCCTCTTTAATAATTTTGTTTTCAATTATCCAATTCCTTGCCAGGGCTGATGGTCCCAAAAAGCAAGCTGCTTCTGACGACAGAAATATAATGGTGGCTACCTGGGCAGCCATGATCAAATATCTTTTTTCTGTCTCCTTCTTACCATTTAGTATTTTCGAGATGTCCTAATGAGTATGATTACTTTCATGGTAGGAGAAAAGTATGTACAATTTCCTTTTGAAGATTTAGATTCCCTAACTGCCTGGTAACGATGGGAAGGACTTTTTTTTATTATTCCTATTTTGTTGTTGTTCTTGCAGTTTGGCCAGGACCGGGTTCGAACCTGCCACCCTAGGTATATGGGGCTGGCGCCCTACCCACTAAGCCACAGGTGCCACTCGATGGGAAGGACTTTAGAAACTTACACAGGCTGCACTGCCGGGCTGCTGGTGTTAGCAGAGCAAACAAAGTGCCCCAAGGCCACAAGGATAAACACATAGGAAGTGAGCAAAGGGACAGCGCATGGTGGTGAAATGATCAAGACTCATGCAGAGGCTACTTTAATCGAAAGTTAATAAAACACTGAAGCTCAGAGGGGCACCTATACTGAGCCCTGTGGTCAGCCTGTGGGCACCGGGAGATGCAGAAAGGCCGCTGGACCACACGGTGTGAGGAGCGCCTACTGGACGGACCTACCTGGATTTCCTGGGAGAAGGCCAGGATCCAGAGTATTTTTAAAGAAGCACAATGTTACTGCTCTGGTGTATACAATGTAAGTGGATTAAGAGGCCTGTTTTCCGGCCCCTAAATCCGTGCCGCACTCAACTTGATCTCAGTTCTACATCCGCATCACCAGGTTGGGCTTATAGTAGGTGTCTAATAACTATGAAAGCCGGAGGGGCGCTGGTCCTTCTCCTGTGAGCCAGGGCTTCGGGAAATGGGCCTTCCACCCCCGCTCCCATGTCACAACTGTTTCCTTAAGTTTAAAGTATAATTCGCTAAACCCAAAGCCCGTCTGAATTCACAAGGACACATAAATAAATTGAGGAGAAGGACATTCAATGGATCGGGCCCATCTCTGCACCAGGCACCACGCTGGATGCCCATGAAACAAAGGAGGCCACAGAGAACCCCCCGCCTCCCCCTGAAAGGCAATAAAAAGCCACAGAGCCCTGGGAACAGATGCTAGCCGAGCTGTGTTTCCACCTGCAGCGGGCAGAGCAGCCCAACTGGGGTCTGAAGGAGGAGCAGGTGGTTGTTTGGGGCTGATAGGGCTGCAGGGCAGGTTGTTTGCACTGCCTGGAACCACAGCATGGCACAAGAAAGCTCCAAAGGAGGGGCAGGAGGTGCAGCCATTTCACACCTGCCCCCTCCCCCTCCACACTTCAGCCCCACCTTTGTCCACACCTTAGCTGGGGCTTGGGGGCAATGATTATTATCAGCCCTCCCAGGCACATTTTTTACCTCTGAGAAATCATGATCCAAGTCAGCCACCAGCTCAGAGGAAGCTTTCCCTGGATGCCCCACCTCTGCCCACCACCAACTGTGGATTCTGAGACGTGCTCTGCCTGGCTTGGAGGACATGCTCAGAACGGGGGTGGGGAGGCTGGGTAGTAGCTGAAGGACCAAGCCAATGACCGAATGGGCAAAGTCATCCTAAATAACAGGCATCTCTGAAGGTCGCAGAGCCCAGGGAGACAGACACAGTCCTTCTCATTGAGGGAACTTGTGAAGCTTACAGAAACAGCTTCTGCCACCAGCCAGCACCTGGGACAGGGTGGGTGGGGTGGGGTGGGGTGTTCCAGAGACATCTGAAAGTGAATAGCTGCAATGCCACACTTGGGCTTATCTATGAGCATTCTGTTCCCTTGAGGATGAAAACAATTTGCACCGCTCTGCAAGCAAATATAAATCCCTTAGAAACTAGTTTGGGTGGGTGGGTGGGTGGGGTGGTAGAGAGGGTGAGAAGAACGAATGTTTAAAATCTGGCACCCTGGAGAGCAGTCCTGGCCCCAGTCAGAGGGAGAGCAGAGGAGGGAGGGAGGCAGGCGATGCCGTCTGTGATGGCGGAGGAGGAAGGGGGGACGGCACCAGACACCCGGAGGAAGGGGAGAAGGGGGCAGAGCCACACTCTCATTCTTATACTATCATGCTGAAATACTGTACTTTCAGTTCTGCCTGGTGATGTCAGCCCCTGACAGTGTAAACACCTTCCCTACACAATCACCACCAGTAAGCACCGTAAGAAACGAAGCCCTGAGTCTGTGCTGCTCAGCTTGGCCCACCTGTCACCCCCACCCAGACGCACGCGCTTGGCGGATCATTTACACTCTGCTGGCTCAAGAGATGGACATCCTCAATGTTTCTATGGGACAGAACTGCCTCCCAACTCAAGGAGGAAAAGTGCCACAAAGGGCTGAGCCGGGCAAAGTTAATATCTGAGCCTGAGAGGAGGCCTCCCCTGAGACACCAAAGCCCAGCCCTGAACTAGAATTTGGGCTGTGATGGTGTCAGTGGCAACTTGGGTCTGTCCCCTTCCATCTCCTCCCATCTTGGGTTGAGGAATTTCCCCAGCAAATCCCCAGGCCTCCTGCACCCCCAACATACACTGCGGCATAATCACCCCGTCCACAGCACCGCTGAGACAAGAGACTGGGGGAGGCCTCCAGGGCCCTCCATGTCCCCCAGATCAACAGTCACTGCTGCCGCCTCCCTTTTCTTCACCCACCTCTCAAAGGGCTTGAATGCAGCCAGGCTAGTACCCAGCCCTGAAGCCACTACCCAGCTCTCCCGGGAGGTCTGAGAACCCCCAGGCATTGCACAGACGTGTGTCCAGTGCACACACACATCCTGGCTGTCTTTTTCACATGCCTTATGGACACATGTGCAAACATAAGCATCACATGTATGTGTACACACACGTTCTGGCTGTCGCTCTCACACATGGACATACACAGAGACACCAGTGTCACATGTATGTACACGCATGCCCTGGCTGTCTCTCTCATGTACGCAGACATGCAGACACACCCCGGAGCACACATTCACGCACACGTTCAGACTTCCCACAGAGTCAGACTTCCACTTATTTCCAGTTATTCCTCATGACCATCTTGTGCTCATGTAGCAAATCTCCCAACGTTTGGCAAAATGTCTTCAGTGGTTTCCCTGGTTGATGGGGGTGGGGATGTGTTCTAAGTTAATAATTGCTTTCTAGTTCCTTTGCATTTTTCAGATACTCCATAGTGAATGTGCACATATCACATTTATATTTAGGAAAAGTTAAAATCTACCATTTTAAAAAGTTTTCCTAAGACAAATAATAAATCACATCCCAGCAGGACACACTCACGTCTCAGTCTCCTCTGGGGCCACACACAGCACTGGACAGCATGTTACAAATGAATAAACCCAGGACGCAGGGCGTGGGAGAGCTGCCCAAGGTCACCCAGCTAGCAAGTGGCAAAAATTCAGGGTACAGTATCTTCGCTCCTGAGAAAAAGGCTTCTCTGGTGTTTCCCAAAGACAGTGGGGGGCGGGGGGACTAGACATGTGTGAGGTGAGAGAAGCCCATCTTACTCATTTGATTATAAAATATTTCTGAGCCACCAGATGGTGTGATAGTGGCTGCAGATGCCTGATAGCTTTTCTTAATGTCTTTGCACAGGGCTCCATTTCAGGGCCTGAGGAGTGATATCAAAGAGGCCATTCTGGAGCTCCATAAAGACAACCGCACAACTTGGGAGACACAGCTCGACACATGGCGTAACAGATGCACACTCGTTCCTGCTTCCTGCATAAATGGGCTTTAGGCTAATTCTCAGGCACCTGGTGGCACTTCGGGGGCCCCCCTTGCTGGTGCAGGGTCTAGCCAGTCAGGGCCTGGGATCTGGGCTCATTACATAATTAATCCTTGGCTCAGGGCCACCGCACACTCTGCACAGACGGACGGACGTTTGCAGTGCTGGCTATGAGGAGGGAGAACATCAAAGACCACGTCTCCAGCATCCTCTGAGCAGAAGCCGCTGCGCCTCCAAGATCAAAGCTGCAGGGTTGATGAGTTCACTGCAGCACTCAATCATCTGCTTGGCCTGTTCTGCCTTTTTCATGTTTTGTTTGGTTTTTAATAAGGGCGCTTTCATCCCAGCTCCTTCGACAGCTCAGTAATCAGGTTAGGAAGCAGAAGCTCAGAGCTCTGTGCAGGACCCACTGCACTGGGCCAGTGCTCTGCTGGGCCTGAAGCCACCCTGCCTAGAGGCAGCCCACAGGTGCTGTCCACACCCAGGGAGACACAGGGCCCAGAGCCTCACTCCAATGGGAGGAACATGGGCACCAGCTATGTCCAACCTGCAGTCTGACCCCTCTTTTATTCCTGCCCTAGCCTCTCCTATCTCCCTTCACCCTGAGCTACCCCCATCCCAAAAGAATTCAGATGCACAAAGATTTCAGATGCCAATCTAACAACCTCTTCACAAGGAGGGTTTTATCTCAGGTCTTTGAATTTAGTTTAGTCCAGTTCCAAATCAATCACTTAGCCTTGGCATTGGCCATACTCAACCCAGCATCTATTCTACAGTCATAGGCAGTCAAAGCCTGCAAACCCACACACCAGAGGCATGTCTACGCCATGCCTACAGATTTCCAACAACCTGCAAGTTCAGAATCAAAAGAAAGGAAGACCCTGGGGATGGCAGGAATAGCTTACATGGGAGTCTGTAGGCAGATCAGGCTGGCCCACCTTCACACCTGGTGGCCCACCATGCAAACACCCCTTCCCACTCCGGTGCTTAGCAGTCCTTCACACACTAGTGGGAATTGCCATCATCTTGCCTCTAGAAAAGAGCCACTATTCCAAAGATGGGCCTTCTCAGAAGAGGGGCAGGAGAAAAGGGTATCAGTAATATGAGTGTGGCGTATTTTAGGGGGATGGAGCAGGCCTCCATGGGGTGCTAGAGTGGTGCCTCAGGGGAGGACAAAATCCTGGGTAGGATGGGCACACTAGGAGGAGGAGGGTGCAAAGAAGAAGAAAAAGAAGCAAAGGCTTCCTTCACCTTAGAACTCTGCACCCACAACTCCCACCTTTGTTAAGGGAAAAGAAATCGCTGTTCCTCCTCCTCCCTCCTCCCATTCCTCAGGAGTCCCTGCTCCAGGTTAGAGACTGGCCTCACAGCCTCACCACCTGGTGATGCAGCAGTGTGTGGGAGAGGAAATCCTGTGGAAGCCACGCCCCAGCAGGGCAACATGACTTTAGCTTAAGCTCCCTGGTTTCACCTGGAAGCCAACCCCTTTATAACTAACTGGGGGCTCCCTCCTCAGCCTCTGTGTACGCCAGCAGCCTGCCAGCTCACAGGTCAGCAATATCTGCTACACCGTAGGAGACAAAGCAGGAGGCCCCTCTGTCTTATCCAGGGTGCTGCCAGGACGAGGTGGAAAAGACACAGGGGGCCTGCATATAGTGAGATGACACATTATGACCTAACGTGGAGGGCCACTCACAATGTTTAACAACCTACGTGGCCCAGGTGTGGCTTTCTGAATTACCTTGATCATGGGGAAGTCTGGAGTCCTGGAGAGGGGGCACGGGGCCATTTACCAACCAGCACAGAAATTATTTAATACTATGACAACACATGCCAAGCCAGGTCATACCTGCTGGACATCAGGGTCTGAGGTCAGAGCTGCCTCTAAAGCAGAGAGAATAGCTCATGGCCACAGAGCACGGGAGGAAGCCCACTCTAACACACAGGTCGAGTTTAATCCTTGCAATAGCCGGCCAGGGAACACTGACATCCCCCACACAGGCCCCAATGAGGGTCACAGAGAGATGCAAACAGCCTCCTACAGGCCCCAGCCTGAGTTCCAGCTGCAGGACAGACAGATGAACAGAGTTCTAGAAGACAGGACAGATCATCCCCGAATAGCTTCTGGAGGGCAGTCGCCTACCTAGGAGCTGACTGTGCCTCTCTCTGCCCAGAAGTCAGGCTGGGTGAAAAAACAAAACTCAACTAGAGCAAGAACAGGAGCCACGGAAAGGAGCTTGGTTGGTGGCTTCTTTGTACGTCCTGTTCCTTTCACCTGGAATGTGTTCACCCCAACTCCTCCCCTGCCCAGCCCAACACAAGCTCACCGCCCTGGTAGGCTTCTCTCCACTCTGCCCAGGGCCAGCTCAGCCAGTCCCCCTGGAGCTGGGAGCTGTTATTAAAGCATGTCCTCCCCCATCAGGTCTGGAAGGCACTTGTCATGGCTGTGTCCCCGGATCCAGGATGAGCTGGCCTTGCCCAGAAGGCAGGGCAGTGGCACCCAGAACCTTGCAGAGAATGCGGCTGGCCCTGGAGGTGTGCGAGGCAGCCCTACCGGCCATTACTCATTCAATGCCAAACTGATGATTGTTCCCCAGCAGTGAGAAATCTGTCTCAATCTTGCAAACTCCCCACCTAAATGAAAGAGGCAGCAAACTGTAAAATAAAGGACCCCTTAAACCCCAAAGTTGTGGATCTTTTCAAAACATTTGAATTTTTCCCAGTCAAGAAGATGCTGCCTTTCTGCCACATCCCAGCTGATGCCTGCACCCCTTGCCCTCCTACCCTTTCCCACCCTCTCCAGGGCAGTCTTGCAACACAACCAAAACAAAAATGGGATTTTTCCCCATCTTAGAGAAGCCAACAGCTCCAGTTTAGGTTTTTGAAGTGCTTGGGCAGCTTCCATATGTGGAGAGAGTTTTTGCTTAAAGACCCAGGCTCGGCCCCCAAAGTCCCCAACCTGAGGTCACTGATGAGCCTGACCACAGAGAAGACCCAGCAGCTCCTCTGTAGTGATGTTTGTGTCACAATTCCTAGTATAAATCTGGACCCTCGGGGAGCCAACCTAGGTTTTAAGAAAAATTGCCCAGAACAGCCAATTTAAAGCACAAGTCCACTGAAAACCTGCCTCCAGATATGCGTGAAATGGAGCTCAGTCTAGCGGCCGTGACATATCATTTATTCTCAATTCAGTACACATCCAATAACGCACCTAGAATTCACAGCAGATTTTCTGTGCAGGAAGGAAAAAAGTGGACTGATTTAGCCTGGAGAAGAGAAGGCTGAGGCTTTATTCAATGGAACTGGCCTGACTGCAGGACCTCTGCCACGCCTGAGGGCAGGAACAGGACAGGGACTGGGGACAGGGGAGGGAAGGGCTCCAGGCTTCAGCAGGGCAGGAACCACGGGGACTAGGGCTCTGCAGCTGGAGGCGCTTCTCAAACAGCCCTCAGAGATGAGACCAAATCTTCAAGGAACCCCTGGGCCCACTGGGCCTCTATGTATACAAGCTAAGCTTGAGGGAACACACTTGGGTCACATCCCAGCTCTGCCACTTACGTACCATGGCCCCGCAAGTTCACACTGCTCTGAGCCTGGCATCTCCTGACAGGGGTGCCACCCCCCAACCCCGTGGATGAGTCTGTGCCCTTCTACAGGGGACCTCAGAAAGTCGTCTCTATGGCAAGGGGTAGATAGTCTGAGTCATGCAACATTAAAGGCACATTAATAACGAGAACATTCCTCTGCCGACCCCTGGAAAACATGTTTATCAAGCTTGTAGCGCAGTTTTTAGCAACAGGCCCTGTAATATCACAGCCAGACCTTACATGGTCAGAGCAGCCCTGGCCACACACTGAGGAGCCCCCGGACTCGATGAAGGCGGTGGTAGCAGCGCTCCTGCTCAGGTGAGGAAGCTGGGCGCACATGGCCGGCTCAGGGGCTGAACTGCACCCTCTGGCCTACATCGTCTGTTCTGCTGTGAGGACAAACAGAGAGCAGGGAGAGGGCAGCACAGGCAACCCCCCTGCCCGCACTCCTAAGTTTTAAAGGAGCACAGTATAAGAAACAGGTGATGTCTGTCACAGGGCTACGGACTTTACCAGATCAACATAAACAAGAGAAAGAACTTCATCCCAACATTGTGAGGCCAAAATCCCCCCCACATTTAGGGACAGGAGGCCTTCCCTCTTTAACCCCCACACTCTCACACACCCCACTGGAAAGCCCAGGGCTCCTGGGATAGGACAAGAGGGAGAGTGGCAGGCCTGGCTGGGTGCACGGAGGAGCCTCAGGCCCCAGTGGACAGGCAGTAGAAAGAACCAGCACTCAAGGAACCACAAGAGGCCCTGGAGCCTGGGACCTCTGTCTCTCCAGCCCTGGCGCTCAGCCCCACCACGTGTAGTGTGGTGAGCTATCTGCGCATCTTGCTGTGTGACCTTGCACGCTCTGTGCCCCATTTCTAAAACATGGATAAGAGCATCTACCTCGCAGAGTTGTTGGTTTTTAAAATTTTATTGCAAAAAATTCCAAATATATACAAACCAAAGAGATGCCTTTAAGGAATGACGGGCACCCAACCCCTAGCTTCACACACCCACATCCTGGCACACCAGGGTCCGTGTGTGGGCTCCCCGACTGCCCACACCTGATGCTTCCCCTGCAAACACATCCCAGACACACATCCTTCCATCCCCGCTGTTTCAGTACGCCCTAGGGTTGCTTTGAGAATTAAATGAGATTACACAGTAAAGCACTTAGATACAGAAGCTGGCACGTAGTAAGTACTCAATCCACATTGGCCTGTGTTCCTTGCTGTGATTAAACTACTGGCCAGAGACCACCCCTGCCATACTTACGGCTGCCTCTACTGCTACCACATGTCACTGCTATCTCCTCTGTCACATGGGGATGATCCCACCAGTCTTAGCCACTGCATGGATGTGCTTCCATACTCTATAGGACACAGGGAGCCTTCTGACCAGCACCCTCCAAGGAGGTCTCGCCAAGTGGACTCCAGGTGCATAGGGGGTCTGCCCCCTAGGTGGAGACCAGGCCTCCCTGCCTCACATACGCCTGGGAGCCAGCACTGTGCTGAGCACGCGAAGGCAGCTATCACTCCATGGGCAACCTGTACGTGCTGAACAATATACAGACATCACTGAGTTTCAACCCTGCCGAGTGGGAGTGATTGCTGCTTTAGAGATGGGGAGACCAAGGTGCAAAGACATTAAGCCATCTATTTTTTTTTTCAGTCACACAACTGACATCCAGGCCTGCCTGATTCCAAAATTCACATTCCATTCTCTTACATTGCCTCCTGGTAATCTGTCAAAATACTGTCCATTTATATTTACTTTGTATGTTTTTAAAGTGGTTCAGTGGTTTTTCATTTACTCACAGGTTGTACAACCATCACCACTAATTCTAGAACATTTTCATCACCCCAAAAAGAAACCCATAGCCTTTAGAAGGAGGGCTTCATACCCATCCCTTCTCCCTCTCGCTGCAATCACAAATCTAGTGGACATTTCACATAAATGGAATGAAACAATAAGTGGTCTTCTAAATGTGTCATTTCCTTAAAAAGTCACCCTCCTTAATAAACAGCCACATACATCTCTTCAATTTAGCTCTTCAGTTGACTAATGGGATTTATGGTGCTCCCGTGACTCTCTCTAAAAATAGTAAATCCCCTCCCCAAATCCAATGATGTCAGCGATACCTTAATACAGGTTAAGCTGATAGAGCCCTGGGCAACTCGTCCTCAGAGGGCAGGCTCTGAGGTGCTGCCAGGGACGACAACACAGGCCCTTCCTAAGGACCAGCTGGCACTTGGTGCTTCTCAGAGGATCCTAACACCAGCCACCGAGCACATTTAAAAATAGGAAGCAAGTCTGGGCACAGTGATTCACACTTGTAATCCCAAACTTTGGGAGGTCAAGGCTAGAGAACTGCTTGAAGTCAGGGGTTTAAGACCAGACTGGACAACACAGTGAGACCCCATCTCTACAAAATAATTAAAAATTAGCCAAATGAGGTGGCATATACCTATAGTCCCAGCTACTTGGGAGATTGAGGCAAAAGGCTGCAGTGAGCTATGATCTTGCTACTGCACTCCAGCCTAGACAACAGAGCAAGAGCTCATCTAGCAAAAATGGCACAGAACACACAACAGGTGACGGTCATGAAACTTGAGGGACAAAGAACCTGTTTCGGCAAATCATTAACAGAGACGTTAGTTACCAGAGCATAACTCAGCTGGCTGACATATAGCCACGTGCCACTGACGCAAACTGCAAACAACTTACATGTCCAGCTAAATAAATAAGTGCTTTAGCTACACAATGGAATACCAATACAATGATGTCTACACTGGCATAGAAGAGCATTCTCAGTATGCCATTCACTGAAAAAAGCCAAATAGAAAATAGCACTCCTGACAAAAGATTAGTTCCTAGAGTTAAAAAAAAAAAAAAAAACTACAAATCCGTACGAAAAAGATAATCTACCCCAAAGGAAATTAGGCAAAAGAAATTAATTTATGACAGAGGACATCAGAAATATACTAAAAAGATATTCAACCTCACTAGAACTCAGGAAAGTACAAATTCAAACAACCACGAGATGCTATTTCACACTCATGAAAGTGTTCAAATGTTAGTCTGATAATGCACGTGCTGGGGAGGTGTGGGAAAAAGAACCTCATTAGCCCTCGTACAGGGGAGGAAAACGGCCACAAACAACTTGGAGATGGATTTAGTAACAAACAGTACTAATGAGTAGGAGCATCCTACAGGATCCAACAGTGCTGCTGTTGGGTATTTTAGGAATACCCAGGAATTTCCACAGTGTGCTCATATTAATTATGTACCATTGCCTAAAAAATAAGCCCCCAAAGTTGCAGCTTAAAACAACAAACATGCATTATCTTCCAGTTTCTTTGGGTTAGGAAGGCAGGTGCAAGGTATCTGCATGCCTCTGGCTCAAGGTCCCTCATGAGTTTCTAGCGGGGGTGTTGTCCAGGGCTGCAGACTCATCTGAAGGCTCAGCTGGGGATGGAGGGGTGGAGATTTGCTTCCAGGCTCACTCATATGGCTGTTGGCAGGCCTCGGTCCCCTGCCACGTGGGCCTCTCCACAGGGCTACCTGATGACATGGCATTAATTTCCTCCAGGGCGCATGATCCAAGAGAGAGCTACAGTGAACACCCAAGATAGGAGCCACCGTCTTCCTATAATCCGATAGCAGCAGTGAAAGCCCATCCCTTCTGTTGCATTCCGTTTGTTAGAATCAAGTCCGTAAGTCTAGTCCACGCCCACAGGTTACACAAAGGTGTGAACACCTGGATGCAGGATAGCCAGGGATATCTGAGAGGCTGCCTTCCACAGTGCTCGTGGAGAATCCAATATTCAGTATTCTTTGTAATGATGAAAAAATGAAATGACCTAACTGTATCTGACTGTAGAAATGGTGGCTTATTGAGACAATGGAACTCTATCCAGCTGTTAACAAAACTCTATGTATCAGCAGGGATATAGTTTATGACATATGAACAATAAGTATCCCAGGTATGAGCATCTCCAACACATAAAAAGTAGTGTTTTGTTTAGGCTGTGCACACATGTGATAAGAGCACACCATATGCATGGACTTCCCTCATCCCCGTTTCCCACTTGGCACTTCCCTCAGCAGAGGGGCTCCCGGAGAAGGAGAGAGAGAGGAAGAGGGTGGGCTTGGGCTGGATCTGTGATGTTTACTGGTCTTTAGAGTAATATAATCAATGAAAATAAAACAAAAATGTGATTTCATTTTTGCTAAAATATATACACATTTCTGTTACCTGTAGCTATAAGGTATCTATAAAGGCTGGACATCATTTAATTTATTTACAGATTAAAGATGGTTTTGATGACATTAAGCCTCTTTACCTATGTTCTCAGACTTTAGGGACACTGTTATATAGACAGAAGTTATCTTTAAGAATGCTAATAAGATGGCGGACGCCGGGTGGCGCCTGTGGCTCAGGGAGCAGGGCGCCGGCCCCATATACCGAGGGTGGCGGGTTCAAACCCAGCCCCGGCCAAACTGCAACAAAAAAATAGCCGGGCATTGTGGCGGGCGCCTGTGGTCCCAGCTACTTGGGAGGCTGAGGCAAGAGAATCGCCTAGGCCCAGGAGTTGGAGGTTGCTGTGAGCTGTGTGATGCCATGGCACTCTACCGAGGGCAATAAAATGAAACTCTGTCTCTACAAAAAAAAAAAAAAAAAAAAGATGGCGGATGCCTGTAGTCCCAGCTACTTGGGAGGCTGAGGCAGAATCACGTAAGCCCAAGAGCTGGAGGTTGCTGTGAGCTGTGTGATGCCACGGCACTCTACTGAGGACAGTGAAGTGAGACTCTGTCTCTACAAAAAAAAAAAAAAAGAATGCTAATAAGAGTTATATGGGACAGTTATTTATGAAGGATTTTTTTCTTCTTTTTTTTATTTTCCAGTCTTATTGAAGTGGCACTGAAGTTTTGTATAAAAAAATTAAAATAAAAAAATACCTTCAAAAATTAAGCCAAGCTTGAAACCAAAATGGCCACAGCTAAATACCAAAACATATCAGCTTTGAGAGCGCTGAGGAATTCCGGGTTGAAAGAGGATTGGAGTGGAGAGAAAAAAACAGCTGCCTACTTGCCAAGAGACTGGTCCGGGCCCTGGGAAGCTCACTTAGGCAGGTCCTAGTCTTGGTGGTGGCCTGGTGGAGGGGGAACCTGACATCACACCCTGGGAGGCTATAGCCTGACCCGCTCTGGGTCCCAGGAGGACATGGCTTCCTGCCTTCACCTTCACTGGAAAGAGGAAGCTGCCCAGGTCAGGGTGCTGCTTCTGGACTGTGAGCACAAGCTGAACTTCCCCAGGGTGTAGAGTCAGAGAGAGAAATAAATGGTAACAGGAACAAATGCCCGCACCCGCTTACAACCACCTGATCTATGCCTGAGGACGTGCTCAGTCTCCACACATGATGTTTATCATAGGGGAATCAATAAACTTTAAATGGAGAAGTATCTGTGTCTAGAATTCACAATGCCCAAGAAGCTGATTAGAAACTAAACTCAGAGGTGGTCAGAGCCATGCCCAGATCCAGGTGTCACTCAATCTTCTGCAAAGTCCAGGCAACAATCTCCCTTGGCCAATCTTCTCCACTCCCAGTGGATGTAGGCTATCCTCCTCCAGTCTTCAGCTGACCAGCCCAGTGTCACCACTTCCCTGTAAGAATCCTGCTAAGGCAGTTTAGTGAGGACCCCACACCCCTATATCTGACCTACTTGACATCTGATCAAGTTCCTCATCCCCACCTTGGCGTTGAAGTCCTCAACCTGCCTTCAGCGAGCATCCCCTATCCAGGTGTCTCTTCTCAGCACTTTCCATCACCAAACCCCACCTGCTCCTTGGTTATGAAGCCCCCCGGGGTCTTGCTGCATCCATTGGAGCCATTGTATCGGGGTTGACCAATACTGTAATGGTCTTGAACAAAGCCTCCTCACTGTTTCAACAAGTATCAGACTATTTCTTTTCTTTAAAGCCCACAACCTGGCTGGGGAGGACAGGGGCCAGCTTCACCCCTTCCCTGCACACGGTCCCCACCCGCCACCCTACCTGAGTAGAAGTGGCTACAGGGGTGGGGGCGGGGTCAAACAGGGGCTTCCTGAGAACCACTGGGAGGAGGCAGGCCAGTAGCCGGAGTACAAGGATAGTGCTAAAGAAAATGGAATCCTGTGCATAGAGAGGACTTTAAAACAAAGTCTGAGAACATCATGATGCTCTTTGAATGAAGATTAAATGGAAGGGAAGTAAAAGCTCAGGATATCAAAGAGAAGAGATGGAAAACAAGGCTGTGTGGAGGGCGGGGAAAGACATGAAGGAGCAGGCACCAGACCCGGCTCTGCCTCTGGGCGTGACCTCAGCCAAGCCACTTCCCCTCTGGGACCACAGGCTTGGTATCTTCCCCAGAAGTAGGAAAGGAGCAGAACAGATAAGCAAAATGAGTGTAAATGACAATAAGTGACAAGGAGCACTCCCTCAAGAAACTACAAATACACATCACAAAGTCCCAAAGTTGCAGATGCTGGCATGGATGTGGAGAGAAAGGAACACTTTTACACTGCTGGTGGGACTTCCTTTACAACTCTTTGGAAGGAAGTATTGAGAGTCGTCAAAGAACTCAAATTAGACCTCCCAAATGGTCCTGCAATCCCACTACTAGGCATCTAGTAGGAAAAAAAAAAACACCTTTTATCATAAGGACATTTGCACTACATTGTTTATTACAGCTCAATTTACAACAGCCAAGATGTGGAAACAACCTAAATGCCCATCAACTCAGGAATGGATTAACAAACTGTGGTGTATACTACTCGGCCATAAAAAGATGGAGACTTCACATCTTTCATATTAACCTGGATGGAGATGAAATACATTCTTCTTTACTCTTCTTACTAAAGCATCACAAGAATGGAAAAGCAAGAACCCAATGTACTCAAGGCTAATATGAAGCCAGTGGACGATCTAATGCACACCCACACAGAAGAAAAACGCAACTCAATTCAAGGAGGGCAGAGGGGGAAGAAGGGCGCGTCCACTGAATGGGCACAATGTAAGGGTGTAGGGCACACCTTCTGAGTGTGGGACATAGCTACAAGAGGGACTCTACCTAACAAATTCAAATATTGTGACTTGGTTGTTTGTACCCTCACATTGACCTAAAAAAAAAAAGAAGAAGAAGTAACAAAGGAGTGCTCCCTCATAAAATGACAACAGGTGACAAGGCTACCTGGGAGGCTGAGGCAGCAGGATCACTTGAGCCCAGCAGTTGGAGGCTGCTGTGAACTATGACCGCACCACTGCACTTCAGCGAGAGCGACAGAGCAAGACTCTATCTCTAAATGAAACAACAGGTGACAAGGGACAAGGAGCTCTCCCTCATGAAGGGACAACAGGTGAGCTCCTTCACAAGCCCTGCCAGGGCCCCTCACCAGCACAGTGGCAAGCTCAGCCGGGGCAGCACAGGTGTGGCCAATGTGACCGAGCGTCAGTAGTGACTTACTTATGTCCACACCCACAGAAGACTTCAAACACCATCAGAAGAGGCAGGAAGGAGGCCAGGAGACAACACAGAGCCTCGGCCAGGGAAAGAACAGGGGACCTCCAGGAAGCCTCTGCTCAGCTTTGCATCGGCCACGCCGCAGCCAGCGGAAAGTTCCTGCGAGTTGGTTTCTACACCTCACTGTTATGTCCATTTGACCCACAAAGGTTTCCTGTGTGTCCCATGCGAGAAAAATATATCGGAGGGCCCCGGCCCTGTGCTGGGGTGCTCAGAGCTCCCCGGGAGACGGGAGGAAACACAGGGAAGGGATGACATGAGGCTGCGAGGGAAGGATGGAGAGAGCACTCAGGTGACAGGAAGGGCACCTCAGAGGTGGGAAAGAAGGTGTGGTCAGCAGACAGCACCAGTGGTGGAGGCCAGAGGGTGACCAGACGAGTGGCTAGGACCGGAGAGCATAGACCTGGGCACAGGCTGCCCCAGGCCTGCTGGCAAGTCCCTGAGATGCAGAGCAGGAGACAGGCCTGGCTTAGAGGATTCGCTCCTGTAGCTGGAAGGAGAGGAGACATGGATAGATGGGGTGAGGAGTGACCCAAGGTAGCCCAACAGCAGAGGGGAAGGGAGGGGATGGTGAGGGGCTGCTCCGGAGCAGTGAGTAGCCTCCCACAGCAACAGGTATGCTTAGGACACAAAGTTTCAAGGTGCCACCCACCACCTTCTGACTCCATTAGCCTGGCGAGGACCCAGCAGCCTGCACACCCTCAGATCAGGGGCCACAGCTGGAGAAACTGGTTCACAGAGCGAGCGGTATAGGCATTAAGCGAGTTCACACGTAGCGGGAACTAGACCTGGTGAGTAAAAAGTGCTCAACCATGTGCAGTGGTTCACACCTGTAATCCCAGTGCTTCAGGAGGTGGGAGGATCGCTTGAGTCCAGGGGTTCAAGGCCAGCCTGGGCAGTACAGTGAGATCCTAGCTCTAAAAAAATTATTTTAAATTAGCCAGGTATGGTGGCACACACCTGTAGTCCCAGCTACCTGGGAGGCTGAGGCAGCAGGATCACTTGAGTCCAGCAGTTGGAGGCTGCTGTGAACTATGACCGCACCACTGCACTTCAGCGAGAGCGACAGAGCAAGACTCTATCTCTAAATAAATTAAATTAACTTTTTTTTTAAAGACAAAAATCTCACTACGTCACCCTTGGTAGAGTGCCATGGCATCACAGCTCATAGCAACTTCAAACTCTTGGGCTTAAGCGATTCTCTCGCCTCAGCCTCCCAAGTAGCTCAGATTACAGACACCCTCCACAACACCCGGCTATTTTTGGTTGCAGTTGTCACTGTTGTTTAGCGGGCCCAGGCCGGGTTCGAACCGGCCAGCCCAGGTGTATGTGGCCGGCACCCTAACCACTGAGCTATGGGCGCTGAGCCTTAAATTAACTTTTTAAAAAAGCCATTCACTTATGTTTCCTTCTTCATAGTTAGTGCTGGCTGCCAGTCTTGAGTGTGCTAAGCGCTTAATTACCTCATCATTTACATTAATCACCTTAGCAACCTTATTAGCCCAGGTGTTACAGGCTGACTTTTGCCCCACCCCCCAAATCCATATGTTAAAACTCTATTCCCGACTACCTCAAACTGCAACTGTATTTGGACATAGGCTCTTTCATAAAGAGGTAATTAAGGAAAAATGAGGTCACTGGGGTGGGCTCTGATCCAGTATGACTGGTGTCTATCTAAGAATCGCAGAGGACACAGGCGCTCACAGCAAAATGACTGCATGAGGACTCAGGGAGAAGGCCACCATCCACAGGACAAAGAGAGAGCCTCAGGTGAAACCAACCCTCCGCACCTTGATCTTGGAACTCCAGCCTCCAGGACTGCAAGAAAATAAATCCCTGTTGTTCAAGGTCCCCAGTCTGTGGCCCTTTATTACAGAGCTACCAAGTACTCATGTTACTGGGGAGGTTAAGTAACTCACCCCACAGCGGTTCAGGGGCTGGGTCCCCACTACAAAGCTCATGCTCCCAGCCACTCTCCTTAAGGGCTAAACAAAGACAAGCATTCTGTAAATTATAGCAAAAATCCATAGACGTTCACAACTTAACTTTCATCTTCATCAGAGATATCTAAACTGGGACCTTCCAAGCAAGACCCACAGGTCCCTACCCCCAATGGTCCCTACACGTGATCCCTCAACACAGAGAAAGCATCGGGGCTACCCTGCAAAGAAAACACTTCTAGGGTACCACATAAATCACACAAAGTCTCTAGGTTAAAAGAAAAACAAAAATCAAAAGGACCAAGATTAGAATAACAGGAAGTGCTGTGAGGGTTGAAGATCTTCTGTGCAGGTGCCACGAGCTCCTTCCGTATGTCCTGGCTCACCCTAAAGGCCGGACTCGGGGACGCTCACCTTGCTTGGGATGGCGGCCGCCAGAGCCTCCAAGCATATCAGTCAGACAGGGCTGCAGCTGTCACTTCACTCAGAAAGAAAGCTGCAAACGTGAGGCTGAGCTGATGTGACTGGCGCCATGGCAAATGCACCTTGTTAGTGGAACAAGGTCCACTCCACATCCTGCAGCTGGAAGCCACACGCCAGGCCCTGCCTGCAGCCCAGGCACTTGGGCCTGGGTAGGGCTGGGGTCCATGGGTCAGAAGGAGGGAGGGGGACACACTGGGAGGAAAGTCTACAGCCATGACAAAAACACTAGCATCACTGCTCCAACAAATTACTACCAACTTGGTGGCTTAAAAGCCAGTCGTATTTATATATAGTCTTGTCAGTTGAGTCGGACCTGGTCCCCTTGCGAGGAAGGTGTCAGTGCTGGCTCCTCCTGTAGCTCCTGGGAGAACCCATGTCCTCGCCTTTTCCAGCTTCCACAGGCCACCCACAGCCCCTGGCTGGAGGCCCTTAATCGCCTGCACTGCCACTGCACTGCGACTCAGCTCATTCTTTATAGCCACATCTCTACGTCCAGTGCGGCTGGGCCTCTCTTCACTTGTAAGGACCCACAAGATCCTCAATAACCCCAGATGCTCTCCCATTTCAAGGCTCCCAGTGAACATCACAAAGCCCTTTATCATAAGGAAACATAACCACAGGTTCCAGGGATTAGGATGAGATGGAGACAGGACATTATTCTATTTCCCAAAAACTCTTCAGGAGAAAGAGTCAGCCAAGCTAGGTCTGCAGGTCTCTAGCTTCTGGGTGCACAAGAACCCTCGAGGCAGCTTACAGACATTTCGAGCCTCACTTCCAGCCACTCTGATGCAGGAGAGGAGGGGGCCCCAAAATCTGCATCTTAAATAGCTTCCCCAACAATCCCCCACAAGCCCAAACATTTGGGGCAGAGAATTTTCAGGTGAGGAGTAACCCAGACCTTGAGTATATAAGGAAACAGAGCCAATAATACATGTAGAAAAAGATTTATTATGAGGAATTGGCTCGTGTTTGTTTTGATTTGGTTTGGGGTTTTTTGAAATAGAATCTTGCTCTGTCACCTGCGCTAGTATACCATGGCCACAACCTAGCTCACATCAACCTCAAACACCTGGGCTCAAGCAATCCTCCTGACTCAGCCTTCTGAGTGACATCTGCCACTACTTCTGGCTATTTTTTTTTTTTTATATTTTTAGTAGAGACAGGGTCTTGCTCAGGCTGGTCTTGAACTCCTGAGCACAAGTGATCCTCCCACCTTGAGCTAGCCTCCCAGAGTGCTAGGATTACAGGTGTGAGCCATCACGCCCTGCCAGAAATTGACTCATATTATTATGGAAGCTGACAAGTCCCACGATCTGCTGTCTGCAAGCTGCAGATGCAGGAGAGCCAGTGGTGTAGTCAATGTAAGTCCAAAGTTCTGAGGAACAGGTGCTCCAATGCCCAAGAACTAGAGAAGATGCATGTCCTTGCTTAAGCAGAGAGAGCAAATTCATCCTTCCCGACACTTTTGTCTTCTTCAGGCCCTCTGTGGATTGGAGGGAGTCCACCTGCATGGGTGAGGACAATCTTCTTTACTCAGTCTACTGATTCCAATGCTGATGTCTTCCAGAAACAGCCCCCGACACACACTCAGAAGAAATGTTTACCAGTTACCTGGGCACATGCAAAATTAACCATCAGGCTGGTCAACAAACATTGAGCATCTGCTATGTGCTAGGCACGGTTCCAGGCCAGGGGCAGGCCAACCCCTTGCAGATCTGTCACCTAGGTGCTATTAACCCTTGGACAAGTCACTTGCCCTCTATGGGCCTCAGTGTCCTTCCCTGTAAAATGAGCTCCTGGCCATCACTGCCTATGAGAGTTCCTGGAGGCAAAGGAGACCCCCACACAGAGAGAGTGCTACATTCACGGGGTGCCACCCCCCTGGCTGTCCCTCCACACCATACAGGGCCAGGCCACTCCTGCAGCCGTCCTCTCTCCAGGGCCACATGACCCAGATCGTGGACAGAAATGACCCTAACCAGTCTCTACCTGTCTCTCCTTACCAAATCTAATGGGTCATCACAAATGAAGTTTCTGATGGTGAAAAGCCACGGGTCACCCCCTTACAAATACATAGACAGTAAGTCATTAACGTTAATGCTATCTGCAGAAAATACTACCCAGCATTAGTCCCCTACAGGTTGGCTCTAAGTAACCCCACTCTCTACCAGCATAACAAGCCCAGGCTCTTGGACAAAATTATGTCCCAGCTAAAGGTAAGAGTACTTATACTCACAGATGACTGTGGTGAGCTGGCCAATCCTCCCTCAAAAATCAGATTAAAAAAAAAAAATGAGCAGTGCCTGTGGCTCAGTGGGTAGGTGGCCGGCCCCATATACCAAGGGTGGCGGGTTCAAATCCGGCCCTGGCCAAATTGCAACAAAAAATAGCCAGGCGTTATGGTGGGCATCTGTAGTACCAGATACTCAGGAGGCTGAGGCAAGAGAATCACCTAAGCCCAGGACTTGGAGGTTGCTGTGAGCTATGACATCACAGCACTCTACCATGGGCAATAAAGTGAGACTCTCTACAAAAAAAAAATAAATAAATAAATAAATTAGTTGATCCCTGATGTTAATAAAATAAAGGAACAAATGATTTACATGTCAGGGAACTAAGGCTCAGAGAATTCAGGTGACTTGCTTGGGGCTCACAGAGCCAAGAAGTAAAGAACCAGGACCTAATTCCCCCACACACACTGGCCACTGTGAGGGGCTCAACCAAACAACCTGGCGTGGTCCCTCCTGTGAGTCACCCAAATAGCTAGTTGGGAAGTTACTTTACACATTCCGGAGTGACAGGACTACTACCCACAAAATGCACGTTTTTTTTTGTTTGTTTGTTTGTTTGTTTTGAGACAGAGTCTTACTTTGTCATCCTCGGTAGAGTGCTGTGGCATCACAACTCACAGCAACCTCCAGCTCTTGGGCTTAGGCGATTCCCTTGCCTCAGCCTCCCGATGAGCTGGGACTACAGGCGCCCACCACAACGCCCAGCTATTTTTTGTTGCAGTTTGGCCGGGGCTGGGTTCAAACCCGCCACCCTCGGTATATGGGGCCAGCACCCTACTCACCAAGCCACAGGCGCCGCCCCAAAATGCATGTTTCAGTGAGGTCTATTACCATGATCTGGAGCACTGCAAGTCTCTCTCCCACTCTCAGTCAGGGCTGCAGACCCCAGGAGTGGAGGGAAGATGAGGCTGGATTCCGAGTGGCATCAGGTAGCAGTCCGGGGAGATGAGACCAGCTCAAACCCCGAAGGCAGCTGCGTCTCTCTGGGCAACGCTGCAGCAGGAGGCGTTAGCAATGCAGGATCTGCAGGTGACAGTCAGGGTCAGCCCACTGCACTCAGCAAAGAAGACCTTTCCAGGGAGCCACCACCCAGCTGAATGGAAGGGACAACCAAGAGATAGTGATGGAAAGAGCCGAGGCGGGCAGGGTAGTTGCTGGCTGGCAGGATGGGCACGGGAGCAGTGGCGTAAGGGCCGGCTGCCAGGCGGGAGCCTCAGCATCTGTTAGCCAGCATCAGCCAGTTTTACAACGCATGGGAGGGAGAAGGAGGGACACTGCCCAAGCTGTCCGAATGCAGAGATCCCACACACACCATACTGCTGGAGAGGACAGTGAGTATCAGGGAAGCTGGGCAAACCCTCTGAAAACACGGGCACAGCAGTCTCCTCGAGTCCCACCATGACCATTATGCTGCCAGGGGAAGGCGGCCTTACCAACTTCATAGGGCACGGGGGTGGTGGCAGGGGGGCTGGCAGACTAGCACACACCCCAGGTGGCAAATTCCCAGCCTAGTTCCAACCTGTCCCCAGTCCCACCTCCAAAGAGTGGCCAGCCAGGGTTCTACAAGCAGGCCGGGCCCCAGGGCTCCTGCAGCCTGCCCTCAGAGCCTGCAGTGACCGCCAGCCACCCGTGCTGATGCCACCTCCCAACCCAACCCCTAGCTGGGGCTGCCCGGGCAGCATCTGCACACAGCCCATTGGCCCGTGGCCCAGCCAGGCAGGCAGACACTCTCTGCACTTCATTGAGAAGAAGAAACTCCAAGAAAATGTAACTAACTTTTACCCCTGCTGCCTGCGAGACGGAAAGTGAATCTGTGCTCAGGCAGCCTGCCGCCCTTGGGTGTATTCCCTCCAGGATGTGTGTGTTTATTCACTGTGTACCTAACAGACATCAGTTCCCTGAGATGCAGTTTAGCCAAAGTGAGAGAGGACAAGGACAGGCCATGAGACAAATGCCATCTTTTAGTTCTGTGGCACTCTGCATCCTCCAGGGCCTCACTGCAGGCGAATACTCCGAAACTGGGGAGTGAAGAGTCAGGGCAACAACCTACTGCCTACACAGTCTTAAAATCCCCGACTGCTTCTTCATTTCCCAGCAACTGCCCCCCACTGAGTGGAAAAAGGCCAGTCCCATGGGTTCTCAAGAAAGGAAAGGAACCACAGCCCGAGGGAGGTGTTAATTAGCCCCAGCTGAACGTGGGAAAGCAGGACCACTGAGTAAACACTAGCCAACGCCAACTGGCACCTGTGGCAGGTGCTCCCTGGGCCACCTCCCAGCCAGGAAAGTAGGTACTTAATATGCACTTACAGCTACATCACGTTAGGAGGCCACTCGGCAGGGATGCTCCAAAAAGAAATACCAAGGCAGCTCTGGGCTAGGCACTGGGAACTTTGGAAAGCATCCTGAAAGGCCAGACCTGCTGGACACTGACAAGGGAGGTGGCTGGAGCTGCGCTCTGAGCAGCCCTCAGCAGAAGCAGGTGCTGGGAAAAGGCCAAGAGGCATGGGGAACAGAACCACTGCAGTCCACACGTAGGGCCTCCACCAACCCTGGCACTGCTGCCCTGGACTCCTGAACTCATGACAAGTCAGCCTCAGAACACTGGTGTCCTTATCGGTGAAATATGACGGCCTCAGAGGCTGGAGCAGAAAAATCAGCAACTTAAGTGACGACGTGGGAGAGCACATCATGAACTGAAAACCCTGTGGAAATGTGATTATGATGGTCAGTGGATTAAAAGCACCCCCAAACACACAATCACACCTGGCAGGGGTTCCCTAGCCATTAGCCAAGCTGATAAAATAGGTCCCATTTTCACCAAAGGCCAGTTAGGACAAGCCAAGGCACCAGGGATAGTTTCCTCACCTTCCCTGTCTTTACTGCTCACATTTCCCCAAAATGTGGGCTGAAAATTGGGAATCCCCAGATTAACTAGAGACTTTTGAGAAGTGTTTGATGGCCATATGACACTCACGACTATAGAGCGGCTGTCCCTAAAGGGGACATAAGGGGCATAAAGGGAACCAGGGCTGAGGCTAAACCTGGGGCTCTATCTAGGTCACCAGGTCCCCTGGCCCCAAGCCAGACTCCAGAAAGCTCCACTCCCTACCTTAAGTAATAGTCACCACTGTTAGCCTGACCCAAGGAAGAATTTCTGAGTAACAGACCACTTACACTACAGCCCTGTTGTCATGGTAACCAACTCCTAACAACTTTGGCATTTCCACAACCTCTGATTGAGCCAGTTCTCAAAATTAACATAACAATGAATAGTATTTGCATTTAATTTATTTTAATTGGCTTTTACATAACGAAATGTCTGGGTTTCACCCTTAATAACAACAGGGTGAATGAGTTCTCAATAGTGGGACTGGGAAAAACAGCCAGGATGAAAGCTAATCATTTTACATTTTCATAACTGGAAAATTCTTCACTGACTTCTTAAAGCACATTTTACTTAATTGTCTTTCTGAGATGACAACAAGACCTTTTAAGGTGAAGTTCATCCTTTAAAGTTAGACCTTATTCTTGTACATTTAAAAATGAAAGATGAGGCCAGGAGCGGAGGCTCACACCTGTAAGCCTAGCACTCCGGGAGGCTGAGGCAGGTGGATTGCTTGAGCTCCAGAGTTTGAGACCAGCCTAACAAGAATGAGACCCTGTCCCTACTAAAAATTGAAAAATTAGCCAGGCATTGTGGGTGCCTGTAGTTCCAGCTACTTGGGAGGCTGAGGCAGAAGGATGGCTTGAGGCCAGGAATTTGAGGTTGCTGTGAGCTAGGCTGACACCACATACTCTAGCCTGGGCAACAGAGTGAGACTCTATCTCAAAAAATAAATAAATGAATAAATAAATAAATATAAAAGATGAGAAAGATTAGCATGTTGAAGGTGTTTTCACAAAGCAGCCACAATGGAGAGTATATGTAAGTTCCAAGAGGACAGTGATTTTCACTTTGTCTTTCTTTTTCCCCATTGATGTATCCCCAGTGTGAAGAAGAAACCCAGGCATACAGGAGGCACCTGCAGATATTTGCTGAATGAATGGATGATAACCTTTATCATTCAAGTTCATGTGTATAAAGCACTAGGGCGGTGCTAGTCACTTGAGCTTCCATTATTTTCATTATAAATGAGATAGTTCGTGCTTAGCTAAGGGAGTACACTGCTGGACCTGCAGGACATGGGACCAGCTCCAGAGTAAGGGGTAGGACTGGGGGGAGCCTCACCTGGGGCCACCACCTGGGACAGTCTCAGCCACCCACCACCCTCAGCAGTTCCACTGAACGTCTACCTGCTCCTAGGGCCAGGTACAGGCCTGAGGCAAGACCAACTTGAGACAGAAATTAGGAATGTATTTGCTCTCTAATCTCCAGGGGACTCCACCCCATCTACAAGGAGGACAGATTTTTTTTTACATGCTATTACCTCCCCCCCACCCCCCCACCGGGTGCTGTAATGCTAAAGGTAGGGAACAGGTGCACAGGCAACACCTGGGGAAAGGAGATCCACTGACCTGAGAGTCCTGCCTGCTCCCGGAAGGGTGAGTGGGTGCTGATGGGTGGGGGAGGGGAGGAGTCAGGGGTTCCCAGCAGCAGGGACAGCAAGTGTGGAGGCCTGGAGGGTGAAGCCCAAGGAGGAACTGCCAATAGGGAACAGGGTGGAGGAGGCAAGAGCAGGCCGCATCCCAGGGACATCCACACTGTGCTAGGTGCTGGGACCTGGCCTTGCAGGCAAGGGTCTGAGAGTGGGGAGCAGGCAGGGGTGTGACCCATGCACATTCACACTGGGGCTGTGTGCGGGGCAGGCCGGGGGACCTCCGAGAACCAGACAGCAATGTTGGCACGTGGTGGTGAGGGCAGTTCAGCAAAGTGGAGTCGAAGACCCTGAGATCAACTGGGAGAGCGGTGAGGATGGAGGGGAAGGGAAGCAAAGAAGGGGCCCGAGGGTCTCCCAGCCTCACATGGTGCCTGCACAGGCAGGGCTTTGTCTGTGCTGGACATTCCATCAACAAAGAACGCATTTGCCTGCAAATACCACAAAACCTGGCGAACAGTGGCTTACACAAGAAATGGTTTTCTTTGTGCCACAGAACAAAATGGTGGGGGCAGGGGTCCAGGGCTTAGTCAGTACTTAGAGAATGACACCAAAGCCCCAGCCTCTTTCTGTGTCCTTAGTACATGGATTTTAGCCTCAGGACGGCTGCCCTACCTCCAGAAATCACCTCTACTTTCCAGGCACGAAAACAACAGATGGGCCAAAGCCTCTGCCTTGGGACTTTGGCCTTCCCAGCAGGCTGAGGCTAACACACCATAGCTCAAACTCACAGGGCCCCACAGCAGGGGAGGCAGCTGAGGAGGCCTGGCCTTTCCTTTCCAGCCTCACTCACTGTGCCTGCCATCCTTCTCCTCGGGCTTCCAAGCCCCCCCCCCATTTCCTCCAAACCTTTGCTCAGATGTCACCTTCTCATGAGGCCTTCTCCAATCACCCTGTTTAAAACAACATACTAAGAGAAATGAAAACATACGTCCCCCACAAAAACTTGCACATAAATATTTCTAGCAGCATGGTTCATAATAGCCAAGAGTGTAAATAACCCAAATCGTTCATCAGCAGAACAGATTTTTAAAATGTGGCTTATACGATGGAACAGTGTTCAGCCACCTGTAGATGTCTGGACACACACAGTAACATGGAGGAACCGTGACGACATCACGCTCAGTAAAGGAAGCCAGACACAGACGCCACACAGCCTATGACTCATTTCTATGAAATGTTCACAAGAAGCAAATCCATACAGACCAGAGGTAAATTACGGCTTTCCTGGGCCCAGGGCAACACAGGAGAGTGAGGAGTGACTGCTAATGTCTCTGGGAGTTCTTTCATGGGTGATGAAAATGTTCTGAAATTAGATAATAGCGACTGCTACTCAACTTTGCCAACATCCTAAAACCAACTGAATTGTACATCTTTCTGTGTTGACTTTCATGGTATGTAAATCATACCTTAACTAAAAAACACTTTCTCCTGAAATAAAAAACTGTGTTTCTCACCCACCCCCTATCTCATACCCACACCCACTTCACTAACTTATTTTTTCCTATAGTCTTCTGGCCTGCCAAGTATTACTACATTATACTGCAGTTTACTGTCTGCTGCTCCCAGCTAGAGACGTACGGCCCTCGAGGGCAGGCCTTCGGCATGAGTCTTTCTTCTAGCACAGAGTCTGGCACATAGTGGGCACTATGTGAATACATGAATGAACAAACCAATAAAGGACGCTGCACCAAGGGGCCAGAGTGGAGCCCATTGTTGGGAGAGCACCTTTCTCCGGGAGGGGATTCTCTCTCCAAGCCTGGTCTCCGCTTAAAAGAGACCACTGAACACATGGTCCTAGCCAGGCTGAAAGATGAGACTCATGCTTGGGAGGTGACTGGCCAGGCCTCACGGGCTGAGCAGCAGTGCCCAGGGAAAACAGGGTGCTCAGGCTGGCCCAGCAGGCTTCTTGGAGGAGACAGTCCCCAAGCAAGGCTGCAGGAGTCAGGTGTAAATGCTTCTCTCCTCAAATGGTGGTGCTGAGAATAAGAGGAGCCTTCTCTTCCCTCGTAATCCACACCCACGACCCCAGATCCAGAGTTCCCTACAGCCCAGGCAGGACCGACTCCACCCAGCAAGACACAGTCCAATGGGAAAGGAGGTCCTGGGAACTTTAAGCCTCAAATGCCCACCCATCTCTCACCCCTCACTCCAACAAAGGTGCTCAAAGGGCCAGCTGCACAAAGGAAGCTGCTTGCTAAATAGATGCTCTGACTTGAGCCAGGCCTGACAGTCTGTTTTTGAACAAGTGAACAAGTGTTCTCCAGAGCATTCGGTTCCCAGGCTGCCTGGTACACACCAGCAAGTTATTCCCCTGCCTGGCAGACAGAAAGATGAAGATCAGATGTCCCCGGGGTAGGCGGGAGAGAGGACGCAAACCTTTTCCCATTTCCTCTGTGAGGCTTCCGGCTTCTCCTTCAGGCTGACATCTTGTAGCAAGAAAGTGAAAAACACAGGGTGACCACAGACCGGGGAAGAAAAGAGCAGAAGACTCAGAACCCAAATTCCCACAAAGGAAGCCACAGGGGCCCAGCAAGAAAACCTGTTATTTCGGACAAGACTGTGTTGAGGCAGCAGGAGGCAAATATAGAAAGACTGCAATGACGACGATGGTCTTCACATCGGTACAGCACTTGAGAGTTCATAACAGATTTAGTGGCAACTAAGATATTACAACAGTCCTGCAGGGAGTTGTGTGCCCATGTCGCAGAGGAGGAAACAGATGCTCCAAAGTAATGCCTGTCAAAAGCATAAGCATTGTCCCTGCCTGCCCAGGGACCGGCACGGAGAAGGCACAGGTGGGTGCTGTTTAAGCCTCAGCAAAGGTATCAGGAGAGGAAGAGTCCATATGGAGGTGCCTTTTTCCTTTAAAAAGAACAATCTGTTCACTACCCATCAGATTGGAAGGGAGTCGGTCAGCCTCAAGAAAGACAGCCCGTGTCTGCCTTTGTCCTCCCAGATGGGGTCATGCAAACCTCTGGTGTCCCTCAGTCCCAGGGCACTTGAGGCCTGAGGTTTATTTTCTCTGTCAGACCACAGCATCCTCTGCCAGCAAAAGACCAAGCTGGCCCAGCAAAATACTGGGTGTGTCCTTTCTCACATCACCAATGTCCAGCTCAGCCATCAACTCTGTTTCACCCCCATGCACAAACTGGTGATGAGGCCACTTGAGGCACCTCCTGTGTAACAAGCATGTTCAGAATAGGCTGTGCGGCACTGGGACCACAGTAGATCCTCAATGGCCACAAACCCACAGAAAGAGGAAAAAAGCGGCTGCCGCTTTTTGCTCATGAAATGACCGCAAAGAAGTCACTTCTGCAGGAGGAAGTCAGATGCCCACCTCAGGCCTCCAGCATCTTAAGTTGCAGGGCGCTCTGCTTTGGTAGGTTTGAGGACACTGAAGGTGAACTAGATGAAAGGAGAAAAGAAACAGCCAAAGTTTGACAAGACCAAGGAAGTGCGAAGAACTTTCCACAGCTGACCACCACGCGATTGCCCCTAGACACCATTCAACAGGGCCTGGCATGGTAGCTCACACGGGTAATCCCAGACACTCAGAGGGCTGAGACAGGAGGATCACTTAAGCCCAGGAATTCGAAGTTGCAGTGAGCAATGATGATGCCACTGCACTCTAGCCTGGGTGACAGAGCAAGACGCTATCTCTAAAAAACAAATTTAAAAAAATTTTTTAAGGGGCGGCGCCTGTGGCTCAAGGAGTAGGGTGCCAGTCCCATATGCTGGAGGTGGCAGGTTCAAACCCAGCCCCGGCCAAAAAAAAAAAAAAAATTTTTTTTAAATAAACTATTCAATGAGGAAGAGCCCAAGAAAATGCATAAATAGCATTTTTTTTTAGTACATAAAATTATCAGAAGCAGACTGATAAAGCCTTGTTCTACATTCTGAAAAATCCCTATGAGTAACAACAGATCAAACAAGGTATGTGCCCACTCACCCCCACAGGGACAGGGAGACAGGTTACCTGCCCCCACCCCCGCGTGCCCCACCCCCACCCCATTGACAGTGGCTGAAGGCTACACTGAGCCAGGGGCAGATCAAGGCCCCTCCCTGGCTTCCTGTGGTCTGGGATCACCACAATAATACATGCTTCCCCAGGGCAGGGCCTCCAACTGCTTTGCTCAGCACCCATCCTCAGGACCCAGGCCAGGGCTTAGCATACAATATGTAATTGATGAATTAATTTGTTGAATTTTAAGGGGTAATCATTGCTCACGCTAAAGCAAACATCTCTAGATTTATTATAAGGTGATGTTGTTGTTGCTTGTTATTATTTTGGATAGGTGGTCTTGATGCATTTAAGTGTTTCTGGCAGGAAAAAATAGGGTTCAGACAGCAATCATAATTAAGCAAACACAACTGAGGGCAAAATTATGTCAGAAATCACAATGCAAGTCAACTAAAATCTCTGATCTTTGTTTAGAAAAACTTGATTCATACACACTGTTTCAGAAATATCATGTAAAGTGCGCTGATTCCTCTTCCAGGACAACTGGGATACCCAGAAAACAACAGGGAACACCTGGTCTCCATGGCAACCTACCTATCTCTAGTGATGGGCGAGCAGCCTTCCTGCCTATGTAGAATTCTATAATAACCTGAGGACCAAACACTTGAAAAGGGAAATCTCTCAACACTGGAGCCATACTCATTTTTTTTTTTTTAATTTGGCATCAGTATGGTGAAGATCCTAAAATTATTTACCAAGCATGATGGGAATTTTGATGACAGTTATATTTTCTTTCTCCAGATCCCAAATACAGATGGTGGTCTATAAAGATGTGGTTCTTGAAATATTTAATCCAGGAAAGCACAAGCAGGAGCTGAGCATGCAACAGGGGCAATCTCTGGTTTCCCAGATTGTAGAGGGATGTTATCAGCCTAGAGAGACAGCTCAGCACCAGCATCTCTCTCCTCCACTCCCCTGAAATTAATCTTTCATATTAGCCAATTTCTCTGACGGCTGGCCTCATCTGCATAATGTCCCACTGCTGGCTCAATACCCTGGACTCAGGCAGATTAAACCTGTGAAAAAATGATTGGGGAATCACTGACAAAGCAGCCTTTGGAGAAATGCCACCAAAAGTCAGGCATGGCCCCAATAAGAGCAGAGGTGGCCTGAAGTCAACCCAACGTCTGAGTCACAGGGACAGGAGGAAAGTTTGCAGGGGCTGGAGAGCAGCAGGTCCACTGTCAACAGGCATCATAAAGGAAGGGCAGGGATGGGAAGACAAAAAAATTATTTTCAAAAAGGGAGCTGAAACACTCATCCTGACAGACAAACAGAAAGGAGCTTATTCCCAGACCTCAGGGACTGTTAGCATCAAGATGTCAAACGACTTCAGTAAGGAAGTTTCTAAGGTTAAACAGCAGGAGCCATGAAGCCTCCTTCCAAGTCAAGAATCAAAGCGAACACCCAAATTCAAGCAAACAGTAAAGGAGAGACACATTCTAGATCATAAACAAACTCTATACTCTGCCACGTTGAAATGGTGAATTTTATTAAAGACTAGGAACATTTTTCTTAATATCTCAGTTAATGCTATAATAACCTGAGGACCAAACACTTGAAAAGGGAAATTTGCTCAGTATTGAATTTAGATGCAACTAACAAATTCTAATAAGGTATTATGATAAATTTCCACTAATTTAAATAATCACAAGTTTGGGAACTGGGGGCTCCAGCCAGTCTGACTATAAAAAGAAAGTTTGCCAGGCAAATTAGGAAGGAAACGAGGAATGGGTGTTTGGAGTTCCTTTTAAACCCTTCTTTCTTTCTAATTGCAAAAATAATACATGTCCATTGAAAATTTAGGATTAGAGAAATATGAAAAAAGCAGGAAAGAGAAACCACCCACCCACAATCCCATCGGATTCAACCACCGTTAACAAAGTGCTATACTTCCTTCTTTGACTTTTTCCCTCCCAAACATAACTGAAATGAAATTGTCAAAGTAACTGTATATCTTACTTCCCAGCCCCACATTTGGGAGAAATGTTTACACAGCTGATTTTCAGCCCCCTTTGCAAATACCTACCCTGTTTCCCCGAAAATAAGACAGTGTCTTATTTTAAGGTGTGCTCCCAAAGATGCGCTAGGTCTTATTTTCAGGGGACGTCTTATCGTTCCTGTAAGTAGGTCTTATTTTCGGAGGATGTCTTATTTTTGGGGAAACAGGGTACTAACCTGCTACCACTAATGTGCTAAAATCTCAAATAATTCTTAGCAATTCATTACAAAGACCAACCCGAGGCAAAGCCTGGTCAGAGGTGTGCATTACTACACACGTTTGTGTCCAAAAATAACACAATTACTTGTTCTCTACAGTACTACTCCCTGCTTCTGACTTTTCTCTGTTCACAATTATCCAAAAGAAGAAACTCCATTTCCTGTCGTGATCAGAGGTATCACCTCCCAGGAAGAACTGGAATACATCATTACAATGAGAAGGCAGCATCCTTGGAAGTGGCTTTTCTTGCCAGTGCATCCTCTTAAGGGGACAGTAAGCAGCTTCTAAATAAAGCCCAAGAACCTAGCTGACTGCCAGCCTCCTTCTGTACTCCCACAGTGACTGCCCCACTGTGGTCACTTGCCGTCCGTCTCCTCTGCCGTACCCTGGTCCTCTTAATCTCAGCTTTCTTAACACAGGAAGTAACAGAAAAGGTTGAATGGTGCCAACGGGTGACAAAACCAACCCCCGAGTTCACCTCCCTAACTCCCAGCTTCAGCGCCCTCCAGCCCTTATCCCTCCTCTAGTCTCCCTTCCACAAATCTGCTCCCCAATATTACCAGTTGCTTCTGAATTATAATGCTCCCTCTTAATACGGCAATTGCTAAGGTGTCTGTATTTTTTTCTAAGAGGTTCATTTTTTTGCAGTCAGTTTAGCTATGAAAATTCTCTCTGTGCTCTACGTTGGATGTACTCTACGACGCAAGTTTATATTTTTAAACCTTTTTCCCAAATTGTAGAGCTGACAGAGGATTAAGAGGCTATCTAGCTCTAAGCCTCATTTGACAAATGAGAGAACTTAGATGTGGAGAGGAAACATCCCACATGTTAAGTTCAAAGCCAGACATGAATAATAGGATTGGGTCACTCCACCAACCCATAGAGCCTCGATGACGTCCAGACCACCGTCCTGCAATTTTAACAAATGCGTAAAACATTTTCTTGCCACTAGAAAATGAATGCAGAAAACGCCACTCGTGCGCTAACTTGGCCATTCTGGCCTGCAAAGCAAGCCAGGCAGAGTGCTAAGATTTTAAGTAATTTAATGTACTCACCATCCTACTGGTAAGGAATTGGGGGTAGTTCAGGCACAAGTCTGGGCACCTGTTGTGTTCTAGGCTCCATCCCAGGAATGGAGGGGATCACCAAAGAGAAACCCACAGGGGTCTACCTACAGTGGTCCACCAGCCAGGGATAGGTGGGCGAGCATGACACCTAACCAGTCAGGTCAGCCTCCAGCCAGAACAAACTGCCTCTCCTGGAGGGCAAAGAAGAACATTACAGAGCAGGCAACACTGGCTTAATCCTGGGCCTGAAAGGATGGCTAAGATTCTCCCAGAATCTTCCAGGTCAGTGATTTCACATAGTCACTTTCAAAATCACATTCCACCATCCAGCCACTTGGTTCTCTCTGCCTACAATCATCCTGTCCTAATCCCCTCATTACCACCCTCCCCAACAATGGGAAACCACAACGAATAGCAAATTGAGCAGGAATGGGCTATGTGACTCAGTGGCTCAAAGGCTGTGAAGCAATGCTAAGCCTGGATAATGACGGTGATAGTGGTGGTGACGGTCATGATGGTGGTCATGATAGTGACAGTAATCATGGTAATGGTGATGATGGTCATGATAATAATGACGGGTGATGGTGGTGATTTTGGTAATGGTGACTGATGATTTTGGTGATGGTGATGATGGTGACCTCTCCATCCATACAATGAGGATGTGGTTCTGGGAAGCCAGCTAAGCCGCAGGGGAAGGAGCTATGGGCCACAGCGTGGGGATCCCTGGCCCAGAGAACCTGGAATTCCTCACCTGTGCTATCTTTCCCTTTCCCCCAACTCCTGCCAACACTGGTGAAGCTAATTCCTAAACGTACAAGCTTTCGCCTTACAGCCAGCCATATTGTTTTTAGATCAGGTAATAGCATGTCATCAAGAACACATGCTAATAAAAGCAGCAGTTCTGTATCCCTGTTTTCAGAAAGAGGGAAAAGCACCCCCAGAAAACAAGAATGGATTATACATGCCATAATTCCAGCATGAAGGAAAGAAAGGCCTCAGCACGTACCAGAGGACTGTTCCTACCTTTATTTACCAGGAAAGACACAAAGAAGCCGAAGCAGCCACCACATTTCCTGTTGCACCCCGGAGGCTCAGCCTTGTCAACTGTCCAGGCTGTGCACTTGAAGGGCTTTTAACAAAGACACCCCTATCACTGCCACACCAGGCTCAGGTGGGGGCTGCAGGTGGGAGAGGCCTCCAGTCCTGCCACCCATGGCCCTGCCTCAGTCCCCAAGATTAGGGGCTTTTCTGGAAACTTCACATCCCACATTCATTATGCCAGGAGTGACTCTCTAGCCATATGCGGAAAATTGCATGCTGTTAAAATGATTTTTTTAAAACATAGGCGATTATTTTGAGAGGTCCTTACTTCCCTCCAAAAATTGATTATGCGATAGCAAACAGAAAGGGTGGGAATAACAGGGAAAGGTGGGGGCTGTCATCAATCCTGTCTTCTGAAAATGTCTGTTTAATTCACAGAAAGAAGGAAGCAAGCTGAGCATTTTGCTGCTGGAGGAACCCATACATACTGCTGCAGAGAGCGTGATTCTGAGAGTGTGCCCAGCATTCTTCCTTGGCCTGCTAGCACAGACACATCCACATTTGACAAATGCTTTCCAGGTACTGAAAGGGAAAGAGAACCAAGAGGTCCTGACCTTCTTACGTCTGAGAACCTGGATTTCCTAACCTCTTTGCATAGCCCCCCAAGTTCAGGGTCACCCTGGGTGTGTCTGGGACCCTGAAAGACTCTTCTCAGAAGGCGTGAGGCTGGGATCATCTAAAATGGCAGCTCTTCAAACTCCACACCGTGAACAGCACTGGCTCCCTCCTGGAAGCCTCCACACACAACTACCCTTGGCTTTAACATCAACTGGCTCACTACTACAGTCTGGCTTAAAATATGCCTAATGAACTTGAACTTGAAAAGGAATGCTATACTTAGTGGCAAGGTGGCACTACATCCAAGAATTTTTTTTTTTGAGACAGAGTCTCACTATGTCACCTCGGTAGAGTGCCATGGCGTCACAGCTCACAGCAACCTCAAACTCTTGGGCTTAAGCGATTATCTTGCCTCAGCTCCCCAAGTAGCTGGGACTACAGGTGCCTTCCACAATGCCCGGCTATTTTGCTGTTGTCAGTGTTGTTTGGAAGGCCCAGGCAGAGTCCCAATCCGCCACCTCTGGTGTATGTGGCTGGCGCCCTAGCCGCTGAGCTACAGGCGCCGAACCTCAAGAATGTTTAAATAGTGACAACAGCCACCACCACTTACTGCACACGTGACCATCCAAAGACTCATCTGGATACTCATATCCCATCCATGCCTGCTTCAATTGTCTGAGCTGCACCTGGCTCGCCTTTTTGCACATGAGCAAACTCAGATTATTATTATTATTATTATTATTATTCAAACTCAGGCCTGCCTGACCCCAACGCCCTGCTCTTTCCTCCAAGGTATTTTGCAAATGAGAGTCTAACAGTCCTGATCCTTCTGAAAGAAATAGGACATTCTTACTTTTCACCATGAGAGTTCTCTACAATAGTGGGAGCAAGAGACCATTTGTGTCCTAGCAGTCTGCACGGGAGACCCAGTGGGTCTCCACTGGGCTTATAGTGGGCACACAATTTCTGTGTTTCAGTCCGAGCATCTATCGAATGTGATCTCCTCCTCTGTTACCTTCCTGAAAGAACAAAAATGATGCGAGGAGAGGAGAGACATTCTTCTGAACCACACAAACCACCAAAGTACACAGCTCTCAACTCCTCCCTCCCCCAGTCTACTCAACCAGGAGACCTCTCTGTGCACACATGTTTGGAGCCATCCACCTGTTCAGCTGTGGACCAGGTACTGGGGCCATGGGGACGTGTCATGCAGCACTCCTGCCCTGGACGGAACTTCCATGGCTTGGGAAGGGATGACAAGACTTGTACAGGAAAAGAGAACAGCAGCCCAAGCAAGGCTGGAAATGGGCCTATTATCACTCCCCAATTAGGGGTGGAAGATACCAGGACCTAGTTTAATTTTTGACCCTTCAATCCTGATGGCCTGGGGCTGCTTATTTGCTCTGGACCCCCTCAGTTTTTCATTTAAAAAATGAGTTTCATGCAATTTGCCTCACATGTTCTTGCTGAAACAAGGTAATGTACGCAGCAGGCCACAACACCTGATACATCACACACCCAAGTGCAACACAAAAGAAATGTGAGGATGGACAGCAACTTCAGTCGGTCCAGCCAACTCGCCCTGGGTATACTGTAGGTGCCAGCGCTGCGCTCGGCACAGGCATGACAGGCCAGTGAGAGAGCTCCTGTCTGGCAAGAGATGGCCAAGCACCCGGCTCACTTCATCAGCACTGGGAGAAAAAGCAGTTCTGACTGAGGACCTAGGAAGGCCTCATGGAAGAGGCCCCTGAGCCAACCCTACAAAGGATGGGCAGGAAGCAAAGGCAGATCTGGACAGACAGAGGGCCTGGCAGTGGCTGCTTGGGGTGGGTGGGGAGCCAGGGAGTGACTGCAAACAGGCTCGAGGGATCTTTTTGGGGTGATGGATATGTAATATGTTCTAAAACTGGATCGTGGTGATGGGTACACTTTGTGGTATATGAGTTATATCTTGATAAAGCTGTCAATTAAAAAAAAAAAGATGAGTAGGAGTTTATCAGATGAAGAAAGAAAGGCACTAACTGGTCCAGCCCCACCTCCGGCCCCTGCCCTGTCCCCAACTCCTCTCCCCACTCAGCTCAGAGGGTATTTCTCTAGGAAGCCCTCGCCTGGAGTAAAGGCTTACCTCAGTGGCACTTCAAGACACACAGGCTTGTTGGATGATCTCCCCTCTCCCCCAGCCCAAGACCTTGAACTCCACACAGGCAGGGAGGATGCCTGGGCCCAGCTTTGCAGAGCCCAGCTTGGAGCAAAGTGCACAGTAGGTGTAGGACTCACTTACTCTAAGAGACTGAAGCTGGGTGGGGAGCAGAGTGGGAGGGGAAGGGAATGAGATGACAAAACGTGTGTTTGAAGCAGTGAATGGCTGATGGTGGCAGCCAGTGGTAGAGGAACTGGGAGGAGGTGTGGGGTGAGGGAGCATAGCCAGGGCCACAGACAGGGCCAGTAGGTAAAGAAGGTACAGGAGCTCCCAAACTCTCCTGAGATTCCCAGCAATGAGCAGATGAGATTCACAGGCCACAGCAGGTAGAGGACGCAGCTTCAGCAAGGGAGAGTCCCAGGCTCTGCTCTGATGTGTGGCTGGAAGCCCACCCCATCCTGGAAGACAGCATGGGGTCTGCAGGTCAGGGAGAGAGCTCAGGTGTGCATCACCTGCCAGAGCCCCACAGGGCACCTGGGCAGGTGGAAGGAGACCGTGCTCACATAGCATAGTACCTGCCTGAGCTGACACCTTGCTTGTGGAAGGGGACACAGAGCAAGGAAAGATTTTGACTGGGGCAACAGAGTATCAAGACAAAATCAGGGAAGACTTCTGAGACAAAGACCACTTGGCCACCCCAAAGCATTCTTCCTTTCTTCAAGATCACCCGTAACCATGGAGTAAATAGTTAACAATCTTGAGTTTTCTTAGCCAAGGGTCAGAGATCCAGCACTTGGTCCTCAACAAGACTGCTCATCTGAGGCAGGTGGGGCTGACCCAGCACCTCCACCCCCTGGCTCGTAGTTTTCTGCCGACTTGGGTTGAAGTTCAAGCACAAAAAAGAAACAAATACCTGGAAAATCAGCTACTAGGTTAGCTAACATTGAGGGTACACTTGGCTAATTAAGAAAAAGGAAAACAGCCCCAGAAAGCCATCTTTCCTGCTCTGCAGGCAGAGAAGGGTAGCAACAGAGAGAGAGAGAGAGCAGAGGTCTCTGGAAAGGATGTCTTTAGTTAGTCATGCCTCATAAATGCAGAAATGGAAAGCTTTGCCCCTGAGATTCAATTTTACTTGAAAGGACATGGCCAAGGTAGGGCTCTTGAAAGGATTTACTGTGCTTTTCAGATGATAGGGGGGAAAAAGTTCTTTATTCTTGCACCTTGCTCATCAGCACCTAAGAAATGTTCCACCTGTCAGACTGTATTGATTACCTGAAGTTACATTACAACCTGCACCGCTGGATTCCAACAATTTTTTTTCTTTTCTTTCTTTTTTTTTTTTTTTTTCGTGAAAAGTGATTTGAAAGAAACCTTTTTCCAGAGGGCAAGTGGCCTTGAAAGAGCCCTGAGTACTTCTGGTGTCATCCTATACAAACATCTTCTGTCATCCCCAGATTGGAAACTCAACCCAAAGGGAATAGGACAAGAGCTACATGAGATCACAGAGGCACAGCCTCACGTGTGGGCGACAGGCACGCAATGAAGTAGCCCACTGAGAATGAGGGAATGGGAGCCCCAAAGTAGGACACGATTAAAACCTCCATGTGTCAGCTCATCCTAACTCCTAATGTGCTTTCCTTCCCCAAAGACAATGACAGCAGGTGCTGACAAACAACCGAAATAATCCCCCATCAATCCTGGCTGACAATTCATAAACTGAGTGCATTATCCCATAACAAACAAGCATGGTTAGGTTTGCTAGAATGCAGGGTTTTGATATAAACCTAACCCCAATCTAGATAAAAATTCAGCTGCCATGCAGCTTAAGCTCGGCACTAAATAAACTCTGGGGCTCCCTGTTAGAAGCGTGGATCATAAGTGGCACTTTTATCACTTATGAGGAGTAATATGATGTCTTAGAGTAAGTTTGAGGGAAGGACATATTGAGTAACGGGGGGGGGCACAGTGACCCTGACACGCACTCAACATGGTATTGCACGTATGTGGGAACCCTTGGAATTGTGCCTGCAGAGCCTTGAAGGCAGAGGATGTGGGCACCACTGGATCCCAGGATGGAACTCTGTGGCAGCTCCAGGCTGTAATGGTGTCAGGCAAGTGTCGGCACCATGTGCGCCAAAGGGAGCCCACTCTTTGTCCTGCCCCAGTGCCTTCCTCATTTGGAACAGCCCAGTGGCCAGAAAGGGGGATCAAGTCTCCCAAATTGTTATTAATTGGTTATCAAGATACCAATGACATCTGTGCTCCACTTAAAAGTAGTGTGGAAGTAGAACTCAAAGGGAGGAGGTGAGGCTAGACAGAGCACCACACCACCACAGGAGAGAGGCAGAGCCTCAGGCCTCCCCCTGGGCATATTATCCAATAAAACCTCAAGAGCACAGTAATTATAGGCACTTTCAAAAGTGAAACAAAAATAGGTCTAGGGCCAAAACACTGGCTAGCTTGAGACAAAGGGCTGGCTTTAACTAGGAAAAAGAAACAAAACAACACAAAACAGCCTTTTGGTCTGTCTTCTGAGCTAAGAAAGCCAGGCTGAATTTTTTTTTAATATTATTGAATCTTTTTTTTTTTAATATTATTGAATCTGATTATGGGGAAAGTAGAATTCAGATCAAAAGCCCCTTTCTCCTCCAGGATATAAAAACATTTGATGAAATGGCTGCATTCTAAGCGTGCCCCTGTCACCAAATCAAGATGAAAAACCCGCTCATACCGTCTCTCTGGCCTGCGCCACTGCTGAGATCTCAGGGCTTCAGTCCTGCCAGAAGACAAACCAAAGGAACTACACCAGAGGATCCTTTCTGTTCCTGTGTCCCAACTGCCTGCAGAGCAGTCAGCTTCCCTCAGAAGGCAGCGGGAGCCGCACCTGGGATAAGCGTCCCTCCCCACAGCAGCCGCGCTCAGGCTCCCCCCAGCCCACCCTATGCCAGCTCCTTTAGCAGGTTTTTTCCCACCCGGAGGGCCCTAAGAGGAAGAAACCCAGGCGACAGAGGGAAGGAATCACTCGTTCTGCAGAAGCGGCAGGGACTCCGCAGCCCCGGACAGCTGGCCTGGCTTGGTTTGAGCAAGCGCAGCGGTGCTGTAGCTGGACTCTTCCTGAGAGCGAATCGTGGGAAGAACTGGGTGCGCATCCACTGCAGTTCAAATTTACGAGTAGTGGGTTTCGAGACTAAGTATTTTAAAAATGAGGCATGGGACGAGGAGGAAGGGTCCCCTACAGCCCCTGGCCTTCTGCTCGAGGCTGACTATAAGGGAGCGGGGGCGGGAGGGGCTGGGGGTGGGGCTGGAGGGTGCCGGGCGCCCAGGACTCGGCGTCTTGGAAAAAACGCTCCTCTGTGTGGAATCAGCGTCGCCGGGAGGAAAGGGGGTGGCCTTCGACCTGACCAGGCCAGGCCGGGATGCCCTGGGAGCCCAAGATCTGCGTCTGCGGGAGAGCGCCGCTTTCACACAGTGGCTCTGGATTCCACGAGCTGCATCTCCCCCGGGACGAGGCACTTGTTGAACAAAAGGGCAGACTCCGCAGTGGCTGCCTTCCGGCCAGGAGAAGGACCCCAGCTCTGGCGCCCCGCGCTACGCGCGCCTGCACCCCGAAGGCGGCGACACCGGAGGTGCAGTGAGGTGGCAGCGCACCCAGCAGCCTAAACTTTCTCCCATCTCGATGCTTCGCCGTTAACTTCGCGCCTGAGAGAGGCACGAAACATGCGGGGGGCGGGGGGGGCGGTTAAGAGCCCCACCCAGAATAGAAGGGGGAAAAGGACTAAACACAGGAGATGCTACTCCACTTAACAGACCACCTACTACGTGCCAGGCACTGGGCCAAGAGCTACCGTTAGTGCGTTTTCGTTTTACCTGTCACGACAGCCCCCAAGGGAGATGTCCCCATTTGAAAGAGAAGCAAATTGAGACCTGGGAAGGCGGCACGTCCTGCCCAGGTAGCACAAGGTTCCGCTCGTCGCCAACCGGCCTGGGAGAAGGGAGCGAATTGCCTCTGCATGGGCCCCTCCCCTTGGCCGAAGCTCACAGGCGACCCTCCTGGGCCCTGCAGACCTGCCCCCGTCCCCACCCCGCGCTTGCTCCGTAGGGTCACAGCTGTCTCCCAGGCTCCTAAGCTCCGACCGATGGGGACAGGAGGCAGAGCCACCCACGCCCACCCCGCCACCCACGCTCCACGCACAGATGCTCACACACGACCCCCGCCCAGCACCCGTCCCCACCAGCAACTGCGCCCCAACACACAATTCCACAAACGCAGTCCAAAATGTGCACACGCGGAACCCACGAGTACTCCCCATTCCAAAGACACAGCGCCGTCCACGGTCATCCCCAACTCTACTGCGCAGAGAAACACAGGCAGCGCCCCCCCCCCCGACACACACACACGCGCGCGCGCGCACACACACACACACACACACACACACACGCTAAGCACCCGACTGCAGGGCACGCCGGTGCACACGCCCGCAGCCCAGCAACCCGTCCCTTCCCTACCGGCTCCGGCGCAGGACGCGTTCCGCCGGCTTCCTGAGCCCAAGTTCCGCGCCGGCGGCAGTTGCGGCGGGCGCGGGCCGCTGCCCTGGACCAGCTCGCCGAGGCCGGGAGGAGTGGCTAGGAGCGCGGGCCTCCGAGTGCCCGCAGCCGCCGCGCTGGCCTTGCGCTCATCGCCGCCCAAAATAACAAAAGGAAGCCGGCAGCCAAGGAAAGAGCAAGGTGGAGAATCCTGCTGGACCGCCCGCCTGCCGCCTGCCGCCGCCGCGGCCCGCCTGCCAGCTCCGGGAAGGAAGGGACGCGAAGGCGGGACCCAGCGGCGGGGCCGAGGCGGGGCTCGCCGCCGGAGGCGGGCGTTCAAGTTCTCTGCGGACCCGCCCCCACCGACCACGCCCCCGGCGCTAGCCCCGCCCCGGCCTCTCGGGCAGCGCCCCGGACTAGACTCCGGGTGCTCCGCCCGGGTGATCACCGCGCGGGCCGCTGGCGTCTGCCCTGACCACCCTGCCCACCACACGCCCTCCCGGCCCCAGCTCAGCTTCGATTTCGGGGCAGGGACGGAGCCGAGCACCGGTTTCGCCTCCTAACCCTTGGCCCCTGGCCTGCGGGAGGGGGAGAGGCCGGGAAGTGGTGCCGGAGGGGCCGGCCCCGCGCTGGCGCCCCCTCCCACGCGTCCGCCGCAGGAAGTGCGCTCCAGGTGGCCCCAGACCCCCGGGCACCTCGCTGGGCCGGCCCCTCTGCTCCTCCACGCCGTCCAGTATGCAGCTACCGCCCACCTTCCTGCGCCTCGGCCAGGCAAGGAGCCGGGGCCCGAAGGAGAGAGACCTGGGTTCCAGATTTGGTTACCTTCGGTTACTCAGGCCGTTTTGGCAAGTCCCTGCTACTCCCGCGGCCTCGGTTTCCCCACTTATAAAATGGACGCCTAAGAGGAGGGCTCCTCGGGGTCCCTGCCCCTCGCGCTGTGGGTCTTCAGTCTCCAGGATGAAGAAGGGGCTTGGCTGACACCTGGCGCTCACGCCCAGGCACCCTCCGGGGCCTCCGGGAGTGACACCGTCCTAGAAGGGCAGGACTCAGGGGCCCGCACTTCCCGAGCCCCTTCCCAGAGCTCCTGACAAACTGGGCCTCAGAAGAGCAGATCTCCACACACCTCCACCTCCGCCCCCGCTGCCCGCCCCACACGTCCCTGAAGAAAGGCAGCCACAGAAACAGCCATAAATTGGAGCTGGGCGATCGTGTTAGGCTGAGACAGAACTGTCTTTCTAGCGTCTCCAGGGGAGAACTCAGATCCCTCCTTCAAATCCTCCTCCACAGAAAGCGCGGTGAGCTGAGAGCACCCGCGAGGCTGGGGAGCTGCCGGTAGGAGAGGCCTCCCGGGCTGTTGCGGGGAGGCTTTAGGGAAGGTGGTCCGAGATCAGACCACTCTCTTTTTCTCCTTGGACTCTGCAGGCAGGAAGGGATACTAAACTCAGAGGAAATCTTTCTTCTCATGGGCCCTGCAGTGAGAATAAAACGGAATAATGACTGAGCTCAGTGCAAATGATGTGAGCGGCTCTAGCTGGCACAGGGCCCGGGGTTGAGCCTACCTTGCTAGCAGAGACCGCAGCAGGCAGGGTTCTCCTGCAGCTCTGGGTAACAACAGGTGCAGAGGGGAGAGGGAGTTGCAGGTGAGGAGCCCTCAGCCAGACGCCCAGACCAGACCTGTTGAGGTGCCTTAGCCGGGTGGAGGGAGCGGGGTGTGCAGTGCTGTGATCAGGTTACCGTGCAGCCTGAGCTCCAGGCCTTCACACAGGCGTCTGGAGCCTAGCCCCTCCTCTCTCCTCCTTCGGGGCTTTCCCGGGCTCTGTTGGTTCCAGCAAGAGAAGAGAGCGCTAGCTGGGTCCAAGGGCATCCTCTAGGAACCAGGCCTGGAGGCGGCATGGTCACTCCTGCAGCATTCGTGGGCCAGAATTAGTCGTACAGCCAGGGGCCAGGAGAAATCTAAGCCTGCTGGGTGAGCCGGAAGCACCATCCCTGCCACAGAAACTAAGCATACTTCTCCCAGGCACAGTCACAGGGGATGTCCCTATAAGCCTAGAAGGGCAGGAGTGCAACAGTCAGGTGAGCCGTGAGGTGGGGGGGAGTACATTCAGGGGAAGCTCAAAAGCAGACCAAGGTACATTCCTGAAACCTCGCTTCTTCTCCCATGGTGTGGCTTTGCCACTTCTCCCCAGCAATCTGTAACCTGCCCACTCTGCGAAGCTCAGGTCACTCTCACCTGGCCCCCTGACATCTCTGAACTTCTAAAGAAACAAACTGAATCACAAACCTCTTACTCCAGGTGTGCTGGTCTCTTCCTGTTTGTCCCTAAACTAGAGCAAGGAAGAAAGTGAATTCAGGGAAAGGTGTTATATACAGGGTGGACATAAAGTTCTTGTGCCATTTGAAATAGTTTAACACAATTGCATGAGGAACTTTGTTTCACAGCTCTAGAGACTAGAAGTCCAAGATCAAAGTGCTGGCAGCATTGGCTCCTTTGGAGGGCTGTAAGGGAGAAAGAATCCCTTCACGCCTCTGCCCCTAGCTTCTGGTAACCCCACTGGTTCCTTGGCTTATAGGTGGCCATTTTCTCACAGTGAATTCACATCATATTCTTTCTATACGAGTCTCTATGTCTGCATTTCCCCCTTTTCATAAGGACATCCTGCTGACCTCATCTTAACTTGATCATCTGCAAAGATCCACTTTCCAAATAATGTCACATTCATAGGTACCAAGGGATAGTAGGATCCCAACATCTTTGGAGGTGTGAGGAAAATTCAATCTATAAAAGGTGTCCTGCTGTATATGCAATTTGTCTTCCATATAGTGATTACGAACACCTAAGACAGAAATAACTGATGGTTCCTAATAAAAATATCTAACTTAGTTTCATGACTATTTTTTCCGATTTGTATTGTGTTAAAATATACCTAATATAAAAGTTATCATCTTAATCCTTTTTAAGTGAACAGTTTGGTGGTATTAAATACATTCATGATGCTGTGCGACCCCTACCACCATCCAGCCCCAATAACACCAAAACTGTATACAGTACCCATTAAACAATAATGACTACTCTAATACCTCATGTAAGTGAAATCACACAGTATTGTCTTTTATTTCACTTAGCATAATGTCCTCAAGATTCATCCATGCTGCAGCTATATGTCAGGAGTTCCTGCCTTTTTAAGGCTGAGCAATATTCTCATTTCATTTATCCACTCAACAGTACTTGGTAAGCTATTGTGACAGTGATGCATGAACATGGGTGTAGGGTAGAACAATCTCTTTAAGACCCTGTTTTCAATTCTTTTGGGTATATACTTAGACATGGAATTACTGTTATATGGCAATTCTATTTTTAATTTTTTTATAAACATCAAAGTAGCATTTTTTTACAGTTTTTTTAATTTTTATTTATTTATTTATTTTTTTTGCAGTTTTTGGCCTGAGCTGGATTTGAACCCGCCACCTCCGGCATATGGGGCCAGTGCTCTACTCCTTTGAGCCACAGGTACCACCCCTATTTTTAATTTTTTGAGGAACCACCATAACATTTTCCAGAGCAGCTCTGTCATTTTACATTTCCCATTCAACAGAGCAGAATTCTAATTTCTCTACATTCTCACCAACACTTGTTTTCTTTTTGATAGTCACCATTCTAATGGATGTGAAATGGTATGTTATTGTAGTTTTGATTTATGTTTCCCTAACGATTAGTGACGTCGAACAACTTTTCATTTGTTTGTTGGCCATTTGTGTATATATATATATATATTTTTTTTTTTTTTGCAGTTTTTGGCCGGGGCTGGGTTTGAACCTGCCACCTCTGGCATATGGGGCCAGCGCCCTGCTCCTTTGAGCCACAGATACTGCCCACTATTTGTCTATCTTTAGAGAAATATCTATTCAAATCTTTTGTCCATTTTTTAATCAGGCTGTCATTGACTTTTAGGAGTTCTCTCTATATTCTAGATGTCTATCTCAAATATATGATTTTATGATTTGGAAATGTTTTATCCCATTATGTGGGTTGACTTTTTACACCATTAATTATTATTATTATTATTATTATTTTTTGAGAGACATTGTCACTCAGGCTGGAGTACAGTGGTGCCATCATAGCTCACTGCAGCCTTGAACTCCTGGGCGCAAGTCCTCCTGCCTCAGCCTACCATGTAGCTGGGACTCCAGATGGGTACCATGGTGCTAAGTTAATTTTTAGAGACTTGCTGTGTTGCCCAGGCTGGTCTCAAACTCCTGCCTTAAGCATTCCTCCCACTTCAGCTTCTCAAAATCCTGGGATTACAGGCATGAGTCACTATGTCCAGCCTGATTTAGTCTTTTGTTATACAAAACTTTTATGAAATCCAATTTGTCGATTTTTTATTTTATTTTCTGTGCCTTTGATGTCATATCCAAGAAAGTGCTGCCAAATCTAATGTTGTAAAGATTTGCTCTGTGTTTTCTTCTAAAAGTTGTACAGTTTAGCTCTTACATTTAGGTCTTTGGCCCATTTCGAATAATTTTTGTATAAGGTGTTAGGTAGAGTCCAACTTCATTCTTTTCCATGTGGACATCCTGTTTTCCCAACACCATTTGTTGAAAAGGCTATCCTTTCACCGTTGAATGGCCATGCTACCCTTGCCAAAAGTTATCCGACTGTATATGGGAGAGTTGATTTGTGGGCTCTCTATTCTAGTCCATTAATCTACATGCTGGTCTTTACTCCTTATTCTATGTTGTTTTGATTACTGAAGAAAGTTTGAAATTGAGAAGTGTGAGTCCTCCAGCTTTGTTCTTTTCTTTTATTTTTCTTTTTTCTTTTTTTTTTGAGACAGAGTCTCGCTATGTCACCCTGGGTAGAGTACCATGGCATCACAGCTCACGGCAAACTCAAACTCTTGGGCTTAAGCGAGTCTCTTGCCTCAGCCTCCCAAGTAGCTGGGACTGCAGGTGCCCACCACAACACCCAGCTATTGTTTGGTTGCAGTTGTCATTGTTGTTTGGCAGGCCCAGGCTGGATTCTAACCTACCAGCTCCAGTGTATGTGGCTGGTGCCCTAGCTGCTGAGCTGCAGGCTTGAGACTTGTTCTTTTTAAAGATTATTGTAGATATTTGGGAGTCCCCTGAGATTTGGTATGAATTTTAGCATGAGTTTTTCTATTTCTACAAAAAAAACCTAAAACATTGAAAGTTTGACTTTATTGCTTTTGAAGTACTTTTACATACGCTACCTCCAACATCCTTGAGATTATTTCCACATCTTATAGATGAGGAAAGCTACTTCTACAGAAATGACTAAGGTCACATATTAGAATCAGTAACAGTAAATCAGTAAAAGCAGACTCAATTCATTGTCCTGGGCCCACACAGGCTCTGGATGAATTACTGTTCTTGAAAAGATTGTTCATAGCACTTTCATAAACTTGAGTGTGTGTTCTACTGGGGAGAATTTTTCAAATAAACACTCACAAACTCCTGTTCCCAAACATTTGAGGAAGTAGAGGCTACCTTGTTTCTAGGTCCTCATTTGATTTTATCACCCAGGATCATTTGTAATTACTGAGTGGAAACATATGACTGCGGAGTCGGTGATGCTGGAGATGGCACCTCTGGCTATCTGCCCTTCCCCTGACACCAGGAGCTGTGAACAGAGGAAGTGGCCAGAGAACTCCCCAGCACCACCAGCAGTAAGAGAGCAAAAGAGAGCTCTGACCTACCTGCCTTGAATCGGTAGGTAGGTCAGAGCTGGGGAAATGGGATCATTAAATCGCCTTGTTCGTCTCTGAGGCACGCCGTGTTTGTGAACACGCCTGAAAGAGATCTGAGACCCAAGACTCGTCCAGGGATTGTGACTCAGAGGGAGGTTCTGATGGGCCCCCTTTTCTCCTTTGTACTTTCAAGCTCAAGATAAAAAGTGTCCCCTCTTGTAGATCAACTGCCTTGATGTGGAATGCCTTGTTCCCCTCAACCTTGAATTCATGTGTTGGATTGCTAACACCTAATATGACTGTATTTGGCGATAGGACTTTTAGGAGGTAATGAAGGAGCCATGACAGTGGGGTCATAATCCAGAAGGATTGGTGATCTTAGAAGAGGAAGAAAGGCCATTTGAGGACACAGCAAAAAAGTGGCTGCATACAAGCCAGGAAGTGGGCCTACCAGAAACTGAATGTTGATTCAGTGCTGGTTGCAGCACCTTGATCTTGAACTTGCAACCTCCAGAGCTCTGAGATATAAATTCTGTTGTTTAAGCCCTCCAGTCTGTTGTATTTCATCATGGCAGCCTGAGTGTAAGACATGGGCATGCCCTGTGTATCTTTCCTTCCTCCACTTCCCACCCAGTCTGCCCTGCTCCCTGTCTCTGATCTCAAGGCTAAGGGCCTAGGACCCTGGGGCTTTAACTGGGTCCTGGTTCCTTGAGCATTTTCTTGCCCTTTTGCCTCCTTGGCCTGTCTGCCCAATGCCTTTGAAGGAGCAGGTGAGAGTGAACAGGGGTGCAACTGCCAGGTGAGGCTCCTGGCTGGGCTCTGCTCTCATTGCTCATCAAAGGTGCGCTGACAGGAGCGTCCTCGAGATGCAGGGAAGGAAGCCGGACTCTGAGTCAGTCAAGCCTGGCTCCCAGCTCTCCTAGGAAGCAGACAACTTGACCCACCTCGTAGGGTAGTTAAGAGGCTTAAATTAGCTAAAAAACATAGCTTCCTCCCTCCTTCATTTCTCCCTTTAGCAAACTTAAAACATTCTCTATAGCAGCCTTGATTGGGCCCCAATCCAGGGTTCCAATTTTCTAATTTATAAAATGTGGATATTAATGTCTCCCTTACAAAGGGCCTAGAGTGGGCAGACCTGTGGCTCAAGGGGTAGGGCGCCCGTCCCATATGCCGGAGGTGGCAGGTTCAAACCTAGCCCCAGCCAAAAACCAAAAAAAAAAAAAAAAAAAAGGGCCTAGAGCAAGGTAGTTAGTAGGTACTCAATAATGATAGGTTTATGTGTATCCTTTCATCACATTGTCATCGTCATCAGAAGTTGACTGACCACTGAGCACATGTGTGTAAAGATGGCCATCCAGAAAAGAAATAAAAATAAAAATAAAAGATGGCCATCCCAGAGGCTCACAGTCAGGAGACATGGGGGTCGGTCCCCATCCCAGCATGTTCTGGCTACACCACCCAAACAAGACACCCGCCCTCTCTGAGCACATCTCCTCATGTGTGCTCTGCCCTCAGATGGCTGGAGGGAGATTAGACACTAAAGAACGGGATATAGCTTTGTAAACTGCGAAGTACACTGCAGGGACTATGAATGTTGACCTTGAAGCAGTCACTCCACAGAGTTGCCCAGTTGGATCGAACTTACGTGCTCATACTGGTTTACACAGTGGGGGGAGGAAGCCCCAGGCCAGGACTCCTGGTTGCCCAGGAGGGGCCCACATCCCAGCAGCCTACAGCCCACTACGCGCGCGCACACACACACACACACACACACACAACATGCCCAGCATCTTTTCCATGTCAGTGAAAAATGAGGGGAGCAGCCCAGAGTCTATTTGGCTGCAGAGGGCTTATGCTAACAGCAGAAAACCCAAAGCCAAACACTAACAGTGGTTTTGACCACTGCTTAAAACCAGTTTAAACCAGAAAAGGCTGCTTGCCTTGGCAATGGCTCCCTGCTGGGAAGTAGAGCTTCAGGTACACGTGCCAGGCACCCGGCAGCAGGTGCCTTTCTCCCTGAACACAGACCTGCAGCTCCTGTGGGGTGGACCTGATGACCCTGCAGGCCTGTTCACCCCTCTTTTAGTCTCCTCATCCAATGTTGTCCAGGTTCCTACATGCGGAAAATGCAATCTATTTTCTTTTAAATTTTCTAGTAAGTACATTTATTTATTTATTTTTTAGTAAGTACATTTTTAAAGATAAAAAGACACAGGTAAAATTAATTTTAATGATACATTGTATTCAATTATATATACTACATATGTATATATAAATACAACATGCAATCAATCTAAAAATTAGGAATGAGATATTTTGTATTCCTTTTTTAATACTAAGTCTTTGAAATTCAGCCTGAAATTCTATACTTACCGCACAACTCAATTTGGACTAGCTGCAATCCAAGTGCTCATCACATGAGGCTGGTGGTTATCATATTGGACAGTTTTCAGATGGAGACCAGTGGTTCCCATTCTGTACATCAGAATGCCCTGAAGGGCTTGCTAAAACATGCATTGCTAGGCCCCATCCTAGAGTTTCAGATTCAGTAAGTCTAAAAAAAAATGTTTGAGAATTTACATTTCTGACAAGTTCTCAGATAACACTGTGCTATTAGCCCAGGGACCACACTGAAAACCACCTCCCTGGATGGTCCTCTGAGGTAAGCAAGAGATATGTGTTCTGGTTACATCTGGGGAAACTATCATTTCTACAAAGCTAGTAATCAAGACAGTGCAATGCTGGCATAACACGCATAAGATGAATGGGATAGAATTAAAAATCCAGAAATAAGCCCTGACATTTATTGTCAAGTGACTTTAGCCAAGGGAGCCAAGGCAATTCAGTGGGAAAAAGAACATTCTACTCAACAAATGGTACTGGGAGAAGTGGGTGACCAAATATCAAAGAATGAACTTGGCCCCTATGTCACACCATCTACAAAAATCCACTCAAAAATCTATCAGAGACATAAATGTAAGAGCTAAAGCTATAAAACTCTTAGAAGAAAACATAAGTGTAAATCTTCCTGACCTTGGATTGGACGAAGATTTCTTAGATGTAACACCAAAACCACAAGCAACCCAAAAAAAGTCTGGTAAGTTTATCAAAAGAGAAAACTTTTGTGCTTTAGGAAAGTGAAAATAGCCCACAGAATGGGAGAAAATATTTGTAAATCATATATCTGATAAGGAACTCGCATCTAGAATATATATAGAACTCTTACAGCTCAACAGTATAATGTCAAATAACTCAATCTTTAAAATAAGAAAGGATTTGAGTAGACAATTCTCTAAGGAAGATGGCAAATGGCCAATATGTACACGAAAAGAAGTTCAACATCCTTAGTCACCACGGAAATGTAGATCAGAACTGAATTTACCTCCTCACACTCACTGGGACAGCTAGAATCAAAACAGTGGAGTAGAACAAGGATGTGGAGACACTGGAGCCCACAGGCATCGCTGGGGGAAAAGTAAAATGGTGCATTAGTGTGGAAAACAGCTTGACAGTTCTTCAAAAAGTTAAACATAGAAGTTACCGTGTAACCCAGCAATTCCACTCCTAGTTATATACCCAAGACATTTGAAAATATGTTTACACCAAAACTTACACAAGACTGCTGATAGCAGCACTACTTGTAACATCTACAAGGTAGAAACAGCCCCAAAGTCTAGCAAATGGATAAACACAATGTGCCATGTCCATTATTCAGCCACAGAAATGAAGTATTTCTACACGTTGCAACATGTTGAACCTTGAAAACAGCATGCTAAGTGAAAGACGCCGGGCACAAGGGCCACACTTGTGCGGCCTGTACTACATGGAATGTCCAGCACAGGCATGTCCACCATAGAGACTGATGGCGGACGTGTGATTTCCGGGGCTTCTGGTAGAGGAGTGACCCCCAGCAGGGGCGGGGTTTCTTTTTGGAATTAGATAGTGGTGATGGCTGCATGGTTTTGTGAATATGCTAAAAACCTGAACTATGCGCCTTAAAAATAAGTAAATATACTAAAAGGGATGGAGCAGAGACAGGAGACAAAGTTTCACTTTATGGCCCTTGGCATCACAGCTCACAAGCTCTCAGCAACCTCAAACTCTTGGGCTCTAGCAATTCTCTTGCCTCAGCCTCCCAAGTTGCTGGGACTACAGGAGCCCCCCACAACACCTGGCTATTTTTAGAAGCGGGGGTCTCACGCTGGTTCAGGCTGGTCTCAAACCTGTGAGCTCAGGCAATCCACCTGCCTCGGCCTCACAGACTGCTAGGATTACAGGCGTGAGTCACTGTACCCAGCCCGAGAGGAAGACGTTTACCTCAACTTGTACAGACAAGACCCTGGACTGCAGATGTGAGATTTTCCCCCAAAAACTCTCCTAGTATATGGGGGATACTCTTTCTTAAGTACTGTGAGAACTGAAATTTTAAAAAAAAAAACTTGAAGGGAAAATCCTTTTATAAAGTGAAAAAGGAATTCCACCGAAGAAAAAAAGTGGGCAATAAACATGATAAAGATGTTCAACCTGTTTTGAGAAAAGGCAAAATAAAACAGCTGCACAATAGCATTGCCCACTCCTCAGGACCCGGATGGCGCAGGATGTAAAGAAGGGGACTCCCCACACACTGTGTGGTGAGGGGTGCACATTGGGACAATCACTTTGGAAAGAGATTTGGCAATGTCTAGGAAAGTTGAAGAGGTGAATACCCTTTGGCCAAGCAATCACTCCCTGGGGTACAGACTCTAAGAAAACTGTACAAGCCAAAAAGCCACGTGCAAGGAGTCATTGCAACATTGTAGGAGCTAAAATTGAAAACAGACTCAATGTCCAAGGGCGGAGTTAGTAAACAAAGCAGTTATATTCCTACTACAGACTTCTTTTTTTTTTTGAAAACAAGAGTCTCACTATGTTGCCCTTGGTAGAGTTCTGTGGCATCACAGCTCACAACAACCTCAAACTCTTGGGCTTAAGTGATTCTCTTGCCTCAGCTCCCAAGTAGTTGGGGCTCCAGGCTCCTGCCACAGTGCCCAGCCATTTTTGTTGTTGTTATCGTTGTTGTGTAGCAGGCCCGGGCCAGGTTCCAACCTGCCAGCCCCGCTGTGTGTGGCCGTAGCCCTAACCACTGAACTACAGGCGCCGAGCCAGCACAGACTTCTATAAACAGTGGTTGAAGCCAATTAACTAGACACATGTGAACCAGCATGGGTGGATCTCCAAAACAGCAGTGAATAGAAAAAGGCAAGGAATGGACATTGTATCGTATGTTCTTGTTTATGTACATTTGAACCAGCAATACAATACAATTCTACGTATAGAAATACAAACATGCTAAAAGCATCAAAACGGAAGTGCGACCACACACCCCTTTAGTGATCACTCTGGGACAGGCCAGTGGGAAAGAGACTAGGCTGATAAATACAAAGGAGATGTCACTGGCACCAGACACCTATTATCTCCAAAACTGTGGGTTGGATTTATCCAAATATGAGGCTTCATTGCAGATACATTTACACGTCTGATATATTAGCCTCTGTATTACTCTGTACTTTAAAATATTTTCATTGAAAAAGTAGCAGTTGTTAACTTAGTTGTTAAGTCTGAATTCTGATCTGCAGCCATGTCCAGCTCTTCTAAAAGTCAAAATTCCAGGAACCCCAGCCTTTGGGAGGAAGCCCTCAGAGCACATGGGAGCACCGCTCCAGCCCTGGGTGGAGGAGACAGTGGCTATTATGCCAGTGTGCTCATTCCAAAGGAGCCTGGGCAGAGTGGGGTGAAGGGAGGCCGTGGATGTTCTTAGGGCAGAAGAGTTCAAGTGGCTCGGGTTGTTATTAAATGTCAGGGCTTTCAAGCAAGGTCAGTGAAGTCACCATATAGCGTAGAGTAAGGAAGGGCCAGGACAGAGGGAGGCATTGCCAAAGTCACAATACATGGAAAGACATTAGAAGTGACAACTGAAGATACTCGGCCCCAAAAGGGGTGACTCAAGACGGATGAGAGGTGGTACCTGAGATCCCAGCCTCCAGGTGTGGGGGCGATGTTGGGTGGGATCAGGAAGAGCAGCAATGGCCCCTGGCTCTGAGGAAGCTGCATGGCCAGCTGGGGGCAGGGGGTGCTCTTCTCACAACTCATGGCCTCCACTGCCCTGGGAGGTCTGGGGCCCACCAAGCAGTGAGCATCTCTCCCAGCTTCTGGTTCCTCGACTTAGAGGTGGCCGTTTTCTCCCTGAGAACTTGCACCACCTCCCCTCTATAACAGTAGCATCTGTGTCTCCCCTTCTTATAGGGAGCAGGTAAGTCCCTGGAGACTGACAGCTATAGATTCCTGGGTACCAGCGCCTGGTTTCAGAAGAGAGTGGATGGTGACCACAGGTGGGTATGGGGCAGGTGTGAGCAGCACCCACACATCTAAGTAGCCCCCAAGGACACCCCCCAGCACACGTGGTGCCATGGCCACTGTGATGCTGCTCCTGACTCCCCATCAGATCCATGACATCCACCCCCTTGCTGCTGATGGCTCATGGCTGAGTTGCTCCCTGGGAATTGCTCTCAAGTGGAAAGAGCTGCTGAGCCCCAGGGATGGCGCACATCTGACCAGGTTGGTGTCAGGGTACGATGTGTCCGGCCCTTGCCCAGAACATCTCTGAAGGTCCACCCCAGCCTCAAAGCCCTCTGGGGAGTTGGTGAGGCTCTGTTGTAGCTGCACCATCCTGAGTCCCTGTTCTTGCTATACAGGTGAGTCCCGGAGGGCACTTCCTAATAAACCTCCTGCCTGCAAATCTCATCTCCAAATCTGTTTCCCGGGGAACCAGTCTAAAGACAGAGTATCTGACAACAGTCTGGAGTTATCAGAGAAATATTACACTGTGTTTAAGAGCGTGTGTGATGTATCTATATTCAGTTTTGCATTAAAATCAGCTGCAAATAACAGAGGTCTGAAAAATATTGGCTTCAGCAAGATAGATGTTTAGTTCTTTCTCATGTAAAAGGAGGCCAGAGCAAAATGAATCTAGGGAGAGAAAGCAGACAGGTTACATGGGGCAGGTGCTTTAGGGAGCAGTGGAGATTCACTACAAAGGGGTACAGGACACTCTGGGGGGTGATGGGAACATTCTGCATCTTGACGGAGATGGTATTTGCATGGGGATATGCATTTTCCGAGGCTCAAGACTCGTTCAGCTATATGCATAAAATGGGTACTGTTTGTTTTCTGTAAATTATAACTCAATGAAGTTGATTTAAAATGTTAAAAAACAAATAGCCGGGTGTTGTGGCAGGCACCTGTAGTCCCAGCTACTTGGGAGGCTGAGGCAAGAGAATCGCTCAAGCCCAAGAGTTGGAGGTTGCTGTGAGCTATGTGATGCCATGGCACTCTACCTAGGGCCATAAAGTGAAACTCTGTCTCTACAAAAAAAATTAAAAAATAATAATAATAAAATGTTAAAAAACAGGCTCGGCCCCCATAGCTCTGTGAGCAGGACACCGGTCACATACACCCAAGCTGGTGGGTTCAAGCCCAGCCCAGGCCTGCTAAAACAACAATGACAACTGCAACCAAAAAATAGGCAGGTGTTATGGCAGGTGCCTATAGTCCCAGCTACTTGGGAAGCTGAGGCAAGAGAATCACTTAAGCCCATGAGTTTGAGTTTGAGGTTGCTGTGAGCAACCTCAGCTGCGGGCAACATAGTGAGTCTCTGTCTCAAAAAAAAAAAGTTAAAAAAACAAACAAAGAGGCTCAGTGGGTAGGGCGCCAGCCATATACACCCAGGCTGGCAGATTCGAACCCAGCCCGGGGCCAGCTAAACAACAAAGACAGCTGCAGCAACAGCAACAACAATAGCCGGGTGTTGTGGCAGGCGCCTGTAGTCCCAGCTACTTGGGAGACTGAGGCAAGAGAATCGCTCAAGCCCAAGTGAATGAGGTTGCTGTGAGCTGTGGTGCCATAGCACTCTACCGAGGGCAATAAGGTAAAACTCTGTCTCAAAAAAGAAAAACAAACAAACAAAAAAAGTAGCCCAGAGGCAGGAGGTCTGGGAATAAAATGGCAGCTCCAGGTGACAGGATCCAATCTTCTTGTCTCGTTTCTCTGACTTACCTTGTCTGTACTTCCAGAGTCAGATCATGGCCCAGGTGGAAGGAAAAAGAAAAAGGAAACGGCCATCCCCACCCTTCTAAGGAGATAGCAGGGCCAAGTGCACCTGTAGTCCCAGCTACCCAGGAGACTGAAGCAAAAAGATCATGTCAGCCCAGGAGTAGGAGTGGTCCAGCATGGGTGAAATATCAAGGCCCAGTATCTTAGATGAGAGAGAGAGGGAGGAAGAGAGAGAGAAAGAGAGAATGCCCCCCACACACACACACTTTTGGCTTACATCTCATTGGCCGGAACTTAGTCACCTGGGTACACCTCCCTATGAAAAAGTATGGGAAGTGTCTTTTAACTGGGACCTTGCAGTTCAAAAAACTTGAGATCCTTCTGGTAAGGAACAGGAGGACAATGACTGTCAGACAATTCTCACAATATCTTAGAAAAATTCCCCTGAAAAAGTGGTTGAAGAAAAATAATGCGTGTGCTTAAGTCTGGAATGGGCTGTGTGTAGATCCCAGGGGGTTCTCAACAAGGGGCAGGGCCACAGTGTTGGGGCGCATCTGTGTCAACTCTGTAGAGACAGGTCTGGAACCTGCAATCCCCAACATCCAATGTAAGAACCATTTCTTTATCTTAGTACATTCCTGGTTTCCTGGGGCTGGAGGAGTGGGGGAGTAGGCTGGATTTGGAGGGAAATGGGGTAGTGACTCTGAGGTACATGGGGTTGCTTTTTGTAGTGATGAAAATGTTCTAAGATGTGTTGTGGTGATGTTTGTACAACTCTGTGAGTGTGCTGAACACATTGAAATGTGCTTTTTAAATGAGTGAATTGTATAGTATGTGAATTGTATGTCAATCAAACTATTAATTTTTTTTCCTCTTTCTATTGTCATTTGGGCCAGCTGAATGGAATTTCTGCCTGTGGGCCTTTTGTAGTAATTGCAAGACAGAATTCTGCAAAAACACTTTCCCTCCCACCTGGAAACCCATTGAGACACTCTTCTGAAGGCCAGTGCCATACTGAGTCACCCGGGACCGAGCCTCAGTCTGGAAGAAACTGTGTCCACCCCTGTAGACGCTTAAAACACCTTCCATGTTTGAATAAAGTGGAAAAAGGGAGTGGAAGCTCTACTACTACAAGCCGTGGCTATGAGAAAGCCCTGAATTGCCCAGTCTGTTCATACACCATGTCAACCTTCTGTGTCATCATCAAATCTGTCCAGGGGACTCGATGGTACGTGACCACTCACCAGGACTAACTGGACACACTTGTTCACGTTGCACAGTAACATGGGGTTATACAATGAATAGCCTGGTCTCTATGCACAATGTCAATATTTTGTTCATTACAAATTTTTACATTAACTTTGAGTTTTAAAAACATTACACTAGAAAAATGTTTCTCTTGATGACTGAGTTTGGAGCTCTTTACATTTTGTGCTCAAGGCAAGAGCCTCATTCACCTCGCCCTGGCTCCTCTGCCTCTGTGCTTGTATTGCTTCTGGAATAGTCTGATCCCACTGTTCTGAGCTGAGTATTTGCTTGTCTCCAAAATGTGAGCTCCCTGGGGACAGGGACTTAGCTTTTTTATTTATCTCCGTACCCAAAGCCTGGGAGGCTGTGACAGGGAGCACAGCAACGCACCCTGGCCGATCTGATGAACCGGCCCCACCTGCAGTTATAACTTTTCCTCCCTTTGACACTAGAGAATACAGCCCCAGAGAGTCACTGCCTGTCCCCTTCCCCTTGTACAGAGTCAAACAGAGAAAGAGACCTTGTAAATAATGTTTTCTTTCCTAGGTAAAGCTATTTGGGCCCTGAGAGGCTTAGCCAGCCAGGGTTTATCATCAGAGCTAACCTGGGTGATCTGGGCAGTAATTGTTCTGTGACTCAGGGAGAAAATGGTCCTTTCCGTGCCCATTGTCCTTGGAGTTCAGATTGGTGGCCAACCGATTTCTCAGCTTTGAGATGTTTCCCCCAACCTCTCAGGCACTGTGGCCTAAGGTGTCAGGAGGGTCTAGGGGACTGTGACCTGAAATGTTCTGTCCCTGACAGGTACAGGTTGAGGTAGGTGAGAATGTTCCCGGGCCACCTGTGAACTCTGGGCAGAAGCTCCCCATCACTCCCTTCAGGTGGAAGTGGACAGGACACTAGAAAGAAAAGGGACCTGAGCATGTTCTGTGGGCCACCACGCACCTGCCCGTTCCTGGCTCTGCATTGCCGCAGCCTCAAGTGTGTGCTGCGGTGACCTGCAGGGCGGTTTGCTCCCATGTAGGGGTTAGGGGCTACTTGGTGCTTTGGGTTCCAGAGCTGCTGCCAGTTCTGCCACCTTCCAGGAGGCCCCAGCTATCCCCCCTGAGGTCCCAGAGACAGTATCAGCTCAGCGAGACCAGGACCGTGTGCCCAGGAGCCAGGAGTAATTAGATTAGAGCCATAGCCTTGGCCAGGCACAGCAGCTCACACCTGTAATCTTCTGGAAGGCCGAGGCAGGTGGATTGCTTGAATTCAGGAGTTCAAGACCAGCCTGAGCAACAGTGAGGCCTCATCTCTACAAAAAATAGAAAACTTAGGGCGGTACCTGTGGCTCAGTGAGTAGGGCACCGGCCTCATATGCCGAGGGTGGTGGGTTCGAACCCAGCCCCGGCCAAACTGCAACAAAAAAATAGCCGGGCGTTGTGGCGGGCGCCTGTAGTCCCAGCTGCTCGGGAGGCTGAGGCAAGAGAATCGCGTAAGCCCAGGAGTTGGAGGTTGCTGTGAGCTGTGTGAGGCCACGGCACTGTACCCAGGGTGATAAAGTGAGACTCTGTCCCTACAAAAAAAAAATAGAAAACTTAGCTGGGCATAGTGGTACATGAATGTAGGCTGAAGAAGGAGGCTCGCTTGCGCCCAGGAGTTTGAGGTTACAGTGAGCTATGATGATGCCACTGCACTCTACCTGAGGTGACAGAAGGGGAACCTGTCTCAAAAAAACACAAACAAACAAAACCCACGAGGGCCCATCCTTTCTGTCCTCTGTCATCTCAGGGCCTATGCCTGGTCTAACAATAAGATAAGGCCAAAATGAGTGAGCACAGGAGACGGGAGTTTGTAGCAGAGGTCAGGCTTCACAAAAGCAGCCCTGGGGCAGCGCCTGTGGCTCAGTGAGTAGGGTGCCGGCCCCATATACTGAGAGTGACAGGTTCAAACCCAGCCCCGGCCAAACTGCAACAACAAAAAAATAGCCGGGCGTTGTGGCGGGTGCCGGTGGTCCCAGCTACTCGGGAAGCTGAGGCAAGAATCACCTAAGCCCAAGAGCTGGAGGTTGCTGTGAGCTGTGACACCCAGCACTCTACTAAGGGCAACGTCTCTATTAAAAAAGTAAAAATAAAAACATTTAAAAAAAAAAAAAAAAAAAGCAGCCCTGGGCTTGGCTGACCTGGCTAAGGGCAGGGGCAAGTGAGGGCTACATGGAAGCCAGGCTGGCCCCTTCCTGCCCAGGCCAGGGCCCTGCCCCCATCTCTACCAGCTCCCTGGCTCACACCGCCCCCTAAGGCTACTCTCAGGGAGAAAATCACATACAGAGATTTATAAGAGCCTTTGCAGGTCTGTGGAGTCTCTGTCTTTTAACCTCAGGGAGGATCTGGAGGTCTGGAGGGCCCTTCAGACGTCCTCAGCCACTGGCTGTTCCAGAAACAGGACCCTGTCTCTACCCTGCCAGTACCCCCTCCCCTGTCTTCTCCCAGACCTTGTTGGGCAGATGAGGGGGGAGAAGGGTCCCCACATCTCAGCAGGTCGCCACAGCTGGAGGGTCAGCCCAGGGAGCCCCACTCTGCACTGTGTCCACCTTGCACCTCCCACCCAGCCTCCTCCTGCAGCCTAATCTGCCTGCCTGTGCCCAATCTGCCTGCCTGTGCCCAAGTGCTCACCCCTGTGGGGAAGCCTCTTCCCTCCTTCCTCCACTTCTAAAATGCCTTTCATCCTTCACAGTGCAGATGCCGGCCTCCTTTGGGAGCCTCTCCACAGCCCGCACCATCTCCCCCACAAATCTCAGCCCTGTGCTTTGGCCTCACATTCCTCCCTCACTGGCACTTGTCACCAGGTTTAAGGGGGTGGGCTGAGCCTGTACCCCCACCTTCGTCCTGGGGCATGCTCAGGGCAGGGCTCTGTCAAGGCATTCGGGGAACCTAGCCCAGTAACAGATGGGAGAGGGAGGAGAGGGGAAGGCATGGCAGCCTCTCCAGGGCCCTGCCATGGGCATCATGGTGGCTGTACACAGCTGGGCAGGAGCCTGGGGGCTGCTGGGGGCCTGGGGATCAAAGTTCTCAGCAGTCACTGAAGCCTGGCAGCCACCTTCCCCCTGCCCATGCCAGCCAGGTCCAGAGTGACTCAGCACTGGAGATGGGCCTCGCTGACAGTGGCTCATGTAACATCTCAGGGTCTGGGGCCTGTGTTCCTGAGATGCTCCACTGTCAGGACGGACCTTTGTGCTTGAGCGCCCAGCACACCATTTGCAGCTGTGGGGCCTGCGTTACATTGCACAACCTCTCTGAGTCTGGGCTTCCCTGTCTCTGAGAAGAAGGGTTAGCAACTCGGCATCCCTCCCGGCTGATTCCAGAATCATATAAAGTGAACTCTTCCCTTGAATTCCTGCTCCCCCAGTCTGCAGACACCACTCTCTCTGTCCCTGCAGAGTCACTCTGCCAGGCAGCCCTTCCTGCTCCAGCACGGGGGACACCTCCTTCCCACAGGAGGCCTTTCTCCTGCAGGGAAGGAGCTCAGCCTCGCTCACCTTCAGCCCCTGCAACTCTTTGCACCCCTCCTGCATAGTAAATGCTGCCTCTACGGTGCGACCTTAGGCAGGTCACTTACCCTGGAACGCTTCCAGCTTCTACAGCACGTTCCCGTACACGAGCTTCATTCACATGGTGCTGCAGGAAGCTTATTCATGCCCCAAAACACACGTCTGAGTGAGGCAGCTCCCATGTGGAAATGCTTTGAACAGAAAGATGGAAGCGTAGAAAGATTTGTGCAGTTGGGGGCGGGGATACTCATGAAGGTGACCTGCAGGGCGGCGCCTGTGGCTCAGTTGGTAGGGCGCCGGCCCCATATACCGAGGGTGGCGGGTTCAAACCCGGCCCCGGCCAAACTGCAACCAAAAAATAGCCGGGTGTTGTGGCGGGCGCCTGTAGTCCCAGCTACTCGGGAGGCTGAGGCAAGAGAATCGCTTGAGCCCAGGAGTTGGAGGTTGCTGTGAGCTGGGTGAGGCCACGGCACTCTACCGAGGGCCATAAAGTGAGACTCTGTCTCTACAAAAAAAATAAAAAATAAATAAAAAAAAAAAATGAAGGTGACCTGCAACCTGTTCCTTGCAGCCAACTTGGGGCATAATCTATAATATATTCTGTGGCCTTATTTTCCAAACCCCAAATGAGGATAGCCAGTCTGACCATGGGCAGAAGTTTTTGAACTTGGAGTTGTCCGGAAGAATCTGAATCCCAAGGCTGCTGGCAGGAAGGTTATCTCCCAGATATGCAGGTGGCAGGTGGAAAGGGGAGCTCAGGACTTAGGGGCCGTGTGCTAATGGACCCTGCAACCCTTGGTGCAGGTCCCCATAGAGCTGAACTGGTTTTCAGCTGGCTGTGGGGTCCATTAGTGGCTGCCAGGGAACACAATGTGGCTCTGGGTTCAATCTGGCATCTGCACCCAGTGCTGGCAGAGCAGATCTGTCCATGGACCTCAGCTCCCAAGCACCCAAATGGCAGAGGAAAGGGGGTGGACTCAGAGTCAGGCCTCTCCCTCATGTCTCAGCTCCAAGGGCGTGGGAGCCCTGGGGTCTTCCCAAAGGCAGGCTTGGTGACACCTTATATCTCCAAGTCTCTTCTTCCCTTAGTATTGAGGTAGCCTCTAACTTGCACCTACCTGCCGGAGAGGCTCCACTATGGAGAGGCGAGTGGGGATGAGGAGCCGCTTGCTCACCCTCAGCCTCGCTCACCCTCAGCCCTGCTCTCTTTGTCCTGCCTGGGTCTGGGGGTCTTGGTGGGCCTTCTTTACCAGCATTTCCTCCGCCCACTCCTCAGCCTCAGCAGTTTCCTCGGGGCTTAGCCCCAAGACCTCCCCTCTAGTCCTCACCCTGTCTTGGTGCTGCTACTGCTCAAAATCAGAGGTGCAGCAAAATCAATGCCCCATGGCTGCTACACAGGGTCCTGCCCTTGCTTCTGGGGAGAGGACTCCCCTGAGGCAGCCCTATCAGACCTGGCTCCAGGGATGCCTCGCAGGCTGGCAGCTTCTCCCCTCCTCTCTGGCTTGCTGGGCTTCTGGCTTCAGCATCCACATTTCCACTTACTCAGCTGCAGGTATCTCAAGCTGAGAATACCCCAAACTCCTAGCGGGAGGCTCTGTCTACCTGAGGCCTCATGCCTAGAATCAGGGCCATCCACTGGCTGTCTCTCTCCCTTTTTTTCCTCTCTCCTCTCTCTCCCTCCTTCCATCCTGCCCACTGCCAAGCCTCCTAAGTATCTTGCATCCTCTCCTTGTCCCCATGTCCACAGCACTGTGGTGTCTCTCACTCAGTCCGCAGATGTATCTGGTTCTCAGAGGCATCAAACTCAGCTCTTAGATCACAAAGGGATCGTGCCACTGATCCTGCTTTGGATCGTGTCCAAAGGCTCTAGGGCTCTGTGGGCTGGACCCCAACGCCCACTCTGAGCCACCAACCTTGCCCACTCCTCCTGTCCCTAGAGAACACCAATTTGGGTAAGGGTTTTCACATACGCCACAGTGTCCATCCAAAGGCTCAGCCTCTGCCTCTTCATCAGGGAGAGAGTTCTAGGCCTGCTGCCGACTTAAATGTCCCTCAGTCAGGCAGCCGGCCTGGAACGCCCTTCCTCAGGCCAGCTCCTCCCTCTAGGCACCAACAGCTGTCTGCAATTGTGATCAATCAACCAGGAGCCACCACCCCATCTGATGGAGCTTCCCCTGTGGGGACAGTGCCCTGAGCAGTGTCTGGCAACCAGCAGGTGTTTGTTAAGTGCTTGCTGAATGTATGAAAGTCACTCAGCCCCCGGAGAGAACCTAGGAGGAGGTGGGAGAGGAGAGGGCAGCTGGGGTCACCTGCCCAGCTGGGGGGCTGCCGGCCTTCTCTCTCAGCACTTTTCAATTGTGAAAACCTAAAAGAAGAAACATGTGACTCTTCCCAATCAAATGCCTGAGCCTGAGCCTGGGGCAGCTGGGGACAGCAGCAGCAACTCGCCTGGCAGGAAGGAAGGTCCGGGTTCTGGTCTAGTCTACTCACGGTGCAGCTGTGCCCATTAGGCCACTTTGGGCCCTGAACCTGATGAGATCAGAGGCCTGCTCATGGGCCCTCCTGTGTGGACACTTGAAGTCTCACTCAGATGGGATGGAATGGCAGCCTTTCAGGTCACTACACAAAGGGCGCCCACTGGGATATAGAGAGCTCACAGAAGCCCTCGCTCTGTAAGCTATCAGGACTGGTATTGGTTTCGTTTAGCAAACAGTTGGCTAAAGTGAGGAATTATTTTAAAGCATAGTCAAATATATCTTTAATTCTTTATAACCTAAAATGTACAAAGGTATGCTCATCAATGAGATTGTGACTTGGGCGCACAGCCCGCCGGGGGCTCAGCCACATGCCCCAGGCTCTGCTTCTTTAAAATGTAGTGGGAGCTTAGACATATCTGTGAGACAACCCAGTGCAAACTCCACTGAGAATCTTGTTTTTCTACTGTCCTTTCTCCAGGTCCCTCCTGCATGTGCTAGTTACCTATGCTGTGGAACTAATGGCTCCAGGACCGAGCACTTTAAAGTAACAACCATCCTTTCCTCACTCTCACAGCATCTGTGGCAGGAATTTGGGAGCAAATGGACTGTAAGGCCCCTGCTTAGGGTCACCAGGGAGGCTGCAGCCAGGTGCCCACCAGGGCCTCCCCCATGAGGACAGGCTGAGGCTGAAGGTGCCACCTCCAAATTAGCTTTCTCTCTAGGCTGGAGCTGGCTGTTGGTGGGAGGCTTCAGCTTCTCCCCATTTGGGCCCTCCAAGGAGCTGTCATTGAGGTGTGCTGGCTTCCTGCAGAGCCCCTCAGGAGGACCAGGCAGAGGCTCTGAAGCCTTTTATGACCTTGCATTGGAAGACCCAGTCTCTTCCATTGCATTCAATCAGCCTAAAGATGAGTTTGTTTGTTTGTTTATTTATTTATTTTCAGATGTTATGGGATACAAACGTTTTGCTGACTTAAATCAATTAGTACAGTTTGAGTCAAAGGTTAGTTCAGTGTGGGAGAGAACTACACACTGGTGTGGATACCAGGAGATAAGAATCTTCAGGGGCTATCTTAGACACTCACTAGTGGTGATGCTGGGCTTAATGCAACAGCGTTGTTTTTTTTTTTAAAGCAATTCGCCTTTAATGAGTCTTTTCCATTTAATTGAATGTTCATAGAAATAAGTCTTTTGTATTCCTATTTTACCCTTTTATGTATATTCAGTTACACACCGCCGTTAGGATAACAAATTTAACTAACACAAATGAATTAGGGACACAACTGACTGACAAGTGAACACACGCAACAGCTGTGGCCGCCCCAGGAGGGAGACTACGGCTGGTGGGGAGGCTCACCAGGACTCTACCCGTCAGCCAGACTGAGCCGATGTTAGGTGTCCCTGGAACCCTGGAGAGGGTTCAAGAGTCAACAGGCCAAGACAACTTCTTATCTCGTGTTGCCTCTACAAGCCACACAGAGAATGAGTGTTTGGGCTGAGAAGAATTGAATTCATTTCAGTGTTTCCTGAATACCTGCAGAGCCAGACACTGAATGTATCAAAATAAATTCCTCTCCTAGGTAGTTACTGGCCAGTGGAGGAGACAATGTAGAAAGAAGATTTCAACACGGAGCCCAGAGCTCGCTGGGGTGGAGGGAAGCCTGGGAGGACACAGTCAGCTGGCTCTGCAGGCTGAGCGCTTTAAACAACAGATGTTTATTTTCTCACAGTTGTGGAGGCTCAAAGTCCAAGGTCAAGGTGTCAGTAGGGCTGGTTTCTCCTGAGGCCTCTATGTTCAACATGTAGGTGACTGTTGTGGCTGTGTCCTCACATGGTTGTACCTGTGTGCAGGATGGTGTCCTAATCTCTTCTTGTAAGGCCACCAGTCCTACTGGGTGAGGCCCACATATACAACTCATTTTACCTGAATTACTTCTTTAAAGGCCCGATCTCCAAACATAGACACATTCTGAGTACTGAGGTTGGGCTTCAACATATGAATTTGGTAGAACACAGTTTGGCCCATGAGGTAGTGGAGCAGCCATCCACTCCAACCTGGGAGATCCTGGGGGCTCCCAGAACCAGGCAGCACTGAGTCCTGCTGGATGAATAGGAGTTTTCCTGGCCAAGAAGGGGCAGGATGAGGAAATGAGCTCGGCAGGTCTGGGCGGGGAGCAGGGGTGTTCAGGCCTTCAGTGCCGAGAGACCTGTGGCCAGGTGGGAGGAGCCCTCCAGGGTTCAGTAGCAGTTTCTTTCTTTTTTTTTTTTTTTTTGTTTTTGAGAGAGTCTCACTTTGTTGCCCTTAGTAGAGTGCTATGGCATCACAGCTCACGGCAACCTCAAACTCTTGGGCTCAAGCAATTCTCTTGCCTCAGCCTCCCGAGTAGCTGGGACTACAGGTGCCCACCAAAATGCCTGGCTATTTTTAGAGATAAGGTCTTGCTCTGGCTCAGGCTGGTCTTGAACCTGTGAGTTCAGACAATCAACCCTCCTCAGTCTCCCAGAGTGCTGGGATTACAGGCGTGAGTCACTTCACCCGGCTCAGTAGCAGTTTCTGAGTCACTTCCTCCCAGCTGACCCGCACCTCCAGGGCCTCCCTCAGGTCCTATCTTGCTTAAGGAGAAGACCTCAGAGCCATGCACTGAGGCCTGAGGCATGGGATCTTGTCACTGTGACTCACAGGGTGTGGCTTGTGTATGATTTGGCCTTGAATGTGGAAAGTTAAATCAGCTAAAAAGGGTAAAAGGAAGTTGGAGAAAATTTTTTAGCCCAACCACAAGCACAGGAGTGATTAAAAGGTGGTAAGGCCACTCAGCCTTCTAGAAAATCTGAATTGCCCAGGGAGTCCAGAAGAAGAAGGGAAAAGTAGGGCCCAGTGGGTCCATGTCCCGAGTGTGAGGCCTCAGGGAGACGTGTGTGTGTGTGTGTGTGTATGCCTCACACCAGTTTGCTGTGACTCCTGGACTCCAATGCGTGGCACCATGGGCCCCTCTCCTGCCTGGCCCCAGACCCGGCAGGGCCCCAGGTAACATGGAGAGCGCACACCTTCGCAGGCAGCAGAGCAGGCCTGCAAACACCCAGCACCCAGAGAATTCGGGGCTCAGAACTGAGGATCTGGGTCCAGGCTGCGCTCACTCTCACATTGGCTGAGTCTGTGTCTCCCGGGTCTGAAATGGGGGGTGGGGGGCACATAACCATCGTGTGGCACCCCAGGCTCACAGCTCCCCCCTCAAGGCCTGGCCCCAAGGCTCCCTCAGGACCAGGAGTAGCTGACCAGGGTAGACTAGGCTCAGGACTCCTAACAGGCAGGGCCTCTTAAGGGGCTTAGTTCCCAAGAGGGCTGTGGGGAGATAGTCCACTGGGAGAAGTATTGCAACTCCTCTCCACCATTTGATCTCATTTTTATAAAATTTTAGCTGGAGAATGTTTCCTAACTTACACCATTTGCCAATACGGGGACACTGGGTGTGTAACATGTGGGTGAACGGTGCCTGCATATGGGGCACTTGTGTGGTAGGAAGTGTGCGCCCGCACAGGGCGCCCACTGGCCTCAGGACATGGCTGACATTCAAGGCTCTGTGCGCACTTTCCAGCCTCCCAGCCAAGAAGCACATCTCCCCCTCCCACGTGCTGGAACAAGCCCACCCCCCTGGGGCAGGAGCTGCAGAGCTATCTGGAGGTCTCTGGCTCCAGCCTTTTTCTGAGGTCAAGGAGAAGTCCTTCTTTTGTAAACAGAGGCAGGGCTCATGTGAGCACATACACAAACACTCCACCAGCCTGAGATATCAGCTTTGCAAGGTCTGGAATGGGGTGTCTTGGGCAGGGCTGGCCTGCAAAAGGGGGTTGGCACCACACAGGGCTGCAGGCACCAGGGCCCCCATGGGCTCCTCCCTGCTGGAGAGTCCCCCAAGGAAAGGCTCTAGATCTCCACTTGACAGCTCACTTGACAGCTGGGCAGACTGAGGCCCAGGAAGAAAGGACATGACCAGAGTCATTTGATCAGTCACCTGAAGAGCCAGGGATCCAGCCCCAAGCCTGTCCTTGAGCCTCTGTGCCTGTGTGTCCAGCCCTGGGTGCCCCAGGACATTGTGGTCCGGGAGGTGGGTTAGTATAGGGTGGGCCTAACCACAGCAGGGGCTGAGCGTGTCCTTTCTCCTAGTCGGGCTTCACAGGCCTGTCCCAGCTCTGCCTGGGTGGGAATATTCCCAGGACTCGGGACCAGCTAAGGAGAAGGGCGCGGGCCTTCCCTCTGTCCCCACTGCCTCCCCACCTCTCAGCGTCAGAAAGCCTCCCTCACCTGGCAGGGCCACACTTGTGTGGGGGCAGAAGCAGGTCCAGTCTGTAAGCAGTCTGGGGGTGAGAGGGCAAATGGGGCGCCAGGGAGGAGCAGAGGACAAGAGCACACCCTGTCTGCCACTTAACGGCACTTCAGTGACAAGCTCCTGATGCCCAGGGAACCAAGCTGATCCACATGAAAGGTGAAAGAGTAGTTATTACCGGCACAGAGCTGACAGCTCAGAAGAAACCCTGCCCTCATGCTCCACTCTCTGCTGCATCTTTGATCCCCTCCATGGCTCTTAAGTAGGTCTGCATTATCCCCCAGGGCAGAGGAGATGGAGGTTCAAAGAGATTCAGTGCTCTGCCCACAGCTACTGGGTCTGGTGTGGGTCTGGTGGCAGAGGCTGCCTCCAACCCTCAGATCCTGCTCCAAGTTCAGAGCTGGCTTCAGCATCCCCTGTGACACTCAGCAGCTCTTCCACTGTGGCCAGGGCTGGCTAGGAGAGGCAGTGGACCAGATTCTCACACTCTGTGGTCTCAGGGCCCCTTATACACCTTCAAAATTATTGAGGACTGGTTGGGGTATAGTGGCTCATGTCTGTCATTCCAGCACTCTGGGAGACTGAGGTAGGAGGATCCCTTGAGCTCAGGAGTTTGAGGCCAGCCTGAGCAAGAGCGAGATCCCATCTCCACTAAAAATAGAAAAATTAGCTGTGCCATTGTGGTGGGCACCTGTAGTCCCAGATACTTAGGAGGTTCAGGCAGAAGGATCACTTGAGCCCAGGAGTTTGAGGTTGCTGTGAGCAAGGTTGACACCCTGACACTCTGCCCCAGGTGATGGAGGGAGACTCTGTCTCAAAAAAAAAAAAAAAAATTATTGAGGCCCCCCCAAAGTAATCTTCTTTGCTGTGTTTTAAAACTGAAAAATTTCAGAAATATTTTCAATCCACTTTTAAAATAATAATAAATCCATTACATGTTAACATAATATTTTTTTTCTTTTTGAGACAGAGCCTCAAGCTGTCATCCTGGGTAGAGTGCTGTGGCATCACAGCTCACAATAACCTCCAACTCCTGGGCTCAAGCGATTCTCCTGCCTCCACCTTACAAGTAGCTGGGACTACAGGCGCCCGCCACGCCTGGGCTATTTTTTGGTTGCAGCCATCATTGTTGTCTGGCGGGTCCAGGCTGGATAAGAACCCGCCAGCTCAAATGTATGTGGCTGGAGCCTTAGCCACTTGAGCCACAGGCGCCAAGCCAACATAAGAATTTTTGATGAAAATCATCTTCCAAAACAAACAAAAAAGTATATGAGAAGTATGACCTTACGTTACATTTTTGTAAATCTCTTTTATATCTGACTTCACAACACCTGCTTCTGCATTTACTCTGATACAATACTGTGTACATCTGGAAAACCCCACTGTACACCAGTGAGAGAATGAGAATTAAAAACCAAAGAATGCCTTAGTAGTCTATGGAAATAGATTTGAGCCCCAGACTTCCTGGAAGGGTCTCAGGGGCTCCCGGCAGTGCCATTGGGCTATACTTTGAGAAACACTCTGGGGTATGGTTCCCATCAGTCACAAAGCAAATCCCTACACCTCCTTGATTCTAAAACATATCCCCTCCCTACATGTTATAATATTTGTGAAATCGAACATATCTTACAATTGCATATGGCTTGCCCCTTCCCTGCACGTGCTCTTACTCACGTGCTAGGCCACGCTTTAGGTCATAGCATCTTAGGCGTAGAGGCAGGACACTACACTAACCACAGATATCTGGATTGGGCCTTCCCCCACTGAAGGAGTCTCTTGGGACTGATTCCCTGCACCTCTTCCTAGGGTCCCTACAGCATTTAGCTGGAACCTCTTTAAGCCAAAGCTGGGTGCAGGCCTGGGTGGGGGTGAGCCCTGACTAGGCTAGCGCAGACAGGTGGGAAGAGTGGGTCACCCTCACACCTCTGCAGCCTTCCTTGTCCCTCCCCGACTCTCTTTCCCCTCCCATGAGCTCCACTAATCCCCTAGTATGTGTGAGCTATCTGGGGACCAGCTGTCACACTATTTGTTTATGGGTTTCCTCTGCCCCTGGCTGTGGGTGTCTTGAGGGAGGAAGAGTGTCTAATCTGTCTGCACAGCCTGGCACCTGGCCCTGAACAACCCTCACCTGCAGCCAGGCTTCTCCCTGACAGCTAAGGAGACCTAAGTTTCCAAGAAGACCCATTTGCTTGGGAATAGATGAAGGGCAGAGCCAATGAGGGGCTCATTCAAGGCAGGGCAGCTGTCCTCTGGCAAGGCCCAGGGTGTAACTGGACTCAGAGGGAAGTTGCTCTGACAGCTCCGTGGTGACTCTGAAGATACGAGGCACAGCGCCACCAGGCCGGAGCCTGCTCATCAAACAGGTATTGCCGGAGATCCCTGTGAGTGGAGGGAACTGTGGGAAATTGCCTCCAGGGAAATGCATGGATGTCGTCAGACCTTCAGCTCACACCGCACTGGCCTGTCCTTCACCTGGACATGGCTCCCAGCCTTATCATCGTTGTTGGGAAGTTTTTTCTTATTCTTGTTGTTTCTGGGACCCAGGCCCCACACCCCTCACAGTGCTGGCACCTAGTAAGTGTTTGTGGAATTGAAGATTTCAAATGCATCCAGAAACATGTAAGGCCAGAACGGCAGGGTGATTTAGGTACCAGTGAGGGTTTAGTATGGACTGCGGAGACTAGAGCCTTCATTCATGTGGGTTTTTTCTACATTAGCTGTTCTTCAAGTGGAACCCACTGGATTCTCATAGCTGAGGCATTGGAATGTCCAGAAATTCTCATCAAATCTAGACGGGATCTCTTCAGACCAGGTGAGGAGGAACATGGAAGCGCTGAGGGACGAGCCCCAGGACAGAGCAGGGTTCAGAGGCCACCGTCTCCGGTACACAGGAAGCTCGGGGTAAACTGGGCTCTTACAGAGTCTGCAGCCCCTGGGGGTTTTCCTTGCAGTGTTGCAGCTGTGCATTGGAAAATTCTAGAAATCTCATGAACCCTGAAGGCAAAAAGAGAACAAGACCAGACACAAGGGTAGCCTCCTGGGAAATTCTAAACTGGTCAGAACCTCTATGAAGGAAGGACCTGCCTGGATGCATGTGTCTTCATCCTCACCCCAGGTAGGGTTCAAGGAGCAGAGAGTGGAAGAGAAAGATGTTATGAGGGGCATGGAAAAGTCCCCTCCCACCCCAACACGCACATTTTTCTACTATCACCCTGAAATTACTTCTAAAAGCTCCATTTTAACAACTCACTTTTTTGAGCTATGAAGATCTGTTTTGTTCAGACAAGGGTGCCCACTCTCACCACTCTTATACAGCATAGTACAGAAAGTCCTATCCAGAGCAATTAAGAAAGAGAAAAAAAGGGGGCATCCAGTTTAGAAAAGAGGAAGTCGAATTCTCTGTTTGCAGATACATGATTTTATATAGAGAAGAACCTAGACTCTTAGAACTGATAAGTTCAGTAAAAGCTCTTAGAACTGATAAGTTCAGTAAAATTTCAAGACATAAATTTAATATACAAAATCAGTAGCATTTCCATACATGAAAACGAACTAGCTGAAAAGAAATCTATAAGGCAATCCAATTTATAATAGCTACAAAAGTACCTAGGAATATATTTCATCAAGGAGATGAAACATCACTACAAGGAAACTACAGAACAGTGTTATGAAAGAAACTGAAAATACAAATAAATAGAAAGCCGTCCCATGCTCATGGATGGGAATAATAAATGCTGTAAAAAATGATAATATTACTTGAAGCAATCTATGGATTCAATGCAATCTCTGTCAAAATAACAATGACATTGTCACAGAAATAGAAAAAAAAAAACCCTAAAATGTATGGAATGATAAAAAATCCTCAAGTAGCCAAAGCAATTCTAAACAAAAGGAATAAAGCTGAGGCATTACACTGTCAGACCTCAAAATACACAACAAAGCTGTAGTAACCAAAGCAGCATGGTACTGGCATAAAAACAGGCACATAGAACAGGATAAAGACCCCAGAAATTAATCCATTTATCTACAGCCAACTGATTTTTTGACAAAGGTCTCAAGAACACCCATTGAGAAAAAGGACAGTCTCTTCAGTAAATGGTCCCGGGGAAAATGAATATCACATACAGAAGAGTGAAACTAGACCCCACCTGTCACTCTATATAAAATGAACTCAAAATGGATCAAAGACCTAAATGTAAGACCCCAAACAATAAAACCACTAGGGGAAAACATAGGGGAAAGATTTTATGAATAAGATCTCCAAAGAAAAAGCAACAATAGGAAAAATAAACAAATGGGACTATATCAAATTAAAATGCTTCTGCATAGCGAAGGAAACAATCAACTGAGTAAAAAATAGAAAACTCTACAGAATGGAGAAAACATTTGCAAACTATTCATCCAACAGGGGATTCATATCCAGAATATAAAAGGAACCCCACTAGGGCGGCGCCTGTGGCTCAAGGAGTAGGGCGCCGGTCCCATATGCCAGAGGTGGCGGGTTCAAACCCAGCCCTGGCCAAAAACCACAAAAAAATAAAAAATAAATAAATAAAAGGAACCCCACTATCTCAATAGCAAAACAAAACAAAATAAAAACCCAAACAATCTGATTTCTAAAAGTGGACAAATAATCTGAACAAACATTTCTCAAAAAAAACAATGCATACAAATGATCAACAGCTATATGAAAAACTACTCAGCATCACTAATGATCAGAGAGATGCAAATCAAAACCGTCATGAGATAGCTCATCCCAGTTAGGATGCCTATCGCCAAAAAGACCAAAAAGCATACATGCTGGCAAGGACGTAGAGAAAAGGGAACTCATTCCCTGTTGGTGGAAAATGTAAAGTGGTACAGAGTACAGCCACTAGGAGAACAGTATGAAGAGTCCTCAAAAACTGAAACTAGAACTAAAACATGATCCAGCAAACCCACCATCAGGAATTTATTCAACTGAAAACAAATCATATTGAAGAGACGTCTGCGCCCCATGTTTGTTGCAGCACTATTCACATAGCCAAGGTTCAGAATCAGCATAGGTGTTCACCACTAACAGACGAATGGATAAAGAACATGGACTAGGCATACACTGTGGAATACACTCCCGTCATAAAGGAGAAGGAGGTCCTGTCAGTCATGGCAACATGGACAGAACTGGAGGATATTATGCTCAGGGAAATAAGTAAAAGACGGCCTGTTCTCACTCATATGTGGAACTAAAACAAGTTGCTCTCATAGAAGTGGCACAAAGGATCTAGCAGTGGTTCTCAACCTTACAAATGCTGTGGCCCTTTAATACAGTTCCTGTGGGTCGTGACCCACAGGTTGAGAACCGCTGAATTCTAGAGCCTGGAAAGAGTGGCGGGAGGGAGGGATAGGGAGAGATTTGTTAAAGGATTTAAAATACAGCTAGATGGAATCACAAATTCTGGCGTTCTATAGTACTGTAGGATGACTATAGTTGACCATAATTATAGTATCTAATAGCTAGAAAGAAGATATTGAATGTTCTCAGCACAAAGAAATAATAAATATTTGAGATGATGGACTTGCTTATTATCCTGATCTGATCAGCATACATTTTATGTATTGAAACATTGCTATGCACTCTGTATGTACAATTATTTGTCAATTAATAAAATAAAATTAATAAAAATGAAAAAAGATTTTTTAAAAGGTCTGTTTTACAAAGAACATTGTACCTGAGAAAACTGGCCTTTTCAAACAGGGCTATGAATGTCTTAAGGAGATGGGCCATGGGGTGCCAAAAAGCACATGGAGCCACCCACTACACACCATTTCTTCCTGAGACATCCTTTGCTTGCAGACTTGGAGAGAAGTACAATTTTTATGTTGAAACAAACATGAATAGCTTATAAGGGAATACAGGACAGTGTATGTGTTTCCAATTAAAAGCAGATTTTTTTTTTTTTTTTTGAGACAGTCTTACTCTCTCGCTCTGGGTAGACTGCCATGGCATCAGCCTTGCTCACAGCAACCTCAAACTCCTGGGCTCAAGTGATCCTCCTGCCTCAACCTCCTAAGTATCTGGGACTACAGGTGCCCACCATAATGGCACAGCTAATTTTTCTATTTTTAGTAGCAACGGAGTCTTATTCTTGCTTAGGCTGGTCTTGAACTCCTCAGCTCAAGTGATCCTCCCACCTCAGCCTCCCAGAGGGCTAGGATTACAGGTGTGAGCCACTCTACCCAGCCTAAAATCAGGAATCTTCAAGTGCATATCTATCCCAGGCAGACCCTGAGCTACGTCGAGACACTCCCACCCTCCGGGAGCTCATTCACGAACACCTGCCACCAGGGGCTCTCAGGTGGTAAGTTTGAGGAGGCACTTTATTAAGTCACCAGGCCAAGTGCTTGGTCACGTTTAGATCTGGCCAGTCTGGGGCACTGGGGGCTGGCTCTGGTGGGAACACTGAACTCAGGGACATGGCCTCTTGCTCAAGGAAACACAGCTTGACCTTAGCTCCACCCCAGAGTCTGTCTTTGAACCATTGACAGAGAAAGGAGGTCCAGGATCTGGCCACCAGGACATACTAGTGTGAAGTGGGGAATCTTCAAGACCCTGAGAGTCTGTGCTTGCAGCTGCTCAGGGGAGGGTGGGTAGAAAGAACAGGTGTCACAGCTGCTCTGAGGAAGGACAGATTCTCTGCCTGGGACCAGGAGCTGCAGGGTGGGATACGCAGGGTGGGAGCTGAGCCTCAGACAGGGAGCACCATCCTGTGTTCAAGGTCTGACCTTCCCCCAAGGAAGTGAAGCTTTGAGCAAGCCCCACTCTTGTGGGGATGGACAGTGCTAGCCCTAGTTTTGAAGGAATTTGGAGAAAAAGGACTCATTCAAGCTTCCAAAAGTTATAGGATTTCTGTGATCAACTGGGAGGAGCCTGCACACTCTGGGTCTGCCATGTTCTGAGGGTTTCTCGGGTTAGGATATATTTGCTCTTCATTGCGACCTGAAACCTGACAGATGTCACGCGCCTTGTGAATTGCACAGTGTCTTCTGTGGTCAGGATTGCCCTCATCATTAGGGTCACTCCCAGCCCTGGAACTCCAGGCTCCAGACTCAGATAGACAAGAACTGGGGACAGACCTGGGAAGTAATTGCAGAAGGAGAGGTGTTCTTATCACAGGGAGGGACTCTGGATTTCCCAGCCTGTCAGGACTTTGTGGGACCAGATCTAGTCTACTCATGCTCAGCTGAATAACGGCCCCCAAAGGTGTCCATGTCCTGACCCCTGGAACCTGTGACTGGTAAACCTGACGTGGGAAAAGGACTTTGCAATTGGGATTAAATTATAGCTCTCAAGATGCAAAGGCCATCCTGGATTGTTAGGGTGGCCCCAAACACAGTCAGAAGTCTTCTCTTAAGACTGAGTCTAAGGGAGGCAAAGAGGAGCTGGCAGTGTGAAAATGCGACAGGGAGAGATTTGAAGGTGCCCGCCATGGGCCAGACAGGGGGAGGAGCCACCCAGCAAGGATCACCAGGAAGGCAGCTCTGGACAGTGGAGGAGGCAAGGCCAGGGCTCTCCCCAGAGCCCTGTGACATCTTGGTTTAGCCCCATGAAGTGGACTTGTAACCTCCACAACTGTAAGAGAATAAATGCATGTTGTTTTAAGCCATCTAATTTATGGGGTGGGGTTTGTTTGTTTGTTTACAGCAGCACTAGGAAAGGACTACACCATCCACAGAAGAAATTCTCCTTAGGTTGAATTTCTAAGCTGTGATCAACCACAGCCCAGATGTCCCCACTCAGGACACTTTGCCAAGTTCAAGAATGTGCAGGTGTAAGGCAGGAGGCAGGAATCAGGGAAGGGCCATGCCAAGGGTTCCTCAGCAAAGGCAAGTTATGTCCCCATGCCTTTGGAGCTGGTGGGGCAGCGGTCTGAGCAGGGCAGGGTCTCCTTTATTCAGAGGGGTTGACCCCCTGCTTCTCTCCCCTGATCCCGGAAGGCATCTGACATCTGTCAGATTTCAGGTCACAGTGAAGACCAACCCTCAGAACAGGGCAGACCCAGAGTGTGCGAGCTCCTCCCAGTTGATCACAGAAATCCTATAACTTTTGGAAGCTTGAATGAGTCTTTTTTCTCCGAATTCCTTCAAAATTTAGGACTAGCACAGCCTAATCCCAGTGGGTCTCATGGTCCTTTGAGCCCTTCCCACTGTAACTGCAGGCCATGGGCTAACCTGGGCTCTGAAACTGGATCAGCGGGTAACCTCAGACCTGCCCCCAGCTGGCCTTTGACTGACTGAGTCTGACTTTCTCAACGCCGGCCTCCCCCAAGTCCAGTGTGTCCTTTCGTGGCCTTGTAGAAGCCCAAATAAGGCCAAACGGGAGAGAACATGAAGCCCAAATTTAGGAAGAGAAAGCCTGGCTTCTGGAAGGGTTTTTAAAGTGCAAAGGAGAGAATTCAAAAATAGAATAAAGGAGGCTGATGACAAATGAACAGGAAAGGAAAAACAGGTGAAGTTTCAATTAGGGAGAAAAAAATTAATTTCCTGATTTTTTTTTTTTTTTTTATCCTTTAGTCTCTGCTATCACCAAGGGCTACATTGTCAACAGTCACCAATGTTATAGAAAGGTGAAGAAATGTGAAAGAGAAATGCTTGAGTACCTGGAGTCCAACCACCCCGCCCCCATTTCCGATGTCTGCAGCTCTCACATAACAAGAAGCCTTTCAGTGGATTTGGCTTTAATCAAGAAGCAAAAATAGCTTCAAGACAAGGAAAAAGCTTCCGTGCAGGATTTTAAAAGCCAGAATCCAACATCCCCTTGTGCCCTCCTGGCCCCAGGTCTCCCCTCTTCATTCTGTCCCCACAAAATGGGAAGGAAGGTGGTCTTCCTTTAAAAGGGTCTTCTTAGGTAGCTCCTTTGCTCAAAGCATTGTAATAAATTCATGTTTCCTCGCCTTGAGTGCTCAGGCTCGGGTGTGCACTCTCCTTCCAGTGCTCAGGGTCTTCCTGAGGGTTTTCACCTCTGCTCTTTATTGGCACCTCCATAGCCCCAAAGGCCTCCCACTGCATCCACTTGGACCTTCACTGGGATGTTCCTCCAGTCATCCCTGACGACATTCATGGAACTCAGTGCCCCCACACACTTCATCTGTCTTCAGTCTCTGCTTTGGTTTTCCTAGGCCAAAAAGCTGGTGTGGCACAGGCTGCAGGCTGACTACCAAAGCCATTTCCTTCTCTTCCTGGACACACAGTGGGGACTACATTCCCCAGGCTCCCTTGCAGTTAGGCATGACCCTGGGACCAAAATGGAGCCCAAGAAATTTAGGCAGGAGTGATTTACCACCCTTCTAAGCCTGCCCCATGAAAACATTCTCCTCCACTTTCTCCATGCCCTCTTTTCCTTTAGTGGGCTAGAAAGGAGATAACCTCCAGGATGACCTTGGGTCTCACGTTGAATAGGATAGCCCCGCAAGGTCCCTGCATTGCCAAGTCACTGCTGGAAGATAGCTCCACCAGGGACACCCAAACTTCTTCTGCGTAAGCAAGAAATATGCTTTTATTGAGCTACTGAGATGCATCAAGTTCGTCTGTTGTGTCAGCTAACGCCACCTTACCCAGTATCACTGGGCATCATTCTAGACTTTTCTCTCCCTTATCTCCCAAACACAGAAACCAAGTCTTGAACATTTGAAGTGCCAAATGTCTCTTGATTTACTCCCTCTCTGCATCCCTACTTCCCAAGTTCTGTCCTCGACATCTTGGTCTCCTGTCTTCATACTTCCCCCAGGTCTGAGTCCCAAAGTGCACACATGGGAAGCAGGCCTGAGCACACACCTCAGAGGGGAGTGAAGTCCAGCTGAATTCAGAGATCGAGGAGATTAAACCAACCGGGCCCAGCCTGGATCAGCCCATCCCCAGCCAAGCCTGCTTAGGAGCAAAAGCTAACTGGTATGATAATTCTATTTATTTATTTATTTATTCATTTATATATTTATATTTTTTGAGACAGAGTCTCACTTTGTTTTCTGGGTAGAGTACTGCAGCATCATAACTTATAGCAACCTCAAACTCAAGCAATTCTTCTTGGGCTCAAGCGATTCTCTTGCCTCAGCCTCCCAAGTAGCTGGGACTACAGGCACCCACCACAACGCCCAGCTATTTTTAAAGATGGAGTCTCACTGTGGCTCAGGCTGGTCTCTATCTCCTGAGCTCAAGCAATCCATCTTCCTCAGCCTCCCAGAGTGCTAGGATTATAGGACTGAGCCACGGCTCCCGGCCTTGGTATGATAATTCTTTCTTGAGATTTCACATGTTTAAACCAAGAGAGTGCTATTATTTGAATATTTGTTCCCTCCGAAGTTCATATTGAAACTCAATTCCTTGGGCAGCGCCCGTAGCTCAGTGGGTAGGGTGCCAGCTACATACACCGAGACTGGTGAGTTTGAACCCAGCTCGGGCCAGCTAAAATCAACAATGACAATTGCAACAACAAAAAAAATAGCCAGGCATTATGGCGGGCACCAGTAGTCCCAGCTATTTGGGGGGCTGAGGCAAGAGAATTGCTTAAGCCCAAGAGTTTGAAGTTGCTGTGAGCTGTGACACCATAGCACTCTACCAAGGGCAACATAGTGAGACTGTCTCAAAGAAAAAAAAAAAAAAAAACAAGGGCGGCACCTGTTTGGCTCAAGGAGTAGGGTTCTGGCCCCATATACCCCGGAGGCGGCGGGTTCAAACCCGGCCCTGGCCAAAAACTACAAAAAAAAAAAAAAAGAAACTCAATTCCTAATGGAGCAATATTGAGAGGTGGGGCCTTTAGGAGGTGATCAGGTCACAAGTGCTCTGCCATTCACAAGTTAATGGATTAGTGGGTTAGTGGGTTATCCAGAGGGTAGGACTGGTGGCTTTATTTTATATTTTTTATTGGACTGGTGGCTTTATAAGGAGAGGAGGAGAGACTTGAGACAGTACGCTCAGTCCCCAGCCATGGGATGCCTGGACCTCCTGAGGCCCACCAGCAAGAAGGCTCTCATCAGACACAGACCCTAACCTTGGACTTTTCAGTTTCCATAACTGTAAATAATAAATTCCTTTTCTTTACAAGTTACCCAGCTTCAGGTATTCTGTTGTAAGCAAAAGAAAGCAAGCGAAGAGAAGTTTCTTTGGTTTGGCTTTGGGCTGGGAGCAGCGGCTTTTCCTCTAAGCCTACAGCACATCTAAAGCAAGAGCCGGTGAGACCAACTTGCAGACAGCAGCAGAGACCGGCAGAGCTGAGGGAGGGGGACACGGACAGCCCAGGAGACAGGACCTAAGCTCTGGATCCAGCCTGGATCCCAGTCACACAAGCCAGAGACACTAATTCCTTTTTTATCTAGATTTCTTCCCTTAAAGTCCTGGCCCTTAAGATGCTTCTTTTCTCTCTATACCCTGAGCTTCTTAAGGGCGACAGCATAGTTTAATTCATCCATGTTTCTCCGAAGCCTAACAGTGCTGGCATATGGCTTGTGCTTCAATAAAAGTTTGTAGATTTTCTAAAGTAAATGTTCGTTCAGAAAGGCAGGTCTGGACCAGGGGCGGTGGCTCATACCTGTAATCCGAGCACTCTGGGAGGCTGAAGACCCCTTGAGCTCAGGAGTTTGAGACCAGCCTGAGCAAGAGTGAGACCCTGGCTCTACTAAAAATAGAAAATTAGTGCCCGGGGTCTCAGCTACTCAGAAGGCTGAAGCAGGAGGTTGACTTGAGCCCAGGAGTTTGAGGTTGCTGTGAGCTAAGCTGAGGACATGGCACCCTTCCCTGGGTGACAGAATGAGATTCTGTCTCAAAGTGTCTGTGGCTCAACGGAGTAGGGCGCTGGCCCCATAAGCCGGAGGTGGTGGGTTCAAACCCAGTCCTGGCCAAAAACTGCAAAATAAATAAATAAACAAACAAAAAAAAAGGAAGAAAGAAAGATGGGCTTGTATGATGTCATCTGATTTAACCAAAAAATGTCACAGGCTCCTACTATTAGTGATTGAAGAGTATAATATTTATCTAGAAAATTTCAGGTCACAGTAGGTGGGGGAGGCCCTGGCCAGGTCTCTGGATTCCATTTCAGTCCAATTTGCTTTTTGCGATGCTGCAGGTTTTGATCAATAAACCCAAAGCCTGTGTTCTCAGCACAGTGCAGTTCATCAAGGTTTTACTTCAAAATCAACAAAATGTCCAAAGGCGGTCGGAGAGTGGTAGAAAACAGCAAAAGGAACCAGCAAAAGAGAAGAATGGGAACGGAAAAAATGGACGTGAGGCAGGTGAGGTTTCCCGACAGGGAACTCGCTACACAGGGCTTCAAAGGAACGGAGGATTGTTTAAAAAGCAATAATTTGTTCAGCTGTAATTGCAGGTTTCTCCAGTTAATGGATGTTATTCAAGTCCCTAGAGAAAGTTAATAGAGCAATAATAATTTTAATGACACCCCTTCCCACAACTGTTCATCGCACCCCCAGGTGCCAGACGGTCGAAGTTTACTCCAAGAAGATGGGCATTAGTCACATCCTCCCGGACTGTGGCTGTGCCCTGCCACCCTGAAGGCTCCCTCTCACTGTTCAGACATCTTCAGCAGGAGTGTCCCTGGGATGGGTAAACTGAGGCAGGAAGGGGCTACTGCACTTGGGTGCCCTCTAGGGACCTCTCCATCCAGGCCCATGCTCCAAGATTGAAGGAGCCTCAGGTGAGAAGGCCCTTTGCACTCAGGAGCCAGTTCAAATCCTGGCTCCCTCATAACCAGCCATGTCATTCTGGGTTAGGCACACCCCCACCACCTGCCTCTTCCGGGATCTCTCTGGACACCCGCCTCTCTGAACTCTGGAGAGAATATTCCAGAATCCTCAGTGGGCTGTTGAGGTTGGTGAGTTTGTCACACACCCTGTGCTGTGTCCACCAGCAGCACCCACCCACGCAGGCCTCTAAGAAGCAGCATGGTGTGGACACCACTCCTTAGGCTGTGGGTTTAAGGATAAGCAGAGGCAGCAGGATGGAGAGCAGCGAGACTGGGGTGTGAGGCCCGGGGCCATGGGAGGAGTCTGCACCCAGGTTCTGCCTCTGCCTCCTCCGCACCTCCACAGCTACCACCCTAGCCAGGTCAGTCCGGGGGCCATGAGGCCCACTCTGCACTCCTCTTTCCTGCTTTCTGCACAGTCCTCCCATGATGTCTCCATGCAACATGCAGGCCAGCAAGGCTCCAGCTGTGTGGAGTATTGCCAGAGGCCTGGTGTCCATTGGTGTTTGTGGCTCTTTTTGCTGAGGCCACACCAGCAAGATACCATGCATAACAGGGGGTAGGGGCATAGCCATGTCCCCAGATAGAGGACATCACAAATGGATGATGGCAGAGATATCAGCTATGAGCACAAGGAAGGTGCTGTGGTGTGTTTGGGGTGGGTGGGCAAATGGGGGAGCTAGCAGGGTGGTGACAACGTGCTCACAGTGCAGAGAGATCCAGCGCTCAGTCTGAGGTGGAGACAGAGGTAGCTCTCGGTACTGCAGGTCTGGGCCATAATGACAAGACCACTGCAGACAAAGTCCAAGTAACTTCTCAACCACTGTGAGGTTCGGTCCACCCGTGCCAAGTGTTACGCATGATTATAACAGAAAACTCCAGGAAGAGCTGGCCTCTGTGTCAGAGTGACAAGCCCTGGTGCTTGGTCAGGGAGACAGGGCCTGTAGGCTTCCCCTTCCACCCTGAGGGCCAACTCAGTAGCCCACCCAGTAGCTGTGGTGGTCCTGGGCCCCTTGGCCTTGAAACATGGCACTTTGTTTGCCCCTGCAAGCTGTGCTTACTGAGCACAGAGGTAAACTTGCTCCCTGTGAGAAGGCCCCAGGGGTTCCCCAGGCCAGCGGGTTTGAGGACGTCAGAGGGTTCCCTCCTAGCCACTGGCCACACACGAGGCCACTGACCCTTGGTCCCTGTCATCAAACTCCTGGGCTAGTGGTTAGGGAGACGGAGGAGGAGCAGGCAGAGCTGGGGCCAGGGCTGTCCTGCCCACTCTGCCCTATACCCCAGTCACCTGCTGGGCTGGCCTGACACCAATGTGGCCACAGAAGGTGGATGTGTCCATCTCCTGCCTCTTGTCCAGCTGCTTCCCTGCTGGGTCTCCCCATACTTTGAACCCATTGGTGTCCCTGTCAACTTGGAAGCCCACCCTGGTCTCTGCTCCCACCTGAGTCCTCAGACTGATTTCACAGGCCCAGACTGTGGTCTCAGCAGCTCAGCATGTGGCTCTGGCCCTGTCCTCAGCTTTGGGCATTATGCCCAGGTAGTTACTATGCCCCCAGTCCTGCCCTCAGTCCTCTCTCCAGGTGTCCATGGGCTGGCCCAGGCTGGGTTTTCTCTGTGAGAGTGCTTTCCTGCTCGGCAGGGCCCCTCCAGCAGTGACAGTAGTGGGGACGAGGAGTGCAGGTCATGACCCTACCATTCTCACTTCCTTGGAGGCGTGTGGGAAGGGTGCCTGGCACATGGAACCAGTGGAGGAGAGGGTTATCCTGGACACAGGCCTCCCCAGCACGCCTCCCACACCAGGCATCACTCCCTGCCCCTCCCTTGGGGAGCTCCATCCAAACTGCCAAACGGTTTCTGGGCAAACCGGGGGCTTTAGGCTTTGGCAGGAAACTCTGGAAGGGTTCTACTCTGCCCAGATTGGGCTAGCTTTAAAGAAGGAAAGGCGGGCTCTGGGGGTGCCTGCAGATTTCCATGTGATTTTCCTTTCCTGCTGGAGCTGTGTCAGGGATTGTCCCTGGAGCAAGCTCCCCAGGCTAAGGAGGGTGCTTGTGCCTTTTCTTGGGGAGTGACACAATGAAGCATCGTGTGAGGAAGCAACCATTCCTCCTGGCAGCACAATTTTGACCCTGCACCCTGTACACCAGGAACACAGCCTTGGTGCACAAGGAGACCCCACTCCTTCCAGAGTCCACCGTGTCCCCAAACCCCTGCATAGGGAATGGTTGTGCATGGTGGTTCCTTCTCCTATTAACACTCTTATCCAGGGCGGCACCTGTGGCTCATTCCGTAAGGCGCCGGCCCCATATACTGAGGGTGGCGGGTTCAAGCCCGGCCCCAGCTGAACTGCAACCAAAAAATAGCCGGGCGTTGTGGCGGGCACCTGTAGTCCCAGCTACTCGGGAGGCTGAGGCAGGAGAATCGCTTAAGCCCAGGAGTTGGAGGTTGCTGTGAGCTGTGTGATGCCACAGCACTCTACCGAGAGCCATAAAGTGAGACTCTGTCTCTAAAAAAAAAAAAAAAAGACTCTTATCCAATCTGGCTTCAGGACAACCTGACACAATGTCTTTGTCCCCAGGAGTACCTGGAAGAGAGGACTTTCAAGAGAACTGGACCCAGCAGCAGGCAGCCCTGCACTTGACCCTGTGCTTCCTAGCATGGAGCAGGGACTTAACGTCCTCAGCCTCAGTTTTCTCATCAGTAATGTGGGCTGACAGTAAGGAGGCTGTGGCCAGATGGGGGCCTGCCTACCCCAGCCCTGGTCAGGGGCCTGTACCCCACAGCCCTGCTCTGGGTCTCCGTGGCCCGCTTCCTGTCTACATTTGCTGGGCCTCCAAGGCCCCTCAACAAACAAAGATCAAGGTACTAGTGTCTAATCCCAGAAACCCAGGAGACAAGGTGGACAGCACTGGGAGCAGTGGACACAGCACCAATGTCAACAGCCTGCCACTCCAGGCTGTCTGCTCTGTTTGCCAGAGCAAACCTGCTATTTCCCTCAGCATTTAGCAGGTGCTCCAGCCCATATTCCCTCAGGAATGGAGGAAACCCAGGAGGTCGCCTCCCCCTCAGCCTGTGACGCAGGGGCTGAGAACCCAGCAGGAGCCCTTCAAGCACCACTGAGGGAGCTCGCCCTGGGCCAGGCCCAGTGGGCAAATGCACATCCTCTCGTGCTGGAGGCCTGTGTATAGGGCCCCAGATTTAGCAAATAACACAGGATGTCTGTGCCATTTGGGGGACAGATTCTAAAAACTCATTTGATGCTTATCTGAAATCCAGATTTAAGTGGGTGCCCTCTATTTTTTCTAGCCCCCTGACCTGCGCAGCCCCTGCTCCCCTGCATTTCCCTCTCTGTCTCCAGGACCCCTCACTAAAACCTGAATTTCCCTCCAGGCCTGGCTCAGGGCAAGCTCAAGAGGAAGCATTGTCCCGAGTGTCCTCCCTTCCTGCCTGGGGCATCACAGCCCCTACCTTCAATAAGCTGATATCCTGCAGCCAGCCCTGCCACTGGCCCCCAGCAGTGTCACTCTGTTTGGAATGTGGTGCCCAAGATGTGCTTGGCTAGAGGCTATGAGATCAAAGTCTGACAAGGTCACTGCCAGGAAAGTGCTAGAAGTGGGGAGTTGGCCCACCTCCAATCCCTAGCCCTCGCCCACTTCCCCACCCCTGAGGCTTTAGGAGGTATTTCCGACACCCAGCTCTCCCAGCTCTTACCTTGGTCTCCAGACCAGCAGGGACAGGGGCTTCCACAGAAGGATGCATGGCCAGACTGTCTGGCACCCTGGGGTCCCCCTTCCTATGGGGGTTGCCACCATGCTCGACTTTCCCTTTAGTGCCCTGGCCCAAGCACACACCAGACTCTTCCCCAACCCTCTGTAGCCAAGTGGAGGCTGGGTAGGAGACTCAGAATGACCGGCCTTAACCACCTGTACCAGGATCGCCCTGTGTGCCCTGATCCCCACCCAGACCTTCCAAACTAGAATTCCAGGCCAGGGCCTGAGAATGCCCCCGGTGAGCATCATGAACACTCAAGTTTGAAACCTCCAAGTCAGGGGACAGCAACAGGGCCCATCTCTAAGGCTTAATAGGTCCCACTGCCCATCCCCCACAGGCCTTGCACCCTCAGTTCCTCCAGGTGATCCCAGTCAATTGAACTGTGTTGCCTCCATCCCCGGTCAGGGAGAGCCTCTCTGCAGACATGACACAAAGGTGAGACCCGAGCCACAGGAAAAGCCAGACTTGGGAACTCAGAGGGAAGAGCACTGCAGTCAGAGAGGACAGACAGCTTGAGCAAAGGCCCCAAGGAGGGGTCACACCAGAGGGTAACAGGAGGCGTGGGGGAGGGAGGCGGAGGCCAGACCAGACCCATTCATAAGGCCTTTAAGAGTTCAGGTTTTAGCTGTGGTTGAAGCCCTTGGAGAGCTCTAAACAGGGGAATGACATGACTTAATTTAGGATTTGAGACAGCACAAAGGCTACTGAGGGAATAATGGCTCGTAAGGGACAGAGTGGTAGCAGGGAGGACACCGGGAGCCTTTGCAGATGTCTCAGTGAAAAGGGATGCAGTGTGGGCCAAGGTAGAGGCCAGGGGACCCAGCATGTCCCAGGGACTACTGGCAGTTTACAGGGCAGTGACAGAGAAAGGGTGTGACTCCCACATCTGGGAGGTGGGGCTCCGGCTGCCTCCTCACTGCCTGTGTGATGCTCTGAAAGTCACACAACCTCTCTGAACCTAACTGGTTACTAGCCTCTGTCCTGCCTGTGCGGACGGTTCCCTGGCAGGGTGGGTCACATATTAGGCACAGAGTGCCTCTGAGAAACACTTAGACATTCCACTCCTACAGCGACCTCCCTCTCCGGACACCAGAGCACAGGGCCTGCCCCACCCTCACTCGTCCTTGTCTTCCGGCTCTCCGCCAGCCGTCTCTCTCCTGGCCCCAGTCTGTCTGGCCACAGCCTCTCCCTATTGCCCCTTGTGGTGTCCGACATCCGGCCAGGCTCCACCTATGCTTGTGGGATTGACACATGGGCCAAGCGTCTCACCAGCATCTCTGCTTGTCAGCCACTCTCCTAGGTCACAAGTCATGTGTCAGCACCAGAGAGGACAGAGGGGAGTAGTAAGACCAGCGCCTTCCAGCCTTCTTGGAGCCAGGAGCGCAGCCCAGCTTTAATCAGCCTTGTCCAGGCCAATGTGGGGGCTGGGCTGCCCTAGGCCCGTGTGAACCCCCCTCGGAGGCCCCACCTGGCCTGCAGCTGGCTCAGCTGGCTTGGCTTGGGGCTTCCCCCAGCTGGGCCAGCCTTGGCGTTTCTCCTCCTACCCAGTCTTCGGAGGAGAAATAATTTCCTGCCAACAGTGATTCCATGTCACTCTACTCCACTGATCAATATTAATAATGAAAATAATAACCAAGGTTTATTAGGCACCTGTTGCATGCCAGGCACTGCTGTAAGTGTGCTGCAGTCATCACTCTTTATAAGCTCCTAAGCAGCCCCCACCCCATGGAGCTCAGTTCCTTTAGGAGGTAGAGGGGTGAGGCCCGGGCTCTAAGGAGACCCTCCCTGCAGAGGACTGGCCTGTCTATGGCATTGCTCTGTGCAGAGCCCCTGGGTGTCCCTGCCCTCTGTGGGCCTTTGTGTCCCTGTCTGTAGGACAAGAAACCTGGAGGAATCAGGTGCTCCTTGAGGTCCTTCCTGTCCCCCCATTCTATGATTTGCAGCTAAAATAATGACAGCCACACATGTGTTTTTCGTGCTATGGGAGTCCTCATTTTCATTGCTCCCATTAATATAGACATATTTTTAACATCCTTCAATGCCCTCAATTTGTTTTCTCATTTCATCTTCATTTCACTTGCCCCTTAGGAATTGGGACCTAATTTTAGGGAAGGTCAAATACAGATTCCTGTGGCAGCCTCCTTTCCTATGCCCATCCTTGCAGAGAAGAAGGACAACAAGACGCTTCAAGCCATTTCAGTTCCCTGGCTCTGAGGAAGGACATCGGGTTCTGGTGGGCTGAGTGTGGGGCGTCTGTGCCCAGCAAACATGCTGAGTCATGATATGCATATCCTTCAGAAAGGCCCCAAATTCACTGAACAGACCCAGAGATGCCAGAGGCCTTCGTGGTCTCTGCCACAAATGCCTCACTTACAGTTGGAGAAACTGAGGCACAGAGAGGCTTCAAACCAGGCCAAGATTCAGCCAAAATCTGAAGCTCAGTTCCATGATTTAGCTACAAGAGTGAAAAAGGAAGTGGGGGCTGTTCTCCATGCACACCTCGCAGGGTTAGCACGCTCTGCTCCCACGGCTATGTAGACACGCTGGTGATCATTGGGGGGGCGCAACAACCCCTTTATTTTTCTCCAGACTTGTGGCTGGTGCAAGATGACCTGAGCATGTGGCAGACCACAGCACAGTGTGGGTCCTCTCTTGGTGAGTGCTGCCCATGAGGGTGAGCATTTATTAGAAGTGCAAGGTCAGTCAGATGTGCCCTGGCTTGACTGGTCTACAAGGATCCCTGGGCCAAAAAGAAGAGGCCGCTTGAAAGAATACAGGAGGTGCAGAGGGGCAGGGCCCAGTAGGCCACCTGGGGTTTGGCAGTATTTGCCAATCAGCGGTGGATTCCTCACTGACACCAGGGCTCCCCAATGCAGTGTCTCTTGGTGACCCTGCCCTCGGTTGGCTGTGAACATTAATGACCTAGAGCACAGAGCTCCAGGCCCTGAGTGGGCCTCACCCTGCTCCCAACCCTGTTCTGTGGCACTTTTAGTGTCCGTGGGCAGCCTGCTGGGGCCTACAGACCAGAGCTCTGGGGCTCTCCCTCTCAGAGTGGATGGGGACCACACCTTGTGGCTTCTTCCTGAAACCCCAGGCCAGGCTTCGTCCTCCTGTTTGCCAGAGGCAATGGCCAGGTGGCAGAAGGCTGGCAGTGTTTGCTAACAAAATTTTATCTCCAAGTCCAGGCCTTGAGTAATGGAGCTGCAGCCACTGGTGACACAGAAGAAGGCGAGGCACAGTCCCCCTGTCTGCAGAGGCTTATTGCCACCCCTCACCCCACGTGGGGGTATAAGGCTCCTGGCCTGGGACTGCAGGGGAGGAGGCTCCCAGGCACCCTGGGAAGAAGGCCTTGAAGAAAGCTGATAGCCCAAGGCTTAGAGACCAGTGGGAGGGGCGGAAGGGCCGAGCTGCCCATAGAAAGGGTCAGGGGTCAGGTGTCTAGAGGTAGGTGCATCTATACCCTTAGGTGCCAGCCCTGGCTGGGCTTTTCTCAAAAAGTGCCTCACCTGGGGCCTCCTCCTCCAGATCCGATCCTAGTCACTCAGACACAGGACGAGGGTGGGTGCTCTAGAGTAGCTCAGAGGACAGGGACAGATGTACTGAACTGGGTGAAGAGGGAGGCCCTGTTGTGTAGCTTCAGCTTATCCATGGCAGCTCCTCCCAGGGAAGGCAGGAGTGTGAAGTCCACTCTCTCCAGCTCCCAGACCCCTTCCTGCTATGCGACCTGGTACCGTGAGGCTGTAGGGGTAGAAAGGGAGGCCAAATGAACCTGGGGGTCAATCCTTAAGGGTGGACTTCACTTCCTTTTAATCCCCTGGAAAGCCAGGGACCCTCGAGTGCAGGCTGTGTGCACCCCACTGAAGCCCCCCTGCACTGTCCGGGCATCTGGCACACAGTAGGCCCAGTGACTGGCTGGGCCTGGGGCATGGGTGCCAGGAACGCCCCTGTGCACAGTCGGTCAGCAGGACTATGCATGCACCACCTTTGGGCTGAGGGCCAGGCCTCCCCAGCAGGGGCAGGACACACAGTAGAAAGAGAAAATGGAGGGAAGCCCTGAAGGACTTCCTAAGACAGCGGGGCACCAGGTGTTTCATGCCCAGCCCCCCAGAGAGGTTGGCATGAAGCCTTCCCCAGAGGATGGCCCTCGGTGCATGCAAACGGTGTTGGGGGAAGCGTAATGGAAAATTCTGCCTGTGGCTTTGCTTCCCCAAATGACCTCCTCAGCACTCCAGCCACTTCCCACAGCTCAGCTGCCTAATTGCTCAGAGCCTGTGAAAGCCTTTTAGAGCTTCTGGGATTCTTCTTTGCTATTTTTTCCTTTTATTTGCAAGAGAAGAAGTAGGATGGAAAATGCTACCTAGCTACCTACCTGAGCACCTTGGGGTGGGGCGGGAAGGATGTCTATGGAGGCACCATGGAAGCCTCTATCATAGGGCTGGAGGGGTCAAGGCATGCCCCAGGCCCTCCATGGGCGGGCCCCAAAAGAGACCTCAAGGAGGCCCCTAGCTGCCTGGGCAGCCTGTGCAGGAAGAGAGTTTATAGTATTTTATGGGAACCAACCAAAGAGACAGCTCATTTTGGGGACCAAGACGTCCCATCAGCCAGGCCCCTGGTCTGGCAAATTGTCCTCCTGTGGGTGGGCTGTAGAAAGACTTGGCCCCAAAGCCTGGGTCTGGGCCCACTACAGGAGCCATGACCCTTCCTGCCTGGCCCACCCCTGGTGCAGAGCATCAGCCCTGGCCTCCCTCTGCAACTCCACAGTTCCCACGAGGAGACTGGACACTCGGGCCTCCCTCAGTGAGAGGGGCCAAGCGCTGCCCTAGAAAAACTGAAGCTGACTGTGTAGTGCATGGTGGCAGGGTGGCAGGGTGGATAGGCCATCAACACTGACTGGGAACTCTACAGAAGGCAGCAGGGGCTGTCCAGGCCAGAGAGACATTGCCAACACTGACCCAGCTGCAGACATCCGTGTGACCAGCAGGGATCCAACCAAGATGGCAGAAGCCCTGGGTGGCTCTGCTACCAATTCCTCATGACTTCAGGCAAGTCACAAGCACAGTCTGAGCCTCAGTTTCTTACTCACAAAGGAATGGGGTGGAGTTAGGTGACCTCAACCATCCTCAATGCCACAGCCCTCTCCTACCTTCATACAGAGGCAACAGAAGAGCACCCTCCTGGTCTTCATGGCCTTACCTGTCACTCAGGTGTGGCTCTTCTTGCTATGCAGCTCAGGGGGCACAGGTGAGGAGCAGCTAACTAGTACTTGAGGCTTTGCCAATCCTGCAGTGCTGTCCAGATGGTTAGAGCTATTGCTGTTGTTATTCTGTGGCTACTCAGAAGGAGCTGGCTTCCTTCAAAGGACCGGCCACTGGCCCCTCCAAGAACATTAGAAGGCTCTAGGAGCCAGAGGAACTTAGAGCCCATTTTTACCTCTCTGTGTCCTTCCCATACATAAAGGAAAGGGAGCAACTTCCTGAAGGTCAGGAGTGAGATTGAGTTTCCTTGATTTCCTCAAGTTTATTTCCTTCAGCTCAGTATAGTGGCTTATGCCTCTAATTCTAACACTTTGGGAAGCCAACATGGGAGAATTGCTTGAGGCCAAGAGTTCTAGCCCAGCCTTGGCAACATAGCAAGACCCCATTTCTACAAAAAAATTTAAAAATCGGCCAGGCATTATAGTACACACCTGTATTCCCAGCTACTTGGGAGGCTGAGGCAAGAGGATTGCTTGAACCCAGGAGTTTGAGGCTGTGGTGACCAATGATCATGCAACTGCACCCCAGCCTGGATAACAGAGTGAGACCTCGTTTCTAAAATTTTTTTTGCCTTTTTTTTTTTTTTAATTAAGTTGATTTCTGGCTGGGCATGGTGGCTCATGTCTCTTCAGCTCAGAAGTTCAAGGCCAGCCTGAGTAAGAGCAAGACTCCATCTCCACTAAAAATAGAAAAGTTAGCCAGGCATGGTGGCATACACCTGCAATTCCAGCTATTCTGAGGGCTAAGACAGGAGGATCACTTGAGCCCAGAAGTCTGAGGTTACAGTGAGCTACAATAAGACTGTACTCTAGCCTGGGCTAAAACAAACAAAAAGTCGATTTCTTCCATACCAAAGGCAGGGTCAGTCTGAACAGAAGGCCAGCAGCTCAGGGGACAGCTCCTGTGTGCCCAGAGGAAAAACCAGCATCGTAATGTCAAGGTTGAATGTGGAGACAGAAGAGAGATGGAGCTCCAGCTTGGCTCAACACCAGATGGATAGTCTTGGACAAGGAAATACTCTGTATTCTTGCCCCATAAGATGAGAGGAGGCCAAAATCTACCTTAGGGTAAGTGAAGCAGTTGTGTGAAGTCGTGGCACACAGCAGGAGTGCAGCCAGCATTTCTGTGGTATCATTAGGGAACATGCCCAGAGCCCAGGAGGGCAGCAAGCTGGCTCTAGCACATTCTCTTTAGCCAACTCTTCATCCAACAGGTGGCAAAGGGAAGGTGCATTCAGGGTAGGGTGACAGGGCTGACCTCTCCTCTTGGCTGTAGACGGGCCAGTGGCCAGCCCACAGTGGAGCCCCCACTGCTGAGACAGCCATCACTTTAGACCAGAGCAGCTGCAGTCCACACCTTCTGACTCCCCCTTGCTGAGGCCAAGCCATGGTTCCCAGGGCTCAGGGACAGGCTGCAGGATGGCAAGAGGTGGCCTGGGTGTTTTCATAGTCTCCATGCACAAGAACAGCAGGCCAGGCCCCTCCAGCTGTACCCCATGATCACCTCACTGCACTGCCAGGGCAAGGGACTGGGCTGGACTTGCCGTCACATCAGGCAAACCCCCTGGCCCCTGGAGGCTTCTCCTGGACCAGCAAGAGACATCTCACATCCTCCAATCAGCTCATCCGGCTGCAGACCCCGGGCGGGCTGGCAACATTATCTACACAGAGAATTGTCTATGTACTTGGGGAATAAAACTAGAAAGCACTTGATTTGATAAATGTCACCCACCAGAGGCATTTTCAGAAATGTATGCAGCAGCAGCAGCAGCGGCAGCCAACAAACAATGTCAAAGGAAGCCACTCTGCACTGCCCTGTAAGCAATGGCTTTGTACTTTTCCAGGAAGCTCCTGAAAAGGCACCCCGGGGGCTCCACTCCAGAGCCTCAGCATGACTCATGCGCACCCAAGGCAGCGGTGCCTGAGCCCAGCCAAGAAGCCACGCATGTCACAAGACCCTTCCCATGCTGGTGAATGTTACTTGGTTTGGGAACCACCTTCCACCACAGGTGGGGTCCCAGGCTCCATTATACTCATAACAGGCTTGGCTACAAATCTAGTGACTCTCTCCTCCTCTGCTAATATCCCCAGATCTAGAATATCCATCTGATGGCTGTCAGTGCTGCGGTAGACCTGTGGTGAGGTGAAGATGGCTGCCCTATGATGAGGTTGGGGCGAGGATGAAGATGTCTGCATTGTGATAAGGGAGAATGGGGTGGGGGTGAATATGGGTGCCCTGTGATGAGGATGGGGTGGGGATGAAGTAGGTTGCCCTGTGATGAGGATGGGGTGGGGGTGAAGATGGCTGCCCATGATGAGGATGGGCTGGAGGTGAAGATGGCTGCCCTGTGATGAGGATGGGGTGGGGGTTAAGATGGCTGCTCATGATGAGGATGGTGTGGGAGTGAAGATGGCTGCCTTGTGATGAGGATGAGGTGGTGGTGAAGATGGCTGCCCATGATGAGGATGGGGTGGGGGTGAAGATGGCTGCCCATGATGAGAATGAGGTGGGGGTGAAGATGGCTGCCCATGATGAGGATGAGGTGGGGGTGAAGATGGCTGCCCATGATGAGGATGGGGTGGGGGTGAAGATGGCTGCCCTGTGATAAGGATGGGGTGGGGGTGAAGATGGCTGCCCTGTGATAAGGATGGGGTGGGGGTGAAGATGGCTGCCCATGATGAGGATGGGGTGGGGGTGAAGATGGCTGCCCTGTGATGAGGATGGAGTGGGGATGAAGATGGCTGCCTTGTGATGAGGATGGTGTGGGAGTGAAGATGGCTGCCCTGTGATAAGGATGGGGTTAGGATGAAGATGGCTGGCCATGATGAGGATGGGGTGGGGGTGAAGATGGCTGCCCATGATGAGGATGGGGTGGGGGTGAAGATGGCTGCTCTGTGATGAGGATGGGGTAGGGGTGAAGATGGCTGTCCTGTGATGAGGATGAAGAGGGGGTGAAAATGGCTGCCCAGTGGTGAGAATGGGGTGGGAGTGAAGATGGCTGTCTTGTAGTGAGGGTGTGGATGGGTCTGGCCAGTTAGTCTGCCTATGTCTGTACACAGAGGTGTCAGGTGTGTGCCCAGGGGGGGCCTTTCCCTCAGGTGCTTGCCTTTGGACTTCTGGCAGCTGTGGGGAGCAGGTGGCTAGAGCTGTGGGGAGCCCTGGCAGGATAGCAGAGGACAGTGAGGACAGGTAGGGGGAGGGTGAGGAAGGAGATCCCCACTGCAGCTGGGAGAGGCCAGGTAGAAAACCCTTCCTGAGGCAGAGGCCAGTGGCAGGGGGTTGACTGTGTGGGGGCAGGTATCCTCTTCCCTTGCCCACCCACTAGTTCTACCAGTGTCCTATGATTCTCCTACTTGGCAGAACTCTTCCAATTAGCTGAGATGTGCCGAAACCCTAGTGGACTTTGTTTTAAGCCCTGTAAGTGGACGTTCAAACATGGTACTCCGAGAGGGAAAATGCTATCAGGTATTGTCCTGGGTGACATACACAAACCAAAATTGTCCAAGGTGCAGGATGTGTGCCGAAAACCTGGCCCGGCGCTGGCTCTGCTCTCACCTGCCAAGAGCTTGTCCCCAGGCTCTCTGGACATTAGTCATTTCCTTGGTGAAATGGGTACAACATACATAGTTCTCAGGGTGTCCCAGGGGGAGGAGAGAACATGGGCCACTGCTGCAAGCCTCATGGCACCAGGTTGGCTGTGGATGATTCTACTTTGGGTGGATGCCCAGAAGAGGGAGAACACTTCTGGGAGGCAGTGAGCTAGCGTGGAGTACCTGGGAAAATTTTGGCTGGTGGCCCAGAGCACAGGTGCTCGGCCATGCCTCATGTTTCCCTGGACCCCCTTCCCAACATCACCTCCTGGAACATTCCCAACAGTCCTGCACTAGCCTGGCACCAAGCAGGCGCAGATGAGGAAATTCAGTCCCCAGGAGATCAAGAGACTTGCCTGTAGTCCCAAAGCTAAGAGCAGCACTGGAACCAGAACCCAGACTCGGAAACAGGCACAAGGCCTAAGCCCCAGCTGCTGTGTCAGATGCTTTGAATTGCTGAGCAATTCCTCAAGTAGATGCCGGGCTGGACAAAGCCTTACTTACTGTCCCATTGAACCCTCACCTGAAGAGGAAGATTTATGGTCCCCATTTTCAGAGAAGGGAATGAAGGCACCAAAGCTCAACCCTAGCCCTAAGGCTATGTGGGGATCAGAACGCTCATCTGTCTGACAGGACAGTCCCTGGTGACTCCTGTGTGTGCCAGGGCTGAAACCCACTGCGCCAAATGGGGTCAGACCCAATGTGTGGTGTTTTCCCAATTCAGTGGTATAAAAATGGTGTTTCCCGTTTTAAACACCACCTTGCTGAGTTCCTCCCCCTGACGGCTGTGCTCTCAGGGCCCGCGGAACTGACTCTGACACCTGTCTCATCACCCAGAGAACCTGTGCAATGACCTCTCTTGCTTGGAACATAGCAGGACCAGAGGGAAGCTTCCAGGCTGTCAAAACAAAAAATCTCAAAGCCCACAGCCCACAGCTGAGATGTGATGAAAAACGATGTCCTGGACAGGGACACAGAAAGGAAATGCTTTCCTGAAAATGGAAGATGGGACAAATCACATCACAGGATCATTTAAATTAGGGGACAAAGGCGCTCAGCTCAAAGGCAAAAGGAAGGGCTGAGCACCATGACTACATGCCAGGCAGGGACTCTGAGGGTGAGCTTCTCTTAGGAGGTAAGGGAAAGATGTCAGAGACAAAAGAGTGAATTCTGGAAGACTCACAGGCTAGTGGAGGCCCTGGAGCAAGTCACCAGCACTTGAACTCTAGGCTGGTAGCATTTTTTCCTCCCCCATGGTCAGGAAAACTACTCTTAATAGGTCCTCATCTATTGAAATTGGTGGCCTTGACTGTCTTTCACAGCCTGCGGGAGCACACTGATGCAAGACAGAGGTCTCTATGCTGATGAGAGACAGCAAATAGCAGCTGTGTCTGACTGTGCAATGCTGTGCATTCTTTTTAAAGCACCAAAGGAGGTGAGAAAAGCTTTATCCCTTTTAATAGGAGGGTTTGTTCTGTAAAATTTGGATTTGACCTAGGAGCCCTACTCTGACCCCGTGAAAGGGCCTGGAGTGTGCCCCTCTGACTGTTTGTGGTGGCCTGCAACAAAATGAGAACAGGGTTTATAGGCCGAGTATCTCCTAAAGCAATACGTGTCCCACGTAAAGAACCGGTCTTTGTGCGGAGATGTGTAACTGTGCCCATTCTCTGTGGAGCGATGTGGGGAACAGATGGCAGTTGTTTATTTTTGCAAATGTCCTCCCTTGTTATAAAGGGAAATTGGCAATACTCTATGGCTCCTCCTCTGGCTGGAGGAGAGGGGACAGTGTGGCCTAGGAATTCCAGAACCTGGCACTGATGGGGGTGATTCTACCTCCTCATTTACATGGGACCATGGAGGTGCAGAGTGGAGAACAGCTCACAGTCTGGAACTGGGGTTAGGGGACATAAAAGCTCTCCCAGGCCTCAATGTCATGGGCATGGAATACCAGGGTGCCATTTGCCCTGAGTTGAATAGCTGGGGTATCACGTAGCTTTCTGGGATCGAGGAGGAGGCTGGTCTCGGGGCTTTGCCCAACAGGCTGCTCTGCTTGTGCTGTCACAACTGCTAGCACTCCTGCCACAGCCCCAGAACACAGGATCCAGCCTTGTGAGTCCTGCAAGAACCTACTAGAATATATACCTACATATGCCCTAGCAGGCTCCTGTGTTTGTACCAAACAGAAATGTGTACATTTGTGCAGCAGAGATATATCCTGGAATGTTCTTAGTAACACTATTTGTACTAGCTCCAAAATGAAATGACCTACATGCTTTTCAATAAGAGAATAGTGGAATGGATTAATAAATCACACCAGGACTACTATACAGAAAGGAGAATGCTGGGCTCATTGAAATATTTGCTCCCCTTCTGTACAGCTAAGGAGACAACAACCAAAGCAAAGAGACAATCTACACAATGGGAAAGGATATTTGCATATTTTCAATCAGACAAAAGCTTGATAACTAGGATCTATAGAGAACTCAAATTAATCCACATGAAAAAAAGCCAACAATCCCATATATCAATGGGCAAGAGACATGAATAGAACCTTCTCTAAAGATGACAGACGAATGGCTAACAAACACATGAAAAAATGTTCATCATCCCTATATATTAGATAAATGCAAATCAAAACCACCCTGAGATACCATCTAACCCCAGTGAGAATGGCCCACATCACAAAATCTCAAAACTGCAGATGCTGGCATGGATGTGGAGAGAAGGGAACACTTTTACACTGCTGGTGGGACTGCAAACTAGTACAACCTTTTTGGAAAGGAAGTATGGAGAATCCTCAAAGAACTCAAGCTAGATCTCCCATTTGATCCTGCAATCCCATTACTGGGCATCTACCCAGAAGGAAAAAAATCCTTTTATCATAAGGACACTTGTACTAGACTGTTTATTGCAGCTCAATTTACAATCGCCAAAATGTGGAAACAACCTAAATGCCCACCAACCCAGGAATGGATTAACAAGCTGTGGTATATGTATACCATGGAATACTATTCAGCTATTTAAAAAAATGGAGACTTTACATCCTTTGTATTGACCTGGATGGAAGTGGAAGACCTTATTCTTAGTAAAGCATCACAAGAATGGAGAAGCATGAATCCTATGTACTCAATTTTGATATGAGGACAATTAATGACAATTAAGGTTATGGGGGGGAGGAAAAGCAGAAAGAGGGACGGAGGGAGTGGGAGTGGGGCCTTGGTGTGTGTCACACTTTATGGGGGCAAGACATGATTGCAAGAGGGACTTTGCCTAACAATTGCAATCAGTGTAACCTGGCTTATTGTACCCTCAATGAATCCCCAACGATAAAAAAAAAAAAAAAAAGAAATATTTGCTCCTGGAGCCTTTATTTTTTATTATTATTAGTTTTTTTTTTGAGACAGAGCCTCAAGCTGTTGCCCTAGGTAGAGGGCTGTGGAATCACAGCTCACAGCAACCTCCAACTCATAGGGTCAAGTGAGTCTCTTGCCTCTGGAGACTCTGTAGCTGGAACTACAGGCACCCACCACAACTCTTTTTTTTTTGGTCTCAGCCATCATTGTTGTTTGGTGGGCCCAGGCTGGATTTGAACCCGCCAGCTCAGGTGTATGTGGCTGGCATCTTAGCTGCTTGAGCCACAGGCACCGAGCCTCCTGAAGCCTTTAGTCACCACATAAGAAGCCAGACAACCCTGAGGCAGCCATGTTGTAAGGAAGCCCAAAATAGCCCAGGAGAAGCCACAGCACAGAAAGGCCTTGAGGCTACAAGAAAAGAGGCTTTCAACTCCAGGCATGTCTGACCGTAACTATGGAGGTTCCTAGAACCTTTAGGTTGGACACTTACCAAATTCCTGCCCAAGAAACCATAGACAACAACACAATGTTGGTGGTGTTTTAAGCCATTATGTTTTGGAGTAATTTCTTACACAGCACAGATTAACTGGAACACCTTGTCTGCCATGGCCTATGGAAGGCAGGTGGAAATCCCAAGTGAGAGGGCTCTAGGCAAAGGAACACCCTGTGGCGCCCTGGGCTGCAGCCCACTAATGAAGGGGGGAGGTCAGAACTCAGTCTGCTGCAGAGGCCCCTGCTGCTGCCAGGGTGCCATAGCCTGGGGGAGCAGCAAGGGCAGATCAGGAGAGGCTCTGGGAGTAGCAGGCTAAGAGTTTGGGGCAAGGGATGCAGACAGGGAGCAGCATCCTCTCACAGCCCAGGCTCACCCTGCAAAGGGGGGTGATGGCCATGGTCTAAATTTGACTTGTGAAGCCAGAGAAAGTCACTGGACTCTGACACCCTGGAAAGGCTCAGGGAACTAACAGGATTTTAATAGTTCAGAAGCTTCTGGGCTGCAGTCAAAATGCCATTCAAGAGGCTTGCTAAGTTCAGCACCATAGCCAGAGTCACTAGGCTGTGCATCCTGGAGGCTCTGCCTGCAATCTGACTTTCTCATGCAGGTAGTGCCTTCTGGGTGACGTGAAGCCAGGAGAACCTGGGTCCTGGCACAGCCACATCCTTGCATAGGGTCAAGCAGTGGCTCAGAGAGACCCCAGGGCAGAGGATGCTCTCTGGGAGCACTAAGATCCAGGTCAGCAGTGGCTTGGGAGGGGGGTTTAAGGTACACAGGGACTGTAGCCTTGGCCCAGGGCTTTTCAGCCAGGTGGCAGGAGCTGGGACAAGAGACAAAAGGAGGAGTCAGCCTCACAACAAAGCAACTGGCAGCAACTGTAGGAGGTTGGTGAATTTGCCTGGGGTACAAAACAGCCCTGAGTGGAGGGTAACTCCTGGCAGGGAGGGAGTTAATCCAGCCTAGCAGCCTAGGATGTGGATGTCTGCTTAATGAGTATCCAAATGTCTCTTGGGGCCCCAACCTCCCTCCTCCAAAAGCACTCTTGTGCTCCCAGCTCCCAGCGTTGCAGCTGGGGGCACCTTTCCCATTTGGAGGGAAGGTGTCATTATTGCTCGCTCTGTGGTGACAGCCCAGCCACAGGAGAGAACAGGGAGCTGCAGCTGGTGTCACTATGCCTTTCTTTTTCTTTTTTTTTTTGGCAGAGGCTGGGTTTGAGCCCACCACCTCCAACATATGGGACTGGCGCCCTATCCCTTTGAACCACAGGCGCTGCCCCATTATGCCTTTCTTTTTTTTTTTGCAGTTTTTGGCCTGGGCTGGGTTTGAACCCACCACCTCAGGTATATGGGGCTGGTGCCCTACTCCTTTGAGCCACAGGCGCCACCCCATTATGCCTTTCTTAATGGTGACCACATGTGCCCACCTGTGGGGGCAACACTGGCCCTGATCCCCCACTCGGCCTTCCCGACCCATTTACTGCTAAGCTTATGGGGGTGCAAGTTCCCTAAGGGACCTTAACAAAGCTCCACAAACTGAGTGGCTTAAAGCAAAGGAGATGTGATGACTCACAGTTCTGGAAACCGCAGGTCTGAAATCAGCAGGGCCTTCCTCCCTCCAAAGCCTCTGGGGCAGGATCCTTCCTGGTCAGCCTGGTGTTTCTTGGCTTGTGGCAACAGCACTCCCACCTCTGTCTTTTACTTAGCTTTCTGCTAGCTATCTCTGTGTCAGATTCTCTTTTTGCGCCTTGTAAGGACATCAGTCACACTTGATTCAGGGCCCACCTTACTCTACTCATCTTAACTTGATTACATCTACAAGACCCTATTTCCAAATAAGGTCACAGGGATGTAGGACTTTGATTTACCTTTTTAGGGGACCCAACTCGCCCACAGCAGAGGATTAAAGAGACTTGTGTCCTAGGGACATCCTGAGTCCCCTAGACAAGACACCTTGAGGGCTCAATCTGCCCATCTGTAGACTGGGGTCAGCAATCCACAGGGAACATGAAAGGAGGCAAGGACCAGGGCTGAAGACTTCGGCAGAGTCTGAGCCTCCCTCCTGGACAGGAGATGAAGCAGTAATACCCACCTGCTGCCTCACTGTTGGGGCCTGCAGAGCCCAGCGCAGCACCAGGCCCCAACAGTGAGGCAGCACCGTCCCTTCCCCTCCTGGTGGGCTGGGACAAACTACCCTCACGATAGCCTCTACTCAGGGCTCCTGTCCCTCTTGATACTTCATTTGTGCCACCATGGGCCTGATCAGTGAGCTCCCCCTCCCAAAGGCCCCAGGGCTATGATGGCCACCAAGGGAGTCTGGCTGAAGCATCCTCTTAAGCCAGGCTGCCCAGAGGCATATGGGACCAGATGCCTTTATTAAATGTTCTTCCACTCAATTAGGGTTTTCTATGCAACAGAACATTTTATTAAAAGACCTGAGGACAAATTACTACCAACCACTAATGATTATATTTAAAAGAGTGATACATAATTTAGAACAAGGTTTAAAGAAGTTAAAATATCTAGTGTATTTTTAGTTGGAACACTTTTGGTTGCTAATGACAAGAAGCTGGTTCCATGTAGTTTAAGCAGAAATGGGACTTTATTGGCTCATAACACCAGGAGGTCCAGGGAACTGTGGGATCCAGGCACGGCCAGTGCAGGGGCTGAGTCGCCGCCTCAGTCAGGTTAGGTCTCCGCGGCTGTGTTGGGCTCTTGCTTTCCTTAGGCAAGGAACCTATGTGGGGGTGAAGACATCTGCAGGCCTCTCCAGCCCTTCACTTCACCATCTCAGCAACCTCTGAGAGGACCATGGCTGTCTCCAGAAGTCCCACTCCAAGGAGAGGGCTTGGGTTCTTCCTACCCCTGACCTGGGAAACATGAGCTCTAGCTGGTCATAGTCACGTCTGCAGCAGAGGGCAAAGGTCTCTCAGAGTGGGAGTGGGCTGCTCTGAACAGGATGTATGGACTTCAAATGGGAGAAAGGTGGGCTTAAAAAGGGACAGGTGTTCAGGACAGTTACACTATCAAAGCCCCTTTCCCCGAGCACTTCAGCAACACTCCCTCCCTGCCCATGCCAACTCTGGACTCTTCTTGGACTTGAGTTGAATGCGACACTTTTAGTCATATTCAACCGCATTCTTAGGCTTGGTGCCTGTGGCTCAAGCAGCTAAGGTACCAACCACATACACCTGAGCTGGTGGGTTCGACTCCAGCCCAGGCCCGCCAAACAACAATGACAACTGCAACCAAAAAATAGCCAGGCGTTGTGGCGGGTGCCTGTAGTCTCAGCTACTTGGGAGGCTGAGACAGGAGAATCGCTTGAGCCCAGGAGTTGAAGGATGCTGTGAGCTGTGATGCCACAGTACTCTACCCAGAGTGACAGCTTGAGGCTCTGTCTCAAAAAAAAAAAAAAAAAATCAACCTCATTCTTGGAAGCTGAGGGACTTATAAAATGATTTCAAGTCCCTGTTGCCCACACAACTGAGCATGCTGACCCACAGCCCTGGAGGATGGTGTGGGCTGACACGTGCTTCCAACACTGGCTCATCAGCTTCTTGCCCTGAGAGCAGCAATCAGTGGCTCCACCGTTAGCCCCGCTCAGCCCCCCTCTGAGAGATCCTTCTGTTAGGAACTCGCTTGATTGCATCTCGCTTGTTCCTTCCCATTATAACTCAGGCAAATTGACCCATCACTTTGCTGTGATGCTCGGGCCCCATCAGCGCCACGTCCCCATGTGAGACGATGACTCACAATATCCGAATTTGTCCTGAGGCTGAGGTGGGTTAAGCCAATTGGCAGTAAGTCACAGCCATGCCAACCCTGACCCTCTTCTGTTCACAGACTGCACCCTTGCCCCCTCCTGTCCCACCTACCAAGTCCCTCTGGTGCTTCTCATCACACCTGTGAGGCCAGCAGGCATCTGTCACACTTGGTGAATGGAGGACAAACAGCGTATCCACAAGCCACGAAATCCTGAAGTTTCATTGTGTGGGGTGAGCTCTGAGGTGAGACAAGTCACACAGAGATTGGGGTGTCATTTATACCGTTGGCCATTTGAGAGATGCATTTCCTGACCCTTGATCCCTAGAGATGGCTGAGAAGGTGAAATGAGATACCATTTGGGAACTTCGGTGCAAACTGTAAAGGGCTGTGCTAAGAGGTCATTGTCAGCATCCCGATTAACCACTTCTCCAGGGAGGTTACTGCACAGGCCGAGCAGATGCGTGTGGGGGGACAAAGCCCAGCACAGGGACCTGACCCACCTGGTGCTGAAGCTAAAGTCCTGCAAGAGAAGGAAAAGGCAAGAGCCCAACCCCAGCCATAGATGCGCCACAGTTACCCCTGCAGCTGTTCCCGAGTTCAAGACAGTAAGCCCTTCAGGGCACCTCGCAGCTGCAGCAAAACACAGTCATTACAGGGAAATGATAGACGCTGGCTGATTGAGTGAATTGTTCTCAGCCAAACCCGAAATTACTTGCACTACTGATGGAGGTCTAATGGGAAAGGCAAAAATCCTGGTGGGGAGCCCTGCTGTGTCCCTTATGTCGGCAGGGCCTGCTGGCCCTGGAGGCCTAGAGTGGCACTTCTCTGAGCCCTCCACATTCTGTGTCAGTGCTGGGTTATGAATGAGTTAACTAGTCCTCAGCTCAAGTGTTTTGTCCTGGAAATGTCACCCCCACCCCCAGGAGAAATTGGGTGCTGCCTCATAGCTATGCTTTTCCATAGCAGTGCTAGGCTCTGGGAGCCCCACCTAAGCAATGTTTTTGTTTTTGTTTTTATAATTGATCAAATATGCATGACATAAAATTTACCATTTTAACCATTTTTAAGTATACGGTTCAGTGGTATTAAGCATGTTCCCATTGTTGAACAACCATCACCACCCTCCATCCAGAGAGCTTTCTCGTCTTCCCAAGCTACAGCTCTGTCCCCGTTAAACACCAGCTCCCCCTTCTCCCTCCCTTCAGCCTTCGGCAGCCACCAATCTAGTATCTGTCTCTGTGAACCTGCTTGTTCTAAAGACTTTATATAAGTGGGACCAGACAGTACTTGTATTTTTGTAACTGTTTAAGGTCACTTAGCATACTGCCTTCAGGGTTCATTCACGGAGTAGCGTATGTCAAAATCTCCCTTTTGAAGGCTGAATAATATTCCGCTGTATGTATGCATCCTATTTTAAATAGTCATCCATTGTTGAATATCTGAGCTGCTTCACCTTTTGACTATTATGAATAATGCTGCTATACACATAGGTGTACAAAAATCTATTTGAGTTCTGCTTTCAAATATTTGTGGTATACATGGGTACTATGAAAGTTTTGAGATACGCAAAAATAAAGAAACATAAAATCCACAGAGACAGAGACCAATGAAGCCCTTCCAGCAACACCAATAAGCAAAGCAAGTTGAAACTTGCACGGGGGAATCGGAAAGGACGCTGTCCACTGTGTTTCTAGGAAGTGAAATAATGGACCATAAAATAGTCTTTTTCAAAACTTTTGTAGTGACCCACACATACCCAGAAGAGGAATGGCTAGTTCGTATGATTATGAATCCTATAATTCTATGATTATTTTTTTGCAGACCCAGCAGACTGTTTTCCACAGTGGCTGTACCATTTTACATTCCCACAAACAGAACCCAAGTGTTCCAATTTCTCCACACCCTCATCAACACTTACTACTTTCTGATTTTCGACAGTAGCATCCTAACAGGTTTGAGGTGGCATTGCACTGTGGTGGTGCTGCTATATTTTAAGGTCCTGCCTGTGTGCCTGCCTCCCACTGGGCCGCAATCCCAGGATAAGACCCCTCAGCACCAGCGCGTTGCCAGCCACAGGGTTGGAGAAATGTCGGTCCAGGTGGACTCCAATTTTGTCTGCCTCCATCACCTCTTTCCCTCCAGCCTCTTGTGCCCACTGCAGATAGCCACTTCCTTCCCCAGCATTTCCAGAGGAGGAGCTTGGCATCCTCCTCGAGGCCCCTGCAAACCACGATTTGCTCTTCAAACTGCTGAACTGTTTATCAACAATAGAATCTGCTGATGTGCACAGTCATTACCCGCTGTCGGGCCACCTGGCCTTGGATGTGAACAGTAGCTTCACAGGCGAAGCAGCTCAAGCCCAAAGAGGCTTAATTAGGCTTCTCTGTTGAACCCCAGGCTCTGCACAGTGACTGTGACCCTGCCGTGGGGAGCGGGGAGACTGCACCCCAGACTGGCAAAAGGGGCTTGGCCAAGTCTATCCAGTGGACAGACGTGAGGCCCCTCTGTGAGGATGGCATCCCTCAGGATGGTGGCTCTGGTCTGCTCAGATGGTGGCAGGCGGCAGCAAATGTGCGGTCAGAGTTCAAGCCAGACAGATTGGGGTCAAGTCCTGTCCTGCCACTTCCCAGCCGCGGGACCTTGGATGAGTAACTTGACTTCTCCGAGCTTAAATTTCCTTATCCAAAAAACAAAGACAGCACTAGGGTCCTGTTTTGTGCCGCTGTAATAGAATACCTGAGGCTGGGTCATTTGTAACGAACAGAAATTTATTTTCTCACAGTTCTGGAAGTTGGGAAGCCCAAGACCAAGGTGCCGGCATCTAGCGAGGGCCTTCTTGCTGCGTCATCACGTGGTAGAAGTTGGCAGGCCAAAGGGCAAAGAGACACAAAAGGGACCCAAACTCACCCTTTTATAATGGCCTTAATGTCACCTAGGAAGGCAGAACCTGCATGGCCTAATCACTGCCAAAATTTAGGTCACACTCCTTCGTTCTTTATTTCAAAGTATTAAAGGAGCACAAATGTTTTGGTTACAGGTATTCCTTTTGTAATGTTGTAAGTGTGACATCCCTGAATAGTGCTCAGCATACACCTTAGCTGGGGTTTTTGCCCTTCTCTTCCTCTGTCTGCCCTTGCTGGATTTCCACTGAACTTCACTTCCCCGTGCACATGTGCTCATCCGTTAGCTCCAGTATTTTGGCGAGTACATGTGGTGTTTGTTCATTTAGGATGATGGGCTCTGGTTCCATCCCAATTGTTGCAAAAGTTATTAATTCATCATTTTTATGGCTCAGTAGTACTCCATGGTATACATATACCACATTTTGTTAATCCACTCATGAACTGATAGGCACTTGGGTTGGTTCCATGTCTTTGCAATCATGAATTGTACTGCAGTAAACATTCACATGCAGCTGCCTCTTTGATAAAATGACTTTTTTGTTTGTTTGTTTGCAGTTTAGCTGGGAACAGGTTTGAACCCCCCACCCTCAGTTTAGGGAGCCGGCGCCCTACACATTTAGCCACAGGCTCCTCCCCTGATAAAATGACTGTTTTTCTCGTGGGTAGACACCCCGTAGTGGGATCGCTGGATCAAATGGTGGGGCTACTTTTAGTTCATTGAGGAATCTCCATACTGTTTTCCATAGAGGCTGTAGGTCCCACTCCTTAACATTATTACCATGACCACTACATTTCTTTTTTTTTTTTTTTTTTTTTTTTTTTTTGTAGAGACAGAGTCTCACTTTATGGCCCTGGGTAGAGTGCCATGGCCTCACACAGCTCACAGCAACCTCCAACTCCTGGGCTTAAGCGATTCTCTTGCCTCAGCCTCCCGAGTAGCTGGGACTACAGGCGCCCACCACAACGCCCGGCTATTTTTTTTTGGTTGCAGTTTGGCCGGGGCCGGGTTTGAACCCGCCACCCTCGGTATATGGGGCCGGCGCCCTACCGACTGAGCCACAGGCGCCGCCCTTGACCACTACATTTCGCCATGAGGTTTGGAAGGAAGAAACATAAATCATAGCAAATAATATCTCTCTTCTAGTGTTTTGTGAGGTCTCATGGCAGAAATAACCCACAGAAGGCGTCTGCCAGAGTCGGACATGGTACACGCAATCGGGAGACAGGTGTCTCTGGGTTTGAATCTCAACCCAGGCCCCCAACTTCTGTTTCCTCATCTGTACACGGGAAAACAGTGCCCATTTTGCTGGATGTTTGCAGAGATTACATGAGATCACATGTGTGAGGGTCCAGGCACATGACGGATGTGGACTCCTTCTTCCTAAAGGGTCACAAATGGTGAGCAGCTCTGAGAGAGGCCCTGGCACCCTGACACACTCACAGAGGAGGGCAGGGCGCTTAGTGAGGCTCAAAGCTAAAGAGAAGCACCTGGGGAGTGAGCGGGGTGCCCCTGGGACTAGATAGATTCTGTCCCCTGCCTGGACTGTTGTCCGGGAGTGGTGTCCAAGGCTGTGCATAGTGTTATGTTTCTCAGGATAGCAGAGTCTTGCAAACTATCACAGGACCCAGGTCCTTAGGAAAGGTGCTCAGGGAAGAGAACATCCTGGGCCTCAGCAGCAAGAACTTGGGCTCCTGCCACAGAGGGGCCAGTGTGGCAGGTATGGTCAACTCTGAGTTGGATAGACAGCCCACCCCATTTTCTGTCAGGACGGCCTTCTCCTGCACCACCAGGTGTGGGCCTCTTGCTCTGATCAGAGGCAACCTAGAGCAGCAAGGGCCACCCTGGGCCCGAGCCACACAGGCCTCACATGCACAGGAGTGGGGCATCCAGCTTCAGCCCCAGAAAGCCACAGGGCTCACCTGTGAGGCACTCTGGGCACAGGGTACAAGACAGGGAGTAAGATCCCAGCCTGACGGGTAGGTCCACCCAGTGGTGGTGACAACAGAAGCTGATCCACAGTCTGAAAGGCAGAGAGCAGGGGTGGGGGGCTCCTGCCTCAGATTGGGGTCTAAGGTGGCGTCCTGGGGGAGAACTTCGAAAAAGTGAACCAACAGTCCTGGGTCAAAAGAGGGTAAACTGGGGAGGAGCCTGCGAAGGTTTGTCAGGGCACAGCATGTCCTGAGTTCTCATCACACATCCTGTGTGAGGGTCACATCTTCCTAGGAGAGTTAGGGGCTGTGTACCCCAGACTGGCAATGGGTGGGCAGGTTGCGGCAGGAAGAAGCTGCTACACTGGCTCTGCTCCGCATACCCCCGCCAGCATGGCCCGGGGTCAGGGGGCAGCAGGCTTCCCATCTCTGTATCCCACTGGAGACCTGGGCCAAGGTCTGCTGCCTTCTGCCACCTTTCCACCATTTGTCTCCTGAGCAGGGATTCACCCGCACGCAGGCCTGGAATGTTCGAAACTCTCTTTCATCTGTGTTTCCATTGCTGGCAGAGCTGCGGTGGGGAGGGGGGTCCAGCTTCAAAGAAAGGTGGGCAGGAGAGGAGGGAGCCCCCTCCCCCCTGGAGACAGGGGCTGAGAACGAACACCGTGACTCATCGTCCCCAACATGAGCCATCATAAATGATGGAACAGGCTTGGACATGGTGATTCAGTGTGGCAAAATATAGAAAGGCCATTTAGTATTGGTGACAGAATTAGATGAGAGGCTTCACTTCTTGCAGTGAAGCAGCAGACAGCGAGAATGCGAATGCGGCCCACACCCCAGCAAGCACCAAGTGAAAACCTGAGTTCCCACCCTCCAGGTGGCCCGTGGTATCCTCCCCGAGGCCTTTTCGATGCCTTGTGTCATCAAAGTGCATGTCAGAAAAGCTCTGTGTCTCCGGGCAAGGAGGAGTTAAGACCCGCAGTGTCTTAGATGCCCAATAACACATTCTTTTCCCTGTAAGGTTTTAAATAATTAAAATGTTTTTTTTATAAAAGCACCTTAAAAAGTAGCACCTTCGAAAATAGTAAACCGATCGATCAAAACTCACCAAAAACAAAAACCGAAACCCCCACCAAAACCACTGTTTCTCATTTGGACCTTTGTAGCCATACGCTGAGGATCCTGCATTGACTTCCGGCCTGCTGGCTGCAACCATACTCCAGGCTAAAGGGGCACCTCTCTGTCCTGCCACCCCCAAGTGCCACCCTGAGTGAGTCCTTCCAGCAGGAGAATCCTCACAGCAGCCTTGTGCCTGGTCCCCGTTACCCTGGCAATCTGCGCAGGAACTGTCCGAGCTGAGCAATGTGTGTTCTCGAATTAAGCCATCTTATTAGATTCCGTTTGTGCTGTAAAACTGCACTGTGAAGGGAATACCTGTCTTCACATGAGAACAGCATTCTTCACTTTCTATTGGAATTCGCCGCTGGATTTCTCTGAACTAATTCCAAATATAGAAATGCACAACACACATCTCTCTGGGATATGCCACGTGGGACACCCCTCTCCTGGTGATTTCCAATACATGTTAGCATAACAGAACCTTGAAAGTCCTGATATAAGGAAATGTGCTTAACTTTGTTTAATCCAATGTTTCAGAAACTTAAACAAGGAATCTTTTTTAAATTATTAAGATATCTTTTTTAAATTATTAAGATCTACCAATATATGGAAACACCCACATACCACAAAACCCACAGGGAAGCGCTCACATATAGATTATATAAGCCCTGTGGGGGGCGGGGCCTGTGGCTCAGTCGGTAAGGTGCCGGCCCCATATAGCGAGGGTGGCAGGTTCAAACCCGGCCCCGGCCAAACTGCAACCAAAAAATAGCCGGGCGTTGTGGCGGGCGCCTGTAGTCCCAGCTACTCGGGAGGCTGAGGCAAGAGAATCGCTTAAGCCCAGGAGTTGGAGGTTGCTGTGAGCTGTGTGAGGCCACGGCACTCTACCGAGGGCCATAAAGTGAGACTGTGTCTCTACAGAAAAAAAAAAAAAAAAAAAAGTCCTGTGGGCCTTGCGTTTGCCGTTCTTTCCGGAGGGTTTTCCCAGCCCTGGGTGGAGACAGTGAAGTCTTATCACCCCAGTCAAACAGACAAGGAAACCAAAGCTCAAGGAAAGTAGCTTATCCCAGGTCGTATAAAAATAACTTTTCAGAGAATTTAACAGAGGTTTCAACTATATGCAATATCTGTTGGCCAGTACAAAATTGTCCTCTGGCTCAGATGACTGTGTAGAAACGTCCTGTCTCTCTCTGTCCTGTTCTCTCCTCCTCAGAACTCTGTGAGGTTCATTCTCTCTCAGATTGTGATGTCTCTGGGACACAACTGTCCAAGGTCACCAAAAGCTACCTGACTTGCTCCTTGCAGTGAGGGGGTCTCTTTCTACCTGGATCTGAGCAAAAAGTGCATCTTCCCACCAACAGGGTCCAGAAAGAGCTTTCCTAGGTCCCGCAGCGAGGACCCACATGGGAACCCAGCCCTGCCCTGGACTCTGGCTTGGGCCAGACTTCCTGTGGTGAGTGATAAGAACCTGAAGCTCAAAGTGATGCATCTGTTACCCAAATTCAGCACTTGTATCCAAGGGCACATCAGATGGACAAGGACAAGTGGTTTGAGGAGAAGGAAAGAGAAATTTATTAATATGCCAGCAAATGAGGAAAATGGAGACTCTTAAAGTGCCATCATCTTAACTGTAAGCAGAAATACAGAGCTTATGAAGTGAGGGGTTTGGGGTTCAGGCTATTACTGATTAACTATAGTTGATGGTCCTGATTGACCCTATCTCCTACAAAACAACTCATGATCTCTTGCAGGACAATTTCTCAGTGAGCCATCTCTTATGGTACAAAGAACAAAGGGCATTGTCCTGACCCTCTGATCTGGCCTCAGGCATGGATACAGGTTTTAAGTAGGGGAAGTTTTAAAGAGATAACTCATAAAACATTTTACCCTTTTTCAGGCCATTCCCTCTGTGTCATGTCCTGGCACATATCGTGCAGTCAGAGGCAAAAGGCTGTGCCAGACCCTTGCAGAAGGTCTAGACTGGACTGAAATGATAGCTTTGGCCACACTGGCTAAGAGTATTTACCACCCTCCAAGACAGGAGGGGCTAGGATGTGCCCAGGGCCTGACATACCACATTTAAATTCACAGCCCTGCCCCCATATACCCAAAGTTGAAGTCAGAATTCCTTAAGAAAGGTGTTGCCTCCCTGTCCTCCTTCCTCCCTTTGTGGGACCTCACCTTCAAGATAACAGGAAGGAATCCCAGACCACCAGCCTTTGGTGGCCCTGAGTATTGCCTCAGACAGGCAGCCAGGGATCCTGCTGTCTGGATCCTGGACTTTGTAAGCCTCTGCTCTGGGCCTCCTCCCACCCTGCGGGGCCAGGACACTGCACACTTAGACCACACCCAGCACCAGGGCATGGGGATTCACTCCCTGCCTGCTCTTCTTCCAGGGTCTGTGCAAGAGGAGGACAGGGCATTGAACAGTTTGATGAGAATATTTCAGATTGTATATGAAACCAGCACATTGTACCCCTTGATTGCACAAATGTACACAGCTATGATTTAACAATAAAAAAATAAATAAAAATAAAAATGAAAATCATATATCTTACAACCTGGAGGTCACAGAACTACTTAAATTTCTGTACTATCCCCTATACTTCTTTTTAAATCAACAATTCCTTTGTTCCTCTTTGTTTTCGGCATTTTTTCAAATATAACAATAGCAAACAAAAGAAAAAAGAGAAGGACAGGGAGCAGAGCTGGCTGCAGAGGCTCCTGGCGTGGGGTGGAATGGGGGTGGTTTTCAAAACAAAAACTAGAGTGTGAGTGACTTCAATTCTTTTATTGACATGGTCACTGGGCATTTTATTTTGTGTGTAAAATTTAAAAGCATTTAACAGAGCACAAACTAAATACAAAATTTAGTTCCACCAAATGGATTTTCACAAAGTGAATAGGCTTGATAACCACTACCCAGATCAAGAAATGAAACGTGGCCAGAATCCATGGAAGCATCCCTCGTGTGCACTTCCGAGGTAAACACACCCTTATTTCTAATGTGACCAACTAGTGTTGCCTGTTTTTGAATGTGAATTGAATCACCCACTTGGCTGTATGAAAGGGTTGTTGGTTTGTTCTTCCTGGTGTGAAATATTCCACTGTATTAATAACTATATGTATGAATAAATATACTATAAATCCCTTGCCCACTCTCCTGTGGGTGAACATTGTGGTTACTCCCAGTTGTGGGCTGCTATAGACAGCACTGCTATGACCGTTCTTATACGTGCCTCTGGCAAGCGTGTGTGTGCATTTTTGTTGATTATGTACCTAGGAGCTGTGCTGCTGAGTCACAGGAGTGCTTGTCTCAGCTTAACTTCTACTGCCAGAAACTCCTGCCAGCATGTCTGGGAGTTGTAGCCACATCCTTTCTGATACTTGGTATTGTCATCTTTTTCTTTTATTTTTATTTATTTATTTATTTTTTTTGTAGAGACAGAGTCTCACTTTATGGCCCTCGGTAGAGTGCCGTGGCCTCACACAGCTCACAGCAACCTCCAGCTCCTGGGCTTAAGCGATTCTCTTGTCTCAGCCTCCCAAGCAGCTGGGACCACAGGCGCCTGCCACAACGCCCGGCTATTTTTTTTGGTTGCAGTTTGGCCGGGGCCGGGTTTGAACCTGCCACCCTCGTACATGGGGCCGGCGCCCTACCGACTGAGCCACAGGCGCCGCCCAGTATTGTCATCTTTTTAACTTCAGCCATTCTTGTGACGATGTAGTGGTATCTCACTGTGGCTTTAATCTGTATTTCCCCACTGATTAATAAAGTTGAATATATTGGCCATTGGATGTCTCTTTTGTAAAGGATGTGTTCAGATCTTTTGCCCATCTTTCTCTTTGTCTGTCTACTTACTGATTTGAAGGAGTTCTTTCATACACGAGGTTGGATGATTAAATTCTCAAACTCATCCTAGAAAAAGCTACATATCTCATTGCTGAATATCTATGGTCACTTTCAAAGTACTCCCCTTGGGAAGCTATCCACTGATGACCATCAGAGTTGTTGTCAGATGACACACAAAAACATACAACAACAATAATAAACACCACTCAGCAAGACACTGCCACATGTCATCACGAACACATCTGTGAGACACTGATATACCAAGGTTATGAAACCCTACCTTGCTGTTTGTACAGTGCTGATAATCTAAGCATATAGTGGCAAGTTCTTGAACTTAATTGTCAGACCTTGTCTGACAACAATTCTGATTGTCATTCCAGAAAAAGAGTTCCAACATTGTTTTGAAGGGTGAACTAGGTACTGATGTTGGTGCATAGCTTCCCAAGAGGAGTGCTCAAAGGTGACCATAGTGATATTCAGCAATGAGGTAAGTAGCACTTTCTTTTTAGAATGCGTTCTTGAACTTAATGATCAGAACTTATATTCTGATTTCTCAAGTCTCAGGTCAAATGTCCTGAGGGAAAACTTCTCTCTTATTGATGTCTTTTGTTAAGTAGATGTTCTTAATTTTAATTTAGCACAATGTATCATTGTTTATTTCATGGTCAGTGCGTTTTGTGTCCTACATAGGAAGTATTTGCCTATCCTAAGGTTATTAAGATGTTCCTGTTTCAAGAAAGAAAACTTTCTTACTATTTTTCTTAGAAAATGTATATCTATAGTCAATCTGGAGTTGGCTTTTGTGTATGGCAAGATGTAGGGATGAAAATTCATATGAATATCTGTCTTAGCTTGGGTTATTCTAACAACATACTGGGAGACTGAAACAATAGAAATGTATTTCTCATAGTTCTGGAGGCTGGAAGTTCAAGGTCAAAGTGCTGACAGATTTGGTGTCAGATGAGGGCTCCCTTTCTGGTTTGTGGACAGCTCCCTTCTTGCTGTGTCCTGTCACAGTAGAGACAGAAACATTCTAGTCCTTTTGTCTTCTGGTAAGGGCATTAATCCCATCCTGGGGCTCTACCCTTAGAACCTAATCACCCCCCAAGGCTCCACCTCCTAATTCTATCACATTGAGAATTAAAGATTGAACATATGAATTTGGGGAACACAAATATTCAGCATACACAATTCTACCCTTTTGACTATCATCACCCAAATATTCTACCTTCTACAGCCCTGTGGACTTTGTGAGTTCTATTTTCTCCACACTGGCCATGAAAGGCAGTGGGTGCAGTTGAAAGTGACAGATTTTCTGGCTTGGGTACATGACTTAACATCTCTGAAGATGGGGGCCTCACCTGCCTGGCAGGCCCATGTGGAGCCAAATTAAAGAATACACTGAAATTTGGAGGCCATCGCTGGCCCTTTGTGCATGTTTGGTGAGTTGTGTCACACAGACACCAGGCACTAAAACAGAGTAGCTCAGAGGACGTCCCCTGAGTCTGCTCAGAGGACTCTGGGTCTCTTGTTGTGAGCACCACTTAGCTCTCCCTGAGGAGTGTCCCTCACACTGAGTGTGGGGTCCCTCAAATCTAGGGCTAGAGAACCAGTCAAGATCCTTGAAACCTGATGGGGAGAAAAAAATTTTAGAACTGAACTGTGGTCATCCAACCCCTTCACACAAATCTCTCAGTGTGCTCTGGGCACTAGAAAGCCAGTTGTAACATGGCCAAGGGCTGGTCCTTCCCACAAGCAGCAGGAGTCCTAGGTACAGGAGCAGGAGGAAAGGTACAGGTAGAGATGGGTCTGGCACAGTGTGACAGGACGAGGGCCCAGGCAGGCCCAGAGCACCACAGTACATGAGGGGCCCTCATTCACTCAGGGCAGGGGAGGTGTTGGTTCCAGGGAGTGCTAAGAAGGAAGCCCTTCTCAGCCCAGCAGCAGGAGCCAAGGACCCGGCAAACACAGGGCTTGTGGCGCTTTATTTGACCTACTTGGCAGAGCTAGGTGGGCACAAGGGATCTTGACCCCTTGATAAAAGGGGCTATGGTAGCCAGCAGCATCACCTATGAAGACTCTATGCCTGCCACCCTCAGCAGGAGTAAGCTCTCAACTACCCTGAAAGCAGAAGAAGCCCCAGATTGAGCCCAAGCTAATTATCAGTCCCCGGCTATGCTGGGAGAGGAGGACAGAGGGTCTCTTTAGCCCTTGGGTCTTCATGGGGATGAGAGCCAGCCTCCCAATGACTGGCATTATAATATTAGGGTGTTTCCCCACTAGGAAGAAGACTTGGAAGCCCATCCTATACGGGCCCTCCTACACATACGGAGACACACACAGTGGCGACAGTCTAGAGGAGGCACAGACAGTTACTGAAAGGAGAGTGCTTCCCAGGAGAATATTCCAGAGGTATATTCCCATAAGAAAAGAGGAGACTGGGCAGAAAAAATAACAGTATCTACCACACAGAAAGCAACAGGGAGCTACTGAAGTATGTTGAGTAGGGGAGTAGCATCATTAGCTTTGCAGAAACTCATCCCTTCAGTTGGGGGACTGACTGGAAGGCAAAACTTGAGTCAGGGAGGCCAGTCTGGTCACCAGGCAGGAGCTTTCAGGATGCAGGTGGGGGAGTGGGAGAGGAAGGAGGACCCAGGCTGGAGGAGGCATGAAGGAGTTGGAATGTCTAGGATCTGGACAGCTGTGAGACAGGCCTCGGGGGGCAGAAGTCATCACAGATGATACATGAGCATCTGGCTGGGCACTAGGTGTGTCGTAGTACCAGACCTTGAGCTGGGAACACAGCAGGAGGGACAGTTGGCTGGGGGTGAGTTGAGTTTGTCCAGCATGCAGTTGGACATACTGCTGTGCAGCTTGGGAAATAAAGGTTGCAAGTGAGCTCATGAAAATCTTTATGAAAACATTTTCGTTCACCAAAATTCAATATGAAAGCAGCTCATGAAACAGAGTGAATCAGTAACCCTTACTCATCCTAAATTAACAAAGATGAGGAACGTACAATTATTTCCCATTATAGAATCCCTCTACTCAAGAGATTCGGTGAGATCTTTGTCAAAAGAGTAGGCTTTCAACATGTGTATAGGAAACATATTTTGTATCTGCTCATCTATCCAAATGTTTGATACTTTAATGGTTTTATGACTCAGAAATGTTTATTCCTGCCTCCTGGGTCTCCCCACAGTCCCTGAGACACAGAGCAAAGTACATTTGCAAAATGAGAAAGGCTCTCTGGATGATCTGTATTTAATCTGCTTGGCAGAGCCCAGTGGCTCCCAGCCCACCCCCTTCCGTCTGGGACTGGGTGGTCTCAGCTCTGCTCCAGATAACCTGGGGCCAAACACCTGCTATGCACACACTTGCTCTCCCTTGGGCTTCCTTTCTCTCCCCAGACAGCCACTACTCTGCCTTTATTGTTTTTCTCCTCTTTATCTTCCCAATCCCCCATTCCATCTATGGCCAATTATTTTCTATGGCACTACTCGTGATTCATTTAAACAAGCAGCAAATTCACATGGATGTGAAAAGGAAGTGTATCTGCATATTCTAGAATTCTGCAGAAGGGAAAATCCCAGAATCATAAGTTCACAACTGTCAGGTGAATATCTAGGATATAGCCATGGCTGGGTCAGTCCTGGAGATGCAATGGGCGGTAAAGGAGAGGGAGGCTTTTACCCACTGGACTCAATGTCCAGTGGAAGAGCCAGACCACAATTAACTACACAAAATGTGTAATGGCTCCTGCGATAAATGTCACTGATAAGGGGACAACAACGGTATGAGAGCATTTAATGGGGGAAAGGTATCAAGTTAGGGAGATCAAGGCAGGCTTCCTGGAGGAAGTGCCAAATGAACTAAAGGATGATCTAGACCCGGAGGGAGGGAACAGGATCCTGTATCTAGTGGGAACAACATGGACAAGAGCTGAGGTGGGCAAAACTGTCCCTATGAGGGACAAGGGGGGCCAGAGAGGTTGGGCTGTGAGGGGCCAGTCTGAGAGGTGGGCAGGGATTGGGCTGTGAAGACTTCTCTGACCTGTTAAAGATTTGTGTTGTTACCTCGAATTAATAGAGTCATTTTATGTTTTAAACATTGGGGGTGGGAGGGTGGGGACACAATCGGATTTGCACATCAAACAGTAGAGGCTGCAGGGAAGAAAGTGCATTACAGGGGCTGGGTCATCACCTTGCAGGGGTTGCACCCAACCAGGTTCACTTCTGGCTCCTCAAAAGGAAGGCAATGGCCTGAGGCAGCAGGTGTAGCAACAGACAAAGGGTTTAATGTTACAGGTGCCACGTGAGGAGATAAGGTGATGGGAGGAATTCTCAAGCCCATCTCCCCAAAAATCTGGGAGAAAGGGTTTTTAAAGACAGTTTGGTAGGCAAAGGGGTAGGCAATTGGCTCTGCTGATGGGCTGGGTTTAGAAATTATCTTCCTTGCTGAGTCACTACTTGGGATGGGGTCGCAATACCAGTTAAATCAGTTTCTGGGTTTGGGCCACTGGTCTGGGTGGGTCAGCTGTCCCACCAGAATTCAGGGCCTGGAAGATTTCTCACCAACTAGCTTTAGGTTTCACAAGAGCAATGTTATCTGTGAGGAAAGTAAAGACTCTTTACCACTATCAGCTATATGACTCCTGAGTAGCAATTACAGGAAAGCAAACAAGGGGGACGGTGGCTGGTTATCGTCATTATTTTTAGCTATGTCTGCGCCTTCGCGGAGTTTCAGAACCTACGCACAGTTCTTGCCTTTCACCCCTTTATTCATTTGTGAAGGGTAGTTTCACTGGAAGGCTGGTCACGGTCAGCAAAATGTGGCAGTAGCTGGGGAGCCTGGAGGTGAAGAGGAGTGGGCAGACTAGAGAGATGTTTAGGAGCAAAGATGACAGGACTGGGGCAGCTGGATATGGGGGGGCAGGTCAGGGAGAAAGGGGTGCCAAGATGCTTTCTGTGTTTCTGGCCTGGATGACTATAGTCACCATTCACTGAGGCAGAAAGCTCCAGGAAGAGGCCAGGCTTGGGAGGGCAGACTATGAGCTTTGTTTTGTTTTGTTTTTTGGATACAGTCTCACTCTGTCACCCTAGATAGAATGCCGTGATGTCACAGCTCACAGCAACCTCAAATTCTGGGGCTCAAGCGATCCTCTTGCCTCACCTCCCAAGTAGCTGGGACTACAAGTGCCTGCCATAACACCTAGCTAGTTGTTGTTTTTTCCTATTTTTAGTAGGAAAAATAGGAAGTAGACCATAGGGTCTCACTCTTGCTTGGGCTGGCCTTAAACTCCTGAGCTCAAGCAACCCACCAGCCTCAGCCTTCCAAAGTGCTAGGCTTATAAGCGTGAGCCACCGTGCCTGGCATGAGTTCAGTTTTGGACACATCAAGTTTGGGTTGCCTGGGAGACAGCCATTCCTTCTCCCATCTAGACCTTCCTTGTGAACCCTTTTTCCTACTTCCTGAAGTACATTTTCTTGGATCCTCATTAGTGAGGTTCTCTTTATAATAATGGTTTTTATTGTGCTCTCATCCTTGAAGAATATTTTGGCTGGATATAGGATTCCAGGATGACATTAATTTCCCCTTGGCTCTGTGTCGTCCATCATTTTTGCTGAGAACTCAGCGGTCAGTGTATTTGTTGGTCTTCTGTGGGCGATCTGTCTTACAGTGGCTGCTTTCAAGATCTTCTCATTGTCTTTGGTGGTCTGCACTTTGGTATATCTAGGGATGGATTTCCATGAATTTATTATCTTTGGGAATTACTGTGGTTCCTGCATCTGGTGCCTTCCTGTGAATATTGCTTCTCCCCATCCTCTGTGTTATCTCCTTCTAGAACTCTTGTCAAGCATATATTAGAACTTCTTACTCCACCCCCCATGTCTTTTTGCCTCTCTTTTTTTTTTTTTTTTTTTTGTGGTTTTTGGCCGGGGCTGGGTTTGAACCTGCCACCTCCGGCATATGGGACCGGCGCCCTACTCCTTGAGCCACAGGTGCCGCCCTTGCCTCTCTTTTATAATTTTCATATATTTATCTCTGGAATGCATTCTAGCTATTAAAGGAAATTAGAAATATCTTACCCCAAAAATATTTCTTTGACATAGTCGGAGATGGCTGTCAGGAGCCTCACAGATAGAAGTAACACTGCAAAGCTGTCTTTTGGGTGTTGGGGGATTTACATCTGTAGAGGAGGCAGCCGGGTCTATCCTTTCCTGATCCAGAAAAGATTAACTGAGAGTCTGACACCTTTAAGGTCTGAAAAGAAATACAGTAGACCCTCTGTAAGTTGACCACCCAAGGGACTGTCACAAACTTGTCCACAGACAGAGGTGGTCAACATAAGGAACTAGGCTTACCGTACTGACTCACTCATACATGTGGTACAGTCTATGAAAATTAGGTCAACTAAAGGAGGTGGTCAGTGTAGGAAGGTGGTCAGCTATGGACATTCTACTGTATTTATCATCTATTGTCTCAGGGCTGCTACCTCTGAGGCTTCATTTACATTACAAGACCACCTTTTGCTAATTAGTCAAGCCTTTTCCTCTCCTCCACCCAAAACCTGCTTTTCTGCTTTCAAGCCCCATCTTAAAAAACCTCTATGCCTTGGTGAAGAGTTAAATCTTCACTTTCTGAGGATTCCCATGTAGGTATGTTAAAATAAATTTGACAGCTTTTCTCTTGCCAATGTGTTTTAGTGAGAGCTGCTTTTTCAGTGAACCTTCTGAGGGCAAAAGGGAAATGTTCCCTTCATCCCTTCACTATCTTCTTTGCTTCTTTCTCTCATTGCTGAATAGTATTCCCTGTTGACTCTTTCACGTATTAGTAGATATTTGGTGAAAGGATGGCATTGCTAGTAGTGTAAATCATCTAACACAAAAACACTCCTGCACACAACCATGTGCTGGCCCCAGTGCTTGCTTCTTTCTTGATCACTTTGGGGAGGAGTGCAGTTAACTTATTTTAGAGCCTGTTTTGCATACCTAGAAAAACACTGAACAAGCAGAAGGGGACATGTAGTCCCTCAGCATCTGTTAGATGCCCCCCTTCAGCATCTTTCTGACCACAGCCCAAGAAGTCAGGTAAGACTGACCTTCTCTTAAGCCTTGAAGAGCTCTAAGTGGACAGCAGAAGTGTGAGTCTCTGACCCCTGGCCACCAGCCTGGACTAGTCAGGACAACAGCTGCCAGACCAGATTCTATGGAGATTCTGATAACACAGACTCACATTGAAAAGAGGAAAAACAGACATGCAGATTCACAGACACTGATGTTATCAACTTGCAGCATTAACCCTTTATTATTCCCTATAAAGGCCTCTGGCCTCTTGGACTAGGCGTGGGCACCCCCACTTCCTTTCAGGTGTCTACCACCTTTCTCTCTCTCTGAAGATAAAGTAAACTTTTGTTTATCTTAATCTCTGGGTGAGAAATTTTTTTCTACTCACTCTGTGAACTCCTCAAAAGTTTCTTCCCTAACATTTGGGCAGTTTGTGTGTTTTAGTTGCAGTGAACAAAACCATTATGAAAAATCTTTTTAAGTGGAGATGTGTTTTCATTTCTCACAGATCTCTTCTGGGTTTCTTTTCTTCTTCTGACTCATCATGGGTCAGTCTATCCTAGAAGTTGGGCTCTTTAATCAGAGGAGGCCAAACCCTAGGTGACAGAAGTCCACCTTCTGCTTGTCTCAACCACCAGGGCTGTATCCATTAGGATTCTCAGGATGTGAACAATACTCTGGCTAATTCTAGGGGAAAGGAGGAGTAAATTCTGAGGCCAAGGGATACTCAGAGAATCACAGAAAGAGCTGAGCAGCCTCAGTAGGAACAGGGACCAGAGAGCTCCAGGCAGCTGCAGGGGGCCAGCTGGCAGGAGCTGACCAGCAGTCTCTCAGCAAGCACTTGGGGGGAGGCTCAGCTGCCTTTTGAGTTTGTGCCATCAGCATGAGGCTCAGGGTTCAAGTTCCCTGGGGAAAGAGCCTGATAAGTCTGACATGGCCAGGGGAGCAGACCCTCTTGTGTGTTAAGTCATTCCACCCTCACAATAGGAGAGTAGTCGCCATCATTAACCATCCCCCACCCCCGCTTTACAATTCAGGAAACTGAGGTGTGGGGAGGTGAAGCAACTTGCTCAAGGCCACAGAGCAGTGTCTGGAAGTCAGGAAAGAATTGCTGCCAGGCTGGCCTCAAACCATACTCTAAGCCACACTGCCCTAGGCCGGTACAGTGAACCCGCTGCTGAGAGGATGGATTAACAGACTAGTCCAGCTGCCCGCTGTCTGGCTCATTGCTGCTCCCCACGCCAGGTGCAGGGGTGTGTGTGGCCCTTGCAGGTGATATTCCCAGGGAGCAGGGTTGTGATGGGAGGGGGACAGCACGCCTGTCCTTGCTCACATCAACACCTCTCCCTGATTGGCCTTTTGGCCAAACTGCAGCCTGAAAAGTCCCTGTGTTCTTTCTCCAGAATCGGTAGCAAGAGCCAACAGAAAGCTCAGAAAAAGAAGAGGTGGGAAGAAGAGTGTTTTATTCTGGAAGGTCCGGGAGGAAGATTGCAGCTTTAAAGATGGGCCAGAAACAGACAGGAAGACCCACCTTCATGGCCCCCCGGGAGCTCCGCTAATCAGCCAACTTGGGCTTCCCCCTGAACCGGAACACATGACTCGCCCCCAACTATGAAGAAGAGGTAACTTTGGATAAAGTGCTAGTCAGCGGGGGAGGACCAAAAGCTGAGGACTGCCCTGGTCCTGATGACAGCATTCCCATATGACTGTCCTGCTGAAAGCATGCAGGACACACAGGGAAGAGACCCCTGAGCCAGGAAATGGGTCCTGCGGAGGGAGGAGGTTTCCTCGCACTGTGGCCGAGCGCTCGTTGTCTTCACCTGCAGCAGAGGCAGACCGGATGTGCTCCAGGTGCGCCCGAGGGGACAAGGACCTGGGCCATGCACTCAGGGGGAGTCCCCGCAGGATCCAGGGGACAGCCCCTGCAAGGGGCGCTCCTCCGCCAGCTGCTCAGGAAGTCTCTGGGGTTCTTCTCTCCACAAGCCTGGCCTTTCAAAAGTCAGCCAAGGCTCTGAAGCCTCTTCCCTGCTCTGCGGAGTCCTGGGATGGATCAGGGGATAGGGGAGCAGACACTCAGTTCCCGCGTGTGAGTGAAGATTGGATTGTTCTGGGCTTTAATGTTAACAGGTGTGAGTTTGTCTTAATGCAAAAGGTGGAAGGACTAGATGCTCTTGATCTTGCCTAGCAAGGACCCGCAGCCCTTCCCAGGCCTGCCTCATAGCCTCCTGGAGGTGTGCACTCCACAGGCTGTACCCAAGCCCCACACCTGCCCAGGGCTGCTGGACATCCTCCAGAGCAGTTTGAGCAGCCCCTGTGCCTAGGAGTTTCCAGGTCCCCCCAAGCTGGCTGGGCAGGGGCAAGGGCAGGGGAAGAGCCTGGGAGAAATCAGGCAGGAGAGAGTGGGGTACAGGCAGCAGAGCCCTGCGGCTCACAGAGCTCCTGGCCAGCAATGGTCATACAGCAGCGCTGAGCACCCGCGAGTCGCCCTTTCTGAGCATTCCCTACCGGTGACTTCACTCAACCCACATAACAGCCCTCTGAGGCAGGAACATTATCCCACTTGAAAGAGAAATTGTTGAGGCCCAGAGGCTGAATCAGAGAGATGAGAGGCTGGGGACCTCTGAGGCCTACAATGTCCAGCAGAGCCTCTCTTCCTTCCTCCCAAGCCCAGCTCCATACCCCCCCCATCCTTCTGGGACCTCCTGAACCACCATGTGGCAGCTGTCCCAGGAAGTGACTGTCACCCCCAGTGAGCTCCCCAGGAGCCCAGACCACATCCCATTCTTCCCTGTAGCCTTCGCCATTGTGACAAATGCCTTTCCCAGAGGCTGAAGAAGCGGAAATGGGTTGTAGGTTAAACCAGTGACCATAATCCCTTGAGCTGGTGAGGGCTTCTGGAGGGCCCACCTCCCTTGTGGACGTCAGCCCCAAATCCCCAGATGGCAGGGTGGGCAGCAATACTATCCTCTTTCACCCCTGAAAACAGATAACACCAAGAGGCTAAATAAATATTTGCCCAAAGTCAAACACAAGGTAGAACCAGACCTTGAACTCAGATTTCCCCAGTTCACCAAGGAGTCAGGAGGAGAATGCGGAGCTGGCTCTGTGACCAGGGTGGGGTGAACGGGGTCGTGAGGGAGGAGAGGGGAGGATGACAGAGTTGACCAGGGCCTTCACACAGTGGCCGTCTCCCTTGGGGGCCTTTGTGGAGGACTGAGCTCAGCAATGCCTGTGTCCTTCCAGGGAGCAGGTGGCCTCCTGGCTCTTCCAAGCTTTCCCAGCTCTCCTCATCCTAAGACCACGTTATTAGCTACATACTTCTTTCTTTCAAAGATGACTCATGGGGTGAAATGAAGCGTTTTGGAGTAAATGATGATGGGACTGAATTATTCAAACTCCTCCAGATTCTGAAATGACTGAAATGTGTTTATGTTTGGCGTTAAGCACTGAAGTGGACTGAGGGTTCACGGGGTTTATCTTAATTGGAGCAATGCCTCTCAGTTCCACGCTGCAGCCCTGGCCGGCTGTGATAGAAATGTCTGGGGCCACACACCCGTGCCCCCTTCTCTGTGCTTCGTCCAAACTGTCTTTCATCCCGGTTGTTTTGACAATGCAATCTTATGCTTGCTCTCAGAAAACCCAGCCCCATCCCTTGGGTGGGGAGAGTTTGCTTTGTGACTGCTGCCGACTGGGAAATTCTGAAACCTGGGTCTGTCATTACCCCTGGCAGAGCTGCGCAGTTAGGGCAGGGGGCCTGGTAACCTGAATTTGAGGCTTGAAGAAAAAAGTATCAGAAGCCTCATTAAGTACGTGACTCACAAGTGCCCGGGAGGTCCCCTGGCAGGTAGCGGCCCTCTGTGATGTTTGCTACAAGGATTGTCTCAGTGCTATGCCCACATGCAGCCCGACAGAGGCCTCCACCCCTGAGCAGGAGGAAGGGCGCACTCAGCTGGCATTTGGAAAAGTGTGTAATGCAGAGGCTGTTTTCAGAGCAATGGACAGAAAGGAGAGACATCAAGGCACCTGGCATCCAGCCAGCCCTGTTACCATGCCCAGGCCTGGAGCAGTCTTCCTGGAGCCTCATAGGAATGAGAGGCCGGAGGACAGAGGCGGAAAGAGGGAGAAGCCCCACCCACTTGCAGCCCCCGGAGGAACTGTAGGAACCTGCCGACCTCTCTCTCCTGTACTTGCCTCCATCCTGGGCTCCCCGTGCCCATGGCCGTTACTGCCAAAGTCCACACAGTTCAGCCCCTGAGGCCCGGCAGGGCAGAGAAGAGCAGACAGGGGAGGTCTGGAGTACCCCTAAACTCTTCTGCAGAAGAAAGGCCTCTGCCAGAGCCCCATAAAGTCTAGGGGCTGCTCAGAGCAGAGGGGGAGCCTGGGGCAAGTCCAGGTGGGTAGGCTGTGGCCCCCTGGAGGGGGCTGAAGGAGGAACCCAAACACAGGAGACAGACGAGCAGAAGGGACACAGGAGTTAGAGGCCAAGAGAGGCCAAATCTACTTCACATTGGCTGATAGAGATTGTCTGGAGGAGGCGGTATCCAATGGCAGCCCAGCCATGGAGAGGAGGGGCCCAGAACCCATGAAATTGGGTGTTCAGGGTCCAAATGCATTATCTCTGGGCACTGCCTGCCAGGGTGGGGCAGGGCTCACCCCAGACACATGCCTTCACACTCTGTCTCCCGGCTGGGGTATGGAAATGGGCTTCCTCCCACATCTCAGACAGGAAGATGGGGACCCAAGAGGCCCGCCCTGGGGAGCTGGAGAGGAGGCACCCACCTGTCTCTCGGGGCCTCTCTTCCACCCAGGCAGGGGCTTCCTTCCTGAGACTGCTCTCATAACAGAGGGATTACACACCTTGACCGAAAGTGGGCAAGGCCGACGGGAGCCCTCCGTCCTGAGTAGGGGGGCTTCCCAGAGTGTGCTCCCCAGCCCTGGACCACCACAAGCTGCTGTAGGGAGAGGGTACTGCAGTCAACTAAGGGGGCGAAGCCCTGCCCAATCTGCTGTTGTCTGAGTGTCAAGAGGGTCCCTGGCCCATTTAAGTTTCTCAGAAGTCCTACAAAGGAGAAATCCCCTCCTGACCGCTTTGATCTGTCCGCAACCTGGACCTTCCCATACTTAGGTGACTCTGTGACACCAGAGGAATCTGCATGCCACTTTGGCTGTCTTGCCGCCTGCAGACTGCATCCTCTGAGGATCTCAGCAAGGGCTGAGTGGTCTGCAGAATGAGACAAACACACACATCAGCCTCCAGGTTGAGATGACCTCAGCTGAACAGCCTTCCCCTCACCCCTTCCCTCCAACTCTGTCAGGAAGCTCCGCTCCTCACACAGCAGCACGCAGTCCCCACCTGCCCAGGTTCTGTGTCCACCTCCTTCCACCTCCAGGATGTCCACTTGGGCCTTCCTGAGATTCTTGGAAGAGGCAGTTTGCAGGTGGCAAGATAGCCGAAAGTGTTATGCAGACTCCTTAGGGGACACGGAGTCAACTAAGGTCATCCCCCCACCCTCCTGCGGCTCAGCTGCAGGGCTGCCCCTCAGTGGCCCTCCCAGGTGCAGCCTTTCTGGATCTAGCCCACTGGCTACTCACTGCCACCAGCGCATCCTAGGCCCTCGGGCCACCCTTCTGCCATCAAGGACACTGATCTGTATGGCACTATGACCTCGTATGGCACTATGACCTCTCACAGGCTCAATCTTACTAATCTTCCAAAATGGCATGCAAGGTTTAGAGAGGTTAGTGAGCGTGCTGAGGTCACACAGCTCATAAATGGCACAGCCCAGCGTCCTACTTTGATCAAGGCCATGCTGCCCTGTACAGTGTCTTGGCTCTGCTAAGAGCCTGCCCCTCAGGGGCTGACAGACACATCAGGCTCCAGGCACAGGTGGCATCTGAACTGATGGGAAACAAGCCTCAAAGCACCTTCCTGGCCCCAGCTGTAGCTGGGAGGAGTTCAGGGGCAAGGTCAGGGTCCTATGGGACAGACTTCTCTTCTCTCCACGCCTTTGTGCACAAGAAAAACCCAGGGGTTTGTTCTTTGGAGACAAATGTCATAATTAGAATTTGTTTCACTCCATGGGTAGAAACAGTCCTCAGAGTCATGGGTGGGTGGCCAGAGTGCAGCTCAGGCAAGAGCGGGTGAGAGACAGAGCCACAGAGTGCAGGAAGTGTGCACAGGGATTTGTGTTGACACCATCGTCATCATCAGTCTCATTATCCTCACCATCATGACCTTATCCCCACTACCCCCACCTTCATCACCTCCAACACCAGCATCATCACCCCACCCCCAGAGTCTCCTCTGAAGGGAAGGGAGCACCCACTATGTGCCAGGCTCTGGGCTAGGAGCTGTTTAGGTGAATTGGGCTCGGCCCTGCCTTCAGGATGCCCCAGCCTGTCTGGAGTCATCAAGCCTCGCACCAAACATTTTAACATCCTCTTATTTGGTCCTCACCACGTGAGGTCAGTGCCCATGTTCCCTGACACAGAGACATTGGGACCTAAGAGAGTTCAAGTCCCTCACCCTGGATCACGTGCCAGGGACTGCTCTCCTCTCACCGCTTGGGTGGAGGACGGGGCTACATTCTGACTAGCCCCTAACCCAAGCCCCTCCTCAATGTGGTGATAATCAGGTCCAAGGGTCATATTTCAGGCTCCTGACCCAGGCTGAGCTGAGCCCAAGTCCTAGAATACCATAAATTCAAAGTGTACACCATCGTCCCTTCTTGCCCTGCTTAGCTTCTGGTCTCCAAATGGCTCCGGTTTCATGGCTGATGAGTCATTCCCCTCTCCTCAAGACAGCTCCTCATATCCCTCCGCGCTCAGACCATTTCCACCTGACCTTCTCAGCCTCCAGACCAATTGGTCTGAACCCCTGAGAGGAGCGGGGACCACTTCCTGCAGGATGTGGGGGTGGCCAACTCTGCACCCTGCCAGGGTCACCTGGTGAGGCCCCTCTCCTTCCCGTAGCCATATGGTGACAGGTACAGCTGGGCGGGGCAGAGTGTTTGTCTGGGGCCAGACGGTGCCTGGACTTCACTCGTGGCCTCCCGGGACTGGGGTGCAAACTGGCCCCTCCTGTACAGATCGTCGTGGAAACTGAATGAGTTGATGCATAGGAGGCACTTAGCACAGCTCTGGGTGCAGAGTAAATGCTAAGCGAACATTAGCTGTTCAGCAGTGTTTCCTTCTGAGGATACAGCCTCCAAATGTGGCCAGGAATGGGACCTTTTGACTTGTGACTTCTCAAACAGAAGGTTCCAAGACAACCAGGAGGACCCACACCACCTTCCCCACAGCCCCTCTCTCCAGGGGCGTGGTGCGTTTGGAGTAGAGCATCCCAAACTCCGGCTCACAGACTGAGTCTGGGGAACCAGGCCCTGAAACCTGCTTCCCTTTGGCACCTCTCAAGCAGGAAGATGCCCCAAGTTGGGGGGCCAGGGAGGCTACGTGCTGTGGACTGCACCATGTTCCCCCAAATTCACAGGTTGAAGCCCTAAACCCAGGGAGATTGTATTAGGAGATGGGGTCTTTCAGGAGGTAATTAAGGTTCAATGAGGTCCCAAGGGTGGGACCCCAATCCCACGGAACTGGTGTTCTTATAAGAAGAGGCAGAGACACCAGAGATGCCGCATAAGGCGAGACCGTGAGAGGACACAGCAAGAGGGCCCATCTGTGAGCCAGGAAGGGAAGCCTCACCAGAAATGAGATCTGCCAGCCTGTCGTGCCCACACCACCTTGGGCCCAGCTCAGACTCACCCAGAGTGGGTGGGGGTCCCTGGGGACTGCAAGTCGGGGTGAGGGCAGAGGTGAGAGAAGCCCCTCAGGGAAGCAGGTGCAGGTTCCTCATCCCTAAATCATTAGTGTGCTGGGTCTCAAACTCGAGGGGTATCCAACACAGATTGCCAACACCCCACCTTGAAGTTTCTGATTCAGTCTAGTATGAGGCCCGAGAAGTTTTGTTTCTAACAAGTATCCAGGCAGCGCAAATGCTGCTGGTTCAGGGATCCCCCTTTGAGAACCGCTGCATCAGGCAGTGCTGGTCAGAGGCACTTCCTCCATTCTCAAGTGCAAGGCCAAGGACAGCAAAGAGGAGGGGAGGGGCCTGACCCTTCCCGGCCCCTGTGGCTGGCCTTGGCCTCAGCCCATCCAACCTGCAGGACAGATCCAGGAGGTGGCTGTTACCACTTAATTTATAAAAAAGGAAACCTGGGCTCACAACCTTGAAGTGACAGGGTCACCTAGATCTACATGGGGTCAGAACCCCTGCCATTCCCTCCTGCCTGGACACCCAGGGCCAGCCCCAGGCCTCAGAGCAGCCACATCTCCCCCAACACAGAGCAGGGGTGCGGGGGTCATGGGGAGCATGGGGAGAGGCACGGGGCAGGAAACAGGGCGGGGCACGGAGGAGCCACAGGTTTGGGGGGATGGGGCACAGGGAGGCACAGGGGGAAGGGGGAGCATGGAGAGGCCTTCCTCCTGCTGCTGGGGGCTCATTTCAGACTCCTGCCACCAAGTAAACATTTCTGCTGTTTCTCATCATCTCCTCCCAACATGGCTCCTCGTGGAAATGCAGGAGAGGAAGGAAGGAAGGTCCTGCGGAGGAGCCCTGCGTGGCAGGTTACCATGACAACCAAGCTGCAGTTGTCCATAATGACAATTAACTTCACACTTGATCTTACCGCTGGACCCTTCTGGTGGGAAGGGAAGAGGCAGTGCTGGGCAGCGGTGGGAGGCTGGTGGGAGAAGGTTGTTTTGCAAGGCCTCTGGGTCTCTCTCTGGAGACTCAAGTGACCAGGACTCCAGGGTCAAATTCTGTGAAAGCTGGAAGGGACCCCTGGGCTGGGCAAAGACCTCAAAGAGGCTGCACTTGGGGCCCCAGCAGAGGCACAGGAACCCAGTACTGCATTCACTGTCCTGAGATCCCTCTTAGAGGACCTGAGAGCACAGCACAGAAGCCTGGACACCAGAGCTCCTAGGTCCTTTTCCTGGCCCTGCCTGACTTGGATGGCTCAGAACTCAGCCTCATTGAGATTTGAAAACATAGAGCCCAGAAGACTCATGTTCCTGAGCCCAGGAGGAAGAGACAGGGGCTGTTTGTAGAGACAGGGTCTGCCTCAAGGTGAGGGGAGGGGCAGTGGCTAAGACCCAGCCAGTCCATTCCCCCTCACCCTGCTTCAGACAGGGCACGGTAATGTTCACTGAGCACTTACTGTGCGCGCCAAGCCCCAGGCTAAGTCTTTTTCATGTATTTAATCCCAGGAAATCTCTCAACTCCGCTCAACTATCATTAGACCCATTTGGCAGATGAACAATGAGGCACAGATGGGCTGTGGAGCTTTAACCCAGGCAGCCACGTCTTGGCACCTGCTCTCGTGGACCCGCTGGTCTCTGCCTTTAACTGCCATGCATGCTGTGGTTCTCCAAGCCTTTGGGTGGGGAAAAAAAAGAGTCTGCTTCTAAAAGCAGTTTGAAAATCACTGCTATAGTCCAAACCTTCCCACTTGGCAGAGGAGACTGAGGCTCTGAAAGATAAAATAGCTCCTCCAAATTCATATGGCTCTAAGTTAATACATCAAAAGGCAATGCAGACTGGTGTGTTGGCTCACACCTGTAATCCTGGCACTCTCCGAGGCCGAGGCAGGTGGATTGCCTGAGCAACAATACACCCTCTCTACTAAAAATAGAAAAAATACACCTGTAATCCTAGCACTCTGGGAGGCTGAGGTGAGTAGATGGCCTGAGCTCAAGAGTTCACAATCAGATTAAGGAAGAGGAAGACCCCCTGTCTAAAACATAGCCAGGTGTCATGGCGGTGGCCTATAGTCACAGCTACCAGGGATGCTAAGACAAGAGAATCATCTGAGCCCAAGAGTTTGAGGTTGCTGTGAGATACGACACCATGACACTCGACCAAGTAAGACTCTGTCTCAAAAAAAGACAATTCGGGCGGCACCTGTGGCTCAAAGGGGTAGGGCACCGGCCCCATATGCTGGAGGTGGCGGGTTCAACCCCAGCCCCAGCCAAAAACTGCAAAAAAAATAAAATAAAATAAAACACACACACACAAAAAAAGACAATTCAATCAATATCATTAACTTTAGTGATTTACAACTTTACTGTGATTCATAATGGATAGGGGTTCTTTTTAAGACCTCAGCTAAATTTAGGCTAACTCTTCTCCACCTGACTTTATAACAGCATTCAAAGTGTGCTGAACTTGTCTCTGTCCAGCTGCCTGCTGCTTTACTAGAAAAAAACAGAAGCAAAGAGCCAGGACTTCTGCATGGGGAAGGACAGAGAGGAGGTCTGCTCAGCAGGGGCTGGGTTGCCAGCCACCCAGAGTGGTGCAGGGGTCCTCAAACTTTTTAAACAGGGGGCCAGTTCACTGTCCCTCAGATCGTTGGAGGGCCGGACTATAGTTTAAAAAAAAAACTGTGAAAAAATTCCTATGCACACTGCACATACCTTATTTTGAAGTAAAAAAACAGAACGGGAACAAATACAATCACACTGCCACATGTGGCCCATGGGCCGTAGTTTGAGGACCCCTGGTAGAGGTTAAGGCAGACTGGCGAAGACAGAGAGGAGAAGTTGAAGATCAAGGAAGAAGAGACAAAAGAATAAAGAGAGGAGGTTGAAAGAGAAGGGGGGCAGATGTGAAAGTGTGTATATTTAAAAATATATTTGTAACAATCTCTCATCCTCGAGAATATATTCAGTCTTGTCAAGAATGTATTCAGCATACTTGAGAATTTAGCAAATCATATTTACAGATGAAATGATATGGCTGGAATTACTTAGAAATAATGCAGATTTAGGAGAGGAGAGGATAGTGGGAGGAAAGATGAGATGAGACCGGCCATGTGTTGACCTCTGTGACACTGCACCTGGGCACCCCGAGCTCATTATATTAATCTATTTTTGTTCAAAATTTTCCATTATGAAAAACTTTATAAAAAGTATTTAGTAATATATCCAGAATTTTTCAATGAACAGTTTTTCATTTCGTTTTGTTTTTTTTTAGAGACAGAGTCTCATTTTGTCACCCTCGGTAGAGTGCTGTGGTGTCACAGCTCACAGCAACCTCCACCTCTTGGGCTTAGGTGATTCTCTTGCCTCAGCCTCCGGAGTAGCTGGGACTACAGGTGCCCACCGCAACACCCGGCTATTTTTTTATCGTTGTTGCAGTTTGGCCAGGGCTAGGTTCAAACCTGCCACCCTTGGTATATGGGGCCAGCACCCTACTCACTGAGCCACAGGCACTGCCCCAATGAATAGTTTTTGAATAAAGTTTTCTTTATAAGAATATACAGAGGGTGCCCAAAAATGTATACACATTTTAAGAAAGGATAAAACTGCATTAAAATTGTAATACTTGGCTCAGCACCTGTAGTTCAAGCAGCTAGGGTGCCAGCCACAAACACCAGAGCTGACGGGTTCGAATCCAGCCCGGGCCTGCCAAACAACAATGACAACTACAACCAAAACAGCCTGGCATTGTGGGGGGCACCTGTAGTCTCAGCTACTTGGGAGGTGGAGGCAAGAAAATCGCTTAAGCCCGAGAGTTTGAGGTTGCTGTGAGCTGTGACAACATGGCCCTCTACCCAGGGCAACAGCTTAAGACTCTGTCTCAAAAAAAAAAAAAAAAAACCACGAAAATTGTAATACTCAGGATATACCAATAACAAAAGATGAATACAAGTCACGTTGAGCACCTCTTATAGTAGCAAAAGTCAAATGGGACTTGAGTATTATAAATTTAATATAGTTTTCTTTTCCTTTCTTAAAATGTGTGTATATTTTTGGCACCCTCTGTATTAATGAATCAATGCCCTCTGTCTCCATCCCACGGTCCTCAGCCCCTCCCAAGGCCTCCCCCTTCCCTCTCTCCCTGGCTCCCTCTGCCTCTCTCTCTATCCTCCATCCTCCAGTCAGCAGCTGAAGTTAGCAGCTGCATGCTAATTGACCCCTGTTGGGAGGAAACCCAAAGCATTTGTTAAAATACTGATACAAAGGAAAAAGAAGCAATCGTCAAACAAAACATCACAGAAATCTTCTAATCCACTGCATCCTAAAGGATTTGCTATATATTTTCAATTTTACAAATAGATCCAAAAAAACAGTAAATTTGATAATGTGACCATTTGTTAAGTTGGCTTTGGGCAACTCCACCTGGGCACAGGGATTGCTTCCTCAAGATGGTATGTGGGGCAGGACGGGGCTGAAGCCCTGTGCCACTCTGGTGCCCACAAGTGCACTGCGTGGTGATGTTGAGTTGCAAAAATTTTCCTTAAAGAAATCTCCTCCCTAGCCGGGCGTTGTGGCGGGCGCCTGTAGTCCCAGCTGCTCGGGAGGCTGAGGCAAGAGAATCGCGTAAGCCCAAGAGTTAGAGGTTGCTGTGAGCCGTGTGACGCCACCGCACTCTACCGAGGGCGGTACAGTGAGACTCTGTCTCTACAAAAAAAAAAAAAAAAAGAAATCTCCTCCCTTCTCTGACTCAGTTTCCCCATCTTTCAAGCAGTGATGTTGGTAGAGCTCCTCCCAGAACCAGGTTGTAACACTGCTCAGCACTTTCTTCCAGGGACAGTTGGTGCTACTGAGTTAGGGACCCTTGGGGCTCAGGTCTCGCATCCCGGCCCCTCCCAGCTCAGCTGGGCATGGAGCTGTGGAGAGAAGCAGGAATCAGGAGGCAGCTACAGGGAGGCCTCAGCCTCTCATCAGGCAGGCGCTAACTCAGTCCCACCTGCTCCAGCCTCAAAGGAAGAGCCGGAGCTCCCTGCCAAGTGGGCCTCCCTGTGGGAGGGACAGTTTGGATCAAGCGTCCCAGCTGGCTGAGGACTGAGGGCCTCCCACATCACCAGACTTTCCATGCTAAAACCAGGACCACCCGGTCAATCTGGACAAGCTGGTCACCCTACTCCCAGAGAGCTGGCTGAGCAAGTTAACCGTAAAGAGGGATACTGGTTGGGAAGGAAGTTCAAGTTTTATTGTGATTACCCAGCTTCTGGAGACAGAAAAGAAAAGGCTGTTCATGACCTGCAATTCCTAAGATTAAATAGCAAACTACCGAGCCAGTACTGGTCAATGAGACCTGACAGCCAGAAGTTTGTGTTCCTGGTACTTACGAAGCGTTGTCTCTCTAAGACAGAAAAGTCAGGGACTGGCTTTGCTGCTCTCGGAGCACCTAAGCCAGCGAGAATCAGGCCTGCTCTGCCTGCGAGTCAGAGGGGAGCAGGCAGGGAGGAGGAGGGGAGCGGCCTTATGGGAATGCTGCCCACACACATGCCCGCACCCCTCCTGTGCCCCAGAAGTCTGAGGGGACAGATGCCACATCACCCCCAGGGAGCCTGCCAGAACCTAAAAGGCTTGGGTCCAGACATGGAATAAAGGCAGTCACATGCTCAAGACATGGGCCTCTCTGTTCTTTTATTTTTTATTTATTTTTTCTTTCTTGAGACAGAGTCTCAAGCTGTCACCCTGGGTAGAGTGCCGTGGTGTCATAGTTCACAGCAACCTCCAACTCCTGGGCTTAAGCCATTCTCCTGCCTCCGCCTCCCAAGTAGCTGGGACTACAGGTGCCACCACAACGCCCGGTTATTTTTTGGTTGTAGTTGTCATTGTTGTTTGGCAGGCCCATACTGGATTCGAACCTGCCAGCTTCAGTGTATGTGGCTGGCGCCCTAGCTGCTGAGCTACAGGCACCGAGCCCAACTCCGTTCTTTTAAAAGTACCTGTATCCAAGTGTCCATGTGACACCCTCTCGTGGATGAGTGTTTATTTCCTCCATTTTGAGCCACACTAAGCTGAATGTCACTGGGATGACTCAGGATGGCGAGAATTGAGTGGCCGCAATCACCACTGTGCAACCCCCAGGCCTTCAGGAGGGTCCTGTTAAGCACCTGCTGCTACGCTCTGAGCCTAATTTTGATTAAAGCCATCTGTGTTTGTTTTCTTGCGCTGTTGTGACAAATTACCACAAGCTTAGTGGCTAAAGGAAACACAAATTAACTATCCTACATTTCTACAGACCAGAAATCCAACACAGGTCTCACTGGGCCAAAACCAAGACGCTGGCGGCTTCCTTCCCTGGTGCACTCAGGAGACTCGCTTCCCGCACTCTCTCCTGGACTCTCAGCTCGGCCCCCATCTTCAAAGTCCGTGACCTCAGGCCGAATCCCCTCACACTGCAGTCTCCCGGGTTCTCGTCCACCTCTCTCTTCTGCTTTTAAGAACCCTGGTGATTACACTGGGCCCGTGCAGATAATCTAGGATAATCTTGCTGTCTTAGGGCAGCTGATTGAATGCTGTGACCTTAATTCTCACCACGTTAGGAAACACATTCACAGGTTCCAGGGATCCGGATGGGGACATCTTTGAGGGGCTGTAAGGCTGCCCACTGCACCACATACACATACAAATAATGATCCCGCTTCTTCACCATATTCTACAGTTCAGCCTCACCACTAATTCAGACCATGTCATTTAAGACCAATATGTGTAAAACCAGCTTTCATGTGTGTTTTCTCATTTAAATCTCACCACCACTATTTCTACTATTCCCATTTTATAGAAGAGGAAACTGAGGCTCCAACAAGTCATTTCTGTTTCATTGTTATTTTTCTCTATTAACACAGAAATTTTCAAACATATGCAAAGGAGGAGAGAATAGTGTGATGCCCCATTTATCCACCATCTAGCTTCAGCCATGGCCAGTCAATATTCTGGCATTTTTATTCATCTAATCCCTGCCCCACCCCCTTTTTCTGTTTGTTTGTTTGTTTTGCTGGAATATTTTAAAGCATGTCTCAGACAGGAGAATTCACTTTTATGTGCCCTTCAGCAAATTTTAATGCGTAGCTATAAATGTTTCCAACACTGTTCAGGTGCCAGGAGGAGATCAAGGAGGTGCCCCGTGACCCATCACAGTGGTGGGCGGGCAGCAGGATGTGGACTTTCCTTGTGGCTAAATTATCTGGCTCACAGTCTGCTCTTGGGGTGGTCAGTCCTGGGTGGCCTCAGGACCCTCCAGATCTTTGTCCCATTCCTACCCTTGTAGGCTTGCCCTGCTCTAGGCCCCTCTAGTCACCCATCTTCTCTACCTGGGATAGGGGGTGCACACAATTCCAGGCTATGAGGAGCTTAGAATCAAGAGCAGTAGTTCTTAATGTAACCCCTGCCCATGGGAGGTCTCCTGGATGGTCGAGAACTGGTCATAATATAACATCAAGTGTATCTGCCAGGGACTGGCTGTTTGCACAACCCCAAATGCATACATTGAAATACTAACTCTCAAAATGATGGCACTAGGAGGCAGGGTTTTGAGAGGTGACAAGCCATAAGGGTGGAGCCCTCATGAGGTTATGCGTCTTCTTAGAGAAGAGGCCCATGGGAGTCTGTTCACCATTCCCACCACCTGAGGACACAGGGAGAAGGTGGCTGTCTATGCCCTAGGGAGAGGCCGTCACTAGAACCCATCCGCCAGTCCCCTGATCTCAGACTTCAGCCTCCAGAGCTGTGAGAAATGAATTTCTGTTGTTTGTATCAGCCCAAACCTAGTGAAATAGTATATCTCTGTCACGGAGTAAATGTAAGGCAATTCATCCGCTTCCCTTCCACTCCCTTTCCCATGACTAATGGGGGTGCATGGGTGATGGGCTGCTGGATCTTTTCAAATTAAGTAGTCTCTCATCAAAATGTATGAATAATTATAACCAAAGAAACAAATTCGTGAAGTACTTACTTTTGGGGTGAATTAGAACAGATTTGTGGTATCCCTGTAGAAACATGACCTTCACCCCTTGTATCATGTGATTTTGGAATGGTAAGAAGTAAGGGGTGTCCATCAACCCAGAGCTCACCTTCCCAGAGCACAGGGTGGGGGGCATAAGTGACAGTGAGACCCACTGATCTTGAGCATGGGACAGAGTGGGAATGATTTGCTCGATGCTAGGAAAAGTATCATAAAAGGCAAGCTGTGAGGTCCATGGACTGGAGATCCCTACCGGAGATCGTCATAAAAATCAGAAAATATTTTGAATGGAATAATAAACTCCTATATATCAAAACTTGAGGGATGCAACTAAAGCAGTGCTTAGAGGGAAATTTCTAGCAATGAAATGCAGAAAGAAGGAAGGAATGAAAAGTAATGAGTTAATATCTATCTCAAAAAATTATAAAAAAGCGTAGCAAAATAAATCCAAAGCCAGAGAAGGAAAGACCAGAAATAATACAAATTAATGAGCTAAGAAACAGAGAGAATTAACAAGACCTAAAGTTGGTTCCTTAAAAAAGGCCAAACAAATCAATTTCTGGTGAAAATGATCAAGGAAAAAAGGGGAGTAACAATTACTCCATCCTGCAGGTAATTGACAAGGCCGCTTCTTAGGAGCTGTGTGTCTTTGAGCAAAACAACTAACCTCTCTAAGCCTGTCTCCACGTCTGGAAATTGAGAAAGGTACTATGTACTTCATCTGCTATGATGAGAATTAAATGAGAGATGTGAGCCCAGTGTCCGGTAGGGAAGACAAACGACGTAAATCACATCAGTCATTATCATGGTGGTGGTTGTAAATATTCCATCAGAGGATGGGGAGGGAGGAGAAGGCAGGGAGAAGATATTTTCAGGCCAGGGTTCCATACAAAAGCAAAGGGAAGGAACATCTAGGCTGAGACCCTGGTGAGCAGGACGTGAGACCCTGGAGGCCTGAGGTCTGTCCCTGGGGAAAAGAAGGGCCAACCAAGAGTGCCCAAGCCCTCCCAGGGTGGCTCCCTGAAGCCCTGGGCTGACATTTGAGGCCTACATTGAAAACATAAAAGGGCCTGGCCACAGGCCTCATGCATTATGCAGCAAGGGTGAATAATGGATGACTTAGAATTCTGTTTTTAACCATTTGGTCACAGATTTCTCTCCAGGTTGCTGAAACTCAATGGCTGTGACTAGCCTGTCTCTGTAGTTCAGAGAATGATTTAGTTAAATAACCTCCTGCCTCAACGAGTTCTTTTCTGCTGGAAACAAATGAGCAAGCCTTTACCAGAACAAGTCAGCTTCTGCCAGAGGAGAGGTTCTCTGGGGCTCTGTTTACTTTGTCAAAGGCCTCTGTCTACACGACACGGACACGGTCAGGTCAATAGCACATGGTGTGTCTGAAACCAGGTGTGTTGGGTGGCAAACCTCAGCTAAGACCAGGGGTCCTTCCTCTGGGGATAAATAGATCACTCTGCCCAGCCTGAGGTCCCGTCACCCCATAGGAGGGCCGCTGATGGGGACTCTTGGGTAGAGGGCCTCTCTCCCTGAGGAAGTGGCTCTAGACCTGGGTTAGACAGAGGGAAGCTCGGGTCCCCCAAAATGAGGGGTGTGGAATTCCCTAGAAGAGTCATAACAATACAGACTACAGGGTCATAGAAAAAGTTGACATCAGAATATGTCATTGGCAAAGAAGCCTATGACCTTGGGCTCCACTGAAAATATAGATAGTCTCTGATTTTTTGACTTTCCAATTTTTTGACTTTACAATAGTGTGACTGTGGTACTCACTAGTCAGGTGGTCATTTCTCTCACTGGGCAGCCACACATTTTCAATTTACTGTACTTTCAGTTTATGATGGGTTTATCAGGATGCAACCCCGCTGAATGTCAAGAAGTTTCTGTAGTTGTGAGGCAAGTACCACACAACCAAGCAACCGCATTCTAGTGTGACCTTACAGTTACACAAACATCTGCACACAAATGCTCACAGTAGGTGCATTGCAATAGGCAGAAACTGGAAACACTCAGATGACTTTCAAGGGTGAATGCTCCACAGACTGTGTGGCACGTCCACTTCCTTGGAGCATCACTCAGCAATGAAAAAGATGAATTATTGCTACACACAATGTCTCAGTCTGTTCTGGTTGCTATATCATGATACCTCAGATTGGGGAATTTATAAATGACAGAAATCAATTGCTCACATTCTGAAGGCTGAGACGTCCAAGATCAAGGCAACAGCAGATCTGCTGTCTGGTGAGCACTGCCTGCTTCACAGACGGGGGAACTTCTGGCTGTGTCCTCACAGGGTGAAGGGGAAGGGTGTCCCTTCAACCTCTTTCATAAGGGCACTAATCCCACCCAGGAAGGCAGAGTCCTCCTGATTCCATCACTTCTAATGGCCCTGTCACTAATACAATTACATTGGGTATTAGGTTCCAGCATATAAATTTAGGGAATACCAACATTTCAGATCACAGCAACCTGGATGCATCTCCAGAGAACTACGCTGACTGCAAAAACCAATCCCCAAAGGTTACCAACTGCTTGATTCCATTTGCAGAACATTCTTGTGATGACAGAAGTATAAAGGTGGAATGCAGATTAGCAGGTGCCCGAGGTGGGGGGAATGGATGGTGTTATAATGAACAAAAGGAGGAAGCTTGTGGCATCTGTGGTAGTGGGTCCACACACCTGCACAGGTGATATTAGTGCATACAACTATATATGCACACACAGATATGTGCAAAGAAAATGGGTGTCTAGTATCAATGTGAACATGGTTATCATGATATTGCACTGCAGTTTTGCAAGACGTTACCACTGGAGAAAACAGGGTGCAAGGTACTCTGGATCTCTCTATGTGTTATTCCCTACAACACATGTGAATCTACAATTATCTCAACATAAAGGGTTTAATTTAAAAATTGTAATGATTTAATGTTAAGTGAAAAAGAAAGACCACGAAACTGTATATATATGATTAGTACTATTTTAAGACCTCAGAATTTACATCTAATATCTACTAAAGCAAAATAACTGCCTGCCTTATGTCCCAGCAATTCCACTTCTAAATATAGCCCCAGGAGAAACAGGTGCATATGATTACCAGAAAATGTGTACAAGAAGGTTTAATGGAAGCTTTAAATAGCCGGGAGCAGGCAACAATCCAAACGGCCGACAATCGTGTAATTAATAGATTGTGTTCTGTTTATACAACGGAATCCCTTAACATGACAATAAGAGAAGAATAAAGTAGGGCTGTACATACACTGATGAACCCCTCCTCCTTGATGTAACATTAAGCAAAAGAAGTCAGACACTGAAAGTAAATGCTGTATACACTGGGGAACAATATGGTGGCTCCTCAAAAAACTAAAAATAGAAGTGCTGTAATCCTAGCACTCTGGGAGGCTGAGGTGGGTGGATTGCCTGAGGTCACAGGTTCAAGACAGCCTGAGCAAGAGCAAGACCCCCATCTCTAAAAAAACCACAAAAATGGGCGGCGCCTGTGGCTCAGTGAGTAGGGCGCCGGCCCCATATGCCGAGGGTGGCGGGTTCAAACCCAGCCCCAGCCAAACAGCAACAAAAAAATAGCCAGGTGCTGTGGCAGGCGCCTGTAGTCCCAGCTGCTTGGGAGGCTGAGGCAAGAGAATCGCGTAAGCCCAAGAGTTAGAGGTTGCTGTGAGCCGTGTGACGCCATGGCGCTCTACCCGAGGGTGGTACAGTGAGACTCTGTCTCTACAAAAAAAAAAACCCACAAAAATATGGCCAGGCATTGTGATGGGCACCTGTAGTCCCAGCTACTTGGGAGGCCGAGGCAAGAGAATCGCTTGAGCCCAAGAGTCTGACGTTGCTGTGAGCTGTGACACCACAGTCCTCTACCAAGGGTAACGGAGTGAGACTCCATCTCAAAAAAAAACTTTTTTAAAAATAGAATTACCATATAATCTAACAATTCCACTTCTGGGCATGTACCCAAAAGAACTGAAAACAGAGTCTCAGAGAGATATCTGTACACCCATGTTCATGGCAGCATTATTCATGATTCTAAAATTTGGATGGAAGCAACTCAAGTATCTATCAACAGATGAATGGATAAGCAAAATGTGGGCTATCTGTACAATGAAATATTATTCAGCCTTTAAAAGGAAGAAAAATTTGTCGCTCGCTAGAAGATGGATGAACCTTGATAACAAACCAGATGCAAAAAGACAAACACTGTCTGATGTCACTCACAGGGGGGACTAGAATAGTCGAAGTCAGAGATAGAAAGTAGAGTAGTGTTTACCAGGGGCTGGGAGAGTGGGGAACAAGTGTTTAATGCATATAGAGCTTAGATTTATAAGACGAAGAGGGTTGGTGGTAGTGGTTGTACAACATTATAAATATGTTTAATAATACTGAACTCTACACTTCAAAATGGTTAAGATAGTAAATTTTATGTGTAGTTTAGCACAATAAGTTAGAAAAAAAGAAGCCAAACACAGAAACCATATATAACCATATAACAACCATATATGGATCATCTATATGAAGTTCAAGAACAGGTGAAACGACACTATGACAACAGAGTCAGCGTAGTGGTAACTGCAGAGAGTAGGGGTGTTACCTGGGAAGGGGCCTGAGGGTGCCCTGGGGGGGTCTGGTTCCGTCCTCTGTCCTGACAGAGGTGCCGTGTACATGGGTGTAAAACTTTGTAAAACTTTGTAAAACTTCATCAGCAATAACACATCCAGATTTGTGCACTCTGCTGCTTATATATTATACCTAAAAAAATGAACATTTTTAAATAAGAAAAGTAACCCACCTATACATAGATTAAAGAACAGAAGGAAACACAACAGCATATTGGTGGGGCCTTTCTAGCATGTTTGGGTTCAGGGACATTTTCCTCTTCTGCTTTCCCTGTGTTCAAATGTTTAAATTTTCTCTAAAATGAGGATATACTACACAATAGGAAGTTTATAGCAGCTATAAACTTTTTTTAAAGGAAAAAAATTCAGTATAGTCCTTGAGGTCTTCTGAAAAGAATGACCCTTTGGAAAATATTTTTTCTTCCCTCCATCCCACATGCCTTTGTGGGGCCTGCTTTTGCTGCAGACACACAGCTGATGGAATCTCGACCTGTCCAAGGAGCTCAGAGAAGGCCCTGTCGTTGGTGAGGGTGGCAGACAGAGGTGGGCCACTCCCCTCTGCTGTTGTTAGTGTAGGAGCAGGACCACCATTGAGGGAAATGCCCAGTCCCACTGCCCTAGCTAGGGCCAGCATAACAAAGTACTACAGACTTGGCAGTTTAACCAACAAAAATTTATTTCTCATAGTCCTGGAGACAAGAAGTTGGAGACCAAGGTGCCATCAGGGCCCAGTGTCTGGTGAGGGCTCTCTTCTTGGTTTGCAGACTGCTGCCTTCTCCCTAAGTCCTCACACGGCAGAGACAGAGAGCAAGAGCCCATAAGGACCCTACTCCTATCAGATCAACACCCAACCTTGTGACCTTATTTAACCTTAATTACTTCCTTATTTCAAATACACCCATACTGGGGGTTTAGACTTCAGCATAAGAATCGCAAGATACAATTTGATCCACAGTAGCCACCTTCACAGTCCCACCTCCAGGGCTTTGCTGTATCAGGCCCTTCACAGAGCATGCCCTGTGCATAACCTGTTAGATCCCTGCATGGCCTGCCCAGCCTCATCCAGACTGAAGGATCCTGCTCAGCTGAAGGATCCAGAAGACAGCAACCACGACTTCCACCCAGAGTTTGCTGAGTTGGGTTGGGGAAATGTGCCTTACAAAGGAAATATGCAGTGGGGATTCTGGGGGACCTACCTGAGGCTTGAGGGTCCACACTAGGTGGCCCAGGGTGGTAGGAAGAGCTGCTCCCCTCCAGCAAGGGTCCTGCACCAGGCCAGGCCTCTGCCTAGGAAGGGTAGAGGGCCTTGGAAAGAAGGACTGGAGATAGGCCACCCTGGGGCCAGCAACAGGGCTTGCCTGTTCCCAGGGGACTGACTGACCAGGGATAGGGATTAAGTGGCAAGGACAGGCTGCGCACTAGCCATTGTTGTGCACACTGGGATAAGAACTGAGGACGGAGATTAAATGAGACAGAAAAGAGAAGGATGAATAACAATGATCATGACGGATACCTCTGGAGTCCTGCATGGACCCACACTGGCCAAGGGTCTTCCACTCATTCTCATAGGGACCCTGGTAGGGGTTATTGCTCTCCTATTTCACAGGTGAGAAACTTAGCGCAGAGAGTTTAATTCACTTGTGGAGCCCAGCAGCCAGAGTTCACAGGGGTCCTCAAACTTTTTAAATAAGAGGCCAGTTCATTGTCCCTCAGACCATTGGAGGGCCAGACTATAGTTTAAAAAAAAAACTATGAACAGATACCTATGCACACTGCTCATATCTTATTTTGAAGTAAAAAAACAAAAAGGGAACAAATACAATCATACCGCCTCATGTGGCCCGCGGGCTGCAGTTTGAGGACCCCTGGTCCACACTGTCATCGTCTTCTGAGCAACAAGGAAGGAGCAAGCCAACTGGGATGGACAAGGAAGAGGGGAGGGGAGGCCCATCTTCACCCAGCAGCTACGTTCTGAGTGCCCACAGTGCCGGGGGCTGCTGTGGGCTCTGGGGGCACAGCCTGGGCCATGTCATTGGCGTGTGGCCTGTGCAATCTCACCGAGTCCTCCCTCTTCAGATGGGCTCCAGGCTTGGTTCAAGGCTCTACTGTCACATCTTGAAATTCTTGATCATTTTGGAACAAGTGGCCCCATATTTCATTTTGCAAATCACGTAGCTAGTCCCGAGTGTGGTGTGAAGCCAGCCCACCAAGCCCCTCCTTCCTTAGGGTCACGCCTACAGGTCAGAAGGAAGAGAGGAGGGCCCAGCCCCAGAGAAGGAGGTGAGTGCTCCTTGATGTCACAGGGAGCACTGGGCAAAGGGCACAGCTTGTCCTTTAAGCTGGAAAGGCATAACTCAATTCTTTCTGCAATTTCATTACTAGAAAAATCTATTGGTCCAGGAGCCTTCTGCTCACAAAATTGAACTAAAAACCAAAGGACATTCACTGTCCTCCCAGCTGAGCCAGCCTCCCATAAATACTAACAAAGAGAGCCCCACCTGGGCACCATCCTGCATCTACCCCGTAGAGCCCCCGGTGCAGATGGCAGGGGACAGGACTGGACTGAGACTACCATGGCCCTGGCCCCAGCCCCTCCGGCTCAGCTGACACCCCATCCACAGGCCCTCCCCAGGAAGGTAGGAACCAGCACCCCTGAGGTAGAGCCCAGAAACCTTAACTACCATGTCCAGGGTCACACAGTTACTTAGCAGCCAGGACAGGATTCAACCCAGTTGCATCTGGCTCCCAAATTCATGCCCTGTTAACACACACATTCCCTCTCTCAAGGTATTCATGCTAAAATACACTGGCTTTTTGTTTTGTTCTCTTTTTGGTTTTGTTTTTTAGAGACAGTTTCTCACTTTGCAGCCCAGACTGGAGTGCAGTGATATAGCTCCAGTATGGAGCTCACAGCAACCTCAAACTCTTGGGCTCAAGCTATTCTCTTGGCTCAGCCTCCCCAGTAGCTGGGAGTACAGGTGCCCACCACCATGCCCAGCTAATTTTTCTTTTTCTTTTTCTATATTTTTCTTAGAGATGGGGTCTTGATGTGTTGTTCAGACTGATTTTGAACTCTCGGCCTCAAGTTACCCTCCCAACCTTGGCCTTCAAATGTGCTGGGATTACAATGTGAACCACGATGCCCAGCGCTAAAATACATTTGGACCCCCCAAAGAAGCTGTGTCTCCCCTCATCCTTGGGCCTTGGCAGAGGGGGCACCCCAGCTTGGAACGTGGGCTCCTTGGTCTGATTTTCTAACCAAGGTTTTACTATCAGCCAAGGGAGCACTTTTTCCTGAGTCTTCCTAGATACCAACTAAAGTTGGGGGACCCCTCATAGCATCTGTATTCTCTTTTTCATGCTCCACAAGGGCCACGGCTTCCATCTATTTTGCCTGCCACTGAGTTCCCGTGTCCAAAACAGCACCTGACACATAGCTGACACTCAGTATCTTTTAATGAAGAAAACCTTCCAGTGACACGCATTTGTGGGGAGGAATCTGTGAGCACTCCCTCCTGCCTCCTCCCAGCTCCCCACTCGAGGGGTCCTGGGGTGGCACCCATGTTGTCCTGCCCCGGATGCTCAGGGCAGCACCTGCCGCTGCTGCTCCAGAACTGCCTTTGGCCTTTGTTCAGCACTGGCTCCATCTTGAAAGTTACACTAAGGAGCCTCTGGCGCTAACCGCAGCTACCACTCAGCCTGGCACCTGCTTGCCTCAGTGGCTCCGCAGGCCGTTCTGTACAAGCAGTTGCAGAAACACCACAACTTGCAGGAAGGGCCAGCTGGACCAGAAGCAAGGCCGAGGGCCAGACGGGCAATGCAGACAGAGCAGCAGGACCCACGGCTCCTCTCCCCAGCTGCCTCACCAGCCTGTTCTCTCTTTCCTTCTGCTGTGTTTCCCATGCTAATGCCTGACTATCAATATGAGGTTGTTATTACTCTGCTGTGTATTGACTATCAATATGAGGTTGTTATTACTCTGCTGTGTATTATCTTATCTAATCCCCCCCTCCTGACAGCTAGCCCTTGGGGGCAGTTCTGACTGTCACCATTGAGGAAGCCGGGCAGAGCTGACAGCCAGCACAGGAGGGGCTCAGCCTCCATGCCAGACACTCCTTGCTGCCCAGGGTCCATGCAGCCTATGCTGACAGGGCAGAAATGGTCCGGATGACCCCTCTCCCTTGATGGGATAGGACTGGCCCCCTGACTGCCATATTTCTCTCTGCTTTTAGTAAAAGATGCCTCCTTTCCTGGCCTCTCGGTTTTGGAATAGACACAGCTTCCTTCTGGTATCTCATTCCTAATCAGGCATCCATTCTGCTGTGGCATCTCCTGAGCTCTCTCTGCTGTGCCTGGGCGCACAGGAGACTGCACCCCTCCTTCTAGCAGCAGGAAGGCAGGTTGGAGAGGAGGAGGGAGGGAGCAGGAGGGAGGGAGCAGAGTGAGAGATCCAGACCGTAAATGCCCCCCCTCCCAGCCATGGCTGGGTCTGTCCCCATAGCAGACACAGTGACCGCAGTCACCCAGGGGCCGAGCTGATCAGCTGGCCAGCCGCCTCCTTGGCATCTTTTCTCTCTGTCTCCCTCCCCTCTCTCTCTCTCTCTCTCTCTCTCTCTCTCTCTCTCTCTCTCTCTCTCTCTCACACCACACACACACACACATACAAGACAGGAAAACAAAGCTGACAGTCCCTTCACTGCCCCCAGCATCAATGACTCATGCTGAAACTCCCCCCTGGTTCCAGCACTTACAGGCTGGAGACTGCCTGGTTTCACCAAAGTGCCAGATCAAAGCGACCTGGTCAAGCAACCCCTTTACAGGAGGGAAGACATTTATTTCCATGACAAGCAAGTCAACTCCCAAATCATGATGCATTTATGTTCTATGTCTCCAGCCGCCTACTCGGCCTCAAAAACAAATTCCATTCCCAAAGAGGAAATGGGAAAACTAACTGGGAAAACTGTGAATGGGTCCTCCTGGATGGTAAACTGAGTCACAGGGGCCCCTGGTAGATGTAGGAGCTCAACACTAGGAATTCCGGGGGTGTCCCGAGGGCTCCTTAAAGCCAAGACTTTCCAGTAAGTCTGAGCCTGAGTCCCAGAGAACTTCCCATGTGTCTGCAGAGACAGCATGAGGCTGCCAGTGTGGCCTTGCTCACTAAGGGACCAGAAATTGAATTTTGACTGTGAGGAGGGGCCCATATAAACTCAGTGTCAGCCAAGCCCTCTCTGGCTCTCAGGAATGAGAAAAAAACTGGCTCACATCTCCCTCTCCTGCCCAAGTTCCAGCGTGGGCAGTTCCTTAGATCCTGGGGACTCATAATGGGGCCTCAGACTCAGGCTCCCAATCTGCCCCTCAGGAACCTGGGTATGGACACAGCTCTTCTTCAAGCACAGAGGTGCTAATGCCCCTGAAGCACTCAGGAATGCAGAGAACCCCCGAGTGGCCAGGAAAGTCATCCTGCTAGGGGATAGCCCCACACCACCCACCCTGCACCACCCCACCCTGTCCTGCAGGCCTTTTCCCGTCTCTGCAGCAAAAATCAGGACTTGTCTCACACAGAGTGTTTGCTGTTTTCTCTGTTAAGTTGGCAATTGGGACATCTAGGCCTCCAAGAACATATAAGGGCATTTTTTTTTTTTTTTTTATAAAAAAGAAGCCAGGGGGGACCTCACCTAATGTGCATGATGCAATGGTACATTTCAAAACTATTAAAAAATGAGTATAATTGTGATGGGTGTGTTACTTAGTTTAATGGAAGCATTTCACATTGTATATCAAAGCAGTACCATGAACCCCAAAAATGCATCAGTGTATAAGGTTGTGATTTAATAAAAAATAATTAATAAAAAAAAGAAGCCCACATCTTCTAAGCAATTCTGGACCTGGAAGTTAACCTAGCATTTTCTACCTATGTTGTGCATCTGAACTATACCTGAAGGGGATGCTTCCACTTGAGAACTTATAAAGAGAAGCAAGAGACCAGTGCCTAGAAGGGTGCTATTTGCTGAATAATGGGTGAAATAGGGTGTGTGTTGAGCACTCACTCTGTGCTGGATCTTGGGAGCCTTTGCCTGAAGGGGTCTGTGGTGCAGTTGCACAGGTTGGGTACTGAGAAAAGGTTAAAGGATGAAAGAATAAGTAGGTGATCAAGTGGGTGGGTAGAAGGAAGGAATAAAGAAGCGGGGTGGGGGATGAATAAACAGCACAGGGGCTAGAAGCTGTAACCAGCTAGCCAGCTCAGGGTCAGCACATCTTTATTGCTATTTGTAGGGGGCAGGTAGGAAGAGAAGTGTGAGAACCCACTCTAACCCCCTGAGTTGGTATGAAGATTATTTTAAACTGAAGACATTTGAGATTCAACAGATGCAGAAAGAAGCTTTTTTGGAGCTTCCTTTATCTTACTAAAGGCAGGAACTTCTAGGAGTGAGGTTGCCATAAATCCCCTGGGAGAGGGGGTGGGGGGAGCCTGCCAGGAAGAAGACGGAGAAGACCATTTGCACCTGCTGCTAAAAAAGGATTCAACAACACTTGTCAGAGATGGTAGGAAGTAGACTGTATTCCAGGGGTGGGAGCCGCCATGGGCTTTTGTAGTGGGAAAGAGAGATTGAGCTCAACCATGAATGCAACTAGAAAAAGTGGGGATTTATAGCCAAGCAGCAGAGTAGGTGTCAGTGGTGCTAAGAGGCACCAGTGGTGAAGGTTCTGGCTAAAGTGACCCAGCAGGATCTTGCTGAAGGCAGGCCAAGTGGTCAGATGTCTCCTAGGGATGGTGGAGGATGAGGAGCCAGATTAGACATTGAGGATGATCAGACAGCGACAGTGGGGGATTTCTAGCTAAACTAACTTAGGATTCTTGCTAAAACTGAGTAATGCAGAAATGACCACGGGGCTGCAAATGTCCAGGCCCAGCTGGAAAAAAGTTCAGAGATCCTGAATAGAATTTGGTCAAGGAGACAGCCTTTGTCACTGCATAAATAAACAGCATCATAAACTATCTCTTCTCCCCTTTTGTTTCCTGAAAGCCCATTTGTCTTTCCATTTGTTCTTCTCACAGAAGATTTTTCTCCCCTTCTTTTTCCCCAATCAAGTTATATGCTGTAGGTACACCCACCTCCAGCTCTTGAGGGAGCCTCTCCTGTTCTCCCAACCCGCAGATGAACACACTGTCTTTTCTCCTGTTCATCTATCTGTTGTCAGTTAAATTCTAAGTCCTCCCAACACAAAACCTAAGTGTGTAGAGGACACGTTTTTCCTCCCAATACTATAGTTCGATGCATGGCTTTGAGAGCTATCTCTAAGAAATCTCTGGTGACAGTTCCTTGGGAACTGTCATTTGACCTAAGGGCTTATTAAATCTCAGAGGCAGCCAGCCACCTTGCCCTTGTGCAGGAAGAGAAATCAGAACAGCCATGATCATCTTGAATTTGGAAAATGGGGACAGGCAGACCATAAATATCTGCCATGAAGACTCAAGATGGGAAACTATGGTCCAAGTTCACTGCCGCTGGGGCTGGGAACACAGGCCATGATTCCATCTGTCCCCTCCCTCCTGGCTCAGGCAGAAGGCATGACGGGACAGAGCCAGGATGCGAGACAGGCAAGGGTGCCTTCTGTTGGCCCAGCCTGGCCGGGGCTATGCACAGTCTAAGAGCGTAGAAGACAGCAAGGCCAGGCCACCATCAAAGGCAGCCAACATTTCTAGTCAATCCCTTTGCACTTGCTCCTCCATTCCTTAGTTTGTTCATTCTTTTCTAACAGTCATTTACTGAGCACTGACCATGGGGCAGGCACTGGGCCTGACCCAGGAAAACCAAGACAGTTAGGAGGGTGCAGTGCAAGGATCTCCCTATAAATAAGGGAGCCGAGAGCAGGGAGCTGCAGAGGTCAATGTACAGCCACAAGAGCCCGGGCAGGAGAGTGGGACAGTGACAGTGAGGCAGGTCTCATGACAGGCGGTGACCAGGCTCTCTACATGCGTCATGTGCGACTCAAACAGCATCTTACATCCAGCTCTGCAAAGGCACACGTTCTCGTCCCTGTTCTGCATCTGCCATCATGCTAACACCAGATCCAGCAAAGTGACAGGGCCTGTTCCCGTCGTGAGTGGCATGTGCAGACACATCACTTCCTTAGAGGGTCAGTGGTCACCCTCTGCCATGCCCCCACCTCTATGGGTAGTGAAAGCTCACAGGAAAAGTCATTCTAGATGCACGGGTGACACGCTTAAGACATTGAGGAGGACAAAGCTTGAGTTCCATCAGCGCATGGTAAATAGAATGTGACAACCATGCCCATGGGAGCATCTGAGTGACTGGAGAGCAACGGTGAACAGAGCATGGGCTTCACAAGGGGTAGGCCTCAGCCCCACCGCCTCCTAACTGTGCACCACAGGCCTCCGCACTGTCAGCTGTGAAATGGGATCATCGCTGTCTGCCTCCGGGGTGGGGAGGGGGCGATTAAAGGAGACCCTGATGCCCGAGGCCTCACCCACCTGCCTGATGTGTCCACAGGGAGCACTCAGCACCCGGTGCCCCTGACCTGCTTTAGCACTGAGAGAAGCCCAGTTAGGTGCCCAGGTGTCTGGGGAAGGGCACAGAGGCCACAAGGAGCCAGCTGGCTGACGTAAGGTGCAGGGTGACAAAAAGGTTGGAGGGCCTGGTGGAGAGCAGGGCCTGGCAGAGGCGTTGTCAGAAACCCCCCCACCCTGGCCCTGCAGCCCCCTCTGCTCTCTGGATGTCACTGCCCCTACTGGGCTCTGGGAGGCCCTGCTAATTGAGAGGAGTCATTTTAATCAATTAGATGAAGTGTGAAATGACTATTCAGCTCTGCTCAGGAAATGGGGCTTGTCGCCTTTGAGGCTCTACTGAAAAGGCATCAGGAAGGGATGATGTGCTCCCCGCGGGTGGCCAGAGCGGGGCTCCATCTGCCAAACTCAGCCCAACCTCGGGGCAGAAGGGCCCTCCAGAGCATCCCCCGAGGACCTAGCAAACAGCCACTGTGCCGGTGACACTCCCTCTGGGAGTGGCTATCACTGCCCTTTCTGTCCAAAGACCCCTCTGAGAAAGGGCTTCTGCACACTGAGCCCCAGGCCACTTCCCTGCCCACCCCATGCCTCAGCAGAGGGGGTGGGGCACCAAATGGCATCATGACAGGCTGACACATTCTAGACCTCAACCTTTATTCAAGGGAAGCAAATGTATCTTCTCCAGAATAGCTCTCCTAGTCATGGGGCAGCGTCCAGGTCTCCTTGGCATCCTCCCTCGAGGTATTTTGGCTAATTCATCACGCTGGGCCCCCAGGAGAGGATGACAGTGGTGAAGATGATGAACGCCTGTGGGCACGTTTCCTTTACAGAGCTTGTTTGAAACCATTACGTCCTGTAGTCTTGACAATATTTGTGATCTCCCTTGAGACCAGATCAGTGGCTGGAGCCTTGGAAACAGCAGGTCGCTGCATCACGCCTGCACCCGCTGGCTCTGCTTAGCTCTGCCTTCTTCCAGGGTACCCAGCTACAGGGCCACAAACTGGCAAGGTCCCACACATGGCTCTCCCTCCGTCCCTTCCTAGCTGCAAATTCCAAATCAGAGGACTCAGGGCAAGTGCCCAAAGGGAAACAAATTTGATGGAGCTCCCAAATGCCCTGCCACTGTCGGAAATTAGGATAACTAAAAGAGGGAAATGGAGGGCTCTTCTATGTGGCAGAATTCAAACTCTTTATTCAAGGCAGCCAAAGCAAAGGATGAGGCCAGCTGAAATGAGGCCAGTGGCAGCCTGCCTCCCTGTACCTGGCTGAAAAAACTGAGCCCAACTTAGCAGCTTCGCATCCCAGGTGGACAGTAGAACCAGGGGAGTGGCAATGGGGGCCCTGGGTTGCCTCCAGGGCAGGGTTCTTGGGCTGCACCCACATCCGTTCCCTGGTCCCTGCATTTGTAGCATTTGTAAGTAGCCCTGAGGTTTCCCTCTCTCGGGCCAGGGTGGTATTCCAACTAGTCAACAAATAACGTGGCTCAAACACAGACCAGTCTAAGCGGACACCAGCCTGGCCACCTTGCAGGGGGGCCCTAGGGTGCTCCTTCCAGCCACACAGGGATAGGTTCATCCCACATCGCCTGCTAGCTCGTGTGGATTTTATAGTGTGTCCCTGAGACACAATAGCAATGATGAGGATGATGCTAACATTTATTAAGCACATACTAAGTACCAGTTCTTGTTCTGAGTCTTTGGACTATATTAATGAGTTTTTAAAAAAGTATCCAAGGTACTCAATACTACTATGAAATCAGTATAGAATCACCTACACATTCATATGAATGGTAAAAAATAACTATAGTCCAGAAAGTAGAAGGGAAGAGGAGAGAGAGGGGAGGGGAGGGGAAAGTTGGAGGAGGGAGGGTATTTGGGGGACCTCACCTAATGTGCATGATGCAATGGTACATTTCAAAACCATTAAGAAGAGAGTATAATTGTGATGGATGTGTTACTTAGTTCAATGTAAGCATTTCATATTTATATCAAATCAGTACACTGAACCCCATAAATGCATCAATGTACAGTTATTATTATTTTTTTTTAACTTTTTTATTTTTTATTTTTTATTTTATTTTTTGTGGGTTTTTTGGCCAGGGCTGGGTTTGAACCCACCACCTCCGGCATATGGGACTGGCGCCCTACTCCTTGAGCCACAGGCACCACCCAATGTACAGTTATTATTTAATAAGAAAAATTAAAAAAAATTTTTTAATGAGTTTAATCCTTATAACACAACTGTAAAGTAAATGTGATCACTGTCTCTACTTATAAACAGGGAAACTGAGGAATGAAGTGATTATCAGACACAACTGGTGAAGGGGGGGCCCAAATTCAGTCCCGGACCCAATTCCACAGCTAGAGCTCTGTTAAAAAACTCTGCAGCTTCTCCTTAAAATACAAAACTTTTCTGGACTATACACCCAAGGCTATATTCCAAACAAGCAGAAAAAACACATACTCTGTTTAGAAACACATCGATCCCAAATAGCCACACACACTCCTACACATTTTGGTTAGAGAGAAATGAACTTATGGGACTCTAATTTCCTGATGCCATTGTAAGGACAACAGGATTTTACCACCTACTTTAGTGGTTCGCACCCTTTGTAACGATGAAAATACATCCTGCGTATCAGATATTTACATTATGATTCATAACAGTAGCAAAATTACAGTTATGAAGTGGCAATGAAAATAATTTTATGGTTGGGAGTCACCACAACAGGAGGAACTGTATTAAAGGGTCACAGCATTAGGAAGGTTGAGAACCACTGACCCACTTGGTGCCCTTAGAGCATGAGGTATTGTATTTAGTTAGGAAGATGATTCAGAGAAGCTGAGGATTGTCCAGAATGTCACAGGCAAGCCTTCCAATTCAGAGGGTTGGAAGCTCAATGAGGCACTTACATTAGAATTAGAAACATCTTCCTCTTGTCCAGACAAAAACACAGGAGATGGAAGAGAAGAGAAGCTCAGGTGGGGGCAGGACACAGCCACTATCTGGCCAGAAAACCAGGCTCTGAACTTGGCCACAGCATTCTCTCTTTAGGCCTTCCAGCACCATCTGCTCTGGACCCCAAGCTCCCACCTGCCTCTCCTGTGATGTGTGGGCTCCATCTGCTTGTTTTGCGCAGCACTTGTTTTGCAGACTCAGGGAAACTAAGGCTGCAGGGACTGCGTGACTCACCCAAAGTCACACAGCTAAGCCCAAAAGCACTGCCGTGAGCACCCCTAAACACGCTGTCTCGAGGTCAGCTTCTACTCCAGCCCGGGTGCCAGACACCCCTACCTGAGCCCAACAACCCCAGCTGGAACCGACACGCCTGAAGCTGACATCCACACCTGGAACGACACCCACACCTAGAGCCAATACCCACAGCTGGAGCTGACACCCAGCGCAGATGATGGGCTCAGGTCCAGCCCGGGAGGCAGCTGCAGATGCCCCCTCTCTCTGCCCACTCTCTGCCCAGCTCTGCCCTTTGGTTCTCCCAGGAACAGGCTGACATTCACCATCACAAGCTGGCTCTCCTCCCCACAGCCAAGAGCTAATTGTCCTGATTTCTTTCCAAGAGCAGTCTCTCTGAATAGCCTTCGCAGGCACAATTAGGCAGGTTCAGCTTGACTTTCACACTCCAGTTCTGAAAAAAAAATCAAATCAGCCAGGAAGCAGAGCCACTCGGAAGTTCTCTGAGAGCTCTTTTGTGCGGGAACAAAGCATACACATAATTACCTGCTTAGCTGATGAGCCAGGACCCCAAGGCCCTGCTGCGGAGCATCTGTGCCCCATCCTCACTGTTCTTGGAAGCAGCCAAGCAAGGCGAGCTGCCTCCAGGGACGTGGGAGGCCTCCTCCTACTCAGGCCTGACAGGCCACCACTGCAGGCCGGTGGTCTCTGCCTAACAAAGCTGGATTGAGACCTGCCGGTGCAGGCGGACCTCACAAACGGCATGTCCGATGACCTCCTCATGAGGATGGATACCTGAGACCCAGAGAGAGAAGATGTCCATCCAAGGTCACGCAGCAAGTTCAAGCAGAGCCCCAAATCGTGGCCAGAAAAAAGTGGGGGCTCTGAGCCAACTGCAGAAGATGATTTTCCCACTCAACAGCTGGGTGCACCACCTTGTTGGCAGGCTGAGGAAAAGTGTGGCCAGTACTTTTTCTGGGGACAGAGAAAAGAGTCCACATAAAGAAATGGAGACCCAGACATCACATACCCAGTGAATGACAGAGTCCAAACTCCTCATAAGTCCCTGATTCCCGGACAAGTGTCGTGACTCTTATCAGTAACCCCCTACACACACGCCCACTCACCCCAAATGCTGCATCTGAAACCCTAATGAGGGCCGTTCTGATCGTCAGAGATGCTACGTCACTGGTGGGCACCTTTGCACCACTTAGTTCATCAGGACTCTGGCAGCAGCCCAGCCATTGTGAGAGAATGAACGGCCCTCCTGGGCTGTCGCTGCCTTGTTCCCTGACCTCTGTGCACCTGGGCAGCCCCACAACCTCCTGGCACCTGTTTGCTCATCAGTAGAATGGAGACGACACTGCCTCTCCCGGGGCTGGGGAGGTACCTGGTCCAGAATGCCATGTGGCATAGGTGTGGAAGGTCATGCCCTCATGCCTGCAGGCAGCCGAGGTCATGCCCCTATACATCTGCCCTGTCACAGGCAGGCTTGGCCCCTGTGCTAATGAAGAGCCACCAGCCTGGGACCAGGTGGAGTTCCATACGGTGTGTGTCCTGCAGTCCCAAGAAGGGAGGCTCAGAGGAACCCAAGCAATCACTCCAGAAAAGCCTCCAAGCAGAGGTGGGGCGGTGGGGTGCTCAGGGCCAGGCAGTATCAAAAAGGCTGAGGGGAGCTGCTGGGATGTGAGCAATGGGACAGCAAAGGCTGGGGCAGGAAGGCTCTGACATCTGGAGCAAGCGGCCATCTGCCCCTGGGGTGGTAGCAGTGAGTGTCTGCGAGGTAGGCTGCAAGTGGAGGGGCCCAGCTGGGACACAGCAGAGAAGGCCAGGGAAGCCATCACATGTCCTCAGGGACAGGTCTGGCTCACAGTAGTGGTCTGCACAGGTAGTCCCGGGGCAGAGGCAGAGAGATGATGGAACCAAACTTGCCATATGAGAAGGAAGGAGAGGGGCTAGGCATGAAGGAACCACTTCGAATCTAAGCAGCCTTGGGAAGAAGCCAATGCCAGGGGCGGCGCCTGTGGCTCAACGGAGTAGGGCGCTGGCCCCATATACCGGAGGCAGTGGGTTCAAACCCAGCCCGGCCAAAAACTACAAAAAAAAAAAAAAGAAGAAGAAGCCTATGCCAGCCCCTTTTCCATGGCCACACAGACCCCACCTGCTGGGCTTCAAAGGGGCCTTTTGTCAGTTTGCTTGAAGCCATAGCACTAGTCGGGAAAGCCCAAGATGAAACACTCTTAGATTTCAGTGGCTGCTGAGCACCTACCCTCCCTGGGTGGCAGGGACCCTGTGGTTAACCAGACAGCCCTGTTCCCCAGGGACCCACATCTTTGTTGAGAAACGAAAGGTGCTTTTGGTTTGATACAAATGTGGGGGAGCAATGGTATAAAGAGACCAGAGGGCATATCAGAGGGTAATCAGGAAGGCTGCCTGGAAGCGGAAGCAGCTCAGGTGAAACCGAACTCTGCATGGGACATGACAAGAGGCAGTGGGGAACGCCTCCCAGGCCTGGGCCCTGCAGGAGCAGAGGACAGCAACCTGAAAGAGCAGGAACATCTGGCTTCCCTGGGATATGGGAGCACACAGGGGTTCATGCAAGCGCAGGGAATGAACATATCTGGAGGGCCTTTAAGGGCAGTGAGAAGGGGCTGGACTTTCCCCTGTGGGCCAGGGGGATGTACTGGGCAGAGAAGGGCAAGAGCAGACTGCTGAAAGAAGACAGCCTGCCCGCCACCCTTCTCACCAGCAGAAACCACACCTGTGAGGCAGAAAACCGGGAGGCAAGCTCTGGGCTCCTTTGGGCCAGCATTTCTGAAACTGAAGCAGAGTTCTGCCCCCCTGGAAAGGCTCCTAGGAAAAGAAGATCTATGTGGCTGGGAAATATCCCATTCTACACTTCTCAGAGACTCACATTGCTCAGCAGCCAATAAAGGCTCTGAGAAGTCCCGTAGGAAGGGATAAATTTTAATCATCCTTGAGCCATTTCGTTGTCTTGCTACACTATTAAAATCTTGTTTTGGAAAACACCACGCTGAGCTCTGCCCACACCAGGAGAGCATCGTGCAAAGACCCTGTGTTTCTGGGAAGCACTAGGACTCAGCCTGGCCCAGAGGTGTTTGTGGAAGTGGAGGAGGACCTCATAGGCCAGGCCTCAGACTCTTGACACAGGAAACTGTAAATGCTATGCCGTAAGAGGGAAGGTCTTTGGGAGAACCAAAGATTCAGCACACATCCTGAAGCTGAAGGGCAGGAATCAGTAAGAGCAGAGTGTGGGGTGGCGGGGCCTTACTCATCATCTCAGCACCCAGAGCATCTGGTGACAACCACTCACAACTCTTCATCCACTCAAGCCCTTGCACTGAGGACCTCTGCACCTGCTAGTAAGTGGTGCTGTCCTGTTTGGGAACACTGACCCCTTTGATAATGTCACCCACCCCACCTTACCCCTCAGTACCAGATATACACAAAAATTAGGGCCCACTGTGTTCCCCTTTTGAAACTAACTCCCATGCCTTGGCACAAGAGCATGATGTGAATGATTCACGGAAGCCGCTGTCCAAAGGGCCCACCCTGACACACACCTCGGTTCTGCTCTACCAGTTGGCTCTCTGAGGGGCAGGTGCCAGGGATGAGCTCCCTGGGCCTGCCCAGGTTGGATCAGGGTCAGCATCAGCCTCTGCCTGGTCACAGCTGACTGACTCTGAGCTCCTGGCACAGGAAGCCACTGTCAGCTCCGTCAAGCTATTCCCCCCGCTGGGGTGGCTAGCGTTTGCTCAGAGCATGGCCTCTGCCCCAACTTCAGAGTCACACGCTCAGCTGGTTATTATTTGAATTTAAATTAACATAATGAGTTTGTGAGGCCCTATTACTCCAGACACAGAAAATGAAATTAGTGAGCCCAGACCACAGCAATTGTATTCTAACCTCATCCTCTGGGTAGGGGAGGGAAGAAGGGGGAAGCATCTGAGTCCTGGGCTTAACCACAGCCCAGATTAAGGGCAGGGAGAAGATAGAGGTGGCTCAGCGACCAAGTGCCAAGGTCAGAAAGGTATAGCCAAGACCCTTCCCTCACCTAATCTCCCAGAGGCAAGCAGCATGAAGAGGCAGAAATTGTGAAGTGGGATGATAGAAGGTGGTAGGTTCAAATTCGGGCCAGGCCACTTATGAGCCATGCAGCTGCAAACCATAAAAATAATGGGCAGAAGCCAGGTAAAATGGCCCACACCTGTAATCCCAGCACTGTGGCGCTGAGAGGATCCCTTCAGGCTATGAGTTTAAGACTAGCCTGAGCAACATAGTGAGACCCCCATATCTATAAAAAACAGAAAAATTAGTGATACTTGGTGGTGCATGCCTGTTTCCCAGCTACTTGGGAGGCTGAGGTGAGAGGATCACTTGAGTTCAGGAGTTCAAGTTTACAGTGAGCTATGATCACACCACTACACTCCACCTTAGGTGACAGAGCAAGATCCTGTCTCTAGGAAAAGTAAAGAAATGGAAAGAAAGTTCTCAAGCACTTTTCTGGGCCAGGACTGTGCTGACCGCTTCATGTGTGTCACCCCACCCATCCTCTCGACAACCCACTAAGCCCTACTGTTACCCATTTCACAGGCAGGAAAACTGAGTCCAGAGAAACTAAATGACCTGAATTCTCTGAGCCCTGTTTTTATTTTTCTGTCTACAAAAACAAGATAACCATCCCATCTCAATGTGGTGAGGATTAAAAATGGCAATGTTTATGAAGGCGACTAGCACAGTATTTGACACAAATGAGCACCTAATAATGCTTTTTTCTTTTTTTTTTTTTTTGCAGTGTTTGGCCAGGGCTGGGTTTGAACCCGCCACATCCGGCATATGGGGCCGGCGCCCTACTCCTTTGAGCCACAGGCGCCGCACCCCCAATAATGCTTTTTTCAGAAATGCATTCATTCATTCACTTGTCCATCCTCTCATTCACTCATTTGTTTCTTCATTAATTCACAAACTCACTTATTTTAAACTAATAAGCCAGCTATGACACCTGAGATTCCACCATCAGGCACTCTATTTGACTGAGGCATTGAAGGTCTCTACAAGCTCAATTCCTGGCAGGGAGGGTTGGTTTGCAGAGTGAGGAGAAAAAAAGCCACTAGCTCCCTCTAATAGGATTATTCATGATTCTAAAACTAGAAACACTACAAGTGTCAATCAGGAGTAGAATGACTATACGGTGGTATACTCATGCAATGGATCCTCTCTAGGCAATAAAAAAGAACAGCCTACAGCCGCATACAGCAACAGGGTGTCACATAAATTGTGCCAGGCCACAGCAGCCAGACATAGAAGAGCTGTCCTATCTGATTCCTCTCTGTAAAGCACAAGCCAGGCGAGACTCCCCTCTGGGGAAGGAAGTGTGAGGATGGGTAGGCCGGGAGGTGCCGGGAAGCTCCCTGGCACTGGTGATGCCCTCTTTCTCCATGTGGGGGCTGACTTCCCAGGTGCACGCACTTTGTGACAAGGCTGTGCTCTTAGGATGTGTGTGCTTTCTAAATCACATTATCTGGTTTTAAAGCAATGCTATTAAACATCCCAGAGATAGTTGAGTGTGGTGGCCAGGAAGGCCAGGATAGGCCATGAGCGTCGGAGGCCTCCGCAGGCCTGGTAGGATCTGCAGGAGCCAGCGATTTGGGGAAGGGACGAGGGGAGGGCTGAGCACTGGGATGCAGGAGGTTGGGAGGGGAAAGGACACACCGAAGGGGCAGGGACGGGGTGCTAGTGATGTTGGTGGAACCAGGAAAGGATGGGTCCCTGAGGATAGGGGAAGCTTCTAGGAGCACATGCTACTGAGAATCAAGAAAGATGAGGCCTGAGGACCTGGCTGTGGGTCTGGCAACACGAAGTTGACTTGGTAAGAACATTTCAAGGACAAAAGCCAGATTGTAGCCAGCTGCAGAAAGAAGAAAGGCGAGAAAGGGGAACACGACCCATTGACTCCTGCTTGATGCCAACCCTTCCAGGAAGCCTTCCCGGCAGCCCTTGTCATAGGCTCCTCCACTTCACAGGCACCACAGACACAGCCGTCCCACCACATGAACCAGGTGCTTCCCGAGGGCAGGGACGGTGTGGCCCTGCATCCTGGCACCCAGTGGGCACTTTAGAAATCTGAGCTCTTCCCTCTTCCTTTTTGTATCTCAGAAGGCAATTCTGAGACTTGCCCAAAACTCTGCTCTCCCATGTAATAAATCATTCCACCCAAACATTTGTTTCTGTAATGCTGTGAGATTATTAGTGTATGATGAGATTTAATATTACATTAATTTGGTTGCGAATTATTTGTATTGTCACCGTCATTAACTCAGTGATTGCAATTTTGTTTTAATCTAATTTAGCTTCTCCTCATTCTGTCAAAACTCCCAGAAACAATGTAACCCAGAACTGCATTTCAGATCTGACTGAATATTGAATTCACAGTAACCGAGCTGGATTATGTACAGGCAAAAAACAGAAGGTTCCAGTTCTTGCCTCCCTGGCTTTACTCAGCCCCCAGAGTCCAGAGCTCCCCTGCTCTTCTGGAAAAGGGTTTCCGAACAAGGTTATCCATCGGGAAACAAAGCATATGAGCTTGAGCTGGTGCTCTTTGGGGGAGGAGGGGTAGCCCTGAGTTAAGCAACCACCAACGCTAGAGGCTTTTCTCAGAACCCATTTTATAGATGAAAAAACTAGCTCAGAGAGGTTCAGCAACTTTCCCAGTAAAGCAAATTAAGAAATTGAGAGAGTAGAAATTTGGAATCTGACTCCAAAATCTTCGCTGTTTCCTCCAGGCCAAGTGGCTTCATGGACCTGACTGAGGGCACAGACTTGTCTTGCCACAGCCTAGCCCAGCAGTGACCACTCTCTGGAGCAGAGAAAGAAACAAGGACAGAAGGTGCAGAAAGGTAAGAGCAGGTATGACCAACATTCACCCAGCTTCCCACACACATAGCCCAGTTCTCTGGCCACTTCAGCCCCTTCTAGACCCCCAGGGCCTCAAGGGCAAGAACCAGGTGGACCCACCTCTCTGCCTGATACAGAGCTCAAGATCTCAAAAAGTAGTGAAAAAGCACAGGTTGGAATGGATGAATGACCCCACCCCAGCAACATTTTTTTTTTCCTGGCACACAGGACAAAATGCCTAGAAATAGGCTTCTTCTTGCTTCTCTCTCCCCAGCTCACATCATGAACCTGGTGAAAAGCTGGCAAAAAGCTTGGGGCAACTTTAATTCATCTGGCTTTTCACCACTGGGTTTCATGATCTTTGCACTTGAACTGAACATGACCTTTTGCTTGCTGAGCTGCTGCTGACTGAAGCTAGTTGGCTGTCCTCCAAGAGGACTCCCAGATAGCATATACCCTTTAGCTGACCCAAGGCAGAAACCTCACCGCCATGCCAGAAAACAGCACATGGATTAGCTTAGAGGGAAGACTCACATCAGCCAGGCTCACAAGGCTAATGTGTAAAGCAGAAGCCACCCACTGATAACAAGCAGCTGAGCTACCAAAAAGCACTGAACCACTTTCTCCCAGAGAGGCAGTCCTGAGGAATTTGGATTTTGAGATGATAGTCCGCCATTTTCCTCCTTTGTTGGCAAAGTAATAAATTTCTCTTTCCTTCTCTTCAAACTGCTTGTCCCTATTTTTCTGATGTGGCCTCAGGGACAAGTCCTGAGTTTTCAGTAACAGATTTTGGCATCCCTGGGTGGGCCCACTGGCACCCCACTGGAATGGCATGCCACAATTACTGGAAGAGGCAAGGAACACTCTAGGGTCAAAGCTGTAGCTCTACACAGGTAGGAGCAACATCTTTTCTTTTTTTGGTAGAGACAGAGTCTTACTTTATCGCCCTTTATCGGCAGAGTGCCATGGCGTCACGTCACACAGCTCACAGCAACCTCCAACTCCAGGGATTAGGCGATTCTCTTGCCTCAGCCTCCCGAGTAGCTGGTACTACAGGTGCCCGCCACAACACCGGGCTATCTTTTTTTTTTTTTTTTTGACACAGAGCCTCAAGCTGTCACCCTAGTTGGAGTGCTATGGCATCACAGCTCACAGCAACCTCCAACTCCTGGGCTCAAGAGATTCTCCTACATCCGCCAGGTAGCTGGGACCACAGGTGCCTGCCACAATGCCTGGCTATTTTTTGATTGCAGCCATCATTGTTGTTTGGCAGGCCAAGGCTGGATTCGAACCCACCAGCTCAGGTGTATGTTGCTGGCACCTTAGCCGCTTGAGCCACAGGCGCTGAGCCATGCCCAGCTATCTTTTTACTGCAATTTGGCCGGGACCGGGTTCAAACCCACCACCCTTGGTATATGGGACGGGCACCCTACCCACTGGGCCACAGGTGCCGCCCAGGAGCAACATCTTTTTGAGGTGAGAGAGCAAGGGACAACCCCAGCAGCTGTAGGAGACTTTTTAGCTCTGGGGAACTCCTGTCTTTGACTCCCCAAACTAGACGCAGCTCCCTGCAACTTGAACTGAGTTGAGGAGAAGGAAATGGATTTGAAAGTGTCTGGACGCCAGGCCTTTTGTCAGGTGAGTTCCTGGGCATGCACACCAAGACCATGATTCCATATGGGGGAGGTTTCAGACCTTCTGGTTGGTTGGTTTTCATTTGCCTTTTAGGGGTGGAAGTCACGAGGCTGAGTGGAACTAGGGAAGCTGGTTTGAATTCAGAGCTCATTTGTGGTTCTGAGGGAACTGGCAAGAGTTGGAGGACTAGGCCACTATTTGGGAAAGGTTTATCTTCCAGCCCTGTAGAGCATTTGGGGCACTGTCTAAGGTGCCACTTGGGTGGCCTATGTAAGACCACCATTTGGGAAGGGTTTAACTTCTAGCCCTATAGGGCATTTGGGTCACCTTCTGACTTGCCATTTGGAGTGGTATTTGTCCTCTTGGGATTCCCATTTGTTTGATAGACCTATGCATTTTGAGGTTGAGATTCTCCTCTACTGTCTGTTATTTGTGAGTTTTGCTGCAACATAAGGAAGTTCCACCTCAAAGTCCTCTGAAAAAAACTTTAGAAACAGAGTGGTGTTAGGGCATTGCATTTTAGATTGTTTGTGTTTGGAATTCCATATCATTTGTGTGTGTGTTTTTATAGAGACACAGTCTCATTTTACCACCCTTGGTAGAGTGCCGTAGCATCACAGCTCACAGCAATCTCCAACTCCTGGGCTTAGGCGATGGTTTTGCCTCTTATCATTTCTGTTTGATGAAGAATTTTTGCACCACTTGTCTGGTGAGTTTATGTATTGTGCTGCCTCTTGTAGGGAGTGAAAGAAAAAGTGGTGGCTGCCTAATTTTGATCTGGAGGTGTGTTCTATGTATGTTGTCCATCAATTTGTCTTCTTTTGGAAAGCTTCTGTTCATGTCTTCTGCCCACTTTCTTGTGTGTGTGGGGGGTGTTGCGTGATTTTTTTCTTTTGAGTTCGTTGTGGATTAAACTCTTTGTCAGGTGTGTGACATGTGAATTTTTCTCCCATTCTGTGGGTTGTCTGTTTGCTCTGTTGAGTTTCCTTGGCTGTGCGACCCATTTATTGATTTGTGTTGCTGCTATGATTGCCTTTGGGGTCCTCCTCATGGACTGTTTGGGCTTATGTCTATGGGAGCTGTTTCAGCATTTTCTTCTAGAATTCTTGTGGTTTCATGCCTTGGGTTTGACTCTGTGGTCCACTGTGAATTATTTTTTGTGAGAGGTGAGAGGTGTTATTCCTATTTCAATTTTTCACACGTGGTTGTCCCACTTTCCCAGTGCCCTTTGTTGAGAGGGGCACCTTTTCCCCAGCGTGCGCTGTTGTCTGCTTTGTCAGGATTGGATGGCAGTGTAGGGACGTTTTCCTATCTGGGTTTTCTGTTCTGATTCATTGCTCTGTGTCTGTTCTTGTGCCAATGCCATGTTATTTTGGTTGTGGTGGTTTTGTGATGTACTTAAGTCTGGGGGGGGTGTCCCCCAATTTGTCCTTTTTGCTTAGGGTTGATTCGGCTATTCAGGCTCTTTTCTGGTTCCATGTGAAGCATGGAATTATTTTTTTCTAGATCTGCAAAAATGACATTGGTATTTTGTGGGGATTGCGTTGAATCTGTGGATCACTTTGGACAGTGCAGACATTCTAACAGTGCTGATTCTGCCGACCCATGAACACAATATGCTTTTCCATTTGTTTATATACTCTGTGATTTCCTTCTTCAGGCAGGTTGACTGTTGTTGGTGCATAGGAATGCTATTGATTTGTGTGCATTGATTTTGCATCCTGGGACTCTACTGAATTCGTCAATTCCAGGAGTCTCTTGGCAGAATCTTTGGGGTTTTCTAAATGCAAGATCTGTTGGCAAAGAGTGATGGCTTGACCTTTCCTGTCCCCATCTAGATGCCCTTTCTTTCCTTCCCTCATCTGATTGTTCTGGCTGGGACTTCCAGCCCTATGTGGAGTGGAGGTGATGATGAAGGATATGAGTCGTCTGGTTCCAGGTCTAGGCAGGAATGCTTTTAATTTTTCCCTATCCAGCATGATGTTGGTTGTGAGTTTGTTGTATGTGGCTTTTAGAGTTTTAAGGTATGTTCCACTTATGCCTATTTGGTTGAGAGTTCTTATCATAGAAAAGTGCTGAGTTTTGTCAGTTGCTTTCTCTGCATCTCATTGAGATGACCACGTGGTCTTTGCTATTTGCCTCTGTTTATGTGGTTAGTCACATCTGCAGATCTGTGTCTGTTGGGCCTGGGTGGAGCCCACTTGGTCATAGTGGATTTTGTTTTTCTTTGTGTGTTGCGGAAGTCAGGTTGCTAGAATTTTGTTGAGAGTTTTTGCATCTGTATTGAAGGAGGATTTGGGTCTGCAGTCTTCTTCTGTTATGTCCTTTTCTGGCTTTGACTTCAGAGTGATACGGCTTCATGGATGTTGTAGAGTAATTTCTGCAGCGTGGGTGCTAGCTTCTCTTTTTAGGTCTGATATAGTTTGGCTGTGAAGCCATCTGGTCTGGGACTTTCTTCACTGGAAGGTTTTTTTTTTTTTTTTTTTTTGGCCAGGGCTGGGTTTGAACCCGCCACCTCCAGCATATGGGACCGGCGCCCTACCCGCTGAGCCACAGGCGCCGCCCAACTGGAAGGTTTTTTATTGCAGCTTTGGTTTTGTTGCTTGGTATTGGTCTGTTTGGGAGTTCTATCTCTTCATGGTTGAGTCTGGGGAAGTTATATGTTTCCAGGAATTGGTCTGTTTCTTGGTTTTCTAGTTTATGTGCACAGAGGTTTTTGTTATATTCAGGGATGATGTTTCTTGTTTCTGTGCTATCAGTTGTAATATCTTTTTCATTTCTGATTGAGCTCTTTGGGGTCCTTTCTTTTCTATTTTTGGTTGATCTAGGAGGATGTTGGTTTATCTCTTCAGGGAGCAAATTCTTGTTTCTTTGGTCTTCTCTATAGTTCTTCTGTTCTGATTTCCTTCCTTCTTTTCCTTCCTTCCCGTCCTTCCTTCCATCTTTTTGTCACCCTTGGTAGTGCCATGGTATCATAGCTCACGGCAACCTCAAACTCTTGGGCTCAAACAATTCTCTTGCCTCAGCCTCCCAAGTAGTTGGGACTACAAGCACCTGCCACAAGGCTGGCTATTTTTTTTTTTTGCAGTTTTTGGCCGGGGCTGGGTTTGAACCCACCACCTCCGGCATATGGGGCCGGTGCCCTACTCCTTTGAGCCACAGGCACCACCCAAGGCAGGCTATTTTTAGAGATGGGTCTTGCTCTGACTCAGGCTGGTCTCAAACTTGTGAACTCAGGCAATCCACCCCCCTCAGCCTCCCAGAGTACTAGGATTACAGGCATGAGCTACCACACCCGGCCTCTGATTTCCTTTAGTTCTGGTCTGATCTTGGTTATTTCTTTTCTTCTGCGGGGTTTAGGATTAATTTGCTCTTCCTTTGCTAATTCTTTGAGACAATTAATTAAATTGTTAATTTGCAATTTTTACTAAAGAGTCTTCTCCATTGCCTCTTCCTTTCAAAGTTAATCTCAGTTGGTCTTTCTGTGCCTTTGTAAAAGGGGAACTGAACTATCTCATTTGTAGATAAATGAGCTTTCAAAAAGAATGGGTAAGGTGCCTTGTGTGGTGGCTCACATCTGTAATCCTAGCACTCTGGGAAGGTAAGGTGGGAGGATCACTTGATATCAGGAGTTTCTTTTTGTGTGTCAGAAAATCCTTAATCCCTATGTGGGCCATTGTGAATAATGGTGCAATGGTGAGACTGTCTCAAAAAAATAAAAAATAAAAAAGGGCTGGGCATGGTGGCTCATGCCTATAACCCTAGCCCTTGGGTGGCTGAAGCCAGTGGATTGCCTGAGCTCAAAGGTTCGAGACCAGACTGAGCCAGAGTGAGACCCCTGTCTCTAAAAAAGAGAGATAGGGCCCGCTGGCATTGTGGCAGGCATCTGTAGTCATAGCTACTTGGGAGGCTGAGGCAAGAGAATCATCTGAGCCCAAGAGTTGGAGATTGCTGTGAGCTATGATGCCATATCATTCTATTGAGGGTGACAAAGTGAAACTCTGTCTCAAAAATAATAATAATAGTGCAATGAACATGGAGTGCAGATATCTTTACAAGGTGCTGAATAAGCCCAAGAAGAATGGCTGGGTTATGTAGTAGTTCTATTTTTATTTTTTAAATTTGAACTGGTTTATTTAAAACTAATGTGAATATCTAAGAAAGCTATATATTTTTATAGGACGTAAAATATTTACATATAGATTTTAATAGATAATTTAATCTGCTTTTTTGGACCAGATTATATGATAAGATGAAAATATCATGATTCATAGGTAACATTAATAAGACAGATCACTTGGCGGTGCCCCTAGCTCAATCGGTAGGGCACCGGCCACATACACTGAGGGTGGCGGGTTTGAACCTGGCCCGGCCAGCTAAAAAACAACAATGCTAGCCGGGCGTTGTGGTGGGTGCCTGTAGTCCCAGCTACTCGGGAGGCTGAGGCAAGAGAATCACTTAAGCCCAGGAGTTGGAGGTTGCTGTGAGCTGTGTGATGCCATGACACTCTACCGAGGGCCATAAAATGAGACTCTGTTTCTACAAAAAAAAAACAACAACAATGCAACTGCAACAAAAAAAATAGCCTGATGCCTTAAAGAAAGATGGAGACTTTACATCTTTCATGTTTACATGGATGGAGCTGGAACATATTCTTCTTAGTAAAGTATCTCAAGAATGGAAGAAAAAGTTTCCAATATACTCAGACCTACTATGAAACTAATTTATGAAAGCTATAACCCAACTATAAGAATATGGGGAAGGGAGAGGGCAGGAAGGGGAGGGGGAGGATGGGCGGAGGGAGGGTAATTGGTGGGACCACATCTACGGTGCATCTTACAAGGGTACATGTGAAACTTTCTAAATGTAGAATATAAATGTCTTAACACAAAAACTAAGAAAAAGCCAGGAAGGCTATGTTAACCAGTGTGATGAAAATTCGTTAAATGGTATATAAAACCAGCGTATGGTGAAAACATAGCCTGGCATTGTGGCAGGCACCTGTAGTCCCAGCTACTTGGAAGGCTGAGGCAAGAGAATCACTCAAGAGTTTGAGGTTGCTGGGGGGGATGGTTCCATCATGGCGTCAATGCAGAAACGACTACAAAAAGAACTGTTGGCTTTACAAAATGACCCACCCCCTGGGATGATTTAAATTCCATTACACAGTGGATTGTAGACATGGAAGGTGCACCAGGTACCTTATATGAAGGGGAAAATTTTCAACTTCTATTTAAGTTTAGTAGTCGATATCCTTTTGACTCTCCTCAGGTCATGTTTACTGGTGAAAATATTCTTGTTCATCCTCATGTTTATAGCAATGGTCATATCTGTTTATCCATTCTAACAGAAGACTGGTCCCCAGCGCTCTCAGACCAGTCAGTTTGTCTTAGCATTATTAGCATGCTTTCCAGCTGCAAAGAAAAGAGACAGCCACCAGATAATTCATTTTATGTGCCAACATGTAACAAGAATCCAAAGAAAACAAAATGGTGGTATCATGATGATACTTGTTGATGCCACGGTTATCATCCTCCTAGCAGAAGATAGTCCTACTGAGGTGTGTCATATTTCCTGACATTGTGCCCATTAAGTAAGAGCACACCAATCCCCCTCTCTCCTCCCCCAACTTGAATTGAATTGAGTTTTTCTCGTGTGTGTATGTATTCGATTATCTACTGGCTTCATATTAGTATTGAGTAGGTTGGATACTTGCTTTTCCATTCTTGTGATACTTTACTAAGAAGAATGTGTTTCAACTCCATCCAGGGTAATATAAAAGATGTAAGTATATATGTGTGTGTGTGTGTATCACAGTTTACTAATCCATTCCTGTGTTGATAGGAATTTAGGTTGTTTCCACATCTTGGCAATTGTAAATTAAGCTGTGATAAACAATCTAGTGCAAACATCCTTATGATAAAATGATTTTTTTTCTTTCTTTCATTGTGGGATCAAATGGAAGGTCTATTTTGAGTTCTTTGAGGATAGATTCGCCACATTTCTTTCCAAAGATGCTGTATTAGTTTGCAGTCCCACCAACAGTGTAAAAGTGTTCCCTTCTCTCCATATCTGTGCTAGTATCTGCAACTTCAGTATGTGGGCTGTTCTCACCAGGGTTAGGTGGTATCTCAAGGTGGTTTTGATTTGCATTTCTCTGATGATTAGGGACAATGAGCATTTTTTCATGTTTGTTAGCCATTCATCTGTCTTCTTCAGAGAAGGTTCTGTTCATGTAGCTTAGTGATAAGAGGGGATTGTTTGTTCATTTTTTGTTGATTACTTTATCTGTAGATTCTAGTTATCAACCCTTTCTCAGATTCATAACATGCAAATATCTTTTCCCATTCTGAAGGTTGTCTATTTGCTTTAATTGTTGTGTACTTAGCTATACAGAAGCTTTTCAGGTTAATCCCATTTGTGTGTTTGTTTGTTTAAGAGAGAGTTTTACTTTGTCGCCCTCGGTAGAGTGCTGTGGCGTCACAGCTCACAGCAATCTCCAGCTCTTGGGCTTAGGTGATTCTCTTGCCTCACAACCTCCCAAGAAGCTGGGACTACAGACACCCACCACAATGCCTGGCTATTTATTGTTGCAGTTTGGCCGGGGCTGGGTTCGAACCCACCACCTTCAGTATATGGGGCCAGTGCCCTACTCTCTGAGCCACAGGCACCACCTGACATCCCATTTTTTTGTTGTTGCAATTGCCACTGAAGTCTTCTTCATAAAATCTTTCTCCAGGCCGACATCCAAAAGTTTTTCCCATATTTTCTTCTAGGATTTTTATTGTTTCATGTCTTAGATTTAAATCTTTTATCCATTGTGAGTCAGTTTTTAAGTGGTAAAAGGTAAAGGTGCAGTTTCAGTCTTTTACATGTGGTTATCTAGTTCTCCCAGCACCATTTATTAAATAGGGATTCTTTTTCCTAGTGTATGCTTTTGTTTGGTTTATCAAAAATCAGATGTCAGGCTTGGCACCTGTGGCTCAAGCGGTTAAGGCGCCAGCCACATACACCTGAGCTGGCAGGTTCGAATCCAGCCTGGGCCCTCCAAACAACAAATAGCTAGGCATCATAGCGAGTGCCTATAGTTCCAGCTACTTGGGAGTCGGAGGCAGGAAAATCGCTTGAGCCCAGGAGTTGGAGGTTGCTGTGAGCTGTGATGCCACAGCACTCTACCCAGGGCAACAGCTTGAGGCTCTGTCTCAAAAAAAAAAAAAAAAAAAAATCAGATGTCAATATAAGATTGTTTTCATCTCCTGGTTTTCTAGTCTGTTCCATATGACTGTGTTTGTATTTTTATCCTAATACCATGCTGTTTTGATCACTGTGGACTTGTAATATAACCTGAAGTCTGGTACAGTGATGCCTCCACCTTTCTTTTTATTACTAAAAATTGCCTTGGCTATTCAGGGTTTTTTCTGGTTTCATATAAAATGGAGAACTATTTTTTCCAGTTCTTCAAAGTATGTTATTGGTACTTTAATGGAGATTGCATTAAATTTGTAGATTGCTTTGGGTAGTATAGACATTTTAACAATGTTGATTATTCTCAGCCAAAAGCATGTGTGTTCTTGCATTTGTTAATGTCTTCTACTATTTCTTTTCTCAGTGTTTCATAATTCTCTTTGTAGAGATCCTTCACCTCTTTTGTTAGTTATATTCCTAGGTATTTCATTTTCTTTGAAGCTACCGTGAAGGGAATTGTGTCCTCAATTTGCTTCTCAGCTTCAGTTATTGGTGTATACAAAGGCTAGTGATTTGTGGACATTGGTTTTATACCCTGAGACATTGCTGTATTTCTTGATCACTTCCAGGAGTCTTGTGGTTGAGTCTCTGGAGTTTTCTTTCTTTTTTGAGACAGAGTCTCACTTTGTTGCCCTGAGTGGACTGCTTGAGTAGCTGTGACTACAGGCACTTGCCACAGCCCCTGGCTATTGTTAGAAATGGGGTCTTGCTGTTGCTCAGGCTGGTCCTGAACTCCTGAGCTCAGGCAATCCACCCACATTAGCCTCCCAGAGTACTGGGATTATAGGCGTGAGCCACTGAGCCTGGCCGTCTCCGAGTTTTTCTAAGTATAAGATCATATCATCAGCAAAGAGCAAGAGTTTGACATCCACTGCCCCCATTTAGATGCCCTTAACCTCCTTCTCTTGCCTGATTGCATTGGATAGAACTTCCAGAGTTCTGTGGCATGGTAGTGGCAAGAGTAGACATCCTTGTCTGATTCCAGTTCTAAGTGGAAATGCTTTCAATTTTACTCCATTCAGTATGACACTGGTTGTGGGTTTGTCATAGATGGCTTCCATCAGTTTAAGAAATGTGCTATCTGGCTGGACACGATGGCTCATACCTGTAATCCTAGCACTCTGGGAGGCCAAGGTGGGTGAACTGCTTGAGCTCACAAGCTCAAGACCAGCCAGAGCAAGAGCAAGATCCCATCTCTAAAAAATAGCCAGGCATTGTGGTGGGTGCATGTAGTCCCAGCTACTAGGGAGGCTGAGGCAAAAGTAGAGCTGACCACTTGAGCTCAAGAGTTTGAGGTTACTATGAGCTATCATGACATGGTGCTCTACCAAGGGTGACAAAGTGAGACTCTACCTCCAAAGAAAAAAAGAAGTGCAATCTATACCTATTTTCTTTTTCTTTCTTCCTTTTTTTTTTTTTTGGAGATAAGAGTCTCACTATGTTGTCCTTAGTGGAGTGCCATTGCGTAACAGCCCACATTAACCTCAAACCCTTGGGCTTAACGGATTCTCTTGCCTCAGCCTCCCAAGTAGCTGGGACTATAGGTACCCACCACAACACCCAGCTATTTTTTGTTGCAGTTGTCATTGTTGTTTAGCTGGCCTAGGCTGCATTCAAACCCACCAACCTGGGTATGTATATGTGGCCGGCACTATAACCACCGTGCTACAGGCACCAAGCAGGGATGATATGTATGTCTATTAAGCCCAATTATTCTAGAGCACTGGTTCTCAACCTTCTAATGCCTCCTAATGCTGTGACCCTTTAATACAGTTCCTCATGTTGTGGTGACCCCCAACCATAAAATTATTTTCATTACCACTTCATAACCATAATTTTGCTATTGTTATGAATCATAATGTAAATATCTGATATGCAGGATGTATTTTCATTGTTACAAAGGGGTCACAACCCACAGGTTGAGAACCTCTATTCTAGAGTCTCCTTTAAGTCCCTTGTTTCTTTGTTTAGTTCCTGTTTAGAGGGTCTGTCTAGTTCTGTCAGAGGAGTATTAAAGTCCTCAGCTATTATGGTGTTGTAGGATGTCATATTGTTTAAACCAAGTAAGGTCCTTTTCATAAACCTGGGAGCATTTAGGTTGGGTGCATAGATATTTAGAATTGAAATGTCCTCTTGTTGTATTGTCCCCTTGACCAGTATGAAGTGACCACCTTTGTCTTTCTTAATTTTAGTTGCTTTAAATCCAATTGTATATGAAAATAACACTGAGACCCTTCTTTTCTTCTGATTTCTATTTGCCTGAAATATTATTTTCCAACTCTTCGCCCTGAGTCTTGTTTTATCCTTTGAGGTTAGGTGTGTTTCCTGGATCACTTGAACCCAGGAGTTTGAGGTTGCTATTAGGCTGATGCCACAGCACTCTAGCCTGGGCAACAGAGTGAGACTCTGTCTCAAAATAATAATAATAATAATAATAATAGGACACAAAATCCACAAACTTTTTTTTTTTTTTGGTAGAGACAGAGTCTCACTTTATAGCCCTTAGTAGAGTGCCGTGGCATCACACAGCTCACAGCAACCTCCAACTCCTGGGCTTAAGCGATTCTTCTGCCTCAGCCTCCCAAGTAGCTGGGACTACAGGTGCCCGCCACAACGCCCAGCTATTTTTTGGTTGCAGTTCGGCCGGGGCTGGGTTTGAACCCACCACCCTCGGTATATGGGGCCGGCGCCTTACCGACTGAGCCACAGGCGCCACCCCACAAACTATTCTTTTAAACCAAATAAATTAAACACCATCAGATTAAAAACCTTTGCTTTTCAATAGACGCTGTGAAGAAAATAAAAGTGAAGGCACATACTGGAGAAGACATTTACAAGTCATATGTCTGATTTAAAAATTTGTATGTAGAATATTGAATATATAAAGAGATGTCATAACTTAGTAAGGCAACCCAATTTTAAAAATGGGCAAAGGATTTGAACAATTAACCGAAGAATATACACATATGAAAATAAGCACAGGAAAAGATGCTTGTGGCCATCTGTCATTTGTGAAATGTAAATTAAAACCACAAAGGAGATATACTAGACACCAACTAAGATGGCTAAAATTTAGAAGACTGGCTGTGCCAAGTGTTGGCAAGGATCTGAAGCAACTGCAGCTCTTGCCTTGCTTTCATGTGCTCACGGGCATATAAAATGGTATAGTCACTTTGGAAAATAGTTTGGCAGTTTCTTAAAAAAGTTAAACATACATCATTCTGCTCCTACATATTTACTCAGGAGGAATAAAAGCATGTGTGGATGAAAGACTCTACATGAATATTCATAGCAACTTTATCCATAATAGCCCAAACTGGGAACAGCCCATATGTCCCTCAACAGGTGAATGGATAAATTATGTCATATCTCTGCAATGAACTACAACACAGCATTAAAAGGGAAGGAAATGCTGTACTGTAACTGAATTAACTTCAAAATAATTATGCTAAGTGAGAGAAGCCAGGCCAAAAAGAAAAAAATATATACTGTAAAATTCTATTTGTATAAAATTCTAGAAAATACAAACTAATCCATAGTAACAGAAAAAGATCAGTGGCTGCCTGAGAATGGGGTGGAAATAAGAAAGCACACAAGGAAAATATGGACGGTGACAGTACACATCAAACAGGGACAGTTTATTATACTTCAATAAAGCCAAAAAAAAGAAAAAAATTACTCCAAAATAACAAGGAGAAAGAGGAAAAATAATGCAAACTCATCTTGGATACAAATTCCATTTCTAATGAAAACAGAAGAGAGATGAAATCCAAAAGCAACAAGTCAGAGGACTGCAGAAAGCTGGAGATACAAGCAGAGGTTAAGGAAGAAGCTGTGAAAAGGGACCACACTGCTCGTCAAAGTCCCTCATTTGCATCAACAGGAGTAGAGTGCACAAGCTCATGACTTGCATCCCACACACAGGCATGTTTGGTTCCAAGAAGCAGAGGAAACAAATCGCAGTGAAGAATCAAACAGAAAAGCAATGTTTGTAAGAAGCAAAGAGGAACCATCAGACTTTGCACGTGAGCAGCACAACACTGGCCGTAAGGAAAATTCCTGGCCTCTTCTCCTACATGAGCCTCTGGCAAACAGCTGAATAAAAATGTACTTTATCCAAGATGAGAAATAAAAAGCCAAGTAGCACAGAATCTAAAGAAAGATGCTCTGAGAATTAACAAATAAAAAGGAACAGGAGAAACAAGTGGTAGGGGAAAACATACTAGATGAAACTCCACTGAACATTTCACTACAAATTAAACAACAACACATTAATAAAGCAATCTTCTCAGCCAGGCATGGTGGCTCATGCCTGTAACCCTAGCACTCTGGGAGGCTGAGGCAGGATGATTGCCTAAGTACACACGTTTGAGACCAGCCTGAGCCAGAGGGAGACCCCGTCTCTAAACATAGCTAGGCGTTGTGGGGGGCGCCTGTAGTCCCAGCTACTTGGGAGGCTAAGGCAAGAGAATCTCTTGAGCCCAAGAGTTTGAGGTTGCTGTGAGCTGTGATGCTATGGCACTCTACCGAGGGTGACAGCTTGAGGCTCTGTCTCAAAAAAAAGAAAAAGCTCCATTATCACCTTCTTTCTGGCTGAAGGCAATTTTTTTTTTTTTGAGACAGAGTCTCACTATGTCTGGGACTATAGGCAACACAATTTTTTAAAAAGAATTCATACAAAAGAAAAAACTAAGCTGGGAGTGGTGGCTCATGCCTGTGATCCCAGAACTTTGGAAGGCTGAGGCAGGATGATCACTTGTGGCCAGGAGTTCCAGAGCAGCCTGAGCAACATGAGACCCCAATCCCTACACAAAATTGAAAAATCAGCCAAACACAGTGACAGGTGCCTATAGTCCCAGCTACTTGGGAGGCTAAGGCAAGAGAATCTCTTGAGCCCAAGAGTTTGAGGTTGCTGTGAGCTGTGTGATGCCATGGGACTCTACCGAGGGCAACAAAGTGACACTCTGTCTGAAATAAATAAAGCAATCATCTCCAGAAAGCAAGAGCACAAAACAGAAATAGGAGAGCTCAGGGGGAAAATGAAACGTAACTGACAAAACTGAGAAAGGGGGCGGCGCCTATGGCTCAGTCAGTAAGGCGCCGGCCCCATATACCGAGGGTGGCGGGTTCAAACCCAGCCTCGGCTGAACTGCAACCAAAAAAAAAAAAAAAACTGAGAAAGGAAGGGAAAAAAGAAAATCTTCCAACCAATGACAAATGGAAGGCAGCATGAAGGAGAATCACTGCTGCTGAAATCACAGTCAAGCCACTAAGAACCAGAATGAGAAAAGTGAGCAAAAGGAAATGAAAATGAACAGTATAAAGGGACTTCAGGGAAAATGATAGATTTGGAAGACCTACAAAGGATCCCAGAATAGAAAACTGAAATAAGGGAACATAAATATTTAAAAGCATAATTCAAGAAAATTTTCCTGAAATAAAAGAAGACTTGAATCTACAAATTCAAAAGGCATACCACATACCACATACCGGAGAAAACGACAAAAATCTGTCAATACCAAAGTAATTTCTACAAAAGTAACTACACATAAAAGAAAGGTTGGGGGAACCTAAAGATCCTTTGGGCAACCACACAAAAAGATCAAGTCATTTTATAAGGTTAAAAAAATGAAAGTTAGACTTGGAGTTTTCCTCAATGGCATGAAATTCTAGAGACAGAGAGAAGTGATACCTACAAAATTCTCAAGGAAGTAAAGTGCAAACCAAGAATTTTACAACCTGACAAGCTGCAGATCTAATACAAAGACCAGAGCCTTTTTTTTTTCTTTTAGAGACCGAGTTTCACTTTGTCACCTTCGGTAGAGTGCAGTGGAGTCACAGCTCACAGCAACCTCCAACTCCTGGGTTTAGACAATTCTCTTGCCTCAGCCTCCCGAGTAGCTGGGACTACAGGCACCTGCACAAGGCCCAGCTATTTTTTTTTTTACAGTTTGGCTAGGGTCGGGTTTGAACCCGCCACCTTTGTTATATGGGGCCAGCGCCCTACTCACTGAACCACAGGCGCCGCCCAAGACCAGAACCTTTTTTGAACATGCAAAAACTTGGGAAATATTTTTTCATTGAGCCACTCTTGATCAAACTATTGGAAAAAGGCTCGGTGCCTGAGGCTCAAGTGGCTAAGGCACCAGCCACATACACCTGAGCTGGAGGGTTCAAATGCAGTCTGGGCCCACCAAACAACAACGACGGCTGCAACCAAAAAAATAGCCAGGCGTTGTGGCGGGCGCCTGTAATCCCAGCTACTTGGGAGGCGGAGGCAGGAGAATCGCTTGAGCCAGGAGTTGGAAGTTGCTGTGAGCTATGATGCCATAGCACTCTACCCAGGGTGACAGCTTTAGGCTCTGTCTCAAAAAAACAAAACAAAACAAAAAAAAACTAATGGAAAAGGAATTTCAGTAAATAAAAAGACACATAGAAACATTTCAGCAAAAAATAAAACTGAGAGAAGTGGCTCTAGCTGGAGGGCCAATGTGAGGATTAAGATCATATGTAATGTAATAAACCTTGAATTCAGAAATGATTCAATAAACAAAAATGGGGAAGGAAAAAAGGAGAGAGTTGCTAAGTATGCTGATTTATATATCTTTTTTTACAGGGGAGGAGGCAAAAAAAATAAGAAAAAGATAGTATAGAAAGATTTTACTGCAGGAAGATAAATATGGAGATATATAATCATTTAAAAGTTTATGGCTGGCTTGGCACCAGTAGCACAGTGGTTATGGCGCCAGCCACATGCCCCGAGGCTGGCAGGTTCAAGCCAGCCTGAGCCAGCTAAACAACAATGACAACTGCAACAAAAAAAAATAGCCAGGCATTGTGGTGGCTCCTGTAGTCCCAGCTACTGGGAAGGCTGAGGCAGGAGAATCACGTAAGCCCAAGAGTTGGAGGTTGCTGTAACCTGTGATGCCACGGCACTCTACAGATGGCGACATAGTGAGACTCTGTCTCTCAAAAAAAAAAAAAAAAGTTTATCCCCATAACCACGCTTGACTAGCAGAAAAAAAAAAAAAAATAGGTGGCAAAAAAAGGGGGGAGGACAGAAAATACATTTTTTAAATAAGTTCTTTTAGTAGAAAATATACCTACAAAAAGGATTGAATTAAGGAATTATAGTCATAATTATCAACCAAATTATCAGAAGAAACAAACCCACAAAAAAATTAACAGAGTAGCCAGCTCACTTTCAGTCCCAGCTAGAGAGGCTGAAGCAGAATGCATGAGCCCATGAGTTCAAGGCTTTAGGGTACTAGGACTGTAGCTGTGAAAAGCCACTGCACTTCAGCCTGGGGAACGTGGTGAGACCCTACCTATCAAAAATAAATATAAATAAACACAGTGTACATAGTGGAAATTAAAAATGTTTAAATTACAAAATAGAAGACAATGATAGAATCAAGACTATTATTGGTCATGTCAATAAATGTAAATGAGCTACACATGCCCATTAAAAGAAAAAGGCTTTCAGATTATATTTGAGAGCAAAACCAAATTTTGTGCTTAGATCAAAGCAATTGAGAAACTTTAAAAATAAAAAGATGGGGGAAAAAGAAAAAAAAGATGGGAAAAAGAGGCCAGGCACGGTGGCTCACGGATATAATCCTAACACTCTGAATGGCCAAGGCCAGCGGATCACCAGAGCTCAGGAGTTCAAAGCCAGCCTGAGCAAGAGCGAGACCCCCATCTCCAAAAATAGTCAGGCATTGTGGCAGGCACCTATAGTCCCAGCCACCAGGGAGGCTGAGGCAAGAGAATCATTTTGAGCCCAAGAGCTTGAGGTTTCTGTGAGCTATGACGCCATTGCACTCTACCAAGGGCAACACAATAAGACTCTGTCTCACAAAAAAAAAAAGTGTGGAAAAAGGTATGTTGGGCAAATAAAAACACAAAGAAAGTAGGAATTCTGATGTTAATAAAAATGAACAAGAATGTATTTGGAGGCAGCACCTGTAGCTCAGTGGGCAGGGCACCGGCCCCCATATACCGAGAGTGGCGGATTTGAACCTGGCCTCGGTCAAACTGCAACAACAACAAAAATAGCCGGGTGTTGTGGCGAGCACCCCAGCTACTTGGGAAGCTGAGACAAGAGAATCGCCTAAGCCCAGGAGTTGGAGGTTGCTGTGAGTTGTGACACCATGGCACTATTCTGGGGGCAATAAAGTTAGACTCTGTCCCAAAAAAGAAAAAAATAATGTATTTGGAACAAAAGCATTAAATAAGAAAAATTATGGGTGGCGCCTGTGGCTCAGTGGGTAGGGTGCCAGCCCTATATGCTGAGGGTGGTGGGTTCAAACCCAGCCCCAGCCAAACTGCAACAACAACAAAAAAAATAGCCAGGCATTGTGGCAGGTGTCTGTAGTCCCAGCTACTCAGGAGGCTGAAGCAAGAGAATCACCTAAGCCCAGGAGTTGGAGGTTGCCGTGAGCTATGTGATGCCACGGCACTTTACCGAGGGCAATGATATGAGACTCTGTGTCTACCAAAAAAAAAAAAAAACTTAAAAAAATAAGACAAATTATATCAAGAGTATAATTTGTAGGGCAGCACTTGTGCCTCAAGGAGTAGGGCACCGGCCCCATATACCAGGGGTAGCAGGTTCAAGCCCAGTCCCGGCCAAAACTACAAAAAAAAAAAAAAAAAAAAAAAAAAGAGTATAATTTGTAATGAAGATATAAAGGTAAATATCTATGATCCAAATAACATCAACATTCTAGCCAGGCGTTGTGGCGGGCGCCTGTAGTCCCAGCTACTTGCGAGGCTGAGGCAAGAGAATCTCTTAAGCCTAAGAGCTTCAGGTTGCTGTGAGCTGTGACACAGTCAGACTCTGTCTCAAAGAAAAAAAGCAAATAACATCAACATTCACAAAGCAAAAACTACAAGGTATAAAGGGAGAAACAGAACACATTAGCAGAAACCAACATTTTTATAAGCCAATGACAGATCACATAAACAAAAAGCAAATAAACATACAGGAGATCTGAAAAAAGAACATGTTCCCTTTAAGTGCCAAAAGAACAAAACTGGCCATCTATTAGAGGTCACAAAGATTTCAGTAAATTCCAAAAGTAGAAATGTGAATTAGCATTCACTAATCACAGAGCAATAAAACTAAAAATCTGTGACAAACTTGGGGGAAGAAAAAGAGCTACCATCTTGGGACAGAAAAGAAAATCTCTCTGTTAACTCACGAGTCTAACAGGAAGTCAAAATCCAAACCACAGAATATACAGAAGTAATAATAATGAGTACACTACATAGTACATTCCACGGGATTCAGCTAAAAATATTTCTAGAGGAAAATTTTTTTTAAAACTTATATTTGGCAGTGCCTGTGGCTCAATGAGTAGGGCGCCAACCACATATACAGAGGATGGTGGGTTCAAACCCAGCCCCAGCCAAATTGCAACAACAAAAAAAAATTTATATTTGGCTCAGCACCTGTAGCACTGTGGTTACAGCACTGGCCACATACACTGAGGCCGGAGAGTTTGAACCTGGCCCGGGACAGCTAAACAACAATGACAACTGCAACCAAAAAATAGCTGGGCATTGTGGCAGGTGCCTGTAGTCCCAGCTACCCAGGAGGTTGAGGCAAGAGAATCACATAAGCCCAAGAGTTTGAGGTTGCTGTGAGCTGTGACGCCACAGCACTCTATCAAGGGTCACATAGTGAGACTCTATCTAAATAAATAAAACTTATATTTATGGCCAGGCGCAGCAGCTCACTCCTATAATCCTAGCACTCTGGGAGGCCAAGGCAGGTGAATTGCTTGAGCTCAGGGGTTCAAGACCAGTCTGAGCAAGTGTGAGACCACTCTCTTTACTACAAATAGAAAAACTGTGGCAAGAGGATCATTTGAGCCCAGGAGTTTGAGGTTGCTGTGAGCTAGGCACTCTCCCGAAGGTGACAAAGTGAGACTCTGTCTCAAAAATAAAAAAATAAAAATAAAAATGAAAAAAATAAAGAAAGCTCTCGTTAATATTAAGATTTCGAAAAAAACTTACATTTAATTTTCAGGATAGAAATTCTATATTCAATATAAGAAGTTAGAAAAGCAATAAAATAAAACTAAAAAAAAAAGTAGACAGAAATAATACACAAAAAAATAAAAATTAATGGATTAGAAAACTAAAGCCCAGGGCAGCGCCTGTGGCTCAAAGGAGTAGGGCGCTGGCCCCATATGCCAGAGGTGGCGGGTTCAAACCCAGCCCCTGGCCAAAAACCTCAACAACAAAAAATCCAAACAAAAAAACCAAAGCCCAGTCATCTCCTGTACTTCTGCATACTTCCCTCCACCCGTGCCTGGGGTCACTACCCCTGCACTGCCCTCTTCTCCCTCTTCATTGCTAAACAGTGTAGGGAGGAGGCAGCTGTCTGCAGCTGAAGCCACAACACAGGGACCCAGAAGTCTTAAGCAGCACAGGGATGGCACTGTCAAGGCCTGGTCCATGACCCCTCCATCTCAGCTCTGGAACACACCTGGGTTAGAGCCCTCAGCAGAAAATCCTTCTCATGCAATGGCTGAATAGATGGACCAGCAGGTGGCAGTTGGGACAGAGGACAAACACAGGGACATGCACACCCTTTTCCTATCCACTAACGAAGAGGCACCCAACCCTAGCTGCACATTAGAATTACCAGGGAGATGGGTGGCGCCTATGGCTCAAAGGAGTTGGGTGCAGTCCCCATATGCTGGAGGTGGTGGGTTCAAACCCAGCCCCAGCCAAAAACAGAAAAAAATAAATAAAAAAATTACCAGGGAGCTTTAAAAATGCCAGGCTCCTGGGCCCTTCCCCAAACATTCTTTCTGAATTAGTTCATTTCTCTCCACTTTGACCATCTGTTTCCAAAAAGCAAGGAGCACTGGGAAAAGAGGCAGCTGAGGGTAGAGAAAAGAAGGTGGGCTTCGGGACCACAAAGTTCAGAGTTCTAGCCCCATCTCTGCCTCTCATTAGCTGTGTGTCCTCAGGCTAATACATGAATCCCCCTGAGCCACAGGGTCTCATCCATAAGATGTGTTTACCTCCTACAGGTGGCTGAGGATCTCTAATCAAAGATGCGAACTATTCAGCTTGGCACAAGAAACCTAGGAGGTGTGTGAGAGAAGAGGCTGTCATTTTCCCTCAGCTGCCTCTGATTCACAACAGGTGGGCTGGCCTGAGGACCACCCCTAGCCCAGCATACCTGGGGAGTTCAGATGTGTGAGAGAGAGGGAGGGGAAGGCTGGCCCCGCAGACACTGGCAGCCTGGGAGCCACAGTCCTGCTTCTGAGACTATTCTTGCTTCCAACTGAGAATGCCTGGCTCCTGGCTTAATGGGCTTTGTCCCAGAGATGTAATTTCTATTTTGATTCCACGCGACATTTAATGAAATGGCTTTCAGACACCACGCAATGCGTCTGAGTTATGAAACCACAGCTTCTGGATCCTCAGCGTGGCTTGCAGTAAGAGGGTCCTTTTTGTTGCTTCAGGAGCTGCCCCAAGTCTCTTGAGGCCGGCAGGTCAATGCCCAGAGAACCTCCACTAGGAGTCTCTGGTGTTGCCCAGGCCCGACACCTGGTGTCCTCATCCCGTCCCGCTGCACCCTGACAGCAGCCTCTACCTGGGCTCCTGCCTCGATCTCACTCTCCCCAGTCCAGCGCTGTTCACACTGCAAATCAAAAATATTCAGGGAGACAGGAAATCAATGGCAAAGACTACAAACAGCATTTTAAAAGGACAAAAGAAACAGAATAGGACAAGGATGCACTGCACACAGCAAAGGCCCAGTGGCTCAGGGCGCCCAGGCTGTAAGTGTGCATGCTAGGTCTCCATGTGAAATAAATAAGTTTAAACAGCATCGTTCTAACCCTCCAAGTTAAAACTTGGGAGAGTTTCAGGACCTGGCCACACCAACTCCAAACACACTGAGCCACTGGCTTCTGCAAACTCTGCTACAGGTGCTTGCACACCTGCCTGGAATGTAAGGGGCACCCTCCTCTCTCACTCCTCTCCCCTCCCTTTACTCCCCCCAGACTCTGCACTCTTTGCACAAGTTGCCATCCCTGCCAGCCTGTGTGGTCATTATTTGTTTTCAGCTACCCCCACTCCCTGCCCTAATCCACCTGCAGAGCTGGACTTCCCTCGGTGTTCCACCACTTACTAAGAGCAGGTGCAAGCTAACACTGGGGCCTCGGGCAGGTCACCCCCTCCACTGCCAACCCTCCCCAGGCAAAGATGACCTCCTGGGTTCTATAGAAGCAAAGATATAAATAAGTATTTCTTAAAGCCTCCCGTTCAAAAGGAAGTAGAAGCCTTATAATTTCTCAACAACTTGGCTATTAAAAATAGGAATTCCACCCACACACCGGAACAGCTCGTCGGGATCTTTGAAGGGCCAGAATCGTAAGGTCACACACATGTTTGGGGCTAAGAAAACTGCTGGGCCCAAAAGCTAAACAGTGTAGGGAGGAGGCAGCTGTCTGCAGCTGGAGCCACAGCACAGGGACCCCAGAAGTCTTACGAAGCACAGGGATGCCAAGTGGCCCTCTGCCAACCGCTACATAAAACTCAATGCCCCCCCATATCATGTGACCATCTGCACAAGCACAGGTTCCAAAGAAAACTGAAAAATAAATAAATTGTACATTAGCAAGTAGATCTGAGGCCTCATCTCTGACTTTGGAAGAGCCCGAGGAGATGCTGCCAGCTGATGCCGCCGCCTCCCACTTCCAGTCCTTAAAGCAGAGCACAGGCCTGACCCAGCACTGGGGTGCCCTGAGAATTCAGCCTTCCTTGCAGTTTCCTGGCCCTAAGGCCTGAAACTCCAGCTACCAGCCATCCCTCTGGGCTACAAGATGGTCCCCAGGAGGCCCTGTGAGCGAACAATGACAGCCAGATGGGCATGTATTCAGCCAGCACCTACAGCCACTTGCCAGGCATGTGGACTGCAAGGGCCGAGGAAAGCAGGGAAGGAAGGGGGGCGAGGAAGCAGCCCCGCTAACTGACCACCACTCTGGGGACTGGAGTTCCAGTCACACTCTCCACCAGCTCCTATAGTGTGACCCTCACATTACCATGCCAGACACCGCAGCTCCCCATGGGACACTCGTTCATCCAGTAGATGGAGAGAATCCAGAGTATCCCACCCCAGCAGGGGACAGCAGACCCCACCCCTGCCCTGAGGAGACTCACAATGGGCAATGGGGTGTCAGAAGTAAACAGACAAATACAATTCTGTATGATAAATGCTGGCAGGCCATGAAGGCACAGACCGGGCCCCTAACCTGGCCCCAGTGGGCCTGGGAAAGTCCCTAGAGAAGGTGGCCTCTAAGTTGAGATCTGGAAGATCATGAGCAGGTGGACAGGTGCCAAGAGCGAGGCAGAAGGGAAAAGCTGGAAGGTGCACGCTTGAAAAGCTCAAGTTCAGGGAGGTGGGTTGGCAGGGTGGAGGCTTGCCAGAGCCTTTCTGATGTCACTGTGCTGCATAAAGCCCCCATCCTGGTCTGATGTGCTGAGTACCATCCTGGATCCTATGTAAACAATGTATGGAAGAAGGGCGAATGGGGGATAGGGGAGCCAGATGGACCACTGGAATGGACACTGGATCACAGGGCAGTGCTGCTTGTGGTGAGGAGTAAGGGACTCAGGAAGGTGGGAGGCTACCCCACCTGGCCACACACAGAACAGCAAAGGCTGGCAAGGCCTGGATTTCAGACCTGGAACCTGGGGCCTGGAGGTGCCATTTCCTAAGCTAGGAAACAGCATATGACAGTCATGCTCACTACCTCCATAGCTGGCCCCTGCTCCCCACTGTGCATGTCACCATCACCTCTCACCTGGACAGAGGCATCAGCCTCCTGTGTCCACCAGAATAGCCCAATTGACACCTGACATACAGACATAGGAGAGCCTCTTTCAAGACTTAAGAATCCCGACTTGGGGCGGCGCCTGTGGCTCAGTCAGTAAGGCGCCGGCCCCATATACCGAGGGTGGCGGGTTCAAACCCGGCCCCGGCTGAACTGCAAACCAAAAATAGCTGGGCGTTGTGGCGGGCGCCTGTAGTCCCAGCTACTCGGGAGGCTGAGGCAAGAGAATCGCTTAAGCCCAGGAGTTGGAGGTTGCTGTGAGCTGTGTGATGCCACGGCACTCTACCGAGGGCCATAGAGTGAAACTCTGTCTCTACAAAAAAAAAAAAAAAGAATCCCGACTTGGCGCCTGTAGCTCAAGCGGCTAAGGCGCCAGCCACATACACCAGAGCTGGCGGGTTCAAATCCAGCCCAGGCCCGCCAAACAACAATGACAACTATAACCAAAAATAGCCAGGTTATTTTTGTGGCAGGTGCCTGTAATCCCAGCTACTTGGGAGGCTGAGGCAAGAGGATCGCTTAAGCCCAAGAGTTTGAGGTTGTTGTGAGCAGTGACGCAACAACAGTTGGCAGTCTACCCAGGATGACAGCTTGAGACTCTGTCTCAAAAAAAAAAAAGACTTAAGAATCCAAATCCAAACTGCTTACCTGGGCCTATCTACAAGGCCCTGGACGATCCGCCAACCCCCACCCCACTGACCCAAACCCATCTCCCAGCCCTCCTCTGCTCTGACTATGTAACAACGTTCCTGCGCAGGGCCTTTGTATGTACCCCGCCCTCTTACTGAGGACTAACCACAGCATCTGTCCCCACCTCCTACAGTTCCCTCTCCCTGCAGGATAGTGCAGAGCCACTGCTCTTCTCTCTCCTCCTCCTCCTCTCGGCTTTCCATGTCTTCAGAGTACCGCCACCCTATGACTTGGATGCTCTCAGTAGATGGGTGGTTTCCATCTTCTCACCAGTGTCCCACTTCCATGAGGGCCAGGGCTTCATCTGCTGTGTGCTCCGTGGTCCCCCAGCACCTGGAACAGAATGCACGCACAGCAGGGCTCCCAGTGAGTGTGTGCTGAGCCAACCTGATACCCGCCTCACTCCGTTACCCCTTCTCCCCAGCGGGTGCTGTCTATTTCTGGCACCTACAACAGCCCCACAACACCACCTGCTCCTTCCTTTCCAGCAAGAACTCCTTCCTCCTCTCCCTTCCCTCTTCTCAGGGCTAATTGTACCCTCCTCCTGCAACCTTGGCACCATTAAGCTCTTAAGCTTCAGGCCCCCTTCATCCTAACACAATCAGTAATATTCACTATCTCCTGTGTGCCCAGGCCTCTGCTGGCAGGGACTGTGAATGGGATGAAAAAAATGAATGTACCCATGAGGGGACAGCACACTGATATGAGGGCCATCATCCCAGCTCAGCCCAAGCCTAAGACACATGCCACTGAACATAGCTGGGTGGCACTAACTCTCTGAAGCTCTGAGCAGGTCACTGGAGGCAGGGGTGGATGGACTTAACCTGGGTCTCAGGACACCCAGCCCATCAACAGCAGAGCTAGACTTGGCTGGGCCCATCAGGCTGGAACCCAGAGGTCTCTGAGCAGAAGAGAATCAGCATGGCCCTCCCTGGCTAACCCTTCTGGATAGAAGCAACTGGCTCCCAGCTGCCAACGAGATGCCAGGCCTTCTAAGCAACTTTCAGGGGCAACTGCAAAGTAGTTCAGAGACACATGTATCACAACTCAGGTTTGCACAGGGCAGGTGCAGGTGAGATGCAGCCCTAGCCCCAGCAGCCAAGTATACCAGCCCTCACCTCCCCGGGCACTTCCTCCAGAGCCCAAGCCCAGGGCACAACTCCCTCTTTTTGAGCCCTCCTGGGTCTGGGAACAGCCATCTGCCTGGCAGGTACTAGGTTGTAACTGTGCTCATCGGTATTTATTACAAGAACATTACAGGAAAATTAAAACAGAAAACAGAACAGAAAGAACAGCTCTCACTCCCACCACTCAGACACTTTCAATTCTCCACGTGCGATACCTGCTGTCTCCACCCACATGCACCACAGCCACAGTGTACCTGCCATTTTATGCTCTGCTATTTCCATTTATCATTATTCTGTACACAGCTCTCCATGTGGCCACATGGCCCTCATAGTTGTCTACAGTGACAATAATCAGCTCTGCACAGCAGCAATACCTGCTAACTCAGGCCTGGTCTCCCACCAACCACTCACTGCCTCCCTACTCCCTGGCTCTGCCCTGTACCCCTCAAGAACAAGGTCAAGCTTCACTCAGGCCATCAAACACTTTCTGTAAAGATCTAAATAGAAAATTCAGACCATGGTACTTTAAGTCTGTGTTGTCCATGGCAAAGGCACAAATATATAGCTGTGTCCCAGCAAAACTACTTATGGGCCCTGAAATTTGAATTTCCTAGAATCTTCAAGTGTCACAAAACATTCCTTTGATTTTGATTTTTTTTTTTTTTTTTTTGAGACAGAGTCTCACTTTGTTGCCCTTGGTAAAGTGCCATGGTGTCATAGCTCAAAGCAAGCTCAAACTCTTGGGCTCAGGTGATCCTCTTGCCTACACCTCCCAAGTAGCAGGGACTACGGTGCCCGCCACAACACCTGGCTATTTTTAGAAGTAGTGTCTCACTCTTGCTCAGTCTGGTCTTGTACCAGTAAGCTCAGGTGATCTACCTGCCTGGGCCTCCCAGAGTGCTAGGATTATGGGTGTGAGCCACCGCACCCCACCCTGACATTCCTTTGTGTGTGGGGTCTTAGCTCACTCACAGTGATTACAGCAACCTGAAACTCTTGGGTTCAAGTGATTCTCTTGCCTCAGCCTCCCAAGTAGCTGGGACTACAGGTGCCCACCACAAAGCTCAGCTATGTTTTAGAGACAGGGTCTCCCTCTGGTTCAGGCTGGTCTTGAACCTGTGAGCTCAGGCAATCTACCTGCCTAGACCACTCAAGTGCTGGCATTTTAAAAACATTCTTAGCAGCTCAGCACCCGTAGCACAGTGGTTATAGAGCCAGCCACATACACCGAGGGTGGCGGGTTTGAACCCAGCCCAGGCCAGCTAAACAGTAACAACTGCAACAAAAAATAGCCAGGTGCCTGTGGTCCCAGTTACTTGGGAGGCTGAGGAAGAGAATAGTCTAAGCCCAGGAGTTGGAGGTTGCTGAGAGCTGTGTGACACCACTGGCACTCTACCAAGGGTGATAAAGTGAGACTCTTGACTCTACAAAAATAAATGTTTGGCATTTTTTTGTTTGTTTTGTTCTGTTTTTTGAGACAGAGCCTCAAGCTGTCACCCTGGATAGTACTGTGGCATCACCACTCACAGCAACCTCCAACTCCTGGGTTTAAGCAATTCTCTTGCCTCACCCTCCCAAGTATCTGGGACCACAGGTGCCCGCCACAACGCCTGGCTATTTTTGGGGGGTTGCAGCTGTCATTGTTGTTTGGTGGCCCGGGCTGAATTCGAACCCACCAGCTCAGTTGTATGTGGTTGGCACCTTAGCCATTTGAGCCACAGGCGCCGAGCCTACAAAAATAAATGAATAAAATAAAAAAAATTCTTAGCTCCTGGTCAGTACAAAACCAGGCAACAGCCTAGACCTGGTTCACAGGCTAAGTTCTAACCCTGGCCTCATGCAATTTTGCTAGGTTGACATTGGAGGATCCAAGGCTAAAATAATGATCTAAGAAAGGTGAAGGTGGACGTGAGAAACCAGAGGACCCAAAAGAAGAACCTCATGTTCCTGAAAGTTCTAAGACTTGTTTCAATTCTCCAGAGGCCCCAACAGCTTAGCCCTCTGGAAATTTCCCGAGACAGAGAAGCCTGTCCTGAGACCAAAGAGATGGTTCCATGCCTCATTTTTCCTGCTGGAGGTGAACACAGGAAAGAGCAGACCCCAAATCCACTGCTCCCATCCAGCTTATTACCAGTTCACAGCAGCAAAGTCCCCTCTCCCAGGAACCTTTTAAGGCAAAGTGGCCCACATGCCAGGCAAGAATAGACATCAGACATTCTAAATGAACAAAGAAAATCCAGCCTTTGCCAGTGCTAAGTCCTGTTTGGATCAGACCTAGAGATAGAAAGTCGATCAGTGGCTGCCCAGGGCTGGGGTAGGGGGAGACAGGGAGAGACTAAGTGGGTGCTGGGTCTTTTCTGGTGGATTGTGAAGTGGCTGCACATAACTGTGAACAAACCAAAAACCACTGGACATGTTTAATGGGTACACTGAATGGTTTGTGGACTTCACATCAGTGCAATTGTTCTAAAACCTCCTGGCATGACCTACACATTCAATTCCCACAAGCTCATTTAGCTGGGCCATTACTCAGTGTGTAAACCAAGGCACAGAGACTGCCTCCAAAGACTCCATTAGTTCTCAAAAGGGAGTAGTTTCTAAGGCCTTTGCTGTGGTCATCCTCACACTAATAGGAATTATGAGCTCTTGGTGGCACTCAAATGCCCTTCAGCAACTGATATGGGAGGTTAGGGCTAGATAGTCCAAGGTAAGGCCAGCATGGCTCTAGGACCTGTTCCCAGCCTTCTAAAGCTAATCCCTCCTCAGCTTAGTCCTGGGGCCCACTAGAGGCTGGACTCCCCTACAGTGGAGCTGCTGTTCTAGGGCTTTCTGGAAACAGCCAGACCTTCTAGTTTCCTACCTGCAAGGCCAGCCACTGCTTTCCACTCACCCTGTTCCTAAACCTGGGTTAGGATTTAGCTATTAGTGCCCACAAGCCACCATAAGGCAGTGACCTATAGGCCTGTGATCCCTACTGGAAGAGCCTCCAGTCATAAGCCTGGGCTGGCACTGTACAGACTACAGGAATCCTGGACCCTGTATGTGTGGGACTTGCATGGCCATGTGGGAGAGAGCTCAGCTCCCCCACCCTGGTGAGGAAGGCAAGAGAGGGACAAAACATGAGCAGCAGGAAAGAGGGGGGATGCCTGTTTTCTCATCAAGGGGCATGTGCAATAAAGGGGCAAGAGTGTGACTAGGCTCAACTTGGCCAACCTAGGGTCATGTGCCAGCTGGCCACTAGTTATTGTGGAGTTATGAGACCTCCCTGACACCCCTGAGATCAGTGCAGATGAGATGAATTTTGTACATTCTGGTCAGGTGGAACCCTGCTGCATGTGGCAGGAGAATCAATCACATCCCGTTATGAGTGTATTGGCCAAGGGAGAAGTCTGAAGTGTGGACAGATTTGATAAATGACATGTGATGACTGTTTCTCTGTACATCAGGTTTCCTTTGTCCAGTGTGGGCTCTACTCAGGTGGGCCAGTCCTTCTGCAGCAGCAGACCATCTACCCGCCAATCCCAGGGCCAGGAGAAAAAGCCTCCCCTCCCCTCCCCCCACAGCAGAAAGCAAGTCCTAGGCCTGGCCCAGGTGGCAGGAGCTGGGTCCTGAGCTGTGTCTGGGCACTTCTGATAGAGGACAACAGGGTTCAGTTAATGGCCTTTGGGGAGAGTAAGCCTCTTCAAGCCACACCCATTCCTGAGGCATCTACTGTGGTGCCCACCTAATTCAGAGGTTCCAGAGTGGTCTTCTCCAGGTCACTGGCAGCCGTAGCCTTCAAACTCACAGGGACACCCACACCCAGGAGGACCTGCCATGTCCACTACAGTGTGTACAAAGAATGTCTCATGGTTTGTTTTTTTTTTGTAGAGAAAGAGTTTCACTTTATTGCCCTCAGTAGAGTGCCGTGGTGTCACACAGCTCACAGAAACCTCCAGCTCCTGGGCTTAGGCGATTCTCCTGCCTCAGCCTCCCTAGTAGCTGGGACTACAGGCGCCCGCCACAACACCTGGCCATTTTTTTTTTGTTGTTGCAGTTTGGCTGGGGCTGGGTTTGAACCCACCACCCTCCGTATATGGGGCCAGCGCCCTGCTCACTGAGCCACAGGTGCCGCCCGCCCGTCTCATGGTTTTTTACCTGGTGTTATCCCAGCCTCAACCCCACCTCCATCCCACTGTTGGTCCCCAGGCTACAATGTACCCAACTATGGAATATACACCACTCGTTTGTTAAGTGCATTCAATCACATTCAGCCCCTTCCAGGCTGCCCCCCCAGAACCACACCTTGGTGGTCCTGAGAAGGGAGAATGGAGCAGCTCCTACTTCTGGAGGATATATAAGCTTCCAAGCAATCACATAGATGTGAATCTCTGCAATTGGCTTAAAAGCAGACCAAGGACCATGCAGAAGACCAGGGGAGGACAATGAGTGAATAGTGACTAGGGAAGATAGGGTCAAAGACCACAATTAGACACTGCCCCTCTGGTCACTGAGCCCAGACTGCCTCCCTGGAGAGGCAGGACTATGAGGTAACACCCAGACAGTGCAAGAGATCATGTCGTCTGGGGCAGTTACCCCCTTGTACTTTAGATCAATAACTTATTTCTAGTCTTTTTGCTTTAAAGGACTTATAGCGTCTAGCTAGCATTCTTCTACTGAACCTGAAGTTTCTCTATTAACTGGTTAGTCTATTTTTTGTGTTTGAGATAGTCTCATTATGTCGCCCTCGGTAGAGTGCTGTGGCATCGCAGCTCATAGCAACCTCCAACTCTTGGGTTTAAGAGATTCTCTTGCCTCAGCCTCCCAAGTAGCTGGAACTACAGGTGCCCACCACAACACCCGGCTATTTTTCTGTTGTAGTTGTCATTGTTTAGCTGGTCCGGGCCAGGTTCCAAACTGCCACCCTCAGTGCATGTGGCCAGCACCGTAACCACTGTGCTACGGGTACCAAGCCTGGTTAGTCTATCTGTATTCATTATGCTTAACTGGCTTTGATATGCAGGTTATCTTACCCCATGCTTTCCATTTACCTTTTATTTTCTCCTTTAAAGCTGTGGTGGGGACTGGTACCACAGGAGGTGGTCTGCAGGCAAGTGAGCAAACCTTCACCTGTATTTGGGGTTGCTCCCCATCTCACATCACTGCCTGAGCTCTATCTCCTGTCATATCCCCCACCTCCATGAAACCGTCCCTGTCCCCTTCACACAGATCACCACCTGAGGTCCACCTCCTGCGGATCCCCCCCTATCCCATGGAAAAGTTGTCTTCAACGAAACTGGTCCCTGGTGCCAGTAGGTTGGTACTGCCCTTTTAGAGACAGGGCCTCATTCTGCTTCTGTCATCCAGGCTGCCATCAGTGGAGTAATAATCACAGTTCACTGCAACACTGAACTCCAGGCTTCATGTGTTAAGCCTCTGGAGTAGGTGGCATTACAGGAAACATACCCAGCTTCCACTTGGTTTTAATCAAGTCACAGAGGGCCTACCAACGTCTCTGGTCCCCACCCTTCGTCTTAATTCTTCACTTCCTAAGATTATTTATCTTACTTCTGAATAACAGTTTAGCCCAATAATTACAGCATTTAAGATATGGTTCCATAATCTTGTGGCTTCTGTTGCTGTTGAAATTTTCTTAGTGGGATTGTTCCTTTGCAGGGAACATGCCTGTGAACATTCTTAACATTCCTTTCATTCCTGTGAACTTCATCGACCAATGTCCATTTCATCTACAAGTTTCACTTGTGAGTCTAGGTATCAATTTTCACTGATCTGACCTGGGATTCCTTCATGGTGGATTCTGAAGATGAGTCAGTTCTAGAAAAATCATTGGTCATTACCTCTTTGAACACTGTCTATCCATTCCTTCTGTTCTTAAAACCTTTTTTTTTTTGGACGGAGTCTCACTAGGTCATCCTCAGTAGAGTGCCATAGTGTCACAACTCACAGCAACCTCCAACTCTTGGGCTTAAGAGATTCTCTTGCCTCAGCCTCCCAAGTAGCTGGGACTACAGGCACCAGCTACAACACCCGGTTATTTTTTTTGCTACAGTGGTCATTGTTGTTTATCAAGCCCAGCCTGTGTTTGAACCCGCCAGCCCTGGGTGTATATGGCCAGTGCCCTAACTATGGGCACTGAGCCAAAAACTCCCTTTAAAAATATGCACTATCATTTTGTCTTTTCCTATTCCCTACCTCCTTATGGATAATTCCTTCAAACATAACCTTTGAGTTCACAAGTTCATTCCTTAGCTGTTATCTGAACCTGTATCCCCTCCGGAAATAGCAAGGAGACACCACAGATGTGTTCCCTGTAGGTCCAGATGGACACCAGGAGGGCCCCCCCTCTGCACTTGGGGATTGTCATTGAACAGGTCAAGCCACCCAAACCCCCTACCCCTAAGCCACAGCCACTAGTTGACAAGAGGTGGACCTGTCTTTCTAAGCAGAGTCAAGCCTTCATCAGGCTCTCCAGACCAACACTGGCAAGGCCATTGATCTTCCCAAAACGTACAATATCAGCTCCCAGTGCACAAGTATTAACATGTACCCATTTGGTTCCTGTTTTACTAAGGAACCAGTCCTTTGCTTGTGTCAGAGGCCATGTCAGTGCCTGGCAGGCAGAGGCAAAAGGTTTTCACAGGTCTGCTCTTGGCAGCCAGGTCTGGCCACTGCACCTGGGCAGGGCCCCAGCTGTGCGCACACAATGAGACGTAATCCTCAAAGGAGCATGTCTAGAGCTTGCACAAATTAGGAAACATCTGACTAAAACTGAGTTCGACTGCCTTTTCCAAAAGTGGGATCCAGGCATTAGAAGATTTTTAAAATTCACTAGGTAATTATAAGGCACACTCAGGGCTAAAAGCCCACTGGGCTATCCTATCCATAATCTCCCAGGGTAATCGTTTAAACCACAGGCTCCCTGGTTTGTACGTCTGGTGTGAGGCCCAAGAGTAGTGAGCAGCACTATATGTGTATCTAACCGCCTTAGTGGCGTTAGATACACAAGCCAGCTTCAGGGTACCCCTTGTGCAACATGAGAGACATGTTCGATAAAACACGGGCAGCCTGTATAGCTGGGGAGAACATGCCCCCCTGCCCCCAACAGAAAGGTCACCTATTCCATGAGGCCTCTCCTACATCATCCCCAACCTGCCACAGAAATCTGTGGCTCCTTCCAGATTTTGGCTCTGTAACTCCCATCACCACCTAACCCTTCAATCTACACCAGTTTTCCTCTCTAGGACTAAACCTGAGTTCCACAGTGGGGTGACTGCTCCTCTGGCTCATTGGTTTGTCTCTGTACAGAGAACAGCACCTAATGACAGCTGCCATTTGTTAGATGACCAAGGAACTGAATGGCAGTGGTGTATGTGACACACAGGAATAAATGGTTTGGGAATAGACAGGTATCATGACCTTTCACAGGTTTGGTGAAGATAGGTGGGATTTTAGGGTGGTGCCTGTGGCTCAAAGGAGTAGGGCACCGGCCCCATATGCCAGAGGTGATGGGTTCAAACCCAGCTCTGGCCAAAAACTGCAAACAAAAAAAGATAGGTGAGATTTTGAGTCAGGAAAGGGCATTTGTAGAGAGATCAATCCAAACTCATGTGCAAGTCCCCATAGATCAGTGGGCTGAGGGAAAACAGAGCGAACTCCAGCTAGAAAGACCTGTAACCTCATCTGTTTTGCAAATGGGAAAACAGGCTGGACACAGTGGCTCATGCCTATAATCCTACCACTCTGGGAGGCCAAGGCAGATTGATTGAGATCCAGAGTTCAAGACCAGTCTGAGCAAGAGCAAGACCCTGTCTCTACTAAAAACAGAAAAACTGAGACAAGAGGATCACTTAAGTCCAAGAGTTGGAGGCTTGTGTGAGCTATGATGATGACATGGCACTCTACCCAGGGCAAGAGCTTGAGATTGTCTTAAAAAAACAAACACGCCTGTGTTTGTCCCCAGGTTCTCTCTTCCCCTCAGTGGGTAGGGCGCCAGCCACATACACTGAGGCTGGTAGGTTCAACTCAGCCCGGGCCAGCTAAACAACAATGACAACTATAACAACAAAAATAGCCAATCATTGTGGTGGGCAAGTCCTGGCTACTTAGGAAGCTGAAGCAAGAGAATCGCTTAAGCCCAAGAGTTTGAGGTTGGTGTGAGCTGTGACGCCACAGCACTAAGGACGAAATAGTGAGACTCTGTCTCAAAAAAAAAAAAAAACTAATGGGAAAACAGGCCCAGAAGCAGCTTGTCCATGGACTCTGTCCTGGCTTCGCACGGGCATTGTTAACACCACCTTCCAAGTGTACCGGCTCCTATACACCTTGTGCCAAAATAGGCACAAGGAAAGTCTCTTCCCCACAACTTAAATGAACTCACAAGACTTTATAAAATACTTTACCTTCCTGAATTAAGATGCAAATTTTCTCAATGAAGGAACTGACATAAGAACAGTTATAGTTTAATTTTGTACAAAACACTTGTGCAATATTCCATTTGAGACTGAAATGCTTTATGCTAAAAATTTGGTTCCCTTTTTCAGAAACAAAATCTGAGTTGGCAGAACTTAGTCCTCCCATTATTCAACTAATGGGAAATAGAATCCTAAAATCCAACTCACTCAACTTCTGCCTATATCTGACAATGCAATATATCCATTGTAAAAGTGTAAGGATTTTATAAATCTGGATTTATTTAATAAATCTAAATTAGTATTAGTTAATAATTTAAGATACAAAAACATGTTATTACTATACAAGAAATGAAAACTAATAGACAACATGACTTAACAAGTGGGGGGTTGTAAGATTAATGAATATCACATCTCGTCCTCCCAAATCTAGACAGAAAGTAATTTAATGTATTTTTTTTTTTTTTTTGGTTTTTGGCTGGGGCTAGGTTTGAACCCGCCACCTCCGGCATATAGGACCGGCGCCCTACTCCTTGAGCCACAGGCGCTGCCCTAGACGGAAAGTAATTTAAACTCATGAATTTTTTTAAAAATTGAGACAGAGTCTTACTTTGTCATCCTTGGTAGAGTGCCATGGCGACATAGCTCACAGCAACCTCAATATCTTGGGACTCAAGCAATTCTCTTGCCTCAGCCTTCCTAGTAGCTGGGACTATAGGTGCCCCCAACAACACCCAGCTATTTTGTTTGTTTAGCAGGCCCGGGCCAGGATCAAACCCATTAGCCCTGGAGCATGTGGCCAGAGCCCTAAGCACTGAGTTATAGGGGCCCGGCCTGAACTCATGCATTTTCAAACTAAAGTTTTAAATATTTTTAAATTAAAGTTTAAAAGTCTACTAAATAAGCTGGGAATAAATAGGTGGTTCACACCTATAATCCTATCACTCTGGGAGGCCAAGACAAGTGGATTGCTTGAGCTCAGCAAGTTCGAGGCCAGCCTGAGCCAAGAGCGAGACCCTACCTCTACCAAAAATAGAAAAACTGAGGCAAGACAATCACTTGAACCCAAGAGCTTGAGGTTTCTGTAAACTATGCTTGGCACTCTGCTCAGGGTGGAAGAGTGAGATTCTGTCTCAAAAAATAAAACATCCACTAATGATGCTCAGTTTTAAATAAATCTTGCAATTTCATTTAGCAATATTTAGTCACTTAGGAATTTACAGATACTATTGGGTCCTTTTTTTTTTTTAAAGACAGTCTCACTCAGTTGCCCAGGCTAGAGAGTGCCATGGCATCAGCCCAGCTCACAGCAACCTCAAATTCCTGGGTTCAAGGGATCCTCCTATCTCAGTTTCAGGAGTAGCTGTGATTACAGGCACCTGCCACAATGCCCAGCTAATGTTTTCTTTTTTTTTTAAGAGACAGAGTCTCACTTTATCCCCCTGGGTAGAGTGCTGTGCCATCACAGCTCACAGCAACCTCCAATTCCGGGGCTTAGGCAATTCTCTTGCCTCAGCCTCCCGAGTAGCTGGGACTACAGGCGCCCACCACAACACCCGGCTATTTTTGTTGTTGCAGTTTGGCCAGGGCTGAGTTCGAACCCGCCACCCTCAGTATATGGGGCTGGTGCCCTACCAACTGAGCCACAGGTGCCGCCCAATTTTTTCTGTTCTTAATAGAGATGGGGTCTCTTCTTGCTCAGGCTGGTCTTAGACTCCTGGGCTCGTGGATCCTCTTGCCTCAGCCTCCCAGAGTGCTAGGATTACAAGCATCAGCCACCTTGCCCAGCCACTACTGAGTCTTTTTTCTCAAAGTACAGATCAAATCTAAAAATACATACATGATAAAATATTTTCTAATCTAAAACACACATAGTAAACATAAATGAATTAACTCTCAATGTACCTACATACATACAAATTAAGCAAACAGAACAAACAATTCTTAGGAGAGCTGATTTCAATTCTGGTTGAACCACTTAGCAGAAGTACCATCTTAGGTGAGTCATTCTATTCAAGGATGGTTTAAAACTGTGTAATAATAAATACTACCTTTGATCCCATTTAAGAACTCTTCAAAGATCTCTTCCTAACAACTAGAAGTAGGGGGGAAATATAATTTTAGAAATAAAATGGCATTTCCTTTCAAACATATTAAAACTCAGGTCACTAGCAGTCAGCCCAGACCATGCTTCAATTCCAGTGGTTTAAGTTAGAAGATCCTTGCCCTGAAAGATGATCCTTAATCTCCTATCCCATGACACTCTACCTAGGATATAGCATAAAAAGCATAAGAGACAAAAATCTGAAGTTTCTACAGGGTTGACTTTAAAGTTAAAGAGTATTTCAATTCATTAAAGAAAATAAGGCTTACAAATGATAAAGTTTATTTTTTGTTTTTTTTTGCAATTTTTGGCCAGGGCTGGGTTTGAATGGGCCACCTCTGGCACATGGGGCCAGCACCCCACCCCTTTGACCCACAGGCGCCGCCTTTTTTTGTTGTTGTTGACAGAGTTCTATCCTATGCCCTGAGCAGAGAGCAATGGTGGTGTAGCTCACTGCAACCTCAGACTCTGGGCATCCCGCTGCCTCAGCCTCTCAATGTACCTCAATTGTGATTATAGGTGCTCGGACAGTGCCTGGCTAGGTTTTACTTTTCTTTTTTTTTTTTGAGACAGAGCCTCACACTGTCACCCTGGGTAGAATGCCGTAGCATCACAGCTTACAGTAATCTCCAACTCCTGGGCTCAAGCGAGTGTCCTGTGTCTGCCTCCCAAGTAGCTGGGACTACAGGTGCCTGCCACAATGCCCGGCTATTTTTTAGTTGCAGCCATCACTGTTGTTTGGCGGGCCCAGGCTGGATTTGAACCCGCCAGCTCAGGTGCATGTGGCTGGCGCCTTAGCCGCTTGAGCCACAGGCGCCAAGCCCCTGCTGGGTTTTTCAATTTTTTTTCATGAGTTGGGGGTCTCACTCCTGAAGCTCAAACAATCTTCCTGCCTCAGCCTCCCACAGTGTTGGGATTACATGCGTGAGCCACCATGCCTAGCTATGTTTAATTTGTTTTAATAACTTGGCTCCTTTTAGTAGTAAAAATAATACTGCATTTGGTGTAGGAACCAAATAAATTTGGCTATTACTGTGACAGTACAAACAATGTTATGTTTGTAAAGTGCAAGTTTTATATACAAACAAGTAAACTTTTCAACATCTGGTTTGAAGCAGATTTTATATACAAACAAGTAAACTTTTCAACATTCTGGTTTGAAGCTTTCAACTGCCATGTGGCAATAAGCTAATGAATGTGTAATCCGGCCATTCCAAGGCCAAACTCACTAGGGGTTCCCTCCCTATAAGTAAGGCCAAGGTTGCCATGTTATTGATACGATGACATGAATTCAGCCTGCTTGCAAAATCAGAACAATTTTTATCTTAAAGGTAGTGATAGCAGCCAGGTGCCGCGGCTCACACCTGTAATCCTAGCACTGTGGGAAACTGAAGCAGAATGGCTTGAACTCAGGAGACCAGCTTAAGCAAGAGCGAGACCTATCTCTAATTTAAAAAAAAAAAAGGCTTGGCACCTGTGGCTCAAGCAGCTATGGCACCAGCCACATGCACCTGAGCACCTGCACATGTCCTCAGTATCGTGGATTTATTAAAAAAAATATATATATATATATCCGGGCAGGCGTTGTGGCGGGCACCTGTAATCCCAGCTACTTAGGAGGTGAAGGCAGTAGACTCGCTTGAGCCCAGGAGTTGGAGGTTGCTGTGAGCTGTGATACCACAGCATTCTACCTCAAGCTACAGCTTGAGGCTCTGTCTCACAAAAACAAAAAAAATAGCCAGGCTTTGTGGCAGGAGCCTGTAGTCTCAGCTACTCGGGAGGCTGAGGCAAGAGAATTGCTTGAGGAGTTTGAGGTTTCTGTGAGCTGTGACACTACAGCACTCTATCAAGGCGATAGCTTGAGGCTCTGTCTCAAAAAAAAAAACCAAAGAGCTTGGCACCCATACCACAGTGGTTATGGCACCAGCCACATACACTGAGACTGGCAGGTTAGAACCTGGCCAGGGCCAGTTGCAACAAAAAAATACCCGGGCATTGTGGTGGGCACCTATAGTCCCAGCTACTGGGAGGTTGAGGCAAGAGAATCACTTAAGCCCATGAGTTTGAGGTTGCTGTGAGCTATGATGCCACAGCACTCTACAGGGTGACACAGTGAGACTGTCTCAAAAAGAAAGAAAAGAAAAAGAAAAAGAAATAAGAAAAAAGTTAGGCAGGCCTTGTAGCAGCTGCTGAGGTAGGAGGACTGCTTGACCTCATGAGTTTGAGGTTGCTGTAAGTAGGCTGCTATCACAGCACTCCAGCCAGGGCTACAGAGTGAGACTAACTCCCCCAAACAGCCCCAAAAAGGAGTGGCAGTCACTCCATTATTAATGTTAATAGAATGGATTTTGAGATAGCTACCCTGGTGTAGCTGGTTAATACATTTGAGCTGATTTTGGGGGGATAAGAACAAAAATCAGCACAGTAACATTTAGAAGTTCATTTAGAAGTCAGCATCCAAGGTAAAAGAATTCTCTGTTGGACTTGACATCACTCCCATCCTCTGATATTCGCCTACTCTCTTCTCAAAGAAGTTAGTCTTTCCTTCCAGTGAAATATTCTCCATAAAGTCAAATGGATTTTCTACTCTGAAAACCTGAAAAGGTTCACATCAAGATATAAATATAGAACAACAGTTTCAAAAGCAACAGAAGGGTGTAAACAATACTTTACCTTGTTGAAACCCAGTTCCAGCATAAGTCTGTCTGCCACAAACTCAATGTACTGCTTCATTAATGTGCAATTCATCCCAATGAGCTTCACAGGCAAGGCCTCAGTGAGGAACTCCTAGGGACCAAAAATAGCTTCTGAATACCACCAAAGCATCTAGCAAGCACTCGACAGTGGTTCTCAACCTTCTTAATGCTGCAGCCCTTAAATACAGTTCCTGTGGGTCACGACCTATAGGTTGAGAACCACTGCACTAGCGAGACTCGTACACGTCACCCACCTGTTCTATCCTAACAGCATTGATAATTATTTCTTCTACTCTCTGCTCTGACGGTTTGTGTACCAGGTGTTTGAACATCAGGCAGGCAAAGTCACAGTGTAAACCCTAGAAGAAAAAAGTTCAAGATCACTAAAGCCAGAACACTGTAACGTGGAATATGAAACTGTCTGCATTCTCCTTATACAACTTGCTCAGCCATACAGAGAGCACTGGAACTATCAAAGGGAAGGTGACCTCTACCATTGAGGCAGGGTCAGCCCGACCCAAGGCCCTGAAAGCTCCCACCTAGGAAAGGACAAGCCACACCTATTCTTCTGTAAGGTGGTGAGGAGCCAGAACTTTCGCTCAAGGTATTCTTTTTACAGCTAAAAGCTCCAGTTTTGGCACTACCCCCACTAGGAAAGGCAAATGTCAGTGACAAGGCTAGTTAGATTTTAGATGCTCCAAAAATCTGATGCGATTTCAAGTGAGTCAACCTCCCATAAGCTTCAAAGCTTATTTCCCTACATAAGAAGGAAAGTTTTTCTGTGAGGCAAGATGGACGGTGTTCAATATATTCAGTGGGCCCCCAGTATAGTAAGGTTCATGCCCCTTGCCCTTCAAACGTGACATACACTAGAAATTCAGGGCACTTTCACCTTCCTTTCTTCAGTTTAATCCAAGTGTTCAAAGACATACCCTGGATCAAAATGAATCCTCATTTCACTGAGGCTTATCAACAAAGTTTTTTTTTTTTTTGCCCTCGGTACAGTGCCATGGCATCACAGCTCACAGCAACCTCCAATTCTTAGGCTTAAGAGATTCTCTTGCCTCAGCCTCCCAAGTAGCTGGGACTACAGGTGCCCGCCACAACACCTGGCTATTTTTTGGTTGTAGTTATCATCGTTGTTTGGCAGGCCTGAGCTGGGTTCAAACCCTCCAGCTCCAGTGTATGCGGCTGGCACCCTAGCCGTTGAGCTATAGGCATCGAGCCTAAACTTAGAAGTATTAAATGTGTATATAATGGCATCTGTTATCTTGAGTCTCCTTTAGTGGACATAAAAATAAGCCTTAGAGTTGTAGACAATTGGGCTACAAGCTTGCCTGCTGTTTGATTTACTCACCTCATCTCTGCTAATAAGTTCATTGGAAAATGTGAGGCCAGGCATCAGTCCTCGTTTCTTGAGCCAGAATATTGATGCAAAAGAACCAGAAAAGAAGATTCCTTCCACTGCAGCAAAGGCTACAACACGTTCTCCTATTTAAAGAGTTTCTAGTGAGTAAGTGTTGGTATTTATGGGAATGGCCAACAATCCAGACTCAGGTTAAGTAGGGTCTGCAGCAAAGGCTACAACACGTTCTCCTATTTAAAGAGTTTCTAGTGAGTAAGTGTTGGTATTTATGGGAATGGCCAACAATCCAGACTCAGGTTAAGTAGGGTCAAAGGTCTCCTTACCATAGGTAGCTTCTTTGTCCCCAATCCAACGCAGGGCCCAATCGGCCTTCTTCTTGACACAAGGCATTGTTTCAATAGCATTGAAGAGAAATTCCCTAGTAGGGATATAAAGCGTCAGCAATTACAGCATCATAAGCAAAACCTCCGGTCACAAACTTTTAGATCAGTGCTGGGATGAAGCCCAGATTCTAGTATTTGCCAATTCCCTCCCCAAAAGAACTCACACTGAAATGTTTTTCTTTTTGCTGATTAGCTTTTCCTTCCAGTGTTTTTTAAAAACCTCAACATTCATTTCATTTGTGTTGATTAATAAGTCTCGGTATCCTGTACTCCATACTGAGCTCCAAGGTCTATGAACACTAAAACTTAGTCCACTATACCAGGGGTGATATTGCCTTATTTATTTTATTATTATTATTTTTTGAGAACAGAGTCTCACTTTGTTGCCCTCAGTAGAGTGCTGTGGCATCATAGCTCACAGCAACAGCAAATTCTTGGCCTCAGTGATTCTCTTGCCTCAGCCTCACAAGTAGCTGGCATTACAGGTACCCACCACAATGCCCAGCTATTTTTAGAGACAAGGTCTCTCTCTGGCTCAGGCTGGTCTCAAACCTGAGTTCAGGCTATCTACCCGCCTTGGCCTCCCAGAGTGCTAGGATTATAGGCGTGAGCCACAGCATCTGGCCTACTGCTTTCATTATTTCAAATCCAGATCATAGTTCCCAGACCCTATCATCTTTAAAGAACCATAAAATCTTAACTGTTAAGCTATTATCTCACTAAATAAACAGCAAAGATTATCATTGGGTGTGTTATTGGGACACTACCATATCTACATAATTAAACCAATAAGCTAAACTACCTAAGATTGCTTCCTTCTAGCCTCTAAGCTACACTATTGATCCCATATCAGGAAACCAAATTGGTAAGCCCTGCACCTACCTGGGTCTTCCTTACTACCTTCTTCTGCTTCCTTCATACTGGTGCCCACCCCTTAGGAGTCTATTTCCCAGCCTATTCCCACCCACATGACCTTGTGTTCTGAAGCTAAGGTCACTAGACATTGGGTTCCTTCCATTCTCTTGCCATCTCAGAACCCTCCTCTTTGAATCGGCCTGCATCTCCCTGTTCCTGAGGCTTACCATCCAGACCTTCCTAATCCCATCCCTGTGTCATACCCTCAATCATGCCTCTACATGTTCTCATTTTTATTTACAAAATATTCAAATCTCTACCCACAGGGCTGGGCACGGTGGCTCATGCCTGTAATCCTAGCACTCTGGGAGGCCGAGATGGGCAGATTGCTTGAGCTTAGGAGTTTGATACCAGCCTGAGCAAAAGTGAGACCCCATCTCTAAGATTAGCCAGGCGTTGTGGTGGGCGTCTATAGTCCCAGCTGCTCAGGAAGCTGAGACAAGAGGATCACTTGAGCCCAGGAGTTTGAGGTTGCAGAGATATGATCCCATGGCACTCTACTGAGGGCAATATAGTGAGACTCTGTCTCTCCCCCCAAAATTATAAAAACTAATAAGAATAAATAAAATTTTAAAAAAATCTCTACTCAGAGTTACCTCAGTCCTTTTGAGAGTTCCTGCTCATTTTTCCTCTTTACATGCTTCCATGTAGTCTACATTAGCCACTTGAGGCCTCAGCTTTGCCACTGTCACTCCATAAGGCTCCTTTCCCCTAATGCTGACCTTGTAATCTCCTTAAGGGGCAAGTCCTCCTCCCCCACCATCCAGCCCCAGCCCCAGTCCCACAGTCTAGGTTCTCAAAATGTTGTCACACGAGTAAAGACCCTTAGGCCTAAATTTTACTTCATCATATCCAACATCTAGGGATTATTATTATTATTTTTAAGAGGCAGGAGTCTCACTTTGTTGCCCTCGGGTAGAGTGCCGTAGCATCACAGCTCAAAGCAACCTCCAGGTCTTGGGCTTAGCTGATTCTCTTGTCTCAGCCTCCCAAGTAGCTGAGATTACAGGCACCTGCCACAACGCCTGGCTAATTTTCGTTGCAGTTTGGCTGGGGCTGGGTTCAAACCTGGTACTCTCAGTATATGGGGATGGCGCCCTACTACTCACTGAGCTGCAGGCACTGCCCATATTACTTTTTCAAAAGACGGCATTAGATTGGTTGTTCAACAGCACCCTCATAACTGTAAATGAATGACTAATAAAGTCAATTTTTTCCTTGCCAAAAACAGAAATGACTATGGGTGCCAGAAACGACTATGACTGCTTAGTCATTCTGGAGTCATTTTTCTGCCTATATGAACCAAAAACTTGAAATAAAGCTTACACTTAGTGAGTCCTCAACATTTTGCATACCACCTGAATACTCACCTTTCCTGGGAATCTTTAATGTAAGTGTCAATAAGGAGACTATACATTTCAGAATGAATGTTTTCCATGGCAATTTGGAAGCCATAGAAACAGCGGGCCTCTGTAATCTGAACTTCTTGGCTAAATCGCTCCACCTAGTGACAAACACATCAAAGTTAAGCTTAAGGAAAAACTAACAGCAGCAACTTTCAGCCTCAAGGTACTCCCTTCTTTGTATAAGAAAACCAGCATAAGGTTTTTTTCTTTAAACATATGCTCCATTTACAGATCAGTAAATAGATAATTCCTATTTCACAGAGTTTCTGTGAGCACTTATTATCAATTGACTTTCCTAAGCCATAGCAAAAAGGATCCAGTCACAGTAAGACATATGCAACTAAAATTTCTTTTTAGACAGAAGTTTTTTTTGAGACAGAGTCTCACTTGGTAGAGTATCATGGATAGCTCACAGCAACGTCCAACTCCTGGGCTTAGGCGATTCTCTTGCCTCAGCCTCCTGGGTAGGGAACGACAGGCGCCCACCACAAGGCCTGGCTATTTTTTTGTCACAGTTTGGCCAGGGCTGGGTTTGAACCCACCACCCTCAGTATATGGGGCCAGCACCCTACCCACTGAGCTACAGGCGCCGCCCTAGACAGAAGTTTTACTTTGAGCATAATTAAAGGGTAATTTATTATTTGGGAAAAATATGAAATGCCTCACGAATTTTTGTGTCATCACTGGGGAGAGGCCATGCTAATCTTCTCTGTATGGGTTCAATTTTAGTATTTGTGCTGCCAAAGTAAGCACCGCAACCAAATTATCAAAATGGCAAAGCCACAGAGAACTGTGGCTTTGAGACTCCCCGGTCAGGGAATAAATACAAGAGACATAAGTTCAGTTGTGTTGCAAAACAGGAGTTGCCATGTATGTATGCTATACACGTATGCACACAGCGTGGAAAATTAAGAAGACAAAAGCAAACTATTTCTACTTTCAACCTTCAAGTGAATAGAAGTTGGCTTTTGGAAACTCACCAAGTTTTCATTTACGATGCCATCACTTGCTGCAAAAAAAGCCAGAACATGTGATATGAAGTATCTCTCTTCAGGCTTCAAGGTTTCCCAGTGCTGAATGTCCTTAGAAAGATCCACCTGAGTTTAGATGTTCACAATTTCAGATTCAGGCATGAAGGACCGCACACCAAGCACTTTCAAATTGTCTTTCAAGTCTTCTATCATGGCCTAACACACCCCTCACACACAGTCCCTCTCCCAATTAAAACATCTAACATCCTCAGGGGCAATCCTCCCCAAAGGGAATGGAAGTAACAGTTCAAACAAGTTATTATCGCCACTGCAGGGGTCTTCCAGAATGCCATTACCTCCTCAGCCGTCCAAAAAGACGCCTCCGCTTTCTTATACATTTGCCAAATGTCATGGTATTCGATAGGAAAGATGACAAAGCGGCGGGGGTTTTCTCTGAGCAGTGGTTCATCCTGCACTCTGGGGGCAGGGATTCTAGTTTTCTGAAGGGGGAGAAAAATAACACAAGATCTAAGGCTAGGTAGGGCGAAGCACATGAAATTGCCATTTTCCCAAGCCGCCTTCCTTCCATTGCCGGCAAGTTCATGTGGCTCAGTGCATCAAGGTCAGCAGTCCCATCGCATCCCCTGTGTCCTAGGAGAGGAGAGTACTATAGAACTAGGGGGACATGTACACATATACAAAGCAGGTCATTCCAGGAAGGGGTCACTTTGGCGGGAAAGGCACGAGGAGTTGAGCAAACAATGCGATTTTGGCGCCGAAACGCTCTGCAGACTCCCTCTGCCGACCAGACCTCTCGCGCCCCCACGCTCTCCACTCACAGGCTCCGGGGACTCCTGTAAGATCCTCCTCGCGGTCTTGCTGGCCAGGACGCGGGTCGCGCTCAGGGCCGGGGGCTGCAGGGAGAGGCGCGTGAGGGACGCCGGGCTGCCCCCTCACCCTCCCGCCCGCCCGGGCGCTCGCAGCCCACCGCCCGGCCACCGCGCGCCGAGCCGGCGCTCACCGTGTTCTCCTTGTCCGCCAGGCTGAGCCCCTTCAGCGGCGAGAGCTTTAGCTGCTTGTCTCCGATGGGGGCGAGAGGGACGCGGACAGAGAGCATGGCTGAGGTGAGGCGGACGTGACTCTACAGAGGCGAGTCACAGACTAGAGGGGCAAACGGATGGACTTGCAGCCCGACGTTCTTAAATGCCCCGCGCACAGCGCGCCCTTTTTGGGGGATTGTCTGGCTCCCGCCCGCTGCATCTCATTGGATGCCTGCCAAGCCCCACCTACTAGAAGCCCCCTGTCCTTCCGCCCCCAGGTAGCCGCGTGGCGAGAGCTTTTGCGGTGTTGCGCTGGGGACTCCGCGGCACGCCTTCCGGGGACCCCCTGGGACTCCCCCGGGACCCGTTGGCTGGCTGCTGGGATCAGGGGACCCGACCCCTGGGACAAAGGCTGCAGCCCCCCCCCCCGCCCCCAGTAATTTAGGCGCCTTGGCGCGCAGGCACAAACGGTTTAGGATTAGTCGAGCTGCGATTGGAGCTTGGAGCCCGCCTGAGAGCGCGAACTGGATCTTCATCCCACAGCCCCACTTCCGAAAACGCCCCACGGCCAGGGAGGGACTTTGCAAATGACTGAAAAACGCTTCTGGTTTTTAGCGAGGTTTTTTGAGACTAAGGCGCACGCTGTCACCCAAGCTAGAGTGCCTTGGCGTCAGCCAGGCTCACAGCAACCTCAAATACCTGGGCTCAAGGGAGCCTTCTGCCTCAGCCTGCGGAGTAGCTGGGACTACAGGTGTGTGCTAAGCCCCCGGGTCTCGCTCTTGCTCAGGCTGGTCTCGAACTCCTGAGCTCAAGGGATCTCCTTGCCTCGGACTCCCAGAGAGTTGGGATTACAGCGTGAGCCACCGCGCCTGGCTGAAAAACGCTTCTGGCTGTGGAGGAGGCTTTGCAGGAACTATTTAGCTTCATGTCCTTGTGGTGGGGGTGCAAGGGCCCCGAGATCTGACAGATTTGTGGGGTGCTGGGTGAAGACCTTGCACCCCAAAGGTTAGAACCGCTGGCTGCTGCGCCCTAAGGCTCAGGTTGCTATGACGGGGGCAAGTGACCTGATAACAGGGAGAGCCATTGGTGCAGTTTTCCACTGAAATCCTGTCTCCTGGGCCATCCCCAATTGTCACGCTTGTTGTTTTTCTTTTTTTTTAGAGACAGAGTCTCACTTTATCGCCCTCACTAGAGTGCCTTGGCATCACAGCTCACAGCAACCTCCAACTCCTGGAGAATTAGGCAATTCTCTTGCCTCAGCCACCCCAGTAGCTGGGACTACAGGCGCCTGCCACAACGCCCGGTTATTTGGTTGTTGTTGCAGTTTGGCCGGGGCCGGGTTTGAACCCGCCACCTTCAGTATATGGGGCTGGCGCCCTATCCTCTGAGCCACAGGCGCCGCCCTGTCACCTTGTTTTAAAATTTGCAAGCTCAGCAAAAAAAAAAAAAAAAAAAAAAAAGAAAACTGAGCAGGTTCATTCATTACTTATTGGATCAAATAGCCTAAAGAGCAATTGAAAACTCCATTGGGGTGAGGGTGGAGCAAGAATTTAGTGACAGTTTCATTTTTGTGTGTAGCTCTCTGGTTTGCCAGTGACTCTTGCCCTGCAAGGGGCAAAATGCCAGCAATAAATGAAGAGAAACAGTTCAGATCCCAGAAATAACTGATAAGCCTGAGAAAACTCCAACTACAAACCTCCTCAGGGCTGTTACCAAGAGAAACTGGACTTTTCACAAAGCCTTTTCTAGATAAGATACTCTAAAGAGGCTGGAGCAGGCAGCCTTCCCACCTAGGTCTATTTCTGCCATTTCTTAAAGGACTACAGATTAGTTTTCAAACATTTTTATGTTCCAAAGGTTTGTAAAGACCACATCTCTTATCCAAAGTAACAGCTAAAACTTTGGTGTAGTGTCATTTGTTTAAAGCAACTCGCAGGCATTGCCAGTTTCACCCTGTCACACACACTTCAGCATCTATCTCCAGGAAAATGGTTATTTTGATTGATAATTTATGGCTTATAACAAAATTATCTATAATTTATTGGCATCATCTAATACCCAACTCACGTTCCCATTTCCCTTAATCAGCATCCAGAGTGCTCCTTTTGGTTGTTCTCTTAGGCACCATAAGCTAACTTTTAGGTCCTGCTGTACTCACCATAACTCTGTCTGAAGCAGCCAGAAATGGCTTCATTTTTAGTTTATTTCCTGACCACTTATATACACATATCCATTGTAGAAACTGCAAAAAATAAGTAGGTAGAAGCCGGGCCCTGTGGTTCACGCCTGTAATCCCAGCATTCTGGGAGACCGAAGCGGGTGGATTGCCTGAGCTCACGAGTTCGAAACCAACCTGAACCAGAGCAAGACCTCGTTTCTAAAAAACATATCCGGGCGTTGTGGCGGGTGTCTGCAGTCCCAGCTACTTGGGAGGCTGAGGCAAGAGAATCGCAAGAGTTGGAGGCTGCTGTGAGCTGTGACGCCACAGCACTCTACCGAGGGTGACAAAGACAGACTGTCTCAAAAAAATAAGTATTGAGACACCGCGGAAGCCGCTGTCCTGCCAGCCCCGCTGCCAACCGGAGTCATCCCGGCCCACACGTCCCCAGTCTCCATTCTCCTATCCGTCCTCCGGCAGGGCATCTGCTGGCCTGGGCAGGAGGAGGCAGAGCCCGAGGCAAAGGGACGCCGCGCCGCCCCGGCCCCGGGCTGCCCCCGGCGCGGGGATCCGGCATTTCTTCCCTTTCCATTCCACGCCGGCTTTGACATTGACATCTCCACGGTTGGTTCGTGCCCAGGAAGGCCCGCCCGGCTCTGCAGGCCTCGGCTCGCACGCCACCGAGCGCCCCGCCCGCTTCCGCTGCCCGCGCTGCAGTCGCCACGCCTCCCGCCCTGGGGTCCCGGCGAAACCGAGGTTGCTCCTCCCCCCCCGCCTTTAAGTGCGGAGAAACCGAGGCGGGTGCTCTGGGCCTCCCTTCCTAAAGCTGCTAGGCGCTTCCGGTGTCCCGGACTCGGCGCTGAGGATTTCATGTTAGTAACAGCAGTAAGGGCAGCTGCACGTGTTGTAAGCGCTTTTTGCCACCTGGAAGAAAGACTCGGACCCCACCTCAGGTATAAATCAGGTGGTGATTTATTACACCTGCGTAGGCGGGCCGAGTCTTTGTTCCAGGTGGCAAGCGCTTACAACACACGGCCAGCCACCCCGCACTCGCATCCGGCGGTGCATACTTTGGATCCAGACAGCAGCCAGAGGTTGGCATCTTTAGGCGTGTTTTATAGATGAGGAAACCGCCCAAGGTCACACAGCTCTTTTTTTTTTTTTAAGAGAGACAGAGTATCACCTTGTCACCCTGGGTAGAGCTGTGGGGTCACAGCTCACAGCTCCTGAGTAGCTGAGACTACGGGCACCTGCCACAACGCCCGGCTATTTTTTGTTGCAGTTTAGCCGGCCGGATTCCAACCCGCCACCCTCACTCAGCTCTTTAAACAGTACAACCAGAACGTTCCTCTCCCAACTCTTTTTTTTTTTTGAGGCAGTGTCTTGCTTTGTCGCCCTCGGTAGAGTTAGAGTGTTAGAGTGCAGTGCCGTCACAGCTCACAGCAACCTCAGACCCTTGGGCTCAAGTGATTCTCTTCAGCCTGCCTCCACAACCCCTGGCTATTTTTTAGAGACGGTGGTCTTGCTCTTGCTCAGGTTGGTCTCAAACCTGTGAGCTCAGGCGATCCACCTGCCTCGGCCTCCCAGAGTGCTGGGATTAAGCCTCCCAGAGTGCTGGGATTAAAGGTGTGAGATACTGCACCGGCTCACCTTTTTATTACCAGTGTTTGGAGTCTGGGCCTGCTAAACAACAATGACAGCTGCAACAACAAGAAAAAATAGCTGGGCGTTGTGGTGGGCGCCTGTAGTCCCAGCTCCTTGGGAGGCTGAGGCAAGAGAATCGCTTAAGCCGAAGAGTTTGAGGTTGCTGTGAGCTGTAAAGCCACCGTCCTGGGAGGCATAGTGAGACTGTCTAAAAGACAGAGACAATGTTTTGGACATCAAAATTATAGTGTCCATTCACCCCTAGGACTCAACAGCTATTCCCATTTGGCCATACTGGCTTTATCCCCTCTATGGGTGTGTGTCTTTTTGGTCTCTTAATTAATAAAGCTCTTTGTTTTCCCCACAACATTGACTTTATGAAGCATGAGCTAGTTTTCTGGTAGAATGTCCCACATTGTACATTTGCCTGACTTTCTTCAAAGTGTCAATTTAACTTTTTTTTGTAACTCCAGTGTTGAGTGTAAACTGTAAGTTAGGTCTAAAGCCTTTGTCATATTTAGGTTAAAAGTTATTGCCAAGAATACTTGCTAGGGGATAATATAGACAGGTCTGGCTAGTAACAAATCCTGTGTGTTTTCAGTCATATAACTCTAGACCACCGTGGGGTAATATTTTGCTAACTTATAGATTATTCTCTTGGGCTATTTTAAACAGTTTTTTGTTTTTTTTTTTTTTTTTTTTGTAGAGACAGAGTCTCACTTTATGGCCCTGGGTAGAGTGCCGTGGCCTCACACAGCTCACAGCAACCTCCAACTCCTGGGCTTAAGCGATTCTCTTGCCTCAGCCTCCCGAGTAGCTGGGACTACAGGCACCTGCCACAACGCCCAACTATTTTTTGGTTGCAGTTTGGCCGGGGCCAGGTTTGAACCCGCAACCCTCGGTATATGGGGCCGGCGCCTTACCGACTGAGCCACAGGCGCCGCCCAACAGTTTGTTTTAATAATAGAGGAAATCTTGGCTTCTGTGGTAACCAGGCTCCAAGATGGTGCCCACCAATTCTCCCCTCAGTATTCACATCCTTTCCTACTGAATCAGGATTGGTCTGTGTGACTAATAGAATAATGTGAAACTATGTCAGAGGTATGTGACTTCTATGGCTGAATCATACTGCAGCTGCCTTTTTAATTTCATGGAAAGTCCCAGGGCAGGAAACTAGCGACCATGTCATGAGACACAAGCAGTTTTGTCTCCACCACTCAAAGACATTCAAGGAACCCATCCTGGAAGTGGATCCTCCAGCCGAGTCAAGCTGTCTGATGACTGAGGCACAGGCCAACCTCTCACTTCACCTATCTGACAGACTCAACCCAGAACCACCCAGCCCAACCACTCGCGCAAATTCCAGACTCTCAGAAATTTTGTTTTAATATGGATACCAAATTATATTCTTAATAATTATTGTACTCTCATGGATCAAGCCATCTGCACAGCTGAGCCACATCCATAAGTCTGGACTGTACTTGACTCCAACCCATTTAAGCTTTGAAATTAGCTGAGGATTTCATGTTAATAACAGCAGTAAGGGCTATTGCTCACCCGGAAGTAGGCAGGAACTGGTTAAGCAGGAAGCCTGGTGGACAGCCAGGCAGAGCTGTTTGATGTTTATGTGTCCAGAGCATTCAGATTGGAGAGCTTTGGATATTGAGAGGCCATTTTCAGGGCACCATGAGAATCAGGCAGAGCCTGATGCAGAGTCTTTATGCTCAGATAACGTCTAAAATGATGTTGAAAAGTGATAATGCCCTAGGGCCAGCTAAGGGGGCTTACGCCTATAATCCTAGCATTCTAGGAGGACAAGGCAGGAGGATTCCTTGAGCCCAGGGGTCTGAGGCTACAGTGAGCTGTGATCCTGTCACTCTACTCCAGCCTAGACGACATAGAGCAAGACCCCACCTCTGAAAATAAATAAATAAAAATAAATTCTTGGTCTATCGCCTGTAATCTCTTATTTTTTATCTGTAATCCAGTTTTTTTTTTTCCTTTTTCTTTTGAAGTATGTTTACTTTTGCAGTTCATTTCATATCCTGATAACCCTGGGAAAGGGTTATCAGCTGCTCAGGAGGACCCACCTTGGAGAATCCAAGGAGAGAGGTGGCCTACCTACCATGAGTCACCTACTCCTCTGATAAGGATTCACCTTCACCCTCAGGGAGAAGGAGCCCCAGCCAGAGAGGAGGCCCTCCTATGCCTGTGCGCTTCCTTCACAGGATTATTGTGATTACATAAGCTAACACATGTAAAAACACTGGTGAGCATTGGAAGCACTAGATGAATATTACTTGACATTATTATAATTTATGTAATCAATCCCCTGTAACAAACATGCAGTCCTCTCCAGTTTTTCACTACTAGAAACAATACTGTAATGTATATCTCTCTGTTTCCTAGCAGTAGTAGAATTACTGGGTCACATGGAGTAAACATTTAAAATTTGGATACAGGGTGGCGCCTGTGGCTCAAGGAGTAGGGCGCTGGTCCCATATGCTGGAGGTGGTGGGTTCAAACCAAGCCCTGGACAAAAACCACAAAAATAAATAAAATTTGGATAGAAACTAACAGTTCCTTGTCATAATCTGAATCTATTCGATTATTAGTGAGATTTAACATGGGCATTAATGAAATGTCCTTTTATATTCTCCAAATTCACTTAATTTTATTTATTGATTGGGCTATTCATCATTTTCTTATTGATTTATAGGAGCTTTCTATATTTTTTTTTTTTTTGAGTCAGAGACTCACTATGTCACCCTTGGTAGAGTGCCATAGCGTCACAGCTCACAGCAATCTCAAACTCTTGGGCTTAAACAATTCTCTTGCCTCAGCCTCCCTAGTAGCTGGGACTACAGGTGCCTGCCACAATGCTCAACTTTTTTTTTTTTTTTTTTTGAGACAGAGCCTCAAGCTGTCACCCTGGGTAGAGTGCCATGGCATCACAGCTCACAGTACCTCCAACTGCTGGGCTTAAGCAATTCTCCTGCCTCTGCCTCCCAAGTAGCTGGGACTACAGGTGCCTGCCACAATGCCCAGCTATTTTTTGGTTGCAGCTGTCATTATTGTTTGGCGGGCTGGGCTGGATTGGAACCCGCCAGGTCAGGCGCATGTGGCTGGTGCCTTAGCCGCTTGAGCCACAGGCACCCAGCCAGCCTAGCTATTTTTTGGTTGCAGTTGTCATTGTTATTTAGCAGGCTCAAGCTTCATGTATATGTGGCCAGTGCCCAACTCACTGAGCTACAGGTGCAGAGCCATGAGCTCTATATGTTTGACATGATAATCTTTTTTTCACTTATGTATGCTATCCATTATAATTTCTTGATATTTCATTGTCTTTTTTCTTTTTCTTTCTTTTTCTTTTTTTTTTTTTTGCAGTTTTTGGCCAGGGCCAAGCTTGAACCCACCACCCCTGGCATATGGGACTGGCGCCTTACTCCTTGAGCCACATGTGCCGCCCATTTTTATTTTTAATTAAGTATAGGGTTTATTTTGAAATAGTTTATGACATAAAAGAAGTTACAAAAATGGGACAGAGTTCCTGTGTACCCTTCATCTAGGTTACTTCAGTATGTTACACAACCATAGTACATTATCAAAATCAGGAAATTGACATTGGTGTAATATTAACTAAATTATGAACCTTATTTGGATTTCACCAGTTTCTATATGAATTCATGTATGTGTGTGTACATGGGTCTTTGAAATTTTATCACATATATAGATTTGCACAATCACCACCAAATCAAGATATAGAACTGTTCCATCACAACAAAGAAAATCAAACTGGGCGGCGGCCCCACATACCGGAGGTGGTGGGTTCAAACCGGGCCCCAGCCAAAAACTGCAACCAAAAAAAAAAAAAGAAAGAAAATCTATCACTCTGCTCCTTAATAGTCAAATACACTCCCAGTCCTAACTCCTGGCAACCACTGATCTGGTCTCTATCACCAACACTTAGAGAATATTATATGGAATCAGATAATGTGCCATCCCTTGATATTTGGCCTTTTTTTTTTATCATAATGCCCTTGACATACATCTAAGTTATTCAGGGTATCTATGGTTTGTTCCTTTTCACTTCTGAGTAGTTCATATTCCACTGAATGCTCATACCACAGTTTTTTTGTTTGTTTCTTTTTTTTAGAGACAGAGTCTCACTTTGTTGTCCTCAGTAGAGTGCTGTGGTATCACAGCTCACAGCAACCTCCAGCTATTGGGCTTAGGCAATTCTCCTGTCTCAGCCTTCCGAGTAGCTGGGACTACAGGTGCCTACCACAACACTGGGCTATTTTTTGTTGCAGTTTGGCCAGGGCCGGGTTCAAACCTGCAACCCTTGGTATATGGGGCCGTCACCCTACTCACTGAGCCACAGGCACTGCCCTTTTTTTTTGTGCAACAGAGTCTCACATGTCAAGTTCTGCAACATCACAGCTCACGGCAACCTCAAATCTTGGGCTTAAGTGATTCTCTTGCCTCAGCCTCCCAAGAAGTAGCTGGGACTATAGGCACTGGCCACAATGCCTGGCTATTTTTTTGTTGTAGTTGTCATTGTTGTTTGGCAGGCCTGGGCCAGGTTCGAACCCACCATCCCTGGTGTATGGGGCCAGCACCCTCGCTGCTGAGCTACAGGTGCAGAGCCTGCAAAACCATTGTGGTTTTGATTTCTATTTTCAGCATAAACTTTTATAGAGATATTTTAATAAGTTGACAATGTAGAATTTAGAACAAAAATGATACTGTTATCTGCTGCATGTCACATAACCCTACCTGGTGAAAGGTTGAAAAAGTTTGACAAGAGCTTACAGATTCATTCGAGGTGGGACATGATTATGGAAGGCACCTTAATTTTAGTGCCTCTGGATTCAGAAAGACCTAGACTGATTCACACTTCTGACACACCTGGCTGTGTAACTGGCAAGCATGTCAACTCATTGAGCCTACCTCCCTCATCTGTAAAGTGGGCTACTAATACTTCAGAAGTATGTTGTGAGGCCCAGGGGAGAGACTTCATGGCAGACACCCCACAGTGCCTGGCGTATCACAGTCCTCAGTGAATGGCAGCTAATGTGATTGTGACCTTTGCTCCAGGGTTTTCCAAGGCCCCTCCCCCCCCATTACCCATCCTTCAAAAGCCCCATGGTTGACCTGACAAGTCCTGGGGAGCCCTGGGGAGGTGCTGCCCTTCTCTGATGGTGCCTGATAGGCAGCCCAAAAGGTTTATCTCAGCTTGGCCCATGGCTAAGGACAGCAGTACTGGCAAGATTAGTGAGGTCAGACATTGGGCCTGGCAGCTGGACTTTTTTTTTGCAATTTGTGGCCGAGGCTGGGTTTTTTGAACTCGCCACATCATATGGGGCTGGCGCCCTACTCCATTGAGCCACAGGTGCCACCCACCAGCTGGACTTTTTTAAAAACTTGAAGAATCACACTTGGGTTGGGTTGACATAACCAAAAGTGGCAAGACAGCGTTCCAGGAAGTAGAGGAAAGAGCAGAGACTAGAGCCAGGAGGCCAGGGCTTGGTGCCAGTCCTGAGCCACCCAGACTTTCCTGTGTTCTCCCCCAGAGCAGAAATCCAAGTCCCCAGAGGCCCATAGGGTGCCACAGGCCCCACCCCAGCCCCTTTCCCAGTACCTTCCAGTGCCCAGCCCTCCAGCTACAGTGGCCACATTGCTGCTCCTGGGACACTCGAGGCACAACACCAGCAAAGGGGCTCCTCTGGGCTGTGGTTCCCTCTGCCTGACACCCATTCTTCATCTGCGTCATGTCTGCCGAGGGCCACCTTCTCAGTGAGGCCTCACTGAGATCACATAAAATGCCACCATCGACACCCTCCCTGAGCTCTCTGCTCCTGACCACCTGCCCCTGGCTGCCTGCTTCTATTGCACAAATCACCTTCTATTACACCATGTTTACTTCCTGGCTTTCCTCCCTGGGAATGTCAGGGGGACATTTTGGTCTGTTTTGCTCAATTGTGTATCCAGGCACCTAGAATGGCACCTGGCACATGCTGGGAGATGGAGCTCATTTTTTTTTTTTGGGGGGGGGCTTTTGGCCGGGGCTGGGTTTGAATCCACCACCTCTGGCATATGGGACCGGCGCCCTGCTCCTTGAGCCCTGCTCCTTGAGCCACAGGCGCTGCCCAGAGCTCTTTTTTTTTAGAGACAGTCTCACTTTATCACCCTTGGTAGAGTGCCGTGGCATCACAGCTTACAGCAACCTCCAACTCCTGGGCTTAGGTGATTCTTTTGCCTCAGTCTCCCAGGTAGCTGGGACTACAGGTGCCCACCACAATGCCCGGCTATTTTTTGTTGCAGTTTGGCCGGGGCCGGGTTCCAACCCGCCACCGTCGGTATATGGGGCTGGCGACCTACTCACTGAGCTACAGGCACTGCTAAAGATGAAGCTCTTGTTCACAAGGAGTTTGTAGTTAACTGGAAAAACAAAGGAAATACAAATAAAAGTAATTATTTAGTACCACAGAGAAGCTTAGACCTCCTAAATTTTCTAGTAAAAATGTATTGATGTTTCCAAGATAAAACTAACATCTACTCATGGTAGAGGGTGAGGAAAAATACAGAAATAGAACAAAATCGTCCCTGTTCTCATCATCCAGAAATAATCACTGGTCAAGTTTAGATGTATTTCTCTCCTTTTTGATTTGTTAACATTGTCATGGACACTTTTTTTTTTTTTTAATTTAAAGTTAGCCAAATTTAACAGACATTTCTTTTTTTTTTTTTTTAGAGACAGAGTTTCACTTTATCACCCTTGGTAGAGTGCCATGGCGTCACAGCTCACAGCAACCTCCAACTCCTGGGTTTAGGCAATTCTCTTGCCTAAACCTCCCGAGCAGCTGGGACTGCAGGCACCGGCCACAATGCCTGGCTATTTTTTTGTTGCAGTTTGGCAGGGGCTGGGTTTGAACCCACCACCCTTGGCATATGGGACCCACGCCCTACTCACTGAGCCACAGGCGCCACCCTTATCAGACATTTCTTGTTCTTGCCTGCCCAGCACAAACCCCTCCATCTGTAGTTGGCAACTCCCCCAGTTTACGGTATGGACCAGCTGCCCCCATTCTCAGTCTCCATGATTTGAGTGGGCCAATTCCTCACCTGTCCTTGTCCCTAAAGATCTTTGGAGAAACATTTTCTATATCCTTGACCCATCAGGAATGGGCAACTGATGCAAGCCTTACTGAGGAGGCTCAGTCTAGTCTGTGGAGAGAGGAACACAAAGGATGGGTTGTTGGGAGTCCAGGGTGGAAAAGGGAATGGCAGACGGAAACAAGCTGGATTAGTTAGAACATTCTTTTTTTTTTTTTTTTTTTTTTAGACAGGGTTTCTCTTTGTTGCCCAAGCTAGAGTACAGTGATGTCATCATAGCTCACTATAACTTTGAACCCCTGGGCTCAAGTGATCTTTCTGCCTCAGCCTCCCTGGGACTACAGGCGCCCACCACCACACAGAGCTGCCCTGGGGGACCAGACCAAGGGGAAGATATGAGCTGGCCCTTGCTCACATCTTCCCCTTGGTCTTTTCAATACTGCCCCTGAGCCTTTTGGAGAATCACTCTTTGGGGTGGCTTTCCCCTGGCCAGGGATGATTTTCTGAAGCACACAGGACAGCTGCCATCCCAGTTGCAGGTACAGGGTCCTGTGAAGGCCAAGGGACTCTCTGAGCCCCACCCCCAGCCAGATGCTCCCTGATAAAGAGCTCTGGAAAATGTTGTCTGCTCATCTCATCTCCCTCGTGGAGGCCTCATCAGCACAGTGAAGACCCTCAGAAGTCCTAGAAAGAAGCCTGTGTAGCTTCGCTGGACTTAGTCTAAAACTGGACCGGGGAGCCCTTCTCCTGGGCTTCACCCTCTGGCTCTTCCTCTCCATCTGAGGGAGGAGGTGTGGATAAAAGGCCAAAGAGTGCCACTTTCCCTCTCCAGCCTTGAAGACCTTTCAGGGAAGAACCACCCAAACCATTTTCCCAGTGTCATGGATGCATCAAGAGAGAAGAAAGCGGGCGGTGCCTGTGGCTCAGTGATAGGGCGCTGGCCCCATACACCAAGGGTGGCGGGTTCAAACCCAACCCCAGCCAAACTGCAACAACAACAAAAAATAGCCAGGCATTGTGAGGCTGAGGGAAGAGAATCGCCTAAGCCCAAGAGCTGGAGGTTGCTGTGAGCTGTGACGCTATGGCACTCTACCAAGTACGACAAAGTGAAACTCTCTCTCTTTTTTTTTTTTGTAGAGATAGAGTCTCATTTTATTGCCCTCAGTAGAGTGCCGTGGTGTCACACAGCTCACAGCAACCTCCAGCTCCTAGGCTTAGGCAATTCTCTTGACTCAGCCTCCCGAGTAGCTGGGACTACAGGCCCCTGCCACAATGCCCAGCTATTTTTTGTGGCAGTCTGGGGTTTGAACCCTCCATCCTCGGTATATGGGGCTGGCACCCTACCCACTTAGCCACAGGCATTGCTCAAGACTCTGTCTCTTAAAAAAAAAAGAAAAAAAAAAGAGAGACAGAAGAAAGCATTTGAACCAAAATGTGTGTGTATGTGTGTGTTAACATATGTGTTTTTTTGTCCCTCTTTTTTTTTTTTTTTTTGAGAGTCTCACAATGCTGCCCTGGATAGAGTGCGGTGGCATCACAGCTCACAGCAACCTCTAACTCTTGGGCTTAAGCTATTCTCTTGCCTCAGCCTCCCAAGTACACAGGCGCCCACCACAACACCCGGCTATTTTTTGTGGCAGTTTGGCCGGGGTCAGGTTTGAACCCGCCACCCTCCGTATATGGGGCTGGCACCCTACCCACTTAGCCACAGGCACTGCCCAAGACTCTGTCTCTCTCTCTCTCTCTCTCTTATTTTTTTTGAGACAGAGCCTCAAGCTGTCACCCTGGGTAGAGTGCCGTGGCATCACAGCTCACAGCAACCTCCAACTCCTGGGCTCAAGTAATTCTCCTGCCTCTACCTCCCAAGTAGCTGGGACTACAGGCGCCTGCCACAACACCCAGCTATTTTTTAGTTGCAGCCACCATTGTTGTTTAGTGGGCCTAGGCTGGATTCAAACCCGCCAGCTCAGGCATATGTAGCTAGCGCTTTAGCCGCTTGAGCCACACGCACTGAGCCAACTCTGTCTCTTAAAAAAAAAAAAAGAGAGAGAGAGAAAGAAAGTATTTGTACCAAAGTGTGTGTGTGTATGTGTGTGTTAACATATGTGTGTTTTTTTGGTGTGAGAGTCTCACTATGCTGCCCTCTGTAGTACCGTAGCATCACAGCTCACAATAACCTCTAACTCCTGGTCTTAGGAAATTCTCTTGCCTCAGCCTCCCGAGTAGCTGGGACTACAGGCACCCACCACAACACCCGGCTATTTTTTTGTTGCAGTTTGGCCGGGGCTGGATTCAAACCCACCACCCTCGGTATATGGGGCCAGCGCCCTACCCACTGAGCCACAGGTGATGCCCAAACTTTTTTTTTTTTTTTGACAGAGTCTCAAGCTGTCACCCTGGGTAGAGTGCTGTGGCGTCATAACAAACACCAACTTCAAACTTTTGGACTTAAGTGACTCTCTTGCCTCAGCCTCCCAAGTAACTTGGACTACAGGTGCCCGCCACAATGCCTGGCTATTTTTTGGTTGCAGTTGTCATTGTTGTCTGGCAGGCTTGGGCTGGGTTCTAACCCACCAGCTCCAGTGTATGTGGCTGGCACCCTAGCCACTTGAGCTACAGGCGCCAAGCCTTTAACCCATGTTTTTTATATATTTAAAATTTCTTTTATTCCACCAAAAGCTCCATCTTCAACTCTAGGACGCCCAGTGAGTCCAGCTCTCCTTGCCCCCCGGTAAAGACAATGATAGCTGACATTTACTGAGCATACGCCAGGTGTCAGTGTTTGCTAAGAAGTGTTTGTGTCCCAGACTTGAGGTTATTAACGATTATCATCTTTAAACAAATACAGAGCACAATCCTTGGCACACATTAGGTGCTCCATGGGTTGGGTGGAACAGCATGCTGTGGTTTAGTCTTTGGGGCCAGAGATAAAGATCTTACTGAGCTCCATCTTTCCCACAGCCCTCAGCACAGTGCCTTGCACATGGTAGGGCCTGATAAATATTAAATTTAGTGAAGAGTCATTGAAGGAATGAGCTGGTGGGGTGCAGGGAAGGCGAGGGAGGTTAATCAGTCTCCTCTGCCCTGCCCTCCTCAAATACACAGGTGACCCAGATCAAATAGTGCTCTTTTCACACGCCACTCTCACCCCCTCACCTTCTGGGCAGGTGAAGCACACCTCAGCCTGAGTCACCTATACCAGCGATGGCCACCAGAAGGAGCCCGAGGCCCTCACAATTGCTCAAGCTCTTCCTCCAGGCAAAGGGAGGGGGCCGCACTCTCCCCTGCTCTGGAAGAACTGTGAGAAATAGAGGAGGCTGAGAAGCTGGGGCTCGTGCCTACACCTGGAGGCTGAGGGCAGTGACACAGATGTTCATTGTATAGAAGACAACATATATTTTTACGCAGAAGAGGTTTTTTTAATCCACATCATAGTCAGTCATTAGTACAGTCAGTTGAGCGTCAGAAAGAGCCTGCACTGGGGGCGCCTGTAGTTCAGTGGTTAGTGTGCCAGCCCCATGTAGCAGGGGTGGAAGGTTTGAACCTGGCCTGGGCCTGCTAAACAAACAAAACAAAACAAAAAAACTAAAATAAATAAATAAATAAAAAAAATTAAGAAAGTGCCTACACATAGGAACACTGAGGAGGATGGCTTGAGGCCAGGAGTTTGAGACCAGCCTGGACAACATAGCAAGATCCTATCTCTAAAAATATTTAAAAATTAGTGGGGCATGGTGGTGTGCAGCTGTCATCCCAGCTATTTAGGAGGCTGAGGCAGGAGGGTCACTGGAGCCTGGGGTTCAAAGCTGCAGCGAACTGTGATCATGCCACTTCATTCCAGTCTGACAGAGAAACAAAAAAGCACAGATTTGGGGGCCAAGCTGGCTGTGTGGAATCCCCCTTTTCTCTGCTGGCCAGTGGCCATGAGGCACCCCAGCCCTCCTTGGAGCAAGGGCTTGCCCAGTCCTCACACCAGTCCCCAGGGCAGCAGGTGGCCTGTGGCACCTTCCCCCCAGTCCTGTGACCCTGGGAAATAATTTGTAGCCTTTTCAGGCCTCTGCTTACTCACCTGGAAGGTTGCCATTCAGAGTGCATCATCTCTTTCTTTTGGGCTCTGAGCACCAGTTCTATCCATGTGTCCAGTGCCAAGAGACAAAATAAAGTTGTGCCATGAAAGAAGTCCCACCTGTTGTTGGAATAGGTCCTCCAAAATGTCCACTGAATTGATACCAGCCTTTAGCTAATAATATATTCTCAGTTCAGTTATCAAACTTTTCTCATGAATTCCCGGGAATTCCATTGATTTTCTGGGAAAATGAGCTTTGAGTTTTAAGTTGTCTTTTACAAATGCATTTTCAGTGCACAGTTTTTGAGTGCTTATTATGTGCTAGACACTATACTGACTGCTTGACTTGCATAGTCACATTTAACTTTATTCACCTTGCACAACAGGTGTTATGTGTATTAACTCCCATTTGAAAGATGAGGAAACTGAGGCACAATGAAATTAAATCATCCAATAACCAGAGCTATCCAGGTGGTAGAGACTGGACTGAAATCTGAGTGTCTCCAGTTCCAAAGTGCCACTGCGCCATAAAGCTAGCAATTGGGAACGGACCCCGTCTCTGTGCCCAGATGGACAGCATGCACGTGGGTAGACATGGCTCTGCTCTAGAAAGGAAAAACCTACAAAAGAGCAGTGCTGAGGACGATTGTCCCTGGAAAGAGTGGCTGTCACATATCCCTCTCACAATATTCACTGAAGCAATACATAGGTGCTGAGGGCCTGGCACTGTACACACAGTAATAATTCATAAACATAATCACTAAGCAGAGCGAACTATACCTTAGAAGACGGCTATGGAAAGAAAATAGAGCAAAAGAAAGGGGATCTGGAGTGTAGCAGGGGTTTCATTTAAAACAGGACTCTGTGCAAAGAGACCAGAGGAGTGAGATGTCTCCCACCAATGTGAGCTTTTCCCTGGGCGTGACACAAACACAGTGCCCGTAAAGGCCTCACGAACCAGTGACTGGCACCGCTGAGGACAGGTAAGAAGCTCAGGGAGGCGGGAGAGGAATGAGAAAGGCTGAGATCAGAGAAGAAACGGGCCCCTCTGAGAGGCTCTTGGAGGCCATTTTAAGGACTTAGATTCTTACCCTGAAGGAAGTGGGGACCAGTCACTACCTTTTCAACACAGAAGGGACATAATCAAACCTATGCTTTAGCTCCAGCTGCTGAGGTGAGAGCAGACTGCTGAGGGGTCAGGGAAGGAGCAGGAAGGCTAGGAAGAGCACTTCGTGAGAAGTGACCTGAAGGCAGAGCCAAGGGATTTGTTAACGGCCTGAAGTGAGTGTGAGAGAGAGGAGGAGTCAAGGCTAACTCCAAGGCTTTTGGCTGCAGTGACTGGAGTAAAAAGAATTTAATAAATTGTGGTATATGTATACCATGGAATAATATTCAATCACAAAAAAAAGATGGAGACTGGGGCGGCGCCTGTGGCTCAAAGGAGTAGGGCACCAGCCCCATATACCGGTGGTGGTGGTGGGTTTAAACCCGGACCCGGCCAAAAACTTCAAAAAAAGAAGAAGATGGAGACTGCATCTTTTTTTTGAGGATTTTATTTATTATTATTTTTTTATTTTTAAAATGTATTTATTATTAAATCATAGCTGTGTACATTAATATGATCATGGGGCACCATACACTGGTTTTATAGACCATTTGACATATTTTCATCACACTGGTTAACATAGCCTTCCTGGCATTTTCTTAGTTACTGTGTTAAGACATTTATATTCTACATTCAGTAAGTTTCACATGTACCCTTTGTAAGATGCACCGTAGGTGTAATCCCACCAACCACCCTCCCTCTGCCCATCCTCCACCCTCCCCAGATTGCATCTTTTATATTTCCCTGGATGGATGTAGAGAACATCCTCTTTAGTAAAGTTTCTCAAGAATGAAAAAGCAAGCATCCCATGTACTCAATACTAAGCTGCAACTAGTACACTAATAACTACAGGCCCAAACAAGAGGAAAACACAATTAAATTCAAGAAGGGGGAAGGCTGGGGAGGGTTAGGTAAGCACCCACCTGAAAAGTGCGATGCGGGGGGTCTATGGCACATCTCTTGGGTAATGGACTCAACCACAGCTGGGACTTTGTCTTACAAATGCAAACAATGTAACCTAATTGTATGTACCCTTGCATTAATCTGAAATTAAAAAAGAAAAAGAATTTAGAACAATGTGGTAGCATTAAGAAGAGGACAGCTGGCCTCTTAATGTTTCCCCATTACCTCCGTGGACCTGGCTCCAGTGATCTAGGTCTTTTCACATTTACTGGAAAATTGGGAGAAACGAAGAAACAAGGTGACACACAAGGTTATTGACAGTGCACCAAGATATGAGAGCCAGTATCTCCTTTTATTTTCATGAAGAAAAATACGTGGGCTGGGCGTGGGTCATGATTATAATCCCAGCACTGTGGGAGGCCGAGGCGGGTGGATCGCCTGAGCTCACAGGTTCAAGACCAGCCTGAGCAAGAATGAGACGCTGCCTCTAAAAACAGCTGGGCATTGTGGCAGGTGCCTATAGTCCTAACTACTCAGGAGGCTGAGGCAAGAGAATCACTCGAACCCAAGAGTTGGAAGTTGCTATAAGCTATGACTCTCTAGCACTCTACTGAGGGTGACAAAGTAAGACTCTGTCTCAAAAAAAAAAAAAAAGAAAAAGAAAAATAGTGATTTTAAAACTTTACTTTAAAATAATTTTAGAGGAGAGTTGCAAGGACAGCACAGTTTCCATATGCCCTGGCTCCCTTACCGTCAGCATCTCATATAACCCAAGTAAGTGATCAAAAATAAGAAATTAACCTTAGGCGGCGCCTGTGGCTCAAAGGAGTAGAGTGACGGCCCCATATACTGGAGGTGGCGGGTTCAAATCCAGCCCCAGCCAAAAACTGCAAAAAAAAAAAAAAGAAAGAAAAAGAAATTAACCTTGAGCTTGGTGCCTGTAGCTAGGGCGCCAGCCACATGCACCGAGGCTGGTGGGTTCAAACCTGGCCTGAGCCTGCCAAACAACAATGACAACTACAACAAAAAAATACCTGGATGAGGTGGCACCTGTAGCTCAAAGGAGTAGGGCGCCAGCCCCATATACCAGAGGTGGTGGGTTCAAAGCTGGCCCTGGCCAAAAATTGCAAAAAAAAAAAAAAAATAGCTGGACGTTCTGGCAGGCACCTGTAGTCTCAGCTACTTGGGAGGTTGAGACAAGAGAATTGCTTGAGCCCAAGAGTTTGAAGTTGCTGTGAGCTGTGACACCATTGCACTCTACTCAGGGCCACACAGTGAGACTCTGTCTCAAAAAAAAAAAAAGAAAAGAAGAAAAAGAAATTAACCAGGGGCTCGGTGCCTGTGGCTCAAGCGGCTAAGGCGCCAGCCACATATACCTGAGCTGGTGGGTTCAAATACAGCCCAGCCCACCAAACAACAATGACAGCTGCAACCAAAAAATAGCTGGGTGTTGTGGCAGGCACCTGTAGTCCCAGCTACATGGGAGGCTGAGGCAGGAGAATCGCTTGAGCCCAGGAGCTGGAGGTTGCTGTGAGCTGTGGTGCCACGGCAGGCACTCTACCCAGGGTGACAGCTTGGGGCTCTGTCTCAAAAAAAAAAAAAAAGGAAGAAATTAACCATGGTACGACTGCAGACCTGATTCGCTTTCCCTAGTTTCCTCTACTATTGTTGTTCTGGTCCTGATCCCACCTGTATTTCATTGTCCCATCTTCTTCTCCCCAGTCTGTGACATTCCCCATCTTCCCAGGGTAAACGCCTGGCAAGGCCTCCTCCTTCCTTGGGCCCCTCCTCTGGAGAGTTTGCCCAGACCTGACAGGAGCCCAGCTGGGTGGGGTTACAACCCCTCCAGGGAGTCAGCTCCCACACAAGAGCAGCCTGACCCCAGGTTCCTGCTCCTGGCCTTGGCCACTGACCTGGTTCCCAATCACTGAAGCTCTTAGGCTTGGGAACTTCCAATCCCTGGTTGCCAAGGCTACTTCTAATCTACAGAGTTGAGTCTGTAAGGCAGTGAAACAACTCCTTGGGATCCCTGTGTCATGCCCAAACACCAGTGGCTAAGGGAAGGGGTGGCCCTCTTGAGCTCCTTGGGATCAAAGTGCTGGAGTTAAAGAATATGCCAGCCTAGGGCGGCACCTGTGGCTCAAAGGAGTAGGGCTCCGGCCCCATATACCAGAGGTAGTGGGCTCAAACCCAGCCCTGGCCAAAAAATGCAAAAAAAAAAAAAAAGAATGTGCCAGCTTGTCCTGCTCACCTGGTGACAGTGACAGCCTCCCAGCTGGGTTCCACCTTCAGATTTGTTCTTTCCATTCCATTTTCCATGTCTCCTCCCCACAAGCCCCAGGGTAAAAACCAACCTGCTCAGCACAGAGTTCAAGGTTCTTCTGATTAGGACCCACCTGAGCCTCCTCCTCCTCCTGCGTCCTCCCCTCCAGTCTTGTGAGTTTGATTTGCCCTCCTCTCTTGTATCTGTCTCATGAACTCCCCTGTGTCTTTTAAGCTGAAGTTGAATCTGGGTGCAGTGACTCACACCTATGATCCTAGCACTCTGGGAGGCTGAGGCAGATGGATTGCCTTGATACCGGAATTTTGCTCTTCAGTAGCAAGACAGGATCTTGCCACAGATCAGTGGCAAGACAGGATTTTTATTAGAAATTAGAAAGGAGGGCGGCACCTGTGGCTCCGTGGGTAGGGCACCAGCCCCATATACCAAGGGTGGTGGGTTCAAACCCAGCCCTGGCCAGCTAAAACAGCAGTGGCAACTTCAACAAAAAATAGCCGGGTGTTGTGGCGGGCACCTGTACTCCCAGCTACTTGGGAGGCTGAGGCAAGAGAATCACTTTAAGCCCAAGAGTTTGAGGTTGCTGTGAGCTGTAATGCCACGGCACTCTACAAAGAGTGACAGAGTGAAACTCTGTCTCAAAAAAAGAGAAAGGAACACAGAAGTAAAAGGCACCAGAGCTTCTGGTGGGGGGGGGGGAGAACTAACTAACTGGGGGATCTCTACATGGGCTCTTTCGTCTAGGGGTATTAGGTCTTAAAAATTTACACCTGGCCAGGACTTGGCAAATAGAAACATGTTTTCATCATTAATAAGTGTTATGGACAAAGGAACGAATTCAGTCCCTCCAACTCAGGGCAAAAGGTCAGTGTGTTCCCTTCATGATCTTCCCAAGCCTAGGAAAACTGGGGCTCCCTGTCCAGCCTTCAACGCGGGAGAAGCCTGAGCTCAGGAGTTCTGAGACCAGCTTGAGCAAGAGCAAGATCCTATGTCTTTACTAAAAATAGAAAAACTGGGGCAGTGCCCATAGCTCAGTGGGTAGGGCACCGGCCGCATGCACCGAGGCTGGCAGGTTCGAACCCGGCCCAGGCCAGCTAAAGCAACAATGACAACTGTAACAAAAAAACAGCCAGGTGTCGTGGTGGGCACCTGTAGTCCACGCTACTTGGGAGGCTGAAACTAGAGAATCGTTAAGTCCAAGAGTTTGATGTTGCTGTGAGATGTGATGCCACAGTACTCTATGGAGGGTGACATAATGAGACAGGGAAGGGAAGGGAGGGGAGGGGAGGGAAGGGAAGGGAAGGGAAGGGAACTAGCTGGGTATTGTGGCCAGTGCCTAGAGTCCCAGCTACTTGGGAGGCTGAGGCAAGAGGATCTGGAGCCCAAGAGATGGAGGTTGCTGTGACCTATGACATCACAGCGCTCAACCCAGGGTGACTGAATCAGACTCAACCCCCTGCAAAAGATGCAGTTGAAAAGCTGCCTCTTGGGCAGCACCTGTGGCTCAGTCAGTAAGGTGCCGGCCCCATATACCGAGGGTGGCAGGTTCTAAACCCGGCCCCTGCCGAACTGCAACAAAAAAATAGCCGGGCGTTGTGGCGGGCGCCTGTAGTCCCAGCTGCTTGGGAGGCTGAGGCAAGAGAATCGCTTAAGCCCAGGAGTTGGAGGTTGCTGTGAGCTGTGTGATGCCACGGCACTCTACCCAGGGCCATAAAGTGAAACTGTCTCTACAAAAAAAAATAAATAAATAAAAAAAAAAAAAAGAAAAGAAAAGCTGCCTCTTCTGGGAAGTCTACCTTGATGCCCCCAGAACTTTGTATACAACCTTCATCAGCTTTGTCCCACTGGACTGTGTTACTTGCTCACTTTTATCTCCCCATTGGTTACTCCCTGTTGGAGGGTAGAGTTGGTCTATGTCAAATTCTTCTCCCTGGTGCTTAGCACAGTGCACGACAGAGCAGGGCCACAACAAGCGTTTGAAGAACATCCAGAACACAAGCTGGGTGTTCCCTAGATGTTTGGTTCCATCTTCATGTGCTAAATGCATCCCCATCCCCAAGTTCAGCCTTGCTTATAGTTGGTACTCAATCAATGCATGTGAACTAGCTGAGGGGCTAATCAGAGGAAGATCAGACAAGGAAGATACCTCAGTCAAGGCCCTCCTCACACACCTGGGTTTCTGGAACATGCAGCAAGAAGCAAGAGATGGCTGCTGTGAGTGGAACTTTGCAGCTGAGACCTGAATGGTGTTACTTGGACTATTGGAATCAGGGAGAGTGTGATGGCTCGGTTACCATGGCAACCAGAGCTTGCTCTACAGACAGGTGGTATTCAGATTTCATATGGACTTAGGGATGCAATACAGTGTCTGATGTAATAATAGTTCAGATGCAAACAAATTCAAATAAACCTCTCCTGCAGTTGACCCCCAGAGGTTGGCATGTAGGTGCTAGGTTGTACAAACTGCAAAATGGACTGTGATCTTTTTAGGGAGTGGAAGAGGCTGATAATGCTCTGGTCAGAAAGAGAATCTGCCCAGTGGACAAGGACACAGACTTTACAAATGCCACCAAGGCTATTTGTGCAACTTTCTGCTGGTGTGCTATTTGTGGGAGTTTGTTGGTGAAGGAGGACCCAGATGGGTCTCAGGTTGAGAAGGTTGTCCGGAGAGCATGCGCCCTGGAACAAAACCACATGAGGCTTCACTACAGATTATGTGTGTTACTGTTGGCAAGTGTCTTCATTCTCTGAGCCTCAGGGACTTCCTCTATCAAATGAGGGGTCACAGAATCTACCCCATAAGTCTGCCAAGGGGGAATCCACAATCCCATAGGGTGCCCAGAATACCATAACCCTCAATAAGGGACAGCTTTGAAATATGCCCCATGTGACTTTATTATTATTATTATTTTTGTGACACAGAGTCTCACTATGTTGCCCTCAGTAGAGTGCTGTGGCATCACAGCTCACAGCAACCTCAAACTCTCCGGCTTAAGCAATTCTCTTGCCTCAGCCTCCCAAGTAGCTGGGACTACAGGTGCCTGCCACAATGCCCAGCTATTTTTGTTGCAGTTGTTTACAGTTGGCCTGGGCCGGGTTTGAACCCGCCACCTCAGGTGTATGTGGCTGATGCTGAGAGGCTGAGACAAGAGAATCACTTAAGCCCAAGAGTTTGAGGTTGCTGTGAGCTTTGATGATACAGTACTCTACAGAGGGCAATGTGACTTTAGACAAGTCACTTTTCCTTTGGGACTCTGTTCCCAGAGCATGTGTTCCCCAGTGTTCCTTACACTACCCCCTCCATGACTCTGTGTGTGTGTGTGTGTGTGTGTGTGCGCGCGCGCGCATGTGCATGCACGCACACAGGGCTGTGTGGTACCATGCAGGGCCACGAACTCCTGGTGCCGAAGGACATGTGATGGGGGAGGAGCATTTCTTCACTCTGGGATTTCATTTCTTTCAAAATGCAGGATTCTTTTTAGAAATCAGGTAAGTCATTTCCTCATGCTAAGCACTAAGCTAAATCCACAGGGGCATATGGAAAACAGCACCGCCTCTTTTTCCTCTGCCCTCACCAGGGCCCACCAAGCTCCCTGAAGGCCCCGTGTCTTCCCATTTTGGCTTCTGTCTTTTCCTGCTTGGAGACTCTCCTACATCTGCTCTTCTTTTAAAACCCAGTTCTAGTCATTAACTTCTGCTAGTTTTCCTTCCTCTGTATTTTGTACCTGCTCTCTCATGGTCTTCCTCTTTTCTTTTTTTTTTAAGAGACAGAGTCTCAACTTTGTCACCCTTGATAGAGTGCTTTGGTGTCACAGCTCACAGCAACCTCCAGCTCTTGGGCTTAGCTGATTCTCTTGCCTCAGCCTCCCAAGTAGCTGGGACTACAGGAGCCTGCCACAATGCCCGGCTATTTCTTTTGTTTTTGCAGTTTGTCCGAGGTGGGTTTGAACCCGCCACCCTTGGTATATGGGGCCAGCGCCCTACTCACTGAGCCACAGGCACCACCTGTTTTTTTTTGAGACAGAGTCTCAAGCTGTCACCCTGGGTAGAGTGCCGTGGCATCACACCTCACAGCAACCTCAAACCCCTGGGCTTAAGCAATTTTCTTGCCTCAGCCTCCCAAGCAGCTAGGAACGCAGGTGCACCACCACAATGCCCAGCTATGTTTTGGTTATAATTGCCCTTGTTGTTTGGCAGGCCCGGACTGGATTTGAGCCTTCCAGCTCCAGTGTATGTGGCTGGTGCCCGGCTATAGGCACTGAGCCAAAAGGCCCCAGAACTTACGCTAAGTTTTTTTTTTTTTTTTTTTTGAGACAGAGTCTTACTTTGTTGCCCTCTGTAGAGTGCTGTCTCATAATAGCTCACAGCAACCTCAAACTCTTGGGCTTAAGTGATTCTCTTGCCTCAGCCTCTCAGGTACCTGGAACTACAAGCACCTGCCACAGCACCTGGCGATTTTTTGTTGTTGTTGAGATTCTGTCTCACTTTGTCAGTCTCGGTACAGGGCTGTGACATCACAGCTCGCAGCAACCTCCAACTCCTGGGCTTAGGCAATTCTCTTGCCTCAGCCTTCCGAGTAGCTGGGACTACAGGCGCCCACCACACACCTGGCTATGTTTTGTTGTAGTTTAGCTGGGGCCGGGTTTGAACCCACCACCCTCCGTATATGGGGCTGGCTCCCTACTCACTGAGCCACAGGCACCACCCCACCTAGCTATTTTTAGAGATGGGGTCTTGCTCTTGCTCAGGCTGATCTCAAACCTCTGAGCTCAAGCGATCCACCTGACTCTGCCTACCAGAGTGCTTGCTAGGATTACAGGCGTGAGCCACCGCACCCGGCTCCTTTTTCTTTTTTTTGTAGAGACAGGGTCTCACTTTGTCACCCTCGGTAGAGTGCAATGGCATCACACAGCTCACAGCAACCTCCAACTCCTGGACTTAGGTGATTCTCTTGCCTCAGCCTCCTGAGTAGCTGGGATTACAGGTGCCCACCAGGACGCCTGGCTATTTTTTTGTTGCAGTTTGGCCAGGGCTGGGTTTGAACCTGCCACCCTCGGCATATGGGGCCGGCGCCCTACTCACTGAGCCACAGGCGCCGCCAATTTTTTTTTTCTTTTTGAGACAGAGCCTTAAGCTGTCGCCCTGGATAGAGTGCTGTGGCATCACAGCTCACAGCAACCTCCCGTCCCTTTTCGTTTTTTTAACTATTTAACATACCTATGTCTTCCACTGGCCCTGAGCACCTTAAAGGTCAATACTCCCCATCATTATCACACAGTAGGTCTTTGCAAATGTTTGAAGAGTTGAGTCAGGTTGAATATGTGGGGTGTATACTTGCTCAAACAGATTGTTTCTTTTCTGATAATTTCATTTTGGTGTAAATTTACTTTTAGTTTAAGTAATCAAAACATATTTGGATAAGTATTCTTCAGTGGATTAAAATAACTTTTAATAGATTTCTAATGTTGATGCTTGCAGAACTGGAAATCTAGATTTTATCCTTTTATTTGTATCTTAGGAAGAACACGGGAAGGGAAATGCCTTTAACATTTTATCTGTAGCTGAATGTGGTGGCTCACACTTACAAACCTAGCACCCTGGGAGGGTAAGGAGGGTGAATTGCTTGAACTCAAAAGTTTAAGACAAGCCTGAGTAGAGAGAGACACTGTCTCTACTAAAAATAGAAAAACTAGCTTGGCATCTTGGCAAGCACCTGTTGTCCCAGCTGAGGCAAGAGGATGGTTTATGCCTAAGACTAAGACTGCTATGAGATATCATGATGCCACAGCACTCTACCCAGAGCAACAGCATGAGACTCTACCTCAGGAAAAAAAATTATCTGTAAGGAAAAAGAAACTGTAAAAATATCAGAAAAGTAACAATGACTTTCTGGTTTTTACAAAAGGAGAGATTTCAAAATTAGGAAGGTTAGCCGGGCGCGGTGGCTCACGTCCGTAATCCTAGCACTTTGGGAGGTCAAGGTGGGTTGATTGGCTGAGCTCACTGGTTTGAGACCAGCCTGAACAAGAGTGAGACCCTGTCTCTAAAACTAGCCATGGCTTGGCACCTGTAGCACAGTGGTTGCAGTGCCAGCCACATACACCCAGGCTGGCAGGTTCGAACCTGGCCAGGTCAGCTAAACAACAATGACAACTGCAGGCTCAGTGCCCGTAGCTCAGCGATTAGTGCACCAGCTACATACACAAGAGCTGGCTGGTTCAAATGCAGCCTGAGCCTGCCAAACAACAATGACGACTGCAACCAAAAAATAGTGGGGCATTGTGGCAGGCATGTGTAGTCCCAGGTACTTGGGAGGCTGAGGCAAGAGAATAGCTTATGCCCAAGAGTTTGAGGTTACCGTAAGCTGTGAAGCCACAGCACTCCACCCAGGGCAACAAGCCTGTAGCACAGTGGTTATGGTACCAGCCACATACACCAAGGCTAGTGGGTTCGAACCTGGCCCAGGCCAACTAAAATAGCAATGACAACTGCAACAAAAAATAGCTGGGCATTATGGCGGGTGTCTGTAGTCCCAGCTACTTGGGAGGCTGAGGCAAGAGAATGGCTTAAGCCCAAGAGTCAGAGATTGCTGTGAGCTGTGATGTCACAGCACTCTACCCAGAGTAAACAGTGATGCTCTATCTCAAAATAAATAAATAAATAAAAATAACAAATAATAAATAAAAATAGCTGAGTGTTGTGATGGGTGCCTATAGTTCCAGCTACTCAGGAGGCTGAGGGAAGAGAATTGCTTATGTCCAAGAGTTTGAGGTTGCTGTAAGCTATGACATCACAGCATTCTACAGATGGCGAAAGTAAGACTCTGTGTCCCCCCTCCAAAAAAAACTTAGGAAGGTTGATTTATTTACAAGAACTTTTTTTACTTTGGCTTTTATAGCTCAACAATCTTACTGGGGCCATAGGTAAGAATGCTAAGTTAGGTATGAAGGCAGAAACATTACTAAAATTCTTAGATGTTTAATATTAACTTCCTTTTCTTTAATGAGTAAACCATATCACCTGGGATTAATAGCTAAAACCCAGAAGAATATCAACTAACCCAGGGTTTGGCAAACCTTCTGTGTAAAGAGCCAAATGGCAGGTGGCACCTGTAGCTCAGTGGGTAGGGCGCCGGCCACATACACCCAGGCTGACGGGTTTGAACCAGCCCCAGCCAGCTAAAACAACAATGACAACTACAACAGAAAAATAGCCAGGCATTGTGGCAGGCACCTGTAATCCCAGCTACTTGGGAGGCAGAGGCAAGAGAATTGCTTAAGCCCAAGAGTTTGAGGTTGCTATGAGCTGTGACTCCACAGCACTCTACCAAGGGCGACAGCTTTGAGACTCTGTCTCAAAAAATAAAAAAGATCTTAGGCAAGCTTCAAAATCTTCTGAGCCTCAGTTTGCCATCCATTAAATGGAGAAAGACAATATCTACCTTATAGCTTATGGCTCAGCACCTGTAGCTCAGTGGGTAGGACACCGGCCACATACACTGGGGCTGGCGGGTTCGAACCCAGCCTGGGCCTGCTAAACAACAATGACAACAACAACAAAAAAATAGCCAGGCGTTGTTGTGGGCGCCTGTAGTCTCAGCTACATGGGAGGCTAAGGCAAGAGAATCGCTTAATCCCAAGAGTTGGAGGTTGCTGTGAGCTGTGATGCCATGACACTCAACCGAGGGTGACAGTGAGTCTCTGTCTCAAAAAAAAAAAGACAGTATCTACCTTATAAGGTTGCTGTGAGCTCATTTAATGAGCTAAGTTCTAGAAAGGGAAAGGGGCAGGGCCTGGCAATCTTTCAGGAAGTGTCAGTGACCCTTGATGGGTGGAGAGTGACTGCACACCTGAGGGCAGGTGATCTTTCCGGTCAGGGGCACTTGCAAAAAGGGTGCACAGGCATTAATCAGTAATCCCTGTGAGCAGCCTGGGACTTCAACTCCACTAGCAAGTTAAAGAGCAGACTTTTTAAATATTTAACCTGAGATTTAACTGGATACCTCTATTTCTTTTAGCCAATTAATTAATTCTCAAATCTGATGAGAAATTAGGAATTCAAGCATTTTCCTAGCTTTCTTAGCCCATGGACTAGGTGTGTACAGAAGTGGTCACACAAAAAGGCAGTTTCCACCTTACAGCAATTGCTGTCCATGGTCGGGGCATTTGAGCTTTAGGCAGGACATTTTGTGTTTGTTACACACTCTTGCTAGCCAGCAGTTACCTTCTGTAATAAACATTCAGGTGTTCATGACCAAATTTACACAGGTTCGAGTCCCCCTCCCTACACAATTTCCTCAGGATGATAAATGACCCTAACAAAGCCTAGAGTCTGAGTGTGTTTTGAGTGGGTGGCCTCCAAATCTCCTGCTCAAAACTGTGTTTACAGAAAGGGGAGTCAGCTTGGAGGTCACCTGGGGCAGCAGACCTGTGAGGAGGAGGGAGCTCATGTTCGCTGCGGCCAGCACCTGCGGATGCTATACTGGACAGTCACTGCACCTGCCCTGCCCAGAGACATTTTTCTATCTGCTGCCCCTGGAGAAGGAACAGCCCTTCCACATGACACCTTACCCTACTTGGAGGGCCAAGGGTGGGTGCCTAAACCTTGAGTAGACCAATACTAGGGTGGCAACTTCCAGCCTGCAAGCCTGCAGAGGAGGACCCCCACCCCTACCCACATAGAACTCCTGGTATAAGTCCCTGTTCCCAGCAGAGCCCAATAGGAAAAGATTTCTACTGGGCTCTGCTGGGAACAGCTCACAGCACCCTCCAACTCCTGGGTTTAAGCGATTCTCTTGTCTCAGCCTCCCAAGTAGCTGGGACTACAGGTGCCCACCAACAACACCTGGCTATTTTTTGTTGCAGTTGCCACTGCTGGTTTAGCAGGCTGGGGCCAGGTTCAAACTCGTCGCCCTTGGTATATGGGCCCCGTGCCCTACCCACTGAGCCACAGGTGCCATCCAGGAAAAGAGTCTTATATACACAGCAGCAGAGTAAACCACATCAGCTCCTGCTCAAGTGATCCTCTTGCTTCAGCCTCCTGAATAGCTGGGACTACAGGCGCCTGCCACAACACCCAGCTAGTTTTTTTCTATTTTTAGTGGAGATACGGGGTCTCACTCTTGCTCAGGATGGTCTTGAACTCCTGAGCTTAAGCAATCCACCAGCCTCAGCCTCTCAAAGTGCTAGGATTTCAGGTGTGAGCCACTGCCCCCAGCCACTGCCCCCCCACACTTTTTTTTTTTTTTTTTTTGAGACAGAGCCTCAAGCTGTTGCCTTGGGTAGAGTGCGGTGGCACCACAGCTCACAGCAACCTCCAACTCCTGGGCTTAAGCAATTCTCTTGCCTCCGACTCCCAAGTAGCTGGGACTACAGGGGCCTGCCACAACGCCCAGCTATTTTTTGCTTGTAGTTGTCATTGTTGTTTGGCAGGCCCGGGCTGGATTCGAACTTGCCAGCTCTGGTGTATATGGCTGACACCTTAGCTGCTTGAGCAACAGGTGCCAAGCCTGGCCTTTTTTCTTAAACGTGAGTGGGGGAGCAGGGGCGGGGTGGGGGATGATGCCCTTGTCCTGTATGAAGACCTTCAGTCAGTGCTCAGGTCTGTCTGCCCACTTCTTGCTCCCACCTCCTTTCATACCTGCGACCTCCTCTGGCAGGAGAATGGCCCAATTTCCTCTCCATCCTCCAACCTCACAGTATAGGCTGCAGTTTGCCCTGCCTGTGTCATCTGCCAAATCTCTGCTATCGGCTGTCCATTTTCCTGAAATGTGTTGAAATCTTTCACTTGTGATTTTCCCTCCACTTATAACTCCTCCTCCACCCCTTTTCCTTTCATCTCAATTTCAATGAGGTCACAAATAACAAGAGAAGCCAAGGCTGCACCTGATCCACTGTTTTAAACCAGAAGCCTTTAGCTATCTCTTTAAGCAACAAGAACTCATCATGCAATGGGAAGTCTGCATCATAAATTTCAGTTCCCACCATTTGTTTAAATGGTGGACGGGGGGTGGGGAGGGTATAGGACATTCTCATTTTACTGCATAGGGTCAGAACAGAATTTTTTACAATGTTACAGAACGGGCCAAACCTGCCATGATCTAGGTTTAGACATGGCAACTCTAAAGACCTAAGGTATCTTATTTCTGAGTAGATACTGCAAAGGACTTCTGCACTTCATTCATTATCCTTAATGAACAGTGGTGACTTTCCCTTAGACTTTCTTTTCCCTTTTCAATGTTGAAACCATGAAACCAAGTGCAAAAGCTTGGACACTCGGGAAAAAGACAATAGTAATTGTATAGGATGCTGCAGCCCAACACATCAGTACTAATTAATAGCACTGTGGCTCTCTCAAGTTACTGATTAAGCATTAAAAATAGAAACACGGCTTGCTATGTTTCAAATGCTGTCTCATTTTTCACCTGAATATAAATACTGTCTTTCTGCAAATTCATAACCATCCTACACAATGTATCTCTTATTCAATGGGTTGTGGTGAGTCATGACTGTGGAAAGTGGTAGAGGGTCTTGAGCAGAGAGAAGAGACCTAAAGGTCCTGAAGAAGGGACTCTTTTTTTTTTTTTTTTGAGACAGAGTCTCACTGTGTTGCCCTTAGCAGAGTGCTGTGGTGTCACAGCTCACAGCAACCTCCAACTCTTGGGCTTAAGTGATTCTCTTGCCTCAGCCTCCCAATTAGCCAGGATTACAGGTGCCCGCCACGATGCCTGGCTGTTTTTGTTGCAGTTGTCATTGTTGTTTTAGGTGTCCTGGGCTGGTTTTGAACCTGTCAGCCTCGGTGTATGTGGCTGGCACCGTAATCGCTGTGCTACGGGCGCTGAGCGAAGAAAGGACTCTTGAATGGGCCTTTGAAACCTGGGCAACTTTAAGCCCATTGTGATGAGGACTGGATGACAGGCTGTGGTGCGTGGTGACCACGGGACCAGCTTCATCTCCAGATGCCAGTTTAGTTCTATTGCTAAGGATCACATTGTTCAGGGAATCCCTGTCCTCCTGAAAGTATCATTAACTGCAGTTCTCTTCCAAAGTTTAATTTGTTTACAGAAAGGAAGTTCTTATTTTCCAAAAGTCAAGCAGATGGCTCCCAAGCTGGGCTTCATCTTCCATGCACCGTCACCAGCACCCACCACCACAGTCACTGCACAAACAGGTGTGGCTGCTAGGATGTTTTCTTAATCAGGATCAGACCCCATTTTCAGTTGTCCAGTATTCCTGGGACTGTGTTAACTCTTTGGGACAAAGATTCTGTATATTTCAAGAGATAATCTTAGGGTTATTAGTCCCATGAGAAAAGCTTAGGTTGTTTGCTTATTAATGGGAAGTTTCTAATATAATCAATCTGGGTTCACAGACTATCTGATGGAAGCCAGGTCTACAAATGTAGCTAATTTAAAATGTACTCTCAAAGTGGAAAAAAACACAGGCTTTGGCCTTATTCCCACTGACGCAGAGCTAACTAGACAAGTCTGGGGAAACAGGGTTGGAATCTACAGTGGTCAGAAAAAACTGTTGCCTTGGGAGGTGAACACAGGGAGCTGTGGATATATTTAAACTATGAGTCACATGACTAGCCTCTACTTAGCCAGAAGTAAAACATGTTTTTCTTTAAATGATTAAACTGAATTGAACTTAGTTCAAGAAAAATTTCTGTTCCCTCTGAATTTTTTTCCAGATTTAAAGAGTTTCAAGATGAGATTTGTTTTCTTTTCTTTTTTTTTTTTTTTTTTTTGAGACAGTCTCACTACATCTCAAAAAAAGCTGGGACTGTGCAGAACCTGTGGCTCAGTGAGTAGGGTGCTGGCCCCATATACCAAGGGTGATGGGTTCAGGCCCAGCCCCGGCCAAACTGCAACAACAAAAAAATAGCTGGGCATGTGGCAGGTGCCTGTGGTCCCAGCTACTCAGGAGGTTGAGGCAGGAGAATCACCTAGGCCCAGGAGTTGGAGGTTGCTGTGAGCTGTATGATGCCAAGGCACTCTACTGAGGGCGATAAAGTGAGACTCTCTCTACAAAAAAAAAAAAAAAAAAGCTGGAACTACACATGCCTGCCACAAGGCCCAGCTAGTTTTTCTTTCGTTTTTTTATTGGTTTTTTTTTTTTTTTTTGAGTCAGAGTTTCAAGTTGTAGCCGTGTGTAAAGTGCTGTGGCATCATAGTTCACAGCAACCTCCAACTCTTAGGCTTAAGCAATCCTCTTGCCTCAGTTTTTCTATTTTATTTATTTTTTATTTTTTGCAGTTTTGGGCCAGGGCTGGGTTTGAACCTGCCACTTCTGGCATATGGGGACGGCACCCTACTCCATTGAGCCACAGGCACTGCCCGCTATTTTATTTTATTTTTTTGAGACAGAGTTTCACTTTCTTGCCCTTGGTAGAGTGCCGTGGCATCACAGCTCACAGCAACCCCAAACTCTTGGGCTTTAAGTGATTCTCTTGCCTCAGCCTCCCGAGTAATTGGGACTACAGGTGGCCACCACAACGCCCAGCTATTTTTTGGTTGTAATTGTCATTATTGTTTGGCAGGCATAGGCTGGATTTGAACCCTCTAGCTCTGGTGCATGTGGCTGGCACCCTAGCCGCTGAGCTACAGGTGCCCAGCCCAGTTTTTCTATTTCTTTTTGAGACAGAGTCTTACTATGTCACCCTCAGTAGAGTGCTGGGGCGTCACAGCTCACAGGAACCTCAAATTCTTGGGCTTAAGCAATTCTCTTGTCTCAGCCTCCCAAGTTGTTGGGACTATAGGTGCCTGCCACAACGTCCAGCTATTTTTTTGTTGCAGGCCTGAGCCGGGTTCAAACCCACCATCTTCAGTGTATGTGGCTGGCGCCATAACCATGGTGCTACAGCGCTGAGCCATTTTTCTATTTTTCATAGACAGGTATGGCTTTTGCTTAGGCTGGTTTTGAACTTGTGAGCTTAAGCTATCCACCCACCTAGGCGAGATGGGTTCCAGCAGCCTCACGGGTACCAGCTGCCTTCTCACCCCAGTAAGATAGCTACCATGTCTGCCACCAACGTGCACCGGGGGCTGTGTAGGATAAAAGATGAGAACACCATAACTCTGAAATGATGACAGGCACCATCATTCTTAGATCGGTCGGATGGGGCTGGAACAGGACAAGATAAGAACAAATGGGCCAAGTACTATCATGATGAAAGTTAATGAGCTAAGTGCTGTGACAAATTGTTTTACTTATCCATTAGCTGCTAGATCTGCATTATGTTACCTTACTGTTATCTAACTGCCCTTGTGTTACCTATTGTTTAAACCGCTAAATTGCAAGGTTCACTTCTGTAAAAGGGGTCATTGTGACCCCGTGCTTGCTTTTTGCTTCTTTTGCCAACTTTCTTTTTGCTTCTAATTGCTAACTTTCAGCCCACCTGTTTGGCCCTTTGCTAACTTTCAGACTAGAAAAACCCCAACTTCAGACCCCTCAATGCTCTCTCACTTACTCTGCTTTAGACTTTGCTGCGAAAGCCCCATGGTTAATAAAAGACTCCTTTTTGAAATTCTAATTTGAATAGGTGGTCCTTATCTCACTTCATAACTTTAGCCTCTCAGAAGTGCTAGGACTACAGGCGTTGGCCTTAGTTTTTCTTTATTTTTTTTTTTCTATTTTTAGTAGAGACAGGGTCTCACTCTTGCTCAGGGTGGCCATGAGCTCAAGCAATCCACCCACCTTGGCCTCCCAGACTGCTAGGATTATAGGTGTGAGCCACTGTGCCCAGCTTATCTGTGGATTTAGAACAACCAAATGAGATCTAATAACTTGGCTCCATGTCCTACATTTGGATGATTAAGATAGTACATCAACGTTGTCGTGGGCACCTGTAGTACCAGCTACTCGGGAGGCTGAGGCAAGAGAATCACATAGGCCCAACAGTTGGATGTTGCTGTGAGCTGTGACACCACCACACCCTACCAAGGGCAACATAGTGAGACTCTGTTTCACAAAAAACAAACAAACAAAAAAAAAGGGCGGCACCTATGGCTCAGTGGGTAGGGTGCCAGCCCCATATACCAAGGGTGGCCTGTTAGAATCCAGCCCTGGCCAAATTGCAACAAAACCAAAACGGGGCGCCACCCCATTACATATTCTTTTCTTCCTTCTCCACTCCCACTGCATTTGACTATCCTAAAAATAATAATAATAAATAATAATAGAGGTGTGGTGCCTGTGGCTCAGTGAGTAGGACTCCAGCCCCATATACCAAGGGTGGCGGGTTCAAACCAGGCCCCGATGAAATTGCAACAAAAAAATAGCTGGGCGTTGTACCAGGCACCTGTAGTCCAGCTACTCAGGAGGCTGAGGCAAAAGAATCGCATAAGCCCAAGAGTTTGAGGTTGCTGTGAGCTGTGATGCCACAGCACTCTACCCAGGGTGACAGCTTGCGACTCTGTCTCAAAAAAAAAAGAAAGATAGTACGTCAAGGGGGTGAGGGATAAATATTTTCTTGTCTTGATCATAAAAATAAATGGATATAGATTTGAATCCCATGTTTATACCATTTTCTTGGGCATAAAGTTTTTAATATCTACTCTTGAAGTGATAAAGTAGCAAAATTTTCAAGTCGATGGTTGAGAAAGTATATGAAAGTCCATTTTCATAATTACTCTGCAGTCCAGAATTGTTCCATTTTGGAAAGGGTAGATTTGTTTGTTTATTGATTACTTTTTGTTATTGTTTAGGAATCATTGAGGGTACAATAAATTAGGTTACACTGATTGGACAGGTTACATTTTAAAGAAAGCAGGGAAGGTAAGAAGGAAATGTAAGTAAAATACGGGAACAAACACCACTAAGAGTCCCTGAGTTTGAATCAGACAGCTTTGGCGTGTTTCCTCTTCATGATTTGAGGTTAGTTCACTTAAAAATAAGAGCTTTTTTTTGGTTTGGGGTTTTAAAAAAATCCAAAGACCAAAAGCTAGACTTATGACCAATACCTTATACTATTTCCTTTTGCTTTTTTTCTTGGGAAGTGGGGAGGGGGCTGCTTTCCCTTTCTTCCTTATTTAAAACTTTTTTCTTGGGTCGTGCCTGTGGCTCAGTGAGTAAGGCGCCAGCCCCATATACCGAGGGTGGCGGGTTCAAACCCAGCCCCGGCTGAATTGCAACCAAAAAATAGCCGGGCGTTGTGGTGGGCGCCTGTAATCCCAGCTGCTTGGGAGGCTGAGGCAGGAGAATCGTGGAAGCCCAAAAGCTAGAGGTTGCTGTGAGTCCTGTGTACATCATGCCACTCTACTGAAGGTGGTAAGGTGAGACTCTGTCTCTACAAAAAAAAAGTAAAATAAAAATAAATAAATAAATAAATAAACAAAAAAGAAACTTTTTTCTTTCCCCCACGTTTGGGGTTTTGATGAGGCTCAGCATTTGCACACAGAAGCTCTGATGCATAAAGGGAAGGCTGAAGATGGCCTCCCCTCCTCGGGTCCCGCCTTAAGTCTGCCTGTGTACGCGGAGTGGAGGACAGACATTTAAAGGCGGGAGGGCACAGGGGTGCGAAGCTCTGGCGTCCATCTTAGCCCTCAAAGATACTCCCATTTCTACTACCCCTGACCCTACCTAATTTAACGTTTGAGGGCTGTGAGGGTTTGAGAGAAGTAACTGGTGGTCTCCAAGCCCCACTAGAGCTAGCCTGGTAAGTCACCCCCGCGCGCTCCCCTCCACCTGGCACAGGCTGCGGGCGAGCGTGTGCCTGGGGAAGTTTCCATAAATGAACAAAACTGGCCGGGGACGCCCAAGGACTGTCGCAGCCTGAGTGTTTTTGGTTACTGCCGGCTGCCAGACACGGTCGACCGGAGGGTAGACCTGAGGGTCGGGGAGCCGGACCGGGCGGGCAAAGGGGGTCGGCGGGAGGCGAGGAGAGGGAGTCTGGGAAGCAGACTGGGGAGGGGGCCGCGCGCGCCCCTTCGCGCTCCTTGTCTGCACCCATTGCCCGGTCTCTCCCCAGGGCCAGGTGCGCACGCCAACTATCCGGTCGTGTACCCCTAATTGTGTCCCGGCCCCCCGGGCCACGCCCACTTCTCCTGGGCCATCCACTCGCCCCCGCAGCACCCCTGCTCAGATTGCAGCCGCCTCCCCGCCCCGTCCCCGGCTTCCCATCCTCCCCCCACCCTCCCCAATCCTGTACCCCGCTCCTGCCCGCTCCACTGCCTACCCCCCACCCCGCCGCCTCCCAGACCCTCCACCCCGCCGCCTCCCCTCCACTCCACCCTACGCCTCCCCGCCCCGGGCAGCGCCTCCGCCTCTAGGCCGCGCCCCCGCGCGGGGCCTGCGCCGCGGTCCGGCAGGCGGCGGGTGCGCCATGGGCAGCGGCAGCAGCCGGAGCGGCCGGGTCCTGAAGCGGCGGCGCAGCCCGGAGAGCCGCTCGGCCGGGCCCTGCACTACAGCCCCGGAAGGCGCGATGGGGCCGCGAGTGTCGGCGACGGCAGTGGCGCCGACCCAGGCCCGGGGAGCAGCAGGGGCGGCGACCGAGGAGGTGCCTGCGGCGCCCCCCGACGGCAGGGACGAGACCCTGCGCCTGCTGGACCAGCTGCTGGCCGAGTCGGCGGCCTGGGACCAGGGAAAGCCGGCCCAGTGCGCCCCAGTCCGGCCCCGACCCCGCCCCGCCGCGGGCGCGGAGAGTGCGGTGAGTGTGGAGTCGGCTGAGTGCCCCGGGGGGTGACCGGGCCTCCAGCCCGCCGGCCGCGCCCCGCGCCCCGGTCCCTCCGGCCGCGAGTGCCACCATCCTGTCCCGCCCCGCCGCGCATGTCCTCCTCCCTCTCCGCCCCTGGCATCCCCGCGTCCCGCGCAGCCTCCCCTGGCCCGCGCCACGCTCGCAGACGCGCGTGTCCCCGCCGTCTGAGTCCCTCCGAGGACTCTTGCAGAATCACACGGCCTCTCTTCCCCTAACAATCCCTGGGTTTCTCCCACTCTGCCTCCATCGGGTGTGGGTCTGTTTCCAGTTGTGGGTGACCGTGCTGGGAGTAGAGGGACAGACGTGCTGTCCATTCTTGCTGTCTTCCCCTCATTTTCACCTTAATTTTCAAAGAATTTGAAAATGAACACTGAAAGTAACTGCCTCTTTGTTATGTAAGAATTTTCCCCAAATCTCTCAACTGTTTGGGTAGAGGGACAGACGTCCATGGGCAGAAGTGCGTCTCGGGTTTTTTTCTTGGTCGGAGCTTTCTTTCCTTTCCCTTTCTGGACCCACTTGTCCGCCTTCGGAGTACAGCATCCTTGCAGCCCAGGTGTGAGCTGGGCAGAGGTGCTGGCTTTTCCTCAAGTCCCTGGCCTTGGCCCTTTCCTGGACACTGGTGCAGCAGGATGCTAAGTGGGTGGGACTGACAGCCAAACGGTGGTTCACGGCGCCCTGCTGCATCGCACTCACCCGGACCTTTGCCTGGCCATTCAGGCAATTCTCATATTACTGGCTATTTTTAAGACGCTGAGGAATCTCTTTTGAGGTTCCTCACTCTGTCTTCCAGAACACTTGTAATAACAGCCCTACTGTTCTAAAACATGATAAAAACAAAACAAGCATTCTGGCGAGCCCACAGCCTTTGCTCCAGCAGAGCTGATGAACAAGATCCTTAACCATCAGCTCCTGAGCTTGAAGAAGGTGCCAAAAGCAACACCTCCCTCCTCAGAGTCCCTGGAATTCCCTGGGGTTTGCTTAACAACTGGGGGTGGGGGCCAGAGAATGCTCAAAAGCCCAAGGAGGGTGGGGACAGCCAAACCCCTCAGTGCCCAGAGCTCTGCCCAGCTGCCCATCCCCTGTTCTCTGCCACCCTCCCCACTGTTTTTAAAAAGGAAAAGTGAGCTGTGGTAAGCAGGGCTGAATTATATAACAAGATTCTTTTAAGACCACATCAGCATACAGTTATATAACACTAAAAATGGGCAAATAGTTGAGAGATTTGGGGAAAATTCTTACATAACAAAGAGGCAGTTACTTTCAGTGTTCACTTTCAAATTCTTTGAAAATTAAGGTGAAAATGAGGGGAAGACAGCAAGAATGGACATTTTCCTTCTGATTTGCAGAATATCATAGTGACTGATATGACATCTTTCATTCTTTCAGTCATTTCCCAACCACTGTTTGAGCAACTCTGGGTGCTAGAGATGAAGGTAGATGGGGCACACAGTCCTTGCCCTAAAGATGGCCACAGCCTAATGGGGGAGAAAAATCTGCAGACAGAAAGCAGAATGCAGTGTGGTAAGAAAACCACCTAAAGGGTCCACGGGTATGTGTGGGGAAGCTAATCCTGGGAGAGGCAGGTAGCATTCCACAAGGGCCTCAGTTGACCTGAGTCTAGAAGGTCTGTGGACATTGGTATGTGATCAGGAGGGGTGATGGTGCCCAGGTGCCTGGTGCACTGGTTGTGAGTTGAAGAGGTTTTTTTTTCTTCTTCCTTTGAGACAGAGTCTCACTTAGTCGCCCTGGGGTTGACTGCTGTGGCATTGTATCTCACAGCAACCTCAGTGTCTTGGGCTCAAGAGATCCTCTTGCCTCAGCCTTCTGAGTAGCTGGGACTACAGGCACCTACCACAATATCTGGCTATTTTTAGAGACAGGGTCTCGCTCTTGCTCAGGCTGGTCTCAAACTCCTGAGCTCAGGCAATCCGCCTTGGCCACTCCGAGTGCTAGGATTGCAGGCCTGAGCCATCATGCCCAACCTATTGAAGAGGTCTTAAGAGTGTATGCCAGGCAGGGCACAGTGGCTTACCCCTGTAATTCTAGTACTTTAAGAGGCCGAGGTGGTGGATTGCCTGTGGCTCACAGGTTTGAGACCAAACTGAGCAAGAGCGAGACCTCATCTCTAAAAATAGCAAGGTGTTCTGGTGGGCGCCTTTAGTCTCAGCTACTTGGGAGGCTGAGGCAAGAGAATCACTTAAGCCCAGAAGTTTGAGGTTGCTGTGAGCTATGATGCCACAGCACTCTACCAAGGGCGACAAAGTGAGACTCTGTTTCAAAAAAAAAACAACAAAGTGTGTATGCCATGTCTTGTGTATGTCATGTTAGGGGTGGTCCATGTCAGGAATTTGCGCTTTGCTAAGAAAGCTGTGGATATCTTTGAAGGGTAAGGTCGTGACCCTTTGTGTTTTAGTGAGATCACGACAACAGCTGTGGGGAGGATGAACTGGACAGAGTAAGACCAGGACATGACCACCTGCAGGGCTACTCCAGCAGTCCAGGTGATCAGGACCTGAACACAAGCAGCAGCAGCGAGAGGCTTGTAGAGGAGATGGATCAGGAAGTTTTGCAGTGGTGAGATCAGCCAGCTGTGGGTATAAGTGTGGGCTGTATTTATCTTTGCACCAGAAACATTTCTTTTTTTTTTTTTCTTCTTCTTTTTTTGTAGAGACAGAGTCTCACTTTATAGCCCTCGGTAGAGTGCCGTGGCCTCACACAGCTCACAGCAACCTCCAACTCCTGGGCTTAAGCGATTCTCTTGCCTCAGCCTCCCAAGTAGCTGGGACTACAGGCGCCCGCCACAACGCCTGGCTATTTTTTGGTTGCAGTTTGGCCGGGGCCGGGTTTGAAGCCGCCACCCTCGGTATATGGGGCCGGCGCCTTACCGACTGAGCCACAGGTGCCAGAATAGATGCTGGACTCATAGGTTATTAGAGCTGTAAGGGAACTTTAGGGCCCAATTCATTATTTTCAGCCCTGGAAAGATAAAGTCAAAAGGTAGAGGTCTTTTAATTTACTGGCTCTAAAGGTACTGCCCATGGCTTTGAGTGTGGAGTTTATGCTTTTATGCTTTACAGATTACATCCCTTCAGTGATTCTCTCTACAGTTGTACATTTTACAAGAATCTGAGTTAATAGGACACCACTGAGCTTGGAGGAATCAGTATTGAAACCCATACATAGAAGCTGGCCTTTCTTCAAAATGTTAGATAGAATGTTCCCAAGAACAGAGAAAAGGCTGCTAAACTGGGGGTATAAACAATACTATTTTTAGTTCTTTGGAAAGGAAGGAAGAAAACCTTCCTTAGGTATGTAACTATCTAGCATTTGGGGCCGCAAGAGGTATTTTTTATAAGAGAACATCAGATAAGTGAAAATTATTCTTTTAAGTACCTATGTTTAAAAGTTTTAACCACTGTTGATTCAAATGTCTTAGAGATGGATTGCGTATATCCCTGAATCATCATTCTGAATATTATGTATTACACTTGACTATGTTCAAGAAAGAGATGTAGCTACTATCTTTTTTTTTTTCTTTTTTTGAGACAGAGCCTCAAGCTGTCCCTCTGGGTAGAGTGCTGTGACATTACAGCTCACAGCAACCTCCAACTCCAGGGCTGAAGCGTTTCTCCTGCCTCCGCCTCCCAAGTAGCTGGGACTGTAGCCGTCATTGTTGTTCTGACAGGCCCGGGCTGGATTTGAACCTGCCAGCTCAGGTGTATGTGGCCGGCCTCTTGAGCCACAGTCACCGAGCCTGCTAGTATCTTTTTTTTTTTTGTAGAGACAGAGTCTCACTTTATCGCCCTTGGTAGAGTGCAGTGGCATCACACAGCTCACAGCAACCTCCAACTCCTGGGCTTAGCCTCCCGAATAGCTGGGACTACAGGCATCCACCACAACTCCTGACTAATTTTTTTGTTGTTGCATTTGGCCGGGGCCAGGTTTGAACCCACCACCTTCAGTGTATGGGGCTGGTGCCCTACCCACTGAGCCACAGGCACGGCCCATGTAACTAAGTATCATAATGAGACCTTGGGTCTCAGATACGTATGAACTCTTTTTGCCTTTACCGTTATTAATGCCCCTTTTGACTGATACAAACAAGGTAACGGGCACAGAGAGGCTATGTAACTTGACCAAAGCCCCACACTTACAGTGGAGCAGAGATGTGAACCCAGCACCCTTATCCAGATGGCCCCTGACATCTGTGATGTTTGCTTGTCATTGCTTTTCTGTCCTTGGTCTTGCAACTGTGGCTTTTTACTGTTGTCAGCTTACATGTAACCACTCCACTTTTCTTGTATTCTCCAGTCCTCCCCTGCCCTAATAGATGTTTTTCTGAGCTGCTTTGTTGTTTGGGAATCAGATAAGCACTGTAGGGGCAGACCCTGTGTTTCCCAAAGGCCCAAACCTGGGAAAGTTCTTTCTTGGCCTGGAGAATTGCCTTTCTGTGAACGAGCTTTGTGGCAGTTATTTTAGTTGCTCAAATGTTCTTTTTTATCTTACTTCTTAATTCTTGGTTGTTTCCTTGATATAATTAAGGTTGCTAGATAAAAATGAAGTGTTGTCATATTATACTAAAACTGGTAATTTTTTTTTTTTAAGAGATGAGGTCTCACTATGTTGCCCAGGCTGGAGTGCAGTGGCTAGTCACAGGCACGATCCCACTACTGCTCAACACAGGAGTTTTGTTTTTGTTTTTTTTTTCCTTTTTTTTTTGAGACAGAGCCTCAAGCTGTCCCCCTGGGTAGAGTGCCGTGGAAGCACAGCTCACAGCAACCTCCAACTCCTGGGCTCAAGCAATTCTCCTGCCTCAGCCTCCCAAGTAGCTGGGACTACAGGCACCTGACACAATGCCTGGCTATTTTTTGGTTGCAGCCATCATTGTTGTTTGGTGGGCCAGGCTGGATTCGAACCTACCAGCTCAGGTGTATGTGGCTGGCGCCTTAGCTGCTTGAGCCACAGGCGCCGAGCCAGCACAGGAGTTTTGACCAGCTCCGTTTCTGACCTGGGCCGGTTCACCCCTCCTTAGGCAACTTTGTGCCACCTCCCCCTGCCCCTGCTCCTGGGAGGTCACCATATTGATGCTGAACTTAGTGCAGACACCCGATCAGCATAGTGCACTACAGCCCAGAACTCCTGGACTCAAGCGATCCTCTTGTCTCAGCCTCCTGAGTAGCTGGGACTGCAGGTGCACGCTACCGTATCTGGCAATATTTTTTTTTTTTTTTTTGAGACAGAGTCTAACTATGTTACCCTTGGTAGAGTGCCCTGGCATCACAGCTTACAGCCACCTCCAACTTTTGGGTTTAAGTGATTCTCGTGCCTTAGCCACCCAAGTAGCTGAGATTACAGGTGCCCGCCACAACGCCCAGCTATTTTTTTTGTTGTAATTGTCATTGTTGTTTAGCAACAACAATGTTTAGCACTGTTGTTTAGCAGGTCCGGGCCAGGTTCAAACCTGCCAGCCTCAGTGTATGTGGCCAGCGCCGAACCACTGTGCTACGGGCACCAAGCCTAAAACTGTAATTTTTTTTAAATTTATTTTTTATATAGAGTCTCACTTTGCTGCTCTTGGTAGAGTGCTGTGGCATCATAGCTCACAGCAACCTCAAACTCTTGGACTTGAGCAATTCTCTTTCCTCAGCCTCCCAAGTAGCTCAGACTACCAGCACCCACCATAACACCTGGCTATTTTTAGAGACCGGGTCTTGCTCTTGCTTAGGCTGGTCTCAAACTCCTGAGCTCAAGCAATCCACCTGCCTCATCCCTCATCCTCCCAGAGTGCTAGGATTATAGGCATGAACCATCGTGCCCAACCAAAACTGGTAATTTTTATATTAATTTTAGTTTTTGAGAGGGGGATCAAGCTGGTCTTGAACTCCAGGACTCAAGTGATCCTCTTACCTCAGCCTCCTCAGTAGCTGGGACTATAAGCATGTTGTCAGCCTATGCTTGCACCACCATGACTACCTTAAAATTAATCCTTAAGAAGTAGAAGTATTTAAATGAACAATTTTAAGCCAGGAGTGGTGGCTCATGCCTGTAAGGCCGGTGGCTTGCCTGAGCTCACAGGTTTGACACCAGCCTGAGCCAGAGCGAGACTCCATCTGTGAAATATAGCTGGGCGTTGTGGTGGGCACCTATAGTCCCAGCTACTTGGGAAGGTGAGGCAAGAGGATCACTTGAACCCAAGAGTTTGAGGTTGCTGTGAGCTAAGATACCATGGCACTCTTCCCAGGGTAAACAAGTGAGACTATGCTTAAAAAAAGAAGAATTTATTTATTTATTTTTGAGACAGAGTCTTACTCTGTCCCCCAGGCTAGAGTGCAGTGGTGTCATCATAGCTCACATCATCTTCAAACTTTTGGGCTTAAGAGATCCTCTTGCCTCCCTCAGCCTCCTGAGTAGCTGGAACTACAGGCGTCAGCCACAGTGCACAGCTAGTTTTCTATTTTTAGTAGAGGCAGGGTCTCATTCTTGGTCAGACTGGTCTCAAACTTCTGAGCTCAGGCAATTTGCCCACCTTGGCCTCCCAGAGGGCTAGGATTACAGGTGTGAGCCACTACACGGGGCCTAAATGAAGAATTTTTAAAATTCTCTAACCATAGAATGTTCAGATATTATGGTATACAAGCCCTGAATTGAGAAAAAATTTCTCTTATGTTTAGACAGTAGCAGCTTTCAGTTAAAATCATTTTTTTATGTGAACCATAAAACTTTGTAATGAAACACTAGGTAAAAGGATTTTCATTCTGGATCAGAAGCTCAGGAAAAAATATGAACAGATTTGACGTAAAATACAAATGTAAAGGATAAGATAGTTCTCTCCACTGGGATTCCATTACAAATCCTCATAACCAAGAAATGTAGATTGCATGGGAAAAAATGTGATCATGAGACCACAGCCACTGGTAAAAGTGTGACAGTCTGTGTGCGTCTGTGTCTATATTTATGTCACTAAAATATGACAATTGAGACAGTTCACCAAATAAAGAGACCAACAATGATATTCCTGTTTTCCAATCCATTTCCATAATGCAAATCAACTAGAAAAATGTTTTCTGTTTGTTCTGAGTACCTATACATGTTCCTGGAGACATGCTTGTAAAAATAATTTAGCTTTGTTGCAGATAATATGTATATTAAAAAAGGCAAAGGGGTGGCTGGGTGCCTGTAGCTCAGTGAGTAGGGCTTTGGCCACATATGCTGAAGCTGGCAGTGAGCCCCACACCAGGTGAGCCACACCAGGCCTGCTAAACAACAATGACAACTGCAACCGAAAAATAGCCAGGTGTTGTGGCAGGCGCCTGTAGTCCCAGCTACTCATGAGGCTGAGGCAAGAGAATCACTTAAGTCCAAGAGGTGGAGGTTGCTGTGAGCTGTGACGCCACAGCACTCTACCGAGGGCAACATACTGAGACTGTCTCCAAAAAAAAAGGCAGGGGCGAAATAAACTCATGTTAAGGACTGTATGCGGTATTTCATCTTTGTTATCTGGCTTCTTTCTCCTTCTAATAGCCTTTTGAGGTGAATATTGCTTTCTCCATTTTAGAGATGAGACCACTTCAGCCCAAAGAGATTAATAATTTACCCAGAGTGCTAAGATTATAGGCATGAGCCACCACGCTCATTACCAAAACTAGTAGTTTTTTAATTAATTTTTATTTTTTGAAATGGGGGTTGAGCTGGTCTTGAACTCCTGGACTCAAGTGGATCCTCTTACCTCAGACTCCTCAGACAATACTCAGCAGAGTCAGAATTTATGTACAAGTCTGCTAGGCTCCAGGCCAAGTTATACAACCCAAAATGTTCCGTGTCTTTTCCATTTTGCTCCAAAAGTTCCCAGGTGAAAGGCAGACCCAACACTTGCAATGATTCTACTTACAACAATGACACCAGTGACTTCCCTATTTATCTTTTTCTGTATTATTTTTAAAAATTCATTAATTCCGGCTCAGCGCCCGTGGCATGGAAGTTACGGCGCCAGCCACATACACTGAAGTTGTCGGGTTCCAGCCCAGGCCAGACCAGCTAACCAACAATGACAACTGCAACAAAAAAATAGCTGGGCATTGTGGGCACCTGTAGTCCCAGCTATGTGGGAGCCTGAGGCAAGAGAATCGTTTAAGCCCAAGAGTTTGAGGTTGCTTGTGAGCTGTGACGCCATGGTACTCTACCGAGGGTGACATAGTAAGACTCTGTCTCAAAATAAATATATATATATTCATTAATCCCTGGTGTTTAGTAATTCTGTCACTTTTACCCCAAACAAATTTATCAAGAACTTTTGTCTCTTACCATGAATTTCCCCCACCAGCCTATTTATTCATACGTTTATGTGCTCAGGTTAGGGGTTATCCCCTTTGTACTAAATGTTGTGCAGATTTATAATTATTTACTTCCTGTGCTGTATTTCTAAACGGCATTCATTTTACTTGAACATTTTTCTTTCCTTTTTGAGACAGAGCCATACTCTGTTGCCCAGGCTAAAGTGCTATGGCATCAGCCTAGCTAACAGCAAACCCAAACTCCGAGGTTCAAGTGATCTTCCTGCCTCAGCCTTCCGAGTAGTTGGGACTACAGGTGCCCTCCACAATGCCCGGCTAGTTTTTCTATTTTTAGCATTTTGTGTGTGTGTGTGTGCAGTTTTTGGCTGGGGCTGGGTTTGAACGGTGCTCTACCCCTCTGAGCCACAGGTGCCGCCCCATTTTTAGCTATTTTTAATAGAGACAGGGTCTCTCTCTTGCTTAGGCTGGTCTTGAGCTCAAGGGATCCTCCTGCCTTGGCCTCCCAGAGTGTTGGGATTACCAGCCTGAGTCACTATGCTTGGCTAGTTTAAGCATTTTCTTGAGACTCTGGGTGTTGCCGGTTGCAGGGGGAGAGAGGAGGGTAAGGAACAGGAAAGGGAGGGAGAAGAAGAGGGAGGGAGAGGGGAGGAACAGAGGGAGGAAGACACAGGGTAAGAGAAGAAGAAAGGGAGGAGGGAAGGGCTAGAGAGAGGGAGGAGAGAAAGAGGAGAGAAAGGTCCATTCTTCTGTACCAGCTTGATTCTTTTTTCCTTTTTCTTTCTTTCTTTCGTTTTTTTTTTGAAGCAGTCTCACTATGTCACCCTCTGTAGAATGTTGTGGTATCACAACTCACAGCAACCTCAAACTCTTGGGCTTTAAGCGATTCTCTTGCCTTAGCCTCCCTGGTAGCTGGGAAGACAGGTGCCTGCCACAGCTCCTATTTTTTTTATTGCAGTTGGCATTGTTGTTTTTAGCTGGTCCAGGCCAGGTTCAAACCCACTAGCCTCGGTGTATGTGCCCAGCACCCTACCCACTGAGCTATGGGTGCCACTGCCAGCTTGATTCTCATTAAAGATAAGACTTTGCAGTTCACTTATAATCACTTGGAAATTCTTCCAGATGCGAAACAGGCATCCTCCAAATAGCCACTGCTCAGTAGGGGCATTCCAACAGCGGGTTCTTTCTGTATATTATGTTACTTAGCAGAACTGGTATCCCCTCCCGCCGATTCCATTCACAGACAAGGGCCAGAGAGGTTAGTTAACTTGGCTAGGGTGCCCTGTAAGGAACAGATCCAAGTCTGACATCAAACTCTCCACCCTGTGCTCGGTATTGCTCCAGAATTTTAATTAAGTGAATTTGCCATCAAGAGGGATTATAATTTGTCCCCAAGTTCCTCTTGTGCTCCCATGCGTCTAGGAGCCTTTAACTGCTACCCTGCTTACCGCACATCATATTGCAAACCTTAAAGATTGGTTTAGTGCAGCAAAGGTTGTGCTTATTTTTAAAGTTTCTTTTAAAAATTAGAATAGTTGATATACAAGCACGTGAGAAAAAAATCTGCCCCTTGTTCTCTGCAGTAAAAAAATGAAAGTGATCTCAGTAATAAGAGGTTTTAAAATAAAAAATGACACTACCCAGGGTGACAGAGTGAGACTGTGTCTCAAAAAAAAAATAAAAGAATAAGGATGATCCCTGTCTTTCTTTTTACTTTATAATTATAAATGTTCATTGTATAAATATTGGAGAACAGAAATGTATTTAGAAAGTAAATTAAAAACAGTTTACCCTCCACAGACATCACTGATAATATTTTGATGTATTTCCTTCGAAGTATGTCTCTCTTTCTCTGCATATCTTCCATTAAGATCATTTACATAAAAGTCATAGCCTAGCATCTTTTTATTTAACATAAGAATTTCTAGGTGTGGTGCCCGTAGCTCAGTTGTTAGGGGGCCAGCCATGTACACCAAGGCTGGCATGTTCAAACCTGGCCCAGGCCTGCCAAACAACAATGACAACTGTAACAACAACAAAATAGCCAGGCGTTGTGGTGGGCACCTGTAGTCCCAGGTACTTGGGAGGCTGAGGCAAGAGAATCGCGTAAGCCTAAGAGTTGGAGGTTGCTGTGAGCTGTGATGCCACGGCACTCTACCCAGGGTGACATAGTGAGACTCTGTCTTAAAAAAAAAAAAATTTCTTTCATATTTATGGCCTCATAATATGCCTACCTAATAGAGTACCATTATTTAATTCAGGGGTCCTCAAACTTTTTAAACAAGGGGTCAGTTCACTGTCCCTCAGACCGTTGGAGGGCTGGACTATAGTTTAAGAAAAAACCTACGAACAAATTCCTATGCACACTGTACATATCTTATTTTGAAGTAAAAAAACAAAACGGGAACAAATACAATCACACCACTGCATGTGGCCCGCGGGCTGCAGTTTGAGGACCCCTGAAATTTAGGCAATTTCCAGGTTGGATTTTTTGGTTTTGTTTTTTATCAATGCTGAGAATCTTTTTTTTTTTTTTTTTTTTCACTTTTTGGCCAGGGCTAGGTTTGAACCCGCCACCTCCGGCATATGGGACCGGCACCCTACTCCTTGAGCCACAGGCGCCACCCAGCAATGCTGAGAATCTTTTTTTTTTGTAGAGACACAGTTTCACTTTATTGCCCTAGGTAGAGTGCCGTGGCGTCACACAGTTCACAGCAACCTCCAACTCCTGGGCTTAGGCGATTCTCCTGCCTCAGCCTCCCGAGTAGCTGGGACTACAGGCGCCCGCCACAATGCCTGGCTATTTTTTTGTTGCAGTTTGGCCGAGGCTGGGTTTGAACCCACCACCCTCGGTATATGGGGCCGGCACCCTGCTCACTGAGCCACAGGCGCCACCCAATGCTGAGAATCTTAACAAAAATTTAAAGGCAAAGGCAATTTTGTATCATTGACAATTTAAAATGGCTCCCAGGATACATTTTTCTAATTTACCATCGATTTTCTCTTGTTCCTTTTCAAATTTACATTTTTCTATCTCAAAAGTTGATATTGTTGAAATTATGACAGAGTCCATTCTGAGTTATTCTACTTAAACTATTTCATAAGCAGCTTTTCACATTTCTAAGCTAAATTTTGTTTTTTTGAGACAGAATCTCAAGCTGTCATCCTGAGTAGAGTGCTGTGACATCATAGCTCACAGCAACCTCCAACTCTTGGGCTCAAGCGATCCTCTTGCCTTGGTTTTTCTGTTTTTGGTAGACAGGAGTCTTGCTTTTGCTCAGGCTCATCTCGAACCTGTGAGCTCAAGCAATCCACCCACGACCTCCCAGAGTACTAGGATTACAGTGTGAGCCTCTGTGCCTGGCCCTTAATTATTAGTGAGTGACAAATGCCCCATCGGATTTATATATCGTAATTCCCTAAACCTTTATATCCTATTACTGTGGTGGATTTATTTTCAACTTTGTACCTATATAGACTTAGGTGTCCAAGGCAGAATTCCTTTCCCAAAATCAACGAAACTTCAAAATCAACAGTATTCTAATGGGATACTTGAAATGGGATACTTGATATTTAGGGTAGGAAAATTATGTGAGAAAAGCTAAGGATTTGTATTTGTATTTTATTAAGTTATTTAATCAAATTATGTTATTTTTAAATCAGCAGTATCTCTGCCAATCTGTGGCTATTAATTAGGAAAATGTCTCATCTACCATTGATTCACTCGAGTCACATGTTTTCTGAGCACCTGCCAGGTACTGTTCTAGGTGCTGGGTATGTATCGGGGAACCAAACAGACAAAACCTTCACTTACAGACCTGTCAGGTCAGTCCAACAGCTGGCAAGAGAAGACAAAACAGAGAAGCAGCAAGGAGGTGGGAGGACAGCCTTGCGGGCGGGGCTGTCATACTGAGCAGGGTGGGTAAGGAGGGGTACTGAGGGGATGTTTGGGCAAAGCTGCGCAGGAGGCCAGGGGCCGCCATGCTTCTATGAGAAAGAGTGTTCCCTGCAGAACCATCAGAAGTCAGAGGCCTCGGGTGGGAGGCCGCTGGGTGTGTACACAGAGCAAGATGCTGGGTGGGGAGGCTGGAGCGGGAGTAGGTAGGTGCTGTGGAGGTAAAGGGACTATCCCGTCCAGACCCCTTTGGCTTCTATTTTGTTTTAGTTTTTATTTTTTTGCAGTTTTTGGCTGGGGCCGGGCTTGAACCCGCCACCTCCAGCATATGGGGCTGGTGCCCTACTCCTTTGAGCCACAGGCACCGTCCTGGCTTCTACTTTAATGAGCTGGCAGCTGCTAGAGGGTAGGCTACACACCATGGGGGTGTGTCTGATCGATGGTTGAGGCTCACCCTGACTGCCATGTTGAACAAAGAGGGGATGGGCTGATAGGCACAGGACAAAAGCTGGGAGTGACACTGGGGTGGAGGCTTTTATAGTCATTCAAACAAGAAGGGGGGTGATGAGGAGTGTTTGGATTATGGATTTACTCAGGGGATGGCTGCGGGATGTGTGAGAAAGTAGTCTAGGGTGACCCCAAAGTTCTGGCTGAAGCAGCTGGAGGGATGTAATTGCAGTTAACTGACAACAGGAAATGTGCAAGGGAGCACATGACCCAGTGAGGAAGGCTGTCCTCAGCCCAAGGCCAAGCTCTGCCCTGATGCAAATGCCCAGGGTCCTTTCAGTTTCTTTACATTGTTAGAACCCACGATGACTGGTGCAGAAGGGACCTTGGAGATGGTTCAGTCCATCTTATTTATATCTGAGGCCTGAGGGGTCCAGCAAGGTGATTGTACAAGTTCTCCCGGTGGTACTAAGGCTCCAAGCAAGTACAAGGATGTGACTGTCAACCTCACCCATACTAGCTTGGTCAGCTGGACATTGGGGTTTGGGTCAAACTGACTGCCGCCATCCCATGTCGGCATAGACAAGGAATGTTTTCTACTGGAGATTTGGAGGAATTACATGGACATGCCTGTGAACATGCTTCACAGGGCATGAAATGTGCTGAAAGTACATAAATGTAACGTGTGGCGTTTTCTTCCAGTCACCTCTTTGTGGCTCTCTAGGTCTCCCTTGCCTTCTTTCTTGGTGGCTTTGGAAGCCCCTCCCCCAGGCCTCACCAGTGGGCAGTCTGTCGCAGCCAGAGGGTATTTCTCTGGAGCCTTTTTTGGAACAAGTCCTTGTCATTTTAGCAGTGCAGAACAGCTCTCACAGAGAGGCCACCCGCACCCCTCAGCTTCTGCTGTCCCAGAAGCCCTTAAGTGGAACTTCCCAGGAGGACGGGCAGCCCTGGCCACTGTGTGGGGAGAACAGTGCCCTCGGCCTTGACGGGCAAACACTGGGAGGTCGGGCAGCAGGGTGGGCGACTATCTGCTGTGAGTCAGCCACCTAATCTGGGCTTCAGAGAAGGGTCATTCTCTCTCCCAGGTGGATCTCATGTACTCCATGGTGTCAGTTGTTCCCAAATGGGTGTCACCAGCATTACTCTTTCTCCTGTGTGCCAGCTCCACAAGCATGTCCAACTCAGCGTACCTAAAACAAACTTGTGAATTGCCTGTAGAAAAAAAAGGATAAGTCTTCAAGTGGAAGGGGGACCATATCCGTACAATGGAATAAAAGGGGGGTGAACTATTACTGATACACGTGACAACAAGGATAGATCTCAGAAACATTATGCTGAGTGAAAGAAACCAGACACAAAAGGGTGCAGACTGTATGATTCCACTATCTGGACTTCTAGAAAGGGTACTCTAGTCCAGATCAGTGGTGGAGGCCAGGAAGGAAGGAGGCACTCAGAGGGGCAGAGGAATGCTTGGGTTTAATGGGTCTGTGTGTGTATGTATATAGCATGTACGTAGTATGTATACGAGGTCACAACTTAACAAATTGTATTTTTTTTTAAGCCAGAATCTCACTCTGTTGCCCCCGCTAGAGTGCCGTGGCATCAGCCTAGCTCACAGCAACCTCAAACACCTGGGTTTGAGTAATCCTCCTGCCTCAGCCTCCTGAGAAGCTGGGACTACAGTTGTCTACCACAATGCCTGGCCAATTTTTCTATGTTTAGTAGAGATGGGGTCTCACTCTTGCTCAGGCTGGTCTCAAATTCCTGAGCTCAAGTGTGATCCTTCTGCCTTGGCCTCCCAGAGTGCTGGAATTATAGGTGTGAGCCACCATGCCTGGCTCCAAGTTGTATGTTTTAAATATCTGAAGTTTGTTCTATCAATTATCCACAAAATTGCTAGGTATACATATGTACACACCCTGTATCTATATCTACGGTATATAAACACATATAGATAGAATCTGTTGAAATTAAGAGTTAAGAAGAGGACTTTTTCTTTTTTTTTGTTTTTTTGTAGAGACAGAGTCTCACTTTATGGCCCTTGGTAGAGTGCCGTGGCCTCACACAGCTCACAGCAACCTCCAACTCCTGGGCTTAAGCGATTCTCTTGCCTCAGCCTCCCGAGTAGCTGGGACTACAGGCGCCCGCCACAACGCCCGGCTATTTTTTTATTTTTTGTTGCAGTTTGGCCGGGGCTGGGTTTGAACCTGCCACCCTCGGCATATGGGGCCGGCGCCTTACAGACTGAGCCACAGGCGCCGCCCAAGAAGAGGACTTTTTCAATAGAAGAAATGGGATATAATCTATAATATGCTGTGGATTTTTTTAAAAAGTAACCTTTGAAACTTTAATTTTCTTTTTTTTTTTTTTTTTAATTTTTATTTTATTATTTATTTATTTTTTTTTTTGTAGAGACAGAGTCTCACCTTATCGCCCTCGGTAGAGTGCCGTGGCGTCACACAGCTCACAGCAACCTCTAAATCCTTGGGCTTAGGCGATTCTCTTGACTCAGCCTCCCAAGTAGCTGGGACTACAGGCGCCCGCCATTAATTTTCACAAAAACCTTGGTTGTTTAAGAGTCAAGGAGACAGAGCTCTTACTTGGTTCCTTCTCATGTTTTCTGCTCCTTGTTTGGCTGTGGTTTGGTCTTTCCAGAGCCTCCCTATAAATCTTCAGGGATGACACAAACCCTCTAAAGGTGTACACGCACACACATATTAGCAGCATACCCAGTTCCCAGGGCCCCCGCACGTCCAGATGTCTGACTGCAGGTGGCAGGCAGCCAGCTGGCACTAAATAGTGGCAGGAGCTTGTGTCTGCACCAGGTCTGAAGCTGCCACCAGGGGCTGCTGTGTCCTTCCTTTCTTACAAGCTCCTCCGTGCTGCTTCAGCAAGCTGTGCGTTCTGGGCAGGAATCTGGTGGTGTTCCCCTTCTGAGAAAGTCAAGTTGAAGCCTTAAACAAATTGGCCAGAAAAAGGGCCATATTCAAACCAAAAGCACAGAGAGACGTGTGAGAGGAAACCAAACAAGATAGGACAAGTCTGAGCCATCAGAGAAATTGAAAAGGAGGAGCCTGGCTCGGCACCCACAGCACAGTGGTTATGGCGCCGGCCACATGTACCGAAGATGGTGGGTCGAACCCGACCTGGGCCAGCTAAACAACAATGGCAGCTGCAACAACAACAAAAATAGCCAGGCCTTGTGGTGGACGCCTGTAGTCCAAGATACTTAGGAGGCTAAGGCAAGAGAATCGCTTAAGCCCAAGAGTTGGAGGTTGCTGTGAGCTATGACGCTACAGCACTCTACCAAGGGTGACATAGTAAGACTCTGTCTCAAAAGAAAAGCAAAGGAAGATCCTGGCCTTCCCTCTGCACTGCACTGGGGGTAGATTCACACACAGGTGGTGTTCCATCATCAAAGCTGCCCTGAGGCTGAGGTGCTATCTAGTCATTATTGAGCAGAGTAAGGTCCCTACACCAGGCAAAGCCCCTGTGGCCTGGGTTTGGCAGCCCTTTCTGAGGGGTGGCAGCAGGCAGGTAATTGTCTATACGGACCGACAGGTGTTTGGCGCAGTGGTGTCCCTCCTGCCTTCAGGAGGGTCTCCATCTCAGCAGATTTGCAAACAGCACGATGAACGTACGCTAGAAGTCAGGGTAAAGCAAAACCTGTCAGAGGGCCCCTGGCCAGTCAGGGAGAAGTGGGCAGCTTTGGGGGAGGCGCCCAGGCATGGAAAGGAGAGTGGGAACAGTGAGTATGACGCGCTCTCACTCCGTGGCCCCCTTGCCTTTCCTGCTGAGCATCTGCAGGGATCTGAGACATGGAACGCATAAGTCCAGACAGAGCGCTTTGGCTGGGAGGAACAGACCCTTGGACTTGCAGCCTCTCCCTCACAGGCAGATCTGACTGTTGGTTCTCTGGGTTGAGCCAAAGTCTACACAATGTGTGTACACATCCAATGTGTGTACACATCCTGGGACAGGCAGAAGGAATGTGGTGCCTCTTTCCCACATGAGCTCTTCAGATAATCAAGTCAGCTATCCTGATCACTCCATTTGTGTCTTGGAAACTAAACACAAACAGGGTGCTTGCCAAGAGATTTCTACTCCTTGGTATTTCTGAGTTAAGTCCATTAGGCTTATGGAGCCCTTTCTCTGATTTTTTTAAAAATCCATTTATTTATTTATTTATTTAAGACAGAGTCTTGGCTCAGTGCCCATAGCTCAGTGAGTAGGGTGCCAGCTACATACACCGAGGCTGGCGGGTTTGAGCCTGGCCTGCTAAACAGCAATGACAACTGCAACCAAAAAGTATCTGGGCGTTGTGGTGGGCGCCTGTAGTCCCAGCTACTCAGGAGGCTGAGGCAAGAGAATTGCTTGAGCCCAGGAGTTTGAGTTTGCTGTGAGCTATGACCCCACAGCACTCTACCAAGGGTGACATAGTGAGACTCTGTCTCAAAAAAAAAAAAAGAAAAGACAGTCTCACTCTTGTCACTCTGGCTCGAGTGTTGTAGTGTTACAGCTCATGGCAACTTCAAACCCTTAGGTTTAAACAGTCCTCAGCCTCCAAAGTAGCTGGGACTACAGGCATGTGCCACAATGCCTAGCTAGTTTTTCTACTTATAGTAAAGATGGGGTCTCACTCTTGCTCAGGCTGAAAAAATACATATATTTTTCTTTTTTAAAGATTTTTTTTCCCCAGAAAGGGTAATAGGAGATAAACTCTTAGTCTTTGTATGTCAGAAAATACTTGATTAATAGTTTATTTAGAATTAAAGTTCTGAGTTTAAAATTACTTTCCCTTACATGTTTGAGGCCATGACAGTGGTACCCATTACGGCTGATGACAGTGCGAGGCCAAGGTGGCCTGTCTCCACCTGCTTCTCCCTTCCTGAACACTTGTAGGATTTTCTCTTTATCCTGTTTCTTAGTCAGGCTGTTGTAATAAAATGCCTAAGATTGGGCAGTCTGTAAACAACAGAAATGTATTGTTCACATCTTGGAGGCTGGGAAGTCCAAGATCAAGGTGCCAGGTGCCTGGTGAGGTCTGTTCTCTGCTTCAGAGTGAGCCTGGGGCACTCAGGCTCCCATGGGCCTCCTCCATAAGACCAGGAACCCCTCCTCAAGGCCCCACCTCTTTATACTATTACATTAGTGATTAGGTTTCAACTTAGGAATTTTGGGGGTGCACATTCAGACTATAGCACCTCAATATCCAAAATTTTACCAGAATGTTTATGTTTAGACTGGAATGGTTTTTCATTTATTTAGGGTTTCTTTGGGTTTGTTTTTGAGACAAAGTCTCACTATTGCTCAGGCTATCATGCTGCGGCATTAGCCTAGCTCACAGCAACCTCAAACTCCTGGGTTTAAACAATGCTGCTGCTTCAGCCTCCTGAGTAGTTGGGAGGCGCCCAGCTACAGGTGCCCATCACAATGCTTGGATAATTTTTTAATGTTTGGTAGAGACGGGGCTGGCTCTTGCTCAAGCTAGTCTGGAACTCCTGAGCTCCAGTGAGCCTACTGTCTTGGCCTCCCAGACTACTGGAATTACAGGTATGAGCTACCATGCCCTGCAGGGTTTTCATTTATTTAGTTTGCTTTTTGTGGGTCCTTTCATTTTGAAGACTTAAATAGCTTTAACTCAAGAAAGTTTATTGGGCGGCGCCTGTAGCTCAAGCCGCTAAGGCACCAGCCACATACACCAGAGCTGGAGGGTTCAAATCCAGCCCCGGCCTGCCAAACAGCAATGACAACTACAACCAAAAAATAGCCCAGCGTTGTGGTGGGTGCTTGTAGTCGCAGCTACTCAGGAGGCTGAGGCAAGAGAATCGCTTAAGCCCAGGAGTTTGAGGTTGTTATGAGCTGTGATGCCACAGCACTCTACAGAGGGTGACAGCTTGAGGCTCTGTCTCAAAAAAAAAAAGAAAGAAAGTTTACTTCAGTTATTTTTCCTTCCTTCCTTCCATTCTTCCCCCTTCCTCATCTCTTCCTTCCTTCCACAGGGTCTTGCTCTATCACCCAGGCTGGAGGACAGTAGCATATCATTGCTCACTGCAGCCTCAAACTACTGGGCTCAAGTGATTGTCCCTCCTCAGCCTGCCAAGTAGTTAGGGCTATAAATATGTGCCACCATGCCCAGCTGATATTTTTACTTTTTTGTAGATGGGGCCTGCCCTTGACTGTGGCCCTCTGCTGCTCTGGTCTGTCTCCTCTGACCTGCGAGCCCCCCAGAGCTGCCCCCACTGCCCTAGCAGCTCTGTCCTGTATGTCTTGGGCTGTGCTTTCCTCCCCTAGCCTAAGTCTGTCTTCCGTCCTTCATCAGCTCCTTGGCATTTCCGCTTCACCAGGGGCGGGCACGCCCTGCCTTCCAGTACTATGATGGATTTTTTTTTTGCTTATGACCTTTTCTGTCATTTCTAAGTATTCAGGTGAAAGGGAGAAGCAGGCCAGTGGGTTTGGTTTATCATGGAATCAAGTCTCCTGTGTGCCTGCAGTGCCTGTGTTCCAGCTGTACAATCTGGCATTTGTTTTCTGTCTGGTTTCATCATGCTGGCATTTTCTCCCCAGCTGTGATCTGCTCTGGGGAAGGGATTGTATCTGTTCAGGCAAAAAAGCACAGCTCACGTAGGGCACGTAGGAGCTGATAAGAAATGCCGTGTCCTGCTCTTTGATGACTCTGTGCATTTGCATGTGCTCTTCCGTGTCTGGAGTGCCCATCCCTCCTTTTCCATCTGGTAGATTCCTAATCTTTCAAAACCCAGCTAAAAGTCATTCTTGCCACTCTCCTTCAAAATCTCCTTGACGTCATTCAGGCACAGTGGCTCACGCCTGTAATCCTAGCACTCTGGGAGGTGGGTGGATTGTTTGAGCTCATGAGTCTGAGACCTGCTTGAGCAAAAGCAAGACCTCGTCTTTACTAAAAATAGAAAAAAACTGAGGCAAGAGGATCACTTGAGCTTGAGTTTGAGATTGCTGTGAGCTATGATGCCACAGCACTGTACCCGGGGCGACAGCTTGAGACTCTGTCTTTAAAAAAAAAACCAAAAATCTCTCTTGGTGTTCTCTCTAGACAGAGGTGGCTGCCCTGCCTGTTTGCTCTCCTGGCCCTTCCTACATAACTCAGTTATAGGATTTATTCATATTTCACTGTCACGAGACTGTGTCTCCTATGGGCGCAAGCTCATTGCAGGCTGGGTTCTTGGCAGCCTCACTCCATATCGTAGCCCTGGGCCCAGTGCCATTCTCACAGGAGGCACCAAGTGAATGAATGAGTGAACATACAGTATTGTCAGTGTCCCACCAAGGAGCGCACTGTAAGGATTTCCAGAATGTTCTTCCTGTATCGGCAGGTGGAATCCTGTCCACAAGGTTGACATCTTGCTAGACTTTGGCTTTGCTCAATTTTGTGGTTCAAAAGGGTGACCCACAGTGTCCCCAAGTGCCTTATGTTGGGGAACACAGGGAAAAAGGAGATTCAGACAAACCCACCTGCTGAGAACAACTGAAAATACTGGATAAGATTAATAATTTTAAAGCATCATTGAAGCATTAAATAGCTGATGAGATAGTGAGGAATTGCCAGCCCAAAAACCTAAGAAAAAGCAGAATCCAGAGAGAGCTACTGAAGTTTCTTTTGTCCCAGATGAACTTGAACTTTGGGGCCAGTGTTGTCTAACAGTAAAGGGAACAGAAATTAGGGCTTAACAGAGTATAAAGGGACATCTTTCCCTCTGAACTGTAGGATCCTTGGGGGCTCAAGGAAAAGAGTCATGGCAGGAAGGTTAAAAGACTCTGGGGAGTTAAAAGCTCAATCCTGCTGCCCCTTAAGGTTGCGCCTAAATTCTCATCACCTGGGTGGCCCAAAAATACCTTAATGCAGAGATTTGATTTAAGGTGGTTCCAAGCCGAGTAGGCCCCTAGAAGCTGGGCAAAAACAAGTGCATACCCTCCCTGGAGGAGGGTGTCCTCCCCTGAGGTCTCACAGAATATCCATAAAGAGTTTCTCAAGGCCAACTAGCAGCAAACGATAAAAAATAATCAATTACCAAGGAACCGAATGAAGACTTAGAAGAAACAGACAACAAAAACAGACCAGTGGGGAGGCGCCTGTGGCTCAAAGGGGAAGGGCACTGGCCCCATATGCCGGAGGTGGCGGGTTCAAACCCAGCCCCGGCCAAAAAAAAAAAAAAAAGAAAACACATACACACAAAAATACAGACCAGTGAAGATGTCAGGTTACTAGGATTACCAGACACAGATTATAATCCTCTGTTTATTAAGTTTAAAGAAATACCTGCAGAGGACAAGGCACTATAGAAAGTGACCTTCAAGATTTGAGAAAAAACAAATAGAACATCTAGAAATGGAAAATATAATAAAGAAAGTGAAAGATTCCAATGGTATGAGTTTAACAGATTAGACAGAGATGAATAGAGGCTTGATGAGTAAATAAAGCTGAAGAAATCACCCGGAACCTGGCACAGAGGACCCAGGATCTGATGAAGGACAGTCAGAGAGGAAACTATAGGAAATGTCATGTTTAGTGGTGCTATAATGAAAACTTTTCCTTCAGTAAAGGAATAAGAGAGGCTCGGCACCTGTAGCACAGTGGTTATGGCACCAGCCACATACACTGGGGCTTGCGGGTTCGAACCTGGCCCGGGCCAGCTAAACAACAATGACAACCGTAGAAAAAAAAAATAGCCGGGCATTGTGGCGGGTGCCTATAGTCCCAGCTACTTGGGAGGCTGAGGCAAGGGAATTGCTTAAGCCCAAGAGTTTGAGGTTGCTGTGAGCTGTGACACTATGGGACTCTACCGAGGGTGACATAGTGAGACTCTGTCTCAAAATAATAATAATAATAAATAAAGGAATAAGACAAAGAAACCTGTCAGCATCACTTCTTTTCACTTTAATTTTGGAAGTCCCAGCCAGCCCAGAAAGGTTAGGGGGAAAATGTACAAGGACCAGAAAGGGAAAAGCCAAAAGGTTGTGTTTTTTTTTTTTTTTTTTTTGAGACAGTCTCACTTTATCACCCTCGGTAGAGAGCTGTGGCATCACAGCTCACAGCAACCTCCAGCTCTTGGGCTTAGGCGATTCTCTTGCCTCAGCCTCCCAAGTAGCTGGGACTACAGGTGCCTGCCACAACACCTGGCTTTTTTTTTTTTGTAGAGACAGAGTCTCACTTTATGGCCCTCTGTAGAGTGCCGTGGCCTCACACAGCTCACAGCAACCTCCAACTCCTGGGCTTAAGCGATTCTCTTGCCTCAGCCTCCCAAGCAGCTGGGACTACAGGCGCCCGCCACAACGCCCGGCTATGGCTATTTTTTTTTGTTGCAGTTGTTCAGCTGGCCTGGACCGGGTTTGAACCCACCACCCTCGGTGTATGTGGCCGGTGCCGTAACCACTGTGCTACAGGTGCCAAGCCAAAAGGTTGTTATTCTCAGACCACATGCGTGGGAACTAAGAAAATCCATAAGGAATCTACAAACAATTATTAGAATTAATAAAAGAGTTTAGCAGAACTGAGGACAAGATAAATTTATATATTTCTGTCAACAAGCAGGTAAAAAATAAAATTTTATTGGGCGGTGCCTGTGGCTCAGTGAGTAGGGTGCCGGCACCATATACCGAGGGTGGCGGGTTCAAACCCAGCCCAGCCATACTGCAACAACAATAAAAAGATAGCCGGGTGTTGTGGCGGGCACCTGTAGTCCCAGCTACTTGGGAGGCTGAGGCAAGAGAATCGCCTAAGCCCAAGAACTGGAGGTTGCTGTGAGCTGTGTGATGCCATGGCACTCTACCGAGGGAGACAAAGTAAGACTCTGTTTCTACAAAAAAAAAAAAAAAAATATATATATATATATATATACTTTTTGAATTTCCTTCAAAAATAATTTAATAAATTTTTTAAGAAAAATAACTCCAAATTTATTCAAATAGAGCCTATCATATACTCACTTATGAAGCTAGCAGAACATTCATAGAAAAACCTCACATTAATAAATGATTTTTAAAAATTTTTGCAGCACACCTAAGAGCCTCTGACGGCACACAGGTGGAAAATCATTGAGCTAGGTGGAGGTAATAAGTCTTAGTGTGATGCCCCACAACAGTGCAGGATGACTGTAGCTAATAATAATAAAGCATTTCAAATAGCTAGGAAGATATTGAATGTTCCCAGCATAAAGAAATGGTAAATGTTTGAGATGATAGGTATGCTAATTACTCTGATTACTATATTTTACACGTATCAAAATGTCACTACCCCATGAACATGTACGATTAGTATTTGTCAGTTAAAAAAATACCAATCTGAAAAGGAAAACAGGTAGGTACCAAGTAGGTATCTAGGAATTGGTCTAAAAAGAGATTTACATGATATCTCTACAGGGAAAAAGGTAAAACTTCTTAAAAGACAATAAAGGCTGGGCATGGTCGCTCACACCTGTAATCCCAGCAGTTTGCAGTTTTGTTTTGTTTTTTTTTGGCTGGGGCTGGGTTTGAACCCACCACCTCCGGCATATGGGGTCGGCGCCCTACCCCTTTGAGCCACAGGCGCCACCCCTGGCAGTTTGCCAGGCAGAGGTGGGAGAATCACTTGAGGTCAGCAGTTTGAGACTTGCCTAGGCAACATGGTCAAACTCTGTCTCAAAAAAAAAAAAAAAGACATTAAAAAAGCCTCAAACAAATAGGTATTCCTTATTTATAAATTTGAAGACTCTTCCTGTAAAGAAGTAAGTTCCCCCTAAGACAATCTACAATGTTCCCTCCCAGCCCCAACTATCCTATGACAAGCTGATTCTAACACGTATGTACACATATGTAGATAATCCCTGACTTCCAATGTTTTGACTTAAGATTTTTCTTTTTTCTTTTTTTTCAAGACAGAGTCTCACTGTATCACCCTCGGTAGAGTGTTGTGGTGTCACAGCTCACAGCAACCTCAAATTCTTGGACTTAAGTGATTCTCTTGTCTCAGCCTCCCAAGTAGCTGGGAGTACAGGCGCCTGCCACAATGCCTGCTATTTTTTGTTGTTGTTGTTGTAGTTGTCATTGTTGTTTAGCAGGCCCAGGCCAGGTTCGAATCCACCAGGCCCGGTGCATTTGGCTGGCACCCTAGCCTCTGAGCTATAGGCACTGAGCCTGACTTAAGATTTTTCAATGTAAGTCAAAACAACTTTACCACAGGCACAACCTATAGTAAGTGGAGGAGCATCCGTAATGGCAGTGTAGATAACCAAGAATTGCCAAAACTCTCTTGGAAAAGGAAAAAAGGTGGGAAGGCTCTCTCCAACAGATATCGAGGCCTGTCTATAGCCATGGGTCAGGCAAGGGGACTGTGGGAACAGAGTCTGCGGCAAACTGTGCCATGCAAGGGGAAAGCACTGCGGAGGAGTAGGGTGTGGCTTCTGGGCAGTGTGAAGAGTGGGTTGGGGTCGCATGGTTGCTGGAAGTGGGAGTCTAGGTGGCTGTGGTCACAGATTCTTGGAGGTAGCAGTCAGGGTACCCTTGTGCTACATGGCAATGGGCACGGATTCCTGGAGGGGGAGTCGGGGCGCTCTCATGCTGTGTGGCAGTGGTCACGTGGGTGCTAGAGGTGGGAGTCAGGGTGCCCTCCTGCCAGGTGGTAGTCCCAGAGGCAGGGAGGCTGGCCCTGGTTCTGCCATTTGCTTTTTGCGTGAGCTTTATCAGTCACTGTCTTGCACCCTCAGTTTTCTTGTCTGTGAAATGAGCAGATGGAACAAACTCAGCTGAGGGAGCCTTTCCAGCTCTGAGGTTTATGGGTCCTGGGTTGGAAGTGGTCACTGACATCTGTCCACATGAAGCCAGGGTATCGGGCAGGCCGCGCTGTGGACAAGGTTTTGATGCCTCTTCCTTTTATCCTCCAGGAATCCCCAGAACAGAGTGCAGGAGGCCACACAGGGAACAGCAGTGTCTCCAAGTAAGTGTGGGAAGCCCACCCCCTGTTCAGAAGCTACAAGTTTTCTGTTGACTCTAGCTATCTGCAACTGCTCTGCCCCCCACTTTCTAGAGTTCATGCAAACCTGTGCCCCTCAAGGGAGGGGCCAGCTGCAGGGGATTGCTGGGGTGTTCTCGTCTCCCAGCTTCCAACTGCTTCCTATAAATGGTCATGAGCTGGATCGGGGCCTCCCTGACTTCCCTGTTCCCCATTCCTGCCTTCACTAACTCATTCAGAAATAGTCAGGTGTCAAGTGTCTGTGCTGTGTGCATCAGCTGAATCTGTGACTGAGACATAGCCCTTGACCTTAAGGACTTCACAGCCTAGAAGGTGACAGGCCAGTGTGCCTGCCACCTTTTCCCCTCGAGCTTCCCCAGGCCTGATCCCAGCCCAGCCCTAGCAAAATGGAGAGGGTGGCCCCCTCTGTGGAAGGCACCACGGCCCAGGTTGACCTAGTTTACTCACTTCTAATGGACATGGTAACTCATGTGGTGATGGTGGAGCTCAGACAAGATCTTGGAGGTAAAGAGTGTGAAAGTTTTGGCTCCAGAGCTATTTTTCTTAGTTACAAATGACTTTAGGGCATGAACCTTGCTGGACTCCTTGTTTAACAGACATCTGGGGAGGTCCTGAGACCAGCAGCCTATGCATATCAGAGAGGGCTCATGGAGGAGTCAGTGCTCGGGATGGTTTGAAGGATATAGAGGAGCTGGCTAAGGAGGAGGAGGAAGGAGCATTCAGGTCCCGGAACTGCATCACCTTCCAGGAATCTGTGTGCCGGTGGCAGTTCAGTGGAGGGTCTGTGGAAGGGGACTAGGAGGGCCTTGAATGCCACACTGAGAGCCCTTGCTTTCCAGTAGAATGAACTCTGTAGCCACCTTTGTGATGCTGGGACACCACTGTGGTAGCAGGGGAGAGGGCAGTGAGGACAGTCACACGGCTCTACCCATGCACCTTCAGCCAAGGTCAAGGTGATGGTTAGCAGGGATTCTCTATGGTTTTCACCAGCCCAAGGAATTTAGGACTAAATTTCACCATGAACTAATTAGCTATTTCTTTCCCTTGTGGTTTTTACATATGCAGACTCCAAGACACTCCTCACACTTCTGTTTACCACCTCTCCCCAGCCGTACCTCACTGACTTATTCATTCACTCATCATACGTTAGTGGGAGTGGCCCTGAGGATGGCACTAGGCACTCAGGCTCTGGCTGGGGTGGGAGAGTGCCCAGGGCTGTGCCCAGGGCTTGGCCAGCCCCCTTCCTGGAACAGTGCCAGGGAAGCAAAGTCAGCTCTGTGTACCCACCAGGGAGGGAGCCCCAAGGCCACAGCAGGCTTGCCCTGGGCTCCAGGCTGGCAGCTGCTGCCCCTCTCAGCATGGGCACCCTCGGTACCAGCCCTTCACGCAGTGGCCTCTGCAGTGCGCCAGCCTCCGTCTCCTCCCTCCTGCATCTTCCAGCTCTTCTTGGCAGGATCCCTCCAGCAGGGTTTCTGGGTGGAGGTACTCAGTCTGAAGCTCACCCTCGTGTGCATCAAAAAACCGGATGAGGAAGTAGATAAATATGTGATAAAGTAAATATAGCAACTCTAAATGCAGCACTGCTGCTATGTATGGGTCATTATCAAAAAAAATTTTTTTTTTTGTTTTTGAGACAGAGTTTCACTTTGTTGCCCTTGGTAGAGGTAGAGTGCTGTGGCGTCATAGCTCACAGCAACGTCCAGCTCTTGAGCTTAGGCGATTCTCTTGCCTCAGCCTCCAGAGTAGCTGGGACTACAGGCGCCCGCCACAATGCCCGGCTATTTTTTGTTGCAGTTTGGCCAGGATACGATTTGAACCCGCCACCCTTGGTATATGGGGCCAGTGCCCTACTCATTGAACCCTAGGTGCCGCCCATGAAATTTTTAAGGTACATAAAAGTCAAGAAATGTAAAATCTATGTAGAGGAAAACAAATGAAGCCCTCAGTGCTTCCTGGGTGCCCAGCTCCATGCCTAACGTGCTGCAGGCAGCAGCTCTTCTAGCCAGCGGCTCAGCCTCATGGAGTAGCTGTTGCCTTTTACCTGCAGCACTGAGGCCAGATGAATGACTTGTCAAAGGCCACATAGCTGCGATGCATCAGAGCCAAGCGCTTGCCTGCTTCCCAAGCATCTGCTTTTCCCACTGTCTCCAGGGCAAAAAGGAACATTTACTGGGCACCTTCCGGAACAGGCATGGTGCTGGGCCCCCTATGTATAACAGTAACAACACTAGCTGTTTCCTGCGTACTGACACAGGGTCTGTGCCCAGTAAACACAGGGCCCCACAGCCAGCTGTGCCATCAGCACCTTTCATCTTCAGGGCATAGGAAGTGCCCACACCACAGATGCCTGGAGTCCTGTTGTTAGGCGTACTTCTCTCCTGTGGAGTCTTGGGACTGCACCCCAGGTGTGAAGTCACCAGGATAGCTGGGGCTTGGGAGCCTGTTCTCTGTGCAGCAGGAGCGTGGCTGCAGTGGCCTTGTGGGCCGTGGAGACTTCTGGCCCAGGCCTCTGAGCCCATAGGAGGGGAGACTGAGATCAGAAAAGGGGGAGCATGTGCCCCAGCTGTCTGACTGGCAAGGGGAGAGCAGCTCAGGCCGGTGGGTGGCAGGGTGATGCCCCACACTGGCAGTGGGCAGCTCTAGCCGCTTTCTTGGACCTTCTCAGCTGCAGAACTGAGCACCTTTCAAAGGCAGCACCTCCCAGGGGTAGCTCTCAGCCAGGCCGAGACATCTCACCCTGCCCAGGGTTGCAGGGCACCACACCCTCAGCACAGGCACTGTGGGTGGGAGCAAGGCCAGGCCACACACATGCCAACACAGCCACGTCCAGGGGCATAGCTAGCACCACCCAGAGAAGTCCAGAAAGTCTGAGAGCTCAGGCGGCAGGAGTGGGAACTGTGTTCTAGGTCCGCCTCACTCAGGCCAAGTGAGTGGAGGGATCCTGTCCTGGGGCAGCAGCTCTTGTGAGGCCCCAGAGGGCACAGGCAGGGTGTGAGGGGCAGGCTAGCTTCTGTTGGATGGGATGGCGAGGCTGGCTCACATATCGGGTGATACCCATGCATTCTCTTGTGCCTCATGATGAATCATGAGTAAATCTACATTTTTGAGGAGAATAAACAGAGGTGCGGAGGTCCAAATGCCTTGCTCAAGTTTGCTGATGAGTGGCGGGGCTGGGTCTTGACACCCTGGAGACCACCCACCCTTTCAACAACTGTAGGGCCAGGCTTCTCAGGGTAAGGTCTCGGTGGACAATATGGTGGGAGGTGAAGCCAGAAAAAAGGTGGAGTCAGAAGGTGTCCCCAGGGCAAAGGTTTTCAGTTTAAGTTTCAGACTGGACCCATTAGGGACCTGTGTGGTAGCCAGGAAAGATGAGCGTATGAAGGCCCCACCTGGCCTCCTGACAGCATCATCCCTTTTCTCACTGCAGAGCCCCCAGCAGCAGTCACAAGAGGCCTGAGAGGCAGTCGCCCATCTCCTACGACTACTCAGAAGAGGAGCTGATGGCCAGCATTGAGCGGGAGTACTGCCGCTGAGGCCGGCTCCCCTGCCTGCCCGGGCTCGAGCTGAGCCACCTCCAAAATGTAGCTGCTCCTGGATCTTTCAAAACTGACCTTTTCAGTTATATTCAGACAGTGTTATGGGTGGCTGCTGGTGACAGGCAGGCAGCCACACAGCCCCAAGACCCAGGGCAGGCCTGGGTGCTAGTTCATAGGGGTGTGGGCCCAGGCCACCTACTCTCTAGTCTCGGGGCTGTCTGTAGGGCTCTTCTGGTTTCCACAGTGGGGAAGCCTCATAAGGCTTGGGTGACACAAGTGAACCCCTCAAGGTGTGTATCCGATAGGTTCTGCTGTGGAAGGAGCACCAAGCTGTGCCCTCAGTCTCACCCCTACTCCCTAGCCCGATGCTTCTGAATTGTAACTGGCACGATTGCCCCAGGGTTGTTAAAATGCAGGTCCTACTTCTCTAGGTCCTGGGGGGGGCCCGAGGTTCTGCATTTCTGACCAGCTGCCAGGCCATGCCAAGCTGCTGGAGCCCCTGCTGCACTTTGAGGAGCCAGGGATCTTGACCCCCAGCTTCAGACCTTCTCTGGCACTTCCTTTCGGCATGGGAGGTGACTGATTCTAAGCCTGAGCTGGGCGATACAGACCCTGGCTCTAATCCTGGCCTTGCAAGTGGGTTGTAGAGCTTGTCACCTTCCCTCTCTAACCTTCAGTTTCCCTCTCTGGAAAATGAGTTCTGGAGGTTCTTTGAGGCCCTCCACAGTTCTAACAATAATCTGAGGTTACACAAGTTCAGGCTGTCACTGTTGTTCCCCAATGGCCCTGAGGCACAGCAGGTCGTGAGCACCCAGGCCCCACATGGAAGGGCCTTTCTGCCACCTGCTCTCTACTTCTCCTTCCAGCAGCCAGCCTGACTAGGGCTGTGGGACTTCTTAATTCTCTTCCTGCTGGGTGGGGTTGGAAGAGCCCTAGAATGTTCACAGTTGACAGAGGAAAAAACTGAGTTGCCCAGGGAGCCCTTGAATGCAAGGCAGAGCCCCTGCTGGAAGGGGGACTTGGCTGTGGGCAGGCAGGGATGAGCTGGTGCTCAGCTGGAGCTTGCTCAGGGGAAACACTGGGTAGACAGGTGGTGGGGAGCACCCCACAGAAAGGCTGGGAGGCAGGCTCCTCCAGAGCATCTGGCAAGGATGTCAAGTCTATAGGGGGACCAGGAAACAACAGCAGCGTTTGCTGAAGTCAGAACAGAACAGTCCCTGGCTTATCTTGCATTTACCTGCCAAGGTTTCCTGAGAAGAACTCCAGCTCACATGTCCTCAGAACACCGCATCTTAGGAACCAGGGGACAACTGTCCCCAGACACACAGGCCTGCTGAATCATCCACGAGCTTTCTCATGAACTTTTAATTGACAGGTGTGCCTTAGGCCAGCTGTTTGCAGCTGGAAGACTTTTACTGCATGTTAAGAGTGTGAATAGCCCCCCTGAGGGGCTGGCACAGAACCTCCCCAAAGGAGGGGTCTGGGGGGACTGTTTCTCATCTCAGCCCAAACCTTTCCTTTTGATATAAAGACGAAAGTCAATACTATTTTAATAATAATATAAACACTTCTTTTAAAGTAAGAGTTAAATTTTTATTTATTGCTTACCACCTGATGGATCCGGCTTTGAATTTAATGATGTAAATGTTTATAATTTTATGTCATTATTTTGTTAAAATGGAAATGTTCAGCTAGTTTCCAAGAAAGAGATGATACCTCTCCATTTTCCAGTGGGAAACCCATAAAGCCCTTAATGAGAGCGAAGTGTTAGGAATAAAGTGATCCTGAGTATTATAGGCCACGACTCTATGTCAACGTCAAAGTGAAAGCACTTCGTCAAAACTAAGAAGTCACAGCAGTTTTTCTCAGGTCTTTTTATTTCTTGAGTGCAAGAAAAGTATCATCTGAACAGGAGCTGCCAAATGAAGTGCTGGGTCCCAGTCCTGGGAGATGGAGGGACTGGGCCTGGAGGCAGCAGGGATGGGCGCCATGCAGCCCAGGAGACATACTTGAGGTTCCTTAAGACTTTCCAGACAATAACATACATCATTTTCAACTTTGAGATGCTTTTCTTTCTGCCTCTGTTTCAGCCAATTCCTACACTTGAGTGAGCAGATCCCACACTCGGCTCTAGGGCAGGCTGCTTAGCCTCGGAGGCTATGTCAGGCACAGTGGAGATGACTGCTCGGCACCCAGCAGACCAGTGGTTCTCAACCTTACTAATGCCGCGGCCCTTTAATACAGTTCCTGTGGGTTGCGACCCACAGGTTGAGAACCGCTGCAGTAGGTGCTCAGCACAGATTTTAATCATGTAGGGTCGCCCTTTGATAAAGAAGATGATTCCAGTCTCAGAGAAGGGACACCTGCTCACGGGGCACACAACTTGCCTGCAGTCTGAAGGTGTCCCATCCCACCAGCCTGTGTTCCCTGCGGGGTCTCCAGGATTCTCTGCTGTCACTGTCTCTTCAGTACTCTGTCCTGCCAACTCCCTACACCACAGCCCAAACCTGGAAACTCAAGGCAGCAAAAGGGCTGCCCCAGGGGCCACCCCACTTACTGCCTATCTCTCAGGGTCACTCTTTCATTCCTAATGTCAAAAAGAGAACTCTTTTCATGTCTTTCATCAGGGTTCTTCTCTCCCCTCTCACTATCTGAGTGTGTCAATCCCATCCCCATTACTCCATCTGGGGCAGAAGTGGGGTCATGTTATTACCATTACCTCGGTGTTCAGCCTATCAGAAGCTGGGCAGGGGCAGCCCCTTGAGTGGACTTCTCTGCAGCGAAGCACTGCCCTGGCTCTCTGGAAGGCATCCAGAAACACAGGAATATTCTAAGGCCATTCTGATAATGTCTGCCCCCAATGGCTGCCCTGCAGAGCCCTGGTTCCTTTTAATGGAAAATAATTAAGACTTCTACATCCAGAATAAAGTGCCCAACACTGAGGTAGGCATGGTACCTGCTGTCTCTCCTCAGTCCTAATTTTGTAAACAATAAACTAAAGCCTAGAAAGGCAAAATCCCTTTCTCAGCAACTGACAATGAGGCACATGGTGTCCGCACCAGACCTCTCATTCCAAAGCAACACTCTGTGGAGGTGGCCTCTGCGTAGGAGGAAGATTGCTGTCCGTCCACGCTGGCACTGCCCGTGGCCTGGCTCTGTGGCATGTGTGTGCTGGAGGACCAGGGCTGCCTCATCGCTACCTTCTCCTCTTTCACATCCAGACATCATAGCCTCTGCCGCTCACAATCGATTTCTTATCATCCTTCCTTCATGCTCTCTTGGACTTTCATCTCCTGACCTGCCCAGCCTCACCCCTCCAGCTCTTACAGCCAGAGCAGTATGACCAACACATGCTTTCCATGTGTTGAACACACAGATAGCATGCCTCCTGAGCCTCCCAAGGTGCTGGGCCGTGGAGACACAGACAAGCCCCGGGGAAGGGCTCCCATCCTGTCCTCATGGAACTTCAGTCTATGAGACACAAAGGCACACAGACAGGGGCGATCACCTGTGCCAGCTGCCGTGAAAGGTGTCTGGGCTGTCTGGCAGGAGAGGTGGCCAGATGCTGGGAATTCTGGAAAAAGGGAAGAGGGGCAAAGGCCCAAGGCTTAAATGGCACAGGTCCACATCCCTCCCCAAGTTCCCACAGGCATTCAGGTGAGTGTGGTGGGGGTGGGGGCTGCTTCCTCTCTCCTGCCCTGGGGGACTCTCAGTTTAACTCAGTGGCCCTTCAGGAGAGACTGTCCCCAGCCCGCCCCTCTCCACCTCCCTGGGTCTGCACCTGGTGTCTATGTTGACATCTTTGTTCTGCAGGTGCTGCTGTTCTAGTCCTAGGTTTTGAAAACTCTCCCTTGACCTTCAAGGCACAGTCATCCGCAGACTTTTCTGGTGACACGGGCAGAACTAGCCACTCACCATTTGGTGCTGCCCGGCCCCGCTCCCATGTCTGCTGTCCTGTCCTGACTCTGGATAGTCATCGTGTGTTTTCATCATCTGCCTCCCCACATGGTTATGAGCTCTTTGGGGGCAAGTACTGGGACAGTTCATCTTTGGATTTCATTAAATGCTTGTTGGATGGGTGGCTGGCTGGGTGGATGTGATATGCTCCCTGTGGTGGAGGAGCTGACATACATCTTAGCAGATAAATGAGATTTGCAATAAACTAAGCTCTAAAATCTGGTATGTTCTTAATAGGGGTCAGAATCTAATCTTGGAGGAGTGCCCTGAGGCCGCAGCACCAGAGCCCAGCTGCAGATGGGCACTGTCAGCATCCCGCACACATGCACGCTGTGCTGTCTTGTTTCTTCTTTACCGTCTCTGCTGTTGGCCAGTTTGTCCTTAGAGTCAGCACGAACCACATTAGGGAGAAGAAGCCTGTTTGCAGGTCTGGCTCAGGGAAACTCTGGGACCTGCTAGGCTTCTTAAGAGGAAAGGTTTGAGGCTTTAAGGCTGAAGCTCCATGACTTAGGGGATTCAGTGTGTCCCACACCTCGGGGGTGGGCCAACTATTAGGAAAATGTCTCAAGTTCCTCATTTTAAAAAATCCCTAAACAGGGGTAGTGCCTGTGGCTCAAAGGGTTAGGGCACCAACACCATATACTGGAGGTGCTGGGTTCAAAACCAGCCCCGGCCAAAAAACTGAAAAAAACAAACAAAAAAATTCCTAAACAAAGAGGCAGGTTGAAAGTAAAGGTACAGCGATGTCTTGGCCAGAAAGTAAAGAACTGTGGTGACAACAGAGAGAGAGGAGCAGATAACAAAGTCATAAAGCTGAGGCTTGTAGCCACCACCAGAGTTCCAGTGTGAAGGCCATTATTATTTACTAACCCCCAACATGCCTGCATGCACACACGTGCACACAGCCTGGACCCGTGTCGGGGAGATCTCATCTGCAAGCCTTCTCTATCATCGCCTCCGGGATGAGTGTCCCCGGAAGGCACTAAGCCTTTGTGTCAGACGCACAACTACAGCAACCCTCCCTGTGCAGACACAGGATTGCTCAGCCCCAGCACTCCCAGGGGGCCCCAGCAGGAGGTCTGCTTCTCCCCACAGGCTGAATCTGCAGAGAGCTCAGGGGTGAGAGGCCTACGCTGAGCTCATCCCTGCCCTGGATGTCCTGAGCGCCAGGCTTGGATTCCAGCACGTGGAGTGGCATCCACTCCAACACATGTTCAGCACACACAGAAGGTCGGGCACTGTTGCAGGCTAAGGGATATCCCAGTGGGGAGAGGGTGACAGTAATTGCCCTGTAGTGACCATGTTCTGGAGTACTTACTGAACTAGTTGATAGATTACACTAAACTCTGGGGCATGTCCTCTGCCACTCTCCTGTGTGGGAGGCATTAGAAGCCCAAGTTTGCAAAGCCAGTAAATAGTCAAGCCTGGGTTCAATAGGTCTTTTGTTCTAAGTCCAAGTCTTTCCAGGACCTCACAGCCAACTCTTAAAGATTTAGGACTACTATTGGGCGGTGCCTGTGGCTCAGTGAGTAGGGCGCCGGCCCCATATACCGAGGGTGGCGGGTTCAAACCCAGCCCCGGCCAAACTGCAAGAACAACAACAACAACAACAAATAGCCGGGCGCTGTGGCGGGCGCCTGTAGTCCCAGCTGCTTGGGAGGCTGAGGCAAGAGAATCGCGTAAGCCCAAGAGTTAGAGGTTGCTGTGAGCCGTGTGACGCCACGGCATTCTACCCGAGGGCGGTACAGTGAGACTCTTGTCTCTACAAAAAAAAAAAAAAAAAAAAAAAAGATTTAGGACTACTTTTTATTTTTTGTTTTTGAGACAGTCTCACTCTGCTGCCCAAGCTAGAGTGCCATGGCGTCAGCACAGCTCACGGCAACCTCAAACTCCTAGGTTCAAGCTATCCTCCTGCCTTTGTCTCCCGAGTAGTTGGCACTACAGGCTCCCAACACAACACCCGGATAATTTTTCTATTTTTAGTAGAGATAGGGTCTGGCCCTTGCTCAGGCCATCCACCCACCTCACCCTCCCATAGTGTTGTGATTACAGTTGTGAGCACTTTGCCCAGCCTAGGACAAATTTGAGAAGGTGCTAAAGGAGAAAAAGAGAATCAGCTGAGGAGCAGGGAAGGGTACACAGATGTGGGGGCTGTAGGTTTGGGGTGTTTTTCTGCCAGTGGATAAAACACTGGCCCGGGAGGCAGCCTTTGTGCCAGCAATGGAGAATAGGTACTAGGGACCCCCAGCTGCAGGGAGTCCCCAGCTTGTCAGCAGTGGTCTGCCAAGGCTAACAGTGGTCTGCCTAAGGCTAACTACTCCCCTTGGGCAGTCCTCATCTGATGACTAGACTGCTCTCCTTGCCCCACTCTGGGACCCCTTCACAGGGCCCTCCCAGCACCAGAGCTCTGTGGGGTCCACCTCTCTTGCACTAGCTTTGCAGTTTTCTCCCTAGGCCCAATCCTCTTCCCTCACTTCCTTACAGTAGTGTTCCTGGGAGTTTCATCCAATAACTGCCCTACAGGCAAATCTGTCTAGAAGATCTCTTTCTAGGGAAACTCACCCAAGACACACCGCCGTCATCACCACCCGAGAGAACTAGTGGACTGAATAGAAAGAGTGAAGCAGTGTGCAGGTGGCTGTCTGCAGCAGGTCAGGCTTTTACTTGGAGAGATGGAAGCCCATGAAGGTTTTACGCAAACCACATGACCTCACATTTTTTTGTTTGTCACCCTCGGTAGAATGCCATGGCATCACAGCCCACAGCAGCCTCAAACTCTTGGGCTTAAGCAATTCTCTTGCCTCAGTCTCCCAAGTAGCTGGGACTACAGGTGCCCGCCACAATGGCTATTTTTTGGTTGTAGCTGTCATTGTTGTTTGGCAGGCCTGGGCTGGGTTCGAACCTGCCAGCTCCAGTGTATGTGGCTGGTGCCCTAGCCACTGAGCTACAGGTGCCAAGCAGACCTGACCTTTCTTTTTTTTTTACTGTATCACTACAAATTTTATTCACAAACTCATATTTGCAGACCTGACATTTCTAAAGAGCTTCTTGTGGCTGCTGAGCAGACTAAATGGGCCCCAATAGAGGTAGGGAGGGCTAGCAATAATCCAGGAGACACAAGGGTGACTTGGACCAGGTGACAAGTGAATATATTGAGAAGTGGTCAGATGTTGCCTATTTTTTTTCAGACAGAGTCTCACCTTTCACCTTTAGTAGAATGCGTGGCGTCATACCTCACAGCAACGTCAAACTCTTGGGCTCAGTGATCCTCTTGCCTCAGCTTTTCATTTTTAGTAGAGACGGGGTCTCACTCTTGCTCAGGCTGGTCTTTAACTCCTGAGCTCAAGCAATGCACCTGCCTCCACCTCCCAGAGTGCCGGGATTACAGGCGTGAGCCACCATGCCCTGCCACAGATGTTGCGTATGTTAATTATTTTTTCTGACACAGGACCTCCACAAAGTCTCATTCTGTTGCCCAGGCTAGAGAGCCGGGGTGTCATCATAGCTCACGGCAAGCTCAAACTCCTGGGCTCAAACAATTCTCCTTCAGCCTCCCAAGTAGCTGGGAACATAGGTGCACACTGCCACCCCAGCTGATTTTTGTTTTTGAGACGGTCTCACTATGTCACCCCTGGTAGAGTGCTGTGGCATCACAACTCACAGCAACCTCTAACTCTTGGGCTTAAGCGATTCTCCTGCCTCAGCCTCCCAAGTAGCTGGGACTACAGGTGTCCACCACACCGCCCGGCTATTTTTTGTTACAGTTGCCACTGCTGTTTCGCTGACCCACGCCAGGTTCAAACTCACCAATTTCCATGTATGTGGCTGGTGCCATAACCACTGTGCTATGAGTGCCAAACCCCCAGCTGATTTTTTTTTAGTAGCTGGGACTACAGGCACCCGCCACAACGCCCAGATACATATATTTTTTTGGTTGCAGTTCAGCCGGGGCCGGGCCTGAACCCGCCACTCTCGGCATATGGGGCCGGCCCCCTACCGAATGAGCCACAGGCGCCGCCCTCCCAGCTGATTTTTTATAATTTTTGCAGAAATGAGGTCTTACTCTTTCTCAGGCTGGCAGGATGCTGGATATTTTACAAGAGTCAAGAACTGTGACAGAATGGATGGATGGGGGTGAGAGAAGAGGTTAAGGGTGACCGGACGATAGGGTCAACTGTGAAAAAAGCAAAGTACTTGGTCATTTTAAATTTGAGTTGCTGATTGGACAGATGTCAAGTGGCCAGTTGGATATAGGAAGGTGAAGTCAGGCAAGAGGCGCAAGGGAGAAAGACACTCGGGGGTCTTTATGATCGAGATGTTATTTTTATCTAAGTGACTAGGCTGCCAAAGATCTAAGGGACTATAGCTGTGGGGCCCATGAGGCCAGTCAGATACGGAGCCAGACCACATGGTGGGAGAAGGGCTGGAACAAACAGCCTGTAGGGTGTTACCAGTTCTGTCTGTTGCTGTTGATAGGCCTGAGAATTTGGCCCTCTAAATCCTCTGGCAACATCACAGAAGCTCCTGCAGTGATGTGTGGACAAAGCCCTATGTGGACAGGAGAAAATGTACACAGAACAAGAGTTTGGAATGTGGCTCTGTGATGTACTTATGAACCTTGGCCTGGGGGTGAAGGGAGACAGGGAAGAGGCTTCCAAGCACCTCTTTCAGAGAGGCCAGGAAAGGCTTCCAGTTGTTCCTCTTTGCGGTCACCCCTGACAGGGGGAAGAACTTGGGCACCAAGGGCCACAGGGCCTCTTTCCTACCAGGACTAGACCCACTGCCAGAGAGGCCACCATGGAAGCAGCCTCTCAACACATTTCTTTCACAAAGAACCCTCCAGGAAATCTAAAGAAATAGAATAAAAGCCCAGAAAACAAGAAGAATTGAGGTTAGGCTGATACGCAATTAATCTTTGACACTTTCAAAACCTTGTTTTGTTTTTTAAGACAGTCTTAACTCTGTCACCCAGGCTGGAGTGCAATGGCGTAATCATAGCTCACAGCAACCTCGAACTCCTGGGCTCAAGTGATCCTCCTGCCTCAGCCCCTCGAGGCACTGGGCCTACAGGCACCTCCCATGATGTTGTCTAATTTTTCTATTTCTAGTAGAGACAGCATTTTGCTCTTGCTCAGGCTGGTATCAAGCTTTGGGCTCCCAAAGTGCTAAGATTACAGGTAGGAACCTGACCCTCTGCGTATACTTCCATTAAATGACAGGACACAAATCTAGTTTGCAAATCGAGGAAGTTTTATATGATTCAAAGAAAAAAGTTATATTACATATACTCATTTAAATAATAAGTCAAAATCTGTTACATAAAACATAATTACAAACCATTTTAAGTTTTATAATTGAGACTACTTAAAAGGCTCAAAGTCAGAAAAGATCAAGCAAAACTGCTCAGGTGATAAAGTGCATGGGGGAAACCGCCTCTCCCCTCCAGCTCCAGCACCTGGCCGCAGCTGAGGGGCTCCATGCTGACCAACGAGCAAGGGTTCTGGTTCTCACGAGAGTCTTTTTCAGACAGGAACTGTTTACCAACACAATCTTTCAAGAGAATGGGTTGGGGGTGGGGAATCATTTACAGAAGGTACCCCCAAATCTAATCAGGAAATGGAAGTGTAAATTAAAACTATTTTCTACATATTTATTCTTTAGAAACTGCTCAGAGAATGACTTTCTATGTGACAAGTAACCAAACACTCAAAGACCTTGTAGTATCCACCAAACACTAGTAGGACTAATGTTACTTTGCATGTCATAATTAAGAAAAATATCCAAATTTGATGCCATTTATGGCATAGTCGAAAATGTTTATGCTGATTGAACATGAGCAGGAGAAAGGATGGGGGGGGGGGTGGTGAGCTATGTACAATTGCAGTTTTCCTGCAACTGTGCTACGTCTCATGACAACAGGAACACACAGCTAAGGAAGTGTCCAAACACGAAAACTTCCTAAAAACACACACGTCAGCTGACAGTAAAATGCAACTTAATGGGCATCACGTTACACACTATGAATAGCCACATGGGGGCCGTATCAGACTAAAACACCTGAACACAAAACCTCATTTTATTTAATTATTCAATAGTTCCCCTTACCATCATTTTAATAAAGGTAAATGTCAATAACTAATAGACCAAGACAAACTCTAAATACATACTGCACGTTAAAAAAAAATTCCCAGGCTACCAAAGTAGTGCAACATTCTGCATCATCTTACATTTATTCTGTTGCCTGAACTTCCAACACATTTTAACAAAAACTAGTTTCAGCGGCTTCTCAGATGCAAGAAGCCACAGCCTCTTACATATGTAGGATGTGCTCACACAAGTGGTGCACACTGTCTGTTTTCTAGGCAGACTGCAAAAAAACCCCATTCCATGTAATTTAGTTTGATCAAAACAATTTCCTTAAGGAAAATGAATGTTTACTCCATTTTAAACATTTTTCAGGTTGGTAGAAAGGGCAGCTGGGTAGCATACTGCCATTTTGAGTCATTTGCATTTCTTACGGTTTTCAGTATGTGATAAAGAATTGAACCTTGAACCATCTACCTGCAAATATACCTCACTTCGGTGAGGTGTACTTTGGTAGAAAGTTCACTAACCGATCAGACACGTTCTTTTTCTCTAAGAACTTCTTCTACCCACAATATAGCATGGATAAGGCCACATCACAAGAAGACAACTGCCAAAGAGTTGGGTTTGAGAGTTGATCTTTTTTGGTGTTACAGGTAAAAATTCAGGACACTGAATGGCTTGCTTTCAGCACAGCAATAACCTAAAAGCCAACATTACATATAGACACTTGATCCTGCACCAGTTCCTGCAGCGGGGGTCCACTCAGTGGCGTAAGCTACTCTCTGGGGTACATCCTTCACAAGTCCCACCTTCAAGTCAACCAAAACTATACTTCCTTGGGCGACAGGAGTGGTTGCCTGGAATTTCCCTTGAAAATGTTATGAAGAAGTTGACTGCAAAATGTATTTTTCCCTTTTCTTTAAGAGCCCCTTATTCGGCCAGTTCTAATTTCAAAAAAATTCTTAGACCTAAAAGTCCTGATAACAGATGTGTGATTTTGTTTGGTTTTGGCTGAACAATGTGTCAAGTTTACTAAAGGCAGGGTCATATACAAACTTTGTTATTAAACACAGAAAAGAAGGTTGTAAAATCATCTATCTAAACATTGGTGATCTGAGCACCAACAATATAAATATTCTTATAAAAAATAGTATAAAAATTAGTACCCTGTCTTATTTCTATAAAACATGAATAGAAAGACTGTAAAAACCCAGATTTTGTAAACTTTATTGCCGAAATGTCTGCCTGAATGCTGGTGATTCAAATTACCAAATTTTCTTCCATTTCCTTAAAAAAAATTTCTCAAACTACAAAAGATATTGAACAGGGTCCCAACCAGAACAGAAAAGTTAACATAACTTTCATCAGAACCAGCTCTCCAACTGTGCCCTAGCTCCCCAGACCATTTTTTTTTTGGAGAGGAATCCATCAGTTCCGTTCCTGAAAAGAGGCTTTTTAAAAATCCCATGAGTAAGCCCTAGCCGACCTTTCAGGCAGAAGCTGGCATGGTCATGAGTGGGCTATCAGGGCACTCTGCAGAGGCAATCCTGTTCAGTTTGCCCACCTCTGCCTGCCAGCCCGGGAGCTTCTTGGTAGTCATGTGACGCCGGGCATGCTTTGTTAGGTGGTCACTGCGCATGAAACGTCGGTCACACACCGGGCACACAAACTTCTTCTCCCCTGTGTGAGTTCTGCGGTGGCGAGACAGTTCATCTGAACGAGCAAATTTTTTATCACAGCCATCCCAGCTACAGTTGAAAGGCTTCTCCCCTAAGAGGGAAAAACATGCATTAAACATTCAGAACGAACCTTACTTGGATAGGTTAGTTCAAGTTATTTTAAAATTTTGCTCACCAAAATCTCAGAAGAAAATAATATCCTATTATTCTGGTATCATGTGATTCAGAAGTCAAGAAATTCTTCAAGATGAATTTTTTCTGCCACACCTAAGATGCCATACGTCAGGACCCAAAGAGAACAAACTAATCTTTTAAAAGATGATATAAAATAAAAATAAATCTACTGTTATAGCTTCGAGTTGAGGGATAATTCTTCAAAGAATTAATTCCTTCCCCTCTCAAAATAAACATTACATCCAAAAAAATCTCTCCAGGACCTGCAAGACTTCTCAGAATCATTAATTCTGTCTATTTCCTTTCACACTGACAAGTAAGTTAGTTATAAAACGGAAGGGTTAGAATTCTAATAGCCACCTTGTTACAAGCTTCAAGTGTCTTTGTCATTCAAAGTTTCAGAATACCTGGCAGGTACCTCATTGTGTGTCTTTCTGTAGTTACACAGGTACCCAAGGGAGCCTCCCACCAGAGGTCACTGCAGCCTTCCTCCTTGACAGAGCCCTCTGGGGTCATTCTAGCCAGCAGGACATCTTTTCCTGCATCCCAAAGAACTTCTCTTCATCAGGCTATGAAGATCACATACTGCACATGCAACCACTGATCTGTAAAATACGGCTATGTGACCCACCTTCCCATGGGTTTATGACTTGTCCAGCTCATTTGTCATTGGACATGTAAGGTCCTAGCACAGCACTTCACAAGACAGTTGGCAAATAGTTTTTTTTTGCAGTTTTTGGCCGGGGCCGGGTTTGCACCCACCACCTCCAGCATATGGGGCTGGCGCCCTTACTCCTTTGAGCCACAGGCGCCGTCCAGCAAATAGTTTTTGAATGAATGTCAAAGAAATACCAACTAAATACTTGCAATTTTCAGAGTTGAATGATCAAGATGATTCAGCACAATGGTTCTCACAAACCATTTTAAGCAGCAGGGCCTGAAAGAAACTTCCTAATTTCAAACGCCCCACATTATAAGGATAAGGAGAGCCCTGCCTGTTCCCAGGTTCTACCACACTGTTGCAGCACACTTGTCTACGTGCTGGACAGACACTGACAGCTCTTTGGCCCACGATATATCAAGGTCCCTACTTGTTTTTTTCCTTTTTTTGAGACAGAGTCTCACTATGTCGCCCTGGGTAGAGTGCCGTGGAGTCATAGCTCACCGCAACCTCAAACTTTTGGGCTCAAGTGATTCTCTTGCCTCAGCCTCCCAAGTAGCTGGGACTACAGGCGCCTGCCACAATGCCTATTTTTTGTTGCAGTTGTCGTTGTGTAGCTGGCCTAGGCAGTTTTGAACCCACCAGCCTTGGTGTTATATGGCTGGTGTCGTAACCACTGTGTTATGGGCACCAAGCCCCTACTTGTTTTCAACCTAACAAAAAAGTGTCATCCATTCACCTTATTCTAATGTAAATATTTTTCAGATTGGTAGAAATACATAAAAAATGATCTTATCCAAGGCAATCTTACCTAAAGTTTCTATTTCTCATGGAAACACTGACTTTACAAAATGGCACAAGATGGGCTTCTTCAGAACCTTTATAGCTATTTATATTTTTTATTTTTTAATTTAAGACATGAGGTCTTCCCTCCATAGTCTAGACTGGAGTACAGTGGTGAGCTTATAGCCCACTGTAGCCTCTAACTCCTGGGCTCAAGATGAGATCCTCCTATCTCAGCCTCCCGAGGAGCTATAGTCTTATGCAACCACCTCTTGCTTATATAATTTAAAGTACTTTGAGAAACAAAAAGCAAGCTTGTTTGTATCATCACATATTATGCCATTTTATCAGTACTTCTGCCCAGGAAGGCTGACTGAATAAACAGGAGAACCTCATTCAGTCACCTCCCAATTCTGGAAGCTATGCTGTGATGTGATTTGAAGTTCACCTAAGCAGTCTTAGTGAAGAACAGAACTTAACAAGTCAACAGGCTGGTGAGACAGCCAAGCCAGTTATATCCCCCACACCCACACCCGAATACGAATGACTAGCTATCACTTACTAGTGTCAGGCACCAGGGACATATTCAGGTGAGACAAATACATAGCACATAAAAACCAAAGGCAGAACTAGGAGAGACATACAATAAACCACCAAGGTCAAAGAAAAGAAGATCAGGAAACATTCTAAGAACTAATTTGGGAAGGCACTTGGAGGGTTCCAGCAAACAGACATGGGCGAAGGGTTAAGGGTAGAAATATGGAATCAGAGAGAAGTCAAGGAAGGCTGTTTTTCTTTTTCTTTTTTAAAACAGGGTCTCACTATATTGCCCTGGGTAGAGTGCCATCGTTGTCACAGCTCACAATAACCTCAAACTCTTGGGCTTAAGCGATTCTCTTGCCTTACCCTCCCAAGTAGTTGGAACTACAGGTGCCTGCCACAACGCCTGGCTATTTTTTTGTTGCAGTCATCATTGTTGTTCAGCAGGCCTGGGCCAGGCTCAAACCCACCAGCTTCGGTCTATGTGGCGGCACCCTATTCACTGAGCTACAGGTGCCAAGCCGGAAGGCTGGGCTTTTTTTGTAGCCCTCAGTAGAGTCCCATGACATCACATCTCACAGCAATCCCCAGCTCTTGGGCTAGAGCTCCTGGGACTACAACGCCCGGCTATTTTTGTTGCAGTTGCCACTGCTGTTTTAGCTGGCCGGGGCTGGGTTCAAACCTGTCACCCTCGGAATATGGGGCCAGCACCCTACCCACTGAGCCACAGGCGCTGCCCCTGAAGGCTGTTTTTCATAGGCAGAGAGGCAAATACCTTAGGGACAGGTTTGGAACATTATTCCCAAAGCAAACAGCCAGTCTGTACCATGAAGGAAGAGCAGAGTTCCTCTTACCAGACTGTGCTCCATTCTACACATGGGGCTGTCTGGACCAGGGCTTTCCTATGCTAATATTTCCTATTAGTGTGCTTACCTATAATATGTGTGAATTTCTAAAAGGCGTTTAACAAGCATATTACTCAACCACAGGGGACCCTTAAAAAAAAAAAAAAAAAAGAACTCACAGAACAAAAGCTCCACAGAACAGATGAGAAATGCTGACCCAATCTATTAGTGATTCTCCATGCAGGGAGCTGTATAATTAAGTTCAATTAATGAAAATGTAAAATTAAGTTTCTCAGTCGCACTAGTCACATTTCAAGTGCATGTGGCTAGTGGCTACCCTAGTGGACAGATAATCAACATTTCCACCTTCACAAAAAAATTCTACTGGACAATGATTAGATAACCTATCATTAGATCACTACAGTTTCTTGCATTACTTATTCTGAGCTAAAAAACTATATGGGCTATGCACAGGGGCTCATGCCTGTAATCCTAGCACTCTGGGAGGCCAAGGTGGGTGGATTGCCTGAGCTTAGGAGTTCAAGACCAGCCTGAGCAAGAGCAAAAGACCCCATCTCTAAAAAAAGTAGCTGGGCATTATTGAGGGTGTGGGGCCTATAATCCCAGTTACTCAGGAGGCTGAGGCAAGAGAATCTCTTGAGCACAAGAGTTTGAGGTTGTAAGTCAGCTATGATGCCAAGGCACTCTATCCAGGGTGACTGAGACTGTCTCAAAAAAAACTCAGAAAACCTCATATTCTTGGGGAGCAGGTATGGAGTCACAGGAAAAAAAATTTTAAGAAGTAGAAAAAAGAAAAGAAGCACATATTCTTGAAGATAAGAAAACACTCACTTAAAATATTCTAGAATCTGAACTTTTATGTATTTCTTAGTTTTAGATGTCTACTGCAATGTGAGCAGAAGAGGGCACTGTGACTCACCCTACAAGCTATCAAAGGTTTCAGATCCCAGATCTCTACTGCATTTTATCTCCTGGGGGTGAGGAGTTGGCCACTGTTTAAAACTATGATGATGGCTCGGTGCCTGTAGAACAGTGGTTATGGCGCCAGCCACATGCACCAAGGCTGGCGGGTTCGAACCTGGCCCAGGCCAGCTAAACAACAATGAAAACTGCCAACCAAAAAATAGCCAGGCATTGTGGCAGACACCTGCAGTCCCAGCTACTCAGGAGGCTTGAGGCAAGAGAATCGCTTGAGGTTGAGGTTGCTGTGAGCTGTGACGTCACAGCACTCTGATGGTGACAGAGTGAGACTCTGTCTCAAGGAAAGAAATCCCCACCAAACTATGATAGTTGTGCTAGTAATAACCCAATCCCTACAAGACCATGAGGACTGAGCCAAAGAGAAAGCACACTTCCATCTATCTACCCTGGGGTCCTCACACTTCCCTCCCACGCTCAAAAGGGCAGCTCGAAGTGTGCTTCCTCACCACAGGCGCTGAATGCCCAATACCCTCCCTTGCCCCAGTACCTACTTACCTGTGTGAGTACGAAGATGAGCCTTAAGGTGGGAACTTTTGAAGTAGGTCTTCCGGCAGCCTGGGAAGCTGCAAACATAATTCCTCCTTCGAGAAAAGTCTACCTGAGGGGCACAATTTTGGTTGGAGGCAATAAACACTGGAGCAGGGGCAAGGGGCAACAACTTGGTATTCCCAATAGCCATGATGCTGGCAGACGTGGCAGGCTGGGGGAGCGCTCCCGGGGGCAGAACCAGCATGACAGCTCCCTGAGACACAGGAGGTCCCACCAGCACATGTGGAGGCACCGGAGCAGCCTGGGGTAATATGGATTTGACAGTCCCCCCAGACAATTGTGGAGGGGGCTTCAGAAAAGCTGATAACATGCCACTCTGTCCAATCACAGGGATCATTTGGCAAAGGACAGGAGGACTGGGAACAGGGACAGAGATGAGAGGAGTGGTTTTCCTTGGCAAGTCATTTTCACAATTCTTTGGTGAGCAGGTTGGAACTTCGATGGGCCACCCTGCCTGCTGGCCTTTGTCAGTGGGGAGCAGGCTCCCAGACTTGTGCAAGCAAGGCTGACAGGACATTGAGTCAATGCTGAGTAAACCGTCTGTGAGGCCTGAGTTCTGCAAAGCTTCAAAATGTCCCAGAAACTGTGCTTCTCCTTCTCTGTTGTCAGAAAGTTGTCGTTCTGAAGTCTGGATAGTAGGACAGTGGATGGGAACAGGGGTCTCCCCAGTGTGTCGGATCACACTGGTCACCATGGCCCTGCAGGGGGGGCCGGGGGCTGGCTCTAGTGGCTCTGGCTTCAAACCTGGCAAGCCCCTTTCTACCTTCCTGCTCAGCACTCTGGCTGCAACAGCAGAGGACGGGGGCATGGCCATGGCTTTGCATACTTGTACTTTGGAATCAGTTGGTTGGGAAGAAACAGGCGTCCCTGTCGATGGTTCCATGAGATCAGGGCTCTGAGGAGGAGTTATGCACTTAAAAAAAAAAAGTACCACGTGAAAAGGTCATTTTGGTTAAATTTTAAAAGAGATTCACATTGCCCCCAATACATTAAAAGAAGCATTTAGAGGAGACTGGTCTAAGCCTGCTCTGAACTCCTCAGTAGAAGAACCCAATGCCACAGAATTCAGAGGGACTCTCAGCAGCCAGGCCCATGATCCTGCCACTCTGTCTGCCACCCACTGTCCCTTCTCGGCTCTCTCCAGATCTGCTTTCTACACTCTTCTTGCAGTGTAAGCTTCCAGCCCAGGACAATCACATCATAATTTTCACTGTTGGCAACATCTAGCCCTCAACTTCTCTAAGCTGAGAAGCATTTTCTCTACACACTTCCACAGCTGCAGATTGCAAAAAAAAAAAAAAAAACAGGCAAAAAATAGTGATTTACAGCACTCAACTCATACAAGAAGTTAGATGCCACAAGAAGGCAAAGGTGCCACCCAGTTAAAGCTGAGGTCACAGCACAGGCTTTCTCCAGCTGCCACCTACATACCCTGACCCTAGACTTGAGTCTTGGGAGAATCTCAGCCCCCAACCCAAGGTCCCCCAGGAAATGAGTAAATTTCACTTTCTCTACCAATCTGTAGCTTCATCCCAAACACAGCCAGGGAGAAGCTGTGAGAAGAGTACATTTTCAAGAGATCAGAAGGGAGTCTTCACCCCTTCAGACCCACGCAAAGGGAGGGTATACAACTTATTTGCTAACATCCTAGGTGTCTCTTCCACAAGTTCTTGAAGAACTTTGTGAGGAATACCTTTATTTAAGCTACTGTATTTCACAAACATGCTCCTCCCTTCCCCCCTCCTCTTACCAGAGTTGATAAAGAATGGAAGTCCTTTGGTAGCTCAGGTGCAGAGGCATCCACATGCACAGTGGTGGTAACATCCCCAGAGTCAGAGACAGGTGTGAGGGGTCTTATCTTTAATAAGTCACCTTTCTGGGATCTTTGACCCCAAGAGCTCATACAAACAAGAGCCTCAACAGCTTCGATGTCTGTCTGCTCCAAGATGCTGCACGAAGACCTCTCGCTATCATGCCGCTTCCTCTCCAGGATCGACTCATATATGTCCATGATGTCAACCTAAGGGCAACACAGTGGCTTCTCAGTGCAGGGGAGAAACAGGAAGGGTAGCCCACACTGGGTACGTAAATGCTCACACTACGAGCCTGTACCATGCAGGTAATGCACATGCAATATTCCACACACAACAGCTGTGTTCTAGTAAAAGATGTAAGAGAACACTGATGCCAACTTTGCTTTTAAGCCAACATTCTGAAGACTGAACTTAGCTGGAAAGCAATTTTCACTAAAAATCCTGACTCTTAAAAAAAGTTACTAAGTTCATGTTTTTCTTGGGTAAATGATTAATAAGACTTTAACTCCAGAGGGATAAGCCAAGTGGCCAGTGAGAAGCTGTTGCACAGTGGGAATGAGCTGACACTGAGGCCATCTAACAGATCTGCCGGTGAGTAAACTCCTCTGAAAATGGCTCTCTCGAGTTGGCAAAGCCACTACAGTAGCGTCCCTACAGAAGATGCTTTTCTGAAACTCTCCGGGGCATTCACCCCACCCCAAGTCAGCGCATTGCCACCGGCTCAACACCAAGGGCTCCGGGAAGGTAGATCCCACAGCAATTTAGCTTGTTCCCTCCATAGATTCAGGAACATTAAGTCACTTGTTATTGCTCCAAAGACAGTAGGGGATAATAGAGTGTTTGTAAGAACGGCCACAACTCAAGTGTGAGATCACTTCCCAGTGCATTGCACCATCTCTAAGTGGGAGGAGGGATGCAAATGGAATTAACCGATTTTTTCCAAAATAAAGTCTACAAGGACATACATTTCCACTCAATTTTCCTAATCATCAAAACTTCCTGTCGGCCTATATTCTGCTCAAACCATATGAGTAAAGAAAAAGACCCTTACAAATGCCACTCTGCTCAGTTTCTGTTCTCCAGCCTGCTCCACGATGTCGACTGTTAAGTCACAACGCAGACCACTCAGCCCGCCAGGCAAGGGGCACCGCCAGCTTCGCCCCGGAATCCCCAGAGCGGAACAGCACGTGCGGCAAAGGCCGCCGGCCCCGCTCCGGCCCGTCGCTACTCACGCGCCACGACGACCCGGCTCGGGCGCAATCTACGCGGCCTCCTCTCCTACGCGTGCAGCGTTCCCGCCAGCTGACCTCGCCCCGCCCCAAACCTCTTGCTCCCCTCCCCGTCCATGTGCTGCGTTCCCGCCAGAAGCCCTTACGCCGCGCCTTCTCCCACCCCATCCTTGCCCCGCCCCAACAGCACCCGCGCCTTCCCGCCCCGCCTCTGCCCCGCCCTCACCGCATCCACCCCGCCTTCCCACCCCGTCCTTGCTCCGCCCCCAAAGCTTTGCCCCGCCCTCACCGTCCGCATGCCGCCTTCCCGCCAGACGCACCCCCGCCCAACGGCCGCCCTCCGCACAGGACCAAGGTGACGTCATGGCTGGAAATAGCCCCGAGGAGGGCAGGGCGGGGCGGAGCGTCCGCTGGAGAAGCAGACAAAGCTGCACCTCCGGAGGCGTGGGGCATACGCCCCCCACCCCACCTCGGCCTGAGCCCGCACGGTCGCCGCCTTGCCCGTACCCCGAGCTCGCCCCGATTCCCGGTGCGGCCGCGGCAAGGCCCACACATCGTCCGTCTGTGCCGACTCCGCCAATGCGGCGCGCCCCTCGCTCAGGCGGGCGCCCCACCGCGGCAGCCCCACTACTCACCGCACGCGCGTCGCCCAGGCCGGCGGAGCCCGGCCCGTGCATGGTGCAGGCCGTCAAGAGGCAACAAAACAGGTGCGGTGTGTGAGCTCCGCGCACTGCAGCGGCCGCACGTGCGCGGCGAGCGGCAGCAACCCGGAGCTCCTGCGGCCGGCGCGCGCCTCCGCCCGCCCGCGCGGCTCTGCCCCGGCGCGGCCCTCGCGGCGCGGGAGGGGCGGGGCTGCCGCGAAGGGAGCGGCTGCACGGGGGCGGAGCTCTAAGGCAAACCAAAATAGACCGCTCCCCTCAGGGGTGGGGCCGGCTACCACTAGCCAATCCGTGACTGGCCCGTGCGCGGCCGGCCATTGGGCGCCGCAGGGGGCCGCATGATCTGAGCCTGGCCGCGGCGTGATCTCGCCGAGCGGGATGCGGCACGTGTTTTGGTCAGGGCGAGCGGGCGGGGCCTGAGGCCCTGGAAAGTAGGGGAAAGGTCCCGGCGGCGGCGCGGCAGCAGCGCGGAGGGGGCGGTGCTGCTGCGTGCAGGGAAGTCACAGGGTCCCGGCTGTGAATGGGCTGTCTCTGCTGGGGAGGAGGACTGCACTTAAAGGGGCGCCTTGCATATGTCCGAAGGTCAGGGTTCCCAGAGAGAATCCGCCAGGTCGCAAAGATAGATGTGACCATCTCAACTCTTTTTTTTTTTTAACTTTCTCTTAACCATCATGTCTTAGGAGTACATCCCTGACTAGGAAGAGGTGACATTCCTGCATCCGTTCGTTTCTACATACACCCAGAGGCAGGCTTCCTCGCCTGAGTCCGTTCGCTGATGCCCTGCCTGAGGCTTCTCTGGGCCACTGTGTTGCAGTATTAGGGGAAGCCAACACACTGTCACTGTGTTGCAGTATTAGAGGAAGCCAAGATGGGCAGTCACCTGAAAGGAGCCCGGTAAAACCCTCCCATTTTTTTCCAGACCCTGTGGAAAAACCACCCCCTCTGGGAAGTCTTCAGTTATAAATGAAAGATCTGGCCCTGGCGCTGCACTTTTTTTTTTTTTTTTATTCTGTACTTTGATTGCTGGTGTGATTTTTCCACTTCTGCAGCGCTAAGTTCTGGGAGAGCAGAGCCATGAGGTATGTGTATATTGCCGTGCAGCAGTTAGGACATTCCCCACCCTGCCCCACCCTTCTTCATCCAGGGAACCCACGTTTGCAGAGCCCTGACATGGGTTGGTGCAATGCAAGGTGCAGAGGCTGCAGTGAGAGTCCGCGTCCTTAAAAGCCACAGCTTGGGCGCTAGACAGGATCTCTGCTCCATGGGGACTGTGCTCTAAGAAGCTCTGGGTGGGCCCTCCAGGACAAGCCCAGCCTCAGCAAATTCAACAGGAGCAGACAGAACTCCCCCTCATACTAGAAGGAAACTGAGGTCCGCCAGAGTTCTTGGCCACCATTTGTTCTTCATAGGCTTACTCCGGGACGGGAGTTGAGGGAAGAGAGGGATTAACTGACCCTGACTAACAATATTTAACTGTCTCAGGGGAAGACAGGGTACATGGGCTTCAGGGTCAGACCTGGATCCAAATCCCTGCTCTGTCAGTGTGACCTTGGTCAAGTCCTCATTCTTGCAGAACAGGAGGCAGCAGCAGCTCTCCCGGGATTCTGGCTTCCTGGGTCTCAGGCTCCGTCTCTGCTTTCTGGATGGCAGGCTAGCTCAGGCTCCAGGCATAAGCGTCTGCTCTGCCGTCCTCTAGCCTGCCTTCCAGACAGACAGGCTGTGATCACTGCCAAACTCCTGTTTTGGCCCTGCGAAAAGAGGAATAGTGATGTGTTTTGTTTGTTTGTTTTTGAGACAGAGCCTCAAGCTGTCGTCCTGGGTAGAGTGCCCTGGCATCACAGCTTTACAAAAACCTCAAACTCTTGGATGTAAGCGATTCTCTTGCCTCAGCCTCCCAAGTAGCTGGGACTCAGGTGCCTGCCACAACCCCTGGCTTTTTTTTGTTGTTGTTGTAGCTATGGTTATTTTAGCTGGCCTGAGCCAGGTTCGAACCCGCCAGCCTCGGTTTATGAGGCGCCCACTGAGCTATGGGCGCCACCTGATTTATGCATCTTTTTAAAGACAATGTATAAATAAAGCTGTTTCTACAGTTCAGGTGCTGGGTGCAGCCATCAGCTGCGTCACTTCCCAACGCCATCCTATCTTTTTGTGTGTGTGTGTGTGTGTGTGTGTGGTTTTTGGCCAAGGCTGGGTTTGAACCCGCCACCTCCGGCATATGGGACCAGCGCCCTACTCCTTGAGCCACAGGCGCCGCCCACGCCATCCTATCTTTTGTCTCGTGTGTGTGTTCCTCTTTCTCAGTTGCCCACCATTTCCACTCAGGTCAACTCTCGCTCCTTGTACCAGGTTGCAAGAGGTCACTCTCTTGTGCTAGTACACGACAAAAACTGCTATGAAAATTCTGATACGTGGGCTGGGCATGGTGGCTCACACCTGTAATCCTAGCACTCTGGGAGGCTGAGGCAGGTGGTTGCCTGAGCTTACAGGTTGGAGATCAACCTGACCCAGAGTGAGATCTTGTCTCTAAAAATAACCAGGCGTTGCTGCAGGCGCCTGTAGTCCCAGCTACTTGGGAGGCTGAGGCAATAGAATTGCTTGAGCCCAAGAGTTTTTTTTTTTTTAATTGTTAAATCATAGCTGTGTACATTAGTGCAATCAAGGGGTAAAATGCGCTGGTTTCATATACAATCTGAAGTATTCTCATCGAACTGTTCAACGTAGCCTTCATGGCATTTTCTTAGTTATTGTATGTAGACATTTGTATTCTGCGTTTAGTAAGTTTTGCCTGTACCCATTCTAAGATGCACCGTAGGTGTGGCCCCACCCATTACCCTCCCTTCACCCTAACCTCTCGCCTCCCTTTCCCTTCCTTGGCCCTTTCTGCATAGTCTTGTGCTATAGTTGGGTTTTAGCCTTCATGTGAGAGCTATATTTTAGCTTCATAGTAGGGCTGAGTACATTGGATACTTTTTCTTCCATTCCTGAGATACTTTGCTAAGAAGACTATGTTCCAGCTCCATCCATGTAAACATGAAAGAGGTAAAGTCACCATCTTTCTTTAAGGCTGCATAATATTCCATGGTATACATGTACCACAATTTGCTAGTCCATTCATGGGTTGATGGGCACTTGGGCTTCTTCCATGACTTAGCAATTATGAATTGGGCTGCAATAAATATTCTGGTACAGATGTGTTTGTTATATTGTGATTTTTGGTCTTCTGGGTATAATCCTAGTAAAGGAATTACAGGATCGAATGGTAGGTCTATTTTTAGGTTTCTAAGTATTCTCCAAACATCCTTCCAGAAGGAACGTATTAGTGTGCATTCCCACCAGCAGTGTAGAAGTGTGCCCCTTTCTCCACATCCACGCCAACATCTCTGATTTTGGGATTTTGTTATGTGGGCTACTCTTACTGGGGTTAGGTAATATGTCAAAGTGGTTTTGATTTGCATTTCTCTGATGATTAAGAATGATGAGCTTTTTTTCATGTGTTTGTAGATCGTGCGTCTGTCTTCTTTAGAGAAGTTTATCTTCAAGTCCCTTGCCCACCCTGAGATGGGGTCATGTGTTCTTTTCTTGCTAATATGTTTGAGTTCTCTATGGATTCTGCTTATTAGACCTTTATCGGAGGTATAACCTGCAAATATTTTCTCCCATTCTGAGGGCTGTCTGCTTGCTTTACTTACTATGTTCTTGGCTGTGCAGAAGCTTTTTAGTTTGATCAGGTCCCAGTAGTGTATTTTTGAAGCTGCTTCAATTGCCTGGGGAATCCTCCTCATAAAATATTCACCCAGGCCGATTCCTTCAAGCGTTTTCCCTGCATTTTCTTCAAGTATTTTTATAGTTTCATGTCTTAAGTTTAAATCTTTTATCCAGTGAGAGTCTATCTTAGTTAATGGTGAAAGGTGTGGGTCCAGTTTCAATCTTCCACAGGTTGCCAGCCAGTTCACCAAGCACCATTTGTTAACTAGGGAATCTTTTCCCCACTGAATGTTTTTAATTGGCTTGTCAAAGATCAAATAACGGTAGGTAGCCGGATTCATCTCTTGGTTCTCTATTCTGTTCCAGACATCTACTTCTCTGTTTTTGTGCCAGTACCATGCTGTTTTGATCACTATCGATTTATAGTACAGTCTCAGGTCTGGTAGCATGATTCCTCCTGCTGTGTTTTTATTGCTGAGTAATGTTTTGCTATTTGAGGTTTTTTTCTGATTCCATATAAAATGAAGTATTATTTTTTCAAGATCTTTAAAATATGACAATGGAGCTTTAATAGGAATTGCATTAAAATTATATATTGCTTTGGGTAGTATAGACATTTTAACAATGTTGATTCTTCCCAGCCATGAGCATGGTATGTTTTTCCATTTGTTAACATCTTCAGCTATATCTTTCCTTAGAGTTTCATAGTTCTCTTTGTAGACATCTTTCACGTCCTTTGTTAGGTATACTCCCAAATATTTCATCTTCTTTGGCACTACTGTGAAAGGAATAGAGTCCTTGACTGTTTTTTCAGCTTGGTTATTGTTGATATATATAAAAGCTACAGATTTATGGGTGTTGATTTTGTAGCCTGAGACATTGCTGTATCCCTTGATCACTTCTTAAAGTTTTGTAGTAGAATCTCTAGTGTTTTCCAGATATACGATCACATCATCTGTGAAGAGTGAAAGTTTGATCTCTTTTGACCCTATGTGGATACCCTTGATCACCTTTTCTTCCCTAATTGCATGGCTAAAACTTCCATTACAATGTTAAAGAGCAATGGAGATAATGGGCAAACTTGCCTGGTTCCTGATCTAAGTAGAAATGATTTCAATTTAACTCCATTCAATACGATATTGGCTGTGGGTTTGCTGTAGGTGGCCTCTATTAGCTTAAGAAATGTCTCTTCTTTACCAATTTTCTTAAGTGTTCTGATCATGAAGGGATGCTGGATATTATCAAAAGCTTTTTCTGCATCAATTGTAAGGATCATATGGTCCTTACTTTTTAGTTTCTTTATGTGCTGAATTACATTTATAGATTTACGTATATTGAACCAGCCTTGAGACCCTGGGGTAAATCCCACTTGTTCATGGTGTGTAATTTTTTTGATGTGTTGTTGGATTCTGTTTGTTAGGATCTTATTGAGTATTTTAGCATCAATATTCATTAGTGATATTGGTCTATAATTTTCTTTTCTTGTTGGGTCTTTCCGTGGTTTGGGGATCAAGGTGATGTTTGCTTCGTAGAATGTGTTGGGTAGTATTCCTTCTTTTTCTATATTTTGGAAGAGGTTTAGTAATATAGGTACTAGTTCTTCTTTAAAGGTTTAGTAGAATTCTGACGTAAAGTCATCTGGTCCTGGGCTTTTCTTTTTAAGGAGATTTTGTATATTTGATGCTATTTCAGAACTTGATATAGGCCTGTTCAACATTTCCACTTCATTCTGGCTAAGTCTTGGTAGGTGGCGTACTTCCGGGTATTGGTCAATTTCTTTCAGATTTTCATATTTCTGGGAGTAGAGTTTCTTGTAGTTTTCATTAAGGATTTTTTGAATTTCTGAGGTGTCTGTTGTTATTTCATCGTAACCATTTCTGATTGATGAAATTAGAGATTTTACTCTTTTTTTTCCTGGTTAGGTTGGCCAAAGTTTATCTATTTTATTGATTTTTTCAAAAAAACAACTTTTGGATTTATTGATCTGTTGTGTAATTCTTTTGTTTTCAATCTCATTTAATTCTGCTCTGATATTGGTTATTTTTTTTCTTCTGCTGGATTTGGGGTTGGAGTGTTCTTCCTTCTCCAGATGCTTGAGATGTCCGATTAAGTTATTAACTTCTTCTCTTTCCGTTTTCTTGAGGAAGTCTTGCAGTGCTATAAATTTCCCTCTTAGGACTGCCTTTGCAGTATCCCAGAGGTTCTGGTAATTCGTGTCTTGATTGTTGTTTTGTTCGAAAAATTTGGTGATTTCCTTCTTAATCTTGTCTTTAACCCATCTATCCTTCAGCATAAGGTTATTTAGCTTCCCTGTTTTTGTACGGTTATGCAGGTTCCTGTTGTTACTTAGTTCAACTTTTATTCCATGATGGTCTGAGAAGATGCAAGGAACAATTTCTATTTTTTTAAATTTGCTGAAGTTTGATTTGTGGCCTAGGATGTGGTCGATTTTGGAGTATGTTCCGTGGGCTGATGAGAAGAATGTGTATTCAGTTTTGTTGGGATGAAATGTTCTGTAGATGTCTGTTAAGTCCAGATGTTGAATGGTTAAGTTTCAATCTAAAATTTCTTTGCTTAGCTTCTTTTTGGAGGATCTATCCAGCACGGCTAAAGGAGTGTTAAAATCTCCAACTACTATGGAACTGGAGGAAATAAAGTTGCTCATGTCTGTTAGAGTTTCTCTTATAAATTGAGGTGTGTTCTGGTTGGGTGCATAAATATTAATAATTGAAATCTCATCATATTGAGTATTACCTTTAACAAATATGTTGTGTCCATCCTTATCCTTCCTTGTTTCGGTTGGTTCACCTTGAGTCTAAATTTGTCTTTTAATGTAAGATGCAATTCTTATATGCAGCAGATAGTCTGGCTTGAGTTTTTGTATCCAGTCAGCCAACCTGTGCCTCTTTAGTGGACAATTTAAACCATTCACATTAATTGAGAATATTGATAAGCCTTTCGAGAGTCCGGTGGACATTTTTAATCCTTTTGTGACTGTGGAAGTTGGAATTTGATCAAAATTTTCTGGGTGGGTTTACTTTTGTGGTGGAGGATTACGCTGGTCTTTATGGAGGATAGGTCTGAGAATATCCTGGAGAGCTGGTTTAGTTATGGCAAATTTATTCAACATGTGAATGTCATTGCAGTATTTAATTTCTCTGTCATAAATGAAACTCAGTTTAGCTGGGTACAGGACCCTGGGTTGAAAGTTATTTTGTTTTAGGAGATTAAAAGTCGATGACCATCCTCTTCTAGCTTGAAAGGTTTCAGCCGAGAGATCTGCAGTTATTCTAATATTTTTGCCCTTGTAGTGATAGTTTTCTTTCATCTGGCTGCTTTCAGAATTTTCTCCTTCATATTAACTTTAGTGAAGTTGATTATGTGTCTGGGGGATGTCTTACTTGGGTTGAGTTGTGCTGGAGTTCTGAAACTGCTCTCTGAATTTCAGAATCTCTTGGCATGTCTGGAAAGTTCTCGGTCCTAATCTCATGGAGAAGAGACTCTGTGCCTTGTGAAGCCCCTTCGTCGCTTTCAGGGATCCCTGTAAGACGAATATTGATTTTCTTTGAATTATCCCAGGGCTCTCTGAGAGAGTGATCTGTTTTTGCCCTCCATTTTTCTTCCTCTTTCAGAGTTTGGGATTGTTTGAAAGCTTTGTCTTCAATGTTGGAAATCCTTTCTTCTGCTTGCTCCATTCTGTTACTGAGGGATTCAACTGTGTTTCTCAGATCTTTGAGGGCTGCACCTTCTTGTCTCAATGTGTTAAAATCTTTGGTCATTTGGTTTTTGAATTCGTTGAATTTTTGAGATATCTTTTAGGTTACTGCCTGGAATTCTAATTCGATCTTATTTGCTATCCAGATTCTGAATTCGATTTCTGACATCTCAGCTGGCTGTTTGTGCATGGGATCTTGTGCTGTGTCTGCCCCATTGATCCTTGGGGGAGTTGATCTACTCTGACTATTCATATTGCCAGAGTTTTTCTGTTGATTTTGCTTCATGATTGTTTTTCACCGTTGCCTTTGGTTGTCCTCAGAGTTGGGGAGGTGTTTGTCCAAGATAGACCCCATTAGGATCACTCTATTGTTGCTGGATCTTTGTAGGGAGTGGCCCTGTGTAGTTCCTCTGGGACTTCCCCAGCCAGGGAGTTCTGGTTGTGGAAGCAGCTCTGGAGTGTGACACACCTGGATCCAGCAACAGGGCAGGAGATGGTATGCACAGTTCTGGGGGTGCTTGGCATCCAGTGACTTTGGCACAGAGAGCCCAATGCTCCAGCAGTCTCTGGCCGGGAGAAGGGCTCTGCGCAGAGGCAGGGAGGTCTCCGGAGGGCACGCGGCTACCAGAGTCCCTGGCCATACCAGTGGGCTGGTGTGGAGACAGGGAGGCTCTTGCAGTTCCTGGTCAGGGCATGCAGAGGCCTGGTGGTGCGGGACGGGGGTCGCGGCACAGTTCTTATGGGCGGCGGAGTTTGAGGTTGCTATGAGCTGTGACACCACGGCACTTTACCCAGGCTCCAGTGTGCCAAAACATTCTCACTCTGAGGGTTAAGACTTTAAGGCAGCTCAGTCTCTGCCTTTAGGCTGCTCAGTCACTAGGTTACTAGTTCCTGCCCAATCCTTGCTCTGCGACCCTGAGGGTGGAGCTTGTTGGGGCAGTTCTCTCACAATGGCTCCCTGCAGCCCACAGCCAAACACTATTATCCATCTGGCTCAGTGGCTCAGTCTGGGGCCCTAGACAATGCCCAAAGTTCTCCACACTCCTGCTCAATCTCTCCCCAAAGGCAGTTCAACTGACTTCCAAGTCCAAAAACACTGAAACAGTTCACAGGTAAGGCCTTTCCGGTTTGCAGTCTCACTGCTGCTTGTACTTAGTGCTGCCTGCAGGATTAGGTCGATCGGACACACGCAACCATTTGCCAGTTTTCCACTGTTTTTGTCCTCCTCTTGGGGTCCAGAAGTCCCTTGCTGATTCCCTGTGTCCTCAAAGGGATGAATATAGGTAGATCCCACCAGCCAGAGATACCTGGAGTCTTATCTCCCCAGACTCACCATGCCCTGTTGTAGGGAGGCTGTTACTCGGCCACCATCTGGGATTGTCCCCGAGCCCAAGAGTTTTGAGGTTGCTGTGAGTTATGACGCACTCTACCGAGGGTGACAAAATGAGACCCTGTCTCAAAACAAACAAACAAACAAAAAAAACCGAAACAGTACTAAATGAAGATTCTGATATGTGGATGTGGGCTTTTTTTTTTGGCTGGGGCCAGGTTTGACCCCGCCACCTCTGGTATATGAGGCTGGTGCCCTACCCATTTGAGCCACAGGTGCCGCCCATGGATGTGGGTGTTTTTAATTTGGCAAGATACTGTCACACCCTCCAAATGTGCTGTCTACTTGTTTACCCCACCACCACAAACAGACTGCAAAGCCAGTTCCTCCTTTTTTTTTTTTGTTTTGAGACAGAGTCTCACTATGTCACCCTCGGTAAGGTGCCGTGGCCTCACAGCTCACAGCAACCTCCGACTCATGGACTTAAGTGATTCTCTTATCTCAGCCCCCGAGTAGCTTGGACAACAGGCACCCGCCACAATGCCCAGCTATTTTGTTGTTGTTGTTGCAGTTTGGCTGGGGCCACGTTCGAACCTACCACCCTCGGTATATGGGGCTGGTTGCCCTACCCACTGAGCTACAGGCACCAACCAAGATCTGATTGCTTAAAAAAAACCTTTCTTAAAATATATAAATAAATTACCCAGTTTCTTAGGTATTCTGTTAAAGCAGTACAGAACAGACTAAGATATATAGCTAAGTATAATTTAAGATTTAATATTTATTCTGAGATTATATTCTTCTATTTTTTTCTTCCTAAAGTGTCCTGTCTTTTATGATGAGATAGTGATCATATATGGTACATATGCCCTATCCTATTAAAACATTGGCTAATCAATGGTTGCCCCCTAAATTTGTTCTGAAATCTTATGATCAGAGGCAAATCCACAACTCTGAGAATGCTGGACAAGACGTGTCCAGAGGTCTCTCCCAGCTGTGATGATCCATGGTTCCACCAGAGCTGGTCTGTCTCCTTCATGTTGAACTTGGAGGAGCTAGTTTCCAGGCCTGCCCTGGGCCTGGCAGCTGCTGAGGGGCGAGGACCCACAGTGGGCAGACTCTTCCTCCTCCTGCCCCTCTTCTCCCAGCTCCTAAGTATTTTAGCTTTTGGCCAGAGCCCAGTTGTGGAGCCAACAAAGGACAAAGTGGTTTCCAGAGGCTGCCCTTCCCACCCCTGCCTGTCTGCCGGGCTGGGAGGGAGAGCGGGAAGAGCCAACTTGGAAGGGAGTTTGGTTGCCTACAGAGCTTACAAGGACCCAAATGTGCTGTGAATGGATTAACTGCTTGGCCGCTATCTGGTTAACTAAAGGACCTAATAAATGATTGGCTGAGGGAATGGAGTTAATGATCCACAGACCCACAGAGATATTCAGTGACTGCTGAGAGCACCCCTCGCCTAGAGGGACTGATTGGTATAGGGATGGGGGGGGGACCTGTTGGGGCAGTTGGGGATCATGTCATCCAGGTCCACCCACGTATTTTACAGATGGGGAAGCTGCACCCTAGCAACATCACACCAAGCCACTGGCCCAGGAAAGAAATCATCACGATACCTGTCTGATCTGTTTGAGACACAGGAGCAGATCAGGTCAGCAGACACGTGTTAAGGACCCAGAGTAACCCAAGTGTTGTGCTGGTGCCAGCTCTGCATCATATAATCCTCCAGATTTTAGCCTCTTTTATAAATGAAGAAGCTGAGGGGCAGAGAGGTGAAGCCACGTGGCTGTCACCTCTGAGCACTTAGTGGTAGGTCCAGGGAGCCACCTAGATTAAGTCTGGTACTCCCAGCCAGCTCCTACTGTAAAAGTGGCTGCTGAGAACACACAGTGTTCTCATACGTGGACCTGGGAGGGTGCTCCCACCAGGCACAAGAGGGGGTGCTCTTGCCTTGTTCCCTCTGTTGCTGTCCAGTTCCCTACCCACCCCAACATACCTTCTACCTGGGGCTCCGGCTGCCTGGTGGCTGCTGCACTCTGCCTTTCTGTGTGTTTCCAGGCTGGGGCACAAACTGTCTGGGTGATACACCTTTGGACCTTCTGAGAGGTAGAACCCAGTAGTACCTATTGTTCAGGATCTCAGGCTTTTTACCCATGGCTTAACTTTTGCCAGAAGAACATCCCAGTATGGAGCTCTGGATGTACTGAGCCCCTAGAAGCTTCACTGAGGGGATAGGCACCTGACAAGGGATTTGCAGGATCCTAGACTAGTACGGTTTAGGGTACAGGGAAGGAGAGCCCTATGAGCTCAGGGCTACAGGGACCATGGAGGAATAAGACCCACGCTCTGCCCCTCAGCTCCCCACGACTTGACAGGAGAGCCTGGCCCACAAATAATGGAACGTGTTGCACATCAAGGGCTATGTTGGCGCAGGTGCAGTGGGAAGCCGAGGGGATCCGAGAGCTCCTGCCTGGGGAACTGGTGAGAGGGCTTGTCTAGGACAGTTCCCAAAGGACACATCATTTGTGCTGGGTGTTAAGGGACAAGAGATAGCTGTCCAGGAAACAGAGGTAACCCCTTGCTACTAATGACACATATCTTTTTTTTTTTGAGACAGAGTCTCACTTTGTCACCCTTGGTAGAGTGCCATGGTGTCACAGCTCACAGCAACCTCAAACTCCTGGTCTCAACTGATTATCTTGCCTCAGCCTCCCAAGTAGCTGGGACTACAGGCACCTGCTACAACACCTGGCTGTTTTTTAGAGATAGAGCCTTACACTTGCTCAGGCTGGTCTCAAACTTGTGAGTTCAGGTAATCCACCCGCGTCAGCCTCCCGGAGCGCTAACTAGAATTACAGGTGTGAGCCACCACGCCCTGCCTAATGACACATCTCATTCGCCTTTGCCTTTGCCTTCTCTCTTAGCACAGATAGCCCTATACAGTGGATGACCAGCAAATTGATATGAGCTCAGGAAGACCGATGGCACTGCCCAGCCCAGCAGTTGTCACACTTGGCCTGGAAGGTGTGGTGGGCACACCTAGGGCCTTGGATAGAGTAGGTCTCCAATAAGGTCTGTGAATCTGCATGTCTGACAAATTCCTAGGTAGTGCTGTTGCTGTTGATCCTGGGATCACAGTGAGGACAGTGAGGACTGTTCCCTAGCCCAAACTCTTATTTTATAGGAACAGAAGCAGAGACACAGAGAACAGAAGCAGCTTGTCCCAGTTGCTCAGAGAGTGTGAGCAGAGAAATGACTGGCTCCCTGGCTACAGACTCACTCTTGCCTCCTCCCTTGCACCTCACCGTGGTGCCACCTTTCTACCTATTGGACAGAATGCCCCAAGAACAGCTCCAGAAGAGAGCCTTAGAGGCCAGCATGGCCCTGTGCAGCAGCACCACCACCTATAAGCCTAGGAGGGCAACCTTACAAGTGTCCCGTGGCTGCCCGGCCTGTCTGGCCAGCCAGCTGCCTATAGCTGGTGTGCTACCAGCCTGGCTTCCCCAGTGACCCAGTGTGGTGCTGGCATCAGCTCAGATAGGGCAGCAGGGCCAACCATGGCGGGAGCCCAAGGCATTGGCAGAGTGGCCAGTAGAGAAACATCTCACAGGGTGACTTTATGTGGGTCCTACAGGGGCCTGAGCAGGAGTCTGTCAAGGTATCTGTTCTCCTTCCCACTCCCTGCGAGAGCTAAGCTGAGCCCAGTGTCTACCAGGTCTCTGCTCATGCTGTTGGGCATTTGCAGGACTGGTCTTATGTGCCACACAGTCTTGGGAGGGCAGGCCCCAAGCTGGCCAGCCTCCTGATTCAGTACAACCATTCAAAGGAAGTACCCAGTCTGAGGCAGCCAACCCCACGTGCAGAGCTGAGCACAACAAAACCAGGAGTCAGCACCAGCTTCCCTGGTATGGGGGCTCCTCCTGCTGGGCTGTCCTTAGTGACTACAGTTCTCCCTCTGCCAGAGCAACCCCAGGCTACAGGCAGTACCCTCCCCCACAGATGTCTTCTTGTGGCATCTCCTGCTCTGGCAGTTTATTACAATTACCACTTCTCATCTGCCCTACTCTGGGAGATCCGATTCCAGAGAGTGTGGAGATCTGACCGCTGAGCTGGCCCAGTGTGGACAGAGATTCCTCTTTAAGAGACTGGCAGTGCCTGTAATCCTACCACTCTGGGAGGCGAAGGCAGGTGGATTGCTTGAACTCAGGATTAGGAGTTCGAGACCAGCCTGAGCAAAGTAAGACCCCATCACTACTAAAAATAGAAAAACTAGCTGGGTATGTGGCAGACACCCGTATGTAGTCCCAGCTACTTGGGAGTCTGAGTTTGAGGTTGCTGTGAGCTGTGATGCCACAGCACTCTGCCCAGGGTGACAGAGTGAGGCTGTCTCAAAAAAAACAAAAAGAGAGAGAGGCTCGGAGCCTATAGCTCAAGTGGCTAAGGCGCCAGCCACTTACACCTGAGCTGGCGGGTTAAAATCCAGCCTGGGCCCACCAAACAACAATGACAGCTATAACCAAAGAATAGCCGGGTATTGTGGCAAGTGCCTATAGTCCCAGCTACCTGGGAGGCTGAGGCAGGAGAATTGCATGAGCCCAGGAGTTGGAGGTTGCTGTGAGCTGTAATGCCATGGTACTCTACCCAGGGCAACAGCTTGAGGCTCTGTCTCAAAAAAGAAAAGAAAAGAAAAGAAAAAGAGGCTGGGTGCCCCGTAGCTTAGTAATTAGGTCACCAGCCACATACACCGGGGCTGGCAGGTTCGAACTTGTCCCAAGCCTGCTAAATAATAATGACAACTACTACAACAAAAAAATAGCCCGGCGTTGTGGTGGGCGCCTGTAGTCCCAGCTACTTGGGAGACTGAGGCCAGAGAATTGCTTAAGCCCAGGAGTTTGAGGTTGCTGTGAGCTGTGATGCCATCACATTCTACCAAGGGTGACATAATGAGACTGTCTCAAAAAAAAAGAAGAAAGAAAGAAACTGGCAAACCATTTATCCAGGAGGAGTTTAGAAAAGGCCTCATACCTGGATTGGTCTGGAGCCCCTCTCAGACACCTTCCTGGTTCTATGCCACTCACAGGTCTGGGCAGGGTCCCCTTGGGTCACTCTGGGCTACTCTGAGCAGGGAGGGGAACTGAGAGAGAAACAGTGTACAGTCACTCACACGTGATGTTTGGAAGGAGTTGTTCCTTAATCCCACCTGCCCTCATCTCCAACTTACCACTGCTGCAAAGGAGCTTCAGAGAGTGGGAGCCTTGCTTATCTTGGGGATGATCCTCCTGCTCAATGGCACTGGGCCCAGTGGCAGCAGGGCAAAGACTGGGCATGAAGGCAGGAGACACTGCACTACACTCATTGACTGTAGATGTGACTCCCTGAGGCAGTTACTAACCATAGCCTGAGGGTTTTTGCTGGTTTGCCTTTTTGTGCCTGCTCACCCGTGGACTGCTCTTTAGTAAGCAAATTCCTGTTGAAGCCTGATGTTCTGGCAGCCACTGGGCTGGATGCTTGGGAGAGATCGGTGTGACAATTCCTGTGTGGTCTTGGGCTAATTGTTTAACCGCTCTGAGCCTGTTTCCTCATCTGTAGAATGGGGATGGTAAACATATTCACCTACAGGAATATGGTGGGAATTAAATGTCATTGTGTTCATATAAATTTCACTTGGTGAAAATGTTGCTACATAATAACTACTCAGTAAATGATGACTTTGTTTTTAAAACCCGTCCTGTGATAGGAAAGCGCACAAGGAAAATAACGATGACAATGCATTTCCATAAGTGCAAAGAGATGGTGTGAGCAAGAGCAGTTTCTTAGCTCAGCAGGCTATGAAATTATGGGGGGGTAATTTAGCCAGAGGCCGGAGAGTGACGGAGGCCTTAAAGAGGTCATGAAAATACATGTAAATAAGTAGATGAAAGAGAAGGGACACTTCTGTACAGAATTCCAAATAATGTAGAGCGGTAACTCCTCTCAGAATGGAGCTTAATTCTTCTCTCCTGGAGTGTGGGTGGGACTCAGTGACACATTTCTAACAAAGTGTAGAAGGAGCAAATACAAGAATAACTTTGCAGTAGAGAAATCTCGCAGACATCACTTTAATCAAATGGCCAAGGTTAACGTCACCGGTGACACATTGTGTTGGCATCACATACTCCCTGTTACGACTTGATGGGCCCTCCATGTCATTCTTTCAATAAAAGCACATCTCCAATCTGATCATGAGAAAGCATCAGATAAATGCAGATCAAGGGACACTCTACAAAATGCCTCATCTGCATTCTTCAGAAGGGTTGTGGTGGTGAAAAACAAGAAAGAACTGAGAACCCACCTCAAGTTGGAGGAGGCGTGCTGATGAGATGCACCACGGCATTTCACACTGGATCTGGAAACTGTGACCCTGCGTTCCTGGAAAAGCCTGTGAAATCCCAGTCAAGTCTTCAGTTTAGTAGATAGTGTTGTCCCAATGTTAATTTCTTATTTTGGCACATACACCGTGGCTCTGTCAGGTGTTCACATTGGGCAGCTGGCTGGAGGGTATATGGGACTCTCTGTACTATCTTTGCAACTGTTCAATAAATCTAAAGTATTCCAAAATCGGGTGTGGTGGCTCACACCTGTAATTCTAGGACTCTGGGGGGGCCTAGGCTGGTGCATTGTTTGAGCTCATGAATTTGAGACCAGCCTGAGCAAAAGCAAGACCCCGTCTCTACTAAAAATAGAAAAAAACTGAGGCAAGAGAATCACTTGAGCCCAAGAGTTGGAGGTTGTTGTGAGCTGTGACGCCACGGCACTCTACCCAGGGCAACAGCTTGAGATTCTGTCTTAAAAAAAAAACAAAATAAAAATTTGTCAGAGATGAGTCACAGCAAGTTTCCCAGGTGGAGAGAGAGAAAGAAAGGAAAGAGAATAAGGAAATTATAAATATGTGCTAAGGAGGGCGGAGGGGCAGGCTTGGAGGTTTGGGGAACTGTGCGAGTTGTGGATCCAAGGGCATGAAGGGTGGAGGGGAGGCAGGAACCGTGGGGTGGGGAGGGCTCTGTTAAGGCATATTGAGGATTTCCAAGAAAAGGGATGGGTTTCACTGGTCCCTAACTCAGGGAAACCACCATCTGAGTTGCCTAATCTGCAGCTTTCTCTAACCATGGATGCCCCAGTCTGCTGAGACCACCTGTTCTCTCAGAATGGGACCTCCTGAGGGCTACCCCCTCGCCGCCCCTTCTGGCTCTGAGGACCTGCTCCTCGTGGGCCCTGCCTCCATGCACCGCACTCCCTTGGATGCAGCCCAGTCCCCTCACAGCTGAGTGCCGAGCGCGCACCTGGTCATAAGGCCTGGACAAGGGAAGAGGTATGACCGATGACTTAATGTGAACATTCCTGTTCTGAAAAGCGGGGCTCCTCTGTCCTCCAGGGAACTGCTCTCTGTGTGTGCAGTAACCCCTCCCTCCTCTCCCTGCCCCACCCCCTCACCACGCCCAGTCGACTCTGTCCCACTCCCAACCCATGGAGGCCCTGGGGGTTCTCTCCCATAAGTGCAGAGAATCACGGATGGAGGGGGCATTCTGGGGCAGCCCTCCCGCTAACCCGGTGCTTCTCCATCCACACTCACAGAGGGCGGCGGGATGTGGATGAAGACAGAGGCCTGGGTTACCCCATGAAGGGAGGGTTCCCCAGTGTGAGATGTGCTTGGGGCAGACCGAGAAATTCCATAGAGGCTGTGGAGAGAGGACTCCTGCCTGGGTAGGCTGGCTGCATTCCACAGGCTCATGGTGGCCATGGGTGGTTCTTACCATGACATGCAGTGCCACCTGGCTGCATAAGACCGCTTGGCAGCTGACTGTAGCACAGAGCAACAGCTCCCATGCCCAGGAAGTCCCTCCTTCTTACCAAAGTTGCCCACGTTATCTGACCCAAGCCAGCCCCAGGAGGCCTCCAGCTGGGGTTCAGGTCTGGCTCTCGGTCTCCCTCCCAGCATGTAAGTCAGTTCTGCAGGCGAGCACAGCCGGCTAGGGGTTGTTCTGAACCCCATTGCCCTATAGCAAGGGTCAACTGAGATGGCAGCTCCAAAGGCTGCAGAGGGCCAGGGGAGAGCCTCAGAGTTCCTCTTCTTCAGGAAATAGGTGTCACTTCTCTTACCCATGCTCAGGGGCAGCATGGGTCCCTGATTGCTGTGGCATTGACCCCTGAGGAAGTGAGGCCGCAGCAGGAAATGCCGCCTCATCACACCAACCTCCTGTGGGGCGAAAACATCCTGCTTCCGGCCTCTGTGCTACACATTGGTCAAATTTTGCTCTGGGGGCTTCTTTACCAGAGTCTTCCTGAGGCCTCTGGCTCTGCTGGCATCTGGAGGCCTTCCAGCTATGTGGCTCAGGAGGCTGTGGGCTGCCACGGCCCTGGGCTGGGGGAAGCTCTTGCTGTGTGGGAGGAGCACTTTCTATGGGCAAGGGGCTCTGACCTGGATAGTGACCATGGAGCATGGGGGCAGGGCAGCCTAACTCTACTCCCAAGTGGAATGCCTGGCTCCTGGTTTTATGTGACCTCAGGCCCTGACCTCTGAGTTGAGAGTTTGGCCTGGCGGTACAATGCCAATCCCATCCAGCTGTGCTCTAGGCCTTTGGGTCAGCACACAGGGGCAGGGAGCTAGAGGGCTGTGCCCTGAATGTGGACCCTAATGTACCTGCCAGATACTCACAAAGGCAGCCAGGGTGAGTTCTATAGAAGTGGCCACAGGGCTGGGCACAGGGTATGAACGAGGCAGATAGCACTGGCAGGGAGGTTTGGGGTGAGTGGGCAGGTAGTTTGGGGCAGGTCAGGTGCTCCCACCTCCCCAAGGCTGCCCCTTAGACATGGCTCACTGAGTCCTCAATGCCAGGTCAACTCTTCGGGTGCACAGAGTGTCTCACAGGTGATGTCTCTGGCCCGCTGACATCTGCCATGGTGGAATCACTGTGTCATTTGCACAGATGGGGCAGGGCACCAAGTGGAATACACAAACTCAGGGCCTCTGTTCCCTGTGGCACCTGTGAGGGCCCTTGAGGCGAAACACCTGCTAACTGCTCATAAAAATGAATGAATGGGATGGGAGAAGGCAGATAAACACCACTTAGACATTTTTGGCATAGGGTGGTGCCTATGGCTCAGTGAGTCGGGTGCCGGCCCTATATACTGAGGGTGGCAGGTTCGAACCCGGCCCAGCCAAATTGCAAACAAAAAATAGCCAGGTGTTGTGGTGGGCACCTATAGTCCCAACTGCTCGGGAGACTGAGGCAAGAGAATCCCCTAAGCCCAAGAGCTGGAGGTTGCTGTGAGCTATGATACCACAACACTCTACTGAGGGCGACAAAATGAAACTCTGTCTCTAAAAAAAAAAAAGGAAGTTTTTGGCATAAAAAATGTATAAAAGATCAACCTCCATGTGAAGACTAAGGAAGCTTTAAATTCATCCCATTTTATCATTCCTATTATTAAGAGCAGGAGCAATATTAAGAATATTCATATAATTTGAACACAAAGTTGTATCGGCCACCATCTGTCATACAGCATGCCAGACAATGCTGCATACACATTTGACACCATCTCATTTCATTTTCACATGGACCTTGTACTCGTCCCCATTTGACAGGGGGCATTGAGCATGGGGAGGTTGAGGGCATTTCCCGAATCACGCAGCTGGAGGGACGAAAGTTCCACCACTGGTGCCAGCCCAGCCCTGCCTGCCCAGTGAGGGTGTGTGTACACCCCCGTGTATTGTCAGTGAGCTGTGGCCAGGAGCAAATCTTCTATTTAAATCCTCAAATAATGCTTTGCAGCTAGAACAATTGAAGATTTGTGTAATAATCTTATATGATACCTTAAATAAAGTGTCATTTTCTTTCTTTTTTTTTTTTGTTTTGGAGGCAGAATCTTACTGGGTCACCCTTGGTAGAGTGCCGTGGTGTCACAGCTCACAGCAACCTCAAACTCTTGGGCTTAAGCGATTCTCTTGCCTCAGCCTCCCAAGTAGCTGGGACTATAGGCACCCACCACAATGCCCGGCTATTTTTTGGTTGCAGTTGTCATTGTTGTTTGGCAGGCCAGGGCTGGATTCGAACCCACCAAATGTATGTGGCTGGTGCCCTGGCCGCTGAGCTACAGGTGCCAAGCCAGAGTATAGTATTATTATTGCAAAAACAGTATATCCTCATCGTAGAGAACAGAGAAATATAGAAAATTATGTAAAAAGAAAGTAGATTTTATCTTTTTTCTCTACCACTCCCTCTTTTTTTTTCTGATTCCATATAAAACAAAGTATTATTTTTTCAATCTTTAAAGTATGACAGTGGAGCTTTAATAGGGATTGCATTAAAATTGTATATTGCTTTGGGTAGTATGGACATTTTAACAATGTTGATTCTTCCCAGCCATGAGCATAGTATGTTTTTCCATTTGTTAACATTTTCAGCTATTTCTTTTCTTAGAGTTTCATAGTTCTCTTTATAGAGTTCTTCATGTCCTTTGTTAGATAAACTCCCAAATATTTCATCTTCTTTGGCACTACTGTGAATGGAATAGAGTCCTTAACTGTTTTTTCAGCTTGACAATTGCTGGTATATATAAACGCTACGGATTTATGAATGTTGATTTTGTAACCTGAAACGCTGCTGTATTCCTTGATCACTTCTAAGAGTTTTGTAGTAGAATCCCTGGTGTTTTCCAGATATACAATCATATCATCTGCTAAAAGCGAAAGTTTGATCTCTTCTAACCTTATATGGATACCCTTGATCGCCTTTTCTTCCCTAATTCCTGTGGCTAAAACTTCCATTACAATGTTAAACAGCAGTGGAGACAATGGGCAGCCTTGTCTGGTTCCTGATCTGAGTGGAAATGATTTCAATTTAACTCCATTCAATACGATATTGGCTGTGGGTTTGCTGTAGATGGCCTCTATCAGTTTAAGAAATGTCCCTTCTATACCAATTTTCTTAAGTGTTCTGATCATGAAGTGATGCTGGATATTATCAAAAGCTTTTTCTGCATCAATTGAGAGAATCATATGGTCTTTGGTTTTTAATTTGTTTATGTGCTGAATTATACTTATAGATTTACGTATATTGAACCAGCCTTGAGACCCTGGGATAAAACTGACTTGGCCGTTCTCATGGGGGAGGGGGCTCCCGTCCGCTTGGTGATGGATTTTGTACCTTTTGTTTGTATCCTTGGGGTTGCAGCTCACCTCGGTGGGGTTGATGTGCGTTCTTCAACCTTCTCTCTTGGTGCAGCTCTAATGCACCAGGTTACCTGCTAAATTTCTGTCCTTTAACTCTCCTTCTGGACGGGAGCCTCTGTGGAAAGCTGGCTTCAGTCAGCCATCTTGTCTCCACCCCCTCTCACCTCTGACTCTTGAGTCAATGCTATTTGTTTACACTGCCCACAGCAGCCTCCAGAGACTCAATAAAATAATTATTTATTTATTCATTTATTTAGAGACAGAGTCTCACTATGCTGCCCTTGGTAGAGTGCTGTGGCGTCACAGCTCACAGCAACCTCAAACACTTGGGCTTTAGTGATTCTCTTGCCTCAGCCTCCCAAGTAGCTGGGACAATAGGAGCCGGCCACAACGTTGCGCTGTTTTTTTGTTGCAGTTGTCATTGTTTTAGTTGGCCCGGGTCACGTTCGAACCTGCCAGCCTTGGTGTATGTGGCTGGCGCCCTACCCACTGAGCTACAGATGTCGCCAATTTTTTTTTTAATAGACTAACAGGGGCCAGGTGCGGTGGCTCACCCCTGTAATCCCAACACTCTGGGAGACCAAGGTGGGCAGATTGCCTAAGCTCGGGAGTTTAAGGTCAGCCTGAGCTAGAGCAAGACCCCATCTCTAAAAATAGCCAAGTATTGTGGTGGGTGCCTGTGGTTCCAGCTATTCGGGAGGCTGAGGCAGGAGAATCAATTGATCCCAAGAGTCTGAGGTTGCTGTGAGCTATAATGCCATGGTTCTCTAGCAGGGACAACTAAGTGAGACTGTCTCAAAAAAAAAAAAAGACTGGGAGCTGTGGCTCATGCCTGTAATCCTAGCACTCTGGGAGGCAGAGCTGGGTGGATCGCCTGAGCTCATGAGTTTAAGAGCAGCCTGAGCAAAAAAAAAACAAAGTGAGACCCCTCTACTAAAAATAGAAAAACTGAGGCAAGAGGATGGCTTGAACCCGAGTCAGAGGTTTCTGTGAGCTATGATGCCATGGGACTCTAACCAGGGCAAGAGCTTGAGTCTCTGTCTCAGGAAAAAAAAGAAATAGACTAACAGCTACAGAATCCACCCCTGGACTGTCTTGGGCACCTGGCCCCTAGAGGCCTTGCACAATCCTGTGTCTCAGGATCTTGGGCTAGAGCCAGGCAGGGAAGGTTCCCAATTTCATGGTTGGAGAACCTGAAACCAGACACCCCAGGTCAGAAAGCCAGAGAGAGAATGTGCATGTGTAAAGCTCAGAGCCCCGACCCCTCTGGCTCTATTTTGAGCAACCCTCAGAGAGCCTTGATACCATCAAAGCTCTTGAAATTCAAATGCACACCCCATCAATATCAGCTAAAGGTCAGGGTGGGAAGAGGGACCCACATTCCACTGCTTCACCCCTAATGCCAATCCATGGGCCCCCACAGCAGCCAAGGGCATGTCCACAACTGTCTCAGAACCAGCTCAGCTGGGTATAGAGCAAAGTTGACCCAGGAAAGGGACCATCACAGCTAGGGACTGAGAGCTGTTGACGTCTTGGTAGAGAGAGGTGAAGGCCAGGGTTGCAGCACTGGTGAGCCTCATTTTCAGTGGCCACCAGTCTCAGCCCTGCCATTTCCATGGTCAGCCCTCACAGCCCTGGCCCTTCACCCTGTTGGCTTTTCGTGGCAAGCCCTGTGCTGACCTGATGGGGGTGTTTGGAATGCCCTCTACTCTGGCCCAACCCTGTGCCATATTATTTTTATTTATTTATTTATTTTTGAGACAGAACCTCAAGCTTTTGCCCTGGGTAGAGTGCCATGGCATCACAGCTCACAGCAACCTCTAACTCCTGGGCTCAAGCGATTCTCCTGCCTCCACCTGCCAAGTAGCTGGGACCACAGGCGCCCACCACACACATGGCTATTTTTTGGTTGCAGCCATCATTGTTGTTTGGCGGGCCCGGGCTGGATTCAAACCCGCCAGCTCAGGTGTATGTGTCTGGCGCCTTAGCCACTTGAGCCTCAGGTGCCAAGCCCCTGTGCCATATTCTTATAGGCAGTGGCCCGGCCTGCCAGACACACTGGGTCTGGCCACTGCCTCCCTAGCCTCCTCACCCTAGATACGGGGAACAGCAGCTTTAGTACTGGAGCTGGGAGCCCTGCTCCCACCGCTTCAGAGGAAGGGAACAGACTCAGAGAATAGGACACAGGCCTTGGTGCATGGTTCAAACTGCTGTCCACCCTGCCCGATGCCCTGAAGATAAGGTTGAGCCCAGAACCTTGTGTATCTGTGAAAAAGAATGCTCCCGCCTGGAGCTAGGTCACCTTATCTGAGCTGCTGACCTCAAATCTCTCCAGGGTTGTCACCTATCAGAGAGAGGAGAGCCCGGTGATGTGCTGCGTCCGGCTGACACCGGCTCCTGGGGTGGGTGGTGCGCATTCTTCCCAGTCCCACATCTAGCTCTGTCACATTGGTAGCTTGCAAGCAGGGATGATGGGAATATTTACACCACACAGATTGACGACCCCTGGGAGTTAGCCGCCCCCACCACTGCAGAGAGCTACTTGTTAAACAGTTACCAGCACAGCACGGGGGGACACTGGAGGATGAGGCTGTGCCACCTCAAAACTTAGTGGCTTAAACTGGCAGTGCTTTATTATTTCTCACAACTCTGCGAGTTTACTAGGTGGTTCTTCTGCTTCATGTGATATTGGGCAAGGTCACTCCTGCGGCTGCTCACATGGCCTTTCCCTGCGGGACAGGCGGACATTCTGACAGCGTGGCAGCAAAGTCCCAAGACAGCATGAAGCCGCCAGGACTCTAAGACCTGGAACTGGCCCAGTGTCACTTCTGCCACATTCTGTTGGTCAAGCAGGTCTCAAGGCCTGTCTGGATTTGGCGTGGGAGGGAACTACAGAAGATCAGGACTGGGAGGAGGCTCGCTGAGGGCCAGCAGCACAGTAGTTACTGCAGGAGGTAAGGAGAGCAAATCGCAGCTTTGCCGGGGAATGAGGGGAGGCCAGGTGCGGTGGCTCACAGCCTGTAATCTCAGCACTCTGGGAGGCTGAGGCGGGTGGAGTGCCTGAGCTTGGAGGTTCGAGACCACCCTGAGCAAGAGCAACACCTGTTAGTTACTACTTAAAATAGAAAAAATTAGCCGGGCACAGTGGCTCAGCCATCCATATCACAAGTGCCACCCAGAAGGCTGAGTCCAAGAGTATGAGGTTGTAGTGAGATATGATGATGTCACTGCACTCTTGCTGGGGCAACAGAGTGAGACTTTGTCTCAAGAAAACAAAAAGCGAAAAAACAGGCTCGGCACCCGTAGCACACGGTTACGGTGCCAGCCACATACACTGAGGCTGACTAATTCAAACCCAGCCCGGGCCAGCTAAACAACAATGACAACCGCAACCAAAAATAGCCGGGCGTTGTGGCGGGCACCTGTAGTCCCAGCTACTTGGGAGGCTGAGGCAAGAGAATCGCTAAAGCCCAAAAGTTTGAGGTTGCTATGAGCTGTGATGCCCCAGCACTCTACAGAGGATGACATAGTGAGACTCTATCTCAAAAAAGAAAAGCAAAAAACAAAGAAACAAAAAACACATGCTTTACGGTGTGACCCTTAAGGCTGATGTCTCCCAGTGTGTCCTGTACTAAAGGCGTGTGTTGGGGACCCACCCAGTACACAGCACAGGGCTTCACCCACCTTGTCTCACTGGATGTTCACAAGACCCTGGTGAGGGGGTCCCGCCAGCCCCAGTGCCCCGTGAGGAAAGGGTAAAGTCTCACAAGGTTGGTGGCATTGTCCAGCTGCTGCTGCCACCTGCTAGTCTGGGAGGCTGAGAAAGGGATTCCTGTTCTGGGTGCCCTTTAGCTGGTGCGATTCTGCGACACTGGGTCTCTGAAGTGGGCTACTGTCATCTTCGGGGTTTCCCTGAGCCACTGAAGAGAAGGAACTTGGCTCCAAGTCCACGTCGTGTTTCCCGCTACCTTCCTTTTGATAGTTTGCTTGGAGTGTCCATCCTCCAGCTGTGTCTCCCCTCCTCATGTGCACAAAGGCCACCGGGTGAGGGCCATGCTGTGACTCCAGTAAGGTTGGCCACGGGCCAGGCACAAGCCTGAGCTTAAGGTCCCCTGGCTGTGTGGGTCCTACTGCGGGGAGGCCGCAGTGTCCTGGCTCAGCCCGCCACATCCCAGGCACCATGACCCCCAGAAGCAGACATTGTGCTGATGCGGATGTGCCATGCTCTTTGAGAGCCACCTGCTCCAACTTGACCTCAGTTTCTCTCCCTTCAAATGACAAAGCTGAACTTACAGGTCACCTCTATGCCAGGTTATGTTCTGGAAAAGGTCCAGAGACCACGTGCTCATCTACATTTGTCCAAGTTTTGGTTCCCAGAGCGCAGTCAGGGTTTTTTTGTCGTGACCCTGGATAATGCTGCTCTTTTGTGGAAGTGTTAGTAGGGGGTCACAAGTGATGCAAAGGGTGTTGCTAGGCTGCTGCTCTGTGCTGGACACTGGGGACAGGAAGGAGGATAGGGTATGGTTTGTGAGGAAAAGATATGCAAATGCGCATTACAACATATAAAAAGAGCAAGCGCGGAGGGAGTGTACATTTATACAACTTTCTAGAAAAGTCATTAGGCTGCCCTTCTTTTCCATCTGGTGGCAGCTATCAGGACAGACAGGATGCGTGTGTGCAAGTATGTCTGGGGCTATGGAGAAAGAGATAGTCTGGGGTGATGCACTTTCTTCTGAGGATTGCTCCTGGCAGGGCCACTGGCTCTCTGTGCTCCATAAAGCTCCCTGCCCCACCTGCTGGATAAAGTTGCAGACCGGGGTACAAGGCCAAACAAGGTTATGTCATATATAGAATTCATGTGCCCATGGTGGCCATAAACACCCAATTCCTAAGGGTAAAACCTAAGGCAAGCCTGTCCACCACAGTGTTACCCAGCTACAGTTTGCTGGAAGCTTGCCCAGGTGAGAGCTGGACACCACAGTGGGGCTCTACGAGCCCCAAATTCTTACTGGGTTGCTGAAGATTCTATGTACAAATGTTTTGAGGTCATCCTCATGGAACCATTCCATAAAATTATCAGAAGTCCTGATACCCAGTGGATCACCAAACCAGCCCATAAGCACAGGGAGAGGCGGGGGCTGACGTCTAGAGGTGGCAAGAGCCATGGCCTTGGAGAGGGCTGTAAGTCCCCCCACACCATGCATAGTTCCCACCGCGTAGCCTGGAGAAGGTGCAACACTCTTCAGCTCCCTGATCTCAGTAATATAAAAAAAGTTTGTAAAATGCATACCTAATAAATAATTCAGGACAGTCATATCTGCTAAGGGTGTTATTTGTCTGTTAAAACTAGTCTGCAGATGTCTCATGAATACTTTGTCAAATTACAAAGTGGCACATCTTGTTTCTAAAAAGATAAAAATTCTTTTTATTTATTTTATTTTTTTTTTTTTATTTGGCCAGGGCTGGGTTTGAACCCACCACCTCCGGCATATGGGACCAGCGCCCTACTCCTTGAGCCACAGGGGCCGCCCAAATTCTTTTTATTTTGGCTAGGGCTGGGTTTGAACCCGCCACCTCTGGCACATAAAAAGATAATATTTTTTTGTCTTTGCTTTATCTTATTAGGGAGTTATATGTCAGTGTTTAAAATATGATATATGGTATAATAGATGTAAAATAAATTCTTTAAAAGAGGAAAAAAAGAAAGGCAATTTGTCAATAAGTTTCGGGGACTTCACAATGTTTATATCTTCAGAACCAATCATTCCACTCCTGAGAACCTGGGAAGAACAAGGTGTTTATTGCAGGATTAATTAGGCATTGAAAATAACCTAAGTGCTAAAGAACAGAGACCTGGTTCATTGGACTACGTCATGGACATGTAATAAAATATTTCAAAGCTGTTAAAAATAGATGCTACAAAGAATTTTTGAAAAATACTTTTGGTAATGACATTAACTGAAAAATGCAAAACAGATTTGAGGAGACAGAATTTGAGTTCCGTTTAGGTAAAAATAGGAAGGGAATTGATTAAGAAGGAATTTACCAAAATGTTAGTGATCACAAACATTTGGATAACAGATGATTTTATGGGCAGTTTTAAAAATTGTTTTTTAATTTCTTAACCATCTTTTAAAGCCTAGTGCAAAAGAAAGCATCTCCACGAAGCCTCCCCTAGTTCCCCCAGCAGAAGTGATCTCATGCTTAGATGCCTGGGACAGTGGTTGCACCTCTGTAGTAGCATCTCCATCTGTGCAATGTCTTATCTGTCTTCTGACTAGTCCCACATCCAGTGTCCTCTATTTTGCTTTTTAGAACGCCTGTTAATATTTTTTCATGATGACTACACCTCCTATGAGTGAGAAAATACCTAATGACAAAAGATACCTTCTCTTGGCCCCATGAATTCCACCAGGCTTTTTTTTGAGACAGAGTCTCACTTACTCTCTTGACTCCCTCTTGTGCCATGGTGTCACAGCTCACAGCATCCTCAAACTCTTGGGTTCAAGAGAGCCTCTTGCCTTGGGCTCCTGAGTAGCTGGGACTATAGGCACCTGCCACAATGCCCCACTAGTTTTTTCTATTTTCAGTAGAGACGGGGTTCACTTTTGTTCAGGATGGTCTCGAGCTCCTGAGCTCAGGCGATCCACCCCGCCTTGGCCTCCCAGAATGCTCGGATTGCAGGCATGAGCCACTGCGTACGGACCTTACCACCAGGCTTCTCATGGGCTAATTTCCTCCTGCTTTATCACATGCCTAATATTTTTGATCGGATGCTAGGTATTGTCATACTTCATTGTTAGGAGTCTGGATTTTGTTGGTTTCCTTCAAAGATTACTAAATTTTGGCAACTAGTTAAATTATTCGTAGATCAGCTTTGTCCTGCATTGGCTTACTTTTAGGCCTGCCCTTACTCCTGGGTTAGCGTAGTAAGCCTAAAAGTTGTCCTTTTCAAAAGGACTGAAACCAGAGCAGTGGTTACCAGGGGCCAGAGTGGGGGAGGAAATGATGCATAGGGGACATTTTGGGAAGCTAGAAATGTTTTCTATCTTGATTTTGGCGATGATTATATGGCTGCATTTAACAGAACTCATAGAACTGTACACCTAAAAATGGTGATTTCACTGCATGAAAATGATACCTCACTAAATCTAACTTTTACAATAAGCCTTTTTTTTTTTGAGACAGAGACTCAAGCTGTCACCCTGGGTAGAGTGCCAGGGCATCACAGCTCACAGCAACCTCCAACTCACAGGCTCAAGCCATTCTCCTGCCTCCGCCTCCCAAGTAGCTGGGACTACAGGCACCTGCCACAACGCCCGGCTATTTTTGGTTGCAGCCATCATTGTTTGGCGGGTCCAGGCTGGATTCAAATATGCCAGCTTAGGTACATGTGATTGGCAACTTAGCCACTTGAGCCACAGGCGCCGAGCCCTTAAATCTAACTTTTAAAAGATGGTGGTTTTTCTGAGGTCTCAGTGGAATGCCTGGGGTGTAAGGTACAGTCTCTTCACTCTGGCTGGTTGGAGCCTCACCATCTCCATGACTGGGTGCCCTCCAGCTCCCCCTCAGTTCCCAGCTCCCCATGCCTGTGTGTCCTCCAGATCACCCTCAGCTCCCAGGTCCCCAAGCCTATGTGTCCTCCAGCTCCCCCTCAGCTCCCAGCTCCCCGTGCCTGTGTGTCCTCCAGCTCCCCCTCAGCTCCCAGCTCCCCATGCCTGTGTGTCCTCCAGCTCCCCCTCAGCACCCAGATCCCCATGCCTGTGTGTCCTCCAGATCACCCTCAGCACCCAGCTCCCCATGCCTGTGTGTCCTCCAGCTCCCCCTCAGCTCCCAGCTCCCCATGCCTGTGTGTCCTCCAGCTCCCCCTCAGCACCCAGCTCCCCATGCCTGTGTGTCCTCCAGCTCCCAGCTCCCCATGCCTGTGTGTCCTCCAGCTCCTCCTCCAGCTCCCAGCTCCCCATGCCTGTGTGTCCTCCAGCTCCTCCTCCAGCTCCCAGCTCCCCATGCCTGTGTGTCCTCCAGCTCCTCCTCCAGCTCCCAGCTCCCCATGCCTGTGTGTCCTCCAGCTCCCAGCTCCCCATGCCTGTGTGTCCTCCAGCTCCCAGCTCCCCATGCCTGTGTGTCCTCCAGCTCCTCCTCCAGCTCCCAGCTCCCCATACCTGTGTGTCCTCCAGCTCCTCCTCCAGCTCCCAGCTCCCCATGCCTGTGTGTCCTCCAGCTCCCAGCTCCTCATGCCTGTGCGTCCTCCAGCTCCCAGCTCCCCATGCCTATGTGTCCTCCAGCTCCCCCTCCAGCTCCCAGATCCACAATGCTTTTGGCTCTCCAGCACTGCCTCTGGCTCCCAACTCCCAGCAACTCTTCTCTGTCAGATTTCACAGTCTCATTCTGCACACATCCAGTCTGGTATTTGCTCAAAACACAAAGGGACCCCTGGGCAAATACCTGGGGCTTGTTCTCTGCTCAACTCCCTCCTCTCTGGAACCCCACAACTTTTAGGCATGTCAGTGGCCCTGAACCCCAGTCTCTGTGTGCTCTGCTCCAGAAGATCACTACTTTCTGGCTCCACTTGGCTCAGAAGGTGCCTTTAGGCAGAAAGCTGGAGTGACACTGAAGCTCCCTCATGTGCGTCCTTCTCCAGGGGTCACAGCCTTGTGGTGTCATCACGCTTGAACACAGTTGCTTCATACAATTTGTCCAGTTTTCTAGTCATTTATGGGGGAAAGGTAAGTCTTATGGTGGGGACAGGGTCCCAGTTGAGCTCCTGTTTCAGCCTTGCAAGTGCATCAGTGTTTCTCCATGCTCAACCACATGAGCCATTCCCAGGACATCTGTCCCATGCTCAGAATGCGTGTTCTGGACTCTGTACATGCTTGTCCCCGAACGCCAGAACACTGAACATCCCCACCCCATGCACAGACACATGTGCTCACTGAAAGGTTATGGAGCCAAAGATAAAAGATTATCGCTGGAGGCGAAAGGAAAATGGAGGCCCTTACCTGGGCGTTGTGGAGGGCGCCCATAGTCCCAGCTACTTGGGAGCTGAGGCAAGAGAATTGCATAAACCCAAGAGTTTGAGGTTGCTGTGAGCTGTGACGTGGGCCACGGCACTCTACCCAGGGTGACATAGTGAGACTCTGTCTTAAAAAAAAAAAAAAATGTTGGCCCAGTTTGTGTAATTAAAATGGTTTTATTCCACCTGGGTGCAGGTGGAGTAAGATTTCCAATCCACACGTGGGTAATGGCAAATGGGGGTTTTAAAGGTCAGGAAGGTGGGGGTCAGGACATTCCCTTTCCTGGGTTGGACATCTGTTGTAAGGGTGGGGGTTGGCCCGTTTACCTTTCTTAGACGGGCCATCCGGTGGGGTAGGGTAGAGGATTGACCCATCCACCTTTCTAAGGTGGGACATTCAGTGGGAGAGGGTAGGGGGTTGATTCTTTTAGACCGGTCCACCCTATTTGGGTGGGGTTTGACCCTATCACTCACCTTTAGCTTCCACTTAGACTCCCAAGCTGTCTTCCCTGGCCCTTACACTGTGTAGGGCCCAAGTGCGTGTTCCCGTAACTCCCAGCATCCCTGACGCAACTTGTCTGTGCACCTCCCCATCGGGCTAAGACCTCTGTGCATAGGGATGTGCGGCCCTTGCTCCCTGCCGCATCCTGGCCCTTTGCCTGGACCTGGAATGCCTCCATTAATGTATGCTGAAGAGATAAAGAAGAGAAGCAGTACAAAAAATGAAAAAAAAGTAAAGGAGCATACGTGCCCACAAGCGTGCACACACGTGCACTCCACACGCGGGCTTCGCGCAGTCTGCAGATGGTGCCCAGTGTGCCTGTGGCAGAACTTCAGGGTGGTGCTATACTCGGGTCTCTGACTGGGAATCTCTGTCTCAGATGCCGCTCTAGGGGGAGGGCACAATGGTCCCTGGGCCTTGGTGCCCCAGGCTCCTTCCCTGTCCCTCCCCTCAGCTCCCACCAGCTGCTCATGGGACACTGTGTACATGCCCTTATCTCCCTGAGCCAAGGCCACTGCAGGGTGTCATGTGCAGGGGTACACTGTGTGTTTATTCCTTGGGACTTCCCAGAAACAGAGGTCCTTCTCCAGGAGGCCTGTTGGCTGTGAGCCTGTGGCCAGGCCCTGCTCTGGGGAGGTGTCCTGCAAAGGGCCACAGGAGACAGGTGGTGCCAGAAAAGGCCAGAGGGGCATCAGGCTGGGGGCGCTTGAAAAGCACACTGCTTCTGTCCTTCCCCAAAGGCTGAGGGGGCTGAGAGGCCGAAGACAGAAGCTGACAAATCCAGCGTCTCAGAAACACTGACAGGGATTTAGGAACAGAACTTATGTCTCAGGCTGCTGAGAAGCCCAGGGGTTAAACCCCATGGGAAATTTGCCTAGGGATAGGATTTATAGACAACATCGAGGTTCTGTTGACCTATGGGCAGGATTTACAGTAAGTCAGTGAAAGCAGAGCTCCCAGAAGCATTCCAGGAACTGGGGTTAATGAAAAGATCAAAGTTGACCTGGCAGATTATCATCCAAGATGGAGCTTCAGCTTCGGCCTTCCCTCTGAGGAGAAGGCTTAGTCTGGCAAAGCTACCTCTCCCTCTCCTTCTATGTCCAGTCGGCCCACGCTGGGTCAGCCCTTCCTCTCTGCCTGCTCTCTCAGAGTCCCACTGCGTTCCCTGCCTTCACTTGATCTGGGTCTGGACTGTTGCCTCACAGCCTCTTACTCATCATCCAGCTATAGCCAGAATCATCTCTCTGCAGCCCAACGCTGATCTAGAACTCCCCTGTTCAAAACCCCTCTGTTGCACCTCCTTCCCTCAGGACCAGTGCCAAAGGCATCTGGAACAGGGGGGAATGCAGAGTCCCAGGCCTGGCTTGGGGGCCAGCCGGCTTCTCACTGATGATGGTGTGGGTGCTCTGGACAGTGCCTGGTGTCAGCTGGAGCGGCAGGGAAGGGTCTAGCATTGAGGGGTGGCCCTATCCCCCACTGGGTACAAGGAGACCCTGGAAGGGAAAGAGGAAGACAGTCCCCTCACTTCCCTCCCCTTGGTTCCCCAACCCGTCTCCAGCTCTGCCTCACCTGGCCCAGCGCTGGAATGTTCTGGGCCCGGTGCTGTCTACCCTGGAGCTCAGCCTCTACTGTCCAGTATTGTCACCTCTTCTGTGAAGGCTCCTGGACCACAGCTGCATGGGCCTCCCTGGGCATTTCCTGATGACCCAGAAGCTTCAGTTGCCTGACTTCCCCACCTTTCAGAGAGTCCCCGGGAAGTGTAGGGACTTGGATCATTTACAGCTGCCTTCACCCCCAGCCTTCCTGGCTCTAGGAAGCCCTCATTGTGCTGTCTCACAGCAGAGCTTCCGCCCTCCCTTCCCAGCACCCATGGCTCAGGCTTGTAGCACAGGCTGAGGGACACTACCTCTGCCCCAGGTGATGCTCCAGGAGGGACCAGTGGGTGGTATTTGCCCCTGGGTGGCAGCAAGGTAAGGGAGAGGGTGTGTCCTAGGCAGTCTGCATTCAGGTGCCTTGGCTATGGTCCTGTCTGTTTCCCCAGTTTTCCTTTGGATTTTTAGAGCTGCTTTCCTGCCTAAATTAGCCAGAGAGTTTCTGTTACTTGCAACCCAGAACCCTGACTGTCATTCATGCAGATGTGTAAACCTGCAAATGAGTTGAGTCCCCAGCACCCAGCGCAATGCCCTGAATGAGATAGGAGCCTGGGAAGGTAGCTCCCTCCTTTCCCTCTTTCCCCTGGAAGACATCGCTCTGACTCCAGACTGGCATGCCCCTTCTGATGGCAAATTTCCCTGAAGAAACAGAACAGCTAAAAATGTCCCATGACACAGGATTACTGATGTTAAGAGATTCCTGAGAAGCCCAGGCACCCTCTTCCCAAACTTAGCAGCTAAGCCACCAGCAAATGAGCCAGACTAACTACCCCCACCCCATGTACACACACACACATACCTGTACACACCGTGCACTTGCACACTGCGGGTGTGCACACAAGCACATCCACATGCACGCACCTGTCACTGCTGCTCCTTACCCAGTGAGGCCGCAGCTGCCACATGAGGCTTACCCTGCCCAGTGTGGTGGCGGGCTCTCTTAGCACCTGACGCCAGGGGTGCTGGGCTCTGCCTTTGCCCCAAGCACGCCAGTAATAGGGCTACAGCTGCCTTCCTTTGAGTCCCCACTCTCCGATCCTCTCCTCCCACCCCTGTATGCCTCTCTGCCCTTGGGGTCCAACCCTTCTCCTCCTCTTCCCTCCATCACTGCTTTGCGAGCAGTTCCGACACTTTCCTTCCTTCCCCCTTCCCAGACACGGTGTCTACAGAAAGACGCTCCTTGTGGACGCACTCCCAGCCGCCGAGGCTCTGTCTCCCCTGGCAAGTGAAGTGAATACACTGGTAAGAGGAGGTGAAGGAGGAGATGAACGGGAGCAGGTGCCATCACACTGAACTTTAAAAGCTGTCAGGCTGGAAAATTCCCTGAGGTATTCCTAAGAGGGAAAATGCCCTCCATGGGCCTCCTCGTGGGTTTGCCCAGGGTTTCCATATGATAACATTAGGATTGTGCAACCTCGGCAGGAAATCTTCAAAGCGTGCCGCATTCCTAGTGCAACTCCTGTATCTACCAATGGTTTCCCTCCTACTACTAACGTTCACTGTGGTCTCCTGAGTAAGGTGCTGACAGGTGTCTCCATGTAAATTACTCTTTTTATTTTGTAATGAGTATACCTCTTAATTTTTGAAATAAAAAATTTTAAACAATCTCTGTCAGTATGGACTTGCGATAGTCTGTTTTGTTCCATAAATTCTTTATTTTGATGCTTGAATTGTCCTAGATTTGGCGGGTGGGAGCCCTCCGTGGTCTGAAGGTTTATGTCCCCTCAAAATTTTTATGTTGAAATCCTAACCCCTGGGTGGGCCCAATGGCTCACACCTGTAACCCTAACCCACTGGAAGGCCAAGGCTGGTGGATCCTTTGAGCTCAGAAGTTCAAGATCAACCTGCACAAGAACAAGAACCTGTCTCTACTAAAAATAGAAAAACTATCCTGTGCAGTAGCACACACCTGTAGTCCCAGCTACACAGGAGACTGAGGGAAGAGGATTGCTTGAACCCAGGAGTTTGAGGTTGCTGTGAGCTATGATGTCACAGAACTCTACCCAAGGCACAGAGTGAGACTCTGTTGAAAGAAAAAAAGAAAAGGAAGGAAGGAATGAAGGAATTCTTCTTCTTCTTTTTTTTTTTTTTGCTTTTCATTTTTATTTTATTTTATTTTATTTTTTGGCAGTTTTTGGCCGGGGCTGGGTTTGAACCTGCCACCTCTGGCATATGGGGCCGGCACTCTATTCCTTTGAGCCACAGGTGCCGCCCATTTATTTCTATTTATTTATTTATTATTGTTGAGGGTTCATTGAGAGTACAAGAAACCAGGTTACACTGATTGCATTTGTTAGGGAAAGTCCCTCTTGCAATCGTGTCTTGCCCCCAAAAGGTGTGGCACACACCAAGGCCCCACCCTCCTCCCTCCTTCCCTCTCTCTGCTCTCCCCTTCCTCCACCCCCACCATGTCATTAATTGTCCTCATATCAAAATTGAGTACATAGGATTCATGCTTCTCCCTTCTTGTGATGCTTTACTAAGAATAATATGTTCCACTTCCATCCAGGTTAAGACAAAGGCTGTAAAGTCTCCATTTTTTCAATGGCTGAATAGTATTCCATGGTGTACATATACCACAGCTTGTTAATCCATTCCTGGGTTGGTGGGCATTTAGGCTGTTTCCACATTTTGGAGATTATAAATTGAGTGGCAATAAACAGTCTAGTGCAAGTATCCTTATGATAAAAGGATTTTTTTTCCTTCTGAGTAGATGCCCAGTAATGGGATCACAGGATCAAATGGGAGGTGTAGCCTAAGTTCTCTGAAGGAAGGAAGGAATTATAATCCCCAAGGTGATGGTCTTAGGAGGTGAGAGCTTTGGAAGATGATTGGATCACAGGAGCAGAGCCCTCCTCATGGGATCAGTGCCATGTAAGAAGGGCAGAAAGCCAGCTCCTCTCTTTCCATCATCACAGCCAGATGGTCACATACATCAGAAGAGGGTCCTCACCAGAACCTACCATCCTGGCCCTTGACCTCAGACTTCCAGCCTCTAGAATTGTGAGAGAGAAGTTTCTGTTGTTTATAAGTTATCTAATCCATGGTATTTTGTTAAAACAGCCCAAATGGACTAAGCCAGAGCCCATTCCAGGAGGTGGGCAGATGCAGGCAGACCCATAGGCCCCGGGCACCTGGAGGCAAACAAGAGGCTCTATGGCTTGGTGGATGCCACTTCCCAGGTCTGCTTGCTAAGTCCTGCCCCAGACTTGAAGAGCAAGACCGGCCGTCAGGGAGGGGAGAGCAGGTGGAAGCCGAAAGCTGATGGTGCCCATCTGCCCTGCATCATCAGGCACTCAGGGGCGCCCCCCTGCCCAGATCTGACAGAACAGCAGGCTGGAGCCAGGGGCACTTCCACAAAGCAGAGAAGGCTGAAGGCGTGTAGCATCTGCAGCTTCCACTGGATAGATTCATGTCTGCCCTGCGTCCTTTTCCTGGGACAGGGGATGGAGGCAGGGTCAGGGGGTGGAAAGGGAAAAGTGGCCCCTCTCACCCCTCAGGCAGGCATGAGAGGAGTGGGGTCTACTCCCATACCACACCCCTGTACTCCCGCCCCAAGTTCTGGGCCCTTGGGTCTAGTCCTGGTCCGGACAGGGCCTGGGGCTAGAGGTCACTGGGGCCCCATGCATCTGGCACCTGCTTCAGGGAGTCTCTTGCCTCTCTGTGCCTCAGTTTCTCCACCTGTGCCCTGTGGCACAGTTGTGGAGACATGGAGTTCTGGGTTCAGACCTAGACCCTGCTGCCCCACTGTAGACCTCTGGGGAGGGTGGTCACCCCTCTGTCTTCCTCAAGGGCTGATGTAAGGGGCTTCTAGTTACTCCTGGTGTGGAGGACAGGTGCGGGGTGAGGGTGGGGGCACCCTGGGGTTGTGACACACCCGAGGGAGCAGAAACAGCAGAAAAGCCGGCTGGGGTGGCCGTCGTGAACACCAAGCAGATGGACAGAGGCCTGAGTCTCAGACAGGGGACTTTGTTGAGAACAGGCCCACAGACACTTCTGTGTCAGGTCACTGAGCCTGCGGCCCTCGTGACAATGACGTTCAGGGAATGTGTCTTTTCTGCCTAATGGAGGAAAATTGAGAGCACGGGGAGGGGCCGGCTGTGGACGTCTCAGGTCCTGCAGGCTCCCCACCTGGAGGGTGGGCCCCGTGCTCAGCACAGCGTGGCCTGGCCCTGCTCAGGGAGGGGGCCCCATCTCTGTTCTCTAGGGTGGACCTGGAAGCCCAGAGTGAGGAATAACCGGGTGGAAGTCCCTTGTGCCAGAGACGTGTGACGTGTGTAAACTTCAGGCGCCTGGAATCATCTGGAGGCCAGAGCTGGAAGTGGGGGAAAGGTTGCAGTGTCTGGCCAGCTGTGGGGCCGTGCGCCAGGACCAGCTGGGCCAGACAACCCACAGGCCAGCCCTACCTGGCCGCCTGCCACCTGGGCAGGCTGTGCATACATGAGGACAAGCCTGGCCAGCCTTGCAGCCTTCTGGGCGGGCAGTGCGGGCAGAGCGTGCGAAGGAGGCCCCACTGGGGCACCTCCCTCCTCCTGCCCGGATGGGCCTTCTTCAGGCCCCCTCCGTGGCTGTCTCACAGAGGGGCTTTCTGGGGCCACTCCAGGGGTGGAGCAGAGCGGTTGTCTGAACAAAGACTCGTGGGTGTGGGACTCCCCACAAAGCTCCTGGTAACTGCGCAGCCCTCCACCCCGGGGGCAGAGACTCTCAGAGGAGAGAAACCAAGGCCCAAGGAGGGGTGTGGACAGTTTTCCTCCCTCAGCCAGGTCCACTTCAGGCTGCGGCCAGGGGAACCATCCAGGGTGTCCAGAGGGCATCTGCTAACTAGGGAAAGAGGTCACTTGTGAGGCAGACCATAGTGACTTTTCTCTCTCTCTTTTTTTTTTTTTTTTTTGCAGTTTTTGTTGGGGCCGGGTTTGAACCCACCATCTCCGGTATATGGGGCTTGCGCCCTACTCCTTTGAGCCGCAGGCGCTGCCCATGACCTTTTTGCTCTTTATATCAGCTGAGATGCCTCTCAGCCAGAATAACAAAGCACAGCCATCACACGCGCCTGCCTGGGGACACTCTGCCAGGCCTCAGTCGTTCCTGAGTTCTGCTGAATTTGTTTCAACCAGCAGATATTTAACTGCTAAGCACGTCGCAGTGCCCAGGAGAGAGGAAGGCAGTCCTGCTGCCCTCGGGAGCCTGACTACAAGTGCCTCCTTTGCACACACAGGGAAGTTGGGGACAGCAGGGTGGCCAAGCCTGGACAGGAGAGCAGTGAGGGCAGTGTTAAAGGGTGAGTAGATGCTGACCAGGGAGCAGTGGCGGTGACAGAGCCAGCAGTGAAGAAGGACCTGCTCGCCAGGACAGCAGGGAGCTGAGGCCCAGAGGCAGGCAAGGACAGAGCCATGTCCACAGGGACCTGCAGGGAGTCTGCGTCTTTGTGAGAGGCAAGGTCACATCAACTCTGAGTGCAGACAGACTGGAGCTGGGGAAAAGGCCAGCGAGAAACCGTTCCCAGATAGAGATGCAAGTCATCTTTTTCTTTTTTGAGACAGAGTGTCAAGTTGTCACCCTCTATAGAGTGCTGTAGCGCCATAGCTCACAGCAACCTCAAACTCTTGGGCTTAAGCAATTCTCTTGCCTTAGCCTCCCGAGTAGCTGGGACTACAGGTGACTGCCGCAATGCCTGGCTATTTTTTGGTTGTAGTTGTCATTGTTGTTTGGCAGGCCTGGGCTGGATTCAAACCCTCCAGCTCCGGTGTATGTGGCTGGCACCCTAGCTGCTAGCTATAGGCGCCAAGCCACCAAGTCATCTTTTAATTAAAAAAAAAAAAAAAAAGAGACCTCAGTGGGCGGGAGGGGAGTGCCGGGGATTCAGGGTTGCCGGCAAAGGATTCCCAGAGTTTTGTTCAGCCCTATGTCCGGCAGGAGAACGCCACGGCACCCCAGTAGGGGAGGAGAAGCCCTGACATTCAAGCAAAAGAAGAGTTATGGAAGCATATTCAAAAGGAGCTTGTTGATCCATCTGGATTGTCAGAAGAACAATTAAAGGAGATTCCATACACTAAAATAGAGACTCAAGGTGACGCGATCCGCATCAGGCATTCCCACTCACCGCGGAGCTACCGCCAGTACCGCAGGTCCCAGTGTTCAGACGGAGAGCGGTCTGTTCTCTCGGAGGTGAATTCAAAAACAGATCTGGTACCACCACTTCCGGTGACCCGTTCTTCAGATGCTCAGGGTTCTGGTGGCTGGACAGTTCATCAGAGAAGAAACGGGTCTAAAGACAGCCTGGTTGAAGAAAAATCTCAGACATCTACCACCAATCTAGCTGGAAAACACACAGCAAAAACAATAAAAACTGTCCAAGCTTCCCGCCTCAAGATAGAGACTTGATCATGGTCAAGGGCCAGGGAAGGGAGTGGGGAGGGTGTTATGTGCCACTGGTACTTTTGAAACTGTGAATTAGGTAATTTGATTCAAGTATCTTGGACCTTCACGTTTCTTCAGCATCTTTTGCTTCTTTTAAGGGCTTAGATACAGCATACTTGGCTGAAGGGCCTTTTTAACTGGAAGGAGTTTTATGAAAACTCATTTGATGCCACATTTTCCTTCCTGAGACAAAGTAACCATTCAACTCTGAATATCTTGTGCCTGTGCTACAACCAAGACCAGATGCTTCTGTTCAACATTTTGGAATTCTGGATGGCAACTGGTTTGCTGTGCAATACTCTGCCACACGGAAGGAAGTCTTCCCTGCGAGGTTCTCGGAGTGGCCAGATGCACATGGACCGAGGATTCACTTTTAGACTGCTGATAGTCATGTAAATATTAAGTTCCTTGTGATCTTGTATTTTGTGGTATTATGTTTACCAGGTATTTACAAATGATGTAAAAAGCTTTAAAAAAAAAAAAAAAAAAAACTTTGGGTGGCGCCTGTGGCTCAGTGGGTAGGGCGCTGGCCTCATATACCGAGGGTGGCGGGTTTGAACCTGGCCTGGCCCAAACTGCACAAAAAATAGCCGAGCGTTGTGGTGGGCGCTTGTAGTCCCAGCTACTCAGGAGGCTGAGGCAAGAGAATCACCTAAGCCCAAGAGTTGGAGGTTGCTGTGAGCTGTGACGTCAAGGCACTCTACTAAGGGCGACAAAGTGAGACTCTGTCTGAAAAAAAAAACAAACCTTCATTGAGGTTTATAATTCATACCCCTCAAACTGCACGCACTCCGGGTATACAGGTTGATGAGCTCTCACATGTGTTTACACACCTGAAACTGTCATCACAGTCAGATAATGGACATCTTCCTCACCCCCGAGGGTCTTCTGTGGCCTTCATAATCCCTATTTCCTTCCCCCTGACCCTGCCCAGGGAGCCACCCTCTTTCCAGGTCAACAGAGATTAGTTTGCATTTCTGGAGTTTTATATAAACGGCATCATGTCGTATGTCTTCTTTTTTTGTCTGGTTTCTTTAACTCAGCACAGGTATTTTGCGATCCATCTCTGTGTGCATCAGTTTTCATTGTTTTGTTTGTTTTGGGTTGTTTTTTTTTTTGGCCAGAGCTGGGTTTGAACCTGCCACCTCCTGCATATGGGGACAGTGCCCTACTCCTTTGAGCCACAGGTGCCACCCGAGTTTTCATTGTTTTATTGGTGAGCAGTGGTTCACTGTATTCAGCAGCTCCTGAGGGAGCCCTTGAAAACCGACCTCCCACAACCACAATGAAGATGAGCAGCCTGACAGCCACCGGGTGAGGGGGGCAGCAGAATGGGCTTGTGGCCTCTTCAAACCTCAATCCTGAGAACTGTCGTTTGACCTGTCTAGTGCTTCCTTAGAAAACCCTACTTGCAAGGCTGCCTTTATTTGACCTGACTCAGAGCTCACCCAGGACGGAAAGCGTTTTCCAAAGGGCACTGGTCAAAAAATGTTTGGAAGAAATTGGCTAATCTCACAGCTCCCTGTGGAGATGCACAGCAGCTAAGCAGATACCATGCGCCAACCAAAAGGCTTACAAGGAAAAACTGAGCCAGAAAGCTGCACAGGTCCTTGGAAAGGCTCCAACATGTTCCAGGGAACACAGGGGGCTGTGCACATGTTCAGGAAAGGCCCACGGAGGTCCTAAGGAGTTCACTTCTGGCTGACCTTGCAGCTGAGCAATGAGGAAGTGAAGGCTAAGGCAGAGCGGCCAGCTGCCTGGAGGAGTGTGGAGGGGGTGCCCAGGCAGAGCCTCTCAGCAAGGCCTGGGAGACTTAGACATTTAAGGAAATCTCTGTCTAATCAGTAGCCAGTTACCATAGTAACTGAGCGGTGAGTCCAGTGTCCATGCACAACAGGGAATACAGACTTTACAGAATTGTCCAGAAAAACCACTAAACAAATAAAACTACAACAATAAACCCTGGGGAGGGGGAAGAATCTGATTTCCAGAGTAAACACATTATGCTGTCTAAAATGTCCAGTTTTTAGCAAAATTTACAAGATATGCAAAGAAATATGAAAGTATGCCCCACATATGGGAGAGATTGGTCAAAAGTGTTCCTAGGGTATCCTGGGTGTGGGAAAATGTGTCTAAAGAACTGAAAGAAAAGTGTGAGAAGGAGGTCTCACTGTATTAGACATGGCCAGCTTGCCCAGAGCCACCCAACCTCCAAGAGCTGGCTGCACGGGGCTGCCGGACTGGGGGTTGGGTGGTGGTGGTGGGGCGGGGGGCAGCAGGTCAGCCTAGCCGCAGAGGAGGCGGTGGGCACAGACAGGGGGCAGCCCTGCCTGCTCCACAGGCTAAGACTGAGGAGAAGAGTCCATCACTGTGTGTGAGGCGGGAAGTGGAAAGGTCCTGCTGTCTTTAGATAGCCGAGCCTGGGCCACACCCTGAAGATGGTCCAGAGATGGCAGGCTCTGTCACTGTGTAACATGTCACTGAGCTCCAAGCCCTGGTGCCTCTTTGTGAAATGGAGATGCTGCCCTGCCTGGCAGGCTCTACCTTTCCTGGGCAGGCTGGAAGAGGGCACAGCCTACCGTCTCTGCCCCAGGGGCATCCTGAATGGGGGCTACTGGTCCTAGGGCCCCCTGCGCTCTGGAGCTGAGATCCTAGCCTGCGCGGCTTGCAGGGTGTTTCCTTACTCTCATCACAACCAGCAAGAACAGGATGAAATGCTACGTGTGGGCGCCCGGCAACCCAGCCTTCGTGCCGGCCACCAGGCTGGCCCACGCTCCATCTGCAGTGATGGGGCAGGGAGTCGCTGCTTGCTCTGGGCTGCTGGACCAGTCCAAAGGCCAGGGAGTCTGTAGTTGTCCAGGTCAGCAGATGAAGTCGGTCCCAACTCCTGCAGACAGCTTGATGTATTTGCATTTTCTGTTTTCGACAGACAAGGAAGGGTGAGGCCAGGGGAGGCCTGGGCTCCTAGGAGCTGCTACAGAGAGACTGCCTCAGGCCAGGAAGCTGACCAGGCAAGGCCTTCACCTTGCACGGCTAGGCCTGTACACTGGGCACCAGACCACTCACAGCACTCAGACTAGGAACAGGGAAAGGGAGCTGAGGAAGAAGCATGCTCACCCCCAAATGAGCACTCTTGGACCCTGGGTGTTGTGATGATTAAGTTAGGTGTTAACTGGACTGGATTAGGGAATACCAAGAAACCCAGTAATATCTTATTCTGGGATGTGTCTGCGAGGGTGATCCCAGAGATCAGCACATGAGTCTGAATGCACTACAATGTGGGTGGGCACCGTCTAATCTCCGGGCTCTGGAGACAACGAAAACAGAAAAGGCAAAAACATCAAGCTGTCTGCAGGAGCTGGGACCCACTTCATCTCCTGACCTGGACAACTACAGACCCCCCGGCCTTTGGACTCACACTAGTGGGCCCCCAGGTTCTCAGGCCTTTGGCCTTGGACTGAGAGTTGCACCAGAAACTTCTGTGGTTCTGAGGCGTTTGGACTTTGGACTGTCAGCATTTCAGGGTCTCCACCTTGGGCCGGCCACGGTAGGACTTCTCAGCCCCTGCCATGAGCTGATCCAACTCCTCTCACAAGTGCCCTTTTCATATTTCTTTATATCTGTATTCATATTTATCATGGTTCTCCAGAGAAATAGAACCAATAGGAGATGTACATGAGCGAGAGATTGTGGCCATTGGCTCATGCAGTTACGAAAGTCAGGAAGTCCCACGACCTCCCGTCTGCTTCTTCATGTCAGCAGGCCTGAAAACTGGAGGGGAAGCAGTGTATGCTCTGGTCCAGGTCTGAAGGCCCAAGAACCAGCAGCCCCAGTGCCTGAGGGCAGGAGAGAGAGGTTTTCAGCTCAAGAAGAAAAAGTGAATTCACCCTTCCTCTGTCTTTTTGTTCTACTCAGGCCCTCAAAAGATTGAAATGGATGCCCACCCACATGGGGAAGGATGGATCTAATTTACTCAATCTGCTGATTCTTCCCCTTCCCCTCTTACCCTGTAGAGTGCTCGGTGTCATAGCTCACAGCAACCTCAAACTCTTGGGCTCAAGCGATCCTCTTGTCTCAGCCTCCTGAGTAGCTGGGACCACAGACACCCACCGCCACACCTGACTAGTTTTTCTATTTTTAGTAGAGACGGGGGTCTCACTCTTTTTTTTATTTTTTTTTAGAGACAGAGTTTCACTTTGTCATCCTTGGTAGACCTAAATAGCCGTGGCATCACAGCTCACAGCAACCTCCAGCTCCCGGGCTTAGTTGATTCTCTTGCCTCAGCCTCCCGAGTAGCTGGGACTACAGGTGCCCTGGTAGTGGTGCTGTGTTGGGCTCATTGTTGGTCTCTGTTGCTGGCAAACGGGGCACCCAGCAGTGGCCAGAGCCAGCCTGGCCCTGGTGAGTAGAGTTCCGTGTTGCTGAGCACACATGTGACCTCCAGCCTGGCCCTGGTGAGTAGAGTTCCGTGTTGCTGAGCACACACGTGACCTCCAACCCAGCCACCACGGCTACTTTGTTCGTGAGCCCATTGGGCCATGACAGGGATGGCTGGAGAGAGAGGATGACTGGTGTCCACAGAAAAGGTTATCCTAGCCACCTGATCATTAAAGTTCTTCTCTGCTGAGATCATCCTTTGTTGAGCATTCACATGGGACAGAAACATCGTCACAGTTTTGCCTGTTTTACCTCTTCCCCAAATTTGTCATCACAGTTTTAGCCAGGTGTCATCCCTCAACTACGCAGGCAGCTGAGGCAAGAGGATCACTGGAGCCTAGGATTTCAAGGTCAGCGTGGGCAACATAGCAAGACCTTGTCTCTGTTTTAACAATAAATTCTAATCATGTTCCTTCCAAGTCCCTGATGGTCTAGCCCAGTGGTTCTCAACTTTCCTAATGCCGCAACTCTTTAATACAGTTAAAAGGGGTCGAGACCCACAGGTTGAGAACCGCTGGTCTAGCCAAACTACTTCCTACAGTCGATGAATGGTGTATAATCATAGGTCTGGCCACTTTCCTTCCAAGCAAAGTGAGTGACCAGGTAGGTATGCTGCTCAAAGTTTTGCCTCCTGGGAGGACTTCCCTTCACTGCTGTCCTACAGGAATGACCCGGACAGGGGCTGCAGGGACTAAAGGTGCTTCCACAATACCTAGCTGATGGGCCACTTCACGTAACTTACTTGTGCCTGTAGGGCCTGCTCCAGCCCAGTCAAGCACATAGCAGGTCCACTTGATGATAAAGTGTTGACATGCACACCCAACTCTACGGGTCAGTGGGTCAGACAGCACCCAGTTCATTATGGGTATTCCAGTCACACGGTTAACTTGGTGGCCCATAGTCAAGTGTACAGTTTCTATTAAGGTCTAGTAGCAGCCCAAGACCTGTCCCTCAGAAGAACAGTTATCTGCAGAGGATGGCAGGGCCTTGCTTCCAAATCCTGAGGGCCTGCCCTGCAGCTCACCCACAGGAGCCTGACAAAGGCTCCACACAGCACCCTATCCCGCATCTCGAGCACAGTGAAGCCGGGTTGCATCATATGGTCCAAGGCACAGAGCAGCTTGCAGGGCAGCCTGGACCTGGTGCAGAGATCCTTCGTGCTGTGGGCTCTACTAGTAGCTTCCCATCACTTGGGAGATGGGCTGGAGTCACACCACCAGGTGAAGGGAGTGCTCCCTCCACATCTGAGCACACCCTAGCACTGTGCCTCTTTCTTAGCTGGAGGAGAGGCCAGATGTAACTTCACCCGAGGAGGGCAATCATGACCAGCCTGCGCCACTGGACCCCGTTTCAATGTCACAAAGGTCACTGAATTTTTTTTTTTTTTTTGAGACAGTCTCACTATGTTGCCCTTGGTAGAGTGCTGACATCACAGCTCACAGTAACCTCAGACTTTTGGGCTTAAGCAATTCTCTTGCCTCAGCCTCCCAAAGAGCTGAGACCACAGGCGTCCACCACAACGCCTATTTTTTGGTTGTAGTTGCCATTATTGTTTGGCAGGCCCGGGCTGGATGTGAACCCGCTAGCTCTTGTGTATGTGACTGTCACCCTAGCTGCTGAGCTACAGGCGCTGACTCAAAAAGGTCCCCAAATTTTTGTCAGATTTATTCCCCACCTTCTTAAACACAGATTTTTTTTTTTTTTTTTTTGTAGAGTGTAGAGGCAGAGTCTCACTTTGTTGCCTTCGGTGGAGTGCTGTGGCGTCACAGCTCACAGCAACCTCCAGTTCTTGGGCTTAGGTGATTCTCTTGCCTCAGCCTCCCGAGTAGCTGACAGGCACCCGCCATAACGCCCAGCTATTTTATTTTTTTGTTTGCAGTTTGGCTGGGGCTGGGTTCAAACCCACCACCCTCGGTATATGGGGCCGGTGCCCTACTCACTGAGCCATAGGCGCCACCCCCAGATGTCTTACCATTAAGTCCGGAGAGTTTGCTTCACACTCACTGGGTCCAGTCAGCATAATGTCATGAATGTAATGGGCCAAGTGTGACAGTTTGCATCTCATGAGCCCTCAAAGGTGGCACTATCTCTGCAGTCCCTCCAAGGATGAGGTGCTGCTTTTGATGGACTGTTTTCCTGGGTGGGGGCCGTTCTAGGGGCTTCCACTTGGCCTTTCCCATGGTAACAGCCCCAGCTCCACAGCTCAGGGGACAAGGGTGGGGATTCCGCTTTTTCCTATTGTGCATTCTGGAACCAAGGGAATAATCACAGGATGGATTTAGGGACCCACTGGGCTCATTGTGAGATGGCCCTGGGCAAAAACTCGATTGATGACCCAACCTCCATGTCCCAACGCTGATTGGAGGCCTACAGTGTCATTTGAGTCTTCTGGAATTAGGGTCAGCTGAGAGCCAGTGTCCAGTGGTCCCAAAAGGTCTGGTTATTTCCTTTTCCCAACACATAGTTACCTGGGGAAAAAGCCATAGATCCCTTTGGGGAAGGCTGGGAGATGGATTAACAGTGTGTGACAGTCTTCTGGGTCCTTCTTTGAGGAGACTCGGGCTCCCCTTCACTTCAGGGGTTCTGGGTCTGTGAATGGCTCAAGCCCAGGAATTGACTGGGGGGCATAACTCTGTTTTTATGACTCAAGTAAGATTTTTTTTTTAGACATAGTTTTACTTTGTCACCCTCGGTAGAGTGCTATGGCGTCACAGCTCACAGCTCAAAGCAACCTCCAGCTCTTGGGCTTAGGTGATTCTCTTGCCTCAGCCTCCCGAGTAGCTGGGACTACAAGCGCCCACCACAAGGCCCAGCTATTTTTCTGTTGCAGTTGTCACTGTTGTTTTAGCTGGCTCAGGCCGGGTTCGAACTTGCCAGCCTGAGTGTATGTGGCTGGGGCTCCCTAACCACTAAACCACTTTTCACCTTTTTTTTTTTTTTTTGAGATAGGCTCTTGCTCTGTCAACCAGACTAGAGTGCCATAGTGTTAGCCTAGCTCACAGCCACCTCAAACTCCTGGGCTCAAGTGATCGTCCAGCCTCAGCCTTAGGAGTACCTGGTATTACAGGCCACAACACCCGGCTTATTTGTCTGTTTTTAGTAGAGACGGGATCTCCCTTTGCTCAGGCTGGTCTTGAACTCCTGAGCCCAAGTGATCCTCTGACCTCCGCCTCCCAGAGGGCCAGGATTACAGTGTGAGCCACGTGCCTGGCCTGCTCTCTGTGCTTTTCTCTCCTCCCCTCTGTGTAGTGGCTCACTGGTGACCATCTGAACCATGACATCCCTGTGAGTTTTAAGCTTTTTGGGACCAGCAGGGATCATCCACCCTGCAGAAGAGGCTCCTCTTCCTAGCCTAGATAACAGGCCAATGGGAACTTGCAGCATTTTCTCATCCAGCCATTTCCCTGATCAGCCGTTGAGTACTAGACAAATGGTAAGTAAGACACAAATAAAGGAAGGAAAAAGTCTTCAAAGGTACAAGGGAGTAAAAAACAACTATCCAGTATTATTTTATTTATGTATTTTTTTGAGACTGAGTCTCACTTTGTTGCCCTCGGTAGAGGGCTGTGGCATCATAGCTCACAGCAACCTCAAACTCTTGGGATCAAAGCAATTCTCTTGCCTCAGCCTCCCTGAAGCTGGACTTATTGGCACCTGCCACAACTCCTGGCTATTTTTTTAGAACTTCTGAGCTCAGGTGATCTACCCACTTCGGCCTCCCAGAGTGTTAGGATTACAGGTGTGAGCCACTGAGCCCGGCTATTTAACTCTAGTTCTTATCTTTTATGTTTTTCATAAAAATTAACATGCATTTTTGCAGGACAAAAAAACCAGTCACACAATGAATCAATAGCTAATCATGATGTAACCATGTAATTGCATGACCTTGAATGATTCCTGTGTGTATTTGTATGTGAGGTGATTGCCTTGGGCTCTGAACTTAGTTTTCTGGAGTGTTTAACACTCTGTTTGAGGGTCCTGGGCAGTAGGAGGACAGAGGCATAAGCAGGATTCAAAGCCTGCTTGTGTGACTGCCTGTGTGGCCTCTGGAGAGATGCAAATACTGCTGAGATTGGATGGCAATAATATACTGCTTCCCTCCCAGGTTATGAGACCGTGGGAATGAGGACTGCAGTGCACCTGGTCAGCAGTCCTACTAAGGCCTGGCCGGGCTTCCTGCACAGACATGGGCTCCACTTAGCCACCCGGGATGCCCTCCCTTGACCTACCTCTCCTCTTAGAACTTCTGCTGAGAGGCCTTGACAGGTATCTGATCACAACTTGGGGCAGGGAGAGCTAGGAGAGGTCCCCCTGGAGAGATCAGGGATGGCTGCCACCTCCAGGGAAAAGCCAAGTTTTGAGATAGAAGAGCTAAGTGACAAAGGAGGAAAGAACACCAGTAGCACGTGGGAAGACCGGAACAGAAGGAGCCCAGGTGGCGGGTAGAAAAGCTCGTGGAGAGGACATGTCATCCAGGGCCCCAGGCTTCCTGGATCACCTGAATATTCTCAGGATAGCTGTTTTAGAAACACTGATGAATTAAGACATTACTTATATATTTTCTTTTGAGACAAAGTCTTACTTTGCCGCCCTCGGTAGAATGCCGTGGCATCACAGCTCACAGCAACCTCAAACTCGTGGGCTCAAGCGATCCTCCTGCCTCACCCTCCCTATAGCTGGGACAACAGGTGCCCACCACAGCGCCCGGCTATTTTTAGAGACGGGGTCTCGCTCTCAGTCAGGCTGGTCTTGAACCCATGAGCTCAGGCAATCCACCCCCCTCGGCCTCCCAGAGTGCTAAGATTACAGGCCTGAGCTGCCACACCTGGCCCCCTGACCTTTTCTATTTGTGACAGAGTCTTACTTTGTCACCTAGGCTAGAGTGCCATGGCATCATCACAGCTCACAGCAACCTCAGACTCCTGGGTTCAAGCAATTCTCCTGCCTCAGCCTCCTGAGTAGCTGGGACTGCAGGCGCCCGCCACCACATCCAGCTAGTTTTTCTGTTTTTTAGTAGACAGGGTCTCCCTCTTCCTCGAGCTGGTCTGAAACTCCTGAGCTCAAGCAATCCACCTGCCTTCCACCTTGCTAGGATTACAGATGTGAGCCACTGCACCCCGCCTAAATTTCTAAACTATTTTGCTAGGCTTTTAAAAACTAAGAACACTAAGATTTTAGGTATGAAAGTATTGCTTTACTGGTCAAATTTTGATGAAAATTGAAGTTATTCAGGGCTCCTTTACCTGAGTCGTTTCAGATACCTTTAAAGAAAAACTAACCCAAGAGAAGCAACCTAAGCGCCAGGACCACTCCAGCCTGGGCCACAGGGCAAGACTGTCTCTTAAAAAAAAAAAAAAATAGAAAAGAAAAGAAAACAAGGCAAAAGTGCTAGTAAGGAGATGCTTTTCTGTTCTAATATTTTAAGATCTCAAACTTTGTTTTACTGACTAATGAAAATACACAGTCAAAGTGAATAAGAGGAAATGGCATATTATGAAATAGACATATAAAATTTAATCCCCTTTGGTTTAAAGTACATCTTTGATGATATAATTAAAAACACCAAACAAGACAAAATCAATTTCATAAAATTATAAAATAGCTATATGACCCATATCCCATAATATCTTATCTTAGAAAACTAGCAATTTAGTTCACATACTTTATTAGAATATTTTAACCTAAGGCTGCTAACTATCAATCCTACTTATACAAATGACCTATTCTAGTTCCCTGAACCTAAAGATACCCGTGATTTTATTTGTTATAAAATTATACTTTTCAGTATTTTAACATATTTAAACATGTATACAAAACATTCCCCTGCCATGGAAATATATTCTCATAAATTCATGAATGCTTTTTGAATTGTTAACATAAAAGATAAAGCTGAAGGCTCTGAACAGGATAGAATAACAATCATTTCTTGTAACAGGAAGATCAGGAAGAACTTCACTTTGAGCTGTATCGCTTGGTACACAACAATTACAACACGTGCGCACTCTGTTAATACGTGTTCGTTCACTCTGTATGAGCACATCTGCTGACAGTGGCATATACAACAGACAAGAATAGTAGTGTTTTTCTTTTACTTCATTTGTTAAACAGTGCAGAAATCCAAATGGTAACATTCTCACTAACAAAGAGAATCTCTGTCACTTGAGAAGGTTTTGCTATGCTACAGCATGACTGTTCGTGTTTGGGAAAACAGAGAAAAAGGTTTTAAGTGGGTTCTACTAAACACAGAATTCTATCTGCTTGGTATACATTATCAAAAATAACTTACCCTTTTGTCTAGAGAAAGTCTTTAAGGTAGATCTGACTGCATGCTTCACTATATGTACACAGACACCATATTTATATATTATATATTTATATAAGACATGTATGTACACATTTACAGACAAGACCTTCAAAAATATATTGCACTTATATACACTGCAGCTTTATCTTAATTGATTTCATACTGTAACCCATTTAAATTCTTCATAAGAAAGGCAGTTAATATGTCCAAGAAAGTTGCAAAGGAAGATTTCAGTAACATGCCCTATTTTAGTAAACATTTATTGGAAGATGAGAGGCTAAGGGAGAAAAGACTCAGCCCTGTGCCCCTCAGGTGCTCCCACTAACCTGGGGCAGTGGGAGTTACAGAGTTCAGGCAAGGACACAGTGTCCTTAAAGCCACACTTGTTGTTCCTTCTGACTTCAATTAGTGAGCAGGCCCACCAATACTGCAGGGACAAGGCAGACCCCTTAGTATTTTGATAAATAAGGTATTGGGTATCCTAAAAGTTACCAGAGACTCTGTTAAGGCTCTGGAACAAAGTTTTATCTTTAATCCTAAATATATCAGAAAATGCAAACACAATGGTATATGGATTTCTCTGTCATCTGAAAAATGCCAATGTAATAACTTAAATGCTATTTCCAAGCCCAATGCAGCTCCATCTCCAACTCGAAAGGAAGCCCTTCCCTTGATGTCACCTGTTTCTGCAGTGCCGACTGGGGAAGCCGTGGCCAAACTGTATGATCTAGTAACACCTTCTAGAACTAGTGGGGGCTGCGGGTGTCTGGCCTCTAGATCTCTGTCAGGGTGAGCTTGTACGACCCCCCCACTTCTTCGATCTGTAGCTGGAAGGTGTCCTCATTGGAGTAATGCTTCACAATGTTGTCATCCATGTTCACCAGGATCCTGGAAAAGGACAGAAGACGAACTGACTTCACTCCTACCCAGCCCTGAGTAGGAGCGAGATATGTCAACTCTGCCGCTTAGCAGTAAGCTGTGACAACTGAGGCAAACTAAGTAAATCTCCCCAAGCCTCTATTTCTTCATCTATAAAATGGGAACAACAAAAGTGCCTATCTTGTAAGATTGATGAAAAAAATAAATGAGGGAACTGAGTTAAGCACTCAGCATGTGGCACACAGTAAATAAAAATACTAGCTTAAGGCTAGGTATGGCAGCTCATGCCTATAATCTTATCACTCTGGGAGGTCGAGGTGGGAGGATCCCTTGAGCTCAGGAGTTCGAGACCAGCCTCAGCAAAAGCAAGACCCTGTCTCTACTAAAAATAGAAAAAACCAGACAGGCATCGTGGTACAAGCCTGTAGTCCCAACTACTTGGGAGGCCAAGGAGGCAGGAGGATCACTTTGAAGTTGCTGGGAGCTATGACACTAAGCCCTCTAGCCTGTGCAACAGAGTGAGACTCTGCCTCTAAAAAAAACAAAAAACACAACAACAAAACCCGAAAATACTAGCTTCTGCATAGTTATTATTTCTCCAGTAAATGGGACTTCCTCTAGCATAACAAAATAAACCTACACGAGAAATATTTCATTGGTCTAGCTTCAGAAAACAAAGGAATAAAATTAATTACATGGTCCAAAGCCACGTGTCCCTTACAAATTATCTCTTCTGGCAAGTTGTCCCAAATGTTTAAATGAACTACTATTAAGTTCATTTAGAAAATTCCAATCAGAATTTGTTGTAGAATTGAGCAAAAATTATTTTATGCTATCCCCTTCTTATCCATACCAAACAGCATAGACAAGTAAAATTTTTGGACAAAGAGCAATGTTCTGACTCAAGCTACGACGCAGGGCAGGATGGTAGAGCAGAAAGCCAAAAGTGGTTAGGGCAATCACAGCTGACCCTGAATTCTGACTCCAACGGTACAGCTACATGACCCTGGGACAATCTCTCCAGCTCTCTGTGCCTCAGCTGCTTTGGCTGCGATACACAGTGAGCCCCACCTCAGGCAGATGACATGAAAACTAAAGGAAGCGACTCACGAGTGCCAGACCCAGAGCCTGGCGCAGGCTGGGGCTCACTGTGTGGGGCAGGATCCTGGTCGTCCCCACTGTGTGTCATCCCCGTGCAGGGAGCCACTTGCTGCTGCCACGCAAGGGACAGCAAACAAAAACTTTCCCTGGGAAAACAATCCAAAGATCTCTTCAAAAGCAGATCATTTTCATCTAAGAAATTTACTAAGAAAACCATATTAAGCATTCATGTTTCTATGTGTGTGTCTGGACTGGGCATGTTGTGCACTGTGCTGGCACTGAGGGGGAAGGGCATCACGCTGGCATGGGGGGATGGCACCATTCTGGCGTCAGGGGGTGTCACAGGATGCAGTCACTGCTCACCCCTTTTTACACTTCTTGAATATCTTCCCAATCTTGTCATGGGGAACATCATATTTATCTGAGATCTGAAAGAGTAAACAAAGATAACTAAAAACACTTTTCACAGCTTTAAAAAGCAAACAAAAATAATTATATATATATGTGTGTGTGTATATATAGTCACTTTCTGTTTTTCAAAAACACGCACACAGAGACATGGAAAAGACCCCTTCCATATCCCGAGAGGGCCCTCAGCCTCTCCTCAGTCCCAGCTGCTCCCTCTTTATACGGAGCTGAGCGTGGTCCACATGACGCAGTGACACACAGTGATCCTGCATGAACTCTGGATGTCTTCCTTTCAGGGCTTCGAGGCTATTTTTAAAGAGAATGGGTGAATTACTCCAAGGACAGTCTATTAAATACTTTATTTGGGATGGTTATCCAGACCATTCTCAAATTAGGGCCACTGCTTCACCTCAATCTGCACAGCAAAGGTTAAGGCAGTGCAGAGAAATGAGGCCTCCAAAGACTAACCTTCAGACCCTGGCCAATCTTTTAAAAATGTGCATTTCAGACCCAACTGCAGCTCTGTGCTCTTGCCGAGCACACCCTTTTTTCCTGTCTGTGTCGCCAGACGATAATACTTTGAATATATGGAAACCTCAGCCCCAGGGGATTCCTTGTGAGCTGTGGATAAGTTGTTATGGTCCAGCAGTGATTCTCCATCTTTTTCACACTCTCCTCTCTCCCCGTAACAAACAACTTCATAACATTTAAGGAATGACAAAGGGCCATCACAAGACAAGACAAACAGAAACTCTGAAGAAGTGCGGTGGGAATAGCAGTAGTGTTTGTGGCTTAGGCAGGCGGGACTTGCTGAGTGGTGCCTGTGGGCTCCAGGTACCCGTGAGACCGAGAGCAACGCCCAAACCCAGGTCCCCTCATTGCACTTTCTTCTTCACTGTACTTATTAGTACTTGAAAATGACATATTAATTTCTGCCCTTACCTTATTGCCTCTGTCTTCCTAATTGGCAGGCAAACTCCACCTGGCACTGTGTCCCTCACTCTTGTGAGTCAAGAGCCTACAACACGCCTGCACGCAACAAGCCCTCAATCAAGTTCGTTAAATGACCCCAACACACTGTGGTTGTCAGGGGAGCCAAGGAGACTATTTCTAGCCAGTTATGTACACACTCTGAGCTAAAAAATTTCTAGGTCTCCAGGGGACTGAGTTGGTAAATATCAGGTTATGGTGTTGATTACTTGAATTCTCTTTTAAGGTTAAGCCAAAATGGAGAACCACACAGCATCCTTCCACGTCACTCCTCTCATTGATATCCTAAAACGGATTATGGGATCATTCACTCCAGCCCTGTGCTGGAGGATTTATGGCCATCACTGGTAACACCCCTAAATTTTCTCAAAGATGCTGGGAGTGTGGTCTTGACACAAGTTCCGTAATTTCCTAGGATCCAAAGTTTCCAAGGCAGACTGAGGAGCCACTGTTTTTATGCATGAAGTTTTAACTTTTGTTAACTTCTAATTGGTTTGCTGCATGGCACTCTCCTTTAATCAAGTACAGTAGAACCTCTGTAAGTCGCGCACCCGAGGGACTGGAATGGACTGGTCAACATATGGAGGTGGGCAACGTAAGGAACAAGGCCTCTTGTTTTGACAAGTACATGTGGTACATGTCCCGTCTGTGAAAATGAGGTCAACGTAAGGAGGTGGTCAGTGTAGGGAGGTGGTCAGCTATGGCAGCCGAACTGTACTTCAAAAGATTATTTTAGCTATTTGGCACTCTTTGAGATTCCATATGAATTTTAACATGGGTTTTTCTATTTCTGCTAACAAAAGTCATTGAGCTTTTAACTGCATAGCTTTTGGAGTACAGTAGAACCTCCCTAGTCGACCACCTCCTTAGGCCTATCAGTATAGTAGCCCTAGTTCCCTATGTTGACTACCTCCGCAGACTGTTGACCAGTCTGTTATAATTCCTTAGGTCGTCAACTTACAGAGGTTCTACTGCATATAAGAATTAAACTATTTCAGAGGCCACCACAAGTCCATTCAATTCAGTGGGATAGACAGGACTGCAGTGGGACCAGACACCGAATGAGGAGAGAACGTGGGATGCACCGTGACTCAGGGAAGGTGTCAACAATTCCAGGAAAGATCCAAAGGAATCTGGATCTCATAAAATTTGTTTCAACAGACTCCTATGTAAGTTTACTTTCATTTTTTAAAGGTATCACAGAGTTGATTCTACTTACAGCTTCCATCAAGCCCTTTAAAGACGGGGTCTTGAGCATGAGGGCATCAAAGACTTCTTCTGACTCCTTTCGAACGTAGAGCAGCACTAATCAATCCCCAACCAGGAAGGAGGAGACAAAAAAAGAAAAATAAGATGTAGTTAATTCACATGAGCAAAATACAAAAACAGATCATGGGTGAGGGTTAAAGTAAAAAACATTCACATCAAGGATGACAAACACGAGTCAATATAACATTTGTCTTAACAAACACAATTTCCAGCTTCTTTTAACTCTGCCTTAAGTCCAAGATGTTGGTCTGATAGAAGAAATCTCAAAAAAGTAGAACTAGACAAGATGTGTTGGAATGGGTTATGCTTTTGATAGATTCAGAATTCACTTCTGATTTATAACTCCCCCCAAGAAATGGAAACACACACCTCTCTTTGGTTCCTCTATCCGGGTCAGCTTAGCTGGCGGTGGGGCGGCAAAGTCATCTTCCGTGCCGTATGGCCCTCTTTTCAAGGAGGAGCTACAGGTGGTCCAAAACACACCATTACTGACATTTTAGGGCATGCCATCGAATTTTAGGTTTAAAATGACTTTCACTCTTTATCAGGTCCAGCTTCCTTATTTGTGGATGAAAAATCTAAGGCCCAAAGAAAGACACTGACAGCACCAGGGCTCCTGCACACTCAGCCACACTCTCACGCTACGTGATGCTGCCTGCTCCAGGATGGAGCGCCTCTGTGCAGGGAAACTTCACAGAAAGCAGGCTCTGAGATAACGTTTTGGTAATAAAGGATAAGACATTTCAAAAAACAACAATGTGTGAGCAGAAAAATGCAAGAGTGGGACTGAAGTAATACCCCTCCAGGAGACAGATCCGGGACTGAGGTTGGCTCTATTGTGTGTATCTTGCTGGTTCAGGACTAAGGTTATATATTTTACGTTGCAACTAACAGGGGATCTTGGACAGTTTCGTGACACAGAAAGCTGTGCCTAGAGTGCGTGGCAAGACTGGAGGGACTCCAGGACCTACGAACAGAACTATCAGGTGGAGGACTTTGGTGACAGTCAGATCATGGATTCTAAAGACTCACAATAGCATCAGCGGAAACACAGAGGGGAGAATGGACGGAGGAGGGCCTGAGAAGAGCTCGGCTCTGAGCACCCAGCCAACTGGCACCTGTCACAGAGGGTCTTCTGGGGAGTGGCAGGTGAGTGACGGGAGAGCCAGCCAATCATTCAAGGTAAAGGAGGATGAGCTGGGTTCTGAGCAGGAATCATCTCAGGTACAGGGTGGGCTCATGGGGCCCTGTCCACCTCAGCTCCTGGAAGGTGACAGGCACCAGCAAAGGTGCCTGCAGGTCTCATGTCAGAAACACTAAGAATTAATGAGGTGGTTGAACCTGGATTTCACAGAGAAGGCACACTGGTAACATGCATGGGGTGAGTGTCCTTGTGATGAGGGGAAAGGGGAACTGAGAAATAAATGGTCCCCAAACCTCTGCTTTTCCCATCATGGGATGCTTTCCGAAGGATAGATCAGTGTCGAGAGGAAAAGGAAGATTTGCCCTTCTTGAAAAACTCAGTGGTGGTGCCACCAGGAAGGACATGCAAGTAGGGTCCAAGCAAGCTGGCACGGGGAGCTCTGACCTACAAGGGGCAGGCCCAGACCCTCCACGTGGCTGAGGGTTGGAGCAGGCGCCAGCTGGCAAGGAAGGCAGAGCCACAGGGTGAGCAGACTGCCCAATGGGCACCTAGGGCCCCGGTCCAGGATTAGAAACGCCATTCTCTGCCAAAGGGAGCCAGAGATCCTTGGACAAGAGGCTGATTCTAGAGCTGGGAAAGGGAGAACACAAATGCCGGATGGCAAGGAAGTGCTCACAGCATGAGGAGGCTGGGTCAGAGGAACAGGGAGCCAGCCTGGAGGGCTGCACTGACCAATGAGGGCGTCATCAGAGCATCGAAGTACATGATACTGACAGATGCCAACTTGCTGAATAAAACAGGAAACTATGAGTCCATAGTGACAGAAATAAATTAGTAAGTCCATTGAAAGTCTGAAGGGGAATGAGGTATTTACAAAGCTACAATACACCTCTCCTGACAACACATTTTTCTTTTTTTTTTTTTGAGACAGAGACTCACTATGTCACCCTCAGTAGAGTGCCGTGGCATTACAGCTTACAGCAACCTCCAACTCTTCTTGGGCTTAAGCAATTTTCCTGCCTCAGCCGCCTAAGTAGCTGGGACTACAGGTGCCCGCAACAACACCCAGCTATTTTTTTGTTGTAGTTGTCATTGTTCTCTGGCAGGCCGGGCTGGGTTTGAACCCGCCAGCTCTGGTGTATGTGGCTGGTGCCCTATCCTCTGAGCTACAGGTGCTGAGCCAACAACACTTATTCGCAGAAGAAAAAGCAACTCCCCTGTGGAAAAAAGCTGCAGACACCACCTTAATCAAGTGACTAAAGTGACACCTTTAGTAACAGGATAGACTGGAGCCGAGCCCCTCCCCCCACTGAGGAAGCCCTGAGGACACAGCATTGTCACTGTGACACCCCTGCCAGATGCAGAACCCAAACTGAGGAACAGTTTGCACACCCCACTGGTTTGTAATCTTCAAAAGTATTTGCTCAGAAAAGTTAAGGAGAGGCTGAGACTGTTCCGGATTGTAGAAGATTAAAGAGTCAGGACAACTACCCACAACACATGTGATTCTGAACTGGATTCTTTTTTGCTATAAAGGACATTACTGAAACGAGTAGCAAAACTTCAGTGAGGTCTGTGGCCTGCATGGTACTGACACATCCATGCTCAAGTCCTGACTCTGACAGTGACGCAGGAGAACATCCTTGTTCGTGGGAAACATTTAGGAGCGAGGCTCATTGAGTTGGCAACTTATTCAGTGGCTCAGGAAAAAATGAGTTCTTTGTTCTGTACTTGTAGTTCTTCTATAAGTTTGAGACTGTTTCAAAATCAAATGAATTTACTAAAACAAAACAAAAATCTTACCCTTCACCCTCCAACTCCTCTGACGCAATGGGAAGGACCTAAGACCAAAGAAATAGATGCTTTTCAAATGTTTGACCAGAAATGTATTATTCCTAAAAAAGAAATAATTCTGAATCTGACAATCCAACACAAAATCCTTTAGCTTTATTTTTCAATAACCAGATTTGTACCAATCCTAAATTCCTCTAACTCTGGAGTTGGGCCAAATAATCAGTCTAAAGCCTGTCTGTGTCAACAGCCTTTACTGGAACAAAGCCACATCCATTTGTCGTGCTGTTTTCGCACAAGGACAGTAGAGCCGAGCAGCAGCATAGACACTGCACAGCCCATAGTTTGCAGAGTCAGAGTACCAGACCCCACTTGCCTGAGTATCCCATTAGAAACTGACGTATTGGCAATGGTGCCCCAAGAACTCTGAAAAATCATTAGTCCTACAAATCTGTCTGCAAAGTGCATGGAAGACTGTCTTTTTCATGTTTATTTGAGCTCAGCATAAAAAACACACTCCTCCCCACTGAAATTCCTATCTCTGATAAGCTTTTGGCACAAACAGGTGTGACTATATTTTAAATTTCGCTTTAGTTGCCAAGTCATGGTGTATACCCATGGCTATAATACACACATGGCTGTTTACACACAACTGTATACACATGGCTGTATATCATGGCTGTACACACAAGCCAGAGATGACTGAGTGGAGTCACAGAGGAGCCCTCCGATGCTATGCACGCCATCATGGCTCCCTAACCCAAACATTTCCCACCTTAAATTCACAAGAATGCAAATTATGTTACTATTATTGACTCTTTATTATTATTATTTTTTGAGACGGAGTCTTACTATGTCACCCTCGGTTGAGTGCTGTGGCATCACAGTCACAGCAACTTCAAACTCGTGCGCTCAAGAGATTCTCTTGCCTCAGCCTTCCTTGTAGCTGGGAATATAGGTGCTGCCACAACATCTGGCTATTTTTTATTTTTTGTTTGTTTAGCAAGCTTGGGCCAGATTTAAACCCACCAGCTCTGGTGCATGTGGCTTGTGCCCTAACTGCTGAGCTACGGGCGCCACGCCTACTATTATAGAATCTTTAAATGAGCTGGGATAGGAATGAATGAACACAAACAAGCAAGCTGACAGGTCTGGGACTGCATCTTCCAACTGACAATCTTAATGCACTTTAATGCATGGGCATCACGTCATCCCGAGTGCTGACTAAATGGTTAAAGATCACTACATACTGGCTTCTGGGTCCCACGAATGATGCTGAAGAATTTCTTCTTGCTGTGCCCTGCTTCCCTGTACCCTCTCCCCTCCCCTGGAAGATTAGTCACCTACATGAGTGCCTCGCTGAAGGCTGGCAAAGTGCACGTCAGGAATGAAGAGGACAGGCTGAGTGTCGAGATCAAGAAAGGGTTTGAAAACCGTGATGTCCATGCGTTTGTGAGAAGGAAGCAGTGGCACTTTAACATCTGAAACTGAAAGAGAAGATAAGGAAGCCAAGGTCAACAGATTATCCAATAAGGACTGGATGCAGGCCACAAAGTATTTGCCTTAATGTGTAAGAAATTTAAACTGCAGCACTCTGCAAGGTACGGGTCATGTTGTCTGGACTAAGAAAAAAAAAACACAGTTCAATTTTTTTTTTTTTTTCAGAACAGGGTCTCAATATGTTGCCCAGGCTGGTCTGGAACTCCTGGCGTCAAGGGTCCCTCTCTGCTCTCCCTCCAAGTAGCTAGGAGGCAGAGGTGAGGTACAAGTCACCACACCTGGCTTAAAAAAAATCAGTTTATGTGAATAAATTTATTGTATTTCTATAAAAATCAACTGAACACATAAAAAGTCAAAAAAGAAAAGGAATCTTTAAAAATACACACAGACAAAAAATAATAATAAAAAAATACACACAGACATACACATGAATTGTGACAGAGACAAACCATATTTAGTTTTCATTGGAAAGGCTAAAATTTATAATCATATGAACATAACTTCAAAGGAATTTCACCTCAGCTGTCCTCATTAGGCAACTTACATACTGGTAATGTGCCCCTGGACTTCAGAGCATATCAAAAACTCAACACTGAGATTAAGCACAAGCATGCCTGTCTGATTTTTAATTTATTAAATTACAGACTCTGTCTTCCCCATAATCTGGCCGTGTAGTACTCAGTAATGAGGTCTCCCCCGCAGTCAGCTGCTCTCTGAGGCGACACTGAGTGTCTGCACTTTGATGCCAGCTGGGGAGTCCTGACTGAGGTGCCCGGGGCAGATGTCTGCGAGCCAGACAGTTGCTCACTAAGCGCGCTAGAAGCCCACGCACTGCAGGCGAAACCCTCAGGCACACAGCAGTGCTTTTTTCCCTTTAGGTACAGGATTTTTTGAATATGAATACTGGTCATATTAACAAAAAGAAAAAAAAAAGCTTTTCCTGGTACAAGTCCAACCAAAGAGAAGCCCTACAGATTCCGAAACCATGAGGATATTGCACTATGCATGAGAAAATGATACCCATTGGGAACTGAGACATCCTGAATTCTCAAGGCCACTATTATCATCATTTTTAAGGTCTAGACAGGTCTCAATTATAACACTATTCATGGGGAACACGTACTATTATCTTCCAGGACCAGGACCAGCAGCTTGAACTAGAATCGACAGCAAGAAAGCTGAGCTCTGGGAACGTCAAGGACCCTCTGGGAGCTCCCCAGGAAAACCATCCCGGTCAGCCGTTCGTGGGCTAGGTCTGGTGAAGGAGGCAATGCTACTATTTCAGGACAGTAAAAAACGCCCACAACTGTATCTTCTGCTTGCCAACTGCAGCCACCATTGTGAACGGAAAAGGTCTGAGGTGTGATGGGAACGTTCTACTTACAGGCGTTCACCTGGGAGCTGGGGTCAGTACACTTGCCTTTTCTCTTGCTTTGCTTTCGTTCTTCATCCCTGATTTTCCGTTCGGCTCCCTGTAGGTCAAGAGAAGGTGAGATATGCTTCTGTTTATCTGATCTTCTTTAAGATATCTAATCTTACCCTGACCAATGGGGGAAAATCTCTCTTACCTTATTCATGGGGCTTATCATGACACTTCCCTAAAAAGTCTATTTTTAAAAGTTACTTTTTTTTTTCTTGGTAGAGACAGAGTCTCACTTTATTGCCCTTGGTGGAGTGCCATGGCAACACAGCTCACAGCAACCTCCAGCTCCTGGGAACCCACCACCCTCGGTATATGGGGCCGGCGCCCTGCCCACCGAGCCATAGGTGCCACCCTAAAAGTTACTTTTAACTATATGAAATCACAGGGAAAAATATTTATGTAAAAAGAGCAAAATTCCTTTCAATACTGAATATGGCCAGGTTAAATAAGAAGCTGGCTAATGCCCGCTAATGTCACTACAGCGTCTGCAAACATGAGGGCTTTTCCCTTTGTCTAGCAGGGAAGGAAAATGAAAGAAAAAAACCAAGTTGATCCCGCTTCTGAGTGTATTCTCCTCTGTGGGCAATGCTACTGAAAGTTGAGATTCTGCACCAACTAAGTGACAAATACGACCAACCAAATTCACAAAAGGGAAGCTGTAACTGGAAATCTAACACGTAAAAGAGAAAGTGCACCTGGAGTCCCACAGAAAGGACACTCTATGCTACGTATACCAACTGTGCAAAGAGTGACGGTGCTGAGCAACCGAACCCGTCACAATTTAAGAACCATGTTTTTAGATCAATAAACATGATCTAAAAATCAAGGAATTAAGTAAACTAAAAAACATAATATTTCATCATTTTGCTTGACTTACTGGCATTAATTTCTAGATGGCACAGATATCTTCACAAAGTTATCCATTGAAGTATGAATTTGTAGCTTAGTTTTCTATTAAATAAATCTGCTGATAGCAAAGAGAGGCAATAAAAATCATCCCTGTGATCTTGGCATTATTATATGGTAAGGACCACATTTAAAAAAATAGAATGCAGGCTTTGTACCCATAGTTCAGTGGTTAGGGTGCTGGCCACATACACTAGGGCTGGCAGGTTCGAACCTGGCCTGGGCCTGCTAAACAACAATGACAACTACAACAACAAAAAAATAGCCAGGCATTGTGGCGGGTGCCTGAAGTCCCCGCTACTTGGGAGGCTGATGCAAAAGAATCACTTAAGCCCAAGAGTTTGAGGTTGCTGTGAGTTGTGACACCGCGGCACTCTACCAAGGGCAACATAGTGAGACTCTGTCTCAAACAAACAAACAAACAAACAAAAAAATACAAAATCACCTCTGCCTTTTCTAGAGGATGCTAATACACTAACATATTATATCAGTAATACAACCTACTTACACAAATTGCTATGTAATATTAACACAAACATTAACTTTCTGCCATAGAAAAACTGGTAAATATGGCGGTACCTGTGGCTCAAAGAAGTAGGGCGCCAGCCCCATATACGGGAGGTGATGGGTTCAAACCCAGCCCTGGCCAAAAAAAGAAAAAGAAAAAAAAAAAAAAGAAAAACTGGTAAATATTCCTAGTCTCCTAGCCATTATCATATGGTAGCTGATAAGTCTAACAATAACTTCATTTTTTTATCTTTTTGAGACACAGTCTTACTCTGTCACCCCTGGGTAGAGTGCCATGACATCATAACTCACACCAACTTCAAACTCTTGGGCTCAAGAGATCCTCTTGCCTCAGCCGCCCAAGCAGCTGGAACTACAGCATGTACCACAATGCCTGGTCAGTTTTTCTATTTTCAGTAGAGACAAGGTTTTGTTCTTGCTCAAGATGGTCTCAAACTCCTCAGCTCAAGGAATCGATCTGCTTTGGCCTCCCAGGAAGTTAGGATTATTGGCATCAGTCACCATGCCCAACACAGTAACTGCATTTTGATGAGAAACTCCCCCAAAGGCAGTTTTGCAAAATAAGACATTTCCCCCTTATTTAACTATTATATCTATAAGGAACAAGAAACTTTTACTTTGGGTGGCGCCTGTGGCTCAAGGAGTAGGGCGCCGGTCCCATATGCCGGAGGTGGCGGGTTCAAACCTAGCCCCGGCCAAAAACCAAAAAAAAAAAAAAAAAGAAACTTTTACTTCAACCCAACACAGAGTAGCATAGATTTATTCTCCATTCAGAAACATCAAAAACCAGACAAAATGCATGACACAAGGATTCTGAGAACAGTGATCCCTGACAGACAGAAGCAAATAAGGTGAGCCCTCCAGTGATGACAGCCTGTGGCCTTCAGAGTTTCCAGGCTGCGGGGACAGGAGTCCGGTGGCTTCTCAGTCCAGGTCCCCTGGGTGGGGAGACAGAGCCCCAGAGGTGTTCACAGGGTCCCTCCAAGGCACTGTACAGAGCACTAACAGGTACCCAGGTGGCAGGAAGTCACCCACGACGGGGGTGGGGGGTGGGGTAGGAGATGGGGCTGAGATGGGAAGATGAATGTCTGAAAACAGTGCCTGCTCCAAGACTGGGAAAACTTACAATTTACAGGGTATTAGGTAGAACACTCAAGAAAATTCTTGCTCAGGAGTGCAGAATTACCTTACACTGAGCATGGCTCCAGACCTACCTGTCAAATCACAGAAATAAGGTCTGAGAGGATCAAACAGTTTCTAAGTAACTTAGCTAGATCTAAGAACAAAGTTCACGAAGATTCACAGGAATACAAAAACGTCCAGTATGCAGCAAGGTAAAGTTTACCAGGCCTGTAGTTCCAGGTACTTGGGAAGCTGTCCAGTCAGATGCCAGGCAGGCAGAGAAGCAGCAAAGCACAGCTGCGACAAGGAAAATGAACCGCTGAAAATGACCCAAAGCTGCCACAGATGTTAGACAAGGACATCAAAACAGTTATTACAATTACATTCCATATGTCAAAAAAGCTAGTGAAAAAAACTAAATGTGCTAAAGTAAAGATATGAAAGATAAAATATCCAGCTAGGACTTTGAGATGAAGACTACAATGTCTGAGATGAACAATATACTGGACAACATTAACAGAAGTTTAGACTCAGAGAAAGGAAATACTGTGAACTTTAGTATATGACAATGGAAACTATTCAAAATGCAACAGAGTAAAAGCAATTAAAAAAAAAGAAAGGAAAGAAGATGGCGTCAGTGAAGTGTGGAACAACTCTGGGCACTTTACGTGTGCACCTGGGGTCCCCAAAGGAAGGGGAAGGAAAAAACGTGCAAGTTAATAATGGCTGAAAATTTTCCAAATTCAATGAAAACTATAAACCCACAGGTTCTCAACAAATTGAAGAAGCTCAACAAGCTCCAAGGACAAGAAACACTGAAGAGCCATCGTCATTGAATTGTTTAAAACCAGTGATAAAGAGAAAATCTTTAAAAACAGTCACAGGAAAAAGACACATGATGTACGAAGAACAAAGAGAGGGTGACAGCTGGAAGACAGTAGAGTGGCCCCTTCAGGGCTGCTAACGGAAAGACAAAAAGTTAACCTAGAAGTTTATGCCCAGCAGAAAGATCTTCAAAATAGATGGTGACATAAAGACTTCAGACATAGACGAGCTGTAAGAATTCATCACCAGTGAGCACACAATGAAAAAAAATATATTAAGGAAGTCTAAGGCATTACAGAGAACCATGTAAACCCAAGCAGTTCTGACTCTCTCAGTCAACAACTAAAGAGACTGAGCTTGGGCAATCACATCAGGTGTCATCCCAAAATGTTCATCCGTAACATCTGCTTCCAGTTATAGCTATGATGAAGATTACTCTGATGAAAGAAAAAAAAATCTCCTAATGAGAAATAAGTGTCAATGAAATTCTTCTCTATTAGGATGGACTAGGGACACAAGCTACAGAAAGAGAAGCTGCCACATTTCCATTGGCTATAGAAGCAATTTCTGCTCCCATTTCCTCTAAAAAAGTGCTAAATTGGTCAGGTCACATGGGGTTTCATGCAGTTGAAAGGTTCAAGGACTTTGAAAATTAATTACACACAATACATACATATTTTCTTATCGTGTAGGATTTTCTATCAGCCTGTAATAACTCTGAGATTAAAAACAAGGGAAGAAAACCTGCTGTATAATTTCACCTTAAAGCCCTGCTATTATACAATGCTTATTACCTCCTCTATATGCCCTAAGGACAGAAAATGAGAGATCAGACCAGTAAATTTCATCTCCATGTAGATCTCTAGGATCACATACCAAAGGCGGTAGGAAAAAATAATATTTTTAAGGGTTTCACAAAGGAGCCATAACTCACAAAGGCTGAGGGTATGGAGTTACTGACTCAGCCATACAAAGCACCCCTAGAGGCAGACGCCTCACTGCCTAACCATGGCTCTGTGCGATGTTCTTCTACCAACTTCACAGAGCTTATACACTAGAGATGAGAACACTGTGACTGACTTGGGCCTGCACATTTAACACACTGTCCCAAACCTCACATTCTGTGCTCCTACTACACAGGATCTGAGTGAACGGATGGCAGGCAAGCAGCAACACCAGAATATGAAGTCATGTAACATCCCAAACCACATTCAATTTTGCCACTTGGAGGAAAGGCATTCTGCTCTACAGCGTATACTAATACGTGGCTTTAAAGTACTCTCATAGCAAAAGGAACTTTCTGAACTTTGCATAACCACTGATTGTTAAAGTAACTTGGGACAAATCATGAAACTTTTCCTGTGTTTTATTCTCTCAACTAGCTACTGACATTGGAGGCTCCCTCGAAAGAAAAGTCTTACTATTAAAACCAAATTTGTTTAGGAGCATGAATCAATACTGCCCCTTCCCTTCAAACCTGGCTGTACCATTCTTACCATCTGATACGGAAAACCCCAGCTGTGCTAAGTCATGTTGACATCCCCCAGCACAGCAGCATTCAAAGTGTGATGTGTGGACCAGTATTTTTTTTTCATTTTTTAAAATTTCAGATTACTATGAGGGTATAAACCATTGGGTTACATAATTTACAAAAGATGGGCAAAAATCAGAGATGTAGTTTTCCCTATACCCACGTGTGTCACGTACCCCAGGGGTTGTACCCATGGGTGGGAAACTACTAAACCCCTTCCCCTCCCCCACCCCTCCCCTCCTTGAGTTTGAGATTTTCTCTCATGTGGAAGCCCACAACTGTTAAGTCTGAGAAAGGACATGCCAGAAACTGAGTAAGCATTTGGAAAGCAATTAGATAGAATAATTTTATGTCTACTGAAATAAAAAAATAAATAATTGGGGCTTAGAGTCTAAATGACTATGTGCCATTTTGCTTTTCTAGCAGTTCATCTGAATTTTCACTGTATTTGACAGACGTTCATGCCAGATTAGAAATGGAAAATGTGGTCTTTCCCCATTGATAACTGAAGAGGTGCCCTGAGAGGTGACTGAACACAGAGGAAGTCCCTGATGCAGGAACCGCCCTCTGGTAAGCATCTTTTGACAGTGCCATCTTAGACAGAGTGTCCCACAGCTGGGCCCTGGAGGTGGCATTGGTGTACCGATGGCAGGGATCAACTGTTTGCCACCTGCTCTGATGAAAAACAGACATTTCCGCAGTTCAAAAAGTAAACTTAAGAATCCTAAACAATGCCAAGGAAAATTAATACAAAGACATGGCAGTTTTTTAGAAACAGCAGATGTGAAAAAAAAATTTAATTGAACTATTAACTTTAATTTATCCCTACATTTGTAGAAAAAGAACATGGATAATCAAAAGTTTCTCTTCAGGTTCTCTTGCCTGGAAAGAGGACTGCAGTAAGAAGGGAAGAAATCTGAGCCAGGCCAGCAATGCCCGCTCCCTGCCGGCTGTGACTCATCACCATGGCAGCTCCTAGGGCCTCCAATGATGCCCAACTCCTGATCTAGAGCCTGGAAACAGGTCATTTCCAAGGCAACAGGGAGTAAGGCCACTAATCAGCTGACTGGAAGCCTGGGAGACTATCCTAGGTCATTCACGCACGCCCAAGGTCATCACAGGGCCCTTCAAAACAGCAGAGGGAGCAGGAGAGTCAGAGAGGAGATGTCAGAGAGAGAGTACACTGGGCAAGGTGACGTGAGACTTGACCAGCCAGTGTAGCTCTGAGATGGAAGGAGCCACAAGCTAAGGACTGTGGGCAGCCCTGGGAAGGTGGAGAAGGCAATGCAGCAGACTTCCCTCTAGAGCAGGGGTTCTCAACCTTCCTAATGCTGTGGCCCTTTAATACAGTTCCTATGGGTTGCGACCCACAGGTTGAGAACCGCTGCTCTAGAGCCTTGGGAAGGATGCAACCTGTCCACTTTGATTTTAGCCCAGTGAGACCCATGTCAGACCTCTGACCTACAGATTGTAAGGTAATAAATTAGTGTTATTTTAAGCCACTAAGTTTGGGGTAATTCGTTAACAACAATAGGAAACTAGTACACCCAGCCATAAAAACAAGTCCAATATTTTTGAGTAGGAAGTTAAAATCCTGTTCAGTCTTAGTTCAATGGAACATTCACTCATCCACAGCTGCTTCCCAGTTCTCACAGCCACCACTAGCTCCTGCCCTCAAAATACACTGGACTGTCCAGACTCTCCCTCCATCTGGCCAGCTGAGCACATCACCGATCATCATTCTTCTCGTTATATGCTTACAGATTCTGCAACCTGCGTGCACAGTGCCCTTACAAGACCCGCTCAGCAAAACATATTTACCAACCCTTCTGATCGTTCAGTTAAAATGTAATTTTTGATCTCTATTTAATGTATCTTTGCAAGGCTAAAGCAATAATTGCTCATTTAAAATAAACTTTTTATACTAGCAGCAATACTGTCATATTGATGTCACATATCAGAGGCTCTTGCTTTTTCTGTGAGGAAGAGTATGTCTCAAACCCTTTACTCTAAGCATCCCCCCCGTCTCACCTTGTCACAGAAGACCTTTATCTGGCAGTAGGCCCGGTGCACTGGCTTGTTGCTGCGGTTGTTGTAACTGTAGGTGTCAATTTGAATGTTCAGAGGCAACCCCTTCACGCCCTTCTGAGAGGAGAAATCTGTGCTTAAGCAGTTCACGGAGATGAAAACCTGCAAAGGAAAGAGAGGGGACCATCAGCAACAGGCACCAAAAGTCACCCCAGCATAGCCTGTGAAAATACCAGCGTTCCTAATTACTCAAATATCTTTCAAATAAGAAACTTTTAAAAAGAGATAATAAAGAATATATTTTAAAATTACCTTAGGTCATAAGAATAATAGACCTTAAAAGGGAAGAACAGATGGTAACTCTGAATCTTTGTTTACTTTCCCTTCCAGAATCTCTATTTAACATCGGCTGGGACTAGTTTAAGAAGCAGTGGTCATCTTCCCTGACGTCATTCTCCAAAGTTACCAACAGCATAACTCTGTGCAGCTGACTCACAACTCAGGACAAACTCCTAGGAATTCACCTATACTTATTTTGATACCACCTCTAGGGTAACCTGTAGTACCCTCTATCCTAATATTTTATGAAACCAGTGTTCCTCTAATCCACACATTTTATGATTACAAAATTGTCCAATGATGTTCTCTCTCATTCCCTATTTATCCCGTTTAAAACGTCTTTGCCTCCCAAGTAGCTGGGACTACAAGAGCCTACCACAACGTCCGGCTATTTTTAGAGATGGGGGTCTTGCCCTGGCTCAGGCTAGTCTCAAACTTGTGAGCTCAGGCAATCTATCGGCCTTGGCCTTCCAGAATGCTAGGATTACAGGAGTAGCCACCGTGCCTGGCCATATAGATTAAAATATCTTAATTTTTCCCCCAGCTTGTTCTTCTAGTTATAGAATCATATTGGACCCAGTCCTTAGGAAATAATTTATAATTTACAATAATTCCCATATCTCTTCTGGGTGGTGACCATCATCAGCTTGAGTGCTTTTTACTATTTAAATACAATAGAAACTCCATAGTTGACTTCCTCCCTACATAGACCACTTCCTTAAATTGACCTAATTTTTACAGACTAGCAATATACCACATGTACTCAGTACAGTAGGCCCAGTTCCTTATGTTGAATACCTTCATGTATTAACCAGTTTGTTACAGTCCCTTGGGTGGTCAACTTACAGAGGTTCCACTGTATAGTTAGATGCTTATCTTTACATGCCCAGGTTAAAACTAAGACGAAAGTGATAAGGTTTACTAATAGCCTGAGAATAAAACACTAACAAATGCACCCCTCATTCATAGATGTAGTCAAAACTTTCTAGGAGAACAACTTAAGTGTGTCTATTTCCACAAGGGCAAAGAAAAGCCCAATTCTTTCAGCAACAGAAACAGGTTCTGCTAGGCAATCACAAAACAATGCTGGAGAAAAAACTGACCACATGGGACTTTCAGGCTGTCAAACTATGGTTTAAAAGGTTTTTCTCTGTGTTCTCAAACCACCACCTGTCCCTGAGAATTTTTTTTTTTTTTTGAGACAGTCTTATTTTGTTGCCCTCGGTAGAGTGCTGTGGTGTCATAGTTCACAGCAACCTCCAACTCTTGGGCTTTAAGCGATTCTCTTGCCTCAGCCTCCCAAGTAGCTGGGACTACAGATGCCTGCCACAATGCCTGGCTATTTTTAGAGACGAGGTCTCACTGTGACTCAGGCTGGAGCTCAGGGCAATCCACCCACCTCAGCCTCCCAGAGTGCTAGGATTATAGGTGTGAGCCACCACACCTGGCCCACCCCTGAGAATTTTGAAGGACCATTTCCAATGCAGCAGGTTAGCACCTACTGCCCTCAAGTCAGTGCCTCCACAACACACAGAGAAGGTGGGAACCTCTCCAGGCAGATTCTCCTCTGACAGGGAGGCGATCAGGAGATTTCCACACCCTTTTCTCCACTCCCTATCTTGGGGTCCAAATCAATTATGTTTATCCTGCAATAAATTTTCTCAAAAGTTAAAATAAATTGTACATGATTTTTTTTAATTTATTTATTTTTATTGTTAAATCATAGCTGTGTACATTAGTGCAATCAAGGGGTACAATGTGCTAGTTTCACATACAATCTGAAATATTCTCATCAAACTATTCAACGTAGCCTTCGTGGCATTTTCTTAGTTATTGTACGTAGACATTTGTATTCTGCCTTTAGTAAGTTTCGCCTGTACCCATTCTAAGATGCACCATAGGTGTGGCCCCATTCCCCTCCCACCACCCTAACCTCCCCCCCCCTCCCTTGGCCCTTTCCTCATAGTCTTGTGCTATAGTTGGGTTATAGCCTTCACGTGAAAGCTGTAATTTAGCTTCATAGTAGGGCTGAGTACATTGAATACTTTTTCTTCCATTTCTGAGATGCTTTACTAAGAAGAATATGTTCCAGCTCCATCCATGTAAACATGAAAGAGGTAAAGTCTCCATCTTTCTTCAAGGCTGCATAATATTCCATGGTATACATGTACCACAATTTGCTAGTCCATTCATGGGTCGATGGGCACTAGGGCTTCTTCCATGACTTAGCAATTATGAATTGGGCTGCAATAAACATTCTGGTACAGATGTCTTTGTTATATTGTGATTTTTGGTATAGGATCAAACGGCAGGTCTATTTTTAGGTCTCTAAGTATTCTCCAAACATCCTTCCAGAAGGAACGTATTAGTGGGCATTCCCACTAGCAGTGTAGAAGTGTGCCCTTTTCTCCACATCCACGCCAACATCTCTGGTTTTGGGATTTTGTTATGTGGGCTACTCTTACTGGGGTTAGGTGATATCTCAAAGTAGCTTTGATTTGCATTTCTCTGATGATTAAGGATGATGAGCTTTTTTTCATGTGTTTGTAGATTGTGCATCTGTCTTCTTTAGAAAAGTTTCTCTTCAAGTCCCTTGCCCACCCTGAGATGGGGTCACGTGTTCTTTTCTTGCTAATACGTTTAAGTTCTCTGTGGATTCTGCTTATTAGACCTTTATCAGAGGTATAACCGCAAATATTTTCTCCCATTCTGAAGGCTGTCTGCTTGCTTTACTTACTATGTTCTTGGCTGTGCAGAAGCTTTTTATTTTGATCAGGTCCCAGTAGTGTATTTTTGAAGCTGCTTCAATTGCCTGGGAGTCCTCCTCATAAAATATTCACCCAGGCCGATTCCTTCAAGCGTTTTCCCTGCATTTTCTTCAAGTATTTTTATACTTTCATGTCTTAAGTTTAAATCTTTTATCCAGTGAGAGTCTATCTTAGTTAATGGTGAAAGGTGTGGGTCCAGTTTCAATCTTCTACAGGTTGCCAGCCAGTTCACCACGCACCATTTGTTAAATAGGGAATCTTTTCCCCACTGAATGTTTTTAATTGGCCTGTCAAAGATCAAATAACGCTAAGTGGCTGGATTCATCTCTTGGTTCTCTATTCTGTTCCAGACATCTACTTCTCTGTTTTTGTGCCAGTACCATGTTGTTTTGATCACTATCGATTTATAGTACAGTCTCAGGTCTGGTAGCGTGATTCCTCCTGCTTTGTTTTTATTGCTCAGTAATGTTTTGGCTATTCGGGTTTTTTTCTGATTCCATATAAAATGAAGTATTATTTTTTCAAGATCTTTAAAATATGACAATGGAGCTTTAATAGGAATTGCATTAAAATTATATATTGCTTTGGGTAGTATAGACATTTTAACAATGTTGATCCTTCCCAGCCATGAGCATGGTATGTTTTTCCATCTGTTAACATCTTCAGCTATTTCTTTTCTTAGTTTCATAGTTCTCTTTGTAGAGATATTTCACGTCCTTTGTTAGGTATACTCCCAAATATTTCATCTTCTTTGGCACTACTGTGAAAAGAATAGAGGCCTTGACTGTTTTTTCGGCTTGGTTATTGTTGGTATATATAAAGGCTACAGATTTATGGGTGTTGATTTTGTAGCCTGAGACATTGCTGTATCCCTTGATCACTTCTAAAAGTTTTGTAGTAGAGTCCCTAGTGTTTTCCAGATATACGATCATATCATCTGCAAAGAGTGAAAGTTTGATCTCTTCTGACCCTATGTGGATACCCTTGATCGCCTTTTCTTCCCTAATTGCAATGGCTAAAACTTCCATTACAATGTTAAAGAGCAATGGAGACAATGGGCAACCTTGCCTGGTTCCTGATCTAAGTAGAAATGATTTCAATTTAACTCCATTCAATATGATATTGCCTGTGGGTTTACTGTAGGTGGCCTATATTAGTTTAAGAAATGTCCCTTCTATACCAAAATTTTCCTAAGTGTTCTGATCATGAAGGGATGCTGGATATTATCAAAAGCTTTTTCTGCATCAATTGAAAGAATCATATGATCCTTATTTTTTAGTTTGTTTATGTGCTGAATCACATTTATAGATTTATGTACATTGAACCAGCCTTGAGACCCTGGGATAAATCCCACTTGGTCGTGGTGTATAATTTTTTTGATGTGTTGTTGGATTCTGTTTGTTAGGATCTTATCGAGTATTTTTGCATCAATATTCATTAGTGATATTGGTCTATAATTTTCTTTTCTTGTTGGGTCTTTCCCTGGTTTGGGGATCAAGGTGATGTTTGCTTCGTAGAATGTGTTGGATAGTATTCCTTCTTTTTCTATATTTTGGACGAGGTTTAGTAATATAGGTACTAGTTCTTCTTTAAAGGTTTGGTAGAATTCTGACGTAAAGCCATCTGGTCCTGGGCTTTTCTTTTTAGGGAGATTTTGTATAGTTGATGCTATTTCAGAACTTGATATAGGCCTGTTAAATTGTCACATGATTAATGTGATTCCAGAAGTTGTTATTCACAGAAACCCAGATACAGCACATTAACATGTTTCATTTTCTATTTCTGTCATTCTGGATTTGTTACTGTTTTTAAGCTCTGATACAACTGGTTTCAGAATTTGTTCCTGATCCAAGAGCACCACAGAGTGGACATGACTAGAATTACAGTTTTTAAAACTAAGGATGACACATCTCACCTAAGACCTGTAAATGAGACAGGTATTCCATCAACAACTGAGTCCCTCAGATCCAACACCCAAGAACAGACGTACCACAAGTAGCACTGGGTGTCACTGGCCCAACTGAGATGCAGATGGGGATAAATGTAAGTTATTGCAGGTGGGGTGAGAATAAGAACATTAAGATGAAAGAGAAGGGAGCAGGGAAAGTTAAGGAGAAAGATCAGAACCTGAACACAGAACACTCCCCAGGAGGTATGCAAACTGCTGAAGTAGGGTTCGCACTCTTGCTCTTGTCTAAATACTGCTTCTAAGCTGGAAAAGATCAAAACGTCCTAAAAAGACTGAGGTCTTGTACAGTACACAGATTTAAAAGTCATCTGAGACAGTCTCCTCGCTGCCTCGGGGATACACTTTACACACTGACCCTGCATGCTTCCTGCTTCTGGCTCCCATATGGCCAACTCAGGGCCCTCCCCCCTGTGGTCCCCTTCATGCAGACTGCAGTCCACTGCCAGCACACAGTGCAGACCACTCAGCAAGCCTGAGCACCTGTAAGGTCAGGGCCCACGCTGGGTACAACGGGTGGAATCAGCACCACCACCTTGGCATCTTTCTTTCATAGATGAAGCCCAGAAAGATGTTTAAAGTTGTCCCAAGGTAGAAAGCGAGTGAACTGGGTGGCCTCTTCCCTTTCCACCCTGCTGCCTCTTTCCCAGCAGCTTCTCCCTGGACTCACCTTGGCTTCTACTCACTACCAGAAATGTCACCTTAATGTCACATATTTCTCTCCCTGACTAGACCGGACCTGCATTCTATGCCATGTCCCTTTCACAACTGAGTGCAGCATCTTATTCTGCCAGCTATGACTTTTCTTTCCATTTAACTTATTTTCAGTCAATAAGCAAATTGCTTTAATTTAAAAGGTAAGTGTTCCTAGATCTAAAGCCAGACAATCAATGTGATTAGGTGAAAGTGTTTCTGCAGAAAGTTTTAAAAAGCTGGCAATATTAAAGCCATGTTAGGAGGCTGAAGGACATTAAAGTTAAGATTCCTGAAAATGGGTGCAACAAATTCTAATTGTGGGAATTTTTTTTCTTTCTTTTTTTTTTTTGGTGACAGAATCTCACTTTGTTGCCCTTGGTAGCTGTGGCATCACAGCTCACAGCAACCTCAAACCCTTGGGCTTAAGTGATTCTCTTGCCTCAGCCTCCCAAATAGCTGGGACTACAGGTGTCTGCCACAACGCCCAGCTATTTTTTGTTACAGTTGTCATTGTTGTTTAACTGGCCCAGCTCAGGTTCGAACCTGCCAACCTTGGTGTACATGGCCAGTGCCGTAACCTCTGTGCTCCTATGATTCCCATAGGAGCTGAGCCTATGGGAATCATTTTTTAAAGACATAGTTAATTATTAAAGCTTTCCTGTGACTAATATTAAGAATTTAATGAATTTCTAAATGTTAATAAGAAATTGCATGTAATTTTATAGCAAAGAATCTCAGGCCAAGGAAGTCACTGAAGAGTACTTCAAATGCAAGAAATGAACAAATAAAACTTTGGCTCACATTCCTCAAAACAAACAAAAAACTAGATGTAGATCTAGATATATAGGCAAACCTTCGCACATGTGAAGTTTAATAGCATTACAGAAAATCTGTACTCCGACTTTATATATTTTCTTACATATTTTAAAAAACTCATATACAATCCATAAATCCACAAATCAGAGGTAAGGAGACTGTCTATGGAACACACCTAGGTTAAAAAAGAGAAGAAAGCAGTTCATGCAAACAACTGACCATATAAAGTAACCACACTATTTTTCTTTTTTTTTCTTTCTTTTCTTTTTTTTTGAGACAGAGTCTCAAGTTGTCACCCTGGGTAGAGTGCCATGGTGTCACAGCTCACAGCAACCTCAAACTCTTGGGCTTAAGCGATTATCTTGCCTCAGCCTCCCACGTAGCTGGGACTACAGGCGCCCGCCACAACGCCTAGCTTTTTTTTGTTGCAGTTGTCATTGTTGTTTGGCAGGCCTGGGCTGGATTTGAATCCGCCAGCTCTGGTGTATGTGAATGGAGCCCTTGCCACTCAGCTACAGGTGCTGAGCCGCGCCCTATTTTCCTTTTTACAACCAAATAGAAAATATAAATTTTTCTGTCATTCTAAGCCACGTGGTTCAATTCCCAACTCAAAAACAGCTGCCTGGGAAAGTGAGACTTTACCTTTAACAATTCCAGGAAGCCTGAGCCAAAGTGATATTCCCTTAACAAGAGGATTTCAAGGTAATCCAACCCAAAAGCTTACCTCCCCTTGTGTCCCAGTATCAAGTTTCTATTCAAAGCAAAAATAAGCAGGTGATAAATCCCAGGATCAGCATAAACACGGAGCCTCCAGAAAGGCCTGACTTCACGGGTATTCATGATTACGTGTAATCTCTTTCCTATGTACATTTGCTTCTATTTAACAATAAATTCTTTCCAAACCTAGCAGCTTTCTAAATTTATTAAATAAGTTTACAGCAGTCCTAATTTGGCATTTTAAAAAATGCCTCCTGAATAGCTGTGCATTTTGGTGGGTGCCTGTAGTCCCAGCTACTTGGGAGGCTGAGGCAAGAGAATCTCTTACGCCCACAAGTTGGAGGTTGCTGTGAGCTGTGACGCCAGGGCCCTCTACCAAGGGTGACATAGTGAGACTCTGTCTCAAAAAAAAAAATAAATAAAAATGCCTCCTTGCCTAGATAAATACACAAATATACCAGTAAACAGTGACAAAGGAGGATGAAGAACAGTGACAGTGCATTAAAGACCCCAAGAGAAGGGGAACAGAGCTCAGAAGGGTTCTTCCAGCAGGATCCAAGGAAAGGGGACAACAGGACAACCCCAGGGGACGAGCTGACCGTGCATTGTGGTGGGCACCTATAGTCCCAGCTATTCGGGAGGCTGAGGCAAGAGCAGTGCTTGAGCTCAAGAGTTTGAGGTAGCTGTGAGGTAAGACAGCTACCACAGCACTCTAGCCAGAGTGGACAGTCAGACTCTGTCTCCAAAAAATTAAAAATAAATTAAAAAAAAAAACAAACCTTACCACTGCTGTAAAGTCACTAATCTATATACTTACACACTTTGATCCATAAAAGGTTTCCTTTGGATTCAAAACTCTGAGATTATTGAAACAAGTCCTAATAAATGGTTTCCTTTCTTATAGAGTTCAGATAGTCCAACCTGTATTTATGTTTCCCATCAGGATTTTTTTTTTTTTTTTTTGAGACAGTGTCACTCTGTTGCCCAAACTAGACTGCCGTGGCATCAGCCTACCTCATGGCAACCTCAAACTCCAGGGCTCAAGTAATCCTTCTGTCTCAGCTTCCCCGGTATAAGATTATAGGTGCCTACCACAATGGCTGGCTAATTTGTCTACTTTAGGTAGAGACAGGGTCTCACTCCTGCTCAGGCTGGTGTCAAACTCCTGAGGTTAAGCAATCCTCTCGCCTTGGTCTCCCAAGAGTGCTAGGATTACAGGCTTGAGCCACCACACCTAGCCTCCCATCAGGATTTTTTTTGGTTTTTTTGGCAGTTTTTTTGGCTGGGGCTGGGTTTGAACCCGCCACCCTTGGCATATGGGGCTGGCGCCCTACTCCTTGAGCCAGAGGCACCGCCCCCATCAGGATTTTTTAAGTTAAAACATTTCTTTCTTTTTTTTTTGAGACAGAATCTCACTATGTCGCCCTCAGTAGAGTTCTGTGGCATCACAGCTCACAGCAACCTCAAACTCCTGGGCTCAAGAGATTCTCCTGCCTCAGCCTCCTGAGTAGCTGGGGACTATAGGAGCCTACCCCAAGGCGTGGCTGTTTTTAGAGATGGGGTCTTGCTCTGGCTCAGGCTGGTCTCAAACCTGTGAGTTTAGGCAATCCACCTGCCTTTGCCTCCTAGAGTGCTAAGATTAAAGGCATGAGCTACCTCACCCAGCTCTAAAAATATTTTTTTACAGAGGCACAACATCCCTATCAAATAAGAATATTCATTTAATGAGCAGATACAGATTAAAGCATTTTCTTCAACCTCACTATTCATTAAGGTCAGGCAAATATTCAAGTACTCACAGTTCATAAGATGTTAACCAGAAAAAAAAGACTATTACAAACCTATTAAACTCTATTGCTTAGTTTTATTATTCACGTTGTTTGTTTTTCATGGAATTTACATTTGTGGATGCATTCATGTGTTCAGTACAGGGTTAAAATTGTGACCCTTAACTACAGTAGGCGTATGATATGTGATGTCTTCCTCAGTAAACTGTAACTTCCATGAGGAAACACCATATGAATCTCTTTATTTCTGGTGCCTGATATGTAGCATATGCTTAATACACATTTTTTTTTTTTAAGATAGAGTCTCACTAAGTCACCCTCAGTAGAGTGCTGCAGCGTCACAGCTCACAGCAACCTCAAACTTTTGGGCTTAAGCGATTCTCTTGCGTCAGCCTCCCAAGTAGCTGGGACTACAGGCGCCCGTCCCCCCATTAATGCCTGGCTACTTTTGTTTTTGTTGTTGCAGTTGTCACTGTTGTTCTAGCAGGCCCGGGCCGGGTTCAAACCCACCAGCCTCGGTGTATGTGGTCAGAGCCCTACCTACTGCACTACAGGCACTACCACTTAACTCATTTTTAATGAAAAAAAAAAAAAAAAAAAAAGGACAATGCATAGGGAGTAGCAAATAAATATGGCTAAAAAATAAGTAAAATGCAAATAAATAAAATATCTTTTCACATACTTACCTAAACCAGGAGTTGAATATTTCTCTCTCTCTTTTTTTTTTTTCAGACAGAGTCTTACTATGTCACCCTCTGTAGACTGCTGTAGCGTCACAGCTCACAGCTCACTCATATTTACTGTTGGGTGAGGGAGCTCACGCCTTTAATCCTAGCACTCTAGGAGGCCAAGGCAGGTGGATTGCCTAAACTCACACAACCTCAAACTCTTGGGCTTAAGGTAGCTAATGCCTTTAATGGAAGCACTCTAGGAGGCCAAGGCAGGTGGACTGCCTAAACTCACAGGCACCCACCAAACGCCCAGCTATTTTTTGGTTGTAGTTGTCGTTGTTTGGCAGGCCCGGGCTGGATTTGAACCCAATTCTGGTGTATGTGGCTGGCGCCCTAGTGAGCTACAGGCACCAAGCCGGAGTTGACTATTTTTCAACAGTAAATATTTTAGCAGGTGTAGGCCACGTGTGACTTACTCAACTGTGCAAGAATAGTGTAAAAGATGCACGATGAGTAAACAAATGGGTATAGTGGGGTTTCAAACTCAGGCTTGGGCCCGAGAGCTGTAGTTTGCTGACCAATCATCTAACTATTCTCTCGGTTGCTTGGACATTGACTTACCCTTACATCATCACAATGTGGTAAAAAGGGAAGAGGGGGATCTCCCTGCTTGTAATTTAATATTTCCACTTTCCATATAAGGAACTTCCTGGCAAGCTCTCCAGTGTGTACTTCTCACTAACGCATCATTCACCAGGAGCCACATGTCCCCATCAGAAAAACTACCCTCATGGAGGGGACTGGGGCGAGCTCTGAGGGAGGAGCTTAGCTCCCAGGAGTCCTCCCCACTCTAGGCAGGAGGCCCTCTGCAGCCACAGCATCCAGGCAGGCAAGGTGGCAAGTACAGAAGCACAAGCCCGAGCTCTCCGAGGGGCCTGTGGAAGCCACAGGAAGACACATTTTGTTCCTCACAGTTCTATTTTTTTTTCTTTAAGACAGCGTCTCAAGCTGTCACCCTGGGTAGAGTGCCGCTTGGGCTTAAGCAATCGTCTTGCCTCAGCCTCCCAAGTAGCTGGGACTACACATGCCCACCACAACGCCCAGCTATTTTTTTGGTTGCAGCTGCCATTGTTGTTTAGCTGGCCAGGGCTGGGTTTAAACCTGCCAGCCTTGGTGTATGTAGTCAATGCCGTAACCACTGTGCTACAGGCACCGAGCCCACAGTTTTAACTCTTGAGAGCAGTTCTACCTAAGGGGCAGCTCTGAATGAGCAAGACAATAGGCCAAGTCACTCAAATTTGGATAAAACAAGTGTTCAAACCATTCTCACCAAACAAACAAATATTCTCTATTAATGTGATTACAGAAAAACTCCAATATCTCCTAGAAAGTAAAATGGATGAGCACCCACCTAACTCCTCCTCTGTAACACACACACACACACACACGCACACACGCACACACACAAATGCACACACTTGCAAAGCCCTGTTTCAGAAGTCCGAGAGGCTAGACAAACAATCTTCCTTCTCTAGAATGATATAAGGCTCTTGAAGTGGAACTTTAAGAACTCAAAAGATGATGTTTTCTGTTTTCATACTTCCTTTCCACATACTTTGAGAAAAAGTTTAAGTGTATTCAAATAATCCCAACAGTAACCTCAAAAGATGAGCAACTAATGTTCCCACCCAAATTATTAGAAAGGAAAAAAACCACAAAAACAAACTGCTGGGCAGGCTGAAGATGCTCGGCAAGATTCCTCTGTAAATGTCCAGCCCATTTTTCTAAGGACAGTTCCTCATTCTTGGCCGAGAATTCACATACTTAGTATGTTTCAAAAGATGTAAGTTGTTTTTTTTTAAATGAAAAAATAAAGTGATTTCCATTATCAAAGGATTAACTTGTATGGATTTTTTATTCTAAATGCTCACAAGCAACAAGAAAACAGATCTTGAACTAATACATAATGATTATTCCAGGAAGCCCTGGTGCAGCCACACAACACTGCCCACACCACTGGCTGCTTCTCCAACGTTAATCCTCAGAGGAAATAAAAAAAGGAGGACAAAAGGAAGTAGCGTGTTCACAGCAGAGATGAGAGGTTCACTTCCCAGCAGGGAAAGCAAACTAGGCAACTTGAGAATGAGTTTTATAAACCCCAACTCACCTATATTTTGGGCTTTATTGTTAACACCACCAACCAAGACACAATTCTGGTGAAGCCTGCTGGCTGCCTACTCTGAAGAGAGCAGTTGGATATGTGAACTTTAGCCAGGGGACTTAATTTGTAGGGGGAAATTACAGAAATATTTTGCACCCTCCTAGTTCACCGAAAATAAAGTATTAAGAAAGCACTTGGAATTTATCAGTCAAAACTCACAAAAATTTTAAGAAGTTGAATCCAAAGCTACATGATGAGGAGAGTTAGTTAAACCCTCATCTTCCAAAGCAGGAAGTCAGCGGAGTATGGTGACAGCTAGAGGGGGCAAGACAATGTAAGCAAAAACCCAGAAAATCCTATCAACTAACTAGAAGGATTAGAGATTAAGAGAAATGATTGCAGAAGTACTGGTCCCTGCTCTCTGAGACTGGTATGGATGAGGGAGGGCTACCTTGGGAGGCAGAAGCCAGTGTCTCCTATGCCCTTGACTAGCTGGGTGACTTTGAACAACTTGCTTAGCCTCTCTCGTGCCTCATCTATACAGTGAGTGGGGCCACCTTTTTGTTGCTAGACAGGAGAAGGAGCCTGGACCTAGCATCTTTTTTTGAGTCTTACCCCTCTCAGAAAGATTTATGATCCTACTAAGCTTAACAACCTCAGGTTAATAACTGAGAAAAGCAGGGTACAACAGGTGCTCAGTGAGACCATTAAGGACTCAGGCAGAGAGCTGATTCCTACGACTTGAAGTGGCAGCTGTGGCGATAGGGAAAGAACATGACAGAACTAATAGAGATCCCACAAGAAGGTGCAGAGCAGAACATGAAGGAAGCAGGATATAGGCAGAGATCAGTCCCCGAGGCCTGGAGTGCAGGGAGAAGGGTAGGTGGAGTGGTTTAGTCCCTCCCTCCTGAGCTGTAGGAGAGCTCTTCCCTCTTCACAAATCCCAAAGCTGCTGCCACCAGGGAGCTTCTTGAGGACAAAGCACCAGGCTGCCAGTGCCCCTGGGGTCACTGGCCGACACTGCAGACCCTTCAGGTGCCATATTGCTTCTCCCCCACTGTGCACCTCTGCCCTCCCCAGGGGCTTCAGTTCCTGAATTTTCATCTCTTCTTTCCCACACAGACCTCTCTCAGCTCCAGCCCAGACTTTGGGAGCCACAGGGAGCTGGCTGACATTCTGGATGGGTTGGCTTCAGGAGAAGGGCACAGAGACCACCAGAGTGCTGGCTCCCTCCCATTCAGACCCTTCCCTTTGTTCCCCTGCCCCGTTGTAGCTGCTGAGAGATAGTTGAACAGAAACTGCTTTTCCACTGGTTGGTGCTTCCGTGCCTGGCTAATTTTTCTATTTTTTTGTAGAGACAGAGTCCTGCTAGGTTGCCCAGGCTGGTCTTGAACTCTGGGTCTCAAGCGATCCTCTCCCTTGGCCCCAAAAGGACTAGAAGTACAGGCATCAGCCAGCATGCCCAGGCTCTAACCATATTTCCTACTACATACCACAGTATTTCTCAAAATGAACAATGTATATATCCTCTTTAAAAGGCAAAAAATTGCTTGACCCCTAAAAATATATCTATATCCAAGTTTAAGAAATATTGTTTGACTCAAATGACTATAAAATGATCACACAGCACCCCAACACCTCATTTGCCCTTTATCTGGCTTAAATCTCGTATTTAAGCACAAAAACAGCACTGAGGTCTCTTGGCAGTAATTTGACTTTGGTGGCATCCAGAATATACTTCTGATTTTTAAAAATCTTATCAATTAATTGAAAATAATATTAAAAATCCTTAAAGAACCTCCAACCCCAAGATACTGGTCTACAGACCCCAAAGGCAAGAGATAAGCTCCTTCCTAGGGCCCAGGAGGGCCTCTGCGAGGGTCCCTCACACCTGCCCGCCTACCCACCCCACACCTTGCTGCCTGCCTCAGACCCTCCGCTGTGCATTCGCACGTTCCTGGGCTGGCAGGCTCATTTTTGCTCTGAATGCTGAGCTGGTTCTTACTCTCCTCTAGGACTCCACGGAGGAGTCACCCAAGGAACCTTCACTGACCGTCCTGTGTCAAATGAGGTTCCATTCCTTTGTGTTGACTTGCATCGCCTTATCTACCAGAGTAGCAATCCTCCCACTAAAATTCTGAGTTTTGTGAGAACTGGGTCAAGTATTACTCATCCTTGTATTCCAGAGCATCCTGCCAGTGCCTGGCCAGTAAGAAATACATGTTTCCTGAATGAATGACCCCAAAACCCTTGAATTCCAGCCAAATAAAGCTAGGCACTAAGAGGCTATTTACGCTGCATTTTTCCATTCTCACATACTCTTTGATAACCCCCCCGCCTCCCAAACCTACCCATGAGACTGAATATTCTGGCCCCATTTGATAACTGAGGATACCAGGGCTTATGAACTTAACTGCCTAAGTTCACAAGTTATTTGTGTTCATACCTTTCCTCTAAGTTGACTTGAACACCTAGGTCATCTGGGCAGAATGTAGAATACCAAGCAGTTTTTCACACATACTGGACATTAAATAAATATTTGCTGAATAAATAAACTGGCTATTTATACCCTCTGAACTACTTTGGAAAAGATTATGGTATTTAGAGGCACCTGAGACATGCAAGGTGAGGGCGTGACGTTTCCTAGTGCTATCTACAGTGACCATCTCTCGTTACAAAAGCTACAGGTACCTACCCATTTTTTATTCAATAATTAAATATAGGCTTCGTTTACAGCTTCCTGCTGCATTTACAGATGCAACAGATTCCATAACTCTCTCCCAGGACTCGTGAGACCTGGTGTAGCAGAAGGCAGATCTGCAAATGTTTCCACACTTCCATAGTCAAGATTTTTGCTTTTCCTTTTCTTGTTTGTGACAATTTTTGTCTTGTTATATTTATCAGGCAGTTTGAATTCATTTGAAACTTTTTACCTGGGCATTGTAAGACACAAGCAGGTAGTCAGAAGAGGCACTTTGACTACCTGATTCAATTGCCTCTTTTCCACTTAAATTCACAACTGCTACACAACAGAGGGAAAAATAAGGAAAAGGAAAAAAGTGCCAATCAAACATCCTTGACAAAAACATTCTGCAGTTCCAGTAAAGCCTTTTGTGATTCCCTAGTGGAAAGCACTTTTTCCTTGGAAATCGTATTCTTTTAACCTCATTTTTGACATGTGTCCTTACATAGAGTATAATCTGCTCCGAGACAGGCTTGGTGCTCTCATTCCCTCCTCATGCTTACATGGGGAAGCACAAGGAATACCTTACTGGTTACGGCTGGACAGGTAGGGAAGCTAACTCTTTACAGCATGACTCCTCCAGCCAGTCTTCTGATCAATAATAAGAGGCAGAGGAAAAAACCTTCAAAGGAGAACAGTGTTTTGCTTTTGTAAATCAGATTATACACAGCATTAACAGCCTACAGAGCTGAGAGTGCTCTGTGTCGGTAAAGTCTCAAACGAGCGGTGGCACCTGTGGCTCAGTGAATAGGGCACCAGCCCCATATACAGAGGGTGGCGGGTTCAAACCCAGCCCCGGCCAAACTGCAACAAAAAAATAGCAGGGTGTTGTGGTGGGCACCTGTAGTCCCAGCTACTCGGGAGGCTGAAGCAAGAGAATCGCCTAAGCCCAAGAGCTGGAGGTTGCTGTGAACTGTAATGCCATAGTACTCCACCGAGGGCAACAAAGTGAGAACCTGTCTCTAAAAAAAAAAGTTTCAAATGAGTTCAAATAGCCTGATAAATATATCAAGACAAGAATTGCCACAAAGAACAGAAAAAGGAAAAGCAAAAATCTTGGCCATGGAAGATGCTTTGAAAGCTGGCAACCGAAAGAAGTTTTACATTCCAAAAATGCACATATCCTTGCTGTTTACCCTAAAAACATTCATCTTTTTTTTTGAGACAAAGTCTCACTTTGTCACCCTGGGTAGAGTGCCATGGTGTCACAGCAACCTCAAATTCTTGGGCTCAAGTAATTCTCTTGCCTCAGCCTCCCAAGAAGCTGGGACTACAGGCATCGGCCACAACGCCTGGCTATTTTCAAGAGACAAGGTCTCACTCTGGCTCAGGCTGGTCTCGAACGCCTAAACTCAAGCAATCTATCCACCCCGGTGTCCCAGGATGCTGGGATTACATGTGTGAGCCACCATGGCCAGCCGAACATTCACCTTTCTTCGTTTTTTGAGACAGAGCCTCAACTGTCGCCCTGGGTAGAGTGCCATGGCATCACAGCTCACAGCAACCTCCAACTCCTAGACTCAAGCGATTCTCCTGCCTTCGCCTTCCAAGTAGCTGGGACTACAGACGCCTGCCACAATGCCCGGCTATTTTTTGTTGCAGCCATCATTGTTGTTTGGTAGGCCTGGGCGGGATTTGAACCCGCCAGCTCAGGTGTATGTGGCTAGTGCCTTAACCGCTTGAGCCAGGCACCGAGCCAAACATTCACCTTTCCCGCTTGAGCCAGGCACCAAGCCAAACATTCACCTTTCTTGAGAGTATCTTGTATAGTCCATGGTCTCTGGCTATCAAAGCTTTTAACTCAAGACAGACAGTGTAAAGCTGTCGGTGAGGCTCAGGTTCTGAAGACACAGATGGTAAAACACACACAGTAAACAGGTGACAAGCCTCAGGACCACGCGCCTCCTGACCCCAACATCAAGACCCTTTTCTGGAGACCACCTCCCTACAATGACAGGGAAGAAGCTGGAGAAGTGCCTGCAGAAGGAGTGTTTGGTGATATAAAGACACTTAGGAAAAAGGTGACCTGCAAATGGCTCTGAGCAGGTTGTTTTGGGAGTGTGAGGCATGAAATTAAAGGTCCCTACATTTCAAACCAAATAGCTAGTCTGTGCCAAACTTCCCACTTGATGTTACATAAATCACAAAACTTAGTTGATAGAGTGGCTCCATCAGAGATAGCTGCCCCTGGGAGCCTTTGTCATTTTAACTCATTCTAGTATTTAAATTCAACTTAGCCAAATACAGATATAATATCCATAATATTGTTCCTAGGATGTAACTGATCTGCTGAATTGAATGTAGAAATCCTAGAAAAAAACTTAAATTCTCCTCCAAATCAATCAAAAAGATTGCTGTAAGACAGTCTGTAAATATGTCCCAACAACCAAAATTAAACTGTGAGGTTCATTTTTTTTTTTTTTTTAAGAGACAGAGTCTCACTTTATCGCCCTGGGTAGAGTGCTGTGGCATCACAGTTCACAGCCATCCCTAGCTCTTGGGATTAGGCGATTCTCTTGCCTTAGCCTCCCAAGTATCTGGGACTACAAACGTCTGCCACAACACCCAGCTAATTTTTGTTGCAGTTTAGCCGCGGTTGGGTTTGAACCTGCCACCCTCAGTATATGGGTCTGGCGCCCTACTCACTGAGCCACAGGTACCGCCCAACAGTGAAGTTTTTTATTTGTATATTTATTTATTTATTTTTTGCAGTGTTTGGCCGGGGCTGGGTTTGAACCTGCCACCTCCGGCATATGGGGCCGGTGCCCTACCCCTTTGAGCCACAGGAGCCACCGGAAGTTTTGTTTTTTTAGAGACAGAATCTCACTTTGTCACCCTCAGTAGAGTGCTATGGTGTCAGAGTTCACAGCAACCTCCAGTTCTTGGGCTTAGGCGATTCTCTTGCCTCAGCCTCCTGAATAGCTGGGACTACAGGTATCTGCCACAACACCCGGCTATTTTTTTGCTGCAGTTTTGGCAGGGGCTGGGTTTAAACCTGCCACCCTCGGTATATGGGGCTGGTGCCCTACTCACTGAGCCATAGGCGCCACCCCCCAACTGTGAAGTTCTTAATGCAGTTATATTGACCCTAAGCCTAACAGCACTAAAAATTTTAGTGAACAAAATCACCACTTGTCTAATACATGAAATTACGTATTTCAACTGGAGCCAATGGCATGGGAAACAGTTTAAATTGAGAACTCAAGATCTAACTCATGGCTAATTAGCCAGAAACATTTACTGAATGTTATACAGCAGACACTTAATCACGATCAATATTCCTTCCCCCATCCAAAGCAAACATACACATTGACACTGGTTAGCTTAGTTCTGTCTGAGTCCTGCGTGCCGCTTAATCAATTCATGAAGCCCAAGAAGGTACCAGAGACTGAATCATAAACTCAGAAGCAAAATCCAGTTCCACTGCTGGCTTGTCAAAGAAAGATCCCAACTTCCTTGCTACCCTGACAACGGGAGGTGACAGAAATATCCCACCATAGAAGGCTAGCCACAAATGAGAAGACATCAAATGACAACCAACGTTAGTGTTAGGTCTCAGACTATCAACGACCATCACGGGAAAAGTACTGGCAGGAGGAGATGGGGGGGGCAGAGAAGTGGGAAGAGAGAAGCACTCACTCGAAATCTTCCCACATGGATGTGGGGCGTTCCCCTGAAGAAAAACAGAGACGAGTCAGCAGCCTGGCTGTTGCCACACCGCCACCTTCCCACACCGCCCACACATGGTCTTGGTTTCTGCAGAGTTCAGGAGCCAGGGGAAAAGTCACAGAGATAAAGAGGGAGACAGAGTAAAGGCCACCCTGGAAGTACCCGCATGCTCCTCTTCCCTCCTCAGATCCTATAAGCAGGTCCTGGTGAACCGAAGGACACTTGGCAGATACAGTGATTTGGCACCTGTTGTCCCAAATAAGTAGAATGTTTACTCTGAAATATGCAGACTGGATGCAGGTGTGACACAAGGCAAACACAGAGCACATTCCATCATCACCAGGTACAGAACAGGACAGGCAGCCTATGGGGCAGAAACGGGAGACCTGGCAGGCAGCTGACGGCCAATCAAAACTTCTAATTCTAAGGTACTTTGCACTCACAAGGAAAGGCTAAAGAGAAGCCCCTAAATGAACGTATTGAGTTCACTGTATTTACTCCAGAACTGAGAGCTGCTACAAAAGAGACCTGAGCCCTAAGGCCCCTAGCTGCCTCGACCTCCTGCTGGCCTTACTTGACACACTAAGGTTGCACCACTAAGGTTGGTTTCTAAGCAACAAAACTGGTAGAAATGACACATTCAGAAAGCCATCAACAGATGGAATTTCCAGAAAGGACCTCAGAGAAGGAGGGTTAAAGTGACAAGCTGTCAAAGAATAACATTCTCTAGAGGAGCTCATTGTTTCTTGACAGTGGCAGGGTGGAGGAAGGGGGAAAATTTAACCAAAAAAAAAAGAAAGAAAAAAAGAATTCAAGTGATAGCACAGACGGAGGCTACGCAGTCATGGGTGCTTGAAACCCGTTTCACAAGAGGCGAGTTTCACTACCACACAAAAGCTTTCTTCAGGGGCCAAATGCTCCTGGCCAATGGAGACAGCTCACGCCTGGAGCTGCCCTGGGGCGTGTGCCAGGATAAAGGGCGCTATTGTTACCTGCCCTCCTGAAGTTCCACATGGTTCAGTGTATTTTATTTTACATTTGCACAGACACTTCAGAGTACACTCCTTGAAATGCTTCCCAGCCTTAGCTTAAAAAAAAAAAAAAAGGGCGGCGCCTGTGGCTCAGTGAGTAGGGCGCCGGCCCCATATGCTGAGGGTGGCGGGTTCAAACCCAGCCCCGGCCTAACTGCAACAAAAAAATAGCCGGGCGTTGTGGCGGGTGCCTGTAGTCCCAGCTGCTCAGGAGGCTGAGGCAAGAGAATCGCGTAAGCCCAAGAGTTAGAGGTTGCTGTGAGCCGTGTGACGCCACGGCACTCTACCCAAGGGCAGTACAGTGAGACTCTGTCTCTACACACACATACAAAAAAAAGTTTTAATAAAAAAAAAAAAGGAAAGGAAGAAAGGAGAAATCCTCCTCACCCCAACAGCTTCTTCAAAGCGAGAATTTATTTCATATCATCTAATTAAAAGCATTTTCCACAAATTTCCAATCACAAAGATTTTCTTGTTTTTTTTTTTGGGGGGGGGACAGAGTTTCACTTTGTCATCCTCAGTAGAGTGCCATGACGTCACAGCTACAGCAACCTCAAACTCTTGGGCTCAAGCAATTCTCTTGCCTCAGCCTCCAGAGTAGCTGAGGCTACAGGCGCCTGCCACAATGCCCGGCTATTTTTTGTTGTTGCAGTTGTATTTGTTGTTTCACAGGCCCGGGCCAGGTTCGAACCCGCCAGCCTCGTTGTATGTGACTGACGCCCTAGCCACTGAGCTATGGGCACCACCCGCCAACATTTTCTTGTTATCTCTAACATTGATCAAACTACAGCTTGAAAGAGTATTCATTCATTACAAAGGAATGTGGCTTTCTGGTACAAAAAAAATTTAATTTGCTATTTTTATAAATGTGTATTTTCACCTAGCATCAGAGAAAACCTCTGGATTCCAATGAATCATAATTTGGAAGGCTCTACAACCACCTTGAGTATTCCATAGGGTCTAAAGACAGAAACACCTGGATTAACTAGTCCAGATGAGCCAGCTTTGTGATCTGCTAAGACTCGAAGAGTCCCTTAACCTTTGTTTTAAAAGTAACAGTGTTTCCTGACGTCCTTTTCTATTTGGGCCAGGAGTATACACTTAATTTTAAATCTCTGGCCTTCATTTAATTGCAATTGCAAGTAAGATACTTGACTCACTTCCCTCCTCCCTCCCAGTCACACTGAAAATTTAAAGTTGTGAAACAAACCAAACCTGCCCCTGCATAATGGAACCAAGCATGGCGACACCTTACTTTAATGGCACACTCGATTGATGCTTCACTAAAATGGAATCTCTGTAAATGCAAGCGATACATTCAATCCAAACAAATTAAAAATTACTCTCACAAAGAAGTCCAAATATTATGCTTAGGCAAAACAACAAACTATTATTAAACTCATAAACCTGCATCCCCCAATCACACAAAGTCTTAAGTTCAAGTTGCCAGAATGGCTACACCCTCTCTCACAGAATGGACTGACAATCCCCACGAGGGACTCCCCATGCTGTTGCTGAGACAAGGAGACAAAAGGGAAAGACAGCAAAACTCCACCCGACACAGGCTCGCCCGGAGTCAAGCTCCTTGCTACTCCAGCAGGCTCCAAGCTCTGTTTAATCTTCCTTCCCTGTAACTTGAGCCTTTCCATGACATAAACCTTTTGGCTCTGAGGGAAAGCCTCGGAGTTCCCTCCTATAGCTGGTAGATTGTAATGAAAAGTCAAAGCACGAAGTCGTCTTATTTGCCTAGGTTTTCTTCCTTCAGAGAGCAGGATGGTCTGATTCTGTCCTATCTCTAACCACTCCTGCCCTTTCTCCACAGGCCAAGGCACCACACTGAAGGGAAGAAACAGACAGAGTCAGAACCAGGAAGAGACAAGTGTGTGGAAACCGGCTCTGTCACAGCCAGAGATCAGCTCATGCCACCAAGAAAGAGATCTCAGCTTCCTCTGCCTGTGAGCCACATGATCACAGCAGGGGATGAAGATCTTCCCTCTGAGGGTGGGATAAAGACTTAGGAAAAGAAAAACTGCTCCCAAAACACACTACAGGAGAAATGCCCTCATCTCCAGGGCATTTTAAGCCACAGATCATACAACTCAGTAAAGCAAACTCGGACTCCAGGTCTAAGGACTGCTCTGCCATTACACACTCTAATGGGAGCCGGCACATGTCTGTTAGGAAATTCTTTGCTGTTAATATTTTTTTTTTTTTTGTAGAGACAGAGTCTCACTGTACTGTCTCGGGTAGAGTGCTGTGGCCTCACACAGCTCACAGCAACCTCTAACTCTTGGGCTTACGTGATTCTCTTGCCTCAGCCTCCCGAGCAGCTGGGACCACAGGCGCCCGCCACAACACCCGGCTATTTTTCTCTTGCAGTTTGGCTGGGGCTGGGTCCGAACCCGCCACCCTTGGCATATGGGGCCGGCGCCCTACTCACTGATCCACAGGCGCCGCCCTGCTGTTAATATTTTTATTTTTATTTATTTATTTTTTTTTTGGTAGAGACAGAGTCTCACGGTACCGCCCTCAGGTAGAGTGCCGTGGCGTCACACGGCTCACAGCAACCTCTAACTCTTGGGCTTACGTGATTCTCTTGCCTCAGCCTCCCGAGCAGCTGGGACCACAGGCACCCGCCACAACACCCGGCTATTTTTCTCTTGCAGTTTGGCCAGGGCTGGGTCCCTTGGCATATGGGGCCGGCGCCCTACTCACTGAACCACAGGCGCTGCCCTGCTTTAATATTTTTAAAATGAGGCTTGGCACCTGTGGCTCAAGTGGCTAAGGCACCAGCCACATACACCTGAGCTGGCGGGTTTGAATCCAGCCTGGGCCCGCCAAACAACAATGACGGCTGCAACCAAAAAATAGCCAGGCATTGTGGCGGGTGCCTGTAGTCCCAGCTACTTGTGAGGTGGAGGTAGGAGAATGGCTTGAGCCCAGGAGTTGGAGGTTGCTGTGAGCTGTGATGACACAGCACTCTACCCAGGGTCACAGCTTGAGGCCCTGTCTCAAAAAAAAAAAAAAAAAAAAATACATATATATATATATATATATATATGTTTTTAAAATGAAATGTGTGAAAAAAAAATAAAATGAAATGTGTGAACAGTAGCTGAATGTAATCTTATCATACCTTACAGCATAAGGGTTCGGATGTCACTGCTAGGAAAAAAACCTATTAATTCAGGTTTCCCTAAAGTCGGCTGGCCCAATTGTGACTGGATTCCAATGCAGCTGCTTTTTGATTTATAACTTCCACCTTCTGTACTTAAACATTACTCATCCAACATGCTATGTAAGTCATTTCTTACTAGAGAAAGTGCTCTCCTACTAAAAGAATTAGTATTAGTGAGTCCATTATGTTGCTCTGTTAGTAAGAATTCTGATACTTGCTGTCCATTTCAAGGTCTGCAGTCTTACTTCTTCCAAAGGCCTAGTCCTGATGACCAAGCAGCAAACACAATCACGGAGGGCCAAGTGCTGCCCTGTGGATGCTGAGCAGCAGCACTGCCTCGCTGGACGTGAACTGGGACGGCACCGAGCACGGCACCAGCACAGAACAGGCACTCAAAGCAGTTCATTCTCTCTCTCTCCAACTTCTTATTCTTCTATTTATTTTAGATCTTCAGGCTTTGAGAGGTCCTTACTTCATATCACTAACTAAATCTCAATGTTGTTGTAAACTCTTAAGGTTTACAACCCAAGCAAGAAATAAAACTCTAGGCCAAGAGGAGCAGCCTGGTCGGAATGACTTATTTGCTTTAGAAAACACTAAAACTTGAAGGACTGAGAGCCCCACTTTATAAATCATTTGTGTCCCCAGAGTACATGTGCTAAGTATTATAAACACGTTTTTCCCTAGAAATCATAATGTCATACTTAGGATCTCAGACCCACAAAAGCCAGTTTAGCCCACGAGTGCTAGCAGTCTGCACCCAGTACTGTGCTTTGTACCCGGTGGCACTCAGATCTTTGTTGGAAAAATTCTGGATTCTGCAAAGATGCATGGCTGACTCCAGAGAAAATCCTGATGTGGCTGAGTGTGTGTCTGTCTTTCTGCCACCTTGCTGCCTGTCCCCTCATCTTCCAGTCCTTTCTCCTCCAGGTGACCAGAGTCTTCATGTCTTGCCCTACACATTCTAAACCTCAGGACCTTAGCTGAGCACCATCTTTCAGTGTTTCAAAGACAACTGCTCTTCTCTCTGCCAGAATTACCTCAAGCAGCTGACCTCAGCTGGACATCAAAGAAACCTAATTAAGTTATTCTTCACAAGAAAACATCAATGGCTGATGCACTTTAACCTGTCCAGAGACTTTCTGACTCTTTAAAGACACCTGACTACCCACACCTCTCTAATTCTGGGGGAAGGTGATAAAAGAAATGAAATAGGTCTACATAGTAGACAGATCAGTGGCCCCTGAGTACAGTTTCTAAGATATTTCTGCTCTTCACAGCAACATCCTTTTTCCCCACCACTTTGGAAATTACACTTATTTATTCATTCATTCATTCATTTATTTATTTTTTAATTGAGACGGGGGTCTCACTCTATCTCCTAGTCTAGAGTTCTACAGCAGAATCACAGCTCACAGCAACCTCAAGCTCCTAGGCGCAAAAGATTCTCCCGCCTCAGCCTCCCGTGTAGCTGAGACTATAGGTGTCACTACCATACCTGGCTAATTTTTATTTTGTACCGATGGGGTCTTACCTATGGTGACCAGGCTGGTCTCAAACTCATGAGCTCAAGTGATCCTCACACCTTGGACTCTCAGAGTGCTGGGATTACAGGTATAAGCCATCACATCTGGCCAGGTTGCACAGTTTCTTGAAGTTTCCATGGTAATGGCAGGAATATATTTACATTGAAGAACAGAGTATACATGTGGCCAGTGTTTTTCCCAAAGTAGATCATAATTTAAGGTATTTGGGGTTCAACCTGATATAGCCTCAAAATACTGTCACCTCCAAAGTGAGAAGCAGAAGCTATTAGTAAGATTCAGACGTTGACTCTGGGCCAGAATTCTGGCTTTACTCATCCTGGCATGGCCAAAAGGATATATTAGATAACATTAAAAAAGGGAGGAGGGAGGAAATGCCACACAGCTCCAAGATGCCCCTATGATGGTGGAGGAAAAGGAAGTGGAAGAATCAATAGAATCAATAACGTGGCTTGGCACCCATAGCTCAGGAGTTAGGGTGCCAGCCACATCCACTGGGGCTGGTGGGTTCAAACCCGGCCCGGGCCTGCTAAACGACAATGACAACTGCAAAACAGCTGGGCATTGTGGTGGGCACCTGTAGTCTCAGCTACTTGGGAGGCTGAGGCAAGAGAATCACTTAAGCCCACGAGTTTGAGGTTGCTGTGAGCTGTGACACCACGGAACTCTACCCAGGGCAACATAGTGAGACTCTCTCCTAAAAAAAAAAAAAAAAAAAAAGAATCAACAAATGTCTCACAAATATTTCCAACTATCATGTGCCAATTATAAATGTAAAAATTTTTAAAGAATCAACAAATATATCCTAAATGAGAATAGAAAGTGGACAAAGATAGTAGATATTTTCAGAAAAAATTATATAAAAAGAAACCAATTATACAGGATTCTGCATGTATGCTTGTTCACTCTAGCTGCCATGAGGCACTAATTACTCTAAGTATAAAAACAGAAAACATCAACTTGCCCAGGGAAAGCAAAAAATCTAGATACTTAATTGGAACACACACTTGAAGCTGATGCCTGATATCACCTTCAAAAGGTGGCAGCCTCATTAAGAAAGCGCCCAACGCCCTTCCGGTAGCAGGTGGAGGCTTATAATCACATCAGTGCTGGGGGTCTGGAAGACAGAATGAAACTGAATTTACCTACATCAATTAGCAACGCTATTAAGCCTACTTAAGACACTCTTCCAACAATATTTCTGTCTAATGCAAATATGCTGCAGGCCTTCAGAGTGAAACCTGCCATTATCCCTACCATCACCTCAGCTTTCCTACTCCCGCCCTGCAGTGACACATCACTCACACCAAGCACCCTGCCCACATACTGGGCCTTTCAGCTCAGATCTCCAAGCCTTTGACAAGTGCTTATTAATGCTAACAACACCCCAATAAGGAAAGAGTTGGACCCTAGAGCCTTTCAATTTTCTAGGGCAATCAAGAGGGAAGAGCTGAGCCAGTGAACTGAGGGACCGACCCAAGGTCACAGACAAGTGAGAAACGTGAACTCAGGCCTAACCACTCCTCACCTCCTACTCCACATTTCTCAGTCCCTGTGGCAGCTGGGAAGTAGTCCTCCACTTTGCTTTAAGAACAGAAGCATCAGAGGAGCACAGGACAAGCTCTTCTTTCCAGTTGTTCTTAGTACCAGTGTACAGAGTCCTATTATAATATTTACTTATTTATTTTTTTAGAGACAGAGTCTCAAGCTGCTTCCCTGGGTAGAATGCCATGGTGTCACAGCTCACAGCAACTTCAAACTCTTAGGCTTAAGCAAGTCTCTTGCCTCAGCCTCCCAAGTAGCTGGGACTACAGGCGTCTGCCACAACACCCGGCTATTTTTTGCTTGTAGTTGTCATTGTTGTTTGGCAGGCCCGGGCTGGATTCGAACCTGCCAGCTCTGGTGTATGTGGCCAGCGCTCTAGCCTGAGCTACAGGCGCAGAGCCCCTATTATGATATTTAATTTTAAAATAACTTAACAATAATTACATAAGATGGAAAGCTTATCTTTCCCCCAAGTGCATCCGGCAGTGCATTCACTGCTTAACCAAGCCCCAAACGCTGGACAAAGCAGTCTGCTGACATGTACATGATCACAGTGATCAGCAGGAAAACTTTCATGCAGTTACAATCACCTGAGATTCCTTATAGGCTGATGGGCCCAACTACATCCTGTAGTCAGAAAGGCACGCTTTTGCCTTGGGCACAATGACCACAACAAGAAAACAAAGCAATTACAGTACAAGCTTAAGAACTAAGTCACATGATTTTTAAAAGCAATCTTGGGCAGTACAAGATAAAACCCTAATACTCAGCACCTACCTAATACAGTATCTTATTCCATATGTTAATAAAGTTCTTGTTGAATAAATAAAAGAAAAAATTAAAAGGAGAGGCTGAAAAAGGACAAAATGCTGAGCATCCTTCTGTATTAGGTCCTTGAGAGAACAGTGTCCCTAATATTCTGACAAAGGCTAAAAGTCAAACTTATTTTAAAAACTATCCAAAAAAATAAACCTTTTCTATTGTGTTTCTTGAGCTCCCATTTTTTAAAGCAATCCAAAGAAAGGAATAAATTAATTTAGTGAAGAGGGGGATTATAGGGAAATATGATGTGTGACAACAGAAAGGACTTAAGAACATGCTTAGTTTTTCTTAAAGGGCACTAAACCTCCAATTAGAATTATCCAAATGCCCATCTGAATTGAAGGCAAATCTTTAATTGTAAAACAGCCCAAGACAGAAGAATCTTAGCCCTGAGTTGCATCCACAAGGTGACCGTGGGAAGGTGAGTACAGCCAGTGGTAACTTGTGTTTGAGAGCCTCTCAAAGAAACCCCAACAATGTGACAGGCATGGTTTCACTGATCCTTGTATTCCCCTGGAGCTGGGAGAGGAAGCAGCTATTAACTCCACTTTTCAAATGAGGAAACGAAGCAAAGTGAATGAGTAGAGGAGTCAGACTCAACATCAGTGAGGTGTGGCAGAACCCACTCCCATCCTGATTCTGCAGGTGGCCCCTCGCTGAGGCGCTCCAGCGAAAATGTGGAGGGGAGAAGGAATAGTTTCACACCATCCAAGAATTAAAACACATTAACCTGCACAAAGCAATCAGCTATCAAATCCTTAAATTCCTCCCACCTTTCCAATGGCTGGAGACATGGAAAGGCTCCATCACCTACCTTCGCTTCATCGTTAATGTCCCAAGTGAAGGAAATAGCATTATAAGCGATCTCCTCAATGTTGCTGATGGTGTTGAAGCTTTCTTTGTAGTCAGCTATTGGCAGTGATGAAAAAAAAAAAGAAATTCATGATTTTTAGTTTCACCATGAGATTGCAATGTTTTAAAGTAAGATTCCATTTTTCTTATCACCAGTTCTGGACAATTTAAATTGATATTTTCTTGGGTTAAAAGAAGTTCAAAATATGGCTTGGTGCCTGTACCTCAGCGGTTAGGGTACCGGCCACATACACTGAGACCAGTGGGTTTGAACCTGGCCTGGGTCAGCTAAACAATGACAACTGCAACAAAAAAATAGCCAGATGTTGTGGCAGGCGCCTACAGTCCCAGCTACTTGGGAGGCTGAGGCAAGAGAATCGCCTAAGCCCAGGAACTGGGGGTTGCTGTGAGCTGTGTGACCCGCAGCACTCAAACGAGGGTGATAAAGTGAGACTCAGTCTCAAAAAAAAAAATTCAAAATATGAAGGAATCATAGAATTTTTGTAATAGAGGCACACTTGGACATATTTAATCCCATTATGTTAAAATTATGAAATTTTGGTCTAAAAAGTCTAAATAATGGTCCCAAGGTCATAAAAGTAGCCTGCAGAATCAAGATTAGAACTCAGCTCTAATTCTTCTGAAAAGAGAACATGAGCATTACAAAAAGTAAAGAAAAAAGTGACAATAATATTAATAGCCAGTGATACAATGGTTTTTGAAAATTATATAAACAAGAATAGAAGTAAAGCTAGCTCAATGAATATGGATTTACAAGGGTTTGCTGTTACCCCCCAAGTGATGATCTCTGGATTCATTTGCAGATGCAAGAGATTAGCAAACAGCTCAGCACATGACCAGGGAAGACTCTTGGCAACTACACATCAGCTGCATTTTCTTTTACTTTTTTTTCTGCATGGTATCATCATCACCAAATCAGAACAGAATCTCTTACAGAAAATATTACCCTTCAAAAAAATGGAGATAGAAAAGTAGGAACACTGTCACGTCAGCTGGCTATATGGTTTCCTGCTCCAGTGTCCAGTGAGAAGACACTGCCTGGGCACATGTCCTATAAAGGAAGTCAGGGTAAGAACACTGGTTCCAGGAGGCCAAGGACAGTGTTTGGAACAGATTAGTGGCTGGCATAAAAATTCAAATGCTTTCGGAAGGAAGCTGATCACTGCCAAAAATAACTGGATTTAAAAAACTGGATGCTTGCACCTCTGGGAATAGAAGCAGGCTCCTGGGCGGCTTACCTATGTCAATGCACCTTTGTTTGGCCGTGTGCTGGCGGGAGTGCCAGTACTTCCAATGCCTTAACTGATCTTCTCTGCTTTTGTCTTCAGCAAAAACCACCATGATTACGCTCTAGGAGAGAGAATGCACTGCAGTGTAAGGACCTTATAGGGTGAGTCACTTTTGGAAAATTTACTTAGTATTATAGTTCACAAATAAGAATTAAAACTGCAATTTTAGGCCTATATTCAGATCTACTTCAGCCCTAGAAACATTAGGTTCAGACTAGCTTTCCCAGAGAACAGAATTAAGAGTGTAACTTACTCGGACTTTGCTGATGGGGTGATGAATCCCTTCATTGCTGCTCACCTCCTTCAAGGTGACAGGGTAGAACTGGCCTTTGTTCAGGTATGTCATCGTGCTATCTCCTGGCTTCTGGCGAAGCGATTTTGAAGCTTCTAGAGTATATTCAAAGTTGTTCCTAAAGGACAAAAAAGTCACACATCACTAATCCACTCTCTTAGAAGCTTCCTATATACTTTAGTACAATCTTAAAAAGCGTTAGCTGGATGTGCTGAGATAGCAGACTATCAACAAATATCCACCTGACCACACTATGTAACTAGCATCTGTTACCTTTTGCATGATAAATGAAACAAAAGCACTTAGTAGCTGCAAATTCTCAAATCTCTCAGATATGGGAATACGAATTGCCAAATAGAATTTCTATGATATGCTGGATTTTAACAATTAAGACATTTATAGGCTAAGGACATTAAAGATACAACTAAGTGAAAAAGACTTTGGAAGGAAACCTTCACAAGACATGCTGCCAATCTGGTATTCATCCAGCAGAAGTTGCAAACAGGTGGCTGGTGGGGCTCTGATTGAATTTGTTATGGCCCAGGCAGCATTTTTTTGTTGTTTCTAGTTGTGCTTTAGATGAATACTCCACAATTCTATTATCTAACACTACCATTCATATGTGCCCCTAAAGTTGTTTAATAACCTTCCTAGGCCAGGGTCAGCAAATTATATCTACTTTTGCAAACAAAGTTTTATTAGCATACAGTTACACCACTTGTTTATGTATTATCTATGGCCACTTATGTACTATAACAGCAACGCTGGGTAGTTGCAAAAACATACAGAGGCTATATGACCCATCAACCCTAAAGGAGTTACTATCCTGACCCTGTGCAGAAAATGTTTGCCAAACCCTATCCCTAAACCCTAAAAGGTATTTTAGTTTGTGATGTCTGGACCTTGAGGCAGGTCCATAATGCCCATAAAATCCTAGAATTAAAGAAAAAAAATTATTGTAAAATATAACATGTGAAAAACCACATAAAAAATTATAAAATGAAACCCTAGACTCTTATCCGAAAGTGTTTCAATTAAACTGGAAAAAATATTCATATTCCCAGAGTGAGATACAATTTTGTGATGTTAAAAAGAAGTTGTTAGAAAAAATATGACTTCATTTCTTTTATCATTAGTGAAGCTAACAGAAAGGTAAAAGCCTTTATTCATTTGATGTTACTCCTAAATTCTCACCTAATTATACACATTTGGGAGCAGAAAGGACATCAGAGACCTAACTCAATACCTCATCTCTCCTGTTAGGTTCTATTCTGCTGCCATCACATAAAGAAACCAAAGGGAAGAAAGAGCACCAACACCAAGAATTAAGGAAACTCGAAACACCGTTCAAAGAGTTTGAAATTAAATGCACTGCAGCAGATGTCCTCTACCCAAGATAATCACAGTAAATACAGCAAGACAAAGGTGAAAGCCCACTAAAGCCACCTCTGATTCATCAATATCAAGTTAACAAAAAAGGAATAAGTCATAAAAGCTGCAAATTACAAGTCAAATTAAGGTACAACTATTACCCAGAAACACTGTCAAAAACATAGTCCTCTGAATTCATCCCAGGCATCCGCAGACTGAGATCCGAGGAGAAGAAAACCTGAAATATCAACGCACCACAACTGTTTAACTGGTTATCATGGTTACTAAAGACCAAAGCATGGTACAACATAAAAGGATGTGCTGACAGCAACCCACTGCCCATTCGATATCCATTTTCAAATAAAAATTGTAAATCTACAAAAATTTTCTAAAATTAACAAAGAAAATTAAAAGAAGAAACATCTACTTGTATATACCATTCAAATAAATCAGGACAACCTATGCAGGTGCTCCCATCAAGGGCCAGGGACTCACTCACCATCTTTTCCATCTTTCTCACATATCCTAATTCTGTCCACACTCCAGAATCTATAACCAAAATGTCACAATCTTTAGGAGTCACCCTATCATTGTACCAAGTTAAGATAAGTATCAAATTCACACCACGGCTGGGTGAATTTTACTCCTAAGCAGAGATAAATGCTCTTTCTCCCCACTGATACATTAGGCCTGGTTTCAAACACCTTCACGGTCCCTTTTATCTGAGTGAGGTACTCTTCTTCATAAAACCTTCAGAATTATTTGGAATTAACTTATAAATTTCACACACTACATCTGGGATCTACCTATCTCACTGATTATATGACCAACCAAAACACTCCAAAGACACAATATATCATTTACATTAAGACCAGTTGCAGGAAAGCTTGTTTTGGTCTAGGTCACGACAAACACTGCAAGCAGATCATGCTAATCCCATCCGTGGTCAATGAAAGATTGTGTATGGGGCTCTCTTTCTCTTTTTCAGCAAATCACTTAGCTGAAATCATAACTGTTAACTTAGCTACCGGTAAGATTAGCCATGTGCCCTTCATAGTAATTTCTAGTCTCATAGGTTTAGTTTACAAATTATACCCATGGGCTTTTAAAAAAAAAATCTTTTTATTCCTAATCCATTCATTTCAGGCTGAGTTTCAAGCTTACATAACAAGGAAAAGGTGGAACCCAATACTTATCCAAACACACAGCCATCTCAGAAGATGTCTGTGTTTCCGTACCTCCTGAACGCCCTCCTTGAAGGTCTCTGAGAAAGTAGAGTCCGGAGTCCGCCGTTGAGCATTTGGGGGTTGAGCACCAGAGCTGAACTGGTCAGGATTGAGGTTACGGTCGAAAACTACCACCCGCTCGGTGGGCTCGGGGTGGTATACTGTGGGGGGTATTCCCACAGCAAAGCCATGTGGCTGGGTTTCAGTCTTGATGGAGTGAGTAGGCATTGTTGCTATGGAGACCGTGACTGTCGTATCAGGAGCAGTGAGGTGGCCTCGCTTATCAATGCCCAGCTGATTGCCGTGGGGAAGGACAATGTTAAACGGCACATTTTTCAGTACTTGCACTCTGTTTTCTCCAGCAGAAATGAGGGGCTGCTCTGCCACTACTGGTATGCTGTTTCTTTAAGAAAAGGGGGGGAAAAATAGTTGGTTTTTTTTTTTCCCCCCCTTTTCTTAGGGTTGGTTTTTTTTTTTCCCCCCCTTTCATAGGGGACAGGGTCTTACTATGTCACCCTCGGTAGACTGCCATGGTGTCACAGCTCACAGCAACCTCAAACTCTTGGGCTCAAGCAATTCTCTTGCCTCAGCCTCCCAAGCAGCTGAGACCACAGGTACCTGCCACAACGCCTGGCTATTTTGTTGTTGTTGTTGCAGTTGTTTAGTTGGTCTGGGCCAGGTTCGAACCCACCACCCTCGGTGTATATGGCTGGCGCTGTAACCAGCTCTGGTGCTGTAATGGGCACAGAGCCAAGTTCACTATTTCTTGTTTGTTTTTGAGCTAGAGTCTCACCTGAGCTAGAGGGCAAATGGTGACATCACAGCTTACTGCAACTTCAAACTCCTGGGCTCAAGTGAACCTTCTGCCTCAGCCTCCTGAGTAACTTAAAATATGGGTGTATGCCACCATGCCAGCTAATTTTTTTATTTTTCATAGATACTGGGTCTCATTGTGTTGCTCGGGCTGGTCTCAAACTCCTGTTTGTTACAGTTGCCATTGTTGGTCAGCTGGGCTCGAACCCACCACCACTGTACTACAGGCGCCAAGCCACAAACTTGTATTTTTAAACTTGATGGTCATGAAGTTCTTTGACAATTTTTATTTCTTTGTTTTTTTTTTTGAGACAGAGTCTCACTATGTTGCCCTGGGTAGAGTGCTGTTGCATCATAGCTCTAACTCCTGGGCTCAACTGATCCTTTTGCCTCAGCCTCCCAAGTAGCTGAACTACAGGTGCCTGCCACAAGCTATTTTTAGAGACGGGGTCTCACTCTTGTTCAGTCTGGTCTTAAACTCCTGAGCTCAAGCAATCTACCCACCTCTGCCTCCCAGAGTACTAGGATTACAGGTGTGAGCCACTGCGCTGGGCCTCTCTTTGATTAATTTTTATTTTGGCCTTGGGCTGTTGGGTCCTATGCAATAACCTACTTGGATCAAGACCAACTCAACATAAGACAGCACAATCACTCATGATTAGAGAAAGAAAAAAAGACTTTACAGTTCCAAGTCAAGTAAAATCCAAGAGTACTAAGTAAAATTTCATTTGAAATACTGAAAACTTAGAGCTCTTCTCTAATAAACTTGATTTTCAAGAATTCTAAAAAAAATTTAAAAATTACCATATTTTAAGTAGAAGCCTGCAGCTACAGGCATGATCTCACCAGTTAGGGTTATAGGGCAATATCAGACTGCTTTGGCTCAAATTGTGTCACCCTAAGCGAGTTACTTCATCTCTTAGCAACCAAACCCTCCTCTGTAAAAGTGGGTAACAGTGGTGTCTGACCTTACAAGGCTGAAATGAGATAATATACTACACTGTGTATCATAATGCCTGATACAGTGTTCAAGAACTGTAAGTTATGGGCGGCACCTGTGGCTCAGTCGGTAGGGCGCCGGCCCCATATACCGAGGGTGGCGGGTTCAAACCCAGCCTCAACCAAACTGCAACCAAAAATTAGCTGGGCGTTGTGGCGGGTGCCTGTAGTCCCAGCTACTCGGGAGGCTGAGGCAAGAGAATCGCTTAAGCCCAGGAATTAGAGGTTGCTGTGACCTGTGTGACGCCACGGCACTCTACCCGAGGGCCATAAAGTGAGACTCTGTCTCTACAAAAAAAAAAAGAACTGTAAGTTATTATTATGTTCCTCTACCTTTCCTAATACCTATGCTAATGGGCTTTCTCCTTCACCAAAAAAAAAAAAAAAACAAAAAAAACCTATTACATTGCACAGTAGATATATTTGGATAAAATTAATTTTTATTTAATATTCCTTTAAAATATCTTTTAAAAAAAGTTTTCATGTCTATAAAAGTCAAGCTGAAACCTAACGTATTTCAAAAATAATTTCAATAGAAGTTGGAATACAATTTATCTTATTTTATTAAGTTATATTCAGGCAGCTTTTTGTTTTTTTTTTGTGACAGAGCCTTAAGCTGTCACCCTGGGTAGAGTGCTGTGCATCACAGCTCGTAGCTCATAGCAACCTCCAACTCCTGCCTCTGCCTCCCAAGTAGCTGAGATTACAGGTGCCTGCCACAACGCCTGGCTATTTCTTGGTTGCAGCCGTCATTGTTGTTTTGGTGAGCCTAGGCCGGATTTGAACCTGCCAGCTCAGGTGTATGTGGCTGGCGCCTCAGCTGCTTGAGCCACAGGCACCAAGCCAATTTCAGGCAGTTTAATAATGAGTCATTAATAAACTTAATGACTTAATTTTACTTAATTTTAAATTTTTGTTTGTTTGTGTTTTTTATAAGAGACAGAGTCTCAGTTTGTTGCCCTCAGTAGAGTGCCGTGGCATCACACCTCACAGCAACCTGCAACTCCTGGGCTTAGGCAATTCTCTTGCCTCAGCCTCCTGAGTAGCTGAGACCACAGGCACCCACCACAATGCCCGGCTATTTTTTGTTGCAGTTTGGCCAGGGCCGGATTGGAACCCATCACCCTTGGTATATGGGGCCGGTGCCCTACTCACTGAGCCACAGGCGTCGCCTGTGTTTGTTTTTTTGAGACAGAGTCTCACCATGTCGCCCTGGCATCACAGCTCACAGCAACCTCCAGCTCTTCAGCTTAAGGGATTCTCTTGCCTCGGCCTCCTGAGTAGCTGGGACTACAGGCACTGGCTACAACACTGGGCTAGTTTTTCTATTTTTAGTAGAGACAGGGTCTCAATTTTGCTCAGGCTGGTCTTGAACTCCTGGCCAGTACTTAATGTTTTTAATGGACCCCACACCACTGCCACAATCTCCTTAAGAGGACCTTGAAAAAACATGAGTCCTCTTAAGGAGAGGCGGCGCCTATGGCTCAGTGTATAAGGCGCCAGCCCCATATACTGAGGGTGGCCGGTTCAAACCCAGCCCTGGCCAAACTGCAACAAAAAAATAGCCGGGTGTTGTGGCGGGTGCCTGTAGTCCCAGCTACTCAGGAGGCTGAGGCAAGAGAATCGCCTAAGCCCAAGGAGTTGGAGGTTGTTGTGAGCTGTGACGCCACAGCACTCTACCGAGGGTTAATAAGTGAGACTCTGTCTCAAAAAAAAAAAAAAAGAGACATGAGTAATACTACACTTAAGTTATTATAAAAAAAAAAATCCTTTAGAAAGGGGAAAGTTAGTGCCTTTGTTTGTTTTTGTTGTTTTTAGAAAAGGTAACTACCTACTACACTCAAGGAAATAGGTATCTTTTTTTTTTTTTTCCTTGAGTCTCACTTCTGTTGCCCAGGCTAGACTGCCTTGGTATCAACCTAACTCATATCAACCTCAAACTCCTGAGCTCAAGTGGTCCTCCTGCCTCAGCCTCCTGAGTAGCTGGGACTACAGGTGCCTGCCACAACTCTTGTCTAATTTTTTCTATTATTAGTAGAGATGTGGTCTCCATCCTGCTCAAGTTGGTCTCTAACTCCTGAGCCCAAGGGATTTTCCCCTTTGGCCTCCCAGAGTGCTAGGATTACAGGAGTGAGCCACCACACCCAGCCGAAACAGGTAACTTTTTAGAGCAACAGAATCAAATCAGAACAACAGAAGGAAATCATTGAAGAAATCAGAATTTACATATTAACAGTCCAAGTTTCCTATCTCTCCCACTAGTGTTTGTTCATTTAAAGAAACTCCCATTTTATTTTTACAGAAATATGTCATTTCTCAAGTGTACTAGTTGAGGACGTCAAAATTAAACATTACCTTTTGCTGTGATCTGGCTCTGGATGCTCAACATCTGACTTTACTGTTGAAGACCTTCTCTCTCTTGGAACCTTATATATTAACATACGTGAAAAGAATTTAGTTCTTATCTAGAATAGTTCATCCAAAGACACAGCCTTTTGTTTTTTAGTAAACTTGATCATTCATTTATCTACTGGTTGCCTATCAAACATCAGGCTCTGGGGACACACGAGGAATACCACACGGTGAATAAGGACGACAGTGCAGTGTCTGCCCTCAAGGAGGTTATAATCTGCTCACCAATCTGGCTGATATGTAAAAAGCGACTGTCCCTGAGTTGTCAAATAAACTCAGGGCATCACAAATTTTGTCATTGAAGTGTGGGTTTCATCTCTTAAAAGAAATATCTCTGCCCTGGTTTTACCCATTTACCTACATAATACAATAGAAAAGCTGCTGAAAACACAGCTGGGCTCTTCCTACCTCCCCACTGCTCATTCCTACTAATTCCTACTTCAGATCAAATGCAGAAGCAAAAGGAACAGCCATGTTACATTCTTTTCTTACCAGATCTAAATGCTGGCTTTATATGATAATGTCTTTGGATTCTTTGGGATTCATCTATCCATTACCTGAAGGTCAAATCTAACTGAGTTTGTTCTACTTCTTCTGTGATTTCTCTTTTGTTTATCTATTTATTTATTTTTTTGCAAGGGAAGTAAAAGGTGGGCAAACAATACTGAGTGTCCCGTGAACATGAACCCGAGACTTACTCCCCACATGCACTCTAAAATGACCCAGACACTTGAAAACAGTTTTCAGCACCTGGGAGACTTTCTATTCCTACATTCTTGTCTCACCACTAAGGACAAAATTAATTGTTTCATGTATTAACAATGTGCTCTTAAAGCTTTACCAAAGTTATTGCGTAACACTGACTGATGCTTACAACTAAAGAACTGAAACAATAATGCAGTTCCTTTAAAAAATACCTTTACCCCATCACAAGAAGCCTGATAAATTAAGTATAACTAAAATTTCACCCTTCATCAACAGATAGAAGGATTTAGCTCTGCTTGAGATGCGAAATGCATTTAGGACAGTTTATTTAAAACATATACATGTGAGTGCGCGTACACACATACCCCTGACCACTATAAACTAATTTTATTATACTAATCTTTCTGACACTAAACTTGTTGTTTTTCTCATTCTCAAAAGTTTCAGTCAAAAATATGTAATTTTCATGTTCATCATACAACATGAAAAAAATGTAAAGTCATAATTAACACCCCAGGAACTTACAGATTTCACATTGATTAAGTCAATAAAACAAACCATTAAGAACTAATATACAATAAATTCTACTTCAAAGGAAGACTTTGTGTCTATGCTTCCCAGGCAAGGGTTTCTTCTAGCATCATTAGTTATTATACAAGTTTCTGTTCACATTCAAAGAAAAAAAAAACCCTTACTTCAATCTCTCAACAAGCGCGACACACAGCATCGTTCCAAGAAATAAATATTTTGCTTAGTTACCACCCTAATTTTGATAATCAAACCATCCTTTTGAGCTTTTTTCCTCTTTATTTCTTACATTCAGGAAAAAGCACAGTGCCAAAATGTGAGACAAGACAAGCAATTGGTGAATCTAAGTAAAGGTATTTAGGAGCTGAACATCCTATTATTTTAAGTTTTCTGTAGGTTTCAAAGTTTCCCCAAAAAAGGCAGCAAAAATAAACTGTAATATATATACATATATTATGTTCACAAGTAGAAACTGTTATTAAGAACCTTCTGGGAATCTTGAAAAGTTCCTGTCTTTATGAAAGTAGTGATCACAATACAATGGTTACATATAGTTACAAACAGCAGTAATGAGACAAAGCCACCTGGGAAAGTAGTGCTTCAGCTCCATCTGCTTTAAACAGTATCCCAAACTCTTAACAGCCATCCCCAAGTATCTGCTACTGGTAGAAGGAAGGTTGCCAAAGTGGACACAGGAACGAAGCAGACAGCCTGCTTGCTGAAAAGATGCCGGCCCCCTTTGGTGTGAACCAGACCAGGGTAAAACTCCAGCCACACACATCCTAGTTGTGTGACCTGAGGATAAGAAGTCCCACACGCACTGGCAACACGATGAGCACAGTGCAGGTCACCAGTGAATGGCAGCTAATATTATTAGGACAACTGTGGCAATGCTGAGACAGACCAGTGTCATCTCCAGATAATAAAAACCATGTAAAACTCCACGCAGATCACAGATTATATTTAACTAAGACTAATCCAAGCCTCTAGAAACAACCAACAAAATATATCCTGATTTGAGAACTAAAAGTCCCAGACGAGAGAATAAGTTTTTTTCTTTTAATGCCTCCTACAATTGAACCAAATCAAAGGCTCTGTAATTTCATTTAAGGAACAGGAAATCAACCTGACAACACAGGAATAAAGGTTAGAGCACAGGTCACTCAGCCCTGTCCACTTTTCATGGCCCCTAAGACCTCCTTCAGTAAAACATTCAAACCTAGTAAGGCACACCTGCCATCTTTTATGGCAGCTTCACCTTTCAGATGGAGCCGGAGCAACTGGCTACTTCACATGTTTTAAAAACAACCCTTTGATTCTATGATCCTAGATTTTTAGCTTTGAACTACAGTAAGTCAAAGTACTCATTAAACTATTTATAGCCACTACAGAAGCAACTTGTATTATGTTCTACCAGCAAGTGACTGTTTTATATGCTGCTGAATCAAGTGTCTCTGAGACTGCAAAGGGCTCGGCAGGGCAGGCAACCGACCTTGTAATAGTCATAGAGCAGGCCCAGGGCAGCCGCGCTGTCTTCATCACCGTTGATGCTCATCATGGCTTTGGTTGCTGCAGTGAGAGGGTTTTCCAGGAAAGATTTCCAGGCTTCATCCTCACTAGTGTAGGAGCGCCGCTGTGGATAGAGCGCTTCATTCTGAAGAACCAATACAGGCCGTTTGCTTCAGAGAAATTAAAAAAAAAAAACAAACCCAAAACGTCAGATCTTTCTTTTTTTTTCTGTGAGACAGAGTCTTACTATGTTACCCTCAGTAGAGTGCTGTGGAGTCACAGCTCACAGCAACCTCTTAACTCTTGGGCTTAACAATTCTCTTGCCTCAGCCTCCCAAGTAGCTGGGACGACAGGCACCCAGCTACAATGCCCGGCTATTTTTTGTTGTAGTTGTCATTGTTGTTTAGCAGGCCCAGGCCTGGCTTGAACCCACCAGCCTCAGTGTATGTGGCCCATACGGTAACCACTGAGCTATGGGCACTGGGCCCAGACTTTTCTATTGCAAGACCTCACAGCTAATTTTTAAAGAACCAAACAACCAATTTTTTGACATTGCCATAAAACACCTTGTTGTTTCATCAGTGACCCCATGAAGGCAAATTAAGACAAGACCAAAGACGGGTGGTGCCTGTGGCTCAACGGAGTAAGGTGCTGGCCCCATGTGCCGGAGGTGGGTTCAAACCCAGCCCTGGCCAAAAAAAAAAAACTGCTAAAAAAAAGACGAGACCAAAGACAATCCACATTAGATGCAGACCAGTGGGTCCCCTAGTAAGACAGAAGGTATTTAGGCAGCCAGGGAACTTGCAGTTAACTTACACATGGAACCTAGGATACAATATACGATTAAAACAAAATAAAATCATCCCCAAGAAAATGCTATTCAAACTCTTTACATAAACAAACACAGACAAACAAACACAGTTAAGGCAAAACAGAACATTTATTTTCTTCAAATACACAAAGAGAACTGCACCCTCTTCGGAAGAGTATATAAAGTTCATCCTGCTGCTATAGTTACTTCCCTCTTTCTCCTTGGATGCCATGCCTTAAAAAACTGCCTTAAAAAATTTCCTACCTAAAAACAGGGAGGAGAAAGGAGGGGCAGAAAGAGAAGGGATACTTCATTTAATCCTTGGGGGTATATGAGAAAGTTAGACTATTCTAGTGATTACCAGGAGATTGAGGGTGGAATGCGGCCAAAGGGGACTGTAAATCAATAAAGAGGCATAATTTTCTGGCATGGGTGTAAACTGTTTATCTTACACATAAACACTTAAGAATCTATAATAATAAATGAAGCCACTGAACAAAAAGAGTTTAAAAAAAAATAGGTGGGAAAATCTGTTATTAAAAAAGCTTTTCTAATTTTCTACCCTTGTCAAGAACTGTTTGACTTTAACACTGTAGTTTAGTAGCAAAAATCCAGAAAAATCGATGGCAATCTTAGTGAAGCATTATAGAAGATTTAATTTAAAAGATTAAAGCAAACATTACTGATTCCAAAAACCTGAAATGTAAACAGTCTCAATGGCTGTTCCGTTAGCACTATTCATAAGTCAATAAAGCGAAAAAATGGAACAATGACTCTAGCAAAACAAAGCAGTCTTCTTAAAAGAAGAAAAAATGAATTTCAAATGGTTGGAACTACTTGAGTTATCATTATTCTAAGAAGCAAATTTAAAGATCGGTTCTCATTGCAACATACTAATGAAATATGTAAATGGCCTAAAGGTGACCTACCTATTTTAAAAGTGAATGTAGAAAGGCTGATTATCTTTTCAAGTAATCAACAAGGTTAGGGTTTGGCCATCACCCAGGCCCTTTAAAAAGAGATACAGATGTAGAAAAAGTAGAACATCTTCAAAAGACAGGGGAAAAAAATCCAAAACCTTTATTTATCCCCGGTCATCGTTAAGTATTAATTCAGAACCTAAAATCCTGGCTTACATTTGGTAAGAAAAGAAGTCTTTAGATGGTGTATTATTTTAACACAAAACAAACACAAAAGGTTTTTCAAAGGAAACAGTTTGTTGAAGAATGGAGATAAGTTTGTACAAATCTAGAATTTAAAAAAAAAAAGAAAGAAAGAAATATACAAAGTGGCTTTACCTGAGCCATCAGGGCCAGAATATTAACAGCTACTGAACCAGTGGTACCTTGGGGTGATTTACTGGTGCATTGCTAAGCCAGAAGACTATGACAGTACTTGGCTCATTCAATTCCCGTAATGCTAGTTTTTCAGCTTCCCTTCTTCTCTCACTGCAACTCAAATTTGTACAAGCAACAGAAAATAAATATTTTTCGAATGGTTTTATGTCTGGGATCACCTGAAGGTGTTCCGTATTTCCAAAGTGTGCCTTAGGCCAAAATGTTAGCTTTGGAAATTTTGCCTTATCTAAGAACGCCAAGAAACACAAAACCAGCTCCCTTTCTTAGTCTACTTCCTCATGACAGTAGGAAGTAGGCTGTAGTCCATAAAGGTTCATCTTTACTTTCAGGTGAGCCCTGAACCTTTCATCAATAATCTCTTTTGAAACGTATTCTATGCAATAATTTAACAGCATATTCTACAACCAAAAGACACTCCATACATAATGCCTAATCTTCCCATCCAGAAAAGAGCACACTTGAGACGATCCTTAACACATAATTATGAAACTAGGAGGGGTACTTATCTGCCCTGGATTTACTGACCTGAAATACTCAGATTGAGTTGGTGTCCTTTCTTTCTTTTTTTTTTTCTTTGAGATTTTTATTTTGGAACAATTTTATATTTACAGAAAAACTTCAAAGAAGATACAGATAATGTCCCTCGTCTAAATTCCTTTCATGTCTTACATTATCATATCTTACATTACCACCTTAATATTTGTCAAAGTATTTTCTGTAATCACTAACCTAGACAGGCATATTATTTTGCACAGTACTTTCTAGTTTATCACCCTGATTTCGAAGTTTCATCCTCTGATACTCCCGAGCATTAAAAACAGTAATCTGTAATTACCATCAATGATGCAAGTGGCAAAATAACTCCTACAGCAGTTTTCTCATCCAGCCAGGGAAAAGAAGATGCCAAGACACGGGGGCTCTTCAACTTTCCCCTAAATCTCTCTGCTCTGAAGTTCTAGCAGGTCTCCGAGTGACAAGATAGCACGACAACAGATTACCTGGAGAAGTCTACGGGTCCAGCCAAGGAGTGCGTCTCAAAGAGATCCATTAGACCAAGTGGGCAAAAGCGATCCGGGGAGGCAGGGAGGGTCCCGAGCGGAGTCCGCAGCCCCTGGCCGGCGGGCCGCCCCAGTCTCTCCCTGCACCCTGAGGAGCGCGCCCGACCGTGGGAGGAGGAAGAGGAGGGAGGTGTGCTCTCCAGTGTCGGGTTTCCCAAGGCCAGAGCCTCCCCGGAGGCTCCGACCGAACAAAGAGGCGGGAGTGCAGTTAGGCAGAGGCCACCGAGGCGAAGAGCCGACCGCCGGACGACCCCTGCCCGCTCAGCGCCCGCGCCGCCGCACCTGCCGGACTGGCCCGGCCTCCCGAGCCCGCGCCGCGCTCGCTCCCGACAGGTGCGGCCGGCCGGGAGGCAGCAGGCAGAGGCCCCTCGGCCCGGCCCCCCGCGGCGACGGACTCCGGCGCCCGCGCTTCACTCACTTGTCGTATTCCTGTGTCATCGCGCTCGCTCGCCGCTGCCGGGCCGCAGAACTGGACTTTCGAGTTGGGACAGTACACCCGATCCGGGGGGAGGAGGCGGCGGCTGGCGGCGGGTCCGGAGCGGCGGCCCCGACGGGTTGGGTTCGCTTTTCTCGCTCTGAGCCGGCTCCGCGCGGGCTGCGCGCACTGGGCGCCGGGCTCGGCCGCCCATTGGCTGGCTGAGCTCCGAAAGGGGGAGGGGCCTCAGAACGAAGAGGCCAGCCCGCACCCCCTGATTGGCCAGCGAGCGGGGCGCCGGGGCGGGAACCAAGGTGCGGAGCCGCGCGGGTGCGTGCTCCGCGAGGCGGCGCTCAGCGTGGCTGCGATGCGGCCAGCGTGACCGGCTCGCGGCCTTCAGCGCCTGCCCTGCCTGGGCTTGGCTGCCCGCGCTCCGCTGCCTAGGGGTGGGACGCGCACCCGTAGCCCTCCGCGACTCTCGGTGCGGGCACCAAGACGTCCCCGCTCGCGCACCTGGGGCGGCGCGCTCTGTGGAGTCTCCGCTGCCTTGCGGTCTCTCAGGCCCTCGGCGGCTGCAGGGATAGAGCCCCAGCGACCGACCGCCCGTATCCTCAGGTCTTTCGGTGTCAGGTGCGCCGCGCTACCAAAGTACCCTCCGGGCAAGGGTTGTCGGGGGTCCGCGACGGATCTTTTCACTTCCTACTTGTCCCTTCAGTCACCCCTTGAGTACCGCAGCTTTCCCCCCAAAGTATATCTCCGAAATTGGCTGTCTGGTTTTAGAATTTCTGGCTCATCCATCTGGTGCTGTTCACTATGTGACAGTCACTAGAAATTTGCTGCAGCCTCCTAAATCACTGTTTTCACCACGGAGTGGTGGTGCCAGCCTCGCGGAGCCGCCTTCCTTAAAGCCCGCCCCGCCTCCCCTTCAGCCCCTCAGGCCCCTTCGGCGGTGTCACCTCTCTTGCCACTGCTTCCATTCATTTCCATCCCGAATGACCCAAATTGTCCTTTCTGAGCTGGAGCTCCGTTCTTTTCCAGGGGCTGCGGACTTATTCAGAGAGACCTAACCAGATGCCAGGCACCGTCCTAGATGCTGGGGGATAGGACAGTAAACGCGAAAGACAAATTTCCTTGCCTTCATGGAGCATCCCAGTTGGGGTAACAGGCAATAAAGTAAATAAATTATATGGCAGGTTCTGTGGCAGAAAATATAGCCGAGGAGGCAGATGGGGAGACTGGGTGGAGCGGGCTTTCAGCCTTGCAGGTACTTGGGAGTGACTGGGGCGGGCAGAGGCACAGCCAAGCGAGGTGGGGGCGCCAGCGTGGCTGGAGGGCAGAGAGGGAATGGGCGCAGGGGAGCAAATTTTGCAAGGCCTTGCGGGCTTCTGCAAGGAAGGCTTTTACTCTCGGTGAGGGGGACGCACTGGAGGGACTAGAGTAGGGCAGTGACATGATCTCACTTGTGTTTTATAGTAATAGTCTGGTTGCTGTGTGGAAAGGACCAGGTAAGAATGACTGACTGCCATAATGTAGGCAAAAGAGAATAGTAGCGCCAGACAGGTGGTAGAGAAGTGGAGGGAAGTTGAATTCTGTATATATTCTGAAGGTAGAACCAACAGGATTTCCTGCAAATTGGAAATGGGTGTAGGAGAAAGAATCAAAGATGACCACAGGGTTTCCAGCTGAGCAACTGTAGGGAATGATTTGCCATTCCCTGAAAGAGGAAGACTGCAGGCAGGTGCAGAAGGTTTGAAGGGAGCAGGAGTCCGTCTGGAATGTGCTAAGCTCAAGATGTACGAGGGAGCACAGTGGATGGTCAGGGGCACTGTTGGAAGTCAGATGGGAGTGCATAGGAAAAATCTGAGCTGAAGCTCCACTTCTGGGCATCATCCACATCCAGATGTAAGGTAAGGCCTCAAGATGGGATGAATCTCTACAGCAGTAAGGACAGAAAGAGGAGGCGTCCTGGAGCCTCCAGTACAGAGGGGCTGGGAGGGAGTAGAGCCAGCAGAAGAGACAGAAAGGGGGCGTGTCCAAGCCAAGTAAAGAGATGAGTAAGGAGTGGCCCTCCCACAGCGCCAGCAGCCTAGCCCTGCTGTTCTCTGTCCTCTGTGCTCCAAGAGAGCCTTACTTCTCACCACCCTCCCTGGGGTCTGTCCTCTAACCCCAGGAGCACTGCAGGAGCCATGCAGCCTGTTCTGTTTTCTTATGTACTAATTTTCTGCTTAAATAAATTATATCTGAAAAGTGAGCTAATTTAAGAAAGATACCAATAATGACACAGCTGGTCCATAGATGTGATGCCATCAGGGTGGTGCTGATTGATTGATATTGGAACAGTGACCCTTTGCTTTTCCTCTTCTGATAGCCCATCTCCACAATGTGGCAGGGGAGACCTTCGCAGAACACAGATTTCATGTCACTGTGTTATGCTCACAATCAAGTCCAAACTCATGAGCATGGTGTATAATTAACAACTGATCATCCCATGCCAGCCTGTAGGACCATCCTGCTCACACCCCAGAGTCACTCCAGCTTTCCCTGCTCCTCCCCTCTGTGCTTGGCAGACTCTACTCAACTTCTAGACTTTGCACTTTCTTCCTGGTTGCCTTCGTCCCTCCAGCGATCAGAATATCCTGGCCCACATCACCCCATCACCACTTTTACCACATTCTGTTTGTTCTGTGCTTTCTTGTCTGTTTCTACCATAGTGTGAGTGTTTCCAAGGAGGGCAGCAATTGGACCACTTTTTTTTTTTGCAGCTTTTGGCCGGGGCTGGGTTTGAACGCGCCACCTCTGGCATATGGGGCCAGCGCCCTACCCCTTTGAGCCACAGGTGCCACCCCGGGACCACTTTCATTTTAATCGCCCCCCCCCCTCCGTGCCCGGTCATGTGCATGGAAGACAGCCAGCAAATGTTTACTGAGTGGATACAATCCTCACCGTGTTCTGCAGACATGCACTGAAAGCCTTGGTGCCTGATACATGGTTGGCACAAAAGAAATAGGAGATGAATGAAGAAACATCAAATCATAAAACCAAAAACAAGAACAGGAAGGGCCCGAGGTTATTAGATGGTAGATGTAGTAATCAAAAACGTTGGGTCTATTTTGTAAATTTGAATATAGAACTGTTTAGTTTGTCTCTAATACTCTCTAAAACAAAATCTGAGCTGTTGGGAATAACCTTTTTTTTTTAGTTATAAAAATAATACATGCTCATAGTTAAAGAAGAAGCAAAAGAGAAAGAAGGGGCTTAGGAAAGGGACAAAGAAAGGAAGGAAAAAAGGACTTTTAGCCGTACAATAAGATGCAGAGTCCAAACAGTCTTCCCCTGCTCCATCCCCAGTCCCTCACCCCTAGATAACCACTGTTAATCATCTTTGTGAATCTTTCCAGATATTTTCTGGGTATACACAAACATGTATATTCTCCTCCACAAAAGGGATTGTACTATGCACTATCCTGCCCAGAGTGCTTATTTTCACTTCCTGTGTCTTAAGTGTTCTCCATGTCATCACATAGAAATCTACACAGTATTTCTTTGAATGGATACATAATGACTAGATTCTATCAGCAATTCTTTTTTTCTCATTTTTCCATAATTACAAATATTCACAGTGAACAGCCCTCTAACCACATTGTTGCACACTTAATCAAGTATAGCCATAGGGTAAATTCCTGGAGTTGGAGTTACTGGGAAAAAGGTATGCACAGTCGCAATTTTTATGGATCTTGCCAGATTGTTTTCCAAAAGGCTGCCCCTATTTAGCCTCCTTCCAATGTGCCACACCCTGAACACCCAGGGGCGCTATCAAAGTTTGCTAGTCTATTAGATACAAAATAGCGTCTCATTGTTTTGACTTGCTTTTGTAAAAAAGAGTTATGAGTGAGGCTTTGCATCTTTTTTGGCAATAACCTTTTTAACCTCAAGGATGAAGTAGCATTTTTTTTTAGAGAAGGAGGATCTTTGAAGACACCTCTTCAAGTCATGGGCCACAGAGTAGGGAACTGAGTTGGACCCACTGGAGACCTTGTGGTACAGCATTAATGGACTTGAGGATGTAAGGAGTCCAGGGTGAGGTAGCAGATTGAGAAAGTCATGAGACCTGGGCTCCAGTCCGGGTTCTTCTACTGACCAGCAAGGTGATCTCAGTAGAGTCATTTTCTCTGGGGCCTCAGTAAAAGGAAATAGTTGGACAGGTTGTGTGGTTCCTCCCATCCCTGTGCCCCGTGGCTCTAAGAATGTTTGCTATGATCAGAACCAAAACAGCTGCATGGTTCACAGCTCGAAGTCCAAGCACCTTAGCCTGGCATTTAAGTTCCTTCTCAATCTAAACCCGACATGCGCTTCCCATTTGATGTCCTGGTTAAAAACCCCCAGTGCAGCGGGGGCCTGTGGCTCAACGAGTAGGGTGCCAGACCCACATACTAAGGGTGGCGGGTTTGAACCCAGCCTCGGCCAAACTGCAACAGAAAATAGCCGTCGTTGTGGCAGGCGCCTATAGTCCCAGCTACTTGGGAGACTGAGGCAAGAGAATCGCCTAAGCCCAAGAGCTGGAGGTTGCTGTGATCTGTGACACCATGGCACTCTACTAAGGGCAATAAAGTGAGATACTATCTCGAAAAAAAAAAAAAATCCTCGTCTGCTTCTCCAGAGACGTAGAGACGACCTCCACGTCATGGCTTCCAGGAACCCTTCCCAACCCTTAGAATTGCTCCCTGACTGCTCAGCTACCCTTTTACCAAAGTGCTCAGTGCAGTTGTTCTGTCTTTTCTAATTCAGTGCTGCATGAATTTGACAGAACCTTTTTTTTTTTTTTTTTAGAGACAGAGTCTCACTTTGTCACCCTCAGTAGAGTGCTGTGGTGTCACAGATCACAGCAACCTCCAGCTCTTGGGCTTAGGCGATTCTCTTGCCTCAGCCTCCTAAGTAGCTGGGACTACAGGCGCCGGGCACAATGCCTGGCTATTTTTTTATTGCAGTTTGGGCAGGGCCAGGTTTGAATCCACCATCCTCGGTATATGGGGCCGGCGCCCTATTCACAGAGCCACAGGTGCCGCCCGAATTTGACAGAACTTTTACTCAAACAGATCTAGGATGGGCAACCCTAAAGAGAGTCAGGGCTTTAGTCAGCTTATTAGGGCCCAGAAGAAAGTGTAAGGGACAAAAAGTTGAGAAGTGGCTCATGCCTATAATCCTAGCACTCTGGGAGGCTGAGGCAGCCAGATTGCTCGAGCTCATGAGTTCAAGACCAACTTGAGCAAGAGCAAGACCCCCATCTCTACTAAAAATAGAAAAAGTGAGGCAAGAGGATTGCTTGAGCCCAAGAGTTGGAAGTTGCTGTGAGCTATGATGATGCCACAGTACTCTACCCAGGGCGACAGCTTGAGACTCTGTCTAAAAGAAAAAAAAAAGTTGAGCAAGCAGTGTTTCAATTGCCTGAATCAGAGCGTGTAGCATCCAGATAGTCCCTGCCAGAGTTCATTACACAGAATTGGCAGCATCTAAGAAGTGCCCTAAGAATTAAGTTATGCACACGTATTATGTGTAGGTACTCTCTCCTAATGGGACAGTTGAGGACACAGACATTAAAGTCACATGGCTAACAAATGGAAAACTGGGGTTTGACTCCTGGTTTTCTGATTTGGGGTCTGCACTCTAACTATTCTGCCTAGATTCTGAGCGGAATGAGGCAGAGATATTCCCGATAGGGTCACCCCATACAGAGAAGGTCTTAAGGCAGTAGTTCTCAACCTTCCTAATGCCACGGCCCTTTAATACAGTTCCTGTGGGTCATGACCCACAGGTTGAGAACCAATGCCTTAAGGGTTCTAAAGAGAGAGTCTGTATGAGGTACAGTTGATCTAGTCAGGAGAACCATGGTGCCACTTACTGCTCTTTTTATTCACCACACGGATAGATGTTAAAGATATAGCAGTAAACAGCACATCAAAGTTTTGCTTTCATGGAACATTGGTTGAGGCTAGGACAGGGATAGGCATTAATAAAAACTAAAAAAAAAAAATAGGAAAGAACATCCTGCCCCCCAAATTTTTTTTAAAAAACTCAAACCAATCTAACTTTAAATTCTGGGTTTTCCTCTTATTTTTACTTTAAGCATTCTACTTCACTGGTAGTCCTCAGGTTTCTCATCTGGAAAATATGGAAAATAAAGACGAGTGCTGGGGAGTTAACTAAGATAATACACTTAAAGACTCTCACACAATCCCTAGCATGTAGACACTGGATGGATGGCTTCCATTGTCTTTAAAGATTAGGAGGGCAGGGATCCTGTGCATTTCCTCTGTGTGTTTGTTGGACACGTGACATCATCATCATTTATGCTCAGCACATTTAGGGAATCCCAGCCCTATGAAACAGCTTGTGTTGAAGGGACATCCCAAGCAGTTGAAGGATGTTGATGGAGTATTTGTGCTCCAACACCTGAGCATCTGTCCCACCCAGGTCCCCAGAATCCCATGCCTCATGCTTTTGCCAGTGGTAAGATGAAAGCCTTCTACCTGGAGAAACAGGGTGTGGGTGGCAAGGCGTGGGGAACCTCCACCCTTACCTCCGGCTCTATGACCGAGCCCCACTTTCCTTAACCATGCAATGTGGGATAATAATCCCTATCACTAAGAGTTTGCTTATTTTTGCTTGAGAACTGTCTCAAACGATGTCTGGCATCTTACAGAGGAGCTCCATAAATATTGAACTTTTCACTTCCCCATTTTTCCTTACTATAGCATAAAGTGCTTAAGGGATAAAAAGTACCTCTCATATTTAAAAAAATCCCTTATTACCTAGCATAGGTACAAGAACACTGTAAAAGGTCAACAATCGTTGTTTGTTGTGGTAGTTAGTGACATTTACCTCCTTTTGGCTGTATTCAGTGGCAATGTGATCATACCCGCAAGCTCATTTGATTCTTTTTTTTTAATTTCAGATTAATGTAAGGGTACAAACAATTCGGTTACAATGGATGTTTGCTTTTGTTAGGTAGAGTCCCGCTCCCAGGAAGTGTGCCATATACCCTTTCATTGTACCCATTCAGTAGGAGTGTACCAATCCTCATTTGATTACTAAAACAGCCCTTTGAGGTACACAGGGGTATGCCCATGTTGTAGGTGGAGAAATAGCCAAAGGGATCAAATGACGAGTTCAAAGTCTCAGGACCTGAGCCCGGCCTTCTTGTTTCTGTATCCCATGTATCCCTTCTGGTAGTGGTATCGCAGTGGGTGAGCACTTCTGCATGAGATTCTGGCTTTAGCCTATCACCTCTGTTAGAGCACACCTGGACACATTAAATGGGCCAGGGCCAGGGCTGGTGCTGCCTAGTGACAATGTCTGGCTTGGAAGATGGCATTTGATGGCTCACTGATTCTCACTCTCAGGATGGTCTCTTGCTTCTTGGTCTCCATCGCTCTCCTCTCTTCCACTGTGTCTCCCATGATGCCGTCATGAACGAGCTTGCTGAGGAAGGGGTGTCCCCTTCCCCATCAGGCCTGCTTGCACTCCAGGTTGACTGTAGTCTCTGGGACTTGGTTCAGACTTATCACCAAAATGCTGGCAGCTCTCCCTGTTTCTGAATGGAGGCAGCAGCAGCTATGCAAAGTTGGGTGTCACCCCCTTGTTGGCAACTAGGAACCTAGACGTCTCACATTCTTCTCCTATGGATTCACTGTCAGCCATTCCAGAGAAGGCTCAGCAGTTGCAGCAGCTACCAGAAAGCCCTAGGCTTAGGAGCATGGCCTTTACCTCCAGTAAACATCTCTTGCCTCTGACTGACCTTGAGTGGGCTCAGCCATTAGGCTTACTGTCATTTCAAGAAAACTCCCTGAGACTTAGAGCTGAGAGAGAAACTTGCTGGCTCACATTTGCATATTTTACTCTTTCAAAGAGAGAGTTATTAGTGACCAGACATCTCTTTTATAAAATAATGTTCCTTTAAAATGGTTGGAGCATCTCACTACATTTTAGTACCAGAGATACATTTTTTACACTTAATTTTTCTTCTTCTTCTTCTTTTTTTTTTTTTGGAGAGACAGAGTCTCACTTTATTGCCCTCGGTAGAGTGCCGTGGCATCATAGCTCACAGCAACCTTCAGCTCCTAGGCTTAGGCGATTCTCTTGCCTCAGCCTCCGGAGTAGCTGGGACTACAGGTGCCGGTCACAACACCCAGCTATTTTTTTTGTTGCAGTTTTGCCAGGGCTGGGTTTGAACCTGCCACCCTCAGTATATGGGGCCAGCGCCCTACCCACTGAGCCATAGGTGCTGCCTTATTTAAATTTTTTTTTAATTTTCACTTTTTAGGGAGGGAGAAAGCAAGGAGGGATTAAGCCCTTTGACCAAGTGAGGTGTTATTAACTAAGCTTTTACAATAACCCCTCCCTGGCTGAATTTCAAGTTTCCTTTACTTGAAATTCAAGTCTTTTGGGACTTATTTTTGTATGTCTTTTCTAAGCCATGAGGCTATCAATTCCAATATCTGGTATTTTGACTTATTCTCATTGGTGATGATTTTAAAAAGGAAGAGCTAAGGATCGAAAAAAGGAAAGGGGAAAAATTGGGAGAATTTGGGATAAGCAGGAGGGGTAAGCAGGTAGCCGGGCAGGCCGGCCTTGGGATTCCCAGCTCGCTCTTGGAGCAGGAGACCCTGGGTGTGTCTGCTCTGAAAAGGTCACGGGCACAGCCAGGCTCTCCCTCTGTGGCGCATAGGTATCCTGTAATCCTTGTGATACAAGCTCCTCAAGTTCCTCTGCCCTGGGGTAACCGCGGGAATGGGCAGGTGGAGGGCCCTGTCTCCTGGAGGGAGGGACCCCGGGCAGAGGACCACCCGCCTCCTCCGGGGAGGCCAGGCGCGCTCTGGCGTTTGGGCAGGGTCCTGAGGGAAGAAGAGCGTCCTTCCCCACGTTCCTGGCGGAGAAGACAGCACGGGGAGGCAGGGGCGAGATGCCAGGGCTCGTCTGAGGCTGGGGGCTCAGCAGGGCACTGTGCAACCCTGGAGCTCCCGGCCCAGCCTTCGGGGCAGCCAGGAGCTGTGGAGGGGCCGTGTGTGTCCTGTTATCACATGTTTCTGGAATGTCACCAGAAGAGGAAGGAGAAGGCTTGGTCAGGAGAGAGGCTGTGGGCCCCCTGGTGCGAGCTGAGGAGGGTCCGAGCCCCACGGAGGGAGGCGTCTGTCGAGGTGCCGGGGACGTCCCCGCGAGCTGTATGGGTGACGGGTGGGGAGACTGGAGATTTACAGCTGGGCAATTAGGTGAGTGATGCTGTAACTGGGAGTCAGAGAAGGCAGAGGAAGAACAGGTTTGGGGGAGGGGTGGGGAGGATGTGCTCCAGCCGTAAATACTAATGCTGTCTTCTCTGGGCTGCCAGACTGGAGCTGACATCACCAGGGCTGAGCGTGTGGAGGCAGCGCGGCGCCCCATGCTTACCTGCAGCCCTGGGCAGGGAATTGAGCTTCTCCCTGCCTCCGCCCTCATGTGCACAGCATCACAATACCACGTCTTAGGGCTCCTAAGAGGTTGGAAGAGTCCCTCCCTCTACGGAAAGCACTTAAAGTCCGTGATGGGCCTGCTCATCAGAACGACAGGGATGTTTGATATGGCTACAGGAACACGTGGGCAAAAGTTAGGTTTATTCTCACCCTTTTATCTTAAAAGTACTTTGACTTGATTCAAAACCACCCTTAAATAGTAGAAACTGCACTGCAGGGCGGCGCCTGTGGCTCAGTGGGTGGGGCGCCTGCCCCCTATACGGAGGTAGGGGGTTCGAACCCAGCCCCGGCCAAACTGCAGCAAAACATAGCCGGACGCTATCGTGGGCGCCTGTGGTCCCAGCTCCTCGGGAGGCTGAGGCAAGAGAATCGCCTAAGCCCAGGAGTGGAGGTTGCTGTGAGCTGTGACATCACCACACTCTACTGAGGGTGACAGGATGAGCCTCTGTCTCTAAAAAAAAAAAAAGAAAGAAACTGCACTGCCGTAACTGACAAAAATGTAGGAAGTTTTTTATAATTTCCCCCCTTTTATCACCACTACTTTCATTAAAGACATTCTTTTTTTTTTTTTTTTTTTTTGAGACAGAGTCTCACTCTGTCGCCCTGGATAGAGTGCTGTGGCATCACAGCTCACAGCAACCTCCACTTTTGGGATTAGGCAATTCTCTTGCCTCAGTCTCTCAAGTAGCTGGGACTATAGGCACCCACCACAACGCCTGGCTATTTTTTTATTGTTGTTGCAGTTTGGCCGGGGCCAGGTTTGAACCCGCCACCCTTGGTATATGGGGCTGGAGTCCTACCCACTGAGCCACAGGCACTTCCCTAAAGACATTCTTGAACATCTATTGGATAAGGTGTCTGAAAGGAGCTGCAACCGGTGATCACAGTCTGAAAGGCTGCCTAGTTAGTAAAACAGGTCTTAGGCAGCAGGCTGTACTGAGGGTCAAAAACGGGAGGGTGCTGAGGGTGAGTGCCAAGGAACTGAACAAGTGAGGGTAGGGGAGAGGGAGGAGGTGATGGAGGGATGATAAGGCTGGACCTCCAGGCCAGCCCACCCAGGTCCCTCAGGCAGTAGTGAAGAGGGGCACCCGAGGAGAGGGATTCTGATGTGATGCCCAGCCATGGGCTGCGCTTGGGGAGTAAAGAGTAATGGAAACAAAACTAAATGAAATAACAGGAAACAAAACCAGCTTTGGAGTAGAGAGGAGCTTTAGCAGGATGACGGCACCCACTGAGGAGGGAAAGGAGCCTAGTGCCACATCCCTAGATCCCTTGCTGGGAATGGAGGGACCAGTGTGAGTGTCTAAGGATAGAAAGGTAACAATAAGTAAGCATGTGTGTTTTTTTATTTTTTTAAGTAAGCATGTCTTACAATAATTTCTTATCCTCTAACATAGCAAAGAATCCATTTTTTTATTTTTTCCCACTTTTAACCTTGGGAATTTTAAAATTCAGAGACTATCTTTTCATTTTAGGTAATGTTTAAGGTAATCACTTAATTCAAATTAATGTGGACAACAATGGTGACAAAAGGTAATTATATTTAAGTGGTATTCTAACTAAAAATTCCTTTGGGATTATCTGTGAGTCACCCAGTTCAACGCAAATATCCATAAAATATGTATTAATTGTTCCAGAAGGACATGATTGTTTCAGAAGGGCAAAGGCCAACTAAGTGGAAATACTAGGTTCTTAATTTATAAAGTCAATAAAAGTGCTCTTTTGTAAGCTCTTCTCAAGTCGTAGCATATTATCAGGTAAGCCTGGCACAAAAACCACTTTATGCTTAAATACTTCACAAGGGCACAAAACAAGGGAACACACTAAGAGCTTCTTGAATACATCTTGTGACAGATTTAATACTGTGTGAATTTACTCAGCTTTCCATTTTCAGTTCAAAAAAAAGTTGCCAGCTACATATTCAAGATAAAAATACACACTATTAACCATGCAATATACAATAATACAATAATTCATAGAAATTTTACAGCAGCCACACTTTGGAAATTCTATTCATGGTCTTCCCAAAAATTCAGGAAATAATGCTACTTTTCTCCTTTTAAGTATTATGACTTTTTGTATGAATATAGGACTGAATATTAATTTTATTCCTAGGTGGCTTTGTGTCAATGGAGGAAAAAAAGATAACAAGGAACTATTTCTGCTCTGCAGGTGCCCTGGCAGCCTCCTGCTGCTAGGTGCCCTGGCAGCCTCCTGCTGCTAGGTGCCCTGGCAGCCTCCTGCTGCTAGGTGCCAGGAGGCCCTGGGCTCTCTCTCCTGGTTCAGGATTTAGAAGGCACCTCCACTTCTGGATGGCAATGATGGGCAGGCCTGCTGAGTGCCCAGAGGTAAATTTCCCTGTAGGGAGATAAGGCAGCACCACAGTTATCAACCTGTAACCATCATTATTCCTGTAACAATGTTCATTGGTCCAGGTGCCAGAAGCTTACTCCTTGTCCCTTTTAAGTCTAACTCAGACATCACAAACTGCTTCAAGAAACATACATTTGGGGCGGCGCCTGTGGCTCAGTCAGTAAGGTGCTGGCCCCATATACCGAGGGTGGTGGGTTCAAACCCGGCCCCGGCTGAACTGCAACCAAAAAATAGCTGGGCGTTGTGGCAGGCGCCTGTAGTCCCAGCTGCTCGGGAGGCTGAGGCAAGAGAATCGCGTAAGCCCAGGAGTTGGAGGTTGCTGTGAGCTGTGTGATGCCATGGCACTCTACCGAGGGCCATAAAGTGAGACTTTGTCTCTACAAAAAAAAAAAAAAGGAAAAGAAAAAAAAAAGAAACACATTTGGCAGGCGCCTGTAGTCCCAGCTACTTGGGAGGTGGAAACAGGAGAATCGCTTGAGCCCAGGAGTTGAGGGTTGCTGTGAGCTGTGATGCCACCGCACTCTATCCAGGGCGACAGCTTGAGGCTCTGTCTCAAAAAAAAAAAAAAAAAAACAAGAAACAGTTTTTTTTGGGGGGGGGGGGATTAAAAACAGACATACACGTGACAAAACTGTGTTCCAAATATGTGAAATACCCATGTAGATTGAAGCAGCATGGCAGTCCTGTTCCTCTTTGCCAGTCGTAGGGCGAGTGATGTAATGCTAGCCAGTGAGTGAGGAAGCGGGGGTGGCAAGGCAGTTGTTTATAAAAGCTTTTCTCATCAGATGAAGGCTCTAGGAAAGTCTTTCATCTCAGCTCCCTCTTTCCACCTTGAATTTGTTACATGGGATTGCAGTATCCATCTAGTGACCGAGCAAATCAAAGAGCAAAAAGCCATTATCCTGAGCGAGAATGGCAGAGCAAAGCCAGAGTCTGGGTCCTTGGTAATACTCCTGAGCCACTGGGCCAAGTCTGGAGCTGCTTATGTCCAGGATTTCTGTTACATGAGAAAACGTAGTTAAGGTTTCTGTTAATTGCAGTCTGAAAGCACTCCTTAACTCACATGCCATGTCATTGATTCTTTTAACCTTTATTAATGTGTACCCACAAACCTTCCTCTACCCTAAGAATGCTAAAGCAATAGGAGTCTACAGTTCATTATTCTTTTTTGGAGACCGGGTCTCACTTGGTCACTCTCAGGAGAATGCCATGGCATCTTAGCTCACAGCAACCTCAAACTCTTGGGTTCAAGTGATCTCTTGCCTCAGCTTCCCAAGTACCTGGGACTACAGATGCCCACCACACACCTGGCTATTTTTTAGAGACGGTGTTACTCTTGCTCAGGCTGGTCTCAAACTTGTGAGCTCAGGCAATGCACTTGCCTCGGCCTCTCAGAGTGCTGGGATTACAGGCGTGAGCCACTGCATCTGGTCCAGTTAATCATTTTTTTAAAAATGGAGCTTGGAATCTGGGGCTCAGCCTCAGCTCTATGTCAGATATGCATCCTTGAACAAGGCTACTTAACCTTAGCTCTTCCTCTGGTCATAACAATAACAGCATGGCCCACATAGAGCTGCTGAGAAGACCGGATTTAGTACAGTACCTTGTAGATACATTGATAGATAGTTGGTGCTCACTAGTATTGCTGTCATAATAAGTTCCTCTTCCTTTTTTAGCAGTAGACAGATTTGCTTTTCTTATAGCTGAATACTGTTTTTAGATGCGAAAACACTCATTCTTGTAAGAGTAACATTCCTTCATTAGGCCTGAACCCAAGAGATTGAGGCTGCTGTGAGCTAGGATGATACCATGGTACTATACCCAGGGCAGCAGAGTGAGACTTTGTCTCAAGAAAAAGATTTAAAGGTGGGCATGGTGGCTCACATCTGTAATCTTAGCACTCTGGGAGACTGGAGCAAGTGCAGTGCAAGAATTTTTATTCTACTAGCTAGGCATCGTGGTGGGTGCCTGTGGTCCTAACTACTCAGGAAGCTGAGGCAACGGGATCACTTGAGACCAAGAGTTTGAGGTTGCTGTGAGCTATGACACCATGACACTCTACCCAGGGTGACAGAGGGAAAAATACATAAATGAAAGAATATATTAAATAAAAATGTATGAAAAAAAAGACTTGAAATGTATGTGAAGCCTCACTTTTCTTTCCTCCCTTTTTGATCTTATTTTATAGATGTGAGTGGCCCAAAACTTTTTTTTTTTTTTGAGATGGGGTCTCACTCTTTCTCCCTACATAGAGTGCCGAGGAATCAGCCTAGCTCATAGCAACTTCAAATTCCTAGGCTCACGCAATTCTGTCTCAGCTTCCTAAGTAGCTGGACTATAGGCATCTGTCACAATGCCTGGCTAATTCTTCTATTTTTAGTAGAGATGGGGTCTCACCCTTGCTCGAGTTGGTCTCAAATTTCTCATCTCAAGTGATCCTTGACCTCCTGGAGTGCCCAGCCCAAACCCAGAACTTTTCACAGGTTTGAGCTATCTCAGTATTTTTAAGTACAGTTGAAACTCTGTAAATTGACCACTCAAGGGACTGTAATAAACTGGCCAACATAAGGAACTAGGTCTGCTGTGCTGATACGTACATGTGGCGCATGTCCAGTCTGTGAAAATTAGGTCACCTTAAGGAGGTGCTCCATGTGTGGAGGGGGTCAGCTATGGAGGTTCCACTGTATATGAAACCTAACAACTTCAAAATTTTTCTTTTGAGACAGAGTCTCTGTTGCCCTGGGTAGAGTGCCGTGGTGTCATCATAGCTCACAACAACCCCCAACTCATGCACTTAAGTGATTCTCTTGCTCAGCCTCCTGAGTAGCTGGGACTACAGGCAGGAGCTTCCACAACAAGCTGATTTTTCTATTTTTAGTGGAGTTGGAGGTCTTGCTCTTATTCAGGCTGGTTTAAACTCCTAAGCTTAAACAGTTCTTCCACTTCAGCCTCCCAGAGTGCTAGGGTTATAGGCGTGAGCCACCGCACCCGGGTCACCAATTTCAATTCACTTCAAATCTTGATGTTGATTACGTAACATTCACATTCATTTATTTATTTATTTATTTTGAGACAGAGTCTCAAGCTGTTGCCCTGGGTAGAGTGCCGTGACATCACAGCTCACAGCAACCTCCAACTCCTGGGCTCAAGTGATTTTCCTGCCTCCACCTCCCAAGTAGCTGGGACTACAGGCGCCCGCCACAATGCCCGGCTATTTTTTGGTTGCAGTCATCATTGTTGTTTGGTGGGCCCCAGGCTGGACTCGAACTCACCAGCTTAGGTGTATGTGGCTGGCGCCTTAGAGGCTTGAGCCACAGGCACTAAGCCAAAGTTTTTTTTTTTCTTTTTGCAGTTTTTCAATGGGCTTGGGTTTGAACCCGCCACCTCCAGCATATGGGGCTGGCGCCCTACTCCTTGAGCCACAGGTGCTGCCCCAAGTTTTTTATGTTTTAAAAGATATGCTTCGGGCAGCACCTGTGGCTCAGTGAGTAGGGCGCTGGCCCCATATACCAAGGGTGGAGGGTTCAAACCCGGCCCTGGCCAAACTGCAACAAAAAAAATAGCTGGGTGTTGTGGTGGGCACCAGTAGTCACAGCTACTCGGGAGGCTGAGGCAAGAGAATCACCTAAGCCCAAGAGCTGGAGGTAACTGTGAGCTGTGATGCCATGGTACTCTACCAGGGATAACAAAGTGAGACTCTGTCTCTAAAAAAAGAAAAAAGATATGCTTTGTATATTCTCCCCCAAGTAGGGCTATTTTTGCTTATTCCAATAGTTTGTTACTTTTTTTTTTTTTTTCCAGTTTTAGCCTGGGGCTGGGTTTGAACCCACCACCTCCAGCATATGGGGCCAGTACCCTATTCCTTTGAGCCATAGGCACCGCCCTACTTGGTTACTTATGTACAGCTAAAAAGTATTTCATTGTATGGATATGCCACAATTTATCTATTTGCCTGTTGATGGCCATTTGGTTTGTTCTCCCCCCCACATACACTTTTTTTGGTATTCCAACTATAATAAATTTACCATGAATACTTGTGTGCAAGTCTTTGTGTGAAAACATGCTTTTATTTTTTGGTGTATACACCTAGTAGTGGAATGGCTGGATCATCAGGTAAGTATAATTTTCCTTTTAAGAAACTACCAGGCTCGGCACCCCTAGCTCAGTGGGTAGGGCGCCGGTCACATACACCGAGGCTCGAGGTTCCAGCCCAGCCTACGCCAGCTGAACAAGAATGACAACTGCAACAAGAAAATAGCCAGGCTTGTGGTGGGCGCCTGCAGACCCAGCTACTTGGGAGGCTGAGGCAAGAGAATAGCTTAAGCCCAAGAGTTTGAGGTTGCTGGGAGCTGTGATACCACAGCATTTTACCAAGGGTGACATAGTGAGACTCGGTTTCACAAAAAAAAAAAGAAAGAAAGAAAGAAACGACCAAACTGGGTGGCGCCCGTAGCTCAGTGAGTAGGGTGCTGGCCACATACACCGGGGCTGGTGGGTTCGAACTCAGCCCAGGCCAGCTAAACAACAATGACAACTGCAACAACAACAACAAATAGCCGGGCGTTGTGGCGGGGCCCTGTAGTCCCAGCTACTTGGGAGGCTGAGGCAAGAGAATTGCTTAAGCCCAAGAGTTTTAGGTTGCGGTGAGCTGTGACGCCACAGCACTTCACCGAGGGTGACAAAGTGAGACGGAGGAGGAGGGGGAGGAGGAGAAGCTACCAAACTGTTCTCTAAAATGACCGTACCATTTTACATTACCACCAGCAGTGGGAAGACCAGTTGCTCCAAATCTTTGCCAACACTTACTATGATCAGTTTTTAGAAATTTTAGCAATTCTGATGGGTGTGCAGTGGTTATTTCCTTCTGGTTTAAATTTACATTTTCTGAGAGTGATGATATTGAGCACCTTTCATGTGCTTATTTTTACATCTCTGGAGAAGTGTCTATTCAAAATTTTTGCCCATTTTGAATTGGGTTGTTTGCTTTTTTGAGTTGTGAGAATTCTTCATACAGATATAAATCCTTTGTCAGATATATGTTTTGCAAATTTTTTTTCCAGCCTGTGGTTTGACTTTTCATTTTCATAACAGTGTCTTTTGAAGAGAAAGGCTTTCTTAATAAGAAATAAACTGAATAGCTCCATATGCATGAAAGAAATTGAATTTGTAGTTACAATCCTTCTCACAAAAAAAGCCTTCTCAATCCAGCCCCAGTTTAACTTCGCTACTAAACATTTATGGAATATACAATACCAGTTCCATACAAATACTTCTAGAAAATAAAAATACAAGAGAATACTTCACAACTCATTCTGTGATGCCAGCATTGCTATGATACCAAAATCAGATAAAGAAGTCACAAGACAAGAAAACACTCGTTATGAATGCAGATATAAAAATCTTTAACAAACTTTCAGCAAATCAAATTCAGCAATATCTAGAAAGAATAAATAGATCACGATGAAGTGAGGTTTATCCTAGGAATGTAGAGTTGGTTTCACAGGTGAACTCAATCAATGCGATTTACCAAATTAACTGACTAAAAAAGAAAAACTCATGTGAGCCTCTCATGGGTGCAGAAAAAGTATTTGGAAAAAAAAGAACAACATTGATTCTTGATTTAAAAGAAAAAAACATTCTCAGGAAAGTAGGAGTGCAGGGGACTTCCTCAATCTGACAGAGAGCACCTACGAAGGGCTTTATTTTTATTTTTATTTTTTTTTAAAAGAGACCGGGTCTTGCTCTGTTGCCCAGGCTGTAATCAGTGCAGAACCATAGTTCATTGCAGCCTTGAATTCTGGGCTCAAAGAATCCTCTTGCCTTTGCCTCTCTAGTATCTGGGACTACAAGCACACACCACGCCTGGTTAATTTTTTAATTTTTTGTAGAGATGAGGTCTTGCTATGTTGCCCAGGGTGGTCTTGAACTCCTGACCTCAAGCAATTTTCCTGCCTTTGCCTCCTGGAGTGCTGGAATTACAGGTGTCAGCCACTGTGCCTGGCCTGAAGGCCTCATTTCTACCTAGACCAGGTTCCCAGGAGATCCCATCTAGTCTCACAGTTTTAAATATCACTTGCAGTTCTGATGACTCCCACATTTATATCTGTATCCCAGACCTTTGAACTGTGGGTTTTCCTCCCAACTTTCTATTTTGACATCTTTCAAACATTTAATGGGCATCTCAAATTCATCATGTCTGAAACAGAACTGAGTTCCCAGTTCCCCACTCTTTTCAGTGTGCCCCTGTGGTGTAAGGGCTAAAATTAAGGCCCACTAGTGTGTGTTCCCTTTACATCTGGTCGAATTGGAAGGCCCTTGAATGGCGTAACTGCAGGTTCCCATCCCCACTCTGCTGCCACGGATAAGGTCCTCCAACCAAACCAACCTCCTAATTAGAAGAGGCAGGAGCAGTTCCTGCTTACAGGTGAGTAGTGGGCTTTAGCTCCCTGCCAGCTAGTGGAATTACTCAACAAGCCAATCACATCTTCCTACGGTAAGCAGGGGTCACCCCACCCTCTTGATACCACAAAACTGGCCTCTCACAGGCAAGTGCAACCCTGTGTCGTCCCGTGTAGGGTGCTGAGTCCTCCCCAGGGCATGAGTACATGTGATTAATAAACTGCTGTCCGTCTCATCTGTTCAGTGTTGGATGCCATGTGGTCAGCCATCTACAAAACCCAATGACAGGAATAACTTCTCTGGCAGCAGTGTTTTTTCTAATACCCCACAACCAACTCATCAGTAAACCCTTATTTATTCAACACTTAAACTGTTGAATAATCAAATCCGCATCAAATCTCTTCTTGCTCTTTCCACTGTGATCACTCCAGTCCAAAGCACTCTGTGGCCTGAGCTAGTGCACTGAGGGGCCCCTCCACCTCTGCCCATGCCCCGTACAGGCTGTTCACCGGTCATCAAAGGGATACTTTCATAACATAGGATGTATCACATCAGTCTTTCATTTAAAATTGTCCAGTGGTTTCCTGTGACACACTTGGGATAAAAGCCAAAGTCCTTACACCGCCGGAGAGCAAGCTCATCCACCCCATCTGCTCTCCTGCTCCCCCTTCAGCCACAATGCCCTGGCCACTGAACAGTCTGCTGCCCCTGAGCCTCAGCTCTTCTTCCCTTGCCTGGAACCATCTCCTGGATATGGACAGAGCCACGTGCCTCGCTCCCTCCAGTACGCTTCGTCCTCGTCGGGTCTGCCCAGGGGGTTCTCCCTCAGACTCCCTTTATCCTTTCCCTTGTTTTTTCTTCACTGTATTTCACTCATTCGCCCCAAATTACACTCTTTACTATCTGCTTCCACCCAATTAGAACATATGCTCCTTAAAGGCAGGGATCTTGTTCAGTGATGTGTCCTCAGTCATTATTGTTTTGCGATATACAAAACTCAAAAAATGTAAAATCGGTGCGGGTGAACAGAAATGAAGCCCTCCCAGCATCATCCATAACCCGAGCAAGTTGAAACTTGCACAGATGAATCAGAAAGGATGCTGCTGTTTCTTGGATGATGGACCCTAACGCAGTCTGTCTCAAAACTTTCATAGCGACTATCGTGGTGACCTACATAGAATATGCCTGAAACACATAAGTTGCTCAGTATCTGTTGCATAAATAAACAAACTCTAAGCAAGAATGCCTGCTTTTTCAATATCCAGTATTATAAATCTTTATAATCTTTGCCAACTGAGTATGTGAGAAATACTCTTAAATATAATTGAATACCCTGTTTGGTTTGATCTTTATAGTTGTTGTTGTTTTTTTTTTGAAAACTACCTTTCCTGGTGGTGCCTGTAGTTCAGTTGGCAGGGCACCAGCCACACACACCAAGGGTGGCAGGTTCGAACCCAGCCCTGGCCAGCTAAAAACAACGACAACTGCAACAACAACAACAACAACAACAACAACAAAATAGCCTGGTGTTGTGGCAGGCGCCTGTAGTCCCAACTACTTGGGAGGCTGAGGCAAGAGAATCATTTAAGCCCAAGAGTTTGAGGTTGCTGTGAGCTGTAATGCCACAGCACTCTACCCAGGGCGACAATATGAGACTCTGTCTCCAAAAAAAAAAAAGAAAACTACCTTTCCATATCTCTTGCTCAGCTTGTCTTTTTCCCATTGCTTTGTGAGAGTTATTGATACATTAAAGAAATTATTTCTTTGTGTATCTTGTGCTACAAGTACATTTTCCCAGTTTTATAAGAGGCAATTAAAACTTGGTTGTTGCTTTGTAGTCATATTATCAATCTCTTTCTTTTGGCTTCTGGGTGTGAGGCCTGTTTAGAAAGTCCTTTCCTGTTCCAAGATCATCAAAGCATTTGTACTTGTCCTATTCTAATACTTTTATATATATAATGTTTATATTATAAGTTTAGATCTTTGATCTGGGATTTAACTTGAGGTATGAAGAGTAAGAAAGTGAACTAGTTTAAAAAGTAAATTTACCCTTAAAATACAATAAAAATTTCTGGGTACTATTACATAATTACTGTTTTAACTTTCCTAAAGAATATTCATAATTTAAAAAATGAATTCAAAGTTCACCTGTTTTATAGTATAAAGTTTTATACACATTTTAATACATATGTATACATGTATGAATGTGTATGTAATGCAATAAAATTATATTTTCCTTAATACTTTGAAATGTCATATTACAGTTTGACATTATTATTACTATTAAAGTAGTTTCTATTTCTTCTTTTTCAATATCTTCTTGCTTTCTTGGATCTTCTAGATTTCTTTTTTGTTCTACTGTATTTTCTTTCAAACAGTTTCTTTTCAATTAAGCTCACTTCTTCATGAAGTAAGGAGGTCTTTATTCTTAGCAGGAAGGAGAAGAGATTTAGTATAAACTGGTAACTCAGAGAAAAATTTGATTCTTCATAGGTTGTCAGATGTTTACAATAGCTAGAAAGAAAAGAAAAAATATTAAGTTCTCTTTATTTTGTTTGTTTTTTGAGATAGAGTCTTAAGCTGTCGCCCTGAGTAGAGTGCCATAGTGTTATAGCTCACAGCAACCTCCAACTCTTGGGTTCAAGAGATCCTCTTGCCTCTGTTTTTCCATTTTTAGTAGAGACGGAGTTTCACTTTTTGCTCAGGCCGGTCTTGAACTTGTGAGCTCAAGCAATCCTCCTGCCTCAGCCTCCCAGAGTACTATGATTATAGGTGTGAGCTACCATGCCTGACCATTAAGCTCTCTTTAAATGATTATTTAGAAATGCATCCATAACACTTGAACTTACTCCAGATAAATTAGTAAATATATGTGATTAGGCTTAAAACAGTATTCTGAGTTAGAAGGAAATTTAGAACAATTTGGTAACACTCCTTAACTCTACAAAGGAAAAATTTTCACAGTGTCCATGGCCACCATGCAAGGGACACAGATAGTGCTGGGAGCTGGGTCTCAGGACTCCTCACCCAGAGTATCTTCCACTCCAGATGGGTCACTACTCCACCTTCTTACCTTGGTCAAAGCAAACAAAAGCCCACAAGGAGAGATTCTGAACATATTTTTTAAAATAAACTAAAGGAAACAAATAATCCCCAACTGTCACCCAAAATAAGAAATCAGGCTTAAAGAGTTGACTGAACATAGTCAAACCTGAATCTAATCATTGTAACTAATGCTAACTGTCAATCTCTAACTACATCAAATTATAGGCAATCCAGGAACAGAGGAACAGGTCAAACATTATCATTTGGTTGTCATCAGCATCCAGACTATGGGAAATTTTACAGGACACATGTGACCTGGATCACTCACCAAGTACATTGTAAGAGGGGACAAAGGAAAGAGAGAGAAAAAAAGGGGACCTTATGAACTAAAACACTTAAAGGCTACACCAGCGGTTCTCAACCTGTGGGTCACGACCCACAGGAACTGTATTAAAGGGCCGCAGCATTAGGAAGGTTGAGAACCACTGGGCTATACCAACCACTTGGAACATATGGGCCTTATTTGGATTGAGTTAAACTCATTAGAATATTATATGACAACTGGGAAAAATCTAAACATTGACCGTACATTTGATAATATTAAGAAATTAGTATTAATTTTTTAATGTCTAATTAATAGTAGTATGCCTTTATTTAAAAAAATATTATGGCTTTGGGAATCTGCTTCCAAATAGTGAGGGGCAGAGGGTGAAGAAGTGAGTTGGGCCTGGGTGAAACGAGTCCAGGTATGTGGTAACTACTGTTGGTGGGTGACGGAGATAGGAGGGTTCTTTACATTATTCTTTCTATTTTTGAGTATATTTGAAATTGCCCATAATAAAGTTAAAAAAAATAAGAAATCAAATAACATACAGAAGCTACAGGCTTTGAGATATTATGATTTATATAACCTATATGGTCCTAAATTCCTGAACATCTATGTTTGTACCACAAAGCTCTGCCACCAATCAGCTATGACTATGGATAATTACTCCTGCTTTTCTCATCTGTAAAACAGTGAAAACAAAATACCCCCCCCAAACAGTACTCACAGTTCATAGAGTTGATAAAAATATTAACTAAGAATATATATTAAGCATGTAACCCAAGGCTTGGCACATGGTAACAGCTCAAAGATGTTCACTCCTCATACACTCCTTTAAAATTACCTTTTTTTTTTGTTTTCATTTAAAGTCAACCTTAAGTCTATTTTAAGTAATAATACGCAATAAAGCCAATATCCTACCAGGTTCACTGGTAGGAAATTTTGAAGCTTCAAATATCTGTTCACTGAATGGCCTAATAAAGATCAAATATAAAGGCAGTGCTCGTAGCTCAGTGGGTAGGGAGGGCACCAGCCATACACCAGGACTGGTGGGTTGGAACCCGGCCTAGGCCAGCTAAACAACAATGACAACTGCAACAAAAAAATAGCTGGGCGTTGTGGTGGGCGCCTCTAGTCCCAGCTACTTGGGAAGCTGAGGCAAGAGAATTGCTTAAGCCCAAGAGTTTGAGGTTGCTGTGAGATGTGACGCCACAGAACTCTACCACAGAGTTGGTAGAGGGCCACAGCTTGAGACTCTGTCTCAAAAAAAAAAAAAAGATCAAATATAAGCCATTTAAAGTAATTTTTACAAATATGGTGGCCTCTTGCTTTTCTACTTTTCTGATATTTTAGTTTCAGCTGTATTTAGAGAGATTCTTTTAGACAAAATGTTATCAGAAAAAGGGTAAAAGTATTGTTTCTCTTACTCTGGGACCATAAGGAAAGCTCTATTTCTATACCAGGAAGAAAAAGCATACAAATTTAATCTGAAATATCAGGACTTTTATTTTATTTATTTACTTATATTTTATTTTATTTTTTTTAAGAGACAGAGTCTCACTATGTCCCCCTCAGTAGACTGACGCGGCGTCACAGCTCACAGCAACCTCAAACTCTTGGGCTTAAGCGATACTCTTGCCTCAGCCTCCCAAGTAGCTGGGACTACAGGCGCCCGCCACAATGCCCGGCTATTTTTTTTTCTTTTGTTGTTGTTGTTGTTGCAGTTGTTGTTGTTTAGCTGGCCTGGGCTGGGTTTGAACCTGCTAGCCTTGGTGCATGTGGCTGACGCTGTAACCACTGTGCTATAGGTGCCAAGCCAGCATATGACATATTTTAGTATTGATTTTTTTTTTTTTTACTATAGTTTTAATAAATAGTTAAACATAAACTTTTAAAAATTCAAACCATGGGCGGCGCCTGTGGCTCAGCGGGTAGGGCGCCGGTCCCATATGCCGGAGGTGGCGGGTTCAAACCCAGCCCCGGCCAAATTAAAAAAAAAAAAAAAAAAATTCAAACCAAATTTTTGTGGGATAGCCAAAGCACCTCCAGTTCCTGGAGAATACAACTAGAAAACCACTGGACAGATGAACTGCTTCACAGCCAGTTTCTATGACAGGTCTTTTGACCTGGCCAATTGTCAGAACTGGCCTAATTAGAGATGGAGACTTCTATAAATGCAGAGTAGTAAGGGCATTTCAATTCACCGACATTGTTAGCTCTGCCCCAGGTAGGAAGGATAAACAACTTCCCACATCTGAAGTGCTCTTGCGGACTTCCTCTGCTTAGTTCCCAAGGTCTAAGTGCTCTTGAAATTATTTTATGGTAAATGTCTCCTCTGAACCCTCCAAAATGAGTCCTTCTGCATAACAAAATTCTCTGCATAGCTTCAGATCTGCTCTCATAAGTATCAAAAAACTTTCATTATTAAAATTTTGGTGGAAATCTTTAAAAACTAAGTTACATATTACTTGGTTGTCTTAAATAGCATATTCAGCATAATCATTTTCAGTCTTTACAATTATTACAAGTTATCTGTTTTTATTGTAGAACTATTAGAAAATTTGGCTATGAGAAACAACCCAAAGAGAAGGCACATAGCACCCTGGGGCATGCTCTATGTTGAAGTTCCAGCTTCTCTAGTGAGATAGAGTCATGAACCGGATGTTATGGACGAACTTCAAATCACTGTCATTTGAGTTCCTCTGTCTGGTTTGGATTCTGATGCTGGCTCTTCTACTGTTTGTCAGAGGATGTCATTTAGGTTTGCTGTCAAGATGGCTATCAGCAGGAGACCTCTCAGCTCCCTCCTCTGCTGTGTATTTGATGGCTGGGAGTTTGGAAATGAGACAACTCAGCATAAGAGTGGAGTTAGTAGGTTCTGAGTGAGGGGCTATGGGGCTTTCTGAGAAAAGCGCATAAACTTTACTCATGGTCTCAGCGATGTTTTTATTGGTTAGTAGAAGCCTTTTTTGCTTACTCTGGGGTTTGAGGTTGTGGTCTAAACTAGGGTGGACAGATAAATTTGGTGCATAAAGTCATGGTATTACTGAAACTTAATTGATACTGAAGAATTTAGCTTATAGTTTGTGCCAAGAAAAAATCTTAGCTGTTTCATAACTGACTACACCAACGTCTAGTAATAAGTCACTGTGTTAAATCTAAGAACATCCTAGCCAGGCGTTGTGGCGGGCACCTGTAGTCCCAGCTACTCGGGAGGCTGAGGCAGGAGAATTGCCTAAGACCAGGAGTTGGAGGTTGCTGTGAGCTGTGTGATGCCACAGCACTTTACCAAGAGCAATAAAGTGAAACTCTGTCTCTACAAAAAAAAAAAAAAATCTAAGAACATCCACATACCCACTCACATGCCTTGTGAGGCAGCATGAAGGTACAGATCACCCCAGATACTCAGGACTGACTTGTGTAGCGTTGGGAGGAAGGAGCCACATGGCAGCAAGCTACCTTCACCTGGGGCCTTGTGATGTGAAGCACTCCTCACTGGCCAGGACTACAACCTTTTCTCCTCTTGATGAAATCTTAAAATCTGGAAAGCCATTATACTGACCACTGCAAAGGAAGATATCACCTCAGATGCAAAGCCATCTGTGGGTGGGGGTGCTGGCCTTTTGCTGTTGCTGCGATTAAGACAGTGCTATTCCGGGCGGTGCCTGTGGCTCAGCGAGTAGGGCGCTGGCCCCATATACCGAGGGTGGCGGGTTCAAACCCAGCCCTGGCCAAACTGCAACAACAACAAAAAATAGCCGGGCATTGTGGTGGGTGCCTATAATCCCAGCTGCTCGGGAGGCTGAGGCAAGAGAATCACATAAGCCCAAGAGCTGGAGGTTGCTGTGAGCCGTGTGATGCCACGGCACTCTAGCGAGGGCAGTAAAGTGAGACTCTGCCTCTACAAAAAAAAAAAAAAAAAAAAAGACAGTGCTATTCCTTTGTTTTGAGACACACTTTGACTTTGTCATGCTCAGTAGTGCTGTGGCGTCATAGCTCACAGCAACCTCAAACTCTTGGGCTTAAGTGGTCTTCTTGCCTCATTTTTAGTAGAGACAGGGTCTCACTCTTTTTTTTTTTTTTTTTTTTAGAGACAGTGTCTCACTTTGTCGCTCTTGCGCTCTTGGTAGAGTGCCGTGGCATCACAGCTCACAGCAACCTCCTTAAGCGATTCTCTTGCCTCAGCCTCCCCGCAGGGTCTCACTCTTGCTCAGACCGGTCTCGAGCTTGTAAGCTCAAGTGATCTACTCGCCTCAGTCTCCCAGAATGCTAGGATTACAGGCGTAAGCCACTGTGCCCAGCTGACAGTGCTGTTCCATAATCATTACAAATGTATCTAAACTGGGTTTTTTGGTCCTCCTTTAGAGACAGGGTCTTGCTCCATGAGGCGATGCAATCATAACTCACTGTAACTTAGAACTCCTGGGCTCAAGGGATCTTCCCATGTTAGACTCCCTAGTAGCTGGCACCGAGGATGCAGTATAACCAACCAGTGTGCCAGAGACATGGTCATTAAGCCTGATGTGAGCTGAAAGCTTGTGTGCCTTACTATTTGGATACTACAGTGTTTTCACTGCATCCTATATAGATAGATTACTTTGCTTAATAGTTTTCTACCTTTAATCCCACTTGATTCAGAATCAATAATCATAAAAGCATACTTTGTAGACTAGATGTCACATGCCCACATTCAGTAGATATGAAGCAAGAATCTAAACATGAGACATAAAATCAAGGGGGCAAAGTTTAATGAGGAATAGGGTATTTGGCTGCTCAAAAGTCTCCCCAGAGATATAAATTGCAAGGGGAAAATTAGTAATTATACTGTGGAAAAACCACACACTACCTTGACCAAGTGATCAGTATTAACATCATAGGGGCAAATGGACACCTGTCTCCAGACGCCATGCCCTGAGAAGCAATACAAGGAGGAGGACACAGAGCTTACTTTGGTCTGAGATGTAGAGCCTGACTCTGGACATGAGGAAGCACCACATACAACTATCCTGAGAAACATTTTATAAAATAACTGATATTTTGGAAGAATACAGGTTAATGTCATGGAAGACAAAGAAAGGCTGAGGAACATCAGAATAGAGGGACTAAAGAGAAAAAAAATCAACAAATGCCTTATCTATTCTGAACTTGATCCTACCTCAAAAAGAGCACTGTTGGGGAATACGGACTGTTGGGGAATATTGTCTAGACAAAGTTATCATATCAATATGAAATTCCCTGAATTTGATACCTATACTGTGGTTACTTAATATCCTTATTTTTAGGAAATACAATATTAAAAGGTAAAAGGATATATTATATGTAACTTATTCAGAAAAAGAAATAATATGTACCAAAAAATACCGTTCACTCATGATGAACATTCACCATCACTTCTATTGCTGGGCTGCTCCACTGCAGGTTAATCCAGCACTAGGGGACCAATTTGTGCTAACTGTGCTACATCACCTTTTTTTATTTTCACCAGCTTTCCTAAAACTCTGACATAAGACTCAAATGATAATTCTGATTTTCTTGACTATAAGGTCAACAAATAACTTATCTGGCAGTTATTACAGTCAACTGCTTAAATTATATGTGACTTTTTCAAAAGTATTACATACCCTTTACAGAATTTCTGTGTACTAAGCCAATAGGAGGCATTCTTGGTTAGCAATGACTGGCCTTTCTCCTTCAGGACTCCCTGGAGGCTGTGTCCATGGAAACAAGTTCTATCATTGTCTTCTTCAGTCCAGTTAAACTGAAAACTTGAGGGATTTTTTTTTTCAACAGTTGGTGTCAAATCAACCAATGTGCTAAATTGTTTTTGCAGATTCACCACCATTTCTGGAAATGGAGGAAAAAAGTAAAGGAGTAAAATAAAAACTATTGTTAAATTACAAATAAAGCCTGGAGTTTGCTTGATAGAAATATACCAATGTTGGTTTTTCAGTTTCAACAAATGTACTATGGTAATGTAAGAAAGTAACATTAAGGGGAAACTAAAACTGGATGAGGGGCATGGGGGACCTACCTTAAAATAATGAAATGGTAATTTGATGTATATTCTACCACTATCTTTTTTTTTAATATTTATTTTTAGACAGGGTCTTGCTCTGTTACCCAGACCAGAGTTCAGTGGTGCAATCTTAGCTCACTGCAGACTTGAAGTCCTGGCCTCAAGCAATCCCTTTGCCTTATTCTCCCAAGTAATGGGGACTATAGGTGCATGCCACCATGCCCAGCAAATTTTTTTTTTTTGAGGCAGAGTTTCACTTTGTCATGCCTGGTAGAGTGCTGTGGCATCATAGCTCACAGCAATCTCAAACTCTTGGGCTCAAGCAATTCTCTTGCCTCAGCCTCTCAAGTAGCTGAGACTACAGGTGCCCACCACAACACCTGACTATTCTTTTGTTCCAATTGTCATTGTTGTTTAGCAGGCCCAGGCTGGGTTCGAACCTGAGCTATGGGTGCTGCCCATGTACTCACGGTTTGTTTTTTTTTCTAAGACAGAGTCTTACTATGTCACCCTTGGTAGAGTGCTGTGGCGTCACAGCTCACAGAAACTTCAAACTTTGGGCTTAAGCGATTCTCTTGTCTCAGCCTCCCAAGTAGCTGGGACTATAAGTGCCCACACAATGCACGGCTGTTTTTTGGTTGTAGTTGTCATTGTTGTTTGGCAGGCCCAGGCTGGATTTGAACCCTCCAGCTTCAGTGTATATGGCCGGCACCCTAGCCACTGAGCTACAGGTGCCAAGTCACACTCACACTTTTCAAGTCCAGATATTTACCTTTTCTCAATTGTGTTATTACTTGGGATTAACAAGAGAAAATTCAACTCACCTCTTCTTTTATATACTACGGGTTTGTCAATGAATGAGTAGTAGAGTGGCTTTTCACTTTTCCACACATACCTGTACAAGGTAGAAAAACAGTTGGAGCAGGATGGAGATGAAATGGACCTAAATGTATTTCAGAGAACAGTTCCTCTAAAGCAATATCTAAAATCTGTGATGTTCAGTATAATACTTCTGGTCCAGAAGGGCATACTGGCACGTGTCTACTCAGTCTCCCGAACTCATGGCCTGGAAGGAAATACTGACTGAGAAAACAGGCCAGTGGAACGGTGTGTTCCTCCTTAAAGGCCTCCCAGCGCCTGATGATCTTGGAGAAGCTCTTAATGATACAAAAAATACAGAAATGGTTTGCCTCATCCTTATTGCTCATTCTCATAAAGCGCAGCCACAACTGTTCCCCGTTGCCTTTGCCCCAGTTGTGTTTTTGCTGAAGTCAGTGGTATGTCTGACAACTCATATATAGAGTGAACAGAAAGTGCCAGACTGTCTGGCACTTGACACCAGGAAATCTATTCTATTCCTGGTATAAATGAGGAGGAAAGATTTGGATTCTAGGACAACACAGTCCTAACAGTCTCTGCATTGATTCAACCTATTCTTGTCTATGGCAGGGTAGGGAGGTTGGTCTGTACAAGGAGATCCTGGATTGATCTGGCCCTTGTGGGTTCCTATTGATAAGGGGTTACTAGCCCTGAACTCAGGCCAAAGAGAAGTGACATGTCCTATTTCTGGTTCTAAACTTTGCCAGATAGATACTCCTATTCTGGAACAAAAATAACAATCTTCATCTTTACTCTTATTTTCATTTCCTGTGAGTTCCCTAAAGAAGAGGACTTTTATCATAATTTATAATAAAAAATAAGTCTACCTTTTCTTGATCTCAGGCCATTTTCTTCTTTTGAGAGGCACTGTAGTGACAGGAATATTGAATCAGAGGACCTGGCTATGCCACTTTTTTTTTTTTTGATACAGAGTTTCACTATGTTGCCCTCAGTAGAGGGCTGTAGCATCACAGCTCACAGCAATCTTAAACTCTTGGGCTTAAGCAATTCTCTTGCCTCAGCCTCTCAGATAGCTGGGATTATAGGCGGCCGCTACAACGCCGGCTATTTTGTTGTTGTTGTTGCAGTTGTCACTGTTGTTTAGCAGGCCCGGGGGAGGCTCGAACCCACCAGCCTTGGTGTACATGGCCAGTGTCCTACTCTCTGAGCTTCAGGCGCCGAGCCAATCACTTTCTAGTGGTACGACCTTGAGCAATAACTTATGGAGGTTCTCAAAGGCAAAGACTATTTCAGTTGTCTTTATGCCCCCAGTGTTGGCATGGAATGACACATGTTGGGACTCATCTACTGTTTGACAAAATACCTGGGCAGTGGACTCTCAAGAAATATCTCTCAACTTCATAGAAAAGAAAATAATAAGGAGTAGAAAGCATTTTTTTAAAATCTGTAGTATTCTACAATTAGTATTTTTTCACCATTCATTTTTAATGCTAGGGAAGAAAATATACATAAAAGTATACATTTTAGTAATATTATGGTAGCAAATAATCATTTTAACTAACTTAATAACTATACATAAAACAGATGTTAACTTTTTACTTTGAATTTCCACAGTGATTTAAAATGTTAAGAACAGAAACAAATTTTTTCTAATCATCCGGGAGCAAAAGAGATGTAATCAATACTATATACTTGCTGAAAATTATGTAAAACTAAATTTTAAGAAACCATATCATATTTAAAATGTATCAGAGTAGGCAATGCCTGTGGCTCAGGGAGTAGGGTGCCAGCCCCATATACCGAGGGTGGCGGGTTCAAACCCAGCTCTGGCCAAACTGCAACAAAAAAATAGCGGGGTATTGTAGCAGGAGCCTGTAGTCCCAGCTACTTGGAAGGCTGAGGCAGGAGAATCACTTAAGCCCAAGAGCTGGAGGTTGCTGTGAGCTGACACAATGGCACTCTATGGAGGGCAACAGAGTAAGACTCTATCTCTTAAAAACAAAACAAAAAAATAAGTAAATAAAAATAAAATGTATCAGAAGGCTTGTCATTTAACTCTATGGTAAATGAGTCTGTGATTCTAACGTGTCTTTTTATGATTTATTTTTGTAAGTAATGAAAGTAACAAATCTTAAAGGATCAAGAAGTCCCCTAAATAGTCTAATCATGCCCTGTGAATACCAATTTAGGCAAAAGTGTCTTAAGCATTTACATGGGTTGCAATTATGCTATAACCAAGGAGGCATAATCACTTCCTTAGGGTGATATGCCCAGAGAATGGAAAAGGTGATCTAAAATAAAACACTTCTGGCTTGGCGCCTATAGCTCAGTGGCTAGGGTGCCAGTCACATACATGGATGGCAGGTTCAAACCGAGCCTAGGCCTGCCAAACAACGACAACTACAACCAAAAAATAGCTGGGCATTGTGGTGGGTGTCTGTAGTTCCAGCTACTTGGGACCTGAGGACAAAAAATCACTTAAGCCCAAGAGTTGGAGGTTGCTGTGAGCTGTGACACCACAGCACTCTACCAAGGGCAACATAGTGAGACTCTGTCTCAAAAAACAAAAACAAAAAACCACTTCAGGGCAGCCCTGTGGCTCAAAGGAGTAAGGTGCCAGCCCCATATGCTGGAGGTCATGGGTTCGGGTTCAAACCCAGCCCCGGCCAAAACCTGCAAAAAAAAACAAAACAAAAACACTTCAACCATCCACTGTTTAGATACAGCTATTGACACATTTTCTCAAAAATTTACTTTATTTTATTTTGCCTACCTCTTTCCCGTTATATAAAGCTACAAAAACAGAGACATGCCACAAAGGTCTTGTTTCCCAGACAGAAGTGTTTGTATGCTTCCCTTCTGTCTTGAAATGATTTCTTTCCCCATTTAAAACAATTACGGTATAATTTACATAAGATAGGGCAGCGCCTCTGGCTCACTGAGTAGGGCGCCAGCCTCATATACCGAGGGTGGGGGTTCAAACCCGGCCTGGCCAAACTGCAACAACAACAACAAAATTTACATACGATAATATTCACTCTTTTCAGTGTAGTTCTGCTAGCATTGACAAAAACATACAGTTGTGTATTCACAATTACTAGGCTGAACAGTCCCATCTCTCCAAACCACCTTTGCCACACCCCACCTATCAATCCCTCTCTCTACACCCTTGATCTTGGGCAACACCCTTGATTTTGGGCAACCACTAGTCTGTTTTTCTGTCTGTATATAGTTTAGCCTTTTCCAGAATGTAATAAAAATAAAATCATATGTAACCTTTTGAGACTTTCATTTAGTATAACGCATTTCAGATTCGCTCATATTGTCAAATGTATCATAAGTTTGTTCCTTTGTATTGCTGAATGGCATTCCATTGTATGGACATACCACAGTTTATCCATTCACCAGCTGAAGGTCACCTGGAATGCTACCAGTTTGGGGCAATTATGAATGAAACCACTATAAATATTACTATGCAGATTTTTGTATGATCTTAAGTTTTCATTTCACGTGGGTAAATATCTAGGAGTGAAAAATACTGGACAGTATAAGTATATGTTTAACTTCATGAGAAACTGCCAAAATTTTCAAAATGGCAATACCATTTTGTATTCCCACATTTGGATGGTCAGTTTTTATTTTTAGCCCCTCTAACTAGTGTGTAATGGTATCTCATTGTGCTTTTAATTTAAATTTCCCTATTAATCCATTCACGTCAGAGGCTGAAATTTTTGAATTTTTTGCATGGCTTTTTGACAAGCTCCCAGCATGCAAGTATCTGCAGTAGTGACTAACTCTGTATACCACATGATAAAAGGCACCCTGGGGAGGAAGACGTGTGAAAAATCAGAACTTGGTGATGAACTTGAGCAGCAGGATATAAATAACTCCCACATCACTACTATTCCTACAATGGAACATGAAGCATAAATGGGCTAATTAATAATGTTAAACATCTCTTCATATGTCATCCACATATCACCTTTGGTAAAGTGTCCGTTCAAAAATTGAGTTTATTTTCTTATTGTATGATCATTCTTATTTTATTTTATTTTTTGAGATAGAATCTCATTATGTTGCCCTCGGTAGAGTGTCGTGGTATCATAGCTCATAGCTGTCGGCTCAAAACTCAAGCTCAAACTCTTGGGCTTAAGCGATTCTTTTGCTTTAGCCTCCCAAGTAGCAGGGACAACAGGTGCCTGGCTATTTTTTGTTGCAGTTATCATTGTTGTTTAGCTGACCTGGGTTGGGTTTGAACCTACCAGACTTGGTGCATGTGGCTGGTGCCATAACCACTGTCCTACGGGTGCCAGGCTGCTTTATATATTTTAGATATAAATTCTTTATCAGATATGCAATTTACATACAATTTTTCCTACTCTGTGGCTTTTTATTCTCTTAAGTGTCTTTTGTGGAGAAGTTCTTCTGATGAGGTCCAATTTATCAATTTTTTTTTCTTTCATAAATCATGCTTTTGGTATCAATATCTAAGAATCATATGCCTAACTCAAAAGGTTGCAGAGACTTTCCGCATGGGCTTAAAATTTTCCTCCATGTAAAGAACCAATATTGTTAAAATGTCTATTCTGCCCAAAGTGATTTACAGTTTTAATGCAATTCTCATCAAAATATCAATGTCATTTTCCATAGAATCCGAAAAAACAATTCTTAATTTCATATGGAATCAATAAGAAGCCTAAATAGCTAAGGAAAATTAAAAACCAAAACAACAACAAAAACAAAACAAAAAACCAAATCAAGAGGCATCACATTACTAGATTTCATATTATAGTAAAAGGCTATAGTAATCAAAACAGCATGGCTAATATAAAAGCAGACACATAGATCAATAGAACCAAAAAGAGAACCTACAAATAAAACCATACACCTACAACCAAGTGATTTTTGACAAAGCAGACAAAAACATAGATTGGGGAAAAGAATGCCCTATTCAATAATTGGTGCTGGGAAAATTGGAGGACCACATGCAGAAGAAAGAAACCTGTCTCTCATCATACATAAAAATTAACTCAAGATGGATTGATATCTGACACCATACAAAAGAAAACTTAGAAAAATTTTTCTGGACATTGGCCTAGGCAAAAAATTTATGATTAAGACTCCAAAGGCAAATACAACAAACCCAAAATAAATAAATGAGACTAAATTAAGATAAAAAGTTTCTGCACAACAAAAGAAATAATCAACAGAGTAAACAGACAACCTGCAGAATGGGAAAAACTATTCACAAAACTGTATGTCTGACAAAGGATTAATATCCAGAATCTACAAGGAACTAAAACAAATTAGCAAGAAAAAAAAATAATAACCTCATTAAAAAGTGGGCAAAAGACATGAATATTTTTCAAAAGATATACAAATGGCCAGCAAACATGAAAAAATACTCAGCATCACTAATAATCAGGCAAATTAAAACCACAAAGAGATACCACCTTGCCAGTAAGAAAGGCCATTATTAAAAAGTTAAAAAATGATAGATGTTAGCAATCAGTACAAGTTCTATGGAAAATAGTATGGAGATTCCTTAAAGAACTAGAAGGACGCCTACCATTCAATCCAGCAATCCCACTACTGGGTATCTTCCCAAGGGAAAAATGTCATTATATTAAAAAGAAAAAAATGTAGTGACATGTTTATTGCAGCACAATTCATATGCAATCAACCTAAGTGCCCATCAATTCATGAGTCGATAATGTGGTATGTATACACACACACAGAGGAATAGTACTTAGCCACAAAGAAGAATGAAATTATATCTCTCAGATAGTAACTTAGATGGAACTGGAAGCTATTATCCTTAGTGAAGTATTTCAGGAATGGAAAAATGAATATCACAAGTACTCACTTAGAAGTGGGAGCTAACCAATGGGTATACAAGGTCATGCAGAATGGCACAACAGACTCTGAAGACTCAGAAAAGGAGAGAGCGGGACATGGATGAGGGATCAAAAATTACCTACTGGGTACAATATATACTATTTGGGAGACGGGTGCACTAAAAGCTCTGACTTCACTACTATACAATTCATCTGTGCACCAAAAAAAAAGAAAAAATTGTATCTACTAAATCTACTGAATTAAAAAAAGTCTTTCATGTACTTCTCAACATTTATGAAGTCATCAAAGCAGTCTTTTAAGCTGTTTTAGGTTTTCAACTACTCTGCGACAGAGTGAGACTCTGTCTCAAAAAAAAAAGTTATCTGATAACATGAATGATGATATTCAGAACAGAGATAAAAATCAGAAATTTATGTTAATATGGGGGTGGAGTGGGATGAAATGAATAGGTGATCATCATGCACAGAGGCTTTGTGCCCAACCATTAGTTAGTAGTGATTTACACGGTGTATTAGCCCATAGCACATACTCTATTAAGTAGGATTTTAGTAAGAGGAAATGCCATTTTATAACTTGACCTACCTGCTTTCTTCCTTAGAGACAGGGTCTTGCCTAGGCTAGAGAGCAGTGGTAACAATCATAGCTCACTGCAGCCTTGCACTACCGGACTCAAGTCATCTTCTGGCCTTATAATCCTGAGTAGCTATGACTATAGGTGTGTGCATTCATGCCCAGCTGATTTTTTATGGTCTCCAACTTCTGGCCTCAAGCAATCCTCCTACCTTGGCCTCCCAAAATGCTAGGATTGCAGGTGTGAGATATCATGTCTGATACTATTAGATTAACTTACTTTGGTCATTAAAATCTCTCCTAAAGTAGCTAAAAGTCAGTAAATTTTAGATGTGCAACTGATTAAACCACTGCAATATGAATTGGGCCTACAATCGCTATGTTTGAAGTGGAACCTGGTTTGGGCTAAGGAAACCTTGTCACCAATGAGACACCTGAGTAGCATGATCCCTGAATACCTGCCTCTCGGATCAGTTAGGACTAACCTCAGCCAGCACCATAAATAGGAAAGCTGATTCTCTACAATGACCTAAGAAAACAGAGCATACTCTTATTCTTACTGCTATTCTTGTGCCCATTGAGACCTACTGACTAACGAGCCATTCTTTCTCTGGTGGGGAAGAGAAAGGACCAATTTCCTGAGACAATCAGAATAAACTCACCTCCACCTCTTTATCACTGTCCATCAAATCTGACCAGTTAACACCTATCTCTTCTCCCTCTTTGGCAGAGATGCTTTATCACCCCTGGGAATCTGTTTCTCTACTGAAAAGCCCTCTGAAATTCAGAAGAAAAATAATCTAATTCTACCTCTGAAATGTGAAAATTGGGTCTTGATTACAGTCTATAAGTGAGAATTATCTCTATTTTAATGATGAAGAAACTGGACCTGAACAAATTATCATTTCAATTAATTTGAGAAACCTGGATTTTTCTCAAAGGATATAAAATTACTTGATTAAGCTCAGTGCCTGTAGCACAGTGGTTATGGCGCCAGCCACATACACGGAGGCTGGCAGGTTCAAACCCAGCCTGGGCCACCTAAACAACAATGACAACTGCAACAAAAAATAGCTGGGCGTTATGGTGGGCCCCTGTAGTCCCAACTATGTGGAAGGCAAGAGAATCACTTGAGCCCAAATAACAAAATTACTTGATCGAATTAGTATTATTGTTATTTACATAAAATAGACAGATGTTAACTTTTTCTTCAAAGTCTCACAGAGACTAAAAGTCTCAACTAGAGGATAAGTATTTGCCTGTAATGCAGTCAGGATCAAACCTTGCACTATCTCTAAAGCTATGCTTTTTCCACTCTATCACAATGAATCTGTCACAGAGTGACATTTGTAATCTTTTTAATATTGGAAATCATAAATGAGAAATGACCAAATTGAGAAAGGAGAGGAGGGAGGAGTACTAGAAATGCAGGTGAGACTCATGCAAATTGTAAAAGTTAATAGCAAAGTACACTGTGGTACCCTGGATTGGATCCTGAAACAGAAAGAGGACATTAATGGAAACACTGCTGAAATCCAAATTGAATTTAGTGTTTAGTTAGTAATGTAAAAAAGAAAAAAGTTGATTAGAATATAGGACTAATATTTCTAAAAAATAAAAATGTTGCATTGCCGTTGAGTCCATTCTGAGTCCAAACTTCAGCTTTCAGATGTAACACACAGAAATAAAGTAGGTGAATCTTAAACCAGAGGAGATAACATACTTTGCCCTTGCTTCTTCCCATTTATATTTTTTCTCATCAAGAGTTTTCTTCATTACTTGGTACCACTTTCTGAAGTCAAACCATGCCTTATCTGAAAGAGAGAAAATCTAAGATTATTAACCAAATAACTTACATTATAATAATATATATTGTTCATCTTAATCTTCATTCATTGACATAGCTAAAGACTTACATAAGAGCTCTTAGAAATTATGGATGGAGTCACTGTCTCCATACTCTGATAAGACTCTACTGAGCAATCTATCACTCTTTTAAGTTCTTACCTATAATGTGGCTCCAACTAGATTACACTGAAATCACCTTTTACATGTCTGTTACTCCTAGACTTGACTATTAACCTCCTTGAGAACAGAACATGTACTTTGTATGCCACTACAAAGGAGCTGCCTCCTCCCCCAAACCTAGTACCCAGCCCAGTGCCTGGCACATGGTAGTGCTCCAACATGGCAAATACACGAATTAAGAAAAAAAAGATTAATAAATGTGTGAAATGGTACTACAGTAGCTGAATTTAGACTTCCAATTTCATCAGCTCCTCTTCCTACATACTTCCTAATACTTATTCAAAGACTCTAGAGATAAGAAAGTAACTTGCATTGCATAGCTCATAGGAGTGTGTGTTCAAGATGCAGTGGTGAGGGCGGCTCCTGTGGCTCAGTGGGTAAGGCACCGGCCCCATATACCAAGGGTGGTGGGTTCAAACCCGGCCCCGGCCAAACTGCAACAAAAAAATAGCCAGGCATTCTGGTGGACACCTGTAGTCACAGCTTGGGAGGCTGAGACAAGAGAATTGCCTAAACCCAGGAGTTGAAGGTTGCTGAGAGCTATGTGATGCCACGGCACTCTACCGAGGGCAATAAAGTGAGACTCTGTCTCTTAAAAAAAAAAAAGATGCAATGGTGAGGTGGCGCCCATAGTTCAGGGTAGGGTGTCAGCCATATACACCAAGGCTGGCTGGTTCAAACTTGGCCTAGGCCAGCTAAAGCAACAATGACAACTGCAACAAAAATAATAGCCGGGCATTGTGGCAGGCGCCTGTAGTCCCAGCAACTTGGGAGGCTGAGGCAAGAGAATCGCTTAAGCCCAAGAGTTTGAGGTTGCTATGAGCTGTGATGCCACAGCACTCTTCCGAGGGTGACAAAGTGAGACTCTGTCTCCAAAAAATAAAAAAAATAAAAAAAATCTTTTTATCTGACCAATATAATAATCATCTAATCTAATACAACCTTATAGGCCATACAGCCTTGGAAGAAAGGAAACCAAAATTAAAAAGAGAAGTGGAAAACTATAGCAATTAATAGAACTCAAGGTTCTTTGACATTGAAGAAGTCACAACTTCTCTTAACCAAAATGTCTTTCTCAATAATGTAGGGAGTCAAGGAGTGGTGGTCAGCAGAGAGAATGACAATACAGACTTGAGGCGTTCAAGGCACAGAGGTCAAAGTGCTGTGCTTACATGTCTACACAGTCTACTGTTACCTTTCAATATGAGAAAGAACATTACAAGATAGCTCCTTCAACCTTTCCCTCTGTGTAGAAGCCAACACAAACAATGTACAGAAAGAAGTATTTTATTTTGCACATACTCAGAAAAGAACACACAAGCTGATCACCACCATTAAACTCAAACTTCTAAAACCAATGAATGTAAACCTTGGTGAGAACATTAAGGAATTAGAATTGAATTTAAGAATTCACATATTCCACCATACTTCACTGAGTTGCTCTCAGGCCAGTCACTATGTTAGGCACTGAAGACAATTTTTTTTTTTTTTTAAAGAAAGGAAGATATGGTCCTCACCTGGAAGCTCACGATCTACCTATTTGTGTGTATATCACTTAGAATGTACTTATCACATACCAGATATTCTTCTAGGCACTTTACAAATATTAGAAATCTAATAAGGAACAGATACACTGAGGCCGTTAGTTATAATTCACTGTATCAAACATCTAGCAGAATTTTGGACAGGAGTGATTGGTTCTGATTTGGTAAGAGGTGAAGCAGTGTGCAGTGGGTGGGTGGGAAGAACAGGTAGAAAAGTGATATTGATGCTGCATCTTAAGGAATGAAGAGGAATTTGTTGGGAACTAAAGGGAGCTATAGGGTAGGAAGGAAAGAGCATTCCATTAGCATGGCTGGTGAGTAGAAGCTGGGAATGAAAAACAGGCTGGTCTTACACACAGTAGAAAGTCACTGACTTGTTTAGTAGCCTACAGATATAATTAGATGATAAGATGAAAAAAATCATTCTGTACACATATGTGTGTATAGGAGTACAAGTCTATTTTTCAGTTTCTTCCTTATTTTTATTGCATCGTTTAATTCATCAATCACAAGCACTTTGAATTTGATAAAAAAAATTAGGTACCTTTTTTGTTCTTTTTATTATATTTTTCGGCAAGATTAGACAAAGACCTGTAGATAATAAAAAATAAGTCAATTTATTTAGAAATCACATATTTGCCCCATATGCCGGAGGTGGTGGGTTCAATAACCCAGACCTGGCCAAAAAAAAGAAATCACATATTTGGATGGTTAATTTTGAATTCTTCCAAGAGAAAAGTGTAGAACAGTAACTGATACCAAATTTTAATGGAGAAACAATTACTGAAGCAGAGGGAAAAGGCACACTCTAAACACTGTCATTCTTTGGTGGTATTTGGGGGGGTAAATTTTTTTTCTTTTTTTTTTGTAGAGACAGAGTCTTATTGTACCGCCCTCGGTAGAGTGCCGGGGCATCACAGGGCTCACAGCAACCTCTAACTCTTGGGCTTACATGATTCTCCTGCCTCAGCCTCCCGAGCAGCTGGGACTACAGGCACCCGCCACAATGCCTGGCTATTTTTTTGTTGCAGTTTGGCCGGGGCTGGGTTTGAACCCGCCACCCTCGGCATATGGGGCTGGTGCCCTACTCACTGAGCCACAGGCGCCACCCTGGGTGGGGGGGTAAATTTTAAAAATCTTTGAGTGCCAGGAGCCTGAAGGCAAAGCAGTAAAGTGCTGAATGATTCTTTAGGATTTATGATGACACTTTAAAACTCAAAAATCAGTGGAGCAACAAGAAACATTATTACCTAAAGAGTAATAGAAATAAAACATGATTAAACAACTGACAAACAGCTGAGTGAAGTATCATGGAAGAAATAATAGTCATTACTAGTCAATGTCCTATAACAACGAACAGCATCCATTTTCTATTGAGATAATACATGAATTCCTTTATTCTCAACAATTAGGTAAAAAACAAATCAATTTTTCTTTTCCTTAGCTGCCCTTTCTTTCCTTTTTTTTTTTAGACAGAGTCTCACTTTATGGCTCTCAGTAGAGTGCTGTGGCGTCACAGCTCACAGCAACCTCCAACTCCTGGGCTTAAGCGATTCTCTTGCCTCAGCCTCCTGAGTAGCTGGGACTACAGGTGCCCGCCAGAACGCCCGGCTATTCCTTAGCCTCTTTAAAAACTAAGAACTGCACAATAAAGTGTTACCTGTCATAAAATTAACATACACTTACCATTCAAAATTGTCATCCAATAAAAAGAGCAGTTTCAATACTACCACAATGATAGCTACAGCTTGTAAATCATATTTAACAGTTTTTGCCCTTTTAGCTATAGGATCAAATGTCAGAAAATCCACTTCTCCTACTCCAGTCATTTTTACCACTTGGCAGGCTAAACTGTGCATTTCATCTGTTAAAGAATAAAACAATAAAATGTAAATTAAATTTTTGACTAATTAGGCCATACAAACATGCATACTCACAAGAGTAAAGAACCCAGAGACATACATTTTGTATCAAATAAAATAAGCCAAAAATCTATTTATCTGCATAGAAAACTAATGACAGAAGCTTGGCAAGGCATATACTCCCTATTTTGACCTTATGAAACATTTACTCTTTGTAGCTCACATCTTGGAACCCTGAGGACAGCTACGCAGCAGCATTCGGTTGTTTCATCCATGTCTCTCAGCTGCGTTTCTACAGCAGTGTGTGCTTACCTGAAACAAATTCCCTTGAAGACCAAAAAGCTTCTCTAGGAATGGATATGTACTGGCTGGCACCCTGACTAGCACACTGGAAGCCATCAGCAAGTGCTTAACTAGATATACTGCTTTCCTAAAGAAATTACATGCTCAGGATAGACTGCATTTAGTATTTAAGGATGAATAATGTGGGACTAGGAGCCAGGAAACCTGGGACCTTTATTTAGGCTTTCTAATCATTAGCTCTGTGACTCTAGAGTCAGTCACTTATTCTCAGTTTCTTCACTTGTAAAATGGGTTACAATGAGGATAAACTGAGATAAGACAGCACAAGTGAAAACTCTTAAGTGACTAAACAAATTTCTGTACTCCCTAATCTAAGTACCTAAGATGTACCACATCTTATTCTAATTAATTTCAAGCATAAGCGCCATTATTTGTAAGAGCATAATGAACTTGCACAGATGGAACTGAATCTCCTACATACATTCAGTCATCATGTCCTGCTGATTCCATCCCCTCAATGCAGCATACAGTACTTTGGTTACCAGTAAGTAGACTGTGGAACTAAAGGTCTGGGACTACTCTGTAAGTTTACTAGCTCTGTGACCTTGAATAAGTTACATGACCTCTCTGTGCTTCAGTTTTTTAAAAATCTGCATAAAAAAGGAACAACAATAGTGCCTACTTCATAGTTATTGTTCAGTTTAATGAGTTAATATAACTAAAGCACTCAGATCAGTGCTGACTACTCGCAGATCAGTGCGGACTGCTCCCTTTTCTCTCTCTCCACTGCTGCTCCTTAGTTCACCCTCAAAATTGGTAGCTCTCATTCTGGTCTTACCCTGCTGTGGTCCAACCATTTTATTCCCTTGCCTTCATGAACCCATTAAAGCTTCTCTCTCCCAACCTAAGTAGATCTCTACAGTGCCCCAAACAAACCATATTCTCACTTGCCTCTGCTTTGCACAGCTACTTTTGACCGTTCACCTAAACAGTCAATTCCTTTTCCCCATATCTCATCTCCAGCTTTGCTGGGCTGATAATCACACATCTTATAGAACTCAGTTATACCAATCACTTCTCCTGAGAATGCTTATGTAATGTCAGCAGACTTCTTTGATCAGCCCTCCTCTGAGTGCTGAGGCAGCTCCTGGTATTCACGCCCCTCCTGAATACAGTTAAGGGTTTACTTCTTTATCTTCTTGAAGAAGAACTTGAAAGTGACTCAGCATTGTTTTATAACTTCCTAACTGTGGCAACCTACACATAATTGGTACTAATTACATGTTTATGATAAAGAATGAGTAAAATACAAAACTAATTTCTTTCTCGAAATGTTTAAGTAAAAATTTTGTATTGATTAGAAATGCTTATTCATACAGAAATAGAATGTACATAACATGATAATTCAAAATATGGCATAAAAGCACTTCTATATGTCTACTACACTCTAATAACTTAGCTGAAGTGTTCACTTGGTTTTTACTCATTCTTTTCATTAAACATTTATTGAGAACTATGTTCTGGGTACCTGAGATTAAAAAAAAAAAACAAAAACAGTCCTTTTCCTCAAGGAGCTCAGTGTTTAGTAACATGTAAATATTTATTTAGAGACAGACTTTCACTTTGTCACCCTCGGTAGAGTGCTATAGCGTCACAGCTCACAGCAGCCTCAAATTCTTGGGCTCAAGCAATTCTTTTGCCTCAGCCTCTGTGTAGCTGGGACTACAGGCACCCGGCACAACACCCAGCTGTTTCTAGAGATAAGGTCTCGCTCTTGCTCAGAATGATCTTGAACCTGTGAGCTCAGGGCAATCCACTCGCCTTGGCATGCCAGAGTACTAAGATTATAGGCATGAGCCACCGTGCCAGGCCTTAACAAGTAAATATTTAAAATGAAATATGCTAAGGAGTATGACAAAGATGGTGCGTTGGGGGAAATACAAATGGTCCAACAAGTCTTTAATGTTGAAATGTAAAGAGGTTGGCAGTGCCAGATCTTGAAGACCTTTGTATAATAGGGAATTTGGACTTACTATTGTCAAGAAAATTTTACTTACAGACTCCACCTGAATTTACTCCTATCAATTCCACAAGCATTCACTGAGTACCTACTATGTATAAGACATTGTGCTGGAATAGGAAACCAGAAAAATGAGTAATAAATAGGATTCTAGCACTTAAACACATACATTTTAAAATATATTCACTAAAATTTTACCTAATATCCATATTGGAAGTTAGAGGCTACAGTTTTCTTCTAAGATAACTTAAAATTCATAACTATATTAGTACTATTTTATAAAGAATTATATTTCTTGAAATAGTTCCCTCCCTTTAAAATTAGTATCTTGAACTTCTTGTTCTTCTTATGCCAAAAGTACAGTTATAAAAAGGCAAGAGGAAGGTAGCAAAGACAGTGTAGGATCGTGAAAGGCAGCATAATGTGGAGGAACACAGGATTTGGAATGGGAAGACCAGGCTGTAAGAATCTACTCGGCCACCTGCCACCTGATGCCACCGAATCTCCCTAAGCCTCATCAGTTGATGAGAGTCCCACTTGCCTTTCTCACCTTCACAAAAGAGAAAATACACATGGGGGCACTTTGGAAGCTCTGAAGTCCTCCATAAATTACATAAATAATAATAAAACCCACCAGAAACTCTACCCAGCAGGTGCTGGTAGCCCTGGGAAGAAGCATAACTAGAAAGTACAACTGAGCTCAGTCACAGCCTCTCAGGAACAGTGCTTATTCAGTCAGGGTGTGCAACATACTTGTTGAAACCTCACCTCCAAGCCCCAGAGACTACATGGTCACCGTTACAGGAGTATTTGTTGCCCCAGTATGTTTAAAACTACTTTTAGCTTTCTGGGAACCCTAGAATCTCCCTTTAAGTACCATAGACACACCCCCACCTTTTTAAGTCAATGGCACCGTACAAATGATAGCATTGTTGAGAGCAATATTTGTAAATTTTGATAATGGCACAACCTGGAAATCCTCTTCCAATTTTATGGATGGGTGGTTTGCAAATCAACTTCAGACATCTAGAATCTAAATCCTAAGGTAGAGGGTTTACATCTTAATCTGTAGATCTATTTTCTTAAAAAAGCAGTTACTGCTTTCCCCTCACACTAATAACACAAACTCAACATAGGACATTAGTAAGATACATAAAGATGGCAGAAAGAAAGCAGTAATATGTATTGCCATAACTTAGGAATAGGTACTTTCATATTTTGATGTATTTATTTCTAACATTTTTATGAATATTTTCATTTTATGTAGCTATAATCACATTACATATAATTTTGTAGTTTGGCTTGTTCCATTTTTTAATATAGCATAAGCATTTTCTATTCTTACTTTTTTTTTTTTTTTTTACAGTTTTTGGCTGGGGCCGGGTTTGAACCTGCCACCTCTGGTATATTGGGCCAGTGCCCCACTCCTTTGAACCACAGGTGCTGCCCCACATTTCCTATTCTTTTATTAATTCTTCATAAATATTATTTAAAAAGCTACATAATATTCCACTGAATACATGGACTACTGTTTAACTCTTACCTTTCTGTTGGATATTTTAAGTTGTTTCTGATCTTCTGTATTATAAATAAAAGGGCCAATAAAATTTATGTAGAATTTTTTTCTACATTTCAAATTATTTCTATTGAACAGACCTGAGAGAAGTGAAATTTTTCTACTCTTATTCTTTATAATATGCCTCTAAAAAGTAACTTGATAAATGTCAAATGACAATAATGTCTCTCTGCATATTATAATGGATTTCATTCTACTTGTTACTCTCAGGAAGCATTTGGCGAGAAATACTGTTAAACTATTCTCATCACCCAGAAAAAACTATTTACTACTCTCTGTATAATTACAAACACATGAAATAGATGGGTGCTATTAATTAGACTAGATTAGTTATATCTTGAAAACCCCTAGCAGTCTCCTCATAACCTAGCGTTCTCTTTATAAATTCAAGATTTTGAAATCATGATAGAATACAGAAAGTTTTCATACTTGAACAATCAAAAAGGGAAAAAAGAAAAAGAAATCTAGAACACTAATTCTGACCTACACGGTACATCAAAATGCAGAAACGAGAGCATCCAAATTCTGAAATCCCAGTTACTGCCTTCTGAAATCTGAATGAGGCATTTATTTCTTAGCCTTATAAATTATACATTTGAAAAGTTAATTTTGTTCCTGTTTTTAAAATTATTTTAAAATTATAGACAATATTTTCATTTGTATATATATGTATATATGTTACTAAACATTTATATTTATTTTTATAGTTAAGGTATATATAATTTTCTATACTACTGTCTTTTTCATACAATATATTTATTTTCTTCTTTTATTAAAAATATTCAATCCCATTTTTGATATTGCTTAGGCAATAGTATAGTCATACTATGTTTGTATTTTCTCTTAAGAATGTAAGTCCTAAATTTCTCACTTTTCTAGTCTAGCAAGAAATTCAGGATTGGATTCCACAGGCCGATTCCATTGGGGTTACCTGTGTCTTAATATATGGTGAACCAGGTCCAGTGAGGCTCTTTTGCATTTTGTACATTGCCTTGAAGAGTTCGCTATAATCTGACCAGACTTTGATCTCCATTTGTTTTAGGAACTGAAAATGGCCTATGTAAAACCAAACAATAAAAACATTATCGCAGCTTAGCTTCTGGGATTTTTAAAACATTGAGAATTTGTGGCCAGGTGCAGTGGCTTCTACTTGTAATCCCAGCACTCTGGGAGGCTGGGGCAGGTGGACTGCCTGAGCTCAGGAGTTTGAGACCAGCCTGAGCAAGAGCGAGTGAGACCCCTATCTCTATCCAGCTACCCAGGAGGTGGAGCCAAGATGGCTTGGGCCCAAAGAGTTTGAGGTTGCTGTGAGCTACAATGCTACAGCATTCTAGCATGGGTGACTGAGTGAGACTATCTCCAAAAAAAAAAAAAAAGAAACTAAAATTTATTATGTAATAATAATGTTTCATGCAAATAAACAAGTGCTATTTTTTTGACTGAATTAGACTAGGCCATGAATAAGACATATTGGAACACTTGTTACATTACACTTAGCAAACTTAAGACAAAAACCAGATATATCCTCTCAAGCATAAATGCCTCATTTCAAAATAGAACTCTATTTCTGAACAGTGTCCTTTTGACCATTTCAAATGGTCTGAATTATTTTAAGAAAGGATTTTGAGGGCGGCACCAGTGGCTCAGTGAGTAGGGCGCCGGCCCCATATGCCGAGGGTGGTGGGTTCAAACCCAGCCCCAGCCAAAACTGCAACAACAACAAAAAAAAAGCCGGGCGTTGTGGCAGGCGCCTGTAGTCCCAGCTACTCAGGAGGCTGAGGCAAGAGAATCACGTAAGCCCAAGAGCTGGAGGTTGCTGTGAGCCGTGTGATGCCATGGCACTCTACTGAGGGCAGTAAAGTGAGACTCTGTCTCTACGAAAAAAAAAAAGAAAGGATTTTGAAATTAAGCTTTATGCTATTATGGATTCTTTCAGGTGGCTCTAGAGTCTGGAATTTGAAAGAATTCTATATTCTACTTATTATAATTCTATCAATTAAAGCTTCCTCACCATATATACTACCATACTCACCAGGGAGATTGACCTCCATTAAGTATTTCATACACAAGATGTTGGGGTGAAGATAGCAGTCTTCAGTTATGTCTGGAAAACGAGGCAAATCTAAAAATCTAGCAATTTCAATTGTTTTATCATAGATATCTTCATAGTCAGGCCAAGACTGTAGTAAAAGAGAAATCATCATGTTAGCATATTTTGCAACATAAATTATTTTAAAAATATTTTCATTTAAAAATATGCATTTATTGAATAAAATTTAGAATCTTTAATATTCTATAATAACTTAGAAATTTAAACAGTAATAATACTAAATTTGAAAGTCACTAAAATTCTACTTGGTTCATAATACTCCTACTGGCCTTACCCATGATATGGTGAAATCATTACCTCTTACCTTAGAATAATCTAGAGCAGTGGTTCTCAACCTTCCTAATGCCGTGATGTATTTTCATTGTTACAAAGAGGTCATGACCCACAGGTTGAGAACTGCTGATCTAGAGGAAGGGATAAAGCTACAACCCAATTAGTTATTAATATAATGCTGTCATAACTGCTGTAATACACAAGTTTTCTTTACCCTTCATCTTCTGCACTTTCTCACTAATCTTCAAATACACAGCTAACAAATGCAGCTCACTGCTGTATACCATTCACTTGCTTCTATGTGAGTTAATAACACACTATATAGTAGCTAACAAATATATAATTCAAATTCACACTAAACTCTCCCACATAAAAGTATATGATCATCTTACAAAATTCAGGAAAATATGGGAACAAATATTACTCTTGTAGTTTTTTGCGTATGTGACTTACACTTTGATTTATAACATTACTAATATTAATACTACATGTTATTTTTCCTCATTTACTCATCTACTCACATAAGAATATTAAGTTTAAAGCCTGCTCTATCCAAGGTACTTTGGGAAATACAGGGTGAATAAGATAATCCCTCGAAGGAGTTTACAATCTAGAAGGGAAATACAGTGTGCATGAATAACCACAGTACAAAACAGAAGGTTGTCAGGTCCACAAGTAAGAAATAAAAGGCTACGGGCTCTCAGAAAAATTAACATTTCTGATATGGTAGGACTTTGTTAAAACTGGGCCAGAATATAAACATTTTAGAAACATTTTGGCAGTATCTATTCAAGTTGAGCAAGTGCACATTCCATGACAATGTAATTCTACTCCTAGCTAAGTATACCAAGTTAAGCTAAGTATACCAAACAGAAATGTGTACACATGTCCACAAAAGACATGAACTAGAATGTTCATAACACCACTACATGTCAAAGGCCTAGGCTGGAAACTATTCATATGTCTGTCAATGGTAGCAGAGATAAGTAAAATTTGATATCACAATGGAATATTATTCATCAATGCAATGAAAGATCTACATGTAACAACAAATGAATTTTCAAAATATAATGAAGAAAAAGCCAAATGCAAAAGAAAATGATTCAGTTAATATAGGATATAAAACTCAGTAACTCAGTCTAAACTTCTATGCTGTTAGTAGTCAACATAATGATTGCTGGGTTGGGGGGAGGAGAGGGGTGTGAAGAGGTCACTACTGTAAGGGAGTACATGGTGGAGCTTCTAGGTTACTGGGTACATGACCATCTTCAGCTTGTGAAAATTTGTCACACTGTATACATTTATCATATGTGCACTTTGTCTATTTTACCTCAATAAAAAGTAAAAAAAAGTGGGAAGGACAATAAAGGAAAAATACTAAATAATGCCAGTTAAGTAAACTATTTTGTATAAGAGACTCAGTTCATGTATCACCTTTGTGGGAGAAATAACCATACTGGCAAATACAGAGTTGGGAAGACCTTAAAAAGTAGAAGGTCTAACCCTATAAAATCCCTGCAGGAAAATGTCTGTAAACCTCCAGTGATAGGCACTAAACACCTTTCTCAGAGACAGTCATTTCATTTTTGATGGGTCTAACTATTAAAAACTTTTCCCATCACCTTAAATAAAAATTTGCTTCCCAATTTGAACTTAATGTCAATTCAATTACCTGAGTTACTTTAGAAAATATTGTTTTTGCCAGGTGCGGTGGCTCACGCCTGTAATCCTAGAACTCTGGGAGGCCGAGGCAGGTGGATTGCCTAAACTCACAGATTCAAGACCAGCATGAACCAGAATGAGACCTCATCTCTAAAAATAGCTGGGCATTGTGGCAGACACCTGTAGTCCCAGCTACTCGGGAGGCTGAGATAAGAGAATCGCTTGAGTCCAAGAATTTGAGGTTGCTATGAGCTGTGATGCCACGGCAGTTTACCGAGGGTGACACAATGAGACACTGTCTCAAAAAACAAACAAAACAAATTAAAAAAAAATACTGCTCTTAAGTCATGTCTTGCTCATCTTCCTCAACTGAAGGAATTATTTCTTTGTAAAATATTACTTTGTTAAATCCGGCTCATATGCAATTATAAAGGACAGGGAAATGCTTTATAATGGTATAGATGTATACTTATAAAAAACAATCATAATCAGATGGATTGCCTGTGCTCAAGAGTTGGAGACAAACATGAGCAAGAGGGAGATCCCATCTCTAAAAAAAAAATAGCTGGTGCTGACAGAGGGAGAGCAAGATGGTGGCTGAGTGATAGCTTCCTTGCATCTGGGCACCATGAGTCTGGGGAGATAAGACTACAGGCATCTCTGGCTAGTGGGATCTACCTATAATCATCCCTTTGAGGATACAGGGAGTCAGCAAGAGACTTCTGGACCCCAAGAGGAGGATGAAAACAGTGGAAAACTGGCAGGTAATCATGTGTGTTCAATCGGTCTAATCCCGCCGGCAGCTGTAAGTACAGTAGCAGCGAGACAGCAAACTGGAAAGGCCTTACCTGTGAACTGTTTTGGTGTTTTTGGACTTGGCACTCCAAAAACACTTGAAGGAACTTGAAGTGCCTTGGGGAGAGCTTGAGCGGGAGTGCGGAGAACTTTGGGTGTTGTCTGGGACCCCAGACTGAGCCGCTGAGCCAGACGGACGGAGCTAATAGTGTTTGGCTGTGGGCCGCAGGGAGCCATTGAGAGAGAACTGCCCCAACAAGGTCTGCCCTAGGGGTTGCAGAGCAAGGATCGGGTGGGACCTAGTAACCTAGTGACTGAGCAGCCTAAAGGCGGGGTCTGAGCCACCTTACAGCTCTAACCGGGGGCAGAGTGAGACCGGTTTTGGCACACTGGGTAAGGGGATAGCCACTTCACCAGTAATTCCAGCGACAAGCACTTTCCTGGGAAAGCTTCTGCTTAGCAAGTTTAGAAGCTAAAAGTGCCTTTTAAGAGGGCTGAAGAGAGACTTAGGGTGTCTACCCTGTGGGGTCTGAGAAATCAGCAGAGGCCTCCAATCCTATCAGCATTGTAATTAACATCTCATACCCCAGAAGACCACCTGTTGCCCAGACAATTATCAACAAGATATGTATACTGCTTTGTTTTTGGTTGTGTTTTTTCTTTGTTTGTTTTTTGTTTATTTTGTTGTTGTTGTTGTTTTGTTTTTTAATTTCAACCTTTTCCGTACAGATTTTTTCTTTCCTTTCTCAAGTTTTCTAGTATAAATACAATTTCCCATTGCTGCCTTTTTCAATAACTAGAACTTCATTTTTGCTAGTGTTTCTACCCCTATTATTTGGTTTTTCACCCAATTTTATCACATAAAGTTTTCTGTTTGCTTGTTTTGGTTTGATTTATAGCATTTTTGTCTTTCCTCTCTACTTGGTGGAGGTGGGGTACTGTGTCTGATCAGGTTAGCAAAGACTTGCTGACCTCAAGGGAACCACCCAACCGGGCACCCCCAGAGGTTGGGGTTTTTTAAGGTTGTGTCAAAGTACCCTACTGTACACCTATATTGCTCTGTCTCCCTCTTTCTGTGCCTCTCTTCTTTTTGTCAATATTCCTTTTACCGACCCCCTCTCCTTTCTCTATTTCCTTTTCATTCTTTCCTTCTTTCTTTCATCCCTTCTTGCTTTTCAACCTTCTCAACCTTCTGGTCCTATACCAAAAGGACTCATCGAAACCTTAGTCCACAGGCACGGAAACTTAAAGAGCAAGAGGAAGTGGAAGGAAAATTAGGGCAAGGAAATAGATAAAAGAAATCACTCATGAGGAAAAATCAATAGAAAACTCCAGGCAACATGAAGAACCAGTCCAGAACAACCCCTCCAAGGGACCATGAGGTAGCTATTGCAGAGGATTCCACCAATAAAGAAATGTTAGGAATGACAGAAAGGGAATTTAGAATACACATGATGAAAACAATGAAAGAAATGATGGAAACAATGAAGGAAACTGCTAATAAAGTGGAAAATAACCAAAAGGAAATCCAAAAACAGAATCAAATACGAGATGAATGATATGAAGAATATAGAAAGGATATAGCAGAGCTGAAGGAACTGAAGCAGTCAATTAGGGAACTTAAAGATGCAATGGAAAGTATCAGCAACAGGTTAGACCATGCAGAAGAAAGAATTTCAGAGGTAGAAGACAAAGTTCTTGAGATAACTCAGATAGTAAAAGAGGCAGAAAAGAAGAGAGAGATAGCAGAACATTCACTGTCAGAATTATGGGACATTATGAAGCGTTCCAACATATAAGTTACAGGAATCCCAGAAGGGGAAGAAGAATGCCCCAGAGGAATGGAAGCCATACTAGAGAATATTATAAAAGAAAATTTCCCAAATAACACCAAAGATTCTGACACACTGCCTTCAGAGGGATATCGGACCCCAGGTCGCCTCAACTCTAATGGAGCTTCTCCAAGACGCATTGCGATGAACCTGTCCAAAGTCAAGACAAAATTAAAGATCCTGCAAGCTGCCAGAAATAAGCGCCAGTTGGCCTACAGGGTCATATCCATCAGAGTGACTGCAGACTTCTCTAATGAAACTTTCCAAGCAAGAAGACAATGGTCATCAACCTTTAATGTACTTAAACAGAAAAATTTCCAGCCCAGAATTTTGTACCCTGCTAAGCTAAGCTTTAAAATTGACGGAGAAATCAAATCATTTATGGATATACAAACATTGAGGAAATTCACAACAAGAAGACAGCTCTACAGGAAATACTTTAACCTGTTCTACACACTGATCACCACAATAGATCAACAGCAAAGCAAGAACTCAGAAATTAGACAAAACCTAACCTCCACACTGATGCAAAAGATAAAACTAAGCAATGGACTCTCACAAAATAAGATGAATAGAACACTACCACACTTATCAATTATCTCAATAAATGTTAATGGCTTGAATTCCCCACTGAAGAGACATAGATTGGCTGACTGGATTAAAAAACACAAGCCATCCATTTGCTGTCTGCAAGAAACACACCTGGCTTCAAAAGACGAATTAAAGCTCTGAGTCAAGGGTTGGAAGACAGTTTTTCAGGCAAATGGAATTCAGAAGAAAAGAGGAATTGCGATCTCATTTTCAGATACATGTGGATTTAAAGCAACTAAAGTCAAAAAAGACAAATATGGTCACTTTATATTGGTCAAGGGAAAAATATAACAAGAAGACGTTTCAATTCTAAATATTTATGCACCCAATTTAAATGCTCCCAGATTCTTGAAACACACCTTACTCAGTCTGAGCAATATGATATCCGATAATACCATCATAACAGGGGACTTTAACACTCCTCTTACAGAGCTGGACAGATCCTCTAAACAGAAATTAAACAAAGATATAAGAGATTTAAATGAGACCCTAGAACAACTGTGCTTGATAGATGCATATAGAACACTCCATGCCAAAGATAAAGAATACACATTCTTCTCATCACCCCATGGAACATTCTCCAAAATTGATCATATCCTGGGACACAAAACAAATATCAATAGAATCAAAAGAATTGAAATTTTACCTTGTATCTTCTCAGACCATAAGGCACTAAGGGTGGAACTCAACTCTAACAAAAACGTTCGACCCCACACAAAGACATGGAAATTAAACAATCTTCTGTTGAATAACAGATGAGTGCAGGAAGAAATAAAACAGGAAATCATTAACTTCCTTGAGCATAACAACAATGAAGACACAAGCTACCAAAACCTGTGGGATACTGCAAAAGCAGTTTTGAGAGGAAAATTTATCGCTTTAGATGCCTACATTCGAAAAACAGAAAGAGAGTGTATCAACAAACTCACAAGCCATCTTATGGAGATGGAAAAAGAAGAACAATCTAAGCTTAATGTCAGTAGTAGAAAAGAAATCTCCAAAATCAAATCAGAGATCAATGAAATTGAAAACAATACAATCATTCAGAAAATTAATGAAACAAGGAGTTGGTTTTTTTTGAAAAAATTAATAAAATAGATAAACCATTGGCCAGACTAACGAGAAATAGAAAAGTGAAATCTCTAGTAACCTCAATCAGAAAAGATAAAGGGGAAATAACAACTGATCCCACAGAGATACGAGAGATCATCTCTGAATACTACCAGACTATGATTTAATAAAAAAATAAATAAATAAAAATGAATACTACCAGAAACTCTATGCCCAGAAATTTGACAATGTGAAGGAAATGGATCAATATTTGGAAACACACCCTCTCCCTAGACTTAGCCAGGAAGAAATAGAGCTCCTGAACAGACCAATTTCAAGCACTGAGATCAAAGAAACAATAAAAAACCTTCCAACGCAAAAATGCACTGGTCCAGATGGCTTCACACCAGAATTCTATCAAACCTTCAAGGAAGAGTTTATTCCTGTACTGCAGAAATTATTCCAAAAAATTGAGGAAGAAGGAATCTTCCCCAACACATTCTATAAAGCAAACATCACCCTGATACCAAAACCAGGAAAAGACCGAACAAAAAGGAGAATTTCAGACCAATCTCACTCATGAATATAGATGCAAAAATTCTCAACAAAATCCTAGCCAATAGATTACAGCTTATCATCAAAAAAGTCATACATCATGATCAAGTAGGTTTCATCCCAGGGATGCAAGGCTGGTTTAACATACGCAAGTCCATAAATGTTATCCACCATATTAACAGAGGCAAAAATAAAGATCACATGATCCTCTCAATAGATGCAGAAAAAGCATTTGATAAAATTCTGCATCCTTTTCTAATTAGAACACTGAAAAGTATAGGCATAGGTGGCACATTTCTAAAACTGATTGAAGCTATCTATGACAAACCCACAGTTAATATTTTACTGAATAGAGTAAAACTGAAAGCTTTTCCTCTTAAAACTGGAACCAGACAAGGTTGTCCTCTGTCACCTTTACTATTCAACATAGTGCTGGAAGTTCTAGCCAATACAATTCGGCAAGACAAGGAAATAAAGGGAATCCAAATGGGAGCAGAGGAGGTCAAACTCTCCCTCTTTGCTGATGACATGATCTTGTACTTAGAGAACCCCAAAGACTCAACCACAAGACTCCTAGAAGTCATCAAAAAATACAGTAATGTTTCAGGATATAAAATCAATGTCCACAAGTCAGTAGCCTTTGTATATGCCAATAACAGTGAAGATGAGAAGCTAATTAAGGACATAACTCCCTTCACCACAGTTTCAAAGAAAATGAAATACCTAGGAATATACCTAATGAAGGAGGTGAAGGACCTCTATAAAGAAAATTATGAAATCCTCAGAAAGGAAATAGCAGAGGATTTTAACAAATGGAAAAACACACCATGCTCATGGATGGGCAGAATCAACATTGTTAAAATGTCTATACTTCTCAAAGCAATCTACCTATTCAATGTCATTCCTATAAAAATATCAACATCGTACTTTCAAGATTTGGAAAAAATGATTCTGCGTTTTGTATGGAACCAGAAAAAAACCCCGTATAGCTAAGGCAGTTCTTAGTAATAAAAATAAAGCTGGGGGCATCAGCATACCAGATTTTAGTCTGTACTACAAAGCCATAGTGGTCAAGGCAGCCTGGTACTGGCACAAAAGTAGAGACATAGACACTTGGAATGGAATAGAAAACCAAGAAAAGAACTAACATCTTACAACCACCTAATCTTCGATAAACCAAACAAGAACATACCCTGGGGGAAAGACTCCCTATTCAATAAATGGTGTTGGGAGAACTGAATATCCACATGTAAAAGAATGAAACTGGACCCACACCTTTCCCCACTCACAAAAATTGATTCAAGATGGATAAAGGACTTAAATTTAAGGCATGAAACAATAAAAATCCTCAAAGAAAGCATAGGAAAAACACTGGAAGATATTGGCCTGGGGAAAGACTTCATGAAGAAGACTGCCATGGCAATTGCAACAACAACAAAAATAAACAAATGGGACTTCATTAAACTGAAAAGCTTCTGTACAGCTAAGGAGACAACAACCAAGGCAAAGAGACAACCTACACAATGGGAAAGGATATTTGCATATTTTGAATCAGACAAAAGCTTGATAACTAGGATCTATAGAGAACTCAAATTAATCCACATGAAAAAAGCCAACAATCCCATATATCAATGGGCAAGAGACATGAATAGAACCTTCTCTAAAGAAGACAGACGAATGGCTAACAAACATATGAAAAAATGTTCATCATCCCTATATATTAGAGAAATGCCAATCAAAACCACCCTGAGATATCATCTAACCCCAGTGAGAATGGCCCACATCACAAAATCTCAAAACCGCAGATGCTGGCGTGGATGTGGAGAGAAGGGAACACTTTTACACTGCTGGTGGGACTGCAAAGTAGTACAACCTTTCTGGAAGGAAGTATGGAGAAACCTCAAAGCACTCAAGCTAGACCTCTCATTTTATCGTGCAATCCCATTACTGGGCATCTACCCAGAAAGAAAAAAATCCTTTTATCATAAGGACACTTGTACTAGACTGTTTATTGCAGCTCAATTTACAATCGCCAAAATGTGGAAACAGCATAAATGCCCACCAACCCAGGAATGGATTAACAAGCTGTGGTATATGTACACCATGGAATACTATTCAGCCATTAAAAAGATGGAGACTTTACATCTTTTTTATTAAGCTGGATGGAATTGAAACACATTATTCTTAGTAAAGTATCTTAAGAATGGAAAAGCTTAAAACTAAAAAAAAAAAAAAAAAAGAATGGAAAAGCAGTGCTTGCTTCGGCAGCACATATACTAAAATTGGAACAATATAAAGAAAATTAGCATGGCCCCTGTGCAAGGATGACACACAAATTCATGAAGCATTCCATATTACAAAAAAAAAAAAAAAAAAGAATGGAAAAGCAAGAATCCAGTGTACTCAATACTAATATGAAGCCAGTAGACAATCTAATACATGCCCACATAAGAGAAAAACTCAGATCAATTCAAGGTGAGGCGGGGGCAGGGGAACAAGGGAGTGGGGGAGAGGGGAGGAAGGAGGGAGAAGGGTGTGCTCCCACTTAGTGGGCACAATATTAAGGGGTATGGAACACATCTTGGGAGCAGGACACAATTATATCGGAGACTCTACCTAAAAATGCAAACATTATAAACCTAATTCTTCGTATACTTAAATTAACCTGAAACAATAAAAAAAGTTTATGCTGGGCGGTGCCTGTGGCTCAGTGAGTAAGGCGCCAGCCCCATATACCGAAGGTGGTGGGTTCAAACCCGGCCCCAGCCGAACTGCAACAAAAAAATAGCCAGGTATTGTGGCGGGCGCCTATAGTCCCAGCTAATTGGGAGGCTGAGGCAAGAGAATCACCTAAGCCCAGGAACAGGAGGTTGCTGTGAGCTGTGTGATGCTATGGCACTCTACCGAGGGCGATAAAGTGAGACTCTGATTGTATAAAAAAAAAAAAAGGTTTATGCTATAATTATCAATCTATGGTCAATCTGTAGATAAAGAATACAGAGTAAATTTCTTTCAATCCAAAGTTGCAATATGGGCTTTGAAGCCTTTAAAAAAAAAAAAAAGTCAGAATAGAGTAATTTTTCTTGTACACTAAAATACTATCAACTGTATTCTAATCTGTAAAAGAGAAGAAAGGAAAATGTAAGTTCTTAGCCACCTTTGAAAGGAAGGTGTCTTCCTTTATATTTCTAAAATTAATTCAATAAGACCTCTGCTTTATTTTGTACAAAACTTTGAGCATCTTTTCAAGTTAAGACAATTTTAACATCACTGTCAAGATTTATGGCAGCCCTACTTCTTCTAAATAATGCAGGTAGGACGTGCAATTAAGTACGTTTATCTGCAAAAACCCCAGAATACCAGATATTAGATGGGGTGGCTCACACCTGTAATCCTAGCACTTTGAAACGTGAAGGCAGGATAATTGCTTGAGCTCAGGAGTTCAAGACCAGCCTGGACAAGAGCCAGACCCCATTGCTACTAAAATTAGAAAAACTAGGTGGGCATTGTGGCAGGTGCCTCTAGTACTAACTACTTGGGAGTCTGAGGCAAGAGGATTGCTTAAGCCCAGAAGTTTGAGGTTGCTGTGAGCTATGATGACAACACTGCTCTCTACTCAGGGCAAACAAAAAAACAATATACAAAACAACATCAAAAAACCCAAAACAGAACACCAGAACACCTGAGCAGAAATGATCCCCTTTGAAAAACAATCATCTCAAAAAAGCAACTTAATGGATGAAAAATTCATGACAAGTAAGCATAAAGTGATGTACACAAAGCAATTTGGTAGGCTAATAGGATTTAGTGTATTTTCGAAATTTCCACACTAAAAGCTGGCATATCAAACTCAACATGACAAATAGGCCACCATCCTTACAAATATAAATTGAAGAGAAAATAATTAATAATAATGTTACTCTACCTAGTTATACTACAGAGTAGATTCTGGATTCTCCTTGTTTTAATTCAGTCTTATACAGTAGATTTCACTTTTTAAAAGTTCATTTATTTTTAAACAGAACTTAACTTTTCCTTTTTGAATAACATACAAAATTATTGTTTTTAAAAGGTGGCAAGGGTTTTCAATATCATTTCTCTCTCTCTCCCTCTTTTTTTTTTTTTTTGAGACAGAGCCTCAAGCTGTCACCCCGGGTAGAGTGCTGTGGCATTACAGCTCACGGCAACCTCCAACTCCTGGGCTTAAGTGATTCTCTTGCCTCAGCCTCCCAAGTAGTTGGGACTACAGGTGCCTGCCACAACGCCCGGCTACTTTTTGGTTGTAGTTGTCATTGTTGTTTGGAAGGCCCAAGCTGGATTCGAACCTGCCAGCTCTGTTGTATGTGGCTCTTAGCTGCTTGAGCTATAGGTGCTGAGCCTTCTTCTTCTTTTTTTTTTTTTTTTGGAGACAGAGTCTTACTATGTCACCCTGGGTAGAGTGCCATGGTCACAGCTCACAGCAACCTCTAAGTCTTGGGCTTAAGCGATTCTCTTGCCTCAGCCTCCCAAGTAGCTGGGACTACAGGCACCCATCATAACGCCTGACTTTTTGTTGCAGTTGTCATTAGCTGGCCCAGGCAGGGTTTGAACCTGCCACCTTTCGTGTATGTGGCTGATTTTGTAACCACTGTGCTAAGGGCACTGAGCCCATTTCTTTTTTTATTTTTTTTCTTCATTTCTCTCTTTTTTTAAACCAATCTTCTATCATTGTTATATACTTAGGTTGTTTCCTATTTTAAAAATATTTGAATAATGCCACAATGAATATTTTAGCGACATTTAAATTTGATTATAATAATATATAAACATTATAGAAAATTTATGAAACATAAAATACAACACTGAATAACAATAAAAATCCTTGACAACTTAAGAGAAAACTTCTTTTAGAATCCTGGACCTTTCTCTTGCCCTTTTTGGCACATCCATATTTATAACATTGAGACTTAGATCCAATAGCCTACTTGACATTTCTACTTGGATAGCTCTCCAATATATCAAACTTCTTTACCCCAAATTTTCTCTCTCCAACAGTGTTCCTTACCTAGTCACAAAAATCAAACATTTAGGAACACCCTTGATCCCTCTTTTCCTCACACACCACATCCATTCTATTCCACACTGGTTTACTCCACCTCCAAGTTCGGTCTTGAATGCTTGTCTTTCTCATGGCTTCCACTTTACATCACCCCAGATCTGGATACTCCTAACTTAGTCCCCCATCTGCTTCTGCTTCTTTGTAAAGTGTTGCCAGAGTGAGATGTTAAAATGCAAATTTGATGTCACTCCCCTGTTAAAATCCCTGTGATAGTTAATGTTGCTCTTAGGCTTGGCTCCTCTCTATTTAAGAGCTTCCACACAAATTGAATTAGAAATATAGTTTCATCTTCTACATTTTCACCTAACATTATATTTTGTAACAATTTTCTAGTATCATGAGGTGGCCTATAAAAACATCATTTTGAGTGACTGGAAAATATTCCTCACTATGAACCCCTCATTTCCTTTTATTGGCCATCTAAGTTATATGCACCATATTAACAGCTTAAAAAAGGTGCTTTCATAGGTAGTTCTATGACTTAGGGAAATGCTTATAGTATAATACTGAGGTTTTAAAAAACAGGAGACAAATTTGGATATGTTCTTCAATCCTATAATAATTTTGCAAATACACTTAGGCATATTAAGTAAAATAATAAAATATAACAAATGTTAATGGTATTCATGAGAAACTGGATTACCGATGATTTTCCCTTCTTTATACTTCTATTATTTTCTTTTCTTTTTTTTTGAGACAAAGTCTCACTCTGTTGCCCCAAGCTAGGGTGACACAGCATCAGCCTAGCTCATAGCAACCTCAAATTTCTGGGTTCAGATCCTTCTGCCTCACCTTCCTGAGTAGCTGGGACTACAAACTCCAGCCACAAACACCTGGCTAATATTTTCTATTTTTAGTAGAGACGGGGTTTCGCTCTTGTTCAGGTTGGTCTCTAGCTCTTGAGTACAGGGATCCTCCTGCCTCACCTCCCAGAGTGCTATGATGTACAGGCCACCGCACTTAGCCTGTACATTTATTATTTTCTACATTACTCTTAATCATTCTGAATATATTACTTCTATAATAATAAAAAAATTAACATTCAAAAATCATATTATGGTGGTCCAACAAACCATAGGGTAAGAATGACTTACCCTACAATCCAGTAATTGGACTTCTGGATATATACTCAGAAGAATTAAAAACAGGGACTGGAACAGATATGTGTACACCAATGTTATCAGTACTGTTTACAATAGTCAAGAGGTGAAAAGAAACAACCCAAATGTCCACCAATGAATGAATGAACAAAGCGTGCAGGGTATAATACATATACATACGTATGTATGTGTATACATATATGTATATATACGTATGCCTTAAAAAGGAAAAGACATTCTGACACAAACTACAACATAAATTATCTATCCTTAAAGGCATATGCTAAGGCAAAGAAGCCAGACAGACACCAAAGGAAAAATATTATATGATACTACTTATAAGAGATGCCTAAAATAGTCGAATTCACAGAGACCAAAAGTAGAACGGTAGTTACCAGGGCCTAGGGCAAGTGGGGAATGGGAAGTTAGGGTTTGATGGGCATGGAGTATCAGTGTGGAAAGATGAAAAAAGTTTAGAGATGGATGAGATGAGAAATTGGGTAAGGGTTGCACAAAAATGTAAATATACTTAATGCCACTATGCACTAAAAATGGTTAAAATTATAAATTTTATATTATGTATATTTTATCACAATAAAAAACAAGTATAAAAAGGAACCTAAGTAATTTCTGTTTAAAGGAAAGCAATAACATGTTAGAGGGGTCATAATTAGAAGTATAATAAAGCTGAGTTTTAAAAAAATTCAGTATATATAAAATCTACATTCAAAATCTATACTACTTGCTAATACCTACCTTTATCTTATCTAAAATCTCTTAATGATAGAAGCATACTTCTAGGGGGAAAAAGATAGAGTTACTAACCTGTAACTATCAAAAATGTAACATCAAGATATGCCTTTGCCAGAAGACAAAATATACTCAGCAAAAAAGAAAATATCTGTAGAATCTCTTGTATATAGCTTCTTTGACCAAAAATTATGCTTGATTACTATTTAATAATTCTGGTATAAGACTGAAAGGGATCTTCCTTTTAGTTCCTCAAATGAAGGAAAAGAGTTATAACTGCACATCACCACTGCAACCATTTCTATCCTAGGGGATGTCATTAAAAGCATCAGAATGCTACCTCCTGTCACCAACATCACAAGGCGGTGGTCTAATTGTACCTATAGGGCTTATCTACGGGCAATCTTCCTTACACATCTGCTCCCGATTCAACTGAGCCAGGCCAGTTTGGGACACTGCACTGCTAACTTAGCAAAGTGTCCAACCTCCAACAGAAGTGCTGGGAGTATTGTTACTTAGCATGGTTTTAGAAAATGAGAGGACAGTAAAACATTTTTGTCTCTCTCCCATTATCCTTAGCCCAGAAAGAGGAATTAGTCTCTGACTCTGACAAGATTCTAAAATATGGACGATGATCACAAAATAATTATAGTAAACAATCAGTGACTGTGTTAGAATAGTCTAATCCTGACTTTTAGGAAAGGCATCTTATGAATACTCCCAAGTGAAAAGGTCTCTTAGAAGCTGCTAGTATTTGTACCATATTTTCACTAGGCATGTGGAATCTGATGTATTAAGTAGAGTAAGAGGCCTATCAGAACGCTGTTTACAACTTCACATGGTTAATAAAGGATAACAGAATTTTGTTTTATGCTGACCTTTTAGATATCTGCTAATTAGTCGAAGTCTACCTCAATCTTTTGTGGAACAATGTAGAATAACAAAAGAAAGACACAAGCAGAGAGCTATGATTCCTCTATACCACTCAAAGTACCATCTCCATCAGAAGCACTTGCAAGATGCTTAGGAAAAACACATCATCTTATGTCCCACACTATGTCTGCTCTCTTACTATCTCTAACACTGGTCCTCTCTTACTATCTCTAACACTGGTCCTAAGATTCTGTGGTTTAAATAAGCTTGCCAGGATAGTCTTATGCCTAAAGCTTGAGAGAGTCTAGATATTAATGAAATAATCTGTGGATCCCTAGAAAACAGAATATCCCAGTAGTAGGAAGCAAAAGCTAAAAATTAAAATGAAGTAGCTTCCCATTGTCATTTTTTCTTGCAGCCTAGAGCAAACCCTGGGATAGTTTTACTCCACAAGGCTGAAAGGAGAAGTGTACACATACTTTCCAGTGATGGCTAAAATGAGGTGGGAAGCCGGGAACAAAGGACAACAAAAGCAGGCTTCTCCTCCTGCTGTAGTAATTTCAGGAGGGAGGAGCAGGAATGAGGAAACTGATCACACCTGTTATCATTATGCTTGCCTTAATTTCCCTCCATAGATTTTAAACCTGTCAGATTATTATTCTGACAGGGATTCCATAAACAATCCCAAGCACTACATGTGGCCCACAGAGTAAGATGGTGAACAAATCTAGTTTGTAGACTCTGAGTCTTAGTCCTATGCCGCCTTCATTTGGAAGTGCTTAAGAAGTGACTGACAGCTCTGGAGGAGTGTTTTTCTTGGACACTTTCCTTCAACCAAAAAGACCCAGTTTCACAAAGGGTGTAAGATTGCTCCAAGGCAAAATGAATCATCATGGCCGAGTGCCACCCAATGGGTTTGGTTGAACCTGTATTACATCTTTTTTTTTTTTAACTCATTCAGAGAGAAGATGAGAATGCTGTTTATCAAGATTCAAAATACTGGAGATATACTTCAAATGAGTTTCCAGTTTCCTCTTTATTCCTCCTTGCTGAGTCTAGTGAGGATGATGAAATGACTAATTCTTGAGTGGATTTAGAAACATTGCCAATGACCATGGTAGATTAACATGTATGTTACATATTCTTTATTTAGAAACTGGTCTGAGTTTAAAATATACAAAAATAAAGAAAATCAAGACTCAAAAGACAGAAGAAATCCTACTTTCTGTAAGTCACTAACAGAATAAATTGTACCTAAAAGAGACAAGTATGTCTAGACCCAATAGTTGGGTTCAAGCAACGATCTGACTATTTGATACACTATGAAGAGATGGTGCCCTGAAAGAAACTAGATTTTCAGTTTATCAGATGAACTGATTTTTTGCTAGAATAGTGCTTCAAATCAACACCACACTCTAGAAACTTGAGTCAAAAATAAAATAGCAGAAGAGGCAGAGTAAAAAAGGAGATTATTTTCAAATTAAATAAATAAATAAAATGAACAGGCTTTCTACCTGGGGCTTAGGAAGCAACAACTCAGAAAAAGGAGGTGACTGGAAATACTAAAACTTAAATTTGCACACCTGTCTCCTCTCCTGAGCTTTGTTCTTAAGTCGGTGTAATGGCAGAAAGACTCAAACTCTCCTAAGCCTGCTTAGAAAAGGAAAACAAACCACATCAATACTCTGTATTCTCTGTTCCATTCCCCGATGTTTTGAGTGAGCTTTGTTAGCTATTAAGACAGAAGGCCCACTTAGACACTAACAGAACAACTTAAAGGAAAGAAAGAGCTCAGCTAGGATAAAGTTTGAGAAGGGTTTATAAAGCTTTTTTTTTTCCTTTTTGGTTTTTAAGGTATGCTCAACTTTCTGGAATAACAAAACCAAACCAAACACAGAAGGAAAACAGTCCCAACAGCCCACACACAACTCCACTGGCATTGTCTTCACCACCATCTCCCAGCACAATCGCACCTTTTGTCATTTCTGGTGGAGGTACAGCTGCTGAAGAAGCCAAGACTTAGTGGAGAGAGCTAAGACATGGAAGGGGGAAAGAAAATGCACCCTTTGTTAATGAAAAGCCCTTTCCATTTAAAAGTTTCAACATACTGTAGAATAGTGAATGCACTTTTGTGAGCAAAAGCAAAGCACACAATGAAGAAAAGCTGCCTGTCAATTAAATAAACAGTCATTTGAAGGCATCCCAAACCTTCCCCTTTTTCTTGAAAAAAGTGGGGGAGGGAGTGTGGACTTTTACTACACTTGGCTGAAGAAGTGTCTAAAAAGTACAGTGTGACACTGTAGGGCTCCTAGAGTGATACGGATCCATTTAATTACATCAGCAAGAAATCATAAGTTGAATATGTTTTTTAAAAGACCACAAAGCTATAATAAATTGTTCCAGCATGTATTAGAAACCAAGTGCTTGGGAAAGCTTTTTATTGAATTTCACAAATATTCCAGCGAGTTTATTTTCCTTCATGAAGCAATGCTTTCAGACAGGTAAGGACAAGCTAGAGTTTCTGTTACACAACAGCAGGCTCCTGTGATAAACCTGATTACAATACCCTGTCAGAGGTGGACTTCCTTCTCAGCCATTAAAAAAAAGGAGTTCAGTGCCTCACCCTTACTTATTCTTATTGTTGTTTTGAAGCAAAGATTCAGCTGAGAAAAAGCTAATGCTCCATGCACCTGTTAATCCAAACTTACAATAAGACTCTCTACAACAAAAGAAAATTAATAAGGAATAAAACTATCAGAAGCAATGACAAAGCACCGTAATTATTCGTGGAGGAAGGATAAAATGAATTCCACATGTATTATGACTCAGAAAACAGCTCTCCTCGCTTTCTTAGTCTGTGAGAATTATCTTAATGACTGCAAATCTTCCATGTGGTAACAAAAATACTTTTTTAATGTTCAAAGTCTAGTTTTCTGGAAGTCTGGGTGAACACACCACTTTATGAGAAATACAGATTTAGTACTGAGGATGAGACCTCTATTTTTTTTTTTTTTTGAGACGGGGTTTCACATGTTGCCCTCAGTAGAGTGCTGTTGCACCTCAAAACTCAACCTCAAACTCTTGGGTTTAAGCGATTCTCTTGCCTGAGCCTCCCAAGTTGCTGGGACTACAGGTGCCCACCACGACGCCCACCTATTTTTTTTTGTTGTTGTTGCATTTGTCCTTGTTAGCTGGCTGGGGCCAGGTTCGAACCTGCCAACCTTGGTGCATGCAGCTGGCGCCATAACCACTGTGCTACAGGCGCCGAGCCAGAGACCTCTTTAGAAACATGTTAACAGCTTACACAAATACAAACCTTATGAACAAATACAAAATGATGAAGTGATGACCAAGGAGGACTTGCCAACTAAATAGGAGACAGTAATTTGTTTTGGCCCCAGAATCAGAACTGGGAAAAATCTATTGGAGTCCATCCTAAGATTTTTCTGTTCTCCAGACATTCTGCTGATGGTTGCATAGCTACATTCAACTTCATATGTCTTTAGTAAAGGAGATTAAAAGATGGTATCCAGAAGAGTAGATAATCCCTAAATAATTTCTATTTGATTTTGAAAGAGTTACCTGATTATTTTTGCACCTTTGTGATTATTCAGTTTTGTTCAGGCTAATGTAGAACTAAGTCCCCATTTTCTCCTCCTGGGAAGCAGAGGTGGGGGAAGCCTCAGCCTGAGCACACTGGGTACTAGGGTATACTGGCCCTGGATCAAACTAAATCACAGGAAATCCAAATGAAATCACTGATTTTGCTCATGAGATATAATCCTCAAAGAAACATAAATGCAGCCTCACAGATACATTTTCTAACCTGAGTAATTCATGATTGGGTTCAGTATACTAGTGAGGAATATAAACAAACAGGGCCAGTATACCCCACGGTCTTTGTATGAGTGATAACGACACACCCATAACTCTTATTTTTAAATGGCCTTGCTTATAGGCAGAAATTGTGTCTCTTGTATATTTACCATTAAATTTTTTTTTCTTTTTTTAAGAGACAGAGTCCTACTTCATTGCCCTTGGTAGAGTGTCGTAACATCACAGCTCACAGCAACCTCCAACTCCTGGGCTTAGGTGATTCTCTTGCCTCAGCCCCCTGAGTAGCTGGGATTACAGGCTCCTGCCACAACACCTGGCTATTTTTTTGTTGCAGTTTGGCTGGGGCTGGGTTCGAACCCTCCACCACAGGTATATGGGGCCAGCGCCCTACCCACTGAGCCACAGGTGCCACCCTCACCATTAAAATTTAATAGAATGTTTTTTAATTTTTTTAACCAAACACCCCTCTTTAATGGCATTCTGATATATTATGTAATAAATATAAACAGTCTGGAAATTTCCTACTTATGTGGAAAAGATCAATTTGAAATCTGATTTCAACAGATCAATTTCAAATCTTCTAAAGTGTTTAAACCTATTCTGTTTTATAGCTATTTCAAATCATTTAACCAATAAACAGCCTGACTCCTTACCATGCATAAAAAATTAATATTAGTTCTCATAGGTAATAAAATAGACGTAAATATGGTCCCTACTCTCGAAGAATTTACATCTTTTAGTTGGGGATGAAAGACACGGACAAACAAACCCATGCATCACACTGAAGGTCTTCAGAGACAATAACACGCATGGAGCTGTAATCTCCTGCGATAACAATAACAAGGCCTTCTTCTGAAGGGCCCCTGAAGGACCTGCTTGGAGGCTGTTAATTCCTTTTTAATACATAGAAAAAGAACATTTGAAAATACTTATATAAGTGCATATAGTAAACATATAAATCAGTAACACAACAATTTATATTCCTTATCAAGTATTTTGTCCTGTACATAATTGTACCTTCTAGACTTTTATATGACTGGCAGCATAGCAGGTTTGTTTACATCAGCATCAACACAAATGCATGAGTAATGTGGTGTACTACAAGGCTATGAAGACTCCAGCACCACTAGATGATAGGAATTTTTCAGCTCTGTTTAATCTTGTGGGACCACTGTTGTATAAGTGGACAATCACTGACCAAAATGCCATTATGCAACATATGACAGTATGTGTATTTCAAGATAAGTACATTTCAAATGTCTCACCATAAAGCTGATGGGCAACTGAGGTGACAGATATGCAACTGAGGTGACAGATTGATTTGATCATTCCACATAGTATAACCAAAGTATCACAATGTACCCCCAAAATGTATACAATTGTGATTTGTCAATATTAATTTTTTTTTGTTTTTCTTTTTTTGTTGTTGTTGTTGAGAGAGTCCCACCCTATGAATATTAATTTTTAAAAGGAAAAAAACGGGGCTGGGCATGATGGCTCACACCTGTAATCCCAGCACTCTGGGAGGCCGAGGCAGGTAGACTGCCTAAGCTCACAAGTTCAAGACCAGCCTGAGCCAGAGTGAGACCGTGTCTCTAAAAATAGCTGGGCTTTGTGGCAGGTGCCTGTAGTCCCACCTACTTGGGAGGCTGAGGCAAGAGAATCACTTAAGCCCAAGAGTTTGAGGTTGCTGTGAGCTTTGACGCCATAGCACTCTACCGAGGGCGACAAAATAAGACTCTGTCTCAAAAAAGGGAAAAAAAATAGTCAACACAAGAAATTACTACTAGGAGAGTTATTTTGTGTAAACAAAACCTAGACCCTCCAATAACTTGGTCCATTTTGGGGAAAAAAATTAAGCAAAGATCAGAATAGTGACAATATTCATGAATACAGACTACAATTTAAAAAATATCCAAGAATGAATGAGCACTGATAAGCTTTTAGGTATTTCAGGAAGAACTGTTTAGGTTTACTCACCTAAAAGGCATCTGAATACTGATTCTCTTTCTAAATGCTTAAAAATTAGCATTTGGAATATTTATCTTCTGCCCATGAAGAGCTAACTAATATGAGAACTGATCTTCCACCATAAACAAGAGAGAACTGGAAAAAAAACATGAAAACAGTTTTGGGCACTGGACAACAGGAAGCATGGGACTACAGCCCCAGAGAGACGAGAAATAAAGGGCCCCAGTTTACTTCCCGGAGGCAGTTTCCAAACTGCAGTGCAGGGGTAGGAAGTGAAACAGAGCCTCCTGGTCTTGCTGAGCTGGGGAGACAGACTGAAGGTCCTGGAAGTTGAGCTGGCTGTAATTTACAGGCAGAGTACTAGAAAAGAGAAAGCTGCATAAAGAATACTCCAGAGATCTGCAAAGAGGTCCTCACAAATCTTTAGCTGAATATCAGCATACATGTGTATGAGGAAAAGAAGTGAGGCCAGGGGAAAAAAATCACAGAAAAGCAGTAGACCAAACAATTTCCAGAGTTCACATAAGACAACGGCCAGAGAACAGAGACTTCAAAATACTAGGGGCGTTGGGTAGTCTTTAGAAGGAATATATTTAGTAGTGGGGCTATAAATTAGTCCCAGAATGAAGGGACTAACAAACCAGACATAACAAAGCTTAAAAACAAACTTCTAAAGGATCAAATTGATCTTCAAATTACTTAATATATGTGAGAACAAAAATCTAGCACTAACAATGTAAAACTCATAATATCTGTACCTAGTCAAAAACTATCAGGCAAGCAGAGAAGCAGGAAACCAAACAACAGAAACAGACTCAGAAATAAAAGACAATGGAATTGGTAGACAAGAGCCTGAAAACATTTATTATAAATACTGTCAATATACTTAAGACTATAAAACAAAACATGAACATAATGAGGAGAAAAAAGGAAGAGATAAGACTAAAATGGAAATTCCAGAAATGAAAAAATAGTATCTGAAATGAAAAATGCACTGGATGGGTTTCACGAGAGAGTAGATATTCTAGAAGTAAAGATCAGTGAATTTGAAGGCCATGACAACAGAAACTATCAAAACAAAATGACCTAAGAAAGAAAAGGAACAAACAGAAGCTCCAGAGAGCTGTGGGACAGTTATAAGCAGTTTAACATGTAATTGGTATCCCAGAAAAAAGCAAGAGGAGGCCAATAAAAAAAAAAGTATATATATATTATATTTTTATATATATATAAAAATTATATATATTTTTTTTTGATAAAGAAAAAATCTTTAAAAGCAGGTAAAGGAAAAAGGCCCATTTGATAGAGAATAGCAAAGGTAAGAATTACAGCAGACTGACTCTCATAGGAAATCAGGCAGGCCTGAAAACATAGAATGACATCTTTAAAGTACTGAAAGAAAAGTATGATCCAGAATTCTTCCAAAAATTAAGGCAAAATAATGACTTTTTTTGACCAAGACAAAAGAATTCACTGTCAGTAGATGTGTACTATAAGAAATGTTATGTTTTTAGATAGATAGAAATATGCATCTAAACAAAAAAAAAAATACCAGAAACTGCAAATATGTAAGTAAATATAAAATGATTTTTCTCATTTTTAATCCCTTTAAAAGATACACTATAGAATGGAATGAGGGAAGTGAAGTATTCCGTTATAAGGGTATTATACAATTAGTGGATAAGTTAAAGACAAACATTGTAAACCCCAAAACAACCACTGAAAACGGAAAACAAAGAGATATATAGTTAATAACCAACAATGAAGATAAAATAGAATCATAAAAATTCTTAATCCAAAAGATGAGAGAAGAAAAAAAGAACAAGAAATAGATGAAATGGGTGATGCCTGTGGCTCAAAGGAGTAGTGTGCCGGTCCCATATGTGGGAGGTGGCGGGTTCCAACCTAGCCCCGGCCAAAAAATGCAAAAAAAAAAAAAAAAAAAGAAAAAAGATGAAATAAATAGTTTTATAGTCTTAAGATGATAAAATCATACCTAACCATATTAACAATTACACCAATGTAAATGTAAATAAGAGCACCTAAGCATTCTGAGTAAAAGGCAGAGATAACTGGATTGGATAAACCATTAAGACCCAATTACATACTATTTACCAGAAACCATATTTAAATATAAAGACACAGGTTAAAAATAAAAAATCGGAAAAAGATACACTGTGCAAACATATATTTAAAAAGTTGGAGTGGCTGGGCGGCGCCTGTGGCTCAGTGAGTAGGGCGCCGGCCCCATATGCCGAGGGTGGCGGGTTCAAACCCAGCCCTGGCCAAACTGCAACAAAAAATAGCCAGGCGTTGTGGCGGGCGCCTGTAGTCCCAGCTGCTTGGGAGGCTGAGGCAAGAGAATCGCGTAAGCCCAAGAGTTAGAGGTTGCTGTGAGCCGTGTGACACCAGGGCACTCTACCAGAGGGTGGTACAGTGAGACTCTGTCTCTACAAAAAAAAAAAAAAGTTGGAGTGGCTAATTAATACTGAACGAGGTTTATGTCAGAATAAGAAATAGTAACCAGAGGAAAAAAGGGGATATTACACAATAATTAAGGAGTCAATTTATTAAGAAGACAAAATATCCTAAATATTACACATCCACTAACAGAGCTCCAGAGTACTTGAAGCAAAAACTCATAGATGTTAAAGAAAAATTGCAATCACAGTTGAAGATTTTACATTTCTCTCTCAGTTATTGATGAGTAAAAATTAGTATGTGAATGGTTTCAGAGCAAAGAGCAAGTAAACATAATTCATTTCACCTCTTTATTTATAAAACTTAAGTCTAAAATTGTTAAAACATAAAAAAGGCAGAGAATGGCTTAGTGTGTGATACAATACTGAGAAAACAGTATTTAGGCTAAAACCTCAAATCATCACCAAAAGTAAATGCGACTATAATAGTTACAGGAAGATCAGAATGTTTAAACAAGGCTTAGATGACTAGCAATAAACAATTTTTCAGGCACTGAACATAAAATTACTAACTAATGAATTATACAGATTTTCTTTCCTTTTTCTTTCTTTCTTTCTTTTTTTAGAGACAGAGTCTCGCTTTGTCGCTCTCAGTAGAGTGCCATACCATCACAGCTCACAGCAATCTCCAGCTCTTGGGCTTAGGTGATTCTGTTGCCTTAGCCTCCCAAGTAGCTGGGACTACAGGCACCTGCTACAACGCCCAGCTATTTTTTGTTGCAGTTTGGCTGGAGCCAGGTTCGAACCCTCCAGCCTCTGTATATGGGGCCGGCATCCTACTGACTGAGTCACAGGCGCCGACCTATACAGATTTTCAAATCAATTTTTTTTTTTACACTGGGGAATACAAATCTTGACTAACGGCTTCTAGGCTTCTGGGAAATATGAACCACAATGGTTATTACGGAAACAGTCTCTCAGTTTTGTGTATTATATAACACTCTTGCAATTACTTAAACATTTGACAATAATGGGATCTATATGAAAAAACACAGATCATAAAATTTCAAAATATGATAATTATTTTATAGAGTTAAATTTGAGTGTCTATGTGAGTACATATAGAGTGAAACAATTTCTTCATTAAAAAGGAAATTGCTGGGCGGCACCTGTGGCTCAGTGAGTAGGGTGCCAGCCCCATATACCGAGGGTGGAGGGTTCAAACCCGGCCCTGGCCAAACTGCAACAAAAAAATAGCCGGGTGTTGTGGCGGGTGCCTGTAGTCCCAGCTACTCGGGAGGCTGAGACAAGAGAATTGCCTAAGCCCAGGAGTTGGAGGTTGCTGTGAGCTGTGTGATGCCACAGCACTCTACCAAGGGCAATAAAGTGAGACTCTGTCTCTACAAAAAAACAAAACAAAACAAAACAAAAAACGTTCAGGGTACTGTTTGCATGGTACTCGCCAACTGGATATATGGTAACTCAAATTACAAAACACCATAAACGAAAGCAAGATACATTATTACTCTTTCCCACATTCAAGGACTTCTTAAAATCTACTTTAAGAAAACCTAGAAATGGGCACATTTAAACTTTTAAATGAAAACTTCGTTTTTCAAAAATGACACTTTTTTTCTCCAGTTTGATTACTTTCTTAATCCCCATCTCAGGGGGAACATTCTTCCATCCTATGTTCTGGAAGGGAGCCAATTACCATAACCATGTCCGCCATATGACTGCATTTTGAGTATCATGAAAACCGCAAATGAAAGATAGCTTTACTTATCCTGAAATCATATTTCCTCTTAGGTCTGTTTTCTTAATGGAAAAATGGAAAAAGTGAGCTAAATGATCTCCAAATCTCCGTCCAGCTTTAATATTCCATAATCCTACATAAGACATTCTATATATTCCTGGAAAGTTACCATTTCCTTTGGGAGTTAAAGATAACAAAACAATAATTTTGGACACTAGCAAAATGTACAAATAACCAAGCAAATGTTATCAATATAACTTGAGCAGTGGAAAGCTCTGAGAAATCAGGTTAAATTCCATCAGTTAGGATAAAGAGACAGAAGAAGAAAGAGAAGGGGAGTGGAGAAAGAAAGAAGAGAGGAAGAGAGAAGCCAGAATTTTTATTAGCCAGACTAAGCTGGTAATTAATGCAAAAAATGCTAACTCACTTCCATTGGTCTCTCTGAGTAACTAAACAACTATAACATACACCTAGATTGAGGGACCTCAGTATCTTTTCCTTTTAGCAGAACTTTTTTTTCTTTTAAAGACAGAGTGTCAATATGTGGCCCTGGGTAGAGTGCTGTGGTGTCACAGCTCACAGCAACCTCTAACTCTTGGGGTTAAGCGATTCTCTTACCTCAGCCTCCCTAGTAGCTGGGACTATAGGCGCCCTCCACAACGCCAGGCTATTTTTTGGTTGTAGTTGTCATTGTTGTTTGGCAGGCCTGGGCTGGATTCTAACTCGCCAGCTCCAGTGTATGTGGCTGGCGCCCTAGCCACGGAGCTACAGGCGCCAAGCCCTTTTACCAGAACTTTAAGCAAACCAGGTTCAGATAACTACCCATAATAATTTTCAGACACTAAATATAAAATTACTTTTTTTTTTTTTTTTTTATTGTTGGGGATTCATTGAGGGTACAATAAGCCAGTTACACTGATTGCAATTGTTAGGTAAAGTCCCTCTTGCAATCATGTCTTGCCCCCATAAAGTGTGACACACACTAAGGCCCCACCCTCCTCCCTCCATCCCTCTTTAATGATACAGATTTTTCAAATCAATTATTTTTTAACCCCCTCCTAATAGGTGCCTGTTTCAGGGTATCGTTTGCATTTTCCAAGGCTTGGAGACTTTTTGCTCAATTAACATGGAATGCCATCAAAAAAGATGAAAAACAAAACCAACATTGAGTCTACGCTAGTTCTGAAACTAAGAACCCGTTGTTATTCTTCTCTCAGATGCAAACACGGCTCCTAAGATGATAGGAGTACCTTATACTCCATTATTTTCATCCCTGATTTTACCCAAGTTTAGTTATTCCACCATATCTCTGACAAATTACATGGGGTCTGCAGTGCTGGCTGGAAAACAGGAAGAGTTCTCTGTATCCCCAGTTCCTACATCAGCAATTTCAGAAACCAACTAATCTGCTTCTTTTAGGAAGGCCTCTCCAGCTAAGCCAGCCTGGCCTCATGCCAGACACACACAACAGCTCCCTCATCTTCACTGCTGGTCTGGGCCACCTGCCAGTTGATCCTCTATCCCTGCCTTTCAGTTGTGGTGCCATTTCTGCCTCAGGGCTAGCTCTTTATTTCCATAAGCAGTTAAGGGCCCCCTTTTTGCCTCAATAACCTACCCTAGTTTCCTGGCCCCCTCAGGTCCCTGGCTTTGTCCCTCACCCAATTTTTATGGGTTAGTATGGTCCTTTGCTTTTGTCTCCGTCCAAACTAAGGCCTGGCTTGGCCATGTGGACTATGTTGAGAGTAAGAATACCAAGCAAGTTACCTAACCTCTTTGTGTCTTGGTTTCCTCATCTGTAAAACAGGGATAATATTAAAATACACACAACACACATATACACTTCATAGGGTTGGCATGAGTAATAAATGACTCAGATAGTATTTAAAACATCGCCTGGATCGGAAGCACTCCCACTATTATTATTTCTGCCCCACCCCCCACCCCCAGGTCAAGTGGTAGCTGCAGCTCCATTCTCCTTCCTTTGAGCTGTCCATGGATGTATATGTAAATATCATTATGTTATTGGTAAACAGTGAAAAGGGGATTTGGTTGAGACTTTAATTTGAAAAACAAAATGAAAAGGCATACAAATTATTTTATCTCACACTGAAGAAAATTTAAGTTATAATTGTGTACATCTACTAAGTTCTCATAACAAAGAATGAATGAAACACTATCAAAATCATATAATACATCCTTCCCACTGCCTTTGATTTTATAGCATCATTCCAAAGACAATTACTTTACAAAATATCCCAGAGCTCTATTAGCTTTGTCAGGGGCTTCTCTTAATCCTCTGACTTCACATTGTGTTGCCCTCATTACTGATTTTCTCTTCCTCAACTGTAAACTTCTCTAATTCTGTCATATCTGTATGTGTGGACAGATCAGCAAGCAGTTCTATGTTAATTTCAAAGCCAACACGAAATGCTGGAACTCGTAAAATGTGAGATCTCACTTTATATTTGCATTTTATTAACATTGACAGGCTAGAAAGGGATGAACTCCAACATCAACCTGAACATCAAAGGATATCTAAATAGAGGTTAATTTTCTGTCAAACAAGAATTAAATATTTTTATTTACATATAAAGTCAATCCACTATTAAATATTTTTGTGTTGAGATGTCTTTCTTCTCAAAGCAAACCTTTTTAGGAATATAAAAACTGACAAAAAGGACCTCCCCCAACCACATGCTACCTAGTGGTAAATTACTTAGGTAACTTATTTGCCTATAAAAGAACAAACATGAAATATTTTCTAAGAGCATTAACTGAGAAGTAAAATTATATCTTGGTCTAATGTCATTAAAAAAAAATAATAATAACTGAAAATCTTAGATTACTTTGGCCCTCCAATCTTTTTTTTAATGAGACAAAGTCTTACTCTGTTGCCCAGGCTAGAGTGCCATGGCATCAGCCTAGCTAACAGCAACCTCAAACTCCTGGGCTCAAGCAATCCTCCTGCCTCAGTCTCCCACGTAGCTGGGACTACAGGTGCCCGCCACAATGACTGGAACTCCTGAGCTCAAGGAATCCTCCTGCCTCAGGCTCCCAGAATGCTAGGGTGACCTTTCTTTTTTTCCTAATGTCTCAAATTCTATCTCTGAAGAAATGAATCTGCCTGTCTTTGAGGAATTTAACAAGAATAAATAAATAATGAAAAATACTTCAAGATTTCAGATGAAATTCATTATATATCTATCAACAGTGTAAGTTATACTCTGCATCTCAACTTTTATAAATCAAACATCAATTTTTTACTGATGTTAAATTCTCTCCAATTAGAATAATAACCAGCAGTTACAAATGCAAAGAATCTATGATGTCACCTTAACAATTATGGCTCTTTCCATTTTCATGATCTCTCTGTTAAATTTCTACCTCATCTACCAGTAGTATGTCAACCTCAGACTAACAGGGCTCTTCCTGACCATTTCCAATGGAATTTTCTATTTGTCCTGAGAACATCACCACACATGGGTTTTCAGCCTTCTGCTCCAAATCCAGGCATCCCCTTCCACAGGGAACCTAATTGTTTAACAGCCACCTTCCCTGGCAGCACCATCCTGCCCACCAACTGGGAGTAGGGGTGAACAGTGGGAGTAGTCCTGGGGATACTACAGACTTCTCTGTTCTTAGCCAAAGTTCAGCAGTTTTTGATGATAAACACTTTCTCAATTTGTTGTTTGCCTCTGATCAATTTCCAGAGATAGAACAACATTTTAAATTTTATATGGATATTCCTCCCCCTCCTGACTATAGTTTTTGTCCAAGAAAGAAAAAATAGTGGCACAGAAGAAAGAGCATGACTCTTGACACGAGAGATACAGTACCAAGGGCCAAATCCAAGTTTCATAATTTGCCAATTATATCATCATGGGCAAGTTACTTAAACCTTTTTTAAGACTCAATTTCACTATCTTATAAATTACAGCCATCCTTACTGTTACAAACATTATTTATAGACTGTGGTGTTGTAAGGAATAAAAAAGAAAAACAAAGGAAAAAATTACTTACTGTAACAAACACCTAGCAGGCACTCAATAAATATCTCTTAAACTGTAAACAACATCAAGGTCTGGAAGGTCATTAAGGTCTAAGAAAATAATCCCGTAAGTGTGCAAATGAAGGAAAATATTTAATGTTAATATTTAGTGTACTGAAAACCTTCTGATGAAGAACAAAGGGAAAATAATTTTTGAGTACTGTAAATAATGACCAAAAACTCATAATTAAAGGACGAAAGTCCGTCCTATGGGAGACATCTGAAATTAGATCTAGAAAAAGATAAACTAATATAAGCTAAGGACTTAAAATAATATCTCTTAGGCCGGGTGTGGCAGTTCATGCCTGTAATCCTAGCACTCTGGGAGGCCAATGCAGGTGGACTGCTTGAGCTCACAGGTTGGAGACCAGCCTGAGCAAGAGCAAGACCCCCATCTCTAAGAGCCAGGCATTGTGGTGGGCACCTGTAGTCCCAGCTACTGGGGCGGCTGAGGCCAAGAGGATCACTTGAACCCAAGAATTTGAGGTTGCTGTGAGCTGTGATGCCACAGCACTCTACCAAGGATGACAAGGAAAGACTCTGTCTCAAAAAAAAAAAAAAAAGAAAAATAGTACCTCTTCAAACATAACTTTCTTCTCTTTCCTCCAAAGCAACATAGTATGCAACTAACAATTAAAAGTATCTTTAAAACAATTTTTTTTTGAGACAAAGTCTCAAACTGTTGCCCTGAGTAGAATGCCATGCCATCACAGCTCATAACAAACTCAAACTCTTGGGTTTCAGTGATTCTCTTGCCTCAGCCTCCCAAGTAGCTGGGACTACAAGACCCCGCCACAACGCCTGGCTATTTTTCTGTTGCAGTTGTCATTGTTGCTGTAGCTGGCCCTGGCCGGATTCGAGCCAGATTCAAACCTGCCAGCCTCAGTGTATATGGCTGGTGCCCTACCCACTGAGCTACGGGCACCGCCTAAAACAAACTTTTTAAATCACCTAAAGGTCTCTCTATAAAACTCAAGTTTAGTCTCAATAGTGTGTCCATTTGTAATGCACACATATCACACTACAGTTACATTTTGAGAACCTAAAGTATTAGAAGCCACAAAAAGAAACTAAAAAATCATTTTACTCTTCGTTAAATTATGACTAAGGTTTCATTATTTAAGTATAACAAAAACTTGGGCAGTGCCTGTGGCTCAAAGGGGTGAGGCACCAGCCCCATGTGCCAGAGGTGGTGGGTTCAAACCCAGCCACAGCCAAAAACCGCAAAAAAAAAAAAAAAGAAAATTAAATATAACGAAAACTAGATGGTATTTTTAAAAACTCCAACACCAAACAGTAAGTCAGGCAAGAAATATATACCACCACTGTTGTGTCTTATCAGTAACCACAAAGTAAAAAAAGAAAATAACTTACCTCTACAGCAAAGATTCTTTTGTCACGCCCATATAATTTCATCTCTTCTGGAAAATGCTGAAAAGCATTTATGTAAGGAATATGGTCCTCTTCAACAAATCTGCATTTTTAACAAAAATAAAAGTTTCAATGAGAGCTATGTACTGACTAGCAGAGTAAACCTTCAGGAAAAAAGTCTCTTGAGTATCAATATTTCAAAGACAAAGTAAAAATCAGTTAAATTTATTCTACCTCTCATATATTTTTAATGATGATAAATCAGATCTATCCTTCTCAGTACCCATGCATGGGACTATTTAGCCAATTATCAAACAATTCTCTTAAATTCCTAACTTAATAGATTCAATTTGTCTAAGAAGTGAGTATCTTACACGTATCTGTCAGTTCACCACCAGGCTTTCCAAAATGGTATTCCTTCCACCTCTAGGTTCCCTCATGTGACAGGCTCCTCCTCAGCTTGTAAACCACTGCTTTAGGGATGGCTTCCTTGGATGATCCCTGTCTTTGGTGACAGCGAGCTTACCTCCCTTGTCTACCCTCTGGTCACAGCCCCTAGGATGGTGTATGGTAAATGTTTATTGCTGGAAGAACCATTAAGGGGAGAGACCTTGCCTTTTTGTTCACCATCCCACCCCAATGTCCTGTACACATAATACGAGATCAAATATTTTGAATCAATTACTGAATTTGAAGAAAAGAGCACACACGTACCGACAAACATCTTCATTCCAGTGAGAAAGACAATAAAACAAACAAATGAAACTTGTGTGCACGTATGTTAGGTAAGGGAAATGTTAAGGAGAAGAGTAAAGTAGGGACGGAGACTAGAGAATGAGGAATAGAGGTCTTGCAAATATGTCATGCATGTCCTTGTATCTACACTACCTGTAAGAGTTTTAAAATAAAACAACTGTTAAGGAAAATAAGTATACAAAACACATTGCCATAAAGTCTTTGCTACTGTTAGAGCTGGGTGGACATTTGGCTGTAAGTTTTTTTTTTTTCTTTTTTTAGACATAGTCTCGTTTTGTCAACCTTAGTAGAGTGCTGTGGCATCACAGCTCATAGCAACCTCAAACTCCTGGGCTCAAGCCATTCTCCTGTCTCAGCCTCCCAAGTAGCTGGGACTACAGGCGCCTGCCACAATGCCTGTCTGTTTTTAGAGATGGAGTCTTGCTCGCTCAGGCTGGTTTCAAACTGGTGAGCTTAAGCAATCTACCCATCTCAGCCTCCCAGAGTGCTAGGATTACAGGTGTGAGCCACTGCACCCAGCCCAGCTTTCTTTTTTCTTTTCTTATTCTTTTTTCTTTTTGTTTGAGATAGAGTCTCAAGCTGTCACCCTGAGTTGAGTGCCATGGCATCTTAGCTCACAGCAACCTCCAACTCTTGGGCTCAAGTGATCTTCTTGCCTCAGTTTTTTTCTATTTTTAGTAGAGACAGGGTCTTGCTTTTGCTCAGGTTGGTCTCGAATAGTGAGCTCAAGCTATCCACCTGCCTCAGCCTCCCAGAGTGTTGGGATTATAGGCATGAGCCACAGAGCCTGGCCTCCTTTTTTTTTTTGAGACAGAGTCTCATTCTGTTGCCTAGGCTAGAGTGCCATAGCATCAGCTTAGCACCTACCGAGACACCTGACTGATTTTTTCCATTTTTTTGTAGACAAGGTCTTGCTCTTTCTCAGGTTAATCTCAAACTCTGTTGCCAAAGCTAGAATGCCATGGTGTCAGGCCAGCTCACAGTAACCTCAAACTCTGTTGAGGCTTAAGCAAACCTCCTTCCTTAGCTTCTGAAGTAGCTAGGACTACAGGAATCCCCACCAAGCCCAGCTAATTTTTCTATGTTTAGTAGAGATGGGGTCTTGCTCTTGTTCAGACCGGTCTTAAACTCCTGAGCTGAAGGGATCCTCCCACCTTGGCCTCCCAAAGTGCAGGATTACAGGTGTGAGCCACTTCGGCTGGCCTTAAAACTACAGTAAGTTGAACAGAACTCACATGGCAGTTAATGTGTTAATATTATTTTATATACAGGATAAAAGGTACAGCTATCACTTTAAAACTATCTAGTATTGATTGTGCTAATGACCTCATAAGTTGTTTAGACTTTACCCCCATGTGCTAATACATGACAGCACTATTTGGAATATTAGGGGTTCAGAGATGAGTAAGAGATGAAGAGCCCCCCATGAGACAGACAGCCTGCAGGTGACCCAGTAGAGACACTGCCACGTGCCACCACAGAAGTATGCTCGGCGCAGTAGAAGCGGAGGAAGGAATGAGAAATCTGCCCAGGGGAAGCAGAGATGTCTGCACAAGGAAGTCTCGAGCATGTAGAGTTCAAAAAATGTTTCACCCTTTATAAATAGTGCTACTTCTGACCTATTTCCAAAATTTTTTATTTCTGAATTTGAATCTTTTAGAAAAGTATGTACTTTTCCAGAACAGAAATCAAAGTTCTAAAGAATCTATTTCCTCTTCTTTGATTTTTATCCCATGGTTCTCTGGGTCAATCCTGGAAGTTGACAGAGAGATTGGCATAGACTGAAAGCATCCCAGACACCTCTCCTGATCAATAGACCACTGTATTAGCTGTGTCCCCTGGAAACAGTGTCTCTACTTATAATTTTGTATTTTTCCAGTTTCAATTTGTGACAGACTGAAAATTTTACAAATTAGTCCTTCATGGCAGATAATCTAAAAAGCTCTAAATTAAAGTTGTATCTACCTGTAAAAATACCCTGAACTCATTCACCTCTATTTCCATTACCAGCATCCTAGTCCAAACCAACATCACACGCCTGTGCGCTTATGTCAGCAGCAGTGTACTAACAACTCAGTAAGGTTTCATAACCTTGGTGCTTCGGTATCTCACAGCTGTGTTTGTGTTGATGTGTGGCAGTCTCTTGCTGAATGGCGTTCATTATTAAGGTTGCATATTTTTGTGTGCCCTATGACAGCTCATTCCAGAAAAAGAGTTCCAAAATTGCTTTGAAGAATGAACTAGTTCTGGTGTTGGGCATAGCTTCCCCAAGGGAACACTTCAGAGGTGACCATAGTGATATTCAGCCATGAGGTATATAGCACTTTTTCTAGAATGAGTTCATGAACTTAATTATTAGACCTTATATATGAATATATTGGTCTGGCCCCCAGTAGACAAGTCAAGACTAGAGATATAAATTTGAGAGTCATCAGTTAAAGCCTTGGGAGAGAATGAAATCACCCAATAAGCAAGATCAGGTTTTTAAACTTAAGAGTAAAATTCATTGAATCATGGGCTATTTGCTTGCAAAGTTAATCACACCTGAAAAGGCCTTTTCATCTGGTTGACATGGCCAAATTTACAGGCACTATCATCATTTACTGAAGGCATTTTATTTAATCAAAGGTCCTAATGCCAATGTTAAGGTGATGGTGGCGACGATGAAAACAAAAACAATGACTAGCACTGAATTCTTACTATGTGCCAGAAATTGTTCTAAGTGCTTTTCATGTAGTACTAATCACTGAAAGTAGTTACAACTCTATGAGGTAGTTATTATTTGCCCCATTTTACCAATGAGTAAACAGAAGCAAGAGAGATATAACGTACTCAAGGTCATACAGTAAGTGGCAAAGCCAGGATTTGTACCGAGGAGTCTAGTTCCACATCTATGTTCTTAAAAGCACTCTATACATTGACTAAACCCAAATGCTATTATTTAGAACACATACAAAGCAAAGAAGGTAATACATTAATGATTTTTACATACCTTCTATTAAATGAGAAATTCTTACATACAATGACAAAATTTACTTGTTAACTATAAAACTATTCAGCAGTGTCCAACCATTTCTTTTCTCTGCTGCACATTAGAAAAATAAGAGTTGTTTTGGGCCACACATTAAATACACAAACACAAATGAAAGCTGATTACAAAAAAAAAAAAAAATCCATACATACCTTTTATAATATCTGACAGCAGAGATAAACAAAAAAGTCCTTACAAAATCAGCATGTGGCCCATAGGCCACCAGTTAGAAATCCCTAGATTATCTTGAAAAATATAAATGTTTTCTATCTATCTGGATAAAAGGTTCTTCCAATAGTTTTGTTTTAAGGTTTCCTTATTTACAACCTATAGTTAGAATGGATCTTGCATAACTATTTAATAGTAACCATGCTAATGTAAAGATCATCTGTTCTTCTTTTCCTAGAAGTGTTACTACAACTCAGGTACTTTAATACCACTTTTCTCTTCAAAACATTTTATGAGATTATTATTATAATTCTCCAATAGCCAATGTGACATGAATACTATTATTTCTGTATATAAATAAGAAAATCAAGAAGATGAATTATTAGCCCAGAATAATTCGATTTTGGAAGTAGAACCCAGGCTACACAATCTTTCCAGACCCTTCCTCAAGTTAAGTCTTCTTATAAAATTCAAAACAAAGTTTGCCTCAATTCACACAATCAGCAAAAACATTATCATGTGAGAGGTTCCAGCTTACCTCAAGAGATCTGAAAGTGTTATTGTTTCTCTCTGCCAAAGTAATGACAGATAGCAGAGAGCAAGCGTCTTTGGCACAGTCATCTTCACAATTCCCTTCTCCTTTCGTTGTGAGTATTCGACGCCATCAATAGATCCAGAACAGACAGACGTCATTTCTTAGGGGATAAATTGAGATTCTTAAAAATGAAAGCAATCATTTGGGACAATAAAAAATCCAGACAGGTACATGGTATTTTAAATATCTTAAAAGTTAGGTTACAATCGATATAACCTTTACAAAGAGCAATTTAGCAATAAAGCGCAGCAAATGTTTAGAAGAAAACTGGCCAAGGATTAATTGTGGATTATTTATGGGAGTAATATGGGATAGGATTCTGAGAAGGATTTGAACTATTTGAAATTTTTTATAGTGAAAAATGTTTATTTTTTTTATTCTTGAGACATAGTTTCACTCTGTTGCCCTGAGTATCATGGCATCATCTTAGCTCACAGCAACCTCAAACTCTTGGGCTCAAGCAATCCTCCTGCCTCAGCCTCCTGAGTAGCTAGGAATACAGGTGCCCACCACGATGCCCAGCTAAATTTTTCTATTTTTAGTAGAAACGGAGTCTTGCTCTTGATCAGTCTGGTCTCAAACTCCTGAGCTCAAACAATCTACCCACATCGGCCTCAATTTTTAAAACAAACAAAAAAAAAATACCATTACAATGCATGGCAAAAAATGTATAACTCCTTTGAATCCATGCTCAACTCCCATATTCCCTTCTCTGAGAGGCTTCTTCAAAACTCTTCAGCTGCTGGGTGCAGCATCTCATAGCTATAATCTTAGCATTTTGGGAGGCTGAGATTGGAGGATCACTTAAGGCCAGGAGTTTGAGGTTGCAGTGAGTTTGCATAATACCACTCTAGCCCTGGTGACAGAGTGAGATCCTATCTCAAAAACAAGAAAACAAAATTGAACAACAGGCTTGGTGTCTATAGCACAGTGGTTACGGCGCCAGCCACATACACCAAGGCTGGTGGGTTTGAACCCCAGCCCAGGCCAGCTAAAACAACAACAACAACTGCAACAAAAAATAGCCAGGCGTTGTAGCGGGTGCCTGTAATCCCAGCTACTTGGGAGGCTGAGGCAAGAGAATCACTTAAGCCCAAGAGTTTGAGGTTGCTGTGAGCTGTGATGCCACAGCACTCTACCAAGGGCCACATCATGAGACTCTCTCAAAAAAAAGAACAATAAAAAATTCTTTAGCTAAAGCAGCGCCTCTTCCCACCCCCATCTTCCAGATACCCTCTACCATATGACATTATGGTATTCTCATTCATTCATCCATCCATTCAATCAACAGATACTTAGTCCTCTCATTCTTAGTGCCATCCCTCTATGTCTTAGGAAATATCAGTGAACAGTGTCTCATCTCTTGGAACTTACACTCTAGTAATGGGAGACCAATAAACAAAAAATATAATTGATAGACAACAGTGCTATCATAGAAAAATTGCAACACGGCCTACAAAGTGATAGAAGGGAGGAGAGATGGGCTATTTCTTTTTTTTTTTTTTTTTTGAGACAGAGTCTATGTCGCCCTCGGTAGGTGCTGTGGCGTCATAGCTCACAGCAACCTCCAACTCTTGGGCTTAAGCGATTCTCTTGCCTCATTCTCCCAAATAGCCGGGACTACAGGCGCCTGCCACAACACCCAGCTACTTTTTGTTGCAGTTGTTTAGCTGTCCCAAGTCAGATTTGAACCCGCCACCTTTGGTGTATGTACTGTAACCACTGTGCTATGGGTGCCGAGTGGAGATGTGCTATTTCACATGAGGTCAGAGGAACTTCTCAGAGCAGAGACCTCTGGAGCAGAGACCAGAATGAATGCAGAAAGTCATCCCTTTTTTCAGAGATAGGGTCTCATTCTGTCACCCAGGCTGGAATGCAGTAGCATAATTATAGCTCACTGCAGCTTTGAACTTCTGGACTTAAGCAATCCTCCTCACGCAGCCTTCCAAGTAACTATGACTACAGGTATGTGCCACTGCACCTAGCTAAATTTTCAAATTGTTTTTTGGAAAGACAGGGTCTCACTGTATCACCTAGGCTGGTCTTGAACTCTTGGCCTCATACAGTCCTCCTACTTGGCTTTCCAGAATTCTGGGATTATAGGCACAAGCCACTGCACTAGGCTGAGAAGTATCTTAAGGATGTGGTAAAGAATATCTAATACATGAGCAGAAGTGAATCTACAGAAATAGCAGGAGGCCAGTGTAGTGAGAGCATCATGGTACTAAAGAGAGAGTAAGAAAGTGTCTCACATAGGGCTTTGTAGATCGTTGTTCGTACTTTGGATTTTATTCTAAGTTCAAGATGTTTCTAGAGTAATATGACCTTACTTATGTATTTTAAAAAACCACTCTGGCTGCTATAAGAATATAGAATAGAATAACTATAAGGGAAAAGGAATGAAAACAGAAGATCACTGTTCCAGGAGAGAGATGAGAGATATTTGAACCGGAGTGGAGCAATAGGTGGTGAGAAGTGGTTGGATTCTGGACAGATTTTGAAGGCAAAGTCAAAAGGATTTGACAATAGCCTGGATGTAAAGCATGAGAGAAAAGAACAATTCTAATGTCGGCCTGAGCAACAAGTAGAATGGAGAAGGCACTTACTAGGGCAAGGAAGACGGCAAAAGAGCTACGAAAATGCTCAGCGTGAGATCTCATTAAATATACCAATGGAAATATTGATTAGGTAGTTGAATATAAAAATCTATAGTTTAGAGGAGAGGTAGAATTAGAGATAGGAATTTTAGAGTTTTAGCACATAGCTAGTGGTTGGTTAAAGCCATGGCTTTAGGTGAAGTCACCTAAGGAGTGAGGGTAGATAAAGAAGCAAGACTAAAAACGACCTGAGAAATTCTAAGTTTTCTTGTACATAAATTCTCAAAATCATTCCTCAAAATCCCTTTCTTCAGTAAATCCTTTCTTCACAGCAATTATCAGTAGCTGAAATTTTATTTTATCACTGTGCATTTGCCGCCTGTCTCCTCCCACTACAATATAAACACCTTGGAGGCAGACAGTCTTGCTCACAACTCTGTCCCCAGTGCACAGAACAATTCCTAGCACACGGTATAAACCCAAAAGGAGAAACCATGCCAACAGTTCTAAGATTTCAGCCTAGTGAAATGATTTTAAAACATGCAAAGATTTAATTACGGTCAAGGGATGATGTAGTAGCACTGTTCATAATGTGAAAAACACTTAGAAGAATCTAAGAGGCAGGAATAAAAGTTTGATTAAGTAATTCCATATAACGGTATACTACACAATTTCCATAATGCTTTAGATTAGTGGTTCTCAAAGTATAGTCCCTGGGGACCAGGATGGATGTCTAACTGCTTCTTAATAAGACTTTCAAGCAATCCTCCTGGTGTTGGTCCTTCCTTCATATCAAACGATGTATATCATTTGAGAACTTAACAGAAACACAAAATACTGTGTTCTAACAAGCCTTCCAGGTGGTTCTGATGGATGCTAAAGTTTAAGAAACAATATTTTAAAAATATATGAGCAAGGGGCGGCGCCTGTGGCTCAGTCGGTAAGGCGCTGGCCCCATATACCAAGGGTGGCGGGTTCAAACCCGGCCCCGGCCAAATTGCAACCAAAAAATAGCCGGGCGTTGTGGCAAGCGCCTGTAGTCCCAGCTGCTCGGGAGGCTGAGGCAAGAGAATCGCTTAATCCCAGGAATTGGAGGTTGCTGTGAGCTGTGTGAGGCCACGGCACTCTACTGAGGGCCATAAAGTTAGACTCTGTCTCTACAAAAAAAAAAAATATATATATATATATATATATGAGCAAAAAGATTTCCATAAAATATTGTGTAAAAAAATATATGCGCTTTTTTGTATAGTCCTTACATGTAACACATAAGGACTTCTAGTTAAGATGGCAGACTGAAAACACATTAACCTATGCACTCTCCCACTACAAAAAATTATTATAAAGAAATTTTTAAAACATATAAACCCAAGAATAAATATTTTAATAGAGACAACAGCAATAAAATGTTAGAAGTTATAAAGCACATGGACAGGTGATTGCTGCGTTAGCAGTCCTGGCAAAGCTAGATCCAAAGCCATCAGTGGGAAAAAAACAAAGAGTAATTTTTAGTGGAAATCCCTAAAGGTGGCTCAGGAATTGTCAAATCAGGTATTCTTGAAACTAGATAAAGAAAGTACCAACGCCAGGAGGATTGTTTGAAAGTCTTATTAAGAAGCAATTAAACAGCTCAGTGCCTGTAGTTCAGTGAGTAGGGTGCTGACCACACATACTGAGGCTGGCAGAGGCCTGCTAAACAACAATGACAACTGCAACCAAAAAAGAGCTGGGCGTTGTGGCAGGTACCTATCGTCCTAGCTCCTTGAGAGGCTGAGGCAAGAGAATCTCTTAAGCCCAGGCGGCGCCTGTGGCTCAATGGATAAGGTGCCGGCCCAATCTACCAAGGGTGGTGGGTTCAAACACAGCCCCGGCCAAACTGTAACAAAAAAATTGCCGGGTGCCTGTAATCCCAGCTACTCGGGAGGCTGAGGCAAGAGAATCACCTAAGCCCAAGGATTTGGAGGCTGCTGTGAGCTGTGACACCACAGCACTCTACCGAAGATTAATAAATGAGACTCTGTCTCAAAAAAAAAAAATCTCTTAACTCCAAGAGTTTGAGATTGCTGTGAGCTGTGACACCAAGGCACTCTATGGAGGGTGACATAGTGAGACTGTCTCATAAAAAAAAAAGCAATTAAGCATCCAGATTCTTATCCCAATTCCTTGCAGCAAAGTGACTGTCACTCCCCTGTCCTGCCCCCAAATTACACGTTTCTTCTCCTAAGAGAAGGGTCTCTGGAATAGGGCATGCCAGTCACATATACAGTTGAGAAGTTAAAATAAGAGGATTAAGTGAAAGTTTACATACTGAGTACTGAGACAACCCCCTACACACTCTCCTCAGGCCTTCTTCCCACCCAGTTCCCAGAACACTTGACAGCCAGGATTATACACCTGCCAAACACAAGAGTCAAAGAGATTTCTCTGTGGAATCTGACCAGCTTTGGGGGGGAAGATTTAAAGATAATAATGTTGGAGGTTCACTAAGAAAATAACCCATCTCGATCACTCTTGCATACAGAGCAGAGCTGACAAGACTTACCATGGGTCCAAAGTTTTCAAATCAACTTTTTAGTCTCCATATTTTTTTTTTGAGACAGGGTCTCACTATGTCAACCTGGGTAGAGTGTTGTGGCGTCACAGCTCACAGCAACCTCCAACTCTTGGGCTTAAGCGATTCTCTTGCTTCAGCCTCCCCAGTAGCTGGGACTACAGGCAAATACCACAATGCCTGGCTTTTTTTTTATTACAAAGATGGCTATGCTTGGCTCATTAGACATTTGAAGAAAGCATCTGTATAGGGCGGCACCTGTGGCTCAGTGGGTAAGGCGCCGGCCCCATATACCGAGGGTGGCAGGTTCAAACCCGGCCCCGGCCAAACTGCAACAAAAAAATAGCCGGGCGTTGTGGCAGGCGCCTATAGTCCCAGCTACTCAGGAGGCTGAGGCAAGAGAATCACTTAAGCCCAGGAGTTGGAGGTTGCTGTGAGCTGTGACGTAATAGTACTCTACAGAGGGCAATAAAGTGAGACTCCGTCTCTTAAAAAAAAAAAGCAAAGTATAGAACAGTGTGTAGAACAACGTATATATGTGTAAAAATTACAAACATAAATTTAGCAATACTAATAATAGTATAGTAATACTCAAAGAGTATTAGCAATTGTATTATTTACATGCTAATATAACAAAATACTATAATAGATAATAACATTAGTAATAGTGATAATATAGTATATGTATATATGTTTGTATGCATGTATGTATATGTGTATGTATAAAATCTTTATAGACATTACAAAATCTCTGGAAAGGAAAAAAACTAATTTCAAGTGGTTCATTTTTTTTTTTTTCATGCTGGATGAGAAATAGAGCTGGGGGAATAAAACTTTTGACAGAAAATAAAATAAAATAAAATGCAGAGGCCAAGACAATCAAATCAGTTGGGAAATATTAATATCATCTATAAAATAAGAAATGATGTTCCACAAAAATGAGGTCATAATCCAGGGAAGAAGATGAAATGGGATCCAGGAAATAAAAATCCAACAAAAGAGAAGTGACAGACTTCTGGATGGGGGGAAAGAGAGGTCCTAGAGTCAGGCCACAGGTCCAGATACTTCCTTCTAGACAGGAGCAGGTCAGAAGCTCCAGAGAGACTTCTTCCAGAAGATGAGATTCATAGAATACTTAAGGTATTAAGAGATTTTAAGAACAGGGAAGAAATGTGGAGATACATTAGTAATAAATTATAGATTACTGATGAATAGAAAGTTAAATGAATAACACAACAATTATTAACTCTGGGAAAACCAAAGGATATATAAAAAAAGTAATCACAGTAAGCTACATAGATGGCTCGGTTCTGAGTAGCATTTACACATTTTAATAATTAAGCATTAAATATCGATCTAGTAAAAACTGTAATTATATTGAGAAGATAAAGAATGAGAAATGCACAATCATGTGCTGGTGACTACATTCCTCACTGAGGGGCAGTGAAGAATGTGTGCAAGAGCTGAGACTTCACCTTCAACAGTGGGAATTCAACAGTTAATGTGCTAAACCAGAAATCAAGATGTACAGTATACTAGAAGCATGTGATACAGCAATAAGGAAGTCACAAAACAGTTGAAAAGGAACGCCTCTCAGGAATAGGACACGTGGAGGGAGAGAGGCAATTTTTTTTTCTTTTTTGCAATTTTTCATAACAAGACTTAGAACTGTTTGAATTACATTTAAATTTTTCAATCAAAAATTTAAAGGATAGACTTGGCATCTGTAGTTCAGTGGTTAGGGAGCCAGCCACATACACTGGGGCTGGTGGGTTAGAACCTGGCCAGGGCCTGCGAAACAACAATGACAAGTACAACAAAAAAACAGCCGGGTGTTGTGGCCGGCGCCTATAGTCCCAGCTACTTGGGGGGCTGAGGCAAGAGAATCGCTTAAGCCCTAGAGTTGGAGGTTGCTGTGAGCTATGATGCCATGACACTCTATGGAGGATGACATAGTGAGACTCAGTCTCAAAAAAAAAAAAAAAAAAATTGAAGGATGAAGAAATAGCTCACATTTTGCAGAACAAAATAAAACTCTTTTCCTAGGCAATGCCTGTGGCTCAGTGGGTAGGGCTCCGGCCCCATATACTGAGAGTGGCAGGTTCAACCCGGCCCCAGCAACAAAAAAATAGCTGGACATTGTGGCGGGCACCTATAGTCCCAGCTACTCAGGAGGCTGAGGCCAGAGAATCGCCTAAACCCAGAAGTTGGAGGTTGCTGTGAACAGTGTGATGCCATGGCACTCTACCGAGGGTGATAAAGTAAGACTCTGTCTCTACAAAAAATAAAATAAATAAATAAATAAAACTCTTTTCCTTTACATATACATGAAGAAAAAATGTTCTGAAATGATCTACTATAGCAATAGTGGCGATTTCTGGGTAGTACAATAACAAGTGATATTATTTTCTTTGTGACCATCTGCACTTTATGGTTTATACTAAGAGTGATATTAATAATTATTTTTAATGTAAAGACTAAAAATAAACTCTATTGTTTACTAAAAAACAAACAAGCAAACAAAATCATTAACATAGGTAAACAAGGCTTGGCACCCATAGCCCAGGGGTTAGGGCGCCAGCTACATACACCGAAGCTGGTGGGTTCAAATCAGGCCTAGGGCCTGCTAAAAACAGTAACAACTACCACAAAAAAATAGCCAGGTGTTGTGGTGGGTGCCTGCAGTCCCAGCTACTTGGGAGGCAGAGGCAAGAGAATCACTAAGCCCAAGAGTTTGAGGTTGCTGTGAGCTGTGATGCCACGCTCTCCATAAAGGGCCACATGGTGAGACTCTTAAGCTTCATTTGAAAAAAACAAAAAAAGAAATTGGGCATATCATCTTTGACTCTTGTCTGTCTTACCATATGGTGAGGTTATAACGTTTTTCTGCTGCAACTTTTCTCTGAAAATTTTGAGCTCACATACTTATTATCTTTTTTGAGCTAGCCTCTTCCTTTCTAGATCTACTTACTATTTATGTCCCTTTAAAAATCACACAAAAATATTCACGTGGAAATAATGTGCCTTCTAAAAAACTGCACTAAGATTTCATTTAATTTTCCTTTCTCTTCGCCATACAATTAAGTCATGTGTCCCTGCTAGACCAAGTTCCTCTTCTTTGGATTAAATTATTTTTAAGAGACAGTACTAACTTTAAAATCCTAAACAGTGTGATTCTCATTTTTACCTGATTGTGATGTCCTGCTAATGGGGAAAGGCTTTTGAGTGTGGGCATCAGACTGTGACTCGACTCCACTTTCGACAAAAAAAGGAAAGCTAACATCACTTAGCAGCTCAGGCCCATTAGCCCAGTCTGAATTACTTTGATTATCTTCTAATACCTGTTTGTAAAATAATATAAACAAAATTATTGCACAAGAATTTAAAACACAGTTAATTTCTGTGAATTTAAACAATTCCTGATCATCTCAAACACTATAAAATAAACTATTCTAGAAAACTGCAACTGTCTACCAAGACAAATCTGAAAGACTCCCAGCAATGCTTCTAGAAGGAGGGTTACAGACAAGATGTGGCAGGAACAGGCTGCCAGCACATGCATCAGAGCTTCCCCTTCTCCCATAAATATCTCTTTTACAGCCATAATATCTTCATCAATCAAAACACTTAGCACCAATGACTCCATGTGCCCTGGTGGCCTCTTTTTACCAAATCTATCTGGAGAATTTTTGCTTATATCTGTGCTAATTCTACTTCTCTAGTTCTAAGGGAAAGCTGTCCCTTTCCTCTGCCTCTCTTCAACTCATCACTTACTCTATCATGCCATTGAAAACCCACTCTTCTTCAGTGATTTCTCATTTCCTTTAACTCCTGTAGTATATACTGTTTATAAAACATAATCAACAAGGATATACTATCTCACACCATTGTTTAATTGTTCACACATATTATTGAAATGGTGGTCAGACTGTCTCTAAAATGGTCAGCTGGCTGGCGACCTAAAGACTTCATTAGCTAATGTTACTTTGGGGAACTGGTTATAGTCAAAAAGCCAAGATCTCAGCTCTGTAGCCAAGAAACTTGATCTTATCGCAAGGAGATAAGATTCATGTTAAAGATGCTCACAAAAGTATGAAGAAAAAAAAAAATCAGGGAATGAAAAAGAATGCTCATATCCTCTGTGAGTACATGCTCTCCCTTATCAGCAAGCCATGTGAGAGGCAAAGTATATCATAAAGCTGGCTGATGAGGAGGACTGACTGGGAAAATTAAAGCATCAGAATAAAACTTTCACAGGTTCCCTTAGGTGAACCTGTGAAAGCAACTCTACCACATACTCTGCTCTCTGCCTGATTCTTCTGGACTCTCCAAGCTCCTATCTGAAGCCATTTTCTCCATCTGTACAATCTATCCAATCCCTGTCATTCATTTAAAGGTATCTAAGGATTCACATTTCTTCTTCCTCTTTCCACTGTGAATGTTTCTTCTCTCTTGAACCATTCTTACCAGTACACAAAATATGCTACCATTTCTCTCTTTTTTTAAAGAGACAGTCACCCAGGCTGGGGTGCAATGGTGTGATCACAGCTACTGCGACCTCGAATTCCTGAGTTCAAGCAATCCTCCTGCCTCAGCCTCCAATTAGCTAGGACTACAGGTACCTGCCACCATGCCTAGTCAATTTTTGTATTTTCTGAGAGTCACACTACACATTGACCAGGGTGGCCTTGACTCAAGTGATCCTCCTGCCCCCACCTCCCAAAGTATGGGGATTACAGGTGTGAGCCACCATACCCAGCCAATTCCATTTTATTTATTTATTTATTTTTTTGAGATAGAGTCTCAAGCTGTGGTCCTCGGTCGAGTGCTGTGGCATCACAGCTCATAGCAACCTTAAACTCTTAGGTTTAAGCAAATTCTCTTGCCTCAATCTCCCAAGTAGCTGGGACTACAGGCACCCCCCACAACATCTGGTTATTTTTTGGTTGTAGTTGTCATTGTTGTTTAGCAGGCCCAGGCAGGGCTTGAACGGGTCAGTTTTGGTGTATGTGGCTGACGCCCTACTCCCTGAGCTATGGGTGCCAAGCCAATGCCCTCTTCTTGAAACACTTTGTTCTCTTAGTTTTCAGAATGCCAGGGACCAGGATTCAGGCGCAGGCCTCTTACTATTCTTGGAATAATTATATCCACCAAAATACTAAGAAAATATTTACTATATGTAAGAGGACTAAACTTCTAATTTAAAAGTAATTCTTTTTCCTTTCAAAATATAGTACAGCTGTATTCTTGTGGAAGAAATTACCAATTTATGTGTCAGCTTAAAATTTTACTTGTTGGGCTCAGTGCCTGTAGCTCAGCAGCTAGGGTGCTGGCCACATACACTGGGGCTGGCAGAATCGAACCTGGGCTAGGTCTGCCAAACAACAATGACAACTACAACAAAAAATAGCCAGGCGTTGTGGTGGGTGCCTGTAGTCCCAGCTACTTGGGAGACTGAGACAAGAGAATCGCTTTAGCCCAAGAGTTTGAGGTTGCTGTAAGCTATGATGTCACAGTACTCTACCAGGGGCAACGACTCTCTTAAAAAAAAATTTTACTTATTGCTTATTTATTTACCAAGATTTTAGTGTGATGCTAATACTGCTTTACCCAGGTATTTACTCAAATCTTTTGTTTTAATTTTTTTTTTCAGAGATGGTGGCAAAGGTTGGAGTACAGTGGCATAATCACAGTTCACTGTAACTCACCTCAAACTCCTGGACTTAAGCAATTCTCCCACCTGAACCTTCCAAATAACTAGGACTATAGGCACATGCCACCATGCCTGGCTAATTATTTTTTAAGAGATGGGTCTTACTATGTTGCCGAGGCTGGTCTCAAACTCAAGCAATCTTTCTGCCTCAGCCTCACAAAGAGCTGGGATTACAGGTGTGAGCTACCACACCTATTACTGTTTTTACTCTTAAATTAACCTAAAAATATTAAAATGTTAGTGAGAATCCCAGGTTCTGATTCATATTTTCTTTGTGAATTTGCTAGGCAAAGTCCAAGTATATAAGTACAAGTAATAAATATGTCAGCTATGAACTTTTAAAGATCAAGTTCTCAGCAGTTTAAGTATTTTTTTTTTCTTTTTCAAAGTATCACTTAGACCCATATAGCATCTTTTGCTTTTCTTGAGAGGTACCTTTATATCAAGACAGGATAATGTTTCATAACTCTATGACTTTTCCAGTAAACTCATTTCCCTTGAGTTTATATAAATTAATTCTATCATATTTAAAAACATTTCCCAAACTAATTCCTTGGGTTATTTCCCTTTCAATCGTTGTATCGTACATGTCTTGACTACTCTAAATTTCTCACTCTTGAGACCAGCATCATGTGATGATACTTGACTAGCTCAGAGGTGTATCTCCTTTACTCATCTCTGTAACCTACTCCGTTAACCCAGGCCTCAATCACTAAACTCTGTATATGGAACCTGTAAGAACCCAACCAAACAAGGGAACACTGGGCCAAGTTTCCAAGCTCTTAACAAATGTGTATCAAATAGAGTCAGAATCTTTCCTCAGCTCGTCTCTAAATACAGGTGATCTCTGACTTAAATTTTTTTGACTTTACAATGTTATGAAAGCAATACATGTTCAGCAGAAACTGTACTTCAGGTACTCATACAACCATTCTGTTTTTCACTTTCAGTACAGTATTCAATAAATTACATGAGATTCATTATTTCCATCTCAGGTACTAAAAAAAATTACACGAGATATTTAATCCTTTATTGTAAAACAGACTTTTAAGTTCAATGATTTTTGCCCAACTTTAGGCTAATGAAGGTGTTCTGAAAACATTTAAGTTAAGTTAGACTAAGGTAGGATGTTGGGTAGATTAGAAGTACTAAATTCATTTTCTCACGATGTTTTCAACTTATAACAATCAGTACATAACCTCATTTTAAGTCAAGAAGCATCTATACCACACATCAAACACATCAATGATTATCACACTTGCCTTTCTCAGCAGTGGAACCATCCCCTACCCCATATAAAATGTTACAGGGCCACATATATAGAGGAGTTAAAAACAAACTGTTAAAAATATAGCTGGTAAATGTAGGGGCACAGGGTACCCAGATTTATTTTTCTTCACATAAAGGCTCTGAGAAGAGATAACTCAGCTGAATCTTGAAATGCCAGGTAAAGTAAGTAGGTATTCCAAGCAGAAGGACTAACATACACACACACACAAAAAAAATTTCTTTTAATAGTGCAATGATAAGAGATCCCTTAAACTTCTACCTAGAAAATCAACCACAAATTCTTTTCTGTTTCAAAGTCTTAATAAGAAGTCAAAATTAATTCCAATGTCTAGATCAATGACCCTGTTCTTCTGGATTGTAAAAGAAGCCTCTTCACTGAAAATCCTCTGACAAGCATCATAATCCAGGATCCTCAAAGTGGTCATGAACCTACCTTAACCTCTATATTTCACTAGACATGTCTTTAGTCCCACCTTTCAGACTTGTGACTTACCGTAACTTTCCTTCCAGTGGTATATATTGGGTTCTTACAATATGCCTGTTTGCTCTTCTGAAGGTAGCGCTTCCAAAACTTATGCAATACTTCATTCTAATGTGGAAGGGAAATGAGCAGTGTTTCAGGTTATAATGACAAATACATGGGCACATCCATACCACAGATTCTCTTGTACTTTACATATTCATCTCCAAAGGATATCTTATGCAGTTTTCATAATGTGAGAACAAAATCCGTTGGTGTATGTTTGTAGCATTTATCAGGACTAGAATTCCACAAATGCACTTTGAGGAGTGAAATGTTAAAGCGGTGTTTCTCAAACTTAAGTGTGCACCAGAATCATCTGGAGGGTTTGTGAAAACTAGTCTTCCATCAAGACTTCTTGCTTTCCCTTAAAAAGAATTATCACAATATCACATAATAGAAACACTGAAAAAATCCTTTAGAGGACAGAATATTAAACATCACCTATTTGAATCCTTGCCTTTCACATATTAAGCAAATTAAAAATCAGAGTAACAATGCAACTTATGGTGACTATACTTCTATTCTTATTTATTTATTTATTTTTTTGTAGAGACAGAGTCTCACCTCATGGCCCTCGGTAGAGTGCCATGGCATCATACAACCCACAGCAACCTCCAACTCCTGGGCCTAAGCGACTCTCTCGCCTCAGCCTCCCGAGCAGCTGGGACTACAGGCCACAACGCTCGGCTATCTTTTGGTTGCAGTTCAGCTGGGGCCGGGTTTGAACCCGCCACCCTCGGTATATGGGGCCGGCGCCTTACTGACTGAGCCACAGGCGCCGCCTGGTGACTATACTTTTAGTTAGGGGAAAAAACTACCAGGTCTATCAACCATTCCCAAGTGGAAGTGAAGTTAACCAAAAGCCTTTTCCATTTTTTCATCTCCTACTAGGTACCCAGCATCCCTTAGTTCCAACACAATACTGTAAGATAGCTATTATTCCCATTTTACCACTGAAGAAACTGAATAACTTGGCCAAGATTACCCAGCCAATAAACAGAAAAGCCATGAATAGGATTTGGAGTCAGTTCCAATTCCAGAGCCTGTGTTCTTAGCATAATGATTCTTAACTGATCAAGTTTAAACAGTTAGGCTCATCAGATAATTTCAGAAAAACTGTTTCAGAATTTATTCCTAATGAAGTGGGTAGACAGTTATGTAGGAAAAAAAAACCCTACAATAGCTATACAGTACAATCATATAAAACCATTTATGAACATTTATACACAGGATGACTATGTAGGGAGAAACCAGATCACAAAACCACACTATTGGCTATCTTATCTCATACCATGACTATCATTGGTAAGCCTCTGTTTCATGTTTTTTGAATGTTTAATTCCTTTTTTTCCCCTTATAAAAAAAGGAATTAAATATTCCTTTTCTATATCCCCCAGTCTAGGCACAAACTCCTGGCCTGAAGTGATCCTCCTGTATTAGCCTCCTAGAGTAGGAGGGAACACAGGCTTGAGCTACCACTCCCAGATATGAATTCTTAATTCCTATAATGCTTTACAGGGGAGGGCCAGAATCCATTTTAGACCATGCATCGCTCCAGGGGTCATTCTCTTTTGGCTTGCCCCATACACTGGTTTGAACAGCAGAGGCTCTTCTATAAATATTTCCTTCATGACTTCAGCCCACATTGATATTTTTCTCCCTTCTCTTTTTGCCTTTAATAGCCCTTATGAGTATATACATTATATGCTGATGTATACATTACACACCATGTCTACTCATTTCACATATGCATAAACTCTTCTCCCTAACTAGGCTGGATCTCTCAGCACTTGGTTTTTAAAAAAGGAATTAAACATTCCAAAGAAGAGCATGAAGCAAGGATATAATAACAACTTGTTGTAAACAATTGGCTCTTAAAAGAATTTCTAAAAATAGCTTTACTAAATGAAGGGAGATGAAATTCAAATAACTACAGGAATATTCTGCTCCTCCAGGGAGGCAGCAAAGTCAAAGTATGATCACTGAACCAGAAGCATCAGTGTCTTATGGGAACCTGCTAAAAATGCAAATTCTTGGGCCTACTCCAGTCTGATGGCCTCTTAAACTCTGGGAATAGGGTCCAATAATTTGTATTTTAACAAACCGTCCAGGTGACAATGACACATACTCCACTGGTACAACATGATCGCCCAAAGTGCCTTCAGTAGAACTCAAATCCTGATAGATGCTACATACGTACACCAAAAGAATTTGTTCTCAAATTGTGACTACCACACAGGACATTCCCTAGAAATTAAACAAGCACATTAACCCAGAAATACTAATAACCCAACAAAGTTATTTGTTTTACTTTGTTTAACCCAGTGTTTCCTAAGAATTGGAATACTAAAACTTTTCAAATTTTCTTCTGCATAGACTGCTTATTTATCTCCTATAGAACACACTTCAGGAACTCCTGGTCTAGTAAAAGGATAAAAGCAAAAATAACAGAAAAATAATTCTTCCACTAGCCCTAGCATTATTACTGACTTCTCCTTAGTTCCATTCTCTAAATCTTAGTTTTCTTCAAACAACAAAATGTAAAGTTAACACCTAGTCCCAAATGGACTTACCTTTAACTCTGGACCTACTCCAAGGCTCTTTAAGGCTTCTGCTTGGTGATAAAGTATGTACTGAAAACCTTCACACACATACCAATCCCAGCCTTTTTCTAAAGGACAAATAGCATGTTTTAGACATTTGCATTCCTAATTTACTATAATTCCACTCCATAGTTATAACTGGTGTTTTACACATTGCAACTTGAATTTTTTTGTATGCTTAAACAGTTTCCGTTTTTACATTCATTTTTTTTCCAATCTGGCAAATTTGTATACAAATGCTAAAACTAAACATTTTATATAATTTAGGGGATTTCAAAATTTTTCTACAATTTTCTGAAATAGTAACATATAAGTAAAAAAATAAATAGCCAACATGTTTAAAAAGTGAACTAAATTTTAAAGACGTATCAATGCCCAGGAGAATCCTAAATGAAAAGTACCTGGTCACTGCTTCCACTTTTCTGTTCTGACTTACAATGGAATAATGACTATTTGGTGAGTGAAAGAGCCAGTGTCAAGATCTGATAGTCTACTAGGAGTACAGGAAAGGGCAATAAGAACATTCAAAGAAAATAAACTGTTCAATGGCATTCTGCTTTTCTAGAAATGGTTCTAGAAGGGAGAAACTGAAAGCAAGGGAATTAACACGGATCTCAGACTAAAAACCATGTATGTGCTAGGTATATTAAGCAGGTTATTTTAGAGGATCCTCAAAATAACCCTAAGAGACTGTGAAGACATCTTCTACCACAACAGACAAAACTACATGTTTAAGTATAACCACCAGGTGAAGGAAAGGTAAAGTCCCTTAAGACCCTTATTTTTTTTTTTAGACAGAGTCTTACTATGTCACCCTCAGTAGAGTGCCGTGGCATCACTCATAGCAACCTCCAACTCTTGGGCTTAAGCAATTCTCTTGCCTCAGCCTCCCAAGTAGCTAGGACTACAGGCGCCTGCCACAATACCCAGCTATTTTTTTGTTGCAGTTGTTTAGCTGGCCCAGGCCATGTTCGAACCCACCACCCTCGGTGTACGTGGCTGGCGCTGTAACTACGGTGCTACAGGTGCCGAGCCAAGACCCTTATGTTTTACTCCTCACTGCAGGACAAACACTATAACTCTCTGAAAAGTATTTTACCATCACTTTTTACACATAACTTCTGAATTCTGGAAGATCTAGTCTCCCCTACAGAATACTGAGTTCACTTGAATGTCACATGGTCTCCCCAGCCCTGCTTACCAATTCAATTTCTTCCCAGGAAGGGTCTCAGGGTGAGAGAGTAAAACGGAAAGCCTGTAATTTTGATGCATCCAGAAGTTGAGGAATTTTAAACTCTTTAAGCTATATACATGTGCTCTCTTCTTCCTGCACACTGTTCTTAGAAATTGATAAAGGTGTATTTTAAATAATAGTCTGTGTTCCTATTTTACATAACAGATGATATTACTATTCTCATTTTACATAAAGAAAGGAATGATGAAGGAAGAAAGGATGATGAGATTGACTATAAGACACTTAACACCTAATATAAAGCATCTGAATTTCTTTAAGCAATTTAAGTTTAAATCTCATTTTTCAACTATTTAAATGGGTTAAGTCTGGCTTAAGTCTAGCTTGGCGCCCGTAACTCAGTGCCGGCCACATACAATGACGCTGGCAGATTCGAGCCTGGCCGGGACCTGCTAAACAACAATGACAAATGCAACGAAAAAAAAAAAAAGCCAGGTGTTGTGGAGGGCACCTGTAGTCCCAGCTACTTGGGAGGTTGAGGCAAAAAAATGGCTTGAGCCAAAGAGTTTGAGGTTGCTGTGAGCTCTGACACCACAGCCTTCTACCGAGGATGACATAGTGAGACTCTGTCGCCCCAATAAATAAATAAATAGGTTAAGTCAGAATTAACAAAGTTTTACTCTGATAAAATTTAGTGAAAATTCATCAGGTTTTAGCCCAATTAAAAAGTTATTAAAGGGGCGGCGCCTGTGGCTCAGTGAGTAGGGCGCCGGCCCCATATGCCGAGGGCGGCGGGTTCAAACCCAGCCCCGGCCAAACTGCAACAACAACAACAAAAAAATAGCCAGGTGTTGTGGCCGGCGCCTGTAGTCCCAGCTGCTCGGGAGGCTGAGGCAAGAGAATCGCGTAAGCCCAAGAGTTGGGGGTTGCTGTGAGCTGTGTGACGCCACGGCACTCTACCCGAGGGCAGTACAGTGAGACTCTGTCTCTAAAAAAAAAAAAAAAAAGTTAGTAAAGGTTAAGTAGGGGGTGACACCTGTGGCTCAGTGAGTAGGGCGCAGCCCCATATACCAAGGGTGGCGGGTTTGAACCCAGCCCCAGCCAAACTGCAACAACAACAACAACAACAACAACAAAAATAGCCAGGCGTTGTGGCGGGCACTTGTAGTCCCAGCTACTCGGGAGGTTGAGGCAAGAGAATCGCTTAAGCCAAGAGCTGGAGGTTACTGTGAGCTATGATGCCACAGCACTCTACCAAGGGCAACAAAATGAGACTCTGTCTTTTTTTTTTTTTTTTTTTTGTAGAGACAGAGTCTCACTGTACGGCCCGCGGTAGAGTGCCGTGGCGTTACACGGCTCACAGCAACCTCTAACTCTTGGGCTTACGCGATTCTCTTGCCTCAGCCTCCCGAGCAGCTGGGACTACAGGCGCCCGCCACAACGCCCGGCTATTTTTTTGTTGCAATTTGGCCGGGGCTGGGTTTGAACCCGCCACCCTCGGCATATGGGGCCGGTACCCTACTCACTGAGCCACAGGCACCGCCCCGAGACTCTGTATTTTTAAAAAAAAAAAAAGGTTAAGTAGGAATATGAGTTAGCATTTAGGCATTCTCTCTGTTATTCATCTAAGAATGTCAATATATTTCACATAAATATTTCATTAACATACATACATATATTTAATGTGTTTGTATCCTTAAAGCTACCTAATGTAGAAGAGTCTACCATTATCATTAGCCTAGTTTCAAATTTGAGAATCTCATCCTAGGTACTCAGTCACAACAAGAAAAAGCATCAGTTAGACTTTACATCAGATTCCTCTTGATAGTGATTAATTATACATACTCATTGGATTAATGAAATATATCACCTTTCGAAATACATCCATGCTGAGGCTATTTTAGGAGAAGAAAATTTCCCCTATTTTAAAGAGTATGTTCAAAAATCAATGTGAGAAATAGATTTCTGAAAGTTGAATATACTGCTTAAGATAATTTGTCAGCTAAATTATTTCATAAAATAAGCATTTTTTCTTCAAAAGCACAGAAAATCATAATCCTAATAGATAATAAATATGGAAAAGAAGAACATATGCCAATTTAAAGAACATATGCTTCCTTTGCTATTATTTTTTGCACAATAGTTGCTCCACTCAAAAAGCAACTCATTGACAATAATCAGGATAATAAAAGATAATCTGCTTCTCATTCTACCATCAATAGTTTCCCTCTTTAATTTCATTTTTGATTATTTGCTTTAAAATCTGGAATTTCCTCTAGAACCTATTTAAAATTCCATTCCATGTCGCCAAATCATGAAGGTAAAAGATGTGAATAAAGAACATTCAGCACATATGAAGAAAGACTTTACCAAGCTGTTTTTTTCTTTTAAGGCCCCGGCTGATGGCTTTTATCTGGGAATTAGGAATAGCTTCAATGTTTATAACTTCCTTAGATCTCTGTAGGAAAAAGAAACAGACCATTAAAAAGATAGTTTTATATCCCCTTAAGCATATTTTCAAACATGCTTTGGGAAATATAATGAACCAAAATGTGACTGCCAGGGCCAGTGATAGTAACATCTTGGGGAAATTATAAAAATTGTAATATTCTGTAATTTTTATGTTGCATTTCTCACTCAAAATTTCCTAAAATAGAGTCTGGAACACTGTAACCATGGTCTGTTAAATGAATAAAGTTTTTTTTGTTTGTTTGTTTGTTTTTTGAGACAGAGTCTCAAGCTGTCGCCCTGGGTAGAGTGCCCTGGTGTCACAGCTCACAGCAACCTCAAACTCTTGTGCTTAAGCAATTCTCTTGCCTCAGCCTCCCAGGTAGCTGGTACTACAGGCGCCCGCCACAACAACCGCTATTTTTATGATGCAGTTGTCATTGTTGTTTAGCAGGCCCAGGCCAGGTTTGAACCCTCCAGCCTCGCTGGATGTATGCGGCTGATGCCCTACCCACTGAGCTATAGGCGCCGCCCAAATGAATAATTTTAACTTAAATCATGTTTTCATGAAATCATGTTTCAAACCAAATGAAATGTCAAATGTAATCACTTTTTTCTTCACACAATATACAATTTATATATTTACTATAACTAGCAATGCCCAACCTACATACAGATTAATTTTCCTATTTTTCCATGTATTTCAATAACGCTCTAAAAATGCTCTCATTTCTGAAATTAAAAGCACTACTTTCTTTTTTAGGTTTTTTTTCTTAGTTCACTGCAACCTCAAATTCCTAAGATCAAGCGATCCTCCTGCCTCAGCCTCTCCAGTAACTGAGATTACAAGCGCCTGCCACCATGCCTGGCAAATTTTTCTATTATTAGTAAAGACAAGGTCTCACTTTTTCTCAGGCTGGTCTTGAACGCCTGAGCTCAAGCAATCCGCCCAGTTCAGCCTCTCAGAGGACTCGGACTATAGGCGTGAGCCACTAGGCCTGGCCAAAAGTACTACTTTTCTTTCTTTTTTTATTTTGAGACAGTCTCACTTTCGCACCCTGTGTGTGCCATAACATTACAGCTCACAGCAACCTCAAACTCATGGGCTTAAGTGATTCTCTTGCCTCAGCCTCTCAAGTAGCTGGCACTACAGGCACCCGCCACAACGCCTGGCTATTTTCTTGTTGCAGTTGTCATTGGTGTTTAGCTAGCCCAGGCCAAACTTGAACCTGCTAGCCTCAGTGCATGTGGCTGGTGCCATAACCACTGTGCTATAGGTGCCAAGCCAAGAACTCTGTATTCTTGACAAGTCACTCAACGCAACTGACGGTCTTTCAAAGTGAAGCTAGGTACTAATATTTGGATCTTTCAAGTTAAATAATGACTGTAGCAGATTTCATCAAACAGAACCAAACAGAAACAGTATCAAATCCAAAAATAAAACATGTAGTTCAATTCCTACAAAATTAGTATGTTGACCTCATCTGCTAATGGCAAATAGTCCATGAGATCCATTAGTCCACAATCTTTCTCATTGTGTTTACGTTTGCACTTTGGTACAAAAGCAATAGTGAGTAAAACTACTAGTTCCTTAACAAACATCAAGGTAGAAGACCAAAGTGCACATAGGTCAACTGTGCAATCTGACATATATAAATCTCCATGAAACCATTGCCATAATTTAGATGAAGAACATCTTCATTGCCCCAAAAATTTTACTGAGTGAGCACAACATATGGAAAGTCAATATAAGATTCCAGCTGTAGGCTGAACATTGATTTTCTCAAGAAAAAGCACTTTTGAGAATGACTTGTATGTATTCTAAAGGGAAAAAAAAAATTTTTTTTACTTGATTCATATATTTTGTCCAGCTTTTTTTTAGTTGTTTCAGATAGGATGGTAAATCTGGTCCCTGTTACTCCATCTTGGCCAGAAGCATAAATCTACAGTTACTTTCACTTATCCCAAATTTGCCTTTCTTTGCCAGTATTTATTCCTTCCTGGCTCTGTAGACTTTTGAGCATATCTTTTCCCACAGAAAAGCAACAGTGAGTAAAACTACTAGTTCCTGGCATGTTTAGCCTGTCCAGTAGCAGACTGCCCACACCCTTGATTATTTTGGTTATAATGACCTGCAGGTATGATCACCAGAACAGGACCTAGCACTCCCAGTGTGAAGACAGCCTCATTTACCAACATTAAAAGGGCAGTATGACAATTTCTATTTTAAGAGGAAGGTATAACACGTAAAATGAACACGGGGTCAGAAGACTGAGGTTCAAGTCTTACTCAACACTTTATACTTGTGTGACTTTGGCAAACTCACTCATGACCCCTACATGCCCATCTATAAATAGGCAAAACGGGTAGCTATGAGGAGGAAGTGAGATCATGGATAATAAAATTACTTTGTAATCTGTAAGATATCATACAAAGATAAAATAATAACGTATATTTCCAATACTCCCAATAGTCCTCAAACTTTGTAACATTCCATCTTCCAACCTCTAATTTACCACAATATATTAAAAACTGTTAAATATGGCCAGGTGCAGTGGCTCACACCTGTAATCCCAGCACTCTGGGAGGCCGAGATGGGCGGACTGCTTGAGTTCAGGCGTTTGAGACCGGTCTGAGCAAGACTGAGACCCTGTCTCTAAAAAATAGGCAGGCACTGTGGCAGGTGCCTGTAGTCCCAGCTATTTGGGAGGCTGAAGCAAAAGAATCACTTAAGCCCAAGAGTTTGAAGTTGCTCTGAGCTATGTATGACACCACGGCATGCTACCAAGGGTGACAAAGTGAGACTGTCTCGACAAAATAAAAAAAAAAACCCAAAACCCCTGTTAAATATGTATTAAGTAATAAAAAGAAATGCATCTCCTTATAAGCACAATTTTAATTATTTCTTCTTAAATCATACAGTCTGGATCAAGAAATCATTTATACATGTGGCTGAACATAATCTCAAAAATTCATCCCCAATCTAATTTACAAATTTCTTAACCTGTGGGTGAGCACCTGAAGACTACTGATGTTCTTGAAATTTGGGCATTGCATGAGTGATAAAAAGACACAGATGTGGGAATTAGGTTACACATCAAGCTGAAACTGCAATTTTTTTTTTTAATTGTTGGGGATTCATTGAGGGTACTAAGCCAGGTTACACTGATTGCATTTGTTAGGTAAAGTCCCTCTTGCAATCATGTCTTGCCCCCAGAAGGTGTGGCACACACCGTGAAACTGCAATTTTTAAAACACAAGCAAATTCATAAATCACTTGTTACTTACCTCTGTAACATTGTGGCAAGAAGTACAATAATATTTGCCTTCATCAGTAAGACCCCAAGAGACAGCAGCACACTGAGTACAGTGCTCCTTAAACTCTTTCTATGGAAGAGGATAAAAAAGGTGTCACCATGGAACCACATTCAATACATTGCAACTAAACGCTGCAGTTTTCCTTAGTTCTACTTAGAGAGTTCCTGGCAATTTTGCCCTATAAATAAAAAGTCACAGATGACAAAAAATATATCAGAGGATTATCTGCAAACAAGCAGAAAAGCACTTGAGCCTCTTTAATATGAAACCCAATTAAGCTACTGGAGAAAATTTACTAGAATACACAGGGCTTGAGGAGGGGGAAAAAAGGAAATGGGGTAGCAGGGGTAAAGTGGAAGCAAAGATGAGCAAATAAAGCTCTTTGAAAATGCTGTGTGGAAAAAAAGATGACAAAATTTAAGATAGAGAAGACCAAAAAAAAAAAAAAAGATACCATTTGGAATACCTCCAGAACACTAACAACACATACTGTTACAGGAACCAGATTTTTGTTTTAAACTAGGATTGTTTCAAGTTTCGATTGATTCATTCAACAATATGTCAACTATGTGTGTATGAGGCATTTGACTGGGTCTGGGGATTCAATGGTGAGCCAAACAGACATGGCATATGCTGACTAATGGTGAGTTGTAATTACTAATTTCATCAACCTAGCATGTACAGAAGTTAACATTGGATCATTCAGTAAACATTTTCTTGGTACATCTACTATAAGACCTATCACCATGCTGCTTCTGTCCAGACATAGACCTAATTCTTTGATTCCAAACTCCTTGGTGTTTGACTTATCATCCTTGATAGAATTACCCAATACCATCTAATATCATCAAAGAAGATGGCGTATTATGTATGTCAAACATGTATGCCAAATTTATTTTGAAAACAAAGTCTTCAATACGCCATACAAAAGCCTTGTATTTGGAATCCCTGCTGAAGCCAGTGGCGAGAATTCTCAGAGACTGACAGAGGTTACTTAAGGGCGTTCAGGTTCCACCCCCTCCGCCTCCCTCACCCACCCCAGCATCAAAGAGAATTTGTGGGTGGTCCCGTCCAGCAAGCATGAGCCATGTGGGTGGTCACCCCACAAAACCCACATCCTCCTCCTCCTTAAACACGCCCTTAACGACAAACACTCCACCCCCAGTCACCCACGACCCGGCCAAGCCAGAAACTTCAGCCTCTTCCCCCAACCCCGCGCACGCACGGGCCGCCAGCCCCATCCCGGGCCCCGCCCTCCTGCGGCAGTGGCGGTCCCCAGCTCGTCCGCGTCCTCCGCCGCTCCTCCTAAGTTGCACTCCCCTGGGGACCCGGCAGACGGGGCCTGCCCGCGCGCCGCCTCCTTACCGCCTCCTCTAGGTCCATCGCAGCGCCACGGGAGCCGCAGTCGCCAGGACCCGTTACCCAGGCAGCCAGCGCAGCTTCCGGGAGCGGCGGAAAAGCCCTCCGGCCGGAACTCCGCACCCCTGAGTTTGGATTCCGAGCGCCTGCGGCCACGGGAAAACCTCCGCGTGCTCGGGGGCAAAGTTCTACGAATCTTGCATCCCCCTCCCAGGTAGACTTCCTTTCCTGGTCTTGGTAACTAAAGCCGTGGAGCGACGCCTGCTGCCGAGGGACTGCTGTTTTGTGGTGGTCGGTCGTTAGCGCTGCCAAGGGGACTGTGAGGGTCCATGTTTCCCGCGGTTACCTCCCACCCCGCTGGTTTCTCTGCTCTTTACGGGCGGGCTTAAGGAGAGGCAAGGGGCTGTACGGAAGAGCGCGGGTGGTTGGGATAGGTCTAGGTTTCCTTTTTTGTTGTTTGTTCAGCAGGCCCAGGCCAGGTTAGAACCAACCATCCCCAGTGCACCTCCCGGCGCTCTAACCAGTGAGCTATGGGCACCCAGCCCAGACCTAGGTTTCTAATTTGGATACTCAGCTTACTTTGATCTCAGTTTACTCTCCTGTAAGAATTAGATGCTATAGTCCCATGTGACTGGGAATAGTTTTACCAGTGCAGGCCTTTGGGCTGTGTAATGCAAACTAATAAAAAGCCAAAAGGGAGTCACAGCTTTATGGGACCTTATGTTCCAACATAAGGAAGGGAAAAAGTCCTCAGACTGACTGCGAGGGGAATTCTAGGGGAGGTTTTTTTTTTTTTTTTTTAATAGTGTTTTATTTATTTATTTTTTTTTTATTGCAGTTTGGCCAGGGCCAGGTTTGAACCTGCCACCCTTGGCATATGGGTCTGGCACCCTACTCATTGAGCCACAATGGGGAAAGGGGTGACTTCAAAGTATGTAGAGGTAGAGATTTTCTTGCACTTGCCTAGTTCTAGTACAGGCTTCTAAATGCGTGATTGTTAGCATTGGAATGAAGTTATTATGAAGGAAAAATCAGGGTAAGTTCAGTGTGGGGGTCTTTTCTGGCTTGAGGTGGTGTATTCAGACAGGTGTGGTTCTTTCCCAGCCATCTGCCTTATGTCTTCAGTATCTTATACCAGTGGCCCAGAAAAACAAAACATAACTCCCAAGGTTATGCTGTCCATGTTGTCTGTCTTGATCAGAAATGAGGCCCAACTCCTGTCCCTATACTGTCTGAGGAGTGCTCAATAAATTTAGTTTTTATTGTTCCTTCATTAAACACATTGATTTTTTGTTGGATTCATTAAACAGGAATTTGTTTAGGTCCTGGAGATTCAGCAGTGAACAAAGTAAACAAATGTCACTGCCTTCAAGGTGATTATAACTTGATGGAGAAAGACAAAAATAAATAAGGAAACTATATGGTATTTTTTTAACTTTATTCAAATTAATATGAGAGTACAATATTTAGGTTACATTGTTCTCACTTCTAGGGTAAAGTTCCATTTGTAGAAGAGCCCCTCACTCAGGGCTATACACTCTCACAATGTGCACAGGAAACTATATGGTATGTTAAATGGTGGTAAATACTAAGGAAAAATAAAACAATGGGAGCAATAAGGTGGTTTCAATTTGAAATAGGGTGGTCAAGAAAACACTCCTTGAGAAGTGGATCTTTGATATAATCATGCATCTCAAGAAGTTAGAAGGCAGATTCTTAGTTCATAAGTGTGATATTTAGATTTTCGTACTCATGTGTGAGATGTGCCTCCCTCAAACCTTGTTAGGATGTGGGCACATTCCCAGTCTTGTGGGGGGGGGAGAAAAAAAAGAAAAAGAAAATGAAGGTTAAACTGAAAAATAATGGAAAGAAGAAAATAAAAAGATTAAAAAGAAATTAATAAAAGAGAAAGCAAGCTTCAATAGAGAGACTCCAAAGATCACTAGAGCTCAGGAGTTTGAGATCAGCCTGAGCAAAGTGAGACCTGTCTGTACTAAAAATAGAAAGATGATGGAGTCATGGTGGGCATCACTCCTCCCAACTACTCCTGAGTCTGAGACAAGAAGATCCTTGAACCCAGGAGTTTGAGGTTGCTGTGAGCTGTGATGCCATGGCATTCAACCCCAGGTGACTGAGACTCGGTCTCAAAAAAAAAAAAAACACAAAAAAACATTTTTCCAATGTCTAACAAGACAAGAAGAAAAGCAAAATTAACCAGTATCAGAATAACAAAAGTAACATTACTAGTATCATAAATATAAAAAGATCCTAAGATATGAATAACTCTATGCCAACAAATATGAAAAAATAGAATAAATGGACAAATTCCTAGAAAAACGCATTTTAAAAAGGTATGCAAGAATAGGAAATCTGAACAATCTTGTGTCTTTTTAAGAAATTGACTTCATAAGTAAAGAAAAATAAATAAAATGTCTCACAAAGAAACCCCAGTCTCAAATGGCATAGCTAGTAAATTTTACCAAACTTTTGAGAAAGAAATAATCTCTTCCCGATAATGGAAAAAGAGCACATACCAACACATCTTTTGAGGCAAGCATAACCTTAATACCCAAACCTGACAAGGATATTTGAAGAAAACTCAAAGACCAGTGTGTCTCAGAAACATAGACTCAAAAGTTCCAAACAAAAATATCATCAAATTAAATGTACATTCTTTATTATATCTGGAAATATAAAAATAGGATGATCACAACCAAGTTGGGTTTATTCTAGAAATGCAACATTAGTTTAACAACAACAAAAAAATCAAGCAATAGATAGTGTGATACAAGATACATTAAAAAATCAATAGAACTGGGAAAAAAGTCTAGACACAGACTTAGAAATGCGTAAGATGACTTGATTTACAATAAAGGTGCTACTAAAATTCAGTGGAGAAAGAATAGTTTTTCAGTAAATGGTTCTGGATTAATTGGACATCCACATGAAAGATTATTGAACCCCTTCTCACACCACACAAAGTTAATTCAAAGGAATCATAGACCTACATGTGATAGGGAAAATGATAAAGCTTCTAGAAAAAGAAAACATAGGCAAATATCTTTATTACTTGGGGGTAGAATAGACTTTATAAATAGGGCACAAAAATCACTACCCATAAAAGAAAAGATCATTAAATTAGAGTTCATTAAAATTAAGAACTTCAGTTCATCAAAAGACATTGTTAAAGCGAACTAAAGACTGAGAGAAAATATTCATAGGACAAATATTTAACAGGAGACTTACATAACAAAAATTTCCTACAAACCAATTTAAAAAAATAATAATCTAATTTAAAATACAGGTCGTCCCCGAGTTACAAATATCTGACGTGTACAATTCACACTTACGAACGGGGGCTATTATAGTAAATCCTTGCGTTACAAACATCTGATGTATAACTCGCACTTACAGATGGAGACTATTACAGTTAATAGGTAAATGTACCTGTTCCAACCACATGCAACTTAAACTTCAGAACCTAACAGAACTTACCTCATTTGTAACCCTAGGGACTATCTGTAGCAAAATCCAGACCCTACTCCTTCTCAGAAAAAAAAAAAAAAATAGTAGGCAAGGGAATTGGACAGGTATTTCACAAAAGATAATAGCTAAATTGTCGATAAATATGTGAAAATATGCTCAGTATCATTACTCATCAGAAAAATGGAAATAAAAACCATAACGGGATGCTCCTACATATCCTCCAGAATGGCTGAAATTAAAAAGACTGGAAATAATCGAGGTTTGCCAAGAATACAGATGAACTTGGCCTCTTTTACATTGCTGACAGGTATGTAAATTTGAAGAAGTATTTGGAAAACTGGAAGTAGAGCTAAATATATGCTAATTATGATCTATCAATTCTACTCCTAGCTCTGTTCCCAAGAGAAACAAGTGTGTATGTTCACCAATGAACATGTACAATTATTTTCATAAAACTTTCTTTATAATAACAAAAAAATTACAAGCAACCAAATGTCCATCAATAGCCTGGATAAATAAATTGTAATATGGTCATACAGTATGTACATATATATATGTATATGCAGTAATGAAAAAGAAAGAATAACTTCTACACACAGTAACAACATGGATGAATCTCACAGACATATTGATGTGTAAATGAAGCCTGTGGTGGATCAAAGGTGGACAGAATTCTCTGCCACTCCTTGCATTAAAAGATGATGTATTGTATCCTGATATTAATTTGAAATTTATAAAAAAGACATGGGGTACATTTTCTTCCCTTGAATTTTATTTATTTATTCATTCACTTATTTTTATTTATTTTATTTTGAGACAGAAAGTCTCACTCTTGTCACCCTGGATAGAGTGCCATGGCATCATCATCATAGCTTATAGCAACCTCAAAATCTTGGGCCTGAGCAGTCCTCTTGCCTCAGCCCCCTAATAACTGAGACAACAGGCACCCTCCACAATGGGCAGCTAGCTTTTCTATTTTTAGTAGAGATGGGGTCTCATTCTTATTGAGGCTGGTCTTGCGCCAATCCACCCAACTCCTCGTCCCAAGGTGCTAGGATTACAGACCTGAGCCACCCAGCCCAGCCTAAATTTTAAATAATGTATTTTATCAATGTGAAAAAAATTTTCCTTCACTGAAAATATTAGTTAAGAGTTATGTAATGTAAGATTTCTTTCTTTTTTTTTTTTTTTGAGACAGAGCCTCAAGCTGTCACCCTGGGTTGAGTGCTATGGTATCACAGCTCACAGCAACCTCCAACTCCTGGGCTCAAGCGATTCTCCTGCCTCCGCCTCCCAAGTAGCTGGGACTACAGTCGCCTGCCACAACACCCGGCTATTTTTTGGTTGTAGCCGTTATTGTTGTTTTGGCGGGCCCGGGCTGGATTCTAACCCACCAGCTCAGGTGTATGTGGCTGGTGACTTAGCCACTTGAGCCACAGGCGCCAAGCCAAGATTTCATTATTTTTTAAATAATCACATTGGCTTACTACTACTACATAATACAGTGATTGTAGTTTTGGTCATAAGTTTATTTTAATACTTTGTACTGGCAGTCATAACAGAAGAAGATACCTCATGAAGACACATATAACCAAATGTTTTTATAACAGGAAACATTGCAAACATTCATTCTCAGAATGCTCTCTCCATAGCATAAGTTCCTCCAAAAAAGCAGTTATGTTTTCATGCATTGAACAAATGAGTGCCTGCATGTACCAGATACTGCTTTAGACACAGGGAATAAAGCAGTGATCACCACTGAAAGAAGAAACGGTGGAACCTAGAGACAAGGGCAGAGGAGATGTGCAGGCCGAGTTTATTGAAAAGGGGAGGGTGACCCACTTGGGCAATGCAAAGATGGCATTTGTGCCAGGGGCGGGGAGGGGGAAGTTAGAGACCTCTTTTATGTAGGGCCATAGCGGGTAGGCAAATTCCACAGCTTGCCTGGAAAGTCAGGGTCTTTGCCATGAACTTCTGGGGACTGGGCTAGCCAGATCCTTCATGTCTTTGTCTTCGAGGATAGAAGAGGAGGAAGAGGGAAAAAGGTTCATGTGTGACTGCATTAGGCCTCTCAACAACTACCACTAAGAGTAAATGTCTCCCTCATGAAGCTGACACTCTAGATGGGGGAGACAAATAATGAGTATGTAAATAAATAATTATAGAATGTATCAGGTGGGAAAAAACGGCCATAAAACAATAAATAAATATGAAGATAAAGAGTAGATGGAGGGAGTGGCGCCTGTGGCTCAAAGGAGTAGGGCACTGGCCCCATATACCGGAGATGGTGGGTTCAAACCCAGCCCCGGCCAAAAACTGCAAAAAAAAAAAGAAAGTAGATGGAGGCTCGGCACCTGTTGCTCAGTGGCTAGGGTGCCAGCCACATACTCTAGGACTGGCCAGTTCGAACCTGGTCCAGGCCTGCCAAACAACAATGACAACTACAACAAAAAAATAGCCCCGCATTGTGGCAGATACCTACAGTCCCAGCTACTTGAGAGGCTGAGGCAAGAGAATTGCTTACGCCTAAGAGTTTAAGATTGCTGTCAGCTGTGACGCCATGGCACTCTACTAAGGGCGACATAGTGAGACTCTCTCAAAAAAAAAAATAAATAAATGGGGTGAAGGGAGGGAGAGTTACTCTGTCAGACAGAGTGGTCTGGAAAGGCTCCTCTTTAAATAAGAGGAGATTTAAAATAAATGAGGGACCCTGCCATGCAATGAACGAAGGATCAGCAAAGACCTTGACACAGTAAGGTGGTCCTTAATAAGGAGAGATGTGTAGGAGAGGGCCTGAGGTCAGGTTGCAGAAGGAGGGCCAGGTCATGACCAAGATAGATAATTTTATTCTCAGCGAGACAAACAGCAGAGGGAAGACAGGATTTGACATATTTTAGAAGGGTACCTCTGGGTGTGTGGAATAGGTTGTGAGGGTACAAGGGAGAGCAGTGAGATCCTTCAGAGGGTTTTAAAGTAATTTGGGTATGGGATGAGGGTGGGTGATAGTGGTGATGCTGATGAAAAGGGGTGAACTTCTGTATATACTTAAAAGGCATAAGCAGGCGGCACCTGTGGCTCAGTGAGTAGGGCACTGGCCCCATATACTGAGGGTGGTGGGTTTGAACATAGCCCCTGCCAAACTGCAACAAAAAAATAGCCGGGCATTGTGGCAGGCGCCTGTAGTCCCAGCTACTTGGGAGACTGAGGCAAAAGAATTGCCTAAGCCCAAGAGCTGGAGGTTGCTGTGAGCTGTGATGCCACGACACTCTACCAAGGGTGACAAAGTGAGACTCTGTCTCTAAAAAATAAAGGCATAAGCAAAAAGTCTTTCCTGATAGATTGAATGTGGGTGTAAGAGAAAAAGAGGAGTTAAGAATGACAGTAAAGTTCTGGGTATGAACCTCTATAAGAATGCAATTTACATTTACTGAATCAAGACTTCTGGGTTGAGGATGTGGTAAAGTTTGGAGGAAAATAGCAAGAGTTAAGTTAGTGATGCCTGCTCATTGTCCAAGTGGAAATACAAGCACCACATTGAATAGAGGAGTTTAATATTCAGGGGAAATGTCACAACTGGAGGTATAAATCTATCGGTCAAGAGCCTGGACAAAATCATCAAGGACATGAGTATCAATAGAGAAAAGGTCTGAGGACTGAGACATGGGCCCTCCAATGTGGAGAAGTAGGGATCCGAGAGGAGGCTCCAGTAAAGGAGCCTGAGAATGAATACCAAGGTAGAAGGGGAATCAGTAGCTTGTGAGGTCCTGGAAGTAAACAAAGTGTGTCCAAAAGGGAGGATCCATCGACTATGTCAGATGCTCCCAAGAACTGTAGGAAGAGGAAGCTGGGTACTGACCACCAGCTCTGGGCAAGGGGGCTGTCAGTGACCTTGATGAGAGTGGTGTCTGGAACACGTAGGGGGTGAAAGCCTAGTACAGTGTGTTCAATAAAGAACAGATGGAGGAAGAGTGTAGACCACCCTGTGGGAAGGGGTCGCCACAGACAGAGGAGCCATGGCTGGCAGCCAGTGTGAAGTCAAGGGAAACCTTTATTCGTTTGTTTATCGCTGTTTCTTGGTTTATGTGTTTAAAGTGTTTATAAGCTGATGGAAAGGAACTCTCAGAGGGAGGAAAATGATGGTGCTGAAAAGAGTGGGGATGATTCCCAGGGCTGTCATTGAGCTGGTGAGAGGGGAGGAGAGATCCAAGATGTAACAGCCAAAAATCTTGTAAATTTCCAGCAGCATCAGGGCCCATTTGCCATTTATGATCATAAACATAAAGATAAGGCCAGTCAACACACCTAGACATTCTGATGCTCATTTTGTTAAAACATCCTCTATATCCCAAAGGGACAAATTAAGTATATTTGTGATTTCAAAACTACCTGCCAGGTCTTTCACTGACAACTGCTTGTCATCACAAGAATACTTACCTTCTTGTTTTTTTATTTTATTTATTTATTTATTTTGGAGGTTTTTTGGCTGGGGCTGGGTTTGAACCTGCAACCTCTGGCATATGGGGCCAGCGCCCTACTCCTTTGAGCCACAGGAGCCACCCCATACTTACCTTCTTGTTTAAAAGGAAAGAAGGTAACTAACTCAGCTACAGATCTGGCAGGCCTCTGAAGTGTTTGGCTAGGAGATATCCAAATTCTCCCATGGGGAACACAAGACTTTCATGGATAATTCACTGACTCATTCTCGATGATGGTCTGCGTGGTCTTGTGTTCATAAGTTAACTACAGCTACGAATCCTACAGCAGTGTGTGCACTTCTGCCTTCAACTTTTGCTGTCACTTCCAGCTGGAGGAGGCAGTGGGTGGATTTCACCCGCAGCACTTTTGGTATCTTATCTCAGAGTTCTTTTATTATTCTAGTCAAAGGAGATGCTCCTTCAGTGATTATGGATACAATTTTGCCATAAAATGTTCTTATAGCAGAAATGATTTATCGTCTAGAATATGTTCCCTGGTGTATCTTCCCATTTACGGCTTCTCACAAGTATTTCTTTCTGTATGTGATTATTGAATAGAATCTAGCAACTATTGAGAGCAGAGATGTGTTAGAAACATCTAGATTTTATCCAACTGCATAGCAAAGCTTCAAATGACAAACTTGTGTAATTTGTTCTAAGATTTGTTTCTTCTCAATTTTCTGCAGGGTTTTCTACATCTTTCAGAAGTATTTGTGAGAGTATTTGTCATCTGGTCTTTCAGCTATGTTTATCATAGAAATATGATAGAAAACAGTTAAATACAAAAAATAACTTTAGGAAGAGCTAAATGGTGTTAAAAAAAGTAACGTATATGAGCTGATGGAGTCGGGAAAAGTGAAGATAATTTTTAAAGAGTCATCAGGGAGCTCTCTCTGCAGAAGGGCCAGTGAGATGAGAAGAAGAGCTGTGCTGGAATGAAAGGGAATGTGTCCTGGGGAGATGAAAAGACCTGAGGCAGCACCCTGCAAGGTATGTTTGAGGAACAAAAGGGAGCCAGAGTGGCCGGAGGGTAATGGGTGATAGGTAGAGTCTCCAGCCTCCACGTCAGAGGGTTGGGCAAGGCCCCAGTGGCCCAAGATCTTCTGGGCCCACAGGGCTGATGTGCAACCAGTACACCCATCCTTCCCTACTGTTTGTTAAAATACACAACCAGTTTGCTGTGAGGATACTTATAAGAGTTTTATTTTTCTGGTATTAAAAGTTACTTAATAAAGACTTCTATCCATTAACTTGAAAAAAGAAATGTCTATACATATACCCCTGAAGCTCTTACCTCTTGGCCACCATGGTAGGCTCCTGCCAGAGAAGAGAGGAGGGACTCCTGTCAGAGCAGCTGGTGGTTGGCTAGCTGGCATGGCTGCTTTGGACCACCCCCTCACCCTATGCCTGGGTGTGGGATTGCCCCCTTCATGGGATTTGGGCTTAGGGCTGGGGAGAGACCTTCCCCAGTGGGGGGCCCAAGCCAGGCCCAGCCAAACATACAGGGCTCCATCAGAATAGCAAGGCTGTGGAGGAGGGGAGGGACTAGGAGATGATTTGGGACCTGAGGACACCCGAGTACTTGCATATCTCTCTTTTCACCATATTTACTGAAATTCCCCTTCATTTAAGGGGACATGTTGGTTAAAACCCAGAACACACCCTCAAATAGGGCATTGATAGGCTTTGCGCCTATAACTCAGCAGCTCAGGTGCTGGCCACATACACCGGGGCTGGCGGGTTTAAACCCGTCCCAGGGCCTGCCAAACAACAATGACAATTACACCAAAAAAAAAGCCAGGCATTGTGGCAGGCGCCTGTAGTCCCAGCTACTTGGGAGGATGAGGCAAGCGAATCGCTTAAGCCCAAGAGATGGAGGTTGCTGTAAGCTGTGACGTTAGGGCACTCTACTGAGGGTGATAAAGTGAGACTGTCTCTAAAAAAAAAAAAAAAAAAAAAAAAAAAGGGCAGCGCCTGTGGCTCAAGGGGTAGGGCGCCGGTCCCATATGCCGGAGGTGGCAGGTTCAAACCCAGCCCCAGCCAAAAAAAAAAATATTTTGTGGCTCGGGTCCTATAGCTCAAGCGGCTAGGGCACCAGCCACATACACCGGAGGTGGTGGGTTCAAGCCGATCCTGGGCCTGCCAAACAGCAGTGACAACTATAGCCAAAAAATAGCCAGGCGTTGTGGCAGGTGCCTGTAGTCCTAGCTACTTGGGAGGCTGAGGCAGGAGAATCATTTAAGCCAGCAGTTCTCAACCTGTGGGTCGCACGACATTAGGAAGGTTAAGAACCACTGGCTTAAGCCCAAAAGAATTTGAGGTTGTTGCGAACTGTGAGACACCATGGCACTCAATGAGGGGCAACATAGTGAGACTCTGTCTCAAAAAAAAAAAAATATATATATATATAGATAGATAAATAGATAGATAGATAATAGAAATGGAGTCTCCCTATGTGGCCCAAACTGGTCTTGAACGCCTAGTCTCAAGTGATCTTCCAGAAGTCTGGGATTACAGGTGTAAGCCACCACACCCCGTCCTAAGCACTGTTCCAAATGTATTCATTTGAATATGACAATGATCATCTATCTTCTCCACATTTTACAGATGAGAAAACTGAAACAAAGAGAGGTCATTTAAAATTTATGTAGGTTCGGTGCCTGTAGCTCAGTGGTTAAGGTGCTGGTCACATACACCAGGGCTGGCAGGTTTAAACCCAGCCCAGGCCTGCCAAACAACAATGACAACTACAACAAAAAACAACTACAAGTCCCAGCTACTTGGGAGGCTGAGACAAGAGAATCACGTAAGTCCAGGAGTTGGAGGTTGCTGTGAGCTGTGACGCCATGGCATTCTACCAAGGGCAAAATAGTGTCTTAAAAACAACAAAATGAAATGAAATAAAATAAACTGAGCCAGGGATCAAAACCAAGTAGCCTGGTGAGGATGCACACACAGTTCTCGCCTACCACACTATGACTCTCTCAGGAAGGATTGGGCTCGACTCAACTAAATATGGCATTCCACAAAAGACTTCTGTGACTTGGCCAATAATAAGATGTTGAATATGTAACCAGCTGAGATGAAATTGAATAAAGATCAGGAAAACTTTAAATACGTGTAATTGCTCTTAGTGTACCAGAAGCTGAAGAATGATGCGTTACCATAAAAAAAAAAAACTGTTGTTATTTAGAGAAATTCCCTATTCTGAGACAAGTTACCTTGAAATTACTGATTTAATGGGGAAGTTACTGATTCGTAGCTCTAATTGAGTCACCATTTAATTAGTAAAAATGTATCAAAGACTAGACCGATAATTTCTGAAAATCAATAAATGACAAAGTATTAGACTGATTTGATGAATGGTCTGTGTTATAGCATTTTAAAGGTAGTTTTATTATATATACAGATATAGTTTGGTTCATTTAGAATATAAGGAAATATATTTTAAAATTTTGATTTAGAGGCTGATTGCAATGGCTTATGCCTATAATCCTAGCACTCTGGGAGGCCAAAGCAAGTGGATTGCTTGAGCTCAGGAGTTCAAGACCAGCCTGAGCAAGAGCAAGACCATCTCTACTAAAAAAAAAAAGGAAAGAAAAAGAAAAACTAGCTGTGTGTGTAGTCCTAGCTATTTGAGAGGCTGAGGCAAGAGGATTGCTTGAGCCCAGGAGTTTGAGGTTGCCCATAGCACTCTAGCCTGGGGCAATAGAATGAGACTCTGTTTCAACGATTCAAAGATTGTTCAAAAAACAATCTTTTTTTTATATAGAAACTTATGTAGAGATCATACTCCTCTGCCAATTGTTAAATGTGAGTACTTTGAACAGTCTGAGTCTATGATTAAGCATTTCAATAGAATTCTTTTTTTTTTTTTTTAGAGACAGAGTCTCACTTTGTTGCCCTCAGTAGAGTGCTGTGATGTCACAGCTCACAGCAACCTCCAGCTCTTGGGCTTAGGCGATTCTCTTGCCTCAGCCTCCTGAGTACCTAGGTCGACAGGCGCCCACCACAACGCCCAGCTATTTTTTTGTTGTAGTTTGGCCAGGGCCTGGTTCGAACTCACCACCCTTGGTATATGGGGCTGGAGCCCTACTCACTGAACCACAGGCGCCACCTGGCATTTCAATAGAATTCTAAGTGTGTTGGGAAGGGATTGAAGGATTTTGATCAGGAGAATGATGTAATCTATTTTATGCTTTGAAGTCTTATTCAGGCTGACTATGGAGGACTGGGTGGGAGGCTTTCCAAGAATCCAGCCTAGAGATAGCGGCACTTGGTACTTGGACCAGGGCAACAAGAAGTAGGTGTATTTTGAAGGTGGAGCTGACAGTGGATTGGACGTAGTTGTGAGTAAAGGTGAGGACTCAAGGATGACATAGTGAGGCAAAGGGAGGAGATGATTGTGAGCTGGTGTGAGGGGTGTTTGGCATGTCTATTAGAAATACAAGAGCAGTCATCAAGGAAGAAGGCAACACAGGGGTCCGGAATTCCTCGGAGACATTCTGGCAGGAGACGTGAACTGGGAGCCATCTGTATACATGGAGGATGTAAAGCCATGGGATGAAATGAGAACACATGGGGCATGAGAGGAGGTTGGGGAGAGAGCCCAGGGCCAAGTCGCTGGACACTGGCGTTAAGTCAGGGCAGAGGACCAGCCAGCAAAGGTAATGGAGATGGTGGAGCCTGAGAGGACTTCAATGGCCAGGTGCTGTGAGGAGAAAGTTTCAGGACAGAAGAAAGGTCAAATGCTATTAAGAAGAGAGCATAGGACACAGGGTGCAGGGCCTTGACGGTACAGTGATAAGGCTGGAGGTTTAATTGCAGTAGGTCCAGGCCCCATGGGAAGAAGAAGAAAGGAGGCAAGTGAGGGCAGCTCCCTGAGCAGAGCGGCAAAGCCCTGGGCAACGCTGAAGGAGACGTGGATGGATGCAGGGGGCTAAAAATGTGAACTATTGCAATGTTTTTTATGTTTTTGGAAACAAAATGTTGGTTATACAGGAGAACTGCGGGAGTGAGTCCTTGAATGAGTGAGAGGCACAGATCTGGCTCCAGTGAGGCCACCCCGAGGGCTTGTGTTATTCTCGTGACCGGGTCATGGGAATTCAAAGAATGTGGCCACTGCTCAGCCAGGTTGAGGCCCTGGTCTGTGGGTGTGGCTACCTTAAAGCTGTCCCACTGTCACCTTCTCATTCCCAGTGCACCAGCTTCCCAGGACATGGAGCCCAGGACAACTCTTGGCTAAAAGTTAGTAAAACAGGTTCTAATAAGTGTGGAAATAGCTACATACTAGCTCCAGGAAGGAACAGAACAGAGACTCTGCAATCAAGAGAGCAGATCTAGGGCGGCGCCTGGGGCTCAAAGGAGTAGGGCGCTGGCCCCATATGCCGGAGGTGGTGAGTTCAAACCCAGCCCCTGCCAAAAACTGCAAAAAAAAAAAACAAAAAAAACCCCAGATCTAAATCCTGGCCACAATACTGCCCTGCTGGCCATATAAGCCTCAGTCTTCTCACCTGCTGTGTGGGGTTGATAACTTTACCAACCCACCTGAGGAGGTCATAAGGTACAAATGGCATAATCTATATGTAAGAGCTGCGTCAAAACTGTAAAATGAAAATGAGATCCAAATGCCATAAATTATCATTAGGCTTAATTTACCATGTCATTCCCCCCCCCCATTTCGTCCCACAAAACAGCGCCATGGAGGAGGCATTTCTAAGGACAAATTCCTGCGCCACTCCTCTCTGTGGGCTTAATTTTTGTAACTAGACTTCAAGGTGTTTTAAGATAAGGAGCAAGTCTTGGCTCCTTGCGGAAGCCTCCCCGTTTCATTACTGACGTAAGTGTATGGCTGCCAGATCATCAGTTGAAAAGGAGGGGTAGACGTGTTTTTATCTTCAAAGCTTCCTGGGAGCCTATTAAATGCTAATCACAAAGCACAGGGATAATCCAGAAATCAAATTTCATGTCTGATATTCCTCTTACTATTAGCCTCTTTTCTCCCTGGGCCACCCTCAACATTCCTGCAGGAGAGAGATCAAGCATGTCCCCTACCGTTGGGTCCTCAGAGTGCTCCAGGGCCTGCTCTGGGCCTGATTTGTCCATAACTGAAACTGAACCTTGTGTGGTTTTCGTAGTGGTGGGGAAGGAGAAGGAATGGATATTTGCTAGGCACAGACTCTGCCAGGCACTGTACTAGGCCCATTACCCAAGTTCTCTCATAACTAAATTGGAAGGTAAATCTCTTGCCATTTTTTTTCTTTCTTTCTTTTTTTTTTTTAAGAGACAGAGTCTCACTTTGTCGCCCTCAGTAGAGTGCTTGGCATCACAGCTCACAGCAACCTCCAGCTCTTGGGCTTAGGTGATTCTCTTGCTTCAGCCTCCCCAGTAGCTGGGACTACAGGCACCCAGCACAATGCCCAGTTGGGCGTTATTTTTTTGTTGCAGTTCAGCTGGGGCCAGGTTCAAACCCGACACTGTTAGTATATGGGGCTGGCGCCCTACACACTGAGCCACAGGCACCGCCCTCTTCTTTTGTCATTAAGCAGTAAAGGAAACTGAGGCTCAGGAGGTCAAATCCGGTCACATCACCAGCAGCAGCCTGAGAGGGAATCTTAATCCAGTTCTGCCTGTTCCAAAGAGCCAGCTCTTTCTGCCACCAGAGTAGATTCTTCACAATGGTTTAGTGAGTGAATGGGTGAATGAATTAAATACTCGGCATGCAAAATGATTTGTCAAAGGACCTCAACAGACAGCCGGGAGGCACAGCACCAATTAAACAGAAGCAAAACAGCCTTCTAAGATGTGTGTGAGCTACTGAGTGTGGCTTAAATAACTCAGAAGTTTCCGAAACTCATGAGCAATAAGATCACGGCAAGTTGCAGAACCTGTTGGGGGCTGGTTTATGCATTTAGTGTCTGGGCAAACAGGGTCCTGCCCCTTCCTCCCTTCTAGGAAGGAGAGTAACAGAGAGCCACAGAAGTAGCCAGGAGAATTGCGGCTCTAGCCACAAGCACTAAGGTCATCGAAAGGTGACTTCTGGCTTGGGACCATGCCGTGGTCAGGACTAGCTACCCAGTTCGTGGGACCCAGCACAATAGGTGGGCCCTTTGTTCAGAAATTAGTTAAGAATTTCAAGATGGGTTGGTTCGGTGCCTGTGGCTTAAGTGGCTAAGGCACCAGCTACATACACCTGAGCTGGCAGGTTCGAAACCAGCCTGGGCCTGCCAAACAACAATGAACAATGACAGCTGCAACCAAAAAATAGCTGGGCATTGTGGCAGCAGCCTGTAGTCCCAGCTACTTGGGAGGCTGAGGCAAGAGAATCATTTGAGCCCAGGAGTTGGAGGTTGCTGTGAGCTGTGATGCCACAGCACTCTACCCAGGGTGACAGCTTGAGGCTCTGTCTCAAAAAGAAAAAAAAAAAGAATTTTAAGATGGCAATAGCAAGAGGCCCTTCTGAACACAGGGTCCTAGGACTGCATAGAGTTCTGGGACTGCACAGGCTATACACCTGTGGAGCAAACCTTGCCCAGGGCAATGGGTTCTGGAGAAGGGTGGAAGAGAACCAAAGAAGGAGATGGGGCAAGACATGTTTGCAAGAGGGACTTTACCTAACAATTGCAATCAGTGTAACCTGGCTTATTGTACCCTCAATGAATCCCCAACAAAAAAAAAAAAGCAAATGAAAAAAAAAAAAGAAGGAGATAATAAGAAAGGGCCGTACACAAAGTATCCAGATATTGGTTTTTTTTGTTATGTTTTGTTTTTCAGGTTTTGACCAGGGCTGGGTCTGAACCCTCCACCTCCGGCATATGGGGCCGGTGCCCTACTCCTTTGAGCCACAGGTGCTGCCCCCAGATACTGTTTTTAATATTTTTTCTTTTTCTTTTTTTTGAGACAAAGTCTCACAATGTCCCTCTCAGTAGAGTGCTGTGGCATCACAGGTGGAGCAACCTCAAACTCGGGCTCAAGCTAGTCTCTTGCCTCAGCCTCCCAAGTAGCTGGGACTACAGGCACCCGCCACAACGCCCGGCTATTTTTTTTGTTGTTGCAGTTGTCATTGTTGTTTTAGTTGGCCCGGGGTGGGTTTGAACCTGCCAGCCTTGGTGTATGTGTCCGGCACCCTATCCTCTAAGCTACGGGCGCCACCCTGAGTTCTTTACTTCTTAATAAAGACTTGATTTTAAAAACCTGCGTTATGGGCAGCACCTGCGGCTCAAAGGAGTAGGCCACTGACCCCATATGCCGGAAGTGGCGGGTTCAAACCCAGTCCAAAACAAAAAAAAAAAACCCACCTTACGTTAGGAGGAAAGAAAATGATTACTTGAGATGGAATCTACTCCTGGTAAAGATGACATAAACACTGTAAACATGACAACAAATGGTTTAGAATATTACATAAACTTAGTTGATAAAGCAGCAGCAGGGTTTGAGAAGACCAACTTCAGTTTTGAAAGTCAAATGCTATCCAACAGAATCACATGCTCAGAGACATTTTTTGTGAAAGGAAGTGTCAATTGGTGCAGTATATTTCACTGGTTTCTTTCTTTCTGTCTTGATTTTTTTTTTTTTTTTGAGACAGAGTCTCAATTGTCACCCTTGGTAGGGTCATCATACCTCACAGCAACCTCAAACTCTTGGGCTTGAGCCATCTTCTTGCCTCACCCTTCTGACCAGTTGGGTTAGGGTTAAGTTAGGGGTAGGGTTTCTTTTTTAAGGACCTGCCATCATCCGTTTCTTTTTTAAAGACATTTCTGCAGCTGCCTCAGCCTTTAGCAACCAGCCTAATCAGTCAACAGCCATCGACAGTGAGGCAAGACCTGATGGTTCGGATGATCATTAACATTTTTTGCAATAAAGGTTTTTCTAATATAAGTATGTACATTGTTTTTTAGACATACTGGTATCACCCACTTAATAGACTAGAGTGTAAACATAACTTTATTGTACTTGGAAACCAAAATATTCATGTGACTCACTGTCTTGCGATGTTTGTTTTACTGTGTGGTCCAGAACAGAGCCCACGGTATTGCCAAGGTGAGACTGCAGTACAATTTTTTCCATTTTTATAGATGAGGAAATTGAGACCCAGACAGAAGCTGTGACTTGGGAATCATGTCAAGAGTGGGGATCCAGGGGTAAGCAAACTGTCTGTGGACCTCACTGAGGCTCCTTACCACTGAAACAGGGCTGGCCAGATTCAGCAGCTGCATTGGTTCATTTGTTTCTCTCTACCTCCCACTGAAGTCTTGTCTCAGCCTCCCAAGTAGCTGGGACTGTAGGCGCCCGCCACTACATCCTGCTATTTTCTTGTTGCAGTTGTCATTGTTGTTTAGCTGGCCTGGGCTGGGCTTGAACCTGCCACGTTTGGTACATGTGGCCCGCACCATAACCACTGTGCTGTGGGCGCTGTGCCCACCTGGCTATTTTTAGAGATGAGGTCTTGCTCTGGCTCAGGCTGGTCTCCCAATTATGAGCTCAGGCAGTCCACCTGCCTTGGCCTCCCAGAATGCTAGGATTACAGGCTTGAGCCACCACGCCCGGCCCCTGTGCTTTGAATTTCTTTTAAAAATAATTTAACTGGGCGGTGCCTGTGGCTCAGTGAGTAGGGTGCCAGCCCCATATACCCATAGTGGCGGGTTTGAAACTGGTCCCCGCCAAACTGCAACAAAAAAATAGCCAGGTGTTATGGCTGGCGCCTGTAGTCCCAGCTACTCGGGAGGCTGAGGCAAGAGAATTGCCTAAGCCCAAGAGCACAGCACTCTACCGAAGGTGACAAAGTGAGACTCTGTCTCTAAAACTAACAATAATAATAATGATTTAACTAATGATCTTTAAAAATGTTCACAGCACACCTAAGATCCTTTCATGGTACACCAGTTGAAAATCACTGTGCTAGACTGCAGCTCACAAAGGCCTACATTTGGCTAGAACTGCAAAGAGCATCTAGAGTAGACTTTAGTCATAAATAAGAGCAAATGCCAAGCACCAATTTGAAAGACAGAAACAAAACAAATAAATTAATGGAAAAAAGAATTTGAACTTCAAACTCACGATTTCCCCTAAGAGATGTCATTGTATCCATGAAACAAGAGCCAGAATGCTTTAAAAAAAAAAATCCTGAAACCAGGAAAAACACTGTGAAGATATGTGAGCCAAAATAAAAATTTAGTATAAAAAATTAATTCAAGGAGGCTGGATGCCTGTAGCTCCGTGGTAAGAGTACCAGCGTTATGCACCAGAGGTGGCAGGTGTGAGCCCAGCCTGGGCCTGCTTAACAACAACAAAAATATTATCCCTTGATGGGGTGCAGCACACCAGCAATCCTAGCACGTTGGGAGGCCGAGACAGGTGGATTGCCTGAGCTGATGAGTTGGAAACCAGCCTGAGCCAGAGCGAGACCTCATCTCTAAAAATAGCCAGGTGCTGTGGTGGGCGCCTTGTCGTCCAAGCTACTTGGGAGGCTGAGGCAAGAGAATCACTTAAGCCCAAGAGTTTAAGGTTGCTGTGAGCTGTGAGTGCGACAAAGTAATACTCTGTCTCAAAAAAAAAAGGAAAGAAAAGAAATATCAGAGAAGAGTTAATATAAAGCAAGAGGGTAAGTCTAGAAAGTTTGGGGTCAATTACTAGAAATGCCAGAAAGAGTAAATGTGATAAAATTATCAAGGAAATAATAGAAGAAAATTTCCCAGAAGTAAAGCATGATTTTTCCCGATCTAAAGGGCTAGCACAGGGAATGAAGAATATCCAGCATCGAGTACATCACTGAAATTTTAGGATATCTGGGATCCAGAGAAGACACTATAAACTTACAGAGAGAAAAAAGACACTCAGAAGTCATGGACCTCTCAATAGCAACCCTGGAAGCTAGTAAAAAAGAGATGAATGCCTTCAATATTCTAATTTATACCCTATATTCTTTTTTTAGCCACGACTTCAATTAATGAGGGTAGAATAAGATATTTTCAAATAAGCAAGAACTGTAAGAATTTACTTCTTGGCTCAGTGCCTGTGGCTCAAGCAGCTAAGGCACCAGCCACATACACCTGAGCTGGCAGGTTCGAATCCAGCCTGGCCCTGCCAAACAATGATGGCTGCAACCAAAAGATAACCGGATGTTGTGGCGGGTGCCTGTAGTCCCTGATACTTGGGAGACGGAGGCAGGAGAGTTGTTTGAGCCCAAGAGTTGAAGGTTGCTGTGAGCTGTGATGCCACAGCACTCTACCCAGGGTGACAGCTTGTGGCTCTGTCTCAAAAAAAAAAAAAAGAATTTACTTCTCTTGTATACTTCCTTAGTAAGCCACTGGAGGAAATGATCCAACAAAATTAGGGAGTAACCAAGAAAAGGACACGTGGAACCAGGAAACACCAGAGCCAAAACATTTAAGGCAGCACAAATCCGCAAGATGATGGTGAATAGAAACTTGAGGGTGACATCCACCCAGCTACCAGTCTAAAGTGGGACACAGGGCAGGGAAGATGGCTCTGAGAAGGGGATAAGAGGAATATGAAATGTTTGAGATTATGGGAAACATGATTGGTAGAGTTGAGGCAGACTTATTGGTAAACGTTAATGATCGATGTGTAGAAAATTGAAAATCTTCAGTAAAATAACTGAATAAGAAAGGTGTTAGGCACATAGCGTTTATGGTTCTCTAGAGAAAGACACTTGCACAAGCATAAAAAACACCCTGACTCTTAGCTGGGTGTGGTGGTGTATACCTGTCTTCTCAGCTACTTGGGAGGTTGAGGTGGGAGGATCACTCAAGACCAAGAGTTCAAAACCAGCCTGGGCAAAACAGCAAGACCTTGTCTACAAAAAAAGAAAAAGAAATCTGACTGTCGATATAACTAACATTGTTTTATAACTATGTTGGGGCAGGTAGTGGAGAAGAAATGGGGAGATAAGGGAGACTGGTGTCCTTATGTGGGAACTCATCAGTAGTATCTCAAAATGTAAATTAGTGTATTAACAAAAAGGGATTGCTCGCCTATGATTTTAACTGGTATCCATAAGACTTTCAGGTTTAAGGTGGTAAGGAAAAAATGCTACCACTTTTTTTTTCCTCTCAAAAATCACTCCAAAATAAAAGAAAATAAACAGAAACACAAACTCTATCCTTGGAACTAGTAGACATTGTAATTCTAAACCATTTGATGTGAGGCTATTAAATGGCTAAAAGAATGACAAAAAAGTGGACAAACATTCCAAATGCTAGCAGAAGTATAATTTACATGCAACAAAGTTTATCAACTTTAAGTGTACAGTGATGAGTTTTGGCATATGTATATAATGCAACCACTACCAAAAATGTGATTAAGAACATTGCAGCCAACCCCATCCCAAACCTCTCATCCTTAGCAGCCACTGCCTTTTCTACAGCTCCCTATAAATGGACACATACAGTAACTGGTCTTTTTCATGTAGTAATGCTTTTGTGATTCGTCCTTGTTGCTGCAGGGATCAGTAGTTCATACCTATTAATTGGTGAGTGTGTATTCCATTTATATGTAGATTTTTCTTTCTTTCCTTTTTTTTTTTGAGACAGAGTCTCACTATGTCCTCGGTAGAGTGCTGTGGCGTCACAGCTCACAGCAACCTCGAACTCTTGGACTTAAGCGATTCTCTTGCCTCAGCCTCCCAAATAGCTGGGACTATAGACGCACGCCACAACACCTGGCTATTTTATTCATTGCAGTTGTCATTGTTGTTTGGCAGACTGGACTGGATTCAAACCCGCCAGCTCCAGCTGGCACCCTAGCCGCTGAGCTACAGGTGCTAAGCCATAGATTTTTCTTGTTTTTTTTTTTTTTTTTTTTCACTTTAATAATCTTTCCTTTTAAAACAAATTCATTCAGTATTGAAAGTGCAGTCTTGACTGTTACTTCCACTAACTCAAGTATGCACAATAAAGTCAATATCACATTGGATGAAGAAACTCCAATTGGGAAATCGATTGGAGTGTGCCAGGCAACCAATGAAGATAACCTGGGAGATGTTTCTTTATCCATTTATCAACTCATGGACATTGGGTTGTTTCCAGATTTTTGGCTACTCTGAACAAAGTTGCTATGAATATTTATGTATGAATCTTTGTGTAGACATAATGTTTTCACAAGACTTGAGAAAATATCCAGAAGTAGAATTTCTGAGTTATATGGTAAGTGAATAGTTAATTTACAAGTAAATGCTAACCTGTTTCCCTGATTGTACAGTTTTGCATCCAGCAATGTATAAGAGTTCAAGTTGCTCCACATACTAGCCAACACTTGGCATTGTTAATCTTCTTAATTTTGTTCACTTCAGGGAATATGTAGTGGTATCTCCCTTTGGTTTAAATTTACATTTTGCTAATGACTAATGATGCTTAACATTTTTTTGTTTGTTTGTTTTTAGACAGAGCCTTACTATGTCACCCTTGGTAGAGTGCCGAGGCATCAGAGCTCACAGCAACCTCCAACTCTTGGGCTTAAGTGATTCTCTTGCCTCAGCCTCCCAAGTAGCTGGGACTAGTGCCCACCACAACACTGTTTCTTCTTGTAGTTGTCATTATTGTTTAGCTGGCCCTTGCCAGGCTCGAACCCGCTAGCCTCGGTGCATGTGGCTGGCACCGTAACCACTGCTACCAGTGCCAAGCCGATGCACAGTATTTTTTCATGTACTTATTGTGCTGGCATCTACTATTTTATTTATTTATTTATTTATTTATTTATTTATTTATTTCAGTTTTTGGCCGGGGTCAGGTTTGAACCCGTTACCTCCAGTATATGGGGCTGGCGCCCTACTCCTTTAAGCCACAGGCACCACCCTGCTATTTTATTTTTTTGATAAAAAACCTTTTGCCCAATTTTAATTGTCTTTTATTAAATTGAGATGTAAGAATTCTTTATATATTCTGGATATAAGTCCTTTATTGGATATAGTTTTTTTTTGAGACAGAGTCTCACTATGTCGCCTTTGGTAGAGTGCTGTGGCATCACAGCTCACAGCAACCTCAAATTCTTGGGCTTAAGTGATTCTTTTGCCTCAGCCTCCTAAGTAGCTAGGACTACAGACACCTCCCACAACACCCACTATTTTTTTTTTTTTTTTGAAGTTGTCGTTGTTTGGCAGGCCCGGGCTGGGTTTGAACCCGCCAGTAGATATAGTTTTTGAAAACAACCTCCCAGTCTGTGGCTTGCCTTTTTATTTTCCTAATGTGCTTTCAAAGAGCAGGAATTTCAATTTTTGATGAAGGCCAAATATTGATTATTTTCTTTCATAGTTTTTACTTTCTGTGTCCTATTTTTAAAAAATCTTTGCCTAACCCAAGATCACTAAGATTTTAACTTTTTTTTTTTCTTCTTTAGAAGGTATATAGTTTAACTCTTACATTTAGGTCAAGCTAATTTCTGAATATAGTGAAGTAAGGATTACGATTCATTTTTGTACATATAATCAATTATTACATCACCCTTTATTATGATTATCTTTTCCCCCTGTTTAGTTGTCTTGGAACTTTTGCTGAAAATCAATTAACTGTATATATGCATGAGTCTATTTCTGGACATTCTATTGTTTCATTGATCTATATGTCAAACTTCACTTCAATATCAAACTGTCTTGATTACTGTTAGCTTTGTGGTAGGTCTTAAAACCATACAGTGTAAGTCTTCTAAATTTGTTCCTCTTTAAAATTGTTCTGGCTATTCTTTGTATAAATTCTTTTAATTTGCCTATTAAATTTTTTTTTAAAAATCCTGCTAAGAATTTGAATACTATTGTGTTAAATATATAGATCAATTTATGGGTAGGGGGAAAAGAATTGGCATTTGAACAATATTGAGTCTTCTAATCCATGAGTATGGTATATCTCATTATTATCTCACTATTCCTTAATTTCTGTTAGTACTGTTTTATGGTTTTCAGAAGACAACTGTTTTACATATTTATTAAATGTATCCCTATTACATAATTCTCTGTGTGTTTATAAGGAAAAGAGGGAGAGAGAGAGTTTCCTTTATGTTCCCAAAGTTGAGCAAAAGAAAATTGGTTAATTAAGGATTGTGGTTCGTTGAATTTTAGTTAGGTAAGATTTTACTTTATTTAGCACTCACACTAATAGCTCTGATTATGTCATATCCCATGTTTAAAAAGTTTCATTGGGAAATAATTACGGGATGTGCTCAAAGAATATAGTATCAATTTACAGGGAAAAACTGGAGACACTGAGCAGGCTGACTAAATAAGTGATGCCATATTCTGACAGCGCAACCATCAAAATGACATTATGCAACAGTGTGGTTTTCAGAATGGGATCAGAGTGTCTTATGGGGTTAGGTGGGCGTCAGGGTGCTCATTCACAAGATTGATCACAAGAGTTCTGTTTTTACCTCTTGTGGCTTTTGAAGTTCCTAGTAAAATTTTGTTTCATACACTTCAAGCAAGATGTTATTGGGATTATAAGCAGATTAGAAAAGATTGTGTGTTTGATGTCGCTGTTTGAGGATGAAAGAAGTATGTATATGAAAAGAACTTGGAAGACTTCATATATATCAGAACATTAATAGCAATTTCTTCTGTGCAGTTGGATTATGAACTACGGTAGAACCTCCCTAGCTGACCACCTCCTTAAGTTGACCTTTTCATGGACTAAACACGCACTATACATACATGTCCGTACAGTAGGCCTCATTCCTTATGTTGCCCACCTCCGTATGTTGACCAGTTTGTTACAGTCCCGTGGGTAGTCAACTTGCAGAGGTTCTACTGTATTTGTAAATGTTCTCATTTGTATTTTTCTAAATATGTACAAAATTCTATAATGAAAATAGAATAAACTAAAATTCCTTAATGGGTTATGCAAAACTCTCCATCGTCTGCTATAAAATGTCTTTGTAGACTCCTCACTAAAGCTCGACTCATCAGAGTCACATATTCGAGCCTCAAAGAATTACTCACCGTTTCCTGAATATGCCCTGTGTTCCTTGCTCCACACCTTTTTACGGGCTACGCCTTTAGTTTGGAATTCCCTAATCATACCCTATCACTTCTTATTGGAATTCAACCATTCCAAATGCATACAATAAAATGCCAGTTAAAGAGAGTATAGTTTTTACCAGTTAAAGGAAAAAATGCAAAGAGAAAACTAGAAGGAACAATGTAAGTAACTTCTAGTGGTAGTACCTGTATTCTGGGGTTCTAAGGGTTTTCTTTGTATTTTACAACTTATTTAACTTTCCAAATCTACAGTCATCTGTTAAAATAGTAAAAAAGAAAAGAAATGTATACACATTTTAAGACCTAAGTCAAATGGTAACACCTCCAAAGGAGACTTTCTTTCTTTCTTTTTTTTTTTTTTTTTGAGACAGAGTCTCACTGTGTCACCCTCCGGAGAGTGCCGTGGCATCACAGCTTACAGCAACCTCAAACTCGTTGGCTTAAGCGAGTCTTATGCCTCAGCCTTCCCAAGTAGCTGGGACTACAGGTGCCCACCACAACTCCCGGCTATTTTTTTGTTGCAGTTGTCGTTGTTGCTTTAGCTGGCCCAGGCCTGCTTCAAACCTGCCAGCCTTGGTGTAGGTATCTGGCGCCGTAACCACTGAGCTACAAGCGCCACCTGAAAAGAAACTTCCATGAAAAAAAAACTTAAAAAGCTTTTTAGCCCATGTTTCACAACAATTTCATTATATCTGTAGTTGCATGATATAATACCAGCAGCTCGGAATTTGGAGTCAGAACACTCGGGTGATGCTGGCCTGTCCTCTTGCTAGCCTGTGGCTTGGCAAATCACCTTGGCTTCCTGAGTTTCTGATTCCTCTCAGGCTGGGGTCTGGATTAACTGAGGCAGTGTGAATATGCTCTGTAAACGGTAAGTCTGTTCAAGTGTATGTGACAGCTGATTCCCCCATGAGACTGAGGCTCCATCACTCAACACTATCTACCACAGGCAACACTCAACAAATGGCTGTTGATTTAAATCTTACAGCAGTTCTGAAAATAAAGCACACATCTCTTTGTATCCTGAAATGTTACGAGTAGACCTGAGATTTGATAAAGGCCTTTGCTCCCAAGAGCCTAGGAGTTTCATCAAGATTTGATTTTCCCACACTGTTCCCAGGACTTGTGGCCTTAATAAGCCATCTGGGCTCTGGGCAGCCCAGGGGTGCTCTTCAGTATTATTAAAAATAGAAAATTACAGGCCAGAGAAACAATTCCACAGAAGATGGCTCTGGAAGCGTGGAGCAGAGTCCATTCATTCCCCACCTCTCTAAGCAAGATGATGCCCAGAGCAACCACCTGGCCAGGCCCCTTGTCAACGGAATAGATTCCAGCAGAGACAGGGGGGCGAATGGCCACCCTACTCATTCTTCAGAGGGCACACTGAAGCCGCAAGCAAAGAAGTGACTTGCCAAGAGCACATGCTAGTTAGTGACAACTGGCTGGCACTGGAGTCAGAGCTACCCAAGTGTTCAGTTCCGCTGAGACTGCTTCAGGGAATAAGCAATCCCACTCCACTCCACACCCTCAGCACCTGGCAGAACCTGGCCGCAGCTGGCATTCCTAAATGTCCCAGACACAGCTGTGCATAAAGAGAAATCAGACGTCTCTGTCCCTGAGGCCCTGCTACTGCCCCCAGAAGAGATTCTTTCCAGACTAAGGGAAACCCTGCCGCCTGTTCAGGAGCAGGGCTTGGTAAGCCAGGAAGTGATCAGTACAAAGACAGACACCTGTAGTTCTGTTACAGGTCAAAGCAGCAGTGAAAATCATGGTGCTAAGAACCCGGCAAAGCAGACAGACCAGAGAATGAAGCTCCACCATGCAAGGGGCAGGAAGCCTGGGCTGGACTCCGCTGCTGTCAGAGCTTCCAGTTTTTCAATGTTTAAGACAGAAATCCCTACTTTTAGAGAAGTCTCTGGATGTATAAGGGCTGAGCCAGTTTGCTTTAAAACAGGCCAAACAAAAAAGTCTAACCATGCTGGCCAGACTGTCTGCCACTTCTAGGGTGGACATCTGTCTGACCATTGGCAAATGAGTGTGGGCCCAAGACCATGGTCTCTGTAGGGTGAGGAGGATCCTTTGAATGTAGATCCTACCCGCTGAGAGACCCACTTCATCCCTGTAGCTCTCAGGGATGAAGCTGCAAGATAGAAGCCATAATATCTACTCCATGGGGTTGTCGAGAGAGGTAAATAAGGTTATGCAGGGGAACAGCTCTCTGTAAACTGGATTGTCATGCACCAAGCGTTAATATGTAAATAATAATATGCAATGTAAGCTCTGTAAACCACCCAGGTTAGGTGATTCTGGGTTTAAAACACACAACCCCAGAAATTGACTCCTTGATTGCATTCAAGACCCAAAACAAGACTATTACGTGCTGAGCATTTGTAAGTTCAGAATGAGTACATCCAGATGGCAGTCTGCTCATATTAGAACTTTCATGCCACGGGCAAAGTGTGGTAGAAAGAGAATAGAAGTACAAATAAAAATTCCAATGCTAGCATTGCCACCACAGGCCCACGTGTCCCTGGGTAAGCTCTTTCTTCACTCTGGGCTGCAGTTCTTCCATCAGTAATGTGAGTGCATTGGACAGCCTCCTTCCATCTAGCTTCCGTACCAGTCTCATGCACAAGTAAACAGGGCTGAGGCAGTAGATGTCAGCAAACTCCTCACATGGCCGGTTCTGGCCTTTCTGGAAGGCAGGAAAGAGGAATGGGATTGCCCTGCTAACGCCTTCCCAGCTGACTCAGCCAGCTCAGCTTCCCAATACCCAGGCTGCGCCCTGCCCTGGGGCCCTGCGTGCGCTGGTGGTGGAGGGAGCATCCAGGTTCTCGTGAGCCAGTGTTGTCACATCACAGCCACGGCCTCTGCCTTGTCCCCCCGCACCTGTGACCAAGGCAAGGGACACTGAAGGAAGCTTGCTGGTGGGGTTTCAGCATAGACAGATGGGTTGACCTGGACTTTAACTGATTCTCAGATAAAAGTCAAACAGACAGGCTTCTGGTGAGGCTGCATGCCGTGTCTTTATGTGGCAGAGGGCATCCTAGGGTGAAGAGCACACAAGAGACAGCCAAACTGGCTTTGATGACAGACTCAGTCTTGTGATAACCCATTTATCCATTCATGAGAGCAGAAGCCCATTAATGCATTAATCCTCTCATGAGGGCAAAGCCTTGGTGACCCGGTCATCCCTTAGAGGCCCCACCCTTAATACTGTTACACTGGGGATTAGTTTCAACATGAGTTTCTGAGAGGACAGTGTTCAAGTCCTAGCAGCCCCGGTCCATGCTTAGGACCAAATGGTGCTAACAGTAATCACAATGTAGTTGTCGCTTGGTATCCATGGGGGATTAATTAGTTCCAGGACCTGCTGTGGGCTCTGATATAAAATGGCAGTCCACGTACAGCCTGAGCACAGCCTACCATATACATATAATCATTTCTAGATTAACTTGTAAAACCTAATACTATGTAAATCATTGTTATACTGTGTTGGGAGATTTTGTGTTTTTTTTCTTTTTATTTATTTAATTTTTTTTTTTTAGAGACAGAGTGTCACTTTGTTGTCCTCAGTAGAGTGCTGTGGTGTCACAGCTCACAGCAACCTCCAACTCCTGGGCTTAGGCAACTCTCTTGCCTCAGCCTCCCAAGTACCTGGGACCACAGGCACCCGCCACAATGCCCGGCTATTTTTTTTTTTTTTTTTTTTTTTGCAATTTGGCTAGAGCTGGGTTTGAACCCACCACCCTCAGTATATGGGGCCGGCGCCCTACTCACTGAGCCACAGGTGCCACCCTGTGTTATTTTTATTGTTCTTCTTTTTTTTTTTTTCTGAGACAGCATCACATTCTTTTGCCCTGGGTAGAGTGCCATGGTATCATAGCTCACACCAACCTTAAAGTTCTGTGTTTGAGTGATCCTCTTGCCTCAGCCTCCTGAGCAGTTTATAGCTATTTTTTATTTAAATTTTTTTTCTAAACACTTTCCCTTTGAAGTTGGTCGAATCTGTGGATGTAAAGATGGGAAGGCCCACTATGCAAGGTCCTGGCCTAAGGTTAGGCACTTTCCAAAGTGCTTCCACGTACATTGTCTCCTTACAGAACGGGCCCCCTTACACTGAGGTGCTGGTGGAGGGGACAGAGGCTTAGGAGGCTTTGAGATTTCCCCCATAGATGCAGTCAGAGACAGACAGCAGGGCCTGCCGGCCTCTCCCTAGAATGCCATGACCCGAACCCTCTGTGCACTCCCACTGGCCTGGGGTTGTGCCTGGCGATGTTTGCAACACCTCCACAGGGGCATAGATGGTTTTGCTAAGAAGAAAATCAGGAAACAGAGAAATTAGGTAACTTACCCACTAGGGTTTAGAACCTGGATTCTTCTAAGTCCAAGATCTGAGTTCTTATCCCCGAAGGAGCAGGGAGGCCTCTCAAGGAGCCAGCATCCAGATTCTGTGACTCCTTCTGTGATTTTAGCCTGGCAGTCTGCAGCAGCCCTCTTAGGTTTGTTCTCATGATCTCACCCTTTGTCTCCTTCTAACTACATGGCACAAACTGGTTGCCTTTCTTTGTGACCTTGGCAAGTTCATGAACCTCGCTGGAGGTGTATGAAGGGAGGGGGGGGTTACCAGAAGACTGCTAATGCCTTGCAGGCTGATGTCTGTGCCTCTGTGTATGCCTGTGGGCACTACGACCAAACCCTGTGTGAAGAGCAGGATCCAGATTGGGCCCAAGTTCAATAGCCCCTAGAGACCCCGCAGGCCTGTGTTCTAGGAATTTATAAAAAACCCCGATTCACAAATGCCAGTAGAGCATTTCTCCTAACAACAAAAGCCACACACTAGTACTGAAAACACATTAAGGCTGATCCCAGTGTGGCAGTGCGGGCCTTACACTGTCACCAGGCACTGTCACCAGTGCGTAATCCTCATCACAGCTAACTGCAGCCTCAACCCCCTGGGCTTAAGCAATCCTCCCACTTCAGCCTCCCAAGCAGCTGCTACTATAGGTATGAGCCACTGCACCTGGCTCAATTATTCCATTTCATCATCACACAAACTTAAGAGGTTGGTGATTATCATTCCTCCTTTTCGGAATGAGAAAACTAAGGCTGGACAAGGGAAAGCAACTTGCGTAAAATGACACTGCTAGTAAAGTGGTTAACCTAGAATTCTGACCCACTTCTGTGTCTCCAAAGCCTGGGAGTGAGTGAACAGGAAAGAATAACAGTCGATGAGCATAGAAGAAAGCACCAGCAGGAATCACTGAAACGTTAACGGTGCTTCTCTCTGAGGAGTGGAGCTACGCTAATTTTTGTGTATCACGCTTTCCCATCTTCCAACTTTGCTGTCTCTGTGGCCCTGGGGCATAAAGGATGGCACTGGCCTCACTCCTCAGCCCATGAAACATGGTCACTAAGGGGCTCTAGAAAGCCCCTCTTGATTTATTTACATACTCATAAGTTCCCTTTATTTTCATTCCCTTCTTCCTCTTTTCTCTCCCTGAAAACAACACTCTGATGTGTCAGATGTGGATCCCTTTGTGTGCTTGGAAAACATATTTTTTTTTGTATGTGTGTGTACATATAATTTTCTCCAAGGATCCCCAGTCCCTGTTAGGAAAGAATGATGTTTCAAAACCAAGATCTAGACAGTATTGTGCCTGTGGCTGCTGAAGTCACTTTGATTCCAGCCCCTTTCAGCAGGCTGAGCTCAGAGATGGATTTCTTTTTGTTTGTTTTCTTCAGAAAAAATGAGTTCATTCTAATATCTCTTGTTGCAATTTGTCACTGCAAGGTTTTTCCTTACTGTTATGGGTTGAACTGTAGCCCTTCAAAAGATCTTAAAGTTCTAACTCCCAGTACCCTGCAAAAGGGACTTTATTTGGAAATAGGGCCTTTGGAGATGTAGCTAGTCGAGAGGAGGTTATTAGGGTGAATCTAATCCAATAGGACTGTGTTCTTTTCTTTTGAGATAGTCTCACTATGTCACCCTCAGTGGAGTGCTGTGCTGTCACTGCTCACAGCAACCTCCAACTCCTGGGCTTAGGCAATCCTCTTGCCTCAGCCTCCTAAGTATCTGTAACTACAGGCACCCACCACGATGCCTGGCAATTTTGTTGTTGCTGTTGTTGTGTTGTCATCATTGTTGTTTGGCAGGCCCGGGCCGGGTTCGAACCTGCCAGTGCCAGTTATGTGGCCGGTGCCCTAACTGCTGAGCTATAGGCACCAAGCCAGAGTGTGTATAAAAAGAAGAAATTTGGGCCTGGCACAGTGGCTTACAGCTATTATCCCAACACTGGGAGGCCAAGGTGGGAGGATTGCATATAACCAGTAGTTCAAGACTAACCTGGGCAATATAGTAAGACTTCATCTCTAGAAAAAATAACAAAATTAGCTTTATATGGTGGTATGCACCTGTAGTCCCAGCTACCAAGGAGGCTGAGGTGGAAGAGTCTCTTAAGACCAGAAGTTGGAGGTTACAGTGAGTTATGATTACACCACTGCACTCTAGCCTGGGTGACAGAGCAAGACTCTGTCTCTTTTTTGTTTATTTTTGAGGTAGGGTGCTGGGGTGTCATAGCTCACAGCAACCTCAGACTCTTGGGCTCAAGTGACCCTCTTGCCTCAGCCTCCCAAGTATCTGGGACTACAGGGGCCCACCACAATGCCCAGCTATTTTTTAGAGATGGGGTCTTGCTCTTGCTCAAGCTGGTCTTGAACTCATGAGCCCAAGCAATCCACCCATCTTGGCCTCCTAGAGTGCTAGGATTATAGGTGTAAGCCACTAGGCCCAGCCAAGACCCTGTCTCTTTAAGAAAAAAAAAGGAAGAAAGAAAGAAAAGAAAGACCAGGCCACCAGGCATGGTAGCTCATGCGTTTAATCATAGCACTCTGGGAGGGGGAGGTGAGTGGATTGCTTGAGCTCAGGTGTTGGAGACCAGCCTGAGCAAGAACAAGATACTCCCCACCCCCCTGTCTCTACTAAAAATAGAAAAACTAGCTGGGTGCTGTGGATGGTACATGTAGTCCTAGCTATTTGGGAGGCTGAGGCAGGAGGATCACTTGAGCCCAAGAGTTTGAGGTTGCTATGAGTTATAAGGTTGTGGCAAACTACCCAGGATGACAGAGTGAGACCCTATCAAAAAAAAAAAAAAAGGGAGGGGACAGTGCCTGTAGCTCAGTGGGTAGGCTGGCAGGTTTGAACCTGGCCAGGGCCAGTTAAAATTAACAAGAACTGCAACAACAACAAAAAAATAGCCAGGTGTTGTAGTGAGCATCTGTAGTTCCAGCTACTTGGGAGGCTGAGGCAAGAGAATTGCTTAAGCACAAGAGTTTGAGTTTGCTGTGAGCTGTGATGCCACAGCACTCTACCGAGGGCGACGTAATAAGACTATGCCTCAAAAAAAAAAAAAAAGGGAGGGAGGTGTGGTGGGAGGGAGAGAGAGAGAGGGAAGGAGAGAGGGAGGGGAGGAGAGAGGGAGGGGAGGAGAGACAGAGGGAGGGAGGGAGAAAGAGAAAGAAAGAAAAAAAAGAAAGAGGAGAGAGTGGGATTTGAACATAGAGACACAGGAAAATGCCATGTGAAGATGAAGACAGATAGGGAAATGCTTTATTTTTTCTTCTGTGGTTATGTTATATATATATATGTATATATATTTTTTTTGAGACAGAGTCTCACTATGTTACCCTCGGTAGAGTGCCGTGCTGTCACAGCTCACAGCAACCTCAAACTCTTGGGCTTAAGTGATTCTCTTGCCTCAGCCTCCCAAGTAGCTGGGACTATAGGTGCCCGCCACAATGCCTGGCTATTTTTTGGTTGCAGTTGTTTAGCTGGCCTGGGCAGGGTTCAAACCTGTATGTGGCTGGTGCCGTAACCACTGTGCTATGGGTGCTGAGCCATATGTGTGGTTTTGATACATAGTTCAATTTATTTCATTTGATTATATTCCGTTTTAGAAGTCACCTCCCCATACATACTGATTGACTTCTATTTTATGAATCTGTAACAGCTTACCAATTGTTCCAAAACTTTATCAAAAGTATGCAAAAAGATATAGTCAGAAGAAATATCGCCTCCTTCTCTTCCACTCCATTTCCTTCCACCTCTATAGGTAATTAATTTTATTAATTTCTTTTTTTTCTTTTTTTTTTTTTTTTGTAGAGACAGAGTCTCACTTTATGGCCCTCGGTAGAGTGCCATGGCCTCACACAGCTCACAGCAACCTCCAACTCCTGGGCTTAAGCGATTCTCCTGCCTCAGCCTCCCGAGCAGCTGGGACTACAGGCACCCGCCACAACGCCCAGCTATTTTTTGGTTGCAGTTCAGCCGGGCCGGGTTTGAACCCGCCACCCTCGGTATATGGGGCCGGTGCCTTACCGACTGAGCCACAGGCGCCGCCCTATTAATTTCTTTTTAAAAATTTTTATTACTTTCTAGTTCACCTTTCTTGTGTTTCCTCTTTCCAAAGTAAGCAGGTTTGTGTATATTTTCTTATTCTTCTTACCATGTATGCCCATTATTGTTCGTATTTAACAATACATTCTGGAAGCCATTTTGTAACAATCTGTAGAGCTCTTATTCTTTCTTTAGGGGCATGTGGGTAGAAATCCAGCACAAGTTTGCCACCTTTGTAACAACAACAAAACCCTCCTCAACATTGTTAGTGAAATCGCTCGTTCTCCCTCCCTCCCTCCCTGACTTCTTCCCTTCCTCCCTTCTTTTCCTCCTTCCTTCTCACTTTCTGCTTTCTCGCTTAAACACACACGATAGGTGAAGGTTTCTACGTCTTGCCCAGGGGTTGGTCGAGGTGGGTGCTTCTGACAGTGGACAGCTGTCTTCCAGTAATTCAGAACTGAGGCTCCATTCATCCTCTTGCTCCACCATCTTCTGTGGTCTCAACATCATCTGCAACCAGCTGGGAGAAGAGAGAAGGGGATACTGAGGGACACACACAAACACATATATTTTGACAGAGTCTCGCACTGTTGCCCTGGGTAGAATACAGTAATGTCAGCCTAGCTCACAGACACCTCAAACTCCCGGACTCAAGCAATCCTCCTGCCTCAGCCTGCCAAACAGCTGAGACTACAGGTGCCCGCCACCACACGTGGCTAATTTTTCTATTTTTTGTGGAATGGGGTCTCCCTCTTGCTCAGGCTGGTCTCAAACTCCTGATCTCAAGCAATCCTCCCACCTCAGTTTCCCAGACTGCTAGGATTCCAGGCATCCTCCACCATCACACTTTTATTTTTTTAACTCAACTTTAAAAAAATTCAAGTACACAAATCATAAGCATATAACTTGTCAAACATTTACAAAGTGAACACATCCATGTAAATCACTGCCTGCGTTAAGAAATCAAACAGTATTATCATCCATCCCTCAGCCCCTAAGGGAGCCACCCTCCTGGTTTGTTACCATACATTCATTTTGTCTGTGAACTTTATATAAATGTAATCACAACTTACACACACTAGCGAGAGCCTGGTGGATTTCATGTGTGTCTGGTTTCATTGACTCAAGAGTCACGTTACTGTGCTTAGTGGTGGCTTGTCTAATTTCACGGTCATGTAGCACTCTATTTTGTAAACATGTGTTTATTCATTCTCCTGGTGGATATGTGGGCAAAATCATGGCTGCACTGAACATAGCACTAGTTTCTTGGTGCACACGGTTCTGCTGGATATAAACCTGGGAGTGGACGTGCTGGCTCATGGAGTATGCGTGTGTTCAATTTAGTAGATATTGCCAAAACAATGTTTAAAAAAAATATTCCTCCCAGAGGAACTATAGAAAGCTCTTGTGTTGGGCAGCACCTGTGACTCAGTGAGTAGGGCGCTGGCCCCATATACCGAGGGTGGTGGGTTCGAACCCAGCCCCAGCCAAACTGCAACGACAACAACAACAAAAAGAAAGCTCTTGTGAAGACAATTTAAGGAGACTATAAGGAATGATGAGGACTCTACCAGGAAGAGAAAAAGAAAGGGGGTGGCAAGAATAGACCATTCACAGGCAGGACTGTAGGCGAGCGAGAGCCTGGTGGATTTCAGGAGCTGTGTGGAGGGACTTCCAGGCTGTGTGGAGGGACTGCAGCCTGCCAGGGTCACAGATATAGGGAGGAGGCCTTAAGAAACACCCCAGAGGGGTTTAACCCCACCACCTCTTCCTCCTTCTAATTTTTGCCAGTGAAAATGAGAGAAAATTAAATTCTTTCACAGGGTGCAAATGGAGTGTGGTAATACCAATATTGTGTTGGAGTTTTTTCTTTCTTCTTCTTTTTTTTTAGCCCTGTTTGTGCTTTACTCCTTGTGGGGGATAGACCAAGAGTTCTGAACTGTGTTTCCCTCCCTTAGAGAGCTTTCTGGGGACATTGGAGACATCAGTCTTGGTTGTAGTGGTCAATGCACTGAGCTTTATAGCTCCTAGAGCTAGCCTCTGAGACAATGCCCAAGGGGGACACTTGCTGGGACATAGATGCGTGAAATGCCCAAAATCTGAGCAAAATAATCTTGACTGTTTCCAGTGATTATAGAAACAGCCTCGGCTCTCAAACTCTGACAGATGGAAGTCATTGTTCCAGCCGACATCATGTGGCTCAGTTCTCCTGGCTCAGGAGGTCCAGCTGCCTTCTCACAAAGTAAGCTTCCTGTTGGGGTGAGGCAGCCTCATGGCCCAGCCTGGCAATGGGATGGAGGTGGATTCTTGTGGCCTCCAGCTCGGGCGCCATTCCTGCCTCTGTCTCTTAAACAGCTGACATTTCAGTCACCACCCAGGCCCTCCTTGCATAGACCTAGTAGTGCCTGCGACTGGACACTTTTCTTTTCTTTCTTTCTTTTTTTTTTTTTTGACAGTTTTCCCCGAAAGAGGGACTCGTTTCTTAATAGATTAGAAGTTTCTGTTGCCTTGGCTTAGTTTCCTGTGGAGTTTTAAGATTTTCTCTGTGCACATTGCCATCATGGCTGTACTCTCCAGAGGACTTGTTCCTCTGGTAATCACCTTTAATGAAGGCACTTCCAGACTGAAGCGAGGTAGGTGGAGTGTTAAAGGGAAAGGGAGAGGGATGATGCGTTTATTCTGGGTTAACTTTGAAGTGTCAGGTGACTAAGTGCTAACAGCGTCCCAATCTTGCTTCACTTGATGTTGCCAAATGCCAGTCACACTGGACAGCACTGACCTGCTCCTCCTCCTGGAACCGTCATGGCAGGTAGGTAGCAGTAAGGCTTCCTATTATGAAGGCAAGTGAAAACATATATCATCAGTCTTTGAGCTGGAAGAGACATAATTCTGGGCTGGCTCTGATGCAGACTTGTCACAAAACGTGGGTAAGTGACTTCATCTTGCTGGGTCACAAAATGGTCCCTTGCTCTGGGTTCAAATTGGCACCACCTTCCAGCTACAGCAAAGGACTAAGGCAGGACAGAGTGAATACCAGCACTCGGCCAGCCAGTCAACTTAATGTCACTGTGAATTAAGCAGGGGATGTTCTTAGGGTCCCAAGAAGAGTCCTGGGCTAAAAGTAAGCTGATTTCACTGGTTGTCACAGTTGTCTGATTTGAGGGACTTCAAGAGACTTCTACTATCCACACTTGGTCAGCCCTATATAGGGGCCTGCCATGGTGTGTGAGATTTCATTATTCCTTTGGACTAAGGCACAGAATGCTTGAGGGTGCCTGTTAGAAGGCCCATGTGCCCAAGCAGGGTCATGGAGGTACCACTCCACCTGCTAATGCGGGGCACACTGACTAGTGAGCCTCACTGGTACTCTCTTAGCAGAGCTAGGACAGAACAGATGTCAGAAGGCCAACTCTGGCAGAAAACTGAGCCTGGGACCCGGGGGAGTACAGGACATTGATTGGGAGGGCATGTTCTTATGTGGCCACCTGGAGAAGGACAGTGAAGACACTGGGCAGAAGAGTCAGGGCAGCAGTTGAAGGATCCCTCCAGGGAATGGGGTGACAAGAAGGAGGGGCTCTGGGAACTGTCTGGTCCACTCCGCCCCTTCACCCAGTGCCCAGGTGCAGGACACGTGTTCTCATCTGCAGTTTTGCAACAGCTTCTTCCCTGGTCTCCTCTAATGTCCCTTCACACGTGGCCAGAGTGAGCCTTTGGAAGGCTCCCCGACATCTGCTGACTCCTCAGCAAACTCCTAACCCTGGCATTCCAGGCCCTCTCTCTGGGATCCTGTCTCCCCAGCTTTGCCTGGGGACCCTAAGGCTGGAACCTCCAAACAAAAATATTGGGATGAGAAAAATGACATGAACAGGGTATCCGTGATGATCAGGGAACTGAGTCTGGAAACTAAAACCTTTCAGGCAAAGGCAGGTTCAGTTAGGTGAGGGGAGGGGGGTCTGCATCTCAAACACCTTTTCAGACCTCAGTTCTCACAGAGCTCTCTCCACTCTGAGGGCCTTTCTGGGTCACTGGGATCACTGAGCTGCCCTCATCCTGAGAGGCCAGCAGGCTCCTTTAGACAGAAGTGGTCTCCAGCTGCGAAGTCTCTCATGGTGACCTCATTGGGGTGGGTGGGGGAGGGTCCCAGAGCACTTAAGCCCCAGGAGAGGGGTGAGGGTGCCACCTCGTGGCACTCCACCTTCATTGCGCTGAACAAATCTGAGGACCCAGGCAGGATACAGGGAGGGAAGACATCCCCACACCCCAGCCTCTGTCCTCGCTTCTGAGCCAGCCAGTGGGGCCCACGGCTTCTTACCAGGAGAAGTTCTTAACACTCTGAGGGCGAGGTCCTGTTGGTCTTACTCTGACCTGTCTGTTCGTTCCTCCCTCCTTCTCCTTCCAGGTTCCACCTGCCCTGAGGCCATCATGTGGGGGCTGCCACAGGGGGCTGCCTTGCTGGGCATGGCATGGTGTGGGCAATGCGATGAGGCTGGGAGGCAGGGAGGGCTGGGTTGAATGCCAGCTCAGCCTTGTGGGTTTTCATCTTTAAAAAGCGGACAATAATTTATAACATGGAGATATCTTAAGAATTGGAAATAGGGCGGCACCTGTGGCTCAGTGGACAGGGTGCCGGCCCCATATACCGAGGGTGGTGGGTTCAAACCCGACCCTGGCCGAACTGCAACAAAAAAATAGCTGGCGTTGTGGCGGGCTCCTTTAGTCCCAGTTGCTCGGGAGGGTGAGGCAAGAGAATCGCCTAAGCCCAGAAGTTGGAGGTTGCTGTGAGCTGTGACGCCATGGCACTCTACCAGGGGCAATAAAGTGAGACTCTGTCTCTATAAAAAAATTAAAAAAAAAAAGAATTGGGAATAGGGCATAAATCTTTGGTATTTAATAGGTACTGAAGGCTGGGTGTGGTGGCTCACACCTGTAATTCCAGCTCTCTGGGAGGCCAAGGCAGGTGGACTGTTTGAGCTCACAAGTTCAAGACCAGCCTGAGCCAGAGCGAGACCCCATCTCTAAAAATAGCCAGGTGTTGTGGTGGGCACCTATAGTTCCTGTTACTTGGAAGGCTGAAGCAAGAGAATTGCTTAAGCCCAAGAGTTGAGGTTGCTGTGAGCACTCTTCCAGGAGCAACTAAATGAGATTCTGTCTCAAAATAATAATAATAATAATAGATGCTCAAAAATGGCAGCTGGTCATTCCATTACTGGGAATGGCACCCATGTGTCTTCCCTGGCTTTTTACCCCCCAGGGTAGGGGTCTCTCCTCAGGGGTGTCCCTGGGCACTTCCCGCCAAGTCACAACACTTACCACATTATGCTGTCCTGTCACCTGCTCACCAGCCCCTGTGCAAGCCTGGGAAATGGCCAACAGCAGGGACCCAGTCACCCTCTGTGGCACCAGGCATTGTGCAGACATTCAGTAAGTCAGTGGAAGGATAAGCTGTCAAGGCAGCATGAAATGGCCAAGAGTGTCACCCACTAATGTCCTAAGAGAAGGCCAACAAGTGAAGATAGAGATGTGCTCCCCAAATTTCCTTAAGAGGGCTTGAGTGTGGACGACTCTGAGATGGGAGGGTTGAGGCCCCCTGCCCCTCACTCTACTATGACCACAGGAAGATGTCCAGGCCCGCAGTGTCACCCGCTGGGGCAGTGAGGATTGGTCTCTAAGAGAGGGCCAGTCTGTGTAGCTGCAGGAAAAGAAGAACCAGTGAGCTGGGATTATTTCCAAAACTGTATGGAAACCATCCTCTCCTCGTTTTCCTCCATACAGCCACTAACTGCAGGTGAAAAGAGGAGAGAGTGTAGGGAGGCTGGGAACCTGTTGGGCTGCCTCCCCCACCCCCCAGGCAGTTTCACCACAAGGAGCGCTGGGTCTGCCAGGCCTCTGGAGGAAGGGCATGCTGGGGGTGAGGTCACAGCTCCACCTTAGCCATGATGCCCAAATGTTTCCAGGGAGCCTGAGCAGCCTGCTGGCCAGGGCTTGGGATGGACGCATCCTGAGGGAGGGGACAGCCAGATCAGGCAGCTGGAGTCTTTGCCTTCAAGAGAACAGTTCACAGCCCCCAATCCCAGCCAGGGATAGGGCTACCATACATAGCACATGCCAGCTGCCCACTGTGGGTGCCCCTCCAGCTAGCTGGTGGTCCGGAGAGGAGCTGAGAGCAGAACCAGGCCACTTGGGCACCCTTTTTCTATGATAGGTGGCTTTCTCTTCTTGAGACCCAAATGTTCGGGATCGTTCCAGGGACTTTATACCCAGCAGCTGTGGCAGTGTTGGGCATGTGTCTCAATGTACCTCTGGGCTTCCATCAGGATGAGAGGGAGAGGTGATCTTGCTGCCCGTAACATCCCCTCTGCCTGGCTCCAGCCCCTCACTTTCTTTTCACCCAGTTTTGATTGATCATCTCAACAAACATTTTCTGATACTATACTCTATGCTAGGCCTGGCACTGGGTTACCTGAAACTGTCCAGGCCCTGGGAATTTGCAGTGATGCAGAGACCGCAGGCAGGTAAACAGATCCTATCAGCGAAACTGCCCCTCCTTGTGTGGGCCTGAGCCCCACTTCCTCCAGGAAACCTTTCCCGAGCCCTCTGTGCAGAGTTGATCTGAGAGCAGGGAGGTGTCCAGCTCTCAGTGGGGGTTCACAATGCTGCCCCAGACGGAGGAGTGATGCTCGCTACTGCCTCCTGAGGCGGGGAGAACAGGAGACTCCTCTGGATCCTGGTCCCGACCCCTTGGCACAGCCCCTCCACTAACTTTAGGCATGAGTGGCTCAGCCAGCCCTAGGGCCCTGCAAGTCTGGTGGCACCTTATCTGAGCTCTGAGCTACATGTCTTCTCCAGGGCACTGACAGGAAGGGTGCATGGGCTTGCCCAGTGGAGGCCAACCGCCTTCAGATGGTGGTCCAGGTCTGGATTGCTGCTACAGTTAGAAACACAGGACAGCCGGACACCAGGCATGGCCAGCATGAGCAGTGGCTCACGCTGCGTCTACCAGTGCCAGGGCCTCGACAGCAGGTCTGAAGCAGGTCCCCTGCTCATTCAGGGCTGTCCATGCTTTTCTGAGTCAGGGAGCATGTCAATGTCCAGGGGCCACTATAACAAAGCACCACAAACCGCATGGCTTAAAGCAACGGGAATTTATTCCCTCACAGTTCTGGAGCCTGGAAATCCAAAACCAAGGTGTGGACAGAATCCTTCCTGCCTCTGGTGGCTGTGGCTGTTCTTGGCGTCCTTTGCTACTCTCCAGTCTCTGCCTCTGTCCTCACATGGTGTCCTCCTAGTGTCCCTATCTTCATGTGGCATTTTCTCTTCTTACAGGACACGGCAGTCATCGATTAGGGCCCACCACATGGCCTCATCTTAACTTGATTACTCCCCAAATAAAGTCACATTCACAGGTACTGGGGGTTAAGACAAAAACATCTCTTTTGGGGGTGCTCAATTTAGCCCTTAAAAGGGAGAAACAGCATGGTGACATAAGGAGCACAGTCCAGAGCTCTGAGTTCCAGGTCTGAAATTGCTTTCAAGTCCTAGGTTTTATCTCAAAAATCATTACTTTGCATGGCAGCCCTGCCCACAGTCCCACACCTGAGGCCGAGGTAGGAGGACCGGGGTCCAGCCTGGGTGAGAGGTGAGACCTCTGACTCTCAACAAAAACAAAATCTTGCATTTTTGCATTATTCTCTAAGTCATGTTTGTTTTTATATGAAACACAGTGTTATTTCTTCAAATCTTTGACACTTGGGTGAGAGGGAACATGTTTATCCTCCGGCTTCATGAATCTTCTGCACATTTCTGAATTTTCTCAAGGGAATTTATACTCCACTTCGAAAAGTATAACTCAACACAAATTCACTTAGATTTCATAAAACTCAACAAGGCATCATGTATATTTAACAAGAGGAAACGGAGGCTTACAGAGGTTAATGATCTGGGGATTGGAATTCGGTTCTTTTAGCTTTTTTTTTTTTTGAGACAAGAGTTTCATTTTGTTCCCCTCAGCAGAGTGCTATGGCGTCATAGCTCACAGCAACCTCAAACTCCTGGGCTTAAACGATTCTCTTGCCTCAGCCTCCCAAGTAGCTGGAACTACAGGCACCCAGCACAACACCTGGCTATTTTTTAGACGGGGTCTCAGTCTGGCTCAGGCAGGTCTCGAACTCGTGAGCTCAGGCAATCCACCCACCTTAGCCTCCCAGAGTGCTAGGATTACAGGCATGAGCCACGGCACCTGGCCTCTCTTCTGGCTTCTTAATCATGTTTTTTTACCCTAAGTGCAGGATGAGGGGAGATGAGAAGGGGGAGGAAGAGAGAGAACATTGTGACCCTCCAATGTCCTAAAAGAGATTTTTATGCCTGTTGTGAAGCTCAGTTACATGAATTCTGAAACAAAAACAGTTTGCCACAGGGGAAAACTCTTAAGATTTTCATTAAGATGGAAAAGAAACACGTTCAAATGCTATCTACCCCAACACCCATGTTAGAAATGCCCTTCTGAGTTTCCATGTGAATGAGAAGGGGACATTGTTATTTATCAGTTTGGCTTTTATTTGGAGGTTGTTTTAAAAGTCATTTAAATTTGCTTTAGTTTTTACAGGGTGTTGTTTCCAGTCACTACTACGAGCATGACTTAGTGAAATTACCAGTGTTACACAGGGAGGTGCCCGGCACGACCTTCACCCACCTCACCCATCGTCTGACCCCCCATCCACCCATCCTAGCACAAAGCTTCACTGGGCACCTGTACCAGGGGATTTGTCACTGAACAACACCACCTCTGTCTGTAAGAAGCTCGTACATGGAAAAATAAGTGGCCATAGCGGCAGAGACTGCCCTGTCCACATGTGTGCGTGCACGGTCTTGTGTGCATGCCTATGTGGGTGCATGTGTGAGAAAGAGAGAGAGAGAGTACTCATGAGCACATCCACACGCCCGTCGGCCCCCGCCTGTGTGCTCAGAGTTTCGCCTGTCATCCCTGCCACTCCCAGTGAGCTGCCTCCTTGGCATGAGTGAAGCCAGGATGCCTGTTGCCAGCTGTGAGCGCCTCCTCGGTTGCTGCCCCCCATGCCTGTGTATGTCCCCAGCCATCCCCCTGGGGCAATCCAGGCCATGACTCAGGAATGTTGTGGGGCTGGGACACCCAGGGGTCAGTGCAGCTGGTCCCAGTCTCCTCCACTGGGGCTGGGCTCGGGCAGCCTGGCTCTCTGCTGGCTCCCAGGGCAGGCCCACCCTGCTCGAGGGCTGTGTGAGACCCACTGGCTTTCACCCACAGGCTCCAAACTGGAGGCAGGATTTAATAGAGGAGGGAGACAGTGAAGGCAACCCCCATTTGGGGTGCATCAGAGTGAGTCAGAGGCCTGTTTGGGAGGCGCAGGTTCTTCCTTACATCATCTCTCAGGGTGTGGGAGCATCAGCCACTCTGAGCACCTGGTGCTAATCCTCTCAGCAAGAATCACCAGGCAAGTATGGCTTGTTTTCTTTTGCAAAAGTTGAATTACTTGCCCAATGTCACACTGCTGGGTAGGTATGGAGCAGGGCTGGTTGTCAAAATCCAGGAAAGGGCACCTGCAACTCTTCGTGGCAAGACTCACTCCTGACACCCACAGCCTCTCCCAAGGGCCACTTCAGGGCAGTGGCCGAGGAACACTTGACACCTGTCAGCTACCCTGCGGGGGCTGTCCTCCTCGTTTTCCAGTGGAGGATGTGACCGAGGTCCAGAGAGCTACTCAGGTGGGTGGGGAGAGCCAGAGTCTTCCGCCAGCCTCCAGAGATTGCCCGTAGCACATGCTTTGTGGGAGTGGCTGTGCGATTAGAAAGGCAAAAATCTGCATAGGTCGAGGCTTCTGTCTACGCAGGGAGGGGCAGGGTGCCAGGCCAGGAGCCACAAGGGCCTCCTCGTGTGGTACTGCCCTTCCCTCAGGCACTTTGTCCTTACAAACAAAACCCTCAAAGGGGGCTGAGCGGCCCTCGTGAGAGTCAGGGGGAGGGAGGAGCCAGGGAGGGAGGAAGGAGCCAGGGAGGGAGGGAGGAGCCAGGGAGGGGAAGAGGAGGGGATGGTGCAGCGAGAAGAGGGCATGGGGCCAGCCTGTGTGGAGAGAGGGATCTGGGTGGCAGAGCAGAGTTAGGAGGCTCACCATCTGGCCGACCTCAGAGCCTGTGCCACCTCGACCCTGACCTGAGCCATTCCTGCAATGACCCTACAAGGGCACTGAAGTCAAAGTTCTCTCAGGAAAAGAGGAAATGAGGGGTGGCTCTCACAGACCCCCAAATGTCAGACACCCATAATTCCATGCACTCAACAGACATTTCTAAAACAGTTACATATGCCAAGCACTACAGTGTCTTATCTTGGGCCTCTCTTGCTAGGGAGCCTGTCTGGAGCAAAGGAGGGCAGAGTTGGGGTGTCTACTTGGGGCTCTCCAGACTGCAGAGCAAAAGGAGGTGGGGCTGTCCTGCCCTGTCCTGGGGAAGAAGAGAAGAGCCCCTGGTACAAGAAGGACAGAGGCGGCTATAGGGGGGCACTTGGCCCTGCCACTAGGCTTTCCACCATAGTTGAAAGCAACTGAGGTGTTAAAAAGAGTGTGACCCTCTCAGAATAGGAAATGACATTTATAAAGAAGTAAGCACATGGCCTTGGTGGCCACAGCCCTAAAACCAGGGGTCAGAGCAGCCCCTCTAGCACCATGAGATCCATGTGACAGGGACAGGGCTGCACGTGTTCCAGTTTAGGGTGCCCAGAGGGAGGTTTCTGGATGGGAAACTACAGCAGCACAATTGCTGGCCAGTCATTGGCTGAGGGGCCACCACGGGGCCTGAGCAAGTGTAGGCCAAGTAGGCCAAGGCCGGAGCTCCGGGCTGAGCTGTGGGGCAAATGCTGGGAGAGGGGCACCCAGGGTCACAGAATCCAAGGGCATCTGGGTGGAGCCTGGACAGTGTCCACTCCAGGAGCAAAGTGGAGGGAGCAGAAAGGCCCTCCCAGCAGGACAACTTACTCTTCACTCTATGTGCTGTTTCTCTCCCTAGCCCACGCACAAGTCTAAGCCTCGTGGGCTCACTTTCTCCAGAGACTGCCTGTGGCCTTAGTGGAGGGTAAGAGGAAGGGAGATGTGACTACGGGCCCCAACTCTGTACAGACTTTCCACTGTACCCCTCCTTCCTACCAGACCTCTGGGGTGCCATCACCTTCAGGTGCTTCAAGCCCCTCAGTGGTTCTGCAGGACAAAGGGGACCCTGACCACTGCTGTAAGTGTGACCTCCTGAATGGGTTGCCATGGCGCCCTTGGCTCCCCGTCTTGCAAACAGTCGTTGAGCTCTCACCTGCTGCTGTCTCCTGCCATCCTATGGGGGCTTGAGAAACCACAGGTAATAAACACCCGGGTTAATCTCCCATCCCAGCTGGAGACAATGTTCCTTCTGTTTTGTTAACCTGCCTTGGTTGGAGGTCAGCTCCAGGGACAGGGGCAGGACTGGAGCTGGGATTTGGAGCCAAGGTTCTGACTCAGGCAGAGAGAGGGCTTGGGTGAGGAGAGGTCAAAGCAGGGGAATAGGCTCTGGGTGACTGCCAGGTTGGCCAGAGCAGAGTGCACATGAGCTGGGGCACTGGCCAGGGCAGGGACTCGGTTGCAGGAGGTGTCATAGGCTGCAGGGAGCTACCTGCAGGGAGATGATAAGCTGTAAAGACTCCGGGAGCTGAGTGCAGGAAGAGGTACAGGGAGCTTGGTGGTCCTGGAAGGCCATCACCCACTGCTCAGAGGTAGCACCTTCTGTGATTGAGGCTAAAGGTGAATTCTGCTTTTGAGCAGAAACTTTGTCCTTGGCCTTCCATGATGGCTGCTGGCCAAGGTGGGCTGTCAGCACCAAAACCTGGGAAGCTGAGGTGCTGAGGTAGGGTCCAGGGTTGGGGAGGAGAGGCCCATGGGTAGAGTCACATAATGGAGGGAAAACAAGGACACATACCCCTAGGGCTAGAGGAAGTGTCACCCTGAAGGAAGTCAGCCAACAGAGGCAGATCAACAACATGGCAGACCGTCCTCTGGGGGAGCCTAGGAACAAGGTGCCTCTGCCACTGGGGGGAGGCTCCGGAGCAGAGCTGATATGTTCAGCCTGCCATTAATATTCACTGCATCGTGGGTGAGAGGGACATGACCCACACTCGGACGAAGCTTTACTCTTTCAAAGCATTCCAGGGCAATGTCACGGCCTGTCTTAATCTGTTTTGTGCTGCAATGAAAGAATACCTGAGATTGAGTAATTTATTTTTGAATTTTGCTTTCAACTGGCTTTCAATCGTCTTAGTTTGAAGTTTTTTTTTTTTTAATTTTCTTTTTTTTCTTTTCTTCCTTTAGTGATTCTCTTGCCCTTAGCCTCCCAAGTAGCTGGGACTACAGGCACCTGCCACAACACCTGGCTTTTTGGGGGGTCTCACTCTGGCTTACTCCAGCTCAGGATGGTCTCAAGCCTCTGAGCTCAGGCAATCCACCTGCCTCAGCCTCCCAGAGTGCAAGGATTACAGACATGAGCCACCAGACTGAGTAATTTATAAAGAACAGAAATGTACTTCTCATAGTTCTGGAGGCTGGGAAGTCCAAAGTCAAGGCTGTAGCAGGTCTGGTTGTCTGGATCATCCTCCAGAGGGAGGAACGCCACAGTGTCCCTTGGTGGCAGGTTGAAGGGTAGGTGAATCTAGTGCTGTGTGCAGCCTTGATCCCATTCTTAACAAGGAAAGAATCCTTTGGGCTCAATCACTTCTTAAAGTCCCTGCCTCTCAATACCACTACACTGGCAACACCCAAACTTTGGAGGTGTTAAGGGACCATCTTCAACGTACCCTGTGCCATGAAGGAGTATTCAGCCAGGAGCCAGCTCAGGCAAGGCAGGGAGGAGCGGTGCCTGCTGGGAAGGGACAGGACACTCCCTCCCAGCAAGATTTCAGCAAGACCCAGAACTCTGAACCTTAAAGGATTTAACTGGCAGGGCCTCCCGATGTTAGTCTTGCAGGCTCAGAACCAGATTTGTCAACTTGCCAAGATGTATCCATCACTCAGGGAGGGTCCACACTGACCAAGTAGCCATGACTGAAGTGTAAAATATCAAAGTATCAATTTATAATGTGACGTGAACTGAATTTCTGCAAATAGAGCATTTTCCTTTCTAGGAAATAGAAATTTGTTTGGTAAACACAGACTTGGAACATGGGAATTGGGCCACATGGACACTTAACAACATCAGAATTTTGAAGCCGATACATTCAACTCCTGGATGGAGGAGTCATCAACCAGACAGGCACCCTAGGTGCTGTTGACCAAGCTCCTTGGACTATATGGGAGGGAACTTGCCAGCTCTGGCTTCTGTGTTCTCCTTTCCTGTTCCCCATGTTGAATAAGCATGAGCTCTTCTGATGAGCACTCTTGTTATTTTTTTGTAGAGACAGAGTCTCACTGTACCGCCCTCGGGTAGAGTGCCATGGCGTGACACGGCTCACAGCAACCTCTAACTCTTGGGCTTATGCGATTCTCTTGCCTCAGCCTCCCAAACAGCTGGGACTACAGGCGCCCGCCACAACGCCCGGCTATTTTTTTGTTGCAGATTGGCCGGTGCTGGGTTTGAACCCGCCACCCTCGGCATATGGGGCCAGCGCCCTACTCACTGAGCCACAGGTGCCGCCCTCTGATGAGCACTTTTAAAGGGTATGTGAATAAATTCAATCAAAATAGAAAAGCTCTCATTCTGTCACATCAGGGTTTCTTTTTATTGCAAACAAATGAAATTTAGGTTGACTTAAACAAAAATTAACTTATTAGGGTTTTCAAGAGAAAAGACCCCGAGGCTGGAGAGGTAGGGATTTTAATGAATTATCTTGGCAAGTGTGGGGGCTGGCAAGTCTGACGGTTATAAGGCAGGCTGGCAGGCTACAGACTCAGGCAGGACTTGTGTGTCACCATCTTAAGAATCCTTCTTTCAGGCTCAGCGCTGTAACTTAGCGGCGAGGGTACCAGCCACATACACGGGAGTTGGTGGGTTCTAATCCGGCCTGGGCCTGCCAAACATCAATGACAACTACAACCAAAAAATAGTCGGGCATTGTAGGGGGTGCCTGTAGTCCCAGCTACTCGGGAGGCTGAGGCAAGAGACTCGCTTAAGCCCAAGAGTTTGAGGTCACTGTGAGCTGTGATGCCACAGCACTGTACTGATGGCAACCTAGTGAGACTCTGTCTCAAAAACATAAATAAATAAAATAAAATACAAAAATAATAAAGAATCCTTCCTTCAATTTATCTTTCTTCTCTCATGTTGGAACTCAAAGTGCCAGCAGGCTTGGCTCCTTCTGAGGGCTGTGGGGGAAGGATCTGTTCTCTGCCTCTCTCTGGATTTCAGACGGCTGTCTTCATGCTACGAAGCATTTTCCCTGAATCCAAATTTCCCCTTTTTATAATAACACCAATCATACTGGATTAGGAGCCCACTCTGCTCTTTTTTTTTCTCTCTCTCTCTCCTTAATTTTTTTGATTTTTTTCTTTTTGATTTTCTTTCTTTCTTTTTTCTTTTATTATACTCTACTCTTAAGTAATCACATCTGCAATGATCCTGTTTCCAGATAAGGCCACATTCTGAGATATTGGGATTAGAACTTCAACAAACAAATTGGGGGGAACTTAGTCTGTTCAGGCCACCATAACAAAATGCCATAAATTGGGTAGCTTATAGACAACAGAAATTTATGTCTCACAGTTCTGGAGGATGGGAGGTCCAAGATCAAGGTGTCTCAAAAATTCCGTGTCTGGTAGGGGCCACTTTCTGGCTTGTAGATGACACCTTCTCACTGTGTCTTTTCTTGGTAGAAGAGGGTGAATGGGCTCTTGGCCTCTTTTATGAGGGCACTAATTTCATTCATGGGGGTGCCACCCTCATGACCTAATCACTTTCCAATGTCCTCACCTCCTAATAACATCATATTGAGGGGTAGGATTCCAACATATGGATTTTGTGGAGGATATATATGTTCAGACCATAGCAAGACACAAAATTCAAACTACATTGGGACATGATTCAAACCATAACAGAGGCTGAATTTAGAAACCAAGCTCATGCATGGCTAACAGCCAGAGCAGTTCTAGAGGCCTTGGAGTGGGAATCATAACCTCTGAGTCAGAGCCCCAGGAAGCAGCTGCCTCAGCCTCTCAGGTCATTCCAATTTTACACATTGGGATACTGTTAGGAAGAGGAAATGGAGGCCAGGTAGCAAATGTGCCTGGCCCTGTCTATCAGGTGACTGTCACACCTCTGCAGGGCTGCCTCAGTATTGATTGCACAGCCTACTCTCAGAGAGGTTTCGTCGATGCAGACGCTGAGGTGCACAGGTGTTGGAGCTGCTGCCTGAGACCTGGCCAGGAAGCCCCAGTGTCCCTGATGTCCACCCCTCAGGTCCTGGGCACATGCCAACCCTCTTTTATGCGGCACCTTTGGGCTAGGTGTGCTCTAAAGGCCTCCGGTCTGAACGTCTGCACTTGCAGTGTGTACAGAGAAAGCACCTCGAACAGCCTCCAGAGCAGCTTCTCCACCTCTCCTCTCTTCTCCCCAGTTCCCTGTAAGAAACTTAGGCAGCTCCCTTTCCTGGCTTTGGGGGAAACCTGAGGTGAGATTTCTGGTAGATCAGGGAAGAGGAGAATGGGCCAGGCTGTGTGGCTTCTCTGCCAGGCCCCAGGGGACCTGGAGAGCATCCCCCCTGGGGACAATGGGTCCTCCACCTGCTGGCCTGGGCCAGGCGTCCCAGAGAGGCCAGCATCCTGCACTGCCCAGACCCAGGTCCTCTCTGTAAGGGGGAAATGCAGAACTTTGCTGAACGGCTGGCCTCCCTATGCCCAGCCCAGTGTCTGACTGGCCAAGGGGCCTGGGACATCAATGATGACGCCAGAGCTATGGGGAAGCTTGGCCTGGGAACCCAGACTCCCCGCTCTCTCAGTGGTTCTCTACTTGGGATCTGGTGGGTGGAGGGTACTTGAGAGTCCAGGAATGTTTTTAGAAAGACTTTGTTTTGAAGAAAAGAAGTGCTCTGGTGCAATCATAGGTTTTTTGAGACAGGGTCTCACTCTTCTGCCGGGGCTAGAGCACAGTGGTATCATTTTGCAGTTCACTGCAACCTCAAACTCCTGGGCTCAAGCAATTCTCCTGCCTCAGCCTCCCAAATGGTTCCCCTCACCATGACTGACTAATTTTTCTTTCCTTTTCTTTTTTTTTTAGTGGAGATGGGGTCTCGCTCTTGCTCAGGCTGGTCTCAAACTCATGACTTCAAGAGATCCTTCTGCTTTGACCTCACAAAGTGCTAGGATTACAATCATGAGGCACCATCCCTGTTCTTTAAAACATTTTTATAGAGACAGAGTCTTGCTATGTTGCCCAGACTGGACTCAAACTCCTGGTCTCAAGCAATCTTCCCACCTTGAACCAGGTGCTAGGATTACAGGTGTGAGCCACCTCACCTGGCGTAGAAAGAGTGGGAGTGTATAAACCAAGAAAAGAATCTGAAAGGATCTATTTGCATATTCTGATTATTCTGACAAATCCCTTATTACTGGAACCGCTGTGGGCTTCCTGAGCCCTGAGCTGCTCTGAGACTAACTGTTAGGGGCTGTTTTAACTACTGCAGACTGCTGAGAGAAGGGTGAGAGAGGCCAGGGGAAGTCACGGCCATGGGGAGGCCAGCTGGGAGGGAGCTGGAGGCCACAGTCCTGTGTAGATGAGGGGGGGCAGTGGGTTCTAGACAGCCTCTGGCAGCTTCTGCAACACCGGCTTGTGACTCATGTCCCATTTTGGCTTTTTAGGCTGTGTGGCAGAATCATCCATCCCAACGGAATCTAGTGCGCTGAGGTCAGGGGTGGGGAGGAGGCAACCAAACTAAGGAGGCTCTGGGTCATTCCAGGGCAGCAGGAGAGCCGGCCCCTGGGACTGAGCAGGGAGCAGGATTCTAGTGGGAGGTGGGCCCTGCTGGGCCCCTATAGATGCCATCATCTCTCCTGGGCTGAGCTTCTCTGAGAAGCAAACTAGAAGAGTCATGAAGAAGAAACTGGCCTCAAACACACACAGCACCCTCTGTCCCAGACACGCACATGCTCCAGGTTCTAAATGCCTCCCTTGAATGCTGGCCCTCAGAGGGGCACCCGTCATGGGGTTCTAAATCCAATGCCTCAAGGAGGGATCTGGGCTACAGCCAGGCAGTCGTCAGGGAACCCACAGCAGCCTCTGAGCCTGTGTAGCCTGGGCTCCCCAGGGCGGGTAGAGTTTGAGTCTCTGTGATGTTGATCACGAATTCTGTTTGGGCCTCTGAAAACCCATGCTTTGCCTGCCTGGAGGTGTTGACGTGATGGCCAGGAAATCTAGGGCAGCAGCAGGCAAGTCCCTGCAGGTGGGACCCAGTGCCTGTCTTGTCAGATTGTCACTGAGCCTTGAGATTGGCTGGAGGCCCGGCTAAGACATATCTCCCTTTCCCAAGCCTGCCCAGAAACCTTTTCCTTGGAGGGAGCATGGCATGGGTGGGCGAGGGAGCGCTGGAGCCCCCAACTAGGGGCTGTCATGTTGCCTTCAGTTCCCTGGAGTCTGCATATTTTTCTTTTCTTTTTTTTTTTATTGTTGGGGATTCATTGAGGGTACAATAAGCCAGGTTACACTGATTGCATTTGTTAGGTGAAGTCCCTCTTGCAATCGTGTCTTGCCCCCAGAAGGTGTGGCACACACCAAGGCCCCGCCCCCTACCTCCTTCCCTCTCTCTGCTCTTCCTTTCCCCCACTTCTCCCTCCTTCTTTCTCTCTCTGCTCTCCCCTTCCTCCATCCCCACCATGACCTTAATTGTCATTAATTGTCCTCATATCAAAATTGAGTACATAGTATTCATGCTTCTCCATTCTTGTGATGCTTTACTAAGAATAATGTCTTCCACTTCCATCCAGGTTAATACGAAGGATGTAAAGTCTCCATTTTTTTTTTTTTTGTCTTTGAATATATATATTTTTTTATTGTTGGGGATTCATTGAGGGTACAGTAAGCCAGGTTACACTGATTGCATTTGTTAGGTAAAGTCCCTCTTGCAATCATGTCTTGCCCCCAGAAGGTGTGGCACACGCCAAGGCCCCACCCCTCTCCTCCTTGGGTCTGGATTTTTCATCTCAGCAGGTCCTTCTACCCCTGATTCTTCGGCCAGTGACCTCTCTGAAGCTGACTGGGCAGTCTCCAGTCAACTCATGACCTTCTTGGGAATTCAAGCACAAGCTTCCTGTTCAAAATCTACCTCCTCACAGAAGCTCAGGCCCAGCACAGGGAGGGAATGATGTTGGGTGGGCAGTAACTGAATAATCAAAGAGTAAATCCTCAAGTTAGCAGAATCCTGACCCCTCACTCCCAGAAAACTTAGACCAAGAGTCCCCTTGGGCCACTGCTAGTAAAACATCTGAAGGGGACAAGAAGCTTCAAAAGTAGACACGCCCTCAAGAGACTCCATTTGGGGTGAAGCTCCTAGAAGCTTAAGAGGTTTCCAGGTTTCTGGCAATGGGTAAAAGTCCCTTTGCTACAAGTGCCCTGAAGGCAAGCATTCTTTCTTCCTCCATCCGTCCATTTGTCCATCCATTCATTCCTGCCTGCCTCAGCTGATTCCTGTGTGCCTCCCAGCACAGCGGCCGCAGCCCCACAGAGCCGGGGCTGGAGCAGAAGGCCCGGGGGAGAAGGTGCCGCCCACGCCAAGGGGGCCCTGATACTTCCTCCACCCCAGTCTGGGGCTCCTCTCTGGGAGCAGAGAAGTGTAGCCATGCATGGAGTTCCAAGCTCCAAGGAAGGGAAAAGAGCCAGGGAAATTCACGAATCTGGGTATTAGCATCATTTTCCCATCGTATAAATGAGGAAAAGAAGCCTTAGAGAGAAGAGGTATCTGGCCCAAGGTAGCACAAAGTCAAAATTGAACACAGCTCAACAAGCAAAGTAAAGAGGGAAAGGAAAAGAGATGGAGGGAAAGGAAGAGAAAAGAGGGCGCAGGAGCTCTGGCGGGAGTGCAGAGATTGCTTCAAGATCCGGTTTTGTTCTCTTTTTACCCTTTCTGCTCGGCCCTCCCTGCCCGGCAGGCTGGGCACCCGCGGACCCACCCGGTCCTTAATCCTCCTGCGGAGAGGCCTCTGCTCGGCTGCTATGCGCGCCTGCCCTCTGGTGGCAAGATCTGGAAGCGCGTTGCCATCGCGCCCCCCGCCCGCCCAACCTCAACCTCTGATGAGAAACCGTGGGTGCAAGTCAGTTCAACACCCCCTTAACTGGAGTCCTAGAGAGAAAGAAACACAGCCCTGTTTCTGAGAGTGCACAGTTTAGGCGACAAAACAGACAAAAGACAGACCATGACAACACAACACATTGAGGCACACTCGTCTGGGGAAGCTCAGGTTGTCACTTAATTGGGTGATTTACAACCAGCAGCTCCAGTCTGTAAGAGCCTGCCCACCAGGAGGTCTCACCACATCCAGGAGGGCGTTTCAGATGGAGGACAGCCTGTACCAACCTCTTAGGAGCTCCGTGTTTTCATAGAAGGGCAGAGTTCACAGATGGTACCCTAAACTCTTTCAGGGCCTGGGACAAGAGCCCAATGAGAGGCTCACGTTATCTGTATACAAATATTTAAAAGTCATGTATTGAGCTAACAAACTACTAAATAAGTTGTTCCAACCTCTCTCCTTGATAAATATACCTTCACAAGGACCTGGAAGACCAGGTTTAAATTTAGAATTTTTGGACTCCTGGGAGCACTACACCACGTGATGACATGGGGTGTGCCAGCCCCTGCCCCCCTTCCCTCTCACCTCCACTGCTAGCACCCTGAAAGCACACACGTGTGCACACCTGGGGGGCCCAGCCTGCCATCAGCAACAGCTGTCCCTGGGGGTTGCAAACTGGTTCAGCCTGCGGAGCACAGACATAAGGGAGGACGCCCTCAGAGGCCCTGCAAATGAGGTGGGGGAGTGGAAGGAATGTGGACTCTGGAAGGGCAGATCATCCCCTTGACCTTGTTGAGAAGGCCCCAGCCGGAGAGGCCACATGACACTTAAACAATGACACACTCTCCATTATAAGACCTACTCTTATGGGGGCATTGAAGTGTGAAAAAGTGTACGGCTTACATTTGCTGTCCGGAGGCCTTCCTGCTCTCTGACTGTGAGAATCTGCTTATAGCTAACACTGCACTGAATCTGTACGTCAGGGTGGGTAGAGTTAATAATACTAACAACGTAAAATCTTCACGACATTAAATCTCCCAATCTACAAATATGGGATGTCTTTTCGTTTATTTAGATCTCTTTAATTTCTTTCAGTGATGCTTTGTAATTTTCCGAGTGAAAGCCTTACGCGTCTACTAAGCCTTTTTATATCTTTCCCTGTTTTGCATCTTAAAAACCCTCAGTGAAGGCAGCATACTGATCATTATGAACTACACTTTATAGATAAAAAAAATTGGCGTTAGGAGACGTTAAGAAAGCTCAAATGGCAAGTGGCAGTGCTAGGATTTGAACCATTAGCTCAGCCTCCCAGCAGAGCTGGGCTTGTGCTAGCCCTTTCCTGAGGGACCGGGGCTCAGCTCTTTACCACTGTCCTCGCTTGGAAGGAGAAACAGGCAACACCTGTGGCCAGACTGCCCAGATTTGAGTCCTGGCTCTGCCACTCCTTAGCTGTGTCCCCCTGGGCTGGTTAATTCCCCTCTGTGTCTTTATGCCTCTTCTCATTTTTTTTGAGGCAGAGTCTAACTTTGTCGCCCTCGGTAGAGTGCCAGTGGCTTCACAGCTCACAGCAACCTCAAACTCTTGGGCTTACGCGATTCTCTTGCCTCAGCCTCCCAAGTAGCTGGGACTACAGGTGCCTGTCAAAATGCCAGGCTATTTTTTGGTTGTAGTTGTCGTTTGGCAGGCCCGGGCTGGATTCCAACCCGCCAGCTCCAGTGTATGTGGCTGGCGCCCTAGCCGCTGAGCTACAGGCGCTGAGCCTATGCTTTTTCTTTTGTACAACAATATCAGTAAGTGTCTCCCACTTTAAATGACAGCAGACTCAGTACCTAGTAAGCCCTACATGTGCTGTGTGTTAGGCTCAGGGGACAGGGAGGCCACACAGACACACATGCCCGTGGGTGGAGAGGGTAAGTCCCCTGCGGGCCCCTTTGCTCTGTCCTGGGATCGCAGCTCCAGGTATTTTTAACTGTGGAGGACCTGCCAGCCCCTGCTGTTTTTATTTTGGGCACAGATACAGCTGTTCTGGTCTGGTGGATTGTTTTTAATGAGGAAGCAGGTCCCACTGAGGAAAGGACTGGGGAAAAACCCCTGTTTCCAGTGGGTCCCCTCTGGAAACAACAGAGCCACCCTGGGGGGTGATTGAGGTGGGGCAGGATTTCCCCTCCTGTGGAGGGGCCCTCGCTTCCCCCAAAGGCTGAAACCAAGTTAAAGTCTCTGGCTTGGGCCTGGCAAGGTGGCACAAGATCACCCTTCATGGGAATCCAAGGGCACAGTGACTGCACCCTGGGAGCCCGGTGGCATCCTCTTGGCCCTCCCAGCTCCACCGCCTGAGAAGACGCACATCCTGCCCAAGTTCCCAAGGCCTCCAGGGCCTCGGGGCCGTATTTGCTCAGGAGTTCTGCCCGGCTATAAATCTCAGCCCCACTCCGTGCTTCTCCCGTTCTCTTCCACAGTGCAGTGGGTGAGGCTGTCTTGCCCTCTGCCCACTCCTTGGCCCCTGCCTGGCTTCTCTGACGTTCCAGTTCTGGGTCTCTCCTCTTCAGGAACAAAAATAGCAGATTGGCGCCTTCTTATGCTGAGCAGCTCCCACCCTCCAGGAGGCCTTGAAGCCTCCACCTGTCACCCACTTCTTGAACAAATACAGTCCTCCAACCTTTGCCAAGAGGAACTCTGACCCTGGTTGCTATGATCACTTTTTTTTCAAAATCCTTATTACTTCATTATATAACGTTTTGAATTTAAGCTTTATACATGTTTATTCCTTTGCCTTCTCATCCTATTCAGGAGACTGTATTTGTAGACAACAAAAAATTGGGTAAGAGCTCTTCTCTGCTTAAATGACCCCTTGTCCCTTCTCTCCCCATACATTCTCACACCACAGGTCAGGTCAGAGGTTCTCCAGGCGTCCGAAGCAGGGGAGGGCGTGTCCCCATCACCCCATAGAATACCCCCACTGCTCTCATGGCTGCTGTCTGCTGCTCAGCTGGAAGGGGCAGATGAGGCCTCCAGGGACTAATGAATGACACAGGACAGTGTGCTGTGGCCTCTTGGACAAAGATAACATCTCAGGCTTCCGGGTGTAGAATCTGAGCACCCAAAGGGTCTTAGAAATGATCTCTTCCAGCATTTGATTGATGTTTTTATTGTAGTAAATATATGTAAATAGGATTGAGCATTTTAACAGTGTTAAGTGTATCATTCAGTGGTGATGGGTTTTTGTAGCTAAGGAAATATTTGTTTAAAAAAAAATCTCAAACAGAAGCCTGATGTAAAACTGGTCAACGCATTGCTGGCCTAGCAGCCCTGGGGGCACCTGGAGCAAGGACCTGATGTAGGGGCGCAGGGGGAAATGGGGAAGGGGGTGGAGGCTATGTGGCCCATCCTCCCCTCTGCCCTCACCTGGTTTCCATCATGTCCTGGGCTCCCATCAGGCACTTGGCCCCTTTGGCCTCTCCCCACAAGCCTGGTCCCATCCCTCAATCCTTCACATCCATGGGGGACTTGTGGCCAGTTCGCTGGTTCCCCTTGGGACCCCCAGACCACTGGGGAAAGTCACTATACACAGTTGCTGACAGTGATTCTGGGTGATGGGCTAGGCAGCTCTGGCTTAGCCTGCCAGGGATGTGCTGGGTAGGGATGTTGTTTAAGGAAACAAGAGGTGACAGCAGAAAAAAGGCCCTGCTGCTTGGAGAGCTGCTCCACAGGGACACACTTGTGAAGATGACTCGCTTGGTGGACCCCTAGCGACTAGAGGAGCCATGCACCCAAGACTTGGGAAGAGTCTGGCACAGTTACCCTGAGGAGAGCCCCACCATCTCCTGCATCCAGGAATACTTAGACTGAACAGGGACAAAGTGGCTCCACTGAACACTCATGGAACATTAAGACTTTGCCTGTGCCCATTTCTTCCTATTTCTCATGAGTGAAATGCAGGTCCGTGAGGGAACACCTCCCACAGGCCCTTCAGTCACAAGACTGGGTTTGCTTCCAGACCACTGCAGTAGAGCAAATGTCTCAATAAAGCACATAAATCTGGGGGTTTCCCAATATATAAAATAGACTACTATATCATGTTAACATGTACATTGACTGTAGTCTATTAACTGTGCAATTGTATTATGTCTAAAAAGCAATGTACATACCTAGATTAGAAAATACTTTATTGCTAAAAAGTGCTAATGATCATCTGAGCCTTCAGGGAGCCGTAATCCTCTTGCTGGTGGAGGGTCTTGCCTTGATGTTTATGACTGCTAACTGATCAGGGTGGTGCTTGCGGGAAGGTTGAGGTGACTGTGGCGATTTCTTAAGATACCAATCATGTTTGCTGCGTTGATCAACCCTTTCACAAAATATTTCTGTGTAGAATTTGATGCTGTTGGGTAGTACTTTACCCACAGTGACAAAATGAGAGTCTCTCAAACCCTGCCACTGCTTTATCAACTAAGTTTAAGTAATATCCTAAATCCTGTATTGTCATTTCAACAGCATTCACGGAATCTTCACCAAGAGTAGATTTCATCTCAAGAAAACACTTTCTTTGCTCACTCATAAGCAACTTCGCATCCATTCAAGTTTCATCGTGAGATTGCAGCAATTCAATGTTATCTTCGGGCTTCACTTGTAATTCTAGTTCTCTTGCTGTTTCCACCACATCTGCAGTTACATCCACCAATGAAGTCTTTATTATTATTATTAAATCATAGCTGTGTACGTTAATGCAATCATGGGGTACAATGTGCTGGTTTTATATACCATTTGAAATATTTTCATCAAACCAGTTAACATAGCCTTCATGGCATTTTCTTAGTTATTTATTGTGTTAAGACATTTATATTCTTTTTTTTTTTTTTTTTTGTAGAGACAGAGTCTCACTTTATGGCCCTCGGTAGAGTGCCGTGGCCTCACACAGCTCACAGCAACCTCCAACTCATGGGTTTAAGCGATTCTCTTGCCTCAGCCTCCCAAGTAGCTGGGACTACAGGCGCCCGCCACAACGCCCAGCTATTTTTTGGTTTTGCAGTTTGGCTGGGGCCGGGTTTGAACCCGCCACCCTCGGTATATGGGGCCGGCGCCTTACCGACTGAGCCACAGGCGCCGCCCTAAGACATTTATATTCTACACCTAGTATATTTCACCCCTTTCCCCTTCTTCTTGGGCTATAATTGGGTTATAGCTTTCATAAGAAAGCTATAAATTGGTTTCATAGTAGGGCTGAGTACATTGGATACTTTTTCTTCCATTCTTGAGATACTTTGCTAAGAAGAATATGACGTCTTGAGCCCTACAGTCATCTATGAGAACTGGAATCAACTTCTAAACTCCTGTTAAGCCGATATTTGGACCTCCTCCCATGAATTATGAATGTTCTTAGTGGCATCTATAACAGTGAATCTTTTCCAGAAGATTTTCAATTTACTCTTCCCAGATCCATCAAAGGAACCCCTATCTATGGTAGCTATAATTTTATGAAATGTCTATATTAAATGATATGACCTGAAAATCAAATTTAGCTTGGCACAGTGGCTCATGCCTATAATCCTTGCACTTTGGTGGTAGGCTGGAGGGAGGATCGCTTTAGGGCAGAAATTCAAGCCCAGCCTGGACAATAAGTGAGACCCTGTCTTTACAAAACCTTTCTTTTTTTTAATTAGCTGGGCATAGTGGCAGGCATCTGTAGTCCTAGCTACTAGGGAGGCTGAGGCAGGAAGATCACTTGAGGTCAGGAGCTGGAGGTTGCTGTGAGCTGTGATGGTGCCACTATACTCCAGTCTATGTGACAAAGGGAGACCCTCTATCAAAAAAAAAAAAAGTTGATGAGAAGTGATATTTTAAGGTTTCTTAGCAGTCGGTCTCAGCATTGGGCTTCGAATATCAGCAAACTATGCTGCAAACAGAAATGCTATCATCCAGGCTTGGTTATTCCATTTATAGAGCACAGGCAGAGCAGATTTGCCATAGTTCTTAAGGGCTCTAGGAGTTTTGGAATGGTAAATGAGCACGGGGTTCAAACTAAAGTCACTAGCTGCATTAGCCCCTAACAAGACAGTCACCTGTCCTCTGAAGCTTTGAGGCAGGCTTTGACTTCACCTCCCTAGCTAGGCATCTCTCCTAATGTCTACCTTGAAATCTTGTTATTCAGCATAGCTGCCTTTATCAGTGACATCAGTGAGACCTTCTGGGTAACTTGTGGCTTCTCCATCAGTACTCCCTGCTTCACCTTGGACTTTTTTGTCATGGAAATGGCTTCTTCCCTAAAACCTCTTGAACTAACCTCTGTTAACCTTAAACTTTTCTGCAGCTTCCTCACCTCCCTCAGACTTCATAGAATTGAGGAAAGTCAGGGTCTTGCTCAGGATTAGGTTTTGACTGAAGGGAACATGTGGCTGGTTTGATCTTCTATCCAGATCACTCAGACTTTCTCCATATCAGCAGTGAGCCTGTTTGGCTTTCTAGTCATCCACGTGTTCACTGGAGTAGCACTGAGTTTCCTTCAAGAACCCCTCCTTTGCATCCACAACGTGGCTAACTATTTGGAGCACAAGGCTCAGCTTTCAGTCGGTCTCAGCTTTTGACACGTCTTCCTCATTAAGCTTAATTGTGTCTGGCCTTTGATATAAAGTGAGAGACTGCAGCTCTTCCGCTTGAACACTCAGAGGCCGGTGCAGGGTTATTAATTGGCCTAATTTGGGTAGTGTTATGTCTCAGGGAATAAGGAGGCTCAAGAAGGGAGAGAAGGGGGAATTAGAAGACGCACACCATTTCTCAATAAGTTTGCCATCTTATGTGGGCACAGCCTGTGGTGCCCCAAAACACTGACAGTAAAAACATTAAAGATTGCTGTTCCCAGATCACCATAACAAACAATAATAATGCAAAAGCTTGAAATATTACAGGAATTATCAAAATATGACACATGAGAGCACGCTACTGGAAAAATGGTGCCAAAAATCTCATTTGATGACGGGTGCCATGAACCTTCAATTTGTAAAAAACGTGATTATCTGGGCGGCGCCTGTGGCTCAAAGGGGTAGGGCGCCGGCCCCATATACGGGAGGTGGCGGGTTCAAACCCAGCCCTGGCCAAAAAAAAACCATGATATCTGCTAAGTGCAGTGAAGTGGAGGGCAATAAAACAAGATATGATGGTAATGGCTATCAGATGTGAGAAACCAAGTTTCTTAGTTCTCAGTCTAGCAAGGGTGGCTTTGAGCTGTGAATTTCCTGGGAAGAAGAATAGTTTCTTGGCTCCCACCTGTGATTCTAAAAGAAATGTAATCAGCTTCCTGGTGATTTCCAAGGTAAGAAGAGCCAGCTATTTCTACCTGTTTGCACCACAGCCTGTTGTTACCATGGCAACAGAAGTCAACAGGAATATGGCCTCCCTCCAACATGTCACATCTTTTACTGCTAAAAATCTGTGTGTCTGTGTGAAGGATAAAGCAATGCGGACCTCTGTCCTGGTCCAGTGTGGGGTGCTCCCTTCCACTAAGAACTGCTTATTTATAACCCAAAGGAAATTTGCCCTAAAAACAGTATTTCCATGCTTTGCTGGCTGATTTTCTTTTATATTTTATAAGGACTTAATGGAGAGAGTTTCATCATCTGAAGACATTGCATTTTTTTTTTAACACATCATTATTAGCCTGAGGTCTTAAAATCGGGATGTTACACATTCAGTAGAAAGCCTGCTCTACCTGATTGTATAGATGAGGGAATGAAAGGCCCAAGAAAATACTGACTTGCCCAAAGTTCATGTGATTTGACATCCTGGTTGCCTTTCAGAGGACTGGCGTCCCTGCAGGTTCACCCTGCTGACCACCATCCCAAAGCACAGGTACAGACTCTTTCATGGGCTTTATTAGTGATGGAGGCACATTCTGGGGTGGTCTGAGTCATCTCCTGGGAGCCCCATTTTCCTGACTGCCAACACTCCCTTTCCACATCTCCTAGCCGGCTTCTCGGTGCTGGAAATCTGGAGTCTACAGGGTGCAGGAAGGGGCCCAAACTGAGTGAAAGGGCTGGGTGGGGACTGGTGAGCTATCTCCTCTGGCCAGTAGGACCCTGTCCTTTCTCTGCCTATTCCTATTCAGCCTGTGCAGCGCTTGAGGCTAGAGACCTGACATCTATTTTCTCTTTGCTCAGTTGGGTCCAAGGTTCTTCCTTCTCACAGGATACCTCATCTATCTCTGCATGCGCGCCCTGAGGCCTTCCCACCGATCCTTGGCCTGGTCTACCTGCAGGCAGCCTCTGTTACCAGGCAGCAGCCCCTGCCCCTCACAACCTCTTAACTCCAGGTAAGGTTTTGCAGGAACATTTGGTAACCTCTAAAGACTCTCTTTGCTCTAAAAAGTGAGCTTCCAGTCTCAAAGTAAAGACTTTTTCTTTGTACTGGTTAGAAACTCCCTCTCCTTGCCTGAGGCCATAAACCTCCTTGCTCACTTTGGAGGTAGGAGGCTAGAAGGGAACGTGATCTGAAGGGAAAGTGAAAACTCAGCTAGTTAATGTCCTCAGTATATTGCGTCCATTCATGTGTAGACAGACAAAACCATGCAAGCCACACAAAACAGTCTGCAGGCAAATGTGACTCTGGGGTGGGGGTGGGGGGTTACCCAGGCCGCTGAAGATAATTAGAGCTCCCTGCTCAATCCTGCCCCCGCCTTGACTCCCTGTGTAGCCTCAGACCAGTCCTCACCAGGGCTCCACGTCTCCATCTAGACGAGAGGGGGCTGCATCAGGGACTTCTGAAGTCCTGTGAGTCGGTCTTTCGTGCCTTCTCAGCCTAGGGAGAAGCTCTTATGCCCGGTTGTTGTGCAGCCTACTCAGGAAGCGTCCGGGTCACTGGGCTCCTTCCAGGCCTTGAATGGCCTGTCTGCCCTGCTACCTCCCGGGGCCTCCATGTTCACAGGGGTCTCCCTGCAAGTGCAGGTTGCTTCTGGGGTAGCCACAGGCTCGGGGAGGGCGGCGTAGGTCTCCACACGGAAGATGTGGTGAGAGACAGCTGGTTGTGAGAGGTGGGGGGTGATCCCACATCCATCCACTCATTCATTCAGCCCTGAGCATGTCTGCAGAGAGCACAGCACAGGGTGCTTTCTTGGCACGCACCTGCTCAGGGGTTCCTGTTGATGCCTTTGCTCAACTGTCCACTTGCGTGTTAACTCGTATAGACTTGGTCTTGTTCATCCCTGTGTCCTAACTGCCTATAAATAGGCCTGGCATTTTTTTATGAATGCCACACATTATTTAGGCCTAGAACATAATAGATGCCCAAAGGTCTTTCTTTTGCATATGAATTTAACCCTCTCCCCTCGACACTCTGGGAATGAGGTACTGTTAGCCTAGATGAGGAAATAGGCTCGGAAGGGCTAAGTGCTTGTCCACAGCTTCACCAGCAGTAAGTGGCACCGTGGGAGGGGAAGCCAAGTTTGCAGAGCCAGGTCTTGCCCTCCTTACCGATCCATGCTCCACGGCAGGCCAGAGAGGACAGACTGGCAGTGGAGGTGGGTTCCACTTCCCGGAGCACAGCCAGGATGAGGGGACCTTGCTGGCCAAGGAGGGTATAGGATGGAGACAATGCAAGATCCGGCCACACCCTCCACCCTCTCCCAGGGACCTGGGGCAGTCCTCAGTCACTGCTGTTATGAGCAGAGTCTGACTTGTCCTTGTCAGAGCAACTGGCAGCAAGATATGTCCCCAGACCCCTCTGGCTCAGAGGTTGTTGTACAAAGTCTTCCACCCCCTGCAGGCCAGGTCTGGAAAGTGACCTGCTATGTGGCCTGAGCAAGCAACTTCCCTCTCCCCTCCCTAAGCTCAGAGTTCCCATCAATGATCAGGATGGTTTCTGCAGCCCTTTGTCACCACGAGACTCCAGTAGCCTCACCCAAAGCTGTGAAAGGCATTTCACTGTGCACGAGGCAGTTTTCAGACCGGATACCTCCACAGATCATCTCAATGAAAGGGGCTGGGTGAGGTCAGAAGTCTCCTTCACGTCGGAAGAGGAAACAGGCTTGAAGGAAAACTGGCTCAAAGCTGCTGAGTTGGTCAACAGCAGGACCTTGTCTGGAACCTAAGCAACACGCCCTGATCTGCTCAGGTCCCCAGCCAGGAGTCCCTCTCCCAGCTCTCATCTCCTGCCACCCTCAGCCCACGGACTTATCCTAGCCAAGAGAGGAAAAGGCAAAGGGCACCCCCCAATTACATTGGAAAACATTTCTCTCATCCTCTTATCTGAACCCCACTTTTCTGTCTGGGCTGACCCTCTCTGCATGTGGTCCGAAGATAAAAGTGACTTATCCCTGGGGCCAGCCTTTAGGCCTCAGCTGTGTCTAGCCCTGGGGAGGAAAACTCAGGCTAATTTACAATCCAACCTCTTTTTCAGGAGAAATTTTTTTCCCCCCCATAGAAGATGAACATACCTGGAGCTGGGAGTGGGGATGTTCGCGGTTGGGACAGACATCTTGGTTTGGGGCTTTTTGGAAGTGAGGAAAGCAAGTCTGGTCCCTCCTGGGGCTGGGTGGCAACTTGCTGTCCCTGCCTGGGTGAGCCCAGGTGCTGTTCCTCCCAACACGCTGTAGTGTCCTATTTTCCTAGGGAAGAAACTCAAGTTTGGAAGAGAAAAGTGAGTTGTCAAATGAACAAATGAAAAATGACCAATGAAATGACAAGTGAGTTGACAAATGAAAAATCTGGGATCCCCAAACAGTCCTGCCTACATGTAATCTGCTGCAGCTACGGCCTTTAAGAACCAGAGAAATGAGAGATATCCGGGGAGCTCCAGGAAGCAGGGTGGTCCTTAGGGACTGGAATTGCAAACGCTGTCCCTCAGTTCAGGATCAGGCAGTTAGGAAGACACATTCTCCCGGGGAAGTGAGAGGGCTCTGCACATAAGCTCTTTCCTTCCCACTTCCAATAATCCTCACTTTTTCTGTAGAAGTTGGAATCCTAGGCAAGCTCTCTGGGGCCAGGCCAGTGACCGTGGGGGTGGCATCTATGGGTAGAGATGGATGACCACAACTTTGCCTACTTGAGAACGACCACTAAGCCCCTGTTATGTTCTAACCCCCAGTACCTGTGACCTGATTTGGAAATAGGATCATTACAGATGTGAGTAGTTAGGATCAGTTCATACTGGAGTAGGGATGGCCCTAACCCACCATTTCTGGTGTCCTTATAAAATGAGTAAATTTGGACACAAGCTGAAGGCAAGACGAACATGAAGGCAGGGATGGGGGGGGATGCCTCTGAAAGCCAATAAATGCCAAGGATGGCCAGGAAACCCCCAGGAGCTGCGAAGGGGGCTGGGACTCATTCTCCCTCCTGGCCTGAGCAGAAACCCACACTGCCACGCCTCCATCTCAGACTTCCAGAATCCTGAGACACTCACTTGTGGTTTACGCCATCCAGTTGGGGCTGCTTTGTTATGGCAGCCCCAGGAAAATAATACAACCCCCATGGAAGCCAAAGGATTTGCTCCAGAATGCTGGGCCTGTCACCCCACTTTCCTAGGCTCCCTTGCCTGTAAAGTGGGGAATGACCCTCCCAGATCTGTCCAGATAGGATGAGATGCAGAAGGCAGGAGAGAGGGGAGAGGTATGGGACTCGAGGGGGAGGGCAGTGCAGACCTGGACTGTGCCCTGGTTCTGCCACTTCCTGGCTCCATGGCCCATTACAAGTTGCTTATTAATGATATCATATTTACCTCCAGGATAATTTGGGGTTGGGAGGATTAATCTGACAGAAAGCACTTAGGAAACTGCAGAGCTCTCTTGAGCTTGGCAGCCTTTCTTGTTGCAGTTTGGCCGGGGCTGGGTTTGAACCCGCCACCCTCGGCATATGGGGCCGGCGCCCTACTCACTGAGCCACAGGCGCCGCCATTGGCAGCCTTTCTATTCACGACAGATCCTTGCAGACTGTTCCAGCCTGAGGAATGGAGGTCATGACTGTAGGAGTTGGAGGAGGGCTTGGGGCCTAATGGCTGACTTTCACCAGTGGAGACACAAGTGCTAAGATGGGGTCTGGGGAGGGCAGAAGGTCAGGAGAAATGGACGGGGCCTGGATTGGAGTGTGTTCTGATTTGGGAGCAAGACCTCGAGTTGTAGTGGGATCACCTTGTTTGGTGAGGTCTAAGCTTGGAGCTGAACTCCAGGGTGACAGCAATGGCTGGGGCCTCCTCATGAGTCTTTCTGGGGCTGGCTCGAGCTGTGGAATGGGACTTTCTTCTGACAACTGCTTGGCCACTGCTGTTGGAGAAGAAGCTGGTCTATGAGATTGTGGCCTGGTAGGATAACCAGGAGGGGGCTCTGCAGAGCAAGGCAGGAAGGGGGGGGGGCACCCTGTCTGGCCAAGTTTAGGGAACCATCCAGATTTGCAAGGCCACAAGATCACCCCCATGGCAAAGAGAAGGCTGGTGTGCTGGGCTTTCCCTCCCCCACGCTTTCCTCTTGAGTCTCTTAGAAATGTGGTTCCCTCTCTTTCTCCCATCCCCTGAGGATGGAAACTTCCCTAGGTTTGGGGCCTACTGTGTGTTAGGTCTGGAGGCAGAGACAGGACCCCTGCAGACCCTGACTTGCTCAATTCTCTCAACACCTCTAAGAGGGGGTGTCATGTCCCCAATATGCCCCAGAGGGAAGGGAGGCTGCTGGATGTGGGGGGCTTTCTGGGTTGTGTGCTGACCACCGGTCTGAGGACCAGGTGGGGACTGACCTAAGGGACTGAAGGAGGGGGCATCAGAGGGCCAGAGGTCAGAGCTCGCAGCTTCCACTAAAGATGTCAAAGACCCTTGCTCTGGCCTCTGTTCCCACCTGCCACTTTAAAAAGAAATCTAGAATGAAAAGGAGAAAGTTTCTATTTTTGATGAGACACCAATGAAATGGAGGCTTTTAAATGATTAAAATCCAGAAATAAATTATTTATTCAGGTCAGACATAAAATTGCCTTTCATTTTATGGCTATTAACCCACCCGTGCCCTGCCACTCACTTCCTTGCATCATGGCAAGTCTTTAGCCTCTCTGGACCTCAGTGTTCTCATCTATAAAATGGGTGGGAAGCCAGGCAGGGGGTTGCACTACATGATCCCTAAGGGCTTTCACATCTAGAGGAGCCCCAAGACGCAGCCAAAGGCCGCCTCGTCCAGGCAGCCTTCCTAACCGCCTGGTTTACTTACACAGCCTCCCACCTCCCAGTCATAGCTCTAGCCTGCTCCGAATTCTCATGTTTACACACCTGTCTCCCTACCAGATTAGGACCCCCTTGAGTTCCAATACCAAGTTAGATGAATTTCTGCATCCCTAGCGTCCTGCACAGTGCCTGGCAGGGGGCCCCAGTGTTTGTTGAGTGAATTGAGTATTTGGACAAATGTGGCTCCCTCTCCCTGTGGGTCTGGGAGGGCTGTTGGCTGCCTCATCCTAAGTTTAGGCAGCCATATGTCCCTAGGATTTCTGAGGTTGTTTTCCCACTGAGGACTCAACTTGGGAGGAAAGATACTGGGTTGCCATGGGAACAGTTTTTTTTTTCCCCTGCCAGAGCAAACATTTCCACAGCAACCTGGAGAGATGCTGGTCCATGTGGTGGGTGCTGCCTCCTCCTCCCACGCCTCTCCCACGGCCTCTGAGCCCACAGCGGGCTCCTTGCTGGGTTTCTGGAGATCTAACTATCTAAAGCTGTGCCTATGGCCTGAGCTGGCCGCAGGCTCACTCTTCCCTGGTGGAGCAAGGACACCCCCACCAGTGCAGCTCTCTAGATGTCTGGGCTGTCAGCACTGGGGGAGTCAAGCCCAGAGAGGGACAGCCACAAGGTGCCCACTCCCTGCCCAGGCTGGCTTCCTCTCATCTGCCATCGCCCCCAGCAATCCCAGGCAATGGCCCCTTCCCTCCCTCCTTCCTCATTCACAGGGCCAAAGGGTAGGAGGGTCCCCCGGGGCCACTTGGAGAAGCTGGAGGGGGGCAGGGTTTCTCTGTAGAAGGGCAAGCTCTCAGTCCTTAGACCCTGCCAATCTCGGGTTCCACCAGAGCCCATCTGGGCCCTGGGCTGAGAGACTCTAGGAAAAAAAAGCTCAGAGCGGCCCCTTGGCTTTTTCCAGGACACACAGCTAGGGAGTAGAAAAGTCAGGATTCCAGCCCCAGTTTCTCTGGTGACAAGGCCCAGCCTCTGCCACCATCCTGCCAAGCGAGGCCCCACCTTCTACTGCTTGGAAATGGGAGAGAAATGGCCCCTTCAGAAGCATGGCCAGAGCATGTGGGTTGCAGAGCACCACATGGGCATGAGAGGGCTGAGGGTCCAGCCTAGGGCCACACTGTCCATGTGTGGACTGCAGAGCTCACTCAACCTTCGGACCATCAGATGGGGAAACAGCCTTCAGAGAGGCTCTCCGGCCTCCCCCAGCACGGGAAGCTGATGTCAGCTCTGTCAGGGTCTGTGGCGCTATGCCATCTGTCCATGTCCCTGACTCAAGGCATTCACCGTCCTGTTGAGAAGGTTGAGGAGGGAACAGGGCAGCTGAGTGGCTGGAGAGGCCGAGAGCAGGGGACAGCCCCCAGCAAGGGGTGGGCTCTTTCTGGAGGCAATGGACACAAGGAAGGTGGGGAGTCGAGCTCAGTGACCAAAAGCAGGGACTCTTCATGCGGCCCGCCAGAGTTGAATCCTAGCCCCACCACCACCACCCAGGGGCGAGTTTGCACTTGTGACAGTTTTTCCTTTTTCTAAGCCTTAGTTTTCTCACCTGTAATATGGAGCAAACATGAGCCAACTCCTTCTGCCTTGTTCTGAGGACAGTGGGTCAGGCTGCATTTGGGGGAGGCTCAGAAGGTCATCATTTCCTCGGGGTTTTGATCCCGCATCACAGGGATGCTTCTGCGCGTGCCAGTTCGTGGCCCTGGACTTATGCTTGGCAGGTGCGCACAGAAGGCGTTTGGACAGCTGAGTATCGTGCTCATCTGAGCAGTCTGCACACACTCTCTGTCACCTGTTCGTGGTGAGCTCAGAGAGGATGGGGGGCTGCCTTGTCTCTTCTTACTCTGCAGAGTCCCACAGCGTGCCAGCACGTGGGAGGCTTTCCGTCCATGTCTGTCAAGTTGAGTGTACCAAGGGCCATTTGCTCTTCTCGGCAACTCTGGGGCTGAGTAGGAAGGTCAGCATTCTTCATCCCAGTTACAGTTGTGAAGAAACATGTGGTAGGTTGCTCACAGGCCCAGAGCTGGTTGGCAGGACCCGGCATCCTGATCTGAGTGATTCCCACTGCCAGGGACTGGGAGGAAGGGGCGAGCAGGGAAGGTGAGAACGGGAGGCAGGGAGAACCAGGCACTCACTACATTGCTGTTTTCCTCAAACTAGCTATTACTTCAGTGTCCAAGCCTCTCTTGGCCCTCTCTGCTGGGCTTTGCCTTGGCTGTGAGCTCAGGGTGGCTGTGGCAGGTGGATGGCCCCGAGAGCATGACGGGGAGGTAGATGTCCAACAGTCTGGCTTAGCAGCATCAGCCAAAACCACAAGCTCGCCACCTGCTGCCCAGGCCTGGGACAGCTGGTCCTATCATCCCAGATGCCCACCTCTCAGCCTAGAGCCTCCACCCTCTTCCTGAGATCTGTGGGTCTGTGGGGCCTGGACGCTCACGCGGAGCCCGCCTCCCCTCGCTGTGTCTCTGCTCTCGTCTCCATGGCAACACCCACCAACCCCACACAAGACCACTGTGCTCAGCTCACCCCAGGCCTGTCCCCCACTCTCTGGCTTCCCATGTGAGTGGGGGGACATCCACATACCTGCTCAGGTGACCAGTGTGTACCTGAGCCTGGCTCTACCCAGAAGCCAGAGCGATGGTGTGTGGGTGTGCACAGGTGTGTGTGTGCGTGCGTGTGGGTGCAGGTACTGAAGCTTTGACACCTCATCCACGTCCCTGAGCGTCTGTGAGTGTCGTGGGGTTGGGGGCCCCTCCAGCGATGACTAAATGCGTGCTGTGCCTGTGTGTCCCCGTGTGGGTTTGTATTTATCGGCGTGCCTGAGCCTCTTTGGGTTTGTGATCCAGTTTTCATGTCCGCCTGTCTCTCCCGCAGAGCAGCAGAGGGACGGTTCACCTCCTGCATTTTTCACAGAGGCAAGGATGGCAGCTCCTCTTCTCTCGCTTCCCCGGAACAGTTAAGTGACCGGCTGGAGTCCATTCTCCTTGGTAGTCCAAGAAGGCTGAAGGGGACCAATCGTGAGCCTTTGCCGAATCCTCCCCTGTGCCCGCAGTCAACCCAAGGGCACAATGAGCTCTGGCCCTTAAAATCTACAGCATCTTCTAGGCATCACCCGATTCCGTTTCCTAACCAAAGAATAGGAGCTACAGAAAGGGCCACAGATAAAACATCGGGAAAAGGAAGTTTGCTCTTGGTTCTTCTGACAGCTGGCCATGGGACCCAGCATGGGGCAGTTTCCCTGTTAACGATTCCTTGTAGACTTTCCAGCTTTTAGTATAGAATTCCATCTAGGGGCAGCTGGCTAAATACTCACTTCTGACACACAGCATTTCCTCTCATCTTCATGACAGCCTTGTGGGTTGTTGTCATTCTCCCCAGCTGAAGGAGGAAACTAGACAGCAGGGGAGGAAAGTCACAGGGTGCTATGGAACCAGGGTTCAGCCCCAAAGCCTCTCACCTGCTCCCAGGCTGGGCCCTCTGTGCTGCCTGCAGCTGTCCAGTCAAGCCCTCCTACTTCCTCAACCACCAGGGCCAGGTGTTGGGGCCAGGAAGGGATGACCAGTGACAGGGGGCACCAGCCATCTCTGCTGCAAGGCCCCTCCTTGCCCTTTTCTGTTAACAGTGCCATAGATCAAAGCGACCAAAAGGAAAGAGAAAAGGCAGAGCTATCGGACTTCTTCAGGCTGGCGAGTAATTATGCATTGAGTGCTGAGATCAAAAACTTCATCGGGGAACAGGCAAGGCTCTGGTTTGAAGGGCAGCATGGGAATGCGAGGCCTCAAAGCTGCATTCGAGGAGGAGGGAAGGGATAGGGGGCCTGGCTGGACAGATACAGAGACTGGATCCTAGAGCCCAGCTGTCTTACACAGGGAATACCAGGCACACGTGTTCATGCATATGCACACGTAAAGGGGATCAGTCCAGCCCACCGTGCTGACAAATACCTTCCAAGATGTCAGAACTACATTGAAAGCTCTGGAGTTGGAGGACTGATCCTTCCCTAGAGAATGGGGCCCCTGCAGACCAGGCAGGCTAGAGGGGGAGGTGACATCTAAGTTGGGGGTAGGGGTGGCCTGCAGGGTCCATGCACCAGAGGAGAGAATTGCAGGCTGAAGAATTGCAGAAGCAAAGGCCTGAGGCTGACAGGTGGCTGGGACAGGTGGGTCATTAGGCACCTGGGCTCTGAGGCCCTGGCAGGGTTTCTCTGTCTTCTCTGTGTGGGCTGCTCACCACGGGAGGGGGCTCTTCCTTTCTTGGCAGCTCTGGTGTAGGGTCTGAGCTTCTGCATTTCGTTTGTTTGCTTGTTTGTTTTTTGCAGTTTTTGGCCTGGGCTGGGTTTGAACCCACCACCTGCAGTATATGCGGCCAGTGCCCTACTCCTTTGAGCCACAGGCACCGCCCCTGAGCTTCTGCATTTCTAACCAGCTGCTGGGTTAGGCTGCCACACTGGTCTGAGTTGCAGGAATGTGGGCTGAGATGTCAAACAGTGCAGGTGTGAACTTGGATTTGCCCCTCACTAGCTATAGTATTGAGCAAGGGATTTACACATCCCCATGCCTCTATTTCCTCATCTATAAAATGGGGACGATAATAATAATAATAATATATTCACTTCAAGGGGGTGGTTGTGAGGATGAAGTTAATACAGATGACCTTTGAAAACACCACCAGGGTTAGGGAATACCAACAACCACTCCCCACACAGTCAAGAATCTGTATAACTTTGAGTCTCCCAAATTTAGCTCCTCATAGCCTACTCCTGATAACACAGTCCATTGACAAATATTTTGTATATTACATGCATCATATACTGTATTCTTACAACAAAGTAAACTAGAGGAAAGAAAATGCTAAGAAAATCATCATGAAGAGAAAGTATGCTCACTGTTCATTAAGTGGAAGTGGATCGTCACAGAGTTCTCTGTCCTTGTGCGTCTGCCCTTGAGTGGGCTGAGGAGGGAGAGGGAGAGGTTGTCTCTCTGTCTTGGGGGTGGCAGAGGAGAAAGAGGTGAAAGGGGAGAAGAGGGGCAGCCACACTTGGTTGTCACTTTTATGGAAAAACTTGCCTATAAATGGACCCGTGCAGTTCGAACCCATGTGCTCAGGGGTCAACTGTCCACGTAAAAGCACTAAGATCAGTGCTTGATAAATGCACAGTTCTGAAACACAAGTCTGAAGAATGTGTGCTTTTGTGGAGGATAATGGGTTGCTGTTGAGTTTTACACAGGGGAGTGATCTTCCGTGCATAGCGCTGGGAACTGAGTGGGAGGTGGCAGGCAAGCCCAGAGGGGCCAGCCAGTCCAGACCCTGCTGAAGGGGCGGGGAGCTGGCAGCCTGGGTGGGGGGCTGGCAGCCTGGGTTGTGACCTGGGGCTGGAGGTGGCTGGGGACGCACCCCAATGGCTGGGCTGCTGCATTACTTCTTTGTGTGTCCCTGGAGCTCCCCTGGACCTACTCGCCACATCTCGGTCCTCAGCCTCTGCCTCAGCCTCTGCCAGCCCAGCTCTGCTCACCTGCCAGGGGCTCCCAGCCTTCCTCAGACCAAGCCACCACTCAGTTCCCTCTGAGTGTGCTCATGTGTGGTGTGTGCACCCGTGAGCATGTGCTCGTGTAAGGGCAGGTGCACACAGCTGTCAGGGCAGACTTGCACATGAGGACTGAGGCTGTGGAATCTCCAGAGGCTTGATTTCTAGGAAATTCCTGTCCTTTCTCCATGGACTTTAAACCAAGAAGACTCCATCTGGTTCACCACACAAGCCTATCAGTGACCCTCCACCAGGAAGTGGCCCAATGCCCTTCTCTGAGGGGCACACTCACCGCGTCCTCCTGGCCTGGCAGAGAGGGGAGCTGCCATGCCGCAGTGGATACGGGCCTTCACAGCAGTAAAGGCGTCTTTGACGGTTCACCCCGGCAGGGTCTTTCACTGCCCCCAGGCCCTCCTCAATTCCTGAAATGATTTCCTTCAGGAGAGACTGTTTGGGAGGAGGAGCCCATGTCAAACCTTTATTCCAGGGATTTCTAGAACATGTTAAAGGAGCACTTCCTGGTCTATAGATGTGGGACATGCCACTCTCACACCAATCCCAGGGGACAGTCGTGTCCAGGAAGCACACCCGCCCACCTGCGGCCAGCCCACCGCTGCTACCGCCTTTCCTGCCTGTCGGCTCCCTCCTTCCAGGAAACCTCACCTGCCAGCAGACGCCTAGTAGAAAAGGTCTTCCAAGATCTGCCTGGTTCTGACCTTGGTTCCTTCACACCCTACGTGACAAATACCATGCTTTTCTGTCAAAGCTTCTCTAGTTCTTCTGCCAAATACCTTTGATTCTTTCAACCTGGAGTGTAGAGCGTGATTTCCGAGTCCTTCATTGTTCAGGGGACTTCCTCAGGCATGCTACTGTTTGTCAAGGCCACACTGAATCTGTGGCCCCCTGAATAGTCTCTGCCTGATTTGGGGCTTGATGCCTCTGCAGCCTGATTCATTGACTGAACTTCGAGTCAGCTGCAGCCAAGACTTCAGAGCTGCCTGCTCACTTGACTAGTTCCTTCTCAGCACAGATGCCAGCACAGGCCACAGGGGATTTCATTATCATGACATGGGGCTCTCTGAAATGTGGGGGCAGAAATGTGACTGAGCCTCAGAGCAAATGAAGATCAGGATCCTTGTCCCTCTCCTCTCTCCCTTCTCTCTGCACCGTCCTTGCTGAGCCTCTCTCCCAACCAGCTTCCTCTACTTCAGGTTCTCATGACAAAACACACCCACCTGGATCTCTAAGTCCCAATTCCAAAATCATTCAGCAGCTTCTCTGGCCCAGCTTGAGACTTCTGCCCATCTTGTACCAAGGAGCCACCTTCTCGGGCTGGGCAGGTGGTGCCATGGTCGTGCTGCTGAGTGAAACCTCACACAGACATGGTGGCTAAGGAGAATTGTCTGGGGAAGGGATTGCTGGGAAAACTCCAGGAGTTGGGATTCCTTTCTCCCCACAATGCATTACCCTTCCCACTTGTGCATTTTGTAAATCCGATGAGTGGTTGGCATGTTACACCTTCATCTTGCCTCTCAGCAAAAATGTTGAACAGAACAGAGCTGAAAAGGGAACTTCTGGACATTTCCCTCCAGGTGACATTTCTCTGCCAAGCAAACCACTTGAAAATTATTAATCAGGCCATGGAGCACTGCTGCTCAGGGGGACATTATCTGACTGGCCTCACTTACAATGATGATATGGAAACTATGGGGCATTATGGAAAATGCTAGGCGTACAGCAGTTAAAAAAGGGGTATCCAAAATTAAGTCACGCATAAGGGGAAACAAAGAGAGGCTGAAATATTAAAAAACATAGCATGGGTTTATTTGGGTAGCACAGCAGGCAGAAGGCCCAAAGAGGGCTGCCGGTCGGTTTTGGCTCATCTGGATACCATAACCTTGACTCCAGATGTCGGGACAAACCACCCAAGCAGAGGTCTGTCTCTCAGAACACTGGCAGGAATTTGCTGGGAATGAGTGAATGCAGCTTCAGGACACATGGGCAGAGTTTATGCCTTGGTTAACCTTGCCGTGGTATATACAGCACCCAGGAGTGTGAGAGAGTGAGTTTCACGATCAGTTCCTGGCGTGTTTTGTTCTCCTTATGTCAAGGTGCCAGCTAATTCACAGGGTCTCTCTGTGTGACTTAGAGGAGGGTGTCCCTCTGGACAGACACAGCCTCCCACAGCACACAGTGTGGTGATCCCAAGGCAGGCTGGGTGGATTCTAGCTGCTTCTCCTCCCCTCAGCTGGGTGCCCTTGCACAGTGGACAACAGACACAACTGTCTGTGTTGTCTCTGCCCATGTACAGCACTATATGTTTAGGAAACCCAGAAAATGCCTACTCCTAGCATAAAGCACAGCCCTTTAGTCCAGGTTCTTCTGTGGGTGTTCATCTCAGCTTTGGTTTTCCTCTGGTAAGGCCTCAGGCTTTAACTGGGAGAAAGTCTTTCTGCAGCTGCAGCCCCCTGGGGTGACTACAAGTATGTCTTTCCCCCTGTCCCTGCCTTACCCACTTCCCACCTGGTGGTGATACATCAACAGCTCTATTTGAATTGAACTGAATTTATTTTAGAGGTTTGAGACTAGACATCTCACTGAACGGGTGTCTTGGAGACCCCTAACAGCTACAGCCTTTTTTTCCCAACAGTGTAGTAAAATACTAAAATTTCGAGGATCCTTTTTGTCCTCCTAGATCAACTAAAATGCCTGGCAGGGATGGGCTGAGGAACTCTTCACTCACCCCAGAATGTTCTATCAGCTGGGTTTTCACATAGTACACTGCAGAGATACCAACCTCTTAGCTTTCTGGAAACATCCTGGGTTTTCTCTCTGGTGCACTGTTCCTCCAAATGATAATTCTAGAAACTCATTCCCTTTGTCTCTGGCAATAATAACCCAAATCCCAGGACTCCAAATGGAAAAGAACAGCCTTAATTTCCAGGCTTCTGGGGTGGGGTGGGGAGCGGACAGAACCATCCCAGCTGTGAGCTATGGCAGTTTTGTCTGTATCAGGCCAAATGCATCAAGGCCAGATGACTACTTGACATGTTATTAGAATTCAGGTGGCCCCATTATCACTGTTCTCTCTGAGCTGTGAAGCTGGAAAAAGGGTTGATTGCACTCTGTGTGCAAAAGCTGGACTCAGGAGCCCCTGAGATGAATTACAGCTGGTGTTTCCAATATCTGGGAGCCCCCAGAAAGCTCTCTCTTGGGGAAGCCTACGCCAGGCTCCCAAAGGAACTAGGCAAACAAAATTAATGCTGTTTACCGAATGCCTTCCCTGCCAATATAAAGTTGGATTTCTATTAGTCACCAAAGGTCATTTGCCTGGATGCAAATGGCCTTGCTGAGCTGGTGCAATGTCTGGCTGGAGGTTTGGGGGAGCAGGCAGGCAGCCCATATGCATATATATTTAACAAGCATCAGGGCTTTCTCTTTTGGCTTTGAGGTTAAGCCTCATTATCTGGGGAACAAATGGAATATGTAGGCTGCATCACCACCGCCAGAGCTCATTAAGAAATGAGCTATGAAACGAAGTATGTTGTTAGGGTGTGCGGAGAAGAGACTTGGGAGCTGAAGCAGGAAAGGGAGGGCTGGTTTTCATCCCTGACATTGTTTGATGGCTCTGTCCGTGATTTCAGCAAGACCTCACTCCACCTCTGGCCTTCCCTCTTACCTGGGGCTCACCTGAAAACAGATCACCTTTGCAGAAGCTCCAAAGGGCCCCTGCTCCCCATTACACAGCATCATTACTATTCAGAGGCAGGAGATTCAGTGCCGTTTAACTCTCAGCCAAAATAAATGTCTCATTGTTTTCTGTTTTTCTTCCCTTCCATTTTAAACAATCAACAAGAGCCACCTGATGTCTTTCTTTCTTAATTCCTAGACTTCAAACTCAATCAAACTTACCTGATTATGTCTCCTGCCTTTCCCAAACTCTCCCTCCCTGCTGTGGCCTCTCTTCCAAAACTGGAAGGCTCTGAGAGCTGGGCCTGGGCACCAACCGCCCAGGCAGTTCTCTGCTTTGCTCACCCATTCACACTGGCGGCAGCCCTCCATCTCACCTCTTCCCCATCACTGTCCTTAGCCTCTTAACCATCCCCATCAGCAGGGTTCACCCCTCTGCCATCGATCCCGTTTGCTGCCAGAATGATTCTTCTCAAATACAGGACCGATCTTGTTATCTGCCTCCCTGCCCTCCCCCTCCCTTCTCCCCTTTCCCTTCGGCTCTCCTCTCTCTCATCTTCTAGGCATCTGTCATGACCAGGCATTGTTCTAGGTCTGGAGAGCTACGAGGTGGAATGAGAAGACATCAGAGACTCTGCTCTCTGGGAGACTGTATTAATATTTTCTCAGGGGAGGTACTAAGTAACAATTTACACCATTCAACTATTTTAATAACAACTCTGATTTCCTGCCAGGAAGAAGTAAAAGGTAATATGAGAATGTTTTCCCAGCTCAGAATCTACCCATGGGGATGGCAAAGACGGCGGGTGGTAAGGATGTGCCTGTGAGGTTCAACATTGCAACCCGTGTGCAGCTCTGCCAGGGGCAGGGGCTCTATGGGAACACCCTGTACCTCTAGCTCAATTTTGCTGTGAACCTAACACTGCTCTAAAAATTAGTCTAGAGCAAAATCTCCCAATGGCTCAGCTTTCCCCAGTCCCACTGTGCCCCTTAAGGTCCATCTCCCCAAACTGTGAATGAGCCCCGCAGAAAGCCAATGATTAACACAGGAGGTTTGTCAAAGAAGATTTACTGCAGAGGACGTCACCAGGAGATGGCGGAATACCTCAAGTCCACCTCTCTGACCGATGGGGTCCATCTGGAGGTGAAATGGAGGTGAAATGAATAATGCATGAAGTGAGGGAGCCCTGTGACGTGTTTGGGGCACAGCGCAGGGCACGCAGGTGAGCAATTATACTGGTGTAGTCACTGGAGGATCAAAAAAATGGCAGCCAAGTCCCTCCCGGGTGGAGACTTTGATAATCTGAGCTAGGGGTGGATGTTTCACCTTTCTGGTCTCGTGCACAGGTGGGTTTCGGGGAGCAGGCTGCTTGTCAGTCCTGGGTAAGATCTGTGGCGGGGTGCCACTTCGCAGGACTTCCCTGAACAACTGGGTAGCCTACAGCCTTGTGACATCTCATGCCTATAAGGAGGGCCCATTATTCCTGAAAAATAACTCAAAAGGGAGGAGATCAGAGAAACAGAAAATTATAAAGTTCTAGTGAGTACTTTTTTTTTGTTTGTTTGAGACAGAGTATCACTTTGTCACCCTGGGTAGAGTGGGTGGGATCATCATAGCTCACAGCAACCTCAAACTCTTGGGCTTGAGCAATCCTCTTGCCTCAGCGTCCAGAGTATCTGGGACTATAGGCACCTGCCACAACACCCAGCTAGTTTTTCTATTTTTATTTATTTATTTTTTATTTATTATTCTTTTTGAGACGGAGTTTTACTATGTAGCCCTTGGTAGAGGGCTGTGGCATCACAGCTCACAGTAAGCTCCAACTCCTGGGCTTCGGTGATTCTCTTGCCTCAGTCTCCTGAGTAGCTGGGACTACAGGGACCCGCCACAATGTCTGGCTATTTTTTTGTTGCAGTTTTGGCCAGGCTGGGTTTGAACCCTTCACCCTCAGTATATGGGGCCGGAGCCCTACCCACTGAGCCACAGGCACTGCCCCAGTTTTTCTATTTTTAGTAGAGAAATCTATTTTCTCTTGCTCAGGCTTGTCTCAAACTCCTGAACTCAAGCAATTCACCCACCTCAGGCTCCCAGAGTGCTAGGATTACAGGCATAAGCTACCGTGCCTGGCCTCTGGTCAGTAAATTTTACTGGTCTAGGAACTTGAAACCTAAGAGAACTACAAAAAGAAATTTTGTTCAGGGAGCGAGTTGCAAAACCACTCCTTCGCTATAGGAATCCTTGCGTCTCCATCTATGCTTTCAACAGCCTCTACTGCGCACAGCTTCTTTTCTTTCCTTCTTAGGCTAACTTCCTTCTCCTTTGAGAAAACTCATGTGCCGCTTCCACAAGAAAGACTTCCCTGGCATGCCAGGCTGGATTAGTGCTCCTCCTCTGCATTCCCAGACCTCCCTCTACCTACCTCTCTCCAAATCACTATGTAGCTGTCTGCTATCTGTTATGAATCTGTCACTGCTGTCACCCACCCCCTCCTCCAGCCTGGGAGTGCTCTAAAAAGGGATGGACTGAGTCTTTTTTTTTTTTTTTTGCAGTTTTTGGCCAGGGCTGGGTTTGAACCCGCCAGCTCCAGTGTAAGGGGCCGAGGCTCTACTCCTTCGAGCCACAGGCGCCGCCCCCTGGACAGAGTCTTTGAATTGTGACCCCACCCACCCACCCAAAACACATTCAGCCTGCAATAAGTGGATGAATACAAAATAAAGCAAATAGTATCTGGTTAGTGGGAACACTGACAAAATTCTAGGGGAAAAAAAATCTGTGTATAGATACATATCTTTGAGCTTTTACTAAAGCTCTAGAGATTGTGAAAAGGAGCCCGGCTCCTTTTGCCTCTAATGGGATTGCTGTAGTTGAACTCTGCCAACCTCTTAACCATAATGTGGCAAAGTCAATGCAACAGAAGAGAGTAAAATCTATAGTCATCTATGTGACTTGGATTTCATGTCACTGAAAGTTCTATTTGTGATAAGTAAATAAGAGCTATTAAAAATCAAATGCAATTTAAATGCTCTGGAAGGCATGCTCCTTGGTCTCCACTGATGTAGAGAAACTTGTAGAATAGGAGTAGGCTAGTCCCAGCCTCAGTCCAAAATGGGGAGGTAACAATGACCAATAATTGCCTTTCCTCACAGGGTGATCCAGTGGGACTGTGTGTGTCAAAGCACATGGTAAATCACAGAAGCTAAATAAATGCTAAATGTTATTCATGAGATTTTAATCTTAAAGCAGATAAATAATCACACTTCCCTGTGAATCCCATGTTTAGCCATAGAAGTTGTTACTTTGGACAGCTGGCTAGTGAGTTACCCAGACCTGGGTTTGCCACTTGCAGCAACATCTGAGATGCTGGGTACAAAATTTGCCTTTTTTAAAGACACCGGGTTGGGTGGGGGTCTGTCCTGTAATAAACTGAAGGCTGCAGGGGGCTTAGAACAGTGGACACTATCTTAGCGACCAGAGAGCACAAGGAGAGGAGAATGCTTTCTTTTCTAGACCCTACCCTGACCAGACACTTCACAGCAAGCTCACCCCTCCATTCCCTGCCCAGAATCCCTGACTCCAGGATCTTGTATATCAGGCAGCTTGACCCTGGACTTGCCAAAGTTTCAAAGCACAGTTTCATGTTGATAAGACAACAGATAAAATGCCCTACTTTAAACCTAGATTGCTTTCTGTTGCAGATAGATGGTTCTGCCTCCGTTGTCCAGCCTGCTTTACCCTGCTAGGAGGAAAGGAGAGAAAGCCGGCTGGAAGGCCTGGGCCTGGTCCAAGTCCATCTCCTCCTGCTGTGCCAGCCCCGAGCCCTCTTCTCTGCAGTCCAGTGGCCTGACATCAATCCCTGCCCTCGAAGAATTCTGATCAGGTCCCAAAGACATAGTGCCAGTGGGGGTGCATTTAGGATTATTCATTTATTTATTTATTTATTTTAAGACAGAGTCTCATTTTGTCACCCTGGGTAGAGTGCCATGGAGTCATAACTCATGGCAACCTCAAACTCCTGGGTATAAGGGATCCTCTTGCCTCAGCCTCCTGAGTAGCCAGGACCACAGGCACCAGCCACAGCCACAATGCTGGCTTTTTTTTTTTTTTTTGAGACAAGGTCTTGCTCTTGCTCAGGCTGGTCTCAAACTCCTGAATTCAAGCAATCCATCCACCTTGGCCTCCCAGAGTGTCCACCCACTTTGGCCTCCCAGAATGCTAGGATTACAGGCCTGAGCCACTGGTGGTGCCCGGCCTCTTTTAGGATTATTTAACCAAACGAATCTCTAGAGGCCAAAAGGTATAAGAGCCTAGCGACCATCCTGAAGTCAGAAACTACTGGAGGGACACGGAATGGTCTGAGGGAGGCCACCAAATGAAGCATTTTAAGTCTTGATCTGTGTCTGGCTGAAGAACATTAAAATGGGGGCACAAAGGAAAAGGCACAATAGGGGACAAGGCCAGGGTGAGCATAAGCCTCGCCTCCCCCACTTGACCTCCAGCCAGCCCCATGGCCACAGGCGCCTCTTCCAGCCTCAGTTTCCTCATCTGTGATATGAATAGAGTAGCATTGCCTCTGTCACGGGGCTATTTCCTGAGAAATGAGAGAATGGGTGTGGGGCTCTGCAGAAAATGTCCCGTCTTTCTGGCCATCCCTGAGCCAGGGAAGGGGCCTAGAAGGGCAGCCCAGGGCTAAGGTGGGCTTTTGGCAGTTTTATCTGGCCTTGCCTCTCCCAGCCTGTTGAAACAAAATCTGTGACTACCACCCTCCTGGAGAGTTTATCTGCTCTCTCATGAGACTGGTTGTTCCAAATCCATTTCTGAGGCTGAGAATCGGTCGCTATGGTTTCTTTATTTTCTCCTCGCAGCTTAGGAGTCTTTCTTCCCATTATTCCCATGGGAGGGAAAGGAAGCAAAGGAAGCCAGCGTTTGCAGCGAGGAGAAACTCATGGATCTGAAACGCACCTGTGTCCTCTGGAGGAGCTATTGGATCCCACCGGCCACCCTAGGACCCCAGCCCAGCCCCCTGAGCTATAGGAACAGCTCTCACTCAGTCTCCCCACCCCCTGTGCACACAGTCTGCCCACACATGCACACTTAGTGCCCGCTGCATCAACACGGAACCATCAGAGAAAACCCTCAGCTCCCAGCGCAGCTTTCTAAGGGAAGGGACAGACAGTGACCAAATCAACAAGTGACAAGAGGAGAAACAGAGAAGGCTGGGCAGGAAATACGGGAGGGAAGGCCGTCACAGATGACCTGCAGGCAGGGGTGGGGACCTCTGTGAGACAGAAACTCCTGCCCCACTGCACGGATGGGGCAAGTTTGGGGAGGGAGTGACTTGCCTAAAACCACAGCCTGGGCAGGATGCCCTTTCCTGCTGGCTGAGTGCCCCAGCTGATGCAGGCACCGCCTGACAGTCAAGCAGCCTCGGCCCAACATTTCCCCGGCTTACTCCAGGTCAGCTTCTGCTCCTGGCTGGGAATAGCACTTCCTGGCTACTGATCCATGGCCAGGGAGGCACACCTTTACCTTTCCCGATGTTTCTCCATTCCCTCCCACAGAGGGTTATTTCTTTTTCTTTCTTTTTTTTTTTGAGTCTCACTTTGTGGCCCTCGGTAGAGTGCCATGGCATCACACAGCTCACAGCAACCTCCAACTCCTGGGCTTAAGCGATTCTCTTGCCTCAGCCTCCCGAGTAGCTGGGACTACAGGCGCCCGCCACAACGCCCAGCTATTTTTTTTTTTGGTTGCAGTTCAGCCGGGGCTGGGTTTGAACCCGCCACCCTCGGTATATGGGGTTGGCGCCTTACTGACTGAGCCACAGGCGCCGCCCCTTTTTCTTTCTTTTTAAGAGACAGAGTCTCACCTTATTGCCCTCGGTAGAGTGCTATGGCGTCACAGCTCACAGCAACCTCCAACTCCTGGGCTTAGGCAATTCTCTTGCCTCTGCCTCCCTACTAGCTGGGACTACAGGCACCCACCATAACACCTGGCTATTGTTTTTGTTGCAGTTTGGCCAAGGCCAGGTTTGAACATCCCCCCCCGCCCCCCAGTATATGGGGCCAGGGTCCTATCCACTGAGGCCTTGAGAGTTCCCCAGAGGGTTATTTCTTCTCCTTACCTGCTCCTCACTGGGAGCTGGGGTGTGAACACCTGTAACTGGACAGGTAGCAGCAAGGGTAGAGAATGAAAGCCAGCTTTGGGTAGGCATGTCGGGAAACATCAGGAAGGCTTCCAGGGGCCTTGCTGGACCTGCTAAAAACTGGTCTAAATGTGCTGGCTGCACCTATGAGGGTGGGCTGGGTGCAATGTGGGCCCAGATGTCCTGGAGATGGAGTTTCAGTGCAATTCTGGATAGATGACTTAGCTGAAAGTGATAAAATATGGGCAGAGCTTGGTTCTGGGGTGGCCTGGCTCAGGGGGACACTGGGAAATGGAAAACGAAGTCACCTGTGTGCTTGGAGGTGGAGGAAGCTGATAGAGCAAGGAGTGGTGGGCAGGAAGGCCTGAGAGGTCATCTCCAATCACTTGGTGTTTACACAGTCTTTGTGTGGCCATAGGCAGAAAGCTAACTCCCATTAGCTTTCTAGGCTGCCCTAACAGGTGACACAAACTGGGTGGCTGAAAACACAGAAATTCACTGTCTTGCAGTTCTGAAGGCCAAAATTCTGAGATCAAGGTGTCAGCAGGGCTCGTTCCCTCTGGGGCCGAGATGAAGACAGCCTATTCCAGGAGGCTACTGGCCCTCCTTGGTGGTCCTTGGTAGAAGCATCACACTGAACTCTGTTTTCGTGTGCTTGTGGTGTCCTCCCTGCAGGCATGTCTGTGTCCAAATTTCCCCTTTGTAAGAGGGCACCAGGGGCCCCAATTACTCTAGCGTGCTCTCGTCTTAACTAATTCTATCTGCAGCAACCCTCTTTCCACATAAAGGTCATTCTTAGTACTTTGTATTAGTCCTCTAGAGCTGCAAAATGAAGACTGGGTGGTTAAACAATAGAAATTGGCTTTCTCACTGTTCTGGTGCTGGCAGGGTTGGTTTCTTCTGTGGCCTCTCTCCTTGGTGTGCAAGTGACCATCTTCTCACGGTGTCTTTGCGTGGTCTTTCCTCTGGGCCTGTCTGTGTCCAAATCTCTCTCTCTCTGATTTATGTATTTATTTTGTTGTTGTTGTCGTTAAGACAGGGTTTTGCATTTTGCTGTTGTGCAGGCTGGTCTCAAACTCCTGGCCACAAGTAATCCTCCCACCCCAGTCTCCTAAAATGCTAGGATTGCATGTGTGAGCCACTCTGACTGGCTTTTCTCTTTTTCTTTTCTTTTCTTTTTGTAGAGACAAGAGTCTCACTTTATGGCCCTCGGTAGAGTGCCGTGGCATCACACAGCTCACAGCAACCTCCAACTCCTGGGCTTAAGCAATTCTCTTGCCTCAGCCTCCTGAGTAGCTGGGACTACAAGTGCCCACCACAACGCCCGGCTATTTTTTTGTTGCAGTTTGGCCGGGGCTGGGTTTGAACCCGCCACCCTCGATATATGGGGCCGGCGCCTTACCGACTGAGCCACAGGCACCGCCCCTCTTTTTCTTTTCTTTCTTTTTTATTTTTTTGAGACAGAGCCTCAAGCTGTTGCCCTGGGTAGCGTGCCGTGGCATCACAGCTCACAGCAATCTCCAACTCCTCAAGAGATTCTCCTGCCTCCGCCTCCCAAGTAGCTGGGACTATAGGCGCCCACCACAACGCCTGGCGATTTTTTGGTTGCAGCCATCATTGTTGTTTGGTGGGCCCAGGCTGAATTCGAACCTGCCAGCTCAGGTGTATGTGGCTGGTGCCTTAGCTGCTTGAGCCACAGGCACCGAGCCACTTTTCTCTTTTTCTAAGGATACCTGTCAGATTGGATTACAGCCCACCTAAATGACCTCATTTTAACTTAATTACAGTACTTTTTTAAAGGTCCTATCACCAGATATGGTCATTTTCTAAGGCGTTGGGATTAGGGCTGTGGTTTTCAACCTTGCTAATGCCACAGCCCTTTAATACAGTTCCTGTGGGTCGCAACCCACAGGTTGAGAACCGCTGGATTAGGGCTTTAACGTATGGATTTTGGAGGAGCACAATGCAGGTTGTAACAGACTTCAGCATATCTTTTGGAGGACATAGTTCAATCATATGCAGCACAGTTTCTTCTTTCCTTTTGCCTCAGATATTTTCACAGCTTTTGGTATATGCCAGGCACCGTGCTAGGTGCAAAGGGAAGCCAAGAACTATATCATGGTCCTTCTGGAGGCCTTGGTGTGGTCCTTCCAGAAGCTCCATCTGCAGTAGGAGTCAGACTAGTGGTGATTATAGCCCAAGTGATATCCACCAAACTATAGACCCAGAGTAAGGGGCTTGGAGAGCCTAGAAGGGGCCACACTGGCTCTGGGGATGTAAGGAAGGGGTGGCCAGGCCCTCAGGTGAGTGAGGGGCATTTCAGGCAGGGAGCTGCCCTGCAGATGCTCATGTGTGCCAGGGAGCCTGGTGTGTTCTGGAGACTGCAGGTGGGAGTGTGAGGAGGGCACAGGGTGAGGAGTGTGGGTAGAGGACTCCCCAGCAGGGAGCAGCTGTGAGGGACCATGCCTGCCTGGATGCAGGATGTTGGGGTTTAACAGGTAACCAGGAGTGTGTGAGCTGCTCAGATTTGCCAAGTGGGCAAAGCGTGTTTGAATGAATGACATGAATCCATTGGTTAGGGTTATACCATGTGAGATGTTCTGGAGAGTTCAGAAAAAAATAAAGTAAAAGCAACAACTAGTCACCCAGAGGGGCCACAAAGGCTAAGTACCGTATTTGTACTGGTGCCCCAGTCACTGCTAGTAAGGGGCAGACCTCTGATCAGTGCTCCTTGTCCCGCTACCTTCACCTCCTTTCCTCTCACCTGGTTTATTCACGATGAGCTGTTTGACAAAAGCCTGTAAAGGTTTCACCCTGGAATCCCAACAGCTTTCCTGCCCACAGGTAAGGACCAGGGTCAGTGCCTGGGGAAGCTTTCTCCCAAAGCAGTGCCACTGGCACACTTCCTGGCCTGGGCGACCCCCACACCACCTCGACCTGGCACTGTAGTTGTATAAAGGGCCTTTTCCCGGGCTTTCTCAGACTGCTGTTACCACCCATCCTCAGCCTTCCTCTTTCGCTCCTGCAGCTCCTTGGGAAGGAGCCTCTCTGGCCGGCTCAGCAGAGGAGGAACAGGTCTCAGAGCTATGGCCGCAGCCTTGGCCTGGCTCCGGGGACCCAGAGGGTGTCTCTGATGGTCCCCTGGCCTGACTGATGCATTTCTCTGGCTCGGAAGGCTGCTGCTTCTCCTCTGGGACTTTCCCTGCTCTTCTTTCCCCAAGGGCTGCCTTTCTCTGAGGAAAGGTGTGGGGTGAGGAGGGCCCTATAAATACCAAGTATTATATCAGGCTTCCCCAGAATCCCAGAATTTGGATGCTCACCTGACACTTGGCTGGCAGAGAAGGGAAAGGGTGCACCTTAGCATCGGGTACCTAGTCAAGTTCCATCTGCACATAAAGAGCTGTGCCTGCTGAGGCAGGTCGCTTACCCTCTCTGAGCTTAATTTCTGCAGTTGCCTCAGGACACAGACACACCTGCTGAGGTTCTTCCCCCTCAGCCCCTCTTGCTTCTGGGTGCCTCCCTTGTTTATGGCTGCTCTGTCCTCCCACCATGTCCCATGCCCTGCCAGTGGAGGTTAGGGTCTCTCGGGCCTCCACCTGCCAGCCCAGCCAGCCCCAGCAGCGGTGCTGTGGAGGAGCAGCCCCTTCTCTGCCCTGCTGCCCACCTGCTTCCTCAGCACCCTCCACTTCTCTCCTGAGTCCCAGCACTGCCACCCAATTCCGTGTCTCTTGGTTGCTTCTGCAGCAGGGATCAGGTTCTAGACCCACCCCCAACTCCATTTCCTAGTTCAGGGATAAATAAATGAGCAGAAGGGGTGAGAAATCTAGTCTGGGCTCAAATATCCAGGCCCAGCAATCAGCATTCACTGAATAGCCACGTGTCACATGCCTCCCTGGTCCCATATTTTGTTGCAGCATCAAATGTTCTCTTTATTGCCCCCAGAAAGGCTTTTTAAAATACAGCTTTGAGGTATCACTGACATCTAATAAAGTGCACAATTTGATAAGTTTGACGTGTCTACATCCCCAAAGCTTCCTCGTGCCCCTATGTCCTCCCTCCCTCCCAGGAGCCTCTGACCTGCTTTCAGTTACTGTAGAGTGGGTGGCGCTGGCCCCATTTACGAAGAGGAAGCTCACAATCAGAGCCGTGAAGTCACTTGCCAGGGTCGCCCCTCTGGTATATGGACAACCAGAGTCCTCCTTCTGCCCGAGTGCTTATTTTCTGAGCAGCCGATCCTCTGTGACTCTGTGACTGTGACTCCTCTGCCAGGAGTCCAGTCAGGGTGTGAGGGCAAGAGCTTCTGGAAGGGGAATCTGTCTGAGGCGAGGAAGAGTCAGCCCAGGGCTCCCTCAGCACTGGCCCAATGTCCTGTCTTCAAAAGCAACAAATGTGTCAGCACTTAGCACAGAGCCTGGCAAGGAGACGTCCCGCAGAGCACCTTCCTGCCGGGGTCTTACCTCATCTCTGGACAGGACATGCTCCAAATTTCCTCAGATCTCAAGCTCCATACTCAGCTGAGATCGGTTTCCTGGTGGCCAGGATGCCTCCTGGACACTGGCCTGAGGCTTTAGGCAGATGGCTCGGAGGGTCAGCAGGCCACCTTGGGAGGGCCCCGGTTTTCTCGGGGGTAGAAAGGCCTCCTTGGATGCTGTGTCCAGCTCAGACGGAGTGGCTAGGGAGGCCACTAGGAGGTGAAAGGCAAGGGCAGCCCTGAGTGGGCCTTTGGATAGCACCCCCAGGCTGGTTTTCTTCCCACAAGGCCACACCCCTCACTATAAATCAGGCCCCACAGTAGCCATCTCTCAGTCTCTATCTCTGAGATAAGATCGCCCCCCACACACACACCAAGTCCTAGGGTGTCAAATCTAACTTTGGCCTACACCACCAGGACTGTCCCTACAATAGCCTTTTAAGAACTGGCCTTCCCTTCCTCCACACCCATCCTCACAACCCGCCTTATACTGCACCCCCAGTTCTCCATGAACAGCTCTCCTCCCCTCAAGGGAGGAGCTGGTGTGCCATCCAGGCTGATAATTCTTGAGCTTTGCATTATATTTACAGGAGTTTCATTTGCTTCATAAAGGCAGAATGTCCAACCTTGACCTTTGGCTGAATGAGGTTGGAGGACCAGACCTTCTAGAAGTCCTCGGCAACCCCTTTCCTTCCTCCCCTTGCCTGGGGGATCACTCCCCACATCCGCTCTTTCTCCTGGTCTCAGTTCTCATCTCACTCCTTCACAGGTTAGGGCTGTGTGTGTGTGTGTGTGTGTGTGTGTGTGTGTGTGATTGGGTAAGTGCACCAGGAACTTGGAGTCATTTGGGCCTGAGTTCTGAGTTGGAATTCTGTTCCCCATATGACTTTGACCAGTTAACTAAAATCTCTGTGACTGTTTATTTGTCCGCATGATGGGCATAACAGAGCCTGAAAGTTGGGCTTGATGAATAAATTGGAAGAGGAACGTCCTGGGCCTGACACAGAGCAGGGATCTTTGTGTGCTGTCTCCGCACCTGTGTCCCCTTTACTTGGCCCTGCCCTGGGCCCTGGGGTTGTGGGACAGTGTTACAGGCAGGGAAGCACCCTGAGTGGGTGAGAGTGGGAGTTGAGAGAGCTGAGCCTGGGGTTAGCCCAAGAGCAGGGACCTCAGATGCTAAGCCAGGAACCTGAACTTCAGCCAGGTTAGGCTAACTCCGCAGAGGAGAGTTCCGAGGGTCCCTGTCCCATTCCTCCTCCACTCCACTAGCAAAGGGAGGGGGAGGTCAGCGGCTGCCTGACGGGGATGCATCAGAGAAGGATCCAGGCAAGTTTCCAGCTGTCAAAAACAGCTGACTTGCTCTAGGAGTTCTGCAGTTGCTTTGACTAAAAGCTGCGTCACCCCCGGGCTCCACCACACCCCAATTCAGAACAGTGAGCAAACGCTGAGTTGCCAAGCCCAGCAGCCAAACCCTCCCTCCCAGCGTGGCCCTCCAGCTCCCGCGCAGCTCCCAGAGCAGGGGCCATATGGGAAGAAACCTGAGTGACAGCAGGTGGTCTCAAGAAGGTCCAAGAGGAGAACCCCAAGCTGATGGGACAGCAAGAGTCAAGACCTCCAGCTGTGGTCTAACTTGGCAGGCCAGGGCAGCCAGACTGAGACGGAGGGGATGTGCAGCAAGGACCACCAGGGGCCTTGCTGGCCGGGACACTTCAGTTTTCTTTTACATGGAGTCAGATCATAGGTTCTGATTGCTCCTGAAGCTGGGTCCTGTGAGATACCTCCAAATCCCTCTTCAACTTAGAAATGGAGAACTGTAACCTCCAAATAAAACAGTCATAGTACCACATGCCGCCCAGGGCAGGCACAGGTGCAGGCAGAGGTATCAGTGAGCAGCCTCCCCGGGGCAGTGTCTCTGCAGACCTAACACTAGGTTCCTTGATGGCCCAGGGAACCACAGCAGAGGGAACCTCGGAACAAGGAATGTCCCTGTCCACCACGTGATCCCTGAGCTCCTCTTTCTGTCAAGGTGTGAGACACATGCTGCTCTTCTCCTTCTTTTAAGCAACCTTGACCTCTTGGGCTCAGAGAGGTCGAGTAACTTGATTGAGAGGACATCAGGTGAGGACATTACAAAGCCAGAATGCTAGGCTCGGCTGACCCCAGGTGGTGTGTCTGTGTCTACTTTTGTTCACACATGTTCCACCCACGCCCACTGTCAGTGGACAATGACCTTGTAGTGTAAGCACCTTCAGTGCCCCATAGAGACAGATACTTCCAACTAGCTTGAAAAGGGGCCGCCATGACCACACACCAGAAAATGAGTCCTCACGAATGGAATTGCCCAGGATGTGATTCTTTGGCCAAGAAAGAGCCAGGTACTTATCACAAAGTGCATTAATGATCACAAAGTGCAGCTGTTTACCTAGGGACATGCCCACTACAACTGCAGTGGATGTTTTTGGGCAGACAACCCTGCCAGCCTCCTCTGAGGTTCCAGGCCCATTTTGGAGCTGGAGTTACTAACCTCCCCTAAGACCTGGAGACCAGTAGCAGGTGTAAGAAGTATCCAAGAACAGGGGTCACCTGGCTCACTCTGGAGAGGTCTAAGAAATGCTCTTTCTGGCTCGGTGCCCGCAGCACAGTGGTTATAGTGCCAGCCACATACACCAGAGGTGGCGGGTTCGAAACTGGCCCAGGCCAGCTAAACAACAATGACAACTGCAACAAAAAAATAGCTGGGCGTTGTGGTGGGCACCTGTAGTCCCAGCTACTTGGGAGGCTGAGGGAAGAGAATTGCTTAAGCCCAAGACTTTGAGGTTGCTGTGAGCTGTGATGCCATGGCACTTTACCGAGGGTGACATAGTGAGACTCTGTCTCAAAAAAAAAAAAATGCTCTTTCTTGGTGGGAAAATAACAAAACAAATAAAAACAAACAAAAAGAAATGCTGTGAAGGCAGAGCCCCTGCCTTGGCTCTGTGCAGTGGCGGTACGGGAGCCACTGGGGTTTATCTGAGGAGCGATTCAAAACTTTCCCCATTACCCTGCCATGACAGCTTGAAGTATAGTCTCATTGACTATAGTGTTTACAGAGACTAACAACAACAAAAAAAAAAACCTCTTCTGCTTCACTTAGGCATAACATCAGAAAGACCACTATTAAGCTGTCCAGGTTTATGAAAGTACCACACTTCAGATGTAAATGCCCATGGGGAAAGTAAACCCTAAGCATTCATTGGTTGTATGTGTGGGGTCTCCCTGCTAGACTAAGTGTCTGGATGGGGCAGGAACTCCCGTGTGTCTTTGGTGTATTCCCCAGGGCTCTCACATGGGTGGATGGATAAGTGGATGGATGGACAGAGCTCCTATGTGTTGGGTGGATGGATGAGTGGATGGATGGACAGAGCTCCTATGTGTTGGGTGGATGGATGAGTGGATGGATGGACAGAGCTCCTATGTGTTGGGTGGATGGATGAGTGGATGGATGAACAGGGTTCCTATTATGTGTTGCATGGATGGGTGGATAGATGGACAGAGCTCCTATGTGTTGGGTGGATGGACGAGTGGATGGATGGACAGAGCTCCTATGTATTGGGTGGATGGATGAACAGGGTTCCTATGTGTTGCATGGATGGGTGGATAGATGGACAGAGCTCCTATGTGTTGGGTGGATGGACGAGTGGATGGATGGACAGAGCTCCTATGTGTTGGGTGGATGGATGAGTGGATGGATGAACAGGGTTCCTATGTGTTGCATGGATGGGTGGATAGATGGACAGAGCGCCTATGTGTTGGGTGGATGGACGAGTGGGTGGATGGACAGAGCTCCTATGTGTTGGGTGGATGAGTGGATAGACAGGAGTGGAAAATACACCAATAGAGGGAAGAGGAGCAGCCCAGTCTATCCTGGCTTGTTTCCTGTGAAGAAGTGCTGCTCCTGACCTGCCACCTTTCACACCTAGGAGTGCATTCAGGGACATCCTCAATGGTGCCAATAATCTCTCCGGCCAGTGTTCAGAATGGAACATCTGGCTGCCTCAACTTCCTGGACACACACTGTCACCTGGGGGAAGATCCCTAATAGAACCCGTGTGACCTACATGGGAGAGTTTCCGGCTCTGAGTACAGGAAGAGAAAGGGAGCCCAGCACAGGAAGATAGCAGTGGCCACACCTCTACTGGGAAGGAGGCTGTGGCTCAGTGAGAGGACTGAGTACTTCAGGGGCTCAGAAAATCAAAGAGGCTGACCTGGAAGAGAATTGGAAACCAAAACAGGGTGAGTCAGGCCTGCAGCGATGGACCCCGGACCATCTGCCCAGTGCAGATTCCCCTCTGGTCAACGGACTGAGGTGTGCAAATGAGACAGGCAGCAGCTTCCTAACTGTAGCACCCCCTGCAGGAAGAGGGGGCAGCACGTTCTGCCCACTGCTCCTCTGGGACCTCCTACCACTGGGCAGGGAGAATAGCCACTACCTGAGGGTTTTTCTGACCTTAGAATTAAACTGCAAGAGCCATCTGGTAGGGGTGTGAATCTTCTCCATGCAACTGGTCTAGGACGGAAAAAGAAAGGCTTCAATTTCCAGCCTCGCCAACTGCCTGGGGATGTGCTGAGGGTGCAGACACTATCATTCACCAGGGGTCGACCTTGGCCAAGCGCCTCATTGTCTCTGAATCTTGTTTTTTTTTTAGTTATAAAATGATAAAAAAAAGTCCATCCTACAAGGCTGTGGTAAGAAGTAGAAATAGTGAGGGCGTGTGGCAGGCCCACAGTCCTTCCAGCCCCCTCTCTTTACCAACAAACCAGATGCTGGCTTTATGCAGGGTCCCAGGCAGCCATGTGCTTCAGGAGAAGCAGGACTCCTCTCCAGCCTAGCGGGGTCAGTCTTCATCACTCTAAGCCAGTCAAGGCAAATCCATTTCTTCCTAGTGATTAGTTCATAACAAGCGTGTAACTCATTCTGTCTGAGGAGACATGAGGGAAAGTCTCGGGGGGAATTTGGGGAAAGTTCTTAAAAAGATCCTTAAAGTTACTATTAAAGGTTTACATTTCAAAAAAAAAAAAATTGGGCGGCGCCTGTGGCTCAGTGAGTAGGGCACCAGCGGGTTCAAACCTAGCCCCGGCCAAACTGCAACAACAACAAAAATAGCCGGGCGTTGTGGCGGGCGCCTGTAGTCCCAGCTACTTGGGAGGCTGAGGCAAGGGAATCGCCTAAGCCCAAGAGCTGGAGGTTGTTATGAGCTCTGATGCCACCACACTCTACCAAGGGCGGCAAAATGAAACTCTGTCTATAAAAAAAAAAATAGATCCATAAAGAAGGGACTTTTTCAGCTTGGCACTCATAGCTCAGTGAGTAGGGCGCCAGCCACATGCACCGAGGCTGGCAGGTTCGAGCCCCGCCCAGGCCTGCTAAACAATGATGACAACTGCAACAAAAAAATAGCCAAGCGCTGTGGCAGGCGCCTGTAGTCCCTTGGCTACTTGGGAGGCTGAGGCAAGAGAATCGCTTAAGCCCAAGAGTTTAAGATTTCTGTGAGCTGTGACGCCACAGCACTCTACTGAAGGTGACATAGTGAGCCTCTGTCTCAAAAAGAAAAGAAGGGACTTTTTCTTTATTTGAACTTTGGGCATTATTGGGTGAGGATGTGATACTCAGAGCTCCTTGATGGATTAATATAATCAAACTGAATTTCTCTCTGGGTTCCAATACAGTATTTGGAAGTACTAGATAAGCACAAAGAAAGCAAAGAAAGTTTCTCTAGAAAAGAAAGTAAATTATAGATTTCTTGGAGGAGGGGCCATTTGGCCTACGCTTTGAAGTGTAACAGTCATGGAGTTAAATTCTCATAGAACACATCTAATATTGGGGTGGGGCTTCTCTCCCTAAACTACTGCCGTTTTGCCCCTAAAACTTTATTACAGGTGTTTGTTTAGTATTAGAGCAAATCCTCCCTACCCCACTCCCCAGCTTCCATCCAAAAAAATAAAGGTCACCTTAGTTGAGGGGAGGTCCAGGAAGAGGCAGTGGACAGGGACCTGGAAGCCCCTAAACAATGCAGAGTGAGCTTCCAGGAACGCAGGCCGGCTTTCACGATCCCTCTCGCCTCCCTCGTGCCCGTGCCTAAGTCAGAAGCCCACGCCTGGTGTGAGGGTCTCCACAGCCCACAAGTGGCTTCCCCTCTCCAGGACCCCACCCCAAACCACAAAACTGCAGACCACTCACTTATGCAACACCCTATAAACTTTCCTGCATCTCTGGGGCTCACTTATGCTATTCCCTTGGCTTAGAATGCTTTTCCCACCTTCTTTACACCGAAAATCCTGCTAGCTCTTCAAGCTCCTCTTCTTTAAGTCCTGTTTTGATGTCAAGCCCATTTCCTCCTCAGTTCCTGCTTGCACCTGTATTCGACACTCGTCTGACCTGACATATGATGATTGGTTGATTCCCTAACTCGCTCCTTCACTAGACTTACTAGGACCTTAAGAGAAGGATACTACTTCACTCATCTTTGAGCCCCCAGCACAGTACCTGGTACACGGTGGGCACTCAGTAAGAGTGCTGACATACTGAATGCTGCTCCCCCAGACACAGAATATGGGAGCCGAGAAGCCCTTTGGGGCTTAGAAGTGTTAATGATCTTAGACCTGCTGGGTGCAGTGGGTCATGCCTGTAATCCCAGCATTTTGGGAGGCTGAAGCAGAAGGATCACTTAAAGCAGGATTTTGAGACCAGCCTGAGAAGCACAGCAAGATCCCATCTCTAAAAAAAAAAAAGAAAAAATTAGCTGGACATGGCAGTACATACCTGTACTTAGGAAGCTGAGACAAGAGGATCACTTGAGCCCAGGAATTTGAGGGATGCTGTAAACTATGATTGCACCACCGCACTCCAGCCTCAGCAACAGAGTGAGACCTTCTCTCTACAAAACTAAGAAACAGAAACCTGGATCTTGGAGTAAAAACCGTGAGGTCTGAATATATATAGATGAGATATTTCAGTTTATAGTGGTTTTTCCTGGGGAGGAGGGCTAATGGTGAGGAGTTAAAGGGAAACTTAGTTTTACTCCAACTCACTTAAATTTTTACCATGTGAGTGTATGTGCAGTTTATGTTGTATGTTCTTTGAAGATAATCATATAATTTTGTAAATAATGACAGTTTTCTTTCTTTCTTTCTTTCTTTTTTTGAGAGAGTCTCACTATGTCATCCTCAGTAGGAGTGCCATGATGTCACAGCTCACAGCAACCTCAAACTCTTGGCTCAAGTCATCCTCTTGCCTCAGCTTCCTGAGTAGCTGGGACTACAGGCACACAGCACAATGCTTGACTATTTTTTAGAAACAGGGTCTCTCTCTAGCTCAGGCTGGTCTTGAACTCCTGAGCTCAGCAATCCACCCATCTCAGCCTCCCAGGGTTCTAGGATTATAGGCATGAGCCACCGTGCATACAGGGCATATAGCCTGTTCCCTTGTTTTAAAATAAATATTCTGGGGTTTTTTTGTTTGTTTGTTTGTTTGTTTTGAGGCAGAGTCTCAAGTTGTCGCCCTGGGTAGAGTGCCATGGCATCATAACTCACAGCAACCTTAAACTCTTGGGCTTAAGCAATTCTCTTGCCTCAACCTCCCAAGTAGCTGGGACTACAAGTGTCCACCACAATGCCCGGCTAGTTTTTGATTGTAGTTGTCATTGTTGTTTGGCAGCCTCGGACTGGATTCAAACCTGCCAGCTCTAGTGTATGTGGCTGATGCCTTAGCTGCTGAGCTACAGATGCCGAGCCTTAAAATAAATATTCTTAACATTTCTTTTTATTAGTGTTTTACAGATACCTTTCAACATCCTTTTCACCCTTTTCTGCTCCTAAGTTTTAGATGAATCGCTTCTAACCACTCGCTTTTCTAACAATTTCACCAATCTTTATTACCCACAGGATTTAGTCCATTTACATTTATTGGAAAATAACTGACATATTTGAATCATTTCTACCATCTTATTTTGTGCTTTCTATTCATCTCACTTTTTCCACTCCTTTCTTGCCTTCTTGTGTATTGTATTGATTGGGATATCTTTTTCTAATTTCATTTTTTTTCCTCTATTGGTTTGAAAGTTTACACACCAGTTTCTACTGTTTTGGTACTTATCTGTATATATGTGTGTGTGTGTGTGTGTGTGTGTGTGTGTGTATATATATATTTTTTTTTAGACAGAGCCTCAAGCAATCACCCTGGATAGTATGTCATAGCATCACAGCTCACAGCAACCTCCAACTTCTGGGCTCAAGCAATTCTCCTGCCTCCACCTCCCAAGTAGCTGGGACTACAGGTGCCTGCCACAATGCCTGGCTATTTTTTGGTTGCAGCCGTCATTGTTGTTTGGCGGGCCCGGGCTAGATTTGAACCCACCAGCTCAGGTGTATGTGGCTGGCGCCTTAGCCGCTTGAGCCACAGGTGCCGAACCCTTATCTGTATATTTTGATATTATAATTGATGAAGTAGAATCTAAAATCAAGCAATAGCTGGTATGGTCCAAGTGTGGTAGTGTTTATAAATAATTGATCACAACCAGTTACACATTTCTTCACTCCCACTGCTTCACTTTACTAGCCTAATAGAAAAAAAAAAGGAGATAAAATTAATACTTTTTTTTTTTTTTTTTTTGAGATAGAGTCTCACTTTGTTGCCCCTGATAGACAGCCATGACAGCAACCTCAGGCTGTTGGACTCATGTGATTCTCTTGCCTCAGCCTCCTGAGTAGCTGGGACTACAGACACCCACCACAATGCCTGGCTATTTTTAGAGACGGGGTCTCGTTCTAGCTCAGGCTAGTCTCAAACTCCCGAGTTTAGGCAATCCGCCCGCCTCGGCCTCCCAGTATTCTAGGATTACAGGCATGAGCCACCGCACCCAGCCATAAAATTAGTATCTTTATCATCCTTCCAAACAATAAAATCACCTTAAAATGGTTGAAATTTCCCTCTTTCAGCCTAAATGCTATTGCTGAATTATATAGTAGGCCTGTATTTTTACTTTTTTAAACTTCATAGTTAGAGTATTATATTGTAGTTTTTGTCAATATTTATTTATATTTACCCAAACATGTATCATTTTCCTTGTATTTCATTTTTACTTGTCTCTCAGACCTTTTGGGGGTCATTGCCCTTGTCTTGAAGGACAAGCTTAGTTAGAAAGTTAGAAGTCCTTTTTTTTTTTTTTTTTTTTGCAATTTTTTGGGCCGGGGCTGGGTTTGAACCTGCCACCTCCAGCATGTGGGGCCAGCACCCTACTCCTTTGAGCCACCGCCCCACTTAGAAGTTCTTTTAATGAGAATCTGTGGATAATAAACTCTTTTTTTATTGAACTGAAATGTAATTATTTTCCTTCTTTCCTTAAAGCTAGTTTCACTGAGTATAATTTCTAGACTGACAGTTAATTTTCTCTCCGCATTTTGTTCTCTTTTGGTCTCCACTGTTGCTACTAAGATGTCAGTTCTTGCTGTAATCATTTCTCCTTCGCAGGTAATCTGCCTGCTCTGAAGATCTTCTCCTGCCTTTGACATTCTGAAACTTTCCTATAATATGCCCAGGATTATGTTTATTTTTATTTATCTTGATTATTGGATCTAAGGATCTGTATCTTTCATTAAGTCTAGAAAAGTTCTCAGCCCATTATTCCTTCACTCCCCCTCTCTTGATTCTCTCCTGGAACGTCTGTTAAATGTGTAGAAGACCTTCTGATCCTACCACTGACATCCTTACTTTCTCCTTTATGTCTTTTCTCATTCTCCTCTGGACTGCATTCTAGCTGTAGCTCATTCTAGAGAGCTCAGATCTATTCTATTCATAAATTTTCTCTTTACCTGGATCTAACTGTTGATTTCCTTTGAGTTTCTAAATTCAATTATTATATTTTTCATTTCTAGAATTATATTTGGTTATTTTTCAAATATTCTTGTTAATTTTAAATATCTTTTCCTTTTTTTTTTGGAGACAGGGTCTCACTCTGTTGTCCAGGCATCACCACAGCTCATTGCAACTGCAAACTCTTAGGTTCAAGGAATCCTCTTGCCTCAGTCTCCCGAGTAGGTGGGACTACGGGCATGTATTAACCACACTTGGGTAATTCTTCTATTTTTTGAAGAGATGGGGTCTTCACTATGTTGTTCAGGCTGGTCTTAAACTTCTGGCCTCCAGAAATCCTTCTACTGTACTGTATGGGGAGGCCTCCCAAAGTGTGCCGTATGGGGAGCGCACATGGCGCCTGGGACTGAGGCTGCAGGCGTGGGAGGGTCAGCTGCCTCCTTTATGGGGGCATGGTCAGGTCAGGACAAAGATTGTCTTGTAAGGTGGTTCCATTAGCAGATGCAGGACACTGTGGAACTGGGGTGGAGATGGGGTAACCACCATTCAGTTGGAAATGAAACAGCGTTAGATGGGGGCCCAAATAAGAAAGTCTGGCTCCCTGGGGGCCCAGAGTCCCTGAGAGAAAAGCTCTAACACTGACGTGCATGAGTGGATGTTACAGCAACTAGGCAGGAGCAGGAGGAAGGGGGAAGGCCTGTGCCCTCCTGTGAGCAGGCACCAGAAGAGCTGAGTAGTGCGAAACTCTCTCGACCACTGGGGCCACTGCAGTAGGGTCCCCACCAGCCAGCTGCAAAGCCTGCAGTAGGAGCACGTCTTTTCCTGGCCCCAAGTTCAGGAGCTTCTCTTGGGCCACTGGAGAAGATTATGTCCTGAGAAGTCCTGCAGCAGCAACCCTGGCCTTCCCCAGCCCTGGACTCGAGACTCTCAGGCATCCACAGTTGCAGACTCCCTGTTCTCCAAGGAATCCCCAAGGTTCACGTCTTTTCAAGGCAAAGAAGGAAGAAGAGTCTCTGCACCCCTGTTCTGCACCCTTCATTCTCTCCTCCACTGATCAGTGGATTTATAATGGGCAAAAATAGCAAGACTGTGACTGACTCTGAAAAAAGGAAATGAAATTTCCTTAAGTCCACCTGTGTCTGCCAGCGCTGCAAAGATCAAACCAAGTGCGGTTAGTTAGCTATTTCAGCTTCACCGGAGCGAACAAGGCGATGAAGCTGAATGCCCTGCATTGTCACTTACAGACTGGGAATCAGTCAAGGAAACCAGAAAATTTCAGAGATTATGGAATTTTGGGACCAGACTATTGCCCTGAGTTCAGTACCTTCTCCTGCCACTTGGGAAAAGGGAGGCCCAGAGGGAATTTTCTCAGTAACACACTCAGGGGCATCTAGCCCAGCCCTTTCATTTTTTATCAGAGTAAATTGAGACTGTAAAAGATTTGCCTGGAGCCACTCAGCAGCCTGGGGCAGAGCATGGCCAGGTTTCCTAATCCGATCCTCTTTCTTCTCCTTTTTGTCCCACCACTGAATTATGGATCTTCCTGTGTTATTGAGAAATCAACCCAGAAATGCCTGTGTCTCCTTCTCCATGATATCCAGGCAGCATCACAACCAGGGGCAAGCCAGACTGTCACAACCCAGAATAACAACCCCTTTAGCTCCCTGGTGATTTTTTTCCATGTTTTCAAAACTCTGCATTGATGCAATGATTTCACAACATCAGAATTATGTTTTCAAGAGCAGTTCTTGTAGAACATACAATTTTAAGAGGAACATTGGTTAGAAGCATTAACAATTAGGAAAGCAGAAATTGGCCCTAGGGCAAGTCAGGATTTTTAAACTTTCATGACAAATTTGCATAAACACCTTCCTTTAAAATGAAAAACGATAAAGTCCGGGCTTCAGATGACAGACTCTGCTCTAAAACGAGCCTCCCTAGGGGCTTTAATTTAACTGTTTCTCTTTCTAAAGACTGGTTACCAGCCTCTTGCAGTGATGAAGAGGCAGAATTTGGGGGCCAAAGCTGGTTCTTGAGCAGCCCCGAGTCTCAGATTCAGTCTGAGACACTGACAGACACTGTGCGTGCCCAGGACCATGGCTTGTGGTCAAGGAAGAGCAAAGCCTATAGAGGACTTGGGACTGCCTAAGGTTGGACTGGCAACTCGGTGAGCAATGACCAAATGGCTGATCTTTTCAGCCAGTCCAGGAAGGAGCCAAACAGAGCCAGCAAAAGACAGAAGAAAGAACGTGGTCTTGGAATTTATTCTGAGCTGGGTTCAAATTACTGGCTAAAGCCTGTTTATTGGTCTAGACAAGTCATCTAACCTCGTGAGACCTCATTTGGGTCATTTGTTCAATGGCGCTAACAATAGATCTGCAGGCCTGTTGTAGGAGCAGAGACCTTGCCACTGGGAGAGCAGACAGATTGATGCAGGGGAAAGTGGGTGGCCAAACTCTCAAAGCCTGGAAATCAGTGGACTCTGCTATGGTGACACCAGAATTCTAAACCTGGTGCTCAGTGTTAGATTCTGCTTTGCTCATGTGGGGCTCTCTGCCCCAAATACATCTGAGCACATTGTCTTCCCGTGCTGGGCTGGCCCTGCTTTGATGGGGATCAAATGTCAGGCTCTTTTAGAGGGTAGCAGTGTACTGGATTGGGAAGAGCACTGAACATGGGGTCACAAGGTCGGGGATAAGATCCACCCTGGTCTTCACAGCTGTCACTGTGGCCTGGATATTTCCCATCTCTGGGATTCATGCTCCAGTCTGGCTAGAACAGTGGTTCTTAGCACTGACTGCATGTGAGAATACTTGAGCTTTAAAAGGATATCAGGCAGCGCCTGTGGCTCAAGGAGTAGGGCGCTGGTCCCGTATGCTGGAGGTGGCAGGTTCAAACCCAGCCCCGGCCAAAAACCACAAAAAAAAAAAAAGGATATCAGTGCCAGGTCTCACCCCTAGAGATTCTGATGTATCTGGTCTGGGGTGTGGTCCAGACACAGGCATATTTTCAAAGCTCCCAGGTGGTTCTAATGTGTAGCCACAATAGGGAACCACATGACTGGATTCTCTCCGAAGTCTCTGCCTTGGAGGTGCTCCTTTCTGTGCTGCTTGGGGGATATGTGATCAGAGCATGATGGACAAGGCCTACCTGGGAGTCAGGAGGCTTTCATTCCACTGTCTTGCTGTGTGACCTTGGGAAAGTCACTCCCCTCTCTGGGCATAGTTTGTCTCATCTGTCAATAGGGAGTGGGAAGACTAGAGTCTCTTTCTGATTTCAAATTATAAGTCTCTCAGGTCTGAGATCTTGAGACCCAGCACTCTCTACCAAGGAAGATTCCAGGAGAACAAGGCTCCAAGATGCCTCAGCTCAGTTTCCCTTGGAAACCCAAGCTTAGGTGATTGGGTAGACTATACCCTCTGTGGCTTTCCGGGGAGACTTGAGCAAGAACTCCAGTCGCTCTTAGGATACTGTCTGGGTCTCTGGCAATGGGCTGTTGCATAACCAACCAACCTGAGCCAGAAATTTTCCTGCACTTGCTTGTGTTTCTTGATGAGGAAACAAGCTCTCTGAATACACGTATGTGATAAATAAAAGAAGGCAAACACGCCTGGAACACCCACTATAGGCCTAGGGCAACTCACTTGCCCTCTCTGGGTCTCCTTTGCCTCTTGGTGCAACAAAAAGGATTTCTAGGCACTGGGGGAGGTGAGGCAGATGCAATGCTTATAAAGTGCTTAGCACATAATAAGTGCTCAATTAATATTAGCCACTGCCACTTTGTGGCCAACTCATATCTGTCAGGGCCAATTGACTGAACGATTTATCTTTTTCTTCCTTTTTTTTTGTTGTTGTTGTTGCAGTTTTTGGCTGGAGCTGGGTTTGAACCCACCACCTCCAGTATATGGGGCCAGCGCCCTACTCCTTTGAGCCACAGGCACTGCCCCTTCCTTTCTTTTATTTATCTGGCCCAGGTGAGGATCAAACTCACCACCCCTAGTTTACAGGGTCAGGGCTCTAACTACTGAGCTACGGCACCCAGCTGTTTTCCTTTCTTTTGTTTACAGTTTTATTCAGGTATAATTACTGTAAAATAAGCTGCATACATTTAAGGCATACAGTTTGATGAGCTTTGATATATGTGCACAACGATGACCAGGTGATTCTTAAAAATTGTTCTTAAAACCCATTAGCTTTTCTCAGCATTTGACAGTTCCAAGCGTGTGTCTCTTCTGAAGGTGGGCCAGGGTGACTGACCAACCCTAGGGCTGCAGGAAAATCCTTGTCCTAGGAAACTCCTTAGTCCCAGGCAGGTGGGGACAGAGCCTTGGTCCTCAAACTGGCCCGTGGGCCACATGAGGTGGTGTGATTGTATTTGTTCCCGTTTTGTTTTTTTACTTCAAAATAAGATACGTGCAGTGTGCATAAGAATTTGTTCATAGTTTTTTTTTTAACTACAGTCCGGCCCTCCAACGGTCTAAGGGACAGTGAACTGGCCCCCTGTTTAAAAAGTTTGAGGACCCCTGCCTAGGGGCTCAGCATGTCTAAATTTTCACAAGAAAGAGGTATAAAGTGAGCAGAGCTATCTGGTATTCAATTCTGGAATGTTACCTGTGCCTCGGTTGCCCCTCAATTAAGAGGAAAATAAAATAAGTATACGTCATCCAGGTCTGATATCTCTCTGGCTCTGCCATTTGGTAAAAGGCACAGCAGGGACAGAAAACATGGGCATAGGGAACTGAATGTGGTTTTACAGATGAGAAGGACACGCAGAAGGAGCTGGGACTCAAGGCTCTAATTTCCTCGGCTGTGAATGGGGCTGCCAGCACATACCCTTCACGTAGGGAGGGTACGTTGCTGGAACGCAGGTGTAACTTCTGTGTGGAAGCCTGTGTGCTGCCTGCACTGAGCGAGCAAAGGATGTCACAAAGGTAATGAGCGACAGTCCTTGCAGGAGGCCCCATCCCAAACACTTACAGGTATACACTTGGCCAATCCCTATTAATAGCCCTGTGAGATGAGTCCTGCTATCATCCCCACTTTGCAGATAACAAAGTGAGCACAGAGAGACTAAGTAGCTTGCCCAAGGCCACACAGCAGGTGAGAAAGAGAACTGGATCAAACTCCAGCAGGCTGGATTCATACCTTAGCTCTGGCACTGCCCATCTGGGTGAATGAGGCAGTCCTCTGGGCTCTGGAGGAAGCAAGGGGGAAAGGTGGTGGGGCAGGGCTGGGTGTTCTCCTGCCAAGGCCTTAGCAACCCCTGTGGGGATTAGTAGCCCTTGTGAGGACTAGCTGAGATATTGGAGGACCTCAAAGGTAAATTAGACGTATTTTCTTTTCTTCTCTTTTTTTTTGAGACAGAGCCTCAAGCTGTTGCCCTGTGTAGAGTGCTGTGACATCACAGCTCACAGCAACTTCCAATTCCTGGGCTCAAGCGATTCTCTTGTCTCCACCTCCCAAGTAGCCAAGACTACAGGCACCCACCACAAGGCTCAGCTATTTTTTGGTTGCAGCCATCATTGTTGTTTGGCGGACCCAGGCTGGTTTCGAACCAGCCAGCTCAGGTGTATGTGGCTGGGGCCTTAGCCGCTTGAACCACAGGTGCGGAGCCAATTAGACATATTTTCAAACGTATTATGAATGGTGCTTGCTCGTGTCCCTTGGTGGACGTGTGAGCACGTTCCTGGTGAGTGCGGACCTAGGAGTGGAGCAGCCAGGACTCGGGGAACTGCACAGGCTCCTCCCTGGGAAGGAAATGTCTGAGCTGAGAGGATGAGAAAGGCAGTCTGGCAGATGACCCTGTGCTCCAGGAGGGGCAAGTTTGCCGGTGTGCCTGCAGGAAGGAGGGACAGGACTGAGGGGGCCAAGGAGATGAGATGACTCCAGGCTTCTGGCCTGTAATTGGCCTAGGAAGGACATCGTCAGGGTGAGCTCTGTGGTGCGGCTGTGCATGTGCAAGTTTGAGCTGCCTGGTAGGCATCAGATGGGGCTCTTGAGGACGCTGTTGGAGTCCAGAGACGGGGCTGAGCTGGGGTCTCTGAGCATAAATTATAAATCATAATAAGTATAGCCCCACACGTGCATGGGAATGGGAATAAACCACCAGACAGGGGAAATCAATGACACAGGAGGGAGGGGAGAAGGGAGTGGGGCAAATCCGTGCCCAGAGAAGGAGCGAGAACAGGGCCTCCAGAGTATCGGGCACATATGTGGGCAAGGCTGTCAGCTAGAAGGCTGGTGCAGGAGCTGTTAGTGTTCTGGAAGGAGAAAGCTTGAAACAGATGAGAATAGAAGGGCAGTAGGGACATGTAGGGTTGCTGGGCAACTCAGGATTTAGTGACTGGGAGTTGAATTCGGGGATGGGATTTGAGTGTGGTGACTGTAGATTGTGGTTACGGAGAGATCGCCAACACTGGTAATGACAAGGTTAGATTCTGACCAGGGGCCAGGAAGCTAAGGTAGTGTTTATTCCTTCAACAAAAATGGATTAAGCATCTTCAATATATCATACCTGTGGTAGATCCTGGGTTCTAAGTGGAGAACAAAATAGATACATTGATTTCTTAAGTTTAGAATTTTCTAAATGAATTTCTACCAATCGAAGGCTAGCATCATACCAACAACTGCCATTTACTGAATGATTACTATGTGCCAGGATCTATGCTAAGCAAATGTCCATACTTTGTCTCATTCAATTTTTATAACCAAATGTTTTCACTTCCAAAGTTATGACTTACTTGGACATTTAACACGGACTACTTAAAGATGACTTCTACTTCCCCTTTCCTTCCCTTCCCTTTCCGTAATTATTGGCTCGTATTATTTCTTTCAAATCCTTCTATAGTCTTGTGGGCCCAATGACTCCTTTAAAGATTGGTGATGTTAGTTGTTTTTTCCCCCAGGGACTTTGTCTTCAAGCCAGCACACCCCCTCAGCACGCTGAGCTGGTTGCCATGGTAATCTCTCTGGTGTTGGAGCCAGGAGGAATTGTAGCCTCACCTGCCAGTTGGCCGGAGTGGGTGGCTGCATGTGTGCGGCTGTAGAAAGGCCAGCTTTGGAGTAACATGGAGCCTTGTCCGTATACTTTAGGGTGGGCAGACAAGATGAGTGAGGCTCCAGGCCTGTGGTCTCTCTTGCTTGTGTGTGGTTTCCCGACAAACAAGGAAACACCTGTGCTTGGCAATTAGCAAACCACAAGCAAACCCAGACAGAAGCCAGAGACCTAAGACCAAATCACTTGCTGGCACTCAGTTACCACCAGGAGAGCAGGCGTCAGCCAATTCCCCAGGCCAAATCCCACTGCTTTTGTAAATAAAGTTTTATTGGAACACAGCCATTTCCATTAATTGCATACTGTCTCTGACTGCTGTCATGCTGCAATGGCAGAGGCTGTGTGGGCCACAAAGCCTAAATATTTACTATTTGGCCCTTTGCAGAAAAAGCATACTGACTTCTGGGTGTGAAGGGTTTGAAGGTGGGGAGAGGGAAGGGGTCAGAGATAATTGATATGGTCTTCTACAGGGGCTTGTTTTGTTTATTTTTTGACATTCATTGAATGATACATTGTGACCGATTAATGCTTTATTGTCACATTTACTTTTCAGGACTGCTCCATTTTTTGAGACAGGAGCAGCTAAAGTGGCCAGAGTCAGGAAATCTTGAACAGGACACGCACTGGAACACCATTTGTTGTTTATCTGAGATTCTGTTTAAACTGAGCATCCTGTATTTGAGGAGGCCACCCTATTAATAACACACTCAAGGTCACACAAGCAGGAAGTGGAAAAGCCAGGGATTAAAGCCTTTGCTTTAAAATACCATCATGAGTGTGGGTGGGCTGTAGGAAAGCTGCTAACTTAGAAGACAGAATGAAAACTCTTGGGTCTCTGTGAGTGAGCTGTGGTGAGAGGGGCTGGCTAGTGTACCTCAACTGTGAGAGGGGTAACAGGTCCAACCCCCCACATCTCACTGATCAAAGCAACAATGAGCCTCTCTAGCTCTCTGAAGGAAGAGAAAATATTTGGGGCCCATGCAGAATTTAATGAGGAATCTCTTGCCTACAGAAATGGCTCCTCCCTGCTGGGAACAATGGCTCAAGCCTGTAATCCCAGCACTCTGGGAGGCCTAGACATGTGGATTGCTTAAGCTCATAAGTTCAAGACCAGCCTGAGAAAAAAGTGAGACCCAGGCAGCGCCTGTGGCTCAAGGAGTAGGGCGCTGGTCCCATATGCTGGAGGTGGCGGGTTCAAAACTAGCCCCGGCCAAAAACCACAAAAAAAAAAAAAAAGAAAGAAAGAAAAAAGTGAGACCCCCCCTCCGTCTCTACTACAAATAGAGAGAGAGGAAAAAAAAAACAAAAACTGAGGCAAGAGGATCACTTGAGCAGAAGAGTTGGAGCTACAATGCCACAGCACACTACCCAGGGCAACATAGTGAGACTCTGTCTCAAAAAAAAAAGAAAGAAAGAAATGGCTCCTCCATTCATCCTCTATACACACTACTCCTTCTTCCTGGCAAGCTCTATGTCCTGTCCCTCTCTCTGTCCTAGTTGCCTTCTAGCTTCTGGTCATCCTTCAGAACAGAGCTCAATGGTTCCTTCCGCTAGAATATCTTTTCTGACCCACGTTCAGAACCTTTGATTAGGAGGGGTGGAGCAAGATGGCGGCCGAGTAACAGCTTCCCTGCAACTGGGCACGGTGAATCTGGGGAGATAAGACTCCAGGCATCTCTGGCTGGTGGGATCTGCCTATAATCATCCCTTTGAGTATACAGGGAGTCAGCAAGGGACCTCTGGACCCCAAGAGGAGGACAAAAACAGTGGAAAACTGGCAAGTGGTTGCGTGTTTTCGATCGACCTAATCCCGCCGGCAGCCATAAGTACAAGCAGTAGTGAGACTGAAAACCAGAAAGGCCTTACCTGTGAACTGTTTTGGTGTTTCTGTACTTGGCAGTCAGTTGAACTGCCGGGGAGAGCTTGGGCAGGAGTGTGGAGAACTTTGGGCATTATCTAGGGCCCCAGACTGAGCCGCTGATCCAGAGGGAGCTAATAGTGTCTGCCTGTGGGCCGCAGGGAGCCATTGTGAGAGAACTGCCCTGGCAAGCTCTGCCCTCAGGGTCGCAGAGCAAGGATCAGGCAGGAGCTAGTAACCTAGTGACTGAGCAGCCTAAAGATGGGGACTGAGCTGCCTTACAGCGTTAACCCTCAGGGGCAGAGTGAGACCGGTTTTGGCACCCTGGAGATTCGGGGTGTTGCCATGGGTAGAGTGCTGTGGCATCACAGCTCATAGCAACCTCAAACTCCTGGGCTTGGCACTGCCCGGACCTCCATAAGAGCTGCGCCACGACCCCCTGACCCACAACCTGCGCCCGCCGGGCCTCCGCATGCCCTGACAAGGAACTGCGGGAGCCACACAACCCTGCGTCCTCACTCCTGTAACCTCCCTTCCTTCACACCGGCCCGCTCATCTGGCCAGGGACTCTGGTAGCTGCATGCCCACTGGAGCCCTCCCTGCCCCTACGCAGAGCCCTTCTCCTGGCCAGAGACTGCTGGAGCCTTGGGCTCTCTGTGCCAAAGTCAATGGGTGCCAGACACTCCCAGAACCGTGCACACCACCTCCCACCCTGTTGCTGGATCCGGGTGTGTCACACTCCGGAGCTGCTTCCACAACCAGAACTCCCTGGCTGAGGCAGCCCCAGAGGAACTACACAGGGTCACTGCCTACAAAGATCCAGCAACAATAGAGTGATCCCGCTGGGGTCTCATCTTGGAGAGACACCTCCCCAACTCTGAGGATGGCCAGAGGCAATGGTGAAAAACAATCATGAGGTGAAATCAACAGAAAAACTGTCAATATGAATAATCAGAGTAGATCAACTCCCCCAAGGATCAATGGGGCAGACATAGCACAAGATCCCATGCAAAAACAAATAGCTGAGAAGTCAAATTCAGAATCTGGATAGCAAATAAGATCTAATTAGAATTCTAAGCAGTAACCCAAAAGATATCTCAAGAATTCAACGAATTCAAAGACCAAATGACCAAAGACTTTGACACATTGAGACGAGAAGTTGCAGCCCTCAAAGATCTGAGAAACACAGTAGAATCCCTCAGTAATAGAATGGAGCAAGCAGAAGAAAGGATTTCTGACATTGAAGACAAAGCTTTCAAATGCTCCCAAACTTTCAAAGAGGAAGAGAAATGGAGGGCGAAAACAGAGCACTCTCTCAGAGAGCTCTGGGTTAATTTGAAGAAAACCAATATTCATCTTATAGGGATCCCCGAAAGTGATGAAGCAGCTTCACAAGGCACAGAGTCTCTTCTCCATAAGATTATGAAGGAGAACTTTCCAGACATGCCAAGAGATTCTGAAATTCAGATAGCAGACAGTTTCAGAACTCCAGCATGATTCAACCCAAATAAGACATCCCCCAGACACATCATAATCAATTTCACTAAAGTTAATATGAAGGAGAAAATTCTGAAAGCAGCCAGACAAAAGAAAACCATCACCTACAAGGGCAAGAATATTAGAATAACTGCAGATCTCTCTGCTGAAAACTTTCAAGCTAAAAGAGGATGGTCATTGACTTTTAATCTCTTAAAACAAAAAAACTTTCAACCCAGGATCCTGTACCCAGCTAAACTGAGTTTCATTTATGACAGAGAAATTAAATACTGCAATGACATTCACATGTTGAAGAAATTTGCCATAACTAAACCAGCTCTCCAGGATATTCTCAGACCTATCCTCCATAAAGACCAGCATAATCCTCCACCGCAAAAGTAAACCCACCCAGAAAATTTTGATCAAATTCCAACTTCCACAGTCGCAAAAGGGTTAAAAATGTCCACCAGACTCTCAAAAGGCTTATCAATATTCTTAATTAATGTGAATAGTTTAAATTGTCCTCTAAAGAGGCACAGGTTGGCTGACTGGATACAAAAACTCAAGCCAGATATCTGCTGCATACAAGAATCGCATCTTACATTAAAAGACAAATTTAGACTCAAGGTGAAGGGATGGTCATCTATACTCCAGGCAAATGGAAAGCAGAAAAAAGCAGGCGTTGCTATCCTATTTGCAGACGCAATAGGCTTTAAACCAACTGAAATAAGGAAGGATAAGAATGGACACTTCATATTTGTTAAAGGTAATACTCAACATGATGAGATTTCAATTATTAATATTTATGCACCCAACCAGAACGCACCTCAATTTATAAGAGAAACTCTAACAGACATGAGCAACTTGATTTCCTCCAGTTCCATAGTCGTTGGAGATTTTAACACTCCTTTAGCAGTGCTGGATAGATCCTCCAAAAAGAAGCTAAGCAAAGAAATTTTAGATTGAAACTTAACCATTCAACATCTGGACTTAAAAGACATCTACAGAACATTTCATTCCAACAAAACTGAATACACATTCTTCTCATCAGCCCACGGAACATACTCCAAAATCGACCACATCCTGGGCCACAAATATAACCTCAACAAATTTAAAAAAATAGAAATTATTTCGGGCGGCGCCTGTGGCTCAGCGGGTAGGGCGCCGGTCCCACATGCCGGAGGTGGCGGGTTCAAACCCAGCCCCGGCCAAAAAAAAAAAAAAAAAAAATAGAAATTATTTCTTGCATCTTCTCAGACCATCATGGAATAAAAGTTGAACTCAATAACAACAGGAACCTTCATACCCATACAAAAACATGGAAGCTAAACAACCTCATGCTGAAGGATAGATGGGTTATAGATAAGATTAAGAAGAAAATCACCAAATTTTTGGAACAAAACAACAACCAAGACACGAATTACCAGAACTTCTGGGATACTGCAAAGGCAATCCTAAGAGGGAAATTTATAGCACTGCAAGCCTTCCTCAAGAAAATGGAAAGAGAGGAAGTTAATAACTTAATGGGACATCTCAAGCAACTGGAGAAGGAAGAACATTCCAATCCCAAACCCAGCAGAAGAAAACAAATAACCAGTATCAGAGCAGAATTAAATGAGATTGAAAACAAAAGAATTATACAACAGATCAATAAATCCAAAAGTTGGTTTTTTGAAAAGATCAATAAAATAGATAAAGCTTTGGCCAACCTAACCAGGAAAAAAAGAGTAAAATCTCTAATTTCATCAATCAGAAATGGTAACGATGAAATAACAACAGACCCCTCAGAAATTAAAAAAATCCTTAATGAATACTACAAGAAACTCTACTGTCAGAAATATGAAAATCTGAAAGAAAACAACCAATACCTGGAAGTACGCCACTTACCAAGACTTAGCCAGAATGAAGTGGAAATGTTGAACAGGCCTATATGAAGTTCTGAAATAGCATCAACTATACAAAATCTCCCTAAAAAGAAAAGCCCAGGACCAGATGGCTTTACGTCAGAATTCTACCAAACCTTTAAAGAAGAACTAGTAACTATATTACTAAACCTCTTCCAAAATATAGAAAAAGAAGAAATATTACCCAACACATTCTATGAAGCAAACATCACCTTGATCCCCAAACCGGGGAAAGACCCAACAAGAAAAGAAAATTATAGACCAATATCACTAATGAATATTGATGCAAAAATACTCAATAAGATCCTAACAAACAGAATCCAACAACACATCAAAAAAATTACACACCACGACCAAGTGGGATTTATCCCAGGGTCTCAAGGCTGCTTCAATATACGTAAATCTATAAATGTAATTCAGCACATAAACAAACTAAAAAATAAGGACCATATGATTCTTTCAATTGATGCAGAAAAAGCTTTTGATAATATCCAGCATCCCTTCATGATCAGAACACTTAAGAAAATTGGTATAGAAGGGACATTTCTTAAACTAATAGAGGCTACCTACAACAAACCTACAGCCAATATCGTATTGAATGGAGTTAAATTGAAATCATTTCCACTTAGATCAGGAACCAGGCAAGGTTGCCCATTGTCTCCATTGCTCTTTAACATTGTAATGGAAGTTTTAACCATAGCAATTAGGGAAGAAAAGGCAATCAAGGGTATCCATATAGGGTCAGAACTTCTGGGATACTGCAAAGGCAATCCTAAGAGGGAAATAGGGAAATATAGGATATGATCATATATCTGGAAAACACTAGGGACTCTACTACAAAACTTTTAGAAGTGATCAAGGAATACAGCAATGTCTCAGGCTACAAAATCAACACCCATAAATCTGTAGCCTTTGTATAATAATATACAATAACCAATAATAACCAAGCCGAAAAAACAGTCAAGGACTCTATTCCTTTCACAGTAGTGCCAAAGAAGATGAAATATTTGGGAGTATACCTAACAAAGGATGTGAAAGATCTCTACAAAAAGAACCATGAAACTTTAAGAAAAGAAATAGCTGTAGAGGTTAACAAATAGAAAAACATACCATGCTCATGGCTGGGGAGAATCAACATTGTTAAAATGTCTATACTACCCAAAGCAATATATAATTTTAATGCAATTCCTATTAAAGCTCCATTGTCATATTTTAAAGATCTGGAAAAAATAATACTTCGTTTTATATGGAATCAGAAAAAAACCTCGAATAGTCAAAACATTGCTCAGCAATAAAAACAGCAGGAGGAATCACGCTACCAGACCTGAGCCTATACTATAAATCAGTAGTGATCAAAACAGCATGGTATTGGCACAAAAACAGAGAAGTAGATGTCTGGAACAGAATAGAGAACCAAGAGATGAATCGAGCTACTTAACCGTTATGTGATCTTTGACAAGCCAATTAAAAACATTCAGTGGGGAAAAGATTCCCTATTTAAGAAACGGTGCTGGGTGAACTGGCTGGCAACCTGTAGAAGATTGAAACTGGACCCACACCTTTCACCATTAACTAAGATAGACTCTCACTGGATCAAAGATTTAAACTTAAGACATGAAACTATAAAAATACTTGAAGAAAGTGCAGGGAAAACTCTTGAAGGAATCGGCCTGGGTGAATATTTTATGAGGAGGACTCCCCAGGCAATTGAAGCAGTATCAAAAATACACTACTGGGACCTGATCAAACTAAAAAGCTTCTGCACAGCCAAGAACATAGTAAGTAAAGCAAGCAGACAGCCCTCAGAATGGGAGAAAATATTTGCAGGTTATACCTCCGATAAAGGTCTAATAACCAGAATCCACAGAGAACTCAAACGTATTAGCAAGAAGAGAACACATGACCCCCATCTCAGGGTGGGCAAGGGACTTGAAGAGAAACTTCTCTAAAGAAGACAGACGCACGATCTACAAACACATCCTTAATCATCAGAGAAATGCAAATCAAAACTACTTTGAGATATCACCTAACCCCAGTAAGAGTAGCCCACATAACAAAATCCCAAAACCGGAGATGTTGGCGTGGATGTGGAGAAAAGGGCACACTTCTACACTGCTGGTGGGAATGCACACTAATACGTTCCTTCTGGAAGGATGTTTGGAGAATACTTAGAAACCTAAAAATAGACCTGCCATTCAATCCTATAATTCCTTTACTAGGTTTATGCCCAGAAGGCCAAAAATCACAATATAAGAAAGACATCTTTACCAGAATATTTATTGCAGCCCAATTCATAATTGCTAAATCATGGAAGAAGCCCAAGTGCCCATCGACCCACGAATGGACTAGCAAATTGTGGTACATGTATACCCTGGAATATTATGCAGCCTTAAAGAAAGATGGAGACTTTACCTCTTTCATGTTTACATGGATGGAGCTGGAACATATTCTTCTTAGCAAAGTATCTCAGGAATGGAAGAAAAAGTATCCAATGTACTCAGCCCTACTATGAAGCTAAATTATAGCTTTCACATGAAGGCTATAACCCAACTATAGCACAAGACTATGAGGAAAGGGCCAAGGGAGGGAAGGGAAGGGGGGAGGTTAGCATGGAGGGAGGGTAATGGGTGGGGCCACACCTGCGGTGCATCTTAGAATGGGTACAGGCAAAACTTACTAAAGGCAGAATACAAATGTCTACATACAATAACTAAGAAAATGCCATGAAGGCTACGTTGAACAGTTTGATGAGAATATTTCAGATTGTATACGAAACCAGCACATTGTACCCCTTGATTGCAGCTATGATTTAACAATAAAAAATAAATTAATTAAAAAAATTAAAAAAATAAATGGCTCCTCCAAAAACATCAGTAAAAACTTTTTCGAAGATAATGAGTCCTCCTGTTGCAGGAATATGGCAAATTAAAACTGACAGACAGTTACACCAAAAATACAGAAGAAGGAACCTTTAATTGCCTGCGAGAACTCAGGTGCCTCAAGGCGTAAAATGCTGAGTTGTGGGGAACAGTTCTTCCCAAACTCCTTTCTACTTTCTTCTTCGGCTCAGTATCAGCTGCATAGTTACACTACAACAAAGAGCACAAAGAGTTAATGATTATATTCCTCAAGAAACCAGGGCCCTGTTATTTGTTGCACAGTTTTTCCAAGGTTATTTTAGCTCAGTGTAACGTTTGTTCTTATCTTTGGAGGAGGAGTTCTTCTGCGGCTGCCTGGTGCATTTTCAGGATCATTAAGAAGTGTAAGATTTATTTCTCCTTCCTCCCAAATCTGCAAGGCCCAGTGTGGCAGTTGCCTAGCTAACCATGCAGATGTGCGCCTCAGCCACCCTTCTTTGGCTACTGTTGGCTCCCAAGTCAAGAAACCCCACATATGGGGAAGGCTGGAAGGCTCCCTGATCCCAAGGTCACACCGGCAGGGATGCAGGGCTAGAGAAGTGTCAGAAGACCTTGCTCCCCTCTTCCTCCTCCCTCCAAGCTCTATGCAGGGCATCTCTCAAGGTTGGCCCTGCCCACTGAAGCTGAGACCTCAGAGAACTCTGGCAGGTGCACGAATCCCTTGGGATTCTGCTTGGCAAAATCACTGTGTGGTTTTCCTCTATCAGAATCAAACCTAAGCTTCTTAGCGTGGCATTTGGGGCCCCCCACAAACTTCCCTTTGTTCCAGATGCTCCCCCCAGAAGGGGCTAGGGTGGGGCACAGACCTCTTCCTGACCTGTGCCATTGGGCAGGGGCTTTCTGCAGGAGTAACTTACCCACCTTCTCCCCTTGTTGTCCCAAGGACAGACATAATCAGTCCATGCACGTTTGTGTCTCTTCACAAGGTCAGACTTTTATTGATGTTTATTTAATTATAAAAGCAACAAGCTATAATATATGGTGTTTCCAAGGAAGCAGTTTTCCTTAGTACCACCCATTCACTCGGTACTCAGCCCAGGGCACACAGGCTCAAGCCAATCCACAAGCCAGTCAGTACTGTCAACCACACAGAGTGGTGTGCTTGATTCGCATATACTTGTTAGAGACTCCAAGTTTCACATCAGAGTAACATTAACATCAAGGAAAAAAAGGGGATAAGAAAAGAGGTTAACCAACCAGTCTAAGGAGAGTGACATAGACAAAAAAAGCACCTTGGGATGATTTGAATGGTCATCAATGTCTTATAGAAAGAGTCCTTGATGTGGGCAGATCCTTCAGTGGCAGATGCCAGGTGCTGATCACGAGACAGCAGGACGGTGTCTGGTGAGACGGCCGTGTTGAGCTGATAAAGTCCTGCTCTTCTCAGCATCCTCAAGTGCAGTCTGTATCAATTCAGGGAACATCCAGTCCTGAAGGCATGATACCTCTAAATGTGAAAGACGGAGTCTTTCTCTAAGATTGAGTCACTTATGCCTCGGGCATCGAGGCTCCCCAGCGTCCACCTCATCCTCAGAGCGGTTCTCCCCCTCTCAAACACAGACCCCTGTCTGCTCTGTGCCTTCAGTGGGCCTCAGTCATTCTGTCCTTTGCCCTGATTTGTGTGTTCTGTCCACCTCCCTCTTTCAACTTCATGTTCTGCAAGGCTTGTCTGTCCATCTCTGTCCCTACGCAGAAGCCAGCATCCAGGGCCTTGTCTGTCGTGAAAGCTGAATTCAACCATCCGGCCAGAAGAGTAGATTTAGATAAAAATTTGTCATCCGGTTAAAAAGCTGGAGGAGGATCCCCCTTCCAACCTCAGTGAGGAGAGTTCTATAGGCCAGGAAGGCACTTTGCAAACATCACCTCAGCGATTCCTCATAGCAATCCCATTGTCATTACAGGGTTAGCACCCCATTTTACAGGTGAGCTACCTAGACCGTGGAATAAATTGCTCCAAGGCAGGGAGCCAAAAAGCTCTAGTCTAGCCTGAGGTTCTCTTTTGACCCAGATAGCTTCTCTGGGTTAAGACTTACCAGCACCTGGCATCTTAGAATGGGTACAGGCGAAACTTACAAAAGGCAGAATACAAATGCCTACATACAGTAACTAAGAAAATGCCATGAAGGCTACGTTGAACAGTTTGATGAGAATATTTCAGATTGTATATGAAACCAGCACATTGTACCCCTTGATTGCACTAATGTACACAGCTATGATTTAACAATAAAAAATAAAAATAAAATAAAATTTAATAACAATAAAAAAAAAAAGACTTACCAGCACCTGGCACATGATACTTTCCCCAAAACATTGGTTAGAAAGATATTTAGTGAATGCATAAAGGACATCTCTGGGACCTCTGGTCCCTACATCCCTTGTTCCAGAGCTGATATACTCAGAGCCGATCAAAAACTCAGCAAGCTAAAGAAAACCATCCTGGGCTTGTGGCTCAAAGGAGTAGGGCGCCGGCCCCATATCCTGGAGGTGGTGGGTTCAAACCGGGCCTCGGCCAAAAACTGCAAAAAACGAAAAAGAAAAGAAAACCATCCTGCCTGGGCTGTGTGTCCCAAATCCAACATGCATTTCATTATTAAAACCCAGAAAAGGTTTTTGAGCCAGCCCAGGGTTCCAAGTCAGCTGGCATTGAATCTCCAGACCTGCTAAGGGCATCCTCCAACTGAGGTGGGACCAAGTGCTGTCTCCAACAACGGTCTCACTCTCCCATGGAGCAGGAGAGAGGATGGACTTGCTTCCCCTCCAGGTGTGAAGGAGGGATGGAGCCTCAGAGGCATTAATGCCTCAGAGTCTCTGCCTGTGCTCTCAACACTGTAGGTAACCAAATAAAATTATGTTTAAATCCAGTGCTAGGTGTCTGGGCTGGGACATTACCAAACATTGGGAATGTTTGTACCAAAGAGAACCTTCCTCAGTCATGGCCCTGTCTGTCCTCTCATCATTTCCCCAGGCTACAGAGCTGCAGCAGCACAAAATAGCCACGTGGAAATCCTACTGACACTTGCACACACAGACAAAACTGATAATTCCGAAGTCAGAATGCCATCTAGTCCACATTCTCCCGTTTATGCCAAGGCTGTCACACTGACATATTTGGATAGCTGTCATTGCCCCCTACCAAAAACACCCACGTGTGAGCCATTGCCTACGCTATCCCCATAAGAATGTGCCCTGGGAAACAGTGAGTAGACAGGCAAGTCGTGGGCTTTGCAGATAAGAACCTTTCTTAAAGAACAAGAATCTTCCATTCCAACCCAAGAGGTTAAGTGTGTAAGCGCTTTTATATCCATTCTTCCCACAGTAAACAGTGATTTATTGAACCTGTCCATTCCTTAGGCTGACCTGGATGGGGTGAGAGTGGGACAGGAAACACTACCTCCATTTCAAGGCTGGAGAAATGAGTCTTGAGGAGGCAAGTGGACTTACCCCCAGTGTCTCCGCCATGAGGAGCACAGACAAGGCAGCTGGAGTCACACAAGCTCACGTGCACCACTCTGCAGTTCCAGAGGCACAGAGGTGGCTCTGAGCTGCCAGAAGGTGGGCTGCTTCGGGCCTTGAGGCGCCACAGGGCTCCCGGCAGCTGGACCATGTGTGGTGAGTTATGATGAGTCCAGCTTAAACTGAAGGCCCCCACTCAGAAGCAGCCTATGCCTAGGAGGGAAATGTCTGGAAACTGGTTCTCTGGGGAGCTGCAGAGAACACCCTGTGCCAAAGGTGTGCAGCTGCCAGTTAAGGGCAGACACGGAGTACAAAGAGCCCTGAGTTTGGAACCAGGTCCATCTGAGTCCACAGCCAGCCCCACCCCCAGGCCGGCTGCACCCTTCTCCTCCAACTTCACCTGGTCTCTCTCTCTCTAGTGAGGACTGCAGGAGACAGCCTGGGGGACCTGGAAAGCACTCACCTCAAGGCCATTTATGAACCTATTGTACATTTTTAACATTTTCACTGCAGATAAAGTATAAAATTTAGGTAAGAGGAAAAACCGTGAAAGTCACCCATCATCGTTCCACGCAGAGATGAACCACTTAACATGTTTGTGTACATTTCACTAAACTTGTGTGTGGGTGTGTGTGAGTGCATGTGCTGTGTGTGTGTGTAATGTCACTTTGGCACTCTTAATCCATAAAAGAGGTGCCTTGAATGTTTTTATCCTTTATCATTAATTCTGTCGGTTATAGTCAAGTAGTCCTTATGGCATACTGTCTGTCATACAGCGCTGTCAGGGGTGAACATTCTGGTAGCTAAATCTTCAGGCATTTTCTCGATTATTTAGTATATTTACTTAGAAGTAAAATTTCTGTGGCAAATGTGCTTTTGTGACTTTTGGTATATATTGCCATATGTTTAGTCTTGTTGGTTTTACATGCAAAACATGTTTCCTTGTTATTTTAACTTGCCTTTTTCTGAGCCAGCAATGAGGTTAAGCTTTCATATGAATTTTTATCGAACGTTTACATTTCTAATCTTGGGTCTGCTGTCCATTTTTTCTATTGTAATGTTTTCCTGATTTATCGATTTTTTAAGTGTTGTTTTATATTAAGTATACAAACTCATCGGCTGTCGTGGGAGACAAGTATTTCCCTGCTGTTATTTTTAGTGGTAGCTGCTAATAGTATACATTTGTCCAACAAGCTATGCCTGAAACCAAGATTTCACCCACTGTGTTTGTGAAAGGGAAAATTCAAAGTAGCCCACATGTGATCACAAAGTCTAGTGGTCAGACTTAGCCTAGAAACCAAGGTCTGCCAGGCTGCATGTGTGTGGGGTGTGAGCATGTGTTGTATGTGTTGTGGGAGGTACGGTGTGTGGTGTGTGTCCGTAGCGTGTGGCGTATCTGGATGGTGTGTCTGTGGTATGTGTTATGTGTGTAGTGCGGGGGTGTGGTGTGTGAAATGTGTGCAGTGCGTACATACGTGTTTTGTGTGTGTGTGGTGTGTTATGTGTGGAAAGTGAGGAGGCATGGTGCGTGTTGTATATGTGTGTTTATATAAAGGTAACGGGGATGTGTGTTATGTGACGTGTCCATATGAGTAGGGCATGTGTGGGGGCATGTATGTATGCGTGGCATGTATATATGATGTATATGTGTATGCGTGTGTGCATTGGCATGGTGTGTGTTGTGTGTGATGTGCTGGGGATGTGGATATTTAAAGGCGAATCCAAAATGAGGCAAAAATCACTCTGCCACTGCCCACTAATCATGTGCTGACATCTGTCTCATCTATAAACTTTTCCCAAGTATGTTTTCTTTTTTTTTTATTTCAAAATATTATGGGGGTACAAATGTTTTTGGTTACATGCATCCGTTTTGTTAAGCGTCGGTCAAGACTATAAACATGCCCGTCCCCCAGATAGTATTCCCTGTACCTTTAGGTAGGTTTTTGCCCATCCCCTCCCCCCTCCTCCCCCCTGCTTGATTTCCACTCAGTTTAAGCAAGTATTTTTTCTTTTTAAGTCATAATTTTACTGATCACAGTCTTTAGCTTTCCTAGTCTTACATCTAATTTTGCAATCCTCAGCTAAAAATATAAAATAAAATCTATGTTTGAATCAACTCTTTATCACTTAGGAAAGCATTTTCCCATATATTTTTTCTTGACACAAAATCTCAGTGAGGTAACCAGTAAAGAAACCATTTTTCCCCATTTTGTAGGTGCATAATTGAGACTCCTAGAAGAGAAGTGTGGCTTGAATCTTCATTCGTCCATTAAAAAGTTATTGAATCCTCTCCTGTACCAAGTATGTTGTGGCCTATGGGGATGGGGGAAAAGCAGGGAGTGAAAATCCTTGCTCTTTGAGAGCCTTCTGTCTAGCAAATGATGGCTATGAGCAGGGTCCTGGTAAGGTGAGGGAGCACTTGAGAAAGCTTAGCTTCCTGGGGGGTGATGTTGGGCAGGGCATTGCAGAGTGAATAGGAGCTGGCCAGAGGGAGAAGAGAGAAAGTTTTGAGGCACTAGCCATGAGCAAAGGAGAGTACGAAGGCAGGGCTTTGGGTCATGGAGGGTCCTTACCTTCAGCTGGGTTTTATCCTGTCTTCCAGGTGATGGAGCAGATGTGACTTAGTCACCTACCTCTAGGTGCATGCAGAACAGGGAGAGGGTGAGCTGACTGCCAGAGACCTCCCAGAGGACGGGCATTGGAAACGGGTCACTCATGCTGAGAAATCTCCCTCGCTGCAGCAGTGTGTGGCTGGTGGCACTGGAGGCGGGGCAGGGGAAGGTTGGGTGTTGATGTGGCAGCCCAAACCACCCAACCACAGTGCCTGACTTCTGTGTCCCTGGGCCCCCAAGGCCGGGGGTGGATGGTGCCCACGACTTGGGCTAGGGGCTTCCCCTGTGGGGCTGAAAAGCACCTCAGCTGCTTTGGCTTTGGGACTGAACTTACTCCTATTTCATCAACTTACTGCTCCACATCTGACTTAAAATATTTCTCTGCCCTAGTTCAACTCTTGCCTCACTTTCAGACCGAGGCAGAGGGTGCCCCACCCTCAGTGCCAGTCCTGTTACCCTCCTGTGTGAATGATTCCATAGTAAGGACAGTAACAGAGTAACAGTGACACCTGCCATCACAGAGGGTTTCCTGTGGGGCCTCTGAGCCCTTCACTCAGGCTGGGAACCATCATGCTCCCCGCCTCTCCTTCATTCCCTCCCTCCATCCTGTGCTGCCTTCCACAAATGCTGTGGATCCTTTAAAATCAGAGGTTTGTCAACTAAGCCTAAATTAGATCTGATTCAGTTGGGATACTGGGTTTAGCTGTGTAAGTGTAACAGACACAGAGATGTGAACACGATGCAGGTCTGCAAAGCCATCAGGGCCCGGCCTCCCTGTCTCACTGCTCCATGATCCTTAAGGTGGGCCCACCACCACCACACCCTACTTCCCTCTACTTCCCTTTAAGCAGCGGTCTCCAACTTTTTTGGAGGCAAATGGGGGGGAGAGGGCATCTGACTGGAGGTAGAGCTCAGGAGGTGATGTGAGTGATGGGGAGCAACTATAAATACAGATGAAGTTTCACTCATTCATCTGCCGCTCACCCACTTCAGCCCAGTTCCTACCAGGCCTTGCACTGGACTGGTACCAGTTCTCGGCCCAGGCTTTAATGTCTTTCATGGCATAACCCAGAAGTTGCAGGGTCCACTTGCACTCGGATCCCCCAAGTCAGAGCCTTGCTGTGGGCTGCAAGGCAAGCTGGGAAACGCAGTCTTTATTCTGGGGGGTGGGCTAGAGGCCCACTACTGTGGAAGAAGAAGGGACCAGACACGGGCTTCAGCCAGTGGACTGCTGCCCTCTGTTCTTTAGCTGTGTGTGTTCCTTCTGGTCCTTGAAAAGCAGACACCAAGATGGAATGGGAGACTGATTAGGGCCAGGCCAGTGAGGACATATGGAGCTGGAGTTGGGAGCCTCGCCAGCCTACCATGCAGGGGAGTGAGGAAGGAAGGTGGAGTGGAAGCGTCGCATAGAGCAGCACAATTCTGGGCTCAGTGAGGCAAGGCAGGCAGGGATCCTTGAGCCAGGGCTGTCCTCACAGGAAAACCATGGCTCCCAGCTCACAGAGGTTTCCCGTCAGGCTCAGCCACAGAGCCTGGCCACAAGATGGGTGTCAGGGGCAGCAGTGGCTGACCCTTGCTGCTTAATTGTTAAGCCCTCTGTTTCCCCAACTATAAAATGAGATGATAGTTCTAACTCCCAGGAGGGTGTGAGGATTAGGAATCACATTTGTATTGAGTTTATGCCTGGCACACACGAGGCTCTCAGAGGTTGGTCACTTTTGTCATTGTTGATGATAATGTTGTGGTGTTATTATGTATTGAAGGCTTTGGGGCAGTGGAAAGACACGAGCAGGTCAGTGTGGGGGCGAGATGAACTTGCTGCGGATTCTTCCTGGGCCCTCTGGGAGTATCAGGGAGCACTCTCAAAAACGCATTCCTTTCCTCTTTCTGAAAGGACCTGCCAAAAAGGCCAGATGCAGAAAACAGAACTGGAAACAGAAAACGCAGGGTTACTCTGGTTCAGCAGGTGTGAGGCTCTGGGTCGCTGGGTCCCTGGGCAGTCCCGTCTCCGACTCCCGCAGTCCCACAGGCTCAGGCACCCAGGGCTGCCTCTACCTCATGCCCAGAGGGTGGGTCATGTGTTTCTGGAGGACAGTTTTCTTTTTCCAAAATTGCTGACTAATATTGGCCATTTAAAATGAGGAGCCTGTTTCTTAAAACAAAGGTCAATGCACCTGCACCAGCCCCGCACTTTGCCCCAGGGAACCTAAACCCTGCCCTCCAGGGCCCCCAGGCAAGAGACATGTCCTAACAAAGTCGTGCCTGTCCTAAGTCTAAGGGGCAGGGATACTCGGGCGTGGGCGGGATCGTGCAGGGAGGTGGAGGCATAGTCAGAGCTGAGCCAGCAGACAGTTCAGACAAAGGGAACACTGTGCAAGAACACATGGGACAAGTTCTGGAGACGTAGTACTGGCTGGGAGGGTGAAGGAGCAAGGGGGAGGTGGAAGGTAGGAGGTGAGCCTGGAGGGGGTAGTGGGGCCAGAGCCCGAGGGCTTGTCAGGCTACGGAGCCACACCCCCTGTGTAAGGCAGGGGTTGGTCAGATTTGCATTTCAAGATTGACGCACCAGGGCAGTGTGAGGCTAACCCAGGGGGCTGGGTGGAGGCCAGTTACTCATCTTACCCCTCCCAAAAGGTAAGACAATGCCTTTCTTGTTTCCTCAACATGAGGTATGGTCAACCACCAAAGAGGTAACAGAGAAATCTTCACTGAATGTACACACGATTGGTGAATGAAGTATACATTTAGTCCAACATTTTCTGTAATATATTCCTAAGCCAAAAGATTAATAGCTGATAGATTTCCCAAAGGGGGAATAAACATACCAGTTATTTACTTACTGCCAGCTGGGCCAGGGTCCTCATATGCCTGGTCCTGTCCGGGTTCACACCTTCAGCAACCCACGGTCCCCACTTGACAAATGCAAAAACTGAACCTCAGAGAGTTTATGTCTCAGCAGAGCCATTAAAGGTCATGGTGACACAAAAGGCCCAATTTGAAAGCAGGTATTTTTATATCAAGTCAAATGCTTTTTCTAACACAGTGCGCACACACACAGAGAGATATGAGCTCATTTTTAGGCACACAAGAAAAGCACATTCTGTATCTTCTGAGAATGTGTGTGCACGTGTGTGTGTGTGTGTGTGTGTGTGGTGTGTGCCAGGGACAATCTGTGAGATTGTCCATGGCACAATGTAAATGGTGCCACCACCTGGGCATCGGCATAGGTAAAATCAAACACACCTAGAGAAACGGGACCAGCTTGATTTTCAAAGAGCAGAGGCGGCTAGGCTGAGGCAAGAGCAGATGCTCCCACTGCTGTCCACGCCGGCTTCATCTGAAATGTTTTTAAATAAAATGATTTGCCCTCTAAACATGTGCCTTTCCAATTAATCTCCTGTTTAAGTAGAACATATCATCTCCAGGGGGTGATAAATCACAGCAAAATCCAAATGAAGGGAGGGTTCTGGCCATCTGGAGGGCTGTCCTGATGGGGAGGCTGGCGGCTCAGGGTCTGTTAGTGCCCTGGCCCCTATCAGCTCAGCAGTGGGGTGGGAACAAGCCTTTGTCCTGTAGGGCCTGGGAAGCTTGAGGGCAGATGTGTAGCCTTGATTGCCACCTGCCCCAGGGTCTCAAGGCACTTTCCCCAGAGACCCCCGGATTGGGGGGGGATGTCAGGGAAACTGAGGTAAACTGTAACCAAGCACCTGGCCCAGGGTCAGCCTCTGGCTCTTAATATTATTTCTAATCCTCACCAGGGCCCTGAAATGACTGTCACTGCCTCATTTTACATACAAGGAAACTGGAGCACAGCAAGACATGATAACATTGCCCAAGGTCACACGAGCAGAAAGTAAGAAAACCGAGATTCCGATGAGGTGGATATGAACCCTGGCTTCCAGGGGCTGGAATGGGAGGCCAAGCTCCTGCACTACACTTAACTTTCAAGATAATCATACCGTGTGTGGGCTGTGTGTGGACGTCAGCTCATGTGCAAGCCCTGCTGTGTGACCCACAGTGAGCACCTGAACCTCTCTGGGTCTGGCCCCATCCGTCAAACCGATGTCAGGGTTGTCCGTGGCCATGACCGTCTACCCAGTGTCTCACACCCACCCTCTGATTTCCCCCACACTCAGCCCCAAACCCTGCTGGCAGGACCTCTCCCCTCTTCTCATATTCCTCCTCCTCCTCCCCTGCCCTCCCCGGACTATTCCCACAGAGAGAGCCTTCCAAAGTACAATAAGGGCTCCCCATCCCACTCATGGAGAGCCCACCATCGTCCTGTGCCCTGAGCAGCCCTGTGCGGCCAGGCCTGTCCCTCCTTCACCCCCACTCTCTCCTGCCTCCCTCCCCACTTCGCTCCACACTCTCCCCTCCTAACATGCAGCAGACTTGGCTTCCCTGTCGCCTGTCCTGAGGAGGCGCGGGCCCCACCAGGGCTGGGTCTTCCTCTCTTTGGCTCTCGACTGCAAGTCAGTTACCTTGGAACATTCTTGGCACACAGTAGGAGCCCCGGAGGCATTTATTGAATGAGTGAATGACTTGATAAATGGCAGTAAAGTTTTTAATATAAGTAGAGAGTTATTCGGGCTGAGTTTGAGGAATGAAACCTGGCAACAGAGATCCAGTTGCCCTGAATACACACTCCCGTATATATATATATATTTTTTTTTAATTAATTAATTTATTTTTTAGGCAGAGTCTCACTTTGTTGCCCTCGGTAGAGTGCCATGGCGTCACAGCTCATAGTAACCTCCAGCTCTTGGGCTTAGGTGATTCTCTTGCCTCAGCCTCCCAAGTAGCTGGGATTACAGGTGCCTGCCACAGCACCTGGCTATTTTTTGTTATTGTTGCAGTTTGGCCGGGGCCAGGTTTGAACCTGCCACCCTCGGTATATGAGGCTGGTGCCCTACTCACTGAGCCACAGGCGCCGCCCTATATTGTTTTTATTTCAGGTTAATTTGAGTGTACAAGCAACTAGGTTACAATCTTCGCATTTGTTAGGTAGGATCCCTCTTGTAGTTGTGTCCTGCACCTAAAAGGTGTGTCATATACTCTCATATTGTGCCCATTAAGTGAGGGCGCCCCAATCCCCTTCCTTCCCACTCTCCACTTCCTCATTCTCCCTCCCCCAACTTGGATTGAATTGAGTTTTTTCTCTTATGTGGATATGAATGAGATCATCTCCTGGCTTCATATTAGTAATGAGTACATTAGATACTTACTTTCCATTCTTGCAATACTTGGCTAACAAGAATGTGTTTCAACCCCAGGCAGGTTAATATAAAAAATGTAAAGTCACCATCTTTTTATGGCTGAATAGTACTCCATGGTATACATACGCCACAGTTTGTTAATCCATTCCTGAGTTGATGGGCATTTAGGTTGTTTCCACATCTTGGCAATTGTAAATTGAACTGCAATAAACAATCTAGTGCAAATGTCTTTATGATAGAATGATTTTTTTTTCTTCTGGGTAGATGCCTACTAATGGGATTGCAGGTTCAAATGGGAGGTCTATTTTGAGTTCCAAAGACTCTGTATTAGTTTGCAGTCCCACCAGCTGTGTAAAAGTGTTCCCTTCTCTCCAAATCTGTGCTGGCATCTTCACCCTTGGGACTTGGTGATGTGGGCTATTCTCAGGGTAGTTATGATTTGCATTTCCCTAATGATTAGGGACAGTGAGCATTTTTTCATATGTTTTTAGCCATTCATCTGTCTTCCTCAGAAAAGGTTTTGTTCATGTCTCTTGCCCAGTGATGGATGGGACTGCTGTTTGGTCTTTATTGATTAATTTGAGTTCCCTGTAGATACTAGTTATCAAGGCTTTGTCAGATTTGTAACGTACAAATAGTACCTTTTCCCATTCTGAAGGTTGTCTATTTGCTTTAATTGTTGTGACCTGAGGTGTGCAGAAGCTTTTCAGTTTAATTAAGTCCCATTTGTTTATTTTTGTTGTTGTTGTGATTGCCACTGAAGTCATCTTCATAAAATCTTTCCCCAGGGCGGCGCCTGTGGCTCAGTCGGTGGGTCCCCGGCTCCATATACCGAGGGTGGCGGGTTCAGACCCTGCCTCGGCCAAACTGCAACCAAAAAAATAGCCAGGCATTGTGGCGGGCGCCTGTGGTCCCAGCTGCTCGGGAGGCTGAGGCAAGAGAATCGCCTGAGCCCAGGAGTTGGAGGTTGCTGTGAGCTGTGTGAAGCCACGGCACTCTACCGAGGGCCATAAAGTGAGACTCTGTCTCTACAAAAAAAAAAAAATCTTTCCCCAGGCCAGCATCCTCAAGAGTATTTCTTGCACTTTCTTCTAAGATTGTTACCGTTTCATGTTTTAGATTTAAATCTTTTAACCATCTTGAGTCAGTTTTTGTAAGTGGTGAAAGGTACGGGTCCCCTACTTATTTTCACTGTTGTTCTTAGCATGGGAGGAGTGTGGGGAAGAGAGTCTATGTGATTTTCTAGGATTCTCAGAAGAGTGGGAGGAAAGGCAAAAGCTGGCGGAGCCGAGAGGTTGGGGGACGGCGGGACACAAAGGCCTGGGCCCCCTTCTCACATCGTCAGGACTCTGATTCACAACCTCTGAGCAGTAACTGAGCAGTAACCACCTGGCTTTTCAGGGCCTCCTCCAGATGAAAGCAGAGAGCGGTTTTCCTCCCTCTTAGCTCCTGCCTCTGCCAGCCGCTCCCTGGACCCTGCATTCTCCCCTTCTGTCTTGTCCAGAGCAAGGGCACCAGGCCCTGGCTCCGACAGCCTCATCCCACTGGCCTTGTCGCTCTCCTCTCTGGTGGCCCTCGGCTCACACCCAAAGGTGTGCTCACTGCAACCCTAACATAGCATCCACTCAGACCTCCCCTCCACTGTGCAGGCCCTGGAAGAGGTTGAGCAATATGTTCAAAATGAGGAGTGCTGTCATAAAATTTGTGAAAGCAAGGTATTTTAATCACAGTGGGGCAGGCAGGCCACGGTCCCTTTCTGTTCTGACTTACCCTGTGTGCTGGGTTGAAGAGTGCCCCCCACATTCAAGAGAACCTCAGAATGTGACCTTATTTGGAAGGAGGGTCATTGCCAGTGTAATTAGTTAAGATGAGGTCACACCACAGTAGGGTAGGCCCTTAATTCAGTATGACTTGTGTGTCCTTAGAAGAAAAGAAGAGGATGAGTAGAGCAGCTCGCTTGAGACCAGGAGTTCAAGACCAGCCTGGGCAATAGAGTGAGACCCCCATCTTTACAACAAATAGAAAAATTAGCCAGGTGTGGTGGTACTTGCCTGTAGTCCCAGCTACTTAGGAGGCTGAGGCAGGAGGATTAATTAAGCCCAGGAGTTTGAGATTGCAGTGAGCTACGATGATGCTCCCGCACTCTAGTCCAGGCAACAGAGCAAGACCCTGTCTCAAAATAAAACAAAAACAAGCAAACCAAAAAAAAAAAAAAAAGAGTCAATAATGCTACATTTACAATTATAAACACACCATAATTTTTGTATCTTTCAATTAAAATCTTACAAAATAAGTTAATCCAAATTTATACGTTTTAAGGTCATAAACCAGCAGTGGTACTAAAAGTAGTGAGTTTACTTCTAGAAATATCATCCTCTAGACCACCACCCTCCCTCTCCTGTCTCCAGGAACCCAGGGCCCTGCTCTTGGAGCCTCACCTGCTGCAGCAGGGTAGGTGAGATTTAAGTCCAGAGAAGCTCCTCACCTTGCCCAAGGAACCAAAGGTCAAAGATTAGCCTTTCAGCTCCCAGGTATGGCCCCTTCTGCTGCCCTGGCCTCCAGTGCTGGGCGGCTGAGGTCCTCCCAGGTCATTGGAATGAGATGAACCAAGTGGGAAGGGGGAGGGGGAATCACATGGATCCCCAGCTCTGGGTGTTGGCTGCCATTTGTACTCCCCTACATTGCCACGTTCTGGTTCAGAGGACTATATCCTTGGAGGGAACAGTACCTGCCAAAACAGGGAGCAGTAAGGGGGGTCAGGGACCATGAGACCGGGGAGCTGACCATTATTCATCGACTCTCTCCTGGAGCCAGTGGGGGAACTCAGTGCCAAGAGACATCAGTGGGTGGCAATGAGGAACCAGAGGTGACAACCTCCCTACCCCTGGGCAGCTCCAGTGAGCGAACCCACAACCTAAAGGCAGAGTGTATGTGCCAGGGTTTCCCAAGCTGACTGGGGCACCCAGGGAACCAGCCAAAACCTCTGAGCTGGGTGTGGTGGATGTTGGCAGCCCAGTGGTAGGGAGTGGCAGTGGCAGGAGGCCTGGTTTCCCAGGTAACACAGTGGAGACTGTCCCACAAACACTGGCCCACAGCGGGCACAGAAGGGTGGCCAGGACTAGGGCCTGAGATCAAAATCTGCTCAGCTATTGCCAGAAGCCTCCCTTAAAGCATCTGGGGCCCTGGTCCCCTCCTGGGGATTGCCCTTTCTTGGCCGCCCACGTTTATCCTTTCACTCAGCGATTATTTCCTAAGCATCTGGATAGACATCAGGCCTTGGGAGAGTGTTTCAGTGAAGACAAAACATGGAGAGGGAGGGCATTCCAGGCAGGGGAACAGTGTATCCAAAGGCAGGGACACAAAACATCGGCTCAGGGCTTGGAGAACAGCAAGTAGATCAATTGAGATAAAGCCCAGGGCAAATGATTTTGATAGTGCCGCAGGTATTTGGAGAAAGATAAGAGAGAGATGATAGCCAAAAATAGGCAGGAATTGGATTATAAAGGGTCCTGCACATGATACTAAGAAGTTTGGACTTTATCCTGTAGGCCATTCTATTGAACCCTTTGATGACTTTTGAGTTACAGTGTTGAATTTAGAATGATCGCTCTCTAAACCAGATACGCGTCGATGCCTAAATAGACCCACAGAGCTGTAAAACAGAATAGAGTCCAGGAAAAGACTTGTGTATATATATGAAAAGTGGGTTTATGGTAGACTGACATCATAAATCAGTAAGGAAAAGACATACTAGTCAATAACTAGTAAAGACACAATTAGCTAGCTATATAAAAAACACATACTTCTCTTCCTACCTCATGCCATGTACAAAAATATAAATTTAAGACCTAAATGAGACAAAAAATACTATAACATAATTAGAAGAAAATCAAGTTTATGACCGTGGCGTAGACAGAGTGTACTTAAATCAGACACCAAAACAAAAATCATAGACTAATTTGACCACTTCAGAATTTAAAACTTTTGTATGATAAAAGGCACCATAAACAAAGTGAAAACACAAGTATGAACTAGAGAAAAATATGTGCAAAACATGTTAGATAAAGGATTGGTGTCAAGGATGTTTGTAAAACTCCAGTAAAACAAAAAAAAGACAAATGGGCAAAATCTACCTAGAGGTAATTTACAGGAAAAGAAATCCAAAGGGATCACTCAACAGAATTAGAGATCTAAAAATGTAAATTAATGCTTAAACCCAGGAGTTTGGGGCTGCAATAAGATTGTGTGTCACTGCACTCTAGCCTGGGTAACAGAGCAGAGACCCTCATCTCTCTCAAAAAAAAAAAAAAAAATGAAAAATGCAATTAAAACTACAAGATATCTGTGTCACCAAATGAAATAAAACTACAAGATATCATGTTCACCCATCGGATTGGCAAAAATTAAAAAATTAAAGTCTACCAGCATCGAGTGTTGGTAAGGTTGAGGGAACGCTCATGTATCACTGATGGGCATGTAGATGGATGCCATCATTTTGGAGGGCAATTCAGCAGGATCCAGCAAGGCTGAAAGTATGCAGAGCCTACGACTAAGCCAATCTCCTTCTAGGTATCTAGATAAATGCTGCACCTGAGTTCACGAGGTCACAGTGTTGTCTGTAATAGGGAAGAACCGAAAAACACCTACATAAGCCTCAGTAGGAAAAGGGATAAATAATGCAAAGTGGTAGAATTCCAGGCAGCAGTCCAGACTAGAGCTATGTGAGCACCTACATAGGTAGATCACAAGATGTTATAAAGAATGAACTGTGGCCGGGAGCGGTGGCTCGTGCCTGCAATCCCAGCACTCTGGGAGGCCAAAGTGAGGGGATCCCTTAAGCTCACGAGTTCAAGACCAGCCTGAGCAAGAGTGAGATCCTGTCTCTACTAAAAATAGAAAAAGTAGCCAGACATGGTGGCAGGTGTCTATAGACACAGCTACTCAGGAGGCTGAGGCAGGAGGATCACTTGAGCCCAGGAATTCGAGGTTGTTCTGAGCTAGGCTGATACCGTGGCACTCTAGCCCTGATGACAGAGTGAGACTCTTTAACAAAATCAAATATTAAATATTTCTTTAAATGGACTGATATCAAACACTAACAGAGCACTTCAAATAGTAAGAGAGAGAGGGACTTGAAAAGAAGCTGGAAACTGATAACCAAAGAAGGAAATGAACCAGCACAACAGAGTCAGACCAGTCTAGAGTCAGAATTCTAGACCCGGAAGGAGGCTTTGAGGGTCCACAATCCAAAGCCGTCCTTTTCCAGAACTGCCTCCCAACTCTGCCCATTTTCCGCTCAGCCTCATAGCCTCCAGGGTGAGAGCCCTCTCTCTGCCCTGAGCTGTCACCTACATATGAGGGAATCACTACACTCAATTGAAGACAAGTGGGTTGGCCTTTAAAGGCACCAAGATGGTCCAAAAGTAGTTCCCAGCTGAGGCAGCAAGTTAGAATAAGCAAGAACATTCCAAGGGCCTAATATTAGCCCAGCACTGAGATTTTAGACTGAGATTTTTAACATTTTTATCTATCTATTTATTTATTTATTCATCATAGGTTCAACTAAAGAATGATTAGATTGAGTTCTAAAGATGGGGAAGATGGATAAGCTGTAAAACAGAACAGAGATTCCCAAACTTGAGAAAGCATTGGAAAAGTGTAAATTTCAGCAGGTCTGGAGAGGACCTCAGGAATCTGCATTTTTAAAATACACCTGAAGTAATTCTGTTGTAAGTGGTTCTCAAACCTTATTTTGAAAACATGCCCTAGCGTGCTGGCACTGAAAAAACCTAGAAACTATCTAATCCGATGCCCTCATGTACCAGAAAGACGGAGAACTAGAGGAGTTAAGTGGCTTGTCAATGAGTAGAAAGCTGCCTTCCCGGGGCCCAGAGGCTCACGCTCGTTATCCCAGCACTTTGGGAGGCCGAGGAGGGAGGATCACTTGAGGACAGGAGTTCAAGACCAGCCTAGGCAACATAGTGAGACCTCGTCTCTACAAAAAATAAGAAAAGGCCGGGTGTGGTGGCTCACACCTGTAGTCCCAGTGCTGTGGGAGACCGAGGCAGGTGGATTGCCTGAGCTCAGAGGTTCGAGACCAGCATGAGCAGCAGTGAGCCAGAGTAAGACCCCGTCTCTACTAATATCAAAAACAGCCAGACGTTGTGGTGGGCGTCTGTTATCCCAGCTACTGGGGAGGCAATGGGACAGAGCATTGCCAGAGGAAGAACATTAAAAAAAAGAAGAAAGAAAATGAACAACAATAACAAAAAAAGAGTACTTCAAACGAAGAAGAATGAACAAGCAAGCTGAAAATAAAAATAAAAATAAAAAAATAAGGAAAAAAGTTAGCCAGGAATGGTGGTGCACACCTGTAGTCTAAGCTACCCTCTCACTGAGGCAGGAGGATCACTTGAGCTTAGGAGTTGGAGGCTACAACAAGCTGTGATCACACTACTGCTCTCCAATGTCAGCAACAGCTAGACTCTGTCCAAAAAAATAAAAACAAAGACAGAAAGAAAAAGAAGAGAGACACTTCTGTTTACCGAACCCTTCCTGCACATGAACTTCAAGCACAGACCTAGAAGGCATTTCACCTGCATTGTCTCAATTCTCCACCAACTGGGGCTCAGAGAAGTTAAGTAACTTGTCCAAGATCCCTCAGCCAGACAGCAGAGGGGCCAAAAGCATACCTAGGTTTGTTAGACTCCAAAAGCTTAAGTCTTTCCAAAGCAAGCACAAAGATGAGAAAGGGGGTTATTTTTATAGTGTTGCACCAAAAGAGAAGTGCTAGAACTTCTATTTTCTTTCCTGGTCCTTTGCTTTTTAATTTTGGAGAGGTGAGCGAAGGGAAGGGGCTTTGGAGTCATCCTCACTCCCGGGGCTTCTCCATCACCACGTGCAGTGGGGTTCAGCCCAGCCTCAGGCCAACACCAGCAGAACCCGTGGAAAAGCGCAGGACCGGAAACCTCAGTCATCAGCCTTTTTTTTTTTTTTAACTTGAGATATATGAGTCACCATGACGTGGTCCATGGCAGCAGGGAAAGCTCTCCACAGAAATGTAGGCCGGCAATCTCCCCAGCCTGGACGGGTTCCATGTTGACATGTGCGCCTGGATGTGGATGTGGTGCTGGCCTCAGGCAGCTGAGGGTTTCATTTGGGATGCCCAACTACTGCAGAGTCCCAGGCTCTGCAGGCAGGTGTATTCCTTGACATACTGTTCACTATTTCGTCTGCTTGCTTCTGTACACACTTCTGTATCCCCTCTGCCACAGGTGTCCCTTCTCCTCCAGCTGGTAACCTCCCACTCCTCCTCTAAGGCCCGCTGCAGATAGCCCCTTGCATAGTCATATGACCAAACTGTTGGTTTTTTGTTTTTGGCTGGGGTTGGATTTGAACCCACCAACTCCGCATATGGGGCCGGTGCCCTACTCCTTTGAGCCACAGGCGCCACCCCATATGACCAACCTGGTGAATTTAGGGTAATTGGTGAAAAAGATAAGCTTTATCTAAATGGCTTTGAGGAAGCTCTAGACAAAGAGAAGGGCAAACATAATTGGGTCAGAACAAGGACAGGGCTCCCAGATGAGCAGACCATTATTCGATCAATACCCTTCAGAGGCATCGCAAAAAAAGAGCACTGTCTTGCACTGAGTCTTTTTCCCTCTCTGGGCCCCAGAATCCCCTTCTATAAAACAGGGAGAGCAGGGGCGGCACCTGTGGCTCAAAGGAGTGGGATGCTGGCCCTATATAACAGAGGTAGCAGGTTCAAACCCAGCTGCGGCCAAAAACTGCAAAAAAAACAGAGAGAGTGGAGAGCCCCAGCTCTGACGGCCTGATGCCTGTATGATTCCAGGTCCTCTGTCCATTCTCCTGAGGGACGTTCCTGTTGCCCTGGGAGCTGACACTCCTCCCTGCTGACACTAGCACTGGCCTCAGCCTACGGCAGGTGTGGCTCTACTTGGTGTTTGAGTGTGGGCCCCTCTTGGCAGCCCCTTCTTTGTTTTTCTGGAACAGTCAGATGTAGAACAACAGGCAGGTGGGGCTTTGCAGACCCTCAACCTGCTTTTCCTTCCATGCCACCCTATCTGCCTGCTAGGGCTGCTCCCTGATGGCACCAGAGCTCCACACAGGGCACCAGGGACAGTCTGTCCACCTACCAGGGGTGTGCTGCTCCCCTGCCGGGATTCCAACCCTCTCTCAAGACCCACTGCAACCAACCCTCTTGTTTTCTGCAAATTTTTTCTAAACTCCTTTCTGCAGCCTGAGAAAGTTCTCATCACTCTCCATGATGGGAGAACCACCGTGTGGTTCTGTGCTCCAAGCCCTCTGGACTTTGCTCATGACTCACCAGCCTTTTGAGGAAGGATGGCAGCTGAACCTCTCATCCCCCTCCCTCCCAAAGGCCCCTAGATTCTCTCTCTCTCTCTCACACACACACACACACACACACACACACACACACGGAACACAGAGCATGGCAAAGTTTTGAAATCTGGGACACAGATGGAAGGAAGCCAACTGCCTTAGCAGACCCATGAAAGCCAAATCTCAAATCTACAGTAGAGAAAATTGAGAACCAACTAAATGCAGCAATTAGAAGACTCAGGAATCTCTGGAACTCAGGGAAAAGGGGTTTCTGGTTTTTTTTGGATTTTGGCCGGGGCTAGGTTTGAACCCGCCACCTCTGGCATATGGGACCCGTGCCCTACTCCTTGAGCCACAGGCACCGCCCGGAAAAGGGGTTTCTAAAATAACGGGAGTTAATTCAAAGGAGCCAGAGAAGCAGCTGGGTCCTCAGTGACGGGCACCTACTATTTCCCACCCCAGGAGAAGACTGGAGGTGCATTTTCATTTTCGGGAGAAGGGTACAAAGTGGCTATTGGGGTTGGCGGATGCAGGCGCAGTTGGGGATGGACACTCACCACAAATGTCAAAGGCATACATGCTGAAGGCTCAGGCCACTGTCCTCACAGCCCCTGCCTGAGGTCTGGAGCTGGGTCTCTGCCTCTGCAAAGAGACTAGAAATGTCTTCTCTAAAGAAATGGGCCCTGGTGTGCCTGTTCTCACCCGGGCCTTCAGACCCACACCAGGGCTCATCACTGTAACACTTCAGAATACCGTGGATGAACAGAAGATTCTATAACTTCCAGAAAGGGAAACAAGTCACATCCCAAAAGCCAGGACCTAGATTGGGTGTGATTTCTAACAGCAGCCCTGGTCACCAGAAGATGAGAGCGCCAGAGCTTCAAAAGTAGAGGGGTAGAGATTTATGACCTAGAGGGCTGCAAACAGCTAATCCACTCACCCAAGAGGTAAGAAGACATGTTCACACATACAAGGCCTCCAAAGCTTACCTGCAATGACGCCCTTCTCAGGAAGCCTCCTTTAAAGGGAGGGCTAAGCCAAGAACAGGGAGCCACTGGACACAGAAGACAGCAACTCAACACAGAAGGGCAGCAGAGGGCAGTCCCCAGATGAGGCAAAGGCAGGCACCCGAGAGACAGCTGAGCTCCAGACACAGGGGGACAGCTCAGAAAGTACCTAGAGAGACAGTCTACTACAGAGAGCTGCAACTGTCCTAGCCCTGAGGTGCCACCAAAAGGACCTTGAGACAGCAGCTCAGAAGTCTGGAGTCGGATTAGTGATAAATACGTAGAAAGCTAAACAAGAAAAAGAGACAGTGAGCCAGTTATTAACTTCAGGTTTAACAAATGCTTGTGTAGAGCAGGAAAAAGAAGTCATCATTTCCCACCTCTTTTTACCCTGCCCGAAGTGTTTCCAAGGCTCAGTGATGTGCAGTCAGTGTGGACCTCGCCAAAAGTATATCAGAATTTAACAGGAATGGAGGACAGGAAGGATTCACACATCTGAGGGGAGCAGCGGGTGGAAAAACGAGCTCAATCTCCGTCTTCTGTAATTGAAGTTAGTGACGGTGGCCAAGCTAAAAAGGCCATGCTGAAGCTTGTCATCTAGCCATCGGCCATCCCCAAATAACCAGGTGAACAAAGGGAAAGAGGCCACTTCTGGGAGGAAGGGAACAGCGAACAGCTGGGTTGCTACATAGAAAGCTCTTGGGGAGCCCTGAGGTGTGCAGGTAGGTTAACTGCAGTCCAACAACAGCCAGAGTTGTCCTGGTGGTGACCAGCAGCACAGACCCAGCGAAAATCCCAAACCTCTTGAGCCTGTCCCTGCAAGACCACAGGAGCTCATCGCAGACCAATAAGCACATAAGGTGGCCGCTCCACTACTGTGACACTGTGACAGGGAACACACAATTTCAGCCTCTCCTCACAGTGAGATGGGGCACTCCACAGCCCAGGGCAGCTCGGTTCCCCCCACCCTCATCTGTCCCACCCCAGCCTTGGGCACTGACCTGGTACCCCTAGGTTCTCTGAACATTTGATAAATTCATGCCATAGACGATATATAGAGTTAAATTTTTCTTGAATCTGGTGTGTGCGTTCTTTAAAGGCTGGTTTCTGGTTATAAATAAGCGAACAAGTGCACATGTGTGTGGTTTTCACAGACTCAGCACCTCTGGTCCTCACAGCCTCCAGGGAAGGGCGACGTCTTTATGTTTCCCCTTGTACAGAAGGCAATTTCTAGAGTCTGGAAGGTTAAACAACGTTCCCAAGGTTTCAGGGCCCCTGTGGCTGAGAGGATGTTCTCAAACCCCATCAAGCTGGCTCCCCGCTGAGGGCAGAGTATCTGACTGCCTTTCATGACAAGCTCCACTCCAGCAGGCTCCACAGAGCTCACAGCAGGAAGGTGGGGGGCACCTGGGCACTCAGTGACTGGAGCTGCACAGACACAGGGACAGCACAGTGAAATGGAGACCCGAAATGAAATAATTTGCAGGCCTGCCCACAGCACCTTCATCCCCTGGTGACCACACAGAACTACTCATCTTCGTGACCATCTCAGACAGCGGTTTAGGAAGGCCCACGTGAGCCTAGGTCAGTCTGGAGATCTGAGCCATCACAGGGCCAGGTTTTCCTGGTGAGGAAACTCTCTAGGCAAGGTGTGGTGGCTCCACCTCGGAATCCCAACACATTGGGAGGCTGAAGTGGGGGAAATCTTGAGGCCAGGAGTCTAGGAGGTCAAAACCAGCCTGGGTGACCTGTCAAGACCACCCCCGCCCCGTCTCTAAAAAATGTTTTAAATTTAAAACTCTGAAATGGAGCAAACAGGAAGGAGGGGCCCAGGGACAGTGGGAATGGACACAGATCACACCCTCAGCCAGGTTTGGGCTCATCACACATGCTATCTCATTTAATTCTCACAACAGCATTTGTGAGATGAGGCATTCTAGAGACAATAACTCCAGATGAGGGAACCAAGGCTCAGACAGGACAATTTTCCCTCCTGGAAAGTGGGACATGCTGGAGCCGGAATGTGCTCCTCCCACCCAGCCTCCTGCCTAACCAAAGTAGAGCTGCTGGGAATCCAAACTGCCAAATGTGGCTTGTGCTGGGCTTTCAAGAGAAACACTTCAGGCAGGGTAAAAAGAGGTGGGAAATGATGACACCTAAGACTGAAAAATTAACTGATTTAAGGGAGGGCATTAGCCGGGTGGTGGACCTGTGGGGAGCATGGTATTTTTAGTCATTTTGTCACACAGACCAGGATGGAAGGATGAGAAACCACAGGGGCTGGCACGGGCCTCAGGATGAGCTCATGAGGCCCGAAATAGGTGGAGCCAAGGGCTTCCCAGGCCTGCCAGGAGCCCCCCCATGCTGAGCAAACCACAGAAGTGCTGGTTTCTTTCTTTCTTTCTTTCTTTTTTTAGGGCCCCAGACCTCTTTTAGAAGGGATTAAATCACAGAATTTGAGCTAAAAGGAACTTTAAGGATTTCAGCATCTAATCTCTCTCTTTAGGCTAAGAAAAGGGAGGTTTTGTCTGAGTTAGTAGCAGGGCCAGGACTTCTACTAGGACCCTTGACCCCTGACTGCATCGTTTCCCCACACCCTCACGGGGAGAGGGACACGGAGCCTCGGGAGTTAGAAAGCCCTCGACTTGGGTTCTGTCTCCTCACTCACAAGCCCAGCAACCTTCAAAACACTGCTTGGCTTTTTCTGTGATGCCCGTTTTTCAAATCTGAACATTACGGCTTTTTAGAGAGATCACAAAAATCAATATATAAACATGACTTCTCACCTCTTCCTGCTCCACCAACTTTGGGGAATTCTGGAAGGAGGGGGGTCTACACTGTGCTGTAGGAGCCCCTGTTGGGCCCCTCCCTCTCTCCTCCCTCCCGGCAGGAGAAGATTATGTCTGGTGTCAGCTCTCCCTGTGGCCGAGGCTTCAGGAGATGCACAGCCCCCAGCACCAGGGTGCAGATGGGACAAGTGTCCCGGACAGTTATAGTTCAGCAAAGGGTGGACACTCGGTTCTGGCCAATAAGAAATGAAAGAGAGTCTTGCGTGGACAGTCCCTGGAGCTTGTCAAGGAAATGTGACACCTGGCCCTATCACACCTTTTCAAGGAGGGGAGTCTACCAGAGCAGCCAAGAGGAAAGAAGAAAAGGGCCCGTGTAGCCTCCGGACTGCTTGTTACATGAGATCACAAACTCCTCATCACTGACGCCGTTTGCCTTGGAGGCCTTTGATCCTTGAGGCCCAGGTCGTCCTGAGGTTATGGATGAGTCTGAACAGAAGTGCGTAGTGATCTTGCTTTGATGCTGACTCATGATTTAGCTTTCCTTGAGGCCCTTTCAAAAGATGAGGCAAGCTCGTTAATCCAGCACAGTCCCCCTCTTTTACGTGAAGTTCCTGACGCAGCCTTTTAGGCCTTCCTGCTGCTCTCAATGTGCCTCTATGTCCAAGGCTGTGTCACACTGAGATCATGAAGTCAGTCAGATGTCCCGATAATATCAAGAAGCCCTGAGTGTTTGCATCACACAGTGTTAATCCCAGTGCTGCAGCTGAGCCTCAGGGGTGCTGGGTGTCAGGAGCCCCACTTGGCAAATCAAGAGCTTGGGAAAACCTGTGTCATTTCCATGCCCATCCCCCGGTTCTCTCACTAGTCCTCAGCCAGTGAGGTCCTCAGAGGCTCGGAGGAGCCAGTCTGGCTCTGCAATGAATACCCTGGGAATGAGCCCTATCTCCAATCTGAGCCTCAGTTTCCTCACCTGGACAATGATGGGATCAAGTCACAGCAAACCCAGCTTCTGTCAGAAAGCTCTGGCGCTGCTGTTGTCTGTCTATGCCTCTGGGTTCATTTTATTTCTGCTCAAAAAAGTTTAAAAATTGCTGGACAAGATTAGCTTTAGGGTTCCTTCCAGTTCTCATGTCCTGTCTCAAATACATTCCTTCCGGCTGTGGTTGGGGGGTGACTGAGGGCTACAGAGAGCAAGGTCTGCAGCACAGACACGCACAGGGCGGGGCAGGGAGTGTGGACACGTGGAGAGGGCTGAGGGTGAGGTCACAGGGAATGGTGAGGACTGTGGAGGACTGGCACGAGCATTTGCAATGAAAGGGACCTGCTATATTTCAGCCGTTACCGTGGAGGAATTCAAGGTCACGGCTCTCAGAGTTTCTGATTTTTCAAGAGAAGTCAGAAATCTGGATTTTAATGTGAACTGTTTGGATACAAACCAAAATTCATCTCTGGGCCAAATAAACCTAATGGTGAGATACTAGTCTGCGGAGTGACCCAAGGACTGACGGACAAAAGGACTGACTGACAGGCTGAGGAAGGAACAAAAGTAGAGCTGGAGTGACTGTTTATTCCATCCTCCCGGGAGCTTCATGGACCCGACCTCCCTCGTGCCTCACAGGAGCCCGTGACCTCTGGGGCGTCTGGGTCCCACCCACCTTCTTCCTTCTGCCTCCCAGCGGCAGCCGGCCCTGAGCTTGCTCCCCAAACCGCCTCCCACCCCTCGGCCCTTTCTGAACCATAGAGTTTAACTTGGGAGAGGGACGGAGAGGGTGCCTGTGACGATGGTGGCTGGGTTGGGGGCACGGAGTGGTGGGAGGTAAAGAAAGGCTGGTGACAGGACTCAGTTCCTACATGTCGGAGGTGAGGTCTCTGCTGGCCTCAGGACCCTTTTCTCTTCCCTAAGACCCAGGTGAGTAGGTGTCATTTGAAGGCAAGAAACTTGGGAAGGGAGAAAGTCAGCACTTACTGAGCAATGACCATGTTCCAGGGATCTTCCTTTATGAATGAGGTTGATATTACATCCCCATTCTACAGAAGAGGAAACTGAGGCTCAGAGGGTGGAGAGCAGCAAGGTCAGGTCAAGAGTCTGGTCAGTTTAGCTTCAAAGCCTGTGCGTTGCATAGTGCTGGATGCCCTTAACTGGACTAATTATAGCATCCATGTGAGAGAGATTTTTACTCTACTTGGTTTTTTAGAAAAAATAAGCGTGATGTATTCCATATGCCTGCCTGCCAGGATCAGCAAGACTGCCCTTTTCCTGGACCTGTCCTGCTTCTCATCACTATTTTTGGCTCCTGGCATTGCTAGCTGGTCCCCATGATCAAGCTGGGAGGGGCAGGTTGTTGGAAGCATAGGGTGAATCTGTATTTATAACTCTCAGTGTGGGTATCTGTCTGTCTGTGCCTGTAGCTAAAGCCTGGGACCTCGCAAGGAAGGAGAATGTAACTGAAAAGTCTGTGTATTTATGTAACTACATCCAATAGGAGTATGTGCGTGGGTGAATGTATGTGCGTGTATGTGGAGTGTAAGCATGCAGACATACATGTGCATGTGTGTGGACTGTAAGCATGCAGACATGCGTGTGCATGTGTGTGGACTGTAAGCGTGCAGGCATGCATGTGCATGTGTGTGGGTGTAAGCGTGCAGGCATGTGTGTGCATGTGTGTGGAGTGTAAGCGTGCAGGCCATGTGTGTGGAGTGTAAGCGTGCAGGCATGAGTGTGCATGTGTGTGGACTGTAAGCGTGCAGGCATGAGGGTGCATGTGTGTGGACTGTAAGCGTGCAGGCATGCGTGTGCATGTGTGTGGAGTGTAAGCATGCAGGCATGCGTGTGCATGTGTGTGGAGTGTAAGCGTGCAGGAATACATGTGCACGTATGTGGAGTGTGTGTGCATGCATGTATGTGCATGTATTCGGATTTTATGTGTGTGCACGTGTGTGGAATATATGTGAATACATGTATGTGGAGTGTGCATGAATGTGCATGTGTGTGGAGTGTGTACATGTGCATGTGTGCAGAGTGTGTACGTGCATGCATGTGCATATGTGTGTTGTGTACGTGTGTGTGTATGCATGCATATGTGTGTGTGTGTGAGAGAGAGAGAGAAACCAAAATTTGTGTCCATATTTGTGCCTGTGTGCAAGTGAGGTTAAATTTCAACTCAGAACTCTGCTGCTGAAAGGGTCCAGCTCCTCCCAGCACAAGGAAGCTGTCAGGATCGTCAGCCAGGGGTAGGCTGCAGGGATTCCCAGTGGAGCTACACCACTGTGGGATCTGGGCACAAATTCCCACTGCGTTTCCTTCTTGTCTGCCAGAATTCACAGAGGAAAATTGGATTGAGGCTGATTTGTAGGAGGCTCCTAAAACAAAGTGTCCCAGGATTGTCTTAGGATCTGCCTGTGTTCTTGGGGTGTCAAGCCCATAGTGTCCACATGTCCAAAAAGGGGCCAACACAACTCAACTGCACTCTTCCTGGCAGGGGCTGAGGCCTGAGCACTCCCTCCTCAGACTGCCTTCTTCCTGCCCCAGGCCAAGAAAGACTCCACCAAACAAGTGCTCAAGGACTGAGAGGGCATGCAACACTTTGTCTTCGTGTCTCTGGTTGTCACTTGCTAGGGGACACCTGAACCAGGGCTTCCCCATTCTTGTCCTCACTTTTAATGATCCCCAAGCCCTATGTGTGACAAGGGCTCAAAGATATGTCTTCCCAACTGACTCCAAGCCTCCCTTTTCTCTCCAGAAACCTCCACACCTTCCCCTTCTCAGGCCTGGGAAGGCACTGTGGTGTGTGAAAGGTGTACTCCACTTAGCGTTGGGGCCTCCACCCCTCACCAGCTGTGGGTCTTGGCCCCGCCAGCCTCCAGGCCTTGCTTTTCATTTGTGAGCAGAGTTAAGGTTGAGTCCCGGGGTTCACTTCCATCTCTCTAGAAGATAAAGAATGTAAATTGACTCCTGGGAGGTAGAAGCTGTTGCTATAAGAACTTTGCCCAATATTTTTTCTATCATATATGTAAAATATATTTTTCTTTTATTATCTGTAAATGTTTTCTTCTGGTTAACATTTACAGAACATATCTTTTTCCTTTATTTACTTTCTTTTTTTTTTTTGTAGAGACAGAGTCTCACTTTGTCGCCCTTGGTAGAGTGCTGTGGCGTCACACTGCTTACAGCAACCTCCAACTCCTCGGCTCCAGGGGTCCTCAGACTTTTTAAACAGGAGTCCAGTTCACTGTCCCTCAGACCGTTGGAGGGCCAGACTATAGTTTAAAAAAAAAAAAACCTATGAACAAATTCCTATGCACATTGTACATATCTTATTTTGAAGTAAAAAAACAAAACAGGAACAAATACAATCACACCTCCGCGTGTGGCCCGCGGGCTGTAGTTTGAGGACCCCTGGCAGACGATTCTCTTGCCTCAGCTTCCCGAGTAGCTGGGACTACAGGCACCCACCACAATGCCCAGCTATTTTTTTGTTGTTGTTGCTGTTGCAGTTTGGCCCGGGGCCAGGTTCGAACCCACCACCCTTGGTATATAGGGCCGGTGCCCTACCCACTGAGCCACAGGCGCCACCTTCCTTTATTTACTTTCAAGATTTCCGAATGCCTATGTTTCAGATGTTAGTAGCATCTGAAAGTGGGATTTTGTTTTTCATCCAATGTCACAATCTTTGTCTTTAAGAAGATTATTTAATCCGTTTATATTTAACATGTTTTTGGTACTATATATTTTTTTTTTCTGTTTTTTTTTTTTTTTGGCCGGGGCTGGGTTTGAACCCACCACCTCCGACATATGGGACCGGCGCCCTACTCCTTGAGCCACAGGTGCCGCCCTTGGTACTATATTTTTAAGTCCTTATCTGATAGAGATACAGACTGAAATATTTATGAATAAAATGATACAATGTCAAGATTTGTTTTAAAATACTCTAGAAAAAATGAGTAGATAAATGAAACTATATTACTAAGTGTTAAGATGATGAGTGTGTGAGGTTCATTACACATGATTTTTATTTTTGTAGCATTTAAGTTTTCCATAATAATAAGTCTGTCATCTTTTTTTTTTTGGCAGTGTTTGGTTGGGGCTGGGTTTGAACCTACCACCTCCAGCATATGGGGCCCTACTCCTTTGAGCCACAGGCGTCATCCCAATAGGTCTGCCATCTTGTTTTATGCTTTCTAATTGTTCTGACTATTTTATGTTTCTTTTTCTCTCATATCTTGCCTTCTTTTAGACTGATTATGTTTTAGTATTATATTCCCCACCCGCTTCATTTAGAACCGCCTGCGGCTCAAGCGGCTAAGGCGCCAGCCACACACACCTGAGCTGGCAGGTTTGAATCCAGCCCAGGCTGTCAAACAATGACGGCTGCAACCAAAAAATAGCTGGGCATTATGGTGGGCACCTGTAGTTCCAGCTACTTGGGAGGCAAAGGCAAGAGAATCGCTTGAGCCCAGGAGTTTGAGGTTGCTGTGAGCTGTGATGCCACGGCACTCTACCCAGGGCTTGAGGCTCTGTCTCAAAAAGAAAAGATGTTTGTACTGAGAGTAGGATTCTGAATTAGCAGTTATTGTCAGCTTATTGGATTCTGTTACCTTCTGACTTCTGTTGTGGCTTGGAGAAGTCAGCTCTCAGCCTTACTGTTGTTCATGTCTATTTTTCTCTCTGGCTACTTCTAAGGTTATCATTTTTTGGTGGTTGCTCTGAAGTTTCACAGTGGCATACCTAAGTGTAGATTTCATTTTGTTTAATCCAGCATGGAATTCATTGTGACTTTTTAATTTGGGGATTGGTGTCTTTTATTAGTTCTGGAAAATTTTCTGCCACTATTTCTTCAAACATCAACTCTGCTACATGGTTTTTCTCTTCTCTTTCTAGGGTTCCAATCATATATAGTATATTAGAGTTTTTCTCTCTGTGTCTCTTGCCTTTTCACCTGAATTTTCCATCTTTTTATCTTTCTATTCTGTACTCTGGGAAAGTTCTTCTATCTTATGATTCATTAATATCTCTTCTGCCATGTACAGTCTGACATGAAATCTATCCTTTTCGTTTTTATTTCAATTATTGCATTTTATTATTTCTACAAGTTCTGTTAAGTTCTTTTTCAAATTTTCTATATGACTTTTGATGGATCCCTATTGTCTGAAGAGTATCCAAGTCTGGCTCTTATTTTGTTAGTCAATACAATCATCTTATAGTCTGATTCACCCTCAAGAAACCTAGTTTCCTTGACAGCCTAGTTATCTAGGATAGTGCTGGTCATTGTATTTAAAAATTACTTGTGGGAATAATTTGCCACCCATGATAAAGATATCTTCCTCAAACAGCAATTGTATTCGTTTTTTCTTTTTGTGTGTGTGTGAGAGACGGAGTCTCACTATGTCACCCTTGGTAGAGTGCTGTGGCATCACAGCTCACAGCAACTTCCAACTCTTGGGCTTAAACAATTCTCTTGCCTCAGCCTCCCAAGTAGCTGGGACTACAGGCCTCCGCCACAATGCCCAGCTATCTTTTGTTGCAGCTGTCATTGTTGTTTAGCTGGCCCAGGCTGTGTTCAAACCCACCAGCCTCAGTGTATGTGGCTGACACCGTAACCACTGTGCTACGGGCGCCGAGCCTGTATTTGTTTTTTCCAGGCACTTGAAATATTACTAAATTCAAGGCCTGAGAATTTCGGACCCAAGGGTTTTCCACTTCCAGCTTTTAATTCTTTATCTCTCACCCCGAGAATCTATCAAACTTGGATTCTGATTTTCTGGATTTAGCAAATGACCTTGGACAAAAACATCTCTAATTCAGGCTTACCTTTCTGAATGAATGTTCTTCTCATTTCTGATGTGCTGGCTTCTTGCCGTCTTAATATCTCTTTAATGCTTTTATGATGATACATCTTATCCACATTTTTTAGTTCTTTTCAGTAGGAGAATTGATCCAAATAGCCTGCTGACCATCTAGAAATTAGAATGTAAAATTTTCGTACTAGAGAATGTTCTTCACAAACTAATGTGCATAAAAATTACATTGGGATCTTCTTAAAATGTATATTCTAACTTAGCCTGGGGTGAGGAATCATGAATTTGTATCTTTGACAAGTGACAGATGATGCTGATGTCCCTGGTTAGCGGACCATACTTATAAGGAGCAAGGCTAGATAGGATGTTTTTCCCACAACACAATGGGTATCTGTAAGTTTGTAAAACCAGACTTCTGAGTTTCCTAAACAGATGTTATAAAATCAAGCACTTTGCTCTCTTATGTCCTCCTTCAGAGTGCATTGATCCAAATTTATACTTAATTTTAATGGATCAGCACTGAGGAGGGTCTGCCAGAGACAGGAACACAGATAATTTCAAGAGATATTTGGTCCCCGAATGATTCTTGAGCTACCTGTTCTGGTCAAAGCAGTCTCAAATGCTACAACTTGCCTCCAAGTCTCAGAGCACACCACGCACAGCAAGTTTTGAACTCAGAACGTCTTTACATTCTTAAATATCGTCAAAGTTTCTGAGTCTGAGTGAAAGACATTTTTAAAAAAGAAAAAATAAAACCAAAAACTATTATCAAAGAACTCAAGACCTTTAATTACATGGGTCATTTCTGTTAATATTTACTGTATTGGAAATTAAAACTGCCAAACCTTTAATACATATTAATTAGCTTAATAATAATAACCCTTTACACATTAATGTAGTTTTGTGAAAACTTTATTTTTTTTATTCACAAAGAACAAGCTCCAGTCCACCTTTTAAATTTTTTGAAAAATTTCTGACTTTACAGAACTAAACTGAAATGTATTAATAGTCTACTCTGACATTTCTATGACAAATAAAAATTTACGAGCCAAAAAATATAAAAAACCCAAAAAAAGAAAAACAGAGAGAAGGTTATAAAATTAATATGAATGGATTTCAGCATTAACAACTGAACAGAGAAAGGAATTAAAATGCCTTAATTCAAGAATCACAAGTGGGCCAGGTGTGGTGGCTCACACCTGTAATCCTAGCACTCTGGGACATTGAGGCAGGTAGATTGCTTGAGCTCAGGAGTTCAAGCACAGCCTGAGCAAGAGCCAGACTCATCTCTACCAAAAATAGAAAAACAGTTAGCCGAAGCATTGTTGCAGGTGCCTGTAGACCTAGCTACTGGGGAGGCTGAGGAAAGAGGATTGCTTGAGCCCAAGAGTTTGAGGTTGCTGTGAGCTATGATGTTACAGCACTCTACAGAGTGAGAGCCTATCTCAAAAAAAAAAAAAATCATGAGTGGATGATAAAGTGTGTAGAAACTGAAAATTTACAAACTATTTAAAACCTGGAATCATTCACTGACTGTTCAGAAATCACATGGATGGTTTTATTTTTCAAAACAAAAATAAATTTCCTGAGAAGAGTGGCAATGTATCACACTTGAGATTAGATCCTCACACCTGCTGCAGCATTCAGTCATTGGGATCTATTGATTTGGTTACAGTATCTAAAGAACAGCTAGCAGGGGATTTTTGTTGTTGTTTGTTTGTTTTTTGTTTTTTTGAGGCACAGTTTCACTTTGTCACCCTTAGTAGAGTGCTCTGGCATCACAGCTCACAGTAACCTCTAACTCTTGGGCTTAAGCGATTCTCTTGCCTCAGCCTCCCAAATACCTGGGACTACAGGCACCTGCCACAATGCCCGGCTATTTTTTTGTTGCAGTTGTCATTGTTGTTTTAGCTGGCCTGGGCTGGATTTGAACCCAGCAGCCTTGGTGTATGTGGCCGGCACCCTACCCACTAAGCTACAGATGCCACCCAGCTAGCAGGTTTTCAGAAAAGGAATATTTTAATGGTCTTCTTTGGATAATTGTGAATATTCTTCTTTGACATTACATAAAACTTCAATAAGTGGTAGTTTCTTTTTTTTTTTTTCGTAGAGACAGAGTCTCACTGTACCGCCCTCGGGTAGAGTGCCGTGGCGTCACACAGGTCACAGCAACCTCTAACTCTTGGGCTTACGCGATTCTCTTGCCTCAGCCTCCTGAGCAGCTGGGACTACAGGTGTCCGCCACGACGCCCGGCTATTTTTTTGTTGCAGTTTGGCCGGGGCCGGGTTTGAACCCACCACCCTTGGCATATGGGGCTGGCGCCCTACTCACTGAGCCACAGGCGCCGCCCCAAGTGGTAGTTTCTTAATGGTAGCAGCCACAAGGAATCTGAATTTCTATCAATAAACTTTTTATACTCTGCTATATTAAAATTCATTGTCTATCTTGTGCTTTGAATGGATCTTTTATCCATGAATGATTTTGGAACATAATGCCTTTATTGTTTAGAAAATATTGGTTCTCTGAGTTATATAGAGCTTCCAAGTATTGACACATTTTATCATATAATATTAAGAACCATGCTCAGGCCGGGCGTGGTGGCTCACGCCTGTAGTCCCAGTGCTGTGGGAGGCTGAGGCGGGTGGATTGCCTGAGCTCAGAGGTTCGAGACCTGTATGTAACAGCAGTGAGCCAGAGCAAGACCCCGTCTCTACTAACATCAAAAACAGCCAGACGTTGTGGTGGGCGTCTGTAATCCCAGCTACTGGGGAGGCAACGGGACAGAGCATCGCCAGAGGAAGCATTGAAAAAAAAGAAGAAAGAAAATGAACAACAACAAAAAAAGAGTACTTCAAACGAAGAAGAATGATGAACAAGCAAGCTGAAAAAAAAAATTAAAAAAACAAATAAATAAAAATTAAAATAAAAAGAACCATGCTCATTAATCTTTACCCACAGCTCATTAGTCTTTAAGTACTGGGAGGCTTAGCTCAGGGTAGCAGATAGTTTTCCAAATTTGAATTTTTCAGTTGAAAATTCAAATTGCATCATTGTCAACAAATACTGTCAGTTGTTTTCCTTGAAGTGACAGACTCGCTTGGTTGATTTTTATGGAAATATTTACCAAACATGCAAGTCTGAATAACTAGCATCTATTTGTCAGTTGTCCTTTTCAAGCAAAAATGATGTTCCCTGAAAAATGCAGGTAGTTGAGTTTGCAACTGCATCACACTAGTGCTTCTATTCAGACAAATGTCACATTTCAGCATGCGTAAAATGTGCTTTTGATCACTTCCTGGTTCCTCATGTGGAATATTAAAAAGCCATCTACTTAACGGTTGAGTTTTTTTTAATTACTAAGGCTAAGGCTTCATCAAGGACATTTTTAAGTGAAACTATAGCTTTTTTTTCTCACTGTTCCAGGTGTGAGGAAGCCAGTGAGCGCTAGAGTAGGTTGGGGGTCTCTGCCTTGATCCATGCTGTGGCGCCAGCTGTTTACACTCTGCTGCTTTTGCTCCATCAGTGCAAAGCTTCTGCACTGTGAACTGGGCAGAGCACCTTAGTATTGTGAAAATTAGTGTGTACCTTCAGGACTCCCTGAAGGGTTCTGGATATCCCTAGGGGTTGAAGAACCATCATTTGAGAACCTCCAAGCTAAGATTTTAAAATCCTACCATGAGATACCCCATAACAAACAGAAACATCTATATTCTTACTTGACATTTTTTCCAAGTCAAATTTAATATGTAAAAATAAAAAGAGAAAGTAATGACGCGGTAGTACTTTACATACTGCAACATCACATCTGTGTTTACGTGTGTGTGAGAGACATTCAGACTGTTAGGAATTTCTTCTGGGGAGCTTCGAGTTTTTACTATACGTGCCTCTATTTGAATCTATCACAGCAATGTATTCATAAGTTGTTTCATTCGATGACTAAACAATTTTCTAGGGTGAAACAAAAGGCGAGAAAAGAGCCCATTTTCTCAGCTTAGTGGCTCCTTCCTTTAAGCCTGCGTGCCTGCCAGGCTGCTGGAGGAATGTGCCAGTCCCTTGCCCAGGGGATCTCACTGCATTTGTTCCCTGGGGAGGAGTAAGAGGGATGGGAGTGAGGTTGGGGGCATCCAGGTGGTCTCCAAGGGGTGTGGTCTGGAGAGCCTTGGAGAGACCAGGGAAATGCTGCAGATTCTACTTCCAGGGCTTTCTGACTAGCCTGGGTTTTCTCCCCTTTTAGGGGGTACAGGGGGTGGGTGGAGAACTGGATGCGACTCCCCTTTGTGTTTATAGTTGCAGAAATCTGCAAGGATGGAGGCAAAGTAACTCTTCTCCCTCAGGATGGCTGCAAGTTGCTGGGGGGTGGGGAGAGAGGAAGGACTGGTCCTGAACCACCCAGGCTTGGGGTGGGAGGGGAGGGTGTTGTGGGGGGTGTGTGATATCTTGGGGGACAGTCCCACAGCAAGCCCCGGAAGGAATTCAGTGCAGCAGGTGGAGCCTCAGGCCAGACAGGTTGGAATCTCAGCCCTGTTCCTTGGAGGCTAGGAGATCTCAAATAGCAAATTTCATCTCCCTCACCCTCGGCCTCCTGATTTGTAAGAGGGGATATGCTAGTACTCGCAAAGTGCTGTTGGTGAACAGCGAAGGAGCTAAAGTGCATAAAGGATCAAGCGGAGTCTTGAGTATCATATAACATCAGACACTCGTGTCCCCCCCAAATTGGTATGTTGGAACCTAGTGAGCAATGTGATGGCATTAGGAGGCAAGGCCTTTGGGAGGTGATGAGCTCTTGTGGGCAGAACCCTAATGACTGGGATTAGTCCCCTATGAAGAGGCCCCAGAGAGCTGCCTTCCCCTTTCCACTATGTACGGACACATCTATGAACCAGAAAGCAGGTCCTCACCAGACACCAAATTGATCCTGGGCTTTTCCAGAGGCCAGAACTGTGAGAAATAAACTTCTGTTGTTTATAAGCCCCGAGGCTTAGGGTATTTTATTATAGCAGCCCAAATGGACTCAGACAGGAAGGCCAGCAGGAAGGCTGGCAGGTCCTAGGGCCTCAGGCACAAGTCTGTGGTCCATACACAAAACAACAACATCTGTGCAGGTGGAAGGGGAATGGCTGGGGTGTCCCTGAGCATGAGGCAGGTCATCAGGGAAGAGCCCAAGCCCAGGAAGTAAGGTATGTCCTAGAGTCCAAGCTGGAGAGCTCAGTGTCATGGGGCACAGCAGGTGGGGCTGGCCAGACCTGTGCAGGTACACATGCCATCTCGGTCGCAGCGCTGCCACTGCGTGCCTAAAGACAGAGTGCCACCCCTTCCCTGAACTCCCAGCGCTTGGCCCAGGGTCTGCAGGAATGTGTGGAGGTCCCCCACGAGGTCACAGTCCCACCACACGCTGCCACCGGGCATTGAACAGAGCTTCACGGACTCCTCCAGCTCAGACCCAGACAGGTCCGATGGACTGGGCCGGGGGTGCCTTCTGCTCGGGGGCTGTCGTGCAGTGTCTTAGACAGTTCAGGCTGCTATAGGAAAATAACTTTGACTGGGTGGCTTGGAACCACAGAAAGTTATTCCTCATTGTTTCGGAGGCTGGGAAGTCCATGGTCAAAGGTCAACAGAGTCAGTGTCAGGGGAGGACCCATTTCTTGGTCCATAGATGACCATCTTCTCCCTGTGTGCTCACACAGCAGAAGGGGCAAGGCAGCCCTGTGAGCCTCTTTTATTTTTATTTTATTTTTTATTTTTCAGAGAGTCTGCACTAGTCGGGGCCCTCATGATCGAATAACTCCCCAAAGGCCCATCTCCAAACACCGTCACCTTGGCAGGGCAGTTAGATTTCAACATATGAATTTGGGGGGGATATGCAAACATTCTGACCACAGATGGAGGACTGAGCTGGAGCAGGTGCAGGAAGGGCATCTCACTTCTGCAGGGGCCTGAGGCCTGGGAGCTGGGCTTTGGGGTATGGGTGGTAGGTACTTGGGCAGACTCCAAAAACTTAGTGATTCCTCTACTATGTGCTGTAGAGTTTACAGAAAGATCCCAATCACAGCCCCTGCTTTCTGTATAAATGAGGAAGTAGTATTACCTTACATAAAATAATAATGATAATATGAGTGTGTAAATTCTAAAATATGGTACCAACGATGAGTGCCATGGGAGTTATTGCCTTCTTTCATTTAGTCATTTGTTTTTAATAGGCATATATGCTCAGAAGCCACGAAAAGATTCATAAATTTGACCATTAAATTTAAATGCAAAACTTTCGTGTGACAAAAATTAATAAATAAGAAAGAATAATAAATAAATTAAACAACAAACTGGGGGAACATTATACTTTATATAGACAAGGCTAATTTCTTTAAGATCTAAAGGAACTTTGTGAATCAATATTAAAGAGAGCAAAAACCACATGGGAAAACGGGCAAAAGACATTGTAACTAAAAAAGAAATACAAATGACCAATAAAATATTTTTAAAATACAGCTTAATTCAAGTTAATGCTAGTCAGAATAGTGAATTATATTTTTTATAATGGTGAAAAATGACAAGGCAAGAGTTTCTAGAAAAAGATTCATATACTGTGGGTAGGAGTTTAATTTTTTGCCACCTTTTTGGAGAGCATTTGACAAATTCTAAATGCCTTTTATATGTCCTAGCAATTCCATTTCTACAAATTTGTCCTATAACAATCCCTATGTCAGAGCAAAAAGGTAGATATAGCTATTTTCCCCTTAAAAATTAAAAATAAGTTTTTAAAAAAGTAGACTATTCACGCAGCATTGTTTAAAATGGGAAGAAAAAGCAATTTAAATATTCATGAATACAGAATTGTTTAAACACACTTTTCTAGACTCCTACTTCAGTATTTCATGCCTTGATAAAATGAAGTATATTCATACATACCGATGTGGGAATCTTGAGAAGTTGTATCTCTACAGGCTCGGTGCCCATAGCACAGGGGTTACAGTGCCAACCACATACACTGAGGTTGGCAGGTTCAAGCCCGGCCTGGGCCAGCTAAACAACAGCTACAACAACAACAACAAAATAGCTGGGCACTGTGGCAGGCACCGATAGTCCCAGCTACTTGGGAGGCTGAGGCAAGAGAATCACTTAAACCCAAGAGTTAGGGGTTGCTGTGAGCTGTGATGTCACAGCACTCTAGCAAGGGTGACATAGTGAGACTCTGTCTCAAAAAAAAAAGATATATCGCTACAATAAAAGGGCAAAGCAAGGGACAGCATATATCTATGGCCCTGTGCAAATGTCTGCATTATGTGGCCCTGTGCATGTACATGGTTGCTCGCTGTCTGGAACCGTGCTCTGCTCATGCAGGTGGATAGCTCTGAGTGCTGGGACTGAGAAGTGACAGAAAAACATTGCCTATTTTTTTCTTTATATTCTTCTGCAATGCTGGGATTTTCTTTTTTTCTTTTCTTTTCTTTCTTTTTTTTTTTTTTTTTTTTTTGAGACAGAGTCTTACTCTGTTGCCCAGGCTAGCTATAGTGTCATCACAGCTCACAGCAACTTCAGTCTCTTGGGCTAACGCAATCCTCTTGCCTCAGCTTCCTTAGTAGCTGGGACTATAGGCGCCCCCCACAACACCCAGCTAATTTTTCTATTTTTAGTAGAGCTGGGTGTATTGCTCTTGCTCAGGCTGGTCTCCAACTCCTGAGCTCAGACAATCCACCCACCTCGGCCTCCCAGAGTGCTAGAGTGCTAGGATTACAGGCATAAGCCATTACACCCTTTCTGGAATTATTTTTTAAACTCGTTTAAAATTGTTACTGATCATCTGTTCTATACCTAGTGCCACATGGGGCCCTGCAAGTACAGAAATAAAAGTCATATTCACCAACTGTAAGCAGACTCCATATTGTGAGGTCTAGAAACAGCTCGGGCACACTGTGTGGTAAGTGTGGCAGATGGAACCATGGCTTATGGGGCTGTGGGGCAGGGTCCGGCACCACTTTGGAGGAGCTGATGGGTGAGCTGGGGCCTGAAAGCCTCACAAGAGCCAATGGGAGGAAGGTAGGTGACTGGCCTCAGGTTGAAAGAACCAGCTGCAGTCAAGACAAAGGTGTCTCGGGGAGAAGAAGCTTCTGGCTGCTTCTGGCACCTTCTAGAAATCTTTCTGCAGGACTTCAAACTCCATCTCCTTGCTTGGCTTTTTAAAAATCATCTTGTGGGGGCGGCACCTGTGGCTCAGTCGGTAAGGCGCTGGCCCCATATACCGAGGGTAGCGGGTTCAAACCTGGCCCCGGCTGAACTGCAACCAAAAAATAGCTGGGTGTTGTGGCGGGCGCCTAGCCACTAGTAGCTACCTAGCCCAGCTACTCGGGAGGCTGAGGCAAGAGAATCGCTTAAGCCCAGGAGTTGGAGGTTGCTGTGAGCTGTGTGAGGCCACGGCACTCTACCCGAGGGCCATAAAGTGAGACTCTGTCTCTACAAAAAAAAAATCATCTTGTGGTAGAGTGTGTGAAGGGATGGAGAAGGCAGGACCTGGGGCTGAGACCAGATCAGCTGAGTCCCTCCTTTGAAGAGGACACGTGTTTTCCCAACAACCTCCTGTCTGCTGTCAGAGGTAACCCCGAGAGAGGGTGCTCTTGGGCATGCTCAGAACAGGTCCACCAGGTGCCCGGCTGTAAAGGTCTGCTCCCCTATGGCATCTAGGCTATTTAGGGAAGCCCAAGTAGTGAAGCTTCCTGAGGCCCAGCCTGTGATCTCTGAGCCATGGGGGAAGGATAGGGCATAGAATAGATTTGTGATTGCTGTTTGTGAAGGTCTGCCTGTGTTTATATTCCAGTTCACTGAGGAAATAAATCATGGCTGTGTCAGTGAGCCCAGGGAGTTTGTCTCTGGGTCACCTTCAAGCAAAGGGGGCATTTGGTTGATTGAATCCTATGGCTGTGACAAAGGACAGATGTGCCAGAGCAGAAAGCACAGAGGTGTTAAAAGACTGTACTGCACAATGGGGATTTAGTCATTCTGGGGGAACTGGAAGCCGAATAGCTGGCGAGGCCTGACGCATGGGAGGAGCTGGAGTTTGGACTGAATCAACCGCTTTGGGCAAGTCTTGTCTCAAAACCCTCGCTGACTCCCCAGTTAGGATTGCCAGATTTAGCAAATAAAAATGCAGAGTGCCCAGTTAAATTTGAATTTCAGAAGCACAATAATTTTTTAGTATAAACATGTTCAGGCGGACATTCATTGTGTTTCTGAAATTAAGATTTAATTGGGCATCCTAAATTAAGATTTAATTGGGCAACCCCATCCCCAATGGCTACAATTTAAGGTACAGATGCCAGCATCCGGTTCTCCAGGATTTAGCCCCTTCCCGAGTTTTCCCTCTGAAAACCGTATTCCCCATTCCCCTATTTGTACTCAGCGTGATTTCCAGAGCTCAGCTACCTCCTGCATGTATCACACTGCCTTTTGCCTTTTGCCCCTGGGCCTTGATGAACTCATTCCCCTTCATTTTCCATGGTAAGTGCCAAGCGTAGGATGCCACTCCAAATTCCAGTAAGGCAGAGCCTCTCTCCTCTTTCAACATCTTCAGTGTCTTTTTAAATGAGCTTCTACAATTGTAGAGGATGTTTATTGCTTTGTCTGCCTGACATGCCGTCCCTTCTTCTGGGAAAGCAGTCTTCCTTTGGAGAACTCCACCTATTTTTTTTTGAGATGGTCTTACTCTCTTGCCCAGGCTAAAGTGCATGGTGTCACCTAGCGGACAGCAACCTCAAACTCCTGGGCTCAAGCAATCCTCTTGCCTTAGCCTCTAGAGTAGCTGGGACTATAGGTGATTACCACAATACTCAGCTGATTTTTTCTATTTGTAGTAGAGATGGCATCTTACTCTTGCTCAGGCTCATCTTAAACTCCTTAGTTCAAGTGATCTTTCCACCTCAGCCTCCTAGAGTGCTAGGATTACAGATGTGAGCCACTGTGTCCAGCCTCTCCTCTGATTCTAATCTCTTGATTCCAGCTGGAGCTTCCACACTCCCCTACAACTCTGCCCCCAGTCACAGATGAGATCAGCCCAGACCAGAACTATCTCATCCTTTTCTAGGAGCTATTTTTTGTAACTTATCTTGTCTGACACCCATCCCAGATAATACCACAACATCTACACTTAGCATTAGGCCCAAATCACCATTGCTGTCAAGGACATAATCATTTTGTCTGTTAAGACCCAACTACCATATCAAATAAAGGCAGCCACCCCCGTGTGACTGTGGTGACAGAAGAGGCCACAGTCAAATGGGATGAGCCCTGGCCTGGGAGTCCAGAGAGAGACCTGAGCTCTAGTCACAGCTCTGCCATCAACTGCAAGACTCATTATCTCAACAGATTGCAAGGACATTTGATCCTTTTCTGCAGCCTCAGAAATACACACCAGGGAGATGTTAGATAAACAGGTGACAGTGTGGTAATAATGGTGCTGACAACAGTGATATTGGGTGACTGCTGCTCTCTGTACCTTGGCTTTCTTTACCATATAATTGGGGGGTTGGATTTGAAGAGCTCTAAGGACACTTCTAGTACAAATGTTCTGTCAGCACCAGCATCAATACTAAAAGGCTGGGAAGACCGGCCTACCACACAACCAAGCATTAAGTCAAGATCACTGCTGCTGTCAGACAGAACATTTCCTCTGTTAGGGCCTACAGGCAAAGTGACTGCACGTGTTTCAAAGTTTTATTAAAATGTATGAAATCAGAAAAATGATACTGGCTCAAAAATGTGAAAATATTGTGGCAAAATTAAAATGTCAAGTATTTAACTAAAGCCTAACGACATTATATTAACTAGTCATCCACAACTCAAGATTGATACAAAGAGTTACATTCTTTGTTTATAATTTATATAATTTTTTTTTTTAAGACAGACCCTCAAGCTGTCATCCTGGGTAGAGTGCTGTGGCATCACAGCTCACAGCACCCTCCAACTCCTGGGCTCAAGCGATTCTCCTGCCTCCGCCTCTCAAGTAGCTGGGACTATAGGTGCCCGCCACAACACCTGGCTATTTTTTGGTTGCAGCCATCATTGTTGTTTGGCAGGCCGGACTGGATTTGAACCGGCCAGCTCAGGTGAATGTGGCTGGCGCCTTAGCCGCTTGAGCCATAGGCACCGAGCCTATAATTTATATAATTTAGCTATAATCTTGTTAAGCTTAAATTATAAGAATTAAATATTCTTAACAAAACCCAAAATTAAATACTTAATGTGGCTCTTCAAAGGACTTTATCAAGCCGGACGCAGTGGTTTGTACCTGTAGTCCCAGCTACTCAGGAAGCTGAGACAGGAGGATGGCTTGAATTCAAGAGTTCTGGGTTGTAGTGTGCAATGCTGATCAGTGTCTGCACTAAGTTCCACATCAATATGATGACCTCCTGGGAGCAGGGGGCCAACCAGCTTGCCTAAGGAAGGGTGAACCAGCCCAGGTCAGAAACAGAGCAGGTCAAAGCTCCCATGCTGATCAGTAGTAAGATCGCGCTGTGAATAACCACTACATCCAGCCTGGGCAGCATAGTGAGACGCTGTCTCTAAAAAAAAATGATAAAAAGAGACTCTATCAAGAGAATGAAGATAAACCATGGGCTGAGAGAAAATATCCCCAGAAGACATGTCTGATGAAGGACTGTTATCCAAAATACACAAAGAATTCCTAAAACTCAACAATGGAAAAGGAGCAAACCAATTAAATGACAGGAAAAAAGATCTGAAGACACATCCCACCAGTATGGCTGAAAGATAAGCATATGAAACAACTCTCAACATCATATATCCCTAGGGAATCACAAATTAAAATAACAAAGAGATATCACTGCACACTTATTAGAACAACCAAAATCCAAAATACTGATAATACCAAACACCGGCGAGGACGTGGGATAACAGGAGCTCCCCTTCATTGCAGGTAGGAGCACAAAATGGCACAGCCACTTTGGAAAATAGTTTGGCATTTCTTATAAAACTAAACATATAATTGTACTCCTTGGTTTTACCCAAACAAGTTGAAAACTTATGTCCACACAAAAACTCGCACACAAATGTTTCTGGCAGCTTTATTCATAATTGCCCAAACTCTAAAACAATCAAGAAGCCCTTCCAGGGCGGCGCCTGTGGCTCAGTGAGTAGGGTGCCGGTCCCACATACTGAGGGTGGTGGGTTCAAACCCAGCCCCAGCCAAACTGCAACAAAAAAATAGCCGGGCGTTGTGGCGGGCGCCTGTAGTCCCAGCTACTTGGGAGGCTGAGGCAAGAGAATCACCTAAGCCCAGGAGTTGGAGGTTGCTGTGAGCTGTGTGTCGCCACGGCACTCTACCGAGGGCAACAAAGTGAGACTCTGTCTCTACAAAAAAAAAATAAATAAAATAAATAAAGAAGCTCTTCCAAAGGTGAATGAGTAAACTGTCATACACCAATGGCGTGGAATACTATTCAGCTCTAAAAAAGAGAGAGCTATCAAACTGAGAGAAGATACGGAAATACATATTGCTGAGTGAAAGAAGCCAGTCTGGACAGGCCACTTACTGGACAATCCCAACTATAAGACATTCTGGAAAAAGCAAACTTGTGGAGACAGCAAAAAGATGAGGGGTTGCCAGGGGTCGAGGGGAGGGAAGGATGAATTGATGGAGCACAGGGGATTTTTAGGGTGGGGAAACTACTCTGCATGATGCCATAGTGGTGGACACGTGTCATTGCACATTTGTCAGAGCTGTGGACTCTGAGGGACAGTGGCCTGTCAGTGTTGGCTCATCAGCTGTAACTAATGGCTACACTCTGGTGCGGGATGTTGATGGCCTCTGCAGAGTGGGAACTCTCTGTACCTTCTACTCAATTTTGCTGTGAATATAAAACTGCTTGAAAAAATCAAGTATATAAAAATACATACTTAATGTGGGATGTGTGGGATATGGGGTAGGGCTGTAGTATTCTTAACGTGCGGTAGTTCAGTAGTAGGACTCTTTCTTTACTAAATCTACACCTTGTACAAACACCTGTTATTGCGGTGGCCACACTGTTTAGCCAACTGAGGTGTGGGTAATATTAGGAATATGTGAACGGATTTTAGGTGGTACACAGATGAATGTTTTTTATTCTAATGTATATTTTTACATTTATCAGAATAAATGTGCTTAACATATATAGTCTTGGTAGGAAGTTTCCCTTTAAAAATAAAGTAGCGAGTAAATGATGTATTGTGTAGGGGACACTGAGATGGCCTGACACACAAATATGGCTCAGAAAATCCATAAAAAGGGAAACATACAGAGAGCATGAGGATGATTCTGTTGTGAATGCTGCTGCATGTTCAGCCCACTCCCACCCACAGTCACCTGTCTTTATAAGGAAGGCTGTTTTTTGCAGTTAGGGGGCCGATATGCAACATGCGGGTGCTCCTTATTTTATGAAATAGTACATTTTAGGAAAGTTCCACTCAAACTTAACTTTTATGAAACAAAAATTCATAGTGCCTTTTACTGTTCACTGGACTACTGCAGTGGCTTTTAGAAAAAAAATGGTAGGGGCGGTATAAAATCCATCATACTTTGTGTCACATCCAAAAAATAACTAATGGCTCAGTCCCCACAGTCATAGCTGCCCAGAAGGGTATTACGAAGGATTAAAGAGTATCAGGGGAATAATTCTAATTCATGATTCACAGTGCCTTAAATCTGTCAGGACAAGAAAATGAAAACTTCCATTTCTATGTGCTGACAAGGAGGCTTTGACAGGCATTCTCAGAAAGAGGCAGAAATGTGAAGTCCAGGAGAGGATGCTCACCTGCGGCCAGGACAAGGCTGGTTCCAGGTCTGTGCAGAGAGGGGCGCAGCGGAAGCCGACAGGTCCAGGAAGCTCCACAGAGGGTGCTCGGAATAGCTAATCATTCATTCGTGGATGGATGGATGGATGAGTTTGTTGTATCCTTCTGTAAAATGAGAGCATTCAACGATTCTGTGAAATGTTCTGTCAGTGTTTACTCAGCTGCATGCAATGGTTTACTTTTTAAGTAAATATCTCCTTTTAGATTCATGAGTAAACAAAACTTAAGGGCGTCAAAGCCAGCAGGGCATAAGAGTGAAAATTTGCTGATTGCAGGTTCCAATCTATACATTCTAAATTGAGTCACCTCAAGGTGGCTGTCCAGCCCTGGGGCTCCAGTTATCCTAACGGGAGGCGCCATGGCCTCTGCACCTGCACCCAGATGTCAGATTCTGCCGACAGCCCTCAGGAAAGGGTCTGGTGGACAGCAAACCCAGGTCTCTGACTCGGGCTGGCACCAGCCCAGGGAAAATGAGTGCAGGTCAATCAGGGGCAAGGGCAAGGCATGGCCTGTCTCAACAGAGCTCACCCTTTCTAGGCTCCTCTCCAAAAAGAGAAGTAGACCCAGGGCATGTCTTTGCCTGAACAATCCTTAAGAGGTTCTTGTGTTTGGGACATTGCTCTGGGATCCGAGAGTTCACTTGCAGCAAACTGAACCCGTAGAATGAACTGTTCAGATACACCCAGCCTCAGAAACATACATACATATAAAATAAAAATATTGCAGTGGCTTATGCCTGAAATCCTAGCACTCTGGGAGGCCAAGGCCAGAGGATCACTTGAGGTCAAGAGTTTGAGACCAGCCTGAGCAAGAGCAAGACCCTGTCTCTACTAGAAATAGAAAAATTAGCCAGGCGTGGTGGCAGCCACCTATAGTCCCAGCTATTCAGAAGGCTGAGGCAGGATCACTTGAAACCCAGGAATTTGAGGCTGCTGTGAACTAGGCTGAGACTGTGGCACTCTACTCTGAGTGACAGAGTGAGACTCTGTCTCAAAAAAAACACTCCAGATTTAAAAATACTGCTCTAGGCTTGGCGCCCATAGCTCAGTGGTTAGGGTGCCGGCCACATGCACCAGAGCTGGTGGGTTCAAATCTGGCCCAAGCCTGCTAAACAAACAAATAAACAAACAAAAAGCCAAGCCTTATAGTGGGCACCTGTAGTCCCAGGTACAAGGGAGGCTAAGGCATGAGAATCACTTGAGTCCAAGAGTTTGAGGTTGCTGTGAGCTGTGATGCCACGGCACCCTACTGAGGGCAACATCCGCCTCAAAAAAAATTTAATTAATTAATTAATGAAAATACTGCTCTATAAGAGAGTTCACCCGCTAGGTATTACTTAGATCCCCCACTGGGTGCATCTGGTGTGGCCGTCCCTAGTTCTTGTTCAGATCAATTTCTCTCATCATTCTCTTTGGGCTTGGTCCATTTTCAGCCCCACAAGTTCCATAATACTACAATTGTTTGCTGGTGTCAGCGACAGCAGCTGCAGAGATGTCTCATTCTTTCTGGCCACAAAGTCCCTACTCAGTGGCACAAGATCGACTGACCCATCATGCTGATGCTCTTCTAGAGATTCCTGTTTTCACTTGTTACAGGATCCCTGTGAAGCTGAAGTGCCGGTGTTTTTCTCCAGGCATGCTCTCCTCATGGGAACATTCTGCAAATCTTCCTCTGTAAATAACCTCCATTGCAGAGGTCAGAAGGTGTTTTACAGACCTTTCAGGTTTTAAGCAGGGAAAAGATGCATTCTAGAGTTGAATGGGAGACCCTCCCTCAACCACAGTTCGGCTCCCTTATCAAATGCTCCCTTTGTTGAAACAATTAGAGTTAAGAACTGTCCCTATTCTTCTACCACTCTAGGGGTTTGCAGTGCTGGATCAACTGGGATATCCTCTCTGCAGCGGCCCATTTGGTCCTGGCAAGAAACTGAAGACCCTGAGTCAAATCTCCTCTGTGGAAGATGCTGCCACACGCCCAAAATGCACAATGCTGTATTTGGAGTCCCTTCTTGTTCACTCAGCTGAGCGGTTTCCACGGAAGAGGACGGTGCCTAAAAAGTTGTGTGTAAGTAAAATGTATATGAATTGCAAATTTCACAGAAACCCTGCAGCTAATCTATTATTTTAGATTTAAATATAATTTGCTGTTCAAATGCTTAATCTCTCTATATTTTAGGTTTTGTGAATTGTGTTTTTATAATAGCATATGATTTCAAAGAGAAAATCGCCTCTAGAGACAAGCTCATGAGTGTGCACTAGAAGCAAGGCCAGGTCCCAGCTTGTGTGAGACCAGACAGACGCAGGAGAGGAGTTGCCCCAACTCCAAGCCTGAAGGAACCTGTCTTCAGCCTTCTGGTAGTCCTTAGCTGGTGGGGACCTGTTATCAGCCCCGAAGGACCTGAGATACATAAACAGCATGAGATGGCCTGTCCATAGCCTAAGGGGACCAGTCCTCAGCCCCTGTCCTGTATGACAAGAATGTGTACCTCTATTTTTCTCCGTCTGTAATAGCCTATGAGCTATTAGAGCCCTTAGCCGGAAACTGTATGTTACTCATCTGTGGCCCCTTCTGGGCACAGTGCCCAGTGGGTAGCATTAGAATTCCTCTGGCTTCTTCCATAATTTCCACTTTCACTGGGACACGTCTATGAGGACACACATCTTTCTCTCTAATTCCCACCCTTTTACTTCGTAGATCTTGCCTCTCCGTAACTGTTCATTGTTGTTAGGAATTTCTCCAGCTTCCTTTTCTTAGGTGCACTTTCCAGGTTCGGTTCAACAGATACTCTCCGTGTGTCTATAACTGATTGAGAGAAGGGGGCTGAGGGCTAGGAAGGTGCAAACCTACAGTGGAAACTGCCTGCCCTGGACCCCCTAGAATCTATTAGGAAAACAGAATGGCTGCTTCACTTGGTGGCGAGATTTTCCCCAGGGAAGTTGACCGCAGTCTACACAGAGCCCCTAGAGATGGGGGATTGACGTGGCCATAACATCCCAGGGGCTGATCCAGGGTAAGCACTGGAGATTGATCCACACAGCCAACCTCCTGAGACTGATGGATCAGCTGGTCACTAGTGCATGAGCTATAGGTCAAAAAAAGACTGTCTGGCATTCAGAATGTTTGGAACAACCAAACACCACCACCAAGGGTGTCCACATGGGAGATCATGACAGAGTCAGAGACAGAGCTGGGTCATCTCAGTGACTACCAATGCCACCATCTCTCCTGCAGGGCCAGCTGCTGTGGGGGCCACAGGCTCACGTCACCTGGCCCAGAAGGCTCTGTGGTACCTGTTAACACATTTCCTTATTTAATCTATCAGTACCACCAATTAGGTCACGATCACATCATTAAGTCCTGCTCCTCCCGCTCCTTTCCTGGGAGCCATTGAGCCTTTCAAGGTTTTTATCTACTCATACTACTTAAACTAGCTTGACTCTTGGCCTCTGGACATGTCTTTCTGTCACCAGTGGACCATCACCAAGGCATGACCTCCATTGTGCCAACTAAACGCAGCAGGCTGGGCTAAGTGTCCAACAGGGCCATGGAAGAACAAAGGGGCAAGGTTTCCTTGGCTGATCTAAATAAGTTCATGGAAGGAAGTGGAAGGAATGGGGTTGTATAGGTTTTGTAATATGCTGGAATCTGTATTTAGGTGAGCAGAGATCAAGAGGAAGGCAAGATGTTGGCTATATTGCTAAGGAGAACATTATAAAGGGGAATCCGGGGAGAGACGGGTACACAGGGACAGAGCTAAAGGAGTTCATATAAAGGCAGTAGGGAGTCATTGGAGGATTTTGTGCAGGAGGTGACACCATCAAAGTATAACTTTAGGAAAACTAAGCTGGCAGTAGAAGAGGAAGAGCTTGTGCCAAGATCAAGTGCCAAGTGAAGGATCCCCAAAATAAAATTATAAAACAAGTTTTTACAAATGCAAAAACCTTTGCCTTCATTCTCCCTAGGCATCTGTCTACTGAGTGAGTTCGATTTGGTCATAAATGGAAACCATAACTTATGGAACCAAGAGAAGCGTAATGGAGTAATATTATGCTGCTATATTAAAAAATAGCATTAGGCAGAAGGAAATTGTTTTGCAAGCCAGACTGCTGTCTAAAGGAAGGATTTTGAAAGTTCCTTTATTCCTTTGGTGTACGAGCCTGCGAGCTTGGAGAACTGAGCTCACAGAGATCTCCTGTAGCATACAGGAGAGACCTCAGTTCTTTGCTGAAGCTTAGCTGGAGGAGGAGAAAGGAAGAAATGATAGAAAAATAGAATGAGAGCAGGAAGGTGTGGGACTCCCCATAGCCTCTGTCCAGGCCCGGACTCAGTACCTGGACAGCACTACCTAAGTTCAAGGAGAAGGACAGCACTACCTAAGTTCAAGGAGGTATCAGATCCAGGGAGCCTGCTGTGGCAAAATGAGGTGGCCCGGGCAGAAATTGGGACGGCAGCTGGACAGGACAAGGCAGATGCTTGGGGCTGTTGAATCCTGGCCAAGTCACAAGCACCCAGCCTCAGACTTGAGCAGGGCAGGAGGAACTCAGGTGGACCAAACCCCTGACCCTGGAACAGAGGGAAAGAGGACACCCTCACCAAGGACCCCAAATGTTTGCTCGTGCTCTAAGAAAACGGTAGGCCCTTCCCTTAAACACTCAGACACTGTCTTGGAGCCCAAAGACGTGAAGGGAAAGGCAGTCTTAGAGACCGAGCATTTTTATCCAAGTAATAGACAATTTCCTAAAGGAGCCATGTCAGTGAACAGATCAGACTATGTATAACAATCATGACTGAATATTAAATTATTTTTTCTATCAATCAGTGGGCAGGGGTAGGGAGACCACAGTAGCTGTGGTCATTGCCCTGAGCTCCTATCTCCTGCCACACCTGCCCCTGCAGCCCTCTGGCAAGTACAAGAGGTACTCAATATGCTATCAATAAATCTCTTCTCGACTTCAATTAGCCTGCCTCTGGGTGTGTTATTTGTGCTAAGAACCCCATCTGGTTCAATCTTCATTTTTTTCCCTATCAAAGCCTGTCCAAGAGAGAATTGAAAACCGATTCCCCTGGAGGCCTAAAATTGCCCTCCCTGGTTCGTGCAAGGCTTTATTGTGTACCATGTTCTTCTTCCATTACGCATACTCACATTTGATCTGGTAAGTCAAAGCATTCTAACATATGCACCTTTATTTTGTTCACCTTAAAGGTGAGAAAAATAAGGCCCAGAGTGGCTCAGGGACTGACCCAGAATCACGCAGTAAATCCACTGGCTCTTTTAATGCCAAATTCCTTGCTATCTTCACTTATCAAGCTGCCTCTCACTTTAACATCTTCTCTTTGAGGCATTTTGGGACAGGTGATTAAGCTGGGATAGGGAGAGGTAATACAGAAGGGGGAAGGCGCTGCAGAAGGAGAAATTGTAGCAAATAGGCAGTGATTTCTGCCAGCTCAGAGGACAGGAGGTGTTGAGGGTACACACATACACACATGCAGGTGCACGCACACACACACACACACACACACTCTCTCTCTCTCTCTTTCTCTCTCTCTCTCCTTGCTGATCTCTTCTGCTTTTCCATTACAAGGTGCTAAGCCTCATGTGAATTGGTTGACAGCCGCCCAGCAGCACAAAGCACACCTTTGATGAGCTTCTATTTTTGTGACACTAAGTGTCCCATCCATATGGACTTGAACACGTAACACCCCAAGGAGGAATGACTCACACATTCAGACCCTGGTGAGGTAAAGGGAACCAAACTCTACTGCTCTGTGAGCTTTTCGGGGGAGCAAACCCAGTCTTCTGCTGCTAAGTCAACAGCCGCAGCCCGCAGGCAAGAGCACAGTCAGCTTGGGGAGAGTCGAAAAAAATGCTGGGAGGGTAGCTCGAACCCGGGTTACAGAGAAACATCAGGTCCTGAGTCTTCAAGGCAGATCCCCCAACATTCTGGGCCCCCTCCTCTGTATACACTGCCACCGAGTCACAGGCTTCTGGCTACTGTGACACAACCTGAAGCCACCTTGTCAAGAAGAAAAAAAGGAGGCAGCTAAATCTAGCCAAGCCTCTGGATCTAACTACGATTTAACAGCCATAGGGAGGTGTCATAGACTGGTTGCACCCAGAGAAGCCTGAGACAAGGATTTAGGAGCAGGTGGTTTATTTGGGAGATGGTCCCAGGAAGGAGAGCTTAGAAAGTAAAACCCAAAAGAAAAGAAAATGAGGTGTGTGTTAATTATAAAGAACAAGAATCCTTTATTTTTATTTTTATTTTTATTTTTTTTTGAGGCATGGTGTCACTTTGTCACCCAGGCTAGAGTGCCATGGTGCAATCACATCTCACTGTAGCCTCAAACTCCTTGATGGTCTTAAACTATCCTCCTGCCTCAGTCTCCTAAGTAGTTGGGACTCAGATGTGTGCTTACCATGCCCAGCTAAATTTTTTTTTAATTTTTTTTTTTTTTAGAGACGGGGTCTTACTGTGTTGCCCAGGCTGGTCTTGAACTCCTAACCTCAAGCCTCCTGCCTCAGCCACCCAAAGTGCTGGGACTATAGGCGTGAACCGCAGCACATGGCCAGAAGCCTTTACTGATACATTTATAATAAGGGCCTGTAAAGGATGACTACCACTGTGGCCAACTCTGAAGAACCATGCAGGACCTGCCTCAGAGTTATTCCACAGGAGCAAGGGGGAAAGCTGGAGAATTTATGTATCATTGGTTAAGGGGTGTCCTGGGAGTGACAATGCTTCTTCCATAATGTTTGGGAGAAAAGCATGGGGCAGTGAAGCAGAGTAACAGTGCTTAATGGGGGACGACAACTTCCAGAATTTAAGCTGTGCTGAAACCCGGCAGGCCCAGACCCTCTGCCATGCAGGCCAGAGGAACGTGTTCCATGTCACCATGTGGATGTCGTTAGCCAAATCCAGCTAAGAAATGTCTGCAGGACCCAGGACCTGACTTCTTCTATAATTAAACGCCATTTAACAAGGAAAAAAAAAAAAAAAACGGAAAAGGAAGAAGAACAAACATGAGACATACCAATTAGATGATATTAAGAAATTAATTTCAGTAGGTGTGAAACCAACATGTAATTATGTTTTTTAAAAAAAACATAATTCCTAGGCCAGGCACAGTGGCTCATGCCTGTAATCCTAGCACTCTGGGAGGCTGAGGGGGGCGGATTGCCTGAACTCACAGGTTCGAGACCAGCCTGAGCAAGACCTTGTCTCTAAAAAGTTGGCAGGTGCCTGTAGTCCCAGCTACTCAGGAGGCTGAGGCAAGAGGATTGCTTGAGCCTAAGAGTTTGAGATTTCTGTAAACTATGATGCCACAGCATCTACTGAGGGCAACAAAGCGAAACTCTGTCTCAAACAATGAATAACTAAATAAATACAGTAAAGTCTCAGGTTCAAAATCAATGTGCACAAATCAGCAGCTTTCATATACTCCAATTACAGTCAAACCAAGAGAGTCCCATTAAAGACTCAAGACCCTTCACAGTAGCAACAAAGAAAATGAAATACCTAGGACTATATTTAAGGAGATGAATGATCTTTACAAGGAAAACTATGAGTCCCTGAGGAAAGAAATCACAGAGGATATAAACACATGGAAAAACATACCATGTTCACAGATCAGCAGAATCAACATTGTTAAAATGGCTACACTAGCCAAAGTAATTTACGGAGTCAATGCAATCCCCATTAAAATATCAACGTCATTTTTCACAGATCTAGAAAAAACAGTTCTACATTTTGTATGGAATCAGAAAAGACTCCAAATAGCCAATGCAACCTTATATAATAAGAAAAAATTGGGAAGCATCATTTTACCAGACTTCAAACTATACTACAAGGCTATAGTAAGCCAAACAGCATGGTACTGGCACAAAAACAGAGACATAAACCTATGGATTGGAACAGAGAACCCAGAGACAAAACCAGCCTCTTGTTTCCATCTGATCTTTGATACAGCAGACAAAAATATATGCTGGGGGCAGGGTGCGGTGGCTCACGCCTATAATCTTCACACTCTGGGAGGCCAAGGTAGGAGGATTGCTTGAGCTCAGGAGTTCAAGACCAGCCTGAACAAGAGTGAGACTTAGTCTCTACTAAAAAAAAAAGAAGAAGAAGAAGAAGAAGAAGAAAAGAAAGAAAGAAGAGAAAAACTAGCCAGAAATGCTGGCACACACCTGCAATGCCAGCTACTTGGGAGGCTGAAGCAAGAAAATCACTTGAACCCAAGAATTTGAGGTTGCTGTGAGCTGGGACACTGTGGCACTCTACCTAGGACACAGAGTGAGACTCTGTCTCAAAAACAAAAAACACACACTGGGAAGAAGAATCCCTGTTTAATCATTGGTGCTGAGAAAACTGAATAGCCACATGTAAAAGACTAAAACAGGATCTGCACCTCTTACCACTCACAAAAATTAATTTAAGATGGATAAATGACTTAAACCTACAGCATGAAACTGTAAGAATTTTTGAAGAGGCTCGGCACCTATCTCTCAGCAGCTAGGGCACCAGCCACATACACCAGAGCTGGCAGGTTGGGATCCAGCCCAGGCCTGCCAAACAACAATGACAACTACAACCAAAAAATAGCCAGACGTTGTGGCGGGCACCTGTAGTCCCAGCTACTTGGGAGGCTGAGGCAAGAGAATTGCTTAATCCCAGGAGTTTGAGGTTGCTGTGAGCTGTGACAGCACGGCACACTACCCAGGGTGACAGCTTGAGTCTCTGACTCAAAAAAGAATTCTTGAAGAAAGTGTTGGAAAAACTCTTAGAGATAATGGGCCTAGGAAAAGAATTTATGAAGAAGACCCAAAAGTATTGCAGCAGTAACAAAAATAAACAGAGACCTGATCAAATTAAAAAGTTTCTGCACAGCTAAGGGCACAATCAATAGTAAACAATCTCCAGAATGGGAGAAGATGTTTGCATGCTGCACATCTGATGAGAGGCTGATAACCAGAATCTACAAAGAACTCAAGCAAATCAGCAAAAAATAGTCAAACAACCGAATTAAAAAGTAGGCAAAAGACATGAATGAAAACTTGTCCAATGAAGATAGTCTAATGGGAACAAACACATGAAAAAAAAATGCTCTACATCTCTAATCATCAGGGAAATACAAATCAAAACCACAGTGAGAGATCACGTAACTCCAGTGGCTCATATTAAAAATTTCCAAAGAAACAGATGCTGGCGTGGATGCAGAGAGAAAGGAATACTCATTCACTGTTGGAGGGACTGCAAATTAGTACAGTCTCTATGGAAAGTGGGGAGATAGCTCAAAGATCTAAAAGTAGACTTCCCATTTGATCCAGCGATCCCACTACTAATATTTACCAAAGGAAAAAAAGATATTCTTATAGAAAAGATACTTGCACTGTAATGTTTACAGCAGTACAATTCACAATTGCCAAGACATGGAAACAATTCAAGTGTCCATTAATATACAAGTGGATTAATAAAATGTGGTATGCGTATACCATGGAATACTACTCAGCCATAAAAAAAAAATGGTGATCTTTTGTAACAACCTAGATGGAACTTCTTAGTGAAGTATTGCAAGAATGGAAAAACAAACACCGTGTACTCAATACTAAATTGAAACTAGTTGATCAATTCTTATATGCACCTATAGACTCAATGAGAATCAAGTAGGTGGGAGCGGAGAGAAGGGGTTGGGTAAATTCACACCTAACAGGTGCAAGGAACATATTCTGGGTAGAGGGCACACTTATAACTTTGACTAAAAATGTACGAAAGAATTATGTAACCAAAAATGTGGGTACCCCTGTGATATTCTGAAATTTAAAAATAATTATAAAAATTTTTAAAGTGAAGGCAAAAACAGGAAGTTACTGAGCACCCCCAGCAGTCACATGCTGGCTTTGGTCTCTCTGGGTTCTGTCCAGGTGCGGGGCAGGCTGAGCAGGATGGGGGGATGGGGATACAGGACCTCTTTGCTTCACACTGACTCCTCCCTGCCTCCCCGAAGCTGCTCACTATCCACGGTAGGTGAACTGGGGTCAGGCCTGTGGTTCTCACTTGAAAGTCTGAGATAATCTGTAAATGGGTTTCTCCCTGGTTTCCTTTCCTGGTAGAAGCAGTTCATAAAGAAAAGGGTTATCGTTGCAAGAGGAATGACTCAAAACTTGATAACTGATCCTGTTTTGTTATAAATGCTTTTTTTGAGATAGAGTCTCACTTTGTGCCCTGGGTAGAATGCCATGGCATTATTGCAGCTCACAGCAACCTCAAAATTCTTGGGCTCAAACAATTCTCTTGCATCAGCCTCCCTAGTAGCCGAGACTGAGACTACAGGCACCTGCCGCCCATGCCCACCTAGTTTTTCTATTTTTAGTAGAGATGGGGTCTTGTTCTTGCTGAGGCTGGTCTCAAACTCATGACCTCAAGGAATCCTCCTGCCTTGGCTCCCACAGCGCTAGGTTTACAGGTGTGACCCACCGTGCCCAGCCCTGTAAATGCTTTTTTGAGGTCTGGTTTTTTTTTTCTTTTTTGTAGAGACAGAGTCTCACTGTACCGCCCTCGGGTAGAGTGCCGTGGCGTCACATGGCTCACAGCAACCTCTAACTCTTGGGCTTACGCGATTCTCTTGCCTCAGCCTCCCGAGCAGCTAGGACTACAGGCGCCCGCCACAACGCCCGGCTATTTTTTGGTTGCAGTTTGGCTGGGGCTGGGTTTGAACCCGCCACCCTCGGCATATGGGGCTGGCGCCCTACTCACTGAGCCACAGGCGCCGCCCTGTAAATGTTTTTTTAAAGTCTAAAAACCCTTTAGAAACTTGCAGGGGACTACACCCACAGCCCAGGACTGCAGACCTGGCAGGGGGCTGCCAGTCACGCACACCTAGGGCTCTCCACAGGGCCCTTTCTCCCGCAGACCCAGGGGAAGCATCTTTGGTGACAGTCAAGGGTTGGTTTGGATCCTCAGACTCCATTTTCTTCTGAACTGTGCCTGTGACACGCATCCCGCCCCACCCAAAACAGAATTTGGGTTACTCATGTCCAGTCAGCTTCCAAAGATAAAAATCAGAGCAAAAATTAGAGATGCTTAGGGTTGTGGCCTGTCAGAATAGCCGAGTCACACTTCTCTTCTTCCATTCTGAGCTCAAAGATGGAAAGAAAGACCAGAATCTGAAAGTCACCAAGTCTGAACACCCCACCACTACAGCCATTTGAATTCCCTTGGCCAGCGTCCAGGCCGCCAAGTGGTCCAGGCTGTCCTCCAGCATCTCTGGTGACAGGGAACTTAACCACCTTCCAGGGAAGCCTCTTAGGACAACTCAGATCATGAATGAACTCTTCAGATGTGGGCTGAAATCTCTCTACCTGTTTGTTACTTTTAGGATTCACAGAACAAACAAACAAACAAACAACTCATTTCTCCTCTTTCAACGGACTCTTCAGATGCTTGATTAGAGCTTTCAGTTCCTGCCCTCCAACTCCTCCGGATTTTTCTCCTTCAAGCTATAACTTCAGTTCCTTCAAGTGTTTCCTGTGATAACTGTCGAATCTCCCCACCGGTCTGTCTGCTCCCTCAGCCTGCACCCTGGGCTGTCCTGATCATTCTTTCTTTTCTTTCTTTCTTTCTTTTTTTTTTGAAACAGAGTCTCAAGCTGTTACCCTTGGTAGAGTGCCACAACATAGCTCACAACAGCCTCCAACTCTTGGGCTTTAGCGATTCTCTTACCTCAGCCTCCTAAGTAGCTGGGACTACAGGCGTCTGCCACAATGCCCGGCTATTTTTTGGTTGTAATTGTCATTGTTGTTTGGCGGGCCCCGGGCTGGATTCGAACCTGCCAGCTCCAGTGTGTGTGGCTGGCACCTTAGCCGCTGAGCTACAGGCACCGAGCCTGTCCTTCTGTCCTTATCTTTCTTAAAGCCTATGGGCAGAAGAGCCCAGTTGTTCAGGGTGAGCAGAGTATGGTCACTACTATCACATGATGCTTGGTACCACGTGGGTGGCAACAAGCACTGTGGGATAACGGAGAATAGTGGAGCAGAGGAGACGGAGAGAGCGGGAAAGAAAGGGAAGATGGAAGAAAAGGAAGGAGGGAAGCTGTTTGCACCCCGGGCTGGGCTGGTCTAGGCTGTCCCAGGTCCTGTCCCCAGGCCCCCCACTTGCTTGCTATTCGGGGGTCTGGCTACGGCGGAGTTCTCAGCTCATGTTCTTGGGTACTGGGCCCCAGAGAGAGAGCAGCGCAGAGGCTACTTAGGGGAGCCACAGCTGTCCAGACCGACTCTGCACAGCACCCGGGACTTGGACCTGGGGCCTAGAGGCAGATGCCAAGCTCCAAGTTTGGTTTCTGGAAGCTCTGGCCCAGTGCAATCACCCACTGCTGTGGTTCCAGTTGTGAGACACACTTTGGAACTCACCCCCAAACTTACTTCCACGCCACCTGCTAGGGCAGAGAGAAACAGATACTTGACTAGAAGGACCAACAGCTACATTTGAACTAGCAGAGTACCTTCATACTCAGATTCTGTCTCACTGGGATCTTTATTTTCCCCATTTAACATTCTATATATATAACCTAAGGATCAGAGGAGATCACCCACTTCAGTCTCAGCGTCGCGCAGGGACCAATATACCACGGTTGTATACAGCCATACACACAGGCCGTGATCTCTCTCTCTCATAATCTTCTCCACTCCTCAGGCCTTGTAGTTAGATGTCCTTACTCTGTCACCCTGTGTGGAGTTGCTGTGGTGTCATAGATCACAACAACCTTAAACTCCTGGGCTCAAGTGATCCTCCTGCCTTAGCCTCCCTTATAGCTGGGATTACAAGCCCCCACAACAATGCCCAGCTTGTTTTCTTTTCTTTCTTTTTTTTTTTTTTTTTTTTTGCAGTTTTTGGCCCAGGCTGGGTTTGAACCTGCCACCTCTGGCATATGAGGCCGGCTCCCTACTCCTTTGAGCCACAGGCACCGCCCAGTTTTTCTATTTTTAGTTGATACAGGGTCTCACTCTTGCTCAGGCTGGTCTCAAACTCCTGAGCTTAAGCACTTCGCCTGCCTCAGCCTTCCCAAGTGCTGGGATTACAGGTCTGAGCCATTGTGCCGGGCCCAGATGTTCTTATTTTATAGAGATAGAAAGTGAGGACCGAGAATTAGAAAAGTGGCCCAAGGGCACACAGCTAGTGACAGTCTCAGAATTAAATGGGAGGTTTCTGTCCATACAAATAAAACACCCATTTAGATAACACAATAATCAGTATGAAAGTCTGCTCTGTTCTGGTGCTAACTCCTTGTCTGTGGAACCCTACAAAATAAAGCATTTCACATTTCACCCCCTGGGAGCAACGAAAAGATCTCCCATTGTCTTTTCCCTGACATCCTCCTAAGAGAAAACTGATGTGCCAACAAAGATGGGCCCCAACCACAGAATCTGTATGAAAAGAACAATGCTTTAAAAAACAGAATACAAAATTGTACGTTCTCTGCAATTACCCCTGAATGTGAAATGCATATAGACAAAGGGAAGGGAAATGCAAAGATTAAATCAGTTCTATGGCAAAAGGATGGCTTATTTCTCTTTCTTAGAAATGTATTTAATATTTTTATCATATTTGGGCAATAATGTAAAGACTTTGATATGTAGATATTCATAATCCGAAACACAAAAGATCTCCATGCAGTGGTATAACCCTAAAATGCAGCTGCTGGAGTCCCAAGGAGCATTGCTGCTTGGTTGATCATGTTTGACCTTGACCAGTCCTATTAATGGTCACCACAGAGATAGACAAGAAGAGAGAGAGAGGAGGGAGCCCTCTCCCCCGACCCCCAGCAGTTTTGTTGATTGCTTGCCACTGTAACTTTTTGAATGCAGACCATTCCCAACATCCCCATTTTTGTAGTCTTGCCTTTAGGTCAGAATCAATTAAATTCTGCTGAGTTGACTAAGCCCCTACTATGTGCTGGGCCCCAAAGGTATGAAGAATAGTAGGACAAGTTCCTGCCCTGTGAGAGCTCATATCAACCTCAGTTCTTGGCAGTTTTGGGCGTCTGTGCAGGGTGAAGCCTCATACTCTCCCTCCTTCAGCAGCCTGCAACCCTCCCACCCCACTGTACCTTCAAAGCTAAAGCCAGAGTGAGAGGCCCTCCCTCTGCATTCACCCGCTCACTCTTCAGTGCAGAGTTCGGAGTCCGCTGTGATGCTCAGTGCACACCCACCACGCCCAGGACCCAGACGATGCAGACAAGTGCTAAGCACTCAATAGTTTCTGGACAAATCCCACCACTGCCCGGCAGCTAACTCCCACTGACTGGCTGTGTGACCGTGGGCAGGTCTCTGGCCCACCCTCTCCTGTGCTCCATTTGCAATAGGACTTGATATGCATCTGAGGCCGCAGAGGGCAGCTGTGCCTTATTTTGTAATGTCAAGTGTGGCATGTGAATTGCTGTTGATGGGGCTCAGTCAGGGCCTGCTGAGTTCAGAAGCAACTTTACTCAGGGTCAGAGGAGGCTCCACCCTAACTTCAGCAGCTCAGTGGGCATCCGTGACACCCTCCCACTCCTCAGCAGGTCCCCAGCAGGGACTGTGAAAAGAAGCTATGACAGGGCTTATATGGTACATCCAAAGTGCCTCTGGCTTGCCTCCCAACACCTGTCCCCTTCTTCACTTTCAGATCTTGCCTCCTTTGATGGTGGGCCAGAGAGTGGGGAGAGGCTGGCTCACGGCAGGAGGGAGGAAAGGCCTCACCAGGGTGGTCAGGTGAGCGGCCAGCAAGCCCGTAGCCTCCTTATTGACCCTTCTCTCTTTCTCGCTCCAAACAGAAAGCTAAAACCCATGCTACTTCAAAACTTAAAAATAACAACAACCATAATGTACCTTCTAAGTCCTCCTCAAACCTTGTTCAGCAATTCTCTAGACTTTTTTTTGCCAATAGTTCACTAGCTGCCCAGGACTATTAGAAGTGAGGTGTGTATCTCTTATTCTCATCCCTGGACTATATCACCACAGGGCCTGGCATTGGCCACCTATTGAGTGGTAGGTGCTCAGTGTTTGCAGAATGTACTGAGCATCCAGAATGAACTCTGCACTGTGCTTCTGAGTGGAGAATGAATGGAGGGGTGGATGCATGGGTGGAGGGGTGAACGGTGGGTGATGGAGTGGTGGATGCATGGATGGAGGGGTGACGGTGGGTGATGGAGGGGTGGATGCATGGGTGGAGGGGTGAACGGTGGGTGATGGAGGGGTGGATGCATGGGTGGAGGGGTGAATGGTGGGTGATGAATGGGTGGATAGATGGATGCAGGGCAATGGACAGATGGATGGATGGGGGGGTGGATGGACAAAAGGATGGATGGAGAGGTGGATAATGGGCAGATGGAGGGGTGGATGGAGAGGTACATGGATGGTAGGTGGATGGATGAATGGAGGGTAGGTGGTGATGGAGGGTGGATGGACAGAAGATGGATGGATGGTAGGTGGATGAATGTGTTGGGGGTGTCTAACACAGCCACATACAAACCCTTTCCTCTTCTCCTCCTCCCGTCCTCCTAAGACAAAGACACAAAGGATCTGGCTAGCCCCACCTCCCAGATGTTGGAGACAAAAGACCCTAACCTGCCAGGGCAGGCGGCTCATGCCTGTCATCCCAGCACTCGGGAGGCTGAGTGGGATGGATTGCTTGAGCTTAGGAGTTTGAGACTAGCCTGAGCAAAAGCGAGACCCTATCTCTACTAAAAATAGAAAAACTGAGACGAGAGGATCCCTTGAGCCCAAGAGTTGGAGGTTGCTGTGAGCTATGATTCCATGGCGTTCTACCCAAGGCAATAACGAGATTCTGTCTCAAAAAAAAACAAACAAACAAACAAAAAAAGACCCTAACCTGACAGGCCAGATGTAGAATGTGCCAGCCCTTAAAGCCCCATCTAAGAGAGGTCTCTAACTGTCCGCTGGGTGCAGATGCCATCTTTGCACTGCCCTGGAGGGTCACCCTCCCCTTCCAATAAACCTGGTCTGAGCATCTTCTCTGTGGCCTCATCTCTGGGTGCCATCGTTTACAACTTTAGGATGGATGGATGGATGGATAGGGATGGATGAACGAGGGAGTGAGTGGGCAGATCGGTGGATAGATGGTGAGTGGAGGGATGGATAGTTAGATAAGTGTATGGATGGGTGGGTGGGTGGTAAGGTGCTACATCAGGACGCACACGCACAAATTAGGAACGTGGAGGACAGTTTAACCAAGAACTATTTACAAAGTGGAAAAAAAGGTTTAGGGACATCAGCAAGAGATGAATGCAGTTTCCTGGGGCAAGAAACTGAAGGAGCAGTTAACCAGTCCTAGTTCTAAAGGGACAAGGTCAAAATGACCAGCAGAATTCAAAGAGAGGAAGCTGTGGTAGAGGGAAGCAGCCCGCGGAGACAGCAGGCAGGGCTCCTCCTGCCTCCCATCCTGCTGGTGCCTCCCACTGATGGAACCTAGTGGGAAGCTAGAAGGCAGTGACCCGTTGATGGCTATGGGTCAGCCTCCAGGGCACAGCATAGGGTGAAGAAGGGGAGGGTAACTCTGGAGGGGCATAGCACCTGTCTTTTGATCTAGATGCTGGAGAAAGAAGTCTCAGTCTAGTGTCAGAAAACTTGAGTTCTGCTCCCAGTGGACAAGTCCCTGGTCTGCTCTGAGCCTCAGTTGCTCCAACAAGAAAATGACAAAATTGGACCAGTGACATCCAAGTTCCCTCCAAACCTAACACACTGTCTTCTACTGACACAGCAGAAGATGAAGTTACAAGGCAAAGCTCTCTTTTCCATTAGCCCTCAGGGAAATGCAAATCAAAACCACAAAGAGACACTACTTCACGCCCTCTAGGACACATCAAAAGACAGCTACACATTGAAAAGACAGATATGTAGCTGTCTTTTGAATAATGTCTTGATGAGGATGTGGAGAAACTAGAGCCCTTATACACTGCTGGTAGGAATGTTAAATGGGGCAGCCAGTTTGGAAAAGTCTGGCAGTTTCTCAGAAGGCTAAATGCAAGTGACCCTGAAATTCCACTGCCAGACATATGCCCAAGGAAAATGAAAATATATGTCACCACAAAAACTTGTACGTGAGTGCTCGTAGCAGCATTATTCATAATTCATTACAGATAAACAATATGTGGTATATCTGCCCAGTAGGATATTATTAGGCAATGAAAAGAGATGACATACAGCATGGACGAAACTTGAAGACATTATGCTAAGCGAAAGAAGACAGTCTCAAAAGGCCATATATTGGGCAGTGCCTGTGGCTCAATCGGTAAGACGCCGGCCCCATATACCGAGGGTGGCAGGTTCTAAACCCGGCCCCGGCCAAACTGCAACCAAAAAATAGCTGGGCGTTGTGGCGGGCGCCTGTAGTCCCAGCTACTCGGGAGGCTGAGGCAAGTGAATCGCTTAAGCCCAGGAGTTGGAGGTTGCTGTGAGCTGTGTGAGGCCACGGCACTCTACCGAGGGCCATAAAGCGAGACTCTGTCTCTACAAAAAAAAAAAAAGGCCATATATTGTATGATTTCATTTAGCATACTGTATGCATAAAATATGCTAATATATTACATTTGGCTATATCTGATAAATAATATAGATAAGCATTTATGAACCTTTGTATAAATAATTATTTGCTTAGGCCAGGCACTATGGCTCGTACCTGTTATCCTAGCACTCTGGGAGGCCAAGGCAGGTTCCAGACCAGCCTAAAACAGAGTAAGACCTCATCTCTAAAAATAGCTGGGCGTTGTGGCAGGTGCCTGGAGTCCCAGCTACTTGGGAGGCTGAGGCAAGAGAATCGCTTGAACTCAAGAGTTTGAGGTTGCTGTGAGCTATGATGCCTCAGCACTCTACTGGGAGTGACAAAGTGAGACTGTCTCAAAAATAATAATAAAATAATAATTATTATTATTTGCTTAATGAATACATGCAATATCTGAATGAAAACTGGGTGACTAGTCTGACAAAGAGCCCCGGAGCTGGAGAGAGAAAGCTCCAGAGCAGGGATGTCCAACCTTTTATTTCTTTTCTGCTGCTCACTAGAAGAATAGGAGCTGTCTTGGGCCACACATTCAATACACAACATGTATTTAATTTATTTAAGGTTTGTATGTCCATGTGAACCTTGTAAGGAAAGCTGATGAGCAAAAAGAAAAGGTCCATAAATAATTTTTGTCATATCTGACACCACAAATAAGCAAAACAGGTCTCGAGTAATCTGCATGTGGACCCAGATTGCAGGTTGCACACCCCTGCCCTTGAGGTTGAACCTCCAGCACCAGCTGGAGGTCAAGGCAGGGCCCTAAGGGTGTTCTCAGGAGGCCTCTGGGGCTGCCGGGTGGGGGTGTCAGTGGGCACCGAAGAGCTACTGCAGCCCGCTGCACTTCAGCTCAGCAGAAGTGTCTTCTGGGTAAGACTTCCCGTGGAGATGAGAGTCCATGTTCACTGAGATTGAAGAGTGCAAGAGCCAGTGGCGACCCAAACGGACACCAACCCCACTTCCCGCAGGGGTCCCTGTGATTTTAGCTGCAGCCATTTGTCCTCCATCAAGAGCAAAGTCAAAAGTGGCTAGTCACTGCAGCCCTGTCAATTGCTTCAAACGCCCCTTGTGGATAGCCATACAGCCGCCTCTGGGTTCCCAAAGCAACCTCACCCCCAGAATAAAGCTGAAGGAGCCCTGACTCAGCCCCTCACATTAGCATTAAGGCCTCTGGCAAGTGTGCATGAAAAGGGAGGTGCCTGGTGTAACAAAGAACAATTAGGATCCACTGAAAGCACCAGACTGCTGCTCAGCCCTGGGGACGAGGCGGGCTGAGGGGTATGCTTGCCAAGTGCCAAGGATGAGGCTAACACCTCAAAAGTGTGAGCTCTGTTTATCTTCTCAGAAGCCCTAGGAGGCAAGTCCCGTTTCCAGACGGGAGATTTAGGTGTGGAAAGAGTAGCTGTGCGGTGCAGTCGGTGGCAGGGCAGAAGCAGAAACTCTCTGGGCACAATTGCTCCTCATCCCCACTCTGCCCCCTGCTGCTGCCAGCAGGGCTGGCCCCTGAGCCACTGAGCCGCCAAGAGGCTGGAGAGGCTGCCCTCTGCAATACCCCCTCACCTCTTCCATTTCAGGCGTTTCTGGGTCATGGGTCAGGAGGCAGGCCTTGCATACAGGCCCATGGGAGGAGGGGCAGGAGCCGTGCAGTCACTGTCACAACTGTCAGGAGAGGAAACCCAGGGGTATGTTACACTTACAGCACACCTCGATTCAGACTGGCCATGTTTCTAGTGTGGTTAGTGGCTACCATGTCAGATAGTGCACTCTGACATCCATTTAAGAAATAAAGGCTGGCCCACTGCACTGAAATGAGACTTCATTCTGAAGTTATTAAAAAGAACAGAGATGTTAAAAAAAGAAAAGAAATAAAGGCTGGGGTGGCGCCTGTGGCTCAGTCGGTAAGGCACCGGCCCCATATACCGAGGGTGGCGGGTTCAAACCCGGCCCCGGCCAAACTGCAACCAAAAAATAGCCAGGCGTTGGCGGGCGCCTGTAGTCCCAGCTACTCGGGAGGCTGAGGCAAGAGGATCACTTAAGCCCAGGAGTTGGAGGTTGCTGTGAGCTGTGTGTGGCCATGGCACTCTACCGAGGGCCATAAAGTGAGACTCTGTCTCTACAAAAAAAAAAAAAAAGAAATAAAGGCTGGCTCGGTGCCCGCAGAGCAGAGGTTACGGCACCAGCCACATACACCGAGGGTGGCAGGTTCAAACCTGGCTGGGGCCAGCTGAACAACTACAAAAAAAAAATAGCCGGTCATTGTAGTGGGAGCCTGTAGTCCCAGCTACTTGGGAGGCTGAGGCAAGATAATCGCTTGAACCCAAGAGTTGGAGGTTGCTGTGAGCTGTGATGCCACAGCACTCTACCGAGGGTGACATAGTAAGACTCTGTCTCAAAAAAAAGAAAAAAAGAAACGAAACAAGGGCTCAGAAAAAGAAGGTAACCTTCTCATGGTCATAGTTTTACTGGCCAAAGACTATCCGGCCGCCTGTCACTGTCCAGCCAATATGCAGATGCAGGGTTTAGATCAAAACAAGCTTTATTTTCAGAAGGCCAGTGATTCCGGAGAACAAGAGAGACTAGCCTCTCAATTCTGTTCTGCTTCAGTTACAATTTTAATAGTTTTTTATAATGGGAATACAAGGAACCAGACCCATGATATCTAAGAGAAGCATTAAGGAAAACATCATATCACCCAAGTAGCCTACGGATATCACACCACCTATTGTCCATGTGTAACTTCCTCCTAGGAGTCTCCTGAGATAGACATCCTCACCATCTGAGAGAAACCCTAACTAGATAATCATCTCAGGTGTGTGGGGAAGGCCGGGCAGACCAGGTCAGCTTACTGCTTCAGCTTAGCTTATCAGGCTCCACTTGCAGGCCACTTTTCTGGCTTCAATGTAACTAGTAGCCAGTAGAGTCGTTGTGTGAGCCTTGTCTGTCTGACACCACACCTGGGCACTGCCCGCTAACCCACACAACTAGAGGCCTCAGGGTGTGGATCTGGGAGCAGTTTTAAACACTGCATGGGCTGTCTGCTGCCTCCCAGCTTGGCCTCCCAGCAACCGAGATGGCACCCTGGGGAGGGGAGGGTGGCGGAGGGGGAGGAAGGTGCAGTCGTGGTGTGCAGCAGGGAGGAATTATACAAAAGCAGCCAAGGAGACTCTGAGGACTAAGGCTATAGCCTGGAGACAAACAGCCACTATCCGCCCCTCATTTCTGTCTCAGCAAACCCCACCTGGCTGCCGGGCCAGCAGTCCTCAGGGAAGCCAAGAGCACACAGTGCCTAATGTCTCAATATTTGCTGTCTCTGCAAGCCAGTAAGGCTGCAGCCTGCAGAGAATGCTGATGAATCAATGACATCTGAAGGCGACTTTGAAAAAGAACAGAGCGGTCCTGAAACAGCTCATTCAATGATGGGGACATCAGCGAGGGAACCTGACAGGAGTTGATACCTTGCAGGTGGATCGTTTGCGAACTGGAACCACTACTGAGCAACTGACAGCCAGCCTCAAAAGTAGGCTTCCATGGGGGTGGGGCAGGAGGCCTCAGTACTTACAAGCCCCCCTTTCTTCAGATTGAGATTCTGCTTATACACATGTATTGGGAGTCTCTCCACCAAGTCGTGGATTCCTTTGATTTTCTGAGTATCAAAAGAGATTCTGGATTCCTTTGTCTGTGTATCATTTGATAGCCCACCTCTGTTCAAAATAAATAAGAATTTATTTCAGCTTGGAAGGGCTTGCTTTGTACACACAGTGCAGAGGACTGGGAAATTTGGAGATCTGGATCCACATTTCCATCACTAACCAATTGGAAGCTCTCAGATACCACCTTTAACTAGCCTGGGCTTCAGTTTCCTCTTCTATAAAAAGGGTCCAGACAGTGTGTGGTGTCCGAAATGTGCCCATCACTTAGTGATAGGGGTAAACAAGGATTGCTGGGATGATCGGTAGAAAATTATCTTGCATTTAGAAGGCGCTCAATACATGGTTGTGAATTGAATGAATGTGACAGGTAAATTCCAAGTCTCTCTGAAAACACGAGATCTGTTTGCCATCTTTTTGTGTTCTGACTCATTCCTGCCTCCCTGCCCAGCCCCATCTCCACTCTTCCTGCCCAGTACCCTTCCTGAGCACACCGTTTTCCTTGCATGACTATGTCTTTGCCCATGCTGTTCCCTCTACCTAGAATACCCTTCCACTCTGTGACCTGTGCACATTCATTCTTTCAAATCCAAGTTAGGTGTCATTTCCTCCTGGCCTCCCTTCTCCGTGTTACATGTGAGTTTCCACTCCTAAACAATATTGATCTCATCCTCTTTGGGGTTGCCTTAGCCCTGTGGACAACCTCTTCCCTCCTGTCTATACAGAATTGTACTGTAATAGATTTTTATCCCATCCCCCCTTAACAAGGAGCTCCCCAAGGGCAGGGGTCCTAGCCTGGGGCAGTGCTCAGGAAGATGGGTGCAGCTCTATCGTGCCCCACAGCACTTCGTTTCTCCCAGAAGGCTAGGGGATGTGCTGGACACCCTATCTAGGGAGGTCCCTTCCCCTTCCCTTAATCCCTGGCATTGGTCCCCTGAAGGGTCTGGGCTTTTCTATACCAAAAGATCCTTTCCCCAAATAGTCTCCTCACATATTTCTTCCCTGCACTTAAACATGACTATAGGGGCTGGGTGGTGGCAGCAGTGGTGGGAGAAGCCCTCTGCAGCCAGGACCACCAAAGTCACCATCCAGATCCCACTGTACTGTCATTTGCTCTCCTTTCTCCACTGCTGCCCCATCCATTAGAACAGCACTGCCCCAGAGCACTGGGGGAGCTGGATCGCATGGGGCTCCCTTCTCTCTTTTTCCTTTAAGCAAACATCTGTGGACGGCTTACCACAAGGTCCAGTAACTCAGCTAGGTTCTTAGACATAGAAACCAACATTACAGGCCCTGCCTGGGAGAGTTCATGTGCCAGCAGGAGGAAGCACAGGGGAAACCCACAGCTGCAAGAGAGGGTGGAAATTCAATGCTGACTTTTACCGGTACAAGCTGCAATTAGGGAGGAGGGCGAGGGCAGACACTGTGCAGGTTCTCATCTCTGGGTGTCTCCTTTGAACCTTGCAAGAGTACCATGGGGTGAGCATCAGCGCTGGGTCAGGGAAGTTTAGAAAAGACTTGGAAAACTTAAAAGGAGGAGAATTTTGGCCTGAAAGGATGAGTAGGTCCTTGTCAGGAACAAAGGAAGCAGGTAGAGGGTTGGGCATGACATAGGGAGGATGGCAGCAGGAGAGAGGCTGGCAAGGGCCAGGACCTGGCCTGATGCCACACGCAAGAGCCCGGGTTTATCCCGAGAGAGTCTGAAAGCTGTGGAAGGTGCTTAAATATGGGAGCAACACTCTCTTCTTGTCCCTCCAATTACATCTGCCACAACCTCTCAGCTCTCTGCAGATAGAGACTTCACTTCTCATGAACACCACTCAAGTGCTATTTTAGGGGTTTCTCAGCCTCCTGCTACCACATCCTGAACGTTAGCTCTTAGCAGCTGCCAGCTCCATCCTCCTAAAGCAATGGTCCCTTACTCGTCATAGTTGTCCCTGCTGCGGACACTGGGGATGCATCGGTGAAGGTTTGCATCCTCTAGATCCAAACCCCAGTGCCCAAGAGTGATAGGCAAAGTATTCAACCCCCAAAATAGCAGGGGCCCAGCAGGAAAGCTGGAGCCCCATCCCCACCCCTGACCCCAGGCCTGGTCCAGGCATTCACCTTTTCATTGCTGGCTCAGGTGTGGAGTCTATAGGGTGCCAGAGAAGGAACAGAAGCAACAGGGGGACATTCAGGAGGCTTGGGAGCAACAACTATTTACTCAAGGAAGCAGATGTATTTCCATATGTTAATAACCCACAACTGTGGGGGTGGGGCACAGAGCTGGAATTGGCCCCTAGGTGGAGGCCTGAAATAGATGTTCACTAGGGTTCCTGCAGCAACAACAGTGAGGCCTCTGGTTCGAGGGAAGCAGAGTTCAAGTTAGAGTAACTGAGACTTAGAACTGGAAGGAACTTGTGTTGGTCAGAACTATTCTTCCATGCCAACCAGTAGAACAATTCTGTGCTCAAAATTCTGGCCAGTGATGAAACTCACTTTCGAAGGACTCTGGAGTGTGTGATGGTTTTCCCTCATGAACTTTTTCAAAGAAGCTGTCAGGGGCTTAGAATTTTACACCAGGAAATACAGACAAATACTTGGCCACCATCAAAAACTAGTAAAGCTGTTTATAGTGTGAAGGGCATGTGAGAAAACCATCTTTGGTGAAGCGTCGACCCCTTTGCATCGGCTGAACACGCGCTTCTCAATTGCTGGTTGGCCACACTGGGATCAAGGAAGATGCGGGGAACACGCCCAGCACAATGATGATTACCAGGGGCTGGGAAGGGGGGACACGCTGGGGACAATGAATGGATGCAAAAACATATTTAGATTTTACATATAAAATAAAAAGCAGCCCCCAATGGTGTCTCACTTGGTTCAACCAAGAAATCAGCCCTAGCAGGGACTCAGTTGGAGTTTCTGGGGCTATTGGCCTGGAATGAATGACCTTTGCTACAGAAGGTGCCTGAAATGAATCTTTATCGAGTACCTACTATGTGCTCAAGTCTAACTTAGGTGCTGGGAGAGACACAAACACAGTCCTTACCTTCAAGTCAGGGAGTTACCATGGAACGTGGTGAACAACAAATCACTTTTCAACAACACTGAAAAATGTGAGGACCTGAAAAATAAACTATACAGGGTGATATAGACCCTCAAGCCTCACAGCCAAAGTACTATCAGAATAGGTGATGCTTAAGTTCAATGAGGAATATTTTGTTTTAAAAAACTTTTTATTTTGAATTATTATGGGTGCATAATATTTACATATCTTCATAGGGTATGCATGATGTTTTGCTATAGGCATACAATGTGTATGAATCAAATCAGGGTAACTGGGGTGTCCATCACCTCAAGCATTTATCATTTTTTTGTCTTAGGAACATTCCAATTCCATTCTTTTAGTTATTTTTAAGTAAACCATAACTTACTGTTGACTATAGTCATCTTGTGGTGCTATCAAATATTGTTCATTCTAATTATCTAAACATATTTTTGCACCTATTAACCATCCCCAGTTGATCCCCCCTTCCCAGCTGCTGGCAGCCATTGTTGTACTCTGTCTTCATGAGATCAATTGCTTAAATATTTAGCTCCCACATGTGAAAGAGAACATATGAGATTTGTCTTTCGATCCTTGTGTTATTTTACTTAACACTCTGCAGTACTATCCATATTATGCAAATTACATATTGCATATTATGCAAATTACAAGATTTCTTTTGTTTCATGGCTAAGTGATATTCCATTGTATGTATGTACCGTGTTTTCTTTATCTTTTCACCTCCCGATGGATGCATTGATTGATTCCAAATCTTAGCTACTGTAAATAGTGTTGCAATAAACATGGGAGCGCGGGTGTCTTCTGGATATCCTGATTTCCTCTCCCTTGGATATGTGCTTAGCAGCAGGATCGCTGGGTCATACAGCAGTTCTATTTTTAGTTTTTTGAGGAACCTCCATACTGTTCTCCACAGTGGTTGTGCTAATTTACATTCCTGCTAACAGTGTATGAGGGCTCCCCTTTCTCCACATCCTCACCAGCATTTGTTATTATTTGTCTTTTTAATAAAAGTCATTTTAACTGGGGTGAGATGATAACCCATTGCAGTTTTGATTTGCATGTCTCTGACGACTACTGATGTTGACCATTTCTTCAAATACCTGTTGGCCATTTGTACATCTTGAGAAATGCCTATTCAGATCAATGAGCAATTTTTAAAAGCACCTTAAAGCTTTTTCTATCAACAAATATTTGACTCTCTAATCAATCAGTAATTGCATATATGCCCAGCCCTGTGAATTTTGCATACAAAGCAAATGACTTAAAACTACAAACCAGGAAGAAAAAAAAAGCAGGGAGATCCTAGCCCTGTGGGAACAGGTCAGTCTTAAGCCATTTCCTATTGTATGAGTTTCCAAGATGCCGCCGACCTGTGCATGATTTACCCTCACACTGTGAGTCTCTTCTTAATCAGGAGAGTTCACATGTGGCCCACTCTTGGTTTTAGATGTCTGCCCTGCACCTGCTCACACCTGAGCCCCTCAGAGCTCAATGGGGTCCCTCAGTCCATTAACCTGGCCTCACACAGGGCAACTCCCATAATCTGAGCTCTAGACAAGCTCCTGTACCCAGAGCACACCTTCCAAAAGGGCACCCAAAGAGGAGCTTCCAGTGGCAAGGAAGGCTCACAGAGAGGGGTAGAGGAGGTGCAAGGAGGCGTCTGTGGTCTGAGAGAGAAGACAGAGGAGGGCCTCACCCCTTCTCCACCTCCTGTGCTCCTAGAACCAGAGGAGATTTTGGCATCATGGGGGTAGGAAAGGAAACAGCATGGCTGCCAAGGATGACTGTGTGGGGTGATCCAGGAACACAGCAAGTGAGCAGAAGAAGGAAGAATGAAGCTGGCAGAAACGTCATACTGCAGAAAAGCTGAGGCTGAGTCTTCAGGGAGGGGGCAGGCCCCACAGGGAGATTGGAACATCTTCTTCAGAACAACACGGAACGGACAATTCCATCTCCCTCTCAAGAATGACTGCAGAGCACAGGGTGTCAGGGCTGAATGAGTCCTTGGAGATAATGATGATGATCCCTGTCATTGTAACAAACAACAGCAGCCAACGTGACCCGAGGACTTACTGTGGCTCAGACACTCTTCATGGTGCTTTACACAAGCATCCCATTTAATCCTCATCACCACTTTGCTAAAGAGGAAATGGGATGCAGAAAGGTTAATAAACTCACTCAGAGTCACAGAGCTGCCCAGTGCCAGAACTGGGCTGCAACCCAGGTTTTTGGAGGTCTGCTCCAGATCCTGTGCTCTCTGTCAAATAAAAGCTTCAAGTAATTTTTCCTAGCACACGGTTCTGAATTGCCATTGCACATTTAATGATCATAAACTACTCTCCTAAATGATTTCACTTTTATAAAAGGGACCAAAGCATGCAATGATCAAATCTGCCCCAACATCCTGTCACACATCTTCACATCTTACAGCAATGACCTAGGAGGATGTACTCTGCCATCTAAACAGGGGGTAATTTTAAAATATTTGTGAGCTGATAAGTTCAAAAGATTATTCAATTTATCAATTTTGTAAAATCATAACCATCTCCTTTCCTCACACAGGAAGGGGCATGAGGGTCAATGCAGTGAAAATAAAGTAGAATAAGATGCCCTGAGGCTCAGCTCAGTTCAGTGACTCATGGCTAGACCCAACACTTTGGGAGGCCAAGGTAGAAGGACCTCCTGAGGCCAAGAATTCAAGGCCAGCCTGGACAAGATAGCAAGGCCCTGTCTCTACAAAAAAAAAAAAAAAAATTAAAAAGCTTCTCTAGGGAAATCATGAATTTCAAAGAACATTTTAAAAATTAGCCAGGCATGGTGGCACATATCTGTAGTTCCAGCTACTAGAGAGGTGGAGGCAGGAGAATTGCTTGAGCCCAGGGGTTTGAGGCTGTAGTGAGCTGTGATCATGCCGTTGTATGGAAGCCTGGGCCACAGAGCAAGACCCTGTCTCTAAACAAAACAAACAAACAAAAACAAAGAAAAAGACACCTTGGAGTGAAGTTAGATGTCTCTTAACTCCCACATCTAATCGATGTCTCTGAAATATCTCTCACCCCTCCCCTCAATGTGCCACAGTCACCATTGCCTCCATTCTGTCACCCTCAGCATTTCTGGAGTTCTCTGCAACTACTTCCTCCCGCAGGTCCTTCACAATGTGGCCAGAGGGAGTCTTCTAAGAAGTCCTATCAGGTGGCTCTCTGGCTTAGAAACATCTGATTATAGAGACAGAGAGCAGGCTAGAGGCTGGGCAGAATGGAGAATGGGGAATTAGTGTTTAATGGGTACAGAGTTTCAGTTTTAGGAGATGGGTAGTGGTGATGGTTGTACCATATTACAAACGTACTTAGTATCACTGGATGTACACTTAAAAATGGTTAGAATGGTGGCTCGGCGCCTGTAGCTCAGCGGCTACAGTGCCAGGCACATATGCTAAGGCTGGTGGGTTCGAAACCAGCCCGGCCCTGCCAAACAACAATGACAACTACAACAACAACAACAAAAATAGCCAGGCATTGTGGCGGGCACCTGTAATCCCCACTACTTAGGAGGCTGAGGCAAGAGAATTGCTTAAGCTCAAGAGTTTGAGGTTGCTGAGCTGTGACATCATGGCATTCTACCGAGGGTGACATAGATTCTGTCTCCAAAAAAAAAAAATTGGTTAGAATGGTAAATGTTACATGTATTTATCACCACAAAAAATAAAAGTACCTGTTGATTCCTAATGCTCTCAGGATATAATATCAATTCCTCAGGGAGACAGTCAAGGGCCTTCATTAGCAACCTTATCTCCTATTTCCCTGCCTGGGCCACATGCACCCTATCCTGAGCAATCTGTTACCAAACACAGCATGCCTTCTCACCATCCCTGGCATCTGTCTCTACTCTCTAGAATGAACTTTACCTCCTCTGCTCAATGGCCAAGAATATCTTTTTTTTTTTTTTTTTTTGGTCAAGAATATCTTAATCTTAAGACCCATTTAAACTGAGCCAGAGTCACCTCCTCCTCAAAGTTCATACCTCCATCCACCTGGTGATAGCTGTGACCTTCTTCTCCAAGGCACAGCTGTGTCTTTATCCTTTTGGTCTTTCTAAGGGCCTCGCAGACACGCAGTAAATGTTTGTTAAGTGTTTGATGAATAAGCTTTTGTTCCTCTCCTGGGGGATCTTGACAAGACCTGCATGAATGAATGACCACATGAATGGGTATAAACGACTAGAAAGTAGGAGGCAATCCAGAGGTAGAATAGCATCTTCGACAAGAGGGAGATCTTTGTGGGTCTAGGAGGAGGTCAGATTTGATGGGGAATAGCCTTCCAGGTGGGGGCATCAATGGCAGCAGAGTTCCCCCACACCTTTCTCAGAGAAAGAAAAATTAAATCCAAGCTAGGTCTTTCCCCAGTGGCTCACTCTCACTGGCTTTTGCTATGTGTACTGGATAGACTGAAAGTATGAATATAACTGGAGGGGATGTGCGCTATTTTGGGGCTGCACAGCCTCTGAAGCCCTTCCTTTGGAGGAATTCCCTACTTTATGAGTCTTAATGGCAAGTGGAGCTCCCCTTCATTTTTGAAAGGTGTACATTGCAAAGACCTACTTTCTTAGCTTACCTTGTACCCAGGTGTGGTATATGACTCAATCTTAGTAGAACACCAGGATTTTGAATCTGGTGACCCAAAGAAGCAGAGAATTCCTTGTGGAGAATTCCATTTGGGGGGCAGCCATTTCAATGAGGATGGAGGGTTCAAGCAGGGTCCAGGGTCTGGGGTGTAGCATCTGAAGCCCACAGAGTCTGTGCTGCATGGTCTGATGTCTGCTATCCAGTGGCAGAAGCAAAAGGAATGTCTCCAGGTGAGATCCCTGGGGTGATCTTGGCCGTGGTTCTACCTACACACCCTCCCAACACCTGGTCATTCTCCCTACCTGGTTTGTCGGTCTTCCTCACAATCAGTAAGAATTATAGTCTTTTACCTAAGCCAGCTGCAGTTGGTTTCTTTTTTTTTTTTTTTGTAGAGACAGAGTCTCACTGTACCACCCTCGGGTAGAGTGCCGTGGCGTCACACGGCTCACTGCAACCTCTAACTTTTGGGCTTACATGATTCTCTTGCCTCAGCCTCCCGAGCAGCTGGGACTACAGGCGCCCGCCACAACACCTGGCTATTTTTTTGTTGCAGTTTGGCCGGGGCTGGGTTTGAACCCGCCACCCTCAGCATATGGGGCCGGCACCCTACTCACTGAGCCACAGGCGCCGCCCACAGTTGGTTTCTTTTATTTGCTTCAAGGACACTAATGTTAGACATGAACACAGACCAGTCTGGGCCCCTGGTCTTCAAGAAGGAGAAGGAAAATGTGCATTTACTGAGCACCTATGACACACATGCTTTGTAGTCTTCTGAAAAATTCAGCTAACATACCTGGATATGTTTTTCGAGGAGGTTCTGAGGATCCTGGAGCAGCGGTCCCCAGCCTTTTAGGTAGGCACCAGGGACCAGTTTCACAGAGACAATTTTTCCATGGAACCTGGGGTGGGGGTGGTTTCGGATGATTCAAGTACATGGGCTCAATGGCTCATGCCTATAACCCCACCTTAGTTAATCAGGCATTAGATCCTCATTAGGAGCCAGCACCTAAATCACTCATTTGCAGTTTACAGTAGGGTCTGGCTCCTATGAGAATCTAATGCCACAGATGATCTGACAGGAGGTGGAGCTCAGGCAGTGACAGGAGTGATGGGGAGTGGATATAAATACAGATGAATCTTCCCTAGCCGGTTGCTCACCTCCAGTTCTCTGTGGCCTGGCCTGAGGGTTGGGCAACTGTAGCCTGAGAGTGACAGTCTCATCTGGGCTGGCCAGACCTCTTAGAGCAGAGGGGCTACCAAATTCCTGCCTCATCACCATTGTTCCATGCTAAGCATCAGCCTTCCCATCCCAGCTCTTGCAGGGGCTGTCCATATGGCAGCCATAACTTTCAGTCAAAGACCCAGGACCGCCAGCTTTGGCCTGATGAGCTAAATTCTCATTTCACTGACTTCCTCATTTTTTATTTTAATCTTTCTCATTTGCTCTTGAGTTCTAGATCCCTTGGCTCAAGAAGTGACAAGTTGGGGGCGGCGCCTGTGGCTCAGTGAGTAGGGCGCCGGACCCATACACGGAGGGTGGCAGGTTCAAACCCAGCCCCGGCCAAACTGCAACAAAAAAATAGCCGGGCATTGTGTCAGGCGCCTGTGGTCCCAGCTACTCGGGAGGCTGAGGCAGGAGAATCGCCTGGGCCCTGGAGTCGGAGGTTGCTGTGAGCTGTGTGACGCCATGGCACTCTACCAAGGGTAATAAGGTGAGACTCTGGCTCTACAAAAAAAAAATAAAAAAAAAAAAGTGACAAGTTGCAGCCTTCTCCCCTCTATTTCAGGAAGTTTGTGCAACAGTTATAGCAGCTGCTGCCACTGGACTGGGTTTGAACACATTCCAGCAATCCGCCAGCTGTATGATCCTGCAGAGTGAGGCAGGCTGTGTCAGTCTGGCTGGCTGGCTGGAGCTCTGAGTTTCGGAACAACGAGCAGCGTGTGTGACTGCGACCATTTGCTCATTAACATTTATTACAGCAATCGCTGTCAGCAGGCAGAGAGCACCTCATGGCAGAGTAATAGCTGAGCAGGGTAGTTACAACTCCTTTTTTCCATGGGTGCTTTTGATGGAACATGTGTTTATGTAATGTATGAGACCACCAAATTTCCTACCTAGGCTTCCACTGGCTTAAGAAAATCCTGAAAGGGCGGTGCCTGTGGCTTAGTGGGTAGGGCGCCAGCCCCATATATCCAGGGTGGCGGGTTCAAACCCAGCCCCAGCCAAACTGCAACAAAAAAATAGCTAGGCATTGTGGCGGGAGCCTGTAGTCCCAGCTACTCGGGAGGCTGAGGCACCTAAGCCCAGGAGTTGGAGGTTGTTGTGAGCTGTGTGACGCCACAGCACTCCACACAGGGCGACAAAGCGAGACTCTGTCTCTAAGAAAAAAAGAAAATCCTGAAAAGAGGGCCAGGTATGGTGGTTCATGTCTGTAATTTTAGCACTCTGGAAGGCCAAGGCAAGAGGATCCCTTGAGCTCAGGAGTTCAAGACCAGCCTGAACAAGAGACCCCTGACTCTACTAAAAATAGAAAAATTAGCTAGACATTGTGGTGGGCACCTCTAGCTACCTGGGAGGCTGAGGCAAGAGGGTCTCGTGAACTCAAGAGTTTGAGGTTGCTGTGACATAGGCTGAAACTATGGCACTCTAGCCTTGAGCAACAGTGAGATTCTCTCTGAAAAAAAAAGGAGAGAGAAAAGAAAATCCAGAAAAGAAACTGTCCAAATAAATCAGAAAGGTTATTCACATTCAAACGTGTTCTTTCCCCTATAAAAGGTTTCTTCACTGGGTTCTCTTGACTGCTGGGCCTTGTCGTGCAGTTGGGAGTTTGTTTACAGAACTGGATGTGATTGAGGGGAAGGGGGCTGCTCAGAGGCTGCCTGGATCTTCCAGCCCCTCCCATCTACAGTCACGGGTGCCTCCAGCTGTGGCCTGGATCCTGGCCAGAGCCTGAAGCTATCTTGACCAGCAGCCCCAGCTCACTCTGTCCTCTAGGCACTGAGTGCTGCCTGGGACTCCTCCTGCCATCCTTTGTTAATTCAGCTGCTCCATCACCTCTTTCTTGGCAACCCATAGATCTGTCAAGCTCGCTGCATGGCACTGGGGCTGCACAGGCGGGTTATGCCCACAAGCCGACTGAAAGAAGTGACATCAAATATGCTGCCTGCTTGGGGAGTCCAGGACACAGGGCACTCACCTCGTCAAGGGGGAGGGGAGCCCAGGAACACCCCAGGAAGGGAGTGTCATTTCTGCTGAGACTGACAGAGGAGCAGGTAGTGAGTGAAGATGTGGGGATAGAGGGGACAGCAGGGGCAAAGGCCAGAAGAGGCCAAAGCTTGAGGGAGGCACAGGTCTTCATAACAACCCCGTAGGGTGGGGATTACTACTGTCATCATCCTTATTTTACAAATGGGAAAACTGAGGCACAAGGTGGCCAGGTAATCTGCCCAAGATCACATATCCAGTGAATAGCTGAGCCATGATTTGAATCCAGGGGATCTGAGTCCTGAGTCCAATCCCCACGCTGAGTTGCGCCTGAATACAGGTGAAGGGTTTTAAGCAAAAAAGTAATGTGAAGGTCAGACTTGCATTTTTCAATGCAAGTTCAAGGTTGCCCCCTCCCACCCAGCAGGTAGTGTAGCAGGTAGTGCACTCAGTCTCCCCAGCATGGCCTGTGCTTGTTAAAGTGCCCATGTGCTTGGTGGCTGAGCTGGTTATGGCAGAGGAGGTGGAGAGGTGGGAGAGCTTCCTCCTCCGGACCAAAGCTGCCCAGCTCTTCTGGGTGGCCACCTTCCAATGTTTTGTCCAGACCCACCTTCTCGGGGCTCAGCCCTGTCCAACACTGTGGCTTCCTCCTATTCCCAGAAGCCTCTCCACTGGGGCAGCAGGAAGGGTGGAAATGCAGATGGTCCTGTCTTGGTGGCTCTCCTGTTTCCCCAAGAGGCTCCTTTCACTCTGCAGCCTTCTGAGGCCTGTGGTCTCTGCCATCGCTGCAGCCCACACTCATGTCTCCCTTCTTTCAATTCCCATAGCACTTATTGTGAGAGGCACACAATCACCTCCTGTGTGTATTGTTCTCCAGCAGGTTTTTGTTCATTCATCCATTCGACTATCCTGAATTGTCTAGATATGAATCATAACTGGGGAGATGGTTGTGTACCAAAAACTTATAAAAAAAAAAAACCAACATTATGGATGTTAAAAAAATATGTTGTAGGTATTTGTCTGACTTCTTCAGAAAAAAAAAAATATGAGAACACAATGAAGATTTTTTTTTTTGTGGTGACTAGGCTCGTTGCTACGTACATAGGTCCTGCCTGGACATATGGGACCGAGTGTCTCTACGCAACTGGCCTGGTCTCTTTGGCTTTTTCATTAGCTCTTTATAGGTTTGTTGTCTCTGCCTCATCAACTGATTGTCTTGTGTAGACCATAGACGTAGACTGGATCCCAGGTCAGCCCATGGAAGAGGCCTGGGCTAGCCCCAAAGCCCTAGGTCTTCCTCTGCTCAGAATCCTCTGCTGAGAGACGCTCAGGAGTCCTTCTGCTCCTGCCTTCTAAGTAGCCGCTTCTGGACCATTGTGGGCTGGGAAATCAGGTAACTGAGTCGGGTAATTGAGCATTTCAGAACTGAAAAGAAAGGGGACCCTTTTGTTCTCAGTGACCGTTAGGTTAGGCTCCGGACTTTGTGCTTTTGGTCAAGCTTCTTGTAGGCACAGGCTGTATCTTGATCATGATGGAAACTCCACCCTGAGGACAGTATCTGGTGAACAGAAGATCCCTAAATATTTTGTTGAGTGAATGAACAGGACATCGAGTCTAAGTTAGGCTTGGGGACCTTCTGTGCTAGCTTCAAGATTCTGAGGGTGCTCTTCAGATACAAGCCTGTCTTTATGGAATGTCTGCTGGAGACATAGCTCTGCTCAGCGTGCTTTACTTTTGTTCCCAGAGTCTACTCTTCTAGGGACTCTGTACGTGGTTGGGCATGGAGTAAGCACATTAAGCCAACAGCCAATATAACTGAAAATGTGTCTCCTTGCTGGACTGGAGCCACTTTCAGAACAAACATTCATTAGAGGCCTTCTGTGGGCTGGTGGAGTGACCAGGGATGTGGAGATAAGATGTAACTTTGCCTGCTAGAAGGTCACAGTCTGACAGTGGAGGTGGTAGAGGAGGGGAGAGAAACACGTAAACAATTAAAAGAAACAGGCAAGAGACCAGGAGGCACCACTCTCACTGCAGTGTGGTGAGTACAAAAACAGGGCCTTCCATTTGAGATAAAGTCAGCTACTGACTCACCAATAGATAAATACTTAGCTACCTACCAGCCTTGAATAACTAAACATTGTTCCCAGGCCAGCAAACATTGGAGCCTCTATCTTCCATTGCAAGAGGCACAGTGTCTTGTTTGTTGTAGTAGAAGATTAAAATCAGACAGACCTGTTTTTGAATCTTAACTCTAAAGCCTACCAATTGGATGGTAATTTAACCTCTCTAAGAATCTGATTAATCAGCCACACAGCAGAGAGTACAACGCCTAACTTTACCAAGCTGTTGGGAGGGCACTAGGAATACAGGATCAAAAAGGAAAATCCTTAACCTCAAGAAGCTCATGATCTGCTAAGGGACATATGTTTATGTCATAAACACACACTTAAAACTATTAAAAGGTATCCATGTCATTTGTAGAGGAAAAGAAAAAGTAGTGAATACTTTCAGTATTGACTAAATATTTCTGTACTGACTGAATATATTATGGTTTTCCAAAGAAATGAAATCAGTGGAATGTGTGTGTGTGTTTATATAGAAAGGAGGGCAGGGAAAGAGAAAGACAGAGAGAGAAAGAGAGGAGGAATTGGCTCACATAGTTACAGAGGCTGGCAAGTCCAAAATCTGCAGGCCAGCAAGCCGAAGACTCACGTTCCATTTGGAGTCTCAAGGCTATCCACTGCAGAATCAGGCAGAATGATGTTGCAGATGGAAGGCAGTCTGCGGGAGAATTTTCTCTTGCTCAAAGGAGGCCGATCTTTTTGTTCTATTCAGGCCTTCTTTGGCTGACTGGATAAGGCCCACCCAGGTTAGGAAGGGCAATCTGCTTACTCAAAGTCCACTGATCTAAATATTATTCTCATTCAAAAATGCCCTCGCAGAACCCCCCAGAATAATGTTTAACCAAACATCTGGGCACTATGACCCAGCCAAGTTGACACATAAAATCAGCCATCACAATGAATGAAGTGAATCAAGTTTCAAAGCCAGAGAATTGTGCAGAGACTTTGCCAACTTTGCTTTCATGATTTCCCCACCCATGACTCTATGGGGCGTGATCAGCACCTCCAGGTAGGGAGCAGAGTTGGGGTAACTCTTTAACTGTCCCCGGCACAAAAGCATGATTATACTTATATGGGAAATTTGGGTGGAAAGTCCCACTCAAATGTTTGTCAGTAAAATTGCTGCCATATGGTAGCAGAGGAAGAACTTTCTCTCTGATGAGCCATTGCTCTGGGCAAACAAACCACTGCAACAATTTAAGAGAGTAAATTCAACCAGGAGGAATCATTCATCCTGAAATGTATATTGAATATAGCCCTTCTGCAGACCATTAATCCCACTAATTACAACAGTGATTCAAGAGGTAAGTGTTCACTAACATTTTATAAGGCTCGAAGGCTCCTTGCAGCAAGACAGGCATCCCTCTCCTTGTCTGCTGCTCCACCCCCAAACATAGGGAAAGAAGGGAAAAACCCCTACTACTTACTGAACACTTGCTATATGTTCTTCCCATGCATTAGCTCATTTAATCCCCACAACAACTCTTTGAGGTTGGGATTATTTTTATAGGTTACATGTATAGGAAACTGCGGTTCAGAGAGGATCAGGGTATTTGAAGTAAAATCACAAATAAATGGTAAGGCTGCGATTTAGGATCTTCTGGCTCCAAGTTCCATGTGCTCCCTCTTGCTTCAGCAGCTTCTTCATATCAGGCCATCTAGAAAAAAATTTTCAAGAACTTTAAATAAATAAGGTAATGACTTCTTAGTTCTGCCTTTGCTGTCTGTTCCCTAGAGTTTCTTCCCATATTGGATATGATACTTAATAGGTTTCATATTTTTTAGGATGCAACTCCTAAGGGACTGAGATGAGTCTGATCCTTCCTAGAATTCCTATAGTACCTAGCAGAGATCTGGGGCAACTTGCTGGGGCAGCCTCAGCAGTGGGTAAAGGATGGGCTTTGGCACTCAGACTACATGAGTCCATAACTAGGCTCTGCTGCTCACCAGCTATGCAACCCTGTTCATAATACTCAACTTCCCTGTGCCTCAATTTCCTTGTCTGTGAAATGGACATATGATCATAATAGTACCTACCTGTGGTTGGCATTAAGCAGGTTGAATTAGTTGATCTTTGCAAAAAACAGTGCTCGACACGTGTAATCATTCAATAAATGATAGCTTTTTTCTTTCTTTCTTTTTTTTTTCTTGTGGTTTTTGGCCGGGGCTGGGTTTGAACCCGCCACGTACGGCATATGGGACCGGCGCCCTACTCCTTGAGCCACAGGCGCCGCCAATAAATGATAGCTTTTTTTGTGTCCAGGGACTTTAAGTTTCCAGAGCCTTATTTTCTCCAACCTGAGTTCTTTCAGGCACAGACTTCTTTAGGTATGCAGAGGGTCCCTTTGGACGCTCGCATAATACAATTCCATTGTATATCTTTGGTTCAAAGCAGTTTTCACCCCAATGATTCCAAATGATCACAACCAGTTGGTGTCAATAAACATTTAGTTGAATGAAAGCAGAAGTTTTAGAGGCAGAAAGCAGTAAAAACCTGCCAAGGTCACAGGGGGAGATGGCAGCACAGTCCAGACTTTCTGACAAAGAATTTAGTGTGTTTGCCCCTTCTGGGTAGACCCTCTCTCCGTACCACAGAGGTTTAATCCCCTGACAGTGTCCTCTCCAGGGTCTCCATCCTCTCTCCACCTCCCCTGGTTTCTCCCCTGGCCTGGGCTGTCTCTAATTTTGGTAAGCTTGAAATTCATACAGAAAGCGTTTTATCTGACCTTCCACATGTAAATTCTTTCCATTGGGATTTCTCAGTGTCCAGCTCCACCCCAGGCCACACAGCCATAAACACCATAAACATTCGTGTGTCTGCAAACTGGCCTCAAGGGTTCCAGAAATAACAGCATGAGAATGCTGGGACATAGTAAGGCGTTTTTGCATTAAGACACAGGCCCTTTCCAATCCAGGCTTCTCCTGTCTGTCAAAGAACAAAGCAACCTTTACAACCCAGGACAGGGAGGGTATCCAGAAAGAGTCTGATTTTCTAGAATTCCACACCTTTTCCTCCCAATCTCTTTGCCCTCTCAGATCCTCCATTCTAGAAATTCTCCAGATCTGCTCCAGTCTCCGCTTAGAACATGAAATTCTTTCTTGCCTGTGGCATTCTTTACCTTTCCATGATCTGCTCTTCCTGAGATATGCTGGAATTGGGATTACAGCAGTGTGAGCCCAGATGGTAATTCTCATCTGTCCTTCCCAGACAGCCACCTTACTTGGACTTGGGGGACTGGGTTAGTGCCAGGAGAGAAGGGAGTGGTTTGGAAGAGAATGGAAAATGTTAGGGATTATCTTGAATACAAGGCATCTGGGACAGTCTTTCTCACTTGATGAGACGAAAATCAGAAATCAACATTCAAAGAGTTCTAGCTTTGCAAGTGTCCTCTCAAAAATAATACCAGAAAACAAAAAGCATGTATACCTAAGACAAGGACGTGAAAAATTACATATTTAGATGCATAGCCTGTAAAGAAATAATAAAAATTGATTTTTAGGGAGGTGTTATCAGTTTTCTTAGGGGGCGGGAGTAGTTATGGGTGTTTTCCTCCAAATTGTGCTTAATTTTATTTCCCACGCTAAATAAAATCCCTGTACCTGGCACTGCCAGAGAGATTTGCCCGGATCTTCTGGTATCTACCTTTTTACAAGGAAAATTTTGATTTTAGGTGCCCATCTGAAAACTTGAATTTATCCTGTAAAAGCCATATTGAAGCCACTTTTCTCTAGGAACTAATTCTTCTTTAATGGAGACGGGATTATTTCTAATTCGCAGTCCTCATAGCAACGTCATTAAAGTCTGGGTTTAGTGTCTTGAGCTCCAAACCTTTGTCACGAATAGGAAGGTGGAGAAAAGAAAGGCGCTTGTACAATAAGACAGCAGGTTTTGTCACCCCCCAAAGTCCAGCCTCAGGCAGGCGGACCAGAGCCGCAGCTGTAGGAGCCAGCAAGATGTTATGCACCATCTGCAGCGGCTGCTGCAGTAGAAGACTCGGCCACCGCCACGGAGGTCGAGCGCGCCTCTTGGTCTCGTGCCGCACCCAGAAGTGCAGGGGTGGCAGGGAGAATGAGCGGAGTTGGTAACAGCATTGCCATGGCAACAGTGACGTCCTTTTACCCTGGATCTAATTGGAGGAAACCCCGTGGCCGTAGCCGCAGCCTGCCGGCCAACCGAACTTTCCCAAGCCGACCCACCCTCCTAGCCTCCGCTTCCTTTCCCACCCCGCTTTTTTCGCCCCCTTCCGCGCGCTCAGTTCTCACTGGCTAACGTAGGGAGGGGGCGGGACTCTTGGCCGGAGCTCGGCGCGTCATTGGGCGACGGTCCGCTCTTCAGCTCCGGAGTAGGCTGAGACGGGAGGGTCGTTGGCTAAAGCCAAAAGCTGATCAAAGTGGTGGGACTCGCGTCGCGGCCGCGGAGACGTGAAGGTGAGCGCCAGGGTTGGCCTGCGGCCCCCGTAGGGCCGCGCTGGGCTTAGGGACTGGGCGGAGGCGCAGCCCTTAGTGCGGCCGGCCGCCGACGCCGCTGTCCTCAGGGATGGCTCCGGCGGGAAGGTGCTGGGCCAACGGCCGCTTCCATCTTGGGCCAGCCGGGCGGGGGCAGCGGGAGCGGCCCTCACTCGGGCTTCCCCGCGCGCGGGGCCTCCGCGCCGCCCCCGCCTCCTCCGGTCGCAGGGCCCGCGGCCTCTCCGGGCGCCCGGCGGGGGCGGGGCGGGGGCGAGGGAAATTCAACCGGGCCGCGTGTGCGGGAGACAAAAGCGGGCGGCGGGCCGCATTGTCTGACGGCGCTCCCCTCCCTCCTTTTTGTTCTCGCCTCCGCCGCTCCGCCCCTCGGCAGCTCTAGAGGAGGAGGATTCCGATCCGGGTCGGCGCTCGCCTCGCTCTCCTTGTCCTCGGCCCCGGCCCCGGCCCCGCGCCGCCCGCACGCCATGGAGAAGACGGAGCTGATCCAGAAGGCCAAGCTGGCCGAGCAGGCCGAGCGCTACGACGACATGGCCACCTGCATGAAGGCGGTGACCGAGCAGGGCGCCGAGCTCTCCAACGAGGAGCGCAACCTGCTCTCGGTGGCCTACAAGAACGTGGTCGGGGGCCGCAGGTCCGCCTGGAGGGTCATCTCCAGCATCGAGCAGAAAACCGACACCTCCGACAAGAAGTTGCAGCTGATTAAGGACTATCGGGAGAAAGTGGAGTCTGAGCTGAGATCCATCTGCACCACGGTCTTGGTGAGTCTGCCCTGACCTTGGTAGGGGGAGAAGGGGTGGCCGGAGTGGAGAGCTTTTGTCTGATGCCTTTGACTGGGAATTTCGTGGGCATGGAAGGTATATGAGCCAGGGCTTGCCCAATTTTCTGCCGATGCGGAGGGTTTGACAAGATGAGCCCTGTCTTCCTTTAATGTTACTTAAGTTCTTGAGACTCAAGAAGCCGCTTTCACAGGGGCGAGTGAATCTTTTTTTCCCAGATGCTAGGTTGCTGGCACTCAATGTAACTTTGAAGTGTCCAAGTAGGTTTGTACAAAACAAAATCATTTTTAAGCTTCTGGAACTGGGAGACTGCTTACTAAGATCTGTGAGCCCAGGAAAGAGGCGCAGGCACCTTTTTCGGTAGAGGCTCCGTGATAGGTTTTCTTCCCAACGCTGGTAATAAAATTTACTTAGAAAATCCGAACTGCCCCATTTTTCAAGTAAGTGGATCTGTTGAGCTTTCCTTGTTAAAAAGGGAGAGGAGGGGGAGTTTGGTAAACGTGAAAAGGGCCTGGCTATATCTAAAGAACAAAATGTCCTGGTAAATTTCAATACTTAATAACATGTTCTTGCTATCTCATACCTACAGCTTAAGCACTGTGTTGAAGCGAATGCATTTCTGGTGTGGAGTAGACAAGGAAAGCTTTCCAGGTTTTGAACTGTCCAGTCTTACTTAGCAAGGTCGACTGTTGGGTGGGGTAGGTAGGTGGCTGCTGTGATTCACCCTTATTAGTGAGAGAGAACATTTTTAGCTTTGTCATTGCATGGATCTTTTGATTAGTAAGATAAGTTTTAAAAATTTAAATACCAGCATTATGTCCTAGAGTGTTTTTGAATATTTTAGTGCTGCTAAGAGTTGTTTCTACAAATAAAATAGGAAATACCTGATAGTTTAAGTGCCACTTTTACAAGAGGCATGCTGATTTTTTGATGTATTTGTTCCACTTTGTATTTTAGGTGGACTTTGAAAGACAAGCATGCTAGATTGGTGATTTTTCAAAAGAGAATAGAGAGAAAAATTCCTCTTTCCTTCCTAGCCTTCTGCTTTGATCGCATCAGAATGATGGGGCAGGAAATATGTTTTCCCCCTCTTGTAAACTTCTTTGACTTAACCTGTTTTTCTAATATAGGGACCAGATGTGAAGAAAATCATGGCTCATGGAGATAGCTGGTGAAGGGCAGAGAGTGTGTACTATAGTGGAGAAAACTTTTATTCAGATGATTTACTTTATGAAGGCGAGACTTTATAATTCATCGGTGTATTCTTACCTTCCAGTTCCTGCTTAGCATAGAGGACAACGCACTCAATAGAAGCCTTTTGGACCTAATTGCTTGTATTCAAAAAATTTGTCAACTTGAAAGTGATGGTAGACTTAATAACATGTAGTAATGGCTATCAACAATGTTATCTACTATAAGAATTCCATATGTTAACAAGGTTTTCTTTCTATGTGTTTATTTCTTTTGGTTCTCACAGCATATTTTATTGTTTTTCTGTTCAGTTATTTCTTTTATTGGTTTGTTAGTTAGCTTAGGCAGCAATTCAGAATTACCACAAGATTTTTCCTTTTCTCTAGCAGGTTAACTCTAAGCCAAAGGGAGTATTTGTTTTATTTTGTATCTCTTATAAATTTTGTTTTTTAGGATGGCAGAGAGAGTGGAAGAGAGTTTTGCTTAGTTAATATGTGGCTTGAGATAGAGACCAGATACATTAGAGTAAAACTTTCATGCAGATGATTTCAGAGAGTTTTGCTTAGTTAATATGTGGCTTGAGATAGAGACCAGATGTATTAGAGGAAAACTTTCATGCAGATGATTTCAATAGGAGAAAACTCCTGAAATTAAGACAGTCTTTTTTTAATTTATATATATATATATATACACACCAAGAAGAAATAGAAGACTTTAGCTTAATTAATCTGAGACACCAAGGAATAAATAAAATATGTTATTAGTAAAATACTTTGAGAGACTGGTTGTGGCTTGGTGTCCAACCTATAAAAAATGAACTGGGAAAATACATCTTAAGGTTGGCAACTTATTTGAGAGCTTGCTGTGTGCAAGGCACTGTCTGTTAGCACTATGGGGAAGTAGAAAGCTGAGAACCACAGATTTTATCCTCCCGTAATTTTATAATACAGTACATGTGAGAAATATACAAACATAAATAATACGATTTCTGTAAAATGGTTATGAGCAAAATGCTACATAGTTTGAAGGAAATGGAACTCTCCAGAAAGGTTTTTACAAAGATAGTGGCTTTGAGGGTGAGCGTTGAGGGAGGAGAATGGTGAGTACTCAGTATTCGAGGCAGTGTACAGGATAGAGCTTGTTCAGTGAAGAGCTGTCAGTGAGATTGAGGCAGAGTGTGTGAGAGCCATTGCAGGAGAGAAGCTTGGAAAGGAAGTTAGGAATTTATAAGAGAAGGTGAGTGAGGGGTTTTTCTCATTTGATTGGCAGTGGGGAGATACTGAAGATTGTTGGATGGTGTCGATGTAGCAGGGTCATGGTTTCGTTGCTGTGACTAATCAGTCTGTAATGTGAACAGACAGGGAGGTCGTAGAATGGTGAAGAAGAATCTGATAAATGATAAATTAGTAACTTAATTCGAAGTCTATCAAAATACTGAGGGGAAAAAAGAGGGAAACCTAACATTTTTGAATGGGGTTTTTTCTTCTGTGAACAAGGAGAATTTGGTATAGAAAAAGTAGGTGAAACTAGTAAAAATAACAGGAAGGAAAATGATGCAGAATAGGAGAGGTTCTGGGTGTCTTCTTTCCCTTTCAATAGAAGAGGTTACAGTGGAATTATTAGAACCATTTATATGCAAAAGGAGCACAGTAGACAATCTTTTAGATGTCACTGTATTGAGAGGTTTTTGAGCTATGGAAGTAGAAAAAAAGTTAAAACCCAAATGAGCACTCTTATAAGCAAAGTGTTTGTGGGCCATAATGGCCAAGACCAAACTCGTAATGGAAATCTGAGAGAAATTAGAGACTACATCACCAAGTTAGCTCTGTGTCTCAGTTTCACCGTAGCAGTTTTGTTTTTTTTTCTTTTTTTGGCCAGAGCTGGGCTTGAACCCTTCACCCTTGGCAAATGGGGCCGGCGCCCTACTCCTTGAGCCACAGGCGCCGTCCTTCAGTTTCACTGTAAAAACAAAGTTGCACTAAACTTTGTAGGTCTCTTCCAATTCTGATAACTTGAGGCTGTGAAGTTATATAGGTACTACCTACTGTACCTTTGCTCTGAGTTTGTTCCACATCTAATATGAATAGTTTTTAAAGTTCAGGTTGAAGAACAGGTCAACAATATGTGAAATGTTGAAAAACTAGGGACTTTAGTGAAATGACATCAGGAACAAGTGGGATGTAGGAGTGATCAATGATCTCCCTGAGTATTGAGAAGAGCAAAGTTTATGTGAAAAACTGGGCAGTGATTAAATAGCATGTGTAAGATGTTTAGGAGCCATTAAGAACTTGGACAAAACAAAGCAGCTTCTAGGACTTGGGGACAAAATCTGTCATTTACAGAGTTGATAACCGTGGAATAAAAACAGACATTTAGTCTATACAGGATAACTTCTGCCTCAACCACCGTATTATCCTCTCCTGTAGACTAATTTTAATAGAATAATTTTAGCAGACTGCTTCAGTATAACAAATAATTTCAGAAACTTAAGTCTGCGTTATGGCATGGTGCCTGTAGCTCAGCAGCTAGGGTGCCAGCCACATACACCGAGTCTGGTGGGTTAGAACCTGGCCCGGGCCTGCCAAACAACAATGACAGCTACACAAAAAATAGCTGGGCGTTGTGGCAGGCACCTGTAGTCCCAGCTACTTGGGAAACTGAGGCAGAAGAATCGCTTAAGCCCAAGAGTTTGAGGTTGCTGTGAGCTGTGACACCGCTGCACTCTACCAAGGGCAACATAGTGAAACTCTGTCTCAAAAAAAGTCTGTTAAGATTTTTTAAAAGAAGAATCACTTAACATAGTATATAGACAATTTATGAAAATTTGTCATTGTGTAAAAACTGTATAGATTAATTCCGTAATATGCTTGAATTTAGTTGTATTCTACATTAAATCTCATCATGAAAATGTATCTCTTACACTGGTCATTATTTTTGAGTAAGACTGATAATGTTACTCTTGAGAGTTAATGAATCTTAATGTGATTTTATTACCATAAAGGAAAAAGTATGGGCCCTGATTCCAGAGCTCTGGAATGAGGTTTTGTTTGTTGTTTTTTTTTTTTTTGAGACAGAGTCTCAAGCTGTCACCCTGGATAGAGTGCTATGACATCGTAACTCACAGCAACCTCCAACCCTCCAACTCCTGGACGCAAGCAATCCTCTTGCCTAAGTTTTTCTGTTTTTAGTAGAGATGGGGTCTTGCTTTTTGTCCAGGTTGGTCTCAAACTCATGAGCTCAAGGAATCGAGCTGCCTCAGCCTCCCAGAGTGCTAGGATTACAGTTGTGAGCCACCATGCCTGGCCTGGAATGAGTTTGAAACGTTACAGTTTCACAAATGGCAGCAAGTTTTTTAATCAGCCTCTGTTTCTTCATCTGTAAATTGGTGATGGTGGTTTCTGCCTTTCTAGGCTTGTAGGTAGCTAATAATTGACATTTATTGGGCAATATTTATGGGACGCTAAGCACTATTTTAAGCACTTTATTTTTGTTTATTTTTTGAGACAGAGTTTCACTCTTGCCCAGGCTAGAAGTGCTGTGGTGTCATCAGCCTATCTCACAGCAACCTCAAACCCCTGTGTTCAAGTGATCTTCCTACCTCAGCCTTCCGAGTAGCTGGGACTACAGCCACCACAATACTGGCTAGTTTTTTCTATTTTTAGTAGAGATGGATCTCTCTTGCTCAAGCTGGTCTTGAACTCCTGAGCTCAAGGGATTCTCCAGCGTTGACCTCTCAGAGTGCTAGGATTACAGTGGGAGCCACTCTACCTGGCCAGTTTTAAAGCAAGCACTTTATACACTCGGCTTTGTTCCTATAAGTTAGATTAACAGTATTTCAGTTTTAAAGTTGAGGGAACTGAGGCATAAGGAAGTTAGTAACATGCACAGAACTAGTAAGTGGTAGAGAAAGAGTTGAACTCAAGTGGTGTGACCCCTAATGAAATGAAATGAAACACAGTAGGCCTTAACTTACATAATAGCTGACTTAAGACCACAGTGTGAATCTTTGGTTTTGAGGAATTTGTGCATTTTAATAAATAGACATTAACATTTGTAAGTTAGGAGGTAAGAGAGATAGATCTCTGGTGGGCAAAACTCCCAAAAATCTGTAACATTGAAACCTGTCTTATATATAGGATATTGCAATAACATTTAAAAGTTCCTTAATTTGGGGGGCTTTTTGCTCTTGGATTGTAGGCTTCTTTTTCTTTCTTTCTTTTTTTTTTTGGAGACAGTCTTATTTAGTCTCCCTTGGTAGAGTACTGTGGCATCATAGTTCATAGCAACCTCAAATTCTTGGGCTCAAGTGATCCTCTTGCCTCAGCCTCCCAAGTAGCGGGGACTACAGGAGCCTGCCACAACACGCAGCTGTTTTTAGAGATGGGTTTCGCTTTTGCTTAGGTTGAATTCCTGAGCTCAAGTGATCTACCTTCCTTGTACCTCCCAGAGTGTTGGGATTATAGACGTGAGCCCCCACGCCCTGGCTGATTGTAAAGCTTCGCGAAGCCAAAAGATTTTGTGTTGTTTTTTGTTGTTGTTTTTTCTTTGGAAGAGGGCAATGGAATGGAATACTGTTAAGTAAAGGACTAGATCATTGTTTCTCAACCAGGGTGATTTTACCCAATCCCCAAGCCCACAGAACTTTTGGCAACATCTAGAGACATTTTTGGTTGTTAAAACTTGGGAGTGCTACTAACTTCTGTTGGGGAGAGGGTCTGAATGCTGCTAGGTATCTAATGCACAGGACATCCCCACCCCCAAAACAGTTACCCACCCAAAATGCCAGTAATGCCAATATTGAAACTTTAGGTTAGATCATAAATAAGATGAGCTCTATACATTGTACTGAATTGTATGGTGCCTGTCCTTTGGATTGTTACTAACATGTTGGCATCTTATCTGAACTCTTTGTCCACACTTAGCACTTTTTTCATTGTTAGTATTGTGTGTATGTTATTTAACTCTACCAGAACTTAATCAGTGGGTTCTATATTTTCAAAGTGCTACCTCATGGTTGTCTCCAAAATCCTGAGATTGGCTTTTTTAAAAACTTGGCACAGAGAAAATGACTGACTGAAATTAATATTGGAATCTATTGGGAAGACGCATTACAAATCAATGAACAGTGAACTACTTCCACTTCCCATTTCTTTCCTTTCTTTCTTTTTTTTTTTTTGTGAGAGAGGGTCTTGCTCTGGTACCTGGGCTAGAGTGCAGTGGTTTCATCATAGCTGACTGCAACCTCAAGCCCCTGGGCTCATGTGATCCTCTCACCTCTGCCTGCTGGACCACAGTGCCTACTTAATTTTTCTATTTTATTCAGAGACTGGGTCTTGCTTTTGCTCAGGCTGGTCTTGAACTCCTGACCTCATATAATCATCCTGCCTCAGCCTCCCAAAGTGCTGGGATTATGGGTGTGAGCCACCCGCTCCCTGCCTGGTTCAGACTTTTAACCTGTATGTGCCTGTTCAGTTGGGTGTTCCATAATGGTACTTCTCCCTTGTTGAACATTAGGTTGTAAACAATTTTTCTGTCATAAACAGCGTTGGGAGGAATGTCCTCCTTGCATGCTTTGTGCTAGGATGTATTTACCTGAATTTCTTGGAAGTGAAATTTACAAACCAAAAGATAATGCATTTTTTTTTCCAGATTGCTCTCTGAAAAAAATGAGTGTACACTGTTAGCAGTGGTTGAGAATGGTCATTCCCCTTACCCTCTCCAGCACAGGCAAGTTTTCAGGTTAAAAATCTAGGTACTGGGAGGATTGAAATGTTATCTCCTTGTTTAGTATTAGATATAATGAGGACACTACCTTGGTTCTTGGGAAGGGCTAGTTCACCAGAAATAATTATTAAGTCTGATACACAGTTTCACTTATTTTTGAAATGATACAGTAGGCTGGACACAGGTGGCTCACGCCTATAATCCTAGCACTCTGGGAAGCCGAAGCAGGTGGATATCTTGAGGTCACAGTTCTAGACCAACCTGAGCAAAAAGTGAGACCCCCATCTCCACTAAAAAATAGAAAAACTGAGGCAAAAGGATAACTTGAACCCAAGAGTTGGAGATTGCTGTGAGCTACGAGCCACAGGACTCTACCCAGGACTACAGATTGATGGAGACTTTGTTTCAGGGGGAAAAAAAATGATACAGTAGTATAGGATTAGTTAATTCAAGAATCAACAGTTGGGAAATCTGCTTAACTATATTGATACTCTTTTATCATATTTATCATTAAGACCAATTTTTGTATTTAGCACTAATTCTATAAAAATGAAGACACAGTATCTTTGAATTTATACCATTGACTTTTCTGGATATCAAGGGGGATAGTAGAGAGGCATTACTTAAAAAATGTGAAGAGAAGAAAAATTTAAGTTTATTCACTGCTACTTTTTTGTTTTTATTAAATCATAACTGTTCATTGATGCATTTATGGGGTTCAGTATACTGATTTGATATACAATGTGAAATGCTTACATTGAACTAGGTAATACATCCATCACAATTATACTCTTTTTCTTAATAGTTTTGAAATGTACATTGCATCATGCACATTAGGTGAGGTCCCCCCAGATAACCTCCCATATCCCCTCTCCTCCCCTCCCCTCCTCCCTCTCTCTCCTCTTCCCACCTCCCTTCCCCCCCTTCCTTTCTACTTTCTGGACTATAGTTATGTTTTACCATTCATATGAATGTGTAGGTGATTATATATTGATTTTATAGTAGTATTGAGTACATTAGATACTTTTTCCATTCTTGAGATACTTTACTAAAAAGAATATGTCCCAGCTCCATCCAGGTAAACATAAAAGATGAAGTCTCTATCTTTTTTATAGCTGCATAGTATTCCATGGTGTACATACAACTCATTAATCCATTCATGGGTTGATGGGCACTTGGGCTGTTTCCATGTCTTGGCTATTATGAATTGGGCTGCAATAAACATTCTGGTGCAAATGTCTTTGTTGTAAAATAATTTTTCATCTGGGTATATACCTAGTAGAGGAATTGCTGGATCGAACGGTAGCTCTATTTTTAGTTTCTTGAGTGTTCTCCAAACTTCTTTCCAAAAGGTCATAGTAGCTTGCATTCCCACCAGCAGTGTAGAAGCATTCCCTTCTCTGCGCATACACGCCAACATCTGTAGTTTTGGGATTTTGTGATATGGGCTAATCTTACTGGAGTTAGATGGTATTTCAAAGTGGTTTTGATTTGCATTTCTCTGATGATTGAGGATGATGAGCATTTTTTCATGTGTTTGTACCCCATGTGCCTATCTTCATCAGAGAAGTTTCTGTTCAAGTCTCTTGCCCACATAGAAATGGGGTTATTTGTTGTTTTCTTTTTTTTTTTTTTTTTGTGGTTTTTGGCCGGGGCTGGTTGAACCCGCTACCTCCAGCATATGGGACCGGCGCCCCACTCCTTGAGCCACAGGCGCCACCCATATTTGTTGTTTTCTTATTGATTAGTTTGAGTTCTCTATGGATTCTAGTTATCAGACCTTTGTCGGAAGCATAACCTGCAAAAATCTTCTCCCATTCTGAATGTTGTCTATTTGCTTTACTTACTGTGCTCTTGGCTGTTCAAAAGCTTTTTAGTTTGATCAGATCCCAGTAATGAATTTTTGGTGTGGCTTCAATTGCTGGGGGCCGGGTGTCCTCCTCATAAAATATTCTCCCAGGCCGATTTCTTTGAGTGTTTTCACTGCGCTCTCTTCTAGTATCTTTATAGTTTCATGTCTTGAGTTTAAATCTTTCATCCAGTGAGAATGAATTTTTGTTAGTGGTGAAAGGTGGGGGTCCAGTTTCCATCCTTTACAGCTCCCCAGCCAATTCACCCAGCACCATTTGTTAAATAGGGAGTCTTTTCCCCACTGAATATTTTTGATAGGCTTGGTTCTCTATTCCGTTCCACAAATGTACCTCTCTGTTTTTGTGCTAGTACCATGCTGTTTTGATCATTGTAGATTTATAGTAGAGCCTGAAGTCTGGTAACGTGATACCTCCTGATTTGTTTTTATTTCTGAGTAGTGTATTTGCTTTTTGAGGTTTTTTTCTGATTCCATATAAAACGAAGCACTATTTTTTCAAGCTTTTTCAAGTATGACAGTGGTGCTTTAATAGGGATTGCATTACATCTATAGATTGCTTTGGGTAGTATGGACATTTTAACAATGTTGATTCTTCCCAGCCACGAGCATGGTATGTTTTCCCATTTGTTAACATCTTCAGCTATTTCTTTTCACTATTCACTGCTACTTTAATCAAACTTTTGACCCACTGATCAGTGTTTCCTGTTTAAAGATAAATAACCACCAGATTTGAAAGCATTAATTGTATATTGAGTATTTAATGGCAAAATGATGATGATCTGGGACTTAAAAATCATTGGGAGGGTATAGATATGAAATAAGTGTCTGAATTAATACAGTTGCAGCTGGCTATAACGGGAATTCATTATTACATTCCCTCTTCTATGTATGTTTAAATTTTTCCATTATAAATAAAGGGGTTTTCTGGCTGGGCTCAATGGCTCACACCTGTAATCCTAGCACTCTGGGAGGCCAAGTCGGGTGGATTGCTTGACTGCAGAAGTTGAAAACCAGCTTGAGCAAGAGTGAGACTTTGTGTGTTAAAAAAAAAAAAAAAATAGCCAGGCCATTTGGCCGGCACCTATAGTCCCATCTACTTAGAAGGCTGAGGCAAGTGAATTGCCTGAGCCCAGGCTTCTGAGGTTGCTGTGAGCTATGATGCCACAGCACTCTACCCAAGATGATAAAGTGAAACTCTGTCTCAAAAAAGGGGGTAGGAGGATTTACCCCCTAGAAATTCCACTCCTAAGTATTTACACAAGGGAAATGAATGCATAGTTCCAGAAAAAGAGCTGTACAGGAATGTTCATAGGAGATTTATTCTAAGAGCAGAAAACTGATGAAGTAATTCATTAATAGGAAAGTAGATAAACACTGTGGTATATTCATGAATGGAAAACTACTTAAAAATAAAAAGGAATGGACTACTGAATCACACTATAATATGGATAAATTTCAAAAACATGCTTAGAGTGACTACAAAAAGTACATAGTATGTGGGTGGTGCCTATGGCTCAAAGGAGTAGGGCGGCGGTCTCATATACTGGAGGTGGCGGGTTCAAACCTGGCCCCGACCAAAAAACTGCAAAAAAAAAAAAAGTACACAGTATGTGTATGTGATTCCATTTATATGGAATTCTAGAATAAGCAAAACTGAGTGTATGGTGAGAAAACATCAGAAGAATAGTGTCCTAGGAATAGAAGCAGGGATTGACTAAAGAGAGGCAGGAGGGAACTTTCTGGGATTAGATTTATGTTCTTTTTGTTGATAGGAATTTGAGTTAAACAAGTATATGTATTTATCAAAACTCAGAAGAGACTTGTGGATTTCATTGTACATTTGGATTCAAAAGAAAAAAACTAGTGATACGCATATACCTGATGTCTTCAGTTTATATAAAAAGTGCTAGAAATGGATAAAAAAAAAAGCAAGTATAATAAAAGATTAACAGTATGTTCTAGGTGGTGGGTATGTGAGTATTCACTGTAATTGTTGGTTACCCATGTTTTAGGGTTATGATATTTTACATCACTGGCTGAATGTCTTTAATACCAATAGCAAGAAAAATAGTGCAACCTACATCTTGTCTTCATGATACGAAAATGTATCCGAAGATACTGATACTGATAGATTGACACCAAAGCTTTTGTTTTTATTGGTGATAAGTATTAATTAGATTGATGGAGTTATGGGATGCTGTGAAAGACCTCCATGATTGACCATACGCTCCTAGGGCATGGTTCACAAAGTTCTTGATCTTAGGACCACTTTTTAAAAATTCAAAATAACTTTAACAAAATAGTTGAATGAGAATAGTGCCATTACTTACCTTCAATTTGTTGCAGTATCACATCTTTTGTAGCTTCTGGAAAACTCTACTCATGAGAGAATGACAGTGATAAAATCAAAGTAGCATCTTAGTATTATGGAAGTATTTTTGACTTTTCTCTTCTCCTCACAAAGGGTGTGGAGGGAGACCTCTAGAGGTTCCTAGACCATACTCTGAAAACTGCGGTTCTAGGGGAGTTTCATTCCTGTTACTGGGTGATTGAGCAGTTTGTTTTCTGAGGAGTCATCATGTAATGATAAAATTTGTAAAACCATCTTCTCCCTTAGTATTTCTGTGCTCTTTTATCCAAATGATCTTAGGAATGTAGGTTTGGAGACCAGAAAAATATAGACATGATAATGAAGAAAAGAGACAAGTTGATGTTAAAGATTTGTTAGTAAGAGTTACTGTTAATTCCTGAAGATCAGCTAAAGCAAAAGATTGGAATGTCTTCTGCTTCCTTATATTGAGACTATAAGAAAGGTTGAGGGTAATGTAAGGTTGAAATTCTTTTCACTACTCCTCCCCAATACCCAACCAAAAAGTAGAGTTGATATGCATGAAATATGTGAGTAATGATCTTTTGGAGATGGTTGCAATGAGTTTGAAGATAGTAAGTCTGGTTAGCTGTTGTTACCCAGCATTGTTCAAAGCATTTATCAGTGAAACTTGTCTTTCATACCAGTGTTGACTATCCACTTACAAGTTTTTCCATCCAGATGAGTATAATGTGATCTGTTTGTTATCTGGATGTTTTGCTTCATTTCAGGTTGGCATGGTGCGATACTAAATATGTGTTCTATAAGATAACTGTCTTTCATTAGTTTACTACAACTTTTGAACATTGTCTCTCCTGTACATTTCCTAAGACTTTACTTAGAGAAATGGAGAACTAGTGGAGCAAGTGGTAAGATTAGGACAATAAAGACATCTGTAAATTTAATTAATATAAATGCGTTTTTAAAGAATAGTCATAGATTGTAAATGTCAGAGTGATTATAGGAAATAAATGTAAAAGTGTGTGAAAACGCTTTAAAACCATAAAGTATAACCATAAAGATCTTCAGATTAGACATTTTATTGCCCAAATAATTTTTATTGGGGTTACTCATCTAGAATTTGTACTCCCATTTTTCCTTTTGTTTTGCTCATTGCACCACACAGACTTTATGTGACCACAGCTCAGAGAATTTTTGTTCTTTTAAAACTGCAGTATTAGACATCTACAGTTAAACAAAACTATGCCAGCTATTCTGATCTTTCAGCCCAATACTATTTCCAGTAAGTGGGGAATATACTTTTTAGATTTCAATGCTCATTTTGCCCTCTCAGGATTGTGATGGACTAGTGAAGAGGTAAGGAAGGTAATTTTAAGGATTTATGCATCCTTTAGTTAGAAAATACTCTTTTATTATTTGGGTCTGATTGCAGAGGTCAGGTATTTGGAAGGACTAAATGTCCCGTTAATATAGTTATATATTAAAGTTCTTTTTTACATAATTTAACTTTCTTTTTTTTATTTTTATTTTTATTATTTTTATTTAGTTTTTTATTTTGGCCGGGGCTAGGTTTGAACCCGCCACCTCTGGCATATGGGACCGGCGCCCTACTCCTTGAGCCACAGGCGCCGCCCTTTTGTTTTTTTCATAATTTAACTTTCAATGTATTTTTAAAATTCCTGTATTAACTATTTAAATATCCAAGGACTGACATTTGGAAAGGGAAATAGTGTGTGGTGAAACGACTCAGTTCTTGAACAAGATGGGCGTCTATAATGCAAAAGTGTGGTGGTTCCCCCTGGAAATTTTTATTTCCTCTTGTTCTTCCCCTCACACTTCCCAGGATATTTGAGGGTAAGAAAAATCTTAGAACCATCTAATTAGAAAAGGGATCAAGAGAGTAACAACTTTAATAGATTAGAGAGATTTAAGATTAAAGAAAATATTTAAATGGCAATATTTATTTGTTTAGCATTTGTATTACCTTATTTCTTAGTGTTTTCTTTTCCTTTCTTTCTTTTTTTTTTTTTTACACTTTTTGGCTGGGGCTGGGTTTGAACCCGCCACCTCTGGCATATGGGGCTGACACCCTACTCCTTTGAGCCACAGGCACGGCCTAGTCTTTTCTTTCTCTTTTTTTTTTTTTTTTTTTTTTTGAGGCAGAGTCTCACTTTGTGGCCCTCAGTAGAGTGCTGTGGCATCATAGCTCACATCAACCTCAAACTCTCTTGCCTCAGCCTCCCAAGTAGCTGGGACTACAGGCACCTGTCACAAGGCCCGGCTGTTGTTCTTTTTTTTTTTTTTTTTTTTTTTTTTTGTAGGAGGGGGTCTCACTCTGACTTAGGCTGGTCTCTAACCTCTGAGCTCAGGACAGTCCATCCACCTTGGCCTCCCAGAGTGCTAGGATTATAGGCATGAGCCACCACACCCAGCTTATTTCTTAGTCTTACAGTTTTTCAATCTTTAAATATTGTTTTAAACAATACAGAGTAAACTGATGTAGTTTGAATAATTAATTGAGCAGGTGGGAGGAATTAGGGTTGTACCTCTATTATTGTTTATGATCCTTTGTACATTCTGAAAAGAAAAAGTCATAGATGATCCTCTGCATATAGATTTCAGAAAATACTTTTGTGATTTATTTTTGTCTGAGCCAAGTTTCCAAAAGTTTTCTGCTTTTAATCTGAATGGCTTGGCAGATGTTCATAAATCTATTTTAGCTGTTGATAAAACTACTAGAGTTTTCTTTCAAAGCTTATGTCAAGATTTCAAATTCATATTGAGCATATTCAGTTCCCAAATCTGGTTAGTCTTTGAAGGACTTACTAAGATTGTAGGTTCTCAAATAGTTTTCAGAAGAATATAGTACTCCCTTTCCTGTGGTAGTGAGAATTTACGAATAGGGAGTTTGTGGAGGAAATTAGCATTAAGGGGATAGGTGGAGGTCACAAATTAATCTATAAAAGCTCTGGTCTTACGTGCTATTTTTGTTCTGTTTTTAATGTTTCCTAAAATAAAGCAAAGACAACTCTAAAATAGTGACATTTTACATATACAGGGTGGACATAAAGTTCATTTAAATTGCACATGAACTTTTTATGTCCACCCTGTATTTGAATTGCTACACAATTTAATTGCTAAACAAATCATTCTTGCTATATAAATTATTGTTTTAAAATTCATTTTTCTAGGGAAGCTTAATAAACTCTTTCCCCTAAAAGTTTTAAATGTTTGTAGAATAATTTGGGCTTAATTGCAGATGTTATCCGCATTAGAGAACCTTTCAATGTTGTTTTCAATGTCTGTATTTAATAACTTGGAATGTCAGTTTATTTTTTTTTTAATTAAATAGAATTCAAATACCACACATGTCATCTTTTTAAACTGTACAACTTGGTGGTTTTCGTTCATTCATACAGTTGCGTAGCTATCATTACTAATTCCAGAACATTTTTATTACCCCACACACACACACACACACACAAATCCTGTATTCGTTAATCGTTTTTCCCAACTTTCTTTAACTCAGCAACTAATCCACTTTCTGTCCTTATGGATTTGGACAAATCAATCATACAATAAGTGGACTTCAGTGTCTGGCTTCTTTCAGTTAATCTAATGGTCTCACAACTCGTTCATGATGCATCAGTAACTTCATTTCTTTCTTTTAAATAAAACTTCTGTATTGTGGCAAAATACAGGTTAACACAAAATTTACCATTTTCATAATTCTGAAGCATATACAGTTTGGTGGTATTAAGTACATTCATTGTGTAGCCATCACCACCATCTATGTTCGTAACCTTTCGTCTTTACAAAACTGAGATTACACAGTTAAACAGTAACTCCCCATTCGCCTCTGACAACCACCGTCCTACTTTCTGTCTCTATGAATTTGACTATTCTAGGTAGGTAACTCATAGGTGGACTCATACAGTAGTAGTCCTTTTGTGTCTGGTTTATTTTAATTTGGCATAATGTTTATGTTGTTGAATATATCAGAATAATTACACTGTAGGCATATTGTTTATTTTGTTTATTCATTCATCCATTGAAGAACATTTGGATTGTTTCCACCTTATGGCTATTAAGAGTAATGCTGCAATGAGTATTTGTGTGCAAGTTTTCGTTTCTTTTAGGTATTTATCTGGGTTTTATAGTAGCTCTGTTTAACTTTTTAAGGACTACTGCCAGACTATTTTCCCCAAGTGCCTGCAACATTTTCCATTTCCACTGTAGTGTTTGAGAGTTCCAGCTTCTCTACAGTCTCACCAGCAATCTTAGGGGATGTGGAATGTCATCTTGTGCTTATTGGCCATTTGTATTTCCTTGGGAGAAATATCCTTCAGACTCTTTGGTCATTTTTAAATTTGGTTGTCTTTGTATTGTTAGGTTATAATATTCTGGATATCATACCTTTACCAGGTATATAATGTGCATGTATTTTCTTTTCATTCTATAGATTGATTTTCTTGTTTTTGTCTTTTGAAGTAGAGAAGTTAATTTTGAAGTCTAATCTTTTTTTCTTTGGTTATTTGTGGGGTTAATATGTAAGAAACACTTGTCTAATCCAAGGTCGTTAAGATGTACACCTGTGTTTTCTTCTAAGTTTGTTTTTTTTTTTTTTTTGTAGAGACAGAGTCTCACCTTATTGCCCTCGGTAGAGTGCCGTGGCGTCGCACAGCTCACAGTAACCTCCAAATCCTTGGGCTTAGGCGATTCTCTTGACTCAGCCTCCCAAGTAGCTGGGACTACAGGTGCCCGCCATAACGCCTGGCTATTTTTTTATTGCAGTTTGGCCGGGGCTGGGTTTGAACCCGCCACCCTTGGCATATGGGGCCCTACCCGCTGAGCCACAGGCACCGCCCTCTTCTAAGTTGTTTTATTTTAGTTCTTATATTTAGGTCTGTGGTCCATTTGGAGTTACTTTTTGCACATGGAGTGAAAAGTCTAGCTTCATTCTTCTGCATGTGGATATCCTGTTGTTCTATTTGCTGAGACACCATTTCATATATCCTTGCTCTGAAATTCTCACATTTATGGAAAAAATAATCAGAAGTAATTGGGCGTAAGAAAAACTCATGATTCCTCCATTCCTTGCGCATCAGCCAAATTGTTCACCTAGAACACTGTTTTGTTTCCATCCTACTATTAACTACTGCTTTCCCTTGTAATGAACTTGCTTTCCCATTTCTGTATGTTAAAATTAAGCCCATCCTATGAAATATTTAACTGCCAGTACATTCCATATTCAGTTATAAGTTAGATTAATATGTCAGATCTGTTAACCTTATACTGTCTGGTGTGCAGTTATGGTTAGATGGGACATGTGTTTATCTGTAAGGAAACAGGCATATTAGTTTAGTCACTAGCTATATAATATGGTCAGTGGTCCATTTTGAGTTACCTTTTGCATATGGAGTGAGGAAGGGCATATTAATTTACTAACTAGCTGTTTAACTCACATTTGCTTTTCTAAAATAGTAGTCTCTCCATTCCATCACTGCCTTTCATTACAGACCCTGTCTTTCTGAGATCATCTTTCCTTTCTCTGAATTCTCTTGTGCACAGAAGTGGGTCAGAATCTGAGCTTTAAACATACACTCTTCTATTGGAGCAGCTCCCCGCCCCCCTTTTTTTTTTTTTGCAGTTCTTGGCCGGGGCTGGGTTTGAACCCGCCACCTCCGGCATATGGGGCCAGCACCCTACTCCTTTGAACCACAGGTGCCACTGCGCAGGCCTCTCGTCCCCCTGCCCTTTTTTTAGACAGGGTCTCATTCTCATCCTGAGCAGAGTGCCATGGTGTCGTACTTACAACAAACTCTAACTCTTGGGTTCCTGGTTCAAGCGATCCTCTTGCCTCAGCCTCCCGAATACCTGGGACTACAGGCGCTTGTCTCCAGACACCTGGCTGGTTTATATTTGTAGTAGAGATGGGGTCTCAATCCAACCACATGGAACTATATACGGATATGTATCTTCTATATTGTGCACCTTCAAACCTTCGCTGTAATTCTCTCATGTAAGAATGTGATTGTACTTACATAGTGTCTTCTTTTTCACCAAGTCTCATATAGACATTCAGTTCTATATTGTCTGGAGTTTACTAGGGTCTTAAGTTCTTCTTTGGCGTCCCCCAAAATAAATCACACTCAGTTTGGATCAGTATTTATAAGCTATAAGGTTATATAAGAATAAGAACTTCATCTCTCTTTTTTCCCATCTATGTACTATTCAGTACTTTTTCTTTTCTTTTTTTTTTTTTTGAGATAGATTTTTGCTATGTTGAGTGCTGTGGCTTCACAGCTCACAGCAACCTCAAACTCTTGGGCTTAAGCGATTCTCTTGCCTCAGCCTCCCAAGTAGCTGTGACTACAGGTGCTTGCCACAATGCTGGGCCATTTTTTTGTTGTTGTTGTAGTTGTCGTTGTTTGGCAGGACTGGGCTAGTTTCGAACCCACCAGCCCTGGTGTATGTGGCTGTCACCCTTCTGCTTAGCGACAGGTGCTGAGCCAATACTACTTTATTTTCAAAAGGTTATTTTTTATGCTATGTCCAGTAGTTGAGTTTAATATAATCAGTATAAGTTTCGTTGCAAGTGTAAATAATGTTCTCTACAGGCTCTTAAATTCCTCTTGGCCTTGTTCTTTCCTTTGTGCTGTGTAACAGAGCTGATAGACAAGAGGCAGGAAGGGATTGTATGTAACATAGTTGCAGAGATAAATGTATCTGCTGTGATGGAAAAGTTAACCTGCAAATAATGATGTAATTTTCATAAGGTAGTAGTGGCTTAATTCAATTTATCATAGACTTAACAGAGCTCAAGTGAAAGTACACTTGTGTCCTTGCTAGTATAAACCAATTTAGTAGTTTTTAGTAGTCTTCCTAGGATATAACAAAACTTGACCCATGTATGTATATTAATCTAGGAAGGCAATTTTGACCTATATTTAATTAAGAGAACATTATTTCTGTTACATGTCTTTTCCTTTGCAAATCAGTGGCTAGAATAGTTTGCGGGTATTAATAAGTTGTAAGTTTTCTAAGGGAAAGAAAGTATGCGTAGACATGGGTATTTGCTGGAAATGTTGGACTGACTGTTTTTAATACAGATCAACAAATTTGGAAGGTAGTATTAATGTCACCAATGGATGTATTAAATTGATCTTCTAAACCTGCATATTTTGCACATCTTAGAGGTGTAACATTTTATACTGTGGTTATGGCCACTCAGTATCCAGCTGCTAAAATGTGGGAATAGAGCAGGCATAGGTCAGAGGCTGGACATTATATTTGTTTCTAATAATGTCAGGAATTGGTTTAGCTGGTTTTTCTTTAATAGTATATTGCAGATCATATGTATCCTTTTTATTGCTCTTTACTTGCATAGAGTACTCTTTGGCTTATATTTACTTTCGGTGTAACTATAGTGGCACATACCCCACTGATACATTCTCTGACATCATGATGACAATTTTTTGTGTTAATTTATTAAGCTCTTCATGACATTAAATTTTGACGAATACTTCAGCTAGCGTTGGATTTCAGGGCTTTCGTTAGTTTTAGACTCAAATCTCAAAAGTTTGAAAACTTTTAATACAATGTAATTTTTCCCAGAAAGGCATATTGACATTACTAAATGCTTCATAGTTGCATGAATTTTTAGATACAAATCTAAGGGCCATCATGCCTGGCCAACGGTATTTTCATCTTTGAGTACTGTTAGAGATATTGTCAGTGTTCCTTTACTTTTCTCTCACTACCTCCTGTATTTCTAGCATGTAACGTAAAGGATGCTGATATGTTTTACTTCTTAGACTGCCACATAAGTATTTGAGACACTTTATTAGTGTTCCATGCTCTTAGTGGTGCAAGAAGGATAGTTACAGAAATGAGGTTAATGTCAATCAGTTAGGACAGTACTTCCTACTCCCTTTGTGTACTGGCACAGTGCAGTGACGTGCACCTGTATTCTCAGCTACTCAAGAGGTTGAAACAGTAGGATCACATGAGCCCAGGAGTTCAAGACCAGCCTGAGCATTGTAATGAGACCTTCATGTCAAACTTTTTCAGAAACAGAGAATACTGAATGCTTGTGTGTTACACTAGGGAAAACAGATTTCTCACCCTGCTGCTATGATGACTGAGGATCAATATTTCTTTACTTTTCAAATTACCTGGAAGCTCTAGGCTAGGGTCTGATTCTGTAGGACCTTGAGTGCTAAGTTTTAAGTTTATTCTTTAATAGGCTGTTGAACAGAGAGTTAACATGCCCACAATGGAATTTTAGGTTAATCTGGCAGCAGCGTATAAAATGGATTAGAGAAATAAGATCTCTAAAACCTGTTAAAAATCAGTTAGATTATTAGATTAGTTGAGGTGAACTGATGTGGTTAACTTGGGTAGTAAAAATAGGAATGAGACTGAGAAGATAGATCAAAAATATATTACAGAGGTAAAATCAATAGAACATGGCAGCTGGGGATGGTATGGAAAATGGAGAGTGAAACTTAGTGCTGATGAGCTAGGAGGTAGGAGGGTGGTGAAATAGTTAAAAATAAGTAATATAAGCTTAAAAACAGATTTGAAAATAAATTTATTTCTGTTTAGGAGAGATATCTGGTAAATAGACATTTCAAAATGTAAAAGGATACTCATATTACACTTACAGAGAAGTTGGGGATATGGATGAGAGGTGGGAGGGATTGCATTACCTCTGAATTACTTCAATTATGGTGTGGCTGTTAGCCTTGTGAACTCAAAACATGTTAGGGTGGAGCCACTTTTCAAGGATACATCCACAATAATCAAGCTCATGTGACAGGTATATTAAGACAAGGAAAGTTAGTTTATTCATTTACAGTGAGCAGTAACCAGCACAAGGGTTGTAGTGCTTGTGTTGGTATGACCAGTGTGTTCTCTTAGGAATCAAGTCGTAAGCAGGAAATTGCTTAGTAAAATTACAGGAGGAGTTGAATGGCTGTTCAAATATTTGATGGCCATCATCTCCACAGTAGATGGATTTGTTTTTGTTTTATTAAATTTATTTATTTATTTATTTTTTGAGACAGTATCTCAAGCTGTTGCCCTGGATAGAGTGCTGTGGCATCATAGCTCATGGCAACCCTCCAACTCTTGGGCCCAAGCAATCCTCTTGCCTCAGTTTTTTCTATTTTTAGTAGCAATGGGGTCTCAGGCTGGTCTTGAACTAGTGATCTCAAGCAGTCTACCCACCTCAGCCTCCCAGAGTGCTAGGAATACAGGTGTGAACCACCATGCCTGGCTAGTAGATGGATTTGTTAATGCATTGATTATGATTGATACTCCTCTAGACTATAATTGGATCCTGTAGTGTTTATCCTTATGTATCAAATAATAGACAAGATAAAGTCTTTAGAGTTCAGAGAGGGGAGATATATGTTCCCAAAGTACTATGTTTACTTGTCTGAGGTTTCCAAATGCAATCTTGATTTCATGGAGAAAATTACTTTCAGGGGCTTGGGTGACTAAATATATGGGAGGCAGAGGGAGTGAGGACAAAGAAAGCAGTAGGGTTATTCCCAGGTTTCTGACTGGGGCTACTAAGTACTTTTCCTAAAACTAAATTTAGTAGGGGAGGAGAATCAAGGGTAGAACGTTCCAGTGATCCCATCGAGATGTCACTGTCTGTAAGAGGCACTTGGCATGGTGTGTAAGAAAAAGCTCTTTCACGTGTTGCATGATGACCAAGAGTTATGTGTTTATATTAACTCATTTAACTTCACAACCCTGTTAAGTTGTAACTATAATTAACTCTTATTTTACAGATGAAGAAACTGAGGTACAACTAGGTAAAGAGCAGCTTTGTGAGTTACTAGCATGTAAATACTTTGTTAAAGTCATGCCAGTGAATATCTAAAATGAATCCATGCCTTATTACCTTAAAGTGGGAAGTGGGCTATGGAGATAACTTGAAATCCTTAATTCCAATGAAACATTTCTCCTTTCAACTTTAGTTGTTAGATGTTAGAAAGTGTAGTTTTAAAGGCGTACTTGTCTGATGAAAGGAAAATAAATTATTTGCTCTGCTCTTAATTTAGATAATCCTGTAAAAGACAATTGGGAAATACTTGTCTTCTTAATACTTATTATTTAAAACCCAACCCAATCCGGGGCGGCGCCTGTGGCTCAGTCGGTAAGGCGCTGACCCCATATACCGAGGGTGGCGGGTTCAAACCTGGCCCCGGCTGAACTGCAACAGCTGGGCGTTATGGCGGGCGCCTGTAGTCCCAGCTACTCGGGAGGCTGAGGCAAGAGAATCGCTTAAGCCCAGGAGTTGGAGGTTGCTGTGAGCTGTATGATGCCATGGCACTCTACTAAGGGCCATAAAGTGAAACTCTGTCGCTACAAAAAAAAAAAAAAAAAACCAACCCAATCCTTTGCACATAATAAGAGCCTTTTTATTTCTTAACCATCTGAAATGTTACTTTTTGCCACCAGGAGGTTATATGTGTTTTATTTAGCATCTTGTAATAATTCTGTTATCACAGTGTTGGGAGGGTGTAAACTTCTTTTTCCCCCTTTTTTTAGGGGGGGTGGGGAACAGAGTCTCACTTTGTTGCCCTTGGGAAAGTGCTATGGCGTCACTGCTCACAGCAACCTCAAACTCTTGGGCTCAAGCCATTGTCTTGCCTCTGCCTCCCAAGTAGCTGGAATTACAGGTGCCTGGCACAGTACCCAGCTATTTTTAGAGATGAGGGCTTGCTCTGGCTCTGGTCTTGAACCTTTGAGCTCAAGCAATCCAGGAGGGTGGAAACTCTTCACAGATTATGACCAGGAACTTTTTGGTTACTTGATATTTTAATTACTGTTAATATACCAATTGGCAACTTCCTTTATTCCATTACTTCTTCCCATTCTGAAAAGGTTCTTTAGTACTGGTTTGCAATTGGGAACTTCATTTTCTAGGAATGTCTTTATTTTGCACCTGCTTATATATGGTACTTTAATTGGTTATGGACTTCTAGCTGACCGTTGTTTTTCTAGGCAATTGGAAGATACTTGATTGTTTTCTGATGAAAAATCAACTGTCAGTCATACTGTTTCTTTATAGGTAACATGTCATTTCTCAGGTTGCTTTTAAGAGTTTTCTTGTATTTGGCTTTTTTGAGTTTTACCATGATGGTCTAGGTATGAATTTGTTTTTATTTTATCTTGCTTGAGATTTAGTACGCTTTAAAATCTGAAGATTATCATCTTTATACTATTTATTTCTGGGAGATTTTCAGCCATTATCTCTGAATAGATCTCTTCATTCTTTTTCTCCTGCCATATTGGATATTGTCTTAGACCTTCTCTTTCTATTTACGTCTTATAACTTCACATTTAAAAAATCTTACTAGTTTGTTCTGTTTTCTGAGTAGTGTCTTCAAAAGCATTTTTTGTTTTACTATTTTTTTTCCTCCTGTGTCTCTAATTTTAAAGTTGTTTTTGTTTATTCTAAAAGTTTTTCTACTTCCCCTACCTGTGAGCTTCCTTTTCTTAATTCATTGTATCTTGTTCTGTGTTCCTGGCTTCTCTTTCCTTTTAAATCTTTTTGATCATTTAATCAGGAAAAGCTTAAAACTTACACAAAGCAAAGAGAGTGCTTTAATAATACTCCCATGTATCCTTTATCCAGCTTTAGCATTTATGAATTGTTTTGTTGTTATCCCCATTCTATCCATAATTATTTTGAAACCATTCTGTGGCATTATCTGTTTAATCTGCAAATATTTAAATATATCTTCTTTTATCATTTTGTTATTTTATCTTTTTTTTTTTTTGTGACAGTGTCTTATTATGTCGCCCTTGGTAGAGTGGTGTGGCGTCACAGCTCACAGCAACCTCAAATTCTTGGGCTTAGGCGATTCTCTTGCTTCAGCCTCCCAAGTAACTGGGACTACAGGTGCCCATCTGGCCATTTTTTGTTGCAGTTGTTGTTTCAAACCTGCCACCCTCGGTGTATTTGGCTGGTGCTGAAACCACTGTGCTACAAGTGCTGAGCCTTTTTTTTTTTTGAGACAGAGTCTCAAGCTGTCGCCCTGGGTAGAGTGCTGTGGCATCACAGTTCACAGCAACCTTAAACTCTTGGGCTTAAGTGATTCTCTTGCCTCAGCCTCCCGAGCCACCACAATGCCCAGCTATGTTTTTTTGTTATTGTTGTTGCAGTTTGTCTTTGTGTGTGTGTGTGTGTGTGTGTGTGTGTGTGTGTTTTAATCTGATACACTACTCTTAGCCCCGGCCAAGTTTGAACCCGCCAGCTTCGGTGTATGTGGCCAGCGTCCTTACCCACTGAGCTACAGGCACCACCTAATTTTTCTGTTTTTAGTAGAGACAGGGTCTCATTCTTTTTATTTATTTATTTGTTATTATTATTTTTTTTTTTGAGGTTTTTTTTGGCCGGGGCTGGATTTGAACCCACCACCTCCGGCATATGGGACCGGCGCCGCCCAGACAGGGTCTCATTCTTTCTCAGGCTAGTCTCAAACTCCTGAACTCAAGGAATCCACCCACCTTACCCTCTCAGAGAGATAGATTACAGGAGTAAGCCAGTGTACCAGCCAAAGCTAACTACTTTTTGCTTTAGCTTTGTTTCATCTTTCTGACTAGCACCTGGATATATCTCTCCTCCTTCCTTTGGAGCTCTGCTGTATTTTTTGTTCAATTTTATCTGTTTCTATTTAGCATTTAAATTATTTTTAGCAAAGGGATATTCTGCTTAAGCTGTCTCAGTGTGTTGCCAGAACAAGAAAGTTATGTTTCTGTCAATCTATTTTAAGGTTGTGAATCACAAATTTCTTAGGTGTTCCATGAGATGGAGAGGTGTGTGTGTGTGTGTGTTTTAATCTTCAGTACTCTAAAAGAAACATTTATAATGTGGTACCATTTTATGTGGTCAGGTAAATAATACACTAAATTCAAATTCAGACTTGCATTTCAATTAAAAGTCTTCTGTTTATTCATGCTGAAATCAAATAGGAACATTAACTTGTATTTCTGTCATTGGTCATAAAGGTTGGTAATATTTTATCTGATTTAATATAATAGAAAAATATTAATATATGTAGTTGTATTGCCAGACAGGATCTTTACATGAAGTTTCATGAGATAACATTTAGAAAATGAACTAATATCATTCACATATAAAGAGTTCCTGCACATCACTAAGAAAAAAATGCATCAGGAAAATGGCAAAGGATATAAACACACTGTTGGTAAAAAAGGACATACAGGTGTTCACCTTCATTTATAAGAAGCTTGCAAATAAAGTATAACAGGATAGTAAGATTTTCACCGATTAGATTCTAAATGATTTTTAAAGTTTGATAGCCTAGGTTCAGAAAGATGTTGAGAAATAAGAATAGTCACAGGTTGAGGGCGGTGCCTGTGGCTCCAAGGAGTAGGGTGCCTGCCCCATATACCAAAGGTGGCAAGTTTAAACCCAGCCCTGGCCAAAAAAAAAAAAAAAGAATAGTCATAGGTTGCTAGTGGGAGTTTAAGTTGAAATGACCTCCAGGGAGGACAGTTTAATAATTTATTCTAAGGATTAAGTATATGTTTGGGGTGTTGTTGGAAGGAAGTTTAAATGTTCTTCAGAGGGCTGGTTGTGGTAGCTCTTGCCTGTAATCCTAGCAGTCTGGGAGGCCAAGATGAGAGGATCACTTGAGCCCAGGAGACCAGCCCAGCGAGAGCCTGTCTCTACAGAAAATTAAAAAATTAGCCAGGCATGGTAGTGCAAGACTGTAGTCCTAGGTTCTTGGAAGGTTGAGGTGGGAGAATCAGTGGGAATTTGAAGTTACAGTCAGCTGTGATCATGCCACTTCACTTCACTCCAGCCTGGGAAACAGAGGTAGACACCCAGTCTCTTTTAAAAATAGAAAAAATTTAGTCCGGGTTTTGTGGCTCACGCCTATCATCCTAACACTCTGGGAGGCAGAGGCCAGAGGATCCCTGGGTTTAGGAGCAAAGTGAGACCTTGTCTGTACTAAAAATAGAAACATTAGCTGGGTGTTGTAGTGGGTGCCTGTAGTCCCAGCTACTCTGGAGGCTGAGGCAGGAGGATTGCTTGAACCCAGGAGTTTGAGGTTGTTGTGAGGTAGGCTAAGGCCATGGCACTGTAGCCCAGGTGACAAAACGAGACTCTGTCAGATAGATAGATAGTCTAAGGAGACTAATTAGGGTACTCACACAGCAGAATACTCTACCGTGTTATAGATTGAGGCAGTTTTAAATACGTGAATATGGAATGATTTCTGAGGAATCATTATTTGGAAAAATGAAGGTATAAAACAATGTATAGTATGCTATCAAGAGGGATGGGGAACATACCTGTATTTTAAATGTTTTAAATTTCTGGAAGAATATACAATAAATAAGTAGTGATGGTTATCTTGAAGAAGGGGAAGAACTATAGGTTTAAGGACTCAGGGAAGGAAGAGGAACTTTTATTTTTCACTTGTGATTGTTATGTGAAGTTCGTGTATTATTTTAATGAGAACCATAGTTTCACTGTATGAAAGAGAAGATAACAAAGGAAGAATCCTGTGTTAGATTTGAATTGAACACGTCAGTATAAGGCAGGGAACAGAATGGGGAAATTACCATTTTTCCTTAGAAATTTTGAGTTGCTAGTTAACTATTATACATTATGAGTTTTGTGAAAATAATTAGAACAAATAATTGAATACCAGCCACTACCATTTCAGAGTAGTAGTGTATGTGTGAAATTCCATTTCTGTTGATCCATCGCACCATGCCATAGCTGGTGTTCATTGACAGAGATTGAGTCCTACTGTGTATCACACTGTGCTAAATTTTGTGAGTGAAAAGTAGAGGAAATATTTTTATCTAGGCTCAGCACCTGTAGCTCGAGCTGCTAAGACATCAGCCACGTACAGCAGAGCTGGTGGGTTCATATCCAGCCAGGACCTAGCAAGCAACAATGACAACTGATAGCCAGGGATTGTGGTGGGCGCGTGTAGTCCCAGCTACTTGGGAGGCTGAGGCAAGAGAATCGCTTAAGCCCAGGAGTTTGAGGTTGGTGTGAGCTGTGAGCTGTGATGCCACGGCAGTCAACCCAGGGCGACAGCTTGAGGCTCTGTTTCAAAAAAGAAAAAAATATTTCTATCTAGAAGTTCATCTGCTTTAACAGGTTTTCCTTGTGATTTAGTACCTCAGAATTAGTGTTGCTTCTTACAAGTGAGAATATTTTGATTACAGTTGTCCCTCACTTTCCTCACGAGATTGGTTCTAGACTGCTGTGGAGACCAAGTCCCTCCATCTATGCTGTGGAATCTCCACATATGTGGGCTTCACATCTGGTGAATGCTGTATTTTCATCTGCATATGGGTTGTGGATGCAGAACCTACTAATATCAGGGACTGCCTATATTTATTGAAGAGAAATCCTTGTATGTGTATGAGTTGACCTGCGTGGCTCCAAACCCGTATTATTCAGGGATGAACGGTGTTTTGTAGAGGAGGAGATCAAGCTAAGGAACTTGATCTGGACTCAGACACTAGAACCAAATTACTGGCTCAGTGCTTATTGCACTGAGTTATTCACATATGATTCATAGTGAAGATTGTGATATCTGGTATCTTTAGTAATATTGGTGATTGGAGAGTTTTTTCTCTTTTGTTTTATAAAGATGATGACCACCTTCAGTGATTTTTCTGCCTCTGTGCAGTCGTGCTTTTTCTTTTTCTTTTTTTTTTTTTGTAGAGACAGAGTCTCACTGTACCGCCCTCGGGTAGAGTGCCGTGGCATCACATGGCTCACAGCAACCTCTTAATTCTTGGGCTTACGCGGTTCTCTTGCCTCAGCCTCCCGAGCAGCTGGGACTACAGGCGCCCGCCACAACGCCCGGCTATTTTTTGGTTGCAGTTTGGCCGGGGCTGGGTTTGAACCCGCCACCCTCGGCATATGGGGCTGGCGCCCTACTCACTGAGCCACAGGCGCCGCCGAGTCATGCTTTTTCATATGCCAGTCTTTTTGCTCTGGAAGCCTCCTCAACCATACAGTACACTTCTTCCCCTACACTTTCTGCCTCTTATTTGATATCTTTGTTAAAAAAAAAAAAAAATCTTCCAATTCCTTAACAATATAATTATTTCTGGCTTGGTGTCTGTAGCTCAAGCAGCTAAGGTGCCAGCCACATACACTGGAGCTGGCGGGTTCAAATGCAGCCTGGGTCCACCAAACAACAATGACAACTATAACCAAAAATAGCCAGGTGTTGTGGTAGGCGCCTGTAGTCCCAGCTATTGGGAGGCTGAGGCAAGAGGATCGCTTAAGCTCAAGAGTTAGAGGTTGCTGTGAGCAATGACACCACAGCACTCTACCCAGGGTGACAGCTTGAGACTCTGTCGCAAACAAAAAAAAGTAACAGTATAATTATTTCCTATTTGAGGTCCCATAACACTTTTGTGTATACCTTTCACCCATTGCTTCTGCTTAGATGGGAAGGGCAACATTGATACTGAGCAGATACAGGTCATCCATAATGCATAGAGAGGTATAGACCTATGTAAGCTAGAAATGATTAAGGAAAGTTCTTGAAGGAAATTAAATGTTACTCTAGTGAACACATAAATGATAAAGTTAAACAGCGTCATTGCTGATATGGAAAAAGTGTTAGTAGTCTGAACTTTTCCTTTGCATTCACAACTTGGCTGTTTCACACAAGAGGCCTAGCTTTTGTTTTATCTTGGTTTTTGACGTGCCTCCTCACTAAGTGTGTTTTATTTCTAGGTTTTGATTTAGAGAGACTGTAACTCTTTCATTTGAACACTTAGAAGCCATTATAGGATTTCTAGTTGGCCTAATTTCAATATTGTTACATCTCAGAATAGGGAGAACCCTAACAGGAAAAGAGAAAGTTGAATGGCCAGTTGGTGGAGTTGTCAGAATATAAATAGTGTTTTTTCAGTTAAGTTCATTGTCTTATATGGGCACAGGTCATGGGCCCCCAAACAGACAGTAGCAACACTATCATTGTTCACAAACTACCATAAACGATATAATAATGATGAAAAAATTTGAAATATTGTGAGAATTACCAAAATGTAATGTAGAAGACATGGAGTAAGCTTATGCTTTTGGCAAAATGGTACTGATAGACTTGCTTGACACAAGCTTGCCACAAACCTACAATTTGAAAAGAAATGAAAGGGCAGCACCTGTGGCTCAGGGGGTAGGGCCCTGGCCCCATATACCAAGAGTAGCAGGTTCAAACCCAGCGCCAGCCAAACTGTAACAAAAAAAAAAAAAAAAATAGCCAGGCGTTGTGGGCGCCTGTGGTCCCAGCTACTTGGGAGGCTGAGGCAAGAGAATCCTAAGCCCAGGAGTTGGAGGTTGCTCTGAGCTGTGACGCTATGGTACTCTACCAAGGGCAATAAAGTGAGACTCTTGTCTCTACCAAAAAGAAAGAAAGAAAAATAAAAGCCCGTATCTGTGAAGCATAGTAAAGCAAAACGCAATACAACAAGATCTGCCTGTAGACAGCAGACTTAAACAGGGATGGTCCTGGGCAGATCAGCCAGATGGTCATGCTTCTCTTCCAGCACGTTTGTTCATTGTTAAACTTTGTTGGTCACAATTTGGAATTTGGTATAAGCTTCAATGAAAAGTTTTAACCTTGGGGATCCAAGGAAATATTAAGGCTTTGCAACTTGAGTTTGAGCTTTGCCTGTTGTCTTCTGCCATGTGATGTTAGCTACACAAGTCTGTAGGGTCAGTCATATTGGTTATAAGGTTTGCTTCTCTGAAAATTTTCACTTTATTCCTTAATTTTTGTTTTGTTTTTTTGAGACAGGGTCTCACTATGTTGCTCAGACTGATGTTGAACTCTTGGCTCAAGTGATTCTTGTTACCTCAGCCTCCCAGCTGGTATTACAAGCATGCGCTGCAGCACCAGACTTAGTTCTACTTTTTGTTGTTGTTTTCTTAGTTCTGCTTTTAAAAAAATGAACGTAAATGCGCCTGCGGCTCAAAGAAGTAGGGTGCCAGCCCCATATGCCGGAGGTGGTGGGTTCAAACCCAGCCCCGGCCAAAAACTGTAAAATAAATAAATAGGAACTTAAATGGGCAACAGAGGAGGATTGGATTAATCTTTCCTGGATTCTAAGTCTTAACATTTGTAAATTAGCAACATTTTAAAATAATGTAAGGACAATTAACTATTTAGTGAATTTATTTTATTAATGATAGAAAACAGTGAATTGTCCTTAATAGTTAATGTTTTATGATCAGCTTGTATCAGGTCTTAGGTGATTCACTGGTTCCCTTGTTAAGGCAGTCAATCCTTTATGAGATTTAACCGTAGTGGCCATACTCATAGAAGGGTGATTTTTTAAATGAAAGACTGTGTTCTTTCCCTGCTTCTTGTTAGCCACCAAGAAAGAATATTCAATTAGTAGGGCATTCAGGTTTTCCTGGCCAAAGAATGGAGTAGGAGGAGCTTAAGCCAAGAATGGAGGGAGGGGTGTGTAAGCATGTACAGGGTAGCCTTTCAGGTGTATAGATGCAAGTCATATACATGTTTTGTCACACATTGCGTGTACAGAAAGTGGCAATTCTTATCTGGGTGAGTGATTTTTTTAGTATTATAATGATACTTAGTGAGTTAAAGGTAACTGGAGATCACTTACCCAGGTCTACAGTGGCTGTGTGCAGGTCTGAATTCCTGGCATCCATCAGATCACGTGGCTGTTTGTAGCATTTGGGCCACCTGGTGTCCTTGAGTAGCTGTGCTTCTAGATTACAAATACTAAAGAAAAATTGTTGAAAGAACAAAGAAGGAAAAAATCTAAAGTTTTTTCCATCCACTTTGTCAGGGCCATCCTACTGATGATTTCTGAGACCAGAACACCTTTAGACTCAATGGTCTTGAGAGAAACTTTTATTTTCCACCAGATCATAGTGTTAATGGCAATATAGATGTCAGTTTCACGAATGGTAATCTAAATTCTAAAGCTCATGTATTCTGAAAGAATACTCTGTCCTACTTTGTTTTACTAGGTAAAAGTAAATCTCTAACTTAGGTTTGGCTTTATCTCTGTTAGATGTGCTCCATTTTAGGGAATATTTATGTGTGGGTTGTAATACGAATAATAACTTGTACATGAATCCTGAAGTTAGGGATGGAACATGTTAATCATGTTAATGGTGTATTAATGGACGAACATGTGAGGCAGCCGGACACCGACTCCTCTGAGGCTCCCACATGGGTGCTCTCCAGGCTTCCCCCAGGCTCCAGTCTCTTGTCGTCAGACCTGGAAGTCGGAGCACTCAGAGCCATGGGGCTGTTCGCCGGGACCCTCTGCCTGGGCCGGCACCAGAACTGCAAGCCCAAGGTCCTGGCACCTTGCCATAGGACCCTTCCCTAGGCATTTCCTCCCATCAGCATGGAGGAGACCTTTGTGGTTAAAGGAGATCTGAAAACTTCACATGAGCACAAACCTCTTGTTAAGGAAGTACCCCTTCAGCCACCTGGCAAGAGAAATATGTAGTAAATTCACTTGTGGTGAATTGGCAAGCCCAGGTCCTGTTTGCCCTACACGAGGCAGCAGAAACCTTTCTAGTTCATCTCTTTGAAGACACTTACCTTCTCACCTTACAAGCTGGGGAGTTACTTTTTTCCCAAAGGAGGTTCAACTGGCCAGAAGGATTCAAGGCATTCAGGAAGGCCTGGGCTGAGCTCCTACAGCCAGCGTTTCTCCAGGATCCAAGGGACTCTTCTCTGGAGCAACAACTAGATCCATTGGGGTCTGAGGAGCTGCCTGGACTTCGCTGTCTCTGAGCAGTTTTGTGTGCTTGTTGCTTTAAAAAAAAAAAAAATTTTTTTTTTTTTTTTTTTTAAGAAAGAGAAGACTGCATGACTTTCTTCTGTAACATAGGTAATATGTGAGACAATCAACACAGTTCCAAAGGCCTGAAAATTATTTTCAGATAAAGAGACTCCAAGGTTGACTTCAGTTTGTGAGTTACTTGTAAATTTTTAAGGATTTTTAGCCGGGCGTTGTGGCGGGCGCGTAGTCCCAGCTATTTGGGAGGCTGAGGCAAGAGAATCACTTAAGCCCAGGAGTTGGAGATTGCTGTGAGCTGTGTGAGGCCACGGCACTCTACCGAGGGCCATAAAGTGAGACTCCGTCTCTACAAAAAAAAAAAAAAAAAAAAAAATTTTTAAGGATTTTGACAATACTAGATTTGCTGTGTTATGGGAGAAAAGGAAATTCACTTGTTATTTTAGATCCTTTTGTGCAGTTTACATCTTTTACCATTTGTACTATTTATTTATTTAGAGACAGAGTCTCACTTTGTCGCTCTCAGTAAAGAGCTCTGGTGTCACAGCTCACAGCAACCTCCAGCTCTTGGGCTTAGGTGATTCTCCTGCCTCAGCCTCCTGAGTAGCTGGGACTACAGGCGCCCGCCACAACCCCCAGCTATTTTTTGGTTACAGTTTGGCTGGGGCCGGGTTTGAACCCACCACCCTCTGTATATGGGGCCTGCGCCCTACTCACTGAGCCACAGGCGCCGCCCCATTTGTACTTTTATTATAAACATAAGGGAAAAAATAAGAGAAGACCACTTTGATCAGTTTCCTTGAAGGGCCCAGCATGTCTAGCATAAGATCTCTCTGCCTTGCAGGTCAGCCTCATTGTTAGTGACAACGTCAAGTTCCTTGGTGAGCTGTGCTCATCTAGAAATGTGTAGCTTTTAAAAGCTTAATTGGGGTGAAATAGAAAATCTTTTTTTTTTTTTTTTTTTTTTGAGACAGCGTCAATATGTCACCCTTGGTAGAGTGCTGTGGAGTCACAGCTCACAGCAACCTCACCTCTTGGGCTTAAGCAATTCTCTTCCCTCAGCCTCCCCAGACGCTGGGGTTATAGGTGCCTACCACAACACCTGGCTTTTATCATTATTTTTTTTTTTTTTTGAAGTTGTTATTGTTGCTTTAGCTGGCCTGGGCCTGGTTCGAACCCTCCAGGCTTGGTGTATGTGGCTGGCACCCTACCCACTGAGCTACGGGTGCCACCCTAAATAGAAAATCTTTAAGGTTTGCTGTTCTCATTTCTTCTAGTAAATTTCTATTAAAATTAAAATTATTCAGAAATTCTAAGTGTATTCTAAATGTAAAATCTAACATTCTCACTTGAAAATCGTAGAAGATTATCAGTCTAGGATTTTAAAGAGATTTTTAAGTGTTTTTATAAGTTATTATTTTTTGATAGAATTTACAGGTTATTTTTATAGCCTCTTTGGAATGATAACAATAGAAATTTTTTTTTTTTTTTGTAGAGACAGAGTCTCACTTTATGGCCCTCTGTAGAGTGCCATGGCAAAACACAGCTCACAGCAACCTCCAACTCCTGGGCTTAAGCGATTCTCTTGCCTCAGCCTCCCTAGTAGCTGGGACTACAGGCGCCCGCCACAACGCCCAGCTATTTTTTGGTTGCAGTTCAGCCGGGGCCAGGTTTGAACCCGCCACCCTCGGTATATGGGGCTGGTGCCTTACCGACTGAGCCACAGGCGCCGCCCAACAATAGAAATTTTTTAATGAAAAAATTTAAAAAATAGTGTATTAATGTCAGTAAACCGATAGGAAATTGAAAATCCACAGAGCATTTATTTTGTATCCAGTTGATTATTTTGCTTATATTTTTGGACTTTTCATCGATTATCTAATCTCCTATCAATTCTGTATATATAAAGAATAAGCTACATAATGAGAGATGAGCAGCTTATTTTGTCTGTTAAACAGAACTCACTTATACATGAATTTATGATAAAAAGATTAGTTTGAGTGCTATAGAACATTGCCACTGAAACCAAATGAATTATTGTGGAAAAGCTGTTGAAGTAATAGGCTTGTTACAAGCAAAAAAATAGTTAACCCTTGAAAGATAGTATTTGGGTTTTCTAATTCTTCCTATTCCTTTTTGTTGAGAACATGGGGTTGGAGTACAGGAGAAATAGTTATTATCATAAATTTGCATTAATATTATTTCTTGACAAGTTCATTTCTTAAATAGTCCTTTATAACTTTTGTAGTATAGTCTTTATTATTCTCAACCTATTTTTCTGTGATTAAACTTATTGTGAGGTCCATTAGCATCTTAAAGGCAACCTTTATAATAACTTCTTTCTTTGGCTTTCCTTGTTTATTTGTTTGTTTGTTTCTTTTTTTTTTTTTTGAGACAGAGCCTCAAGCCGTCGCCCTGGGTAGAGCACTATGGCATCACAGCTCACAGCAACTTCCAACTCCTGGGCTTAAGTGATTCTCTTGCCTCAGCCTCCCAAGTGGCTGGGACTATAGGTGCCCACCGCAATGCCCGGTTATTTTTTGGTTGTAATTGTCGTTGTTGGGTAGGCCCAGGCTGGATTCGAACCCACCAGCTCTGGTGTATGTGGCTGGCGCCTTAGCCGCTTGAGCTTGTGCCTTGAATTACTAGTCCATCTTGTAATTGTTGAGTAGTATATTGACCTCTCTACAGTCCTTTCAGATACTCAAAAAAGAACATTCTGCTGCTTGCATTCTACCCTTTAGTCAAGTAGCCCTGTCAGCACTAGGAGGAGCCCCAGCCTTAGTCCTCCAACCCTCCTCAGATCATACCATTTGCTGGGGTTGAAGAATTTACAAGGGGGAGGTTCTGGTTAATGGATAAGAGTAATGAAGAGAAGAGATTAGTGAAAACTTTTAAATATATAAATGTTAAGACTTATTTCTGTTCTCCCTCCTGACTTCTTACCAGTATTCTTATTTGGGAAGATTTTTAGGGAGCTACATGTCTGGGGGTTTTGTTTGTTTGTTTCTGACCTGTGTTGAGTTTTTAAAAATAATTTTTAAATTCTTATTTTAATTCTTATAAATTAAATTGTATAAGCAGGCTATTATTTATATCCCATATTCTACCTGGTATTAATAATGATGTCTGGTATTGATAATACTAGATAAGGCATGATCAATTTGGTAAGAGATGAAGCAGTATCCATTGTGTCTTTTAATTGGGCTAAAATATACATCTCTACTACTGATAGTATGTGAAAAGACAGAATTATTCTGTACCTGTTGTTTCCTTCACAGAGAGCTAGTGGCATCTGACAAAGAACCATGATACCTGGCTGAAACTCCAGGATGGAAGTAATGCCCAAGTCACTTTATAAAAGCCCAACACTGTAAATCGTACGTAATGGCTGTAAGCAAACTAGTAGTCAAAGTTAATAATTTTAGAAAGGAAAAGTTAACAGTTTGCTCATAAGTGGCTGTGTTGTAACTAATGCAGTAGCTGTTTAGCAGCTTTCTGAATCCTTGTGAGCACCCCACGTCTGGCAGGAGGGATTCATGCTAGAATAGAAATTGCTCTCTAATCCTCACCCCAAGCCCTCGTTCTCATCAGACTTCTCAGCCTCTGCTCCCACACTTCTATCACATTTAATTAGAGTGCTAGATCTTAAAGGTACATTTTTAGCATTATTTATGACTGTAAATAACATCTTCACCAGAAGTGGCACTTTTTCAGGAGATCCTCTGCGATTTCATTGTAAACACTGATTCACTTGGGGGGGAAAGAAAAGTTCCTTGGTATGGGTACAGGCAGAGGACCCATTTCTCTTCATATAAATATTGTGTTTGCTATTGATAATTCTCAGAATCTATTCTTACTTAAAGATACCAATGACTGAGTCAGTTTGAGATCTAGAACTCTTTTGTGGCTATCCCATTATTGCCTCCCTTCTGGACCCCTAAATTCAGTTCATAATTTTTTTAAAATCAAAAGTCGTGTGTGACATATAAAAATAATAGTAGAGGGGAAAAATTATATTGCTGATGTTAAACGGAAAAAATTCTTAAAATCTGGCCCTTTAGTCCTCTTTGTAGTTAAGAGCTGCAGCAGCACTCGTTTGGGCCTGGCTGTAGTAACCTCTGCTGCCATACTCCCAGCTCAGCAACTTTCCATTTCAAGTCACAATTTTGATATTTGCCCCTTTTATAATGTGTAAATTTCTGGGACTTTGTTAAGTAATTTTACACTAATTTTATTTTATTTATTTATTTTTTTAACCTTTAAAACTTTTTGAAGATTTAACATTTTTCTTGTTTATGTATTTAAAAATAACTTATGGACAAAGTGATTGCATTGTGTTTAGGCCATTTTAATTAGGTTATTTTAGATTTGTAAACAGCTTTCTTTTTCTTCAGTAATTATGTGAATTTGAAACAGTCTTACAGGGTCATTCCCTAAACTCCCCAATTTTGTATCATGCTTGGTATTTTTATATAATGTTAACAGATTAAGTATCTGGCTATTTTTCCAAAATGTAAATATGGTTTTCTCTGTTCTTGCTAGTTTTACTTTGCCTAGAGCAGTGCTTCTCAAAATGTGCATCTAGGCAGAGGAGCTGGCTGACAATAGCTAACATTTACTGAGCACTTAACATGTGACACTGTTCTAGGCTTTGACATCTGTATATGGATTTTATTTCCATTGAGGTAGGTATTATCTTGAATTTTTTATGAGAATTTCATTCTACTTTGTAATACTTTTTAATGCAAAAAGATTTTACAGTTAATTAGCAAGCGAAATTGATAGTTTACAAAGATATTTATCATACTTGTCTTTTGTGACTTTTATACTCCCAAGTATACTTTGTCCCTCTAAAGTGAAAAATTTCTTTGTATGAAATCAGGGATAAAAGACATACTTAAATACTCTATTTTTAAAAATAATTGGATTCAGTAGACATAAAATTACTTCATCAGGTTGCTATGTAAGTTTCTAAGCCTCTTGCTCTCAATTCCTGAACTTAACCTTGTTTTGGATGGATACTTGTATGTGAGGGCTCTGAGCAGCACTGCTAGGCCATCCATGGTTGTACTGTTCTCATACTTGATGTCTGAAACATTTTGTTTTCCCTCCTGAAATGATTCTACATGCCTGTTCTCTGCCTGCTGCCTTTCTACTGTTTCTTCTTAACACTTCAAATATCCCTTCCCCAGGAAGCCTGTCTAACCAGAGGCCATATCCCTCTGTGTGCTTTCATATCACCTTATTCACAATGTCTTAGTGCTTAGTTAATGGTGTATTTACAAACTGTGAGCTTCTTGAGGGCAAGGACGTTATCATATGTCTTCTCTATATACATTATAGTCAAATACCTGGCACCTAGCAAGTATCAGTAAATGTTTATTGAATGAACGGAGGTGTGAACAGGCTCTTTCTAATGGCTTTGTTAGGTTTTATCTGGCTTTCCATTAAAAACTATGGGCCTGCTAGGGTAACTAGGGGCAACAGTCTCACTCCTGGTCTAAGAATATGCTTCACATCTAAGCTGGTAGGTATAGTATTACTGTAGTAGTTAATGATTCAAATACATGATAGGCAGAAGTATATCATAATGATAGTTCCTGTCTGTGTTTAAATAGCTTTTACTAGTGCCTAATGTTTTATCTTATTTATTTCAGGAATTGTTGGATAAATATTTAATAGCCAATGCAACTAATCCAGAGAGTAAGGTCTTCTATCTGAAAATGAAGGGAGATTACTTCCGATACCTCGCTGAAGTTGCATGTGGTGATGATCGAAAACGTGAGTAAATTTGATATATAGGTAAAGCTAAAGCATAGGAAAGAAGTGGGGATAATTGGACCCTGACAGTAATCTATATGTAGTCTTCAGGCTCTTTGGTAACTTAAAAGAATTGTGGAATCTATATCAAGAAAATGAAGATTACCATATGTTTTCAAAAATAAAAATGTAGTCATGAATTTAAATCATATACCCTATAAAACAAATTAAACTCATACATGAACTGTAGTTATAATCTGACATGGTTCTATTAAAACAGACTTAATTTTTTTTTTTTTTTTTTTGCAGTTTTTGGCTGGGGCTGGGCTTGAACCCGCCACCTCCAGCATATGGGGCTGGTGCCCTACTCCTTTGAGCCACAGGGGCTGCCCAAAACAGACTTAATTTTTTATGCTTTAGAATTCTGCTTGAGCAACATTTTTTAGCTCCAGAGATTTTTGCATATACTTCCTAAGTCTGTATTTGACGTAGCTTTTAGTATCACCATGCTCCAAATCTTAAGATGGCTAGGAACAGAATCCCAGCTTTCAGACCCACTGCTGGTCTCCTTAGCACTGTGAACCACATTTTGAAACCTTCTTCACTGTTGCTGCCTACTAGCCTCCCTCTAAACTATGAGATACGCAAGGAGGAGCATGAGTTGGTTGTGCTCAGGACACCCCTTAGCTCTGCTTCCTTGACATCCACTGTGATCCAGGCCTGCAGCTAGATAGCTGTGCTTGATCATGTCTTCTGGTTCCTGTTTAGCATGCTGTTCAGAAACTGATGCTGTCTGGGCTTTGTAGCATTTGCCCATTCTATGAAGACATCTATAGACAAGAAGATGGTGGACGATTTGACCAAGAAATAGGCTTACGCCTCCATGGCCAAGTGCCTGAATGTGCCCTGGTCCTTGGCATCCTTGTGACCATTACACTCATCATGAGATTTTCACCTCTAGCTTGGTGATAACCTGCTAAGCATTTTCTCAGATAATAAAAGATCTTGAAGGCCAGTAATAGCGTCTCTGTGCTCTACCATTCGCTGTTGGCCCTTTCCCCTGGATTCCACCCCTTTATAACTGCAGTTTATACTCTTACATCTGTCTACAGTGGTATTCAGTAAAGTGTACATGTTCTTGGGAAACAAAACTTAAGATTTAACTGGAAATTACATGTAGAACATAGAAACAAGATGTTGTGCACTTTTCTGTTTGTCCTATCAATTCATTACTACCTACTTTAGGGTCATAGTATTCACTGCTGATTACATGTAACCAGATTTCTGAAGAGGGGAGATGAGATTGAGTATGTTATTGTTAATGTATAATTGTTCTAACTTCACAGTAAATTTGAATGACCCCCATGGTTAGGTTGTTACTCTAAAAAGGCTGAATACACGGGAACTGTTGATTAATAAAGTAAAAGTGTGACGCCACGGCACTCTACCAAGGGCGATAAAGTGAAACTCTGTCTCTACAAATAAATAAATAAAGTAATAGTCAAAAATAGATTTGAATATTGAATATCTATTTTTTTCCTTGAACTACCAGAGAAAACATGGATATGGGGAAAAGGGTCATCAAAAATTGTCTACCTTGGGTTCGGTGACTGTGGCTCAAGCGGCTAAGGTGCCAGCCACATACACCTTAGCTGGCAGGTTCAAATCCAGCCCAGGCCCGCCAAACAACAATGATGGTTGCAACCAAAAAATAGCCAGGCATTGTGGCGGGTACCTGTAGTCCCAGCTACTTGGGAGGCGGAGGCAGGAGAATCGCTTGAGCCCAGGATTTGGAGGTTGCTGTGAGCTGTGTTGCCATGGTACTCTACCCAGGGCGACAGCTTGAGGCTCTGTCTCCAAAAAAAAAAAAAATGTCTACCTTGATTGTTAAAAAGTGAAAATAAATTCATTGGCAGTGATCTCAAGTCTCTGGGGTAGCTGAGTATAATATATATTCCATTAAATATTGTGTATGTAATTGCTACCAAATTTATCGAGTCCTAGGTAGAAGTATCATTTAATTTCTTATTTTTCCATTCAGTTTATTATTTTGTTAGTCCTTATTTTTGGACTAACAAATAACTATTATTATCATCTATTATTTTGTTAGTCCTTATTTTTGGACTAACAAAATAATAGATGATGATAATAGTAATACACTAGAACAGATGGAGATGACCATGTGTCTCAGTCACAGAAGTCTGCAAGAAGCAGCGCTGACGAGCCCTGCGGTCTGGCCTCCTGGCTTAGTTAGAAGCTGAATTCAAAACATAAAAAAAATACATACTAGAATAGCTGCATTATATACATTCCTCAGAGTATTTCAAAATGGTAGGAGCTTTTACAAAGAAATACTAGTCCTTACTGGTAAGTATATTAAGCATTGCTTCTGTGCTGTGTGTCCTATGAAAGAACCAACAAATGCTTATTTACTTAAGTATGTACAACTTTAAATGTAAGTTCCTAAGTTCTTTTTTTTTTTTAATTTATTTTAATTTAGTATTTTTGTTGCTCTTGGTAGAGTGCCGTAGCGTCACAGCTCATAGCAAACTCCAGCTCTTGGGCTTAGGTGATCCTCTTGCCTCAGCCTTCCGAGTAGCTGGGACTACAGGTGCCCGCCACAACGCCCTGCTATTTTTGTCCCATACAAATACTATTTGTATTGCATACCCCCCAAAATAGTTAGTGTGACCATTTACTAAGTTACTGACTGAAAATGAGATGCTTTTATCATCCTAAATATCAGTGTAATTAAAGATGTAAAGAGAGCTTGTATCTTGAGAAACTTTCTGTAACAAAATCTGTATACAAAGCTTACATACTGTTACTGATACATTAATTTCTGTTGCCATAAAGAAAAGCAGAATTAGATGTTAAAATATTGGCACAGAACTGAGTATTTAAGTGTCAGCAAGTCTGAGGAGTGTCTTTGGGAAATTGGGACATAGCCTGGCTTTAATCTGATTTAACCCCTTTAGGCTCATTGGCACCTTCAGGTTATATACATTGTCCCGTATATACGGTCTGACAGTTAAGTTTGCAAACTTGTCCTAGGAAAAGTGCTTTGAAGAGTAAACTAGGTGCTGGTATTGGTGTATAGGGAAAGGAGAGCACTTCGAAGGTGACTGTAATGATACTCAGAAATGAGATATATAGCACTTTTTCTAGGACGAATTTGTGAACTTACTTGTCTGACCTCATACATTCTGATACTCTGGGATTTATAACAGGCTGTATCTATAGCTTGAGAGTGGAGGCACTTTATTACTACTGTTGCAGTGCTTCCTATGTGCCAGGCAGAAAGAGCTTATTCCCTGAAGGCTGTACCAGTCAGAATTAGATCAGTAAGTAAGCCATTTCGGTGGAAGGAGAACGTACACAAAGGAATAGCTTAGTTTCAGTTAAGTTCAGTATTTCTTAAACTGTAATAGGCCAGTGGCCTCATACAAAAAATTACCCTTTCAAAACATGAGTATGATCAAATTAATGTTGGTAATACTTAACATTTTTTTTAGGGTATGTGTGTGTGACATTTTTTATTAGGCCAGTAATGAAATACTTGTCAAAACATTTTGTCTTATGTACAGATTGGCACTTTTATGTTGCCTCTCACATACGAAAGATCAGTATTGTTTTTACAAGTAATAAGTCAGAAAAGAGATTTTGATTGGATGCAATGGCTCACACCTGTTAATCCCAGCACTTGGGAGGCCAAGCCCAGGAGTTTGAGAATAACCTGAGAAATAGTAAGACTCGACTCTACAAAAAAATAGAAAATTCAGCTGTGTATGGGGGCACACATATTACCTATAGTCTCAACTACTGAGGAGGCTGAGGCAGGAGGATCACTTGAGCCCAGGTTGCAGTGAGCTATGAGGACACTATGGTACTGTAACTTGAGTAACCAAGTGAGATTTTACCCCCCCCAAAAAAAAATTAAATTAAAAATAAAATGGAAAAGAAAAATAGAGATTTTGACGGTGATGATTTTGCAAAGTATTTTCATTGTTTAGGGAAAGGTGTTCCATTCAAATTATTTTTAATTTTTATATTTCCAAGTAACGGAATTAAAAGATAGGAAAGAGGAAATAGTTTTAGCCCTGGAGATGGAAAAAGCTGATAACTCACGCTTTTTAAGCTGATTATAAGTAAACAACATTCTAAGCTAGTTTTTTTTTTTTTTTTTTAGAGACAGTCTCACTTTGTCGCCTTCAGTGGAGTGCTGTGGCGTCACAGCTCACAGCAACCTCCAGTTCTTGGGCTTAGGCAATTCTCTTGCCTCAGCCTCCCGAGTAGCTGGCACTACAGGTGCCCGCCACAACGCCCGGCTACTTTGTTGTGTTGCAGTTTGGCTGGGGCCGGGTTTGAACCCACCACCCTCGGTATATGGGGTCAGCACCCTACTCACTGAGCCACAGGAGCTGCTCTCTAAGCTAGGTTTTGAATACCCAGTATAAGATGATGTCTTTGGTTTGCTACTGTGGTTTTAGAAGTGGCTACAGAGAATAATCTGGTTTTACTGAGAACTAGTAGCACGTGCTAAAAGTCATGAATGTTCTGTATGCTGGACGGATATTTTCAGTATCATGCTTTTTTCTTTCCCCTTCACAGAAACGATAGATAATTCCCAAGGAGCTTACCAAGAGGCATTTGATATAAGCAAGAAAGAGATGCAACCCACACACCCAATCCGCCTGGGGCTGGCTCTTAACTTTTCTGTATTTTACTACGAGATCCTTAATAACCCAGAGCTTGCCTGTACGCTGGCTAAAACGGTAAGAAGTGTGTGAAGAAAATACTCTTCTTTGGTTAAGGTTATTTGAGATACTGAGTATGTTAATGTATAATTATTTTACTTGGAAACCCAGTGATAATTTCTACCATATTTATTGTATTATCTATTTATTTATTGAGACAGAGTCTCATTATGTCGCCCTGGGTAGAGTGCCGTGGCATCACAGCTCATACCAACCTCAAACTTCTTGAGCTTAAGTGATTCCCTTGCCTCAGCCTCCCCAAGTAGGGGGACTACAGGCATCCACCACAATGCCTGGCTGTTTTTTTGTTGTAGTTGTCATTGTTGTTTTAGCAGGCCTGGGGTTAAGTTCAAACCTGCCAGCCCCATGTGTGTGGCCAGGGCCCTACCCACTGAGCTATGAGCCTGAGCCCCCCCTTTTTTTCTTTTTTTAAGCCATTGTGACTACCAACCCCTACCTTTCGCATTTACTTTTCCCTCACTATGATTATATTAGTATCAGTCTAAAAAGCATGTTGGGCAGAGTAATAAAAGTATAAATAACTTTTAAGAAGGAAACAAAAGATTAGAAAGTAATGCCTGCTGGTTTTTAATCACTAGAATAGTTGCATTATATACATTCCTCAAAGTATCTCAAAATGGAAGGAGCTTTTACAAAGAAATACTAGTCCTTATTGGTAAGTATATTAAGCATTGCTTCTGTGCTGTGTGTCCTATGAAAGGACCAACAAATGCTTATTTACTTAAGTACATATAACTTTAAATGTGAGTTCCTAAGTTCTTTTTTCTTTAATTTATTATTATTTTTTTTAGAGATAGTCTGACTTTGTCACCCCTAGTAGAGTGCTGTAGCATCACAGCTTACAGCAAACTCCAGCTCTTGGGCTTAGGTGATTCTCTTGCCTCAGCCTCCTGAGTAGCTGGGACTACAGGTGCCCGCCACAACACCCGGCTATTTTTTGTTGCAGTTTGGCCAGGGCCGGGTTGGAACCTGCCACCCTCGGATATGGGGCTGGTGCCCTGCTCATTGAACCACAGGCACCACCTGAGGTCCTAAGTTCTTTTTTTGTTGTTGTTGTTTTTTTTTTTTTTTTTTTTTTTTTTTAGTTTTTGGCCGGGGCTGGGTTTGAACCTGCCACCTCCGGCATATGGGACCGGCACCCTACCCCTTGAGCCACAGGCGCCGCCCAGGTCCTAAGTTCTTAAACTGAGAGTCTGAGGGAAGGTTCTGTTGAGTTAGTTGTTTGTTTTGAGTTTGTTGTTAATTGATAGTAGAACATAAGGTAGATATTCACCTGTTTTGTGAACGTGGTTTGTAATTATAGATTAACTAGATTCTGTTGATGCAAATATTGTTTACCATGTCTATTAATATTCATCAGGCTTTTGATGAGGCCATTGCAGAACTCGATACACTGAATGAAGACTCATACAAAGACAGCACCCTCATCATGCAGTTGCTTAGGGACAACCTAACAGTGAGTTGTTCATTATTTTCCTTTTTAGGAACAAAAGTATTTCTATTTTATTTAGGGGTTCTTATCTTTTAGGGCAGTTATTGAAGAGCTATAGTTTCTTAGAAAATGAATACATAGGCCTGGAGTGGTGGCTCATGCCTATAATCCTAGCACTCTGGGAGGCCGAGGCCGATGGATTGCTTGAGATCAAGAGTTTGAGACCAGCCTGAGCAAAAGTGAGACCCCCTTCTCTACTAAAAATAGAAAAATTGAGCCAAGAGGATTACTTGAGCCCAAGTTGGAGGTTGCTGTGAACTATGACATCACGGCACTCTACCCAGGGCAACAGCTTGAGACTCTGTCTCAGAAAAAAAAAGAAAAAAATGAATATATAAATACTTAAGTAAAAGTATTGAGTACTTCTTAGTATTTTGTATAGAACAATCACTATTTTGAAGACAGGTTTTATTGCCAGTTGAATACTCCCTGAGAAGGTACTAAGATTGTAAGAACTCAGAATATTAACATGATATATTTCATTGGAATGAAGATGTTGAAAAATAACGTTAATATAGAGAGCTTTTGAAGTTTTAGTATTTTTTTTTTTTTAATTTGAGCATGTTAACTATAGCAGGTTAAGGACTAGGTAGGTATCTGGGCTTTCTTAAAATTGCTCAAAGTACTTTGTTCTAACAAAAGTTTACTTTGTGAATTGTGTGTGTTCTCCAAGCATTTGATACGGAGTGAGGTGGTACCTAAATGTATTCCACTTCTGCGTCTGAGCCAAGATCTCTGTTCTGTTTTTCCTTTTCTTTTTCTCGCTACTTCTTGGGTAGGTGTTGATTAGGAAGTAATTTAGAAAAAGCACTGCTTGAGCTTTGCTTTAGCATTTTTTTTATAGGTTAAGTAAATTTGATAGGTAAAGTCTTAGACTTAACAGAATGTAAAAGATGGGAATACATCTTTTAATATGTAGTCTTTCTAGCCTCATAGTTTGGTGCTTTATCTTTTGCTAGATAGGATTTTTTCTTTTTATATTAGCATCGTATCTCTTCAACTTTGCTGAACAGGGACGTTACATATCCACTGGAAAGGAAATGAAAACAACTGGCTTTCTAGCAGTGAAAGATCCTTGAGTTGTGAGGGGACAGTAGAAGATAATCAGCACAAAGCAAGTTCAAGAAAAGAGCAAACTGGGTGGTTACACTTCTTCCCAGTTATACCCTGGAAGTAACTATCTTGTAACTGGTCTTATTTTGTTTTCTGTCTTATGGAGATAGTTCTTCAGGGGCTTGTGGAGTTTTTCCATTTTATTTGTTTTTGTATCTTAATAACTTATAGATCGTATAAGATGCTGACTTTTCTAAAATTTGCAGTTAAGTGGTGTCTGGTGTTTAATGAAATGTGTCTATGGACTGATTATAATCAATAAATACCCTTTCTGCACTTGATCTTCCCATCTTAAAATTAGATCCTTGGAGATCAATTATGGTAATTTTAATATTCTACCGAATTTAAGAATCCTCTTTATATGCACACATACACACACATTGCTTCCGTATAGCTTCCACCACCCATGTCCCTTCAATTCTTAGAGCAACACAAAATAAATCTGCTGCTTTTTTATGTTAGTCCTTCACATAACGTGGAAATTGTTGCCATGACCGTGGTTTTCCCTTCCCTGTAAAAGTTGTTGGCCTTATTAATTTAGTAAATTATTATCATAGTAATGCTTTCAAGAAGGGCAATTAGCTGCTGAGAATGGAGAAAGCATTATATTCTAAGAAGGTACCCTTTTTTATTCTGAAATTACAGTGCTTTTTAAATAAAAAGTAAGCTGTGAAAACATACTCCAAGGTGTGTTTTGTTTGTCATTTTAAAAGTGTGTAATGAAAAGTCGGCAAGGATAAACTGGGAAGGGTGATGGTATTTGGGGATTTGAGAGAGAAAACTTTCCAGTCTTAGTCAGCATCTCTCTTGTTTCAGGAATTTACTGCTCTCAGAATTACATTTTGATAAAACAGTAGGCTTGATGTAATTGTCTAATCTAGGAATAGTAATGCGGTGCGATTCTTTTTTTCTAGCTATGGACATCAGACAGTGCAGGAGAAGAATGTGATGCAGCAGAAGGGGCTGAAAACTAAATTCCTACAGGGTGTCATCCTTCTTCCCTTCAAGAACCCTTTTTACACATCTCCATTCCTTATTCCACTTGGATTTCCTATAGCAAAGAAACCCATTCATGTGTATGGAATCAACTGTTTATAGTCTTTTCACACTGCAGCTTTGGGAAAGCTCCATTCCTTGATTTGTGTTTGTCTTGGCCTTCCTGGTGTGCAGTTACTGCTGTAGAAAAGTATTAATAGCTTCATTGCATATAAACATAAGTAACTTCCAAACACTTATGTAGAGGACTAAAAATGTATCTGGTATTTAAGTAATCTGAACCAGTTCTGCAGGTGACTGTGTTTTGTATTACTGTGAAGATATGAAAATGTAGTTAATTACAATTTAAAGTGTGTTCTACATAACTTCTTATTTTCTTCATTCCCTTCCTAACTCTTTGGGAATTTCCTTTCAGTAAGCAATTTTTCCATGCTCTTAACATATTCCTTTTTAGTTAGAATTCAGAAGTATTAGATTAAATGGAAAAGCACTTGACATTTCTGGTCTAGGAGTCACAAATTGAAATGCCTCCTATAATATATATTAAGGATGTCATGTATATCTGTGACAACAGGGAGTTTCCTTCTTCACTCTTCATTTGCTGCTGTTAAGTTGACAACTTCCCTTCCCAATAAAAATTCACTTTTACACCTCCTGCCTTTGTAGTTCTGGTATTCACTTTACTATGTAATAGAAGTAGCATGTTGCTGCCAGAATACAAGCATTGCTTTTGGCAAATTAAAGTGCATGTCATTTCTTAATAAACTAGAAAGGGGAAATAAAGTACATGAGTCCAAGTCTAAAACTTTAGTACTTTTCCATGCAGATTTGTACACATGTAAGAGGGTGTCCAGTTTGTCTAGTGATTGTTACTTAGAGAGTTGGACCACTATTGTGTGTTGCTAATCATTGACTGTAGTCCCAGAAAAGCCTTGTGAAAATGTTATGCCCTATGTAACAGCAGAGTAACATAAAATAAAATTACATTTTATAAACCATTTACTATGGCTTTGTAACAATTGCATACCCATATTTTAAGGGACAGGTGAATTTACTATTTCTGAAGTTTCTTGATACTTTCCTTTTATCTTATGTAAAATGTAGTAGTGATACCCATATTTCTGCATTGTGATATACTTGTCTAGGGATGCCTGGAAATGTATTAAATTGGACTACATTTCTTAAGAGTGTTTAATCAATCTCATGGGCCATCTCTTCCTCAGTTGTAAATGATATCTGGTTAAGTGTTATATGGAATAAAGTGGACATTTTAAAACCAGCAAAGCTAATCATGTGATTGTGAGTACCTTGGCTGGTGTTAGAATTGTGCTTCAGTGATGTTCAAGAGAAATGTAAGCGTTCAAGAGTACATTACTTTAGTTTTCAGATATAGATGCTTCTTGACTTAGGATGGGGTTACATCACAATACACCCATCATAAGCTGAAAACACCGTTAAATTGAAAATACATTTAACACACCTAACCACTAAAGATGAAAATTTAACCTGATTAATTTTTAAATTAAAAATTTTAGTAAAGTTAGGAAAAACATTGTGAATTAGAGAAAAAATTACCATGTCTGAATAGCAAAATTGTAAGCACTAAAATAAACAATTATGAGTTAGCCAAAATATTTTTTTCTTTTTCTAAGACAGAGGCTTACTCTATCGTCTTGGGTAGAGTGCCGTGCTACTCACTGCAAACTCAAACTCTTGAGCTCCAGCAGTCCTCCTGCCTCAGCCTCATGAGTAGCTGGGACTATATGTGTCCACCACAAGACCTGGCTAATTTTTCTGTTTTTTTAGTAGAGATGTGAGTCTCAAACTCCTGAGCTCCGGCGATCCTCCCACTTCACCCTTTCAGAGTGCTATGATTACCTTCTTGAGCCTCTGCACCTGGCCCCCCAATTTTTTTTAAACAGATAACTTGGGCGGTGCCTGTGGCTCAGTGGGTAGGGCGCTGGCCCCATATACCAAGGGTGGCGGATTCAAACCCAGCCCCGGCCAAACTGCAACAAAAAAATAGCTGGGCATTGTGGCGGGTGCCTATAGTCCCAGCTAGCTACTCAGGAGGCTGAAGCAAGAGAATCGCCTAAGCCCAGGAGTTGGAGGATGCTGTGAGCTATGATGCCACAGCATTCTACTAAGGGTGATAAAGTGAGACTGTCTCAAAAAAAAAAAAAAAGATAACTCTCAGCATTTTGTCCCAAACTGTCACCTTGTTTTAGGAGAACTCTGCATCTTTAAAAACAGGCCCAGCCTATGGTTTTGACCCACTGGATATTTATAAAACACTGCTGAAAGTAGGGGAGAGGACACCTTTCCTCTGGGTAAAGCATAAGTAAAATACTGGAGTGAAGGGAAGATTTAAAGCTATATTTGAGCTTTCTCTTACTTTTAAAAGTTACTTTCTGAAGTAACTTTCAAAAGTTGTGTCTATTTTGTAATGTGAAGAACTTCATCAGTTTTTCCTTTAGGCTTTAATATGAATGTTTTTGCATTACATTCTAATATCAAAAATAGAAGCCTAGAGGTTTCTATTTTAACATTGTGCATTCAGCTATATTTGTTGATCTTAGGTTTGCAAAGAATATCGGTAAATTTCCTTTTGACAGGGTTAGTAGACTACATTCATGTCTATAGATTAAATACTTACCAGTAGAAGCTATTTTTTAAAGTAATGAAAATTGTTAGGTAGACCATTTAAAGATGTGTCAAAGTTATAAGTGAAGAGTAAACATTTGAGAAGATGAGAATTCTGGTCACTTTATTTATTTTTTATTATTAAATCCTAGCTGTGTACATTAATGTGATCATGGGGCACCATACACTGGTTTTATAGACTGTTGGACACATTTTCATCACACTGGTTAACATAGCCTTCCTGGCATTTTCTTAGTTACTGTGTTAAGACGTTTATATTCTACATTTACTAAGTTTCACATGTACCCTTGTAAGATGCATCTGGTCACTTACTTTAAAAGGGATTGCTATTTTATTTTTCCGAATATTTTGGTTTTTTCTTTTTTTTTTCTTTTGTAGAGACGGGGTCTCAACTATGTTCATAGCACACCCTGGATAGTCTTGAATTCCTGGTCTTAAGTGAGCCACCCAAGGTGCTGGAATTAATAGGTATAGCCATCATACTCAGCCAAAATGGACTTTTCTAAGGAGTTGAGCCAGTCATTCAAAAATACTGGAATGCCTGTTAAGAGGCATGGATGTGTGACTATTTTTGCCAAATTACAAGTCTGATTATATTCTCATTACAGCTAAGTGTCATATGATTAAATTTTAAAACTGATGCTTAACCTCACCATTCTTAATGATTTAGGAAGATTTTGATTTTAAACTGATGAAAACAATTATTTGGTGTGTTTTATTCTGCCATATAGCTCTATCATCTTCCCATATAGATTTGTATTTAATAAGCATTGCCTTTTCTGGAATTAGTGTTACTTAACTAAAGTAGAGTTTATATATTTCAAGTACAGCCAGGCTCCACATAATGATTCAGTCAACACCACATATGTGTATATATAAAATTTTAACCATGTTTTTACTGTATGTTTTCTGTGTTTAAATACCCAGATACTTACCATTGTGTTACAGTTGCCTGCGGTTTTTAGTATAGTAACATGCCGTGCATACTTGTAGCCTAGGAGCAATAGGCTGTACCAATAGCATAGGTACGTAATAAGTACTACTATCTCGTTTGCGTAAGTGCACTATGATGTAACTGCCTGACATGCATTTTTCAGAATGTATCCATGTTATGTGATGCATAACTATATTACTGTTAAATTTTGGGGACATTACAATTAAGCACCAATATTAACCAACTACCACAATAACATTTTTTTGATCTGTTCAATAGGGGCTTAAAAGTAGTTCTGAAGATTTGAAGATAATCATACGAAGTTCAGTTAGGGGCAAACTTGGCATTTATTGCTTAACCATATTTAAAATGGCTATGCCAGCCATGCCTGGATGTGTGACTGTTGCCCCAGTTAACCTGGGAGGAAGAAGCAGGAGAATTCCTTGAGCCCACGAGTTCCAGGTTGTAATAAGCTATGATGGGGCCATTGCATCCCAGCCTGTGCAACAGTGTGAGACCCATCTTTTTAAAAAATGACTGCACCTTCAGAGCTAACACTTTAAAATATATAATAATAAACACCTAAGGGGAAAAGCTGGAGACTCCCCATCTTTAGTTTAAAATTATAACACTTTGAGCATGACTATAAATGATTAGCTCTTTTATTTTAGGGAATTAGCATTTATTGAATTCTTTCTGGTACCTGATGATATGCACATTCATATTTAATCCCCTCAGGTACCCTTAACTGATAGAAATTTAATTAGAAAAAAATGAAATCATCTGCCCAAAGTTATGTGTGTGTTTGTTTTTAAGACAAAGCCTCAAGCTGTCACCCTGGGTAGAGTGCTGTGGCATCACAGCTCCCAGCAACTTCCAAATTCCTGGGCTTAAGCGATTCTCTTGCGTCAGCCTCCTAAGTAGCTGAGGCTACAGGCTCCTGCCACATCGCCCGGCTATTTTTTGGTTGTAGTAGTTGTTGTTGTTTGGCAGGCCCGGGCTGGATTCGAACCCACCAGCTTTGGTATACATGGTTGGTGCCTTAGCCTCTTGAGCTACAGGCGCCAAGCCCAAGTTACGTGCTTGTTAAACAGCTGACTTAGAATTCAAATACCATACCAAGTTCGTTTCTGTGCTATAGTTGTGCACAGTGGGTGCTTCAGCTTCCTTACTATGGCAAATAACTTCTTTCTTCCTCTTGCCCCCAGTTTTATTTGGAGGTGGTTTTTGTTTTTTTCTTCTTTGACTTCCTCTTTAGTTTCTCCTTTGAGGATCAAAGAACATTAAGATATTTTGAATTAACATAGTTAAGGAACAAGTCCAAAGAGATCACAGACTTTCCCAAGGTCCCAGCAATTAGCTAATAATATTTGGCCAGAAACTAGACAAAAGAATCAAAGGCAAATAACTTCAAATCTCAGTAATTCTCTAATAGAAAAGAGTTGTCAGTGAAAATTATTTTATTTCTCTTTGCCACTCAGAAAATGAAGGCTTTAGTCCATATTTTTCTAGAAAGTTCACTTCTTTTAAAGGCACGAAGCAGCTCAGCGCCTGTAGTGGTGATGGCGCCAGCCACATACACCAAACTTGGTGGGTTCGAACCCGGCCCCGGCAGCTAACCAACAATAACAACTGCAAGAAAAAATAGCCAGGCATTGTGGCAGGTGCCTGTAGTCCCAGCTACTTGGGATGTTGTGGCAAGAGAATTGCTTGAGCCCAAGAGTTTGAGGTTGCTGTGAGCTGTGACACTACGGCACCGTACCGAGGGCGATACGGTGAGATTCTGTCTCAATAAATAAAATAAAGGCATCAACCCTCTAGTAATCTTTAGGAAGTAAGGAAATAACCATTGCCCAGCATTATTTGCCCAATAACTCCTTAATAGTACACTATTTTCCAGCATCTTCACAAATACAACTCAAATTTTATAATAAAAGTTTGAAGTAGGTTTCTCCGATTTGTGGATGGGGAAACCGAAGCACAGAACTTAGTGACATGTTTTAGGATGTGGGTCTCAGCCCTCATAGCTAAGAGAGTGGTGGTTGTAGGATTTGAACCTGGGGGTCCTGCTTCAAGTTGGTGCTCTTAGCTACTGTGCTGTTTTTTGGTTTTCATGTTTTGAGGGAAGATTAAAACAGTAATGCTTTTTAAGTGGGTAGTGAAAACTTTAATGAGTCATAGCCCGCTTTTTTTTTTTTTTTTTTAAATAATAGAAGGGAAAGGGCTCAGTGCTCGTAGCTCGGTGGTTACGGAGCCAGCCACATACATGGGGTGGCAGGTTCAAACCCAGCATGGGCCTGCTTAACAACAATGACAACTGTAACAAAAAAGAAAAATAGCCAGGCGTTGTAGTGGGCGCCTGTAGTCCCAGCTACTGGGGAGGCTAAGGCAAGAGAATCACTTGAGCCCAAGAGTTTGAGGTTGCTGTGGGCTATGATGCCATGACACTACCAAGGGTGACAAAGTGAGACTCTGTCTCAGAAAAAAAGAAAAATGCCCTGTCATGGTTATTTTTTAATAGTACAAATTTGACTATGTAAAACAAATCATGTATTATTATTTCTGTGATGACTTACAGTTGATGTCTAGATAACAATGTTAAAAACTAGAAAAAGTAAAAAAAAAAAAAAAACTAGAAGAAGTTGTTAAGGCCAACAGATTTAACTTTCAATGCAGTCTTGTTTTCTTTCTACTACCAAAAGAGTAGAGGAGTTAAACCACTTATTTAGACTCAGGTTAACCTTCACTTTTCTGTGCACAAGTGTCCTTGAAGCTCTGCCACTCACCTTGTGGGCCCTACTCCCCACCATCTGCTTAGGTCCTTGGAGGAGGCCACACTGTGTTTCTCATTTTCTGCTGATATTACCGGTTTTTTTACACATCTGGAATTGGTACTGAGAGGTCTCCATACCAGCCCGCTGGGTCTTTTTTTACAAGAGGGTGTATGTTGCAGCCATCTCCTTGATACGAGATCTTCTTGTGCTAGTCTGGAACTTGGTAAGAACCTTGTAGGAGTCACTGGAAAGATTTCTGAAGATCACTGTGTCCTGAGACTGGTCATAACATCATAACATTGGAGCTAGGAATATAAAAGGGACAAGATTATTAACCCTTTTTGGAGTTAGACTTTTTTTCCAACAACTACCTGAGAGATGGCGCAATCTACAGGTGCAAAGAGAACCTGGCTTCTAGATTCACTCTCACATATGTTAAATCTGTCAAGTGCCTTTTATGAGTTTGGGCTGTACTAAGTACTAGAACTTAAAATTTCACTACTTTAAAGTTGTGGCCTTCATCTCTTCAAGTTTTAGTGTTCTTAACCTATAAAAAGTAGACAGCCTACCTGGCCTATAAACTAATGTGTGAACCTATTTCCAAGTGTAAAGGGTTGTGGGATATATGTAGTGGAACGCTCAGGTGGGAAAGAAGTGAATAGCAGGACAGCCTAATTTTGAAACTGGAAAGTTCTAATAAAGTGAAACTAGTCTTGTGGATAAGAAAATCAACAACACTTTGAGCAGACCTATTGCCCTAGATTTTCAAGGACATAGACACAAAAAGAAAATGACAGTGTAACTTGGGAATGCAAAGTTAAAAAAAAAACTATTAAGCAACGGTTTTGCTTCTAATTAGCAATCTGATGGAATACAGTGGGGAAAGGTCATTCTCTTGAAATAAGAAAAATCAGGACCCAGAGAACACGTGCTAAGAAGAAATGTCTTTGTTCCTCTTTGGTTAAGAGTTAACTGCTGGGAAATACCTCGAGGCCATAGTGCTTAAATTTAGGGTGCATCAGAATCACCTGGAAGATTTGCTGAACTACACAGTTTTTGATTGATTAGGTTTGAGGTGGGGGGCCCACAAATCATTTGTAGTTTTCCCAGGTGATTCTGCTGATCAGGACCTGGTATTTTCAGAGCCACTGCTTTAAGGAAACCTGATTGATGGAAGTCAAAGATCAGGTGAGTTTTACAGCAGGGTAGTAAAAGTAAGTCAGAGGGCCAGGTGGAACACTTGTGGTTACTTGGGAGGCTGAAGTGGGTGGATCACTTGAGGTCAGGAGCTCAGCACTGCAGTGTACTATGATTGTGCCATACTCCAGCCTGAGCATCATAGTGAGACCTTGTCTCTTAAAAAAAAAAACAAAACATTAAAATATAAATCAAAGGATTTGCGGTCTGAGTCCTCAATGCTATTGAAATTTGTGTCCACCTGAAACTAATGAATGAGAGGGCCTTCTTGCCAACTGAAATTAATTAGGTTATAATGCAAAGCACAGCACGGGGGACTCACATGTTAATTCTCTGCCCCTTTTACTTAGTCATTTGCCCGCGTTAACTGTTTTGTATTGACAGAAAAATAGTTTTAGCCTAGTCCTGACCAGACGGACTTCATCAACAAGATGCCAAGGGGATAGTTAGAAGAATTGGTACTTAAATGTTTTTGGTATGGAGGCCGGGGATCTGGCTGGCAGGTGAGTATGAGGTAAGAGGCGATTCTCTTCTCTTCAGCATTCAGTATTAATGTGCAGTCAGGAAAGCTTGAATTAGGAAGCCGGGAATGTATCCCGACAGGGGGCAAGTGACTTAGAAACTTGTCTGGGCATCATGTGAACTGACTAGTGGTGATAATGGCTGTCTGAGTCAAATTAGGGGCTCAATAGTCATGTTGTAAGAGTATTTGGTTCATTCCCTCTATTTCTATTCACTTGTCCCTCCAGTTCCTAAATGGTTGATTTAAAGCAAAACATATGAACAAGTCTCTCTCTAGTAGAAATAATATTTAGGCAGTTAGTACTGTGTTGACAGATTTCAATTGCTTTTAAGGTTTAGGACTGTAGAAAAAGGATGTCCTAATGCTATAATTGGGTAAATGAGATGAAAGCTATGCTGATTAGTATGATGTAAGCACTCCAATTTGTACAAATAATCAACACACTGAAATGGGCACAAATGTATTTATGATCTATATACAAAATACTTAATAAAAAAAAAGGGGTCAGCAGAAAGCTAATTCAGGCCAAACCACAAGTGTTTCTTTTAGGGTGACAGATAACTGAAGCTAATCTTTGGAAGTCTCGCTTTCATTTCTGACAGATCAAATAAAAAGGAGAGAGAGGGTGGCGCCTGTGGTTCAGTGAGTAGGGTGCCAGCCCCATATACTGAGGGTGGTAGGTTCAAACCTGGCCCTGGCCAAACCGCAACCAATAAATAAATAAATAAATAAATATAAAAAAAAAAAAAAAAAAGGAGAGAGAAGTAATCCTGTGTTTGGCAACAAAAGATAATGCAGGTATCAAAGCACTTTTCTCACCTCTCAGGTTTATAATGTGGGGAGACAGAATGAACCCACAAAACACCAAACGAACCAAACATGGTGTCTGTCATGTGGTAGTGACTCAGATACCGTCACTGAATGAAATGTGTGCAATCCAGAAAGAGAAATTGTAGAGTTTAGGAAGGGAAAAGAGCGCAGTCTGGAGGAAGTGTGGGAGAAGTAGGATGATCCAAACACTACATTAATAGTATGTTTTTGTTTTTGTTTTCAGACAGAGTCTCACTCTATTGCCCTTGGTAGAGTGCTGTGGCATCACAGCTCACAGCAACCTCCAACTCCTGGGCTTAGGCGATTCTCTTGCTTCAGCCTCCCAAGTAGCTGGGACTACAGGCACCCACCACAATGCTCAGCTATTTTTGTTTTTGTTGTTGTTGTTGCAGTTTGGCTGGGCCCGGTTTGAACTCGCCACCCTCGGTATATGGGGCCGGTGCCCTGCTCCCTGAGCCACAGGTGCTGCCCTACATTAATAGTATGTTGTCCAGGAGTGTTTCACCACCTGCTACTGAGAATTCCCAAGGTCATGCAACTTCCTATAAGTGCTTATAAAGGAAAATGAAGTCAAGTGGCTCTGGATTTAAAACTTGACTCTATTAAACTTTATAGTTATGTGACCTTGGACAAGTCCCCTAATCTGTAAAATAGAGGTAATGCCTTAAAGGATTTTTATAGCATTACATGAGATGATTTATGCATCCTGCATGCACCAAGTATTTGATTACAGATGTTAGGTGAGGTGAACAAAATGAACAAGGACCTGGTGCCTACTGCATAGTAGGGGCTCAACAGATAGCTCCTAAATGTACCTAGTTGTTTCATGCCTGTGTATAATTTTGTTTTAATTATTCGTTATGAAATAATTTATTTTTCTATGCTGAAATACTTTAAAGCAAATAACAGGCATTATGTCTTCTCACTACTGCATAATTCAGTGTATGTCTCTTAAGAAATATGCCATTTCCGGCCAGGCAAGGAGGCTCACACCTGTAATCCCAGCACTCTGGGAGGCCGAGGCAGGTGGATTGCTTGAGCTCACAGGTTCGAGACCAGCCTGAGCAACAGCAAGACCCCATCTCTAAAAATAGCTGTGCGTTATGGCGGGTGCCTGTAGTCCCAGATACTCGGGAGGCTAAGCCAAGAGGATTGCTTGAGCTCCAAGAGTTTGAGGTTGCCGTGAGCTACGATGCTACAGCACTCTACCGAGGGCGACACAGCAAGACTGTCATTCCCTTTCATAATAGCAGTCATTGCACCTAACAAAATCACATTCATTTATTTGTTATTTACTTCATACTCGAATTTCCCCACTTGTCTCAAAAATATATTTTTCGTGGTTTGTTGGAATCAGGATTCAAATGACCCAACCTTACTTTTGTTAGTAGCAGCATTTCTTTTTTTGAGACAGAGCCTCAAGCTGTCGCCCTGGGTAGAGTGCGGTGGCCTCACAGCTCACAGCAACCTCCAACTCCTGGACTCAAGCGATTTTCCTGCCTCTGCCTCCCAAGTAACTGGGACTACAGGCACCCACCACAATGCCCGGCTATTTTATGGTTGCAGCCATCGTTGTTTGGTGGGCCCGGCTGGATTCGAACCTGCCAGCTCCGGTATATGTGGCTGGCGCCTGAGCCACTTGAGCCACAGGCGCCGAGCCTAGTAGCAGCATTTTATCAGGCATCTTGCTTTGCTGAGAGGCGGCGATGTCTTGTTGCAGAAGCCAGTTCTCTTTAGAATGTCTCCCATTTTGGATTTGTCGCTTGGTTACTTTTGGTTTTATTTAGCTAATTACTAGATTTTCTTATGGTAAGAAATACTTGTAGGTTGTATTGAGTGCTTCGCCCTGCACCACATTAACAATCATGCTTGAGTACCTTAATAAATACTCTTGTGCAATGTCCTTCCTTTCACTTCTGCCTTACAAATTCCTATTCATCCTTCAAAACTTTGTTTCGGGCGGCGCCTGTGGCTCAGTCGATAAGGCGCTGGCCCCATATACCGAGGGTGGCGGGTTCAAACCTGGCCCCGGCCAAACTGCAACCAAAAAATAGCCGGGCGTTGTGGCGGGCGCCTGTAGTCCCAGCTACTCGGGAGGCTGAGGCAAGAGAATCGCGTAAGCCCAAGAGTTAGAGGTTGCTGTGAGCCGTGTGAGGCCACGGCACTCTACCGAGGGCCATAAAAGTGAGACTCTGTCTCTACAAAAAAAAAATCAGGAAAAAACAACAACAACAACAAAAAATTTTGTTTCATCGAAGTAAAGAACATTTACCATTATCTTAGCCTGTTATACTTAAATTCAGTATTGCTACTAAGAGGCAAACCACGTAGTTCACTGAGAGATAGGTACGGATGGAAGTAATAAACAGGATATGACAAAGAAGAGGGATGCTTAATCCAGGGCTGGGAGTCACAGCAAGTATTTCCTGGGAATATGTTCGGGTTAGCTGAAAGATGAGTAGAATTTTCTAGCAGAAATAGCTAGATTCATACATTTCTATCCTTGAAAAAAGAAATACCTGAGAAATGGATTCTCATGAAATTTGCATTGACTTTGGTCTCCCTTACTGGATTAATGGTTTTGAAAATTAATCAGATCATTAGGAGATGGTTGGAGGCTTCACCAGGAACAGGATTTGATTTCTTTTCTTTTTTTCTTTTTTTTTGAGAGAGTCTGACTATGTTGCCCGAGGTAGAATGCTGTGGCGTCACGGCTCACAGCAACCTCAAACTCTTAGGTTTAAGCGATTCTCTTGCCTCAGCCTCCCAAGTAGCTGGGACTACAGGCACCCGCCACAACACCCGGCTATTTTTTGTTGCAGTTGTCATTGTTGTTTAGCTTGCCCCAGGTGGGTTCGAACCCGCCAGCCTCAGTGTATGTGGCTGGCACTGTAGCCACTGTGCTATGGATGCTGAGCCAGGATTTGATTTGTTAACATTTTGGTCCCTACAGTGCTATTCAAGTTATTTCTCATTTTCCTATTTTCAAATCAGTAGGCTTGGGACCTAATGCTAGAAGAAACTGCAGTGGACATTAGCCAGACTTGCCTACTCAACATCGGGAAACTCCTGGTTCCCAGTTCCAGTATATAGCTGTTGGCTGGAGACAGAGCCAGAGTCCTATCTCTTGGCTGCTGGAATGCAGGCTTGTGAACTAGGTTCAGCTGACTAGATGTTACCATCTAGGACTCAGAATCCTGAGAGAAGGGATAAAAAAATGCAAGGATATTTGAGGATTTATTTTTGATAGGATGGGCAGTCTGTGGTATTTTGAAGGCTGTGTTCTGTGGTAAGTGTGCGGATGGTGCTGTCTTTCCAGACTGTTGGGCATGGCTTTGGCTGAGTCTCCATCGTCTCCTGTTGTTTTCTGAGTCTGATGTTTCAGCTTTCTCATCAATTATGTGAACCACTAGACAGCCTTCAGTAAACTTTTTCTCCTTAACTTAGCCTGAGTTGGTTCCTCCTGTTTACAAATGAAAAGTCTAACTGATAAAGGATTTAGAAGATTTGGCTTATTCTTGACTTCTGAATTTTCTGCTTTTTATAAAGTCCTTCCTGCAGCTTATACAGAATGAGCAGTTTCTTTAACACTGAAAACCCATTGTTAATCTATGCGATTCACTTCTGGATAGCTTGGGAGCAGATACTACTTTTTAGGTAGAAATGGCTACTAGCCATTTTCTCCTTGGTACTTGGCACTTTGTGGGTTAAAATCATACTAAGAGAGATTACCTACCCAAATTAGATTGCTCCCCTTCATCTTTGTCTTAAGAAAAATCTCAAGGGTAAATACTCAGTCTATCTCAGGAAGATCTAAGAGCTGTTGACTGTTAGAGAGCATTGTACCCCCTACATCTTCCAAAATAGATATCTCATTGCTTTGCATTTTGCCTTAAGTCAGTGGTTCTCAACCTTCCCTTTAATACAGTTCCTCATGTTGCGGTGGCCCCCAACCATAAAATTATTTTTGTTGCTACTTTATAACTGTAATTTTGCTACTGTCATGAATCGTAATAAAATATCTGATATGCAGGATGTATTTTCTTTGTTTGCAACCCACAGGTTGAGAACCGCTGCATTAAGTGCTTGATTTGAATGCCCTGCTGTTGAGGTACTGGGCGTGGCAACTAGCAAGTTACTGGCCTTCCAACTGTTCTTTTTGACTATGTTGTGCAGGGTAGATGATCCTGTTTCTAGCAACTGTTGGATCCCACACAGTAGTCAGGTAGTAATCAAAAGTTAGCCTGCCATTTTCAGGGGTTGTCTGAAGAGATGTGTAGTCAACCATGCCCTGGACTGGATCAGGGAGCCTGGATTGTTACTCTGCCACTACTAACTTGTGTGCTTTGGGAAAATCACTGAGCCTCTTTTTCTATAAACTCCAGGAAGATGTAAGGATTTTAGGAGATGGTTCAGGAGGACTTCAAACCCAATAGCTCTGTTTTGATTTTATACATTAATATTCTGCAAAATATGTCTTTTGGAGTTAGTGTGCTATAGCTAGGATAAAAACAGAACATGGGTTCTTTAAAACATCACTGAGCCAGATGGCAACCACATCCCTCACCATTTTTCAAATTCATGTCTATGTCATTTGCTGGAGTTTTTAGTGGACCTCTGCTTCAAAGTTATTTCTGGAATAAGGCAGAATGTAAATGAATCAGCACATAACTGCACAGTCACGGCGATCAAGGGCTGCATGTGATAGTAGTCATGCACCACTGTAATTCTGCAGCAACTTGTCTTTCAGAGTAAGCCAGTAAATAAATGGTAATGTCACCTGGAGGCAACCCCTTTATATACTGGCTCTTCAAGGTGACCAATCCCTTAGAAACAAAGGACAGTACTGCACAGTGACCATGCAGATCCAAGTTAGGGGAATTCTGAGCTCCACGCCGGCTGAGAGGCACGCCCGACAGACGGTTCTCACTCATTTTGCAGGCACAATCTCAACAGCATGCAAGCAAGAGCACTTCTTTCTGTGATCTAGATTCTAAGATATTTTCAGGGCAGCGCCTGTGGCTCAGTGGGTAGGACGCCGGCCCCATATACTGAGGGTGGCAGGTTTGAACCCAGCCTGCCAAACTGCAACAAAAAATAGCCAGGCGTTGTGGCGGGTGCCTGTAGTCCCAGCTACTCGGGAGGCTGAGGCAAGAGAGTCGCCTAATCCCAGGAGTTGGAGGTTGCTGTAAGCTGTGGGACACCAGGGCACTCTACCGAGGGCCATAAAGTGAGACTTTCTCTACAAAAATAAATAAATAGAGTCTAAGATATTTTCAGAAGCAGATCTTATCGATCAGGGACCCTAGACTCTGACTTCTTGGCCCCCTGTAGAGATGCTGTGGTCAGCTTATGGACTGCACAGCTCTGGGGACACTGCCCACCTAAAACCATGTGGTCTATAGTAACAGATTTTCCACAACCTGATCACCCCTTTTTCCTAAGCCACCTTATGGTTAAATGATCCATTCTTCTATAAGAAGAATGGGGTTGCCTCTTACCAGCCAGGACTCTCCAATTCTAAATTTGTTTTTGTTGAATAAACTTTTATTGAGCACTAACTGTGGGTGGGGCACCTCTCCTCTGGCCCCAAACCAGCATCTCTCTGGAAAATTACTGAGTAAGTTCAAAGATATAAAAGCCACTCCCATAAGATCCTCACATTTTTTTGTTCAAGGCCTTGGTTACCCAGGGCTTTGCTGCTTTTGGGTCAATCTCCTACTGTCTGATATCTTTGTCATCTTATGGTTCAAGAGGCTCTCTGCCAGTGGTCAGGACGGGGATCAGAGAAAGCGGAAGGAGGCCAGGCATATAGCTACTTGATAGTAGCCTCGGCAAAGTGAGCCAGGAGGTTAAATTGCTGGTTTAGGTTGAAAATGGGGAACTACCTGTGGGTTTTACTATTCTTTCTCAAGTGAGAATAAATTGAAGTAAACAAATTTGCTGAAAATCAAAGAGTAAATCATTCAAGACTCTTTACTATATACTGTGTTTTATTTTCCTGGGACAGATTAATGAAATTAAGTTTCCTTAAATGAAGTCAATCCCATCCCACCAAGTTTTCTCCTGACAATGTATTTGGCCCAGGACAAGGAGGGATTTCCCCAAGACTAGGAACAGAAGCAAACAAAACAGGGAGAGAGGAGCAGGGAACACTTGGGTCCACACCTACTGTGACCAGGCCTTAGGACTTCATGGAGAAAACAGTATCAGTTGAATAATGATTAAATCATAAGAGATTTAATATCAGATGTAGACAGGAGTAGAAAAATACGTAAACTTATTCTCTCCCTTCTAGCTACCTGACACCCATCACCCTATGTCAGAATGGCTTTTAATGACCAAATATTTGCATAATGTGTTGTTTCCTGACACCTTGATTTTGGACTTTGCTTCCAGAACTATGAGTGAACAAACAGGGTATTAAAAAGACCAGAAAATGGTGGAGACTTTACCATCTACAACCATACCTTAATATGGCCAATGTTGGGTAGGTTTTTGATAGCCAGAGCTATATAGAGCAAGGATGGTCCAGGCAAGAGGAAGAAGCTGAAGGAGAGGTGACCCCAGAAAGTATTCCATGAGCGTCCGTTTATTAGTTTCCTAGGGCTGCTGTAACAAATTATCACAAAATGGGTGGCTTAGAACAATAGAAATTTATTCTCTTTCAGTTCTGGAGGCCAGAAGTCCAAACTCAAGGTGTGAGCAGGGCCATGTTCCATCAGGGCTCTTGGGGATAATCTTTCCTTGGCTCTTCCTGGCCTCAGGTTGTTGTGAGCAATCTTGGTGTTCAATGGCTTATTGATACATAACTCCAATCTCTGCTTCCATCATCACAAACTGTCACTGTATCTCTGTGTCTGTGTCAATTCTCTTCTTATAAGCCCAGCAGTCAATGGATTTAAAGTCACCTAATCTAAACTCACCTAATTGCTGGTTTAGGTTGAAAATGGGGAACTACCTGTGGGTTTTACTATTCTTTCTCAAGTGAGAATAAATTGAAGTAAACAAATTTGCTGAAAATCAAAGAGTAAATCATTCAAGACTCTTTACTATATACTGTGTTTTATTTTCCTGGGACAGATTAATGAAATTAAGTTTCCTTAAATGAAGTCAATCCCATCCCACCAAGTTTTCTCCTGACAATGTATTTGGCCCAGGACAAGGAGGGATTTCCCCAAGACTAGTGTGACCTCAGCTTAACTTGATTCCATGTGCAAAGGCCCTATTTCCAAATAAGGTCACATTCACAAGTACTAGGGGTTAGGACTTGAACATATCCTTTCTGTGGGGACACAATTCTACCCATGATAAGCATTACGTTGTCTAATTTATTTGATTTAAATGGGGAGATTGTGAGATTATCTGGCTGTACTCATTATGTCAGATAACTTAATGATATTTATTTAATAAATTGACTACCTTATATACAACAATGTTATTTGAATAAAAAAGGCACAGGGTCTTTGCCTTAGGAACTTAAGCTTTGGTGGAGAATAGCAAATGCCAACAAGAGACACAAGAAGGCAGGATAAAATGAATGCACTGTGAAAGAGCCAGAAAAAGTGTGTGAGTAGGAGGCATTTAGCTAGGGTGATGGAAGACAAGTAGAGGACCTGATGGAGAGGAGACAGCAAACAAGTGACTTCAGGTGCTAGGAGACGAGTTCAAAGGAAAAAGAGTGAGGGAAGGAGTTGGACAGTTCTCTTGAACAATTAAGTATATGAATGAGTGCTTCTTTACAGAATGAAATCTTTAAAGCAGCTTTAAATGAACTAAAGAGTAAAACATTAATGCGACTAAATGCAATGTGGTATCCTGGATGGGATCTTGGAACAGAAAAAGGACATTAGTGGCAATACTGCAATCCAATCAGTGGTTGCCAGGGAGGAAGGGGAATGGGAAGTGACTTCTAAAAATACAGGGTTTCTGGGCGGCGCCCGTGGCTCAGTCGGTAGGGCGCCAGCCCCATATACCGAGGGTGGCGGGTTCAAACCCAGCCCCGGCCAAACTGCAACCAAAAAATAGCTAGTCCCAGCTACTCGGGAGGCTGAGGCAGGAGAATTGCTTAAGCCCAGGAGTTGGAGGTTGCTGTGAGCTGTGTGAGGCCACGGCACTCTACCCAGGGCCATAAAGTGAGACTCTGTCTCTACAAAAAAAACAAAACAAAACAAAACAAAATATATAGAGTTTCTTTCTGAGAGGATTAAAATGTTCTGGAATGAGCTGATGCTGGTGGTTGCACAACACTGTGAATGTAATGAATGTTGATGGTAAATTTTATGTGTATTTTTTTTTTTTTTTTTGGGGCCAGGGCTGGGTTTGAACCCGCCACCTTCGGCATATGGGACTGGCGCTCTACCCCTTTGAGCCACAGGCGCCGCCCAATTTTATGTGTATTTTATCACAATTTTAGTAGTTTTTGGCTGGGGCTGGGTTTGAACCCGCCACCTCTGGCATATGGGGCTGGCGCCCACTACTCTGAGCCACAGGCGCTGCCCCTATCGCAATTTTAAAATCCCATAAAGACACTTAAAAAAGGGCAGTGCCTGTGGCTCAAGGAGTAGGGCACCGTCCCATATACCGGAAGTGGTAGGTTCAAACCCGGCCCCCAACCAAAAACTGCAAAAAAAAGAAAAGAAAAGAAAAACAGGCTCGGCATCCATAGCACAGTGGTTACAGTGCCAGCCACATGCACCGAGGCTGGCAGGTTCGAACCTGGCACAGGCTAGCTAAACAACAATGACAACAGCCACAAAAAAATAGCCAGGGATTGTGGTGGCTGCCTGTAGTCCCAGCTACTTGGAGGCTGAAGCAAGAGAATCACTTAAGCCCAAGAGTTTGAGGTTGCTGTGAGCTGTAACGCTACAGCACTCTACCAAGGGCAAAATAGTGAGACTCTGTCTCAAAAAAAAAAAAAAAAAATAGGATTTTACCTTTGTCTCCAAAGGACTCATATTCTAAAAGATATTAACAATACACAGGAACACAAAAGCACCCAAATGTGATAGTGGCTTCAAAAACTTTTGGGGCCCTGCATTTTTTCCACAATTAAAAAAATATATATTGGGGCGGCGCCTGTGGCTCAGTCGGTAAGGCGCCGGCCCCATATACCGAGGGTGGCGGGTTCAAACCCGACCCCGGCCAAAATGCAACCAAAAAATAGCCGGGCGTTGTGGCGGGCGCCTGTAGTCCCAGCTACTTGGGAGGCTGAGGCAAGAGAATCGCTTAAACCCAGGAGTTGGAGGTTGCTGTGAGCTGTGTGAGGCCACGGCACTCTACCGAGGGCCATAAAGTGAGACTCTGTCTCTACAAAAAAAAAAAAAAAAAAATATATATATATATATTTTTTGGGGGCGGCGCCTGTGGCTCAGTGAGTAGGGCACCGACCCCATATACCAAGGGTGGCGGGTTCAAAACCGGCCCTGGCCAAACTGCAACAAATAATAGCCGGGCGTTGTGGTGGACGCCTGTAGTCTCAGCTACTCGGGAGGCTGAGGCAAGAGAATCACCTAAACCCAGGACCTGGAGGTTGCTGTGAGCTGTGATGCCACAACACTCTACCAAGGGCGATAAAGTGAGACTCTGTCTCTACAAAAAAAAAAAAATATATATATATTTTTATTTCATTTTGGAAAAATTTTAAATTTATAGAACACTTGCAAAGATAGTATAGAGAAATCCCACACACTCTTTATCCAGTGTCCCTAACGTTAACATCTTTTATAGTCATGATATGTTTGTTAAAACCAAAAAATTAACATTGGTATAATACTAGTAACTAAACTGCAGACATGACTCAGATTTCAGGGTTATTATTATTATTTTTTTGGGACAGTCTCACTATGTTGCCTTTGTGCTGCAGCATCACAGCTCACAGCAACCTCCAACTCTTGGGCTTAAGCGATTCTCTTGCCTCAGCCTCCCAAGTAACTAGGACTACAGGCATCCACCACAACACCCGGCTATTTTTTGTTGTTGTTATTGTTGTTTAGCAGGCCCTGGGCTGGGTTCAAACCCCACAGCCCCAATGTATGTGGCTAGTGCCCTGACCACTGAGTGATGGATACCAAGCCTTATTTTTTTTTCCACATTTTTTTTTTTATTAAATCATAGCTGTGTACATTAATGCGATTTTTTTTTTTTTTTTTTTTTTTCAGAAATGGGGTCTTGTTCTGTGGAGTGTAGCTCACTGCAACCTTGACCTCCTGGCCTAAAGCAATCCTCCCACCTCAGCCACTTGAGTAGCTGGGACTACAGGTACACACCACCATGCCCACCTTTGATCAGATTTTAAACATTGGACAGCTGAGTTGTTTTTCTGAGGCACACTAAGTAGAACAGGTTTTCAATTAAGGGCTCTGGCTGCTAGAGGACTGGAGGGTTAATTGTTGAGCGTCTACTCTCTGGGGCCCTTTGGCCGCTTCAGATCTGAGGTAATTTCAAACCAGCACAAATTTCCATTTGTTCTCTTTCTCCAACCTACTCTGTGTTCAGTTATTCATGTGGTTCAATTACTCTGAGATCTCAAGGGAAAGGCAGGGATTTAAGAAGGAAAAGAACCAACACAGCTTCTTATTTTATATGGTATACAATATATAGGATGTATGAAACTTCTGCACATGATGTTCAGTTTAGCCACTGCAAATAATTCTGGGATAAAGACAAGGATGCCTGATAAGAAAGAGATATAAAGAGGTGTGTGAGGCTTGGCTCCTGTAGCTCAGTGGTTGGGGCACCAGCCACATACACTGGGGCTGGCGGGTTTAAACCCGGCCTAGGCCTGCTAAACAACAATGATGACTACAACAAAAAAATAGCTGGGAGACTGTCTCCAAAACAACAAAAAAAGAGTTGTGTGAGGGAATGGTGGTGGCAAAGGTTAGAATGGTTAGTAAAATTTTAAGTATGTATCTGTTACTTCATTTCTCCACAAAATGGCTGGTTTCCTGTTTTTTTGAACTTGGAGTAAAATATTACTGCAATTCCAAGTACCCATTAAAAAAAATTCCCAAGAAAATCACTTGTTTATCAACGAGGATCTGCAAATATCTCTGCTTTGCCCCATGAAGATATTTTTTTTCTTCCTAAAAGGATCTGAACTAAATGAACTAAAGCCTTGGAAACTAGAGTTATTGGTTTGTGACTCTGAATGCCATCATTTTTTTTTTTAGACAGAGCCTCAAGCTGTCGCCCTGAGTATAATGCTGTGGCATCACAGCTCATAGCAACCTCCAACTCCTGGGCTCAAGCGATTCTCCTGCCTCGGCCTCACAAGTAGCTGGGACTACAGGTGCCCGCCACAACGCCTGGCCATTTTTTGGTTGCAGCCGTCAATGTTGTTTGGCAGGCCCCAGGCTGTAATCGAACCCACCAGCTTAGGTGTATGTGGCTGGCGCCTTAGCTGCTTGAGCCACAGGTGCCGAGCCTAAATGCCATCATATTTCAACAAGTGGCATCTGTTGTCTTATAGAGATTTGTGGATTGGCTCCGACTTGGTTGTTTTTTTTTTTTTTTTGTAGAGACAGAGTCTCACTTTATGGCCCTCGGTAGAGTGCCGTGGCGTCACACAGCTCACAGCAACCTCCAGCTCCTGGGCTTAAGCGATTCTCTTGCCTCAGCCTCCCAAGCAGCTGGGACTACAGGCGCCCGCCACAACGCCCGGCTATTTTTTGGTTGCAGTTCAGCCAGGGCTGGGCTTGAACCCGCCACCCTTGGTATATGGGGCCGGCGCCTTACAGACTGAGCCACAGGCGCCGCCCCGGCTCCTACTTGTTGATGCTTATTTGTTCATGCACAAAACATACAAATGTAGACATAATTAGCATTTTAGAAATAGAGTGACAAAAAAATAGAGTGATGAAGGTTCTATACATCTATAAGGACTGATGAGATTGGTATAAGACAAAGTGGCTAATAAGAGAAACAGTAACAGAAGAAAACAAAACAAAAACAACCCCCAGCCAGAACAAACAGCCATTTCTCTGGTCATTTAGACTAAAAGTTTTATCAATACTTGTGTGGGTTTTGTAGTCAACTGTAAAATCATATGTGGTTTTATGTTTGTTTGTTTGTTTGTTTTTTGTAGAGAGAGTCTCACTTTACTGCCCTCGGTAGAGTGCCATGACATCACAGGACTCAGCAACCTCTAGCTCTTGGGTTTACGCGATTCTCTTGCCTCAGCCTCCCTAGCAGCTGGGACTACAGGTGCCCTCCACAGCGCCCAGCCATTTTTTGGTTGCAGTTTGGCTGGGGCTGGGTTTGAACCCGACACCCTCGGTATATGGGGCCGGCGCCCTACTCACTGAGCCACAGGCACCGCCCATGTGGCTTTATGTTTTTATTTGTTTTGTTTTTTGAGACAAGGTCTTGCTCTGTCACCCCGGTTAGAGTGCAGTGGCTTCATCATAGCTCACTGCAACCTCAAACTCCTAGGCTCAAGTGATCCTCCCTTCTCAGCTTCCCAAGGTGTGAGGACCACAGGGTGAGTTGCTTGGACTGTATGTTTTTAATAATTGCAAATATTGGCTTGGCACCTATAGCAAGTGGTTATGGCGCTGGCCACATACATCCAGGTTGGTGGGTTTGAACCCGGCCTGGGCCAACTAAACAACGACAACTGCAATAAAAAAATACCCGGGCGTGATGGTGGGCGCCTGTAGTCTCAGCTACTTGGGAGGCTGAGACTAGAGAATTGCTTGAGCCCAAGAGTTTGAGGTTGCTGTGACGCTGATACAGGACAGGTGGCACCCCAGCCAGTTCTGTGGAGCTGGGGGTGAGGGAAGGGCAGATCAACTGCCTCTGACTTGGTGGTGTTGGTGTGGTGGCAGGGAGCAGAAGAACCAGTGGGCTGGAGCGGGGTGGGGCTGCTGGAGGCTCCAGTAGCTGGAGGGACCAGACAATTGCCGGGGAGACACCAGCATCTTAGGTTTCCCTCCCTTTGCACTTATGGCTGAACAGGGAAACCCCATTTTCTAGGCCTGGTCAATTTCATGTAAGTTTCTGAGGCCTGGGAATGAAAGGCATTGTAGCCTGGCAGCGCCTGTGGCTCAGTCGGTAAGGCACCGGCCCCATATACCAAGGGTGGCAGGTTCAAACCCAGCCCCAGCCTAACTGCAACAAAAAAATAGCCGGGTGTTGTGGCGGGCGCCTGTAGTCCCAGCTACTCGGGAGGCTGAGGCAAGAGAATCGCTTAAGCCCAGGAGTTGGAGGTTGCTGTGAGCTATGTGAGGCCAGGGCACTCTACCGAGGGCCATAAAAAGTGAGACTCTGTCTCTACAAAAAAAAAAAAAAAAAAAAAAAAGGGCGGCGCCTGTGGCTCAGTCGGTAAGGCGCCAGCCCCATATACCGAGGGTGGCGGGTTCAAACCCAGCCCCGGCTGAACTGCAACCAAAAAATAGCCGGGCGTTGTGGCGGGTGCCTGTAGTCCCAGCTACTCTGGAGGCTGAAGCAAGAGAATCGCTTAAGCCCAGGAGTTGGAGGTTGCTGTGAGCTGTGTGATGCCACGGCACTCTACCCAGGGCCATAAAGTGAGACTCTGTCTCTACAAAAAAAAAAAAGAAAGGCATTGTAGCCATTCATTCACTTCCCAGACACGCTGTCCCAGACATGCTAAATGTAACTACAGAGGGCCCCCTATGACTATACATACCCCTAGTGGTTCTCAACCTGTGGGTCGTGATCCCTTTGGGGGTTGAATGATCCTTTCACAAGAGTCGTCTAAGGCCATCCTGCATATCAGATATTTACATTATGATTCATAACAGTAGCAAAATTACAGTTATGAAGTAACAATGAAAATAATTTTATGGTTGGGGGTCACCACAACATGAACTGTATTAAAGGGTCATGGCAGCTTGGCACCTGTGGCTCAAGTGGCTAAGGGGCCAGCCACATACACCTGAGCTGGTGGGTTCGAATGCAGCCCAGGCCTGCCAAACAACAATGACGGCTGCAACCAAAAAATAGCCAAGTGTTGTGGCAGATGCCTGTAGTCCCAGCTACTTGGGAGGCAGAGGCAGGAGAATTTCTTGAGCCCAGGAGTTGGAGGTTGCTGTGAGCTGTGATGCCATCGCACTCTACCCAGGGCAACAGCTTGAGGCTCTGTCTCAAAAAAAAAAAAAAAAAGTTGCGGCATTAGGAAGGTTGAGAACCACTCTTTGTCTAGGGTTTACACAAAGAGTCAGTGAGACAGACAAAGAGAGACAGAGCTTTTCTCTCCTGACTTGGGAGCTTTGGTATTTTTGTATTCTTTTCTTTTCTGTAAATAAATCTTGTCTTACCACTGATCTGTGGTCCGTTGATTCGTTCTTTGAATCACCAAGACCAAGAACCTACTGAAGACGAAATTTTGATATCGTATTTCGGGGGCATCATCCAGGATTGAAGATCTGTGGTAAGCAATGGGACCACTTACCTATCCTGCTTTTCTCTAAAGTCATAATAATGGAGACTAATAACTTTGATGCCCATCGGCCGGTAAAATATGCATAGTATGGCTGCTGACCTCTAGGTCACAAGTGAGAGGCTGTTGGGGAATGAAATATCTAATTCCCCTTGGCTCCAGAAAGGAGTTGAAGGGAATGTTAGAAGACTTTTGAATCTGTTCTGTATTTACTCCTTTTCTCTGGTTGAGAGCTGAGCAAAGAGGTAGCACCCAGAGGCCCTGGGGTCCCCAGCAATGGTTCTGACCCAAGGACACAGGATGGCCTTCGGAAAATCATGCTCTCCTAGCCCTAACTATCTTCTCTTCCATGGTCCAAACTTATCTCTATAGACCTCTTCTGCTTCTCTCTCTCTCCTTGAAGTTTGCATGCTTTGTTTGAATGTTGGTAAAGAAAATTTATATACTAGTCAAGTTTGTATGGAATTTTTCAGATGTTGTAGGTGTGTTGTAAGGTCCTTTTATTGCCTTTCATTGTGAAATTATTTTTTATTTAAAAAAAATTTTTTTTTTTGAGACAGAGTCTCACTTTGTTGCCCTCAGTAGAGTGCTGTGGCATCACAGCTCTTGGCTTAAGCGATTCTCTTGCCTCACCCTGCCGAGTAGCTGGGACTACAGGCGCCCACCACAACATCTGGCTATTTTTGTTGTTGTTGTTGCAGTTTGGCCGAGGCTGGGATTGAACCCACCACCCTTGGTATATGGGGTGGGTGCCCTACTCACTGAGCCACAGGCGCCGCCCCTTCATTGAGAAATTAAATTCAATTGGCATTTTTATGTGTGTAAGAAAAAAAGCTAAACCATGTTAACTAGAAGTCAGTACCAAACAAAGGGCAAGATGACTCCTTTATATTGCTTCTCTGGGCAACCAAAGGCCTCGGCAACTCCCCAAGGCAAGAATGGCCCTAAACCATCAGCTACAGTTCAGTCTCTCGAAATTATTAAGAAAGGCAGGTGGCGTTTATAGTAATAAAATATTGGAAATAAAAAAAAGAAAGGCAGGTGGCGCCTGTGACTCAAAGGAGTAGGGTGCTGGCCCCATATACTGGAAGTGGCAGGTTTAAACCAGGCCCCTTGCTCTCTCTGTCTCTCCCTCTCCCTCCTCTCTCTCTCCCCCCGCCCCTTTCCTCTCTCTCTTTTCTCCCCTCTCTCTTCTTTTCTCTCCTCCTTGGTGCTGCTCTGCAGCGTCCCTCTCTCGCCAATAAAAACTTTCGTATTAAAAAAAAAAAACCCGGCCCCTGCCAAAAACTGCAAAAAAAAAAAATATATATATATATATATATTTATTATTAAGAAAGGCAATGAAAATGACCCTGGGTGGGCGGCGCCTGTGGCTCAGTCGGTAAGGCGCCGGCCCCATATACCAAGGGTGACGGGTTCAAGCCCGGCCCCGGCCGAACTGCAACCAAAAAATGGCTGGGTGTTGTGGCGGGCACCTGTAGTCCCAGCTGCTTGGGAGGCTGAGGCAAGAGAATCGCTTAAGCCCAGGAGTTGGAGGTTGCTGTGAGCTGTGTGAGGCCACGACCCTCTACCGAGGGCCATAAAGTGAGACTCTGTCTCTACAAAAAAAAAAAAAAAAAAGAAAATGACCCTGGGTATGTGATTTTTCTGGTTTATTGTAACTAATTGTAATGCAAAAGTTTCAAAGTGTCTTTCAACTCTAATTTGTCACTAAGTAATTATTGTTGCCTGGCTAACTTTTGGGAAAGAAAAGGAAGGTTGGGAAACATAGCATTTAAACCTGCCATTTTCCTTTGTTACTGGGAATTTAAAAGAAGCTTGTAAAGATTATAAAGAGTTAAATGTGTAAGAACCGCATAGCCCTTTTCTCTAGGGTGGGGCTCATCCCCACTTTGATTGATGCTCTGGAGCTGTGGGGGGTGGGGTGGGGAAGGGGCAGAAAGGCACAGAACTTGCATCAGGTGGGACCAGGCTCCCTGATACCTGATTTCTCAGGCTGTGCTGCCAGCACGTTATAAGCACAGGAGAGCCAGTGGGTACTAAGCGCTGGTAAGAGTGGTTAATTCCAGACAAGCGTAGGGGCTGAGGAGGCCACTCCTCAGGGATTCCTCCCCAAGCATTGGAAGGCAGTTTCCTTTTGTTTGGCCGGAAGGCTTTTCTGGGTTTATCAGAGGACCCTCTGACAACCCAGGAATACAGGGTGGGATTAAGATGCTGGAGGTTTGTTCTTTCCCACAGATGGGTAACGTTTTCTCTAAGAGAACACCCAGCTAAGGTTCTCTTACCAAGAGAACTGCCGTCAGGTGGGACCAGGCTCCCAGATACCTGATATTTTGGCCTGTGCTGCCGGAACACCCTGCTGGGCTATGTTGGGACATGTTTGATTCCCAGATACTAAAAAAAGTATGGTTTTCTTCTGCACCTAGGCCTGACCTCAGTATCAACTCTCCATTGGTGAACAATGGCCCCCAGAGGGTACTCTAAATTATGACACCATTTTTCAGTTAGATTCTTTTTGTAAATAAGAAGAAAAGTGGTCTTAAGTGCCCTATGTGCAAGCTTTCTTTTTCCTCAGGGACAACCCCCAACTGTGTAAAACCTGTCAGATTCAGCTCTCCTGGCTGTAGTAACTTCCCCAAATGGTCAGGGATTCCCGAGACATACACTGTCACCACCTAGTTCAAACCCACCATCTACTTCTCCTGCACCTTCCTCCATGCGTTCGGAAAACCACAGGAGGGAGGCTGTCCCAAGAGTTTTTTCTGGTCCTCCTGAGACCCCCAGAAGCCAACCATATCCTTGTGTCCCTTGGTTGAAACTGTGGGTGGTGAAAGGGGAAGTGTGTGAGTATACAATCTGTTTTTTCTGGCAGATTTAAAGCAAATTAAGGTTGATTTAGGAAAATTTTCTGGTGACCCTGATAAGTAAACAGATCCAAGAGTTAGGACAAAGCTTTGATCTCTCTTGGAGACCTGTAACGTTACTACTAGATCAAACTTTTTGTTTTTTTTTTTTTTGAGACAGAACCTAAAGCTGCTGCCCTGGGTATAGTGCCATGGCATCACAGCTCACAGCAACCTCCAACTCTTGGGCTTAAGCGATTCTCTTGCCTCAGCCTCCCAAGTAGCTGGGACTACAGGCACCCGCCACAATGCCTGTTTTTTTTTCTTCTTGTTGTTGTTGTAGTTGTCATTGTTGTTTGGTGGGCCTGGGCTGGATTTGAACCCGCCAGCTCTGTTGTATGTGGCTGGCGCCTTAGCCACTTGAGCTACAGGTGCCAAGCCCAAACTTTAACTTTTAATGAAAAAAAATGAAGTGTCTTAGATGAAGCTACAAAGTGGGGTGATTTGTGGTTCATGTCCAATACTGATGGCAGTATATCTCCTGAGGAAAGGGATAGATACCCCACCGGAAGAAGGCAGTTCCCTTTGAGGATCATGAATGGGACCCTGAGAAACAAGGTGACTGGTGGTGTAAACATTTTCTAACATGTATCCTGGAAGGTTTTTACGTCAGTCCAAGAAAAAGCCTATGAATTATTCCAAATTGTCTATATTTGCCAGGAGCAAAATGAGAGTCCCTCAGCCTTTCTTGAGTGGCTTAGTGAGGCAAAGAGAAAACATACTCAGTTAACACCTGACTCCTTAGAGGGCCAAATTATTTTAAAAGATAAATTTATCACTCAGGTGGCCCCAGACATTTGAAGAAAACTCCAGAAATTGGCTCTAGGCCCAGATCATAACCTGGAGAATCTTCTTAAAATGGCCACTGTGGTCTTTTATAACCAAAATCAGGAGAAAGGAGGAAAAAGAGAGAAGGGATGTGAAAAGAATGACAGCTCTAGTAATGGCACTCCGACAAAGGAGCACCTTTCAGGGGCAGAAGGAAGCCAGAAGTGCTAAGAACAAGTGCTTCCAACGTGGTCAGGCTGGCCACATCAGAAAGGACTGCCCCCAGCAGCACCACCATCTGGGCAAGCCACCTGGCCCCTGTCCAGAATGCAAGGGTGACCACTGGAGGGTGGCCTGTCCTCAGAGGCAAAGGCCTCCGGGGACAGTGATCCCATCAGTGCCCAAACTGGACAGAGGGTGCCCAGGGCAGATTCTCATGTCTCCAGGTTCTGTCATCACCACCTAAGGAGACCCCGGTTTGCCTTTTAGTGGAGTACCAGGAGATAGAATTTATTCTGGACACTGGAGCAACCTATTCTGTACTTCACTCTAACCCTGAACTTTTATCCCCCAAGTCTGTTACTATACAGGTGGTGTCTGGAAAGCCAGTTACCAAATTTTTCTCTCAGCTTTTAAGCTGCAAAGGGGGTGACTGGCTATTCTCTCATGCCTTCCTAATAATGCCTGAAAGTCCTGCTCCCCTTTTGGGGAGGTACATACTAACTAAAGCGGGAACAACCATTTATATGAATATGGGACAGGAACCTATATTATGCCTTCTGTTATTAGAGACATAAATTAACCCAGAAGTGTGGGCTATTGAGGAACAGGTGGGAAGAGCAAGACATTCTCAACTGGTCCAAATTAAGTTAAAGAATCCCACCATCAGGCGGCGCCTGTGGCTCAGTTGGTAAGGCGCCGGCCCCATATACCGAGGGTGGTGGGTTCAAACCCGGCCCCGGCTGAACTGCAACCAAAAAATAGCTGGGCGTTGTGGCAGGCGCCTGTAGTCCCAGCTACTTGGGAGGCTGAGGCAAGAGAATCGCTTCAGCCCAGGAGTTGGAGGTTGCTGTGAGCTGTGTGATGCCATGGCACTCTACCGAGGGCCATAAAGTGAGACTTTGTCTCTACAAAAAAAAAAAAAAAAAAAGAATCCCACCATCTATCCCAATCAAAAACAATATCCTGTAAAAGCAGACGCTAAGACTGGATTAATATCCATAATACAGAATCTAAAATGACAGAAATTATTAATACCTTGCAATAGTCCAAGACCTCTGTATTATAAATGAAGTGGTCATTCCTCTCCATCCTGTAGTTCCCAATCTGTATACTTTTTTGTCTCATATCCCTGAAAAGGCTGCCTATTTCACAGTCTTAGACTTAAAAGATGCCTTCTTTTGTATTCCACTTCATGAAAATTCCCAATACCTTTTTGCTTTTGAAGACCCCTCTGACTCCAACACCCAGTTCACATGTACTGTGTTACTCCAGGGATTTAGGGATAGCCCTCACTTATTTGGACAAGCCTTAGGCAAAGACTTGAGTCATTTTTTCATATTCTACAGTGACTCTTATTCAGTATGTAGTTCTTTGTTTTTTTTTTTGTAGAGACAGAATTTCACTTTGTCACCCTCGGTAGAGTGCCATGGCAACTTAGCTCACAGCAACCTCCAACTCCCAGGCTCAGGCGATTCTCTTGCCCCGGCCTCCTGAGTAGTAGATGACATTCTTTTGGGAGCACCAGATGCAGAGAATGCCACAAAGCCACATAAACTTGGTTAAACTTTCTAGCTGATTGTGGATACAAAATTTCCAAGGATAAAGCCCAATCATGTGTGTCTGAAGTTCACTATTTGGGTGTCCAGCTTTTGCAGGGGAAGAGAGCCTTGGGCAAAGAAAGAATAGAACCAATATTGACTGACCTAAACCTCGAACTCTCAGACAACTTCAAGCCTTCTTAGGAATTACAGGCTTTTGTAGACTGTGGATTCCTGGATATAGTGAAATAGCTAGACCACTCTATTCTTTAATTAAAAATGCTCAAAAAGAGGGCCTAGTCCAGCAGTTCTCAATCTGTGGGTTACAACCCCTTTTTAACAATGAAAATACATTGTGGCATTAGGAAGGTTGAGAACCACTGGTGGTCACTCTAGAATGGGAACTGGAAGCAGATAAGGCCTTCCAACGTTGAAAATGGCTCTTTTGTGGGCCCTGCTTTAAGTCTTCCCACTGGACAGCAGTTAATCTGTATATTACAGAACGAACTGGAATTGTCCTGGGAGTTTTGGCCCAACACCGGGATCCAGTTTTACAACTTGTAGCATATCTTAGTAAAGAAACTGCCACCGTGGCCAAGGGATGGCCACACTGTCCATGGGTTGTAGCAGCTGTAGCCCTCTTAACCCCTGAAGCAACCAAATTAACTTTAGGAAGAGATCTAATTATTTACACTTCTCATGACCTTATTGGACTTTTAAATTCAAAAAGCAATCTTTGGCTATCAGGTAACCGCCTTCTTCAATATCAAGCCTTATTACTAGAAGGACCAGTGCTGCAATTACATACCTGTGCTGCTTTGAATCCTGCCACTTTCCTCCCTGAATCCAATGAGGAAACAGGGCATGATTGCCAATACATTATAGCACAGACCTAGGCACCTAGAGAAGACTTACAAGAAACCCCCATCTAATCCTGACATGGTTTTACGTACAGATGGAAGTTTTTTCATAGAACATGGAACTCGAAAAACAGGCTATGCTGTAGTTACTCAGTATGCTGTAATTGAGAGTGGGTCTCTCCCTTCAGGAACCAGTGTGCAATTAGCTGAGCTAATAGCCTTAACCCATGCTTTAGAAATTGGGAGAAACAAACAAGTCAATATATACACGGACTCAAAATATGCCTTTCTCATTTTACACGCCCATGCTGCTATTTGGAAGGAAAGGCAATATCTAACTTCCAATGGCTCTCCCATAAAATATCATAATGAAATAGGTTGTTTTTTTTTTTTTTGGCCGGGGCTGGGTTTGAACCCACCACCTCCGGCATATGGGACTGGCGCCCTACTCCTTGAGCCACAGGCGCTGCCCAAGGATTTTTTTTTTTTTTTTTTTTTTTTTGGCCAGGGCTGGGTTTGAACCCGCCACCTTTGGCATATGGGACTGGCGCTCTACTCCTTGAGCCACAGGCGCCGCCCCATGAAATAGGTTGTTATGAGCCGTTCATGCTCAACAAGAGGTAGCAGTTATTCATTGTAAGGGACACCAAAAGACCTTAGATGAGATTTTGGAAGGTACCACCTTGCTGATAAAGAGGCTAAAATAGCAGCACAGAAAGGAATAATCCCCCCTGTGGCACTCTTCATTTGGGAGGGATCACTTGAGAATCATGCACTTCAATATACCCCAAAAGAAAAGGAATGGGCTTTGACCAGAGATTATTCACTACTTCTATCAGGCTGGCTACAAAATAGAAGTGGACTTTTGCTATTACCTGCCACAAGCCAATGGAAAATACTTAAAACTTTACATCAGTCTTTTCGTTTTGGCACTGAAAGTAACTATCAAATGGCTAAAGCTCTCTTTAATGGAAAAAACTTACTTAAAACCATAAAACAGATAACAAGGACTTGTGAGGTACGTCAGAGAAACAATCTTCAAATCACCATCTAGCTCCCCCAGGTATATAGAAACAAGGTAAATATCCAGGTGAAGATTGGCAAATGGATTTCACTCACTTCCCTAAGGTACAAGGTATACAATATTTGCTGGTATTTGAGGATACTTTTACTAATTGGGTTGAAGCATTCCCTTGTAGGACAGAAAAGGCCCAGGAAGTTGTAAAGGCTTTAGTACATGAGATTATACCCAGGTTTGGATTCCCTCGAAGTTTGCAAAGTGACAATGGGCCAGCCTTCAAAGCAGCTGTGACACAGGGAATATCTAAAGCCCTAGGCATAAAATATCTACACTGCTGTTGGAGGCCCCAGTCCTTTGGGAAGATAGAAAAAAATGAATGATAAAATCAAAGGACAGTTACGAAAGTTAACTCAAGAGATTCCTCTCCCTTGGACTAAACTGCTTTCCATTGTTCTCCTTAGAATAAGATATTTACCTCAGAAACTCAACTGTAGCCCATTCGAATTATTATACGGAAGACCCTTTTAAACTAACGATTTATTATTAGATCAAGAAACTACATAATTAGTAAAACACATTACTTCTTTAGCTAAATTTCAACAAATCGTAAAACCTTGCAACTACATGTTCACACTCAACACTAAAGGAGCTTTTCTATCCTGGAGATCTAGTCATGATCAAAACTCTTCCCTCTAATTCACCTTCCCTAACCCTAACTTGGGAAGGTCTCTTTTCTGTTATGTTGTCTTCTTCTACAGCTGTTAAAGTTATGGGAATAGATTCCTGGATACATCATTCATGAGTAAAATCCTAGAACCCACCACATCCTACAGAAGCAGACCATGAAGAGAATGAACCACAGTCCACCTACACCTGTGAGGCTAAAGAAAATTTAAAGTTATTGTTTAGGAGACAGCAAGAAGTGTTAATACAGTTTTCTTTTTAACATCCCTGACTTTGTTCGTCTAACCTGACACTATAATTAACCCCCTCCTCTCACTGTTCTACCCTTGCCTTTTAATGAGCTAATCAGATTTGTGTCTTCCAGAAATGTCATCAAGTCACACACAGTAAAGATGGTTCCAGTCAAAGACGTGATTCTATCATGGACCCTGGATCACTCTCCCTCCAGAGAAACCCTAACTGCCCCCTTTTATTAATGCCCGATTCAGCAGGAAGCAGTTAAATCAAGTCTTCATCCTTTTTCCCTAACAGCAGTTAGAGCAGCGGTTCTCAACCTGTGGGTCATAACCCACAGGACCGTGGTAATTATATATAATTAATTATATATATAATTATATATAATAATTATATACAGCAAATACTGTATACCTTCTACCTTAGGGAAGGTTGAGAACCATTGAGTTAGAGTTTCTACTCGGAGAGGGAGAGTTGATACATTACAGACGGCACCCCAGCCAGTTTGGTGGAGCTGGGTGTGGGGGGATGGACCGGCTGTCTCTGCCTTGGTGGTGTTGGTGTGGTGGCAGTGAGCAAGGAACCAGTGGGCTGGAGGGTAGGCAGGGGGGGCCCTATAGGAGGCTCCAGTAGGCAGAGGGCCCAGACAACTGCTGGGGAGACACCAGCATCTTAGGTTTCCCTCCCTTTGCACTTATGGCTGAACAGGGAACCCCCATTTTCTAGGCCTGGTCAATTTCATGTAGGTTTCTGAGGCCTGGGATGAAAGGCATTGTAGCCATTCATTCACTTCCCAGACATAGCTGTCTCAGACATGCTATTCAGTATCCCAGACACTAAATGTAACTACCAAGTCCAGCTAAATGTAACTACAGAGAGCCCCATTTGACTATATATACCCCTAGACCAGGGGTCCTCAAACTGCGGCCCGCTGGCCACGAGGTGGTGTGAATTGTATTTGTTCCCGTTTTGTTTTTTACTTCAAAATAAGACATGTGCAGTGTGCATAGGAATTTGTTCATAGTTTTTTTTTTTTTTTTAAACTATAGTCCAGCCCTCCAACGGTCTGAGGGACAGTGAATTGGCCCCCTGTTTAAAAAGTTTGAGGATACCTGTCCTAGACAAAGAGCCTGGAGTCAGTGAGACAGACAAAGAGCACGTTGGTGTTTTTGAGAGCTTTGGTGTTTTTGTATTCTTTTCGGTAAATAAATCCTGTCTTACCACTGATCTGTGGTCTCTGGATTCATTTTTTGAATCACTGAGACCAAGAAGCTACTGAAGACTAAATTCCAGTTATCAATGCCACGGTACTCTACTGAAGGTAACATAGTGAGACTGTCTCAAAAAAAATGCAAATATTTATTTTGCTCTTACATTCATTTACAGTATCTGAATTGTGAGCAGTCCATTCCATTGCATGTGATTAGGGAATCTTAAGTAATCTTTTACTTTATTAAATTAAAAGGATCACTTCAGGTATTAAGAACCCAGTTAACTTTATATATTTTTTTGAACAGATAACACTGGCTATGTAACAAATTACCCCTGATTTAGGAGCTTAAAACAACAAACATCTGTCTAGTTTCTCAGGGTCAGGAATCTGGGAGTGGCTTAGTTGTAGTCAGGCTACAAGGAGGTTCAGTGATCTCAAAGCTTGCCTGGGGTTATAGAATTCCTTCCAAACTCATTCAGATAGTCTTGGCAGCCTCTTGCTGGCTGTTGGCTGATAACCTGCTCCTATGGGCTGTCTAGACTTTCCTGAGTGTTCTTATGACAGCTGGCTTCCTCCATATTGTGTGATGCAAGCGAGAACAGGCAACCAAGAGAGCACCTGAGACTGAGGACACAGTCTCTCATGACCTAATCTCGCAAGTGACATAGCATCACTTACGCTGCATGCCATCCTGGACCAGTGTGACAGAGGAGTGACTATACACACCACGGTGTTAATGTCAGGATGCAGGGATCACTGGAGGCTGGCTACCACAGTATCTATCATATCTCCAAGTTATTTACGTTCCATTGGATAAACTTGTTAGAATGGCCTGGCTGGTCCAAAGGTAGCCAGTTATCTTGATTGTTCACACAGATTGAACCCCTTGTTCTACTCTTGTCCCACTTCTCACCCCTGCACTTGACTAGTCTTTAAAAAATAATAAAAGGATGACCTGACAGTTTTAATTTTAAATGTCAGAATTTAACATCATGCTGGAAGTTTCTAACTTTGCAATTTTTCTTTCCTTTTTTTTTTTATAGACAAGAGTCTCACTCTGGGTGGAGTGCTGTGGTGTCACGGATCATAGCAACCTCAAACTCGGGCTCAAGCTAGTTTTTTTTCTACTTTTAGTAGAGACGGGATCTTCCTCTTGCTCAGGCTGGTCTCACTCCTGAGCTCAGGTGATCCACCTGCCTTGGCCTCCCAAAGCGCTAGGATTACAAAAGGAAACCATCACACCCAGCCTGAAATGTTTAAAAATGTGCCTAGGGGATACATATTTTAAAAAATTTTTTGGAGGTGAGAATAAGTTTAGAGACCACTGACCTCTACTAACAGTCTGTTTTTACCCAGTGAGTGGCTCTTAATCATGTTCCTTTGGCTCTTCATCTCCCCCACATGGTGCTCTTTTATCTTACAGGTATGGACAACTGAGAAATTAAAGATGAACTTCAAGTTAGAATCATAATTTGGGTCCTAGTTTGTGAATTGAAAAGATTACGAAATCCAGACTGTCCCTGAAAATCTAGGACTTACGGTTACAATAAAATGGATCAGGGTTGTTTATTTTTTAGTGGCATTTACTCAACAGGTAAGTGCCTTCCATGAATAAGGCACTGTACAAGAGTATGGGAGACACTGAAAGAATACACGATCTACTAAAGTTACAAGCTGCAGAGTATGGTCTCTGGATGCTCAAAGAATGACTTTTTTTTTTTTTTTTTGAGACAGTCTCACTTTGTCACCCTCAAGAGTGCAGTGGTATCACAGTTCACAGCAACCTCAAATTTTTGGACGCAAGGGATTTCTTGCCTCAGCCTCCTGAGTAGCTGGGACTAGGATGCCAGCCACAATGTCTGCCTATTTTTAGAGGTGGGGTCTCGCTCTTGCTCAGGCTGTTTTCCAACTCCAGACCTCAAGCAATTCTGCCTCTGCTTCCCAGAGTGCTGGGATTACAGGTGTGAGCCACCGAGTTGGGCATGACTTTTTTTTAGCATACAAAAAAATCTATATGCAACTGTCATATTATTATGCGATAATTTTTGAAAAACTTGTATACAATTGTAGAGTGAAATTCTATGTACTTTTTCTTTTTTTTGAGACAGAGCCTCAAGCTGTGGCCCTGGGTAGAGTGCCATGGCAGCACAGCTCACAGCAACCTCCAACTCTTGCGCTCAAGCGATTCTCCTGCCTCGGCCTCCCGAGTAGCTGGGACTACAGGCGCCCACCACACCGCCTGGCTATTTTTTGGTTGCAGCCATCATTGTTGTTTGGTGGGCCGAGGTCGGATTCAAACCTGTCAGCTCAGGTGTATGTGGCTGGCGCCTTAGCCGCTTGAGCCACAGGCGCCGAGCCTCTATGTACTTTTTGATTGGTGCAAAGGCATTTCCTTCAGGCGTACAGATGAAGTTCAGTTGATTTTGGTAAAAAATGTACAAAACCAGTAATTATGGATATAACTACTAAAAAGATGGTGTTTTACTGGAGCATATCATAGTGAACATAAGTATTTTATTAGGATCATGCCTTGCAACTTGACCAGGGCTCGTACTTTGTTCCCTACAATTTACTATCTAATAATAGAGCTGTCCCACTCACTCTTCAATGCAAAATGTGTTATGTCCTACTCGTATGAAGTTTAGCTGAAGCACACAGCGTCCCGCATGGTTGGAATGTTTATACAGTACCGTAAATGCTCACTAAACTACACAGAACTAAAATTATGCAAAGGACTGCAAAACACAAACTGCCTTGGGAAATTTCCAATCTAAGCTACGCGGACTAAGTATAAGATTGAATTGTTAACAAGTTAGTGGGGAGAGTCCAGATCCCATACTCACAGAGAAGGCCCCCAGGCTCTTAAGGTTCTGGATATGCTTGCAGACCCTCTCTCTACAGCGGGGGCAAGGAGTAAATGTGCATTCAGGAAACAAATTTATTTTTCCCCGAAGCCTTTTCGTGACAACGGACAGACAGCGGCCTCTGACATCTCTGGCGGTCAGACGGGGAGCTGGAGGGACGCGGGCGTCGCGAGTCTACTCCCGGGGCCCAGCCTTCGTCCGCAGGGCGCTCTGCGGCTAGATGCACGCCCTCGCCCTCTCCACCGGCAGAGAGCTGGCGGCATGGGGCCAGGCGCTAGGCCTCGTCTACCACGGGGAAGCCTGTCGCTAGGCCCCAGGCAGGTTTTCACAGCTCCTTTAGGAAAAAGACGGCAAGGATCCTAACCTGACATAAGACCCAGACAAAGGAGGCCGCAGGATGTGCCTGAGGACCTGCCGGCGAGACCCTGCCTACCCTCTCTGCAGACAACCGGGGACAGACGCAAGGCGGGCTGGGTCGAGTTAGGACGTCACCGCCCGCCTCCCGGAAGGCGCCGGCCGAACCCCTTGGGAACGACACAGGCGGGGCTCGCAGAAGACCCGCAAGATGGCGGCGGCCCTGGAGCCCGCGGCGCGCCGGCGCGGGGCGGGGCGAGCGAAGCCTCCCGACAGGCCGCGCGGCACCTGCTTCCGCCTGTGGGTGGTGAAGGGTGGGGCGCCCGGACTGCCGGAAGCGGGCTGGGCCGGCGTCTGTGAGCGCCACCTGCGCTTCCGGGGACCTAGCGAGTGGCTCTAACCGCTTCCCGGTAGGCGGCGCGGGAGGAGAGAAGTTTGAGGGGCTGGGCCGGGCGGATCCCCTCGTCTCCAAATGTGAGCAGTTTCTGAACCCCCGTCCGGCGAGAGCTGCCCAGAGAGGTGGAGCCGGTGGACAGGCCAGGAACATGAGGCAGTGTCTCCTCTTCCTGACCAGCTTGGTTCCTTTCGTGCTGGCACCGCGACCTCCGGACGACCCGGGCTTTGGCTCCCACCAGCGACTCGGTAAAGACCCTCGGGGAGCTGGCGTAGGCGGGTGTCTCAAGTGCGCTGCTTTGAGGGACAAGCCGGGAGTTGGATCTATCAGGTGTTTGGGGGCGGGGTATTGGGCGACGGTGGCTTGTCCCTAAGTTTTCGTTATAGAAAGGGGGTGTGGCTCTCCGACTTTAGGAAAGATAAAGGATACGGACTTGTCTGTCTGTGAGAAAAGGGTGCTGGAGGGGCTTCCTGTGGAGACTTAGTGGGAGGGATCTACTCCCTGGATTTGCATTTGTGAATTGTGTTGGGGAAAGAGATAAAGGGGTTGGGGAGCGCTGGCTCGTGTTTGAAGAGGGAGATGTGGCCAAGGTCCTTGCCTTGCTGAGGAACAAATCTAATATCTTGTGTGTTCCTACCAAAGGCAGGGCTCGGCGAGGAGGAAAGGAAGGACCCAAAGTTCCAGAGTTCTTCCTGGCCTTCTAAGGAGGGAACTAGAATTTCTACTGTAGGACGTACTTATGCAATAATCTGGTTGGAAGGTGGCAACTAGAGTTGTATCATATACAGGGTTCACTGGAGTTAGAGTCTTGGAGTTGTGTTTTGCAAACATCGTAAGCACGTTCTTGGTTATTTAAGTTGTAGCCTTTTGGAGGTGCTTGGGGGGGGGAGTTGGGAGAAGGCTAAAACCTGCTAAGCCAACTCGTGATACTTTCTTATTTCAAGCAAAGGAATTAGCAGGGATGACCAGTTTGATCACTTTTGAGCTTAGAAAGTGGAGGGTTTCTATTTAATTAGAATTTACAGAGAGATTGCATTTTAAGAATGGACATCCATTGAGATGTGCGGTTTGATGAAGTCATTACTATGAACTTTTAGTGTATCTTAGAGTCCTTTATCTTTCAAAAGTTGACGTGTCAGACTGTTTGATTAATTAGTAATAAAGTGTGAAACAGTCTGTTTTCCCAGTGAAGTTGTAACTTTGTCATTTTTCATGATTATATTGGTCCCAAAATTCCACTGTGATACCCAGAATTGTGCAGATTTAGAGACCATCTGGGTTTTCTTTATGGCTAATCAAAATTTTTACATTAATTTGTTACCGGCATTTTTTTCTTATTTAATGAACAGAAATTGTAATTGACTGATAGTGATCTTAAAGTTGTTGAATGTTCTTACCTGAACAACTGCCTTATAGTTGGCTGAACTGAAATGGATTACAAGTGACTATTTTGGCCCAGCAGGGTGGCTCAGGCCTGTAATCCTAGAGCACTCTGGGAGGCTAAGGTGGTGGATAGCTTGAGCTCACAAGTTGGAGACCAGCTTGAGCAAAAAGCAAGACCCTCATCTCTACTGAAAATAGAAAAACTGAGGCAAGAGGATCACTTGAGCACTCTACCCAGGGTGACAGCTTGAGAGTCTGTCTCAAAAACAAACAAAAACAAGTGACTATTTTAATGAAAGTCAAGGGAGCCAGTTAGGAAGTGGAGCCACTGAGAAGTGATGTCTATACAAATTGAAGGAAAATTTTGAAGTATGGATGTACTTAGGATGGAGCAATAAGGTGAGGATCTTCATTTTAAGGATAAATGTTAATAAAAAGAATAAAATGTGTTTTGGGATACTAAAATAATATTTACACCACCCTAACACATTTGTTTGACTTAAGTTATTATCACTCTGTTGTTCCCAGGGGGAAAAATAAACATGAATCTTAAGGAATCATAGAGTATAAAGAAGAACATTACTTTCTAGATCAATTCATAACAGCATTTACAGATAAGGGTTTTTCTGACCATGGTTTTTTTTTTTTTTTATGAAGTGCAGGCCATCTCTGCCAGAAAAATGGATAACTTACCTATTTAATCATCAAGTATTTGGAGAACACATACTATCTGCCAAGTACATACTACGTGTATGCATGGCATTGGAAATACAAAGTTCAGACAATATACATCTTTAAAGGCTTATGGCATATTGGTATAGACATATAGATGTCTAAACAGACACTTCTAAAGCAACATGGAGGAGAGTGCTAGAGCACATTATGGCAGGTATTATCACACAGGGGCACTGGACCCAGCCTGGGACGGTTAATGAAGGCTTCCTGGAGGAGATGATACTTGATCCCAGACTTTAAGGTTAGGGGTGTGATGAGGGAAAATAAGGACATACCTAATGGTGGAACTTTGAGTCTGGTAGGAGTTAGAGACTGACATGAAGAGGTAGGAAAAGTGAGTGTCAGAAAGATGCTGTTATTTGTCAGGTTCACACAGTTGGTGATGAACATATACCTTGTGGGTATTTTTTTCTTTGGAAGAATGACTTATTATGTTTGTTTGACAGCTCAGGACATAATTTATTGCTTAGCTTAACCCTACCATTACTTAGATTGAGTTTGTCAGGACCCAACAGATAGTTTCACCGTTAAAGAGCATCGTGGATTATTAATATTTATTGTTTATATATATTGTCCTATAAATGTTACTATAATGGCAGTAATAAATATTAATTAGGCATATGACAACATTTTTCGGAAGGGCAGAAAATACATATATAAATGGAAGCCTGGCTTTTAAAGTACTCTTTGGATCACCAAAAATGATTTCAGTCGAACTGTTATGAATTGCATAATTCTGGAAAGTTATGAATCAGGAGTTTAGTCATGATGGTATCTTGTTGAAGTTGCAGCTGGAGTGTATAAGTCTTACTTTTGTTTTTTTTTTGTAGAGACAGGGTCTCACTTTATGGCCCTCAGTAGAGTGCCATGGCCTCACACAGCTCACGGCAACCTCCAACTCCTGGGCTTAAGCGATTCTCTTGCCTCCAGCCTCCCGAGTAGCTGTGACTACAGGCGCCGGCCACAACGCCCAGCTATTTTTTGGTTGCAGTTTGGCTGGGGCTGGGTTTGAACCCGTCACCCTTGGTATATGGGGCCGACGCCTTACCGACTGAGCCACAGGCGCCACCCCAATATAAGTCTTACTTTGATTTCAAAATTGTTTTCCTTTTGTGTTACTTTTAACAAAAGAGGATGTAGTGGGTAGAAGAAAAAATATATAGGTCACAGATAAAGGGTGAATGTTTGTATCTGAAACATATATTAGTTGCATATTGAAATTTGCCTTGAGGTTATTGTCATAGAGATTCTCCATGTTGCAGGGCTCATTTCATTATTGACAGCACGATTTTGCTTAGTACATTTGGCTTGCTTTTTTTCCCTTTTTTCCCCCTTCTTTTAATATTAGAGCAAGGCTCAGACTGGCTTCCTTTTCTTTTCTTGAGATAGTCTCATTGTGTTGCCCTTGAGTGCTATGCCCAACCTCAAACTCTTGGGCTTAAGCCATTCTCTCGCCTCAGCCTCCCAAGTAGCTGGGACTACAGGAACCAGCTATAACACCTGGCTGTTTTTTTGTTGTAGTTGTTGTTTAGCAGGCCTGGGCTGGGTTCAAACCTGAACCCGCCAGTCCTGGTGTATGTGGCTGGTGCCCTAACCGCTGAACTACAGGCACTGACCCGTGGTTTCCTTTTTTTTTTTTTTTTTTTTTTTTTTTGACCAGGGCCTGGTTTGAACCTACCACCTCTGGTATATGGGGCCAGCGCCCTACACCTTTGAGCCACAGATGCCGACCACGTGGTTTCCTTTTTTGATGTTAATTTTGCTTTCAGGCTGCTTTCCTTTGAAAGCTAAACTCTTACCCACCCTCGCTGCTCCAAGGGAGATTTAATATAATTCTACTCTGTATTAGCCAAATAAACCATATTTCTATATTTTTTTATTTTTCTATTTCTATTTATTTATTTTTTTGGCTTTTTTCCCCCTCAGAAAAACATTTAATCCATTTGTACACTGCCATTTCTTCATGGCATTATCCCCATAAACTTGGACTAACATGTCCCTGAATTTACTTTCACTCTTGCCAGGTTTAACAAGAAATTTAATATTTGTTTGTTGCTCTAATTCAAGCTCTGACATTCTCACGACAGCATGTAAAAAACACGATGATGGACACCACTCAGCAAGACACTGTCACACATTGACAAGAATACAGTTGTGAGTCATTGATACATCAAGGTTATGAAACCTTACTGAGCTGTTTGTACAGTGTTACCAATGTAAGCTCATGGTGGCAAGTTCACAAACTTAATTATCGGACCTAGCGGACATCACTGAGGTAGGAAGGTAAAATGATGGGCTTTTCATATTCAGGCTGAGCATTCCTACTCTGATAAGCTGCAAAATCAGAAACTTTTTTTTTTTTTTTTTTGTAGAGACAAGAGTGTCACTGTACCGCCCTCGGGTAGAGTGCCGTGGCGTCACACGGCTCACAGCAACCTCTAACTCTTGGGCTTATGCGATTCTCTTGCCTCAGCCTCCTGAGCAGCTGGGACTACAGGCGCCTGCCACAACGCCCGGCTATTTTTTTGTTGAAATTTGGCCGGGGCTGGGTTTGAACCCGCCACCCTCGGCATATGGGGCCTGCGCCCTACTCACTGAGGCACAGGCGCCGCCCAAAATCAGAAACTTTTTGAGTACTGAACACAAGTTACCCTGAATACTTTATTTTCTCACTTTAATGGTTTGCCATATGTTTTACTGGTAAGTACTTACGTGTCAATAAGTATAAGAAAATGATTAGTGATATACCGTATGTAAATTCAGAGTGAGGAATGATGGTAATGCCAGACAACCACTGATTGTCCACATTGACCACTGATTATTAGCATGCCTAACTGAATGCTTCAGGGTACATACACTTTGTTTCCTGCAGAAAATTATTTCAAAATACATAGTATATAAAATTACCTTGAGGCTATGTGTATGAGGTGTGTACAGAACATTGTGTTTTGACTTGGATCCATCCCCAATATTCTTTTTTTTGAGACAGAGTTTCACTATGTCACCCTCAGTACAGTGCTGTGATGTCACAGCTCACAGCAACCTCCAGCTGTTGGGCTTAAGTGATTCTCTTGCCTCAGCCTCCCAAGTCGCTGGGACTACAGGCTCCCACCATAACACCCGGCTATTTTTTTTTTTTTTGTAGAGACAGAGTCTCACTTTATGGTCCTCGATAGAGTGCCATGGCATCACACAGCTCACAGCAACCTCCAACTCCCGGGCCTAAGCGATTCTCTTGCCTCAGCCTCCCGAGTAGCTGGGACTACAGGCGCCCGCCACAACGCCCAGCTATTTTTTTTGGTTGCAGTTCAGCCGGGGCCGGGTTTGAACCCACCACCCTTGGTATATGGGGTCGGTGCCCTACCGACTGAGCCACAGGCGCCGCCCACACCCGGCTATTTTTTGTTGCAGTTTGGCCTGGACCGGGTTCAAACCCACCACTCTTGGTATGTGGGGCCCGCGCCTACCCACTGAGCCACAGGTGCTGCCCGCATTCCCAATATATTAATATCCATCATATATGTGCAAATATATCAAAATTTGAAAAAGTACAAAATAGGTAACACTTCTGGTCCCAAGCATTTTGCATAAGATTTTGCATAAGGCAATGATTTTCTTTTTCTTTTTCTTTTTTTTTTTTAAGACAGAGTCTCACTATGTCACCCTCAGTAGAGTGCTGTGGCATCACAGCTCACAGCAACCTCAAACTCTTGGGATTAAGGGATTATATTGCCTCAGCCTCCCGAGTAGCTGGGACTACAGGCATGCCCCATAGTGCCCGGCTATTTTATTTTTGTCGTTGTTGTTGTTGTTGCAGTTGTCTTTGTTGTTTAGCTGGCCTGGGCTAGGTTAGAACCTGCCAGCCTTGGTGCATGTGGCTGACGCTGTAACCACTGCTACGGGCACCAAGCCAACATAAGGCAGTGATTTTCAACTGGTATGCCTCGGTGTGCCGTGAGAGGATCTTAGGTATGCTGAAAACATTTTTAAAGATCACTAACTAAATTATTATTTTTTTGAGACAGAGTCTTACTTTGTCATCCTTGGTAGAGTGCCGTCTTGTCATAGCTCACAGCAACCTCAAACTCTTGGGCTCAAGCTATTCTCTTGCCTCAGCCTCCCAAGTAGCTAGGACTACAGGCGCCTGCCACAGTGCCCGGCTATTTTTTAGAGACGGGGTCTTGCTCTGGCTCAGGCTGGTCTTGAACTTAATGAGCTCAGGCAATTCACCTGCCTCAGCCTCCCAAGTGCTGGGATTATAGGCATGAGCCACTGTGCCCGGCCTTAATTAAATTATTTTCGAAAGAAGGTCAAAGCACAGTAAGTATAACCTTTTTTTTTTTTACTCATTTTTTTTTTTGATGGAAATTTAACTATAGGTTCAAGTGTACTGTGAGATAAAAAAGGTTGAAAAACACTGGCATAAGGGCTACTCACCCTGTATCTCTTAACTTAGTCCTAAAATCAGCCGTGGAGATGAGCATCTCCCTCCTGTCCCCCACTTCCTTTTTCTTTTTCTCTTTATAACATGAGTTGTAGACTTTGACAAGTTTCGTCCACTTCCCTGGTTTCACTTACCATTTGTCTATATTCTGCTAACTACTATATATTTATTTCTTACCTGGACCTGTTCTCTGAAGATTGATGTCCAGCTGTTCATTTGATGTTTCCACCTCAGTGCTCACAGGCATTTCATACAACACGTTTAAAGTTATGATATCTATTGTTTGGATTAGAAGAATGAGTGTAAGAGACAGGTTTAATCTAGTCCTGGGCAGGAGTGTTGGGAGTTATGGAAGCAGTCTCATTGCCTAACTGAATTTGCATTCGGGTACTGGTCTTGCTGGAAAGTCTTGGCCTAGGTTAAGTCCCAACCCTGATGAAGAGCTCTTGATAGGGAATTAGGTGAAGTAGCTCATACCCCATCCTCCCTTACTGGTATAAATCCATAAAATTTTTAGTTCCCAAGCTCTCGGGTATCTGGCCTAGAAGGGAGCACGACTCTCCTTTTCAAGGAGGAATTTAGCTGCACCTGACAGTTACTGCATTTATTGCATGGTCTGGCTAGTCAGCTTCACTGTCCTACTGTATGTTTTGGAGAGTACAGAAGAGCAGGTCTTCTGTACCTTCTGCATCAAAACAATCCAAACCCTTCAGGGCAGTCCTGGTTTTATAATTTTCTGACATCAGAAGTAGGATAATATCATTTTGAGGGAACATTTTTTACTTTCTGTACATACAGCCGAGCAGTGGAAAGTGAGCAGAATGCCACAGAGTTTCTGCATCATGCTTGGAAGTTGTATTCTAAGAGAATGCAATTTTCTGGAGAAAGGCAAGAAATTAATGTGACAAGTCCACAAATGTTTTCAGGCCCTTCATACAACACTTTATTTACATTGCCCTTAAATACATTGGGACAATTAAATACATATAACTATACATAAGCATATATGTTTATATACACAGCAAAATTACATACATAATTTTTTAAAGTCTAAAAATTAGTTTTAGCTTAAAAATATTGACTCTGGGTTGGCCCTGTAGCTCAGTGGGTAGAGTACTGGCCACATACACCGAGGCTGGTGGGTTCAAACCTGGCCCAGGCCACCTAAAACAACAATGACAACTACAACAACAACAAAAACTAGCCAGGCATTGTGGTGGGCACTTATAGTCCCAGCTATTGCTTGAGCCCAAGAATTTGAGCTGTGATGCCATGGCACTCTACCTAGGGTGACAGTTTGAGGCTCTCTAAAAAAAATAAATAAATAAAAAATAGTGACTTTGGGCTTAATGAAATAAATACAGGTATACTTTAGGATGGTCATTGTACACATACCAAAGTCAGTGGCCATAAAGGCCTATTCCAGAGATAAAACAATTCAGATATAAGACAAGGGCAGAGTGGGAAGGGACATACTTTCCTCCCAGACAGGAGGGAAATACAAGGGAAGATTTGTCAAATTTTTTCTGGGCATCTCCACTTCTAAACCCAAAAAGCCTTGGCAAAGGTCATGTCCTTGCTGTGTCCTTTTACAACTTTTTATAACTGCTTCTCTCTTGACATGTGACATACTTTGTAATATTTTGTGTGAGGTCTTTCCTGTGATGTCACAGTACCAGAAAAGTATTTCTCTTTCTTGCTGTTCTATCCTTGATGCCTGAAAGGTAGGATATTCTCAATAAATATTTTTTGAATAAATGAGATCTGGTGGAAAAGAGAAAAAATAAGTATAGGATGTGTGTGTAAGAAAGGAGGGATGGAGATAGATGGATGGGAAAGATATAAAAGCAGTGAGGAAGGGGGAAGGTAAGGGTCTCTAAGGACCCTAGACAAGAGGCCAAGTGAGGGAAACTCAACTGCAGCACTTGGTGGAAAAGAGCAGGGAGGGAGAGTTGCTAGGGGATACCTAAATAATACAATACTCTACCAGGGGTCCTCACATGAGACCATGTGATTGTATTTGTTCCCGTTTTGTTTTTTTACTTCAAAATAAGATATGTGCAGTGTGCACAGGAATTTGTTCATATTTTTTTTAAACTATAGTCTGGCCCTCCAACGGTCTGAGGGACAGTGAACTGGCCCTCTGTTTAAAAAGTTTGAGGACCTCTGCTGGGTACCTGGGCAGTGCCTGTGGCTCAATGGGTAGGGCGCCGGCCCCATATACCGAGAGTGGCGGGTTTAAACCTGGCCCTGGCCAAACTGCAACAAAAAAATAGCCAGGCATTGTGGTGGGTGCTTGTAGTCCCAGCTTCTCGGGAGGCTGAGGCAAGAGAATCCCCTAAGCCCAGGAGTTGGAGGTTGCTGTGAGCTGTGTGACGCCATGGCACTCTACCGAGGGCAATAAAGTGAGACTGTTTCTACAAAAAAAAAAAGAAAGAAAAAAGTTGTACCTGTTTCTAATTTGTGTTTGTAGCTAGCTCAAATTAGAAAAGCTCAGTTTAGGATGATTGCTGGAGCAACTTGTAGAAAGTAAGGAGGTTGCTTTCATTCTACAGAGTGTCCATTGTGCCAGCCACTGTGGAAATTTATTTATTTATTCTTTCTTTTTTTTTTATTGTTAGGGATTCATTGAGGGGACAAAGAACTAAGTTTCATTGATTGCATTTGTTAGGTAAAGTCTGTCTTATAATTGTGTCCCGCCCCCAAAAGTAGAGTCACACACACTGTGATGCCCCACCTCCCTCCCTCCTTCCCTCTCTCTTCTCTTCCCCTTTTCCCACCCCTCACCGTGTACTAGGTCATTAATTGTCCTCATATCAGAATTGAATACATAGGATTCTTGCTTCTCCATTCTTGCGATGCTTTACTAAGAAGAATGTATTTCACTCTTATTTATTCTTTCATTCAATCATTCATTTATTCATTTGACACAGGGTATCACTTTGTTGCCTGGATTAGTGTGTAGTGGCAGCATAATTGCTTGCAAGAGCCCCAAACTTCTGGGTTCAAGTGATCTGCTTACCTCAGCTCCCAAGTAGCTGGGACTACAGGCAAGTGCCACCATGCCCAGCTAATTTTTTAATTTTTTGTAGAGATGGGATTTTGCTGTCTTACCCAGACTGATCTTATCCTGTTTTGGCCTCTAACGTACAAGGATTGTAGTTCTGAGCCACATGCCCAGCCAGAGGTCATTTTATTTTATTTTATTTTAGACAGTGCCTAAAGCTGTCACCCTGGGTAGAGTGCTGTGGCATTACAGCTCACAGCAACCTCCAACTCCTCGTCTCAAGCGATTCTTCTGCCTCCGCCTCCCAAGTAGCTGGGACTACAGGCACTTGCCACAATGTCCAGCTATTTTTTGGTAGCCATCATCATTGTCGTTTGGCGGGCCCGGGCTGGATTCAAACCCGCCAGCTCAGGTGTATGTGGCTGGTGCCTTAGCTGCTTGAGCCACAGGCGCCGAGCTGCCCAGCCAGAGTTTTAAAGAAAGAATATGGCCAGTGGGCTAACGTAGGTAGTTTTTATAGCATTGTCTAGGATTAATGTAATAAACTCTTCTGTAAGAAGACAGGTATCTTATACTTAAGTTTGTTGAGAGATTTGAATATGGATAAGAGGTGAACTCTTGGGCAGTGAGGGTAGATATAAATTCTTTTGAAAAGGTTACAGAAAATTGAGATTACCAGTGGCTAGAATTTTGGAAGTGAAGTGCAATGAAATGTTGAGTATCTGAGAAGTTACTTGCTAGTGAAAAGACAATAGTAAGAACAGTAAATATGTCCAAGTTGGCTCCAGAGGGAGAGCTAACTTTATTATAATGTTTATAATGGCTCCAGAATCTCTAACTTGAGATATCCAGTTTTTATTTATTTATTTATTTATTATTTTTAGAGACAGGGTCTTACTTTATCGCCCTTGGTAGAGTGCTATGGCGTCACACAGCTCACAGCAACCTCCAGCTTCTGGGCTTAGGTGATTCTCTTGCCTCAGCCTTCCAAGTAGCTGGGACTACAGGCGTCCGCCACAACGCCCGGCTATTTTTATGTTGCAGTTTGGCTGGGGCTGGGTTTGAACCCACCACCCTTGGTATATGGGGCCAGCACCCTACTCACTGAGTCACAGGCGCCAGCCAAGATATCCAGTTATTAAAAGAGAATAAATTATAATGGAAACATTAAAATATTATAAAGTGCTTTAGCAAGCTACATTTAAAAACTGCTTAATAAGGCCTGTAACCCTAGCACTCTGAGAGGCTGAGGTGGGTGAATCACTTGAGCTCAGGAGTTCAAGACCAGCCTGAGCAAGAGTGAGACCCCATCTCTACTAAAAAAATGAAAAAAACTGAGGCATTAGGATCACATGAGCCCATGAGTTTGAGGTTGCTGTGAGCTCTGATGCCAAGGCACTCTACCCAGGGTGAAAAAGTGAGACTGTCTCAAAAAAAAAAAAAAAAATTGCTTATTATAGAAAATACACTCAAAATAACTAATGATGTTACTATCTTGCCCTTATTTTAGACCTATTTTTATACATAGTTAAGGTCATGTAATATGAATCATGTTTTATTTTATTTTTTGGCAGGGGCTGGGTTCGAACCCGCCACCTCCAGCATATGAGGCTGGCGCCCTACTCCTTTGAGCCATAGGTGCTGCCCATGAATAGTGTTTTTATATATCTTTGTTTATTTAGTATTATAGTATACGTATTTTCCCCATATTCTCTTCTGCTTGTTTTTGTTTTGAGTATTTGTTTTATTTTTTTCAAATTAATAGGAGGGTACTTTTTTTTTTTTTTTGGAGACAGTCTCCACTATGTCACCCTTGGTAGAGTACCATGGCGTCACAGCTCACAGCAATCTCAAACTCTTGGGCTTAAGCAGCTCCTATCTCCCAAGTAGCTGGGACTACAGGTGCCCACCACAATGTCCGGCTATTTTTTTATTGTAGTTGTCATTGTTGTTTGGCAGACTCAGGCTGGGTTCAAACCCCCCAGCCCTGGTGTATGTGGCTGATGCCCTAGCCACTGAGCTACAGGTGCTGAGCCAGGAGGGTACAATTTTAAGGTTACATTGTTCTCACATCTGGGGTAAAGTTCCATTTGTAGAAGAGCCCCTCACCCAGGGGTGGGTGTTATCCACCCTCACAATCCCCATGTTCTTTTTTTTTTTGTAGAGACAGAGTCTCACTGTACCTCTGGTAGAGTGCCGTGGCGTCACACGGCTCACAGCAACCTCTAACTCCTGGGCTTACACGATTCTCCTGCCTCAGCCTCCCGAGCAGCTGGGACTACAGGCGCCCTCCACAATGCCCGGCTAAATCCCCATGTTCTTTTTTTTTTAGAGGCAGAGTGTAACTTTATGGCCCTCGGCAGAGTGCCATGGCCTCACACAGCTCACAGCAACCTCCAACTCCTGGGCTTAAGCGATTCTCTTGCCTCAGCCTCCCGAGCAGCTGGGACTACAGGCGCCCGCCACAACGCCCGGCTATTTTTTGGTTGCAGTTTGGCCGAGGCCGGGTTTGAACCCGCCACCCTCGGTATATGGGGCTAGCGCCTTACTGACTGAGCCACAGGCGCCGCCCCAATCCCCATGTTCTTAAAAAAACCTATTATAAACTGTTTAACTGGTTTCAGGTTTTTTCAGGTTTTTGAGGTGCTATAATAATTTACATTGATGCTGTTTTTTTTTTTCTTTAAAAACAATGAAAGGCTGGAGGGTTGCGCCTGTGGCTCAAGGAGTAGGGTCCTGGCCCCATATACCGGAGGTGGTGGGCCGCCTGGCCCAAAACTGCAACAAAACAACAACAAAAAATTAAAAAAAACAATGCAAGGCAGAATAAGTGACATCTTTGTGCTTAAAGACTTTTTCTTTTCTTTGAGCCATTTGCTTACTTTAGCTTAGTTCTGTGGTTTTCAAGTGCTTCAGAATTACCTGGAAGGCTTGCTAAACACAGGCTGCTGAACCCCACTGCGGGGAGTTCTGATTGAATAGATATGAGGGGGAGACCTGAAAATTACCATTTTTAAATAAGTTTCTAGGTAATGCTAATGCTGCTGGTGTGGGTATTGTACTTTGAGAACTATTGATCTATGTTATTGACAATAAAACTGTAATATTGAGGTTAAGTTTCTAAGTCAGTGGGAGTGATTATGATCTTGAGTGAAACGCAAGATAGTTTCATGTACTAACTTATATCAGGAAAGTTGAAGAGCTGTAGGATCATACAGACATCTCAGCATTGAGATTTCGTGCAGTTTGTGAACATGTATGCTGAGTGTCAGGAGGTAGGATATTGTGATGAATAAAACATAACTAACTCCCTTTTTATCCTTCCTTAATCTGTTGTTATAGAGTAAGACAAATATGTCATAACCAAGAAGTACCACATGGAAAGTATAAACAAAGGGCTTTACAGTTCAAAGGAAGCAAAAGTCATCTTTGGTTGACATGTAGGAGACCAAGAAATGGAAGGTCTCAGAAGAGCTAGATTTTTTTTTTTTTGAACCCGCCACAGGCGCTGCCTGAAGAGCTAGATTTTTTAAGGAATTTCAAAAGTATGACATCAGTAAAGCTTGAGTATTTCAGCCTAGATGGCCCAAGTTCAAAACCCAGTTCTTTAGTAAAAGGCGAAAGATTTATGCGATCTGAAGAGAAACCAGAGTGTCAAAACCCAGTTCTGTGCTTTGTTATGTTAGACAAATTATTGTGAGTCTGTGTTTTTTTTTTGTCTCACTACATTCCTCTTGGTAGACTGCCATGGCGTCACAGCTCACAGCAACCTCCAAATCTTGGGCTTAAGGGATTCTCTTGCCTCAACCTCCCAAGTAGCTGGGACTACAGACACCTGCCACAATGCCTGGCTATTTTTGTTGTTGTTGTTGTTGCAGTTGTCATTGTTGTTTAGCTGGCCTGGGCCAGGTTCGAACCCACCACCATCAGTGCCTGTGGCTGGCGCTGTAACCACTGTGCTATGGGGCTGTGAATCCGTTTTTTGATCCGTAAAATGAGGATAACATCCCAGGGATATTTGTGGAGATAATGTAATAAAACACTCAGCACAGTATCTTGTAGGGAATACTCAAAAATTGTTGAATAAATGGTAAACTTTTCAAAGGTTTTCCCTTGGCATCACGAAGCATTGTAATTAGTAGGGCCTAATCACTAGCAACATTCGGTGCCATAGAAGCTGTTGATGCCTTCTGAAATAGCTTTCCTCTGAATTAAATTTATTTATTTATTTATTTATTTATTTATTTATTTATTTATTTATTGAGACAGAGTCTCACTTTGTTGCCCTCAATAGAGTGTCATGGTGTCACAGCTCACAGCAACCTCAAACTCTTGGGCTTAAGAGATTCTCTTGCCTCAGCCTATGAAGTAGCTGGGACAACAGGTGCACACCACATTGCCTGGATATTTTTTTTAGGGGTCTTGGTCTGGCTCAGGCAATTCACCCGCCTTGGCCTCCCAAGTGCTGGGATTACAGGCGTGAGCCACCGCACCAGCTAAATTAAATTTAAAAGGAAATTTCATAACAAAATAAGTGATAGGTAGGAAGTGTGAAGTGTGCTGCTATATTAATCTTATATGGAGTTAGAACCTTGAATGAACTTTGATTAAATTTGCTTTCATCAGATAGCAGCATGCCTGGGTATTGCTTTCTTCTTGTTTGCTTAAATGTTACATAACAGTGAAGTGCGTTTTCTTCTTTGGCTGCTCTGTGAGAACTAGTCTTTCCCATTCCCATTCTCTCTTATTTTGCTTTCATGTCCACAGCACTGATAGACATTTGTATGTGCTCCAATATGTGTTTCATTAAGTAAGGCCTTTGTTGCGTTAATGCTGTATTTCAGCATGTAGACTAGTGCCTGAATCATAGCAGCAAATGAATGAATTGATGAATGAACCAATTGAGGATATTTAGGGGAAAGTGAAAAGAAAAAGGTATTGGCGTTCAGGCAGGGTGGCTTACGCCTATAATCCTAGCATTCTGGGAGGCCAAGACAGGTGGATTGCCTGAGCTCACAGGTTTGAGACCAGCATGAGCAAGAGCGAGACCCCATCTCTAAAAATCACTGGGCATTCTGATGGGTGCCTCTAGTCCCAGCTACTTGATAGGCTGAGGCAAGAGAATTGCTTGACCCCAGGAGTTTGAGGTTGCTGTGAGCTATGACATCCCAGTGCTCTACCAAAGGCAACAAAGTGAGACTCTGTCTCAAAAAAAAAAGGTATTGGGTTAATTCTTTCCTTTTTAAATGTGATTGGGCTTCTGTTGGGAAACTTCTGACATCAGAATTTTAGCCCTTTGATTTGAGATTGTCAGATTTCCAGATTTCTAGAGGTAATGGTCTAATTTGTCAGCATTCTAGGAGTCTGTGAGAATAAGAGGGATAGGGTATTGGGTGGATGTTAGGGAAGAGGTTTGTGCAGTGAGGCCTCTTGGCAGTGGCATATTTAAATGTACTTAATTTATCTGTTTGTTTGTATTTATTTATTGATATATATTGTACATATTTTGGAGGTACATGTGGTATTTTGATGCCTGTATACAATGTGTAATGATCAAAGGGTAACTGGGATAGTCATCACCTAAAACATTTTTTTTTTTTAGTAACATTAAAAATCTTTTTTCTAGTAGTTTTAGATGTACAATAAATTATTGTTAAGTATAATTTCCCTACTGTACTATCAAATACTAGAAACTGATAGATGTTCCCTTGTACGTGCTCAGGCACGTATTCCTTTTATCTAACTTATTTTTGTACCCCTTAACCAATTTCTTTTCATCTCCCCCCTCCTCCCTTCTCTTCCCAGCCTATGGTAACTACCATTGTACTCCTTACCTCCATGAGATCTATTTTTTTTTTTTTTTTTTTTTTAGCTCTCATATATGAGTTGAGATTCTTTCTTTTAAAACAGGTTTTGTGAACATATTTAACATCAGTTGCAATAAACTTATATTTTAAGCTCTTGCTACTTACTATATTTTGAGGATGTTCTAAGTCCTTTGGAATGACTTTGTATACTGTAGCTTCTGCAGTGATATTTGTTGAGAGTAAAGGAAGGCTTCTGCTCATATGTAACCAGTGGTATGATCACAGTTCACTGTAGCCTTTGGCTCCTGGGCTCAAGTAATCCTCCTATCTCAGCCTCCTGAGTAGCTGGGACTATAGACATGAATCATAGACAGAGTTTAGAGATTCAAGTCACACAAATTGTCTTCTAAATTTCTCCCTTTTATGGAGGAAAGAGCAGTTTCTGTTGATAAAAAGGTATTTACGGTTTGTACACTTACTACTGCATTAGGTCAGAGTGGTTTATTGTCTGGCACTCTCATTTTAGAGATACTACAATTGATTAGTAGGTTTAGGTGCTAATACCTTTTTACCTTTATTTCAGAGAAGCTTGATTCTTTGCTCTCAGACTATGATATCCTCTCCTTATCAAATATCCAGCAGCACTCGGTAAGAAAAAGGGATCTACAGGCCTCGACACATTTAGAAACACTACTAACTTTTTCAGCTTTGAAAAGGTAATTTGAATTATTCATAGAATATTGTTGGGGCCGTAAGGGATGAGGTTTGACAAAAACAGAAAAATACTGAAATCTTTGGAAATTATAGTCTAAAGCAGGGGTGTCCAACCTTTTTTTTACCTCTGCTGCATGTTGGAAGAATAAGAGTTGTCTTGGGCCACACATTAAATCCACAAATACTAAGAAAAGCTGATGAGCAAAAAAAAGGTCCATGCATACTTTTCATGATATCTGACACCACAGATAAGCAAAAAAAGTTCTCCTAAGATGACCATGCTGCCCATGGCAGGTTGGACACCCCTGTTCTAAAGATTAGTAACTGACATAATTACAATCTGTTATATATGATTGTTATATAATATAATGCCTATTCTGAAATACATTCTGATGATGAGTATTTTTAAAAAAGTAAGTGGGTGTTCGAAAGGTATTAATTATGGTAATAATGTTTATAAAATTCTAACAAAAATAAGTATTAATTGAGTGCTTGTGACACTTTAACATTTTTGGTGCTATTTAGAATCATCTTCCATGTATTAAGTATTATCTTTATTTTATATATGAAGACATAAATATTTTGCCTTTTTTTTGTTTGTTTTTCATATAGAGTCTCACTCTTTTGCCTGGGCTGGAGTTCAGTGGCGTCATAACTGCTCGCTGCAATCTGCCTCAGCCTCCCAAGTGGTTGGGACTGCAGGCATATGCCACCATACCCGGTTAATTTTTCCTTTCTTTTTTTTTTTTTGTGGTTTTTGGCCAGGGCTAGGTTTGAACCCGCCACCTCCGGCATATGGGACCGGCACCCTACTCCTTGAGCCATAGGTGCCGCCCATAATTTTTCTAACTTTTGTAGACACGGGGTCTCATTCTTGCTCAGGCTGGTCTAGAGCTCCTGGTTTAAGCAGTCCTCTCACCTCAGCCTCTTACAGTGTTATGATTACAGGTGTGAGCTATGGCAAAAGATAAAAGTTTTGTTCAGGATCCCATAGCCTGGTAGTGAGCTGGGTCTAGAATTTAGTGTTCTTTCTGAATTGAGTTCCACTTACTTTATAGCATAAACTGTATTATATTTGTAATTTTAATATTGCTTGTGGTGTTTTACAGATTGAAATCTGTTCCGTAATTGCAGGTCTCTTTCTAGAGTCTTTATAGGAAATTTTGTCCAATATTAAAACAAATACAAACAAAAACTCCACAAAATTATGAGAATATAAATGGTATCAGTTATTCTTTATTTTAAAAAATATATGTGCACCTGGTTTAAAAAACAAACAAGAGAATGAAGGAAAGTTATTGGGTCAAGGATATGTTTACTATAAGTTTTTATTGATGTTGTGGTTTCCTCCCACAGATGAGAATAGGTTTGCCAATAATAGGTTAGGTTTTTTTTTTTTTTGAGACAGAGTCTCACTCTGTTAACCTGGGTAGAGTGCCCTGGCGTCATCCTAGCTCACAGCAACCTCAAACTCTTGAGCTCAAGAGCTTCTTTTGTTTCACCCTCCTGAAAATCTAGAACTATAGGTGCCCACCACAACACTGCTAGTTTTTCTTTTTTTTTTTTTTTTTTTGTAGAGACAGAGTCTCACTGTACCGCCCTTGGTAGAGTGCCGTGGCGTCACCCGGCTCACAGCAACCTCTAACTCCTGGGCTTACGCGATTCTCTTGCCTCAGCCTCCCGAGCAGCTGGGACTACAGGCGCCTGCCACAACGCCCGGCTACTTTTTTGTTGCAGTTTGGCCGGGGCTGAGCTTGAACCCGCCACCCTCGGCATATGGGGCCGGCGCCCCACCCGCTGAGCCACAGGTGCCGCCCAGTTTTTCTATTTTTAGTAGAGATAAGGTCTTGCTCAGGCTGATTTCAAGCAAGGTGATCCACCTGCTTCGATCTCCCAGAGTACTGAGATTATAGGCGTGAGCTACCTCGCCTGGCCCCCAATATGTTTCACAGCCTTTAACTTTCACCTCTCTGGGAAAGGATGGTACCTCATAGCTGTTTTGATTTTAATTTTGTGTAAATTTTAGCATTTTTTCATGTTTGTAAGTCATTTGTTGTATTTTTCTGTGAATTGCCTTTTCATACCTTTTGACCATTTTTGTATTGGTTTTGTCTTGTGGCTACTGAGTTGTAGTAGTGCTTAGTATATTAAGAGAATTGGGGCTTGGCGCCTGTAGCTCAGCGGCCAGTGCTCCAGCCACTTACACCGGGGCTGGCAGGTTCGAACCCAGTCCAGGCCTGCCAAACAACAACTACAAAAAAATAAAAATAGGCAAGTGTTGTGGCGGGCACCTATAGTCCCAGCTACTTGGGAGGCTGAGGCAAGAGAATTGCTTAAGCCCAGAGTTGGAGGTTGCTATGAGTTGTGATGTCATGGCACTCTACTGAGGGTGACATAGTGAGACTGTCTTAAAGAAAGAAAAAAAAGAAAATTCGTCCACTACTGCACAAAATATGGATATTTTATGCAAATATTTTGCTATATTTTTGTTTTTCCTAACTATTAGCATCATCTTTAGGTTATTTTTGAATAACTTCCTTTGTTAGATTTTATATCAAAATATTACAATATTAGTTATCTATCTTTTAACCTACAGCAAATTTAGCAGACTGATAATAATAATAGCTACAGTTTATCAGGTGCTTATTTTCTGTAATTTTCACTATATTTTGCATAAAAGTTGTTCCCTTTGAAAGCAAAAAAAGAAAAGAAAAGAAACAAAGAAAGAAAGAAAGAAAGAAAACCTAACAAAAAAACATTGAGGCTCGGGTGGCGCCTGTGGCTCAGTGAGTAGGGTGCCACCCGAGGGTGGCGGGTTCAAACCCAGCCCCAGCCAAACTGCAACAAAAAAATAGCCGGGCGTTGTGGCGGGCGCCTGTAGTCCCAGCTGCTCGGGAGGCTGAGGCAAGAGAATCGCGTAAGCCCAAGAGTTAGAGGTTGCTGTGAGCCGTGTGATGCCACGGCACTCTACCCAAGGGTGGTACAGTGAGACTCTGTCTCTACAAAAAAAAAACAAAAAAAAAAAAACATTGAGGCTCATAGAGGTTAAAAACTTGTCCAAGATCACTCAGCTAGTAAATGGCAAAATAGGATTCGAACATAGGTCTGACTCCAAAACTTGTGTTATTGCTGCTACACTGGTAGGGAGTTTATTTAAAGGGTGGATGTAGTGTCAAGAACTGAGTAGGGGTAGGTGCCGTGGCTCAGGCCTGTAGTCCTAGCACTTTGGGAGACTGAGGCAGGTGGATTGCCTGAGCTCAGGAGTTCGAGACTTAAAAACAGAAAAACTAGCTGGGTGTTATGGCAGGCGTCTTTAGTTCCAGCTAGTTGGAAAGCTGAGGCAAGAGGATTGCTTGAAACCAGGAGTTTGAGGTTTCTGTGAACTGTGATGCCATAGCACTCTACGTGGGGTAACAGAGTGAAAGAAAAAGTAAAGAAAGAAAAAGAAAGAAAAGAACTGAGTAGGAGCAAGAGAAAAGGGAGGAACTAAATGTTAAGAACTCAAAATTTAGTTTTCTGCGTTGTAGCAAACAAAAATCATTTTATGGTTGGGGGTCACTACAACATGAGGAACTGTATTAAAGGGTGGCAGCATTAGGAAGGTTGAGAACCACTGCTGCAAATACTCCTGTGACCTTTTCCTTTTTCATGTTTCATAGATGACATTGATTCATTCAGAAAATGTTTAATACTCATTTTGTATAAGGAAGCAGGAAAGTTTGTAATTTATTTACAGTTTTATCTTAAATGTTTAATGGGAAATGTATCTAATGATCTATGAGAATTTGTACTAGGTGCTTTAAAATAGGTTATTTCATTTAACCCTCAAAACCATTCAGCTAGTAGGTGATGTTCTTTCCATTGTCGAAGAGTATTGAGGTCCAGAGATCAAGGGTAAGGTCAATGAGTAAGTGGTAGAGGTAGGATTTAAGCCAAGTTGTCAATCTCCAAAGCCCGTATCCTTTTCCTTCTATTATATTACGTTACTAAAGCTTTCGTTCTTTTTTTTTTACTCCTGGAGCAACCAAAATGATTAATTTGTATCAGAGCTGAATTTACCTAAGTGAAGTCACTTGTTACTTGGTGATAGTAAATAAGAAGATTCTGTATTTATTTATGTATTTATTTATTTTTGAGGCAGAGTCTCGTTTTGTTGCTGCTGGTAGAGTGCGGTGGCATTATAGCTCATAGCAACCTCAGACTCTCGGACTCAAGCAATTCTCTTGCTTCAGCCTCTTGAGTAGCTGGGACTACAGGTGCCAGCCACAACACCTGGCTATTTTTAGAGACGGGGGTCTTTAGAATAAGAGCACTTCTTAATTACAAAAAAGAGGAAATGCAACTTGCAAGGTAAATTCTAAACTTTTTTTTTTCATAAAATCAATTTAACTCATTACACAATCTCTTCACCATTACCAAGCCTTTTCAACCTCTGATAGTCACATCCAAATTTAATGTAAAGATCTCGGTTTCAATTATTTTGCCTTGCCTTCCACTGCGATTTAAAAACAGAATCTTCTGGGCCAGGCCCTGTAGCTCACACCTCTAATCCCAGCATCTGGGAGGCGAAGGCAGGTGGATTACCTGAGCTCACAGGTTCGAGACTATCCTGAGCCAGAGCAAGACCTTGTCTCTTAAAAAAAGTAGCTGGGCATTGTGGAGAGCGTCTGTAGTCGCAGCTACTTGGGAGTCTGATGCAAGAGAATCGCTTGAGCCCAAGAGTTTGAGGTTGCTGTGAGCTTTGATGCCCTGGCACTCTACCAAGGTGAAAGAGTGAGACTCTGTCGCAAAAAATATATAAATTATGTAAAAGTTTCAGATACTGTTTTGGTACTTTTTTGATAATGTTATCAGAATTTATTGTTTCTCCTGAAAGCAAAATATCTTAAATTTTATTTAAGGAGGGATAGGACTGATAAACAAATGAAAGTGATACAGCCAGCTAGCTAGTCCATTAAAAATGGATAGGAAAATGTTAATTTGGACTGCTGGTTAGCACTAATCTGTAGTTACTATAAATCTTTAAACTGAGAGTAAGAAAGGTAAATGAAGATGTTCAAGAATTCTTAAGCAATTTCATGTGATTTGGGGGAGAAAGAAAAAGAAATTTTGACTGTCATCTTATTTTAAGGTTTTTTTTATAGTTCAAAAGTTATGAGAATGGAAAATAAAAAAACATGAATTTTAACATCGCTTTTTTTATTTTTAAAGACCCTAATAGTCTTTTGTTTTTTATAGTTCAGTCCTGAAATAAGAACAGATTCTTTACAGATTCTTAATGTAGAAAATGAAAAATGCTATTCTGGTGATTTTTCTGGAAAGAACATTAATTCAAAGTAATATTGCAACTCATAAAGAGGTTTAAAACTAAGTATCAGTAATAAAGCATTTATAATAGGGATGTTTTTCCTTTCAAAGTACTCAACATAACTGAAGGGGAAGATATCATAACTGAGAATGTGTGGGAATTTGCATTTTAGGATAGCTAGAGAAAATGTTCCAGGGTTTTATGAAATAACATTGTATTGTGTCTCTTTCCTTCTGACTATTAAAAAACCACAAGCAAACTAAAATTACCTTGTTATGCTCAAAAAGTTAAAAATATTTGTTGTCATGGAGATAGGCCCAGTCTAGATTTCTTCCTGGCAGTTTAAAAACTTACACAAACCAGTGGGGGAAGTAACAAGTCATCATATTTTCAAACCACAGCTGACAAAGTTTGTTCCTGTAGTGAGATGAATAGCATATTGTTCTTTGTCTTTGGTGTTCATGGGCACATTGAAGGGGCTCTGTAAATAATAATTGAGAAAATCTTGCTCATTCCCAGTTTTTATTTCAGAACTGAAACTTGTAGAAAACAACTAAAGAACTGGAGTGCAGATTTCAATGTCTGTCTTGGATACTTTGTATTTATATCCTTAAGAGTAATCATGGATTAATTTTTTTCATGATACATTTTTCTAAGGGGGAAAATTATGAGGGCTTTTAAATTTAGATAACAGCATTTATTAATTTTGCAAAGCAATAAGAATTTTCTCTTTATTTTAACCAGCTTGATTACCAGAGGCAGCACAGTATAGAGTTTTGAAATAAACCAAGTTCATTTTCCAGTTCTACTATTTACTAATTGTACAACCTTGAGCGTTGATTAACCTCCAACTCTCAATTTTCACTGTGTGAAGTGCAAATAATGTATACAGGGTACCTACCAACGAGTAAGTGTTCAGCGTAATACAGTAATACTAGTCTTCAATGAATTTTTGAGATAAACCCAACTCCAACTTAAATTACCCAGATGTGTGTTCCCTAATTCTTCAGAGTTTTGCAGAAAAGATGAATGCGAAAATTCTTTGAATCTTTTTTCCTCCAAGAAGAGTTTATTCTGGTCTGCCAAGTTTTACAGCTAAACAGATTAGTCAATTTGTCTTTACAGGAGATATATTGCTCTAAATAAAACATTAGTTATAACTTACATTAGTATTTTATTAATGTCACCTTTTCTGACTTTTAAAGAAAGTTTAAGTAAATGAAAATCAGGCCTTTATTTTATGTGCTTAGAGTAAAATATGAATGCATTCTTTCTTCAGGCATTTTAAATTATACCTGACATCAAGTACTGAACGTTTTTCACAAAATTTCAAAGTTGTGGTGGTGGATGGTAAAGATGAAAGCGAGTACACTGTAAAATGGCAGGACTTCTTCACTGGACACGTGGTTGGTTAGTACGGGGTTCATCTGTTCTTGGGTCTAGCTAGAGCATTAGGTCTCCAAATTTAACTTGATTGCATGTTCTTTTTGGGGTGGCGTTGGATGTCATAGAAGTGCTTTGCCTATTTGGAAGCAGAGACATTTTAATAAGAAGTAGGTACTTTTTAACATGTCAGGCTAGCTGGCTGGTTTGATGATTAAAATTAATTTTCTCACAAGTGATATTTTAACCTTGTTTTGTCTTCAGCAAGGACTGGAGGCTTCCTTTATGAAATTTTAGAGAAGCTAGGAGATAAAATTATTTACTTTATGATCCTTTTATGTTTTTATTTAAGAAAATATATTAAGCAAACAATTGTAGTTTTTTGACCTTTTTTTGCAGTAAGAAAAAAGAAGTGGCATTGAAATCCTCAAGTAGTACAGTTTAAAGCCTGTGTATTTCAAATCATGCTTTCTGCCTTCTCTTAGTTCTTCCTTACCTAGAAGTAGATAAAGTTCTTCTAGAAGAAAATCTACAGTTTTGTTTTTTTTTTGGGGGGGGGGTGGGGATCGGTAAAGGGATAGGTTTTAAATGAGTAGACCTGAGACTACTTCTTAGGAAAGGCAAGAATTATCTAGCTTATTTCTGGGGCCTTTGTTTCTTGGTTGCAGAGCTCTGCCAGTACCTAGGCAAATTCCACTCTAATGAAAGGTTTGGTTGATTTTTATAGACGGTAGTGTATAGTTTCTTACTTGATAGAAATATTTTTTTAATACTAAATTTTTTTTTTTCTTTTAAGGTGAGCCTGACTCTAGAGTTCTAGCCCATATAGGAGATGATGATGTTACAGTAAGAATCAACACAGATGGGGGAGAATATAACATAGAGGTAAATCTACATGTGTATTTTCTTTTCAGTAGCTTATATCTCTAATTTTATAAAGCTTCTTAGTTGTTTTAAGATGGCAAAGGTGAAAAGATCTTTTTCTCTTTGTATTTAAATCTTTTTTTTTTTAACCTGGAAAGTAGATTTTTTTTTAAAGATTTTTTTTTTTCACATCTCTAAGAAGCTCCTGTATTTCTATGTATCATAATTGTAAGAGTCACGGGTGGATTAGATATTAGGAAAGCAAAAATTCTTTTCCTCCTGAATCATTTAAAATTTTTTTTCTCAAGTAAATCTGTAAGCGTAAACATTCTCAAAGAGGAAGTTTTATTTCTCTGCCAGATACCCTGGAAATGCTACATCGATAAACAGTAGTGGTTAACAATCTGAGAAATTAAGCAGAAACTGTAGGAACTTGGATTCTAGTCACTCAGGACCTACTCAAGTAGTAATCAAGGCCAAAGTAGCCATTCGTGTAAGATGCGTATCCATCTGTCAGATCCTAGTCTAGAAAACAAAACATTTGCCACATATTTGTAAAGTTGATTGTGTGTTTCTTGGAAAATGAGAATACTCTGAGTACGAGTGATAATATCATCAAAACAGAGCATCTGTGGGAAAACTGTGAATAAAGTTGGTCAAAATGAAATTTTTAGGTGTATTTGAATGCTGTTTTAGGGGTAAGACAGTGCTATAAATATTACACATTTTAATAACATTTAATAAAATTGACACTAGTCTTTTACCTATCACTTTTATCTAGAGTAGACAATTGCCCACCACTACACATTTAATAACATCGACACTAGTCTTTTATCTATCACTTTGAAAAGGAAATCTGTGGCCTTGCAGTGTGTTAATGGTTTGATAATGTTTAAACTATTAATGGCAATGTTTGGGGAATCTAGCCTATCAGAGCTAGAAATTTCGTACAAAGTAAAGGGGCTAATATTATAAATATATTCATTCTAGAATAGGCAGGTGGGCCCGTAGCTCAGTTGGCAGGGTGCCGGCCACATACACTCAGGATGGCAGGTTCGAACCTGACCCAGGACAGCTAAAAAAAAAAAAAAAGAAAGAAAGAAAAACTGAGGCAAGAGGAACCCTTGAGCCCAAGAGTTGGAGGTTGCTGTGAGCGATGACACCACAGCACTCTACCCAGGGTGACAGCTTGAGACTCTGCCTCAAAAAAAAAAAAAAATAGGCAAGTAAATCACTTGAGTGCCTTAAACTGGTTTGTTTTTTCAAATCAATTTATTTCTTAAAAATAACTTTATTTTAAAAATACATGCTCCTTGCAAAATTCAGAAAATAGATTAGTTGTTCTTGGACTGTTACACAGTTATGCGGACTGTTTTTTCCTACAGAATTAGAACCACATAATATAAATGGTTTGTCTTTACACATTTTTTATTTAACAGTATAATTGTGAACATCTTTTCATGTTAATATAGATCTAAAGTTGGGTTTTTAGTGAAGCCTGCCTGTTAGCCCATTGGAATATTGTGCCAATTATTTAGTTGATTATTTAATTGATGCTCAATTGTTTTCTTTCAATTTTTGAAATAAAATATGCTGTAATGAACAGGCTTAGGCACACCTTTTGGGGCATGTATTTAGTAGGAATAGTGTGGGTGATAGGTAATAGTCAGGAAAGTTAAAGTAGGAAACTGTAGGAAGCTGTAGGCTGTGCCAGGGCTTTGTAGGAACTCTCACATCTCAGTAGCTTAACAAAACAAAGGTTTATTTCTCATTCCTTCAGGCTGGGTGTGGGCTTGGTACTCCTCCTTCACCTAGCTAGTGGCTTTGACTTTTGGACACATGTTCTCTGCAGCTGCCACAGAAGGGAAGACGGAGCTAGAGAATCACACAGGATGTTGTTAAGGGCCAGGCTTGGAGGTGGCCTTCCATTTCTGTTCTAGAATGCTTTCTCTCTGACCTACCACAAAGGAGGCTAGGAAAGAGTGGTCTTTTGAGCCCAGAAAGAGAAAACAGTGTGGTAATGCACACAGCATTATTTCTGCCACAGTCCACGTATCTGCTTATTTCCTTAGAACAGACTACTAATTGTTAATTCAAAATATCTGCATTTAGGATTCAAGTTCACTGAGACTCCTCATTTTTTCAGATATATTTTTTTTTTTTTTGTAGAGACAGAGTCTCATTGTGCCGCCCTCGGTAGAGTGCCGTGGCGTCACACGGCTCACAGCAACCTCTAATTCTTGGGCTTACGCGATTCTCTTGCCTCAGCCTCCTAAGTAGCTGGGACTACAGGCGCCTGCCACAACGCCCGGCTATTTTTTTTTTTTTTTTTTTGTAGAGGCAGAGTTTTACTTTATTGCCCTCGGTAGAGTGCCGTGGCATCACACAGCTCACAGCAACCTCCAACTCCTGGGCTTAGGCAATTCTCTTGCCTCAGCCTCCCGAGTAGCTGGGACTACAGGCGCCTGCCACAACGCCCGGCTATTTTTTTTGTTGTTGCAGTTTTGGCCGGGGCTGGGTTTGAACCCGCCACCCTCGGCATATGGGTCCGGCACCCTGCTCACTGAGCCACAGGCGCCACCCAATGCCCGCTTTTTTTTTGTTGTTGCAGTTTGGCCGGGGCTGGGTTTGAACCTGCCACCCTCGGCGTATGGGGCCGGCGCCCTACTCACTGAGCCACAGGCACTGCCCGTTTTTTCAGATATTTCTATTTAAAGGATTAGGAATTCTGTTTCCATCTATACTTTGTTCTACTAAGTAAAAAATGAGCATAATTAATATGTCACTGTTAGGTGGTTACTTAAAAGTAAACTCATCAGATTCTTTTGTAAGAGACTAATAGTAATAATATATTTTTATTAGATGGGGTCTCGCTCTGTTGCTCAGGTTGGGCTCAGGCAATCTTCTCACCCTGAGTAGACAAGTGCCCACCACACCTGTCTAATTAAAAAAATATTTTTTAGGGATGTTTTAGGGGTAAGACAGAGTGCTATAAATACTACACATTTTAATAACATTTAATAACATCGACACTAGTCTTTTATCTATCACTTTGAAAGTGATGGGCACTTTCGAAGGCCCGTTAAGGCTGGTCTTGAATTCCGGGCCTCAAATGATCTTCCCACTTTAGCCTCCTGAGTAGTAATAATAATTTTTAATTGAAAAAGTAGTTTATTACTTAGAATGGTGATTTTCATATTATTTATTTTATAGTCCTTATTTGTGTTTACTTTGATGTAAAAATCCTTGTTCATCTGAATTAAAATCTTATGCATAACTGGGCAGAAAAAATGTTTATATTTTATTTTTAAGACATCATCATTAAATATCTTAAGCCATCACCGATTAAGACTAGATTAAATTTGAATCATGAAAATAATTTTTTTCTCTCCAACTTTTTGTTGAGAAAATGTTCAAATCTACAGAAAGGTTTAAAAAAATATCCTGTAACTGTTAACCACGTGGTACTGTAATGTCATGCTTGCTTCCTCTCCTCCTTTTTAGGTTCCCCCCATCCTCAATTCAGGATGCAGTCAAGGTTCCTTCCTTTTTATTTAGGTTATTTATCAGATGATTTTTTTTTCTAGCAACTTACAAATTAGTAATGGTGGTAATAAGATTAGCTTTTATTATTAACATCTACCTTTTTTTGAAATCCTAACATATAACTAGATTTATAATCTTATATAATCTTCAAATTAAGTGTTATCACTCCTTTACCTAATGAGAGAAATTATGCTCAGGTTAAGTTACTTATCCTAAGGTAAATAGTGAGGTATGCTTGCGGTTTGAACTTAGGTAGGTCTCTCTGATCCCAGAGCCTGCTGTCCTTTTCTGTACTAGACTGGGCTATACTAGGAAACAATCAGTGTGAATTTAGAAATGTTTGATCCAAAAGAAAAATTTTTCTCTTCTATTCATAGGCCAAATAAGCTTTACTAAATGTAGAAGATTCTTTTTTTTGTTTGTTTGTTTGTTTTTTTTTTTTTTGGCCGGGGCTAGGTTTGAACCCACCACCTCTGGCATATGGGACTGGCGCCCTACTCCTTGAGCCACAGGCACCACCCAAAACGTAGAAGATTCTTACAGGCCCAGGAGTTGGATTAGTTAATTTTTTTTTAAGACAGAGCCTCAAGCTGTCACCCTTGGTAGAGTGCTGTGATGTCCCAGCTCACAGCAACCTCCAACTCCTGGGCTCAAGCGATTCTCCTGCCTCCGCCTCCCAAGTAGCTGGGACTACAGGTGCCCACCACAACGCCCGGCAGTTTTTTTTTTTTGGTTGCCGTTGTTTGACAGGCTTGGGCTGGATTTGAACCTGCCAGCTTTGGTGTATGTGGCTGGCATCTTAGGTGCTTGAGCTACAAGTGCTCAGCCCGTATTAGTTAATTTTTGAGGTCTCTGCCAGCCCTGAGATTCTGTAACCATTCTTTCTTCCTTTTTTTTTTTTCAGTTTTTGGCCAGGGCTGGGCTTGAACCCGCCACCTCTGGCATATGGGACTGGCGCCCTACCCCTTTGAGCCACAGGTGCCGCCCTGTTTTTTTTTTTTTTTTTGAGACAGAGTCTCACTTTGTCCCCCTCAGTAGAGTGCTGTGGTGTCACAGCTCATAGCAACCTCAAACTCTTGGACTTAAGCAATCCTTTTGCCTAAGCCTCCCAAGTAGCTGAGACTACAGGCACCTGCCACCAATGCCCGGCTACCATTATTTCTTAAATCTACCTCATATATGAATTACAAAAAAAGGGGTGTGTGTATGTATTTAACTGCTTTATAAAGATATCATTCATATATTACATTCTTCACCCATTTAATGTATACAGTTTTGTAGTTTTTAGTATGTGTATATGTGTAGAGTTATGCAAAGGCCACAACAAGTTTAGAACATTTTTATGATCCCCCAAAGAAACTCTGTACCCTGCCGTCTTTTCTCCCTTTCTCCCTAACTCCTATAGCCCTAGCAATAGGACAGACACTAATCTGTCCCTTTAGGTTTGCCTATTTTGGCCATTTCATATAATAAATTGAGTCATATAATATGTAGACTTTTGTATGTCACTTATTTTACTTAGATTAATAGGGTGACAAAAAATTTATACATCTGTTAAAGGAAAAAACTATATTAAAATTGTAATAATCAAATCATGTTTGACTTCTGCAGTTATAAGAAACACAAGAAAGGCTGGGCGCGGTGGCTCACGCCTATAATCCTAGCACTCCGGGAGTCTGAGCTGGGTGGATTGTCTGAGCTCACAGCTTTGAGACCAGCATGAGCCAGAGTAGCTGGACATTGTGGCAGGCGCCTATAGTCCCAGCCACTTGGGAGGCTGAGGCAAGAGAAACACTTGAGCCAGAATGAAACCTTGTCTGTAAAAATAGTCGGGTGGCTCGGCGCTTGTAGCTCAGTGAGTAGGGCGCTGGCCACATACACCAAGGCTGGCCGGTTCAAGCCCAGCCTGGGCTTGAACAACAATGACAACAATGACAGCTGCAACAACAACAAAAAGTCAGGCGTGTGGCGGGTGCCTATAGTCCCAGCTACTGAGGGCCTCTAAAAGATTTCATACCTGTGCAAAGAAGTAGTACTTTTTTCATATACAACATACTGAGGGAGGCTGAAGCAAGAGAATTGCTTAAGCCCAAGAGTTTGAGGTTGCTGTGGGCTGTGACGCCACAGCACTCTACCAAGGGTGACATAGCGAGACTCTGTCTCAAAAAAAAAAGAAAGAAAAGAAATACAAGATAAGAAACATTAATGATATATATTACAATTTAATTTTAGGTACAAGTCCGCGCACCCTGGCTCATGACTGTAATTCCAGCACTTGGGAGGCCGAGGAGGGTGGGTTTCCTGAGCTCATGGGTTTGAGATCAGCTTGAGCCAGAGCGAGACCTTGTTTCTAAAAATAGCCAGGTGTTGTGGTGGGTGCCTGTAGTCCCAGCTACTCAGGAGGCTGAGGCAAGAGAATCATTTAAGCCCAAGAGTTTGACGTTGCTGTGAGCTATGATGCCATGGCATTCTACTAAGGGTAACAAAGTGAGACTCTGTCTTAAAATAAAAAAAAATAATTTTAGGTACAGTTTTTTCCTTTCTTAAACTGTATACATTTTTTGACACACCCTATATTTTCAGGGTTCACCTATGTTGTAGCATGTATTCATACTTCTTTTATCTTTTATTACTGAATGGTGTTCCATTGTATGGATAGATCACATTTTGTTTATTCATTCCTCTGTTGATGGACGTTTGTACTGTTTTTACTTTTTGGTATTGCTGACAATGCTGCTGTGAATATTGTGAATAGGTTTTCATATAGGCATGTGTTTTCATTTCTTTGGGTATATAGGAGGAGCAAAATTGCTGGGTCAAATGGTTCTCTATTTTTAACTTTTGAAGACCTGCCAGACTAAAGTGACTGCACCATTTTGCATTTTTATCACATATATGAGAGTTCTGGATTCTTCCACATGCTCAGGAGTTACGAGAGGGTCTTTGATTATAGCCATCATGGAGAGTATGAAGTGGTGTCTCATTGTGGTTTTGATTTGCATTTCCCTGACAGAGATAATATAAATAACTTTTTTGTACATTCCTTATGAGCTGCTTGGTTCTGATGAAACAAGTGTTTTTAAAGAGAAAAACTTTGTTTTGTAAAAACAGAAACATCTTTTTGACTTGTGTAACCATTGGAATATGTTAGTCGTGATTTACTCTGTCCTTGCAACATTATAAATGCAGATTTAAAAACAAACTTTGGCTGAAACCATTAATTTTCAGGCATATTGTTGCAAGTTTTGAATGTTCTTTCTTGAAAGTATAGTAGAACCTCTGTAAGTTGACTACTTAAGGGACTGTAACAAACTGTTCTACATACGGAGGTGGTCAACATAAGGAACTAGGCCTGTTGTATTATTATATACATGTGGTATATGTCCAGTCTATGAAAATTAGGTCAGCTTAAGGAAGTAGTCAATGCAGGGAGGTGGTCAGCTGTTGAGGTTCTATTGTATATATTTATTCTTCCTGTGCATAAAACTTAACATAGCAAAAAGGTGTCAGACACTTGAATTTTAAGGAAACCATAATGAAAATGCCACATGAACAGAAAGTTTTTCTGACTTTCATAGCTATATCACCATCACCTATAACAGTGCTAGTGTACAGTAGGCATTAGATAATATTTTTGTATGAATGAATGGAAAAGGATATGCATTTTCTCTTTTGGAGCCTCTAAAAGATTTTATAACCTGTGCAAAGTAGTAGTGCTTTTTTCATATACAACTGGATATATTTACTCTGATGTTTTTATTTTCCAACATAGAAACTCCATATGCTAAAAAATAGAATGATTTATTTTATATACAGTGCTATTCAATTACTTAACTTAGAAATGAATGTTACGTAAGAAGCAACAAAGAATGTTGGAAGAATTTAGTGTTTAGGAATTCCTAATTTTTGATCTCAGTCATATGTATTTTCTGTCTTAGCCACTTTGGAGATTTATTAATGATACCAAAGACAAAAGGATGTTAGTTTATAAGTCTGAAGATATCAAGAATGTTTCACGTTTGGAGTCTCCAAAAGTGTGTGGTTACTTAAAAGTGGATAATGAAGAGTTGATTCCAAAAGGCCTAGTAGACAGAGAGCCCCCTAAAGGTAAGACTTAAAATATATTTCAAATAAGAAACAAGCATATTCCAATTGTCTCCAGTAGGGTGGCTGTTAATTGATTTAAAAATAACATGATTGTCAAGTAACTTTAGTTTTTAGCTTGAAAATAGAGTTTTGTCCCAGAAATTCTAATTCTTTTGTCTCTTGTGTGAGAGTTGAAAACACTAGCAGTTGATGAGAACAGTAAAGATTGGACTTCAAAGACAATTGGGGAAAAGGGAATATAATAATACTGTTGAAAGATAATCTTTAGTGTTTATAAGAAACAAGTTGGTAGGGCGGCGCCTGGAGCTCAGTGGGTAGGGCGCCGGCCCCATATACCGAGGGTGGTGGGTTCAAACCCGGCCCTGGCCAAACTGCAACAAAAAAATAGCCAGGCGTTGTGGCAGGCGCCTGTAGTCCCCAGCTACTTAGGAGGCTGAGGCAAGAGAATCGCCTAAGCCCAGGAGTTGGAGGTTGTTGCGAGCTGTGTGACACCATAGCACTCTACCGAGGGCAATAAAGTGAGACTCTGTCTCTGCAAACAAAAAAAAAAAAAAAAAAAGAAAAAAAATATAAGTTGGTAGCAAGAAAGATCTATATACTGTTCAGGATGCAAGAAACTTGTCAGTTTGGGGATAGGTTTATTTAGGTCATTTATTTATTGAACAGAACTGGAGTGTATGATAGTTAGGGTCATTTACAAAACATAAACATTTTGAAGAGGTGTTCTATTGTCCTTATTTTTGAAGTCCTTAGAAAATATTGCTGGCATTTTAATATAAAAGAATCTTAATTTGATTAGAAAGATGTCCTCCCTCCCCCATTTTTTTTTTTTTTTTTGAGACAGATTTCTTTCTGGCACCTGGGCTAGAGTGCTGTGTCCTTAGCCTAGCTCATAGCAACTTCAAACTCCTGGGCTCAGACAATCCTCCTGCCTCAGCCTCCCAAGTAGCTGGGAACGTACCACCACTCCCAGCTAGTTTTTTTGTTTTTTGTAGAGACGGAGTCTTTCTTTGCTCAGACTGGTCTCTAGTGCTCCTCCCACCTTGACCTCCCAGAGTGGTAGGATTATAGGCATGAGCCACTGAACCTGGCTGAAAGATGTCCTATTAATACAAACTGATTTTTAATGTGTGATTATGTTGACATTTGTACTGTTACTTTGGTTAGTTCATAAACTTCTTCTAAAAGAAAATGACTGATGGCTTCATAGCCCATCAATAGGTGAATGTTTTACTCTGTTAAGCACTTCTTAAAGTATTCGTATTTTAAAAAGTAAGGAGTCACTTAATTGTTTTTTTTTTTGAGACAGAGTCTCACTTTATCACCATTGGTAGAGTGATATGGTGTCATAGCTCACAGGAACCTCCAACTCTTGGGCTCAGGTGATTCTCTTGCCTGAGCTTCCCAACTAGCTGGGACTATAGGCGCCCACCACAACATCTGGCTATTTTTAGAGATGGGGTCTCACTCTGCTTAGTACTGGTCTCAAACTCTCAAACTTGTAAGCTCAGGCAATCTACCTGCTTTGGCCTCCCAGTGTGCTAGGATTACAGGTGTGGGCCACTGTGCCTAGCCTTAATTATTATTGTCATTATTATTATTATTATTATTGTTTTGTTTTCTGAGACAGAGTCTCACTTTGGCACGCTGAGTGGAGTGCTGTGGCGTTACAGCTCACAGCAACTTCAAACTCTTGGGCTTAAGCGATTCTTCTGCCTCAGCTGGGGCAATAGCTGGGACTACAGGTGCCCTTTACAATGCCTGGCTATTTTTTTCTTGTCATTGTCATTGTTATTTGGCAGGCCTGGGCCATTTCGAACCTGCCAGCCCCAGTGTATATGGCCAATGCCCTAACCACTGAGATACGGGTGCTGATCCCCTTAATTATTTTTTTGAGACAGAGTCTTGCTCTGGCACTTGACATAGAGTGCAGTGGGATGTTGTCATAGCTTACTCCTGGGCTTAAGCAATTCTTCTGCCTCATCCTCCTGAGTAGCTGGGACTATAGGTGTGCACTATTACACCCAGCTAATTTTTCTATTTTTTGTAGATATGGAGGGGGTCTCACTTTTGCTCAGGTTCATCCTGGCTTCAAGCACTTCTCCTGCCTCAGCTTCCCAAGAGTGCTAGGATTATGGGCATGAGCTACCATGCCCAGCTGAATTCTATAAGTTTATTTTTTATTTATTTATTTTTTTAATTGACTGTATGTCATAATTTTTTTATTTTTTTGCAGTTTTTGGCCAGGGCTGGGTTTGAACCCATCACCTCCAGCATATGGGGCCAGTGCCCTACTCCTTTGAGCCACAGGCACTGCCCAGTTTATTTTTTAGTTTTATTTATAATAGATATATATGTATATATCTTTTTTTTTTTTTTTTTTGTAGAGACAGAGTCTGACTTTATGGCCCTCGGTAGAGTGCTGTGGCATCACACAGCTCACAGCAACCTCCAGCTCCTGGGCTTAAGCGATTCTCTTGCCTTAGCCTCCCGAGCAGCTGGGACTACAGGCGCCCGCCACAGCACCCAGCTATTTTTTTGTTGCAGTTTGGCCGGGGCTGGGTTTGAACCCGCCACCCTCGGCATATAGGACCGGCGCCCTACTCACTGAGCCACAGGTGCCGCCCTGTATATATCTTTTAATACAACCGCACCTGCCCTACTGCCTGACCACACTGATTGAATTCTAGGATTTTTTTTTTTTTTTTTTTTTTTTTGAGACAGAGTCTCACTTTGTTCTCTTGGTAGAGTATTGTGGGCCATAGTTCACAGCAACCTCAAACTCTTTGTCCCTAGCGATTCTCTTGGCTCAGGCGCCTGCCACAATGCCCTGCTATGTCTGGTTCAGGCTGGTCTCAAACTTTCAACTCAAGCAATCCACCTGCCTCGGCTTCCCAGAGTGCCAGGATTATAGGCATGAGCCACTGGGCCTGGCATGAATTCTAGAATTTTTAAACCACATATTTATTACTTTTTATTTTCCTGTCTTTCTCTAAATTGTTTTTTGTTGTTAAGGATATTAAGCTCAAATAATGTTTGTTTCAAATATATACTAGATTTAAATAAAGCATTACTATAAAAAACTCCTTGTTTTGATGAATTTTGATTTAATAGTGCATACAAATTCATATTAGAGCTTGTTCATCGGGTGAAGAGAAGAGCTGATCCAAATCCCATGAAGAACACATGTAAATTGTTGGTGGTGGCAGATCATCGCTTTTATAAATACATGGGCAGAGGGGAAGAGAGTACAACTACAAATTACTTAGTAAGTATTTGATGTTCCAGAAAGTGGGCAAAAAATTCATGTGGGTGGGTAAATTCTATTTAAGAGGAGACTGTGATACTTTGAAACTTAATGAAACCAGATTTGTTCCAGATGCTCTGTTGTTGCCCTAGAATATTGAGTGCTTTTCTCTGAAGCTTTTATATTACTATGTGGAAATTATAGTTTTAAGTGTATGAAAATCTATTTTACCTTTGAACAGATATTTTCTGTGCATTAAAATTTTTATGCATACTAGATTTGGGGAAAGGTTATAATATAGTCCTTTTTTATGGAGATGAACTCTTTAAAATCATCACTGCTGTAATGGCAGTGAACCTGTAATGTCACATGTATGGATATATGCTCTACAGTAAAAAAAAAAATCAGTATTTGTAAAACCTGTGTGTACTGTTTTGCTTATATGTGTATGTGTTTAAGAGAAGAAGGTCAGTTTTGTTCATGTAGTAAAGACTTAAGCATTGGACTTTAACTGTGTGAAGTATGTGGGACTTTCATGGTCATAATTAAATCTAGGGCAGAGATACAAAGGAATGATTTAAGAAGTGTTGATACTGGCTCAGTGCCAGTAGCTCAGTGGCTAGGGCACCAGCCACATACACCAGGGCTGGTGGGTTCAAACTTAGCTGGGCCTGCTAAACAACAGCGACAACTACAACAAAAAAATAGCTGGGCATTGTGGCAGGTGCCTGTATCCCAGCTAGTTGGGAGGCTAAGGCAAGAGAATCGCTTAAACCTAAGAGTTTGAGGTTGCTGTGAGCTGTGACGCTACAGCACTCTATCAAAGGTGACAAAGTGAAACTCTGTCTCAAAAGAGAAAAGAGAAAAAAAAAAAAAGGAAATGTTGATACTGGATTTTTGAGCATTAACTATTATTTTCAAAATCAAGGGAATCATTTTTCTTTTTTTTTTTTTTTGTGAGACAGAGTCTCAGGCTGTCATCCTGGGTAGACTGCTGTGGCTTCATAGCTCACGGCAACCTCAAACTCTTGGGCTTAAGCAATTCTCTTGCCTCAGCCTCCCAAGTAGCCAGGACTACAGGTGCCTGCCACAGTGCCCAGCTATTTTTGTTGCAGGTGTCATTGTTGTTTTAGCTGGCCTGGGCTGGGTTTGAACCCACCAGCCTCTGTGTATGTGGGGGGTGCCCTACTGACTGAGCTACCGGTGCCGCCAAGGGGGATCATTTTTCATTGACATTTTTTGCTAGTATGATCTCATTTGTTGTGGTAACTTGGCACTGATCAAAATGTTGAGGGAATAAAAGAGAATGCGTCTATTCATAAACTAAGAGCCTCGTGCTGTGAAGATGTCTTTCTCATTGCCTTGCCTTTCCCATTCTCTCCGTTTTATTCATACCCTCCCTCGTGCTTCTTTTCAGTCCCTTCTATGTCAAGTGAATTCATTATGAAGATAGCAGGAGTCATTGTAATTCTTGTTTCTAAGTAAGGAGTCTTTCTGGGATAAAGCTTCTCTTAAATCTTTTTATTTTTTTTAAGGGGCTCCTCATAGTTTACTTCTTTTTTCATTACACTACAAATATTAATATAATGAGAGGTCTAGTCTTAAAAATTGGTTTTCTTACAATTACTTATAAGCAAAGAGTACTGTTTCACAGTTGCTGTGACAAATCTCATCAACCCAGGGTTTTTTTTGTTGTTGCAGTTTTTGGCCAGGGGCCGGGTTTGAACCCGCCACCTACTGTATATGGGGCCGGCGCCCCACTCCTTGAGCCACAGGCACTGCCCTTTTTATTTTTTTTTTAATTTTGCTTTCAATCATCTTAGTTTGAAGGTTTTTTTTTTAATTTTGTTTTTCTTTCTTAATTTTTTTTTTTTTTTTTTGGCAGTTTGAACCCACCACCTCTGGCGTATGGGGCCAGCGCCCTACCCCTTTGAGCCACAAGCGCCACCCATCTTTCTTTCTTTATTTTTTACTGAGACAAGAGTCTCACTTTGTGGCCTTCATCATAGCTCACAGCAACCTCTACCTCTTGGGCTTAAGCAATTCTCTTACCCCAGCCTCCCAAATAGCTGAGACTACAGGCGCCTGCCAGAAGGCCCGGCTTTTTTTTGGTAGAGACGGGGTCTCACTCTGGCTCAGGCTGGTCTTGAACCTCTGAGCTCAGGGCAATCCACCCGCCTCAGCCTCCCAGGGTGCTAGGATTACAGGCATGAGCCACCACGCCCGGCCCATCAACCCAGTATTTGAACAGCAGAATATTCTCTTTGAGGAAAAGATAGGAAATGAGCATTAGAGCTTCAGTCCTTCTGGGCTCCTTTTTACCCATTGTCAGTACTGAACTTATTGGGGTGAGAGTGAAGGAACAGGGTTAGCAGCTGTCGAGGAAAGTGTTTGAGAGATAGAATGAAGGTGGACTACTTCTTAGAAGGGAATACATTTGACCCTTAAACATCACTAGGCTTGAGGACATTGACACCTCTGTGCAGTCAAAAATCCATATATAGGGCAGCGCCTGTGGCTCAGTCGGTAAGGCGCCGGCCCCATATACCGAGGGTGTCGGGTTCAAACCCGGCCCCGGCCGAACTGCAACCAAAAAATAGCTGTAGTCCCAGCTACTCGGGAGGCTGAGGCAAGAGAATCGCTTAAGCGCAGGAGTTGGAGGTTGCTGTGAGCTGTGTGATGCCACGGCACTCTACCGAGGGCCATAAAGTGAGACTCTGTCTCTACAAAAAAAAAACAAAAACCATGTATAACTTATGATTGCCCTCCAGAACTTAATTATTAGCATTCTACTGTTGACCAGAAGTCTTATCAATAAGGAAATAGTTGATTAACACTTATTTTTTGTGTTACACATTTTATATCCATATTCTCAGAATAAAGTAAGTTAGAGAAAAGCAAATACTGTTAAGAAAGTTAGGCTGGGTGTTTTTGCTCACGCCTCTAATCCTAGCACTCTGGGAGGCCACAGCAAGTGGATTGCCTGAACTCAGGAATTCTAGATTAGGCTGAGCAAGAGCGCAACCCCATCTCTAAGAAATCTAGCTGGGCGTTGTGGGGTTCACCTGTAGTCTTAGCTACTTGGGAGGCTAAGGCAAGAGAATCTTTTGAGCCCACAGGTTTGAGGTTGCTGTGAACTATGACGCTACGGCACTCTACCAGGGCAAGAAAGTGAGACTCCGTCTCAAAAAAAAAAAAAAAAGTAATAAGGAAAAGGCTGGGCAGGATGACTCATGCTTGTAATCCCAGCACTCTGGAAGGCTGAGGTAGGAGGATCAGTTGAGTTTAGGAGTTCAAGACCAGCCTGAGGAAAAGCAAGTCACTTGTATTCAAAACTCTATCTCAAAAAAAAGAAAAAGTCGTAAGGAAGAGAAAATAATATTTACTATTCATTATGAAAGTGGATCATTATAAAAGTCTTTATCCTTGTTTTTACGTTGAGTAGGCTCAGGCAGAAGAGGAAGGGTTGGGCTTGCTGTCTTGGGGTGGCAGAGGTAGAAGAAAATACACGTAAGTGGACTCATGCAGTTCAAACCAATGTTGTTCAAGTGTCACTTGTATTTTAGATAAATTGATTGATTTTTAAATTTTATTTTTTATAGTTGACTGGAATGACATTTTAAAAAAGGCTTTTACTTATTGTTTTGGTTCCATATGCTGTAGATCACCTGAAATTTGGGGTAAAGTATGTACATTTTAAGGATAGTAAACTCAAACAACATTTGTTTCAAAATATATAGATTTAAAACATTACTATAAAAAACTTGTTTGATGAATAAGGTAACAATGCTAAGTTTGAGGCTAACTGATAAGAATACTTTGTTAGAGATGTCAATGATAAAGAGTAATAATTTAATACCTACTTTTTGTAATAGTAGAACTTTCACCATGGCATTTTCCTTAAGCTAAATTTTTATTCCTGCAGATATTATGTTATATTGCAAAGAGTGATAAAGAGCTATTTCATGTCTTTTTTTTTTACACACACAGATAGAGCTGATTGATAGAGTTGATGACATCTATCGGAACACTTCATGGGACAATGCGGGTTTTAAAGGCTATGGAATACAGATAGAGCAGGTATTTATCAATAGATACGGCTTGTATTGCTCAGTTATGTGAGGTTAATATTTGTCACTTGTACTCAAAACCCAAAAACTTTATCTTGAACATTAATTATAAATAAATATTCTGAAATTCCAACTATTTTTTTCTGATAAGTTGTGCAATAATTTTGAGATTATTAATTCTACATTTTTGTTCTTAGGCTCATCTTAGGCGGAAAGTCTTTTAATGCCACCATGCTCTCTCCCTTCTCTTAATTTATGGCCCTTTCATTTCCTGTAGTTTTTTGTTTTTTCTTCTAATTATGCTTTAAGTCTTTAGTTAGAATCCTAAGAAAGTTTCCATAGAACCATTAAGGCTTTTTTCCCTAAAAATTTCCTTGTAATCTGTTCATAGAGTAAGTCCAGCAATGATATATTGATATTATCTTCATTATGTCTTATGGCGAAAGTTGTTTCAAATTGCTAAGAATAATTAAAGATTGGCTTGGTGCCTGTAGCTCAGCAGCTAGGGCACCAGCCACGTACACCGGAGCTGGCAGGTTTGAATCCAGCCCAAGCCTGCCAAACAACAATGACAACTACAACCAAAAAATAGCCAGGCGTTGTGGCAGGCGCCTGTAGTCCCAGCTACTTGGGAGGCTGAGGCAAGAGAAACACTTAAGCCTAAGAGTTTGAGGTTGCTGTGAGCTGTGGTGCCACAGCACTCTACCCAGGGTGACATAGTGAGACTCTGTCTCAAAAAAAGTAAATAAATAGGGCGGCACCTGTGGCTCAAAGGAGTAGGGCGCCAGCCCCATATGCCAGAGGTGGCGGGTTCAAACCCAGCCCCGGCCAAAAACTGAAAAAAAAAAAAATAAATAAATAAATAAAAATTAAAGATACTGTCTGACTATTGCTTTTGACAGATAGATATTTTGATATGTAAATTAAACAAATTATCTGTTTTTTCTGGGCCCTTTGTACTGAGGCATATTCTTACAGATTCTGTAGTATATAATAAAGAGTGTTTTTTAAACTTTTAAAATCATGTGCCATGCTTATAGATGTTAAACTTTGATAGTGCTTGCATAAAACTAAGAGAATTATTTTTTGTTTCTTGTTCTCTTCTACTGTTTTGCATTTTCTTTTTTAAGTTATTATTGGATAGGTAATATGTACACATGGCACAAAAATCAGTGAAAAAATAAGTCTTTGCAGACTCCATCCATTGTCAAACCAGTTCCTTTCCCCTAAGATACCACATCACCAGTTTAAACGTCTTTCCAGACATGTTGTACACATGTAAAGTGTGTGTATATATATGTCTGTATTTGACACAATGATGGTATGCTGAACTCTTTTGCACCTTGCTTTTTTCCTTTCACTTGTTTTAAGATGACTGCATCATATTTGAATTTTAGAGGACTTGTAAATAAAGTTTCTTTTTGCTTTAGGAACTTGCAAACAATTGAAGAACATAGGAATAATACAGGAGATAAAAACATAAATTTCTTTGCATCTGATAAAAGATGGATTGGGGGAGGTGGTTTAGATGTGCAGTCATGGTAGACTTTCAAGAGTATCCCAGAATTGCCCTTGAGTATGCAACATCAGAACTGTAGAGTCTGCCCCAAGTCAGCTTACCACATAGTGGCAGAGGAGATTAGCTTGTGCCCTCTCAGCAGGCAGGCAGGGAAGAGAAACATCCAGACAGTACTGAGCTGAGCGTGGCTTGCTTCTTTGTCCCAGACTCGTAAAGGCTTTGTTATTTTTTTTTTTCTTCTTGGGACATTTATTATCATTTTGTCTGAAATGCATGTACTAAGAGAAACCCCTCTTAGCAATCTTTTATTCTTGTGTGGTACACAGTGATGTACATCTTTTCATTCTTTTCCAAATCATTCACTATAATGGTAATAAGTATTTAACGCTCATGTAACCCAAGTTTTTTTTTCCAATAAGTATAGAGGATACGCAAATTTAGGAGTACATTTATAACTTTATAAATAATTCCTTAATAGCCACATTTTCTATACCATATGCTTCTCAGTTTGTCAAACATTGACTGTTAAGAGTTAAACAAATTATGAATTTTTCTTTTAAAGCATTTTTTCTAGAATGATAGTCTTTTTTTGAGCAGATAAAATAATGCAGTATTCAGAGTCTTCTCACTTTTTTTCATAGTGTTCTAAGTTTATAATCTCTTTAAGTATAGATTCGAATTCTCAAGTCTCCACATGAGGTAAAACCTGGTGAAAGGCACTATAATATGGCAAAAAGTTACCCAAATGAAGAAAAGGATGCTTGGGATGTGAAGATGTTGCTAGAGGTAAGTTACTGGTGTGGGGCTAATTAACGCTACTTTGTGATTTTTTTTTTTTAAAGTTTTTTTAAATTTTTTTTTATTTTTTATTTTTTTTGTAGAGACAGAGTCTCACTGTACTGCCCTCGGTAGAGTGCCGTGGCGTCACACGGCTCACAGCAACCTCTAACTCTTGGGCTTACGCGATTCTCTTGCCTCAGCCTCTCGAGCAGCTGGGACTACAGGCGCCTGCCACAATGCCCGGCTATTGTTTTGTTGCAGTTTTGGCCGGGGCTGGGTTTGAACCCGCCACCTTCGGCATATGGGGCCAGCACCCTACTCACTGAGCCACAGGCGCCACCCTACTTTGTGATTTTTTAATAAATGGGTTCTGTCTACATTAACGAAGAGTGTATTAGAAAAGATTATGGAAAACCAGGAGCATTCTCTGCCCTCCCGCCCCCAGCTGATCCAACAGTGACCCCATCCCCTGTAGCAGGGCAGACAGCAAATAGCAAAAAATGGTGAAAAAGAAAAATACTATAAAGCAATGCTCCTTAACCTCAGTATCTTTGAGAATCTAATGAGGCAGTGGATCTTCTCTAGAAAATAACTTGGATACCAAATATATAGAATTTTTTTCACACTGTCTTGTTAGCTTAGATCTCTTTAAAGCTTATAAGTTTATGTCCTAGCACAGTAATTATCAAACAGGCTATGAATGTATATTGGAGAGTAGAAATACAACTTGAAGATCTGAAAGTTCACTACAGGGATTTTATTTATTTATTTATTTTTGGAGACAGAGTCTTATTTTGTTGCTCTCAGTAGAGTGCTATGACGTCACAGCTGACAGCAACCTCAAACTCTTGGGCTTAAGTGATTCTCTTCCCTCAGCCTCCCAAGTAGCTGAGACTATAGGTGTCCACCACAACACCCCGCTCCCTACAGGGATTTAAAATTTTTGGATATTTATTCTGGTAATCTAAAGACAGTGAACTTACTTGTTCTCTGCTGTGTAACATATAACAGGATGCTGCCACATGATGTCTTCATTTTGTGTGTACTATTGCTTTGTTGTAAAATGACCTTCTATGTAGTAACAGTTTTTAATCTTATTTTGTTGGTATCAGTTACCCGTTGCTGTCCTACTAAATTAACTGCAAATTTAACAGCTTAGAACAATACTTTTATTTATCTCATTGTGTCTGGATTAGTCCAGGCATAGGATTCTCTAGTTAGGATCACCAGAGGCTGAAATCAAATTTTAAAAGCTTGAATGGGGCTCGGTGCCTGTAGCTCAAGCGGCCTAGGGCACCAGCCACAAACACCAGAGCTGACGGGTTCAAATCCAGCCTGGGCCTGCCAAACAACAATGGTAACTACAACCGAAAAATAGCCAGGCGTTGTGGCGGGCACCTGTAGTCCCAGCTACTGGAGAGGCTGAGGCAGGAGAATCGCTTAAGCCCAAGAGTTTGAGGTTACTGTAAACTGTAACGTCACAGCACTCTATCCAGGGCAACAGCGTGAGGCTCTGTCTCAAAAAGAAAGAAAAAAAAAAGCTTGAATGGAATTGAAGGGTATTGTCAACTCTTTATCCAGATTGAAAACCGTAATACGCAGTGTCTGTCTAATGCGCTGACATACCTTATCTAATTTGATCTGTACATCACCTTGAGAGCAGATCATTGAGGTAGCACCATTAGTCCTAAAAAGAGGATCAGCAAGTTTATAGTCGTGTGTGACTGCTGTAACAAAATACCACTGGCTGGTGGGTCAGGCTTACATGTCCTGACACATACCATTTTCTCACAGTTCTGGAGGCCAGAAGCACAAATGCTGGTAGGGTTTGTTAATTCTAGGCCTCTGTTCCTGGCAGATGCTGTCTTTCCTCGTGTCTTCACAGGGTCCTTCCTCTGTGTGTATCTGGGTCTTGATCTCCTTTATAAAGAAGTCAGTCATATTGCATTAGGGCCCACACATGTGATCTCATTTTACTTCGATTACCTCTTTAAGGGTCTTATTTCCAAATAGTTACATTCTGAGGTACTCTGAGGGATTAGGACTTCAACATATAAATTTAGGGTGGCACAATTCAGTCTATAACAGAAAGGTTAAATGACTTGTCTGTGGCTAGTTACATAATTAGTAATGGCAGAGAGATAGTATTGAGCAGCCTGATCTCCTGAGTCCCAGAACAGTGGAGCGACTGCCCCTCTCTGCCTTCTTTTTTGTTTGTTTGTTTGTTTGTTTGTTTGAGGACAGAGTCTTACTTTGTCACCCTAGGAAGAGTGCCATGGTGTTCTAGCTCACAGCAACCTCAAACTCTTTTGGGCTCAAGCGATTCTCTTGTCTCAGCCTCCTGAGTAGCTGGGACTACAAGCGCCTGCCACAACAACTGGCTATTTTTAGAGACGGGGTCTCACTCTTGCTCAGGCTGGTCTTGAACATGTGAGCTCAGACTCTCCACCCATCTTGGCCTCCCAGAGTACTAGGATTACAGGCGTTAGCCACCACGCCTGGCCTCTACTTTCTGCTTTCTGGTGGGCCTCCAGGAAGCCCACATAAGGGGAGGAACCAGAGGGAAAAACACGTTAAGTTTATGGATGCTTCTCTCCTGTTGTCTTCCCAAAGTCTCCTGGAATATTCCCAGAAACCCTACTCCACTTCATTACTCATAAAGGGTCTCTGACCTCTCCTATTAAGCATTTTATTTTATTTATTTATTTATTTTGAGACAGAGCCTCAAGCTGTCCCCCTGAGTAGAGTGCTATGCCATCATAGCTCACAGCAACCTCAAACTCCTGGGCTTAAGCAGTTCTCTTGCCTCAGCCTCCCAAGTAGCAGGGACTATAGGTGCCTGCCACAGTGCCCAGCTATTTTTTTGTTGCAGTCGTCGTTGTTGTTTAGCAGGCCTGGGCAGGGTTCAAACCTGCCAGCGCCGGTGTACGTGGTAGACTGATAATACACTGATAATATTTTTTGGACAGATAAAGTAATGCCATATTCAGTCTTATGATTTTTTTCTAGAAGTGTTCTAATTATATTATCTTTTAAGTATAGATTCATATTCTCAAGTCTCCACAAAAAGTACAATCTCTTTAATTTCCTTTTATTAAGAAGGAAACTAAGAAAAAATCCTCAAAAGCTTATGGTGTTGATTTAAATGAATTTAAAATCTTTAGTAACAAAACTAGGTATATATACTTTTTATAAGTTTGTAATTTATATATATTATGAAACAAATTTAAACAAAATTTTATATAAAACTAATTGAATCCTTAAAATACTTTATTTATTTATTTTTTTGAGACATAGTCTCAAGCTGTTGTCCTGGGTAGAGTGCCAGGGCATCATAGTTTAAAGCAACCTCCAACTCTTGGGCTTAAGCAGTCCTCTTGCTTCAGTTTTTCTATTTTTAGTAGAAATGGGGTCTTGCTTTTGCTCAGGCTAGTCTCAAACTCGTGAGCTCAAGCTATCTACCCACCTTGGCTTCCCAGAGTGCTAGGATTATAGGCGTGAGCCACCATGCCTAGCCTAGAATCCTTAAAATACTTTAGAGGAATTTGCTTTGCTATGGAGTGCTGTGATCCCTTGCAGAATTTGGGGATCTCCAGTGCTGGGCTGTACATCTTCAGAGCAGTCTTCAGGGGAGCAGTAGGTTAGTTCTGAACAGCTAAAGAAAGCTCCCAAGGTGTTCCCTTTTGGCCCCCTGTGGGACGATAATGTGTGCCTCTCCCCTGCAGATGGGTGAGAAACCCAGCGAATGGGGAGTGTGCTCCATAAGGTTATAGTTGCTGGTGCAGAGCTCAGCTCAGCCATGGTTCCCTTCTGCAATATTTAGTAGAAATACCTTTTAGTTTGATGTAATCGTTAATCTAATTAAGAATTTTTTTTTTTTTTTAAAGCAATTTAGCTTTGATATAGCTGAGGAAGCATCTAAAGTCTGCCTGGCACATCTTTTCACGTATCAAGATTTTGATATGGGAACTCTTGGATTAGCTTATGTTGGTTCTCCCAGAGCAAACAGTCATGGAGGTGTTTGCCCAAAGGGTAAGTTTTCTTATTTGTCGTGTGAACACTGTGCTAGAATAGTAAGCAGATTGGATTATATTATAGCTGTATATTTTATAAGCAATTTTTCCCTGTTTCTTTTTGCCTTTAGCTTATTATAGTCCAGTTGGGAAGAAAAATATCTATTTGAATAGTGGTTTGACCAGCACAAAGAATTATGGTAAAACCATTCTTACAAAGGTATGTTCTTTTATTTTTTAAAAAGATAGTTTTGGAGTTCATTGTAGTAGAACTCAGTCATGATATATTCATGTGGGTATCTTTTTTAAAGGTAATATGTACCGCTTTTTATTTCTGCCCAAATAAAACTCATATTCTTTTCATATGTAAAATATGAAAATTAAAAATAAAAAGAAAATTAAAATGATCGGTCAACTTTCTTCTGAAACATGTGAGGATTGCTTTTCCTGGAGCCCTCCAGCCTGCAGCCCCTCTCAGAGCTCCTTGTCTCCTAGTCCTGCAGCACCACTACCTCTCTGAGGCTTCCTGCACTCTCACTTGTGGGCCCCTGTGTCATCTTTCTTTTTTTTTTTTTTTTTTTTTTGTAGAGACAGAGTCTCACTTTATGGCCCTCGGTAGAGTGCAGTGGCCTCACACAGCTCACAGCAACCTCCAACTCCTGGGCTTAAGCGATTCTCTTGCCTCAGCCTCCCGAGTAGCTGGGACTACAGGTGCCTGCCACAACGCCCAGCAATTTTTTGGTTGCAGTTTGGCCAGGGCCGGATTTGAACCTGCCACCCTCGGTATATGGGGCCGGCGCCCTACCTACTGAGCCACAGGCGCCGCCCTGTGTCATCTTTCTTGATTTATACCATTATATTGGTGCAGTATATTCTCTAGGAACTTCCTGAGAAAATGTACACGAGATGCATATTCTTAGGATAATATTTACCTGAAAATGTCTTTATTCTGCTCTTAAACTTGATTGATAATCTGACTGGGTCTATTCTCAGTTCTCCATTTGTATTCTAGTATTCATATAGCCATTCTGAGTCCTTACCCTTTGTGTGTCACCTGTTTTTTTTCCTGTCTGGAAGACTTAAGGATCTTGTTAAAAATGTGTTTGTCTGGCTCAGCGCCTGTGGCTCAAGCAGCTAAGGTGCCAGCCACATACACTTGAGCTGGCGGGTTCGAATCCAGCCTGGGCCCGCCAAACAACAATGACGGCTGCAACCAAAAAATAGCCGGGCCTTGTGGCGGGTGCCCATAGTCCCAGCTACTTGGGAGGCAGAGGCAGGAGAATGAGCCCAGGAGTTGGAGGTTGCTGTGAGCTGTGATGCCATGGCACTCTACCCAGGGCGACAGCTTGAGGCTCTGTCTCAAAAAAAAAAAAAAAAAAGTGTTTGTCAGTGAATAACAGAAAATCCAGTAATACAGTGGCTTAAGTAGCAGGTTTATTTGTCTCTGTCAACAGAAAGTTCAGGTATAGCGTGCTCCAGGGGTACAGCAGCTCTCAGGAGTCCAGGGTCTTCCTAACTTTCATCCATTGTAAGCACAGGACCTTTGTCCTCATTCTTGTCACCTTATATTCCCAAGATGGGTTTTTTCTTTGTTGGAAAAAGGAGAAAGAAATCATAGCTTAGTCTAGTCTGTCCTCTCTCAAATGTTTCTGGAAGCCCCATCTTGGTTTCTGTTTCTTATTGGCCAAAATGGATCACATGACTACCCTTAGCTTCAAGGGAAGGTGGCTCTTTTAGTTCATATATTGCTGTCTTGAGCAGAATGAGGGCTAGGTAAGGAAGAAGAGCAGAATAGATATTGGTAGGACATGTATTATCTGATATATAAATTTTTTTTTTTTTTTTGTAGAGACAGAGTTTCATTTTATGGCCCTCGGTAGAGTGCTGTGGCATCACACAGCTCACAGCAACCTCCAACTCCTGGGCTTAGGCGATTCTCTTGCCTCAGCCTCCCGAGTAGCTGGGACTACAGGCGCCCGCCACAACGCCCAGCTATTTTTTGGTTGCAGTTCGGCCGGGGCCGGGTTTGAACCCGCCACCCTCGGTATATAGGGCCGGCGCCCTGCTCACTGAGCCACAGGCACCGCCCATGATATATAAATATTTTGAGTGTGATATTATACTTGATATCCTTGTACCTTCCCCCCGCCCCTCCATTGTGTCAGGCAAGTAGGCCCTTTAATCTGAAGACTTGTGTCTTTAAATGATGCAAAATTTTCTTGTATTATTTCTTCGATAATTTTTGGCTTGTTTTTTTCTGTACTATTTGGAACTCTATTAAATCAGATATAAGATCTAGAATATTTCTTGGTTTTCATTTGTTTATTTTCTTGTACTATTTTCTAGATGATGTTCTTTTTTTTTTTTTGTACAGACAGTGTTTCACTTTATGGCCCTCAGTAGATTGCCCTGGCATCACACGGCTCACAGCAACCTCTAACTCCTGGGCTTAAGGGATTCCCGAGTAGCTGGGACTACGGGTGCCCACCACAACACCCGGCTATTATTTTTTTTTCCGGCTATTTTTTTGTTGCAGTTTGGCTGGAGCCAGGTTTGAACCCACCACCCTCGGTATATGGGGCTGGTGCCTTACCAACTGAGCCACAGGCACCGCCCTCTAGATGATGTTCTTAATGTTAGCTTCAGCTGCTCTTCTGGATGTTTTTATTCCTGCAAGCATTTTCTTTTTTCAGTAGTCCTTTTGTTGTTTCTTTTTTATAGCTTCTCATTCTTTCATGGTTGTAGTGTTTTCTAACTTCTAACCTTTTTGTTCAACTTCCATAATTGTGTTTCCATCTGTTGTCTGCCGTTGTCTCCTCTCCTGTTCTTTGTCTATGTTGGGTTATTTCTTTTTTCCCCTTTACTGTTGTCTTAGTGGGATTTCATGAAAGAGTAGAGGTAAATGCAGTTTATACTGTTTTACTGGTAGCTTCCCATTATTGATTTAATAAAGAAATTAAAAGCCATCAATTCAAGTTTTGGGAGAAGAGTAGCTTACTGATGAGTAATAGAAAATAAATCATATGGGATGTTGGAATGTTGATTATGGAAGTGCCTAATTTTAAGTGTTTTATGGTGCTATAATAGAAATCCCTTTATCTTCGCATACCTTAGTACTGAACAGTTGGTCAGATAACAACCTTTCTTTCCCTCATTAAAAGGAAAGTGAAACCCATATTGAAAGGTTGTAGAATTTGATTACCAAAGAACAGTTAAGATTAAATGTTAAAACCCTGCAGAAGGAATAAGACACTAGAAAGAAAGAGAGAAAGAAAAAATTAATATTTAAGAGTAAGAATATTGGCATTTCCTGGACGTAAAAATGTAAAGCAAGACAGGTCATAGGCTGGGAGAAAATATTTACAGAAAACTCACATTGTAAAAGACTGTTATACCCAGAGGCTGGGCACAGCACCTCATGCCTATAATCCTAGCATTTTGGGAGGCTGAGGTAGGAGGATCACTTGTGGCCATTAGTTTGAAACCAGCTGAAGCAAACAATGAGACCTTGTCTTCAGAAAAAGATGTGGTGGCATGTGCCTGTAGTCCCATGTGCCCCAGAGGTTGAGGAAGATCACTTGAGTGCAGGAGTTTGAGGTTGCAGTATAAACTGAGATGACTCCACTGCCCTGTGGCCCAGGCAACAGAAGGAGACCCTGTTCCTGTCTCCCCTGCCAAAAAAAAAAAAAATTTTTCTTTTACAAAGAACTCTTAAAACCCAACAATAAGAAAGTGAATAACTCAATTTAAAAAATAGACAAATAACCAGAACAGTTGCCTCTGAAGATTTATGCACAGCCAACTAGCAAATAAAAATTGTTTGATATCAGCTTGACGCCTGTAGCACAGTGATTATGGCGCCAGTCACATACAACAAGGGTGGCGAGTTTGAATCCGGCCTGGGCCAGCTAAACAACAATGACAACTGCAAAAAAATTAGCTGCGCATTGTGGTGGGCGCCTGTAGTCCCAGCTACTTGTGAGGCTGAGGCAAGAGAATCGCTTAAGCCCAAGAGTTTGAGGTTGCTGTGAGCTGTGACGCCATGACATAGTGAGACTCTTGTCTCAAAAAAAAAAAAAAATTTGTTTGATATCATATGCTGTTAGGAAACTAAAAGTTTAAACAACAAGATACTACTGCTGACCTATTAGAATGGATAAATCCAAAACCCTGACAACATAATTCTGATACGGATGTGGAGGAAGGAGGGGTTCTCATTCATTGCTCCTTGGAATACAAATGTTACAGCCACTGTGGAATACATTTCGTCAGTTTCTTACAAAACCAAACACACCCTTAACCTGAATTCCAGCAGTTATGTTCCTTGATATTTATCCAAACATGTTGAAAACTTAGGTCCACACAGAAACCTGCAAAAGAATGTTTCTAGCAGCTAATTCATAATTGCTGGAACAACCAAGGTTTCCTTCAGTTGGTGAATGAATAAACTGTGGCACATCCAGACATTGGAATAATAAAAACAAAAACCAAAAAAGCTGTCAAGCCAGGAACTTCAAAGGCATTCTACTAAGTCAGAGAAATAAGCAAGTCTACAAGCAAAGGGTACATACTGTGTGATTGAAAATATATAACATCAGTCTGGGTGGTGCCTGTGTCTCAGTGAGTAGGACACCGGCCCCATATACTGAGGGTGGTTGGTTCGACCCCGGCCCTGGCCAGCTAAAACAGCAGTGGCAACTACAATAAAAATAGCTAGGCATTGTGGCGGGTACCTATAGTCCCAGCTACTGGGGAGGCTGAGGCAAGAGAATCGCTTAAGCCCAAGAGTTAGAGGTCACTGTCAGCTGTGATGCAGCAGCACTCTACCCAGGGCAACACAGTGAGACTCTGTCTTAAAAAAAAAAAAAAAAAGAAAATATGTAACATTCTAGGAAAGGTAAAACTATGGGGGCTCTAAAAATGATCGGTGGTTATCAGGGGCGTGGAGGAAGAAATGATGAATAGATGGAGTGCAGGGGAGTTTTAGGGCAGTGAAAATTCAGTAGAAACTCTTGTAAGTTGAGCACCCAAGGGACTGCAACAAGGGACTGGTCAATACAAGGAGGTGGTCAGTGTAAGGAACTAGGCCTGCACTGGTAGGTACCTGTGGTATATGTTTGTTCTGTGAAAATTAGGTCAACTTAAGGTGGTGGTCAGAGTAGGGAGAGGGTCAGCTGTGGAGGTTCTGCTGTACTCTGTGCAATAGCGGGCAGTAGTTATAAGACATTATGCATCTATCAGAACTCTTAGAATCCATCACAAAGAATGAAACCTAAAGTAAACATGGACTTAGGGTGATTAAGCAACAGGAACAGCCAGTTGTGGGTCACCTGCCTGGAGGCCTAACTATTCTGATTGCATGACATTTTCCTTGGTCTTCCACAATTTTTATCTTAAAAAACACACGGAACAAAAAATAAATTTGCTTTGAAATCTTTGAGATATTTTTATCGTATCATTAGCATATCTGCTCATCATTATACCTTTGAAATTTGAGTGCTTTTTGCCAAAAATCTAAGGATTTTAATATAAACATGGACTTTGTATAGAAAAATAACTTGTGATATATTTTTCTTAAGTTTCATAGAATGATTTTTTTTTCCCCTCCTTAGGAAAAAAGATCAGGAATTTCCGGTTTGTAATTTTTATTTTATTCAACTAAATATGAGGAAGTGCTAGTTTTTTTTGGCTAAACTTAGTCAGATAGAAATAATCTGATGATATGATAGGTCAAGTATAGTTCTGCCACTGGATTCAAAGTAAATCAAAGTCTCTGTCATTAAGATTGTTTTAATTTTTATTTATTATTTTTTGAGACAGAGTCTCAAGCTGTCCCCTTGGGTAGAATGCTGTGGTGTCGTATCTCATAGCAACCTCCAACCTCCAACTCGGGCTCAAGCAATCCTTTTGCCTTAGTTTTTCTATTTTTAGTGGAGACTGGGTCTCATTTTTGCTCAGGTTGGGCTCAAACTCGTGAGCTCAAGCAATCTATCCGCTTTGGCCTACCAGATTGCTAGGATTAAAGGCGTGAGCCACCACGCCCAGCCTGTCATTAAAATTTTTATTAGAGGCCAAGCAAATGAGTGAGACTTAGTCTTTAAAAAAAATATATATATATATATAGTTAATGAACACGAATTCAGGCACTGAGATAATAAAACATTCTTCAGTTTTGTTGTTGTTTAGTTGTCTTGTTTTTTGTTCTTTGTTCTTGTCTTTGTTCTGTTGTTCTTTAGTTATCTTGTTTTTCTACCCCTTGCTATTTTTTTTTCTTTTTGCTGAGCTGCTTTAGGTTTTTTTTGGAAGGGGGAGAGGTTGAGACAGAGTCTCACTTTGTTGCCCTGGGTAGAGTGCTGTGGCATCATAGCTCATAGCAACCTCAAACTCTTGGGCTCAAAGTGATTCTCTTCAGTCATCCTGGTAGCTTAGACTACAGGTGCCTGCCACAGTGCCCGGGTATGTTTTAGAGATGGGGTCTCCCTCTAGCTCAAGGTAGTCTTGAATGCCTGAGTTCAGGCCATCTACTTGCCTTGGCCTCTCAGGGTACTAGGATTACAGGCATGAACCACCTCACCTGGCCCCTGCTTTAGGTTTTAACAGGAGTATGATTGAGATAAGGGGCAGGTAGGGAGACCTTGACAATTAATTATAGTTAGCTATTGGATTTATCAGTATCAGGTAGTGTATGGTTGGAATGGCCAATGTTTGGTTTGAATTTTGTTATGAATCTTTCTGTATATAAGTTCTATTTTCAGCTTAGAATTAAGTTAATCATTATGATACTATTTGATAATGTTAAGTAAGATCCCACTTACTCTGTTTAATTTCTGTAATGGTTGGAACAATTATAGTCCAGTTGTTACTCTTAACGATCTGAATAAAGATCCCTGTTTAAGAAAGTTTGGGACCAGCTGGCAAAAGTAGCTCAGAGTCAAAGTATGATGTAGGCCGATGAGAAAAAAAAAGTAGCTGATAGAAATAATGTTTTCTTTGCATGATCCTTAAGGAAGCTGACCTGGTCACAACTCATGAATTGGGACACAATTTTGGAGCAGAACATGATCCGGATGGTCTAGCAGAATGTGCCCCAAATGAGGATCAGGGAGGAAAATATGTCATGTATCCCATAGCTGTGAGTGGTGATCATGAGAACAATAAGGTACGTGGATGTCGGGAGCTTCTTTATGTGGTCAGGAAAGAAAGAGGCTGTGCATGTGATCATCTTAATGAGAGCTCAGAAGAGTATTTCTTTCCTAGGTATATCTCTAAGGATAAGTCTCCACATTACACGCACAAAGTACCTTAAACTTGGTTGAAAAGTCTCACTTGCCCTGGGGTTGAGTGCTATGGCATCCTAGCTCACAGCAACCTCAAACTCTTGGGCTTATGAGATTCTTTTGTCTCAGCCTCCCGAGTAGCTGGAACTACAGGCACCCACCACAATGCCTGGCTGTTTTTTAGAGACGAGGTCTCATACTTGCTCAGGCTGGCCTCGAACTTGAGCTCAGGCAATCTATCCACCTTGGCCTGCCAGAGTGCCAGGATTACAGGCTTTAGCCACCATCCCTGGCCCTACCAAAAATTTTTTTTAATGAGCAGGGCCTGGTGGTAGGCGCCTGTAGTCCCACTTACTCAGGAGGCAGAGGCAGGAGAATCTCTTTTGCCCAGAAGTTTGAGGTTGCTGTGGGCTGTGATTGCACCACTGCATTCTAGCCTGGGTGACAGAGTAAGACCCCGTCTCAAAAATAAATAAATAAATCTGATTAAAGCTTTCATTTGGACTGTTTGTTATCAAGCTTAATCATGTGTAGATTTGGGATCTAAAAAAAATTAATAATGATGGCTTTTGTTGGAGTTCTAGATTTGAAGGTCTGGTGGGCTCAGGCTGTATGTTAAAAATTGCCTCTCATTTCGCTTCCAGTGGCATTAACTCTGCAGTGCTCCACAGTTTACATGTTTTTATTAACTTTTGCCAGGCTACAATTCTTGTGTGGGAAAGGTCCTTGTCTGTCTTGTCCACAATTCTCAGTGCCGAGTAGGAGTACCTGGCACATCATAAATGTTCATTAAGTAATATTGGTCAATTAAACTATTTAGGGTTTCTGATAGAGTATACTAGTTGATTTGGGATATAGTAAACAATTTGAGACTTTAAGAGTGCCTATGACTAGCTTTCAGAGTCTGAACTAAAAGTTAAAGGTATTATGTCTAGTGTCTAACATTTTATTTGAAGTGCAGCAGTTTAAGGCAGTGTGTGGAGAACATGAGTTGTGCTGCGGAGTTGAAGAGGGATGGTGGGGAGGGCCTCAAGGAGTCTGAATGTTACTGTGGAGAAAGGTGAAGTATTGTCCTGACTCTTTCCCAGGCCATGGCTAGGGAAAGCCTACCCAGAATCCAGAGGAAAGGATTACTTCTAGGTTTCCCTGCCTCAACCCCCGGCTTTTTAGAATTTCTGCCTCCTTTTCTTTTTGTGATCTATCTTGACTGTTGCATTTCTTTTCTTTTCTTTTTTTGGTTATTATGTATGTCTTCTGCACTCGTTTTCTTTGGCTGTTAAGTCTAAACATTCTTTTCCTCTCTTGCTTTGTGGGTTATGTTTATTACTCTGCTTGACAGTTTGTACCTGAAAAATATTGCCACCTTTTTGTCTCCACTCTTCCAACTTGCAAAGACCTCTGTTGAATTTTCCTCCTTTTTCCAAAAGTCCCCTCTGCCTTCTAATCCCATTCATTATTGTTCTGTGCTGTCCAACAGAGTTTCTGTAGTGACAGGAGCATTCTGCATCTGTGTGCTCAGCATGGTGGCCACTAGCCGTGGGTGGCTGTGGAGCAACCGAAATGAGGTTAGAGACTGAGACACAGAGTTTTAAATTATTTTTTATTTACATTTATAAGTGATTTACTATCACAAGGTGAGAATAAGCATTAACTATAAAAGGACACAAGGGACCCTAAAGGGAAGATAGAAGTGTTTTAACACTGATCTGTGGCAGTGGTTTCACCATTTGGTAAAGTTACTGAGTGTGCACATTTGAAATGAGTGAATTTTGTAATAATGTAAAATATGCCTTAATAAAGCTTTTGAAAAGCAAACCAAGACACTAGTATAGGAGCAGAAGAAAGCCAGGAGGAGATAGAGGAGCCGTGAGCTACGAGTTGATTATTGTTGAAGCTGATGAGGGGCCCATGGGCATTAGCGATACCATCAGTCCACTTTATGGGTGCTTGAACACTTCTGTAATAGAAGGTGTAAAATTTGTGACCGGGGAAAAATCTAAACAGCCACATGTGAGTATAGCTGCCACATTGGACAATGCTTCTCTGGTTGGCAGGCCACTTGCTTCTTGGTTATGAGGATGGTTGTCAGAACTTAGGGGGAAAATGTTTGACTTTGTAAACCCTACCTGAGTGGACACACGTGTCGCTGACTCTTCTGCTGCAAGTTCCCCCTAAGTGCAGTTTCCCCAGTGGGCTCTTCAAAGCATCCTCTAAGAACTGCTAATGCGAATGGAGGCTGGTCAGAGCTGGTTTTTCTGGAGCTGCTAGTCTATCTCAGTGAAGAATAATTTATTTATTTTGTCCTGAGCACATCATTTTTAGCATGTTTTATTAGTCGGTTTTCCCAAGAAGCAATCCCTTGTAAGAAGACAATGTGTATCTTCTAATTTATTTTTTAAATGAATCCTCTGATAAAAATTTTTTTTTTTTTTTTTTTTTGTAGAGACAGAGTCTCACTTTATGGCCCTTGGTAGAGTGCCGTGGCTTCACACAGCTCACAGCAACCTCCAACTCCTGGGCTTAAGCGATTCTCTTGCCTCAGCCTCCCGAGTAGCTGGGACTACAGGCGCCCGCCACAACGCCCGGCTATTTTTTGGTTGCAGTTTGGCCGGGGCCGGGTTTGAACCCGTCACCCTCGGTATATGGGGTCGGCGCCCTACCGACTGAGCCACAGGCGCCGCCCCGATAAAAATGTTTTTAATTAGGCTCGCCGCCTGTGGCTTAAGCGGCTAAGGCGCCAGCCACATACACCAGAGGTGGTGGGTTCGAATCTAGCCCAGCCCTGCCGGGCATTGTGGTGGGCGCCTGTGATCCCAGTTACTTGGGAGGCTGAGGCAAGAGAATCACTTCAGCCCAGGATTTGGAGGTTGCTGTGAGCTGTGGTGCCATGGCACTCTACCCAGGGCGACAGCTTGAGGCTCTGTCTCAAACAAACAAACAAAAAAAATGTTTTTAACTAGATGAAAAGGGCTACAGGACAAAATATAGTTTCTTTGACCTAGAAAGATAAGACCTGCCACTCTGCTAGTCAAGCTGATGAGAAGCAACCCGTCATGGGTATGCTTCGCTGTGGACGGATAGCATTAGTGAAAAGGAATGTGGGGCCTTTGGGACTGTGACCTCCAGGAAAGTTTATTGGAGGGGAGAAGAGGTCTTATGATGAGGGTACAAACAGAAGGCTCCAGGTCTTTGAGGAGCATGCAGAGTGGAGAATTGGTCCCTTTTTCCTTAGCACTATCCAGGGCCTCTAGCTACTTGGGAGGTGTAGCTGAGGAAGTAGTGAAGAGCTGTTCTTACCTGTTTGTTGTGAATTTTAATGCACTAGAACCTGAGCCTCACTGAGATGAGAGCATGGAACTCATAGATCTGCAGTGCTGATGAATAAACCCCACCAAGATTCCAACTGCCCGAGGCCCAAATTGGAATAATCAGACCTTTTAAACATCTTTACTGCAAAAACCAATTTGAAGATCTTTTTTAACAAGTCCAGTTTGTAATTCTGTTTAGGGTGTTGAGGTCTTCACTATCTTGCTGAAAGTAACTGCTTGGTGTTTGATTCAGTGGTTATAGGCATCTTTGGAGGATCCCATGCTCTCTGCTCTCAGAGGCTTCATGATTGTTGTCTGGAGTGAAAGTGAATCCATTTTAGCATCTTTGGAGAGCTATAGAGACCCTGCCCCAAGAAATAACCACATTGCGTTTTCTCTAAACTTCTTATCCCTCTTTCCTTGCCTCCCTTTCTTTTTTCTTTCTTTTCTTTCCTTCCTTCCTCTTCTTTATTTCTTCCTTCTTCCCTCCCTCCCTCCTTTCCTTCCTTCCCTCCTCCCTCCCTCCCTCAACATGATCTCACTCTGTCACCCAGGTTGGAGTCCAATGGCATCATCATAGCTCACAGCAACCTAAAACTTCTGGGCTCAAGCAATCCTCCTGCCTTAGCTTCGCCAAGTAGCTGGGTCTGTAGATGTGTGCCACCATGCCTACCTAATTTTTCTATTTTTAGTGGGGACAGGGTCTTGCTCTTGCTCAGTCTGGTCTTAAACTCCTGACCTCAAGAGATCCTTCCATCTCAGCCTCCCAAAGTGCTAGGATTACAAACATGAGCCACTGCACCTGCTTATCCCTTCTCTTGATAATTTCAGGTGGTCTGGAAAATAGGCTCAGTTCTAGAGCTCCTGGAAAAATTGTTAAACTTAAAAGGTATGAAGCTAGGATCTTCCTTAGAGACACTGGTCAACTATAGCAAAACGGAAAGAAACTAAAATCTTGCTGGCCCATGAAAATGTTCAAGTAGTAGTTTGGGACTTAATTGGTTTTGTGTGTATATGTGTCTTTGAGACATCAAATAAAAAACTGGATAGAGTACCATGGCATCATAGCTTACAGCAACATCAGACTCTTGGGCTCAAGCAATTCTCTTGCCTCAATCTCCTGAGTAGCTGTGACTACAGGCACCTGCCACAGTGCCCAGCTATTTATAGAGATGGTGGGTATCTGGCTCTGGCTCACGCTGGTCTTGAACATGTGAGCTCAGGCCATCCACCCGCCCTGGCCTCCCACAGTGCTAAGATTACAGGAGTCAGACAGTACGCCAGCAGGGACTTAATTTTTTTTAGTAGACTATGTGTTATATAATAGGCCTCTTTATAAGCTCAAAATACTTAAAAAGTTTAAATGTGGATCATCCATAGAAATAGCTAATGAAGGAGAAGGGGGTAAACCAAAAATAGACCCTCTCTGCACTCCTGAATCATTTTGTCTGGGTGGATGGCAGTCTGTGCCTAATTCTCATGTCACTGCATCAGTAAGGTGGAGGAAGACTTTGAGTCTGTTGGAGTTCTGAACTCTCTGTTGCGCTGGCCTGCTTGTCCTCTCAAGGACACTGGCTGGGATGTGGTCTCAGTATTTACATAACTTTCTTGTCTTCATGTCAAGAATTTTAGGACCGTAACCAAGTTCCCAACAGCCATTTAGCATCCTACACAGGAAGATACTTAGTTTCATAGCTGTGGCCTTTGGAGGTGACTGATGGCCTTGACATAATTCCAGGGTGGCTTTGATGGTGGTTTTTACATTAAGAATTTGTCCTTGGGTGGTGCCTATGGCTCAGTGAGTAGGGCACTGGCCCCATATACCGAGGGTGGCAGGTTCAACCCGGCCCTGGCCAAATTACAACAAAAAAGAAATAGCTGGGCGTTGTAGTAGGTGCCCTGTAGTCCCAGCTACTTGGAAGGCTGAGGCAAGAGAATTGCCTAAGCCCAGGAGTTGGAGGTTGCTGTGAGCTGTGACACCATGGTTCTCTACTGACGGTGACAAAGTGAGACTCTGTCTCTAAAAAAAAAACATTTGAAAGAAAAGGGCTGGGTGCAGTGGCTCACACCTGTAATCGTAGCACTCTGGGAGGCCGAGGCAGGTGGATAGGTTGAGCTCATTAGTTTGAGACCAGCCTGAGCAACAGTGAGACCCCGTCTCTACTAAAAGTAGAAAAATGGAGGCCAGAAGATCACTTGAGCCCAGGAGTTGGAGGTTGCTATGAACTATGACGCCACAGTGCTCTACTCAGGGCAACAGCTTGAGACTTTGTCTCAAAAAAAAGAAAAGAATTTGTCCCTAAAGAAGCAGCATAAACACCATGTCGGAATGAATTTTTATGATTTATTTGTGTTCTTGTGGGCTTTTTTCTTTTAAGATGTTTTCAAACTGCAGTAAACAGTCAATCTATAAGACCATCGAAAGTAAGGCCCAGGAGTGTTTTCAAGAACGCAGCAACAAGGTGTGTGGGAATTCGAGGGTGGACGAAGGAGAGGAGTGTGATCCCGGCATCATGTACCTGAACAACGACTCCTGCTGCAACAGTGACTGCACTCTGAGGGAGGGCGTGCAGTGCAGGTGAGGGTGCTCCTAAGTGAAGTCAGGGATCTCTGTGACAGGTTGTTCAAGGCAAGATGAGGATGGGGGTGGCTGTTACAGGGCATCCGGTGCAGGTGAAGGTGCTCCTAAGTGAGGTGGGGGGGCGGTAGCTGTGACAGGGTGTTCAAATAACAGAAGCTTGAACATGCAGATTCTTTAGAACCAACCAGAGAGTGTACATGTGTGTACAGTGTGTATGTTTACATGTGTTGTCACAGTATGAAAATGCTTTCTGGAAAGCAGTGGGACATTATGTAACAAATTCTTGTCCTTGCATGCTCTCTGATACATAGTACCACAGTTTAAAAGGTATTTCTTAACAGCCACATACAAGAAATAATTTAACAAGGATGTTCATGACTACATTCTTTTATAATAGCAAAGTATTAAAAATAATTAAAGTGGATATAATGAGACGTCTTGTATCTACAAAAGAATAGTGTTATAGAATATGATTTAATGTGGGCTGGGTGCAGTGGTCACATTTGTAATCCTAGCATGTCAGGGGACTGAGGTAGCGAAGATTGCTTGAGATCAAGAGTTTGAAACCAGCCTGGGCAACACAATGAGACCCTGAATCTTAAAAAAAAAAAATTAACCAGATATAGTGGTATAATCCCAGCTACTTGGGAGGCTAAAGTGAGAAGATTGCTTGAACCCAGGTTTTTGAGGCTGCAGTGAACTATGTTCATACCACTGCACTCTAGCCTTGGTGACAGAGCAAGAGTGTGTCTTAAGAAAAAGGTGGGGAGGAATATTACTTAGTGAGTCAGGTACGGGTGTGAGCCTGTAGTCCCACCCTACTTGGAGATGGAGAAGGGGGGATAGCTTGAACTCAAGGAGTTCAAGGCTGGCCTGGGCAACATAACATAGTGAGATTCTGTCTCAAAAAAGATGAAAGAAAGAAGTATTTTTGGAGGAAAAAGGTCCTTTATATATATATATATTTTTTTTTTTTGGCCGGGGCTAGGTTTGAACCCTCCACCTCCGGCATATGGGACCGGCGCCCTACTCCTTGAGCCACAGGAGCCGCCCGGCCCTTTATATTTTTAAGGTTAGCAGGTTATATATTGTGAAGTTAGAAGGTTCTTTATATTTTTATATCCATTTTAATGTCCACTGATAGAACATTGCCTGGCTTAGAAGTAAGAGGGGGAGGCTTGGCACTTGTAGCTCAGCAGCTAGGGTGCGGGCCACATACACCAGAGCTGGTGGGTTTGAATCCAGCCTATGCCTGCCAAAGAACAATGACAACTACAACCAAAAAATAGCTGGGTGTTGTGGCGGGTGCCTAGTCCCAGCTACTTGGGAGGCTGAGGCAAGAGAATCACTTAAGCCCAAGAATTTGAGGTTGCTGTGAGCTGTGACGCCGCGGCACTCTACCCAGGGTGACATAGTGAGACTCTGTCTCAGAAAAATAAAGTAGGAGGGGGAAACTTTAGTTTATGGTAAATAGTTGACATTAACTCTGCACAATGTGTACTAACACTGCATACAGTGAGAGGGAGGAGGGCCTTGGCTACTAGTTTGTTAGCCATTGATTGCCTTGTGGGTCCCTATATGTGTGTGTGTTTTTTTTAATTAATGGATTTAGTTAAATGAAAACTGAAATGTTTTAGAGATGACGACTCTTGTATTTATTCTACTGAAGCGTGGCATTGATATCGAGCTGTTCACATTAGGAAGGGACATATGAGGAGAGTGCAGGTGGTTCCAACACCAGGGGAGTCCGATGACAGGAGTGAGTGACTGAGCCAGGAGGTCTCATGATCTTCACGTCACTGTCACATAGCTGAAGCATTTGATGGGGAGCTGTTTGAATTGAATTGTCCCTGTCTGCTCTTCCTCTGCAGTGATAGGAACAGTCCTTGCTGTAAAAACTGTCAGTTTGAGACTGCCCAGAAGAAGTGCCAGGAGGCTATTAATGCTACCTGCAAAGGCGTGTCTTACTGCACAGGTATGTGCTCTCCTTGCTGCTCTTGCAATTCTGTGGCTCAGGTGTATATTGTCTGTTTGAAAAACAAGATTAGATTGTATTCGGGTGAAAGCAGGCTTTTTTAACCCGTCTTGCAGAGTTGAATTTATGGTACTCCTGAGTTGGCATTGGTGTGTGTGAGACCCATTTTTGTTTATTTCTCTTTTATTCTCATCACTTTCCTTCTCTTTCCTGTCACAGACATCCTTTCTACTCCAGTTAGTGTATAGCCTTAAAAGAGAAACTGTGTTATTCTGTCTGTGTGTCTTAATGTGCCAAAGTAGTATTCTGCCTTAGATCTACTTCTTAATTCAGTGCTATATTTTTAATTCGTATCTATGTGATGCCGCACGTCTCTGTCTATATATCCGTGTCTGTATGTAGCTCATCGTGGGGCACCTGAGCAGCACTCAGTGATGGGACTTACTGCATTCTGCTGATCCATTCCAAGGGAGAGATCCTGGGTTGCCTTCCTCTCCTTGACAGTGTAGATGGGACTCTAGTTAACATCCTGCTACCTTCAGGATCCGAGTAAGAGTTCCCCCGAGTGCATGCTGAGGAGGGGGTTGCTTAGTCACAGAGGCAGGGGCATGGTGGGTCGTTTGTGCCTCAGGGCTCCTGCATCCCCACGTCCCAGGCTACACTCGATGTTACCTAGCTATCTTAATTTTAACTGATCTGAGGACTATAAGGTGATTTCTCATACTATTTTTTTTTTTTTTGAGACGTATGGCATCACAGCTCACAAGCAACCTCAAACTCTTCAGCTTAAAAGATTCTCTTGCCTCAGCCTCCTGAGTAGCTGGGACTGCCTGGCTCTTTTTAAGAGACGGGGTCTCGCTCTTGCACTCAGGCTGGTCTTAAACCCATGAGCTCAGGTCATCTGTCTACCTCAGCCTCCCAGAGTGACAGGGTTACAGGCATGAGCCACTGCACCCAGCCTTGATTTCTCATTCTTACTTACATTTTTCTCAAACATCTCTTTATATTTTGTGAGCTGTTCAGATTTCCCATCTGAATAGCCAGTTCATATACTTGGTTCATATTTTAAATTGGGTTACATTTGTGCTACTATGGATTTGGAGGAAATTCTTGTATAACAATCTATTTGGTTTGTATATACCTTCCTCTTATCTGTTTCCTTCTTGGAACAGAAATCTTTAATTTTAATGTAATTAAATGCATCATTTTGTTGTCTGCATGTGGTTATTTTTTATTATTCCTTTTTTAGAGACAGTTTCACTCTATTGCCCTCAGTAGAGTGCTATGGCGTCACAGCTCACAGCATCCTCTAACTCCTGGGCTTAGGTGATTCTCTTGCCTTAGCCTCCCAAGTAGCTGGGACTACAGGCGCCCACCACAACTCCCGGCTATTTTTTGTTGCAGTTTGGCAGGGCTGGGTTTGAACCTGCCACCCTCAGTATATGGGGCCGGCGTCCTACTCACTGAGCCACAGGTGCCGCCCCCAGCTATTTTTTGTCGTTGTTATTGTTGCAGTTTGGCTGGAGCTGGGTTCAGACCCCCCACCTTAGGTATATGGGGCCAGCGCCCTACCCACTGAGCCATAGGCACTGCCCATCCCAAAGAAAAATTTATTTTTGAATTGTGGATGGTTACAAAGATATTTTCCATAACTGCTTCTTTAGCTTCAAAATTTTTCCTTTTACATTAGGACTTCAGTCTATCTCTTCATATTGATTACACATATCTTCTGTAGTTTTGTCAGTTGCTTTAAAATTTCAAAGCTATGTTATCATATTGGGTACAGAAATGGACACATCCCTCAAGTGCCTAAGGCGCTAGCCACGTACACCTGAGCTGGCGGGTTCAAATCCAGCCCGAGCCCACCAAACAACAATGACGGCTGTAACCAAAAAATAGCCAGGCATTGTGGTGGGCACCTGTAGTCCCAGCTACTTTGGAGGCGGAGGCAAGAGAATCACTTGAGCCCAAGCGTTGGAGGTTGCTGTGAGCTGTGATGCCATGGCACTCTACCCAGGGCTACTCTGTCTCAAAAAAAAAAGAAATGGACACATTCTTTATATCTTCTTGGAAAGCTGCTGGTCTTCAGTATAAATGTTTCTCTTTGACCCTTGTGATGTTTTCTTGACTTAAATTGTCAAAAAACAGTGTTCAGGCTCCATGCCCATCGCTCAGTGGTTAGGGCACCAGCCACATACACCGAGGTAAGTGGGTTTGAACCCAGCCTGGGCCTGCTAAACAATAATGACAACTGCAACAAAAAAAATAGCCAGGTGTTGTGGTGGGCACCTATAGTCCCAGCTACTTGAGAGGCTGAGGCAAGAGAATTGCTTAAGCCCAAGAGTTGGAGATTGCTGTGAGCTGTGACGCCACAGTGTTCTACCAAGGGTGACATAGTGAGACTCTGTCTCAAAAAAAAAAAAAAAATTCAATTTGCTATCTCAGGTTTTTTGTTCCTCTTCATCCAGTATGTCTAGTCATTCTTATATTTTTCAAAATTTCTATCTCACTTGGTTTTATTTATTTTGAGACAGAGTCTTACTTTGTTGCCCCTGGTAGAGTGCTCTGGCATCGTAGCTCACAGCAACCTCTAACTCTTGGGCTCAAGTGATTCTCTTCCCTCAGCCTCACAGGCACAATGCCCGGCTATTTTTAGAGATGGGGTCTCGCTCTTGCTCATGCTGGTTTTGAATCTGTGAGCTCAACCAATCCATCCACCTCAGCCTCCCAGAGTGCTGAGATTACAGGCGTGATCCACTGTGCCCAGCCCAATTTGATTTCATTTCATACAAATGATCTTATAATACATGGTCTTTTTTGACTGGCTTCTTTTACTGAATGTAACATTTTCTTTTTCGAGACAGAGTGTGACTACGTGGCCCTCGCTGTGAGAGTGTGTCACAGCTCACAGCAACCTCCAGCTCTGGGGTTTAAGCAATTCTTCCCTCAGCCTACTAAGTAGCTGGGACTAAAGGTGCCCACCACAATGCCTGGCTTTTTTTTTTTTGGCTGCAATTGTCATTGTTGTTTAGCAGGTCTAGGCCAACTCTAACCTGCCAGCCTCTCCAGCCTCAGTATATGTGGCCACACCCTACTCACTGAGCTACGGGTGCCAAGCCCTAAAAATACCATTTTCAAGGTTTATCCATGTTGTAGCATGTAACAGTATTTTATTTATTCTTATTGCTGAATAATATTTCATTGCATGGATGCCACATGTTTATTTAGTCATTAGTTGATAAACATTTCAGTTGTTTCCCTTATTTGGCTATTATGAATAATGCTGATGTGAATGTTTCTATACATGAATTTTTTTTTTTTTGGTTTTCTTTTTTTTTGAGACAGAGTCTCACTATGTCACCCTCAGTAGAATGCTGTGGCTTCACAGCTCACAGCAACCTCAAACTCTGGGGCTTAAGCGATTCTCTTGCCTCAACCTCTTCAGCAGGTGGGACCACAGGCACCCACCGCAACGCCCGGCTATTTTTTTTTTTTTTTTGCTTGTAGTTGTCATGGTTGTTTGGCAGGCCTGGGCTGGGCTTGAACCCACTAACTCCAGTGTATGTGGCTGGCACCCTAGCCACTAAGCTATAAGCACCCAGCCTTTATACATGTTTTTGACAGTTAGGTATATACTCAGGAGTAGATGCTGGGTCATAGGGTAACTCTGTGCTTAATCATTTTTTTTAAGACAGAGTCTTACTATGTCGCCCTCGGTAGAGTGCTGTGGCATAGCTCGCAGCAACCTCAGACTCTTGGGCTTAAGCGATTCTCTTGCCTCAGCCTCCCAAGTGCCCACCACAGCACCTGATTATTTTTGTTGTAGTTGTCCTTGTTGATTTTAGCTGGCCCTGGGCTGGGTTCAAACCCGCCAGCCTCAGTGTATGTCCCTAACCACTGAGCTATGGGCACCTCCATGTGCTTAATTTTTTGAGGAATGCCAGACTTTTCCAAATGGCTATACCATTTTACATTCTCATCAGCAGTATATAAAGGTTCTAATTTCTCTGTGTCCTCACTAATGTTTGTTGCTGGCTTTTTTTTTTTTGTTGAGACAGAGTCTTACTCTGTCCCCCTGGTTAGAGTGCTGTGGTATCATAACTCACAGCAACCTTAAACTCTTGGGTTAAAATGATCCTCCTGCTTCAGCCTCTCAAGTAGCTGGGATGATAGGCGCCTGCCACCATGCCTGGCTAATTTTTCTATTTTTAGTAGAGACGGGGTCTAGCTCTTGCTCAGGCTGATCTCGAACTCATGAGCTCAAGGAATCCACCAGCCTTGGCCTCTCAGAGAGCTAGGATTATAGATGTGAGCCTCTACGTCCACCCTGTTACGGGCTTTTTGACTGTAGCCATCCTCGGTTTTGTGGTAAGGATATAAATAGAGGCCAGAGGTCTGCAGGAACCTTGAAAATATGAAGTTGTGTCTTTATTTTGGATTTTACTTTGGTATTTATGTGCATATCATTTTATAATGTGTTGCTTATGATTTTTATGTTTGAAATCTGTCAGTATCACATTAGTTTTTCAGGAACCTGAGTATCTCAATCAAGCTTTATGAGAACATTTTCTACCTGGCTTAATGTTTTAGTCTTTACTGTAATAATAAAATGGATAAAGTAGCAGGTAGTAGAGGATAAATTTATACTAACAAATCAGCATTGCATAACTAGCAGCAGCAGCATCGCCTGGGAACTTGTTAGAAACGGAGACTCCCAGTGCCCTTCCTGACTCTACTACATTAAACACTGATGAGAGGCTGCTGGTCTGTGTTATGACACCCATCAGGAGACCTGGTGCATGCTGAACTTGAAGGGCTGTGTTAAATAGGTATTGCTGTGTTTTTAATTGTTTTCCTATGTGTCTGATACTCTAATTTTAGTCTTTTAAGAATAGGTGTTCAGGCTGGTACAGTGGCTCACGCCTATAATTGTTTGAAGTCAGGAGTTTAGGACCAGCCTTTGCAAAAATCTGTCTGTACTGAAAATAGAAAAAAATAGTTGAGTGTGGTGGTGTGTGCCTGTAGTCCCAGTTACTTAGGAGGCTAAGGCAGGAGGATCACTTGAGCCCAAGAATTTGAGATTGCAGTGATCTGGGTAAGAGTGAGACTGTCTTAAAACAAAAAAGAGCAGATGTTCAACAAATATTAATTCAGTATTATTTAAGGCATGTTAGGGCAATATCATATACCAAAATGTAATAATGATCCGTAGTATAAACCCTCATTGAGCTTGCTGGATGTCTTCCAAAGCTTGCTTTTGGTAGTAGTTTGTTAAATGACTTCCTACTGAGGTTGTAAATACCATTTGCCCATAGCGTTTCAGGAGATCTGAGGCAAAGTGCCTGGTATCTTCTTAGGCACTTAACAAACAATTGTTTGTTTGTAACAAGCTACATTTAGGATCTGTGTTATTGTTCCAGTCAGAATTCTGTTGGTTCTTCTGCAGAAAGGCTAGTCCAGAGCTCTGGGTTTAGTCCATTGCCTTCATGCATTAGTTTTTCTCTCAAAGCAGTTGACTTTTAACTGCTTGTGCTGTTCATTTTCCAGAATAAATCACTCATTCCATTCTCTCTTCCCCAACTTTAACTTTCTGTGGGGGGTGTTTCTTTGTTCTTAAGAATCAGTGATTTGGCCCGGCTCCTGTAGCTCAAGTGGCTAGGGCACCAGCCACATAACACCAGAGGTGGTGGGTTTGAATCCAGCCCTACCCAAGCAACAATGACAGCTATAGCCAAGAAGCCGGGCATTATGGCAGGTGCCTGTAGTCCCCGCTACTTGGGAGGCTGAGGCAAGAGAATCGCTTGAGCCCAAGAGTGTGAGGTTGCTGTGAGCTGTGACAAAACAGCACTCTACCCAGGGTGACAGCTTAAGACTCTGTCTCAAAAAAAAAAAAAAAAAAAAGAGGGTGGCGCCTGTGGCTCAGTCGGTAAGGCTCCGGCCCCATATACCAAGGGTGGCAGGTTCAAACTCGGCCCCGGCCAAACTGCAACCAGAAAATAGCTGGGCGTTATGGCGGGCGCCTGTAGTCCCAGCTACTCGGGAGGCTGAGGCAAGAGAATCGCTTAAGCCCAGGAGTTGGAGGTTGCTGTGAGCTGTGTGAGGCCACGGCACTCTACCGAGGGCCATAAACTGAGACTCTGTCTCTACAAAAAAAAAAAAAAAAGAATCATTTATTCAAGAAATATCAATAGTTTATCTTCATTGTGATAGTGATTGAACATAAGTTGATTTTTGCTCTCATGGAGTTCCCCAGTCTAGTGGAGGGGAAATAAGATAAAGTAAATGATCAAATAGAGATAGATTGCAAAACACGATGGAGACGAGAAAGAGTGTGTAGGAACAGCTCATAGTGGAAGTGTGAGGCCACACCCATGAGCAGCATCCTCAGACGTCTCCTACAAGAAGACCTTTGAGACAAAACTTAAATGATGAGAAAAAGCCTGCTAGTCCCTTAAAGGAACGGAAGCTGAACATTCTGGGTAGAAGGAATAGCATCTGTTAACGTTGGTGAGAAAGACCTGGGCGTGTTGGTTGGTGGTGTATGGAGGCTGGGGTAGCCGAAGCAGAGTGGGCTCTAGTGTGTGCAGTGAAGTTGGGCCCAGGCTAGGTCAGGCCACACACTCTTCTAAGCCATCAGAGGGAGTTTGCAATTTATTCTAAGTAATGACATATACATGTTTATTATTTTTTTATGTGTATGCTATGTTTCACCATAGAAAGATAAAAGGAAAAACATGCACAGTTTTCAACAGTGGCTATAAGATGTGGAAGTAAAGACTGTGTACAGACAGGTGGGAGCCGGGGCAGCCAGAGGCTCCCTGAATGCCCATTGCTGGTTGGATACAGCTCATTGTCCTAGGTCTGTGGGTCACTTCTTGCTGTTTGCAAGGTGCTCACCTGTGGAGCTGGGGGGCCTGAGACTCAGGGTACTAATTGGTGTTTCCTTCCAGGTAACAGCAGTGAGTGTCCTCCTCCAGGAAATGCTGACGATGACACAGTTTGCTTGGATCTGGGGAAGTGTAAGGATGGGAAGTGCATCCCCTTCTGTGAGAGGGAACAGCAGCTGGAGTCCTGTGCATGTAATGGTGAGCGCAGTGTGCTGCCTCCTGCAGTGGGAGAAGACAGGGGGCCCGGCAGGGTTTGCTGTTCATTGAGGGTCAGGGCCATGTTGAGAACTAAGCTGAGGACAAGGGGCGGGGAGCAGGCAGAGTGGGGACACACATCTCTGCATTCACATCCTGGTTCCTCCACCCTATCTGTGAAAATTATCCCCTTGGGATTTCTTTCTACATCTTTAGGCCACATAGCAGCCTTTGGGGTGGGAGAGGAGGGCATTTTTTGTGGGTGAGTGGGTGAGTAGAGGAGGTCTTTCCTTACCCTCCTCGCCTTCCATATTATAGAAAGCATGAAAACTGCAGTGGTAGGGCTGGGCGTGGTGGCTCACGCCTATAATCCTAGCACTCCGGGAGGCCGAGGTAGGTGGATTGCCTGAGCTCACAGGTTTGAGACCAGTCTGAGCCAGAGCAAGACCTCGTCTCTCAAAATAGACGGGTGTTGTGGTGGGCACCTGTAGTCCCAGGTACTTGGGAAGCCGAAACAAGAATTGCTTGAGCCCAAAAGTTTGAGGTTGCTGTGAGCTATGATGCCACAACACTCTACTGAGGGCCACAAAGTGAGACTCTGTCTCCAAAAAAAGAAAAGAGAACTGCAGTGGCTATCTACATTCTACTGGTGTTGAACTAGGGTACTCCTTCAAGAGCTCAACTAGAAAGAGCCGATTCCAGGATCTCGCAATTTTTGCCATCGTCAATGAGACTAAGTCCACTCCCCTCTAATCTCTACCAGAGCAACTGGGGGCAGAAGCCTCTCTCATGGTGGCCTCTCAGTTTTCCTTAGGTTTCCTCACTCTAGTTTGGAACCTCTGGGTATGAGAGGGCCTTGGGGACTGGCTGGACTCCAAGCTTTCTACCCTACTCCAACAGAGCATCTGAGTTGATTAGATGCTTCTGTTTCTGTCAAGATAGACAAAAATCACTGAGTTGGGAGCTTACTGTCCATACAATGAGTAAGTGGCTCTTACGGGTGGAATATGATATAAATAAAGAAGATGGCACATAGGGAATGGCAAGTAATCTGTTGAGTAAATGGCAAGAAGCTTAGGGTGCCCTGGAAGAATAATAAATGCCCAAGAGATATTTGATAAATGAGTAAACAATTAAAAGGTTTTCATTTCTGCAGTCCCCAACACCCAGGCCACGGACAAGTACTGTCCCCAGCCTGTTAGAAACTGGGTGACACAGCATCACCATTTACTTTCTGCTTCCTGTCCCATTTTCTACTGCCCCCTGCACCCCCATTTCCATCTGTGGAAAAATCCATGAAACTGGTCCCTAGTGCAAGAAAGTTTGGGGATTGCTACAAAATGCCTGTTTTTGTGTTCTAGCTGATTTTTGTCTTCTAAGTTTATTTATGTATATTTATTTTGGAGACAGAGTCTCACTTTGTCATCCTTGGTAGAGTGTGGTGGCATCCTAGCTCATATCAACTTTAAACTGTAGGGCTCAAGCATCCTCTTGCCTCAGCCTCCCGAGTAGTTGGAACTACAAGTGCCTGCCACAACACCTGGCTATTTTTTAGAGATGGGGTCTTGCTCAACTCATGAGCTCAAGCAGTCCATCTGCTTCGGCCTTCCAGAGTGCTAGGATTACAGGTGTGAGCCACCAGGCCCGGCTTTCTCCTAAGTTTAAATGTGAACTTTCTCCTGGGTCAAATAGACTGTCCCCTGAGGGACATAGGTGGTATAATTTCTGCCATTCCTGTGTGTGCCCACCTGGCTCATGGATACCCAGCTGTTTTATTTTCACCCCTGAGCTTTTGGAGTTGGCCTTGGGGCAATTGTGCTGTAGGTCGTGGGCCTGTGCCCCTGAGCCCGCTCAGCAGTGCACCCAGAGGCAGCCGGTGCTGCAGCTGCTCTGACTCTGGTGGGGCCAGCATGGGCCCTGCAGGGCACACTTCAGACTTGGAAGCCAGGGACTGAAACCTGCAGTGTGTACAAGGATGTTAAGACAAAGGGAGACTTTAGAGGTCTTGTGAGGGGCTTGAAGTTACTGGGGTTTTGGTTTTTTGGAGACAGGGTCTTGCTCTCTCACTCAGGATGGAGTGCAGTGTCACAACCAGAGCTCACAGCTACCTCAATGCCTAGGCTCAAGCGATCCTCCTCCCTCAGCCTCCCAAGGGAATGTTGGGATAATTAGTTTATCTAACTGTTATTAACAGTTAATAATTTTATTGTTAAGAGAGGCTTTTAGTCTCTGACAGAGACCTTTCTGTACGTGATTTTACCTGTGACCTCTAACCACAGGTTGAGAAGTGTGAGGTCAGAGAGCACGCCTTAGAGGTGGGTGTGAGTAGTATCACTTGAAATAAAAATTAAATGCAATTTCTTGCCTCTGTGGGAGCATGGTCTGGGAGGTGAGGAGGAAGAATGTGGGGTGTGGGTCCTGAGAGGACCCAGCTGTCACCGCACACTCTCTTTCAGAGACTGACAACTCGTGCAAGGTGTGCTGCAGGGACCTTTCTGGCCGGTGTGTGCCTTACGTGGATGCTGAGCAGAAGAACTTATTTTTGAGGAAAGGAAAGCCCTGTACAGTAGGATTTTGTGACATGAATGTAAGTATGTATATATGTACACTTTTTTTATAACAGCCAGATGGGAAATTTTTATCTTGTACGTACTTGAATTTGCAAATAGAAGGAAATCAAAGCACAAATGCTACTACATTCTTCTGGCTATTATTTGTTTTTGTTTGGGAGTTTTTAGTTGGGTTTTTAGGAGGAAAAGACCAATTTTTCAAAGATGGAAAGGGGGGTATGGGGGTGGGGGAAATGGGAGCTTTCAGGTCACTGGAGCTTCTTCTACTCCATAGTGGGAGACTCTGAACCCAGAGACTGGGAAGGCCTTGGGGGAGGAGACTTAATGCTAAACTTGGCTGGTTTCAAGCAGTGGGTCCTGATTAGATTTCCCAAGATTTAAAGAATTGACTGACCAGGGGCGGTGTCTTATTCCTGTAATCCTAGCACTCTGGGAGGCCAAGCAGGGAGGATCGCTTGAGCTCAGGAGTTGAAGACCAGTCTGAGCAAAGCAAGACCTTGTCTTTACTGAAAACAGAAAAACTAGCTGGGGTTCATGGCAGGTGTCTATAGTCCTAGCAGCTTGGGAGGCTGAAGAAGGAGGATCACTAGAGTCCAGGCCTTTGACGTTGCTGTGAGCTCTGGTTATACCACTGCATTCCATCCCGAGTGAGCAAGACCCTGTCTCCAAAAAACCCCCAAAACAGGACCTAAATGTGTGTTTTTAATGAAGCCCTTTACATGTTTAATGTTACTTTTGTTTTTATAGAGACAAAGTCTCTATAAAATGAAGCCCTTTAATGTTACTTTTTTTTTTTTTTTTTTTGGTAGAGACAGAGTCTCACTTTATGGCCCTCAGTAGAGTGCCGTGGCCTCACACAGCTCACAGCAACCTCCAACTCCTGGGCTTAAGCGATTCTCTTGCCTCAGCCTCCCAAGCAGCTGGGACTACAGGCGCCCCCCACAATGCCCGGCTATTTTTTGGTTGCAGTTTGGCCGGGGCCGGGTTTGAACCCGCCACCCTTGGTATATGGGGCCGGCGCCCTACCTACTGAGCCACAGGCGCCGCCCGTTACTTTTGTTTTTATAGAGACAAAGTCTCACTTTGTTGCCCAGGCTGGTTTCAAACTCCTGGCTTCAAGTGATCCTCTCGCCTTGGCCTCCCATAGTGCTAGGATTATAGGCATGAGACATCACACCTGGCCAGTGTCAGTTACTTTTATAAATCCGTGTGGCTTCTAAGTGCATAGTGTTCAGGGTAATGCTGTATGTTGTCTTTTCACAGGGCAAATGTGAGAAACGAGTACAGGATGTCATCGAGCGATTTTGGGACTTCATTGATCAGCTGAGCATCAATACTTTTGGTAGGTAGTTTCCCTAGATTATTTACTTAAAACTGAACTGATTTCTTTGAGGACATTAGGAAAGTGTGGTTTCAGAGTGATGTGCTCTAATACTACAGTAGAAGTTGGAAATACTCACTGCTTTTGTTATGAAACAATTATAATAAAACAGATTTATTATAGGTCTTCCCCTGTGTAGCTTGGGTGCACAAATTTTCCAACAAGGGGACTTTGTCAAAATGTGGTTAGTTCCTTCTTTACTAACAAACGTACACGTGATAGCATGAGCATGGTTTAATCATGTAGATTGTAAATCTGGATCCTGCTTGATGTAAGTGTTGTTTATTTAAGTAGGCCTTTTATTTTGGAGAAGTAAGAATGCACTATATTCTCAAGAGTCCATAATTTTGAGTTTAATCACAAAAATAGTAATACCCAGTTAAGAAAACTTTGTCTTCTTAAGCAGTTGTTACTAATAGTAGCATTCTATCCTAGTCTGTTGACACAGTGGCTTCAGGCAGCATATTGAACCCTCTGCAACATCTTCTTATCAACAAGTATGCCAGGGCTTTAAACACTTGGTGTGGAGAGATGGTCAGGTATAATACCGGGGGTGCCAAAAAATGTATACATATTTTAAGTGATCTTATTGGAAATAAAATTGATCATTCCTAAAAAGTACACGAATTGCAGGTAAAATGGATGTGTGTAGTATGTCCAGGTACACCTGACCAGAAACAGTACCTTACGTTCAGCTTCAAAACGTGATACGGAGATAGCATTTCTTCAAGTTTGTATACCTTTTTTGGCACCCTCTGTACAAGTGGGATAGGCACTGTTCGCAGTACTGTGTTAGTAGTAGTATCTAGCTAGTTACTCTGCGGCATTTGACATAATGATAATCTAAGAGCATTTCATTTTCGATTTGTAAACTAAAATGGTCACCACATTTGGTCAGCACATTCACTGTTTGGAATTGTCCACAGGGAAATTTTTAGCAGATAACATCGTAGGGTCCGTCCTGGTTTTCTCCTTGATATTTTGGATTCCTTTCAGCATTCTTGTCCATTGTGTGGTAAGTCATCAATTTTTAAATAATTAAACAATTAAAATATTTTTTTAAATTGTGAGTAATTCCGACCATGAAAATCTTTGGAAAAGATAAAATTTATTCTTAGAAAGTCTGGCATGATAGTAGTCCCAGCTACTCGGAGGCTGAGGCAAGAGAATCGCGTAAGCCCAAGAGTTAGAGGTTGCTGTGAGCCGTGTGATGCCACCGCACTCTACCCGAGGGCAGTACAGTGAGACTCTGTCTCTACAAAAAAAAAAAAAAAAAAGAAAGTCTGGCATGATAATTCCAGTGACCTTCTGTTGGTTTTATACCTAGGAGGACATGTCTTGTAGAAAGCTTAGCTAATTGCCTTTTAAAAAGAATGATACTTGGGGGCGGTACCTGTGTCTCAGTGGGCAGGGCACTGGCCCCATATACTGAGGGTGGCCGGTTCAAACCCAGCCCCGGCCAAACTGCAACAAAAAAATAGCCGGGTGTTGTGGCGGGCGCCTATAGTCCCAGCTACTGGGGAGGCTGAGGCAAGGGAATCACCTAAGCCTAGGAGTTGGAGGTTGTTGTGAGCTGTGTGACACCACGGCACTCTACTGTGGGTGATAAAGTGAAACTCTGTCTCTACAAAAACAAACAAACAGAAAAAAAAAACTTGGCTCAGTCCCTGTAGCTCAAGTGGCTAAGGCGCCAGCCACATACACTTGAGCTGGCAGGTTCGAATCCAGCCCGGGCCTGCCAAACAACAATGACAACTACAACCAAAAAATAGCCGGGCATTGTGGAGGGCGCCTGTAGTCCCAGCCACTTGGGAGCTGAGGCAAGAGAATTGCTTAAGCCCAAGAGCTGGAGGTTGCTGTGAGCTGTGATGCCATAGCACTCTACCCAGGGCGACAGCTTGAGGCTGTCTCAAAAAATAAATAAATAAATAAAAAAGAATGTACTCTTTTTGTGTGGGTGTTTTATGCTAATATATTTTCTTAGCTAAGCACAGGAGACTATTTAACTTGATTTGTCTAGGACCTTTAGTGAGTAAAGGGTCATTTATGAACAAGATATTTCAGGCTGACTTTGTTATAATAGCACCAATATCACGCAGCAACATTTCCAATCCACGTATCTTAGAGATTCTGTGTGTTACTGTATAGGGTATTCAGGTCTTTCCAACTAAAGAGTGAACAGTCTTTTCTATTCTCGTTCAAAACTGAATAACAGCTACAAGTCGAATTGGGCTTTTCTAAAGAACTCCGGGTACTGAGTAAGAATCCATTCACCCTGCCTCTGTGGGGAATGGGGATTTGTCTGCTGTAGAGATGAGGAAGCCAGACCCAGGCTTTCAGACTTGTTCTCTGAAACTTTTTCCCAGCGCCCCTCCTGTGAGTACTTTAAAAATTCCAGCACAGCCGGCTCTCATGACAGAGGCATTTGTCCTGCCTTCTGCTTCCTCTTCTTCCCCGTGGCTTCTCCTTGAGCAGCTTTTCCTCAGCAGAGTGGCAAGTATGGTGGGAGCAGGGAGGAAAATCTCTAGGGAGCACTACTCTCGAAGTAAAGCTGTTTTAAAGGTGACAGGGTTGAAGCTTTGACAGGAGAAGATACGTCTCTGGATGACAGTGCCAAACGTCATGCTTGCTTTGACTGTGTGACCTGTGGAAGTTGCACCTGTGGACTGTGAGACATGACCCTTGATTTCCAAGCAAGTGTCTGACTAGAGGGAGTCTGGTGGCTCTTTCCGGCTCTTTCCAGATACCTTCATGGTAGCCATATGAGAAGCTGAGGCCTTGTTCTTGGTCTTGCCTTTGTCACCTATTATGTTTCAGTCACAGGCAGGGATAGGGGCAATATATGGCCATGTGTTGAGACTTCTGCAGATGTAGGGATCGTGGCCCAGTTGCTCCAACAGTGTGGGCCACAGAAACTGAGAAAAGAGCGAGGCTGTGAGCCAGGACAGTGTGAGGCCATGCTGAGAGAGGCTGTAGGCCCCTCTAATTCTGCCTCCCCACGTGGGACAGTGATCTGCACGCACAAAAAGATACCCTTGTTATTATTCACCTGTGCAAGAGGCGGGGGTGGGGGGTGGGTATCTCTCGGAAAAATAGCATTTAAACATTGCCTTTTTCTGTCCTTAATGCCAAAAATGCATTTCCTTTGAATGCAAAGTGAACACTTCTAGACTGGTGGCCCAGTGGATAGCTTGCATGAGAAACCCATTGTCATCTGTCACACCTGCTACCAGCGTCTACGACTTAGGTTCTAAGTTCGTCACCTGATATTAGGAGTAGCCTGTGAGGAAAGAATACTTAATTAACTGAATTTTATATGTAGGAATGACCTTTTTTCTTGCTATTGTTTTCCTTCTAGGATAAGAAATTGGATAAGCAATATGAATCTCTGTCACTCTTCCACCCTAGTGTAAGTACACCATGTGAAAAAAAAGTAATTTCCAGTCATATCTTGAGACCCTGTTAAGCAGAGACCCCGAGCTGTCAGCCCTTGCAGCTTCGTTCTCTCTGGTGGAAGTTCATGTTGCAGCAGAAGTTTCTAAGGTGGATGTTAACTCTCCTGACAACAGTGAAGATGAACTTTGGTTAGTTGCATGGATAAGAGATTTAAAAGTGGACTAGATGTTAACTCTTCTGAAGTGAAGATGAACTTTGGTTAGTTGCATGGGTAAGAGATTTAAAAGAGGACTAGATATGATGGTTCTTACCTATAAACCCAGCATTTTGGGTGGCTGAGGCAGGAGGATCACTTGAGATCAAGAGTTTGAGACCAGGGCGGCGCCTGTGGCTCAGTGAGCAGGGCGCCGGCCCCATATACCGAGGGTGGAGGGTTCAAACCCGGCCCTGGCCAAACTGCAACAAAAAAATAGCCGGGCGTTGTGGCGGCCGCCTGTAGTCCCAGCTACTCAGGAGGCTGAGGCAGGAGAATCGCCTAAGCCCAGGAGTTGGAGGTTGCTGTGAGCTGTGTGACGCCACGGCACTCTACCCGAGGGCGGTATGGTGAGACTCTGTCTCTACAAAAAAAAAAAAAAGAGTTTGAGACCAGCCTAGGCAACACAGTGAGACCCTGTGTCTACAAAATATTTAAAACCTAGCCAGGTGTGCCAGCACATGGGGTACTGAGGTGGGAGGATGAGTTGTGCCCAGGAGTTTGAGGCTTTAGTGAATTGCGATCATGCCACTGCACTCCAGCCTGGGCAACAGAGCAAGACCTTGTTTCCAGAAAGAAAAACACACACAAAAAAGTGTGTGTACTCCTTATAGCCATAAGGAGTAATTTAACTGTTTAGGACTGAGTATTTTGAGGTTGTTTTGTGGTTTAGGGTCTTAGCTTGACAGTTCAAGTTATTTTTTGGGTCCTCAAATGGTAAACTCTCAGGACACTTGAAAGCGTATTTTGAGTTAACTTCTTAGGTTAAGTTTTACCTAGCACTTCTTAGCAAGAGAGATCTTAGTGCCAACAGAATTAAGGCCATCTTGGATAGCTAAGGTTGGAGCTGTGAGGACCTCTGATTCATCCTTTATTCCCATCCATCAAATCCATATCTTTACAGAATGTTGAAATGCTGAGCAGCATGGATTCAGCGTCGGTTCGAGTTCTCAAACCACTTCCTGCACCCCAGACTCCAGGCCGCCTACAGGCTTCCCCTGTGATCCCAGTAGTAGCTGTGGCTCCGAAGCTGGACCACCAGAGAATGGATACCATTCAGGAGGACCCCAGCACAGACTCGCATGTGGACGAGGACGGTTTTGAGAAGGACCCCTTCCCAAACAGCAGCACAGCTGCCAAATCATTTGAAGATCTCACAGACCATCCAATCACCAGAAGTGAAAAGGCCACCTCCTTTAAACTGCAGCGTCAGAATCGTGTTGACAGCAAAGAAACAGAGTGCTAGTTTAGGGCTCCATATTTTAGGCTCTTTTGACTTAGGTGCAAAATATTTTTATAGATTTGACCTAAAATCACAGCATATGTTTAGTGAAGATTTGGAAGAAACGAGGAAGTGACTAACAGCAGATGCTGGTCATGTGTTTGAACTTCCTGCGTGTAAATAACACTGTGTGGTGAGGCCCTTTTCCTTTGAAGAGGTAAGGTGAATCTAGCTTATGTTGAGGCTTTCAGGTTTTAGTTTTTGTGAACTTAAAATATCTTTTGACCTGTGGTGGAAAAGCAGACAATACAGGTGAATTAGGCTATAAATATTTACATTTTTGTAAATTAACTTTTTATATTAACAGCACTGATTAGGGAGATGATCAGTTTTTCTTTTGTATACACTGTAATTGATCCGTTGAATACATAATGAGGCACTTAGCAGTTATTTGTGAGGACAACTGGAACACAGAACAGATTTATTTATTTATCTTCAAGTAGAGACAAAGGAATGAGATAAACCCGATTATACGTTATCTCTAAAAAGTAGGTCTTTTTCTAGGTATTTCCCAGAGCTTTTATTACATGTCTAAAAGTAGAAATCATTTGGATTGATATGCCTCATCCTACTTCTGAGGCTAATACTTTCTAGAATTAAAACAATCTAGCTTGGGCGCCAGCCCCATATACCAAGGGTGGCGGGTTCCAACCCAGCCCTGGCCAAACTGCAACAAAAAGTAGCCGGGTGTTGTGGTGGGCGCCTGTAGTCCAGCTGCTCGGGAGGCTGTGGCAAGAGAATCGCGTAAGCCTAGGAGTTGGAGGTTACTGTGAGCCATGTGACGTCATGGCACTCTACCCGAGGGCGGTACAGTGAGACTCTGTCTCTAATTCCTGGTTTGTTTTTCCATGTTTTATAATTATCTTCATTCCCCCCTAATACTGTTACCATGCTTTTAAAAAATTCACTGTCCACAAACCCTGAACTACTAAATACAATCAGAAAGAGCATGGTTGCCTGTTTTCAAACACAAGAGGGTGAGGTATTTCATACCAGAGATTAGGTGGTTGAATAGGCTGAGGGGTGACGAATTAGCAGGGGAAGAAATGCTCCTGCCCTGGGTGGGGCCTGTCCCCCTAAGAAGAGATACCCTAAAGCCCTTGTCGGTGACCCACAGTGGGTATTAGAATCACTTCTTGCTTTAGTGCTTCAGGATTCCAGATGATCTGTATTTACCGAAGGGTAAAAGTCGTTACTCTGATTTGTTTTCCATAAAATTAGTTCACAATTTTACATCCTCAGAACTGAAGTGTCCTCACCAGGCAACACATTTTAACTGAGATAACTTGTAAACTTTTAGGGCAATTAACCAAACCTGTGACAAATCATGCCTTTTCCCCCTCTGAGGATGTTTGTTACACAGATACTTGTTACACTAATACTTGAACTTTGTGCCTTATGGGATTTGCTATCTTTTAACTAGGTACAATATTCTTACATTTTAGTTACACTTTCAGAATTTGATATAAGGTGAATGGGGTGTGTGGGTGTACGTATGAGTGAAACAGTTCTCATCAGAATGTAAAAAAAACATTTTTATAAAATTGTGACTTTTTAAAAAAAATTGCCTTACCTTTTTGCCATATATAGAATTTATAAGCTGCTCAGGGTATATCTTATAGCCATGGCACTAACATCTGCACCAAGCAATAAATATTTACTATCAAAACACAGTGTACATAAGTACAAAACTTCCCTGAAAAATCCTAATATTTTTATTAATATTGGTGACAAATGTGGTTTTTGATCCAGAGACATGAGGAATTGTTTAAGCTTGAAAACAAAAATAGTCTTCTCTTGATCTCCTGGGAATCTTTGTGTTGCAAATTGAGTTCTGTGTACTACCAGCCAGACTTGGGTTTCCAGTGATGACTAGTGGTCTCCATCTCCCAGCAGACTTAATTCAGGCTTTGCTTCGGCCACATCTCGCCAATAAGGAAGCAGCAAAGGCAGAGAAGAGACCCTCTTCTCTATCAAAGGCCAGAGATGTGAGAACAAAAACTCATTTCCCTTTGGTGACAAATGTAGTCCATCTGATAAATAGGATGAAAAGTCCTGTAAAGAAGGGAGAACTCGGGTAAGACGTGATTTTTTCCAAACGCCAGTGTTGTGCCACTCTCCTGGTTGTAGGCCTGCAAGAAAATGGTCACCAGCCCCTTTCATTTCAAGCATCTGACCAGAGGTGTCTGGGATATGTACCATTTACACAGTGCTCAGATACACAGGACATTCACTAGTACTGCAGGTACCACCTCCATGTTACAGAAGTGAGCTTCCTAAAGTGACTATTAGGGTGAGACATCATTCTAGGTCTTTGGAGTTATATAACACGGTTCTCAGGTTATCAGTTGGAAGAGGCTTAACGAGTGAATATGGACCATTAATTCAATCAATGGAAACGAAAAGTTTGGTATTAAAAGAGCTTGAGACCCCAGTAAGTCATCATTGTTTTTGACTTAGTCTGTCTGTTAAGTTGGTAGGCGAGTTTTTAGGTGGAAAGAACTTGGACCATCCAGCCTAGAAGAATAATTGCTGGGATATTACAGTACAGTCTCCCCAGTCCTCTCCTGAACTGAAGAATATTTAACCTTAGAGCCATTTCTGCCTTGGGGAAGAATCTCACTAGGTAAATGCTCCCCTCCAATCCCTGGTGGAATCTGGGTGGCCAGTGAGCTGTTTGACTTACAGACCAGGAATTCAGATTCTAGTAGCACTTCTCCCTAGGCCTTGGTTTTCTCATCTAGGTGGTTGTAGATTAGATGTTCTCTAAGGAAGACACTCCCAGTTTGAGAATCTTAAAGGACATGGGAGCATAGCTAGCCCCGTGGTTTACACTTTCCTCTAGTAGCACAACTTTTTCAGGCCATCTCAGGTGGAATCTTAGACAATAGAACTCCAGATGCTGACCCTTAAGCACTTAAGCTTCTAAGGTCCCTCCTGATCTGGAAATCCTGGAAAGTTCGAGTCTAGCCAAGGTTTCAGAGGAAGATGAGGCACAGGAGTCAGTGACTTAGGGACAGAGCTGGCACCGAAGCCAGGGCTCTTAGGGCCTCCACAGGTGACTGGTGATTCTTAGTAACTGACGAGTACTATGACTCCCATTTCCCCCATTACAGATGTCTAAGCAAAGAATTACTAGGTCATTGAGAAGACTGATAGGGATTAAGACAGCAGAAAAAGTTGGCACCTAATTTAGTGATTCTTTGCTGTTTTCTTTCTACCTTCCTTTGTCCAAGTAGCCAAACCTGACAGCTGTGGGTAAATTGGAAGGGGGCCACAAGGCTTCCTACATACCAGACCCTCCCTTCCCCTGGTTCTTCAAATGCCTTCAGCCCCAACAACATCAGCTGCCTTCTGGTTCTCAGCACAGCAGTGAAATGGCCTTTTATGTGCTTTGTAGCACTGGCCCTTTACTAAAGAGCGCAGAGTTGTAGAAAAATTAAAAGGACCAGTGCCTGACCTCTTCTGTATTCTCCTTCACCCTAACCTCTGGCCACCACCAATTGTTCTGTCACTATAGTCTTATCTTTTTGAGACACCATAGAGATGGTATCATACAGTGTATGACCTTTAGGGATTGGCCCCTTTCCCTCAGTGAAATGCCTGAGATTCACCCCAACTGTGGCATACATGCAGTTTCCACTCTATTGCAAAGCAATATTCACTGATGTACCAGCTTCATTTATCCACAGGAAGACATCTGGGGTATTTCTAGCTTTGGGCAGTTTTGAATAATGCTGCCACAAACAGTTATACACAGGTTTTACGTGAACCTAGTTTTCATCTCTCTAGGCCAAATACCCAGGACTGGATTGCTGAGTCCCCAATGCTGAGCCACTGTCTCCTCAGTGGCTGCACTATTTTGACACAGGGACCAGCTTTTTATACCTTTTATATTTGTAAATGTGCTTTCAGGCTTTAAAACAAAATAATTTTAATTAGAACTACATAACTCAAACTGAATTTTATTAGCTGATACCACATTTTATTTACATTCCCTGTTTTGTCTATTAACAAGTTTTAACCCTTCCCACCACTCTATTTATAAAACAACATGGCCTAGGCCAGGCACGATGGCTCACACCTGTAACCTTAGTACTCTGAGAGGCCAAGGTGGGTTGACTGCTTGAGTTAAGGGGTTTGAGACCAGCCTGTGCAAGACAGATCCCATCTCTACTGAAAACAGAAAAACTAGCCTGGTGTTGTGGCAGACACCTATAGTCCCAGCTACTGGGGAGGCTGAGGCAAGAGAATTGCTTGAGGATACTGTGAGCTGTGATGCCACGGTACTCTACTGACGACAACAAAGTGAGTCTGTCTTAAAAAAAAAAAAAAAGAAATCGGCCTGGCCTGATATGTTTTGTTTGTTAGAGACAGTCTCCCTCTGTCACCCAGGCTAGAGTACAGTTATCAGGCATGAGCCACCTCACCTGGCCATGGATGTTCTTAAGTAGGAACCATTTATTGCTCATTGATGTCATCAGATAGTAACTCCTAGGTAAGGAACTAGGCTGAGTAAGCTACTGGGTTTGTGAGCTGTTCTGGAACCTTCTATGCCTTCAATCACTTTATTTATTTATTTATTTTTAGACACAGTCTTACTTTGTCACCCTCAGTAGAGTGTCGTGGCATCATAGCTCACATCAACCTCAAACTCTTGGGCTTAAGTGATTCTCTTATCTCAGCCTCCCAAGAAGCTGGGACTACAGGTGCCTGCCACAACACCTAGCTATTTTTTTGCTGTTGTAGTTGTCATTATTGTTTAGTTGGCCCAGGCGGGTTCGAACCTGCCAGCCCCAGTTGTTTGTGGCCGGTGCCCTATTCACTGAGCTACAGGTGCCAAGCCCCAATCATTTTATTTTTATTGGTGAAAGGGACAACTGTCTTAACTAAGCAGAGCCCTTCCAGGAAAACCTGTACACAGACATCTGGCTTACTTCTGCAATCCCACTTACTCTGAGAGGACTGAGCAAGTCACTGTACCTGGCTGTCCTTCTGCATCAGGGTCCACAGGTCAAGTACATCAGTCCCACAGTCTTGGGCTACTTGTAAACATGCGTTGGCATATTCACCAACAACTGAGTTCAGGCGATTTAATTTGCAACCTGTTGAAGGGAGGAAATCCAGGTGACAAATGATAAGCCCAAGTGCTGCTCCTTGTTCAAGTTCTACTGACCTGGACAGTTTCAAACTTACATTAAAAACTGACCCCACCTGGAGCAGCTGTGGCGTTCGTGGAAAATTAAGCAATGGGTCTTGCAGGTTACTCACATGTGCTGCTCTACCCAGCAGAGGACAAGTAACTGGGCTCTGAGTCGGACTTCCTGGATCTGATTCCTAGCTCTGTCACTGGCTGTGTGATCTTGGGCAAGTTACTTAACTTCTGAGACTCAAGTTCCTCATCAGTTAAGAGGGAACAATAATAGTCTTCCATAAGGTTGTGGTGTACGTGAAGTAGTGTCTATAAAAAAAATCTAGCGTGCTTAAAATGGGCCCCAAATCTACCTGAAAACAACAGCTAATTTTGAGCTGTCCTGTGTTGTAAAGCCATTAATTTGTCTTAGAATAACCTGTTCTCCTTTAGTTTTAGGCAACTTAGAAAAATTCCAAAAGCACCTTCTCAACCCTTCAGATACAGTTAACCCTTGAGCAACACAGGTTTGAACTGCAAGGTCTACTTATTATACACAGATTATTTTTTCATCCAAAGGCAGATCAAAAATACACTACTTGCAAGTTGCAAGGCTTGAGTATGTGAAGTGCCAACTGTGGGACTTAAGCTGTACAGATTTTGGTACACTTGGGGACCCTGGAACTGATCTCCCCAAGTATACTGAGGGACAACTATATGTCAGAATGCGAGAACTATTAGACTCGAGTTGCATAATAGTGTCTTTAAGAAGAAGAAAACATGAAGAGATTTTACCACTACACTTTTTCTCCAAATGCCAAATAGGCAAAAAGGGGAAGAATATCTATGGACAGAGCAGAGAAAGGGCCATCTCTCTGGTCAACCTACAGATGGAAAGGGGAAAAGCAAATGGCCGTGGGATTTCCTGGAAAGTCAGGAAAAATGCCCCCAATGTAGAGGTAAAAGACAAGGGCACATCCAGCCCCTCAATTTCAGCACCGAAGTTTGCCTGACTTCCTAGAGGCTCACTCAGCTCTGCAGTTTTTGTGCACCTCGATTCAGCAACTATAAAGATCAACTGCCAGACCAGAGGCTTCCTCCTGAGTTATCCAAAGCCAGAATCCCTTTTCTATGTGAAAAGAGCCCGCAGGTATGAGATAATGGACGCTACACTTTTAACCTCAGCTGACTAAGAACAGACTGATTAGGATATACCACCCCCCTAAGCTGAGACCCACGGCAGGAAGCCACTGTCCTCCTGCCCGGGTATGATGAGATGGGCTCAGGCTCCTTTACCCTGCGCCAGGCACTCGGCTTCCCAGGCTGTTTCACAGAGAGGGGGCGGAGTGATGAGAATGACTCGGTTCTCGGGGACATCCACAGACTTCAGGTATTGCACCATGCTCTTTAAATTCGCGACATACTCCTCCAGGGGAACGTGTTGCTTGGGATTCTCATCTGTTCAATGAAGCATGAAGACTTCAGACCAAGTGCCCACTTGTTATAAGTGACAACAATTAAGATGAATACACTTTTGCAAAGGCCTATTACTCACATCACTGGGCAGCTGTTCAGCACGAAGGACACAGAGAAGACTTTGCCCTTCTCTTCAATTAAAATGTACAGTTCTTTTAAAACAAGACTTCAGAGGCTCTAGGGGCATTTTATGTCCTCTTTTCTCCTCTGGAGTACAAATTGTTACTAATCGGTTAGGTTGAATTTGTAAAGAAAATAATAGCCCCAGCTGTGGAGTAAAACTGCCCAGGTTCCAATCCTGGCTTTAGCACTGACTATCCACGTTACCTCGGGTAAACTTCGTAACCTCCCTGGGAAAACGGATGATAATGGGGTCTCTCTCCTAGGGTTATTAGGCAAGTTAAATTAGCTAAGTGCTTTCCACAAAGCAAGCACGCAATAAACAAATGTTAACCATCACTACTGCAGTTACCATGATGGCAAAGGATTATTTCTAGATCTGCTCTCACCCAAGTATTACCAGGCTCACTGCAGACCATTTGCAAGTACAAGAAGTACAGTATAAAGAAGAAAAAGTGACCTGCGACCCATCACCCAGAAGCCACACTGACACTGGGATGTACTTTTCCACATAGGTATGTGTATGGTTAAACAAGGAGATCACACTGAAGATATGCGGCTTTATATTGTTTTTTCTTTTTTATTTATTTATTTTTTGTAGAGACAGAGTCTCACTTTATGGCCCTCGGTAGAGTGCCGTGGCATCACACAGCTCACAGCAACCTCCAACTCCTGGGCTTAAGCGATTCTCCTGCCTCAGCCTCCAGAGTAGCTGGGACTACAGGCGCCCGCCACAACGTCTGGCTATTTTTTGGTTGCAGTTCGGCCGGGGCCGGGTTTAAACCTGCCACCCTTGGTATATGGGGCCGGCGCCCTACCAACTGAGCCACAGGCGCCGCCCTATATTGTTTTTTCTACATAAAGTCCCTCGAGTTACGAAATCTGACTTATGTACGACTTGCACTTACAGAGGCTATTACAAGTAATAGGTAAAATGTACCTGTTCCAACTTACAAAGAAATTCAACTCAAGAACCTACAGACCCTGTCTCGTTCATAACCCAGGGAAGGACTGCTTGTGATATGTTATTATGAACATTTCTATATCCACAAATAGACTTCAAAAAAACATGAAATTGGGCACAGTGGCTCAGACTGTAATCCTAGAACTCTGGGAGGCTGAGGCAGTGGATTGCCTGAGCTCACAGATTCCAGACCAGCCTAAGCCAGGGGAAGACCCCCATCTCTAAAAAAATACCTGGGCATTGTGGCCGGTGCCCATAGTCCCAGCTACTTGGGAGGCTGAGGCAAGAGAATAGGTTGAGTCCAGGAGTTTTAGGTTACTGTGAGCAATAACACCATGGCACTCGACCCCAGGGCAACTGAATGAAACTCTGTGTCAAAAAATAAAATGTGGCTGGCCACCTGTATACACCGAGGGCAGCGGGTTCAAACCTGGCCTGGCCAGCTAAAACAAAAAATTGCCGGGTGTTGTGGCGGGTGCCTGTAGTCCCAGCTACTTGGGAGGCTGAGGCAAGAGAATCGCTTAAGCCCAGGAGTTTGAGGTTGCTGTGAGCTATGATGCCATGGCATTCTATCGAGGGTGACATAATGAGACTCTGTGTCAAGAACAAATAAATAAAGTAACATTGTTAAAACAAAATTTTTTCCCTTGGGTTTTCTTTCTTACAGCTTTTGGTGTAAAATATAAAGCAAAGATTTACTTTGTTTTCTGCCGTGTGGTTACCTTACAGTCTTTCACCTGATAACCTGTAATTTATATAATCCTTCTAGACAGCAAGATTTCTCAAATCAGCTGGCAGTGTTCATCTCCCGCCTCACCTGTGAGGTTCCACCATATGCCTATAGAGAGCAGACGTGCCACGTCTGTGACACAGCTAGGGACACAGAAGAAATCTCTGGAAGCTATCAAACTCCCCAAAACAAAGGTTGACTTTTCTCCTTTCTACTTGCAAGAGACTCTCATTAAAGGAGTAGAAAGGGAAGAGAGAAAGGCCTCTTATGCAGCCAGTTCTGGGCTAGTCACAGCAGCAATTCTTTAGCAAAAAGGGAAGACCAGGTTCCTTTTCCAAACCCATGGTCATCACCACCGAGATTTAAGGCCAATCCAGGTCAGGGTTAATGCTGCCCTGAAATACACCTGTCTCATCAGTGTGATACAAACTGCATGGTGCTGGGAGGCCAAGGTGGGTGGATCACCTGAGCTCATGGGTTCAAGACCATCCTGAGCCAGAGCAAGATCCCGTCTCTAAAAACAGCCAGGCACCTGTAAGTCTCAGCTACTTGGGAGGCTGAGGCAAGAGACTCACTTAAGCCCAAGAATTTGAGGTTGCTGTGAGCTATGATGCTACAGCATTCTATCGAAGGCGACAAAGTGAGACTGTCTCCAAAAACAAACAAACTGCACGGTGTACCACCTGAGCCTCTGCTGCCAATCACAATTAGAGGGAAAATGTCAGCAACTTAGCACAGCACTTACCCTAGAAAACAAGTATTTGCTAGTGTAGTTCTGGCAATACCTGAGGCATGTAGAAAATGAGTTGGGGACAAAACCCACCCGCATTAAAGCCAGAAGAAACACATATAAATAAACTCAGGGAACTCGTTACAAGTTGGCAAAACTTTACTGGGAGATAAGTAAACAGGTGAAAAAAAGTATACAACTTTTAAGTTTTCTATAACATAGCAATGATTCAAAATAAGCTAGAAAAACACAAAAATGCCTTTACCTTTTAGTGCACTGTCATTGGCACCAAAGAAAACTGTAACTGCTACTGGGCTGTCCAAACTGTTCCCCTTCCTTATTAACCTTGGAAGGATGATTTTGGCCCATCTGGTATTATAACCTGAAAATCCACGATTCAGAACATCGCATTTCCTGAAATTAAAAATTTTAAAAAGGTTAATTATGGGTGAAGAACTGTTTATTGTCCTTGATGGCCAACCTTTCAGTGCTCTACCAGCTTCTAATGCCACCACAGGGCTCCAACCCAGCCCCGAGTTTCACACTGCTAAGAGCAAGAACATACTTGAAGCATGCTGTCCTGCTTGAAGTTGTTCAAAGACAGAGGCAAATATGCCGTATTCCTCAATGAGAGAAGTTGTCAATGTGAACAACTGCACAGCAAGTCGCTGTGATTTAGTCTGCAGACGAGTCTGGCCCTGGCTCAGTGGGATGCTTTTACACACTTTTATCTGTTTGTGACAGATCTGTTGGTGAGTTTTATCCCCAACTCAATTTGAGCAAGTATCTTAGGTAGAAAGTTATTAATAAGCTGGAACTCAAACATGGCAATGGTTTTGTTTCGGATAAGTATATAGAATATTTGAGACTATCGTTTTCTTGTTGTTTTTTTTGATACAGAGTCTCAAGCTGTCACCCTGGGTAGAGTGCCGTGGTGTCATAGCTCATAGCAACCTCCCACTCTTGGGCTCAAGCAATCTTTTTGCCTGTTTTTTCTATTTTTAGTAGAGATGGGGGTCTCACTTTTGCTCAGGCTGGTCTCAAACTTGTGAGCTCAAGCAATCCACCTGCCTCGGCCTCCCAGAGTGCTAGGATTACAGGTGTGAACCACCATGCCTGGCCGAGACTATAGTTTTGATTCAATAATTTTAGTAAATATATTGGCTGTATTTCAATTATTCTTTTCCTTCTTAAAAAGGTTGATTCACAGCACCAGATGGTATGGAAAAACCAGCCGTAACCCTGGAGCCAGGCTGCCTGGGTTTGTATCCTTCCATCTCCGCCTAGGTGCTCCGGGCACATCACTGACCCCTCACACATGAAGGGAGGACGCTCACAGCTGCGGAGTACATGAGACGTGTGCTTACCACACCTTAGAAGAAACCAGTCACGCATTTGCTTCACAATAATCCATAAAGGGAGGGATGGATGGGCTCATCATACTCTGTGTTTGTAGATGTTTAAAGGTGTCCAGAAAAAATATTTTTTGTAAAATAAAATGAATCTTGGGCCAGGTGCGATGGCTCATACCTGTAATCCCAGCCCTCTGGGAGGCTGAGGCAGGCAGATGACCTGAGCTCACGAGTTCGAAACCAGCCTGAGCTAGAGTGAGACCCTGCCTCTAAAAATAGCCTGGTGGTGTGGCCAGCGCCTGTAGTCCCAGCTACTTGGGAGATTGAGGCAAGAGAATCGCTTGAGCCCTGGAGTCTGAGGATGCTGTGAGCTATAACGCCACAGCACTCTACTGAGGGTGACAAAGTGAGACTCTGTTTCAAAAAAATAAACAAGATGAATCTTAATTTATGCTTAGCAAATCGATGTGGTGCTTTTTGGTGTATGATCCAAATTCCTTACAGAAGCGAGGGCACCAGTGAATATCTGGCAGCTTCTGCCAGGCAACAAAGCGAGCGGCAGGAGGGGCTGCATGTAAACTATGGAGGTCTCCGGAAGCATTCATACAGTTGGCACCCACAAAACTCGGGCTCATTTCTGAGTGTTTTATGTGTAACTATTACAAAAAGCTGACTATCCATTTTAAAGACTCCGGTCACGGTGGCTGATGCTCAGAGAGGATCCCTTGAGCTCAGGGGTTTGAGACAAAGAGCAAAAGGCAGTGCAAAGGCAAGACTCTGTCTCTACTAAAAACAGAAAAAACTAGTGGAGCACTGTGGGGGGCATCTGTAGTCCCAGCTACTCGGAGGCCAAGGCAAGGGGATCACTTGAGCCTAAGAGTTTGAGGTTGCTATGAGCTGTGATGCCACAGCACACTAGCCTGGGCAACAGCTTGAGACTCTGTCTCAAAAGAAAACATATACAAAACAAAAGTAAGTTATATGGATTTATAAATTGTTAAAAATGAGTTTTGCGGCCGGCCCCATATACCAAGGGTGGCGGGTTCAAACCCGGCCCCGGCTGAACTGCAAACCAAAAAATAGCGTTGTGGCGGGCGCCTGTAGTCCCAGCTACGCGGGAGGCTGAGGCAAGAGAATCGCCTAAGCCCAGGAGTTGGAGGTTGCTGTGAGCTGTGCGTGGTCACGGCACTCTACCGAGGGCCATAAAGTGAGACTCTGTCTCTACAAAAAAAAAAAAAAAAAAAGAGTTTTGCAGGGCGGCGCCTGTGGCTCAGTCAGTAGGGTGCCGGCCCCATATGCCGAGGGTGGCGGGTTTGAACCTGGCCCAGCCAAGCTGCAATAAAAAGAAATATAGCCGGGGGCGGTGCCTGTGGCTCAGTCGGTAAGGCGCCGGCCCCATATACCGAGGGTGGCGGGTTCAAACCTGGCCCCGGCCTAACTGCAACCAAAAAATAGCTGGGTGTTGTGGCAGGCACCTGTAGTCCCAGCTACTCAAGAGGCTGAGGCAAGAGAATCACTTAAGCCCAGGAGTTGGAGGTTGCTGTGAGCTGTGTGAGGCCACGGCACTCTACCGAGGGCCATAAAGTGAGACTCTGTCTCTACAAAAAAAAAAAATACATATATATATAGCCGGGCGTTGTGGCAGGCACCTGTAGCCCCAGGTACTCAGGAGGTTGAGGCAAGAGGATGGCTTAAGCTCCAAGTTTGAAGTTGCTGTGAGCTATGAGGCCATTGCACTCTATCCAGGGTGACAGAGTGAGACTGTCTAAAAAAAAAAAAAAAAAGAAAGAAAATCTGTCTTGGGTAGATGGTAAATAGTTTTATTTTTTTAGATACCAAACACATAATACATTTAGATCCAAAACCCGTAATACATTTCCCACAAGTTTTAGTGTTTGATTTCACATGGTAGCAAAAGTCCACCATGAACCATGAGTACCTGCCCTTTGTCCATTTCTCCTCCCATATATATACTGACTAGGAAATGCAGGCAAAGATAAACAAAGAGGGATTTACTGTTCAAACTATCATTCACTCCTTTTTCCTGTGATAACATTTTCTTTCTTTCTTTTTTTTTTTTTTGAGACAGAGTCTCAATCAAGCTGTTGCCCGGGGTAGAGTACTGTGGCATCATAGCTCACAGCAACCTCCCAACTCAGGCTCAAACAATCCTCTTGCCTCAGGTTTTCTATTTTTAGTAGAGACAAGTTCTCATTTTTGCTTTGGCTGGACTCAAACTTGTGAGCTCAAGCAATCCACCTGCCTGGGCATCCCAGAGTGCTAGGATTACAGAAGTTAGTCACCACACCCAGCCCTGAGATGACATTTTCTATCAATAACTACTCAAGTAACCATCTAGAAACCATTCTCACCTGACTAGCTTGTCAGCCAGCGATGCTCCCCATCCTCCCTGCTGAAACGAAAACTGAAGAAAGAAAAGCCCATTATTACCACTTCTCAATGTAATCAGACCATTTCAGTAAGGAAAGTTGTGATGGGCAACCCCCCCTTTCGTTTTCTTTGCAACCCCTGACCTTCTTGGCCTTCATTATTGGAATCATTCAGGGAGGGGAAGTCATTTTGGGGATTACATGTGCTACCCCTGGCAAAAAAGGTATATTTTTATTCTCTATCAATTAAAAATGGCTTAAGAAAATTTATGTACAAGAGATAAATCAATTGTGTTCATTTAGGAAAGGAAGTCCATGTTACACTAGCTCTCCATAGCTGAAATAAGGAAATTCATGGATTTATTTATTTAATTTTTTTTTCTTTTTTTGAGACAGAGTCTCACTCCCTCACCCTGAAGAGAGTGCTGTGGTGTAGCTCACAGCAGCCTCAAAATCCTTGGCTCCAGCAATCCTCTTGCCTCAGCCTCCTGAGTGGCTGGGACTGCAGGCATGAGCCACAACACCAGGTAGTTTTTCTATATGGGTCTATTACTTGCTCAGGCTGGTCTCCAACACCTGAGCTCAAGCTGTCTACCAGCCTTGGCCTCCCGGAGTGCTAGGATTACAGGCATTACCCACTGCGCACAGCAAGAAATTCATGGTTTCGGGTGGCACCTGTGGCTCAGTGGATAGGGTTCTAGCCCCATATACCAAGGGTGGTGGGTTCAAAACTACAACAAAAAAATAACCAGGTGTTGGGGTGGGGGCCTGTAGTCCCAGCTACTTGGGAGGCTGAGGCAAGAGAATCGCCTAAGCCCAGGAGTTGGAGCTGTGTGATGCCACGGCACTCAACCAAGGGCATTAAAGTGAGACTGTCTCTACAAAAAAAAGAGAGAAATTCATTGTTTTATTAATGATAGAGCGTAGGGTGAACTGTGTTTGATATACATTCCCATGGGGTTTGGTAAGCCCTTTACTGCTCCAGATGCTTAAAAACAATGTTACCAACTAGTCACACATACATAAAAAACCTGATTTAGAAAAGTCATTGAGTGTTAGAAGTGTTTAAAACACACACACACAGAGGAAAATAATCTTTACTTTTTCCCTGAAGCAGAAACTTTATACTATTTGGGAGAATTTTTTCTTAATGGGAACTTGGATGATCTTGGATGACCCAACATATCTTTTTTTTTTTTTTTGAGACAAAGTCTTCCTTTGTCATCCTCGGTAGAGTGCCTTAGCGTCACAGCCCATAGCAACCTCAAACTCCTGGGCCTAAGCGATTCTCTTCGTCAGCCTCCCAAGTAGCTGGGACTACAGATGCCCACCACAACGCCCCGCTATTTTTTGGTTGCGGTTGTTGTTGTTTAGCAGGCTCGGGCAGGGCTGGAACTCGCCAGGATCGGTGAATGTAGCTGGCTCCCTAACCACTGAGCTACGGGCGCCGCCGATATCTTTTTCTACTTTATTCCTGAAGCTATTTTATTTTCAAGATCAATCCTTGGCCAGCATGGTGGCTCACACCTGTAATCCCAGCGCAGCGCTTTGAGAGGTCCAGGCAAGAGGATCACTCGAGCCCAAGACTTTGAGACCAACCTGGGCAACACAGCGAGATCTCGTCTTTACAAAACACAAAACTCGTCTACTAGTGAGGCTGAGACACAGGAGCTGGAGGCTGCAGTGACCTAAGGTTATGCCACCGCACCTAAGCCTGAGCGACCGAGACCATCTCAAAAAAAAAAAAAAAAAAAATCATCTTTGCTCTTTCAACCTGTTCCACCAGACGTGGCGCAGAGGTGAACTGGTTCAAAGTACCTTCTGCAGAGATCAGGCTCCATAAAAAACTGGGAAGGGAATCAGCCTCCCGGGTCTGCGCGGGCGAACCCTCAGGGCCCGGAGGCCGCCGCCGGGGGACGCTCACATGGGAACAATGTACCACGGCCCCAGGTCACCCTGAGCCCCGCGGAAAGGGGACAGGAAGGGAGAGCAGCGGCCTTGGGCAGTTCAGCGTGGTTCCCGCCGGGGCGTGGCCTGAGCGGGACCCTTCTCCTCCGCGTCAGTGGCCTCTCCCGCCGGGACAGGCAGGGTTCCTGTCTAAGGCTGAATGCAAAGGAGGGTGCCACCGCGGACGCCGCGCTGTCACCCCCAAGACATCGCGCCCCCCGAAGGTGTCAGCCACTAGGGGTCCGGGACTCGCCGTTCCTCTGGGGTCGTTGGAGGCCGCCGCAAGCTTGAGGAACAAGCCTCGTCTCCTCGGCCTTCGCAGGGGCAGGGAGGGAAGCCCAGGGACCGCGTGACAAAGGGGACGTGGGGACCCAGCGCCGGCGCCAGCGAACCCCACCAGGAGGCCCCAGGAGGAGTTCGCGGGTGTGATGAGCCGAGCGGCGCTGAGCCGCCGAGCGTCCGGGGCGTGCCCCGGAGTGGCGGTACCTGAGTGATGGAGTCTCCGAAAAGGAACACGCGAGGCCAGAGCAGAGAGCTCCCGCAACCCACCACCTCGCACAACGCCATGGTCAGGCCGCCGACAGGCGGAGTCAGGCCGGATATCCGGGCGGGGTGAGCGGCCCGAGGACCGGTGTGGGCGGGGCGAGCGGCCCGGGGACCCGGAGAGCGGTGTGGGCGGGGCGAGCGGTCCGGGGACCGGGAGAGCGGTGTGGGCGGGGCGAGCGGTCCGGGGACCGGGAGAGCGGTGTGGGCGGGGCGAGCGGTCCGGAGACCCGGAGAGCGGTGTGGGCGGGGCGAGCGGCCCGGGGACCCGGAGAGCGGTGTGGGCGGGGCGAGCGGCCCGGGGACCCGGAGAGCGGTGTGGGCGGGGCGAGCGGCCCGGGGACCCGGAGAGCGGTGTGGGCGGGGCGAGCGGCCCGGGGACCCGGAGAGCGGTGTGGGCGGGGCGAGCGGTCCGGGGACCCGGAGAGCGGTGTGGGCGGGGCGAGCGGTCCGGGGACCCGAAGAGCGGTGTGGGCGGGGCGAGCGGTCCGGGGACTGGAGGGGGCGGGGCGAGCGGCCGGAGGCCTTCCCCGCCCGTGCCGGAGGTGCGCATTGGCTGCCGGGCTCCGGCTGGGAGGTCCTCGAGGTTCCCAGAGCAGTGCTCTTCTGTGACGGGCCGTTGGAGACTTCAGTTTTGTCAGTTTACGAGAAGCTCCGTCTTACTGCACTCGTTCGCTCACGGCGAATCTGCAGGGGCGACCCCCGGCCCCAGGGCGAAGCCGGGCGTGGGGAGGCCCTCTGGTCCCGCACCCCTGCTTACGCTCCGGCCGGCCGCTCAAGTGGTTCCGCAGAAGGACGCGACCTAAAGGAAAGTCACTGGACGCCACCATCAGAGCCAACAGCACACCGGGCCTGCCAGCCGGGTAGGAAGTGCAGTCTGCCCGCGGCGTCGGGCGGGACTGGATCCAGGATCCCCGCAGAGCCGCGGATGTCACGTCGCTGACGTCAAGTGGCGGTGTTTGCAGATGACCTACTCACAGCCTCTCCTATACTTTCAACCGTCTGTAGGTTGATGATACCTGATACAGTGTACATAGTTGCTATACTGTATTCAGGGAATAATAACAAGCAAGAGAGCCCACCTGTCCCGTACAGACACAACTAGCCACTTCTGCGTCTTTCCCCCCGTGTGGGTGGGATGCAGAAACCTTCCGGAAAGCTGATTCATTTACAAGGTATTCATCCGTTAAATAAAACTTGATCATATATCAGACGTTTTTACCTCAACTGTGCGAGGAAGTGTCAAAATGGGCGGGAAGGATGCCAGAGCTCTAGGGTACAGCAAAGGCCTGGGATCCAAAGCCACTAGCACGACCGCGGCTTTAGGCAGGTGGTTCCCAGGCTCCAAGCAAGAGCCGAGGAGCTGTAAAAATGTGACACGAAGTTTCGCACCACAGGTATGATCCCACCGATCCCCTTCCCTCTACCCACCACCCCCCTCCCTCCCCTCCCTTTCCCACTTCCCCCTATTGTTAGGTTGTAACTGGGTTGTAGCTTTCATGTGAGAGCCCCAAATTAGTTTCATAGTAGGACTGAGTACATTGGGTACTGTTTCTTCCATTCTTGAGATACTTTACTAAGTAGAATATGTTCCAGCTCCATCCATGTAAACATGAAAGAGGTAAAGTCTCCATCTTTCTTTAAGGCTGCATAATATTCCATGGTGTACACATACCACAATTTATTAATCCATTCGTGGATCGATGGCACTTGGGTTTTTTCCATGACTTAGCAATTATGAATTGGGCTGCAATAATGTAAATGTTTTGGCACAGTAACTGAGATAATGCCAGGAAGGCTATGTTAACCATTGTGATGAAAATGTGTCAAATGGTCTATGAAGCGAGTGTATGATGCCCCATGATCATATCAATGTATACAGCTATGATTTAATAAAAAAAAAATGTGACACGAGAGGACCCTCACTCAAGACCCACTGACGCAACCTCTGCGCCCCAGGTGGTTGCCGCATGCAGCCCAGACCGAGCACCTGCTAAAGCACGGTGCTTGGGCTTCTTATCACGAGAGCTGTTAAGCAGCAGAGGCTTGAGCCCAGATGTTATTTTAGGCATCAGCGTAGGGAGAGGGGATGGGAGGTTGTTGCGGGAATTCGGGGTGTGTATGTGTGTGTGGGGGTATGACTTCGCAACAGGAGTGAAGGAAGACAGATCAGGAGCAATTTAGAATTCATCACTTATTAACTCAGATTGGTTAATAAGGGAAAGGACACTTACCCTTCTTGCTGTATATATATTCTATATTGTATTTTTATTATTATTTTGAGACAGAGCCTTACTATATCTCTCTGGGTAGAGTGCCGTGATGGAACAGCTCACAGCAACCTCAAACTCTTGGGCTCACGTGATTCTATTGCCTCCACCTCCCAAGTAGCAGGGACTACAGGCGACTGCCACGACACCCGCTATTTTTTTGTTGCAGTTGTCATGGTTTAGCAGGCCTAGGCTGCTTTCAAAGCCTCCAGCCCTGCACCCTAACCACAGAGCTACAGGTACTGAGCCTCTATATTGTATTTTTGCAAATTGAAAATGTTTTAAAAGGCTGGGCACCCACAGCTCACCCATAGCTCAATGTTTAGGGTGCCAGACACATGTCCGGGGACTGGTGAGTTCAAACTCGGCCTGGGCCTTGCTAAACAACAAAAATCAGGCATTGTGGTGGGTACCTGTAGTCCCAGCTACTAGGGAGGTTGAAGCAAGAGAATCACTTGAGCCCAAGAGTTTGAGGTTGCTGTGAACTGTGACACCACTGCACTCTACCCAGGGTAACAAAGTGAGACTGTCTCAATTAAATAAGTTTTGACGGGGTGGTGCCTGTGGCTCAAGGAGTAGGGTGCCAGCCCCATACTCAAACCCGGCCCTGGACAAAAGCTGCAACCAAAACAAAATTAAATTTTAAAAAGTTTTAAAATATAGTGTGGCGCCTGTGGCTCAGTGAGTAGGGTGCCGGCCCCATATGCCGAGGGTGGCGGGTTCAAACCCAGCCCCGGCCAAACTGCAACCAAAAAATAGCCGGGCGTTGTGGCGGGCGCCTGTAGTCCCAGCTGCTCGAGAGGCTGAGGCAAGAGAATCGCGTAAGCCCAAGAGTTAGAGGTTGCTGTGAGCCGTGTGACGCCACGGCACTCTACCCAAGGGTGGTATGGTGAGACTCTTGTCTCTACAAAAAAAAAAAAAAAAAAAGTTTTAAAATATAAAACATTATGACTTTTAGAAGGTGACCCCTAGACTTTTAGTATAAGCTAAAGACAAAATACAGAGGCTGTTTTATAGAAATAAATGTATTTCAAGTAACAGGGTCAGATTTACCCTGAACATTGTCACCAAAGGGCAAGGGAGTAGCCTACAGTTGTAAGTCACTATAAGCAGTGAGCAAAATGAGGATGACCTAGTGTGGGTAGAATTTAGTGACTGTGACACCTGATGACTTCAGACTGTCAGTGAGCAGAGTCAACTCTGGAATCTGGCTGTGAAGGGGAGGAGCTAGCAGTGCACCTGTTCCTGCCCTCTGGGGAGGGAGCAAGCAGGTCACTTTCTTTGAAGTAGATGCCAAAGCAGCCCTTGGTGGAATGGGCTGCTCCCTCAGCACCAGACAATCCTGTGTCCAGTTACTTACAAGTCTGAATTACACATACTTTTGGAAATTGGCCTAATTCACTTACATATGAAACAAATAACTGACACATGAATAACTGTTGAGTCATAAAAATTACATTCTGTCCAGCCTGGGTGACAGAGCAAGACCATGTCTCTTAAAGAAATATATACACTGAAAAAAAAAGAAATATATACAGTGGGGAGCAGGGAGAATGGGTGGAGGAGAGTAACTGGTGGGACCACACCTACGGTGGTGCGTCTCACAAGGGTATGGGTGAAATTTACTAGGTATAGAATATAAATGTCTTAAAATAATAACTAAGAAAATGCTGTAAAGGCTATGTTAACCAGTTTGATGAAAACAGTTCAAATTGTATATAAAACCAGTACATTGTACCCCATGATTGCATTAATGTACACAGTTGTGATTTAATAAAAAAAAGTATATATACACACACACACTGAATACCCGAGTTAAATGTGTATAGTACAAAGAAAATACTGAATTCTGAAAGTCATAATTCTACAAAAATATAAATTGTTATCAAAAGGAAAGAAACAGAAAGGGGCTTAACATTTTTAAGTGATAATTCCTGTTCATTCAGATTCAGAATGTGGATGTGAAAATACAAACCACTCACTGTGCATTTTCTTTCCTTAAGTATAGTTAAGACAAATTCTGTTTCAGTTGCTATGAGCAAATCTTAAAAGGTTTCAGTGAGAGCTGCATACATGCCTGGAAGCAGAATAAATACATTCTAAAATAAAGAGTAGTTTACTAAGTAGTTAGTTCTAGACTAATTGACAAATTAGTTGGTGATTTATCAGTATTCAAACTATTGGAATAAAGGCCATTTGACATCAAAACTAAACTCCAGAGAAAGTAATTTATTTTAAGTAACAGAAGTAGAATCAAATATTTGTTAAGGTTTAAGATAGAAAGTTATCAGTGAACTGGTGTGAGGGCCTCATACAGTCTCTGTGCAGCCAGTTCCACCATTTCTCGAAGAGATTCATCATCTTCACTTCCTTCTTCACACTCTACAGTCTGAAAGCAAGAGCACAAGCAAGCCTTTAATTATTATAACTGTAATTAGTACATGGAAGACAAATGAAAAATCTGTAGAATAACCATCTCCTGTCAGTGGAGGTCACACACGACCTCCACATTACCAAGAACACATTACTAAGATGCAGAGTAGCTGTGCCGCCCAGTGTGGGTGTGCACCGGAGTGCCGATAGCTTCCTAGAGCAAAATGACTGGTCTAATCAGAGATGCATTGGTGGGGAGGGACAAAGACTGGGGAAGAGTCTAGTAAATAACCTTTACTTTGAGCCAAGAAATGGTACTCCAAGGAAGTTAGTCTGTGCAACACAAAGTACTCAGCGAACAGGTGATGTGGCCATTTACTCAGTATTCCATACTGAACTTTTTTTTTTTTTTGTAGAGACAAGAGTGTCACTGTACCGCCCTCAGGTAGAGTGCTGTGGCGTCACACGGCTCACAGCAACCTCTAACTCTTGGGCTTACGCGATTCTCTTGCCTCAGCCTCCTGAGCAGCTGGACTACAGGCGCCTGCCACAACGCCCGGCTATTTTTTGGTTGCAGTTTGGCTGGGGCTGGGTTTGAACCCGCCACCCTCGGCATATGGGGCCAGCGGCCTACTCACTGAGCCACAGGCGCCGCCCCTCCATACTGAACTTTTTATTGACATGACAGCTGCACAAATTTTGGGGGAATATTAGCATTCAGTTTGATTTAAGATCACTATCTTCTAGGTACTTCTTAAAACTCAATTACAGAACACTATATGCTGTTTAAACTATATATACACAGCACAGCAGAGCTGGTTAGACAGCCGGGATGGGTGCAAGAGCCTCGGAGGATGGCTGGCCCGCCAGCAGGTATGGTATCTCTGCGGCCACAGCTACTGAAGGACAAGCTCTGTGAGTGCAGGGCCAACTGCCCCAGCTCTTTGATGTGCAAATCTGGGAGCTCAAGGGCCTGCCACCCATCCCAGGCTGCTGCCAATCCCCTGCCCAGGCACCCGCAGTGTGCCAGCGCAGCGTGTAAAGATATGCCATACACATTAGGTACTCAGTTATTTTATTTCTTATTCTTGGATATTTTGATTTCTTGCCATTGTTTTAATGCTCACTAGACATCCTTGTATGTGTATCTTTGCTCATCTAATTATTTTCTTTGGTTGAATCCAGTAAGTGGAATTGTGAATAAAGGCCCTGATGCACATCATCAAACTGCTGTGCAGAAGGAAAAGGCCACCTAATTTATACTCTGCTTCCCCTAGTAGCATCCGAGTAACTGTTCCCAGTTCTTTTACCATCCCTGGTCCCATCGCTCTCTTTAATCTGTGCCAGTTATGATAAGCAGTGGTATTTTACACTGTAAACATGTATGTCTTCTAATTGTTAGTGGAAATCTGGAAATTTGTTTTATGTTCACTGGCTATATCTGTTTTCTTGTGAGTTACTTCATGTTCTTCACTTATTTTTCTATTGAGGTAAAAAATCTAATGTTTTCTCAAAGCACCTGTACAGTTGAAGAACATACAAAAAAATTTTTAAGGGGCAGCGCCTGTGGCTGGGTGGGCAGGGCGCCAGCCCCAAATACCGAGGGTGGCGGGTTCATACCGGCCCCTGCCAAACTGTAACAAAAAAATAGCCAGGCACTGTGGCGGGTGCCTATAGTCCCAGCTACTCAGGAGGCTGAGGCAAGAGAATCACCTAAGCCCAGGAGTTGGGAGGTTGCTGTGAGCTATGATGCCACAGAACTCTATTACCAAAGATCTGCTGGTGTAGGACCACAGGTCCCACATTCTCTTTTTTTGTTTTTGGTAGAGACAGAGTCTTACTTTACCACCCTCAGTAGAGTGTCATGACGTCACAGCTCACAGCAACCTCCAGCTCTTGGGCTTACGTGATTCTCTCGCCTCAGCCTCCCGAGTAGCTGGGACTACAGGCGCCCACAACACTCGGCTATTTTTCTGTTGCAATTTGGCCAGGCCCAAGTTTGAACCCGCCACCCTCGGTATTTGGGGCCGGCGCCCTACTCACTGAGCCACAGGTGCTGCCCCAGGTCCCACATTCTCAAACCCTATTGTTTGGAAAAGCCACTTGGATCTTGCTGGTATAAACAGAAGAATCTAGAATCAACTGGACACCAAACTAGGGAAATCCTAAGCATATTATGGAAAAGGAAAATAATAGAATAATATGCATGGGAACCAGGTACCATGTGGCAACGAAGAAAAACATGGAAAACTTTATATATAATAATATAAATACAATCATGTAAACGAAATGTAAGAAATGCTGCAAAGAAATTCCAAAATGCGGGCGGCACCTGTGGCTCAGTCGGTAGGGCGCCGGCCCCATATACCGAGGGTAGCGGGTTCAAACCCGGTCCCGGCCAAATTGCAACCAAAAAATAGCCGGGCGTTGTGGCGGGCGCCTGTAGTCCCAGCTACTTGGGAGGCTGAGGCAAGAGAATCGCTTAAGCCCGGGAGTTGGAGGTTGCTGTGAGCTGGGTGAGGCCACGGCACTCTACCGAGGGCCATAAAGTGAGACTCTGTCTCTACAAAAAAAAAAAAAAAAAAAAAAAAAAGAAATTCCAAAATGCAAAAGTGAACTGTGCCATATGGGATCATAGATTATTTTGCCTTCACTTTATTTCAAATGTCCTTTTAATTTTTTTGAGACAGAGTCTCATTCTGTCATCCTGGGTAGAGTTGCCATGGTGTCACAGCTTGCAGTAACCTCAAACTCTTGGGCTCCAGCTATCCTCTTGCCTCAGCCTCCCAGACTACAGGTGCCCACTACAATACCAGGCTAGTTTTTCTACTTTTAGTAGGGGTCTCCAACTCCTGAGCTCAAGCAATCCACCCGCCTTGGCTTCCCACAGTGCTGAGATTGTGGATGTGAGTCACTGTGCCTGTCTTCAAATGTCTTTAGATGTTGGAGGAGAAGCCACTTACCCGGGTGTCCAAATTAAGATTAGCAGTCTTTCCGTCCACTGTGACACTAAGGAGAGAGTCATCTTTTACACTTACACAGTCTTCTCCAAATATGTCCCTTAAAATAAACAAAGAGGAGATATTAGTGGAAAAGTGGAGCTTTACATATGTGGGGAAAAATAAAATTGAAGAGAAATCCTAATTGCAATGTACACGGAATACTTGTATTTATACCTGAGATCTACTTCTTATTAATTTTATAAAACAGGTAAAATACACAGCTATCATTTGTTAAGAATGATCTATTCAAGGGCATTGTGCTCGGCACTTTATATATATTTTCTTAATCTACATTAATTTTGGTAAGGGTCCCCTTTTACACATGAAGAAACAGAATTGAGTAACCCAAATCCAGGTGTCTGCCCTTAACTGGCTCCCAAGTCTCCTAGCTGTCTCCTTTTCATCCCTCCAAATGGCAGCTTTGAGTTAGCTCAACTCGGTATTTGTCGAGCATCTTCTATATGGCGGGTGCTGCACCAGGTACAAGGGCACAGAAATCACTGACATTGCCTATCACTAAGGGGCCCCAGTTTAATCATCAATTTCAACATTATCCCCATTAGTTACAGAAGTAGTAGAGAACAGCAGTCCGATCAGTAGGCTGGGTACAGTTAAGAAAAGGTAGTCGGTGAATCTAAAACACCCGCGAAGACAATGGTCATCCCTTGGTCAGTTATCACGGATATTGCATTAACCTGGGGTGGCAGTGACCACCTGCTTGCTCTTGTAGGCAGTTAATGTTAATAGTATGTTTCAACTTGGCTAAGTAACCTAGTACTAAAGAAAACTATGTATTTTAAATACAGAAATGCATACAAAAAGATAGAAAAAAAAGGTTCCAGTTTTGTGTGATCAACTGTTGGCATCTAAAGAAACCAATACCTTTATTCCATATAACCCTAAGAATTTAAACATCTGTGAAGTTAAAGCTACTTTATAAGGGCATGGTTGACCTGGCAGTTTATAGGTTCTGGCGTCTTGCATTCAGGAGGTGAATGTGAGCAGTGGCTCTCTCTCTCTCAGTCCTAACAGTTGAACAGTTAGGGGTGTCCAAGGGAGGGCCTGGGGAGAGGGGCAGGAGGAGCGGTGTCCCAGGGCTGGGAAGAAGCCAGAGTGCAAAGTGTTGTGGAAGGGCCAGCAGCCTCCTGCAGACTGCCCTCTGCACCTGAGCAGACAGCTGGGGCCATATGTCCCTCCATTCTGCACATCCTTCTGCTGTACCTGGGAGAGCCAGGCCATTCCAAGGAGCCGCAGGATTTCTATTTCTGCAGCACCTCTGGGAACAGGGCTGCTTGCAGCACAGGTATTCTGGTTACATCCCTAGGCAGGCACAGGGGAGCACCAACACCCACCTCCTACACAGGGCTCTGTAGCTGGGGTCCCATGGGGGGCTCTGGGCAGGGGGTTGTCTAACCTTGAAATCAAAGGTAAAATTGCACGTGTATCCCCTAGGCTTACCTGTCAAAGGGATCAGTGACTCAGACTCTAAGGCTGACAGAAGAAAGCTCTCTGCAAAAACAGTAAGAGCCCCAGGGGCTAGCACAGACACAGGGCTGGGACCCAATCAAATCTGTGGCCTTTTCAGTGACACTGGAAATCACTGTTCCTACTGCTAGCTGGTTTTGTATGAGAATAAAGCATTAAAAAAACCAAATGACAACAGCCTGAATGATTTTGAAGATGTGTGACAGCTTCTGTAAGTGAAGTCTCCATTTAAAGCCTATTATGGGGCGGCGCCTGTGGCTCAGTTGAGTAGGGCGCCGGCCCCATATATTGAGGGAGGGTGGTAGGTTTGAACCCAACCCAGGCCAAACTGCAACAAAAAAATAGCCAGGCTTTGGGGCAGGCAGCTGTAGTCCCAGCTACTTGGGAGGCTGAGGCAAGAGAATTGCCAGCCTGAGAGCTAGAGGTTGCTGTGAGCTGTGACACCAATGCACTCTACTGAGGGGAACAAAGTGAGACTCTGTCTCTAAAAAAAATAAAAATAAAAGATAAGTAAAGCCTATTATCTATTTCTTAAAAAGCCACTACATGGCTGCTTTAAAAAGATTATCCGGGGGCGGCGCCTGTGGCTCGAAGGAGTAAGGCGCTGGCCCCATATGCCGGAGGTGGTGGGTTCAAACCCAGCCCCAGCCAAAAAAGAAAAAACTGCAAAAAAAAAAAGATTATCTGGATAGAATCTAGGGAAAGGGAAGAGACAGAAATGTTAACATACAACCCTTCTAAATTTGTACAACACCTTATTTTTTTAATTTTATTTTGATTTCAACTGGCTTTCACTCATCTTACTTTGAAGGTTTTTTTTTTTTTTTCATTTCTTCCTTTAGCGATTCTCTTGCCCTTAAGCCTCCCAAGTAGTGGGACTACAGGCGCCCACCACAACGTCCGGCTTTTTCTAGTAGAGACGGGGTCTCACTCTGGCTCACTCCGGCTCAGGATGGTCTTGAACCTCTGAGCTCAGGCAATCCACCAGCCTCGGCCTCCCATCGTGCTAGGACTACAGGCATGAGGCACCATACCCAGCCAACATGCTATTTTGTTAAGATTTCTAATTAAGTAACTTTCTGTTTAAAAACAGAAGCAGTCATTTATTTATTCAGCAGGTATTTGAGATTGCTATGTGTAAGGAACTATGCTAGACATGGAAATTAGAAATCTAAATACAAATCTTTTTATTTTTCCTTTTTTGGTGTAATATATAAGCTTAAATTGTAGCTATTCACTATGAGGCAGTTTTACATGATTATTATTATTATTTTTTTTTTACATGATTATTTTATTTTGAAAAACATTCAGAAATCAAGCTCAAAGAGCACTTGTAGAAAAATAAAAGACCTAATCTCTGGTGTTCAGAAAAATACCAACTTTAAAATATAATTCATAGTTATGGAGACTTTCCCTCTTTCATGTTTACATGATGGAGCTGGAACATATTCTTCTTAGCAAAGCATCTCAAGAATGGAAGAAAAAGTATCCAATGTACTCAGCCCCACTATGAAACTAATTTATAGCTTTCATATGAAAGCTATAACCCAATTATAGCCTAAGAATATGGGAAAAGGGGAAAGGGGAAAGGGAGGGGAGGGGAGGGGGGAGGGTGGGTGGAGGGAGGGTGATTGGTGGGATTACACCTATGGGACCACACCTACGGTGCATCTTACAAGGGTACATGTGAAACTTACTAAGTGTAGAATATAAATGTTTTTTTTTTTTTTTTTTTTTGTGGTTTTTGGCCGGGGCTAGGTTTGAACCTGCCACCTCCGGCATATGGGACCGGTGCCCTACTCCTTGAGCCACAGGCGCCACCCGAATATAAATGTTTTAACACAATAACTAAGAAAAAGCCAGAAAGGCTATGTAAACCAGTGTGATGAAAATATTTCTAATTGTATATAAAACCAGTGCATGGTATCCAATGACTGCATTAATGTACACAGCTATGATTTAATAAATAAATAAATAAATAAAATGTAATCCATAGTTTACAGACTTACTCTATGGGAAGAGTCTAGAAGAAAGCCATTCTTTTTTTTTTTTTTTTTTTTTTTTTAGAGACAGAGTCTCACTTTATGGCCCTTGGTAGAGTGCCATGGCATCACACAGCTCACAGCAACCTCTAACTCTTGGGCTTACGCGATTCTCTTGCCTCAGCCTCCCGAGTAGCTGGGACTACAGGCGCCCGCCACAACGCCCGGCTAAGGAAAGCCATTCTTAATGAAGAATCCACATTTAATTAGTAAATATATAAATAGTTCTTTTTTTTTGAGACAGAGTGTCACTATGTCACCCTTGGTAGAGTGCTGTGGTGTCACAGCAACCTCAAATTCTTGGGCTTAAGCTATTGTCTTGCCTCAGCCTCCCAGGTGGCTGGGACTTCAGGCACCAGCCACAATGCCCAGCTATTTTTTTTTTTTTTGGTTGCAGTTGTCATTGTTGTTTAGCAGGCCCAGGCAGAGATTGAACCTGCCAGCCTCTCTGTGTATGTGGCTGGTGCCCTACTCACTGAGCTATGGACGCCGAGCCATATAAATAGTTCTTTTAAGAACACATTAACTTTTGGCTGAGATTTTAGTACACGTCCTTGATGATAATGTTTTAAACTTTGCTGACTACACCAGCCCTTGGAGGATAACCTGAGGTAATATATTTAAGAAAACCCAAATGGCTGACCAGGAAGGTGGCATGTACTTGAACTAGCTGTGGTTCAAAACTCCTTCTCTTTCCTGAGGGAGAAGCAGGCCCCAGAGCAGTGGGCTGGCCTGGTCTCTGAGCCACACCAGAGTCCTGGAGTGAGTCCAGCTGAATCCAGGGCTCCTCCTCCCCATCCTCACTACTTGTTGAGCAACAATGGGAGAAAAACTTACTGAAGCATGATCTCCAACCTCTTGCTATAAACGTGCATTTCTAATTTTTTAGAAACCTTTTGTACCGCACCTGGGGGAGAAAAGAGAGACAGTTTAATTACCAAATTCCTATTTAGAATGATTTCCAAATTAATACTCGGAACCTGGTTATTGATAATCAAAGTGCCTTTTTTTTTTAATTCTTCTTTTTTTTTGAGACAGAGTCTATAACTATGTTGTTCTGGGTAGAGTGCCGGGCGTCATTATCAAAGCAACCTCCAACTCTTGGGGTCAAGCAATACTCTTGCCTCAGTCTTTTTTTTTTTTTTCTATTTTTAGTAGAGACGAGGGTCTTGCTTTTGCTCAGGCTGGTCTCAAACTTGTGAGCTCAAGCTGTTCACCTGCCTCGCTCCCCCACCCCCAGAGTGCTAGGATTACAGGCCTGAGACAGTGTGCCTGACCTTACTGTGGAATTCTTTTTTTTTTTTGAGACAGAGTCTCACTGTGTTGCCCTCGGTAGACTGCCGTGTTGTCACAGCTCACAGCAACCTCAAACTCTTTTGGGCTCAAGTGATTCTCTTGCCTCAGCCTCCCAAGTAGCTGGGACCACAGGCGCCCAACACAACACCCAGCTATTTTTTTTGTTGTTGTTGCAGTTGTCATTGATGTTTAGCTGGCCCAGGCCGGGTTCGAACCCACCACCCTCGGTGCATGTGGTCGGTGCCATAACCACTGTGCTACAGGCACCACCCAACTATGGAATTCTTTTTTTTTTTTTTTTTTGTAGAGACATTTTACTGCCCTCAGTAGAGTGCCATGATGTCACAGGACTCACAGCAACCTCCAGCTCTTGGGCTTACGAGATTCTCCTGCCTCAGCCTCCTGAGCAGCTGGGACTACAGACGCCCGCTACAATGCCTGGCTATTTTTTTGTTGCAGTTTGGCCAGCGCTGGGTTTGAACCTGCCACCCTCAGTATATGGGGCCGGCACCCTGCCCACTGAGCCACAGGTGCCGCTCCCAACTATGGAATTCTTAAAAGTGAAAAACATGTATAAGGATCATTTACCTGCTAGGCCAAATTGATTTTTTTCGATCACCTTATGTTTTTACTAAAGAACCACAAAATGATATTTAATATTATTTTAAATTTTATTTTCAATATTTCCCAAAATTGACATGTATGACCAGGGGTGAATAATAACTCTAGGTATTCCAAGTATTCAAAGGTCTCTGAGGTCTTTTGTTTTGCTTGGGATGTTTTGCAAATTTAGCATCCTACTATATATAATATACCTATAATTTATTTTTAATCGAAATTAATTTCAAAATCACTTGCGCATTAAATTACTTAGCTTTGCCCCCACACCCCCACCCCAACGAAGTAATCTGACAGTGGAGAAGATGAGCCAAGCTTAACCTGGAGCTTTCAGTGTGCTCCAGCATATCACTAAATACCCCCCGTCCCTCACCTGCAGCAGAAGTCACTGGCCGGCAGTGCCTCCAAAAGTTAAAAAGAGCTAAGTTAGGGCAGGGTCAGCAACTGTGACCTTACGGTAAAGTTACTTTTGTGTATAGACTCAAGAGAAATAAAAACATATGTCTATGCAAAAATATATACAAATATCCACAGTAGCAGTGTTCGTAACAGCCATAAAGTAGAGACAATACAAGTATCTTTTAATCGAAGAATGGCAAGCAAAATGTGTTATATCCATACAAGAGGAAATTATTTGGCCATAAAAGGAATGAAGTACTGATTTATGCTACAAAATGGATGAACCTTGAACACCCTATGTTCAGTGAAGGAGGCCAGTCGGGAAAGAACAGATACTGTATGATCCATTCATCTGAAATGTCCAGAGTAGGCACATCCAGAGACAGAAAGGCTGGCGGTTGCTTTGAGTTGGGGGTGCGGGGGGAAGATGTAGGGATTGCAGGATCATATCTAAAAAATTCAGGTTTCTTTTTGGAATGACATAAATTCCTAAACTTGATAATTGTGATGGTTGCACACCTCTGAATGAATTGTACACTTTAAATGGGCTAATTTCATGGTATCAATGAAGCTATTACAAAAAATAGTGCAAAATTTTATAACCCTTCAGAGAAAACACACGTATGCACACTACATATATATCATGAAGGGAAATACGACTTTATTATTTTAAAGAGACTTTAAAAATTAAGGTTTCTTCAATGTGTTTTTAATTTCTCAGCCCAAGTAACTATTTTATCATACAATACTACTGAATTTTCTGGTAAGTGTAGCTTTATCAACTGTCCTCAATACTCACATATACATATTTAAATCTACTCTCTGGAGGAGTCAAACTCTTATTCTCCTGAACTATTTTATAATTCAGACCATAGTTCACCTAATTGTTTTTTATTCATGAATTTGAATTACATATACAATTAACCAGATGACAGCCAAGAAAGCCATATAATAAAATCTTTATACTTTAACTATAATTATTAATTTTATTACTAATATTGGTTTTTGGTTTTTGTTTTGTAGAGACAGAGTCTCACTGTACCGCCCTCGGGTAGAGTGCCGTGGTGTCACACGGCTCACAGCAACCTCTAACTCTTGGGCTTACACGATTCTCTTGCCTCAGCCTCCCGAGCAGCTGGGACTACAGGTGCCCGCCACAACGCCCGGCTATTTTTCTGTTGCAGTTTGGGTTTGAACCCGCCACCCTCGGCATATGGGGCCGGTGTCCTACTCACTGAGCCGCAGGGGCCGCCCTATTACTAATATTGTTAATTCTATCACTAGTAAGTATTACTGACATGTAAAAGCAATCTCATAAAATACATTAAAAAATAAATAAGCTGGTTTGGTGCCTGTAGCTCAGTGGTTACGGTGCCAGCCACATGCACCAAGTCTAGCAGGTTTGAACCTGGCCTGGGCCTGCTAAACAATGACAACTGCAACCAAAAAATAGCCGGGCATTGTGGTGGGTGTCTGCAGTCCAGTACTTGGGAGGCAGAGGCAAGAGAATTGCTTAAGCCCAAGAGTTTAAGGTTGCTGTGAGCTATGACAAAGTGAGACTGTCTCAAAGAAAAAAAAAAAAAGCTATGAAATTGTCTATTGAAAGAAAGTTTGCAAAGTGCACGTGCATACATATATTTGTATATTCCTCACTAAATTTAGATAAACTCCCGAGACATCTGGGAATATACTAAGTGGGAAATACACAATCAGACACGTTTACCTATCCTTAGCAGCTGTGTGCGTCAAAACAGGACACAAACTAAAATCAGGTGCAGCATAAAATGGAGGAGTGTGGTAGAAGAATACAGGAACGATGCGTTCTGAAGATGCATACGGAAGCTTTCTTTTCTTATGCATCTCTGGGACAATGGGGGACATAAATGGAAGCTAACACACAGACCTACAGATACAAGATGTGCTTCCAGAATCTTAGGGGCTGAGAAAGAAAAGGGAGAAAAACGCTATCAAAGAAAATCAGGTTTTTTCATAGGAAGTGCCTCTAGAGTAGGGTTGGCAAACTTTTTGTCAGATAGTGTTTTAGGCTTCAAGGACTCCATGGTCTCTTTCCCAACTACTTACTCAACTCTCCGTTGTAGCACAAAAGTAGCATTAGGCGACAGGGAACCCACAAACAAAAGCAGATTGTGGGGGCTGGATTTGGTTCATGGGCCACAGTTGCTGACCCTGTTCTAACTTAAAACCCCAGGCTTGGATATGATGAAGTCAATTCATTACATCATATACATACAGAATATGCGCAACCTAAATATCATGTGTATCGGTCCTTGTGTTACTTTTCATCTTCCAAAGGAGAAGGTGTTACTTATAAAATCTCTGCCCCTTAGCCTCATGGGTGCAACCTTCTAGGTTAACATGTATCACATACACACCTTGGATTGTCATCTTAATCTTTAAAATTCATCCTGTCTATTCTCTCACCCCTATAGCTAATCCATCAGGAAATAGTGCTGGCTTTACCTTCAGAGTATCTCCAGATTCCAACCACTTCCTGCCACCCCCACCACCGACAAGCTTGTCTGAACCATTGACTCCCCGCTGGATGACTGAGAAAGCTCCCACCTGGAACCTCTATTTCCTTACTCATCTGCCTAGCAGTCTACTCTAAGCAAGCATCAGAGAGTCCTTTAAAAACTTTGTCAGATCATGTCTTTTAACTCAAACTAAAATCTGAAGTCCTTACAATGGCCAGCAAGGCCCGACAGGATCTGCCCCAACTCCAAACCCTGCCAAGCAGCTCCAGGACACACGAGGATGGGAGCTGCTGGAGCGCAGGGGTCTGCTTGCTGCTGAGGCATCCTGAGCATCTAGAATTATGCCTGCCAAGTAGCCAGTGCTCAACAAGTATTTGTCAAATAACTGCACGTTTGTCATCACTGTAGGAGAACATAATTCAATGTCATTCTCCATAAACTACAAAATGGGGAAGAGCTAGGGAATACAAGGCCGCCAGCTAGGTTAACAGATCTTTAATATAAGGGACAGATGGAAGAAGCCTATTCTAACCGTCCACAATGAACCTTTGTTGAAATGCCCAGAGGCTAACCAAATGGAGAGATGCTTTTTTTTTTTTTTTGGTTTTTGGCCGGGGCTAGGTTTGAACCCGCCACCTCCGGCATACGGGACCAGCGCCCTACTCCTTAAGCCACAGGCGCCGCCCCAGAGAGATGCTTTTATTATTAGTGTAAGATGGATCACTAACAATGTCATGGCCGCTATTTTTTATTCAAATACTAAAACTAGAGTAAAGGTACATTTTCACTGTGGACCATACTACTAAGAGAAATAGTCAAGATGAGTCAAACTAGTCCGATACCACGCAGCTCAGGCATTTCTTCCTACACAACACAGACATAAAGTACTCGCGGCGATCTGTTAAAAGCAAGCATCGCTTGCTTTTCAGCATCATCAGTAGGCAGAGCCTTCACCAGGACAGCAGATGACACCTTGACAACATGCTCTGAAATCTGTTCTCTACCACAAAGCATGGACAAGGAGCTGGAGGGGCTCAGACACTAAACGTTCCTGAAGACTACACATTTTAATTGGCCTAAAAAAGAACATTTTTGCACAGAGATTTCTCATTTCAGAAAAGTATACAAATTTCTGATTAGCTGATTGTATAAAAATGACTTCATTTTACAAAAGGGTTATTAGAATATAATAAACAGAAAGCAACTTTGGTGGCTGAAACACAAATCAACTCAGGAGCATTTGATTTGAATTGAACAAACTCACTTGAAGTGACACCCAGCTGTGGAGGGCAGGGTGTGGTTCAGAGCTGAAAGCTGTGCTGGCCACATCCCTAAGTAATCTTTTCATTTCTGCTCTCTACACCAAACCCTAATCCTCACTTCACTGTTACTAACGTTTGTTTACTCATGATTTATTTATTTATTAATCTATTTATTTATTGAGGCAGAGTCTCACTTTGTTGCCTTCAGTAGAGTGCTGTGGCATCATAGCTCACAGCAACCTCAAACCCTTAGGCTCAAGCAATTCTCTTGCCTCAGCCTCCTAAGTAGCTGGGACTACAGATAACCACCACAACACCTGGCTATTTTTAGAGACGGGGTCTTGCTCAGGATGGTCTCAAACCTATGAGCTCAAGCAATCCACCCCACCTTGGCCTCCCAGAGTGCTAGGATTACAGGCAGGAGCCGCCATGCCCGGCCGTTATGACTTTTTTAAAGGTCTTCCTTCCCACCCACTCCCACACCATGCACCTTCATTTTCATCACTTAAGGTAAGAAAAAACACTGGTGTTTTCTTTGGTTGAAAATTGTCCCATAAGGAGACTCCATTTTATTTAAGCAGTTTCACTAAACACAAACAGAGCGGCATAGCTTCCGAGAAGACATGCTGCCTCCTTCCAGCAGTACTTCGGGATTTCTGATTAAAGTGTTTAACAACCAACATGTCTATTAGGACTGCTTCTAAAGGGATTTTTATTTTGTGTTAATTGCAACCAGATTTTTACAGTATAAATTCAGAAGCTAAGACAAAAAGTAAGTAAAATACCAGTAATATGAATTGCTATGCATATATTTTAAAGATTAAATAGGAATGGAAAAATCAGGAGATTAAATTCTTTAGGACTCTATTTACTGCTTTTTACTTCAGGGAAACGTGGAAGAAATAAAATAAATAATTGATAACAGTGAAAACATTCTGTACCTTTCCTTATTTTTGGATTTGACTGTACTTCCAGTATCACAGTTGTTACTGTATCTGCATACATATCATTAGAAGGGTTTGCCAACCACTGGAAAGCAAAAGGCAGAATCAGGAAGGTGCAACTATGACCAACCACACGAGGCTCTGAGTACTCCCCTATCCATGGCATATACTTATGGGAATGTTCCCAACACTTTCACCGGAATTAACTTACTCCTTGTTTACTAAAATTAATAATGCTACGCTCTTCTAATTTTCTTCCTTTTCTTGGAAACAAAGTCTCACTCTGTTGCCCAAGGCTAGAGTGCTGTGGCCTCAGCCTCGCTCACAGCAACCTGGAACTCCTGGGTTCATGCGATTCTTCTGCCTCAGCCTCCCAAGTAGCTGGGACTACGGGTACCACCATGATGCCCAGATAATTTTTCTATTTTTTAGTAGAGACGTGGTCTTGCTCACTCAGGCTGGTCTCAAACTTCTGAGCTTAAGGGATCCCCCTGCCTTGGCCTCCCAGAGTGCTAGGATTACAGGCATGAGCCACTGCACCCGGCCTCCTCCTAATTTTCTTTTAATAACAAAAGCAAAATGTACTGAACAAGTCCTTTGTGGCAGAGTGTTTTATATGCATTATCACTTAATTCTCATAAAAATAACCATTAAAAAACTTTATGTTATAAAAGAGTAACTGATACAAAAGTAACATGCACAACAGAATTGTTGGCGCTGGGATTCAAACACAGATTCCTGACCACTATATTCTGGTAGCATCACGTAGTGTAAGAGGGTATTAGTTTTAAACATTTACTTTTGCTTCTCACACTAAGCCTAGCATCTCCTGATACCCTTTCTTTTTTTTTGCAGTTTTTGGGTGGGGCTGGGCTTGAACCCACCACCTCCAGCATACGGGGCCGGCGCCCTACTCCTTGAGCCACAGGCGCCGCCCCTGATACCCTTTCTTATGCCTAGTGCTCCAATAATGTTTTCCATGTTTCTAGGTTGGGTCAGCTAAATTATTTCAGGAGTAATGCCTCTCTCTTATTTCCACAAAGAGTACTTCTAAGTTCATCTCTGATATGTTCACTCTAGAAACTAAACTAAATTCTTTAACAGTATTTGGTAGCAAGAACTAAATTTGTTATTATATTAATGTCTCCCCCCACTCCTTTTTTTTGAGACAGAGTCTCACTCTGTCACCCTGAGTAGAGTGCCGTAGCATCACAACTCACAGCAACCTCCAACTTTTGGGCTTAAGCGATTCTCTTGCCTCAGCGTCCCAAGTAGCTGGGATTACAGGCACCTGCCACAACACCCGGCTATTTTATTTTTTTTTTTGGTTGTAGCTGTCATTGTTGTTTGGCGGGCCCAGGCTGGATTCGAACTCGCCAGCTCTGGTGTACTTGGCCAGCACCCTGGCCACTGAGCTACAGGTGCCAAGCCTGTCTCCCCTTTTTTTGATGTTAATATTTTATATATTATTGTATGTAACTTTGTTATATTATTGCATGTAACTCTGTTTGACATTTTTAGTTGTTTTTAGCCTTATGCATAAATTTAGACTTACCTAGGAGGCACCCGTAGCTCAGTGGGTAGGGCACCGGCCACATGCACCAAGGCTGGTGGGTTCGAACCCGGCCTGGGTCAGCTAAAATCAACAATGACAACTGCAACAAAAAAATAGCCAGGCGTTGTAGTGGGCACCTGTAGTCCCAGCTATTTGGGAGGCTGAGGCAAGAGAATTGCTTAAGCCCAAGAGTTTGAGGTTGCTGTGAGCTATGATGCCACAGCACTCTACCCAGGGCGACAGAGTGAGACTCTGTCTCAAAAAAAAAAATAAATAAATAAAATTTAGACTTACCTAACTCACAGAATTCTAGTGGGACCAGAGCTGACAGATCTTTTTCTAACTGTCTTAAAATATAGCTAATAGTATGCCTTGGAATTCTCCTTTGAGGCAGAGAAACAGACCATGTGCGCCCCTAGATTATTCACTGCCAAGACTCACCTTAAAAGTTCTTTAAACTTAACAGGTGCCAATCCATCAAAGTAAACCATGCGGTTCCTTTGATGTCTATCTTCCAAACTGTACCAGTAGGAATTTAAAATTCTAACAGTAGGAACCACATGTATCTAATCTAATAATTTCTAGCCTTCTTGGATTTGGGTCACGTTATTGCTGTTTACTTGAATTTTCAAAATTCTAATCTTTTAAGGCAGCGGTTCTCAACCTTTCTAATGCTGCAATGTATTGTCACTATTAAAAAGGGGTCACGACCCATAGGTTGAGAACTGCTGTTTTAAGATGTGCTACATGATAAGTTAGTTTTAACAGAATTAAATTATTTTCTGAGAATTTTAAGATCTTTTGATATAACTGGCAATATCTTGGAGTACCACAAAATCAGCTGAAGCTTACTCATGAGACCTATACTTATCGCATCCAGTAAATATTAAGCCTTAACTTATTGCTTCCTGAGTTAACTACATAGAAAATGCCCAGCTATATTATATTTAATGCTGATTTTAGAAAGAAAAATTATTTGCATATGTATTTTTCAATGATGCTTTTTCCCTAATTGGGAAGAAATGAATTTTCTCTACAATTGCATGTAAACATTTTAAAACTTTTTTCCACCTTGTTTAGGTAAATGATTTTATCTTACTTCTAATACCACCATGCCTGGTTCTTGTATTACAGTAATATTTTTGAACACTTTCAGAGCAGGTTTTTCTTGAATTTCTAATTCTTCTACATCACCTGAAAAAAAAAAAAAAAGAAGGAATTACAAGATGTATATAATTTTCTGATAATCTTCCAGAGGCATAATTATTCATTTGTTTATAGAAACAGTGGAAATAAAGCATATATACAATGAAAAATAAATAACATTTGTACTCAATTTTTAAACAACTAAGTTTGATGTTACTTACTTATAGAAGCTGAAAAGAACTCAATGTTTATTATAAAAATTAATGTAACTTGGTTAAGATTTACCTTGGACATTAAATATTTTATTAGTAGTAAACTCAGGTGATCTTCAAACACCTGTAAGAAATTTAGCCTTCCAACAGCACCTTCACATTTGACGTGAGACTAGTCATCTACTGCCAACTAGGTTCTTCTGCCTTCTGTCTTCATAACGTTTAATAATTCTGCAGGGAAATTCTGTGGTTGAAGAAGAGAGTTTCTGGTCTTCCTAGTGTCCTCCTTGTGTTTTGTTTTTAAAGAGAGACAGGGTCACTTTTTAGTTGGTCAGGCTATTCTAGAACTCCTGTGTAAAGTGATCTTGCTTCAGCCTTCAGAGAAGCCGGGATTATAGACAGGAGCCACTGCACCCGGCTACCTGCTTTCCAGTGTCCTCTTAATCAAGAATTAGTTTAGTCATATTTTACCAACTACCGATATTATGACCTATAATTCTAACATGTGGTTATGAGGTCAAAAATTTTCTTTTCTTTTTCTTTTTTTTTTTTTTTTGGTTGCAGTTTGGCCGGGGCCGGGTTTGAACCCGCCACCCTCGGTATATGGGGTCGGCGCCCTACCGACTGAGCCACAGGCGCCTCCCAGAGGTCAAAAATTTTCTTTCCACTAGTTTATTTTACAGTAGTACTTTACTATTTGAATTATAAAAATCATGCTGATTGAATGTGTATTTGGTAATATGAAATATTCTTGCTTTATTAGAGAAAATCCACACCTTTTAATTTAGTCATTGCTCTTCATCATGTTAATACACAAAAATCTCCAACTCAAAATGCTCTAATATGAAAACAGAACAGGTTTATCCTCAGTGGCATTTGGCTAGTGGTTATGAGCTATAATAAAACCTGTATAGACTGGTCCTGATGGAACTAGAAAATTATTTTCACTGATAAAATTTCATGTACAGTCAAGTAAAACAGATTTTATTTATTTATTTATTTATTTTAGAGACAAAGTCTCATTCTGTCGTCCTGGGGTACAGTGCTGTGGTGTCATAACTCATGGCAACCTCAAACTCTAGGGTTCAAGCGATCTTCTTGCCTCAGCTCCCCAAGTAGTTGGGACTATTAAGTACTCGCCACAACACTTGGCTAATTTTTAGAAGAGACAGGGTCTCACTCTTGCTCAGGCTGTTCTCAAACTTCTGAGTTCAAAGGACCCTCCTACCATGGCCTCCCAGAGTGCTAGGATTATAAGTGTGAGCCACTGTGCCTGGCCTAACTATTTTAAACACAAGGAGCAAAGATTACTGACATTATTAGAATTTTAAGTGGATCAAGGTAAGAGGTATAATAGAATTTTTTAAAAATCTATATTTTCAAAAATTTTACCTAAAGGCAATACAAACATGACCTTGTTTGTGTATAAATGAAATTTGTACAATTCTGAGACAATTACCAGAATTCAATAACATTTTTTCCTAGATATAAAATTATCTTACTAAAACCAGAAAACAATTAAAGCAATTACAACACATATGCATACCTGTCAATTTCTGTAGCTGGCAATAGAGCAAATTAAAGGGACCAGTATATGGAATGGCTTGGGTCTGTTTCACAGTGCTCATGGCTAAGTCAGTATAACCTGAAGAGAAAATCAGAATACGTTTAATGAAACAATACCAGTCTCCACAAAATACACCTAACACCTAGTAAATAGATACCAGGAGTGAAAAAAAGAGTAAAAGCAAGGTAAACAAGAACACGTTTCTTTAGAAAGCTAACCAGATGCTCCTTAATTTGGTACCATCCACGTTTTCCCACTTACCTCCATATGCCCCACACCCAGCCCCAGTTAACTTCTGTTCCGGCCTTAAGGAAGCACCCTCCTTCCCCTGAACGCTCCAGGTTCTGGGACGTCTAGGAGCCAGTGGACCAGCTGACTTCTTTTTTGCTTGGCAACTCCTAACAAACCTTCTCCTGGCACAAGTGCTTACCAATTTACAAAGCTTTTCCCAACTCTCTAGCCAGTTTCTCCTCATACATTCATCACGCCTTCTGTATGTCACTGAGCAATATGGTAACTAGCTCTTCCCAAGATTGTTTCACTCATTAGACAGAGATGATTTCAAGGGCTAGGATTCTGTTTTTAAATTAATCTTTAGTCATTTTAAGTTAATCCTTAGTCCTTCAGCACCTGACGCCTGGCAGAAGCCTAAGAGCTCTAACGGCTGAATGAAGGACAAGGATAGTGAGGTGTGATGGTCTGAGAAGTTGACAGGTGGCCCATCTCACAAGTAAAGCAGTGTTTACCTCAATGCTGCTGCTACTGTTTAATTCTTCATAAAGTGCTTACAGTTCGTTAGTGCTATATAAATAACCTTGAGCACAGTATTTACTTTCCCCTATTTACTGGGAAATTACTAATAACTCAGCATTTATACAAAGTACATAGAAAATGCTCATAAACTTTAGGAAAAGCAATTTACAAACTTAAATATAATCCTATTTAGTTTTAAATTTTCATTTTTCTCTATAATTAGCTTCAATTTATATACATTACGGCTTGGGCTATATAGTGTTACTTATTTGGATGGTGAATGAAAGTTCCAAGGCATTGGAAACTTTAGGCTTTACATTAATTAATTTTTCACTTTTCTTTTTTGAAACAGAGTCTCACTTTGTCACCCTCAGTAGAGTGCCATGGTGTCATAGCTCACAGCAACCTCAAACTCTTGGGTTCAAATGATTCTCTTGCCTCAGCTTCCCAAGTAGCTGGGACTACAGGTGCCTGCCACAACTCCTGGCTATTTTTAGAGATGAGGTCTCACTCTGGCTCAGGCTGGTCTTGAACTGTGAACTCAGGAAATCCACCTGGCTCGACCTCCCAAGTGCTGGGATTACAGGCATGAGCCACTATGCCTGGCCTATTAATTTTTCTCTTTTAAAGAAGTTATCAAGATTTTCCCCCTACTCATTTTGGAAGCCCCAGCAAATGATATAAAACTACAGGTCATAAAGAACAAAATGTTTATCTGAGGAATCCAACGTTACTTCAGAAAATAAAAACACCAATACTGTTATAAAGGGTAGAAAACAGGGTGGCTGGAAGGTCAACAATAGTCCTCTACCTGATTTAGAAGTAAACTATGTTCTCAATCACGAAAATGGTGATTTCACAACTAATTTAAATGTTTCACACCACAAAGCTAATTAGTTTACTACCTCTCACCTATTCCTATTTTATTATGTTTGTTACTTAAAATTTGGCCACTAGGTTAAGTGAAGAAGTTTTCATAGATTTTCTTTTTCTGTCAAGATGATGTGTGACACGTAATAGTATACTTACTGGACAGGTCACAAGGAGAAAGTATATGATAATTAAAGTTTCTTTTAACAAGAATTCCTGAGACCCGTTGGCCTTGTTCAGGTTTTTTGTCTGCTAAAAAGCCCATAACCTATTAAAAAAAAATAATAATAATAATTAAAAACAAGAAAGTTGAAGAAAACAGAATTCTGTAAAATACAGTTCTTAATTCAAGCATTAAAATGCTGTTAATAATAGTAGTGACCATTTAACATCTGAACAATGGAAACACCACGTGAACTTAACTATGAAATACAGAAAATGTTTTATACGTCTATTACCCGAGCAGTAACAATGCTACCAAGATATCGAAAGAGTCACAGAGACAAATCCTGCCAAAATGGCCAGGTTTAGTTCAGCCGGATCGTTCAACATCCAAGGAAACCTACTAAGTGCTGAGGTTAAGAAAACAACAGCTGCCAGCAGTGGGGAAGGACCGGAGGTGCTGGCGGAAGCAATAAACCCCTCAGAATCTGGCTGTGAATATCCCTGGTCTTGAGCTGTTTTCTGTTGGGAGGTTTATTATTACTGATTCAATCTTGCTATTAGATATTGGTCTGTTCAGTTTATATTTCTTCCTGATTCAAGCTTGAGAGTTGTGTGCTTTCCTCTTAGAAAACTCATTTTAATGCAGCAATGCTGTTCTTGAGGAGAAAAATAACTAATAAAGCTAATGATTTTAAATAACTAATATTATGGCTAAAACCCAGAACGCCCCAATAAGAAACCCCACTTCAACTATGCTCAGTTCAATTCAGCTTCTCCTAAACATTTTTTGGTCACCACATCTTAACCAGCAGAATTTGGAAAATACAGTTCTAGATTCTCAACTGAATATATTTTCCCATATGTATAAGAAAAATACCATTAAATTTGCTGCTGAAAAGTTTTATACACAGTAAAATTCGGGAATAAATATAATCAGTTATTTTCTTTAGCTACAAAGCCTCATATCCTAAATAGTGCTAATTTGTTTTTTTCCCTCAAATTATACTGCAAGAAAGGATATTTGTCAATTAGCTTCTTCATGTCTGGCTCATTATATATTAAAAGAATGTTGTAAAACTGTTCACTAACACATGTCTGATATTCAATACTTCAAATAAATCACTGAAGTTTCCCTTAGAGATATCTTTTTTTTTTTTTTTTAGAGACGGAGTCTCACTTTATCACCCTTGGTAGAGAGTGCCATGACATCACAGCTCACAGCAACCTCCAACTCCTGGGTTTAGGTGATTCTCTTGCCTCAGCCTCCCCAGCAGCTGGGACTACAGGCGCCTGCCACAATGCCTGGCTTTTTTTGTTGTTGTTGCAGTTTGGCTGGGGCTGGGTTTGAACCCACCACCATGGGTATATGGGGCCGGCGCCCTGCTCACTGAGCCACAGGTGCCACCCACCCTTAGAGATATCTTAAAAAGATTTTTGATCCCAGCCTCATTTACCAACAAATTAAAAAATTTCTTTCCCTCTCCTTAAAAAAAAAAAAAAAAAAAAAAAAAAAAAACAAAGACTTTTGATCAACAGTGGCAAAAATGCAGACTTCTTCAAACATCGCTTGAAAATCCCAGGTAAAGCTTTTCTTATTTCAATTTTAAATTCTGAAAATATTATATTTCACCATCAAGAATAATTAGTTTTGTTTGTTTCTGAGACCGAGTCTCACTCTGCCACCCAGAGTACAGTGGTGTGATCATAGGTAGCTACTACAGCCTTGAACTCCTGGGCTCAAGCAAATCTCCTACCTCAGCCTCCAAATAGCTGGGACTACAGGTGTGCACCACTACATGTGGCTAATTTTTTCTTATTTTTTGTAGAGATAAGGTCTTGCTATGTTGTTCAGGCTGATCTCAAACACCCGGCCTCAAGTGATCCTCCAGTCTTGGCCTCCCAAAGTATTGGAATTATAGGTGTGAGCTACCCTACCTGGCCAAAAATGATTAATTTTTTTTTTTTTTTGTAGAGACAGTCTCTCACTGTACCACCCTTGGTAGAGTGCCATGACATCACACGGCTCACAGCAACCTCTAACTCTTGGGCTTACGCGATTCTCTTGCCTCAGCCTCCCGAGCAGCTGGGACTACAGGTGCCCACCACAACGCCTGGCTATTTTTTTGTTGCAGTTTGGCTGGGGCTGGGTTTGAACCCGCTACCCTCGGCATATGGGGCCGGCGCCCTACTCACTGAGCCACAGGCGCCACCCCAAAAATGATTAATTTTTAAAAAGACAATTTTTTATATAGTCTGTCACATCCACACAAACATTTATGGTTAGAGATACAGGCAGTCCCTGGGTTACAAACAAGATAGGTTCTGTAGGTCTGTTCTTATGGTGAATTTGTATGTAAGGTGGAACAGGTACATTTACCTATTACCTGTAATAGCCTACATTTATTAAGTTTGAGTCATACATAGGTCAGATATTTGTAACTTGGGGACTTTAATAGCCTCCATTTGTAAGTGTGAGTTGTACATAAGTCAGGTGTTTGCAGCTCGCAGACTACCGGTATAGACCCTTCTTTATATTGTTAGGGGGAATGATGAGAAATCGACACAGCACTGTATTGGCTATAGTAAATATAGTAATTAACATTTGTTTACTCTCAGACAAATAGGGAAGGAAAAGTAATTGAAGATGTGAATTAAAGAGCTATCAGATTCAAATGCATTAAGATCTAATTTATCTGAAAATCTTCCATTTGAAGAAGCCTAAAAAGCTTAAGGATAAAATTCTTCTAGTATAGTCAGTAGACAGAAATAAGTACATTCTCTTAATTAAAGCAGATACATGTTCTTTAAAAATATACTCTTCCCTGAAGACAACATGGAGAGTATAGATATGAACCATGACCCTTTACCTTGGCTAGTTTTTCTCCTCTGAAGTTTAAGGTCACTGCTTCTGTATTCCGAGGATTATGAACCTCTATATGAACTTCATCATTATCTTCATATTCTCGAATCAGTGCTGCTTTTAATCTGGCCATTTCGTTCTGTTCTCCATGGACTAAAATCTATGCAGAATAAATTTTAAAAGAGCACAGGGAAACATTGTTCTTTCAGATTAATGATGATCCATATGTGAGTAAACTACATGAAATAGAGACAGAAATAGTAAATAGAGGTGTAACAGTAACCTTATGAAACTTTACTACTTTTGAGGACGTTCAGTCACTCAAATTTGTATAGACATTCATTCTGCTTGGCTTTCAAGATACTTATGGGGAACTATTTCAACAGAGGGGCAAATCAATTTTCTAATCTTATCTTTGCCACTAATAAGATATATTAATTTTTCTAAGTTTCAATGCTTCTAGGGTCACAGTGGTAAACACCTGGACCAGGTCACTTCTGTAGTCTATTCTAGCTTTAAATGCACACGACTCTTGTCTTGAAACTATTGCTACTCCACTATAACAGAAAGTACCCATAGCTTTTTTAGGTTTCTTTTAATTTTTTTTTGCAGTTTTTGACAGGGGCTGGGTTTGAACCCACCACCTCTAGTATTTGGGGCCGGCGCCCTACTCCTTGAGCCACAGGTGCCGCCCTTTTTTAGGTTTCTTAATATAAGACTTTCAAAAGAAGCTTTTTGTGAAGAAAAAAAGTGACTTCTGATAATTCCTTCTTTAAAGCAACATGTACTAAAATATTTCAGAACCAAATGTAGAGGGGCATTTACAACTACTTCATTAACTAGCAGGCTCTTTCTATTCATTTTCATAACTTCTATTTTATGAGACAGACCATTCTTAGCCTCTAGACTATTGGTAGATGGTTTCTGGTTGGGTATTAGCAGCAAGGCCAGCATCGCTACTAGGCTTGTAACTTAAGGGTGAAGAGCCCATGCCTGGCTGCCAGAACACAAATTCTGTCAATGCCAAGTTACTTAACACCTCAGTTTTCACATCTACAGAACAGCTGTTGGTTATGAAGATTAAGCAAATCAATTAATATACAACATAAGTACAGTCCCTGATGCACGGTAAATAGTAAATGCTAGCTATTTCTTTCTTTCTTTCTTTTTTTTTGGGGGGGGGGGATCTCATTTTGTCGCCCTCTGTAGAATGCTGTGCCTTCATAGCTCACAGTGACCTCAAACTCTTGGGCTCAAGTGATTCTCTTGCCTCAGCCTCCTAAGTAGCTGGGACTATAGGTGCCTGCCACAATACCTGGCTATTTTTTTAGAAATGAGGTCTTGCTCTGGCTCAGGGTAGTTTCAAACTCATGAGCTCAAACAATCCACCCACCTTGGCCTCCCAGAGTGCTAGGATTACAAGTGTGAGTCACAGTGCCTAGCCTTATTTTTTATTTTTTTTTTGAGACAGAGTCTCATTTTGTAGCCCTAGACAGACTGCCATGGTATCACAGCTCACAGCAATGTCAAACTCTTGAGCTCAAGCAAAAATCTTGCCTCTGCCTTCCAAGCAGCTGGGATGACAGGTACCTGCCACAACATCTGGCTATTTTTAGAGACAAGGTCTTGATCTTGCTCAGGCTGGCTCGAATTCTTGAACTCAGGCAATCCACCTGCCTTGGCCTCCATGAGTGCTAGGATTATAGGTGTGAGCCACTATGCCCAGCCTAATGTTAGCTTTTTTTTTTTTAATTGTTGGGGATTCACTGAGGGTACAAAGAACCAGGTTGTACTGCTTACATTTATATTAGGTAAAGACGCTCTTATAATTGTGTCCCGCCCTCACACTGTGACCCCCCTCACCCAATGTTAGCTATTATTAATTACTATCACCAACACTACTAACATATGTATTACAATTTTATCATGTTAGATGCACTTTTGTTAGAGCTGCTTACTAGAGCAAAGTAAATAGCAAGTTCAGCCCAGGAACTTAAACTGTCAGCAGAAATAGAACCTGAAGAGTAATGAGATGAAATGGGTAACACCAGAGAGAAAGCCCAATACAACAACTTTCCTTCCCTGGCTTGAAAATCTGGGGGAATGTCCATAAAACACATGCATCAGAAACACCAAGAAGGAGCCTACGCTCTAACTAATCTCTATACGCTACAAAATTAGGAACAGCTGAGTGATTTTTCTCCGCTAAGAATCTGCTTATTTAAGATTCAATGGCAATGGCAAACACCTATGAGAATTATCATGCTAGAAAGCAGTCAAAACCAACAAAAGAACATACAGAAAGATGCTCAGCATCACTCGTCAGTAGGGAAGTGAAGATCAAAACCCATGAGGAGACACCACTTCTCACTAGCCCAAAGATGACCAATTGAAGTATCCATTCAGAAATGAATGGATAAGTAAAACATGGTAAACACACAATGGAATATAATTCAACCACAAAAGGCATGAAGTTCTAATACATGCTGCAAGGATGAACCTTGAAAATATCATTAAGTACTGCAGGATTCCTTTTACACGAAATATTGAGAAAAGTCAAATTCAGGGACAGAAGACAGATGAGAGGTTATGAGAGGCTGAGGGGAGAAGGGAATGGGGAGTTACTGCTTAATGAAATTAATGCAAACAGTTTCTGTTTGGGGTGACAAAAAGTTTTGAAAACAGTGGTGATGGCGGTATATGGTGAATATAATTAATGCCACTGGACTGTATACATAAAAATGGTTAAAACTGTACATTTTAATTACATGTATTTTACTGCAGTTAAAAATATTTGAAAAACAAACAAAAAATACTACCAATAGGTCATTTTCTCTAAGCTATTTTCCAATACATTCAGAAAGGGTATTCACCTCTTTTCTTTATTACTTATGTATTTATTTATTTTTATATTCATCTATTTTCTATAGACATATTTCCTTAGTGTTTCTCTAATTAAAAATACACATTCTGGGCAGTGCCTGTGGCTCAAAGGAGTAGGGCACGGGCCCCATATGCCAGAGGTGGCGGGTTCAACCCTAGCCCCAGCCCAAAAACTGCAAAAAATATATATATATATATATATATTTTCCAGCTTACCCCTCTTCCCCAATCCCATCAAAATATATTACTGTTACTTTCATAATTCTATAAAACTTAAAAATATGTCATAGTAATAACGAACTATGTAATGTTTTCACAGCTATTTAAATTTTCAACTTTTACTCTTCCGTGATGAATCTTTCTTGTCTGTCCTAATCATCCTTGCACTGCCTATTTGATATTACTATTAAGTATTTATTAGGTGCCAGGCACTGTAATAAGGGCTTTAGAAATACATTCTCTCATTTGACAATAATCTTATGAGGTATTATTATTCCTACCTACAAATAATGTACAAAGAGATTTAGTAATTTGCTCAGGGTTACAAGCAAGTTAGGGAGGGAGTTGGGATTCAAAACAAGCAGTTGTATTCCAAAATCTGGCTCTTAAACTATTGGAGAAGCAACAGGAAATAATAGAGAAAACATTAGAATTAGGGTTGTTAGGTCTGAATCAGAGTTAGCGTTAAGATGGAGAAAATTAAAGTGTGCAGCTTGCCTAACTCAGAGTTTTAAAGGTGAAATCCAAGTGCAAGTGTGAATGCTCTGCCCATAAAGCACTGTGTTAACAGAAGGGGATGCTTGATTTGTGAACTGGCTGCTCTGTGGTTTCTTGGGTAAGCTTTTCTCCCCTTTAATACTGTGAATCAAATTCCCAGACTAACCACATGAGGTGGTTTCAAAGCACGAATAAATTCACTGGTTTGCTGGTAATCTGTGTGAGCAGAAAAAGAAATGTAATCAACAGACATTTTCAGTGGTAACTTCTGTCCAGACATGGTAGTGATTTCTTCGGGTTCAGACATGATATGCTGTTAAAAATAAAGAAAAATATTAATAACAAAGCAAAACAAATTATCCAATTAGAGAAGGTATAATTTCTTTCATTTTCTTTTTATCATGCAGTCATAATTTTTTTTTTTTTTTTTTGAGACAAGGTTCCCTCAGTCAGCCTGGGGTCGCGTGCTGTGGCATCACAGCTTACAGCAACCTCAAACTCTTGGGCTCAAAGATTCTGTTGCCTCAACCTCCCAAGCAGTGGGGACTGCAGGCACCCACAACGGCTAGCTATTTTTTTAAGAGATGGGGTCTCACTCTTGCTCAGACTGGTCTGGAATACATGAGCTCAAGCAACCCACCAGCCTTGGCCTCCCAGAGTGCTAGCGTAATAGGCTTGAGCCACCACACCCGGCCCTCAATCATAAACTCTTATGTTAAGAGTTCCATCAACTCAGTCAGTATCAAATACTTATTTTGTTGATAAAGCAAACATTTAATAAGGAAAGTAAGCAGATTATCTGAAACTCTATTTGGAGCGCTGGCATGAAAATTTTTACTCTTATACTTAGAAAGACAAACATGTATTCCCAACTATTCTTCCGGGTTCTCTTTCTTTTTCTTTATAATAGTTTTTTATTTTTTACACCTGTTCTGCCATGAGTTCACAAGGAATGGGTTCCAGCAGCTTAGGCTCCTCTCTACTGATTCTCACAGAGCGAACATCACTGGTTAGAGCGGGCTGATGCTTCACTTGAACCCAGCCACCTTTCTTTCTCTTTGGCTTCCTTCTTTTTCTGATCATTTTCCTTCATGAATTTCAGAAAGCTTTCTCAGCTCTTAGAGTGCTTAATACACTCAATATATACATTAACGTTCTTGGCAAGAAGCTGGCCTTGTTTGTTTACAACAATGCCAACAGCACGGGGTGACACTGCAGACTCTTCCCGTTCTGCCATGGTAGCATTTGTGTGGCATGCCTTCTTGGACAGCAGCCATTCCTTTGAAGTCTACGATATCACCTTTCTCGCATGTATATGGCCAAAGAAACAACTCCACATTTTTTAAAAGGCCTAGAGAACATGTTTCGGGTGCCTCTCCTCTTTCCCTTTGTGTTCATCATTTTGATAAATTACTAGAAGATGGTAGCTCTGTGGAAAGGCTACTCTGCTCTAAAAAGTCATTTCCCAGATATGAGGATCCGTATAAAGGACAAGTATATTTCTACTCTGGAAATCTATTTTAAGTGTATGGCAGGTATATCATGGAAGGACTTTATAGAATAAGGTTAAGTAATAAAAATGATCTAAAAGAGAAATCATTCTATTTTTAAAAATAAAACAGATGTCAATAAGAGGATGAGAATGTGATACTTAGACGCTCAGAAATTGCCTTGGAAGCTTTGTATATATTTTCTACAATGCCTCCATTCCTAATAGCTAACATCAACTATTTTATACCAAAAGGAAAATAGTCAACCCAAACACATTCTAAGCTTTTAAGAGAATATATGTAGGGCGGCGCCTGTGGCTCAGTTGGTAGGGCACCGGCCCCATATACCGAGGGTGACGGGTTCAAGCCCGGCCCCGGCTGAACTGCAACCAAAAAATAGATGGGCGTTGTGGCGGGCGCCTGTAGTCCCAGCTACTTGGGAGGCTGAGGCAAGAGAATCGCTTAAGCCCAGGAGCTGGAGGTTGCTGTGAGCTGTGTGAGGCCACGGCACTCTACCGAGGGCCATAAAGTGAGACTCTGTCTCTACAAAAAAAAAAAAAAAAAAAAGAGAATATATGTACATCTTAGTAAATCTCTTCCTCATCGGACAAGGGTATTTGTGTTTGTCTCAAACAGGTTCCTATCCATTATTCTTCTCACACTTTAAGGTACACACCAATTGCCTCGGGATCTTGTTAGGCCATTCATATTCAACACCTGCATAATTCCTCATCCTCCATACATCTCTAGCTACCTATTTTCATCCTCATTTTTTTTTTTTAAGGCTAGTCAAGTGAAGCAGTGGGAGTGGAGAAGGAACATCATTCTCATTTTTTTTTTTTTGTAGAGACAGAGTCTCACTTTATGGCCCTGGGTAGAGTGCTGTGGCATCATACAGCTCACAGCAACCTCCAACTCCTGGACCTAAGCGATTCTCTTGCCTCAGTCTCCCGAGTAGCTGGGACTACAGACGCCCGCCACAACGCCCGGCTATTTTTTTTTGGTTGCAATTCAGCCATGGCCGGGTTTGAACCCGCCACCCTCGGTATATGGGGCCACCGCCTTACCGACTGAGCCACAGGCGCCGCCTCATTCTCATTTTTTAAAATCAAAACTTATCATATCTAAAGAACTACTTCAATGAAAAAAAACTTGTTGAGGATACTGCCACCTCTGTACTTTTGATTAGGAACAATGTTATAGCCTGAGGCTGTAACTGACCTTGGCAAGTGTCCCTTCTACACAGTAGCCTGCTATAATGACGCCATTCCTCTTATCAGTGCACCAGCTTTCAAATAACTCTCTGGATAAGCCACTTTGCATCATGCCTGGAGAGGCCATTACAACACTAGGACCGATGTCATCAAAGTGATCCATGCTCTAAAAGAAAAAGAAATGTTAACTACCAGGGTTGATAAAGCATTCTTTATTTTTAAAGAATAACAAAAAGCTAGATGAAAGATTAACCACACTACTAAAAGGGCCTTGACAATACTAGTAAACCTTCTTATTTCTTTTTTTGAGACAGAGTTTCACTTTGTCACCCTTGGTAGAGTGCTATGGTGTCATACCTCACAGCAATCTTAAACTCTTGGGCTCCAGAGATCCTCTTGCCTTAGTTTCTCTTTTTTTCTATTTTTAGTAGAGACAGGTCTTGCTTTTGCTCAGGCTGGTCTCAAACTGATGAGCTCAAGCTATCCATTTGCCTCAGCCTCCCAGAGTGCTAGGATTACAGGTGTGAGCCACTGCACCTGGCCATTAGTGAACACTTTAAGTTCAAGTTCCTAAATACTTTAGGCTAGGACAGAAAAACAAAATGGTGGCTCGGCACCTATAGCACAGTGTTGCCAGCCATATACACTGAAGTTGGCAGGTTCAAACCCAGCTCGGTTCAGCTAAACAACAATGACAACTGCAACAAAAAATAGCTGGTCGTTGTGGCAGGCACCTGTAGTCCCAGCTACTTGGGAGGATGATGCAAGAGTTTCGCTTAAGCCCAAGAGTTTGAGGTTGCTGTGAGCTGTGACACCACGGCACCTTCCCCAGGGCAACATAGGGAGACACTGTCTCAAAAAAATAAAATAAATAAATGAATGAATGAAAGAAAAACAAAATGGTAAGTGGTGAGCTCATATTGATGTAGCTCTCAGGACCATCAGGATCATTTTCAGGTCCTAGCAGGCAGGCAGAACAGTCAAAGACTCAAATCGGTGTGAACCTACCCAGGATAGAACATAGAAAGAATATTCCAAAGACTCAAAGCGGATTCTCATACTTCATGAATAGTTTGAGCTGGCCAGGAAATCTCATCAAAAAGTTGTTTTAAGGAGAATTTGGCCCTAATTCTTATGCAAGTAACTTAAATAATATGCTTTACAACCAAAGCCTATTTATAACAGGAAGACCACTTATGACTTAAATTATTTTGGACATTAATTTCTTTATTTTTTTTTTGCAGTTTGGTCGGGGCCGGGCTTGAACCCGCCACCCTTGGTATATGGGGCCAGCACCCTACTCACTGAGCCACAGGTGCCCCCCTGGACATTAATTATTTTATTATGATTAAAGCATCAGTTTAAATGAAATAATAGTTTGTGTTTTTTTTGAGACAGTCTTACTTTGTCACCCTCGGTAGATGCCATGGAGTCACAGCTCATAGCAACCTCCAACTCCGGGGCAAAGGCGTTTCTCTTGCCTCAGCCTCCTGAGTAGCCGGGACTACAGGCGCCTGCCACAATGCCCGGCTACTTTTTATTACAGTTGTCATTGTCATTTAGCAGGCCTGGGCCGGGTTCGAACCTGCCAGCCTTGGTGTATGTGGCTGGCATCGTAACCACTATGCTACGGGCGCTGAGCCTGAATGAAATAATATATATATTTTTTGCAGTTTTTGGCCGGGGTTGGGTTTGAACCCGCTACCTCCGGCATATGGGGCTGGCGCCTTACTCCATTGAGCCACAGGTGCCACCCATGAATGAAATAATATGTTTTGAAGTAAATTAAAACAGATTTTATTGAATGATCTAGAAAAGTAAACATGAAAATTTTCATATTTGTAATTTGTGGTGCTAATCAAAAAGATGATTAGGTTTGAGAACAGAAAAACTTAATATATAACAGATATTTTTCTTGTTAAGACTTTTTATTCCTACAGCATAAGAAATACAAGTTATTCAGCAATTGTAAATACTGAAAACATATGGAGACTTGGAGTAAGTGGCAAAATTTGTTAAGTAAAAGAAGAATGCCAGTTTCTGGAGTTTTAATTCCCAAGGAAAAATAATGCCTACTAAGAAGAAGTAAGCATTCAGCAAGAGGGATTCAGTAACAGCGTCACTTTCAGATACCGCCTCCTCCTCACGCCTCGTGTGTCACCCAACCTTGTCTTTCTTTCTTCCACAAACACTCACCTTGAGGTTACTAATGTGCTTGAAAACAAAGGGATTATTGATGTTGATCTGTTTGCGAATTTTGTCATTCATTGCATTTACATATGTCTGGTACACTGCCATACACTTTTTGGCCAAAGATGACGCGTAGTATATCGGAATGTCATGTAGTTCTGGGTGATTCTGCCAATATTCATCTAGGGAGATTTTTAGAGAAACAAACATCTGTTTTCTATGAGGTCAAATAATAAGTGAAACACATAATTTAAAAAAATCCACACAACCAAGAAACAAAGTGTGTAACTGAGTATTTAAAAGAGTTTAAGAAAAATTAGCCTGGTCAAGAAACAAAAGTGTATAACTGGGTATTTAAAAGAGTTTAAGAAAAATTAGCCTGGTCCTTACTAACTTAAACTTACACACCCAAAACTTATTTCCAAATACCAGTGCACAATGTAAGAAAAATGTGATGAGCATTTTTTTTTTTTTTGTAGAGACAGAGTCTCACTTTATGGCCCTCGGTAGAGTGCCGTGGCGTCACACAGCTCACAGCAACCTCCAACTCCTGGGCCTAGGCGATTCTCCTGCCTCAGCCTCCCAAGTAGCTGGGACTACAGGCGCCTGCCACAACGCCTGCTATTTTTTTTTGTTGTTGTTGCAGTTTGGCCGGGGCTGGGTTTGAACCCGCCACCCTCGGTATACGGGGCCGGTGCCCTGCTCACTGAGCCACAGGCGCCGCCCTGTGATGAGCATTTTTAAAGATGGGGAGGCTTTTAAAAATTATTCAGTGTTAAGTTTACACTGAATAATGGACCATAACGTGTTACCCCAGAGACACTAAATTCTGTCATGCCTTTTTTTTTTTCTTTTTGAGACAGAGTTTTATTTTGTCGCCCTCGGCAGAGTGCCATGGCATCATAGCTCACAACAACCTCAAGCTCTTGGGCTACAGTGATTCTCTTGCCTCAGCCTCCTGAGTGGCTGGGACTATAGTCTGATGGTTTTAAATAAAAATGTATTAATATTTCAACTTATAAAACAGGACTACCAGAAGAATTAAATCAATTTTGAATACTTAAAAAAAGTGTTACTCTTTTTTTTGTTGAGACAGAGTTTTGTTCTGGTGTTCAGGCTAGAGTGCTGTGGCATAATCATAGCTCACTGTAACCTCAAACTCCTGGGTTCTAGTGCTTCTCCCAGCTCAGCCTCCCAAGTAGCCAGGTACTTAACCACACCTGGGTAATTTTTTTTTTTTTTAAGAAGCAAGGTCTCCGTATATTGCCTAGGTCAGGCATCCTAAAACTTTTTCAACAGGGGGCCAGTTCTCTGTCCCTCAGTCCGTTGGAGGGCCAGACTATAGTTAAAAAAAAAAAAAAAAACTATGGGCTCAACGCCTGTGGCTCAAGTGGCTAAGGCGCCAGCCACCTACACCTGAGCTGGCGGGTTTGAATCTAGCCCGGGCCCGCCAAACAACAATGATGGCTGCAACCAAAAAATAGCTGGGCGTTGTAGTGGTCGCCTGTAGTCCCAGCTACTTGGGAGGTAGAGACAGGAGACTCGCTTGAGCCCAGGAGTTTGAGGTTGCTGTGAGCTATGATGCCTGGCACTCTAACCAGGGCGACAGCTTGAAGCTCTGTCTCAAAAAAAAAAACAAAAAAACTATGAACAAATTCCTATGCACACTGCACATATCTTATTTTGAAATAAAAAACAAAACGGGAACAAATACAATTCACACTGCTGCATGTGGCCTGCGGGCTGTAATTTGAGGACCCCTGGCCCAGGCTGTTGTCAAACTTGGGCTTCAGTCCTCCTATCTCAGCCTCCCAAAGTGTTAGGATTATAGGTGAGAGCCACCAGGCCTGTTGTTATACTTTTTAAAAACTACTAATCAAATACAGTAGGACCTCCATAGTTGACCACTTCCCTACACTGACCACCTCCTTAAGTTGACCCAATTTTCATAGACTGGACATGCACCACATGTAAGTACAGTAGGCCTAATTCCTTATGTTGATGACCTCTGTATGCTGACCAGTTTGTTACAGCCCCTCTAGTGGTCAACTTACAGAGGTTCTACTGTAATTGAGCAGTAGGCAAAACAAGGCTTATTTTAAGAGGACCCTTATTAAATCTCAAAATTTCATGAAGGAAGAATGACCAAAACCTATCACTTAATTCTACTAGGTCCATCTGCTTTTAGGATATGTATCAAATGCCTAGTATGTAATTTACATTTATCATTTCTAATTTTCAAAACAATTTTATAAAGATTTCCCATCTTATTGACTGAGAAACTGAGACTAAAAAATGTTAGTTATATGAATGCTATTTTTCTACTTCATGTGTAAGTGATAATTCTATAAGTACAAGGGCTTTTTCTGTAATCTATGTTACAAATACATTTCCGTTTTGTTTTCTGGTTTATCTTATTGATTTTTTTTAGATATAACTAAAATTTTTAAAGGTATCAAAGTTTTTGGCATATACTGTTATTTCTCACATACCGTATAAAGCAGATTACATCCCAAGATCACATCACAATCTTCTAATTTTTTTGTATGTATTTTTATGAGTAAATTCTGAACAGTTAAAAAAGGAATAATTTTCCCAAGGTTATATGTCTAGGACATAGAAAAGATTTAAAGCCAGTGACCTGAATGGCTGCTCTCTGTTATACTATATCACCAAAGAGAATTTAAGGAAAAAGAGCAACCTAATTATATACAGCAGATAAAAATACCAAATGCCCAGTTAAACATGAATTTGAGATAATGAAAGACTTCAGTATAAGAGTGTACATTAAAGTGGGACACTTATACTAAAAGATTATTCATTATTTATTTGAACTTAAAAGTTAACTAGATGTCCAGTATTTTTATTTGCTAAATCTGGCAAGCTAATTTGATGGTGAGTTGTTTCACCTTCCTAATTGCCTTTGCTCTTCGTATTATTTGTTTTGAAGACTTTTCATTTCAAAACTTCTAAGGGCCGGGGGCAGTGGCTCATGCCTATAATCCTAGCACCCTAGGAAGCTGAGGCAAATGGATTGCTTGAGCTCACAAGTTCAAGACCAGCCTGAGCAAAAATCGAGACCCTGTCTCTGCCAAAAATACAAAAACTGAGGCAAGAGGATCACTTGAACCCAAGAGTTGGAGGCTGCTGTAAGCTATGATGCCGCAGCATACTACTTAGGGTGTTAGCTTGAGACTCTATCTCAAAAAAAAAAAAAAATTTAAACTTCTAATGACTAATTTTTTCATTTGTAGTTAGAAAAGAGAACCAATTGGCTTGGCACCTGTTACTCAGTGGTTAGGGCGCCAGTCACATGCACTGGGATTGGCAGGTTTGAACCTAATCCGGGCCACAACAATGACAACTACAACAACAACAAAAAATAGCCGGGCATTGTGGACAGCGCCTGTAGTTCCAGCTACTTCAGAGGCTGAAGCAAGAGAATTGCTTAAGTCCAAGAGTTTGAGGATGCTGTGAGCTGTGATGCCATAGCACTCTACCGAGGTCGATATAGTGAGACTCTGACTCAAAAAAAAAGAAGAAAAGAAACTGGCAAATCATTTATCCAGGGATTAGGATTTTAAAAACTTAGATTCTAGAAAGTCATTTCTCTGTTATAGATTTGCTTTTCATCTGGTGTAATTTATTCCCACTTCCCTTGCTTGTTTTGTCTGTGTAACAGGAATCCTATTTATCCTTATCATTACAGAAAGGGCAGAATTGGGAATAAGAGCTTAAGATGCAGCCATTTTTAGTCCTTCATGCTGAGGCTATATACACACAAGGCACCTTCATCTGCTCTTTAGGGAGAGTGCTTTCCCCAAACAGAATCCCAGAATGTGAGTTAGAAGGGATCAGTAAATGCAAATCAAGCTAAAAAGTGACATCTTTTGTGCCTCTTATTACAAAAAGTTATACATGTTCATTGAAGTATATGGAAAATAAAGAAAAACACAATAGAAAAAAGAAATCATCCATTTCCCAATATGCAGATTTGTATCTCTCCAGCCATTTGTGTGTAAATTTTTTTCAGCCTCAAGCTATCACCCTGGGTAGAGTGTCAGGGCATCACTGCTCACAGCAACCTCCAATTCCTGGGCTTAAGCGATTCTCTTGCCTCAGCCTCCCAAGTAGCTGGGACTACGGGCACCCACCACTACAGGCCCGGATATTTTTTGGTTGTAGTAGTCATTGTTGTTGGGCAGGCCCAGGCTGGATTTGAACCCGCCAGCTCTGGTGTATGTGGCTGGCACATTAGCCACTTGAGTTACAGGTGCCGAGCCTGTGTGTAGGTTTTTTAACTAAGCAGAATCGCAGTCCTTTGATAGATTATTTGTAATTACTCATCTGTAATATATTTTTCCTACAATGTGATAAATACTGACATAGTATTTCTTTAAAAATACTAAAATGATACATGCTTTTATTGACAAAATTTTACACACATCTCTCTTTTTTTTTTTTTTGGTTTTTGGCCGGGGCTGGGTTTGAACCCACCACCTCCGGCATATGGGACCGGCGCCCTACCCCTTGAGCCACAGGCGCCGCCCTACACACATCTCTCTTATTTCCCAGAAGTAGGACTGCTGGTCAAAGGGTATGCATATTTTAAGACATCTGATGCCGATGGTAACCGGAAAGGTACATCAACTTACATTACCAGCAACACTGTATGAAAGTTGCTGCTTCGCTGGGCTCTTACTAGCACCAAATCGCTATTTTTTTTTTTTTTTTTTTCCAGTTTTTTTTGGCCAGGGCTGAGTTTGAACCCACCACCTCCGGCATATGGGGCCGGCGCCCTACCACTTTGAGCCACAGGTGTCACCCCCAAATCGCTATTTTTTAAACGAAGAAACTATAGCCCAGGAAGGTGGAATGACTTACCCAAGCCCGTGTTATTATCTTGATAAAATGACAAAAAAGAAACAGCATACCTAGAATCAAGAGCAGCTCTTGAGCCCTTCCAAGAGCAAAGACAGGAATGAGACCTCTTCCCCCTCTATTTACAATATCATGGACAGTGTTACAGAATCTTGCTTCTCGCTCTTCACGTTTCTCATGGATATGGGTCCCATAAGTAGATTCCTAAGTAAAACATCAGAACTGTGAGACTAAGACCAATGATTCCAAAGAATTTAAAAGTTTAACATCAATGAAATGCTGAAGCAAAGTACGTAATTCATTTCTCCATTTAAATTCCATTTACCTGAACACATATTATCATATTACTTGGAAAGAGGACCAAACAAGAGTGCCAGAATTCAGATCTAAGCAGTAAGACCTTTATAGAAAATGAAACCAGGAAGTAGCCTAAAAATTATCTTCTCCCCTATGTCATTATTATATTATATTAAACTATTTTGCTTCCCATGGGGATGGAGGGAAGGATATTTCTCCCACCTCTGATACATCAGTTTTTAATTCAGAAATATTGTTTCTCACACTTCTGTTTCAGAATATCACTTAAAGCCTTACTGTGTGTGGTCCACTGACCAACAGCACTGCATTTCCAGGGAGCTTATTGTGAAGTGCAGACTCTCAGGCCCCAGCCCAGGCTTACAAATCAGAATCTATATTTTAACAATATCATGAGATGATTCCTAAGCACGTTAAAGTTTTAAGAAGTACTACTCTAGGGCGGCGCCTGTGGCTCAGTGAGTAGGGCGCTGGCCCCATATGCCAAGGGTGGCGGGTTCAAACCCAGCCCCGGCCAAACTGCAACAAAAAAATAGCCGGGCGTTGTGGCGGGCGCCTGTAGTCCTAGCTGCTCGGGAGGCTGAGGCAAGAGAATCGTGTAAGCCCAAGAGTTAGAGGCTGCTGTGAGCCGTGTGACGCCACGGCACTCTACCCGAGGGCGGTACAGTGAGACTCTGTCTCTACAAAAAAAAAAAGAAGTACTACTCTAAAGTACATTATCATGAAAATAACAACTTTTTCTGAGGGTTAAACAAATCAATCTTGGCTATGTGTACTGGCTCATGCCTATAATCCCAGCACTTTGAGAAGCTGAGGTGGGGATCACTTGAGGTCAGGAGTCCACTGTCTGTATGAAAAAAATTTTAAAATTTAGCCAGGTGTTGTGGTACCCGCCTATAGTTCCAACTACTTGGGAAGCTGAGGTGAGAAGATTGCTTGAGCCCAGGAGTTTGAGGTTGCAGTGAGCTATGATCGTGATTATGTCACTGCATTTCAGCCTGGATGACAGAGAGACTCCCTGTCTCAAAAAGAAAAAAAAAACCCTGAGAAAACAGACAAATTTATATCTAACATACTATGAAAGTGAGATCACAATATTTTTCCACTAGAAAAAATTCTGCTCATTTTACATTAATTACAATACACTACATTAATACTTACAATGATAAGAATGTCAGGTTTAATATTAGGAATTTCAGCTGCCATTAAATGCCTATCTTCTTGTCTTGAGAAATCACCAGTGTACAAAAGCTATGAGAAAGGTAAAACAACAAAGTCAGGATTAGGGGAAGGCTTCATTTTGCTAGTGAATACATTAAGCTCATAAAATCTAAAAGTGCAGTTAAAAATATAGCCTAAAACTGCTGAAATTTATATGCAATGCTTGTATCTAATGCAAAAGGATAACTTTGATAAGTCACTAAACCTTCCAGTGGTTCGCTTATTTAATCTAATTAACGGGAACAGCAAATTCCCAGAATCATCCCACAAAAATGATCTATATTTTATTAAGAAACTTGAGAAGTGCTCTGAACTTCTTAGAGAAAAAGGGCATGCTGATAAGGAAAGGAAATTTACTGAGGCACATGGGAACACTGTCTACATGGGAGATAAAATCATAAGAGAGTACGAGCCAAATTCCAAACGAGAATTCAGATCTGCATTTGTACCATATCTTGCTTAGTTTTTGTTCCTTGCAACAAATTGCAAGATTTGTAGTTAATGATACACTGTACAACTCAATGTGTAAAAGTTTCAAATGTATAAGCAGCTATAAAACATTTAGGACAATATTAGAGTATTTGTTCTCAACTCTATCTGCACTTTAGAATTACCAAGGAAACTCAAAAAGGCCAAGCCACACCTTCAGATTCCATTGAATATGTGTTTTTTAGGAGCTCCTTAAGTGATTCAAATGTGCAGCCTGAGTTCAGAACCGCTGCTCCAGAGTCTAGACACCTGTCAGTCCACCTGCCCACAAGTTCAGAAGTTCGTTAAGGATGCTACAATGATCTTCCTAATTAACCTCCCTCTCTCTTGTAGCCCACTCTGCTGAGGGGCTTATCTGTGCATTTTAAGCCATCAAGATGATATGAATACTAAATCGTGCTTTAATTTTAAATTGATCCAGCCACAAAGAGCTCTTCCCTAATAGGCTGCCTAAAGGACACTGAAATTAATCCCATGGGGCCTGAGGGGACTTACTACTTGAGATGCTCATTTTACTCTGTCTTGATATAGAAAGTATTATAATGGCAGTAGGAATTACAATATTTAAAAGGAAAAGTATCGATTTCATTTGTATCTTATGTTTCAGTGTTTTGGAACTATGTAAGTCATAGGGAATTTTTTCTTAAATACTCCCCAATGGCACAAAGCTCTGCACTGATTTCTCTTGGGGAGAAAAGTGCCAGAGCCAGAGGTACCTTCACGCCCGCGATCTCAATCATAAACATGGCGGCTCCCAGGACATGGCCTGCGTGGTAACACCAAAACTTGATTCCTGCAACTTCCTTAACTTCATGAAAGTTGATAGTTTCAATCTTGTCCATGCTTTCTTCCAAATCTGTCTCAGTGTACAGCATGTCGTCTGCTGATATGTTACTAAATTTTAAAAGATGCCAGCAAAAGGAATTAAGATATTTTTAAGTCTTTGATATCTGTGGATGATATATCCATGAAGATATTTCTTAAAAATATACTGTATAAATTACGCTATTTAGAATCACTCAGATGTTTTGTGTACTTTTTTGTTTTAAGTGAATACCTACGAAATTGATTTTAAAAAGCAAAGCATACAGTAAATTAAGATACTAAGTTCAAAGAACTCTTAATCTTAAGTAATATGCACAGTAAATTATGACAAAATACCCTAACAGTATTTCTCAACCTTTGTTTCCGCCCCAACACTTGACAGATAAAACACATTCACATACATTGAACCGTGGCAGAGATTTCTCACATGGGGATGTGAAAGGATTTTTCTACAGAGTTTATCATAACTTTTCTCCTAAAAATTATGTTAATGCAATTCCTAAAAAGCAAGAAAGAATAGTGGTTAAGGACATAGACTCTGGAGTCAGATTATTTGGGTTCAAATACCAATGCTATCTTTTACTGTCACCATTTCAGGCAAATAACCTAACCTCTCTGTGCCTCAGCTTCATGATCTGTAAACTGGAATTCATAACAGAACCTATATCAGGAGTTAGGGTTTAGATTAAATGGGTTGATGTATATTAAGAACTGAGGACTGTGCTCGGCGCCTGTGGCTCAAGCGGCTAAGGCACCAGCCACTTATACCTGAGCTGACAGGTTTGAATCCAGCCTGGGCCCAGCCCACTGAACACTGATGGCTGCAACCAAAAAATAGCCAGGCATTGTGGCAGGCACCTGTAATCTCAGCTACTTGGGAGGCAGAGGCAGAAGAATCGCTTGAGCCCAGGAATTGGAGGTTGCTGTGAGCTGTGATGCCACAGCACTCTACCCAGGGTGACAGCTTGAGGCTCTGTCTCAAAAAAAAAGAACTGAGGATTGTGCCTGGTGTCTGATAAGCATTATGTAAGTGTTAACCAGTGTTAATATTAGTAAGGATAACTTTTCTAGCCCTTTGTGTTTATATTTGAGTAATAAATAGCATTTTAGCTACTCTTTTTTTTTTTTTTTTGTAGAGACAGAGTCTCACTGTACTGCCCTTGGTAGAGTGCTGTGGCGTCACACGGCTCACAGCAACCTCTAACTCTTGGGCTTACGCAATTCTCTTGCCTCAGCCTCCCGAGTAGCTGGGACTACAGGCGCCCGCCACGACGCCCGGCTATTTTTTTGTTGCAGTTTGGCCGGGGCTGGGTTTGAACCCGCCACCCTTGGCATATGGGGTCGGCGCCCTACTCACTGAGCCACAGGCACCACCCACATTTTAGCTATTCTTCGAATACATATATTAAGCTGTCAACTTTTGAAAGTTAATCATTTATGTTGCAGGTATAATACAAACATTCCAAACTTTTTGTTAGAGGTGTGGATGTTCCTCTTACAGCTAGTAAGAACTCCCCTAGGGAATTTTTTCATTTAACAGTTAATTTTCTCTGATCAAATAATCTAAAATAAGAATTCAATATATACTGCTTCATAATGCATTTGGTTTTAAATTTTTTAAAAATTACAAAATCCTATTTAGACTATTTCTATTATAAAATTCATGTAAGTCGGACAAAGATTGAAAAGACTATAAAAATTACATAAAGACTTCAGTCAGGAACATGCTAGATACAAATGGGTATTTAATGACTTTGTTAATGAATTAATAAATTATTGACATTCTTGTGAACAAAAAGAGAGCACTTTATTTTAAAATACAAAATACTCAATTTAAGGAGCAGGATTCTAAAATTACAAAACACAAAACAGGCTGGGTGCAGTGGATGATGCCTATAATCCCAGCACTCCGGGAGGCCCAGGAGGGTGGAATGCTTGAGCCCAGGAGTTTGAGACTAGCCTGAGCAAGAGTGAGACCCCATCTCTACTAAAAATAGAAAATCTAGCTGGGCACTATGGCAGGTCCCTGGGGTAGTCCCAGCAACTTGGGAGGATGAGGCGGGTGCCATGAGTTATAACGATGCCACAGCACTCTAGTGTGGGCAACGAGAGTCGGACTCTGTCTCAAAAACAAAAAAAAACAACAAAAAACCCCCACCAAATGGTCTGTCTCCTGAACCATATGTTTATGCAGAGCCAAATGCAGATAAAATCTAGTAAAGTAATTTACCTGACTTTGACATAATCTGAAAGAAGCCATCTGTAAATCGCTTTTGTGGCATGAGTCATAAAGGTTCTTCCTTTGAAACTTGTCTTCTGCAGAAACCAAGGCAAAGCTCCACAGTGATCCAAATGGAAACTTAAAAAGCAAGAGAGATTGTATTAATTCTTAAAATATTACCCATCAGATGCCATAAATCAGGCATCCTCAAACTTTTTAAACAAGGGGCCGATTCACTGTCCCTCAGATGGTTGGAGGGCCGGATTATAGTTTAAAAAAAAACAAACTGAACAAATTCCTATGCACACTGCAATATCTTATTTTGAAGTAAAAAAACAAAAAGGGAACAAATACAATCACACCGCCTTATGTGGCCCGCGGGCTGCAGTTTGAGGACCCCTGCCATAGATAATGAAACTGTCGCTTACTGTACAAAAAAATTCTTGGGCGGGGCCCGTAGCTCAGTGGGTAGGCACTGGCCACATACACCAAGGCTGGCAGGTTCGAACACGCCTGGGCCAGTTAAAACAAAAATGTCAACTGCAACAAAAAAAACAGCCGGGCATTATGGTGGGCACCTGTAGTCCCAGCTACTTGGGAGGCTGACGCAAGAGAATAGCCTTAAGCCCAAGAGTTGGAGGTTGCTGTGAGTTGTGACGCTATGACACTCTACCTACGGTGACAGCTTGTCTCAAAAAAAAAAAAAAAAAATTCTCTAACAACTATATACTGATACTTTGAGAAAACTGAAAGTAGGTATGTGCAGAAAGAAGAAATAATACGTATTTTTCTAGTACAGGAAAAAGATTTAAAGGTTTTTTTTTTTTTTTTTTTGAAGGCTGAGCAGAGTGGCTCATGCCTATATTGCTAGCATTCTGGGAGGCGAAGGCTCAGCTTGAGCTCAGGGGTTCAAAACTAGCCTGAGAAAGAATGAGACCCCCCTCTACTAAAAACAGAAAAATGAGCCAGGTATTATGGCGGATGCCAGGCACTCAAACCTGGGCAACAGAGTGAGACTGTCTCAAAAAAAAAAAAATTAAGAAAAAGAAAGTTTAAACAACAAAAAACTTTACAGGCAATCCCTGAGTTACAAATATCTTATGTATAAGTCATACTTATACAGGTAAATGTTACCTGTTCCAACTTACATACGAATTCAACTTAAGAACAAACCCACAGAACTTACCTTGTTTGGAACCCACTTACTGACCATATTAGTGAGTAATTACAGAGAGAAGAATATGCCCAAAACTACTCTTGGAAGCTAGAATTATGATAAATATTTTAGCAGAATCAAGCTGAAACATGCCACTATTTTTAAACGAAGTACTCTTAGACGAATGTGACAAGATAGTGGCCTCCAGGTGAAAGCCTGAGAAAGCGCTTTCTTGTTCTCCTGTTTTATAGTCTAAGGTATCTCCTCCCACTTCTTCACTGCTTTCATCTGGACGTAGTAAGTTTTCCATAGTAGCTTCTCTAGCCTGTGACGGCACTATAGACTGCTGGCTTAGATGCAGATGTCTGTAACAAGCTCCCCAGTAGAAAATACTTCTAGAAAACCAAAACCTCAAAATATGGTCAAGAATGATCTTGACTGGCTTGGCACCTGTAGCTCAAGCGGCTAAGGCACCAGCCATATATACCAGAGTTGGCAGGTTCAAATCCAGCCCAGACCTGCCAAACAACAATGACAACTACAACCAAAAAATAGCCAGGTGTTGTGGCAGGTGCCTGTAGTCCCAGCTACTTGGGAGGCTGAGGCAAGAGGATTGCTTAAGCCAAGGAGTTGGAGGTTGCTATGAGCTGTGATGTCACAGCACTCTACTCAGGACGATAGCTTGAGGCTCTGTCTCAAAAAAAAAAAAAAAAAAAAAAAAAGATCTTGACAGGGACAAAACTTACTGACTAATTAATAGGAGATCAATCTCAGCTGGATCAATTAAATCGATATAAGGAAGTGCATCCATTCCTTCTAGGCCAGGATGGATCCCACAGTCCAACTAAAAGAGACAGGAAAAAAAGATCACAGTATGCACATTTTACTAAAATTCATCCAGAAAACAGACAATAATTATAAATGACCCACCATTCACATAACCAAGATGGATTCCATACACGTGCATTTGGAATATAATTCTTATTAAATATGGCAAATATGCCACAAACAATTCTAACTTCCCAAATTAAAAATATAGCTCATATTTAGGGTCACAAGATGCAAAACATGAGACATCTTCTCTTTAGATTCTTTTGCTAGTCAGCCTAACAATAAATGAATTCTTTTTCCAGAACTCTGATATCAGAAGATGGCAGGCACTTTAAAAGTTCATAGATATACTACAATCAGATATGACTATTGTGAGAAGATAATAATTAGAAATGGGAAACTTCCTTGATCACAGTAATTTAAATATTTTAAGGCATTAGGGAACAGATTCCTAAGAGTCAGTCGTTAAAGATTTACTTATTTTGGCCAGGCACGGTGGCTTATGCCTGTAATCCCAGCACTCTGGGAGGCTGAGGCAGGGGGATTGCTTGAGCTCAAGAGTTCCAGACAAGCCTGAGCAAGAGTGAGATCCAGTTTCCACTAAAACATAGAAGAACTAGCCAGGTATAGTGGTGCATGCCTGTAGTACCAGCTACTTGGGGCCTGAGGCAAGAGGATTGCTTAAGTCCCTGAGTTTGAGGTTGCTGTCAGCTATGATGCCATGGCACTCTACGCAGGGCCAGAGTGAGACCCTGTCTCAAAGAAAAAAAAAAAGGACATGTACTTATTTTGTAGGGCCTTACTGCCAAATTAATATAATAAATGACTATGCTGGCATATACCTGTTCTTTTAAGATTGGGAGAAGTTGAGAAGAGGAACCAAAGGAACACGAACCAATGAGCTGCCTTTCTAATGAGTACCTTAGGAACCATCTCGTCCATTCCTTCTACTTTTTAGGAATAGAGAAACAGAGTGACCTGCCCGAGGCCAGGGCCTTAATGCTATATGCCAAAGATTGATCACCACATGCTACATGGGAATGGCTAGAGCTCTGCATGTGTTTGGGGCTGTCAGTTCCTTGGGATCTTCCACTGGTGGTAGGGCAGGTAGGTTGGCTCAATCCTCCAAAAGTAGAAGAGGGACTTTGAAGAAACAATAGCTCAGCAGATCTAGTTGATAATTTTACGATCTCACAAGATATCTTCTTAATCTACTTAATCTTTTGTCAAATTAGTAATAACTTAGTTCTTTTCACTAACATAGCACAGCATAAATTACATGCACTGTAACATTTTTCTGGGAGCCAAACAGATAAGGAGGCTACCAGAAAAGATCTAACACCCAATACAGACAGAGCCATACTATTAACCCAACTACAAAAATAATAATTACCATTATTTTTCTTCCTTTGAACTCCAGAATAATACATGATCTTCCTACTTCTTGCCCAGCTCCCCTGTAAACATTCAAGGGGAGAAGTAAAAATGTTTAAAAAACCAAATCAAGCTCAGTAAATTCAATCTTTCCTACAATTTAAAGTATGTCCCATTTAGTGACAGTAATCACTTAAAAATTTTGAGGCGCATGAGAGTTCTACAAAATTACAAGGGAAGAACAGTCAATGTGGGAAAGGAGGAAAAGTCATCTTTGGAAGTGCAGCGATTCTGCAGTTGTTAAAATTGTGAGACAAGGTCATACAGATCCAAGAAGTTCAAAGGTTAAATTCAATCTTCTGAATGTTAGATTTAAATTATGATGTATTTTAAATGCCAACTAGCAGTCACGCAGATTATATAATAATACTTTTGGAATTAGCACTTAAGTATAGAGCCACAAGCACTTCAAAATGCTGTCATCGGGCAGCGCCTGTGGCTCAAGGAGTAGGGCGCTGGTCCCATATGCCAGAGGTGGCAGGTTCAAACCCAGCCCTAGCCAAAAAAAAAAAACAAAATGCTGTCATCTTCTTTAAGATCATATTACACATTTAAAAAATAGAGTACTTATTCATACTTTCAGTCCCTTTCTTTCACCTTCTGTTATTTCAGTATATTTTAATAGCAGTACTTAAACAGTTTTCATTTTTTCTTACATGAATAAAGTGGCCATAATTTCCAATGATCACAAGGCACACTTCAAGTTAAACTTCACCTGTTTTTCAAATCTTTCACCTCCTTTGATGCCTTTTCCCAACCATTTTAGTTCAGAGTACACTCAGTCATTCAACATTAAGCAGTTTCTACAGTGCCAAAAAAAGTACACACATTTTAAGAAGAAACTATTAAAATTGTAATACTCAATAGATACTGCTAACAAAAGATTAATACCAGTCACACTGAGCACCTCTTATAATAGCAGAAATCAAACATGACTTGAGTATTAAAAATTTAATACTTTTTTCCTTCTTAAAATGTGTATACCTTTTTTTGGCACCCTCTGTATTTGCCAACTGCTATATTAAGTGCCTGAGATATGTGGACCCTGACCTCAAGGAACAAATTTTACTAGGAGATAAGACATGAAAACGATTTGTCCCCAACTGAGATCCTACCTCCTAGGCTACTGATGAAGAAAAAATAAAAAACAAATTTTAATTTTTACAGATACCCCAGCCTTCCACTTTATGTGGCTCTTGAAATTCCCTCTTAAGTGTCCCTAGCTCAGTTTTCTCTTCTAGTTTCCACAGCAACTATTTCAAACTTTCTCCCCTTTCCCAAATTTTCTAACCCTCTACCCTCTTCATTTGAGGCATAGGTCATCACCTAAATCAAAAAATATTTAGTTCCTCTATCAATTCCTCAAATTCATTTAGCAAACTGCCCACACTTTTGTCTCAATTTCTTTCTATATTTACACACCTGACATCAGGTATCTCTCCTCAAGTATCCCCCAGGGACGCATATTCAATATGCCAAGGTAGTTTTCACAACACCCTTGCATTTGCTCATCTTTCTTCCTGGAATATTCTGCCCTCAGATGTTGGCATGATTGGTTCCTTTGCATCAGTTGGGTCTCAGTTCAAAGGTCACTTTCTCAGAGGGTTTCCCTTGATTACCTCCTCTAATTTGTCCTTCACAGCAAGCTATAGTCTAGCATGATTTTATCAAAATACGAGTACAAGAAGTTATTGCATCTACTCATGGCAGGTTTTTCACTACTAAAATGAAAGCTTCATAAGAACAGAGATACTGTCTATCTTGGTCACTGCTGTATTGCTACAGTGCAGGACATGTAGTAAATTCTAAATTATGAACCTTGGAAGTGAAGCAAAAGAAGCCAGAGACAAAAGGCTACACATCTTCTGATCCCACTTATATGAAATGTCCAGAATACACAAATCTATAGAGAAGAAAAAGATTAGTGGTTTCCTAGGACTGGAAATTCCTAGGGGAATTGCGTATGCCTGCTGTTAAGTACAAGGTTTCTTCCTGGAGCCATGAAAATGTTCTGTAATTAGACAGTGTTGATGGTTGCACAACTCCTGGAAAAACCACTGAATGGTACACTTTAAATGAGTTAATTATGTTTCAATAAAGCTGTTACAAAATGACAAAACTCCTACATTTACTCTAGACCTGCCCCATATCCTGTACTACTTAAGTGAATGACACAACTCTTTTTTAGCTACCCAACTTGGAATCTGAGTCATCCTAAGACTCCTCTCTGCCCTGTCTTTCCTCCTCACCACCATCCCTTCAGATACATCTGAGCAGTCACAAAACCCTGAAGATTGCACTTTTGAACGCTCTCGAAACATTCACTTCACTCATTATAGGCTCCCACTGCTTAGAGTTGATTATTTCAATTACATCCTACTGGATCCACCCACTTCATCCTTTCGTCTCCTACCTGTTTCTAGGAGTGACATTCCCATAACTTAATTTCCATGCTATCTCATGCTTGTTTAAAATCCTTTGTTGCCTCCATATAATTAACCCAATAAAGACTCAAACTCCTTAATACGTATACGAGGTACTTCATAATCTGGACATCAACAGCTTGTTCCATCTCATCTGCTAACCTTTTAGTTGCAACCATGAGGAATCTGTTCACAAGCTGTGACCACTCTCACTTTCCCATGTGCCATTTCCTCTGCCTGGAACATCTTGGCCCCTACACTGTCTTTAATTCCTACTCATTCTTTAGGACTCAGCCCAAGCATCACATTTTGCAGGATGCATGAGATATCTCCTTCCTCCATCTGCTAGAAACCTCTTTTCCATACTTTCACAGTGCTCAGTTCAATGCCGTCCTGCATTCTTATATTAGTATCATTTACTAGGCACCTACCATGATTTTTACGCAAGTGCTGTTACAGTATTTTCACATGAGGAAATGGGTTCAGTGAGGTTGTTGTCCTAGTAAGTGGTAAAGTAGGCCCTAGACTTCAGATAGCACTCTGAAGTAATGATCTCCTGTTATTCCAAAGTCTCTCCAGTACTTCTCACTTTGCACTGTAGTTCCCTCCAATCGGTGAAAGCAGTTAACTCAGCCCTCTATCTTATTTGTATCTGCAAGCCTAGTGCAGTGCTTGACAGGTCCTCAGTATTTGCTGAACACAGGAAGACATGACAGGTGTGAAGTAAGCAGCAGGAACCTTGGGCTATGTCTCAAGTAAGTGCTCAATGAAGACTTTTGAATGAATGTGTAAAGGAGATATCACCTACCTTCTGTAAAATGTATACATTCGGGTGGTACCAAATAATTATCTAACAATATAAATATGGTATGGATTGAAATCGCTCATCTACAGGAATTCAAGTTCTCACACTTCTATCTCCCCTTCAGCAGCATTCCAGAATGCTGAAGACCATTTCCACAAAAAGATCGGTCTCCTATGGTCAAGCAAGGGCTGTGTTTTTTGTCCCTAACACCTCTGCGCTTCCTCTTCTCCAACTTCCCACTTTACTAATTAAGAGTCTGAGCTTTGAAGGCTGAAACACGTAGCAAATCCCTCATTCTCTTTCACTTGCTGGCCCAGGTCAAGTCCTGGAGGTATTAAGAAACCCATGTGGTTCTTCCTTGCACGGTTACCGCCCCACTCAGGTCCTCCTCTTAGCCCGCCGCTCATCAGCATCACCGGCTGCCTCCCGGTTTGCCCCGGTGCGCCGAGATTCGCGTTTGTAACTGACAACACATTTTAGCGGACACGAAGGCGCCCAGGGGCCCCAGAAAACATTCCCCCCCCAACACACCCTCTCTGACATTAAAGAAAAAGCCAACTCCCGTTCAACCGAACCCCTTGAGCCTGCGAGGCCGGCCCACGGCCGCCGACCCGGGGCAGGCAGCCGCGGCCGGCTGGACGGGCGCCGGAGGAGGCCGGCCTCGCGGGTCACCCCTCCGCGCCTCTCGCACGGCCTGTGGCGTCCTTCCCTCCCTCGCTGGTCCCTTACAGGGGTCGGATCAACAGCTGGTCGCTCTCCTCAGCAGGAATCGCAGACATCGCGAAAGTCTGAGGGTGAAGCCGTAGTGAAGAACAGATCACCGAGGTCTTTCTAAATTGAAAGCACGGCCACCAGGAAAAAAAAGGAGAAAAATACCCCTTCGCTAAGAGCACAACTTCCGGCACGCGGGAGCTGCGGCACTCGGCACCTCCCCTCGACTTCCGGTCGGAGAACCGGGTGGCGAGGTCCCCACCCGCCCTCCGCACCGAGTCCGGGAACCCGAGTCGGACCGTGAAGACTGCGCCTGCGCCAAGTGTCGGGGGCGGAGCCCCGTGGACGTGAGAGGCGGGGCCCCGCGGACGTGGGAGGCGGGGCCGGGCCGACGTGGAAGGCGGGCTGGAAAAGCTGGCGCTGGAGTCAGGGACTGGTCTAGGTGCTCGGGCACCGGAGGCTGGGGCTCTCCAACTCCCGGTGAAGCGCAGGCGGCCCCAGGGATGGGTCCGCGGCTGCGAGGTGAGCGACCCTGGCCCTTGCCCTCCCCCGGGGCCAAGCTAGCGCGTGCTGGCGGGAACGCGGCCCCGAGGGCGGTGCCCGCAGCCGGGACTGATGGGTGGGGCCGTGGGGGACCCCGCGGTGTCCTCGGGGATCCGCCTTCGCCCCCAAAGCCCCGGGGACGGACGCGGGTAGGAGGTGGAGGAGTGGGCTGGGGTGACTGAGGGCCGCCGCCCCTGTGGCGCCAGCGGGTTGGCTCTGGCCCTGCCACTCGGGCGTGGGCGCCCGGGTGGCAGCCGCCGAGCCCCGGGGCGGCTTTCTGGGCCCCAGCGGGGAGGCGAGGCTTGAAGCGCGCTCCTGTTTTGTCCTCGCTCTTTCTCTGCGCAGCTGCAGCCCTCTCCCGGCTGCGTTAGGGTGGGGGTTGTGTCAGCCTGGTTTGCTGTCACATCCTCCGCACCCAGCACGTGGCCGGCACTCTGTGACAGTGACAAACAGGTTGTGAAGCAGCGGTATCTGGGGAGAGCTTTGGAGCCACCTCTATTACGTCCGAAACTTGGCCCCATCCGTTCTTAACCTGGTGACTTTGCACAGGTTACTGAATCCCTTGGCTCTCTGGGCACCTGATTTGAAAGGGACTGCGATGTTGATCTTCACCGGAATGTTGCAGGTCAGAGCCGGTTGGAGGTATCTGTAGCACCCAGTGCATGACATGTGGCAGCTGTGTTGTGGTACATGGGAGTTGTTATTTGGGTGTCACCTCCCAAGAAAGTTCAGGGTCGTTAAGCATGTCCTCTGCCAGGCAGTGCTGAGTAACTGCCTTTGATGAGCCTGCACTGTGCATAGTGAGATAGTTCCAAGGAGACTGTAGCAGACTGTAATGTTATAATCGGGGTGAACCCTCCAGCTGCGGGTCCCTTAGCCCAACTTAGAGGTCCAAAGAAGGCTTTCTAGAAGAGAAGCAGCTTGAAATGAGTTCTGAGAGGTGAGAGGTACCCAAGTGGCTGAAAGGTGAAGGGCTTTCCAGGCAGAGGGAGTACAGGAGCAAAGCAGGGCTACATGGAGCCTGGTGCATGCTGAGAGCTCCCCTAAGTGCTGTGGTTTGTGGAAGATCAGCCTGGAAATGGAGATAGCCCAGTGGTCCAGCACCTTGCATGTCCTCCGGAAGAGCTTTGGCTTCAGTCTCTGACGCTGGGGAACCAGTGAAAGATTTTAAGCAGGCTAGTGGCATCAGATATATGTTTGAAATAAATCATTTTAATCATTTTGGCTGAAGTGTGATGGTAGATTTAGAGGGGTTGGGTTTCTCCTCCATGGAGTGATATTCAGGTTTGTGAATTCTTAAGTTGTATGTCAATCTTTGTGTATGTGTGCATTGGTATAGGTTGAGGTTTCATCACATTCATCAGTTACTAAAAAAAATGTATATGATGGCTTGGCGCCCATAGCACAGTGGTTACCGTGCCAGCTATATACACTCAGGCTGGCGGGTTCAAACCCAGCCAGGAACAGCTGAACAACAATGACAACTGCAACAAAAAAATAGCCGGGCATTGTGGCGGGTGCGTGTAGTCCCGGCTACTTGGGTGGCCGAGGCAAGAGAATTGCTTGAGCCCAAGAGTTTGAGGTTGCTGTGAGCTGTGATGCCAAGGCACTCTACTGAGGGTGACATAGTGAGACTCTGTCTCAAATAAACAAACAAACAAACAAAAAGTGTATGACAATAGTCTAGTGATGGTGTGGGGCCCTGCCAAAAGAGCTGGATCTGAGAACTCTTCAGGTGGAGTATTGGGTCTCAGTTCTCGATTGGGCGGGCCAGAAGGACAGTGAAGAATGGATGATTTCCTGGTTTCTACTAGCAATAATGTAATTTCCTGAGGGGGTGGAGACGAACAGATCTGGTGGGGAGGATGAAGGGTTTGGCTTGAGGTATTTTTATATTTGATAAGCCTGTGGAACATCCAAGTGACAATCAGTGTCATTGGCCTCATTTTTATGCATGAATCATTTTGAGGCAAAAATGATTAGCTTAAAAACATTCATCAAAATAGCAGCAGATATCAAAGATTTTAATAAATGTTTCTTTTTCCTAAGCTTCTGATTGATGATGAAAAGTGAATCCTAAGGAGTTGCAAAGGCAGTCTATTAATAGTACAGCATAATGATTTTCAAATCATTCTGGTGTTCTAGGGATTGGAGAAGATGCTTCAGGATTCTACTGACAATAGAATCAAATTTTATTTTAAAATCACATTTTAAATTATTATATGTACCCGTACAAATTATGTATTTACATATACTTTAATGTGCTTAAATATGTTACACACCAACATTGTAATCTGTCAGAGACCATTAACATACTTTATGCTGCTAGGTTAACTTAATTTTATGCAGAGCTTGGAATAAGACTGTCTTCCCGAAAAGTATCCTGGTATGGCAAGATGTTTTTTTGCAACAATTCCTCCAATCTCTTTTTACTTTTATCCCTATGGAGTTAGTTACCTACCTGGTGTCCAGAGTCATTTATTTATTTATTTTGTAAAGAAGAGTCTCATGGCCGGTGGCCATGGTGGCTTACACCTGTAATCCTAGCACTCTGGAGGCTGAGGTAGGTGGATTGCTTGAACTCAGGAGTTCAAGAACAGCCTGATCTTCAAGATCAAGATCCTGTCTCTACTAAAAATAGAAAAATTAGCCAGGTGTAGTGACACATACCTGTAGTCCCACCTACTTAGGGGGCTGAGGCAAGAGGATTGGTCAAGCCTGAGAATTTGAGGTTGCTATGAGCTATGGTGCCATGACACTTTACCCAGGGCAACAGAGTGAGACTCTGTCTCAAAAGGCAAAAAAAAAAAAAAAAAAAAAAAAGACAGGGTCTCTCTATTTTGAGAAGTTCGAGTTCAGGTTGATTTTGAACTCCTGGCCTCCTACCTTGGCCTCCCAAAGTGTTGGGATTACAGGTGTGAACCACAATGCCTGGCCCAAAGTTTTGTTTTGTTTTGTTTTTTTAACGGAAATCTGATCGTGTCTTTGGATTGCTTTTCAAGAGTCTCCAGAGTCTTCCTGTTAACCCCCAAATAAAACCCACACTGTTATGGTGGCCCACCAGGCCTTATGTGGATTTCTGTCCTCATCCTCCCTCCTCTCCTGCTCCCACATTTTGCTGTCCCTTGCATCAGCATGCTCCCTTTACGCCGGCTGTGCTCTCTACCACCTGTGTCCCCTCACCCCTCTTTATGTCTGCCTTCAGCTTTACTCAGGTCTCCCTAACTCTTGTTTCCTCTGAGCATCTTTTTTTGTCTGAAATACCTCTTCAGCCACTCTGTATCTCCTTAATTTGCATTAGTTTTCCTCATAGTGAATATTGCTTCCTAAAAGTATGTTTTATATTTGTTTTTCTTGTTGGTCTGTCTTCTCCCTCTAAAAATAAGCTCCCTGGGGTCAGGGGATCTATTTGTTTTGTTCACTGATAGTCCCAGACTATTCAGGAATAAAAGAAAGAATCAGATTTTCATGTCACCGTACAGATAAAGCAAATATATAGAAAGTAATTGGATGGAGAGGCTAATTCAAAAGCAACTCAGGAGTCAGACCTGGATAGGTGGCCTGTGGTCCTCTGCTCCTGAGTGGGCTTAGAGTGGGGTCTCCAAATGCAATGAGAAAAACTCTTGAGTTAGAGCAGGGGCTTTCATTGACTGCCCCAGACTTTGTCATTCTTTCTTCTTCACCAGGTACATTGTTGCTGTGAAAAGAATTGATCATGTCAGAATGAAAAGAAGCTCTCTGTGCAGACTGCTATCTGTGGAATCTTTGAAGAAAAGAAGATAGTGTTCAATTCTGTCGTAAGCAGATTTCCTTGTTCCTTCTGTAAAATTTAATTTTTAGTAAAAATTGGTTAGGTTATCTTATTCATAAACCCTTTTGAAACACGGGTCGCAGCTCAACTTATCTGTCAAAGGCAGATTGTAGCCCTCTCTGTAAACCCCTTGAGGGTAGCACTTAGGGTTCTGGCACAGTGTGTGGCACATAGTAGGTCCTTATAGAACATCGGTACAGGAAATGAATTGGTCAGAAGGTTGCGTGGGGGAGGATATAATGAGACACTGTACCTGTATTTGGAAGTTCTGTGAACTGCGTGACATCATGCAGTTTGATTTTCCAAATATGATATGTCTGTACACTCCTATGAAATGGGCAGAGATGAATCTTATGTTTCCAAGGCATTAATTATTAATTTTTTAAAAAGAAATGTACAACACAAACTCCGGAAAACATAAGGTCCTCACTGGAGCAGGGAGGTGAGGAGCTTGTACCTACGAATGTTTTTATGTCACTTTGGCTTAAAGATAGTTCAAGACATCAAGAAAAATGTGCATTCTGAGAGGTGTGCGTGTCTTTTGTTGTTCACCCAACTGAGTGCAGAATGTGAACCTGAGACTTAGCATCAGTGGGTAAACCAATGTATCACATAGTCTGCAAAAATCTCGAATCAATCAAAGAGAAGCACTTGAATTTTTTTATGAGTAGATGACATTGTGTCTGGTACTTATGAGAGAAGTGCTTTTCTTTTTCTTTTCTTTTTTTTTTTTTGAGACAGTCTCATTATGTTGCCCTCAGTAGAGTGCCATGGCATAACAGCTCACAGCAACCTCAAACTCTTGGGCATAAGCAATTTTCTTCCCTCAGCCTCCCAAGTGGCTCGGACTACAGGTACCCGCCACAACGCCCAACTATTTTTTTGTTGCAGTTGTCATTGTTGTAGCTGGCCTGGGCTGGGTTCGAACCTGCCACCCTCAGTGCATCTGGCTGGCAGCGTAACCACTGTGCTATGGGTGCTGAACCGAGAAAAGGGCTTTTCACACCTCCATAGGGCAAGGAGTTTTCTGCTTTTTTGGTTGGTTGGGTTAGCTTTTTGTAATTTAATAGGAAAGAAAGAATGAAAAGGATACTCTACAAGGAAAATATTTATGTTTTCAGTAAAAGAAACACACCCAGGGAACTGGAAGGAGTTTCTTATTACTGGTATGTATAATGTGATTAAAAGGCACTTCTCTTGATGTAACTGTAACCAACCTTTGTTCTTTCAGGGGCTCTTTTCTGAATCAAGCTATGGTGAAAAATGTTTCGGAAAGGCAAAAAGCGACACAGTAGTAGCAGTTCCCAAAGTAGTGAGATCAGTACCAAGAGCAAGGTAGGAACATGGAGTTTGGCACAGAATCCTGAAGCAGTGAGAATTTTGCTTCTAGTAACTGACACCACATGGAGGATACTAAGGATGGACAGACCTTCTGATATTCTTCAGACGAGATGTGTCTTAACACCCATTTTTTGCAGTAGAGATACATTCTATGCCTGGCTTAATTTTGTTTTGGTAGATTTTCTGAAAATTCTTAAATCCATTAAACGACGAATGGTCTCACTGATAAAAGCACTGCTTTAAAATTTTTCTAGGGCGGCGCCTGTGGCTCAGTGAGGAGGGCACTAGCCCCATATACCGAGGGTGGCGGGTTCAAACCCGGCCCTGGCCAAACTGCAACCAAAAAATAGCCGGGTGCTGTGGCGGGCGCCTGTAGTCCCAGCTACTCGGGAGGCTGAGGCAAGAGAATTGCTTAAGCCCAAGTGTTTGAGGTTGCTGTGAGTTGTGATACCACGGCACTCTACTGAGGGTGACAAAGTGAGACTCTGTCTCTAAATAAATAAATAAAAATTTTCTAAATAAAGAAATGACTGGCATTAACGGGCTGGGATCTCTTGAATTCTAGACTTCATAGTATGCATAACTATGTTTACTTAAAAGTGAGATTGGCAAATACCTGTAAACCAGAGACTTGAACATTATTGCAAGATATGTGTGGTGAATTTAATTTATGCGAAACAAACCTTTGAAGATCTATTCAACTGGTCTCTTTGGTCTCCTATTCAAAGATTAGGGTCATTTTTTTTGACTGACAGCATTTTCCAGTGTAAGATTATAAAGGGCTAGAGGTGGCAGCAGTAAAAATAAAAAGAACGACACTTTTTAAAAAGATTGTAAAGATAACAGCTGAATTATATTTGTTCAAGGAATTTTAGGTTTTTGACACCAATTTTGTTGTTGAGAAGAATGGCATTCTTTTCCACCTCCTGGATGATGACACAGGAGAAGTCTGTCTCTCGTTCCCTAAACGTTGTTTTGGGCATGCGGTGCGGAGCTCTGTATTAAGTGCAGGGGATAGAGCAGCTAAAGGAAGTAAGAACCCTCTGCTAACATTCCAGCTGGGGGAGAAAATAATGAACAGATAAGTAAAATACAAAGTATCAGGTGGTGGAAACTAACGCGGGAGGAAGAAACTGTAGGAATGGAGGGGCGGGAGGTTGGGAGTGATGCAGTTTTAAACAGCCTGGGCAGGAAACGTCTATTCCCTGGATGGCATGTGAGCAGGGCTCTGAAGAAGGTAGCCGTGGGGGGCAAGACATGATTGCAAGAGGGACTTTACCTAACAAATGCAATCAGTGTAACATGGCTTATTGTACCCTCCATGAATCCCCAACAATAAAAAAAAAAAAGGTAGCCATGATGAGATCTGCGGGAGAGCAACTTGGGCAGGAGAGAGACCAAAGGCAAAGGCCCAAGGGAGCAGCGCGCCTGTGTGTTTGGGGGACCACAGGGAGATCAGCATGACTAGGGCAGGATGGGGGGCAGGGGCCCTGGTTGGCCCAGAAAGATGGGGGCTTTTCCTCTCTGTGACAGGGAAGCATCAGGGCATTTGGGGCAGGGCAGTGATAGAATTGTATGTTAGGTTTAACTGGGGTCACTTTGGCCACTGTAAGTGGGACCAGAGCAGGAGTGGAGAGAACAGCTGGGAGGATGCTGGGCTTGGAAGGGGTCATGGAGGGAGTGGGAAGGAAGCTGGGGTTCTGAAGGGGTTTCCAGGCTATGTTGGTAGACTGGCTGTGGAGTATGAGAAAAGGAGGAGTTAAAGTTTAAACCCTTAAAATAATAGTTGGCTGAAGTGCTTTATAAAGTAGACATTACTTCCATATACTTATCTCTTCCGACCTTCCTGGTAGGTGCAAGAACATTGGGGTAGCGGGTACCACCGTGATCTAGCTGTTTGGTGTATAGGTTAGCACTCGTCTGTGCTTGTCCCCCATGCTCAGCATGGTACCAGGTGCTCAGGAAGAGGACCTTGGAAGAGATCCCCCAGGAAAACTGATCCTTCCAGATATTTATACCTGGATGCCAGATACCATTTGAGCCACAATTTTACAATAAACAGGAGATAGTCTAGACACAGTTAATAACCAAGCAAATGTGAAGTTGTGGGTATAATGACAAATATTACTTGACTCATTCAGAAAATGGGAAGGTTGTAGAGCTGAAGTTATAAAGGAATTTGTATTACTTGGGGTCCTCCAGAGAAATAGAACCAGTAGGATGTGTTTATATCTTAGAGAGAGAGATTTGATTTATTGTAAATAATTTATTTTAAAGATTATTTGAAAGACTTGGCTCAGGTGACCATGGGGCCCTCAAGTCCAAAGTCTGCATGGTGGGCAGGCTGGGGCCCAGGGCAGTTGAAGTTGCAGGTCAGGTGTACAGGGGGCCTGGAGGTAGAATTTTCTCTTCCTCAAGGGACCTCGTCTTTTCTCTAAAGGTCATCAACTGATTGGACGAGGCCCACTCACGTTATAGAGAGCAGTGTCCTTTACTCAGAGTTTCCTGGTGTAAATGTGACTCTCCCCCCCCCCCCCCACCGAACACCTTCACAGCCATATTTAGACTGGCGTCTGGCCAGATATCTGGGTACTGTAGCCCAGCTAAGTTGCCGTATTAGCCATCAGAAAAGGGGGGGGAAGTGAATGGGGACTTAAAATGTGTGGGTAGAATGTGTGTAAATGAAGAAAATTAGATATCTCATTTATAGGCAAGAAGATGGGACTCAGCCTGGTGAGGTGGCTGGGCGGCAGGCACCTGGAGAAGGAGAGTATATCGTGAGGTGGTTGGGTGGCACTTCGTGAACAGGGTCCTAGAGGAGGACAGTCTTTGAATTTGAACAGCTCTTAGAAATTACCTAGCCCAGGGGTTCACACATTTTCATTACTGAAGAGCCTTTTTATTACTTCCTACCCTTGTGAACTCTCTAATAAAACAGATGTGTTTCCTCGGTGTCAGGCCCCAGGCGAGGCCAGTGAGGCGCATGGGGCATGCAGAAGGCAGCATCTCTCAGAGCTGTGGAGGTTCCCTAAGAGATGACTCCTGAGACCATGTCCTGGGCACCCGCAGCCTCACCGCAAGTGGTAATGGCCACCCTCAAATGAGGAGAGTGAGTGGGACTGCCCAGCAGAATGTCCCGTCTGGGCAGGGTAAGCAGTGTTACTACAGCTGAGTGGACGGCAGCACAGAAACTTGACAGTTTCAGAATCCTGTGCAGTCTTAGAAATTATCCATTTTCTTTTAAGTTTTTGAACTCCCGGGGCTAGTCAACACCCACACAAGCTCCCTGCTGCTGCCTTCATAGCCCAACGTCTTGTATTCTGGATTAGAAAACGGATGGAGACTTAAAGGCCTGCTACTGCCAGGCCAGGAACAGGCCCTACATTTTATGATTCCTACCAGGACCTTGCTCCTGGCTCCTGGCTCAGGCACCCACGTTGGACAGGGGCCTGGGGACTGCAGAAGTCCCCAGGGATGAGGATTTTATCCTGAAGATGCTGGGGGAACACTGTGTGCTTTTTAAGCAAAGTCGCAACTCTTCGATTTGTGTTTTAGGATGATGTAAGCTTGTGTTGTTTTAACATTCCGAACATAGGGAAAATAGATGAGTTTCTCCCTTCCTGTCCTATTGCAAGGTCACCAGGTCCTGCTGTTTTCCTGGTGGGCTTTGTTCCTTACTTCAGAAGCTGCGCTGTGCACCTCCCAGGAGTGTCTGAATTTGTAATAGTGTCTTAATTCCAACTCCTCCCTCCTTGTTTAATTTTCAGCGTTTGTCTGATTTTTCTGTACCACACATGGTACCTCAGTGTGTACAGCTTTGTTCTCATTTTAGATCATATCCTAAGAAGTCCAATTACTGAAAAAGGGAGGAAACATACTTAAGACAGTTCATTTTTGCATCTTTGACTTACTTTTTAAACTTTTGAGTACCTCTAAAATTTATTTTTGAGTTTCAGAAAAGTGACTCATTTTTAAAATCGAAAGTTATTTCTAAGGAAATGTTATTGCTAAGGAAATTAAGCACATTGAAAATATAATTGTGTGGCTCAAGCCGCTAAGGCACCAGCCACATACACCTGAGCTGGTGGGTCCCAATCCAGCCCAGGCCTGCCAAACAACAATGACGGCTGCAACCAAAAAATAGCGGGGGGCGGGGGTGGGGGGGGTGGCGCCTACGGCTCAAAGGAGTAGGGTGGGCCCCATGTACTGGAGGTAGCGGCCAGGTTCAAACCTGGCCCCGGCCAAAAACTGCAAAAAAAATAAAAATAGCTGAGCGTTGTGGTGGGTGCCTGTAGTCCCAGCTACTTGGGAGGCGGAGGCAGGAGAATAGCTTGAGCCCAGGAGTTGGAGGTTGCTGTGAGCTGTGATGCCACAGCACTCTACCAAGGGCGACAGCTCTGTCTCAAAAAAAAAAAAAAAAGAATATAGTTGTGTAGAACCAACTCTACTTATATATGTGATTCTTTGTATTTCGCTTAACAGTTTTGTGGGTTTTCATGGCCATTCACATTGATAGTTATGTTCTGGTCTGAATTACTGCTGTGGGCCAGATACGCCACAGTAACTTCAGGGGCCCTGAATTAGGAATCTCGAGACCTGGGCTTGAGATTTGAGGTCTTTACTAGATGTGAACTTGGGTAAATCACTTACTATCTCTAGTCTCTTTCCTCTTTTATTAAACAAAGATAATAGTCCTTGCCTGGCTTTCTGCAAATGGTTTGTTTTGGGATCAGTGGAAAGAAAGGGGAAGCAGCAGACGCTCTGATGTATGTCCGTGTAGGGGAAAAACTCATTTCAATTCAAGTTGGGGGCAGGGGGGTGGGGTGCTCTCGCTGAAAGGGCACTGGGCGGGGGTGTTTGGCACACCTTTTGTGTCATCTTTTGTGTGCGGGACATAACCACAAGAGGGACTCTACCTAACAAAATCAAATATTTGTGACCTGGTCCTAGTTGTTTGTACCCTCACATTAACCTGAAATAAATTTACTCAGAAAAAAAAAGAATAAGTGCCCTGTGAGGGACTAACCCTTTGGTTTTTAGAAATGTGTCTGTCTGATGTGTAAGGGTTGCTTCTAACCCACTGGAACGCTCAAGAAATTCCAATTATAATGAGATAATTTGGTACGGACAGCAGAAGCATCTATATGTATGTAACCTTTCAAGGAAAGTTTACAAGTCTATTGTCATTATTTGCAGATAGGGATCACAGAGAAAAAAAAAAGGGAAAGCCAGATAAAGCATCTTATCAGGAGGTGGAAAAATGACGTAGACTAAGAATATTGCTACCATATTTATCCAATATTGTGCTATGGCAAGAGCAGTTGGGATTATGTGTTCTTCTGATGTTTGCTATAGAATTTGTCTTTAGAAAATTGTTGCAGGGTGGCGCCTGTGGCTCAAGGAGTAGGGCACCAGCCCCATTTACTGGGGGGTGGCGGGTTCAAACCTGGCCCCTGCCAAAAACTGCAAAAAAAAACCAAAGAAAATTCTGTTGCAGTTGATCTGCCTGAATGACATGCTTCAACTATAAGAAGTAATTTGATGGGTTTGGTAGTAAACTTCAGAGTAGCTTCTTACTATGTATAGTCTTTTTGTTTATTTGTTTTTTTCTTTCTCAGTCTGTGGATTCTAGCCTTGGGGGTCTTTCACGATCCAGCACTGTGGCCAGCCTTGATACCGATTCTACCAAAAGCTCAGGTACCTAAAGGGGTGGATCATTTATTGTCTAAGCCTTTTCATTTTTACCAGTTTGTTTTGGGATCAGTGGAAAGAAAGGGGAAGCAGGAGACTCTGATGTATGCCCATGTAGGTGAGACTCACATGAGTTCTTGTGCATTTGCAGTTTTCTTCTTGCCACTTTTGACAAGAGTTTAGAAATGGGCCAAGATTTGGTGGGAGGTGATGAGGGTATGGTGTTGTTGAAAACCACTGCCTTGGAGGTTGGCTCAGGCACTCTGCAAAATGCTCTTAACAGGTCCTAGAGCAAAAATGTTTGAAAACACTGTGGGCAAAAATGTCTTTTTCTTTCTTTTCTTTCTTTCCCTTCCTTCCCTCCCCCCCCCCCTTTTTTTTTGAGATAGTCTCACTATGTTGCCCTCAGTAGAGTGCTGTGATGTCACAGTTCACAGCAACCTCAAACTCATGGGCTTAAGCAATTCTGTTGCCTCAGTCTCCTAAGTAGCTGGGACTACTGGCCCCCACCACAATGCCCAGCTATTTTTTTGTTGTTGTAATTGTCATTGTTTAGCAGGCCCAGGCTGTGTTCGAACCCACCATCCCCACTAAATGTGGCCGGTGCCCTAACCACTGAGCTACAGGTACCCTCCCTCCCTTTCTTCTCTCCCTTCCTTCCTGCAACTAACACCTCTCTCATGGAGTGGGCAGTAATTTAGAAGTTTCAAATAGCTTTTTAAGAAATGGGTGGCAGCCCAGGCCCATTGGCTCATGCCTATAATCCTAATACTTGGGGAGTCCAAGGTGGTCAGATTGCTTGAGCTCGTGAGTTTGAGACCAGCCTGAGTAAGAGCGAGACCCCGTCCCTACTAAAAATAGAAAAACTAACCAGGCATTGCGGCTGGCACCTATAGTCCCAGCTACTTGGGAGGCTGAGACAAGATGATTACTTGAGCTTGGGACTGAGGTTGCTATTAGCTGACTCCATGGCATTCTACCCAGGGTGACAGAGTGAGACACTTGTCTCTACATAAATAAATAAATAAATAAATATCCTACCTTTTCCTTTAGGATCATAGATTAATCAGCCTATAAAAGAATTAAGGAATTCTTCTAGAAGATAATGGACTTAATGCTAACCCTTCTAGAAGCCTTGAAAATATTAAAGATGTGGGCATCTTTTTTTATATAAACAACCTAAAAGTAATCCCAAAGCATTTCCTTAATAAGGTGGATAGTTTGTAGTAATTTCTGTATTGGCTAGATTTTGTAACACACACAATTCTTCAACCTGTTGCCATTTGTTAAGGGACTTCCTGCCTGGTGTTAGTCCATCTACACTAAAAAAAAATTGTGTGTGGGACGGCACCTGTGGCTCAGTGAGTAGGGTGTCAGCCCCATATACCGAGGGTGGAGGGTTCAAACCCAGCCCTGGCCAAACTGCAACAAAAAATAGCCGGGCGTTGTGGCAGGCGCCTGTAGTCCCAGCTACTGGGGAGGCTGACACAAGAGAATCGCCTAAGCCCAAGAGCTGGAGGTTGCTGTGAGCTATGGTGCTATGGCACTCTATTGAGGGTGACAAAGTGAGACTCTGTCTCTAAAAAAAAAAAAGTTGTGTGGTCTTTTTCGACTGCATGGTAGAGGAAGAGCAGGCTTTCTGAATCAGGAAAGAAAGTTAACATCGTGAAGTGGGGGAAGGAAGGAACCAAAAAATAATTCAGTATCGGGCGGCGCCTGTGGCTCAGTCAGTAAGGGGCCAGCCCCATATACCGAGGGTGGCGGGTTCAAACCCAGCCCTGGCCAAACTGCAACCAAAAAATAGCCGGGCGTTGTGGCGGGCGCCTGTAGTCCCAGCTACTCGGGAGGCTGAGGCAAGAGAATCGCTTAAGCCCAGGAGTTGGAGGTTGCTGTGAGCTGTGTGAGGCCATGGCACTCTACCGAGGGCCATAAAGTGAGACTGTCTCTACAAAAAAAAAGAAAAAAAAATAATAATAATTCAGTATCACTATGCATTCTAAAGGTAATCATTCTCCAGTACACCTTTTCCTGTTTTGAAATGAAGGTTATTAGTTCATCCCTATCATTGAGACGTTTCTACACTTAGTGTATTATGAGTCACTGAGTTAGTGAAATTTTAAGTTTGTTCTCATTGCATCAAAAAATTTTGCGTTGTAAAATTTGTAATTAAAGCTTATGTTCTAACGACATAGTCTGGTTTTCATTTGGGAAGGGACGGAGGACACCTGTAATGCAGATATTTCTTTTGAAGTCTAACAATCATAACTCTTCTTTTATCTCTAGGACAAAGCAACAACAATTCAGATACCTGTGCAGAATTTCGAATAAAATATGTGGGTGCCATTGAGAAACTGAAACTGTCTGAGGGGAAAGGTCTGGAAGGGCCACTAGACTTGATAAATTACATAGACGTTGCCCAGGTAAAAAACAAAACAAAAACAATATTTTGATTTAAAGCCTCAGGTTATGAAATTCTGTAAACTCTTGGCTTTTGAGAAAGATGTTTGCTCTTCCAGGCCCACTGGATGGCGCTGTGCTCACTATTGTGCACCCACAATTTCATTGCCATTACAAATATTTACTAAGTTCTCTGGTCTTGGGTGGTGCAAAGTGTCTTGGAGATTGAGCTGCACAAGAAGAGTGCAGCTCCTGTTCCTGCCTTCCGACATAGTATTTTACTTTATGTTGCTGACTGATTTCCTTGTTTAAATGAGGAGCTGACTGTATTGACTGGTTATATTCCAGAGGTCTTCCTTTTGAAGTAGTCTGGCAAAACCTTATTATATCTCCCCTGGACTCATTTTGTCTCTCAATCTAATTCATCGTGATGTTGACCTGTTTGTTCATACCTTGTTTCTAACAAGAAACAGGTGAAAGTAGTTTCAAAAATACTTATCCATGTCAAGATGATGAAAAATACGGCACCAGCCCCATATGCCGAGGGTGGTGGGTTCAAACCCAGCCCCGGCCAAACTGCAACAACAAGATGATGAAAAATAAATCATCATTAATGAAAATTAAGATCAATTACAGGTATAAAGAGAGTGCATAAAATATTACAAGGTCTATACCCTTGCCAGTGGTGGAAATGGATGAACCAAAGGACTAATAGTAAACTGTTTCCAAAGTTTCTAGAAAACAAAATTGCATTTTTACAAAACATAAACAAAGAAGTAATTACTGCAGTGGAAAGAGCCTTTCATCTGTTCACAGAGTGTTTATCTTAAGAATGTACAACCTGGGCGGCGCCTGTGGCTCAGCGGGTAGGGCGCCGGCCCCACATGCCGAGGGTGGTGGGTTCAAACCCGGCCCCGGCCAAACTGCAACAAAAAAAAAAAAATAGCCGGGCGTTGTGGCGGGCGCCTGTAGTCCCAGCTACTTGGGAGGCTGAGGCAAGAGAATCGCCTAAGCCCAGGAGTTGGAGGTTGCTGTGAGCTGTGTGACGCCACGGCACTCTACCAAGGGTGATAAAGTGAAACTCTGTCTCTACAAAAAAAAAAAAAAAAAAGAATGTACAACCTTAAATCCTGGAGAATGAGCATTAAATATGATTCGTATCTTCATGGAAGTAGTGGAAGTTCCTTGTTTTTGAGGGAGTCAGTGAATCTAATTTGCCACTTAATAGAGAACTCTTGGTAGTCTTGGCTAATAGTATCCTAGCACTGAGTTTGAAATACTGGAGTATAAAGTCATTCCACCACAACACATGACGTCTTCACCTAACATCATCAGTAAGTTTTTGCCAACTGTGACTGTAAGTGGAACAACTTACAGCAGGTTCTCAAATAACTCACTATTCAGAGTTGTTTCATTGTAATGTTGATAAGGAAAAGAACTGATTTCATTATTTAATACATCCTTTAAAGTAGTAGTTTCTAAGAACCTGTGAGTGATGTTGAGGACTTACTGTACAAGCAACAACTAGTCTAAGTATTGTACTGCATGACTACTAAGTAATGTTTCTACTCCCAAATGTCCATTCCTATAATATCTGTTAAATTTCTCATGTTGCCATATAATTTTTGCTTGTTATAATCCCATTATTGACAAAGCATTTGATTTTGACTCTTGGAATTGCTTTAAATTTAATGTGACAATAACTGGTTAGAGGGTATTTGTAGGCTAGCCGGGGATGGTGGCTCCTGCCTGCAATCCTAGCACTCTGGGAGGCCGAGGCAAGTGGATTGCTTGAGCTCAAGAGTTTGAGACCAGCCTGAGCAAGAGCGAGACCCGTCTCTACTAAAAATAGAAAAACTGAGATAAGAGGATCACGTAAGCCCAAGAGTCTGAGGTTGCTGTGAGCTGTGATGTTACAGCACTCTACTGAGGGCGACGTAGTAAGATTCAGTCTCAAAAAAAAAAAAGTGGGGTAATTGTTCTTCTGCCTTTTGGGGGAGAAATTCTTGCCCAGCTAATGTGTACCCCAAATTCTTTAAAGGGTTTTAGATTTGTGATGGCCAGATACTAAATGTGACTAATCAGACTTAAAACTATTAACATAATTTTAATGTTTATCATGTAATTTATTTTTACTCTAAAGCAAGACGGAAAGTTGCCTTTTGTTCCTCTGGAAGAAGAATTTATTATGGGAGTTTCCAAGTATGGTATAAAAGTATCAACATCGGATCAGTATGTAAGTAATTTCTTAAAGAAAAGCACTGTCTTTTAGGTAAAAGGGAATTCAAGCCATTAATAGGCCACTTACAGTAAGGTCTGCTCCTATTTGCTGAGTGGTTGGTTTGTAAATGTTCCTGGCAGCTGGTCTCAAATGTGACCAGTTCCTGAGGGTGAGTAGAGGCACTTCCTGTGTAGGTAGGCCCCTGGAGCCCCCACTAATGGCTCCTGGTGCATTTTCAACTTAGGATCCCACAGCAGTTAAGAGTAGCTGTCAGCTTGTAAGGAGGGCACCGAGACAGGGGTAGTTCAGATCACCCTACCCTTGTCTTTCTGGGTTTTAAGCAGGAGGGTGTGATCCTGAAGGTAAAGTGCCCCATGACAGGGCATGTGGGATATCCCTTGGGGTCAGAAACCTATATAGCTACTTTCTGCCAGATCCTTGGATCTGCTGTTCAGAGCCTCACAATATAGTAGGCTTGGAAACGTGTCATAAGAACTGAGAAACATTTAAAATAGTCATGATCTTTTTGCATTTTTCCTGATTTCTGCAGGATGTCTTGCACAGGCATGCTCTATATTTAATCATCCGGATGGTGTGTTATGATGATGGTCTGGGGGCAGGAAAAAGCTTATTGGCTCTGAAGACCACAGATGCAAGCAATGAAGAATACAGCCTGTGGGTTTATCAGTGCAATAGCCTGGTGAGTTTCCTTGGTTAGTTTCCTATTCGTCAAGTGGCAAAACCAGACGACTTACATTCTTTTCAAAGGCTGAAGAAATGCTTTGTATTATGTATCTACTACCTAGCCAGTGATAATATTAGGCTGTAGGTCTGACAGCTGTCCCAACTTAGTGCAGGTTGTGAACTATTTATATTAGGCCAGTAGCACCACTCACTTTAACCTACGTTTAAAGGTTTAGGGGAAATGTTTGGAGGAAATGTGTGTGTTGTCTGTGGGCCAGAGGCTCCCTGCATTTCCGTAGTTTGTCCTTCCTGACTCAGCACCCTTCTCACTGGCTGCAGTATCTGTGTGTTCTTCTCTGAAGGAGCGGGAGAGGGCCCCACTGATCCAGGCAGGCATGTGTAGGTGGCTTCCAGAAGTGATGGGCAGGTGTACGAGAGCCATCAGAAGGGTCAGGTTTATGCCTCTGTTGGTCAAATTGAGTTCAGAAAGAGATTTGTGAATGTTGTTCTTACTGCATCTTTTCACATAATGTAGGAACAGGCACAAGCAATTTGCAAAGTTTTATCTACTGCTTTTGACTCCGTATTAACATCTGAGAAATCTTGAATTCTGCAATCAAGTGGAAATCAACTTCATCTGAAAGCTCAGCTGGGTTTTTGTTTTTTTAAGCTCAGCTGTTTTCAATCCCTAAAGTTGAACTGTTATGGAAATAGGTGAGCCCTTGCTCTAGACTTTCTGAAGAAAACACAATGTATAAAATACTGAACATTCGTTTTTGTAATAAAATGTGTTGTTATACAGTGACTTTACTCTCAATGAAGTCATCGACTTTCTCCAATAAAAAAGAAACACTTGTCATTTTCAAATAGAAATTAACTTAACCCTTAAGTGTCACAGATGTCCACTCGGTAAATAGTAAACACTGAGGCCCCATCTGAGGGAGACGAATGTGCACCAGGGCCGCTTCTCAGGGAGGCGCATCACTTGATTATAAACAGTGTGGAGTGGGGCATAGGTTTGGACTGGGGACCTGGGTTCATGCAGGTGGGGGCAGTGATGCTGCCAACTTTTCAAAAGCGTATTAATATCAACATGCTAGTAAATCTCAATTTTTTTTTTTTTTTGAGGCAGAATCTCAGTATGTTGCCCTCAGTAGAGTGCCGTGGTGCCACAGCTCACAGCAACCTCAAACTCTCAGGCTTAAGCAATTCTCTTGCCTCAGCCTCCCAAGTAGCTGGAACTACAGTTGCCTGCCATAATGCCTGGCTATTTTTTTTAATTGCAGTTGTCACTGTTGTTTAGCTGGCCCAGGCCAGGTTCGAACCTGCCAGCCTTGGTGTGTGTGGCTGGTGCCGTAACCACTGGTGCTACGGGCGCCAAGCTGTAAATCTCAATTTTTCTCTCAGAGTTCAGAGGACCTTCAAAGATTACTGCTCATGCTACAAGAACTGATGTTTAAAGGATCTCATGTGTAATAATATGTTGGTATAGTTTTTTTTACAAAAGAGCTGTTAATATACAACACTTTAAAGATTAAAAACATTAAAAATAAAACCATATCCATTTAAAAGTACTTTATTTTTTTTTCCAGTCAAGTGACTAGTTAACAAGAAGAGTAAACTTATTAGACATGCTCTAATTATAAATCACTGCATTAAGGACAATGAAAATAAGAATCAATTTGGGTTATACAATATATACAGTTGCGCTGCAACTAGACCAAAGTGAATGAATTGATTATCATACATCTCAAAAAAGCGTTCTAAGCTGCATCTTGTTATCCACCCCTTAACAGGTCACACGGTTACTATTAGTCTGAGCACATATTTCTGAGTCATTATCCCTAGAAGTCAGATCTAATGGAAAATGGCATGTAAAATGCCAGAATCCTGCAGCTCAAGTTAGGAAACTTTAAATATAAATAGATATCTACAATGTTTCCTTTCAGTTGCTTTTTTTTTTTAATTTGCAAAGAGCAAATAACTATTAGGGAAGTTAATATAATTTTTCCTCTGGCAAGAGTACTATTCATTACTGCACAATAGCACCACCAAATTGTAGGCTGGAAAAATATTTCCTAGATATTTATGTACCAGTGAACCTGATAGAATAGTTTGGAGTTCAAATGCTGATATGAATCAGCTTTCTTTCTTACACAGCTGGCACCAGGTGGTCAACAGGCTGATTGTAAGACACAGATGGAGGAGACTATAAAGTCGGATAAGTGCACTGTGCAAAATGTATGTTTACTTCCTGAATCTAGGAGAAAATTAACTAAATGAAGGGTTCAAACAACAGAAATTAACAATTAGTGAAAATAGATGTAGTGCTTTAAAAGAAGACTTTAATTATAGATCTAACACATGTTTACCCGGAACTTTTAAAGGCAAAAAGCAACTGCTATACAATATCATAAAACATTCCAGTTTGTTCTGTCTTCTTTTATAATAGCAATAAAAAGTACAATGTCAAGAAAAAAGAAAAAAAGATCTCTACATTTCCAAGAGTCTTGCACACTAAAGACAGGCTGCTTCAATCAAATGTACCATCATAACAAATGCAGTAAGCACTGTTTCCTCGCTTTCCAAGCCTATACTTAAAATTTATTCTTCTATTTTTGTTAAAAGTCCAAGTGGGCATCATATGCCTATTCTCAAAGAGTTCCAGAATTACCAATATTCCTACTATGAATCTTGTCACAATTACCAAATAGAGGTATGGCAAGTCAATTTCGTTAAAACTAATGAGTTTTGATGTTACAATATACAACCTAATCCCCCGCCCCACTCCTTCCCGAAGTAGCTTAAGGTTAAGAATGATATGATGGCCTTAAATAGTAAAAACTGGGATGTTTGGGACTATTTTATTACCTGGATATACAGATTTCTGATATGCTTTTGATCATAAACAGATGGACAGATTAAATTTCAAGACAGTATTAACTACCATTCCTGTTGGGATATTATATAAATACAAGACACTAAACTGAGTAAACATTCTCATGAGCTAGGAAGGAAGGCAGTGATACACGCAACAAGAAATAGCAGGTGACGTGTTAATATATCATGATCTGCACCACGGAAATTCTACTGTGTACAGTTGATTTCTGTGTAATTAAGAAAGTTAAGAAGGCAAATTCCAAAACATCTAAAGCATATAAACTAGTTTATAGAACTGTTTTGCAATCCATCATCCTTAGTTTTTAACCAAATTCAGGAAATGCAGTTTTATATATAACCTGGAATTGGACTGACTGCAAATATTGTATGTTGTAATAAACCATCAGTAGTTTTGTTAAGTATGATCGTTCACAATAACAGGTGAACACACACATGCAGAAGATAATGATAGCTGCAACCTCACAAATTAGGAAGTACAATGCTAATGTGTAAATTTCCTTTAAGTTGCTTTAAATAAGCATTGGATGGGTTTCAGAGGAATACGTGTCTTTAAAGGTGAACTGATGGCATCTTACTGAGGAAGTCCAGGGCTGGGTCATGGACTCCTGAAGCAGACAGAGGTTACACGCTTCCTAAAATAGTAATTGTGCAAAAAGATCAACTGCAGAACTAGGCCAAGGGGCCATGGAAAGCAAGAATTTATTTCTAATACTCTTAAATTCAAACATTTTGAGGTTTTACTAACCTATAAATGCAGGATCTTGATTATGTAACTTTTCAGTTCACCTTCAGGAAATTCATTTTTTCCTAATAAAAGCATAACAATTTTTTATGAAAACCACAAATTATAAAAACTATTTATGTGTAAAAATTGTCTTTGAGTTTTAAAAACAGAACAGTAGTATTAGAGAAAATGGGCTACCGTACAATACAATTCATGAAACTGGTTATATCTGGCAAGAATTTTGGTACCAATAACGAAAGAGGAATGTCACTGTTATAAGAAATGCTTTTGTTCAGTAGCAATTTAGTCAGCAATAAAGTGCACAAATGACACAGGGAATGCTCCTTTGCGACTGGGATCTCCATCAATGTGGCCAATCTGAAATGAATAAAAGTTTAGGTTATAAAAATTCCAAATGTTGGCAACTTTGAAGGGCATTACATATATAGCATTTGGTGAAAAAAAGAACAGATTTGTTCAGAACAATCTCTTCTGACGATTAGTTACTGGGGTAAAACATCTAAACTACTTTTTTGCTTTTTTCTTCACCCATACTTCTAGTAGTGTGTATCTCCTGTGTAAGGAACTCTGACCAGCCACATCTCAGACGTCTGCCGTGAGGATGGCACTCCATCTGGGCCTGCGGTCAACTGTCTGACCACCATTCCCCATCTGCCTTTTTATTTTTTACATCTTATTTAACATATTTTTATTTCAAATTTTTAAAGTACTTGGGAATTTTTAGTACATTCATGAGCACATATTAAAATTCAATTTCAAATTTAATGACATTGAACTCAAAAATAACGGAATTAAGGTTTTTGTACTTAGAGCAATATGTTATGCAAATTTTTTAAACTTAATTTTTATTAAATCATAATGATACATTTGAAGTTTGAGAGCTATGAAGTCACAGAAAGGAGTGACTTGGCTCCATTTGAACTGAGTCAAGCATTTGTGGAAACCCTTAATACATCCACTTATATTCATTCACTCCAGGTAACTTAAATAAATTATATCCAAACATGATCTCCATAATGTAGACAAATTAAAGTCTTAATAAAAACTGCCAAAATATAAATGATCAGGGTTTGGGGGAGGAGTGAAGGTAATTATTGCCAACATTTATTTTCTTCTATATACCTTTCTGTGTTTTCCAGAGTTTGGGAAATGAGCCTGTTGTAGTTAGAAGCTCCCCACCCCAGTCCCATTTCCGCTGTTCACACTGGGGAGGGAGCAAGTCTGAGTCCTCACACCCTGGGTGCAGGAACTCGCCCCTCGCTGGAAGCCAGGAACCCAGGGGCTGCCTGTGGCCCCTTCACCTGTGCTACCGCAGCCCACATGCACTTTCCATCCCTCAAGCAAAAATGAAGCCGGGAGGGAGACTGCTGGATCTGGCCAGGCCAAAGGCAGAGCTGCAAGGCCCTGAGCATGCACAAAATCTCTAGGGGCCAAGAGATTTACAGTTTAAACAGGTGGGAGCTCTGCTAGGGACAGGATCCAAACTCCTTGTACTTGTCAAAGCGCAGCAGTTTCTGTAAGTCCTGTCTGAGTCATCACTTGAGATGTCTGCTAGCTGAGCTCCACCTGCAGGGCCAGACCATCGGCATCAGCGTGGGGCAGACGCTCTGCTCACTGTCAGTCCTACCACCCTTAGCTCTCGGCAGCTGCCTCTCAGTGCGTGCTCACTGCATCATCCTTACAGTGCAGTGGGTAAGCTCCCTTTCACAGATGATGTCACTAAAGCTTAAAGACAAAAGCAACCTGTCCCGGCCACCAACTATTAAGTGGTTAAGTTTGAATTCTTAGCCTCTCCAAGGGAATCCTAGATCATCTCGCTCCTGATTCCAGCTGATGCCTGAGTAGCCCACAGCTCATCTCAGGACCAGACTAGCACCTAGGACTCTGCCCTCTATATCAGTTCTTTCTAGACACCTGACTCCTCCAATCCAGCAATGGTACAGGTAATGCCATAGAAACTCAAGGCCTCAAAATGAAAGCATCTCATTTGAGGCCCTCAAGTGAGCTGAATTCCAAGTGGCATGTCCATCCTAAACGAGGATAGAAGCCCCTCTCAGGGGAGAGATACCTGAGGAAACTAAGGGCAGAGCAGCCAGTGACCTGAGGACTGAACATGGCACTAGGACTGGGCTGCTCAGAGTGAGAACCTTACCGGTGAGCAGGTCTCTCCAGCCAGGAGGGCAGGGATGCAACTCAGCCCCCAGGGCCCCTCCCAGGCCCAACCCTGACTCACCCACCACTCCTGGTCCTCCTCCCCATCCACGATGATCACATCCCCCTCGGAGAAGGTCAGCTCGTCCGGGTTGTCAGCCACACAGTTATAGAGAGCTTTGACCCGCTTAGGCTTCAACTTGGCCTGCATAAGGAGAGGAGGGGCCACAGGTCAGTGTGGCAGAAGGCCTAAGCTCCTGAGGCAGAAAACTGGACCACTGGTCTTGGGAGTCCTGGGCCTGGGAAGCCCATGGACGCCATGCCTGGGCAAGTCAGTGCAGCTGGGGCACCAGGGAGGGAAACGGGAAAATCCCAACTGGGCAGAAAGCACAGGCCAAGAGCAGGGAAACAAGTGGCTGGGCCCAGTGCTTGCAAGTGGTCTGTCTGGAGCCGCTAAGAAGCCAAGCCTGCCAGCCGCCTAGATCCAAGCAGGCAGGTACTGGGAAGCCCCCTGCTTTGCTGCAACCTGGGGAAGAGGGAAAGACCTGTTTCCCCTGAGCACTTGAAGAACAACCTGCACCCTTCTGGCCAGAGCCAAGGGGACGGGGGGCTCGTCCACTTACTGCCTGTGACTTCCTGGGCATGGGTGCGGGAGGCTGCAGAACAACGGCACTGGATGAAGGACCCAGAGCTTCTGTTCCAGAGAGGTCTGCTGCTCGAAGGCAAAAATGAAGCAACTTCACAAGATGTCCCATCAATCATGAACACAAGATGTGAATAATAAACAATAAATACAAAAGTCACAGAGTCATGTCTGAAAGCAGATTTCCCCCGATGCTGAGGCAAAAATCCCCCCAAAGCCAAAGAACTTTCTGCCTTGGATGTAGCCCTTATGGGGTGTGTAAGGTGGGTAAGTGTCCCAAAGTGAGTTAGGTGGCACCAGAGGCCCCTCTCAGCTCACCCTGTTGGCAGGAGAGGACAGAGTGAGGAGCCCGGCACCGAGCTGCTCGAGAGCAGAGCACCAGAAGCTGAGGCGGGCAGGGGGGTGTGCAACACAGCACTGTGGGCCTCCCTCAGCACAGCCCACCTCCCTGGGAACATCCCCCCACTACCCCCACAAGCGCAGCAGAACCCAGCCCCACACTAAATTACCAGGTCCTCTTGGTTGGCCTTTGTTGATCACTGTGGTCGGCTTATCAGCCCTACAAAGAAGGGGAAAAACAGACTTACTGCTACCTGAGGCCACCTTCTCCTAGTTCATCCCCTTTCTTAAGGGAACCATTGGGTTCATGCTGACATGTGAGCTGATTTCATTCAGTGAGTTCTTTTTGATGAGAGGAGGAGGAATGAGAGGTCCCGAGGAAAGTGCTAGATCTAAGGCTCTTGACCCTACAACCAGGGCACCCCCTTCATGTGAGCCTGCAGCTGAGGACCAGGGTCTGGGGCTAAAAGCTGGGGACCAGCCATGGCTCTACCCCCAGTTTGCTCAGTCCCTTCCCTGGTTAGGCCTTGGTCCCTTCATCTGAAAGGGAGGAGCTGGATCTTAATCTCAGGTCCAGATGGCTCTGCCAGGATATACCCAAGCACCACTGGGCAGTGTCATCTGGGTGGTCCCTGCTGCTGGCTGACCACAGGCTCAGGCCCCAGCACACACCAAGGCCACAAGGTAGAATCACACAGGGAAGGGAGCGGCTCCCAGAGCTGGCAGATGGGGTCTGGGACCTGGATAAGTGTGTTTCTGAGAGTTGGTGTTTGCATCTGCAAAAGGAGTGAGTGACACCAGGTCTGTCAACTCTCGAAATACGGACAGCACCACATGTCTGGGAGAAGTTGAAAGCAGCTCTCTAGTCCCCTGGTGGGTGTTGGTGACAAATGGGGGCGGGGGGTGGGGGGAGAAGGGAAGTCAGGGACATAATTCTGTCCATTCTTTCTGTGCTGCCCCCATGGCACACACCTGGGCCTTGGCGCCGGCAGCCTCAGAATGCTAGTGGTTTTGCTCACATGTTCAAGAGAGTGAAAGGGCCTAAAAATGAAGGCCACGTACACCTGGCCAGTCTTGCCATTTGACCCCCATCAATGTTGCTGTGTGTAAATGTCTTGGCAGACATCATGAAACCGACCTGGCCGGGATCTAGTCCGCAGTCACCCTTGACTACAGAGCACCCACAAGGAAGGCCCAAGTTTCAAAGACAGCAGTCAGTAGCCCTGTCTTTGAAGGGACAGACAATAAATTCTTTAGGCTTTGTGGGTTGGAAAGTCTCTGACACAACCATTCAACTCTGCCATTGTGGGGTGAGTAGCCACAGGTTGTCTTCCTGTAAAACTTCATCTATGGGCACCAAAATGTGATTTCACACAACTTCCATGTGCCATAAAATATTTAGCTTTTGATTTTTTTTGCCAACCATCAACAAAGACAAAAGCCATTCTTAGCTCCTGGGCCACAGAAAACAGGATGGAAGCAGGATGTGGCCTGTGAGTCAGTGTTTGCTGATACCTGCTGTAAGAAAACAAGTGTGAAAATCCAGATTTATACCCAGGACAAAATTATTGCTCAAGGAGTGGTGGTTGAGGAGCTACTTCCTTTATGAGAGGACAAACCACCACCCTTAGAAACAGAACTCCCCTGGGCACTGACAGCACAATTCCACCTGTCCTCGTTTCTCTTGGACATACTCTAACCTCACCTGCTCTGTCAGCTGCCCAACCTCTCCTTTCACTGAGATCTAAAACCAGGTAAAAGCATGCTAGGGAGGAAACACACCAGCAGCCCTGTTCTCAGGGCTCCACGCTGAGTGCTGGGGGCTTTTCCTTATCCCAAACTTCAATACCCGATTTGGTCTCTTGAAAAAACAGCAGCTTGGTCAGAGCAAACCCGAGTGTTGTAAGCAAAGAGGACAGAAGTATGGACCCTGAGTGGAAGCGAGAGAAGCACGGCCTGTAGCCATTTAGTGCGGTGGCAAAAGACAGTAATTCTTCCAAAGAAGCCATTTGCTAAGAAAAATTACATAAAAGAGAGAAAAAAGATAATAACTGGCACTTGAAAGCATGTTCATTAAAATAGTTCAGTAATCAATTATATTTCTATACACTGTCAAGGAACAGGAAGGCTCGGGTGTGTGTGCCATCTTTTAGGGAGTTATCTTGCAAGGCAGCATTTTCAAAGTCCTGGGAGTTTTCCGGTTAAAAGTGGCAGAGTGACATATACTTACCTCCACTTCCTCCCACAGAAAACAATTGTAAAAAAAAACCCAAAAATAACAAAAAGAATTAAAGAGGAAACAAAATGTTGGAAGCTGGAAGAGGGAGGGTGGATCACATTGTAGCTGGCTGGCTGGTCTCGGAGGGGAATCCCAGTGGCAGCACGGCCAGGTCAGACAGGCGCCCGTTGGCCTGGAGACCCAGAACGAGAGAGGGCAGAGCCACAAACAGAAGGGTCAGTCTAAGGTCTGCTTAAGGAACCACTGAATCCCACCCTGTTTCTGAACAGCCTGGTCACAGCCTGACCCTACTAAAGACTATAAGATTCTTTTTTGGAGGTTGCTGTGAGCTGTGATGCCAAGGCACTCTACTGAGGATGACAGAGTAAGACTCTGTCTCAAAAAAAAAAAAAAAAAAAAAAAAAAAAAGTTGCATCTGTTAACCAATTGGCCTTTTGGTAAAAGCACTTTTTTTTTTTTTTTTTTTTTTTTTTGAGACAGAGCCTCAAGCTGTTGCCCTGGGTAGAGTGCTGTGGCATCACAGCTCACAGCAACCTCTAACTCCTGGGCTCAAGCGAATCTCCTGCCTCTGCCTCCCAAGTAGCTGGGACTACAGGTGCTTGCCACAACGCCTGGCTATTTTTGGTTGTAGCTGTCATTGTTGTTTGGCAGGCCTGGGCTGGATTCACACCCGCCAGCTCAGGTGTATGTGACTGGCTGGCGCCTTAGCAGCTTGAGCCATTGGCACTCAGCCAAGACCTTAAGATTCTACACTTGGAGAGTGCAAAACAGAGGGTGTCTAGACTAGGGGTTTCCAGGGGCAGGTGTCGGGAGGATCTTGAAAAGCAGAGGGATATTGGGCGGCGCCCATAGCTTAGTGGGTAGGGCACCGGCCACATACACTGAGGGTGGCGGGTTCAAACCTGGCCCGGGCCTGCTAAACAACAACTGCAACAACAAAAAAATAGCTGGCGTTGTGGCGGGCACCTGTAGTCCAGCTACTTGGGAGGCTGAGGCAAGAGAATCGCTTGAGTCCAAGAGTTTGAGTTTGCTGTGATGCCATAGCACTCTACCCAGGGCGACAGCTTGAGACACTATCTCAAAACAAAAAAAAAGAAAGAAAGAAAGAAAAGAAAAGCATAGGGGCATAGCAAAAGTTTATTTCTTTACTCGACTCTCATAAAAATCCTATCTTCTAGACAAGAGACCAGAAGACTATTCTCTAAAGAACCTGCATTATCCAAGAAGAAAGGTCCAAGTTCAGAGTTCCCCAACCAAATGGCCCAGACAGACGGGGTCGCAGTGGAACCCAAGCTGGCAGCACTGGGCAGCAGGACACAGTTTGCCAATCCTTGATGTCTCAGCTGGAGTGTGTAGGAACAGAGGAACGTGGAGCCAATTCATGGGGAAAGGCCTCTAACATACAGGTCAGGACAACGTGGAAGACACACATGCAGAAAAGCAAAAACTAAAAGCAGCACACTCCTCAAAACCATCATTAATATTCTCAGAAAGATGAAATAAGAGACAATGGCCTCAGAAGGCAAAAAGAGAATAGTTCTAAGGAAGAAATTTAACTTGAGAATTACTGTATCAGAGCTGGCATGAAGAAGATTCAGCTTAAGAACTGGAAGGTAAAAACACAGAAAATCTCCCAGAGAGGAGATCTTTAAAACAGGCAAGCTACAAAGCAGGAATGGACACGAGAGGGTGGCTCAGGGTCCCCTACACTGGGGTAGAGTATGAACACCCAGCAGACCTCCCCCACCTGCCCTCGCGTTCCCTGCAGAAGTGACCCCGGGCCCAGGCTATGAAGACGATGGAGTCACCGGGCTGACGGGGCCTGGCGCCAGCTGAGAGCATGTGCCCTGAAACACGGAGACTCTGGGCAGTCTGCTGGAGCTATGAGGTCGTCCAAAGCGAAAGAGGAAAGGTGAAACCTTCAGAGGAAAGGCCAAGAGAGTCTGACTTCTAAAGAGTAAAAATTATATTAATAGAGAGAACAGGAAAAAAAAAAAAGAATTGAGGACATTACAAAACACTAGGTGAATTTCTCAGAACCAAAGAGCAGTTTGTATGCTGACAGGCTCTGCCATCTACCTCGCCGCACAGATAGAAACACACGCGCCCTGGAGAGGCTGAGCAGGGACAGGGTGGCCATCAGGGTGGGGGGGCCAGGTCAGCCTGAGGGGAACGCTGAGGGCACGTGTGGAAGGTGGGTGACTGCAGTGTCCAACCCTGCGTGGGGTGAGGAAGGCATCAGATGGTGGGAAGTCAGAGCTTGAGCACCCAAGAGGGTCCCGGAATGGGAGTCAGGGAAAGGAGGGAGGCTTAAAACAGAGGAGGTGGCGAGATGGGAGGTCTGTCCCTAAAGGAGCTCTAATCAAGTATGGAAAACATGGGCCAGAGTCTTCACCCTCAGAAAGGAAGTTACAAGTGCAGAAAAGGAGAAAATGAGAGCAAACCCCATTTCTGGGAACTTGACTTGGACCTAACCACCATGACATGAGGAAGCCCACACCACGCGGTGAGGCCACCTACCTGCAGGTCCTCCAGCAGAGGATGTCAGCTACCTGATAAAGGAGAGGGCAGAACACATGACAGGACCAGTTCCCACTGACCAGTCACCTCCTGTGTGGAACCACCCCAGCCATTTGGTCTTGTCAGCTAAGGCCCCAGACCCTGTGGGGCACACACAGGCCCCAACTGTGCCGTCCAGATTCCTGGGATCTGTGGCATAATAAAATGTCTGTGTCTCATGGCTGTTGGTTTCAGTGTGGTCCGTTTCTGGAACAACTGAAGCTGGAGCTATCAGTGTGAACTCATGGATTTCAACACAGAAAGATATGGAATATAAGTGGTATTTGTGTATATTTATATATACACATCTGTATATACAGACAAGTTCTGACCACTCAGAGGGCCTCTGGGGGACCATGACACTCCACCTAGCACCCACACCTTGGCCTCTAAATATCATTTCTGATAAAATGAATCATGTCCCACTATAAAGATCCAGATGATGAGTCACAGATCAGATCTCTCTTCAGTAAAGGATATCATTTGAACAAATGGCTAAACTTCAATTGGGTCTAAGCTAGTTACAAATTCATGTCAATTTCCTGGTTTTGCTGGTAAAAGGACATTTATGTAGAAAAATATCCTTGTGTCCTTGTTTGTAGAAAACACAAGCCTCTCACTGAAGAGCATCTTTATGTTCAAGATGTTAGGCAGGGCGGCGCCCATAGCTCAATGGGTAGGGTGCAGGCCACTTACACCGAGGGTGGCAGGTTTGAACCCGGCCCTGGGCCTGCTAAACAACAACGACAACTGCAACAACAACAAAAAAATAGCCGGGCGTTGTGGCGGGCAACTGTAGTCGCTACTTGGGAGGCTGGAGGCAAGAGAATCGCTTAAGCCCAAGAGTTTGAGGTTGCTGTGAGCAGTGACGCCATGGAACTCTACTCAGGGCAACAGCTTGAGACTCTTGTCTCAAAAAAAAAAAAAAAAAAGACAATGTTGGGCAGTCAGACATGAGCAGGGTGATGACAGATGCAGTTAGGCCATTTTGTATTAGTTTTGGGTCAGGCTGATCGGCACTATTATGGGAATGGGGCTAGTTAAAGACCTTGCAGGTGGGCGGCGCCTGTGGCTCAGTGGGTAGGGTGCCGGCCCCAGGGGTGGAGGGTTCAAACCTGACCCCAGCCAAACTGCAACAAAAAATAGCCGGGTATTGTGATGGCACCTGTGGTCTCAGCTACTTGGGAGGCTGAGACAAGAGAATCGCCTAAGCCCTAGAGCTGGAGGTTGCTGTGAGCTGTGACGCCACAGCACTCTACACTGAGGGCAACAAAGTGAGACTCTGTCTCTTAACAAAAAAAAAAAAAAGACCTTGCAGGTGTGGTACCTTGCAAGAAATGTCCTAGGGATTTTCTGCTATGGTCAGACAGATGTGAGTCATGCTATGCCAGGCTGTTCTGAAAACAATTAAGACCCTTGGAGACTTCCAAGAAGCAGATGGTATCCCTCAAAGTTGTGTATAAAACCCAACACTGCGTTTTCCATGGGACCTCCAGTCACTAAGATGGGGCCCAGCTTGCTGTATAAGCTGTTAGTAGTTAATAAACCTTCCTTTTCTTGCTAAAAACTTTACTCTTTTCAATTATTTCAGTGATGGCCCTGAACCACCACTCTAACAGTAAGGTTACCAGTGAGTAGCAAAAAACATTGAGGGGCCCATGTCTTCAAGACTTTACCACCAAAAACATCCCAGTATCTGTATTAAATTCATTATGTGAATTTAAGATAAATGTTTGTAACAAAATTTTATAATTTAAAAATTCTTGATTGGCTCGGTGCCTGTAGCTCAAGTGGCTGAGGCGCTAGCCACCTACACCAGAGCTGGTAGGTTCGAATCCAGCCCGAGCCTGCCAAATAACAATGACAACTACAACCAAAAAAATAGCTGGGCATTGTGGTGGTTGCCTGTAGTCCCAGCTACTTGGGAGGCTGAGGCAAGAGAATTGCTTAATTAAGCCCAGGAGTTGGAGGTTGCTGTGAGCTATGACGCCACTGCACTCTGTCCAGGGCAATAGCTTGAGGCCCTGTTTCAATAAATAAATAAATAAATTCTTGATGAATTGAGACCTGATGAATTCAGTATGTGATGCCTGGTCTCACACGTCACAGTAGCAGAACACCAGGGATTGCAAATGTTCCTACAGAAACCTCAGCAGGTAACATCGTAGGGGCCACTGCCATCTGGAAGCTCCCTGTATGCAAGGAGCAAGGATGGCGACCCAGCCAGGCCCGGCTTACCCAGCAGCTGGCTTCTTCTGAGGGAGGCGGCTAGGCGGCTGGGGGGGCAGAGGCGGGGGCTTGCTCTGTGAGCCCCCAGGCTGGGTGGGCTTGCTCGGCTGGCTCAAGGCTTCTATCACACTGGGCGTCTTGGCTACAGGAGGGGGCGGTGTGGGAGTCAGGGGATCTGCAGGGAGAAAATAACAAAAACACACAGTGTCAGCCCCAGTCCTTCCCGCTCCAGCCTTCTCCCCAAGGCTTTTCCTGTAAAGCTGTTTTTTCCTACTGCTATTCCCTAAATTAGGGAAAAACATGCCACTGTTTCCTTATTGACATTCCTTAAACTATATTATTGAGGAGGGGCCAGGGAGTCCTTTCCCAAAAACGGAGGAAGCTGCAAGCCTGAGTTATGGTGAGGATTTTTCTATCAGTCAGTGGGTATTTCCTCAACTAGAATTCCCCATGGGGAAGCCAGCACAGTCTTCTGTCTCTGCCCAGGGCCTCCCAGGACCAGGTCTTTTGTCCCCTGGGTTGGCCCATGTCCAGAGGGAAAGAGGTCTTGCCCATTCCATCAGGTCAAATCTGAGGAGAGACTGGGTGCAGCTGACTTTGTAACAGCCCTAATGGTGCCACCATCTGTGACGTGCACGGGATAAAGAGCGCTATCACCATCCATGCTGCACTGGGGAGGCCGAGGTTGCAGATGAGGGGACTTCCTCAAGGGTGACAGAGCTGGTAAGACCCAGAATGAGGGCTTGAGCCAAGTTTCTTTCCCAGGATTCTCTCTAAGCTCTGTGCCTCCTGCTGTCATCCATGTCCGGTTAAAAGTGGCACTCTGCCTCAGGGCAGAGCTAACACACCAAGTGGGCCCCTCCCTGGTGGGATGAGCCAGAGGGAGCAGAGGCCTTCTGCTCCCAAGGAGGGACTGGGATGGAAAAAAAAGGGATGAAGGGATCCAGTTGAAGATCTTTTCTTTTTCCATTTTAAAGGAAAAGTCAAAGGGCAGGCTCTAGCACACAAATCCAGCCCCAGGGATACCAGACAGGGAGTCAGCAAAGTGTGCTCTGGCCTCCCTTACCTCCCCATGGCTGGTCACCTCCCAGCACACCTGTGTCTGGGGCCACACTACTTTCTACTTTAACTTATTGAAGAACACCTCTAGCAGCTTGCTTTAGGGGTGCACTAGAAGGATACCCCAGCATGTTGGGCCCCTCCCCACACCCAGAGCTAACTCCATTGATGTGACAAAAAAGACACCCTGGTTCTACACTTTGGAGAAAAATCTCTTCCTAAAATCCTTCTCCTACAGCTTCCATCCCCAAGGTTTTGGAGATTTTCAATCACCTGTTGATATAGAAAAAAAACACATGCTAGATTATGAACCAAAGCATGGTCTCCAAATATTGAAAATCACCAAATGGCCAAAGGAAAAGGAAACCTGGGTATAAAGTAGGACGTGCTGCTAAAATGCTGTAGAGGACAGAGGGAGGGAATGAGGGAGCCACCGTGAGGTGGGGCAGGGGGACAGCCAAGAGTTTGGAGCTGTGGGGAGGAGGCTGGAGGAGCCACAAGAGGCCACACAGGTCCCGGCACCTGGCAAACCAACGGGCTGGTGCAGCTGGTAGTTCTCTCCCCAAGCGGCTGCCGCAGAGAACTGCCCCCGCCATCCAGATCTACAAAGCCCATGGGCGAAAAAGGAATAAAACGTACTGGTCGATGTCACACGGAGAGGGGGCAGCGGTGGATGGACAGCTGGCGGATCTGACGAAGATCGCTGCCGGCTTCCACAGTCCACACTTACAGTGTTTGTCTTCCACGGGGTGTTAGCGGAGGCTGTCTGAACTGAACCCACACACACACACGCACGCACACACAGAACAAAAACAGAAACAAAACACTGCGTTATTGACCCTCTCCCTTGTGAAACGGTCACTATGACCCTTCTAGAATACTAAATAGGATGCTGAACTTTTTATTCTTGTCTGTGATATCTGGAAGACAGACACTGATAAACGCCAAAGCAAAGATGCTTCAGGGAATATTCCCAGCTAGTCTCCTCAATCTCAATCATGAAATCTAAATTTTTTAAATTTTATTACTCAAATATAAAGTGTTTGAAGAGGGAAATGAATAACCACAGTGATCTCTCCTGAGCCTTGCACTGGGGCTTACAGATGTTCTGCTCATCTCTGTCATCCCGTTAAGTCCTCCCCACGGTGTCACTGCCCGCAGGGAGCAGCACCCTGTTCCCAGCCAAGCTGGTGGACAGGAGGGCAGATGATACCAGGCAGGATTAGATGACTCACAAAAAAGACAGCATTTCCCTGGCCAGAGTCCTTCCTCTGCCTCCCAAAGCTGCATGCTCAGGTGCACGGGGGGGTGGGGGGGGGCGCGGCAAGATGTGACCCCCATGTCTGAGGCTGTGCATGGCCCACAGGGCAGGGCCAGGAAATGAGAGGGCTCCGCACCTTCCCGAGGCAGAGGAAGCCTTTGAACCCTTCTCAAGGCGAATAAGGTCTGCCTAGAAGTGCAAGGTGACAACTTCAACAACCTTTGCTACTCATTGGTTGTGTGGGAATTCCATCCTAGACCACGTGTGGCCCAGACGGGAGCAGGGAGAGTGGGGTGGGGGGCAACAGGTAAGAGGTACAATGTACAAATTTGAAAGAACACCTAAAGCCAGAGGCAAGAATGGTGAAAAGAAAGAAGAAAAAAAAGTCAAAACTCTCTAATTCCAAGACTTCATTCAGGAAACCAAGAAATAAAGAACTTACCATGCCTTTTCCATGACCTGACAGAACAAAATAAAACCTTCCTTATGTGACACACACAGCCATTAAAAGCCATTACTGGGAACAAAGATGACCTGACCATCTTCAGGTCTCACACAACTGGGCCCAGTCCTGGGCGTCACAGAACTAACACCGGTACAGGGCTGGGAGGAGGGTCTTGCAGCTGCTTCCCTCGCTCAGGGCATCCTCATCATGCACAAAGTGGACACTGCCTGGGCTGTGGGGTGCCTGGGGGCAGTAAGTGAGCCGGTGCAGGGCTTGCCCAGTGGGTTTGCTCTTGGGGCGTATGATTCAGTGCCAGTCTGGGCCTCCCTGGGGGACAGGGGCAGGTGAGGGCAGGAACCCAGGATTTCTGCCCCTTATGGCACTGTAGGACCTACAAGGTCTGTTTGGCATTTTACCATTAGGCTGAGCACTGCTCCTCATTTCACAGGGATCAGGGACCAGAAATTATCATGGGCGCCACAAGCTGGCTCAGATGCAGGCAGAGGAGGAAAAAAGAGGAGGAAGAGTAGAGAAAGGTAAAGAGCCGGCATGATCTGTGGGGCCCATCATCTACCTCAGACTGCCCAAACCACAGAGGCCACACCTCTGCCCAGAATAAGAATCAGGTCACGAGGCCCCACACCATCTGGCATCGTAAGAACCATGGAATCCCTTCAGGAAGCAGATAGAAAAGCCCAGGTGCCACCTAGTGGGGGCAAAGCAACTGCAAACTTCCAAAGCACAAAGCAAAATGAGACGCCATGCATCCACGGGTGCTGCTGACACGCTCGTCATACCTTTGCCGATGTTCCGTGGGGGTAGTGGGGGGGCGCTGGTGGTGCTGGGGGGTACAGGCTGGGTGGGAGGTGGGCTGCCACTCAGGATGGCTCCATAGGTCTCATTCTGCAAGATGCTGGGCACAAAAGTCCTCTGCTTGTCCTTGGCAAGGTTTGCAGTATCTCTCGCCAAAGCCGCTGCGTTAGACTGAAGCTGGCCGGACCCCAGCTGGTAGAAGCTGACAGGCCGGTCTTCCCGCCGGTTGGGACTAGGCTGCAGGGGAAGTTCAGAGCAGAGGCTGTGAGAGAGGTGCTAATGGTCATTTCCTCTTAGCCTGGTAGCGTTTGAGTGCTCGGCTGTAGCACTAGAGCTGCAACATTTAAAACTCCCTCCCTCTTCTTGCATCTGGTAACACAATTCTCCCTGCACTTAAAATAAGCTGTCGCATCTTAAGGGGGGGGGTGGGGGGGTGGGGGTGTGTGTGTTCCCGTGTCACACCACAGCACAGCTGGCTCTGCCATCCACCTGCCATCACTCTCCAACAGATATACAGCTAATTCAGCAGAGATCAAATGGCAACTCCTGAGGTTCTTCCAAATCAGGGTTAGCAAAGGGTGGCCTGTGAGCTGCCAAATGTTTTTGTAAACAAAGTTTTATTGGATCACAGCCATGCCTCATCATTTACATTTTGTCTGGGGCTGCCTTTGAGCCGTCCTGGCACAGCTGTACAAGTGCAATAACAACTGTGATATTTTAGGCCCATGAGCCTGAAATTTTACTCTCAGGCTGTTTGAGATCTTGCTTACCCTGCTTACCTGAAGGCTACGTGCTTTATTAGAAGCAGATGCAAGAAATCAAGGCTCAGATAACTTAGATCTAGCCCATGTATAACACATCAGCTTCATTACTAGTAAGGATCTTGGGAAAATCACTTGCTGACTCACACTCTACACCAGTGTTTCTCAACTTTTTTTTTTTTTTATCTCATAGCACACTTGAGCCTATAAGTTAAACTTCCACAGCGACTTAAATTATGTTGTTCAAAAAAAAGAGTAAAGGGAAGAATACACTTACTGTGCTTTGAACCTTTGAATATAATTTAATTAATGATCTTTAAAAATGTTTGTGGCACACCTAGAATCTCCTCACTGCACACCAGTGTGCCACTGCACAACGGTTGAAAATCACTGCTCTACACTCTCATCTGTCAAATGGGTATAACTTCAACTGCTTCTCTGAGCAGAGCCAAGGTGCTCAGCAGGGGCCCCCTCCCCCTCACAGGACCGCCCACCTATTCTAGGTTCTGGCCACGTCTGTGCTCGCCGCTAGCGTAGGGGTGCAGAACGTAGCAGCCAGTGGCTCTTCAGACCTTTCTAATTCCCAACAAAGTCTGGGGCTGAAGGGACAAACCATACCCATCACTCTCTGCTGGGAATCAAGTGAGGGGGTGGCTGAGTCTGAGGACTCCAGAGCCGCTACTCTTGTCCTTTTACTTGGACTCTGCTACCTGCTTTACCAACTGCTGATAAAGCAGGAAGGTGACGCACAAGCCCTGATGAACAGGTGCACTGGGGCAGGCAAGTCAAACTTCCTTTTTCTATGGCATGTTAAGTGTGAGATTAGTCAGCTCTTCTCACTGGACACTGTTCTGTAGATAACTCTGAAGTAATTTCTTATTCTGTATCCTAAGAAACAGTTAAGTACAGATGTTAACTGCTCCACGAGTAGGGATAGTCCAACGGGTTCAGAAATGCCAGTCAGACACTTTATCTAAAGTCCTACAGTAAAAAAAAATGTGTAAGTTTAAACCACAAAAAATGTGTTTAACATGGAATTTTCCATTAACTTCAATGTTCCAGTGTACACGTTCCAGGTACGCTGCTGGGGAGAGGGAACAGGGCCGCAGCTCAGAGTGGTGTCTGGAGTCACATTCAGTATGTGACTCTCAGCTCTGGGCCGTGTGTGTCCTCCCCCGGTGTGCAAGGCAGTCAGTGTGCTGAGGAAGGAGCTGGACAGAGGTGGGAGCCCGCGGTTTACCCCCAGGCTGTCTCCGGCTGAGCCAATGTCTCTCTTGAGGCATCGACACTCCCCTCTGATAAAGGAAGGGTTTGCAGCCATTGAGGTCCCAGTAGGGCTTAATTTCATTTGGGGTTTTTAAGATCAACCCCCCTCATAACATGATCCCGCAGCAAGTGGGCTTCCCCTCTAACTCCCTGGAATCAAAGCCCCTCCTGTATTTTTCTTTTATAGCAAACAGTGAGCAGCTGCCTAGGAGCACACAATTAGCCATTCCTTTAAATCAACATGGCAGGAGCTGGGAGACAGGAGGCAGTCCTGGGACGGGTAAAGCCCAAAACCTATTGAGATCAATGAAAGCAGAAAGTAAGCTCTATTTTCTACATAACAGCTTTCTGCCTTAATCATAGGCCAGGACCCACCGTGCTCTGATGGAGCTGATCAAACCCTTCAATGCATGCTAACTCGGTACAGACCTGCAATTTCTCATCCATGTCGTCATCGCTTTCATCCAGGTCTTCATGGAGCAACCGCCATTCATATTCAACGTGGACATGAGAATTAAACCTTCCGGATAAGGCTTGGGTCAGCTGAGGGAACAAAGGGGAGGTTGGTGCTGCTGCTCACACTCAGCCACGTGAAGCAGACACCCACCAGAGACCAGGCACAGCAAAGGGAGAGGGGACCAGGGGATGCCTGCCTTCTAGCCAAGGCAAACTCACTGAAATTGCTGGGTCGCAGGTGAAGCCCCTCCCGCTACCTGATTCACAGTTACCCTGAAACTCTAACATGATAATGTCTGGTGAGGACGCTGTAAACTGTAAAGTACGGTACACAGGCAAGCGATGCTTGAGACAGATCTAAGGATGACGACTGGACTACAGGAATCTACACTGCGTGCAGGAGCAATCTCAATCTTGCAAGAACAAACATGATCATTGACTGTAACCCAGCCTTACAGCCAGTATGAAAGGATTAAGTCCTGCAGACAATAATCTGAATGGCTATTTCCTCAATTATCTCAAGGCAGGTGGCTAGTTCCATGCTAAGTGCACTAGAGACATTAACTCATTACATACAATGGATGTCTTCAGACCTTAGGGCTTAATACTTCCCATAGCCAGGGGGTGGCTGCGTGACCTTGGGCAAGCTGCTTAACTTTAAGGTGCCTGTTTCCTCACCTGGAAAATGGGGATAACGGTAGGAATGACGGCGGAAGGTAGTTATAAAGGTTAAATGAGGTAATGTATAAACAGTGACTGGAAACAGCACCAGCTACTTATCTTACAGGCACACTGCGCTCATTACTGCTAGTCTGTTTACGGAGCTCCCTCTGGGCCAACATGGAGTTCAACAACAACACGCACAACCACCCTGCAGACTGGCACATCCCATTCTGCTTTACTGATGAGGTGCAGCCTAGGGACTGTGTGCGTCGTCCTGCCGCAGTGACAGAGATGGAGCCCACTGCAAGCCCAGGCTACCTGACCCGGTGATCTCTTCCCACTGTCCACACTGCCTCTTCTTCCAGAACAGGAAAGGAAAAGATGTTGCAGAGCAACGCCCACCATGGGGGGGTGGGGGGGAGTGGAAACACAGAAAGGAAGCCAGCCTTGGGGTGCCACAAAGTAATGCATGAAAAACGTGAAGACACCGTCCTCGGCCCTCTGCTCCAAGCGCCCAGACTATGCCAGCACTGTCTTCAACATGTCCAACCAGCAAATAACAATCGTACGATGAGGGGGTGGCCACTGCTTCTGTGAAGACTCCCCAGTGTACCTTCCCCTAAGCTCATCATTCCTAGGACACTGCAATCTGCTAAGCAACCCTGGCCAAGGGCTCAGAGCAAACCATTCCCAAGGAGGACAGGCTCAGCTGACGTCCAGGAGGGTCCTGCCTGACCAAGCAGCACGGAGACTCACCAATTCCTCACAGTGCTCGTGCTTGAGGCGCTTGGCAATGTCCAGCGGTGTCTCTCCCGTCTCGTTCGCTAAAAGTCAAGGGTAAGGCAAGGAGGCATTATGATAAAACCCAGCAAAAGTCTGACATCTGGGGGCAATTCACAAAAGGCACAGCAAAGCAGAGCTAATTAAATTGAACCCAATTAATGAAATCTACAGTCAGTTCCATCCAGCTGGGGCTGAATTTGCTTTATAATTGTATAGGACTGTAGGTGAGTATAGGAAGTAAAATTTCCAACAACAAAGTTTGAGCTACTCAAGAAAATAAAACTCTTGAAGCAGCCAACTAATTAAAATCAATATCCAAACTGTAAGCTGTGGAATAAAGCAGTTCATAAATCTCTAATCAAAAGCATTGCTAACCTAGCACCATGCATTAGAACCCAATAAACTTTTACATCTCCTTTGAAGCTGTCTATAAATTTGAAATCTTGTGCTTTCTTCTAAATACTGTCTCAGTTAGTAAGGTTTGATTATTAATTTCAAAAAAAGAAGCATGGCCCTCAAGCAGATATGTGCCTTTTTGCTACCCTTAGTCCTCTTTGTTGGATAGTTCTTCAAAAATACTTCATGAGATGACAACATCTGGATGTCCTTAAGGCAAAACAATGCCTTGGTCATCAGCATGTCCAGGTTTCTAGACAGAGGGAGGAAGGAGGGCCACATAAGAGTGTTAGGGTCTTGGGGAGGGAGTGGGCAGTGACTGGCATCTCTCCCCAGGGAGCCAAGGAAGGGGCTAAGTGTGTTCTCAGGTGGGGATGAGAAACCTCAGGGTTTGTGAACAGGAGGTCACAATTCCCTAACCTTGTCCAAAGTCACCCATCATCAGTGACAGCCACAAGGCCCGACCCTTGCCTTTCTCTTAATCTGTAAAATGCCTGGAAATGGACCCACAGTCTAGGTTAACAGGTAGAAGAATGCTGTCCATCAATCCTGAGACCATGTCAGCCGTAATTACAGAGCAGCCAGGGACAGGCCCTTCCTTATCAGAGGTAGGTTTTGTTTCTCCTTCTCCAGAGCTGACTGGAATCCCAAGTGCTGGCCCTGTTTCCAACAGCTTGTGGGAACTGCAGGCAGGAGGCGGAAGCAGCAAGGCACCCACTCACCTATCTCGATGGAAGCCTTTCCCCGCAGGAGGAGCTTGAGGCACTCGGCATTGTCAGTCAGGCAGCAGTAATGCAGGGCCGTGCTGCCCTTGCCTGTCTGTTTATCCAGGTTCCCACTGGCCAAGGTCAGGGACAGAGGAAAAAGAAGGAACAGTGAGTCATAGACCAGAGTACCAGGGTCTGCCTAGTAGGGAACTTAGGGTGAGTGAACCATTTCTTAAATCATCCCCATGGTGGGTGTGACACAGGACACACTGGCCATCCCACAAAGTGGGTGGGGCATGAGACAGCCCCTGCCAGTGTGGACAAGGCCTTGCCATAATAGATCAGGGCAATAACACAATGACAAAAGAAAAAGCCTACAAGGGGGTGCTCAGCGGTGACCTGAGAGGGGCAGTGCACCCCCTGAGCCTGCCCAGAACCCCAACATCATTCCCATTGCATGGACTATGCAAACCACCATCAAGGAGTCAAAATACATATTGAAGAGTCTGGAAGTCTATCCTGCAGGTGTCAGGAAGGAGACACCCACTGGTAAAGCAGCATGCACCAGTCAGGGACTCCCGGGCTATGGCATGTACGTGTCTTTAAAAGCCATTTCTAATAAAGCATAAACACAACTTCTCGACCCAAACAAAATGTCAATAATCCAGGGTTTTGGTTCACAACCTCTGGTGTAGACCAGTAGCTGTCATGTGGATTTTACTTCCCTCAGACCTCCCTATTGCTCAAGACGCTCTGCTTGAGAGACCCACCTCACAGGACAAGGCGAGGAACGCACCTGTGCACACAGGTGGCGGTCACGGGGTCTCAGGCACAGTCTGCTCTCCAGGGCATGGAACACAGAAGCCCTATCTCTGGGATAGCTCCCTGAGGCCCAGATACTAAAAGTTGAATCTTACAGATACCACAAGGATTTCTATTCTCATACTCCAGGGCTTTTTTAGGATTGCCATGGAATAACCCACAGCCGGCAGCACTTTATCTGTCCAATAATTCACATTTAGATCTGGGAAGATTCTCTTGGCAACACAACTGAAGCAATGAAGCAGCATTTGATTCCTTCCTCAGAAACACCAAGGAACCAACACCTCCCCTTAATTTTAGAACACCAACCTGTTCTGAACGAGAAAGTCTACAATGTGCAGAGAAGTCCGATCCACGGATCTGACTGCAAGGTGAAGGGCTGTTTCATCTGGCTCCTGAAAACCAAAGACATTCTAGAATTCTAACAGCAGCATTTACTTTTGTGTCCAGCCGAAGTGAAATCGTGTTTCTCTCTTCTAAAAGCTTTTAATCCTTTCCTTCAAGACATTTATCTCAGGTGAGGTGCAGTGGCTCACACCTGTAATCCCAGCACTTTGGGAGGCTGAGGCAGGAGGATGGCTTCAGCCTAAGGAGTTCAAGGCTGCAGCAAGCTGTGACTATAACACTGCGCTCCGCCTGGGCAGTAGACTGAGACCCTATCTCTTAAAAAACAAAAACAGAGTGGTGCCTGTGGCTCCATAGGTAGGGCGCCGGCCCCATATACCAAGGGTAACAGGTTCAAACCTGACCCTGGCCTAACTGCAACAAAAAAATAGCCGGGCGTTGTGGTGGGTGCCTATAGTCCCAGCTACTAGGGAGGCTGAGGCAAGAGAATCGCCTAAGCCCAAGAGCTGGAGGTTGCTGTGAGCTGTGACACCACAGCACTCTACGGAGAGTGACAAAGTAAGACTGTATCTTTAAAAAGAAAAAAATACAAAAACCTAGAAAAACAACTTATCCCTAAGATACATAAAGCCCCTGTAATCTCCACAGCAAACCCCTTGCACCCTTGCACCATGTGATTTAGAGATTGATCCTATTTCTCCTGAAGTCCTTGCAGTCACCGTGTCCCCACCCCTGGGTCAACAACTCGAAAGACTGTTCACAGGTAGAGGCCTTGTTCTGAGAACCCAGGAAGGTCCCCAGCCTCCCAGGCTCCAGTCCCTTTTCCTGCTTCCCAACAGATGGAAACGTGTGTTACTTTAGGCAGGCCTCGAGTTTTTCATTCTACGCTTACAGATAAGACTATGAGTGCTAATAGCTCTACGGTCCCCAACTCACACCGGGGGAACATGGCCACCACTGCTGTTTCTGAAAGTGCGTTAGGCAGGTGGGGGAGAAGGGTGCTTCAGGTGGGTGGGCGGGGAGAGAACTGGAGGGAAGGAAGAGTCATCGGACAGAAGCCTCTTACTCGGCCTGCCCTGCCTGCTCGGTCCTCTGGCTGTGACAGCACAGCACTGAGGACACTCGGTCTTGGACCGCCTAGTATGAGAGAGGACGGAAGAACAGGTCCTTCCCGCACCTGTACGCGTGTGTCTGTCACCAGGGGGAAGATGCTGCTGTCCCTTCCCAGGACGCCCAACAGGACACAGCTGAACACCATGACAGTCTGGATTCCCAACACTATGGCTCCACATAGTGAGCTCTGCTGATAAGGTGTGAGCCCCATCCTAAGGTCAGGAAGTTCCAGGGGACCGAGGGCACGTCCACAGGGTCTTTGTGCTTAAGAATCAGAAGACACGCCAAGCCCTCCAGCACTGGGGCTCACCGTGGACCCACTCCTGACAGTAACACCCACCCTCTGAAGACAGTCTCCTCCTGAAGTCTGGCTGGGCAGAGGCTTCCCAGAGAAGCTCAAGGCTCAGGCCAAACCTCTTCATGGAAGACGGGTTCCCTTCCGGCTGCCTCAGTTCTGAGAAGACACCCCCTCCTCCAGGCTGGAGAGGCGTTCTTTCCAGAGCTGGTGGTACATTTTTGGTTTAAGAATAAACTCCCAGGCGGTGCCTGTGGCTCAGTGAGTAGGGCGCTGGCCCCATATACCAAGGGTGGCAGGCGCCTGTGGTCCCAGCTACTTAGGAGGCTGAAGCAAGAGAATCCCTAAGCCCAAGAGCTGGAGGTTGCTGTGAGCTGTGATGCCACAGCACTCTACCAAGGACGACAAAGACTCTGTCTCTAAAAAAATAAAAAAACTCCCAAGTAGCACAGCACAGTGACCACAGCTTTGATATCTTTCAAAACTGAGTAGAATTTAAATGTTCTCACCATAAGAAAATGATGAGTATGTCAGGTGACGGCTATATTCATTAGTTTCATTTAATCCTCCCACAAGGTAAACACATACCAAAACATTACAATGTACCCCATAAATACATACAATTATTGTCAATTAAGAAAAATGAATAAACCCCTGGTTCCTTCCTACAGAGCTCAGTGCTGTCTTCTTCTGGAGAGTTACGTGACTTTAGGCAGCATTTCCTTTTTTTTATTTTTATTTTTCGAGACAAGTTCTTGCTGTTGCCCAGGCTGGAATACAGCAGTGTCATCATAACTCACTGCAACCTTTCGCTCCGGGTTCAAGTGATCCTCCTGCCTCAACCCTCCAAGTAACAGGGACTACAGGTGCACGCCACTATGGCTGGCTAATTTTTAAATGTTTTGCAGAGGTGGGGGTGGGTGGGTCTTGCTATGTTGCCCAGGCTAGTCGCAAACTCTGGGCCTCAAGTGATCCTCCCACTGTGCTGTGATTATGGGCGTGATCCACTGCACCTGGCTTAGTCAGTATTTCTGACTATACTGCCCCACCATGGGTCTCCCCCTTTCTTCCCTTTGAAATGACACTTACATGTCCATTGGCCAGTGGGATTTTTTCCATAAGATCTACACCGTCAGCATAGGCTTGGAGTAATCCAAAAATATCTCTCGTCTTAACAGCTTCGCAAAGGCTGTAGAGCTTCGCTGCGTTATCCGTGTGCTTCTTCCTTGCATATCTCCTCTCGATGTACTTAGCCACGATGTAGTCCTTTCTTGCGTGCCTGAAACCAGATTAACCACCTTGTAACCCACTAAGGGCCTCTAATGTGCCTCCTGTAACACTCCAACAAACCCTGCCTGACCTTACACGTGGGCAGCACTGGACCAACTCTGAGAAGCACCCCAAGTCCACTGGTTTCCAAGTCCTCTCACACAGGGGTCCTGGGCCCGCCCCCGTACTGGGGAGGAGCTGGCTGGGGGACACGTCCTGCATCCTCACAGCCCACCGGTGTCTCTACCATCTCCCTGCCCACCCTGAAACCCCCTATACACGTCTCTTACCCAGTCCCTCTTGCCTGTAATCCACATTCCTCCAGGAGACTCCTCGCTGTCTCCTCCAACATAGCAAGGCCTCTGCCTTTACCTCTGTCCCACTGTGCCCACAACCCAGGTTTGCAGCCTATCCACCCCACAAGACCCTTGGGGGCATGAACATGCTTCTCTTTTGCAGGCACCATGCCTGCCGTAAAAGGCACTCTGTAGGTGTTGGATAAACCAGCACAAATGTCAGTTCTCTCCGTGTTCTCTGTTCTGGCCTGTAAGCAGCAGCCTGCTCAGACTCTACCCTCTCCAAGGAGCCTGGGGGCAGCAACACCAGGAAACCAAGGAAGCCCAGGTTCAAATCCACCCCCACAATAGACTGATGATTTGAACGTGAACAAGCACATCCTTGTAGGCCTCAAGTTCTTTTATGTGTGATAATGCACACTAGTAGTCCCCACAGTGGAACTCTGAGACATGTGAGTTAACACACCTGCACAGCACACAGTAGGTCCTAGCACCTGGCAGAGTGCTGATGAGCCTAAGAGAGGGAGGGCAAGAGAAAGGCAGCTCCCTGGGCGAGAGGATGCCAAGTGTTTTACAGCCCCAATTACTCCAAGGGGTTCAACAAACAGCAGCAGTGACAGACAACACAAACTAGAGACACAGCAAGTGCTAAAGCACCAATGAGAACCAGGCCAGAGAGCCGAGGAACAACCGCACACCATCAGCCACCATCAGCCGAGGAACGGCCACGCCACATGTGGTCTATCCACAGGATGGAGTAGTACGTGGCAGTGAAAAGGAAGGCCATTTCAGTGGTACAGTAAGGATGGACTGGAGAACGCTGTGCCAAGAGAAAGGAGGGCCACACATGCACGATCCACTGACGGGAAATGGAAATGTGCCCAACACGACACAGCTGCCGGGCCGGGGAGTATAGGGAGTCAGCAGCTGAGAGTCAGTAGGTGTGAAGCTACTTCTGGGGGTGAAAAAAGTCTGAAACCGACCATGCTAAAGATGTCCAGCTCTGAGAACATACAAAAAGCCACTGTAAACTTTAAATGGGTGAATTGTATTTCAGTAAAGCTGCTAAAAAAGAAACATCAGGAAAAACCAAATTCTGCTGACAATATTTTACCCAGTAAATCTACCAAAGACACAGGGCGCAAAGCCTGAGAGAATCTTCTCCCTTTGGTTTCTCTTTGCCCATTCTTTCCGGAAGGTATAAGATACACTGGCATTTCAGGTTGGGCAGGAAGGCAAACTGAAAGGGAGAGCCCACGTCGCCTGCAAGCTGACTGTCTGCTTCTTAGGGGGTCCTGCATTGTGATGAGCCCGGGACACCACTGCCCGTCAGGGTGACGCTGCTCAGCCTCCTTGGCTATCAGGTAGCATCACAACACCTACTTTGGGGCTGTTGTGGGACTGACAAATGCCACACCAGCCTCTGAGCACAGCGTTGTAGAAGAGCGGCTGTGATTACTGTAACACCTGGTGCTGGATAAACAGGCTGGGGGGTGAGGGGCAAAGGCTACAGTTAGCTCTTCTCAGCTCAGGCCCTGCTCTCAGCCACCAAGTACACCAGGGCTCAGGAGGGGGCAAGTTAATTCTAGGCTCCCAGGGGTGTGTGGTGGTCCAGCCACTACTGACATCCTCCCCGACAGACCCTGTTAACCACACACTCTCCTTATGGGCTCCACAGCAGAGGGATGGGAGGGGCAGAAGTCCTTCCCTGGCTTCCTATCAAATGTCTGGAGTATGGGCTTCAGACCATGCTGTTTATAAAACACAAGCTCCCCGGTGCCCGAGAACCAGAATCTGGGGGTAGGGCTGAGTTAACCTGGCAGTCTCAACTCTCACTGAAGGTCATCAACAACCGCCAAGTGACATTGAATCTTGAGAGGGCCAGAAGCCGGCAGGAGCACAGCAGTTTTCCTGTCTATGCCCCCGGCCCCCGCTGCTGACAGGCTGTGAGCACGCCTAACCGGCAGGAGCACGGACGGCACTTACACTAGCCTATGTCCCCCGCCCCCGCTGCTGACAGGCTGTGAGCACGCCTAACCGGCAGGAGCACGGACGGCACTTACACTAGCCTATGTCCCCCGCCCCCGCTGCTGACAGGCTGTGAGCACGCCTAACCGGCAGGAGCACGGACAGCACTTACACTAGCCTATGCCCCCCGCCCCCGCTGCCCACGGGCTGTGAGCACGCCTAACCGGCAGGCCGGACGGCACTTACACTAGTCTATGCCCCCCGCCCCCGCTGCCCACGGGCTGTGAGCACGCCTAACCGGCAGGAGCACAGCAATTACCCTAGTCTATGCCCCCCGCCCCCGCTGCCCACGGGCTGTGAGCACGCCTAACCGGCAGGAGCACAGCAATTACCCTAGTCTATGCCCCCCGCCCCCGCTGCCCACGGGCTGTGAGCACGCCTAACCGGCAGGAGCACACACGGCACTTACCCTAGTCTATGCCCCCCGCCCCCGCTGCCCACGGGCTGTGAGCACGCCTAACCGGCAGGAGCACGGACGGCACTTACACTAGTCTATGCCCCCCGCCCCCGCTGCCCACGGGCTGTGAGCACGCCTAACCGGCAGGAGCACGCACGGCACTTACCCTAGTCTATGCCCCCCGCCCCCGCTGCCCACGGGCTGTGAGCACGCCTAACGGGCAGGAGCACGCACGGCACTTACCCTAGTCTATGCCCCCCGCCCCCGCTGCCCACGGGCTGTGAGCACGCCTAACGGGCAGGAGCACGGACGGCACTTACCCTAGTCTATGCCCCCCGCCCCCGCTGCCCACGGGCTGTGAGCACGCCTAACCGGCAGGAGCACGGACGGCACTTACCCTAGTCTATGCCCCCCGCCCCCGCTGCCCACGGGCTGTGAGCACGCCTAACCGGCAGGAGCACGGACGGCACTTACCCTAGTCTATGCCCCCCGCCCCCGCTGCCCACGGGCTGTGAGCACGCCTAACCGGCAGGAGCACGGACGGCACTTACCCTAGTCTATGCCCCCCGCCCCCGCTGCCCACGGGCTGTGAGCACGCCTAACCGGCAGGAGCACGCACGTCACTTACACTAGTCTATGCCCCCCCGCCCCCGCTGCCCACGGGCTGTGAGCACGCCTAACCGGCAGGAGCACGCACGTCACTTACACTAGTCTATGCCCCCCCGCCCCCGCTGCCCACGGGCTGTGAGCACGCCTAACCGGCAGGAGCACACACCTAACCGCTCCCTTTGTGTTGGTGTCCCTCACAGTTCTCCAACCTCCCACCTCCTACCCAGCCTACTCCATGGCAAGTGCGTGTGGCTGTGGCTGCAGTGGGGACTTTTCTGAACCTGCCCCAAGTCTAGACTGGACCACCTGTCCTTCTGAAGGGGTGCCTGAGCCCCTGGGAACAGAACTGTAGACAGACAGTGGATCTTGCCTACCTTGGGGTCCCTGAAGACAGGCTAGCCTAGGATGACGACAGGCCATCACCCATGTCACCCAGATGGAACCAAGTGGGCAGGAATCTCCTCCCAGCGTTTGCCAGGCCTCCTAACTACTGCTGTTGGACGCGTGTTGCTCCTGGACAAGCAAGTGACACCAGCTGAGGAAAACGTGTTCCAGAGCCCTGGCTCCATTGGAGCAGGCGATGCATTTCACAGCCCAGGAAGAGCTTCCAGGTGCCTGGTGAACCCGCACTGCTCAGCACACTCAGCCTCCTGCTCCAGCCCCAGTGCTCACCCTACAGGGCTCAGCTTACAGTTGGACAGTGGCCTTCTCAGTGCATGGACCCTGCTGACACACACAGCACATCCAGCCTGTGGGGCTGGATGACTTCTGTGTGTCTTACCTCATAACACTGTCATGGGCTTTTATTTTCACCTTGCAAGGTGAGTACAGTCCTGTTCAATGTCATTTTGTTGCAACTCTGATGACACATCCAGGACCACTGTCTCCTGTGCCTACACAGGATTTCCCCTGGCACCATGGTTTCCTCTAGTGTCTCAAAGCCGCATTGCATGTGAGGTAAAACGGTGTGTCTACATGGTCCCAGTGTGAGCGCACTCTGTGCTGGGACAGAGTCCTGTCCAAGGATGGTACCTGCCTTGCACCCTGAGCTTCTGAGAGAGGCTCTGAGGATCCGAGGCCCTGAACTGAATGAAGTAAGTGGGTAAGTAATTCTCTTACTAATTTTTATCCATCTTTTTCAAATGATGAATATCAGGAGTGTTTGGGTCTTTACTTAGAAGTTAGGTGATGCTTTTGTTACCAGAACTGTGCTGTAACAACTCTTGCTTACATCAAATACGGTTTCCTCATAAGTCGTTTCACTTACAGTTAACGTTTCCAAGAAGTTATCAAGGGCGTTAAGTGAGGGATTACTGTACACCGAGATCCACAGAAGCAAAATGAGATCTGTTTCTTGAGCAGCTTCTGGGGCAGACTTGTCTAATGTGTGTGGTTCTCCCCTCTGGGCCTCCCTAGCGGGTGATATGACACTCAAGGAACTGTGTGATTCCCAGTGTGGGTGGCAACCTGCTGCGCTAGGCAGCCTAGTTAATGAACTAAACAAACGTCTTTTGTGACAGGCAATTGGAAACGAACAGCTGTCAAGTTTCACGCACTTTCAGTACCACTGTGGGGCAGTCGTTACTGCAACCCCTGTAGGAAGGGGACAGAGATAAATGAGCTGAATTCCCCGTAATTATTTTTTAATATATTATTCACCTACCCAGGGCTCTGAGGCCCCTGAAGTTTGTTCCTCCACAAACACCAGCATGGGGCTGTTCAAACTCCACACGAGGTTCCCTGGTTTTGGGAAGGTTTGCTCTGACAATGCAATGCCCTGCCTTTTTGTTTTTTTCCTTAAGACAGCCTTTTGGAGAAAAGCAATGCATTTAAAGTAACAACATATTCAGTATACAGAAGAGGGCTTTCCTATGCTTCTAAAGGACGGAGTTCTGAGTGCTCCTGGACCACAAAGAGAAAAAGACTGGCCTCTGTGAGCAGATACGCATCCGCCCTTTCCCTGCCCAGTTACGTTCCCTCAATACCCCAAAACCTGGGTGATTTACACCTGGGGATTTACAGGCCACTAGACAGTGTCTTTCATTTCCCCTTCATCAGATTGATTAGCAGATTATGTGCTGTTCTGAGATAAAGCTAGAAACAATACATTCCTTTTCATCTGGAAGTAAAGTATTAGCTTATGTAAGTAGGCACAGAGCTGTGAGACTATTTCTCCGACTTGTCAATTCATTAAACAGTCATTGAGCCACCACAAGCAATGTATTGCAGTAGGAAAACGAGTAAGACACAATTCATCACAAAACTATATGTAAATACCCAGGTACACTATGAAGTAGAATGGAGCCTTTTAGAATAGAGTCCCATGCTACAGGAGCACAGAGAGCCAAGCAATTTATTTCAATTGCTGAGACCATCACACTGGCCACCCACCCTAATTCTGAAAAGAAGAAAGGGACTGGGAACATAAACTTCCTTTCCATGGTGCCGAAGTTGGGAAGGAGGACCTCAATGCAAACAAAACATTTCTATTAAACGGTTCCAAATAGTCTTTTAATTAATTACCTTTCTTTTTTTTGAGACAGAGTCTCACTATGTTGCCCTCAGTACAGTGCCGTGGCATCACAGCTCACAGCAACCTCAAACTCTTGGGCTTAAGCAATTCTCTTGCCTCAGCCTCCCAAGTAACTGGGACTAAGGGCGCCTGCCACAACGCCCAGCTATCTTTTTGTTGTTGTTGCCATTGTTTTTTTTTTTAGATGGCCCAGGTTGGATTTGAACCCACCAGCCTTGGTATATGTGGCCAGTGCCCTACCCACTGAGCTACAGGTGCCGCTCAAATTAGTTACTTTAGAGATAGGGTCTCACACTGCTGCCCAGTCTGGAGTCCAGTGGCATAATAACAGCTCACTGCATGCAGTCTCAAACTCCTGAGCTCAAGAGATCCTTCTACCTACAAATCTGTAAGAGCTGGAAGCACAGGTACATGTCACCACATCCATCTAACTCTTACAATTATTGTAGAGACAAGGTCTCTCTATGATATCCAGGCTGGTCTCAAACTTCTGGCCTGAAGAGATCTTCCCATCTCAGCTTCCCAAAGTGCTGAGATTACAGGTGTGAGCCATGTTTAGTCTTTTGAGACAGGGTCTCACTATATTGCTCAGATTTGGCCTCCAGCTCCTGGTCTTGAGATCCTCCTGCCTCTACCTCCTGGGAGTATTCAATTTTTAGAATCATCTAGCCCCGGAATAAACTAATGCTCTGCTTTTATAAGGTACTTGGACGAAATTACTTATCATACACTTTGTGTAAAATCGACCAATATTACAGCATTTCAGGGGACAGGAGCCTTCAATAAGCTCAAATGCACCTGCGCAGCAGTAACTGAACTTGCCATCCTGGGCTGTGCCAGTTCCTTCTCTACACAGGTCCCTCGAGCTCTCCCAGGAAGAGTTTGTTCATCTCTGGGTAATTACCTAGAGAGGACCTCACATTTCAGGTGCGCAGAATCAGTGGAGGACACCTGTGTGGCCTCTATCACATGTGAGCAAGAGTCAGCTGGGCGCCAAGGTATCATGAAAACCAAGTGCCACATGTCTGACCTCATCACCTCCCATTTCATATTAGAGGAAATTGGGCCTCCAGCTCAGAGAAGGTAAATAACCTAATCCAGCCCCAGGACGCAGGTCGAGAAGGGGATATCTATGCCCCTATTGCCTCTCAGGGTCTGAGTAAAAATACAGATTTGAAATTTAGACCCTCATCAGAAAAGGCTAACTTTGTAAGCCTCGTGCCTGGTATCCAAAACCACACATTATCCAATCTCGAAGAAATGCTACACCACAAACACTTGTTCCAGGATTCAAGCATAAACTCACTTTAATCCAACACCAACTAAAGGCTCACCTAAGACACCCGACACCTGACAGCCAGTAGCAGATGTGGCTCCTAGCCCTTCCTGGAGAAGTCTCAGCTCTCACTGCGTCAAGTCACATTATCTCAATGCAAAAGAACACTGGTCCTGCAGCCTAGGTTTCCCACAGACACGCTCCACAAAGTGGTTCCCAAAAATCAAAACTCTCCGCTTTGACAAAGGGCCCATAGACTACTGTCTATTTATAAAACCGTTCTTAATGACATTGTTCATTGTTACTCACTGACCTTTGGGAAAGCCTGTGCCATTAATCCTATTTCAAGCTTACTCCATGGAAAATATCATCTCTGGAAATGAATTTTCATACTGTCTCTTACCATGTGTTTTTCATTGATCCTGTCCTGACCGAGCACCTTGATATAGCCTCACCCTCGAACGCAGGCACTATGTCTTTTAACGAGCCTGGTGGCCGCTCGCTCCCCTTCCTTCCGTCTGACCTGTCTTGCTGTGCATCACAACTTAGCAGGTAAACCTCCTCCCTGGGGCCCTCCTGTTCAATCACACTGAACAGGCTGCAGTCTAAGGTGGGCAGGACATAAGCTGCCCAGACCCACCAGTCTTCCTGTCCATCTCTTCCTCAATGGTCAGTGTGATCTGGGTGACTTACACTTTATTTGATAAAAAACTTGCAAGAAAATCCCGTGTTGTAAGCTCTGCCTCAATGGGCCAGCTGGATGCAGGAGGAGGCGCGAACATTTCCCAGTCAAGTTTTGTATCAACAGAAAAACAAACATACACGAAACGTACTGAAGAAAACTCCACACTTGCAAGGATAACTGGCAAGAGGAATGATACATAATCACGTACCTATGACAACTAGCCTTCTCGGTGGCTCAGAATTTAAGCAGAAAATCAAGACGAGAAAGTGACTCAACAACACGAACAGCACAGGCAAAAAGTCCAAGGTGTTGCCCACAGCAGCGAGTGGGCCTCACCACGCCACCAGCATGGGCTAAACCTGCTTTCCTTTGGTCTTTCCCTAAAAAAACAGGCACAAATTTCTGTTTGATCACCCAAAAGACTAAAATGACCAAGAAAACCTAAATTAGGCTGGTTCATTCCCTAAGAAGCAACAATGGATGTAACCCATATTTGCCAGTCCCACCCCTCCTAGGGCTTGGGTAGAAGGCGGCAGACCTTTGTTCCGATAAGGAGAACACCGGTCCCATACTTACATGTCGCTCCCTGGATGGGGTTTGACGGAGCCCTCAGCTGGTAGGCAACACTCCATAATCTCATTAAAGCCTGCATTCCCAATGTTCTTGGCAAGCTGTAAAAATAAAAGTCTGTTTCAGAGTACTCAATTATTAATACATTCTACTGCTACATCTTACTCAGACAGCGCTGATGGTTTATTTAAGGGCCACTAAGAAATAGAGCAATCAAGTGGTTTGCCTTTAATGAAGATGGACAAAACCCAAAGCCCAAAGGTGCCCATAAAACGAAAGCTACAAAGCGGCACGCCTATTATGGAAGAGTGTTCTCATAAAATGCCCCAGACAGAGCTTAAGAAGAAAACAGGGAGAACAGTAACTTGGCTGTGTAGTCTCCATCCTCACCCTGCACCTCCCCAAACCTGGACTCCAGGTGGAACAGATCCATTTCATATGTCTCAATTCACCTGCATTTATGCCACCTCTGAGGTGGCTCTGGCCACTGGAAAGGGCACAGTGCTGGAAAGCCAAGACTCAGGCTCAAATCACGGTTCTATTACCACCAGGCCACCCACAGGCAAGTCCGTTTACCTGAGTGTCAAGAGTTTTCATCGATAAATAGGGTGACCCCTCCCGTGGGGCTATGATAAGGACAAATGGGACAATGTAGGTGAAAACACTCAGTAAACTGAAAATGTGGTGTTTCAGCTCCAAATACAAGGTCTTTACTCACCAGCCTATCTTTGACACGTTAAACAATAAATCAACATGCTCCAATTGAACGCTTACTGAACCCCAGTACTGTTCTTCATATACAGGTTGAGCATTTCTAACCTGAAAACCCCAATCTGTAACTTCTGAACACTGACATGATGCAGTGGGTGTTTCAGATTTTTGTCACCTCAAGTATAAAGTATCACATAATGCAAATATTACAAAAAATCATAAAGGTCTGAAATCTGAAACCCTCTTGGACCTAAGCATTTTAGTCAAGGAATGTTCAACCTGCAGCAGATGCAAAGATAAGTGTCATGGTTTATATTATGCTACTTTGACCATTTTTTCTTTTCTTTTTTTTTTGAGACAGAGCCTCAAGCTGTCACCCTGGGTAGAGTGTGGTGGCATCACAGCTCACAGCAACCTCAAACTCTTGGGCTTACGCGATTCTCTTGCCTCAGCCTCCCAAGTAGCTGGGACTACAGGCACCCACCAAAACGCCCAGATATTTTTTGGTTTTAGTTGTCATTTTTGTTTGACAGGCCCGGGCTGGAATGGAACCCGCCAGCTCTGGTGTATGTGGCTGGTGACTTAGCCACTTGAGCTACAGGCACCAAGCCTCTTTTCTTTTTATTTATTTATTTTTTTGAGACAGAGTCTCAAGCTGTCACCCTGGGTAGAGTGCCATGGCGTCATAGCTCACAGCAACCTCAAACTCTTGCCTCAGTTTTTCGTAGAGACAGGGTCTTGCTCTTGCTCAGGCTGGTCTTGAACTCGTGAACTCCACCCACCTTGGCCTCCCAGAGTGCTGGGATGACAGGCGTGAGCCACCAAGCCCAGCTATGACCACATTCTTTTGAATGAATGAATGAATGGATAAATGACTACTTTAGAATGAATGATGAGTAACTAGGATCTCTTCAAGTGCAGGGATTTGTTCAACTCATTCCTCAGCTCAGCACCTGGCACTCTACCTCAGTTTCTGGGTCACATCATAAATGTTTAATGCAATATAGCACCGGAAGGGACCCCAGAACCCAGCACTTTGAGAAGACAGCTATTTTAATTTCCACATTGAACATGATGTGTTAGAGAGCCAGTGACACTTCTGATATTTCTACTCTCACTTAATTACATAGACAAGAAGTCGAGGGAGACACTCCGGGTGATACTACAGTTGCCTAAATAGTCTGGTCTGTCTCCTGGGGGAACTTGGAAAGTAACATCAAACAGTGAGATGGGATAGTAAAGGTTGAGGAAGAAATTTCTTAAACAAGTAGGGTAGCTTAACGGCTGGATGATGAGATTACCTAATTTTAGCTGGATGATGAGATTACCTAATTTTATCTACTCCTTGAAAGGCGAACAAAGCCTTCCAGATGGCCCACAGAATCAAATGCTAACCAACCCCACCTCCTTGGGGCATCACCCTATGATGAGGAGGCACATCCAGGTGCCACACTGTGATCTTCCCAGGGACAAGCCACTTAAGGTGACAAGTACCCATGTACCATGCAGCTAATGCCCTGTAAGTTACCCTTTAGGACTAACCTCAGTCCTGGGGCCCAGGCTTACAGTCAGGCATACTCAAATGCCCCCATCTTATGACATGGGGACACTGTCCCCAGCCGAGCACAAGCTTTTCCTGAAAGTAAGTGACAGAAGAAGTCACAGTGGACCCCTCTGTGTGCCAGAGACCACTCTGGTGGCTCCTCATCTGTGCTAAGCAGATAGAGGTAGTGTGGGGTGGTAGGAAGAGAATTTCTCAGGAATCAGAAAACTGTTTCCCTTCTGCTTGGGCTTGGCTGGTTTACCAGGGGACAGCTGGTCCAGCGAGACACATCCCCACATCACACTGGTCCAACACTAGAGGAAAGTGATGCCTCACGGTTCTGCCAAGTTCTAGCTTATATTTCAGCCCACAGAGAAAACCTCTGGAACCACCATAAAAGCAAAGATTGTGCACACGGAGGGTGGAGGGTCATGTCAAGAAAATGTGGGCAGGTTTGGTGCCTGTAGCTCAGTGGCTAGGGAGCCAGCCACTTACACCGGAGCTGGCAGGTTCAAACCCAGCCTGGGCCTACCAAACAACAATGACAACTGCAACAAAAAAAATAGTTAGGCATTGGGGTTGGTACCTGTAGTCCCAGCTACTTAGGAGGTTGAGGCAAGAGAATCGCTTAAGCCCAGGAGTTTGAGGTTGCTGTGAGCTGTGACACCACGCACGGCACTCTACTGAGGGCAACATACTGAGACTCTGTCTCAAAAAAAAAATGTGGGCAGAAGCTGGGAGGTGGGGAGGAAGATGGGGTGTCAATCTAAGCCCTCATATCTCCTGCCTTTCTTTCTCTGTTCCCAGAAGGAATTTGAGGGCCACACTGAGGCAGAAATCCAGCCAGGCTGGATGTGGGAGGAGAGATGGGAGTGTTAAGAGCCACAGCATCTCAGGCAGCAAGGCGGCAGCCCAGCCCCTCACCCCACCAGCCACCTTGCAAATGTACCCTACATCCTTCGCCGGGGGGCGGGGGGATGAGACAACACCCCACTCTGCGGCTGTGCAGTCTAACAAGGAAGAGAAGAATTAATAAGACAGAGACACAGTGAGACGAGAGCCGGAAAAGAAGTTTAGACATGTTAGGTCCAGCTACGAGGCAGTCCCTTGGTCAGGAAGGCCTCTTTCCTCCACACTCACCATGAGTGGGAGTCAATCATGCATGGGCCAGTGTCCCTCCCTGAGGGCAGCACCTGAGACAGGGACATGGAATCACAGACTTTGTACGCTCTCAGCACCTACCTGGGCAGGGCCCACTGAATCACTAAGAGACGTATACTGTACCTAGAAATAGGGTGGGGGGAACCTCCTGTGCCCTTTTCCATGCTGCTACAGGGAGGGATGTCACTACTGTGACTTTATTCCCCCTTCCCTAGTCTCTCACCCCAAAAGAGGAATGAGCACATGAGAGAAACTGAGCTCAGGAGGTATACTGGCTGGAGGTAGCTGCCCTTAGCCTCCCTCCCACAGCCGACAGCCCCATGGTCAGCTCCTCCACACTGGCTTCCTCAGGGAGGAGCAACATGTTGCCTGGTCTAGGGTGCTCAGCAGGCCAGCACACTGTCACCCCCCTTGAGAACCATGGCAACCAACCCACCACCACCATGTATACAATTTGGATCTCTGCTTATTTAACAAACCCGCCTCTTAACTGGTTCCAAGTATGTGTAGGGAGATGGGTTGCTAGTCATGGGGCTCCCCTGTTCCCAGAGGGTGAAAGACTCAGAAAGCACCTTCAATATACAGATGGATACAGGCCCAGGCAGGATAAGAGGCTTGGCCAAACCGCTGCCTCCAAAGTAGGGAGCACAAAAGAATCCTCTGGGGTGTAAGCAAGAAGTTTTCTCGCTGTTTTTATCTGAGCCTTTGGAACTTCTACTTTTGATAGGCTTGACAGAGTACACAATATACTAGTAAAGGTAGGTATCATTGTAAGTTTATATATGTATGTTTTGGTGCTCAATTCTTTTTGATGGAATTTGTGGTTAAAAAGAGTTCAGAGCCACAGTTTTTAAAATACCATAGAACACAGGCTCAGGAGTCCAACAGTCTGGACCACAGTCCCGGCTCAGCTGCCCTGGCCAGGTTTCTTAACCTCTCTGGCCTCATTCCTAAGTGCAGCTCCTGTGTAGGTTGCGAATGTGTGTGCAGAGCACCCGCAACACTCAACTGTATTCAGCAGACCAGATGGATAATCAATCTCTTTTTGCCTACAGCAATTGCTTTTAGCACCCTGGGTGGCTTAGGTGAAGGACAGTGAGGAGCTGTAAGAGCTTGGTCTCCGAGAGCCCCCTCTCTCCATGCTCCCCTCCAGCCCTGGCTGTGGGGTGACATGCTTTAATACGTGACAGCTTATGAGCAATCTCATGAGAACTGCGACAGGAGAAAGTCAAGAAACAGCTGAGTCAGGAAATATTTGCTACGGTAACATTCACTTCCACTTCGCAATATCAAGGTTTCCTTTATTAATTTCACTTATGATAGTGAAATGAAGCATATGATACTTGTACCCTACTATCAAGAACATTGTTTTGCTTCATGACCTAAAAAAAAACAATGCTGAAATCATTACCTTTTATGTTGAGGAAGAAATTTCTCTTTAAAACTGTTCACCAGAAGTTTTTCCAAAAGCAAGCTTGCTTTAAAATCTAAGTATATTTATTAAGCCAATGTGTGCTAAAATAGTAAAGAAGGCATCACCCCTCCCCCAAAGTAACCAACTTAATACTTCAATTTCTCAAGTTCCATTCCATTGAATAAAGAGTGACTCTAAAAAAAGGTAAACAGACAAAAAGATTATCATGAACCAGCCACCTTTGTGAACGTTGCAGGAATCCATTCAAGTAACATGGCAAACATGTTCTTTTAAACAAAAACAAATTAAAAAGGAAATGGTGAAACACACACAGTGTATTATCCAGTGAGAGTGCTTGCAAATCTAAGGCCATCAAATAATATACAGAACTAAGCAAAAGACTCTCATCTTGAGGAATACGGTGAAGCCATATGGAAGGACTGGAGTGACATTTACAGGGTGAGCATGTGTCTATTTAAGGACAGAGAGTCACCAGAAAATGAAAACAAAGTCAAACAGGATCCAGCTCACATACCTGCTGTCTCTTTCAGGCTGTTAAAAACCCTTTTCTCACAGGCACCAAAAGCAAAAATAGACACATGGGAGTGCATCAAAGTAAAAAGCTCCTGCAGATCAAAGAAAATCAACAGACATAACCTATGTAATGGGAGACAGTATTTGCAAACACGTATTTTTTTTTTTTTTTAAAACATGTATTTCTGATAAGGGATTAACATCCAAAATATGTAAGGAACTCAAACAACTTAAAGCAAGAAAACAACCTAATTTAAAAATGGGCTAAGAACCTGAACATACATCTCTCAAAAGAAGACATACAAATGCCCAACAGGTATATAGAAAAATGCTCAGCATAATTATTAGGGAAATGCAAATTCAATTAAAATTAAAAACCTCAGTGAGGGCACCGTGCTCCTGCACAGCTTGGCTGCTCATGGTGTGCTATAAACCTTCTCTCCCCAACAGAGGTCCCCAAGTAAAAAACAGAGCTCTTTAGAAGAGACGCATTTAGAAGACACCACTAGATTCTGTCCAAAGTAGAAAAAGGAAGTGGACAAACATCTTTCAGGGATCAAAAATCCCAGGCAAGAGCAGAAAGGGGGCTTTCACAGCTCCTTCCACAAGCTTTTGAAAAAGAAGAATGGGAACACAACTGGCGAGGACTTCTGTGGTCCTTGGGGCTAGTGGTGACATCGAAAGCTTTCCCACTTTCAGATTTTAGGTCCAGTGGATCAGAATACAGACAAAAAACTAATGAGAATCCCTCAATGGATCCTTCAGCCACCAGCAAGATTTCTTCAGAAACCAACTTGCTCTTGAAAATGACCAAGAAACAGCTGTGTAAAACATACTAAAAGTTGTATTGTTAAGGGGCAAGATGAAGATAAAAAGCTTCTCTGTAGAGATGTGCAGGAAGGTGTGTGTGTGCAGGAATATATATATATATAGCCTGAAGGAAAACTAACGTAAATACTTACCTATGAAACTAAACACACAAGAATTGAGGACGTGAAGATTAGTCTATGGTTAAGATACGGCTTTTTGAACTTCAACAATTGGGGAAGGGAAACAAAGACTTTTCATATCATTACAGAAAAGTACAATAAATTTAAAGGAAAATAAACGTTGAATGAACACAAAAAAAGACCTCAGTGAGGTTATCACCTCATAACTTGTTGGAATGGCTTTTATTAAAAGGACAAAAGTATTGGCTAAGATATGGAGAAAAGGGAATCCTTGTACACAGTTCGCAGCACTGTGAAGGAGCATGGCCATTATGGTATAGGGTTGCTTAAAAAAAAAAAACTAAAAATAGAACTACCATATGAATAGCAATCCCACTTCTAGGTATATTTACCCAAAAGATTTCAAATCATTTTGTGAAAGACCCAGCTCTAGCCACACTCCTGCTTCTTCATAGCATTATTCACAATACCCAGGGAATTAACCTAAGTGCCCACCAACAAATGAATGGATAAAGAAACTGTAGTATGTATACACAATGGAACACTATTAAAAAGAAAAGAAATTTTCATTTGCAATAACATGAAGGAATTTGCAGGACATTAGGTTAAGTGAAATAAGCCAGGCAGGGAAAGACAAATACAAATGATCTCCCTTCTATGTGAAGTCTTTAAAAGTCAAACTCATAGAAGCAGAGAGGAGAAGGAGGTAACCCAGGGGTGGGGAGGAAACACTGGCTAAAGAATACCGAATTTCACTGAGGATGGATAGATCTTGGAGATCTAACATACAACATGGTGACTGTGACCAGCCTGACTTAATCATTCCACAATGCATACAATATACTAATATATCACATACACCATAATATGTACAAAAAAAAAAAAGTAAATATATATTTTTAAATCTCTCCCCTCTTACTCTGAGGCACGAGCTGTCCTGTTATTTACCCAAAAGACAAGAGATCCTACTCCTGGAGACGCTCATCCAGACTGTACCCGCAAGGGTCTGGTCCACACTGCACAAGAGAACACTCTGATGGACAAGCCAACCAAAGACTGTGCTGCTGCACACTACGGATCAGAAAGGTTCACGAGCAGAGCAGACAACCAGCCTAGATGGAACAATCTCCCGTGGAATCACATGTTAGGACACGTGGATCATTTTTCTGAAATAGTTTTGGTAAAATCACACTGGAAGAGAAGACAATAATGACAGCGAATAGTTTATAGTTCCTAGTATGTGCCAGACATAATTCTAAATACACATATACAGAGAGAACGAGAGAGATAGGTATCAAAACTTTAGGAAATCCTTTGTTCAGGCATCTGATTGTCTAAGCAATGGGTAGCTTTAAAAAGGCTTGGAATTGCTATGTTTTACAAATGAATACTAACAGCTGACATTCTCCTCGTACTGCTTAACTGAAGGGCTGCTGAGGAGTAGGTTTCAGACATGATGTTGCACTGACAAACCACCCCAGCACATAAGACTTGGGGAGACGCCCGTCTCCTATGAGGAGGACCAAGCAGAGATCAGAGCAGGTGGGAGGGAGGATAGATCCCACACGATGCACCCAGGATCTTTCTCTTCTTTTGCTTTTCTGACAGACACAGGAGGAAAAAGGCTGAGATGAGGGACAGTTTAACTATGGCAGAAGTTAGATTTTGAAAATATCTGCAGATAGGCAGCACCAGTGGCTCAGTGGGTAGGGTGCTGGCCCCATACACCGAGGGTGACGTGTTCAAACCTGGCCCCGGCCAAACTGCAACAAAAAATAGCTGGGCGTTGTGGCGGGCACCTGTAGTCCCAGCTACTCGGGAGGCTGAAGCAAGAGAATCACCTAAGCCCAGGAGTTGGAGGTTGCTGTGAGCTGTGTGACACCACGGCACTCTACCAAGGGTGACAAAGTGAGACTCTGTCTCCAAAAAAAAAAAAAAAAGAAAGAAAGAAAGAAAATATCTGCAGATATTAGTAAACTAAGCACTGCCTGATTTCTCATCATGGCTGAGAGTTGGCTAAACTCTAGGGACAGAGGCTCTGCCAGATAAAAACTGAGCTCTGAAACACGGATGAGAAGTCACCTCATGGTTTCATCATGACGGAAACACATTCCTTTCAACCTTCTTTGGTGTTTTCTTCTTTAGTAGGCCACAGAGTTTCATGAAGTTCATTAGTTATATTTTTGAGGTACATTTAAGCAGTTACAACAGATGGAAAGGGTGGGGTCAGACTCCTACCAGTTCATGAGAGCCAACTGTTAAAATTTTAGGAATTTTATGAGCCAACTGTTAAACATGGCTGCTATTAAAAATTACAGTATATAAACTCAGATAAATAAATGATATTAAAAACTAAGGTATTAAATACTCAAAAGTCATCACTTCCTAATTATTTAGTATAGTAAACAGTAAAACTACATTTTACTATTATCTGTGTTCTTAAAAGTCATTTGCACCCACTGCATGTATTTTTATGGTGGATGTGGTATACAATGGTGCATAATTATACATCTCTGTTCAACTTCACATTCAGTAATTCACATGGGTAGCTTGAAATTGGCTATGGTGGGAGTGTTTATACTATGAGAACAGCCTGACTGCAAACCAGGATTCTTTCTGCCCCAGAGGTGGCTGTTAAACATTTGTTAGGGGTGGATGGTGGGCAGGGACAGCAGTGATGTTTAAATGTTTGCCACGTGGCAAGATAACCTCCCACAAAGGCTCCTCAAGGTTCAAGTGTGTGGTCTGGAATCAGCTTAAAGGATCCCACCACAGGCTCATTAACAGGCACACACTCCTGGGCTTTGGTTTCTTTGTAAAGCAGGGATAACACACCAACGTCTTTAGGTTTTTATGTAGATCAAATGAGGTAACACACAGAAAGTGGTCTGCAAAGTACCTAGTACAAAATAAGCAATTATTCCAGCCCCAGCCAATAACCAAAAAAAAAAAGAAGAAAATATTCAACTTTTGGGCGGCACCTGTGGCTCAAGGAGTAGGGCGCCGGTTCCATATGCCGGAGGTGGCGGGTTCAAACCCAGCCCCGGCCAAAAAAAAAAAAAAAACCCAAAATAAGCAATTATTATTTCATCATGAATCACTTAACAACTTATCACTGTTCTAAGAAAATCAGTAAAAGTAGCAACTACCATAGTTGACTGGTGTTAACTGAGAAGTGATTGTGTCTCTCTGAACACATGCTATGACAATCTGAAATCTACACTGTCATTAGTGCCTGGAGACCACACGGAACATACACACCTTTAAGAGGTCAATTACAGCGTGTAACCAAGATCGCATGCTTGGGTACTGCTCAGTCTAGCTTAGTTTTCAGTATTAAGTTAGTAGGAATGTTACTAACTGGGCCACCAGGATCCACTCTACTTCCTCCCAACTCTGTCTTTTGAGACCATAAAGGAATTCCTTGGAAAGACTGAAAAGGTTTGATAAAAAAGTTCAGAGTGCATTAGCAGCTCAGACACTCTGCTTCTAGAGACATCGTCAATTAAGATGGATGGCCCCCTGAGAGGAATATGGACCTCAATAATTGACTTTCTGTCAAGACCCTTGCTCTTGACATTAAATCTTCTAGATGTAACTTTTACATTCAACATTAAAATCAATGGCACTCAATATCTACTTGCTGTTTACTGTCAATACCCAGCTGGTTCATGGAAAATTTCAAGTGCTACTTTCTAACTGGCAACTGTGGATGTTAAAAACAGTCCTTAAGGGCGGCGCCTGTGGCTCAGTCAGTAAGGCGCCGGCCCCATATACCGAGGGTGGCAGGTTCAAACCCGGCCCCGGCCAAACTGCAACCAAAAAAAAATAGCCGGGCGTTGAACTGGCGGGCGCCTGTAGTCCCAGCTACTTGGGAGGCTGAGGCAAGAGAATCGCTTAAGCCCAGGAGTTGGAGGTTGCTGTGAGCTGTGTGAGGCCATGGCACTCTACCGAGGGCCATAAAGTGAGACTCTGTCTCTACAAAAAAAAAAAAAAAAAAAAAAAAAAAAAAAAACAGTCCTTAAATGCTCATGTCTCAGGTGACCAAAAGCATAACCTAAGTCTGACACACCTTGTGGGGCCATGAGCTCAATATTCTAAAAGCTACTTCACTGAAAACACCTCTATCTCCCCCCATGGCTTATGTGTGATCAACTGAACCAAGAATGAAAGATGTTTTCAGGAATGAAGGCAGTAAAAACAAAAACCAATATCCCTCCCAAGGGGGACACCGTGGGGCGGGAGAGTACTCACTGGAGGCAGAGGCAAAGCAGTGACCACAGCCTTGTGGAGGGGGCTGGCAACTGAGGGGGATGGAATCCCACTGTTGCCAGGCTCTGGATTCTGTGTTTGTCTGGTGGATGAGCTGAACTGGACTAGGCCACCATCCTGTGGCATTTCAACAGTAACTTACACTAGTCTCAATACTCCCTTTTTTATTTCACTTCCTTTTATTCACTTAAGAATGACATTTTGCAACAAGAAGTGCCCCCAACTACTAGCAGCTGAAAATGAGGAATTATCACTGCATTTCTAATCACCCAAACCCATCTGGCAACATATCAACGACCACTGCCGACTGGAAATTCAGGAAGCCAAAATGGATTCAAATACCAAAATAAAAACTTTGGCTTCCAGGTCATTTATTCCCAACACCAAATCAAAGATTTCAAAGTTACCAGCAGCTCAGACGTTCCCAATACATCTAAGGTCAGGGACTGCATCCTGGAGTAATGAACCCCCAGCTCTCGGTGGATTCCAGAACACTCGATGCAGGTCAGGATGCCCAGGTTGGTAGAAAGCCACGTGGGATCTGCCGAAGACAACAGGGCAGATTTGAGCTTGAATTTGCAGTCATAAGAGGGCCAGGGCCAGAACTGTCCCTGCACAGTCACTGAATGAGGAGTCTGGAGCACAAGCATTTCAGCTGGGACCCTCATTCACCCATAATTACCACCAATTTACATACAACCCATGTATGTGCAGGTGTCTGTCTCCTGTTAGTCCCTCTGCCATCTCCCCATTCTTCCATTCACTGAAATGATAGGGCTAAGTGTGCAGAAGTAACGAGGATACTGCACTCCAGTGACCACAGGCTGGTGAATACAGATCACACCCATCACCAACAAGCAGCATGCAGCAAGAAAAAAAACACGAGACAGCCAAGGTCTAGTATCATAAGGGGAATAGGCTGAAAATACACCTGCCTAAAGACGTGAATAATAATAGAGAACGTACCCTCTGGGTTTCTGATGTGCTGTGCTCAGCACTCTGGTGGAAGCAATAATATAGTTCACACGGTGAGAGCTCCAGAAATCACAGAGCACTTTTGAAGGGTATCTCATTTAATACCTACGAGAGCCCAGGAGATGACCAGGACAGGGAGGCAGCTTTGACAAGCTCAGACTCAAGGCTCATGAATAAGCACAGAGCAGACTCCAGCCTGTGTTCACCTGAGGTCAAAGCCATGCATCCCCCTCACAGCACGTTTACTTACTCACTGAAGAATCCCACTATGTGCTCAGCACACAGCAGGGACCCAGGGAACGCCTGACAGATGAATGCTGAATTTACTAAAATGAGACGCACCTGAGTCTATTTTCACAGCTCATAAGTACAACTCTCTTCCAAATTGCTTATTGCCCTCAAGCAAGAGATTATGGCAACCTCAGCCACTAGGTAATCGTGAAGTTATTTTTAAAATTCCCCATTTATAAAAATTTTTACCCATGCTAGGAAATCTTCTAGGGCATCTGTGTTTGCCCTTGTCTAAGAATACTATACTGTATGTATCGTGCTTTTAGGGGGCTGCGTGTACACGTTTAGGTGACTTTATATCGTGTATTATAACATATCACCCGCATTGCCCTGGCATTTTAAAACAAGAAAGTATGCAGCTTTCAGTCCTTTATGGAAGTGTTTTAAAAATCTGTGTAAGTACTATCTTTACCCTTTCTGAAGATCACAATTCACTGCTTATACTCCCCACCTACCTCGTCTCCTGCCAAAAAGGTATTTTGTTTGTTTGTTTTGAGACAGATCCTCAAGCTGTCGCCCTGGGTAGAGTGCCAGGGCATCACAGCTCACAACAACCTCCAACTCCTGGGCTCAAGCGATTCTCCTGCCTCCACCTCCCAAGTAGCTGGGACCACAGGCGCCCTCCACAAGGCCCAGCTGTGTTTTGGTTGCAGCCGACATTGTTGTTTGGTGGCCCCAGGCTGGATTTGAACCTGCCAGCTCAGGTGTATGTGGCTGGCACCTTAGCCGCTTGAGCCACAGGCACCGAGCTCAAAAAGGTACTTTTAATGGAACCCAAAGATGGCCTTCGGGTTAACTGGAGCCTAATGAGGCTTCTCAACTGTCCACTCTGTGTTGGCTGTGTTTGTTTTTCACAGCAACTGTCATAGAATTAGAGGAATGAAAGGTAACTGACTGTTGTCGCCAAGCCCCAAGTTTTCTCATTTTAGGAATGTTCAGAAGAGGCACCCACATAGGTGCCTCAGCCCCCACCAACATTATCCCATCTTAATTAGAATCAGTCAATTCCGTACGCTTTTAAAATACTAATTGTTAAAATTGTTGGTGACACTACATATGCATTAAAAATGAAGCCCCTAATGTGCTTCACCCCGATGCAAAAGTAAACATCTCAGTTCACAGAATGTGACAGCTACAAGGGACTTGTCCCTTTACTTTACAGATAGGAAAACTGACATCTATCAAAATAAGTGTCTCACCCAGGGTCACCGAGCTATAGACAGCAGCTTAAAGTTACTTTGTAAGTTCTGTGAAGTAGGACAAAGAGAGAAGGGAGCAAATTCTGGGCACAGACACCAGAATTATAAAATCAAGCATTCCCTCCGCATGCGCCTCTTAGAGCTGGCACGACGGCCGGATGACCTTGATTTCACCCTCACAGCACCCTTTATTTTTCATTTCTCAGAAAGCACCTAAATCTTTTCAGCCACATCAGGCCATCTTATTTGATCCTGCTCTGGGGTATAGCAGGCAAACGTCTCCCCACCCCTCTCCTCTCTGTGGTCTGCACACAGTTCATTAAACATTTGTGTCCTGGGATGGACTCAAGCTGAGCTGCCCTTAATTCCATGTTGGAAACAAAAGTGAAAAGTCAATGAGAGGATTCTGTGAATCAGAATGGGATTTAACTGTCCTAGGGCCCAAGGCAGAGCAGTCACCTGGGGCCCCGCAGTCACAGCACACATCATTGCCCGTCATCCTCTGGACTTCTGAGATGATTTCCTTTGTCAGTTCTTGGACTATGTTATTTTCTCCAGCGTTGTCATCTCCCTTAAATGCATTGTTTAAAGCTTCCTCTTTGCTGTTTTGCAACACAGACATCCATCTAGAAAAACAAGAGTGACACTGTGTTAAATGCCAAGAACGATGACTAAGTACAGCCCAAAATCCGCCTCCAGGTAACTTACATTTGACATTCCTGTTCATCCTCTGCTTGAAAGTGGTACGTCCTGTCATCTGCATGGCAAGAGGAATTTCATCAATTGTGAGTCCAGACACGGATCCATACAAAATTCCAAAAGAAAACAGTTTCTAATCAACCTCAACAGTAATCGTAGCTCTCTGCTAGGAAATGAATGATTTGTATAAAGTCAAGCACTCCCTCGGCGTCCTTCAAAGGTCTGCCCTCGCGTGGCAACGGCAGCTTGGTAATGCAGACTCATAAACCTGCCCTATTCCCCTGTTCAAGTCTAAAAAGATGCAGCTTCCAAAAATGGAAGCTTTTCCATGAAAACTGTATCTTTTTCAAAAGCTTTATTTTTAAAACTCACTATACAGTTGGCCCCTACAAAGACCTTTGAATAATAAAAGCCTGTTCTGAAGAGACTATCTCTGAAATTTTCTGGCTTTCTCAGAAAAAGATTAGTATGAGAAAGGCTAAGAATAACATATTCCTGGGAGTTGTATATTATACAAATACAAGTAAAGCAAGAGGGCAGTGTTAAAATAATAGTTGGATATAAAATCCTATACTCCTCACACACAGGTGGCATCAGCAAGGTTTATCCTATACTCCTCACACACAGGTGCCATCGGCAAGGTTTGACAGGCGCTCTGCCCAGCTGGGGACCTGTGCGTGCGCGCATGTGAGAGAGACAGACAGACACTCTAGTTTCTGTGCTATTCTTGCCAAAAATACAACCTCAGTCCAATCATGGTAAAAAAACAACAACAAAGAAATCCAAATTAAGGGACATTTGACCAAAGAAATCCAACAATAAAGAAATTTCAACAACAAAGAAATCCAAATTAAGGGACATTTGACTGAAGAAAGGATCAATTCTTGTCAAAAAATACCATGAGTAGAAGAGAAGGTGACAGAGGCTGACAGAGGCTGACAGAGGATAAATGCCTGGATCAGGTATAAACAGAATAGGATAAAACAACAACTAAATTGTGATATGGGGTCCTGTCTGGAATCCTGGAGCAGAAAACAGACATTAGTGGGAAATTAATAAAATCAGAGTACAATTTTTAGTTCAGAGCATCAAGCCAATATTAATTTCCTGGTTTTGGTAACTACCTATGATAGATGACATTTACCACGTACTACTGTACAATAGGGCAAGCTGGATAAGAGATACGGAGACTACCTTCAATCTGTCCAAAAACAAAGTAAAATAAAGAAATTAAATTCTTAAAAGAGGGAAAAAAGGGAGGAGATTCAGCCTCTGCAGATGGCAGAGCAGAGTTTCTTGAAAAAAACACAGTAAACCTCTGTACCCCTCCAGTGAGCAGACACACACCTTCCGGCAGTGGTTTTTACTCCTGAAAGCACTTTGGTTTAAGAACAACTCCTGGCGAGTAGACTGGCTGAGGCTGAAGCTCAGAGAGGTGAAGTGGCAAAGAGAAGCACAGCCAGTGGCAGAGGACTCAGGTGTCTGGCCCCTGGCCCCAGCCATCTCTCCACTTTCTGCTTAACACCAGGGGGTGAGGGGAGGAGGGAGTGGAACAACACTCCATCAATCTGTCACTGAGGAGAGGAGCAAGGTTTAAGAGAACTATTTCAAGTCCAGAAAATGAACTTGATTTTTTGATTCTAAATGTGAGCGGCTGAACCAGGCTGAAGGAACAAGGGTCAAGGCTACTCTGTCCTGCTCCCAAGGACTGACCTGGCAGGAACAGCCTCATCTTGGGAGAACAAGGGGGCAGATCCACAATCTAGGCCCCACTCGGGGTCGCCAGCTGATTTGCTAAGCAGATCCCTGAGCTCCCAGGGAGCTGTCACAGCAGCAGTTACACCAGCGCCCTGTGTCTGAGCCATTACATGGCCAGACCAGGCAGGAAATTGAAGTGTGAAGGGGAGCCAACTGCCTTTGGTCAATTCTGCATTCTAACGTGTGGAGATTGGAGAATCAGGAGCAAACCTCTGTGGAAGACTCCAAATAAGAATCCCCTCCACTGCAGACTCTTCCCAAGATGCCTATAAAACAAAGAAGTTTCCAGCGTCCCAACTATGAGGGAGAAGAAACTCCAGAGGATGTGGGGGGATAACCAGGGCTCTGACATGCTGGTGGCCCAGGAAGGCCAGCCCCTGGATGGGGCTCTGGCTTCCACTGGCCACTAACCTGCCTGTGAGCCTGGAGAGTCACCGATTCCCTCTGGGCTCTGTCCTAGGGAGAGGACGGCCCAGACCTCCTCACAGTTCTCCTGCTCCTTCCACGCTAGCCAGGATACCTGCGTGATTCAAGGATGATGGCTCAAGACTTGGATTTGCAAAGGTTGGGGTCAGTCCAAGGGCAAGTGGACAAGCTCCCAGAAGAGCAGGCCCTGCCACAGAATGCACTTCTGGAGAAGCCTGGGCCCATCTATGCCTTGATCAGGTGTAAACAAAATAGAATCTCTGTTAAGGGGAAAGGAGGATGAAAGATAATCTTGCAGGAAATAAGGGAAGCCAGTCAGTCTGTCCCTTCTCTGGGGTGATGGGGAGGCAGGGGTGACTTGTGAGGTGTCTGCTAGACCCACACCTAAACCAGCATCCTCAGTGCCTAGGCCCAACCACCTAGATGAATTGAGAGACCAGAGGCATCTTTGTGGTACTCAGCCCGCCAGCCTTGGCAGGAAGCAGAGGAAGAAAGTGAGAGGGTAGAAACGGCCTCTCCTAAGACAGGCACAGAATCAGTTCTTGTCCCCATGCCCCTCACCTTCCCAGGGTGCTCACCGCACTTCACTGCTGGGAGACGTTTCAAGCATTTCACAGCCACCCAAGCCCAGAGGGCACTGCACAAAGTGTTTTTGCCACAGATGCTCCTGAGAAGTAGCACCACTTGCAAACTAGCTGAGGATGAAGAATTTGTAGGACTGGGATTCATTTTACACATGGGACAAGCAGGGAGAGAGGAAGGAGGTGAGCTTTTCTCAAAGATGACGATGGACTCTAGTAAATTCATGACAGTGTCTCCATCCGGGCTTAGGGAGCTCTTCTGGCTATCACAGGCTGAAAGTCCTTCCTGAAGATATTATTATGCATTAGGCTGCAGAAAAGACACTGACTGGGCCTTGGTAAATGTCAGTTTGCCACAGTGCTCTCCTGAAGCCAGATGTACAAAGGACTGTCTTCCCACAAGTGTCCAATAATTCCTGCCTGGCAGGGAGTTACCACCCTTACCAGCTACAGGTCCTCCCTGGGGCCTGACATGTTGGTGTAGGCTGGGGAATAACTTGAGGTAAATGCTTCTGCCATTTAGTGTCTGGCCAGACCTCTCTATGGGATGAGCCGGAGGGCCTGGGGGTAGCTGAGGGAGGATGTCCTTGTCCCCATCTCCACCTGGGAGCAAGGCTCAGTGGATCTCAGTTCACTGTTATATGCCATGGAGACTTTTACAATTAGGGTAACACAGTTTATCATGGGTTGGCTACTTCAGAAAACGAAAAGGCCTAAAACGCCCTGAGTCTTCCCCAGCCACCAGCAAACATAGGATTACATCATCAAGTTTTTCTCTCTTTAACTCAAGCTTCTGTGGCAGTGATAATGTTTTTCTTTTCTTTTTTTTATTTTTCAAAGAGATGGGGTCTCACTATGCAGTCCAGGCTGGACTCAAGCTCCCAGGCTTACACAATTCTTCTGCCTCCCAACTAGCTGGAGCTGTGGGCACGTTCTACCATGTCCAGCCTGTTATCACATTTTAAACTATCATCAATACTTAACATTTTATAACATTTTATATGAAAAAAGGGCAGGCTTGAATGAGAAGGCATAACCAAATCTGTGGACCATACTAGGCTGAGTAGGGATGGACTTTCAAAGCAGGATAGAGTCAATTTTTATTTTCCAAATCAGTCTAGAGTCCAAAGGACAGAATATGTGAACCCTCCCCCCGGCATAACTCAGAGCACATGCTACAGGGAAACTCGGGGAGGAGAAGGCATGATTGGCAAAGTGGACACGGAGCACAAAGTCACACAATAAATGACTCCATAGCCCTTAACGGTACAAGTCAACAGACATTAGAAACAGTAGCCATCTCCTGTTCAGGGCACGGAGCTAGTAGGACAGCATCACGTCATCCCCACACCATACAGTCTGGAGATTTCCTCTCAAACGTCAACCCTTGTGCTCAAATCCCTAGCGACTGTCTCTTTGAAGAGGAGACGGCCCTTTCTTCCTCCAAACAGTAACCCTGCCACAAAGCACTACCAAGGACAAAATGTTTGTCTTAGTTTCTTTTAGACAGCACAAGACTTGCTTTTTTTTTTTTTTTAGGGGGTGCTGAGGAATCATTTGCCACAATACACGGTTCTATGGCAATTCTTTTCTGACTACCATAAAAAAGAAACATGTACAGAAGCAGAAAGACTACATTCTGAGGAAGATAAAACAATTTCGAACCTGAAACTTCAAGGGCTCTGCTGAAGATGTTACCATTTTAGCTTCATAGCAACTCTAATTATCATCCAAGTTATGCAAATTTTTGAGGACAGAATTGTCCTTTTTAAAATCCTTTGTCTTTTTTTTTTGGAGACAGAGTCTCACTTTGTTACCCTCAGAAGAGTGCCATGGCATCATAGCTCACAGCAACCTCAAAGTCCTGGGCTCAAGTGATTCTCTTGCCTCAGCCTCTGGACTAGCTGGGATTATAGGCGCCCACTACAACGCCCAGCTATTTTTAGAGGAAGGGTCTTGGTCTTGCTCAGGCTGGTCTCAAACTCCTAAGCTCAGGCTATCCACCCACACCTCAGCCTCCCAGAGTGCTAGGATTATAGGTGTGAGCCACCAGGCCCAGCTAAAAATCCTTATTACTATGTACAATATCCGGAATGTAGGTTTACATTGTACTATGTACAATATCCGGAATGGAGTATGGGTGGCACTTGAAAAGGGGGCATTTCTTCTCAGAAGCCAATTCCTTAAAACACAGTGTTTGAAATGGGACTGAGGCCCTATAGTTTTTCCACAGTTCTGCATCTTAGAAAGCAACTTACGTGAAATAAGGTCAAAACACTTCTTCTCTTCAGGGTTGGTCTTCACCTGGCAGGTTAACAAGTTGAGCTTCGCAGGAGGTCGGTTAGCCTGTTTGAAAACAAACAAAAAAGGATGCTGGGTGGGAATGGAAAATCATACAGTGTCCTTCCTCTCTGAAAACATAGCAAGAGCAGACTTTTTACTAGTTTGCAAAGATAGCTTTCGAAAAGCAGACTTTACATAGGAAGGCATGTCAGAGATACACTGCAGGAGTCCCTGAACCTCAGCTCCCTGTCAAGGCTTCCACCCACCTGCAAGGACACACTTGCAGCCTACACAGAGCTGCCTGGAGAGGGGACAAGCAGGGCCAGCTTGAGGGTGCTGGCAGTGGACTCCCTAAGATTGAGATGCTCCACAGCTAAAGCCTGAGACATTCAGTTCTGATTCTAATAAGACCCAGCTCAATTTCTGATGATTTTAAACCTCCCTTCCAGGGAAAGTAATATCTGCATAAAAATGGCAGAGAAATAATTTTCCCTATTGTCAGAAGTGATGACAGAAAATAGAGTCGTATTCCTAAATGCCAACCCTTATTGTCACTTGCATTTCAACAAAACATACTTCATTCAAACGTGTGTCAGTAACCTCCAACACACAATGGCAACAACAGATCACAACACGTTTGTCAGAGATGTGCTAAAAACGACTATTTCATTACAGTTTCAAAAAAGAATGTTAGTTCAAAAAAGCAAAGGGCAGAGGGTAAAACGATAATTTCAGAAATAAAAATTCTGAATGGCAAAATGCCTCTTAGAAGTGTTAAGAGAAATCTCCAAGTATGAATGGGATGATCTTACCTCCCTACCAAGGTACTAAAGGTAAGATCCAATAAGGATGTCTTAAGCTTCCATTGTTCCTGTGTCTTACCTCTCTCTCCTCTTGGCCACCCATTGCTTCAAGATAAAAAGCTTGGATTTGGGATCCAGATACCCACACATACACATCCATACCTGGCCAGACCTATTAGACCCACAAACATTTACAGACCCAACAGGCTCTCTCCACCAAGTCCACAGAGTCGGGGTGGAGGTGGAAGGGAGTCTCCATGAAAATTGGACCCTGCCTTGTAGCATGAAGGATTTAGGTTTGGTAAATACAAAATTGGATAAGCCGAAGTTGGAAAAGCAAGGCTGGATTGATAGAAGTCACTAGATATTCTCCATATTACGTAAATCTAACAGAATCCCTGGATCATCAGAAATCAGTATTAGAAGCCTCCATGCTCTGCCTGAGCTTACAAACTTGGCCAGTTTCAAGTAAAAGCACCACCAGTTTTGGGACTTTCCCAATAGGATCACCTGGATCCAACACACCATCTGATCCCTTTCTATAGTGACAAGTGCTAGGTGGCACCTAGACCACCTATGCAGCTAAGCACTGAACACGGGGTACAGCCCATAGCCTGTGCCCGCGCTATGATTGCACAACTGTGTATGTACAATTTTTAGGGCCACTTCCAAATTGTGGAGTCCACTAAGTCTCATACAGAAGCAGCAAAAGGGTTTTGTGCTCTTTGATAACTGCACAGGCGCTTTCATGGATGATTTTTGTTGTTGTTGTTTTTTGTTTTTTTTTTTGTTTTTGAGACAGAGTTTTAAGCTGTTACCGTCGGTAGAGTGCTATAGCATCACAGCTCACAGCAACCTCAGACTCTTGGGCTTAAGTGATTCTCTTGCCTCAGACTCCCAAGTAGCTAGGACTACAGGCACCTGCCACAACGCCCAGCTATTTTTTTTTCTTTTTTTCTTTTGGTTGTAGTTGTCATTGTTGTTTGGCAGGCCCGGGTTCAAACCCGCCAGCTCTGATGTATGTGGCTGGTGCCCTAGCCGCTTGAGCTACAGGCGCCAAGCCGACAAGATGCTTTTTAATAAAAATAGTTACATTTAGTCAGCTATTATTATTATGTACTTACATGAGGCAGGAACGGTTCTAAACATTCTTCATAATTAATTCATTTCATTTTCCTAATTGCCCTTTGAGGTAAGAACTGTTTAGCCTGGATGGACTAAATGATTTGATTGATCAGAGTTACACAGCTTGGGAGTGGGGAAGCCAGATTTGAACAAGCCAGCCAAGGTCTGCCTCAAGTACTGAACTGCCACTGTCCTCCCTGCCCTTGACATGGGTATTTATGGGAGACAGTTGCTTACCTGGACCTATCTTTAAGACAGATAGCTATCAGCACAGCTATCAGACCGGCATCAGCACAGACCCACACTTTAAATTATTACTATCCCTTCTAGTCCCCCACCTCCACCTTGTAGTCCTTTTCCCCAAGGTATGGGGAAAGGTGCTCATTTTCCACTGAGATAATTATAAAGGCATAAATGTGGCTCTATACCCAAAAATGACAATGATAAGAATGGGTCCCCCAAACATATAAGCTGATCTTAAGAAATATCAGCTACTCTGTTTTACATAAATTACTGTTTGCTGTTTTCCATTCACATTAAACATTAGCTAACAGCAAAGCTGTATGAAAAATTAATGGAAAAAAAAATTCTATCCGTTAAATTCCTTCCCTGATACAATCTGGAAAAAAGTGTATCATTTAAAACTCAACTATAGGATAGTTTTATCTAAGTCACAAGATAAACAGTATTCCTTGAGGATAAAACTGGAAAAGCTTTGGTTTAGTTAAAAAAAAAACAAAAACAAAAAAAACTTAGAAAGGAGGCCCAATAGTCACAGTGGCTCACACCTGTAATCCTAGCACTCTGGGAGGCCAAGGCAGGTGAACTGCTTGACGTCAGGAGTTTGAGACCAGCCTGAGCAAGAGTAAGAGCCTGTCTCTACTAAATATAGAAAAATTAGTTGGTATCATGGTGGGCGCCTGTAGTTCCAGCTACTCAGGAGGCTGAGGGAGGATCCCTTGAGCTCAATAGCTTGAGGTTGCTGTGAGCTATGATGCCATATCACTCTACCCATGGTGACAGAATAAGACTCTGTCTCAGAAATAAATAAATAATTTTTAAAAATTAGAAAAACTCAGCAAGGAGTGGGTAGAAAAAGATCTAATAATAGCCTTGGTGTTTGCAACAAAGGCAATTATTATTAATAAACAAGATATTAGCAATTCTCTGATTTTACTCATGCCATTCTACTTTTTTCCAATTTATCAGGCTTTTAAAAGGAAGTTTATATTGTTTCTACATGACTGATGATCATTTTTTAAAAATTTTAGATTGTGTAAGAGCCAGTGGATATTTCTTGCAGTATAAGCAGAGTCTCCAGGCCTTTGTGGCAAGGCTGTGAATTTGTCAAAGAGGATACTAATTAAAGTTCTGTCCTCCCAATAGTCACTTCTTCCCAGAGCCAGAAAATACAAGCGGACTTGGCTAACAGGGAATACCAAACTCAGGCTTTCACTGAATCCATCCCGGATGTTATCTCATCCCTCTGCTTCAACCCAGAACATAACAATGCCATTTCCCAAAGGTTGCCAGCTTCCTGGGAAGGGCTTTCCTGGCCGTGCAAACGCACCCTGTGCGCTTCCACTTCCTAACGACCCACTTCTCAGCTGTGCACCAGACACTGCTCTTAGGAGTCCCACTGACTCAGTCAAGTCTTTGGAAATTTGCCTTCTTCTGATGGCAAATTAGCACACTCCAGAGATGCTGCTTAAATAGGTAAACTACAGAAGGAGTCAAATAAAAATTAAACCAAACAAAAAAGGCATCTCTCCACTCTGGAGGGCAGCTATGCTAACCACTATACCACCAACACCCGCTTACATCTCTCCACTCTGTTTCCTGGTGCAGGCTAATTTGCATCACCACTTGCAAACACTCAGCAGATGCACTAACAGGGAGCTGTCTCCAGGAGTCTGAAGTCCAGAGCGAGCAGAACAGCAAATAATGAAAGGCAAGAAAAGAAATAAAACTAATCTATTATTTTCATGTAAGGCAGTGGGGTGGGGATCAGGACAGAGCCTCTGCCACCCCTGCAGCTATGGCAATGGCTGCCAAGGCATAAGGAGGCATTCACAATCTGAGATTCCCTGGGGAGGTTTCCCCTGAAAACACGGAGCACTTACTACACTTGCATGGTGTATGACAAGCTCGGCTGTCAGCATCTTAGTGATGCTCCTTGTAACTGCACTATCTGCTGAAGACTGGGGCAACCCATCACAATGCAAAGACAGCTAAGCCTCGGTGTCTTCTGAGTTCCAGGAAGCTCGTGCAATCGAAGTGACCTGAAGTGAAGTTTATGCTGTCAGCAAAAGTTACTAGGCTTGTTTTCATCTGTCATGGACGGAGAGTCACTCACTGGCTTAAGCTGAGGTCCTGGACCTAGGGGAGCCACCTGACTGAAGAGCTGTAAAAGCATGGACCAGCAGTCTGATTTTCTAACAGTTTCAACCAATCCCAGTTAAAACAAATGACTGAGCAGCCAACCAATTTGAAAGCAAACCACAGACAGAATCGCAGGTGTTCAGATCAAGAATGGAACCTGGCTTGATCCAGTCTAACATTCTTAATTTTAAAGAAGAGTGATGGCTCAATAAATTCCCTCCCCTTAGTCTAGAACTCATCCATATGGAAGGAATGTCACATTAAGATTCAAATTGCATGGTCCAGGGATGAGCTAGTGACCTTATGACCAGTGAAAGCTGGATTTTGAGAAAAATGAAATAAGTTTTTTTTTTTTGCAGTTTTTGGCCGGGGCCAGGTTTGAACCTGCCACCTCCAGTATATGGGGCTGGCACTCTACTCCTTGAGCCACAGGCGCCACCCGAAACAAGTTTTATTTGTCTAGTCAAGAGATATATTCAGACCGCTAGGCCAGAGGTCCCGAGAGGTCCCTACAAACTACACTTGGTATATTGTGAGTTCTAGTCTCTCTCCTTCCCCATGATGAAATCAGCAAAAATGAAGCCCCCACCTGGAACATAATCCTTGGTTCTGTGACATCCTTCAATTGGGGGGGATACTCTATTTCTCCACTCCTAAGTACCTCAGGGCTGTTTCTTTGGACCCCATGTGGAGTGACAATGTTTCTACAGGGAACTAAAAAGCCCATCTGTGCTTGCACAGCTCTGCCTTCACCAGGGACCAGAGGGACAGGGGGAGGCAGTATCACCACCACCATCCACTAACATGACCCAGCTGCTAGTATGCACGTGCTAGTATGCAGCCTCCCCCAGGGAACAGACCTGCAAACCACATTCAGCATTCTCACTACCAAAAAAACAGCAACCAACCAGCCTTGAGACATTCCCCAAACTGTCTGCCAGCCTCCTTGGCTTTCACCAGTGCCAGCCACACCAGCAGAGGTGTTAATATGCCTGAAGCCACTATGGAAAGTTCCCGACAGTGTGAAGGGCTATGTTTGTTCCTGGCCTCAGAGCTGGGTTGGTAAGGAATTTTATCCCATTTTTTCATAAGCTCAATATATATACCCTGTTCTTCTCAAACAGTTTCTTCAAAAAGGGCTTAAGGGTAGACACAGCACACGAGCTTCCTATAAGAAAATTACTAAGACCGCTTTCCTCCTGGATTTCTGATTCCCAGAGTCCTGACCCTTTGAATATTTTCCCCTTAATGGAAAAGTAGAAATCTTCCCAAGGGAGATGTTCACTTTCCAGAGACAAAGACGGCAGAGGAACAGTTTGTGGTTCTGCAGTTTCTGGAAGTCACAGGCTTCTAAACAAAGACAACCTGGCTTCTTGGTCACTCCTGACTCTGCCAGGCAGGGAAAGGTAACGGGCTCCATCTGACTAGAAAGGCACAGAAGCAGGTGCACAGAATCGAGAAGGAGTCCAAACACGCTTTTCAAACGAGGAAGTTCTAAAACAACGCACCCCTAATGCTGTAACAACAACTTATGCTAACATCACTGAGTCCTCCAACCCGAACGTCATCTAACTACAGCAGACACCACGATTAACAGAGAACACTTACCGTGCCATGGGATATGGTCAGAAAGCCATTTTTAACTGAACATTTCCTTTTCTGCCACACTTTACGGATCCTTGGGGATAATGGAAGAAACAATAAAAGTTTAGGCATTTTGGACACAGGAGATAGTGAACATGTGTGTCAACTCCAAACCCCACTTGACGTACCCATCGCTTTTCTTGTACAGGCTGCCGTTCCGCTCGGTTCCGTGTTCTTTGTTTCCCTGAGGCTGATGTAAGCTATAAGCTGTACTCTGGCGAATTTGAGAGTCCTGAAAAATGATCAGAAATTTGTATTTAATCCTGTCCGGGTCCCAATCTTTTTTAAAAAGCAATACACGAAGGAAACTTAAGCCTACATGTGGATTTTTAAAACGATGAATTGAAGAAATTTCTTCTCATGACACTAAAAGAAGAACATAAAATTCCTATCGAGGGACTCAAAAATGCTATCTAACAGGCACCTATGTTTCTCTATGGTCTTGGTACCTTTGTTGAAGATAAACTGTCCCTAAATGTAAAGGTTTATTTCTGGACTCTTAATTCTATCTCTGCGATCTAGATGCCTTTTCTTACGTCAGGACTACACTCTCTGCAGTATTCTAACTGTGCAGTAAGTGTGAGTTCTTCCGATTTTGTTCTTTTTTAAGATTGTTTTGGCAACCCTGGGCCCGTCGCATCTCTGTATAAATTTTAGAATCAGCTTGTAAATCTGTAGCTGGGATTTTGGTAGGGATTGCACTGGATCTGTAGATATAGGGGAGTATTCTCATCAGAACATTAAGTCTTCCAGGAACACGAGAGTCTGGCACTGACTTTTAAATTCTGCACCCTCCCCCCCCCCACAAAAGCACTGCTCACACGAGGCACGCTCCATTACTGAACTGAAAACTGACCCTGAAACAAGCGGACCCCAAAATGGGAGAAATAAACTCATTTTCCACAGAGAGTTCACGCAGCACTCAGGCCTCTGGACAGACGGGGCACATGGCTTCCTCGCGGGGCGAGGCTGGTGCCAGCCTCCACGTCCTCTCAGAAGGCCAGTACACCACACGAGCAATTCGGAGCAAACCCAGATTTCAGTATGCTGGGAGCTCTGCAGTGGAAGGAAAACGAAGAAAGACTGCTCACCTGCATGCACTCTCTGTGAAAGACTAAAAATAAACCTGTCAAAAGACTAACCTGCACCACCAAGAAACATGTCTGTTGATTTGGGGAGGGAAAAACTCGGCACAAAATGGGTGGTGACATCATGTGACCACACTGCCAACAGCATTCCTGCCAGGCATGCTAATCAGAGCTATTTGCAGGATCATGAACAGGATAAAGGAAGTTCTTCTTTTGAAAGAATAAGACCTGATGCCAGAAGTTAAGGAAGAAACTACACTGTCCTGTTCTTTTCTTTAGACCAGACCATTCTTGAATCACTAAAGCATGCAGGCAAATCTGAAGTTAAACTACCACACAAAAATTTATTAAAAAGAAGACAACCCGTTTAACATAAAATTCAAAACCACTAATTTAGCACTAATTATTTCAGCAAGAATAGCCTTTCTAACCTGTATAAACCACCTGATCCAAGCAAAAACACAACAAAGGGAGCCAGACCTTTCACGTCACCGTTTCCATTTAATGGAATACAATCCAAGGGAAAAGAGTCTCTCTGTGCGAGAGAATCATCTCATATAAGAGAGGCAACCTGCCAAGGCAGTCCGTGTTGCCCTAATGCTCAGACTCTCCAACACACTCTACTTCCCTAAGAGAGACAGGATGACCAGAGACTGGACCAAGGGAGCCTCCCCGTGCAGTAACTGCGTCTGAAGGACATAAATCAAGCAGCCACTTGATGGAACCTCAGAAAGCTCTCATAAAATTCTGTGTCCATACATCCTCCACCCCGTGACATTAGATAAGTTCTCAGATCCAGGCACTATCTGGATCTTAATTTTTATGTGGCCTGATGAAGTATTAGCCACTGGTTCCTGCCAAGGCAGAATCTGCCCAAGTGAGCAGTAGACTCAGTATCTGAAATCTTCAGGAATGGGGGAAACGGGTGATGTTGCCTACTATGTTACAAATATCATATACAGCTTTACTCACATCTGAGTAAGAATGCCAGGACTGTCTAAGACTCTAGATCAGTGGTTCCCAACCTTCCTAATGCCTCCTAATGCTGCGACCCTTTAATACAGTTCCTCATGCTGTGGTGACCCCTAACCATAAAATTATTTTCGTTGCTACTTCATAACTGTAATTTTGCTACTGTTATGAATCATAATGTAAATATCTGATATGCAGGACGTATTTTCATTGTTACAAAGCGGTTACAACCCACAGGTTGAGAACCGCTGCTCTAGATTATCATACAACTGTTATATTTTGTCCACAGCTCAGTAAGTATGTTCAGGCAACTCCTGTGACTGAGAAACTGTCAAGGAGTCATCTCTCTGATGTCCAGCGCACTGCCACCTTCTGGGGGTATAACAGGCATGTCCGTCCACGTGGGCACAGCTAGGAGCTGGAGACTTGCTGAGCAAGCCCTGAGCCCTGGTCTGTGTTTTCAAAACTCATTACCAACTGTTCTCCATTATTTGAGGATAATTTTTAAAAGTCTGTGATGTAAGATATTAAAGTCATACGACATAGCTGAACAATAACAGGCCCAAGGTGGAACAGATCAGGGCCAAATCCTGGCCCCGACATCACTGTGGGAGCCTCCGCAAACGCACTGATCCTCTCTTAGACTCCAGCTGTAACGGTGAGCGAATGCTACCTGCCCCACAAGGTGGTTGTAAGAATTACCAGTGACACGTGAGAAGTACCTAAAGAAGCCTGGAAAGTGAAGCAAGCAGGAAATGCCCTGGCAGTGGAGAGGAGCAGCCCAGTCCTTCACCAGTGACGGAACTCATGGAGAAGGGGGACACAGCCTGGGGATGGCAAGGTGAGGGTGGCCAGAGCCCTGGGTCAGGGATCTGGGGAGGAGCTTGGAGCCCACAGGATACCCCTGGAGCTGAGTGGGGAGGAGTGGAGAGGGGCCAGTGCCACAAGGATGGAGGACAAGGCAAAAGACACTAACTAGTCCATTCATTGCTGAATGAATGAATGAACTAGTGTCTACTGATTAAGTCATCAGAAAGGGTCTCTTAGGTCTTCTGACAACTCCCTAAGGGCCATATTATAGGTGAAAAGGCCAAGGCATGGAGAGAGGTCCAGCAATGTGCCCAAAATCAGACCCAGGATTCAAACAGTAGGATCCATGTCTTCTGCTCTGCTAGACAGCTACCCGGGCCAACCACCTCTGCCCCCCTGATGGGACCCTGCTAACTCTTAATCATCCTCCAAAGCCCCAGCTTAGGAGTTGCAGCCTCTGCGAAATAAATCACTTCCAACAGCACCTGCCCATCCTCAGCACCCATTCTTGGAGCTGAGCTGCATTTGTGTACCCCTAATTGCCTCTCTGTCCCCACCCCCAGACCAAGTGCTCCCGAAGTGGTGACAGCTATGTCTTATTATGGGATATGTGTGTGCAGTGCTGACTTAGAGAAAACAGCAGACAAAGGGGTAGCTGAATGTGTGAGTCAATGAACACATCCCCTACTGAGGTTGACGTGAAGGCGAAGGCGAGGGCGAGGCCACCCAGGAGCTCAGCAGGAGAGGCAGCAGGTGGCCACCCGGCAGAGGTTTCTGATCGAGGCCAGAATTGGGCATGGTTTGTGAAAGTTTGCAAACGCAGACAGGAAAGCTAGAGTTAGAGGAAAATTATGGCTATAGTGGACCTTTGTACCTGGATGGCACAAACTATTCAACCACATCCTACTAGACAGGATGCTTCAGAAGAGGAAGCCAAGCTGAGGGACAGAAGAAGTGGGAAGAAAGGGAGGGGAAGAGAGAGAAGGGAGGAGAAAGACCATGCAAAACGAGCAGTGCTGAGGCTTTTAACTTTTCAGATGGGATCTTTCCCAAAAGTCAAATACCACGGCGAATACATAGGTGTTCACTGTACTGTATTTCAACTTTTCTGTAAGTTTGAAAATTTTCGTAATAAAATAATGGAGAAGTCAAACAGGAGTATCCCTTTCACTAAGAGCAGAAAGTATCAAGAACAAAGCTTGACTGTCAAGTGACTGGAAGGTGTGAGGGCCCTGGGACCATAATGGCACAGCCCCAGGTGACAAAGAAAAGCAGCCTGAAGCCACCACACTGTGACGGCTGCCTTCTTCATGTCTTCACACCTCTGATGTCTAAGATTGACAGGAACAGAGTGAGGAGCACCGGCTTCTACCAGCATGTCAGGCACGTGACCTAGTTTCCATGGACTATATTGTACAACTATTTGTAACACTGAATAAAAATCATCTAACACCTTTGGTTTTCTAAGTCACAGAAGAGAAGCCAACCAAGTGGGTGAGAGCCTCAACAACAACGCCCAAGTGGTCAATTCTCACTGTAATTAGAGAAACACAAGTGGAAGCCCCATCACAGAAATCGTTTTACAACACAGGAAATTCAAATGTAAATGGACATTTGCTAATTACTTGCAACTGTGTTCACTGATTGTCCAATTCCCCACGTACCACCATACAGAAAACACAATCACAATAGGAAACTGGTGAGTGAGGTCTGGACAAGGAGCCAGCTGGGCCTGAAGCCAGAGAGAACCAGTAAAGAAGGTTCCTTTGACCCCTCTGTGCTGTCAGGGGCAGATGGGCTGGTCGCCAAAAAAACAAGCCATACAAGCTTTCTGGGCCACGCTGTTAAATCTCTAATACTTTCTGCAAAGCTGTTAAGCAACCAGCTTGCTCACGGCAGCCAGTTTCCCCAAACCCTGATCCTGCACAGCCAAAGCAAATGCGGCCTTTGCACTAGCAGCTGCTCTTATTTTAAACCTGAGCTTTGCTTCATGGTTTGATCCTCCTGCTTAGACAAGCAGCTGTGAACCACATCCATCAGCCTGGGTGGCATTCTAGACCCCAAACCTAGCACCATCTCTACTAGTTACAATTAGGTCACTATTTTCTCTATGAGTTCTTTTTTTGGGCTCATATTCCATGTTTGGGAATACCAAAGCCTCAAGGCCTATATTCGCTCATCTGGGAAGGGGTTACCACGCTGAGGGTAACTTCTCCAAGGTCTCACTCAGTGGACCCGTGTTACTAAGACCCTACACAGTGAGCGCTTGTGGCCCTACAATGTCCAGCTGGAGAAAAGGCATCAGTGCACATAAGGGACAGCCAACAACCTAAAAAGGAACAGGCTGAGACTGGAGTTAAGTCTTTCGAGCAAAACACGCTCTATGAACTCAGATCACTGTGAGCTGGGGTGACCAGAGGCAGTGCTCCAAAGTCAGGGCTTCCCACAGACTAGAAGGATATGTAGGGTTCAGCCGTGGGGTGGGGGTTGGGAGGATGGAGGGTAGAGGGTGGAGGCGGCAGGGAGCTGCTTCATCGAAGGAGTGGCGGCAAAGGCGTAACCTGTCAACCTGGAAAATGTCCACTTCACTAATATTTGCACAAACTCTTTAGCCTTTAATAAAATGTACTATAATGAAAGAGGAAGGGTTAAAGTTAAAAATGCCAACAGCCATTAATATGCTGTAGGAAGCTATATACATATATATATATTTTATAAGTTCATAAATAAAGCATGCACAATTTTCCAATCAGTTAAAATACTGAACTACTTACTCTCCTAGACTTCGGTCACAAAAGGTAAATGCATTTGGGAGAAAAACAACAATATTCAGTTATAGTACAAGAACTTACAGCAAAATACAGCGTATCAAACTGCCAAGAGTAAACTTTATGCTCTGCTAAGTAGTTCAGTGACTGACCTAAAATCCACAAATATGTTAAGATATGCTCCTTTTATTGACAAAGAAGAATTTAACATAAATCCATGTTATAATATCTACATTGTAGTGAAAATACAATAAATTATCTTTAAAATGCAATTTCTAGTGGTTTTTTTAATGAGTCCTTCAAAACACAAACTATCACTGCTAATGTGTTAGCACACAGACATAGTTATATAAAACAAGTGATGTGAGGGCGGCGCCTGTGGCTCAAGGAGGAGGGCGCCAGCTCCATATACTGGAGGTGGTGGGTTCAAACCCAGCCCCGGCCAAAAACTGCAAAAAAAAAAAAAAAGAAAGAAAGAAAAGAAAAAAAACAAGTGATGTGAGAGAAAGGCAGGATTTCTGCCCATCAGGATGCAGCTGTATGAGAAAAGCCAGCCCCTCACATCTTATGAAACACAACCTCGGGGCCAGAAGAGCCCCAGATGGTCACCCATTATGTCCATATACGTCAGGGCAGGGACAGCACAGAGTTCCAGGTACTGAATAAATGACACAGATGACTTATGGCCTCTGTGATGAAGCCACTAAAAGCCACTCATTTAGCAACTAAGAGAGCAAAAAAACTACACACACTGCCATTAAGGCCATGCCTTTTAGCAAATGCTCCCCCCACCCAAATAAACATATTTTAAAAGATAGATTTATGGAACTAAATTTAAAGAACATACTAGATGCTTTAATGCTGCCTGACACAGGCTCACAGTGAGCTCCTAGAAGACATGACTTTTCACATTCTTCAGGCCTGAAGCCTCCGATCCACAGGGATAAAACAGTGATATTTCAAAATTAAATCCCCTCACCTCCTTTTGTTCAACCTGTAATGCTGATTTCAAAATATCCCGAAGCTGTATCAGCTGTCTTCTTTCTTCATCCTGGGCCTGTTTTATCTTTGACAGAAAAATAATAAAAATAATAATAATAATAAAAAACAGAAAATCGAGATCAAAACACAGAGGAATGTTACTGTTCTAGGGTGATTATGTACCATCAGGACACCTGCCTCCCTCATGAATTACACCTTCCCTCCAAGCAAGACGGGGTGGGAGTGGGAACTCCACACTCCACGCAACAAGACAGGGCTATTCATTCTGGGAAGCACAGCGTGCAGACGCAACACCGATGTGAAAATATCTGCTGCATCCCAGCCATTCTGACACCACCGTGCGAGGCAAGCTACTCACTGTGTGAAGATCTGTTGAAAGTGTTTCAATGGAAGGTTTGAGGCTTTCCACTGCCTTCAGTCCATCCTGGAAAAAACTGGGGAGGAAAAAGGAAAAACAGAAATTGCAATTCATGAAAGAAAAAACTATTTTGTTACATGGGAAAAAAAAACTTTAAAAGTGACTAGAGTCACATAATTCCTGGGAGAAAAAGACTGTATGAACAGAACCTTAAAAATATTCACAAACCAAGAATAAGAGGACAACTCAGAATTAGAAGTGACTAAAAAAGGAACTGCACTAAGCCTAAGTATTTGAGATCCCAATTTTAAGTTTATAAAAGGAAAGAGGATTCTACTGACAAACAACAGCAAGGGCTTTGGTTCAAGAGTCTTTTGAGTATCCAAATGGAAGGGACTAAGGATTTTCCTCAACAGACCACAGCTGAGAGGAAAAGAGAGGTACAGAAAAGAACCAAGTAACTCCGCTGCACACCAACGGCCGTGATCCACATCTGCAGAGCAGGCAGCCATGCACAGAGACCTTGAGATCACATATTCAAAGGAATCTTCTTTTTCAAGCTGAGAACTCAATGCTGTAAGGTCATTTATAACAAGTGAAATACAACGCAAGCAACACACGTTTTTTTCCCCAGCAACAGTAGGCTGGTGTTCAGCGCTGTCTCAGAAGTGCATCACACTTTTGAGAGGAATGAAAATAAAGCTTCTCAGTGATCTCAGGAGAAAATTCAAAACCTATAAGAAGGCCTACACTGCCATGTGAACGGGCTCCAGCATCAATCCACACCATTGTATCCCTTCATTCACTTGGTTCCACACTGGCTTTCTCTCTGTACCTCAGTGGCCACCAAATTCTCCCTGCCCCAGGCCCTTTGCATGTACTGTTTCTGCTTTCTAAAAGCTTCTCCCTGCAGAATATTTATGTCGCCTGGCTGATTCCTTCTCATTCTTTAAGTTTTAAGTTAAATATCACCTTGTTAATGAAGCTTTCTTACTTCAAAGTAAATCTCCAACTCTGAAGGAGGTCTCCTCATTATAATTCTCTCAAAGCATTTTATATTTTCCTTCTGAATGCTTACCAAAACTGCAATATGCATTCATTAGTGTGGTTATTTAAAATACAGTTCTTCAAGGAGTAGGGCGCTGGTCCCATATGCTGGAGGTGGTTGGGTTCAAACCTACCCCGGCCAAAAACTAAAATACAGTTCTGTTGATCTGAAGTTCTGTGAGGAAAGGGCACAGTATCCACAAAGCCCAGCACACCTCAAGCACACAATTATTTGCTGAATAAAGAAATAAACTAATGAAGGAAAAAGAGCTTTCAAAACTTCCATCAGTTTACTGGATACCAAGGAGACTAATTTTAAAAAGTAATCTGGCTGAGTATGGTGGCTCACACCAGTAATCCTAGCACTCTGGGAGGCCAAGGCCTGAGCAATCTACTAAAAATAGAAAAACTAGCAGGAGGTAGTGGCAGGTGCTTGTAGTGCCAACTAAACTTGGCAGACTGAGGCAAGAAAATTGCTCAAAGCCCAGGAGTATGAATTTGCTGTGAGCTATGATGCTACAGCACTCTAGCCAGGGTGAGTGAGTGAGACTCTGTCTCACAAAAAGGAATCTGGGTTTCACACGTGTTATGTGAGGTGATGTTTACTTCTTCTAAAGTAAACAGCAGCAGCCCTGTGCAGCTTTCCCATAGCAAGTGTGACACAAACCAAAGAGGCTGTGGAGACAACAAGGCAGGGCACAGAATAGAGCAATTCCAAGGAGGATGGAGAGGGAAGCTCACATGCAGGATGGGGGGCTGCCAGCTAGTTAGCAGGTGCCGCAGAGGCTGGGCTGTTAGGATGTCTTACTTAATCTTTAGATATACACATAATTCTTTATATTCTTGTTCCTGTATTTTACCTGTTTTTTTTTTTCCTAAATATAGAATACATTGCTGACATAGCAATTGAGTCAAAGTGTCCTCATGATCTGTCCACAATTCTACCACTGCAGTGAGGACAGAAATCCCAGGACTTAGCATGTGGCCAGCATGTACCAGATGCTTCTTTTCAAATGAAAAGGAAATTTAGGCGAAAGAACACGGGGATGAGAAATGGAGCTTCCCCTGTTGCCATGAACTCATCTGGTTCTTACATTTTATTTACCTTTTTTCCTTTATGTAATTATTTCCTTAATCGGTAGAAATTCTTGTAAAATGGTAGGAAGAGAAAGAGAGTGAGAGAGAACAGGAGAAAAAAGATAGTACCAAGATAAGGAGCAGAACACAAAAATACAGGAGATAAACACAAAAATACCCCTGGGGAGAGGGAACAGGTGTTCAGCTCCAAGAACCTTTGCAACCTGGCAACTCTCCCTATGGCAAGAGCACCTTGCAGTGGAGTCAAGTGCTTGGGGACATGTTTCTTGTCACAGACATAGTTTCCTGCAAGACACTGGGTGGTGCACTTGGAATAACAATGTGAATTTAGATTTGAATTTGGATTTCATCTTTGCAACAACCCAGCTTATCTTAACCATCCATCCACCCGGAAAACCTTCTCCCTTCAATTTTCATATTCCTTATTTTTCTGTACCCTCCTTGTTGAGTGCGTCTGAGCACTCAGGCATAGTTTCAAAATTCCCTCGGCCCTCGTGTGGGGGTGGGAGGGCATCAAGGAGCAGAGCTGCTGTTCTGCTGCCTGCAGTCACCAAGACATGCCTCAGTGCTAGCCCTGGCAAGTTTCTTAAGTTGAGCCCATGAACACTTTTCCAAGGTTCAGTAGAAGAATTTTACCATCAACATTACCAAATCAAATTTTGTTTCCTATTAAACATTTTATAGCCTGCCTCACCAGATTCTCAAACCTTTAAGATACACCCATTGGATGCACTCTTTAAGCTCCCACCGTGCAGTGTGGCTTCTCTGTCCACTGAGGCCCTCCTAGTGTCCAAGGACCTGTCCGCCCTTTCCAGTCCTGACAGCAAACTTCTCCAGTGGCCCCAACCCAATCTCATTGACTCTGCAGCCCGAGCTCATGGAGCAACAGCTGGTCACAATGGTTCTCAGCGGGTATTTGAGAACATATCAATTCCACACTTATTACCACTTTTTAGAACATGGCCATCTCTGTTTGTTTTATGATTACTGTTTTAAAGACAGCTCTTTTCTAGAGAATAGGATCCTCAGCCTTCAACAGCAAAGGCTAATTAGACAAATTTTCGGAATATTCCAGGAATGAGAGAGAGATGTTGATTCTTTCCTTACATGAAATAGTAAGACAAAGAACATAAAGTATTCTTCAAGAACGCTTAAAGTCAAAAGCAAAAATGAATCAAAAGCAAAATAATGCCTATCTAGGTAGTTTTAAGGGTGAGTACCAATCACGGTTCCTGGAGTCCAATTTGTACACCACCGCCCTCACTCTGTGGAGAACGGGACCGTGCAAAGTGCTGGCTGAGCAGGCAGCCTCTGCCCACCAGGGCACTGCAGCCCTCCAGTGACACCATGCTCTGGGGGCTAGAAGTGGAGACTGGGAGTGTTGCATGAACACACACAGCACTCCCACGTGTAAAAACACACACGTGGCTGCCAGCTCCACTAGCCCAAAAGTTGAGTCACTTAGAAACCACATTTTATCCCCAAATACGAATTTTAAAAGTCAAAGCTGCCCAACTGATCTGAAGAGCGCGCAGTCTATACACACACACACATTCTCATTCAAAAAGGAAGCAATGGAAGATTCATATTTTTAAAGGTTACCCAGATCATGTCCATAAAAGGCCAAGTAGTTCACTTTTCCACAAGTGGTCTGTTGCTACCCAACTGATCGGTTTGGGCAAAATAAAAGGAAAAAAAAAAAAAAAGGAAATCCCAGAATAGCTTCTGCTTAAAAATAAAATATCAGCAAGGAAGCGACCCACTTGCTTAATTGCCTCACATTCAGATAAAAACTGAAGAAGTAATTTGCATTGCATGTTAATCACAAAGTTAGAATTTTTGAGTCCTCGTAAAAGAATTCCTATTAAAAATTTCAAGGTCCTTTCCACCCTCTGAGACCACTTCTCCAAGCTTGGGGTTCTGCGATGAACCACTCAGCACGTCCTCCTTTGCAGTGTGACCTCACCCGCTTACGCAGTGTCGTCAGGGCTGTACTCAGGATTCCAGAGCAGAGCTCGCTTCAATTCAACAGCACAACTCACTGCTGTAAATACATGCCAGGCAAACATGCCAAGACACTGTCGACAGGAAAACAAATCAACGACACGGCCCCTTCCTTAATAAGTAGTTCAGTGGGAGACAGACACGTGTCATGAAAGACGCCAGCATGGAGACACACAGAGTATGGTGGCAACACAGGAGGCAGAGAAGTCATTCTACTGGGCCAGACAAGAACAACTGCAGAGTGGAAATGACAGATGAGCCAGGTGCTAGGAAGAATAGAAGAGGGAGAGCAGAGGCAGCAGGACAGCACTCCAGGAAAAGGAAATGTGCACAGAAGTACAGCGGCAGGGGCTCCGCCTGCTTGGGGAGAGGTAAGCAGGTAGACAGGTGAGGCAATTCAATGTCCAAAAGATTTTTTTACATCGGTCCACATCTGCCACTCCCACTGTCACCAGTCCAGCCAAGCCATCGTCATATCCAAACTGCCCTGGGACAGGAGCTGTGTAGCTGACTGTTCACATCCTCTATTTTCAAGAGACAGGACATCACTCTGTTAACCAGAGGCAGGAGGATGGCTTGGGCCCAGGAGTGCAGTGAGGCGATCACAGCTCATGGAAGCCTCCAACTCCTGGGCCCAAGCCATCCTCCTGCCTCAGCCTCCCAAGTAGCTGTGACTACAGGCACATGCAATCACACTCGGCTACTTTTTTTTTTTTTTTTAAGAGGATGAGGTCTCACTGTGCTGCTCAGCCTGGTGACAAATTCCTGGCTTCAAGCGATCCTCCCACCTCAGCCTCCCTGGGACGTGGGTCTATCCACAACATGCAGAGTAACCTTGTTACGGCAGAGAAGCCTTCCAGAAGCTGCTTCCAAACACCACCGCGCTCTCTCTGACCACACTGTTTTGCCTTTTGATAATGTGAGTTAAATTTGGTCACGTGTTTCCTACTTGTCTCCCCCATTAGAACCTAAAGTTCTAAGAACTTTGACTTTCTCTTTCTTAGATCACCAGAATCTTAAGGTACCTGGCACACAGCAGGAACTCCATGCCAATGAGTCCTCTGTTTAAACCTTTTCAAGAGCTTCCCAACACATGTGGGATAAAATATAAAACCTTTATTAAGGGCGGCGCCTGTGGCTCAAGGAGTAGGGCGCCGGTCCCATATGCCGGAGGTGGCGGGTTCAAACCTAGCCCCGGCCAAAATAAAAAAAAAAAAAAAACCTTTATTAAGACGTCTAAAGTCACCTACGTCTCTAAGGCTTTTCCACCCAGTTTCATCTCACAGAGCTATCACCTTTTCTCAGTAAGCTTATGCCACCCTGGTGTCTTTCCTGCTTTGACTTTGACTCTGCCTGGGAAGTTCTTCCTCCATTCCCCCCAGAATCCTTCAGATTTCAGAATACTGCCTCCTCAAAGACGCCTGCAGCTTATACAGCACCTGCGTACCTACTGTGTGCCCTAGCCATTAGAAACTACAACAGGAAATAAAACAGAAAAAAATCCCCACCCCAAATCTTTGCCTACATTAGATCCTTCCAATATACTCTTTCTCAGAGTCCTACACTTCACACCATTTTAGTAAATGTCCGATTACAAATGTATTTGCTGAAGCCCAACTCCTCTACCTGATCCTTAGAGCAGGAAGTAAGCCTGCATGGTACATCACTTTATCTCCAGCACCGAGGACAGGGCCTTCAGTACAGCTCTGCTGATAAGTGGCTGCTGGAACCAGGGGCCTGTTTCTATCAGTGACAGAGGTCTGGGAGCTCAAGAGCCAGGCTGTGAGGGGATGATGCTGACAGCAAAGCTGAAGGGCCTCCCCAAACATGGAAGTTTCTCTTCTTCTAACACCCTCCTTCATTCACCACATTCACCACATTACCCATAGTAATATATCCAACGTATTTTCTTACTTTAATGCACACATCAACATCTATCATTTCCCTTTTAAAAACAAAAAACATCTCAGAATGAGGATCAGCTAGTTTTCTTCTCTACGAAAGAGCAAAAATAAATATACTTGACAATTACTATAGAGTTCAAATTTTATATTGTATATATACTTTTATTTTTAATCGAGATCTAAGTCTCAAGCCATAACATTCAGCCTTTTAAATTATGTATTTTAATAGTTCTTAGTATATTCACAAAGTTGTGCAACCATCAGCACTATCAGATTCCAGAACATTTTTACTCTCCCCAAAAGAAACCCCAGACTTGTCACTGGTCATTTCCCATTTCCTCCTTCCTCCACGTGGTAAGCAACCACTGATCTGCTTTCTGTCTCCCTGGATGCACTGATTCCTGACCTTCCAAATATAGGGAGTCCTACAATGTGTGGCCTGCGTCTGGCTTCCTTCGCTCAACATCTTTCCAAGGTTCACCCGTGCTGCAGCCTTCATCGGCACTTCACTCCCTTTCCTACAGATTTTTAAATATGTGTTTACTTTCCTCCATACTACAGATCTACCAGAAGTTGCCATACATGAAGAAACATGTAGAATAATATCTATAACAAAGAGAAAGAACTTACTTGCATTGGGCATGAAAATATTTGATCAGATTCTGAAGTAAATCCACTCCCTTTTTAATCTTGATTTCATTGACTTTCAGCAGATACTGTTAAAAAAAAACAAAAAGAAAATGTCATAGAAATAAGCAGAATATATGAGCTTACCAGAAGCTTCTGAAGACGGAGGGTGTCTCTTTTACTTCTCTGACATCTTTGACAACATGCACAGCTGATGGTAGACGCTTACTATCTTCTAGATGGCATGACTACGTTTTCAGTTTGGGGCTGTATAAACGATCTGATGGTCAGGTAAGAACCAAGGAGACATTCTACCTTAACCTACTAGGAGAAATTTTCACTCTAGTTTCACAGGAGGAGGAGGATGGAGAGAATAAATAGGATTTCTAATCATCTTGAACCTTCCTGCCTGCACACTTCTGTCCCAGGTCCTTTTCCTTAGGAAGGACTGGAATAGTAACTGCTAATCTTTTACAGCTAAGACCTTTGTCACAGTGTTTTTATTCTACAGTTATCTCATTTCTTCAACACTTAAAAAACAACGTAACTGTAAATCGAAAAGAATTAAGGCCACTTTTAACTTGGAGAGTTAATTAATGACCACTAAGACATCAGGGAGCCTCAGGGAGCCCCAGGAAGCAGCAAAATCAGCCTCAGGAAACACATTTCCCAGAACAAGTTTATAGAACAGGGACTCTGTAATTCCTGCCTCCTCCACTGTTAGGAAATGGTATAAAGCGATAATCCCCAACCCCTGGGCCATGGACCACTACCAGTCCGCGGGCTGCTAAGAACCAGGCCGTAGACTAAGGGGTGAGTGGTAGGCAAGCAAGTGAAACTTCATCCGTATTTCAAGCTGCTCCCTATCACTCCTGAGCTCTGCCTCCTGTCAGGTCCTCCTATTCCCACCCCTGGTCCATGGAAGAACTGTCTTCCATGAAACCTGTCTCTGGTGCCAAAAGGGTTCGGTACTGCTGGTATAAAGGATCCTGGAATATCTCATCTCTGAGACAAGATGCCCCTAAAAGAACCGGTCACCCACGCACAGGCTCTCAGGTGTAAAGGGCTGGGGGTGGGGGGATTTCTCAGGCCTCTCTGCTGTCCAGTAAGGAGGCAGGAGAAAGCTGCTCTGAAATTTCCTTTTGTTTCTAGTAACTGTCTACAGATCCTCCTCTCTATCCTTCTTTTTGTTATTTATTTTTTTTTGTTTGTTTGTTTGTTTTTTCTACCTCTGGTATATGGGGCCAGCACCCCACTCCTTTGAGCCACAGGCACCGCCCATTGTTATTTATTGTTAATTGTATAAGATGTTTGGCAGTGTATCCAAATATAAAATGTACATACGCTCAGACCTACAAATTCTACTCACAGGAACATATTCTAAGAAGATAACCACAAAAGTTTACAAAGATGAACAAAAAAGAAGACTCGCTGCAGCCTTGCTTGTAAAAGAGAAAAAGAGCAACAAACACCCCAGCATAAACGAATGGGGAGTTCTGGTATGACGCACCCGTCCATCTGCAGCCACTGGCCAAAAGGCAGAATTTCAGACACAGAGATGTCCATGATGTAACAGAGAAGGCAAACGATACATAAGCCTCAGCAGAGAATGATCTAGTAACACAAATTATTTACATGAGTACATTCATAGGGATATATGACAGATATTTAAATGTCAAAGTGGTTATCTTTTGGTAGTAAAATTGGGGGCGATTTTTAATTCTCTCTCTCTATATATTTTTTCTTATATGAACTAATTTTCCTAAAAATCTCACACCTCCATATAGGTCTGTATTGCCTATTTGACACACCGAATTTCTTTGTAAAGTTCTCTTTGAAGAAAAGGTTCCACATCTTTAAAATAAAAGCCTGAAAGCCACTCTTCTAGATAAGCAGTCCCTAATCCCTTTGGCACTAGGAACCAGTTTCATAGGAGAATACTTCTCCACAGACCAGGCAGGGGTTGGGTGGGTGGGGGGAGACCTGACAGAGGCAGAGCTCAGGCACAGATGCCGGTGAAGGGGACTGGCTGCAAATGTAGGTGAAGCTGCCCCGGCCTGTTACCACTCGCCTCCTGCTATGTAGCCTGGTTCCTAACAGGGCACAATCTGGTACCAGTCTGTACCCTCAGAGTTGTGGAGACCACAGTCCCAGCCAGATCAGAACCTGGGGAATTAAAAATTTTAACATCACAGGTGGCGCCTGTGGCTCAGTGAGTAGGGCGCTGACCCCATATTCCGAGGGTGGCAGGTTCAAACCCAGCCCCAACCAAACTGCAAGAAAAAAATAGCCCAGTGTTGTGGTGGGCGCCTATAGTCCCAGCTACTTGGGAGGGAGTAGCTAAGTACTAAGTAGCTTAGTACTCCTAAGTCCAGGAGTTGGAGGTTGCTGTGAGCTGTGACGCCACGGCACTCTACCAAAGGCGATAAAGTGAGACTCTGTCTCTAAAAAAAAAAAAAATTTTAACATCGTAATAACATCAAAGATTGAGAACTCAGTTTGAGGAAACAATTTAAAGATGAATTTAATGGAAGCAATCTAACTCACTTAAGAGCTGGATTCTCCAGTAACTGCTTTTCAGATGTTCTTTCTCATGGAAAGCTCTTTACAGCCCATGACTATATGGCCAACTTCTACATCCTTCATCAGACGTCTTCTCTGTAAACTCCAAGTTCACTGTTAGGTAAGCCCACACCTGCTTTTACACGTGCATACAGCATGTCCCTTGTTGAGCCTGCACCACATTAGTGCCTGCTCAGTACAGGCTGGGCCCAACAAGGTCTGGCTCAACAGATGGCTCCAGTCTGTGCCTTACAGGCCTCAACTGCACAGTGTGTTTCCAACACAGCAAGTGATTTAGCCACATCCACTCACCCAGACACAGAAGAGGAGAAGTGATCAGAGCAAGGTGCACATGGCTCCCCCTCATGCCAAGGCTACACTCTCAACATGCTGCTTGAATTCCAAAATTCAGTAACGTTGTAAGCAGTCTTACAGAGTTCAGATTTCAACCTCACTTGTCAAAAAGAACAGAGCCTGACACATATACACACCCTTTCCAAATTCATTCTTTGTAAGTTACTGCTACTTAATTTCTGATTCTCCATAAAACACCACTACAGAATTTAACTAAATGAAGTAATACTTTGTGTTTGTATAACACACAGCAGTTTCCTAGTCCCTGGCTCATACTCTTACTAATTTCTAATGCTGTATCGAGTAGGCAAGGAAGGTAGTATTTTATGTAATGTGCTGATTTTAAAAAATGTGTATAAAAATCCATTCTCCTACCTGCTAATGCTTTGAGTTTATTTAAACTTTCTAAATATATGCTTCATGAGAAACAAAGCAGGAAAGGAAGAACAGAGGAAAAGACACAAGACATAAAAGCAGAAAATAAGAGTAGAAGGAAAGTCCCTCTGATCAACAGTAACGGTGAGTGTGAATGCATTCAACACGCCAGCAAAAGGCAGAGATTATCAAACTGTACTAGGCAAACGTGACCCAAATATGTATGCTATCTACAAAAGACATATTTTAGATTAAGATACACATAGGTCGAATGTAAAAGGATGGAAAAAGTTATTCCTGGTGAAAAGCAACCAAAAGAAAGCTAGAGAAGTGGTATGGTGCGGTCTGTGGTTCCTGTGCTGGAAACTCAGGCCCCACTGCACTAGCACTGAGAGCCAAGACCTGGGAAGTGACTGGGTCATGAGGACAGATCAATCCATTAGTGCATTAATGGACTGTCAAGGGAGTGGGTCAGCTATCAGGGTCTGGTGTAATAGCCCGTTTGGCCATCTCTCATGTGCCTCACCCTGTAATTCCCTCACTGCCTTGGGACTCCGCAGAGAGTCTCTACCACCAAGAAGGACCTCACCAGATGTAGCCCCTCAACCTTGAACTTCCCAGCCTCCAGAACTATAAAAGATGAATTTCTTTTCCTTATAAATTACTCAGTCTCGGGTATTCTATTATAGCAACAGAAAATAGACTAAGACAAGTGACTATACTGACATCAGGCAAAGCAAACCTTACAGGTTTCAATTGACACCCCTGGTTACTGGGACTAATTCTCTTCTACAGATCACTAAGAGTTTGCTTTGGGAATAAAAATTAACTAAAATGTATTTCTAAGGTACATACTTCTTTTCTTTTTTTAGAGACAGAGTCTCACTTTATCACCCTTGGTAGAGTGCCATGACATCACAGCTCACAGCAACCTCCAACTCCTGGGTTTAGGCGATTCTCTTGCCTCAGCCTCCCCAGTAGCTGGGACTACAGGCGCCCGCCACAACACCTGGCTATTTTTTTTGTTGCAGTTTAGCCAGGGCTGGGCTTGAACCCACCACCATCGGTATATGGGGCCGGCGCCCTGCTCACTGAGCCACAGGTGCCGCCCTCTAAGGTACATATTTCTAAAGGCTCAGGTCCTGCTACAATTAAAAAACAAAGTCTGGATTAGCTTTGTTGTTGATTGCTTACAGGGAACTAAGAGCTGTCAAAACCAATTTTGATGCCTGTCACAAATGCCACCAGTGCACTGTGTACATTTAAAACTTATGTTTGAGGCTGGGTGCGGTGGCTCACGCCTGTAATCCTAGCACTCTGGGAGACCAAGGCAGGTGGATTACTTGAGCTCAGGCGTTCAAGACCAGCCTGAGCAAGAATAAGACCCCATCTCTACTAAAAATAGAAAACCTAGCTAGGCATTGTGGCCAGCACCTATAGTCCCAGCTATTGGGGAGGCTGAGGCAAGAGGACCACTTGAGCACTAGAGTTTGAGGTTGCTGTGAGCTGTGACACCACAGCACTCTACTGTGGGTGACAAAGCAAGACTCTGTCCATCAGTCAATCAATCAAACCTAGGTTTGCACTGCTGTGTGAGAAAAACAAATGCCATCTAGCACCAGGGCCTTCACTGGCACTGCCAAGAGCAGCAGCCCTTAGGCAGAGGCGGGAGCTGTCTCTGCACGCCATATGTACACACACACCTACAAGCAAGATCTAGAAATAAAAAAAGCTGCAAGCAAAGGCCTTCACCCTTGATGGGATCTGACCTCAGCAAGTGCTCTGAGAGATTTACACTGACATCTTCTCTGCCCAAGGCAAGGGGTGAGGCTTCAGGACAGAGCAGGGGGAGCTCCACATGGCACCCCACACTCTGTAGGGGAAGTCTGGGAGGAAGCACCCCAGCCTGGCAGCACACCCTCCCAGAACACACAGCAACGGACACAGAGGACAACATGGACAGTCATCTCTCAAGCTGCTTTATTTTCCAGCAGAATTCTCATCCCAACCTCAAGGCAGTCACTGACTCCCTGGGTACAAGGGGGAACCCAGACACTGATGGAAAAAACACCAAGGAGGGCCAGGAGCAGTGGCTCACGCCTGGAATCCTAGGACTCTGGGAGACCGAAGCGGGTAGACTGCCCTGAGCCCACAGGTTTGAGACCAGCCAGAGCAAGAGCAAGACCCCATCTCTAAAAATAGCCGGGCACTGGATGTTTGGAGAATACTTAGAGACCTAAAAATAGACCTGCCATTCGATCCTATAATTCCTTTACTAGGTTTATACCCAGAAGACCAAAAGTCACAATATAACAAAGACATCTGTACCAGAATGTTTATTGCAGCCCAATTCATAATTGCTAAGTCATGGAAGAAGCCCAAGGGCCCATCGACCCACGAATGGACTAGCAAATTATGGTACATGTATACCATGGAATACTATGCAGCCTTAAAGAAAGATAGAGACTTTACCTCTTTCATGTTTACATGGATGGAGCTGGAACATATTCTTCTTAGCAAAGTATCTCAGGAATGGAAGAAAAAGTATCCAATGTACTCAGCCCTACTATGAAGCTAAATTATAGCTTTCACATGAAGACTATAACCCAACTATAGCACAAGACTATGGGGAAAGGGCCAAGGAAGGGGAAGGGAGGGGTGAGGTTTTGGTGGAGGGAGGGTAATGGGTGGGGCCACATCTATGGTGCATCTTAGAATGGGTACAGGCGATTGCACTAATGTACACAGCTATGATTTAAGGTACGATTTAATAAAAAAAAAGAAAAATGCTAAAAAAAAAAAAAAAATTGCCAGGCATTGTGGCGTGTGCCTGTAGTTCCAGCTACTTGGGAGGATAAGACAAGAGAATCGCTTGAGCCCAAGAGTTTGAGGTTGCTGTAAGCTATGACATCACAGGCAACAAAGTGAGACTCGTCTCAAAAAAAAAAAAAGTTCTTTCCCTACTTTTAATGAAAGGATGGTGTTGGATTAATCTAATTCCACTCTTCAGGAGCATAAGATACCCCTAGTAAAAGAAAACATCAAGGCAGGGACAAATTGAGTCCAATAACACATTTGGTGTTTTCTCTGAAGCCATGACAGATGGTCCCTATGTGCATGGGGATCGCAGGTGGTGGCAGTCTGCGCCTGCATGTTCTCAGTGTCCTCCCCAAGGTCTCACCTCGCACATCTGCAGCTGGAAGAACCGCCTCTCCTTCTCCATCTCTTCCGCAATTTCGGCCCCACTTATTTCAGTACGAATCATGCCATGGAGCTTGGCATGTTCCTTTTTCTCCTTTTCTATTTTCGTTCTACATGTGAAAGAAGAAAGGAGGATATGTCAAGATGCCTCTTTGGCTCACTACCCTGAATGGGACGGCCTCCAGGTCCCCTGATACTGGGCCTGCTGAGACTGACGCTCAGCACACTTTTCTGGACACGGCGGCCTTTCACTCACGAGGAGGGAAATGCATGTCATCGTAAAAATGTCAAACCTGGCCTTCCCATTGCTCACTCGCCAACTCTTCCTAAGTGCCTACTTTCAGTCGGCTCTGGGTCAGAAAGGGCGGAAACTCCGCACATGCCTTCTGCAATGGCACTTGGAGCTCACCTGGCCTCAGAGCGGCCCCAAGGGACATCCTCACCTTCCACTTCTCTCCCATGCTTTCTCCCCCATTTCTGCTTCACCTCCTGCCCCTCCTCACTTAGAGTTACATCACTATAGCTTAAAACAAACCACCCCTACAGGTGTGGGGCTTCATTCCCCTTCCCGCGTTTATCACAGGCCTGAACAGTATTTCCTAAATGTCAGGTGTGCAGGTCAGGGTATAAACTAAGCAATGGGGGCACAGCCAGGGAAGAGGGACCAGGGTAAGGAGCCACAAAACTGCATCTGCTAAGAAGGGCCTGAAATGCCTATGAATTTTTATTCTGGAGGAAAGGGGACCGAACAAAACAGAAAGCACTCAAAAAAATACACAGGGCTGCCATGAAGACAAAGGAAGACAGAGGCAGTTTCTGTAGAGCCTCAAGGAAGCCTCTAGAAGACATAAGGCAGCATCTGTGTTAAGACTTGTTCAACAGTGACTCAGGATACTTGTCATTTCAGAAAGTCTCTATCACTGGGAGCAGGGGCTGGAATGTCCAACGGGAGGCAGAAAGTGTAATTTCCCTGTTTCTTTAGCTTGGAGCACACAGTAGCTAAACAATCTGAAGGAGTGAGTGAGTACAAACACAAACAATCAGAAGACCATTTGGGAGGGATGTCACTGATGCATTCAAGCATCCCAGGAACGTGGCTGGAGAGCCTGGGGTCCGGGGGGCTAGGATTACACAGCTCCAAGGCCACCCAATGCCATCACAAAGGCAGCAGGACAATGTTCAGACACCGGCCATTCCTCTTAATGATCAGGCACAGGACGACTGCCCAGGAATGTTAAAGACCTCTTAAACCTAGTTGTTTCATTCTTGCCGGGAGGCCTTGTGGCTTGTATCTCCCACCCTAACAGGTAAAGAATTACCTCAAGTTTTAAAAGGGTCATCCTCCCTCCTCCTAAACTCTGGGATTTCATGAGTTATTCTGCCCCCAATCTATGCGTGTGTGCGTGTGTCTCGCTATTACAGAATTCAGTGTTGTCCTCCTTTCAAACCTCCTGCATTCAGAACTAGAAGGAGGACTCTTTCAGGCAGAGTCCTCAGAAACACCTTTCTGCCCTTGGTCCAATCATGCACAAAAGCATTTCCTCTCTGGCACCCAGGGGACAGTGGGTAAAGATGAACGGATGTCAGGAAATCTGCTTCCTGGATTGGCTCAATTACTCTTTTACTGTTCGACCAGCAGCAAACCACTGGGTCTTGGTTTCCTGTCTGTAAAGTAGGAATATGCTGGTCCTGCCTATTTTTTCATTGAACTGGTAACTGGTATACAGACAACAAATGCTAACAGGCCAGGGATACGGGCTCCAGCCTCGCTCTGTGCAGCACACGGCTCCCAGGCACTCTAGCCTGATGCTCTGCGCCTCCCCAGGAATTCCAGAACCTGGGCTCCAAACAGGGATTGAGTCAGTATCAAAGGTTTAGTGTTCACTGGTTTGAGCTCTGTGCTCCTTCACCCCTGAAGAGATACCCAAGGCTGTTTTTTTAAAACAAAACAAAATAGGGGGAAAAAAAAAAGTAAGCAACCCACCCAATTAAACACTGGCAGTTGTAACTAAAACAACTTTTTAACTTTTCACTTTTCCACTTCTACTCAGAAAATTCTATATTACCTAATAATGTACTGTGATTACCAGTGAAATAACTGAAACCACTATTCCCTACAAATTGCTGGATCGGTTTTGTCTAGCTTGACTTCTTCCACTCTAGAAATGAGAAAACTGTGATGTGAAATGTTACAACTGCCTGATGTTAACTGGCAGTAGTCCTGTCTTTAGTGGAAATTGGGGCATGCACCTAAGAACTAATTAGTCCTTTCTGCGGGTTCTTTTTTGGTAGATGAAACAATCAAAGCTGAAGGAGGTAGGTGCCAAACAATTTCTCTTCCTACAGAAGCAAGGGTACCGGTATTTCAGAGAAACACAGACACAAAGTTAAAAGCATAAAGTTTTCACAAAACACCAGGAAAATGAAGTCTGAAAACCCCATCACTGTCACAAACAGTAGTACAGTGCAGAAAGTACTTAAACACATAAATGAGACTGGGCAGGGTGGTTCATATCTTTAATATCAGCACTTGGGGAGGCCAAAGCGGGAGGACTGCTTGAGGCCAGGAGTTCAACACCAGCCTGGGTAATACAGGGAGACTCTGTCTCTACAAAAAATTTTAAAAAGTAGGCCGTGGTGGAGACTTAGTCCTAGCTACTCAGAGGCTAACGTAGGAGGTTTGCTTGAGCCAAAGATTTCTAGGCTGCAGGGAGCAATGATTGCACCCCTGCCTGGGCGACAGGGTGAGACCTTATCAGAGTGAGATCTTGTCTCTAAAAATAAATCAGTAAAAATGAAAATTAAAAATAAAAGGAAAGAAATGTGCTTTACCTTCCTTCAATGAACTTTCCTAGAAATAACACTCTATAACCCTTATGACATTACAGAAAAAGAGACAAGGGAGAACTTGTTCAAGAAGCAGCATCAGTAAATGTGGACGCCCGGTAAGGAAGCAGCATTAGTGAATGCGGACACCCGGTAAGGAAGCAGGATCAGTGAATGTGGACACCCCGTAAGGAAGCAGGATCAGTGAATGTGGAGACCCGGTAAGGAAGCAGCATCAGTGAATGAGGACACATGGTAAGGAAGCAGGATCAGTGAATGCGGACACCCTGTAAGGAATCAGCATCAGTGAATGAGGACACCCCCATAAGGAAGCAGCGTCAGTGAACGTGGACACCCGGTAAGGAAGCAGCATCAGTGAATGAGGACACCCCCATAAGGAAGCAGCGTCAGTGAACGTGGACACCCGGTAAGGAAGCATCTGTCATAACAGCAAACCACAGCAACACGGTTTTAGGTAAATTCTTTCCTGGATTAAAGTTTATTCAGATAATACCTTTAAGCAATAAAACCATGATTTAAAATTAAAATCTCAAGTTACCTATGTATATTTAAAAAAAATAAGAGCACTCACATTTTTGTTTCATAGTCCTTCCAAGCTTTATCAAAAGGCTTTTTCAGATCCTGTGAAAAGAGTAATAAATTTAAGCAAGACCAATTATTAACTTCTGTACAAGATAAACTTATTTATCCCTAGATTGGTCCTGAAAGGAACATTAATTTCTGCAATTAATGTGTGTGATCTCATGAAAAATAATGAACCTAGGGTATGCACTTTTAAGTATACTGATGGTGGCAATTCTTTCTTTTGAAAACATGTATTTAGAATATGCCAAATGCTCACAGGAGTAGAGATCTGTGCCATGTGCCGTTACACATTTACAGCACTTCTGGCCCACCCCGTGTCACCTGTACCTTACTATCTGCGCTAGGTTTACCCGAAAGACAACATTTAATCTGCAACTATTTCAGTGTTATCTCCCTAAAAGAAAGGGACTCTTACTAACATGCTACTCTCCTCAATGCACGTAACTCTGCTTTACGCCTGGCATAAAGGTCACCCACATCATCCTCAGGTCTCCTACTGGTGCTCAGACAGATCCAGAATTTAGGATTTCATATACCCTGATAAAGCCTGGCCCAAGAAGTACTGAGCCACTAGAAATTCTTTCAAATGGTTCCCACCTATTTTTGCCCCATCAACAGGGTTCTTTTGGAAGAGAAAACCCCCTTTGCTTTGCTCTGTTTGTTCTTTATTTTTTGCCTCTTCAATGGCCTGAGGGCCATAGCCTGGCATACAAGGTCCTTGGTGAACTGGCTCTCAGGCACCCAGCATCCTGATATGCCGCTTAGATTCATACCTCTGCACACACGCCCATGTCTTTTCTCTGCCTAGGATGCCCCTCCCTCCCAGTCATTGGGCTAACTTGGCTGCCTGTTCTCTGAGCCCCGAAAGGGACAGTAGGTTATGTCCCTTGGTGTCCAAACGGCTCATTTGCCCACTCCGTGAAGGAGACACTGAGAGGCCACTGCATAGTTCCCCAACACCGGCCAGACCAGGCTTCCAGTTATGCCAGATGTGACCCAGGAATCCAATCAAAGAACTCAAGTCTCCCAGGCGGCGCCTGTGACTTAGTGGGTAGGGCACAAGCCCCATATACTGAGGGTAGTGGGTTCAAACCTGGCCCCAGCCAAACTGCAACGAAGAATAGCTGGGTGCTGTGGTCCCAGCTACTCAGGAGGCTGAGGCAAGAGAATCGCCTAAGCCCAGAAGCTGGAGGTTGCTGTGAGCTGTGACGCCACAGCACTCTACCGAGGGTGACAAGTGAGACTCTGTCTTTAAAAAAAAAAAAAAACAAACTCAAGTCTCCCAAGAACACAGCCACAATCGTCTCCCGTTCACAGTCACATCTGTCAGGGCCAAGATGCGCAAAACCAAAGCATCTCATAGCCAGACACCCTCTCCCCGGACTGCTACTCACTCCACCCTCTTAAAACAGTGCATAGTCCAAGCGTTTATAAGTGGCAAAGCATGTGCTAAACAGCCAACTTCTCTGGAGGACAGAATGAAATCAGCTCATGTGTTATGAATGCAATTTTTCTAGTCAGGACACTACATCTTTGCTAGTTTCCTTTCCCAGTGGTAAACACACCAGCTAGAAAACCACAATTTCTCACACAGGTTTCCCCGCTCAGTTGAAAGAGACCAGAACTGTTCATAGTTTCCAAAATAGCACTTTCTCTCGTTTCCCCTTCTCCTCCCAGGATGGCCAGAAAGGCCAGGAGTCACCACTGTTCTGACAGAAAGGTGGTCCCAAGACGGCAAATCAGAAGAAGGTGGGATCACAAAATGTCATGCTGTCATCCCAGTAAGAAAGCACTGGTGTGGCCGCTGGCCCAGCAGGCCAGGTTCCTGTGACTCTGCCCGATGTCAAAGCTGCCCTGATGTCACAATTTCAGCGTCATACCCCTTTCACTCCTTTCAGATCCCCCTTCAGCAAACTGTCCAAAGGAAAGGAGATTATGTTGTTCATATTCTGAATCTGAAAAACAAAAGCAGAATATTCTCATTCAACTTCTTTGTTAATCGAAGGGAAGGACAGCAAAGATGTTGGAAAGAACATTAGGTAATGATTAACCTCTACTTAAAACCCGGCATTGCAGGTATGATCACCTATTCAGTCTTAAATTCTTTCTAATGATTTGATCTTACAAATGAATATATAACTAATGAAAAGATTAGATCTGTATATTTTTTGCAATAATTATCTTCTATTGTCAAGTTATGTAGTTTGAAGAAAAATGCTTCAAAACAGTCGATGACAGAATCACTTTCAAGAGCCTGGAATAAATGGAAATACCTACTGCCTGCCTCGCACCTGCGCCCTGCCCAGCCCACATACACGGGGGTGGGGTGGGGGTGGGGGGTGGTCTGCAGCGAGCTCCTCACACAGAAACCACAGGGGGCAGCGCTGAGAGGAAATGGACGGCGGGGAGGGTGTGTGACTGTGTGCTTGAGTATGAGGGCGTGAGAGTATGTGTGGGGCGTGGGTGTGAGAGAGGGTGAGGGCGTATGTGACAGTGTGTGTATGAGAGGAGAAGTGTTGCTCAGTAAAGAATATAAACAGAGGAGGGGCAAGAGCCCAGGTGCCCCTGTTCTCCCCGAAGCAAAAGATGAATGACTTCAATGGTCACCATAATCATTCAGCAGAGTCAAACATGAGTCAGGTAGAGAAGCAAAGCTTCGCGCCGGAAGGACCTTCACAGATTCAGCTACAAACCCAGCAAGACTCCCTGTACAAGTGGGGAATGAGCTCAAGACCTACTTTCCCTGGGCTCAGATCACTCCCTTCATCAACGCAACTGCCAGTTCCCACTGCTGGGGCCCTGAATCTTCAGGGCCCTTCTGGGCTGCCTGCACCCCGATCACAGGCCTATAAAAGGGGACAGACTAAAGGAAGGACGTTGGGACCTTGCACAGTTATGCTTACAATCAAGTGAGGGGAAAAAATTATTTTTAGTATAATTACCTTAAATGATAAAACCATAGATCCCATATTTAAAGGCAATATGGGATCTGATTCCCATACACTGTTCGCCATACTAAAATTTTTAATGGAGACAGAAATTCTCTTCAAAAATATTGATAAGGAATGTAATAATGCCAGCACTGACAACCGCATCTGCCAGGTCATGATTCACAACCATCATCTGGGATTGGGCTGCTTTGGGTAACTTCTTGAGGGTTAAACAACTCAACATCCCTCTTGTCCCTATTCCTCCAAGGTATAGTAATCAGCTTGACTTTGCTGGATTAGCCTCAGGAGCTCAACTCTGCAATACTGAAAAGCTCGGTTTAAGGTCTTACAGATGCGGGGGACCGGCTGTGCTGATGAATAACGTACAAGAACAAGCACACCTGGCTGCCACTGTCCCCATGGTAGGAAGAAATGGGAGGAGTGCAGGTCTCACCACCCTGCCACACCAGCCCTGCTTCTCCCAGCTCTTAATTCCTGTAAACCACCCCCCTTGGCCTCTCGGAGTCATCACGGAGGCTGTCTGTGCTGCACCTACTCACCCAGCTGGCAGGCGAAGGCTCCACACAGCATGTCCTCTCCCCTCGCCCCACCCCTCCATGCCCTTCTCGCGCTGTCTGCCTGCCCACTCCACCTTCGCTCTTATATTAGAGACCTGGGGTCATGTCTCTAAAATAAAGACTACACTTCCTTGTTTGCCGCTTTCATCTTCCAATTCGGCCAGGTTTAGGTTCCCCGCTCTCTGCTTCCCAGATTCCATGCTTGTTGCTCCAACTAAAGCATCCTCCCTCGTCCCCACTGCTTACGCCTGCCCATCCACCCGAGTTACTCCAACACCACCTTCTCCATCCATTAAGCATCCCCATTCTCCACAGCAGAAAGCTACCCCTCTCTCCCCACACTCCTCTAATATTTTCCTCTTCCTCTATTTCTTCAGCCACTTGGCAGCCCCTCTCCTGTGTTCATCTTGTCCATCTCACACCCTGAGTTCTGAAGGGCAACATCCACCTGTATAACACTTTCCATCCCCCACAGCTCTTCACATGGGACTCGACCCAGAGTAACGAAAAACACTAGTAGAATAAAGCAATATACTTAATACTTTTCTGAACATCTAACACATGAGAGACAATCTACGGAAGCTTCTATTAACACCTTTAAAGCAGACATCCTGCAGCAAAGGATGTGTGCATCACTTATTCATTCATTCATTCATTCATTCAGGTCTATTAACTGAGTATCTGTTTTACAGATGACAGGTGGCTACAAAGATAATTAAATACAATGCCTGCCTTCTCAGAGGATGAATAAACACACACAAACACACTAAAAATAAAAACTCTAAGACACACCCCACAGTAGCATATTTTATACTATACAGACACCTATGGCGTCTCACTGGTGAAGGATGAGGAAATGGTGGTTTCGGTTTTAAGCAGTCAATGTGGGCCTGTGAATAAAGGGAACTGTACCAGTTACTGACCTGTGAGATGCTGCCCATTCATCTACATGTCACACAGAGGCCACGTTCAGAGTCATTAGCACAGGTCTATTCAGTCCTGAACACGGCCTAGCTGGGGGCCAATGCTGTGCCATCTGGGACAAGGCACTTGCAAGAAAAGGGCTGGCTAAACAGCCCAGAGCAGAGGTACTCAGGGTGGCGGGCTGAGTGAGAGACACCATCACCACCCAGCTATGAGAGGACTGGCAGAGGAAAAGATTTAGGTGCCCACACATTAAAAATTGCATTTCTAAGAAGAATCCTGGTAGGTCTTTCATGAAGGGGGTATGTGAGCATGATTGTGTGCCTGAGTGAGCGGGAAAACAAGCTTCTCTGTAGCAGGGAAAAACATCAGCACAGTGTGGTTTCTCTGTTCATTTTGAGATTATCTGTTATTTGATTCAAATAAGAACTTAGAGAAGAGGTAAAGCAAGCTTTGGTACCTACAGCAAAACATTCAAGTGGAGACCAGTGAACCGTCTGTGCACACCCAGACACCCTGGGCCAGCTTGCATTCATTCTTCATTTGTTTCAGCAGTGAGTGTGACCCTGCATGCTGGACACTGGGGACAGGGCCCACAGTCTGGTGGCGGACAGGACATCCAACAGTACAACGTCAATGGCTGCTATAAAGGAGGCGCACGTGGCCCTCGTATAGCAGCAGAGAGGAAGCTGGAGAGGTACAAGGAGTTAGGAGACAGGAGTAGAGGGGACCTTAGTCCTCAGAGCCCTCCCCTTTGGTTCAACAGGGGAGATAAACCCCGTATTTAAGTGAACTACGAGGTGAAAATTCTGAGAACCATGAGGAAAACACCGTGGAATTTCAGAGAAGAGAAAACATGTTGGGTGGGGGTGTGTGAGACAGAGGATAGTCTGCCTTATGAGATGGGGGTGGGCGACCTGGGTTAAAGGAACAGGGTGGAGGGTGAGCTGCGGTGCTGATGCAGGAGGCAGCAGCCAGAAAGCAGGGCTGGGGGGTGGGGGGGTCAGCCAACCAAGGGGGCTCTGGCTTCATTTACGGTCAGTTTCTCTCTTTGGAGTTATTCAAATTACCCAAAATAGGAAACTATTACTTTTATAATCAGAAAATAAATTATTACAATAGAGACAAAAAAGTAGAGCAGTGGTTGCCTTGAGCTGGGGGAGTGGAATTAGTTAAGAGGATACAAGGACCTCAGCAGGGAGAAAATGTCCTAAAACTGCTTTAAGGTGATGGTCAAATCACTTGGTAGACTTACTAGAAATTGATGACCTGCGCACTTGATACTCCTCAATAATATAAACAGAATCGCCATCAAGGCTTTACTAACATAGCATTCATTCTCCCAGACGTTAGCCCATGTGCCTTCTGCATAACCCGAACAGCACACAGGCCTCAAGACTTGGGAGAAAGTCCCAGAAAAAATTCCCAGAAATGACCGCTCTGGCAGTGCTGGGCCAGGTGTGCCCACAGCATGAAGGATGGGCAGGTTCTGAGCTGTTCCTCTGCTGTGTCTGGGCAGCCTCAGGCCTACAGCTGGCCACGAGAGATGAAAACCACAGCCAAAAGATTACTGCACATCCCTTGTGCTCAGGCAGCTCCAGCCTCAATTTACGAGTAATGAAATTCTTATGATCTATGGGAAGAATTAAATTATCCCAGAGTAACCCAACCGGAATCTATTCCTTAGTGCCAAGCAAGCTCTGGGCTTTCTCTTACACTCCAACTTACTTTTAACAAATATGTGATGTAAAATGGCTTTCTGAAACAGCAAGTACAACCTGAATACAAATTATTAATCTTAAATCACTGCTATTAACTACAGACGCACAAACAGGCAATGTTTTAAAACTACAATGCTCCCTTTTCCCCCCTGTCTTCTGTCTTTGCTCTCTTCCTGAGTTCACCTGGAGATGTCTGACCAGATGAGTAAGTAGTCCAAGGTCTGTGATCTCACAAGTAGAAACGAAACGATTCAGTCAGTGGGGTAGGTGGCAGCCCTGACTATTAGATATCAAGAACAAAATCATTATGCTAATGCCACAGCTGATTAGCAAACAAAGATGGGGGGGGGGGCGGGGAGGGGACCGGGACAAAGCCAGCCAATTAGCCATCTCTTCAGTGTCCTTCATAATTACTAAGGTTGTTCTGTCTTAAAATTCCCTGCCTCTAGCTCTGTCACTTTCCCCCACTCATAGGTCACCGTGCCTGCTCTCTGGTCACCAGATGCTCCCCCACCCTGCAACCCCTTCTCTTTTACTTAGTGAGTAGTTGTTTTGTCAAATGATTGTGCCCAAAGGGAGTCAATCAGAAGCCTGACCCAAGACAGGATCCTCTTGCCATAGCTACTTTTGAGGAGCACCCAGAGGTCACTGGACAGAATCTTACCAACCTCAGCCAGTGAATCTAGAAAATAACAGGTGCCCCAGGGCTGTCCTCCAAAATCCTTAGCAAAGTTCAACTCTGTTTCTAGATAATCAGCTTTCCCTTAAAAAGAGCATTTTGTTACTGAATAATATAAAACCCGGCTAGTGAATCTTACCCACATGTGTCATGGAATTTATTTGAATATGCAAAATTTATAAGAAACTTAAGCAGCAGAAAAGACAACACGTTGAGATCTAGTGGTTTTTCTTTTTCTTTTCTTTCCTTTTTTTTGCTAACCTAGCAAATGCTGCTCAATCACAGCGTTAAACAGGAAGAACCAAGACTTCAAAGAAAGGCAAACCACCTCCTCACTTTCTGCACAGGCCAGGTAACACCTCCTCATCTGGAGGGCAAGAATTGCAAAAAGACCGTAAGCAACACCTCAGCATTTCAATTAGGGCCATTCTTAGCGGAAGTTTCACTATTAGCAAGGGTGTGGGTGAAACAACCTTCAAGTGCTCTGGAAGCTTCCAGTCACCTGTGGAAGTGGAAGCTCAAGTCCTAGGACCTGAGTGTGAATTGGGACATGAGGCTCTGAGCCTGTGCTGGCCGCTCAGGCAGATACCAGCTACGTGTGTCCTTTACATGTAAACGAATTAAACTGAGCTCCTCAGCTGCACTAGCCACGTATCAAGTGTTCAACAGCCATGAGTGGCTAGTGATGACTTACACTCGATAAAGTACATATAAACCATTTCCGTCAATGTAAAAAATCATGCTGATCGGCAACATTTTTCAATGAAAGACTTTTTTTTTTTTTTTTTTTTGAGACAAAGTTTCACTTTCTCACCCTCAGTAGAATGCCATAGTGTCACAGCTCACAGCAACCTCAAACTCTTAGGCTCGAGTGATACTCTTGCCTCAGCCTCCCAAGTAGCTGGAACTACAGGTGCCTGCCACAACGCCTGGCTGTTTTTAGAGATAAGGTCTCTCTCTAGCTCAGGCTGGTCTTGAACTCATGAGCTTAGGTGATCCAACTACATCGGCCTCTCAGAATGCTAGGATTATAGGTGAGAGCTATCACACCCAGCAGTGAATGGCTTTAAAAAGGTTTTAAGCAGCTTTAGGGCGATGGAAGTGACACACACATTTAAAGTGTATGACTTGGTACCTAAGCCACGAACTATCACTAATATCCAGACACTGAATGTATCCCATCACCCCAGACGTTCCCCTTCTGCAACCCCAGGTCCTCACCCCCCCATCTCCTGTGCCCAGTAACCACTGATCTGCCTCTGTCACCACAGAATACTTTGCAGTTTCTACAAGTTTATATGCAATATTTGGAATCACACAGTTTTACATAGAACTATCTATGCAGTTCACAGAATCATTTAGTACACACTCATTTTCATCTGGCGTCTTTCATAATTATTTTGAGACTGAGTACAATTACTCTGAGATTCATGCATGTTGTTGTATGATAGTTCATTCCCTTTTAATTTTTTATTTTTTAAAGATAGAATCTTGCTCTGACACCCAGCCTGGAGTACATAGCCCAATCATAGCTCACTGTAAACTGGAAACCCTGGGCTCAAGCAACTCCTGCCTCAGCTTCTTGCCTAGTTAGGACTACAGGACTAGTAGGACTAGTTAGGACTGTAGTCCTTTGTTAGGACTGAAAATTTAAAAAGAATTTTTTTAATTGCTGAATATTATTCCATTGTATGGATACACTACACTTTGTTATCCATATAACTGTTGATAGACATTTAAGTCATTTCCAGTTTAGGGGCTACTAAAGATACCACAGTAGTTGATATCTATGTATCATTTGTGGGATGGGGACTCTTTCAAATCGTGGTCAGGGCCTTTTACAAGGTGACATTTGAGCAGAGTAGGAAGGAAGCAAAGCAGAGAGGTGGGCGCACATCTGGTGGAAGTGCTCTCCTGGCAGCGGGCATTGCTAACACCAAGGTCCTGGGGCAGAAGTACGCTGACAGGTTCAAAAACAAGTTCTTTGTGGTCTTCCCAAAGGCAGCTTATCTGCAAGAATGGACACCCAGCAGAAAATTTATGGGGAAGCAGAGGTACCAGGTCTGCAAATGCCACCAAACCATTTACTCCTTCCAACCACTCTGAGAAGTCAGTGCTGTGATCCCCATTTTGCAGACATGAAACAAGGAGAGGCTTCAGTCATCCTTTTTCCCTCCAAATCACACAACTATAAGTAGCAGAGTTGGGCTGAGAACTCTGAAGCTAGACCTGTTCCTGTGTTCTGCCCTCACAGGGCAAATGGCTCACATCTGACATCCATCTCCGCGTCAGGGCGGAGGGGGACTGAGGACTTGGTGACCCCAGGGCAGCAGCTCCTCGAAGGTCCTTCTAGCGCCCCATCAGACACATAGGAGGGTTCTTAGGAAAGGAAGACTATCTCTGCTACTTTCACTTTCAGTATAAGTAGAGGGACTTCGTCTTTGGTGGCCTGTATAAGTGTGCGCATGTAACACGCAGTCCCACCTGAGCACTCACAGAGGGTCCTCCTGAACAGATGCACCTGGTCCCGTCTCCTTGGCAGCAGAGCGGTTCTGATCATTCTCTGTGTTTAATTAAAAAGGAGGGAGGGGGTGGCGCCTGTGGCTCAGTCAGTAAGGCGCTGGCCCCATATACCGAGGGTGGCGGGTTCAAACCCAGCCCCGGCCAAACTGCAACCAAAAAATAGCCGGGCGTTGTGGTGGGCGCCTGTAGTCCCGGCCACTCGGGAGGCTGAGGCAGGAGAATCGCCTAAGCCCAGGAGTTGGAGGTTGCTGTGAGCTGTGTGAGGCCACGGCACTCTACCTGAGGGCCATAAAGTGAGACTCTGTCTCTACAAAAAAAAAAAAAAAAAAAAAAAAAAAAGGAGGGAGGAAGCCCACAGTGATCTTGAGTGTTTAACACAAACTGAAAGATCAAAACCAACCAGCTGCCAAAAACATGCTGGCAACTTTCACACCAGAACAAGGAGAGAAACTGCTGACCTGGTTTCTGCTCTTAATGCTGCCTCTCTGGCAGTCAACTGCTCTCATCTTTCAGGTTCTAAGTGGAGAGAAAATGAACTCTCTTTCCTTTCTCCACTAGAATAAATGATGAGCTGTGACGCATCAGGCCTACCTTATTATAACAGCACTGACACCTGCAGAAGGCTGGTTCTGATAGAGGCAGGGGGTACACAGAAGAGTCTGGGGCTCCGGTAACACATACTTCCAAAACCCATGTGATGTTAAAATGTTTAATGAAGCCATCAACCAGAAGTGAAATCACTTTTTGAAATTTTATTACCTCCAAGAATCCAACAAAGTACTTCCTCTGGCCTCAGTTAGAGTTTGGCACCCCTATGCGTCAGTCTCCCTGAGGGTAAGAGTCAGAAGCACTGGCCCAGGCTGCCCTCAAGAGTCAGAGTTACCAGTAAACATACTACAAACGCAAAGTCTCAAGCCCTACCCTGTATCTGTGAAATTATAAACTCTGGGTGTGAAGCCCAATAAGGTGTAGTCTCGAGAACCACCCAGCTGATACTCCTGGACTAAAGCTAGAGAACTGCAATTCTGTAATTCGCTGTTGAGGCTGAGTCTGTATTTCTTTTTGTTTTTTTTTTTTGGTAGAGACAGAGTCTCACTTTATGGCCCTTGGTAGAGTGCCGTGGCATCACACCGCTCACAGCAACCTCCAACTCCTGGGCTCAGGCGATTCTCCTGCCTCAGCCTCCCAAGCAGCTGGGACCATAGGCACCCGCCACAACACCCAGCTATTTTTTGGTTGCAGTTCAGCCGGGGCTGGGTTTGAACCCGGCACCCTACTGACTGAGCCACAGGCACCGCCCTGAGTCTGTATTTCTAATAAGTGCCAGGCACTGCTGGTCCAGGGACCACACTTGAGGGCCTCTGTTCTACAGCAGCTTCTCAAGCCTCCGTGTGCCCGTTCATCACCTGGGGCTCTGTGCACCCGAAGGGGGGAGTAGCAGGCCCAGGGGAGTCTGAATTTCTAAGAAGGCCCAGGCAATTCTCACGTCGCTCTGTGAGTACAAGGCCAGGGCCTCTGGGGGTGCCAATGAAGCAATCTCTGTCAAGTGCTCTGTAAACTAGAACCTGAATTACACAGGCATTGATAAAGTTTGCTCACTTTTACATTTTAAGGAATTGATATCACAAAATTCTCACTGCCAAGGGAATGTACACAACGAAGCACACTTTGGATTCATTTATATAAACCCGCTGACGACTGTGCTCGGAGAAGCAGGGCTTGACTCCTGGTTGAGCCTACTGCCCACAGGTGGTGATGGGAGGACACATGGTCCCCATAGCTCACAATCCCTCTCTTCAGCCCCGTTCAGCTACCAGCTCTTTCCCTGGGGCTCAAAACAGGCACAAGCCTCTCTTGCCCTGGAAACACCACCTCCTGGCTTTCCTCAGAACAGTGAACACTCCCTGTCTCTACTCCCACACTGCAGCCTGACTTCTGCCTTTACAGAAACTCAGGAAAGAGGCCCTGGGGCCTCATAGGCACCTAAGCTGGGCTCCTGCCCTTCATAGCCTATGCCTTCACTCACACCCCATACTTCAGCCTCTATATACATCATCCCTCAAATGGTGGGTTTTTTTGGGCTGGGGCTGGGTTTGAACCCGCCACCTCAGGCATATGGGACCAGCACCCTACTCCTTGAGCCACAGGCGCCACCCGAATGGTGGTTTTTTTTTTAACCCCCTACATCATGGCAGTCTTCCTCTTAATAGCCAGCAACTTAGCACAGTGACAAAAACAAACTCCTTTGAGTTCATTAATACTTTCAAACACAAACAGCATGTCCTAGACAAGTCTGAGAAGTTGTGAAGACCTTTGTTTCTAAACCCGTAATCATGCTGTGTGCAGATGGACTCAAGGGCACTCCTAATAGTCCGAGGGCTCCCTGCCCCACCTCCACCACCCAGGGTTCCGAGGCGCAAGACTGGAGTCACTGCTCCCTGCTTCCCAGGAGGCACCTGCAGAACCCCATGGGCTGTCGGCAGCCTTCAGGGCCATCACTGCAAGTACTGTGCATCTCCCACCCAGACAGGAGTTAACAGAGCTCACTGTCCCACTCAGTAGGCACCAGAGTGTGCATAGCCCTCAGCAGGGACCCACTCTGTCCTTGCTCTGTGAATTTCCCATGTCCAAGGCTCTCCCACTAAGGCTTTCCCCCTTTTCTCTAACCACTAGAAGCTGATGTATCTTGGGGGTTATAAGCAGGTAGTACAGCTCACCCCCAAAAGAAACAGTGTCGATACACAATTTAAACATATTAATTACATGGCTGTGCTACAACCAAAACACAGATCTCTGACATCAGTCTTACTGTTCTTCATTGTCTTGGATCAAACAAAGAATGTTGCTTTCATTTTTGGTTAGGAATTTGTGAGTATAGAAAGTAGCACAGTGTTGAAGTCTTTAAAGTCTTAAGACAAGGCATCTCCAACTGTAAATGAGCCCATATAAAAGCCTAAGTGGCAGAGGTGTCTAAGTACCCAAAGTGACTGTCAGTAGGTCCCATCTATGTACACTCTACCCCTGCCTGCCCCAGAGAAGCCCTAGCCCTCAAGGCCTCACTTCAAATTCCTCACTCACAGCCTATGGATTCCTAATATGCATACAAGGCATACAAGTCTAACGAGCCATGCCATCCTGTTTTTCAGTTCATAGCACTGTGGAACAAGAAACATTAGAGGTGGCGGAGTGTGGTGGCTCACACTTGTAAGCCCAGCACTCCGGGAGGCTGAGGCAGAAGGATCACTGGAGCTTAGGAATTCAAGATCAGCTCTGAACAAGAGGGAGACCCATCTCCACTAAAAGTAGGAAAAAGTAGTCAGGTGTTGTGGCAGGTGCCTGTAGTCCCAGCTAGTCAGGAGGCTGAGGCAGGTGGATTATTTGAACCCAGGAATTTGAAGTTGCTGTGAGCTGGACTGAGGCCAGGGCACTTTGGCCTGGGCAACAGAGGAAGACTTTTGTCTTCAAAAGGAGAGAGAGGGGGGCGGCACCTGTGGCTCAGTGAGTAAGGCACCGGCCCCATATACTGAGGGTGGCAGGCTCAAACCTGGCCCTGGCCAAACTGCAATAAAAAACAGCTGTGTGCTGTGGCAGGCACCTGTAATGCCAGCTACCAGGGAGGCTGAGGCAAGAGAATCGTCTAAGCCAAGGAACTGGAGGTTGCTGGGAGCTGTGTGATGCCATGGCCCTCTACCAAGGGCAATAAAATAAAACTCTGTCTCTACAAAAAAAAAAAAAAAGAGAGAGAGAGAGAAAGGAAAGAAACTTTAGAAGCAAGCGCTGATATTAAATAGCAGTAAAAAAAAAGGGCACCCAACAGGATAAGAGTCAGAATACTAAATCCAAATGCTGGAAATGGAAATCAAATATTTTGAAACCAATCTAAGGGCAGACAGTCCCACATACCATAAGCCACTGGGGGTGCCTCTAGATTTCAGCACAATTCATTACTTTATGCCCAAAACAAAGGCTTTCATCCTTTTCCTCAAAAGATGAAGTTGTGCCCTTGTTTAATAAGGAAGAAGGCAAGACATTTTGAAATAGAAGACATTTTCAATAAAAGAAATTAAAGGATGCCTATGGAAGTATGGAGGGTGAACACCTGTGGTGGTAAGATCTCCATATGAAGTGATGAGACAAGCTTTGTTAATAGGAGAATCAGCTTGTGTCTAACCTGAGCTAGAAAGCACCAGGCAAAGAGGGCTGCTGTCGAGTTAGCAATGCAACCAATTAAGGACGCTTTCCTGGCAGGGACACCACTCATCCCAATAGAACCTGACTAGCTTTCTTTACTCCAGGGCTATAATGGCTACCAACTCCGATCATTTGCATCAAAAAGATGACTAGGGGAGGGTGGGGCTCAGGCCTATAATCCTAGCTCTGGGAGGCTGAGGTGAGGTGGGAGGAGATTGAGCTCAGGAGTTTAAGACCAGCCTGAGCAAGAGTGAGACCCCTGTCTGTACTAAAAATAGAAAAAACATTTGGTTGCCCTGTAGTCCCAGCTACTCAGGAGGCTGAGGCAGGAGGACTGCTTGAGCCCAGGAGTTTGAGGTTGCTGTGAGCTATGATGACACCATAGCACTCTACTCAGGGTAACAGAGTGAGACTCTGTCTCAAAAAACAAACAACAACAACAACAAAAAAAAAAAAAAAAAAACGATGACTCCTTTGTGTGTTGCTGGGCAGAACTTTCAGATTTCTCTTTCAGGGTGGTGTCTGTGGCTCAGTGAGTAGGGCGCCAGCCCCATATACCAAGGGTGGTGGGTTCAAACCCGGCCCCAGCCAAACTCTAACAAAAAATAGCCAGACATTGTGGCGGGCACCTGTAGTCCCAGCTACTGGGAGGCTGAGGCAAGAGAATCGTCTAAGCCCAAGAGCTGGAGGTTGCTGTGAGCTGTGACGCCACAGTACTTTAACCAGGGCAACAGAGTGAAATTGAAAAAAAAAAAATTTCTCTTTCAAAATGAATGAGGTGAAATTCCTTGGGCCAAGGCCAGGGGATCTCACACTATAAGCCCATCCCTGGCCAACCATCTGCTGGGCCCGCTGTCAGCTGACTCTGGTCTTCCACAGAGCCAGGTCTGTACCAGAAACTACATATCTGCAGCTAACCTGGGAATCTGTTCTGTACTGCGGCCTTTCATTAGAAAGCCCCCACTTCTCAGCACAGAGGCAGCCCTTGGTAATTCTCTCCAGGATTCTCACATCCATCTGAGAAGAGGAAAGGAGCTACAGCAACCAGGCTGACTTGACAACCAGTTTAATTTCACACTTGTTATATTTCTAGAGCTGCCTTGTTTTTCTCTTTATCCTGCATAACTGCAGGGAAAATTCAGAGACTTTCTGAAGGTGAGATTCTCGCCCATTAGTTAAGAAAGTCTCACTGTATATGAAGTTGGCCTTTCTTTGGAGATACTCCAAATGCTTTATAAACATTCTTTCATGCTTCAAGTAGGTGCGTGGTTAATTGTTATTCTTTTTGGACAGAGAGGTAGCATTGAGATGCTTGGCCATACGGAACAGAAATGTTTTTTTAATGCCTGAGCGAAAGCAAAAGCAAGGCTTGGAAAATATGAGATAGGACAGATGTGACCAAAAATAGGAAGAATGGTATACAAAATTCCAAAAAAGGAGAATTCCCCTATAATCAGCTCATTCTCAGCCGTATCTCAGGAGCTGCTGCCTGGCGTTCCTGGGGTGTGCAGCTTCCACATGGGCGCCAGCCTGGGAATTAGGCCTGGTGAGTGCTAATTGTGCCCAAAATAAGAAATTTTCTCTCTGTTTGATCCTTTCCAGGATCAATAATTCAGACTCCATAAAGTAAAAGCTGGAACTAAAGTAACTCACATATACTTAAAATTACCATACAATAAGTTGGATTTTTAAGAGACAGAGTCTCACTTTATCACCCTCCGTAGAGTGCTGTGGCGTCACAGCTCACAGCAACCTCCAGCTCTTGGGCTTAGGCAATTCTCTTGCCTCAGCCTCCCGAGTAGCTGGGACTACAGGTGCCTGCCACAATGCCCTGCTATTCTTTGTTGCAGTTTGGCCAGGGTCAGGTTTGAACCCACCACCCTCAGTTAGATGGGCTGGCGCCCTACTCACTGAGCCACAGGCACCGCCCACCATACAATAAGTCAACGTATCACAACACTAAAATACTGCCTATGTGCTGGGTTTTTAATTTACAAAATCCATTTCATCTTGATATTGTCCTAGGAGGTGGGCAAGTCTCGCCACCCTTGTTTTCAGGTGAGGAATATGAGGCCATTGGGCTGCGTGGTGGCACTCAGAGAGATCAGTGGCCCGGCCTGATACCTTACTTCTCTTTACTCCACACTTCTCCCTGTGTTGCTTTTCCCCATGTCCAAAAAGGAGTTAAATGTCACCATGGAAACAACATGGGTTCGGAGTTTCAAGTTCTGGATTTGAATCTCAACTCTGGCCCTCACCAGTTAAGGACCCAGTAAGTTACTTAACGTGTATGAGCTCATGCTAAGATGAAGGTACCAGGAACTGCCTGCACAGATGTCATGAGACGCAAACGAGGCAGACTGACCTTCACGCCAGCCCAAAGCTCGCTAGGCCGCGTGTGCTCATGAAGCTGCGGCCACTGGTGTCTTTACTTTCAGCAGAAAGCTGGATGGCAACTAGGACTTATAGTGATTTTTTTAATACTAGAAGTGGGAAAGTTTAGGGCAGCCAGCAGTGTGCCAGTCACAACATCCAGGCCCTGCCCTGCGTTCTCTTTGAAAAAACAAACAACAACAAAAAAAAAACAGAAACAAAAAAGAAAGGGGCTGCTTTTATTTAACTGTGTAGCGGCCTGTGTTCATAACTGAGTACAGCTCTTTCATCTGGACCCCGCAGTGGGGAATGCGGCAGGCAGGCCTGTAGACTGGGAGAAACACATCCCAGGGCAGGCAAGGACCCTAGCCTCCTAAGAAGAGATATCAGCTCTTTAAACCATCCTTGATTATCTAGCCTATAAAGTGAAAGTAACACTCAATCTACCATATGAGATTGTTGTAAGGATTAAAAGCTAAACTGTTTAAAAGCAACCAGTTAGCTATATATTCTATACACAGAATCAGGTATGGCATTCTCTTTTTATTTATTTATTTTCAGTTTTTTGTTTTTTGGTTTTTTTGGCCAGGGCTGGGTTTGAACCCGCCACCTCCAGTATATGGGGCCGACACCCTACTCCTTGAGCCACAGGCACTGCCCTTCTCATCTCCATTTTATAGCTGAGAAAATCTTGTTCTAGAGATCAGCTGAACAAAGAGCTAGTTGCCCTGGGGTGGGGGCAGAACCCAGGCCCCACCCACCTGACTCCCACACCGCCCCCATCTTGGGCTGGCCGCTTTCCAGGCCAACTGCTCAGGGCCCAGGGCACTTCCCTCTGCCACCCTCGGGGATCCCCGCCTGCTGTTTGCCACAGCAGATCCTGTTTCCTGACTCTCTCAGATTCCTCGCAACTTTCTTCTTTCTGCATTTTGCTCAAGCATATCCTTTAGGAGTTTCACAGAAATGACACATAGGAGGTAAACTTTGGAGCCTTGCACGTCTGAAAACGTCTTTAATTCTATTTTCATGTTCAGCTCGCTGGGTCTGATTCCAGCTTGAGTTGTTTTCCTCGGGATTTCCTGGCACTGCTCCATGCCTTAAAGTTTCAGTGCTGCTATTGAGGAGTTTAGCATCACTCCTACTCTGAATCCTCTCCGTGCTTTCTGGAAGCTTGTAAGACCTCATGACTCTTAAAGGTCTTAAAGGGTGTGCTGGGCACCTGCGAGCCCTCCAATCTGGAAGGGGTCCTTCGCGTTGCTGCGTTGGTGATGTGATAATGACGCCCCCCCCCCCTCGCCCCCTTCCTAGTCTTTCTGAAATGCCTTTCAGGCAGATGCTGGACCTTAAGGATTAAATCTTATTTTTATCTATTTCCCGGTTTTTTTTTTTTTTTTTTTTTTTTGTAGAGACAGAGTCTCACTGTACCGCCCTCGGGTAGAGTGCCGTGGCGTCACACGGCTCACAGCAACCTCTAACTCTTGGGCTTACGCGATTCTCTTGCCTCAGCCTCCCGAGCAGCTGGGACTACAGGCGCCCGCCACAACGCCCGGCTATTTTTTTGTTGCAGTTTGGCCGGGGCTGGGCTTGAACCCGCCACCCTCGGCATATGGGGCCGGCGCCCTACTCACTGAGCCACAGGCGCCGCCCAATTTCCCGGTTTTTAATCTTTTTTTTTTTTTTTGTCTTTTTGATCTATTTTCTGAGAGATTTCCTCTACCCCGACACTTCTCATTGGATTTTTTTTTTTTTTTTTTGTAGAGACAGAGTTTCACTTTATGGCCCTCGGCAGAGTGCCGTGGCATCACACAGCTCACAGCAACCTCCAACTCCTGGGCTTAAGCGATTCTCTTGCCTCAGCCTCCCGAGTAGCTGGGACTACAGGCGCCCACCACAACACCCAGCTATTTTGTTTTTTTGTTGCAGTTCGGCCGGGGCCAGGTTTGAACCTGCCACCCTCAGTATATGGGGCCGGCGCCTTACCGACTGAGCCACAGGCGCCGCCCCTCATTGGATTTTTATTTTGTATTTTCTTACACCATTGTCTCCCTTGGCCTTCTTCAACAGCACGCTGCACCCTACTCTTCCCTGACAGACACCATGCTTGCTAATTCCTCTTTGAGAAATTAACTGCAGTTTCTTTAGCATGTGGGCGGCCTATGTTTCCTCCAAGCTCTCTATTCTGCTCACCCTGGTCTCTCTCATTCTGGGGGCTGCTGGTCTCTATTTCAGAGCAAGGCACCAAGATTGTAGGCGTCCAGGGGGCTTATTCACCCAGGGCTGGAAGATCAGGCAGCAAACTGCCTTGTTCTCGAGGAGATGCCACCACATGAGCATCTATAATCTTTACCCTGGAATCCTGCAGTTTCTCAGTTTAAAAAAACCCCATCTTTTCTGACTCGGTGTTGAGACACCGACAAACATGTCTGCCAGCAGCCAGGACCTAACAATGAGGCAGGTGAGGGCTTCACGGCACAGCATGCAGGCTGCCACTCGGGGCAGTGACCAAGGGCAATGAACTGACCAACGTCCCAAGAGATTTCAAATTCCTCTGAGCAAAAAACTTAAGCAGAGTAAGCTTTTTATTTTTATTTTTACTATTTACAGCAGAAACATTTACAAGTGAAGATGGGAGGAGAGACCAAGAGCTTTGATGAGCCTCTTCTTTCCTTTCCCATTAATTCGGGCGTTATATTCTCTTGTTTCTGCCCTTCAGGCCAGCCTTATAAGCCCGCCATCACCCACACTTCATGAATGAGCTCTTTTCACCCTTGTTATGAGCTTCCTGATGGGAGAGATGGAAAGACGCTGCTGCCTGTGGCCTACTGGGCATGTTACTGGGTTCTCAACCTTGTCTTCAGAGACCTTTAGGGGAAGATAGGGAAGGACATGGAGGCGACCCCCACGGTCACTGCACCAGGGCAGGGTCCCAAGAGCCCTCTGCGGTTCTCCATTTCCTCAAAAATCTGCTCCCACCACAAGGACTGCACAGGGCTGCCAAGCAACAAGAAAGACTGATTCTCCCAACGTGACCAATCACCTAACACAGGCAATATATCCACTTGCTTAAAAAGGGAGACATTTCTTTCAGTTCTGCTTTTTTGGGGCTCTGTATTTGGGAGCATTAACAGACCTTTAAATACTCATGGTAATTTCTGTGCTTTGATTATAGGTTACCTTGCTTTGTAAGACAGGTCTGAGACGTATTTATTAAATATTATAAGTGCAAATGCCTACTATAATTACCAGAAACAGAGACTATTCTACGCAGATTAGAAACTATAAAACACTGCAGTCAGCAGCCCTTCAGCAGATGGATGCATTTACCCATTTTTGTCCTACACCTTGTATATTTCAAAGGCCAAGTGGAGTTTTAAACATCTTGTTAGAATAAAACATTACCATTTTAAACTTTCTTACAAATCGAACCAATGTGTATAGAAAATATCATGCTTTGGGTACCACAGGAGCAATGAAATCTATTCCTACAACCACGAGCACCCTCTACTGAGCTGCCGTTCTGAAGGAGGTGCCCGTGGGCCCTTCGCACACCCTGAGCCACACACACACACACACACACACACACACACACACACACAGCAACACTTACCAGGTTTTTGAAAAGCGCTGTCAACTCCTTGGTAAACACCGAGAACTTCAGGAACGCACTTCCTAAATCCGGGTCATCTCTGCACACACAGTTGCCCCCGAACTTCTCCAGAGCCTGCGTGTATTGCTCCTCGTTTTCCACGTGAGCTGCGGCAGCAACACAGGAGGGGCTGTCAGTGTCTCAAGCATGCCATCCTCCTTCCCCGCCAGGCTCTGCTCAGTGGTGAGTACAATTAAATACAGCAGAGGGAAAGAAAAGCTGGGAAAAGCAGGAGCAGAAACAGTAACAGAACAGCTTTGCTATCCCGACAACACATCCCAAGGAGCAAACTCAAGGAGCAGAGGGAAAACCCTGGCCACATCCAGCAGTCCTCAGTGTACCAGATGAGACTGCCTGTGACGCCCACCTTCCCACGCCTCTGAGGACTCCACCTGGGCCACAATGTAGACAGCAGTCACCAGGTAAGAGATTTAGCCCATTCCTAGAAACGCCTCAGGAGAACCCCATTTCTTCCCAGCTCCAAGCCCAGGGCTCTAACTCAGAGGCACATGCCATGGCAACTTCTCTCTTCAACACAAGGACACCACTGGTCTTTCTGCTCTGTGCCTCTGCTCGGGATGCACCCTCTGCCCAGGGGCCCTCCCCTCCCCTCCCCGACTCCCATTCACCTACACACTCATGCTTCCTCTAGGAAGCTTTCCATGACTGCTCTAAACCCTAGGTGTCTGGATCTGCACCTCTCCTATCCTTGCACTCAGCATGTTACATTGCAACTGTCTGGCAAACATGTGCTCTACCCATTCACTGGAAGCACTCAGAGGACGTGGACTACATTGTTATTCATGTTTGCACTGAAATACAAGACAACACGCATGTTGTCTGAACAGAAGCAGCAAACACCGGTCATATGCCTGATGGTATTTCACCATCTTTAGACCTCAAAATGGCACCTCAAAGAGGGAAAATCTGGACTCCTTATCTCTAGCTCAGTGGTTTTCAATCCTTGTTGGACTACAAAATCATGCACAGATCTGTACCAAACTCTAGACACCAGAGTCCCGTCTCAGACTGCTGATTCAGAAAGTCAAGTAGGGATGTGGGAAAGGCACACAGGTAATCCTGGTAAATTAATATGACTGAATGGAATTCCCTCACTACTGAGCTGAGCATTTTCAAATGAAACCAGCCAGTCTACAACAAAACAACTGAAGTGTGCATAGATACTTAACTTCTATGTTTTCATCAGTTCAGTTAGGAAACACAACCACTTGCAGGCCTGGCAGGGCAGGGCAGGCAGACGGCAGACGTGTAACACGAGCTTGGATGTAAACCCCGCTGGGAAGAGACAGCCTGAGTGCTGAGCTCCTTCACCAAGGACCAGATTCTGAAAGCCTTTCTGTAGCCCCCAAGTTCTTCCTCCGGGAAGGAAAAGACGCCAATGCTGGGCCTGACGACCAGGCAAACGAGGGGAGCACTACTTGTCCCTAAGCCAATCCCTGTGGTCCGTGTATGGTCTGTTTCTCCATCTAGATGGTTCTAATGTGGATGCAGCAAACACAAAAGAGAAAATGTACTGTTTGAGTCCTTTTCTCTCTTTTCTCACACTCCAGAAAAAGGTCTAATTTCTAAGCCCATATTCAGTAACTAAATTAAGACAAAAATACAAACATGTGTGCATGCACACACCGTGCTTCCAAGTAGTGTGCAGCGCAGTGAGACGAACCCGCAGAAGACGTGGGCTCCAGGCCTAGACATCTGTACAACCTGGGTGAGTCATGGTTACACCGGGCCTACCACATCAGCTACGTGAAAGATAAAGACTTGTGAGACGCTCACAAGGTTATGGGTAAGATTCAAAGAATAAGGTAAAAATACTCAGTTCAGCCACATTTGGTGGGTAACTAATAACGCTAACAACAGTACCAGCAGCAACAGATGTCACTTATATGGAGCACAAACTTTACGTGGATTTTTTCTAAACTTCACAAGACATGTATCATTCCTTACAATGCTAATAGGAAACTGGGGAGGCTCAAAGAGATCAAATTAACCTTTCCTAGAAAATAGCCAGAAAGTGGCAGAGCTGGGATTCAAACCCCAATGTGTCTGATTCCAAAGTCTTTTCTTCTTTTACTACTCTGCTACACTGATGTTTGTTTCACAACTAAAAATAAGTTTACCTTGCCAAAACCAAAAAGTACCCAATACTTAGATTTTTAAAGTTCCAGTTCAGAGATGGATCAATAATCCTTTCTATTTTATTTATTTATTTATGATTCTAGAGCACGTAAATCAACAGTATTGAGTATAGCCTTTCAAATCACACACAATTTTTCCCACCGTGTCAAGAGTGGTAGTCAAGACACAGGCAATTCCAGGGAGGTTTGAGAAGGGAGCCGATGACCACAGGTCAGCCTTTGGCACTGAGCACACGCCCCTGGATGACAGAGACGGGCAGGGCCTTGGCCGTGTCCTTCACAGTGCCTGGCTATGTGGCTGCACAAACACAGCAGGACAGAAGCCAGAGACTTGACAAAACCTCCCAGTACCCCTTCAGCTGGTGACTGACCCTTCCTGTTTCTCTGAGTGAACACCCAAAGGGAAGGGGCGTAGCACAGCCAAATGCCTATTAGGTTGCTTTTCACCTTCTGTTCACTCTAGCTTGATAATGCTAAGAGGTAACTAGCACAATTCCTGCTTTCTCAGGATTGAGTGGCCTTTGCCCCAGACCATACAGTTGGCAGGAGGTGAGACCGAGAGCCAAACCCACTGTCTGCACAAGGCAGGCTGCCTATGGGCCCAGGTGACCTGCAGGAGGGGAGCCTGCCTCCTCCCACGGGTCATTGGCCAACCAGGCATGGAACAGAAACAGAAAACCAAGGCTTCAGATTCTAGCACAAGAACTAGGAAAAAACATCCCAAGAACCCCTCCTTCTGGGCTCCTCAACGAATACCTGGTAGAGGCTTTTTATTTCCTTTATAATCTTCGAACTAATGCGTTGACCCTCAATGACCCCAAGGTGAACAGTGAGGCTTTCAGCTTATCGCTGTCACCGCACGGCGTTGCGTTTAAAGTGCTCTGGCCCACTGCAGTCATGATTTTCTGACGTCCCAGTTTAGGTCAGGGCAAATTCTTCATGCTGCTCTAGTTCAGTGGTTTTAGACGTATTTTTCACCCTGCATGTGAACGAGCTGCTTCTTGCTAATGCCCACTATGCCCTGTGTCTCTCTGTCTTCCTAGAACACTGAGCCTAGTGCCTGCTGCAAGAGCTGCAGAGCCATTAACATGTGGTGACTGACTGACCTTACACTCCAAATCGCCTGACGTGAGAGATTTTCCTACTACAGAACAGAAACAGTTGAGTGTCTTCAGTTTTCTTTAGCCAAAAACAACCTTAAAATAGGAATCTAAAATAAATAGCTTGGAAATAACGCTTCTGGAAAGATCCCAAACTGGGTTTATCAGTTTTTATTTACAGAATTGTAAAAGCTGTTTTTCTAAAAAGAGCTCCTTCTCTCTCTCAACAACCCCCCTTGTTCAAATATAACTTAAATTCTAATTATCATTAATGATCCTGATCCAAGAATCTCTGATCTACGAGGGACTCTGGAGAATCTGAATCACAGAGACCATGCCAGGACAAAACTGTTCCTTCTCCACTCTAAAGCAGGACCACAGTACTCTGCTTTCTCTTTAGATTGTATAAATCTTTCACCTTTTACTAAACCAGTACCTCTCCTAGGCCCCACACCTCACTACACAATCATCAATCCATGCAAAGGGATGAATTGAGAGACTCTTGCAAAAAAATCTATTATGAAGCCAGCAGGTGTGTGCACAGACTGAGGTTAGAGGCAAGGTTTTGGATTTGTTGTATATTTTTTGGCTTCTTGATTCTGTTGTTTTAAAACTAACATCAGAGATCAGGGGGTCCCTCAGCCAACTCACACCTTCTGCCATCTGAACATTCATCTCAAGCATTTCATGGACTATTTCCTGCTCTGCAATGGATGTGACAGTGTGCTGGGGTGGGATATGAGGACACATATGCTCATGGTAGCTGGGATGAATGCCTGGGGAAAGATACATCAATCACACACTGACTGCCTGCAATAAGCTGAGAGAACATTGAGCTGGGGCTCCAAGGACAGGTAGGAAGTGCCAAGAGGAGAAGCAACAGAGAACAGAAAGAGGAAGGCATCAGCCCCAGGGGAACACCAGGGAGTCCTGCTCACACTGTTAACTCTTGCTCTGTTTTAAAGCCCCCCCTGTATCCAGATCTCAATTCTCAAACCATCACAGGGCAGCACAGATCCCACTGTCCCCAGCTCAGGGCCACCTATGCCCTCTGCTGAGTCCTTTCATAGCAAATGATCCTGAAAGGTGAGTCAGTCCCCTCTCTACACATATGGAAACCAAAGCTCAGAGCTCAGAGAGGGCTGTAACTTACTCAGGCTACACAGTGGGTTTGCTAAAAGGAGAACTCAGGTTTCCTGACTCAGTCCAAGGCCGTTTCCTCATTTGCTCATCTCATTGTCACTACCCTTGGCTCTAGGCTAAGACAAATAGAAAATGAGTACAAGTGCCAGACTGGTAGCCACCCAGCCCCAGCCCCAGGGGAACACCAGGGAGTCCTGCTCACACAGTTAACTCTTGCTCTGTTTTAAAGCCCTCCCTGTATCCAGATCTCAACTCCAATTCTTGCTCCACTTGGGTCAGGCAGAGGAAAAATCACTTTTGGGCTGAAAAATCAGCTCAGCAAAGGGAGCATTTAAGGAGAATTGTATGATCTCCATGGCAGCAGCTTTGAGAAGACACTCCCTAGACAAAAGTCTTCGAAACATCTTGGGAGGGCGGCATCCATAGCTCAGTGGGTAAGGCACCGGCCACATACACTAGGGCTGGCAGGTTTGAACCAGGCCTGGGCCTGCTAAACGACAATGACAACTACAACCAAAAAATAGCCAGGCGTTATGGCAGGCTGAGGCTAGAGAATCGCTGAAAGCCCAAGAGTTGGAGGTTGCTGTGACGCCACGGCACTCTGACTCTGTCTCAAAAAAAAAAAAATCTTGCCAATAGATTATCCCACTTCTGGAATCTATAGTAAGTAAATAATCAAGACGTTCAGAGACGTTATGTACAGAACAATTTATAGAGTGGAAACAAAATGTATAAAGTTCTAACAGTATGGAAATGGTTAAATAACAGGGTATCTACAAAACGGAATATTAGGCCAGCTTTTAAAATCACGATATAGAAATATGGTGAGAATAGAATGTCAAGCTTAAAAAAGGCATGACACAAAACTGGGCATTCAGCCTCAATTTTGTAAAATGTGGAGAAGAGGCTGAAAAGAAAACAATGTCAAAACGCGCAGCGGTAGAAAGAGCAGGTACATAGTAAACTGTAGCTTATAGGCCAGGTACTACTACATGGTGCTTTCCACATGTTATTCTTTCTTTCTTTCTTTTTTTAAAGACGGGGTCTTGCTGTATTGCCCAGGCTGAAGTGCAGTGGCGTGATCATAGCTTAGTGCAGCCTCAAACTCCGGGGCCTAAGCAATTATTCCCTCCTCAACCACCCCTCTCAGATGCCAGCCACTGTCATTTTATTCTTCTTTGAGGTAGGTATTTTATAGGTGAGGAAACTGATTGCAGGAATGTGAATTCACCCAGGGTCATGCAGCTTTAGGAGGTAGAGCTGCATTCAAAACCGGTGGTGGGCTCTCCACACCCACCTGAGCCTCTCCTGGTCACATGGATAGCGAGATCTGGCCCAGGTCAAGATTTTGTTTGTTCTAATGCTATATAAATTATATAATGCTACAAGACAGGGCCCCAGTTTCTCAGGCCACAAAACTGTACGGGCCCTTGATAAAGCCCCAGGGGAAAAACCAAAGGGAGTAAAATAACCATGGGGCGGAATCAGCGGAAAAACTCTGGTAACATGAATAACCAGAATAGACCAACCCCCCCCAAGAAAAGATACGGCAGATGTGATTGAAGATCCCATACATAAACAACTGGCTGAGATGTCAGAAATCGAATTCAGAATTTGGATTGCAGACAAGATTAATAAAATGGAATTAGGAATTCGAGGAGAAATTCAAAAGTTGTCTCAAGAATTTAACGAATTTAAAGACAAAACCACCAAAGACTTAGACACGCTGAAGCAAGAATTTGAAGCCCTCAAAGATATGAAAAATACAGTAGAATCCCTCAGCAACAGAATGGAGCAAGCAGAAGAAAGGATTTCTGACATTGAAGATAAAGTCTTTGAAAGCTCCCAATCTCTCAAAGAGGAAGAGAAATGGAGAGCAAAAACGGATCACTCACTCAGAGAACTCTCAGATAATTCAAAAAAAAGCAATATACGAATTATTGGGATTTCTGAGAATGATGAAGTGGCCTCAAAGAGCACAGAGGCCCTTCTGCATGAAATTATGAAAGAAAATTTTCCAGACGTGCCTAGAGAACCTGAAATTCAGATAGCAGACAGCTCCAGAACCCCAGCACGATTCAACCCCAATAAGTCATCCCCCAAACATATCATAATTAGCTTCACTAAAGTTAACATGAAAGAGAAGATTCTCAAAGCAGCCTGGCGAGAGAAAACTATTACGTACAAAGGAAAGAATATTAGAATAACTGCAGATCTCTCTGCTGAAACTTTTCAAGCCAGAAGAGGGTGGTCATCAACTTTTAATCTCCTAAAGCAAAATAACTTTCTTTTTTTTTTTTTTAAAGTAAAATAACTTTCAACCCCGGATCTTGTATCCAGCTAAACTGAGTTTCATCTATGATGGAGAAATTAAATACTTCAATGACATTCATATGTTGAAAAAATTTGCCATAAGTAAACCAGCTCTTCAGTATATTCTCAGACCTATCCTCCACAATGACCAACCCAATCCTATACCACAAAAGTAAACTCACTCAGAAACTTCAGATCAAACTCCAACTTCCACACTGGCGAAAGGATTAAAAATGTCCACTGGACCTTTGAAAAACTCGATACCCAAAATTCCACCAGACTTATCAATACTCTCCATCAATGTGACTGGCTTAAACTGTCCTCTAAAGAGGCATAGGTTAGCTGACTGGATACAAAAACTCAAGCCAGATATTTGTTGCATACAAGAGTCACATCTCAACTTAAAAGACAAATACAGACTCAGGGTGAAAGGATGGTCATCCATATTTCAGGCAAATGGTAATCAGAAAAAAGCAGGTGTTGCAATTTTATTTGCAGATACAGTAGGCTTTAAACCATCAAAAGTAAGGAAGGACAAGAATGGTCACTTCATATTTGTTAAGGGTAATACTCAATATGATGAGATCTCAATTATTAATATCTATGCACCCAACCAGAATGCACCTCAATTTGTAAGAGAAACTCTAACTGACATGAGCAACTTGATTTCCTCCAGCTCCATAATCGTCGGAGATTTCAACACTCCTTTGGCAGTGTTGGATCGATCCTCCAGCAAGAAGCTGAGCAAAGAAATCTTAGATTTAAACCTAACCATCCAATATTTAGATTTAGCAGACATCTACAGAACATTTCATCCCAACAAAACTGAATACACATACTTCTCATCAGCCCACGGAACTTACTCCAAAATTGACCACATTTTAGGTCACAAATCTAACTTCAGTAAATTTAAAGGAATAGAAATTATTCCTTGCATCTTCTCGGACCATCATGGAATAAAACTGGAATTGAGTAACAACAGGAATCTGCATACTCATACAAAAACATGGAAGTTAAATAACCTTATGCTGAATGATAGCTGGGTCAGAGATGAGATTAAGAAAGAAATCACCAATTTTTTGGAACAAAACGACAATGAAGACATAAACTATCAGAACCTCTGGGACACCGCAAAGGCAGTTCTAAGAGGGAAATTTATAGCACTGCAAGCCTTCCTCAAGAGAACAGAAAGAGAGGAAGTTAACAACTTAATGGGACATCTCAAGCAACTGGAAAAGGAAGAACACTCCAACCCCAAACCCAGTAGAAGAAAAGAAATAACCAAAATTAGAGCAGAATGAAATGAAATTGAAAACAAAAGAATTATACAACAGATCAATAAATCAAAAAGCTGGTTTTTTGAAAAGGTCAATAAAATAGATAAACCTCTGGCCAACCTAATCAGAAAAAAGAGTAAAATCTCTAATCTCATCAATCAGAAACAACCAAGACGAAATAACAACAGACTCGTCAGAAATCCAAAAAATCCTTAATGAATATTACAAGAAACTTTATTCTCAGAAATATGAAAATCTGAAGGAAATTGACTGATACTTGGAAGCACGCCACCTTCCAAGACTTAACCAGAATCAAGTGGAAATGTTGAACCGACCCATATCAAGTTCAGAAATAGCATCAACTATACAAAACCTCCCTAAAAAGAAAAGCCCGGGACCAGATGGTTTCACGTCAGAATTCTACCAAACCTTTAAAGAGGAATTAGTACCTATATTACTCAACCTGTTACAAAATGTAGAAAAAGAAGGAAGACTACCCAACACGTTCTATGAAGCAAACATCACCCTGATCCCCAAACCAGGAAAAGACCCAACAAGAAAAGAAAATTATAGACCAATACCACTAATGAATATAGATGCAAAAATATTCAACAAGATCCTAACAAACAGAATCCAGCAACACATCAAACAAATTATACATCATGACCAAGTTGGTTTTATCCCAGGGTCTCAAGCCTGGTTCAATATATGTAAATCTATAAATGTAATTCAGCACATAAACAAATTAAAAAACAAAGACCATATGATTCTCTCAACTGATGAAGAAAAAGCTTTTGATAATATCCAGCATCCCTTCATGATCAGAACACTCAAGAAAATTGGTCTAGAAAGGACTTTTCTTAAACTGATAGAGGCCATCTACAGCAAACCCACAGCCAATATCATATTGAATGGAGTTAAATTGGAATCATTTCCACTCAGATCAGGAACCAGACAAGGCTGCCCATTGTCTCCATTGCCCTTTAACATTGTAATGGAAGTTTTAGCCACCGCAATTAGGGAAGAAAAGGTGATCAAGGGTATCCATATAGGGTCAGAAGAGATCAAACTTTCGCTCTTCGCAGATGATATGATTGTGTATCTGGAAAACACTAGGGACCCTACTACAAAACTCCTAGAAGTGATCAAGGAATACAGCAGCGTCTCAGGTTACAAAATCAACATCCATAAATCGGTAGCCTTTATATACACCAACAACAGTCAAGTTGAAAAAGCAGTTAAGGACTCTATCCCATTCACAGTAGTGCCAAAGAAGATGAAATATTTGGGAATTTACCTAACAAAAGACGTGAAAGATCTCTATAAAGAGAACTATGAAACTCTAAGAAAAGAAATAGCTGAAAATGTTAACAAATGGAAAAACATACCATGCTCATGGCTGGGAAGAATCAACATTATCAAAATGTCCATACTACCCAAAGCAATATATAATTTCAACGCACTCCCTATTAAAGCTCCACTGTCATATTTTAAAGATCTTGAAAAAACAATACTTCGTTTTATATGGAATCAGAAAAAACCTCGAATAGCCAAGACATTACTCAGAAATAAAAACAAAACAGGAGGAATCACACTACCAGACCTCAGACTTTACTACAAATCGATAGTGATCAAAACAGCATGGTATTGGCACAAAAACAGAGAAGTAGATATCTGGAACAGAACAGAGAACCAAGAGATGAATCCAGCTACTTACCGCTATTTGATTTTTGACAAGCCAATTAAAAACATTCAGGGGGGAAAAGATTCCCTATTTAACAAATGGTGCTGGGTGAACTGGCTGGCAACCTGCAGAAGACTGAAATTGGACCCACACCTTTCACCATTAACTAAGATAGACTCTCATTGGATTAAAGATTTAAACTTAAGACATGAAACTATAAAAATACTAGAGGAGAATGCAGGGAAAACCCTTGAAGAAATTGGTCTGGGTGAGTATTTCATGAGGAGAACCCCCCGGGCAACTGAAGCAGCTTCAAAAATACACTACTGGGACTTGATCAAACTAAAAAGCTTCTGCACAGCTAAGAACACTGTAAGTAAAGCAAACAAACAGCCCTCAGAATGGGAGAAGATATTTGCAGGGTATATCTCTGACAAAGGTTTAATAACCAGAATCCACAGAGAACTCAAACGCATCAGTAAGAAAAAAACAAGGGATCCCATCGCAGGCTGGGCAAGGGATTTGAAGAGAAACTTCTCTGAAGAAGACAGGCGCACGGCCTTTAGACATATGAAAAAATGCTCATCATCTTTAATCATCAGAGAAATGCAAATCAAAACTACTTTGAGATATCATCTAACTCCAGTGAGACTAGCCTATATCACAAAATCTCAAGTCCAGAGATGTTGGTGTGGATGTGGAGAAAAGGGAACACTTCTACACTGCTGGTGGGAATGCAAATTAATACATTCCTTTTGGAAAGATATATGGAGAACACTCAGAGATCTAAAAATAGATCTGCCATTCAGTCCTGTAATTCCTCTGCTGGGCATATACCCAGAAGACCAAAAATCACAACATAACAAAGATATTTGTACCAGAATGTTTATTGCAGCCCAATTCATAATAGCTAAGTCATGGAAAAAGCCCAAGTGCCCATCGATCCACGAATGGATTAATAAATTGTGGTATATGTACACCATGGAATACTATGCAGCCTTAAAGAAAGATGGAGACTTTACCTCTTTCATGTTTACATGGATGGAGCTGGAACATATTCTTCTTAGTAAAGTATCTCAAGAATGGAAGAAAAAGTACCCAATGTACTCAGCCCTACTATGAAACTAATTTGGGGCTCTCACATGAAAGCTATAACCCAGTTACAACCTAAGAATAGGGGGAAGTGGGAAAGGGAGGGGGGGTGGTGGGTAGAGGGAGGGGGATCGGTGGGATCATACCTGTGGTGCATCTTACAGGGGTATTTGCGAAACTTGGTAAATGTAGAATGTAAATGTTTTGGCACAGTAACTGAGATAATGCCAGGAAGGCTATGTTAACCATTGTGATAAAAATGTGTCAAATGTTCTATGAAGCGAGTGTCTGATGCTCCATGATCATATCAATGTATACAGTTACGATTTAATAAAAAAAAAATTATATAAAGCTTACATAAATTATCCAAACTAACCTTATATTATGTTTACAATAAGAGAACAATGTAAAGAATAAATAAAATTTTAAAAAGATACGTGAAGTATCAGGCCCAATGGCTAGGTGATTTTAGTTCTCTGTGCCTGTGCCTACTAAAATAATCTTTCTCTACCAAAGCTTCTCCTTGACAGGTTGACATGGGGGAGACAGTCTTTAGAACTGAGTACCCGTATCGTCTCTGACAACCAGAAAGGCCTCAGTGAGAACTCCCTTCCTACTCGGAGCCCCGCTGAGCTCCTGGCTCAAGCTGAGGTGGTCACCTGCCACTTCCTCTACCTTCTCCAAAATCCCACGCCCCTGCCACTTTCAAAACCTCATGGAAAACTCTTCAAGTCTCCCCTAGGGCATCCCTCTGACCTTGACTACTCAGGAAACAACCAGTCCTTGTGGACAGCATCCCAGGATGCATCTAATCCAGTTCTGTCTGACACACACAGCTAGCAATGGAGTTCTTAGGTCAAGATGTGGGTTGACTATTAAAAGACAAAAACCTTGTCTGTGGTCAGTCCATCCTCTTCGATCTGTCTTACATTAATGATCCTGTCCTTTCAATGACAGTTCAAAGTCTGTGTGGACAACTCAATATAACCCAAATTACCTCCCTGGGAAACGCCTGCTGGCCACAGAGGACCTCCAGAAGGCAGGTGAGAGAAGGCATGGGCAGGGTGGACGTGATCTACTGCCTACTGTTTCAGGCTGATGCTTTATCCCTTTCAGTAATAGTCTCAAATTCACTTATATTCATTCATTCTGTATTTCCTAAGTACACATGATGGGTCAAGAAAATTTCTGGACACTAATGAATAAAATCCCACCATGCTGAAAGCCCACAATGCAGCAAGCTCTAAGGAGCACAAAGATCCCTGAAACAGAATGCCTGCCCCCATGGAGCAAGCTTTCAACAGGGCAACAAGACTGACCAACCAGTCAGTGCAGGGCAGGGACACAAAGCAAAAGAATACCACTCTGGGGGAAAATCACGGTGCCAGGGTGGCCAGACTGTGGGAGGAGGGAGAGGCGGAAAGTCCCCCCAGAGATCCAAGGGCTTTAAAGAGACTTGAAAAGATCTGCCTTCAAAAAAGATGAGTAAAGCTTGGTACCTGCCAACACACAACTTAGCAAGACAAAGATAAACGTGTAAAAACAACCCACTGTGAAAACACAGCTCTCTAAGAGAAAGAGAGTCCATTTTCTGGGGACTGCTGACAGCAAAGGCTTCTTGGAAAAGATAAAGGACTTTGCTCCTTCAGAATCCAGTATGGGATGAGATCACAACTGTACAGCCAGCAGCCTGCCTCACCCCTAGGTGTCCCTTACCCAGAGAGCGAGTTCCATCCCAGGGCTGCCCTAGGACCACATCCACGGGGAGACAGGCCCCACAAGGCATCTGGGGCCCAGAGGTGGGCAGTGGGTCAACATTTCTGGAATGGGGACCATAGCCATCAGAAACTTTACATCCAAGTATATCCATGCCTAGTAGCTGGCAAAGAAAGATAGCACTGTTCTGCTACATTACAGAATGTGCATTTTGTGTTGGGCCTGTGTTCCCTTCATTTTTGCCTCACCCGAGGAATACACTTTCCAGTACTTACACACTCACCGTGATGGTGACCTTTTAAGACACAGCTGCCCTGAGCCCACCTCCCTGCAGTGCACAGCCACGAGGAGAACAGACAAGCCCTGTGGTTTGAGCCCGGAACCCTTATCCCTCAGGGACAAGTCAGTGGTCTCTAAGACCTCAGAAAACAATAGCTAACACTCGTGGTGCAGAGATTACATGTATATAAAAATAATCTTTCATCTTTACAACAACTCTGTGGGATTTTACAGATGAGGAAACAGGCTCCAGAGATATCTGCTGAGTAATTTGGCCAACATTGTGCAGTGAGGCAAAGAGCCAGAGAGGTGAAAGTCTCCGCCTATAACCCATGAGGATTTGGCTCCCTTCTGGTTCATTTTCTGGTTATGACAAGTACCAATAAAAACCGGAAGAATGTAATAGATGCCCTCTCCAGCAAAAAGCCCCTTTATGCAACTGTGCATACATTTTGGGGAGGCATATACCCCTTAGCCCATATGCCACAGCCTCAACACTCCAAGTGAAAAAGTCTGAGCCTAGACAGGATTAAATTTCCTGCCGAATCAACATGACGACTTGAGCATGATTCATGTTAATACTTGGACTTTAAGTCACAGATCTTTGCTTTCCTTCAGGTTTGCTGCCCACCTGTGATTAATACGTCCATCACTGCTGACAGGATTCCACAAGTTACCCACCTAAATTCCAACCATTACTCTGAACCAGCAGAGATGAGACAGCGGACTCCTATCTTCACCTCCCCCTACAACTTCCGCAGGGACAGAGGCCATCAACCTGCTGCAGGAACCTTCCAGTGACCAGCTAACCTCTGCGGCTGCTCACCTTCTCCCTCATGTATGGTCAAACATGCTCTTATTAAACCAACATCTAGAGAGGAACAAATACAATTTCTAATGTCTTCACCCCTTCCAAACTAAGAGTCTAGATTCTTCAGCTGTCCCTTCTGGAGGTTCCTCTAAAAATGCTGCTCTTGCAACTCAATATTGTGATGATGACTTTCCTTTATCATAAGCACTACGGATTTGCTGAAGTCACCTGTGACTCACCTATAACACACAGGCGCGTATCGGCTCATACTGAACTTGGGATTAACCAACTCCCCTAGTGTCTTCCAGAAAGACTGTGGTGGCTCAGCCAGTGCACCCAGGATGATCCCACATGTGACTGTTTGGTTCTCTTCCACAGTGTACTCCCAGCTTCAGTTGGCCTATACCCCAGGCAGTGCAGCTCGATGGTCAAAAAGAGAGGCTAAGAATCTCTCATGGCTGTGACCCAGCGCTCCACTGCCAGCCTGTGACCCAGCACTCCACTGCCTGTGACCCAGCGCTGCCACTAGCAGCCTGTGACCCCAGCACTCCCACTGCCAGCCTGTGACCCAGCACTCACACTGCCAGCCTGTGACCCAGCACTCCACTGCCTGTGACCCAGCGCTGCCACTGCCAGCCTGTGACCCCAGCACTCCCACTGCCAGCCTGTGACCCCAGCTCTCCACTGCCAGCCTGTGACCCAGCACTCTACTGCCTGTGACCCAGCGCTGCCACTGCCAGCCTGTGACCCCAGCACTCCCACTGCCAGCCTGTGACCCCAGCTCTCCACTGCCAGCCTGTGACCCCAGCACTCCCACTCCCAGCCTGTGATCCCAGCACTCCCACTGCCAGCCTGTGACCCAACGCTCCACTGCCAGCCTGTGACCCAACGGTCCACTGCCAGCCTGCAACCCCAGGCAAACTATTGTCCTGCGCCTCAAGGAGCTCATCTGGCAACCCAGCATCTAACTGACAAAGCTGCTATGGGGATTAAATATGTGTAAAGTTTTTATTTAGAACAGTATGGGGCCTATAACAAATACTCCATGATTATTAGATTTTTATTATTACTAATTCCACCGTAAGATCATGAGTATCAATGAGGATATACTTTTGCTTATCAACATATAATTTTCTATTCTTTTTTTATCACAGATATGGTACACATATATTTTGTATCCTGAATTTTACAGCCTGAAGATTTTATCATAATTGTTTCTCCATGTTACTACATGAATACAGTCCCGTCAAGCAGCCAGACGCTAACTAGTTACAGAAGGCGTTCCGTTTCTCACCAGGATTCGCAGCGCAACAGCACAGCAAACATCTTTGTGCACAGATCTCTGTCTACACAAAAGATTTTTTGATGTGCACTGCCAAACTACTTTACAAAAACTCTGTGTGCCAGTTTTCAATGCCACAACAACATAGGAGAGTGCCAGTTCCACTACATTCTTGCCAAATAATAAAGATTATCCTGATTTATTTTTTCGTTTAACAGGTAGAAAATCAAGCCGGACATAGTATGTTCTTAAAGCGCAATAAAACGCCACTTCCTAAACCATTATGTACACACAGTACGTGTATTTCTTTTGAACTGCCCTATTCTAACTATGGCATAACAGAAACAGTTCTCTGTATGAATTCTCATGTTCTTTTTTTTTTTTTTTTTTTTTACAGTTTTTGATGGGGGCTGGGTTTGAACCCACCACCTCTGGCATATGGGACCGGCGCCCTACTCCTTTGAGCCACAGCCACCGCCCTTCTCATATTCTTTTTTAGGTTGAAGACAGGAAGTTTTTGGGGAAAAATTAATATTTCTTTCTTTGTACTTCTCATTTCAAGAATGTGACAATTTCTCTAAGACTTTCAGATTCAGAGTACAGAGGGGCTATCACTTCCAAAAAGAATGCATTACCAGGTCTTTAAGACAGATTTCTAGGGAAGTGAAAGTGAAAGTTTCTTGCTTCCTTCTTGATGAAGATGAATCTTTCCACCCACGGACATGTCAAACACAACTCAAAAATGTTAGCCTCAACCTCCCAAACTTTACCTATGGGAAATTTTAGACTAATGAGAATTTTAAAATAAAAACAAACTTACAAGAATGGAAAAGCAAGTATCCAATGCACTCAATAATAATATGAAGCCAGTAGTGATCTAATACAAACCCACATAAGAGAAAAAACTCGGGCAGCGCCTGTGGCTCAAGGAATAGGGCACCGGTCCCATATGCCGGAGGTGGTGGGTTCAAACCCAGCCCCGGCCAAAAAAAAAAAAAAAAAGAGAGAAAAAACTCAATTCAAGTTGTGATGAGGGAGAATGAGCAGGTGGGGGGGGGAAGGGGAGAAAGAAGGGGGACTGGCGCATTCCCACTTAATGAGCACAACAATGAAGGGTCTATGGCACAGCTCCTGGGTGTGGGGCACAGCTCCAACAGGGACTCTACCTAACATTGTAACTTAATTGTTTCTACCTACGTGTTAATCAGAAATCAATTAATTAAAATAAATATGAACTGTTTTTTTTAAGTGGTCAGCTGACAGTCCATCGTCAGTGGGAAAAACAACTGTCCAAACACTTTCTCAACAAATCATTACAATGATTGCTTTTTACAAACCTGTATACAAAACACTGCAGAAAATACAAGGGGGGTTGTCATCCTTTTGAAAACAGGGAACAAACATAATGTATTTACTATTATGTAAGAAAACTATTATTGTATATAGACAAGGGACATACTGATGCCCTTTTGACTCAGTCCGATGTCTAACATGGGGGTGAAGGAACAGCTTCTAAGGTTGTTTTCTCAAAGACAAGTTCAATCACCACCTGAGAGCTTTTCTGAAATATTCCAGCTCTACCCCGGACCTACTGAACCAGAAACTCCAAGGGTGAAGTTCAGTAATCCCTGTTTTCACAAGATCACCAGGGGATTCTGATATGAACTGAAGTCTACAGTCACTGTTCTAATGCAAGGGTTGGCAAACTTTTCCCTAAAAAGCCAGAGAGAATGGCTTCTCAACCTTTTGGCTAAGATGGGGTCTAAAAAGCCAGAGAGTAAATATTTAAGGCTTTGCAGGGCACTAATCCCATCACGAATGCCCCACCACCCTCATAACCTTGTCTAAACCTAGGTACTTTCCAAAGGTCCCAACTCCAAACATCATCATAATGAGGGTCATTGAGGTCATTGTGTAGGTAAAAGGTACGATGGTAAACACCATTCTTAGCCTGCAGGCTGGAAAAACAGGTGGCTGCCGCAGTATAAACCCACATAAATCCTTACAATCCTACAGGGGCTGTCCTGATATACACTGCTTATACCTGAAACGTCTCTTCTATACTATGAGGCCAGTCTAAGAACTCACAGCAGAGACACAATCACATACGTACAACTGAGTATTTACTGGGCACCAGTGCCAGGCCCTGCGAGGAACACACGGGAAGTCTACTCATAGCCGCCCTGCTTGTTGTGTGTCCAGAACCACACTTGTCACTGTGTCATGTTATCTCAGTGAATTCTAACACCCCTGTCAGCTATTAACATTCCCATTTGATGAATGAGGAAATCGAGGATCAGAAAGATTAAACAATTGTCCTCATGCCACAGACTTTTTGAATGGCACTGCTAGTTTGAATCCAGCCTTCCTGGATTCTAATACCTACGTGCTCTTTATCCTAACTGCTTCATCCCTTAGCTTCGGCCCTTGACTTCAGGGGCTTGCGATTAATTAAGGAGCAAAGATCAATGGACACAAAATTATTAGAGATCAACAAGGAGCAATATTTAAAGTGTCAACAGTGTATTATGTACCCTTTAATTTGTGGCTGAACAGAAGAGTCAAAACTGATTCAACCTCAAAACCATAAGAATTCAGAGGTGAGGTATGATAGACACACCTCGCCCCACAAAATGTCCACAGTCCTGGAACCTGTGAATATGTTCCCCTACCTGGCAAAAGGGAATAGAAATTTTGGGTATAATTAAAGTTGCTAATTAGCTGACTTTGAGATGGGGAGATTATCACATTAACTGTCATCTGAGTTGTATTTAACTTAGGCTACTTTTGAGCCTGCGGCCTTGTGAAGTATATACTGCATAGCCATAAAAACACCATAGCCCTGGGCAGTGCCTGTGGCTCAAAGGAGTAGGGCATTGGCCCCATATGACAGAGGTGGTGGGTTCAAACCCAGCCCCGGACAAAAAATAAAACACCATAGCCCTAAGGAAAAATATTTTTCCTCAATGTTATCCTGGATACCTGAATGGGCTCTATTTGTAGTCACAAGGGTCCTTAATTGTGGGAGAGAATCAACATTTGTCGATCAAAAGGATCAACATTTGTTATGGGACTGTGTCCCCAAATGCATATATTAAAGCTCTAACTCCCAGTATCATGGTATTGGGAAATGGGGTCACTGAGAGGTAATTAGGTTCAGAGGAGGTCAGGAGGCTGAGGGCTTCATGATGGGAATAGTTATGCCTTTATAAGGAGAGACAGCAGGATGTTTGCTTGCTGTCTTTCTCTGCCCTGGGAGCATACGATGAGAAGGCAGCCATCTGCAGACCGGGAAAAGAGCCCTCACCAGAACCATGCTGGTGAGAAAACAAATTTCTGTTGTTTAAGCCACCACTTTGTTATGGCAGCTGAAGCTGACTAAGGACCCATGAGCCAAGGAATGCAGCTGTTTCTAGAAGCTGGGGAAGGTAAGGAAGAAGTCCTGCTAACACTTTGATTGTAACCCAGTGAGATCCGCATCAGACTTCTGACCTACAGACCTAGAAGATAAATTGTGTCATTTTAAGCCGCTCAGTTTGTGGTATCTTGTTACCGCAGCAAGAGGAAACTAATACACGAAAGAAGCAACGAAGGTTGAGGCTAGATCAAGTCTCAACCTGACAGAGATGGGTGGAGGAGGACGGGCAGGTCACACCTGGGTGACTGGGATGGGGGAGCATGTCTATAGACCAGGGTGGGGCTGTACGGTCATCACATGGTCACAAAGCAGTGAGGGACACCCAGGCAGACCCAGGCTCAGATGGGGCCATCCAGGACAAATCAGAAACAGAAGCTGGGAAGTCCGCCCCAAGGAAATTAAGAAATACAAGAATAGCATAAATACTAACTTATTTTCACTGTTCTTTTAATCGTATGTAAGATGAGCATTCTTCCTATACAAGGAGTTACCTTGGGATGTTACTTTCACGATCAAAACCCCGCAGGGAACTTCTCTTTCAGAACCGACTGCCTTCCGAGCCAACGACTCTACAGTCACAAAGCACCTGGCCAACTGCAGTAGCCACAACTCAGTCTCTTCGTGAATGTGCGTGACTTATTTCTGACATCTAGTTCTAAAAAAGTTTAATCTATCCTTAGACTCTTCTACTAAATATAACCACAAGAATGTGCTACTAAAAGTAGTTCGAGAGAGAGTTCCAAAAACGCTGTGAACGATGTCAGCAACATAGCAAGAAAAAGCACAGAGTTTCCTCAGGTGACTTTTTTGAAGAAGACAGCACTTGTTCTGAAATAAAGATTTCAGATCAGTACGCTGGCTTAAAAGAAAATTCAGGCCCATGACCTTACTCACCCGAGGCATACCGGGAGGCAATCAAGGGAAGCAGTGGCAGTTTCAGAGATGATGGGATTTGGAAAAGATTATGACCAATAACCTCTCACAGTCCATGGTTGCATGTTACAATACAGCATGGGATAGTTCTATAGGATGAGAAGCCTATTCACCTGTGCTTTATCCCAATTTCCCAACATTCTAAAGCCCACAGAGGCCTTCTTCATCTCTCACGTTCTCTACAACTTCCATGAACTTCAAAGTGGGCAATGAAAAATGCTACAGACTTTTAAGCAGAGAAATAACAATACTGGGTCTGCATTTTAGGAAATTACTCTGGGGGTAGGGGAGCAGGAAAAGGAATGAGGTTTGTGGCACACACTCAGCAATCTAGGTCAGCAGGCAAATGAGACAGCAGTGCTGTGAAACTCTTAACAGCTATCCTCCCGACACCAAAACACCCCCACGAAGGCACGTTTGTTTATTAGGTGCACTGCCAGCCACAGGGTTAGCCTTGAGAGTCACACAAGACCCTCCTCCAACTAGCAGTGGTTACATAGCCAATGTTTGCACAAGAAGCAGATTCATTCATTTTTATTTGTGATAAGCACAGCTTTTTCAACATATGACTATAAAATCTTTTCTGAATCCGACCAGAATATAAAATATCCTTTTTACGTAATATATAGAATATCCCTCAAATTATAAACTCAAAATGCCCAAGTGAGCACAGTAACAAAAATCTCCCAAGATACTTTTGAGTTCGGTACTTGTCAACAAAACTGAGCGTCACATTTCTTTATGATTTCTTGGACAGTCACTCAGCGTGTCAGACACCGTAAAGACAAGTGATAGCTTTGAGACCAGGGGGACTGCAGCCCTGAGCCAGCAGTAAGAAAGCAGGGTCTTGGCTCTGGGTCTCCAGACATCCTGGGACACCCTTTAACTCTCTAATCTGTGGGTTCTTTGTTGATATAATGAGAACTGGTAGTTGTCAAGATTAGCATAATGTATAGAAAGTGGTACACAAGTGTTCAAAGAAATATAAACTACCAAGGGTATATGTGAAACTTGGTAAATGTGGAATGTAAGTGTCTTGGCACAGTAACTGAGAGAATGCCAGGAAGGCTATGTTAACCAGTGTGATGAAAGTGTGTCAAACAGTCTGTGAAGCTAGTGAATGATGCCCCATGATCATATCAATGTACACAGCTATGATTTAATAAATAAATAAATAAAAAGAAATATAAACTAAAAACTATCACTATTCCTCCTGTCCCCATCATTTTGTCCAGGAAAAGAGCTAGAGGTCACGACCTCCCATATTAATTTTAGAATCAGGTCAATTTCCCCTTCTGGAATTGTGACTGGCATTGGAGTGAATCTTGAGATCAATTTGGGGAAAAATAACATTTAACATTAGTCTTCCAACACACGTACATCATATATTTGTCATTTAATTCTTCCTTAATTTCGGTCAGCAGCATTCTGCAGTTGTCAGTGTAGAGTTCTCAGACATCTTTTGTTAAACTGAGCAATGCTCGTTTGTAATATCATCTTGCACTACGGATCCTACGAGGCTCTTCATGATTGTGGCTGGCCCAGCCCTAACTGAGCGTCCAGAGTGGCTATCAGAGGTTACACTCACACTATCACAGCTGTGGGCCTGGGGGAGTGGCGGGTGGGACATGTACTTCCAGACTGCTGTACTTCCCTCCTGACATCACAACCACCTGAGGACTTCCCTATCCTCCTCCAATCACCACTTTCTCTAAAGGGGGACCCTCCGAGGGGGAGGGGACACAGTGTAGTCGTCAAGGCACCTGACTGCTTTGTGGGGACAGATCCTGGGCCCTTGGGCACTCAAACTCTCCCTGCACCTTAGCAGGGGTGTGCTCCTGGAAGCAGCCCTTTAGCCCTGTTTCCATCTCTCAGGTCCTCGTCTCCCAAGGCTGCCACGTTCTTGTTTTGGGGTATAGTTATATCATCCCTTCATGACTTTTTAGAAATATTTTCTAACATATGTAGGATTTGTGTACAGGCAGACCTGAGATATGTGCAGTCTATCATCTTTAAGCCAAAAGGTATTTATAATTCTAGATCAAATATTGCTTTGACTAGTTGACTATGTTTGCAAATTTATTCATTTTCTTCCCAAACTAGAAAAGGCAAGAACTGGACAAGAGAGAAATGGAAAGGGCACCCTGACATGATTAACAGCAGGAACCAAATGATTAAACATGATTAACAGCAGGAATGGATGTGTGTCGTCCATCAGCTGCGCTGATAAAGCAGGGCTGTGCAGGATGACACTCCAGGTGACAGGAAGCACAACTCAGGAGAGAGAATATGGGGGAGCCGGGGGGCCACAGGACAAAACCCCGTGCCTGAATTAGACGAGCAACAAAATAAAACACTCTCATCAGAAATAAACATCCCTACTTACCACTACATTTGCATGCCCAGAAAGAGGAGTTTGTCTCACTAGTTCACTAATGCAAGAGCATGGCACCAGGACTTCAAACGTTTCACACAGAAACCCCTAGAGAAGGATGGAACTCACCCAGCCCAGAGATGTTTATTGCTTTCACGGATTTCTTCATTTTGTAAAGAACCATCCGGTCCACGTCCAAAGCCTGAAATACAGAGATTATATTCATTAAAATGTGTTTTCACTGAGACCACAACGAGAGAGTGGTGCGTGAGGCCTCGGCTTAGCCAGGCCCCTCAGGGCTGTTTCTGTGGGACAAATCCTCAGCACAGCGTGGAAGACTGGTTTTCAAACTGCAGGGAGTAGGAACTTTTTTGGCGATTTCTAAAACCCACCCCCTCCTCCCAGGCCTCATTCACTTGAAGCAGTGAGCAGAGCCACAGTCCTCTGCTGAAAGGAGTTAACCTGGACAGACTCTGCTTCCACAGCGCCTCACTCTCATTGGATGCCAGCAAGGCTCCAGGACAAGCCTGTCTGTCCGCTGTGCCTACTGTGCTCCTTTCCCACAGAGGGAATGGTGATATGGAGACACCGAGGGCCCCACCCCCAGAATGCCTGGACATGCAGGCTAAAAGGACAGCCAACTAGCAGGACCAGACCTGCCCAGCCAGAGGCAGCATGGCTGAACGAGAGGCAACCTCACTCTGGGTTTGGAAAGACCCAGCACCAATTTGTTTGTCAGCTGTGTTAGAAGGCATGCTCCTCATCCTTTCCAAGCCCCAGATTTCCCTTCCAGAAACTGGCAGTAACAATACCAACACTGCAGGGCTGAATTAAATAGACACTTACGTATTTACTATTCAGCAAATACTTAAGAGACCAACTACGTGGTGGTAGTAGTAGTAGACGGAGCTTACAATGCCTAGCACATAGGAGGTGCCCAAACAATACTCAATGACTAATCACACCTTGAGACTAAATTTACCTCTGCTTTCACACAAGATACAAAAGCAAAACTTCCTTTTAACCCAGTTGAACAACATAGAAGTACAAAGGGTGTCAAACTTTGGTGTTTTAGGGAGAACATTTATAAAGTGGGATGGTGATACAATCCCAGGGTTCCTATAAAGAGTAAATGACGCACCCAGCCTCAGCGCTGCCACAGGAGACGTTTGGCCACAGTCGTTATTACCACTCCTGGTGAGTTCTGATCATAAACACTGCGACCTATCACCTGCAACCGAGCAGAAAAATGGAGTAAATGGAGCCTGGACTTCAGCCTTTCCAAATCACCTCTTGAACCCACTTTCAATAGAATAAGTCCTAGTTCTAAGGTCAAAATGACCATTTTATTGGATGCTAAAAACAAGTGTCACTATGCTGACAAGTTTAAATGGAAAAATGATCACAAGGCACCAGACACTTGACAGCGTGCTTATGATAAAAAGAGAAGCTATAATGATGTGTTATACACGGCCCTAACCCATGGGATGTACACGACCAACAGCGAGCCCGAACACAGGCATGGATTTGTGTGAGAATGACGCATCAGTATAGGTCCACTGACGGCAACAAGTGTCCCACACTGGTGGGGCCTAGTAATAATGAAGGAGGCAGGGCACAGGGGCAACAGGCAAAGTTTCTATATTTTATTTTCTGTATTTATTTTCTGTTTAATTTTGCTGTGAACCTAAATTTTAAAAGATCTATTTTAAAAGGCATTTCTGTCATAGTACAGAAAAGGGTAGATAAGGACTTATACCAGAGTCGAAACTTCTTATATAGAATAACTCCTATTTCCCTAAGTGGTTCCCTGATCTTCCTTTGAGATATAAAAGAGGATTTGTAACTGTAAATAGCACATGAAAATAACTATTGAACTCTCTTTATCACAACGTCTCATCACTTTTCCTTCCCAATCTACCAGCAGATCACATCCTACAACTCAGGCACCAAACCCTGGACTCCTGGCTGACTTTGCCAGCACCACCAAAGGGATGGAGGGTGCACTTGAGGCTGTGACAGAGAGCACAGCTCGGGCATGTGAAGATACAAGTTCAATGTGCTTGTCAAGTTTCCAACCCCAACTGAGAGGCCATTACAGAAAAATACACTCAGTCTGAGAAACATGCAGCCTAGCACCACAACAAAGTTTGGGCTGCCCAGTTTGTGCACTCGGTTAGAACGGAATCAGGCCCTCATTCCAGTAATAAAAGCTGTTCCTCTGTCCAAACCTTCCCACAGACAGCAGAAGACACTGGCTGACACCAGCCTGGCTGGCTCTCTGGAAGCACCGAAGTGGGCCAACATGCTTAGTAAGCACCTCCACGTGCCAGGAGGTGTAAAGGGAGGAAGAGGAAAACACACAACAAAGGAAGCAGGGGCACTGCCCAGCCCCGTCACTGAAGGCGTCCTGATATCCTCAGAATTAACAAGCTGTAAAAACCTACAGATCTGAGCCCTCCTTGCTTCTCCAGCGTCACCTGCTGCCCTGAGCTCCTGTCACAAGCAACTACCCATAGCTCCCCTCACCAGCACCTGTGCACTCTCTTCTCATCTTAGAACATCCTTCCTGCCTCCTCACAGCCATACTCCTCCTTTTGCAAGTTGGTTCATAGGCAGCTCCTCCCCCCGACAGCCCACTCCTCCAGGATGGGCTAGGTACTCTATTCTTCCTAGGTTTTCCTGTAGCACCTGGCACTTAGGATTTCATCTGATGAAATTTATTGCACACACACTACAAGCCATGTACTAAGCCCGTGGTCAGATAAAAGATAACCCCCTACAAATGCAAAGACCTTATCATCTGCACCTGCCCGGTCCGCTCTAGACCTATGCTGTCCACTGTTGTAGCCACCAGCCATGTGTGTCTGCTGAGCACTTGAAATATGGCCAGTGGCACATGTTAAAACAATAAGACTTTGGATATCTTAAGTCACATAAAATAGTAATAAAATCGATCTTACTCCTTTTCTACTCTAAGGTCAGGAGCTGATGTTTATTAATCATTTAATCCTCAGTGCCTACAAGAGAGCCTGCCATAGAACTCACTCAAAAACAGGCTGGGTGTAGTGGCTCAGGCCTGTCATCCTAGCACTCTGGGAGGCCAAGGCAGGAAGATTGCTTGAGTTCAAGACCAGCATGAATAAGAACAAAACCCTGTTTCTACTAAAAATGAAAAATTAGCAAGGTATGGTGGTGCTTGCCTGCAATCTTAGCTACTTGGGAGGCTGGGGCAAGATCATTGCTTGAGCCCAAGAATTTGAGCTTGCTGTGAGCTATGATGACACCATGACACTCAAGCCTGGGCAACAGAGTGAGACTCTGTCTCAAAACAAAAACAGCTCTGTAAGTGACTGAGATCAAAACACAGGCAAAGGGGCTTCCCAGGGCGGAAAGATGCACTTGAAGGTTCCACAGGCCACAGAGAGGCTAAGGGATCAGAACAGCGGCCAGGAAGTGGATTTAGGGAGAGGGCACCCAAGGATGAGAGAACTGGAGGGACCCTACAGCTCAAAACAGTTTGGGCTCAGTGCTGGGCAGTTGCCACTTGGAGGAGTTAGTCAGAGAGATCTGCTCAGCCCCTCTCAACCAGACTCCACTCTCTTGCCTCTAAAACCCTAATTAAGGACAGGGCAATTGTGTGTCTACAGGAGTGTGGCTCAACCATGCTAGGAAACACAGTCGTCAGAGGGGTGGCACGCTTCAGTGGGGACAGCTGATCATGTACAACACAAACTTTACCTCACAGTTGAACTCTGACAAAGTCCTCCCACATTCTCTCATGGGACACACCCTCCCACACGGAATCTTCTGCCTGGGTCACTAAAGGGCAAGGCAGTGTTTCTGGACACAGGGACCAGAGGATGAACCCTAGCTGCTGCATTTCTGCAGTCTGTTAAGCAGAGATCGGAAATAAAGACACAGATAATTCTTAACTCAAATTGTGAAAGGGGAAAGTAATTACCTCCCCACTCAAAAACACATCCTTCACCCTTCGTTATGGCGCATATTTAGAGATAATGAAGATTAAACTTATTCAGGGGGAGAAGTTGGAATAACTGTTTAAGACTGAGTACTAGAAAAAGCTTTTGTCAAATATATATGAAAATAGCACTAGAATCATAAAACAATCAAAAATAAGATTTGAGAGTCTCCAGAAAGCAGGTGTCTACCCATCAGGCTAAGATTTCTAAACAGGTCAGGTCCAGGCCTACCCACCCCATCGCCCCCACAAATCTACTCAAGTTCAGGCGAAGGTAACAAAGCTGTAACTTTGACCCAACCTTATGGGTAACAACTACAAACAGAGGCAAAAACCTAACAGACCATAAAGACTTAAGCAGGGACTGCCAGCAGCTTAATGTCTGGCCAAACCTCATTGATTCTGAGGAGCTGGACGGGGGCTGACCTTTAGCTTGTAAAACAAGTTTCACAGAGTAAATCCGTCATATAAACAAGACTGTGGGGGTGTGCTGCAAATATTTCTAAGGAAAATAAACAACTGTTTTCAACCACTTTAAAAGGCTCGCTTCAGAGTCCACAAAGTGTTCTATGAACAGCCACTGGGTCCTCTTTATTCACCCAAGCAGCTCTCTGCAGAATCCCCACTGCTTGTGTGCTGACCATGACCTCTTCATGCCACCTAAGGGCTGTCCCGTGACCACTGGGCTCACTTCAAAGGCCCCAAGTCCTTGTCCTCTATGGGTTCAGCATCACCATCACTTACTGACACGGAGGGCACCCAGCCCTTGGACCCCACAGAACCTACAGATGTCTCAATCCTATGTCACGAGAGGCTGGACAGTGCAACCCAAGTCCACCTCTGCCTGAGGAGATGTGATTCTGGGGTAGGCAAACAATGGTCCGGAAGCCAGTTTTTACCATGGCCAAGAGCTAAAGATTTTTACAGATTACCATTCCCAACTGACATTGAGGATGGGGAAGATGAACTCTAAACTCCAATTAAAGGAAAGAATTCTACTCTTCTTATTAGACCTGCCTTACTAAAAAACTATACTCCACTATTATTTTTATTTTAATTTTTTATTTTTTTGAGACAGTCTCACTATGTCACCCTTGGTAGAATACTGTGGCGTTACAGCTCACAGCAACCTCAAACTCTTGGGCTTAAGTGATTCTCTTGCCTCAGCCTCCCAAGTAGCTGGGACTACAGGCACCCACCACAATGCCCGGCTATCTTTTGATTGTAATTGTCATTGTTGTTTGGCAGGCCCGGGGTTGAACATGTCAGCTCCGGTGTATGTGGCCGGCACCTAGCCGCTGAGCTACAGGTGCCGAGCCACTAGTACTATTATTATTATTATTATTGTATTTTGAATTTCATTAGCAAAAAAATAGTAGAAATTTACTTTCTCTCTTATTATCCAAGTACCTCTATGATAATCTTGATGTTGCCTCTAGACCTACAAAGCCTAAAATACCTGACCAAATACAGAAAAAGTGTGCTAACCTGGCCTCAAGGAGCAACAGAAAACATCTCTCCTGAGGGATCGGCCAGCCAGGCCCTCTCATCCCCAATTGGGTGGCACTCACTGTACGGCACAAGTTTGGTCATAGAACTCTGAGGTCTCAATTCCTGCCAACAAGGGTAGGAAGGGTCCCCTGCCTTCTTGGAACCCAAAGATGCTGCCCTGAGAGGGAAGGAGGGCTGCAGACCGCAGGCTGCCCCACCCCAAGGCACCAGCAGGCTCCACCCTCCTGTCTCATCTCATCTCCCCTCCTGACAAAGGGTGGTCTCAGAGGAAGTGACATTTCTGAAAGACAGAAGGCAAAAGTAAAGCAAAACAAAACGCACACCAATCTTGTGCCCTAAGGGTCTCTTTGCCAAGAAGAGTCAGACATACATTAGGATGGCAGCTCTGTGTCACCACACATCTGACTTTGTAGAAAGTAACAGAGAATGTTAATGATGGTGTCAGATTATTTCCAAAAGCCTTTTGGGAGGCAGAGACTTGCACTGGTCTGCAGGCTGGGTTTAAAGCGAAGCAATAATGGACCTACCTCCTTCCGGGAATAAAGCCAGGCCTGAAGAATAGCAGGTGTCACTAAGAATGAAGATCAAATAAATGTCTATGCTAAATCACAGCTGAGGAAAACGTGTGCGTAAGGACAAATGAGAAGGGCGCGTTTGGGTTTTATCTGAAACAACTGCAGTTGCTCGTAGTCTATGCACACCTGCAACAGAAGATGTGCACGTGGGTGTTCACAACAGCCCCAAGCTGGACACACCCGAATGTCTGTCAACGGTAAAATGGAAAAACTGTCACGTACTTTAGAGTGCCGCGCAGCAACAGAAAAACTCTACCTACCCAGAACATGATGGAATGTGACAAAAATGTTAAGCAGAAGACTACGTGCAATATAACCACAGCCAAACTTAACTGTTTGTGCCTCTGGATACGTATACTGCTAGCAAGAAAATGACATAACCTCCATGACAGGGGCAGCCTCTGAGGGTGATATGATGGGGTAGGCCTGCAAGGTGCTCTTGGGTACTAGCTGAGGCTAGAGAACAGGTGATGGCTTTATAATGCTAATTCTTTAAATGCTACACATGTGGGTGTGTATGTATGTATTTTATATTTATATATGTGCATGATATCATTTGAATATCTGTCCCCTGCTAATCATTTGAAATATGGTGGAGGTGGGGCCTGGTGGGATGTGTCTGGGTCGTAGGGCAGATCCCTCAGAAATGCTTGTTCAGCAGGTTAACCGTATGCCCCCGGGGAGGGGTCCACTTGCCCTTCCTCCATCCTCTCTCACCACATGACATGCAGGCTCCCTTCCCCCTCCTCTACCCCAGATGGAAGCTCCCTGAAGCCCTCACCAGACGCTGAGTCACACCTCTTGCACCGTCTGCCACTGTGACCCAAATAAATCTCCTTTCTTCACAAATTTACCCAGCCTCAAGTATTCTCTTAATAGCAATACAAAAAGGCTCAGCGATTGTAGCTCCGCGGCTAAGGCACCAGCCACACACACCAGAGCTGGTGGGCTCGAATCCAGCCTGGGCCTGCCAAACAATGACAACTACAACCAAAAAATAGCCGGGCGTTGTGGCGGGTGCCTGTAGTCCCAGCTACTTGGGAGGCTGAGGCAAGAGAATCACTTCAACCCAGGAGTTTGAGGTCGCTGTGAGCTGTGACATCACAGAACTCTACCAAAGGCGAGAAAGTGAGACTCTGTCTCAAAAAAAAAAAAAGGCAATGCAAACGAACCAATACAATAAACATGAGATACAAGAATACAAGTAAATTTAAAGCATTTTTTAAAGAAGAAAATTGGAGTTTGGGAGCGGGGCCTGAGCCAGTCTCTCCAGCTACGGGTCCTTTCAGGGCTCTGCAGCTTTCCAGAGGTCCACTTCAGCACCCTGCGACCCTCTAGTCTCCAGCATGCCCAGACCGACCCCCAGAGGTACTAACGTGGGTTCTTCGGGGCGCTCTCCCAGCAAAGCAGTGGCCACCCAGGCGGCAGGATCCACTGTCTGGCAAAGGAAAAATGCCAGCTGTGGAACAAGGACCTCGGCAGGCACTGGGGGCATGTGGCGGTTCTACACAGAAGATTCACCTGGGCTCAAAGTTGGTCCTGTTCCAGTATTGGTTATGAGTCTTCTGTTCATCGCTTCTGTATTTATGTTGCACATTTGGGGCAAGTACACTCATTCATAGATTCGGTTACATCCATCTGTCATCTGAAGAAGAAGGAAAAAACCCAACATATCTTGGACCAAAAAGTATAGCGATTTTCTGCTCATGAGAAAGAAATTTTAAGTCTGCTGTTTCATAGGGGACTTAACAAGAATTGATTATGAGAAATCAGTTTTTTTCTGTGGCTAATAAACTTAAATTCATTTATACAAAAAAAAAAAAAGAAAGAAAGAAAGAAAATTGGAGTTTGGGGAAAGAGCCAGAAAATGTAGCCAAAACGACTGTGGACTCTCAGGGGTAATTTACTACTCTAGCATTTGCATTTTGTTCATACGCAGTAAGTAAGAGGGACCTAGGAATCCTCTAGTGCCATTCCTAGATGTTCAGAAAGAAGCGAGAGGAGGAGGAAACTGAACCCAGGCCTGCCGGCCCCAGCCTGGGGCTTTTCTTCCAGCATCAGCTGCTTCCCAGTAACCCTGGGAGGCAGCTTTGGGCAATCCTACTAATCTAATCTTGCAAATAACTGTTTTCCTGAGCTCCTAAAGTATGTGACCCTTGAGGGCAGGCAAAGAAATACTTATTTTTCCCCAAGTGGTGTTTTCATTTCTGGGATTCTGCTCCCATCTTGACCAGGAAGGGGTTGGAGGGAAACATAGCAAGCACCTCTGCTGAGGAGGGCCAGCCGTGGTCACAGGAGCACCCGCACCTGCCGAGCGGCACGGCAGGGAGGGGCAGGCGGGTCTGTGTGTGTGGACATGCAAGTGGCCGGACTGCCACCCACATATGCAGCCCCAAGGACGCAATACAAGCAACTCTACAGAAGACAAAAAGACAATAGTTTTTTTTTTTATTTTTAATTCCATCTTAGTAGCAAAGTACAAGCTTATTTATTAAGCCAATTAAGCGCCCACATATACAAATTATAAAAGCCAGAAAAAAGTAAACTGCTACAAAAGAGAGAGACAGGCAAGTTTAGCATTATACACAAACTGTATGTGTATACAGGAAGAAAATCATCATTGTTGCCTCAGGGAAAGTTGGAGGACTGTTTTGTTTCTCTACATTTAAACTCTCATTAACATTAGAGCATTATTTTTGAAATTTCTTAACATTAAGGAAAATGAAAAGTACATCCATATCCTATACTTTGCCTTTTTCTATTCTCCCAGAGTATCGAGGATTTAACTTCAAGCACAAAAATGTGCCAAAGGAACAGATTAAATGGAAGAAAATAAAAATACTCAAATCTGCCTATTTCTCCATATAATTACGGCTGTCTCTTTATCAAGCCCCTGACACGACACTGCAGTATCTGCATGTCCGTTACCTGAATACCTCCTGTGTACCTTTAATCATCTCCAACTTACTCTGTTTTTTAAAATCTGTATTATTTTTATTGGTTTCTTTTCCTTGTATATTTTCTTTTTTTTTTTTTTTTGTAGAGACAGAGTCTCACTGTACCGCCCTCGGGTAGAGTGCCGTGGCGTAACACAGCTCACAGCAACCTCTAACTCTTGGGCTTACGCGATTCTCTTGCCTCAGCCTCCCGAGCAGCTGGGACTACAGGCGCCCGCCACAACGCCCGGCTATTTTTTTTTTTTATTGCAGTTTTGGCCGGGGCTGGGTTTGAACCCGCCACCCTCGGCATATGGGGCCAGCGCCCTACTCACTGAGCCACAGGCGCCGCCCTCCTTGTATATTTTCAATCTGAGATTGGTAGAACCCTGGGATGGGGAAGCCCCAGATGCAGGGGCTGATTATACAGAGAGAAAAAAACCTTGGGAGTCACACGTGAAGCTGTCACAGTGGTTACCTGAGGAGAGGAGAAAAGGCGGTAACCAGAGCCTCAGTTTTTGGTATTGCCCAAAATATTCGCCACAAGGATGTATTCAGGTATGATTTGGGTGGTAAAGATAAATACATGATGAAAGAGAAGATATTAACCCAAACTACTGGGCTGAAACAGTCCCGGAGCACTGTGCCAAGGGCCACCATGGACCTCAGAAGCTGGGTCCAGCAGGCTGAGGACTCACAAGGGGTAGAAACCATGGAAGGCTCCCAGCAGGTGAGAAATACCAAGAAGGCAGGCACCAGCTGTGGGAGGCAACGGCAGGACCTGCGCCCCAAGGGACAAAGCATATTTGACCCTCCTACTACCCCGAGTTTTGAAATATGCCTCCCTTCTCTCTCCACAAATTGTTTTCTGCAAAGTTCTCAGCAGTATTTAAAACAGAAAAAAAAAATGGGAAAGAACCCCAAATGCCCATCTTAAAGAATAACCACACAAACTATGTACACTCATGATTACCTTCTAGACAGCTGTTCACTACATCAGATGTGTATGGCGGCATCATGTGGTTATGAACACGGGAAGTGAAAAAAGAACCCATTAATGCCAAACCCATACACACTGTGTAACAACGCTGTGTTAACAAGTCCCTTCACCTTCAAAAATCTAAAGAACCAAGTGCCCAGGGCCCCTGGAGATGCTGATGAACACCTAGACCCTACGCGGGCTTCACTGGAATTACTATTTTAGAGAAACCGGAAACAGATGACTGTGAACTCCAACCACGTCAAAAAGCTTCACATCCTGAATTTTATTTAGGGCAAAAAAAAGCATCTAGGAGCTCTGAAGGGGTGGAAAAGACAAGGCCACAGCCGCTGTGGAGTGCAGCAGAGAGGCAGCAGGGCAGGGCGGCTCTAGGCAAGGCCCACCTGACCTCCTGCTCTAGGGTGAGATAGACGGTCCAGCATGGGGCCCCGACCCCTCTGACACCCACATTTCTGTGCTCTGCCCACTCCAGCTAACAGAAGAGAGCAGACTCAAGGCAGGAAATGGGCTATCTCAGGAGAAGGGTCCCAAACAAAAAAGGAGACATTACACCAGAAGGTGGGGGAGCAGAAGGGCTGTGTATAGCTTCGCCTGCAGGCCCTGGTCATGGTCATGCATAAGGCCCAAGCTCCCAGCCTGGGAAGGTGACCTTCAGCTGGGAGTGAGGTCAATCTTCCCAGTCCCAGAAGACAATGGAATCCTAAACCACTGATTTCCCCAGGAAATAAGACTCAAGCCACATGAACTTCACTTTAACAAAATAAACAGGAGCGCACAGACGTGAGATAGAGGAGCCCTCTTTCCCAGTCTGCATGCAGACAAGGAGTGCTAACTAGGAAGCTGCTTCCAGTGGGAACAGAGGCCGACTGGAGGTGCCATCACCAGAGCAGGAGCTCAGGCTTCTGTCCCATTCAGCACACTGGGCTCTGCCACTGCAGTGGGGCCCGCCCTGCTGTCCCCTGGCTGTCACATTTGTGTTTTATGGGCTACTTCAAAACGTATAATTGTAGGCCAGACGTGGTGGCTCATGCCTGTTATCTTAGCACTTTGGGAGACGAAGGTGGGTGGATTGCCTGAGCTCTGAAGTTCGAGACCAGCCTGGGCTACAGCCAGACGTCATCTCTAGAAATAGCCGAGCATTGTGGCGGGGACTTGCAGTCCCAGCTACTTGGGAGGCCGAGGCAAGAGTATCTCTTGAGCCCAAGAGTTTGAGGTTTGCTGTGAGCTGTGACGCACTCCACTGAGGGCAATAAAGTGAGGCTCTGTCTCAAAAAACAGAGAAAAAAAAGAAAAACCAGTGCTGTATCCCTTTGGAGAGGATTGCAGCGGCTAAAAACCACTGGTCTGGGAATCAGTCAGACCTGATTCTAAACCAGGCTCCAGTTACTAACCGAAGGACCTCAGAAAAATAACTTCATCTCACTGACTTCCACTTCTTCATCTATAAATTAAGAATAACAATACGAGCCAGGCGCGGTGGCTCACACCCATAATCTTAGTACTGTGGGAGGCCCAGGCAGGAAGACTGCTTGAGCTCAAGAGTTCGAGACCAGCCTGAGCAAAAGCGAGACCCCATCTCTACCAAAAATAGAAAAACTAAGGGAAGAGAATCACTTGAGCCCAAGTTGGAGGTTGCTGTGAACTATGATGCTACAGCACTCACCCAGGGCGACAGCTTAAGACTGTCTCAAAATAAATAAATAAAACAAAATAACAATACCTGCCTTAAAGGTAATAGCTTCATCAAAGTATGGAGTGTCTGACATACAGTCGGTACTCACTCATAGAAATGATTAACATCTTCAGGTTCTCAGAAGGGCTGGGTCTACACCAGGCCAATTAAGTTAGCTGTTAATAACACACTGTCCCCTAGGACTGTCCCAATCATTAGGATAAATAATTTTCAGGTCTGATAATGGTTATGAGAAAAAAAACTCTAAGAACATAATACCTTTTCTGCTCTGTAAGCCTTTCATCTCCACAAATAAGTTTTTTTCTATCAGCACTTGAATTTTTCAAAACTTCAGCCATCCACATGCCTATAGTCCCAGCTACTCGGAAGGCTGAAGTGGGAAGATCACTTGAGCCCATGAGTTCAAGTGTGGCCTGGGCAACATAGGAAGACTCTTGTCTTTAAAACAAAAAGTTCCAGAACTTTTTCTGGTGTGTTTCTGACTCCTCCCAGGAGAGGGGCCACATGGCCAGCAGCAGGGTGATGTGCTCTGGGCCAACTTGGAGTCTCTACTTTAATCTCAGGGTTAAAGGAGAGGGGTTGAGCCAGCCAGTCCTTTCTCTGTTACCCCAGCCTCCCTGGCTGAGGGAGCCCCAGCAGGCCTGCCCCTCTCATGTCCCCGGCCTCTCTCTCCCTGGAACCTGGCAGTCCAGTCTGGCCAAGCCCTCACCCCACAAGTAGCCACAGTGCTAGGTGTCCATCAAAGATAATCTCCAAAGTCCTCAAAGAGCTCCCCAGGAAGGGAATTACTGTGCCACTCGGGTAAGCTCCTTGGCATTTAAGAGAAACAACTTCTAAGTTACAGAAAGACAGTGGCAAGTGTGTGGGCCCAACCCCAAGTACTACATGGCGCCTGACACTCCACAGAGCAAATGATTCTTCATTGCAATATTTACAACAGCTTGCCTCCCAAACTAAAAGTGGAAGAAACTGACTCAAAGAGTCTAAGTGACTTGTCCAAGGTTATTTATTTACCTTTGAACTCATGAAAGGCCAGGAGAACTGCAGCAAATTGAAGCGTAGAAGGCAGCTTTCAGAACTCTGTGTGTGCACACGTGTGTACGTGTATATGTGTACATGTGCGTGGTAGGTGTGTGCATGTGTATATGTGTGTGTGCTGGGTCAATGTGCATGCATATGCATGTGTGTTGTGAGCGTGTGCACACCCAGCTCCCCACCCTGCCCCTAGCCAGGAGCAGTACTAGCAGGCAGCACCCATTCTACACTTCCTGCTTCCTTTAATGTCTGGGGAAAATCATCACCTCTCATACCTCCTCCACAACACCAGGCTTCCTTTAAACCCTTTTCTACCAGCCCAGGCCAGAGCTAAAGCATGAAGCTACTACTTCCACACCAAGAGCACTGCATGTCCCTTCATCAAGAAAGCTGCTAGGGAATACAAATGTCTACATACAATAACTAAGAAAATGCCATGAAGGCCACGTTGAACAGTTTGATGAGAATATTTCAGGTTGTATATGAAACCAGCACATTGTACCCCTTGATTGCACTAATGTACACAGCTATGATTTAACAATAAAAAAAAAAAAGAAAGAAAGCTGCTAGGGCCATCTCCTCAGTCCCAGAGGCCCATGCATCCCTGAGGACATGGCAAATGGCCCCCAGCACTCTAGCACAGGGGTGTCCAACCTTCTGGCTTCTCTGGGCCACACTGGAAGAAGAAGAGTTGTCTTAGGCCACACATTAAATACACAAACACTAATGAAAGCTGATGAGGAAAAAAAAAAGGGGGGGTGGAGGTGATGCTAATTTTCATAACCTCTGCCACCACAGAGTAAGCAAAAAAGCCCTCCCATAAAAATCCTAATTATGCAGCAGCCCATTCACAGAGTCTTTTAAAATCACAGCAGGTCCCAAGTTTACAATCACTAACATAAAAAATGTACACATCTAAGTAACAAAATGTCTTTATTTTTTGATTTTATTATTAAAGTAAAAGAAAAGTGGGCAACATAAAACTAGTGGCGTAGTTAATGTTGTTTTTTGAGAAACTAATGCATCGACATCTGGTTCACAATTCTCAGTGAGATGTCAAGGTGCTCATCAGATATTTTGGTTCTAATTTAACTCTTAATGTGCTTCATTCTTGAAAACAGGTGTTTGCAAATGTACGTGCTACCGAAACGTGATGACATGAATAAGATATGATTGTGACATGAGGGATATTTATCTCTGGGAAGACAGGACCTATGAAAGTCCAGTAAAGAGACATGATCAAATATTTCTTTAAAATTCAACATCAGATTGCAGCTCTGTGCATTCTATTTGAAAACTGGCAGGTAACATATTTATCCCAACTGAAGACAGAGTTGCAAATGTACCAAAATATTATTTTCCCAGAAATCTTGAAATCTGTTTTTAAATTCTTGTATCAAACGGAAAAGCAAGGCTGCATATTTTTCACTGTTCATAGGACTGTTTAGCCAATTGTGTTGAAATGCATAAAACTGCCTTAATTTAAACCTGCCATAATTTCAGTTTCATTTGGAATGCTCTGATGGTTGAAACACTGTATTAACAAGTTGGTTTTTACCTTGAAGACCAATGTTTAACTGATTTAAATGAGTGGTTAAATCCACTAAAAATGTTAAATCGGCAAGCCAGTTTTCATCATCAAGTTCTGGCACAAATTCGGTTTTTTAATACCATAAACGACCTGATAACATTGTCACAAACCATAAAATCTTTTCAACATCTGGCCTTGACTTAGCCATCTTACTTCCAGAAAGTAAACAATGTTGCCAGAGTCAGCATCAATACTTTAAACCAATTCCTGGAAATGGTGATGATTCAATACCTTGGCCCTTATTAAATTCAGTCTTGACGATTTGCATGACGTTATCATTTTTAAAGCTCTTACACATTAAATTTTTCACCAGGATACTTCATTAAACATGAGTTGGGGGCAGCAATTGCGTTGTCTTCTGTTAATTTGACAAGTCCCTCTATGTTACCTATGTTACCTGCCATCTCCAGGACACCTCCAGTAACTACATCACACATGTTGACAATGAACAAAGAAAATCACTTTAACATATTTTTTACTGCTTGGTATAAATTTTTTGATTAGTATCTTTTTTTTTTTTTTTGGAGACAGAGTCTCACTTTATCGCCCTCGGGATAGTGTCATGACATCACAGCTCACAGCAACCTTCAACTCCTGGGCTTAGGAGATTCTCTTGCCTCAGCCTCCCACATAGCTGGGACCACTGGGGCCAGATTCAAACCCACCACCCTTGGTATATGGGGCTGGTGCCCTACCCACTGAGCCACAAGTGTCGCCCTTGATTTGTATCTTTTAATGGCATGTTAGTGACATCATATTTATCATCAGTACCACTAATAAAAATGGCAGGTTGAGCTACATTTGTACTATTTGTGCTGTGATACATCACCAAATCATAACATTTTAACTTAGCAGCTTTACTCTCCAAACTTCTTTCAATAGATTTTCCACTTTCTTCAGTTTGCGTGACTACGTGAGACGACCTGATTTTAGGAATATCCCCCTTTTTTCAGGGCAAATTATATCTGCCATGCTTTCCATACATTGCTTAATGAACTCACCATCAGTAAATGATTTTGAAATTTTGGCTATTAAATATGTCACCACATAACTAGCTTTTACATTGGAATCTGTCTGAGTTGTACTTTTTAAAACATTTTTTGCTGAGAAGACAGACTTTTTTCCAGTTCCACTGTTGTTTCCTTCTGACACAATTCCTCACAGGCATCAAATTTGGCAGCATATGTTTGCATATAATGCCTTTTCAAATTATAGCCTTTTAAACTTGTACAAATGCCCTACAAATTAAGCAGAGTGCCTTACTATTTGCCTAAACAAAAACATAGTCATCTATCCATTTTTCATTGAACAATCTTCCTCCCACCCTAATGTTTGGGGGGGGGGGCTCGGTTTTCATTTGCGTTGCTGTAGAAACCAGGCTGGGATAAAAAAATAATAATGGATAAGGGATTATATAAGTACTTTTATTATAAAAACTGACAGGAAAATAGAAAGCAAGGTTTGGGCCCTTCCACATCTTCCCTGTCGATACAAGTAAAGGCAGAGGCTGACTGTAAAGTGCGGCGGGCAGGGATGTGTAAGGCGCTGCAGACACATGGAAGGACCTGTAATGTTCAGGCAAGAACCCTTACCTGACTCCAGAATGGCATTAAATGATTAACGCTGCAAAGGTAGGTTGAAATATTACTGATAATCGCTGCCTCTCCAAGTAACGGCGATGGCGTCAATTGGACCGTCTGGGCTTGGACAAGAACACTGGACGCCGCGCGCTGCCAAACCAAGGCCGGGCATGCGCACCAATAGCGCGCGCAGAGGTATGTTTATGTGATGTTGCCACTGGACGTTGTCGTCTACAAAGCTCATGCAATCGATTTCCACCAAAAAAGTCACACACAAAAAAAACCTCATAATGTTTTAAGTTTACAATTTTGGGTTGTGCTGCATTCATAGCCATCCTGGACACCCCTGAAGACAGGACACCCCTGCCCTCAGAGCAGATGTGCAGCCCGCCAAGCCACCTTGGGCAACCACCTGTGTGAGTCACACTCTCCCTGGGCCGGAGGAGTGAATGAGATTGGAGGCCCGGGTCGTCATTTGCCCTACATGCAGGTCACACAATCCTGGGCTATTCCTGGGCCTTTCCAGGGGAGAATGAAATCACTGCCATCTTTAGTCTGGCCATTTCTCTATCTCCCACTCCCCAGTTCCTGTTTCCCACCCAGACCTGGCCCCATTCCCCTATAACAGAACGGGAAGCAGGAGGAGAAACCTCAGGATGGGGAAGGGAGAAGAAAGGCAGGAAGGAACCACGAGGCTGGCTGAGGCCCAGCAGAAAGCCCCCCCGCATCTGCAGCAGAGATGGTTTTCTGAAAGGACGGCCAGTGCCTTTAAAGCCCTGGGCAGTCCTGTGCCTATCTCACATCTGGAACCCACAGCTTCCCACCCCACATCTGTCATCTCAGGCATGAAACTTATTTCCCTAAAGTCTGAACAGTGCGATGACGGCAGAAGGCCTGGGTGCACAGATTCACCCGGGCACCCTTCCTTCCCCGCCCTTCCACCTTCCCCCTGCCATCCTTACAACTCAGGCTGACAAGTGAGAGCTACTGGTACAGACCAGGGGCTTTTGTCCCCACACCTTCACGTGAATTACTAGACCTCTTGGGTTTCAGTTTTCATATTCCAATAATGGGGGTAATAGTATCTATTTGATACAGTGGCTGTGCCAGGTTAGTGGAGGACCCTTCCCTTCCCACCTCCTCAGTAGATAGCACAGCAAAGCCAACTGGCCATCTGATCAGCGCCTGACTCTGGGAGAGAGCCCAGTCTGCCTGAGGGCTTGTTTGGTAAGTGGGGCTCCCTCAACCACAGAGGGTCCTGGGTAGGGGAGGAGGGAACAGGCGATCACCCACTCTTGATTTTAGAACTGGGTTCCACACTGTTCCATTCAGCCCTGGGGCTATGCAGGACCCTCCAGGGCCCAGGGTGCAAGGAGCCATGAAGAGGGTATGGAAAGTTTATCATCAGCCCTGGCCCCAAATACGCAGGGCTACTTTACTGTGGGCTCCAGAGGCATTCATCTGAAGAAAGAGCTCTGTACCAGGTCACACACAAGATCACATTCTACTGCTTGCCCTAGACAGAACAGGGTCCCCGAGCTGGAGCTGCGCTCCTGACCATGGCCCAGCCATGGGGCACAGGCCTGTGCTTCAGAAGCAGCAGAGTGTAGACAGAGACAGGGGATCACCAGGAGGTCCAGAAGGTCTTGTACATCTTTTTTCTTTAAGGTTTCTGGCTGAACATAACTGTGTGCTCCTGGAGTACAAGATGACAAGTTGAGGCCATGGCCCAGAAGGGAGGTGTAGGCCAGGAACCCAGCTGGGGCAGCCTGTCAGGAGAGCAGGGCACAGATGAAACAGTGGGCACAAGCTGCAAATGAGGACCAAGGCAAGAACAGGAGGGTCGCCGCAGGACAGGGCAGAGGGGCGGGAAGTGAAGTAGAAGGCAAAGGGCTCTCGGCTGGGCAGCTGAGGGCCAGCACAGCTTATTTTCAGCTTCTCCCCAAGGAAAGGCTTCAGCCCATTAGTTTTACTTTCTTTGTTTTCCATCCAAAGAAAAGAAAATTCAAAACCCCAGCTAACAGAACAAGAGAGAAGTGAGGGAAAGGACTCCCTGGGCCATAGCAAGTAAGGGAGAAAGCTGAACCTCCCACCCCCATGCTGGACCACTGCCCAGAATGATTCCCTTCCCAGCTAAGGGGACATTCAGGCCTGCAGACATTATGGAGAGGAGCCAGAGGGCAGGCCTGGGGTTCTGTTTACCGCCCCCTCTCCCAGCAGAGTCCACGGATGCTGCAATTCCCAGAGAATCTCCCCAGGACCTTCCACTCAGGGGCACAATGAACACAAACCTATGGACTTGAAGATGCTGAGTTCCAAAGACAAAGACTTCATTTAATGTGTTTGCTTTGAGGAATGGAAGGGGGGGGGGAGAGATAAAGAGACATAATAAGGTATAAACTATAAAAGTGAAGACAATCTATGTTTCTCAGACCAAAATGCTGCCTGCTTTGAAGCTAATATATGCAAAGTATTTACTGTTCCTCAAGAAGCCTGAAAAGGCTGCAGCAGCCTACAAGCAGGTCAGCAGCTTACGGGGCTCAACAGGCGCCTGGGGAGGGTTACTCTGCTGCAGCCCTGAAAACAGCAGATGTGCAACAAGAATGGGTGAGTGTCGCAGCGAGGAGAAGAAACACCATCCGGACTGCCACCTGCTCGCTGACACTGTCATCTCGCCCGAGGTTCTAGATACAAAATTCTACAAAACTACTGTCCTTAGAACACTTTGCACTTTAGTTATCTTTCCAAGGAACAAACACTACAATTACACGCGAACATATGTGATATAATACACATATTAGTTTTCCAGCAGAAACTAAGACTCTTGCCCAAAAGTCTTTAAAAAAAAAAAAAAAATCAGTTGATTACTATGAATGCTGTACACATAGCTCTATAACCCTATTTCAACTATAAAAACAAATAGTTGGCAACGGCAAAAACATAATTTTTAACTAAGAAGTCCACTGCACTTCCTTGGCTCTGATTTCTCAAAATAGATGAGAAGAAATGAAAAGGGTCTATCAGTACAACTTACCCAAAAGTCAGGGCACCCACATGACAGCACCAGTGGTGGTAGCAGTAACAGCCTTGCGTGTGCACCCACTTTCCAGCTTGTAATCCTCCACCTCAGACAGCAGACACATAGGCAATGTTACTGTCACAACGCAGACAGTAAAGCAGGTGCCTGCAGTCTTAGCTACTCAGAGGCCGAGAAGAGGATCACTTGAGCCCAGAAGTTTGATGTTGCTGTGAGCTAAGATGCCACAGCACTCTACTCAGGGCCACAGGGTGAGACTCTCTAGTCTCCAAAAAAAAAAAGGAATAACGAAAGCTTAAGTAATTTTTCCAAGGCCACAGAGGTAAGATAAGCCAAGACGCCACCTTTGTTGTAGTCTCCTTTTTCTGCTCAAAAAATTACTTCTACATTCTCCTAGTCTGCTGTTCTAACATCATGTGCTATGCTGTTTCCTTAGACTGTTCGAGATAAACTACCGTTAAAAAGTCAAGGAACAACAAACCAAGAAAAGAAAGCTTTTTCAATCTTGGGGGGAAAGTTTTAAACCCCTGTGCTCCATCTGTATCGCTTCTCAGACAGGTTCCCACCACTGTCTGAGATTACTGTGAAATAGTCCCTGCTTTCAAAGACTCGGAAGTTTCCCAAGGAAATTGTGACTTCTCATTCCCTGAATCCTAGAGAACAAAGATGGAGTTCGGAGTCCTTCAGGACAGGCCCGTGTCTTCTTATCTGAGTTTCCAGCACCAGCACAGAGCCTGGCACATGCAAAAGCTCCCTGAACGTGGAGGGACCAAGCCAGGCCGTGCTGCTCCTTAGTGAGTACCAAGGCCCTGTGACAGGCTCTGTGAGGGGAAGACACCCTGCAGCAGATAACAGTCACATCCTGAAGAAAGTGACAGGTTGTTAGCAGGGTGGAGGTGCTCCAGGCAGAGAGGTAATGGGGCAGAGTGGGCCCCAACTGGCACCTGGCTGTCTGAGGGAAGGGTCAGGATGAGCAGAAACAAGGATTGAAAACAGACAGGACAAACAGAACAAACAGCCAAGGGACAGACGTGCTTCCTTCACTTGTCAGTGCTTTTGTAAGCCCAACTCCTCTGTGTGCAATGGATTTAAAAAGTCTCTTATGGATTAACAAGCTGTGGTATACGTACACTATGGAATACTATTCAGCCATTAAAAAAGATGGAGACTTTACAGCCTTTATATTAACCTAGATGGAAGTGGAAGACATTATTCTTAGTGAAGCATCACAAGAATAGAGAAGCATGAATCCTGTGTACTCAATTTTGATATGAGGACAATTAATGACAATTAATGACATGGTAAGGGTCAGGGAAGGGGACAGCAGAGAGAGAAAGAAGGAAAGGAAGGGGTCTCGGTGTGTCCCACACCTTTTGGGGGCAAGACACCATTGTAAGAGGGTCTTTACCTAACAAATGTAATCAGTGTAACCTGGTTTCTTGTACCCTCAATGAATCCCTAACAATAAAAAAAAAAAAAAAGAAGTCTCTTACCAGAATATAAATTGTTCAAATGTGTAACACTGCATCCCCAAAACTGAATCAATTGGGAACACCAAGGCTATTTTCATCCATTTGAAATCAGCAGTTAGATCCCATGGCCTGTGCTTTCATTTCCATGACAGAGATCATTCTGGTTAGAGTATATAAGTAGAAACAAATGGTCATATATTCATTTTTAAAATTTAAAAGCTTTGAATTTTGTTTCAACTCTCTACCACTAGCATCATCCAGTATCTCCCTGTAGTCCTCATCTCAAATATGCTAGACCAGAAGCACCTAAAACATACAGTAACCAACTGCTAAGCCCAGGGACAACATAGTCACGGCGTAACATGTTACAGTCATGACATACCATGTTTGACACTAATTTGTGTACAGCTGACTATGCTGCTTTGCCTAACATTAACTGAAGGCAGCATATACTCACATACACTCATGCCAAACATTGACTTTTAACACCTTGGTACCCACCAATGTGCTAATTTTTTGTCTTTATCACTTTAGAGCAGTGGTTCTCAACCTCCCTAATGCCACGATCCTTTAATACGGTTCCTCATGCTCATCAAAATAGGGCAGTAAAAACAGCTGAACGATAGGGCTGTATCACCAGAGCAACTACAGTGTATAACCTTACAAACTCTGAGTCTTAAGTCCCTCAACACTACTGTATTACCAAGAGGCCATACAAGTCAATCAGATGACCTTGTAGTGCAGCCCAAGGCTTATCAAAACTGCAAAATGTTGGATAAGGGCAGGGTACGGTAGCTCACGCCTGTAATCCTCGCACTCTGGGAGGCCGAGGAGGGTGGACTGCTTGAGCTCAGACGCTTGGAGACCAGCTTGCGCAAGAGTGAGACTCTGTCTCTACTAAAAATGAAAAACTGAGGCAAGAAGATTGCTTGAGCCCAAGAGTTTGAGGTTGCTGTGAGCTATGGTGCCACAGCACTCTAACAAGGGGGAAAAAGTAAGACTGTCTCAAAAAAAAAAAAGAAAAAATGCTTAGATAATATCCTTTCACTTCTATGGGATGCAAACATTAGGGTTGTAAATATTTGAAAAATTTTAAACAATCGTTGAACTGTTAAAGATGAAGCCAGCAGAGGGGTTAGGTAGAAACCCTGAAAAAGAACCAATCAATCAATCAATTCATCCTCTGGGGGACCACAGAGTGCCTGAATCAGAGTTCCATCCTTAATTCCTTTCATAATCTCACCAACTCCTTTCACCCCTGTGAAGTCAGGAGGGAGTTTGAACTCTACGCTCTCTAAGGATACCATCTGCCAAACCCGTGGCTATGAACACACAGAACCAGACAGCTACTTCTTTAAGCGCCAGTTTTTGTTTACATCAAATTGATCATTCCACAATAAGAAGATATGAGGCCATCTCTTAAAAACTCTAAAGGAGAATTTTTAAAGTAAATTTCAGAATCCTTTATATTTTTTCTGTAAGAATGATTTATCCCAGCACCCAGGAACAAGATCCTCCAGAGTACATATTTCAGAATCTTTCAGATGATTACTTAAATGTTCGATTTTCTTGAACAGCCCTTTCCCATGAGAGACATTCAACACTCATTAGAATCTCTACTCTCGTAATGCATTTCATGATCCCAAAAAAACTTACACGTTGTAAGTATAGACATACAGATCGAATAAGATACACAATGGCTAAAAAGCACATGAAAAGATGCTGGACATCATTAGTTAGCAGGGCAATGAAAATTAAACCACAAAGAGATTCCATTATGCACCCACAAACATGGTTGATAACACCAGAGGCTGAGGATGTGAAGGAACTGGAACTCTCCATACGTTGTTAGTGGAAATGAAAAATACACAATTTAGAACACAGTATGGTGGCATTTCATAAAGTTACACAGATGCTTTACAACTCAGAAATCTCACTCCTACCTAAGTCGAAAAATAAAACAGTATGTCTACACAAAGACCTGAATGTTCACGGCATACTGTTACTCATAACAGATAAAAACTGGAAAAACCTAAATGCCCATGGTGAACTGATAAATCATGGTCCAGTGGTCCCTCCTTATCCACAGAGGACATATTTCAAGATCCCCAGTGGACGCCTAAAACCACAGATAACATTCTATGTCTTTCACCATACTTAGATACCTATGATAAAGTTAGATTTATACATTAGGAAAAGTTAGAGATTACTAACAATAAAAATAGTTATAACAATATACTGTAATAGAAATTATGTGAATGTGGTCTCTCTCAAAATATCTTACTGAAAGGTAAGATAAATGTACAATAGTTTCAGACCTTAGTTGACTGCAGGTAACTGACACCTTGGAAAGGGAAACAGCAGGTAAGCGGGGATATAACTGGCTATGATTCAGCAATGAAAAGGGGTGATCTGAGGAACACATAACACGGATGGATGAATCCATAGGCACTAGGCTAAGCGAAACAAAGCCACAAAATAGGTTACATATCATGTATGACTATATAAAATTCTAAAACAAGGCAAAGCTTACAGTGACAGAAAACAGATCAGCAACTGCCAGGGGCCAGGAATGGGCACTCAAGGGAATGTCCTGCCATGATGTACTCTGCTGTGCTATGACCCCAGTGATGCTCACACAATGACACAGTTGACAAAACTCATTGAACTGCCCACTTAAAACAGGTGAATTTTACTGTAGAACAGATATGTAAAACAGATTTCATTTTGGCTGATTTTTACAACTTTTTTTCAAAGCTGCGAAATAAAAAATTACTTCCTCAGGATTGGCAAGGGCTCAGAAAAGCACAGGTGGCTTTTAAGGGCTGCAGTGAACCATTCAATACTAAAAGTCAAGATCCTCAATGCAGGCCCAGTAATCAGACCCACTACTATCTGCTTGCGTCCCTAAATTCTGTATCTTCCCCAAAGGCCTGTACAGTACTTGCTCCTGCAGTCACTGATTCCCAGTTACTTCCAGCTCCCACCTGCTCCTCCGACCCAGGATCAGGGACCCAGCCCCAGCGCAGTTCCAGCAGCCACACCGTCTGCCCACGTGGCCCCCTGGGGTCCCTGTGGCATACTTCCCGGCGTCTACACTGTGTGTGTTTGGTCGTAGCTTTCTTGGCATGGAGGAGGGAAAAGGCTCTGAAGGATGCCACTCTAACATCTAGAGTCCCAAGTATGACTGATTTGTTATAAAAAACAGATGAAAGAAACTCAATGAGCTATAGATGATCATTTATTTAAAGGAAAAAAACAGGTGGTTCTGTCACCGCAGCAGTTGCCTGAGGCCCATCTCTGCTCCCATTTACCGATGCCAGTAACCCTCAACCCTCCTTCCTGCTCCATGGGCAGCTGTTAATCTCTGTCCCCTTGAGTTATTCCCAAGGTTTCATTGGCCTTGCTTAATTTCCTCCCAACCACTCCACTTCTCCATTGCAAACCCAAAGGTCCCTAGGAAGGGTGTCTGCCCCATAAATGCAACACAGTGAATTTCCCCACTGTTCCCTCCTCCTCCCACAGCTCGCTGAGTCCCAGACTCACCAGCTGGGGTGGAGAAAAGGGAAAAATTAGATGAGGTTATGCATTTTAGTAAAATAGCACAGGAATTACTTTTTTTTTTTTTTTTTTTAAAGACAGGGCCTCACTATGTTGCCCAGGCTGATCTCCAGCTCCCGGGCTCCAGTGATCCTCCTGCCTCTGCCTGCTAAGTAGCTGGGACCATAGGTGCACGCCACTGCACGCAGCTATGTTTCCTTTAGTCATTAAATACACAAAACCCACTCAAGGGGCATTTGGGATTAGCTGCTCTGCTTCAAGCTTCTCAATTTTGCCAGGTCCTTTGTGCCCAGACCCACGCAGCTAGCCAAACTCAGCCAGATTACCAAGGTTCCAGCACCCACAGGGAGGGCAGAGTCCCCAAAGGCAGCCACAGTAGAGGACTGTGCCAGACAGAGCACCAGGCACGGGTGGGTGGGGAGGAGGCGGGTTCCAGCACCCTCAGCCCGCCTCATCCTCATGACCCCAGTCTCTGTAAGGGAGTGGCTCTGGGAAAGCCACAGGGCCAACCTCTGATCCTGGAATAAAACTTCTCCGGAGATAATCACCACTCTGGCCCCGCTCCTCTTCCCCACTCTCCTTCACCGTTCAACTCTTCAGATCCTTCAAGATTCACCCAAATGCCCCTGTGTGAGGCTCCCTACCCTCTCTGTGCTCTTACAATCCCCCAATCATCCCTCTTTAAGAGAACAGAAATGTCCCGTCTTGCTCCACATTTCACTGGATTAAGTCCCTCAAGAGAAAGGCCCCTGCCCTGGCTGTTTCCGCATCTTCATCATGCAGGGCTCAGCCCTTTGCTCAGAGACGGCCCACTCGGCTGGCTGGGTGAATTTCATCCTGGAGACCCTGTCCCCCCAGCAGTTATAGTTAATCCTTTAAGGCAGATTAACAGGGAGAAACTGCAACAACTGGGAGGCTGAGACACCTCCAGTCCATTTTGCTCTGATCCTGAAGTCCTGATAGCCACGGCCTGTACCTGTGCTGCCCACTGCATCTGATGGCCGTCAGTAGCCTCGGCTTAAACAGAAGACCACCACGCTGCCTTCTCCCTGGGGGCCAGGCATCTTTTTATACCTGCTGTAGGAGGGGAAAACACTCCACATCTCCAAGGTTTCTTACGTGATTCAAGATTCAGGGCTCCTGTCCCTGTGCCAGGGTCCCACGTCTGGAATCCCACGTCCCCACTCCCCATCTCCAGTCAGGCATCGCACAAGGGTGCCAACGAGAACTCTGGGAACCACATTGGCTTACGTGTGGTGTTCTTTCCCCAGGGCCTAGCATGAAGTCTGTGGTCAAATACCATCAGCTGAATTACTAGTAATAATTACCATGTGTGTGACCTTCCTTACAGTTTACAGAATTTTACCCAACAAGCATTAAATGCCCACTTTGTGTCAAGCAGTATTTTAAGTGCTGACAATGAACAAGACAGGAGTTTCTGCTTTCAAGGAGATGATGTATGTATTATCTTAATTTTATTAAAAACCCTAAGAGAGTTAAAATAGGTATTACTTTCCCCATTTTACAAATGGTAAAACCGAGGTTCAAAAGAGTAAATTCTCCAAATAAGAAAATGGTGCAGGTAGGAGAGATACAAACCCAGACTGAAACCCAAACCCTACCGTCCCTGTCCCATGGCCTGCAGCCCTTTGATAGGGCAGTCGGACTTTCCTACTTCTCACAGGCCTTGAGGGACCAATACAAAACAAAAATCTGGAAACCGAGCAGTGTTTATAGGGCACCCTTCTCTCTGCCCATGCCCTTGGGCATTTTCTGAGCCCCTGAGAGGCCCTGCCCTTCCCTGGAGGTGGCCGTGCGTCCAGCCCCACTCAGCCATCCTGGGAACGCCTGTCTGCCTGCCAGCCACACAAGGAAGGGAGCGGCATCCCCACAGGTGCTGGTAACCCTGGCTCAGTGCCCAGCCTCACGGGGATGTGAACACTCTGCCCTCCACACCACCACTGACATACCCCACCCTGCTAAATCACAGATACATAGGCAGTCTGTGTGGTGAGTCAGCCTGTCATTTCCCTGCCAGGAATTATCCGCATCGCCTCAGCAATCCTTCCTACAGGACAGTCTTGGCAGGCTCCTAGGGGTGCATCTAGGGCAGCCCTGCAGTAGCCCCTCAAATTACTTTCCATCCGAGCACAAGGCAGCCCACAAGTGTTTGTGAGTATGAAACCCACTAGACACCACAATCATCAGAGAAATGAAAATTACCATATGCTAAAAGCACAACTGTCCACTCTGGGGGGGACGTGAGGGCAGAACAGGGCAGCCAGAGAAAAGAGAGGTCCTGGGCAGCCTGAGACACAGGTCTGGGTGCACAGATCAAGTTCACCTCACATTCAAAGTCCTCGCAGGGCAGAGTCTGAGATGGAAGCCTCACAGCAGGAAGAACAAGGCATTGGGTCACTGCTGTCAGCCAGAAGAAAGGAGCCTGAGCTAAGCAAGCCCCAAGAAACCCAAAGGCTACCCTGGCCCCTCCAATGACTGGCTGTGTGACCTTGGCTACGTGACAGCCTCTTAGCCCAAGTGGGCCGACCCAGCCACAAAACATGTAATTTGTCCACAAGAATGCTAAAATAAAATCTCTTCTAGATCTAAAACTCTAGCAGTCTAAGGTTCTAAGCATCAAGTAGGGCAGGGGATTGTGCAAGGCAAAAAACGGCATTATTTAACACTAATCATGACCTTCTGGATCCGGGGCACAGAGATTCTCGGTGACAGGTAGACCAAGGCCAGCCTCATTGCCATACGACACTGCACTCAGATCAGAATCAACAGCAGTTGCAGCATTTGGTCAGAATTTGGAGACACTAAAAAACTATGCTCACAGGCAGGGTTCCTAAGCCATAAAGAATTTATAATCTAAGGGCCAGGCATGGTGGTTCACGCCTATAATCCTAGCATTCTGTGAGGTCCAGGCAGGTGGACTGCCTGAGCTCACAGGTTCCAGACCAGTCTGAGCCAGAGCGAGACCTTGTTTCTAAAATAGCCGGGGGCTGTGGTGGGCACCTATAGTCCCAGCTACTTGGGTAGCTGAGGCAAGAGAATCACTTGAGCCCAAGAGTTTGAGGTTGCTGTGAGCTGTGATGCCACAGCACTCTACCAAGGGCAACAAAGTGAGACCCTGTCTCTCCCCCCACCAAAAGGAATTGATAATCTAATGGAAATATACACCCTACGTGTCAAATGCTATAAGGACACCCACTGAGTAAGGCTGGTGCATGTAGCTGACGTGAGCAGAAGCGACTGTGAAAAGGAGGAAGAGAAGGAATTCCACACCCAGGGAGGCCCACGTACCTGACGCCTCTCAGTGCCTTGCCTAATGTAACACACACCTCTGAGGTGGGCCCTACGATTCTTGTTTTATGGATGAAGAAACCACGGTCCAAAAAGTTGACTCTCAAAGGTCCTCTAGCAAGTAGTCCACACCTTGGACTGGTGTGAAAACAATCTTGGGTAGAAAACAGATTTTATATTTTCCTGTTTTATTAAAGAGAGAATGCCGAATGTTAATTCTGCCTTAATACTCAGAGCCTGGGAGCACCAAAGACTCCCAGCGCCTTGCCCTGCCTGGCTTCTGAGGCCAGTGTGGGATGCAGAACTCCTGGCTGCCACCCTCATGGCCTCGCACTGCTGGGCTCACACTCTGGGCCACCTGCCATGTCTCACCACTGTCTACTGGCCCTCCTTCCATCAGCCCTTCTCCACCTATTGTCTGGCCCGGACTCTGGGACAGCTGACAGAGGCCTTTTCTGGGTATGTTCCAGATGGCAGAGGTTGCTAAAAGTCTGACCTCAGGATAAGTGGGGCATAATTATGCCTAAGAGCTGGGAGGATACACTATAAAGAGGTTATCAAAGAGAGTAGAGAGAGTGTGTGGGGGGGCGGGCGGGGGGGTGTGTGGAATAGGGCCAAAGGGTGGCAATTTCCTGGATCAATCGCGTTTAGCACCAGACTTTAAACCCGAGAGACATAAGGTTTAAACAGAGACTTAATGGGCCAAGCATGGTGGCTCATGCCTTTAATCCTTGCACTCTGGGAGGCCAAGGTGGGAGGACTGCTTGAGCTTAGAAGTTGGAGACCAGTCTCAGCAAGAGCGAGACCCCATCTGTACTAAAAATAGAAAAAAATTAGCCAGGCATTGCGGTGGGTGCCTGTAGTCCTAGCTGCTCAAAAGGCTGAGGTAACAGGATCACTTAAACCCAGGAGTTTGTGAGATAGACTGACACCACAGCACTCTAACCTGCCAACAGAGTGAGGCTTTGTGTCTAAGACAAAGGAAAAGAAAAAAGAAAATAGAAAAAAGCCAGAGACTACCTAAAGATAGGAACTGCTGGCAGGTGCAAGAAATAACCTCCATTCACCACCAGCCTTGGTGATTTTTAAACATTGTTTCATTTAATTAGTGTCCCCCCCCCACATTTCAGAATGAGGAATCTGAGGACCACAGGAGCTTTTAGGACCAGGGACATCGAGCTACTCAGTAAGCAGCAGATGTGGGATTTAACACTGGAATATGCACCCCAGGGCCCATCCACACTCCTTCCACAATGCCAAGTTGCCTTACAAACCCTTCTAACAGAAGCAGCCAGCAAGCGCAGGGAGGCGCTCAAATCAAAAGGCTAAACTATAAACAGAAAGCAGCCCATGAGGTAACAAGGTCCATGAGGCCAATCTCCTATTAGGCAGGCAAATTGCTAAACTGATTCGCCTCAGGCAAATGAGGACAGGGACGGCTGAGGCTCCCCAGGCATCTGGTGATTTGGAACTGCTCCAAGATGGCAGCCGCTGGTAAAGGGCAGTCGGTCCCCTTAATTGAGGGGGCAGAGAGTTCATCCTCATCAGAATTTCCAGCTGCTGCCACCCCGACACCAGCTCCCTGCAGCCTGTGCCATCAGAACTCATGACCAGACAGACTGCTGTCAGGCAGAAGACCTTTCTCCTCAATTAAAAATACCAGTGGACAATTCTCCCCCTCGCAGCGGCACACAAGCTTGTGTGGAAGCCATTAACTTCCAGAGCTGAGCCTTTCCCACCCCAGGAGTCAGGAGGGACTAAACGATTTGGATGTGCAGCTACGCACCAAGAGCATTAAGGACGGAAACGCAAGAGCGGTGTATTGTACTGAGGATGACAAAACTGAAGACATCTCACAGTTCTCTTTATCCTGGACCCAGGATGAAACGGTACGTACAGCTGAATGATGAAAATTTTCACAGAGGTTCGCCTGCTCGGCGTAGTGAATGGTCCCTGAAAAGTATGGGCAAATCAAAAGTTGGCCACGTCCACCTATTATATATGTCATGGGGCAGGGGTTTGAAGAGACCTTACAGAGAATCTCACACATTTTTTACTCTCGAATATAAAGGAAAAAAAGTCAAGCAGCTTAGTGGGGGCAATGCCACAGCCCCCAAGCCAGGTCTCCCACCAGCCAATCCACAGCTCTCCCCAACCCTCCATCACCCCACACGCCTATCCTTTTCTCAGGACCCTCGATGCTCCAACAACCACCCTCTGAACCCTAGTTTCTAAAGTTTTCATTATCATACACACAGTAGTCAAATGTGACACTCACTGTTCTTGCATCTGGGCCCCACCAACCACAAAATCAAAATATTAATTGAGAACCAGCTCTGTCCCAAGCACTGCTCTGGGCACTGGGAATTTGGTGGCAAACAGAACAAAGTCTCTGCCCGCAGGGAGCGCCGGTGTCATTCTGGTGGAGAGACAGACAGTGAAAAGACCAACACACGGTACATCGGACTTTGAAGGCCTCTAGGAAGAAAATACAACACCGCAGGCTGTGCTATTTTAGAAAGGCAAGCCGGGAAGACACAAGGTGGTACTTGAGCAACACATGCCAAAAAGACTCATAAACTAAGTGTAGGTTATAGAAAGTTGACAGCCATCATTTTGAGAAATGGCCAAAAATAACTGCATGAGTAATTTTTTAGGGTTTGATTTTACAGAACGCTCCACACTTAGCAAATGAATGGGCAGGAGTGAGCACCGAGTAATTAACTGGCCCTGCAGGCTGGCTCCATGCCAGGAGGCCCCTATGCCACCCCGGTGTCTCCAGAGCCCTTGACCAGCCACAGCAGCAAGGGTGACACACTGACATCAACCACTTCACCCTACAGACATAGAAACACCCTCCTAAACTACTTGCTGTGGAGAAGCCCAGCTCTCTGTACCCCTGATCAAGCATAGTTCCTGGATTAATAAAGATAACATTGTTATTACCATCTGATACTGAACAGGTACTGTGAACCACACACACACTCCTATATTAGTACTATATTACTATATATTTAGTCCTCCCCACAATCCTGGGTAACAAGGTGACCAGCCCAAGGCCACGCTACCTGTAAGAGGTAAAAGTTCACATCCAAACCTAGGCCTGTATGATTCAGGCTTTTACCTTTTATATCATGGGAGGGCTTCAATTAATGCTGCCTAAAAGCAAATGAACTCAAACACTATGGTGTCACCCTGTAAAGTAAGCAAGTCTTCTCTGCAGAAAGACTAACCGAGTCTAACCCGTCGTTGTTATGATGCCGTATAAAGGATCTGGGGAAGGTGCCTTGCCATCATCTCACATATCACTGTACTGTAAATAAATCCACATTAAATCACCTCCCGCTCTTCCGTAAACACGGCTGAGTACCTGGGACCCTGTTCAGGGCATCCTTAAGCATCACTGATACTGCAGCACAACCACGGTGACCTGCCCCTCAACCCAGCAACGCCAGCACGGCTGAGGCCCAGAAGCCTAATGGGAAACGCTCTTCCACTCAGTTTGGCATCCTGTGTGTTAAGTTAACAATGTTGCGCACTCTGTGCTAGGAGCTACTCTGGGTTCTCATCAAGGGTGTTCTGTACTAGCCCCATTACAAAGAGCTAAAACTTCATTCTGGGTTTTACAGAGCCCACTTTGCCTATGCAGATGAACTTTCACTTCATCTTCCAAAGGCAAGCATTTTAACTGAATCCTAGTGCTCCTGGCTTCTTCAATGACTCTATATTTGAAGGTGTGATCATGCTCAAGTTCCTCAAACGATGCGTTTTCCTCTAAAAATATGTTCATGTAAAAGTCATTTTTCCACTAATTCCCCACGGAAAACTTTATATACGTACTTCATAAAAACTAACACACACACACCTCAATTCTCATTATGGGGAAAAGAACAAAATTTGCTGGCTATTTTTACCACACTATTTCCTATTTGCTTGTGATCTGTCCCTCACAACTAGACTGTGAGCCTTGGAAGATCCATACTTTGAATCCTCAGCAACTAGCACAGTAAACAAATTGATGAGTAAATAAACAAATGAATGCACACCAGAGTGACCTAGTTGTGCACTCATTCTGCTTCAACTTAAAAACAAAACAAGCTTCTGCTTCTTAAGTGGAAACACTACCTCCTTCTCCAATCTCCATGCAAAATAATTGTATCTTTGATGTTCCACCAAACTAGACCTAGGAAGTACTTTAATTAAATTCATCTGCAGGACATACAGCAAACAGATGCTTTTAAACAAAGTATCATCTTCACAGTTACTTCCCTGATTCAGTCACACTTTCTACGTGAGTTCCTAAACCAACAGTGATTATAATCTGTGGACAAAAATGTGCGCTATAAAAAAGCCTATAAGACCAACTAGGGCAAAACATTCCTGTTCTTGAAAACTGAACTATAAACCTTTGTAATCCACATGCCTTCTCTCAATAATACTTACAGTTATCACTCAGCATAGGCCCAAATAAAGCAAGTACAAAAGGCTGCTTATGCCTTTTTTTCCTGCACAAAAATGTATTTTTTTATGTTACCAGGTCTCAGGTGTATCAACGCAGGAGCTAATGTAAACCAACATCTTCAGACCTAATGGTCTGAATGTATATAACAGTCTCACCTGACAAACATCGTACACTCCAAACTCCTATTTCCCCACATTATGCTTCCCCAGAGAGGGCAATTTTCCTCCATAAAGGAGGTGGGAAGAGAAAGAAAGGTTGAAGCAGTAAAGGAAACAGGAAAAAGTGATGAAATGTTGATCAACTGAAGATTCTCTCCTTGAATCTATCCTGGTATTAAAATGAGCCGCAGGTTTTCGGGTCATCCTTCTAACAGTGGCCTGGCGACCAGGTAATCTCCCCTACAGCTTCAGAAAGAAGACTTGGAAAACAAGAGCCCACACGCTGGTCCTACACGAAAGGTCAACTCCAGGCCAGGGTAAGGGCACAGGAAGTAGCCACCACCACTGATCAGGGCACAGCTGCTACAGGGTCTGTTCACGGTCTGCAGCACCCAATCCCCCCAAGCTATGACCCTACTAGAAGAAAATGCTTCCAGAAGCACACTGACAGAGGCTACTGTAAAACTTAGTGCACTTATCCAACAAACACCGACCATGCACAATGCTGGCCCTGTGCTAGGTGACAGGACAGCAGCTGACAGTCTCAGCAAGGGACCGAACCCGCACTTCCCATGCCCCAGACTAGATCTATTCCCCTAAGATCCCAGTCTAAAGAATGCCTACCATGACTGTCTGGCAAAAAAAAACAAAGAAAGATTCAGTCGGCACAAAACCCTGACTTTCAGCCTCCTTTCCAACACTGGAAACACACACACACCGGTGAAATATGCACTGTGCCTTCACCTCTTTTTTCATATGAGCCAACTAGTGCTAAAAAAAGTGAACAACTTGCCCAGAAGTAAAGAGCTGTGGCAAGAATCAGGTCTGAAATTCACGTGTCCATCCATGGCAAAGTTCTAAGATGCTCCTCCAAACATACTGGGACACTATCATGTGCTCCTACAGCACCCTCTGCCCGTCAGGCCCTTAGCTCTCTTTCTGCCTGTCCAGATCAACCTCTGAGCTTTAGATCAAAATGCCATTTCCTTCCCCTCCTCCCCTTCTTTGAATTGGCACAGTGTCTGGCACCTAACAGGTGCTTAGTTAGAGTTGGCTGAGTTAATATACATGTCCACAACAGAACCCTTTTTTTTCTGCTGAGCCATGAGCGTTTACCTAATTAATTTCATTCTCATGCACATATATACACGCCTGACTCCTACTAGCCTAAGTGACTCGGAGACACATCACAGTGTGGCAAGCTAAATGGCAACAGGATAAGAACTTACCAGAAAACCTCTCACTGAGAATTATCAGGAAAACGAAGAATTAATGTTTTACAGTAACTACATTTCAACCAAAATTCTGCAACATCATTACTTAATATTAGTAAAATATCTTTCTGGACATAGCACTGAGTTATAAAATAAGGCCGGTGCCCCAAAAGATAAATATGTGAGCTAGTAATATTTTGTTCTGGAAGGTGTTTTTGTTCTTATCCTGATACAGTAGTCTCCCTTTATCCTCAGTTTCACTCTCCATGGTTTCAGCAATCATAGTCCGGAAATATTCAGTGGAAAACTCCAGAAATAAACAATTCACAGGTTTTAAGTTGAGCATCATTCTGAGTAGAGTGATAAAATCCTGCACCAACCCACCGGGACATGAATCATCCCTTTGTCCAGCATCTCCATGCTGTTGACACTCCCAGCCATGAGTCACATAATAGCCATCTGGTTATCAAATCAACTATCCTGGTATCGCAGAGCTTGTGTTCAAGACACCCTTATTTTACTTCATAAGGGCCCTAGAGCACAAGAGTAGTGACACCAACTACTGAAATACACCAAAGAGAAGCCATAGTACTTCCTTTAAGTGAAAAGGTAAAAGTTCTTGACTTAAGGGAGAAAAATATATGCTGAGGTTGCTAAGATTTATGGTAAAAATAAGTCTTCTATCCATGAAATTGTGAAGAAGAGAAAAATAAACTCATGGTAGTTTTGCTGTTGCACTTCAAAATGCAAAATTTATGGCCACAGCTATGGTAAGTGCTTAGTTAAGATGGAAAAAGCACTAAGTCTGTAGGTGGAAAACATAAGCAGAGATGTATTCCCACTGACGGCAGTCAAGTTCAGTCCTATCCCTGGTTTCTACTGGGGGTCATGGAACATAACATAATTCCCAACGATAAACGGGGACTACAGTAGTTAGATAGGTCTATGAAGACCAACTGTTAAAATTTCATCTATGTTTCTCTAGGCAATTTTCTAATTTTTTTTATTGTGGCTTAATTCCTTAAGTCACTCAAAAATCAATACAACAGGGAAAGAAAACTTGGAAACAGAAGACCTGCTTCTCACCAGCTATGAGGCCTTGGAAAAGTCACTTAAACCTCTCTATTAGTATCATCTACAACAGTGAGAATGCTATTTAAATGGTTTATACCACTGAGATGGGTCAAAATGGCTGGCATATAAACGGCACTCAGTTAATGTTAGCAGAAATGGAATTCACTTCCCTTACCTTCCCAGAAGCAGGACCCAAATTTCCTCATTTGTAAAATAAAGGAAATGGCACCTACACTCATGGGTTATGATAAGACCCTTAGTTAAGTTCAAGTTAGACCAGTGTCTGGCATATAATAAAGACCACAGAAAGGTTTGTTATTAGCAGTATCTCCCCCCTGCAAAACACGAGATCACTCTACCCAAAATATAATGAAAGAGTAAAAAAGTCAACAGATAAAATTAAGTAGTGCAGACCCCACATCAGTGAACTCAGAGTAGCTGCTATCAGTAACTGAATGTACCATATCCTTATGAAGAGCAAAACAGCTAATGCTCAAATCACAACATAATGACCAAAATCTGTGCTTATCCTACGCGTAAGGCTTCCACACCAAAGAGTAGTCACTGTTTAAAATGTAATTCACCACACTAACAAGCTAAAAAAGGAAAACCATATGGTCATCTCAGTCGGTGCAGAGAAAGCATCTGATGAAATTAAACACCCATTCATGACAAAACCCAGCAAAGTGGGAACAGAAGGGAACACGCTAAAAGGCGGCAACAAAGCCCCGCAGCTAACACCGCACTACTCTAAACAGTGGCAAGGGAGAGGAACCAAGCCAGCGGTCACTGTCCCTCTGCTCCTGGACACTGTACAGGCCACAAGACAGCAAGAGAAAAACAGAAGAGGGAAACAGACCCGGGAGAAAGAAGACAAACTTGGCATCTCAGAAGACATGATCATCTACGTAGAGAACGCAAAACAATCTACAAGTCAGAAGGGAGCTTCCGGGGGTGATGGAAATGTTTATGTCATAATTGGGGTGGTGATTATGTGACTGTACATTTGTCAGTGTTCATGGAAGTATACTCTCAGGGTGAACTGACTGTCTGTAAATTACACCGTAAGAAAACTGACCAGAAAAGGGAACACCTTCCCACTCCTCAGCATTCAGGCTGCAGCCTGCCGCCTCTCCTCCCCACACAACACTGCGCTGTGACTTGAAATAAGTCAGGAGGCTGTCATTTCTCCACCTCGAAGGGGACTTATACATCAGACAATGTCCTGAAGTAACACAGGGATGAAACAGCTTCTGCAGGAGGTTGGATGAAAGCGATCAGCATTCCACAGAGACTGCTAAGATAATGCTTGATAAAGTGAGTGTGGCTGAGCCCAGGAGGGCAGAGGAGAAGTAAAGGACATTTGTCTAACAAATCTAGACTGCTGTCAAATATCAAGAGGTTCCCCTAAGTCTAGGCCTCTGGTGTTACAGATGAAGAAACTGAGGCTCCAGAAAGAATTGACTTGTCCAGGATAACATATAAGTTTCTATCAAAGACAAGAAGGAGACAAGTTTTTAAAAACAGACTGTTTTTAAAACAGACTCGAATTTTTAATTTCTGTGCATAACCAATAATCCAACCCATATAAAAGATCATTAAGCTGCCTGTTGGTTAACAGTCATAGTAAGCGCTGTACCCTGGATTCAAGCCCCAGCAGTGGAGGAGGGAAACCAGTCTGCACACCTGCCCACAGACACACCATGGCCTACAGGTTAAGACACAGAATCCCTCACCTTACCCACCACTGTTACTCTGAATAGGAAAAAAATACTCCCCTTCCAGAAGCCACCTGTATGTGAAGAGATATGACCACCTCATGTTGTTTTCTCAAGACAAACACTCATGAAATCAAAACCTGAGAACCTGTCTGCAATGTGTTCCAGCAGAGGGTCAAGCCCATCTTCTCCCCTCCTGGTGGCTCAGAATCTAGGCTTTCAACCACACAGTTGAGAAGAACAACTAGACACTTCCTAAATATCAAGGAAGGAAGGAAGGCAGAATCAACCTCATCTTTCCAAAGGCTATCTAAAATTCACTGTGCACAGAAATGTCCTAATCTAGCCTCAAAAGAATCGAGGCTCTATTAAAACGTTTCCATTTTCACTTACTTTTTGAAAAGTGGAAGTCAGAAAGCAACATTAATCATCAAAGCATGTGGGCGGCGCCTGTGGCTCAAGGAGTAGGGTGCCAGTCCCATATGCCGGAGGTGGCAGGTTCAAACCTAGCCCCGGCCAAAAAAAAAAAAAAAAAAAAATCATCAAAGCATGTATAAAACAGGGTTTTTCCCCCTTTTTTGTTTAAAGCTTCCACTCACTTAAACCAGAAATGGGTGTTTTCCCGGATTCCCACTCCTTTCTCAGTTTCCACAGCCAAGAGGCCAGAGACTTGTTCCTCCTGTCTGTTTCCCCAAGGTGTTCCTGCCACCCCACCCCTCAACCCTCGCCTACCTGAGGCCCTAGCCTCTCTGCCTGGTCCACCTGCCTGTCTCCCTACCCCGGCCTAGGGGGAGGTCATTCTGACATTCAGATCTCACCCTGTCTCATTCACTCGAAAGTCCTTGCAGCTCACAACACCAAAACAACCTAAGGCAGAGGGTTACAACCTAAGGCAGAGGGTTAAGAAACAAGCCAGAGGCAGCACCCATAGCGTAGCTCGGCCTAGGCCAGCTAAACAACAATGACAACTATAACAAAAAAATAGCCGGGGGCAGCGCCTGTGGCTCAAAGGAGTAGGGCGCTGGCCCCATATGCCAGAGGTGGTGGGTTCAAACCCAGCCCTGGCCAAAAACTGCAAAAGAAAAAAAAAAGAAGAAGAAAAAAATAGCTGGGCATTGTGGCAGGCTCTGTAGTCCCAGCTGCTTGGGAGGCTGAGGCAAGAGTATCGCTTAAGCCCAAGAGTTTGAGGTTGCTGGGAGCTGTGACACCACAGCACTCTTCCAAGGGCAACACAGTGAGACTCTGTCTCATAAAAAAAAAAAAAAAAAGAGTAGTCAACATACCTTCAGAAGAAAATAAATGCCTTTTCTCCTACAGAGGAAAGGAGAAAGAAAAACAAGAATAAAAGGATTTTAACTATGCTGAAAATAAACGGTAGTTCCTCATTAAAAAAAAAAAAAAATTAAAAAAAAAATAAACGGTAGTTCCAAATTTTAAAGGCAGGGTATGGGGGGTTGGGGGGGGGCGGTTAAAATGCAGTGTCTCTCTCACACAACCACCTATACATATATATAGACACTAATGGCAATAATAGTTACCTTTAATTTTTCCAAATTCAATCAATCTTTAACTTTCTTTTTTTTTTTTTTTTGGTAGAGACAGAGTCTCACTTTATCACCCTCGGTAGAGTGCCGTGGCATCACACAGCTCACAGCAACCTCTAACTCTTGGGCTTAGGCGATTCTCTTGCCTCAGCCTCCCAAGCAGCTGGGACTACAGGCGCCCACCACAACGCCCGGCTATTTTTTTGTTGCAGTTTGGCCGGGGCTGGGCTTGAACCCACCACCCTCGGCATATGGAGCCAGCGCCTTACTCACTGAGCCACAGGTGCCGCCCAATCTTTAACTTTCTTAGATCTCCAGTAAAATGTCCTCCTACTTTACAGACATTGAATTAAGAATTTCTATACAGGCTCAGTGCCTGTGGCTCAAGCGGCTAAGGAGCCAGCCACATACACCTGAGCTGGCAGGTTCGAATCTAGCCTGGGCCTGCCAAACAACAATGACAGCTGCAACCAAAAAATAGCTGGGCGTTGTGGTGGGCGCCTGTAGTCCCAGCTACTTGGGAGGCAGAGGCAGGAGAACTGCTTGAGCCAGGGATTTGGAGGTTGCTGTGAGCTGTGATGCCATAGCACTCTACCCAGGGTGACAGCTTGAGGCTCTGTCTCAAAAAAAAAAAAAAAAAAAAGAATTTCTATACAGATACATATTAAAAAAGTAAATTCCATTCAAGCTCTTTATAACAGTACTAATAAGTTTTAATTTTATTAATCTTCATAACATAAAAGATATCAAAACATTATTTGGCATTCTGCACAGCATAAGGTTAAAGGGCAGGAAAAAGATAATACAGGAAAAAACTAGAACACATAAGGAGGCTAAGAGGGTCAGCATTTTAATCCAACTCCCTGATGATCTTAATGGGCCTAAAACCATGATCTTTACTTCCTGGCACTAATTACCTATAAGCTTCAGCTTATAGAAATTTCCAAATCATTTTCAACCTGTCCAACTTAAAAAGAGACTTGGGCCTATCAAGTCCTCCATGTTTTCGTGGGAGAACTGGGGCCCAAGAATAGTTCAGGTGCATAGGAAGCCCCCTTGTCCCTCCCTGATCTGTCCTCCAAACCTGCCATCACTCAACAACCTTCTAGCCTAGGGTTCCTCAAACTCAGAACTAGTGACACTTGGAGCAAGATAAAGTGGCAGGGACCGTCCTATTCACCGTAAGATGTTTACAGCATCCCCAGCCTCCACCTGCTACGTCCCAGGAGCACCCCTCGCCCCCAGTTGTGATGACCACACACATCTCCCAACCTTGCCAGATGCCCCCTGGGAGGCAAAACCGTCCAGGTAGAGCAGCTCTGTCCTGCCACCATGGGAAGGCATCACAGTTATCTTCCCGCCAAGTTCTTCAGCTTCCACCCCATGGCACCCCAGGGTTCAGAGGGGCTGGCACCGCTCTCACTCAGCCCTCCCCCCACAGCTGCCGGCCACTCATCCTGGCCCAACTGCCCCGTCTGAAGCCCACCTGCCTCCCCACGACTCTCCCTGCTGTGCTCACCACAGCTCCAATTCTCCCTCCTCCATGTCTCTATAATTTAATACTTTTTTGACCCCTTCACTCCCTAATGAATTGAGCTTTCCCAGCCATACAAAAGAGAACCACAGCAGGATGATTTAAACATCTGGCCTCTGCAAGAATGAGCAACACCCTAACTCTGAGAGTTAGAAAGAACAGCAAGCCATGGGTAAGCTCAGAGCCATTCAAAGGAGAGGGCCAACATGTCACACTCCAGGCTGAGTATGTCCTGGGAGGCAAAGCCACCCTGGCCACCTCCTTGCAAAGGCAGCTCTAAGAGCAACTCGGTCCAGAGCCACCTGGCACCAGCTCCATCACTGCCACGCTGGTGTACGTAGAGGAAGACTGGCCATCTGTCTAGCTCAAAAGGTCATCTAAGTCAGGTTCAAAACTACAGGCCTGGTCTCTAATTTGATTAATTCTATCACTGGCCTCTCTGTAGCCATCCACAGATCCTAGGACACAAGAGGAAAACTCCCAGTTGGCATAGTTCAAGTGGAGGCAGTGAAACAACATCTGGAGAAATCCCGCCCACCTCCACCTCGGTACAGCAGAAAGCAGAGCCACCTCCCGCTTCCACCATGTCTGCACCATGTGTTACCAGGAGTGAGCGCCACACCATTCTCACATTCCTCTCAGCACTTCCCCAAACAGGATGTGTTCAATTGGTGAGTCATGAAAAATAGGGTATTTCTAGAAATCCACTGGAAGGAAGGTGTGGGAGAACATTTCTAAAGAGAGAGAACAAAAAGACAACCTGCAGAGCTAATCAAGCATTCGCAAGGCAGAAGTGGGCTCCGGCCGGGCCCTCGGAGACTGGCCCCCGAGGAGCTGGCCTCCCACACCCAACAGTCCAACCAGCTGGACCCTCAGGCAAAGCCACCTTCCTGCACCTTGGCTTTGCCTACTTAGTCAAACCTGGGCTTGTTACCCATCAAGAGAGAGATCAGTGTCCTATCTACACAGTGGGGACACTGCCTACACTTCCCCAACGGCAGTCAAGGCCCAGGTGTCTGACCTGTCTCCTCCCCTGCACTACAAGACAATGACAGCTTCTGGGGTGTCCCAGCAGAAAGTGACTCCTCACCATCCTCAGGGCCTCCAGAAGGTACCTGCCGTCACCCTGTGCTAGTGCTGCCTCCCTCGCTGCTCCAGCCCTCCCTGCAGTTTACTCACTGAATTCTCAATCCTGTCTCTAGGCAGTCCGGTTACTAGTGTTTCCCATTTTACAGAGTAGGAAGTGCAAGCTCAGAAAGCCCAGGCAACACAGACAGTGTCAAGAGGAGAAGCGTGAACTCATGAGCACCTGGGGATAAAGTTCCAGCTTTGTGACTTCTGGGGAAAAGTGTTTCATCTCTGTGTCCCACTCCCCTCTTTAAATCTGGGGATGAGAATACCTACCCACAGGGTTCTTGCGAGGATTAAATACACTGAACATTTGCTAAGCACTGAGTGCCTGGTGTATAACAAGCGCAATATACATATTTGTTCAATAAAAAATAAGTAAATGAGCATATTTGCCCATGGCCACAGAGGTATCAATCAGTGAAACCAATATTTGAGTCCAGCTGGCTTCAAAGCAGACACTCTAATCATTTGCACAGACTGAGGTATAATATGAGCTCCTCAAGGGAACGGGCCATTTCTTTATCCATCTCTGTAGTTCCTTCAAAATGCATTGGTCCCAGGCCACCACACACGTTTTTACAAGTGTTACCAACAAAGTGAAATCTGAAGAATTTACAAAAAGCTGTCTCAGAAAAGAGATTACAAATAGGACTACAAAAAAAAAAAGCACAAAAAGCATAAAAGCCTCTCATCAAGGTCACTCTCTAATCTGGACCTTCCATTCTGAGGACGCCTATGTTAGAGACCTCAACATAACCACTGCTTCTCAATTTCTTCACTATCTGATGGACTCTTCAAAGTCCCAACGTAATACCAGTCTTCCTTATAATCATCACACAGACATCGATCACTATCACCAAAGCAACCCGCCAGGGTTCACCTCCCAACACTCCTGGACAATAATTAGATGAATCAAACCGTTTCAAAGCAGTGTCTCTCCATCTCTCAAACAGGAACTACTTTGGTCCCCATACAAGAAATAACACAGACCGGCAGCATTCTCCATTCCTAAGAGGCAGCAATTTGGAAACATAAAGGGAATCCTTCCTGAATCAAGAACCAGAGGGAGGGGAAGGAAAAAGAAAACCACAAAACAGATGAAGCCTCAGAGCCCTGACGGCAATGAGACAGAGCGGAGGGCACCTGGGAAGATGCCTCACCTGGGATTCCTCCCTCCAGAGGGGCAAGGCAGTCCCTGGGCACAAGGGCACATTCAAACACCACCTTACTTTTTAAAGGACCTACACTCATTAATTCAACTTCCAAACTATTCTCCTCGAAGAATCAAGTCCTTGTGGCCAGAAGTTTTTGATGAACCAGTAACAGCCCAGCTCTTGGGAACACTGTGTCTCCCTCCTGTGCTCTAGGCTGTATCTGCTGGCCAGTTTTATTCACTTTTGATTAACACTTTTAAAAACATGAAGTGACAGGCACAATTCTGGGTGCTGGAGATTCCACATTAGACAAGAGTCAAATATCCTTGTCGTCTCCAAGCTTATGATCTAATAGAGGGTAGGAGACATAGAAAATAAAGATATCACAAGTGAGTTAGGTGCTACGCGAGGAGGTGCTGGGAGCTGCAGGGGACAGCAGTTGGGGGAGCAGGAGCTGCCCCCTGCACAGTGAGGGCACCAGCCTGTCAGAAAGGTGATGTATAAAGGAGGCAAGGGAAAGAGCCATGCAAGTGATCTGGACAGAAGGACGGACTCCACACAGCAGAGCAAGGCGGTGAGTCTACACCACTGGACTGGAAGATCCCTCACCCAGAGGATTCTGGCTTCCACTCCCAGACAAATGGGGGTTGCTCAAACAGACAGCAAGTTAACCCTTCAAAGGACCAACAACTCAGACAAGGTCTCTTGGCTCCCCAGGTCACAGTCTGGAGAGAGGAACAGGTGAACAGCTAACAAGAGTGCACCACGGAGCCATCAGCCACAGTACAACACTGCGGAGGAGCCTCTAACGTGGCCTCCGAGACAGGGGTGCTGGGCTGAACCTACAGGACGGGCACGGGGGACACGAAGGACAGCTGACTCTATTAGCAGAGGCAAAGGGCATGGCATGGACCTGGGCCAGACACCACCAGACACCCAGTGGCCAAGCTGACAGGCAGGCCCATTGCTTTCGTGATGTCTACGTGCAAGAACAGAGCCCTGTGACAGGTCGTGCAGCTGGCCAGAGAGGACAGGGCTGTGGCAGCACCCAGGTGTCTGAGCAGGGTTGGGCAGAGCCTGGATTCAGGGATGCAGCAGCTGTGTGACACAAACCACGACCACTCAGCAGCATCTCATTGTCTGGGGGCCAGGCAACGTGTCATGAAGCAAATCCAAGTCTGTCAAAGCCCAGCTGTGACCAGCACACCAGACACTTGCTAATACCAGGGCTCAGACTTAGACGTGACTTTAGCCCTGGCACATGTCCCTCCTGACAGGGGTCAGAGGACAACTTGGGGGCAGAGCACAAGAGAGCAAAGCCTGAAAACCAGAGATGAGTCACAGGAAACTATTGCCTGTTCCTGGAGGTGACATGGTTCTGGCACAGGAGCAGAGGGAAGGATTCATACCAGCAAACCCTTCCAGAAGACAGAAATGCCAGCCACTGCCTCGCCCCCCAGCCATCCCACTGGCAGGAAGAGGAAATTCCTCCAGTACAGACTGGCATATGAAGAAAAAGGAAGGAAGTGGCCAGGGAAAGTGACCGACACAGAACCACAAATCAGCCAGCCCATGCGGTATCTGCCCTCCAGAAAGAGGCAGGGATTGTGCTGCCAGGAGGCAAGAAGCTGGCCATCCACGGGTGTGAGACAAATCATGCCACTCCCACGTCACATGGGACCCTCGGGTCACACTCCAGCTTACTGCAGCTGAAGACACCAATGCTCCCTACACACAGTTCTCATGGAAACCCTCCTAAATCTGGTCTGCTTGAAAGGGCTTCTCCAGTGACTATAAAATGGAGGCGTTTTCCTAACAACATTCCCCTAAGAGGGAAAAACTTCCCTTCCTTCTACACATCTGCCCTTACCTCCAGCTGTAACGAAAAGCAAGTACCAAGGACCTTCCACACCAACTGGCTCTGGAGATGGAGCACTGCACCCAGCATCTCAGTTCTTGGTAGAACCTAGATCCTCGAGCAGACACAGCTCTCCTTCCCTCTGCCCCCTTCCCTGCAGGAGGCTGAGTCCACCCAGAAGGCAGCTTCCAATCCTACTGTCCACTGGGGAACCACTCCCACTAGGTTGCTTCCTGCAGGTTCCAGACACCTCACAGGCCCGGGGTCAGGCTGTGGTGTCCACTGGGATGGGGGCTACACTGCTTCATGGCAGCTTATGGTGGGAGCTGGCCCCTGGTGGCCTGTCCACATCCCCATCCCCGGTCCTCTCGGTCCCCAGCCAGACACTGAGCAAACGAGCCCTGTTCAACACAGAAGGTTATGACTGACTTGGCGTTGCCAATGGCAACTGCCTCTCTATCTTGCCACATCTGTCAAATCACACAGTGATCATTTACTTATGTGTCTATTTACTGCAAACGTGTGAGCTCCTAGACATCCAGGACGCTGTCTTGATTCACAGCAGTAAACACCCCAGCGCCTGAACAGAACGGGCAGACCTTCTGCAAAGGACACAGAAGCAGCAAGCAAGCACAACCACGATTCTCGCAGAAATCATGAAGCTGTTTTCAACCAACACCTTCCTCACTTCTTAGAGCAAGGCCGAGACCCCTGCCCACTCTACACACACACCCTTCTACGCCGGCCCACACTGACAACTGCCAGAGCTGCAGAAACTGGCAATCACACCAGGCCCACAAAGGGCCAGACACCCTCTGATCTACAGAGCGATATGGAGGGAGACACACATCTCGGGCCTCTGCACCTCCGTAGTGCACTCCAAGCAGCCTGTCTTCCCCTCAGGCTCAGGCCTGCCGTCCCCCAAATACACTCTCTGATCTCCTCCTGCCTTCAATTATTCCATCACTTAACAAACACCCTCCGGTAGTCTGTGTGCCAGGCCCTGTGCCTGGCAGCTGCCTAATGCCCCACACACGCTTCCAGTCCAGACAAAGTTCAGGCCTCTACAGGAACCCAACCAGTCCCATACTGACCACGCTGCTCCACACTCCCTCTAGACTCCCTCCACACTCCCTCACAGGTCCTCAATCTGTGAGTCGCAACCCCTTTGTAACAATGAAAATACATCCTGCATATCAGATGTTTACATTACAATTCATATTTTTTTTTTTTTTGCAGTTTTTGGCCAGGGCTGGGTTTGAACCCACCACCTCTGTTATATGGGGCTGGTACATTACAACTCGTAACAGTAGCAAAATTACAGTTATTCAGTAGCAACGAAAATAATTTTATGGCTGGGAATCACCACAACATGAAGAACTGTAATAAAGGGTTGCGGCATTAGGAAGGTTGAGAACCACTGCTCTAGACACACACTGGGCCTCTCCCACCAGGCCAGCAGCTCACCAAGGAAGATGGTCACCTCTCCCATCTCCGCTGCAGCCATCTTAAGGGCCAGTTCAGCAAGGGGCTAGTCACACACACACCGGTCAGTTAATCAGTTGATAGGGAAACATTCTGACCAAGCACAAGGGAGTTCACAGGGTGAAGCCCAGAGACGGCACCAAGGCTCACCGCAGTGGGCACCACCACACAAAGCCCACTGTAGAAGCAGCACAGGCCCGGTGGGTCCCCTCCAGCCCTCACCGGCTGTCCCGCAACCCATTCTGCTGCACACCCATCTGTTTTTAAATCTGCCTGACTTCTCTGTCCCTGAACTGAAGAATTTTAAGATGTGGTGGGGGAACACAATTTTGAACATAACTTTCCTCCCAAGGCGCTGCCTTGTCTCAACACCCCCAGATCTGTACTAAAACTAAAACTCCTCTTGTCTGCGGAGTCATATCTCTGTCCTGATGGTCCATGTCCCACCCCTGGATCAGGGGATTCCCAGAGCCTAAGGAGACAAGATCGCTCTTCCCAAGGGCGCCAGGCAGCACTGACTCCAGGAAGCGCTGACTTCCCCCTCTGGACTGTAGCCCCATGAGGGGCTTTTGGAGCTGCTGGAAATGTCACCAAAACTCAGCAGCAAATAGGATTATTAATGCACTTCACTTTACGACAGAACTAAAATTTCAATTATATGCCAATATGCAGGAACAGTGCCATTCATAATTTCTTTGTCAACTGGGTAGCGTACATTTACGTATATTAGGTATCAACAGAAATAATTTGCATTTGGGTATTCACAGATACATTCTGAAGTCCCTTAAGATTCTGAGAAATCCCATGTTCCAGTGGCACCATCATTTTTTGCCTATGTGATGGCCAGATGGAAGGAGACCATTCCTTTGGACAGCACAGACCAACTCCGTTCAGGAGCAAGGGTACCATTTAAACTGCCAAGCATGACAAAACACCTGCACCAGCGACAGATGGGTTCACTCACGCCCCCTGAAGCCACCCAGTCACCCTTCCCCAAAGAAAAGGACCAAAGATCAAATATCAAAACATAGCAACCAAAAGAAATGAGGAAAATAACAGGGAGTATGATTATGGACTCAAAAGATTAGGCATCATCTAAAATTTCTTTCTCTTCTCAAGGATAACACCAAGTGAGTGAGCAGGAAGTAAAAAAAGAAACATGCACTGTAACTAGAATACTCACTGTGACAGATGACATAAACGTATTTTTAACACTGAAGGAAGATAGGATTCTCCCAAAAGGATGATGCATTCCAATGATAAATAATTCAAGATTATGACTCCTCCAAGGTTATATGACCAAAGAGTACATCCTTATCAAACATACACCATGAATTATGCCTTACGCGAAAATTCAGACATTCTTAAAAGCTTATATTAAAAGATTCACACCCACGGCACTTAAATTATAACCACATACACATTCCCAATGTTATCTGGACTCTACTCTCCAATCCTGCAGCTATTCTCTGGTTATTACAAATAAGCAGTACCTTTTCCTGGAACAGCTAATACCATTAGTATTAATAGTAACCCAGTACTATTAACTCTCTTCTGATGTAACATGAAATTATTTCTAAATAAGCTGTCCTATCTAGTCATTTCTAAAAACAGTAACAGGTAACAAACAATTCATGGACAACCCTTGAATCCTTTTTCAAATAAAGACACCGGACAAAGATGTTTCTAAGCATGCAGAATCCATGCATAGCACACATACTCACAAGTACTGTACCCACACTTTTTTTAACTCAAAAAATTTACTATTGAGCACCTCCTAGATTCTCAGGTGGTTGTGGGTGACAGGAAAATCATTCATTGGGCCAGAGTTGTAAGATCCTAGTTAAAGCCTCAGGCTGCCATCACCTAAATACCTTATTTTACAAAGCAAACCTCTGGGAGGCTGTTTCCTCTGCTGTAAAACATGCTCACGGCCTGCCCTACCCAGACAGTGTTTTGAAAATTGCCAAGTATAAATAAAAATAAGAGATTATTTTTTAAAAATGAAAGAGCTCCTGCTCTCAGGAGATCGCAGTTTGGTTTCAGGAAAGAAGAACACAAACGCAGGAAACAGGTCCCCCGTGCGAAAGGTGCCTTTCTTGGATATGAGACTTATCACAGAGGGCCCTAAAAGTATAGGAAGTGGAATAAGGAGGCTGCCTGTGAAAATGGAAACTTCCCAGGCACAGCAGCTGTGCTGGGTAGACAGCAGGATCACAGATCCACTGGAGAAGGGGGACCCCCTCTGTCTACCCAGGCTGGGGTACAGAGGGGGCACCTAGACTGCTCTGGGCATCACTCCCTGCACCTTTCTGGCTGGGCCACACCTCTTGTTCTACTGACAACCACCCTTCCCAGCTCCATCATGCAGCCTCCTGGGGGAGAGAAACACCTCCAGCAGGCGGGGGAAGGGAGCCAGCCCTCACTAGAGAGCGGCCTGCCAACTCTCCAGACCTCCAAGCTTTTGGATCCCCAAGTGAGAGCTGGGAGAGAGCTCCTGGTGACAGTAATGCTAAGCAAGCATGGGAAGAGCATGCTGCACAAACAGCTGATATCTCCAGTACGGGACAGGGTGGGACGTGGGCAGGAGGTTCTCAGCTTTTCCAGGCTCCCTGTGACCTATTCCCTGAATCCTCCCTTCCAGGGCTTGAGAGGGAGGAAAGAAACAACACAGAGTCCTCCCATGGCAGCCAGGGCGGCCAGGCAGGAACTTCGGTGGTCAGAGTGGCTTATCCCAGCCATCTCCCCCAGTAGGCTGGACTGGCTAAATTACAGAATCTCCAAACTGGAAAGTGCCTTGGAAGTCATTAAAGCTATAAAGGGGCCAGGCAGACCTGTGCTGAGTCCTGCATGGCCTTGGGGAACAAGCCTGCTCCTTGCAATATGCACTGTGTGTACAGGTAAATCATGTGCTCTTCATAGACAAGCACTGAATGAATGAATGGCCGGTTTTTTTGTTTTTAAATGGTAGGTTCCATTTAAAAGTGCCATCTAAAAGTAGAGGCAAGATTTTATTTCTTTTTAAGATTTTTATCATAAAGTTCACTTGTAGTGTACAGCGTTACAGTCTACATATACATCCAGCTGTTGGAGATCAAAATCTTGAGCCCCCCCTTTATGCACACAGAAGAAAGAGCTCAGGAGCCAGAGAGAAGGAGAAACAATGGTTCTGCCACGGGGAGGGTAGGCTTGGAGGGGACGTGGCATAAACTCTTTAAAGACGGTTGTGTCCCATGTGCTGCTCTACGTGGTATGCCTCTTCCTTGGTCCAGACTCCTGCAACCCCTGTCCTCCTCCTCCTCCTCCTCTGGGACTCCCTGCCTCTGGCCTTTCCTCCCAGCCTTCTCTCCCCCCAACCCCGCCAGAAGTGTCTTCAGTCAGTCCAGCTCTGCTCATGTCACCTCGCCACCCAAAAGCCTTACATACTACCCTACTGCTTCATGAATCAATTCCCAACTGACATAATCCAGCTCTGATCCACTGCTCACCTGGACTTACGAGGTACAACTGAGATGAAAGAGGAAAGGGCAAACGTATTAATTCATTTAATATAAATTCCCCAAGAAGAAGAGGAGCTTCTCTAGGTAGCAAGTGCCTGTCGTCACCACAGCAAGTAGGATGTTTCTAACTGGGGCCCAAGAGTCTAGTGGTCCTTAGGACACATCCGCCCCTGTTAATCATGTTCCTTATATTCTGGAACAGGTGGGGACAGACTCTCTCTACTCACATCCGAATGCTCCAAGCCAGGTGTGGGACAACTTTTTCTATAAAGGTCCAGATGGTAAATATTTTGGGTTTGGTAGGTCACATACAGAAGTCTCTGTTGCATATAATTCAGATTTTAAAGTTTTAGAGCTTTTTTTTTTTTTTCAACCCTTAAAAACTGTAAACACTTTTTAGCTTACATTTTTTTTTTTTTTTGGCATATAAAAACAAGCTGTGGACTACAGTTTGCTGACCTTTGCATGACCAAACAGGAACAACTCTGAGAGCCTTGAATCCAACTTGCAACATTCTAATTTACACACCTTGGCCCACGTTAGCCCTCCTGTGTCTTCCTTTGTGGAGATTCCCATTCCAAGATGATTGAGAGAAGTGAGGACCATATCCCGGGACCAAGTGGTGCCTACAGCCCCTATAGCCACGTGGAAATCCACCACACTGCCCAGATGTAGGCGACTTCACGCTTTAGAGCGCAGACGTTCTATGTCTTTCCAAAGATGGACTGATGGGTGGATGAGGGTGGATGGACAGATGAAAAAACAGACAGAAGATGGATGGACACACAAAGTGAGTCAAAGAATAACTAATCGCTGACTCGGCGCCCGTAGCACCGTGGTTACAGCGCCAGCTACATACACCCAGGATGGTGGGTCCGAACCTGGCCCAGGCCAGCTAAACAACAATGGCAACTGCAACAAAAACATAGCCGGGGATTGTGGTGGGCACCTGTAGTCCCAGCTACTAGGGAGGCTGAGCCAAGAGAATCGCTTGAGCCCAAGAGTTTGAGGTTGCTGTGAGCTGTGACACTAGGGCACTCTACTGAGGGCAAAATGGTGAGACTGTCTCAAGAAAAAAAAAAAACAACAACAACTAATTGCTTCACACATTCAGAGAAGAAAGTTGTCCTAATGAATGGGGGATGTTAAGGGAGGTTTTACAGAAGACAAAACATGATTAATATGTTTGTCAATGAAGAAATAAAGATATTAAGTGGGATGCTTTATAAAGCAGAGATTTCAATAATTCTTAAAAGATTTTTCCTGTTTATTTGATTGCTTCAAAGGATGGCATGACAACCTTGATTCTGCAAATCATAATTTACTTGCAAACATATAGCAATCCTTTTAAAGGGAAAGGTACAAAATCACAAAATCAAAAAGATTGGCTGGGCCCTGACATTCGGCAAACTATTTCTGAGAACCAAGTGTGGTAGGCACAATGTTCAGGTTCAGGGAGAAGGGATAACACTCCATCCCTAACCCTGGGCATACTCAGTCTTATATTTGGGAAGGGAGGGGGCGGTCTCATATGAAAACTAAGAACTGAAAACAGGGGGAACTCTGAATGTGGAAATTCCCTGACCCCAAAAAAGGAAGTGCCAGAGTACTCTAAATGTGTCAAGAAGGACACCCACCAGGCTGATTCTCCCTCTTTTGCGCATTTAACATGGACACTTAAGGGCTGGGTTAGGCTTGTCCTCACAGGAGGCTATGTGTCCCAGAAACAGATTTCTACATTATGCTTCCCCAGCCCGAACTTAAACCTAAAAGAAACACTAAATGTCTCATTTGGGCCAACACTAAAGGAGTTGTTCGATACACATTAATTTTCTCAGTGAACCGCACTTATCAAAATTACACAGCAAGGCCAGGCACAGTGACTCACGCCTGTAATCCCAACAGTCTGGGTGGCCAAGATGGGTATAGATAGCTTGAGCTCACGAGTTCGAGACCACCCTGAGCAAAAGCAAGACACTGTCTCTACTAAAAACAGAAAAACTGAGATAAGAGGATCACTTGAGCTCAAGAGTTAGAGGTTGCTATGAGCTAGGATGCCACGGCACTCTAACCAGGGCAACAGCTTGAGACTCTGTCTCAAAAAATACATAAATAAAAATAAAAACAAACAAAAAAATACACAGGCTTGGCACCTGTGGCTCAAGTGTCTAAGGCGCCAGCCACATACACCTGAGCTGGTGGGTTCAAATCCAGCCCGGGCCCACCAAACAACAATGATGGCTGCAACCAAAAAATAGCCGGGCGTTGTGGTGAGCACTTGTAGTCCCAGCTACTTGGGAGGCGAAAGCAGGAGAATCGCCTAAGCCCAGGAGTTGTAGGTTGCTGTTAGTTGTGATGCCATGGCACTCTACCCAGGGTGACAGCTTGAGGCTCTGTCTCAAAAAAAAAAAAAAAAAAAAAAATACACAGCAAAATTCCAAAACAATTTTCATGGAAACTTTCCCACCAGGTCATGTGCTTCCCAACCCATCACAGCAGACAACATGGACCTTGACTATAGGCAGTCCCCAGGTTACAATAGAGATAGGTTCGTTCTTTTTTTTTTTTTTTTTTTGGGAGATAGAGTCTCACATTGTCGCCTGGGTAGAGTGCCATGGCTCAAGCGATTTTCTTGCCTCAGCCTCCCGAGTAGCTGGGACTACAGGCACCCGCCACAATGCCCGGCTATTTTTAGACATGGGGTCTCGAACCTCTGAGGTCAGGTAATCCACCTGCCTCGGCCTCCCAGAGTGCTATGATTACAGGCGTGATGAATTTATATGTAACCTGGAACAGGTATATTTACAAGTCCAAGTCTCACATCCGTCAGGTGTGTGTAACTAGAAGATTTCTATAGTAGCCTCTGTGGGTAAGTGCGAGTTGTATGTCCACAACGAGGGGACGTCCTGTATTCTCAGTGACTAACCTATATGTTGAGTAACATGTTCTGCTGTGGCTCAGCACAGGAAGCTGCCCCACTCTCTGAGCTGGTCTAACTCTCCTCTCCCTCCCTCCCTCCCTCCCTCCAGCCCAAGTTATTGAGCCCTGGGACCCTGCTGTTGCTATTTCACTGCATGGTCTTTTCCAGAAGCCTGAGGATGACAGTACCCTGCCCTACAGAGAAACAAGATGGGCTTTATCATAGCTCAGCAGTTCTCAACCTGTGGGTCGCAACCCACAGGAACTGTACTAAAGGGCTGTGCGGCATCAGGAAGGTGGAGAACCACTGGTCATAGCTAGTTTCTTCTTCATCGGGGGTCCCCTTCCTTACTTCCAAGTTCTAATGCATCCTCTGTGGCTGCCAGTTAATAGTATGCTTTCCTTTAGAAAAAACAGTAACAAATTTCTTTTTTTTTTTTTTTTAATTTTTTTCTGCAGAGACAGAGTCTCACTTTATGGCCCTCGGTAGAGTGCCGTGGCCTCACACAGCTCACAGCAACCTCCAACTCCTGGGCTTAAGCGATTCTCTTGCCTCAGCCTCCCGAGTAGCTGGGACTACAGGCGCCCGCCACAACGCCCGGCTATTTTTTGGTTGCAGTTCAGCCGGGGCCGGGTTTGAACCCGCCACCCTCGGTATATGGGGCCGGCGCCTTACCGACTGAGCCACAGGCGCCGCCCAACAGTAACAAATTTCTGAAACACACATTTGTGTGATCCTACTACTCCCTATTTTGAACCCAAATCTAACAGTTTCAGAACCCAACAGCAGTTCATGGTATACTGGGACAGAAATAAAGCCCTGAATTTTACTTTGCTGGTTTAGTGGACAGGAGTTTGAAGGATTCAAGGCGGTTCATAAATTAAAAGAGCAAATAAAACAGGAGCTCTTAAGAGATTTCATATTAGCTATAACTAAATCCAAGGGTGGGGATGGCCTTCAAGGTCTTTTGACGGAATCCAAATTTTACAGGACAAATCTTTTTATTGTTATTAATACATTTTTGTTCATCTTTAATTTTTATTAACATTTTATTTTTCAAATGAACATACTTAAAATACCAACGAATAAAATAAGTTTCAATGAAATAATCCTCCCAGTTTGAACATTAGGAAGCAATATGGGCTAAATTTACAGCTGCTACACTCATGATTTGGTTCTAACTTCCCTTGCTGACTGGCACCACTACCACGGGAGGCTAGTTAGCGAGTTTACGGGAGTTGAGTTTACCAGTCTATTCTCAGCTTTGACACTGCATTTCTGTTCAAAGTGGAACTTTTGAATAGAGGCACGGCTCAATGGTATTTTTTAATTCTGTCTGCTTAACAGTCCATCATGTCAAAGAAGACCAAGAGATCACTGAAGGAAGAAAACAGGTTTTTTAATGAGGACTGGGAAATGCAATATTCTCTCTCTCTCTTTTTTTTTTTTTGCTAAAGATAGGTGATTTTCTCTCTAAAATACTGCAATATCAACATTAAAAATATGCAGTGCTCATCAGCATTATAACCCTTATAAGGACAAAAAATATTTCAAATTAGAGGGAGAGGCATGAAAAGTTGTACTGCAGAAATTAAAAGATGAAAACCAACAGCAGGCCAGGAGCAGTGGCTCATGCCTGTAATCCTAGCCCTCTGGGAGCCTGAGGCAGGTAGACTGCCTGAGCTCAGAAGTTCAAGACCTCATCTCTACTAAAAGTAGAAAAACTAGCCAGGCATTTTGACGGACCCCTATAGTCCCAGCTACTTGGCAGGCTGAGGCAAGAGGATCTTTTGAGGCCAAGAGTTTGAGGCTGCTGTGAGGTATAACACCACAACAGTCTACCTCGGTGACAGAGTAAGATTCTGCCTCAAAAAAAGAAAGAAAGAAAGAAAAGCAAAGACAAATTCTTTCGAGCAGCAATAAGATCCAGAAGTGATACCACTGAAACAACTTATAAACAAGCTTATATACTTGAGAAAAAAGGGAATCCATTCAGTCACATGTAAGCTGTGAAGGAATGCATTGTGGAAGTAGCCGGATGCTTAGACCCTGATAACGTTGCAAAGTACAAACAAAGTACCTCTTTCAGAGAGAACCATACGGATCAGCAGCATGAATTAGCCTTCATATTAACAGACCAATTTCATGCAATACTTCAGAAGGAAAATATCTTATTACTTAATAGTTTTGGATGAGATGCTACTGACTTGGCACAGGTTTTACACTTCATTGGGGTCATAACAGAAGATTTTCTCTGCTACAAAGAGTTATTCACTTTAGGCACACTTGGGAAAAGAACATGGGGAAGAGATATCTTCAATAGCTTTGAACACAAATGTGGTGAAGCTGGACCAAATTTGGCAAATCTAGTGAGTGTATGTACAGATGGTGCCCCTTCCCTGACAGGAAAGCATGAAAGGTTTACTGCGGGCGGCGCCTGTGGCTGAAGGAGTAGGGCGCTGGTCCCATATGCCGGAGGTGGCAGGTTCAAACCCAGCGCCGGCCAAAAAAAAAAAACAACCCACAAAAAAAAAGAAAGTTTACTGCACAGATTAAAAAAAAAAAACTATTAACAGATCCAAGTGCTCTCATTTCTTTTCATTGTATCTTGCAGGAGCAAACCCCTGTGCTTAAGCTACTATTTAAGTGATACTTGGCAACAAGTTGTAAGTATTGTTAACTGTATTCCTGCAAATGGAAAAAAGGCATCATCAGTTTCCAAACATGCTAAAGTTGAAGGGTGAGGTATTCAGTACAGATGTGCCTTATCGTTCTAAAGTTGGCTATAGCAGGGACAGATGTTAGCCAAATTTTTATCTCTGTGATAACAGAGTTACATGCTATGAAGAAAAGAATCAGCAATGTGAATTATTGAAAGAAGATTAATAGAGGAATGCAGCATTTCTGTGTGATATCACGTCAGAGATTTGAATACTTGTTTGCAAGGTGAAATTAACTCTGCATATGGTAAGTGGCAAAAAGAAAAAAATCCCAAGCATTTCAAAAAAGCTACCTTTTTAAAACACTTCTTTAAAAGGAAATTTCAGATGAACATTTTCCCCCATTAGCGAAGGTCATTGATGAGGACAATATATGCAAATTATCTGAAAAATATGCAGCTGTTAGAGACCTATTATTTAGAGAATACAAGGAGAGGTTCACTGACTTTGAAAATTATGACATCATACTAAAATGAGCATTTCAGCCTCACCTAGCAAGTCACCTAACGAACCACAGATGAAACTGATTGAGTTCTCAGTCGATGACATTTTAAAGTCATTAATGCCAAGAAAGATCCAACTGGAATATGGAAAAATGCAGTAGAATACCCACACCTTCAGCAACATGGCAGGAAAATGCTTTCTTGATTTTCAACCGTTTATTGAATCAAATCTGTATTCTCTCCTACCTAACCCAAAACAAGACCCCCTTAAGGTCACAACTGACTGATACCCATCTAGAAGATCAACTGAAACTGCCGACCTCCAAGCTGCAACCAAACATTTAAATGCTTTCCAAAAAAAAGCAGACACAACAGTCACTAAAGCATTAGTTAACTTGAAAATTAAGTTTTCATTTTTTCAAAGTATTAAGTATCCAGTAGTTATTTTTTACAAAATAGTGTACATTTTTAATGAAAATGAAAGCATTAATTGAAATTTCTTGAAAGCCACCTTATTTGATTACAACTAAATTAATGTGGCCGTCCAACATGAAAAGGCTTCCCCACTCCTGACTAAAGTAATTTTGTCATAAGATCAAATCTCCTTTATTTTGCTCTGACCATAAAGAAAAGAACTGTGCACTTCAAAAATTAAGCTCCTTCCAACAATGTTATAGAAGATAATAAATTATTTTTTAAAAATAGAATAACAGACCCAGTTCTGGAAAACTGAGGAGAGGCAGGGTGAAAGGATGGGAGGCCAATTTTAAATGTCATTCCCGAAGTGGCTGCCATGGGTGGACTCGAGCAATGGAGGAATGCCTCTGTCTAAAATCCCAAATGAAAGCCGCACTCTTAAGTCCTTCTTTTAAAAAGAAAATACAAGGCCAGTGAGGGTCTGGAAATAGACGGTCAAGAGAAAATGAAAGGACAAAGAAGGAGGAGATGGGATGAGAATACTCCACGATACAGCACAGCATTCTGGTCCTCAGGAAAGGGCAGAACCAGGAACTTAGGAGACAGAGAGGAAGATGGCCAAAAGTGAAGATTCACTGCCTCGCCCAGCGAGGATCCTTCCTGTGGGCCATCTTTGCTGGCATCAAATCAAGCCCAGCAGCACCACTTCCAAATCAAAAGCTTGAGACCAGGCAAGCAACAACCAAGGCAAACAAAAGCCTACAGGTTCTGAAGCCCAACCACCTCAGAAGGAAACACACATCATTCCTATTGCCTAAAAAGAAAAACAAACAAGACAACCTACAAGGTGAGAAGAAAACTAGGAATCTCAATAATTACCTTTTGTCAAGAAATGAACAGTCTCCCACGGGGAACAAAACAAGGTGGTATTTACAGAAAGCAACCAAAACAAAGCCACACTAATCAGCAAAAACAATAGGCTGTGAAGAGTTTGCTGCTGCAGAGAACACACAGAGGTTGGCTCTTCCTGCACTGCAAACCTCCCAAGTGACTACCAGCCCTGCGGCCAAAGGAGGCAAACATCTGAAACACACTGGCAAATGCAAGTGACCGTCTCCTAACTTTAGTTTGCAACTAAAGACCCAAAAGACAAGTCTTCCCATCTTCTCAGGATACCCAGAGCCCAAACAAGAAGGATTAAAACAAAACAAATTAAATGTTTTCTAAGGCAAGCAGGTTGCTGTGAGCTGTGACGCCACGACACTGTACTGAGGGTGACAAAGTGAGACTCTAGAGGTCTCTTAAAAAAAAAAAAAGGAAGAAATTAATCACAGCTATACCTAAAAGCTATTTTTAATACCAAAGTCAATCATTCAATGCTTACTGAGCATCTATTCTGTATAAATTAAACCTTTAAAGACGATTAAAAACTAATCCAGCCATCAGACAAAAGTAAAAAGTACCCAAGTTGTTAAGAAATAAAACTATTGGGCAGTGCCTGTGGCTCGGTGAGTAGGGCGCTGGCCCCATATACTGAAGGTGACAGGTTCAAACCCCACCCCAGCTAAAATGCAACGAAAAATAGCTGGGCGTTGTGGTGGGCACCTGTAGTCCCACCAACTCAGGAGGCTGAGGCAAGAGAATCACCTAAGCCCAAGAGCTGGAGGTTGCTGTGAGCTGTGACGCCATGACACTGTACTGAGGGCGACAAAGTGAGACGCTAGAGGTCTCTTAAAAAAAAAAAAAGAAAGAAAACTATCTCTATTTGTAGATGATATCCCATATATAGAAAAACCTAAGTAATACACATACATATACACAAAACTGTAACAGCTAACAAACTGAGTAAATTGCACTGACAGGTTAATATACACAAATTATATTTCCATACAACAGCAATGAACGATTCAGAAATGAAATTAAGAAAACAATTCTATTCACAATAGCATCAAAAAGAATGGTCAGGCACGGTGGCTCACACCTATAATCCCAGCACTTGGGGAGACTGAGGCAGGTGGATTGCCTGAGCTCACAGGTTTCAGACCAGCCTGAACAAGAGCAAGTCCCAGTCTCTGAAACTAAAAATAGCTGGGCATTGCGGCAGGCACCTGTAGTCCCAGCTACTTAGGAGGCTGAGGCAAGAGAAAAGAGAATCACTTGAGCCTAGGAGTTTGAGGTTGCTGTGAGCTATGGCACCACATCGCTCTACTGACAGCAACAAACTGAGACTCTATCTCAAAAAAACAAAAATAATAAAATGCTTAGGCATAAATTTAACAAAAGAGGTGTAAGACTGGGTGGCGCCTGTGGCTCAGTGAGTAGGGCACCGGCCCCATATGCTGAGGGTAGCGGGTTCAAACCCAGCCTCGGCCAAACTGCAACCAAAAAATAGCCGGGCATTGTGGCGGGCGCCTGTAGTCCCAGCTGCTCAGGAGGCTGAGGCAAGAGAATCGCTTAAGCCCAAAAGCTGGAGGTTGCTGTGAGCCATGTGACGGCGTGGCACTCTACTGAGGGTGATAAAGTGAGACTCTGTCTCAAAAAAAAAAAAAAAAAAAGGTGTAAGACTTGAATGCTGAAAACAATAAAACAGTGTTGAAAGAAATCAAGACTTAAATGTGAAGTGTTAAAATGGATTATTAAAAAAAAAAGGATGAATTATTAAGATGTCCCCAAGCAGATCTACAGCAGTGGTTCTCAACCTGTGGGTCGCGACCCACAGCAACTGTATTAAAGGGCTGTGGCATTAGGAAGGTTGAGAACCACTGATCTACAGATTGATGGAACACATGGGATTTTCCCCATGAAGCTTTTTGTTTTAATCGACAAGTTGACCCCAAAATTCACATGGAAATGCAAGGAACCCAGAATAGCCAAAATAATCTTGGAAAAGAAAAACAAAATTGAAAAGCTCATACTTTTCTGATTTCAAAACGTACCATAAACCTACAGTAATTAAGACTTCACGGTACTACTGGAAGGACAGGCATAAAGATCAAAGGAATACAAGAGAGAGTTCAGAAATAAACCTACACACCAAAAAAAGTCAACCGATTTTCAAAAAGGATGTCAAGAGAATTCAAGGGGGTGGGGGAGAAGCATAGTCTTTCCATCCAATGGTGCTGGGACAACTAGACATCCACATGCAAAAGAATGAGGCCAGACCCCTACATATACAAAGATTAATTCAAAGGTGATCAAAGACCTAAAGGTAAGAGCTGAAACTATGCAAGAGAAGAAAACATAAGGGGAGATATTTGCGGCCTTGTATTAGGGAATACTTTCTAAGATATGACACCAAAAGTAATCGAAGGAAAAACAGCTATTCTGGACTTTATTAAAAACTTTTGTGCTTCAAAGGACACCATTCAGCAGGTGAAAAGAGACAATTCACAAAATGAGAAAATATTTGCAAAGTATGTATCAGATTAGGGGGTAGCAACTAGAATACATAAACTACTCTTAAAATTCAACAATAAAAAGACAAATAACCCAATATAAAAATGAGCAACGGGTTTGAGTGTGTCTCCAAAGAAAATTACAAATAACCATGCTCAACATCATTAGTCATCCATCAAAAATTACAAACAAACCCACAATGAGATACCACTCTACACGCACTAGGATGAATGTAATCAAAAAGACAATGACAAGTGTTGACAAGGATGTGGAGAAACTGGAATCCTGAAACATTATTGTTAAGAATATAAAGGGATGTAGCCTCTCTGGAAAACATTTTGGCAGCTCCGGAAAAAGTCAGAAAGAATTATCACATGACTTAGCAATTCCACTCCTAGGTATATACCCAAGAGAAATGAAAATATTCCACACAAAGACACAAGAATACTCATAGCATTACTCACAAAAGCCAAAAAGTATAAACACCCCAATGTCCATCAACTGACGAAACAACATATGCTATATCCATAAAACAGAATATTAGTCAGCCATAAAAAGGAATGAAGTATAAACTCATGCTGCAACTTGGAAGAATCTTGAAAATATTAGACTAAATTTTAAAAAGCCAGACACAGAACATATTGTATGAGTCCACATAAGAAATGTCCAGAATAGGCCAATCCACAGAGACAGAAGATACGACAGATTACTGGCTGTCAAGGACTAGGGAAAGGGAACAGGGAGTGATGGCTCATGAGTCTGGGGTTTCTTTTTGGTGATGAAAATTTTCTGGAATTGAATAATGGTGATGGCTGAGTAACTCTGTGGACATACCAACAATCATTAGGGCACTTTAAGAGTGAATTTTACATGTGAATTATATCTCAATTTTTTTTTTTTTTCCGAGACAGAGTTTCACTATGTCGCCCTTGCTAGAGTGCTGTGCTGTCACAGCTCACAGCAACCTCAAACCCTTGGGCTTAAACTGGGACTACAGGCGCTCACTACAACACCCGGCTTAATTTTTATTGTTGTTGCAGTTGTCATTGTTGTTTAGCTGGCCCAGACTGGGTTCAAACTCGCCAGCCTCAGTGTATGTGGCTGGTGCGGTAACCACTGTGCTACAGGCGCTGAGCCTCTATCTCAATTTTTAAAAAAACAACTACAACAAAAAACGAAGTACCTCAGGAAGCCAGTGAAAGATTTCTTTAAAAAAAAATTTAGGCTCAGTGCCCGTAGCTCAACAATTTGGGCGCCGGCTACATACCCTGGAGCTGGTGGGTTCAAACCCAGCCTGGGCCTGCTAAAACAACGACAGCTACAACAAAAGAAATACCTGGGCATTGCGGCAGGCACCCGTAGTCCCAGTTACGTGGGAGGCTGAGTCAAGAGACCCACTGGAGCCCAAGAGTGAGACTCTGTTTTAATAAAAAAAAAAGTATGATTCAGCAACTATTCTGTTTTTTCAGAACTATGAACTAGCCATTTCTTGCTGGGTTTCATTCCTATCACTTAATCCAGGGCCTTTTCAAATCCAATGTCTATGGTGCAAAGAACTGTGGAATCTTCAGACTGTGGAGAGTGTCGGAGAGCACTGCGGCCTAATCCCTCACTACAGAGACTTGACAGAGTAGGGTGGAGGCCAAATGAGAACTGTACTCAGCTCTCCTAACCCCTGGCCAGAGAGCTTTCAACTCTACCACACAATCAAACCCACAAGGCAAATGTGACAATCACTGCTTCAAAAGAGAGCACCGCTTCCAATGGCAAGAATACTGACATTCCCAAAATCTAGGGGAAAGCGTATCAGAACCTGTTACAAGAAACTCAGGATTTAAAGTTAACAGTCAGCCGGGGTGTGGTGGCTCACGGCTATAATTCTAACACTCCGGGTGGACGAGGCAGGCGGATCACTTGAGCTCTGGAATTCCAGACCAGCCTGAGCTAGAGACCCGCTGTCTCTAATTAAAAATGGGGGAAAAAAAAAAAACAGCTGGGTGTGGTGGTAGGCACCTGTAGTCCCAGCTACTCAGGAGGCTGAGGCAAGAGAACTACTTGAGCCCCAGGAGTTTGAGGTTGCTGTGAGCTATGACAACATGGCAACAGAGTGAGACTCTAAAGCAGGCGTCCTCAAACTTTATTTAAACAGGGGGCCAATTCACTGTCCCTCAGACCGTTGGAGGGCCGGACTATAGTTTAAAAAAAAAAAAAAAACTATGAACAAATTCCTATGCACACTGCACATATCTTATTTTGAAGTAAAAAACAAAACGTGAACAAATACAATTCACACCACTTCATGTGGCCCGCGGGCTGCAGTTTGAAGACGCCTGCTCTAAAGTCTCAAAACAGTAAAAGTTCAACTGTCCCCATTATTTAATGACTACAAAATTGTGTAGTCATTAACACAACCTGCTTTCACCAGAGAAGCAAAGCACAACAAAATTATAATCAAGAGGGTGGCACCCATGGCTCAGTGAGTAGGGCACTGGCCCCATATACTGAGGGTGGTAGGTTCATATCCTGCCCCAGCCAAACTGCAACAAAAAATAGCCAGGTGTTGTCACGGGCACCTGTAGTCCCAGCTAGCTGGGAGGCTGAGGCAAGAGAATCGCCTAAGCCCAAAGCCCAAGAGCTGGAGGTTGCTGTGAGCTGTGATGCTACAGCACTCTACCAAGGGCAACAAAGTGAAACTGTCTCAAAAAAAAAAAAAAAAATTATAATCAAGAGACCAAGGCATGCAGCAAAAACTGAAAAAAAAATTTTTTTAATATAACAATGAAAAGAATAAAAAACTGCTTCAAGGTGAGTTGAATGGAAAACCATACGACCCCACTTGTCCACTTGGCTGCAAACTTAAACCAGCAATGCACCCAGTGGAATTCTAGCTCAAGGGCCAACTGCCATAACTGGCTCCAGTGATATGGGAGGGACCTGAGTGTCCTAGTGTGTCCTGAGTCTCTCAAGTCCCTTGGCTCTAAGGGAACAAGGTCACTTCCTGGCACTTTAGTCACTTAATAAATACTTCTGATGATAAGTGCCTCCCCAGGGGTTAAAATCTGATAACCCTCTTGTGGCCATTACATTCTCTAAGTCAGCAACAATAGGAACTGGCCTGCAGAAGGTCAGAAACCATCCACCCACACTCAAGAAACCTACAGGATCACCTAAAGAGGAAGCTTCCCGGCGGCGACAGGGATCCCAGCCGGAGCCTGGCAGGTAGGGCAGTAAAGGACCAGCAGGAGTAGCCCCTGTACACACTGGGGCTCCTGGCCACAGGACTGGGATTCCTGCTCTACCACCGGCTGGTAGGGGCACAGGACTTGTAGTTACCTACAGGACCTACCTCATAGGATGGCTGGGAGGATCAAATCATTGGTTTAACACATGGCCAGTCATTCAGAATTAAGGCTCAAAGAAAATGTCAGCTCTCATTACTATTCTTACTAAAATAAATAAAAACCTCTAACAAGAACATGATCTATTCTGAGAAGTTAGGGAAGGAGGCCTCCAAAATCCTGAATGCCTGGCTTGAATCCTAAAAGACCAGGGAACTCATCATAAGAGAAAACTGGCTTCTTCGACCACTCAGTTTTAGTGACAAAGCCATCTTGAGCATCGAGTGGCAAGATGGCATCATTAGTAACAACGTCGGTTAGCAGGGCAGACCTCCTGCCAGGGTACGAGCAATGCCCCCCGCCACCCTGCTCTGCTGAGCTAGGCAGGGCAGCAGAATGGCAGGGGGAGTGAAGAGGAACAGGGGCCAGGAAGACCCATGAGGCAGAGGAGAAGCGAGTAGCAGCAAGGATCTATCAGAAGCAGCCACTCAGGAAGCCCAACAGGTGGGCGGTGCCCGTGCTCAAAGGGGTAGGGCCAGCCCCACATGCTGGAGGTGGTGGGTCCAAACCCAGCCCCGGCCAAAAACTGCCAAAAAAAAAAAAAAAGTGCAACAGGTACAACTCACTAAAGCCAGCAGCAGGAGAGAGCCGTGCTGGTCAGAGAGGCGTCAAACATCAAGGTCTTTTCTGACACAGGCTCTACAGAGGCAGCTGGCTGCTAAAACAAACAGCAGACTCTGGTGGCAAAGTGCTAGGTCTGAGTGCTGGCTTCATCACCTCCTAGCTCTTCAAACGTGCTCAAGAGGCCTAACTTCCCTTGACCTTATTAGGGTTTTTATAATAGCTATAAGTTAGTAATACAGGTAAAGAAGAACACAAACACAGTAAGTGTCCATTAACTGTTAGAAAAGACAGAGGGGAACCCCAGTATCAACTGCCGGTGACTTCAACCCACTCTGGATATCCCAAACACACCCGTGCAACAGCAGCATTATTTCAAATATGGAACCTCACCAAAAACATCACTGACTATAAAAGCTCCCTTAAAACTCCAGGTGGAAGGGGCCTGGGCATCTTCTATTGTTTCACAATGCAGTTCGCCCTACAGAGTGAAGAGCAGCATGGGACAGGCTAGATGAACAAAAAGGCACAACAAGAGCTAACTCCCAGAGGCCACGAGCTCGGGGTCCTCACTGCAGGATCCCCACGGCTCAGCTACACTCTGAGCACACACAGGCATAGGGACTAACCCGCAGGACCAGATGAGAAGCTGACATGGCCTAACCCTGAAAGAATACCGGGCACCCCACTGATGTGAAACCGCGGATTTCCCCACCCCCAAGAGCACTTTAAACACTATTACCTCATAATTCTACAACACTGGCCTAGGGGGCAACTCTTCTCAGCGAGACTCTTAGAACCAAATCATGACAACGACAGCATAGTAATTATGAAGCCCATTTAGAGGTGTTAAAGAATCCATCACTCGGCTCAGCGCCTGTGGCTCCAGTGGCTAAGGCGCCAGCCACACACACCTGAGCTGGCAGGTTTGAATCCAGCCTGAAGGCTGCCACCAAAAAATAGCCGGGCGTTGTGGCGGGCGCCTATAATCCCAGCTACTTGGGAGGCAGAGGCAGGAGACTCGCTTGAGCCCAGGAGTTGGAGGTTGCTGTGAGCTGTGATGCTACAGCACTCTACCCAAGGCGACAGCTTGAGGCTCTGTCTCAAAAAAAAAAAGAATCCATCACTCCAAAAAACAATTATCTAAAAAAAAAAACCTCACATAGCCGGGCGTTGTGGAGGCGCCTGTAGTCCCAGCTACTCAGGAGGCTGAGGCAGGAGAATCGCCTAAGCCAAGGAGATGGAGGTTGCTGTGAGCTGTGTGATGGCACGGCACTCTACCGAGGGCAGTAAAGTGAAACTCTGTCTCTACAAAAAAAAAAAAAACAAAAAAACTCACCACCTTACCTGGAATAAGCCTGGAATTCCTAGTCTAAATTTGGGGGATCTATTGGAAAAAAGAATTATCTGTGTAATTTAATTAACATTTAATTGAAACTTAGTATTTTCCGCACTTGTGAACTAGTGTTAAGTTCACACAATTGTGACTGTATAAGATATAGTTAATACCACATTATAGTTAGTAGAAATATGTTACAATATTATTTACATTCATCGATACATCAAAATTAAGGTATTTGTTAGACCCACTACTAAATCTTGATACTGATTGCTTCAGTGTGGCACAGGTTTTCAAAATATTTTACTGACTGAATTTCAGTGTACAGTCATGCAGGCTATGATGATGTTTTTAGTCAACATACTACAATGAGAGGGTGGTCCTATTAGATATAATGCTGTGTTTTTACTGTGCCTTTTCTACCTTTATGCGTGTTTGGATACACAAATATTTACCACTGTGTTATGGGTTCAGCACAGTAACATGCTACACAGGTTTGGAGCCTAGGACCCTTCCACAACATACAGCCTACGTGTGAAGCAGGTGACACCATCTAAGTCTATGTAATTACACTCTGCTGTTCGCACAATGAGGCACCTCTCAGAAAGAATCTCCGTCTTTGAGGTATGACTGTAACCGGTTTCCTTTGAAATCGTATTTTGTTCTACACACTCACAAAGAAGGTTAAGAGGGTAAAATGTAACTGCCCACAAAACATGAGGTTATTATATGCTTTATAGAAAAGGAGTTAGTTCTGCCCACTGTTACGTCCCCGGCAGCTGGCAGTGACATATGGTAGGTGACCTGTATACATTATGAATGAAAAAACTTAACCAGCCAAGTACCGTCATCATGAAAATACAGCCCACACATTGCAGGCTGGGTTGATGGTCCATACACTGCAGGACACTTTCCGTGTGATAAAAACACAGGGTGCAGAAGGACCTGGAGGGGCCCTACCAATCCACTGGGAGACCATACCACACAAAAGAGGGTTGAGCAAATGAGGCAGGTTCCCTCACCGAGGGATATCCAGGTGAGTGCAACATCCCTTTTTAGAAGGGAAAGAAGAGTGTTTGGCAGATAAATGGGGACACATCCCAGGCATCAGATGTAGTCAAACAGCATCAGCTGCCTAGAAGCAGCAGAGGTGGCACAGATAGACCCCCCGGCCCCAGCTCATGCAGCTGTGCTTCAGCCTCTCCTTTAATCCAACATGAGTTTCCACAACCAGTCATGGCAGCAGCACCAGACACTGCCAAGCTTCACACTGGACGGTCCATTCTTCAGAGGCCTGGAAGGATTGAACTTGACTGGTGCCCCCTTGGGACAGGAACTCTGTTCGGTTCACCTCTACAGGCCAGCACACAGCCACAAAAGCCTTTCAGCAGGTTCTGACTGCTTTTCCTGCACAGCAGAACTCAACTGGACACTCATCACCCCCACTGCTACCACCTAGTCCAAGACCCTCTTGCCTAGATGACTGCAATAGCCCCACAACCCCCAGCTGGTCTCCCTCTTTCCTCTTGTGCCCACTACTGTATTTTCCTGGAACAACCACAGTGAAGCCTTTGAAAATCCAGTGGTGTCCCATCACACCAGAACAAAATCCAAATTCTTTCCCCAAGATAAAGCCCCCTGTGAACTGGGCCCTCCCCCACCTCCAGTCTCTCACCCTTCCTCCCTCACCTTCTCCTCTCCATGAACAGACCTTCCACTCCTTCCCTCCGCACCCCATTCGCATCTCAGGGCCTTTTCCCAAGCTTTTCCTCCATTCCCAGATCTTCCACAATGCAGCTTCCTCTCTGCATTCCAGACTGCTCAAATGTTACTCCTGCAGAAAGGCCTTTCCTGATTCCAGTCCAGCTTCCTGATCTCCAGAATCACTTTCTATCTTCGTACTATGCATAAATTTGCTCTACAGCCCTAATCACTGCCTGACATTTACATTACACAGCATCTGTTTATCACTAATTTTCACCACTATTTGGGAGGAGCCTTTAAAATAAAAACACCAAGGCCCCAGGCCCCACCCAAACCAATTAAACTAAATTTTTGGGAGTGGGGCCAGACATTTCCCATTCCACAAATGCCCTCAGCAACTCCAACATGAGGCCAGGTTCCAGGTCTAGAACAATGCGTGTAACATACCTGGGCATCCTATAAATGCAGGCTCTGATTCAGCAGGTCTAGGGTGGGATCTGAGGCTGCACATTTCTAACAAGCTTCAGGTGATGCCTATGCTGCCTGTCTGAGACCCAACACAGTAGCCATAAGCCAGACATGGCTACTGAGCACTTGAGATGCAGCTGGTATGGCGGAAAGAGAGGAATTTTCATCTTAGGCTACCATATTGGACAGCACAGGTCTGGAAAGTATGTGCTCCAGAAAGGCAGGCAGCTGTGCCTGGAAGTGTGAGCTGTACGGGAAGAATCAAGGTGCCTCCAAAGTCTGGGTCTAAGCAGACCTCTTCGAATTGATGACTGTGAAAATCCTACAACAGAGGCCTAATTGGCCACCACCTCAGAAGTGGGTAAATATTTGCCTAAGGCAGGGATGCTAGTACAGGAGACCATAATGAACCCCCTTAGTGACTATAGCATGTGGTAACCCACAGATGACTACCTTGAGTTCTAGGCTCAATCACACAACATCACACAGGGCCCTCCCTAACCAACCCCCCACCTTTATGTGGCCACACGATCCTGGGCGTTCTTACAGACAAGTCCTCACAACCTGTTATTTATTGTACTGATTTGTTTACAAGATGTCTGTCTCTCCCACTAGACTATAGGTTATTTTAAAAAGAAAACATACTCTTGGTGTTCTATACCCACTACCTAATACATAGCCTAGCATGCTCAAAGATTCAATAAATTCTAAATGAACGGTAGGTCCTGGAACCCACGAGGAAGAGTATTAGGACTTTTACTGTTACTCATAAGAGAGAAATTGAATTCAGGGAGGTAGGGGGAGAGTGCTGCCGAGAATATACGTAAGAATAATAGATTGTTCCCTCAATTGATTCAAAATTTTTCAAAAACATGAGTTCAGATTTCAGAACACACCCTTTCAAAAGGGTAACATGTTCGACCCATAAGGGATCACTTCCAAATCAACTGAGCAAGAAGGTAATGTCCTTCTGACGACAGATCCAAAATTTGCTAATCTGGGATAAGGGGCTGTTTTTCAAACAAGTCACAAAGGGCTAAGATTCAGAATCACATTCCTGCCTAAAAAACATGTAGGCCTGGTTCCCACTGTAACTGCTGGGAGGGGTCTGGCCCCATGGACAAGCATGGCCCCTGGGAGTCTGCAAAAAAGCCTCGATGCTCACCCCACCCTGCAGTCAGAACCCTGTGCTTGTGACAGCAATGAGATTTCCAAGGTAACCAAGGACAACAAAGCAGAGAATTATGGCCCGGAAGGAAGTAGATTACATTTTAATACTTACAAGTCAACATCAAATTTATTTTTAAAACTATATCAATGCCAAAGAAGCAAGACAGAATAGAATGGACAGAGCTATAAAGAAGGGTCTAACTAAAAGCGTGACTATTCCAAGTACATATACAATTTTTCCTTATTTTGAGAATATTTCAAAGTGCCCAGAGACTCAAAGAAACCAAAAGGGGGGAAAAAAAAAAAACTCACTCTTCAGATTTATGCCACAACTAATTTTTTCCATTATTCCCAAAAGCACAGGGCAGACTCCAGTTACAGCACCAGACTTTGCTAAGTTTGCTAAAATTGTTCAAAATAACCAGAGAAAGTGGTCACAAAATAAAAATTTTTAAACACTACTATGGCCTCACCTGCTGCTGGAACAATAAACTAGCTAAAAAAATAAACATGGGTTAACAGGTATGTAGAAGTTTTTAATTCACTTAACTCATTCAGCCATTTTCCTACTCTTCCCTCAAAGTAAATCTCATCCTCCCTCCAAGGGAGGGTCTGTGGATTAACTACCTAAACTATTGGGTGACCAATTTTCTGTCAGATACTGTACTATGTATTATTTCATTAAACCCTCACCACAATCCTCTAGACATTAAAGTTGAGGAAAATGAGAAAACGTTAGGCATGTCACCCAAGTTCATCTCACCTCTAGCAAGTGGTGGGAGTCTTGAACTTGAACCCTGGTCAGTCAGATGAAGTAATTTAGAGGATTTAGCACAGGAAGCAGCATAGCTTCTGAAAACAGACTGAATGAAGCCAAGTTCAAATTCTACTTTACTAGCTCTATAACCATGAGCAAATTGCTTAACCTCTCTGAGCCTCCATTTCTTCACCTACAAAGCAGGGATTAGGACTACTAAATACAACAGATCTGAGGTCTGGGTAGGGACTGGAAGTTACTAATATTCCAGCGATAGATGTGCAAATCTAAATGGTCCATTTTAGTTGTAAAATTGTTTCTGGCAAACATAATCCACATTGGACACAACAGATTCCCAAAGGTGAGTGAATTTAAACTTAGTTTACTAACTCCACAAGTTATTTGTATAAACACAGGACCAAAGGCTTGCAAATTTATTTCTGTTAAATGAGTATCTTTGTGGGACAATGCCCATTCTCATGTCTTCTCTGTGGGAAAAGTAGATGTGTTGTTTAAAATCAAAATACCATGGGCATCATTTGTTATTAAACCACACACAGAACAAGTTTTGGTAACAAAACGGAACATCAAACACGCTTGAAAAGGTAATTTTAAAGGAATACACACTGATTAAGAAAGTAAATAACTTTCAAATTTATAAATCCAAGTTCACACATACCACCATCATAGCATATATACTGGATTTGCTTAAATTAGGTAAATCTGAAATAATTTTAATTTTTCCATTTTTGAGATGTGAACCAATTCTTGTTCTTTGATGGCAACATGAAGCAAGCTTGCAATTTAATAAAATGACCAAATCCTGTCTCTCTTTAATCTGCTCAGTAATTGAGCTCTTGGGTAATCTCCTGCACCGCATACAAAAAGAGGTTTGGAATTATATGCTGTAAACCAAAATTAATCAGAGAAAGGGTATGCCAATTTTAACTGCAATTCCTATTTGCCTGGGTTTCCAACATCTGCCAATATTAATAGTATTTAACTGACAAACTGCAGCAAGGAAAAGCAACAGAGATTTAAACACAATCAAGCTTTTTTTTTTTTAGACATCATGTACAAAGCTTTCTTCCCTTAAGAAATATTCAGCTACCTTTTTGATTACAACCATTCCATAAACATTATTAAGAATGCAGTTTCAAAACATTGTGAATATTTTCCTCCTGCTTTTAAACTGACACTTCGGGAAAAACTTCACACACCAATCTCCATCTGCCTCATTTGAAGGTTTCATTGTTAAGCCTTGCTGTTAAAAGTAGAATTAAGTGATCTGGGATTCACTTAACTCACTAAAAAGACTTATATACAGCTGTTGTCTCCACCCTTCCCCAAAAAAAGAAGGAAGAAAAAAATACCTGGCTTAACAACATTCAGAATGCTGAATTTGTTACTTTCAACTTAGCCTATTATCGACTGTTTATGTCTACAAAGAAAAATTTTTTCCATTAAGGAAAAACATTCTAGACTTCTTTCCCAAGCAATTCCTAACAGGAGATGCTTTGTTTGAATGGACCAAAAAAAAAAAAGTAAGGCCACTGCTTAATTTAAAGCTCTTTGGTAGCCTTCCCTCACTCTAGCCCAGGCATTTTCTTCTAAAATACCTATAATGCCCAATTTTAAAAACGTAACTTGACATTCCGGCCAAAAGACATTTAATCATCTATTACAATTGCCACACGTGTGGCTTGTAAACCAGTTACCTATTATGAGCCAAGCAGAGTGCTAAGCAGTTGACTCACAAGGTCTCTGATCCTGAAAAGGATGCATCTCTAATCCCATTTGGTAGATAAGGAAAACGAGGACAGGGGGTGAGGATCTGCCAAGGGGGCCCCTGGCCTCAGACTCCGTCCCTCCTGGTGCTGCAAGCTGCTTTAATTTTCAGCCTCAGCTTCTTCATTCCTAAGCGCTCCCTCTCCCCAGGATCTGGAAAGCGTACTAGTTAACAGCTAGACATGATGACTTTGCACCTTGAAAGCATTTTACTAAAATTAGGCCTTTTCCAGGTTGAGAGGGAAGGGAGGTATTCAAGGTTCAAGCGGGTACAGGTAACTGGGGAGCGGCTAACTCAAGGCCCTTTGGACCTAGAAGCACGGGCTAGCCACACACCTTGCCCGCACTCCTCTCTCCGGGGACTATGGAACACAGCCAGGCCTCCCTGGCTAAGGTGGGCACACATTCCCCGACACGAGGGGCGCGCGATGCGGGGCTCCGGGGCTGCAGCCGGGTCTTGGAGCACACAGCTCCCCCGCCGGGCCACTTCCAGAACAAGTTGGGGAGGTCGGCGCTGGGGACCAAAGACCCCGGGCCGCGGAGGGGGCGCGGAAACCCCGCTCGCCGCCGCGGACCCCGACTCTCCGGCCGAAGTTGGCCGAGCTGGGGCTGGCGGGGGTGGTGGACCGGGCCGGGGAACCTCGGTAGGGAAAAGAGCTCGGGAGATGGGGGGTTGTTAAAAAAGGCCCAAGGTGGCCATCAACCATCTCCTCTGAGCCACCTACACGGGAACAAAGGGCTTCTGTTTCGGGCAGAGCTGGCCCGGCCGCGTCCAGCTCTGGAGGAAAAGAAACTTTTCCCGGGATGCGGACGCGAGAGCGCGGGCAGGGGGCGCGGGCCGCCGCGGGCTGGGAGCCGGTCCGGGGGCGGCGCCGCGGTACCTGCGGCCGCAGCCGCCCGCCCGCCCGCCCCGCCGCCGCTCACCTCCTCGATGGCCGCCACCGTGTTCCGGCACTGGGCCGTGCGGGTGGTGAAGCTGGAGGCCGTGGGCGCCTTGTAGTCCTCATGGGTCTCGGCCACGAATTCCGACACGGAGATCTGGTCCGGCATCGTCTCGGCGCGCGCGAGGCTGGCCGCTGAGAAGCCGCCGCCGCGGGCTCCGACCGCCGCTCGGACGCCGCAGCCGCCGCGCTCCGGCCGGCGGACAAAGGGGAGCGCCGGGCGCGGGAGCCGCCGCCGCCGCGGAGCCGCCGCAGGGCGCGGGTCGGCCGCCGCGGGGCCCGGGCGGCGGGAGCAGGGGCGCGCGCAGCCCCGCGCAGCTCGGCCCGTCCGCCCGCGCGCCGAAGGCTCCGGGGTCCGCAGCCGCCGCGTCCTCTCAGAGCGAGCCCCGAGGCGGGCGCGCAGAGCCGGCGGGAACTGCCCGCCACCCAGCCGCGGGCCCCGAGCGCCTCCCGCGGAGAGGGGCGGGTCCGGGCCGGGGGCGGCGGCCGGCCGGGCGCGGGGCGGGGCGGCGCGGAGGGCCGAGCCGCCAATGGGCGCGCTCGCCGCCGCCGCCGCGCCGCCGGGACGCGGAGCCTGCAGGAAAGAGGGCGGCGCGCGCCCCGGGCCCCGAGCCGCTCCTGGTCGCCGCGCGCCGCATTGTCTCGGCGTTCGGGGCCCCGCGCGGTGCGACGGAATTCGAGGGACAGCCCCAGGCGCAGGCTCAGGCCCGGGGTCCGCGAGGGCACGTGCAGGGTGCGCTCGGACACTCCCTGGCCGAGCCGGAGCCCAGCCCTGTGCGTGCCAACCCCTCCCTCATTGGCGTGGAACCCTCAGGGTTCCCCACCTAAACCGCAGGCGAGGTCGGGCCCGCGGGGAACACTGTGTGAGCAGCTCGCCCCCTACCGGAGGACGCGCTCCGCCCAGGGGACACACCCGGTGACAAATACCTCTGCACCCTGCCCGGGCTGGCCACCGGACAGTTTGGATACGGTCACAATAACAAGAAGTGACCTTATAGTGAAAGTCTGTGTGCTCGACATACATTTAATCCTCACAACCTTCGGATACAGAGAAAGAGGGGGACTTACTTGTGTATTATGAAGAACAGTTTGCCCATTAGCGCAAGGTAAATACTTGGCCAAATTCGGATTCAAACCCATGCCCCTTGAGTTGGAAGTCGAAAGTCAGAAATTGAGAGAGCGTCCTCGTGCTTACAGACCCTCTCGTAAGTGTCCTAGTCGTGTTTCCTAAACTTGCGGATTATAGCTATTCTCAGTTGTAAGCAGTTTTAGGATTCTAGGCCAAGACCCAACCTAAGGTTGCTAAATGCACTGATGTGATGTTCATGTAGGAAGTGTGTGAGGAGGAGGAGCTTTTCCATTATGGTTTCAGAGAGAATATGTAACAACAACCCGCTGACATTATGCATAACTGGTCAAGTAAAGAGTTAGTACAGACTTATTTACAGCCCTTAAGGAAATTCTCATAGTTATATTAATATTTTAAAATCCAGAAGCTCTGAAGACACTTGTCAAATAAAATCACACCCCATAACTCTACACCGGGCGTATGGTGTGGCTTCTGAAGCTGCCAGCAATAAAACCAAGAAAAACTCTACAAAAACCTTTTGTGCATCTGAAAAGGAGGAAGTGTGGGAGACATTGGAAATTCAATATGTCAGACAGAGCAGTCTCCTGACGCTGCAGGACAGTGGACCCCTCAAACAACCTCCTTTTAAGCTCCCATGCAAGAATTTGCTATATGAGGTGGCAGCTTGGGTCAGACATTATGTATGGCCTTTGGTATTTTAGCAGCACTGCACGTGAAATTTAACTTTCTGAAATAGCTGTATTAGTGGATAGCTTTTATCATTGCACTAGGCAACGAGTGGCAATTTAAAACTACTTATCTGCTTCTTTCCTACCTTTATTTTTTTGGGATTTTTATTTGTTTTACTCTTTTGACATATTTAGGCATTTCCTCTATTTGAAACCTCCCACTATTCAAGTTCTACACGTTATTTATATTAACACATCCTCTCCTATTCCAGACAGATTCCGTTCCCTGATACCCAGTTTTCTGTTCTTGGATGTGAGAGAGCATCCTGGATAACTTTTCAAGTCTTGGTTTTTAAAAAGTCTCTAAGAGGCTATGAGGATTGAGTAGTGTTTTTTCCTTGGCAGCAAGCACAGCATTAACCAGTATAATCAAGACTTCTGTAAGGACAGGTTGAGCTTGGTGTTCTTCTATGTTCTCCCTTTATATGCAACTTCTGTTCTTGTTTCTTGTAGCTTAATATAATTTTGTAGGTACAAGAACCTTTAGTAGCCTCAAAACATAAATTACAGAGCCACATTGCATCATAAATGTAGATTAGAAAGCAGGTGGTAGGCCAGGCGCTTGTAGTTCACTGAGTACAGTGCTGGCCACATACACCCAAGCTGGTGGATTCAAGCCCAGCCTGGGCCAGCTAACCAACAATGACGACTGCAACAAAAAAATAGCCAGGCATTGGGCGGCGCCTGTGGCTCAGTCGGTAGGGTGCCGGCCCCACATACCGAGGGTGGCGGGTTCAAACCCGGCCCCAGCCAAACTGCAACCAAAAAATAGCCGGGCGTTGTGGCGGGCACCTATAGTCCCAGCTACTCGGGAGGCTGAGGCAAGAGAATCGCTTCAGCCCAGGAGTTGGAGGTTGCTGTGAGCTGTGTGATGCCATGGCAGTCTACCAAGGGCGATAAAGTGAGACTCTGTCTCTACAAAAAGAAATAGCCAGGCATTGTGGCGGGCTCTGTAGTCCCAGCTACTTGGGAGGCTGAGACAAGAGAATCACTTAAGCCCAAGAGTCTGAGATTGCCGTGAGCTGTAAGCCACAGCAGTCTACCCAGGGTGACATAGTGAGACTCTGTCTCAAAAAAAAAAAAAAAAAAAGCATGTCGTAAATAAACAAGTGGTTACCAAGTCAATTGGTGGCCTACGGAAGACATCAGATTATTAAAACACTAAAACAATTTATTCCTCCCTCATCACTCCCGAATCAAACTTGCTCATTGCAAAAGCCTGGAATTAAAGCAAGATCAGAACAAAACATAGCGAATGCCTCTCTGAGATGAATAAAACAAGAATGTGTAGCTTCCAACAAATAATAAAATTAAAGTTGAACCTGGCTCAAGAAAACATTATACACACACATTTTTTAAATGTATCAAGAGAACCCTTGATAAGGCCTATTCTCCCTTATCCAGAATTGTTAAGTCTAAAAAACTATGAAAAGCTAATTTTAAAAAAAATTCTTAGTGGTAAAATTTACTGGAAATAAACTGACATGGGGCTATATATAGTTTTGTTTATCTCAATTCATGTAAATATTTATTTTCCTATAAAATATAAATGTGCTTGATTATGGAGTATTGCCCCAGACCCACTGGGAGTGATTCAGAATATATAATATATGCCATGTGTTACCTTTCTAAGATCTGAAAAATTCTGAATACATATGTATTTTGCCCTAGAGGTTTCAGATACAGGCTCCTGTGGGCCTGTATTATTTTCAAATGAAGAAAGAAAAAAGGAGGAAGAAGAGGAAGGGGAAGAGAAAGGAGAAGAAGAAGAAAGAAAACATGCTTATTGCAGACATCATTTTCAGAGAAGAAAGAAACTTTTAAAAATGTAATTTTCAGAAGCTCACTGAGCTTGGCCAACAGCCTGTTTTCCACAGGAATTTTCTTCCTCCAGTAGTTCATAAAAATCTTGTATTTTTTCACTTTCAGATCAAGGTGTAAAATATGTTCTTAACTCTGAAATTTGCTTGAGGGCTGGCTGGTTTACACAAGACTAGCTCACTTGCTGTTAACTTATAAATGATTACTTTTGGAGTGGGCAAATCTTGTGCTTTAAAAGAACTATGGTAAACAGCATGATCAAATAGAAACAAAACGCCAGCCCCCCATGATGTGAACATGTAAGCATAACTAAGGTTTCTTTTCCATAGCTTAGCACTACTCTCCCCAAAACAGGGTTGCTGAAGAGACCCATCCATCCCCCAAATGAGAGAAGGTTAGATACATTTACCACAGTTACCTTGCCTTAGCACATCGGGGGAAAAAATTAGCGCTCAGAAACTATTTTCCAAAAGAAAACTTAGCTTTTGGTAATACCATTGCTTCTTTGGAATAAGTAAGTTAACCTTCTTGGACTTTAGTCAACTCATTTGTGAAGGAGAGATTAGACAAGTTCATTTCTAAGGCACCCGTGCTCTGGCATTCATAATTCCATTTTCCATGTTGGATATTAGCTTGGACACAGAGAGAAAATGCTTCAAGAGCTGTCTTACTACTGAGACTCTACTTGCTGGTTCTAGACTTTTGAGAATGAGCATATTTTAGATGACATTTCCAGCTATTTTTTGAGTATGTGGTCATTTTGTTAAGATTGTAGATTTAATGACAGCAAACTTACTCATCACCAACTCTACAGGACAGTGCTGGAGGTTTCTCCAATTTTTGTTTTGACAAAGCAGTTTCTATAGATGACATTCTCATTGATGAACTGCAGGAGGCAGTTATAGATAAATAAGGTATAATCAGTATATGCTGAAGTCAACTCATGCTGACCCCAGAGAGCTGATCCTCAAATGCTCTGGAATTTTGAAAATTGTTGATTGTATCTCTGTGGTGGTGTGCTAGTGAACATCTCTTCCCAACTCCACATTCTGGTAGTTTGATGTTTCCCACTCATGGGAGTGTTTTAATAATTTCCTTAGGAGAATTGACAAATGATAAAAATTGAAGCCTGTTGTATTGTTGTTTGTCTAACTTAAGAAACTTAATATAAATTTATAGAGAAAATGTTAACAATGCAGAATATACTTAAAAGTGCATCATGTCTGTAGTTATGTGTATTACATTATGAATAGTGAAAATTTTTGAGGAAGTATCTTTCCAATTATAAACTATTTCATGATTCAGCAAAAAAGTCAATCATGTCACAGATGAATGAAGCCATAACATACATCTTCACTATTTCACTTTTGTCTCATTAACATAAACAAAAATGTCAACTAACAGAACTACACTCATTTATCAATGACATGAGTAACTTCTATGCTGAATTGGGCAATAAGGAAGCATTTATTTACCATCTTATTTTGTCAAATCATGGCTGAATTTGCAGACACAGGTTGGCTATGGATGCAAACATTTGGAAGAAATCAATGAAAGCATTCTATGAGAATCAATTAAATAGTATATATGGAATTTAATAAGGAGTAGGGTATAATTTACAGTTGCCCATAAATCATGTGCTACTCATCTTCTAAATTACTAAAAATTAAAAAATAAACCTATGTATGTGCCCATTTCAGAGAGCAGATTGTTAAACATTTACCAGCCCACTTCTGAGTGTAACTGTATTTTCCCTGCCAAGGGGCAGGGCATTAGACCTTCCAACTCTGAGTCATGCTTATGGAATCAAACACATATAGATAAAACCTCAATACATTGGACTATATAAGCAAAGGCAACCTGTGTTAATAAAAATTATTTTTCTTAGAGTAATTAAGAAAATGCCACGTGTTGTTTTCACAACCAAGCACCAAGAAAGGGTGTGGCTTGTTTTAATGAATGAAGAAAAAAAACGTTTAATTAACACTCTGTAAATAGATTTTGCTAAAGCTTTTAAAGAGTGTTTTGTAATAACTAACTCATTCTTAGTTTCTGTGGCTTCCTCTTAGGTGGCAGAGCAATCCACTTGTGCCTTATCTGAATATGTTCTCCTCAGCTGAAGAACGTTTCCTTTTGGCCACGGGACAAGGTTTAAACTCCTTAGTTTAAACTCTTTTCCTCCAGCTTCCTCCACTGTTACCTTCTCCCAGCTGTGCTTTCGTTGACCCAGGGGTTGGAAAACTGGCCCAAGGGCTAGATACAGGCCACAACCTATCAGAAGAAGAATGATATTTCATGACATGTGAAAATTACACAGAACTCAAATTTGAGTGATCATTAAGTTTTATTGGCACACATCACACCGTTTGTTTTACCTCTTTCCAGCAGTGGCAGTGTTGAATAGCTTAGACAGATGTCAAACAGCCCACACGCCTGAAATATTTACTATGCTATCTGGCCTTTGTAGAAAATTTTGTTAACTCCACTCAAGCCGCACCAAGCTTGCCATTTTTCCCAACTCACAGTGCCCTTTCCAGCTATACACTTCTCCCTGCCGGGAATCTGTTTCCCATGGGACAGGTTCTCTCTCATTGTTTACTGAATCCATTCCAGATTTCCTTAGCCCCTCACACCGATAGCTCTGACTGGGACATCTTCCTCTCATCCCTCTAGCAAACTTCCAATCATCTTTCAGGATCAAATCCAATTTCTCCTCTAACACATCTTTTTGAACCTTCTGGGCAGAACTACCATCTCCTCTCTACTTCCCTAGTGCTTTAGATGAAGCTTAGTGATGCTGTGAGGGATGGGGTGAGGTGCCCTGTCCAGAGTTCAGACAGCTGTGTGGGGCTCCCCTTTCGCCCTCCCTTACACACCACACCCTCTCTCTTCTCATTGACTTGGGAAGTAATTGTTTCAGCCATATTATGAGTCAGACAAGATGAGAGCACTCATTTTATTGAACTGATAAGACTCACCTTCACCCTGCAAATAGAATGCTTACATATGTTCCTCCAAAGGAGTGGGTGCTTCCACTATAGAAGTTTTCACATTAGATCTTGCCTAGAAAGTTTGTCACTAAACTAGGCTCCTGGGAGAAGGAGAGGTGTCTTATTTATCTTTGTATGTCTAGCTCCAAAACAGGGCAGGAACACAGTAGGTGCTCCATACATGTTGATAGAGTTGAATTACATGGAGGTGCTTACCTTTCAGCCACAAGATGAGAGAAGACATATTGATTCAACATAAGGAAAAGCCATTAGTTTGAGATATGCTAAGGCACAGTGGGCTTTTCTGTGTCTACTCAACTTTTCTGGTAAAGGTACATTTATAGACAGAATTCAAGCAACAGTTGGGAGGGGCAGTGGTCATTGGGCTCGGTCACCTCACCCCTGTAGAAACTGAAGTATCTGAGTCTTTCTCCCTTTGTATGGGGGGCTTCAGTGTGGCTCTGTTTGTGAGCTAATGAGCACCTGTCCCCTCAACCCTTGCTACTCAGGTGTGGTCCCTGGACCAGCAGCATCGGCATCACCCGGGAGCTACTGAATTAGAGCCTACACTTTACCAAGCGCTTCAAGTAATTCATTTGCAGTTTAAAACCAAGAAGCATTTTTCTAGTGTGCATAGAGGATACACCATAAGCGAGGAAGTAGTTCTCTCATCTTGTACAGAAGCTCAGTATTCCAAATTATGTAAACTATCAGGGTCAGATAATTAAGTTCATGAACTCATCCTAGAAAAAGGCATCAGTGCATAACTTCCCAAGGGGAGTGTCTGGAAGGTGACTGTAGCGATATTCAGAAATGAGGTATGTAGCACTTTTTCTAGGATGAGTTCATGAACTTAATTGTCTCACCTCATATACTACACTGATGGGTCTCGGTAAAACCTAAAGGGTTAAAGTTTTTCCCAGTCCTAAGATGTATGAAGGTTTCTTTTATTTCTGAAACACTGTGCTATAATGTATTCTGCCTAGTTGCTGCTGTTCTGGGGTGCTCTTTAATTCAAACTAATATTTACTAAATACCTACTATATGCCAAGCACTGTCCCCAAAACCAGGATATGGAGGTCACATAAGCTGTGAACAATCCAGAGAAGGTCACTGGTGTCAGTGAACTTAGATTGTAGCAGAGAAAGGCAGATAGTAGTAAGTACCTGAAATAATTTCATGTAAGCCCTATTGAAAGAAATGAAACAGAATGATGTAATAAAGAATGGCGGTGGGGGTGGGGTAAGAGTAGCTAAGACAAGAGGGGGCAATCAGGAAAGGCTTCCTGGAGGAAGTGACATTTGAGCTGAGTCCAGAATGAGGAGGAGCAGCTAAGCATAAATCAGAGAGGAGAGTATTGCAAAGGCACATCAAATGCAAAGTCATGGAGCTGGAATTAAGTAGATTTTGTGACAAAGAAAGCCAAAGAAGCTGAAGTATCATGAAGGAGGGAGAGATGGCCTAAGCTGACGCTCAACAGGTGGACAGGGCTGAGATTGTGTGGGGCCTCAAGCTCTTCATGGGTGTGTTTTTCCCATAAGCAGGGGGATGGCGTAATTTGCTTTACACTCAAAAATGAAAAAGATCATGTTAGCTACTCCTGGGGAAGCAATTGTTGAAGGGCAAGTATAGAGGCAAAGCAGCTAAATAAAATGCCAATTAGTAATAGAAAATTGGGCTTTGAAAATAAAAACATTTGTGCTTCAAAAGATACATAAAGAAAGTAAAGAAAACCCACAGATTTTAAGAAATATTTTGTAAGTAAGATATCTGATAAGGGATCATATCTAGAATATTTAAAGAACTCTTACAACTCAATAATAAAAAGATAACCTAATTTAAAAATGGGGAAAGGAAATAGCTGGGCGTTGTGGCGGGTGCCTGTAGTCCCAGCTACTTCGGAGGCTGAGGCAGGAGAATCGCCTAGGCCCAGGAGTTGGAGGTTGCTGTGAGCTGTGTGACGCCATGGCACTCTACCGAGGGCCATAAAGTGAAACTCTGTCTCTACAAAAAAAAAAAAAAATGGGGAAAGGATCCAAATGAGACTTTTCTCCAAAGAAGATCTACAAGTCACCATAGGCATATGAAAAGATGTCAACATTATTAGCCATCAGGAAAGGCAAATCAAAGCCACAATGTGATACCATTTTATACCCACTAGGATGGCTGGAACCAAAAAGACATCAACAAGTGTTGGTGAAGACAGGGAGAAACTGGAACCCTCACATACCGCTGGGGGAAAATGTAAGATCATGAAGCCACTTTAGGAAACAGTCTGGCAGTTCTTCCAAAGTTTAAACATAGAATTATCGTATGACCATAATTATAGGAGGGACTTTACCTAATAAATGCAAACATTGTCACTTAATTCTTTGTAACTTCAATAACCCCAAACAAAATAATTATCGTATGGCTTAGCAATTTCACTCCCAGATATATACTGAGAAAAATAAAAACACATGTTCCCACAAGAACTTGCTCACAAATGTTAATAGTGTTATTCATAATAGCCAAAAAGTGGAAATAGTCCAAATGTCCGTGAATTGATGAATGGATAAACAAAATATGGTATAGCCATATAACATGTTTTCATTTCCATAACAAATTACCATAAACTGAGTGGCTTAAACAAAATACATTTCTCATGGTTCTGGAGGATAGAAGCCAGAGATCAGGGGGTCCGGGTTTGTTCCTGTTCCTGGCCCCTTTCCTGGCTTTTGTCAGTTTCCTGGCAATCTTTGGCAGCCCTTGGCTTGTCCACCCATCACCCCAACTCTGCCTTTGTTTTCACATGGCATTCTTGCTGTGTGTGTGTCTATGCCTAAATTTCCCTGTTTTATATGGGATGAGGGATTCATCTTAACTCCAGTGTGACCTCATCTTAATTAATTGCATCTGCAGCAACCATATTTCCAAATAAAGTCTCATTCTGAAGTAGTGGGTTGAGATTTCAACATATGATTTGGGGAGAGGACCCGATGTAACCCATCAAACAATGGAATATTATTCAGCTGTGAAAAAGACTACAGTGTGAGGCACATTATAACACAGACGAATGGGACCACACACTACGTAGTGTACTTGTCTGGCAGATCTGTAGACAGACAAAGGTTAGTGGTTACTTAGGATTGGTAAGGGGGTGGGGGATCAAAAGGGTGATGGGGGTGGGGTTTCTTTTGGGGGGCGATGAAGATCTTCTAAATTAGATTGTGACGATGGCTGCACAACTCTGTGAATATGCTAAGAATGATCTAGTTGTACACTTTAAATGGTGGAATTCTATGATATGTGAATTATATCTCAGTAAAGCTGTTACAAGGGGAAAACCCCATGAATTTGTGTTCTAAAAAGTGTTAAAAGATTTTTCTTAGAAAAGAAATGTAGCTTACAGGGTCTGGAGCTCAAAGTTGAAATCATGGCCCTGCAACCTTCTCTAACCTTGAATGAGTTACCGTAGGCTTAGCTTATTCCTTGGAAAGATGGAATGAGGAGAGAAAGGTGCCCCTGTATCTATAGTGGAGGAGGATCTCTATCTACAGGAGGGTTGATACAAGAATTAGAGATTATCTAGGTAAAAAAATACCTGACACAGAGTAGTTGCTCAATAAAACATATTATTAGTCAGACATTTTATTCCCCTCCTTGAAAACAAAGTGTGATTCTACAACAAATCACTCTTCCTTTGTTCATTTTTTTTTAATGGTCAAAGAAGACCTTGTTAATCTCTCAAGAAGCAAACTCTCAAAATGGAGCTAAAACATAGACGAAAAACTTGCTCCCTCACGTTATTCATGCACGGAGGACCCAGCCCTCTGCTGCTTCTCTGCCTCTGAGGTCTCTTGCCCTGAATTTTGTTTTTATTCCCTGAGCTGGTAATTGAAGCTATCAGGGCAGGCTCACGCCGGTTGGTGTTCCACTGATGAATTCCAGCTGGGCCTCGAGAGCGCGCTGCTGACTTGCGGGGAGAGAGAAGGCCCCCAGGACAAGCCTGCACTCCAAGGCAGCAGCCAGGCTGTTTGGCCATTCAATCTGTGTCCAGAAAAGTCTCCCAGCTCATCCATGTAAGGCCTGGCCCAGTCAGCATGCGCGGAGGAGTGGAGGGGCTACGGAACAAGCCACCCGCCTCTCGCAGGGCCAAGCTTCTCCTGACGCATAAAGAGAAAATTACAATCAAGCAGCGCTGTGATTGTAGGTCTCTTAGAAAAGTCCAGTTGGTCATCTCCATCACTAAGCCAGGAGCCCCCCATATAAAGAGATACAAATCGGGTGGCGCCTGTGGCTCAAGGAGTAGGGCGCCGGTCGCATATGCCGGAGGTGGAGGGTTCAAACCTAGCCCCGGCAAAAAAAAAAAAAAAAAAGAAAAAAGTGAGATACAAATCAAAGCGAGTCGGCCAACAGTCATGGATGATGGACCATGCCGGGCGCTGGATTCCGGGGAAACAGAGATGAGGGTGAACCGGCGCCTCCAGCCGCGCTCAGCCTCGTGCTCCCCACGGGGAGCGGATCGCAGAGACAGAGGAGGGCCGCTTCAGCCTGCAGAGCAAGGTCTCAGGGTGACACAGGACAGACGCCCTGCACTAAATGGAACACCTGCTACTTGCGGCCATAATGATCTGGGTATCGAGGGCTGCTACAACCTCCCTCCAGATAGATTTTCTAAGTCTCCAGACAGTCTAATTTACTTTATCCTGAGTCCCCGAATGGGTCCTGTTCATACAGTCCTAACCTTAGGACTCAATTTTAAGCAGCAACAGCCTTGCAGAGCACGTATGGCTCAGGGACAATCTTCTCAGGAACTTTGAACCTCTCACCTCTGGAGCCTGCTCCTCTCTCTCCCCCAGAGCCTTCCTCAATGCTGTCCTCCCGCCCTGCACAGGCGGCTCCTAATCCCAGGTCTCAGCAGTCACCCGGGGCAGCGTCTTTGCTCCTCAGCTGGGGTGGGGTGGGGTGGGGTGTGTCCCATGGAAGTGACCCCAGGCTCACAAGCATGGCTGACACGGGCCTAATCCTAAGGACTTCTAGCCACCTTTTTTGAAGTCTAGACTCCAGAAGGCCCTACCTCAGACCTACTAAATCAGTCTTCAGGGGAGGGGCCTGGAAATCTGTGTTTTAAATAGGTGCTTGAGAAGATTTTAGAGAAAGCAAGTTTATGAAGCTTATCTCGCATTTTAGAGGAGAAGCTTGAAGCCGAGGATTTGAGATTTCTTTGCAAGTGTAGGGCAAATCTTAGAGGTGAGTGTATTTATAAGAGTTTATAAGTGAGTTTTTCCCTCTCATAGAACATGACTCTTTCAAGTCGCTGGGGGAACCTCTGACACAATCATGATGGGAGAGCAGAGAAGTTCCCAAGTGATTCTGAAAGTGTTTGCTTAACTGCCCCTCAGATGGCTGCTGGGCCCATTGGATTTGGAGCTGTGGATAACTTTCTGTCTCTAAGCAGAAGTAATAACCCTTAGTCATATAAGAGCCCTAGTCATGGCTCTAAACAGAGACTTCATTTTCTCCATTCTGTGGAATTTCCAGTGTCTGTGAGACCATATGTGTGACTCTTTGCAAAGGGTTTAGGAGTAACTTAGTTGGGGAACAGCATTAAGTGGACTGCTTCGGGAAGCCTAGGGGTCAGATAGCAGACAGTGGGTCCCCTTGGAATCTGGAGCCAGGCCTTTTTCCTCTAAGCATTCCTGTTTCTGTTGGTCACAACAGAAGGGCCAGCATCCCCTTCCTTCCTCTCCTGGACTCTCCCTCTCTGCTTGAGGTTCTCAGCCAAAGCTGACCTCACTGACCGACTCTGCATTGCATTTTGGTGAGTCCCACTTGCCAATGCCAAGAAGTGAGCTGTATAGTTTGTTCAGGCCCTGTTCAAGTTTTCCATGTGGCTCGGGCTGCATAGCAGCTCTGGGCCTGGGCTTCCAGTCTGCTCCCGGGTTCTGTCCTGTACCCGCTACTGGGCAGAGCCAGAATGCAGCAAAAGGCTCCTGGCTGGGCCAGACCTGTGAAAACAGCCAGTTGGGCACACTGGGTCAGTCTGAGTGTGCTGGAGACAAGGCATGGCAAAGCAATGACCCAGGGATTCGGTGGCACGACGGCCACTTGATCAAGGCCTCCTTGGTGCCCTGCTACATAATATGACACAGCAATCCAGCAATCCAGCCTCCCAGTGATGCGTCCTCACCACTCTGAACCAGAGCAAATGCTGCTGAGGCCGTAATAGAATCAGTGCCCCCGGTCAAGGGGTCTCAGAGCCCACCGACTTGCAAGCTGGACTACTAATGGTTTTCATACTTCTAGCTCTAATAAGACTCCAGCAGGGCTAAAGACCCCACAGAGACTCCAGCTTTTTTGCTCAGAAAGACTGACTAACCAGAAGCAGCGAAAAACATGGCATTCTTTGATTGAGACCGCCATCAATGCCAACCCAAAGTGAATTGATAATTCATTTCATGGTTCTATTAATTTAATTTGCTGTTCTTCATCAGGAACTTTGGCACCATCCTAAAGCCGTTTCCCTCCCTCATCCTGCAAATCCAGTCACCAGATCTCGACAATTCTGCTTAGACCAAGTACTCACGCAGCTGTTTCCCGTCCTCGGCTCCCACAGCCCTACATTTTTGTGAATGTACTGCTCTAGCTAATCTTCCCTCGTCCCTCCTAGACAACTCTCCAATTCATCCTGTTTATGTCTGTGTCAGAATTATCTTTCCAGAAGTGATTATTCCAAAATGCAAATCCAGTGTGGCACTCACTTAAAAATCCTTCAATGGCTCCCTACCGTCCATGAGTAAAATTCCAATTCCTTGGCGAGCTATATAAGGTGTTCAGAGTCTAGACTGCCTGACCATTCAGCCTGATTTCCCATCAAGCTTTGACTCTACCCAGAGACACCATACTCATTCTCAGTTCCTGCCACGCATCAGATCCTGTGCTAGCTCCAAGATTCCACAGTCCTTCACCCACCAGATCTTATCTACAGGGGAGGGCAGACTCTAACAAAAAGGTACAGTCAAGTTCAGTGGGTGAACGTACTGGGGTGTCGCCCAGCGTAGGGCCCAGGGAGGGCTCAATCCAGAGAAATTAGGGAGCAATGATGAATATGAGTTGAAGGTAGGTGGTGAGAGACTGTTTGTGCACAGAGTCCAAGGTGAGAGAGGGCTTAGTGTTTTCACGCGTTGACCAAAGGACAGTGTGGCCTGTGATTGACAGCAGAGAAGCCCGAGAGGCAGCCAGGAGCCTGGTCATGGACCAACTTAGAAGATTCCGTCTAAGGGTAACGGAGAGAGTCACAGACTATTTCAAGCAAATCTGCATCTTCAAAATGTCTCTCTGGCTGTAGTTTGGGGAACGGGTTGAACTGTTCATAGCTTCCCAATGACTTCTCAATACTTTCACATCAGTGCCTCAGCACAAGCCTGTCCATCTCTCTGGGAGGACCTCTGTCCCTCGTCTACCTGGCAGGCTCTTTCCCCCCTTCCAAACTCTGTTGAAATCTTTGAATTCCATTCCCCACTCTCCCCTCTACTGGGTCCATTTAGGCATGTCAAGGCCTCAGTGAGTCCTTCTATCTCCTCCTAGACCCAGAAGCCTCATGAGGGCTCCCCCTGCCCCTGGATGCTTGTCACTTTCATGCATAGGACATTTCAGCAAATAGACACCTAAGGGAAAATAGGAGGACTTATAAACATCCTTCCAATCCCTTGTGGTGTGGAAACGCTTAGGTTTGTACCTAAGTTGGGGCAAAGCCCTGATCAGGAAGTCTACACTTACAGTGGGCTTCACTGAGGTGGCCCTGGGTCGGTTGCATAGGGTGCACAGGGTGGGGCTCTGAGGCCCCTCCCATTACCGTCATCATCGCTGCAGATTGATTAGGATTTGGCTGGAGGCAGGGGACAGGTGGCAGGGGGGTGTCTGGAGGAAGGGGCATCTTCTCCCAGTCACACAAATACGTCCATATGAACTACAAGCAGCGAAGATGCTAGGTAGTTTTAATAAACTAGATGGGGTGTGTCTTTAGTGAAAACATAAGAAAATTGGTTTTGTCTGTACTTTGTAATTTTCCATTAGGATTAGCCGATTTAAGGAAGAATGGACTTGCTTTTTTGGGAAGGCTCTTAACATCAGCTGGGCAGAGGTATTTGGTTCCCATTATCCTCTCCACCCTGGGGGCTAAGGTACTGAACTTTTGCAAGCAGTAAACACCCTTGCTGAGGTTGTGAGCAGTTTTTGTTCCTCCAATGTACACATTGTGAAAACTGAGATTCTTTCATTCACTTAATGTATTTACAGAGCATCTTTTTTTGTGTGCTTGGCAACAGGCCATCTAGTTTATACGTGTTATACCCTTACAAAGCCTTATTCTGTATACATTGTTGTTCCTATTGCATCACTTAATAAGCTAAATAGGAAAAGTTGTCAGGTGCTTAGAGAAGATTTGGAAATGCAGAAGAGGGATGAGAGCCCCTCTCACTACAAACTGCAATGGCGGTTCTACAAGCTGCTCTGAACTCTTAAGTCTTAGCAGGATGCTGGCATCAGGAGGGATGCAAAGGAACAGAAGGACAGCAAGGTTTAATTACACTTGGATCTCAGACCCATGAAGATGTAAATCAGAAGTGCTGGCCTCTGCCCCAGTGGGCAGTAATTTAAGAGGCGAGCAAGTGGTCCCATACCATCCAAGCACACACTAGGTAGGAGGGCATCAAATTAGCAGAGAAACATCCAGGATCAAAAGCAACTTTTGATTTTATCTTTATAGGCAATAAAATGTAAGGCCCATTTTCTCTCTCTCTCTTTTTTTTTTTTGAGAAGGAATCTCACTCTGCCACCTTCAGTAGAGTGCTGTGTCATCGTAGCTCACAGCAACGTCAAACTCTTGGGTTCAAGCATCCTCTTGCCTCAGTCTGTGAGGCCCATTCTTGAGCAGCAATCAGAGAGGCAGACTGTTGGCTGGTCTCAGTTGTTTGGGGTTTTATAGCATGTCAGTTACCATAGCAGTTCTTATAGTAGACCCTCAGACCTTGAGGTGGGGCAGCGTGAGTGTGAAAATGAAATGTGGGTAAAATACTAAAGCCCATGACACAGCACTTAGCCGCCAACCTGTCCTGCCTCTTCCAAGGAATGTTCAATTAAGGAATATCCCAGGGCTTTCACGGGAAATGATTCATTTTCTTTCTTCCTTTGTTTCTTTTTTTTTTTTTTTGCAGTTTTTGGCTGGGTCTGGGTTTGAACCCACCACCTCTGGCATATGGGACCAGAACCCTACTCCTTTGAGCCACAGGAGCCACCCCCATGATTCGTTTTCTTTAGGGATCTGTTTTACGTGAAGCCAAGTCTGGTTGTGTTTCTAATGTGGAGGTGGTATTGTGAGTGCTGTTTCAGTGTGGGCGAGTCTATTTATGTCTGTGGGGTTAGTTACCTGCAATTCAAATTTATTATTATGCTTTCAAAATACTTCTCACACAGTATTGCTTTAAATTTCATTATTTCCTAGCCATCTATTGAATTGAGTTTAATATGTGAATTAAATAATCATCATTTATATTCCAATGACTATCCCCTCCAGGTAAATAACTGGTTGTAAGTGATAGTTCTTAGAAAAAAGCAGTAATGATTTTGCCTGGGCCAGGAGCTGGTGTGTCCCAGGAGAGTAGACCAGACTGTGTAGTAGAAGCATTTTTAGTGCTGAAAAGGACTGTAGCAGCTCCTTTGTCTTCAGGAAGCTTTCTTGGAGTGACTTGAATTATCACAGATATTCTAGGAGAACCTTCTAGAACACCTATGGTTAAGAAACAGGGAGAGAGCGTGGAAAAGATGGGCCACGGTTTCCTGAGGGAGAGTCTTCTGATAGCTCAGGCCCAAGCCATTTGCTCCTGCCATGTTGGCAATTAGACAAGTCCCCAGGGCCTGCTGAGAGACAGAGGGCTGAACTGTGTAATAAGAGAGACACACTGGTCACCGGGAGGCTCGTGCTGTCGTGTGGCCAGTTGTCACCTAACTGCTGGCTGGAATAGCCAGGTAACCAGGTAGACATTGTGCCCCTAATATCACTGGCTCAGCGCCAGTGGTATTCCGGGACTTCCGGGACTAAGATGACCGAGAAAATAATAAATGAAGCAAGAGCTGCCACTTTTAACCACAGAGAAGCAGAGGCGCATCTTTATCTAAAACTATCGGCACAGTTATTCTTGTCGATTCCATTGAATCTACCTTTGGACATTAAAAAGGGAAAGGAAGTATCATTTGTGAGCACCTACTATATGTTAGATGCTTGACTTGCATTGTTTTTATTGAACGGTTCTAAGAAACCATAAGGGAGGGAGGTTTGCCCCCATTTTATGGGTGAAGAAACTGTGGCATGAGGTAAATTCCCCCAGCTAGGGAGGGCGGAACTGGGACTACAAACTTGGGGTCACCTGACCCCAAAGCCCACATGCCTCCCTCTGTCCCCGTGCCTTTCTATGAACAATCTTTTCTAAATCGGACTCTAGTGGCCTAGTGCAGACAGTGAGGCAGGAGAACTTATGCTAAGTAATGTGTCCCTTTAAGCTTCTAAAAATTTGTGGCATAGCATTCAAACTAAACCAGCTACACATCACACCTTCCTTGTCACCCTTCTCCCCAAAATAGACTCATCAACCAGAAGGGAGAGTGGCCAGCTGTCTTCTGTTTATCTATAGGGGAAGTATGCCGGAGTCCACCTGGCATCTGTATCCTTGAGGAAGGTACTTCAGGGTCCTCCTCGCTGGAATCCCCCACAAGCACCTGGCCGGGAACAGGGATCTGGCCACTTGGAGCCCCTCTCTAAGAAAAGGATCAGCGTGTGGACATAGCTCTGCAACCCAGGCCTCCTCCCTTTCCTAGTCATGTAAGGTCAGGAAATCCCTTAGCTGATGCGTCTGCTGGGTGATGCTAAGCAGAAAGGGACCTAGGCAGGTCTTTGCTGCTGTCAGGCAGACATGTTTCTCTTCCCTGCCATTAAAGTTCTGGCTTGCCACTATTCAGTCCGATGCCCAGAGGATTTGGCAAAAGCTATAAACTAGAGAAAAGAACCTGGAATGACCACGGGGCAGGTTGTGGGCTTGCAGCAGAGTCACTTAGGGCCCATGTGCCCCTGGAAAGCCCAGACTCCAGGCCTCGGGGAAGAGGAGGCAGCCAGGCCTGGCCTAGCCAGAGAGGCAGCATCAAAGTCTGGCAAGGTCTTTGCCAAGGACTCCGTAATAGCTTCCATCTATCATCTGGGGAAATGATTCCTGGGGCTGGATAATTGACTTCCGTTCATTGTCACAGATGAAGTTTTAAAATGCCTGAGTCCATGCCTGTCTCTTTTCTTAGTGACAGGTTTTGCCTTGGGAGGGCAGTTTCCAGCTAAGGAGCTTTTAGCCCCATGCAGGGGATCGTGAGGGCCCGTCTGAGACCTGAGCAGAGACTGCCATCATTCAAGCACCAAATAATTCCAGTTGTCTTCAAGTTTTTCCAGGAATATTCAATTATCCTCAGGTTCTAATCCAAACAGTTATACTATTGCTTGTGTTAACACAGAGATTTTTTTTTTTTTTTTTGTAGAGACAGAGTCTCACTGTACCACCCTCGGGTAGAGTGCCATGACGTCACACAGCTCACAGCAACCTCTAACTCTTGGGCTTACGCGATTCTCCTACCTCAGCCTCTGGAGCAGCTGGGACTACAGGCACCCGCCACAACGCCTGGCTATTTTTTGGTTGTAGTTTGGCCGGGGCTGGGTTTGAACCCGCCACCCTCGGCATACTCACTGAGCTCAGGTGCTGCCCAACACAGAGATTTTTTTTTTTTTTGTAGAGACAGAGTCTCACTTTTTTTTTTTTTTTTGTAGAGACAGAGTCTCACTTTATGGCCCTCGGTAGAGTGCTGTGGCATCACATAGCTCACAGCAACCTCCAACTCCTGGGCTTAAGCAATTCTCTTGCCTCTTTTGCACAGTGTATCCATTTGCATAACAGTTCTAATAACCAATATGTATCTGGCATGTTACCAAATATTTACAATATTTACAATGTTTGACTCTGTCGGAAGGCGAAGCAAGGAGGGATCATTACTATCGCCTCTGAAATTCAGAAGAGTGAGGTGAGGCACTCAGCGTCACAGAGAAAAGAAAGAGCAGAGCCAGGATTTAGATCCAGCCTTCTGACTCTAAGCGCTGTCCTGAACACCATCCTTCCTAATTGGCAATTTGTAAATACACTGTGGCATTTCTCACTGTGTTTTGAACAGATGTCCAGACTCGACACGTCTAAGCTGAACTCACATCCTCCTCACTAACCCTAGCCCAGCTTCTCCGGCCAGGGTCCCTGCTGCTGCTCATGGTATCACTGCTCTTCTCTGCTCCACCTCATCCCCCATCTTCCTCTGTGGCCAATGCTCTAGGCTGCCCCATCTAGTCGCCCCAGTGCCACCTCAGCCCCCACCTGGCAGCTGGGCTCTGGCAGCCCTCCCTGCAGAATGTCCCCACCTCAGTCCAGCCGACTGGGATACCTGCACACTGGTGCAGCCAGCTCTACATTCAATAGACGTTATAAAGTACACCTGTAGCAGTCAGGACTCTACATTCGGAGAGATTCGAAACCCGATTCTAAAGACCGTAAGCATAAAAAAGGGAATATATTGGCTCTGGACTAGAATGTCTGAATCTGAAGCAGGGGCTCCATGGAGCTGGTGGGGGTCACAGTGAGCTGCTGTACCCTCGGGTGCCAGAGGTGCGAGCCAGAGTTGGCACGCAGCCGAGTGGAGGCTGAAGAAGCAGAGATGGTGGGAGGCGTGGGGGCAACTGACAGGAGCCCCCGTTTTTGTGCCATCCCCATACATTGGTACGAGCAAGATGAGTCCATTTAAAGCAGCCGGAAAAGGTAACCCCTGATGGTGTGAGGAAGTGAAGCCTGGGGTGGGGACAGAGAGGCGCAAATGTCACACAGGAGTGGACTCAGCGGGAACTTGCCCCAGTGAGGGAGCCATTTTCAGGTAACAGCATCCCCACCCCACCTGCAAATTATTTCCTTCCTGCTGAGAAGCCCAGGCCCCGAATAACTTACACTTACTTGCCTGGAATCAGGGACCTGCCCCAGAGGCCATTTCCTGTGCCTTTCCCTGCTGTGATCTGGCCAGGGCTTCCTCTTCATCAACGACACGGGATTTCTCCAGTTTCTCCAGAGACTGAAGAGACCAGTGTTGTTGCCAACCAGCCTCATTTCCTGGAAATGTGTCCATCCCCAGGTCCTGGGGTTACAAGGCCAACGAGACGGACGGTACCTGCCTGTGGCCAGGTGTTGCTTTATGCTCAGGAGGGCGACCTGCTGGTTAGGTGCCTGTGCACGTGCACGTGTGTGAGTGTGTGTGAGTGAGTGTGTGTGCATGTTAGGAGTGTGTATGTGTGTGTATGCATACAGGAGAACACTGTCAGTTCAGGCCGTTTTCACAACACTGAATTACTATGTCCTAGAGGTCGACTGGATCCTTGTCTTTTTTTTTTTTTTTTTTTTTGCCACTCTGTCCCACCTTGCCAAGAGATTGAAGGGCTTCTGAGGCCTGGGAGAGCTGGGGAAGGGATGGAGCTGTGTAGCACTCACCTCAGATCCAAATCTGCCTGTGTTTGTTGAGGGCCCACTCCAGTGGCAGATCCTCTCTCCCACCATCCGTGCCAGAGAGGCATTAACCTCAAATTGCAGAGCAGGAGACCAAGGCTCAGAGATGGTAAGTGACTTGTCCAAGGGCACACAGAGTCTAAGGGGTAGAGCCTGGATTCCAATGTGGGAAGCTCTTTCCAGCACCAGGCTCTATGTCACTTACTAGCTATCTGAGCAACTTACTATCTCTGAGAATTAGAGTTACTAGACCTTTGCACACAGGAAGTGCTAAATAAATGGATTCTTATTGTCTTAAAAGGATTATGTCACACTGCTACTGAAAATGATTTGCCCAGAAAAAACAACAGACCAGAAGAACATGAAGCCTCTTTTCAAAAGCAACCCCAGTAAGGCTAGCCGCCTTGGGAAAATTTGCCCTTCTTTCCTGCCTCAGTCAGTTTGTGCCTCGCTGGTGTGCCCCGGCCCAGGACAAGGTCAGCCTGAATGTTCTGGTGGGTCTGCCCTTATTGGCTCAAATTAGATGGTCTGATGGCTGTTTCGGAAAACGCACTGCATTCCTTATGTATTTTCCCCATGAAAACACATCTGTTTCATTCTTTTTTAAAGGGCGACCATGAGTCATTTGGCAGGAACAAAGAAGCTTCAGTCTGAAACTTCCACCAAGACACAGTTTAAACAGTGCGGGATCACATGACTTTTTTGAAATCTGAAAACATGTCTTAGAGGTGCCCTTAAGCACCTGATAACAGCTGTTCTCTCTCAACATCTGGATTCTAAAAGTAAATATTATGTGTCAGAACGTGTGGGAATCATTTGCATGCAGATGTACACAGCAGGCTGATGGGTGAGTTGGGGGAGGTGATTTTAAGGCACTTTGTGCTTGTTCTGTCTGGAATAACACAGCATGCGTTCCCAGGTTGGTTCACTGTCATGTTCCATGAGGAGCTCAAAAGTTGGACCGCCATCATTTCTCTTCTTGAGCAACTCTCCAACTCTCCCACGTAATCCCCAAGTCTCCAATATAAGGCAAAGACACCCACGGCCAATGAGATGACAGAAGAAGAGCCTGGAGCAAAGTTCAGCAAGTCCCCTGAGTCTCCCAGACCTTCACACCTCAACAGACCCACCCTGTCTGGGAGGACACTCCCCACTCTCAGCTCCCAACCTGCCCACAGTGTTAGACTTAGGTGATGCTGCTTCCCTTCTCTGTGCCTCAGCTTGTGGGTGGTTGTGAGAGTTAAATGAAGTCATGCACGGAAAGTGCTGCCCCAGCGGCAGGTGATGAACACTCAGCATATCTTTTATCTCCTGCTGGCCATCAGCCAACAAGTCCCATCCTGGCTTCTTGTTCTCATGCAATTTCAGTCCATCCTCAGCTTGGCTGTAAGAGTTAGCTCCCTACATTCACATATGACTCTCTTAATCTCCCTCTGAAAACCCTCCAGTTGCTTCAGGATAAAAACATAAGCTCCTGGATGGCACCTGTGGCTCAAGGAGTAGGGCGCCGGTCCCATATGCCTGAGGTGGCGGGTTCAAACCCAGCCCCGGCCAAAAACCACACAAAAAAAACATAAGCTCCTATGTGTGGTTTACAGGATCCTCAGTGACCTGACCCATTCATTCACTTACTCGACCTACATATATGCTGCCTTATGTTCCCGGCACTGTCTTGGTTCTGGCAACAGAGTGGTGAACAGTCTCTATTTCTGTCCTTGTGGAGTGGGGGAGACAGCTAGGTAGAAGAACCCCAAGGAAGTGACTTCTCAGCTGAACTCTAAATGTTGAACTGGAGTTAATGGGGCAAAGGGATGGGAGTGGCGGTGCTATGGGAATATGGTAGGCAGAGGTGACCTGGACAGAGGCTGAGCAGGAGAGCTCAGGCCCTCAAGGACCCTCCTAAGAGCTTCTTGCAGATCTGAGGACCCAGTTCCCTCCCCTGGCCCTCTGTACTCCATCTGTGTTCCAGAGCCCCCTTCGTCTGCCCTTCATGCTGCACTTTTCCTGGACCCCACTTTCCTCACCACCCTCTCCACTGGTTCTTCCAGGCTCAGCTCCACAAACCCCCCTCACAGGGCTCTCGGGCCCTCTTCCCCTTACCCAGTCCAGAGTCACTGCCCTACTCTGAAGCTCCCTGGCCCCTGCTTTGTGTTTTCCTCATTCACCTGTTGGTCTCCATCAGCCTGTGACTCCCCTGGGAGGAGGGACTGCCCCGATGGTGACTGCGTCGCTGGGACCCAGCACAGGTGAGTTCAGTGACAGTGGCGGAATGAACTAACGAATCAGACTCTAGAGGGGCCACGTTTGTGCGAGGTGTGTCTTCTATTTGTTCTGGCCCAAAATATTCTCAAACAATAATTAAATTTAGCTGTAGACTCAGCTTTCTTTGACTTTTATTGATCTCTCCAGAGCCCCCTTGGGAAATGCAGCTTGTTGGGGTTTGGTGCCAGGATTAGCCAGCCGTGACGTGCAAACTCTTTGGCAATTGATGAGGCACAAACACTGACCAAACTGACCACTATCAAGACCATGCCTGGCAAAGGAGCTGTTTGGGAAAAGGAGGGATGGCACAGTCCCAGATGCAGATGCCTGTGAATTGGCTATTTTTGGAAGAGCACTTCCCTTAAAAGTAGCATTTTCTATATTCTCCCAAACACTCTGTTCACGTAGACCACTGGAAATCAGAAGACGAAGCAGCAAGAATTCTTTACTGTTGACCAGATGCTGAATAAACTTGGTGAGACGAACTTTCTCTCATTTCATTTTTTGTTTTTTTTATTAGATCATAACTGTGTACATTACTGCATTTATGGGGTACAATGTGCTGATTTTATATACAATTTGGAATGTTTACATCAAACTGGTTAACATAGCCTTCACCTCACTTATTTAATTGTTGTGTTTAGACATTTATACTCTACTGTTAATATATTTGACATCTACTCTCTTATTTCTGTGTAACAGAAATACGGGGTAATGAAGAGAGTGCACATTTTGGAGCCCAGCAGATGGCCACTGGGAGTCCTGCCCTGCCAGTGACTGAGAATTAGGTCAGAGACTTAATATCCTTGAGCCTCAATTTCCTTTTCTGTAAAATGGGGCAAGGCTCTAACTTGGCAACTGTGAAATGTTGATGATCTGTACAGTACATCAAGTAATATTAACTTATTCTTTCTCCTCGGACACTGACCAATGGACACCTGCCTTTCCTCTCATTACCAAAGGTGCTGACCTCAGGCGGAAGCTCGCATCACGCCCTGCTTACACCCCTGCTCCTGCCACAGGGCTGCATGCCTCCCCAACCTGTTCATACTAATCATGTTCGTTATTTTAATTACATGGTTTAATGATACACATGTGACCACTGAAATCTGAGAGTTGTTCATCTAGAAACAACAACTTTATTTTACATAAAAGATTGACTAAGGGTAAATTACTACTTGTGGAATTCTAAGGAGACATGGGAAACTCTAATTGGGTGCAACTACTCAAAATATGGGTGACTGAATGAATGTACATTTTAAATTAAAAGAAAATATTTAAGAATAGGCAAAAATAGCCAGGCGTGGTATTATTATAGCTCATGCCTATAATCCTAGCACTCTGGGAGGGTGAGGCAGGTGGATTGTTTGAACTCAGGAATTCAAGACTAGCCTGAACAAAAGTGAGACCCTGTCTCTACTAAAAATAGAAAAAATTAACTGGGTGTGGTGGTGGGTGCCTATAGTCCCAGTTACTTGGGAGGCTGAGGCAGAACGATTGCTTGAGCCCAAGAGTTTGAGGTTGCTGTGAGCTATGACACCATAGCACTCTAGCCTGGGCAACAGAGTGAGATGGTCTAAAAAAAAAGAATAGGCAAAATATGGTTTATGATCCTCTATGCCACTCTTGCAGTAGACTGACCACCAGCTGGTCCTGACCTCATCATAAAGGCACCAGGGATCACATTTGAGGCTTTATGTTCACATATCATGATCCTCCCTACAAGGTAGGATTAGGTTGAGCTGTATATGACCTGAAAACTTAGAATAAAATTAGCTTAATTGAGGCTGGGCGTGGTGGCTCACGTCTGTAATCCTAGGACTCTAGGCGGCCGAGTCCGGTGGATTCCCTGAGCTCACAGGTTCGAGACCCATCTGAGCCAGAGTGAGACCTTGCCTCTAAAAAACATATTGATGACCTAGTACATGATGAGCAGAGGAGGAATGGGGGAGCAGAGAAAGGGAAGGAGGAAGGGAGTCATGTGTGTGACACACTTCTTGGAGGCAGGACATAATTATAAGAGGGACTTTACCTAACAAATGCAATCAATGTAACCAGGTTTTCTGTACCCTCAATGAATCCCCAAGAATAAAAAAAATAATAATAAACATAAAATAAAAAAACAGAAATAAATAAAAATTATTATTCGCTAAAAAAGAAAAAGAGTAGCCGGGCATTGTGGCAGGTGCCTGTAGTCCAAGCTACTTGGGCGGCTGAGGCAAGAGAATCGCTTGAGTGCTGACACCATAGGACTCTACTGTGACAAAGTGAGACTCTGTCTCAAAAAAAAAAAAAATAGATTAGCTTAACTAATGTAATTATATTTCTCTTTCACATAAAGGAGGTCTAAAGGTGGGCAATTCCCTGCTATTATCAAGGAACTAGGCTCCTGTCTTTTTGCTTTCTCAGCACATGACTTCCTTTCTTAAGGGTTCCTCTTGGGTCCAAGATGGCTGCTAGGGCTCCAGTTATCACATCCTTGTTCCAAGCAACAGGAAGAAGGAAAGGGCAGTAGTAGGGAAAGTCACTCCCCTATCTTTGTAAGTCTGGGGACTATAGTCTTTTCTTTCTGGTGACAATAAGGAAAAAGACACATGAAGGTAAGTAATTAGTAATCTCTACCATCTATTTTTATCCCCATTTTGCAGTGACTAATACATGGTAGAGTTGAGATTCATATGCAGATCGGCTGAAATGCCTGACAATCAGAAACATTTCCCTGGCATGCGTGTCTGCTAAGGCAGCACTTACCCATTGTCCTTAGTCACATGTCTCTTAGGAATGTCTGTATGTTTAAGGCTCTAGGTGTGCCCTTTTTAGCATACGTTTAAGAGCTCTGCCATGGCTGTGGGTTGTGTTTGTCCATGTTTTGGTTTGTAATTGGTTTATATTCTTTCTTGCGCATTTTTGTTTTTTTTGAACCCGCTACTTCCGGCATATGGGGCCGGTGCCCTACTCCTTTGAGCTGCAGGCACCACCCCAATTGGTTTATATTCTTGAAAAATTGTCATAGAAGCTTTGGCCATTACTGTGAGCGACGTGGTTCTTCAGAACAGTTTCTTGTTACAGCAAGATAGAATTGTTAGAGGAAAGAGTCTTGAAGGTTGAGTTTGTGCATTATCAATAAATGAGATTGCCTTGCTGGGTCTAAATTAGTGGCTCTCAACATCAGCAATTTGGACAGTCACAACTCAGAGGTGCCCTGGCACCTAGTGGAGAGAGGACAGGGATGCTGCCACAATGCTAAATGTACAAGACAGTCCCCTACAACAAAAAGATGTCAGTACTGCTGAGGTAGAGAAGACCATTTGAACTGATTGAGCTTAAGTAACATGGCATCTGCTGTTTTATAGAGATGTCCCAATCAGAACGTTGGGGCCTGGGTCCTCTCCTTTCTGCTGACGTTTCTGCCTTTTACTAGAGGAAAGAGTGGTCCTGCACAATTGGTACTTAATGGATGTTCAGCTGATGTTGGTTACTGACTGACAGTCATGCCAACACCAGAATCTGTTAACATCAATCACTAAGCCCTTTTTGAGTGGCGTCCATCCTCTGCACAGGAGCTCAAAGGTAACCTGACACACAGATGGCAGGGCCATGGCCTCTTGTGCTGTGCCACCTCCCCAAACTGTAGAAAACCTTGCACTCAATCAGAGCATTTTTCAGGGGGCAAAGGAGCCCCATAATTCCTTAATACAGCAGTCCAGAGAACAAGTGAATGTGGACGGCATGAAATGTGGAACCTGTGTGCCTTCCCTTTTTTGCGTCAGCCATCCTGTGTCTTGCTAAAACAGTGTCAGGCTAAAACCAGACTCGAGGTTTGGTCACTTTCAGTCTGCTGCCCTTTTGACACCCTACCCTAGGGCCTATAAGTCACTTGACATCTGTTATGGGTGGAACCATGTGCCCCAGAACGAGCTGTGTTGGAGTCCTATGCCTCAGAGTGTGACCTTGTTTAGAGACAGGGTCTTTAAAGAGGCAATCAAGGTAAGATGAAGTCATTAGGTAGACTTTAATTTAATATGACTGATGTCTTCATAAAAAGGGGGACTCAGGGGGCAGATGACCATCACCAAGCCAAGGGGAGAGGCCTGGAACAGATTCTCTCTCAGAGTCCTCAGAAGGAGCCAATTCTGTTGACATTTTTTTTTGAGACAGAGCCTCAAGCTGTTGCCCTGGGTAGAGTGCTGTGGCATCACAGCTCAAAGCAACCTCCAACTCCTGGACTCAAGCGAGTCTCCTGCCTCCACCTCCCAAGTAGCTGAGACTACAGGCACCCACCACAATGCCCGGCTATTTATTTATTTTGTTGTTGCAGCTGTTATTGTTGTTTGGCAGCCCGGGCTGGATTCAAACCCGCCAGCTCTGGTGTATGTGGCTGGAGCCTTAGCCACTTGAGCCACAGGCGCTGAGCCTCTGTCAACATCTTGATCCTGGAATTCTAGAATCCATTTGTGAGACAATTGATTTCTTCTTAAATAAGTAGTTTAAGTCACCTAGTTTGTGAAACTTTTTTACAGCAGTGCTAAATTTCCCCTACCCTCCTACCAGGCCACCTGTGTTGGGTGATTGGTGAATCAGAGGGGTACCCATTCTTGGCCCCCTTTTCTCAAGGCCATTCTTTTTTTTTTTTTATGGTTGGGGATTCATTGAGGGTACAGTAAGTCAGGTTACATTGATTGCAATTGTTAGGCAAAGTCCCTCTTGCAATCATGTCTTGCCCCCATAAAGTGTGACACACACCAAGGCCCCACCCCCCTCCCTCCGTCCCTCTTTCTGCTTTTCCTCCCCCCCCATAGCCTTAATTGTCATTAATTGTCCTCATATCAAAATTGAGTACGTAGGATTCCTGCTTCTCCATTGTTGTGATGCTTTACTAAGAATAATGTCTTCCACGTCCATCCAGGTTAATACGAAGGATGTAAAGTCTCCATTTTTTTTAATGGCTGAATAGTATTCCATGGTATACATATACCACAGCTTGTTAATCCATTCCTGGGTTGGTGGGCATTTAGGCTGTTTCCACATCTTGGTGATTGTAAATTGAGCTGCAATAAACAGTCTAGTACAAGTGTCCTTATGATAAAAGGGTTTTTTTCCTTCTGGGTAGATGCCCAGTAATGGGATTGCAGGATCAAATGGGAGGTCTAGCTTGAGTGCTTTGAGGTTTCTCCATACTTCCTTCCAGAAAGGTTGTACTAGTTTGCAGTCCCACCAGCAGTGTAAAAGTGTTCCCTTCTCTCCACATCCACGCCAGCATCTGCAGTTTTGAGATTTTGTGATGTGGGCCATTCTCACTGGGGTTAGATGATATCTCAGGGTTGTTTTGATTTGTATTTCTCTAATATATAGAGATGATGAACATTTTTTCATGTGTTTGTTAGCCATTCGTCTGTCATCTTTAGAGAAGGTTTTATTCATGTCTCTTGCCCATTGATATATGGGATTGTTGGCTTTTTTCATGTGGATTAATTTGAGTTCTCTATAGATCCTAGTTATCAAGCTTTTGTCTGATTGAAAATATGCAAATATCCTTTCCCATTGTGTAGGTTGTCTCTTTGCTTTGGTTATTGTGTCCTTAGCTGTACAGAAGCTTTTCAGTTTAATGAAGTCCCATTTGTTTATTTTTGTTGTTGCAATTGCCATGGCAGTCTTCTTCATGAAGTCTTTCCCCAGGCCAATATCTTCCAGTGTTTTTCCTATGCTTTCTTTGAGGATTTTTATTGTTTCACGCCTTAAATTTAAGTCCTTTATCCATCTTGAATCAATTTTTGTGAGTGGGGAAAGGTGTGGGTCCAGTTTCAGTCTTTTACATGTAGACATCCAGTTCTCCCAACACCATTTATTGAATAGGGATCAAGGCCATTCTTAAATTAAAGCCAGGTGATGAGGAAGGTCCATCCTGGTTCCAGGACTTCCCAGGGGGTAAGGGTTTGCCTGAAACCTGTTGTGACCACATTCTACCTCACAGCTGAACTCCTCTACTCAATCTGCTGCCCGCAGTCACTCACAGATGCTGGTCGCTGGGGTATTTATTCCCTAGCGAACCTCTGGAATTTCTGTATGTGCGTACACAGACGATATATTACATACAACGCATGCCACGCCTATGTATGTATGTGCTAACACTCAGTGTATACACATATATAATGCATTACATTCAATGAATGTTTTAAGGTACCAGGGCTAAATTCATTGGAATCGTGGAGAAGGGCTGCCCAGGCGTGTGTACCACCTTTATGGTCTATGAAGTCCTGTCTCATCCTCAAGGTGCCCCTCTATTCTGCTCTTTTTCTGGTTCCCTCCACATTCATTCTTCTGCTCCTCTGGCCCCTCCCCAGCTGCTGTCTTGGGCATCAGGCTGCATCACCATGCTGTCCTTACAGGTTTTCTCAGCCATTCATTCTGTAGTTCTGTCTCACTGACTGCAGGAGGGACTGTATATCTACCCCAGGAAACCTTGTTGAGTTGGCAGAAATGGACTGCCCCCCCACCCACCCCCGCCATGGCATCAGGGAGAGAACTTCCTCCTGGACATAAAACAAACCCATTTCCAGGGTGTGTCCTGCTCCTTCTAGTCTAAGGAGGCAGGGCCAAACTCTGGCAGAGAATAAGAAAGTACATTCTTTGCACTTTTGCTTTTAACCATTTAAAGCCCACCACATAAGGAGGAGATTTAAAAGAAGGTTCAATAATTAATTTACCACCTAGGTGCAAATAAGTTATTTGCTGAGTGGAGATTTCTGTTGCTTTGGGCCCACGGAACTCTGTTTTCTATCCAGACGTTTAGATCATGGTCTTGGGATGTAAAGTGTTTTGACATTCTTGGACAAAAATCAGCTCCAGATAAATGTCTTATGGTAAAGAGAATGCTCAGAACTTCTACCTCTCTGCCTAATCCCATGGGAAAACAAATAGTTTAGATTGAATATGAAAGGGCCATCTCACGCTGTGTTAGAAGAGTCAGCACAGCCATCTCTTTAGATTTTTCAAATTTTGGTCAGCTCACCGGGAACTATGTGAAGTGTTGCGTGACCTTGTGTCTTTGAAGTCAGAATTGACAGCACAGCCCAGAGAATGCAGTCCTTCCAGTGACTTGCCGGCCAATGTGTTTAGGGACACAGACTGCACGGCGCTGACTTATTGTTGTGCTGAATATTGATGGAGGGTCAAGTGGACAGAGCTGAAAGCACAACATTGAGATGAAAGGCTCTTGTTCTGCAAACAGACATTGTTGATAAAAGGCAGGCAGAGCAGCCAGTGGCTGACAGATTTCATTAAATCCTAGAGCCGGAAGGGACCTTTAGGGTCACTGCGTCCTGAGGACACTGGTGTTTAGTGACTTTCCCTTAGTCAGGTTAGTCCCAGAGGCATGGTGAGAACTGGGCCTCCCCGCTCACTGTCCAGGGTTCACTCTGGCTGGTCAGCTCCTGCTCACTGATGGACAAAGGTGCCCAGGGGGCCATGGAATGTCACACCATGGATCTAACAGGCCACGGAGGAAGCAGAGCGAAGGCTCAGGCCCTTTTCCCAACTTACCCTCCTATATCCTTGATCACTGGCCACTGGGAAGTTAAGTCACCTAGACAGAGGATGCTCCTGCAGACGTCAAGATGAATAGAATTACCACTAACACATCATGTGGCTTTGGCAAATCACATCACCTCTTCGAATAGGATCCTTTATCTGTAAATGAGGACACTGGCTTCAAGATCTGGTTGTAGCCTTCTAACCCTTGCTTACTTTCTTTCTTTCTTTCTTTTTTGAGACAGAATCTCACTTTGTTGCCCCCACTAGAGTGCTATGGCATCATAGCTCACAGCAACCTCAGACTCCTGGGCTCAAGCGATTGTCTTGCCTCAGCCTCCCGAGTAGCTGAGATTACAGGTGCCCACCATAATACCTGGCTATTTTTAGATATGGGGTCTTGCTCTAGCTCAGGCTGGTCTTGAACTGGTGAGCTCAGGCAATCTGCCCGCCTCAGCCTCCCAGAGTGCTGGGATTACAGATGTGAAACACCGTGTCCAACCCTTTATTTCTTTTTCGAGACAGAGGGTCACTCTGTTGACCTGGGTAGAGTGCTGTGGTGTCATCATAGCTCACAGCAACCCCAAAACCCTTGGGTTCAAGTGATGCTCTTGGTTCAGCCTCCTGAGTAGCTGGGATGACAGGCATCTGCTACCACGCCCGGCTAGTTTTTCTTTTATTTCCTTTTTTTTTTTTTTTTTGAGTCAGAGTCTCACTATATTGCCCCCAGTAGAGTGCTGTGGTGTCACAGCTCACAGCAACCTCAAACTCTTGGACTTAAGTGATTCTCTTGCCTCAGCCTCCCAAGTAGCAGGAACTATAGGTGACCACTACAACATTCAGCTATTTTTTTTTGCAGTTGTCATTGTTGTTTTTAGCAGGCCTGGGCGGGGTTCAAACCCGCCAGCCCAGGCGTATGTGGTCGGTGCCCTAACCACCAATCTACAGGCGCTGAGCCCGGCTAGTTTTTCTAATCTTAGTAGAGACAGGGGAAGGGGAGGCTCTCCCTCTTGCTCAGGATGGTCTTGAACTCCTGAGCTCAAGGGATCCTCCCTCTTCAGCCTCCCAGAGTGCGAGGATTACAGGTGTGAGCCACTACGCCAGGCCAACCCTCAATTTTTAGAATTTTATTTTCCTAATATATCTGGAGTTTATCTTCCTCCACAAGTAAACCAAGAAGGAAGTGATGACAAGCCAAGTTCCTGTCCTGGTCTTATGAAGCCTCAGGTGTCCCACATTACTCAAGTGGCACATGGAATCCTCAGGGTAAGAGGCAGTTAAGTTTCTTTATTTTTCCGTGTTACCCAGTACCCTTCAGATGGAGAGTCACCTCCTCACCATTCAGTGGGCAGGGCCACCGCCACCTGCGCTCTGCCCTCATCCCCAACATCCCCACCACATTCAAATCTCAAAATGCCTCAAGGGCAGCTGACCCTTGGGCCTCGGGAGAAAAAGGGGCTTGAGCCCAAACCAGAAGCAGATAGGAGCCTCCAGCTCTGCTGCACTTCCTGCCCAGAGCGTAGGACTGGGACTCCAGAGAACTGGGTTCTCATCCATTTCTGCTACTTCCTAATTTGAGCAAGTCCCCTCCACCCCCCACCTCCCACACCCGTTTGGGGAAACCAAAGGAGGACCAGCTCTCTAGATGTTTGGGTTGTGGCCTGCTGTCCCTCAGACCCTTCTCTCATCTTCTCCTTTCTGGTACAGAGAGGCTCTGATCCCAGCAGGCTGTGTCCCCAGGCTCGGTCAGCTGGTTTCTGGGGTGCATGGCCATGGGACTCTCTGGTGGGTGTCAGGAGGAAGTGAGAGGTGGTAGCCAGGCTGTTTCTCCTGAAGCTCTGCCTGGAGCTGCCTCCCTGCAGCTGGGGCAGGTCCCCAGGGCTTCAACTCAGCGGGTGGCCTCCTGCAGCCCCAGCCTCTGCCACATGGCCTGGCCCTGGCTCTGCTAATGTCACCCACAGTGATGGTGGCTTCCCGCTGTTGCCAGTCTCTGGATTGCCTCCCAGTCTGTGAGCCAGCTCTGCTCCTCTGTCTTCTCTCCCCGGTGGGCCCCGACTAATGACCACAAGTCCTCCCACCCACCCACCCCCAGTGCCAGTGCTCTAAGTCTTCCAGAATCCTCTGTTCCCCACTCTTGCCCCCTGTGAACTGACTGATCTTGAGAAAATCACTTCTCTCTAGATTTGGGTTTTCTCACCCAGAAATGAATATTCTGTCCTTGGTGGTCTTCAGTCTCTTTTCATCATGAGAACTCTGTTCCTGCACCTAACTCTTTAGTCCCCTGCTGAGGCTTTAAACCCACCATTTAGTCCAGTGAGTCTTCAGCCTCAGCATGCACAAGCCTCACCTGATGAGCTTCAGAAGATCGCCTCCAGACCCTCAGGCTGTGACACAGTGGTCTAGCACCCGTGGCTCCGGAGGCTGGGAGATGGCTTCAGGAGAGCGGGGCCGCGCTGCTTGTTTATGCTCTGCTGGCTGGACAGCGCGCAAAGAGCCTTCCTCTGACTCTGGCACCAAGCAGGTTCTTTGAAGCAAAGAGAATCCAAGTCTGGCTCATGGAAGTACAATGAGACTTGTCTTCAGGTGATGAGAGGACTTGGAATCTCCAGAAAGGCCCAGACTTCATAGCCAGAGCCACCTCCAAACTGCAAAGCAGCGGCAGGCCTCCTGGGACACCGTGGCCCCTGACTCTGGCCACTAGACATGCCAGGATGCCACCATTAGAATAGCTGCTGCCGGGCGGCGCCTGTGGCTCAGAGGGGTAGAGCACCGGTCCCATATGCCGAAGGTGGCGGGTTCAAACCCAGCCCCGGCCAAAAAAAAAAAAAAAGAATAGCTGCTGCCAGAGAGAATTCTCTCTGCTTTTTTTAGTGATGAATTCCCAGTTCAGGAGCAAGGCCGTGCACAATCTGCAGGGAGGTTAGAGGCGCAAGGATCTGGCTTTCAGCTTCCAGAAGCAGAAGGGGGCTTTTCTCACATGAAGATAGGTGGGAAATCCCCTAAATATAGGAAAGTTCAGTTGCTGTAAGGTCAAAAAAAGAGAATTGTCTGCTGCATGAACTCACCCCCTGCCCGGCACACCTTCTAGAGAGACAAGGCTTCTGTGGCTGCAAGGGCAAGTTGTTATGAAGAACAAAGGTATTAGATTCATGATTTTAAAGCTGTGATTTTTTGGCCCTGGGCTCATGGTAGAATCACCTGGGAGATTAAAAAACAAAAGTACCCATGCCTGGCACAGCACAAAGTGATTGAATCAAAATCCCTGGAGCTGGGCAGCACCTGTGGCTCAACGGAGTAGGGCGCCAGCCCCATATGCCGGAGGTGGCAAGTTCAAACCCAGCCCTGGCCAAAAACTGCAAAAAAAAAAGACAAAAAACAAAATCCCTGGAGCTGGAGCCTAGTATAAATATTTTAAAAATAAATCTCCCGGGCGGCGCCTGTGGCTCAGTTGGTAAGGCGCCGGCCCCATATGCTGAGGGTTGCAGGTTCAAGCCCGGCCCCGGCCAAACTGCAACAAAAAAATAGCCGGGCGTTGTGGCGGGCGCCTGTAGTCCCAGCTGCTCGGGAGGCTGAGGCAAGAGAATTGCGTAAGCCCAAGAGTTAGAGGTTGCTGTGAGCTGTGTGTCGCCACGGCACTCTACCCGAGGGCGGTACAGTGAGACTCTGTCTCTACAAAAAAAATAAATAAATAAATAAATAAAAATAAAAAAAAATAAAAATAAATCTCCCCATGTGATTCTAATATGCATCAGGCTTGAGTGTCCCTGCTTTAAAGTTTGAAAAGCTGTGGTACAAGCATAAGATAGGGCAGGAGGCTTTAGAACAGGATGCCACCACGCAAAAGTGGTTCTTCCCACCCTCTCAGGATGCCACCATGCACAAGGGGTTCTTCCCACCAGTGCCGTGGGCCTGCCCCTGCCCTCCTCAGGCTGAGCCCCAGAGTCAGATAGGCGTGGGAGAAGCTTCCAGATATGTTCACGATCAACCAGCCTATGACAGCCCTCCACTCTGCACCTGCCCCCAGGTGTGAAGAGCAGCCAGAGGCTTTTCCTGGTGTGGCTGAGATAGGCTCTGTCTGGATGTTAAAACTGGAGGTCCCCAAGGATCCTTATGGCCTGGAAGAAGGACGGTGGTAGGGACTGCAAGACTGACGGCAGAGCAGTTAGGAGGGCTGGCTCTCGCAATTGAATGCATGACCTTGAATCCCAAACCTACCATTTTTAGGCCTGTGACCTTGGGCAAGTTATACAACCTCTTAGTCTCCTTATCTGTGAAATGGCAATTAACACTGTTGCCCACTTGGTAGGGTTGTTATGAGGGTTACATTAATATCTGTGAAGTATGAAGAACCTCATCCCGTAGGCGCTCCATCAGCGCCGTATGGGAGTATCCTCCGTTAACACACACATGGGCATGCCCACGTCTGTGTGATACCAGCCCAGAGGGAACCAGCTACTTCCCCTCATGCCCTAATGCTAAAAATGCCCCATGGAAATTAGCTGAAGCTCTAGGGAGAAAGTAGGGAGCAGAAACCCATAAATTATCTAATTTTATTATGAGTCAACTGAAAAAAAATTTGAATTGGCAAGATTTTATTTTCTGTGACTAAGAGGAATAGAGGCTAAAGATAGAGACTAAGTCTAGCTCTCTACAGCTAAAGAAAGATACATTTTGCATACCTGAGCATATAGCTTAAAAATATGCATCCTCCACATTTTCTCTGGAATTACAAACTTACGGGAGACTTTCCTGGGTCACCACAAATACATTATTGGTATCTTAGTCCGTTTCATGCTGCTTGTAACAGAATACCTGAAACTGGGCAATCCATAAAGAAAAGGAATTTTATTTCTTATAGCTCTCAAGGCTGAGAAGTCCAGGGTTGCGGGGTCACATCTGCTGAGGGTCTTCTTGCTGGTGAGGACTCTCTGAAGAATTCCCAGGTGGCACAGGAGGCTGAACATGCTGACATGATTGCCTGAGTCTCTCTTCCTTTTCTTATAAAACCACCAGTTCCACTCCCGAGATGGCCCATTAATCCATTAACCCACATTAATCCACAAAGACGTGACCCAGTCACCTCTAAAAGGTCCCAGACTTTAATACTGCCATATAGGGGATTAAGTGCCAACATGGCAAAAATTTTTAAAAATTTTTTTTAAATTTTCAGATTCATATCAGGGCACAATTAGGTTACAATATTTGCATTTGTTAGGTAAAATCCCTCTTTTACAATGCCATACACCCTTACATTGTGCCCATTAAGCGGAGCACACCAGTCCCCCTCACCCTTCCCTCTTCCGTCTCCCACCTCCCCATCCCACACCAACATGTTTTTGAGGGGACATTTAGACTGTAGCATTCTGGTAAAGGAAATATTGTTTGTGCACTGCCACGTTCTCTAATAAAGCAAAAGCTTATATGTGTCTAAAATATCCAGCCACAAGAGAATGTCTAAAACAAATGACAGCTGATCTACATGTAGCCTTTTAAAAGAATGATCATTTTTATGAGTGTGTATAAACCTCAAAGAATTTCATGATATAATTTTTTTTTTTTTTTTGTAGAGACAGAGTTTCACTGTACCGCCCTCGGTAGAGTGCTGTGGCGTGACACAGCTCACAGCAACCTCTAACTCTTGGGCTTACGCGATTGTCTTGCCTCAGCCTCCCAAGCAGCTGGGACTATAGGCGCCCACTATAACGCCCGGCTATTTTTGGTTGCAGTTTGGCCGGGGCTGGGCTTGAACCCGCCACCCTCGGCATATGGGGCCGGTGCCCTACTCACTGAGCCACAGGCGCTGCGCCATGATATAATTTTTTAAAAGCAGACTCCAAGAGTGTAAGTACACTAAGTGGCAACAGCATGGTAGTGTCCAGACATGGCCCAGAGCGGGAGACACATACAAAAGGGGGAAATAGGTTTTGCATTAGAATAGTGAGATTACGACTATGGCCTCACAAATTTACTTTAGTGTTATCATATCGTTCTTGAAAGAAACAAGCCCTTTAGGCTCTGGCCCTACCTGCTTTAAGGTTCATCATATGGTCCACGCTGGGAAGTGATTGACATTCGGGAGTCCCTGTGGGAGAACTGTGAGCAAGCTGCTGACACTCATCCTCAAGAGCCTGGACCTCACTTTGCAGGGTTCTGAGGTATTTACCAGCCCTTCTCTGTGGGTGCCTGGGGCAAAGAGCTCTCCCAGAAGCTAATACTGCTGCCATGGAGTAATCATGACCTTCCTAATCAGTGGAGAAGTTTGGATTATTCCATAAAGAATGTTGGGCAAACATGTCTATCTATTGTAATTAAAATAATATGTATATATATGAAGGATGTTGGGAAGTTAGCTATCCACTTGGAAAAGATAAAATTTCACCTCTGTCTTATGTTGGGTTTCTCAGTAACAGAACTTGAGATGAGGATTAGTGAGAAGGTGATTTATTAAGATGTGCTCCCTGTAAGACTTGGTAGGGGAGGGATGCAAGGCTGGTTTAACATACGCAAGTCTATAAACGTTATCCACCATATTAACAGAGGCAAAAATAAAGATCACATGATCCTCTCAATAGATGCAGAAAAAGCATTTGATAAAATCCAGCATCCTTTTCTAATTAGAACTCTGAAGAGTATAGGCATAGGTGGCACATTTCTAAAACTGATTGAAGCTATCTATGACAAACCCACAGCCAATATTTTACTGAATGGAGTAAAACTCAAAGCTTTTCCTCTTAGAACTGGAACCAGACAAGGTTGTCCTCTGTCACCTTTACTATTCAACATAGTGCTGGAAGTTCTAGCCAATACAATTAGGCAAGACAAGGAAATAAAGGGAATCCAAATGGGAGCAGAGGAGGTCAAACTCTCCCTCTTTGCTGACGACATGATCTTATACTTAGAGAACCCCAAAGACTCAACCACAAGACTCCTAGAAGTCATCAAAAAATACAGTAATGTTTCAGGATATAAAATCAATGTCCACAAGTCAGTAGCCTTTGTGTACACCAATAACAGTCAAGATGAGAAGCTAATTAAGGACACAACTCCCTTCACCATAGTCTCAAAGAAAATCAAATACCTAGGAATATACCTAATGAAGGAGGTGAAGGACCTGTATAAAGAAAACTATGAAATCCTCAGAAAGGAAATAGCAGAGGACATTAACAAATGGAAGAACATACCATGCTCATGGATGGGAAGAATCAACATTGTTAAAATGTCCATACTTCCCAAAGCAATCTACCTATTCAATGCCATTCCTATCAAAATACCAATATCATACTTTCAAGATTTGGAAAAAATGATTCTGCGTTTTGTATGGAACTGGAAAAAACCCCGTATAGCTAAGGCAGTTCTCTGTAATAAAAATAAAGCTGGGGGCATCAGCATACCAGATTTTAGTCTGTACTACAAAGCCAGAGTGCTCAAGACAGCATGGTACTGGCACAAAAACAGAGACATAGACACTTGGAATCGAATGGAAAACCAAGAAATGAAACTAACATCTTACAAACACCTAATCTTTGATAAACCAAACAAGAATATACCTTGGGGGAAAGACTCCCTATTCAATAAATGGTGTTGGGAGAACTGGATGTCTACATGTAAAAGACTGAAACTGGACCCACACCTTTCCCCACTCACAAAAATTGATTCAAGATGGATAAAGGACTTAAACTTAAGGCATGAAACAATAAAAACCCTCCAAGAAAGCATAGGAAAAACACTGGAAGATATTGGCCTGGGGAAAGACTTCATGAAGAAGACTGCCATGGCAATTGCAACAACAACAAAAATAAACAAATGGGACTTCATTAAACTGAAAAGCTTCTGTACAGCTAAGGAGACAATAACCAAAGCAAAGAGACAACCTACACAATGGGAAAGGATATTTGCATATTTTCAATCAGACAAAAGCTTGATAACTAGGATCTATAGAGAACTCAAATTAATCCACATGAAAAAAGCCAACGATCCCTTATATCAATGGGCAAGAGACATGAATAGAACTTTCTCTAAAGACGACAGACGAATGGCTAACAAACACATGAAAAAATGTTCATCATCTCTATATATTAGAGAAATGCAAATCAAAACAACCCTGAGATATCATCTAACCCCAGTGAGAATGGCCCACATCACAAAATCTCAAAACTGCAGATGCTGGCGTGGATGTGGAGAGAAGGGAACACTTTTACACTGCTGGTGGGACTGCAAACTAGTACAACCTTTCTGGAAGGAAGTATGGAGAATCCTCAAAGCACTCAAGCTAGACCTCCCATTTGATCCTGCAATCCCATTACTGGGCATCTACCCAGAAGGAAAGAAATCCTTTTATCATAAGGATACTTGTACTAGACTGTTTATTGCAGCTCAATTTACAATCGCCAAAATGTGGAAACAGCCTAAATGCCACCAACCCAGGAATGGATTAACAAGCTGTGGTATATGTATACCATGGAATACTATTCAGCCATTAAAAAAAATGGAGACTTTACATCCTTCGTATTAACCTGGATGGACGTGGAAGATATTATTCTTAGTAAAGCATCACAAGAATGGAGAAGCATGAATCCTATGTACTCAATTTTGATATGAGGACAATTAATGACAATTATGGTTATGGGGGGGGAAACAGAAAGAGGGAAGGAGGGAGGTGGGTGGGGCCTTGGTGTGTGTCACACTTTATGGGGGCAAGACATGATTGCAAGAGGGACTTTACCTAACAATTGCAATCAGTGTAACCTGGCTTATTGTACCCTCAATGAATCCCCAACAATAAAAAAAAAAAAAAAAAGGAAAAAAAAAAAAGACTTGGTAGGGGATCAGGATGACTGGAGAGAGACAGGCAAGGGCAGGAACTCAGCACGGGCCCTGGAGGGCGGCTTTGGCTCCGTCCCGGAGAAAGCTGTAGAGGAAGCATGATCAGAGGGGTGCAGGCTGCCTGTCTCCTACGCAGGTGGGCTGAGGCTGTCCCTGACGGAGTCTTAGCACATGGGGAGACAGCAGTGCTGATGGCGTCTGCTACAATCTCTGCCTCACATCATAAGCAAAAATAAATTTTAAATAAATTAGGTTGTTTAAGTGTGAAAAGTAGCTATAAAATTATGAGGGAGTTAAGCCAGGCACAGTGGGTCACGCCTATAATCCTAGCACATTGGGAGGCTGAGATGGGTAGATTGCTTGAGCTCAGGAGTTAGAGACCAGCCTGAGCAAGAGTGGGGCCTGTCTCTACTAGGAAAAAAAAACTTAGCTGGGCAATGTGTCAGGTGCCTGTAGTGCCAGCTATTTGACAAGCTGAGGTAGGAGGATCACTTGAGCTTAAGAATTTGAGGCTGAGTTCCCAAACTATACCCAGAGTGGCAGAATCAGACTCTGTCTCGGGCGGCGCCTGTGGCTCAGTCGGTAAGGCGCTGGCCCCATATACCGAGGGTGGCGGGTTCAAACCCGGCCCCGGCCAAACTGCAACCAAAAAATAGCCGGGCGTTGTGGTGGACGCCTGTAGTCCCAGCTACTCGGGAGGCTGAGGCAAGAGAATCGCTTAAGCCCAGGAGTTAGAGGTTGCTGTGAGCTGTGTGAGGCCACGGCACTCTACCGAGGGCCATAAAGTGAGACTCTGTCTCTACAAAAAAAAAAAAAAAAAAAGAATTTGAGGCTGAGTTCCCAAACTATACCCAGAGTGGCAGAATCAGACTCTGTCTCAAAAAAAAAAAAAAATTATAAGAGGGAATTTCAAAAAATCATGTGGGTTTTTTTTTTTAAGCATAGATCACTAAGGAAAGAAAATCTAGTACAAAAGTAATGTACTAGACATAATACGAGAAAGAAGAATTTATTTATTTATTTATTTATTTATTTTTGTAGAGACAGAATCTCATTTTATCACCCTGGGTAGAGTGCCATGGCATCAAGCAGCTCACAGCAACCTCCAACTCCTGGGCTTAGGCGATTCTGCAGAAAGAAGAATTTAAATGACTGATGAAAATATACTCATTACTACCAGTAAAAATGCAAATTAGAATAATAATGAGAGATCATTTTTAATCTATCATATTGGAGAAAATATTTTTAATGAAGTATGCTTACTAATGGAGAGTTTATAAGGAAATGATTGCTCTTACACAGTCTTATTGGAAGTGTATGTTGGTACAAACCTTTTTGAAGCAATTTTGCAACATCACTCAAAGCAAACAAAAGTGACACTTTCTTCACTGTCAAAACTCCGTGAGGAGCATTGTTTGCTGGGTATCCAGAAAGGAGGTGTCTCATTTTTAGTCAGTGGGAGGGCAAAGCTTTCTTTGGTGGCACTGGCACACAGAAACGCCATCAGCAAGGTGCTGTCTGTGTCTGTCACAGCCCGTGGGGCATGGACAGAGTGTACGGGTTCACACCTACCAGGAGTGGGACCTAAGATGCTGTCTTCAACCAGCTCTTCAGAATCTGGTCTTGACCAACTTTGGAAACCACTACCTGCGTGTGGCTTCCAAAGACCGATTGTGGTCACATTGGCAGCCAGCTCTCCTGAGAACAATCCCTGATGTGAAGTCTTCTTCATTTCTGTGGTGTAAATACTGCTACTGTGGCTGATTCTGCTCCCCACCATCCAGCGTGGAGTTGGGAGGGGGCCCACCAGTGCTGTGTGCTGACTCAGCACACCTCTGAGGATGTCCCAGGACTCCCTTTAATGCAGAAATTCCTTTCTAGGTTCCCAGCCCGACCTGTGAAGTATGAGGGAAGGAGACATTGTGGAAACTAACCCACAACAGCTGGTCAGTAGCCAAAGGAGGCCAGGGGACAGCCAGCTATGGGGGCGGTCCAGACCGAGGCATCACATGTAGGGTGTGGGGTCTTCCTCTCCAAGACCATTCTGCAAACTCCCAGACGAAGGTTTTATTCCTGGTATGAGGAATTCTCCCCAAGGAAGAGGAGCTGTCATCCCCCTCACTGTCTATCCTGCAGTGACGAGGGCAGAAAGGGGGAACCCAGCTCCAGTGACCCTCTGGGCAGTAATGGCTGTGGAACTCACACTGCCCATCACACATCGTGGGTCATGTCCAAGTCCTCCTGGCAGCTCTGTGAAGCAGCATTAGACCACTGAGCTGGAGGAAGCTGAGTGAATGGCCCCAGCTAGTAGAACGGGTGATATTCCAGGACAGTTCAGCACAAGGCCTGTTCACAAAGGACACGAAGGGGAGCTGGTGCAGGGAGACAGCCTTGATGCTGTTGACACCAGGGCTGGGACCAGCACGCTGCACAGGGGAGGGACCCACAGGGGAGGGCAGGGGGAGCAGTTAGCAGGATGTGGGAAGCCAGAGCTGTGTGGACAAGGGCACGTGTCAACGAGACACAGCCAGCTCGCAGTGACCCTCATCTCACTCTCTTCCTCCCTCTGACCTGGGTGCCCCTTGCCTAAGCCCAAACAGAAGTGAGAGTACCAGAGAGACCAGGCCCGCCTCTGCAGGCAGAGAGGGAGATGGGGTGTGGAGAAGGAGTCAGGAGTGGACACAGCATTATGGAAAGAGCTCTGGGATGGGGCCCTACCTTGACACTATCTTTGTGACCTTGGACAAGATTCTCTGCAGTTCTGTTTCCCTGTATGTGACAAGAATAAATAGGACAAGATGCTTTTAAGAATATTTTCCTATATAACATGCTATGATCATCTCGATGCTTCCTTAACATTGTTTAGCTACTCTTTTTTCATCTTCTTGAGAATGAATTTGACTGCAATTAATGGATAACACAAGTAACAGTAGCTTATACAAGACGAGGATGTATGTTTCTCTTATGCAAGTAAAGTCCAGTAGAGGGTGGTGCCTAATGGATTTGGCAGCTGGTCAGAGGCCTGGCCTCCCTATACCCTCCTACAGCCACACCTGGCATGGGTTTGTTGCCCTCTGTGGTCACAGGATGGCTACTGGGTCCCCAGCCATCCTGCCCACGTTCCAGAAAGAAGGAAGGGGATTTCCTAGAAGTCTCATCTGAGATCTTCCATTTAATCTCTCTCGCAAGAATGGTGTCATAGGACCATACATCATTGCGGAGTGGGTGGGAAGTTTAGCTTTCAACAGGCCACATTGGTCCCTTAGATTAAATCTGGGTTTGGTTAATAAGGAAGGAAGAATGATCATTGAGTTGGTCTTCTTACATTTTTTTTTTTTTTAAACTGACTTGGTCTTTCTCAATCACTGTCACAAGACACTAGCCTAGAAGAGGAGACGATGGTCAACAATATCCCAGAAAGAGAAGAAGACTCAATGTCCAGGACTTGGTTTTCCCCAGCAGGTGCCCTTGTGACCTGGTGACTATGTTACAGTCAAGCGTCTAGGAGAAGCTACTGGCTCCTCTTGGGAGCCTGGGTTCCAGCCGGCACCCTGACTGTTGAGCATTTTCCGTCCCGCCATTCTGCCCCACATCGGATCCATCAGGCTGGAACTCCGAATATCTCCACCCCTCTCTCTTTAGGACAACAATGCCTTCAGAGACTATTTGAATGAAACTGTTTCATTTTCAAATTCTTTTTTTTTTTTTTGTAGAGACAGAGTCTCACTTTATGGCCCTCGGTAGAGTGCCGTGGCATCACACAGCTCACAGCAACCTCCAACTCCTGGGCTTAAGCAATTCTCTTGCCTCAGCCTCCCGAGTAGCTGGGACTACAGGCGCCTGCCACAACGCCCAGCTATTTTTTTTTTTTGGTTGCAGTTCAGCTGGGGCCGGGTTTGAACCTGCCACCCTCAGTATATGGGGCCGGCGCCTTACTGACTGAGCCACAGGCGCCGCCCTCATTTTCAAATTCTAAAGCATTTGATTTGTCGATTTTAAAAATGACCTGCAAAAGGAGCACAGTTTCACAAGGTGAAAGGGATCTCTTCTTCCTGGCTTTAGGTCAATATATTTCCCTCTGGCCTCAGACATGACAAAAGCTGGAGGGTGGAGACTGAGCAGGCTCAGAGAACGCAGCCAGCGCTCTTCCCAGAAGTGGTTAGAGCCAAACCTCAGGGGAAAATTGATCTGATGCAATTTTTAACTAACTGATGAATTGCTGTCAAAAGTCCATTCATTAAAACACACTCAGCACTGATGGAGCCATAAGATTGTCAGAGCCCAGAGGAGGCCAGGACGCTGCCCCCAGAGGGACTGGGCGGCTGTGGCGTGCAGGGAGGACCCTGCCCAGGCGCTTTCCCAAGGACAGTGGGAAACAGCAGGCTTGGGGGCAGAGAAGCCTGCAGTCTGACTCCCAGTCCACTTGGATAAGTGTATTTAACGTCTCTGAAGGCCTTTTCTACAAATGAAGAGGATCATGCCCCCTACAGGATTAGTAACCTAATGTATGGAAATTGCTGCTGCAAAGGGGATTTATTAAAGCCCACTTGTCAAGATGAAATCTTGGGGCTTGAGTTGGGAAGGAAAAAGCAGGGTCAGGGCATTTCTGAGAGGTCTTCTGTGCGTGCTGTTATTAAGTTTCCCTCCTCTTGTGAAGGAGAAGCCAAATTCGTATTGGCACATTTGGGATCCTGATGATTCCATGAAAATGACATCCCTCTTCTGGTCCGTGAAACTTCACTAAAAGGATGCTTTATTTTATTAATTTTGTATCCCTAACGGGGGATGCAGTCGAGCAGGTTTATCATTAGACACTCTGTGGTTTAGGTTTTAGGGACAATGAGAGGGTTAGAGGGAAACCCTTCCTCCTGTCATCTTCTCCCCAACCTTGGAGAGCTGGATCTGTTGGGGCCGTCTACGAGGGCCATCTCAGGCTGGCAGCCCTGCCTTGGACCTGTCGTGGCTGGCCCATCCTGATCAGGAAACCCCACTGCACCCTTCACCAATTCTGTCTGTCCCCAGACTTGAAGTTTTGCTTTTGGTGAACCAGACAGAATAAGGGGACAGGGATCGAGGCCATTTCCTTCATAGATGGCAGCAAAAATACATATACCTCTTTTCCTGGTGAGTGTAACGTGGGTAAGTAGGCAGGAAGGCGGTAAGACAGGGCACTGGAGGTGTCAGGGTGGTGTGTGCGTGTGTTGACGGTTGTGAGTGTGTGCTGGGGAGGTGTCGGGGTGCTGTATGTGGTGTGTGTGTGTTGGGAGGTGTCAGGAGTGGTGTGTGTGGTGTGAGTGTGTGTTGGGGAGGTGTCAGGGATGGGGTGTGTGGTGTGAGTGTGTGTTGGGGAGGTGTCAGGAGTGGTGTGTGTGGTGTGTGTGTGTTGGAGAGGTGTCAGGAGTGCTGTGTGTGGTGTGAGTGTGTGTTGGGGAGGTGTCAGGAGTGGTGTGTGTGGTGTGTGTGTGTTGGGAGGTGTCAGGGGTGGTGTGTGTGTGTTGGGAGCTGTGAGGGGTGGTGTGTGTGTGTGTTGGGGAGGTGTCAGGATGCTGTATGTGGTGTGAGTGTGTGTTGGGAGGTGTCAGGGGTGGTGTGTGTGGTGTTGTGTGTTGGGGAGGTGTCAGGAGTGGTGTGTGGTGTGAGTGTGTGTTGGGGAGATGTCAGGAGTGGTGTGTGGTGTGTGTGTGGTGGGGAGGTGTCAGGAGTGGTGTGTGGTGTGTGTGTAGTGGGGAGGTGTCGGGGTGCTGTATGTGGTATGTGTGTAGTGGGGAGGTGTCGGGGGTGCTGTATGTGGTGTGTGTGTTGGGGAGGTGTCGGGGTGATGTATGTGGTATATGTGTTGGGGAGGTGTTGGGGAGCTGTATGTGGTGTGTGTGTGTTGGGGAGGTGTCGGGGTGCTGTATGTGGTGTGTGTGTAGTGGGGAGGTGTCGGGGTGCTGTATGTGGTGTGTGTGTGTTGGGGAGGTGTCAGGGGTGCTGTATGTGGTGTGTGTGTAGTGGGGAGGTGTCGGGGGTGGTGTATGTGGTGTGTGTGTGGTGGTGAGGTGTCAGGAGTGGTGTGTGGTGTGTGTGTGTTGGGGAGGTGTCAGGGGTGCTGTATGTGGTGTGTGTGTTGGGGAGGTGTCAGAGTGCTGTATGTGGTGTGTGTGTAGTGGGGAGGTGTCGGGGTGCTGTATGTGGTGTGTGTGTGTTGGGGAGGTGTCAGGGGTGCTGTATGTGGTGTGTGTGTAGTGGGGAGGTGTCGGGGTGCTGTATGTGGTATGTGTGTAGTGGGGAGGTGTCGGGGTGCTGTATGTGGTGTGTGTGTGTTGGGGAGGTGTCAGGGGTGCTGTATGTGGTGTGTGTGTAGTGGGGAGGTGTCGGGGTGCTGTATGTGGTGTGTGTGTTGGGGAGGTGTCGGGGTGATGTATGTGGTATATGTGTTGGGGAGGTGTTGGGGAGCTGTATGTGGTGTGTGTGTGTTGGGGAGGTGTCGGGGTGCTGTATGTGGTGTGTGTGTAGTGGGGAGGTGTCAGGGTGCTGTATGTGGTGTGTGTGTGTTGGGGAGGTTCAGGGGTGCTGTATATGGTGTGTGTGTTGGGGAGGTGTCGGGGTGATGTATGTGGTGTGTGTGTGGTGGGGAGGTGTCGGGGTGGTGTATGTGGTGTGTGTGTGGTGGTGAGGTGTCAGGAGTGGTGTGTGGTGTGTGTGTGTTGGGGAGGTGTCAGGGGTGCTGTATGTGGTGTGTGTGTTGGGGAGGTGTCGGGGTGATGTATGTGGTGTGTGTGTGTTGGGAAGGTCTCAGGAGTGGTGTGTGGTGTGTGTGTGTTGGGGAGGTGTCAGGGGTGCTGTATGTGGTGTCTATGTGGTGAGGAGGTGTCGGGGTGCTGTATGTGGTGTGTATGTGGTGGGGAGGTGTCAGGGTGCTGTATGTGGTGTGAGTGTGTTTTGGCGAGGTGTTGGGGAGCTGTATGTGGTGTGTGTGTGTGTTGGGGAGGCGTCAGGAGTGGTGTGAGGTGTGTGTGTGTTGAGGAGGTGTCGGGGTGCTGTATGTGGTGTGTGTGTGTTGGGGAGGTGTTGGGGTGCTGTATGTGGTGTGTGTGTTGGGGAGGTGTCAGGGTGCTATATGTGGTGTGTGTTGGGGAGGTGTCGGAGTCATGTGTGGCTTGTGTGTGGTGGGGAGGTGTCAGGGTGCTGTATGTGGTGTGTGTTTTTTGGCGAAGTGTCGGGGAGCTGTATGTGGTGTGTGTGTGTTGGGGAGGTGTCAGGGGTGCTGTATGTGGTATATGTGTTGGGGAGGTGTTGGGGAGCTGTATGTGGTGTGTGTGTGTTGGGGAGGTGTCAGGGGTGCTGTATGTGGTGTATGTGTGTTGGGGAGGTGTCAGGGGAGCTGTATGTGGTATATGTGTTGGGGAGGTGTTGGGGAGCTGTATGTGGTGTGTGTGTTGGGGAGGTGTTGGGGTGCTGTATGTGGTGTGAGTGTGTGTTGGTGAGGTGTTGGGGAGCTGTATGTGGTGTGTGTGTTGGGGAGGTGTTGGGGTGCTCACAACCTCTTTACTCTGCTAAGGTAGCGGGAAAGCAGGCAGAGACAGTATCTGAACAAATGGGCATGTGGGTGTGTCCCAAAAAAATTATTTACAAAAAGGAGCAGGATGCATTTGACATGAAGGCCGGTTTGTCCACTATTGCATCAGGTCCCCAGGTGTCTCCCCAGATCTTGTGGAGTCAAAGCTCTACTGAACCCAGCATGCACATATCTGTTGCTGAGAATGGCTGGCCAGAGGGCCCTTGTGCACAGACTTTAAATAGGACTCACAAAAGAAGCCTTGGCATGATCAAAGGTGTGTGTGTATTGGGGAAGTGTATGTGGTGTGTGTGTATTGGGGAAGTGTCGGGGTACTGTATGTGGTGTGTGTTGGGGAGGTGTCGGGGTGCTGTATGTGGTGTGTGTGTTGGGGAGGTGTCAGGGTGCTATATGTGGTGTGTGTTGGGGAGGTGTCGGAGTGGTGTGTGGCGTATGTGTGGTGGGGAGGTGTCGGGGTGCTGTATGTGGTGTGTGTGTGTTGGGGAGGTGTCAGGGGTGCTGTATGTGTGTTGGGGAGGTGTCAGGGGTGCTGTATGTGGTATATGTGTTGGGGAGGTGTTGGGGAGCTGTATGTGGTGTGTGTGTGTTGGGGAGGTGTCGGGGTGCTGTATGTGGTGTGTGTGTGTTGGGGAAGTGTTGGGGTACTGTATGTGGTGTGTGTTGGGGAGGTGTCAGGGATGCTGTATGTGGTGTGTGTGTTGGGGAGGTGTCAGGGTGCTATATGTGGTGTGTGTGTGTGTTGGGGAGGTGTCAGGAGTGGTGTGTGGCGTGTGTGTGGTGGGGAGGTGTCGGGGTGCTGTATGTGGTGTGTGTGTGTTGGGGAGGTGTCAGGAGTTGTGTGTGGTGTGTGTGTGTTGGGGAGGTGTCAGGGGTGCTGTATGTGGTATATGTGTTGGGGAGGTGTCGGGGAGCTGTATGTGGTGTGCGTGTGTTGGGGAGCTGTGTGTAGTGTGGGTGTGTGTACGTGTTGGTGGCAGGAGCACTGAGCATCTGTGTTTGGGTTCTGAGCTCTGCTCCAGATCCATCTCTCATGCAATGGGGTATGGTCAGTCTCAGGAGGAGGCTGGCACTGAGGAACTGGACATCAATGTGTCCTGTACCCCATACTTTTGACTCCCTGTCTGTAGAAAAACCCAGTATTTTTCTTCTTTACATCACATTGGTGTGTTTATTAAGTAGGTAATACGCTCACTTGGTTCAACATTTCAAAGGTACCAGAGAATGACAGCAAAGAGTCTGTGTCTCACCTTAATTGTTTTTTTGTTTTTGTTTTTGTTTTTGGCTGGGGCTAGGTTTGAACCCGCCACCTCCGGCATAAGGGACCGGCGCCCTACTCCTTAAGCGACAGGCACCACCCTGTCTCACCTTAATTCCTGATGACTTTAACCACCCATGGTTCTCTCCCCAAAGTAAATTTCCTGGGCATCCTTCAGATATATTTTTCCCTCATCTGAGTCCCCAGGGCAGTGTGACCAATCACTCTGAAGCCTGTGGCTTAGTGCCAACCATGCACAGTACTTGCGGGTCAGGGGCATGGTGGCCTGCCAGGTCCTCTGGCTCAGGGTCTCTGGTTGGCCACAATCAAGCTGAAGCTGGAAGCGTCCACTCTGCTCACTCCAGGCACAGGTGAGGCTCCGGTCCCCGCAGCTGCTGGCTACCCGGGCCTCCCCACAGGCAGTGGCTGCCCTCGGAGTGAGTGGGAACAAGGTGACACAGGGCAGGTATGACTAAGCCTGGTCTTGGAAGGGACACCCCATCACCTGCACAAGCGGGAGTCAGGGTCATTGGAGACCCCGGTCGAGGCTCCTTCCACATCACGTCTTGTCTCAGTTAGTGGTGACACACTGCATGCTGCTCTTTGCTCTTTTAACATTCTTGGGGGTGTCCTACAATAGTTCATAAAGAACCTTTTTTTTAAGCACTTGTGTGGCATTCTATGTGCGTAATTATTTAACCACATCTCTGCTGATTGGCATTTAGTTTCTATTACCAAAAATGCTCTAATGAGCATCATTTCACATGTCTGTGGAATCTTTGGGATAAATCCAAGTGTCATTCTCATTCCCTCCTTTCCCTCCTTGCCACCCAATGTGTCCCCAGACCCCTTGCACACACCTCCAAAGTGAGTGTCACGGATCCAACTCCAGAGCAAGGCTGGGAGGTGGGGGTCTGGTGCCATCCCCATCTGTCCCCTGTCTGGGAGAGGAGAGCCCAGCACCCCCAGCTTGGAGCCCTGTTCTGTCCTGTCAGAGAGGCGGTCACTGCGGGATGTCATTTCACATTCACTGGAGTCAGCCCCCTTCTGGGCTCCCCAGTATCCTGTTTCCACTCTGGAGTTTGAGCTCTGTGAGAGCAGGGCTCTGACACTGCCTGGTTATGGCTGGGGAAGTGGGTGCTCCACAGATAACTATTGGGTTGACAAATGACAGTCACCTCTCTCTACCCAACATCCTGTGCAAGATGTTAGAATAATCACACTTTGGCTCAGTGCCCATAGCACAGTGGTTATGGCATCAGCCACATACACTGGAGCTGGTGGGTTCAAACCCAGCCTGGGCCTGCCAAACCACAATGACAACTACATCCGAAAAATAGCCGGGCGTTATGGCAGGCGCTTGTAGTCCCTACTTGGGAGGCTGAGGCAAGAGAATCACTTAAGCCCCAGAGTTTGAGGTTGTTGTGAGCTGTGATGGCATAGCGCTTTACTGAGGGCGACATAGTGGCATTCTGTCTCAAAAAAAAAAAAAAAAAATCACACTTTGCATTCTCTGGGTCTCTGGGTGCTTCCGATGCCGCAGTTCCAGGTGTTTAACTCACACAGTCACATTTAATCCCCACGGCCACTGTGAAAGAGGTGCTATTGTCCCCCTCACACAGATGAGAAAACCCGGGCACTAGGACCCTAAGTAAATTGCCCTAAATCACACTGTTTGTCAGTAGGAAGGCCAGGATTAGAAAGCACTCTGGCCGATTCCAGAGAGAGATCAAGTTTATGACCTCCAAATCACTAGTCTCTCCAAGCTGAATCCTCCTCCTGCCTGGGGCTGCTTACGGGAGATTCATTTTCTCCATAGGGTGGGGGCAGCCCACCGATGGGATTTTCCAGGTCAGGCAGAGCTACCCCAGGTCAGGCAGAGCCCAGAGCCACTGAGCGTCACCAGGGCTCCCTCCCCCAACAAGAGGGCTGCCCTGGAGATGGCAGCAAGGACTTTCCCTGGTTAGTGTCACCTGCTCTTTACATGCAGAACCTGACCTGGCCTGCTCTTCCCAAGGGAATTCTTGGCAGTTTCTCAGGCAAGAACAGCACCAACTCCTGGGAAACCCCTCTAATTTCCCAGTTAAGCAATCAGTAGGGCAGTGGGAGCGGTGACCCAGGTGGGTGTGGGGGTCCCAGGAGCCCTCCCCAGCTGCTGGCAGCAGTTGCTAGAGCTGGGTAAGCCCCGACCCCTCCCTGCCCTTCGCTCTTGGTGCCGCCTGAGGGCTGTGTGGGGACTCATTCCCAGACAGTGCAGCCAGTGCCCTTGCAGATTAGATACTTAAAAGTCAGTCTGCAGCAGAGACGAGTGGGAAGCCCCCACTACCAGCTTAGCTTCCCAGGCTCATGCAACTCACACTGCTGTAGAGAATAGTCCGTGGAGAACAGGTAGTAATTGTACATTCATTTTGTGCCAAGGAAGACTGCTGTGGGCAGTAGTTGTGCTTGGCATGAACTTGAACCTCGGAAGCACCCATGCTTTCGTTTATTTTTGGATACCATTTGATAGCTGTGGGTCTTGGACACGTTACCTAATTCCTTCAAGTTTCCTTACCTACAAAAGGAGGCTATTAAAAGTTCCAGCCACATAGGATTGTAAAGTGCTTAGCACAATACCTGGCACGGAGACAGTGCTTGGAACACTTTGCTAAGGTTGAGCGCTTACTGACCACTTCCGCGTACCAGGAGTGGGGTTCGCCAGCATATGCAGAGGTAAGAACAAAGGGCAAAGGGGGGCACCTGTGGCTCAGTGGCTAGGGCACCGGCCCCACGTACTGAGGGTGGTGGGTTTGAGCCTGGCCCTGGCCAGCTAAAACAGCAATGGCAACTGTAGCAAAAGAAAGCCGGGCATTGTGGCCGGTGCCTGTGCTCTCAGCGGCTTAGGAGGCTGAGGCGGAGAATCACGTAAGCTCAGGAGTTGGACGTTGCTGTGAGCTGTGGCACCACAGCCCTCTACTGAGGGTGACAGAGTGAGACTCTGACTTGAAATAAAAAAGAACAAGGGGCAAAGAAACTCCTGGAAATCAGCAGCCATGATAAGAATGTGAGCAAAGGTGGGAACAGACAATTTATGGAAGATCCCCCCAAATAAAACAAGCATATCAAGAGATGTCCAAGTTAGTAATACATTGAAACAACAAGATGGTATTTAAACACTATTCTGTGCAAAAATGTAGACCCCTGCACATGCTCAAGTGTTGATGAGGGTGGACATGGATAAAGCAAGTGCCTTGGCCTTCTGATCAGCATGGAGGCTGTGCCTCTCAGGCCACTCAAATCAAGTGCACGCTTGTCCTGTGACCCAGTCATTCTACTCTCAGAGGTAGATTTCAATGACATTCTCACCTAGATCCATAAGGGGCATGTACAAGGCGCACCCTGCAGCTGTTTGTGGTAGTGGCGATCTGAAAGCAGCCCAGGGGGAATGGATGTAGAAAACAGTTTGTCTGCACCTTGGATGCTGCACAGCAATGAATGCCCAAAGAGTCTACCGGGAGCAAAAGGACAGTGTCTTATAACACAGCATTGACAGTTGGTGGGACTGCAAACCAGTAAAGGCTCCCTGGAAAGAAGTGTAGAGAATCCTCAAAGAGCTAAAAATAGACCTTCCGTTTGATCCTGAAATCCCATTACTAGGCATCTACCCAGAAGAAAAGATATTTTACCACAAGGACATTTGCGCTCCAATGTTTATTGCAGTTCAATTCAAAATGGCAAAGATATGGAAACACCCCAAGTGCCCATGAACCCATGAATGGACTAATAAACTGTGGACTAATAAACTGTGGTGTGTGTATCCATGGAATACTATTCAGCCATAGAAAAGATAGAGACCTTACATCTTTTGTATTTACCCAGACGGAGTTGAAGAACATTCTGCTTAGTAAAGTATCTCAAGAATTGAAAAGCAAGCATCCCATGTACTCAATACTAATTTGAAACTAGTAGATGAATAACTACAGGCCCACACAAAAGGAAAACATAATTAAATTCAAATGGGGGGAGGGGAGAAAAAGGGGGAGAGGGAGAGGGAACTTGGTAAGCTCTCACCTAACGGTACAACGTAGGGGAATATGGCACACCTCCCGGGTGAAGGACTCAAATACAACTCGGACTTTATCTACCAGACACAAACAATGCAACCCAATTGTATGTACCCTCATATTAATCCGAAAACAACAACAACAAAAAGAAACCACAGTGTTGAGAGGAAATGGTAAGACACAGGGTGTAAGATATAAAACAATACTGCTTACAGGCATCGATACACACTCAAACCTTGCTCATACCTATTCCCCGAGACCCAAACAAAAGGCACATACGATACAAGTTAATATTATTGCCTTTGAGGAGAAGGCGAAGGGAACGGAGCGGTCTACAGAAATCAAAGAGAAGGGGTCTGGCATGGGGCCAGGCCAAACACAACCATGAGGAACACCAGTGACACAGCTCCTTGCTCCTGACACGGGAAGGAGAGAGAAAAGCACAGCGTGATGGGGAAGCTGGCAGGGCTGGAGTGGGCAGGGGTCAGACTTGGTAGGCTGTGGGTGCAATTGAAGGCAGGCAGGCCACGAGGGCCACTGAATGACCTTACCTTGTTGAATGATATGATCAGATGTGGAGGACAAAATGAAGCTAGGGACCAGGCACAGCACCGGGGACACAGTCAAAGTCGGAGTTGGCAGAATTCTCTGGAAAGGGCCAGAGAGTAAATATTTGGCCTGCAGGCTGTGGCTCGTGGGTGTGGGTGCAGAGTACTGGGATCTGGGTCTGGCAGTGGCAGGTGGAATTGGAGAGAAGGGGCCAGATACGAATGTTGTCAAGGAGATAGAACTGGCCAGACTTGGGAGATGGGGTAGGGGATGGGGACTCCCAGGTTTTGGGGAAGTGGGAAGGTTGGTGGTCCCATCAGCCAGGACAGGAAGTACAGGAGGAGGAGTGGGCTTTGCAGGCATGATTTCATTTCTAGGCTCTTGGACTTGGATGCTGAGGGGCCTCTGAGAGGACCTGTCCAGCTGTGGGTATCAGACATCCAGCTCTGAGATCAGGAGGGAGGCCGGACAGCAAACCCAGGCTGGGAAGGGTGGCTGACACGGCTGCCCGCCCACCTGGTGCTCACCCTCCACTTCTTTCTGGCCTGGGCACCTCAGCATGTCCCATTCCCTGGCCGTGGGCATTAGTTTGGGGTTGGGCCTGTGGCCCAAGAGGTCCAGTCCAGGTGAAAGTCAGGGCTCCTGCTTGAAGTCCTGGCCAGAGCTGCTTTTTCTTTCTTTCTTTCTTTTTTTTTTTTTTTTGTAGAGACAGAGTCTCACTGTACCGCCCTCAGGTAGAGTGCCATGGTTGGTGTCACAGCTCACAGCAACCTCTAACTCTTGGGCTTACACGATTCTCTTGCCTCAGCCTCCCAAGCAGCTGGGACTACAGGCGCCCACCACAATGCCCAGCTATTTTTTTGTTACAGTTTGGCCGGGGCTGGGTTTGAACCCGCCACCCTCGGCATATGGGGCCGGTGCCCTACTCACTGAGCCACAGGTGCCGCCCTAGAGCTGCTTTTTCTTTATTTTCCTTCTCCAGTTATAACTGTCTGTGGCTGTGAAGCCTGGAATCACCATCCAGCCACACGTGAAGCCAACCAGTGGAAGAGGGCACAGTCCAGGGACCCTCCGAGAACAGAGCAGGGCCAGTGGCTCAGGTGAGTGCTCCATTCACACTGGCCCTCAGGTGATGCTGTCATCTCAGAATGGGATTCACACCCAGCTGCCCCTAACCATCTTGCTCTTCAAACTAAAACATCTGGTTGGTCTAGATGTTTCTCCTCACTTTCTCTCCAGAAGTCCTTCGGGGTAGGTCTGGTTCATTCCTCTTTCATAGGAAGTGGAGACAGAGGCTGGAGAGCGTACTAGGAAGTAACTGGTGGGGTTGTGGATGCTAGTGCTGATGCAGCCAAGATCCAACCTGTCTCCAAATTCCAAACTTCTGTCACTTTGCTGGGTCTCTGAAACACTTATGTGCAAGTTTAGAAAAATTCCAGATTACAGAACACAGCCGAGTCGGGGAAGAAGGTTGCTAGGGACGCCCAGCCACAGGAGGGTGCAGCTGGGCATGGAACGTGGTCCTCCGTCCTGTGTGCTGTGAGACATGCCCGTCGCCCCCTCTGATCCACCAGGTGACTTCCAGGCAGTCCTATCCCTGTGGTTCAGGAGAGATGCTCAGAGAGGTTCAAGGCCTCTATCCAGTAGCTGGCGGAGCCAGAGAGTTGAAATTCTGGCTTTCTGAAGCTCCACTCTGTTCTTAAAAACCAGAGGTTCAGGTTTTGCCACTTAGTCTTGACTGATGAGACACGTTTCTCTTGTGATCACAGTTTGTTTGTCTGTCTTCACTGTCTCAGCTCTTCTTTGCTCCTGAAAACTTATTTATACAACATCTCAAAGAAGTGGATTGCACATGCCCGCCTAATGAGATCTCTCTGTCTGCAGTGTAAGAGATGATAGTGCCTCTGAGCAGCCCTGCTCCCATCAGGGGAAGCTCACCAGGCTGTACTGGAGACAGGTCTGGGGCAAGGAGGTGTGGACTCTGGAGGCTGTTTGGAGGAGTTGCAGTGGTCTAGGCCCAAGGTGAGGGTCAGGACTCAGGCAGGGAGGTACGGATGGAGAGAAGGGGCCAAGTAAAGAGACCACTGAACTCAGGAACCATGGGCAGAGGGGCAGGGAGCAAGGGGAGCTGAGGTCACCCAGTTTCTGGCCTGGAGTCCCTGGGGGCAGAGGGAGGGTGACAGGGTCCCTTCTAGTCATGCTGGTCTGAAGAACCTGGGGGCATCTGGAGTGGGCCAAGGTGGTTGGGACACGTGCCTGCAGCTCAGGAGAGAGATGGGGCTAGACACCGACACACAGGCTTGCAGACATCTTTTTGTTGTTTTTAATGACTACAGATTCAGAGGAAGTTTCAAAATATGTATAATAAGGTCTCAGGTGTGCCTCCAGTTCCACTCACTGGTAACAACTTGCGTAACTATAGCACAGAATCAGACTGAGACCTGGACAATGGCACCAGCCGTGGCTCTCCCCAGCTTAGCATCTCGTGTGTGCGCGCGTGTGTGTGCGTGTGTGCGCGTGTGTGCAGTTTCACGCAATTTTATGACGTGTGGCTTTGTGCAGTCGTGGCAATCATTTGTCACCACTGTTTTTTGCCTGTAGGTTTAGTACTGCTGTCTTAGCCGCACCTTTGATAGACACTTAATGCCAGGCACTTGGAGGGGTTTCCCAGGACAGGGAGAGGAGATAAGAGTCGGCAGAATTCCAGATGGAAGAGGCGGGGCTCTGCTCTGGCCCTTGAGGAGTCCACATGGAGGAGGAAGTTCTGGGAAGGAAGAAACCCCAGGCTTGTCTAGGAACTCCTTCTTGTCTGGGGCCTGCTTTGCCCCAGGCCAAGCTCCCCTGACCTGGGATTTTCAGAGCCCTGCTCACACGTCAAGTAAGTCGTCAGCCCTGAAATGCCGAAGTGTTGGTGCTGAAGCTGCCCTTCCTGGACAGGAACTTGTATTTTTAATGCTTTGCTGGTATGTGTGTGACACATCTGTGGGATGTGACTCCTGCAGCTGAGGCACACTGAAGGGCCCTGGTGTCCCTGCTGCAACGCAGGGGCCCTTTGCACCCCCAGCAGGGCCTAACACTCTGTTGCGGAGCTCAGGCCTTTGTGGTCAAATTCCGCTTCCTGGCATCTTCTCCAGCAGGGACAGCCATATGGAGTCTCCTGAGAGCCTTAGCAAGTTCACTCTTCCTAAACTAGGGAGGTGCTGTATTCGTTAGAATCAATCTCGTTCTCTCTGTATTTCTGTTTGGTCGTTTGTGTGTGAATCCCTTTATCTGTGAACTCTGCAGTTGTGGGAGTCTGACAATACAGCCCGGCCCTCGGCTGCGCTCAGGCGGAGCCCGGCATGGTACAGCAGCGCCCTCTGGCTGTACATATCAGCGCTGCACCCGCCTTACAAGAGGACCGGCTTGGTCACACCCTCAGCCTGCCCCCGCCTTACCCAGACTCTCAGGGGCCCAGCTCTCTCTACCTCTCACCCAGCCCAAGGGATGCCTGTTGTGATGGAAAGATACGTGGACCTGGGGGACGGACACCAACATCTGTGGGCCCCCGCTGTTTGTGCATCAGGGGCTAGACTAGCGGATGAAGACCCAGAGACAAACGTGCCCTGACAAACTCACACCCTGTGGGGGAATAAATAATGCCACCAGCTAGAGACTCAGTGACAGCCTGGGGTGTCAGCTCTGGCTCTGTCCGGTATCACCTGTGGGACCTAGGGCAAGCTACTTAAGATCTTGCAGGCTAAGTTTTTTCTGCAGGAAAACAGAGCTAACTGCCGGACCTATCACATGTGATCTATCATGTACCTCGCACTTTGCACAAAGTATGCCTTTTAACAATAAATAACATGGTTGTTGTTAAAAACATACTGTGTGCAAAGTGCGAGGTACACAATACATCACCAAATGAAAGCTAATTATAAAATTTACTATTGATGTAATAACAACTGGTCAAAGAAGGGAGTATTGCAGTGTGGGGGTTGGGAAAGGCTTCACAAATGAGGAGGCATTTCAGCTGGGTTTTGAAGGATAAGTAGGAGTTTTTCAATCCTAAGGGGAAGGGCATTCTGGATGGGTGAACTGTGCGTAGAAAGGCATGGTGGTAAGAAGTACTCTAGTGCTTTTGGGAAACTCTAAATAGTTTGGTCTGGTCTAAGCCTAAGGTGGAGAGATGAAGGTGGAACGGAAACTGGACAGGTGAGCTTGATCAGAATCTCCAGGAGTGGGTTGCAGTGATCTGTATTTGGTAAGGAAATTCCCAGGGATTATGAGGCAGACGCCCAAGGCCCAATGTCTGGAAAGCATCACTGTACCTGGCATTCTCCACAATTCTCTCTAATCCATACCCACAACCTAGAAAGATAGATTTTATTGCCCTTATTCACACAGCAGACAGCTGAGCCTCAGAGAGGTTAAGTGACTTACCCAGGATCATACAGATAATATGAACCAAGATTCAATCTCTGGTCAACTTGACTCCAAAACCCATCATACAGTGAGTGCTCAGTAAAAGCCAACTATTACCCCATGTGGCAATATTCTTCAGGCCTGGGCTGCTTTGTGTGCTGATGTTATGTTTCCCTGACTTTAATCCTGTCAGGATTTCAGGGAAGATAGGGCAGGGCCAGAGAAGCACACTCATGGGCCAGAGTCTGATGCTGGATGTATGCAGGGCTTGGTGTGGTGGCTCACACCTGTAATCTTTGGAAGGCCGAGGTGGGAAGATCACTTGAGCCCAGAAGTTTGAGACAATCCTAAGCAATTCAGCAAGATTCCATCTTTACAAAACATAGAAAAATTAGCCAGACAAGGTGGCACATGCCTATAGTCCCAGCTATTTGGGAGGCTAAGGCAGGAGTATTGCTTGAGCCCAGGAGTGTGAGCTATGATGACACCACTGCACTCCAGCCTGGATGACAGCATAAGACCCTCTCTCAAAAAGAAAAAAGAAGGAAGGAAGGAAGGAAAAAGAAAAAGAGAAAAAAAGAAAAGGAAAGAAAGAAAAAGATTTTGCTTAGTGGAGGAAGAGAGTCCTCCTCATCTCGGGAATTTTCCAGAGATAATTTTGTGGGTGTGTAGTACATAATCTTTTTTAAAATTTAAAACAATCTTGAACTTCCAGAAAAGCTTCAATCGAAGCACAAATAACTCATTTTTCCTGGACGCATTGAGGGTGAGTTATCATCACCCTCAATACTCCCTAAGCTCCCAGTGTATTTCCTGCAAATAAGGACTTTGTCCTGCACAGTTGGTGCTAACACAACCTCCACCCACAACCAGGCCGTCACCACGGTACGTTGCTGCCATTCAAGTCCCCCAGGGGCCCCGTGATGTCTTCCTCATAAATGGATCCAGTTCAAACTGGCATGTGGCGTTTGGTTGTCACCTCTCCTTAGTCTATTTCAGTCTGAAGCTGTTCCTCAGTCTTTACTTGACTTTCGGGACCTTGACACTTTCAAAAGTGAAGGGCCAGTTATTTTGAGGACTGTCTCATCCGATTGTGTCTGCTGCTCTGTCAGGATTCAAGTCAGGGTCTCTGTCTTTGGCAGGAATATCTCAACTGACACAGAATTTCAATTTGTCTCACTAATGACAATGTTCACTTTGATTCTTTGGTTAAAGAGGTGTCTGCCAGGCTTCCCCCTGTCGAGCTACTCTTTTCTTCTTGGAATTAATAAACATCTTGTGAGGTGGTATGTTGAAACTGTGACTAGCTTATCCCACAACAGACTCTCAATTTATTAATTTATATCATCATGGACTCTTTGATTCAGTGGATCCTAATACATTACCATGGTTATATATTTGATGTTCAAATTGTCTCAGATTTGGGGGGCAGGGAGACCCTGTAAGATGGCTTTGGCCTCCTTCCCACATGCCCCCTTGTTCTTTGAGGGCCTTCTTGCTTTCTGGCTCTATAAGCTATTCCAAGTTCATCTGTCTTTCCCCTGCCCCAGCCCAGCAGCTGGCCATTTCTCCCAAGAAACTTCGGATCTTTCAGCAGAGAATAAAATGTAAAGTCAATATCTGAGCACAAGCTGTGCTCAGTGCTGTGGGGGTCCCTGTCCCAGATCTGCCCAGTGAAATATGTATGTATGCAAATAAACATGCACGTTTGTGTGTGTGCCTGTGCACACACACATTCACGTCTGTGCATCTACCTGTACATTTTTATATTTATATCAAACATTTATTTAATCAAGCCCTCTTTTTGTTACAATCGCTTTGCTAGAAGACTCTGAGCGCTCAGAGAACTATGGAATGTTAGAGATTTTACTTTATTTTATTTATTTATTTATTTATTTTTGAGACAAAGTCTCACTTTGTCGCCTTGGATAGAGGACTGTGGCCTCACAGCTCACAGCAACCTCAAACTCTTGCCTCCACCTCCCAAGTGCCTGAGACTATAAGCACCTGCCACAATACTCGGCTATTTTTAGAGACCAGGGTCTCACTCTCGCTCAGACTGATCTCAAACTTATGAGCTCAGGCAATCCACCCGCCTTTCCTCCCAGAGTACTAGGATTACAGGCGTGAGCCACCGAGCCCAGCCGTTAGAGCTTTTATGATAAAAACCAGTCTAATCTCCTAACTGCACAGAGGAGGGCTCTGAGACCCAGAGTGTGTGAGTTGACAAGACCTGGGACTTGAGACTCCCAGCCAGCAGCAAAAAGCTGAGGTAGAGTCCAAACCAACCTTAAGGGGGAGCCAGCTGCATTCAGACACATGGACCTGTTAAGAGATGGTGCCAGTGTGGAAGGAGCCCGTGCAGGAAACAGCCCAGTGAGGGGGGAGCCCGCTAATTGGCTGCCTGTGGTGGTGCTGCCTGGGGACAGGCCCCTCTTTGTCTGGCCTTCTCACCTCCCACCCTGTGAACAGCCCACCCTGAATCCTAGATCCACCTCCAGGATCCTAAGGGTCCTGGGACTTCACACCGCTCTAGTTCCTGGCTTGAGCTCTGAGCACCTCATCCTTGTCCTTCCTCCTGGGCTATCACCAGGGCAGAGGCTGGGCATGAGGGCGGGTCATGGATTGGGGCTTACCTCCCCTACAGCTGCAGAGAGTCAAGGTGCAGCAACATCCATGCAGCAAGTTCTCCCACCCTTCCAGGGTCACCCAGACTCATAGCCTATTGGGGTTGAGCCTCCCCACTTCAGGGTTAAGGGCTCCTTGACTCATTTTTATTTATTTTGTTTTCTTTCTTTTCTTTTCTTTTTTGCAGTTTTTGGCCAGGGCCAGGTTTGAACCTGCCATCTGCGGTATATGGGGCTGGCGCCCCTCCTTTGAGCCACAGGTGCCGCCCCTATTTTATTGTTTTCTATTTTTAATCCCAATTCATCAAGCAAGGGCTCCCTGACTTCCTGAGGGAACCAACCCTTTTGAGTCCATCTCCAGAGTTGCATATGGACTCCAGGGCTGTGTGAGAATGCTGTGATCCTGGGGCCTTATTCAGGGTCTGGTTCCTCTTTTTCCCTCTGAGCCTGGTGGCCAACTAGGTTCTGCTAAAACAGCCAACCGACATGGCCAGGAGGTGGCGCTGCCGGGTTGCCACCTGCACACTTACCTGCAAATTAAGCTCAGAGAGGGGGTGAGTGTAGGGTAAAAGGGAGGGGTGAGGACTGGGAAATGGTGGGCATGTGGTCTCCCAAAGGATTTTGCCTGTGTGTGTGTGAGTTAGCAAACACACAGACACCACCAGTATGCACACACACATACACATCAGCAATGCAGTAGAATATAGTCTACACACCAGTAAATACAGTAAGTAGAACCTCCACAGTTGACCACTTCCCTACACTGACCACCTCCTTCAGTTGCCCTAACTTTCACAGACCGGACACACACCACCTGTACGTATCAGTACAGTAGGCCTAATTCCTTATGTTGACCACGTCTACATGTTGACCAGTTTTGTTACAATCCTTGGAGTGGTCAACTTGTAGGGGTTCTACTGTATATATGTACACACATACATGCGTACCTGTATGTATATATTCCTACATATCAGTATATATGTACACGCATACACGCGTACCTGTATGTATACACTCACACATATCAGTACATAGGTACACACATACACGCGCACCTGTATGTATGCACTCACACGTATCGGTACATAGGTACACACATACACGCGCACCTGTATGTATACACTCACACGTATCAGTACATAGGTACACACATACACGCGCACCTGTATGTATACACTCACACGTATCAGTACATAGGTACACACATACACGCGCACCTGTATGTATACACTCACACACATCAGTATATAGGTACACACATACACATATACACTCACACACATCAGTATATATGTACACACATACACGCATACCTGTATGTATACACTCACACATATCAGTATATAGGTACACACATACACGCGCACCTGTATGTATACACTCACACATATCAGTATATAGGTACACACATACACGCGCACCTGTATATATACACTCACACACATCAGTATATAGGTACACACATACACGCGCACCTGTATGTATACACTCATACATATTAGTATATTTATGTATACACTCACACATATCAGTATACATGTACACACATACACGCGCACCTGTATGTATACACTCATACATATTAGTATATTTATATGTATATACACGTGTGGTATACATGCATGTGGTAGTAGACACACAGGTATATTCCTGTATATACACACACACACAAACCACCACGTATATCTAACATATATATAATATACAGAGAGTGCCAAAAAAATACACATTTTAAAAAAGGGAAGCGCTGTATTAAATTTGTAATACTCAAGTCACATTTGACTTCTGCAAGTACAAGAGGTGCTCAAGTGATTTGTATTCATCTTTTGCTATTGGTATATATTATTTTGTTTGTTTATTTATTTATTTAGAGACAGAGTCTCACTCTGTTGCCCTGTAGAGTGCTGTAGCATCATAGCTCACAGCAATCTTAAATGTTCAGTCTTCCGAGTAGCTGGGACTATAGGTACCCACCATGATGCCGACTAGTTTTTCTTTCTTTCTTTCTTTCTTTCTTTCTTTCTTTTTTTTTTTTTTTTTATTAACGACAGGGTCTCTTGCTCAGGCAGGTCTTGAACTCCTGAGCTCAAGCAATCCAGCGGACTTGGCCTCCCAGAGTGCCAGGATTATAGGCCTCAGCCATCTCGCCCAAGTATTACAATTTTAGTACAGTTTTCCTTTCTTAAAATGTGTATACATTTTTGACACCCTCAGTACATACACACACAAAAACATACCAGTACACATACTGCATGTATATGTAAATGTACATACTCACCTATACCATATGCAAGTGTGCACGTATGTACTATACACGGGTCTGTGTGTGTATGTATGTACATAACAGTCAGCAGGCACTGCAGTTTGGGCCTCTGCCCTCTGCCTTCTGCCTCGAGGAGGCAGCAGCTTCTCCTTGATCATGCAGTCTGACCCCAGACCTCCATTCTCCTCAAAGATGTTTTTGATCACTTGTGAACAAGATTTTGGCTCACTTGAGGCAGTGCATGCCTCGAACAGATGTCAGATGGAGTGCATCTGGGGGCAAGATCCTCAGAGCAATCACAGAGACCCATAGTAAAATGTGTCTTTAGCCACACAGGTGTAATTTGTATGTTCTCAAACTTAATATGGGAAGTTCTTTTCCCCCTGAAAGAAACATAACTGATCCTTGAGCAGGAAATCAGGGTGGGTGCTAGAGATAGGCTGGCTCCCACTCCACCCAGCTGAGGAGCGTGGGGGAGAGGTGGGTGTTCTGAACGCAGCATGTGGCACGACTGGGCACCTCTGGGAAGAGTGATCAGTGTGCAGTGCTCTGTCACCAGGGCTTGGTACGGGTCTCTCCAAGGAGGAGAGGAGCCAGGGAAGCAGAAGGGGCCAGGACTTGGCCTCCGGGCCCCCTGGCTGCAAGCAGGAGGTCTGCCTTTCTCAACCGTGACGCCCCTTGCTGGTGGCCATGACAACAGACCTCAGATTATCATGGAAGGATGACCCCGAGACCTTGCTGGTGCCACTACAACAGACCTCTCATTTTCCATAGGGTTATCATGGAAGGACGACCTGGGACATCTTAGAGAAAGATGATCTAATCTGAAAAGCAGGAAAATGTGAGCTCATTATATGCTCTAAGCAGGTGACATTGGAATCTGCTTATAAATGTGTACATGCCTTTCTTGCTTTCATGGTTCTTTTTTTTCTTTTGAGACAGAGTCTTATTTTGTCACCCTTGGTAGAGTGCCATGGCATCATAGCTCACAGCAACCTCAAATTCTTGGGCTCAAGTGATCTTCTTGCCTCAGTCTCCTGAGTAGCTAGGACTATAGCTGTCTACCACAACACTTGGCTATTTTTTAGAGATGGGGTCTCAGTCTTGCTCATGTTGGTCTCAAACTCCTGAGCTCAGGCAATCCACCAGCCTGGGCCTCCTAGACTGCTGGGATTACAGGGGTGAGCCGCTACGCCTGGCCTCTTCCCCAGTTCTTTAACAGAGTATGTGAGAGAGAGAGAGAGAGAGTGTGTGTGTGTGTGTGTGAGAGAGAGAGAGAGAGATGGCGGAAGTGAAAAAGAAAAGCTCAGGTCTCTAAAGTACATTCCAGAAGAGCAAGCCTGCTCCCTGAAGGAGCTCATGGGGCTGTCTGGTGACTGACTGGCCCTATATAACCTTTATGGTGCTGCAGAACTGGCAGTGGGGGATCTTATCTCTGAGGGGTTTCTTCAGGCTGTGCCTTGTTTGGACAGGGTCGGGGAGCTATCAGGCCAAGATGAGCAGGGGAGCACATGCGGACATGTGAGTGCCTGACCCCCTGTGCAGGCAGAGGCCCTGGGCATGTCCAGCCGTGGCTTGAGGGCATGTGTGGGCTAGGAGTTGGGCATGTTGTAATAACAGAAATCACCGCCTGTCACAGAGTCAGCGCTGAGCTCCTCAGACATCTTGCAAACTGCCGGTTCTCTTCTTTATCGAAGAGGCTCTGTCTGACTCATGATTGAATTAAATGCTGCGCTCCCGCTGCAAAGAAGTGAACGTCCTGGCTGTGCTGGGATATTCCTCAACCTTGCTGGCTATGATTCTTAAAGATGCAGTGCTGAGGGAGGCTGAGCCTTTCTGTTTTAAGAAGAAACAGGTGTCAGAATGGAAGGTGCGCTCCACTGAGGCAGCTGCCTCCAGGGGCCTGGCTTCCCTGTGCCTCTCCACTCACAGCAGAGGGGCCCCTGCAGCCTTGGACCCTGGACGTGCGGCCCTGTGCCTGGGGCTCACCCCAGTGCTTGAGGCAGGTCCCCCGATCCTGTTGCAGCAGGGGGCAGGTGGAAGGTCAGCAGAAGACCAGGATGCCAAGCGCCCTCTTCCATTCATGGACTGTCTCGGGCAAGTCATTAATTTCTCTGAGCCCCATTTCCATCTCTGTCAAATGGGGATTAGTAATGCATGTCCTTTGTCCCCACGCAAGGTTGTCAGGAAGGCACTCTGTTTGTGCAGAAGGGCTTGGCAAACAGCAGGCTGCACACCTGGTGCGGGCCACTATGCTCACTGCACTGAGCACACAGCCCCACCCTGGGGAGCTTGCTGAGGACCTGGGGGGGCCCCATCAGCGGCTGAGCCCCTCCTGGCACCACCACCGATATCCAAATCAGGGAGTGGGATGGGGGCTCCAAGTACCTGCCTGCTGACACTGCCTTCTAGAAAGTTCCTCTTCCCCACATGTGTCTGGGAGTCCTCTAGGGACGTGGCTCATTCAGTTCTGCTATACTGCTTGTTTTTTAAATGTGAATTTGTTCTGACACAATTGATAGATTAGGGAACAACTGGAGCATGACATAAATTTCAAAGTTCCCGTTTGCTCTGCACGAATTTGTCCTCAGAAATGCCAGGTGAGTGCAGAGAATAGCACCTAGGAATACACAAGGCAGGCACACACCCCAGCCTCTCCCAGTTCCTAAGGTCATGGAAGGTGTCAGAGCCACACCCACCCATCTGTGCTACCAGAACTTTCCCCCAATTCCAGATCACCCTTCTTCCCCCAGCTCACAACCATTAAGGCCCACATCCTCCAACAGGCCTCAGGTTTTCTTAAAGGCCCAGGGCCATATTCATTGCAGTATTTATGCATTTATTAACCATCTAATGTGTGTAAAGCTGTGCTAATGTTATTAGGTTCCTATCTTTTTAAAATATGTTACTGATGAAGTCCCTCACTCTATTTTCCACATAAGTCCTGAAGTTTTTTATCACATGATTCTGCAGAGCACAGTGGTTTTATTTATTTATTTTTATTATTATTTTTTTTTGTAGAGACAGAGTCTCACTTTATGGCCCTCGGTAGAGTGCCGTGGCCTCACACAGCTCACAGCAACCTCCAACTCCTGGGCCTAAGCAATTCTCCTGCCTCAGCCTCCCGAATAGCTGGGACTACAGGCGCCCGCCACAACGCCCGGCTATTTTTTTTTTTGGTTGCAGTTTGGCTGGGGCCGGGTATGAACCTGCCACCCTCGGTATATGGGGCCGGCGCCCTACCGACTGAGCCACAGGCGCCGCCCTGGTTTTATTTTTTTTTATGTATTTATTTATTTATTTTTTTTGCAGTTTTTGGCCGGGGCTGGGTTTGAACCCGCCACCTCCGGCATATGGGGCCGGTGCCCTACCCCTTTGAGCCAAGGTGCTGCCCCAGCACAGTGGTTTTATTTGCGAATCCACAGACTGGTCCCAGGCCACTGCTGCAGCCAGAGCTGTGGATGGGGACACCCAGGTGTCAGGACCCTGCCTTATGTAGCCCTGGCCATGTGAATTTTGTGTTGTCACCTGTTTCTCTCATTGGGTAATTTCCGTGGGAGAATAATGGCAGTGAATCTCCACCAAGTACTGGGTGCTGCTCTGACTGATGGTGGTCATCCTCTGAATTGTCACACAAGTCCCATGAAGTTGGTACAAATAATGTCTTTATTTTCCAGAAATAAAGAAATAAGTAAAGAAAACTGAGTCACAGACAAGTTTGGTGGCTTACGCTAGGTCACATAGCCTTGTAATCAGGGGAGCCAGGAACTGAGCTGGCCTTACTGGACAAGGCTGCCTCACTTTGTACCTGATGAGGATTTGTAGATTTGGGGCCAGATGGTTGAGGCTGAGGCCGCCATAAACCACGTGCAAATGAACAGGCAAGGCTGTATGAGGACAAGACTTTGTGAACACTGAACTTTGAATTCCTTATCATTTTTGTGCATCAAGAAATGTTGTTCTTCTTTTGATTTTTTTCAACAATCAAATTTGTAAAAACCATTCTTAGCTTGTGAACAGTACAAAAACAGCTGGAAGCCTGGATTTGACCCAGGGGTCTTCGTTTGTTAGTACAGATCCTTGCTCTAGGGTGAGAGAATTGGTCAAAAGAAAACCAGCATTTGAATGGCTCTTGAAATGTTCTGGAAATGAAACCACAAAGCTTGCATGCATTTACACATTTAGCAGGACTTTGGGTGTTTTAATTTTATTACAGTTTCATGCTAATTATCTTTGAATTCTTGTTACTCTGTTATGTTCTTCCTTTGTTTTACTGAACTGATACATATACGCAAATAGTTAGAACACTTCTAAAAAAATAGCTGAGGTCCTGAGGGGTAATTCAATATGCCTTTTTTAGAAGACAGTTCAAGCCAGGAGTGAGAGAATATGACCAGCTTAACTCTCACAGCTAATTCACTGCATTTGCAGAAAACCCAGGACTCACTTTTGTCTACCCCTGATGTCTAATTAATACCAAATTATCATTTTTCCGCATGAAATTTTCGTAGCACCTGGCTTGCCTGCAGTTCCTGTGTTCCTCTTAGAAAAAGAAAGGCTCCCATGATGGACGGAAAGAAAGATGAGCTAGTGGTCAACATAGTGTATTGTTTTCTGGAAGTCAGCTTCAGGCACTCTAAACTGGGGCGAAAACACAGGGAAAATGCACAAATGAAGCTCTGACACCCTTGCCAAAGAGCCCTCCAGCTTTAAGTAGATTTTTCCACTCCCCAGTGCTCAGAGGGAGTGTTAATGGATCTGAGTGTCACTGCATTTGAACCTCAGCAAGGGAGACTGTTTTTTTCAGGCAAAGAAAGGACTGCAGTGTCAGCCAAGAGACTGCAACTCTGAAAAGTTGGAAATGCTAATGGGTGCTGGGTCAGCTGCCCTAGAGATGTGTGTATACGGGCAGATGGTGGGATGCTGGGTCAGGGCAAGCTCACGACCTGGCCAGGAGAAGCCACTCCTTGTTGAAACTGGAGAGTGAGTTGCTCAGCAATACGTCTGCTCTGTGCCAGGAATTTATGTGGATAGGGACGGGGGCAAGCTGGCTTCAGGGGTGTGTGACCTATGTGGTCATAGTCACTCAGGGACTCACAGTTAGAAAGGCTCTGGGCTTCGTTTGAAGCTCTGATGTTGCCATCTTGAGATTCTTCATGATATTTGTTAGTTTGTTTGTTTTATTTTGTTTTTATTTTATTTTATTTATTTATTTTTATTAAATCATAGCTGTGTACATTAATGCAATCATGGGGCACCATACACTGGTTTTATAGACCGTTTGACACATTTTCATCACACTGGTTAACATAGCCTTCCTGGCATTGTCTTAGTTATTGTGTTAAGACATTTATATTCTACATTTACTAAGTTTCACATGTACCCTTGTAAGATGCACCGCAGGCGTAATCCCACCAATTACCCTCCCTCCGCCCATCCTCCCCCTCCCTCCCCTCCCTCTCCCCCTTCCCCATATTCTTAGGTTATAACTGGATTATAGCTTTCATGTGAAAGCCATAAATTAGTTTCATAGTAGGGCTGAATACGTTGGATACTTTTTCTTCCATTCTTGAGATACTTTACTAAGAAGAATATGTTCCAGCTCCATCCATGTAAACAAGAAAGAGGTAAAGTCTCCATCTTCCTTTAAGGCTGCATAATATTCCATGGTGTACATATATCACAATTTATTAATCCATTCGTGGATCGATGGGCACTTGGGCTTTTTCCATGACTTAGCAATTATGAATTGGGCTGCAATAAACATTCTGGTACAAATATCTTTGTTATGATGTGATTTTTGGTCTTCTGGTATATACCTAGTAGAGGAATTATAGGATTGAATGGCAGATCTATTTTTAGATCTCTAAGTGTTCTCCAAACATCTTTCCAAAAGGAATGTATTAATTTGCATTTCCACCAGCAGTATAGAAGTGTTCCCTTTTCTCCACATCCACGCCAACATCTCTGGTCTTGGGATTTTGTGATATAGGCTAATCTAACTGGAGTTAGATGATATCTCAAAGTAGTTTTGATTTGCATTTCTCTGATGATTAAGGATGATGAGCATTTTTTCATATGTCTGTAGGCCGTGCGCCTGTCTTCTTCAGAGAAGTTTCTCTTCAAGACCCTTGCCCAGCCTGCGATGGGATCACTTGTTCTTTTCTTGCTTATACATTTGAGTGATCAAACTCAAACTAAACCTGATCAAACTAAAAAGCTTCTGCACAGCTAAGAACACAGTAAGTAAAGCAAGCAAACAGCCCTATGTCTCCAACAAAGGTTTAAAAACCAGAATCCACAGAGAACTCAAATGTTTTATTTTGTTTATTTTTATTTTATTTTATTGTTTGGGATTCATTGAGGGTACAAGAATTAGGTTACACTGATTGCATGCGTTAGGTAAAGTCCCTCTTATAAGTGTGCCCCACCCCCAAGAGGTGTGCCTATGCTGTGACTCCCATCCACCTCTGTGACTCTCATCTCCCTCCCATCTCCCTTCTCCCCAGCTCCCTCATTCCCCTACCCCCCCACTTTGTATTAGCTCATCTACTGCCTTCATATTAGAATCGAATGCGTTGGAGTCTTGCTTCTCCATTCTTATGATGCTTTTCTTTTATTTATTTATTTATTTTGCAGTTTTGGGCCAGGGCAGGGTTTGAACCCACCACCTCTGGCATATGGGGCTGGCACCCTACTCCTTTGAGCTACAGGCGCTCCCCTTTGTGATGCTTTTCTAAGAAGAATGTGTTCTGCTTCCATCCAGGTTAATACAAAAGATGTAAAGTCTCCATCTTTTTCAATAGCTAAATAGTATTCCATGGTCTACATATACCACAGCTTGTAAATCCATTCCTGGGTTGGTGGGCATTTAGGCTGTTTCCACAGTTTGGCGACTGTAAATTGAGCTCTTCATGACATTTGAACCAGGGCCCTGCATTTCCATTTTGTGCTGGGCCCTGCAAACCATGTAGCTGGTCCTGACAAGGTGTCTGTCTCACTCTGTTGTCCTTGTTACTTGTGGGTTAAGTGGTGCCGGGGACAGTCTTAAGCCCATGGTCTGATGTCTCAGAGACAGAACCCTCAGCCAGAGGAAGATGGCACAAAATTGGAGGTCAGACCCCTTGAGGCTTGCATTTCAATGTTGCCAGCAGCTATAGGAGATACAAGATCTGCATTCCTGAGAGGGTGGGGACACCCACTTCGGTATCTGGAATGAGTCACTTAGACTAACCTTCCTGGTTTCAGATCCTAATCACTAACCATTTGCATTTTCCTTAAGCTGATGGCTTCCTTTAAATGCATTGAGTGAAACAAGAACTGTTTTTCTTCCTTTGCACGTGAGAAGATCATGTTTCTCCACCTTTTTTTTTTTTTTTCAGTTAGATTGGGACAGTCTGGGTTCTACCAATAAAATATAGATGGAAGTGAAGCCACTTCCAGGCTGGGTCATTATCCCTTGAGTGACCATCTGTGTTCTTTCTTCTCCCTCTGTTGTGACGGTGGAGGTCACACACTAGAAATGAGATGAGATAACAGACTCAGATCCCTGAGTCACCAGCTGGGAACTGCATTAAAAAACCCCAGGTGTGTCCAAGAACTGAAACTATGAAACTACTAAAAGAAAACATACGGGAAACACTCCAGGACATTGCTCTGGGCAAACATTTTTTGTGTAAGACCTGAAAAGCACAGGTAACCAAAGCAAAAGTAGACAAATGAGATTTCATGAAGCTAAAAAGCTTTGATACAGTAAAGGAAACAATTGACAAAGTGACAAGATAACCTGTAGAATGGAAGGAAATATTTGCAAACTACCCATTTGACAGGGATTAATAACGAGAATATGGAAGGAGTTCAAACAACTAATTAGCAATAAAATAAATAATCTGATTAAAAATAGGCAAAAGATCCAAATAGGTATTCCTCAAAAGAAGACATACAGATGGCCAACAGGTATTTGAAAAAAATGCTCAACATCACTAGTCATCAGACAAATGCAAATCAAAACAACAATGAGGGCTCGGCACCCTGTAGCACAGTGGTTATGGTGCTGGCCACATGCACTGAGGGTGGCAGGTTCAAACCCGGCCCAGCCCTGCAAAACAACAATGACAACTGTAACAACAACAAAAAATAGCCGGGCATTGTGGCAGGCACCTGTAGTCCCAGCTACTTGGGAGGCTGAGGCAAGAGAATCGCTTAAGCCCAAGAGTTGGAGGTTGCTGTGAGCAGTGACGCCACAGCACTCTACCGAGGGTGACATAGTGAGACTCTGTCACAAACAAACAACAATGAGATTTCATTTTATCCCAGTTAAAATAGCTTTTTATCAAAAAGACAGGCAGTAACAGTTGCCAGGGAGATGTAGAGAAAGGGGAACCCTCAAACACTGTTGGTGAGAATGTAAATTACTACAGCCACGAGGGAAAACAATGTGGAGTTTCCTCACAAAACTAAAAATAGAACTACCATATGACCCAGCAATTCCACTAGAATTCCAAAAGAAAGGAATCAGTAAATCAAAAGACATCCTCCCTCCCATGTTTATTGCTGCACTATTCACAGTAACCACAATGTAGACTCAACGGAAGTTGAATGGATTTTTCATTTTAGTGGAAAGTGTAATATAAACACACAATGGAATTTTTTTTGAGAGAGAGAGTCTTACTCTGCTGACCCAGACTGGAGTGCCTTGTCAGCCTAGCTTATAGTGAAAGACTTGGGACAAGACCCCCACTCTGTCCTGGATTAACACGACCCCCCAATCAACCGCAAGAGACGACACTTGATGCAATCAGCACGAGGGTTTTTTTATTTTTATTCCAGCATGCCGGGGCCTAACCCGTGACTCTCTCAGGAGCCGAGGAGTTAAGCCTCGAACAGCAGATTTTACAAGCTTATAAAGGCAAAAACCACAGAGTAGGGAGGGGGAGCAGACATAGCAGGGGCTCTAACCATAAAGTAGGGAGAGGGAGCAGACATAGCAGGGGCTCTAACCATAAAGTAGGGAGGGGGAGCAGACATAGCAGGGGCTCTAACCATAAAGTAGGGAGGGGAAGCAGACATAGCAGGGGCTTTCCAGATAAGAACTCTGGTTCATTATTCAACTGTCTTAAGACAAGATTTACAGTTAAACATTTGTTTCAGCCCGGGGCTATCTTCTGGAACAGTTACAAAAGGTCACATTCTCATGGTAGGGGGTGAGAGGTGGTCACATTCCTATGGTAGGGAGTGAGAGGTGGTCACATTCCTATGGTAATATTTTCTTTCAATAGCAACCTCAAACTCCTGGGTTCAAGAGATCCTCCTGCTTTAGCCTCCTGAACAGCTGGGACTATAGGCGTCCACTGCAACACACACCTATTAGTAGAGACTGGATCTTGATCTTCCTTGCTCATGCTGGTCCCAAACTCCTGAGCTCCAGGGGTCCTCCCAATGTGGCCTCCCAGAGTGCTAGGATTACAGGTGCGAGCCACAGCACCCAGCCCACAATGGAATGTTACCCGGATACACACACAAGGAATGAAATCCTGTCATTTGCAGGAACATGGGTGGAACTAGGGGTCATTACGTTAAATGAAATAAGCCAGGCAGGAAGACTAATATCACATTTCCTCACTCGTATGTGGGGGCTAAAAAATTGGATCTCATGGAAATGGAGAATAGATTGTGTTTACCAGAGGCCGAGGGGGTAGTGGGGAGGGGAGGATGAAGAGAATTTGATTAATGGACACAAGTAGATGGTTTGATAGAAGAAACAAGACCTCGTGTTAGGTACATCAGTAGGGTGATTACAGTTTACAGCAGTTTATTGTACATTTCTAAATAGCTAGATGAAAATAATTTGGACATATCTGTCATGAAGAAAAGACAAGTGGTGATAGGCATCCCAAGTATATGCATTTGATCTTCATAATTATATGAATGTATTTCATTATTATGTGAACCTCAAAGCTATGTGCATCTATTCTGCATCAATAAAATTTAAACCCCCCTAAGTGTGAAGCTAATGTACACACTGAAGTTGCCGTCTACTCTCCTCCAACGCTCTCTGACCCTCTTTCTACCGTTCCTTCGGTTTTCGAGGAGTTAACATTTTTACCACATGAAGAGCTCATTCTTTTTTTTTTTTTTTTTTTTTGTAGAGACAGAGTCTCACTGTACCACCCTCGGGTAGAGTGCCGTGGCGTCACACGGCTCACAGCAACCTCTAACTCTTGGGCTTACGCGATTCTCTTGCCTCAGCCTCCAGAGCAGCTGGGACTACAGGCGCCCGCCACAACGTCCGGCTATTTTTTTTTGGTTGCAGTTTGGCCGGGGCTGGGTTTGAATCCTCCACCCTCGGCAAATGGGGCCAGCGCCCTACTCACTGAGCCACAGGCGCCGCCCCAAGAGCTCATTCTAAACAAGACAAAATATTAATTTTCTTTAAGAAAAATGACTAAAGGACTTACAAAGTTAAATTATAGAAGTAATTTAGGGCCCAGGGAGGTGGCTCATGCCTGTAATCCCAGCATTCCGGGAGGCTGAGGCAGTAGATCACTTTGAGCTCAGGAATTGGAGACCAGGCTGATCAAGAGCAAGGCACCGGGGCGGCATCTGTGGCTCAAGGAGTAGGGCACCGGTCCCATATGCTGGAGGTGGTAGGTTCAAACCTAGCCCTGGCCAAAAAAAAACCACAAAAAAACAAAGAAAAAGAGCAAGGCACTGTCTCTAAAAATAGCCGGGCATTGTGGCGGGTGCCTGTAGTCCCAGCTACTTGGGAGGCTGAGGCAAGAGATCACTTGGACCCAAGAGTTAGAGATTGCTGTGAGCTATGACACCACACCACTCTACTGAGGGTGACAAAGTGAGACTCTGTCTCAAAAAGAAAAAAAGGTCATTTAAATGTCCCCACACCGCTTATGTTTTATAGTTCCAAATAAATAGAATCACAGAAACCAAAAGTAAGCAAGTAAAAAATTGCAACTTCATTATTTATAAAATGCTACTCCCAAATGCTTTTTATATTTTTTGCAAGCTGACGACATTTTCAAAATTATTATATGCAGTACTGGGGAGGACACAATGAAATGGTTCTCAAACACTGCTGATGAAAGCACATGTGGGCACAGCCTTTCTGGAAGACAATTTAGCAGTATTTTCCAAGAGCCTTAAACCTGTTCCTGCCTTTGACCTTATTGATAACACCTCTACGAGTTTCTCCTAAAAAAATAACCAGAGATGCGTTCAACAACCTATACATACAACAAAACAATGTTTTTCACAATCTTTTTTAGACATGAAAATATCTTTACGCTTTTTGCTGAAATAAAAGAAAACATAGTTTCCCAGTAGACATCTGTTACTTTTTTTTTTTTTTGAGACAGAGCCTCAAGCTGTTGCTCTGGGTAGAGTGCTGTGACATCACAGCTCACAGCAACCTCAAAGTCTTGGGCTTAAGCGATTCTCTTGCCTCAGCCTCCCAAGTAGCCGGGACTATAGGCGCCCATCACAGCGCCCGGCTAGTTTTGTGTTGCAGCCGTCCTTATTGTTTGGCAGGCCTGGGCTAGATTCAAACCCGCCAGCTCTGGTATATGTAGCCGCTTGAGCTACAGGCAGGCACTGAGCCAGCATCTGTTACTTTTTATAATTAACAACTCATTAAAAGTCTTAAGAATCATGGCGGCACCTGTGGCTCAGTGAGCAGGGCGCCGGCCCCATATACCGAGGGTGGCGGGTTCAAACCCAGCCCCGACCAAACTGCAACAAAAAAAGTAGCCGGGCGTTGTGGCGGGCGCCTGTAATCCCAGCTGCTTGGGAGGCTGAGGCAAGAGAATCGCGTAAGCCCAGGAGTTGGAGGTTGCTGTGAGCTGTGTGACACCACGGCACTCTACCGAGGGCCATAAAGTGAAACTCTGTCTCTACAAAAAAAAAAAAAAAAGTCTTAAGAATCTTTTCTTTTTTTCTACTACTGTGATTTCTATCTTCTTGTCCATTCCAGGGGAGCAGCTGCTCAGAGCAGCAAGGACAGGCCTCAGGAGGACAGGCCACAGAGCCGCACCTGTGCCAGCTCTCATGGGCGAGAAGGCAGAGTTGCCCGGGACACCCCCTTTCACAGTGAGCACGTCCTTCATCAACAATTCAGAACCTGATTCACAAAGGTGGCCTGAAGGAGGTTACACTGAACCCAAGTTCTTCCAGAGTCCACGACGATCAGTCGATGTCACTGCTAATGCTATTTACAAACTGTGGGATTAAAACAGAAAGAAAAATCAATTAAAATTAGCCCTTTGTGGAAGACTATAGCATCTTGCTTCCTGAGAATCTAGAACAAATAAGTGACTGATTCTACTCCTATAAAATGAGTTTGCCATTTTCACTGTCATAAGAAGTTTTCACTTAGAAATAAGATTGATTCAAAATGGTTTTAGTCTAAAAGATAAAGCCTAAAAGAATGCTATCTATTCTCTCAGGAAAACTACGTCTTATTACCTACATCACACTGGCCACGTTGTTTTAGCAATCCGTCTCAGTTTCACATTTGTAAGATGAGAACAATGAACTCCCCCCACCCCACCAAGGGCTATTATGAAGATAAATAAGACATAGGCCTAGTGCAGGGCCTGGGAAATGCAATTGCCTGCGATATTCCTTTTCCCCATAGATTGAAGCAGTACAGAATGGTAGAGAAAGGAGTGTTAAGGTGGGAAGAAGAGATTAAAGATCTCGAAGCAGTCATGCAGAACAGAAATCCAAAGTTATAACTAAGAGGGATTAAGTATGTCTTACAGAAAATGCTTAAGAGAGATGGGCAGAGAGTAGTATATGGATCTACCCGTGGACCTTGTGCTCAGTAATAGACATGATCTGAATTTGGAATCAGAATTCCTGGGCTCCAAGCTCTTGCTATCCTTAATGTAATATTTGTCTTTTTCAAATGTAAAATGAAGTTAGTAAATATCCATTTCACCCATCACTGCAGGGATGGCATGTGTAAAGGCGTAGGAAAGAAGTTTGATCAGGGCAAATAATTTTCACGTTTGAGGTGTTAATTCTATACAGGTGGTTTGAAGGTTGTCAGGGACCTGACAGTTGTATGGGATAAGGTGTGCCTCGTAGGTTCTCCAGAAATACCGTAATAACCAGGTGTCTCTGTTTAGAAATTATGAAAACGCGTCAGGAGTTTTGGGCCAATTTCCAGGTAGAAGTGATATTTCAATGGCTGCTGCGTTGTGCCAAGTTTAAGTGCGCTGGTCACCCACAGAAGCCAGAAGTGACCTGGAAACACATTCTTCTTCACGGATCTTCACAAATCTTTGGAGAAGGGAAGTGAAGGGTGAACTCCCTGTTAAAACAGAACAAAGCTATGAATTAGAGCAACACAGCAAAGAAAGAGTGGCCTAAAGTACACAGAACGTAATTCCTATCACCCAGGTGTCTTTTAGAAAATTCAGCAATAAATAGGAGAACGCCCTCTGCGCGCCTCTGAACTTTCTCAATGCTTCGTCCTTGGCTATGGGTGAGTTATGTCCCCTCACAAGACTCTGAGATCTACAGGTGCTGGTACTGAATCTTTTCCACTGCTGATTCTGTGGGGCCTGGTGCAGGCAAGAGCTTAATAAATGTCTTTTGAAAAATGGATGAATGGGGTGGCACCTGTGGCTCAAGCAGTAGGGTGCCGGTCCCATATGCCGGAGGTTGCAGGTTCAAACCCAGCCCCGGCCAAAAACCACACAAAAATAAAAAAAAGAAAAGAAAAATGGATGAATGAATAAATACCAACAAACAGGACTTTGGTGTGAACAATTCATTTGAATCCTACTAGTTTTGCTTGCCAATTTGCACGTGTAGAGTTCAGGCATGGCGATAGCTTGTTTGATAATTGTCACTTTAATCAGTTGCAACCTTCTGGCTAAGTCTGCCACCGGGTACTTGACATCCATTACTGTTGGGCATTTGTGGTGCTCCTAGGTTTCCACCATGGTAAATAGTTCTAAAATGAATTCTTTTTTTTTTTTTGTAGGGACAGAATCTCACTTTATGGCCCTCAGTAGAGTGCCGTGGCCTCACACAGCTCACAGCAACCTCCAACTCCTGGGCTTAAGTAATTCTCTTGCCTCAGCCTCCCGAGTAGCTGGGACTACAGGTAAAATGAATTCTTAAAAGACAGATTTCTTTTCCACACATCACAGTTACTTCTTTGGGGGATACACACACACACACACACACACACACACATATATATATATATTTTTTTCTTTGAGACAGAATTTCACTTTGTCACCCTTAGTAGAATGCCATGGCATCATAGCTCACAGCAACCTCAAACTCTTGAGTTCGAGCCATTCTCTTGCCTCAGCTTCCTGAGTAGCTGGGACTACAGGCACCCACCACAACACCAGCCAATTTGTTTTTTCTTTGCAATTTTTGGCTGGGGCTGGGTTTGAACCCACCACCTCCAGTATATGGGGCTGGCACCCTACTCCTTGAGCCACAGGTGCCGCCTTTTTTTTTTTTTTTTTTTAATTTCAGTGTGCTTGTTCATTCTTCTTTGTTTGAAGTACTCCCTTTTTGTTCACTTTCTTCTTCCTCTGGCGGTGCCGGCTGTTTTTGATGTTGTTAGTAGAGACGGGGTCTTACTCTGGCTCATTGCTGCTCATACTGGTCTTGAACCTCTGAGCTCAGGCAATCCACCTGCCTCGGCCTCCCACAGCGCTGGGACTACAGGCGTGAGCCACCATGCCTGGCCTCTTTTTTTTTTTTTTTAAGAAATGGGGTCTCGCTCTTGCTCAGGCAATCCACCCGCCTCACCTCCCAGAGTGCTCGGATTACAGGCATGAGCCACCATGCCCAGCTGGGATATATTTTTTTATAATTAACAATAATCTATGGTATGTTTCGTCTTTTTTTTTTTTTTTTTTTTGTAGAGACAGAGTTTCACTTTATGGCCCTCGGTAGAGTGCTGTGGCGTCACACAGCTCACAACAATCTCCAACTCCTGGGCTTAGGCAATTCTCCTGCCTCAGCCTCCTGAGTAGCTGGGACTACAGGCGCCCGCCACAACGCCTGGCTATTTTTTTGTTACAGATTGGCGGGGGCTGGGCTTGAACCCGCCACCCTCAGTATATGGGGCCGGTGCCCTACTCACTGAGCCACAGGCGCCGCCCATCTATGGTATGTTTCAAAAGAGTTAAAAGAGAGGATTTTGAATGTTCCCAACACAAAGAAAGAATAAATGGTTTTGGTGATGGATATGCCAATTGCCCTGATTTGATCATTACACATTATATACAGGTATTGAAATATCACATGTATCCCATAAATATGTACCATTATTCTGTGTCAATTTAAAGAATGAAAAGAGAGCTCTAGTTGTGCAATCAGTTAGTGCATGATACTGATAAAAGAATGAAAAGGGTAGCAAAGATTAAAACAATTATTAAAATTATGTAAAATTTTACCCCAACTTAGATTAAAATAAGAATGCAAGTTTCAGGCTTGGTGCCTGTAGCTCAACCGGCTAAGGCACCAGCCACAGATACCAGAGCTGGTGGGTTTGAATCCAGCCAAACAACAATGACAACTACAACCAAAAAATAGCCGGGCATTGTGGCAGGTGCCTATAGTCCTAGCTACTTAGGAGGCTGAGGCAAGAGAATCGCTTAAGCCCAGGAGTTTGAAATTGCTGTGAGCTGTGACAATACGGCACTCTACCAAGGGTGACATAGTGAGACTCTGTCTCCAAAAAAAAAAAAAGTTTCACAACAGCAGAGTCTTGGTTTTTGTTCACTGCTAGGTCCTCCATCCCTTAGAACAAAGCCTAGCAAAGAGCAGACACTGATATAAATTTGCTGACCAAATAAGAAGGTAGAATCTGGCTCAGTGCCTGTGGCTCAAGCAGCTAAGGCACCAGCCACATACACCTGAGCTGGCAGGTTTGAATCCAACCTGGGCCCGCCAAACAACATTGACGGCTGCAACCAAAAAATAGCCAGGCGTTGTGGCGGACGCCCATCTTGGGAGGCAGAAGAATTGGTTGAGTCCAGGAGTTGGAGGTTGCTGTGAGGGGCAATAGCTTGAGGCTCTGTCTCAAAAAAAAAAAAAAAAGTAGAATCTGATCTTACAGCCACCTGATCTTTGATAAACCAAACAAGAACATACACTGGGGAAAAGAATCCCTATTCAATAAATGGTGCTGGGGAACTAGATAACCACGTGTAAAAGACTGAAACTGGACCCACACCTCTCACCACTTACAAAAATTGATTCAAGATGGAGAAAAGATTTAAATCTAAGGCATGAAAACAATAAAAATCCCAGAAGAAAGTGTGGAGAAAACACTTGAAGAAATCAGCCTGGAGAAAGATTTTATGAGGAAGACTTCTATGGCAATGGCAACAACAAAAATAAACAAATGGGACTTAATTAAACTGAAAAGCTTCTGTAGAACTAAGGAAACAACAACCAAAGCAAATAGACAACCTTCAGAATGGGAAAAGATATTTGCATATTATGAACTGGACAAAAGCCTGATAACTAGGATCTATAGAGAACTCAAATTAATTAACAAAAAAAGACCCAACGATCCCACTATCACTGGGTAAGAGACATGAATAGAATCTTCTCTAAAGAAGACAGGTGAATGGCTAACAATCATATGAAAAAAATGCGTATTTTCCCTAATCATCAGAAAACTGCAAATCAAAACTTCCCTGAGATATCACCTAACCCCAGTGAGAATGGCCCACATCACAAAGTCTCAAAGCTGCAGACGCTGGCGTGGATGTGGAGAGAAGGGAACACTTTTACACTGCTGGTCAGACTGAAAACTAATACAACCTTTCTGGAAGGAAGTACAGAGAATCCTCAACTAAAATTATTATTACAATTTTTTTTGAGATAGAGTCTCACTATGTCGCCCTCGGTAGAGTGCTGTGGTGTCACAGCTCACAGCAACCTCAAACTCTTGGAGTTAAGTGATTCTCTTGCCTCAGCCTCCCAAGTAGCTGGGACTACAGGCACCTGCCACAACGCTCGGCTATTTTTTTGTTGCAGTTGTTGTTGTTGTTTAGCAGGCGTGGGCCAGGTTCAAATCTGCCTGCCTCGGTGTATGTGGCCGGCTCCCTAACCACTGAGCGACAGGTGCTGAGCCAAAGAACTCAAATTATACCTCCCATTTGATCCTGCAATCCCATTACTAGGCATGTGCCCGGAAGAAAAAAAAATCCTTTTACCATAAGTACATTTGCACTAGATTGTCGCAGCTCAATTTACAATCGCCAAAATGTGGAAACAGCCTAAATGCCCACCAACCCAGGAATGGATTAACAAGCTGTGGTATATGTATACCATGGAATACTATTCAGCTACTAAAAAAGATGGAGACTTTACATCTTTTGTATTAACCTGGATGGAGGAGGAACACATTCTTCTTAGAAAAGCATCACAAGAATGGAGAAGCAAGAATCTAATGTACTCAATTCTAACATGAAGGCAGTGGATGAGTTAACACAAGGGCGGGGGAGGGAAATGAGGGATGCGGAGAGAGGAGGGGACACCTCTGGGGGAAGGACACAATTCTAAAAGGGACTTTACCTAACACATGCAATCAGTGTAAACTAATTCTTTGTACCCTCATTGAATCCCAAACAATAAAAATCAATAAATAGAAAAAAAAGAAGGTAGAATCTGAAACATGCCAGCAGTCCGGGGAAGAAGCTGACATTCCAAAGGTAAAGACAAGAGACATAGTTTATTTGGTAACAAGGAGTGAAAAGGAATTCTTTTTTTTTGTGTGTGTGTGGTTTTTGGCCGGGGCTAGGTTTGAACCTGCCACCTCCAGCATATGGGACCGGCGCCCTACTCCTTGAGCCACAGGCGCCGCCCGTGAAAAGGAATTCTTAATTCTTCTTCTCTCTTCTGGTGGCCGAACGGAACCGTGATAGTCAAACAGATAACACACAAGAATTTCCTCCCAGACCTTGATCTTGGGCAGAAATGCAAACAGGCCTGAATTATACAAGTTGCATTTATTACTTTCTAGACAGAAGAGCCAACTGTTGTGCCATACACTCTATCAGTGGTGGCTATGTTCCCCTTCTTTTTTTTTTTTTTTCAGTTTTTGGTCAGGGCTGGGTTTGAACCCACCACCTCCGGCATATGGGGCTGGCGCCCTACTCCTTTGAGCCACAGGCGCTGCCCTATGTTCCCCTTCTTATCTTTGGTTTCACGGCAGGAAACAGTAATTACTGGAGTCTATGAGAAGTGTGGGGTTATGGGTGATGCCCATGCCCCAGCTAGCAGTGAGGGGTGGTGGTCTACATCCCAGGGAGGCACAGAAGTTTTCATCTGTGAACACGACCTCAATCATCATGGGTGGCCTTCACCTTGGCCTGTTTTTCAAAAAGTTGCTGCCATCAAAAGCAAACTCCCAGCTCACAGTAGGTATCTCTGCTTCTTTTTTTTGTGACAAATGGCTCCAAGCACTCAGTCAGACCCCCTCTAGAGTGGGGTCACTCGAAGGGTGACCACAGATGGATGTAGGGCTGATGCACATCGGGGTCACCAAATGAAGGAAAGTACTACCAAATCCAAAAACGGGGGGGGAGGGGGACCAGATATGTAGCAGCACCCCTCGCCCCCTACCATAAGAATGTGACCTTTTATAACTGTCCTAGGAAACAGCCCCGAGCTGAAGCAGATAACCGGTAACTGGTTCTGAAAGAAAAAAGCTAAGCAAATGTTTAACTGCTGATCTTGTCTTAAGACAGATGAGTAATGAACCAGAGTTCTTCTTATCTGGAAAAGCCCCTATGTCTGCTACCCCTCCCTAAAGCCCCTGCTATGTCTGCTGCCCCTCCCTACTTTATAGTTTTTGCCTTTATAAACTTGTGAAACCTGCTGTTCAGGGCTTGACTCCTCGGCTCCTAAAAGAGTTGTGAGTCAAGCCCCAGCATGCTGGAATAAAATCCTCTTGCTATTTGCATCAAGCGCCGTCTCTTGCAGTTGATTGTGGTCGTCAGAGCTCAGGGCAGAGTGGGGGGTCTTGCCCCAAGTCTTTCATTTGGGGGCTCTCCCGGGATTTGATGACCACCCTTCACCTGTAGAGTCGACCTTGGAGGTAAGAAAGGGGTACCCCAAAAACTGGTCTGTGTCTTCAGTCCTTTGTTTGACTTTGTGTGCGCGCTTTCAGTTTTGCAGCCGTTCGGCACCTCGTGAGAGTGGCCGGACAGTCGTCGGTAGACGTGCCCGGAGGACCACAGGCTGAAATCCTGGGGGATGCCCCAGGAACTGAGGAGAACCAGGGACGCCTGGTTGTCTCCTGCTGTAAGGGCGCTGATCGAGTCCAGTTGTTCGATCAAAAATTATGGGAAATGCGCCCGTCTGATTCTATTGTAGGCTTGTGAGGGACCAAGTGTGGTAGGTAGGTCCTTGTATCTGTAATATTTCTGTTATTCTTGTTATTTGTGTTTCTGACATATCTACTGATGATGGGACAGACTGTGACAACCCCTCTGAGTTTGACTCTAGATGATTGGACTGAAGTGAAGAGAAGAGGTCGTGACCTGTCAGTAGAAGTTAAAAAAAGGCCCATGGCAGACTTTCTGCTCCTCGGAGTGGCCCACTTTTAACGTCGGCTGGCCCTCAGGAGGAACCTTTGACTTATCTCTTATTTTTGCTATCAAAGAGATTATTTTTCAGAGAGGACCGGGAGCCCATCTGGATCAACAACCTTACATCATAGTCTGGCAGGACCTGGTGCAGAATCCACCCCCCCTGGGTTTGGCCGTGGACTGCCACATCCAGGCCCCCGTCTAATCCTCGGGTGCTCGCTGTCCAATCTTCCGGTTCCAGAAAAGGGGGCGACAGCTCGGACCCCCCTAAGAAGATCTACCCGGAAATTCAGACTGATCATCTTCTCCTCGACCCTCCGCCCCCTCCTCCCCCATACCCTCCCGCCTTGGCTCCTATCGGGGGGGGCAGGGAGGACCAGCATCGCCGGATCCGGTGATTACCCCCTCTGCACCCCCGGGGGAACCTTCACTGGGGCCCGCACAAGGTACCAGGAGTCACCGCCGGGGAGGAATGTCTCCCGACACTACTGTTGCCCTGCCCCTGAGGGCATATGGCCCCCCCGCCGGTGGCAACAGATGAGGGACCACCTCTCCAGCCCCTCCAGTACTGGCCATTTTCTTCTGCAGACCTGTATAACTGGAAAACTAATCACCCCCCTTTTTCAGAAGACCCCCAACGCCTGACTGGGCTGGTAAAGTCCCTGATGTTCTCTCATCAGCCCACATGGGATGACTGCCAGCAGCTCATACAGACTCTCTTCACTACTGAAGAGAGGGAGAGGATTTTACTAGAAGCTAGGAAGAATGTACTCGGGGCGGACAGGCATCCTACCCAGCTCCCCAACATCATCGAGACTGCCTTTCCCCTCTCCAGACCTGACTGGGACTTCAACACGGCAGAAGGTAGGGAGCGACTGACAGTCTATCGCCAGGCTCTAGTGTCTGGCCTCCGTGGGGCGGCAAGACACCCCACTAATTTGGCTAAAGTAAGAGAAGTAATACAGGGGGCCATGGAACCCCCCTCAGTGTTTCTTGAGCGCCTAATGGAAGCTTTTAGGCGCTACACCCCATTTGACCCTGCCTCTGAAGGACAGAGGGCTTCCGTGGCTATGACTTTCATAGGGCAGTCAGCTGTAGACATTAAAAGAAAGCTGCAGAGGATTGAAGGATTGCAGGACTATACCTTGCAGGATTTAGTTAAGGAAGCTGAGAAAGTATACCATAAAAGAGAAACTGAGGAAGAAAAAGAGCAAAGAAAGGAGAAAGAGAGAGGGGAAAGGGAAAATAAGAGAGACCGAAGACAGGAGAAAAACTTAACACAGATTTTGGCCGCAGTAGTAGGGGAGAAGAGCCAGGAACAGACCCAAGGTAGAACTAAGAAGTCAGGTAGCCTGGGCAACCACGTCCCATTAGATAAGGATCAATGTACCTACTGTAAGGAGAAGGGGCACTGGGCCAGAGAATGTCCTAAAAAAAGGAAGAAAGTACTGGCCTTAGAGGAAGAAGAAGATTAGCGGGGACGGGGCTCGGAACCCCTCCCCGAGCCTAGGGTAATACTTAAGGTGGAGGGGAAGCCAGTTGAGTTCCTAGTAGACACCGAACTCAACACTCAGTCCTACTCGAACCATCAGGACCCATCTTCAAGAAAAAATCTTGGGTTGTAGGGGCCACAGGGCATCAGTAGTACTCATGGACTACCCGAAGATCAGTAGATCTGGGAGTGGGACGGGTAACCCACTCATTCTTAATTATCCCTGAGTGCCCTGCACCCCTCCTTGGGAGAGATTTACTCACCAAAATGGAAGCCCAGATCACTTTCACTCCTGATGGCCCAGAGGTAACCCAGAATAAGAGAGTAACAGCCCTGACCATGCATTTGGAGGATGAACACAGACTCTTTGAAAAGCAACGGGAGAAAGAGACTAGTCTCATACATGACTGGCTAGAAAAATATCCCAGGGCATGGGCCGAAACTGCCGGAATTGGACTGGCCGCAGAAAGGCCGCCTATAGTCATAGAACTCAAAGCTACTTCCACTCCTGTGGCAGTGCGCCAGTATCCTATGACTAGGGAAGCTCGGGAAGGGATTAGGCCTCACATTCAGCGTCTCCTACAGCTGGGCATACTAGTAAAGTGCCAGTCACCATAGAACACCCCCTTATTACCTGTCAAGAAACCCGGCACAGGAGACTATCGCCCTGTGCAGGACTTGAGAGAAGTAAACAAGCAGGCATAAGACATCCACCCCACTGTGCCTAACCCTTATAATCTGTTAAGCTCTCTCCCTCCGGACCATATCTGGTACACTGTCCTGTATTTGAAGGATGCCTTCTTCTACCTCCGACTACACTCCTCTAGCCAGAACATCTTCGCATTTGAATGAAGAGACCCGGACTCTGGAATGACAGGGCAATTGACATGGACCCGACTTCCACAGGGGTTCAAGAACTCCCCAACCATCTTTGATGAAGTCCTCCACCAAGACCTAGCTCACTTTCGCGCCAGCCACCGTCAGGTAACGCTCCTACAATATGTAGATGACTTACGACTAGCAGGAATGACAAAGGAAGAGTGCCATCGGGGCACAGAACTGTTACTGGAAGAGCTAGCCCGCTTAGGATATCGAGCCTCCGCCAAGAAAGCCCAGATCTGCCAGAAGGAGGTAACGTACCTGGGTTACACCCTAAGAGGAGGGCAGAGATGGTTAACAGAAGCCAGGAAGCATACTGTGACTCAGATTCCAGTTCCCCGCTCGCCCCGCCAGGTGCGAGAATTCTTAGGGACTGCGGGGTTCTGCCGCTTATGGATACTGGGGTTTGCTACTCTGGCAGCCCCCCTCTACCCTTTGACCAAGGAAAGCACTCCCTTCGAGTGGGGTGCCAGCCAACAGCGGGCCTTTGACAACATTAAAAAGGCCTTATTATCAGCCCCGGCCCTGGCTCTACCAGATGTAACAAAGCCCTTTGTCCTATACGTAGATGAGAAGAGAGGAGTGGGCTGATGGGTGCTGATGCAGCCTTTAGGGCCATGGAAAAGACCGGTAGCATACCTCTCCAAGAAATTAAACCCCGTCGCTGGTGGTTGGCCAGCCTGTCTGAGATCTGTGGCGGCAGTGGCGGTACTGGTAAAAGATGCAGACAAATTGACTATGGGGCAGAAGTTGACAGTCATTGCCCCCCATGCCTTAGAAAGCATCATCAGACAGCCCCCTGACCGGTGGCTGTCCAATGCCCGCATGACACACTACCGGAGTCTCCTATTAAATGGAGACAGAGTCCAGTTTGGCCTGCCTGTCATCCTCAACCCGGCTGCCCTACTACCTGATACCTCTGTCCGGGAGGATGTATTACACACATGCCAAGAAGTACTGGCTGAGGAGACTGGAACTCGGAGGGACCTCTGTGATCAGCCCCTGCCGGATGCCCAATTGACCTGGTTCACTGATGGGAGCAGCTCCATAATAGAAGGTAAAAGAGTGGCCGGGGCGGCGGTGGTGGATGATAAGCAGACCAGCTGGGCAAGTAGTCTGCCTGAAGGGACGTCAGCCCAGAAGACCGAGCTGGTCGCCTTGACCCAGGCCTTACATTTGGCAGAAGGAAAAAAAGTTAACATATACACCGATAGCAGGTATGCTTTTGCTACAGCCCATGTCCATGGGGCCATTTACAGACAGCGAGGACTGTTAACTTCAGCAGGAAAAGAAATTAAATACAGGGAAGAAATCCTAAGTCTACTAGAGGCTGTTCACCTCCCTAAGAGAGTGGCCATAATCCACTGCCCTGGACATCAGAAAGGGGGATCCAGAGTTGCCGAGGGAAACCAAAGAGCCAACCGAGAAGCTAAGCTAGCGGCTCAAGGGCTCAACATCCTACCGCTATATGAAAACACTTTAAGGCCCAGCCTTAAAGAAATAGCACCCCCCCTTATCAAAAACTTTAAATATTCGGAGCGGGATCTCGAGAGGATGAACAGATTAGCCTCCACCTAGAATCCCCAGAGGGGATCCGAGAAACCCAGGAAGGGAAAAACATCCTCCCTGAGGAGCAGGCAATCACCTTTCTCAGGCAACTTCATAAATTAACCCATCTGGGCCCCAAGCATCTGAAAACCATTGTTCAGTCCTCTCCATACTATATTATAGAATTAAGTAAGCTCGTTGATGCAGCTGTAAAAGAGTGCAGACCTTGCCAATTAGTAAACACCCAGCCTAGCACACTACCTCAGGAAAAACGACTCCGAGGGGATTGCCCTGAAAGCTACGGGGAAACAGATTTTACAGAGATTAAGCCGGCTAAGTACGGATACAAGTACTTGCTAGTGTAGACATTTTCTCAGGATGAGTCGAAGCTTTTCCTACAAAGAGGGAGACTGCTCAAGTTATGACCAAAATAATATTAGAAGAGATTTTTTCAAGATTTGGGCTACCCAAAGTAATCGGATCCAACAACGGTCCCGCTTTCGTTGCCCAGGTTAGTCAGGGTTTGGCCAAAATCCTGGGGCTTGAATGAAAATTACATTGTGCTTATCGGCCCCAGAGCTCAGGGCAGGTAGAGAGGATGAATAGAACCCTAAAAGAGGCCATGACTAAATTATCCTTAGAGACTGGCATTACTGACTGGACAGTCCTCCTTCCCTTTACCCTGTTCCGTGTGCACAACACCCCTAGTACTCTCAAGCTGACCCCCTTTGAAATCCTATATGGAGCTCACCCCCTGCTCGTTGCCATGCAGCACCTCCTTTCCCCAGAATCTTACTCCTCTCAATCTCTATACACCAGATTAAAAGCCCTTGAAACTGTGCAAAAGGAAGTGTGGTGCTGGCTGATCGAACGAAGCCTACAAGCCCGGAGATCTGCAAATACCTCACCAGTTCCAGGTTGGAGATTTGGTGTACATCCGGCGCCACCGGACAGCCAAACTTGAACCCCGGTGGAAAGGACCATAGCCAGAAGTTCCATGATTAGAACTTCCCAAAAAACAAATGGGGGAATGAAGGAAAGTACTACCAAATCCAAAAAGGGGGGGGGACAAGATATGTAGCAGCACCCCTCACCCCCTACCATAAGAATGTGACCTTTTATAACTGTCCTAGGAAATAGCCCCGAGCTGAAGCAGATAACCGGTAACTGGTTCTGAAAGAAAAAAGCTAAGCAAATGTTTAACTGCTGATCTTGTCTTAAGACAGATGAGTAATGAACCAGAGTTCTTCTTATCTGGAAAAGCCCCTATGTCTGCTACCCCTCCCTAAAGCCCCTGCTATGTCTGCTGCCCCTCCCTAAAGCCCCTGCTATGTCTGCTGCCCCTCCCTACTTTATAGTTTTTGCCTTTATAAACTTGTAAAACCTGCTGTTCAGGGCTTGACTCCTCGGCTCCTAAAAGAGTTGTGAGTCAAGCCCCAGCATGCTGGAATAAAATCCTCTTGCTATTTGCATCAAGCGCTGTCTCTTGCGGTTGATTGTGGTCGTCAGAGCTCAGGGCAGAGTGGGGGGTCCTGCCCCAAGTCTTTCAGTATCACCAAGAATTTTGCAAGTTTCTTTAGTTTTGAAGAAATTGGTTTCTGGCAGCTTCACCTCAGAGCTTTCTCAAGCTCTCCTACCACAATGATTCTCCAGAAGGGTGGGTGAAGTTACCATCCTAGGCCTGGTGCTCCATCTGGCTGGCGGGTGACCACGTAACCACCTGCAAGGTGCCTCACCATCCTGAAGCCATCTCCTCCATGAGATCAGGGTGGTCTGCATAGGCCATGTAGACTTGTAGGTGGTGAACTCAGGATTGTGAGCCAAATAAATCCCTCATTCCAGAAGTGGCGTTCATCGTCATAAACCCAGTTAATGCCACCAACTACCAGCTTTTTATGAAGGAGTTATTATGACCAGTTCTCATAAGTTCGTGCCCAGCTAATTGTGATAAGTGATGAAAGGCTTGGCCCAGGCTCTCCCTGGGATGACCTTCACCATAGGAGTTTCAACCTCTAGGAACCCCAGCTCATTCCAAAAACTTCTTGTATATGTGATGACACATTTCTGCCTCATAAAGTCATTCAGGATCGAGTCCCGTATCTCTGATGATTCCCTGTATCCCCACCTTTGAGGACAAAGTGAAGATGAGGTACTTTATGCAAGCTGGGAGATGGCAGTGTGACTTTGTAGGCAGTGACACCCAGCTCACCTCATTGTTTTTCCCAGGATCCCTTAATCTCCAATTATGTTAATTGATACGAATAAATTCTTCTTCTGACTCCTGGAATTGGCCTTGACTTGCAACATGACCCCTTTCATCAAAGGTCATAGAGGAGGAGCTTTTCCCCAGAAGGTTTTTTTAGCATCCATCTACCCATCACTTCAGGCGATGTCAGGCAGGTGGTCCCCTGGCTACAGGTGACTGTGTTGGATGGAGTGAGTGAGATGTCACTGGAATTTGGGTGGGTTCTAGTCTTTTGCCAGCCTTTTGCTGGTGGACTGCTGGACAGCAGACCTCGTGGTGTTGATTTGGTCTGGACTATCCCCTGGGGGACCCGTGCCACTGTTAGTAGAGGGGTTGTTGGCGACTGCCACAGCAGCCTGGTGTAGCCATTTCTCATTGGGGTCTTTCTGTTTAGCACCATCTCTGCCACTTTCTCCCCAGCCTTCTGGTGTCTCTTTAGCTCACTCTTGTTCAGTTTCAGCTTCTTGCCATCTGCTTCCCCACAGCCCCTGCACTGCTGCAGTCTCCCTGGAGGGCCCCAGCCTAAAGTTTTGGGGTGTATCATCCGAAGTGGAGAAATATCCCATAGAAAAGTCAGTCCAGCATTTTCAAGGCCGCCACATGAGTTTATCATTCCACCAATGCCCTATAAACATTCTTTTTTTGTGTCCTAATATTTTGTTTTGAGGAACTTCAAACATGCAAAAAAGTTGGAGTAATTTTATACTGAACACTCACCACCTAGATTTTACTCTTAATGTTTCACTATATTTGCTTTTTCACATATCCACCCATCTACCATCCAGGAACACCTCTTACTTTTTGTATATGTCCAAGTAAAAAGAGACACAGGTTTACTTCCCCAAGTACCGCCTCGTTAACAGCAGTTCAATATGTTCTCATGTTTTTCCTTCAGAGGTAAATTTCACGTCTAATGAGGGGCACTCTTGAGTACACCTTCACTGGCTTTTCACAAAGGAACACCACTCACCTCCCCAGCATGAGAGAGAACATTCCGGTCACCCCAGAAGAATCCTCTTGTGCCCCTTCCCACCCAGTCCCTGGCCCTGTCCAGGGGCAATCTCTATTTTTATTTTTTCTACCATAGCTGAGTTTTTTCCTGCTCCAGAATTTCATACAGATGGAATCACAATGAACTCTTTTGTGCTAAGCTTCTTTTATTCAGCATGATGATGTCATAATTCATCCACATTACTGCACGTGTCAGTGGGTCGCTCTTATTTTTATTTATTTATTTTTTTCACTCTTCTTATTGTGGAGAAGTATATCACTGCATGAACAGGTCACAGTTTGTTTATCCACTAATGGACATCTATGCTCTTTCCAGTATTTGGAAATTATAGATAAATTGCTATTAATATTTTTGTTTAAGTCTTCATGTGAACTTGAGTATCTTTTTCTGCTTTAATAGCTACCTTATGTTACCTTTAAATTACCATCATTTCCACATCTTTAATTGCCAGTGATGCTGTGCATTTTTCCCTCTGATGATAATAATAATCCCATTTCTTGAACTCTTGCTGGGGCAATAGACCCTCTAATTTGTCTTCATAAGAATCCTGCAAAGTAGGTATAATTGTATCCATTTTACATATGAAAGGACAGATACAGCCTCATTAAGCAAATCTGAGGACTGTGATTCATGGCTGAGGCTGAGGTTCTATCCTGGTCACACAATGGGTCCCTGGGGCTGTGACCACCTGACTGTCTTTTGCTCACTTCCTGACAGGGCATCTAGGCCTGTGCATTATGCAGTTTTACAAATTTGAATCATTTTGGCAGTAAGTTGTTTGCAATTATATTGGTGACTAATTTTCCCATTCTGATGTTTTCCTTTAAGTAAATGTCTTGTTGTACCAAGATCTACTTATTCAAACCCACCTATTTTGTCTGATGACAGGCTCAATTTTTCAAGAGCCAGAAATTTATCTTTGCTCCACAGCTAAAATAAATATGCAGTTCTATTTTCTTTTTTGTGCTTCTTGACATTGGCACTGTACTGCCATTTACAGTGGGAGGTGTGGGGTCACATCAGTATGGAAATACTTGCACAATAAATAAATCACAAAGTGGAAATGCTACCTTCAACATAAGCATGGGAACTAGAAGCCAAGGGAATTGAAACCTGTTTCCTAAAGGCATATGCAAGGTCAGTGGATGAACTTGGTTTTTAGCTCGCTGCTTTCACCCCTGAGCAAGATCTGACTTGCCCACTACCATGTTCAAGGAGGAGCTCTTTGTCCACTAGCTTTGCTTAGAGCAGTGCTGAGAATCTCAGAACATAGATTCCTGTTCATGCTTCATTTTTCCTCCATCTTTACTTCTCTCTGGCTTCCTTTGAAGTTCAAAAGTTTAGCAATTTCTAAAGTAAACAAAAAATAAATGAGCTCAGAGCCTGAAGGGACCTCACAGGGTCTTTCATTCATTTATCCAGCAAACACTGGCCAAGCTCGGTCTTATGGGGCTTCAGTCTAGAAAGACTAGCTCTTGACCAAATCCCCGAAGGGACACGGACATACAGACCAGCACCGGTGACATGGTGTGGAAAGTGTGGTGACAGAGGTTTGTCTGGGGATTAGGTTGGGGACCCACCCTACCTGGGGAAACCTGGAGGAGGTGGGGCCTGGGCCAAGCCCAGAGGGTGAGCCGCAGTGTCTGGAGAGTGGGGTGAACAAGTACAAGGAGTATCCTGAGGGGCACAGCCCCAGCCCAGGCTAGGAAATGAGAGAGGGGCTGGTCACGGGGTGGAGGGGCCTGCCTAGGAACTGTTCCACTGGGGAAGGCAGGGCAGGAAGAAGGGTGCAGTGAGGGAAGGGAGGACTGCCCAGGCCTCTGCGTCTGGTGCAGAAGCTCTTGTCTCTCCCAGGCAGAGAGGGAGCAGCAGGACAGTGGTGGCTAAAGCCTGAGCTGTAGGAGAACATTCTGCTTACAGAGGAGGACACCAGGCTACAGAGACCATTTAAGTAGCTAGAGATGTTAAGCCCCAAATCAGGGTTATGGTAGGAATGGAGAGAAGAAATATTTTGGAGCAGAACTTGGTGATAGAATCAGTAAAGAAGAAAACAAGAGTGAATCCCAGGTTGGCAGCGAGGATGGAGGCCTTCCAAGTAAGAAAATAGGAGAGGAGATGTGTGTTTTGGGAAAAGACCATGAGTTCTATTTTTTTTTTTTGAGACAGAGTCTTAATTAAGCTGTTGCTCTGGGTAGAGTGCCGTGGCATTACAACTCACAGCAACCTCCAACTCTTGGGCTTAAGTGATTCTCTTGTCTCAGCCTCCCAAGTGGCTGGGACTACAGGTGCCCACCTCAATGCCTGGTTATTTTTTGGTTAGAGTTGTCATTGTTGTTTGGCAGGCCCGGGCTGGATTCGAACCTGCTAGCTCTGGTGTATGTGGCTCTAGCTGCTAAGCTACAGGCGCTGAGACCATGAGTTCTATTTTTGACAAGTGAGCTTCAGGTGACTTCCGGTCTTCACCACCCACGTGGTAACTGCTAAAAGGGAGGTGGAGGCCAGGCACCGTGGTTCACACCTGTAATCCCAGCACTCTAGGAGGCCGAGGTGAGTGGATCCCCTGAGCTCAGGAGTTCAAGACCAGCCTGAACCAAAGCAAGACTTTATCTCTAAAAATAGCCAGGCCTTGTGACGTGCGCCTATAGTCTCAGATACTCAGAAGGCTGAGGCAAGAGGATCGCTTGAGCCCAAGAGTTTGAGGTTGCTGTGAACCGTGACACCACAGCACTCTACTGAGGGCAACAAAGTGAGACTCTGTCCCAAAAAAATAAAAAATAAAAGGGAGTTGGACATTAGAAGAGATGTCGTCAGCAAATATTGAATCAAGTAACAGTTGAATGACCTCAGGAGAGTGAAGAAAGGGGGAGAAGACTGGGCCAGAGACAGACTCTTCACTTAGGGAGCATATGAATGAAGGAAATGGGCCAAGGCTGGGGGGAAACTAGAGACCACGGATGCCCATGGAATCATGAGCCAGGAGGAGGAGGGAGTTATCTAGAGGGCTGCAGATGGCAGGGACAGCTGGGAAGACACATTCTGACAACAGGGTCCTGATAGAACCTGGCACCATTTCAGAGAGGCGGGAGGGGGTGGGTTCAGTACAACCCAGATTGCAGACTGAGTAACAAGTAGGAGAAACTGGAGGTGAGGCCAGGAGTGTGGACTTCTAAGAGGTTGGAATGAAAAGAGAAGAAAGGACGGGAGGCTAACTATGAGGGTCAAAGGAACTTTTCTTTTTAAGGTTGGTCAAGAGCTGAGCAAGCTAGAGATGGAGGGGCTGATGCCAGAAGGGCGGCTGGGGAAACAGGATCCTGGGAGAGGCGAGGTCAGCTTGGAGCTGAGCCCAGATGCAGGTATCAGAGCACGGACGCTGGGTGGGCCATTTACGTATGTTTATAGGGCTTGGGGGTGCGGAGAGGGTGTTGGTGACTCAGAGTTGCTGGGCTTGGTGGCAGAGACTTCCCTAGGCCCAAGTGGGAGGGAATTGACCCAGGGGAAAGGCTGGGCAGTGTGTGCACTGGCCTGATACTCCCTCCCTTGCTGCAGTCCTCACCGCGTGGGCCCCTTCTGCAGCGCTGCCTGGCTGGGAAGAACAATGAAGGGCGATCAACAGAGTAGTTGGTGCAAATCTCTGTCCTTGAACCCTTATGAGCAAGAAATAGTAATCTTATAGATGAAAGGAACAGTGCTGACGTCTGCGTGTGCTTACCCTTGGCCAGGCATTATTCTCAGTATTTTGCATGCTTACCCATTAATCTACCTGAGCCGTTCCTAGTATGATACCATTTTGTGGATAAGGAAATTGAGACACAGAGAAATTAAAGAGCTTGCCAGAGCTCACCCGGTTCCTGAGCGGAGAAGCCTGTTGCAAATTCAGGCTACCCGGGCCTCCTCACCCCCACACTCTGCCCTTGTGCTGATTTTCTTTATTTTTCTTTAACTGGTCTAAATGCCTCCTTTGGTTCCTGCTCCATTAGGTGGCAGGAGGTCGATCTCAAATAAATTAGGCTTCTCCCTGTCTTATCCACAATGACCTCCAGCCCTCACCCCCATCCTTATGGTTGTATTAAGTGGCCAGGCCATAGGGTGGGAGGAGTATGTTTGGGATGAGGGAGATGAGTGTGTGCTGGGGTGGTGGTGCATGCTCACAGGTGTGCCAAGACTGTGTGTGTTCACAGGTGTGCTGAGACATCCCCCACCCCTGGGGACCTCAGTCGCAAGTCCATGCCGGCCCCAGCTCAGCCTTACCCCTGACTGCGAGGCGGTGGGGTTCTGGCAGAATAATTTAGCTCCCCTGTGCCCCTCTCAGGGACTCTGAAAGGATTCCCTCTGCTCCTACCTTCCCTGGAGTTCTGGGCAAGGGGACACTGTCCTGCTACCTCCCCAAGCCTTACCTGGGGACGGGCCTCAATGCAGCCCTGCTGTGGGATTCTTTAACCACATTTGGGATGTCTAGCATGAGTTTCTCCCTGAACACCCTTTAAGTCAGGGTTGAATTGAAAGGTTGTACAAAGCACACGTTAAGTTTGTGATCTCTTGGGCCTGCAGCTGCCTAACCAATGTCCTTTGCCACGGCAGAGGGACGGGCTGCTCTGGGCTCCTGCTGTCCCCCTTGGCTCCTGGGTGGTGAGAAAGGGTCTTAGGGTCCTTGCACGCTCTGAGGCTGAGTGGTCTGAGGAAGGTGGCTCAGGCTGCCAGAGAGCTGTGGGGGCAGAAGGTCTGAGGCTGGGAAGAGCAGGGAGTTACCCTCATGAGAATTCAGCCACACCTCAGGGCTCCCTGGAGTGTGGCCCAAGCTAGAGAGCAGGCACAGAGCAGGCCCTGGAGGCCATCAGGGCAGCCTCTGGTGACCAGGAGGCTAGAACTCCAGCCTGTGAGTGTGAATCCAAGGCCCCACCTTCTTCATAGCAGGTGAATGTTCTAGAACCTTGTGGGATGTAAGGCCTGATAGGACCTGCCCTAGTCCTGGAGTACTTGGGTTGTTCTGGTGAAAAATATGTTAGTTCAGAGGCACCAGGCAGGGATGAATCAATGACTATAAAGAAGGCAGATCCCCTTCTTCCCACACTGTATGATAGTGCTGGACCCTGGACCATAGCCACCAACCCCAGCACTGCAGCTCATACCCAACCTTTGTTCTCTACTGGGGGTAGAACACCCTGATGCTGGAAGGCAAGGGCAAGGTTACCAAGACTAAGGCTGGACCTTGGTGATCTGCACGTGGCTTTGAGAGGTTCCAAGCACCTCCACCTGGCCTACTGACGAGAGCACCCTCTGCACCAGCAAGGCTGGTTCCTTAATTGTCATCCAGGTCACCCTCTGCACCAGCAAGCCTGTTTCCTCAATTGTCCCCTACTCAACCAGACTCAGGCCCTCTACCCATGCCATCCCCCTTGTACAAATGCCCCGCCACTTGAAAAAGAAGTGTGATGGACCGCAGGTGCACAAAATTGGTGAAAATCATAATTCTTGGCTCACAATATATGTTTATTACACTTGCTATTTTAGGCATGGCCCTACTTACCTATGTGTTAGATTGCATTTTAAAGTAATGGAATAAACACCTGTGAAGCCACCATTCAGCCTGAAAGGTTGGGCCTCAGCACCGGCCTGTACCAGCCTGTGCCTTCATGCCACCCAACCCTGCCTTCCCAAGGCAGCCAGCACCCTGAACCCTGTGGACACCGTTTTTCATCATCTTCTTCATGTCCTCTCGTCATTCCTCGTGGTGCTAAAATGCGTATATTAAACTGTATTTCTCTTCACATCTTTAAGATGGTATCATGCTATATACAATCTTTTAGGACTTCCTTTTTTCACGTCATATAGTAAGTGAATAACCATCACCTGTATGGTTTTCTGTTGCTGTGACTCATTTATTTTGACTGCTGAGCAGTGTCCGTGGTGTGGCTATGCCTTTGCTTATCCATTCTGTTGTTGGGCATTTGAACAGGCCTGTGGCTCAGTGAGTAGGGCGCCGGCCCCATATACCGAGGGTGGCGGGTTCAAACCCGGCCCCGGCCAAACTGCAACCAAAAAATAGCCGGGCATTGTGGCAGGCGCCTGTAGTCCCAGCTGCTCGGGAGGCTGAGGCAAGAGAATCGCTTAAGCCCAGGAGTTGAAGGTTGCTGTGAGCTGTGTGAGGCCACGGCACTCTACAGAGGGCCATAAAGTGAGACTCTATCTCTACAAAAAGAAAAAAAAAAAAAGACTTCTGTCTAAAAGTTTTGCTAAGGTATATGCTGGGTTTTTGAGTATGTGAATATTCCTCTGAGGACTGTTCAAGTGTTGTCCTGAGTGGCCAACAGGTAAAGACAACCTATGGAGTCCACACCTTCTCAGTACTCAGCATTAGCAATTTTGTGCCATGCAGTGGAGTGGAACAGCAGCTCACCTGCCCTTCAAGGCCCAGTTCATGAACGAGCTCACCTAGGAAGGCCTCCTTGACTGGCAAGCATGTCCCAGTTACTGTTTTGGTGGCCACTTAACTGCCTGATGTCTTCCGTTACCTCCCTACTAGGTTCTTAACTCCTTGGCATCAGGGGACATAACATTTCTTTTCTAATTCTACCATCAGAGGCAAGCACAGTGTATTGTACACAGTAGATCCTTTGATTAATTGGAGCTATTTGAATAAAACAGAACTCTTGTTTATACTTCTCAAGGAAATCAAATGTCACCTGTGAGGAAGACAGCAGAGTCCCAGAGGGACTAGAGTAGAAAATGGGCCAGAGCTCGTGACTGCAGGATGGAGCAGGCCAGGTGAGAACCCAATTAGCTGCTCTCTGAAGGCCTCGCAGCAGCAGTTGTTTAGAGAAGTGTGCCTTCTCCCAGCGGGTGGGAGTGAGGGCCTCTGGGAGTAGAGCCATGTCACGGGTCAGTGGTGTTTTGCCCACGAGGCACAGTCTTTGCCTTCTGTCTGGAGAGGATCAAATCAGCTCATTATTAGGCCTGTTCTGGTCACAGGACTGTCTTCAGAGGCAGTGAGGAGCATCGTACTCACTTGTGCACGTTGGAAGTGCTCTCCCAGGAGTATGGGGGAAGCTTCCAGTAAGTTCCGGTCTGGCTACCAGCACATGGCACCACCCCTGTGCCAAGTCACCCCACATGCCACATGCCAGGCCAGATAAGCTGGGTTGCAGTAGCCTGCCTGATGTGGAGCTTGGGGTCCTGGGCAGGGGTACAGGGGTGCCTACCCTCTCATTAAAGCCTGCCTGGGGAGGGCTCTGGTGCTCAGAAGAAAGACAGAGCTCACAGGAAGTGAGTCCTAGGCTAGGAAGTCTGAGCCCCACCATACTGCCCTCTTTTGGTCACCTGGTGGCTTTTTGTTAAATGTTTATGCACCCTGCTGGGGCCGAGGGAGGGGTGTATGTGTTGGGGGCAGAGGGAGCTGCTTCCCTGTGGCCCCAGATCTGGAGGATGCCTGGGAGAGCAGGGGAGGAGCCGAGGAGGGGACCTTCCAGAGTTTGTTCTTAAACCCACACTCCTCCACACCTGCCCTTGACCAGGAATTTGCCCTGGACTTTGTTTTTCCTGCCTTGTCACTACAACTCAGGGAAGCCTGAACAAGAACCCCACTGACTGTGGTTCCTGGAGTCCATTACTGATGGAAGCAGGGAGCCCTCCCATTTTCAAAGCATGTTCCTATCCACTCTCCCATCTGATCTTCCCACAGTTTTTCACCACCAGTTTCCTTACTGGGCCCTGGTTTGCGCTGTTCCTGTTTGAGTTCATTTCTGTGACCTCTGAAATCCTCCCCCGTGGGCCCCTGGATCTTCCTGCAGTGAGGACAGGCATCCCAGCGAGTCAGCCCTGAAGGTGTCAGCCTACTCTCCAGGTGAAGGGATCTCCTGCCTGTGTCCCACAGTGAACTCTCCTGAAACACCAAGACTGCAAGCTCTGACAAGTGAGCAGCTGCCCAGCTCACCTGGGAAATGGCCGAGGTTGGAATCATACCCACCAGAGTTTGGCTTCTAAACCTGAGTTCTTTCTATTTCTGAATTTGTTTTTTTTTAAGACAGAGTCTCATTTTATTGCCCTGGGTAGAGTACCATGGCGTCACAACTCACAGCAACTTCCAACTCCTGGGCTTAGGCGATTCTCCTGCCTCAGCCTCCTGAGCAGCTGGGACCACAGGCACCCACCACAACGCCCGGCTATCTTCTTGTTGCAGTTTGGCAGGGGATGGGTTTGAACCCGCCACCCTCAGCCAGCACCCTACCCACTGAGCCACAGGCGCCTCCCTATTTCTGAATTTGTTGTGAAGATTTAATGAGATTGTTAATGCAAAAATGCCCAGAACAAAGCCTGGGTCCCAGCAGGTCCCCGTAAGAAGCAGCTAAGGTTGCCCCAGGGAGGGTCTGTCCTCTCTTCCCTGTCACTCTCCCTGCTGCGCCCAGCGCCTCCCAGATGGGACACAGGGTGCTGTCCCCGAGAGAAGGGACGCGTGTGACGGTGCTTGTGTCTTTCATCTCTGAGAGCTGGATCACGTTTGGCAGGCGGGCTCCTGGTGCAAGGCCAGGTTCTTTCAGCCAAACAAAGGGAGGAAATTATCCAGGAAATTCTGACAAAGAAAGCAATTACTTTGTCTGACGTACAGGGCTGCCTGTGCCAGAACTGCGCCTGTTAGTCTAAATTACCTGAGTGCTGCGTCTGCGCAGACCTAGGCGCGTTCAGTTATTTTTCTTATCTGTTCTTTAACTGAGTGGGTGTCCCCCAGCTGTCACTCCTTGTCCTGCCCATCCTGGGCTTGCGAGCAGGTCTCCCTGAAAGTGGACGCAGCTGTCAGGGAGGAGGGGGGAGACCTGGAGCCCCTCCTCCACCAGAACCGTCACAGCGGTGGGGGGCTTTTCCTTTGCTGGGATCTCTGCCCTCAATGGCCCCCCTGGCCTGTTCTGTCCAGCCCACCCCAGGTGCCCGCCTGGGCCTGGTGAGCCTTCAACTAATCCCTGCAGGGATTATCTGGCCCGCTGACTAGCATTTTAGGAATGATAATGCTCCTTACGTTTCTGCCACACTTGGCTTTCACATCCATTATCTCATTTGATCCTCATGGTAGCCCGAGAGACAGGCATTAGCGTTGCCATTTTAGATTGGGAAAAAAAAAACAAGCAAGAAAGAGAATGGGGTTTATCCAGGTCACCGGACCAATGAGGGCAGGGCTGTCACCAAACCAAGGGAGAAAACTCTGGAAGGTTTTCTGACTCCTGGGCTTGTTTGCCTTCCACTACCACAGCCTGGAATGTTCAAAAAAGCAACCAAAATGCTACTGAGTGGATTTTTGGTGGAGGAACTCCTGGCCTCCACGAGAAGCTGCGGTGGAGCTGTTTCTGGATGTGGGAGGCCTTTGCAGTGCTTGTCAAATTGCACCTCCCAGGGAGCTGCCTCCTCTTGGGAGGCTGGGCTGAGGTACAAGTGATGTCACCAGCACCCCACACGATACCATCTCCCCGCAGGGTTTTGAAAGCCTGGGCAATAATTGGAGATGCAGATAGAAACCCCACCAGCCAGATGCTCTGATGCCGGCTGTTCCAGACAACAGCATGTGGAGCAATCTGAGTGACATCTTCCAGGGTGGAGATGCTATGGAAGGCCGAAGTGAGCACAGCTGAAACCTGCATAATTAGGGATGGCCGGGCACCTTGGGATCCTAAAGGTCTTTATAACTTTTAGATTAATGAACTCTCCCCACCCTGAGGAGAGAGAGAAATTGCTTTCTCTGCACCAAGGGAAGGCCTGAGTGATAAGGTGAGGGCCTTATTCGCCACCCCACCCTCATCCCACCTCACTCCACATCCCACAGTCACCCAGCAGGCGGACCCCTCACCCAGCCAAGCTCTCAGCTCAGACCGGCACCAACTGGCTGCTGCTCTGGTCCCAGTTTTCCATACTCAGGAGAGAGTTCAGTGCCGCCTCACTTCTGGGGAAAGAGCCCCTGGAGACAAGTGTCCAGGCTCAGGCTGCTTCTCCCCAGCTCCTTTCCTGTATTTGTTTCTGGAGAACATACCTGGGTGCTGGTAACAGTGAGGGCTTGGTGAAGTACTAAAACTCAGGTGGTTTCACTTGTAAATAATTTCTCACAGTCATTATTGGGTCTCTAAGGTAAAGACCTTTCTCATATTCCTCCTATCAGTCTTCTCCAAAGCTAAAGACCCTAGAATTGTCACAAACGTGCTGTGTGGGCAGTAGAATGTCACACGGGTGTCGGCTCCAATTAGCATCCTCCTGTCTGTTGGCAGAGCTGTGTCTTAAGTCTTTGTGCTGCATGTCCCTGGAGTTGCCGGATGGTTTATGACACTAAAACAGTAAAGTGAAAGAACAGAGAATTACGATGCTAAGATGAACATATTTTAGAAAATGCTATCTGTGCAGTGCTCTGTGACTAGCTGTCTGGGGGTCACAGGAATGTTCTTGCCACATTCATGAACTTAGGCTCTTGAGACTGGTCATTTGTTTTCACCGTCCACAGGCATGTGTGGAGTGTTCCTCTGGGCCGGGCTGCATCGAGCCCCAGGGCACTATGGTTAGACCCAGAGCTGGCCTTTCAGTCCAGGGAGAGGAAGGCATCAGGGTCACACGTGACCTGGGTTAGTGCTACCGAGGGGACAGGCGCTGTGTCCTCCGACACAGCCAGTCTTCTGGTTCCCTGTTTTCTTCACTTTGCTCCAGCGAGTTTAAATCTGCCTCAGCCTCTAATTTTCAGGTCCTGATGATTTTTAACAAGGTGCTTTAAGATTCCAATTTCTTAATGAGGAAAAGGGCAACCCCCCCCCCCATTCCTAAAATTGTAAACTAGTTCTCCTCAGCCTCCAAAAGGCCCTGTTGGGTAGTTTCCCTTCACTTTCCAAGGCGGACAGGATGTGAAGCCCTGTGCCCCGCAGCGTGGCTCCCACAGCAGGGATCCCTGCTGAAGTGGCCCTTCTCCATTTCTGCAGCCCCTCCAGGTTGCCCTGTCTGCTCTGCCCCCTCTAGTCCTGTGGGTGAACCTCATAAGGCATCTCCCTGGCCCTTCAGCCCCACACGGTGGCTCTGACCTTCATGGCTCCTTGGTGGCAGCCTCTGGGAGGAGCCGCTCTGAGTGACTGCCCCACCTGGCCGAGGGGCCCTTCCCAGCCACATGTCACCCTATGTCTCCCTGCCTGGCAAGTGGCACCAGAACAGGCGTGCCTGGACCTGCCTGGCTTTCCTCACAGCCCCGTTTCATACTGGCCTGCTTCTTAGGGACAGCATCGCTCCCCTTCGTGGGTTTCATCTTGGGTCTGCTCTCCCTGGGGAGGGAGTGTGCTGGCTTCTACCTGCTCCTCACCTCCATCGCCAACTGGCCAGGTCGGCTATTCCCAGAAGCTACCCTAAGTGAACACTGTATCAAAGAGGATTTACAAAACAGAGTGGAAGTTGATCATACAATCTGGGTCATTCTTGTGGAACCCAACTAAAACAATGGGCGGAGGGGGGAAAGAGCTCAAAACACATAACTTTGATCCAAGAACCATTCTCTGCAAGCCTGGCTGCCCTAACTGCCTAATGTAACCTGAAACTGGTTTTATCCAATAGCTACTGAAACAACCTGCCTGACTCTAAGCATAGTTTTACCCTCCACCATCACTCATCAGTCAGAGCCTGCCAACTCCCCAAAACTTTACCAGTGCCAATGAACTTTCTTTCAAAACAACATGTAACATTTCTCCTTTTTATAAAGCCTCCGACCTTCTCTTTGTTCAGGTCTGTGCCTGTGCCCCAAATGGCAATTCTTGCTTCCCAAATAAAGGTTGTAAATTAAGACATTTGTCTCCGTGTTTTATTTAACTTCAACAACGGCTATGTAGTCTTTCAGTGGTGTTGATGTCGCAGTGAAATATTTCCGTCCGTGCATTTTACAGCCACCTTCCAGTGTTCTAGTTAGCATTTACTGCTGCTTACTCCACATCAAGGCAGGGGATAAAGTATTTACCTGCACGTTTTTCTGTAATTCTCCTAATAATCCTTCTAGTATTACCTTCCCCTAAATTGGAGAGAACTGAGTCATAGTGAGGTTTGGTAAGTTACTCAGAACTACACAGCCTGTAAGTGAGTGAAACTAGATTTGGCCCAGAGAATCCAGCCCATGCCCTGCTCTGGGCCACTATCATGCTCTTTGTCATTTCCAACCCTCTTTTTCCTCCTTGAAGTGAATTTGCAGGCCCTGCCTTCATGGCACCCTCTAAGGGCCATTTGGGGGAGGTCTTGGATGGCTCAGCACACGGGGAGAACTAATGGAGGGTAAAGGAAATAACCTTGTCCTAGGGCCCTGGGGGGGGTCTGGGTCAGGGAGGGGGCCTGGGAGTCCTTCAGTCCCTTCTGCATCAGTGATCCCTTTTTCTATTCTCTCTTCTGAGGCCTGGAAATGCTTAGACTCTCTGAAAACAGAAATATAGTACATGAACCTGGATCCTGTCTCATCTCTGGTATCTACTAGCCATGGAGAATTAGAAAAGCACATCTTCACTCTGGGCCTCAGTTTTCTCATGTGTAAAATGGGCATGATAATGTGTTGTAATGTGCTGCATGAATGTCATGAGGATAATTCTTTGTTATTGGGTGATTAACATGGAGATACAGTTTTAAAACATGACCTTGTGGGTCCCCTCGCCCTTGGTGTTTCTTTATATATCTCAGCCCTGTTTGGTAGCTGCAGGTAGGCCAGGGTTTCATTGTTACCTCAGCAGGGGGAGGTAGCAGAGTAGGGGAGAGGAAAATAAGAGGGAGCCCTTTTTGGCTTTTTGGCTCTTTAAAAGTCTAGGCCTTTTCATGAGGGAGCCTTCTGGGTTGAGGGAAATGGTCTGTATCTCATTCAAACCGAATGCTTCGAACCTATGCATTTTCTTGTGTATAAATGACATGGGAAAACTCAGATCAAAACAAAGCAAAGGTAGGTCTTTAGAACAGAAAGGACTCAGGGCATAGACAACATACTTCACAGAAAATACGGAAGGGAAAACAGCACTAAGAGGAAGGCGTCCTTCCTCCCCTCTTCCCTGGCCGCGGTTAGGGAGAGAGAATCAGGAGGAGAGGAGGGTACTCAGACGAACAGGTTCTGGAGTGAGCCATTCCCCGTGCCGTGCACCTCAGAGAGGCACCAAAATCCCAAGTAAGTGTGTAACATATAGAAATAATGTCTTTGGGGAGAAGAACTGGCATGAGGTGACCAGGTACACAGGACCTTTGCCTACCTCCCAGAGTTTTCTGTTCCTAGCACCACACAGGAGCTGCTGAATCGTGTCCATGAGTCCAAGAGTAACATTAAGAATAACGGAGTGAGCGCATAGGCTAGGAGAGGGCCCTGCGGACAAGTTATGTGGACACTTGGCCTCGGGCCAGATGAGATAGTGGAAGTTTCTATGAATACCATGATTTGATACTAGTTAACACTAGTGTGAAAAGATGACAGCGAATACAAGATATTCCCTTCCTCACAGCTGCAGACCCACAGTGTAATTCCCACAACCATCACCCTGCCCTAGGAACTTACGGGAACTCCAGAGAAAAGATGGCAGGGAACTCCAACATGACTGAGATTAGTTGGGTTTTTTTTTTGTTTCCTCCTTCTTCCTTCTTTTTTTTTGTGTGTGTGGTTTTTGGCCGGGGCTGGGTTTGAACCCACCACCTCTGGCACATGGGACCGGCGCCCTACTCCTTGAGCCCCAGGTGCCACCCATGTTTCCTCCTTCTTTTCTGAGATTAATTATTAATGCCATGGAAGAGTGGGGGCTAGTAATATAGAAAAATAACATATTAGTTGCACAGTCTGTTTGATTTCTGCCATTCGCTCCACTAAATTTTCTTAGCTATACTTTTCACTCTACAGATCTCGGCTTAATTCACTTAAAGTGGAAGACTGAACGCTGCACAAAGCATTTCGGAGGTAAGAAAGAGATGAATACTTGTCATCCAAGCCTTGGTAAAGACATTGTGTATTTCTTTGTAATACTTGCTTTAGCCTATCATAATGGTTTTATAGCCTACTATGGGGACTATGTGTTACTGCCCTACATTTCCTTAATTAATGGAAGTATCTTGGAATATTTGTTTTCTCTACAGAAGCTTTTTTTCTTTTGCTATTCCAAGCCTCTCCGAGGAATCATTGTTGAGCTTATCTTCTCAATGAAAACCTGATGACAAAGGACACCTGCTGGCTGCCCACCAGGGCAGGTTTCCAGCTGCAGAGGACCCTTCTTCAGGAGGTGATTTCACTGATGTCAGTGTCAGGAGAACAGGGCACATGGCAGGAGAATGATGTGGGGGCACCAGAGCCCCAGATCAACCTTTAGTGAATCCTGCAGAGATCATCATGTCAAAGTCTTAGTCACATGAACAAAATTAACCAACAGCAAACTCTCCAGGCTAAACTCTAAGGTTAGGAGTACAACTTGCTGTTTGAAGCAGCTGTAAGTGTGGTCGTTTGTGTTCTGGCCACCGGCAAGGGATGGATCCACCTGCTCTGAGTCTGTGTCATCTCCTTTAAAATGGACAAACATTGCACCCACCTCACAGCATTATTATGAGGGTTAAAGGAGAAACTCACTGTGTGACTGGAGTTAGTTAAGGATGTAATAAGTATGTCAAGAGCCAGATCACATTTGTTTTCTGTGATTATAGGGCTAAAATGTTAAATCCATTTAGGTGTGTGTGAGTCTGTTAACCCTTTAGAAGTCCTTCTGCCAGGGTGGCGCCTGTGGCTCAGTGAGTGGGGCGCCGGCCCCATATTCCGAGGGTGGCGGGTTCAAACCCAGCCCCGGCTGAATTGCAACCAAAAAATAGCCGGGCGTTGTGGTGGGTGCCTGTAGTCCCAGCTGCTCGGGAGGCTGAGGCAGGAGAATCGCTGAAGCCCAAGAGCTAGAGGTTGCTGTGAGTCCTGTGACATCATGGCACTCTACTGAAGGCGGTAAAGTGAGACTCTGTCTCTACAAAAAAAAAAAAAAAAAAAAAGAAGTCCCTCTGCATTGGAAATTCTTGCTTTCAAGGGTTTCATTCCTATAGGAAATGTGGCCTTGTCTTCGAAAACCTTCAAACCTGGCTTGCCGCCTGTGGCTTAAGCGGTTAAGGTGCCAGCCACATACACCTGAACTGGTGAGTTCGAATCCAGACCGGGCCCGCCAAACAACAATGACAGCTGCAACCAAAAAATAGCCAGGCATTGTGGCGGGTGCCTGTAGTCCCAGCTACTTGGGAGGTGGAGGCAGGAGAATCGCTTGAGCCCAGGAGTTGGAGGTTGCTGTGAGCTGTGATGCCACCTCACTCTACGCAGGGCGACAGCTTGAGGCTCTGTTTCAAAAAACAAACAAACAAAAAAAAAACGAATACCTTTAAACCTTTCTCATTCATCTGTTTAACACACATTTGCTCACTCATCTGGGACCATTGAGCCTCCATTTGTAAAATGATCCCCATCCCAGACTGTAAAACCCACCAAGTCCCCAATGAGAAGCACATGAGAAGGCCCAGCCAGCCCCAGTCGCTGCTCCACCCCCCACCCAGGAGAGCCCAAGAAGGTCTGGCTGGCTGTGGGGTCAGGAGGCCCCACCGGGGCTCTGACCTGGGGCAGTGTAGGATGCAAAGTGGGGAAGCTGGAATCAGGTTTAGAGCCCCAAGTAGTGCAGAGGCCAGAGCTAAGAGGACCTCACACTGGGTGTGGGGAGAAGGAAAGTAGGTGGGCAGTAAGCCCACCTGGTCAGTTGCCAGCTGTGCCATGTGGGTGAGGGTTGGCCTTGCCCAGCTGCAGAGGTTTGGGGCCCCACCCCGAGTGGGGAGTCTTATGGCTAGTCCTCTTTGACCTTGGTGCCCTCCTTCTCCAGGAGCTGGGCTGCTGAGGGCCCTACAGCTCCCCCAGAGCACCATCTGTCCTGCCTCTTGGTCCCCCTCTTCCCTGCATCTTTCCTGACACTGGTCTGCACCCTTGGGACCCCATCCCGTATCATTGATCTCATCCCTGTTGGGGCAAATTCCCAGCATCTTGGCATTGTTCTGACTAATGGGCCTTGTGTTCCATCCCCTATGGACAGATCTCCAGGCCCAGATCCTTCTGGTGAGCCCCTGCTGCCTGTTTCCCCACCCCAGTGTTCACGGTTTATTCTCTGTACACACCCCTTCAGGGTCAGTCCCGCTGCTAGAACTGGCTGTTTTGTCCTTTATGATTTTGGGCACAATCTGTGTGTTTGTGTTTATTATTTAGGTCTTTCCTAATAAATTGCCACCTTCCTAAGAACCGGGGCTATGGTGATTCCCTTTTCCTTACTGCTAATTTCTTAGCACCTGGCACATGGGACATTTGCTGAATGAATGAATAATAGCATATACACAGGCTTTCTTTCTTTCCTATTTTTTAATTTTTTTTTAAACAGACTCTCAAGCTGTCGCCCTGGGTAGACTGCCGTGGTATCACAGCTCACAGTAACCTCAAACTCTAGGGCTCAAGCGATTCTCCTGCCTCCGCCTCCCAAGTAGCTGGAACTACAGGTGCCCACCACAACCCCCGGCTATTTTTTGGTTGTAGTTGTCATTGTTGTTTGGCAGGCCCGGGCTGGATTTCAACACGCCAGCTCTGGTGTATGTGGCTGGTGCTTTCACCGCTTGAGCTACAGGTGCCAAGCCCCTTTCTTTTCTTTTCTTTTTTTTTTTGAGACACAGTTTTACTATGTCACCCTCAATAGGGTGCTGACATGTCACAGCTCACAGCAACCTCAAACTCTTGGGCTGAAGCGATTCTCTTGCCTCAGCCTCCCAAGTAGCTGGAACTACAGACACCCATCACAAGGCCCAACTATTTTTTTTTGTTTGTATGGCAGGCTCGGGTCAGGTTCGAACCCACTAGCCCCGGTGCATGTGGCCGTCGCCCTAACCCTTGAGCTACGGGCACCAAGCCAAAAAGTGATTCTTTCTAAAAAGTGATTTTGGATAGCTTCCTTTCGCATCTGTCATTTTCCTTGATTCTTGGACAACCCCTAAAGCAGTGGTTCTCAACCTATGGGTCATGACCCACAGGAACTGTATTAAAGGGCCACGGCATTAGGAAGGTTGAGAACCACTGCCCTAAAGGGTAAGAATCCTTTTTAAAAGTGAGAGAATAGAATCCCAGAGAGTGTTCATGGGTCCATGTGCTTAAGACCACACAGTGTGGTTGGACAGAGCTGGCTGGAACCCAGATCCTGGGACTGGTCATTCTAATGCCTACTGGCTAGTCTTGGGAGCAGAAGGCCACCTGAGCTCGCTCACGCACATGCAGGCACATGGAGGGGAAGGAAGGGGCAGGGCATGAATGCAGGCCAGTGCCCTATAAATAGTCACAGCCATGACACTGCCTTTAAACACTCCCCCACCAGCCCTGGGGAAGATGCCTGTGGAGCAGGAAGCATGGAGTTTGACATTCCTGACATTTCAGTGTCCACAAACCATAGCGACCACAGTCATCCCAGCGCCAGAGCAATCCCTGGGGCTGCCAGGCAGGCGGGGGGGCTGAAGTCTTATTGTGGGAAGTGCCTGAGGAACTGGGAAGAGGCCCTACAGCTCCCAGAGCCTCCCCTAGGGTTTCTGAGCACCCCCATCCCTGCCCACCGTCACTGTGCCTACTCAGTGACCTCCCCCCGCCCCCACCCCGTGTCATTTTCCATATCTGCAGCTGTAGAGATAGAATTTCCAAAAGCACTCTCTCTTCTGTGGGGATGATGGAAAAGTCGATGTGTCTCAAGGTGCTCTCACTGTCCTCCTGCCCTCCATGAAGAGCGTCTGCAGAGCCTCCCATTGCTCCCTGCTGCACTGGGCTGGGCGGGGTGGGGGGACTGCAGAGCTGGCCCAAACCTCCACCCAAGCCACTCACTCGGGTTCCCTCCACTTGCATCTTGGGTCTCCTCCGCTCCACACCCGGCTCTTGGGCCTGCTCTGGCCCCTCCCGGGTGTGGTCCCCTTCCCCTTGACCTGAGGACCCCCTGGGTCAGAGCAGCCAGGGCATGGTCCTCTGTGTGCCTGTCCTTGCTGTTTACCTGTTCTGGCACTTTCTGGACAGGCCAGAGCCACCTCAGCACATGTGGCCCAACCGGCCTCCAGGGCTGTGGTGTTTCCTCTGATGACATCGGAGACACTCCCTGTGGCAGCAGGCACCGAGGCTCAGAAGCCAACTGCAAGGGGTGGGGGGCCAGCCAGGCTGTTCTGCTCTGTTCCACCATGGCTGCTCCTTTTTGGGTGTGCCAGGCCCTGCCAGATGGTCACAAGCAGATCCCCACCAGGAGACAGCCTCCCTGTCCCTCAGTTCACTCATCCGTGCAGGGAGTTGCTGGACAGGGCACCTCTCAGGTCCCTTCTTCTTGGCGATGTTAACATGGTTTAAATTATTCCCACAGGTCTTGGCTCCCAGGAAATGTGGGTGACCAGCAGTCTGTCCTGCCATACATCTTCGCTCCCCACTTTCTAGTGGGCGCCTTCTCCTCCTCATTTCTCCCCTCCCCTCCCTCACTCCCCACCTGAGGTTGACACCCTCATCTGTTGTCACACAGAGTAACTTGCACAGGGAGGGTGGCAGTGACCACAGGGGTGCAGGGGTAGGTGTTTGGGCCCTGGCCGGGCTACCTCATGGGGCAGCTGAATCCCTCAGACCCCCAGGCCGGCACAGTAAGGAGCTGGGGTGCAGCAGCCACCCGCTTCTTTCTCGTCTCCTGAGCTTCTTCATAGCAAGAAGGCAGCAGAGGACGCTGCATCTCCCGGGCTCCCTTGCAGTGTGGGCTTTTTGGAGACTGTTATTTCACTTCCTGGCCACACTGCCAAGCACCCTCCAGCCTCCAGGGCAGCCAGGCAGGTTCAGCTGAGGATTCTGACCACTGTTGCCTCCCTCCTCAGAATATCAAGTAGGCCTGAGTTGCCAGGCTCAGCTGCCTGTTTTCTCAGCAGTCACCCCTGCTGGGGCAGGGCGGTGGGGGCCGTGGGGGTATGGGAGGCATGGTACTTCCCAGACCCAAACCACTTTGGGTAGACACGTATTAGGGCCACAGGGGTGGATTGGTTTATGTCCACGTGGTTTCAGCCTGTGGAGTTTTAAAAGGCGTGAGTGACAACAAACTCAGATGTGTTCATCGCGGGGAGTAGGCAGTCATGCCCAGGCGCCCACCTGCCCCATCAATCAGATGCTCCCTCCCGGAGCTGCGTGCCCCTCCAGCCTGTACGCTCAACTTCCCAAACTTCAGAGAGGAGCAAAGGTTTGTTCCAGGAGCGTATCCAAGTTCCCCAAGCAATCCGACTTCTCGGAAGTTTCCTGTCTTAGTTTTGGGATTTATGCTGTGTCAGCATCCTACTCTTCAATGTATCTATGTTTGCTTTTATATAAAACTAATGTTTTAAATCCCTCATGGACCAGTTAACCTACTGATTTCATCCTGTACTTTAACCAAAATCCGCCCACTGGGGAGATATGCCACACCCACTCTCTGGCCAAGCTCCCCAGGCCTGGGGGTCGGTGCACAGGAACCCCAGTTTACCAAGCAAGGAAAGAGCCATTATTGTTTCTCCAGGTATTATTACACGTGTCCACTTGCTGTGAGACTCTGTGCACGTCACCAAGTCTCCAATGTGCCGGTGCCCCTCCCGCTGTTTTGCTGCTGCTAGACACACTGCCTTCATGTTTACATGCAAAGCTGAAGACTGGAGCTCAACGTGAGTGTAAGTTCTCCTACGATGGGGGTCTGCTTTCAGCAAATGGGAGCTATCCAGAGCAGGACTGCCTGGGTATATGGAAGGGGTCCTTCACCTCTCATAAAGGGCTTCAGGATCTCTGAGAGTTAATCACAGTGCAGGTGAGTGGGGTGCTGGCCGGCTGGATGACTGAATATGCACCTGCAGCTACGCACCAGGACGCAGTGCCTCCCACTCAGGGGAGCTCCCGCAAGACCTGAGCTGCTCTGTGTCCGGGGCCCCTGCCCTGTCCTGTGCAGCCCAAGGCTGCCCATACAGGCATGGGGCTTAGTGCTCAGCGAGTGCTGGACAAACCTGACCCTGAATGCAGTTGTCAAGTGACCCTGTTGAGCTCCAGGGGAAGAAGGGTTGGTTTTGTTTGAATGACTATTGGGTGGCAGCGGCACAGGTCACTGCCGGAAAGTTGGGCCCACTGAGGTGAGGGTGGTGGACAGTGTGGGTAGTGACAGTGTCAGTAGAGACAGAGGAATGAGGTACAGGCACGTGGCTCCCAGGGCTGGGTGCAGAGGAGATGGTGGGAGGGGAGGCTGGGCAGCAGGCTGGGGGAGGACCCTGGAGGCCTGAGCTTGTCAGGCCTGGAGTCTGAGTCTCATCCTGACAGTCGTGAGAAGCCCAGGGGAGATTTTAAGTGGAGAAATTTCATGCCTGGACTTTTAGTTCAGGAAGTGCCTTCCCTCTCGGCTGGGAGAGGGTGGATTAGCAGGACCGGAGACCGGCCCAGAGCAGCTACAAAGCTATTACAGCAACCCCAGTGAGAGGCAGAGGAACATCTTATAAGAATAAAGGCCTCAGAGAGGGTGTCATGGTCACCATCTCCACAACAGGTGGGACACTGGCCTTGGTCACGCCATAGCTGGGCATCTCTTTGATATTATTTAGATTCGTTCTCTAATTCAACAAAACTCTTTTTTATGGAAAAGGATGATGGGGTTGTTGTTTTCAATTTTTAAAATCCTTCGGGGAATTGTCACCACCTCCCTCCCTCTTGGGAGGAGGAGAAAGTCACATATACCAGGGCTGTAGTCCCTACTCTTGATGGGCCAGAGACGAGATGTCATGTCCCCAGGGACTGCCTCTCAGCCCAGGTACTGGAATTAAAGTTTAACTTACCATAATAGCTGCAGGTCCAGCCTTCTGTTTCCCGCAGCCAAGATCTTCTGATTTGCTTCATTCTTGGGGCTACTGAGGGTTAATTCAGTCTCCACTGGAAGTTCAAGAGAAGAGCAAGATTCAGGTCAGTGGGGGGGGGGCCTGGCAGCACACTCTTCAAGCCAGAAGTGATACAGGGCAGAGACCTGAAAGCTGGTGAGGACTGTCCACATCACCTTAAAGCCCCAGAGCTAGACTGACACCCCAGCTCCGTGAAGGCTGGGACCTTCCCCACACTCAGAGTTGTATCTCCAGCACCCAACTCAGGGCCTGGGCGAAATAACTACTCACAAATAAATGCTGTCTCTACAAAAAATAGAAAAAACAATTAGCCAGGCATTGTGGTGGGCACCTGCAGTACCAGTTACTTGGGAGGCTGAAGCAGGAGAATTGTTTGAACCCAGGAGCTGAGGTTGCTGTGAGCTGGGTGGAAGCCATGGTACTAAAGCCCGGGCATCAGAGTGAGACTCTGTCTCAAAACAACAAAACAAAACAAAGAATACATCACAATTCACAAAAAGCAAAGCTTTTATATTGGTCATTAATATAACCAATTAATTATTGAAACATTGATCAGTTTTTTCACATTAATGGAATAAAGGAGAAAAATTATAAAATTCAGCAAATGTAAAAACAGCATTTGATAAAATTTAACATACATTCGCAAGAAAAGTTCTTAGCACACTGGTAATAAATAGGAAATTCCTTAATCTAATGAAAATGAATCCATTTTTTACACCCATAGCAAACATACACAGGTGAATTTTTTTGTGTGCGTGCCCGTTTTGTGTTTTTATGACACCGTGAGATTCAGGCCTTGACCGTGTGCTTCCTCAGTGGGAACAGCCGTCCCTGTGCTGCTGCTTCTTGGTCTTCAGTTCTCGTGCTTGTTCAGCCAGCGGCACATAGCACATGTCTTCTTAGGCCACAAGTCCAGGGGCTGGTCCTTCTTGCCCTTGTAGAACTTCCTGAGGTTTTCATTCTGAGTCTGGTTAATGATGGTGAGAACACCGGCGAGGGGTTTATGGACGGTTTGGATCTTGGAGAGTCTGGATGCCGCGCTGCCTGTCACTTTGGCCACACGGAGTGGGGACATCTCCACCTGGAGATCATCCAGCTGTTTCAGGAGTTCCTTCTTCTTTTTGACGTGAAAGCCTCGAGCCTTCATCTTGGCCCTTGTTGCACAAGCTGCTGCTGCTGCCACCTGACAAAGGTGAATTTTTGTAAATTTTCCCTCAAAGAACAGAATAGACAAGGAAACTTGCTTAACTAGCGTCTTGCTATCTAACAATTTGCTGAAGGTGATAGGCAGTACAAGAAGGCAAGAGAAAGAAATAAAAGGCATAAGGATTGTAAAGACAGAAATAAAACTGTCCTTACTTGTATAGTACCTCATTTTGTACTTAGAGAATTTCAGAAAATCTATAAACTATGGGATTTAACAAGTGAATTTAGCAAGGTTGGAAATCAATTTGTAAAAATCAATTGTATGGGCCGGGCACCCGTAGCACAGTGGTTATGACGCCAGCCACATACACTCAAGCTGGCGGGTTCAAACGCAGCCCAGGCCAGCTAAACAACAATGACAACTGCAACAAAAAAATAGCCGGGCATTGTGGCAGGCGCCTGTAGTTCCAGCTACTTGGGAGGCTGAGGCAAGAGAATCGCTTAAGCCCGAGAGTTGGAGGTTGGTGTGAGTTGTGATGCCCTGGCACTCTACCGAGGGTGACATAATGAGAGTCTGTCTCAAAAAAAAAAAAAAAAAGAAAAATCAATTGTATAAAATTACAATTATAAATTTCTCATCCTGGATGGTGGTTCCATGAGCATATTGACTTTGTGATAACTCATCAAATTATACACTTAAGATGTGCATACTTTTCTATACAGGTGTTAAATTTTAATTTAAAATTAAAAAATGGTTTTCCTGTCCCTTGCTAGCTTCATAATATTGGACAAAGTAGGCTCTCTAGGTCTCCTTTTAAAATTGTTGAGTGGGAGTTATAATAGTCTCTACCTTATAGGATGTAAGAATTAAATAAGATATGTTTCTTTTTTTTTTTTTTTTGAGACAGAGCCTCAAGCTGTCGCCCTGGGTAGAGTGCTGTGGCGTCACAGTTCACAGCAACCTCCAACTCTTGGGCTTAAACGATTCTCTTGCCTCAGCCTCCCAAGTAGCTGGGACTATAGGTGCCCGCCACAATGCCTGGCTGTTTTTTGGTTGCAGCCGTCATTGTTGTTTGGCAGGCCCGGGCTGGATTCGAACCTGCCAGCTCAGGTGTATGTGGCTGGCTCCCTAGCTGCTTGAGCTACAGGCACTGAGCCAAGGTATGTTTCATAAATAAGCACTTGGTTCAGTGGCGGGCCCATACCAGGGGCTTGATAAATGTTCAACATTATTAGGTGCTAAAGTCACTTAGATAGTAGTGATGGAACTAGGATTAAAATCAATCCAAACAAGGCATGTTTCTACCACATAGTCTATACCACATGGCTGCTTGTCAGCTAGACCTTATAAGGAAGGCTAGATTTAAATGACATGTGCTGTGAGCTGTCATAAACAGCCTTCATTCTCAATTTTACATTTCATAAGACATCAAGCATATTCATTCCCTCTAGTTCACAATTCCTATGAATACACTTCAGAATCTCAAGTTTAGTCATTTAGTTACACCACTAAAAATGTAAGAAAGCCTTAAATATTAAAATCACAGGTTAGAAGAGTTCGGAATTGTCAGCCCCAATCAGCCCTCCAAAAGGGAGAAAGACGCCAACTGAACTAGTGCCTGTGACCGGGGTCACCCTGCCACTAATCACCTATCAAATTACTGTGTTAATAGAGCAGCATTGTTTAGCTTGACTCCCTTGAATCGGTTTGTAATCAAGAGCTCATTATGTGGCATACAGAAAAAAAAAATTAAAACACGCATCAGCTCCCCAAAGGAATGTTTAGAAACGTACTCAAAGATGTAGCAATGAAAAGAGCCGTGTGTCTTATTTATTTACACAACAGACTTGTCCAGTAGACTTTATCACAGCAATGCACTTTTGGATTAAATCGGTAGTTCTTGAATCTTGATGAAACCAGTCAGCAAAAGTTAATTCTATCTATCTGGTTCCTGAGCAGTGGTGGAGAGGGGACTAGACTGGGTTAAGAGTTCTGCCCCTCCTGTGATCTCGCTTTTTATGAGATGCCGTTGAGATGGCTTTAGGAGCACCTCTGTCCTACTGAACTCACCACTGAAAAACAATAATGCTACTGAGAGTTAATATGCAACTTCTGTTCGCTGAGAGGGTGGAAGTAATTTTTTCTTTTTTAGAGAAAGGAAAGAGTTAGCCGGGTGCTGTGGCAGGCACCTGTAGTCCCAGCTACTCGGGAGGCTGAGGCAAGAGAATAGCTTAAGCCCAGGAGCTGGAGGTTGCTGTGAGCTGTGTGAGGCCACGGCACTCTACCAAGGGCCATAAAGTGAGACTCTGTCTCTACAAAAAAAAAAAAGAGAGAAAGGAAAGAGAAATTTATGAATTTGCTGACAAATGGAGAGGCTGGCAGACTCCTGCCTCAAAAAATACAGAGCTTTTAAAGTTCTGATTAATCCCATAATCTCATTTTGGGCTAAGACAATCTTGAGTCCTCTGCCCAGGTTCATTCTATCTTCAGCTAAAGCACCATGTGACAAATACCCTCCTCACCCCAGCTTCCCTTACCTATCTCCTGTGGCACAAAGAACAAAAGACATTCCCCTGCCCCTCCTGATCACTGGCCTGAGGCAGGGATGTAGGTTTTAGTTCTAATAAATAAATAAGTCATAGTTGAGTCCTTCACCCAGGACGTGTGCCAAATACCCCTACATTGTACCCTGTTAGGTGGGAGCTTACTGAACCTTCCCCCCTTTTTGAATTTAATTGTGTTTTCCTCTCCTGTGGGCCTGTGGTTGTTCATCTACTAGTTTCCAATTAGTATTGAGTAATTGGGATGCTATGAAGAACTAACTTTAATAGTCTCCTTCTTGACTTTGCTAAGGAGACTATTCTTCAACTCCATCCAGTTAAATATAAAAGGTATAAAGTACAAATGATGTGACCTAGCTGTATACACCCTTATATTAATCTGGAAAAAAACAAAAACAAAAAACAATAAACCTGAGGAACTCTTCCTTTCAGATACCAGTGAGGACACGGGTGTTCATGATTTTGATGCCACTGGTAACTCTCACCCAGAATCTGCCATGTTCTTGAGTCTGATACTCTCTTTTGACAAAATAAACATTTTTACATTTAACTAAAATTTAATAAAATCTCTGATGTTTTTTCCAAAAACAAAAAATAAGGGTGAGGGGGTTTTGAAGAGATAAAAAGCATTTTTGCCCCCCCCTTTTCCCACGCCTTTGTCTGTCCTGTATTCCCCGTCCATATCTGCTTACCTCTGGGTGCTGTGAAGGGGCTCTCATAAACTGTTTCCTAGGGGCTTATCCAGAAGGGCAAGCAGCAATACCTTATTCCACTTTAGACGGGTTCCATGTCGTTTTCATTCTAGATATAGGGCTTTGCCTACTTGCTGGGTTCTCTCTGCTACAAAGGAGGGTCCATCATCATTCAAGTTCCCTCCAGGGGTCATCAAAGAAGCTCATGGGTGACCACGGGATACTGGGTAGTATATCCAAGTGCAGATGGTAGGAAGCGAGAGTTCCCCCAGTGGACACCGCCATGGAGTGGTCAAAAGTGGTGACTCCTTGAGGAGGCGCTGCCCCTGTGGCCACCTGCCCACAGCCACTGCTGCCCAGCCAGGCTCATCTGCCCACTGCCCAAGAGAAAGCCAATATCCAGAGACATCTGGGGAAGAAAGAGTTTATTCCACAGAGTGCTAAGTGGGGAGATGGGAGGAATTTCTCAAATCCGCCTCCATAAGAATTGAGGGCACAGGGTTTTTAAAGACAAAAGATTAGACAATCTGGGTCTGCTAATTGGCTGGTTTCAGGGCAGAACCATCGGTCCCTTGGCGTGGGCCACTGTCTAGGTGGGTCAGTTACTGGAAAGCAGGACTTTGGGTGGAGTGTCCAAGACTGGTTGAGTCAGTTCTTAGTCTGGGTGAGTCCATTACTGGAATGCAGCATGTGGAAGATATCTCAGAGGCTACTCCTAGGTTCCAAACAGGCAATGTTCTGTATAGACAGCTGCACAACGACACGTGACCCAGATGAAGAAGTCAGCCGAGGGAACAGTGAATATTATCAAGCAAGTGAGAGGACAATGGCTGATTATTATCATTATGTTAGCTAAGTTTGCAGAGTTTGGGGCGTCTTACTCTAGCTCTCACCTTTGACCCCTTCATCAATTTGTGTCCATCACCAGAATGCCCTTCTCCAGCTGCGTGGTCTCTTTTCCTGGACTGCTGATGGGGCTGAAGTAATTTTTGACTAGCTGTTCATTAGGACTATCTGGGGCAGGGCTATTTTGTGATCAACCAGGGTTGGCAGCACGTGAACGTGGGAGGGACAGATCTGGATTCAAACCCTGCTCTACCAAATCACTACCTGTATGACCTTGAGCAAGTCATTTACCCTCTCTTAGCCTCAGTACTGCAGAAAGCATAAAGGAGTTGCACTACATTTATGGAGGCCGTCTTTTTTTTTGCAGTTTTGCCCAGGGCTGGGCTTGAACCCGCCACCCCCGGTATATGGGGCCAGTGCCCTACTCCTTGAGACACAGGCGCCACCCTATGGAGACCGTTTTGTATTCCACTTCATGTACCACACCAAGTGCAGCAACCAGAAGACGGGGAGCTCTCTTTGGATAGAGACAAGGAGAAAATCCATAAAGACAAACAGATTTATAATTGTTTAAGAAGTGATGAAGTTGGGCAGCGCCTGTGGCTCAGTGAGTAGGATGGAGGGCTCAAACCCGACCCCGGCCAAACTGCAACAAAAAAATAGCTGCGTGTTGTGGCGGGCACCTGTAGTCCCAGCTACTTGGGAGGCTGAGGCAAAAGAATCGCCTAAGCCCAGGAGTTGGAGGTTGCTATGAGCTGTGACGCCAGAGCACTCTACCCAGGGTGATAAAGTGAGACTCTGTCTCTAAAAAAAAAAAAAAAAAGAAGTGATAAGTTGACGCATGGGTATACCATAAATCTTCTCCAGCCAGCAGATGGAATCCATGTACATTACTTAGCTTATTACAATTACTCTATTATTTATTTACTTTCTTCCTTTTCATTTTATTTTCAGTACTGTAACAGTAATAAACAAAATACATGCAAAAAATATTTCTTTTTCTGAGTACCTAAAGGAATGAAAATCAAAGTAAACTTGAGGGAACTTTTTATACCAAAACATGTAAAAAGCAATAATGCTGCATGCTGGTAAAGAGAAGATGAAGCTGGAATGTTCAGCTTGTACTATTGTGCAAGCTTATTGGAAACCAATTCAAGCCAGGCATGGTGTCTCACACGTGTAATCCTGGCACTCTGAGAGGCTAAGGCAGGAGGATGACTTCAGGCCAGTAGTTGAAGACCAGTTTGAGCAAGAGTGAGACCCTGTCTCTATAAAAAATAGAAAGAATTAACCAGGCATGGGGGTGCAAGCCTGTAGTCCCAGCTCTGCAGGAGATTGAGGCAGGAGGATCACTTGAATCCAGGAGTTTGAGGTTGCAGTGAGTTACGATGACACCACTGCACTCTAGCCTGGGCATCAGAGCAACATCCAGTCTCAAAAAAAAGGAATATACTTTGTGTCTTAGTCTATTTTCTGTTGTTATAACTGAATACCCGAGACTGGGTAATATAGAAAGAAAAGGAATTTATTTCTTATAGTCTGGAGACTGGGAAGGCCAAGGTCAAGGGGCACATCTGGTGAGGGCCTTGTTGCTGGTGGGGATTCTCTGAAGGATTCTGAGATGACACAGGGGACTGAGAGTGCTGACATGATTGCTCGAGTTTCTTCTTATAAAGCCACAAGTCCTGATCCCGTGATAATCCATTAAATCCATTAGCACATTAATCTATTAATTCACCATCCAATCACATTCTTACACAGGCTGAACCTTTCAATACTGCCACATTGGGAATAAGTTTCAATGTTCACACTGCAACATTGTGGCAAAGGAAATACTGATGTTTGTTCACTGCCATGATCACTAATCAAGGAAAAGCTTATATATGACTTAAATATTCAATCACACCTGTAATCCTAGCACACTGGGAGGCGACGCAGGTGGATTGCCTGAGCTCAGGAGTTTGAGACCAGCCTAAGCAAGAATGAGATATCATCTCAAAACATAGCTGGGTGTTGTGGTAGACGCCTGTAGTCCCAGCTACTTGGGAGGCTGAGGCAAGAGAATTGCTTGAGCCCAAGAGTTGAGGTTGCTGTGAGCTTTGATGTCACAGCACTCTACCCAGGGTGACAGAGTGAGACTCTGTCAATATCCAACCTCAAGAAAAGGTCTTAAAAAATGCAGCCTTTCAGAAAATGATCACTTTTAAAAAGCATGTCTGAGGTCAGACAATTAAGTTCACTAATTCATTCTAGAAAAAGTGCTAGCTATCTCACTCATTGCTGAGTATCATTAGGGTCACCTTCGAAGTCCTCCCCCTGGGAAGTTATGCACTGAGACCAGTGCCTACTCCACCCTTCAAAGGAATTTTGGGACTCTTTTTCAGAAATGGCCATCAGAGCTATTGTTGCATGAGGTATGACAATTAAGTATACAAACTTGCCACCATGCACTTATGTTGGCAGCTCTGTACAAACAACTCAGTACATTTTCTTTTTTTTTTTTTTTGTGGTTTTTGGCCGGGGCTGGGTTTGAACCCGCCACCTCCGGCATATGGGACCGGCGCCCTACTCCTTGAGCCACAGGCACCGCCCAACTCAGTACATTTTCATAACCTTGGTATGTCAATGTCTCACAGCTGTGTTCTTTCTTACATATATATACATATATATATTTATTTCTTGAGACAGAGTCTCAGTATGTCACCCTCAGTAGAGTGCTGTGCTGTCACAGCTCACAGCAACCTCCAACTCTTGGGTTTAAGTGATTCTCTTGCCTCAGCCTCTCCAGTAGCTGGGACTACAGGCGTCCACCACAATACCCAGGAATTTTTTTTTTTAAGTTGCAGTTGTCATTGTTTACCCGCCAGCCTCCCTGTAATGTGGCTGGCGCCGTAACCACTATGCTACGGGCGCCAAGCAGCAGCTGTGTTCTTGTCTACATGTAGTGGTGTCTTGTTGAGTGGCATTCATTATTGTTGCCATGTGTTTTTATGTGCTGCACAACAATATCTCTGGTGGCCATTGCAGAGACACAGTTCCAAAATTACTTTGAAGGGTGGACTAGGTGTTGGTGTCTGCACAGCTTCCTAAAGGGCATACTTTGAAGGTGACCACAGCGATACTCAGCGACGTATGTAGCACCTTTTCTAGGAGGAGTTCATGTACTTAATTGTCAGAGCTTCTATAAACATCAAAGCATTTTAGGATATGAATTTTTAAAGGCAGACCGCAAAAGCCTGAGTATGGTGCAATGGCAATAGCACAGTAATGTCCATATGTGACAAGTGTTAGAGGACATTCATAAAGGGAGGGTTTGGTGTTAGTGGATATGAGATTATGACTTAGTTCCTCCAAAATTTACTTTCATGTTATCAGGTTGTTTTTGAAAGGAAACAATCTTCGGAGGAGCTCTGGTTTCTCGTTCGTCTTTCTGTGACATATATCCGAGTGTCCCATACTTCTGGCAGAAGTCACTGAAGAAAACACCTCTCCCGGCATGACCAGCTGATTAGATAACACAGCTAACATTTATGCAGACGTTGTGGTTAAAGAGGTCAGTGAGTTGAAAAGTGAAAAAAATTATTCACATTTTTATTCATATTTATTTGCTCCTAAGAGGATTTAAAGGCTGTGGAATTTACTAATATGAATAGCTAATTCTCTCGGTATTAACAGAGACTGTGTGCTCTTGACTTTAAGCATCTCCATGGTTGTGAAGTCTACTTTACTTAACCTGGGATTGTTATTTGTACCTAAAAAAAGTAAGGCTTTTAACGCTGTAGCTTAGCCGAAAATAGAACGAAAATTAGATTCCCCTTGTAGAAAACCCAATTGTTAAGAAGGAAAAAAGAAGAGAGAGAGAAAATATCATACTCTTCCTTCCAAAAGATCATTATCCAGAGGAAGGAGCTTTTTAACTGCACATGCCAGAGGAAGGAGCTTATTAACTGCACATGACATCCTAGGGGACAAAGTGCTTAAACTCTTGGGTATTTCCTAACACAATGCTGAGATTATTTTTGTTTTTCTTCTCATATCCTGGTTTGAGTGAGTCCTGAGTTCTTACCCTCAAGATACTGAATGAAATACAGATGCCAAGTTCCCGCTGCTAGCAGTTACATATGAGAAGTACATCCATTCTCCTAGCTGGCAGGAAAATCCCAGAGACTTAAATTGCATAATGAAATACCTAGAATGTCATAGTTTTCATCTACTCAGTCTTGACCCATCAGGAGGAGAAATAGAATATAGCCACAGCCACGGTCAGTAAATTTCCACGTGTTCTACGTCAGCCACTGCTGTTCTCACTCTGCAGTCTCTGCCGGAAGAATCTCATCTTCCCTCTTATTTTCTGCCACCACCTATGCACCAGAGGCTGGACCTCCCTATATAGACTCAGTCTTCATACCATCTAGCCAGTTTTTTGCTGAACGTGCAGAATCCCATGAGCACTTTAACTGTCATTCATCTGCACTGGACCCATCTAGATCTCAAACACACTTTTGCCTTGTTTATATATAATTTGATTAGAGGTGGCTTACAAAATCCATGGGCCATGTAACTTTTAGTGATTGATCAGCAAAGGTTTAGGATTATTGGTAGAAAAGCAGGCTCCATGTGTGGGTGAACCACCCAGTTAGTGCACGTGAAGAGCCTCTGCCGTGTCCAGGCACCATCTCTGCCCGCTCAGGTCCAGAAGCTGCTGCTGCAGCTTCTTCCTGTCAAGTGTAACTTTGGTTAGTTTTGTATTTTCCCACCTAAAGAAAAGGTAGCAACACTGTGTTGCTCACAATGCCTTGGTGCTTTGGGAGCTGTTAGTATCAAAAACTATAGATCACCTTGCCTCTGGAGTTCCCTGATGCCGTTTGTTTAGTGCTGGGTACATCATTACTCACGACCCTGCATCCTCCATCATGGCCCTCGCAAATACTGGCTTCCAACGACTCCCGAATGGCTGTTACTGTGCTTCATTTATGATAACCACAAATACAAGTCTCACCCAGAGTGTGCAAGAAAATGTTTTCTGGTCCTCTCAAAATTGCTGTTTGAAACTTTATGGCATAATGTATATGTTTCAACCACATCTTCTCTCTATCACCCTGGGCTGTGATTGGTGCATTCCTAGGATGAGATCTCTTTCAATGCTGACCTCACCCTTGCCTTCCACAAACTTCACCAGTAGGAGTGGGAAGGCTAGGCAAGGGGCAAGAAGCGAAGTCCTATTGACTCAAAGAATGTCCATCCCTAATTGGTATGGTTTGAGATCGACCTGTGAAAACAAATTGTCACCAAATGATCAGAGGTAAAGAGAAAGTGTTATTTGGGAAACTGAGGCAAAACGACATGGATCAGAAGGGCTGTTGACTTTGTGGAGCAAAGGTCTCCAAAGTCCTTGGAGAAGATTGGTGCTGTTATCCCTAGAAGACTCCGGGCATGTAGCCCAGAGCCTGCGGTGAGGGTGGGGTGGCCACCCTGGGGACCAGCACAGTGGGCACACAGGTAAAGGATGCTGCCACCCTTGATGCTGCAGATGGAGGGCTGCAGTTTCCATGTGGCTAGAACACAGAAGGGCATGACCCAACCCACGGCACAAGGGTCAAGCACCAGGGTCAGCCACAGACCCTTAGTAACTCAGAGCCCTGAACCTACTCTATGCCCAGTGTAAGTGAGAATCAGCATGTGAGCACAGTGCTGGTGGCCCCATCTCAAGATCCGGTGAAATACTATACAGACCAGCTAGAGCAGCCTATTTGCCAGGCTGCCATCTTAGAAACTGGGTCCTAGAAATTGCACCTTACATGTGAGTCTTGGAGCTCCATAAGGCATCTTGTTAACCTCACAAGAAGGCTGGAGGGTTGGAGAGCAGTGTGAAGGGAAGAAATGAGGACAAGCCCCACATAGTCCCTAGTCCAGGCTTAGGGCACCCTTCTTAAATTGCTCTGCAGATCCCAGTCAAATCCAGGAACTGAGAGTACTTAGAAAACTTTGAGGAAAGCATTCCAAGACATGGGGTCGCCAGGGGTTAAGGCCTGAGTTAGGAGCCTCCTCGGCAGATCCAAGGGGAATATTGGCTGCAGCTGCCTCCTGCCTGGGTCCCTGACCCATATGCACACACTGTCAATTAATACTGGGCCTTCGCTTATGGTATCCCCTCTACTGGATAGTTCTTCCTGCCACCCCAACCCTTACCCAGACAACCCTCATTAGGACTCAAGATTCAGTGCAGGTATCTCCTCCTTCAAGAAGCCTCTCCTGAGCCCACGGTGTGGATGAGTCCTCCTGAGTGGTGCCCTTGTCACTGTGGGCAAAGTGCCACATAGCAGAATAACAGCCCCTGTGTCTGCTCTCCCAAGCAATTGGTGATCTGAAGGTCAGAGATTGTTTCCCTTCCTCTTTGTTTTTGGCCCCCTGCAGAACAATTGATACATAATTGGTGCTCAATAAAATGTCTACTGAATAATAATACAGGAATGTGTGAAGGACGTGAGGCTCTTTCTCTAGTAATAATTATAAGAATATGTACATAGATGCGCTAGCATTTTATAATGTCTGATTTGAAACGATTCTCCCTCAGTACACATGAAATATTTTTCAGTTCTCATTATCCCTCATTGAATTGTCCTAGGTTTGGGAACTTGCCACTCAGGGGTACCGTCCATTCTATGGCTCCATCCTATATAGAATGTATATGAACAAACAGAACAGGGCCATATGTAGACTATGAATTCATTACCATTATTACCAAGAGACTTCACTTTCTGATTATGATAGGTTTTTCCTCAGGCCAAACCCTCTTGATAAAAACAACTAAAAATGTTAGGTAAATTATTATTGGACACCCCTTTTTCAAAGACTCGACAAGATAGTAAAGAATAACTAGGCCAAAACTGAAAGGAGAATGGAAAGCCAGAAACTAATCCCTTGAGCTTTTTTTCTTGGCTTCACGGGGTAACAGTGAGAAATCAAAGCTTAGGACAGCATGAGGTGGGGATTCTAGGAGGAGGTCGTCCCCACAATGAGACGGGGCCCCACTGAGCTCCACGTGATCAGTGAAACTGAGGCAGAGTAAACAAACCCTAGCACAGCCGGGGAGTCAGATTTACATGTCTGGTGACCAAGGGAGTGTCTAGCCATGATGTTGGTTTAAAATGGTCCAGCATGAGTCATGTGGGAAAAGCAAGCACACATCCTATAGATGAAGGACCTTCACTTCAGCCCTCACATTTTTCTTAAAAATACATTTCATATACAAAGAGCAGGCCAAGTACAGTGGCTCACGCCTGTGATCTTACCACTCTAGGGCAGTGGTTCCCAACCTTCCTAACGCCACAACCCTTTAATACAGTTCCTATGGGTCGTCACCCACAGGTTGAGAACCACTGATCTAGGGGGTCGAGGCAGGAGGATTGCTTGAGCCCAGGAGTTCAAGACCAGTCTGAGCAAGAGCAAGACCCTGTCTCCACAAAATATAGAAAACTACCCAGGTATTGTGGCAGGTGTCTGTAGTCCCAGCTACTGGGGAGGCTGAGGCGAGAGGATCGCTTGATCCTAAGAGTTTGAGGTTGCTGTGAGCTGTGATGATGCCACAGCACTCTACTCAGGGCAACAGAGTAAGACTATCTCAAAACAAAATTAAAACAAACAATAACAACAAGGAAAACAAAGTAAAAACAAAACAACAAACAGCACACAGTCAAGCACAACCAGCCTATTTTCCGATGAGAACCATTTGAAAAACAGAAACATACCTACAAATACTTTTAGATTTTGAAATTATCGGACACAGACTATAAAATAGCTATGCTTACTATGGTGGGTGAAATAACAGCCCCTCAAAGATTGGAATGTGTGAATGTTACCTTATCCGGCAAAAGGGACTTTGCAAATATGATTTTCAGGGCTCAAGGAGTAGGGCGCCAGCCCCGTATGCCGAGGGTGGTGGGTTTGAGCCCATCCCTGGCCAAAAACTGCAACAACAAAACAAAAAAAGAAAGAAAAGAAATGAATGATTTTCAGATTGGGGAGATAATTCTAGATCATCTGAGTGGGCCAAATGTAATCACCATGGTTCTAATAAGAGAGAGGCAAGAAGGTTAATGTCAGAGAGAAAAAAAAGCAAGATTGGAAGCAGAAATCAGAGAGGAGACAAGATGTTTCATTGCTGACTTTGAAGATGGAGGAGCTGGTCACAAGTCTAGGAATATAGCCTCAAGAAGCTGCAAAAAGAAAGAAAATAGATTCTCTCCTAGACTCTCCAGAAGAAAGCAAGGACTTAATTTTAGCTCAGTGAAATTTATTTCCTAGTTCCAACCTCTAGAACGATAAGATAATACATTTGTCTTGTTTTAACCCACTGAGTTTGTGGTAACTTGTTATAGTAATAGTAGAAAACTAATAAATTTATTGGCTCGGCGCCTGTGGCTCAAGTGGCTAAGGCGCCAGCCACATACACCTGAGCTGGCTGGTTCGAATCCAGCCCGGGCCTGCCAAACAACAATGACGGCTGCAACCAAAAAGTAGCTGGGCGTTGTGGCAGGCACCTGTAGTCCCAGCTACTTGGGAGGCAGAGGCAGGAGAATCTCTTGAGCTCAAAAGTTGGAGGTTGCTGTGAGCTGTGAAGCCATAGCACTCTACCCAGGGCGACAGCTTGAGGCTCTGTCTCAAACAAAAAAAAAAAGAAAGAAAGAAAGAAAACTAATAAATTTACTATTTTTAAAGAAGTAAAAAGAAGACAAACCGAGACCTTATCTCTACTAAAAATAGAAAAACTAGCTGGGCATGATCATGGGCACCTATAGTCTCAGCTACTTGGGAGGCTGAGGCAAAAGGATCTCCTGAGCCCAAGAGTTTGAGGTTGACGTGAGCTAAGATGCAACAGCATTCAACCCAGGGCAACGGAGTGAGACTCTGTCTCAAATAAATAAATAAATAAAGTTTGAAAGACACCACTGAATTCTAGTTTTGATACTTACTAGCCACATAATTAGCAAATAAATTAACCTCACTGAGCCGCTATCTGCTGATACTGAAAAAAATACCATATGACTGGTTTGTTAGGAGGAATGAAATATATATAAGTGCGATTATCACAGTAATAAGTACAAAGCAATGTGTAATAAATAACTGATTTTTTTCTTTTTTTTGAGATAGTCTCACTATGTTGCCCTCAATAGAGTGCCATGGTGTCACAGCTCACAGCAACCACTAACTCTTGGACTTAAGCAATTCTCTTGCCTCAGCTTCCCAAATAGCTGGGACTACAGGCGCCTTCCACAATACACAGCTATTTTTTATTGTTGTTGCAGTTGTCATTGTTGTTTAGCAGGCCCAGGCTGGGTTCAAACCCACCAACCCTGGCGTATGTGGCCGGCGCCCTAACCACTGAGCACGGATGCTGAGCCAATAACTGATATATATATATATATATATATATATATATTTTTTTTTTTTTGTAGAGACAGAGTTTCACTTTATGGCCCTCGGTAGAGTGCCGTGGCCTCACGCAGCTCACAGCAACCTCCAACTCCTGGGCTTAAACGATTCTCTTGCCTCAGCCTCCCGAGTAGCTGGGACTACAGGCACCCACCACGACGCCTGGCTATTTTTTGGTTGCAGTTTGGCCGGGGCCGGGTTTGAACCCGCCACCCTTGGTATATGGGGCCAGCGCCTTACCGACTGAGCCACAGGCGCCACCCCATAACTGATATTTTTAATAGTGTCAAGAATGTCTTTTCTTATGATGAGTTGAAATCTGCTTCCTGTTAACTCTCACTTATTTGTCTTAATTCTGATTTCTGGAAAAGTATAGAACAGGTCTGCTTCAACTTTTTGAAGTTTGGCAGCTGCTGAGAAGTAGGGAGCAAGGTAGGTAGTGAGGTAAACATCAGGACTCCCTGGTGCTGGCCATCACAAGCCAACGTTTCCTATGGTTGGACCCATCTTCTTGGAAATATTGAACCCCTCAAAGACTCCTGAGAGTCTGGGAATTCTACAGTGTCGGGCAGCAGTGGGTACTGGAAGCCACTAAATTCCACACCCTCGTTCTATAGGTGAAGAATCTGAGGTCCAGAGAGTGAAAGTGGCTTTGCTAGACTCACCTTGTAGCTGGGCCATGGAGGGAGTCTCTGAGTTGTTTAAACACTATGGACCCTTGAGGGGGGAAAATCCCATTTCCTTCTCATGATAATAAATAGACTGCAGGATTCCCTATCATAACTGAGTTAAATCAAAAGAAATTATCTTTCAATGAGGTAATGAAAACACTGGTGTAGAAAGGCTATAAGCTTTTAGAGTGCGTTCTGCTTGACCTTAGGTAGATTACCTTTCTGAGGTTGGTTTTAAATTAGGGGTGGCAGTATCTCCCTTAACAGGTTTGTAACAGAGATTAAATAAGACAACACCTAAGGTCTAGAATAGAGGATGGTCATGACTGTAGTCATTATTATGTCTTTCCTCTTAAGACACACTTAGGTTAAGAGTGACCAAAAACCCAAGGGTCTTAGGAGTCCTAAGCGAGCAACTAGAGAGTTGAAGGTCTTTGTCTGACAAACTACTAAAGATATTCTTTAGTTTTTTAATTCCACCATTTATGGAATTGCTGATGCTAACAAATGTTGGTTATGTTGATTGAAAGAATGAGAATCATAATTATGATTTGAAGATTACATAATTCATTTTAGATAGACATTAGAATAATAAGAATCCTTGTAAAAATTGGTCAGGAATCATTATATAGTGACATAAATTTCATAGTCATACTCAGGTATATAAAACCTGAGCTTTCTTTATGTTTGCATGTCTGGATTAAACTTAGCTCTTGAAGTCCCTCATTTTGACTCAGTAATGGAAAACTTAATCTTGCTAATTCAGAGTAAACTCAGACCACGTTCAATTTTAAATTCTAAGTAATTGACTCAGCATGATTACCTCTTCTTATCCCCTGGGTAGTTACAGAGAACATCCAGGGGAGAGGGTGTCTGCTCCTGGCCACCCTCTGTCCTCACTGGCCTCTACTGAGATGTCTCTGGTCTCACCTGGTCCTTGTGTGTTCAGATGGCCATCTATTGCCAATTCCTGTGGCCTGGCCAGGTTGTCCAGTGCTGGGCCCACACCTTCTATGTTACCTTTACCAGTCACAATGTCCCTGAGTCCATCTACACTCCTCAGCCCATCTATACTCCTAAAATGGGCTGTGGGGATTTTGGTGTTTTTCTCTATACCATGCTGGGTGGCACAGGGTTCTGGGAAGCTTCCATGGCCCCTTAGTTACTGTTTCCTCTCGTCTTTTTTTTTTTTAGACAGAGTCTCACTCTGTCATCCTGGGTAGAGTGTCATGGCATCCTAGCTTGCAGCAACCTTAAACTCTTGTCCCAGCCTCCCCACTACCTGGGACGACAGGTGTACGCCGCCATGCCTGGCTAGCTTTTCTATTTTTAGGAGAGATGAGGTCTCACTCATGCTCAGGCTGATCTCAAGCTCCTGAGCTCAAGCAGTCCACCAGCCTCAACCTCCAGAGTGCTGGGATTACAGGCGTGAGCCACCGTGCCCAGTCTGGTTTCCTCTCCTCTTGATCTTCTACCTTTATATGTTAAGCCATACATGGTTATTGTTATCCATACCATAGATTTTCTTATTCAACTCATCCTTTCACCTTCTAGTGTGTCTTCTTCACAAGAGATGCTAAAATATAAAAATCACATTTCCTAGGTTCCCCGTGCAGCGAGGGTTCTGACCTGCTTTACCAAGATGGGTTTGCTACATAACAAATTACCACAAACTTAGTGGCTTAGGAAAATATCCAATTATATCTCACAGTTTCTGTAGGTCAGAAGTGAAGCTGGAGGGCTTAATGTGGTTCTTGGGTCAAGTCCCAAATCAAGGTGCGGTCAGGCTAGGCTCTTCACTGAGGGACCATTTCCCTTTGTTACTTATACAACTAAGGGCCCTGGCTTTCTTGTAGGCTTAACCCATCAGCTAGGGGTACTTCCTACTCAGGGAGGCTGTCCACATTCCTTCCTGTGTCACACCTTCCATCTCCTAAGGGGCAATGGCATGTTGACTCTTTCTCATGCTTCACTTCTCTCTGACTTCCCCTCATGCTACCAGCCAGGGAAACTCTCTGCTTATTTTAAGGGGCTTATGTGATTGGATTAGGCCTGCATGAATAGTCTCCCTTATGATTACCTCAAAGTCAACTGATTAGTGACCTTAATGACATCTGAAAAATCTCTTTTGCCATACATGGAATCATGGATGTGACATTTCATCATATTCAAACTCCTAGGAATTAGGTGAGAAATCTTAGTAAGTCAAGACAGAGGCAGCATGGCCCTCAGTGGCCCTACTAAGCCTAGTTTGCAATGTGGGTCTGCGGATTTTTCTCAGGAGCTAGTCCTATAACCCATTTTTCCAGTGCTCTTGCTGATTCTATCAGCTATCTGTAGGTCTTTCTGCTTAAACTAACTAGAGTGGATTCTGTTATCTGCAGCTAAACCCCTCAACCAGCACATGGTATAATCTCTAATTCTTGCATATCCACAATGTCTTTTTTGTTTGTCCTCACTGGGTGTGGGACCCTTGGAGTTGTGTTATTTTTTCCCCAGTAGTCCATAGATTCCACTTCATTGTTCAGCTTCCAGAGTTTTGGATAAGAATCTGATGCCAGGGTGGTGCCTGTGGCTCAGTGAGTAGGGCTCTGGCCCCACATACTGAGGGTGGCGAGTTCGAACCTGGACTCAGCCAAACTGCAACAACAACAACAAAGCCGGGCGTTGTGGAGGAAGGCGCCTAAAGTCCCAGTTACTTGGGAGGCTAAGGCAGGAGAATTGCCTAAGCCCAAGAGCTGGAGGTTGCTGTGAGCTGTGACGCAACAGCACTCTACTAAGGGTAAGAAAGTAAGACTCTATCTCTTAAAAAAAAAAAAAAAGAATCTGAGGCCAGTCTGATTTTTTTTCTTTGTAAGTAACTCATTCTTTCCAATTGGAAAGACTTTGTTTTTAAATGGACGTGTCATGTTAGAACAATAGCTCAGTATTTAGAAAACGCCAATGACCACCATTAAGGGATAAGAGGTTTCTGAAATGGCAAAGAATATGAAAATCATTCTGCAGAGATGTCCATAGAAGGAAGAGATGAGGCAGCTGTGTCAGGTTGGGACATGTAGCCCCCCAGAATCATTTATAGATGTGCCCAGTGCTGAGGACCCCGCCCTCACAGAGCAGCCGTCTACCAGGCACCCACTTTTGCTGTCTCAGATTTTTGCAGTACCCTTCTGGCCCCTCCTAACTGTGCTGGGTTAGGGGTTCCAAGGACAAATGAAAGATACCAATGATACCAGCACATTCTCGAATATTCAGTGTGTGAGTGTTTGAGTCAAAAATCAAGTCTCTGGGCTTTCCTGAGTTTATGCCATTTCTTGGAAGGATTTGTGCTCTTTGAAATATACGAATTTTATGAGCATGTGCTCAGATGTGGGTCTCTTCTTCAATCTTGCCTAGTTTGGGGGACTCTTTTGCTCTTCAGATGAGATGATTTTTTTTCCTATCATTTGATTGTTACTCTTCTGCTCTTACTCTTTCACCATCCAGAATTTTTGTTTTTTCCCATTAAGCTTCCAAACTCCTCCAAGCATCTTACCCTTTCCATTACAATTTCCAAATCGTTGTGTGTTTTCTCTGTGTTTAGAGAAGACTTTTTCTTTTGTAGAGACAGAGTCTCACTTTATGGCCCTCGGTAGAGTGCCGTGGCGTCACACAGCTCACAGCAACCTCCAACTCCTGGGCTTAGGCGATTCTCTTGCCTCAGACTCCCGAGTAGCTGGGACTACAGGCGCCCACCACAACGCCCGGCTATTTTTTGGTTGCAGTTTGGCCGGGGCCGGGTTTGAACCCGCCACCCTCGGTATATGGGGCTAGCGCCTTACTGACTGAGCCACAGGCGCTGCCCCTAGAGAAGACTTTTATCTGCCTGGTAGAACAGATCATGATCCAGGCCCCAGCGTTACTGATGAGGAGGGTCTGGCTGCCTGTCACTGTCAGCCAATATGCAGAGACAGGGATGGGTCCACCAAACTTTATCAGAAGGCCAGAAATTCGGAACAACAGTGAGAATAGCCTCCCCGAGACTGTTCTATTCTTCCATTTCCAAAATCACAGTTTTATAGATAAAAGTTAAAAGCGAGAACTATACTAACGCTTATCTTTTTTTTTTTTTTTTTTTTTTTGTAGAGACAGAGTCTCACTGTACCACCCTCAGTAGAGTGCCGTGGCGTCACACGGCTCACAGCAACCTCTAACTCTTGGGCTTACGCGATTCTCTTGCCTCAGCCTCCCGAGCAGCTGGGACTACAGGCACCCGCCACAATGCCCGGCTATTTTTTGGTTGCAGTTTGGCCGGGGCTGGGCTTGAACCCGCCACCCTCGGTATATGGGGCCGGCGCCCTGCTCACTGAGCCACAGGCGCCGCCCTACTAACGCTTATCTTAAACAACAGTAATCACCATAACCCATGACCCACAATAAGCAATAATTGGCATAACCCATGATCCATATAACAACATTCCAGTTCAAAAGGTAACTCCTAAATCAATTGCCCTAAACTACTCAAGATATACACTTTTAGATTAAAGCCAAATTTACAAAACAACAAGGGTGGAAGACATGAGGTCAAGGTCACATAGGTCCTGAACCGGCCAGATGAGCTGTGTTGTCTCAGCCCCAGCCTGACGGGCTCCATCTTCTTCTCACTACCATGTCCTTTCACCAGTGAACGCTGTCTTTGAGGTTTGACTATTGAATTTCTAACCTTGAAAATTATTTAATTTCAATTTCCAAAAGTTCTTCTTCTGATTTGACTGAATTCCCATGGTGTTTTTTGTGAAGGTGTTATTTATTTGACTCTTCAAAGAATTTGCTTTCGAAAGGAATTGCTTTTTTTTTTTTTGGAGCAAGAGACAGTCTTACTCTATTGCCCAGGCTGGCATCAGCCTAGCTCACACCAACCTCAAACTCCTGGGGTCAAGCTATCCTCCTGCCTCAGCCTCCCAAGTAGCTGGGACTACAGGCAGCCACCACGACAGATGTGGCTGGGCTAATAGAGATGGGGACAGGGGTCTCACTCTTGCTCAGGCTGGTCTTGAACACCTGACCTCAAGTGATCCTTCTGTCTCTGCCTCCCAGAGTGCTAGGATAACAAGCATGAGCCACCATACCTGGCCAGGAATTGCTTTAGGTGGGCTGATAAGTGGTTACCTGCTTGCTGAATGTCTCTGAAGTTGTGTAAGTTTCATCACTTCCTTTTCTCTAGCTCACTATTCCCATACACAGGTACTTTGTATACCTTGACTCCATTCTGGGCAAGGTAAGTCTTTTGCTTTTTGAAGTGGAGGTGAGGGGAGGAGGTGCAGCCCTGGCAATGGTGGGACAGCACCACCTTCACGTGCTCCTCAAGCCCCCAGAACACACTCCTGAGCCTCCCTCAGGGGTGAGTCTTGACAAAGACTGGCCATTTTGTCTTCAATCTTTTTTTACATCCTGGCTATAATAATAGTGACTGAGTTCTTTGAGATTATACAGGTTTCTTGCCTTGTAGGGCACGTATCCTCCTACAGTGGCCCTTTATTTAGCCTTTTAATGGTTCACGGTTTATAGGTACAGCTTCAGTGTTTAAGGCCTAACAGCTTTTGAATTCCTTTCAGAATTTCAAGGGCTCCATGAATGGGGGAAACTGCTCAACAGAATCATTTCCTGAAATTTGGTGGGAGAAATGAATTGTGCTGCTTTTATGAATCAAGTTAACTGAGGTCACAGCGCCTTTAGTACAAGTTCCAAACAACCCAGGTTGTGAGGAATAATTTATAAGTCTTTATCCCCTCACAGATAAAATATAGCCCTTTCAATGCTATAAGAGCAATTTCATTTAATTCATAGGATGGTGCATTGGCATAGGACCCAAAGCTATCTGTGAAACAATTTCATTATTACCCAGAATGATTTTTAACATGTCGAAGTGGGAAATTGGACTCAACAACCCTCAGAAAACCTCCAGACTGAGAGAGAACTTTTGAAACCAGCACTGGCATGGGGAGACTCTGTTACTAAGCTTCGTTTCCGACCTATCCAGCCGTCTTGTGAACTCGCTGGTGATAGGATCTGTCTTATTCTGTGAATTTTATTTTGTGGTGCCATTCAGGTGAATAGCATGGGGTTGGTGGAGCCAGCCGGCTTGTTCAGTAAATATCTGTCCTCATGAAAGGAATAGAGAGAGGAGACCCATCCCTTGTGTATTTGTCATAACCTTGAATTTCTAATGTGCTCCCTGGGGTGGGAGGGGATCATTCACAGCATGCGACTGAAAGAGCCAGAATGAAGGAATTCTCCTGCAAGGCTCACTGGGCTCAGATTCAACCATCTGAAATAGTCATGTCTTTTCCTAATTGTGGTCTAATCCTCAAGGCATGGTTATCACAAAGGACAGCAGTGATTGACAGGTACAACTAGGAGGGATTATAAACTTAATTTAATGGCAAAGGGTAAAAAATTGTATGGAGGTTGTGATATGAGGCAGAAGGCCCTGCAGACTTAAGTAAGGGTTTCCCAGCCCTGAGGGCTGACCAGCTGATAGTCCAGCTGCCCAGGCTGAGGACCGCACCAGGTGAGAGTAGTTGTCTTTGCCATTATCACGGGGAGGCTGTGATTTACCTTTGCCTGATTTTGGAGACTGTCTGCATGCTCCCCTCCTCATCAGAAGGAAAGGAATTGGTAGAAAACACCTCCAGCACCTACAGAATGTTTGCTGTGGCTCTGGATTCAGCCAGAGTCAGTTCTCTGTCCATCTCATTCTCTCACTAAGCTGATCCAAACTTTCCATCTCAGAAAACATTTTCCTACTGTCAAAAGACGAAATTATAACACATTTCGTTTAAAGATCTGAACTGGCTTTTATTTGCAATTGTAGAATTGCGTGACACTTCATTCTGTAAGCTGGAGTGCGTGTTCTGATGAGCTGAGCAGAGGAGTTGACTTTATAGACAGAGAGGGAAGCAGACACAGAGAACAAAGTATGTCAGTCATTTCGAAGTGACTTTCCTTATAAATGTTAAAGCAGAGGGGACTTTCTTATCATGCCTCCAAACTGGCCTGTTTGGGGATTTGGCTATTATCTATCTCTCTCTCCTGATTTTTTTGAAAGTCAAATGAACAACTTACTTTCAGCGGGCATGGTAGCGTCAATCTTCAGCATGAATAACTCCATTTCGATTTGGTCTGTTGGGCCTAGTGCAGGAGCTCAGTCCAAACCAACGGCCTCCTATAAATGTTATTAAATGCTATAAAATCCCTTTGGGGCAACAGAGCAACTTTAGCCAAAAAAATTTCAGATCATTCTGAGCTGAGAGAAGGAGGTGTAGGTACAGAGAGGGGATGATCCCTTTCCCCTCCGTCACAGGGACCACAGGAGACATGCTGTAACAAAGATTAACAAGAATAGGGTGGTGCCTGTGACTCAAAGGGGTAGGGCACTGGCCCCATATGCCAGAGGTGGAGAGTTCAAACCCAGTCCCAGCCAAAAACTGCAAAAAAAAAAAAAAAAAAAAAAAAAAAAGTTAATAAGAGTAAGGCATAACCTGTTTATGCCATCATAGTTTTACATGACCCGAGAGCCTCATGAGTCACCCAAAGACCCAGAGAAGCTCATCTATTTTTATGCTTAGGTTCAGTGAAGTACAGATAGTCGTGTAGAAATATGATTAGACAAAACAGGTGTGATCTAATGCTAATTAGATGATTAATGCTAATTATCAAGGAAGCCCAGCGAGGCCTGTCCGTTCAAACTCTCCTTGGCCTCTCTGAGCAGCACCCTTCCTCCTGGGTGCGGGGCAGGACCCTTCTGGGTTGAGGGTCTCCATTTCTTTATGGCCGGCTACCACGCAGAAAGGGAGGGAGGGAATCAGAGTAGTATTTTAAGCTTTATGGCAGGTCTTGGGAGGACAGGGGCCCTTGTTTTTATGACCTGCCTTGGGGAAGAGGGATTCTAGTTTCCACAGCTTGCCTGGAGGAAGGGCGAGGTGAGGGACAGGTGGGCAGGAGAGGGCAGGAAGAGACTTTGCTCCTCAGGCTGCCTCTCAGGCTTTCACTTTGGGGTGTTGTTTTCTGAGCCCCAGTAGTGCCAAGTATCTTTGCTTTGTCCCTTTAACATACAGGCAAAGCGAGTGGGAGAATTCAAACCTCTGATGGATTGATTGATTTTGAGACAGAATCTCGTGCTGTCACCTGGGCCTCAGCCTAGCTCACAACAACCTGAAACTCCTGGGATCAAGAGATCCTCCCACCTCAAGTCTCCCAGAGTGCTAGGATTATGGGCAGAGCCACCGCGCCTGGCTGAGCCTCTCATTTCTGTCCTTAAGACACATCCCCATCTCCTTTTTCTTGGGAAGGCCAAGCTTCTTTTTATACAAGCACCGGACAAGGAGAACCATTGAGATGTCAAACAGCTATAACGTCTACGCCGGCTGACCAGCAGATAAATCTGAGTAAGTAGATGACATTCACAGAGGAGACGTCACTAATAGGCTTTCCAGCTGTGGTCCCAGGCCAGGTCTCCAGGTGGCTAGGGATGAACTGGGTCTGTATGGACAACTGCAGGACTAGGCGAGAAGTGACTCATTTTGAAATGCAAGAAAGGTCAGGTATAATGATCAACCCAGCACAGTGATGTGCCCATCGCTGTAATCGGGGTCTGTTACCACAAGAGGGTAGGAGTGGCATTTAGGCAGAGAATAGCTACCATAGACGATGGGCGGGATGCTAGGCCTATTTTTCCACCTGCAAATGGTGTCCATTTTCATCCAAATCCACTCAGATTACATGTCACAGAGTGTAGGGTATCTTCACTGAACTATCATTAGTCAGATCACCCCGGTTTTTTAAGGACTGCACTGGGGAGACCATTTTGTTATTTCAGAACGTAGTCATTAAAGAACTAAAGAACTAACCACGTGTAAAATCAGGCGCCATTCAAACGTCAGTCCCAGTTACCATCCATCCCTGACAACTCCACCACACGGTGGCATCTTACAAATTGGAATTTTATATGAAAATGTAATGCAAATACATGCAAATTGCTTGTGAGTGCTATTTAAACTTTTCAAAAGATGTAGGACTTCCGTGCATTTCATAAAGTGAGGTTGAAAAGTGCTTGATACTCAGTGAAGGTCAGTTAGTGACTAAAGGCAAGCAGGAGAATGTGACTGACTAGAGAAGGATTTGAATAACAAAGGATGGAGGTAAACCCTGGTGAATGATCCTGCAGGCTGCCTTCTCTTTAATGTCATCTTTTGAAAGGCAGATGGGAAGTAAAGGGATAAGGTCGGTTGTTATGGGAAAATGATGCCAATAAAATCAACCAGCATTTAGTTCCTTCTTTCTAAGAAGTAGGTTGTCGTCACAATTACAAACATAAGGTATATTATCATTTCTTTTTGCATTTTTTTGGAGACAGAGTCTCACTATGTCGCCCTTGGTAGAGTGCCGTAGCGTCACAGCTCACAGCAACCTCAAACTCCTGGGCTCAAGCGATTCTCTTGCCTCAGCCCCCAAGGAGCTGGGACTACAGGCACCTGCCACAACGCCCGGCTATTTTTTGTTGCAGTTGTCATTGTTGGTTACCTGGCCCAGGCCGGGTTCGAATCCAGCTCCCTCAGTGTATGTGGCTGGTGCCGTAACCACTGTACTATGGGCACTGAGCCAATATATTATGATTTCTTGAGACAAAATTCCAGTCAACTATTTTCACTATTTTCTATAAAACTTTAGTCCCAGTTTTATTCTTTAGTGATCCTTCCAAATATCACTATCTTCAGATAATGATATAATGATACATATTTGACCTTAGAATGAGAGAGGGTGCCAAAAAAATGCATACACATTTTAAGAAAGGAAAAAACTGTATTAAATTTGTAATACCGAAGTCATGTTTGGCTTCTGTAATGTGCTCAAGGTGACTTGTATTCATTGTTATTGGTATATGTTGAGTATTACAATTTCAATACAGTTTTCCTTGTTTAAAATACGAATCCATTTGCACCCTCTGTGTTTGGAAACTATGAAACACAAGCCTTGAAAGCTAAATTTTTTGCCATTACTCTTAGCCTTGCATTCTTTTAATCAGCACATCCAAATCACGAGTGAATTTAGATGAACACCAATTAAAAGTTTGTACATTTTGTTCTTTATACTCTAGGACTGTAAGTAAACTGAGGCTATCAGGTGAAATAAGTGAATGGCTTGAAACCTGCGGTGCTGCAGGAGGCCAGTCTTATTCTTGGCTTTGACACTAATTAGCTGTGTCCTTTCACAGGTGATTCCTCTTCTCTGGGCCTCAATTTCCTTACCTACAAAGTATGGGGGTTGAAAGAGATCCATGGTCGTTGGACATTAAAGTCACCGTGAGAGATTTTTAATGTGTTTTAAAAGCTCAGGGTGTCGGGCTGCGCCTGTGGCTCAAAGGGGTAGGGCGCCAGTCCCATATGCCGGAGGTGGTGGGTTCAAACCTAGCCCAGCCCAGAAACTACAAAAAAAAAAAAAAAAAAAAAAAAAAGGAAAAGCTCAGGGTATCCTCCCTCTTAGGGGATGGGACCCTGGCAGATGAAGAAATTCCCCAGGTGATTCTAATCCAGCACAGTGGGGGTCATGGAACCAGGTGCTTCTTCACATTCATTTCACTTTTATCATTATTTAATTTTCTTACAGTTTTAGTTCCAGGGATATGGGTAGGTGCAAAGGAAGTATTTAGGTAACCTCATTCTGATTAGGCTTTGAGCGTTTGTCATAAATAACTTTCTGAGAAATAGCGAAGTTCTGGGGGGAAAAAAAACACCACCACTGTTTTTGCACCTTTTCTGTGAACACAGAATTCTCACCTCTACAAATCCATGTTCCAGTGAAACAGGAGGCTGCAGCCTTCCCACAGAAATGCCCCACAGCTGCTGTGACTAACGTGAGGTGACAGACAGCAAAAGAGCAGGCGTGTTAACACCGTGAATTGAAACAGATTTTTCAGATTTTTCTTGGCCACAGTCAGCCTTGGGGCCCTGGTGTCATCTAACTCTTTTGGGTTATCCAAAACTGCCCAAGGAACTTCTGAACAGGGGTGATTGCCTGGCCCAGTCTGGTCCAAGGCCACGGATGCCATCAGCTTGACTGCTGTCTTTTCCTGTTTTCCTCTAGTGGGAGCAAGTAATTAGCCCAAAGTGAGTGCAGCTGAAATCCTATTGTTGGCTTCCCTTTTTCCCTCTTGTAAATGAGACTGTTTTCATATCATTTCCATAGAAATCAAAAGAAATTGAATGATAAAGGATTGCACAGCAGCTTCTGGTTTGATTAGCTATCACAGACAGTCCTGCTGACAAAGAGCTGTCCTTGACCCAGGTCCTGTCTGGCTCCTCTGAGCCTCCTTTGTATCAGGCCTCACACGTGGGGCTTGTCTTCAGCCTGCCTAGCTCTGTTCTACAAGAAGTCCAGATTCACGGCCCCTAGTCCTTCAGTGAAATCACTGGTCATTTATAATTATAACCCAGCAAATATTTACCACCCTCTTACTACATTAGCATGTTGTAGCAAAGTACTAGGCTACCAGGGCAAAGTACCATAGGCTGGGCAGTTTAAACAACAGAAACGGATCCTTTCACAGATCTGGAGGCTGTAAGTCTCAGATGAAGGCCCAGCAGGGTTGATTGCCCTCCAGGCCTCTCTGCTTAGCTTGTAGACGCTGTCCTCTTGCCGTGTCCCCACATGTCATCCCTAGGTGTGTTATCTGTGCCCTGATTGCCTCTTCATATAAAGAAACCAGCTATTATGGATTAAGCTCACTCTACTGACTTCATTTTAACTTAATTATCTCCATAAAGACTGTCTTCAAATAAGATCACATTCTGAGGCCCTGGGAGAATCGGGACCTCAAAGTACGCTTTGGAGAGCCAGGGGACACAAGTCAGCCCTTCACACATGTGTAGCATAGAGATTTACTTATAATTTTAATGTAGGATGGAGATCTATTGATATTCACCAACAATTTGTTTTTGTTAGTGTAGACACATCTGGAAGAAATTAAAGTAAAAAATTTCTCCTACCCTCCAGATAGCTGAGCTCTCCTTTCCCTCAGAGAGAGAGCCACTTGTTTATTTTTACTGTTTGAAAGGATAGGAGAGAATATTCCAGAACTAAGAAGGATACCCGGGAAATGATCCATCCCAGGGTTTTGTGTTTAGAAGTTCTGTGGCTTAAAGGGTATTAGCTATATTGTTCAAGAAAGAGAAGCTCTCAAAGTTTGGGGGTTTAAGGAGTTAGGAATAGAATGGGTTTGTATGTATTCTAACTGGATTCTTTGAGGTGGGGAAGCGTAGGAATTGATATTAGATGCCTTGACAATCTCAGCATAGCTCCATCTTCCTTTTCTTTTTTTCTTTTTGGAAACAGAATTTCATCATGTTGCCTGGGCTGGTCTCCAACTCCTGGGCTCAAGTGATCCCATTGCTTCAGCCTCCTGAGTAGCTGGGACTATAAGGGGTACAGCACCGCACCCAGCCCATTCTCCTCTTCTAGTATTTAGGAGTAGAAGCTCTAAGAGTGTTAGCAGGGACATGGCTACTCAGCGAGATTCTACAGTTCCAGCCTCCTTGCAGCCAGGTGTGGCCACATGACTAAGCCTGGGCTGACAGGGTGTGGACAGGAAGGCTCTGAATGGCCTTTGAGTCACCTCTTAGAGACAAAGCAGTGAGACCTGGAGTTTCTCTCTCCTCCTTCCCACAGAACATGGACATGGAACAGTGAGTGAGCTTTGACCATACAAGGAAGACAGCGTTCTCAAAGGTGGCAGAGACACCTGAGTAATGAAATCTGGGTCATCTACATCCCTAATCCCAGACTGCTCACCTTTGGACTGTTACTTAAGAAAGAAATAACCCTTTGGCGGCGCCTGTGGCTCAAGGAGTAGGGCACCCGTCCCATATGCCGGAGGTGGCGGGTTCAAACCCAGCCCTGGCCAAAAACCACAAAAAAAAAAAAAAAAAAAAGAATTAGAAAGAAATAACCCTTTAACGTTCTGAAGCCACTATGTTTTAGAATCTTTTGGTTACATCATCTTAGGTTGTCCTCAAATTCTACATCTAGCAAATGAGAACTTGAGTCAAATTTTCTGTCAGGGAGAAGTTCAAATCAATTACATGTGCTGATAAAGAATGCTAAAACTCCTTCCTCCTTAAAAAATCTGTTATGATTGATTTTATTTTTACATCTAGAAGTTCCTTTAGTATGTTGTATTTCATAAGAGACGATATCTTCTTTTGGAATAATATATACAAATATTTTTGGCAAAGGGAGGAGAACATTTTATACTTTTAAAAAATTGGGGCGGCGCCTGTGGCTCAGTGGGTGGGGCACCGGCCCCATATGCCGAGGGTGGTAGGTTCCAGCCCAGCCCCGGCCAAACTGCAACAAAAAAATACCGGGTGTTGTGGCGGACGCCTGTAGTCCCAGCTACTCAGGAGGCTGAGGCAAGAGAATCGCCTAAGCCCAGGAGTTGGAGGTTGCTGTGAGCAGTGTGACACCACAGCACTCTACTGAGGGGGATAAAGTGAGACTCTGCCTCTACAAAAAAAAAAAAAAATTGATATATTATAAAAAAATTAAACATTAAAATATTATTAATAAGAAAAACAAAATCAACTCAGAAGAACCATCATCAATATTTTTGCATTACATTATTTCAGGTTTTAATCTAGGCACTGATAAAATTTAATTTTTGAAGCTATATTATCTGCATGCACAGAATTTCATCCTCCTTTTTTCCTTGTAATGTCATAGCATCAGTATTCAATATTCCAAGATCATTAGAAATTCTAGAAGAGGGCAGCACCTGTGGCTCAGTCAATAGGGCGCTGGCCCCATATACCGAGGGTGGTGGGTTCAAACCCGGCCCCGACCAAACTGCAACCAAAAAATAGCCGGGCGTTGTGGCGGGCGCCTGTAGTCCCAGCTACTCGGGAGGCTGAGGCAAGAGAATCGCTTAAGCCCAGGAGTTGGAGGTTGCTGTGAGCTGTGTGAGGCCACGGCACTCTACCGAGGGCCATAAAGTGAAACTCTGTCTCTACAAAAAAAATAATAATAATAAAAAAAATAAAAATAAAAGAAATTCTAGAAGAACATAATTTTTAATGGGTGCATGATATTTCTTCTTGCAGCTCATTTGTATTTCATTTGGTCATTGCCTTTTTACTGAACACTTAGGTTATTTCCCACTGTCTTTGCTATTATACATTGCAGTTGGCAATCTGTAGCAGAGAGGTGTCAGAGATGTGGAATAAAACAAAGTCAGAGAAACTCTCACAGCAAAGAGGACCCTAAGGAGCCAGAGTCTTAAAACTCCTGATCACACTGATGGGTGAAGGGTTTCTCTCCCAAAGTCAGTCAGTAAAGACTGGAGGAAGTGACCTCTTCTTCAAATGCAAAGACGACAACATAAGACTTCAAGAAATATGAAAAACCAAGGAAACATGACACTATGGAAGGAACATAATAATATTCCAGCAATTAATCCCAAAGAAATGGAGATCTATGAATTGCCTGACAAATAATTTTTAAAAAATTTAAAAGGAGGCTCTGTGAGCTACAGGAGAACATAGACATCAACAAAAATCAGAAAAATGTGAACAAAATAAGAGGTTCAAGAAAGAGATAAAAAATCATAAAACAACTAAACAGAAATTCTGGTGCTGGGCTCAGCGCCTGTAACTTAGTGGTTACAGCATTGGCCACATACACCGAGTTGGCAGGTTTGAACCCAGCCTGGGCTTGCTAAACAACAGTGACAACTACAGCAAAAGATAGCAGGACGTTGTGGCAGGTGCCTATAGTCCCCGCTACTTGGGAGGCTGAGGCAAGGGAATCGCTTAAGCCCAAGTGTTAGAGGTTGCTGTGAACTGTGATGCCACAGCACTGTACCGAGGAGTGAGACTCTGTCTCAAAAAAATTCTGGAGCTGAAGAATTCAATGACTGAAATGAAAAATGCACATCAAGTGAAAAATATGGGTTACAGTGTAATAAGCAGCCTTTTTTCATTTATAATGGTTCAGAGCATTTGCCTTAGACAATTTTAACTGTAAGTATATTCTCATCTTCTCAACATGTATCCCTTAGAATGGCAGTACTAGTCTGTGCCCTCTTAGGAACCAGGCCACACAGCCGGAGGTGACCAGTGAGCTGTGGGGGGCAAAGCTTATCTGTATTTACAGCTGCTCCGCATAGCTGCACCACCACCTGAGCTCTGCCTCCTCTCACATCAGTCCCAGCATTAGATTCTCATAGGAGCTCAGACCCTTCTGGAAACTGCACATGCAAGGGTTTTGCACTTCTTATGTGAATCTAATCCCTCCCTACCTTCTTCCGCCCACTCCCCATCCTTGGAAAAACTATCTTCCATGAAATCAGTCACTGGTACCAAAAGCTTGGGAACCACTGCCCTAGACTAGATTGGGCTTTCGTCAGCTGGTCTTCCCCGCCCGCCTGAGCTTTATGATCCAGGATGTTTTTCTAGAGGAGAGTGTGGGAGCCATCTCTTTAAAATGCGAGCATCTTAACAGCCATCTATTCAAAATGTGAACATCAAAAGAGAGCTCCTCTATCTCTCAAATCTGATGGGAGGGTAGGAGCCTAATTTTTGTGGGCTCCTTTCACAGTTTGGAGAACTATTTTCTGTCATAAAGATATAAGAAGTTTATTTTCCCATTGGATAAAGCTAATATCTTACACAGATGGTCACCCCAATTATGAGGTGAGTTTAAGATGAACTACGTGTGACAGATGGTGCCAATTCCCTCTTACTTAAGTCTGGTTATTGCTTATCTTGAGAATGTGTTCATAATGCATTATACTGCTGACTACGTAAGGGGTGAGCTCTCTTTCTCTTAGCAACCTCCTAGTGGATTGCCCGTGATGGGCACAATATTTTGGTTTATTTCTTAATCAGTAGTAGAAGTGTTTTCTTTTTCTTTTGCCTTTGTGGAGAGTATTTCTGGGCTAGGAAATGCTGATTATAATTACATTTCTCCAACACTGGAGGTGACCAGCTCTCAGTGTCATGAGATCACAGCCTGTGAGGATGAGAGCCTTGAAGAAATGCCTCTCAGAAATCTACAAAGGGCTCAAAGGGAAAGACATTTATTTTTTGGCTTTCATACCCCAGCCCACTCACCTAGTGGGGTGTTAAGCCCCTACACTTGGGGGCCGCGCGTGCCTGAGTGCAGAAAGTCTCACAGTTCTCCCTCACCAGCAAGTGATGGGGAGGAGGTAAGTGGTGAGAAGTCTCACTTAGGTGAGACTTGGAGAGTTCGCTCCTGTGCAAAGCTGGCCAGCTGCTGGGATAAGATGATTTGAAGTGGAGAATAAGAGGTGCCTGGCACTCATAGGCTTGTTTGCTTGTTTTTGAAAAAACAAAAATCGGGCAGCGCCTATGGCTCAGTGAGTAGGGCGCTGGTCCCATATGCCAAGGGTGGCGAGTTCAAACTCAGCCCCGGCCAAACTGCAACAAAAACAACAAAAAAACAAAAATCGGGCGGCGCCTGTGGCTCAGTCGGTAAGGCGCCAGCCCCATATACCGAGGGTGGTGGGTTCAAACCCGGCCCTGGCTGAACTGCAACCAAAAAATAGCTGGGTGTTGTGGCAGGCGCCTGTAGTCCCAGCTACTAGGGAGGCTGAGGCAAGAGAATCGCTTAAGCCCAGGAGTTGGAGGTTGCTGTGAGCTGTGTGATGCCATGGCACTCTACCAAGGGCCGTAAAGTGAGACTCTGTCTCTACAAAAAAAAAGAAAAAAGAAAAACCAAAAATCTTAGAGTAGGTTTTTCTTTGACCCTAAGATGACATAATTTAAAAACTGATGTCTCTTTATTTGATAATGTGACCTGTCAAGTATCTGCCTAGAAATAACACCCAGATAGCAATGGAGATGCAACAGAGCAAGAGTTAATACACCGTAGCATTGCAAAGGGTTTGAGAGGTCTGTGTGTCTTAGAGAACCGTGCTGGAGGATGCAGCCAGCACCGGGCAGTCGTGGACCTGTGTGAAACATGTGTTCCCCTTCAGTATCCCATCTCTTCTGGTGCTGACCCTTTGCTCTAGAGTTTGTTTCCAGAGTTTTCCAATGGCAAAGCATTTCTAATAATGGTAGCAATTATTTTCTTTCTCTAATGTTAATGTTGTAATAGTCTTATTTATATTCTTTTCCTAATATTACTAGAAAATTCAGCAAGTGAAATATTTCAGAATCTTGCCAAGTTAAAGGTTATATTGCACAAAATAACATTATAATAAGATTAGAGTTTTGTTTCCTGTGCTAGGAAACAAAATTTGGCTTGTTTAGATAGACCTAACTGCAGAAAATCAAGAGTAGCTGTAGCATAGCATATGCATAAACATAGTTCAACTATGATAGAACATTTGCCAGAAAGAGAATAGTAATGTCATGCCAAATTAAATGTACTGAGGAAAAGATGAATAAAAATACTCAAAACAGTGAAAAATAACCCCGACGGGACACTTACGGCAGCAGAAGCAACAGAATTGCTTCTGCTTAAGCCTTGGATGAAGTGATAGCAGCTACTTCCTTAAAAGAGAAAAAAGAGGAAAGGCTGTTAAAAAGGAACGCCATGTACCTGGAAAGACAGAGCTCACTGAACGTTCTCAGAGAGACCTAGGACACGGGTGGGAGTTGTCAAGGGCAGAGCTGTTGCAGCGAAGACGCAGTGAGCTGCCAACACACCAGCAAAGACAACCCAGATCACAGCTAAATTACAGAAGCAAGTGATAAGGACGCCGGTAAAACGAACCACTCTAGATAACTGCATAAGATCCACTCTAGTTAAGTAATAACATCGATACCAAAGAAATCAGAAACTGCAATTAAGAGCGCTACAGAAGAAGACATTCCGGACATGAAAGATGACTTATTGGTTGATAAGGAGAGGTGTCTTTTTGAAAGGGACAGAGGAAAGCAGGGTTATCGTTCCGAGTGGGTGGAGGGCCAGGTTGAGAAATTAATGTTGTACCTTTCCAGACCCTATCAGCTCATTTCCAGGGTCTGAAGTGAATGTCCCGCCTAGAAAAGCAAGGGCCTGTGGCTCAAGGAGTAGGGCACCGGTCCCATATGCCGGAGGTAGCAGGTTCAAACCCAGACCCGGCCAAAAACCACAAAAAAAAAAAAAGCAAGGGCCTTCTGGCAGAAGGCCTGGAGCTGTGAATATGGGGAAGCTGGAGCCCTGATCCCTTAGAACCTCCACAGCTTTTTCCAATTGGATGGGGTGCCCTGTGAGACTATAGACATGGAAAAGTCCCGAGCCAGCACAGCTCAATATTCCCTGGCTCTGTTCCTATGCTGACACTGTCAAGTGAGGGAGAACATTTATAATCTTTTGTCGGCCAAGAGTGCTATTGAGTCCGAGGAGCCAAGAAAACTCAGGCACCTGAATGCCGCTTCTGCTGTTTCTAAGAAGGTCCCAAACACGACAAAAGCATCATAGTTTACATGCATTCAGTTTTTTATATTTGGCATGCCTGAGTTTTTTTTTTTTTTTTTTTTTTCAGTTTTTGGCCGGGACTGGGTTTGAACCTGCCACCTCCAGCATATGGGGCCAGCGCCCTACTCTTTGGAGCTACAGGCACCGCCCATGCCTGAGTTTTTTACGTGCTCTATTTACAAGTGACTTTACATGAGTACTTTTATTACCATTTTATAGATGTAGAAAAAGGTATAAGATCACTGAGCTAGGAAAAGCCAAGATTCCAAAACGGGTCAACCTGACCCTCAGAGCCTACACTCCTAACCAGGACACAACACAGCCCACTCAGCCTCCTGGACCGGGAGGATCTCAAATGAATGCAATCAAATCACCTACAGGGCTCATCACAGAGTCCCTGTCCCCCACCCGCAAGAAATTGGCAGACAGCCCACTTGGTACCCGGGAGTTGTCTCTCCAGAAAAAAAAAAATCCAATCCTGATGAGAAGTGATTCTTGCCCTTCTCAGCAGAGAACTTGAACCTCTTTAGTTACCCCGCTCCCAGCTTTAAATAATGAGGACAGTATGGGAAAGAGATCAGCCAGGAACGTGGCTCAGACACACACACACACACACACCAGGAACGTGGCTCAGAGACACACACACACACACACACACACCCCTGCACATTTCCTTAGCCAAAGGGTAGTTCTTCGCTTTATAATTCTCCTCTCAGGTGTGGTATTTAAGCAAACCAGAAAAAAACAAACAAACAAATCTTCCCAGGGGCCAAAACCTTCCAGGAAAGAGAAACTCAACAAACTGAGGCTTGGAGGGATTTTCTGTCCCAAACAAAGGGCCAACATGGGGCCTTACTCCCTTACTCCATTGCCACTCCTCTCTTTTGAAGATGGGTATTTGTTGTTCATCTTGTTTTTCTTTCCCAATAAAACATACCACATTTTTCAGAATGAAATACCATTTTAAGATGTTTAAGGTCGGGTGGCACCTGTGGCTCAGTGAGTAGGGTGCCGGCCCCCTATACCAAGGGCGACAGGTTCTAATCTGGCCCCAGCCAAAATGCAACAAAAAATAGTTGGGCATTGTGGCGGGCGCCTGTAGTCCCAGCTACTCAGGAGGCTGAGGCAAGAGAATCGCCTAAGCCCAAGGCTCTGTCTCTTAAAAAAAAAAAAAAGATGTTTAAGGTCATCTAGTTTGATTAGTTTTGGTCAAATTGAATGATATATCAAAATATATATCTGTTAACACCAAGTGTACCAGTTTGCTTGGGCCGACAGTAACAAAATACCATGGACTGCGTGGTTTAAGCAATAGAAATTTATTTTCTCATACTGGACATCCAAGATCAAGGTCTTGCCAGGGTCGTTTTTATTCTGAGGCCTCTCCCCTCCACTTACAGATGCTCTCTGCTCCCCATGTGTTCAAGTGATCCTTGCTCAGTCATGTATGTGTCCTGATCCCATGAGGAAGATCGTCAGGATTAGGGCCCAGCATAATCACTTTTTAAATTTGATGATCTCTTTAATGACCCTATTTCCAAATAAGGTCACATTGTGAGGTCCTGGAGATTAGGGCTTTCAACATACGAATTTGGGGAAACACAAAGAAGCCCGTAACACAGTCAGATTGATGTAATAGTCTGACTCCTTTTCTGATGTTTGCTGGCACATTTCAAGTTCTGCTCCTCCCTCTTCCCCTTCCACCCAAGTCTGGGAAGCTGATAAGAAAGCCCAGGTGCCCTTTCCTTTGGCACCAGCAGAAAGTTCAAACCACACAAGCTCCAGCCCAGGCACGGGCACCCTCACCTCAGGCACAGCTTCTAAACCCAATAGAAACCAAGCCAGTCTCCCTTCCCGGCTCTCTGAAACCATTTTTGTACCTGCTGGGAGCCTGCCCGGCTCGTCCTAGAAAGCCGTCAGCAACTAATCATTTAATATCCTCTGGGAGTATGTGTGGTGTATCAAGATCAAACTGAAGTTTACATGAAGGACTTCTATTCTATTACTACCACCGGATGGCCCTAACAATTCACTTCTAACGTGACTAAGATAACACTTATAAAATCTCTTATAAAACTCATTTACATAAAATGTTAACAGAAAACATACGATTATTTTTTTTTTAATTATTTTCATAGATGTCAAGAATCAATCTCTTCTTAACTAAAAAATAAACGCCTAAAACAATAGGAATGAAGTGCTGTTTCTTTACACGATAAAGAGCACTCAGCTGGAAACTGACTCAGCATCCTACTCACTGGGAAACACCAGCAGCACTCCCTCTTTCAAGTGTAAGATCCCCCTCTTTAGAGTGTGTTTGTGACCTTGTCACTAAGGCAACTGCCTCTCTGCTCTAAACCTACTTTTTCATATGCTGCTCTGGGGCTGGTGGGGCTGAGACTCTGCATGAAACCTCTGTCTGCCAGATGGCTCCACGTGAGGCTCTGTCAGTAGGTGGCATTGTGAGGACTGGAAGGTGAGACTGCGGAGAAGGGAGTTGGTCCTTCCCATTTCTCTCTTCCTTCTGGTTTGCCCCAACAACTGGCTTTTCATGCCAGCAGTCCTTGGTTCCAATCTTCAGGTTTTTTCCTTAGACATGCAGAATCAACCTGGTGCACCCATCTGCAAGTATAAACCGCAGTCAGCCTATGCCCCTCCTTAATATTTTGAGCCTCTGCTCTGTTAGACCCGTCCCCCAAGCTCCTGAGACACCAGCAGTTGATGGTGCCCACTCCTTAGATACCCAACTGTATATGTCCCCCCTCCAAGTTTCTAGATTACCCTAATCTCTTCCCTTTATCTCCCCAGCTTCTTCCTGTAATTGTCCTATTAACTCAGTGTTCTCTTTTTATTTATTTATTTATTTATTTTGAGACAGAGTCTCAAGCTGTCGCCCTGGATAGAGTGCTGCAGCAGCTCATAGCAACCTCAAACTCTTGGGCTTACAGATTCTCTTGCTTCAGTCTCCCAATAAGCTGAGACTACAGGTGCCCGCCATGATGCCTATTTTTTTTTTTTTTTGTAGAGACAGAGTCTCGCTTTATGGCCCTCGGTAGAGTGCCGTGGCCTCACACAGCTCACAGCAACCTCCAACTCCTGGGCTTAAGCAATTCTCTTGCCTCAGCCTCCCGAGTAGCTGGGACCACAGGCGCCCGCCACAACACCCGGCTATTTTTTTGGTTGCAGTTTGGCCGGGGCTGGGTTTGAACCCACCACCCTCGGTATATGGGGCCGGCGCCCTACCGACTGCGCCACAGGTGCCGCCCAATGCCTGGCTATTTTTTTTGTCACCATCGTTGTTGTTTTAGCTGGCCCAGGCAGGGTTCAAACCAGACAGCCTCGATGTACATGGCCAGCACTCTACCCACTGAGCTATGGGCACCACCCTCATTTTACAGTTTTTGTCTTTCGACTAAAATTTAACCAATTTTGCAAATTTTATGTTAAACCCCTTCTGTGGCTCCTGTATTCCTGAGTGGATGATGGCTGATACAGTATTAGAAATGCTAGACATAGCTTTCAAGAAGAAAAATAAATAAGAGCTATAAATACGAGAAAGGGAAGAAACTATCATTTTTTAAAACAAAAATGTAAAGAAAATATATGAGAAAGTGATCAAAAGGAATATGTGTATTTATAAAAGCTACAGGATATGAGGGCTGTAAAAATATTTTTATCCTTACATATGTTATGTACAACTAGGAAATATAACGTAAAAGAATCCAATTCATAGAAGCCCAGAAAAAAGAGGAAAAGAACCTCACCACAATAATAACAAGCAAAATAGCAGCAACAGCAGGAATCAGCTCCTCTTCAAACTGAGCCTGCAAATCCAAATTCCAAAACACAGAAGGAAATGCCAAGAAAATTAGCAAAATCAATAAAGACATTTCCGTCATAATTTCATCTCAGTGATGTTAATTTTATGAAACAATCAGAAGTCTTTAAAAATGTTAGCATTGGCTCGGCGCCTGTAGCTCAAGTGGCTAAGGCGCTAGCCACATACACCTGAGCTGGCGGGTTTGAATCCATCCCGGGTCTGCCAAACAAATGGCTGCAACCAAAAAATAGCCGGGTGTTGTGGTGGGCGCCTGTGGTCCCAGCTACTTGGGAGGCTGAGGCAGGAGAATCGCTTGAGCCCAGGACTTTGAGGTTGCTGTGAGCTGTGATGCCACGGCATTCTACCCAGGGCAACAGCTTGAGGCTCTGTCTCAAAAAACAAATAAATAAATAAATAAAAATAAAAGATAAAAATAAAAATGTTAGCATTCTCAAAGAGATAACTAAAGGAGTGACACTAATTTTTAAAGAATAAGATGCTATTAAATAAAAGCATGGTCAAGAAACAGGTTCATATATACTTATTAAAAAATTCGAATTGGATATGGTGCCTGTGGCTCAAAGGGGTAGGGCACCAGCCCCATAAGCTGGAGTTGGTGGGTTCAAACCCATCCCTGGCCAAAAACTGCAAAAAAAAAAACTAGGCAGACACTGCCTAGAGGGACACTGTCAAAAGGAGATTAATTGAACTGACAATTATTACAGAGGAATTTACCTGGAATGAGGAATGAGGCACAGAGAAGCAAAGGCATAAAAATATAAAATAATAATGAATAACTACAGACATGCCCAGGGGTCCATCTCGTATGAGCTCCTGAAGAACCAGAGAAGAAACAAATGAAATAATAGTGGCTGTAATTTTTTCTAAAATGAAGAATTAAAAGTACACTCTGAATAATTTATGGGCTAATTAAAAATAAATTCATTCCTAAACACACAAGAGTAGAAATGTAGAATATTCAGGATAAAGAGAAAAATCTTAGAAGTTACCAGAGGAAAAAAGGGAGAATCTCTGATAGAGGATGATATTTAATAATTAATAAAAACAAACTTCTCAGATAGTAATAGAAACCAGGAAACAGGGTAATAATATGTTCAATATGTTAACTCAGCATAAGCTAAGTTGTCAAAAAGTATTCACTTAGAATTTTATACCCAGTCATATAACCATTCACAAATTAGCACACGATGAGGACATTTTTCAGAATATACAATTATACAACAAGTAACACTTTTACGTAGAAATGAGTCCTCTGAGAGAAAGGATGAACTTTAAGAAGCAAAAGTGAGCAAAGAAAGTAATAAATTTTTGATAAATTTAATTTGGGAAAATACTAATAACTACTTTTTTGTAAAAAAGTAGAAAAATAGTAACAAAGTGAATGCAGGAGGTTATTGGTAAATTAAAGTATGGTACGGTCTTTACCATGTTCTTAAGGAAGACAGAAATTCTAAAAAACTATACACGATATTAGAAAAGTTCATAGTTAAATATGTATGTTAAAAATTAAGTACAACCAGGTGGCTCCTGTGGCTCAAAGAAGTAGGGCGCTGGCCCCATATGCCGGAGGTGGTGGGTTCAAACCCAGCCCCAGCCAAAAACTGAAAAAAAAAAAAAATAAGTACAACCATTAAAAGAATAGAAATGCAATCTATAGCATCAATATCAGTAGAGAAAAACATTTTTTAAAAAGTTATCTTAACAAGGTAGGAAGAAAAAAATGATGCAAAGAAAAATAACAAATGGAAACAGATCTCTGAGGAGGATCATTGCTCTGCTGGTGCTGGGATCCCTAAACTTAGGATGGGGATGAAAGGAGACAATAGATCTGGTTCTGGGGATGACGGGGAAATTGGAAGCTGGATCCAGATACATTAGGATGGAACTGCTGCTGCCAGGTGAGGAAATATCGCCGGGTTAACGTTCACGGGAACAGCAAGCAGACAGGAAGTCACATAGCAGTAGACAGGAAATCATACTGGAAGTGGATGGGAAGTCATACTGGAAGTAGACAGGAAGTCACAGGAAGGACGTGAGTCACAAGGAAGTCACAAGTTGGAAGAAAAATCTCTTCTTCCCTTCCTGAGTTATAGACTTCCCCTAGCACCCCTATTGACATAGTCAAACATGGAGCCATTGGCAAATCGGAACTGTGGTTTGCAGACTTTGAGCTCCAGCATCACAAAACAGAGTGTAAAAGGGTGAGTTTCGAGGCGATTGATAATAACCAAACAGCTAGTGCACAAATTTCTCCACTCTGCTCTTCCAGCGTCTTCAGTGGATTGTAATCTTGCTCCTGTGGGTTCTTTTTGGAGCAAAGCAAAGCTTACAAGCAGAAGTTACTAAGACCTGACTGAAAATAGCCATAACAAAATCCTTCATCTCCTGACTTCCTGCTCTTCCTTTCTAAAGCTTTACGTTGCTGGACCAGTACCCACCAGATCAAGTTAGAGTTGGGGAAAGCCTTGTAACTATTAAACCCCTCTAAGTCACTGTCCAACTCCCAGGTACACAGAGGTTTTGTTAATATGGTAGGATGCTGTAGGGATAGTAAATGATGCCTGTGCTAACTAATGGCAGTATTTGAGCATATGTAAAATAAAATGTTTTTAAAAACCCATGACACAACATCTTAGGTGTACCTCATATATATAGACATACATGAAAGGATTAGAAATGAAGTTGAAATAATGTAAATGAAATTGAAATAAGTCACTTCACTTTAATATTTTATTTTTTTCTCCCTATAAAGTTGTACCAGCTCATAATTGTTTTTGCTTTTTTGAGACAGTCTCACTCTGACACCTTGGGTAGAGTAACATGGTGCCATCATAGCTCACAGCAACCTTAGTGTCTTGGGCTAACGAGATGCTCCTGCCTCAGCCTACCGAGTAGCTGGACCACAGGTGCCCAGCACAATCACACCTTTTTTTTAGAGATGGGGTTTCACTCTTGCTCGGGCTGGTCTCAAACTCCTGAGCTCAAGCAATCCACGCACCTCAGCCTCCTAGAGTGCTGGTTATTACAGGGTGAACCACCATGCCCAGCCTCATAATTGTTTTTTGAAAGAAAAAAACAGATAGGAGAAAATTTGCTCATTCACATTTCCCAAACTTCTTTCCTTTCTGATCTCTGTGTTCCTTTTAATGTTTTTTTAAATCTTCTTTGAATAAATAAAGTGATGTTGGTTTTGTCTGACCCATACCCACAGCTTTTTAAGCAGTTTTTGCTTTTACAGCTGCTTATTCTAATATTAACAGGCAGAATGGAGTTCACCCTCTGAATTAATTCTCCAAATAAAATAAGATTGAGAGGTACAATGATAGAAAATTCACTCTAAAACCCATGACTATCCATCCTACAGTGTACTGTTCATTCCTTTGGTTTTTAAGAATAATCACATTGCCTGACTGCCCTGCTTTGTGCAGAATGAGACATGATGAAAACATTTTGTTTCCTGACAATAGAACAAAGGACAGAGAAAAGGGAAAAAAAGTCCTTCCACTGAAATGTTTTCCTTTGATAGGAAACTCGCAATCCCTGTTTGCTGAGGCACTGACAGATCACAGCCATGAAGATCCAGCCCTTCTCAGCACCTGGGGCTCAAGGAGTAGGGCGCCGGGCCCATATATCAGGGATGGTGGGTTCAAGCCCGGCCCCGGCCAAAACTGCCAAAAAAAAAAAAAAAAAAATCCAGCCCGTCTCTGAGTATAAACAGGCCTTTTGGGACTTATTAAGGTACCCCCAGGAATGAGAGGGGGAAAGGGGAAAGGACTGTTGAATTAGAATGATCTCAACTTCTGTGCTTGAGGTCATCTGATAGATGTCCTTGCCATCACCCCTCCTTTTCACTGCATCACATCTATTGTTCTCTTTATTTTCCCATCTATCTTAAAGATAGACATCAGCCTAGCTCACAGCAACCTCTAACTCCTGGGCTCAAGTGATCTTCCTGCCTCAGCCTCTGGAGTGGCTGGGACTGCAGGTGCAGCCACCATGTCTGGCTAACTTTTCTACTTTTAGTAGAGACAGGGTCTCCCTGTTGCTCAGGCTGGTTTCGAACTCCTTATCTCAAGGGATCCTCCCAACTCAGCCTCTCAGAGCACTAGAATTACAGGCTGAAGCCACCGTGCTTGGCTTTTTTATTTCTTCTTAATCAAAATCTTTGTGCAATCAGCTTACTCCCCTCTGTATTTTTTTTTAATTCCCAAAGATTATGTTCCTGGGCTGTGTATTTTCAAACCCTTTCTGCTTGTTCCTCTACCAGCCATACCTTTGTACATTTAAATCTCATCTTCACTGCACCATCTCTCTTAAACACTAGTCATCTTTCAAAACCCACTTATTTCAAAGCTCTCTTTTACCACAGAGACTGCCTTTCTTTGGATTGTCTATAGCACTTCCTATTGGTTCAATTTATTTGGCCTTTGTCATATACCTTCATGAGTCATTATTCTTTTTTTCTATTGTATGAATAGATCCATAGGCTCAGAAACCACATCTTTTGCTTGCTTGTGTTCTGATGGAGAAGCCTAAAAAATGTTTTCTGTTTTAGTTACTATAACCTTGTAGTGTAGCCTTCAGTCATGTAAAGTGATGACTGATTCATTCTTATTGCTTAAGGTTGCATTGACTGACCAGCTTTAGGAAGACTAAGACCCCATCTTTAAAAAAAAAAAAAAAAAAAAAGGGCGGCGCCTGTGGCTCAGTTGGTAAGGCGCCAGCCCCATATACCGAGGGTGGCGGGTTCAAACCTGGCCCCGGCCAAACTGCAACTAAAAAATAGCCAGGCGTTGTGGTGGGCGCCTGTGGTCCCAGCTACTCGGGAGGCTGAGGCAAGAGAATCGCTTAAGCCCACGAGTTGGAGGTTGCTGTGAGCTGTGTGAGGCCACGGCACTCTACAGAGGGCCAAAAAGTGAGACTCTGTCTCTACAAAAAAAAAAAAAAAAAAGAGGGTGGCGCCTGTGGCTCAGTGAGTAGGGCGCCGGCCCCATATGCCGAGGGTGGCGGGTTCAAACCTAGCCCCGGCCAAACTGCAACAACAACAAAAAAAAAGGTTGCATTGACTGTTTCAGAGTCTTCTCTGGTTGCATATGAAGCATAGAACTATTTTTCCTAGATCTGTGAAAAATGACGGTATTTTAATGGGGATTGCATTGAATCTATAGATCACTTCGGGTAGTATAGACATTTTAACAATGTCGATTCTTTAGCTCCATGGGAATGAGATGTTTTTCCATCTGTTTACAAGAAACAAACACCTTCTGATTCACTGCTGATGCCAAGCCACTTCCAAAACTGACACCCGTATTGCTCTCTTGAATGTGCCCTTATTCACCCCATCCACATTCTCGCGCAGCAGGTATTGGCACAAAGGGACCCTCCTTGCAGACCTCTCAGCTGACTGTGACACAGAGACCCCCCTTGCAGCTGAACCTGGAGCCCCATTATATGGAATGTGCTCCCCCACATAAGAGAAGGTGCTGGGGTACTTTGAGGGAGAGAATTCAAGAGTCCAAGGTCTTCAACTGCAGGTATTTTATGAAACCAGTATGACTTCACCCCTGCTGGCACTTTAGAGGCCGTGGATATATAGCATTTCTCCAAAATGCTTCCTCCCAAAACGTGAATTCAGCTGAGAAATAGACATGGAACCCAGACTGCTGGAAACCACTAGCTTGATGACTGTGAAAAAACAGGACGAGGATGTGGCCTAGATTTATGGCAAGTGGGAATGTTGTCATTGCCCTGAAACAAACTCACCCCCCTGATGGCTAGCCTCACCGACAGACAGAACCTGCCCTACTAAGCTCGCCGCATCCCAGGAAGCAGACCAGCCTAAGGCAAGTCAGCCCCTATCCCAGATGAGAATTTTGGGAGAAACAGAGAAGATAAATTACAGTTCCCATACTCTGCTTCTTGAAACCCCGGATGCATAATGTCATCTTGGCGTTCTTCTCTGGGACACTGCATAGTCTCAGAAGCAAAGTGTGGTGACACACTACCATCTGGGAGGGCATCTGGAGGGGCGGGGAGTGGGAGAAATTTATGAAGGGCAGTGTCGTAGGAAACGCAGAATGACTTGGGTTTAAATACCAGTTATATCATTTTTCACTGTAAAATTCTGAAAATAATGTCACTCAACGTCATTTTCTTCTGTAAAATGGGAATTTTACCTTACAAGGTTCTCATACAAAACTCACCTGGTATATTACAGATTCTCAAAAAATGTTCCTAAAATTTTCATTTTAAAGGTGCCTTTAAAATGTTAAGTTTCTAACTTAACTTCTAATTAAGTAATTTCTTCCCTAGCGATAAAGAGATAAAAAGCAACAATTCACTACAAAGGGGATTCTGTATAGATTATTTGACACTGTGTTTGCATATTCAAGCTTAAGGGAAAGAGTGAGAACATGTCTAGTTGGTTTAATTTCTTCCTAGAACCTGAAAAAATATCAAAATTTGGGAGTAGTTGGGATGGGGACAATTGATAGCAAATATATTTTAAATTATAGAAGAACAAAGGACTTATGGATTTGTCCAAATTTCACCCTGTCGTGCTGGTTGTGTATTTCAGAGATCTCAGACATATCAGCATCACGTGTTATTGGAGGGAGGCACAGTCCTTAAGATACATACTCCTGCGCCTGGAATGCTGGATTGCCCTTCTCAGTGACATTGAACTCCAAGGGTGTGATCATTCTGTGTGTGCCTACCCTCTTGTGTTAGTTACTGTGATGAATTGTTTTGCTCTAAGAGACAATGTTCTTTTAATTTTTATGTCAACAGAAAAACATAAAACTACCCATTAAGAACAAAGAGTATTTTGTAAATAGAACTTAATGTTTGTTTGTTTTTTTTTTATATTTAACTAGATACTTATAATACCATTTAAATAACCAATCCCTAAATAAAAACACCACTCTAAATCCAGGTAAATACAGCAGCATGAAAAGCAATAAGTAAAAGAAAGCTGATTTCAAAACCAGAAGAAAATGTCATTCTATCAAAAATAATCAGATTGGCTCAAAGCCAGCTAGTCCTCTTGACTATTTATTGCTAGAATTTCCTTTTGCTGTTCTGTAATAGAATCCTTCTCCCCATTGCTGGTGGTATTATCCCAGGACATCTGAAATTGGTGATTGATTGGTTGAAAGATTAATGGTGTAAGAGCTTTATTTTAGGGCAGTGCCTGTGGCTTAAGGAGTAGGGTGCCAGCCCCATATACCAGAGGTGGTGGGTTCAAACCTGGATCTGGCTAAAAACTGCAAAATATATATATATATATTTTATTCAACGAACTCTACTGACTATCATGTGACCTCAGGTAACCTGGAAGAAATTACACTCTAAAGCAGGAAGCAGATACATAAATTGGCACTCCGGAGAGAGACAGCTCCTATGTCACTTGCATTTTTTGAGGCCCCTGATGTACTAAAAATAAGTAAATAAAATAATTATAGTTAGGAAACAGGATGATAAAAACTGAGGTACACTTTAAATGTTTGCACTTAACAACACAAGTCGCTTGATGGAAATCTTTTAATCCTGTCAGTGCGTCTCTGCACTATTTATATAACCCAGGTAGAGATAACATCCAAGAGCTGAGTCTGAGCCCCTTTGTAAACAGGCCCTGATGTGCACGGACGGTACGGGAGCTCAGCACTGGCCTCGGCAGCCACGTCTGGAAGAGAGATAGCAAGATTTCCGCTGAATACAGGACTTTGAGTCTGTGTTTATGTGGGGTCAAAATAAATAAAGAGATGAGATGAGTATCTGGCTAATTCAGGCAATGGCATTGTCCCCTAATGCTGCTTTTAAAGGAAAGACAAGAGACTTGAGTCTGAATTAGGAGAGACAATGAGCTTATCATGCAGTAAGGACGACTGCCTGTGGCCCTCCCCTCATCACACCTTGTGCTCTGCCTACCTACTATTACCATGGGGCCCTCCAAAACCACACTGTCCCCTTTATTTTATTTATTTATTTTTTTTTTTTGTAGAGACAGAGTCTCACTTCATGGCCCTCGGTGGAGTGCCATGGCATCACACAGCTCACAGCAACCTCCAATTCCTAGGCCTAAGGGATTCTCTTGCCTCAGCCTCCCGAGTAGCTGGGACTACAGGTGCCCGCCACAACATCCAGCTATCCCCTTTATTTTTTTAATTTGTTTTTTACTCATTTCTTTTCTTTTTTTTTTTTTTTTATTGTTGGGGATTCATTCTCATTTCTTAATAGTTTTGAAATGTACCGTTGCATCATGCACGTTAGGTGAGGTCCCCCCAAATACGGTCCCTCTTCTCATAGCCCCCCTCCCCTCCCCTCTCTCTCCTTTTCCCTTCTACTTTCTGGACTATAGTTATGTTTTGCTATTTGTATGAGTGTGTAGGTGGTTATATATTGATTTCATAGTAGTATTGAGTACATTGGATACTTTTTTTTCCATTCTTGAGATACTTTACTAAGAAGAACATGTTACAGCTCCATCCAGGTAAACATAAAAGATATAAAGTCTCCATCTTTTTTATGGATGCATAGTATTCCATGATGTACATATACCACAAATTGTTAATCCATTCATGGGTTGATGGGTACTTGGGCTGTTTCCATGTCTTGGCTATTATGAATAGGGGTACAATAAATATTCTGGTGCAAATGTCTTTGTTGTAAAATAATTTTTTTTTTTTTTTTTTGTAGAGACAGAGTCTCACTTTATGGCCCTCGGTAGAGTGCCGTGGCCTCACACAGCTCACAGCAACCTCCAACTCCTGGGCTTAAGCGATTCTCTTGCCTCAGCCTCCCGAGTAGCTGGGACTACAGGTGCCTGCCACAACGCCCGGCTATTTTTTGGTTGCAGTTCGGCCGGGGCGGGGTTTGAACCCGCCACCCTCGGTATATGGGGCCGGCGCCTTACCGACTGAGCCACAGGCGCCGCCCGGTAAGATAATTTTTGATCATCTGGGTATATATCTAGTAGGGGAAATGCAGGATCAAACGGTAGGTCTACTTTTAGTTCCTTGAGTGTTCTCCAAACTTCTTTCTGAAAAGGTTGTATTAGCTTGCATTCCCACCAGCAGTGTAGAAGTGTTCCCTTCTCTCCGCATTCCCGCCAACATCTGTAGTTTGGGATTTTGTGATGTGGGCTAATCTTATTGGAGTTAGATGATATCTCAAAGTGGTTTTGATTTGCATTTCTCTGACGATTTAGGATGATGAGCATTTTTTCATGTGTTTGTAGGCCCTGCGCCTGTCTTCATCAGAGAAGTTTCTGTTCAAGTCTCTTGCCCACATGGAAATGGGGTTATTCTTTTCTTATTGATTAGTTTGAGTTCTCTGTAGATTCTAGTTATCAGACCTTTGTCAGAAGCATAATCTGCAAAAATCTTCTCCCATTCTGAAGGTTGTCTGTTTGCTTTACTTACTGTGTTCTTGGCTGTGCAAAAGCTTTTTAGTTTGATCAGATCCCAGTAATGTATTTTTGGTGTTACTTCAATTGCCCAGGGGGTCCTCCTCATAAAATATTCTCCCAGGCCAATTTCTTCAAGCATGTTCCCTGCACTCTCTTCTAGTATTTTTATAGTTTCATGTCTTAAGCTTAAATCTTTTAAATCAATTTTTGTTAATGGTGAAGGGCAGGGGTCCAGTTTCAATCTTCTACAGGTCGCCACCCAGTTCACCCAGCACCATTTGTTAAATAGGGAGTCTTTCCCTCCCTGAATATTTTTGATAGGCTTGTTGAAGATCAAATGGCAATAAGCAGCTGGGTTCATCTCTTGGTTCTCTATTCTGTTCCATAAGTCTAACACTCTGTTCTGTGCCAGTACCATGCTGTTTTGATCAATGTAGATTTATAGTGTAGCCTGAAGTCTGGTAATGTGATACCTCCTGATTTGTGCTTATTTTTGAGTAATGTATTTGCTATTCGTGTTTTTTTCTGATTCCATATAAGACAAAGTACTATTTTTTCAAGTTCTTTAAAGTACGCACACTGTCCCCTTTAACAGGTTGGAGTGATCCTCCTGCCTCAAGTAGCTGGGAAAGGCATGTGCCATGACGCTTTGCTAATTTTTCTATTTTTTTGTAGAAATGGGTCTTACTCTTGCTCAGGCTGGCCTCGAACTCCTGAGCTAAAGGGATCCTCCTGCCTCAGCCTCTCAGAGTGACAGGGTAATCCATTATTATCATTATTTATCTTGATGCTCAACTTTTCCCAGCCTTGGTCAGCGGGACTCCTTCGAGCCGTTTCCCACATCCTTTCAGCACGTCCCTCTGAGTACTTCTTGATTTGTTATGGCATAGCAAAGTGGTCCACACTCTTATTATACTGTCCTTCCCTCAGCCATTTGTTCAAAAAATCCGGTTATTTTTAGTGGAAAATAGTATACGCATAGTAGAACCCAGCATCTAGACTAGATGGGTTTGTTGCTTTTGAGTGTAATCATTTCTAGATCTTTCCAGCAGGAAAAAACTGGAGTATACATGCTCATGCACACAAATTAACTATATCTACATAGTATTAGCATATGCTTATTCTGCTGATTCAGTCAAAATGAATGACGTGCTCGAATGTCCCTTCTCAACACTGTCCCTTCTCAACACTGTCAATGAACGTACTCACTTGGCTAACCCTGACAATACACAGAAGGTTGTTTTGGGACCCTAACCCACATCATTGCTAAAGCAAACCCTACTAACCAGAGTTTAAGATTTTCCTACAGTCGGTTATGTCTTTATAGTCAAAATGCTATATTTGAAAAATTGCTTGGAGTAAATTTTGTGATATGTTTATTATATTCCAATAAAGCGTTTTTTGTTTATGTTTTGTTTCTTGAGACAGAGTTGCCCTGCATAGAGGGCTGTGGTGTCATAGCTCACAGCAACCTCAAACTCTTGGGCTCTAGGGATCCTCCTGCCTCAGCCTCAGCTAGTTTTTCCATTTTTAGTAAAGAAAAGGGTCTCACTCTTGCTCAGGCTGGTCTTGAACTCCTGAGCTCAAGCGATCCACTAGCCACGGTCTCCCGCAGTGTTTGAATTACAATTGTGAGCCACCAGCCCTGCAGTGTGGGTCTTTTTAAAAAGTTACTTGAGTTAGTTCCCTTTTCCTTCAGGGTGGTCATGCTCTCCATTTTAAATACAGGTAAGTTCATTTGTCTGTGTTACTACATTTCAGGATTTTGCCTACTCTACCTTATTAACTTAATTTATTTAATTTTATTTATTTTGGGAGTAGACAAACATTAATGTGGTTTTAAAAGTCTATGTTATGCAAAAAGATTATCCCTTCTAGTAGATTCCCGCCCACCCCCCTGGGCAGCTAATGTCATCATGTTTAGTTTTATCTGTCCTGTGTTTCTTTTTACAAAAATAAGCTGATTATACGCATATCTGTATCTATGTCTGTGTAGATCTATATCCAATATTAATATCTATATCTGCATATCTTTGGTACACAAAAGATAATATATATGTATATGTATTCTTATTCTGTTTGACTTTTTTTTTTTTTTTTTTTTGAGACAGAGCCTTAAGCTGTCGCCCTGGATAGAATGCTGTGGCATTACAGCTCACAGCAACCTCCAACTCCTGGACCCAACGATTCTCCTGCCCCTGCCTCCCAAGTAGCTGGGGCTACAGGTGCCCACTACAACACCCAGCTATTTTTTGTTTGGCTGTCATTGTTGTTTGGCAGGCCCGGGCTGGATTCGAACCTGCCAGCTCAGGTATATGTGGCTAGCGCCTTAGCCACTTGAGCCACAGGTGCTGAGTCTTTTTTTTTTTTTTTTAAACAAAATGTCCTATAGATGACTCCATATCAGAGATACCATCACATAGAGTATTAATAGATTTGCATGTTTCTCATTTGATTCTCACAAGGTAGGCAAAATGTATGTCGTTATGCCCATTTTGTAATTTGGAAAATAGATTCAGAGCGGTAACAGAGATGAGCAGTGACAGAGTAGGGGCCGAGACTTGGTCCTGAGTTTGAGCCCAGCTGTGCCATTAGAGTCCTTAGCTCTCCAACCCTGCACTTCGGAGGGTGACAGAATTTGTGGGCTGGTTTAGGACAGTAACCACTATTTACAATCTGTATCTAGGTTTATTGGTAATAATGTGTTCTGAATTCCAAGCAATCGCTTTAAAACGAAAGTTTGTAAAGTGATCTGTGTCAGGATCTTGAGTGTGCTCAAACTTGGTAATTTGAGATGAATTAATAAAGGATCTTACTGTTTTGGGAAGTGGAAATTAAAACAATAGTGAAATACTCTTTCCTAACCATCAGATTGGCCAAAATCGACAAACCTAACTATACCAAACGTCAGAGAAGATACAAAGCAATAGAAATGCTTATACATGATCAACAAAAGTATGCAGTCAATGACTTTGGAAGATGACGTGACGACATCCTGTAAATTTAAAGCTACACATCGCTTTACTGCAACAATTAACATGTAATGAGTTTATTGGTGCTATTTTTTAATGAATGTATAAATATACATTTTTAAATGTTCTCAGTTTTAATCTCTAATATGGTTAATGTCAATAGCTGTAACACACGTCATCAAAACTCTTTGTGGTCCTAAATAAACTTCAGGAGTGTAAAGAGTTTCTGATACAAAATGTTTATGAACTGTTGTCCTAGAGAAAATCTGGAATATGAACAAAAGAACTGCTTGGAAACATTCATTACAAGATTGCTGGTAATAGTGCAAGTGTGGACACAGCTTAAATGTCTGCCATAGAAGCACAGACAAATACATTGTTGTATATTCATACAATGGGGTTTTATGTAGAAACTAAAATGAATCAACCTGGATAAATCTCAAAAACAATGTGGGTGAAGAAGCAAGTCACAGATCATTGTGTAAGAACATGACACATTTACTTTAATTTAAAAATTTGCAAAGCATTTTCCTGTATTGTAGATGTATACATAGATGTGTAATGAAAGCTTTAAAATACACCTGGGCCAGGTGTAGCTCACACCTGCAATTCCATACTTTGGGAGGCTGAGGCAGGAGGATCACTTGAGGCTAGGAGTTTGAGGCCAGCCTGAGTAATATAGCAAGAATCTGTGGCTACAAAAATTTAAAAAACAAATTAGCCAGGCAGAGTGGTACACATCTTTAGTACCAGCTACTTGGGAGGCTGAGGCAAGAGGACCACTGGAGCCCAGGAGTTCAAGGTTGCAGTGAGCTATAATCACACCACCGTACTCCATGTACTCCAGCCTGGGTGACAGAGTGAGACCTCCAACTGTCAAAAAATATTTTTACTTAAAAATTAAATTAAAAAAAAAAATACATTCCAAGGAATAATGTATTTCAACTTCAAATCAGAGGCCTTCAACTCTATTATATAATTTTTTTAAAACATATACCCGAGGTAAGTATATGAAAGTATTAAAATTTCTGTGGAAGGTGCAAAGGTCATGGCCACATAACCACTATTCTTTTCTGTGTATTTGAAGTGGAAGGTGGAAGGAGAGGATCAGGTTTTCTAGATAATTATTGGAGACAGGGCAATTATCTGGACAGATTATTACAATCCCTCACAGTGAGAAGAAAGAGCTCATAATAATATGCGGTCGTATCTTGGAAGCTACGTCATGTTCTTGGAGAAGTAAGGGAAGAAGGTGGTTGAGGTGTACTTATTAAAAAATCAGGCAGTACATTGAGCTCCATAGAGACAGCGCCGGGGCAAGTGAGAGCCGGATGGGCACTGGGCGACTCTGTGCCTTGCTGAGGAAAACTAACTAAACATGGGCAAAGGAGATCCTAAGAAGCCAAGAGGCAAAACGTCATCCTATGCATTCTTTGTGCAAACTTGTCGGGAGGAGCACAAGAAGCAGCACCCAGATGCTTCAGTCAACTTCTCAGAGTTTTCTAAGAAGTGCTCAGAGAGGGGGAAGACCATGTCTGCTAAAGAGAAAGGAAAATTCGAAGATACGGCACAGGCGGACAAGGCCCGTTATGAAAGAGAAATGAAAACCTACATCCCTCCAAAAGGGGAAACAAAGAAGAAGTTCAAGGATCCCAATGCACCCAAGAGGCCTCCTTCGGCCTTTTTCTTGTTCTGTTCTGAGTATCGCCCAAAAATCAAAGGAGAACATCCTGGCCTGTCCATTGGCGATGTTGCAAAGAAGCTGGGGGAGATGTGGAATAACACTGCTGCGGAGGACAAGCAGCCTGATGAAAAGAAGGCTGCAAAGCTGAAGGAAAAATATGAAAAGGATATTGCTGCAGACCGAGCCAAAGGAAAGCCTGATGCAGCAAAAAAGGGAGTCGTCAAGGCTGAAAAAAGCAAGAAAAAGAAGGAAGAGGAGGAAGATGAGGAGGATGAAGAGGAGGAGGAGGATGAAGAAGATGATGATGAATAAGTTGGTTCTAGCACAGTTTTTTTCTTGTCTATAAAGCATTTAACCCCCCTGTACACAACTCGCTCCTTTTAAAGAAAAAAATTGAAATGTAAGGCTGTGTAAGATTTGTTTTTAAACTGTACAGTGTCTTTTGTTGTATAGTTAACACACTACCGAATGTGTCTTTAGATAGCCCTGTCCTGGTGGTATTTTCAATAGCCACTAACCTTGCCTGGTACAGTCTGGGGGTTGTAAATTGGCATGGAAATGTAAAGCAGGTCCTTGGTGCACAGCACAAATTAGATATATATGGGGATGGTAGTTTTTTCATCTTCAGTTGTCTCTGATGCAGCTTATATGAAATAATTATTGTTCTGTTAACTGAATACCACTCTGTAATTGCAAAAAAAAAAAGTTGCAGCTGTTTTGTTGACATTCTGAATGCTTCTAAGTAAATACAGTTTTTTTTATTAAAAAAATAAAAAATCGGGCTGCGCCTGTGGCTCAGTCGGTAAGGCGCTGGCCCCATATACAGAGGGTGACGGGTTCAAACCCTGCCCCGGCCAAACTGCAATCAAAAAATAGTCGGGCGTTGTGGCGGGCGCCTGTAGTCCCAGCTACTCGGGAGGCTGAGGCAGGAGAATCGCTTAAGCCCAGGAGCTGGAGGTTGCTGTGAGCTGTGTGAGGCCACGGCACTCTACTGAGGGCCATAAAGTGAGACTCTGTCTCTACAAAAATAAATAAATAAATAAAAAATCAGAAGAAATAAATGTTTATTGAGTGCTTTTTTTTTTGAGACAGAGTCTCACTCTGTCACCCTCAGTACAGTGCTGTGTCATCACAGCTCACAGCAACTTCCAACTCTTGGGCTTAAACAATTCTCTTTCCTGGGCGGTGCCTGTGGCTTGGTCGGTAAGGCACCGGCCCCGTATACCGAGGGTGACGGGTTCAAACCCGGCCCCGGCCAAACTGCAACCAAAAAATAGCCGGGCGTTGTGGCGGGTGCCTGTAGTCCCAGCTACTCGGGAGGCTGAGGCAAGAGAATCGCTTAAGCCCTGGAGTTGGACGTTGCTGTGAGCTGTGTGAGGCCACGGCACTCTACCAAGGGCCATGAAGTGAGACTCTGTCTCTACAAAATAAATAAATAAATAAATAAATAAATAAATAAATAAATAAAATAAAAATAGCAATTCTCTTTCCTTAGCCCCCAGTGTAGATGGGACTACAGGCACCCGCCACAATGCCTGGCTATTTTTTGTTGCAGTTGCCTCTGCTGTATTAGCTGGCTGTGGCCGCATTTGAACCTGCCAGCCTCGGTATATGGGGCCCGGCACCCTACCCACTGAGCCACAGGCGCCGCCCTATTGAGTGCTTTTTATGTGCTTAATACTACCCCCCACACACAGCATTTCAGTTAATCCATACAACTCAGAAAGGTAATAACATATTATCTTAAATTTACAGCTGAGCAAATCAAAGCTCAGAGACGTTGCCGGGTGTGAGCACGTGGAGTAAGGTGACTTTGAGCCCAGGTCTTCCTGACACTGGACAGTTTCATGTACACTTCCCAAGCAGGAGGGCTCATGAAGAGACTGGGGGATGTAACATTTCTCTTTAAAGATACTTTGTATTGGCTTGTTGCCTGTAGCTCAAGCGGTTAAGGCGCCAGCCACATACACCAGAGCTGGCAGGTTCAAATCCAGCCCAGGCCTGGTAAACAACAATGACAACTACAACCATAAAATAGCCAGGCATTGTGGCAGGCGCCTGTAGTCCCAGCTACTTGAGAGGCTGAGACAAGAGAATCGATTAAGTCTAGGAGTTGGAGGTTGTTGTGAGCTGTGATGTCACAGCACTCTACCCAGGGCGACAGCTTGAGGCTCTGTCTCAAAAAAAAAAAGCTTTGTATTTACAGTAACTAATGGAGGAATTCAAAGATTTCTAGAGTTATTGAAAATTAATTCTTAGGCAGCGCCCATGGCTCAGTGGTAGGGCGCCGGCCCCATATACCCATGGTGGAGGGTTCAAACTGGCCCTGGCCAAATTATAACAAAAAAAATAGCTGGGCATTGTGGCAGGCGCCTGTAGTCCCAGCTACTCGGGAGGCCGAGGCAGGAGAATCACCTGAGCCCTGGAGTTGGAAGTTGTTGTGAGCTGTGTGAGGCCATGGCACTCTACCGAGGGTGATACGCTGAGACTCTGTCTCTAAAAAAATAAATAATAAAAGAAAATTAATTCTCATAAATTATTTTGACTTGAGAAACTTACATGAGAAACTTGAAGTGTGACATCACACAAAGGTTCAGCAATATTCTCTTGATTAGAACATTAGTTGTAATGTGTGGAATATAATTCTGTTTTTCTCTTGCAGAATAAAATAATCATGCTCATCATGTCTGCCTTTGGGGGTGTCTTTTTTCTTTTTCTTTTTTTAGAATCATGATTCGTTTAATTTTGACCAAATCAATGAAAGAGAGAATGAAGATGCCATTTGTCAAGTACTTTCCTGTGCTGTGCTGGAGGCCTTCTCCTGTCATCACGGCAATCGTTAGAGGATTTTATTGCCCCCATTTTATTTTATTTCATATTTATTTATTTATTTGAGACAGAGTTTCACTTTGTTGCCCTCAGTAGAGTGGCATGGCATCATAGCTCATGGCAACCTCAAACTCTTGGGCTCAAGCCTCCCAAGTAGCTGAGACTACAGGCGCCCGCCACAACGCTCAACTATTTTTAGAGATCAGGTCTTGATCTGCCTCAGGCTGGTCTCAAACCTGTGAGCTCAGGTAATCCACCTGCCTCGCCCTCCCAGAGTGCTAGGATTACAGGCATGAGCCACAGCACCCAGCTATCACCCCCATTTTGCAGATGAAGAATGAAGGCTCAGAAATCAGAAGACTTCACACTAAGTAATGCAGCAAACGGTGCATGGTGCTATTTCCAGTGCTGGCCTATCTGTTTTTTCATATAACACTTTTGAGGTCATGATCCAACCATTCTTAGGACAAGACTGTCAGCTGACTCTGAACTCTTTCTTAAATTCTTGGAGGCTGCAAGGCTCTGCTCTATGAGGAGAAATCAAGCAAGAGCCACACCACACTGCTGCTTATTTAGTGTTTGTGGAAACTCTTTGCACACGGCCCAGATATTTAGCTGGCATGGCCCTTTTTCATGAACCCTCTGCCTGTTTTAGGAGCCAGGCATAAGCAGGAGTTGAATAATTCATGGTATTTTTAGAGTAAGTTTAAGCATGAATTCTAAAATGTTACTTTTATCAAAGTAACACAGGCACATAGTTTAAAATGTTTCCAAAAGTCTTAGAAGGTTCATAATCAAAGAGAATAATCCCTTGCCTATCTTTCCTCCAAAGTCCTGCTTTCCAGAAGCAAGTGCAGGAGGTCCAGGGTCATGGAGGAGTCTGTAGGTCGTATTTGTATGTAACTCAAAACTGTGAAGAACAGCACATGTACAGTAATAATAATAATGATACTATAATGACTCCTATGCAGGATCATAAGACAGTGTTATACTGCAGCAATAATACTCCTGTACTATAATAATAAGTTACAGAAACTATTGTGCTCCAGCGCCTGTGGCTCAGTGAGTAGGGCGCCAGCCCCATATGCCAAAGGTGGCGGGTTCAAACCCAGCCCCGGCCAAACTGCAACAAAAAAATAGCCGGGTGTTGTGGCGGGCGCCTATAGTCCCAGCTACTCGGGAGGCTGAGGCAAGAGAATCGCTTAAGCCCAGGAGCTGGAGGTTGCTGTGAGCTGTGTGATGCCACGGCACTCTGCCAAGGGGCATAAAGTGAGACTCTGTCTCTACAAAAAAAAAAAAAAAAAAAAAAGAAAATTCAAACAAGTAGAACATAAAAACTTAAAATACAAACGTTTAGACAGGAAAGGAGAGAAATTTCAAAAAAGCATATTAAAAGTTAACCCTGGCGGGCGCCTGTAGTCCCAGCTGCTCGGGAGGCTGAGGCAAGAGAATCACGTAAGCCTAAGAGCTGGAGGTTGCCGTGAGCTGTGTGACGCCACGGCACTCTACCGAGGGCGGTATAGTGAGACTCTGTCTCTACGAAAAAAAAAGTTAACCCACCTAATATTGCATCAATGCTGGGCTAACAGGAATGTTACATTTATTTTGCTCTTACCAAATCAGTAACAGACTTTCCATTTCAGGAATTAATCCACTGCACTGCTTAGCAATAAATGCTGGTTTCTTCAGGGCACTGCCTTTCCTGCGCTCCATTATTCTCACTTTGTAACTGTTCTGACCGTGGAGTGTCAGAAGCCTAGTGCTTCCCCAGCCAGTGACGGCGCCCAGCCTTTCTCTGAACACTTCATTATTCCTACTTCCATTTCCGTTGTCATCACCTTTCTCTCCACTGCAGGTTCACCTGGACTTGCTGTGGACTTTCACTTTGACGGCGTGGTCATAAGGGTCAACACAGACTCACAAAAATCAAATAATAAAGTTAGAACAAAACTGATGCTGTGTGTAAGTGACCGAATAAACAATGAGACCAGCCCTAACACACCACCTACGCTATGCGGGTTTGTTTACATGTGCAGAAGAAACTAGTTCCTAATTATAAATTCAATGATTTAGTTGTACGTTTTCCTCGTGGGGAGCCTTGGGAGCCCATTCGTAAGTAAGGAACGCCGTAAGCCAGATTGTCCATTCCCTACAGACAACCTGCTATCAGCCATTTCTTCTGGGGAATACCTCCAGATTTTAAAATACTTTGCAAATCGGCAATCTTCTGATCCATAAATTTTAGATGTAATGTATTGATGTCCAATAGTGGTGGGTAAGGATTTAGCTCTGTTGTCATCCCTCCCTTACCTTCATCTTCCTAACGTTATTTTTTGCATAACAACTTTACTGAGGAATAATTCACAGGTCCTAGAACTCACATTTCCGAAGTGCGCAATTCAATTTTTGGCACACTCACAGAGATGTACAGCTGTCACCATTCTCTCCTTTTAGAACATTTTCGTCATCCCAACAAGAAATGCTGCACCTGTGAGCAGTCATTCCCCGTGCTGCCCTCCCCCAGCGCTAGGCAACCACCCTTGTACGTTCAGTCTCCACGGATGTGGCTGTTCTGGACATTTCATGTAAGTGGGATCACACGGTACGAGGCACTGGGTGCGTGCCTTCTTTCACTCACCACATTTTCAAGGTTCGTTCATGTTATAGCCTGGATCAAAGTTCTTTTCCTTTCTGTGGCTAAATAATGTTCCATTGCATGCCCATATTATATCTTGTCTATCCTTTCATCAGTGGAACATCTGGATTGTTCCACTTCTGGGTTATAATGGGTGATGCTGCCATGAACATTCAAGTACAAGTTTTTGTGTGAAGCCAGGCGTGGTGGCTCCCACCTGTAATTATAGCACTCTGGGAGGCTGAGGCAGGTAGACTGCTTAAGCTCAGGAGTTTAAGACCAGCCTGAGCAAGAGCAAGACCCCATCTCTACTAAAATAGAAAAGCTAGCCAGGTGTTGTGGTAGACACCTGTAGTCCCAGCTACTCAGGAGGCTGAGGCAAGAGGACCGCTTAAGCCCAAGAGATTGAGGTTGCTGTGAGCTGTGACACCATGGCACTCGAGCCAGGGCCACAGAGTGAGACTCTGTCTGAAAAAACAAACAAACTCCCAAGTTTCTGTGTGAACATTTGTTTTCAGTTGGTTTGGGCATATACCTAAGAGTGAAATTGTTGGGTCATATGTCAACATGTTTGACTGTTTTGTGGAATTGCTACACTGTTTTCCTAACTATTGCTTTCATATTTCTACTAGCAAAGTGAAAGTTTCCAGTTTTTCCACATCCTTGTCTGTCTTCTTAATTTTAGTCATCTTAGTGGATGTGAAATGGCATCTTCCTGTGGTTCCGACGTGCATTTCCCTAATGACAGAGAAGTCAAGCATCCTCTCCTGTGCTTGCTGGCCATTTTATGTCCTCCTTGGAGAAATGTCTATCTAAATCTTTTAGTCATTCTTAAACTGGGTTACTTGTCTTTTCATTGTTGTGAGTTAAACGAGTTGTAAGAGTTCTTTTTTTTTTTTTTTTTTTTTTTTGAGACAGAGCCTCAAGCTGTGGCCCTGGGTAGAGTGCCGTGGCATCGCAGCTCACAGCAACCTCCAACTCCTGGGCTCAAGTGATTCTCCTGCCTCTGCCTCCCAAGTAGCTGGGACTACAGGCGCCTGCCACAACGCCCAGCTATTTTTTGGTTGCAGCCATCATTGTTGTTTGGCGGGCCCGGGCTGATTCGAACCCACCAGCTCAGGTGTATGTGGCTGGCACCTTAGCGGCTTAAGCCACAGGAGCCAAGCCATTTTTTTTTTTTTTAAAAGAAACTTTTTAAGCTGCTCAGTGCCACTGTTACTAGTGTAACAGTTACCTTCATCTTCCCATCAGCAGATGGTAATTCAGAATAAACAGAACTGGGGAGTAGGTGATTATCCACTGGCAAGGTAGAGAGAGATTCTGGATAAATCCCCCAGGAATGATTATCTAATGTTTTCAAAAGCAGAGTTGTGTGAAGCAGCATTAGCAGAGGAGCCCCACACTGCAATGCAGTGACACCAAGGTAGTGAAAGCCTCAAGTCACCATTGTCTGCAGTTCAGCTGTTCTTATTGGCCCTGCTTCATCTTTCTTCATCTGCTCCACACATTTCTGGGCTAGGTTTACACTTGATCTTAGCCAAAAGGCCGAGAAGCGATCTCTGGGCTAGGTTTAAATAAGTTTGCAGATGACTACACATCATGGCCACCTGTAAAGCACACAGCAGGGTTATTAGCCAGAGTCGCAGAGTATTGAATGTAGCTTCTGTCATTAAAGAGAGACTTTCTTTACCCACTGGTGGGTTCATGATGTAGTGTTTAGTGATTGGTTTTACCCAGAGCAGAAGCATAAATAAAGGTGCCAAGAAGCTGATATGAAGTAGTGTTTGTGTAATTTTTTTCGGTTGCCAAATTCGGGGCACCCAGATGCATTTGAGCCAGCTGTAATCCAGGAAATGTGAAAAAAGCCCCAGTGAGTGAATGTAAAATAGCCAAGAAAAAATTGAAAGTAAGTTTTGAAACACGACCCTGAGATTCTAAACCTTGCTTTTCAAGAAACTGCATCACCCTATCTAAAAAATATGTAAACCCCAGGGCAGTGCCTGTGGCTCAGTGAGTACAGTGCCAGCCCCATATACTGAAGGTGGCAGGTTCAAACCCAGCCCCAGCCAAAAATTGCAAAAAAAAAAAAAAGTAAACCCTTCAAAATAATCAAGGAAATAATTTTCAACCTGGATTTCCATTCTCAGCCAAAGGACCGATTAATTTCAGACTAAGGGGATATTCATTTTTAGTGAAGGCTTCATAAAGTTGTGGTAGACTTCAGTTACTAGATACACAGCTATAGCAGCCACTGTGAAATCCGCCAACCACTGGTATTCTGGAAAGTAATTCTATGCTAAAGTATCCACTTCTGTAACTGACTCTGTTTTAGATGAAGGTCAGTATCCTTTGGAAGGGTTAATGGCTTACTTTCAATGTGACCATTATATCGCCTATCTTTTCTACTTTTTCCTTTTCACTGCTTGCCTGCAAGAATTCTGAATTCTTTTTCCATAGGATGTTGATACCACCTCAAACTTGGTGCCTAGGCTAGGTCATGGACCAGACACCCTGGACTCAGCAGAACCATCCCAGACCTCCCCTCACTGTCCTGTAGCCAGGAGCCTCTGGAAACCACTAGGGAGCTGTAAGAGTTCTTTATATATTCCCTTATCAGATAAATTATTTGCAAATATTTTCTCCCATTCTATAAATTGTCTTTAGTGCTTTCTGGGTGGTGTCTTTTGTCGGGGCCCAGGACTGGCCAGGTCTCTGGCCCTGGCTTATCTACTGTCCAGACTAGGAACCGCAGATCAACTCCCCTTAGGTGCCTGAGGGCTATTTGCTGAAGGGAGAGAGAGAGAAAGACAGTCTTCGAGGGAGAGAAACAGTCTTAATAGGAGAGTAAATCTTGCAATCTTCTTAAAAGGGCTTCGGGCAGAGGCCCTGTGAGCAGGAGGAGTGAAAGAATCAGAGTGAACAAGTCCATGAAAGAATGAGAATGAATGAAACCAGACTGACCTCTCCTGCAGCTTCTTACAGACGGGATCCCGTGGCTATTTGCACCACTGGTGTAGAGACTGCCAAGCACTGATGTTCTCATCTCAAGTGCTCTCATGTTAAGGAGAGCCAAATCCCTTCCTCATGCCCTTATCACCAAGGTGTCCTATTACTGAGATGCCCCAGGGGTTTCTTATAGTTACAGAGTGTTCCGAGCTTACTTCTCGCTTCTCCTTCCCATGAGCTATATGGTCTGCTACAGTCTTTTGAGGAAAAACATTTTAAATTTTTATATAATCCTCGGGCGGCGCCTGTGGCTCAAGGAGTAGGGCGCTGCTCCCGTATGCTGGAGGTGGCGGGTTCAAACCCAGCCCTGGCCAAAAAAAAAAAAAAAAAAAATTTTTTTTATATAATCCAGTTTCATTTTTTCTTTTGTTATTTGTGCTTTTAGTGTCATATCTAAGAAATCCTAGCCCAAGATCACATAGTTTTACTCATATATGAGTTGTCAAAATTCAGCCCTTAAGTTGAGGTCTACGAGTTTGACTTAATTTTTTTCTGTATGGTGTGAGGTAGGGGTCCAACTTCGACTTCATTCTTCTGCATGTGCATATTGAATTGTCCCAGCACCATTTATGGAAAACCTCAGATAGTTTTGATTACATTACTATTCAGTGTGTACACTATTACCTTTCTCTTCACCTCATTATACATTTCTTTAAAATTAACTTTCTGTTCTTGTTTTGTGGACACAGTATTTTTTCTCATCTTTCTGAGGTTATTAACATTAATCCATATTAACATTGACTCATTTCCTCTGACCTCTAAGATTACAATTACTTCCATAATATAGCTGGTCTGGAGAAAAATGCTATCTCCACAAAGCATGTAATCAAAAAGTAAGATTATTAAAAAAAAAAAAAAGATTGTTAATCTACTGCTTTAATTGCACCCTTAAGAATATATCAGATGCTTTTGGGTAATTTCCTCCCCCCACCTTAGTTTTAGTCTCATTTTTTTATGTGGGAACATTTCCTCAATTGTCCAGCAATCCTTAAATCTCATGTTACAGAGTGGGACACAGAAGAGCTGAATGGCAGGTGTGTGTGTGAGCTCGTGGGCATGCACATACAGGGGGTGGACAGGACTGGGAACAGGAGTGTAGACTGTTGGGCCTCACCATTGGGTGATCAGGGTGACACCCCTTTGGGAGGGTGATAGGGAAGAGCAAAATACCAGTATCTCACCTTTTGCCAGGGCAGTTCAATTTCCCAGTAAAGGACTATCTAATCTGTGAGGGACAGTGGGGATCAGCTAGGGAGGGGTTCTGCTGAAGTGGTGCTGATTAAGAAGTTTGAAAAGACCCCTCCCTATCCCCCCAGGTGATAGGGACCCAGCCTCAGGGACAGTAAGCACAGGAGAATGTGGGGTTAATACTGTTTGATCACCTCCCTGTTTCCTGAGCAGCGTCTGACAACAGCAGCCAGTTGTCCAGAGCTCCTCCACTTCTCCCACCTGTGGGCATTCAGTTCTGAGTTGTTCCCAGCTGTCTGCAAGTAGGCAGGGCTGTTTTTCCCCAGTGTCCCCTGCCTAGTCTCCCTTTGCTCCACATGGCTGAGGAACCCGTTGCTCCTCTTAGTCCTATCAGTCTTCATATCTTAAGGCTTGGGTCTTCAGAAGTCAACTGACTTTATGAAAGAATTTGTGTTCACAACTTTTCTTTTCCTTTTTTTGATCACTTCTCGGCCTTTTGGCTAAGATCAAGTGTAGTATCTGTTCTTTCTTTTCTTTCTTTCTTTTTTTTTTTTTTTTGAGACGGTCTCACTCTGTTACCCTGGGTTGAATGTCAACGTGGTGTTATAACTCACAGCAACCTCCAACTCTTGGGCTTAAGAGGTCCTTTTAAGTAGGGGGGACTACGGGCACCAGCCACAACACCGGTTTGTTTTATAGAGATGGGATCTTGCTTATTCAGGCTGATGTCCAGCTCCTGAGCTCAAGGATCCACCCTCAGCCTCTCAGAGTGCTAGGATTACAGACCTAAAAGCCTCTGTGCCTGGGGCCTACAACTTTTATTTTTCTTTATTTGCTTTCAGATGATTTTCAAGAGGAAAAGGAGATGGGAACATCATTCATTCTACCATCTTAAAATAGGAAATCCCCTGTTGGATTATTTTCTACAGTTCCAAAGTAAGAAGACTGGAAAAAGAGAACGGAGGCTATGTGAGAGAAAGTCAGTACACAAAAAGCTGTGAATTTTCTCTGTTTATTTTCAAGACTATGTTGGCATAAGTGACAGTCACACGACCAGTATAATGAGCAAATACAGAATTTTATCCTCCTGGGAGAGCAGTCTAGCACATTTCACAAATTTTTCTTGAATTAGAAATCACTGTTTACTGCAGGTGAAAATGCCACTGGGTTTTCAGTTGTCTTGGACGGAGTTCCAGCAAAAAAGAGACAGATCTCTCTGAGTCTTTTCAATATCAAACTCCTAAAACTTGATGACTTTTGAAACATAGAATGAAGAAGTTCTTGGAAAGTCTGTTAGTATTATTGACAGGAAATCCTCAAAAGCTAGAGTTCGAAATGACTGTCCCAAGTAATCAATAAAACTTGGCAAACAGGGCGGTGCCTGTGGCTCAAGGAGTAGGGCGCCGGTCCCATATGCCGGAGGTGGCAGGTTCAAACGCAGCCCCAGCCAAAAACCACAAAAAAAAAAACTTGGCAAACAAACAAACTGGCAAGGAGAAAGAGGCTGTGGGATTCAACAAAATCTTTAGACAGGCAGGTCTATTTTATTGCTTTTTTGGCACACAGAATCAATTCCAATGCCAGCCTTCTATACAGGTTTTTAAATTATTTCACTTGGTATGATAGTTTGAGTTGTTAAAGTATTCCCTAAGGTAGTATAATGTGTCTCAAAATATTGTCACGGATTACAATTATTCAATTCTTTATTTAAATTATTGGTTAGCCCAATATGTTCATTTCGTATCTAATTTTGACTGCTTCATCGAGATATTCTCATGTACTTAGTAAATCTTGTGGTCCTCTTGCCTATTGACAGAGTTTTAGGGCTAAAGAAATATTTTTGAGCTTAAGACTAAAACCAGTAAAAGTGACTTTTGTAGCTTTTTCCCCATCAAAAGCTACTTTTGTAGCTTTTTCCCCATCAAAATTGATCTGATCCTAAGGCAGTATTATTACACAAATATATTTAATAATTACATAGTCCGAAAACTATTTTTTTTTTTTTTTTTTTTTGAGACAGAGTCTTACAATCGCTTCTTGGCCTTTTGGCTAAGATCAAGTGTGGAGACAGAGTCTTACTATGTTGCCCTGGGTAGAGTGCCATGGTGTCACACCTCACAGCAACCTCAAACTCTTGGGTTCAAGTGATTCTTTGCCTCAGCCTCTCAAGTACCTGGTACTACAGGCGCCCACCATAACGCCTGGCTATTTTTTGGTTGTAGTGGTCATTGTTGTTTGGCAGGCCTGGGCTGGATTTGAACCTGCCAGCTCTGATGTATGTGGCTGGTGCCCTTGCCACTGAGCTATAGGCACCAAGCCTAAAAACTAAATTTTATACAGAAATCCCATTAAAATAACTTGAGGCACGAAATAAACACTTTACACATTGTACGGCCAGGATAGATGGCAGATACTCGACAATGTGGATTTGGAAGAAGGTTAGAATTATGTCCGTAATATAACTGGCCCAGAGAAAAATGCTAGCTCAAAAAGGATACAATCTAAAAGAAAGATTATTTATCCAACTGCTTTAATTGCACACTTAAGAATATATCAGATGACTTTGGGTGATGTTTTTCTTTTTTGTCTTTCTGTATTTTCATATGTATATTGTCTACGCATTTCTTACATATTTGCATTAAAAATAATGAATTCTGCTTTGAATGAGGATTCAAAAGATATAATTGAACTTCCCAGAATTTATGACAGTAGATATTTCTGATACATTCACAGATAGTATAACAAATTATTATCATCTAGTTAAATAACAACAAAAAGTTCTTCTGACATTCGACCTAGATCATTCTACCCTCAATTACGTGATGATCTCCTAAAGGTAAATATGGAAATTTTCTCTCTTTAGACACTTACACAAGAGAGAAATGTACTCTAGAAGATAGGCTAAGATTCTGCCTCCCTTTCATAAGAAAATGGAATGTTCTCCTTTTAACCAGTCTGTTATAATTCACTTGACATTCTAGGATCAAAATCTGAGCTGCATCTTGGAATTTCCCCCAACTCTTTTCTTGCTGCAAGTTCTAAGTTGGCAGGAAAGATTTTGCTTGTTGACTGCCAAGTAATTATTTCATCATAAGGCTCATAAGAGAAAGAATGTCTATTACCTCTGCTTGTGAGGAAACACCTTCCAAAAAGATTCAAATGCATTACACATGGAATGGAAAAATCCACAGATGCACAGGATTTGGATCTGGCAGGAACACAAATGCCTTTTGAGATATTAGATTTTCCAGTTGCATTGCCTAGCAGGGTGAGAGCTGCCAAATTTGGAAAGACCGGTATGTTTTTGGTATATATGAATAGTGTTCTGTGCACAGGATTAACGACGGCTGGGGAAGTCCTATGCTGTAACTAGAAGAACATCTTGTGAAATATTTAGGTCTTGGACCAACTGCCATAGATTGTATATATAATCTTGGATACAATCCCTAAATTAGAGCTCTGTGCCTTTGTCATGAGTTTATCAAAGCCTGCTATTCCGAATCCTCCATTAGATATTGTGAGAAAGGAGCACTGGCTTACTTGCCTCACCAACTATGTGGCAAGGCGTTGAAAATCTTTGAACTCAGTTTTTTAATCCATAAAATGGGAATAATCATTCTTGGCTACTTGATAAGATTAATAATCATGAGATGATACATTAGAAAGTATTCCATAAATTAGGGTGGTGCCTGTGGCTCAAAGGGGAGGGCACCGGCCCCATATACCGAAGGTGGCGGGTTCAAATTGGCCCCGGCTGAAAACTGCAAAAAAAAAAAAAAAGTATTCCATAAATTATAAAATGTTATAAGCACCTAAGGAATTATTATTAGTAAACATAGTGCATGTAAAAAATAGTATAAAAATCTTATACAAAGGCCATTATTGTGCCCTTTATTAGTTATGCTTTAAAGCCTGAGAATCTACAGAGATTTTTCCACTATTCTATCTGCTAAACCCAAGGTAATAAACTCTGTAGAGAGTGTGGTCCTTGGGGATTTGTCTTGTGCTGGTTATATCACCAGGGAGCAGCACATGGTCTGACTTGGCATCCAGAGACCTTGAGTTGTGCCTGACTTTGGTTTGCTAACTCCTTGGGTGACTTTCAGGAAGTTGCTGAGCTAGACAACCTCTGAAGTATTATCCAACTGTAAAATTCTATCATTTTACAATTGCTTAAAATACCATTTACTTTTGGGGGTTCACTAAAGTGAGTCCAAATCTATGTGCCAAACAGGATATGAGAGGCTGTGAGTATGATTGTGCAGGAAACCCTCTCTACTTAAAGGCAGGATTAGGGAGAAGTATTTCTGTTTCACTACCCAGAGTTGACCCTGAACAGCCAGGTGCCCCCCAACTGTAATAGTAAACAACCTGGGAGTCACTATAAATTTAATAATCACCAGTGCTCCCACCTCAGTGCTAATGAGTGTGCTCTGTTGTGGCGTTCCTAGGAATAGCTAAAGCATAAACTTGTATCAGGGGACCTGATCCTCCTGCTTTAAAGCCATCTCCTAACTTAGAGGGGTGTCCCCAACCCCAAATCCCCAGGGATTGATGGATTAAATCAAGTATTTTTGAAAATCACATTTTATTCTGAACCTGTTCATAAACCAAAAGCATTCAATGTGAAAAAGAAAAAAAATGTTGCTTTTGAATCAGATAAGGCATTGATTTGAATCCTAGACTGACAGTTTACTAATGGGAGCCTTTAGGTGAATTGTTTGATTTCTCTGAGTCTTGGTTTATCTCTGAAAATGGATAATGGCTACTTTACAGATCCATTGCACAGATAATGCATTAGAATAACTTGTATGTGTTAGACACTCAATACATGGTCATTGCTGTCAGTGAAAACGCATTTCTAAAATTTTGTAATGGTTAACAGCATAATTTAGGTAAGAATGAGTCTGAAGGTTTTCAGAATAAAGACAAGGTATTTGGAAAGAGCAGTTCTCAGTCTTAATGGGTTTAAGCTTTAAACTGACAGAGCCTTTATTGTTTTCCCTCTTCCTGGTAGAGCTTGTTTCCTGTTTCTTGAATTTTGTTATTCTTTGTTAGATCACATGCTATGAGGATAAAGATAAGAGATTCTTCTGTTTTACATGTTATTTGAGTTGTAAAACTTCTGCATCTTTTAATTTTGGGTTTTTTAAATCAATTCCATTTTCTTTAATTCCGACTCTTCCCATCAAGCTGTCTGAAGCTCTAAGCCAGGCGTCCTCAAACTTTTTAAACAGGGGGCCAATTCACTGTCCCTCAGACCATTAGAGGGCCGGACTATAGTTTAAAAAAAAAAAAAACTATGAACAAATTCCTATGCACACTGCACATATCTTATTTTGAAGTAAAAAACAAAATGGGAACAAATACAATTCGCACCACTTCATGTGGCCCGGGGGCTGGAGTTTGAGGACGCCTGCAGTCTAAGCTATGGAGAAGCTGATCGGATCCGATGGTGTGCTGGAGTTGGCTCGCATCAGTTCCTGGGAGTTCAGCGACATCTTGTTATCGGTTGAAATTGGCCATGGTTGTGATGTTTACACCACAGAAATCTGCAAACACTGTAAGTCAGGTCTCTCTTTCTCTTTTTTTCTATAGCCAGTTGTTAAATCCTTCAATAGTTATTGTTAGTTTCTCCTGGAAATGAAGGCTCATGAGAACAGAGACTTTACCTTGTTTACTTATGAATCTCAAGTGTCTAAAAGAATACACCTACCAATAAATATTGGAAATAGGCAAGCATCTCTGCTTTAATAGCATTGCCACATCATACACTTTAACTATCCTAAGATAGACTGAAGTCCGAGAGTATCTCTCTGCCACAGGAAAGGCCTGGCAGGTTTTTAAGGAAAGAAATTGATTGTCAGACACCAACTTCTACTTTAAGCCAGAGTTCATTTGAGAGAGTTTAGTACAATAAGTTATTTGCAAACAACTTCCAAATCTTTTGAACAAGCTGATATATAAAGTAAAATTGTCTGGCCTTAACTATCTGAATGGTAAATAAGTTGTTTTGACTTTGAAGTAACTGATAATATACTGTTCTTCCAGGGAGGAATTAAGAGCATAAGTGGCTTCTAGAAGCGAGTTCTGAGCCATAAACATGTGAAGTGATGCTTTGCTCCAGGACAGACCAATATACCGCTCATCAGACCTAGGCTGATGGATAAGGTGGAAATGGTAAAAGAATAAACATTTTTTAGAGATTATTACTGTAAAACAGTTAATGACATGACAGCTTTGTTGGAAAACTTGGAAGGTGTTGTCAAAAGATTGAGTTAGTATTTAAAAAAAGTCTCAAGGGTGGTGCCTGTGGCTCAGCGGGTAGGGCGCCGGTCCCATATGCCGGAGGTGGCGGGTTCAAACCCAGCCCCGGCCAAAAATAAATAAATAAATAAATAAATAAATAAATAAAAAATAAAGTTGTACCTTCCTGATCTATACTATAAAAAAAAAAAAAAAAAAAAAAAAAAAAAAAATAAAAAAAGTCTCAAGATGGGTGGCGCCTGTGGCTCAAAGGGGTAGGGCACCAGCCCCATATGCCGGAGGTGGCGGGTTCAAACCCAGCCCCGGCCAAAAACTGAAAAAAAAAGTCTCAAGAGTTTCCTATCACTATTTGAAGGGGAAGATTTTCATGCACTGGGCATTTCCCTGTTTCTATATCTTCAGGGTCATCCTACTGCCACCAACCATCCCACGAGCTTTGAAGGAAGGTAAATACTCCCAAGACCCAATATCTTTGCTTTTGTCGACTCCCTTTTCTCAGACACGTCTTCTTTCTGGGTATGCCCACCTTGATTCAGTTCGCTGAAATGTACCTCCACAACATGAAGGGCGTTAGAGACTACAACTCCGAAGGGCTGAGCTGTGTCCCAGACACTGGACATGGTGATATAACTTAGAGTCTGAACATGCACTTTGTTTGGGTCCTAGCTCAAAAATATATCAGAGGCATGATCATGGTCAAGTTAAGTGTTCTTGCTATACCTCAGTTTTCTTCTCTGAAATGTGTGTAATAAAAATAGCCCACAGTGTTGGTGTCAAGATTATATGAGCTAGTTCATGAAAAGTGATTAGCCTAGGGCCCAGCACATAGTTAAGTATTTAGTAACCAGGAACAATGATGTCATAAAAATTCTACTTGTCCTACATTTAGTCCTAGAGATTCTGGAAGTGAGAACTGTGAGCAAATCAGCACCATAAGCTGTTGGGAGCAGCACTGCCTGTCCACCTGTGATGATGAGTTCTGGCATTATATACACTGGCAACTGCTCCCGCACTCTCCGCTTCCCCTTAGCAGTCACTGCCCAGCCAGCCACCTCCAGCCACTGTCCGGGTACCTGGTCATTCCTCCCAGGTTATTTTATGATGCCCTCCAGATGTTTCAGGACTTCCAGCATCTTTGACTGTTTATTATCAACCTCTGTCCTCTCCACCATTTTTTCCCTCCTCAGTATAAAACTTGATTTTTGACATCTGGTTTGAAATGCTTCCATCTACAGTGCCATCGTTTGTACAGGGTACCATTTATGGGCAAACATGTTCAAGAGAGGTTCAGCGCTTGTAGCTCAGTGGCTAGGGCACCAGTCACATACACGAGGGCTGACGGGTTCAAACCCAGTCCAGTCCCGCCAAACAATGACAACTACAACAAAAAAACAGCCAGGAATTGTGGTGGGTGCCTATAGTCCCAGCTACTTGGGAGGCTGAGGCAAGAGAATCACTTAAGCCCAGGAGTTGGAGGTTACTGTGAGCTGTGACTCAATGGCACTCTACCCAGGATGACAGCTTGAGGCTCTGTCTCCAAAAAAAAAAAAAAAAATAGTTTCCTCTGGATCTTAAGTATATTCTGCTTGCCACTAATTCCATTCATCTACCAGCCATGACTTCACAGGTAGTGGTTCTTCCTCTAATAGCCCATCCCTTCTCTTTCTGGGAGCAGAGCTGCCCATTAGAATTTTCTGCAATGATGAAATGCTCTCTCACACGCTCTCTTAGCCACAGGTGACCACTGACCATTTTAAATGTGGCTAGATCAACTGAGTTGTTTTTTTTTTGTAGAGACAGAGTCTCACTGCACCGCCCTCGGGTAGAGTGTCGTGGTGTCACACAGCTCACAGCAACCTCTAACTCTTGGGCTTCCGCGATTCTCTTGCCTCAGCCTCCCGAGCAGCTGGGACTACAGGCGCCCGCCACAACACCCGGCTATTTTTTTGTTGCAGTTTGGCCGGGGCTGGGTTTGAACCCGCCACCCTCAGCCGTATGGGGCCGGCGCCCTACTCACTGAGCCACAGGCGCCACCCAGATCAACTGAGTTTTTAATAGAATGGAATTGTAATTAATTTAAACTTAAATATACTCACATGTGGATAATGCCTACTCTATTGGATGGCACAGTTGCTGGGAAAACTTCCTGCCTGAATCGAGGACCACCTTTTGTAATCAGAGAGAAACTTCTCACACCAAAGCAAAGGCAGCCCACTCCAGGTTGGTAGGCGATCAGAGGTTTGTTCAGGAGGAACTTAACATGAGATAGTCTGGGGAGGCAGAATGAGAAAATGGGTCCTGTGCTTGCAAAGGACTCCTGTCTAATCTCTTATACCATGAAAAGAAAAGGGAAAGGGGAGAAAAAGTCCCTGAGGAGTGTTAAACCATCTGGTTGCTTTCCTTATCTATTTACTTTCTACTTAAAGGGATTGTTCCAGTCCCTACAGTCTGGTCGGCCTTCCTGGGGAGTGGGGGTGGGGTTCCAGGCAGAGGCGGTTACCTTGTTCCACTTGCAGCTGTGTCCTACAATGCACTCTGCACACAGAAAACATTTTCACATCTTTCAGTCTGAGTGGATCTTACGTAGGTACCTGTTTCCAGGAGAGAAATAAGGCGATAGTTAGAAATCATGTGAACCAAATGAAGCCACAACAACCCCCACGAGACCCATGGTTGATCACTGATCATTCCTCCAGAATATGTCACGTTGAATATTCCGATCTAGCATCCGTGTGATTTTTGATAACAAGAATACAGGTATCAAAGCAGTACCCTGAACCCCATAAATGCATCAATGTACAAAGTTATGATTTAATAAAAAATAATTAATTAAGAATACAGGTAATTTTTGCTATATTATTGAGAAAAAGTACTGTTGAAGTATAGTAAATGAAACCACTTAGTGCAAAGGCTGATATCAAACAAACTAAAAGGAAGGTTCGGAAAGATACACTTTAAATGACAGAAAGGTTAAAAATAACCTCCCAGGATATTCAATTTGGATCCACTCTGATGTAAAATTGACTTTTGAATGTTCCAGTGGAAAAAGCCAAATGTGAAAAGTAAAAAAAGTTGATAGGACTGAGGAATGTGCTCGTGTGTGTGTGTGGCCCACCTCCAGGGTGCAGGGCCCGGGCTTCCATCCGGTAAAGGGCTCTCTGATGCTCAGGCATCTGGTCACGGGAGCATTTATGCAGCTACAGTACTGGTTATCCATCCTTCAGCTTCTCATTAGAGGTTCGGATTATGAATTGTCACATCTAAATTGTCTCACCCCAGCTGAGACAACTGATACTTGCCAAGGGCCTTGTTCTCAAGGTTCTCCAAGTTTTATCCCTGTATCTCAAACTGCTAGAAAGCTTGGACTCAACTTACATCTCTTCTTCCTAGAAGAAAAGCTTCATAGTATGCCTCAACTTTATCAAAAGGCCTCATAACAGTCTTACGTAGCATTTCTGTGCCTGCTTTGTGAGACTACTGGGGAGCATTGTCTAGCAAGCTATTCATTTTGCATAATATCTACCCACTCACCAAGTCGCTCTCAGTTACCAGAGCCAGAGAAAGTTTGTTTCCCCATGAACTGGAATGTTTCATTTTCCAAGACAATGAAAAATATGTAACCAGGGTGTTTCCCTCTTTGTCTCCGTCCCCAAGAAACTCAGAGCAAAGTCTGTCCTTATTTGCAGTGGATTTCCTCAGCCCAAGGTTTCTATTATGATTTTTTTCTTAGGTGCTCTCACTAATACTTGGCCATTTTATTTTTGTTGTATTAGCTGTGGTTCTCAACCTTCCTAATGTCGCCACCCTTAATACAGTTCCTCGTGTTGTGGTGACCCCCAACCATAAAATTAGTTTCATTGCTACTTCATAACTGTAATTTTGCTACTGTTAGGAATCATAATGTAAATATCTGATATGCAGGATGTATTTAGACAACCCCCATGAAAGGGTCGTTTGACCCCCAAAGGGGTCGCAACCCATAGGTTGAGAACCGCTGTATTAATGGTTTATTGTAATCATAACTTTTATGGTTCTCTGCATAGAATCCATTTTGAAAGAGGGCAGGATATAAATGTAAATTCATGTGTACAAATTCATTTTCCTTCCTTTCTCTCCTGAAAAAATGGGATACCTTATTAGAGTTGTTATTCTGAAATGTTGGGTTCAATACCAAGAGCCTCGTTTAGTATTTAAGACCTGGTTCTCTTACCTCCTCCTCCAAAGTGCTCCTTCCCCCACTAACAGTTTATTTATTTATTTATTTATTATTTATTATTATTATTATTTTTTTTTGCAGTTTTTGGCCAGGGCTGGGTTTGAACCCACCACCTCTGGCATATGGGGCCGGTGCCCTACTCCTTTCAGCCACAGGCGCTGCCCTATTTATTTTTATTTTTTATTAAATAAATCGTAGCTGTGTACATTAATGCAATCATGGGGCACCATACGCTGCCCCACTAGCAGTTTCATCCCATGTGGAATGTCACCACAGATTACGAGTCACTCCAAGAGTAAACTTGGTCAATCGACATCTCCATCATGACTTCCTTTTTCAGGAAATGACAGTGGGCACATGTCATTCGGAATGTAGACTTGTAGCCTAACCTTTCAGGATTTTATATTTCTTCTGTATTCTCCACATTATCAACTAAAATCCTTTTCACACCAAAAGTGTTCATCAAGAGTGCTGTTTTCAGTAAGTATTCTTCCTTCTGAGCAAATTTCAGAAAGAAAAGTTACCATGCTTGCTGCAGGAATGATTTGTTAGATTGAGTGGAAGATAAACTTCAACTTAAAGCCACCTCACTTCTTTTACTATATGTTCATTATAAACATTTCAAACGAATAACTTATATAATAAAGCAATAAAGCACTCTCCCCCCCAAAAAAGCATTCTCCCAAACACGATTTGAATCTGAAGCACTTTAAAAATGAATTCAGATTGTTTTTTCCAAGCCTCATACCTCTATTTTAACATTCTTTTTATTCTTCTTGTGTTGCTCAGATTTTAATGTGAAATATAATCTGCCTTCTAGGCGTTAAAAAGATGGAAAGCAGGGCGGCACCTGTGGCTCAAAGGAGTAGGGTGCCAGGCTCCATATACCAGAGGCGGTGGGTTCAAACCCAGCCCCGGCCAGAAACTACAAAAAAAAAAAGATGGAAAGCAGCCCCATGAAAAGAAGTTTGCAAAGCTGATTGGATAGGATTGAAAGGATATTGCTGCATAGTGGGCTAGAGGAAAGTCTGATGCAGCAAAAAAGGGAGTCCTCAAGGCTGAAGAAAAGCAAGGAAAAGAAGAAAGATGAGAAAGAGGAGGAGGATGCAAAAGAAGGTAATGATGGGCCGGGTGCGGTGGCTCACCCCTGTAATCCCAGCACTCTGGGAGGCTGAGCCAGGAGGATTGCCTGCGCCCAGAGTTTGAGGTTGCTGTAGGCTATGAAGACACCACTGCACTCTAGCCTGAGTGACAGAGTGAGACCCAACTTCAAAAATAATAATGATAATAAAATAAAAACAAAAAAGAAGATGAGGGCGGCGCCTGTGGCTCAGTCGGTAAGGCGCCGGCCCCATATACAGAGGGTGGCGGGTTCAAACCCGGCCCCGGCCAAACTGCAACCAAAAAATAGCCGGGCGTTGTGGCGGCGCCTGTAGTCCCAGCTACTCAGGAGGCTGAGGCAAGAGAATCGCTTAAGCCCAGGAGTTGGAGGTTGCTGTGAGCGGTGTGAGGCCACGGCACTCTACCCGAGGGCGGTACAGTGAGACTCTGTCTCTACAAAAAAAAAGAAAAAAGAAGATGAATCTGTTCTAGCACAGCTTTTTTCTTTTCTTATCTATAAAGCATTTAACACCCCTATAGACAACTCAGTCTCTAAAAAAAAAAAAAATTGAAATGGAAGGCGGTGTAAGATTTTTTTTTTAACTGTGCAATGTCTTTTTTTGCATAGTCACAAGACTGAATGTGTCATTAGATAGCTCTGTCCTGGTGGTATTTTCAGTAGCACTAACCTCACCAGGGAGAGTTAAGGGGGGTGTGAACTGGCAGGGAAATTTAAGGCAAATTCTTGCAGGTGCACAGCACAAATTAGTTATATAGGAGGATAGAGTCGTTTGCTCATCTTCCCTTGTCTCTGATGTAGCTTTTGCAAAATAACTGTTGTTCTGCTAACTGAAGACCACTCTCTACCTGCGAAACAAACACTACAAAACAAAGTTGCAGCTGTTTGGTTGATATTCTGAATGCTTCTAAGTAAATACAACTGTTTTAATTAAAAAATTCTATAATCTGGGGGGATCCAAAAGTCTTAGAAGTGAAATTTTGCATACATTGTCGAACCAACCATAGAGACATTCCTTGTTTTATTTTGATAACACTTTTCTTTACCATGAATCCCACGATAAGGATGTTAGTTAGACAGGGGCACTGAAAACACTGAACCCCTGACCCCACACACTTGAGTTGTCTTTTTCAGCAGTTAAATTCGGTTTTTTGTTTTTTTTTTAAGAGACAGATTCTCACTTTGTTGCCCTTGGTAGATTGCTGTGGTGTCACAGCTCACAGCAACCTCCAGCTGTTGGGCTTAGGCTATTCTCTTGCCTAAGCCTCCCGAGTAGCTGGGACTACAGGTGTCTGCCATGACACCCGGCTATTTTTGTTGCAGTTTGGTCGGGGCTGGGTTTGAACCCACCACCTTCGGTATATGGGGCTCGTACCCTACTCTCTGAGTCCTAGGTGCTGTCCTAAGTTTGTTTTATATCAATCTATCTACACTCCTCCATCTTCCCTTGTGGCTCGTGAGACATTAGTAAGATACTAGGTAAAGACAATTAAGCATGCCTAAGGTTCTGGCAGTATAATGTTCATGTAATAATTCTTCATTTTCTACCTTATTTTTTGGTCACTAATGTTTTTGATCAAAGGCCCGTAGAGTTTCAATCTTCTTTCTCCCTCTCTCTTAGGACTAAAACTTGCTGAAATACAGTGAAAGAGTAATCAAAATTCTCAGTTTTCAGATTGAATCTATAAGAAGTCTAGTTCAAACACATATTTTGTTATTGAAAGATTAAAATAACAGACATATAAGGAGTCCTTCTATTTTGTTGACTAAAATAAGTTCTCTTTTTATTTGATTTTTGTCTATTTTATACCTATCCGATCTACCAACATATTAAAAATGTAAAAGATGTCAGCTGTTTTTGAAAAGGTTTGACCCATTGATATAGTAACAAAAATAAGTTTCATTTATGGTATCTAGAAACAAAATTTCAAATAATAAAAAATTGTGTTTCACTGAGTAACATGCTTGGCAATTGTCAAAGCTTTTATAATGTGTGTTAGAATAAAGTATGAGTAGCATGTACGTGGGTGTTAGACATATAATAAAAGGAGATTTGCAGCTCACAGCAACACTTTAGAGACGTTTTGATTATCTCCTCTGTAACCACAAGGATATTACAATCTTGAGAGGAATAATATTCTTTTTCACTTACTGAAAAATACCTGTAGGAACTCAATAAATATTTTGTGAATAAATGGATCAATGGACAATAACCAATACTTAGAGAAATCTTCATTTAATGAATGTTGTGTGCATTTTTAAATTTCTCAAAAAGTCAGTGAGCTGCCTAATTGTATCGGTGAGTTGATTTCACCTTAATTTTGCCACCTGTGGAAGTTTATTTTTATTTTATTTATTATTTTTTTTGAGATAGAGTCTCAAGTGTTACCCTAGGTAGAGTGCCACAGCGTTACAGCTCGCAGCAACCTCAAACTCTCAGGTTTAAGTGATGCTCTTGCCTCAGCTTCTTAAGTAGCTGGGCCACAATGCCCGGCTATTTTTTTGTGTTGTTGTAGTTATTGTTGATTAGCTGGCTCTGGGCTGGTTCAAACCCCCCAGCCTCGGTGCATGTGGCAGGCGCCAAGCACACCTGTGGAAGTTTTAAAGGCAAAAGCAGTGTCCCTAAGACGTTTAACACAGACAGTCCCCAAGCTACAAACATGCAGCTGACATTCGACTTAAGAACGGAGGCTGTTACAGGTGCTGGGTAAGTGTACCTGTTTCAACTTACATACAAATTCAACTTAAGATCAAACCTACAGAGCCTGTCTCATTTGTAACCTTAGACTGCCTGTGCTAGGACCACTGAAGCTAATTCTGCTTTCCCATTAGTGTTGAATCAGTTTTGTTTCATTCTCCAGGGAGGGACGTGGGTTGTAAATTAGAATGGTCATGACCGCAGAAGGGATATTCTTCTGTAAGACCTTGTGTCACCTTGGAACCTGGGTCTCTCCCTGGGGCTCCACTGCACTTGGGCTTTGTGTTGGTTAATTGAACTTAAGTTGGAAATTGTGGAACACTTCCCATGATTGACCTTGTGCTTGTTCCCATTTCTGGTTTTTAAAGGTCAATGAAAATTTTAGCTTGTGCCAAAGTTCTTAAAGCTCTTATAGATAGCAAAATAGCTACGGGTGAAAATATTGCTCAGAATTTCCACTTTGTTATGTGTGATGGCTCATTTTGCTATGTCGTTATTATTTCTAAATACATCTATGATTTTTGGGCTTTCTGAGTAGAATATTTTGGGGGGAGGAAATGCTTGGTTCATATAAATAAAATCAAATATATTATCCAGACCATCAGATGAGACCACTGCTGACGGTCAAAGGTGTATTTCACTTTCTACAGAGATAAAGAGAGCAGTAATTCTGAATGTCATGTTCACATTCTAACCCGCAGTGTTGATACAGCATTGGCTTCTCTAAAATTAATGCATTTTCAATACAATGATAAATTTATTGCTTCCCCTCCCCCTTTTAAATAAAGCATATGTCTCCTCTAGAAATTCGAGATGTATTTCAACTTGGAAGTCCAGGGCTTATTATAAGATTGTATCTATTTGGTTTTTATTTTTGTTTTTTTGTTTGTTTTTTTTGAGACAGAGCCTCAAGCTGTCACCCTGGGTAAAGTGCGATGGCATCACAGCTTACAGCAACCTCCAACTCCTGGGCTCAAGTGATTCTCCTGCCTCCGCCTCCCAAGTAGCTGGAACTACAGGCACCCGCCACAACGCCTGGCTATTTTTTGGTTGCAGCCGTCATTGTTGTTTGGCAGGCCTGGGCTGGATTCGAACCTGCCAGCTCAGGTGTATGTGGCTGGCGCCTTAGCTGCTTGAGCCACAGGCGCGAAGCCGGAGATTGTATCTATTTTTAAATGAACGTCAATTTTATTCACTAAATTGTTTGCCTGACAAAATGTTTATACCCCATGTCTGGGTGCAGTGGCTCACGCCTGTAATCTCAGAAATTTGAGAGGCCAAGGAGAGAGGATTTCTTGAAGCTAGAAGTTTGAGCCCAACCTGAGCAACATTTTGAGACCCCCATCTCTACAAAAAATAAAAATAAAAATAAATTAGCTAGGTGTGATGATATGTTCCTGTAGTCCCAGTCACTGGGGAGGCTGAGGCAGGAGGATCACTTGAGCCCAGGGGTTTGAGGCTGCAGTAAGCTATGATCGTGTCAATGCATTCCAGTCTGGGCAACAGCATGAGACCATGTCTCTTAAAAAAAGTTTATAACCTAAATCTTAGCAAGTACCTTTATTCAGAATAGGTTTATATTTTCAAATCTCTGTAAGAAGAAACTGTGCATTGGAAATACTATGGAAAGTTTGTCTACTTTATTCACTTAAGATACATTTTTATAAGAAACTCTTAACGTAAGTATGACTTAGGAAAAAGTCAACTTGGTTCAAAACTTAAATCTGAAAATTGTTCACATGTACTATAAAATATTTTAAATTATAAAAATGTATGTGTGTTTTATTTTTCTTTTGTAAACAAACTATAATTCTTAATATTTGCATAAATATTGATTTCTGAATAAGTATTTGGAAACTTTTTTTTTTTATGGGGTTGAGTCCTGTTTGATGAACATTCTGGAGCCATCCAGGAGGTGATGTGTGTGTAGTTCAGGAGGTGATGGATGTGCCAGCCATAACTCAGCAACTCCAGACGTGGTGTAAAAGACCAAAGGTCAGCTGCTGGAGGCCTTGTCAGAGGTCGAGGGTTATCTGCTAGAAATCTTCTGTAACCTGGAACGACTTTTTTAGCAGAATCAGAAAAGCAAGGAGAGTTCTATTCTTTGCTTAGTTAATGTCCAGACTCATCAGAGCCAGAGAAAGACTAGCAAGTCCTGTCCCATTCTTTACTTATTGAGTGTTTAAACCCACCAGGGGAAGAGACTTCATGAGTATTCAGACCCCAGGCAGAGAAAGATTAACATGAAGTTGCCCCGTGTACAGGTGACTGAGACCTCCCAGAGAAGATCTCAGGTTCCCCTCCCTACACACGCCTGTCAGCTTTCAATCAGCCAGCTGCGTACTCGGTTCTTGGGGTGCTCTTGGCCAAAGAATGACCAGACACCCCAAAGTAAGGCAAACATGAAACAGTTTATTGAGGATAAAAAAGACAGGTTTACAGAGTAAGGTTTACAAAGCAAGACACATTTGCCATATACAGTGATGGGCCTCCATTGCCAAGACAAGGAAGGACTCAGCTATGGCCTGGGGTCCTTTCTTTTTTGTTTTTATGTTTTTCTTAATTTTTTTTATTGTTAAATCATAGCTGTGTACATTAGTGCAATCAAGGGGTACAATGTGCTGGTTTCATATACAATCTGAAATATTCTCGTCAAACTGTTCAACGTAGCCTTCATGGCATTTTCTTAGTTATTGTATGTAGACATTTGTATTCTGCATTTAGTAAGTTTCGCCTATACCCATTCTAAGATGCACCCTAGGTGCGGCCCCACCCATTACCCTCCCTCCACCATCGCCTCCCCCCTCCCTTCCCCTCCTTTGGCCCTTTGGAAACATTTTTATAGATGAATGCATAGTATTTGATATGGTGTTATGTTTTATGATGTGCAAAGTTATTTGATTTAATGAACATTCTACTTAATTAGAACATAGTTGAAGTGGATTTTTTTTCTGTAGAGTGCCATGACGTCACACGGTTCACAGCAACCTCCAGTTTTTGGGCTTATGCGATTCTCTTGCCTCAACCTCCCAAGCAGCTGAGACTATAGGCGCCCGCCACAATGCCTGGCTATTTTTTGGTTGCAGTTTGGCCGAGGCCGGGTTTGAAGCCGCTACCCTTGGTATATGGTGCCGGTGCCCTACTCACTGAGCCACAGGTGCCACCCTGAAGTGGATATTTTATTACGTGTACACATTACTCTTAATGACAAGGTGATAAATAACAAAGAACACCAAATAAATGTTTGTTACTTATGCTATTTTAATATAAATTGTGACAGATTTTTTCCCAAGTACAGTGAAATTCATTATTTTAGCAAAGCCTACTCATCAGGCTATAAGAATTAAGTTTGCTTTTTACTTTGGAAACATTTAACATTTAGAGTCAATAAAGACGGTATTATGAGTTTGGCACTGATGTTATAAACATCAGAAACATGAGGTGGATCTGGTATTTCTTAATGTTCACACTTATATTTTACAAGTGGTTGATTTAGGAATTATGAAAACAACAGCACACAGGAGTGTGTTGGTAGGTACTGTCCTTGTGCACACATTTGGATGAGCTCTGAGTGTTGGTTCACATTTGTTCCCTGTTATACATTTGGATGAGCTCTGAGTTTTCTTTTATTATACCAATTCTTTTTCTCATAATATGAACTTTTTGAAATGTCCAAAACATATTTCATTGTTATTTCAGTTTATTACTTTTACTCATTGCAAAAATTTTCACTGGAGAAAAGCCTATAACTTATGAGTTCATAATAATGGAAATGTTGAATATTTGTTTAATTCAAAGTAGCGATACAGGCTTGGTGCCTATAGCTCAGCAGCTAGGGCGCCAGTCACATACACCAGAGCTGGCGGGTTCAAATCCAGCCTGGGCCTGCCAAACAACAACAACTAGAACCAAAAAATAGCCAGGCATTGTGGTGGGTGCCTGTAGTCCCAGCTCCTTGGGAGGCTGAGGCAAGACAATCGCTTAAGCCCAAGAGTTGGAGGTTGCTGTGAGCTGAGACGCCATAGCACTCTACCCAGGGTGACATAGTGAGACTCTGTCTCAAAAAAAAAAAAAAAAAAAAAGAAAAGAAAAGAGTAGCAATATAATTATATTAGTAGAATAGGGAATAAGGTTGAAGGAAGAATGGAAAAAGAGTTGTATTCTCATCAGCAATATTGAGGTTGCTAACTTAGAATATTTACAATAAAAAGTCTGGAAATAGCAGCATAGACTTTTTTTCTTTCCTTTTATTTTCCTTTTTTTTTCTTTTCTTTCTTTTTTTTAGAAAACATGGAGGTCAGTTCCAACAGAAACAGTCAAAAGGATTGAAAGCGTTAACTATGGGTAGCAGAAATCAGGAGTGAGAAGAGGGAGAATATGCCTTCTCTTTTTTGTTAAAATCTTGCAGTATGACTTGGTTTTTGAGATTATACATGTATTACTTTAATAAAAATGAAAGTGAAATGAACCTCAAAACATAAAAGCAAGAGAAAAGAAATGCCTGCTTTCTTCTAAAACATCTTAATTGCTTCCTTTTTCATTTTCTTCCTTGACAATCTTAATTTTTTGTTATGATTAGTTTTTCTTCACAGAAGACCTCAGACACACATATACCATCCTCTGACATAGTTATTAGACATGCCTGTTCTTATGGGTCTTAATCCAGATGCATCTGTTAAAACTGAACACTGTGCTACATGAATTCCCTTTACCTCCAAATTCTCTTCCTGGTCCACACGCTCTCACTTGAATGGTGTGTCTAGCCAATGCTGGCTCTCAAGCGTACAATCTCAAAGTGGGTGGGTTCTGAAATTTCTAAGAAACTACAGTTATTCAGAAATATAGAGGAATATATATCTATATTATATCTATCTATATCTTTACTACACATATACAATCAATACAAATTAACTCTGAGCATTTGAATTCTGTTTTATTTAATAACACAAAATGGGTCTAGTGATGTTAGTTTTCATGGTTATTAGTATTAACTTAATATTAATGAACTTAAAATTTTAATATAGGAAAAGATTATGGGTTTATTATTTGTAAATTGAAAAAAACGTTAAATTACTTGTTGGGTGTAAGAATCAGCACATGTGAATTATTTCAGTATTTGCTTGATCATAATGAAGTTCTTAGCAAAATAAAAGATCGTAAAGGCTCAAAGCTATGGTTCTTAGAGTATGCTTCAGGGTATAGTTATAAATTAATCATCAACACTGATAAAAGGCAGACTCCAGGCCTGAACGAGAAATTGTGATGCCTTATGTGATTCACTATTGCCCAGGTATCTGGGTTTTAAATAATCCTAAGTGATTCTGATAAAGATGGTCCTGGGACCACACTGTTTTGTTGGGTTGTATCAGAAATCCTTGAGTTGATTTTATTTGTCTTTTAATTTATTTCTCGATGATACTCAAGCAATTCCAAAGGGAACAATTTTAAGTGCTCTCTCAGAGAAGTATCTAGGGACCAGCAGCTGAATATATTTCACACAAAGAGCAGAGTAGCTCTAAGCAGTAAGACCAAGCTCCTGGCTCCTGTCCTAGATAATGTAGGGTAATTTCATTGGCTACCAGCTAGATGCTAAGCAGAATCAGAGATGGTATTTAGAGAAATATTTTACAAAAGGAAGAAATCTAAGGTGCCTGGAATTTTCAAAATCATCAATTAGGGTAGTAATTTTAAACGTGCCACAAAGTAATGCTGAACTCCAAATTATAAATTATGCATTCATTTGCTTAGTTCTTACCCATGAAGTCCTTATATAAACTACTGTTTGTCTTTATAAAATCCTTTTCCTGGGTAGCACCTGTGGCTCAGTCGGTAAGGCGCCGGCCCCATATACTGAGGGTGGCGGGTTCAAACCTGGCCCCGGCCAAACTACAACCAAAAAATAGCCGGGCATTGTGGCAGGCACCTGTAGTCCCAGCTACTCGGGAGGCTGAGGCAAGAGAATCGCTTAAGCCCAGGAGTTGGAGGTTGCTGTGAGCTGAGACGCCATAGCACTCTACCCAGGGCGACATAGTGAGACTCTGTCTCTACACAAAAAAAAAAAAAAAAAATCCTTTTCCTACTGTGTAGGTTGTAAAGACTCAGAACAGGTACTGATAGCTAAAAACAAAATAATCTAACTTACCACAAGGTATTTCAGCATTTAAGAACAAAAAGTTTTAAACTAGTTGTCATTCTGTTTACTTCTATAAATGCAAAACTCTATTAATGCTTTCAAGGAGAGATAGGAGGGCTCGGCGCCTGTAGCTCAGTGGTTAGGGTGCTAGTCACATGCACCGGGGCTGGTCCGTCTGAACCTGGCCCAGGCCTGCTACACAACAATGACAACAATAACAAAAAAATAGCTGGGTGCTGCGGTGGGCACCTGCAGTCCCAGCTACTTGGGAGGCTGAGGCAGGAGAATCTCTTGGGCCCGAGAGTTTGAGGTTGCTGTGAGCTGTGACATCACAGTACTCTAGGGAGGGTGACATAGTGAGACTGTCTTAAAAAAAAAAAAAAGGGGGTGGTGCCTGTGGCTCAGTGAGTAGGGCGCCGGCCCCATATACTGAGGGTGGCGGGTTCAAACCCAGCCCCGGCTGAACTGCAACCAAAAAATAGCTGGGCGTTGTGGCGGGCGCCTATAGTCCCAGCTGCTTGGGAGGCTGAGGCAGGAGAATCGCTGAAGCCCAAGAGCTTGAGGTTGCTGTGAGTCCTGTGACATCATGGCACTCTACTGAAGGCGGTAAACGTGAGACTCTGTCTCTACAAAAAAAAAAAAAAAAAAAGGAGAGCTAGGAGGTAAAAAATTTATTAAATCATTTAATGTACCCTTTATACTCCAAATCTTAGCCTTTGGAGCTTTTTCTCTCTCAATTTGGAGGGATAAGCTGACTAAAGCAATAACTTTATCTGGTATAGGGTAGTATTATCATATTCCATAAGACTTGCAACTCCTACAATAATAATGGTGATGATGATGATAATGGCTAATTATCTATTGAGAACTTACAATGTGACAAGTATTAACTGTATTAAGTTTTTTGAATGGCACAAAAAAATCATTATTGTTCCCATTTTATAGATGACACAATTGAGGCCCAACAAGGCTAAGTAATATCACCAGCCTAACAAATGGATTTCAAACTTAGGCAATCTCATTCTGTGCCCAACTTCTACACCTGGTGTTTTCTATAATCTTACCCACCCAACGCCTCAACAAAGGTAAGGACAATATCTCAAACAGATAATTTAATAAAGGGTCCTCCCTGGGTGGGTATTTCTACATGATTACATCCTACTTTGGAAGTGACAATACATTATTTATAAATTTAATAATAGTTGGTTTAAACCTCCTTGGAAACATTTGGTATCTCTTTCATGATAGGCTTCTCTTTAATTTTAATGTTTTATCACTTTGATAACAACTGTCTTGTGATATATGATATTTTAGAGCTAGGTCAGAATTTATACACAGAACCCCACATAAGAGGGAATAACAATCTGCTTTCAAGTGGAAAATAAATTAAAAGATAATTTGATGAAATCGAAACCAGACCATTATCTGATTAGAAGGCCATTCCTTAGCAGGAACTGCACGTTTAGCCAGAAGAGTCACCTGTCTTGGAGAGCAAGTTCTTTGGCAAGAGAACTGTGTTGGATGTGGAAACCACAGGCTTCATGGGCAGAGATGACTCCCAGTCTCAATTCTTCACTGGTTCAGCCTCTGGTATTGGTATTGTAATCTGTGGACCAGAAAGCAGCATCTAAAAAATGATAGTCATGGAGGAAGGGTTGAAGGAAAAAATATGCTGATACATTTACCTACAAATAGGGACAGTGCTGAAAATGATAGGCTTCTGGGGACTGCACAGAGCTCTTCAGTGGGCTGGAGAATAACCCACAGCTCTTTCTTTGTTACACAGTTGGCCAGTGAAGAGGATTTCTGTAACTCCTCCCTCAGCAGACCAACAAGACTGTTTAGGAGAGCTATAATATGTCAACATATATCAGGAGGGAGACTCTTCTTACAGTTATAGATACACAGAAAGAACCTGAAATATTAGGCAGACCTGAGAAAATGAGGCTTTCTTACACACTCAGATGTCCCAAGCAGATGTAATACACGCTGCTAGTAATGCTGGTAATTATGATGAAACCTTGGGTGGTTACAGTGATTTACGTTTAGGATGTTTCATAATTTGGACACAAATACTATTATGCAAAAATGTGGAAGCATGACAGAATCTGTACCTTGTTTTTCTATACCTAGGGATCAGGAGTCAGAGATTATGTATTTATGTTATAAGAAATAAGCATGAAGGGGGTGTTCTTTTAAGATTTGACTCATTCACATAAAGATAAAAAAGCCAAATAAATCTGCGAGGAAAATTAAATGTTTCCTCAAGATGCACAGATAGAAAACAGAAATCTTCATAGGATGCTGAGAAATAATAGACATTTTAAAGAAGGGAGATGTAATAAATTAGAGGTAGTTCTTGAAATCTGTGTAGCAACTAGAAAGCAATGCTCTTCCCAAACCGATGAGTGATTATTAGTTTGTCTGCATCTTTTAGCCAAATAAACCTAGACTGGCTGTTGGCTCAGGAAGACAGAAAAAGTCAGAAATTTGGGGGAATTATATACTTTTAGAGGAAGAGGGAACCACTGAAATCATTTTAAAAATCTCCTAATATATACACAATGAAATTAAAAAATGAACGATTCATGCTATGGTCCAAGTCAGCGGGAAAACCAGAAAATAGTATGGCCGGGACTTTTCCCTATTGCGTTTTCTATCTCTTATTTATCCTCCTCTGTGATTTCCTAATTCGACCATAATAGGGCTTAAAGAGTGACATTCTCAGTTTCATTTTTTTGGTCTCAGGTTAGGGTAAATTTGTAAGTGCTTAAAGATGCCAATCAGTTTTGTCTGTATGGTTCAATCAAAGTTATTCCAGGGTATAGGGGCACAGAACAGGCAAAATAATTGCCTGAGAGCTCTAATATCATGACACATATGTCATTTTGATGAAACAAAGCAGCTTGGCAGATCACTGATTTCTTCTAAGTGGCTTATTCAAAGTTGGAAGTTGAGAAGAGAAAATGTCATTTTAGCAGTCTTTAACTATCATAGCTGTCTTAGGAGGCAGGGGCAATGAAGCCAGGACAAGCCCACCGCTACACTGCCACCTTATTACATATCACTCTGCTCAGCGTTCTTACTCTGGTAACTCTTGTTAACAATGTTGTATTGAAACCCCTTTATTACCAGTTATTATTTCTCATACTAATAGCACCAATATCTCTAAAAATAATTTAGTCTATTAATTTATGCTCATATTTACTGCACTCCCATGAGGTACAACACTTTCCATTATCCACATTTAACACTGTGAAAGGCACAGAGAAGTTAAGCGAATTTCTGAAGTTCATAGCTACCTGTTGCAAAATTTAGGGTTAAAATTCAAGTCTTTGGACTTCCAACCAACTTTCTTAGGCCTAGATGTTTTTTTTTTTTTATTTTAACATTTTAAAGAAAGACCTTACTTGGTACTTTTCTTGTACTATTTTACTCTGTTTTGTAAATATGACTGTTTCTTCTTTTGATTATAAACGTTTATTCTTTACAGCATTCCACACAGTTCCCTGAACATAGCAAGTAATCCATGAATGTTTTTAAGAACATGAGAATCCCTTTTTATAGAGTGGATATAATCTGAGGTAGCAATGAGACATCGTATATAATTAATTCAATTCTTTACCCTTCCATCTCCATTTAAGAGCTTCTGGTCCGATTAGCAAGTACTGGTTAGAAGGTCCAAATACAATTCAGGCTATCATCACTGAGTTACTAGCTGAAAATATGGGTTTCCAGTTACTTCACTGAAAACATGAAGACTGGTATTTTTAATATGGGAAAATGGTTTCCATTTTCAGAATTACATTAAATTGCTTGGATGATTAATATTATGTGTCAACTTGACGGAGCTAATGGATGCCCAGGTAACTGATGAAACATTATTTCTGGGTACGTCTTTGAACATGTTTCCTCAAGAGATTAGTATTAGAATAGGTAAACTGAGTAAAGAAGATCCTTTCTCAGAACTGTCAAGGGTCCAAATAGGAGAAAAAGGTGGAAAGAGGTGAATTTGGTCTCTTTGCTTGAGCTAGGACATCCGTCTTCTCCTGCCTGCAGATATTGTTGCTCCTGATTCTTGGCCTTTCAGACATGAAATGAATTATACAGTTGGCTGCTTTGTTCTCAGCCCTTTGGGTCTGAACTGGAACTATACCACCTGCTTTCTTGGGCCTTCATTTTACAGATAGCAGATTATGGAGGGAACTTCTTAGCCTAAACAATTTTGACCCAATCTCTCACAATAAATCTCTAGACCAGGGGTCCTCAAACTGTGGCCGGCCATATGAGGCGGTATGATTGTATTTGTTCCTGTTTTGTTTTTTTACTTCAAAATAAGGTATGTGCAGTGTGCATAGGAATTTGTTCATAGTTGTTTTTTTTTAAACTATAGTCTGTCCCTCCAACGGTCTGAGGGACAGTGAACTGGCCCCCTGTTTATAAAGTTTGAGGAACCCTGCTAGACTGTGTGGTGGCTCCTGCCTGGAATACTAGTATTGTGGGAGGCTAAGGTGGGTGGATTGCTTGAGCTCAGGAGTTCAAGACCCCAGCCTGAGCAGAAGCAAGACTTTGACTCTACTAAAAATAGAAAAACCAACTGGGTGTTGTGGGGGACACCTATAGTCTTAGCTACTCAAGAGGCTGAGGCAAGAGGATCACTTGAGCCCAAGAGTTTGAGGTTGTTGTAAGCTACGATGATGCCACAGCACTCTACCCAGGGTGACAGAGTGAGACTATCTCAAAACAAAACACAACTCTTTCTACATATCTATATATGATCCTATTGGTTCTGTTCCTCTGGAGAACTCTAATGTATCCTAACATTTACCATGCACCAAGCCTTTATATAGGCACATTGAGCTCTTTATACAGGTATATTTTTATAACCTCGTGATCTGTGGTGGTGCTATTACTATGCTCATTTGTATCCATGAGGAAACTAAGGCTAAGTAACTTGCCCAAGATCTTATAGCCAATAAACAGCAGAGACAGCCAAAAACCTATGTTTGTTTGACTCCAAAATCTAACCTATTATTAGTTGCTATACCTCTATGCTTCCCTGAAAGTAAAGGAAAAACATCTTTTTTACCTATACGTTTATGACTCTGACACAGCTAAATTTTCCCAGATAGCTAAAATATTCCCCATTCTAGATACTAAAGTCAATAATTTCATATAGTCACTCCAAAATAGAGACTATGTGCTGTCATATCCTACTAAAACAAAAATTCAGACTAAGGAAACTCCTTTTTGTAGACATTATTTGTTCTAGCTCTGAGATGTATCTTTATGCTGCTTACTTTAGCTTGCAATATGTTCCCAACACCCACCTTTTAAGTTTTTAAAATGATATTTCAATTTTTCCTTCAGTTTATATGTTCAGCCACCTGTACACTTCCTCTGGCTTCTCTGAAGTGAAGAAAAGGAAAAATACCTTTTTTCTAAGACTCTATTAACAGAGTGGTCCAGATTATTGGGTAATATATTTTAATAAGCAGCTCATTGAACAGATTTGCTTTCTATAATAATTGATTACAGCTCTCCTTGGAACACTAGCCCAGGGAAATGATGGTCGTGGTTTTTCTATTCTTCCTTTTATCCTCTGTCTATTCTGTTTGGTCTGAGAATCTACCAAACTAGGGTTAAGTTAAGCAATGGAAGAACGTCAGGCAGGAAGGGATCGCACTCATCAGCTCAACTGATTCTATCTCAGAACAATCGAAATCTACAGACTGAGGTGCTTCTGTACCTGGGCTGTCTCATTATTTAAGACTCTAGAGTAGTCATCATGTGAATAGTACACCTGCTAGCTAATGGAAATTTCTGGAATGGGTTTAAATGTGAGGAACAAGAAGGCCCAGTGTTAAGAGGTCAGTTCTGGAGAAAGATTACTTGGAGTCCTACTATCAGCTATAAGATCTTGGGCAAATTACATAAATTTTTTGTGACTCAATTTCCTTGACTGAAATTGAGGTATCATATTACCTGTGTCACTTGAGGATTAGATAAGCTATTCCCCCAACAGCATTAACGCCTGCGGTTAAACTCCCAGGAAGCATTAGTTATTTCTAACAAAATTTCAAACTGTCAAATCCTTGAATTTTCCCTCTCCTCTGGCATTTTCCCTCTTTTAAAGTCTTCTAAACAAAAGTTGATAGTTGCATTTTCAAGATGTTCATATGATTTGCTTCTGTTGATTATATACAGTGTATGACGCAACCCCCGCCCCTCGATCCCCACTCCCCATATAAAGGTAACTGGACACAGCAGAATTCAAGTCTGGAGGAGAATGAGCTCTACGGGTGCCAAGATGTTTACAAACAACCTTTTTTCAAGAGGAAAGTGGGACCTTTAATGAGGGTTGCTGGTTATCAAAGAATCAAACTTTAAGGCAGCAAAGGTGAGACCTGTTTCCCTGCGGCTCCGGCCTCCTGGAAGGCCCAAGTGGGGCTTGAGAGGGACTGACAGGTCAGACCACGTTAGAGCGCTCAAGTTTGGGTTTTACACAGCAGTTAAAAGACAAAGGAACTTCTTAGCTAGGTCACTTTTTTGGATCGTCGGCCTGCTCGTTCCAGATCCCAGCTTTGTCCCCAACTTCCCCAGGCGTTGGCTCAATCGCGGCCCTCACATCACCCCTTTGTTTGGCCGCTACCTCGCACCCCTTTGTTATCCACTGTCTCTCTTAAAGAGGGGTAAGGTGGACACTACACTCCCCACGAGGAGAAACAAAAGGGATGGGAGGGAAGATGCCCCGACACGCTCCCACTCGGGGACGCGCTCTGTGCCGCCGCCGTTCGTCCTCCCCCGGCAGCCGCGGCCCCCGGCCCGGGTCCTCGGCACGGGGGTGGGGCTCGGCGCGGACGGCGCCCTCTGATTCGCTGCGGGCGTCAGGGCGCCGCGCTGCGATTGGGCCGCGGGGCTGTCTGCCGCGAGAGCGCGCGAGGTGGGGAGGGGGCGCTGGAAGCTGCTGGAAGTCGGGGGCGGGGGATGCGGCGGGGGCGGCGGGGACAGCGGGGCGGGGCGGAGGAGTCGGCGGGAGGAACCGTGCTGGTGCCGGACGGTCGGGGGCGGTCGGGGGCGGCGAGCGGCGGGTGGCAGGCGGAGGGGAGGTGCGAGGCGGGCGCCGCCCCCGGCCCCTCCCCAACCCTCCCCACGCTGCTCTCCGACCGCGGGCGGCCCAGGGGCGGGCGCGCCGCTGCATCCCCATCCTCGTCGCCGCCCGGCATAGCGCGAGCGGGCGAGCGGGCGGCCGGAGCGCGGCAGGCGGAGCGCCGAGGCCCCGCCATGGCCACCACCAGCACCACGGGCTCCACCCTGCTGCAGCCCCTGAGCAACGCGGTGCAGCTGCCCATCGACCAGGTACCCCGGAGCGCCCCGGCGTCTGGGGCGTCGGGCCCTCGGCCAGCCCTCCGGGCCACGGTGCCACCCGCCCGGGGGCCCGAGAGGAGGGTGGGGGCTGGGGTCGGGTGCCTGGTGTCACTGCCAGCCGGCCTGGGAGGGAGGGGGCGGCAAAGCCCGTTATTGTGTTACCGTCCCGTAGCCCCTCGTTCCAGGCTGCCCCCTCTTCGGCGTGCGCCCCTTTCCTCCCCCGGCCCCAGGAGGGGGTGGGCACGACGCCGGTGTGCGCGACAGCCGGCTGGGAGGGCGCTTTATCTCGACGTGCGCGAGGGCATGCTTGCCGTGTTCTCCGCGGCCGCAACGTTGGCACCCGCTGACCGGGTCCCGGAGCCGCCCCCGGCGCACATGGACCGGAGTGTGGAGCGGGTGCAGGAGGCCGAGGCCCGGGGAGCCGGCGGGTGTGCCCTGCCCGCATGTGGCGCCGAGCGACCTCCCGGGGCCCGATGCCTGGGTCTGGGTGTGAAGGGCGCCTCGGAGATGGCGCGGATGGGCATGAGGTCCGGCGAGGCTTCGGCGGTGCTGCGCTGTGGGGACAGTTTGCGTTGAAGTGCTGTTTGAGAGAAATCGAGAGGCAACAGTTTAGCAAAGCAGGGGCGATGAGGAAAAGTCAGACTGAGCGTATCCCAGGATTCTAGCTGAGAAAGTTGCAACCTGGTGGATGAAAGCAGCCACCCCGTCTCCTCCTCTAACTCGCAAAAACTCTTCTGACGACGTCTAGGGAGGGGTGGTATTTAAATGAGGCCAATCGAGTTTGATTGTTTAAAAGACTTAAGGATTACTGAGAAATAAACTGTATTGTGATGGGAAAAGCTGCGCCATTTTTTATCTAGAAAGTTTGGGAGTATTTGATCAGGACAGTGAGATTTAGGGAAGTTGTTGATGGGATATATTTAGATATTGCTCTAGCCCCAGGCCAAAGATAATTGGGAATTTTACTTGCTGGTATTCTAGAGTACTTGATCTACAAACGTTTGTGCTTTAGGAGGGATGCTGGTTCACCATCCTTAGATCGAATGCTTTGCTGTTATTTAGTACGCAAGGATTTCATTTATAATACAGGATTCCTCCATATCCAGACTGCTTTTCATGACAGCAAGCTGGAAACCTAACGTTAAGATATTATCTGCTTTGTGCTTTACTGTTTTAAATAAAATAGACCTAAGCATGTCGGAATTAAAAAATTCTGCCTTCTGTTGAAATCTGAATTCCTTCTATTTCGGTCATAACTTTTGGTTGATAGTAAAGTACCTCCCTTCTCCCATCTTGTACAGTAGTTACAATGTGCATCGTGCTGAGAAAGTACCAGTAGGGAAATAAATCGTGTGTTTTAAGAAAATACTCTAATGTCTATTAATAAAGATCAGAAATTAGGGCTTTTTTCGTCTTCTCAATCCTGTGGAGGATTCTCGCTGTTTTACAAACTGAAGTGCAGCGTGTGACCTTTTAAGCGTTTTACACCCCCGACTTAAAATAGGTTGCCGCCAGTGTACTAGAAAATGCAGGGTTGGGTATTTGTTAAAACATTTCTCTTGCTGATGAAGAGCAGGGGAGATAGGCTTATACCTTTACATTTCTTTTTGGAAGATAGGTGTTCATATTCTCTCTCTGCCGTAGGCCTAACGCTCCCTACCATGATGAAATATTTTCTTTACTATGCCGATAAAACCTTTTATCTAAGGTTTGTAACTTTAAAGTTGCTTAATATTGAACTGATTTAAATATCTCAACAATCCAGATTAAGTTTTTTTCAGGACTGAAATAAATGGGAGAATCAGAGGAAAGTGACCGGACTTAAAACATTTTTGACTTTTCTTTTCTATTAGCTAATGGCCTCAATTTGATACTTTGAGATGATTCTAAGTTTGTATAGCCTTGTATAACCCCGAATTTTTATACCCATTTATATAGTAATGTTTTGGTTAATGTGGAACCGCAGATACAAAGGTGGTCTCATACAGTTGTAATGGAGCTGAAAAATTCCTATTGCCCTAGTGATGTAAGATTCATCCTAACATGGTATTGCTCAAGTTTTTGTGGTAGTGCCGGTGTAAACAAATCTACTGAACTGTCTTACAAAACTACAGAATATACAATTATGTTTAGTACATAACACTTGATAAGTAAATTACTTGTTTATAAATTTATAGTTTTGTTGCTGTTTTAGACCGAATTCTTGGTGTTTATTACAAAAAAGTAAGCCATAGAATAGCCTCAGGCGGTCTTTCAGGAGGTAATTCAGAAGAAGCATTGTTATCCTGGGAGATGACAGCTCCTTGTCTGTAATTGCCCCTGACGACCTTCCAGTGGGACCTTCCAGTGGGAGGAGATGTGGAAGGTGCAAGGCAGTGATCTGGATGTTCCTCCACACAGGCCTGGGTTACTGTGTGTCTTTATGTCTTAGTTTTTAACAAAAAAGTTTTTTAAGTACAAATAAATTTAAATAGAAAAAAACTAATAGAATAAGGATATAAAGAAAAAATATCCTTTGTACAGCTGTACAGTGTGTTTGTGTTTTAAGCTAAGTATTACTACAGAAGAGTTCAAAAAATTAAAAAGTTTATAAAAGTAAAAATGTTACAGTAAGCCAAGGTTAATTTATTATTATTACTATTTTTTTTTTTTTGTAGAGACAGAGTCTCACTTTATGGCCCTCGGTAGAGTGCCATGGCATCACACAGCTCACAGTAACCTCCAACTCCTGGGCTTAAGCGATTCTCTTGCCTCAGCCTCCCGAGTAGCTGGGACGGTTAATTTATTATTGAAGAAAGAAATTTTTTTTATAAGTCTACTTTAGCCTAAGTGTACAGTGTTTTTGCAGTTTCTGGCCAGGGCTGGGTTTGAACCCACCACATCTGGCATATGGGGCCGGCGCCCTACCCCTTTGAGCCACAGGCGCCGCCCAGTGTACAATGTTTATAAGTCTACAGTCTACTAGGACCTAGCATTCACTCCCTGCTCATTCCCTGACTCACCCAGAGCAACTTCTAGTCCTGCAAGTTCCATTCACAGAAAGTGCCCCATGCAGACGAGCGTCTTTTTTTTTTTATACTTTGTTTGTTCTATATTTAGGTATGTTTAGGTCCACAGATACTTATCATCATTGTGTTACCCTTGCCTACAGTATTCAGTGCAGTAACACTTACAGCCTGAGAGTAATATAGCTTAGTTGTGCAGTAGGGTATATTATCTAGGTTTGTGTAAATGCACTTTTTCTTACAACAGAATCACCTAAGTATGCGTTTCCCATGATGTATCCCCATCAGTAAGCAACACATGCAGTATTTGAGTTGTTTTCTCTAAGCGAGTCTTAAGAATATTGGATTGGCTTGGCACCTGTAGCACGGTGGTTACGGCGCCAGCCACATGCACTGAAGGTGGAAGGGTCGAGCTCAGCCCCGACCAGCTAAACAACTGCAACAAAAAAATAGCCAGGCGTTGTGGTGGGCGCCTGTAGTTCCAGCTAGTCAGGAGGCTGAGGCAGGAGAATTGCCTAAGCCCAACAGCTGGAGGTTGCTGTGAGCTGTGACAATCACCTAAGCCCAACAGCCATAGCACTACCGAGGGCAACATAGTGAGACTCTGTCTCAAAGAAAGAAAAAAAAAGAATATTGGATTAATACCACATAAGTCTTAACTCTTAACAGTGACAATAAATTGTTTCTTTGAAGCATCTACTAGTTGACTTTTTTTTTATTGATGAAGCTCATGGAATAAATCAAAACTCATTTTGTAATTGGAGGAATAAATTAGCCATTTTAAAATTGAGCAAAATAGAAAATTTTTATATCAAAATCAGTCCAATTAAGAGGAAACCTAAGATTTTGTTGTAATCAAATTTGACAGGAAAAAGACTAATCAGGAAATGAAAAGTGTAAAAATGTAACTTGTTAGTATGTTAATTTGGTATGTGCTACTACTGTTTTGAAAAATTAAGAAATTGGAAAAGCAGTTGTTTGCTGTCATAAGAGGAAAAGGACTTTAGGGTAAGAAGAATAATTAACTTTTTTACTACATAAGTGAATAATTTATGAGCCAATAGAAATTAGTGGTGTGTATGGAATATCAGAATGCACCTTGTCAGGTAGGGAGCAGAGAAAGGTGTTTTGCAATAAGGCTGAGGCCAGTGAAGGAAAGGGAGACCTGGTTTGTTTAGTTTATACTGAGAATTCCAGAGTGACCTTTAGGTGGCAGTTTTTGTTCCATAGGCCTTAAATCTAAATTAAAATACAAAATCTATCATCAAACAAGGTTACCTGATGTTTTTTAAGGTAGGAAGGATCTAGTATCTGATGTTTTCCCATTTGTTGGCCTTGCTTTCCAGATGGCTTTATTTCTAGTGTAAAGTTCAGTAGATGGTTATGATTAAAGGGATACATGGAGAGAGTGGATGTTGAGGAAGGAATTCACCCAAGGGAGAGCTGTGCCAAGAACTGGATAGCATGGAACATAATTGTGGCTGTTTATTGGTTGCTGATGTGCTTGATCTTTAAGATTCCAGAGTACCAAAATAAAATAAGAGAGAATACAGGTATTTAAATGTCCCAAATCAACCTAATCTGTAGAGTGTTTTTTTCTTCCGATCTTAACATATCTTATATTCTACTACATTTGATTTGTCTAACACTGAGCTACCAGAGGACTCACTATATAGCCTTTCCCCTCTTCTTCCCTTCTTTCTTTCTGTCATTTTTAACCATTTTTTGTCCATATTACCCGTGATGCTGTAATTACTGTGCAGAAACTGGCTTTTATTTCCCTGGTGATGTGATGTCCAAAACAGCGTACTTGCTGAAGGCCAGTTAGGAATGAGTTTGTGTAGAGTCATTGAACAGTCCTGTTTCGGGACATGGGTCATGGTTTCAGAGATAATATGCTGGACTCTTTGGGAAGGGAGAATCAAGATAATTTGAAAGATTTGGAGGAGGAAGCAAAGGTGTTTGAGGAAGAGACGAACTGTTAACATGTTACTAGTCTTGCAAAGTCAGGTAGTAGTTGTAATGCCTAGCGCTTTACAGCTTACAAAGCTCTTTCACATACATTATAATATTCAGTAAAGTCTCCACAACACCTTGTGAGGTCAGGTAGAACTCAAATATTTGGCTTCAGATGTGTGTATATATGGTATTAAACATTTGAATAAAAGTGGTCAATTTTAGTTTGTAGTGTTAACATATGGCAAATATTTTTGATGGGTCATTGCATTAGATCTGGCCTGACACATATTTTTAGAGGGGAAAGTAGAGAGCAAGAACTTCCCAAAGGCCCCTAAAGCCAACACCAAAGTGCTGGTGGTTATGGTTGTGTTATGGAAACCTGTGTGTGTGTCTGGGGTGAGAGCAGTGTGGAGGCTTAAGAAGTCCTAGTTTCCTTTTTGGTTAGTTTGTTTGACCTTTTATGGAAATCCCACCCCTCAGTGGAGTGAAGCGGTTAATGTGTTAGGGAAAAGAGTGGTTTTTTAACTTCTTAAATCTTCATACAGGGCTGTACTATGATGAATCTCATTTTATAGATGAAGGAATAAGTAAAGTTCTCAGTGTTAAGCCTTTTACGAATGTGACTTTAGGAGAAAAAAAATGAATGGCAAGAAAACAAATCAAAGGCTTATTTTGTTTTAAACTTGCCATTTGAATGCTCTAGGTTTAGGATGTAAATATTTAACTTGTTTGTCTATTGTCTACTTCTGCACTCATAATAAGCATCAGTCTTGATGAGAACCCTGAAATTCTGACACAGTCTGTGGAAGATTCCTTTTTTTCAGGAAGGCATATGGAACTGAGAATCTTGAATCTGTATTTTAAATATGTCACTTTACATAAAAGAGTTTCCTCCTGTGTAAAATGTGTGTTGGGCTTAGAGGGAAAATAAATAAAAATTTAGAGGAAGGAACTAACTACTAAATTTTTTTTTTTTTTTTTGGTAGAGACAGAGTCTCACTTTATGGCCCTCTGTAGAGTGCCGTGGCCTCACACAGCTCACAGCAACCTCCAACTCCTGGGCTTAAGCGATTCTCTTGCCTCAGCCTCCCGAGCAGCTAACTACTAAATTTTAAGAAAATTTTTCAACAGTAAAGAAAGTGCTTTTTCTGTTTAATCTGAAGCACCTAAGCCAAACATTATACTCCCTGACAGCTCAGTTAACGTGGGTTTCCCTTACTCTGTTCTCTTTATGAATAGGGTAGTGGTGTGGAAGAGGCATGATTAGGTTTGGAGCTAGTCTTGTGCTCTTTGGCAAATTACTGAACTTTTCTTTCTTTTTTTTTTTTTTTGTAGAGACAGAGTCTCACTTTATGGCCCTTGGTAGAGTGCCGTGGCCTCACACAGCTCACAGCAACCTCCAACTCCTGGGCTTAAGCGATTCTCTTGCTTCAGCCTCCCGAGTAGCTGGGACTACAGGCGCCCGCCACAACGCCCGGCTATTTTTTGGTTGCAGTTTGGCCAAGGCCGGGTTTGAACCCGCCACCCTCGGTATATGGGGCCGGCACCTTACCGACTTAGCCACAGGCGCCGCCCTACTGAACTTTTCTTTAAGCCCCAGTTTCCTCCTCTTTAAATTAAGGATGATTCTAGTACTTACGTGTAGGTTATTGTGAAGATTAAACTCATAATCTATGTAAAATACCAGGCTCCTAGGAGATCATTGCACAACCCCTTCCTTTTTACAAATTATGAAATATATGGAATTTATTTATATTTTTATTTTGAGAAGCTAACATCTGTTCATATGTATTCCATTTTTAATCTTTAGGACTTCCTTTTTAGGAAGGGAAATACAAGGCTTAGGTTTAGTCATATGCCCACACAGTGATTAAACTGGGATTAAAGTCTAGTTTTGAATTTGGAGTCAAAAGTGGTTTTTCTGCTTCCTTACTGCTTCAAAAGTTCTTTGTCTCCCTACTTTACAAATACTACCTGTGTTGTTACTGCCTCTGTAGGTACAAATCACCCAGTGTCTGTTCATTGGGTCCATCAGGGGCGACTTTCCCGGGAAATGAGACAAGGCAGGCACATGCAGCTTTTGGCTGCAGTTGTTTTAATAGGTAGGATTGTACAATGATAGAACCTTTAAAGAGTCCTTCAAAATAAAACAAGCCATAAATATGACCCTCAGCACAGTGATGCTAGTGAAGAGTGAAGTCAGACTTCATTTACTCAGGGTGTTAGGTGTGGAAAGGAGGAGGAGGAACTGATGGGTGGAAAGATAGAATCGGGATTCAGGAGATCAGAACAGGTGCGAAAGATGTGTCCCTTCTTCACTGATGCTTATCAAAAACCCTAGCCATTCTTCCACATCTGTATCCGTTGCACTTTGCATGTGATTTTTTTCTGAATCTCATCAGGTGGGACTCCTCTCTTACTTAAGCTGAAAGAGTGTTTTGGATTTGGCATTGTTCTGGCATTTATATGTTCTGCTTAATGTTACACGTATGGTTCAGTGTTCTGAAAGGAGATAGGTTGAACTAGATAATTAAGTTAATTAGGTAACTTAAAGAACTCTTTACAATGTTTGTGCAGGTTTAGGGTCAGCAAGGACTAGTGCAGTTCCCACTGTAGTTGCACCAGGCCTGGAGGGGCAGAGGAGGGAAGGGGCAGGACCCCAAGAGGGCAGCTGGCAGCAGGGAGGAGCTGTGGCCTCTAGTTGAAGGGTTTGGTCAACCTGCAGTGAATCTGAGGGAGGGGAGCAGGGGAGACCCCAACCTCTTGCTTTCCCGATTCTCTGACATCCTGCTGGATTGAAGTCTGCTTTGCAGAACAAGTTGATACTTTTGGGACAGAAAATAAATAGAGGGGAGAGAGTGGATCTGGAGGGGCATTGAAATACTCTTCAGAACATTATGATTACTACAGTATTATTCATTTTCTCTGTGTGATGAGTACAAATAAAAAACTCAGTGTCAGGCTCTTTTATGCACAGCCTCATTTGTCTCTTCTTAGTTATGCATTTTGAAAGAATAGTTGACTTGGGTGGTGCTGGCCCCATATGCTGGAGGCAGCGGGTTCAAAACCAGCCCCTGCCAAAAACTGCAACAACAACAACAACTGCAACAACAACAACAACAAAAAAAGAATAGGGCGGTGCCTGTGGCTCAGTTGGTAGGGCGCCGGCCCCATATACCAAGGGTGGCGGGTTCAAACCCGGCCCCGGCCAAACTGCAACCAAAAAATAGCCAGGCATTGTGGCGGGCGCCTGTAGTCCCAGCTGCTCGGGAGGCTGAGGCAGGAGAGTCGCTTAAGCCCAGGAGTTGGAGGTTGCTGTGAGCTGTGTGAGGCCACGGCACTCTACCGAGGGCCATAAAGTGAGACTCTTGTCTCCACAAAAAAAATAAAAATAAATAAATACAAAAAAAAAAGAATAGTTGACTTGCCTGTCCATTTTTCTTTTCTTTTTTTTTTTTTTTGTAGAGAGGTAGAGAGATGTGAGCCAAATTTTTATGCTCTTCATATTATGATTAAAAGTTTATTAAAATGTGAGATGTTTTTAAAAAGTTTGCATTTAACAATATAGTGTAATTGCCAATATAATCGTGAGATTTGGGGAAAAGAAAATTCATAGTGCACTCTAGGCAGGATAGCCCTGAAATAGGAGAAGTTTTTAGTTGGATGCACACATCTCCTGTCAGTCCTGTCACTGTATTTTTGGTGACTGTATGTATAATCTCAATGTGTAGAAAATATTTCAAGTCTAAAATTTGGCGTCCTTCCCGAGTGCAGTGCCTGCCCTTTTTTCCTTTCCCCATTCTTTCGTCCCCTATTTTGTTTTTAGTTGATGTGATAAATGTATGTATTAATGAGATGCAGTGATATTCAATATGTGTATACATGTGTAATGATCAAAACAGGATAATTAGCATTTCTATCACCTTAAATATTTATCAGTCCCTTGTACTGGAAGCATTCAAAATTCTCTCTTCTAGCTTTTGAAACTACCCATAGTTAGTTAACTCAAATCGCTGCACTGCTGTTGAGGGCCAGTCCAGCTGTCTGTTCTCCCTGCTGGACTGTAAGTTCCTCGGAATAGGGGCTTCCTCTTACATATTTTTATGTCCATTAACCACCCTCTCCTGTGCTTTCCTCCTCTTCTCCCTCTCAGCCGCCAATAACCACTGTTTTACTTTCTGTTTTTATGAGTTCAACTTTTTTTAGCTCCCACATCTGAGTGAGAACATGCAGGATTTTTCTTTATGAACTGGGCCTGTTTCACTTAATGTCCTCCAGGCTCATCCATATTTCCACCAATGGCAGGGTTTCGTTCTTTTGTATGGCTGTATGGTATTTCCTTATGTCTGTATGCCACATTTTCTTTATCCATTCATCTGTGGATGGACTCTGGTGTTGCTTTCATATCTTGACTGTTGGATAGCACAGCAGTAAATGTGGGCCTGGGGATATCTGTCTCTTCCACATACTTGGAGTAGGATTGCTGGATAATAAGGCAGTGCTGTTCTTGCTATGGCTTACCTTTGAGAGCACTGGCTGACAGAAGGAACCCCGGAGGATGGCTGAGTAAACCCGCCGCCTCTCTCAGTCATTCCTTCCACACATGCTGAGTAAGTTGTCTAGAGCCATGCATGTAGAAGTGCCGAGCTGGGGTTTAAATCTCGGCTTGCTGTTGCTGGAACTACTTGTGTACTTAATTATTTAAAGTTCTCGTCAGTCCATTTTTCTATCTTTTAATTTCTTGCCTTTGATTAAGCTATTTCTTCTGCCTGAAATCTCCTCTGCTCTTTTTGGCCTTGGCAACTCCTTGTTTTTCAGTGTTCAGTTAACACCTTGGCCTCCTTGGTGAAGTGTTTTAAGTGTTTGTCACCTGTGTGTCTTGGCAAGGTACTGACTGACCTTTTGTCGTGTCCTTTCTTGTCACTGGACTCCCCTTTTGTGTGTCTTGCATATGTAATATGTCCATGTGTGCTGTGCGCACTCACTGTGCCTCAGGCTGCAAGCATTCCAGGTGGGCTAATAACTTGCAGCTCCTTCAAAGGGCTGTTTCTTAGATCCTCTGTGACATTTCAGGATAATGAGGCCAGTGCCGTGGAGAAGCATGAGGAAGAGAGACCGCTGGTAGTCCTGTTTTCCCTCCCTCTTTGACTCTGGGCTCTCACCAGCCTGTCCTGTTTCTGAAAAGCAGATCTGTCTTTCATATGAAGGAGTCCGTAGGCATGTTCCCTGTGGGGTCCTCACCCGTCTCCCCTGGCAGCCTGGCAGATTGAGTGTCCTCTCCACTCCAGGAAGCAGTGAACAGTCTCTTCTGAAGTTTACCGTGGCTTAGCCACCCTGATGGTTAGGGCCTTTGGAGCACTTAACCTCCTGACCCACTCCAACTTTTGGTCTGCTCTGGAGCATTTAATTTTTTTGATTTACTTTACAAGTCTTCTTGGTAGGCTATGGATTCCTTAAGAATAGGGGCTCTGGGCAGCGCCTGTGGCTCAAATGAGTAAGGCACTGGCCCCATATGCCAGAGGTGGCAGGTTCAAACCCAGCCCTGGCCAGAAACTGCAAAAAAAAAAAAAGAATAGGGGCTTCCTCTTACTCATCTCTGTATCCCTTCTGCCTAGGGCCATTTTTGGCATGGAGTGTGCAGGGCTAGAGTGATGACTAGCATAGACTGGCCCAAATTCTGACTGTCATTTGTCACCTGTGTGTTCTTGGCAAGGTGCTGACTGACCTTTTGTAAGCTTCTGTTTCCTGGTCTGTAAAATGGTGCACATAGTAGGACACAGCCATGAGGGTGTGGTTATCACTGAGGAGATGGTGCAAGCAGACGGCAGAGCCGGTGCTTTGGGTATTATTTACTGTTCAGTACTCTCCCAGGTGTTGGGGAAGAGATGGTGTTACTGTTGTATAAGCGCATCCTTTGGGTCCTTCCAGGTCTAGTAGAGCATATTCGTCATCCATTTCTAGTGCGTACCAGATGGTGTGTAAAACATGGAGTATAACGAAGAAAGTCACTGTAGTCCAATGTGGTGATTTGCAAACAAGACCCTGCAGGTCCTTGAAGGGGTTAGCCTGGTACAGAGGGGCAGGTCCTGCCAGAGCCGATTAGGAAAACCAGGTTCTGAGAGGTGAGCTTGTGTGGGGTCATGCTGGTGGCTTCCAGGGATCTTTTCCTGGGAACTCTGCACTTACCCTCTTTTCCATTGGCACTCATGCTGTCCTGGGCTAGAAGACAGGAGCCCAGGGAATCTGTGGAGACCCATTTCACTGGCTGCGGAGCTGCTGCACTGACTGAGCTCCCCACGTCAGGTTTACACACCTGTAGATTACCCACTTGTTTTGATCCATAAAGAAGAAGAACTGCCACTTTTAGTGTCCTGCTCCTTCCCCTTTTTATTAGGGCCTTCCAAGAAGATTCCTTTGGAATATCTTCCCATCCCTCACGTCTTCTAACCACCCATCCAAACAGGGGAAGCTTGGCTTTTGGACAACAGAAGGTGAGTCATCAGCAGATCCTCCCAGAGCAGCTCAGAGAAGTAGGTAAACTGGTGTCCTTGTGGAGGGAGGAAAGCCCCACTGAGCCAGGGGGCTGGCCAGCTGCCAACCAGATGGGCCACACTTCTGGAAAGTCCCAGGCTACTTCTCACCAGCTTGCCTTGTTCCTGTCTAGGCATTGAACAAAGATTAACACCCTGTTTGAATCCATAATTCTATAGAAACTTTTCGGTTTTGGAGATTTTCTGAGCTAGAGTAGGTGGTCATGAAAGTCAGAGTTAGAGATGACATAATTTTATATTTAGATTCAGTTGACATACAGTATAGATTAAAATAACATAGATACTACCTGCTTAGACAAAAAATTCTGGCTCCTTTTCTTTCTGAAACTAAATTATTGGTAGAACTACAATACATTCATGAAAGATGTCCAAGTGATATGTATGTACTTACCTTGTTAGAACTGAATGTAGAGAGGGAGGCTCTCCCTTTTACAAAACCACTAGTTTCAAAAGTATTGTTTACTGGGTGTTCAATAAGTAGTAATTAAAACCGAATGTGTCTGATTTAACAATATTAAATTTTAAGATAGATGTAAAGACCTACAGGAAGTGATCCTACTGCTTCGGTCTCAGGAGTAATTAGAACTAGAGGTGAGCACCTCTGCACCCAGCTGATGTTTTATTTTTTTGTAGGGATGGGTTCTCACTGTTGCTCGGGCTGGTTTCGAATGCTTGGGCTCGAGCAATCCTGTCTCAGGCTCCTAAAGTGCAGGGACTATGGGCAGGAGCCACTGTGTGCCTGGCCCAGCAATACATTTTAACAATAAACTTTGGGAGTTTTTGTTTATTGTAAGGTGTTGCTTAGCTGACCAGGTCATGGGGTTAGATGAAGTAGCTAAAGTCAATATAAATTACAAGTTCAAATGCTTAGGGGACTCTAGGCAAGGAACATACATGAATGTAAATGTAGATGCATTCGATTTCTGAGGTGTGGAAAACAGCATGATCGTTTTGAAAGCCATGCCCAGTCTAAAGGGAAAGCCCCCACTCACTTGGCTAATGCTTTGGCTGTAAAGGAATGTTTGCTTGATGCTGCCAAAGGTGATTTTTCTCAAGGGAAGATGAAAATCTGAATTTTTTTTTTTTTTTTTTTGCAGCCCTGTAAAAATCCCTTTTTATATTCTGCAAGAGAATAAAAGATACATTTGGCTATCAATACAAAAACTGTAGTATAGGAAACTTTCGATTTTTAAACAAAAATCTGTACATCATTGTCCTAGTTTTTTAAAACACCTGAAAATTAAAGCACCATAGTATCAACTGTCAAATTTGGCAGGCCTTCTCCACCCTGTGATTGTCAACATGTGTGAGCAGCAGAGATCATCCTGCTGACTTCTGATGAGGAGCGGAAGGTGAACAAGTGCTGTGGGACAGGCAGACCCTAGGCGTGGGCACACAGGTAGAGAGACTGATTTCTTCAAACTCTTACTGAAAGTTGGCCCTCTCGCCAAGTCCCAAAGACACCATCCTTTTTCTATTCTCTCCCCTTCCTCCAGTTCTCCTGCCCTCTACTCCCTGGCCTTAGAAGTAAACAAATATTATTAGTACTAATGTTTAGGTATACTGTTGTTTACACCAAATTGATTTGGGAATCTGGTTATGTTTTTATTTATTTATTTATTTATTTTTAAAGACAGTCTTAGTCTTGGGTCAAGGAGTAGGGCGCTGGCCCCATATACCAGAGGTGGTGGGTTCGAATCCGGCCCCAGCCAAAAAAACTGCAGCAATAAAATAAAATAAGGACAATCTTAGTCTCAAAATTAGCAACAATTTTTTTATTTATGCCCCGTTTACAAGCTGCCTTTACTACTGTCCTGGCATGTGATCATCTTCGGTTTGTTTTGGAGCCTAGTCATGAAGAAAGAGCATTTCCATCACTGAAAATAAATGGAAAAAAGTGAAAACTCTTTCATTTTAGGATATTTGAAAATTAGAAATGATGATTAAAAGGACTCTAGTTGAGAAACGTACTTTTGTTCTTTGCAGATAAAAAAAAAAAAGTAAAGCCCACGGAATTTAAAGTTGAGAGGGAGTTACATTCTACGTATCTAGAAATCTGCTTTTTACCCCCACAAATGAGCAACATAAACATACAGAAATGGATGAATTTAGGACTTTGGATAAGCTTAAAACCTGGATTTTGGAATGTTTCATGTAGGGCTTTTCTCTTTTTTCATAAGTGACTATCCCATTCTTTAATTCCTTAGTGATGATGATAATTTCAGTCTAAATTAGACTGAATGTTTTATTTCCTTTAAATTCTGTATACATTTAAGGATTTATTGAAACTAAGTTATTAAAAATGGAGTTTCTAAGCAGTTCTTTTATTGTCTAGTGGAATTTAAAAAAATAAAAAGAATCCTATCAAATCTAACCTTTATCAGCTAGCCATCAAGGAGGCTTTGGAAAAACCACAGGTCTGAAACAGAATGCTGTCCTCCAGTACGCTTATTGTGCTTCACTACATTTTATTTTTTATCTCATTTTATTTTATTTTTTAGAGACAGAGTCTCACTTTGTTACCCTCGGTAGAGTGCTGCGGCATCACAGCTCACAGCAACCTCCAGCTCTTGGGCTTAGGTGATTCTCTTGCCTCAGCCTCCCAAGTAGCTGGGACTACAGGCGCCCGCCACAACACCCGGCTATTTTTTGTTGCAGTTTGGCCAGGGCTGGGTTTGAACTCACCACCCTCAGTATTTGGGACCCACGCCCTACTCACTGAGCCACAGGCGCCATCCACCTCAGTAAATTTTAATAGCCAGCTAGACAGAGTTTACTAAATCCGAGGAATCAAATGAAAAATAGATGTTTTCTTCACTAAAGGGGAAGGTTCTTTTATCCCAATAGAAATAGAATTTCAGATTTTGATACAAAATCAATGAAAACTAGATAAAGCCCCTATGGGAGCCCAAGCCACTTTTGCATATTAATAGAATGGAGTAAATTTTTTTTCTTATTCCTCCCATTTTGTCTCCTGTAAAAATGCACGTACACACACACACACACACACACACACACACACACACACACACTCTCTTACTGTCTCTAAAGAGAATGCAGCATATGTAGGCGCCTGTGGCTCAGTGAGGAGGGCACCGGCCCCATGTACCGAGGGTGGTGGGTTCAAACCTGGCCCTGGCCAAACTGCAACAACAAAAAAATAGCCGGGCATTGTGGCGGGCGCCTGTAGTCCCAGCTACTCGGGAAGCTGAGGCAAGAGAATCGTTTACACCCAAGAGCTGGAGGTTGCTGTGAGCTGTGGCGCTACAGCACTCTACCAAAAAAAAAAAAAAAAGAGAGTATGCAGCAGACCAAACCTGGAGCTGTGTATACAAAATGTGTGCACTTTTAAGGTTCCTTATTTGTAGTTCTCCTATGTCTTAACTTTGTTGGGATAAAGTTCATGCTGATTTTTCCACTACGTATAGCTAAGGTTCAAGTCTCAGTAAAAACATTAATTTTTTAATAAAAGAAAACAAAATTATCAAGTACTCTGAGTACTTTGTTCCAGTCTCTTATCCAGAATTTCAAGGTCTCTGAAAAAAATATGAATGAAAATAGTGGCTTTGAGGCCTAAGTTTGTCATATTTGGGTAGAAGTTTTCTTTTTCAGAGCCCAAAGCTACATATTAAATTAATTTGAATAAAGCCTTTCAAAGCCTTTATAAATAATAAGTAATTTAGATAGGTGTGAATAAAATTTCAAATAAAGATTAAAAAATAAAGTTACTTTAAAAATAACTTTGGCTGGGCTGCACCTGTGGCTTAGTGGGTAAGGCACTGGCCCCATATACCAAGGGTGGTGCGTTCGAACCCGGCCCCAGCCAAACTGCAACAAAATAAATAGCCGGGCATTGTAGCGGGCGCCTGTAGCCCCAGCTACATGGGAGGCTGAGGCAAGAGAATTGCCTAAGCCCAGGAGTTGGAGTTTGCTGTGAGTTGCCACGGCACTCTACTGAGGGTGACAAAGTGAGACTCTGTCTCTAAAAAAAAAAAACTTTGGCTACTCCCATTTCACATGTGCTATATAATGATTTAAATTGCACTTAGGGATTTTGAAAAAATATATGTCTGTCTTATCCATAAAAAACACAAGCATAGAAACATCAAACTAATGTCATAAAAATTCTAAATCTTAAGGAAATTTGGAAATACTGTTTTCTATTTGTAAAATAAATAAAATCAACCTGATTTTATTATTAGGAAATTTGTTCTGGAAACTTATTAATTATTGGTTGAAATTGTTAAAGTCCATTATGCTATCACCTGAAACAGGCTCAGTCATTTTCTTGAAGAGAAAAATTGTAAGTAAACATAAGTTATGGGCTAGTCATCCCGTGTTACAAACAAATCTCTGTGATAAAAACAGGGTTACATGCGACACCTCAGATTTGGCTGTGCCTTAAGGTCTCATCCTGGAACTATTAGGCCAATAGTACCTTTGAGACAATTTTATCAGTAGACAATATATCTTTTTATCCTGTTAAAGTTTGATCATACTAGTCTATAACTGCAGTGAAATTGATTTAACAGGAAGCATGAGGGTAACTCTGTTCTGTAAGAAATATTTACCTGTTTTTTGATCCAAGTTTCTCAATTAATTCCTGAAGAGGTGCCAACTCACACCTAACAATCCGATTAAACTCCTGCTTTTGGGCCAGTGCTCAAAGGAGGTACTGAGGTGAGCCGCCTCTTGCCGCTGGATACTGATGATAAGTACAGGCTCAGACCCCTGACAGACACTTTAGATTGGTCTTTGCCATGGACATAAAGTTTTTGGGAAATGGGACACCAATCTTAGAGGAAAGAGTTTCATCATCAAGCTGATCCTAAACCCAGGTCAGCAAATAGTGTATTTTGGAGCGGAACATTTGACTGGCTTTTTAATATTAGTACCGTCTGCCCTATGATATTCGTAGGACCTGAGGACATGACTAGACAGCTTGCTTCAGTGCAGAATTCTGTACTAGTTCCATAACGTGGTCTGGTTGAAGAAATCCATAGTGTTAACGGCAGTCCATTCATTCAGGTCCTCTCCTGGCAATGTAACAGCTTGTCTTAGATTCCCATTTCCTAGGGTTGCTTCTGCATATTTTAAGAGTTCAGACTGATGAGATCCTTCTTTGGTTTGAATGTTTTAGAAAAGCAGCTCCTGAAGAGGAAGGCCAGGCTCAGAGAGGAATCGGGGCCAGTGAGCGGGATTGGATGGTCCTTAGCTTACTGACAGCGGAAGCCCAACTGCAGTTCCTAGTCATGTTTGAGACCCTACTAGGCCTTATACACTGTGACACCTGCTGTGCCTCCCCCACCTCACAAACACCAGAAACCTGGATTTTTTTGTGAAATTAGATTTTTAAAATTGTGGCTATAATTTTAAGTTTTCTTTTCTGGAGCTTTGACTAGGCCAGATTTTGTATTGGCCACTAGGAATTAGGTAGCAGTGTCTAGTATAGTTTATGATGGTCAACCCAATCTGAAGTACATTGTTCTGTTCTGAGACTTAAAGGAACATTGACAGATAAGATTATAGCTCGAGCAGGGCAATAACTGCAGAATGCTCGGAAGCCATGTCAAGTAATAGTTGAAGATGTATTTCTTACATTTCATCCTTTAGTAATTTCATCTTTAAATTGGCCAAGAGTTTCAAATTGAATTTTTTCTAACTAGTTCTTTTTATTTGGAGAAGATCACATCTTGGCAATAATCTTGAAAATTAATAACCCCATTAAAGTGGAAGGTTGGAATTTCATATTATTCTGTTTGCAGACCCAGTACTGCTATTATTAATTGGTCTGTATTGTCAAGATTATTTTATCGTTTGGGACATTTAAACGAAGTCTAGCTAGTGGGGAATAATGTAGTACTTGGAAAGGTGTTGATCATTTTATAATCCCCTGTCAGTATATTCTGGACTGATTTGTGGCCCTAGTGTTTCATCTTGTGATAATTGTTCAGGCTTTGGAGTTTAGGTTTAATCTCCTCTACAGCGTGCTTTGCTGAGAGTGTTAGCATGCCTTTTCTTATACCAGGACTGACACAGCTGTTCATATTAGCTACATCCCAAGAATAGAAGTGACAGAGATTTTTGGTGACTGAGTTAAAGCCAAGAAGATGAGGGTAGAGGAATGTTTAGCTGGTACTTAGTATCTTTGGAGATAGTTAAGGGTTCCATAGTATAGGCTTGTAATCCTGAATGCTATAATTGTATTCTCTGAACATTTCCTGTATGATGGTACTAGTTATGTCTTTGCCTTTTGTTCTTGGAAAATATATATATATATATTTTTTTTTTTTTTTGAGACAGCCTCAAGCTGTTGCTGTGGGTAGAGTGCGGTGACATCACAGCTCACAGCAACACCCAGCTATTTTTTGGTTGCAGCTGTCATTGTTGTCCTGTGGGCCTGGGCTGGATTCGAACCCACCAGCTCAGGTGTATGTGGCTGGTGCCTTAGCCGCTTGAGCCACAGGCACCAAGCCTTTGGAAAATATTTTTAAAGCCACAATGTCCTGGTTTGCCAGGGAAAATCTTGGTAAAGTTGGTATCAAAACATTGAGCTTTAGCCTTCTGTTAGACTTGAATGGAATTCTGATATACTAATCAAAATTGAAGAGTGGAATTTTAGTTTTTGTTACAATTTTTATATGGATTGGGGAGATTTATTTCTAAAGACTTGTTTCTTTTTAAGGTATAGAAAATATGAATTAATAGAGAAATATGTTCCAACAAGGTTTTTGGCATAGACTCAGAGTTTTACTTCATAATATTGTAATCTACAAAGTGATTTTTTTTTCTTTTTAGGAATATTGCTTTGGGTAAGAGACACTGGAGTTAGATGAAAATAATTATACTTAGAATATTAAAGATAATAGGATGTTGAGACCATTTCAACAAAGATAAAATTGACTAGGATAGTGACAAAAGCTACTCTTAGATTATTTTTGTATTAGTTTTATTGAAAATAGGAACCACTAGAACATAATGTAAACATTAAGCTATTTCTTATTATTTTGTCTACTTCCAGACTTGGTGAATGTATGACAGTGAAGTTTTAGCTGTTGTAAATGGAAGAAGAAGGGCAGTACAAGTCAGTGTGCGCTGGCGAGGTTGCTAACGTGGGGTAGCAAGTGAATCAGCCGTCTTTGTTACTCAGTCAACAGTGTCTGACCCGGCTAGGTACAGAAAAAGAAAGCCCAGGGTTGGATGTATTACTGTAAGGTGGATTATTATCAGAATCAAGATTCGTGTCTGAAATTTGGAATCAGGTAGGCTCTGTGGTAGTAGTATAGAGGACAGATGTTGAACAAATTGGTATCATTCTGAGAATTGTAGAATTGTAAAGTTTTAAAGTCAGTGTTGGTGATTGTAGAAAACATTTTTAAAAGGAAACTTGATGAGTTATTAGTATCACTTTAGACGTAGGGAATTAACATTTGGTAGGAAAGGTAGGTAGAAAGGGACAAGCACTGTCATTGCTCATTGAGTTTGTAGTATGGGTCAGATCTTAGGTTAGGCTCTGAGAGACAAAGATGAGTAAGAGCTGATTCTTGCTTTTGAGCTTCTAGTCTGGTGGAAAGAGAAAGTCTGATAAATATTTACAGTGTGTAAATGAGTGTCAGAAGACAGTTAAGTAGAGATTATTTTAGATAAGGCTGCTACAGCAGAAAGTCCTAAGATAATTCATTGAATTTAAGATGGTAGTGGTTTATTTTTCTCACATAACGGTTTTGATGCACATTCGTCCCCTCCTTAGCTGCAGTTTTGCTTTCCAAGGTACTAAATGGAAAATTCTAGTTAGAGAGGGAGACCACATTCATATAACTTTTAGTACAGTATGTTGTTATAATTGTTCTGTATTATTATTAGTTATTGTTGCTAATCTCATACTATGCCTGATTTATATATTAAACTTTGCCATAGGTATATACATACAGGAAAAAACAGTACATACTGAGTTCAGAGCTTGCCATGGTTTCAGGCTTTCCCTGGGGGTAGGGGGTGGGGTCTTGAAATGTATACCCGGCAGACAGGCAGGGACTAATGTGAAAGGTCCCTGTCAATGGGTAGTTTTGCCTCACCTGATCATGCAGACTGCTACCTGCAGTCTCATTGTTATCAACCTTATCAAGCTGGTAGGGCAGTGGTCCTTCATCTTGAGCTGGTGTGTTTCTGAATCGGTAGGTTTGAGTTGAGGACTGATAATTTGCATGTCTAAAAATTTCGCAGGCGTGCTATTTCTGGTGAGTTCCAGTTGTCCAGCAGGCAAGGAGGATAAAGAATTCCAGTTGTCATGGGTTGTTGGCTCGGGATGGCACATGTGTATCACTTTTGCTCACATTACTTTTTTGAGAGCTTTGTCATATGGCCACAGGGCATGCAAGGAGACTTGTGAGGTAGGGGGTGAAGGGTGAGGGTGGAGGGTAGTTAGGGGATGTAACTGGAGAGGGGCCCAGCTGCAGCTCTCTTACAATGGAAGAGCAGGACAGGTTGTATCACACTCTGGAATCTTTCAGGAGAAAACAACTGTATTTGGCTGGGGGGTTGGATTGCCCAGGGCAAAGTAAGGTTTGAGCTGAAATCTTGAAGGATACATTTTCCTGGAATCCCAAAGCAAAGTGCAACTTCTTTTTTTTTTTTTTTGTAGAGACAGAGTCTCACTGTACCGCCCTCGGGTAGAGTGCCGTGGCGTCACACAGCTCACAGCAACCTCTAACTCTTGGGCTTACGCGATTCTCTTGCCTCAGCCTCCCGAGCAGCTGGGACTACAGGCGCCCGCCACAACGCCCAGCTATTTTTTTGTTGCAGTTTGGCCAGGGCTGGGTTTGAACCCGCCAACCTCGGCATATGGGGCCGGCGCCCTACTCACTGAGCCACAGGCGCCGCCCCAAAGTGCAACTTCTAATTAAGGAAACAGTGTTTGCAATGTAAAGATAGACAGGCTCACTCATTTAGTATTTATTGATTGCCAGGCTTTGTGCTAGGCTTTGGATTTCAGAGGGCAGTGGGGAGAGTGGGCAGTGTTAGTGAATTACAGTTTGTTTCATGTGTTCAGATTATGGTGACCAGGTCTCAGGAGTCAGCCTGTGTTTAAAGTGTGGGTCTAGTTGTATCTCTTGGCCTCACTTCAGGCTACGTGAGTTACTTAAGCCTCATTTTATGCCCACGCACGGAGTATGACGGACACTCTGTAAATGTTAGTCGTGACTGCCATTGCACCTTTTGTGCACAATACTTGTGCGAAATAAAATTTTCTCTGCTAAGCCTCTGAAAGATAGTCATTTGGCTTCTTGAGCATTTTTGCTGGAGCAGTGTGTGTTCTCTTTATTAAGGCAGCCAAATTTCATTTCTGAATAGTTGTAGTTATCAGACAATTTGTCATCTGGGTATTTGGAAACTTCCTGGAATAATTCAGAAGTGATCTAAATAAGCCCGCTTCTTCATGGTAACCTTTTATTTTATTTATTTGAGACAGAATCTCGCTCTGTCACCTGGGCTAGAGTGTAGCGTGTAGTGGTATGATCATAGCTCACTGTAACCTCACTACTGGTCTTAAGTGATCCTCCTGCCTCCACCTCTCAGAGAGCTGGGTTTGCAGGCATGAGGCACTGTGCCTGGCCCATGGTCATCTTTTAGAAAATTGGAGACTTTCCATTCTTTCTTCACATGGTTGGTTTATGAACATTAGGCATCAATACCCCTAAATCTTCTAGTAAGGAATTCACGGGCCCATGATGAACACTTGGAGAGCTTGTGGTATGGTGTAGCCCCACATCTTGAAAAGTTCACTTTTTAACTGTTGTCCTCATTAAGAGTTTTGCAGTGTTGGTATACTTGTTTGAAGATTTATTGCTTTTTGCCTCTGTTATTTACTAAAACATACTGAAAAATAAAATTGCTGGCTTATAAATAAGCATGCTGTCATAAGTAATCCTGTTGAGACAATGATAGAAACTGTGAGGCATGCCCAAAATACTGCTTCTTAGACTCATTCTTTGTCTCATTTTAGTAGAACTGGGTGATTGTGTGTTTAGGTGTAAAAAAGAACATAACTGTGGAACATGTGTTACATTGGAAATGTGTTATCTAAAATTGTATTTGAGTAAGAGTTTACCAGATCGCATTTTTGGTCAAATGTCTAATGGCTGAGTGTTGAATTAATATTGAGTTAAAGCTGAATGTCATCGAGATACAGCTCAAAGATTTGTCTTCAATTCCTGAAAATGATTGATACTGTCCTCTAAACATTATTTCTATAAACATTTGTTTCTCTCTGTTGATTGAAAACAGTTGGAACTATCTTTCCAAAACATTGTAAGCCTTGATTTTAGGTTTAATTAGTGAGTATAATACGTGTGTTAGAAACCCTGGTTTAAAACCTTCCTTTTTTCTTCATATTCCTTATATATTTTAATATGTATGATTCATTTTGGATATTATGTGTGAATTTAGGGTTTTTTTCTTTGTGAAATAGAGATGGCAGAGCTATTCTGCTTTTAATTTCTTCTCAGTAGATTTCTAGAATTTACAAATAGTTTCTTCTCAAAAAGGCCAATTTTCATGACAAATAGAACCAAATAACTAGAAAACAACTGTAGTTCTTAAAGGTCATTTAAAAAATATTAAATAATTTTACAAATTTTACAAATAATAGTATTATGTATTGGCTTATAAAAAATTTGACTCCAAGGATATAATGTTCTTCCTAAAGTTATTGTATAAATAACCCTTTATAAGTACTCATCAACTGGTTTTTCTGTTTTCTTACTGATCAATTATTATATTTTACTTTTGTAATAAAAATATATTTAAGTTATAAATCATATAAATGATTTTCACTCCAAGTTAAATTTAGAATGCTTATTTATATGTATTTGAAAGTTAATATTTATATATTAGCAGTAAATAGGAATGACATGCATTGTTTATATTATGTTATTTTGATGGTCAGAAATGATGATAGGTTAGGCTATCAAATGACTTTGATCTTCACAATAGATGATTGGGAAAGAGGCATTAGGCCATTTGAAGGCCAAGATCCAGAAGAGAGCAAAGCAGTGGACTTGGGCTGAGTAACTGAGGGCAAAGGTGAACTTCATTTCTTTAGCAATTAGATACTTCTTAATATCTTTGCTGTTTAGGAGCTGATTTTTCCTTTATAACATGTAAATATGTTTAACATTTGGGCATTTCCAGTTTGATTTGTTTTTTCGCTAATATGTATACTGGTAGGGAATTGCATTTAGTTGTGTATTATATATGTGATTTGGAAAGTAAGATATCTTTATTGTATAAAATTTCTGAAATACATAAGTGTATAAATATGAAAATTTAAAGATTACCTTTTATTCCTTAGTCCAGAGGCAACTTTAGAGAGAGTGTGTATTGTAACAAAATTGGACTCATACTGAATATGAAATTGTTGTAACCTGCTCACCACCATATCGTGTGGGAGCCTAGGGCACATAAAGAGGTTGTATGTAGGTAGGTGTTTGAACCTAAAGTCCTAAATGAGGTCTCAGATACCAGCCAGCATCAACTGACATGTGAGTGAGCAAACCTTTAGATAACTCCAGTCCTTGGCTTATGCCAGATACTGCAGCAGAGAGGTATCCATGCTGAATCTCACCCAAATCGCAGATTAAAGAGCAAAAGAAATGTTACTGTTTTAAGCCACCAAGTTCAAGGGTACTCAGTATTTCATTAGAGTTCTCATTATATTTGATCTTAGCCTAAGACTGAGTTTCCATTTTGGTAATAACGTATTTAAAAAAGATTATTGAAGTATAACATGCATATTGTGAAATGCACCTGTCTTAAATGTGCAGTTTTATCAATTTTAACAAACGCATACACTTGTGTAACTCATGTCCTCTGTAACCCTTGTGAACATAAATATAAGCAAGCAAAATAAAGGTATTAGGTGATGAGTGAAAGAGATTGGGAGAGGTTTGGTTATAATTTAAATATAATTGGAAACCATATTTTTTAAAATAAACCTTTTATTTTAGAACAGTTTTGTTTTTTTTTTTAAACTGGCAAGTTTTTTATTTTATTTATTTATTTATTTATTTATTTATTTTTTGTAGTTTTTGGCCGGGTCTGGGTTTGAATCCACCACCTCCAGCATATGGGGCCCGCGCCCTACTCCTTTGAGCCACAGGTGCCGCCCTAGAACAGTTTTAAATTTATAGAAAGTTGTGAAGATGGTAGAGTTTGCAAATACCCTACATCTGAGTATGAGCATGTTACATTAGTTTGGTCATTTGTCACAACTAGTGAAGCAGTAGCAATACATTATTATGAACCAATCTCTGTATTTTGGATTTCTTTAGTTTTTATCTAAGGTATGTATTGGTTAGCTGCCATAACAAAATACCATAGACTACATGGCTCAAACAACAGAAATGTATTTTCTCACAGTTCTGGAGGCTGGCAGGTTGGGGTGCCAGCATGGTTGGATTCTGCAAGCAGATGCCACTATCTGGCAGCATGCTCACTTGGCCTTTTCTAAGCAGAATCTTGCTAACAGAGTACCAGCACCTTTTCCGATTATCTCTTTTTATAAGGGCACTAACCTCATCAGCCTTTCCCTCATGACCTCAGCTAACCCTAATTACCTCCCAAAGGTCCCATCTCCAAATACCATTCCATTGAGGTTTAGAGCTTTGTTGTATGAGTTTGGAGGTTGGAAGGTGGGGCACAAACAGGGTCCACAACAGGGTCCTTTTTTGTTTGGGTCTTACATGGGTTACTGTATTACATTTATGAGGTCTGATATTCAGCTTCCAAACTCATCCTACAAAAAGTCCTGCATACCTCATTGCTGAATGTCACTATGATCACCTTTAAATTACTCTGCCTGGCAAGCTATGCACCAATACCAGTGCCCAATCCACCCGTCAAAGCAGTTTTGGAACTTTTTTCTGGAATGATCATCAGAGCTGTCATTGTATTACCCTTGATGTGCTGAATGTCATCAAAATGTCTTCCTTTCTTCTTGGAGTAAAGAAAACCGTCATTTGGTGGCCAGGTCAGGTATGTAGGGAGGAGGTTCCAATGCGGTTGTTTGTTTACGGCTAAAGACTCCCTCATAGACAGTGCTGTGTGAGCGGCTGCATCCTCATGATGCAAGAGCCGTGAGTTGCCCAAGATTTCAGTTAAGATTTTCCTGTTTCTCTGTTGACGTTTATTTGGTCTGTTATGCTTCTCACAGTCAGCTGATGATTTTAATGCGCAATTTGATGAATTTTTGCAATGTTTTCATCAGTTCTGCTAGTTACTGGCTGCGCTGACCTTTCTTCTTCAATGACAGTTTCTCTCCCCTCAGAAAAACTTTTCATCCCTTTGTACACTGCTATTTTCTTCATGGCATTATCTAACATGTCCTGATTTCACTTCCACTTTTGCCAAGTGTAACAAAAAATTTACCAGTGTTGGTTAATTGCTCTAATTTAAGCTCGGACATTCTCACCACCGCACACAAAAACATGAAACAGCAATAATGACACCGCCACACATTAACACAAACACAACTGTGAGACACTGATATTCCAGGGTTATGCCGCTTTACCGAGCTATTTGTACAGAGCTGCCAACATCAGCACATGATGGCAAGTTCACAAACTTCATCGTCAGACCTCGTAGTCAGTGTTTCTCCTTAGGTTCCTCTGACTGTGACAGTTTCTCAGACTTGTTTTTGACGACTTTGACAGTTTTGAAGAGTACTGGTTAGGGATTTTGTGGCGTAATCCTTCAAGTGGGATTTATCAGATATTTTTCTCATGATTAGTTTGAGATTATAGGTGTTTGTGAGGCAGATTACCAAGACCAAGTGTCTTTTTCATGACATATGAAGGGTATCTACTTTCAGTGTGACTGATTACTGTTGATGTTAATTTTGGTCACCTGGCTGAGGGTAATCTTTGTCAGATTTCTCCATTATAAAGTTTGTCTTTTTCACCCTGACCTACCATCTTGCACTGTTTGGAAGTCGTCATTTTGAGTGCCCAGGCATAGGGGCAATCTGTCAGATGTTGTGAATAGAGGAATTAGCTGCTCTGGTCTCCTTTTAAAAAAAGATCTCATTAGTCTGTGGAGGGCACAAGTGGGATCAGGGGAGCAGTGGGTCGTGATGACAGTCTAGGCTAGGTGATGGTGGTAACACAGGTATGGTGAGAGGTGTCCTTATATACGTGAAGGTAGAGCTGATGTGACTCACTGGATTTGAGAAAAAGAGAATCAAGGATGATGTCTCCTAAATTTTGGCCTAATCAGCTGGGCAAATAATTGGGGTGGGTCAGGAACTGAAGAGAAGTGGCTCCCCCCCCCCTTTTTCTTTTCTTCTCTTTTGTATTGTTTTTCATTTTACTTTTTATTTTTTCTTTTTTTAACTGAGAAGTGGCTTTTGAAGTGTGGAAAGGTTTGGATATGAAAGACTTTCCTTTGGGCTGTGTTAATTTTCAAATGCTGGTGAGACTTTGAAGTAGAAATGTGTAGACCATTGAAGATGTGAGTCTGGAGTCAAGGGTGTGAGGAGGGCTCAAGATGGTGTTTGGGGCCTGTATATTAAAGAATTCCGTTGTGTTTTCAGAGTAAGAATTTGGTTTAACAGAGTTTGGCAATTTGATTAGAACGATGAAAACAATTAAAACCAAACATTTCTTTTTGTGAAAGCATTGTGAGTAAAAATAAGAATACGATACGGGTGACCTAGGTGATTGTCAGTCAGCATCAGTGGCCTTCCCGGGTCTGACTTTGAGTCCTAACTGATACAGCCAGTTGAGCAATGGAAAACTCAGACTTTGCTTTGGGTGTCTTAAAGCTACTAAGACAAGGAATTAGAAATTTTAGTTGTCCTTCTAGGAGTGATGTGCATGTATTTTTGAGCTTCAAGACAGCCAGTATGCCAACTATCACATTTTTCTCTATCAGAGGGAGGTCAGTTAGCAGTGGGAGGCCTGTGTGCAGCCGGGCGGAGCGCTGGCCCCAGCACCCCCTTGCTTCTTCTCATTCAGACTCTTCTTCTTCTCTGACCAGTGGGGGCTGGCTTTCCTGTCTTGATGATGAAAAGTGGGGAGACTGGGGATTTTATATTATTTGGTTCCGCATTTAAAAGATGCTTGGTAGTTGTGTAAAATTACATAACATTCAATCAATACCACTCATCACTTAAATTTGGTATATAGAAATTGATTCATTATTATTTAGAAAATACAATTTTAAATCAGTAATACCGGGGTAATCTATGGTTCTTTCCTTTTCCATTCCCTTCCCCCAAGTTCTTTCTTTTTTTACAGCTTTTTATATTAGTTCAGGCTCCCTTTTCAGGGAAGGTGATTTTAAAAATTAGATTTGTGGGAGACTGTACAACCACCCTGTACTTTCGGGGGATGGTGATGAATACCACACTCATACTCCAGAGTAAGGGAGACCCTTGTTCGCCGCCTGCTTGCCTTTTAGAGCTCATCCCAGAGAGGAGTGACTTCAGGAGCACTGTGTTTGTTGTCTCCTTCATAGTGTGTGTTGGTAAAAACATAAAATTTACCAACTAAACCATTTTAAAGTGTATAGTTGAGGAGTGATAAGAACATTCACAGTGTTGAACAGTAGATCTCCAGAACTTTTATGTCTTGCACATCTGAAACTGTGTATCCATTAAACAACTCCCCATTTTCCCCAGCCCTAGTATGAAATAGGTAATTTGAATAGCCCTGTAACTGTTAAGGAAACTAAATTTTTTTTTTTTTTTTTGTAGAGACAGAGTCTCACTTTATGGCCCTCGGTAGAGTGCCGTGGCCTCACACAGCTCACAGCAACCTCCAATTCCTGGGCTTAAGCGATTCTCTTGCCTCAGCCTCCCGAGCAGCTGGGACTACAGGCGCCCGCCACAACCCGGCTATTTTTTGGTTGCAGTTTGGCCGGGGCCGGGTTTGAACCCGCCACCCTCGGTATATGGGGCCGGCGCCCTACCGACTGACTAAATTTTAAAAAAATCTCCTGGGGAAAAACCCCCCTTTACACCTAGATGGTTTCACTGGACTGGGCTTCAAATAGCAAAGGCCTCCAAGGCTAACAGGCATCAGTGATGAGGAGTTTGTGATCTCATGTAACAAGCAGATCTTTGTGATCTCTCTAAAAAGCCGTGACGTTCAGATTTGAAAAATGGGCATCACGAAAAAAGCCAAGCAGTGTTTTGAAGGTTGCCGGGCTAGTGAGTGAGGAGACAGAACCCAAGGCCAGGGCTTTCTAACTCCCGAGGCTCCTTGTCCCTCTCCCCGAGAGGGTGTGGGGAAAAGATGCAGTCAGGGGTCAAGGGTCCTAGTAGGAGTCCTACAAACCTTTTCTATGCTAAAGATACATGTGACAAATCGTAAGTTTATTAATAACGGTAGGTGGTATGTTGATATTCGTGTTTACATGTGCCAGGAACTGTGTTGAGATCTTGCCAGGATCCAGGGTTATCTCATTTAATTCTTTTAGCAGCTTAACTGTGCGGAAACCAAACCCAGGGCTCCCATTTTACAGAAGAGATAACTACTAAGATTAGGAGAAGTGAAATAGTGTATCCAAGGTCACTTAGGTAGGCCCAGCACTCACATTGAACCCTAAGTCTACCTGACTTTGTTAACCACTTACCTATGTGTGTTTCTTCCCAACATTTGTGCCGTTTTATTAAGTAAAAGAGCCCTAGGATTTAGTTATATTTGTGCATAGATCCTTAGAAAGTTTATCAGTTAAATAAGGAAAGAGTTTGTAATAAATAACATACTAAATCTCTCTGGAAAGCAAATCACTGAGACTAACTAGCATCCTCTTTGCCTCTGTTTCCTCCTTTTCTCCCGTCTCCCCGTCCCTCTTCCTCTCTCCTTATCTGATCCCCCACCCCCTTTCTGCGTTTCTTGGCATATTGGTCTTTTCTCTTGTCAAAAGTATTTCTCTTTGCTGTAGTGGAAAATGGCTGCAGGCTGCTCCAGTTGAAACCAGCTCCACTTAACCGATCCCTAGGACTGGAAGAAAAGAGCCTCTTCCTGGTAGTTCTGGCAGAAACGCTCTAGGGAGGGAGACCTCTTGGTCCCAGGGCCTGGGGGCTTGCCAGGGCTTTATGAACTACTCGGAATGGGAATGCTGAGGTGGTAACATATCCGTATACATATGCATACTTCATCTTGATGATTGAAAGCTGTAATTGGTATTTAAAGATAATGCACAGAGTATTTTGAGGTTTATCATGATATAATTCATGTACTACACAACTTATCCATTCAAAGTGTATAATTTAGTGGTTTTAATATATTCACTGGGTAGTACAACTCACACCCCTAAATTGGGACATTTTTATCACAAAAAGAAACTTCGTACCCATTCGCTATAGAAACCTTGTTCCTGTTAGTGATCACTCCCATTTTTCCAGCCCACTCTGCTCTAAATAACCACTTATCTACTTTGTGTTTCTATTGATTTGCCTATTCTTTCATATAAATGGAATATATATGAAATTATATGGATATTTCATATAAATGGAATCATACAGTGTGGTTTTTAGTGTCTACTTTTTTCATGAGGATAATATTTTCAGAGTTTATGGCTCAGCATGTATCAGTTCACATGCCTTATTATTGGCAAATAATCATCATGTGGATATTCCACATTTTACTTATTCATCTGTTAATGACATAATCCTTATTGAAAAGAATGCTATTTTAGTAGGGGGGCAGTATAATTTTAAAATCAAGTTAGTATACCTGTAAGTTGATACTGTATAGAATTGAAATTTGATGATAATAAGATAGGCCAGGAATACAAAGAGTTTTTCAGTATTTCGTTTATTTATTCTTTTGAGACAGAGTGTCACTCATGCTGCCCAAGGCTAGAATGTGGTGGTGCCAGCTTTGCTTACAACAATCTCAAACTCCTGATTCCAACAGTCTCCTGTCTCAGCCTCCCAAGTAGCTGTGACTATAGGCACGAGCTCCCATGCCTGACTAATTTTTCTATTTGTTTAGAGAAGGGGGTCTCACTCTTGGCTAGGCTTATCTCAAACTCTTGAGCTCAGGTGATCCTCTTGCCTTGGCTTCTCAGAGTATTAGAGTTACAGGTGTGAGCCATCGTACCAAACTCCCTTAATATTTTGAAATTTAAAAAAAATCAGTGAGAAAAAGACATCCTGATAGAAAAATGGGCAAAGGATATCAAGAGAACACTAAATGTCTAGTAGACATATGAAAAATGCTCACCCTGGCTAGTAATCAGGGGAAATTAAAAAATAGATAAAATTTTACATTTATTAACTTGGGAAAAATGAAAAGCTGATAGTACTGAGTGTTGTGAAGATTATTAAGCAGTGGTATTCACACTGCTAAGGGGAATGTAAATAGGTACAGACTGCTTAGTAGAGCAATTTAGTATTGTCTAGTCAAGTGAAGGTGGGGCACCTGCTTGTGCCAGGTGGCCGTGAGGGTTGTGTGGCCTTGCTCTTGTTGAGCACATTGTACTGCACTGTGCCTGCTTGCTTTGGTGTTTGTTGAGCATCTGCTGAGTAGTGAAGTACAGTCCTCATGAACGACTCCACGGAGACTGTATTAGTGTCTAGCACACAGTGAGTGCATGGCAGGCTCATCGCAAGTGTGAGCTTCATGAATGTACATAGTTTGGGTGTTGCTTCTGCAACTTTCACTGTGTTTTTCACTCAACAGTGTTTCCTGATGATCTTCCATCTCAAAACGTGGCAGGTCTACATAATTCTTTTTACCACATTAAAAAGAAATCTAACATTTTTAGTTTCTGTGACTTGTGTCAATTTTTCCCCCATGCTTTTTCCTGTTGTCTTCTGGGAGTTCTGTCTACAATTTGAATACTAACAGTTGTGTGTCCTTTTTTCTTTTTTTTTTAATTTTTTTTTTTTTTTTGTAGAGACAGAGTCTCACTGTACCGCCCTCGGGTAGAGTGCCGTGGCGTCACACGGCTCACAGCAACCTCTTAACTCTTGGGCTTACGCGATTCTCTTGCCTCAGCCTCCCGAGCAGCTGGGACTACAGGCGCCCGCCACAACGCCCGGCTATTTTTTGGTTGCAGTTTGGCCGGGGCTGGGTTTGAACCCGCCACCCTCGGCATATGGGGCTGGCACCCTACTCACTGAGCCACAGGCGCCGCCCAATGTGTGTCCTTTTTTCTTCCACATTGTTACTTACAGTGTTTTTAGTATTTCTATAGTAGTTCTATATTTTCATGTCTTTTTTTTTGAGACAGAGCTCACTTTGTTACCCTCAATAGAGTGCTGTAGTATCACAGCTCACAGCAACCTCAAACCCTAGGGCTTAAGTGAGTCTCTTGCCTCAGCCTCCCAAGTATCTGGGACTACAGGCACCCGCCACAACACCTGGCTGTTTTATTGTTGTTGTTGTCATTGTTGTTTGGCAGGCTCGGGCCAGGTTCAAACCTGCCGGCTCCAGTGTATGTGGCCGGTGCCCTAGCTGCTGAGCTACAGGTGCCAAGCCATATTTTTATGTCTTAATAGTAAATCTGTTCACTACATAAAATTTATATTCACACATTATTATTTATCTTACATAAAATTATATAATCTCTTATATTCTTATCTAGGACATATGTAGCTTTAGTTATATCAAGTTGAGGAAAGCTAGGTTATACTGTGGTAACAAACTCACAGGCTTAAAACAGCAAAGGTCTCTCTTGGTGGACTTCTGGGTAGAGGGGGGCTTTGCTCTTCATCGTTTCTGAACCGTTACAGGCAGAAGGACAGCTCTGAAGATTCTTCTCCTGGCAGTTAACAACTCCAGCCCAGAAGTGGTACCATTTCTGCTAACAGTTCACCACCTATAACTAGTACCCACGAGGGATTAGAAAGTACATGTTTCTGTCTACATAGAGGGGAACCAAGTATAGGTAGCTAGCACTAATGACAGCCGTGGTTGTGTATGGACTGTTACTCCATTTGCGATTTAATTTTAAACACAGTGGTAGGCAGTATAATGTAGGGGTGAAGAATTCAGGCTCTTGATCCAGACTGTTTAATTTGTAATGAGTTATTGTATTTAAACTGTTTCTGTCTCCATAAAGTGAAGATGATAATAGAATTTGTCTCATAGGGGTTGTTGTAAAGTTTAAATAGATTGTAGTTATAAAGTGCTTAGCACAGTTGTGTCTGCAGAGCAGATGTCAAGGGGCAGGTCAGCAGGTGGAGTAACTGGGGAGCACCCTGGGAGACTGCAGAGGCAGTGGGAGAGCTGCTGCCCCCCTCTGGAGGCGTGAGGGAGGGGAGGAAGAGGCTCAGATGGAGCCTTGCAGAAGAGTCCTGTGCCCTGACTTACTTTCCTTGCCGCACCTGTATGCTGGGACAGCAGCCTGTGGGAAGTGTGGCCTTGGCACAAACCTGGTGGTGGGTATGGAGAGTGCTGCGGATGGTACTGTGAGAGCAGAGGGGCTCGAGCTTACACCTCCATGCAGTGCTGAGCACAAGTGTGTATGCCATTAACATTAGGAGCACAGCTCTGGAAGCTGGGGTATAACTTATTTTTTCCAAAAGGGAGTCCAGTTATTGCAGTTACATTAATTGAACTAACTTTACTTTCCTACTAATGGGAAGTGGAAATGGTTGTTTTTCTACAGACATTAAATATCCCTTTTATTTACTAGTCCCCTTTTGACGAGCACTGTTTATATCTGCTTCAGAAAGTGCTGCATCGGGCCTTTTGGCATGCATAGCCCTCTGGTGCATTTGCACCACTTTATCTGGGGTAAATGTTGAATTTCTTGGTGAAGGATATTACAATTTAATTTTTGATGGTCATTGTCCGGTGTCCTTTAAAGAGCTGTACCAAGTCAGGTCAGCAAGGTAGGATGTCACCTCCCTCATTTCCTCAGTAGCACTTAGATAAAAATAGTACCTCTTGGCTCTGTGCTTATAGCTCAGTGAGTAGGGCGCCAGCCACATACATCAAAGCTGGCAGGTTCGAGCCTGGCCCGAACCTGCTAAACAACTATGACAACTGCAACCAAAAAATAGCCGGGAGTTGTGGTGAGTACCTGTAGTCCCAGTTACTTGGGAGGCTGAGGCAAGAGAATCGCTTAAGCCCAAGAGTTTGAGGTTACTGTGAGCTGTCGTGACACCATCGCGGTCTACCGAGGGCGACATAATTAGACTCTGTCTCAAAAATAAATAAATAAATAAATAAAGGTCTTTAAGCTACCTAAATGCTTTTACAAATATCTTTTGGGGCATTATTAAAACTATCTTTGAAAATTCTTAAAAATGGTTTAGTCTTGTTGCTGTTGCTTTGAAGTGTTATAAATACTGAGTAGTAAGTAGGTGTTCAGACTGTGGCCCTAGACCAGTGTTTTTCAACTTATTTTTTTATATCAGAGTACACTTGAACCTATAGTTAAACTTCCACAGTACACTCAAACTATGTTGATCAAGAAAAAGTTAAAAAAAATATATGTACTGTGCTTTGAACTTTGTTTGAAAATAATTAATGATCATTAAAAGTTTTCGTGGCACACTCGTTGAAAATCACTGCCCTAGACGCTGACTTAATTTAGTTGAACCAAGTCACTCAGTGTTGAGGAAAATATTTTGCTCACTATCTCTTGTAAAAAAGCACCTTAAAGAACAGCCTTTCTGCTGTACCTAAAACTATTACTTTCATAGGTACATTTATGTTCACCTCTTATTTATTTATTTGAGACAAAGTCTCACTCTGTCACCTTGGGTAGAGAGCTGTGGCGTCACAGCTCACAGCAACCTCAAACTCTTGGGCTTAAGGGATTCTCTTATCTCAGCCTTCCGAGTAGCTGGGACTACAGGTGCCCACCACATCGGCCAGCTATATGTTCACTTCTTTTTGTATGGAAATGAGATGTGTTACAAGTAAATCTTCAGTTTAGCTAAGATTTTCTTTAATCTTCCCTGTGCTCTGCCTCACCTGTAACAAAGGAAAACAAACGTATATTGACTCCATCTAGGATATTTTTTGTCATGTTTTTGGATAGGAGAAGGAGCCGTATATTGATGTTTTGTGAAATAGGATGGCAGTGTTTGGTAGCCAACAGCATCTTTTTTTTAGAATCTTGCCTGAGGTGATAGAGTTTGGTTTTGAGACATTCTCTGGAAGTGGAGGCTGGCCCAGCAGAGAGGTGGCCATGGAATAGCCTTGAGTTGGGTCAGGCTTGGGTTTGAGTTTGAATTGACCCTGAGCCCAATACCTAACCTAAGTTGGTTGAATAAAATGGAGAGAAATAACACCTAGGGATTAAATGAGGTAATAGGTGTCAGGTACTCAGCATGGGGATGGAACACAACACGTAAACCATAGCTGTGTTAGGCTTCAGGGCACAAGTTTCCTTTTAGGCTTTTGGAGACGCTCACTTGCGTCTTCTTTCTGCTGTCTCGCCCTCTCCAGTGTTCATTTGCCCCCAGCCTCATCCCCCTCAAGAGTGACTAAGATAGTTTCCATTTGGGAAAGTTTTACATTTAAGACCTTTCAAAAAGTCTGAGTCTGTGTATGTTCAAGTTTTTCCTAATAGACAGTCTGCATTTCTCCATAGGAATGTCCTGCAGATTTTTCTCTTGCTATGAATTGTACTCTTCCCTTTTCTTAGAGTTCCTACCATTGTCCGACTGTGTCCAGATTCTTCTGAGGCTTCCCAGCTCAATTACAAGGCCCAGTTACCCGTCGTCGGGTGGTGTGTGTGTGGGGTTGACGGCTGGTTCCTCTGAGTCCTCCAGCTCTGTGCTGTAATTCATTCCTTTTGTTCTTTTTGAGCAGGACCACATACCATGCAGCTTCCTATCTCCTGCACAGCTGTCCTGGCATTTAGTGGCTAAACGTGTTCTGTAGGTTACTTAAACTCTGAGAGTTCGTTTCCTCGTCAGCTCCTCTTACCAGGGTCACCAGTATAGTTGTGTGGCTGGTTTTATGTTCTGTGACATTTGACACTGACCACTGCTTCTCGACACCCCTTCTCCACGCATTGCCCCAGGTCTAGCTTCTCGGCTTCCCCTGCTGCTTTTGGTACTTGGTCTCGGACATGTCCGTTACAGGCCTTAAGATACTTCCCAGTAGTAGCTTCTTATCTTTCCATAGCTTTTCTTCAACTGTATCCGTTATTCCCAGGTTCGCTTCTCCCCTGCTGGTGCAGTCCTGTCTTTCCAAACTGTGTTTGGAGTGTGCACGCTTGTGCGCTGGGCACTCAAGCTAAGCATATCTGAGGTAGATCATTTCTTCTCCTGAAATTGCTCTTTCTCTCAGTATCCCCCAGTCTTGATCAATGTTGTCATCATCCATCCAAGACTTGCTGCCTTTTCCCATTCTCAGTCCACCTGACTACGACAGCCCTGATGGTTCCAGCACCAAGAACTCTTTGAACTGTCTCTCTGCTCTCCTCCAGCCTCCAGACCCGTCCTACACTCTCCTTGTCAGGATCCTTCTTTGCAGAGGCAGCAGATTGGTCACATTACTTTCTTATTTTAAATTTTGTGTTTCATCACTAGTAACTTAACTATAAATGCCTTCACATGACAGGCAACGCCCTCACTCTCTGCGCCCACCCCCACTGAACCTCATCTCCCACAGCTCCCGCCTGCACTTTGCTCAGTTGCGTTTTCATGTTCAAGTGCTTTCTTCACATGATTCTTTTCTCTTAGACTGTGCTTTCCCTTACTGTCGGTGCATAGGTTTTTGTACCTTGAGGATCCCAAGAACCTGTGTATTTATTTATTTTTTAAAATATGGACTTTTGGACCTACTTCCGCAAAGATTTTGATTCAGTGTTTGGAGTGAGGCCTGGTCTCATTTTCCTTATCTGGAAGGTGACAACGGTGAATAGATGATTACAAAGATTCTGTAAAATTCTGTATGTATGTGGTCCTAGAATGCTTCTAAATATTTTATTTTATATTATATAAATATCCAAACATGCAAGGAAGCAGAGAGAGGGAGGGAGAGAGAAGCTCCTGAGCCAGCTGTGGAGGTCAGCTGGGTTCAGAACTACTGCTCTGGCCCCAGGTTCTTTGTCACATCTGCTTCTTCAGGCTCGTTCCTTTGTGTTCCTAAAGCAAGCACTCTCTTTCTACTTAGCCTTGAAAAAGACACCGATGTTAAATTGAAGTTTCTTGTGTATACGTTTACATTTTCCCTTAGATTCTGAAGTCACCCTGGGCTAGTCCTAGGACTCAGACATTTTTAGATTTCCTATGCTTTGCTCACAGCAGATAGTCTGTAAATTTTTTGTTAATTAGATTAAGAACTATTTGAAGGAAATTAAAAGGTGTTTGAAAAAAGTTTTTAAACTGTAAGAAGCTATGTAGATGTTAGTAGTTACTGACATCAAGAATACAAATTTTTCCAAAGTATATTTTTTTGCTTAATTTTTAAAAATATATGATTAGACCCCTTTAGGAGGGAAAAAGTGCTAGAACCTGTTAGGAAGACATTTTGTTTGCATTGAGTCTGTTTTAAAGGATGGTGGTTTCTTAGGCAGTGCACTACTGTGTTCAACTGTTTTTCTCTTTGGAATGCAAGCGAAAGAGCATGCTTGCCTGATTGAGACAGAGCTATCTCTAGAGAGGTAGAGCTACGTATCTCTAGGATCATTTGTGTGGATAGTGTGGTTTATTCATAATTTAAGTGCCTCTAAAAGGTGATTTTTTTTAATGTATTTTTTTTTTTTTTTATTGTTGGGGATTCATTGAGGGTACAATAAGCCAGGTTACACTGATTGCAATTGTTAGGTAAAGTCCCTCTTGCAATCATATTTTAATGTATTTTTTATAGTTTCCTAATGTCAATTGGATTCTTTAATTTATAGATTTCGAGGCATATACAAGAGAAATGGAGATTTTTACCTACCGTAAGGCTTGTTACCCTCGACCCTTTTATTGGAGAGAAAAGAGCACAGTCATACCAGTGTGCATTTCTCTTCCACAGGTGAAGAGCAGTGTAGTTCCTAGAAAGTATAATGAGGAAGCTTAAAAATTGACCTTGGTGGACTCTGGCTTTTTGAAGACTGCCCATGTCTCTCATTCTGTGCTGCCCCTCCGGAGCTAAGCCTCTGGCCCCCTGTTCACAGTGGTAATACTTGGGGCTTCTCAGACTCCCCTTCACTTCCAGCTTGAGATGGCCATCCATCCTGGCCCTCCTGTTGCCTCACTCTCTGGGAGCTCCTGGAGCACGGCCCCTCTCCATTCCTTGTAAGCACACTTGGGCTCTTCATTCCACCACTTACTAGGATGCCTCAGTCCTTAAGACCAGTTTCTCTTCCCGGTGTGACCCATAGGTGCCTTGCCGTCTGTGTCTTTGTTGCAAACCGTGTCTTCCAGGTCCCTTCAGGTGTCCCTTGTCTCGCCCTCCTGCTGCCGCCTCCACCTATGGGCACCACCTGTTCCTGCCAGGTGTAGCACAGACAGTATTGGACATTGGCCTGTTACTTTGAACTAGAGGCTCATCCCTGGGAAGGCCCCTGATTTTTGTTTTTGTTTTTTGTAAAATGGGAGATCTTAATTTTATATAACTTTGCTGTTTTTGTCCTGAGAATTTAAATGTAACATCAAAGAAAAAAATTCGTGTCTGTATTGCTAATACAAAATTTTAATTTTTTTTTACAGGTCAACTTTGTAGTGTGCCAACTCTTTGCCTTGCTAGCAGCCATTTGGTTTCGAACTTATCTACATTCAAGCAAAACTAGCTCTTTTATAAGACATGTAGTTGCTACCCTTTTGGGCCTTTATCTTGCACTTTTTTGCTTTGGATGGTAAGTAATCTTGATCATTTTAAAATGAAGACTATCTGGATATATGTGAGAATCAAGTGTGTAGAAAGATACAATATATAGACCTTTGTTCTTATATGTACTTGAAAAGTTTTTCTCAAGGCCAACTTTAAAAATTTTTATTTTTAATAGAAAAAGAGATGGGGAATGGGCTCTCTTTTTTGGTATGGTCTTAGAGGGGAATTTACTATTTATAATTTATGAAAAAAGTACAGATGAAAAGGATTTTAAGGCATTTTATTCTATCACAAGCAGTTCATCTATTTTGCAGATCTTTTTATCTTAATTTTTTTTTTATGTGTTTGCTTGTTTCTTTTTGTTTTTTTCTGTATTTAAGTAGCTTTTAGGAGTCTGGTAAAGCACATTGATAGAACTCTATTGCCATTTTTTAGATTTTACCACTAGTGAAAAGAGGCTTTTTGTTTGTTCATTCTTGGTGGGGGAGAATTATTTATGATGGAAACTTTTGTTTACAACCCTTCAGAGGGTGTGTGTGTGTGTGTGTTTTCATTTAGCTCCCTTTCTCAGGACCACCCTGAGGGCTGTAACTATGGAAATACCATAATTTTCCTTGCTAGCTGCGGTTGTGCATGACAGGAAGCACCCCGGTTGGGGCAGCCAGGCCCTATCTGTGGTTCTTCCTCTGGCTCCGTGATGGGGCCCCTGCTGCTTGCCCATCGGCTCTGCTCTGTGTTCACAGACAAGGATTTCTAGGTTTGCTCTACTGCAGATTGTTGTGTAAAGTGGAAATTCCCTGAGAGGATGAACTTGCACTCCTTGCTCTGTGCTTTAGTAGTTTTTGTGGTGGGGTGCGTAATGTGCAAGACTTTTGTAATACTTCTGTGTTCTATGATGTTTTGATTATTATGAGGGTTGGAATATTCTGATTTTCTTAATCTAATTTTTGCCTCTGGTGATTGCAGTTGCGCCCTAAAAACTTGTGAAAATCTATTACGGATAACTTACTCAGTCTCTGCCGTACTACCTGATTGGCACTGCCCATAGTGGATAAGGGTTTATATTTATATCAAGATTTAAATATGATGTTTTTTTAATATGATGTTTTAAATAAGATCTAAGTGTGGTCTTTTTGCTTCCTTGGCACATTTATATCAAAGTCTTTTTAGCTGGCTCAGGTGACACTGTTTAAACTTTTCTTAAAACATGCCACGAGGTAGTATATATATATTTTAAACTTTTTATTAGAGAGCTTTTCAAACATAAAAGTACAAAGAATAATGGAACAAACCTTCATGCCCATCACCCAGCTTCAACAATTATTAAAATTCCACCATTCTTAGTTTATCCTTTTCCCATCTTTTTCAAGAGTATTTTGAAGCATATCCAAGTCTATACATTTCCTCTATAAATAAGTTCAGTATTCAGTATATATTTGGGTAGTGTATTTGCATGAGGGGCTGGGAAAGCCTTGTAGTTCAGATTGGCCAACTCTGGGGGACGCCATTCACTTTGTGCTGTACAAAAACAGAGTAGATGATTAAAAAGTAAATAAGTACATCATACAGTGTGTAACATGTTGGTATTGCCAAAGATGGGGATGACTCTCTTTGCTAAGAAATCTTGTACTGAGGAAGCATTCTCTTGATGTGAAGCCTTCTTGGATGCTTTATAACTGGAGTCCCCCAACCTCCAGGCAACAAGCGAGCAAAGCTTCATCTGTATTCACAGCCACTTCCCATTGTTCACATCCCTGCCTGAGCTCTGCCTCTGTCTCTTCAGCAGTGGCAGTGGATTCTCGCAGGAGTGCAAACCCTGCTGTGAACTGTGCGTGCCAGGGATCTAGGTTGCGGCTCCTGATGAGACTCGGATGTCGTGTGGTCTGAGGTGGAGCTGAGGTGGTGATGCCAGTACTAGGATTGTCTAGTTGCAGGAAAACAAGCTCAGGGCTCCCACTCATTCTGCATTATGATTGGGGACCTGTCACAAGTAACCTAACATTTAGGTTAGCACTTAGGTCAAGCAGTCCTAAGTGTTTCACGATAAATGTGATAATCAAGATTTCTTTTTTAAAAATTAGTTCTTTGTTTTTTTCTTTTTTTTTTTGAGACAGAGTTTCAAGCTGTCATCCTGAGTAGAGTGCTATGGTGTCACAGCTCACAGCAACCTTAAACTCTTGGGCTTAAGCAATTCTCTTGCCTCAGCCTCCCAAGTAGCTGGGACTACAGGAGCCCACCACAATGCCTGGCTTTTTTTTTTTGTTGCAGTTGTCATTGTTGTCTAGCTGGCCCTGGTTGGGTTCAAACCCACCACCCTTGGTGTACGTGGCTGGCACTGTAACCACTGTGCTGCAGGCACAGAGCCTTTGTTCTTTTCTTAAAGGAAAAATATTTTTATATTCCTTTCTTTGGGAAGAGGACTGTTTATGCCTTTGTACCATGTGCAAGGTAACCCTTTCCTAATTGGAACTAGCTAATGGGGAAATACTCTTTTGATTTGCATTTCAACACTTTGTTTTTAGGCTCAAAGGGAATCAGTTTGCCATCGGTTTTGACAGTGTCCCTTTTGGAAAACATTTTAGTACTCTCAGGATTGTCTAACCTGCGGCCCAGGCTGCATGCAGATTATTTGAGGACTGTTTTGCTTATCTGTGGTGTCAGGTATTGAGAAAAGTATGCATGGACCTTTTCTTTAGCTCATTAGCTTTTATTAGTGTTTGTGTATTTAATACGTGGCCCAAGACACCTCTTAATTTTTCCAGTGTGCAGCAGAAAAGGAAAAAGCCTGGACACTCTTGCTTGTAAATATACAGGCATACTCAGAGATACTGTGGATTCTGTTCCAGATCACCAGAATAAAGTGACTATTGTAATAAAGCAGGTCACACAAATATTTTTGCTTTCCAGTGCATACAAAAGTTACATGTGCACTGTACTGTAGTCTGTTAAGTTTTCAATAAATAGTATTATGTTTAGGAAAATAATATACATAACATGAGTCCTTAAAAATGCTAATGATCATCTGAGACTTCAGTGAGTCAGAATTTTTTTGGTAGTGGAGTGTCTTACCTCAATGTTAGTAACTGCTGACTTATCAGGGTAGGGTGGTGGTTGCTGAAGGCTTGGATGGCTGTGGCAATTTCTTTTAATAAGACAACAATGAAGGTTGCCACGTTTGACTCTTCTTTTCACAAAAGCTTTCTTTGTGGCATGTGATATTAGTTGTTCATCCACAGTAGAACTTTTTTCAGAACAGGAGTCAATCCTCTCAAATTCTGCCACAGCTTTGTCAGCTAAGTTATGTAATATCCTAAGTCCTCAATTGTCATTTTGACTGTTCACAGCATCTTCACATTAGGAGTAGACTCATATTTCAAGAAACTACTTTCTTTGCTCATCCATGAGGAATAGCTCTTTATCTGTTTAAGTTTCATCATGAGATTATAGCAATTCAGTCACATCGAGGCTCCACTTCTGATCGTAGTTCTTTTACTGTTTCCACCACATCTGCAGTTACTTCCTCCACTGGTGTGTTCAGTCCCTCAGAGTCATCCATGAAGGTTGGAGTCAGCTCCTTCCAAACTCCTGCCAGTGTTGGTGTTTTTACCTCCTCCCATGAATCACAGATGATCTTAACGACATCTGGAATGGTGAAAGCTTTCCAGAAAGTTTTCAATTTACTTTGTCCAGACCCATCAGAGGAATCACTGTCTGTGACAGATTAGCTTAACAAAATGCATTTCTTAAATAATAAGACTTGAATTTACTCTTTGATTCACGGGCTGTGAATGGAAATCACCTTCATCTCCCTGTACATCTCCATCAGAGCTCTCGAGTGACCAGACGCATTGTCAGTGTACAGTGATTTTGAAAGGAATCTTTTTTTGAGCAATAGTTCTCAACCAAGTCCTTAAAATAGTCAGTAAACCATGCTGCAAACAGAGGTGCTATCATTCAGGCCTGGTTGTTCCATTTATGGACACAGGAAGAGTAGATTTAGCATATTTCTTAAGGGCCTTAGGATATTTGGAATGGTAAATGAGCACTGGCTTCAACTTAAAGCCACCAGCTGCATTTGCCCCTAACAGGAGAGTCAGCCTGGCCTTTGAAGCTTGGAAGCCAGGCCCTCTCTCTAGCTAGAAAGTCTTAGATGGCATCTTATTCCAAGAGAAGGCTGTTTTGTCTATGCTGAAAATCTGTTGTCCAGTGTAGTCACTGCCACCAGTTATCTCACCTCGGTCACTCGCTACAGCTTCTGTCAGCACGTGCTGCCTCATCTTGTACGCGCTTGCGTAATGACATCACTGCTTTGCCTAAACCTTGCTAACCAGCCTCAGGCCCCCCTCAGAGTGTTCTGCAGCTTCATCCCCTCTCAGCTGTCAGAGAATTTAAGGGAATTAAGGACTTGCTCTGGATAAGGTTTTGGCTTAAGGGAATGTTGTGGCTGGTTTGATCTATCTATCTAGATCACTAAAATTTTCTCCATGTCAGCAGTGAGAATGTTTTTCTTATCATTTGTAAGCTCACTGGAGTCGCATTTTAAATTTCCTTCAAGAACTTTTCCTTTGCATTCACAGCTTAGCTAACTAGTGCAGGAGGGCCAGCTTTTGGCCTGTCTTGGCTTTTGACATAACTTTCCTCACTAAGCTTAATCATTTACAGCCTTTTTGATTTTAAGTCAGAAACGTGTGGCTCTGCCCTTTACTCGAATACTTAAAGACCATTGTAGGGTTATTAATTGGCTTAATTTCAATATTTTTGTCTCTCAAGGCTTGAGGACAGTGAGTGGTGGGCAGCCTTTCAGCCTATCAGTGAAGCCGTCAGACTACATAAAACAGGCGTCCTCAAACTTTTTAAACAGGGGGCCAATTCACTGTCTCTCAGACCGTTGGAGGGCTGGACTATAGTTAAAAAAAAACAAAAACTATGAACAAATTCCAGTGCACACTGCACATACCTTATTTTGAAGTAAAAAAACAAAACGGGAACAAATACAATCACACCATTTCATGTGGCCCGTGGACCTCAGTTTGAGGACCCCTTACATAAAACATTTATCAGCTAAGTCCACTGTCTTAGCTGGGTGCATTTTGTGATGTGTAGTAACATCAGAGATCGCTGATCCTAGATCACTGTAACATACAATAATAACAATGAAAACTATTGAAGTGTTGCAAGAATTACTGAAGTATGACACAGGCAAAGTGAGCACGCTGTTACATGGTGTTGATAGAATGACTTCGATGCAGGGTTGCTACAAACCTTCACGTTGGAGAAAAATCAAGCAAAATGCGACAAAATGAGGTCTGTCTGTAATTGTCATTTTACCCACTTCTATTTGGTCTTACCTTCTTCTTCTTTTTTTAGAGACAGAGTCTCACTTTGTTGCCCTTGGTAGAGTGCAGTGGCATCCCAGTTCACAGCAACCTCCAGCTCTTGGGCTTAGGCGATTCTCTTGCCTCAGCCTCCTGAGTAGCTGGGACTGTAGGCGCCCGCCATAATGCCCAGCTATTTTTTTGTTGCAGTTTGGCCAGGGCCGGGTTCAAACCCGCCACCCCTCTGTATTTGGGGCCAGCACCCTACTCACTGAGCCACAGGAGCCTCCCTGTCTTACCTTTTAAAAATAAAACTTTTCTCTGCAAATTATTTTAAACTGAGAATTACTTTATGCTTGTACCTATTTAAAGTGTTCTTGGTAACAGTGTAAGGTCATGGGATAGAGCTTAGAGTCTGAAGTCAGGTCTGGACCCCGCCCCGGGCTCCTCGCTCTTTATTTTGCACGTTATTCAACCCTTCTTAGCTTCACCCTCTGCATTACTGGAACCAATGATTACTGTGCTAAAATCTGTAAAACTATAGAAAGCAGAGCATGGTGACAAGTCACCTGGGGTCAGTCGTCTTTTGTGACCATCATCTAGTTGGTGATCCAGAGTAGAAATTTCTGTGCCTTCAGTCTCTATTTTGGAGTTTATTATACAGTGTTGAAGTGACCTATGTATTTGTGTCTTTCTTTATTGGAAGCTGTCTGAGGACAGAAACGGCACTCCAACCTAAGCAACAGACTGTCTCCAAAAAGATTCAGTCTGTTGCTTAGGTTGGAGTGTCACCGTGGTGTCAGCCTAGCTCACAGCCACTGCAAAATCCTGGTTCGAACAGTCCTTCTGCCTCAGCCTCCCGAGTAGTTAGGCCTCGTCTGCCACAGTGCCCAGCTAATTTTTTTTTTTTAATTTTTAGTGGAGACAGGATCTTGTTCTTGCTTAGGCTGATCTCAAACTCCTGTGCTAGGATTACTGGTGTGAGCCACTGTGCCTGGCCAGGTTCAACCTTTTTCAAGCCTGTGCTCTTTTTGCCAAAAAATAAAGTTTATATCTGCCTTTAGTATGATTTTAAACTCCAAGTAAGTAAAATGTGATCCCTGAAAACAAACTGATATTTTCCAATAAAATGTTCTTTTATTTTCCAAGTGCTAAGTAGCTTGTGAGATTGATACACAGTCCATGGAGTTCTTCCCTTTTCACCCCATTCCATCTCTTGAAGAATCAGCCAGGGGACAAATTACGCAGAACAACTTAAGTTTTAATGTCAGAATACTGACTAGGTATATGACTTTAGTTTTCTCTACTCTGAAATGGTGAGGGTTGGATTATAAAAGACCTTTGAGATACCTCCTAACTAATTTTTGCTTTTCAGTAATGCTTGATTGTTTACTGTGCATGAGGTAACTGAGTCAACACTTCCTGTATTATCTCTTAATCTGAAAAATCTTAAGTGGCTATTTATTATGCTAATTTTGCCAATGAGGACAAGTATCAGCAGATTAGGAGGAATATGGCCAGTGTTGTAATTGGGGAGGAAAGCAACTTGATGCTTTCCATGGAAGTCAGTGAAGCAGAGGTGAGTGCAGGTCCACTCTGCTGGTGCCCTGTTACCGCAGCAGGAAGGGCCTGCACAGCCCAGAAGGTGGCCATGCTTCTGATGTCAGTGGTGCGACGGGGGAGCGGGCACCTGGAGGTAAAGAGGCACCGCTGCAGTGTTTGAGGAAATTCTTAGCTGCTCAAGTTGTCAAATGTTCTTCATGTTACAAGGAAATTTACTCATAGAAAAGGAAAAAATTCCCTCCTCAAAATCTTCAGAAATGTTCTCATTTAAGACCTTTAACGAGTTCTTTTATTCTCAGTATAAAAAGCCCTTAAAAGTATTTAGCTGTCCTCATTCACATTGCCGAAAATTAGTGTTGCCAATAAATAGGAGGTGGATAATTAATCTGGAAAATATGTATTTTTTTCTTAGCTTCTGTTTCCATTTATAGTCATAGTTTTTCTACTTCCTCACATCCCTCTGCTTGCAGTAGCCCTGCGGTCCAGCATGGGTTTGGGGGGCGGGGGGACTGACCCTGCAGGCCCGCCTTGGAGCCCACCACTGATTTATATTAATAATAGATATATTTCTGTGGGAAAATATGTCTAAAAATTTTTTTTTTTTTTTTTTGTGGTTTTTGGCCAGGGCTGGGATTGAACCCACCACCTCCGGCATATGGGACCAGCACCCTACCCCTTTGAGCCACAGGTGCCACTCCAAAATGTGTCTAAAATTTTAGGTAACTTTTCCACATTGAAGGTGGCTGCTATTCCATGATTTTAATCGCAGGTTAAAATCCTTGTTAGCACTTTCAATTATGAATTGTTCGTACCACTAAAGGGGAAAGAAAATTGAAAGAGTGTGTGTGCACGCACATAATGTCAAGGATAGGTTTGATTGATTTTAATCTCAAACTTCCTAGTTATGTTCAGTCTAAACTTTATGAAATGAGTGGATAAATTAGTTCTTTAATGGTGGTTTTCTAGAATATTTTAGACTATTAGAAAATACTCTATGATGTTAGCCAGGAGGTACTGCGGACACATGACAGCATGTTCATCAATGACTCGTTTTATATAAAGATGTTTCCTTGGCTTGAGCCATCATATTTTAAGAATAAATAGATTTGAGTGTACCTGTTTCTTTAGTAAATTTTAATATTTAATACTTTTTGTTGTTTTGTGATCAATATTGTTAAAAAATTAAAGACAGTGCAAAGCTGGTGTGGGTTAAGTTTGGGAAAACAACTGGTATTTTTTAGGGCTATTCTGAAATCCATATTTATTACTCTTTTTTTTTTTTAAAGTCATTGTGTCTTAAGTTGTGAGAAAGCTATAATCCTTGAGCCCCATGCAGCTTTCGTGTGGATGGGGGATGTGCAATGCTGGGGTACTGAGCGTGGATTTAGGGGTTGCCTTTATTTTTCTAGGCTTTCGGGGCCTCTGCAGGGTATTCACAGAATTTTAAGATGTTGGAAATTTTATTTCTTTTTAGAGATAGAGTCTCACTCACTTTGTTGCCCTTGGTAGAGTGCCATGGCGTCACAGCTCACAGCAATCTCCAGCTCTTGGGCTTAGGTGATTCTCTTGCCTCAGCCTCCTGTGTAGCTAGGACTATAGGCCCTGCCACAATGCCTGGCTATTTTTTGTTGCAGTTTGGCCAAGGCCATGTTTGAACCTGCTGCCCTCGGTATATGGGGCTGGCGCCCTACTCACTGAGCCACAGGCGCCGCCCTCATTTCATATTTTTATCTGGGAATGTTCTGTGTTGTACATAAGTACTTTTTAGCCTAAAATTATTTCAACTTGCTGGGTATCCCTCCTCTAACAGTGTCCTTACTTTTTGCAGGTATGCCTTACATTTTCTTGTACAAAGTGGAGTTTCCTACTGTATCATGATTATAATAGGAGTGGAGAACATGCACAAGTAAGTACTTTGTCCACATATAAATACATACTTTAATAGAATTAGATCAAAGTAGAATTTTATTTATGAGAACTAAAATAATTCTGAGTTGCTACAACTTTTTAAAGAAGAGTCTTCATAAATACAAAAATAAAATAATTGGTGGGCATCATTCTTTTGTTTGCTTAAAGCAGAGTTTTTGAGCCTCGGTACTATTGACGTTTGAGGACAGATAATTTTTTTTTTTTTTTTTTTTGGAGGACAGAGTCTCATTATTTTGCCCTTGGTAGAGTGCCATGGCATCACAGCTCACAGCAACCTCCAACTCCTGGGCTTAAGTGATTCTCTTGCCTCAGCCTCTGAATCAGCTGGGACTACAGGCGTCCACCACAACACTCAGATTTTGTTGTTGTTGCAGTTGTCATTGTTGTCTAGCTGGCCAGGGCTGGGTTCCAACTCACCAGCCTTGGTGCATGTGGCCCATGCCGTAACCGCTGTGCTATGGCACTGAGCCAGGACAGATAATTCTTTAATGTTCAGGACTGACATGCACTGTAGGCTAGTTAGTAGCATCCCTGGTTTCTACCCACTAGATACTAGTAGTACCCCTCAAGTCCTGACAACCATAAATGTTTCCAGATATCTTTAAATATCTTTTGGGGGGTGAAATTACCTCTTGTTAATAACCACTGCTTTAGTTATGTAGCTGAAAGCATTAGAGAGATGGAGTGAAGTGAATAGATGGGAGAGAGATTTCAAAGGACTGAGTGATTAATGAGAAGCGCAGGTTGGAAATGAGGTCTCAAGGGTGACTCCCAGGTTTCTGGCTTAAACAATAGGCTAGATGGGAGAACTCTTTTTCTGAGGTAGGGTACCCTGCAAGTGGGCGTGAGTCGAGGGGACAGCATTTCAGGTGGGTGTATATATTCAGCCCCTCAATAGTGTTTGGCAGGTAGTAGACTCTCAGTGAATTTTTGCTGAGTAAATGAGTGCTGTCTTTAAGACATAGAATGGGAGCTCGGTGGTTAAGTAGCCATATATCAGGAGTGAGGTAGCTGGGCCAGTGATGTAAATGTGGGAATAGAGATGTGTAAAAAGTGTTTGATTGAAAACCCCAGGACCGAGCATACCAGCGGGTACTGCTGGGGTATTCCATCGTATCTGAGATGTGATGTTTGATCGCATGCACTGTTTTTCTGAATTCTTAAACACATATGGCTATAAGAGTTTTGCATAAAGAATCAGAGCTTACAGCTTTTGATTATCTTTTTTCTGAGTCTCATTCTATTTTGCATCTTCTGTGTTTGGCGATGTTAGTCACCTCCTCTGTGGTGACGTGCTGTCTTCTCAATTTCCATTGACACCGTTGCCCAGGCTAGAGTGCCATGGTGTTGGCCTAACTCACAGCAACCTTAGACTCCTGGGCTTATGTGAACCTTCTGCCTCAGCCTCCCCAGTAGCTGGGACTATTGGAACCTGCCACAAAATGCCTGGCTAATTTTTCTATTTTTAGTAGAGACGGGGTCTTGCTCTTGCTTTTGCTCAGGCTGATCTGGATTCTCCTGCCAAGAGCTCCAGGATTACATGCATGAGCCACCATACCTGGCCCAAGTTCTTCATGTTTTGATTTTAATTTTTAGAAGAGGAGAAAATACCTTGGTGTTTCAGATGAAGTGATTTTTGTACCATTATGATCCTTTTCTTAAAATCTTGTATAGATGACAGGTTCAGAGTGAAAATGTAATTAATATCTGATAAAAAAGAAGCTTTTAATCCATATAGTAGAAAGAGACTCTCATTAGATTACTGAAATCAGGGGAGTAAATTCACGTCTAGTAATAGGAAATTGTTTCTTTTTCTGAAAGGCAGTTTATGGTACTTTAGACCTGAATTGTTCACTATGATGGCCACTAACCACAAGTAGCTGTGTAAATTTAAATTAATTAAAATTTGAAATTCAGTTCTTTAGTTACACTAGTTACATTTCAAGTGTTCAGTAAGTGACTACTTTGGACATTGCAGATAGAGAACATTTCTAACATTGTAGAAAATTTTATTGGCTAGTGCTGCTTCAGAGACATACAGTTGTATAAAATTAGTAATGTTACTTCTTTGCAGTAAGTATTCAAGGGGAATGTACTACTTGTGTATATGCTGCTGATAGAATGGAATTTCAGTGTTGGTATATTAATGGAGCAGATTGGGGAAGGCAGGTTTGCCATATACATTGGCTGTTGTTGGCACTAAACACCAGGTAGATAAGTGATTTGAAAAGTGTATTTTATTCTTATTTTTAAGCTCTGTTCTATTTTACTTTTTAGTCACATGTATTTTGCTTGACGTTTTCTTATTTTCGGTCATCTATATATGCCTCCCTTTTTATTCTCACTTAGGCTTTTACATTAATTTAAAATGAATTACATTAATTTAAAAAGAATTTCTCCTGGATACTCTAGGTGGGACTTAGCACGTTCCTGTGTGTTCACAGTTGCTGTTTGTGTATAATACTGTCAGTTTCTTTCAGTCTGCCGTGGTTTAGGTAATATATTTCTGTGAATATGCAGGCTTTAGATCTTTAAATTTAGGGATTTAGACTTTGGGTACTTAAGAATTTTAAAGTTCTTGCATGTGACTGCTTTTTATTTTATTTTTATTTTTGGAGAAAAGGCATAAAAAATTTATTAATGTGTGCATAGGATTACCCATGAGTGATTCCTCCAGGATCTTTCTTGTTTTCTTTTCTTTGCTTTTTTTTGCTTTATGGTCTTTATGAATGTTGTTATTGCACTTGCTCTAATAGATCCATGTGTAAATTAAAATATTTTAATATAATGTGAACTTTATTTTTGTAGCTCTTTTTAATGTTCATATGTATGCTTTATTATTCTGATCCATATTAGTTAATTTATATTTAATACTTAATCTATTTTAGAAATCGGTGCTTTTTCCTATATTGTAGTTTCATATGAGCTTTGAAATTTTTGAAGAAAAAAAATTGAAAAATTTAAATAATAGAGATAAAAGAATATTTAGGGATACAGTATCCCATATGTCTTATTCATTTGGGGCCACTATACCAAAACGCTGTGAACTGGATGGTTGATGAACAGCAGTAATTTATTTCTCAGAGTTTGGAGGCTGGGCAGTCCCAAGATCAGACTGCTGTAGACATGATGTCTGGTGAGGGCTTGTGCCCTGGTTCATAGTCAGCGGTATTCTCCCCTGACCTCACATGCTGGGAGAGGCAAGTGAGCTCTCTGGCTCTCTTTATAAGGATGCTAATCCTATTCATGAGGGTTCTGCAGCCAGTCATCTTCCAAAGGCCTACCTCTAAACATCCTCCTAGGTTAGGTTTTAGTATATGAATTTCGGGGGAACACAGATTCTCCTATATTAGGATATTAATTCTATATTAGGATATTAATTCTCCTTAACACAGAAGTAATTCACCTTCACCAAATTTCACCTAGCATTTTGGAGAGCAGGGTTTGGCGTTTTTAACTGTGTAGGGCATACAGCTTTTGTCCCTGTTTCACTCTGCTGTTACAGGGCAAAGGCGATTGTAGACCGTAGTAAACAGGTAAACACAGCTGTGATTCATTAGAACTTTATTACAAAGGTAAGTGGTAGATTGGGTTTGGCCAACTTTTATGCTGAGCAGACTCTTGCTACAGGGATTTTTTTTTTTTTGGTAGAGACAGAGTCTCCCTTTATCGCCCTGGGTAGAGTGCCGTGGCATCACACAGCTCACAGCAACCTCCAACTCCTGGGTTTAGGCAATTCTCTTGCCTCAGCCTCCCCAGTAGCTGGGACCACAGGCGCCCGCCACAACGCCTGGCTGTTTTTGTTCTTGTTGCAGTTTGGCCAGGGCCGGGTTTGAACCCACTACCCTCAGTATATGGGGCCAGTGCCTTACCGACTGGGCCACAGGCGCTGCCCCACTACAGGGATTTTTAAGAGAGCAGGAGGCAGAGACATTTTCCTATTAGCCTAAAAAATATATAAGTTATGAAATTTGTTTATGAGTTATTGTCTTGAAGCAATCTTTTCTAAAAAGATGGCTGAAATGTTGGCCTTCCTCTTGATACAACTTTTGTGTAAAAAGGAAGTAAAATAATGCAAAGCCTGATTGTTAACACTTAAGTAAAAACAATATAAGCAGAATAATAAAAACACAGGATGTGAGATCAATATACAAAAGTCAGTGTTGCCTAGATGCAGTGGCTCATGCCTATAATCCTAGCATTTCATTAGCTGAGGTGGGAGGATTGCTTGTAGCCAAGAGTTTGAGGCCAGCCTGAGCAACATAGTGAGATCCCCATCTCTACAGAAAAATGGAAAAAAAAATTTAGCTGGACATGGTAGTATGCACCTGTATTCCTAGCTTTCCAGGAGTCTGAAGCAGAAGACTTGACCCCAGGAGTTTGAGGTGGCAGTGAGCACTCTAGTCTGGGCCAACAGAGTGAGATGCTGATTTTTAAATACTAGGAATGACTGGCTGAGAAGGAAATTTTAAAAATCCATTCTCAGGGGCACCAGAAAGAATAACGCGTAGGAGAGTAGACTTAACAGAAGAAGTGCAAGACTGAAAATAGAAAGCGTTGCTGTGAGGAGCTGCCATGTTCAGGATCGGGAAACTTAATAGCGTGTGCTGGCAGTCTCTGCACCTTGGAGCAATAGAGTCTATGCCGTTTCTGTCAGAATCCAGCAGGCTCTGTTGTAGAAATTGACAAGCTGATCCTAAAATTTAAATGAAAAGGACCTAGGATAGCCCCACAAAAGAACAAAGTTGAATGACTTACTTATTAGCATTACCTCACTTAAAAACTTAGCATAAGGCTGCATCAGTTAAGACAGTGTACTACCGTAGTGTGTTGAGACAGATGTATTCGTCAGTTGAACAAAATATGGTCAAATGATTGCTGACAAATTTGCTAGGCAAGTCATGGGGAAAGGATTATCTTCTCAACAAGTGGTGCCTTTACAGTTGGATATACCTTCCAAACAAGTAAGTAAAGATATATTTTAACTCCAACCTCAGAAGGGAATTCAAAAATAAACCCAAATAGCTCACAGATCTGCCTGTGAAGATTAAAAACTCTACAACCTATAAAAAAAGGAGGAGAAAATACTTTTGTTGGATTGGGGGACAACATAATATTAAAACCACAAAGAAAATGAAAGGAAATTTGATGGTTTGGACTTCATTAAAATAAAAAAATTTCATTCTTGGGAAGACATGTTAAGAAAATGGAAAAATGGGCCACAGATTAGGATAAAATATTTGCAAAATATATATGTATCAGAATAAAGAACTTTTATAACTCCGTATTAAGAAAATAACCCAGGTGGAAATAGCCTAAATGCCCACCAACCTAGGAATGGATTAACAAACTGTGGTATATATACACCATGGAATACTATTCAGCCATTAAAAAAAAAATGGAGACTTTACATCCTTTGTATTAACCTGGATGGAAGTGGAAGACATTATTCTTAGTAAAGCATTACAGTAATGGAGAAGCATGAATCCTATGTACTCAATTTTGATATGAGGACAATTAATGACAATTAAGGACGTGGTGGGGGTGGGGAAGGGGAGAACAGAGAGAGGGAAGGAGGGAGGCCGTGGGGTCTTGGTGTGTGCCACACCTTTTGGGGGCAAGACACGATTGTTTTTTTTTTTTTTTTTTTTTTTTTTTTGTAGAGACAGAGTCTCACTTTATGGCCCTCGGTAGAGTGCCGTGGCGTCACACGGCTCACAGCAACCTCTACTCTTGGGCTTACGCGATTCTCTTGCCTCAGCCTCCCGAGCAGCTGGGACTACAGGCGCCCGCCACGACGCCCGGCTATTTTTTTGTTGCAGTTTGGCCGGGGCTGGGTCTGAACCCGCCACCCTCGGCATGTGGGGCCGGCGCCCTACTCACTGAGCCACAGGCGCCGCCCAAGACTTTACCTAACAAATGCAATCAGTGTAATCTGGTTTATTGTATCCTCAATGAATCCCCAACAATAAAAAAAAAAAAAGAAAATAACCCAATTAAGAAAGGGACAAAAGATTTGAACAACATTTCATCAGGTGAAGATATATAAATGCAAATTTAAGAATATGAAAAGATACTCAGCATTAGTCCTTAGGGAAGTGCCTGTAAAACTCCGGTGGGATGCCGCTTACCACTCACCAACAGTGGTGACAGTGAGTGACTGCTCACCAACCAGTACAGTGACACGTGGAGGAAGTGGGACCCTCCTACAGCGCTGGTGGGAATGTTAAAGGGGGCAGCCACGGAGGGAAAGAGTTTGACAGTTTTTAAAAAGTTAAACATATACTTATGTAACAGTAATTTTACTCTAAGAAAAATGAAAACATACTCATATAGACGCTTGTGAGCGTTTATAGCAGTACTGCTCAGCAGGCTCCAACAGACATGTTGCCAGGGGGACACACTGAGCAGTGACAAGGAACATGCTGTGTGACATAACATGGGTTAGTCTCTGAAACTGCATGCTCAATGAGAAAAGCCAGGCACAAAAGTCTGCAGTGGATATGAACCCATTTCTATGGCATTTCTGCAAAAGGCAAAACTGTACGTACAAACGGTTAAGTCAATGCTTGCTAGGGGCTGGGGTGAGAGCGAGGATTGATGGCAGATGGGCATGAGAGAACTTTTTGGGCTGATGGATTGATTCTAAAACTAGACTGTCGTGTAAACTCACTAAAATGCATTGAATTGTACACTGAGATGAGTTTTATGAGATATAAATTCTTACTTCAAAGCTATTTAAAATTATATATAACATTATGAAGGGAAGTACAAGAAGGAAAATCAATATTAAAATAGAGACAGTTTTGAAAATTGATTCGAGAATTTTATATATATTCTCATTTAAGAAAATTTATATTTAAGTTGCAGAATAAAAGAATTCAATGTTATTTAAAAAAAAAGAAAATTTATAGATATTCATATGCTTCCATGTTTTTCTGAGTTTAATTGTAAGAAGAAAGAGTCAAAAAGAACATTGACTTTCAAAGGAAGGAAATCTGAATGTTGAAGGAAAGACATGATAGCTTTCTTTAAATGTTTTAATGGTACAGATATGGTGGATATGAAAGGCACATTTTTTACCCTAGTAAGGATAACCTCTGTAATAATGAGTGTTTGTCAGTGTGATTTATGGAATATTGGATTTGTCATTGGAGATATTGAAATAGATGCTATGGGGACATTGTGGTTTGAATGCTGTAGGAGACAGTGCCATACGCCTTCTAAGTTTCCTTCTGATGGTAATTCCTGACACGCACTGGGGGAGCTGCTGAAGTCACAGAACGTGAGCTATTTATAAATACTTTTTTTCCCCTTAATAAATCATAAAGAGCTATAAATAAAATGAGAACTTCCATAATTTTAACACTGACTTTCTTTTCTTTGGCTTTTATGCCTTAGTTCATCCATTCTATTCTTTTGGGTATCCAATACCTTACTGCTTTTTATTTCCCATCAAAACATGTGGAAGAGGAGAGTGAGGGATTATAGGCCCACTGAGTGCTTTGCTGTGGGAGAGGTGATGGCGCCTCATTTCTTAAGTGAACAAGTGCAGGCTGAGTTAACTACGTTATTACCATTTAGCTAGGAAATGGTGGATTTGAACCACGTCTGTTCTAAGCTGAACATGCTATTTTAAGTAATAATGTAATTTCATTTGATCAAAATTTATTCACACTGTCACAGGCAATTTGCTCTTTATCTGTTTTTGTGAAATGAAAAACATGTGGTGTTAAAGGAATTACTGACACCACCAGACAGAGGAGACCTCCTCGAGGGGTAGAATGAGGACGGGTACGTGAACCTCTTTCTCTTGGTTTTCAAATCATGCTATATTTTGAAACTGTAAAGTTTATTCTTTGTGTGTGTTTTTTTTTTTTTTTTTTTTTGTAGAGACAGAGTCTCACTGTACCGCCCTCTGGTAGAGTGCCATGGCATCACATGGCTCACAGCAACTTCTAACTCTTGGGCTTCCACGATTCTCTTGCCTCAGCCTCCCGAGCAGCTGGGACTACAGGCGCCCGCCACAACGCCCAGCTGTTTTTTTTTGTTGGAGTTTGGCCGGGGCTGGGTTTGAACCCGCCACCCTCGGCATATGGGGCCGGCGTCCTACTCACTGAGCCACAGGCGCCGCCCTCTTTGTGTGTTTTAAGATGTCTTGGGGAAAACAGTTGGCCTTGTATCTTTTGCTCTGATGACCTCCTTATTCCCCAGGGGGCTGTAAGGTCAAGAAAGCAGCTGCTGAGGTCGGAGCTGTGTGGAGGGTCTCTCTGTAGCTGCAGCCCAGCTGCCCCAGTCTCAGGCTCCCTATCCTGGGAGCTCCCTTCATCCCTCTGTCCCAAGATACCTTTCCCCTGTGTCTACCTGGGGTTGATTCTACAGGACTTCTCACTCCAGGCTGGAAGGAGTGAGGGTGGGATTTAGTTGAGGGCCTCTTCTGCTGGTGCTTGGGCCTTCACTGGGGTCAGCTCTGGAGCATGTTCCCCAGGCTTCAGAGGTGGGTGGGGGGAACAAGTGGACTGTATCAGTGTGAAGGAAAAGAATTGTGGTTAAACCCCCGCGATGCATGGATACCAGCCTCAATTTAATAGAAAGATCGCTTCGTGGTTTTGTGGTAGACAGATTTCAGTGAGGTCTATAAATTGTGAAATCGGGCTGTTTATTCCTTGGTTCATTGATTGATTGTCTTATTCCTTAGACCATCTTCACACCCTTCCTATAGGTGACAGGCATGTGAACGCTGGCTGTAACATTGTATGCTAAAAGCTTTGTGATTAGCTCTGGGGGAGGAGAGTTTATGTTATAGGAATAGCCAATTTAGCCAGGAGCAAAAAACTCACTGAAGACCTTTCTGGAGTGCGTATGCATGCATTTGATGCAAGTTGATATAAGGGCCTTCAAAAGCTGAGGAGGTACCCTGGAAGGACTTCATAGCAGGGGGAACACAGGTTAAGGCACTCAGGCATGGAAGAGTGGGGGTGAGGAGTGTGGATGTATAAGCTCAGGGGGGCCCGGGTGATGTTCTTTTGTTTTTGTTTTCATTCTTGAGGAGCCTCACTCTGTGCCCTGGGTAGAGTGCTATGGCGTCATAGCTCACAGCAACCTCAAACTCCTCCTGGGTTCAAGTGATCCTTCTGCCTCAGCCTCCCCAGTAGCTGGGACTGTAGGAACAGCCACAACCCTAGTGATACTGTTACGTTGCAGGGTGCAATTGCCAGCCCTTCTTCCTTTGACAGAAGTGTATTGTTTGTGTAATGGTTCCTCTGTCAAATGAGAAACAGATGTATCAGATCTGTTTCATGTATAGACAGCACTAAATTCTTTAGCATTTATCTAGTAGGTACAATTTTAAAACACACACATGCCTTGCTTATAAAAAAAGCAATGAATGATCTGCCTATGGAACAATCCTGTGTGTGTCTTCATGAATGTCACACTTTTTTTTTTCCATTAAATCATAGCTGTGTACATTATTGTGATCATGGGGCACCATACACTGGTTTTATAGACTGTTTGACACATTTTCATCACACTGGTTAACATAGCCTTCCTGGCATTTTCTTAGTTATTGTGCTAAGACATTTACATTCCACATTTACTAAGTTTCACATATACCCTTGTAAGATGCACCTCCTTGCCACCCCTTTAGCAACATTTAAAGGAAGCTGTGATGGTCGGTGTAGTCTGTGTGCATGGGCTTCCCTCAAACAGAAATTCAGCTAAGGGGTGACTTGTACATACCACTATTTGAAATTACCTTGCTTGTTTACTACTCTGTCCTGTTTGAGTGTAAGTGCTTGCGGAAAACAGATCCTGTCTAACTTATATACACTGTATACTGAGGGCCTTGCAAAGTGCCTGACTCATGGTATCTTCTTCTTATTTTTTTTTTTTTTTTTGTAGAGACAGAGTCTCACTGTACCGCCCTCGGGTAGAGTGCCGTGGCGTCACACGGCTCACAGCAACCTCTAACTCTTGGGCTTCTGCGATTCTCTTACCTCAGCCTCCCGAGCAGCTGGGACTACAGGCGCGCACCACAACGCCCGGCTGTTTTTCTGTTGCAGTTTGGCCGGGGCTGGGTCCGAACCCGCCACCCTCGGCATATGGGGCCGGCGCCCTACTCACTGAGCCACAGGCGCCGCCCCTCATGGTATCTTCTTAATAAATACTTATCAAAAGAGTGAGTTTAGGACACGACCTGTTTTTCTTTACCTTGGTTTTCCATGACTGAGCTTCCTTCAAAGGCATTCTATCCCTTTCTTTCATTCCTTCCTTTTCTTATCTTGACTTTTATTGATCTTTTAGATTTCACTTTAATTGTTAATATCCTTAGAGAATCTCACCTAGAAGACTCAGTCTAGGAGAGATGCTTTGTTACACACTCTCATAGAATTGTAGTATTTTCCTTCTAAGAATTTATCTTGATTTTAGTAACAAATTTATTAGTTATGTGGGTAACTAATGTGTTTTGTTTTGCCCTTACAGACTGCAAATTCCATGACAGCAGTTATGCTGTGCCTGTTTTATTTTTTGAATGTAATTCAGCATCTAGGTGATGACATGTTCTTTTTTTTTTGTTAGACACAGAGTCTCACTTTATTGCCCTGGGTAGAGTGCTGTGGTGTCACAGCTCACAGCAACCTCCAACTCCCGGGCTTAGGCAATTCTCTTCCCTCAGCCTCTCAAGTAGCTGGGACTACAGGCACCGGCCACAACACCCAGCTATTTTGTTGCAGTTTGGCTGGGGCTGGGTTCAAACCCTCCTGAGCCACAGGCGCCACCCTGATGACATGTTCTTAATGAGTGTTTACTGAACAAATGAGTGAGTGCACACATGACTTCTGCATGACAGCGGGCCCTGTCCAAGAGGCCTCCTAGAGCTCTTGCTTCCTGGTCACAGCCTCTTGTGACCATTAGAACCACTGGGTTCCTCTCAGGGCCTGCCCGTGGGAACCTTGTGGGTAGCCACTGTAGAGTCCCTTGTCTCTGCCTGTGCCCCTGGTGCAGAGTCTCAGGCTCATCCCTCATTCTTACTCCTGGAACATTTGTTGGACAGCTCTAGCTCTATTCCCAGGGAGAGTGGAATCAGGAAAAAGCAGAGAGATTGGAAATAGGGAAGGGGTGGATGAACATAGGGAGCCTCTCTGTTTAGGTTATGGAAGAGGAAGAAGAGAAATGTGTTGTGCCTACTCTGTTGGAATTAGGAAGACATTTTCCCTGGAGGAGGTAGCACAGTGTAGTGCTGTGGTATTCAAATGTGCTAATTGAGCTTTTGTGTATGGGTGTGGGAAACTAAGTGTCCTTTGTATATTTTGTTCTTTGTTTTTTAACTTTTCCATGGGAAAGATTTGTTTTGAGTTCCAGAAAATAGTTTGAGATTTTTTGGAACACAGCACAAGAGAGGAAGTAGCAGAAATGTGGTGTGGTTAAAATGGGAAGAATGGAAAAGCCTGTTAACTTTGAGAAGTTAAACTATTTAAGTTAAACTATTTTCTTAATAATTTGGCAAATAACTTTCATCAGTATCACTGGGTGATGTGGTGGGTATTTGTTTTTGTTTTTGTAGAGACAGAGTCTCACTTTATGGCCCTGGGTAGAGTGCCATGGCACCACACAGCTCACAGCAACCTCCAACTCTGGGCTTAAGCGATTCTCTTGCCTCAGCCTCCCGAGTAGCTGGGACTACACCCGCCACAACGCCCGGCTATTTTTTGGTTGCAGTTCAGCCGGGGCCGGGTTTGAACCCGCCACCCTCGGTATATGGGGCCGGCGCCTTACCGACTGAGCCACAGGTGTCGCCCAATGTGGTGGGTATTTGTAACCCCAGCTACTCAAGAGGCCGAAGCAGGAGATTACTTGAGCTTAGGGGTTGCAAACCTGTCTGGGCAACTTAGTCTTGAGACTCTCATCCCAAACAAAAATAAAAACAAACCAAAAAATTCAAAGTAAATGACCTAAAAAAAAAGACCTAAGATGTAAGTATCTATAGTAAAATTGCATGTCTCTAATGGATCGCCAAGCTTTGTGTAAGACTGTGCTGTGAGAGCTGTAGGAGGCTGATGCTAAGGCATGTAGCCCAGCTACCCATCAATTTTAACAAACATTTATTGTGTGCTGCACAATTTCCAGAAACTCAAAGATAATAGAGGTGTGGTCCTTGCCCTCTGCAATGCACAACTGAGTTGGGAACCTCATGAATAAAAAAGATACAACTTTGTCACTTCACGAGTCTTACAGTCAGACTGTGCGGTTACAGCTACAGAAGAGGGACGTACTGAGGGCTGAGGGGGAGCCAAGTTGGAAAGTCCAGAACCCAGGCTACGCATCAGCTACCAACTGTGTATGTTCAGTAGAATGAGACAGTCAGAAACAGGGTACAGATGATACATGTTTGGTGTTAAGTATAATTATTCTGAAGTATAATTATTTTAAAGTATCAGGAAATCTTAATATATTTTCTTAATAAGTCTGCTTTATTGATGATACAATGAACAATAGACTAAAACGCGAGAAAAGATTAAATTAAAACTCACAGTTCCGGACCCACACCTTTCACCATTAACTAAGATAGACTCTCACTGGATTAAAGATTTAAACTTAAGACATGAAACTATAAAAATACTAGAAGAGAGTGCAGGGAAAACTCTTGAAGAAATCGGTCTGGGCAAGTATTTTATGAGGAGGACCCCTGGGGCAATTGAAGCAGCTTCAAAAATACTGGGACCTGATCAAACTAAAAAGCTTCTGCACAGCCAAGAACACAGTAAGTAAAGCAAGCAGACAGCCCTCAGAATGGGAGAAGATATTTGCAGGTTATGTCTCCAACAAAGGTTTAATAACCAAAGAACTCAAATGTAGAAGTAAGAAAAGAACAAGTGATCCCATTGCAGGCTGGGCAAGGGACTTGAAGAGAAACTTCTCTGAAGAAGACAGGCACACGGCCTACAGACATATGAAAAAATGCTCATCATCCTTAATCATCAGAGAAATGCAAATCAGAACTACTTTGAGATATCATCTAACTCCAGTAAGACTAGCCCATATCACAAAATCCCAAGACCAGAGATGTTGGCGTGGATGTGGAGAAAAGGGAACACTTCTACACTGCTGGTGGGAATGCAAATTAATACATTCCTTTTGGAACTATGTTTGGAGAACACTTAAAGATCTAAGAATAGATCTGCCATTCAATCCTATAATTCCTCTACTAGGTATATACCCAGAAGACCAAAAATCACATCATAACAAAGATATTTGTACCAGAATGTTTATTGCAGCCCAATTCATAATTGCTAAGTCATGGAAAAAGCCCAAGTGCCCATCGATCCATGAATGGATTAATAAATTGTGGTATATGTACACCATGGAATATTATGCAGCCTTAAAGAAAGATGGAGACTTTACCTCTTTCATGTTTATATGGATAGAGCTGGAACATATTCTTCTTAGCAAAGTATCTCAAGAATGGAAGAAAAAGTATCCAATGTACTCAGCCCTACTATGAAACTAATTTATGGCTTTCACATGAAAGCTATAACCCAGTTACAACCTAAGAATAGGGGGAAGGGGGAGAGGGAGGGGAGGGGGGAGGATGGGCAGAGGGAGGGCTATTGGTGGGATTACACCTGCGGTGCATCTTACAAGGGTACATGTGAAACTTAGTAAATGTAGAATATAAATGTCTTAACACAATAACTAAAAAATGGCAGGAAGGCTATGTTAACCAATGTGATGAAAATGTGTCAAATGGTCTATAAAACCAGTGTATGGTGCCCCATGATTGCATTAATGTACACAGCTATGATTTAATAATATAAATAAATAAAAATAAAACTCACAGTTCCACTGGGTAGAATCACTCACTAGCCTGAGTGATTGATTCAAACTCTGCTAAATTTTCATTTAGCTTTAGGACCTTGATTAAGTAACCTTACCTTTGTGGGCCTACATTGGATTAAACCTGCAATTTAACTGAGGAGTTCAGTGTTTGCATGCTTTGTTGTGTGGGCATGTAAGTAAACTTTTCTTTGAGTAAACGATTTGGCTACCGAGAAGACTTCTGGATGAAATCCTTTCAAAGTTCATTTGCCCCAGCTACTCAGGAGGCTGAGGCAGGAGGATTACTTTGAGCCAGGTGTTTGAGGCCAGCCTGGGCAATATCACAAGACCTCATCTCTAAAAAATAAATTAATACATAAAGGTCATTATTAGTTATAAACCATTTTGCTGGGTTTTTCTCCCTCCTAATGGTGCCATGACAGACCTTGTTTTAAGTATTCATACTGGCATGTTTATTAGGAGTGAATGATGATCTAGGAAATGACATTTGGCAGACAGAAGCTCAAGACATTTGAAAATTTGTCTTCGTGAAGTTAAGGAACTCTATGGGGAAAGTATTGACTTCATTGAAGACAGTACCATGATCTCCTAAGAGAGAAGAAAATGTAGCAGAAAGAAAAGTGGACTTTAGATACTTTTTTTTTACTTTCATTCTCCATGTAGACTATGTTCAAAAGCCTTTCAGTGGTTTGGAATAAAGGTATTTGGTATTGCTGTGGTATACATACTAAGCTAAAAGCCGGGTTTCAATTGGTAAACTATGACTTACTGTTAAAATTGTCTTTTAAAATGTTATCTTCATAATGGTAGTGAGCACATGATTACTGCGTTATCTAGCAACAACCCTTGGAGGTATGTGTGGTATGCCCATCTTACCAAGAAACAGAAGTTGGTAGGTGGTGGGTGTGAGATTTGAAGTAGGTGGGTTCAAGCCAGGGCCCAGGCTTTTTTACCACTGTACTTTATTACTTCTAAGCATTAACCATTATGATTATGAGAATGTGTCACTCAAAGAAACATGTCCCAAATGGATTGAGGTGAGGTAGTGGGAGCCAAAAGGGCTCCTGCGCGAAGGCAGAGGTTTGTATGTGTTGGTTATTCTTTCTCAGAGCAAATATGCAGGTGTCCCTATCCAAAAGAATATACTGACCTTTGCCAGGCTTCTGCTTATAATGTGAGGTTTTTAAATGCCCGGAATTCTCATAGGGAGTTGTTTGGTAATAGGTAATGGGATATCCAGGCCCTGTTTGATTTCTGAAAAATCTTTAGAACATAGGTTCAGTCCACCAAATACTGCACTCAGGAAAGGATGTGGTTCAGATTTCTTTATATGCTGTTAAGTCAGTATAGTACCTTTTGGAGGTACTGTGTTTGAATTCTAAACTTAAAATTGTAAGCTGAATCCCTATTGAGAATGTTTCAGTCATTCTTGAGAAGTAAGGGAAGCCTTTTTTTTTTTTTTTTTAAATCAAGGGCTTTTCTTAAAAAAATCAGGGGCTTTTATATGAACTAGAGGGATTATATAACATATGTTCTTTGGTAAATAAAGTCATTACTTTGGGTATTCCTGTTATGTCTGTATATTAGAATAAAAAGAAATTTACACAGAATACTTGTGGAGTGGGCCTCTGCCAGCCAGGTCAGGAGTGTCTAAACTGTCAATTTAATAGCTAATGCTCGAAATCAAAAAGTAAATGAGCATTTTGAAGATACTATCCAATCAGATGATATATCTTTCTTGTCTTGAGAATAATAATCATGGCTCGGCACCTGTAGCACAGTGGTTATGGCGCCAGCCACATGCCCCGAGGCTGGCGGATTCAAACCTGGCCCAGGCCAGCTAAACAACAATGATAGGTGCAACAAAAAAATAGCTGGGTGTTGTGGCGGGTGCCTGTAGTTTCAGTTACTTGGGTTGCTGAGGTAAGAGAATCACTTAAGCCCAGGCGTTTGAGGTTACTGTGAGCTGCAATACCACAGCCCTCTACTAAGGGTGACATAGTGAGACTCCATCTTAAAAAAAAAAAAGAAAATCCTATTACTAAAACATAAGCAGGTAGTTGTAATAATCAAAAATAAGAATATTACTCATTGGTAAAGTATGAAGGACTCATCTTTTGCCTTTGGGTAATTCTAGAAACTAATCTTACTTTTATACCAAGATCCTTTTCCTTGCCAAAGTACTGAAAGAAAAATTAAGAGCCCATGTGATTGTCCATTAGAATGATGAGCAAAATCATTTAGTTATTTGTCATAGCAGTATGTCATTCACATAAAAACTTTGGTCCATGTTGAAATTTGTGAAGGAAAAAACCAGAAGTGACTAGGCTATATTTTGACTTTTAACTAAGAAGTTAAAAGGAAATTCCTTTGGAAAATTAGAGCGAGCTAAATGATGAATTTTACCTGGCAGTGTGAGGCATTATAAGTATATAGATTTGACATGCCCAGGTTTTATATTCACTGTGTTAGAATGTTGTGCCCAAAGTGAGTGGAGTTACAGAGAAAATACCAGCATACTGAGTTCAAATGGAGTATAGGGCCCTTTATTGGCTGGCTGAGACCAAGAGGGGGTTCACACCCAAAGAACTCTAGGCCGCATAACAAAGGAAGGAAGTTTTTATCTCTCTCTTTCAGTTGGGGCAGGGGAGTGGAATGGTTGAAGCTGTAAAGGAGACTTCGCGAGGTTAGATCTATAGGGTAGGGGGTTGGGTAGTTACATAGGAATGTGGTTTTACAAGGCTCTGAACTCTGAGCTAATCCCCCTGTCTCTAAAGGGTATGTTTGTTTAACAGCCCTGTTTCTGCAAGGCCTGTATCCTCAGGGGCAGGTAGTGATGAGAAAGTGAGGAGGAAAGAGTGCAAAATGGGGTCTGTCTGGTCTTAAAAGAAACTGTATGGTCTAATAGAAAGAGTTTTTGGCCTTGGGCTTTGGAATTGGAATGAAGGAATGACTTGAATCATTCAAAATGTGCCAGTCACTTTGTGGAGTGTGGTTTTTTGGTTAACAAATACATTGACCTGCTGTAACACGCCTTTGTGAGAAGTGTTGCTATCTGCTTTTACAGATGAGGAAACTGTAGTTCCATAAGGTTAACACACTTAAACAAGGTCACAGTAACTGGCAGCTGCAGAAGTCTGTGAAATTTATCCATGTTGTTGGGGGTTGTTAGATTGCTTATTTACTGAGATTCTTTGAAAAATTTTTTATTTAAGTGGGAGAAACAAAGAAGATCTTTACTTGTATAGGAGATAGCGTAAAAGTTTTGGTTTATTTTTTGAAAAAATAACAGGCACCATCATGACCATCTTTTTCTTATTCTTCTCCAGAATGTAGCATTGGGGGTTTTAAAAAAGAATTTTAACCTTTAAATAAACATTGGAATAATAGTGATTTTAATCTATAGACTCAGTCTCTTTGTTTAAAATCATTCATATTTTATAAGTGCTTTGGTTGATGTTGATATCAAAATACTAGTACATGTAAACTTTAAAACAGTATTTTTATGTCATTTGAAAATATAATTGTTAACTAGTTTGATGAAAATGTTTCAAATTATATATAAAACCAGTACGTTGTACCCCACGATTGCATTAATGTACACAGCTATGATTTAATAAAAAAATTAAAAAATATAAATATAATTGTAACATTCTTTTAATAAATTAACTTTCTGTAGGGAAAACAGGGGTGACTTCTTTCTGCTTGTTGCTAGCTTATTAAACAATCCTTGAGAGCAGTTACGGTGAGACTGACAAGGGTAATGGAGAAAATGTCTAATGACCTGAAAAATGCCAGGCATTTTGGTGAAAGGATATTATAGCAAGTGGGCCTGGTATCTATTTCTCATAGTGAAAGTTGAGAATTTGCTAAATTTAATAAGGGAGATGAGATCGCTAGTTTTTTCTGGTCTGGGCTTTAACCTTGGGGTTTTACAGAGTAGGGTGCCTTAGTGTGACTCACCATAGGGAGACAATAACAGTTTCAGGATGGGTTAGGCACTATTTGCCTTTCTTTTTTCTTCCTTTTTTGAGTCAAGGTCTTGCTCTGGCCCAGGCTGGAGTGCAGTGATAGGATCGTAGCTGGAACCCCAGGGCTTAGGTGGTCCTGTTGCCTCATCTCCTGAGTAGCTAGGACAATGGGCTCCTGCCACCATGTCCGGGTAATTTTTTGTATTAGTCTCATTACGTTGTGTGGGGTAGTCTTGAACTCTTATCCTCAAGCAGTCTACCTTCCTTGGCCTCCTGAAGAGTGGGGATCATAGGTATGAGCTACCATCCCTGGCCTCAGAAACATTTTTTAATCTTTTGTGGAACCCTATGTTATTGGAACAATTTCCTTTCTAGTCTAGAACACTGGAGTGATTACAGAGCTGGTACTCAGGCTGCTCTGCAAAGCTTTACCCTTTGTCAAGTTTCTTAGACACTAGATCTTTAATAGTTTTAGAATATAGGCTTAAAGCACTTTCGTAGTTTTTAAAACACAAAATACTAAAATGTTTACAGAGTTGTTATGATAAATTCTTCCTTTATGGGCATATGTAGCTTAGTAATTTGTTTTTTCCTCTAGTAAATTGGAAGGAAGAAGAGGAGTAAGAATTTATTGAAAGTAATATGCAAAGAAACATGTCATTTCGTGTTTTCTGGTTATTTAAAACTGCAAATGATCTTGTAGAAACCGGTCTGTTACTTCTCAGTCTTCAACTCTCATTTCAACTGATTGCATTTGTATTTTCATTTCATGTAAGGATCCTGTTTCTTATGTTATTCTTAAAATCTTTTATACTTTAAATTTATTCCCCCCAAATCTTCTTACATCCCCGTTCATTTTCATTTTCATCATTAACATACTTTTAAAGATGTACAGGCACAATTTCATTGATCAGGAAGACTCAGACACCACCAGTGAACACGAGTGCTCCCCTGAGATTAAGGGGAGCAACCCAGCTGGGGGAACTTTGCTCTCCTGTATTTTTATGCCTCTACTAAAAGTATCCTATGTATTTAATGTTGACCCTAAATGTCAAAGTTTGTTAGAGCTTTTCTTTTTTTTGGCTGGGGCTGGGTTTGAACCCGCCACCTCTGGCGTATGGGACCGGTGCCCTACTCCTTGAGCCACAGGCGCCGCCAGTTTGTTAGATCTTTTAGGGAAATAATGGCAATGTTAGACACTTGATTGTTTTCCTCATTTCCAGTCTCCTTGTTTGCTGGTAAAAATGTGCCCTGTAATATTTTGCTGCCAATTAATGGTAGACCAATATTAGAGCATTCACCAGAACTGCCTGTCTGCTGTTTTCGAGTCTTCACGCCTCGTGCTTGTGAACATGTACTCCTGTCTCTGTGTGTGAGTGGGTGATGTGAGCTGTGGTGCCAGCCGGAGTGGAAGCGCAGAGAGAGTGCCGGTGTGGTCCTGGCCCTCCTGGGTGCTCAGTAACTGTGTGTTGAACACTTGCTGGAAAGCATCTGTGTGTCAGCTAAGAGGAAACCACCTGGATATGCCCGCCTCGCTGGGTGACTGTGCTGGGTGACCTCTTCATTAGGAAACAGTAAATGTGATTCGCAGGCCTCTGCCCCTCAGGAAGACAGTGATTGAGATGATAAATACACACTGTCTAAAATTTGTGTAGTGTATTATCATGAATCTAATGGAGTCTTTTTCTTTAAATCGTTATTTCATATGTGTTCTGCTATCTCTTCAACACTCTCAGATTTCCTAAGAATAGTTGAAGAATTTAAAATCCAACGAAAAGAAATGATAACGAAAGTTAAGAAATGAATAAGGTAGAAAACCTAAAGGATAAGAGATTTAACTATTAATAAACTATTGTTAATAGGCAAATTACCATTAATTACACACATTTGTTAAACACTAATTCTATGTCAGATATAATGTTAACTGCTGAAGTGCATTCCTGTTGACACTTAAAACCATCCTGGGCTATAGAACTGTCATCTCAGCTTTCCACTTGAGAATAGTGAGACCTTGAGTACCTTTCCCAAGTTTATACAAATAGTACTCAATAGGCACAAAGTTTGAAACCAAGTCTGTTCAATGCCAAAGCTGCACCCAAGCTGCTGAACCTGGTTCTTTTGCAGCTTTATCAGTTTTCCATTGGAAATTTTTTGTGTCCCATCTATTCTATTTTGGAGTTATTTTCCTTCATTGTTATTTGGTATATATGCAAATAATGTGAATTAATCTTAGTTGGAACACTGAATTGGGAAGCTAAAGCTCTTAATTCTAATTCTTGGTTTAGTTTCTTAATTTATCTTGGCTTCATTTAATGTCTCCTGTAAAAAGGAAGAACCATAGGTAAATCAGTGGATCTTAACTATATTTCTTACCCCCAATACATACTTTAGTTAGTAATAGCACTTGCTATAGCAGTAATTATTACCTCTTTGGATAAAGGGTGAGATTGGATTTGGGGGGACTGGGACCGTGATTCCAAATTACTGCACCCTTTCATCCCCACCTGACAAACAGAAAAGGTGCATAGTGAATTTGATATCTTGATTTTTATGTCTTCTGACCTATTAGGTAGAAATTCTCCCACCTCCCCACCTAGTATTTTTCTGTTTCCTACTCTTCAGTCTTGGGCGCTATCTGGCTGCTCTGGTCTCTCCAAAATGCTGTCATCTACCATCCTCTAGACCCGTCTTTTTAAACCAGAGACCTCCAGGAATCACTGTGATCCTTTTAGAATGTAGGGTGGTAAAGGCAAAATTATTTTTATAATAAGATGTAGACATTATTTGCCTTTTTGACTTCCGTTCTCTCATGGATATACCATAGGGCTTTCCAGAGTCGACATAATGTCTGGTGTACTGCTGTAGAAACAGTTGAGAATCCAGTAGTCTACTATTAAGTCAGGCACTAAAGAAATTTGTTAAAATATGTGTGTAAGACATTCTTCTCACTAATGCTTTTTTGTTTTAGAAAATATATTTCCCTGTCATAAAAACGCTACTTGATATTAATGCAAAATTATAAAAAAGAAAAGGAAAAAGTTACTTACACTGGCATGTCATAGATTAACATTATTATTATTATTTTTTTTTTTTTTTTGGCCGGGCCAAGTTTGAACCCGCCACCTCCAGTATATGGGGCCGGTGCCCTATTCATAGAGTTACATTATTGAATGAATCGATATTTTTAGAATTCTCAGTTTTAATTTCTGATACGGTAGTAATGATGGCTGTTGTTTATATGGGTTATGTTTCTTTGGTTTCCTAAATAATTTTTAAGGTATCAAGGATCTTGAGACCAAAAAATTTGGAAATGACTGCTCTAGCACTCATTCCTGCCTCAGGGTCGCTGGCTCTGTGGTCTTCCTGGTCATCTGGATGGAGGATAACTCACCAGCCTGACAGGTCATCTGAGCTCCTCATCAACATCCTGTGTGTCCCTTCACCCTTGCGGTCCACCTCCTGGTCTAGAGCCACTCTGCTTCTGGAATCTGTCACTCCTGGGCCTGGCCGAGACCACGCCATCTGTATTTGAGCCCGCTTGCTCTCCTGCTTCCACCGGATCCACTGAGGTTTGGGCATCTGCCTGGCAGTGCTGTCGATGACAGAGAACATGGGACTGGAGGGCTGAGGAAGGGTGCCAGAGGTGGTGTTCTTCTCCTTCCACCTTTCCCGGGGCTGCTTGACCGGGTCTCCCTGACCAGCCCTGCCTGTCATGCACGTCTTTGCCCTTCTTGCTGCACTGCTAGCTCCCCGGCCTCGTTGGCATTCCAGGCAGCACCAGCCAGATTCTGGACACAGTCTCCATTGTACTCGGGCAGCCAAGTGTTTGAGAGGGACACGACATGATGAGAGCTACTATAGATTCAGGATTTGTTACTTCACTTGAGGCTACAGTTCTTTTGAAAATTACTTTTATGTTTCTTTTCCCCTTCTTTTCAAAGACTCAATCTTAGCTACCTTAAATCCATTCATTTTACGTCTGTCCTCTCACACTTAGCAGACAGTGTGAATTCATCATTAAAAGTTTTAAGATGAAGATAAAGATAATTCTTGGGAGGTAATCCTTAAAGATGTAAGGTAAATAGTTAAGAATTAGGCTCAGCACCTGTGGCTCAAGTGGCTAAGGCGCCAACCACATACATCTGAGCTGGCAGGTGTATCCATCCCAGGCCTGCCAAACAACAATGATGGCTGCAACCAAAAAATAGTTGGGCATTGTGGCGGGCACCTGTAGTAGTCCCAGCTACTTGGGAGGCGGAGGCAGGAGAATCGCTTGAGCCCAGGAGTTGGAGTTTGCTGTGATGCCACAGCACTCTACCCAGGGTGATAGCTTGAGTCTCTATCTCAAAAAAAAAAAAAAAAAAAAGAATTAGTGGTGAGGGGGTGGGGTGTTAGGAGATGACCACTGGCAGAAGGATGGTCTGGAGGTTCCTTCCTGGGCAGAGAGTGCTTCTGCCTCCTCCCAACTCAGTGCATCTAATAACCCAGCCTGTCTCTGGCCTCAGATCCCTTCTTGCTAATTTGCACTTACTGTGGCGTCCCAGATAATTGGAATAAATCCTCAATTCTTCCTTCTTCTTGCTTCTGCCTCTAGGTGTCACTAAGAAGTGTCTGTGCTTCAGTTTTCCCTTGGGTTGTTTTGAAGATTTGACTTTTGTAAAGCATTGAAGACTAGGCCGGGGCTTGTAGTAAGCACTTAGTAAATGGTGGCGACTTAACTGTTACCATTTCCCTCCCTAAATGCCACGTCCACTATTGATCTTCAGCTCCACCTGCTCTTTAGTTTATCACCTCCTACCTGGACTCTCACATTACTCTATGGCTGGTCACCTGGCCTCTGGACTGTCCTGTTGACGTTTTAAAATATCTGCCTGACTCTCCTGCTTCAGACCCTGTATTGGCTACTGGTAGCTTGGCAGCTTCACAGCGCCCTTTGTGACTGCGCCTGCCTCCTTTCCACTCTTGGTGTACAGCACTCGAGCCTTCGCTAAGACAGGCCTGGCCATAATGAACCGTTTGTGGTTACACACATGCTCTTCTGTTCTGCATTTGGTTCCTTTGTATTCGCGGAGTGCTTCTTGCCCCCAACATGATTTCCTGCTGGGCTTTCAGAGCCCTATTGATCTGTGACCTCTGTAGTGCAGCCTTTCCCCTCTTTTCATAATGAGTCAACTCTGGCGAGTGCGACCTATATCCTTCATTCTTTTTTCACCGTGTTCCACATTCCTGTTCTCAGTGGCGTTAACCCTGCCTCTCAGGTCCAGACTCTAGGTCCACGCTGCCTTCTCAAACTTGCTTACCTGCCCAGTGGCCTTGTCACCTTGTCCATGGAATCTGTACCCTTCGTTTCCTCATTTATAAATTAGGAATAATAATAGCACCTACCTCACAGTAATGTAGCAAACATTAACTGTGAAACTGTATCGCATTAGATTGCCATTAATTATAAGATGTACCATATTTTTGTATACCGCTAATAAGTTTTATATGCTACCAATTTTGAAAGGACTCATGATTTAGAAGATGTGAAAATGTTTCAAGACGTATATCTAATTCAGGGGGGTAGGGGGCACCTAGTGAGTGCTGGGCGTGAGTTGGCCAGTCCATGTTTGCTCCCCATGCTGGACCCTGAGCTCTAGAGGACAGGGACCAGATCTCGTTCAATGTTGTATCCTTAGAATTTCATCATATAGTTTTAGATGATTATAATGACTGCTCGCAAGCCAACCGTTTCCTTTTGTCTACACTGGGTGGCAGACTGGCATACGTGCCTGCCTCTTCCTGCAGGGCCCAGTTTGTCCTTGGCTCTGACAAGCCCAGCTTTTGCTCAGCCCATGTCTTCTTCCTCTTTTCTTGTATCTTTTGTATGGTAAGCCAGATATGGGATATAAAGAACTGTAACTTGTTGCCTATGTTTCTGAAAGCTTTCTGGAATTATTTGAATTACATTTTTTCTTTTCCTACTTTCCACCTAAAAGTTTTTTCTCTCTGGACCAGAAGAATGGCAAGTACTCTTTTGTGAGGGAGGGTGGGAGATCAGGACCGTAACATAAAATGTGTCCCCTGAGGAGCAGCCAGTGACAGGTCCTAATCCAGAGTTGGGGTGCAACAGGGGTGATAACGAAGCCTTTTCCAAACATTTCTTTCAGAGCCCTGCATGTAGGAGCAGCTGATGTAGGATGAACTCTCGGATGTGTTTTTGTGGATAATGGTCTTACAATAGTTGCTTCAAGATTTAGCCATTAAATTGTCAGTTGTAGATGGTGGTATTAAGAGATTTAAACATTGTTCATGTACCCTCAATGAATTACCACCCCCCCAAAAAAAAAAAAAAAACCCACACACACACATTCTGAAAAAGAAAAAAAACCCAACCTATTGTTTTACAGTAGGGGATTGGTTAAATAAACTATGGAACAGGCTCACAGTGGAAGACTACAGCTGTTAAAAACAATGTTGTTTATAATTGCAATCAGTGTAACCTGGCTTATTGTACCCTCAATGAATCCCCAACAATAAAAAAAAAAAATGTTTATGTAATACACAGAAGGGGGGATGTGTTTAGAGAGAAGAGTTTGTATGTATTCTCATTTTTTTTTTTTTTTTTTTTTTGTAGAGACAGAGTCTCACTTTATGGCCCTCGGTAGAGTGCCATTGCCTCACAGAGCTCACAGCAACCTCCAACTCCTGGGCTTCAGTGATTCTCTTGCCTCAGCCTCCCGAGTAGCTGGGACTACAGGCGCCCGCCACAACGCCCGGCTGTTTTTTGGTTGCAGTTTGGCTGGGGCCGGGTTTGAACCCGTCACCCTCGGTATATGGGGCCGGCGCCCTACCTACTGAGCCACAGGCGCCGCCCGTATTCTCATTTTTTTTGAAATTCAAATTCATACATATTTATTACAGAAACTTGAATAATGTTACATGTTCTAAGACACTTTCTTCTTTTTGATAATCTAGATTTTCTGATTTTTTTTTTTTTTTTTTTAACGGTGAACATGAACCCTTTAATATTTGAGGGGAAAAAAAGAAAGCATTAGTAGGAATATTCCACAATATGTGGGAGGAAGAGGGATGTAAGCTGACGTACACGGAGCACCTCCTAGGTCAAGCACTGTCCAATCTAATCTCACAGTGACCCTTTGGAGCCCGCATGTGGTCATACTTCCTTCCATCTGTTTTCACACAGCTGCTGGAGTGATTTTTCTAATTCTAATTTCTAATTGTAAAGGTTGGAAGGAAACACATGAATCTATAGGTAGTGGTTACTCTTAGAATTTAGATTAAGGAGATAGATATATATATAAAGTCTCCTTCCCTACATTGACCACCCCTTAAGTTGACCTAATTTTCATAGACCAGACATGCACCACTTTTACTCAGTGGAAGACTGACCTGTATAATTCCCAGACCCCACCTCTGTAAAAGTTATATCTTGACCACTTGTACTATGACACACAATATTAATTTATCCTCTATAACTTGACCAGTTGGGTCTACTCTCCACCAGGGAGTAGAAGGTGTGGACTGTGCCCTTTAATTGTATTGATTTTCTTTAGTACAAGTTTTTTCATGTTTCACCATTACCACATGTTGGATTAGTCTAATGCCCTGTTGTATATCGTATGTTGCAGAAGATATTTTCAAAGTTGAAGGACTGGTCTGAATTGTAGGCACATCTATAATTTCTGAAAAATTTTACAGAGATGCAATAGCCCTAAGTAGAGAACGAGCTGACATTGAAACAAAAGCTTTATATTCTATGTATTCTGGGAAGCAGCAGGCACAGAAAGACTGTGAAACATTTTGGTGTTAGCAAAACCACAGTCAGGAACATCCAAAAATGTAGACGCAAGTACTTTGAGAGAGGTGGTAGGGAAAGTGGAGACCTACATGAGGTCAGTGCAGCCATATCAACCTAGGTGGTAGGGAAAGTGGAGACCTACATGAGGTCAGTGCAGCCATATCAACCTAGGTGGTAGGGAAAGTGGAGACCTACATGAGGTCAGTGCAGCCATATCAACCTAGCTCAAACAAACAATGGCAGTTAAAGCCGGAATCTCTGGACCAATGAATGATCCAAAAGTTGCCAAAAAATTTGCACAGGAGGGCAGTGCCTGTCTCAGTGGGCAGGGCACCGGCCCCATATACCGAGGGTGGCGGGTTCAAACCCAGCCCCAGCCATGCTACCAAAAAAAAACCCCAAAATAGCCGGGCGTTGTGGCAGGCCCCTATAGTCCCAGCTACTCGGGAGGCTGAGACAAGAGAAGTTGTCTTGTCTAAGCCCAGGAGTTGAAGGTTGCTGTGAGCTGTGACATCAGAGACACTCTACCAAGGGCAATAAAGCGAGACTATGTCTCTAAAGAAAAAAAGTTTTGCACAGGAATTAAGGGTGCCAGATTTCTAAGCATCAAGTGTTTGGCTTGAGAAATTTAAACTGTGACATAAGATGTCCCAGAAAGTCTCGTGTGATGAATCCAACGAAGTTCCAGTAGAAGTTGTAGCAGAGTTCATCAAAAAATTGCCAGACTCCACCAGAGGCTTCAAAGGATCACTGTTACAAGGAAACTTTCCAAGGAACATTTCACATTCTACTTTGAGCTGCTCACCTAAAGCTTCTTGGTGACTGGTAACACAGCATAGCCACATGCATTCAAGAACCTGTAGCCCAACGACCTCCCTGTCACTTGGAGATCAAACAGATGTGTGAGGATGACTGGTGCCTGTTTGTGAAGTGGGTGGGGGTTATCAATCAAGAAATGAAAAAGAAACGGTCTGTTGTACTGACAGTAGACAACTGTCCTGGCCTCCTGCAAGTGAATCATCTCACAGACAGAACACTGAAATATCTGCCTCTAAACACAACCTCAGAAATCCAGCCTCTTGACCAAAGCATCATCAAAATATTTAAAATGTACTGCTGAGCCCAGCTCCTGCAGTGGGTCCATACTAAAACACAAACCTGTGATCCACCTGCTGCATCAGTTAACCCCTGGAGGCTGTCCTCTGGGGCAGTTCTACTTGGAATAAAGTTCTGCCAAACAGTATAAAAGTGTTTCAAGAAAGTTGAATTTGTTACAACCCAAGAGCACAGTATTTTGTTGCCAGAGGATAGTCCATCTCCCATAGCAGAATTCGGAGGAGTAGATTTTGAAGGTTTTGTTGCAGTGGTCAATGAGGTGGCAACCTGTAAGGAACTTGACTCAGAAGCAGTTTTCCAAGCCATATGGACTGAAGTACAGACCAGCATAAAAGTGCATGAAGCAGGCTCGGCTCCTGTGGCTCAAGTGGCTAAGGCACCAGCCACATACACCTGAGCTGGCAGGTTCGAATCCAGCCCGGGCCCACCAAACAACAATGACGGCTGCAACCAAAAAACAGCTGCGCATTGTGGCAGGTGCCTATAGTCCCAGCTACTTGGGAAGCGGAGGCAAGAGAATCGCTTGAGCCCAGGAGTCAGAGGTTGCCGTGAGCTGTGATGCTACAGCACTCTATCCAGGGGGACAGCTTGAGGCTCTGTCTCAAAAAAAAAAAAAAAGTGCATGAAGCAGCTGATGAAGTGGAAAAAGGAAGTGAGGGTGACACAAATTGTAGACTCTAAAAGAAGAGAATGTCAGACATCTGGTAATGCAGTTGAAGTCATGCTATGGAAAAATGCCCAGGGACGCTGAGTGGTATAGCCAGTGTTGAGTGCTTTCTCCACACATTTCTAATAAGAATAAGAAACAGACAAGATTGACTCTTTCTTCAGAAAGAATGATGAAACCGTGAGAATGCAGTAAATGTATTGATTTTATATGATACTGTATGTATTTTAATGTTGTGATTATGTATGACTTCATACGATACTCTGTAAAAAAAGTAAAAGAAAGTAAAGTACTGGCTGCACACGTGGTGACTCCCACCTGTAGCACTCTGGGAGGCTGAGACAGGTGGATCGCTTGAGCTCAGGAGTACGAGACCACCCTGAGCAAGAGCGAGACCTCGTCTCAAAAAAAATAGCCAGGTTGTGGCAGATACCTGTTGTCTTAGCTACTCGGGAGGCTGAGGCAAGAAGATTGCTTGAGCCCAAGAGTTTGAGGTTGCTGTGAGCTATAACAGCACAGCACTCCAACCAGGGCAACTGAGTGAAATTCTGTCTCAAAAGAAAAAAAAAAGTACGTACTTGTACGTATCAGCACAGCAGGCCTAGTTCCTTGTGTTGACCAGTTTGTTGGCAGTCCTCGGGTCAGCTTATAGAGGTTCTATTGCAGCAGTTCTCAGCCTGTGGGTCGTGACCCACAGGAACTGTATAAAGACTCGCGGCATTGTGTGCTTTATGAAGTTATTTGGGTTACTTGTTACCAAAGTCTTATTTTTAAGGTCTTTTAAATTATTTTTTGAGTACTTTTCAAATTACACTTCTCATTAGAGTGGTCTTTGGAGTTAAATCTAATGTTCCACCACCACTGCCAACATTTATCATTTTATTAATTGTAGTTTTCCCCCTTTTTTGCTGTTAAAATAGATAAAAATAGAAAGGCTAGCTAACCATATAGGGTAAATACAGTTTTGAGTATTTAATTTGAAAAGGTGTATTCTAGAAATGTAAATGTGTAATTGTGCACAGAAATTTTGGAATAGATTTATGAGACAAGTGAGATTGAGATGTAGGTTTAGAGGTGGAGCTCAGGCGCAATATTCCTTGGCCCAGTTCCCAGCAGGCTGTGGAGCTGTACCAGTGCCATTCTGCAGCCCAGGAGTTGGGGACAGCAGGGTTATAACATTTTATACTTTCAGTTGCCCAACACTTGGTTTTATCAATCTTTTCCATGGTAGTCATTCTAATCTTGTATAATAATATTTTGCTGTGATTTTAATTTAGGTTTATTTGATAAGTAATGATGTCAAGCATTTCCTGCACCGTTTGATTAATAGTGTTATCATTTTGGGGTTCATTTTGTTCAAGTCTTCTGACTGTTGGGTTATTTTTGTGTTATAATTCATTCTTTCTGTATTTTGGATGTAAGTCCTTTGTCAGGTAGATAAGTTTTGAGTATTTTCTGTGATTTCGTTGTCTTAGTAGTGACTTTTGAACAAATTTTCTACTTTAATGACATCAATTTATTAATTTTTTCTAAGAAATTTTTGCCTACCCTAAGATTATAGATATTTTCTCCTGGAAGTTTTATAGCTTGTGGACCTCATATCCATAAATATACATACATGAGTTTATTATAAAATTTACAGATTTAACAGATTTTTAGTGTATAATTTGTAAATAATGAATAATAATGAAATATACAATGCTCTTTATTGTGAATTCTATATAGCCAATTGGTTCACACAGAATGCTTTTATTGATTTTTTTTTTTTTTAACTGAACTCTGCGGCTAACCTGTGGTTGCAGTTCAATCGTGATTTGACAACGTCAGCTATAGGGAAATGCTTAGTTACCATCCAATTCATTAAAGTAGTTGCTTCCTCATTGGCAAAGGAATATTGTTCAAATCTGAATGTTGGTTGATATTTTTGTTATGCTACTGAGGTGTGCGATTTGCAATGTAACGGCTATAGTTGTGACACTTTTTAAAATTTAATGTCTATTATTATCATTTTCTATGTCACTTTAATTCAAGATTACCAGGCAAAAGCAACCATAGACAGTATATAAATAAATGGACACGAGTGTGTTCAGATAATGATTTATAAATGGATGAGATTTATGGTGTTTGCCAATTTCCACAGTCTGAACACTTCCACCTAAGTAGGTTTAAAGCTACTAATTTGAAGTCCTTGAATGTGGAGTTGGGGCAAAACGCTCACTAGCACATCATTAGGATAATAATTGCACTGTTACATCACAAGCCTTTATGTTACAAACCTTTATGTTACAAAAGTTTGTAATAATTGTAATGAGTGAAATAAAGTGAAACTGGCAGTTCAAAGAGTAGGTACACATTCTATGTATATCACAAATTGTCTACAGTTTTATCACTATCGAGTGTATTTAAGAGTGCCTGCTTTCCCTAGCCAACAAGGATGTTGCCTACTTGTAAACTTTTGCCATTTGTGTGTTGGACAGATATTATCATTCTGATGTGCATTTCCAGGTTGTTATTTTCCTAATTATCTTTATAGTCTGATTTATTTTTCTAAATGAACTGGCTGTTGTAATTATTTTTCTTTTATAATTTCATTCTAATCTATTTTCCACCCAAATTCTTAATCTGTTTCTTATTGATTTGTGTAATTTATTAATAAGGAATACATGTATTAACCTACTTTATATAGTAAAAAATTCTTTTACATATTGAATTTTCTGCCGTCCATGATGAATTTTAATGTTTATGGAGTAAATATTTGTCAGACTTTGTCTTCACGCTCATAGTGCTTCATAGCACTCGTCATGCTTAAAGTTTCTTCCCTCCAGGATAGTGAGAATATTCTCTTATTTGTTACTCTATTACTTTTCGTGGTATTTTTTACATTTAGATCTTTTTTTTTTTTTTTTTTGCAGTTTTTGGCCTGTGCTGGGTTTGAACCCTCCACCTCTGGCATATGGGGCTGGTGCCCTACCCCTTTGAGCCACAGGGGCCGCCCAGGAGCTAATTTTTCTAAGCTCATTTACCTCATTCATTTCCCCACTAATGTCATATGCCAGCTTTATAGTAAACAAAAACTTTCATTTGAATGAGATTTTTTTTTTTTTTTTGCAGTTTTTGGCCAGGGCTGGGTTTGAACCCGCTACCTCCGGCATATGGGACCAGGGCCCTACTCCTTTGAGCCACAGGCGCCGCCCTGAATAATGAGATGTTTTAAAACTTCTTCTGCTTGATTATTCTTTGGGTCCATTTCTGACAACATTGTAAATCGCCATGGCATATTCTCTGATCTATTAGGATAAAGCAAGTCCTCTTTATCATATGTTTATTTAATTTTCCAGAAGACTGAAAAATCAGCTACTTAGGTTTTCCTAGAAGTATTGTTAGGGTTTTGATTGGGATTATAATGCTAAATTTAGAGATTAAGGAGAGAGGACTTTAATGTTACTTAGATTTTCAAAGTAAATCTAAAGGTAAGTTAATGCATGCTAATGCGTACACCTCTACATCCCAATCAAAACTTTAATGTGCTTTCTACCCATGAACTGCTAGTGTTTCAGAGTTAACACAATACTGAATATTTTGGGAAAGTTTTTTAATGTTGAAGAAGCATCCTTTTCCTTTTATGGATGGCAGCAGTTCCCCTGGCCCCCACTGTTCACATACATCCTACATAAAAACAAAAAAAAATACTCATTTCCCTTCAAGATCCCCAGAGTGTCATCTTGTTGAGGCATCTAGCTTCGCTTCTCTCTCTCGTGACCTAAATCAGGTCTACTATAGCTGAGACAGATTAGGTGGCTCCTCAAGTACAGTTGTTCTCCATCTGAGGACCAGTGAACTAAGAGGCAAGCTTTTTGCCCCTCAAAAACGTAGTACGCAGTGGTGAACAGGGTTAGGATAATGGCAGTAGACACTAGCCTTAGTAAGTAAGGCACTAATCCATGGTCCGTAGCAGTTGTGAAATCCTGACAGACACATGTTACCAGTTAGTTTCTTGATTAGGGTCCAGACCTGGTCCTTTCAGTGGCCACTCTGTGGCTTGTTCTGGGCTCTGTTCCACAGCCCGAGCTAGCCTTCCTTTCTCATAAGAAATGGCCAGTTTTTTGCAGTTGAATAGCTTTCCTAACCTGCTAGCCATGGGTAAGAAATTGGGGACCTAAAGATCTTTTCTCATTTTGAACTCTCTTTTAGTTCAATCTTATCAAGTCTTTAAAAAAAACTGTGTGGGCTTCCTGTGTATCTAATTACAATCCACCGCCTTAGATAGAAACCTCACCTACAAGTCTCTTCTAGACAGTCTTCTGCTTTGGTCTAAGAGTTACAGTCTATGACACTCTTAAGGTTCTTAAAAATTTTTGTCTATCGGAGTCTAAGAGGCATGCCTTTAGGATTCTTACCTGAGAGATTGTTTAAAGGTGTGCCCTTAAATCTTTGTGAGGGGCCCAAAGACTCCCCTTTGACTTTGTCTTTACATCGATTATTTTGAGAACATTTTACTGATGGGAAAGACTGTCCTGGGCTCTTTCTGTGTGTGTGTGTGGTTTTTTTTTTTTTTTTTATTCTGCTCAAAACTGGAATACTTTTTTTTCTAGTTCATTTCTATCTATACATTATCATATGCACTAAAAGAAACGAGTTGTCATAATCCCTGTGTTAGTGTAGGCAGCAGTGGTACCTCGTCGCTGCTGCTGTGTAACATGGGCAGCCTTTTTTTTGTAGAGACAGAGTTTTACTTTATTGCCCTCGGTAGAGTGCCGTGGCGTCACACAGCTCACAGCAACCTCCAACTCCTGGGCTTAGTGATTCTCCTGCCTCAGCCTCCCGAGTAGCTGGGACTACAGGTGCCTGCCACAACGCCCGGCTATTTTTTGGTTGCAGTTTGGCCGGGGCCGGGTTTGAACCCGCCACCCTCGGCATATGGGGCCGGCGCCCTGCTCACTGAGCCACAGGCGCTGCCCAACATGGGCAGCCTTTTCCCTGGTTGCAGTTTTCTGCCTAGGTTTAAACTGGCTCTCTCCTCACAACTTCCTGCTTCTACTCACCTCCATCCAATCTTAAAGCCAGTGCTGTGTGTGTTAGTACACCAGTAGCTGTTTGCCCCGGCCCGCGGGGAATTCAACGGGGACCTGGGAAACAAAGGGGTCAGTCGAATGAGGGGACAAGAGACACGAAAGAATGAGAGCAAGTCAAGAGTCTGATCAAGCTCCGAAGAGTTTATTGTTTCAGCCGGGCTTATAAGCACACAAACGAGGAAGTAACTAAGGGCTGTTCCTAGCAGGGCAGGGAAGGGGCTAGTTTCTGGAAAATTACTAGGAGAAGGACCCTAAGGCAGGGGGTGCATTTTTGAGGAGATATGCAAGGGGAAAGTACCGTTGCTGTTTATGGTTGAATTACTGAGAATAGTTTGCTCGTAAAATCAAGATAGCAAGGGGCATTCTTGTGATATGTTTTGGCTCCCAGCAGCTGTTGTTACTACATCAAAATGTAGTTGCTTAAAACATTGACATACTATTTTATTTTGCTTACGATTTTTTGGATCAGAAATTGAGGAAGGCTTCACTTGAATAGGTCATCTCTTTTTCATGAGGAAACAGCTTCTTCACCATGTTTAACCCTTGGTCCCCTCTCCCCTACCCCTCTCTCCCACATGGTCTCTCATCCTCCAGAATTGCTATGCGCAGTGGTCGTAGGATGGTCCCACTCTTCTCATGACACCCAACTTCTAAAAGGAAGGCTGATGATGGAGTGTGGCTGGAACTAGTAGGATATTTCTTTTGACATAATCTGCAGTGCAGGTAGAAGGCCAGCCCAGATTCACAGTGGGCCGAGACATAGACTCCCCCTCTCGGAGGGGAGCAAGACCAGTTATAGAAGAGCAGATGGAAGGGGAGATACTGTTGTGACCGTCTATGGAAAGCACACACATAACGTGGTTTTTAGGAATGATTTTAAGTTTGATTTGCCAACCCTTTGTGTATACATATGTATATGTGCTATTTTTGTCAAATATAAGTTATGAATATATGAACTTTGTTAAATATCTGAATTAGGAGGCTTTCCTTCCTTTTTCTTTGCTCAGGAATAATTCAAAAGACTGTAATTAACTATTTGTCAAAAGTTTGAAAGAATTTTCAAAGATCATTTAAATTGTGTACATGACAAGTTTAAGATTTTAATTTAGCCAAATTTATGTTGCCCATTCAGGTCTTGAATTCTGGGTCTCAAGCAGTCCTCCCACCTGAGTCTCCCATGTAACTGGGATTACTATCAGGAGCTGCCTTGACCTGCTCTAGAATTGTTTTAGTTAAGAGATTAAGGCGGGCAGCGCCTGTGGCTCAAGGAGTGGGGCACCAGTCCCATATGCCAGAGGTGGCGGGTTCAAACCTAGCCCTGGCCAAAATAAAAAAAAAAAAAGAGAGATTAAGGCATAGGTTTTTTGCCCATACGCAGGTTATTATCTAGTTAAGTGGTAATTCATTCATAATTTGCAGTGCAGCCTCTATCCATTGCAGTGATACCCTAGAATCTGTTACTGAGTTTCTAGTCTCTTCTGTTGATAAGTAAATTATTTTTCTCATACTATGTTTTTTATTATTGTAACTCTATCCCAAGCATCTTAATTTTTTTTTTTTATAGATTTAACTTTTATTTTCCTTGCCATTATTGTTGTGATAGGATTGTGTAATGCATAACAAAAAAAAATTAGGCCGGGTGCTATGTCTCACGATGGGAGGCCGAGGCGTGTGGATTGCCCTCAGCTCACAGGTTCAACACCAGCCTGAGCCAGAGCCAGAGCCAGACGTGGCCTCTAAAAATAGTCAGGCGTTGTGGCTGGAGCCTGTAGTCCCAGCTACTCAGCAGGCTGAGGCAAGAGAATCGCTGGAGGGCTCGGCGCCTGTGGCTCAAGCGGCTAAGGTGCCAGCCACATACACCTGAGCTGGTGGGTTCGAATCCAGCCCGGGCCTGCCAAACAACAATGATGGCTACAACCAAAAAATAGCCAGGCATTGTGGCGGGTGCCTGTAGTCCCAGCTACTTGGAGGCAGGAGAATCGCTTGAGCCCAAGAGTTGGAGGTTGCTGTGAGCTGTGATGTCATATCACTCTACTCAGGGGGAACAGCTTGAGGCTGCTCTGTCTCAAAAAAAGAAAAAGAGAGAATCGCTTGAGCCCAAGAATTTGAGGTTTCTGTGAGCTGTGATGCAATAGCACTCTATCAAGGGCAAGAAAGTGAGACTGTCTCAAAAAAAGTAATAGGGGACAGTACCTGTGGCTCAGTGGGAAGGGTTCCAGCCCCATATACCAAGGGTGGGGGGTTCAAACCTGACCCCAGCCAAAATGCAACAAAAAATAGCCTGGCGTTATGGTGGGTGCCTATAGTCCCAGCTACTTGGGAGGCTGAGGCAAGAGAATTGCCTGAGCCCAGGAGTTGGAGGTTGCTGTAAGCTGTGTGACGCCATGGCACTCTACTGAGGGCTATAAAGTGAGACTGTGTCTCTACAAAAAAAAAAAAAAAAAGGCTCGGCGCCTATGGCTCAAAGACTAAGGAGCCAGCCCCATGTACCTGAGCTGGCAGGTTCGAATCCAGCCTGGGCCCACCAAACAACAATGACAACTGCAACCAAAAAACAGCCAGACCCTATGATGGGTGCCAGTAGTCCCAGCTACTTGGGAGGCGGAGGCAAGAGAATCGCTTAAGCCCAGGAATTAGAGTTTGCTGTGAGCTGTGATGCCAGAGCTCTCTACCCAGGGCGACAGCTCAAAGCTCTGTCTCAAATAATAGTAATAATAATAGATAAATAAAATAAAATTGAATTCTTGGTCACTTTTTAAGCTCTTCCCAAAGTTGACACTTTCTTCCTCCCTTTGGTAGTAACCTGCAGGCAGGAAAAAAAAACCAAGCATCTTAATTTTATGAAAGTCACTAGGTGGTCATGCCTATGAAGTATGAGTAAATGCCACCCAGTCCATACAAAGAATGTGTGCTTTTAGACTATTGGGAACAAGTTTTTCAAATCCTATTATGAATTTGTCTAATGTAATATCTTAGCCAAATATTTTTGGGCTAAATTTTATTTTCTAGAAAGGAGGAATAAGTAGAATTCATACCAATAATCACATTTTTATGCTTGTGATCATGATTTTTAAATACGTAATCTGATGTGTGGACGTCTTTCAGAAAAAATGAATAAAGGCAATAAATGGATTTTCCATTGAAGATGGTAGTCAAATAAACGGAAGCAGATACAGTAATAGTAAAGAGTTTTCATGTTAGCGAAAGCTATTTGTAAAGTAGATTTAGTAATATTTAATTTTTGAACCATATCATTTAGTAAATATATTACTTTAAAATGTACTTTTTAACAAAATCATTCTTTTATTTTTACTAATCTCATTTATTTTTGTTTTACAGATACTGTTTTGTGTTCGCTTTGGGATACCTCACAGTGTGCCAAATTACTAGAGTCTATATCTTTGATTATGGACAATATTCTGCTGATTTTTCAGGGTAAGATTAAAACTTTGTTTTAGGACCCTGTTTGTCTGTTCCAACATGGTGATCAAGGGACAAAATACATTTGCACTTAGGAGGTCAAGTGAAAAGCTATTATTAAACATTTTAGTTGAAAATTCCTTTATTGGCTCAGTGCCCGTAGCACAGTGGTTATGGCGCCAGCCACATACACCCAGGCTGGCGGGTTCAAACCCAGCCTGGGCCGGGTAGGCAACAATGACAACTGCAACAAAAAAATAGCCGGGCCTTGTGGCAGGTGCCTGTAGCCCCAGCTCCTTGGGAGGCTGAGGCAAGGGAATTGCTTAAGGCTAAGAGTTTGAGGTTGCTGTGAGCTGTGACGTCATGGCATTCTACTGAGGGTGACATAGTGAGACTCTGTCTCAAAAAAAAAAAAAAAAATGTTGCAGCCCCTATGGCCCTGTCCCTGTTAATGCACAAAGGAAATAGGCGTGACACAGGTAGAAGTACAAGCTTGCAAGAGGCAGGCTAACCGTAAGTTCTGTGTAGCCCCCAAGTAACTCCACAGTAGCTATTTACCTGAGATGGTACATGACAGGTGAGGGGAGTGTTAGACAATGACTGCGTGCCTAAGGATTGCCACCTGCTCTCCGCTCTCTCTCTGTGACTCCAGAGGATGATTAAGCTTTAACACCCAAGGATAAGTTGCCCGAGGGTCCGCCCCCAAGCTGCAAATCATCTTGCTTAGAGGCCGTTGAGCTCTGGGCATCCTCTACAACATTAACAACAACAACAAAAAAGAAAATTCCTTTATTTAAAAAAAATTTTTTTTAGTAAGTGGTCTTTTATAATGCTATAAAAGTTACAAAAATAATGTGTGCTTTTAAATTGTCTTATATACAACTTCTAAATATATAGCAAGTAAATTTCTTATGATATGTTAGTTTTGAAAGCTTTTTCTAATTTTGGTAAAAATTTCTGCAGTCATTTAAAACTATGGGAAATCCGTTTCCTTCCTTCTTCTTTCCTCCCTGCTTGCCCACCTGGCTGCCTTCTGTTCTTGAGTCTCTGACATATAATACAATCATTCACCAGCTTTTACATCATAAAAACTCCTCCCTTTTTCTGTTCTTAGTACCTACCTTAGGTCCTTGGGTGAGTTCAGTCTGAATTTCCTAGAGGAGACACATCAGCATTATTTTATTTCTAGGCATTTCATCCTTGTGCAGTATTCTACATTCAACCTCAGTATTCAGTTGAGTAATGGAAATAACTTCTGGCTTTTGTTCCTTCAGAGGGAATTTATTCCCTCTCTGGTACTAGTTGGGTTTCTCTGTCCTGTAACAAAACTGGTTGAATGATTATTATGACATAAATGCAGCCCAACCCCTTGTGAAGTAATTTGCTTGCCATCTGTAGGAGGGAACGTCTGCTAACACCTATGTACCAAGTGGGGAAATTGAAAATAAACCTTTTATTCTTTATGTTAGGCCTGATAACGTCTTAAAACATTTTTGTCAATATTTAAAACTTTTTATTTTTATATTTTTATTTTTTATTTCAGGTTAATGTTAGGGTACAAACAACCAACCAGGTCACAGTATTTGAATTCGTTAGGTAGGGTCTATTTTACAGTTGTGTCCCACACCCAGAAGGTGTGCCGTGTACCCCTACATTGTGCCCACTAAGTGGGAGCACACCCATCCCCCCGATAACATTTTTAGTTGAACATGACAAATAAGGCCTGCTTTCATGTTAGTCTTGAGTCATCTGGATAGCGTAAGTTTTAAGCAATAAATCCAATTTAAGGATAAGTATATTGGAAAAAAAAAAAATCATGATATCCCTGAAAAAGATTTTTTTTCTCTAATAGACATGGACCAAAGTTATGTGGGTTCAGAGAAAAATCATTTCTGTAAAACAAGAGAATTTTAGAAGATAAAATATCTTTTTTTCCCTAGTGAGATTGAAGTACATTTTACTACACAGATTTTTTAAATAGGCTTTGGTATTTGACTTCTCAGCCTTTTGGCGAAGATCAAGTATTAAACAGGCTGGTTGAAAGGAGACTGCATCCAGAACAAACCAAAACAAAACATTAAATACACTAAAAGAACTCGCTAACCAACTAGCAATATAGTGAGTAGAACTGAGAAATGCACCTGGAATGCAGAAAAGGTGAACAGATTGCAGCGACCCAGTTTATGAATAATGGGAATTCTAGTGAAAAATGAGCTAATGAACAGAATCAGTAAACACTAGGCCACCATGAAAATCTTTGTGAATTTGAGGAGTATACCCAGGTCACATTATTGTCATCATAGTATGATGAAATTAGAAACTAGTTTTATACATTTGAAAGAAACGCAGTTGCTTAGAAAATTCAATCTTTTGGAGAATATCAACTCTATTGGTCTTGTTCATCATGCTTCCTTAGTGCTTAGCACATGGTGGCATTAAATACTTACTGAATTAGTAATACTTAGTAAAGAAGAAAGTTAGAAACTATTTTACAGAGCAGTAGAAACTATTGGAAACAACCTAAGTCCTCATCAACAGAAAGGTAAATACATCAGAGTACATTCACACGACAGTATTCTACACAGCCTTGAAAATACAAAAATTATAGCTGCTTGTCTTAGCAGGGATCAACCTCAGGAACACTGGTAAGCAAAAAAACCTAGTTGAAAAGTATGTACACTATGATAATATGCACCATGCGACATCATCTACATAAAGTCTGAAAACACGGAAAAGTATCCAAGAATGACAAACACCCAACTCAGAACAGGCCTTCTCCTGGTGACGAAGGAGGCCCGGGCCCAGAGGTTCATGTGTGGGCATTGATAATGTTTTCTTTCTTTTATTAAAAGGAATCTGACATAAACTTGATGAAACATTAAGACTTGGAAAAGCTGCAAGGCGATCACGCACATTTGTTAAATTCTCTAAGAAAAAAATACATTGAGAAAATTAGGGAAAAGTAACAAAACAAGTAGAAAAATCTGAGCATTGTGGATAGAGCTGTACTATCTATAAGAGGAATTCATAGCTTTCAATATTTGCATTATAATATGTAAGAAATCAAGTAAGCATTTGGTGTAAAATAGAAACCGAAAGGACACTCATGACCTGTTTAGCTTGGGAGTGTTGATAACAGAAATGTTAACATTAGCAACTCAGAGGTGACAAGATTCTAACATCATGAATTTGCAAACTGACCTTTGTGGTCTTGGGATTCTACAGGCAGTTTCCCCAGGCAGGTGCCAGAGCTGCTCAGCAGATGTGCTTCTGAGGCCTCCAGTTTTGCTTTGACTGTGTCTGTTCCGTGTTTCCGTAGTTTGTATTTTGGAATTCCATATAATATTTCACTTAAAAACATTTTATTTTTTTAAACTACCAGATTTAAAAAGTAACTTAGTCCAACCAAATTGAATTTATTTACAGCCATATGGACTGGTGTCAGTACAAATTTGTGTGACTTAGTCTTTCTTGGACATTCACAGCCCCTCCCTTGGTTTGATCTTAGACCTTTTTGTTTCCCTCATCTGCTGTTCCAAATTCTTGTTGCTCTCAAGCCCTTACCTAATCATCTGTCTATATTAGGGATATCTAGTCTTCATTCTTGCTGTTGAAACAGAAACATAATTTCAATGACTTCGCATAATAAAAGTTTCACACTCACATTTCTGCTGAAGGGGGGAGCCTTTGCCCCACACGTTTAGGCGACCAGCCTCCTTCCTTGTGAAGGCTCTGCCTCCTTCAGGCTCTTTGGATTGGAAGCCTCTCGATGAAGATGACTGGGAATGCCAACAAACAGCATAGTGGTATGAACCATTGAGTCAGAATTAAGTTGAAGGGCTTTTGGGGGCCTTTTTCTTTCTTTTTTTTGATGGATGTAGGAGAAAAAAGCCATCTAAAGGCAGACTCTCACCTTGATGAAGTGTTCAGCCACTGGCGGCCCTTGAGTGTGTTACAGCAGGAGAGCAAAGAATATAACTTGGTCCTAACTGGGGTGTGTATTCTAGGAATTCAGAACATTGGGTGTCTGACTTAGGCAGAGTTGAGCCAAGTGACCGACCCGTGCTGAGGAGTGGAAAGCACAAGTCTGGCTCTTGTTGAGGAAGTATCATTAAACTGGTTTTACAAGGGGCGATTTCATGTGCACAAGGTATGGAAGAACCTATATGTGTTCACGCATAAACGTACATTCAAGATACTGATTAGATGAAAAGGACGTACCTCTTAATAGACATTTGCAGAGGGCGGCGCCTGTGGCTCAGTGAGTAGGGCGCCGGCCCCATATGCCGAGGGTGGCGGGTTCAAACCCAGCCCCGGCCAAACTGCAACCAAAAAATAGCCGGGCGTTGTGGTGGGCGCCTGTAGTCCCAGCTGCTCTGGAGGCTGAGGCAAGAGAATCGCGTAAGCCCAAGAGTTAAGAGGTTGCTGTGAGCCGTGTGATGCCATGGCACTCTACCCGAGGGCAGTACAGTGAGACTCTGTCTCTACAAAAAAAAAAAAAAAAAAAAATGGACATTTGCAGAAAGATTGAAAAGTTACTGAAGTTATTAGCTTTCATGTTAGCCTTAGAAAATAGATATTCGGAAATAGAAAGCGATTAAGTAGCTTTTTTTTGTATCAGCAGTAACTACTATAACCAGTTAGAAAATATAATAGACAAAGAATCTTAGTTTCAAAAGCAATGAAAACTGAAATATCTAGGATGATCTGTGGACAGAAATGTGTAGGACCTCTGTGTAGAAAACTATAAAGCCTCACTATAGGACATAGAAGAGCACCTGGAGAAGCACCTGGTTTATTGAGATAGTAAAATTCAGTATTGTTGACATGTTAAATTCCCCTTACATTAATCTTTCAGTATAATGCAGGTAATATTGCAGTTTTGAAGAAAGATAAATTGATTCAAAGATTCTCTAAAAGGGAAATGCTTCAGAGTAGGAATTTGATATAAAAACATGCTGTTGTCTGTAAAGCAGGAGTGGCTAAAATATTACGGACTGACAGAGAAACAGACGAAGCAGCTGGGGTAGAGGCCCTAGAAACAGACCTATGCCTGGATCTAAGAAATAAGACATAATAATAGTTGGATTGTAAATCAGTGTGGGGAGCCTGGTTTCATTCTTCAAAGGGTATTATGACATTTGGAAAGAAAAAAGAAAATCTTTGCCTCATTTTTAAATAAATTGTAGATGGAAGCAAGAACAGATCTGTCACAGTAAGATAATGAGTTTTAATTGAAATATGTTGGTTTCTGTGGTGCTACACACCAAAAGAAGATGCATGGGAAATAATTTTTCATTCAAGTCAAGACTGTATCTTAGAGCTAACAACGTGGTATCAAATGCTTGGTAGATGTTTTGCTAAGAGTCACAGTGTTCTTTCAGCTGAGTTTAGTGAACATGTGCTGTGCACTTTGCTCAGTGCCTTTGGAGCCTGAGCCAGGTGCTTATATAGATGAGAGCGAAGCATAAGAAGTAATTGACCATTTGGTCTAAAAGCCACAGGTGCGATTGTTCTTTTTATCACTCCTTTTCAAAAAGGCATTTTTCTGACCCAGAGTCTGATTGTAGATATCCTTTTGTGTCCCATGGAAGAGTCTCAGAAGGCCCCTTGCCGCCCCGATAGTCCTCCCATTGTGCCTGGAAGCTGTGTTGTAAATAGGGTTGCTGTAAATTATCCAACTGCTCGTGAAACCTTAGTGTTCATTTATCCTGGTCCATCCTGTGGGAGGGTCTCCCAAGCCCGTGACCGACATTTGGTTACAGGAAGCATTCTGTCTAGCTGCTGCTGGTAGTTCCAGTTACCACGAGTGAACACACATGGATCTCCTTACAATTTGTTCTGTCCATCCCCCAACCCTCGCCTGATCCTTTCTCCTGAATTTATGTGTGTTTACAAAGCAGTGTGGTGTAACATGATCAGAAAGGTGCAGTGTTTCCTTCAGACTGCAAAGCCTTCCCACAGTGTGCCTGTGTGGCTGGTTCTGTCTTCTTGGGCACCTCTGCCTATCCTGGTGTCAGCTTGGTACACCCCTCCTGCTGCATGTCCAGACCCCGGTGTGACGGCCCAGGCGGCTGTGCTGCTTCCCCTCAGCTCTCCCAGTGTGGAGTCCTCTCGTCTCTGTCCACATTTCTGCAGATCCCTCACTCGGCACTTAACACTTTTTTGAATAGTTACTCACATACCTGTTTCTCTCCTATTCTGCAGAGAAAGCTGCTTCAGAAACAGCTCTTCCCACTTAATTATTGCGTCCCCTCGGTGCCATATGCTTCACAGCAATCCTCACCTTTTCAAGGGAAGGTGGGGATGTGAGGAGAAGGGATACTGTTGTCATAATGCTATCATGATTCCCATTTTATAGATAATAACTTTCATGGAGAAACTTTCCAATCTTCTGCAGTTGATACACAGTCGAGTCAGGGGGTGAGTTTTCTGACCCCTGTGTCCAGCTGTCTGCTCATGTTTCCATCCTGCTGTCGGAGGCATCCCACTCCGTGAGTGCCTCAAGCTGAAGTCCTCATTTCCCTTCCTAGGCAGCTCCGTTCTTCTAGTTACCCTGGTCAGAAACCTTGGTGGCATCAGGTCTCAACCCCTGCATCCAGGACATTATCAAACCATCCCAAATACGGTTGTTGTCTTTACTGTCAGAAATGTCTAGAAACGACGTCAGGCCTCTGCTGTTACCCAGGTCTGGGCCACCATCTTTTCCTGCTGTCTCAGCTGCTTCCTTATCCCCACAGACTTTTTTTAAAACTCAGAGTTAGAATGTGTCCATTTGAAACAAAGTCACTTCTTTGCCTGAAATCTCCTGTACTTTCTCACCTCACTCAGGTCCAAGCCAGTTTCTTCACAGCACTCTGCAAAACTGGAGCTGACCTCTTGCTAGCTGCCTCCAGTTCCTGCTCTTGTCTTCCCTGCTCCTTGGTTTCAGCCACATGGCTCCTTCCGTGCCAGTCACTGTCTGACCTGAGCGCTGTTGAACTTGCCTTCTCCCTTCCCGGAGTATAGTATCTCAGGCTTCCCTATGGCTTGTTCTCTGTTTAGCTGTCACCTTCTGGGTGAGGCCAGTGCTCTCCTATCCTGCACTCCCCAGCCCTCTTACTGCGTAGCAGTTAGCACCATCTGACACACGGTATATTTACCTGTTTGTTCATTCCTAACCTCTCTCCAATGCCATATAAATTACAAGACAGCAACAGCTTGGGTTGTCTTATTCCAACGCCTAGAGTAGAACTTGGTGCCTTTTGGGTGTTCTCAGTGAGGGGTGAGTGAATGAATGGACGCGTGACCCAGCCAGTGGCCTTTTCTGCTGTCTCTGACTGTGTATTCATTTGGCATTAAGTAAATGGAGTTTATTTGGTTTCAGTGGCTCTCTTTGTGGATGGAAGGCTATTTGTACTCAGAGGTGACTGAGAATAAGGAATTGACAGTTTGCCTCTGTTGGTAGATAATAGCTGGCTTCTTACCTAATAGGTGCTTGTCCCCAAGTTACAAGCATCCGATTTACATATGACTAGCACTTACAAACGAAGGCGATTATAATGAGTCTCTGGCTTACATATAGCTCGCACCGAAGGAACAGAAGCTGTTGAAGGTAGTAGATAAATGTCCTGTTCTGGCTTTATACTAATTCAACTTAAGAAGAAACCCATAGAACCTGTCCCACTCAGAACCCCAGGACTCCGTAGAGTTGCTTTGCAGCATTAATATACAAACATGTAAGTTGAGCAGCCTTCTAGAAATAAAGGAACAATCAAGAAAGTAATTGTTCCTTTTTAGCATTTAATGGTTAACTGCATTTGATAATAATTCTCTAATAATGGTTACTGTGTAAGAGAACCAGATCTTACTATTCTTGAAAAGGCATGTAATATTTTTGTCCTCTCCCCCTACCTTTTTTTTCATTTCAGAAAGTATGAAGTTTTTATTAGTTTTTACTTTAGGTGAATTTTTTTATGTTAACTAAAACTATTCCATAAGTTGTATTTATTTTTAACAGTTAACATCCTGATTTTTCTACATTCCTAGCAGGGTATCAGTGGGAGAAAATACCTGTAATAACACTTACACATGGTGACAGTGATGCTGTGTGCTGTGCAGGGAGGAGGAAGCCCCTTCCAGGGTTCTGACACCACGCTGGGGGCCCCGGAGCCTTCTGCCTTCCCTGCCCTCCCCCAGCGTCCAGCCTCCCTCCTAGGGAGATAAGGCTGTTTGTGATTCCTGTCCAGGCATCTGGGGAGTCCTTCAATATTGGAAGTTCCATTAATATAGAGTCAGCAGTTAATTATAATGTCAGTAAAAATATGAATGAAATCATTGTGAGTCATCTTACTTGTCCCAAAACATGTATTTATGAATGAAATGGGCTGTTAAAAAGACCCTAATCTCTGGCTTGGGGCCTGTGGCTCAAAAAGCTAAGGTGCCAGCCATATATTCCAGAGCTGGCGGGTTCGAATCCAGCCCGGGGCCGCCAAACAACAATGACGGTTGCAACCAAAAAATAGATGGGCATTGTGGCGGGCACCTGTAGTCTCAGCTACTTGGGAGGCTAAGGCAACAATGACGGTTGCAACCAAAAAATAGATGGGCATTGTGGTGGGCACCTGTAGTCTCAGCTACTTGGGAGGCTGAGGCAAGAGAATCGCTTAAGCCCAGGAGTTGGAGGTTGCTGTGAGCCATGATGCCACAGCACTCTACCCAGGGCGACTGTTTGAGGCTCTGTCTAAAAAAAAAAAAAAAGACCCTGATCTCTCTGTGCACAGTTGGCTAGTTTTCATTTAAGCGTCTTTGGTACAGTAGTTTCTGCCATGGTCAGGGGAGGCTTGTCTCCTGTCACTCTGTTCTGCCTCCTGCTCATGTATGGGCTCTCTGTTGGACTCACCTGTCCATTTTTCTCTCCACTTTGCTTTTCTGAGCTATTTTTAATGTATTCATCCCTTACTGAACTGTTCCTATAATCCTTTATTTTCATCCCTAAGTTACTTCTTCATAGTCACTGTGTAATAATTTTGTCTTTTGTCATTCTGTTTTTATATTTGCCACTCCCCTGGTGACAGAATGAGTCAGAGGTATTGGGGCTGCCACCAATAAAACTAAAGGAAACATATGGAGTCTAATAATTATCAGGAAGTGAAACAAAACCATGAGGAGGCATTTTTGTACACCAAGCACAGAGATAAGTGCAGCAGCACCCAGGCCCACACTGTTGAGTAGCTCGTGGATTTGTGTGCGATGATAGAAAAGTAAACAAATAATTACAATATAGCATGATAAATACTTCAGTCAACCTACAGAAGGAGTGATAGATCTTGACTAGAAACTTACTTTTAGGTTATATGGGCGGCACCTGTGGCTCAAAGGAGTAGGGCCCTGGCCCCATAGGCCAGAGGTGGCAGGTTCAAACCCAGCCCCAGCCAAAACTGCAAAAAAAAAGTTTATTTGATATTTTAAAAATAATTATTTAGCACATGTCTTGTGCCAGATGCTGTGCTGCACGCTGAAGATTGGTGAACCAGACGGTTAGATTCCTTGACTTACGGACGGCTAAAGAGGGGAGAGATTTGAAATGGCTGCTCTATTGTAATAAATGAAACAACCACATGTAGTTGAAATGAGAGTGGTGTGTGTTTGAGCAAAGGAACTACGTGAGGGAGAGTTGCTCAGTGGGCTCTTGGATGAAGTTTTAAGCTGAGGATTCAAGAAGGAGAAGTAGCTGTTCTTGAAAAGCAGTTCCAGGGAGAGTCAACTAGGTGGTGGGAGTCTGGAGTGTTCAGATGTGCTCCCTGCCTTCTCCCCTCTCTGACAGGATGGGCAGTGCGGCTGTGCACCACCCATTGTCCTGCACCCTTCACAGCTGGTAGAACAGAAAGTGCATGGTTGTGCAGGGGCACAGGTGGGCACAAAGGACGTCCACAGTGTCTGTATGTATACCTCAGAGCTAATATGTCCCTGAATTGGTAAACTAAATTTAGAAAGGGTCTTATCAGCTATGTTATGTTTTAAGGCTACATGGGAATTAGAATTCAGAACTAAAGGAGATTTTAAAGTTAATTCACTGGTGATCTGAAGTATGAAGAGATTAGGCAGGGTGGAAAAATGATTATTTTTCCCCAGGGGCATTATAGGGCATCCATAGAAACCTCAAGAGCGCATAGTGTATCCTGCACAGCAGAAACAGTTACAGGCAGGGCATTCAAAGCTACTGGGGGTTTAGGTTGGTTGGGGAATGATTCCTGAGAGTCAGTGTTATGAATGTAAGAACTGATCTTTAAATGAACCTCTGAGAAATCTCCCGTAAGTACTTGAAGTTTATTAACAGTTGTCATTTATGAGACCTTGCCTGTTAGGTGAGGAGAATGAGCTGGACTTTCTCAAGGGCCCAGGCCTGGGAATCTAATTTCCAGAGGTAGCAATGTTTACAACAAACCCTTTACTGTACACGAACACTTGAGGAGTCACTTCCTTTCTTGACCTGTTTAAAGACGTTGCTGTTTTTTTTTTCGTTTGTTTTTGTTTTTTTTTGAGACAGTCTTACTCATTGTCCTCAGTAGAGTGCTCGCTCGCCTGCCAGAACCCCAGCTATTTTTTTTGTTGTTGCAGTTTGGCTGGGGCCGGGTTCGAACTCGCCACCCTCCGTATATGGGGCCGGAGCCCTAACCATTGACCACAGGCGCCGCCCAAGACATTACTGTTTTGCCAGAGAGGGCAGAGGACACTAATGAGTGTTCCCTGATCAGTGTGGGCTGGTGAGGGGCACTCGGCTGCTGGGGTCCGAGCCTCCCCTGCCACCCTTGTCTGTGTGGCTGACCTCAAGGACCCTTTCTTTGGGTGCATGTGGGGGTGGTTCTGTGTGCTTCACAATATGTGAGGATTCCATGAAATGTAAACTGTGAATGTACAGAAAGAACATTCTCCCTTTATTTACAACAGTTTGGTTTCACTACAGTTTCAAAAAAAAAAAAAACTCAGGTAATTGTTCTTTCATACTGTCTGTAAGCTAATGTTAATAGTTAAAGGATAAAATGCATCCTGGTGGCTTTCTGTTTTTTCTTTTCCTTTCCAAGTTAATCTTTCATTTATAGTAATTATAAATATGAGTAAATATTGCCATTTTCTTCCTTGTAACATGATTTAGAAGTCCTCTTTAAATATGTCATGGGTTCAGCACTTGAGCACTCTGTGGGCGTCTTTAGGGTCTTCAACCCCTTACACCAGGGAGATGGAAGGCTGTCCTTTTTCTTGTCCTGTTTCTCTCATTCTGATTTGTTCCCACCTCGCATTTCCCACCTATGCTCCTAATTTCTACTCATTCTCCTTTTCTTTTTTTTTTTTTTTGTAGAGACAAGAGTCTCACTGTACTGCCCTCCGGTAGAGTGCCATGGCGTCACATGGCTCACAGCAACCTCTAACTCTTGGGCTTACACGATTCTCTTGCCTCAGCCTCCCGAGCAGCTGGGACTACAGGCGCCCGCCACAACGCCCAGCTATTTTTTTGTTGCAGTTTGGCCGGGGCTGGGTTTGAACACGCCACCCTCGGCATATGGGGCCGGCGCCCTACTCACTGAGCCACAGGCACCGCCCTTATTCTCCTTTTCTAAGGCAGCCTGTTGCCCACATTTCTTTTTTTTTTTTTTTGTCTACTTTGGTCTTTTATTTTATTTATTTATTTTTTTTACAGTCTTTTTTTTTTTATTGAATCATAGCTGTGTTGCCCACATCTCCATTCAGAGGCAAGAGGCCGTGGTTAGTAGAGGGAAGTACTGGGTCCAGCTCAGGACGGGCCTCCCCTACCCCCAGCCCCGCACTCAGGTCTGTGTGCTTCTGGCTTGTTTCCTGGCACATAAACAATGAGGAGGGACCAGGTCACTGGCTGGCAGGTGATTTCTTTTAGGGGTAGAATCTTTTTGTTCTGTTTTCTTTTCCAAGCAAAGGAGAAGGCCTGATTTCCCTATCTCCTTCCCTGACACATAGCTCTTGAGGTATCTGTTTGAAATCCCTTAGAGGGTTTTTATGTTAAGAATGTTAAGATTTGTAGTACTATGAACAGAATAAACTTCTTTTCATGCATTGTAAGTATTGTTTTAATTTTCTTCTTTTAAAATTTTTTTTTAATCTTGTTACAGCCCAATGATGATCATTACCCAGAAGATCACTAGTTTGGCCTATGAAATTCATGATGGTAAGAATTTTGAAATTGATTTTTCATTGCTGGAAAAAAATCCTATTCAAATAATCTTTTGCTTGAGATATTGCCATAAATTTCTGTTCTCTATTACAGTAAGGGAAGGGGATGGAGGATAGGGGTGAGATAGAGGAATGTATTAACTCTGCTTGGAGTTACTAAAGTGTACTTGTTTTCCTTAAGTGTTTTAATTGTGAATTCACTTGAGTGACAAAAAGTAAAATTGTGGATTTAGTCATATGACCTGCATTACTAACAATTTAAAATGTAAAAGAAATAGATGTATGGTCTGGACTGTAATCATAAGATTTAGATTCTGATTTCTTCCAAGATTGAAGAAGCATCTCTGTTAGGACAATTGTTTATATGTAGCCTAAGAGATGGGCTTAGCCCCAGGTAGACATTGGCCTGTCCTGTGCCCATTGCCTAGCCAGGCTTTCCCTTGATTATCAGCCATGACAAGATTGTAAAGACAGTACGTTTTTGAGACAGACAGGGTCTCACTCCTGTACTAAACTGTTAGTAATGCAGGTCATATGACTAAATCCACAGTTTTGTTTTTTGTCTCTCAAGTGAATTTACAATTAAAACACTTAAGGGAAACAAGTACACTTGCATAACCCTAAGCAGAGTTAAGTACATTCTATCCACCATCCCTTCCCTTACTGGCTAGAGTGCAATTGCATCATCATAGCTCACTGCAGCCTCAAACTTCTGGTCTCAAGCAATCCTCCTGCCTCAGCCTCCCAAGTAGCTGGGACTTCAGGCATGTGTCCAGCTGATTTTGTTGTTTGTAGAAATGGAGTTTTACTGTTGCTCAGACTGGTCTCGAACTCCTGAACTCAAGTGATCCTCCCACTTTTGCTCCCAGAGTGCTGTAATTATAGGTGTGAGCCCCTGTGCCTGGCTTTCCCTTTTGCTTCTAACAAACAAAATTAACTACTTCTGTTTTGGGGGGCAGGAGTGCAGGAAAGGAGATAGATTAATTGCTTTTTAAAAAAATCTCTAATACGGGTGGCACCTGTGGCTCAGTGAGTGGGGCGCCGGCCCCATATGCCGAGGGTGATGGGTTCAAGCCCAGCCCCGGCCAAACTGCAACAAAAAAATAGCCGGGCGTTGTGGCGGGCGCCTGTAGTCCCAGCTGCTCGGGAGGCTGAGGCGAGAGAATCGCGTAGGCCCAGGAGCTGGAGGTTGCTGTGAGCCGTGTGACACCACGGCACCTCTACCCTTGGGCGGTACAGTGAGACTCTGTCTCTACAAAAAAAATAAATAAATAAAAATAAATAAATAAATCTCTAATACTTGTTCAATCAAGTTTGCTATTAAACAGCAAATGTTTCTGCCCTTCTCAGTGGAAAAGCACCACTGAGAGAACATTCTCCCCAAAGGGCAACATGATGCTGTGGAAGGAGGGTGGGCGGCAGACGAAGGCTCAGATGCCAGCTCTGCGCTCTGCTTCCGTTTCTCATCTGTCAACCTATGACGTGATCCACCTTAGCAGGCTTTTTCTGATGACAACATGTGCTCAACTCGGAAGTATAAAAGAACCCCATTTTGTGACTTGTTCTTTTAAGTGGACTCAGTGGTAATTATCTCTTTAAATTGTTTGAATTTTGATTGACTTTGGTAAGTTTTTTTTTTTTTTTTTTGTAGAGACAGGGTCTCACTTTATGGCCCTCGGTAGAGTGCCGTGGCCTCACACAGCTCACGGCAACCTCCACCTCCTGGGCTTAAATGATTCTCTTGCCTCAGCCTCCCGAGTAGCTGGGACTACAGGCACCCGCCACAACGCCCGGCTATTTTTTGGTTGCAGTTAGGCTGGGGCGGGGTTTGAACCCGCCACCCTCGGTATACGGGCCGGCACCTTACCCACTGAGCCACAGGCGCCGCCCAACTTTGGTAAGTTTTGAGGAGTGCATACGCTTTAGCTTTTCAAAATGGTTCCTCCTCCAGTTTGATTGAGTCAGGCTCCTGGACAGTGTACTACAGGCCTGCCACGCCCCTGCCCTGTCGGGAGGGACTGAACTTCAGTCCCGTGTTTTCTCAGCTGGTTTTACAGCGGAAGACCTTATTATCTGCTTGTGGGGGGCTCTAAGACCACTGTAATTTAGTAGTTTATAGGACTCAGAATACAGTTAAATTTCTGGCTAAGATTTATTATAGTAAAAATATTTGAAGAAAAGACAGTAAAGGGCAGGGGCACCTGCAGTGAAGTCTAGAGAAAGAAACCAGGCACAAGTTTCCAAGAGTTCTTTCCCAGCGGACTCACATAGAACACCCTCAATTCTGCCAGCAGTGAGTTGTGACTACACCTGTGGAATGTCTAGGAGGCAAGCTCATTAGGCGCTCAGTACCCGAAGGTTTTACAGGGGGCTGGTTACATGCGCCCCTACTGCCTTACATCTACCAAAGTTCCAGGTGCCCGGAAAGGAAGCAGCTGTTCAGAATAAACTGTAATGTTCCAGGGGTCCCGCGGGCCACATGAGGCGGTGTGATTGTATTTGTTCCTGCTTTGTTTTTTTACTTCAAAATGAGATATGTGCAGTGTGTATAGGAATTTGTTCATAGTTTTTTTTTTTTTTTTTTGAACTATAATCCGGCCCTCCAACGGTCTGAGGGACAGTGAACTGGCCCCCTGTTTAAAAAGTTTGAGGACCCCTGGTAGACATAGGGAACATTTTATTTTATAACAGTGTGAAGAACTACCCTGTTTCCCCAAAAATAAGACAGTGTCTTATTTTAAGGTGTGCTCCCAAAGACATGCTAGGTTTTATTTTCGGGAACGTCTTATCTTTCCTGTAAATAGGTCTTATTTTTGGAGGATGTCTTATTTTGGGGAAAACAGGGTATTTATCAGCCAAGTTTCCAGACAACCACCACAGGCTAACCTTACAACAAATCTTTGTAAGGATAGCAGTCTTAGAACTATATTCATTCTTTTTTTTTTTTTTTTTTTTTTTAATTTAGACAGAGCCTCAAGCTGTTGCCCTTGGTAGAATACTGTGGTATCATTGCTCACAGCAACCTCCAACTCCTGGGCTTAAGCGATTATCCTGCCTCTGCCTCCCAAGTAGCTGGGACTATAGATGTTCGCCACAATGCCTGGCTGTTTTTTGGTTGTAGTTGTCATTGTTGTTTGGCAGACCCGGGCTAGATTCGAACCCACCAACTCTGGTGTATATGGCTGGCACCTTAGCTGCTTGAGCTACAGGTGCTGAGCCAACTACATTAATTCTTGTCTGCACAATCTTTTTCATTCTGGACCACTCTTACATTATGCCAAATAATGTATATATAACTATTTCTCAACTGCCAAGTACCATCTTTCACAGTTACAGCTTCGGGAGCGGGTGTTATATTATCTTGGAAAATTTCTGGACAAGGTTTTTTAAGATATTTCATCCCCTCACATAGTAGAGCCTATGCTACCCTTCTAGTTTGAATTTGTGTGTGAGATTGCTGAGGGCTTAGGATGGGTGAGAAGGACAGTCAACCTGGTGGTGTGTTTCATTGTGAAATCTCATTGTTACATGGCCTTTAGGGGTGGCGTGGCTGATTTTCTTCTAGAGGCTTCACTGATGTCATTTACAATAAGACTCCTATCAGCCGCGCAGGGTGCTTGTACGGGTTGAGTGTTCCAGTTTTGAAATGCTCGAGACCAGAAGTCTTTTGTATTTTGTATTTGCTTGGATTTTGGATATGCATAATGAGATTCCTTGGGAATGGGACCCAAGTCTAAACTCAGAGTTCATTTATGTTTCATGCATACCTTATACACATGGCCTAAAGGTAATTTTATATAGAATTTTATTTTTTATTGAGACAGCATTATGTTGCCCTCAGTAGAGTGCTGCGGCATCACAGCTTACAGCAACCTCAAACTCTTGGGCTTAGGCGATTCTCTTGCCTCAGCCTCCTGAGTAGCTGGGATGACAGGCACCCGCCACAACGCCCGGCCATTTTCTTGTTATAGTTGTCATTGTTTAGCAAGCCTGGGCTGGGTTCGAGCCCACCAGCCCCAGTGTATGTGGCTGACGCCCTAGCGACTGAGCTATAGGTGCCAGGCCTTACATAGCATTTTTAATAATTTTGTGCATGAAACAAAAGTTCATGTACACTGAACCATCAGTAAGTAAAGATGTCACTGTCTTGGTCACAGTACGTGGTGGTTTGGCATCACCATCATTCCTGACTCACATATGTACTTAGCAGTAAAAAATGCAACACACCATTAATACAGCAAGAAAGCAGCGTGTTTGGGCTACCTGAGCAGTGTGGAGCGTCACTCGAGCGCCGAGACCAGCTGCCAAGCCAGCATGCAGGGCCATGGCCTCCACTACAGTGGGGCATCATGTCTGTCTTCAGAGCTATCTTGTTTCCTGTCACATGTTGGTCTGCATGATTTGCACTTGGCTAGACTTCTAGCATTAAAAATAACTTGTTGGCGGCGCCTGTGGCTCAAAGGAGTAGGGCACTGGCCCCATATGCCGGAGGTGGTAGGTTCAAACCCAGGCCTGGCTAAAAACTGCAATAAATAAATAAATAAAGTGTAAATACTATATATAAATAAATAAATAAATAAATAACTTATCCTTGGCTCGGCGCCTGTAGTTCAAGCGGCTAAGGCGCCAGCCACACACACCAGAGCTGGTGGGTTTGAATCCAGCCCTGGCCGTCAAACAACAATGACAACTACAACCAAAAAATACCCAGGCATTGTGGCGGACGCCTGTAGTCCCAGCTATTTGGGAGGCTGAGGCAAGATAATCACTTAAGCCCAAGAGTTGGAGGTTGCTGTGAGCTGTGATGCCATGGCACTCTACCCAGGGCGACAGCTTGAGGCTCTGTCTCAAAAAATAAAAATAAAAATAACTTGTCCTTAATTGGTTTTTCAGCATTCTGTTGGTAAGTTCCCAAATTTTGAGCTGAGAGGGGTGGCTAGACTTCATGTAGACTTCTAACTCATTTTTCTGTTGCCCTCAGTAGAGTGCTGTGACGTCTTTGGGCTTAAGCGATTCTCTTGCCTCAGCCTCCCAAGTAGCTGGGACTACAGGCGCCCGCCACAACACCCAGCTAATTTTTGTTGCAGTTGTCATTGTTGTTTAGCTGGCATGACCTGGGCTTAAACCCTCCAGCCTCGGTGAATGTGGCTGGTGCTGTAACCACTGTGCCATGGGCGCCAAGCCAAAATAAAATACGATTATTTTATTTTATTTTATTTTAGAGACAGTCTCATTATGTCGCCCTCAGTAGAGTGGCATGGCATCACGCTCATAGCAACCTCAAACTCTTGGGCTCAAATGATTCTCTTGCATCGGCCTCCCAAGTAGCTGGGACTACAGGCACCCGCCACAACACCTGGCTATTTTTTGTTGCAGTTGTCGTTGTTGTTTAGCAGGCCCAGGCAGGGTTCGAACCTGCCAACTTCGGTTTGTGTGCTGGCATCGTAACCACTGTGCTATGGGCACCGAGCCCATAATATTTTAGACAGCAAAGCTTGAAATCACAGATGAAGCTGTTAACATGCTACTTACCTGGTGAAAGGAGGGGGGGAAAGGATAAACAGCTTTTTTTCTTTTTTTTTGTAGAGACAGAGTCTCACTGTACCGCCCTCGGGTAGAGTGCCGTGGCGTCTCACGGCTCACAGCAACCTCTAACTCTTGGGCTTACGCGATTCTCTTGCCTCAGCCTCCCGAGCAGCTGGGACTACAGGCGCCCGCCACAACGCCCGGCTATTTTTTTGGTGGTTGTTGTTGCAGTTTGGCCGGGGCTGGGTTTGAACCCGCCACCCTCAGCATATGGGGCCAGCGTCCTACTCACTGAGCCACAGGCGCTGCCCGGATGAACAGCTTTTAAAAAAATGAATAATGATCTTCATTTCTAAAGATAGTTCTTGTTTTTTTAGGAAAGGTTAGATAATAGCAGTGTGAGTATCTAATATGGGGCACAAAGCAGAATTTCCAAAAGCAGCAGTCACCCTCCTTGGGGGCTGACTTCCTGAGGATGCTTTACTCCCCTCCCCCACCCAGGTCAATTGTCGTCTTAAGTGTTACTGTCATCTTCTGATTACCAAAAGTAGGTGCCTGTACCTACTAGGATTTTTCAGAGAAAAATTAATCTACTATGTTCCTCCCCACACTCCTCAAAGCCAGCCCTTGTTTTTTTTGTTGTTGTTGTTTTGTTTTGTTTTTTTGAGAGAGAGTCTCACTCTGTTGCCCATGCTGAAGTGCAGTGGCACAATCACAGCTAGGACCACAGGCACATGCCACTATGCCTCACTAATTTTTTTTAAGAGATGGGGTCTCACTATGTTGCCTAGGCAGGTCTCAAACTTCTGGCTTCAAGCAGAAGTGCTGGGATTATAGGTGTGAGGCACAGTGACAAGCCAGTCCCCTCTTTTAAATTAATATTTGATGTGCTTCCTTATCTTCTTATGAGGCAGAGCTTTGTTTTTTATATAATTGTCAAAAGTAGATGTATAATTATTTACTTTCTCATTCCCTAGTTTTTGCATGTGTAGGTTGTTATTTTTTGTTTTTCTGCTATTATGTAAAAGCTGTGATAATCCTTTTCATAAATGTCAAATCATTTAAGTCATCCAACAATAGAAAAATTTTAGTGCCCCTTTTTGAAAAGTCCATTTAAGGATAATACTTTTTTTTTTTTTGCAGTTTTTGGCTGGGGCTGGGTTTGAACCCACTACCTCCAGTATATGGGGCCAGCGCCCTACTCCTTTGAGCCACAGGCGCCGCCCGATAATAAATTTTTTAATTTGTTGATAATTTTGATTAGAGAGGAACTAGATTTTAGTGACCCTTCTTCCTGGACAGCATGTTATCTATCTTATAGAGATCTTTTCCCAAGATTGTGTCTGTGTTGCCGTGGGAGAGAAAGAACAGTCATTATATCAAAACTGGGCATGGAGTATGAATTTCAGATGAGGAAAATGATGGAAGTGTGAATAGGAAAAAATGCCATTCCGGTGGAGAAATCATAATTAATCAGAGTACTTATTTTTGTTTCTCAGGGATGTTTCGAAAGGATGAGGAACTGACTCCATCCCAGAGAGGTTTGGCTGTAAGGTATGTGCCTTGCTTGTGTGATGCCATGGTTTAGTCCGGCTCTGCATAGAACACACATTAGTTTTGTGGCTAAGGCCTGCTTGTCCTTCGGGAAGTATTAACTTCTGAAAACCGAACCTTGTGTCCTCTGCACACTGCCCGAGCAGGGCCCCTGCACCCTCCTAAGGCCTGTGTATGCCTGTGTGCCCTCTGGGACCTGTGCCCTCTGGAACGTGAGTTCCTTGAAGACAGGAAGGTGTCCCAACTGCCGTGCTGTAATTACTAGTTATTGTAGACCTGTAACTTGATGGCAGGTAGTGGGCTAAAATGTCATACATGAATATACCCTGTAGGCGCCACATTTTGAAATAATGAAGAACCAACCAGGTATTTATTTCTCATTGTTACTTGAGGAATTCCTTTTGGGTTAAACTTTTACTTCATTTGTGAGAGGTACTCTGATGACTATTACAGTGAATGGCTTAATTTCTTGGCAGAGTCTATCTTAGTCTAATATAATTCGAGCTCAAACACTTGTTTTCCTTAAAGAAAATTTTCCTGTGGAGCACCTTGATTCTAAATTTAGAACTGAAATGTGCTCAATGGATAGAATGAGATGGAGTTCATGATAGTAGATGGAGCTACACTAAGTGTTCATCTTTGATCCCAGGGAGCATTTCTTGGAAATCTTCTAATATTTTTCTCATCTTTAAAATTATTCTGTTGTGGGATGAGCATGGTGGTGTATCCCTATAGTCTCAGCTTCTTGGGAGGCTAAGGCAGGAGGATCACTTGCGCCCAGGAGTTTGAGGCTATAGTGCACTATCACTGTGCCTGCGAATATCTGCTCCTTTAGCCTGGGCAATGTAGCAAGGCGGTCTCTTAAAAAAAAAATCTATTTGGCTATTGTCTTTATATGTCAATAAATACATACTCGAGTATACTTGAGATGCTCATCTCATCTGGGTTCTAAGATCTCACAGAGCCCTTGGGCCATCCCAGTAACTGCTCACTTACAGACTCCCCCTCCTCTGCCCCTCCCCCTTTCCTCTCACATAGCCACCTGGCAGTTCCCAAAGCTAGTTAAACACAGCTCTCCACCTAACCGAACACTGGAGGGAAGCTAAGTAGAAACATGTTCAGTCTTGCTACCTGGACTCATTTTGAATTTGTTACCTCAAATTTAAAATTACAGTCCTTAGTATTGGCAGCAATTCTGCTGTCTCTCTGTAGCCTACTCACTTTCCCACTCTGCTGTATGACGCTTTATTCTCCTTTCTCCCCACACTTGCAGTGCTCCCTCCTCCATATTCATGATAGTAGGAGAATTTTATTCTGTGGAGAAAATAGAATCATTCCTACTTCATTCTGCAACTCTGAAATCTACCAAACTGCCTGGATTTATAACAAAACACTCTACTTTCTTTCCTTTCTTTAGTTATCCATATCTAATGTAGGCTACTTTTTCACTTCTACACTGAATTCACCTCCTTCTCAAGGATTTTGCTGCTTTAGTTATCCCCGTCTCCTGTGTCATCAATCCTTAGTTTCCCCTTCTCTGCTAGGTCGTTCCCACCAACTTCACAGAAGAGTTTGCTTTATCCCACACTTGTTTCTGGCTGCCACTCAGTTGCTGCGCACTCGTTGAGACTAGCACGCCTTGAGAGCTTGTCTGACACACTCGCCTTGAGAGCTTGTCTGACACACACACTGTTTCCTCAGTGCCTTGCAGTCAGGTTTTCATTCCCACTCTTGGCCTGAAACCGTTCTTTCAAGGTTGTCTCGGTCTCGGCACATTTCACTGTGGGCCTCAGTTTGCCTGAGGCTCAGCCTCTCAGCAGCTTTGGCCCGGTTGACCACTCCATCCTGAATTACTTCCTTCACCTGCCTTCCAGGATATACATTCTTTTGATTTTCTTCCACCTTCACTGGCTCTTTGGTCTTCTTAGGGAAAGCCTCTGCCTCACCACTAACTTGGTGTGCTCCAGAGCTCAGCACCAGACTTCTCATTGCAGAGTGTCCACTGGCTTTCAAGACCATCTACACGTTTGAATTCTCCTAAATTTGTACTCACACTTTAACCCTTTCTCCTGAGCTCCTGCCTCTCGTGTCCAACTACCATTTCAGTATCTTCCCATGGATAGTGACATCTGAAATACCAAGAACAAAGAAATAGAGCAAATAGACCTTGATGTATTTGTTCTTGGGGGGCAAGGTGATCCTTTGGAGCATATTCAAAACAGAACTTCTGCTTTCTGTCCCCCTCTCCCTGCCCTGTCCCCCCATCTATTCCTCCATTGTTACAACCCGCTGAGCTCACAGCAATGCCATCTATCGCTCGTGGCTTAGGACAATCACGGCAGGTGCTCATGCTCCAGACCCACTTCACCACCAAGTCAAGGTAGCTCTTTCTTTAAAACATATTTCTACTCTGACTAATTATTACCATTCCCACTCATCTGGTCCCTGTCCAAACCCTCATTTTCTACTTGGTCTACTCCAGTAGCCAACCTAGGGTCTCCCTGTTTTCCCCCATATCCTCTGCAGTCTGCTTTTTACTGTGCATCATATTATTGTATTGTCCCTCCATCTCCCATGGTGATCTTCTGGCGGCTTCCCTGTAATCTAGAACAGGACACACTCCTGACTGCAGCAAATACAGCCCAAGAGCCTGGCACCCTCCAGGCCTCCCTCCTTCCCTCAGCCTGTTTCTGACTACACAGGCCACGTGTCAGCAGTCCCCTCCCTTCCCTGCCATCGCCGGATGTGCCTTTTGTTGTGTCTTTCTTCGTAACACATGACCATCCGATATTACATAATATATGTATTTTAATTGTCCCTTTCCCTATCCCCTCATGTAAGGTTATTGCAGACAGGACCTTCGTCCTGTTCATAATTATGTTTCCATCACCTAAATAGTGGTTCCCACTGGGAGTGGTTTTGCCTCCAGGAGGTGGAGTGACATTTTGGGTTGCCACAACTGGGAAGGCCGGTGCTGCCGACATCCAGTGGGTAGAGGCTGTGGATGCTGCTGAACATCTGCAGGGCACGGGACAGTCCCCACAGCAAAGAATCAAGAGTGTCATCAATTGTAGTTGAGAAGCCCTCACGTAGGAAAACACATAGTTGATGTCAAGTAAATACTGAGAGATTGAATGTGTGATCTTTAGTTTAACACTATAAATGAAATACTACAATTAGATGTAAGTTCTCATTTTAATAGTGGTGCCAAACATTAGTTCAGCCAGTTTCATGCTTACAAATTATCTTTTGTCCTTGAAAAATGTGATACATAGTTTGACGTGGCCTTAAACTAATTGGTGTTGAGAATGGAGCTCTGGAGCTGGAGCGCAAGGAGTGCTTGTGTGACTTTGTGGCTGCAGGGTACTCACCCTGGTACCTGTTCTGTTTCAGCATTAAATAGAAAGAATGGAAAGAGAAAATCTGCTAGAACCATTCTGTCTTGCCAGTTTTGAGCCCCCAAAAGAAAATACTTAAGATATAAGCCTCTTTGAAATATGGAGGGAAATTCTTAAAGAGTTAGAAAAGGAGTTTTGACTGAGGGGTAACCAAGATAGTGTCAAATGTAAGGGAAGCTCTGTGTTGTTTTACTGGGGTGTTTTTGTTTGTTTGTTTGTTTGTTTTTAAATACAAACAGTACGTACAAAGTTGGGCATTGTGGTGTCTGCCTGTCTTCCCAGGTACTCTGCAGGCTGAGGCAGGAGGATCCCTTGAGCCCAGGATCTGAAGTCCAGTCTATGTAACATAGCCAGATCCCATTTCTTAAAAGATAGAGAAATTTAAAATGATGCATATTTATATATAAAGGTATTCTCTCAGCTTCTTCTTTTTTTTTTTTTTTCTTTTTGGAGACAGAGTCTCACTTTATCACCTTTGGTTGAGTACTATGGCATCACAGCTCACAGCAACCTCCAACTCCTGGGGTTAGGTGATTCTCTTGCCTCAGCTTCCGAAGTAGCTGGGACCACAGGCACCTGCCACAATGCCCGACTATTTTTTGTTGTTGCAGTTTGGCCGGGGCTGGGTTTGAACCCACCACCCTCGGTATTTGGGGCCGGTGCCCTATTCACTGAGCCACAGGAGCCTCCTTTTTTTTTTTAATTTTTTGCCTCAGCCTTCCGTGTAGCTGGGACTATAGGTGCCCACCACAATGCCTGGCTATTTTGCTTTTTTTTTTTTTTTTTTTTTTTTTTTGCAATTTGGCAGGGGCCGCGTTTGAACACGCCACCCTCGCTATATGGGGCCGGCGCCCTACCCATTGAACCACAGGCACCGCCCAGCTTCTTTTGTTTTTTATGGACAAAACATATTTAGAGAGGAAGAAAGGATTGTAGCATGTTGGAAAAGCCTATTTACTGTCCCCAGGTGTAGTTCTTTTACTTGCGATAGTTTATAATTGACAGTGGACAATAGACTCCTTATATAGAAAGTCTAAAATAGTCTCCTGTTTTAACTAACCATTTTATCCTATTACCGCTGGATACCATGTACCATTTGGGCAAGGCTTCAGATTAACTGAAGTATAATGTGAAACATCCTTGACTCTCTTTTCTCTCGTAGCCTGTAGCCCCATCCTTCAGCAGACCCTGGCTCCGCTGCCGGCATATGTCCCCCACTCCTCCTGCCTGGTGGCTGCAGCAGTGGCCTCCTGACAGGTTCATACACAAAGGCTAGAGTGACACTTTGAAACATAGGTCTTTAACAACCCGACTGTGGCATTTCCTCTCTTTCAGAATAAAGCCTCAAGTTCCTACCATGGCTTGCAAGCAGACCCTACCTGATCTCGCCTTAGCTTTCCACGTCCTCTCTCACCCTTTACCTGGGCTTACTCCATCCTCACAGCCTCCTTGCTGCTGCTCTGCCAAGTTCATTGACTTCCCACTGAACCATCCCTTTGTCCTGGAATCCATGTCATAGACATCCACACGACTCCTTTCACTCCCTCCTTGTCTCTGCTCTCAAGTGTCACCTTACCAAAAGGGCTGACTTCTTTTTTTTTTTTTTTGAGATAGACTCTCACTTTGTTGCCCTCAGTAGAGTGCTGTGCATCATAGCTCACAACAACCTCAAACGCTTGGGCTCAAGCAGATTCTCTTGGCTCAGCCTCCCGAATAGCTGGGACTACAGGCGCCCACTATGGCGCCTGGCTATTTTTAGAGACGGGGTCTCACTCTAGCTCAGGGCTGGTCTCAAACTTGTGAGCTTAGGTGATCCACTTCCCTTAGGCTCCCTATGACTTCTTGAGGAGTAAATTTTTTTTTTTTTTTTTTGGTGGTTTTTGGCCAGGGCTGGGTTTGAACCTGCTACCTCTGGCATATGGGACTGGTGCCCTACTCCTTGAGCCACAGGTGCCACCCTCCCTATGACTTCTTAATGTAATAAAATGCCTTTAGTCATAGGTGCAATTAGCATCTTTGAAAATATTTTATGTATGTATTTGATTACCTAATTTCTGCCTCTGGTCTGTAAGCTCCATGAATCCAGAATTTTCTTCTGTTTCTTTACTGCTATGTCTGTAGACCCTGGAGTGTGCCGGGCATAGTGCACAACATGTATTTGGGTTTGTTTTTTGTTTTTTGGGGGTTTTTTTGAGACAAAGTCTCAAGCTGTCGTCCTGGGTAGAGTGCCGTGGCATCACAGCTCACAGCAACCTCAAACTCCTGGGCTTAAGTGATTCTCTTGCTTCAGCCTCCCAAGTAGCTGAGACTACAGGCACCCACCACAACGCCAAGCTATTTTCTGGAGTCAGCTTGGCTCCTTTCTTGCAGCTCAGGGGCAGAGCATCGTGGGGCTCATACCACTGTCGGTGTGGCGTGCTGTCAATAAGCACCATGCAGTTCTTCACCAAGGTCTTGGTAGGAACCGGCTCATTATTGGATGCATTGTAGACAACATTAGTGATCCTTGTTTTCCTAGTACATCACTCTGAGCCCCAAGAGAAGTTTCCCACATTCGGCCTCAGGGCACGGTATTTCTGTGTATTCGCTGGGGGCCGATCTTAGTGTTAGCTGTGGGGCATCCCAACTCATACTTCGCTTCTTGTCCTAGGGCTTTCTCCCCCACCCCACCCCCCGGGTCTTGCGGTGCTTGTACCAGTTGCCCCGAGAGATGCCCATCGCTCGGCACTGGCTAGAAAGAGCTATTGTGAGAAATCTTAAGGAGACACCTCTCATAATTTGCTTATAAAGATCTATATAGAAACTTTCTTATTCAAAAATACTGTTGAACATAACCACATCCAGGTCTTTTAAATTCTTACCACATGGATGCAAATGAAAATTAATGCTTGTCTTATTTTGAAAATGGTAAGAGTAGTGAGGTAGATGAGTGTTATTTCTATCAGATTATCTGAAAGTGTATGTCATGTCTCACAAATCGGATGTCTTTTCGTTGCAGGCGCATGCCCAGCCTACTGGAGTATTTAAGTTACAACTGTAACTTCATGGGTATCCTAGCCGGCCCACTCTGCTCTTACAAAGACTACATTACTTTCATTGAAGGCAGATCATACCACATGATACATTCAGGTGAAAAGGGGAAGGAAGAAATACAAAGCAAAAGAACAGAGCCATCTCCAAATGTAAGATCATGAGACTTTTCTGGAGCCTTGCAGGGGTGTCCAACCACAAGCTGCATGTTGATTTTATGACGACTTTTTTTGCTCATCTTTGGTGTTGGATATCATGAAAAGTATGCATGAACCCTTTTTTTTTTGTTGTTTTTAATCAGGTTTGTTAGTGTTTTGTGTGTTTAATGTGTGGCCCAAAACAACCCTTATTCCTCCAGTGTGCAGCAGAGGAAAAAAAGGTTGGACACCCTGGCTTTGGAGCATGTATTGGTTAGTCTTATTTAAAAATACTAATATTTTCATGTTTTGAATTTATCTATTTCTTTAAAAAACGTTTGTAAGAGAAATGACTCTTCACACTATGCCCACATAGTGATGCTTAGTAGAAGTACAATCAAAATTAAAGACAAATATAAGTTTACTTGAGAAACTACGTGCTGATTTCCTTAATGAGAATAAAGCTTTCTTGTCACAGAGTAATTTGCAAGAAAGCCCTTCCCGTGGAATTGGCCCCCCTCATCTTCCAGGCCTCATGTTGTAGCAGGTTGTAAACGCTCTGTGTGCTCTCCTTTCCTTTCTGCTTTTCCTCTCTTCTTCTTTAATCATCACCAATTGAAATCTTACTCTTCTTTAAAGACCTCCTTCAAATAACACCTTTTTCACAAAACTGTTTCTGATTTGCACAACTAAGAGATAGTTGTATATCTGTAGTCACACTTGGTTAGCTGCCCTTTCCATCTTTGGATGGAAGGTCCTGTCATTCTACTTTCTTGAGGAAACAGACTCAGCACGAAGTAATTTGACCATGATTTTCCAGATTGGCAATAGGAGAACTAGAATTCAAACCAGTTCAGTCTGGATCCAAAAATCTGAGCTAAATTGCCTCAAAACTGAACATTAATTTTTACTTGTTTCAAACTGCTGAGGTACTTGGAACTGCCGCGATGCTGCTTCGTAAAGAAAGGTGCAAGGCTTCGTTCAGGCTGGGTTTCTGTGGGGTTTGATCTGGTTGGATATAAATGTTCCTTGAAAGGCCAGTCAGAAAGTCTGTGAAACAAAGAAAAAGAAGTAGTGTTCCTCTGAATGTGGGGCTCAGAGCCAAGGGTCACCCCCTTTTTCCTACAGACCTAGCATCCTCCATTTGTGGGGGCAGCAGAGAGGGAATGAGAAACATGCTTCTGCATGCCATCGTATTACTTCCTTCCAGTGTGCGACTCCTGTTGTCTCTTACACCAAAAAGGTGTTTTTGTCTTCTTATTTTGTATTACTGGTTAAGTGTTAATTGAGAAATGCCATATCTAGCCGGGCGTTGTGGCGGGTGCCTGTGGTCCCAGCTACTCGGGAGAATCGCCTAAGCCCAGGAGTTGGAGGTTGCTGTGAGCTGTGACGCCATGGCACTCTACTAAGGGCCATAAAGTGAGACTCTGTCTCTACAAAAAAAAAAAAAAGAGAGAGAAATGCCATATCAAAGTGGGTTGAATTTCAGATTTGTATCTCCTTTAAAGATCTCACTGCCATAAAATAAAATAAAGTAAAGATAATTATAGACAGCTTCTTAGAAGCTTTATTCTGGAATACTGGAAGGAGAATTAAAATCTGGGAATCAAGATACTGGACTCTCAGTAACCAGTTCAGCTTTTTATCATTTTGACACAAAATGTGTGTGGATTTCTCCCCTCCCTTCCCCTTCCCTCCTGTTCCTCCATAGAGTACTGTGATGTCACAGCTCACAGCAACTCCAAACTCTTGAGCTTAAGTGATTCTCTTGCCTCGGCCTCCCAAGTAGCTGGGACTACAGGCGCCCGCCATAATGCCTAGCTAAGGTTCCTTTTCTATAAGTGGAAAATCTTGATGTCCTCTCTATTTTAGAGAAGATGTAAAGTTCAAATAGTTTCATGATATATTAGAAAAATGCCAAATGCTATATAAACAGTAATAAGGCAAACATAACAAAGAATAATACTTCAAATAATAATTCATATTTTACTTCGGTCACCTCACTCTGAGTTTTTAAGAGTTTTATGGGAAAATTAATTTGTTGACAATACGTAAAACTGATAAAATGTCCCTTTTCTCTTCTGGTTGATAGACATAAACTAGAGGTTGTTGATAATGGCAGATATTCTTCATGTATTATTTCATTATTCTAATATATTTTGGCTTAAATTCCACATGCATATAGTTTACAAAGTCAAATAGTAGTAGTTATTCACAAATGCCTCACTGGCATGGGAAGCTCTTTGTGCATTAGTGGGGTTTGTGGACTCTCGGGATCCAAAGCCAGCTGGCTCTATTGTGGGCCTCTCCCAGGAGTCTTTATTTGCATCAGCACCCATCAGTCTGTGTCTTATGTCTATAGGTGTTTTCTCTGGGGCAGTTGTGTTGTTTGAGTGACAAACCCTGCGGTCTGTTGTACAGATGTGGTTGTCCCTGGCGCTCTGCTAACCTTCCTCCCAGTTCTGGGTCTCCTCCCCGCCTTCCGCCATGCCTGGTGCCTGCATTGACTCATCCTTTTTGGAATTCTCACTGCTATTTGTGCCCCCTGGTAGCTGACTGAGGTCAGGTGTATGTTAACTTAATTTACTTTTTGTAAAAACAAAGACCTAGAAACATCGTATGTACTCTATCGGCCACAGTTTTTCTTCCACCTTATTCAAATGATATACCCCATTGTCTTTGTTTATAGTTGTAATTTTTCTCTAATTACCTTCTGAAAATCTTTTTTATTCATATGTATACGTAAGATACTTTGGGAAGGATTGAAGAAAGGGTAGCCTTATTTTACTGGAGGAAGTTTTAAAAGATAGCCAGGAAGGTGAGAATAACGACACCGGCAGTGAGGCGTCCTTCAGCAGCCAGGACCATCTCGCAGGGGCAACGACAGAGATGACGGGGTTCCTAGAAGGGCAATAAATGTAGCATGTGCTGTGAATCTCACTTTTGAGCCATTCTTCTTGCACTGTTATGTATGTGTTAAAATTTGGATCTTCATTTATAAATTACTTGAGTTAATTTGAATATTGTTTGGTTATTATACAGGGCGCTCTAAACCCAGTTGTTTTTTTACATACCTTCACCTGAACCGAGCCTTTTCTTTTTTCCACTTGTTTCTTTCCCTTCACAGTCTGTATAATCTCTTTTATACCAAACGAGGTCGAAATGTTTTGGGCTTCTAAAAATATGAAATACCATAGGTTGGTAATTTAACTTTACCACAGTATTACAAAGAATGGCCTCTTCTTTTCATCTGAGTCTTTGATGAAAATCTTTAGTCTTCACAGGTGTGTGGCTCTTTTGACTTTATCATTCTTGAACAAAGTTGTGTTAACTTTCATATTTATCTTGATAGTTTATTGTAAAAAAAAGTTCATGCAATACCTAGAATATGGAAAATGGAGAAAAGGCACAATGGAAAAAAATACATAAAATCCACTAGGTATCCGCTTCTGCCATACACCTATACACTTCTGCTTTCTTTTAGATTTTTATTTCCTGAACGTTCTGAAAACACAAATTTATGTTTTAATATGAGTTGAGCCCTAACTTAGGTAGGAGTTACAGATAAGTTTGGAAGTGTTCACAGTATGAGACCTTGGAGGTCTATACTAAGTGTAGTGTAGCACTCGATTTTTGATCAGGACAGTTATAGGTTGATGCTACATTAAGGAAAATTCATTTGTTGACAATGCATAAAATGAATTAACAGAGTATGGGTGAAGTTTACAAAATCTCATCTTTGACTTTTCAGATTGCAGTTATTCAGAAGCTCTTAGTCTGTGGACTTTCCTTATTGTTCCACTTGACTATCTCCAAAACATTGCCTGTGGAGTACAACATTGATGAGCATTTTCAGACTATAGCTTCATGGCCAGCAAAGGTGACCTATCTGTATGTCTCTCTGTTGGCTGCCAGACCCAAATACTATTTTGCATGGACATTAGGTAAGTAACATGTAAATGGACTTTTTTGCTTATGTGTCAAAATAAGTCAGTGGATCAATGAAAAGACATCCGATAACTTTCTGAGTGCCTGTCCCTTGTTAGATTCTGTGCTAGCCAGAGTAGATACTGATACCAAGATACTTAAAATTTAGTATGGTTGTTTTAAACCTTCCACTATGATATATGTTAGACTTTTAACATAGTTGATGCGGTATAATATGCTCAGTACTGTATCAGCAATAAAATGATATTGGTGCACTGGGGGTAGTCAGTAATGCTTGGCAGGTAGATTAAATATTGGGAAAAGATAGCATTCCATTGTGCCTTACGATTGACTGTGATTTCAGCAAGTAGGAGGTGGTTAGTTTTGCACTCGTGAGCAAAGAGGCATGGAAGTGCCTTGATTATCGTGGCAGGTCTAGCAGGGGCCATGCAGGAAAGAGGGACCTGGGAAGGAGAAGTGGGGCTTTCACGGGACCTCACCTGTTCTATTGAATGAGCCATAAGAACCTTCCAGTAGGTTGATGGCTTGATCCTAGGGCAGAAGAAGATAATTCTGGCCGTAGTTTGGAGGTTGAACTGAAATGGAAAGTCACTTCACTTGATAATTTGAAACCTCTTTTATATGTGTTGTCTTTTATCCACAAGACCATAAGCCCCTATTCTTCCTGCTTGTCTTGTTTATATTTTGTACTCAACGAATATTTGAATGAATACATGAAGAAGCATACCAGCCAGATAAAGCCAGCAAAAGGCCTGGGGGCTGGCATCTTGCCCTCGGTTTTATTTTGATTGCAGTGAAACCCAGTTGGGGACTGGGAGTGGCGTGTTCAGTCTTTGATCACACAACTGCACCATAGCAGCATTAGAAGTTACTTTAACCTGCAATTTCATAATGAATTAAAATGCATGTGCAGTGTTAGCTCATATAGATTTTAAACTAACATTGCTTTAAGGACCAAAAGTTTTTATGCCTGCTGAATATGAACATCACTGATACCAAATGGTGTTTCCATGCTACTAAATTCTGACATAATCTGACTTTGAGTTGAACCTTGGAATTTTTCTACACCAACCTGTTTTTAGGGTTTTATAAGAAATGTGACTTGTGTATTGAACCACTAGATTTATAGAAGCCTTCTGCATATTCTTGCATGTGATTGGATATGTAATTGTTATAAAGCTACTGTCAGCAGAATGAGGTCATTGAATTCATAAGGATTTTAAGAAAATCATAAAATCTTTGTAAATATGTAAAAATCTGGGCAGCGCCTGTTGTTCAGTGGTTAGGGCATCAGCCCCATATACAGAGGCTAGCGGGTTCGAACCGGGTCCGGGCCAAACTGCAACAAAAAATAGCCAGGTGTATGTGGTCCTAGCTACTTGGGAGGCTAAGGCGAGAGAATCTCCTGAGCCCAGGAGTTGGAGGTTGCTGTGAGCTGTAATGCCACGGCACTCTACCAAGGGTGATAAAGTGAGACTCCGTCCTCTTAAAAAAAAAAAAAAAAGTAATAATGCATGAACTATAATTGTTTTTTGTTTGTATAACAATTAAAATGATTTGTAGGAGACTTCTGATACCCCAGCCCCAATATTTGGTTTAACGGTCAGCTAATTCCTTTTCCCTGATTCCTCCTTAAGGAAATATATTAGAATATATGATAATAACAATTTGAACTACATTTAAGGAATACAAATAATTCTTAGCTATAAGACTGTAACGTTACTCGGTTCAACAAATACTTATTCTATGTCTGTAGTGGCTTAATCAATACAAGTAATGGTTTAGGGCACCAGTGGAGAAGTTGATTGAAAGGCTTGGCACCTGTCTGCACACCTTCATCTCCACTCCCCGGTGACTTTTTTTATTTTTGATATGGGGTCTTGCTGTTTTACCTAGGTTAGAGTGCAGTGGCATCATCATAGCTACTGTAGCCTCTAACTTCAGGACTCAAACAATCCTACTGCCAGCCTTGTGAGCAGCTGGGACTATAGGCATGTGCCACCATGCCCAGCTAATTTTTTCTGTTTTTTACAGAGGCAAGCTCTGTTGCCTAAACTGGTTTCAAACTCCTGGGTTCAAGTGATTCTCCTAAGCCCCCACTGACTTGTTGGTCCCCAAATTGGAGTTTAACAATCTCTGGAAGTCCAAAAATATGTTTTGGGGAATCTAAGAGTTTCCGAATTCTTTAATTTCATTTTTGCATTTCGATGATCATTTTAAAAAGAACAATGTAAGTATATTCTGGATCCCTTGGATAATTACCTTGCTGATGTCAGTGTCCGCATATTCATTTCTAAGTTGTAATTTTGGTGATACTGAATAGTTGCCTAGACTATGTAGGATTTAATTTGTAATTCATGGTTTCTCAAAAAAGGATTCAGGGCTGTAGGTCTCCTCATTCCTGTGGCTCTGCCGCCTTTTCTTCACCAGTTCACAAGATGATTCCTTGAGATCTGAGTAGTTTTTTCCCTTTAACTCAAGTTTTAAAAACATTGTCTTAGCCATGTAGGGACAGGTTGAGATTTAAATTGATATTAATGGTCAGTTGTTTGGAATCACAAATTATTAAATTTACCTTCATATTAATGACAACTTGGAAGCTCTCTCGGGAGTTAGGTTACCTGAGGTAACAAGTGAGCTGCTGATGAGAGTTGGGGGGACAGGTGCATGGAACTTTGATTTCCCCAGTTCTCTTTGCATCACTGTTGACCACACCTTGGGTCAGTCCTGTTGTCAGATAGAAGTTGATTCAGTGTTCAGTTGCTCTCTGATCACAGTAGGCCAAAAATAGTGGGAGAGAATAAGTGAAGAGATGGGACATGGTGGCAGCCACGAGGGAGGAAGGTGTTCTTTGGCGCCGTTGGGGGGGGGTGTACCCCATGTTGTTTTTGGATTTGATTTTTAATTCTCTTGAACATGAATTCTACCTTATTGATAGGATTATCTTAAAGGCTCATATTTATTTGACTATATTTGGGGGGATGTACCCCATATTGTTAATAGATTTGATTTTTAATTCTCTTGAACATGAATTCTACTGTATTGATAGTATTATCTTAAAGGCTCATATTTATTTGACCAAAGTCTGCTGACCCCATTGAACCTGACAAGGGGATGAATCTTGCATGTTTATTCTTTTTTTCCCAAGGTGTAATCTGTTAAAGTCTTGTTTTGATGTACTCAAAGGCGCTAATAAGCCATGAAACAATTTAGGGTACATGTCCATGTAAGCGTGTTATTTTGCTGGATTTCAATTTGTTTATTTTTTGGTCATGACACAGATAACATCAATTATAAACACTCTTTCAGTTGATTAGAAAAGGGCTCATTTGAGGCAGAAACTTCCTTTGCAGCTCAATCAATCAGATATATAGAGCAAAATTGGCTAATCGAACATAGTGGTAAAAAGGATTAGAAAACAAATTCTGGATGCATATACATAAAGTGCGTTCTAGTGAGTCAATAAAGAAAAAATTAGAATGAAAATATTATGCCTCGGGCGGCGCCTATGGCTCAGTGGGTGGGGCGCTGGCCCCAAGTACAGAGGGTGGCAGGTTCAAACCCGGCCCCGGCTGAACTGTAACAAAAAAATAGCTGGGCATTGCGGTGGGCACCTGTAGTCCCAGCTGCTCAGGAGGCTGAGGCAAGAGAATCGCCTAAGCCCAGAAGTTGGGAGGTTGCTGTGAGCAGTGTGATGCCACGGCACTCTACTGAGGGCAGTAAAGTAAAGCTCTGTCTCTACAAAAAAAAAAAAAAAAATCTATACACACACACACACATATATATCATGCTTCATTTATATATTCTTATTTATAATAAAAATCAATTATGTGAGTAAGAAGAACATGTTGATTCCAGGGCAAAACATTCCCTAGTGCTCCTTGCACAGGAGACCGAGCACGCTCCTCTCTGTCCCACTGGAGCATTCTGATATTAGAGAGTATTTTCTCGATTAAGTCTTCACCTTTAGCTCATGGGTCCTCAATAACATTTAAATCCACTTTGCCCCAACTTAATGCTGAATATCTCGTGTTTTGTTAACCAGATTGTCCTGGAGAAAGTCATTACTTACTCTCACTGTATGTGATGTTTCCGACCTCCCTTATAAATTAGAATAAGCCACTTTTACTGTATAGTAATGAAAGGTCATAATACATAGTTTCCCAGGTGTGGTGGCTACACCTGTAATCCCAGCACTCTGGGAGGCCAAGGCGGGTGGATTGCCTGAGCTTACGGGTTCAACACCAGTCTGAGCAAGACCCCATCTCTTAAAACCTAGCCAGGTGTTGAGGCAGCTGCCTGTAGTCCCAGATATTTGGGAGGCTGAGGCAAGAGAATCACTTGAGCCCCAAGAGTTTAAGGTTGCTGTGAGCTGTGACACCACAGCACTCTCCTGAAAGTGACAAAGTAAGACTCTGTCTCAAAAAAAATAAAAATAAAAAAATACCATATAGTAACACACACCGTGTTAGAGAATATGGTAGATTGTTACAGAGGTTCTTAATCCTGTTTTTTTTCTTTGTTTACTACAGCTGATGCTATTAATAATGCTGCAGGCTTTGGTTTCAGAGGATATGACAAAAATGGAGCAGCTCGTTGGGACTTAATTTCCAATTTGAGAATTCAGCAAATAGAGGTTGGTAGTAAATCATTAAGAAGTTAGTTACCGCTCATGCCTGTAATCCTAGCACTTGAGGAGGCCTAGGCAGGTGGATTGTTTGAGCTCAGGAGTTTTAAGAACAGACTGAGCAAGAGTCAGACCCTATCTCTACTAAAAATAGAAAAACTGGCTGGGTATTGTGGTGGGTGCCTGTAATCCCAGGTACTGGGGAGACTTACTTAGGCAAGAGAATCGCTGGAACCCAGGAGTTTGAGGTTGCTGTGAGCTGTGATACCATGGTACTCTACCCAGGGTGACACTGAAAAAGAAAAAGAAAAGTTAAGTTACCTTATGATATTTTAAGTACCATAGTTTACTTTCATAGGTTATAACATGGTGTCCTAAGAGTGGTTTTGAAGGATTTTTAAAATAATAATACTCATTCTGCTGTTCACCCAGTGTTTATTGGTGATCAGCTGTGTGCCCCAGTTACTGAGGAGCGAGTGAATGAGACAGGTACAGTTGAGGCCTCATGGAATGTCAGCAGTCTAGTTAAGGTTACAGGGCACAGAAAAATCGGTCATGATCAGGGGGCTGTGTGGGTGTTTCTGATATAGTAATCCAACTTAGATTAGCTGGCTCATGGAGGAGGATCCCAAAGAAAACAGTGTTTGAGTTCTAAATGATACTTCGGAGATTACAGAAGCTGCACTGCGAGGGAGCAGCCTGAGGGATGAGAAAGGGTGTGAACACATTGGCTCCTGGTACGGAGAACAGTGAAGGAAGAGGTAGAGAAGCAGAGGCCAGGCCACACATGCTCTGAGAGGCCATAATAAGAGTCGAGACCAGGCACAGTGGCTCACACCTGTAAGCCTAGCACCTTGGGAGGCCAAGATTTCACGATCAGCCTGAGAAATGTAGGGAGAGTCTGTCTCTACCAAAAAATTAAAAAATTAGCCAGATGTTGTAGCATATACCTATAGTCTAGCTACTGAGGAGGCTGAGGCAGAGGACCGCTTGAACCCAAGAGCTTGAAGTTGCAGAGATCTATGACAGCACCACTGCCCTGTAGCCTCAGAGTTATCAAGAAAAGGTTTTGAAGTTTCTTATAAAAGTAATGGAGCACTGTGGAGGGGGTGACATATATACATGTGTGTATGTATATATATGCATATGCAAGGGCAGTGATCATATAGGTGTTTTAGAAGGATCTGGTGTGTAGAATATGAATGTGTTGCCACCAAGAGGCATCTGTTAGGAGGGTGTTGTGTTAATCCAAGATGTTGGTGACCTAAAGCAGAATGTTCCCAGTAGCACTAGAAAAGACATTAGCATATTGGAGAGGTGTGTACGAGATTCAGCAGAACTTGACGACAAATTTCAATTGGCAAGAAAGAATGAGTTGTGAATCTGGCCCAGATGTCTGGTTTAAACAGCTAGGTCTGATGTCATTCCCTTAGGTAAGGAACCAAGAATAGGCACAGGTTTGAAGGGAAAGTTAGTGTGCTCATGTTGGAGACTGAGTTGTCCAGCAGGTGCGTGAATATCAGACCCTCGGAGACACCTGAGGTGAGAATGTGGAAGCTCTCAGCAGCTCAGGCCTGGGAGAAGGTGAGACAAGAGGAGAGTCCCTGAAGGAACACCAGGGCTTAGAGGCTGGGCAAGAGAGAGAAAATAAGCCTATGAAAAGGATTATTCCAAATAGGAGCAAACTTTAGGTGAAAGATCAGCAGGTAACTCTGTAATGACTGCATGGGACTGGTCTCACCCATGAACCTTAGCATTACTAAAAATGGACAGTAGGGCGCACAAAGTGCCTGTGGATGTGATGCTGTGGGGAACACGGCACCATCTCTCCAGGAGTCTGCCAAGATAAATGAGCCTGAATCAGGTCTGAGACTTGGCCATATATATACTACATGAACCTTTTTGTGGATAGTGATCCAACAGACCAACTGGAAAAATAATTTTTAGGTTTGGCGCCTGTGGCTCAGCAGTTAGGACACTGGCCCCATACACTGGGGCTGGTGGGTTAACTGGGCCCTGGCCTGCTAAACAACAATGACAACTATAACAAAAAAATAACTGGGCATTGTGGCGGGCACTTGTAGTCCTAGCTACTTGGGAGGCTGAGGCAAGAGAATCACTTAAACCCAAGAGTTTTTTTTGTTTGTTTGTTTGTTTTTTTTTTGAGACAGAGCCTCAAGCTGTCGCCCTGGGTAGAGTGCTGTGGCGTCACAGCTTAAAGCAACCTCCAACTACTGGGCTTAGCAATTCTCTTGTCTCAGCCTCCCAAGTGGCTTGGTCTACAACGCCTGGCTATTTTTTTGGTTGTAGTTGTCAGTGTTGTATGGTAGACCTGGGCTGGATTCGAACCCGCCAGCTCTGGTGTATGTGGCTGGCGTAGACGGTCGCTTGAGCTACAGGCACTGAGCCGGCCCAAGAGTTTTGAGGTTGCTATGAGCTGTGACGCCATGGCACTCTACCTAGGGCAACAGCTTGAGACTCTGTCTCAAAAAAAAAAAAAAAAAAAAGAATTCTTAAAAAAAAATTAGAAATATTTGAATACAAAGTAGGTATTAGATGATATTAACGAATTATCAATTTTGTTAGGTCTGGTTAAGATTTTTTTTTTAAGCCCATACATACTGGACACAAATGCTGGAATATTTACGGGTGAAATAAGATATCTGATATTTGCTTCAAAAATTTCTTAGCAACGTTAGTAATAAAAGTGGGGAGGGGAGGGGCAAATTGATAGCTGTTGAAGTTGAGTTGTGAGTATGTGGCACCACCTTAAGATCTTGGAGATACTTTTCTCTGAATCATCCCCTTCACAAAATTTTGATACCACAGATATACCTTATATATCTGAATATCGGTTGATTTACAATATATATGTATTTGCTTTATACATAAAAAGAGTTAAGTTTTTTTGCACCTTGAGATCCAATTTTTATCCTCATGGGGGTGATGTCACCTCACTGAAAATGCATAGTATATGAGAACAAGTTAAGAAAGGAGTTAATTTTTCTGAAGAAGGACCTGATCTTCAGTGCTAAGTGCTGCTGAGACATCAGTAAGAGGAAGACTGATAAGAGCCCTCATCATCCACGGTTTTGTAAACATCAGTTTTAGGGAAGGGATGGGCATAAAGGCGATATAATGCAGCTCTCGGGAGTTCGCCACCCAAGAGAGGACGGAGGGTCAAGCTAGGGCAGTAGTTGAGGGGAACAAACGATTTTGTTTAGTTTTGTTTTAAAGTAAATTGAAACATGTTTACTGATTAGGAGAATGTGAAAATACTGCTGAAGGAGAGAGAGACTTACTGATAAATGAGGATCCTGAGAAGAAGGAGAAGGGAGAGGCGAGGTAGAGAAGGGGGTAGATGCTGACCCTGAGGGAGGTGGCAGGGGCGAGGGCAGAAGCTGCAGGGGTGTAGACGCTGACCCTGAGGGAGGAGACAGGGGCGAGGGCAGGAGCTGCAGGGGTAGACGCTGACCCTGAGGGAGGAGGCAGGGGCGAGGGCAGGAGCTGCAGGGGTAGACGCTGACCCTGAGGGAGGAGGCAGGGTGAGGGCAGGAGCTGAAGGGGTGTAGACGCTGACCCTGAGGGAGGAGGCAGGGGCCAGGGCAGGAGCTGCAGGGGTGTAGACGCTGACCCTGAGGGAGGAGGCGGGGTGAGGGCAGGAGCTGCAGGGTGTAGACGCTGACCCTGAGGGAGGAGGCAGGGGCGAGGGGAGGAGCTACAGGGTCTGTGTGCCTGCTGCTGCCGCTGAGTTTGGGATTTGGTGGGGAGACTTTGGAATCTGATGATTTGTATCATTTCCATAAAGTAGGAGTCCAATTACCTGTTTTGAGGAAGGAAAGAGGTGATAGAGCCAAAAATCTAAATGAGGAACTTTTGAAGTACTTGGTTGAACCCTATGAAATTACTGGTACTTAACTGTCTTTTTGACTTCAAAAAGAAGTAAAGGTAATTTCAAATGATTCACTCCAATACCTGTTTTCAAGAAGAGGAGAATAAAAACTGTCTAGGGAAACAAGGGTTGTTTGATAGGCTGAGGGCCTGGCTGAAATTGAGAACCATAAGCTTATGACAAAGGTCTAAAATGTTACATGATACTCTGCACTCAGTATGCAGATGTTATTGGTTGGGAAGGTGGAGACTACGGCTGATTTGGAGTTAGGATTTTCATAGGTAGGTGAGTAGAAAGGAAAAAGAAACAAAATCATCAAAGATTGGGATGAGCATAGTAAATGATGGACCACAGAATCTGAAATGGTCAGAAGTGAAGACCAGAGACAGTAACATAGGATAAAAGTAGATGGGGCAGGAGACCCAAGGTGGGTTTCCTCTAAAATCAGAGCATCTTAGTGAGAAGGCTGGGAAGCTGGGAGGGCAGGTCTCATCTTTCCCAGGTAGGGCAGAGGCAGATGGGGCCATGATTCAATGTAGCCAGGGAACAGAGAGGACGGCTGGGTGGGGCATTGCTGTGGACATTCACTGCACTCAGAATGATGGCCGAGCTTGTCAGGGAGAGGAGAAGAACAAGGTGATGCCATTAAGGGCATTGTGTACTCTGTCAGGAGTTTCTTTGGAACAACCATGGCAACCCTGTCAGTGTTACTGTATAGGTGATGGTAACCCATTCATCTCATAGATGTTCTCAACAATAAATAATTACTATTTAGACAGCAGTATAGGAAAGAAAAATCAGCATACTTATTAAGTAATTCTTAATTTTAATTTTTTGGCAAGATAATACATGATTACTTATATTTAAAGCTTCATTAGTTTGTTGCCCCAAAACAATAAGTTCCTTTGTTTTTCAGATGTCAACAAGTTTTAAGATGTTTCTTGATAATTGGAATATTCAGACTGCTCTTTGGCTCAAAAGGTATGTTCCTTCAAGATGTGTTTCAGCATCTAGTGCTTGAAGTTAAGTTTCACTGAGTTCAGATTCCTAATTAAATTATAATGTGTTGAGTGACACTGTGTCCTCAGGTCAACCAGGAAATGCTTTTAGCATCCCCTAAGCCAGGCACCATCAGATCAGAACTGTTTGGGCTTGAGTCACTAACACAGCTGTCCCTGCCTGCTCAGCCTCCCTTTAAAGGCCTCTGCTGAGGTCTGGAGTCAGCAGTGTCCTCCTGTAGCATTCCTTAGAGGACCTGGTTGAAGTCAGTAAGAGCTGTACAACCACTATACCTGTGCCCTGGGTTTTCTGGAACTGTTGCTGTTTTAAATGTTCCAGTTCAATAGATCTTTATATCTTAGGAACAGGTTATGAAGATGAGTAGGATACAACCCAGCCCCTGGAAGTGGAAAAGTCCACAGTTTGGCTGAGGACACAGCTGTGCCATCAGATGCTGTCCCCTCAGGGAGGATGGGGAGAGAGGACAGGACAGGAACTGTGAGGGCACAAAGGGGAGTGAGGCGAACAACTTCCTGGAAGTAGTGATGGTTGATCTGAGATTTTGGCAGGAGTGTGTGCTGTAAACAAGGGCAAGGCACAGGCAGCCCGGGTGGAGTGGCAGGTGTGACAGCCAGGCTTACACGGAAGCTTCCAGGGAGTCTCTCTCATTGTCCCTCCAAGCACATTGTCCCATCTTGAATTCGTTTTATAAAATACTGCCCCTGTAATGGGAGGGCTCTGAGTGCCCTTCTTTTAATGACAAGTGGAGGATTTTTATCCCTTGAGGTAGCCACCAAGTATTATCATTACCTCATGGTGCCCTGCAGTCCCCACTGGCTGCTGATTCTCTCAGCTAATCTGTCGTGTTATTTTTTGTTGTTACTGTTAAAATTTAACATCTTGAGGAAAACGTTACCTCCACTGCAGTTCTCTACTCTGTTACAGGAAAACTTTAGACTAAGCACAACCTATTTGCCAGAAAGAATAGTGCTATTAGGTCAGTTGAAAGTTCCTGATTTTTTTAAAGAAAGTAGTGAAATAATACAGAATAAAAATTAGTTTACTATTGTTAAAAATTTATATTTCATAAATTATATAGACTCTTAGACATTAGACATGACAATTTTAGTTATTATACATACCAGTAAGAAAATGAGAATTATGGGTGGCGCCTGTGGCTCAAGGAGTAGGGCGCCGGTCCCATATGCCGGAGGTGGCAGGTTCAAACCTAGCCCCGGCCAAAAAACAAAAAAAATAAATAATAAAAAGTTTATTTAAAAAAAAAAAAAAAGAAAGAAAAGAAAATGAGAATTAAATTTATGTTCCTAAATTGGACACAATAGCTATAACCTGAGATTACATATCAAGTTATTGCCTAAGACAAGTTGTATTTATTTTTCTGGTTATCCTGCAAGGTGATGGAGTGCGTATGTCATCTTTGTGGGCTTTGTCAACTTAGATCACTCATTCTGCTTGGCTCAGATCACTCATTCTGCTTGGTTCTCTGTGCTTTTCGTGGTTTCCAGGGTGTGTTATGAACGAGCCTCCTTCAGTCCAACGGTCCGGACATTCGTCCTCTCTGCCATCTGGCATGGGGTGTACCCAGGATATTATTTGACATTTCTAACAGGGGTGTTAATGACATTAGCAGCACGAGCTGTAAGTATCAAGAATTTCATTTTATAATTCAGCATTCCACTTGAACTGTTATGAAGGCTGAGTAAATCTCTTTCACAAGGTAGATCCTGTGTCTTTGGCCATGACCAGCATCAGATTTTCCACTAGAAGTGAGGTGTGTAAATGTGTGTGTATTTATTGAATGCACATGCGTGCTTGTCTCCATGCTTCATTCATGTGAGGAGAACACATGTTTTTACACATTGTGGGCACTCATAAAATGTTGCTTTATCTTTACAGAGTTTTCTGAAGAAGAGATAAAAACAGAGTTAAATAAAGATGATCAGAATGATAGTTTAATTTTAAGAAGTGTTTCCCAAAAGCTGTAACCTTTGAGTGGACTTTATGATGAAGAGTAGATGGTGGATAGGCCACGATGCAGAGAAGAGCTGTCCCAGTGGGAGACATCACATTAAAGCTGGGCATCGGGCTTAGCACCCATAGCTCAGTGGCTAGGGCACCAGCTACATACACTGGGCTGGTGGGTTTGAATCCAGCCCGGGCCTGCCAAACAACAATGACAACTACAACAACAAACAAAAATAGCCGGGTGTTGTGGAAGGCACCTGTAGTCCCAGCTACTTGGGAGGCTGAGGCAAGAGAATCGCTTAAGCCCAAGAGTTTGAGGTTGCTGTGAGCCTTGACGCCACGACACTCTACCCAGGGCAACATAGTGAGACTCTGACTCAAAAAAAAAAGTGGACATGGCTCTTCAGAGTATTTGCCTGGTTAGAACCTGGAATGTTATCTTGGTAAACAATTGAGAGATTAGGCTGGTGATGTGGGGAAAGAAAAGGAAAAAGATAATTTGGTCTAAGTTCTTGAAAGCCTGTTAGAGGAAAGCAACATGATAAGAAAGATACTTACATAAGCTTATTATGACACTCATAGGTAAGACAGCTTTATTTAACAAATAGCAGATATTGGGCAGCGCCTGTGGCTCAGTGAGTAGGGCGCCGGCCCCATATGCGGAGGGTGACGGGTTCAAATCCAGCCCTGGCCAAACTGCAACCAAAAAATAGTTGGGCGTTATGGCGGGCGCCTCCCCAGCTGCTCAGGAGGCTGAGGCAAGAGAATCGCGTAAGCCCAAGAGTTAGAGGTTGCTGTGAGCCGTGTGACGCCACGGCACTCTACCCGAGGGCGGTACAGTGAGACTCTGTCTCTACAAAAAAAAAAAACAAATAGCAGATATTTGCTTTATTCAGTTTTAAGGTACCTTGATGATGTACGAAGGAAATTTCAACAAGTATTAACTAAGGGCTATACCTTCTGGTATTTTGTACATGTAATTCAAAACATATTGTGACATGTAGCTTGTGTATGTCTGAATGCTAGATACCATAATTATTATGGATAGTAAGTACCATAGATGTTGAGAATGAAAGAAATCTCTTTTGGTCAGGTTGACCAGAGGTGGCCTCATTAGAAAACTGTTTGGGGGACAGCGCCTGTGGCTCAAGGAATGGGGCGCCGACCTCATATACTGGAGGTGGTGGGTTCAAACCCAGCTCCGGCCAACAAACAAACCAAAAAAAAAAACTGTTTGGGTCAGGTGTGGTGGCTTATGCCTGTAATCCTAGCACTCTGGAGGCCAAGGCAGGTGGATCACCTGAGCTCAGGAGCTCCAGACCAGCCTGAGCAAGAGCAAAACCCCTGTCTCCACTAGCTGGGCATTGTGGCAGGCACCTTTTGTCTCAGCTACTTGGGAAGCTGAGGCAGGATCACTTGAGCCCAAGAGTTTGAGGTTGCTGTGAGCTGTGATGCCACGGCATTCTACCCAGAGTGACAGAGTGAGACTCTATCTCAAAAAAAAAAAAAGAAAGAAACGTGTTTGGATCTGGGCTCTTTTTGTTGTTGTTTGTTTGCTTTTTAAGACAGAGGTTTCACTATGTCGCCCTTGGTAGAGTGCTGTGGTGTCATAGCTCACAGCAACATCAAACTCTTGGGTTTACGCAATTCTCTTGTCTCAGCCTTCCAAGTAGCTGGGAGGTGCTTGCCACAATGCCTGGCTATTTTGTTGTTGTCGTTGTTGTTTAGCAGGCCCAGGCTGGGTTCAAACCCGCCAGCCTCAGTGTATGCGGCTGGTGCCCTAGCCACTGAGCTGTAGGTGCCAAGCCACGGATCTGGGCTTTGAAAGATGAACGTTATTTTATGTTGAGTGAAGTATAATGGGGGAGAAGATGACACTAGGCACAGAAAAGGACATTCGGAAAACCAGGTTTGAAAGTGCATGGTGTATTTGGGGAATGACAGTAGATCTAATTGAACCAGAGAAACCATGTATCCATAAATGGCAAATAATTCTGGGGAAGGAAGGAAGGCAAAATAGTATAATTTGAATACCAAGATGGGAAGGAGTCTAATCTCTGTTGTCTGTGATAGCAGGGAGTCAGGTAAGGTTTAAGGGAATGGAATACTGAAAGCCTTACCTATAGAAATGAAGTTTGTCATGGGTGGACAGAACGGAATTGAGAGTGGGTGGCTGCTGTGAAACAGATGGCAGGTGTCAGGACTTGCTCCGGCCAGCCAGAACCGTGGTCTCAGTATGGAAGAGCCATTATGCATGCACCTCACCCTGCAGTCGCAGCTACTCAGGAAACCGAGACAGAATGGTCACCTAGGCCAGGAGGCTGCAGTGCCTGTGGTTGTGCCACCACACTCCCTAGCCTGGGTGACAGAGGGAGAGCCAGCTCTTGAATGAATGAAGGAACAAACAAAAGTAACCACTCACCAACTGACCTCTGAGCATCACGTGGCAGCTGCATAGCAGGGCCATGTTTTACCTTCTTTCTATAATAAACATGAGACAAGAAGAGGGAGAAATACAATAAAAGAAAACAGTATTTGCCCAAGTTAGCACATTTAAAAATGGAGGTGTTTTGAAAGCTACAAAAGGCGGGCATTGGAGTAATAGACATTAAAAAACACCTTTTTTTGAGAAGCTCTTCCCAATTTCCCTTAGTGAATGTGTGTGATTGCCATTTATTTTTAAAAAGTGCTATTTGACCTAAGTTTAGAGAATACCTGTTTGCCTTTCATAAATGCAGAGTTAAATAAGAAGTAAGGATGAAATCAGATTCAACTTGGTTTATACTATAATTTACTAAATGTGATTTAAGAAACTGGAGGTGGTGTTGCTTTTAACTTTTTTGGAAAAATTTTAAGATTATAGAAAAGTTACAAAGAACTATATGCCCTTTACCCAGATTCACCAGTTGTTTACATGTTTTCTGTGTGCTGCTTCATCCTCCCCCTTTCTCTCCTTCCCTGTCTCCCTCCCTCCCTCTCTCCCCCTCCCTCCACCTTCCTTCTCTCCCTCTCCCCTCTCCCTCCCTGCCTCTGCCTCCTTCCTCTTTCTCTCTCTCTCCCCTTCTCCTTCCTTCTCTCTCTCTCCCTCTCTCTCTCTTACGCATCTGTGTATTAGTTTTGTTTAAAACTAAAAACCAACTTTTCTCATGGTGGTAGTGCCGTTTTAGACTCCCACCAGCAATGTAGCAGAGTTTCAGTTATTCCACATTTTTGAAACATTTGATATTCAGTGTGATTTCCTAAGTAAGGTTAATTTAAAAATAGAGCAGATATTTTTGTTTTCTTTCAGATGAGAAAGAACTTTAGACATTACTTCATTGAACCTCCCCAACTTAAATTATTTTATGATGTTGTAACGTGGATAGTAACTCAAATAGCAATAAGTTACACAGTTGTGCCATTTGTACTTCTTTCTATAAAACCATCCTTCATGTTTTACAGGTAAGTGTTACTCTTATTAAACATTTGTCAGTGGGAATAACTTTTTTTTTTTTTAAGAGACAGAGTCTCAACTTTGTCGCCCTCAGTAGAGTGCTGTGGCGTCATAGCTCACAGCAACCTCCAGCTCTTGGACTTAGCCTATTCTCTTGCCTCAGCCTCCCGAGCAGCTGGGACAACAGGTGCCCACCACAACACCCAGCTATTTTTGTTGTTGTTGTTGTTGCAGTTTGGCTGGGGCCAGGTTCGAACCCACCACCCTCGGTATATGGGGCCAGCACCGTACTCACTGGAGCCACAGGCGCAGCCCATGGGAATAACTATTTTTCTAAGAAAGTTTCTTGCTTATAGAATAGAAAAATAATACCATAGTCTCATTCCCTGTCACTAAATGTTACTTTTAAATTCTAAACCAAGCAATTTTAAGATCTTTGTGAAATGATTCAGCTATCCTTAGGTGAGAATGTGGTTCAGACAGAGGAATGCCTGCTGGATTACCACTGCCTTAAATCTTTCATGATAAACCTCAAAGCTTAATTGTCCTCAACCTGGGGAAGAAAAGACAATTCTTTACAAAGACTCATTTATTATCTTTAAAGGAAAATTACTTTTATTTGTGTTCTTTTTACTCTCTTTTATGTTTCCTTGGTATGATGGTGATTTCTGTATTATAGAAATTGTTGTCAGGCAGTGCCTGTGGCTCAGTGAGTAGGGCGCTGGCCCCATATACCGAGGGTAGTGGGTTCAAACCCGACCCCGCCAAACCGCAACAACAAGAAAAAAAAAATAGCCAGGCATTGTTGCGGGCACTTGTAGTCCCAGCTACACAGGAGGCTGAGGCATGAGAATCACCTAAGCCCAAGAGCTGGAGGTTACTGTGAGCTGTGACACCATGGCACTCTACTGAGGGCAACAAAGTGAGACGCTGTCTCAAGAAAAGAGAAGAAAAAGAAATTCTTGTCTTAAGTTAACATTTTTTGTTTATCTGTTTATATCCACAGCCCTACCAAATTTCACCCCCCCATATTAGATAGTGATAGTCTTAACGTCAAAAACTTTATTTTATAAATTCTTTATTACCCTGGCAGTTGTCATAACTTATCACAGAGTGTGGAGTGCAAAAATTATTGAGTCAGATATGATAGCATATAGGAATACATTAAATCCTACTAAAATTTCCACTGAAACAAAATTATTACGTATTTTTAAATATGTGTTGGTTACTGTGGTCCCAGCTGCTCTGGAGGCTGAGGCAAGAGAATCGCTTGAGCCCAGGAGTTGGAGGTTGCTGTGAGCTGTGTGAGGCCATGACACTCTACTGAGGGCCATAAAGTGAGACTCCGTCTCTACAAAAAAAAAAATAAATAAATATGTGTTGGTTAAATATGGGTTAGATTTTCTTTCCCAGGTACTTTATTTAGAATCACTTGAATTTATAATTTGACCTTCCTTTATTTTGTGAAAATAACTGTTAAGAAGCAGTATTATAGCTCAGCACCCATAGCTCAGTGTTGTAGAGTGCCGGCCACATACATCAGGGCTGGCAGGTTCAAACCCGGCTCCGGCCTGCTAAACAGCAATGACAACTACAACAAAAAAATAGCTGGACATTGTGGCAGGCGCCTATAATCTTAGCTGCTTGGGAGGCTGAGGCAAGAGAATTGCTTAAGACCAAAAGTTTGAGGTTGCTGTGAGCTGTGACGCCACAGCACCCTACATAGTGAGACTCTTTCTCCAAAAAAAAAGCGATATTGCTAATTTCTTACTCACCTTTCTAGAATATCTGTAACTTACAGTAATTAGCAGGGGAGGGAGATAGTACAAGTGTTTACTGTCCCTGCACTCTCTGTTCACTCACCTGTGTGTGCATTGGAGAGATCTTCAGATTGCCGCTGCCCTTAGTAAGTACCTTTTAGTTCTGCTTAGCCAGGGCCTTGCTGTCCCTCCCAGGAATGTAATAGGATCTTGGCATTGCCTCCATCCAACCTGTGGCTGCAGAGTGTTCCTCTCCTGAGGGGAAATGAGAGAATAACACAATGAATAAACGCATCCTGAGGGGTGAGAGGGGTGTGATATTTTGACAGGTGTACATTTATTAAGGATTATTATCAAAATGTAAAAAAGTAAACTTTTTTCTTTTTTTTCCTTTTAGCTCCTGGTATTACTGCCTCCACATTGTTGCTCTCTTAGTATTATTATTTTTGCCAGTGGAAAAAACTCAAAGAGGAAAGAAGACTCATGAAAATGTTCAGCTGTCACAACCCAGAAAGTTTGAAAGGGAAAATTCTTTGGGACTTCAGAACAATTTTTCCACGACAAACAATGTTTGCAGTCTGAATCAGGAAGTAGCCTCCAGACATTCCTTACTAAAGCAGTGATGGGGGAGGGCTCTGATAGCCGTTTCTTTGTATATTCACAGAAACCAATCTTAGCACCTTTTCAAGAGGTTTGGTTTGTTTGGAAAAGCTTCACTGGGGGGAAATGGGACTGTTATAGGTGGGGAATCTCCTGCATACCAGACTGGAAATGGAGTGAAATAACCCCTCCCATGACATGTCCCTGTGGGCCATGCCTTACATAAAAAATGTTTCCGTATTTCAGTGGCACTCACAAGCTCAGCGTATGTCAGAGGGTCACTTTGTGCCCTTGTGCTGAATGTACGTTGCGCATCCCAAGGCACTGAAGAGGTGGAAAAATAATCGTGTCAATCTGAATGATTGAGAGAAATTAACTTTTCCAAATGAATGTTTTGCCTTAAGCCCTCTATTTCCTAAAATATTGTTCTAAGTATTTTCAAGTGTAATATTGTGAGAACACTATTGCAGTAGTTGATATTGTGTGCTGTAAAGGAATTTAGGAAGAATTTGAAACAGGATATTTAAGAATGTGGATACTTTAACAATGCAATAAACATCTCAGTATTTGAAGGGTTTTCTTAAAGTACGTCTCAAGTGACTGTAATACACAGTGAAACTGTAAACAGTAATGATTGCCAAATTATAGGTAGCTTATTTTGCTAGAGAGTTTAATTACCGTGTGTCAGTCAGAGAGCCCTGCTAGGAGGAATTTCTTAAACATAATTTAAGGTTGGTCATATGATATTTTAGGCTTATTTCTTAAAAGAGAGCGAGAATGATGAGGAAGGCAGGAGAGAAGAATACGCTGTGCGGCCTCAGCTAGCACAGGGGCTCTCGTCACCCTGGATTGTGGGGATTCCTTTTGATTCTCTAAGACGTAAAAGTTTAGTAACTTTTGTAATACTTCGGACTTTTAAATGAAATTTATCAAATGTAAATTGTATGTATAGAATCAGAAAGGGGTTATGGAAATAATAGTGGTAGATTGCTCAAGGTTTATAAAGAGAAATTGCTAAATGTTCCTATCGGGCTAATCCATTTCTTACTCATGATAGTTTAATTCATGTTTGGGAAAATTTTAGGAAAATGAAAACTTAAGAGTCACTGTGTCTGAATGGCATTTTTTGAGAGTAATATGAATTCATTTTCAAACTTTTAACTTCTCACCTTAAAATTTTGCTGTTAACTCATTAAAATGAGTTTTAGGTTCTGTAAGTAGAAAAATGTCCTTTTATGTTATTGGCAATTTTTACCCTGATTAATCTTGCCTTGAAGGACTAGGTGTTTCCTGTAATCCCATAGACTGTGACCGCAGCAGTCACTGAGAGCAGGAGAGTGGGGTTTGAGGGGCAGTGGAGCTGGCCTTGCAACTCTGCCTGTGGGAGGAGCAGTCGGGAGGCTGCTGACTTCACCCTTATCTGACCAATCTCTTGTGGAATTTATTTTTCTTTTTGCCTTAAATTTTTTAATCAAATGCCAATTGTAAGATGAATTTCTCTCTCTCTCTCCCTTCTGCATTTGGTAACTAATAAATTTACAAATGAAGTTAAGGATGAAACAGAAATCTAGCTTAAGGTACATAATATTTAAAGAAGAAAGGAAAAGCAAATGCACTTGGAATTTTTGAGGTCTTAAAATCAGCAAAACTGTCAATGTAGGTTTTTAGAACTTTAGAGATATCTTAGTCTATTTTTATTTTTGTAAAGGTAAATTTTTTTTCCATCTCCTGAGGCTAACAAGGAAAATACAGATAGCTAAATACATTTCCTCTATTCTCCCATGCCTTGAGGTTAAGCTTGCTTTGCAATGTGAGTGAATAGAGAAGAATGCGTGGAAAGTACCTACCAGCCCACAAGTCTCCTCAGTTCAGTTAATGCTGAAGAGCACTGGACCTCATCGCTATTGAGTCACCAAATTCAGAGTTGAAAACACAGGCCTAAGCGAGAACAAGAAGGCTTAATTAAAACTTCTAGGGTTTTTGTTGTTGTTCAACCTATCTAGCCACTTACAGTAATCTCCAATTATTTCTATTACCTGACTATATTTTATTTCTCAATCTATAAATCACTGTTCACATATTTCTTGATCAAAGAATATAACCACAGCGCTGTCATCTAGAAAGCAAGATATTTGATCAGTTTTTCAATTACTTTGAAGATAATACATTACATACACAGTTTGACTGATTTCCATCTCCCTGAATCAACTTTTTTTTTTATGAAATGTTTTTTGGGTAGCTGTCTTCTAATCTGGAGAAATGATCACAAATATGCAACATAGAAGTAAAACTAAAGAAATGATTCTCATCCTCAACTTGAATTTTCTCAAGAAAAAATTTTTATGCTCTATAAAATGAATTATCTGCTTAGAGTGTTGTTAAGATTAATATTTTGCTTCTAGAACTTACAGTAGGAGAATTTAAAACAGGTATATTAGTGCTGTTCAGTGCAAAGGAATTCATTGCAATATGGGCTTACTTTTTTTCATCATCATGATAGGATTCAGTGTATATTATTTTTCCACTCTTCACGTATCGTGAAACCACTCCAGAGATGATCAATCAACATCATATTTATACTTTGGTTAATTATATACTACTCAGGGAAAAAAATGAACAAAAGTAATTCTTCCTTCAGTTTCATTTTTCGGAAATAGTAGTAACAGCTATTTAACTTGATATGTCTCAGCTCTAGACATTTACAAGTGGCTCATTCTGATTTTAAAATATTTTTATTGGAACTCAGGGTAATTGGGGGAATTTATTTAGCTTCTAAAATATCCAGCATAATAGAGATTTATTTGGCTTTAAAAGTGTCCAGCCAGCACATATCAGCCACCACTCTCTACTTGGTTCAAAAGTATTTTTGTTATTGGGCCCCACTGTGTGTGACTCATAACCACTTTTGAGAAAAATGTGCAATAAGAAGGTTTCTAAAAAGTGAGGGTAGGTCACATGTAAGCACTAAGTGACCTGGGAGGAGACCTAGATCTCCATTCTGGTTCTGTCATTAATGAGCCATAGGACTTGGAGGAGTCACCTGTCCTGTGCACAGCAAGTTCCTTAGCCATAAGTAAAGGGGTTAGCCTGAGAGTTCAGGGCCAGTGGTGTATCATGAACTGAAGCCATTAGTAAAGTCTGGAGGATTCCAGGACATGGACAGATTCATAATCAAAACTATTGTCCTGGCCACTGACTTTCAACCACTTGAGCTCAAAGCCCTGACTTGTCAAAAAGGTTGTTAGGGCAACAGTTAAATCTGTCAATCTGTTAAGTCTTAGGGCATGACAACATACTTTTCAACTGAATATAGACTTAGTCTATATAAACTTAGTCTTTCAAAGTGAAGTAGTCTCTACTGAAAAAAACATATTTTCCTTTTGCTTTCTCTTTTTTGTGGTTTCTGTTTGTGTTACATAAAATTGAAGAAGGTATGTACTATGAATTACTTTATACAGATTGCTACTGAACAGGGTTTGCCACCATATAACGTCACAAAAATTACATTATTCAAAGATATTTAAAGCATATTTAATTTTGTCACACCTTATTTTAAACTACAGAAAACAACTGCTTTAAAATGTTGCCATTGGGCGGCGCCTGTGGCTCAGTGAGTAGGGCGCTGGCCCCATATGCCGAGGGTGGCGGGTTCAAACCCAGCCCCGGCCAAACTGCAACAAAAAAATAGCCGGGCGTTGTGGCGGGCGCCTGTAGTCCCAGCTGCTCGGGAGGCTGAGGCAAGAGAATCGCGTAAGCCCAAGAGTTAGAGGTTGCTGTGAGCCGTGTGATGCCACGGCACTCTACCCGAGGGCGGTACAGTGAGACTCTGTCTCTACAAAAAAAAAAATAAAAATAAAATGTTGCCATTAAAATAATTACAAAATTTATACTTTATTTGAGGATTACATCACACCTTTAGGACAAAACTCTTTCCTATTTAAAATTCATACTTTGTAAATACTTAATTTATATATTCATGAACAGATTTGAACATTTATACTTATTTGTTTTCTTATTATCAACTTAATTATTACTTAAGAGTTCTACATTGTAATTGGAAAAAAATTACTTGAGAGAATTGTTTTGGAATGGTGCCTATTATTGCTGCGTCAGCTAAGGATTTTCCTAGAGTTTTAGATGTAAGCCAGTATTTTGTGGGGTTTTATTTAGGCATTAACAGCCCATCCGGGCTGAAACTTAATACATCAGATCTAACATAGGTGCAGAATTCTGAATAACACTGTGAAATATAATCCTAACTGCCCTCAAGTACCTTATGAAACTGTTACACTTAGCCCGGTGTGCGTTTAATGAGCGGCTGATCTTGTTGATATGCTCGTCTTGGATACCGGAATTCCTGTTTTCTGCTGCCCTTGGTAAAAGTAGTTCGTGCCCTTGCATGCTCTCAGTGGTGAAGGAAAAGATGTGCATTTTAAAAGAGATAGGCTCTGAAATTTGAGTTTGAGATATTAGAACGTAGAGGGTCTCTACAGTGTTTTTCTGCAACACCAAGTAGTCAAATCTATTTATACAGTTTAAAATCTATAACTCTCTTTAGAGAAGAAATTTTAAAATGAAATTTTCCACATTGGTATTTTGTAGGAATGCTCTTATAATCAATGAGTAAGCTGCTTTTTGAGGCTCTTGTACAGAGGATGCAGCCAATTACATTTGAATTGGTAGGCTGCTTAATAATTTTGTATGTTTTAAAATAATATTTATTTTAATAGGTTTTTAACATTATGCAGACCCTGGCTATAAAGAACTGACAAGCTCCATAGGTTATTGATTGGGAGAATTTTATGAAGCAGAGCCTAAAGACACATTTGTATGCTAGCAAATTTGTCTCGCCTTTAAAACTGATTATAAGCCTTCCTTTAATCTAACTTTTATATAGCAAAACACAGACAAGCCCCCAAGACTCTGTATTCCATAGCGGTAGTGTAAAGGTCTTTGCCCGCCACCGTCTGAGTGTGCTCAGTGAAGCAAAGCCTTCTCTGCAGCCTTGTTTCATCAAATTTTACTGCTTTAAAAAGTCATGGACATATCATGACGAAAACTCAAAAGTTAGAGTAACATAAGTAAAATAACTAAACAGTTTCTTAATAACATGTTTGAAATAGAAAAAGCGGCTGCTTTTTACTGGAGTCTTTAATGACTGTGTCTTGCCCAGTCTTTATGTTGGGTTAGTAACTTTGAGAAATTTGTTAATATTTCTTCCTGTCCTTTCCCAGAAAAGGACAAACAGTATGTTGAAAGTTGGATAGACTTTTAAAATCTCCCTTTTTCCCAATTTTACATATTTTTGGTCTGTATACATGGATTTGGCAATGAAGTACATTTGCTTCTGACTTCTTATTGCAAGGAAAAAGGAATGAAATATTGAACCCAAACATGTTCCCAGCCAGTCGGGTCCATCCTCCGTCCTGGGTGCACCACTGCCCGTGAGGGAACAGGGGCAGACTATGAGGTAGTGGAGGTGGGAGTAAAAATATTTCGGGTGAAATGAGACATTCTTCCATACACAGAGTGAAAATGTGTGGTTTCATTCCTGCCTTCCTTTAAAAGCTGTATCTTGATCTCTGCCTAGTAGTAGTTGAACCTCAGTCACCCAGACACAAAGAGACCCAGTTCCGGCAGCCAGAATTGGCAGTAGTTACATTTGCCTTCCCAGACAGAATAAAATGTGGTATTCTGTGCTTTCTGTTTTTATTATTCCAAAATATTTTTTTAAAGAAGTGTTATTTTTCAACAGATCCATAAATTAGTTCTTGTTGTACGGTAAATTAAAACCACCACTGTGTGGGCTAAACTGTGATGTGCTTTTTTCATAACTACTCATTCTTAGTCTGTCCTCAGAGCTGCACTGGTGGCTTATTGCTGGGTTTTAAGGTGTTTTTAACTTGCATATAAATGTTTTTTTTTCGAATTGTGTGTCTTTAAAACAGATTAAACAGTAGTTTAAAAATACGTGTGTGCGCACTAATTTCAAAGCCTTTTATAGACGTAAATACTGGGCCAATCATGAAAGTTCATGGTCTTTTTTTATTTAAGAATTCTTCAGGCTTAGCTCCCATACCTGTGTTAGGGCACCAGCCACATACACTGGAGCTAGCAGGTTCGAATCCAGCCTGGGCCTGCCAAACAACAATGACAACTACAACCAAGAAGTAGCCGGGCATTGTGGCGGGTGCCTATAAGTCCCAGCTACTTGGGAGGCTAGGGCAAGAGAATCGCTTATGCCCAAGAGTTTGAGATTGCTGTGAGCTGTGACACTACGGCACTCTACGCAGCTTGACAACTTGAGACTATCAAAAAAAAAAAAAAAAAAAAGTGTGGCGCCTATGGCTCAGTGAGTAGGGCACCAGCCCTATATACCGAGGGTGGCGAGTTCAAACCCAGCCCTGGCCAAACTGCAACAACAACAACAAAAATAGTCGGGCGTTGTGGCGGATGCCTGTAGTCCCAGCTACTTGGAAGGCTGAGGCAAGAGAATCGCCTAAGCCCAAGAGCTGGAGGTTACTGTGAGCTGTGACGCCACGGCACTACTGAGGGCAACAAAGTGAGACACTGTCTCTTATTAAAAAAAATAATAATTCTTCAGTATGGTAATCTACATCTAAGTCATTTCATTCAGCTGCTTAAAAATCATTTAATTAAAAGAAACTACTGTTGGGAGGCGCCTGTGGCTCAGGCAGTAGGGCGCCGGTCCCATATGCCGGAGGTGGAGGGTTCAAACCCTGCCCTGGCCAAAAAAAAAAAAAGAAGAAGAAAGTACTGTCTCATTACCAGCATTTTGGAAAGTAATTAAAACCACATTAAGCTGGGATATGGAATTTGTATTTGCTCCTAAAACAGACTTGTAAAGTGAAGAAGGTACTGGCCTGGAACAGTTGGCATGTAGTTAACCCTTTCCCGACACTTGTCTCTGGATCTGGGTTTTGCTATTGAGACACAGAGCACTGGGATTCCCCCAAATATTCCTTTTCTGTGTCATGATTACAGACCTAGGAGTATGCCCGGGAGCTCTTTGTGTTGTTGTTCACGGTTGTGGGAAGCAGCTATTAAGTTTCCTTGTGCAAAGGTGCTGGTGCATGCAAGTAAGCCCAGTCAAAGCTCCCAGTCTCTGGAAGACCTTGGACTGCTGGGCCAGATCTAAGGCATAGCATGTGGAGATTCAGGGCCATACTGAAGTTGAGCCATGACCGAAAGCAGTATGGATATAGAGTTCTAGACATGCTGGTTAACAGGAATAAATCACTGCCCTTGACCTCAAAGAGCTAGTTAAGTAATCACGCAGTATAGTTGGGGCTTTATTATGGGTGTGCGCACAGCGCCTTTGCAGTGAGGAGGGGGGCGCAACAATGTGGGAAGAGTCCGGCATAGCTCCAGTGTTGGCTCTTGGACTCTGAGGAAGACTTTCTTTAACTGGTCTGAAAAAGGATGTGAGGGGAGTTAGAGAAAGAAGGGAAAGCTATGTCAAGAATTTTATAAAGACTGGGTGATCCCAGTGCTTTGGGAGGCTGAGGTGGAATGATAACTTATGGCCAGGAGTTGGAGACCAGCCTGGGCGACAAGGGGAGACCCTGCCCTGTCTTTACAAAAAGAAAAAATATATATATATGTATACAAACACACACACACATACATTACACACACAGCTGGACATGGTGGCATGAGCATGTTGTCCCAGTTTCCCAGGAGGCTGAGGCAGGAGGATTGCTTGAGCCCAGGAGTCCAGACTGCAGTGAGCTATGATTGCACCACTGTGCTCCAGTCTGGGAGACAGTGCAAGAACTTGTCTCTAGATAAAATGGTAAAAGTCTTACAAAGTATTCTACACCAATAGAATAAAAATAACAGGAATTATGCAAGTTTAGGTATATTATGCACCAACAATATGTGTATCTATTGATAACTTTTGCCAAAATTAAGAAAATAATAGAAAAAATAGCATATTTTTTAAAAAGGGTGCATGAAATAATTTCAAACATAGTTTGGTATAACACACTGACACGTCTTCCCCTCAGACTGAAAACGTGTGACAGCTTTGCCCCATGAGGTCCCATTTTTTTCTTTTTTCATAGGACATTGTGTGTAAGGGCAGCCTACCTGCCTCCCCAGCCTTTCTCCAAATAAACAGTGATGTCAAAATATCACTGGGCCAGCTTTTCTTCTGAGCTTAGCTATGTGATTTGAAAACATAACTTGGTGTTATATTTACTATAGTTTTTCTAGGTGTTTGTAGGTTCAGTTTTTTTTTTTTTTTTTCTTTTGGCCGGGGCTGGGTTTGAACCTGCCACCTCCGGCATATGGGACTGGCGCCCTACTCCTTGAGCCACAGGCACCGCCCTGTAGGTTCAGTTTTTAAGTCATTAAATACTCCATTCCTCTATATAAGTAAAAACTTTGTTTCTTCCTGTGTGTCTTTTATTCAAGTACGCCTTGTTCTGTGGGTGGGTTTTGTCACATCCTCCCCAGCAATACCAATGGCATCGGTACAGGCTGAACTCACCACCAGCAGAGGGGCAGGTCCAGTTTGGAGCTGGTGCATGTGCCCCAGGAAGGGGATGCCATTCTCTGGTTGCCATCCTTTTTGTAAGGTGAACATGAAAGCAGCCTTAAAAAGGCAGGCCTGAGACTTGAGCTTAGATGCCAGCTGTTTACAACCATGACTGAGATAGTCAGCTGCCCAGCACCCAGTGACCTTGGAAAGTTGAGTTCCTGTTTGTCCCTCCACGGTTATTTAACGAATGAGTCACTGGCCTCAAGATTATATGAGATTATATTCACGTTGCCATAGGATCAAGCTTCTGGTTGGGGTGGGGGTGGGGGTGAATGATTAAAAAGTGATGGAAAGCCGTCCTACACCCCAGAGCCTGTTAAAAGGGCACTCCACGCTGCCTCCTCCCTCGTCCCCAACCCTGTGCTGAGCCTCATATACAGGGGTCTCTTTTGGCTTCTTTATCGATGAATCTGATGGTTTTTTTTCTTTTTTTTTTTTTTTTTTTTTTTGTGGTTTTTGGCCGGGGCTGGGTTTGAACCCACCACCTCTGGCATATGGGACCAGCGCCCTACTCCTTGAGCCACAGATGCTGCCCGAATCTGATGGTTTTCAATCTTGTCACTTGATCTCTGCACCATTTGACTGTGTTAGCTACTTTTTTCTTAAAACTCTTTCCTTGGCGTCTGGGGAACTGTCCCCCCTTGCTTCTCTTCCTGCCTCTGGATAATCATCCTCAGTCACTCCCCTCCAGTCTTCTGTGCCAATCCTCCTCCAGCACACACCTCCCTCTCCCCTCCCTCCAGCCCTTCCTCCTTCCCCTCATGTATCTGACCCTTGTATCTGCAGCTCCCTGCTAAATGGCTTCCCCAGAAACCCTGACAGGCATCTCCAATTCAGAACATCTGAAACTAAACCTGTCATCTCCTTCCCTCAGCCCCAAAGCTTGTAATTCCTCCTGTACTCCTTGTCTCATTACAGACGAATGTTTCCCTGGTTCCCTAAATCAGAGACCTGTGCTCCACCTCCCAGGTAGCTGACTCCATGTCTATTGCCCTTCCTCCATAGTAGCAACCTCCTAACTGGACTAAAGTTCTCCACGTCTTCCCTCAGGTCTTTCTCTAAAATGCAGCCTGGAGTCATCTTTCTAAAGCTACAAATGAGATTTCCCTTGCTTCAAAAGTAGAACTTCTCCAAAACCTTTATGCTGAATCCAAACTCTTAAGTATGGCAGAAAAGACTTCCGTGAGCTACCACCGCCCACCCTCTGCCATGCTTCTTCCTGGATCTAGACGCTCACCCTTGTGCCCCCCACCTGGCTTCTTCTGTCTCCTTTGGCCAGACTTCCCCCTCCATTCAGCATCCTGCCCACCTTCCTGGCTGTTTCCTTGCCACCACAGTCATCTTGTCACTAATCAGGAAATGTTCCATGAGCTTATACTAAGTGGCAAGCACTGTGATGAACGCGAAGCATCGAAGGTAAGGGCCTTGTCTGCAGGCAGCTTATCCTGAGCCTTCCAGACACGGGTCGTCCTCCTCACCTGTGCCTTTTGCTACTCACATTGCGCTGCACGAGTTAATATGTATGTTTGCTGAAAGTTAAAAAATACATCACAACCGGGCGGCGCCTGTGGCTCAGTCCGTGAGGCGCCGGCCCCATAAACCGAGGGTGACGGGTTCAAACCCAGCCCCGGCCAAACTGCAACCAAAAAATAGCCGGGCGTCGTGGCGGACGCCTGTAGTCCCGGCTACTCGGGAGGCTGAGGCAAGAGATTGCTTAAGCCCAGGAGTTGGAGGTTGCTGTGAGCCGTGTGACGCCACGGCACTCTACCGAGGGCGGTACAGTGAGACTCTGTCTCCACAAAAAAAAAAAAAATACATCACAACCGAAGAAGGAGGTAGAGTACTAACTATAGAATAATCTACGAATTCCTGTGTTATCTGATATTTACGTCAGACTAATTCATTTAGCTACAGGACTTAACTTCTATGTTCAAGGGCCTGCATTACTGGCCCCTAGCTGGGTTGATGTTCAGATAGAACTCCCCAGACCTCTACAGTTCACGATAGCCCAGCTGAGTCGACATGTTTTCAGTGCTGCAGGCCATGTAAAGGTGTGTTTAAGGCATGATTACCACTTATACACTTTTGTTTTTGGTGAGAGATGAGATTTCGCTGTGCTGACCAGGCTGGCCAAGTGACCCTCCCGCCACGGTCTTTGCAGCCTGGAGGGTGGCTGCGTGCTCCCACTGCCGGCTACACACGTGCATTTCTGAATTAGGTATAAACAGAACGATTGAGGAAGCCGATTATTGCTGTATGTCTGCTAAGTGGAAATAACCTGTAATTCCTGATGAAGATTCCATGTTCACACAAAGCAACAAAGTTTTAGGAAATTTAGTGAATTTTAGAAAATCTGCAGCATAGCAAAAACAAAAACATCCTAAAATGCTTGATGCCAAGATTGAAGGTGTACTGTAGACAAGACTGAATATTTTAATTATTTCATCAGTTTTCCAAACAGTGAGTAAGACAGATCCTGCTTCATTCATCTTTGTGTTAGGCATGTCATCAACAGGAAAGTGCATTAAAAACAAACAAAAAGGGGCGGCGCCTGTGGCTCAGTCGGTAGGGCGCTGGCCCCATATGCCGAGGGTGGCGGGTTCAAACCCGGCCCCAGCCAAACTGCAGCCAAAAAATAGCCGGGCATTGTGGCGGGCGCCTGTAGTCCCAGCTGCTCGGGAGGCTGAGGCAAGAGAATCGCTTAAGCCCAGGAGTTGGAGGTTGCTGTGAGCTGTGTGAGGCCAGGGCACTCTACCGAGGGCCATAAAGTGAGACTCTGTCTCTACAAAAACAAACAAACAAACAAACAAAAAAACCCCTCATCATCCTATCACTGATAAGCAATTTTAATATTTTGGTGCATTTATTTTTTTTTCCTACGGATACATAAGAGAGTTGTATTTTAGAAAATAATTTTGTAAGCCTCATTTGGAAATTAACATACAAGTGGCCAAGTTGCGCTTGTAGACTTTGAAGCTGTCAGAGGGTCCATGACATGTATTTCTTTTTCTTCACCCTGGGGCACAGTGCTGTCCTAAAAGAAACCTTTCTGGGGGACAAGAGGACCAGAAACAGAAAATATTAGAACTTTTGGCTCGGCACCTGTGGCTCAAGCAGCTAAGGCGCCAGCCATATACATGTGAGCTGGCAGGTTCGAATCCAGCCCAGGCCGGCCAAACAACAATGATGGCTGCAACCAAAAAATAGCTGGGCGTTGTAGCGGGTGCCGGTAGTCCCAGCTACTTGGGAAGCTGAGGCAGGAAATTCGCTTGAGCCTAGAAGTTGGAGGTTGCTGTGAGCTATGATGCCATAGCACTCTACCCAAGGTGACAGCTTGAAGCTCTGTCTCAAAAAAAAAAGAAAATATTAGAACTTTCATTAACTTTTATTTAGAATAATAATAAAGTAGTTGGGCAGCTCCTGTGGCTCAAGGAGTAGGGCGCTGGCCCTATATACCGGAGGTGGTGGGTTCAAACCCAGCCCCGGCCAAAAATAATAATAATAAAGTAGTTGATGGAATAATTGAAGATACGTCCTGTATGAGGAAGCAGCCGGTGTGACTTAACCACCTGACTTTCTAACTCGGTTTGCTCACAGAGAAACTGACTCGTGATGAAGAACTGGGGAACTCTGCACCAACAATCATATGATCCTGACATTTTATTCCATGAGGAATGTGGACCCGTAAACCACAACGAGAGTAGGTGTTTTTAGTATTACTATGTGGTGGCTAAGCTCTATATTGGATTCTGTTTGAATGGCTGAACAATTAGAATTATTGCCGTTGCAGTGTGGAAGTTTCTTTATTTGTCCAGTATATTTATAGCATCCGGTATATTGAGATTTTCCAAATCTCCTTTTATCAATATCCAAACTAAAACATTGCTATCCCCACGCAGCTCTGTACTGTCCACCTTTCACCCAACTTCGAAAGTCTGCCACAGTCCCTGGGAGTCTCTGCACAGTCTTAATAAAGAAACCCGTCTGTCCTCGAACTCACCTGTTGCTGTAATGAAAACCCAGGCCATTGCTTCACTTGTAGCCCTCCTAGGTGACACCTGATGTCTCTCTCATCGCTGGCCTGCAGGGGAGGTCGGTACACCCCTTCTTCCTTACTCTTATATTTGGATAATTGTCCCATCTTCCTTCCTATTAGAGTTTAGAGGCTCGAGAAGAGGGACTCTGAATTTCCAGTCTCCTTTAGTGGGTAAGAATTTGATGATGGAAAAAGCTCTGGAGCTTAAAAAGCTGTGGCAAGGGATTGGGTGGGCCCGAACCTTGTCTGCCCTGCAGGTTCAGTTTGTGATACACTGAAACTGAAGTCTTTTTCTTTTCTTTCTTTTTTTGAGACAGAGTCTCACTTTGTCACCCTCAGTAGCGTGCTGTAGCGTCACAGCTCACAGCAATCTCAAACTCTTGGGCTTAAGCTATTCTCTTGCCCCAGCCTCTCAAGTAGCTGGGACGGCAGGCGCCCGCCATAACGCCTGCCTATTTTAGAGATGGGGTCTCACTCCTGCTCAGTCTGGTCTGGAACTCCTGAGCTCAACCCATCTACCCGCCTCGGCCTCCCAGAGTGCTAGGATCACAGAAGTGAGCCATCATGCCGGGCTTCCGATGTCTTTTTCATGTGAACTGAGATTAACTCATTATACCACTTCCTCCAGCTATGTGTGTCTCCCCTGCCCCACCCCCAGAGGGTGTCACATTTGCCCCTTTTCTATTGCACCTCATATCTGTTCTCACCACTGTCCTCTTGTGCATCGCTTTTCTTTCTGGTGCCATCCCTGGGCTAAGCAACCTTCTATGTATTTTTGTCTTGTATGTTTTTTATGTGGAAAGAGCATCCTGAATAAAGGTGATGGGCGGCGCCTGTGGCTCAGTGAGTAGGGCGCCAGCCCCATATACCGAGGGTGGTGGGTTCAAACCCAGCCCCGGCCGAACTGCAACAACAACAACAACAACAACAAAAATAGCCGGGCGTTGTGGCGGGCGCCTGTAGTCCCAGCTGCTGGGGAGGCTGAGGCAAGAGAATCACATAAGCCCAAGAGCTGGAGGTTGCTGTGAGCCGTGTGACGCCACGGCACTCTACTGAGGGCAGTAAAGTGAGACTCTGTCTCTACAAACAAAAAAAAAAAGGAGTTAAAAAAGAGAAATGACACTGACAGCCATCACACACCAAGGCGAAAAGTAGCACCTGAAGAGCATCCTGTCAACCCTTCCCTTTTCAATAATGGAAGTTTAAGGAGTTTGGTCAATACAGTTTATGTCACAAATCTCTGTCTTAAACAGGAGAAAGATCTCGGAGTGTTGAAATTAGGGGAGCATTCTCGTTAAATTTTTATGTATTTTCCAAATTCTCTATAATGAGCCAATCCTTTTATCATCAGAGAAGAACAGTTTTAAGGCAATGTAGCATGCAGAAGATCTTGAGATTTCTATGGAACATGTGATAGACCATGGAAGAAGACTTGACTGTTGGAATCAGCATCCTAATATGCTGATGCTTCTGAGAAAGATGAAAGTGTAATTAAATTATAGTTTTGATGGGGAGAGGGGTGAGGAAGGGAAAGATAACTTTGTCTTTCTCCATGAAAACTGCCAAAGCTAGACTCAAACTGGTTTGAATGTTTCTGCTGGAGCAAATTGTTAGGATGCATTTGTAAAAATATTTAGACTACACAAAGTATGCATAAAAAAATCAAACTATGGGGAAAGAGGGATATATTTGCAACAAAACTGAGGAGAAACCCCTTCTGCTGTCCAGCAATAGTTGTATCTTTCTAAGATATGAGTTGCAGAGCTCGTGAGTATGAAAGGAATAAATAGCATTCGTCCTGAGTCAAGAACGCCCACCTGTTTTAGAGATGGGGTACCAAATAGAAAATATACTAAATGTAACCATTCGAGCCAGGAGAATACGGTAGTGTAGGATTATAAAGCAACTTGCTTTGTTCCTCGGGACTGCTTCTGCAAATTGCTTTTCATCTGTGGATGACATTTTGAGGGGGTTCTCATAATTCAATAATTTTTCTGATCACAAATGTTATCTTACCACTTTGAGTCATTGAAAATGATTATGTTAGTAATTAAATGGCTGGCCAGGTAACATAATAAAAATTGTGAATGTAAAATTTCTCCCCAGTTCAGTCCCAAAGCAGGGCAGGGGCTGGAGGGTCTCTGTCTGCCTCAGACCCAGGGCAGGGCATGGGCTGTGCTCATTATCCAAGTATTTGGCCATACTTGGCATCTGGCTATCCCCTGTTCTTCCACCAAAATGTAGGTAAAGCAAAGCCTGTTTTGAATAACATCTTTCCAGGCTAGTATCTGGACTGCTTTCAGAAACATTTCTAGGCTGGACACAGTGCCTCATGTCTGTGATCCCAGCACTCTGAGAGGCCAATGGGGGAAGATCACTTGAGGCTAGGAGTTCATGGTCAGCCTGAGCAAGAAAGAGCAAGACCCTGTCTCTACTAAAAACAGAAAAACTTAGTCAGGTGTGGTGTTGGGCACCTGTGATCCCAACTACTAGGGAGGCAGAGGCAGGAGGAACACCACTTCCCCTAGCCTCTCTGCCCTTGTAATTTCTCTAGCTCCAGCAATATTGCTTTGTCAGTGACACAAGTAGCCCGGGAGACTGGATTTAGATAGGTCCAGGCTCATGCCTAGGTCAAGCCCTGCCCACCAGCTGTGGGCCATACTGGGTGTCCATGAGCCAGCGCAACCAAATACTGCTTTTGGAGAACTTGGACTACAGCTGTAAGCAACATGGTGGCAGTGTTGGGGGAGTGGTGGGTGCTTTAGCTTAGGTGGTCCAAGCACTGCTGAACTACACTGGAGACTTCTCAGTTAAAAACTCTGCAAATCCCCCCTGTCAGAAATCATGGACCAGTCAGTCCCAGACACTGATAAGACAACTGCCCAATGAACCTGAGCCCCCTCCTCCCAGCAAGTTGTTCCTTCTTAGGAATACTTTGGGGAGGGTTGTTTTATTTTGTGTGGGGGCTTTGGAGGTTTTCTGTTTTGTTTTGAGGCAAAGTCTCACTCTGTGACCTGGGCTAGAGGGTAGTGGCATCATTGTAGCTCAAAGCAACCTCAAACTCCTGGGCTCAAATGATCCTCTTGCCTCAGCCTCCTAAGTAGCTGGGAGGGACTACATGTGTCCACTACCATGCCTGGCTAGATTTTCTATTTTTAGTAGAGAATGGAGGTCGTGTTCTTGCTCAGGCTGGACTTGAACAACTGAGCTCAAGAGATCCACCCGCCTCAGCCTCCCAGAGTGCTAGGATTGCGAGTGTGAGCCGTTGTGCCTGGCTCAGTTGCACAGGGCCGGGAACTACCATGTTGGGGGACAACACTTTACAAAAGAATGGAGTTGAGAAAGAGCATGCTTCAGAGTTTCAGAGAGCTTAATTCTATTGTTTTTTGTTTGTTTGTTTTTTAGAGACTTACTTTGTTGCCCTTGGTAGAATGCTGTGTCATCACAGCTCACAGCAACCTCCAACTCCTGGGCTTAGGTGATTCTCTTGCCTCAGCCTCCTGAGTAGCTGGGACTACAGGTGTGAGCCTAATTCTAGGAAATAGATGCTACAGAATAGTTCAGTGAAAGAAGTGACATGATGTAGCAAGCTTGCGAAGAAATTATCAGGACTACTGGTGGAGGCAGGGAGAGTGGTTAAGAACTATTGGGATAGTCCTGATTAGGAGCTTCTAATGACTTTAAATACATCCTGGAGATGAAAGTGGCTACTGGCTAACTTCTGGTGATGGGCTGATGGGATGACTTCCCGCTGCCTGTCTCTGTGGATGGGGAGGGAGCCAGGTTTTCTGAGAACAGAGATACTCAGGAGGCCCACATTGGCTAGGGAGGGTGATGAGTCCAACTTTGGGCAGAACTCAGCAAACAGAGGCAAATTAAAGGGAAATGGAATCTGAGAAGGAGCAACTGGAAGAAGGGGAGGAAACTAGGAGAATTAGAGTCACAGAAGCTGGGGAAAAGAACATTTCCAAGTGGAAAGGGTGGAGGAGGACTAAGGAAGGCAGAGGGAGAATAGAGGAAGATGCAGGACTAGGGGAGGTGGTGGACGCTGTGGAAGATCTGGAGAGATCTTCTCGCTCAGAGAAGCCAGAGAGATCTCGCTGGTGGATTCTGGAAGGCTTTTTAGCAGGCACTCATTTGTACTGAATGTTCAATGTCTTTTTTTTTTTTTTTTTTTTGCTGTTTTTGGCTGGGGCTGGGTTTGAACCTGTCACCTCTGGCATATGGGGCTGGCGCCCTACTCCTTTGAGCCACAGGTATCGCCCTGTACTAAATGGTCAATGTCTTTTAAAGTTACCATTATGGTTTATTTCTCTGAATATGCTTGATTATAATGGTAAATAGGGATAATAAGTTAACTATGAGAGGAGTGATAGTCACAGTGAAAACAAAATTGCCTGGATTCCTTGTCAAAAATACACCTGGAGGAAAGGCCAGGCATGGTGGCTCACACCTGTAATCCCAGCACTCTGGGAGGCCGAGGTAGGTGAATTGCCTGAGCTCACGGGTTCAAGACCGGCCTAAGCCAGAGCGAGACCTGTCTCTAAACATAGCCAGGTGTTGTAGCGGCTTCTTGTAGTCCCAGCTACTTGGGAGGCGGAGGCAGAGAATCGCTTAAGCCCAAGAGTTTGAGGTTGCTGTGAGCTATGATGCCACAGCACTCTGCCCAGGGCGACATAGCGAGGCTGTCTCAAAAACAAAACAAAACAAAAAAAAGGAAAAAATCAGGGCGGTGCCTGTGGCTCAGTGGGTAGGGCGCCGGCCCCATATACCGAGGGTGGCGGGTTTGAACCCGGTCCCAGCCAAACTGCAACACAAAATAGCCGAGCGTTGTGGCGGGCATCTGTAGTCCCAGCTACTCGGGAGGCTGAGGCAAGAGAATCGCCTAAGCCCAGGAGTTAGAGGTTGCTGTGAGCTGTGACGCCACAGCACTCTACCGTGGGCGACAAAGTGAGACCCTGTCTTTTAAAAACAACAAGACAAAACAAAAGGGGCTCTGCGCTTCGCCCCACTTCCGCGCCTGCCCGCTGCACCAGCAGGCCTCTAGCCCCGCCCCCTACGTGCCCGCCCCGCCCCTGGGGCGCGGCCATTCGGTGCCCCGCCTCGGCGCGCGGCCACGTGATCTGTCAGTTCAGAAGGAGGAATATGGCTGTCGGGTATGTGGAGGGCTGCGCTCCTACCGCCGCCGGGTCTTCCTTCAGCGTCCTTTGACACCGTGTGCGGCGCAGCGGCCCGCTACCCGCGAGTTGAGGACGCTGTTCTCGGGCCAGGTGGTGAGACGGTCAGTGTGGTGGTCGGCTGGCGAGGTGTGCCGCACGACGGGGGATGAGGCGGCGGTGAGGCTGGTGGGGAGGGACGCTCAGGCTGCGGGGGAGGGGACCAGGCCGGACGCGGAGCGGGCTCGGGCCCGGCGGAGTGGAGGTGAGGGCAGTGGGGAGGAGGCGCAGGCGGGGCCGGGCTGGGGGTTAGGCCATTGGGAAGGGGATAGGCAGGTGAGAAGTGGGGGGGGCTGGTGTGGAGGGGCGCGAGTGAGGTCGCTCCGGGAGGGATTCTCGGGGAGGGCGGAAGGGAAGTCCGGGGCGCTAGGGGTCTAGTTTCTCGGCAAAAGACTGCGTTTGCTGGAGCGCGGGGAGGTTTTCTGGATTTGGTATCTCAGGTGGTCAGTCTTCAGGGAGGTGGAGAGGCCCCTCCGAGGCTGGGTGGAGTGGGGTTGAAGGATGTGACCGCGGAGCAGTTTTTTAAATTTTTATTTAGCCAAGCTGCTTCTGGGACACCCACCACCTGGAGAATGAGCTGGTGCCGCTAAGGAGTCGTTGCTAGGTTTCTTTTCTGTGCTTCCAGGGACGAGGAGGTATTGTTTTCTGTCTTGCTTTCTTACTGAGCTCCATTGTCCTGTGCAGGCTTTTAAACGCCTGACAAGGTATCGGCAAACCATCGGTTTCCAGGTTGCCATAATTTATTTATAAAGAAAGCATTTCTTTGTCAGCACCTGCGACGTTGGAATTTTTATTCTTTCAAGTTGTTTTGACAGGCTTAAGCCAATGAAGAATTTATTCTTGTTAGTAATTATGTGTGTATCTATCTCTGCTGTCTAGCGGGTGCTTGTTAAAAATGTAGCTTTCTTGGCCTTTCACCGATCGCCATTTGTTTGGCTTGGGGTGTGGCTCAGGAATGACAGGGGTCCACCTTTGACAACACTGAGGACCAGACGTTAAATTTTTTAAAAGCACCTTAGGGTATCTGGTGCAGAGCCAGGGCTGGGAGATGCTGCGGTGAGGTGAGCTCTTTGTTTTCCATTGGCTTTACTAGCCTGGACTACTTTAATCAGAATCATTCTGGGGTGCTTGTTAAAATGTCACTTTCTGGGCGGCGCCTGTGGCTCAGTGAGAAGGGCGCCGGCCCCATATGCCGAGGGTGGCGGGTTCAGACCCAGCCCCGGCCAAACTGCAACCAAAAAATAGCCGGGCGTTGTGGCGGGCGCCTGTAGTCCCAGCTGCTCTGGAGGCTGAGGCAAGAGAATCGCGTAAGCCCAAGAGTTAGAGGTTGCTGTGAGCCATGTGACGCCACGGCACTCTACCCGAGGGCGGTACAGTGAGACTCTGTCTCTACAAAAAAAAAAAAAAAAAGTCACTTTCTAGGCCCTACCCCAGATCTACCTAATGGGATTTTCTGGGAGAGGAGACAGGTGTATTTGACAAGCTTCTCAAATAATTTTGATGCATGTACGTTTGAGAATTATTGTTCTATATTTTGTTTATTTTTTTTATTATATTTTGAATGACTTCCAGATCTATTTTTCCAAGTCCTGGGGATACTAGTTCTTTGGGCCACTTCAAATTCAACCTGTCCAGTGCTCCCTCAGGACCCCATTCTCCCAGCCTGTGTGGTAGGAAGGAGGAGGCATAACCATTGAAAGAAAAGTCTGCTATTCTGGGAGGCGCCTATGGCTCAAAGGAGTAGGGTACTAGCTCCATATACCGGAGGTGGCGGGTTCAAGCCCAGCCCCGGCCAAACACTGCAAAAAATAAAATAATAAAATTAAAAAAAAAAAAAAGAAAAGTCTGCTGTTCCTTCTGAACGCCCCTCTCTTTTATTAAGGACACCATCCTCCAGTCACTTGTGCTTGACTTCCAGTCATTGTCAGTTTGTTCTTTTTCTTCTCCAATCATGTAGTTTTATTTTTATATCCAGAATATCTCTTCTGGATATTTTGATGGGTCATAAAGGTCAAGTATTTTACTTGTCTCAAGTTAAAAAAAAAAAATATATATATATTTTGAGACAGAGTCTCACTGTGTTGCCCTTGGTAGAGTGCTGTGGTGTCACATCTCACAGCAACCCCAAACTCTTGGGCTCAAGCGATTCTCTTGCCTCAGCCTCCCAAATAGCTGGGACTACAGGCGCTCACCACAACACCTGGCTATTTTTGGGTTGTAGTTGTCATTGTTGTTTTTAGCAGGCCCGGGCCAGGTTTGAACATGCCAGCCCTGGTGTGTGTGGCTGGTGCTCCAGCCACTGAGCTATGGGCACTGGGCCTAGTATTATATATTTTATATTGTTGAAGTTAATATCTCTCACTTCTCTATTACCACAGCCTGGTCCCTTTTTTGTGGACTGTTTTGGTGGTTCCCTGACTAGTGTCCAGGGCTCTGATTCTTTGTGTTTTTCCAGTCTGGGTCACATACACAGTTGGGAGATTAATTTTTCTGGGATCATGTATGAGTGCGCCAAGCCTGCTTTCTGGTTTTGCTCAAGAACGGTCAGTTTTCTCCACTTCATGTGCAGTTGTTATTAGTCAGAGCTGAGAACAGAAATTTAATCTGTTACTTCAAGGAGAAGGCTCCTAGGGTTAAATGAGAATGAGCAGGAAGGATCCCAGGCCGCTCGCTCCATGTGCTATGTCTCTGAGGGGCCACACCTGTTCTCTTTTTTTTTTTTTTTTTTTTTGAGACCTTCATCACCCTCTGTAGAGTGCAATGGCATCACAGCTCACAGCAACCTCCAACTCCTGGGTTTAGGCGATTCTCTTGCCTCAGCCTCCAAAGTACCTGGGAGTAGAGGCGCCTGCCACAACGCCCAGCTATTTTTTTGTTGCAGTTTGGCCGGGGGTGGGCCCGAACCTACCACCCTTGGTATATGGGGCTGGCGCCTCACTCACTGAGCCACAGGCGCCGCCCCACATCTGTTCTCTTACTTAGTAGTCTTTCTTTGCTCGTATCTGTTGTGGTCTCTCTGCTGACTGCCTATGTCAAAACTTATCATTTACACATGGCCCATAATGAATGGCACAGTCTCGGGTTTCTAATTCCCCGTTGTAGAGAGAGGAATCTGATTGAGCAGACTCATGTCACAGATCACATGCCCATTCCTGGTTATGGGCTGTGGTAGAGAATATGGCTGTGAGGGTAGCAGGGACTGTGAGCAGGCAAAGTCCTTCGGAAGAGGCATCTTTAATACACCTATGCAGATAGTCAGTTTGACAGTTATCTCATGAGTTTTTATCTGTTCTAGAACTGTACTAGGTTTTGGAGATATGAAAATATAGGGGAGACCGATCTTAATAGATAAGCTGAGCTGGATTTTCAAGGATATGTTTTGGTTCTTTAAGAATGTTAAAGCTGGCCAGGTGTGGTATAATCCTAGCACTCTGCGAGGCCAAGGTAGGCGGATCACTTGAGTTCAGAAGTTCAAGAACAGCCTGAGCAAGAGTAAGACTCCGTCTCTACTAAAAAACTTAGGAAAATTAGCTGGGCCTTGTGGTGGGCGCCTGTAGTCTTAGCTACTTGGGAGGCCGAGGCAGTTGGATTTGTGTGGGCATGCTCATTCATTCTGCATATGTGGGTTCTGCAGAGTACCAGGCACTTCCCTAGGAGTTGCAGCAGGGAACAAAACTGAGTTAGTCTCTATTTTTACTGAGCTATGTTTGCTGGGATGGAGGGGACAGACAAAAGAAGTACCTGATATGTGGAGTGCTGCTAAGTGCTCTACAGAAGACGTTGAAAGTAGGGCTATGGAATGAGGGGTGATAGTAAAGGAGGTAATGTCTGCTTTTTTTTGAGACAGAGCCTCAAGCTGTCACCCTGGGTAGAGTGCTGTGGCATCACAGCTCACAGCAACCTCCAACTCCTGGACTCAAGCGATTCTCCTGCCTCTGCCTCTGCCTCCGCCTCCCAAGTAGCTAGAATTATAGGTGCCCGCCACAACACCTGGCTATTTTTTTTTCATTGCAGCTGTCATTGTTTGGCGGGCCCAGGCTGGATTTGAACCTGCCAGCTCATGTGTATGTGGCTGGCGCCTTAGCCTCTTGAGCCACAGTCGCTGAGCCAATGTCTGTTTTTTACACAGCAGTCAGGGATGCTCTGGTCAGGTGACATGTGAACAGAAACTCAGTGGCTTGAGCAGAGAAAAGGAGAAAGGGTGGCAGGAGATGAACTCAGGGAAGTGGGGAAGGGGTGAAATAGATCAGGCAGGGCTTTGTAGGTCACAGTAGGGAATTGGGATTTTATTTTGAGTGAGAGGACAACTTGGGAAGTTTTGAGCACAGAATAGCCATAAGAACAGTTATGATTTAGGAGGATCACTTTGGCATCTGTATGGAGGTGGTGAGGCTCAGGTCCAACAGGTGTCAGCAGCAGGGCAGGCTCTGAGGGCTACATATGGGTTGGTGCTGCTGGAGACTGAGGTGAAAGGAGGAAAGGGGCTGGTGATAGGAGAAGTGTGGGAGAGGCCACATTCAGGAACTGATTGTTGTATTTGGAAGATACAAAGTTTTTAAGCACTGGGCAACATGGTCACTAGCTTTGGTATAGTTTGTAATGGGAGAAGTTATAAGTTGCATCTGTTGGCTCAGGGGGTAGGGTGCTGGCCCCATATATCAAGGGTGGCAGGTTCGAACCTGGCCCCTGCCAGCTAAAACAGCAATGGCAACTGCAACAACAACAACAAAATAGCCGGGCATTGCCGAGGGCGCCTGTAGGCCCAGCTACTTGGGAGGCTGAGGCAAGAGAATTGCTCAAGCCCGAGTTGGAGGTTGCTATGAGCTGTGATGCCAGGGTACTCTACTGAGGGTGACGGAGTAAGACTCTGTCTCAAAAAAAAAAAAGAAAAAATAAAGTTGCATCTGTTAACCAATTGGCCTTTGGGTAAAAGCACTTTGAATGCTAAAAAAGTTTTGTCAGCCCATTAAATTTGTTTGCAATTTCTAAAAATGAACTTGGTCTTGGTATAACATAAAGATCTCTCTCTAACATTGCTATTGACTATAGTTGCCATTTAAAAACATTAATGTCAAAAATGTATAACTTTCTATTCCCAGTAGATAAAAAATGCAATGGAAAATAGATTCAGATGATTACAAGAGATGTAGTATCTTCTGTGGGCCAGGAATTGTGCTAGGTGTTGGGTATTTGGTATAAAATGAAAGAAAATAGTTATTTCTTTCACAAACCTTATATCCTAGTGAGAAGGACAGCTGTTAAACAGGCAAATGTGTAAATTACAAATTTACAAAAGTGCCGTGAAGGAATGAAAAAGGATCTTATAATAGAGAGCAATTTAGGTTATGAAAAGGTGGTTAAGAAATAATATCTGTTTCTATGGGGCTGGGTGCGATGGCTCATGCCTGTAATCCAAGCACTCTGGGAGGCTGAGGTGGGTGGATTGCCTGAGTCACAAGTTCAAGATCCAGTCTGAGCCAGAGTGAGACCTTGTCTCTAAAAATAGCCAGGCATTTTGGTGGGCGTATGTAGTCCCAGCTGCTTGGGAGACTAAGGAAAGAGAATTGCTTAAGCCCAAGAGTTTGAGGTTGCTGTGAGCTGTGATGTCATGGTACTCTACTGAGGGGGACAAAGTGAGATTCTGTCTCAAAAAAAATCTGTTACTATGTAAAATAGTTAACATTTATTGACCTTGTATGTGTTAGGTACTATTTTAATCACTTTGCATGTAGGGTACAGTTATTGAAGATAGGGAAATTTACACACTGAGATTAAGAAGCCAGTCTGGGGTTGAGGGGAGAAGGAGATGTTGGTTAATAGTAGAAATACTTTGCAATAAATTCTAATGTTAGATAGCACAGTAAGGGTGACTATAGTTAACAACAGCTTACTGTATTTTTTAAAATAGTTATAAAAGAACATTTGGAATGTTCTCAACAGAAAGAAATGGTAAATGTTTGAGGTGATAGATATCCTAAATACACTGATTTTATCATTACACATTGTATACACATACCAAAATATCACATGTAAAATTATTGTATCTCAATTAACAAAAAGAAAAACTAGCCCAAGGTAATCTAGTAGTAAGTTGTAAAGTCAGGAGTCAAACTAAGGCAGTCTGAGTATGCCTTGAGCTGCCCTTTACAAATAAAGCCTCTTTGTGGAGAAAACACTGAAACTTCAGTGTGAAAGATGAGAAGCTCTGTTTTCTTCTTGTGATGAAGCGTTTTTCCCCAATGAAAGTGAATATTGGTTTAGTTTAGCAAGTAAAACACACAGCACAGAGATGTGTAAAGGCCCAGCTAATCTTCTCTTCCTTTTAGACATCCTTGTTGATAGAACCGATTTTAGGAGCCAGGCATGCATCCTTCCACATTTCCCTCCTTGTACACGCGTGTGTGTTCGCAGTGAACATACAGGGCTTGGGGTATGTTTTTCCTATCAAATGGGATCATACTATACATATACTCTTTAACACAACAATGTATCATAGGTTTTACTATTCTTTTTTTTTTTTTTTTTGAGACAGAGTCTCATCATGTCGCCCTGGGTAAAGTGCTGTGTTATCACAGCTCACAGCAATCTCAAACTCTAGGGCTTAAGCGATTCTCTTGCCTCAGCTTCCCAAATAACTGGGACTACAGGCGCCTACCACAATGCCTGGCTATTTTTTGGTTGCAGTTGTCATTGCTGTTTAGCAGGCTAGGGCTGGGCTTGAACTCACCAACCTTGGTGTACGTGGCTGGCGTCCTGCTCACTGAGCTATGGGCGCTGAACTGCCTGGCTATATTTTTAGAGATGAGGTCTCGCTCTGGCTTAGGCTGGTCTCAAACCTGTGAGCTCAGGCAATCCACCTGCCTTGGCCTCCCAGAGTGCTAGGATTACAGGCATGAGCCACCATGCCCAGCCCTATTTAGTAATTTCTAGGTACTTATATATGTGCTCATAAACATCACATTTTAGTGTTGTTTATTCAGTGAAATTTATTAATATTAAACAGTGTTCATGACCTCTAGTCAGAGTCCACCAGGACCATAATAGTTGAACAAAGTTGGTTGATTAACACCAGTGGTAAAGGCATGTATACATCATAGGGCACTAAGTAGGTGGGGGAGGGGATCACTAAGAGCTTGGGGAGTTCAGAGAACAAAGCTCTGCCCAGAATGGGTGCTCCAGGAAGTAGGGTCGTGGTGGTGATGGTGGTGGGTAATTCTGCAACTGGATAGTTTTAATCTTCACTAGAAGGCGAGAGGAATGGAGTAAGGCTAAAGCTGTAATTGGTAAAGAAGCAACCATCCTTCATCTTAGCCTGGATGGGGAGATATTTGGGCATCTTTGTGGTTTGGACAGTGTTCATGTCTGTTTCTGTGTGGTCTTGTTTTTGTCTTGACGTCCTGGTCAAAGAGGGACCTTGTTTGTTTTGGTGTTCTGTGAAATTGTTCACATGAGGACACCAAGGTGTGTGCTAGGCTCCTTCCAGACAGGCAGGGCCTGCTGTTCTTTCTCTCAGCCCCTGTCAGGTAGGCGTTGCGTTACACATAAGCTGGGTCCTGGCTCAGGAACTTGCAGTTTTGGGGAGATGTGGAGAGAGTAAGCAAAGGAGAGTTGAGTGTGATATGCGCAGAATGCATCGAGATTTATACCCAGGTACAGAATAGGGGTGGAAGAGTCTGGAGGAGGGCGCTGGCCCAGGAGAAGAGAACGTTAGAGCTGTGACCTCAAGGGTGAGTGGAAGCTGTCGAGGCAACACATTTGGAGGATGGACTTTCTAAGCAGAAGGGGCCAGAAGCACAAAGGTCTGGGCAGAAGAAAGCAGGGGGCAGTGTAGGGGCTACAAGACCAGCGTGGCTGGAGCTAGCCGTGCAGGTGTGCCTGTGGATGGGTTTAGGTGAAGGTGGGAGGGATGGGACTGAGGAGGGGAGAAGGAGATGAGGCTGGAGTGGTAGGATGGAGCCAGACTATGAGGGTCTGCAAACCTTCGTCATCATAATCAGACTTGAACTTGTTGGTCGGGCTTGGTGTCTCACACCTGTAATCCTGGCACTCAGGGAGGCGGAGGTGGATGGATTGCCTGAGCTTATGAGTTTGAGACCAGCAAGAGTGAGACCCTGTCTCTACTAAAAAATGAAAAACTGAGGCAAGAGGATCACTTGAGCCTAAGAGTTTGAGGTTCCTGTGAGTTATGAGGCTATGGCACTCTACAAGGGCGACAAAGTGAGACTCTTGTCTCCAAGAAAAGACTTGGACTTGTTGTCTTTACTCAGATCAGTATAGAGCAAAGCTTTCCAGAGGAATTATATAATTGAATCTTTACAATAGCTTTAAACAACAAAAGCTGAGAGGACATAAATTCCTAGGATAATTTTTGAGGTGAAAAGCTGTCATTTTTTTATTCCCTTCACCAAGATTTTCTTTTTTCTTTTTCTTTTCTTGAGTCACAGTCTGACTCTGTTGCCTTGGTTAAAGTGCAATGATGTCATAGCTCACTGCAACCTGAAACTACTGGAGTCAAATTACTCCACTGCTTTGGAGTGCTGATGTGCTAGGATTGCAGTTGTGAGCCACCATGCCTGGCTCCAACCAGGATTTTAAGAAGAGTGTATCGTAGATCACTTTTTCTGTGTGATGCATGGATTGGAGAGGAGGCATAAGTTGATGGTCTGTCACATTGATCCAAGGCTGAGGTGCAGCAGACATTTTTAGGATTGATGCCATAGATCACAACTGTTTCCCTTCTCTGGAAACAGTGCTGATACTATGTGACCTTGTAACCCCTCCTAACTTTGTGACTATAGTTGATTGTGACTATAGTTCTGGGTTGGCAACTGACCCTGTTTGGGCAGTCAGAACCCATTTCTGAGACTTGGTTCTGGGAATAAAGAATAGATGCATTCCCTGGTGCTGGGAACTGTCTAATTTGAGGCTGGGCTGGGTATCTGTGGGAAGCTGTATTTCCCTTTGTAGGGAAGAATTTGGTCTAGAATGAAAGGAGGGTAAGCCAATAGGGAAAGAGAATCCTACATGCTTGTAGTCCTACTAGCATTTGAAGTCCACTGGCACCCACATTTTCCATGGTGCGGTTGTGGGAAATGAACCAGTATTCTTAAAATCCATTTTTCTGTTTTGCTTAAGCTGGTTTAAATTCATCTCTTATGGCCTTAGGAGTGTTGATTAATATGGATGGTGGAGGCCGTGACTAAGGCGCTGAGCGTGGGGTTGGCTCACCTCAAGTGTTAGGAGATGAAGTGGACAGAAAAAACATTGACTGTGACTGCAGAGAACAGCAGGTGCTTTGGTGGCACGCCCGATGCCCATGTCGTAAATGGGGGGAGCAAATTGGGCAGGGGCAGGTGGGAGCAATTCTGAGGGTTTCAGCCTGGCTGGGCTGGTATAAAGTGGGAAGGGCCAGTCCTGGGTGCTGTCCTGGGGTGTTGAGCTTGAATGGATAGGGAGCGGGAACAAATGCAGGCATTGGCTGTTGGTGATGACTGTTAATAAAAGTCTCTTATTGGTTTCTAATAATAGAAATAATCACATTCTAGAAAATTTAGGAAACATGTTTAAAGAAAGTAAAAATTACAGTAATACGCTTTGCCATTCGCTTTGTTGCACTTCATTATTTAAAAATGTGTATTTTAAATAGTTGAGATGCTATATATAGAGTTCTTAATCTTTCCCCCCACTTGTATCATAAGCATTTTTTTATCATATATTTTTTGGGAAACATTTTGATGACTGTTTATATATGTATGTATATTTTTTATGTGTGTGTGTGTTTTTAAGACATGATCTTACTCTTGTCACCCAGCCTAGAGTGCAGTAACATCATCATAGCTCACTGCAAACTTAAACTCGTGGGCTTAAAGAAATCCTCCTGGATTTCTTTCTTTTTTTTTGAGACAGAGCCTCAAGCTGTCACCCTGGGTAGAGTTCTACGGTATCACAGCTCGCAGCAACCTCCAACTCGTAGGGTCAAGTGATTCTCCTGCCTCTGCCTCCCAAGTAGCTGGGTCTACAGGCACCTGCTACAATGCCCGGCTATTTTTTGGTTGCAGCCGTCATTGTTGTTTGGCAGGCCCAGGCTGGATTCGAACTCACCAGCTCAGGTGTATGTGGCTGGCGCCTTAGCTGCTTGAGCCTCCTGCGCCGAGCCCCTCCTGGATTTCTTAATCCAAGGTCGCTAAGATAGTCTGTCTTTTATTCTAGAATTTTTGTACTTTTAGATACTACATTTACCTCAGTTTTGATTAGCAGCTGTATATGGTGCAAGGTGTGGATCGAGATTTGTTTATTTACATTTGGATGGCTAATTGAGTATAATAAAGTGCCTACTCTTTTGGAACTTAAAGTCTGGTCATGGTAGATAGACAGTAAGCAAACAGGGTGTCCTTTGTGGTGGTGACAAGTGTCACCTGATGAAGAACAGTAAAGCAGATTGAGGAGATGGGAGTGCAGGTGGCAGGGGCGCCCGTGTGAGGTTGGCACTCTCTTCCATTGTGTGGCAGGCGAGACTTTCTTTTTTTTTTTGTGGTTTTTGGCCGAGGCTGGGTTTGAACCCACCACTTCCAGCATGTGGGACTGGCGCATTATCCCTTTGAGCCACAGGCGCTGCCTGGCAGGAGAGACTTTCTAATAAGGTGACCACAAGGTGGTAAGGGGAAAGAGAAGTTCAGGCAGACAAGAAAGAAATGCAGAAGCCCTAGAGGGACAGTGCCCAGTGTGGTCAGGTAGCCAAGAGTGTGAGGGGGAGCAGAAGTGATGGGCTGTGCCACGTAGAGTTAGCTAGGCTGAGGTAAAAACATTTGATTTTAGGGCGGTGCCTTTGGCTCAAAGGAGTAGGGTGCCGGCCCCATATCTGGAGGTGGCGGGTTCAAACCCAGCCCTGGCCAAAAACTGCAAACACCGCCCCCCCCCAAAAAAAAAACAAACAAAAAACAGAAACAACCAAACCAAAAAAAAACATTTGATTTTACTTTGAGTACATTGAAAAGCAGTCAGAAGACTTTGAGTGAAAGTCTGCACTCTGCCTTGGGACCACTCACTGTGGGGTTCTTCTTTCGGGGACCTCCAAGAGCCAGTGACAGACGTAGTTTGTGGGGGGATAAGGAGGGATTGGGGCTGGATCTGGAGTTTGGTGTGTGGATAAGTTAGCATGGAGTGAGTGTAAGTCTTGAAGAGACATCTGGTCAGCACTTTGACAGCTGAGCTATGAAGCCTGGTTTTCAGTGCTAACACTGGAGGTAAACTTGCTCAAGTTTAATATTAAGAATGATACTGTAGGCTCATGGCCTGTGGCTCAAGTGGCTAAGGTGCCAGCCACATACACGTGAGCTGGCCGGTTCGAATTCAGCCCAGGCCCGCCAAACAACGATGGCTGCAACCAAAAAAAAAAAAAAAATATATATATATATATATATAGCCAGGTGTTGTGGCGGGCGCCTGTAGTCCCAACTACTTGGGAGACAGAGGCAGGAGAATTGCTTGAGCCCACGAGTTGGAGGTTGCTGTGAGCTGTAATGCCACGGCACTCTACCCAAAGCGAAGCTTGAGGCTCTGTCTCAAAAAAAAAAGAATGATACTGTATTTTATAGTAACTTTTTCCTAACCACAAATTATATGTGTTTTGTCTAATTTACTTGTAACAGGTATTGACATAAAGATAACTACAGCTTCCTGTGAAAATGTCAGTTCTGATATCACAGAGTGTAATAAATTACGTAGAAGAAGAAAATATTCCTGCTTTGAAAGCTCTTCTTGAAAAGTGCAAAGATGTAGATGAGAGAAATGAGGTAAGTTCACGTTTGTAGGCTTGGCGCCCGTAGCACAGTGGTTACGGTGCCAGGCATATACACCGAGGCTGTTGGGTTCAAACCTGGCCTGGGCCTGCTAAACAACAATGACAACTGCAACAAAAAGTAGCCGGGCATTGTGAAGGGCGCCTGTAGTCCCAGCTACTCAGGAGGCTGAGGCAAGAGAATTGCTTAAGCCCAAGAGTTTGAGGTTGCTGTGAGGCCACGGCACTCTACCAAGGGCAACGTAGTGCGACTCTGTCTCAAAAAAAAAAAATCATGTTTGTAAAATTAAATTCTTTGACAAATATTTATTGACCACCTACTATGTACAAGGCACTGTGCTTTGTACATAGAAAGAAATAGGTAGGAAAAGAAACAGGTGAGAAATACTGTCTATATTTGTGATATAATTCCTTATAGATAAAAGTACTTCAAATGCCTTATTTTTGGAGTGAACTTTAACTTATGTAAATGATTGAATATTAAATTTTGATTTATCATTTTTTTATTCCTTGATGGAATAATCAATATTCATGATTTTTTTTTTTTTTTAACTGATGGATTTTTTTTTTTTTTTTTTTTTGTAGAGACAGAGTCTCACTGTACCGCCCTCGGGTAGAGTGCCATGGCATCACACGGCTCACAGCAACCTCTAACTCTTGGGCTTACGTGATTCTCTTGCCTCAGCCTCCCGAGTAGCTGGGACTACAGGCGTGCGCCACAACGCCCGGCTAGATTTTTTTTTTTTTTTTTTTTTGCAGTTTTGGGCCAGGCCTGGATTTGAACCTACCACTTCCAGCATATGGGGCTGGCACCCTACTCCTTGAGCCATAGGCGCCGCCCAATATTCACAATTTTTGATTACTGAAATCTGAAGTGCTTTTAAGAAATGTTAGAGACCACCTAGACCCCTTCTGCCTATGAATAGATTAAGCAGACAAAATTAGAAAGTTTTAATATTATTCTTTTTTTTTTGTAGAGACAGAGTCTCACTGTACCCGCCCTCTGGTAGAGTGCCGTGGCGTCACACGGCTCACCGCAACCTCTAACTCTTGGGCTCATGAGATTCTCTTGCCTCAGCCTCCCGAGCAGCTGGGACTACAGGCGCCCGCCACAACGCCCAGCTATTTTTTTGTTATAGTTTGGCTGGGGCTGGGTTTGAACCCGCCACCCTCGGCATATGGGGCCGGCGCCCTACTCACTGAGCCACAGGCGCCGCCTGTAATATTATTCTTAATGGAGCCCCAACTTTCTTTTTTTTTTTTTTTTGGTTTTTGGCTGGGGTAGGTTTGAACCTGCCACCTCCGGCATATGGGACCGGCGCCCTACTCCTTGAGCCACAGGTGCCTCCCGGAGCCCCAACTTTCTTCCTTGATTGTTCATTCCATCCAATGTGGGGTTTTAAAGACCCTCCATCTTTAAGAGAGAGTTAAATAGGTTATTTGTTATACTTAATAAAATATTAATAAACATGAACTTAAATGAGATATTTCTGTTCAGTGCCATGTGTAAAGAAAAGTTGATTTTATTTTATCATGAACAGTCAAGCTGAAGATTATTTGGCATGTTTTAGTTACTAATAAACTTTTACATGAATATTCTAAGTGGCAGAGTATGTGCTTGTTTTATAAAACTTAAGGAAAATGATCCTATTTCTTAGAACTGTATGTATTTCCAATGGAATGTAATTGTTTCTTTTTTTGACCCGTAGATAAGATGAACAAGGAGCAATTTCTGTTTTACACATGTGATAGATATATCTGTGTAGACATATGAAAAAATGTGTAAGTTATTATGGTAAAGAAACACATAACAAAACTTACTGTCTTAACCATTTTTAAGGATACAGTTCCGTACTGTTAAATACTTCCACTTTGTCATGTGACAGATTTCCAGAAGTTTTTCATCTTGTAAATTCCAAACTTTATATCCATTGAATGACTCTCCCTTTCCCCTTTGTCCAGCCATGGACGGTTACCATTCTGCTTTCTCTTTCTGCCGGCCTGACTACTCAGGACACTCATACAAGTGGACTCACATACTAATTGTCTTTTTGTGGCCAGCTTATTTCACTTAATGTAATGTCCTCAGTGCTCTCTCATGTTGCAGCGTGTGACAGGATTTTCTTCCTTTTTAAGCCTGAATAATAGTCTGTTTTATGTGCAGCACATTTTGTTATCCATTCATCTCTGGATGGAGATTTAGGTTGCTTCTGTCCCTTGGCTATTGTGAATAATCCTGTTATAAACATGGATGTGTAAATATCACAAATGTGTTAAAAACTGCTGAAAGGACAGTCATTACTTTATTATTACATTTTTTTTGGACATTGGATACCTAATTCTGTTAAATGTAAACTCAGTCATTAATGAAATCTTTATCTAAAAAGGTTGTTGCAATAATATTATGATGGCTAATGTTTTTATTGAATACTTATGCAACTATTATGTATGTATTTTATATGTATTTGTATAACAGCTGTATAAAGAATATACTTATCTTGATTTATGGGTAGATGACTTAAATCCTCAGCTATCTGTCCAAGATACCTCTAATAAAACCCAAATTTAACCCCTCCTCTATTTGACTCTAAGCAGGCTGTCATCTGTTTAAGCTCACTGCCTTTCTTTGAGTCTTCAGAAGAAAGTTTCCCTTAATGATGATGCCTTCTTTCTCGTGTTTTTGTATTGAACAGAATAATTTTTTATATTGAACAGAATAATAATTATGCTAGTTAACATAATTGCAGCCTTTTATGATTATGAATAGTCAAAAATTATAAATAGATAAGATATAAAATTTATCATTGGAGATTGTTATAAGAGAATTATAGAAGTAGTCATTTTTATTAGCATTTATTTATTTATTCATTTTTAGAGACAGAGTCTCACTTTTATTGCCTTTGGTAGAGTGCTGTGCCATTACAGCTCACAGCAACCTCTAGCTCTTGGGCTTAGGCGATTCTCTTGCCTCAGCCTCCCCAGTAGCTGGGACTACAGGCACCCGCCACAATGCCGGGCTATTTATTAGCATTTATTAACATATTTGGAATAACTCTGTGATAGTTTGAAAACATTGTTTTACTTCATAGATATTTTCTTAGGGAATACTGAGTAAGGAAAAACATAGCACATCAATAAGCATAAAATTATATTAATCTTAGTGGAGTGAAGCATATTTGGCATAGAGCTTAATTTAGGATCATGCATGAGACAGATTTAATGGATATTAATTATCATGTTATCTGGTTTAAAATTGGATCATTTTTAAATTGGAGTTTTAAAATAATTTAGAACCATTTGAGATTGTTCAGTTATAGCTCAGTTTGAAGGTTGGGGATAACATTTAATTTTTATAGAATTAAGTTCTGATAAAATATAGAATTATAAAAAGTCATTTGGATTTTTCCCTCCTTCCTAATAGTAAAGTATTTATGTAACTTGATGTTAATTTTGATTATCAGTTTTAAAAAAGGATTCTAAATATTAGATCAGTTAAATAAGATAATGTAGGTAAGGCCTGGTCTGGTGGCTCACGCCTTTAATCCTAGCACTCTGGGAGGCCTAGGCGAGTGGATTGCTTGAGCTCAGGAGTTCAAGACCAGCCTGAACAAGAGCCAGACCCTGTCTCTTAAAAAAAATAGCCAGATGTGTGGTGGGTGCCTATAGTTCTCAGGGATTTGGGAGACTGAGGCAAGAGAATCACTGGAACCCAAGAGTTTGAGGTTGCTGTGAGTTATGATGCTACTGGCACTCTACCCAGGGCGAGGAGTGAGACTGTCTGAAAGCAAAACAAACAAAATAATGTGGGTGGGCGGCGCCTGTGGCTCAAGGAGTAGAGCGCCGGTCCCATATGCCGGAGGTAGCAGGTTCAAACCTAGTCCCGGCCAAAAACCAAACAAAAAAAAAAACAAAAAACAAAAAAACCCAAAATAATGTGGGTAAAATTGCCTGATAATGTGCTTAGCGCATAATTAGTCACAATCACTAAACTCTAGTTTCATTCTTTTCTTTCTACTGCGTTTGTCAACTAGAATCTAGTTTTATTTAATTTATTTATTAAAAGGATTTGTTCTGTGAAGTTTGGATTCAGTCAAAAGGCCAGAAGTCTTAAGGATCCAGAAGGCCACAGGTTCCCTACCCTTGAAAATCTCTTGGCTTGTGTCTATTCTTAGTGATGGCAAATGTTTGCCCTTCTTAAAGTAGTGAAAGGTTTTTTATTTTTGAAAATAAGAAAAACTCATTTTCTTTGCTGTCCTTGCTACAGGAAAGGTTGAGGGTAAGGTTGAGGCTGGATATTTTTTTCCTGTTTAAGAAACTGGAGAGTCTGGGCACGGTGGCTCACACATGTAATCCCGCGCTTGGGAGGCTGAGGCGGGTGGATTGGCTGAGCTCACAGGTTTGAGACCAGCCTGAGCCAGGGTGAGACTTCATCTCTAAAATTAGCTGAGTGTTGGGTGGCGCCTGTGGCTCAGTCGGTAAGGCACCGGTCCCATATACTGAGGGTGGCGGGTTCAAACCCGGCCCCGGCTGAACTGCAACCAAAAAAATAGCCGGGCATTGTGGCGGGCGCCTGTAGTCCCAGCTACTCTGGAGGCTGAGGCAAGAGAATCGCTTAAGCCTGGGAGTTGGAGGTTGCTGTGAGCTGTGTGAGGCCACGGCACTCTACCGAGGGCCATAAAGTGAGACTCTGTCTCTACAAAAAAAAAAAAAAATAAAGTTAGCTGAGTGTTTTTGCGGGCGCCTATATTCCTGGCTATTTGGGAGGCTGAGGCAGAAGAATTGCTTAACCCCAGGAGTTTGAGGTTGCTGTAAGCTGTGATGCCAGGGCACTCTACCAAGGGTGCCAAAGTGAGACTCTGTCTCAAAAATAAATAAATAAATAAGTAAAATAGGGCCGTGCCTGTGGCTCAAGGAGTAGGGCGCCGGCCCCATATACCAGAGGTGGCTGGTTCATACCCGGCCCTGGCCAAAAACTGCAAAAAGTAAAAAATAAACTGGAACTTTAAGTCATAGGTTTTGTTATGTGTTTATAAATAGATTTTTATAGGAAATTTCAAAAAGTTTTAATTTCACTACCATTAGTGGAAGAAGCATATGTCCTCCAAAGGTAACTGCTTAAAAGGTAATGGTTATTTAATACACCTAAATAAGTAGAAATGGGAACCTAAAAATTGAGAAGAGCAAAAAGGTGCTTGACTAGTCGATGTTTTTGCACTGACGTCTTCTGGGAAGCTGAGGTTGTGGCACCTGTTGTGGAACTTCAGTTGGGGCATAGCTAGTGTTCTGATTTGGGTGTTTGGCTTGAGGTCATTGTGAGTACTAGACCAGTGGTTATGCAGGTTATGAGATCCTGTGTGTTTTGGAAAGAGATGGGCATGGGATTTGCTGGAATGTGTGTGGTTAGGTATGGAAAGGACTCTTACTGATTTCATTTTTAAGTGGAAGCATAAAGTTGTCTGGACATGACAGATTACTATTCAGGTCTTTCATTTGTCCTATTTCTAGGTAATAAAATTTACCTCATCTTTCTTACTTGTGTTACAGTTATTTATACACATTTACATTATTTTTTCCCTCATTCTCTAGAAATGAGGGAAACTTACCCTGTGTGAACTATCTGAAATGTAACTGTGGCTCCAGAAAGTAAATTGAAAACTCTTCTGAGTGTTTAGAATTACAGTTCTGAAAACAGTGATGTAAAATTCATGTATCCCGAGGACCAAGGGTTCAGAGTTTGTTGGCGTTAATATATATATTATGCTAGTGACATTTTAATCACCTTTTGGCCTACTCGTGATTCAGAATCTTAAACTTGTTTAAGGTAATCTGTTTAACAAGTAGCCATGTACGCACATAGCTTTTTAGAATAACGATTATCATAAAGTTATATTCAACTGTCTTTTTTTTTTTTTTTGAGACAGAGTCTCAAGCTGTTGCCCTGGGTAGAGTGCCGTGGCATCACAGTTCACAGCAACCTCAAACGTTTGGGCTTAAGCGGTTCCCTTGCCTCAGCTTCCCAAGTAGCTGGAACTACAGGTGCCCGCCACAATGCCCGGCTGTTTTTTTGGTTGCAGTTGTCATTGTTGGGTAGCAGGCCCGGGCTGGGTTTGAACCTGCCACTCTAGGTGTGTGTGGCTGGCGCCTTGCCAACTGAGCTGTAATATTTTTAAAGGATAAATGTTTTGATCTGGAAAATCTGTCTATGTGTAATATGCAATACCTCATTCCCTAATGACCCTGGTTAAATGACATGGGGCTACCACACATAATTTAGTGTCCATCATTATGTGAGAAGGTCTGTATTTAACGTGATGCTACTTTTTTTACTTCATTTAAACCAGTATTTTTGTTTGAACTCTTGTGTTATTCTTAGAATAGCATCTGTTATTTTGCCAGTTATTAGAATTGTTCGTATGCTGTTCCTAATGGATTTTTAAATTCCTTAGTCTTTGCTCAGTCATTTACTCAGAATATTTGGGTGTCTGTGTGGCAGTCACTGTATCTCACGCTGGGTACACAGCATTATACCCTCAAGCAAAACAGGCCTGTTTTCCATTCTCACGGAGTCTCGAGGTTTTAGGAGAAAGAGACAGTAATCAGTTGTTAATTACACAAAAATGTGGTCATGAACAAGGATTAATACCAGAAGGGAAAATTATAGGGGATCAGTAAGGAGTGGGAAAGAGCACGGGGGCATACCGGGCCCAGACTGGCTTGAGAGGGAGGCTTGCCCTGCCCTACCGTCACTGGGGTGCCTGTTGACCTAATTTTCTTTTGGTTCTTACCCAAAAGAGCTCTGGGAAAACATTGAAGGGTTTTCAGTAGAGAAATGATGTCATATTGGCATTAAAAAGAATCTCAGGTCTCCCTCCCCCCACCACTAATACATGCCCAGTAAGTAGGTGCTTAAATTTAAATATTTCTACAATTGAACTTAATTTTTTTTTTTTTTTTTTTTTTTTTGAGAGAGTCTCACTATGTCGCCCTCAGTAAGAGTGCTGTGATATTACAGCTCAGAGCAACCTCAAACTCTTGGGCTTAAGCGATTCTCTTGCCTCACCCCCCCCAAGTACCTGGGACTACAGGTGCCCACCACAACACCCAACTATGTTTTTTGTTGTCATTGTTTAGCTGGCCTGGGCTGGGTTTGAACCTGCCAGCCTTGGTGTATGTGGCCGGCACTGTAACCACTGTGCTATGGGTGCCGAGCCATTTTTTTTTTGAGACAGAGTCTTGCTTTGTTGCCCTGGGTAGAGTGCTCTGATGTCATAGTTCACAGCAACCTCAAACTCTTGGGTTCAAGTGATTCTCTTGCCTCAGCCTCTTAGTAGCTGGCACTACAGGTGTTCGCCACAAGGCCGGGCTATTTATTAGAGATGGCCTCACTCTAGCTGAGGCTGGTCTCGAACTGGTGAGCTCAGGCAATCCGCCCACGTTGGCCTCCCAGAGTGCTTACAGGTGTGAGCCACCATGCCTGGCCTTGAGCTTAATTTTAGGTGTAAGTTTTTCTCATTTACATTGGTAAGTTTAGCACCGTTAGTAGTATTGTTGTTTGGTGCTTTTGCATCTATTTCCTGTCATGGCACCTACAGAAATTGATAATATTGGCACTGCACATGCAGCAGATGGGGCTGCCACAGGTGACTTGTCCCTGGATCTAGCTGCCCGGTCCCCTCTCCAGGGCTCAGGGAGCACTGTCTGTGTAGTTGTGCGACTCATTCTTAGCACAAAGCTCAGAAACTGTGATTTAACTGGCAAGGGCTTTCGTTTAATGGAGTAAGTTTCTAAGGGAAGGCTTTAGAGAAGTACATACGTGTATTATATGTGCCCATTTTACTTTTCCTATTTCAGATAAAACGTGTATCGTTAAAAATACACTTTGTCATATTCTACCTGTATTGTTAGAGAATTTGATTATCTTAGTTATTCTGAGATTTTATATGTTTCAGTACTTACTTTCCAGATTGTAGTATTATGCATTTTTACTTTTTCTAAATGAATTTCCTGTGCCAAGAAACAAATTGCTAATACTATATGAAGAAAAATTATGTCTCTTTGACTTTTAAATTGTTAGTAAACTGTAACTCGAGATTCACAGCTGTTTCTAAATTACATTAATATGGTAAACACAGCTAGTGCTTAGCATAGCTTCATGAAAATATGTGTGTGTGGCGGGTATTTAACCTCAGTGATCCAGTAATAAGTCCAGTGTCTTGCTAAGCTCTGTGTGTCTTTTCTGTTCCCCAGTGTGGCCAGACTCCTTTGATGATAGCTGCTGAGCAAGGCAATCTGGAAATAGTGAAAGAATTAATTAAGAATGGAGCTAACTGCAATCTGGAAGATTTGGTATATATTAAAATCATTTACTTATTTGTCTTCACTTTCCTTTCCTTAACGTTGCTGTTTCTTTGTTTTTAAGAAGTAATTCAAAAGTAATAGATTAAAAATTGTACTTTTAGATCTATCTCACAATATTGCCTACTGGCTATGTCAGTTTTTTAAAAGAGTAATACAAGAGAGGAATTTTTCTTTTCAGTGAAGGATCACAGCTCTTTATTTTTTACTGTGTAAATACAGATGGGGCTAGTGGAACAGAAGGCATGTGTATGCACAACTGTATACCTGCCTAAAAAACACCCCTGCTGAGTCATGGTGTTAAGTAGCACCCTGTGATGCAAACTTCTAATAAACATTATGTATGATAATATCCAGAAAGATGTGGGCCCTTCTGTTTGCACTTCTACAGGGTAAATCTCCATTCTAAGACATTCCATTTCTTCGACTATCCCTGTTTTACTTAGAATTGCTTTTTTTTTTATTTTGTAGAGACAGAGTCTCACTGTACCGCCCTCGGGTAGAGTGCCGTGGCGTCACACGGCTCACAGCAACCTCTTAACTCTTGGGCTTACACGATTCTCTTGCCTCAGCCTCCCGAGCAGTTGGGACTACAGGTGCCCGCCACAACGCCCGGCTATTTTTTTTTTTGGTTGCAGTTTGGCCGGGGCTGGGTTTGAACCTGCCATCCTCGGCATATGGGGCTGGCGCCCTACTCACTGAGCCACAGGCGCCGCCCTACTTAGAATTGCTTTTGAGTATCACTCAGCTACATCCATTTTTTAAAATTCAACGAGCACTTAATTAAATTACACTCATCAATAAAAGTTATAAAATAGTATACTTTTATACTTTATTTAAAAAATAAAGGAGAAGGGCAGTGCCTGTGGCTCGGTCGGTGGGGCGCTGGCCCCATATACCGAGGGTGGCAGGTTCAAACCCGGCCCCGGCCAAACTGCAACCAAAAAATAGCCGGGCGTTGTGGCGGACGCCTGTAGTCCCAGCTACTCGGGAGGCTGAGGCAAGAGAATCACTTAAGCCCAGGAGTTGGAGGTTGCTGTGAGCTATGTGAGGCCATGGCACTCTACCGAGGGCCATAAAGTGAAACTCTGTCTCTACAAAAAAAAAAAAAATAAAGGAGAAAAGTTCTTTTTTTATCATATAGTTTCTATTTCTAAACTCATCATGTGGGATCACCCCAGTTTCTTAGCCTGTGAATGTGCTCTAAAATTTGATTATAGGCTTTTCGATTTCAATTTGTAATAAAGGTTGGGAGCCACAGGGGTTTTAATGATTGTCTTTTCTCCTTTTTACAAAGCACAGTGTCTGATTAGAAGTCCAGTGAGAAGCCTGGATTTCTGAATAAGTACTCATGAAGCCACTTCCTTTTTTTCTTTTTTTAGAGACAGAGTCTCACTTTGTTGCCCTCGGTAGAGTGCTATGGCGTCACAGCTCACAGCACCCCAGCTCTTGGGGCCTCAGCCTCCCTTGCAGCTGGGACTACAGGTGCCCACAACACCTGGCTATTTTTTTTGTTGTTTTTGCAGTTGTCATTGTTTTAGCTGGCCTGGGCCAGGTTCCAACTTGCCAGCCTGGGGATACGTGGCCGGCACCCTACCTACTGAGCTACGGGCACCGCCAACAGATGAATTCTTAAGAGAGCTTAAGTACTATTTTAGAGTTATTTTGAGTGGGTTGAATCATGTCAGTTTGGTATGATCATTTGATATGTAAATTCAAATTTATTTTTCTTCACTTTGCAATGTTATTTTTGGTTTTAAAATGGTAACATTTTTGTGTATGTGTTCAAGGATAATTGGACAGCGCTTATATCTGCATCAAAAGAAGGGCATGTCCACATTGTGGAAGAACTACTCAAATGTGGGGTTAACTTGGAGCACCGGGATATGGTATGTATGTTTTTACAATATGCCGTATGTTGTTAATTAAGTGAAATCTTATTAGCCATAGTAGGGATGTGTAAATTCTTGTATTTTCATGTGTGAGGTGATACCATGATAAGGATTTTTGGATTTAGGCTTAGACATTGATATTACCCTTAAGAATGTTTTACAACTCAGATGTTACAGTGTACCTTTTAAGGAATATTCTAAGTCATCACTTTGAGTTTATTTCAGAGTTTGTTTTTTTTTTGAGACAGAGTCTTACTATGTTGCACTGGGTAGAATGTTGTGGTGTCACAGCTCACAGCAACCTCAAACTCTTGGGCTCAAGTGTTTTTCTTGCCTCAGCCTCCCAGGTAGCTGGGACTATAGGCGCCTGCCACAATGCCGGGCTATTTTTTTTGTTGCAGTTGTCATTGTTTAGCAGGCCCGGGCCAGGTTCGAACCTGCTAGCCTCGGTGTATGTGGCCAGCGCCCTACCCACTGAGCTACGGGCACTGAGCCTATTTTAGAGTTTAATATTTTGAAATAGTGTTAAAAACAACTCATTCCCCTTTAATATATGAGTGTTTAAAGTTTTGAGAAAATTGATTCCTTTTGTACTTTGGGGGACATAGTATGGTTTAAAAATATATGTCAGTTTGAAGTTTAAAATTTCAGAATAAAATGTAATTCTTTTTTTTTTTTTTTTTTTTTTGTGGTTTTTGGCCGGGGCTGGGTTTGAACCTGCCACCTCCGGCATATGGGACTGGCGCCCTACTCCTTGAGCCACATACATTGTCTGTGCACATTGGCACTTTTAACCACATGTGATCCTTAATTATCACTTAGCTCTTACTTGATCTTGCATCTGGTTAAAGCATGAAGGTGAAGGAAGAGATTATTTCTGGCTTACTATAAAATGTTTAGCCTTTTCAGAAGTTTTTATCAGTAGAAGCAAGGAAAGAAATTATCTGCCTTGATGCATAAAACAATATATTACTTGGCTGATGGCACTTTTTGTAGTACAGATGGTCTCAGTTTTTAAGAAACCAAAGAATTCCACTATCTTGCACTAAATGTTATTTTACAGTTTACATGGTGGCTTTGCCTCTATAATCTTATATTTACTCTCAAAAGTTAGTGAAGTGGGCGCTATCCTTATTTTTATAGGAAGATAAAGAGAACCACTGGTATCCTATTTCCAAAAAGAAATTTAAGTACACGGCAATGAAAGTTTGGGGAGAGAAGATAATGATGTCAGTAACCCAGGCAAAGAATCAAATGTGGTGTTCTTACCTTATTGGTATGTAAGGCAGAAGGGAAACACAGGAAATTACCTATTTTTGAATGTTCTGTGAATGGGACCACACCAGTTTATCAGATGCACTGACTGTCTGAAGTACCTGCTCCCTGCCTGGCCTCCTTGGTGCTTTGCAGCCTCTTTATTACTTAATTGACTTCTGAGAACAATCCTGTGGACTAAGGTTAATTTTCTTCTTCTTACTGAATAGCTGGGGAAATTGAGACTGGAAGAAGTGGATCTTTGTCCAAAGCACACAGCTATTTAGCAGTCAGGCTGGGTTTTGAACCTAGGCCTGCCCACTCCCTTATTATTCACATATATATTAGCAAAGCTGTTAGGGACTATAGAGTGTACATTGTGCAAGTGTAAGAACTTGATGAGATTGTAAAAAATGATTTTTTTAAACTCTTTTGGCTCTCCTTATTTCTTCTATTTCACCAAAGTAATGATTACAAAATCTTTAACATTTAAATGGTCTTTGTGTAGCTTTAAAACACCAAAATTTGAGGAAACTGGGACTGTCTCTCTTAGTCTTGTGGGAACCTGACCTCACAGGATTGGGTTGGTGGTAGTAGCTACTGGCTGGAGGGAAGGCAGAGGTCTTGGGACTTGTTTAAGGAGAGGAGAGTGACTGCTGAGGTCCTCTGGGGATCAGCAAGAATTTCAGGTATAGTGTGAGGAAGCTGCATAAGGATTCTCCCTGGGAGGACCTGGTGTCTAGATTAATGGACACCAATCTGAAGGTGTTTGTGAAAAATAAAGCTATTAGTATGCTTAATTGGTGTCAATCTTTTCACTTTTGTGAATTTAGGTTTAGTTTTCTTGAGATTAAAATTTTATCTCAGATTTTTACATAGGGGGACATTATTCAAATTAAAGTGAGGACATGATATTAAACAGTTCTGAGCCGGGCGTGGTGTCTCATGCCTATAATCCCAGCACTCTGGGAGGCTGAGGCAGGTATTTGCTTGTGCTCAGGAGTTGGAGACCAGTCGGAACCAGAGCGAGAGACCCCGTCTCTAAAACTAGCTGGGAGTTGTGTCCGGCACCTGTAGTCCCAGCTACTGGGGAGGCTGAGGCAAGAGGATTGCTTGTGCCCAAGAATTTGAGGTTGATGTGGGTTATGATGCCACAGCACTCTACCCACAGTGACAGAGTGAGACTCTGTCTCAAAAATAAAAAAAAATAAATAAAAAAAAGTTCTCAGCAGATACTTTATAGGTTAAAATGTTGGTGTGTGTAAAACTGGACTTGAGTAAATGCCCAGCTCTCTGAGTTGACCTAATCAAATTATGTCAGTTTTTGCTTGTCTTTCACAAGCTTGACACTTTGAAGAGTATGCTTCTGGTGTTTTTAGAGTGTCCTTCAATTTGGGTGTCTCCTGTGGTTAGACTGAGATTGTGACGCACCTTCCTCGGGAACGTGATAACGTGTGTGTCACTCATGATGCTAACCCTGGTCTCTTGGTTAAGATCCTGTCTGACAGGTTTCTCCACTGTCAGGGAAGATACTTTGAGATGAAACAAATATCCTTTTTTAAATTAAACTTTCACTCATTTGTTTTAATACCATCCACGAGTGTTACCTGTAGCAGTTATGACTGTGGTGGTGTGATATCATATGTATACTAGCTCATGTATACACACGAACGTCTGTTTTCTCTATCTTTCTGTATATGTACATTTAAAAATGAGTCTGTATTGATACCTCTGTGTTTCCTCTCTACAGTCTTCATATTCTGGCTGATTCTTAGAGACATTTGTGTACAGTAGGATTCACTCTGTGGATACACTTGGTGGGTTTTGACGCGTGCGCGTTGTCATTCCCGCAGTCCCTCAATCAGCTCTCCATCTGCTCCCCAAGCCCTGCCACCACCCATCTGTTTTCCCTTTCTGTAGTTTTGCCTTTTCCAGCTTAGGACAGGCATTTGAAACAGGATAAGAGGAATTAAGTGATTTATAGTCTCAGAACCCAATGTGCATTGATTGGTTCAAATACTGATTTAAAAAGACCAAATGAAACATAATTCCTTGGTAAGATTTGATCACATGGTCTGTTTCATTGAAGTGCATTATAGCTAAAGAGAAAGTCACTCCTATGGTTTTGTAAATAAATGTTAGTTCTACGTGGTGGCCTCACCCATCCCTGGAATTCTGATCACAAGTCATTGCCGCACATTTCCCTCTTTGAGCAGCCCCTCTAAGGGTCTGGGATTTAAAGGTGTGTTTAAATGCAGGAGTGGAGTGTGATTATTTGGATTCCACTCATACAAGGAAAAGAATATCTAGGGACATTAAAAGTTTTCTGGAAAAAAAAAAAAAGTCTTTGGACAGCCAAAATAAAATCTCAGAAATTTGGAAGAGTCCAACATGAATGTTCCCTGTTTCAGTTTTCACGATATAGTACTAACTGGAGAGTAATCATTTGTGGACTTAAGAGATTTGACTTATTTCATGTACTGTTGTATATTTCTCTGGGGACTTGTGGAATTTAAAACTGGATGGTATGACCTTCATAAAACATTGATTGATAAAGATAGTCACAGAGTGAGCATCATCCCCAGTTTGATCTCCCTCTCCCTCTCTTGTTCCCAGGGCGGGTGGACGGCTCTCATGTGGGCCTGTTACAAAGGCCGCACCGACGTAGCAGAGCTGCTGCTTTCTCATGGTGCCAATCCAAATGTGACTGGTTTGGTAAGTGTTAATAAAAATTCATTTGTAATATAATTGTAAGTTTTCTTAGGGAATACTTAAGGCTGATTATACTTGACTTCAATGTGAATAGAAATTTTCTGTATCTTATTAAATAATAATAATATAGCATGTGCTTTCCTGAAGCACATTTCCTGATACAATAATGAGAATTTTTTTCTCAAGCTAAGTTCTCAAGTTTTGTTAACGTGCAGCTCCTAGAGCTTAAGTGTTAACTATGTAACATTTCAAAAAGAGATTGTGAAATCCTAGTCATCTTCCTGTTTTATTGAGTTGTGCACCTTAACCTGAATTTCCTTAATTTATTTACCAAATAACCATGCTGTTTTTCTACACGTTCTGTTATGTATATTCACATTTCTCTTATATTACTTTCTTCTAATTAGTATTGCCTCTTGGCTAGATAATCACATTTTAATATATTGAGTTTATAATTGTGTTCATAATATGTTCATGCAGGGTTGAGTGCATCTTAGTTACCATTTATGTATTATGAGTATTATGTGTGTTCTTCAAGTGGAGAACAGTTTGTAACTTGATTTTTAAAAAGTACTACTTTGTGTTACTTCCTTTGATACTGAGTTTGCCTAGCAAACGTGTGTTGAATATCCACCTAAAAGATTTTCTTTCTTTCTCTCCCTCACGCCCTTCTTCACTTCTTGCCCCTCTCCCTGCCTGCCGTCGGCCTGCCCGTCTCTCCCAGCAGTACAGCGTGTACCCCATCATCTGGGCAGCAGGGAGAGGCCATGCAGACATAGTGCAGCTTTTACTGCAAAATGGAGCTAAAGTCAACTGCTCTGATAAGGTGGGTCAGCAGACCATGCTACGGCCCCAGTCATGCTGTGTCCACTCGGACTGTCACGTCATAAACATTTTCATATGTTCTCACGAGGCTGCTTTCATGCGTTTTATGTTTTGTATATTAAATACATTTTATGTAGATGCATATCTGAAAAATAGATCCCTTATGTGTATTATGTACTCAGTGTCCTTCTGGTGTATTCTGTGTCGCGTTTTCATTCTCAAGAAAATAAGCAGGGCCAATGGCATTAGCCATTGTTTGAAGACATTAGCTGTCTTCATTATTTGAAGTTTTCCGTTTGGAACTTTTCTTCTACCTTAAGGCCAATCTGCCTGTCTTTGTATTGTGAAAATATTCTTTCTAAAATTCAAGTTTTAGAAAGAATTCAAGTCTTGTGTTTAAAATCTTATGGGACTCTACTGCCTATCTTTGGTATGTGTGGTGGATGGAGATAGGCCTGGCCTCCCTCCTCCTCCTGCTCCCTGTACCCACCCCGCATGCTGGCCCCACGCCACTCACGCGTCCTGAGCGCACGCATTCTCTCGCTGTGGGCCAGGCCTCTCTTCTTCATCTGCTTCAGTTGCTATTTACTGTGAGCCTCAGCTCATTTGCCATCAGTTCCAGAAAGTTCCCCAGAATTTTGTTCTGTTTTTTTTTTTTTTTTTTTTTAATTTTTATCACTGCAAACATTCAGTAAGTACTTACCTAGTTATCTTATTCTTCCTTGTTTTTGGAGAGCTTTGCTGGCTTTCACTGTTTTAGGATCAAGCCCAGGCTGTTTGGTTGTCCTCAGCCCATCTTCCAGGCTCACTTGCTGGTCCTTTTCATATGTGCTGTGCTCTCAGATACAGTAGCTTGTCTGACATTCTGAGAACCTCCTTGCTTAGTTTATTCTGTTCCCTCTGCTAGGAATGTTCTCTCCTCTCTCTCATGAACTCTAATTTATTTTTCAAGGCTCATTTGAGGTGTTACCTTGCTCATTAAATCTCTGTAACCCGCGTGCCTCTTCCTGTGCACGGTCGCCACTCTCTGTGCACAAGGCATTTAGGAATATTGCTTTTGTACTGATGGCTAATTCATATTGACTGAGGTTTGAGGTATGACTGAAATGGATGCTGTTCTGTCTGTTGATTTTTCTGATTTGAAACCTTTATTTTCTCCTTCTGGCCTATAGAAATATGTTTATATGTAGCCTGGCATTCAGAGCTATCCAGAATCAGGTGTTATGCTCCCTAACCTGTCGCTACTTGGCGTTTTGAGAAAATGTTTACCACCTGGTGTGTGCAGTGCCCTGGGCCATCACTTAACACGGAGATCCAAGAGCAGAAAAGAAGTGGTCTCTGTTCAGAGAGGCAGGGGTGTAAGTGGGACTTGTAAAAGGCTAAGGGCCAGGTGACTTGGGAGCTTGAAGATGGAATTAATTCACTGATGGCTGAGCAGACAGTAAAGATTTGATAGAAGAACTGAGACTTAGTCTAGACCTGGAAGAAAGGGTAGAAGGAGAGGGAGGAGGAGAGATGAGCTGGGCACAGGGGAGGAGAGGGAGGAGGAGAGATGAGCCGGGCACAGGGGAGGAGAGGGAGGAGGAGAGATGAGCCGGGCACAGGGGAGGAGAGGGAGGAGGAGAGATGAGCTGGGCACAGGGGAGGAGAGGGAGGAGGAGAGATGAGCTCGGCACAGGGGAGGACGAGAGCTGGAGCACCAGGCCGTGCTGAGCTGGGCTGAGAGGAGCAAGCCGGGGTGCAGGCAGAGCCACCTTCAGGTAGGCCCTCTGCCCTGTAGACACAGAAAATCACGGGGAGGTCTAAGTAGTAGATGGACACAAGTGGCAGTTTAGAGAAAAATTAATGTTTAGTAGTGCACTGGGGGCTGGATTAAAGACTAAGAGAATATTTTTATTGCTGACAGAAATAGGGAGGTTTCTATGGGAACTAATTTTTAGAGAAGGAAGTGAAGTTTGTGCTGAATGTGTCGACCTTGAGGTGGAGCACTTGGCAGTTAGAGGAGCCTGCGAGGCTGAGGAGAGGACTCTGGGGCTGCAGATGAGGCTTACGCAGCTGATTCTGAGAGGGCATGAGTGCAGGTTTGATAACTGAGCTCTGGAAAGCTGGAATGCAGGGGGCAAAGGGCAGATTATTAGGAGTGTCTCTAGAGGTAGGAGAAGTTGGCTGGCTTACCACTGTCAAAGGTGATACATGAATTGAAAGTTCACAGTTCAGTTTAGAATACTGAAGAGCCTTCAGGGAGAAAAGAGGGAACTGAGTAAAGATTGACAGATCTGGGGTGTAGGTGACTGTTGGTGACCTCGGAGATGGTGTTTCCTCAGTGTTTACAGCAGAAATCAGTTTTCAAGGGGGTTTTGGCAAGGAATTACAAATTATTTTCAAAAGTTTGAAAGAAAGAACAACAAATATCTTAAGTTAGCTTTTGGAGAAGTTTGTTAGGAGAGAGGAGACTTAATTTGAAAGGACTAAATCAGAGACCTAACAGAAAGGGGGAGTCTAAGAAGAAAAGAGGGGTGATGTGGCCTCGGAGCGTGCGTGAGCTTCCAGGTGAAACAGGCAGGGAGGATTGAGAATACACATGACGAGATTAGGTTTTGGAGTGATAGAGGCCAGAATTTGAGAAAAAGAGGGCTGGGCACAATGGCTCAGGCCTGTAATCCTAGCATTCTGGGACTCTGAGGTAGGAGGATCTCTTGAGCTCAGGGGTTTAAGACCAGCCCAAGACTCCATCTCTACTAAAAATAGAAAAATTAGCCAGATGTCGTGGTAGGAACCCGTAGTCCAGCTACTCAGGAGGCTGCTGGGGCAGGAAGATCACTTGAGCCCAGGAGTTTGAGGTTGCTGTGAGCTAGGCTGACGCCACAGCACTCACTCTAGCCTGGACAACAGAGTGAGATTCTGTCTCCAAAAGAAAAAAAAAAAAAAAAGAATGGAAGAAAAAGAGAAGAGAGAGCCTTATTAAGGTAGTTCTGAGTGCTGGTGACTCCGGAACTGTTTTGGAGTAGATGGAAAGCAAGGTAAGGGAAGGTCTTCTGAGATGTCAAGGCTTCTTTTTCATGTTGAAAGTGAGACTATCTGGGAAACTTAGGGGTGAGAACCTATTAACCCAGAAATCTGACCTCAGAATCTGTGCTCTTAATGCGCCCCTGCCAAATTAGCCTCTGTATGTGACAACTTCAGCCTAGAAACTGCACTTGAAAGCGCCTTTCCCTGAAACATGAATCAAAAAGCATCGAAGAATATAAATCATGCATAAAGGCAATTTTGTACCTTTGGGGAGTCTGGCAGTCAACAGACACATGAATAACCACAGCGTCCTTGAGGTACCTTGGAGCCCAAAGACAGACATTAACATTTAATGAACATCTACTCTCCACGACAGCCCTGTCCAGTGGAAATATCTGTGTTGATAGAAACGCTCTAGAATTCTGTAGTCTCTAGTCGAATATGACTGTTAAGCCCTTGATATGAGTAGTGTGACAAGGAGATGAATTTTTATCTTATTTCATTTTAATTAGCTTAGGTCCAACTAGCTCAGTTAATGGGTCTTACTTTACCCCTTGATAGCTTTGTGACTTTAGCCTGTTGATTAATTTCTCATGCTCTCAGTCTCCACATCTGTGAAAATGTGGTGTTAAGAGGTAAAGATTACCTGTGTTAACCCATGTAAAGTAGTTAGAGCTACTTTAGTTTGTTTGCAACTTGGTTGTTACTATTTTCACCCAACAGACTGGTGGATGTTAAATTCTATTTCATAAGATATGTGAATTGAAAATTTGTGGCTGTATAACTTTATGATGGGAAAATTGTCTATCATAAACGTTAGAAAGACATTTTATGCAGTGGTTAATCATCTGTTCAGGAGAAATAAATTGGGAGAAACAGGATTAAAATTGTGATCAGTGTATGAATTTATCTAAGAATACTCAAAGTCTGATTTTCATTAAAATTCATGTTGAAAGCTAGTTTCTTTTGGTACAGCTCTGATAATTTTAAATTTATTGTTTTAATAGTATGGAACCACCCCTTTAGTTTGGGCAGCAAGAAAGGGTCATTTGGAATGTGTGAAACATTTATTGGCCATGGGAGCTGATGTTGACCAAGAAGGAGCTGTAAGTATCTTGTATTTTAACTCCTGGTAATAGAGATGTGTTTTTGATTTTAAGAGGACTGTTTTCCTTAGTAATGTCTAGGAAAATTTTCCTCTAATTCTTAAGTGGTAGTAACTTGGGAAAACAAGCATTTTCTTTCTTTTATCCTAAGTATGTTATATTTAAATGTTATATACTATACATATATGTTTTTAAGGGTTTATTGCTAATGCACATTAATTTTGGAAGACTGAAAGTATTGTTCATGGGATAAGATCCAAACTTTGTAAAATAATTTAAAGAGGCATATTCTGAGCCTTCTACATGCAGTCATGGCCCAGAGAGCCACACCCAAGAAGCCTTGAGCAAATAATCTCCCTGTGGTTGGGTTATAGTTTAGTTTTATGCATTTCAGGGAGCCAGGAGTTACAGGTAAAGTCAGAACCAGTCCATGGAGGGCATACATTGATTTGGCCTGAAAATGTAGGACGTCTTGAAGCAGGAGATTGCAGATTATGGGTGGGTTTAAAGATGCTTTTATTTGTAATTGGTTAAAGAAATGAAGCTTTGTCTAAAAGCCTGGAATATTTTAAGTCAGTGGTTTTCAACCTTCCTAATGCTGTGACTCTTTAATCCAGTTCCTCATGTTGTGGTGACCCCCAACCACAAAATTATTTTCGTTGCTACTTCATAACTGTAATTTTGCTACTGTTATGAATCATAATGTAAATATCTAATATGCAGGAGATCCCCAAAGGGGTCGTGACCCACAGGTTGAGAACTGCTGTTTTAAGTTAAGAAAGTCTGTTAATCAGAGACAACCAAGTGGACATATACCCAGACTCAAGTGATCTGATAAATAAATTGATGACTTGCAGGTGTGGTTGAAGCTTTGTTGTATGTAGCCTTAGGCCTGTTAATGAGTTACAAAGCCTTTCTCTAAGGGGAGGGGCGCATAATGCATGCCTGACTTCCCTTCTCATGGCTTGCAACTCATGTGACCCTATGGCTAAGAGAGAGTCCATTCAGTCATGGTATAAAGAATAACTTTTAGCAATACTAGTATGACATTTATATATATACAGTCATGTGTCACTATGGGAGTATGTTCCAAGAATGTTGTCATTAGGTGATTCCACCCCTCTGTGAACATCGTAGAATGTGCTTGCTCATACCTCGTTGGTATAGCATGCCTGGTGATGGCACAGCCTATTTCTAATAGGCTACAACCCTTGACAGTGAGTTATCGCGTGGAAGACTATAGGCAGCTGTAGTGCAAGGGTGAGTATTTGTACATTTAACATGGCTGAACACAGAAAAGGTAGAGTAAAACTCTGGTATTATAATCTTATGAGGCCACCTTGTGAGGTCTCAGCTACAATGTGCTGTGTGGCTGTACTTTGGTTTTTACATGTGGTTCTTAGTTCACTGCTCCATATCCTTTGTTAACATGTTTTACCTTTTGTCCTTGTTCTAGAGCAGTGATTCTCAACCTTCCTAATGCTGCGATGTATTTTTGTTGTTATAAAGGGGTCTCGACCCACAGGTTGAGAACCGCTGTCCTAGAGTAATAAAAGTGAAAGACAGTTTTTTGTTACTTAACAACAATCCCCTTTCAGCCTCACCTGAGTTAATGTTAATGAGGTGCCTGTTGCCAGGGGAACAAAGGTTGTGCTCAGGGGGTTTGAGCTCACTAACCTATCCTCCCAGAGAGGCTAAAGGTTGAGTTGATCACCAATGGACAGTGATTAGTCAAAGATGCCTTCATAATGAAGCCTTTGTAAAACCCCCAAAGGACTGGGTTCAGGGTACTTCCAGGTGGGTGGCATTCCCCAATACCATGGGAACAAAAATTTCTGTTTTCAGCACCCTTCTAGACCTCGTCCCACCTATTTCTTCATTTGTGTGTTTATTTGTATCCTTTAAAATATACTTTATAAAAAACTGGTAAATGTTAAGTAAGCCTGAGTTTTGTAAGCCACTCTAGCAGATTAATAAAGCTCAAGGAGAGAGGGTTGTGGCAACCCCCATTTCTAGTCATTCGGTCAGAAGCACAGGTAAAATGACCAGGAACTTTCCGTTGGCATTGGAAGTAGGGGTGTCTTGGGGTATCTCAGGGACTGATCTCTAACCGGCGGGATCTTGGATTTGAATTGGTGAATACCTAGCTAGTGTCTGCTGCAGAACAGATTGCTTGCTTGGTCAGTGGGGAAAAGCCTCTACACTTTTGGTCTTGGGAGTATTTTGTGTTGTGAGAATATAGGAGGAAACCTAGTTTATTTCCTTTTACACTTAGTGAAAATAGTTTTAAAAAATGTTCAAATCAAATAGTTTTTAATGTTAATTATAGAAAAATAATGCTCCACTAAAATTCCTTTTCTTTAAAATATTTATTATAATGTATTTTTTGGGATATTTTTAGCTGTGCTATATTACTTCTCTTGAATAAATAGATTTTGAAAAGCCACAAATCAGCTGTCAGAACATAGAAAACTTAAAAATTGGTTAAAGACATCTTACCGACTAACAGTTACGTATTCTTTATTGAGCACCTGCCGCGTACCCACCTGTGCCAAGTGTGTTGGGGAGACTGGAGAAGCCTAACAAGTAGCTTTCACCTTTTTATAGGAATTTAGTTAAAGGAAACAATGTTTATGCACAAGAAACAGTTAAAATATAATACAGGTGACTATTTGTAGAATTATCATCTTACGTGAGATGAATCATAAGGATTAAGAGGTAACTCCTAGGTCTCTGGCTGTAATGGAACAAGAGCGAGCTCTCTTTGGCATAATCCAGATCAGTTCCTCCCGCTATTCATATTGGCGGAAGCTACTAACTGCTGACCTTCAAGGCCTACGTCCCGTTCTCATGCCGCATGGAGACAGCCTGCACGGGAGGCAGCTGGGACCGGCCTGCCCCCCCCCCCCCCCCCGGAGTCCTTTCTGGGCAGTTGGTCAGATGGATGACTGGCTTGTCTCGTGATGACTGCTAAGGCTGTGTTGTTATAATATGGGGAAAATGACAGCTTAGTTTTAGGGGCTGATCTAAGAACCAAAATATTTCTGTAGGAAATCATTTGACATTTAAAGTAAATCAGCATCTCAGGAAGCAATTTTAACATGTCTGGTAGTGAGGCAGATTCTTCTGTTATTTGATTGTTATAAAGTAGATGTATAGTTTTTAAAAGAACTACTTAAGACAGTTTTTGAAATGTGCTTTCTAGAAAACTGTGAAAGAACATATGATGTACTTTTCTTGAAATATCCTACAACTATTAGTTCCTTGTTTATCTTCAGTTTTTCATGAGTTTTATTATAAAGAATTCTTAGTTTAAAGTCTGTTTACTTTACTCTAGATTATTTAATTTACAATGTCTTTAATTTAGTTACCCTGTCAACTATGTTATACTTAATTACCTTAATGAGGGAGTTTGTTCATTGTGAATGAATCCAGTTTCAGATAATCATTTATTGAATTATAATAATAGTTCTAATGGCTCAAGAGAATTAATGTATCTTCAAAAACAAAATATGGGCTGGGTATAGTGACTCACACCTATAATCCCAGCACTTGGGAGGCCGAGGCAGTAGGATTGCCTGAGTTCACAGGTTTGAGATCAGCCTTAGCCAGAGCCGGACACTGTTGTGGTGGGCGCCTGTAGTCTCAGCTACTTGGGAGGCTGAGGAAAGAGGATCACTTGAGCCCAAGAATTTGAGGTTGCTTTGAGCTAAGACTCCATAGCATTCTACTGAGGGTGACCAAGTGAGACTCTGTCTCAAAACAAATAGGCTTCTTGGCCATTTTGGTATATGTCTGGTTGTTTGTGTTGGCTTTTTATTATCAGAAATGACTGTTAATAATAGGCAACTATTTGGAAACACCTATTGCATGATTATGGCAACAGCATATGTTTTCTAGAATATACTAATTTATTGACTTCTCTTTCTTTTTTTAGAATTCAATGACTGCACTTATTGTGGCAGTAAAAGGAGGCTACACCCAGTCAGTAAAAGAAATTTTAAAGAGGAATCCAAATGTAAATCTAACAGATAAGGATGGAAACACAGCTTTGATGATTGCATCAAAGGAGGGACATACAGAGATCGTACAGGATCTGCTGGATGCTGGAACCTACGTGAACATCCCGGACAGGGTAGGTCACCTTCCAATGGCGAAGTGGATGGAAGGTGGCTTCAGTCGCCTCTTACCCGCTTTCAAAATTCCTCATGCGTGATATAAACTGGTTTTAAGATAAGTTTCATTTCTACCTTTAGAACTAATAAGTTAAAAATTAGTCTTTTGAAGATGGCCCTTTTTTACTTTTGTCAAATAATTTTATTGGAAACATCACATGCGTGTCTGTAACTGTGCTTGCTATACACACGGAAGGTGTTGTTCATGGCTCTTAAACTGTTATGGAGTTTAAGAACCACTCTTTACCCTGAAGATTTTCACTTTTCTTTCCATTGTCCTCACTTCTCTGAGCTTCACACTGAAATATCTAGCTCTCCCTGAACTCGCTATTTGAAGGTCCTCCTTGGCTGCTTAACTTAAGGCAAGCAGATGACCCGTTTTTTTCACCGCTAACCTGCTTTTCCTTCAGTCTTCTCCATCTCAGCAAGTGGCAGGAACAGTCCTGTGCATTAGCCTTGGCTTCTCTCTATGCTCTCCCCCGCATCCAGGTCTGCAGCAGGTTCTGTTCACTCTGCCCCAGAACACCGTCACCTCTGTCGTGTCTTCCACGTGTCTTCACCGCTGCTGTTAGCTCTCCAGCCCAGGTAGCCGTCTCCCGTGGTTACAGGGACAGCATCAGCGCAGCTGGTTCTCTCCTTTCCACTACTGTGTTCTCCACTCTATTCTCAGAGCAGTCTTTAAAACACTGGCTCTCAACCTTCCTAATGCCGTGACCCTTTAATACAGTTCCTCATATTATGGTGACCCCCAACCATAAAATGATTTTTGTTGCTACTTCATAACTGTAATTTTGCTACTGTTGTGAATTATAATGTAAATATCTGATATGTAGGATGGTCTTAGGCAACCCCCGTGAAAGGGTCATTTGACCCCCAAGGTGTCGCGACCCACAGGTTGAAAACTGCTGCTTTAAAACAGTGAATCTCTTCTTGTGCCCCTTTGTTTCAAGCCATCCAAGACTTCCTCCTCTACTTAGGATAAATGTCACTTCTTTAGTTTATAGACACGTTAGGGCACTGCCTTTGCCGGCCTCTTGTCCTCATTTCGTACCAATCTTCTTGGTTTCAGCAGGTTGTAGACGAGTTAGTGCTTTTCCCCTTGGGACACCCTGATCTTGTGCCTGCCCTAAGGACTCTGCAGCTGGCATGCTGATCTTCACATCCTGGCGCCCCCTTTTTTTCCTTTTCTTCACTTTGTTGCCCTCGGTAGAGTGCCGTGGCGTCACAGCTCACATCAACCTCCAGCTCTTGGACTTAGGCGATTCTCTTGCCTCAGCCTCCTAAGTAGCTGGGACTACAGGCATCCGCCACAGCGCCCAGCTATTTTTTGTTGCAGTTTGGCTGGGGCTGGGTTCAAACCCGCCACCATCAGTATATGGGGCCCGCACCCTACTCACTGAACCACAGGCGCCACCCCTTGCTCCTTGTTATTCCCTCAGCTTAAATGTTCCCTCTTCTGAAAGGTCTTCTTCAACTACCCAGTCCAGAGTAGCCACTGGTCATTTTCTGTCCTATTACCCTATTTTAACTTACTTGCATAGCATTTGGCTAACTTTTTTTTTATTGTATATTGTCTTTCACCCTCAGACTGTAAATTCTCCCAGGGCCAGGACCTTATCTGTCTGGTTCCCTGCTTAGAATACTGCATGGTACATCATATATAGTGAAATATTTGTAACCCTTTATTAATTTACTAGTCTATACCCATGTCAATGTTGGATTCTCAGCTAAGATTTGTCTGCTTTGGTAGATAAGACATTACACAATGGTGCAAAACATGAACAGACCTGGAGGACTTGCATCTTGTTTGGGGGCTGGTAAGGACTGAATGAAACCGCAGCTGTGGCGCTCACCCAAGCAAAAAGCCTGCAATTGATTTGTAATTTAACAGTAAATAAAAGATGTATGCCATTTTCCAAAATAACCATTTCCAGTATTTGAAGTAATGGGAAGAGATAATTAAAAATTATTGTTTCGGGCGGCTCCTGTGGCTCAAAGGAGTAGGGCGCTGGCCCCATATGCCGGAGGTGGCGGGTTCAAACCCAGCCCTGGCCAAAAACTGCAAAAAAAATTATTGTTTCTGGGTGGTGCCTATGGCCTGAGGAGTAGGGCCCCATATGCTGGAGGTGGTGGGTTCAAACCCAGCCCTGGCCAAAAACTACAAAAAAAAAAAAAATTATTGTTTCTGGGTGAGTATAATTTCAGGATAAAGAGATGTCCTTATGAGGTCATGAACTTTGTCCAAGTCTTGTCCTGGGGAATGAATCAGTCTTAATGCTTTTCTGGATTGTAATTGCCAAATTGACCAGGTATTCATGGATGTTGGTCCAGAAACACACCTTACCCTTACGAACTAACCACAGCTGTAAACCCACTGAGGCTCTAGCTTTATAGCTCCTCTTCAGAACTCATAGCTTTTGTCATATAGCATTATTCCATAGGGTTTTATTATGTAATTTCCTTTTTTTTTTTTTTTTGAAACAGTCTCACTCTGTTTCCCAGGCTAGAGTGCTATGATGTGAGCCTAGCTCTCAGCAACCTCAAACTCCTGGGGTTAAGCTATCCTCTTGCCTCAGTCTCCCAAGTAGCTGGAATTACAGGCGCCTGCCACCATGCCCGGCTAATTTATTTTTCTTCTATTTTTTGGTAGAGATGGGATCTGGCTCTTGGTTAGGCTGGTCTTGAACTCCTGTGCTCAAGGGATCCTCCAGTCTCGGCCTCCTACAGTGCTTGGATAATAGGAGTGAGCCACTGTGCCTGGCCTATTGTTCATCTGGGGCATTGACAGCCACAGTGTCCTTTTATTTAATTTACATTTGTAATGGAAGGTTACTTTCAAAGAGAATGAATTCTTGTTCTGAATAATTGTTTGCTAAACTCATTTTGAGGCATAAAGTCCTTACTTTGAGGGCTTTTAATATAAGATACGAATATTAGTTAATTAAAAGTTTTCTCTTAGTTGGAGATAAATTCTTTTTCAGGAAATTTTTAGAACAAGTCTGTTGTATTAATAAATGATTATTCTTAACTTCAAAACAGTGCTTATGTGTTTTCCTCGCGTCACCTTGGGGTTTTTTGCTTTTTAGAGTGGGGACACTGTGTTGATTGGAGCTGTCAGAGGTGGTCATGTTGAAATTGTTCGAGCCCTTCTCCAAAAGTATGCTGATATAGACATCAGAGGACAGGTGTGTGTGATCACAGTGCAGTTGTTAGGTTTGAGTGTAATCACTTGTATGTGCTGACTAATGTTATTCTTCCCACTTTCTTATGGAGGTGAACTTTTAAACTCTAGTACATTTAATGGATATATATTTTTATTGCCATGATTATAAAATGTTCATGTTTATGTCAAGTTAAATTTAGTAAACCAAAAAGAAGCTCGTGTTTTTAGACTGTCCCTCCCTTCCTGACATACAGATGTCTCCAGTGACCCTGCATGAGTGGCCAGTGAGTGCAGACAGGTGGCAGCAGCACTCGGGGTGCTCGGCACGCCCTTGCTTTCTGCGCGCTCTTGTTCTGTGCTTGCTGTTTGGTTTCTTCTCCCCCCCACCCCCCCGCTCTGCTTGCCTTTCCTAGGTCCTCGGGTAGTGTCTGTGGCCTTCGCCTAAGGTAGTCACCATTCGCAGAGCTACCCAGGGTATTAATTTTAATTAATAAAAGCCTTGCCCACAGTTGTGAATTTAATACCTCAAGAGCTTTTAGATTAAAAAAATTCTTGGTAACTCATTTTGTTGTTGACAGTGTGCATTTCTACTTAATTTTTCCTCATATTTAGCCCCCATATTTCTTGTATCCAAATCCATTTTTGAATCAAACTAATAAATATTATGCCAAATTTTGTGGGGGAATTAATATGGGACCCTTGCCTTTAATAAACAGTATTTTAATTCGGAAAGTTTTCGTTTGTTTATTTTTTATTTATTTATTTATTTTTTTTAGAGACAGAGTCTCACTTTGTCACCCTTGGTAGAGTGCCGTGGCGTCACACAGCTCACAGCAACCTCCAGCTCCTGAGCTTGGGCGATACTCTTGCCTCAGCCTCCCCAGTAGCTGGGACTACAGGCACCCGCTACAATGCCTGGCTATTTTTTTTTGTTGTTGCAGTTTGGCTGGGGCCGGGTTTGAACCCGCCACCTAAGGTATATGGGGCTGGCGCCCTTCTCACTGAGCCACAGGCACCGCCTGTTTATTTTTTTATATTTTTTCTTTTTTTTTACAGAGACAGAGTCTCACCTTGTTGCCCTCGGTAGAGGGCCGTGGCGTCACAGCTCACAGCAACCTCAAGTTCTTGAGCATAGGCGATTCTCTTGCCTTAGCCTCCTGAGTAGCTGGGACTACAGGTGCTCGCCACAATGCCTGGCTATTTTTTTGTTGCAGTTTGGGTGAGGCCGGGTTTGAACCCACCACCCTTGTTATATGGGGCCAGCACCCTGCCCACTGAGGCATAGGAGCTGCTTTAGTTTGTTTATTTTTATGCTTTATATAAACAAAAAGCAAAGCCACAAAATAGAATATGATTGATTGCCTAGTGAAAGGTTCAAATAGAAGTCAAGGTGGGGAAAGAAGGTACTAAGAAAGGAGACTCTTTTTTTTTTTTTTTGCAGTTTTTGGCCGGGGTTGGATTTGAACCTGCCACCTCCGGCATATGGGGCCAGCGCCCTACTCCTTTGAGCCACAGGCGCCGCCCAAGAAAGGAGACTCTTGAACGAAGGTAGAAATTGGTGGTGCCCGTAGCTCAGTGGTTAGGGTGCCGGCTACATAGACTGAAGCTGGTGGGTTCGAACCTGGCTGGGCCTGTTAAAACAACAATAACAACTGCAACGAGAAAGAATAGCTGGGCGTTGTGGTGGGTGGGCTGTAGTCCCAGCTACTTGAGAGGCTGAGGCTAGAGAATCGCTTAAGCCCAGGAGTTTGAGGTTGCTGTGAGCTGTGATGCTACAGCACTCTACTCAGGGCAACATGGGGAGACTCTGTCTCAAAAAAAAAAAATAAAATAAAGAAAGAAGGTAAAAATTGAGTCAAGTTTAAGATGAGTTGGTTTAGATGGGTAGAGGAAGGGAAACCTGAGGTTCAGGATGAGAACGTCTGAGAAAACTGTAAAGTGAAAGACTGTTCCAAGCTCAAGAGTGAATCAGTCTGGTGGAGGGGTGGAGGGGTAGGGGTGTGAGGCAGAGAAATTTAAGGGGAAGGAAAGTGGCACCAGAGATGTTTGAGGGCCACCCTAAGAAAGTCAGACAGCTAGTGTAAGGAACACTGTCAGGGAAATTTCGATGTAGGAAACTTAATGTGACAGCAGCAAAAAGTCATTCCTTATCGTTTGGGTTAAAATCATATCTTCACTGGGCAGCGCCTGTGGCTCAAAGGAATTGGGTGCCGGCCCCATATGCCCGAGGTGGTGGGTTCAAACCCAGCCCCAGCCAAAAACTGCAAAAAAAAAAAAAAAATCATATTTTCACTAAAAGATGATTTCTAGTTCACCTATTTAGACTTTTACCTAACTACTTTGTGTCTATCAATCTGTTTTCCTGTGTTTTAATCAGCTTTTTTCTTCTTTAGCTATTAATTTTTGGTTTTTGAGCTAGATAGGATTTTTAAGGATCTGATCAAGAAAGTATAAGGGTGCAGGACAGGTGGAAATAAAGCTAAAAATGATAATGCCTCGTGTTTGTGAAGTACATTCTCTTGCATTGTCTTTTGGAACACTGAGCGGGTACACTTGACCATGTTACAGATGAAAATCGAAGAGTCAGAGTATTTAAGTGACTTGTCCAAGTTTATAGAGTTCAGGCATTCCTGAAATCTGTTTGTGTTATAAAAGTATAGTTTACTATTATTAACTCTATGGATTGCTACTTTTAAAGTCAAGCAATGTTAAGTTTTCATAAACTTCTTTCATGAAGAGTTCTCAAAAATAAATCTAAGATAGCATAAGGATTAATGTTATTTCCCACTATATTGCCTGTTCAAATGTTTTCTGGCAAAAAAGATTTTTATTTTTTATTTTTTTGAGACAGTGTCTCACTATGTTGCCCTCAATAGAGTGCCCTGGTGTCACAGTTTGCAGCGACCTCAAACTCTTGGGCTTAAGCGATTCTCTTGCCTCAGCCTCCCAAGTAGCTGGGACTACAGGCGCCTGTCACAACGCCTGGCTATTTTTTTTGTTGCAGTTGTTATTGTTGTCTAGCTGGCCCAGGCTGGGTTCAAACCCACCAGCCTGGGTATATGTGTCTGGTGCCCTACCCACTGAGCTATGGGCGCTGCCTTTTTTTTTTTTTTTTTTAATTTTTTAAAAATATTTCAGGTTGGGCGGCACCCGTGGCTCAAAGGAGTGGGGCGCTGGCCCCATGTCCCAGAGGTGGCAGGTTCAAACCCGGCCCCGGCCAAAAACTGGGGGTGGGGGGAATATATATATATATATATATATATATAAATAAATAAATAAATAAATTTCAGGTTAATGTGAGGGTACAAACAACCCACTCACAATATTTGAATTTGTTAGATAAAGTCCCTCTTGTAGTTGGGTCCTGCACCCAAAAGGTGTGTCGTACAGTCCGACATTGTGCCCATTAAGTGAGAACACCCCAAGGCCCTCCCCTCCCTCCCTCCTTTATTCCCTCTCCCCCAACTTGAATTGAATTGAGTTTTTCTGCTGTGTGGGTGTCAATTAGATCATCTACTGGCTCCATATTAGTATTGAGTACATTGGATATTTGCCAGAAAAGATGTTTCACAAATAGCAGTTGTAAATATTATATTTTATGTGAAGTGATTGCTGAATTGTTTTTCTTTTTAATTATATAGGACAGTAAAACTGCTTTGTATTGGGCTGTTGAGAAAGGAAATGCAACAATGGTGAGAGATATCTTACAGTGCAATCCTGACACTGAAATATGCACAAAGGTATGGATGGCATTTCTGTCCTGTTAGCCACACCTGCTGCTGAACGCAGGTCCTGCCCTTGTGTTCAGTCATCTTTGCTCGGTGTTAGAGTTATATTGATTTTACTGATAATTCATATTAAACTGAGGAGTAACTTTGTATCCTTTCAGGATTTGTGCATTCACAGCGTAATATGGTGCGTAAGTTGTTTACTTAAATTAAATACTTTTCAGAAAGTACAATATGAGGTATTCTTAAATTGTGGAGCGATCATTCTCCCCAAATTCTTTTATGTTCCTGTCATTTGGAATCCAGAGCGCATTTCCATTTAAAAGACAACTGTGACCAGTGGTTAATTCCCTAATCCAGCCACTGTAGCCTATTTTACTCAAATTATATGAAAAATAAAATGGTATATAGAACTTTGGTGATTGTATTTAGCCTTATGTATAGTAGTTTTCTATGGGGAAAATATTATTGGAATTCTGGATTGAAATGACATGAACTCTTAATAAATGAAGCAAAATAACAGAGGACCCATAAGACAATCCTGCTCATCAGCTGGAGATTTGGACCAGCATATTTCTGAACCAGCCATGGTCCCTCCTTGCAGGTAGCTCCTTGATCTTCTTTTCTCTTTTTCTTTTGGACTCCTGGGTCAGCCACTCTGACTACCTATGGCTTGTGACCAGGTTTTTGTCTTTCCTAACTCAGGGATGAATTGTGGTCACTCGTTTCCTTTGGTTTGGTTTTGAAGGCAATCACAAACTCTTGTGAGGTTTCTGAAGCCATCTGCTTATATTAAATGGTTTCCCCTGTTACACACAGGTCATTAGTGTCACAAAGAACTGAAGTGATGAAATTTCTGAAAAAGTCTTAAGTACTGGCTTGCCTGGATGTTGATGGCTGGACTGTGGGTTGGTTGGTGGGGAGATGGTGAGAATGGGAAGTAGCCTCTGGAGGGGCTGCCCCAGAGGTCACTGGTGGAACCTGGGGGTGACAGGAGCAGCCCACAAGGGCAGAGACTGCTGTGGGCGTGACATACGCAGGCAGACACATCCCGCACCCGGCCAAGGGATATACAGTTATTTCAGTACAAACAAGTGGTCATGAAAAGAAAACCACTTTTCTGTTAGCTTTAAACTATGTTTTCTTTTCTTCTTCTTCTTTTTCTTATTTTATCTTTTGGGATTCATTGAGGGTACAAAGAGGTTACACTGATTGCATTTGTCAGATAAAGTTTCTCTTATAATTGTGTCCTGACCCCAAAGGTTTGCCGTACATTGTGACCCCCATCCCCCTCCATTCCCCTCTGTCCACCCCCACTTGCTCATTCCTCCACCCCCACATTGTGTTCGTTCATCTCCTGTCTTTAAACTGTGTTTTCTTGACAATATTTAAATATTTGACTGTTACAGCAGAGTCAGATATTTCTTGTCTTGTGCATTTATATGACAGACATTTAGGTGTAAAGTTATTGATAAGGCAGACATTCTGATCTGTGCCCACAGGATGGTGAAACGCCACTTATAAAGGCTACCAAGATGAGGAACATTGAAGTGGTGGAGCTGCTGCTGGATAAAGGAGCTAAAGTGTCTGCTGTAGATAAGGTAAAGCATCTATGTGGGCAGTACTTTTTTTTTTTTTTTTTCTTGTTTTGAAATAGAGTTTGACTCTGCTGTCCGGGCTAGAGTGCAACTGCGTGGTCATAGCTCCCTGGGCTCAAGTGACCCTCCTCCCTTGGCTTCCCAGAATGCTAGGGTTACAGGCGTGAGCCTCTGCACCCAGCCCACAGATCACTTTTTGGAAACCTGATGGTAGACTGACCTCTATATGTAGTGGATGCATGGGGACCTGATTTCAGTTTGTGTGGGGAGAGATGCTTGCTCGGGATGTCCGCCTGAGATTCTGATGGTGTTAACTGTAGTACGCTGAACAGCTATTAACGAAGCTGCTTCTGGTTTCCTTCCATGGCTGACACCAGTTCTGGGGCGTGCTGCCTTGGACAGTACATGAGCAGGCCTTCCTTGGGGTAGAGCTTGTCGTGCATAAACAGAAGGGAAGAATCCAAGGGCTGGAGAAGGTAGACTCTCAAAGCAGACTTACTGTTCACTGACAGGAGAGGAAGTGTTCTGCTTGTATCCTTGTTATAAATCCCTTTTAGAGAAATTTTCATATTTTCTCTAATAAATTTAACTCTAAATTGCTTACTACTTATAGAATTGATGTCTGATTTTAGTTTTCATTTTATTTTATTTTTTTTGTGGTTTTTGGCCGGGGCTGGGTTTGAACCCGCCACCTCTGGCATATGGGACCGGCGCCCTACTCCTTGAGCCACAGGTGCCACCCTTAGTTTTCATTTTAAACAGACTTCTTTCTTTCTCTATTCAAACTGTTTTTCCTCCATAAAAGAAGTGATTTACATATGAAGCAAGAAATATTATAAATTGTATGATTTGGGCTTTACTAACTCATAATAGATAAACTTTATCTTCCTATTATTTATGAGACAGTTAAACAAAAAACAGAGAATCGATGTGTTTGCTTTTTATTTTCTCACGTTTCACAACTTTATTTAAAAAATAAAAGCAAAACCAAAAATAATTCCTCCATCCATCATTGCCATATGAATATAATTTCATGTAAAAGAGAGGAAATTTTATTTTTTAATTTTTTTTCCTTTTTTATTGTTAAATCATAGCTGTGTACATTAGTGCAATCAAGGGGTACAATGTGCTGGTTTCATATACAATCTGAAATATTCTGATCAAAAGCCTTCGTGGCATTTTCTTAGTTATTGTATGTATACATTTGTATTCTGCCTTTAGTAAATTTTGCCTGTACCCATTCTAAGGTGCACCATAGGTGTGGCCCCACTCATTACCCTTCCTCCCTTCCCCTTCCTTGGCCCTTTCCCCATAGTCTTGTGCTATAGTTGGGTTATAGCCTTCATGTGAAAGCTATAATTTAGCTTCATAGGAGGGCTGAGTACATTGGATACTTTTTCTTCCATTCCTGAGATACTTTGCTAAGAAGAATATGTTCCAGCTCCATCCATGTAAACATGAAAGAGATAAAGTCTCCATCTTTCTTTAAGGCTGCATAATATTCCATGGTATACATGTACCACAATTTGCTAGTCCATTCGTGGGTCGATGGGCACTTGGGCTTCTTCCATGACTTAGCAATTATGAATTGGGCTGCAATAAACATTCTGGTACAGATGTCTTTGTTATATTGTGATTTTTGGTCTTCTGGGTATAAACCTAGTAAAGGAATTAGAGGATCGAATGGCAGGTCTATTTTTAGGTCTCTAAGTATTCTCCAAACATCCTTCCAGAAGGAACGTATTAGTGTGCATTCCCACTAGCAGCGTAGAAGTGTGCCCTTTTCTCCACATCCACGCCAACATCTCTGATTGTGGGACTTGGTTATGTAGGCTACTCTTACTGGGGTTAGGTGATATCTCAAGGTAGTTTTGATTTGCATTTCTCTGATGATTAAGGATGATGAGCTTTTTTTCATGTGTTTGTAGATCTTGCATCGGTCTTCTTTAGAGAAGTTTCTCTTCAAGTCCCTTGCCCACCCTGAGATGGGAGCACATGTTCTTTTCTTGCTAATACTTTTGAGTTCTCTGTGGATTCTGGTTATTAGACCTTTATTGGAGGTATAACCTGCAAATATTTTATCCCATTCTGAGGACTGTCTGCTTTCTTTACTTACTATGTTGTTGGCTGTGCAGAAGCTTTTTAGTTTGATCAGGTCCCAGTAGTATATTTTTGATACTGCTTCAATGGCCTGGGGAGTCCTCCTCATAAAATATTCACCCAGGCCGATTCCTTCAAGAGTTTTCCCTGCACTTTCTTTTTTTTTTTTTTTGTAGAGACAGAGTCTCACTTTATGGCCCTCGGTAGAGTGCCGTGGCCTCACACAGCTCACAGCAACCTCCAACTCCTGGGCCCAAGCGATTCTCTTGCCTCAGCCTTCCGAGTAGCTGGGACTATAGGCACCCACCACAATGCCCAGATATTTTTTTTTTTTTTTTTGGTTGCAATTTGGCCGGGGCCAGGTTTGAACCCGCCACCCTCGGTATATGGGGCTTGCGCCTTACTGACTGAGCCACAGGCACTGCCCTTTCCCTGCACTTTCTTCAAGTATTTTTATAGTTTCATGTCTTAAGTTTAAATCTTTTATCCAGTGGTGAAAGGTGTGGGTCCAGTTTCAATCTTCTACAGGTTGCCAGCCAGTTCACCCAGCACCATTTGTTAAATAGGGAATCTTTTCCCCACTGAATGTTTTTAATTGGCTTGTCAAAGATCAAATAACGGTAAGTAGCTGGATTCGTCTCTTGGTTCTCTATTCTGTTCCAGACATCTACATCTCTGTTTTTGTGTCAATACCATGCTGTTTTGATCACTATCGATTTATAGTATAGTCTCAGGTCTGGTAGCGTGATTCCTCCTGCTTTGTGTTTTTTTGTTTTTTTTTTTTTGTAGAGACAGAATCTCACTTTACTGCCCTCGGTAGAGTGCCGTGGCGTCACACGGCTCATAGCAACCTCCAGCTCTTGGGCTTATGTGATTCTCTAGCCTCAGCCTCCCGAGCAGCTGGGACTACAGGCGCCTGCCACAACGCCCGGCTATTTTTTGGTTGCAGTTTGGCTGGGGCTGTGTTTGAACCCACCACCCTCGGTATATGGGGCCGGCGCCGTACTCACTGAGCCACAGTTGCCACCCCCTTCTGCTTTGTTTTTATTGCTGAGGTAATGTTTTGGCTATTCGAGGTTTTTTCCTGATTCTATATAAAACGAAGTATTATTTTTTTCAAGATCTTTAAAATATGACAATGGAGCTTTAATAGGAACTGCATTAAAATTATATGTTGCTTTGGGTAGTATAGACATTTTAACAATGTTGATTCTTCCCAGACATGAGCATGGTATATTGTTCCATTTGTTAACATCTTCAGCTATTTCTTTTCTTAAAGTTTCACGGTTCTCTTTGTAGAGATCTTTCATGTCCTTTGTTAGGTCTACTCCCAAATATTTCATCTTCTTTGGCACTACTGTGAAAGGAATAGAGTCCTTGACTGTTTTTTCGGCTTGGTTATTGTTGGTATATGTAAAGGCTACAGATTTATGGGTATTGATTTTGTAGCCTGAGACATTGCTGTATTCCTTTATCACTTCTAAAAGTTTTGTAGTAGAATCCCTAGTGTTTTCCAGATATACGATCATATCATCTGAAAAGAGTGAAAGTTTGATCTCTTCTGACCCTATGTGGAGACCCTTGATCGCCTTTTCTTCCCTAATTGCAATGGCTAAAACTTCCATTACAATGTTAAAGAGCAATGGAGAAAATGGGCAACAAAGAGGAAATTTTAATATTAAAAATTAGGAAGGACAAAAATATCAAAGAAGAGTTTTTGAAATTGAATATTGTAAAAAGCTTTAAAGTAAACTTTCCATAATGCCTGTTTTCCTCATTCTGTTGCTAGTGGTCCCCAGTTTGCAATATGGGCTCTACCTTTTAAATTCTATATAGCCTCATTAATTATGCAATATGCTATTTGTCAGTGATTATTTCATAGTCATTAATAATTCTCTTGAAGGCCTCTTTGTTTCCTTTTGTATGTTGCTGAGCCAGAGATAGCACGTGAAACTTGCTGAGAGAGATTCAACGGGTAGTTGGAACGGTTGTTCATTCCTTTAACCCATTCTTAGCAAGGACAGACGAGGTGCTGTCCCGTCAGAATTGAAGATACAAACCTGTGTATGTCTTGCACCTGGCTCTTCACAGAGGATTTCAGAAAAACACATTTGAGAGTAAAGATTAGTGTTATTAGTGTTATTGGGCGGCGCCTGTGGCTCAGTCAGTAAGGCGCCGGCCCCATATACCGAGGGTGGCAGGTTCAAACCCAGCCCCGGCTGACCTGCAAACCAAAAAATAGCCGGGCGTTGTGGTGGGTGCCTGTAGTCCCAGCTACTCGGGAGGTTGAGGCAAGAGAATCGCTTCAGCCCAGGAGTTGGAGGTTGCTGTGACCTGTGTGATGCCACGGCACTCTACCGAGGGCCATAAAGTGAGACTCTGTCTCTACAAAAAAAAAAAAAAAAGATTAGTGTTATTTTTATGTAGCCCATCTCTGCTCTCCTTATCTCCAGCATATTATCAGGGTGTGTGGAATCTTCTCTGAAGTATCAGAAATCTTGTGGCTGCCAGGAATACTGCTGATGATAACGTTGCCTTCTCACGGGTTTGGGGATGAGAAGTGGAGTTGAGGTGGGGAAGTAAGGTAGTGACGTCAGGTTCAGTTATGTTTAGTCCCAGGGCTGATGAGATGTCAGGACACTGTGGCCGGTAGGCAGTGGGAAGTGTAGGGCTGGAATGTGGGCACGAAACCAAGGCTGGTGATGGAGATGTGGCAGTTAGTCCCAGTTAGTCCCTGGGGATGTGAGTTGCTGGGAGTGACTAAGGTTATCAAACTGAGATCAGATTGACTTCTGTGACGTGTGGCATGCTGTAGTTTGCTTTACAGGTGTGCACGTTTGTCTGGTCCTGCATACTCCAACATAAGCTCCGTGAGGGCAGGAACTGGTTTGTCTTCCATCTTTGTGTCCTCCAGAGTGTCAGCACAGTGCCTTACATACAGTGAGCTCAGTGAATACACAGCTAATGTGCCATGCTTAGGACATGGGAAGAGACTAGAACTGTTGAGACAAAGTCATGCCACGGGAGCCACAGAAAGGGCGGCACAGGCCACTTTCATTTAGTGCTGTAGAGAGACCAAGTGGATGAGAACTGAGGATTTAATTTGCTAAGTTTGGGTCATTGATTGTCTTTAAGAGGGGCTTTTGTGAGTAATGCACGGGTGAGCGCTCTGCACACTGCAGAGGGCTCTGTGGGTTTCTCTTACTGGTTTCTGTTTGTGTTGGATATGGGCACTAATGTGCTGGGAGGTGTTAACAAGGAACGGTGAAAGGTGAGGGGAGTGGAAGAGCCTGGAGTGGCCATGGAGGGACAGACACTGCCTGAAGGACTTGGAGTAGAGAGTGGAAAGTAACAACATTTGCGGGCTCACCTTGGTGCTGAGTGGTTGACAGAGGTCGCAGATGCTGTCTGAATGCCTCGTGTTAGATGGGCTGTCAGCATGGATTGTGGGGCTTGCTAGACAAATGGAGAACCCTGTGAAATAGAATACAGATCAGTTCAGGAAGGGGCTGACACCCCTGGGCAGTGAAGATGTGGATGATGGGTAGGTACCAGTGGGGGGGATCCGTGGCCTGGGAGGTGCTGCACGGAGGAAGGAACCTGCTGCTTCTCCTTTCAGGGGGTTGAGGGAAGGGGATGAGAATGACTTTCATCCAGGAGGGCACGGCAAGAGCAATTTCTGAGAAAAGCTGCGTGAGGAACCAGAGAAAGAAAATGGGGGCGGGGTGGGGGTAGAAGTAAAAATTCATACTCTGTATGTGTTCTAAAGGAAAAATATGAAAATGTCAGATTTTCTGTTATTTTACAGAAACATGGAATTGTTACTCTATATATACTACATATAAAAATATGGAAGTCCAAGTTCCATCTCCATCTTTTACAGAAAGGAGACACCCCTTTGCACATTGCCATCCGTGGAAGGAGCCGGAAACTGGCAGAACTCCTTTTAAGAAACCCCAAAGATGGGCGGCTGCTTTACAGACCCAACAGAGCAGGCGAGACCCCTTACAATGTCGACTGTGGCCATCAGAAAAGCATTTTAACTCAAATATTTGGAGCCAGTAAGTATTAGGATTTATTTCTAACTGAGCTTTAAAAAAAGGATGTTCTGTTTAAAAAATATGAAAAATGAAAGCAGCCAATGGCCTCGAGAGTATCAAAATTGAGTAAATGGTTTTACTCAATCATTATGGAAATATTGTGGAAAAGTCATCCTCCCTGTCTAAAGTTCTTCTGCATTGCATTGTGGCATTCCAAATTAAGTATGCTCAGAGCCATCGACTGGCTTTAAAGACCTCTAAATGTCTGGCTGCCTTTTTTAAGAGTCTTTACTCCCATTGTTTTCCTGGGTTTGCTTTGTGCTTTTAACTCAGCCTTCCCCAGTGTGGCCCAGCATTGCCAGTTCTCTGCTGTGGTGTTGCCCCTCAGTTACCCCCGTCTGTGCCCAGGATCCCTTTTCCTCTTAGTGACCTCTCCTTCAAGGCTCATCACATGTCACTTATTTCCTTCTCAGTGACTAACTGGTCTGCCTGCTTAGATAAAATTTTTGCCTCATTAGAATACTTAAGCATAGGCAGTGCCTGTGGCTCAGTGGGTAGGGTGCCCGCCCCATATACCGAGGGTGGCGGGTCCAAACCTGGCCCCGGCCAAACTAACAAAAAAAATAGCTGGGCATTGTGGCGGGCCTCTGTAGTCCCAGCTACTCAGGAGGCTGAGGCAAGAGAATCGCCTTTGCCCAGGAGTTGGAGGTTGCTGTGAGCTGTGTGACGCCATGGCACTCTACCGAGGGCGACGTAGTGAGACTCTGTCTCTTAAAAAAAAACAAAAAGAATACTTAAGCACTAGTGTTTGTTTTCCTTTTCTTATACTTACTATAGATGGCCTTTTCTTCTGTTTCTTTTAGGATTTTACCTCTTTCAGATCCCAAGCTCTTTCTTGTTCTTAGCTGTGGGTCGTCTGTAATGTCTAGTGTAATGCCCTGAATATTGTGCTAAAATAAATAATGTATATATTTTTTAAAGAGACAGGGTCTTGCCCTTCCCCCGGCCTGAGGGGCAGTGGCATGATCATAGTTCACTTCAACCTTGAACTCCTGGACTCAAGTAGTCCTCCTATCCCAGCCTCATGAGTAACTGGGATTACAGGTGCCAGCTACCATGCTTGGCTTAAAATGATTTTGGATTGAAAAGAATGCATATGAGGGGCGGCGCCTGTGGCTCAAGGAGTAGGGTGCCGGTCCCATATGCCGGAGGTGGCAGGTTCAAACCCAGCCCTGGCCAAAATAAATAAATAAAAAAAAAAAAAAATAAAAAATAAAAAGAATGCATATGAGAATGTAATCATTCCTATGTGCTGTTCTGAAATATTGGACAGTTTTTTGTAGAATTCAAAAAGCGTGTTAGTCCTGGAAACCATCAGGAATTATAGCAGAGTCCTGTTACTTTCCACTTTAGCTTTTTACAGTGTGTTTATGAATATGATTCTTTTTATTATTATGAATTTTTGCATTTTAAAATATTTTTTCTAATTATAGTAGTAATGCACACTCATCACATGTCAAGTATGAAAATAAGAATTTAACAGAAAGTTCAAATTTCCCATTGTTCCCTGTCTCCCAAATTCTAGAGGTCATTGTTTGAATGACCTTTTAGGCTTTTCTTTACATTTGTAGAAATGTTTTACACTGTGCCTTAAACAAATGAAATTGCGTCATTACTATGTTATAAAAGCTTTTAATAAGAACTATATCATATTTTAATTATTGCACAATCTTTCATCGTAGATTCTGAGACTACATTGAGTTCTTGGTTGATGAATATTTGGTTATTTTGCTGTAACATCTTGGATGCTGGGAATACTTTGTACATGTATTTGTTGATTCTAATCTAGGATTATTTTCTTTGGATAAATTCATAGACATAGAATTGTCAAGTCAGTGGATGCCCACAGATAGACTTTCCAAAAATGTTGTAAAAACGTCTTCTCCTCTGGCAGTATAGGACAGCACACTTCCCCACAACGTTGCTAACACAGTACTTCCAGGCTCTTAATCTTTGCTAATAGATGAATAAGAAAAAAAATCTTTTAAATTTGTGTTTTTAAATTATTGGAGAGATTGAGATCTTTTAATATATCATAGGCTATTTGTATTTTTGCTCTTTTCCTTTTTGTATACTTTGTCCTCTTTTTAGTTTTTAATATTTTTAAAGATAGGTCTTGAGTATCTTCATATGTATGAATGCTGATCCTGGGACCACCCCATCTGTTGCATTCCTCCCCTCCGAGCATGCTCATGGCTATGGCCATGGTGTTTTTAATTCTCTATCCAATAGTTAGACATTTTTGCAGTTCATTCCTTGGTCTTTTACTGTTGTTTTGGCTTTGACATTATATTAAGAAAGAAAGGCTTTTCCAGCAAGATTTTCTTTTTTTTGAGACAGTCTCACTATGTCACCCTTGGGAGAGTGCCATGGTGTCACAACTCACAGCAATCTCAAACTTTTGGGCTTAAGTGATTCTCTTGCCTCAGCCTCCCAACTAACTGGGACTACAGGTGCCTGCCACAATGCTTGGCTTTTTTTTTTTTTGCAGTTGTTTTGCTGGCCTGGGCTGGGTTCGAATCCGCCAGCCTCAGTGTATGCGGCTAGTGCTGTAACCACTCTGCTATGAGCGCCGAGCCAAGATTTCTTTTTTTTTTAGTGCCTCCTATATTTTCATCTAGCATTTTCATGGGTTTACTTTTTATATTTAAATTTTTAATGTTTCAGAATCTTAATAGATGCTATTAAGTGTGTCAAGTGTTTTTTTGCTGTGTTGCCCAGGCTGGCCTCAAACTCCTGGACTCAAGCAATCCTCCTGTCTCAGCCTCCTGAACCTGTCTGCATAGCATTGTAATTTAATATATATGTATTTAACAAATAAGTGCTTAAACTCTCCTAATACCATTTACTATTTTATCCTTTCCTTCCTATCTTATTTGAAATGCCACTTATGCTAATATCCTGTACAAATTCTGTGATACTCTAATTATTGTTTTTCTTCTGAACTTTTTGCTATTTTTTTTAATTTATTTTTTATTAGTATTAGATTATAGCTGTGTACAGTAATACGATCATGGGGCACCATACATTGGTTTATAAATAGTTCGACACATTTTCATCACACTGGTTAACATAGCATTCCTGGGATTTTCTTAGTTATTATGTTAAGACAATCATATTCTACATTCACTAAGTTTCACATGTACCCTTGTAAGATGCACCACAGGTGTAATCCTACCAATCACCCTCCCTCTGCCCAACCTTCTCCCTCCCTCCCCCCCTTCCCCATATTCTTAGGTTATAACTAGGTTTTAGCTTTCCTATGAAAGCCATAAATTAGTTTCATAGTAGGGCTGTGATACTCTAATTATTGTAGTTTTAAAATTTTTATTCTTTTCCAATGATTTCTTACCTATTCTTACATTCTCTTTGGTTTTCAATTTTTAAAAAATTCTCATGGATTTTCATTAGAATTGATCTAAAGTGCTAGATGAATTTAGGGAGAATTGCTGGACCTTTCTATCTGACTCGTAGCAGGCAGGAAGATTTAGCATATCTCTTATGTTCTTTAGTAACATCTATAACTTTATTTACATGGGTATTATTCATATTGAATTGTTATTACTAGTTTGTGTTTTATTTTCATATTCTGTTGATTCTAAAATAGACATTGTTCCACAATTGAATGTCTCTGAAATTGCATTGTGTCTTACAAGTAATTAATAAGAAAGCATGGTGTCAGAACTTAGCAGATTTTTTTCTTGTACATAAAAATGAGATCTCTTATAATCAATAGGTAACTACATTTCTATGAAATATGTTAATTATAGGTCTAAACATTTAAAATAAGTTTTTTTCTTTTTGAGTGGAAAGGAGCATGGGTCTTACTTTCTAATGGTAATGCCACTGTTTAATGTAAGGATTCTCATCCTTCCAATTACAGGGCACTTGTCTCCTACTGAAACAGATGGTGACATGCTTGGTTATGATTTATACAGCAGTGCCCTGGCGGACATTCTCAGCGAGCCCACCATGCAGCCGCCCATCTGTGTGGGGTTGTATGCACAGTGGGGAAGTGGGAAATCTTTCTTACTCAAGAAACTAGAAGGTAAAGTCTGTATATATAACAAAGTTTTCTCCGGGACTTTCTCTGAAGTAAAGAAAAAGGCAAAGCTTTCTGTGTGAGTGTGCGTGTGCTACACACTTGACTGATGTGAATTGTTATGGTTTTACTGTCCTCTGGTTGAACCTCCACGTGGTCATTTGAGTTTTCTTTCTAAAAGAAAAGTTTGAGTTTCCAGGCCCCCACAAATTTGTCCATTCACACAGCCTCACCTGCCAGCACCACCTCTGGTGGGCACCCAGCTGTGCTGCAGTCACAGAGGGCTGTTTGCTCTTGCAAGAACAAGACACTTTTCTGGAGTTGCTCCCTCTACTGGGAGCTTCTAAGACAACTTGTCCCCAATCCTCCACCCAACGCAACGCGTTGCATTTGGATCCAAACTACAGATATGTTTCTGTTTAAGCCATTATATTTCTGATTACGTTTCTTAGGTTAGAGTTAAGTCAGTTTACTTTCCATTTTTCATATACCTTTTGTATCTTATGGGAGGTGAACTGAAATCTCGGAGAAGTAGTTTGGAAGTAGCACATCCCTTTTTGCTTGGCAAAATCTTTCTCAATTTTCAAGGACAATTTTCAGTGTTGCCTGTAAAAATTTCCCCATGTTTTTATACAAAGAATGACTTGATGAGGTGGGCTCATTCGGGCTCAGTGCACACCTTTAACAACAGTATTCTCAAATGTGATTGGAGGGAGAAGAGGTGAGGGAGAGGAGAGAGGAATGGTGGAGATATGTAGTTTGAAGACAGAGTATTGTTTTCATTTTTGCATATGGAATCAATACCTTGTTCTCTGTGTAATAAAAACCACACACACAAAAAAATCAAAATCTTGACAGAGGGAAAATATGAAAGAATAGAAAAAGCGATTTTGTGCATCCTCAGTGTGAAGCAGGGGAATGCTTAATACAGGGGTAGCTGTGCCCTTGGGGAACGAGATGTTTACATTTGGCAAGAGAACAGGGGTTAAGATGGTACATAAGTAGCAATGTTGTATCTGGGGACCTAATAAGTGCCCAATAAATGTTTATGTTGAAAATGTGAACATTGTAAATTGAGTTAAAAGTTGTATTTCTTGCATAAAGTAGAAATAATATTTTTCATGTTAATTTCTCTTTCAGATGAAATGAAGACTTTTGCAGGGCAGCAGATTGAACCTCTTTTCCAATTTTCATGGCTCATCGTATTTCTCACCCTGCTGCTTTGTGGAGGGTTTGGTTTACTGTTTGCTTTCACGGTTGACCCAAATCTTGGCATAGCAGTGTCATTGAGCTTCTTGGCTCTCTTATATATATTCTTTAGTAAGTCTTTGCTTTTTGTCTTTTTTATAAAATGGAGGGAATGTCAAGACTCATTTAACTAAAATATTATTTGTATCTGTCCCTGAAAACCTGTGTGTGATTTTCATAAGTGGGTGAGAAAATTGATCTTTTTGCTGTTTTATAAATTGGCCTAGAGAAACATGGTCCAGGACTTGACTGGAATAGCATCTAAACTAGTGTACTAGTAAATATCGAAGCAGGGCTCTGATTTATTACACTTACCCTTTCATATGTTAATATGTTTACATTTCAGATTACTACGAGGGTGAAAATGATAGGTTACACTGTTTGAGTTTGTTAGGTAACCTTTTATATGTTAATTAATCATTTAAATTTAAATCTTTCCAGAAAAGAAGGCTCCACAGTCACTGGCATGCTCTTGAGCATTTTGACCAAGCTCTAATTTTTATTTTATGTAACAGCAAAGTAAAAAAATATAATCCCTGTTCTTGAGGGTGTCTTCAGTTGCAAGAATAGAAATAGCTCTCCTACTAGAGGAACTGGTAGCTTCACCAGTTGCAAATAATGACAAACCCAGTCATTTGCATTTGGGTCCCAACTACAAATATGTTTCTGTATAAGGCAGTTTATTTCTGATTACGTTTCTTAGGTTAGAGTTAAGTCAGTTTATTTTCTATTTTTCCTCTTATGTCTTTTTTTTTTTTTTTTTTTTTTGTAGAGACAGAGTCTCACTTTATGGCCCTCGGTAGAGTGCCGTGGCCTCACACAGCTCACAGCAACCTCCAACTCCTGGGCTTAAGCGATTCTCTTGCCTCAGCCTCCCTAGTAGCTGGGACTACAGGCGCCCACCACAACGCCCGGCTACTTTTTTGGTTGCAGTTTGGCCAGGGCTGGATTTGAACCCACCACCCTTGGTATATGGGGCCGGCGCCCTACCGACTGAGCCATAGGTGCCGCCCATTTCCTCTTATGTCTTATGGGAGGTTACTGAAGTCTTGGAGAAGTAGTTAGGAAGTAGTATGAGGACCACAAAAAGTTATGTAAGTTTGGAGAAAAGAAACTGGCTAATGACTGTTTTGGATTATTTTTTACAACTGTGACTTTCAGTTGTCATTTACTTTGGTGGACGAAGGGAAGGAGAGAGTTGGAATTGGGCCTGGGTCCTCAGCACTAGATTGGCAAGACATATTGGATATTTGGAGCTCCTCCTCAAACTGATGTTCGTGAACCCGCCTGAACTGCCAGAGCAAACAACTAAAGCCTTACCCGTGAGGTGGGTTGGTCCCTTTGGCAGAAGTAACCTTTAATAAGAGTCAGCAAAACATTGTTTTCACTTTAGAAGTTTGTAATTCATCATTTCTTAATGTATGTTGCAAAAAACATTGCTCTCTGGAACTTTTTCTATGAAAAAATGAAAATAAAAAAACGTGCTGGTCAAACACATTTGGGAAATACCTCTTATCTGCCTCTTGTGTATTAAAGGATCAGAGACCCCTTTCCATAAAGAAACCTGTTTAACTTCTATTTGTCAAATTTTATTTGAACATAAGCTACTACCCGGCCCTCTCCCCCCCCCCCCCCATGTTACCATCGTTTGGAACACACTTTAAAAGAGGACTGGATTGAAGGTGGGGGTCCTGCCACCAGCCCTGGGCCTTTGGAGCTCCAGGTGGAGACCGGGGCCCTTCCTTACGTAAGCATGTAGCTGAGCTGCTCTCTCCTCAGCTCTGGAAATTCTTTTGTGTATCAAAGAGTATTACTCATATTAAATAGGAAATCTTTGAGAAAGCAAAAAAGGTGATAAGCATTTAAGTCGAGGAGCAAAGGAAAGGTGGAGGGCCTAGAGGAAAGTGAAATGAAAAAAAATTCAAGCAAAAGAAGTTTGATAGAGAGTAGCAAAAAATTAACACAAAAAGATGAGGAATTTTTTTTTTGGTAGGGACAGAGTCTCACTATACTGCCCTTGGGTAGAGTGCCATAATGTCACATGGCTCACGGCAACCTCTAACTCTTGGGCTTATGTGATTCTCTTGCCTCAGCAGAGATTCAGGCGCCCACCACAACGACTGGCTATTTTCTTTTTGTTGCAGTTTGGCCGGGGCTGGGTTTGAACATGCCACCCTTGGCATACGGGGCCGGCGCCCTACTCACTGAGCCACAGGCGCTGCCCAAGATGAGGAATTTTTAAATTAGGAGATAAAATGTGTAATTTAAGATGAAAATAGTCCAAACTAGATAAAATATCAAAACTGAATATGAGAGAAAATTAAAAGGAAAAGCTTACAAGTAATAGCATATAGCATTAAGAAAAAGATTTAAAAATGAAAAAGTTAAAAGAAAATGTGTAGATAGGAGAAAATAATTAGCAGAAATAATTTTATAGAAAATAAGAAAAACTCAAAATTTAATAGACAATATGTTTTTGAAAGTTAGAATAAAATAGCATCATTCAAGGTCACACAATATGGTGCATGTGATACCAGAGTCTCACTTTGTTACCCCTGGTGGTGTGCCTATAGCATCACAACTCACAGCAGCCTCAAACTCTTGGGCTTAGATGATTCTCTTGCTGCAGCCTCCCAAATAGCTGGGACTACAGGTGCCTGCCACACACCTGGCTATTTTTAGAGATGAGGTCTTAACTCTGGCTCAGGCTGTTCTTGAACCCAGGCAGTGCACCTGCCTCTGCCTCCCAGAGTGCCAAGATAATAGGCATGAGCCACTGTGCCTGTAATACAGGCCTCAGATTGTAGGTATTTTGAAAGCAATGCTTTTCTCCTAGGTTGAGATGAGAGTTTCATTTAGAGATGAAAGGAGGAAAGGAACTCATACAGAAATAATACTGATTCAGAGACCCAGAATCTAAAAATACCATTATTTTGAAGAACAACTGTGAAAAGAATATTTTACAACTATTTCTAAATCTCTGGTAGATGTTGAAGCTATAAATAAGACTTTCTAAAGCTTGAGTTTTTAAATGACATTACTGGGCTTGAAATTCTTTAATGACTATAATTAATATTTTCTCAGAGTTGTAATCTTTTCAGTTGGTGTTAGAAAATTTTCTTTGTTCAACTCTTTGAGGCCACATTGGGACATGGTACGAGCTTTTAGTCACTGTACTGTGCGATCTGATGGTGTCTGATGCTCCAGATCTCCGCTCTGTCTTGCCTTTGTCCCCTCTCCTCTTAGTGAGGATGAGTTCATAGAACTCTGCCACGTTGAACTTTTGTCATTGTTTTTTTCCAGAAAAGTATGTAAGATGTAATTATGAATTTTTTTCTTTGCTTTGAATTTTAAAAATAATTTGAAAGCGATATAAAGAAAATAATAGGGTAAATGATAGAGAAATACTAAAGATTTTTGTTACTTGCTATCTGAGTAATGGTTAATTTGTTCTTTCTACAAGGTTTCTGTTCACAGATTACAACAGGCTGTCCAGCGTTGGTGGAGAGACTTCATTGGCTGAAATGATCGCAACGCTCTCGGATGCTTGTGAACGAGAGTTTGGCTTCTTGGCAACCAGGCTTTTTCGAGTGTTCAAGACTGAAGATACTCAGGGTGGGCGTTCCTTCCTCTTTTCTTTTTTTTTATTGTTGGGGATTCATTGAGGGTACAATAAGCCAGGTTACACTGATTGCAATTGTTAGGTAAAGTCCCTCTTGCAATCATGTCTTGCCCCCATAAAGTGTGACACACACCAAGGCCCCACCCACCTCCCTCCTTCCCTCTTTCTGTTCCCCCCCCATAACCATAATTGTCATTAATTGTCCTCATATCAAAATTGAGTACATAAGATTCATGCTTCTCCATTCTTGTGATGCTTTACTAAGAATAATGTCTTCCACGTCCATCCAGGTTAATACGAAGGATGTAAAGTCTCCATTTTTTTTAATGGCTGAATAGTATTCCATGGTATACATATACCACAGCTTGTTGATCCATTCCTGGGTTGGTGGGCATTTAGGCTGTTTCCACATTTTGGCGATTGTAAATTGAGCTGCAATAAACAGTCTAGTACAAGTGTCCTTATGATAAAAGGATTTCTTTCCTTCTGGGTAGATGCCCAGTAATGGGATTGCAGGATCAAATGGGAGGTCTAGCTTGAGTGCTTTGAGGTTTCTCCATGCTTCCTTCCAGAAAGGTTGTACTAGTTTGCAGTCCCACCAGCAGTGTAAAAGTGTTCCCTTCTCTCCACATCCACGCCAGCATCTGCAGTTTTGAGATTTTGTGATGTGGGCCATTCTCACTGGGGTTAGATGATATCCCTGGGTTGTTTTGATTTGCATTTCTCTAATATATAGAGATGATGAACATTTTTTCATGTGTTTGTTAGCCATTCGTCTGTCGTCTTTAGAGAAAGTTCTATTCATGTCTCTTGCCCATTGATATAAGGGATTGTTGGCTTTTTTCATGTGGATTAATTTGAGTTCTCTATAGATCCTAGTTATCAAGCTTTTGTCTGATTGAAAATATGCAAATATCCTTTCCCATTGTGTAGGTTGTCTCTTTGCTTTGGTTATTGTCTCCTTAGCTGTACAGAAGCTTTTCAATTTAATGAAGTCCCATTTGTTTATTTTTGTTGTTGTTGCAATTGCCATGGCAGTCTTCTTCATGAAGTCTTTCCCCAGGCCAATATCTTCCACTGTTTTTCCTATGCTTTCTTGGAGGATTTTTATTGTTTCATGCCTTAAGTTTAAGTCCTTTATCCATCTTGAATCAATTTTTGTGAGTGGGGAAAGGTGTGGGTCCAGTTTCAGTCTTTTACATGTAGACATCCAGTTCTCCCAACACCATTTATTGAAGAGGGAGTCTTTCCCCCAAGGTATGTTCTTGTTTGGTTTATCAAAGATTAGGTGGTTGTAAAATGTTAGTTTCATTTCTTGGTTTTCAATTCGATTCCAAGTGTCTATGTCTCTGTTTTTATGCCAGTACCATGCTGTCTTGAGCACTATGGCTTTGTAGTACAGGCTAAAATCTGGTATGCTGATGCCCCCAGCTTTATTTTTGTTACAGAGAACTGCCTTAGCTATACGGGGTTTTTTCCGGTTCCATACAAAACGCAGAATCATTTTTTCCAAATCTTGAAAGTACGATGTTGGTATTTTGATAGGAATGGCATTGAATAGGTAGATTGCTTTGGGAAGTATAGACATTTTAACAATGTTGATTCTTCCCATCCATGAGCATGGTATGTTCTTCCATTTGTTAATATCCTCTGCTATTTCCTTTATGAGGATTTCATAGTTTGCTTTATAGAGGTCCTTCACCTCCTTCGTTAGGTATATTCCCAGGTATTTTATTTTCTTTGAGACTATGGTGAAGGGAGTTATGTCCTTAATTAGCTTCTCATCTTGACTGTTATTGGTGTACACAAAGGCTACTGATTTGTGGACATTGATTTTATATCCTGAAACATTACTGTATTTTTTGATGACTTCTAGGAGTCTTGTGGTTGAGTCTTTGGGGTTCTCTAAGTATAAGATCATGTCGTCAGCAAAGAGGGAGAGTTTGACCTCCTCTGCTCCCATTTGGATTCCCTTTATTTCCTTGTCTTGCCTAATTGTATTGGCTAGAACTTCCAGCACTATGTTGAATAGTAAAGGTGACAGAGGACAAACTTGTCTGGTTCCAGTTCTAAGAGGAAAAGCTTTCAGTTTTACTCCATTCAGTAAAATATTGGCTGTGGGTTTGTCATAGATAGCTTCAATCAGTTTTAGAAATGTGCCACCTATGCCTATACTCTTCAGTGTTCTAATTAGAAAAGGATGCTGGATTTTATCAAATGCTTTTTCTGCATCTCTTGAGAGGATCATGTGATCTTTATTTTTGCCTCTGTTAATATGGTGGATAATGTTTATAGACTTGCGTATGTTAAACCAGCCTTACATCCCTGGGATGAAGCCTACTTGATCATGATGAATGACTTTTTTGATGATAAGCTGTAATCTATTGGCTAGGATTTTGTTGAGAATTTTTGCGTCTATGTTCATGAGTGAGATTGGTCTGAAATTCTCCTTTTTGTTTGGGTCTTTTCCTGGTTTTGGTATCAGGGTGATGTTTGCTTCATAGAATGTGTTGGGGAAGATTCCTTCTTCCTCAATTTTTTGGAATAATTTCTGCAGTACAGGAATAAGCTCTTCCTTGAAGGTTTGATAGAATTCTGGAGTGAAGCCATCTGGACCAGGGCATTTTTTGGTTGGAAGATTTTTTATTGTTTCTTTGATCTCAGTGCTTGAAATTGGTCTGTTCAGGAGCTCTTATTTCTTCCTGGCTGAGTCTAGGGAGAGGGTGTGATTCCAAATATTGATCCATTTCTTTCACATTGTCAAATTTCTGGGCATAGAGTTTCTGGTAGTATTCAGAGATGATCTCTTGTATCTCTGTGGGATCAGTTGTTATTTCCCCTTTATCATTTCTGATTGAGGTTATTAGAGATTTTACTTTTCTATTCCTCGTTAGTCTGGCCAATGGTTTATCTATTTTATTTATTTTTTCAAAAAACCAACTCCTTGTTTCATTAATTTTCTGAATGATTCTTTTGTTTTCAATTTCATTGATCTCTGATTTGATTTTGGATATTTCTTTTCTTCTACTGAGTTTAGGCTTAGATTGTTCTTCTTTTTCCAATTCCATAAGATCTCTTGTGAGATTGTTGATGTGCTCTCCTTCTGTTTTTCGAATGTAGGCATCTAAAGCGATGAATTTTCCTCTCAAAACTGCTTTTGCAGTATCCCACAGGTTTTGGTAGCTTGTGTCTTCATTGTTGTTATGCTCAAGGAAGTTAATGATTTCCTGTTTTATTTCTTCCTTCACCCATCTGTTATTCAACAGAAGATTGTTTAGTTTCCATGCCTTTGGGTGGGGTTGGCATTTTTGTTAGAGTTGAGTTCCACCTTTAGTGCCTTATGGTCTGAGAAGATACAAGGTAAAATTTCAATTCTTTTGATTCTGTTGATATTTGTTTTGTGTCCCAGGATATGATCAATTTTGGAGAATGTTCCATGGGGTGATGAGAAGAATGTATATTCTTTATCTTTGGGATGGAGTGTTCTATATGCGTCTATCAAGCATAGTTGTTCTAGGGTCTCATTTAAGTCTCTTATATCCTTGTTTAATTTCTGTTTAGAGAATCTGCCCAGCTCTGTAAGAGGAATGTTAAAGTCCCCTGTTATGATGGTATTATCAGATATCATATTGCTCAGACTGAGTAAGGTCTGTTTCAAGAATCTGGGAGCATTTAAATTGGGTGCATAGATATTTAGAATTGAAATGTCTTCTTGTTGTATTTTTCCCTTGACCAATATAAAGTGACCATCTTTGTCTTTTTTGACTTTAGTTGCTTTAAATCCACATGTATCTGAAAATAAGATTGCAACTCCTCTTTTCTTCTGCATTCCATTTGCCTGAAAAATTGTCTTCCAACCCTTGACTCAGAGCTTTAATTTGTCTTTTGAAGCCAGGTGTGTTTCTTGCAGACAGCAAATGGATGGTTTGTGTTTTTTAATCCAGTCAACCAATCTATGTCTCTTCAGTGGTGAATTCAAGCCATTAACATTTATTGAGATAATTGATAAGTGTGGTAGTATTCTATTCGTCTTATTTTGTGAGAGTCCATTGCTTAGTTTTATGTTTTGCATCAGTGTGGAGGTTTGGTTCTGTCCTTTAATTTCTGAGTTCTTACTTTGCTGCTGATCCATTGTGGTGGTCAGTGTGCAGAACAGGTTGAAGTATTTCCTGTAGAGCTGGTCTTGTTGTGGCGAATTTTCTCAATGTTTGTATATCCGTAAATGATTTGATTTCTCCGTCAATTTTGAAGCTTAGCTTAGCAGGGTACAGAATTCTGGGCTGGAAATTGTTCTGTTTAAGTAGATTAAAGGTAGATGACCATTGTCTTCTTGCTTGGAAAGTTTCATTAGAGAAGTCTGTGGTCACTCTGATGGATTTGCCCCTGTAGGTCAACTGGCGCTTACTGCTGGCAGCTTGCAGAATCTTTTCTTTTGTCTTGACTTTGGACAGGTTCATCACAATGTGTCTTGGAGAAGCTCAGTTAGAGTTGAGGCGACCTGGGGTCCGATAGCCCTCTGAAAGCAGTGTGTCAGAATCTTTGGTGATATTTGGGAAATTTTCTTTTATAATATTCTCTAGTATGGCTTCCATTCCTCTGGGGCATTCTTCTTCCCCTTCTGGAATTCCTATAACTCGTATGTTGGAACGCTTCATAAAGTCCCATAATTCTGACAGTGAATGTTCTGCTTTCTCTCTCTTCTTTTCTGCCTCTTTTACTATCTGAGTTATCTCAAAAACTTTGTCTTCTGCCTCTGAAATTCTTTCTTCTGCATGGTCTAACCTGTTGCTGATACTTTCCATTGCATCTTTAAGTTCCCTGATTGACTGTTTCAGTTCCTTCAGCTCTGCTATATCCTTTTTATATTCTTCATATCGTTCATCTCTGATTTGATTCTGTTTTTGGATTTCCTTTTGGTTATTTTCCACTTTATTAGCAGTTTCCTTCATTGTTTCCATCCTTTCTTTCATTGTTTTCAACATGTGTATTCTAAATTCCCTTTCTGTCATTCCTAACATTTCCGTATAGGTGGAATCCTCTGCAGTAGCTACCTCATGGTCCCTTGGCGGGGTTGTTCTGGACTGGTTCTTCATGTTGCCTGGAGTTTTCTGCTGATTCTTCCTCATGGGTGATTTCTTTTATCTGTTTCCTTGCTCTAATTTTCCTTTCACTTCCTCTTGCTCTTTAAGTTCTCGTGCCTGTGGACTAAGGGTTACAGGACCAGAAGGGTGAGAAGGTTAAAGAGCAAAAAAGGGATGAAAGAAAGGAGGACCGAGTGATAAGGAAAAAAAAAGAAGAATAGAGAAAGGAGAGGGGGTGGGTAAAAGGAATATTGACAAAAAGAAGAGAGGCACAGAAAGAGGGAGACAGAGCAATATAGGTGTACAGTAGGGTACTTTGATACAACCTTAAAAAAAAAAAACCCACCTTCTGGGGGTGCCCAGTTGGGTGGTTCCCTTGAGGTCAGCAGCTCTTTGCTAACCTGATCAGACACAGTACCCCACCTCTACCAAGTAGAGAGGAAAGACAAAAATGCTATAAATCAAACCAAAACAAGCAAACAGAAAACTTTACGGGATAAAATTGGCTGGAAAAACCAAATAATAGCGGTAGAAACACTAACAAAAATGAAGTTCTAATTATTGAAATAGGCAGCAATGGGAAATTATAATTAAACTAGAAAAATTGAGAAAGAAAAAGGATCTGTATGGAAAAGGTTGAACTTAAAAAACAAAACAACAATCCACAACATCAAAATAAGCAAAAAAAAACAACCAAACCAAAAAAAAAAAAAAAAACACAACCGAAAGCAAAGCAGTATGTATATGTTATTGAATATTGTCTGGGCAACACGTGGTCTTCTGGGGTATGAGATGTTAATCACAGTTCTGATGCGACTGGAGGCTGCTAGTTTCTCAAACCCCGGCAGGTAGACACCCTAAATCTCTCTTCAGCCCACTTAAAAGGCACTTTGAACTTGTTCACTTACTGAGCAGAAGCTTTCTCAGGGAAGTGCTTGTCGCTGGAATCACTGCTGAAGTGGCTATCCACTTACCCTGTGTGTCAAAACTTGTCTCCCTCTGCCCCCCAGGGTTAGGGCTGCAAGGCGGGTCAGACCCTGCCCTTAGGCTACTTGGTCGCTGGGTTACCAGCTCCCACCCAATTCCAGCTCTGCGACCCTGAGGGCGGAGCTTGCCGGGGCAGATTGCTCACAATGTCTGCCTGTGACCCAGAGCCAAACACTATTAGCTCCGTCTGGCTCAGCGGCTCAGACTGGGGCCCTAGAGAAAGGCCAAAGTTCTCCGCACTCCCGCTCAGGCTCTCCCCAAGGCAGTTCAGCTGAGTGTCAAGTCCAAAGACACCGAAACAGTTCACAGGTAAGGCCTTTCTGGTTTGCAGTCTCGCTGCTTCTGAACTTACAGTTGTGGGCGGGTATAGACGGATGGAACACGCGCGACCACTTGCCGGTTTTCCACTGTTTTAGTCCTCCTCTTGGGGTCCAGAAGTCTCTCGCTGACTCCCTGTATCCTCTCAGGGGTGATGATAGGCAGTTCCCACCAGCCAGAGATGCCTGGAGTCCTATCTCCCCAGACTCACGGTGCCCAGATGCAAGGAAGCTGTTACTCGGCCGCCATCTTGCTCCGCCTCCCCTCTTTTCCCTTCCTCTTTTTTCTTTGTGTGTCAGGTATAAGGGTTGAAGGTGAGATGAATGTTCAGTTTGTTTTCATCAAACTGAAAGGAAACGCAGCTTGAACATCAGACTCTTCAGATGCCCTGCCTGTAATGATTAGGATTTTCTAGATATTTGACACGTTAACAGTTGCTAAAACCATTTGTTGTATTATAGGTAAAAAGAAATGGAAAAAAACATGTTGCCTCCCATCTTTCGTCATCTTTCTTTTTGTCATTGGCTGCATTATTGCTGGAATTACTCTTCTGACCATATTCAGAGTTGACCCCAAACATCTGACAGTGAATGCTGTCCTCATATCCATCGCATCTGTAGTGGGGTTGGCGTTTCTGCTGAACTGTCGCACGTGGTGGCAAGTGCTGGACTCTCTTCTGAATTCTCAGAGAAAACGCCTCCACAATGCTGCCTCCAGACTACACAAACTGAAAAGTGAAGGGTTCATGAAAGTAAGCACTCAGTGGTTGTTAGAAACAATTGTGATGTACGTCCCCTCCAAGTTGCTGGAAAAGACATTATTTCATTCCTTTTTATAATAGTGCCCCGTGGGGGTGGGAGTGGGGTGTTTTCTTTATTGTAATTGTGAATTATGCTGTGATAAGAAATGTGTTTAAACCTCTCATGTCTTAAGTGCTTTCTGCATTTCACTTTGTGCAGGTTCTTAAGTGTGAGGTGGAATTGATGGCCAGGATGGCAAAAACCATTGACAGCTTCACTCAGAATCAGACAAGGCTGGTGGTCATCATTGACGGGTTAGATGCCTGTGAGCAGGACAAAGTCCTTCAGATGCTGGACACTGTACGTTGGGACCATCTCGAAACTTGTCATTGTGATGTTGTGGCAGCTGAGAGGATGCATGACTTCATTGAATATATGTATTTCAAATGGAGTGGAAGCGGGGGTTTTATTTGATTAGTTTCTCTTTCATTTGTTCCTGTTGTGATTTTTCTTTTGCAAAAACAGTCATTCTTTACACAGAAATATAGCAAGAATAAATGTTTTATCACATTTATCACGAGATTTAGATAATTTTAGCTTGACTGGTGGCTCACACCTGTGATCCAAGCACTCAGGGATGTGGAGGTGGGAGGATTGCCTGAGCTCAGAAGATTATTTTTGTAGAGACAGAGTCTCACTGTACCACCCTCGGCTAGAGTGCTGTGGCGTCACACGGCTCACAGCAACCTCTAACTGTTGGGCTGACGTGATTCTCTTGCCTCAGCCTCCCGAGCAGCTGGGACTACAAGTGCCCGCCACAACCCCCAGCTATTTTTTTGTTGTTGTTGCAATTTGGCCAGGGCCGGGTTTGAACCCGCCACCCTCGGCATATGGGGCCGGTGCCCTACTCACTGAGCCACAGGTGCCGCCCTGAGCTCAGAAGTTTTAAGACCAGCCTGAGTAAGAGTGAGACCCTGTTTCTACTAAAAACAGAAAAACTAGCCAGGCGTTGTGTTGGGCACCTGTAGTCCCAGCTACATGGGAGGCTGAGGCAAGAGGATCACTTAAGCCCAAGAGTTTGAGGTTGCTGTGAGCTATGACGCCACGGTACCTTACCCAGCTGACAGAGTGAGACTCTGTCTCAAAAATAGTCAATTTTAGCTTCATGGCAGTGTTAGGAAAAATGAATAGATCATCTCTTAAGTCCATAGTGTGGCTCTAGCTTTTCTTTGCTGATAGTTATGGTTAGAATCTGAGATAATATGGGGAACCTGCAGAATTTGTAGGTTTTTGTTAAAGTTGGGTACGTCAGCAGCTTTCTGTAGGGCTACATTATGAGCAACAGTGACTGACCTGTGGGCAGAGTGCAGTGTGCACTTACCTCTTATGTAGACTGTAATCGTCTGAAAGCAGGACAGTGTCAATTGTTTTCTTTGCAAATTTTATCATTGTCAGATGGTGACAAACCCAGATTGAGCTGTCAATAAAATTTACCTTTATATAAAATAAGTTCTGATGAAAATGAAATACTATTTTTAAAAATACAGACACCAAAGGATAACACGTATTTTGAAGATTTGTCTTACTGTTTCAGATAATTTAAAATTTATGTCACACCTATGTATTTGTTCTACCACAGGTCCGAGTTCTATTTTCGAAAGGCCCATTCATTGCCATTTTTGCAAGTGACCCACATATTATCATCAAGGCGATTAACCAGAACCTCAGTAGTGTGCTTCGTGATTCAAACATAAACGGACATGACTACATGCGCAACATCGTTCACTTGCCCGTCTTCCTGAACAGTCGCGGGCTGAGCAATGCAAGGAAGTTTCTTGTGACTTCAACAACAAATGGGGACATTCCATGCTCAGATACCACAGGTAAGTGTCAAGCTCCTAAAGTACTTTGGGTTTGAAATAGTTTTATAGTTTTTTTACAGTGATTTTCCTTTTACTTTGAAAAAAAATTGTTGATATTTCACATCTCTTTAAATATCATATACCACAGAATTTTAGCATAAATAATACTCTCTTGATAAATACTTAAAGGGATACAGGAAGATGCTGACAGAAGAGTTTCACAAAATAGCCTTGGGGAGATGACCAAGTTGGGCAGCAAGACGGCCCTCAATAGACGGGTAAGAAGCCCTTGGCTTTGAGCTGTATGCTATTGCTATTTATTGGATGCAAATAAAACCAAGGCAATGCCACTTAAATAATCTTTTGTAAATACTGCATTAGGTCTATAAAAAATGTTATCATTGAATTTCTTTCAGCTTTGGTATTTCAGGGACTTTCTGTACTTAGAGCCCTAATGACCATATGTCACATGGCAGGGGGCCCTGTTCTCACTTACCTGCTCTCTGCCTAAGTCCTGCTCCAGATCCCAGTCCAATTGAATGGAATTTCTTGAGAATGAGATTTTAAGTCTTGCCGAGTACTTTCATCCAGGATTGGGAACCTCTATATCAATTCCTGGTCAGGTTGTGGTATTACTGTTTCCATAGCTATAGGGAGAAAGGTTTGTAGTATGTGAAATTCCTGCTTTATCTTCTTACTGGCCTTCCTCCTTCCCTAATGTTTGTGGGATGTGTACTTTTTTTTTTTCTGTAGCCACATATAGATTTTTGTGCCCTTCCCACGCACCTTGGGTTCCTCTTCTAGCGCTAGCGCTGAGTTGTCCCTGTCCTCTCCCGTCTTCTCTGTATGGAACAAGAAAAGGGCATGTTCTTGTAACTGTCTGTGTATAAACAGGGAGACATTCACTTACAGGAGAGTTGGGATAATAGTGCCGCTCAGGGATAGCTAAGTCGGATAGTGTTGGCATTTTGTTTTTTCTGGTTGACTACCATTAAATTTGGACATTTTACTTTTAAAAAAATGTTTTCAGGGACATTTTGGTTTTATGCTTCTACCCTTTACAGGTATGGGTGCCAAGTTACCATAATATGAGGAATGATAGGGAATAGCACTAAATCCAGAGGAGTGTGTGACTTTTTATCATTTCAAATTTCGCTCCTGGCAGTCTAGACTCTTACACGTCTTTGGTGTGCCTGTGCCTTCTCTGGGGAGACAGAATTCCTTAGCCCACCTCACCAGTGGGGAGGAGAGCCTTTAATTCTCATGGAGATGGGAGGATAGTTTGACATGAATGTCACGTTTTAAAATAACCTAAAAATCAAAATGCTGAATCCTTAAAAACACCAGACAACAAGGCTTCTGTGCTCTATTACTTCAGGGTTTCTATAAATATTGAGCCCCCATAGAGTTTGAATATAATTCTCTTTATACAATTCTGCTTATAATCTTTTGCTTTTTTTTTTTTCCCGGTGACTGAATCTTACTTTGTCACCCGCAGTAGAGTGCCCTCATGTCATAGCTCACAGCACCCTCAAACTCTTGGGCTCAAGCAGTTTTCTTGCCCCAGCCCTCCTGCCCCCCAAGTAGCCGAGACTACAGGCACCTGCCACAATGCCTGGTAATTTTTAGAGACGGGGTCTTGTTCTCAGACTGGTCTCCAACCCATAAGCTCAGGCAATCCTTCTGCCTTGGCCTCTCAAGAGTATTAGGATTACAGGAGTGAGCCACTGCACCTGGCCTCTGCTTATAATCTTAAAGGCATTGAACTTTAACTATACAACTATAAACCAGAATGTATCTGAAGCTAAATCATAGCTTTTGATATAGTCAGTATTAATATCACTTTATAACTACTCCATAGAAAGTTCAGCTTCTGGGATAACAACATTACTATATAAATATTCCTCTTTGGGGTGGCGCCTGTGGCTCAAAGGAGTAGGGCACCGGCCCCATATGCCAGAGGTGGCAGGTTCTAACCCAGCTCCAGCCAGAAACTGCAAAAAGAAAAAAAATGTAATAAATATTCCTCTTTGACTAAAAGTTTGGGTTTTTTATTGTTTTCATAAGCATCTATTAATTTCTCAAGGAGACTTCTGTTCTCAGATGTAAGTGTGGCCCCTTCTCATTGATGACGCTGTTTCAGGACACTTACCGCAGGAGGCAGATGCAGCGGACCGTCACCCGGCAGATGTCTTTTGATCTTACGAAGCTGCTGGTTACTGAGGACTGGTTCAGTGACATCAGTCCTCAGACCATGAGAAGGTTACTTAATATTGTTTCTGTAACAGGTGACTTTTGTTTCTTATTGTTTGTAGATAATAAGTCTTAATATTCACAAAACAATTTAATTTCAAAGACTAAGGACTAAGGGGTCTATGTGGTTATATGTTTACATTGCTGAATACCGGCTTTATTTGTATTAAATCAGTATTAATTTTAATAATGAAAATCAACTATCAGTTATACACAATTATTTTAAAACTTGATTTAAAACTCTTTTACTTTATCTAGGGTATAATTTTTCTCTTTGTATAAAGATAATTTTATGCTCATTTATGTAACTGAGTATAATTAACTTATAATTGAAAACGTTGAAATTCAGATTTTATATTTGTTCTATTTTAATTTTCACATGGTATTTTGAATAAAAATGTTGGCAACAATATTGAGGATTATTGCCCTGTGACTGAATTCCTCGCATGGAATTCTTATCTACAATTATTACTTCTTACTTATTAATTAGCTTTAGGGCAATCATAAATACTTGTAATTTAGTTTGTAAAATACATGTCTCTGTATATTACATTGATTAGTACCTCGTAATGATTACTAATGTTAACTCTGTTATGACACACGAATAGTATTTTAGAGTAGTGTTAGGGTTCCTGCAATGAACTGTATTCTGTATGAGGTTGTATCTAATATATTTACAATATTTTTGGTAATTAAATCCTTTTAAATGAGGTCTCAAACCTCACTATACTAATTTTAGTTAAACAACGAAAATGTTTTAGCATGTTATCACCATATACTCATTTAACACATGTGTAGCCAGTGCCTTAGGCCAGGTACTGGTTGGGCTTGTGGAGATAAGCAGTGAACATGGGAAAGTCCCTGCCCTACTTGGGAGGCCTGAAAGATGCTGTGGCACGTCACAATGTGTGCCATGAAACTAAGACCACGGAGAGGAGATAGCATTCTCTGCCACCCATCAGCTCACGAACAGATGGATGGTCCCTTCCCTTGATTCCACCTCTGACTCTAGCTATTGCCGCTTCTCAGCAGAGCTCTCCATCTGTCCCTCTGTCTCCTTCTGTTCCCTCTCAGCTCTTCCAGTACTCCCTTGCTCTCAGTACTTTAGCAAAACCTGCTCTTCCAAGGTCAATGATGGCTTCCACTTAAGTGTGGCATTCTAGAAGCCAAAGGGCAGAAGTGTTTCAATGAGGAAGAGTGACAAACACATTGTCAAAGGCCACTCAAATAAGGCCCTGGAGGAGCCAGGCACTCTGGGAGGCCAAGGTGGGTGGATTGCTTGAGCTCACAAGTTCAAGACCAGCCTGAGCAAGCGCAAGACCCCGTCTATAATAAAAATAGAAAAACTAACTGGGTGTTGCGGCGGGTGCCTGTAGTTCTAGCTACTTGGTATGTTGAGGCAAGAGTATCCCTTGAGCCTAGGAGTTTGAGGTTGCTGTGAACTGCGATGCTACAGCACTCTACTGAGGGTGACAAAGTAAGACTCTGTCTCCAAAAAACCTAAGACCCTTACGGAATGGCCTAGCCTGGTGGGTTTTAAAAATTATTTATTTATTCATTCATTCTGAGATAGTCTCACTCTGTCACCCTGTGTAGAGTGCCCTGGCATCATAGTTCCCAGCAACCTCAAACTCTTGGGCTCAAGTGAGTCTCCTCCTCAACTTCCCAAGTAGCTGGAACTACAGGTGGCCGCTACACTGTCCAGCTAGTTTTCCTGTTTTTAGTAGAGATGGGGTCTGGTTCTTGCTCAGGCTGGTCTTGAGCTCCTGAACTCAGTCGCCCACCTTGGCCTCCCAGAGTGCTAGGATTACAGGCGTGAGCCACCGTGGCGGCCTGTAGTGTTGTGTAACACAGAAGCCTTGCCCGTATACACAGTACTGTTGGCACCTAGGTCCCAAGTCAGTTCTAAAAGGTTTTTCATCTTTTTTTTTCTCCAGTTTAAAGGTTCTAGATCTAGAGGCGGTAGATCGACTGTGTTGGAAGTGTATTGTAACGCTTTGCTTTTTGTTGCCTTTTTTAAAAACAGTTCTGTGTCATTTACTCTCTACTGAGAGTGTATTTCCTCTCTCCTTGTCACAATTTTTAATTAATTTGTATTATCATTTCTGATTTGATTTATTTGTGTGCTCCATTAAGCATAAGCTTCGTGAAGGGTGGGATTGTATCTATTTTGTTGAGCATTTTATCCCTAGCACTAGTGGATCATTGATTGTGGTACTTTGATGAGTTTCCCTAACTCTCAAATGCTGTGACAGAAGCTAACTTGGGTGTAAGGTGAAGACCCAGCAGGTCTGTTGCTGACCTAGCAGAGTAGATGCCTCTTCCAGGGCAAAAGAATCCAGCAATGAAAATGTAGTTTCCACATGTGAGCAGATTTGCTGAGGGAATGAGAGTCTGGGGATATGGGAAGAATTGGAGTGGGAATTGTGTATCTGTATTTATTAGTAGCCTGTAGAAAAATGAATAATTCATATTTGAACCAAAACAAATAGATGTCTTAGTCTACGTACAAGTTCAATTGATAATGATGAAGTAAAACTGATAGTTTTATAAAATTAAAAAACAATGCCAGCAGCTCAGAATTCTTCCCAAATCAAGGTGACACTGATGAAGCAGTGGCAAAGCCTCTGTCCTGAGAGCTTGAGGACCACAGCCATTTGCATGTCAGCATGCCTGGGGGAGGAGCACTGGATCAGAGTCCTCAGAAAACCTCAGGGATAGGCAGGGTTGTTTTAAAACATGTCAATAACTTTGAGAAGCATTGTAACTCCATTGGTAGCTTTCTCGCACAGACTGCCTGTAGTGCACCAAGATGAGTGTGTATGGGAACCAGAGGGGCCTAGTGTATTTGGACGTGGTGAAGGTGCATAGGCTTCTATGCAGGGTCCTTCATGGGTGAACTGATGTTCTCCTGTGTGAGGTGGGTACAGGCGAGGTTACATGCCTGCCTCTGTGTGGCCAAAGAAGTGTATCTCACCAGTCACAATTCAAATTAAAAAATTTACTTCACAATTAAACAGAAATCGTGTTTAAGCCCTAAAAGGCCCTAAAAGGCTTCTATGTTCTAGAAGCCATATATATACTAGATTTGAATTTGTAGTATAAAATCAAATGGTAAACTAAAAAAATTTGAAGTTAAATTATTTGTGAACATACTAAATGTTTTGCTTAACATAATATATAACCCATCTTTTAATTAAAAAAAGTTTTTGTATTCTCTAAAAGGGCGATTACTGAGAGCCAATCAGATTAGTTTCAACTGGGATAGGCTTGCTAGCTGGATCAACCTTACCGAGCAGTGGCCCTACCGGACTTCTTGGCTCATACTGTATTTGGAAGAGACTGAAGGTATTCCAGATCAAATGACGTTAAAAACCATCTACGAAAGGTACTTTGTTTGACCTCTTTGTATTTAACTTGATCTTATGTTGAGTTAAAAAAAAAAGTTAATGCTTATTAAGCAAACTAAATATAAAATAATGTGTACTGTTTTGGATGTAACTAATCATTCTTATTAATGCATTATAATGTTGGAGCTGTCTTAGCACAAGGATATATCCCATCATGTAACATTTCCAACTTTATTTGGACATATTCTTTCTGTTTCAGGTATAATAAAGTTTTATGTGTTACCAGTTTCTTGTCAAATTCACAAAATTTAATTCCTTTTGTTTTCCAAAACATTTCAATGCCTTCAAAGGTTCCCATTGTTATTCTATGTAAAATATCTCTTAGAAAAAAAGGTAATACAAGGGAACTGTAGACATAATTTTATTAAATTGAGTCTAATTGAGCTCAGTGCCTGTATTTCAGCTGCTAGGGTGCCAGCCACATACACCAAAGGTGGTGGGTTGAACCCAGCCCAGGCCTGCCCGCGTTGGCCAGGCATGGTGGCTCATGCCTGTAGTCCCAGCGCTGAGGGAGGCTGAGGCGGGTAGATTGCCTGAGCTTGGAGGTTCGAGATCAGTATGAGCAGCAGTGAAGAGTAAGACCCCGTCTCTACTAATATCAAAAACAGCCAGATGTTGTGGTGGGCGTCTGTAATCCCAGCTACTGGGGAGGCAACAGGAAAGAGAATCACCAAAGGAAGAACATTAAAAAAAAAAAAAAAGAAAGAAAATAAACAAACAAACAAAAAACGTACTTCAAACAAAGAAGAATGAACAAGCAAGCTGAAATTAAAAATAAAAAATAAAAAAATAAAAACAACAACAAAAAAACAAAGAAAAAAAATCATAGCCAGGTGTTGTGGTGGGCGCCTGTAGTCCCAGCTACTTGGGAGGCTGAGGCAAGAGAATTGCTTAAGTCCAGGAGTTGGAGGTTGCTGTGAGCTGTGATACCACCGTACTCTACCCTGGGCGACACAGTGAGACTCTCTCTCAAAAAATAAAAAAAAGGGAGTATAATTGAAACTATATATTACATTTTAAAAATATAAATGAAATATTCTAACAGGATTTAGTCTGTAGTTTATATATTAAAAGTTTTAAGATTTTAAATAATTTTTCTTGTCAGAGTATTGTCAGCATATAGTTTTCATAATTTTCCAATTCTTGTTTTTCACATACATATTTTACTTACTATTTTCTAAGTAATACAAAAGCATCTTATGCCCCCGAGGAACTTATGTATTTTTAACTTAAACATTTTTTTCTATTTGAAAATATTTTCAAACTTACAAAAAGATACAAGAGTAAGAATAGTTAAGTGTGAAGAGCATCCGTATACTCTGTACCCAGACCCATCTGTTGTTAAATGTTTTACTCTTCACCTGCTCTGTTGTTTGCTGCCCGTGCCTCCTGCGCGCTCACTCTCAGGACGTCCCCTGCACCTGTCCAGGTCCGCACACACACACACACACACACACACACACACAAATGTGCACATAGTTTTCTAAACCATGTGATGGTAAAATTCACATAGTGTATCATTTGCCACTAACTACTCGAGTGTTGAGGAATTTATTTTTTGATCAAAGGTAAAATATAAACATATTTGAAACAACTAGAAGAAAGTGAAAATACGATGGCTCAAACAATTAGCCAGTTAGGTGTTACCGGTGTCAGGCTAAATTGTTTTCTAGATTGTAGGACACTTCTTAGTCTAAAACCACTGTTGTTTGCTGATGGAAAATTGGACAACCTTTTACAATTTTCTTCTAATTTTTAGCATTTTGAGCTTCATAGGAAATTTTCAAGAATTTATATTCTTAAATTTAAAATATTTCTTGTAGACAAAAATAATATATGTAGGGTATCCATAAAGTTTGTGTGTGATTTCCTATGTTAAATTATTTTAAATTGTACATGAACTTTATGTCCACCCTGTATATATAACTATACAAAATATTCACAAAATATTCTGTGTGTTGCCACCTCTTTGTAAAATTTTATAATGAATATTATAAAGAAACACCTTCAATATCCTGTTTTCTCTACATACGGGGACTTTATAGGTGACCTTTGGGACACCCTGTAGTATTATTACATGCTGCTTATGAAACAGGACATTTATGAAAGAAATATTTTAGAGAGTATCTTTGATCATATATCAAAAATAATTTGGAGTGAATTTTTATAGGGGATATTTTATTTTGTTCAAATAAATATATATTATTATATACTGGAGGTATATGAGGTGATGTGAACTTTGCCATTAAACAAACCTGTTAGTTTAGATGTCAGCATCGGTGGGCTCGCCCTTCATGATGGTGGGATTCAGGGTGATTCATTGGTGGGCTCGCCATTCATGATGGGGGGATTCAGGGTAATTGATTGGTGGGCTCGCCGTTCATGAGTCGGGGGATTCAGGGTGATTCTCAGATACTTTTAAGACACACATATGTGCTTAAAACTACTTAAAAAAATATTTGGTTGCTCATCTAAGGAAGAATTAAAGGTAGCATAAAAGCAGAATTCTTTTTTTTTTTGGCCGCGGCTGGGTTTGAACCCATCATATGGGGCCAGTGCCCTACTTCCTTGAGCCACAGGTGCTGCCCAAAAGCAGAATTCTTAAGGAATTGACTTAAAATAAATATAATTAGATGATTTGGAATGAAAAACTATAGGACGACAATTTGATCAACATATTGAAAAACCAGATACTGGATTATGTGAGAATAATTAAGATGACTCTGTTTCTAGTTAACAACAGTTGGGTTCTTTGATGCTAGTGCTTGTCATTTGAATGATAAAAAGTTTTATTTACAGCTGACAAAAAGCAGCAGTATATAATTGATATTCATTTATTTTATTAAGAAATCTGATTTGGTAAAAATAACTAGAAAATAGTATTTTTAACACTAGTAGTAAAATTTATTTTTTTAATCCATAAAAAGCCTCATTTATTTTTATAGCAATTTGATGACACATCTGCTTGCTTTATTCAGTTGAAAAAGAAAATGTTGGTTCTTGGTGTTTGGTAAAATTGCTTTGTTAAAGTATTTTCTAAATTGTTCAACTTTTAACAAATGACATTTGATACTAACACTGGAGAGCAATTTCAGCTAATTAACTAGATGCCTCTATAAACCATTGGAACATTAAGATGACATACTGTTCATTCAAGATTATTTTAATTGGTACAATTATTGTAATTTTCTTGCAATTATGTTTTGAGCTAAAAGCTTTTGTCTAGATCATTTGAGGTTTTTTTTTTGTTAACATACATTTAGTAAGAAAAAAGGGAGTAAAATAACTGTAGGAAAAGATTTTCTGTCTACTTTTTATTACAGAGTTTTGGACAACCATTTAAAGTATAAAACTTTATTTCTGATATTTTAAACATTTTAAAGAATGATAGAGATTTTCAAAAGATTAACTTAAGAAGTTTTCATGAAGATAATGTTTTAAATTTCTGTTTGGACACTGCAGAAGTGTTCTTTTGCTCAGGATGAGATGGTCAGAATAATTTTGTGATAGGATAGCTAACAAACTTTTTTTTTTGTATGCTATTTTGATTTTTAAAAAACAATTGAATAGGTTCTCAGGGAGCTTGACAATTGCAGCCTTTTTCCATTTCATTGAAATAGCTGCTGAATAGACGCTGCAGACATCTAGTTTATGGCCTGCAGAGACCTAGTCGTTATCTTTAAGTTATTGAAGTAATGGTATCTTCATACATTAGTTAAACTTGTTCATAATAAAACATCATATCTTATGCTCCTTCCTGATATTCAACCAGAGTTTTCAAAAGCTTAATTTTACTTCTTCTGGTCGTCTCCTTTCTTCTCTGAGGTCTCACTGACCTCCTTCCCCTCACTTTCTGGTTGATTTTAGCTCCCCTACCACAGCGTACTCACCCTGGGCTGTCATTTGGCCTGGGTTATGCAGAGGCTTGTTCCTTTTGTGTCTGGACTTAAATTACTAATGTGAATACCATGAAACATTGGACATTAGTTAGCTTAGCTTTGTGAAGAAATTGTCTCACTTTCTTTGTACTACATTGAAGTTACATCATCCTTTGTACTAGTAATTTTTTTTCTTTGTACTACATCAAAGGTACATCATCCTTTGTACTAATAATTTTTCTCTTAATTTAAGTTTTGAGATACTAGAAATATGTATTCCAAACATTGTTTCATGCATTGCTGTTCTGGTGTTTTTTATATATAGCTTAGGGAATCTTTTTTTTGGGGGGGGGGGCAGGAACAGAGTCTTAAGCTATTGTCCTGGGTAGAATGCCATGGCATCATAGCTCACAGCAACCTTCAATTCTTGGGCTCAAGTGATCCTCTTGCCTCAATTCTTCTATTTTAGTAGAGACAGGCTCTCACTTTTTGGTCAGGCTGGTCTCGAACCCATGAGCTCAAGCTGTCCACCTGCCTCAGCCTTGTAGAATGCGAGGATTACAGATGTGAGCCACCACACCCAGCCTGCTTAGGGAATCTTAATGAAACTCTTTGTTCTTGATATGATATAACTTCTCTGTAGGACTGGTATTGTCATCATTCAAAATGTATTCAGTTGTATATAATTACTGTTTCCATCTTTATTCTCAAAACATGCTTGCCCTGAATGTAGAGGTTCAGTGTCTTAAACTTTTTAAAGAGACTGCTTGATCTAGTTTTTCATAAAAATCGCAGGATAATTCTCCACATAGACGAGGAAACTAAGCAGGCTTGTACTGAAATAAAAATTGTATAATCACATTTTATCTGCAAGGGGCAGAATTTTTATTTTAATGCACTTAAAAATCATGCCTACTTTTGTTAGGAGAAAAAAAAAATGAAACGTTAAACTAGACATTTGACTTTTTTTGAGTTTATCTATTTATATGTTTTGCTACATATTTGTCTTTTATGTGGTTGTTAACCTACATGCAGCAACATCCAAAGGTGTGAGAACACTTAATGGGAGAAAGCTTAAAACCCATCCGTCATCCAGAAAATAGCTACTGAGCAGAAGTGTGGACGAGGCACTGTGTTGTAGGAGGTGGGGACATCTGTAAATAAAACTGGCACCTCCAGCAGTAGTGTAAGCAATGTCTGTAGCACACGTGGTCAACGTGTTAAAAGGCAGTAAGTGCTATGGCAGAGTAAGAGGGAGAGGAGGGGTGAGGCGGGGTCCACACGGAGTCCTCATTACAAGGGGGGAGTTGACCAAGGAGGTGAGTGAAAAGGTCTTAAGGCCAGAGAGCTCAATCCTGGGGAAACAGTGACTACACAGGTGCTGGTGTGGCGAGAGGGGCTGCTGGGGAGGTGTGGTCAGAGTGGGCAGTGGGGTGTGTTCAGGGACCACTTTTGAAGGACCATTGTAAGACCATGGCCTTTACCTTGGGAATATGGGGGTCTATTGCAGGGCCTTGAAAAAAATCATAGCCATTCCTCTGATTCCTCTGATGCTCTGTTGCAACGGTTCTCAATGTGTGGGTCATGACCTCTTTGTAACAATGAAAATACACTGCAGCATTAGGAAGGCTGAGAACCACTGCTCTAGTGCCTATTATAGTAGACCCTCCATAGCTGAGCACCTCCTGTGCACATCAGTGTGGTAGGTCTACGTCCTTACAATGACCACCTCTGTATGTTGCCTAGTTTATCACAGTCCCTTGGGTGGTCAACTTACAGAGGTTCTCCTGGTGTTTGGTTGTCTCAGTGTAGTTTGGCCTGAGATAGGGAACTCTATTGACTAAGGGAACATATTTTGAGAACCTCCTGCAGGGAAGAGGATAGGAATGGACTTGTGTAGAGAAATCTGGGTAAATGAAAAATGTAGAAAGTATTTGGCCAGCCCACAGTAAAGATGAAGTGAGTGATGGAGCCAGGGGTGGGGATCCCTGCCAGTCGTCAGCTGCTCGGGGTGCTGCAGGAGGGCTGCCTGAGGCCAGGAGTTGGAGGCTGTCACATGTCAGTAGTTGTCGCACTCCAGGCTGGCGACATAGTAAGACCTTGTCTCTGGAAAAAAAAATGAGTGATAGAAAATGGCCCATGGTGACTCCACAAGAGAGCTAGGAAATAAAAAACCTCATCTCAGCCTTGTTGCAGGGTACTGAAAGAAAGTTTTTCTAAACATATACAAGAATTCATAGGACACATTTCCCCAAGTTACAATATTTTATTGTTTTATTGCTTATTTTTTGTATAAAACTACTTACCGTAGTTTACTTTTTGGATCTTTTATTTTTTTAGTCATTTTTGTTTTTTTGAGACAGACTCCCACTCTGTCACCCTGAGTAGAGAGCCTTGGCATTATCATAGCTCAAGTGATCCTCCTGCCTCGGCCTTCCAGAGTGCTAGGCTTATAGGCGTGAGCCACCGCGCCTGGCCTGGATCATTTCTTAAATTGCCTTTTTCCCCCTGTACTTGCCAACTGCGTGTTCTGCCCCCCCTGGCATTTCAAGCCTTGCTGGGGAGGGGATGAGGAGTCTTCTGTAGCATTGGGGACTGCTGGGTGTAGGAAGGTGTCATAGGCAGGAGAACAAGTGAGTTGCTTTTAGAATGATACTCACTTTGAAATATGGAGAGGATAAAGTAGAAGTGATGGTCTTTGCATATCAAATTGGGCTCTAAGGATAGGGGGAAATAATTGGTCCAAGTCCCTGCGCAGGCCTGGATTGCACTGGGGCTCCCAGGGTGCTCAGCCTGCTGCCCCAGCCCCTTCTCCCTCTTTTTACAGTTTCCCATGCTGTTCTCTCACCCTCCTGCCTCATCTTTCTGGTCCATCTTAAATGCCAGTGTCTCAGGAAAAGGAAAACTTTTCTTTTTTTTTTTTTTTTTTTTGTAGAGACAGAGTCTCACGGTACCGCCCTCAGTAGAGTGCCGTGGCGTCACACGGCTCACAGCAACCTCTAACTCTTGGGCTAACGCAATTCTGTTGCCTCAGCCTCCCGAGCAGCTGGGACTACAGGCGCCTGCCACAACGCCCGGCTATTTTTTTTTTTTGGTTGCAGTTTGGCCGGGGCTGGGTTTGAACCCGCCACCCTCAGCATATGGGGCCGGCGCCTTACTCACTGAGCCATAGGCGCCGCCCAAGGAAAACTTTCTTAGGCACCTCCCATTCTCCCAAGATTTCATTAAATGCGTCCTTTATTCTCTGGTATGCTCTTCACTGCCTGCTGTTAACTACCCTCTTATGAGTATTTGCATTCCCGCCACTTTAATATTTGTCTTCTGAATGAGCTATAAACTCCACAAACTATAACTTCCTGTAGCATTGCTGAATTCCTTGCTTTCAGACAAGTACTTAGGGTTTAGACCAGTGGTTCTCAACCTTCCTAATGCTGCGATGTATTTTCATGTTACAAAGGGGTCGTGACCCACAGGTTGAGAACTGCAATTTAGACAATAGTGGATATTTCTGAAAGAATAAAGAAATCAGAGGATGGCATTTGGGTTGAGGAAAGTATGTATTGGGAAAGAGGGTAGGTGAGAAGCCTCACTTTAACTTGAAAAGAATCTTGTCTATCCAGATGCTTCTTTCTTTGGTTCTAGATAAAGATGTTCCTCTTGTTGTTATGATGGTATTTCCCTGGGCCAGGCACACAGTAAGGTCTCAGTGGACATAGACTGAAAAGTGACTTCATATTTCACCTGACACTTAGTGGTTCCTGCTGCTTGTCAGGTGAGGTTAAAATCATAGCAGTGTTTTTGAAGACATTCCCTGTGACTTTGTGTTCACCTGCGCTTCTGAGGTCTCTGACATTCGTTAGAACATCATGGTCTGGGAGAGCTGCTTCTTACTTGGTGAATTCTAGACCGGTCCCTCCCTTTTCAGTCTCTTAGACTGTTGTTAGTGTTGCTTTAAATGGCTGTGTGACATAGATGACTTTTTATTATGCCAAACATTTTGATTGTGTTTGTTCATTAAACATTTTCAAGTATATTACCCGCTAATGCAATCTCATATTTTTACTAGGTGACGTATTACCTAGTACTATTACCTGTGTTACCCGAGCCCTCGCTATGTGCCACACATTGGATTACTCACTTTGCCTAGATTATCACATTTACTGGAGTTTGCGTGTCCCTAATCTGAAAATCTGAAACATATCCAAATCTGAAACTTTTTGAGTACTGACCTGATAATCAAAGGAAATGCTTATTGGAGCATTCTAGATTTCAGATTTTCATGTTAGAGATGCCAGATCAGTACTACAGATATTCCCTAACTGAAAGACTCCAAGTGCAAAGCACTTCTTGTCCCAGGCAATTCAAATAAGGGATACTCAACCTATCCTTATAACCCCAGGAGGCAGAGAGTGTGTGTGTGTGGGGGGGACCGAAGATCCCACAGCCAACTGTGGTCCTTCCTCAGGCTGTTTCTGGAAGCCAAGAGCCTGTCCTCTGTATCTGTGAGCGAGGCAGTGGGTCTGAGATACTGGAAATACAGAAGTACACTCATTTTTAAAATTTCCACATGTATTTTATTCATTGATATACCTATGAATATTTGAATAGTCTGTTGTGTTTCAGTGGGAATGTTACAGTAGGTAGAAATTTTTCTAGATCATTGAATTATCTTTTGCAAATTTCTTACCAACTTATATAAAACCTCAGATAAATGCTTTATCCAGTTCTAATTGTGTTTAGCAACTAGCATCAGTTTTGTATAGAAAGCTTAGAAACACAGCACCATCATAGGTGGCTTTTATATTGTTATTATGTCCCCTGAGTGGTTGTAATTTTTAAATTTTTTTTCTAGGTAGCTTTATTTATTTGTTTGTTGTTGCTGTTGTTGGTTTTAGTAGAAACAGGGTCTTGTCTTTTTTTTCTTTTTTTTGAGACAGAGTCTCACCCCCTGGGGCTGAGCTCACAGCAACCTCAAACTCTGGAGTCTTCTTTCAAGCAGTCTTCTTTCTCAGCCTCCTGAGTAGCTGGGACTACTGGTACCTGTCACAACCCTGGACTAGTTTTTCTGTTTGTAAAGAAAGGATCTCACTCTGCTCAGGCTGGTCTTGAACTCCTGAGCTCAGGCAATCCACCTGCCTCGGCCTCCCAGAGTGCTGGGGTTACAGGCATGCGTTACTGCACATGGCCCAGGGGCTTGCTTTGTCACCCAGGCTGGAATGCAGTGGCACAATTGAGCTCATTTGCAGCCTCAGACTCCTAGGTTCCAGTCATCCTCCCGTCTCAGCCTCCTGAATAGCTAGCTACGACTACGTGTTTCTTTAAAATGCATGTTTTAACATGTAAAAATATGTGTTTCATATGAAAAAAAGTCTCATTACCTATTCTGGTTTACAGTTTAAATTTTATAATACAGTAGTGGTATTTTGTATATTTATATTTTAAAAATAAATCTGATTGGCTGGGCATCTGTAGCACAGTGGTTAGGGTGCCGGCCACATGTACCAGGGCTGGTGGGTTCGAACTCAGCCCAGGCCAGCTAAACAACAATGACAAATACAATAAAAAAAATGCCAGGCGTTGTGGTGGGCACCTGCAGTCCCAGCTACTTGGGAGGCTAAGGCAAGAGAATTGCTTAAGCCCAAGAGTTTGAGGTTCCTTTTTTCCTGAAGTTAATTTTTTCAGTAATAGTTTATGATTTCAGGATTTCAAATCAAAATATTTTGGAGACTTTTTAAAATGCAAGAATAAACAAAAGTGATGTACAACAAAAACTCTAGCTATTTAAAATGCAAAGGGGTTTCTGTTTGCAATATTCAAGGAGTCCACAAGATGGGAGTATTTCACTAGAAACATTATTAGCACGCTTGGCCAGAAATAAAGTGTCTATTTACAAGCGAAAAATAGAGTTTAACGAAAGGTTGAATTCTCCCCCCTTTTAAAAATGGCTTCAGATGCTATTTGTCACCTCTGAGAATCACGACCATAAGGAAATGAATGGTTATCAATAATAAGGCCGTTTTAAAGTTTATTGTTATCTTTTCCTCCTAATGTTTTTTTTAATTAACTTTTGGGGAAAGGGTAGGCATAAAAAAAAGAATTTTAAATATTGATCTGCTTAGAAATTTGTATTTAGGTTTACAATGATTAAAACTTAAACTTTGTGGAACTTGGATTCTATACTTAGTAAACATTACCGTTTTTTTTTTTTTTTTTTTTTGAGACAGAGTCTCACTATGTCGCCCTCGGTTGAGTGCTGTGGTGTCACAGCAACCTCAGACTCTTGGGCTCAAGCGATTCTCTTGCCTCAGCCTCCCAAGCAGCTGGGACTACAGACACCCACCACAACACCTGGCGATTTTTTTGTTGCAGTTGTCATTGTTGTTTAGCAGGCCCCGGCTGGGTTCGAACCCGCCAGCCCTAGGTGTATGTGGCTGGCGCCCTAACCACTGAGCTACGGGCGCCGAGCCAAACATTGCATCTTTTAAGATAGCTTATGTAATAGAGGTTTTGCTTTAATCTAAAACATATTCAAAGATTTACTTTGAATTCAGAGCCTCTGTTCTCTGTTATTCAGAGTTTTATGATAGAACATTTGGCTCTATATATGATTAATATGATACACTTTTCGATTCCTTAAAGGCAGCAGTTGCATAGATAACTCTTACCACTTGGTAGCAACTCATGTTGCCTAAAACAGCTATGAAAATTTGATCTCATGTGTTTTCATCTGTATATTTTAAAATATCATAGTATAAACTTCGTTTTTTTTTTTTTTTATAGAGACAGAGTCTCACTTTATGGCCCTCGGTAGAGTGCCGTGGCCTCACACAGCTCACAGCAACCTCCAACTCCTGGGCTTAAGCGATTCTCTTGCCTCAGCCTCCCGAGTAGCTGGGACTACAGGCGCCCGCCACAACACCCGGCTATTTTTTTGTTGTAGTTCATTGTTGTTTAGCAGGCCAGCCCAGGTGTATGCAGCCGGTGTAACCACTGAGCTACAGGCACCAAGCCCATTTTATGCCTTTAAAAAAATTAATCTCATTGCTTTACATTCAAAGACTACAACCTTATTCTAAGTTATCTGAGAGCATCAGGTCTGGGTTTAGGGCAGCGGTTCTCAACCTGTGGGTCGTGACCCCTTTGTAACAGTGAAAATACATCGCAATATTAGGAAGGTTGAGAACCACTAGTGGGTTTAGGGGAAGGTGCTAAGTAAATGCTGTGCAGGCGCTGTATCCTTAGAAATGATTGCCTTGATCAAAATTGCATTTAATTGCAATCAGTGTAACCTGGTTTCTTGTACCCTCAATGAATCCCCAACAATTTAAAAAAAAAAAAAAAGAAAAAAGCCAAAATTGCAGTTAATGAAAAGCATTTGACTTGTAAATATGAGTTAAGTTTATGCAACAGTTTCAGCAGGAGATGCTGGATATCCTAAGTTTTCTTGTCACATCAGCACACGGCACGTTGAATCATCACTGTACATTGACTAAGCCTTGTTTCTTTGTGGGTATGAATGCCTTTATGGCAAAACAATTAAGTGCTTCATTTTAACCTATAAAGAATGGGAATTTTGTGTGTGAATTTTTGCTCCTATTATTTCTAGTCCTAGTTAACTCTTCAGTTTCTGACCCTATTTTTCATTCATGCACAAAACAAGACGCAAATGGAGCTGAGCTGTGACTGAGATGGTGCCAGCTCTGGTTAACAACCGGAAGAGCAGACAGGACCTGGGGCAGGGAGCTGTGCTGTTCTGGGAGCCTGTGGGCAGAGTGGGGCCTTTGCTGCCAACACCAGGGTCTGGCATTACCCAGTTGAAGCCTAACTAATGCTTGACTGCAAAGAGACAGTCTGTGTGTATGATGACATTTTACCAAGTCTGAATATTGAACATTTTTTATCCTTTAAATTGCTTGCCTATGGCTGAGCACAGTGGCTCATGCCTGTAATCCCAGCACTTTGGGAGACTATGGCAGGAAGATCGCTCAAGCCCAGGAGTTAGAGATTATAGGGAGCTATTGTGCCACAGCACTCCAGCCCGGGGGATAGAGCAAGAGTAAGACCCTGTCTCTAAAACAATTAAACCAGTAACATACCCGCATGTTTCCTCCATTCATATAAAAAAGTAATCTTGGACCTTATATTTTGGCCAAATGGATCATCTTGAGAATATACATCCTTAATGGGAAATGAGTTTTTTTTTTTTTTTGAGACAGAGTCTCACTACGTCACCCTCAGTAGAGTGCTGTGGCGTCAAAACTCACAGCAACCTCAAACTCCTGGGCTTAAGCAATTCTCTTGCCTCAGCCTCCCGAGTAGCTGGGACTATAGGCACCCGCCACAACGCCTGGCTAGTTTTTGGTTGCAGTTGTCATTGTTGTTTTAGCAGGCCCGGGCTGGGCTTGAACCTGCCAGCTTTGGTGTATGTGGCTGGCACCCTACTCACTGAGCTACAGGTGCTGAGCCAATGGGAAATAACTTTTAAAGATTACAGAGTATGCTCTTCTAGCAAGTGAAGTAATAACATTATTTGGTTCTGTCAGTGGTTTCCTTTGGCGACTTGTACAAGTACTTTTATGGTGTGCATTATTTAACCCTAAACACATTTTTTTTTCTTAAACACATCCTTAGTTAGACTCTCCTTAAAGATGTAAGTCAGATACATTGGATATTTGGAAATGTGTTTTTAAAAACAGAACACACGTGAAGGTTTGTCATGATTTTGTATTTGGTGCTCTGAGCATAGAAGCGCTTTGCTGTTTCCTAGCTTATATACTGAGCAGGATGCCTGTCGATGTCAACTGACCTTTGTAGGCTCTGAAGAGCATCAGTGAGGACACCTGGCACTGTTTTATTGTTGTCGTGGGAACCTGCTCTGGCCTGTGCATGTGCACAGGTGCCTCTTTTCCAACAAGTTCTCTCTCTTGAGAGTTGTGTGTGCGGCGCAGTCTTCTGTATGTGAACAGTTTCAGCTTTTATTACTTGTATTACTTTAGCTCTGGTAAGGAAAGCATCTATTTTCTGATCCCCTAGGCTAATGTTCCTTGTAAAGTGATATGAAAGGTGACGTATGGAATAGTTCTCAAAGTACTGCAAATCATCTTTGAGACGATTAAAACTCATAGGATGCAGCAAAGGCAGTGCTCAGAGGGAAATTTATAGCTATAAATGCCTACATTAAAAAAAGAAGAAGGATCTTAAGTTATCATAGCCTAACTTTACACCTGACTAACTAAAGAAGCAGAGCAAATTAAACTCAAAGCCAGCAGAAGGAAGGGGATAACAAAGGTTAGAGTGGAGAGGATAGGGTAATAGCAGAGGGGAGCACTGAGACCAAGGTGACCGCTCCAGCGTGGGGGTCCAGGCTGGGGGCTGGAGCTGGGGCAGAGGGTAGACAATGCTTACTCATGATAAATTTTTCTCAAGTATTTTTCCCAGTTTGTTTTGAACACAAGAAATGAAGATTTTAATTTGGGGATTAGATGGAACAAGAGAAAAACAGAACTTTGACTTTAGGTCGCAGAAGTCATTACTAGTATTCTTTTTTTTTTTTTTTTTTTTTTTGTAGAGACAGAGTCTCACTGTACCGCCCTCGGTAGAGTGCCGTGGCATCACACAGCTCACAGCAACCTCCAACTCCTGGGCTTACGCGATTCTCTTGCCTCAGCCTCCTGAGTAGCTGGGACTACAGGCGCCTGCCACAACACCCGGCTATTTTTTTGTTGCAGTTTGGCCGGGGCTGGGTCCGAACCCGCCAACCTCGGCACATGGGGCCGGCGCCCTACTCACTGAGCCACAGGCGCCGCCCCACTAGTATTCTTAATGCCATTGAAATTGATGTCGAAACAGAAACTTAAAAAACCATACAACATTCCAAGTCTGTGAACTAGAAGGGCGGGGCCATATTGGAGATGTTATTGTTCAAACACAGCTTTATGTAGTAGACAGTTGTAACTGAGACTGAGTTGACATTTCCAAATTAGAGTTCATTGCAGGAGCTGAGAAAAGCCATTTTAGTGGCATTTTCAAATAAGCAGGACATTGATATGCCCCCAAACTTGCATAAATAAAAAGGATTATAAGATAATATTCAATTGATGCAGAAAAGGTATTTGACAACATCCAATATCCTTTCTTGAAACTAGAAATAAGGAGGGGCCTTACTCATCACAATAAAGGGCATTTATGGGTGGCGCCTGTGGCTCAGTGAGTAGGGCGCCAGCCCCATATACCAGGGGTGGTGGGTTCAAACCCGGCCCCAGCCAAAAAACTGCAAAATAAATGAATAAATAAATTTTTTTAAAAAAGGGCATTTATGAAAAACCCATGGCTGATATCATACTCAGTGGTGAAAGACTGACCTTCCCCCTAAGATACGAGCAAGTCAGAGGTACCTCCTGCAGTGGACTGAATGTTTGGGTCTCACCAAATTAACGTGTTGAAGCCCAGAATACCCCAATGGGGTAGTATTTGGAGTTGGCGGCTTTGATGGGAATATGACCTTCTAAGAACAGACCAGAGAGCGCATGCGCTCTCTCTGTTTCTCTCTCTCGTGTTCTCGATGTGAGGACACAACAAGACCATCTGCACACAAATCAAGAAGAGGACCTTTACCAGAACCTGATCTCTGACTTCCACCCTCCAGACCTTCAAGAAATCAATGTTTGCTGTGGTGTTCAGTAATAGCAGCCGGAACCGACAGACACCTCAGTGAGACCCAAACATTCAATCCATTGCGGGAGGCACCTCGGACCTGCTCTCACGGCTGCTGTCCAGCCTGTCCTAGAAGTTCTAACCAGAGCCATTGGACAAGAAAAAGAAATGAAAGGAACCAAATTAGGAAGAAAGTAAACTATCTCTAATCTCTGATGACATAATCTTGTATACAAAAAATCCCAAGGAAGCCTCTGGAAGCCACCAGAGCTGATAAGCAAATCAACGAAGTTTGCAGGTGACAAGTTAACACAAAAATCAGTTGTGTTTCTGTATACCTTCAGTGACCAATCTGAAAGGAAATTAAGAAAGTCGTTCTGTTTAAAAATAGCTTTTAAAGTTTAGCGCCTATAGCTCAGCAACTAGGGCGCCAGCCACATACACCTGAGCTGGTGAGTTTGAACCCAGCCTGGGCCTGCCAAACAACAATGACAACTACAACCAAAAAATAGCTGGGTGTTGTGGTGGGCGCCTGTAGTCCCCACTACTTGGGAGGCTGAGGCAAGAGAATCACTTGAGCCTCAGAGTTTGAGGTTGCTGTGAGCTGTGACGTCACGGTATTCTACTGAGGGCGACATAATGAGACTGTCTCAAAAAAAAAAAAAAAAAGGAATAGCTTTTAAAAGAATAAAATATCTAGGAATAAATTTAACCAAGGAGAGTAAAGACTCAAACACTGAAAACTAAAAAACATTGCGAAAGAAATTAAAGAAGACCTAAACAAATAGGAAGATATTCTGTGCTCATGGGTAGGAAGACTAAGTATTTGGGCATTGAAGTAATCTATAGATTCAATAAAATAACTGTCAAAATTCCAAAAGTTTTTGCCGAAACAGCTGATTCTCAAGTTCGTATGAAATTGCAAAGTACCTCAAATAATCAAAACAATTTTGAAAAAGAACAGAGTTGGAGGCCTAATACTTTGTAATTTCAAAATTTATTATGAAGCTGCGGTGATGAAAACTGTGGCAATGGCAGCATAAGGTTAGACATATAGGCCAGTGGAATAGACTTGAAAATCCAGAAATAAAGTCTACTGTCTACGGCCAGTTGAGTTTTGACAAAGGTGCCAAGTCCATTTTCTCGGGGAAAGAACAGTCACCTCCGATGTTGCCAGGACAAGTGGGTCTGCACACGCAGAAGAGTGAGGTTGGACCCTACCTCACAACATAGTCAAAGCTAGCTCCACACTGTCAGCTGCTCTTCCCCAAGTACAAGGGATTTTCAATGTCAGAGAAGATAATTAAAGTGAAAGTCATTTTATTGTAAAAAAAAAGAATTCTTTAGGAAGAATTTGTGTAGGTAGTCTATTCACTCTACACGTATTTACTGAACAGCAGTGTTGAGACATTGTACAGTGCGGAACAAAACCAAACCTGTTCCTGGTTTTTAATGGAATTCCACCGTCTGGAGGAGGAAATAGACATTAAGAAAATAATTCCACTAATGAACATAGAATTTCAGTTGCTATATGTGGAGTGCAAGAAAATGTGTGTGCCCCGGAGCTGGTGCCAGGGGAGAGAAATTCCCCCGAGGATGGCAAAGTTGCTCTGAATACGAAGGTTGGGTAGGAATGAACTGGGTGCAGATTGAAGGGGGAGTGTGGCTAGCTCCTGAGGTGTGAAGGGTTTTGATGGTTTTTCTGCAGAGAGTGGAAATAAAAACGGACTCCGTTTCCTCTTTTGTGCCTCAGTGCTGAGTGACTGTTCTGTGTTTCTTCCAGTTCTGGGCAGGGCCACTATTTAATAATGTGGTATTTTAGTCTATTAGAAGTTAAATTTGTTTTAAAGTAATAAAACTCTAATGCATGTAAGAGTTTTCCCTATTCAAATTCTTAAAGAAAATATTTTAATTTTTAATCTATTAAATAATGACATTATTAGGCAACTACTTTCAGAAAACGTATGCCCCCCAAGTGCCTGCTTTATAAATTATGCACTAAGAACCTGTTTATACTTTGATTTAAAATAGGAATCTTTTTTCTGGAGCTTAAAGCCTCATTTTGAATGGAAGTGATATGAGTAGCTTATGTCATTTCTGCCAGAGAATTAATATGGACTTTCTGTAAACCACTGTTGTTTATAATCAAAATGCTTTTAACTTACGTTGACGTTGGCGTTACTGAGTACTGCGAGTAGCATAGAAAGAAATTGCATTTAGGTCACCAGGAGCTCCCTGGTGCCTGAAGTTTTAAAATCCTTTCTGTGGGCCATTTAACTGCTGGCAACTTCAATTCACATGATTCATAATACTGGAAATTTAAAGTCACTCTTAATTGAAAAGTGAACTTACTTAAATTCTTTAAATGCTGATCTTTGGAGAAGTATCTGGAAAATAAAGGCACATATGATTTTGATGGCCCACTGCCAAAAGATTATCATTTACATAAATATCTCTTTCAGCAGAAGTTTAATGTATTGAGCTCAGAAGGTTAGAATCGAGACTTCAATCTGGAAGCCAGCAGTAGCCCCCGGCTTGTGAACAGAGCATTGTTCAGCCTGCCGAGAACACTGCTCGCATTCAGGCTTCAGCCGGGCTGGCATTAAAACCCAGTTAATTTGTTTCATGTGACTTGTCAGCTATGTGTTTTTATCTAAATCTTTCTAGCCTTTCTTCCTAGTATTTTGTGGTAAATTCCTAAAATAGATGAGCTACTGTTTTAACTGTGTGAATGCTGATATTGTGGCTACTTCTGCAAGTGATTCTGTGCACCTCTCCTCCAGGCTCTCCATTTCTTTTTAAATATATTCAGTTGTCAGCTTGGACAACATTTTAATTTATGAAAAGTAACGCCAAGGAATTTTTCTTGTTTTATGCGTGTGTATGAGCCCATAAAAGGAACTTTCTGAAACTCACTAAGGTAAAATTGCTGTCTTTATTTTCTCTCCAGTACCCTGTGCTGGAGAGAACCTTGTTTGTTCTCTGGATTTTCCTTAGATGACTTTTAATATTTGGCTGCTAGCCAAGTATTGGGTCTGAGCAGTGACGTGCTGGTGTCAAAGAAATAAAACAACTGTTACTAATATTGGAGTTCAGATTCCCATTTTACTTTTTGAAGGCCATGATAATCTTACTGCTACTCTGAAAGCATGTTCATTCAGTACAATGTCACAGCTAACATTCTTGATTAATTGGGCAGTGTTTTGAAGATGTAGCCAGTGATTTTTAAACAGGTTTTTGAGGTATAATTGATAAACAGTAAACTGCCGTATTTAAATTGTGCAATTTGCCAATATGTATGTGTGATATATGTATAAACCTACATAATCATCCCCACAATTCAGAGAGTTTCTGCTGCTTTCACAAATTTCCCACTGTTCTTCTGTAATCCCCCTCCATCTCTCTCCTTTGCGATAGTCCTGACTCACAGGATACTCTGATCTGCTTGGTTGCTTTAGATTGGTTTACGTTTTCTAGTTTGAAACAAATACATACAACTGTGTGCTGTTTATTGGCTGAGTTCTTCTGCTCGACATGATTGATTCTGAGATCCTTCTGTGCTGTGCGTCTCAGTAGTTCATCCCTTTATATCGCTGATTAATATGCCATTGTACGTACAGACCAGCGTTTGTTTACTCTTTACTCTGTTCATGGACATTTTTTGGGTTGTTTCCTGCTTTCTTAGTCATATCCTTGTCTTTTCATTTCTTTTTCATATTTTCATTCTTTTGTCTCTGTGATACATTTTTGCTCCCTGCCTTAGATCAGCACATTGCCTCGAGTGGAATTGTCAACATGTGACTGTCTTTCACCTACAAAAATGGCAGTTTCACAATAGTTTAACATAGTAGTATTTAATAAGTATTTTTAGTGAATGTATATTACTTATTTTTACATTTAAGCTACAAAAATGGCAGTTTCACAATAGTTTAACATAGTAGTATTTAGTAAGTATTTTTAGTGAATGTATATTACTTATTTTTACATTTAAGAATCACTACTTGGGGCGGCGCCTGTGGCTCAGTCGGTAGGGCGCCGGCCCCATATACCGAGGGTGGCGGGTTCAAACCCGGCCCCGGCCAAACTGCAACCAAAAAATAGCCGGGCGTTGTGGCGGGCGCCTGTAGTCCCAGCTACTCGGGAGGCTGAGGCAAGAGAATTGCTTAAGCCCAGGAGTTGGAGGTTGCTGTGAGCTGTGTGAGGCCATGGCACTCTACCCAGGGCCATAAAGTGAGACTCTGTCTCTACAAAAAAAAAAAAAAAAAAAAAAAGAATCACTACTTGGGGGCGGCACCTGTGGCTCAGTCGGTAAGGTGCCGGCCCCATATACTGAGGGTGACGGGTTCAAACCCGGCCCCGGCCAAACTGCAACCAAAAAATAGCCGGGCTTTGTGGCGGGCTCCTGTAGTCCCAGCTACTCGGGAGGCTGAGGCAAGAGAATCGCTTACGCCCAGGAGTTGGAGGTTGCTGTGAGCTGTGTGAGGCCACGGCACTCTACCAAGGGCCATAAAGTGAGACTCTGTCTCTACAAAAAAAAAAAAAAAAGAATCACTACTTGATACAAAATTGACCTCAACTGTGTAAACATTCTACACAGTAAAAGGCCTAGTGACACGCTGTACACACAGTAGCAGTTACTGTGTCTGATTGGTGAAAGCATGTGTTTTTTCCTGTATTTCTGTCTTATATATGTGCCTAAATATATATAAGTGTGTATATGAGCATGCATGTGTGTGTTAGATATGTTTTCTTCTTTACAGAGGAAAAACTAGTGTCAACCTTTGTCTAGTTTGTGTCATTTATTTAAAAGGGCTTTTTTTTTTTTAAATTTGCAAAGTGAAGAACCATGCTATTCTGTGAAAATGCCCCCAAACCTGTGTTTCAGAGCCAGCCAGATTCTCTCTGCTAGCTGTATCCTTTGAGCAGGCTATTTGATGGACTCCCTGTCCTCATGTGGAGCCCTCGCAGATGGGCAGTTGCAGCACATGACAGGTGTCCCATCTGGCACAGATACTGCTTCCTCTCGGTGTTCCCAGCATGTATCAGGCCTTGGCTGGAGGTGGTATGATTCTGACCTCACTCTTTGCTGCCTTTTTTGGTAACTATACCACTTTGGGTGGGTTTTTTTTTTTTTTTAAGTTGTTTTTAGATGAGAGTAAGATGTATAGTGTGTTGTTGAGTAAGTAACAAATTTTAAGTTGCATGCAGAATTTGCCTTGCTGATAGTGACATTAATGACCTTTTTCATTTATTTCTTGTCTGAAGAATATCAAAGAATATTCCAACAACTAAAGATGTTGAGCCACTGCTTGAAATTGATGGAGATATAAGAAATTTTGAGGTATTTTTATCTTCAAGAACCCCAGTTCTTGTGGCTCGAGATGTTAAAATCTTCTTGCCATGCACTGTAAACCTAGACCCCAAACTACGGGAAATTATTGCAGGTGAGTATTAGTAGTAAATTTAATTTTTCTTCTTTAAAGTCCTCAAACATTTTCATATTTCTAACTTAGCTGTGTCTCTCCTGCTCTATGGGAAACCAGGAAATATTGAACCAAGCTCTGCACTGGAGAATTGATGATATTAAAGGTTAGGAGTTTTTTTTTGGAGATAGGCTCTCACTCCGTTGCCCGGGCTGCAGTGCAGTGGCACAGTCACAGCTCACGGTAGCCTTGAAGTCCTAGGCTCAAGCGATCCTTCTGCCTCAGCCTCCCAAGTAGCTGAGACTGAGGTGTGCACCACCATGTCCAGCTAAGATGAGGAGTCTTGGCATCCTTTTTGGAATGTTAAAATGTTTTGGTTAAATTTACTTTATTATAATTCAGTCCTTCCCAAACCAAATCTTTACTTTGGGACTTTGGAATCAGATTCCATTCAGTGTGCAGTCATGACTTTAAGATAGTAGTTTTGGAATAAATTAAGTTTTTGAGCTACCGCTATGCACATACACACACACACAAACAGAACCTTTACTGTAACACTGTCCTTTGTTTGTTAGAGCTCCCTTGACCCACCCTTGAGTTTCCAGGAGTTGTGAAGGGATTTGCCTTAAACTACTTCTACATTCCATTTTAGGTACCCATGATAAGGCTGATGTCAGAGTTACATTTTGTGGCTATGGAATCTGTTGTTGTTCAGAGCTGGATGAGTTTCATAGTTTCCAAACCCAAGGCTCTTAGCCAATGTTATATGTATAATACTAACCGTAGACAAGTGTGAGTTGTTGATAGTATTACTTTGGATATCGTAAGACTTGTTAGAGGCTCGGCACCCATAGCTCAGTGGTTAGAGTGCTGGCCACATACACTGGGGCTGGCAGGTTTGAACCCCACCAGGGCCAGATATACAACAATGACAACTACAAAAAAAAAAAAAAAACAGCCGGGTGTTGTGGCGGGCGCCTGTAGTCCCAGCTACTTGGGAGGCTGAGGCAAGAGAATTGCCTAAGCCCAAGAGTTTGAGGTTATTGTGAGCTATGATGTGAAGGCACTCTACTGAGGGCAACATAGTGAGACTCTTGTCTCAAAAAAAAAAAAAAAATAAATAAATAAAAAGAATTGTTAAAATATCAAAAATAAACAAATTCTTTAAAAGTCAGAGAAAAATGAATAGTTCTGATAACTAGAGAGAAGAATCCAGATGTTGGTGACTTTTATGCAAAGAAGTTGGACTTTTCTCCGTAAAAGGCCAGTAGAAGATGGAGGTTTGCTGTCTTCTTCTTTAATCTGATCAGATTCCCTGGCAAGAGGGTGGCAACTGTGGCTCAAAGGGGTAGGGCGCCGGTCCCATATGCCGGAGGTGGCGGGTTCAAACCCAGCCCTGGCCAAAAACTGCAAAAAAAAAAAAAAAAAATCCCTGGCAAGAGTGATAAAGTCATGTGTCTGTCTAGTAACCAAAGAAGGATGTGATAATTGGACTGGTCCCTAATGTCCTATTTTCTTTTGCTTCCTGGGTCTGATGGAATCTCTCAGATGTTCGTGCTGCGAGAGAGCAGATGAGCATAGGAGGAGGACTTGCCTACCCCCCACTCCCACTGCACGAGGCTCCTCCCAGGGCACCATCCGGGTACAGCCAGCCCACATCTGTGTGTTCGTCCTCCGCGTCCTTCAACGGGCCCTTCCCAGCTGGAGTGATGTCGCCACAGCCTCACAGCAGCTATTACAGTGGCATGACGGGCCCTCAGCATCCCTTCTACAACAGGGTAAGGAGCGGGAGGCAGCTTTACTTTTAAGGATTTGTTCCAGGGAAGTCACAGATGTTTCCTACTTGTGGATTCCATTATTGTTTTGAAACTGTACTTTAGCTTTAAAATAGGGAAAATGTAAAGTGTGAATACAAAATGTATGTTTTTTTTTAAATGAAAAGAATGTTGAATTTTAAAGTTCTAGCTCTCAAGACAATCTAAATATTATAGATGCTTTTTGCTTAAATTTATTTTCTTGATTAGAAAATGAACACAGGGTCAGCAGTGATTATTCTGTGCTTCAAAGGAATTGGTTTCTCTGTTTATAAACAAAGGTCTAAAAGGTGAGAAACTTAAATTCCTGCAGTAGTTCAGTAAACCTGTACTTAAGACATTTTATCTCTTAAATGTGAGATAATGGAAAATAATGCTTAGGACTCAAATGACAGCTCTATAGCCCATTTTTAGAGTTTTATTTCAAGTTATTTTCAGTCATCTAATTACCTACTTAATAAAAATAAGATAGTTTGTAGATGAAAAAAAGAAGCCACAATTATTTATCGATGGTATTTAGATCCTGTTAGTTGTGGTAAGACCAAGCTATCTATTCTCACTTTAATGGTCGTAGACACTAGTATTTCCTATAGGAAAACGGGCTGTGCAGGAGCCATGGTATTATCCTTTCTAGAACTCTACTCTAAGATCCATTGCAGCTTCTTATTTTTTTGTCTCCTTCTTTAGTCTAATTTGAGAACTTAGGGGCATAGAAGCCAACTATCTGCCCAAATAAATTTGATATGAGCTATGAAGAAAGAGAAATTTAGAATAAATGTGGTAATAAAGGAATTCTAGAATTTAATTAAATGTTCAGTTTTTGAAAAACGTTGGCCCTAGTAATTAGGTACATGTTCACAGAGGCTTAGGAGTATATTCTATTTTTCTATTCAGACAAGGAGACAAAAGTGAAGCAATGGCATTTTACAATAAATTCCATTCTTGTGAAATTTAACTGTGTGGTAGGCTGTGTATGAAGTCGGTTACAATGCATGCTATAGTTATAAATCTCCTATAGGTGGATTCCGTACTTGTTTTTGAAAAATCCACTTATTTAGGGTATAAACTCTAGGGTGTGGAATAGAGGTAAACTCCAGCAACTTGGAGTGACACTATTCTTGGAATATATACTGCGGTGTTCTCATATCATCCAGAGATTTTTTTTTTTTTCTTTTTTGGTCTTATTTAAGCTAATACTTTTTGTAAATAATCTTGATAGTATACTAAGATTCTAGTCTGCTTTTTTAATTAAAAGAGATTGTGAGTTAATATTCATAAATCACTTAGAACGTAACACATGATAAGCTTATAAATATATTAAATGTAAAGAGAATTTTTATAAGGTGAAAAAGTTATTTTTTAAAGAACTTATATTAAATGAACAATATAGAATGTAAGTAATATGTTTTAAGTTTGGGTTTGCCATCTTACAGAATTTGTAGAATATGAGGAAGTTTTTTTCTTTTGTTTTGTCACTTGCATTACAGATTTTGGAGTTGTATATTATTGGTTAGTTTCATTTGCTAAATCTCATTACACTTTGATTTCTGTAATTGTTTACCCCCCTTTTTTTTTGTTACGTGTTTTTCCATAGCCATTCTTTGCCCCATACCTTTATACGCCAAGGTATTGCCCTGGCGGTTCCCACCATCTCATCTCACGTCCATCAGTAAAAACGAATTTGCCCAGAGATCAGAGCAATGGCCTAGTAAGTATATAAAAGGGTAACTGAACTATTAATCTAATAATAAACATAGATAGCATTAGAAGTTTGGTTATTTCCTAAAAGAATGCAATTTATTTTATAAATAGTTTTAAGAAGCATAAGCTATTACTAACATAAAATATATTTTTGTTGTCATTTCTGGCAAGTATCTATGGAAGGAATACAGCTAGCAATGTCAGTGGATAAATGTCGGCTTGTTTACAACCAGAGATGTCTGGCTTGTGGTATAATTATGTTTGTTACCAGAACTTTTAAAACTAAACCTTTATATCCACTAATTTCTAATTTCTTTTTAAAGGACGACATATACTACATATAGATGTATAGTATCTATATGTATCATGTCAACAGCATGGTGTAAAAAATAAAGGGTGTATTGCAAGAAGAGCATTTCAATTTAATGGCAGAAATTAAACAGGATAAGGGAAATTCTTCAAATGTATTATTGAATCTAATTAAACATTAGATTAATTAATTAGAGTACTTAGATTAATCTAATCCAAAACAAAAGATATTTGTGCCCCAGATATTAGGCGTTCCTGTTTAACAATTTGCAAAAGAAACTCCCTATTAATGTATTTTTATATGTTGAAAGGCAAACAGTCATAGAACTTATACTACTATTTAAATTGTCCAGGGAGAGTGTAGTCGCATCAGTGTTTCAGTGTGTGCTGTTATTCTGACATCACGTTCATGTGTCTTCGTGGTTTGGCTCATCCCTCCTCTGCCTGTGCACCCACACTCTCCATTTTGTGTTGTTAGGAAGTTATCAAGGAGGATGCTGCCGAGGGCCTTCCTTCACCCACAGACCCCTCCAGGGTAACAGAGTAGTCTCGTGGTGTGGCCTGCCAGCGTCTGGTTGCTTGTGCAGCGTAACGACTGTCTTACCGTGATGACAGCAGCTCACTAACTCTGCCTTTGCTGTGTGGTGGGCTAGTGTAGAGCTGGGCGCTAACAATTGTGGGTCATCAATTAATTCAAAACTAGTACTTAACTTTACCCATTGTTTCCCCTGCTTTCCCCCTTTTCAGTGACATGGGGTGGGATCCTTTTTATTATCCTGTAAGGAAAGGATTTTCCAGCAACCATCAGGGGTGTTCTATTCACCAATTCGTTCCCTTAGCATTGGAGTCTAGTTTCACCTCTGACTGTTTCTGTTAAACCTGTAGTTGGTATTTTTCGTGTAGAATATTTTTTAAAATATCCCACATCACCTTTGAGACTATAAGAAGACATTGTGAGCTGGATGGTGTAGACCAAAAATGCATCTTCAGGAGCTCTCAGTGTCCAGGATCAGTGAAGTCTTAGTGTCGCCTGGGTGCAGTGCTGCCTTGCTGTGCTCATGAACATGATGAAGTTCCCAGGTCAAAGCAGGCGGCATGTAAAGGGAATTAGTTAATCTTTTATTTTTCAAACACTAGAAGGTAGGTTTCTTTACTTACCTTACAAACAAACAAAATCTTGTGGAGGAAACCACTTCATAAAATATTATGCAAAATTTTGTACTTAGTAATACAGAATACCTCATGCCCATCAACATACGGTCAATTTAACTTAAAGCTATGCTGAAATGTGGCCCCGCAGTTTGAGCTAATATGGGGAAACATGCCATCCTAAGTTTATCCTTAATTTTTAATTTAAAACATGCATTTGGGTCGGGAGTAGCTGTTTAACTTCAATTGCCTTTGAGTTAATATTAGTGAGTGGAAAAAACGGGAATCGTTTTGGTGCTTTCGGTGAGGGGTTGATGCTTCATTTTAAGCCGTTAACATTTTAGCTGACATGTTTGGGTGACTTCACTTATCAACAAACAATAGACACAATAAACCACAGTAATTCTGTTGGGGTGTTAGGGAATCTTTAATCTGGGATCATCACCACTGTACGCAAGACTGACTTTTAGTTTAGCCAGAGAACCTTTAATATGGAGATTCATGCGTGTAGTGCAGTGCTCTGAGCTGAAACCCTCAGCAAATTGTTGACGAAAATCAGATACTATGAAGAATTTGATGGCCATAAGGGTGCTGACACGCAGACATTCACTTGCTGGAGAATGGAGACAAACACTTGTCATTAAAAGATACCAGTACTTTCAGGGACCCACGAAGGGGCAATTAGGCAGATTTTAAGATGACTTTTGGATAAGGGGAAATAATGCGGTTCTTGAAATGTGTTTAGAAGGCCAACAATGGATAGTAGAGGGGCTGTATGTATATTAATGCCTTTGTGGAGTAAAATAACCACACTATCTACTGTTCTGTTACTATTAAAAGATAGTTTTGTGATTAGCTTAGTGAATAATAGATGCATCCTTTGTTTTTAAGAAATTAACAGGGACACCAGCATGCAAACTTTGCTTTGTACAAGACTTGTAAAAGTAAGTAGACATATGTTCAAAGCTGATCAAGAACCATGGTGGAAATGTGAAGAATCTGTACATGGGAACAATGTCAAGGACTTTGTAGATGGACCAAGAGACAGTACTTGATAGAAAAGTATTTAGCCCTGGGTGGCTCAGAGAGCTTTCTAGCTCTGTGGTAGAGAATCTGTACTTCTGGACAGCAGGGTTGCCCATTGATTCCGTCTCTGCTCACTCAGCTGTCCCCTGCATAACACTGGTGAGAAGAGCTGATTATCCATAAGTTAGGACCTACACAAATGTTTTTAGACACATTGTCATGTCATTACAACCAAGGGATAATTTTGTTTAAAAAAAAAAAAAAACAGACCACAAAGTGTTAACTAGCTACCCTCTTTTCAGAATATAAGGGTTCCATCTTTACCATAAGCAATTTATAACAAACCTTTATAAAGCAAATCTTTAAGAAAATATTTGAGTTTTCTCACTCTTGAAGGAATCGGTCTGGGTGAATATTTTATGAGGAGGACTCCCCAGGCAATCAAAGCACTATCAAAAATACACTAACTGGGAGCTGATCAAACTAAAAAGCTTCTGCACAGCCAAGAACATAGTAAGTAAAGCAAGCAGACAGCCCTCAGAATGGGAGAAAATATTTGCAGGTTATACCTCCAATAAAGGTCTAATAACCAGAATCCACAGAGAACTCAAACATATTAGCAAGAAAAGAACACGTGACCCCATCTCAGGGTGGGCAAGGGACTTGAAGAGAAACTTCTCTAAAGAAGACAGACTCATGATCCATAAACAAATGAAAAAAAGCTCATCATCCTTAATCATCAGAGAAATGCAAATCAAAACTACCTTGAGATATCACCTAACCCCAGTAAGAGTAGCCTACATAAAAAAGTCCCAAAACCAGAGATGTTGGCGTGGATGTGGAGAAAAGGGCACACTTCTACACTGCTGGTGGGAATGCACACTAATGCGTTCCTTCTGGAAGGATGTTTGGAGAACACTTAGAGACCTAAAAATAGACCTGCCATTCGATCCTCTAATTCCTTTACTAGGTTTATACCCAGAAGACCAAAAATCACAACATAACAAAGACATCTGTACCAGAATGTTTATTGCAGCCCAATACATAATTGCTAAGTCATGGAAGAAGCCCAAGTGCCCATAGACCCACGAATGGACTAGCAAATTGTGGTACATGTATACCATGGAATATTATGCAGCCTTAAAGAAAGATGGAGACTTTATCTCTTTCATGTTTACATGGATGGAGCTGGAACATATTCTTCTTAGCAGAGTATCTCAGGAATGGAAGAAAAAGTATCCAATGTACTCAGCCCTACTATGAAGCTAATTTATAGCTTTCACATGAAGGCTATAACCCAACTATAGCACAGACTATGAGGAAAGGGCCAAGGAAGGGGAAGGGAGCGGGGAGGTTAGAGTGGAGGGAGGGTAATGGGTGGGGCCACACCTACTGGTACATCTTAGAAGGGGTACAGGTGAAACTTACTAAAGGCAGAATACAAATGTCTACATACAATAACTAAGAAAATGCCATGAAGGCTACTAGTTGAACAGTTTGATGAGAATATTTCAGATTGTATACGAAACCAGCACATTGTACCCCTTGATTGCACTAATGTACACAGCTATGATTTAACAATAAAAAAAAAAAAAAACAGGGCAAGAAAAGGTATCTGTGCTGTGGGACTTCGGTGGTGAGTACATGAACTTACACAGGGAACAGTATCTTATAGAACTAAATATACTCACACACACAAATGAGTGTAAGTAAAACTGGGAGAATCTGAATAAAACTTATAGGTTGTAAAAAAAAGAAAATATTTGAGTTTTCTCATATTAAGGAGCAGTTATAGCTTGTGAAGTCTAGCCAAGGACTTCTCAGGTAAATTGTAGGTACATTCAGTGTTTCATAAAAGTGAAGATTTAAAAAATACAGGCCTCCATGTTACCTCTTTTGCCTTGTAATTTTATAATAGAGAAAAATATATGCCAAATTGTGAACCTGGGAAAAAAATATTATCACTAGACCCAAGACACGGCTCTCCCGAATATTAGCGCTAGTAGAAAGGACGAGTGTTTTTCATACTTTCAAAGCATAGCAGCCCACCCTTAGACATGAAATCTTCATCAGGACTCCAGTTTATAAACTAGTAACAGCCCCACCTGGGACTTGCCTTCCGCCTTGCCATCCCCAGGGAGTGCTGGTGCCCACAGTCTGGTCCAGCTGCCCTGCACGGCCCTGATTAGGAGCTGGAATCTCTGGGTCCTGTCTCTCAGTCTGCTGTCCTCACCACGCTGCCGGCTCTGCTCCTGTGCAGACGAGTGCCATAGGTCTTTCGTCTTCTGAGTTAGATAGACCCTGGCAATGAGCTTGTTGCCTTGGATGGATTACTTAACCCCTCTGCTTCTCAGCTTTCTTGACTGGGAAAAGCAGACCTACCTCATAGGTCTGATTTAAGGGTTACTCAGCCTCAGTCTATTTTAAGTACTTTGTTATTACTACCCAAAGGCCAAATGCCATGAAACTTTAAAGTCTCAGAATAGGTTGGGTGGCTTACACCTGTAATCCCAGCACTTTGGGAGGCTAAGGTCACAGGATCATGATGGTGTCACTTTGGCCCAGGTGACAGACTGAGACTCTGTCTCTTAAAAAAAACAAAAACTCAGAAATAAATTTCTTTAGGTTAAATAATCTTTGTCTTGATAGTGGAAGTAATATACAAATACTCCAATCAGGTTAGATTAACTCAGCTTCTTTATTTGTTGGTGTTTCTTAGGCCCTCCAGAAGTGTTAATTGGTTTGTTTTCTTAGAATTTAGAAAAATATCTAGATTATTTGAATACTTTTCAAATACTTAAAAAATTTGAAAGCTTTCCAGGCATGTTTTTATCTTGGTATCTTTACCTTTTTTTTTGGTCTAGTCCCTCGTAGGAAACAGAGGTGTCTTAGTCCATAGCTGTCGCTATGAAGGAACACCTGAGGCTGGGCGATTTATCCAGAAAAAAAGTTTATTTGGCTCACAGTTCTACAGGCTGTACAAGCAGCGTGGTGCTGGCACATACATCTGGGGGGCCTCAGGCTGCTTCCACTTATGGTGGAAGGGAAGGGGAGGTGGGGGGTGCAGTGGTGGCACAGCAAGCGAGAGGAGAGGTGCCGGACTCTTCTTCACAACCCGCTCTTGTGAGAACTAACAGAGGATAACTCGCTCACCCTCTCTGAGGCAGGGCTGACCCCAGGACTCAAACACCTCCTATTAGACTCCACCTCCAGCACTGGGGGTCAAATTTCAGCATGAGCTTTGAGGGGACAAACACCTAAGCTATCAGCCCGGTTGTTCTGTGACCCAGGATGGAGGGCCTGCGTCCAGCCAGGTCTTTTCAGTGGCTTGGTGTTTTCTCAAAGAGCTGCTCTTAAGATACTGGCAGCCTGTTTTACTTTTTTTTTTTGTTAGAGACAGAGTCTCACTTTATGGCACTCTGGTAGAGTGCTGTGGCATCACAGCTCACAGCAACCTCCAACTCCTGGGCTTAGGCGATTCTCTTGCTTCAGCTTCCTGAGTAGCTGGGACTACAGGTGCCTGCCACAGTGGCCGGCTATTTTTTTGTTGCAGTTTGGCTGGGGCCGGGTTTGAACCCTCCACCCTTGGTATATGGGGCTGGTGCCCTACTCACTGAGCCACAGGCACTGCCTACCAGCCTGTTTTAATTTGAGGGTTGCTGTTCCTGTCAGTAACTGTGTTTCAATGAAAAGCAGGTTTTTTTTTTTTTTTGTTTCTTTGTTTTTGAGACAGAGTCTCACTATGTCACCCTTGGTAGAGTGCTGAGGAGTCACAGCTCACAGCAACCTCAAACTCTTGGGCTTAAGTGATTCTTTTGCCTCAGCCTCCCAAGTAGCTGGAACTACAGGTGCCCTCCACAATGCCCAGCTATTTTTTGGTCAGAGTTGTGATTGTTTTTTTAGCAGATCCTGGCCAGGCTCGAACCCGCCAGCCTTAGTATGTGTGGCTGGCACCCTACTCGCTGAGCTACGGGCGCCAAGCCTTGTGTTTGTTTTTTTTTTTTCTTTTTTTTTTTTTGAGACAGAGTCTTACTATGTTGCCTGGGGTAGAGTGCTGTGGTGTCACGGCTCACAGCAACCTCAAACTCTTTGGCTTAAGTGATTCTCTTGCCTCGGCCTCCTGAGTAGCTGGAACTACAGGCACCCGCCACAACGCCTGGCTATTTTTTTGTCGCAGTTGTCGTTTTTGTTTAGTAGGCCCAAGCTGTGCTCGAACCCACCAGCCTCAGTGTATGTGGCTGGCACCCTACTTACTGAGCTGCGGGTGCTGAGCCTTGAAAAGCAGTTTTTACAGGAAGGGGTGACAGAGCATTTCTTCACCCTGTCATCCTCCCCTGGATTGGATAATGTTGAGTACAGCAGATGCCTGTGTCATCCCTCACTGGTTCAGTAGTTACTAGATATAAGATGCATTATACTAGGGGGATACAAAATTGATAACAGTCCTGCTTTCTTGGAGTTTGTGGATCTGAGGGCCCTGAGTGTCAGCGCTGGTAAATCATTCTTTCTGGACCTTCTCTGCCACAGGGTTTCCTTGATATCTTTAGAGAGCTTCATTCGTATCACTTGACACCGTCTTGCAAAGGCGTGAGGATAGTTAACACAAAGTCTGATTGTGAAGAAGGTCAGAATGACAGGGGCAGCGCTGATTCAGGCTCCTGATGCAGTGTGCTCTAGCGCTGATGAGCACTGCGGGGTTGATAAAGGTGTGAGAGTGAAGGGCTTGGTTTCCATTAACCAGGATCCAGTCGGTGAAGGGACCAAGTAAAAAGTATGGAAAGGAAGGGTTCACTTGTGGATAATATTTATTTCCACCACTGGTTTAGAACTTACAACTTGTTTTCAGTCAAGCATGTGTCCACACAAGCTGTCTCATTGTCCAGGAGCCTTGGACGGCACGTTAAGGTTGCCACACGTAAGGAGCTGGGGCTTTGAGGCTTCGCGCCAACTGCAGGCTCAGGACAGCACTTCCTGTCAGCTCCCCGCAACTCCAGCCAGAGCTTCAGCCGGCTGGGACATCATAAACACCTTTTAAAGTGTTTTGGAAGTGGACTTTCATGATTAGACTGTTTTTTTCCTTCTATTGAAGTCTAGTGAAACGTCATACTCACTTTCAGCTTGAAGGTCTTTGTGCCAGGCTTCAGTTCAAACAGACTTTTTCCCTAAATAATTAATATATTTCAACCAACTTGCTTGAGATATTTTTATAGAAAGGATACTACAGTAATGCTACTATTGAATCTTAGAGTACAGTTAAAAGCTAAAAAATAACAAAATTGTATTCATTGCAGGTATGCACCCTCTTATTAACCTCCACCCCGAGAGATTGCCTTTCAATGCAGTGTTAGGCCTTACCTGTCAATTTGACCTACTATCTCAAGTAGTTTGAAGAGTAAGTTACGTTTTTCAGCGAGGTTAACAGTAGCTTTGTCTTGTGTTCTGAGTGACTTATAAACTGTAACTTCCTTAGCACTCCTGTTTTGGTATTTGACTCCCTATGTAGTCACTTTGTTTTTTGAGGCAGAACCTCACTTGGTAGAGTGCTGTGGCATCATAGCTCACAGCAACCTCAAATCCTGGGTTCAGGCAATCCTCTTGCCCAGCCTCCTGAGTAGGTGGGACTACAGGCGCCCACCACAACGCCCGGCTATTTTTTTAGAGACGGGGTCTCGCTCTTGCTCAGGCTGGTCTTAAACTCCTAAGTTCAAGCAATCCACTTGCCTTGGCCTCTCAGAGTGCTAGGATTGCAGGCATGAGCCACTGTGGTCAGCCTTTCCTTGTAGTAATTTTAAAAATCCCTACTTATAATAAGGTTAATAATATAAACTAAAAAACAAAACTCCCATGAACTAGTCCAGATATTGAATATGCTAAAAGAAAGACACCTAACGCTAGGCTAGCAAAGTACCAGCACAATTGTGCTACAATAGTATTGTAAATTTACTCGGATACAGTATTGCCACTCATCTTGGATTGTTTAAAGCATTTTAAGAATCTTTGCTACAGTATAATAAGTACAGAAAAATAATTGACAGCAGTTGTTTGCTTTGCATTAGAGTTTTAAAAGTTTACCTCACTATGATGGTTATGTTCATCGTACTTCGCAGGTTTTTCTCCATTAAGTTTATAATTTCTTGACCTTTAAGGCTCTTAGTGCCTTTCTTTTGAAAAGATATTTTAGTGCATCTGCTGAGTACATACTCAATAAACAAAACCCAACTGAAAGTGTGTTTTGAGCATGAACAGTAGTAGGGTAGCTGGAGATTGTGTTTTATGAAGTAATCATGGGGTAGCCCAAGTAATTAAGCCTTAGCAAGAATATTGACCTTTCATAGCTAATTTGAGTCACTTGGTCTTCTTATTGAAATGTATGTCCCATGATTTATTCTTCTAACACAAAAAAATACAGATTCTGAGAGCACAAGTTGAAGATTTCCGAGCGCATGCTGATGGCCTTACACTGTGTGTGCCTGTGCTCGCCTCGCTGTGGTTTGCTGCTGAGTGGCCCGTTCAGAATTAGGGAATGACAGAAGGCTGCTGTGTGCCTATACACATGGATGTGTGTGCGTTGGGTGTCCTGCATCCTGTTCCCTTTGTTTTATTCCTTCCTTATGGTCCTGTGATTCTGGATCTGACAGACAGAGACAGGTGCAGAAACGCTGAGTGAAATCTGACTCGCTGCTATCGGACTTTTCTAAGCAGTCATCGGCACTTCATGCTGGGCTGTTCATCAGTCTGTGCTCATTTGATACCTTTGGTTTATTTTATTAGTTGTTTGTAGCCATTGCATGGCACTCATTTCTGGTTAATCAATTCTAAACTGATTTAACAAGTTTATCAAAGGTGGTAATGTTTCAGAGTGTAGTTTTAATCTCCTTACAATATAAAATGAAACATCACCTCAAGGTAATTACAATATTTTATTAGCTTCACTTTTGTGTGGAGAAATTCTAATTTGCATGCACCTTTTTCTACATGCAGTTTCCCAAATTAGAAAAAAAATTTTTTTTTTTTGAAACAGTCTCACTTTGTCACCTCGGTAGAGTGCCATGGCATCACAGCTCCCAGCAACCTCCAACTCTTGGGCTTAAGCAATTCTCTTGTCTTAGCCTCCTGAGTAGCTGGGACTGTAGGCGCCCACCACAGTGCCTGGCTATTTTTTTAGAGACAAGGTCTTGCTCTTGCTCAGGCTGGTCTTGCACTCATGAGCTCTGGCAAACCACCTGCCTCAGCCTTCCAGAGTGCTAGGATTACAGGTGTGAGCCACCACACCCTGCTAAAATTAGAAATTTTTAAAAAAACAAATTCTGACTTACAAAATCAGTAAGCTGAAATGACCTATTCTTGATTTACAACATGTAAATTTCAAGTAAGAATGCATGGTAAATGTTAAAGTATTATTTAAACTGTTTCATGTATTTTCAAAGTAATATCTTAGTTTCTATTAAGAATTTACCTACTTGCCAGGTGCGGTGGCTCACGCCTATAATCCCAGCACTTGGGAAGCTGAGGCAGGCAGATTGCCTGAGCCAGAATGAGAACTTGTTTCTATAAAAATAACCGGACGTTGTGGCCGGTGTCTGTAGTCCCAGCTACTTGGGAGGCTGAGGCAAGAGAATCACCTAAGCCCAAGAGTTTGAGGTTGCTGTGAGCTGTGATGCCCCAGCACTCTACCAAGGGCAACAAAGTGACACTCTATTTTAAAAAACCCAAAAAGGCAAAAGAACAAAAATGAATTTACCTACTGAGTTACTGAATATGCTTTTTACTGTTTCTTTAATCACTTTTTGTGCTCTTTCTCCTTCCTTTTATGAAATTTGTATCTAAAAATCATTATTTGGTTATAAGGTTTCAAAAAATTTTTATTATGGGCGGCTTCTGTGGCTCAAAGGGGTAGGACACTGGCCCCATATGCCGGAGGTGGTGGGTTCAAACCCAGCCCTGGCCAAAAACCACAAAAAAAAAAAAAAATTTATTATATATGATTATCTTAGAAAAGACCTGGCAGATAGTTACCATTTCTCCTTTATTCAAAGAAGCATATTGTAACACATTTTCGTTAATTGATAACTTATCCCAACATAGAGCCCAATTTACAAATAATCAAGAGTCAGACTGTAGTTTTGATGAAATCACAGAGATCTTATGTCCACATGTGTGCTGTCTTTTCTATAAAGCTTTTAAAAGTCATTCAGAGGATATATTATGTAACATACACAACCATGTGTATGTATATTCTGCATAATGCCTAATGAAGGTTAAAATATGTTTTAAAGTAATAAAATATGAAAGTTTTAAAGGATGGTTGCAGTTAACACTATGTGGAGTTTTTTGCTTTATAGGAAAAGGGTAGTGTGTTTATTAACATGTCTCTGTGGCTGAATTCTCAGATTCTTCCTGGAAATGAAATGCTCTTTCATACCTTACATGCCACCCCCCAAGCTGGCAGAGTTAATTTGGCTCATGTCTGTTATACTCATCCTTTTTAGTACAATCAGAAATAGAGTTTGAGGGGCTTTTTAAATCAACTTTTTATTTTAAAATAGGTATAATTTTAGACATAAAGAAAAGGTAGAAAAACTATAGAATTCCCTTAATGGAAACATCTTTCATAACCAGAAATTAAAATGATCAAAAGTAGAATCATTAAAGGCAAAAACTAAAATAGACACAACGCGGTGAACCAACCTGCAGACGCATTTGTTTTTTGCCGGCTTTCCCACTGATGCCGCTTCTCTGGTCCGGGTCTGATCCCAGTTCTGCTTGCTGTCACTTCTGCTTTGTCTCCGCTAATCTGTGACAGCTCCTGGTCTTTCCTTGTAGTTCAAGACCTTAAATAACAGTTGAAGAATACTGGTCAGTTACTTTTTAACATGTCCTTCCACTTGGGCTTGTCTGATGTCTCCTTGTGTTTGGAAGGAGGTTGTACCTCACAAGAGAATCACAGGGGTGATGCTGCGTCCTCGGTGCAGCTGGTGAGGGTTGTGCCGTCCCTGAGTCTTCCCACCGGGAATGCCAACCTTGGCCACTTGGGTAAGGTGGCGTCTGTCAGCTTTCAGCAGTGTAAGGTTTTGTTTTTCCTTTTGTAAGTAATAAATCTCTTGGGGGAGACACTTTGAGAGTGCAGACACCTGTTCCTGCTCACACTCGTGCTGACTGATTTTCGCGGCTGTCGGTGGATCACTTGCACGTCCCCGTCAACTGTGACGGCTGCCCAGTGACGCTCTTCTGCCTCCTCTTCAGCATGTTTTAGGGAATTCTGTAAGGAAAAGCTGTCTCTTCTTGCTAATTCATTCACTTACTCAATTATTTAGTTATATTGGGATGCAGTTGTGGACATTTAATTTATCTGTGAGGCATAATCTAGTATGATCATTATTTTGTTGATCAAAGTATTCTTCTTTGATTTTTGAACCAAAAAAATGTAAACAAGTGTTAATACTTTCAGAGTGAGGAGGCAATTGAGGAATAAAAGCATTTCAAAGACAGAATGAAAGATCTTTAAAAGATAAATATTAATATACTATACACATTGCTCAGCAATAAAAAGAAATGAAGTCCTGGCACATGTGGTGAGGATGGATGAGTGAGTCGACCTGGACAACGCACTAAGTGAAGGAAACCAGATACAAAGGGTTGCGGACCGTGTGATTCTGTTTATGAGCCCTGTCGAGGACAGGCAGATCTATAGAAACGGAAGGTAGATTAGTGGGTGCCAAGGGGGTGGCGAATGACTGCTAATGGGTACAGGAGTTCTGCGTGGGGTGATGATTTCACAATTATATAAATATCTGAAAATCCCTCTGTCGCACACTTTAAATTGGAGAATTGTATGGCATGTGAATTGTACCTCAGTCTAGCTAGCTGTTTAAAAAGAAAAGATAAACATAGTTATTAAAAATTATAGCATTTTTCTAATAGATAATAGATAATTAATACTTTGAATATTGTGTTCTAGTTGGCCAGGTAGAACTATACAAGTCTGACAATTAAGTTTGCAAACTCATCCTAGAAAAGGTGGTACATACATCATTGCTGAGTATCACTCGAGGTGTCCTCTTTAAGAAGCTGTGCACCCACAGTGCCTAGCCCACCCTTTAAAGCAATTTTAGAGCTCTTTTTCTGGAATGACCATCAAAGTTGTCATTGTACGGCACACAAAAACATGCAAGAACAGTAATGAACTCCCCTGACACAGACACAGCCGTGAGACACTGGTAGACAAGCTTCACAAAACCGTACCGAGTAGTTAAGTGCGTGGGGTGAATTCACAAACTTGTCAGACCTTGTACAGCAGCATCTCTGATGGTCGTTCCAAAATTGCTTTGAAGGGTAGACTAGGCACTGGCATTGGTGCACAGCTTCCCAAGGGCAGAACTTCAAAGGTGACTGTAGTGATGTGCAGCACGGAGCTAGCTATATGATACTTTTTCTGGATGAGTTCACAAATTTAATTGCCAGGCCTCATACAGAGATATGAAAATTAAGTTATGTAAAGACTTTTTTGCTGTTAGCATTTTTGGAGCAATTGAACCCTGCACCATTAATATGGCATATTTAAAATCTATATTTAATTAAAAATAAACTGTAAATAAATGTGTTTGGTACACTGTATTCCAGGTCATTCGTTTCCAAACTTTTATGCACCTGTGTCGTATTTGTAAACTTGCTAAGACTGCCTAACTCTCCTCTCCTCCTCCGTCCCTGCTCCGGCCATCTGTTCATATGGCGGCATTCCCTAGCTATGTTTGTATTTCTCTGTAATACAGATGCATGTTATACACATGCTGCACATACTACATGTATACGTATTTATCAGTAAGTAAGAAGACTATTACATTATGCTTCCCTGTTACAGATAATGTTTAACAAATAGCTAACAGGCATCTTTGGCTGTGCCGTAGTTTACTTGTGCCCCCACACAGATAAAAGGCAGTAGAAAATATAAATTCACGTACCCTGAAGATATTTTAAATTTTTACTTTTTGCTTGAAGATTCGATTGAGTGTAAACAAGACAGATTGGTGGCACATTATCTCTGTCCTCTGTATTTGCTTTCTCTTCATAGTGACTCTAGTTTCTGTAACCTCATCCAAAATAGGGAGTTGGAGCAAGGAAAATAGGAAGTTATAAAACCTGATAAGTAGTATTCTGGTCCAGCCCTACCTCTGCCTAGCTGCTTATCCTGTAACTTCGGAGTCCCAGCCTCACCCTCTTGCTCTCAGCCTGCATGTCTGTGATTAAGGAGGTGGCATCTGTCACTGGCCGCAGGCAGAGCCTTCGTTAATATGTCACCACATTCAGAAAATGTTTTTCTCCTAAACAAATACTAGACTTATTTATCATTTTGACTTTCTTTTAAATGAGAACAAATTTTGATAGACTATATTTAGTTTTATATGTTAAGAAAATAACAGTGTTTTACGAGTACATGATTATTGTATGGATTCTAAAGGAAATTATAGATCCCTTGGATGTAAAATATGTTCAAGAGCTGAACATTGTAGCCATTTAGTCTGTAGAAATATTTAAAGCTGCTCAAATGGTTAGAATGTGCATCTTAAAAATGACTTCCTAGATTTACTTTTTGTATTCCTGTAATACAGGCATCAGTAGTTTGCCCCTGTGTTGCCCCTTTCGAAACCTCTGTCCTTCCTAAGGACAGCACCTTTCTCTCTTCGGTTCAGCTGTAAACATTCGAGAAGTTGCCCTAAGCTTGGTTCATGGAATGTTTTATCTTCTTAGAAGAGTGTTTTTGGTAAGGCTGTCTCAGCTGTAATAAAAGCTACTCATTAGCGTGTAACAGTAGCTAATCTGTCCCCTAATAGCATTTCCTTATGTTACACACATTTGCTGTTTTTACTTTACTTTGTAGTATAACTTAATGTGTTTGTCTTTGTCACGTAACTACCTGTATCTGGCATTAAATGCTACTCATACCTGTATTTCCCCCCGACTTTCTTAGGGATCAGGCCCAGCCCCAGGACCAGTGATAGCCCTGAACTCGCTCAGTGTGGACACAGTGTGTGAGAAGCTGAAACAAATAGAAGGGCTGGACCAGAGCATGCTGCCTCAGTACTGTGCCACAATCAAAAAGGTGACGTGCCCAGCACAGGCTCTCAGTGGAAGGCCTGATTCTTACTATGTTGTTTCCTGGAATGCCCCATTGTCTCTAAGTTTATAAATGGATAAAAGAAAATAAAGTAGCTGTATTACAATGTTAATTTTTTTTATTAAATCATAGCTGTGTACATTAATGCAGTCATGGAGTACAATGTGCTGCTTTTATATATAATTTGAAATATTTTCTTTTTTCTTTTTTGAGATAGAGTCTCCAGCTATCACACTGGGTAGAGTGCTATGACGTCACAGTTCACAGCAACCTCAAACTCTCGGGCTTAAGCGATTGTCTTGCCTCAGCCTCCCAGGTAGCTGGGACTACCAGTGCCCGCCACAAGGCCTGGCTACTTTTTATCACAGTTGCCATTGTTGTTTGGCGGCTGGGACTGGATTTGAACCCGCCGGCTCTGGTGTACGTGGCTGGCGCATTAGCCGCTTGAGCTACAAGCGCCGAGCCAATTTGAAATATTTGCATCAAACTGGTTAACATAGCCTTCGTAGCATTTTCTTAGTTATTGTGTTAAGACATTTACATTCTACACTTAGTAAATTTCACATGTACCCTTGTCAGATGCACCATAGGTGTAATCCCACCAATTACCCTCCCTCCACTCACCCTCCCCACACAATGTTAATTTTTTAATGAGTCACTACAAAAGTTTGGAGACAGACTGTGTTTGTGGCCCATTGTTTCACCGCAGAGAAGCACAGAATCAGTCGACAGCATCCTTTCTGACGGGCTTGTGCAGGCTTCAGCTTGCTCCCTGCTTGGCTTGTCAGCAGTGCTGGGAGGGCTTCATTTGTTTCTGTCCCAGTGGATCGTATGTTTCTTGATTTTTGTGTATCTCAGAATTTTTGCAATGACCCATGTGTAAGTAAAAGAGAGTCTTGATGAGAAAGGTAAGGCTCTAGGAGTTTTTAATGTTGAAAAAACAGTAACTCAACACTTCCAATGTGGAAAAGGGACCCTTTCATGTTCTCTCGCATCATCTGGTCCTTGACTCCACCAGAGTGAGCTGCACCTGCTTCCTTCTCCCCAGAGTCTCATTTTGTGTCATATGGGACTTCAGATCATGTCACATTTGTTGAAACCACATAGGTTTGGGTTTGCAAGGCCAGTGTATTTGCAGAAGTTTATTTCTTCCAAGATCCTGTTCTTGGTGATTGTAGTGGCTACCAGGAAGTTGGGCAGTGGGACTTGAGATTCTGGGGGAGGCGTCTCCTATCTGAGGTTAACCAAGTCCGTGATGGTAGATATTTCCACCAAGTTACACTTTTTTCCACCCAAATACTGTAAGAAAGTAGAACTTCAAAAACAAGCCTCTGATCAGTCTCTGAGCCCTGGAGTTTGAGGCTGCAGTGAGCTGCGATCACACCATTGCACTCTAGCCCTGGTGACAGAGCAAGACCCTGTCTCACAAAAACAAGCCTCTGCTATTTGTATAAAAAATGGATGTTTACATGGATGGAGCTGGAAAATATTCTTCTTAGTAAAGTGTCTCAGGAATGGAAAAAAAGTATCCAATGTACTCAGTACTACTGTGAAACCAATGTATAATAACTCACACTTGTATATGAAAAATGAAACACAACTTTAGCCTAAGATGAAGGAGGGAAGGAGAGGGGGAGAAACGGGGAGGGGTTGGGAGGGATAGTAGGGAGACCACAACTACGGAGCACATTGCAAGTACAAATTGGATCTATCATGTGTAGAACACAAATGTCCTAATGCTATCATTGGGTAAATGAGGTGAAAGCTATGCTGATTAGTATGATGTAAGCACTCCAATTGTACAAATAATCAACACACTGAAATTGGCATAAATGTATACATGATCTATGTACAAAAGACTTAATAAAAAGGAAAAAGAAGAATGGCATCCTCCAGAAGTTTTTCAGAGACTTATGAACATACATAGGTACCATTTAACTAATCTTAGGCAGCGTTTAGCCAGAAAGGTTTCAGACGATGGCGGTTTAGTCAGATGATGGCAGTTCCCCACCCCACAGAGCCATTCGTGCTGATGGTGGCGTGAGTCAAGCACCACCTTGCTCTCTGCAGCCCTGGGCAGTGCCAGGGAGAGTGTGGGATGTGCACCGAGTCCTCTGCGGTGGTCTCGCTCCCAGCAGGAGGGTGGCTTCCTTCCCACTCACTCTGACTCCAGGCCTGGGGTCTGCAGCCCGGAGTGGCAGCCAGTTTCTTCCGTGCTACGGGCTCCCTTGTGCTGCTATAGTGGGACCTTTACCACAGACGTGCTGTTTTTCAGAATTAACTTGGAAAAACAGAACAGTGTATTGATTTTAAACATAGGTATCTCATAATTTTACCAAAGTTAATAAAGGCAGGTTTTATATTTCATAAAATCAGTAAGCTACCTCGTGACCAAGCACACCTCTGAGGACAAATAACCTTTGTTACTTCTAAGGTTAGAAAAGAAACACTGAGCGTTTGCTGTTGTTCATGACAGGGTACGTGGTTTTGGAAATAGTTGGGAGGGGTAGCTCTTGGGTTGGTGCCTAGAGAGCCATCTGCTCTGAGCTTGAGCACAGTAAGGCACTTAGGAGATTGGGAGTGTTGTATGTTGTTGACATTCAGCTTGTTCATTGTATTATTACATGAGATGATAGCCTTTTTTAAGGTCAGCCTTTCTAGTTGCAAATGACTTTCCTTAAATGAAATATAAGTGTACTTCTTTTTTGTTTTTTAAGATAGAGTCTCACTATGATGTCACCTTTGGTAGAGTGCCGTGGCATCATAGCTCCCAGCAACCTCAAACTCTTGGGCTTTAGCGATTCTCTTGCCTCAGCCTCCAGAGTACCTGGGATTACAGGTGCCCGCCACAACACCTAGCTGTTTTTTTGTTGCAGTTGTCTTTGTTGTTTGGCAGGCCTGGGCTGGATTTGAACCCGCCGGCCTCAATGTATGGGGCTAGTGCCGTAAGCACTGTGCTATAGGCACCGAGCCGTAAGTGTACTTCTTAATCACTAGGAATTTAGAACATGTCATGATTTGTCCTTATATTTGTACTTTCTCTGATTTTTACTCAGGCAAACATAAATGGCCGTGTGTTGGCTCAGTGTAACATCGATGAACTGAAGAAAGAGATGAATATGAATTTTGGAGACTGGCACCTTTTCAGAACCACAGTAAGATATTTATAACATTATCTTAACATCCAAGATTATTTGTAACATTGTATAAATCCAGTATCAATAAGTGTACTGGTCTAAACTAGTATTGAAAAAGTGTTGTAAACTACGTCATATACTTCTACGCACCCTGGGTTATAGAGCACACAGCAGCTCGTGGCACCTTCTGCCTATTTGATATTTCACTCAGAAATCTGGGGAAGAGGCTGCCCCTACTTCTTCACGCTTCCACTTGACAGAGACTCCCCTTGACCTAACTCTGGTTGGCTCTCCCAGGCCCTGATCTTCTGTGTCTCCCAATAAACTGCATTGCCCAGTTTAGTAAGAGTCCTGTTAAAGTTGACAAAGCCCCCCCTCCCATATGTGATCACCTTCAATAGCTGACCACATTCCTCACCCAGACCCCACCTCCCCCGAGTGATGTGTGGTCATCTGGCTTTGGGCTAGCCAGACCCTCCACCAGGGCTTCCTCTTGGTCTCGGTCATCCCGGCCACCAGCCCCACCCTCCACTTGCCCATGCTGGAGTCAGAGTCGAGCCCAGTGTTACCCCGAGATCTCTTTTCTCCTGTAGTGATAGTCCTGAATAAAATCTGTTTTGACTGCTCTAACTACTGCCCAGTTCTGGTTTTCAGTGACACATTCCAGTTGTATTTTGCTTTGTTCTCAAGTTTTAAACTAGAGTAGCAATATAATGGGCTAAGCAGAGTGTAGTATCTGTGGTGATTTCTGCCATTATTTCTTATAGTATTGTAAGCAGATACAGTACAAATTCAGTATAAATTCACTTACCAGAAGTACGCTTACTCAATATAATAACTTTGTAATGTTTTATTTTTATAAACTATTTCTAAAGTTTCTAAAATACGGTTTATGGCAGTGGTTCTCAACCATCCCAATGCTGCGATGTATTTTCCTTGTTACAAAGGGGTTGTGACCCATAGGTTGAGAACCTTTGGTTTATGGGCTGTGCACACTGGTAAAACATGTAATCCCAGTACTTTGGTAGGCAGAAGTGGGAGGATTGCTGGGGCCAGGAGTTCAAAACCAGCCTGGATAACATAGCAAGATCCTATTTCTACAAAAAAAAAATTAAAAGTTGGCCAGACACAGAGGTGTGTGCCTGTCAGCCCAGCACCTCAGGAGGCTGAGGCAGGATTGCTTGAGCCCAGGAATTTGAGACTATGGTGAGCTGTGAGTATGCTGCCACACTCCAGCCTGGGTGACAGAACAAGACCCTGGCTCAGGAAGGGAGGAAGGCGGGAGGAAGGAGAGTCAATGTAGATATTTATCATATGCTTCTTCTGTTAAAGATACTAGAAATGAGAAACGCAGAGAACCAGGTGGTTCCTGAAGATCCACGTTTCCTCAGTGAGAGCAGCAGCGGCCCCGCCCCTCACATTGACCCTGCCTGCCGCTCTGCACACGCTGAGCTGCCGCACACTGAGCTCTCCAGCCAGACACCCTACACGCTGAACTTCAGCTTTGAAGAGTTGAATACGCTTGGCCTAGATGAAGGTGCCCCCCGTCACAGTAACCTAAGTTGGCAGGTATTTATTAAATGCCTTTTTCCATATTACCGAAGAGTAAGGGCATTATTCAATTCACTGAGAATTCACCGGCCCTTTATACAGTCATTCAGAAAATGCCTCCTGAAGTGGACAAGGTGGAGGGTCCCCTGTCCTCAAGGAGCTGCTTTCATCTGGAGAGGGACAGTCAGTGAAATAAAGGGAAAAAATAAGGTCACTTAGAAATTGATAAGAACTGTGGAGATAATCAGCAGTTGAGGAGTGAACAGGAGCTGGGCTTCCTGAGTTAGGGTGTTCGGCAAATTCAGCCTTTCACTTGCAAGTTACCTGTTAAATTCATTCATCACTGGCTAAAGTACACCTTTATCAGAACACCTGCCACGTGCCTATTCCCTTTCTGAGCACGTGCTCTGTGGGCAGCTGCTCTCTTCTGCTGACCTGTGTGACACATAGGTGAGTTCTTCCTTTGGACATCCAGGTGCGGAGTAGGGACAGGCAAAGTGAGGGACAGGGAGAGGAGGAGAGGGGTCTGAGAGGAGCTCCCCCCCTGGAGAGGTTGGAGCAGGGTACCGAACAGACGTGAGGGAGGAAAATAAAAGTACCTGTGAAGAAATGTCTTCTAAAGGGGGCCGTGTTCAGGAGAGGCCTTGCCTATCACTCTGCCACCTTCAGGAGAGTTGGCTTGGTAGTAAAAATACTTTTCTCCATATTATCCACCTACTTTAACCATTGACTGTCGACTATTTATAGTATTGATTCTGTGTTAAGATGAAAATTATTTATTTTGCAGTAAGCTCTGTCTATACTTGATCCTCTGTCTCTCTATCTCAGCAGCAGAAGCTCTTTTCTTTTCCCCAGGGTTCGTTTTAAAATTTCTTAAGAAATCCTTATTTTGAGCTTCATCATGCTTGGTATTTCCTACCATGACCTGAAAATTCAGAGCTTTCCCATTAATGCAGCAGTTCTCCAACTTTTCTTTAATCACAGGCTTTACACACATTTAAAATCTGTATTTTCCAAAACAAAAAATGTGGTGAGAATAGTCCTGTTTTGCACATTTCTCGAATGCCTGACCTCATGGAAGACCCTTAGGCTGTCATCCTGCTTCCGTGTTGCAAATCTCTTGTGACATTACATATCTCAGCCCCTGGACACTGACTGGACGCTCTTGTGAGAATGAGATTAAGAAGGCAGATGACACCTTTGTATTCATGTAAGAACAGTTTTGACCTTGTGGATGCCCTGGAAGGGGGAGCACATGTCACTAAGAACTGCTGCCCCAGTGGATGGGAGGATGGCTCTGTCCTCGCTGTATGAATGTGGTCACCGGGGCCTCTCTAGGACATAGGACATCTTCTTCCTCTGGAAGGAGGACTCTGCTTTGCCTCTACTTTGTTGGAGCCTTTGCTCTCATCCCTTCTTAAAATTTCTTGATTTTTTTTTTTCCTTCTGTTTCCCCTTCTTTTTCCTAATCTGTGCTTGTTACTCTTGTTTATTAGGTTTTCTGGGATCTAAAGCATTTCTAGTTCTAAAACTTCAGGTTGGAAATCAAGCTTTAAAAAAATGTTATTGCTCTGTTTACTAGGGCCAAACTGTTGGTCTCATAGCTTTTTATAAACTTTTGCCTAAATAAAAGTTAAAAGTTTGAAGTTATAAAAACAAATGATTTGGCTGGGTGTGGGGGTGTGCACCTATAGTTCCAGCTTCTAGGGAGGCTGAGATGGAAGGATCACTTGAGCCCAGGAGTTCAAATCTAGCCTGGGCAGCACAGTGAGACCCCATCTCTCAAAAAAAAAGTTAAATTAAATTTTTAAAAAAGGTGCTAAGATTGTTTGTTAATACAACATTTAATTATACATTTAAATATTAATGATAAAATGATTTAATTAAAAATGTTATAAAGCTTTCTAATAACAGTTATAAGGTCACAGCTTTTGTTAAACTGTCATATAAAATTATTTTAAAAGAACTTGGTATTTCAATGACTTTTAAAATTGTTAGTGTACATGTATTTTTTTCTAAGCTGTTATTTATTATGCCTTATTTTTTTTTTGCTTATTTGAATTTTTAAATTATTTTTTTTCTGTCTTCACAGTCACAAACTCGCAGAACCCCAAGTCTTTCGAGTCTCAATTCCCAGGATTCCAGTATTGAAATTTCAAAGCTTACTGATAAGGTGCAGGCTGAGTATAGAGACGCATATAGAGAATATATTGCTCAGATGTCCCAGTTAGAAGGGGGTGCAGGGTCCACGGCCGTCAGCGGCAGATCTTCTCCACACAGCACATACTATATGGGTCAGAGTTCATCAGGGGGCTCTATTCATTCTAACCTAGAGCAAGAGAGAGGCAAGGAGAGTGAAGCAAAGCAAGACGATGGAAGGAAGCCCTTTCTGATGAAGAGGGGAGATGTTGCAGATTACTCGTCCTCAGGGGTTTCCACGAATGACGCCTCGCCCTTGGACCCCATCACCGAGGAGGATGAGCGGTCCGATCAGTCAGCCAGTAAGCTGCTCCCCAGCAAAAAGCCCTCTGAAAGGTCGAGCCTCTTCCAGACGGACTTGAAGCTGAAGGGAGGCGGAATGCGCTACCAAAAACTCCCGAGCGATGAGGATGAGTCTGGTACAGAAGAGTCAGATAACACTCCGCTGCTCAAAGATGATAAAGACAAAAAAGCTGATGGGAAAGCAGAGAGAGTGTCCAAGTCTCCAGAACATAGCACTGAGCCAATTAGAACCTTCATTAAAGCAAAAGAGTATTTATCGGATGCCCTCCTTGACAAGAAGGATTCCTCAGATTCCGGAGTGAGATCCAGCGAAAGTTCTCCCAATCACTCCCTTCACAGCGAAGCCGCGGGGGAGTCCCAGCTCGAAAAGGCAAATCTCATAGAGCTGGAAGACAACGGCCGCAGTGGCAAGCGGGGCCTCCCACACAGCCTGAGTGGCCTGCAGGATCCAGTCATGGCTCGGATGTCCATTTGTTCAGAAGACAAGAAGAGCCCTTCCGAGTGCAGCTTGATCGCCAGCAGCCCTGAAGAGAACTGGCCCGCATGCCAGCAGGCCAGCAATCTGAACCGGACACCCAGCACCATGACCTTGAACAACAACAGCGCGCCAGCTAATAGAGCCAACCAGAATTTCGATGTGATGGAGGGAACCAGGGAGACCTCACAAGTCATTTTGAGGCCCAGTTCCAGTCCCAACCCAACTGCAGTTCAGAATGAAAATCTGAAGAGCGTGGCGCACAAGCGCAGCCAGCGTGCCAGTTACACCAGGCTCCCCAGAGATTCTTCAGAGCTCCGTGCAGCAGCCCCTCCTGAGAGCACCGGCTTTGGAGAAGAGAGAGAAAGTATTCTTTAAGTGAAACAAACAGCGGTAGACTAGGATCACTATACCCTAAGGACCAGGAGGCCCTGGAGTTTGAATCTATCTAAGCACATCACCTTTATCTATTTCATTTACAAATAATTAATGGATGATAAGGATGATAAGACCTTTGGTAAAAGAGACACACACTGTACAACAGAGGAAAGCCTAAGAAATGGTGGTATTCCAGTCGTCCTCTCTTGTCACTGCAATTAGAAGCTGAAACGCTCTCTGACACTACACTTTTCACTTTTCAGGATGAGACGAGAACTAAAGATAGGTCAGAAGTATTCTATTACATGTAAAGGGCTTAATTTGGCAAAGAAAATAAAAATTTAGGGACTCTCTTTGTAGAACATTTAGTCATTGAACTTTTGAGGGAAGGTATGGAATTAGATGAAGGAAAAACTAATTTTGCTCTTAGAGTTTAATCTAGATAAGATTTTACAGGTTATGGAGTAGCCCGGAAGTAGATGCTCATTAAATTGAGAACCAGTGTTCTGAGTAGTAGACAAATTGCCTATCATAGAGGTTTTAAATTTTAAGTAGTAAATATATAACAAAGAGTGTTTTAAAGATTGAAAAGAACGTTGACAGTACCCCAACGTGGTGCAATGGGGCCATTATGGGCTATTGGAAAAGTAGGTGGGGGAGGGCCCGTGACCTCCTTATTACCTGGATACTCTACTCTTCAGATCCCAGACCTGGCTTCAGCACTGGCCATCTGTGCCCAGGAAGCCACCCTGGTGTGTTCTGCTCTTTTAAATTGGGTGCCCAACTTTTTCTTAGTGAGCTGAGCAATGAGTAGGGAAAACACATTAACTGGAATCAGGAGGCATCAGTACTAATAGGCACTCATGGCTGTTTATGGAATGAGTGAGTGAGGAAATAGATCAGAAAGGTCAGTGACAACTAACAAGTGACAAGGACATTTTAACCAGGTAAAACTAAATCATTGCCTTCCGTCACCAGGGCAGTTTACCTACTTCATCTGTTCCTAAACCAGCATTTTAATTCTAAGGGAGGATCATAAGAAAGGAAAAACATTTTTTAAAAAGTTTTAAAACATACAACAAAGCAGGGGTTTATAACAAAACCTATAAAACTGATGTGACTATAAAACTGTACTTTCCATTAATTGTTAGCAGAGGTGAGATGATCATGTTTATGTATTGTGAGAGATAGAAATGTACTCTGTCATCGTGTATTGAATTTTTTCTTGTCATTTTAACATAGCTTGTTTATGTAGAATTAATCCTGGCAGAATATCCCTATAATCACAGATAGGATCATAGAAGATGAGGTCACAGAGATTGTCTAGAGTCAGTGTTACACTTGCCATGTTTATCACTTAATGGATTTTTATTAACGTGCTGATAAATTATTTACTTGACCAGTCATTGTGCTAAATAGTTGCTCTTTTGTCTATCATTGCCTTGATGTTTGAGTGTAATAGCATTTTAATGAAGTGTTTGTTTTGCATGATCTTTAACAAATGTTTTAAGCAATTAAAAGAAGACAGGATGTTATTTACATGATATATTGAAGTCTTAACATTTTAATATTTATGGTGTTTATTAGTTTGTAGTATTGTATGACTAGTAATGATTTCAGAGGCAATATTTTGTTTCTTTTCAGGTGAGTAGTTGCAGCTTACTATCACTGGAGTACATTCTTGGCACTGTGTGTGAAATTCAGACTAGAGTATTGCGTGTACAAATAGATTTAGAAAACAATAAAAAAATTGCATGCTATTCTGAGTCATGAATTTTTATTCACTGCGGTGATGATGATTCATGTTTTGATTAAAAATTAAAAGTCATGTGTGTGTTTGTGTCGTTGTATGTCTAAAGTTTATTAAAGACTTGCAGGTTCATGTGCAGCTATGTAGTTGGCTTAAGTGTTCTGAACTGCTCCCAAATGGTCTTTCTGAGAGAACTTGGCTCCTAAGTTCCAGGGCCTAAATGGTGTTTTTGTGAAGCATTGGGTGCCCAAGAGCATGTTAGTGCCCAGTAGCGCAGTGCAAGCGTTTCTGTAGCTCCAGGGCTAGTTAATCTAGATCCTGGGGGGATGTCAATTTATTACATGAACAGAACATCCTGGAAAAGTTTGCTCTTTCATACTGATAGAGATATCAGTGATGAGTCACACACCCATCATGCTTTTGAACCTGTGTGTCAATGTGTGTGTGTTTATCTGCGTCAAATATACATAGTTCCGTGTTGATTCTTTGAACTCTGAATATATGTAAAACTCTGCTTTAAGGTGGGTGAAATAACGAGAGAAAAGAAAATTAGTGCTCTAATCTTGCTAATCCCTTAGAATCTGTCTCATTTATAGTCTTGTTTTTATAAACCATTTTACCTTCACTTAAAGCCACATGTAGTTCTGTTAAAGTAGCATAATACTAATCCAGATCTGGCCGTCTTGGCTGTGTGGAGTGCTGCTGAGAAGCCTAGAAAGGAAAGAAGCTCTTGCTCTCTCAGCTGACGCACCTTTGACAGTGTTGGGTGTTTCAAGAGCAGCTCTCTTACACTGGGCAATTGAGCTCTCCTAACAACCATATTCAATATCAAGAGGAAAATTTGTCTTCATGTTATATTTTACTTACATGAGTTTTATTTTTATAATGGTCAGAATAAGTTTATTTGCCTAACCAAGTAATTCTAGAAACTTATTTGCTAAACCTCTTATCTGAGAACTCTTCAGATCATTTGCATGTGATACTGCTGCAGTGAAGTATGTTTGTAATTATGATTTTTTTCTTACAAATACTAACCATTGCAAGATATATTGTGGACAAAATTAAGTCCTTTTTTATTTTTGGCTAAACTACTAAATTTGAAAGGTTGTAAGAGCACATAGTCTTTAGTTCCACCAGGAATTCTCAGCCTATTTAGAAATATCCCAGAATCTAAAAATCCCTGAGTCACTGGCTGACTCCCACGAGGTCACCACTGAGCACTGGAGAGAACTAGAGGGCGCTGTTGCCCTGTACTTAATGGGTGAGTCGCCTTGAAAGAATAAATGGGTAACAGGGAAGGTGCAGTAAAATTACCTCCTTTAGCAAACATTTGAGACAGAATATCTAGGCTTCTTTGTTCTCCACCTCTTCTAGACTGACCCTGACGCTTGGCAAAGGGAAGGACCGAGCTGGGAGACATCTGCTCGGCTGGGGTGGGACCGGGGCAGACAGAGGTGAGCTGTCTGAATTGATGGCATTTCCATCAAGGAAAAAAGGAAATGCCTTTTTGCGGTCCTCTCCTCCCTACCCCAGAATTTTAAGCATAGGCCATAATTATGCAAATGAATTGAAAAATAGAAATTTAATAGATAACAGCCACCACGATTGTTTTTTTAATGGCTTACCACAAAGGTTGAGAATCCCTGGTTGAGACTGAGTAAATAGAGAATTTAGAATCTTACATAATTTTAAACCTTTCATGCCTAGGAAGAACATGCTGTCCTTGAGGTAGATAGCTCTTCAGAGGACACAGTTTAAGGTATGTAAAAAACTTAGTTTTCAAAGCCAGCTATAGTCACGTATCCATAATGACATTTTGGTCGATGGTGGATCGCATATGTGAGGGTGGACTCAAGTGACTATAATGCTATATTTTTACTGTACCTTTTCCACGTTTAGCTACATATGTACTATTGCGTTGCAGCTGCCCACGGTGTTCAGCACAGTGACATCTCTGCAGGTGTGTGGCCCAGGAGCCACAGGCCATGGCACACAGCCCTGGTGTGCTGTAGGCTGTACCGTCGGGCTTGCTTAAGCGCATCTTGTGATGTTGGTAACATAATAAACAAGGATGAGACCCACATAACTGTGGTTTTAAGCCAGCTGCTGAAAAAGTTCTCAGCACTTAGAGCATTTCTATTCTTATTTCTTTTACAAAGAGTTAAGCAAGTAACACCTGAAATGATTGCTAGACATTAAATAGTGTTACCTCCATGGTCAAAGCTTTTTGAGTAAAGTGCTTGGAGGACTGCCACCTTGGCGAGGTCCAGGGTCAGGGCGGGTGTGCCACACGTCTGTGCTGTGGGTGGGATGTTTCATGGCAGGGACTTTGTGGAACTTGGAGCAGAATCCCTTTTAGGATGGGCCTTGGTAGTAGTCGGCTGAGTATGGTCCCGAGTTTCCAGCGTAGCGAGGCATTTTGGAAAATGAAGAAATTGAATAAAAGAGTCAGTCAAGAAGGAAGAGCAATTATTTCCAAACTATTGGATGAAAGGTCAGTAAAAACCTCTATGGAGTGAAGCCCAACCTAAATTAGCAACAGCCTGCCTCACAGAAAGGGACATACAGGCAATGTAACTGCTTCAAAGGACACAGAACGGGCCGCGTCTGCTGGTGGGTTGCTGGTTTGCTGAGAAGACGCTAAGTCCCTGGTTGTCCCAGGTAAAATATGCTTTTATAATGTCACACTGGTGATATGTATTAGCTGGGACTTAACAAAACATGGAATAGTAACATAACAAACTGAACTATTAGAACTTGAGTAAATGAAGTTTGAATATTCAACTATATCCTCCATGGTATTCAAATTAAGAAGCTGTTTGAAATAATTAAGATCGTCTTGACTGTCCACTATCATTTTCTAATGTTAACATTTTATACTTATTTACCTCATTTTCTTTCAAGGCAACCAGGGCTCTAGAGCTTAGTTCCCTGACTGGAGAGCCAGGCCCGTTGCTCATTTCTCCCGGCAGCCGGGTCACTGCTCCCACTTGGCCTCCTCGTGTTACACGACCTGCCCACCGTCCAGTGATCCTGCTGTCCAGTCGGCCGGAGAAGAGAGATTTGCTCACCTCTACCCCTTTTGTTTGTTCTCTCAGTAGTTGGAGACTTTAAATTAGTTTCAATGAAGTGTTCCTTTTATGAAATTTTAGGTAAAAGCCCAAATGTATAGCAAGAGATGTGTAAATAAACTCTGCATAACTGACATTTCCTATCCTACAGCACCCTCTCGGGCAGATGTCTGATAAGATAATTTCAAGTTTATCATAGTTACTGATGCTTGCACATTTTTTTTTTTAGCTGTATTTCTGAGAATTTGTAGCTTGCATATTATTATACTTGAAATTAAACTTTTTGTTTTGAGAGAAATCATTTTCTTTTTGAGTTCGTTGTGTTTTCCTCCCTCCGCTGTCTCTTCACTGGGTCTTTTCAGTCTTTTTGTCTTGTCCTCATCCTTTTACTGGAATAGAGCAGTAGAGCAGAGGGAACCTCAAGGCAGCTTCTAGAGCAAACCCGAGATCCCAGAGGGCCAGTGGACACGGAGTCCGTGCTTGCCCAGTGAGTGAGGCTGTCTATGGGGGCCTCACACACCGACTGGTGCCGTAGCCCCGTGGTCCTTGTGGCCCTGCTCCCCTCTGTTTGTACTCACCGTGTTCCCTGCCTGGGCCTGCGGGCCTTTCTGTTGATGGTTGCAGCTATCTTCTGAGATATGATAGCGTGTTTTGGTGAAAAGCTCCCAGGGATGGACATCCACAGCCAGTCTCTATGAGCTTTGTCATTTTGAAGTGCGAGGCTGTGTGTTCTTCCTGGATGTATGGTAGAACCTGTGTAAACTGACCACCAAGGGTTGGTAGCAAACGTGGTCAGTTTCTGTAAGTTCCACGGTACATCCAGGAAGAGCACACAGCCTCGCACTTCAAAATGGAGGTGGTCAACCTGAGGAACGTCATTGAATACAAGTGGTGCGTGTCTGGTTTATGAAAATTAGGTCACCTTAAGGAAGTGGTCAGTATAGGGAGCTGGTCAGCTATGGAGGGGCTGCTGTATTTCTAAATCCTTTTGTGTACTTGGGTTAGTCCTTTGTGGAGATGCCCATCTTATAAATTCTAGAATCAAATTTAAATAGGCTGCATTTCCTTAGGACAGTCTCAGGGATCCCATCACGAAGTCTGAGGTGTAGGCTTGCCCTGTCTGTAGCTCAGTGTCCAGCCCTCCTTTCAGGGAGCCTGGTTCTCTCCAGTGCCCACCCTCCCTGCTGTCACCCCCTCTCTCAGACCACTCTGATGAAGTTGGACCTGAAGTAAGACTCTTATCCTGGGATTCCACATAGACCCCATATGGGTGAGTCATTAAGCGTTGTCTGAAAAATTTTTTATTATGTCAAGGTAGGCTAGCCAGTGTAACGATTTCCAAATCTTACTGACTTAATACATTTGCAGCTTATTTCTTGTCCATGCCACAGTTCAGTGTCAAGTTCACATAAAGACTCAGGGACCAGGGCTGCTTCATCCTGGGCTCCACAGCCTACAAGAGCCCTCTGGCCCCACCTTCTGCATCTGATGGACAGGCTGGAAGTGAAGCAGGTGGTACTGTCACCCACTTTCCTCTGGCTTTCCTAACTCATGGGCTCCTATTGAGCCACCAGGAAGGCTGAGAAATCTGTGGCTGTGTGCCCTAGGGGAAGGGGAGCGTTTCAGAGTCTTCGCCACTTAGATGTTGATCTGGATTATCCACAGCAGATCATCTTACATCAAACAGCAGTTAATTCTGTTGGCATTTTGTAAATTTTACTTTGTGCACAGTACTTATTCTAATGGTGAGGTCTATTAAAATCACAGCACCTGGACGGCGCCTGTGGCTCAGTGAGTAAGGCGCCGGCCCCATATGCCGAGGGTGGCGGGTTCAAACCCAGCCCCGGCCAAACTGCAACAAAAAAATAGCCGGGTGTTGTGGCGGGCGCCTGTAGTCCCAGCTGCTCGGGAGGCTGAGGCAAGAGAATCACGTAAGCCCAAAAGTTAGAGGTTGCTGTGAGCCGTGTGACGCCACGGCACTCTACCCAAGGGCGGTACAGTGAGACTCTGTCTCTACAAAAAAAAAAAAATCACAGCACCTAACTGAAAGAAGGGTTTTAGGGAAGGGCAGTTTTCAGTAAGCCAGTCTTTCCAGGTTCTGAAAAATTTATCAAATTTCCAGTGCGGAGCAGGTTGCTGGAAAGGATTGGTGGGCCACGGCGGCTCATGCCTGTAATCCTAGTACTGTGAGAGGTTGAGGCAGGATGATCTCTTGAGCTCAGGAATTCCAGACCAGTCTGAACAATAATGAGACCCTGTCTCTACTAAAAATTGAAAAATTACCCAGCCATGGTGGTGGGTACCTGTAGTCCCAGCTACTTGGGAGGCTGAGGCAGGAGGATTGTTTGAACCCAGGAGTGTGAGGTTGCTGTGAGCAAGGCTGATACTGCCACTGGCACTGGCAACAGGAGATTCTGTATTGAAAAAATAAAAATAGGGGAAAGATCGAGTTTCACAGCTCCTCTGGAATGCTTTATATTCAAAGGACTTTCAGACCATCAAACCCACCCAGAATCTGTTCAGTTATGAAGATTCCATTATATAGATTTATGATACAAACATTGTGTTGCTATTGATTCTTTAGACTCGTCCCCTCCCCTCACTCCCACCTGTGGCAACAGTAACTGTTGGTGGCTTGTCCTGGTACCCAGAGCTGTGGAGGGATGTTCTCCCAGGGACTTCCTAGCCCAGTGCAGGCCCTTGTCACTGGCAGAAGCAGGGATTGGTAGTTAACCAGACACGAAACCCTCCAGTCCCAGAAATACAGCTCCCACCTTCAAAGCCAGTGGGGAAATCAGACCTTATGTCTGCATTTCTGTTTTTAAAAAACTCTTCTACAATCTAACTCAATTGACCACTTTCTAGTTTTTTTCATAGACTTCCTTCAATTCTAAGATATACTTTTTAAAAAACACTTTGACTTAAGTGAAGTATGTCTTGCAGTCGATAATGCCAATGGCATCATTTTTTCTTCCTGGTTCCTAAAGTTCCTATAGTTGATGGTTAGATTTACTGAAATGTGATATTATTTCACTATATGACATGTTTAGATTTGGTTGAGTTGTATCTTTAGCAATGTGAATGGGCTGGTGATGAGTTATATTCAACTGACCCCCAAATTCAACACTTTATGTTGAATATTTTATTGGTTATTCCTCATCTTGTGTTCACTTCTGTTATTTATGCATTTATTATAATTTTATGTAAGGCTTACCTTTTTGGACATTATATACCTGACACTACTCTAAGTCCTTTATACATATTAACTTATATACTTTTTGTGACAACCTCATAGAATAGTTACTGTTATCTTCAACTCACAGATAAGAAACTGACACACTGAGATGTTAATCAATTTCCCAAAGTCACTCGGCCAGTAAGTGGCAGAGTCCGGGTTCAGGCCAGGTACTGTGGCTCCAGGACGCCCACTCTTGATATGATTTTTATCTTCACGGTTGTTCACCAATTAGGACTGAGTCAGTTCCCACATTTTTCCAAGATAGATTTTAATTTTAGCTTTATTTTCTGTATCATCATCATATTTTTTTCTTATTTTAAAATAGGGTTTGAAGTCTCTAGGGTTATGTGTTTTAGAAAGGTAAAACTGGTAGAAATTCTCTGGTGAATTACAGAGAAAAAGTCTTGATTATTTTTAACATCAAACGTCTTTGCTTCTATTAATTATTTTGGAACAGCATTCAATATTTAAAAATATTGAATCTATTACAATTTTTAATGTCCTTCATCCCATTATTCCCATTATTATTCCTCGGTTTGCCCACTACCTTGAAGTCTCTTCACAGTGTTGACTCCACCCCTCCCGTCGGCAATGCTGTCATTACCCGGCTTTCATACACTTGCCCTTTTATATATCTGTTGTCAGTATTCTATGTTAGATTATAATCCTAAACACTACTATCTGTATTTTTCTTCATACTATATTTTTGAACAGTATTAATGATAATAAATGTCAATAGATAAGAAATATATATCTATTTTAAAAATCATTACTGCAGTAGAGTTTTTTTTCCCTCCCCCGGTGGATCTGGTCATTGTCTCCTAAAAGAAGAAAAAGAAAGACAAAACGACAACCCTTCCCCTTGAGGACCAATCAGTCACCAAAGCCAAGAGACCAGTAGACATGTCAGTAATAGTGAACACACAGTGTGCTGAGATGGTCTGGTGATATTTTAGTTTTATGTAAGCATCTGTCTAACAATTGGAGCACTTGCCATGTGCCCGACGTCATTAGAGATTTCTCCGGGAACCCCTTCATCCCGGATAACCCTGTGAGGTGGATACTGTTCTTATCCCTGGGTCACGAATGAGGAGACTGAACTGCACCAAAGGTATTAGTTTTTTCTACATACTAATAATGCATTTGATCTGTAAAAACAATGCCAGTGTCCTCTAGAATGCTGGCATTATTACTGTCTCTATTTTGGGGGGAAAAAGAAGATTTAAAAGTTTGAGATCCTCTCTCTCTCAAGGTCACCGAGCTGGTAAGCAGAATAGAACACCAACACTGGTTTTCTGACCCCCAAATCTGAGAAGTTTCCCTCCTCCATAACCACACTGCTGCCACTCGGCTCCCTGTCTGCCCACCCTACAACACAGGCCTGGGTGCTTCTGTTTCCCAAATTCTGTAGTGGAAAAGGTTAGTAGAGAGTATTCAACACATGCTCAGCTCATCACCTTCTGCTCAGGCAAATCAGTCCTGGGTTTTCCCATCTCCCTCCCCCTCTCTCATCCCCTGAGCCACAGCAGCTCACGGCCAGGCGGTGAAGGGTCCACATGGGCAGGCCATCCTGGACCACTCACTTATTTGGTCTGCAAATCTTTGCGAATCTATTTCAGAGTTCCTCTGGCTACACCATCCTTACTGATGGGATCTTCTAAATCCAACTCGTTACTGGTATAAACGTAACGAATTTGAAATGTATTTGAACTGGTCCTATGTGTGTATGTGTAAATTTACTTTGCCAGACAGCTGACTTGATCACACCCATCAATGAATTGGTGAGTTCATGGCCTGCTGAACAGCAGAGAATACAGCTCTGAGCTGCAAGGGAGTTGTGAGCCTGGCTCTGCATTTATTTATCAAACTGCCATTTATTTGTCAGCCATAGTTTCTTCATCTATTAAAATACAAATGATGGGCTGGGCACAGTGGCTCATGCCTAATCCCAGCACTCTGAAGTAGGTGGATTGCTTGAGCTCGTGGGCAAGCCTGAGCAAGAACGAGACCTCATCTCTAAATAGCTGGGTGGGGCGGCCCCGTATACCGAGGGTGGCGGGTTCAAACCTAGCGGGGCCAAACTGCAACAACAACAAAAAACAGTTGGGCGTTGTGGCAGGTGTCCATAGTCCCAGCTACTCGGGAGGCTGAGGCAAGAGGATCGCCTAAGCCCAAGAGCTGGAGGTTGCTGTGAGCTGTGACGCCACAGCACTCTACCGAGGGTGACTAAGTGAGACTCTGTCTCTAAAAAAAAAAAAAAATAGCTGGGTGTTGTTGTGGGCACCTGTAGTTCCAGCTGCTTGGAAGGTTGAGGCAAGAGATCGCTTCAGCCCAAGAGTTTGAGGTTGCTATAAGTTATGACACCACGGCACTCTACCGAGGGTGACAAAGTGACACTGTCTCAAAATAATAAATAAATAAATGAAAATACAAATGATGAAGGAAGAAGGATTATGCCTTTGGTAACTGATACTACTTCTCCAATGCTTACCACGTATCAGTGCCTTGGTGAACATTAGCTTCCTACAGACCTTCTCCTCAGGTCTTCCAGCAGGGATTTGAACCCATGTGCCAGTGAGAGTCTCCCTGCTGTGCTCCCCGCCCTGCCTCCCCGCCTCTTCATCTGTTTCCAGATGTCCAGGTAGTATCAGAGAGACTATCTCAGCTGTGCTCCCTCCATCTTGAATGTCGCTGTCACCTGCCTCCAGCCTCTCCCCACATTCCTGCGGCCCACACGTGCTGGGGAACCTCCTGAAGCGTGGCCTTCCGCGTTGCCGTCTCCTGCCTGGCAGGGTTCAGTGACTCCTGGCCACTCACAGAATCAAATTCTAAAGACCCCCAATTTGCTCCTGTGCAAACTAATTTCTCAGCTGAAGTTGCCCACTTAACTGGGTTTCCCTAAATATTAATCTTCAGGAAACTACACATCCAGACGGAGCTTACCTTCATGGGTTTGTTGTCACTTCTGTAATGCACCCTCCCTTCTTCCTTACCTATGGCAATGCTAGCCTCCGGGCACAACAGTGCAATATCTCCTACTAAAATGCGGGAAACCCTTCAAGCTGAACAACTTATCACAAACTAAAGAAGTTCCTTCAGATGGTCACTGCTATATGCAAGGCACTGGGCCAGGGGTCCAACCTGAACTTGGCGTGCAGCAAGCCAACAGAATGTATTCCTGAAAGACCTACAAGGTGCAGAAACATAACGGAATCTCAGAATATTAAGTAAGTTTAAAGACTGATAAGTTAATAAGCATGTTCTTGTATAACTTAGGGAAACAGAAGAGCTCTGAACTTACCAGCAGGCAGAATCATCAAATGTCTCCAAAGAGACCTTAGAGTTGGAGTCTAGTCTAAAAGTCTCTCTATGTCGCCTCGGTAGAGCGCTGTGGCATCAGAGTTCACAGCAACTTCAAACTCTTGAGGTTCAAACTCTCAAGCGATTCTCTTGCCTCAGCCTCCCAAGTAGCTGGGACTATAGGTGACCATCACAACAACACCCAGCTGTTTTTTTGTTGAAGTTGTCATTGTTGTTTAGCAGGCCCGGGTGTATGTGGCTGGCGCCCTAACCACTGAGCTATAGGCACTGAGCCTGATCCAAAATTCTTTTTTTTTTTTTTTTTTTTGTGGTTTTTTTTGGCCGGGGCTGGGTTTGAACCCACCACCTCCGGCATATGGGACCGGCGCCCTAGTCCTTGAGCCACAGGCACCACCCCGTGATCCAAAATTCTTAATTTGCAAATGTAAAAATACAGGTTCAAAATGTTTTCCAGCATGTTGCAACCTGTTTTTTTTTTTTTTGCAGTTGTTTTTTTTGGCTGGGACTGGGTTTGAACCCATCACCTCCAGCATATTGGACTGGCGCCCTACTCCTTTGAGCCACAGGCGCCACCCTTGCAACCTGTTTTAACATGCAGCAGCATTAATTTCAACATTGTCTAAATTGATTGTGTTCTAGCAGCCATAGACAATAGAATGATGTATTATTATACTCAGGCTTGAAAGGAAATGAACAGTATTTGGAGCAAAGAATTACTATTGAAGTTTATGTGGAGTCAAATTTTGTATAAAATTTAAATACATAAATAAGAAGAGACTTGATTGGAATGAAAGACATCAAAAGAGGGTGTGGAAAGAAAGTCAAACCGGCTATAGAAGCTACTGAAGGCAATCCAAATAAGGTGTTACACACATGTCAACTGGTTCTGTGGTCCGTTTAGAAAATCTAACCGGGGCAGCACCTGTGGCTCAGTGAGTAGGACGCCGGCCCCATATACTGAGGATGGGGGGTTCAAATCTGGCCCTGGCCAAAACTGCAACAACAAAATAATAGTCAGGCATTGTGGTGGGCATCTGTAGTCCCAGCTACTTGGGAGGCTGAAGCAAGAGAGTCTCCTAAGCCCAAGAGCTGGAGGTTGCTGTGAGCTGTGACGCCATAGCACTCTACCGAGGGTTACTAAGTGAGACTCTGTCTCTAAAAAAAAAAAAAAATAAATATATATATATATATATAATCTAACCAAATAGGTTGCTTTGTTACACCATTTACTAGAACTTTTAGAGAAAATGTTGTGCAGTGTCTTGCAAATATACCCGTACCCCACCCCAAACCCTTCCCCCCTGAGCATCCTACCTCCTGTAGGTAGGATTCTGTAGAACTTTCCAGTAAAGGGCCTGTCTCAATTAGGCCTTTCCTCCAAATGACTTTTGGCAATTTCAGTAAATCAAATCCACCATCGAGCATATTTAATAAAACTATGATGTTAACTGCTTAAATCAATTCCCAAACAGGAGGGGTGCCTGAGGCTCTTCTTCAGGGTGTAAGGTGCTCATTTGCTCAGGTCTGAGTACAAATCACTGCCCATCAGTTGAGCATGGGAGAGTGACCACAGGCATCTCTTCCTCTCCTTCCTGACCCAGGTGTCAGCCGACAAGAACGCAGAGCACAGGAAAGGAGGTGACATTAGGGTGGGTGGGAGAGTTTGACAAGTACAGTCTTGGCTGTCTAGGAAGGAGGCATAAGTGCCTCACAGAAGGGTCAGCCATAACCCTGAGACTTATAGAGGTGCTGGAGAACTTGGAGCCTGAGGATGAAGCCTCGAGGCAGAAGGGAAAGCGGGAATAAGGACAGGGAGGTTGGCTGAAAGTCTTTACATGGCCACACAAAGTCCCTGCCCCACTGCAGAACAGGTGACCACCCTTCACTGCCCCTCTGATCTCTTCTAACCTCCCTGCATGGAGGACAGAGACTCCCAACTTGGTGGCATGGACTGGAGGGTGAGGTTCAGGTTCTAAAAAGGGGATTATATATATTTCTATAACACTAAGTAGCTGGAGGCCTGAGGGCTGACAACCAGGTTCCACACTTCAGGTGGAAGACCAGGAGGATTCTAATCTAGAACAACTGAAGAGCTCTAAAGTAGGACTGGAGCCTGGAATTCAGGGGGCATCATCCTGGACTCAGTGATTCCCACCCCACCAGCTGACACATTCCATCTTATAAGTATAGAGCTTCTGTGTTTTCTATGTAACATTGTTTTTTGTTGTTGTTGCATGATTGAAAATATTCAATTATCGGCAAATATTTTAGGAAAGTTTCCAATATAATAAAAGAATGACCAAAACAAAGGCGCAAACAAACAAACAGGAAAAAATAAAGAAAAGAGGTAATTGAAGGAAACAGACGTGATGCAAGGAGAAAAAAACAAAATAAAAAACAAACAAACAAATCTCCAATAAATATTTTCAAATGGCTAAGAGAAGATACAGCACACCAGAACAGAATGCTGTGTACAAAAAGGGAACAAGTAGAGAGTAAGAAATAATTTTTGGAAATTAAATAAATGACAGACAAAATTTAAAATTTACTCAAAAGGATAAGGATGAAGTTCAGAAAATCTCCCAAAATGGAGAATGAAACCACAAAAGAGCAAGAGGAGGGAAATTTCTTTTTTTGAGTTAGGCAATAAATCCAGGAGATCTAACATCCCACAAATTACTATTCTAGAAACTAGAGAGGAGGCTTTAACATAGAACAGTATAAGAAAAAGTACCCAAACTGAAGGATGGAAAGGCCCACCAAATACTCCATATAATGAATAAAAACAGCTACATAAAAGAACATAATTATGACATTTCCATTTCTCAGGGATAAAGACCAGATTCTAAAATCTTGCAGAAAAGAACAAATGGATCAATATAAATCTTGTATAAATAAAAGAATCATAATAGTCTTCTCAGAAAAATATTGGAACCTGATAAAAGATACTGGTACATGCTTCCAAACTCTGAGGGACAATTGTTATTCAACCTGAAATCCTCTACCCAGGAAAAAAAGTATCAGTCAAGTGAAAGGGTAGAATAAAGGCTTCCAAACATGCAAGAACTTCCATAGATACCACAGATGGACTTTTCCGAGAAAGCTACTGGAGGATATACTCCAGCAAAACTAGAGTAAACCAAGAAAGAAGAAGATAAACAATCTAGGAAATGGGATCCCAAAGAGAAGAGAGTCTGGTATGTCAGATTTATAGCAAAGGTACATTCTATATTGACAGCTATGCAGCCAGACTGAAGCAGGAGGACCAAATTCTTCACCAGGACTGGCATGTTTGATTGTATGGAAAAAACATATTGACAAACAGGTGACAGATGTATTTGAGAATTTGGGTAAAATTAAAAACATGTTCATAGGAAAGAAAACAATTGAGAAAATATGACTGAGCATCAGAAAAACTGAAGGTATATGCAAGAAAAGAGGTATGGTCTTGGTTTGCTACTTGGTTCAATATGTTTTTAATAGCATAAACAACTAACAGCTGACTTAACAATTGTGTTTATAACTCTGGTAAGAAGGGGGGAGAATTGTATGTACTTTGGTGGTTGAGTAAATTCTCATTCTTGGGGGAGTAACTGAATATAGGATGGCTAAAATTGATAGATCCAGAAAGAGAAGTCCTTATATTATTTAGATCCCAGGAAGTAAATTCAGGGAGGGCAGCAGAGCTAAAGTCAGTGCTTTTGGGGAGTAAGCGGGTGGGTGCGGTGGGATGGGCCAGTGATGCTGTTTCTCATTATGAGCATTTTAGTATTGTTTGGATTTTTAAGTTATGCCTGCAATGGTACATTTCAAAACTATAAGGAAATGAGTATAATTGTGATGGATGTGTTACTTAGTTCAATGTAAGCATTTCAAATTGTATATCGAAGCAGTACCCTGAACCCCATAAATGCATCAATGTACAAAGTTACGATTTAATAAAAAACAAAAAAAAAAAAGAAAGAAAACAAAAATCTACATATCTAAAGCTGTTGAGTCGTTCCTTTCTAGTTACTCCTTATAACCCCCTAGCCAGTGGTTCTCACCCTTCTTAATGCCGTGACTCTTTAATACAGTTCCTCATGTTGTGATGACCCCCCAACCATAAAATTATTTTCATTATGGTTGGGGTCACCACAACATGAGGAACTGTATTAAAGGGTCGTGGCATTAGGAAAGGTGAGAACCACTGTGACTTTTCAGGTCGGTAGGAGGAAGGCACCGCTGTCTTTCAGCTGAGGCCCGGAGCAGCTGCTGTCAGCTCTGAACCAATTGTCTTCAAACTGGAGACATAAGCAGCAAAAAGTGAGGGATTTCAGTTCTTGTTCTCTTCCCAGAGCTGGCCTACAGGAGCCCACCTGCAGGAGGGCAGCACATCTGCACCTGGAGCACACCTGTGGGATGGGATCACACCTGCAGGAGGGCAGCACACCTGCGCCTGGAGCACACCTGTGGGCTGGGGTCACACCTGCAGGAGGGCAGCACACCTGCGCCTGGAGCACACCTGTGGGATGGGATCACACCTGCAGGAGGGCAGCACACCTGCGCCTGTAGCACACCTGTGGGATGGGATCACACCTGCAGGAGGGCAGCACACCTGCACTGGGAGCACACCTGTGGGCTGGGGTCACACCTGCAGGAGGGCAGCACACCTGCGCCTGGAGCACACCTGTGGGATGGGATCACACCTGCAGGAGGGCAGCACACCTGCGCCTGGAGCACACCTGTGGGATGGGATCACACCTGCAGGAGGGCAGCACACCTGCACTGGGAGCACACCTGTGGGATGGGATCACACCTGCAGGAGGGCAGCACACCTGCACTGGGAGCACACCTGTGGGCTGGGTCACACCTGCAGGAGGGCAGCACACCTGCACCTGGAGCACACCTGTGGGCTGGGTCACACCTGCAGGAGGGCAGCACACCTGCGCCTGGAGCACACCTGTGGGATGGGATCACACCTGCAGGAGGGCAGCACACCTGCGCCTGTAGCACATCTGTGGGCTGGGGTCACACCTGCAGGAGGGCAGCACACCTGCACTGGGAGCACACCTGTGGGATGGGATCACACCTGCAGGAGGGCAGCACACCTGCGCCTGTAGCACATCTGTGGGCTGGGGTCACACCTGCAGGAGGGCAGCACACCTGCACCTGGAGCACACCTGTTGGCTGGGGTCACACCTGTGGGCTGGGGTCACACCTGCAGGAGGGCAGCACACCCGCACCTGGAGCACACCTGTGGGATGGGATCACACCTGCAGGAGGGCAGCACACCTGCACCTGGAGCACACCTGTTGGCTGGGGTCACACCTGTGGGCTGGGGTCACACCTGCAGGAGGGCAGCACACCTGCACCTGGAGCACACCTGTGGGCTGGGGTCACACCTGCAGGAGGGCAGCACAGTTCCGGGGGCAGCGAGTACATGCTCCTCTGACTCATGCAACCTTCTTTTTCCACTTTACTGAAGAAAGGCCTGAACTCTTCCTCGGAGGCATCAGACTAAAGATTACTGAATGACTGGCTTCCAAAAAGCTCCCAGACCTTGTGTCTCCCTGTCTCAAACGTATTTCTGCTAATGGAGGTAAGCACTGAGAAAGGAAGGTGCTAGTCCCTGTTGGGAGGTTCTGAACTGAGATTCCCGGCTCGGAAGGGCAGCAGGGGTGGTCGTTTCTTTAACACCCTTTCCTCTTCCTTCCTTTGATTATTGTGAAGTACTGGCTTGCTCCTAAGGGAGAACCCCAGAGCTAAGGGCAGGGAGGAATACTGAAGGAGCTTTTCTCAGGTCACAAACACACTGGTGGCCAGACTCCCTGCAGAATTAGAACCACAGCGAGCAGCAGCCAGGGAGGCATTACTGATATGTGTATTGAATGTGGAATGGAAAATAAAGTTAGTTTTTCATTTTTTATTTTTTTTTTTTTGAGACAGAGTCTCACCTTGCCACCTTTGGTAGAGTGCTATGGCGTCACAGCTCACAGCAACCTCCAGCCCTTGGGCTTAGGCGATTCTTTTGCCTCAAGCCTCCTGAGTAGCTGGGACTACAGGCACCTACCACAACACCCAGCTATTTTGTTTTGTTGTTGTTGCAGTTTGGCCGGGGCCAGGTTTGAACCCACCACCCTCGAACCCACCACCCGGAGTATGGGCCAGACCCTACTCACTGAGCACTGGTGCTGCCCTAAAGTTAGTTTTTTTAATGACAAAAAGTAAGTTGAAGTTGGCTGGATTGTTCGACAATGAAGACTCTATCAATTAGCTTTCATGGGGACATTATTTTGCATAATACAAACTTTCTGTGACTCCAGTTTTGATGAAATATATTTAAAGCCCATAATATAAAAAGCATTGGATCAAAAATATTGTTTGGGAAAAGGCTTTTATTGACGTGGTTGATAATTGCATTTTCTCAATCCCTTCTGAGCATGAGCGATCAAACAGGGTGCCTCTGAGTAAAAGAATAAAAGGTAAAATTAATAGTCACTTGATAAAGTGACTCTTGGTGAAACCCTTTTACTATAATTCCCAGAAATGGAGAAGTTGAGTGACTTAAAGTCCTGGGAAAATGTTCAGGCTAAGTGATTTCAAATTCTTTACTCTCAGTAAATTGATAGCAGATGAAATTGAGGTATCATTAGCTAGAACACTGAAAACCATGTTTGATGATGAATCACTATACAGGTTTTTCATGCAGATGTGGCCAGATGGTGGCCGGGGCATCTGGAACGCTTCCTTACTCTCAGGTCTGGCGGATAATGCTGGCCACCAGCCAGGATGGCAGCTACTGGCCGCAGCTACTACTCAAGATCTCTCTGCAGTTTGGGCTTCCTCACAAAATGGCAGCTATATATCAACAAGAGAGGTGCTGAGATAGAACCAGACGGAAGTCCTAGCACCTTTTTATGATGTAGTCTTGGAAGTCATGGTGTGTTACTCCCTTTCATCTCATCCTGTTGGAGGCAATCACAAAAGTCTAGCTCAAATCAAGGGCAGGGGACACAGACATCCCCTCTGGTTGCAGGAGTGGTTGGCAGAACATGTGAGACCACCTATATTTTTATAGCCATTTTAGGGAAATCCAAACTGCCACAGATCACTACAGGGAGAAGGAAGGCAAGTAGTTTGTATGGACTGATTCCACCATGGCAGAAAATGTATGGAAAAATACCTCCGAGATACGCTGGATGCACCCACGTGGATTTTGAGAACTGTTGGGCCTCTGGGGCAGGGAAGGAATTATAGATCTCACAAGGGAGATGAGAGGATCCCCCACCTCAGCCTCTGCTGAGATGGAGCCGTAAGGGCACACACTCCTTGCACACCACAGGGGAGGCAGAGAAGAGGGCACGGTGTTCCGATGCTCCGAGCTTCATGCCCCACAGGGTCTCTGCAAGGTTGGCTTGGGGCAGGAAGCCGTCTCAGTGGAAAATATTTGAAACCAAGTAGGTATTTTCTTTCAACATGGAAGCCTCCAGCCTTCTTTGGGTATCTAATTGCCTCCATTCCCCTCTCCACCCTGGAATGATTTTCACTTAGTTGGAAAATGTCAGTTAAAATTCACACCCTTACTATAGTGGAAGAGATGTAAAAAATAGAAATGGCGTTCTTTGCAGACACTCTCGCCATCTCTTGCATATGGCTTCCAGTGAGAGATTTTTTTTTTCTTCTATTTTACTGATGATTTGGCTATGGGATCTTAGAAAACTTGGGCTCTTGCCTATAACTAAGAATATAAAGACCTTACACAGAAAATGTTGAAATGTATAAAAATCCTCAACATATACTATTTTTGGATCGCACATCAACATAAGATTTAGGATTCAAGTCCCTCGTTTTTTTTTTTTTTTTATCTATCTAGATATTATGAAAAAGCTACCACCTTCTGAGGTGTAAATGTGTAGAAATAGCCCAAGGGCATTTTCAGCATTTCTAGAACTTTGGTCCTTTATGTTTACCTCAACCGAGCACTTGGACTTAAAGGGTGTGACCTTGAATTCTGAGACTGAAGGACACCATCGATCCTGTGAGCTCTTGGTAATTAGAAGATCTTCCCGCAGACAAGTGTTGGGGGAAGAACTCCTGAATTTCTTCCTTGTCATTATACCTGTGATCTCATTTTACCTGGTCATTCCATTTTCATTTATTATTAGAATAATCATTTCAAGTGCAAAACATTTAACAGTATGAATTTTCAAAATGGAAACATTTTACAATGGGTACACACATTCTACCATGGCAGAGAGAATTTTGGCATATCTGAAGGCTTTAATATATATAATAGAAAATATTATGTATTATGGACTAAATTTAATGCTATCATATAAATAATGGGTTATGTAATAAATACAAACACAATAAAAAATACTTATTTTTCAGATATGCTGAAATCCTCCTTGCCACTGTAGAAGTAGGAATATTATATTATTATCTACTTAAGCTCAAGCTTCCACTAATGGTCAGGTATTTCTTTCAGCCAGGACTAGTAGGTGGAAAAAGTAAAGAGATCTAATGATTACTTAATATGCTATTTTCTTGAGTTAAACAACTAAGTTAATTGTGGGCTAGTAATCTTGGCTATAACTAAAAAAGACAAATATAAACCATTGACATCTAGACATTTCAGCAGCGGGAGCAAATGTCAGCACAATTCCTAAATTGAGAGTTTCAGGGACAAAGCAAGATATGCCTGGAGGAGTTACAGGCCAAAATTATCCTTGCCGTTTCCACCACGTGTTTCTGCAGGGCACCCACACTGGTGCCTGCAGGAGGAAGTTAGCCATTTTTTAAAGAGGCATTTCCTGCTTGTGGGACCTATGCAGTGTAACGCTGCTCATAGTGGTGGGGCTCGTGGGTGTGGGCAGGGGCCGTGTTCCTTCTGGAGGTTCCAGGAGAGAGCTGGTTTCCTCGACTTGGCAGTGTCTTGGGCTCCCCACATTCCTTGTCTGGGAGCCCCTTCCTCCATCTGCGAAGCCGGCAGCACTGCGGCCTTTTGACCCTTCTTTGCTGTCTCATCTCTCTATCTACAGATGGCAAAGGCCCTCTGTTTGTAGGGACTCCTGTGATTAGACGGGTCCATCTGGACAATGCAAAGTGATCTCCCCACCTCCGATCTGTACCCGTCATCACAGCTGCACAGTCCCAGGCCCGTATTCAGAGGTCCCGAGGGCCGTCCTTCTCACCACAACACGGTTGTTCTTCCTCTGTCTCTGGTCGTGGTGCTTCACTGATCAGGTGTCACTCCAGAATCAAATGCAAGAGGTGATGGACAGGGGCGTCCCTGCACATGGCCCTCTGTTCCCACTTGTTCCGCTCTGGCTGCCCGCTCTTCTTACCTCACCCTGCCGCCTCCTCAGCCTCTCAGCAGCTGTAAGTTCCTACCCCCTGCCCATCCAGCTGCTGGCCAGAGTCACTTACTTGGCTCCCCAGCTCTGGTCTCCTGGAACATGAATTTTTGGTGCCACGCACCTGGGACTGTGTCATCCGCTGTGTCTCTCCTGATGGTTTCATCCAGGCAATTCTTGTCTCCTGCCTCACAGCCACAGGTTTCAAAGCAGTAGCTTACATGTTCTCTCTCCCTTTCCCTCTCTCTCCGTCTCTGCTTCTATCTTCACAGTTTGAGACACATGAGTCCTTGATATTTACCTTTACTTTCTGAATGACCAACCAGAAAAAATTCTGAAGAGGTGACAAAAGGCGGGACTGCGATTCAGGAGTCTCTCTCTGTAGGGGTCACCTTGATCTCAACTCAGCAGTCAGTCAGCTATGGCTGGTGGTTAATTTTAGTAAATAAAATACTTGATTATGAAATAGTACAAGTCAGAGAACTTTTGAAAAATATTAAGATTGAAAATTAAAATCACACCAAACAAAGTTACTGTTATTAATTAAAATCACACCAAAGTTACTGTTATTAATTTCTAAAAGCATTTTCCTTCAGCCACATCTTGCTCCCGCCCACACTTGTGCAAATATAACAAAAATAGAATGAGACTATCTCCTAATTAAGGAAATGAAAGGTAGGATAATGTTTAAAAGAGTGCTAGGGTAAGAACTTTTAAAACCTAAGATGTGTATTTTGGAAAGGGGAGAGGTTTTGAGAAAGAGAAAGCTGAATTATCGTTGAGTCCCCAGGATAATAATAGAAATGTATTGTAAACGAGGCATTCAAGGTTAGCGCACATTGCAATGTAGTAATTACAGCTACTAAAATCCTAAGAGAAACATTCCAAATCATATATGGAAACAAATTAGCTTAATATGCTGACTTTGTGCAAATAAGATTTACCTGCAGGTTAATAATGGGGTCCACTTTGCAACAGTTTCTAAGAGTGGTAAAGTCTGGCTTTTTTTTTTTCTTTCACATCACAGGAACTGCCTATGTGATTGCTTAGTGAGGCCTTCTGAGAAATGCCTTCCTTTTACTCAGCCCCCGAGTAAAAGGTCCCTATAAAAGCAGGAACAAGCCACGCATCTCTGCCAGACCTGGCTGAGCGCTTGCAGAGGCACCTCTGATGCATACCATTATAGTCACGTTTAGGGTTATAGTATTATTACTTTCAATTGCTGTAAAGCAAGGGTCCTTAAACCACGGCACACGGGCCACATGAGGCAGTGTGATTGTATTTGCTCCTGTTTTGTCTTTTTATTTCAAAATAAGATAAGTGCAGCGTGCATAGGAATTTGTTCATAGTTTTGTTTTTTTTTTAAACTATAGTCCGGCCCTCCAATGGTCTGAGGGACAGTGAACTGGCCCCCTGTTTAAAACGTTTGAGGACCTCTGCTAAAGTAATGAAACTGGTTGTAATCATTATAATGTGAAGTTTGGGTGTTACAATCTTCGAGAACTTACCTCATGATATAGTGTTATTAAATCAATAATAACAACGCTGAGAATTATGAACAAAGAACATTAAAAAACATTGACTGCTAAATGTGATTGCTCCCCTGCTTGAAACTCTCCAATGGTCCCAGCTTATACAGAGGAAAAGGCCACGCTCTTAGACTTCTTGGGGGGCTGAGGCCAGGCTTTCCCCCTCCTCAGTTCAACTCTCCTATCAGCTCCTTCCTGCTTTGCTCCCGCCCACCACCCCCTTCCCTGTGTTGAACTTCCAGACCTCCCTGCTGCCTCAGGGTCTTTACACTTGCAGAACCCACAAGCCGACCTCTGCTCCTTGCAGGGTCCATGTGGTTTGGCTCCTTGTCTTGCTCACATCTGTGTTAAGGATGCCTCATGTACCAGTCAGGAGTCGGAATCCATCCAACACTTTAAAGAGAGCAAATAACGCTGTCAGCTAGGTATACTGTGCCAACTAGGTAACTGAACCAGTAAAGAACTCGAAGCTGTCACTAGGGTAGTGGCTACAGGAGGCATTCCCACCTCCAGGGTAGATGGAACAAACGGGAAGGCTGGAATGATGGAACTTAGAAGTTCAAGTTTTAATAATTCCTGGAGGGTCCCGGGGATGAACGGGGCCTGCTAGGCTGGTGCTGGAGTCTCAGGGAGAATACACTAGCAGACTGGATCTTTGAGTGTTCAATTGCTGCTAGAGGAAGGTCAAGGTGAGGAAGTGTTGGGGTGGGGCCTCTGGGAGCCCCAGGAAGCAGCTCTCCTCGCAGTTGCCCTCTCCTGCCCCCTACTGGCGAGACCTGGCACCTGGATGTTGTGGATAGAAGTGTGGGTTTGGAGCTAACAGGACGCCTTATAAACTGGTCGCCTGGGGTCTCTTCTCTTTCCACGTTTTACTTTTCCTTGTAGCACTTAGTATATATGTGTGTGTGTGAGATTATGAAAATTTTGAGATACACAAAAATCAAGAAACATAAAGTCTGTGCAGATGGAAAGAAATGAAGCCGTCCCAGCAAGATTCATTAGATGAGCGAGTTGAAACTTGCAGAATCAGAAAAAAAATGCCGTGTTTTCTGTGAGTGAAACAACGGACCATAACATAGTTTGTCCGAAAACTTTCATAGTGACCCACATGTGTGTGTGTACACATGTACATTCATATATACAACAGAACTTGTAAGTTGAGCACCCAAGGGACTGTAACAAACGGTCAGCACCTGCAGGTGGGCAGCGTGAGGAACGAGGCCTCGTGGATTGGTATGTACATGTGACTTTTGAGAGTCCTTCCAGAGTAAGAATAGTAATTGAAACTTGAAGCTTCTAAGTTCCAGAATTCCATATACGTAGCTTAAGGAGGTGAGGCTCAGCACCTGTAGCTCAGCGGCTATGGCGCCGGCCACATACACTGGAGCTGGCGGGTTTCAATCCAGCCCGGCCCGCCAAACAACAATGACAACTATAATCAAAAACTAGCTGGGGGTTGTGGCAGGCACCTGTAGTCCTAGCTACTTGGGAGGCTGAGGCAAGAGAATCACTTAAGCCCAAGGGTTGGAGGTTGTTGTGAGCTGTGATGCCACAGCACTCTACCCAGGATACAGCTTGAGACTCTGTCTCAAAAACAAACAAACAAACAAACAAACAAAAAAAACTTGAGGCGGTCAGTGTGGGGAGGTAGTCAGCTCTGGACCTCTACCACACATACACTATGTATGAGACAAGCTTGTGTGTGGGCTGTCTGCCGTTTCGGGAGTGCAAGTTTCACAGGGGCAGGGGCTTCTTGTCTGTTTCATCCCTGTGTCCACACCACCTCCATGCCTGGCACATTGTAGGCATTTGATAAATGTTGAAAAGTGGATTAATAATAAATGTAATGCCATCGACACACCAGTGACTTCAGTGGGAAGAAGTGTCCTCTTAATCAAGCAGGGGCAGCTCGCGAGGGTGGGCACTTTGTTCTCGCAGATGACAGCGTTTCCAACAAAAATAATGAGAAGGAAGAATCCTGTGATATTACCTGCTGACCTGGGTGATCTGGAATTGCTTCCCATCAAACAGAGTTTGCAGAGAGAGGCCTCAAGGGCATATTCTTGCTCTGGAAGGACTCTCAAAAGTCACTGTCACGTTCAAAGCCTGGGCTTGGCAAACTGGTCCAGACATTTCCTTCTCACTCAAGACATTTTTAAATTGGATCGACTCAACCAGTTTGGATTAAATTTAAACTTGAAATTTTTCACTCTTTAAAATATTTTATTTTAGGGGATTAGAGTTTCAGTTGACATTTTTTATGAGGATTTTTTTTTTTTCCCTTAGTAGGCTTTGGTGAACTCTGGTAAAATTAGAACATTAGAATGGCCTTTCCCTTTTTGTTGCTTGCGTCACTTCCGGGGGATTTTGAAACACAAAAATTTTGAAGGAATGTCTGAATGTTTAAGAACTTTCCTCCAGAACTGATGAAACTTACTTAGACCTTAATTAGAAGACTCTACATGTTAAACGATACTAACAGCACCATCTTTAGGTGGAGAACTACTTAAAAGTAATTATCTATGCAGTCTGGGAGATGGCATAATTGCACGTGGAAATACACGTGCTGTTCTCTCCTTACAATGGCAGCGGAGAGAAGAGGAAAGGAAGGTCTTGGTCACTTTTTCTATATTGCCAAGTAATGAGATCCACGTAAGGCGTCCCTGTCAAAGCAGTGAAGAGTCCCAGCAGGTGTGAAGGCAACTCAGAGAGTTTGTTTGTTCTACCAATCACGATAAATCTTAAAGGTTTCAAGCACGTGCCTAGAGACCAGGACTTTTCAGAAAGGTGGGCTACAGGGGGGTCCCTGTGCGAGAGTGGACAGAGGGCTGGTTTTCCCCTAAATTACTTATCATGAACATTCCCAAACATACACAAAGTGGAGTGAAAGAGAACACTCATGTACCTGTCCCTCTGAGGTGACCGCAGCAGCTTTTTTCTCTAGCTATCTCATCTATCCCTAATCCTTTTTCTTTTTCTGCAGTGTTTAAAAACAAATACTATACATTATGTCACTTTTCCCCCCCAAATTCAATATGCATCTTAAAATACCAATTTCACACCTAAGAAAATGAATTCTTCAATATTGTTTAATATCTAGTCCTCAAATTTCTCCAACAGTCTAAAAAAAATATGTTCTTTTAGAGTTCAGGAATCCAAACAATCCCATTCAATGCGTTTGCTTATTATTATTATTGTTATTATTATTATTTTTTGAGACAGAGTCTCAAGCTGTCAGCCTGGGTACAGTACCGTGGTGTCATAGCTCATAGCAACCTCCAACTCTTAGGCTCAAGAGATAGTTTTGCCTCATTTTTTCTATTTTTAGTAGAGATGGAGGTCTTGCTTTTTGCTCAGGCTGGTTTCGAACTCGTGAGCTCAACGAATCCACCTGCCTGGGCCTCTCAAAGTGTTGGTTATTCCATTTTTAAGTCTTTTAAGCTCTTGGCCTCAGCTTCTTTAATGTCACTGTTGTGTTGGGAAAGCTGGGCCTGCCGTTCCTCAGGGCAGGAGGACTCCCTCCTGCCTCCTGCCTTGTGTGACCACCACTTGCTTCTTGAGGCCCCATGTCACCTCCTGCTCCCGCCTGCTTCCCACAGACAAGAAGTTAGGTTTCAAGGCTTTATGTTCTTTATGTTATTCCAAATTGACTTATTACTCTTCTTTTTCCTAAGAGTACTTCACAGGAAGTACTATCAACTTGGATCATATCTTATCAGGCAGCACCTACTGGCTGGTTGGCTTTTTAGAGGCTGATCAGTGGCTTCAGGTAATCATTTCCTTCCAATGAAATGGCCTGATTATTTCATTACAAAATTCCCCATCAACTTCTCACTGAATGGTTTTACTGAACTTTGACGATCCTTGCTTATATTATACATTATTCATCACATTATACTTACTACGTTCATAGTTAGGGATGCCAAATGCTGACTTTCTAATTCTTTATTTAATGGTTATTTGGAATACAGCTCATGCTGGAAAGACAGAAAAATGCGTAATCATTAGTCTTTAGTTATCATTTTTAGAATGTATTGATGCTTTAGAAACTTCCATTGGTATGCAAAGAGTTTTTCCTTTATTTTTAGTTTTACTTCCTGTCCTGGATTGGGGCTCAGTCATTTCTCCAAAGAACCGCGATTCCTTTTAGTGGAGAATGGTGTTAGATAACACAAACTGGTGGATGGGAGCACCTCTTCCTACCCGATGGTCATTACTTCTGGTGTTTTCTTGCAAAACTAAAAAGAGATAGTTTTTTAAAAGAAAAGCATAAACTTAAATCGACATTTTTAGTTCAAATATAACATTTCAAGGTTTTTACTGCTTTAATTCATACTTGCATTTGATTTCTTTTATACTGAAAATTTTAGTTCCTAATAACATTAGCATAATTACTTTGATTATCCTACTACACATAATAGCTTTAAAATAACCACACCAATATTATTACAAACCACATGACCACTAAATAAAGTTTATGATTTTGTCAGCATCAACATGAGCAGAGGAAGCCTGGATCAAGCCGTGTAAACAAACGGGACACTGAGTAAGGAAACTTACTGTAAGATAAGGGCAGCCATGAGTGTCATGGAAAGTTAGCGTAAGAAGAGTGAGACAGGAGAGGAGAAAATATGAAAGCAAGCAAGAGAAGGTCCTGTAACAGTAACAAGATAAGGGTACCCACAACTATCTCAAAAACAACAGAGAAAACACAGGCTGCATTACACTGCATTACAGTTTGCCAACCACCCCCCCCAGGGGACTTTGAACACAACACATCTGGGCCTACCCATGTAATACTTCTCCATAGCCCCCAAACAGGAAGGCAACAGCATCCCCAATGGTCAAGCAACAAGACTAGAAGAGACATCAAGAAGGGAAGAGGCCAGACAGGAGAAAAAGAGATGGCCCGGAGAGCCCAGTGCCACTGTCTGCAGGGACCTGTGCTCCTTCCTAACCCCACCGATCCCCCATCCCGCTGCCCACCACACCCCCCTGAGTGTGCCAATCTTTCCTAGCAGTCGTCTCCATGGCTGGAAGTGTCCTTGCTTAGTAAACTTGACTCTTGCTATTTCAGAACTGTCTTTTTCTGTCATTCTTCCATAGTAAGAAGACAAGAACGGAGGAGTTCAACAGCCAGTAACAATTTCTTTGCAGTTCTTTTTCTCCTTAGCGTATATCCACTGGGGATTAATAAAATGTGGTATTTGTAGACCATGTACTACTCAGCCATAAAAAAAAAAAATGGGGGCGGCACCTGTGGCTCAAAGGAGTAGGGCGCTGGCCCCATATTCTGGAGGTGGCGGGTTCAAACCCAGCCCTGGCCAAAAAAAAAAAAAAAAAAAAATGATGATCTTGTATCTTTTGTAACAACCTAGATGGACCCAGAGACCATTCTTCTAAGTACTGTAAGAAGGGAAAGACAACCGTCATAGGTACTCTATACTAAATTGGAACTAGTCGATCAGCACATAGGGAAGTAAAACTCAAGGAGAATTAAGCAGGGAGGAAGAGGAATACGGGATTGGTTTAATTCTTACCTAACTGGTGCAATGCACACTTTCTAGTTACACTTATAACTTTGAGATGAAATGTCCCAAAAGAACTATGTAATAAAAATGTATGTACCCTTGTGATGTTCTGAAATTAAAAAAAAAGAACATATGCAGTGGGAATGTACAGTGAGAGCACTATGTTTGAAGGTCACTTGGGATAATGCTTCCCTCTGTGTGAGTAAATGTCACCAACCTGAGACAGAGTTGGGTCCATTTGTGTCCATTATTTTTTGCTAGTTAGACCATGTATTTTACTTTTCTCCCTTTTTATTTAATTTGTAAAAAACCTTCATATCTCCCCAAATGAAAACTACATAACAAGATACATTCACAAACATCACATTTCCATCATTTCCTCTACTCTGTTCTACCCCTTCCCCAATCAATAACCATTTTAATTGATTTTTCTTCTACCTTATTTCTCTGCAAAGATAAATAAGTGTGAATCTCTGTGTTAATAGTATACATTTCTTCTTTACAAACACTAGTATTCTATACACACTGCTCTGCAATATTCATTCTTTATTTGACATTATATGTGGGTAAGCCCACATTAGTACTTAATGTGATTGTCTTTATAGTACATTATCATGGATACACTATAGATTTTCCAGCCAGTGCCCTGCTGGTGAACTCGGGGTTGTTTTCAATAATTTGCTGTTAGAAATAATGCCAAATCTATTAATCTGGTGCATTTATTATTCCATACTTTTGCAAATGTAATTTTGGGATAGATTTCTAGGAGTGGCATATCTAGGTTCAAGAGTAAAATGCATGTGTGTTTTGCTGTGTATTGCCAAATTCCTCTGCCTGGGAGTTGTATTATTTTTATCATCAACAGTATATATGAGATTGTTTTCTCCACAGTCTTGTTGACAAAGTATATTGTTAAACTCATCCATTTGTTGGATGAGAACTATTATGTCATTTTCACGTCCACTTATTATCAGTGATGTTGGCCGTCTTTTTGTATGCTTAAAGGTTATTGTATTACTTTATTTGTGAACTGTTTCTACCTTTTGCCTGTTTTTAATTGTATTGTTGGACTTTTTCTTCTCAATTTTCAGAACACATTTATGTGTGGAACAGTAGCTTGACTAAAAGCCTTTAAGAACAGATGTGTCTAACATTCAAGTTGCTGCTGACTGTGATGTACTCACTGCTATTGCCACAAGCATTGGGTAAAGTCTATCTAATATGTTAGACTCTCTCCTGCTATCCTGTGTCTCTTACTTTGACTTCATATTTATAGTATCTTCATCTCTCTGTGTGCTATTCTGAGTAATTTCTTCAGATCCATCTTCCAGTTCATTAATTCTCTCTCTAGTAGTATTTAATCAGGGTTTTAACTTCTTCCTTTGAGCTTTCAATTTCAATAACTGTATCACTTCTACTTTAAGTCTGCCTCTTATTTTTTGTATAGTATTCTATCTTATGATTTTATGTTTTTCAATTAATTTTTTAATTTCTTTAAACAATTTTGTTGTTATTACTTTACAACCCTGATCATTCTTTTGTTTTTAATCTTTCTTTTCATTGTATCTACTGATTTTCCCTTATAGTAGTTTCCAGTGTTTTAAAAATTTTTGAATAAATTAACTATTAAACGTGAGAATTCTCTGTGTTGTGTATTGAGGACAGAGAAGCTTTGCATTTGCTTCTGCCAAGCACTCCAAGGGCATCACCAACCAGGAACCCACTTTTACGTTAATTTATCAATATTAGAATTTTTAAAACCATGTGGGTAGTATATATTTGAATCTCTATCCCCTATAAGGGCAGCTCTATTGTTAAAAATTTTCAAAGCCAACTTTCGTTCTCATCCTGGGCTAGGCTGACATGCAGGCTTCCTGATGATCTTCTTGAGTTAATAAGTGCTTTTTTTTTTCTATTCTATAACTGAGATTTCAGGCCATGAAGGATCCTATTTGGTAGTCTTAGTTCCAATGCTTTGATTCACATGATTGCAAAACCTTGTCTCTAATTCCTGTTTGACCAATGCCCTCATTTCCTCAGATTTGGCACCCCCACCCTGGACTGCACAGATGTGTGCAAACTCTTCCCACTGACTTTCTGTTCTCTCTTGTGTATCCTCTGGAAATTTCCCTGACTTTCTTGCAATTGCAGGTGGTATTCCTCATAGTGCATTACTTGTTTCTAAGCAAAATACATGCTGGCTCAAATTGTCTTTGTGATGAAATACAAAGACATATCCAAAGCCTGGGCAGGACCATCACCCAGAAAGACACTCAAAGCCTGGAATCCCCGCTCCAGTCACAAAGTGCAGCAGAAATTGAAAGTGTATGTGGGGGATTTGGATAGTTCTGGGAATGTTACCTACTTTGCAGATAGCTTCATATATAATTAGACTTATTTCAAAACCTCTATAAAACAGCTCCCCATTGACAAGAATATTATTTTCTTTTAGATTCTATATCTCTGCCTTCTACTTGTAAGTTCCTTTCAAATTCCTAAAAAAGCACTGGACTGAGTTACTCTGTCCACGGACTGGTGGCATGTCCGCCATTCACTGCGCTCTGAGTCCAGTTTCTGCAAAATGCATAGATGACAGGTCAGCCTACCTCCAAAGGTACAGCCATGGCTTTGAAAAAAAAATTAAACATCAACTGCCCTGCACATTAATTGTTTGAGGTTAGGGTGATCTTGATTGTAAAACCAGACAAGGACAGTACTAGAAACGACATTGCAGCTGTATTTATAAAATAGTTAACAACCCAGGCACCCCAGTACCCATAGTTCCAGCAACTTGGGAGGCTGAGGTGGAAGGATCACTGGAACCCAGGAGTTTGAATCCAGCTCTGGATAAAAGCAAGACTCCATCTCTTAAATTTATTATTATTATTTGTCTAACAGAATTCACAGTGGGTATAAAAAGTAATTAACACATCATGTTCATGTAAGTTATTTTAGAAATGCACAGCTAGTTCAGCATCAGAAAAATCAGTGCCATCCACCAGAGAAAAAAATCCATATATGCAGCAAAAATATTTTAACAAAGTGCACCCCAGGTTATGATTTAATTAAGGTTCTCAACACCCCCCCCAACATACCTAGCATTTGAAGAGGTCTTCCAAAAATGGAGAAACAGTATATATTACAACAAAAGCCTAGAGCCACATGGTACATGGAGAAAAGTTGTTCTATTTCCACGAGGATCTGGAACAAGGAAAGGACGCCGGCTCCCCTGCCTATTACTTGAAGGTGACGTCAGAGTTCCTAGTTAATGTTATTAAGCAGTTCAGAAAAAAATAAAAACCAAAACCTTAAGGAAAGAGACAGGAAAACCTTCTGGCTTTGGTTTTGACTTCACCATTCATTCACCTCCGCAATCCAGTCACACCTCCTTTCCAGGCCGGGATCCCATTGGATCAGCACCCAGAGCAGAGGTCAGCGGTGGGTACAGATTTGCCCAAAGGGCCCTGTCTGTTATGGAACGGTGACGAGGAAGTGAGATCCAGACGTGGAGACGACGGCACGCGAGCCAGGGGCATCATCCTCCCCGGCATACCGGCTCCCCGCGACCCGCGCGCCTCCCCGGCCGCGCTCTGCCCCAGCGCTCCGGCCCACGCGCCCCCCGGCCCGCGCTCCCAGCCGCAGTCCTCGCGCCGACCAGCAGGTGGCGCGCGGCCTCCACCGCCCGGGCCCACCAGCGGCGGCGGTTCGGCGGGAGGCGTCCCGGCCAGCAGGGGCCGCTTCCCCGCTGCGGGGGCTCCCGGTCCGCGTCCAAACGCGCGGACGGCGCCCGGCGCCCAGTGACGGCGCGGCTGCTCCAATCGGCCCTGTCCCGCCGACCCCTGAGGTTGTCCGAGTAGACGACGAGTGAGTCACCGAGGTTAGGAGCTACCAAGGGGCTGGGGGGCTGGTGTCTGCTCCCTCCCCGGCCAAGGACTGGCCGGGGGTCGGGGCAACGACCTGTCCGCGCTCCCGCCCCGCCCCGCCCCGTCGGGCCGGGCTGCACGCAGGCGGCGGGTCACGCAGGGCCTGCGGCTGGCAGCAGGTGGCCGGGACCGCAGGTGACAGGCCTGGAGGCGGCTCGCCGCCCGGGTCTGCCCAGGCAGGTCTCCTGCCCAGTGCGGTGGCCGAAGCCCACCTCCCGGGGCGGCCCCCGCGACGGACTGGTTGTCTGGGCGCCGGTGCAGACTCAGCGGCGTCACCCAGGCACCTGCTAGGCCCGGAGAAAGTGGCCCCAGGTGAGACGCCTATCTTCTCGTCCAGTCCGGGTGTGAGTGGCCTTCTAGAACCTCCCTCATCCCCACACTTTCGCACCCAGAGGACGAGTGTCTTCTAGGTTGGGAATTGAACGTATTACAGAAATGAGTTTTAAGCACGTGTCTATGTTAACTATTTTAAAGCAGGGGGCCCAGTGTTGCCACCATAGAGTTGCAGTGGACAAAGCACCGCGTGCTGACACTTTCTCCTCTCCCCTCCCCGCCCCCTGCAGTCCAGGGCAGCAGTCAAGGGTGAAGGGCGCGGGCTGGGCGAGCTACAGGTGGAGGAAGCAGATCCGCAGCCTCGGGCGGGACGGTCAGGCTGGGGGTTGGGGTGCAGGGATTTCTGTCTTCTTAATCTTAAATCATGTTCTCAATTCTGTACAGCCTCTTTACTACTCATTAACAGGCCATTTTACTTACTCCAGAAGAATCTTAACACCCACTCAGACTTTCCGGACTCCCCATTTATTTTGAATGATCTGCTAGGAGTCACACCCCACAGCTCACTCTTCGTTTTAAACTCAGCCCCAAGACACCGAACTTAAAAAGTCGCATACCAGCGGGGAAGGGTGTGTGTGTATCAGGAAAGGTTTGTTTTCTTATGGCCCTGACATCCCCCCATTGGTTTATGACAGAAGAAATACTTCTGTGTCTATAGCTTCCAAGATGGTGCCCCTGACCACACATCTGATAAGGGGAGTCTGCACACAAGTTCCAGCTTCAGGGTGTGGAGGGAACTAGAGAGAGTTAAAGAAAAAGGCAAAGAGAGAGAGAAAAGTGAGCAAAGAGATCTTAAAAACCATTCAGAATTCAGGGGTTGACTTCAGACATGTTTTATTATAATCTTATACAGTCTACATAAATTTGAACTTGAATTTATTTGGGTTCAGTTATAACATAGCATAATAAAAATCAAAGCACTGGTCCTCTGAAATAAAGCAGGCAGTCACCATTCAATAAACACACTTGATTTATTTGTATAAAAGGGTTAAGTTTACAACTAAACTTTTATGAAAAGTTTAGTATGAATAAGTACATCATTACACTTTTTAATGCAGAAATATACATTTCTGCCACTATACAAGAAAACTCTAATTAAAGAGTTCACAAGGTTTCACTCTCTCTCTATATATATTTATATATAAATATATACACAGCATTCAGTAGGCTTGCGTCAAAAAGGTAATTTCTGACCAAAAGACTTTAAGTAACTGAATACTGGATCCTTCTGGTATTCACGCTCCACCTTTGAAAAAAGGCAAAGTCTGCTTAGATTGGGAAATTCCTTGTGATTTTAATGTTTTCGCTCCCCATGGTGGGAATAGTATATAAAGAAAACCTTCCAACTGCAGAAAGGGCATTTAAAAGTCTTTTTCATAAATAACGAATATCACAGTCCAGGTCAGAGAACGCTCTGGGAAGATGATCATTCTTAGTTTTCCTTCCATTATTTTTTTCTTTTTAAAAAGGTCCATACAACTTGTTTTTGTCCTCCTTGTGAAATGGTTGAAAAATAAGTTCAGCGCCTTAAAAGATTCCGTGGATTTGTTGTTGTTGTTGTGCAAAGAAAAAAAAAAGTCATGAACACCTGCAAAAGATTGGGAGAGAAAGGCATGTTTAGAGAATGTAATCTACGGGCAGAGGCGGCCAGACTGGCGCCGGGAGGAAGCCACAGTTTGAACATTTAACGAAACACTCAAGGACTGGGCAAACCCTGGCGTCCAGATGCAACACACACTGGGCCTCGACAGTGCAAATTAAACATTAAAATAGCAAACATTCAAGGGGAAAACTTCCCAGCCCAATCTCCTATATGGCTCTCCAACAGCAGCGCTCACAGGCGCCAGTCTGCTTCTTGTAACAATTATTTGATTGAAAACAGCCCTTTAGTTAACAGATAGGGAAGTCTGGGATCCCACATCACGGGTCTAAAACACAGGGTAGCAATCTTCAGTTAGCCCAGAGAATCGCAGAGGACTACAGTTGATTTAGGGAAGGCGGATCACTATGGAATTTGTGGCGATAAGATTAATTGCAGTGGAGGTTAGTACCTCATAGTACCACAGGAATAGCAAGCACAAAGAGCCAGGGCAAAGGCCAACACACACTTGGCTCAGCCACCTTCACAGTAAGTTACTAGCATCATCTTTTTTTAACATCACAATGTTCTGCAATTTTGAGTATCCAGAGCTACAAGCCCCTTCATGTCTAGTGAGACAGTACACTACGGGTAACACAAGGCGTAAGGACGCATTTACTAAACCAGGCATTTTACAGACACACAAGCACAGGGCAAAAACACACGTGCGCTAGCACACGCACTAAGAGGCAATTTACCAACGGGTGGCACCAGCAGACACTCACCGTTTATTCAGCCACAGAGTGCTTTGCTGTCATTGGACATTAACTCAGAAGGGAATTCAGAAGCCTGGAGAGAGAAAGAATAAAAGGAGACACGTTAAGACAATCTTAAGGGGAAAAGGCTGCTTTTTTTTTTTTTTTAAAGTAGTCCAAAGATGAGTGAGTTCCATTAAGCACATTTCTGCTAAAATTCAAATTCAAAGAGAGATGAATTAACAAAACAGAACTTATCAGCAATTTCACGCACGGCTCAATCTACAGCAGATTTTTGAGAAAATAAAGTTAATCAGCTCATCTGAAAGTCACTGCCTCGGCAATGATCTTCTAGTGACAGCCCAGGCGATCCCGGCAGTGTGCGGCGGCGGGGCGGGGGCACCAGGAGCAGGTCTTACCTGTAAGGACAGGATGCTGATGTCCGTGTTCAGGGTGGTCAGTGGCGTCCTGGACGCCTGGTTCTGCCCAGGTCTCTGGTGGTGCAGGCTGACAATAGTGGGGTGTGAGTCCAGGGCGATCTGCAGGTCCAAGATGTAGTCGATGACGTGCTGCAGGATTTCCATCTTGCTCACCTTCTTGTTCTGGGGGATGCTAGGCACTAGCTCCTTGAGCTTGGAGTAGCAGTCGTTCATGTTGTACAGCAGGCTCATAGGGTCGTCCACCGGGGTTTTGCTCCGGGAAATGCCCAAGCTGTGGTCCGACAGACTGTTTTTTCTAACGGACCTCACGGGACTGAAGGCTTTCATGCTGACCGCGGTGGAAAGAGAGACCCGGAGAAAGCAGGCTACCCCGGAGCTCAGCCCGCCTTCGCCGGCTAAGCTAACTGTGCTCCACACGGGGATCGGTTCAGAATGAAGCCGGAGCCCAGAAGGGCGGCTTTTATCAGCTCTCGCCGGGGCCACACGCTCGGGCTTCTTTTCGTCCCGATTGGTCAAAGGCGGTGCGTCTATCAGGCCGAGCGGGAGCTCCCATTGGTGGGCGCGGGCGCGGGGCAAGCGCTCGGTCCTTCCGCGTTCGCAGCCAATCCCGAGGGGTGGGCGGGGCGGGGCGGGGCGGGGCGCGAGCCCAGCTGGGGTGGTAAATAGAGTACAGTAAGCGCGGGGCGGGAGGGGACAGGCCCCAGAGCTCCAGAGCGCGCTCTTAGTCCTAATTCCAAAAGCGCAGTAAGACTCTTGCACTGGGGTGGGGGGTGGGGTGTGGGGGGGCGGTGTCCCCACCAATCCTTGCACACCTCGGACTTTCAGCAGCCCTTAAAAAACACTGCGACACGGGCAAGTTCAGGACAGCAGAGGGAGAGCCACCGTCTCCTGCAAGCCACCGGCGAGCGTCAGGAAAGACTGCATTTCCGAAGAAAGTGAAAACGCATGTAAATTTGCCACTGAAAAGTCCCGTTTGTAGAGTGAGTTCGTCTTTTCAGATAAGACAAAGTTATGTTAAAGCAAACAAGCCACCCACGCACATATTCAGCGAGAGGCTTGGTGTGGGATTTGGTGTGGGATTTTGCAACCCGGAGCAACGCGGGAGGCATTACTGTAAACTCAGGAAAATGAGTTCTTATTGGAAACCTGGCTCGACCCCGCGCTGGTGCTGAGCGCAGAGGCAGGGCACTTTCAGGGTTCCTTTTCAAGAACCAGTCAGGGATATTATAATGATCCTATTAATCGGAAATCATTAGGAGAATTTGCATATTGAAACTACATTTACATACACTGCCCTTGAAAAGCTGCCGGTGTGTGTACCCTTCGGTGGAAGTGCCAAAGTAATGTGATTAATTATGTACAAATCGTAATTTCAGGTGTCACATTATGGGACCTAGAGTATTTCCAAGGCTTTGTTGACAGGTAGGTCGCCCTAGCCACTGACAGCTTCACATTATTTCTATTAAAAAGTTCTGTAATGTATGAGGTTTGGAATCTTTTCAGCGCTAGAACTGGAGGCAGCTTCAGGATTTTTTTTGTTTTTTGCTGTAGAGCTTTAAGAATGCCCTTTCAGTAAAAAAAAAAAGTTTGCAGCTATTTACTCACTTTGTTAAATGTTAATTCTAGGTTAACAAACACACAATATATTAGTTTTGTGTTTTCAAAATCGTATTTTTCTAGAAAACCTCAGAAGAGGTAGCATCTCACTTTTTGTATCAACCTCCACCCCTTGTGCATTTAAGAAATAGGAAAGGGGCAGAACCAGAGGCCAAAAGCAAAGCTCAATCATGGTGAAGCATTTTTTTCCCCCTCCAATTAATGATTAATTCCTCAGCTGGCGGGCCAGGTGGTCTCTGACCTCTCTGTGACAGCCACGTGCCCCAGGGCGTCTCTCTAGGGAGGCAGAGTTGGTGGCGCTGAGATGGACACCACCTCGGGGAAGTTCGGCCACTCCAGTCTGGAGGACGGAAGTGGCTGGTTTCCCCACCAGCCCAGAAGCGCCTTCCCAGGGCCGGCAAAAGCCTCTGCAACCACGCTCCTGACAGCGCTCTGATTAACAAAGATCTCCTCTGGTATTAAGTCTGCAAGTGATTTACTATCTGAGTCCCCTACAGTTCGAGCCTTTTGATGTACTTTGCTTGTGTTTCTGTCACATACGTGCCACAGTGGAACAGATTTTGTTTTGACACTATTTTGGTTCATGATGTTATACTTTGACTATTTTACAATAATAGCCAATGTAAACAAACATCTTTGGGATTCTCAAATTATTACTTATGATTCTTGGACATTGCAGCTCTTCGATACTGACGCATTCCTAGCTTTTTCCAAGGACACCGTATGTTAACATCCGTGCCAGCCTCATTATCCCAACAGCCAGGCTCTGGGCTGGATGGTAATGAGCATTGTGCGGTATTACTTCACACTTTGCAAAGTTGATTAAGGCAGCGCCTTCTCCCATGATCATTTTTGTACCCTGATGTAGTAAAATTGCTAAATATGGTGGAAGTTTTCTGGTGTTTCTTTCTTTAGCTGCCATGTCAGAGTCCAGTCTGCTGGGCTGTGTTGAATTCGACTCTGCTGGCACGCTACCCAGTTTGACATTCATTTAAAGATCATTTTAAAGGGATTATGAAGCTGTATAAGTTAATGATTGGAAAAAGGCCTCCGCTGCTAGTATGCCCGTCTGAGCATGCCCGGCAAGGGATCACCTTAAAAATTGTGTTTTCGTGGGGGATCGTCGTGTTGGAACATTTTTAGGGTGGGTTAAAAAGCACTTGAAAAAATCTGTCAATCGGTGTGTGGGTTTGCTTTTGAGGCCTCCAAAGTTCAAACGGCCCCAGCTGCAGGAAGGGCTAGACCCCTGGGTGGCACGAAGGTGTGATGGGCTTCCGGCGGGGGGCGGGGACACGTGCCCCCCTTCCCGCTGGGACGCCCCCCACGGACAGCACGCGAGCTGCCCTGCGCGCCCCCTGGCCTGGTTCCGGGGTACTCACTCAGCTCCCCTCCATGCCCCACCGCCGGCTCTCTCCGCGGTAATCAGAAGCAGTTCCGGCCGCGGCGCAACGGGCCAGCCGGGCCGCCTTCGCAGCCCCCGCCGGGTGCAACCAGGGGCGGAGGACCTGCGGGGGCGGAGAGCGAGGCTCAAGGTTCTCCCTGCACATCTGGCGCCATGGGGAGCGCTCGCCTTTCTTCCCCCCGGTTTTGTTCTCACAGCTGTGTCCATTCCGCCCGTGACCCCCCGAGTGATCCTTGACAGGTGATGAATTGGCAGCGGCGGCGGCGGCGGCGGCGCGCGGGCCAGGCAGCGGCAGGGCCGGAGCAGAAGCCCCGGAGCAGACTCTCTGGCGCCAGGCGCGTGACGCCGCCCATTCACGCCGCCCTGCAGCCTTGTCCTCGCGGCGCCGCTCAGGCGGCTGCCATGGCAACGGCGCCGTCACTCAGCGCGCGCGCCCAGCTGATCTATGCCTCCAAGGCCCGGCAGTCCCGGGCTCGCCCCAGCCCGGTCGGCGGCCGGTGCGCACCTGCAGCCGCTGCACGCCTAAAGTTTCGAGTGATTTGGGAAGGAAGGAGGACTGGGAAGAGAAGGGGAGGGGGGAGGAAACAGAAAAATAGCCGGGAGAGGGAGAAGAAAGAGATCTTCCTTTTGCTAAGGGAGGCATAATGTGGCTTAGAGGTTGCCAAAGCAAAAGGTTTTGCTTTATTTTATTTGCTTTTGCAACCGAGGCGTTCAGGGTGAAGCTGGCGCGAGGGAAGGGTGGATGGGGAAAAGGTCACTGTCTTAGCGCAGGGCGAGATTTATTTATTCCTTTGGATCTTCTGGGTCTTCGCCGGACGGCTTTGATCCCATGCTCCTAAAAATATCTTTGAAGGACCCCCGCCCCGCCCCCTGCCGTCCTAGTGCCTTCCTCCTTGGAACTCTTGGAGGTTGCACATAAAACCATTTTATTTTTCCAGAACAGCCCCTCTCCCCGCCCCGGGGGATGCAGGAGGCTGTGCAGCCTGGGTTCTCCGGACCCTTATGAGTCTCAGCGGGCAGAGCCCAGCCCGAATTTGCGTCCTCATTACCACTACAAAGCAGTGGCCAGACTGGAGCCCCTTTATAATGCACCATTTTTCGACTGAGAACCAAGAGGCCAGAAACTTGCAAGGCAGCTTGCAGAAGGAGCCGTCTCCTCAGTCCCGGCTCTATCTCCAGGGAAAGTTCCATTTTAAGAACCAGATGCCAACATTCCCGGACAGTTTATGGCATCCGGATCGCTCAAGGGTGTTCATCTGCAATTTAGAGTATTAGTAGCAATTATTTATCTTCTGTCTTGGAGAGGAGTTCCTGAACATGAGTGTTCCTCTGCTGGTCCCCAAACCAGGGGACCGGGGGTGGGGGCGGCGCCCGGGGGGGGTGGAGGGGGCGCACGACTGTTCCCAGTCCTGTTATCTGGTTTAGCAGCGTTTGTTGTGGTTTTCGAGGGAACAACATCTGGATTACATAAGGATTCAAGATTTTGCTTTTCTTGTTTATTTAATACCTTGGCAAGAGGGAGCCCTTCCCCTGAAACCAGATAACTGAATTTGGGTTTAAAACGCCCTTAGATGAAGGACCACGCGAGGAAAAGAAAATGAGCAAGGCCACAAAAACCAAACAAGGGGATGTTTATTTTTCTCCTTTTGGGTATTTCTGAAGACCTGCCCGACTTCTTACAATTGTTGTCACACACAGCTAATAAATGGCATTAACAAAGCGTTTCAGCTACTACAATGGCTCAACAGTCCCCCGCCTTGCCACGATCCCGGCCCTCCCCCGCCCTGCCACGATCCCGGCCTTAGCTCCTTCCAGGATCCCGGCGCGGTCCTGTTTGTTCAGAGCTCTCTAGAACACGAGGTAAGACGCCGAGCTAAATCCAATTGCTTGCAAACGTCTGATCCCCTTTTAGGGAGATCACTTTTCAGCTACGTTCAAGGAGAGCAAAGTTTGGGAAGTTTGACAGAGGGGCCGCTTTAAGTACCGGCACTGCAAATATTTTGTTACCAATGCAGTGAAGTGCCCAGATTTGTGGCCGTGTTTAGCTTTACAAAGGATTTTCCTGTGACTTTTGTTCCGGTCACCAAATTAAAAAGGAAAATTAACTTCAGCGAGAGATAAGGTCTGGGAAAACACTCTCGAGCTGCCCGCGAGCTGGCGGGAGCCAGGCTGGCGTCGCCGAGTCTGCGCTGCCGGGAGGCGTGCGTCCCGGGGTCCGGCCACCGCCGGGCGACCGGGTCACCGCGGAGACCTCCCACAGTCCGCGGTGCATCCCCAGAGCCCGAGCCGCCCCCGTCTGCCCACCGGCGTCCACAGCAGCCGGCGACGAGGGCGGGCTTGTCCGGAATCACACTGCTTCTTAATATTATAATGTGGCACAGAAAGCAAAGTCCAAAGACCCGGCTTGCGAGTCTTAACAAGAAACACATTGTGTGCGCGGTTTTTTTTTTTTTGAGCCCTGGCCTCGTTCGCGCGCCGGGCCCGCAGTAGCGAGCCAAGTCCATGACTTCAGTGGGGAGGAACCCGCCCGCCCCGCACCACGTGCGCGCCCAGCCGGGGCAGCCACCCCGCCACACCCCGTGCGCCCTGTCCTTGAGCCAGGGCTGGGCGCGCTGGACGGACGTACGTCCTGTGCCCGCAGCTCTGCGCAGGCCCTCTGGCCCCCAGGCTCCCAGAGGCCGACGTGCCCATCGCCCAGGCGCTAGCGGTACGGAGGCCATGCTGCGGGGGTTAGCTGGTGGAGAGACTTGTTTTTTCAATTGTTTGACCCCCCTTACTTCTCTTTCTTCCAGCATATTTAAGGTGTTCACTCAGATTCTGTCCCCTTACTCATAAAAAAGACAATTTGCAGACCTACCCCAACCCAGTCAGAGGGAGTGTGCACTCGCGGGTTCTGCAAGCCCCAGCCACGCGCTTGTCTAGCTCTGTCGGTTCCACGGGAGAGTGTAAGTGCGTCCTCAGGGAGGGACAGGTAACAGGTGGAGACGCTACCCGCGGCAGGGACCTGGAGCAGCCAAGGGCTCAGGACGTGGGCGTTGAGCTCTGCAGGGTCCAAGGCCGCAAAGACCTGGGCCTCATTTGTTTACACCTGGGACAGTGGGACCCTCGAGGAAAGGCGTGGGTCATACATGTTATTATTTTTTTTGTCTTTTTTTTTATTAAATCATACCTGTGTACATTGATATGATCATGGGGCATCATTCACTAGCTTCACAGACCATTTACCAAGTTTCACATATACCCTTATAAGATGCACCGCAGGTGTAATCCCACCAATCCCCTTCCTTCTACCCACCACCCCCCTCCCTCCCCTCCCTTTCCCCCTTCCCCCTATTCTTAGGTTGTAACTGGGTTATAGCTTTCATGTGAAAACCCTAAATTAGTTTCATAGTAGGGCTGAGTACATTGGATACTTTTTCTTCCATTCCTGAGATACTTTACTAAGAAGAATATGTTCCAGCTCCATCCATGTAAACATGAACGAGGTAAAGTCTCCATCTTTCTTTAAGGCTGCATAATATTCCATGGTGTACGTGTACCACAATTTATTAATCCATTCGTGGATCGATGGGCACTTGGGCTTCTTCCATGACTTAGCAATTATGAATTGGGCTGCAATAAACATTCTGGTACAGATGTCTTTGTTATGATGTGATTTTTGGTCTTCTGGGTATATGCCCAGTAGAGGGATTACAGGATTGAATGGCAGATCTATGGGTCCTACATTTTAAATGAGCCATACATTTAATTTTAACCAGCACCTCTGCTTTCCTCTGAGTCTGTGTGAGGAACAGAAATTTCTATTTCAAAGGAAATGACAACCGACAAGATGGGCCTCTGTAAGGGGAGGGGAAAAATTCACAGCGGCTGAGAATAACTAATGTCTTATGAGCCTGTGTGCAGCTCACTTATTTTGTTCTTCACCGTGACCCTGAAAGTTTGGAAAGGCAGATGCCATCTCTTTTTCACAGAGGAAGAAACTCAGGCACAGAGGAGTGACAGACCTCTTTCTGGCGGCCTAGACTCCAGCCAACACTTGGTAGAACAGTACCCCGCCATGCTACAGAGATGTGTGACCTTAACTCCAGGGGTGTGTTGCTTACTTTTTTCTCCTTGAAATTTATTCACACGGAGGCCTGGTGTGGTGGCACACGCCTGTAATCCTAGCACTCTGGGAGGCTGAGTCGAGTGGATTGCCCTGTGATCACAGGTTCTAGACCAGCCTGAGCCAGAGTGAGACCCTGACTAGGGGGGAGTTGTGGGCAAGCCTGTACCAGCTACTTGGGAGGCTGAGGCTAGAGGATCGCTTCAGCCCAAGAGTTTGAGGTTGCTGTAAGCTGTGACACCGTAGTACTCTACCAAGGGTGTGAGACAAAATAAGACTTTTGTCTCAAAAAAAAAGGAAGGAAGGAAATGAAAGGAAGGAAGGAAAGGAAAGAAAGAAAGAAAAGAGAGAGAAAAGAAAGAATGAAATTTATTCACCCTGATGGCTGGATTGCCCAGAGCCAGGAATTTATAGAACACTTTGTCTTCACTTTTCTCCAAAGTTAATACTGGATGAGTTACTTTGACCTTTATTAACTAAGGGTCAACTCAGATCTTAGGACTTTTCAAGCCTTAGTGTATGTAAGAATCACATGTTTATGCCCAGAGTCCTGGTTGCACCGCTATAAATGCTGTTGGGTAGGTTTGGTAAGTGCCTGGGAAATAGCGTTTTAAGCATCCTGAGGAGATGCTGGTGCAGGTGGTGCAGGTGCCACACTGTGAGAAGCTTCAGATAAACACCTGGCTTCTGAAGTCAGTGCTGCAGTGGGCAAGCTACTGGCTGAGAATGAGCCAATTTGGCCCTTTTAAGCAACAGTACATTTTTAAAAAGAAATCAAGAGGAAAAGGAAAATCTATAATATTTACTCACATTTTTACCTTTTCTCTTTTGTTCTTTCTTGCTTCCTGATGCTCTAGTATTTTTCTTTATCATTTCCTTTCTATTTCAAGAGCATTCTTTAAACATTCTTTTAGGGTAGGTTTGATAGTGACATGTTCTCTCAGTTTTCCTGCAACAGAAAACTTGTTTTTCCCTTCAGTCTTTTTTTTTTTTTTTGAGACAGAGTCTCACTATGTCACCTTGGGTAGAGTGCTCTGGCGTTACAGCTCACAGCAACCTCTAACTTTTGCCCTTAAGTGATTCTTTTGCCTCAGCTTCCCAAGTAGCTAGGATTACAGGAGCCCACCATAATGCCTGGCTATTTTTTGGTTGCAGTTGTCATTGTTCAGCAGGCCCAAGCTGGGCTTGAGCCTCAGTGTATGTGGCCAGCACCCTACTCACTGAGCTACGGGCACCAAGCCTTCCCATTAGTGTTGAAGGATGTTCTTGCTGGGTATAGAATCCTGGGCTGAGTAGCCCTGTGGTAAGAGCCTGTGGTTCCAGGTACTGGGGAGACTGAGAAAGGAAGAGTACTTGAAGCCAGGAGTTTGAGGCTAGTCTGGGCAACATAGTGAGTCCTTGTCTCAAAACAAAACAAAACAAAACACCCCTGCCCCAAAAAACCGGTTCTGGATTGACAATTTTTTTTAAGATGCAGTCTCACTATTTAGTTGCCCTGGATAGAGTGCTCTGGTGTCACAGCTCACAGCAACCTCACTCTTGGGCTTAAGCAATTCTCTTATTTCAGCCTCCCACAAAGCTGAGACTACAGGCACCTGCCACAACGCCTGGCTATCTTTTTTGTTGCAGTTGTCATTGTTTAGCTGGCCCTGGCCGGCTTCGAACCCACCAGCCCCACTGGCGCCCCTAACCACTATGCTACAACTCAGAGCCAGGATTGATAGTTCTTTTATCACCAGGCACACTGTGGTGCTTCCTTCCTTTAGTCCTGGTTGCACAGGAGGAATCCTCTGTCATTTGACTTTGTCCCCAGTAGCTAAGGCTTCGTTTCCCTTTCTCTGCTTTCTTTGTTTTTCATTTTCAGAGCTTTGCCTATGATATGTCTTGCTATGAATTTCTTTAGGTTTATTTGGTTTGAGGTTCTTCCAGCTTCTTTTGCCAGACTCTGGACATTTTTAGCCATTATTTATTGCTTCCCAGACTTGTTCTGCCCTGCCTTCCTTCTCGTTCCCTCTGAGAGTCTGACGACGCTGAGGTTAGCTCTTCCGCTGTAGTCCCATGGGTCCCTGAGGCTTTGCCCAGTTTTTCTTTTAAATCTGTTTTCTCTCTGTTGTTCAGATTGGGTAATTTCTATTCATTTATTTTCAAGTTCACTGACTCTTTTCTCTGCCCTCTCCACTTTGCTTTTGAGTTTTTACATTGATTTTTTTTTTCAGATTTTGGCCGGGACCGGGTTTGAACCTGCCACCTCCTGTATGTGGGGCCGGTGCTCCTTGAGCCACAGGCGCCACCCATAGTTTTTACTTTGATTATTGTATTTTTCAGTTCTACAATTGTCCTCTGGTTCTCTTTTATTTCTTCTATTTTTTTGCTAAGATTTCTATGTTTTCCTTTTTTTGAGCACATTGGTAATTGCTCCTCTAAAGATGTTTATGATGGCTCCTGGGGAATCTTCATCAGATAATTGTAGCATCCCATGTCCACTTGGTGTTGGCAACTATTGGCTGGTTGTCTTTTCTCATTCTGTTGACCTTTTCCTGATTCTTAGAATGACAAGTTATTTTACCTAGACATTATGGGGGTTAAACTCTGAGACTCTGGTGCTTATTTAAGTCTTCTGTTATAACAGGCCTTTACTGAGGCCCCCCCTGGCTAGGAGGGGGACAGTGCTTCCTTTCTTGTCCCCATCATCCTCACTGACACTGGGGAGGAGGAGGCCTCTCACCACTAGAAGATGGTGAGTGTCCTGGGTCTCACCAAGCTTTGTCTGAGACTCCCCCCATGCGGGGAGAGAGCAGTGCCTGGTTACCCCTCGGTGGGGGTGACTGTGCTGAGAAAGCTCACATCTGACCAGTAGGACGACTGCCTGCTTTCCATTCCTCCCCGATACCATCCCATTATACAGGCTGGTGCCTCGTGACTGCAAGGTGGAATGGGTGGTGGGGGGTGGAGTTTAGCTCTCCACTCAGTCTTTGCTGATCAGGGTGGAGCTGGAGTCACAGCTGTGGTGTTTGGTTAGAGTGGGGCAGTTATTATCTAAAAGTTTTTGGTTTCTTGGCTACTCTCTTACCGTCATCATATAGCAAATCTCTCTCAGGCCACCATGTTGTGAGGAAGCCCTTGCTGGCAGCACGAAGAGGCCACCCAGGGTAAAGGAGAGGCCAGCCCCAATGCTCCAGCCATCTGCACTGAGCAGCGGACTGTGAGTACAGAGAGCCCCTTGGATGTCCAGCCCAGGACAATGAGCTCAGTTCCAGCCAACTGACCATCACACACTGGAGACATGGAGTGAGAGCTCCCAGTGGGGCCCAGCCGGGGGACTGAGGGAGAATGAACAACTGTTATCTCAAACTCCTGAGTTTTGGCCTGGTTTGTTGCGTTACTAGCTAACGTGGTCTCCAGCAGAGAAAGTGAGGGGAAAATCAGTTTCTAAGTACAGTTCTGTTCATTCTTCGTCGTTGTAATCACTGATAATTTATTTGGGCTTTGTTCCCCCAAAGTCTCAGAATAATGAATGATTTATGGTGCAAAAAATACACGTATCTCCTTATCCAACACAAGTGGCTTGATTGTAAAAGAAATGGGTTTTATCTGACATTTTGTCTCTAGTATATGCTGAAGTGTGAAGTGTGGATCTTTTTTAGCCGATGAGAATTCCTACCAGCTTCCCTCATTATACAGAAAGTATATGTCTGTGTGATGATTACATGTCTTGAACCCAAATCAAGTCTGATAAATGCCCTATCAGCTCTGGGTCCTTGGAGAGGATAGGAAAGCTAAGGTGTTATATTTGGACCACATAGTTCCCAAGGAAAGCTGTAAGAGCAAATGATGCCACCAAACATCGCAGAAATGACATCCCAGAAACATCTCAGAAGGGACACTCCAGGTTTTTAAGGTGGTTTCAACATTTAAAAAATATATACAACAGGAAGAGCTGAGTGTGGGGTTGTGATGCTTCATAGTTGGTACCAGGCCCTTTGTCCCATTGTCTTGTTGACCTCACTTACAAAGACTTCCAGGACGGATTTCCCCAGGGACACTTCCCAGGGTGGCTAAGTCTGGTCCTGAGCAGGCAGTCAGGAGTGGGCTGATGCAGTTAACAGTTTATCTAGTCCTGTTTCTAAGCCATGAACCCCAAACTCCTAGGAAGGAGCCTGTGTAGAAGTTTCAAAACTGAGGGGGTTTGGTTGTGGCTGCTGCCATGGGAATGGGCCGCACAGGGAGATCGGAGCTCCCCCAGCCTCTCTGAGCCCAAACTCTTGGCTCCTACCCAGCCCTTTTTGCTTTGTGCTCTGGGAGCCTCTGCACCCCTGTTGGCAGTGCGTCCTCTGGTGAGTCACTCTGTGTCCAGGGGATCCCGTCTGTAAAGGGAGGTAAATACCCCTCTAGACCCTCATGCAACCCTCCCAGGGGCACTGCTCCCTCCCGTTTACAAACTGCTGGTATGAAGGGTGCCCAGGTAACCTGCCCATGTCCATGCAGCCAGGAGATGGTGTAGTCAGGGTCACAGCCCAGGCCTGCTCCCTTCCAAGCCTGTGCTCCTCATCTCTGCACTGAGTTACCTCCTAGGATTTTCTGAAAGTGTGACACATCTATTTAATTATGACTGGGGGAAATGCTAGCTTTAAAAAACACAAGTATTTCCCATGGGTATTTTACAATAGTTACAAAACATGCACATTTGGGACAAAATATTCTTAACTTTCTTCACCATATCTTCGGGTTCCTTCATAGCTGCTCTGTTTCAATGATTGCCCTTGGGGAAAAAACCCCAATGATTGCCCTTGGGAAAAAAAACTCCAATGATTGCCCTTGGGAAAAAAAACTCCAATGATTGCCCTTGGGAAAAAACCCCCAATGATTGCCCTTGGGGAAAAAAACTCCAATGATTGCCCTTGGGACCCCCCCATGCTCTTCATAGGGTTCAAAGGGCTGAGGGTGGAGTTGAGAATGTTCCCTGAGCACCTCCTGCCTGTGGGCAATCTTCTGTGCATTGGACCAGGAGAGAGGAGCTCAAGCATTTGGAGTGAGCCTGTTTTGGGCTCCTAGCAGCAGGTGACAGCAGGTGGGATGTGACCCAGGGACAGTGCGTTGCCCTTGCGTCCCTTTGTCCAGTTTGAAAGAGAGGGTAATAATAGCACTTCCTTCTTGAGTGTTCTTTTTAGCATTGGCTTTACCTCACCTGTAATACCTGGAAGAATATAGTGCTCAGTGAATGGGTTACATGATCAGATGCAGGATGCCTATTTAAATTTAAGTTTCATATGGACAATGAGTCATTGTCAGTATGTCTGTATATTTTACCTTCTAAATCTAGCAACCTTCTCAGTAAGTGATCACTATGATTGACACATCTCATAAGTCTGTAAAGAAATGGGAACTCGTATTTATCTTTACTAAGTTAAGATAACTGGGTGAAAAAAGACACTTTAACTAAACTTGCAGAGTGCTGGGTATAGAAATCCTAATTTGAGTCCTGCAGGACTAGATTGGCCCGTGGTAAGCTGTCGCGAGCTTACTGAGAAAGTCCCAACTGCAGAAGTCCCTCACAGACTTATGCAGACCTGCAGACATCCTTCTGTGTCTCTGCATGAACCAGCTCAATGTATCAGTTACAAATCGATTTCCAGGGAAACACTCCCTGGAGGTTTCTCTCCCACCTGAACTAGGACTGGCTGCTCTAGATTTCCCCCAGTATCATCCACTCCCCCTGGATGGCTCAAGCGTAGCCCCCACACTGGAGCACTTGCTAAAGAAAACAGGCAGAGGCACCTGTGACCCAGCTAGCTAAGCCGGCAGTGTCTTCGGACAAACCCACAACTCCAATGTACTGGAGAGTTATTTCTCTCACTCAGAGTCCACAATGGGGAGTACTGATGGGCAGATAGCTGTCATCCAAGCAGTGACCTAGAGACCCAGGCTCTAGTGGCTGCAACATAGTTTGTGGCTCCCAGGATGTCTGGGCTCACCTCCACCAAGCCTGAAGAGGAGGAAACAGCTTGGAGAACCATGTTTGGGTGATCTTCATGGGTCAGACCTGGAACCAGCTGACAACACGTTAGCTCACATTCCCTTGGTCAGAACCAGGTCTCTCGATCATGCGTGTAGAGTCTCAGGACCACTGATGCTTCATGCTAGCCAAAGGTTAGTCAGCAGTGTCAGAAGAGAACCACAGCCCTGTGAGCAGTGTGCTGTGCCGTGAGGGCTGTCCTGTGCATTCCGAAACCTCGAACAGGATGTTCCTTGGCCTCTGAGACTTACTAGGTTCCAAAAGAACCCTCTCTTCCCCCGGCAGTTGTAATAACCAGTGATGTTGTTACAGACATTGCTAGGTGTCCCCTGGAGAGAGAAAATCACCCTGGTTGAGAACTCCTGGGTTACAACTCAGAACATGGCCATTCCTGATGGTAAGGGAGGCTGGTGGCCTAGCTAGAAGGGTGCAAGGTGAGGTAACCCTGACCTAAGGCTGCTGGTGGCCCTTCCACGGCCATCTTCAACACACGGAGAGTCCTTTGCTGCTGTGGGACACTAATGCCTGTTTCAGAGGGGTTTTCTGTGCAAGGGGATATAGTGAGAACCTGAAGGATGGGGTGCTGGACTTGGGTGGGGCAGAGAGCATGGAAAAGCCGCTGTCACATTCTGCAGCACTGAACGTGCCCGAACAGGTGAGTCGGTAAGAGAAGGATGAAGAGGGGGAGGAAATAGCCATTTGTAAATGTCCTCTTAAATAACCGTTTGTAAATGTCCTCTTAAATAACCGTTTGTAAATGTCCTCTTAAATAACCACTTACAAATGTCCTCTTAAATAATCATTTATAAATGTCTTCTTCCACTTTGCAAAGCACTTTAAAATTGTTTTATTTTAAAATTTTTTCTTCAATAATAATTTTTTCATTTCAAAATATTAAGAGGGTACAGGTGTTTTTGATACATGGCTTGAATCGGGACTATAAATGTGCCCATCACCTGAATGGTGTTCACTGTACCTATTAGGTGGGTTTTTGCCCTTCCCCTTCTGTCCCCTCCCACAAAGCCCTTTTAAAGATGAGTCCTAGGCCCTGTGGGGCGATAACGGGCATGGCTGGCCACTGTGTCCCAGGGAAGGGCGTCCAGTCTTTGTCTTATTTAAGGACCCCTGAATTACTCAGAAGAGTGGATCGGAAGTAGAGGGGCTGTATAAATCTGGTATTTGGGTGTATTCCCAGAGAGGAATTGTCATCTAGAAGCACAACGAAGGGGATTGCCCCCACTGGGATAGGTGGATACCTGGCGCGTTCTTCTAATACTGAATGAAAACAAGAGGAAACGTGGGAAGCTGTGTTCATAGTCCTTTTATTAATGTTTACGTGATTCAGTGCACACGCAAACATATCTGATGAAAACATGTCAGTAGTAAAACAACAAAGTTAGTTTTAAGTGGGGAAGTCACAGGCTTATGAGGAATCAGATCTTACCCAGGTCAGGAAAAGAGGACGGGTTTTCCAAGCTCAGAAATTGCAGGCGGTGTGAGTGGTAGCTCAGAGGGGCTCGACGTCACCCATCCACCATCCCTCTGTCCACCCATTCATCCGACTGTCTGTCCGTCCATCCATCCATCCATCCAGGTTTTCAGTAAGTACCTAACACCTACTATGTGCCAGGCACTCTGTTGGGAACTTAGGAAACAGTGGAGAACTGACAAAATCCCTCACCACCAGGGCATTGCATCCAGTGGGGAGAGACGAAGGAACACAGCTGGTGAGCAAATGGAGCAGGTGGTTAGAAGGTGACCAAGGCCGTGGCAGCAAGGCAGGGCTGGGATGGGAGGTACCAGGAGCAAGGAGGGGGCGCGTGCTGATGAAGGTGGTCCTGGTAGGCTGCACTGAGAAGGTGACATTTGAGCAGAGACTTAATGGAAGCAAGGAGAGACCCTGACAGTATGCAGGGAACAGCATGTGTGGACGAGGGAACCACCAATGCAAAGTCCCAAGGCACCAACGCCTGGTGCACACAGGGACGTTAAGGAGGCCAGTGTGGCAGGAGGGTGGTGAATCCAGGAAGGGGAGATGGGACAAGGTGTAGAGGGGTGTGGTGGAGGGTGGGGCGTTAGAACTGCGGCAGCCAGATGGTGTTGGTATAGGCCTCATCGGTCGTTCGTTGAAAGGACTTGGTTTATGATGATGCAACACACCCGTGAGATCGGCAAACAGTGAAGTCTGACGATGCCAAATCTGGTGAGGACGTGCAGAGGGGGGATTCTCAAATACTGCTGTGGGGCACAGGCGTCAGTTCTGCCGTGTGGAACTGAGGTGGCATTCTGAGTATGACACCATGCTTCACGGAGTCATGGGCTCGTGAGGAAACATGTGTGCATGCTTCCCGCAGCATTTGTTTGCAGTTATGAAAATGGTCTAAATAGGGCGGCGCCTGTGGCTCAAGGAGTAGGGCGCTGGTCCCATATGCCAGAGGTGGCAGATTCAAACCCAGCCCCGGCCAAAAACCACAAAAAAAGAAAATGGTCTAAATACACATCTGTGGGAGAGGGGATGGATTAACTCGGCAGAGTCCTGGGGGTGGCGGTGAGACGGAGCAGTTCAGAATGAGTGGATGAGATGGGGACGGACAAACGGAAGAAGATAAAGAACGTAAAGAGGGGAGAAAGGTGGCTGCAGACATGTGCGTCACACTGGTGTGTACAGAGTGTCAACATAGCAACACAAGCTGTTTTCAACTTGTAGAAAGCCTGGGGATGGGCAGAGAGTGAGAGGCACTAAATGCAGAGTGGCCACTTCTCTTGGGGGGATTGGAGTGGAGGGTCACTCACTGAACTTCCGAAGCACCTGCCTGATGCTTCCGTTCTCAGGCCGGGTGGCAGAGGCCTGGATGTTGTTAGGCTGGACTCTCCACTGTAATGACTACATGATTATACACTGATTTGTCACCTGTCAAGACGCCATGACTCGATTTCATGTTGGATATTTCTAAGGAGAGAAAGCAGACGTTAAGGAGACAGAAGGCTCACAGGTGCTGTGGAAGTGTGAGTCTGCATGAGCTGCTGTCAGAGTTGAGAAGACCTGTGACTTGTGACAGCCGTGATCATCCTGGGATTGCAGCACCAGACCCTAGCAGAAACAGCCCTGTTCCCCGTGGAAGGTAAGATCAGCTTTCTTCTGGAGCATGAGCCTCGGGTAGACAGCCCAGTTGTCACTAACCTTCGGGGCTGCCTGCCACGGGGCTTGTGAGTGGCGGTCAGGCTCGAGCCTGGTGTCTGAGGCCCTTACTGGGGGAACCAGGAAATCTCCAGGGCTGATGAACAGCCAGGAAACAACCCGGTGGCCGCCTGTCTGTGTGAGAACAAAGCCACAGCCCTGTGAGTGGGATTTTGCAGATCTTTTTTTTCCTTCTTTTTTAAATCATGGTAACATTAAGTTACCACGTTAGCCACTTTTGAATGTGCAATTCAGTGGCACAAAGGGCAGTCACATTGCTGCCGTCACCATCATCCGTCTCTAGAACTTTTTCATCTTCTCCACCTAAAACTGCACCATGAGACACTAATTTCTCATTCTCTCCCCCATTCCCCAGGGGCCCCCCGTCTATAATGCTTCCCATCTCTATCCATGCAGGCCTTCTGGGTACCTGGTGTCCGTGTCATCACACAGTACTTGTCATTTTGCATCAGGTCTGGAGGGTTCTTGCACTGAATAAAGCCATATGCAAACTGTTCTATGTGGGCAGAGAGAGGACCCACCTGTCAGTCTCAAAGGGATTCCTGCCCTATGGGGACTTAGAGTTACTGTGGTGGACCCCTGACTCTTGGGAGGAATGTGTCAGAAGATGTGCTCAAGTCCCTGAATTCACGGATGTCGCCAGAGTGAGAATGACAGATCCGGGGCCGAGAGCTGGCACAGCTCTGCTGCTGCTCAGAGTGCTTCTTAACATGGTGCGCAGGCAGCCACGGCCGCCCAGTGGACCTGTGGCCCTAAATGCCCTCTTGGTCTGTGGCACGTGGGTTACTTTGAAAACCAGCAGTAACATGGGCAGAAGTGTTCGCATGGCTTCTCTGGGCCTGTAAGGCGAGTTGGTGGGTCTGTGAGGAGCTGTGATGGTGCTCTACATCTCCAAGGGCCTCCCTAGCCTGGTGCCTTCCCACATGTCCCTTCCTGTGCCTGCCTTGCAGAGCCTGTGACTCCAAGTCCCGTTCTAAGAAGACAACACACTCCTGTTTCTCCTGGGTCTTTGAAGTCCATGCCTGCCAAGGACTGATGGTTGACTAATCTAAAAGTTCCTTGGACAGTCTGAGTAGTTTTAAAATTTCCACCTTGAGAGATCACACTTAGCCCGCTGGGTGGAGTTACACATTTCAGAGAGTAATGTTTGTTTCCTCTCTGCTCACGGTCATTGGAGCCTGACAATGGTTGAAGAGGAGAGGGCCGGGTGTGTGCCGGGGCCGAGGTTGTTAGTTCAGGACTCACCACAGCCCCAGGGAGCAGGCTCAGAGAGGTTGGCAACACATCGAGGTCACAGAACCCCCAAGACACAGGGAGCAAAGTCCCGACGGCCAGTCCCTCTCTCTGTGCTTCCTTCACCTCCTGGCTCCGTTTTCCCATTAGGTATGGAGAAAATAGTGAGGTCGGTTTTTCTCCTGTGGAGCAGACTAATAAAACCCCCAAACAACGTCTCCGTGTCTGCTCAGGAATCGACAGTCATCTGGGCAGTAATGGGACTTGGCGATTTTGTTCTTGAAAATAGTGCCAGGGAAAACCCGAGTACACACGTTTCCTACAGGATTTGTTTGCAGTTATGAAAATGGCCTAAATGGATCTTCCAGAAGCTCCTGGAAAATTCGGCTCCCCTGCCCCACCCCCACCCATTCTGTAAGAACCTGGACTGGAGTGGGGAGGTGGCCAAAGGAATTTAAATTTTTCACGGGATTCCTGGGCACTCCTCAGATCCTGCTTCAGGAAACACCCACACCTTCAGCTTCTGAGCAGAGGTGGAAACGTGACTTGGGAGCCTGCATCTTACGTAAGATTTCCCAGTTGTTTCTCAAGCCCCTTATTTGAGAGCCACCGTCCTCTAGCCCGCTGACCATTGCGGCTTAGCTTTTTCTAGCCTTTTGCACTCAATGCCAGTTATGACCATATGGTGACTGAAAGTGGCCACTTCATAATGGAACAGAGCTTCTTACTTTTGGGAACACTGAAGGGACTGCAAGAATTAACTTGTTGTTCTTACCCCGATTTCCATTTAAAACCACAGTGGCTTATCATCAAAATAAGTTAGACTGCTCACCTTTCAATGTAAACTATGCAACATTAGAGAAAATGATAGACACCTCTTTTGGAAACTAAGTTGAAGCCGGGCGCGGTGGCTCACTCCTGTAATCCCAGCTCTCTGGGAGGCTGAGGCAGGCGGATCCCTTGAGCTCAGGACTTTGAGATCAGCCTGAGCAAGAGTAAGACACTGTCTGTACTAAAAATAGAAAAATTAGCTGAGCATTGTGGCAGGTGCCTGTAATCCCAGCTACTCGCAAGGGAGGCTGAGGTAGAGGATTGCTTGGGTCCAAGAGACAGGTTGCCGTGAGCTATGATGGTGCCACAGCACGCTACCCAGAGTCTCACTCTGTCTCAGAAAGAAAGAAAGAAAACTAAATTGAAGCAGGCTTTGTGTTTTGATGGTTACTGAGCTGAATACAGTTTCTGTCCACAAGTTTCTTTGATTCTGCTCCTTGCCCTGGCTCCATCCCTGCTTTTTCCCCAATATAAGCAAAGTTCTAGGAAATGGCATCCTAACACGATTCTGCTGTTCTGTGAGCACCTCTGTGCTCTGGCAGTCAGGGACTCTGCCTGGGTCTGCCTCCCAGCCCTGCCTGCCCCCTCCTGCACCCCTCCAGGAGGTTGTGGAGGGCACTCTGCCTGCCCCAGCTGCTCCTAACACCCCCTTCTGGGATTTCTCTAAATTCCTCTACGTGTGTGACTCAGCATGACTCAGCGACCTGACTTTTTACTGGAGCCAGAATATTTTGCCGCACAACCAGCATATGGTAGACATTCACACTGTGGAGAATAATCGCTGTAAATTAAACATGCCTCAGAAGAGGAAAAGGTTTAGATTTTAAAACTCCCAAAGTGGAGGGATCCGCTCAAGAAGGAGAGGAGCAGGTTGGAAGAGCCACTTTCCCCTGGGGCTGCAGTGGGGGACCCGTGGCTCAGAGGATGCCTGGAGGAGAGAGAGACACAGGGCCCAGGGGCTGCCACGTGGAGAGGGGCAGAGAGCCAACAAGGACACAGCCTGTGTGTTAGGGGTCTTTGCCACTCGGGCTGCACTGGTTTTATTTGTCTGTGGGGAGAGGTACCGTTGATTTCAAATTTTTGAGTTTAGTGAACTTTCTCCCCTTTTTTTTTCTTTTTCAGTTGTGAGAAAATGTGTCTATTTAAAGAGGACAGGGCAGCAGCTGACGCTTGGCAGCCTCCACAAATGGGATTTTAATGCTGCAAACCCCATGGGGAGGCCACCCCAGTGTCCAGTGTTGCAGCCCCTATCATCCCTCTGAGTTTCTGGGGTCACTGTGTTAAGCTTTGGTAGAGAGCAGCCTCTTTGAAGCAGCTGGTTCAGGCCGGCTGCCCTGGGCCAGGGTGGTTTCTTGGAATGCGGTGCTCACGTGGTGGAGGCATGAGCTGGATTCCTCGCCTTTTAGAGTTTGGAGTTTTCTTCAGCTGAAATAGCTTGTTCTACATTAGAAAGTTGGAAGAGTTTGGGTTCCTTTTTTTTTTTTTAATGTCTGGACTTCGCACTAAATATTTTAAGGGTCAGGAGTAAGGAATGAGAAGATGTTTCAGGGGACAGTCTAACTGTGGGCTCAGGGTTTACGGTGAAGGCAGATGGATGGGGTGCCCTTCCTCAGTCATTCTGGCCCCTGCCTAGGTCCTCTGGACAGCACCTACAGCCATTGGAATGTTCTAGTATAATGAGGTCCCCAAACAAGGGCCCCCTCGTTTACTCTGTGCAATTCAGTTCCCCTGAACAAGGCACCTGCCCCGGAGCACATCAGGCAGGGAAGGAGTGAAGGTCACTCGGAAAGTTGGCTGTAATGAAAAATTCTCCACATCAAAGTCTGTTCACTGATTTTGTTTTAAAATAAAAGATTAGTGTCTCTCCAGTGTCCCCCAAATTGGTGAGAAGGGGATACTGAGGAGGGCCAGGTGTAGGTGGGAAACAGTTGAGTAAAGGATCCCGGGGAGAAGAGACGTTGAAGAAGGGGGATTCTACTTGGAGGGACGAGACGGTCAAGCTAAACACAGGCTTGCAGAACCTTCTCCCGGTGGCCGTGGACCACCATGGAGGGACACCAGCTGTCACATCATACTGTAGGAAGCAAGGGAAAGTCGAGAATTGATTACTTTTTTTAAAGAGTGGGACTTAACAGGATCAGAGTTTTATTTTCCTGTTTATTTTTTAACTCACAGTTAAAAAGTTTTTTGAGTTTACTTCTGAGAAAACAAAGCCAGCTCTGATTTTTCTTCCCTACTTCTCAATCATGGGTTCCTGGGGCTGTCCCTCTACCCCCGGGGGAGTCACTCCCGCGCTGGCCCAGGACTGATGTTACCCCAGCTCCACCTGCTGAGAGCGGGTGGCCAAGATGCTCAGCCCACCACCCACATGATGTCCAGACTCCTCGACTCCTTGGAAGCCTGAGGCCCAGCCGGATTGGCCCGGACCACTCGCTGGCCTTAGTGCCCTCACCTTGCCCACTACTCCCTCTTTTGTCCTGCAAGTCTCAGATGTCACTTCCTCTGAAATGTCCCCTGGTCCCCCAGGCCACGTTGCCTGCATGGGCTCCTTCCTTTACGTGGGGCAGCTTTCTGTGAGCTTCTTCAATAGAAAGACCTTGGTGGCCCTGGGCAGGAGGTTTTCATCACAGACATGGCTGGTGGGGCAGTGCCAGGTTCCAGGACTCCCAGTTTTCTTACTGCTTGAGAGAGAGAGTTCTCAAATGCTGTCCAGAACTTCAGCATCACCTGGGGACTCATCAGAATGAGGGAGGACCTGGTCCCAGCACTTCAGCAGCTCCTAATGGAAGAGGTGGGGCTTCTGCACCCAGACTGCCAGGTCCTGCTCTAAGCCTGATCTCGGCATCACCTCCCAGGCCCACAGGACGCGTTGGTTCCTGCCCCCATGTACTCTCAGTCCCGGGTGCCTCATCTCTCTTCCCCGGTATTTCCTCCCAGTCTTTATTCTCCTCTTCCAAAGGGCTTCCTTGCTGCCCTCAGACAGGTACACCCTCAACTCCCTACCCCCCACCCCCCATTACTGTTACATTTTGTTCCATGTCAGAGTCTCCTGTGCAGCCTTGCATCTTCCCGACTGAACCTCAGTTGACACCGTGAGATCAGATGCAGTTTCTCCTTCATCTCTTGAACCTACAGTGACCATCACAGAGTTGATGATTCGTAAATAGCTGTGAAGCCGATTTCTCTTCCTGTGTATCTCCAGGGAAGGAGACCCTCTCCCCTTTCCATGGCACCACCCTCCAGGGTCTTCCAGGGACAAGCAGTCTCCCTGTGGCCAACCTCTGCCACCGGATGGATTCCATCATAGTAGGGGACATTGTCAATGTTGTTTCTCTCCCCTGGTCCCATGTGGTCTCATAATGAGGGGTGAGCAAGTGGGTTGACAGCACTTTCCCATGCTCATCTATGTCTGCTGCTGGAACTCGGATGGAGCTTTCCACTCCCGGGTGGCTCCCAGCTCTTTAGGACAGGTCTCAGTCTGACCTCCCAGCTCCATTCTCCAGATAGGTCAGAGTATCTCATCTGGGGGCCTCACCTTTCACTGTCCCTGGTGTGCCCCCAGCCGTGGTCTAGTCTGGGAGTTCTCTCCCTTAAGAGTTAAGCAAACAAAGGCTTCTGTGGCCTCCGGCTGTAAGAGGCCATTCTCCTTCGTGGCCTTCCCCTGTCTGCACGTTGTCCTGGCAAGGCAGGGAGAACACTCGGGGGGAGCTCACAGTCGGTGTTTGGCACCCCTTGGTAGATGTTTCTGCTTCCCTTCCACTGCCTGATGTCTCTTGTTCACTGTTGTTTCCCAGCGCCTCTCACTGGGACAAGCATATGAAGTTCTAGTTCACATTCTTTGAGTGAGTGAATGAAGTTATTTTATTCTTATCAGAAATAGGACCATAACCAGTTCACAGGCATCCGTGACATCATAGGAAACAAGAAGGCCTGGCTCACACAACTCTTTCTCTAGCGTGAAGACTGATGTCACATTTTGATTCAATTATTTAATTGCTGCCGATTTTCTAGCTCTGGAAGACTGTTGGGGTTGTAAAAGCTAGAGCTTGGCCACCAGATTGGCTAGTACATGTGCCTTTGGGCCAGTGTGGGGCTGGTGAAGCACACAGTCACTCTGATGGTGTCTGAGCAGCAGAGAGAGAAAAAAGTAAACATCAGCTAGTGCCTCGTTGCGGTTTGGTCAACTTTATAAGACCGAGGATACAAAAGTTTTTTGCTCTGGCTCTGGGCTCATTCCCGGAGGCAAGACAGAAGTGCAGCCCACCAGGACGGAGGCTCTGTGTGAAGTGTGGGATGACGGAGCTTCTGCAGGGTGCCCCATGCTGTTGTATTGTCCAAAGGGACTGTGCTTTCCAAAATCTTATCTCATTGCTCTTCTTAATTGTGAATGTGTCAATAGGGTGGGGGAAGCACCTTTTCCTTTCCATCAGTTTTAATGTCACTCCTTAAGAAAGTTATTCCCGGTCAGCATGTCTAATATTAGCAAGTCCAATTTCTGACTTATCATCTAATGAAAATCAGTGTTTTCTGAGGTAGTTCGTGACTGATCAGGAAGTTGAGAATTTGTCCCAGGAGGAATGTGCCACTGAAATTTGCACTACAATGAAAATCCTGATGTTTAGCTCCTTCTTCGGCCTAATAAAACGGCCCTGCCCACAAATCCTGCTGTATCTTTCTCCTCTAAAGAGGGAGCCAGCTCCCTCCTTGCCTTCTCCAATGCTGTGAACATTTCCCCCCACTTGCTGAGTTAATAATCCTTTTGAAGAAAGATTATGAAACGGAGGTTATTTAATTGAGAGAAAGGGCAGGGGTGATCTGCAAATGTCTCTGAGGGGTCATCGAGGATTATGGAAGGTGTCAGCCTGCTCCTGTCCTCTGCATAAAGCTGCCCAGTGCTCCTGCAACCCAAGGAGAGCAAGGCTGCCCTCGTTATGAGATGTTACCAGGCCCAGGTCACTATTACTAACAGATTGGAAGAAAACAAACTAGGCCGTGACGTGAAAGGCTAAGATGAACCATGGCTGGGAAATTCGGACGCCAGCCTTTCTTCAGAAGGGCACGGATAAAACATCATTTGCAGGGAAAACTGAGCTCCTCTGTATCCTGAACAAGTTAGTAAGAATTGGCAGGACCGGGCGGCGCCTGTGGCTCAAGTAGTAGGGCGCCCGTCCCATATGCCAGAGGTGGCGGGTTCAAAGAGGCTCAGAGCAGGAGCAGAGAGGAGGGTGTGGCCGGCAGTAGCAGATTCAACTCTGCACTCTGCTGTTGGGAGAAGGTAGCAGACTGAGTGAGAGCTGCAGCAGGATGGGTGCAGGTTGGGCAAACAGTAATTGTGATAACTGGAGCCTCCTAGGAGAACAGGCTGCTGAGTTCATGTCATCATCAACTATCTTTTTTTTTTTTTGAGAGGGAGTCTCACTTTGTTAACCAAGGCTATAGTGTCATGCATCAGCTTAGCTCATAGCAACTTCAGACTCCTGCATTCAAGAGATCCTCCTGCCTCAGCCTCCTGAGTAGCTGGGACTACAGGCACCCTCCATGACACATGGCTCATTTTTGTTTTTTAGTAGTGACAGGATCTTTCTCTTGCTTAAGCTGGTCTCGAACTCCTGAAGTCAAGCGATTCTCCCTCCTTGACCTCCCAGAGTGTTAGGATTACAAGTGTGAGCCACATCATCAAATAGCTTTAAGAAGAAGTTGATAGTAAACCAACATCTTGTGTGCTCACTATGGGATAGATGTTTCTCCCCCCCCGCCCCCCGCAAATCTGAATACCAATGCTGAGCAACAGCGTTGGAAACAAAAATGAAGGGACATGTGAGGTAGGTGGGGTAGGTGGCAGCGGAGTACATCACAATGCAGCGTGCTAAGTTCTAAGATGCAAGTGAGCCTGGAGTTCTGGGAAGTCCAAAGCTGGGGAACACAGGGCATGGGAGAGGTGGGGCTTAGGAGGTGGCAGGTGTGATTGGCAATTCCAGTGATAACTGTGGTGATGATGACAGGTAAGTAGATAACACTTGTCATGCTGGGGACTGTCAGATATCCCTCAGGTGGTCTCTTATGTCCTTCTTACCCTGAACAGGTTTTGGAGGTGGCTACTCTTATTTGGCAGATTGAGTGCTAGGTAGGTCCCTCAGGCTGGGCCTGGGGAAATCCCAGAGGACTCAGAAGTGTGGAGCTGGCCCTGTGGGCAGGTGTGCTTCCTGCAGGTAAGTGCTTATGGGAGGTGTTCAGTGGCGATTTTGAAGCTAGTGGGTGGCAGGTAAGATCTGCTCTTTGGGGAGATCCCTGAGGCCTATGTGGAGGCCTTGGCAGGAGGGAATGGGGAGGAAGGTTTGGGGAATCAGGATCACAGTGTGCAAGAGATGGGAGGGGAGGAATAGCAGGACACCCAGTCAGCCCCACCTCTGGTCCCAGTGGAGATACCGAGGCTCAGAGCAGATCACGGAAACCCAGCAGGTGTGTCCGTAGGAGTCCAGTGCAGATGACTCGACGTAAGGCAAGTAGGCTTTCCACCAAGCCATAGAAACTAAGTGTGACCTTTTGTCCTTTCTGTTCTGTGGTTTTTGTCTAAATCTTTCCATCCAGCCTCACAGGGTACAATTGAGTCTCTTTCAGGGTCAGGGAAGAAAGTAACCCTTCCCTCTGAACTTTTCCCTCTAAGTTCCGCTTGAGTAGTAGTCTCTGGATGTAGAGTAGTGGGCTCTGGATGGACAGCTGGGCCCCTGGCTCGCCTGGGCTGGCCGGTGGTTCTGAGAATAGATCAGCGCATGAGCGTGGCCTGCCATGGTGGCTGCTGCTGGGGTCCCCAGAGAACACTGGTGACATGTGCTTTCTCTGTTTCTGGGAGGAGATCTCAGGGTGGCTCCTTCGCTTTCTGCAATCCTGATCCTTCCCGTCGGGTTTTCAGCTGCAGGACCGAGCTGACTCACTTTCATGGAAATGTACAATTTAAATATGTGGTTCCTTATGGGAAATTTTGTTTAAAATTAGTTGAAATCGGAACCTTTCAAATAGGAAAACTTCAAAAATCTTCCTTATTCTCTGAAAGTAAGTTCATTTCCTGGCTAGGATCCAACAGTGAGAAACTTCAGCCAAAGTGAAGGAGGAATCAGTCATGACAAAGAGGAGGCACCCTGACCATAATTATAAAGGGGGGCCAGGGCACAAGGCATAGCTGCCCTGACCTCTGGGACCTGCCTGGTGGCAGCTTGGCCCATTTCGGTGTCTTTGAGGAAAGTCCTGGGGTGCTCAAGTTGCCTCCTCCATTTTCCTTTGAAATCTGCAATAATGCTGCTAATTACCAGATTCATCCCCACAGGTTGACTCAGGGAGCTGCAGAGGCCCAACGCCCTTCACCATCCCTGCTTCCTGTCCAGCACACAGCTTCCGGCAGGGCGCACACACATACATGTGGCCCGCGGGGCTCAGCCTGTCTGTAGGTAGCAGAGGAAAAGGGTATTAAGCAGTGTTTAGGGGGAGGGCTGGCTGCCAGCTCCGGAACCGAAGTATTTAGAGAAAAATGTTTTAATTTTCTTTTTTTTTTTTTTTTTTTGGTTTTTGGCCAGGGCTGGGTTCGAACCCGCCACCTCCGGCATATGGGACCGGCACCCTACTCCTTGAGCCACAAGCACCGCCCAAAATGTTTTAATTTTCTAAAGGGTGGAAGGAACTTGTAGGCAGAAGAGTTACCAACATTAGGAATGTATGAGATTTTGGTATAAAAGAACTTTTTCTTTTTCCCATTTTTCCTAGAAATAAAGGAGATTATTGGTTAAAACGAGTGTATACTCAATAGTTTTGAACTCTTAAAATGTTGCATTTTAACTGTGAAAATGATCCAGGAATGAAAGGAGAAATCATTTAATACTAATCCTGTCTTTTAAAAAATTTATATGGGCGGTGCCTGTGGCTCAGGGGCGTTGACCCCATATACTGAAGGTGGTGGGTTCAAACCCAGCCCCTGTTGAAGACTGCAAAATAAATAAATAAATAATTTATATATATTTAAAGCATACAACATGATGTTTTGTTTGTTTTGTTTTTTTTTTTAAATCATAGCTGTGTACATTAATGCGATCACGGGGCACCATACACTGGTTTTATAGACCGTTTGACACATTTTCATCTCATTGGTTAACATAGCCTTCCTGGCATTTTCTTAGTTATTGTGTTAAGACATTTGCATTCTACATTTACTAAGTTTCACTATGCTGTTTTAATGTACATGTACAGAGTGAAAGATTGCTAGTTAAGTAAATTAACATATTTTAATGTGTTAATTTCCTCACATAGTTACTATTTTGTGTGATAAGAGGACCTGCATCTGAATCTCCTCTCTTGGCAAATTTCTAGTGTACAGTGCAGTATTACTGACTATAGTCCTTGTTATAAATTGGGTGTTTGTCCCTTCCAAATCTCATGTGGCATTTGATTCCTGACATTGGAGATGGGGCTACTGGAAGGGGGTTGGGTCATGGGCGAGGATCCCTCAACAAGAGATCGATGTCCTCCCTCAGGGCTGAGCAGTTTCTCCCTCCGTTATTCCCTGGAGAACTGAGGGATGACCATTAAAAAGAGCACGCCCACTCCCTCACTTCCTTTCTTGCACTGTGATCTCTGCACACACAGTCCCCCCACCTTTCTCCATGAATGGAAGCAGGCTGAGGCCCTCACCACATGCCCCATCTTCTAGCCAGCAGAGTCCTGAGCCAAATAAACCTTTCTTTAAAAATAAATGACCTGGTCTCAGAAATTCATGCAAAATTACCTAAGACAGTTTTCTCCAGATCTGTAAAAGTTATTCATCCTGCTAACTGCAACTTTGAACCTTTTGACCTACCTACATCTCCATTTCCACCCTGGGTAACTACCCTTCTGCTCTGTTTCTATGTATGAACAATCCTGCCTGTATTTAGAAGTGCAGTTTTTTGTTCACCATGGATTTTTGCATTCATTTTGATTTCTTACATACATTAAAATATTTATCTTGATCATCAAGTTTTTTGATACTCCCTTAAATTCTGCATTCAAGGCTGCACAACTCCTACTTGGGCCCTCCCTCTGGCCCCCGGGCTGGCCCACTGCGCCTTCAGCTCTCTGCATCACTCAGGGCAGGTTCAGTGCTGGAGTTAACATATAGATTTGCTCAGGGAAATAAGCCCTAGGCAGTCTACCATGGTTCCAGGCCTTTCCTTTTTGCTCCAGACAAAGGCTTCTCACCTCTGGGTCCCCCGTCCTGTCGCCTGCAGCTCTTTTCCCTTCTCTACCAGGCAGATCTCCTCCTTCAAGGGCCTGCTAAAAATGCCCTTCAGTAATAGACTAAACCCACATGCTCCCCCTGCACCTGTGCTGCCCTCTGCCCTGGCCCCAGGGGCCTGCCTGGTGTAGGTCCTCACAGCACATGCAGAGGTGAGCCCTTGGTTGGGTGCTGTGCTTCACTGTTGCCTTGCATGGTGCTCTTAGTAGGTAGTCAGGGAGGGGCATTCATTGAATGATTAAAGTAGCATTACTGTGCTAAAAAGGTTTTGCTGAGTGTTAATCCATGAGTTTTAAAAAGGATAACTGGCCACAGATGTGTCCTCTCCACTGACCCAATGATTGCTGGTCTCTGGTTGGCCACTTGTGGGGCCGGGGAGAGTAGGAAGGTGGTTACACCTGAGAGTGCAGGAAATTTGGAAGCCCGAGAAGGTCAGAACAGGAAGTCTTGTGGCTGTCTGGGGAAGGTGAGGAAAGGGGCTGGGGGAGGTTCTTGGGAAGGCACCCACAAGGGCACCCAGCCTGCAGAGCAGAGGCCACTTAGCAATACCAGATGACAGCTGTGGGGTTTGATTGAATAAGAGGTGAGTTGTGCTGTCAAACACCTGATAGCATTGGATAGAAAGGAGGGAGCATCGGGGATGCTGGGACTCCCCCAGGTGAGGAGGTTGAGGGGAGTGAGTGGGGGGATGTCCTGAGGCACCCAGTCCCCAATACGGGCCTATCAGCAGAAAGAAGGAAACGTATGATCTCTCTCTGTGTATATATATCTTACTTATCTTATACATATAAATATATAATTTTCTTCTTTAAAGCCGGGTCAAAGAAATAGGAAGCTAAATGCTGTGGAAAGACTACTGGTAACTCCAGCCAAAGTTACTTGATATTTTTAGTTTTACTGTTCTGGAATATTTAAGGAAGATATGTAGGTTTTATAATGAGATTACAGTGCACAGATTGGCTGTTATAAGCTGGACTCTGCAGAAGCTGTGAGCAGTGATGTAGGAAGGTCGTAAAATGAAGAAAGCAAAAACCAGAACCACAAACGCTGGTAAAATAGAATCCAGGGTATGTTTTAGGCCTGCTAAGCAGGGTTAAATGAGCTGTCAGGGTATGACAAAGCACCCCAAAACCTGATGGCCTGTGACAATAGCTGCTGTTGGCAGGGCAGGCTCCTCTTGTCCCCTGCATGTGGCCTCCCACTCCCGGGGTTTCTCTCCTCACCCCGTAAGTCCACCCAAGTCTCTCCATTTGACATGTCTTCCCAGAGGGTGAAGGAGCCTACCCCATCCCATGGCCACATCTGCCCGGCCTGACCAGCTGCAGCCACAGGTCAGACCAGATTTAGGGTGCAGGCGGGGCCCCCCACCCCTCCTTGATGGGAGCAGGGGCCCACTCCCACTTTACACAGCCAATCCCTCAAAGGGGACTGTGGGCCCATCTTTGGAAACAGGATTTGAGAAGGAAGGAGGCTCATGTATCACTACAGAAGATTTGGGACCCTGAAGGAGAAGTGTGAGGTGAAGGTCAAGGCAGGCGTTCCTTTGGGACCAGGTGTATTGCAAAAGCACGAGGGGCTCCTTCCCCAGCAGACTCCCCCCCACACAGTCCCATTGGGGCTCACTCTTCATGAACAACTTAGGGAATAATATTAATGCCGCCTTGACTATTGGGGGAAAATAATTCATTGCTTGTGGCCAGTGTTCTCTGGGACAGGAAGGCCAAGTGCAGCTGTGAGGAGACTCCAAGGACCCTGGACCCTGTAGGGATGTGTGTTTCCCAAAAGGCTTCTCAGGGACTCTAGGTAGGGCCCAGATTGGTTGTTTTGCTTTGTTTTGTTCTTATACGTAAGTGTCTGGTAAAAACACGAGAAACTTTAGAATCATTGGACAGTTGGTCCTGAGGCCTGAGGCTTCCCTGTCTGGGCTGCCTGTGGTACAGTGGGTGGCAGTGGACAACTGGCTATCCTGGGCTGGCCATGACTTCCGTTGGTGAAAGTGGGTGTGGGAAACATGGCTGCAAGTTTCCCGAGGAAAAACTGGAGTTCTTGCACTATGCTAGGCTGCAGGAGGGGCTGGGGGAAGGTCCTCGCAGATGGGCAGAGGTGCTGAGCCAACATCGCCATCATGAAAGCCCTTGCTGCGCCCCGGGGGGCAGCTCTGGCAGTGGTAGTGAGCGCCTTCCTGTGCCCAGACTCAGGGGAGTGACACCTGTGGGGTCCTGGCACCCATCTCTGTCGTTCTGTGCTGTGGGCTGCTTCTACAGTGTCTTCCGGGCTGGGCTGAGGCAGGTAGGCTGCGGTGAGGAAGGCTCTTGCCCGTGAGTCACACACTGGCTCCTAGCACTGCCCGACCTGGGAGGAACAGTGGAGGGTGCTGGTGGGCTGTGCCCTGCCCGGCCTTGTCAGATGGTGCTGTCTGGGCTGAGGTAGAGCTTGGGGAAGGAACATGTGGCCTGCAGAGACCTGTGGTTTCCCAGGAGCCCAGCCACTACTCTGTGTGGGTGGCCCCTCCTGGGCCTGGGTCACATCCTGGGGGGACGGGTCAGCTCTATGCTTGCTGACATGCTGGGCAGTGCTTGGAGGGCCTCCTCAAGGAGCCTCAGACCAATGCTGGCACCCAGAGCTTTTTGAAAGGGTCATTGCCTAAGGGCACAGCTGAGGTGACAGCCAGCCAAGTCAGGATTAGGTAACAAACCTGGTGAGAGAGACTGTTGGGAAAACCAAGGCCTAGGACACTATTCTGGATCCACAGCTTCTGGTCATCCAGGGAAAAGAAGGGGGCAGCAGTGAGGGCCGACAGTGCCATCCCCTCCCCTGCCCTGATGCTGTTTGTGGGAGGAATGACATAGCTGTGACTGATGGGCTGAAAGGGGCCACCTGGTGTTTGTGGGGCCGAGGGCAAAAAGACAGTGAGTACCTCTGGTCTAGAGCCCCCCCAGTCTTCTCCCCCGTTGGGGCCCGTTAAGGCCGCCGAGGAGGGTCTTGCAAGGGGTCTCTGGACACCCTGACCCTCAAACCCGAGCTCTTCCCAGGCTCCTGCAGGAGCTGGCCCTTAGGCCTTGGGGCGTGGCCCCCTGGGAGGGCACACCCAGGGAAGAGGATAGTCAGGCCTCGGAAGTGGGACCAGGCCCTTTGGGTGGGGATTTCTGTGCTCCCAAGTACTGGGGAATGGGTTAGAAGCTGGCCACCAGCTCCTTGTGCCAGATCCCTTTGGCCCTGCAGATCCTGGGTCAATTTGCTGGGCCACTGTAGCTAAGGACCGCAAACCAGGTCACTTAAACAACAGGAATTTATTCCGTCTCCTAGTTCTGGAGGCTGGAGGTCTGACGTCAAAGTGTTGGTAGGATCGGGTTTTTCCTGAGGGCTGCGGGGCACCTTCTGCCGCAGGCTTTTCCCCTGGCCTTGTAGATGGCCGTCCGCTCCTGCGCCTCTTCATTTCACCTCCCGCCGTGTGTGTCTGTGTCCAAGGACGAGTCATACTGGATTAGAAGCCACCCTAATGATCTCACCTCAACTTGAAACCTCTGTGAGAACCCTGTCCCCAAATAAGGTCCTACTCTGAGGGCCTAGGGGTTAGGACTTTACCATATGTCCTTTTTGGAGGAAAACAATCCGTAACTGCCCTGTGGCCCCAAGGAGCAGGGCTTGGCCTGGAAGTGCAGGGCTGGGACGGGGTTCTGGTTCCGAGGGCTCTGAAGAGGAGAGGGAGTGGCAGGTGAGCCCAGAGAGGCAGGGGGCCCTGCTTATAGTCCTCAGGCGATGAGAAGGTCTCTACAGGACTTTGTGCTATGGGGGACATGGTGACCAGATCTGTGTCCCAGACCTGGTTCTTGAGCAGGGTGCTCCCCAGACGACGTTGGACTCGGGTGCGACCTCATCAGTAAGCAAAGGGCAGCCAAGTCTGCAGAGGACTGTGTAGAAGCCTTGCCGAACTTCTGGGTGGAGGGTGAATGGGCAGGTGGACAAGGGAGTCTAGGAGTCTAGGAGGAAGCTGCAGTTACCCAGGGAGGTTGTGCTATGGCTCAGGCCCAGGTCGTGACGGGGGTGGGAGGTGGCGTGGTGGTTAATTTTGTGTGTTGACTTGAGTAGGCTAAAGGGTACCAGGTAGCTGGTAAAACATTTCTGGGAGTGTCTGTGAGGCTGTTTCTGGAAGGGGCTAGCATCTGACTCAGTAGACTGAACTGAGTCCTGAACAGAAGACCTGTGTCCATGATGTGTGGGCATCATCTAATCTGCTGAAGGCCCAGACAGGAGAAAAAGGTGGAGGCAAGGAGAATTAATTTTCTCTTCTTGAACTGGGACACCTGTCTTCTCCTGGACGCTAGCGCTCCTGGTTTGTAGGTCTTTGAACTCTAGGACCACCCAGAGGTGGGGAAACTGCAGCCTTAAGGCCACATGTGGTTTTCTGGGTCCTGAAGTGTGGTCTTTTGACTAAATCCAATTTTTTTTTTTACAGAACAAGCCTCTTTATTAATATATTTTTTGTTCATCTTTTATATTTTTATTTTAAAAACTAACTCATTTAAAATATCAAAGAATAAAATAAGTTCCAACAAAATAATCCTCTGCGATTGACCAGCACAATTAGAACACTAGTAAGCCCTAAGGGCTAAATTGACAGCTGCTCCGCTGGTGATTTAGTTCTAACTTTCCTGTCTGACTGGCCCCACAACCACAGGAGGCTGGTTGGTGAGCATTTAGGGGGTCAAGTGCTCTAGTCTGTTGTCAGCTTATGACAACAGTGTACTGTGTTTCTGTTTGAAGTGGAATTTGTGACTGGTTGATAGCACAACAGTATCTTTTTTTAAATTCTGTCTGCTTTTTTTTAAAAATGAGGCTTGGGGATTGTAATATTATCTTATTTCTGCTAAAGATAGATTATTTGCTTGCTTTGTGATACTGCAACATCAATATTGAAGAAATTCAATGCTTATGAGCATTATAAACCTCAAAAGAACCACACATATTTTAAATTAGAGGGAGAGGCAGGAAAGGTTGTATTGCAGACATTAAAAGATGAAAAGCAAAAGCAAAGAAAATTCTTTCAAGCAGCAATAAGACCTGGAAATAATGCCGCTCAAGCAACTTATAAAGTAGTTGATATACTCTGGGGAATACGGAAGCCATTCAGTGATGTAGAAGTTGTGGGGTGCTGAGACCCCGAGAACATTTCAAAGTATGAGCAACTGTCTCTTCCAAGGAGAACCAGAACTGATCGGCAGCACGAATTAGCCTTCAACTTAGAACAACGTCATGCTATACTTTAAAAGGAAAATAGATGTTATCAATTGCTTTAGACGAATCAACTGATACTACTGACTTGTGCAGATTTTATATTTCATTTGGGTCATAACAGAAGATTTTCTTTCTATGAAGAATTACTAGCTTTGTGCAATCTTGTGAACAGAACATGAGAAATCTTCAACAACTTTCAAGATAAAGGTCATGAAGTTGGACTGAATTTGGTAAAGTTAGTGTGTGTATAGACCTGTGGTTCTCAACGGCCCTTTAATACAGTTCTTGTGGGTTGCGACCCACAGGTTGAGAACTGCTGGTATAGACAGTGGACCTTCCATGATAGGAAAACATAAAGGATTTATTGCACAGATAAAAGAATTTTTTTTTTTTTTTGCAATTAGTGTAACCTGGTTTCTTATACTCTCTATGAATCCCCAACAATAAAAAAAAAAAAAATTTAACATGTTCAGATGCTCTCATTTCTTTTCACTGTATCTTGCATCAGCAAAATCTTTGTGCTAAAGCTACTATTTTAAGTGACACTTTGCAACAAGTTATAAATATTGTTAATTGTACAAATGCGACAAGGTATCATCAATTTCATATCATGCTGAAGCTCAATGATGAGGTCTTCAGTGAGGACTGGCCTTGCTGTTCTAAAGTGCATTGCTTATTGCAGGGACAGATATTAGCCACAATTTTATCTTTGTGAGAAGGGATAGTTAAATTTTATGAAGAAGAGAATCAGCAATGTGAATTATTGAAAGATGATTTCTATAGGAATGCAGTATATCTCTGTGACAGCTTGACATTTCTTCGGAAGGTAAAACTAAGTCTATTTATGATATGAGGCAAAAAAAAAAAAAAATCCAAGCAGTTTGAAAAAAGCTATCTCTTCTCAAAATACTCCTTCTTCAAAAGGAAATTTCAGATGAACATTTTCCCCCTGTTAGCAAAGGTCATTGATGAGCAGCATGATACATGTAGATCATTTGAAGAATACACAGCTGTTTATCGACCTATTAATTGGAGAATATAATGAAACGTTCGCTGACTTTGAGAATCACGACATCACACTCAGATTAGCATTTTAGCTTCACTTACTTGCTGTCACCAAGGCACCTAGACTATAGCTGGTATTGATTGAGCACTCAGTTGATGACATTCTAAGGTCATTATTTGAGGCTAAGAAAGATCCAATTGAAATATGGAAAAATGTAGTTAGAATACTCAACACTTTTGGCAATATGCCCCCCGCCCCATCTTTCTTGCTTTTCAAGAATTTATTGCTGAAAATCTGCATTCTTCTACCTAATCCAAATCAAGATGCCCTTAAGGTCACAAAGACTGGTACCAATTTAGAGGATCAGCTGAAACTGTGAACCTTCATGCTGAAACCAAATATTCAAACACTTTCCAACAAAAACCAAATACAACAAAGTCATTGGAAGATCAATTAACTTTAAAATTAACAAAGTTTTCATTTTTTGAAATTATTAATATAGTATATAGTACTAGATTTTTAAACAAAATAATATACATTTTTAAGTATAACTAGTTGAACTGTTTTGAATTGACTTATTTGATTATAGCTAAATTAATGTGGCCTTCCAAGGTGAAAAGGGTCCCCAGCCCTGAATTTACCCTCAGCACTCCCACTCCTAAGCTTCATGCCTTTGGCCTCAGACTGGGGAATGCTCCCTGGTTCTCAGCCCTTTGTATTGGATCACATCCCCGGCTCTCCAGCTTGCAGACGGCCGATCGTGGGACTTCTCAGCCTCCAGAGTCTTGTGAGCCAATTCCCATAATAAATCTCCTATGTCCCTGTATATCCTATTGATTCTATTTCTCTGGAGAACTCTGATGAATATAGGAGGAGACTCATTTGGGAGACATTTCTGGGGTTCAGTCGTGTTCCTGGAGGAGGTCTCTGAGACATGAAATCATTGTCAATGCCTCGTCTCCTATTTTTTTCACCCCTGGGCTTTCATCTCCCAGAGATCAGCAGGTAGAGGGAAAAATATCTGCCAGGATGCCTTTCCAGGTCCTGTGATTTCCGTGCCATTCGGTCTTGGCTTAAAAGCTTTGAAAGGTGGTGGAAGAGGGAAAGTGGCATCTTGAAAACAGCTTGGGTCACGCTGTCCTGTTTCTCTGTCCCCTGCAGTGGCAGCAAGGCTTCCTGCACGCCTAAGTGAAAGAACGCTCCGTGCATCTCTGCCGTCAGCCAGAAATGCATCTCCTATGCAGTCACAGGGACATTTTGTCTAAACCATTGCTTGAGTTTGGACGCAGGGAAAGAAAACAAAACAAGCCCAACCTCTCAGAGCCCACATGGGTTGGCACATGCACCCTGTGAGTACTGATTGGAGGCTACTTGTATGCATGCCGCCCACCCCTGCTCCTCTTTAGGATGGCCCACGACTGTTTGTAATGCAGTGAATGTGACATCTATTCTTCTCAGCTATGTGCAGAGTCAGGTGAGGTTATAGCAAATAGAATATAGAAATATTCATTTTTCTTTCCAGAAAGGTCTCTTTAATGTCAAATCAAATGAAATGAAATCATTATATCGGGGTAGGACACATGTAAGTTGCAGATGGTGGAGCCCTTCTGTAAATTCCCCCAACCTGGTGCTTCCCCTTAGAAACATTTTATTGACCCGGACCAGTTTAAATATAGTTCAAATACATTATTAGCTAAGCAAATGTCATTTGCTAGAGTCTGAACTAAATTCATTAGCTAACTTCTCCCTCCCTACTTGGTCCCCCCACCTTACATTTTTTGTCTGGCTTTCCCTGCTTTTCTAATTGTAAGGTTGTCTGACAGCAAATGCCCGTGAAATAGTTTGGCTTTGCAGTCTGCCTTTAACACCTAAAAAAAAAAAAAAAAAAAAAAACAAAAAAACGATCCAACAAAAATTCCTGGTGGGCAGCATCCAGGCATCAGCATTTTTGGGCTGAGCCGCTCTGGAGCACAAAGGCTGTGCGAAGGAGAGGAGGGGACCTGGGGCTGGAGGGCCATCGCCCAGAAGTGGCTGGCGGGGCCTGCCCCACCCGACATGAGCCTGCCCAGGGATAAACATGCCCAGTTCCAAAAGGCAGGACTGGAGGTCGCACAGATGTTGGGATGTTATGAGATAATTTTCAGGCCTCAATGAGGTGAAAGGGTGGATTTGTCAGAGAGGGGCATACCTAGGGTGGGCTTTTCATGGAGCAACACCATGACTCCATTACCATGTCAATTCTGGGAGAAGGCTCTGATTTAACACAGCAGTTGGCTGAATGCATATGGAGCGGATGGACCCCTGAATGAATAGTGAATGGAAAACCGGCTGGAATCTGCCTTCAGCTTTGTTTCAGGGATGACCAATGTAAGGGACCCCAGAGCTCGCAGCACAGATGGTAGGAGGGGATGGGGCCTCTGCTGGGCTTCTCTCCTTGCCTTTTTTATTCTGTCACTTGTGGGTTTCCCCCGTGTTTGTATCCAGATTTCAGTTGCTTGACCGAATTTGCTTCCATTTCCTTATTCCACTAAAGCAAAATTGGCTTTGGGGAGGGGAATTAGAGATAAAATGCAATAGCATATGTAGCAATAAACATTGAAATTTTGCTTTTTAAAAAACTGACGTTTAAGAGGTTTTGTGAGGTTTAGAAGTAATTGAAAATGTAATTAAGCAATCATGAAAAAGACAATTAAAAGTTTGAGTGACAAGTTCGGAATTACTTCTGTGGTTCTCCGGTGGGAAGGGAGTTTGCAGATTCTCAAGTCTATGTCCGTGTACGGGAGAGGAGAGGGGGCAGGCTTTGAGAGAGGGTGCTGCGTCCGCAGGGCAAGTACTGTAAATCAAACGACTCTCTGGCATTATCTAGTTTCCTTTCTGCTTTAAAAGTTAGAACAGATGTCACAAGAGAGGACAAAATGGATTTTACCCACCAAGAGGGGCTTTTCTTGCCATCCTTAATAGGAAGCGCCTTGAAATGTTAATGTACACAGTTTGTGTTGCCGGGGTTTGCATAGAGATGGTGGGAAACAGCTCTGATCCCAACAAAACCTTTTGTTATTAATCAAGAAAATCTGGTCCGCTGAAGCAGCAAAGAGCTGGAAATTAGTGCGCCCACTGGCAATGAGGCCAGCTAGCAAAAATGCAGCAGAAGATTCCAAAGCTCCCCTCAGATCTGGGTTCCCATGTGTCTCCCCACTCTCTGCTCTCTCCCAGCCTCCATGTTTAAAGGGGAAGGGATATTTCTCTTGTATCTTGTGCTTTAAAATCGTATGTTTTCTTTTTCAGCAATTTCAAGAAGCAGGCTGGAGAACATCCATTAAAAGCGCGCTAATGAAGTGGTGCTAAGAAAAGAAAGCTAAACACCACGAAATCAAAGTGGAGCATTTTGCTTGGCTAATGGGCTTGATTATGAGATTTTAAAGGCCCTTTTATAAACTGGAATTTTATTTTGTGCTGGAGAACAGGAAATTTCTGTTTGGTTTTAAACATACATGATCACACCACCAAATATTCCTAATTTAAAACGGTGAGAGTAGGAGGGGATTTTTATTTCCGAGCGAGGAAGGGGCAAAACCAGCCCCAACTCAGGGTAGTTTTATTTTAGAGAAGGGGAGACTGAGGCCCAGAAAGGGCGTGTGTAGCTACGGCTACTGTAGTGGCCTCTGAGCTGCTCTGGCACTCACAGTGGACTTGTAGTCAGGGAGTGCCTGATTCTGTGCCTGAGGGTCCCAGGGGAGCCCAGGTCGCTCCTCTCCTCACTTAGAGCAGAGGTTCTCAGCCTTGTTGAGGAGCCATCCTCTGCCTCGTGGATGTTTACCAGCCTGCCTGGCCTTCACCTACTGATGCCAGGGGCATGCCTTCCCCCTGTGGCCACCAAAAATGTCCCCAGACATTATTAAGTATGCCTTGAAGGCCAAAATTGTCCCCAGTTGAGAACCACTGAGCTGAATCAGTTACGTGCCCTGAGCGACAGAAACCACACACTTGAGGTTATCACTCTCCAGGGTCCAGCCTGGTGTTGGGCCCAGAGCCATGCAGTGGACATGTGCTGGTGGAAGAATATTTTTGAGAGCTTGGGGCAGGGGGGATAGTCCGTTCCAAGCAATAGACCGGAGCATGGTTTGTCTCTTTCCTCACAGCTCCAGCAGTTGTGCATGGTCCCTGTTCTTCTAGCCAGTTGGGCTGGGGAAGGGAGGACAGAGGAGGAAGCATGAACAGTCCCCAGCCTGGAGAATCACCTCTGTCTCTGATGCTGATGGGACAGCCACATTCTGAGGTTTGTCTGTGCTTAGCTCTGCGGGCAGGTCACATGCTAATGGTGCAGCAAAGTGGCTGCCACCGGCTGTCTGCTCTCATCTCTGGAATGTTAAGTGAGGCCGGGCTACTCTTTGAATTAAATGCTCCATTATCCTTGTAGGGACACCTTGCTTCGGGGAATAATGAGTTGTGGGAAAGTTGCCTGTTTATAGAATGACTCACTCATGATCCCAGATTGTATTGAGCACACACTGTATTCGCCTTTCTATTAAAAATGAACCTAGAGCACAGCTTTTCTGTAAAGAATTTAATAGTGTCATGGACTGTCATCTTCCTTGCCTCCCTGGGATGGAAGATACGGTAGGTGCAACTCCAGAGAAACCATGGAGCATTCGCAGCGGTCTCTTGGAGACACTGCAACAATACTATGATCACTTTGCGCACCGTACAGAGTTCCACAGGAGAGCAGAGAGAGTAGAATGCACGGGGATTCAGGGCATTTGCTGGGAGTGGCCAGACTGTGTGGCATTTAGGAATCCTTAACAGTGATAATCCATATTGATCACAGGTGACATCGCATTGGTCACAGAGGGACAGCAGACGTGGGGCTCACTGACCGGGGGGTTCCAGGGCACAGAGCCTGGCTTCTCCAGCACATGGTTTGTAGATGGCCACTCTGTTTTTGCCTGGTCTGCTGAGGAGGCTCTGGCATCAGGAAAAACTCGACGCTTTCAGAATATATTTGGCAGGAAAAGGTTTAACTTCTAAACGGTCTGGGTGTTTTCATCAGGTCTTAGGACGCTGCCTGCAAATCTACCTGGTGGATGTAGGTTAACAATTTCTTTTTTTGAGAGTGCACACGCCTGCATAGGAGACCTTGTATGGTGGTCTAGGGCCCCAGTGACTTCCATCTGGTGAAGGAGGCAGAGAGAGGTGTGGTGACCTGTCTGCTATTGTACCACCAGGGGTGGCAGTTTTCTGCTTCCTGCTACTCTCCCCCTGCAGGGGTGCTCAGCCAGGGCACTGGATTCCTGGCCTGCACTGAGCAGTCAGGGCCCAGCACTTGGGCACTGGGAGCAGAGATTAGTGAGGGCCAAGAGTGGAGGACTCCAGGTGGAGGCAGGCAGGCCCCTCTGACCCGCCCTCTAAGCATAGATACTGTAGAGTGGGCTTTGGAATTGGAGAACAGGACCTGGTTCCCAGTGGGAAGGGGAGGACACTCACAGAAGACAGACCCCCTCCCCCCACAGGTTCCCTGGATGCCCACCTTGTCCAGAGGGGAGGAGGGAGCACCCTCTCTCGCTCTCCTGGACAAGGAGCAGGCTCCGTTCTGGGACTGTTATGAGTGTGGAAGACCAGCTACTCTAGGAACTAAATCAAATTTTGTGGGCTAGTCTGGGATCCACAGGACAGCTGAAGCATTGCCTATGGGGGACAAAAGCATTTTGCATTGGAGTTGTTTAACTTGCCTATAAATTTTTGGACCCCAGCTTGCAGGTGGGTCGTGACCATCAGGAGAAATGGGCGCTGCTGTTCCCGCTTGCTCTTGGGCTGTGCACAAGGGCATTCGCATCGTCCCAGTTGACCCAGCCCCTCCACACAGTGCTAAAAATGGTTGTACTCAAAAGTAACTTAGTTTACTCTCAGGCACTAAAAGAAGAGCCTGCTGGCGTTTGGGAAGCTGCTGAACACCCTCCCAGACTGAGATTTCACCTACGCTGTGCCGAGCTTGGAGCAGAAAAAAGGCTCCATTATAAACACCTTAAAAATAGACAACAAAGGAAATGCTGGCACACTGGCCCCGGCCCCAGCAGCCAGAGCCAGTGGGCAGTTAGGGGAAGGAAGGGTTTTGTGTGGAGTTCAAAGCCCCGACTCAAAGCTAATGAGGACCTTTGTATTTGGGCAAAAGACAGCCCGGGAGCTTATCAGAAAGGGGTGTTCAGTCACCTCCTCTGTTTTCTGCAGATTTGTAAGAAGCAGGCTCTGGAGCCCTTGAGGGTGCTGGGAGCCTGTTTCCCCAGCGCTTGGTGGTCTCCAGGAGGTCCCTTCTCAAGGGTCTGTATTCTGTGAGACAGTAAGGTGCTTCCAGAGGCCCAGGCAGAGAAAAAGGCAGTTTAGGGGCAAAATTCCCCCGATAACAGCTGAGTCCTGTGAAAGGCAAGATTGCTGAGGAGCCCTGATTTGTGGGGGTAAGGGGCAGAGGGGTGCAGGGTGTATGGGTGGGCTTGAGAAAAGCTAAATCAGGGAAGAAACTCAGAGCTGACGACGCTGTTTCTGGATGGATCTGAAATGGGCTCTATCCTGTCAGTTCTTTGATTCTAAATTCAGGAATCCTGGAATAAAAACCAACTGCTCTAATTAAAAACAACAGTACCAATGTATTTTTTTTTTTTGCTGCTGATGGCCCCCCTAACAGCCAGGGAGAATCAAGGTGGGACTGGTGAGTGTGACAGTCCTGGCCATCTTCTGCTACTCACTCAGGATCAGTTCCCAGAACCCACCTTGACCTCTGGATGTCCTATTGCTGATAGGGACACGAGCCCAGCACCCACACTCAGGGACCTCAGGTATTCAGGGGCTTGGGTGGGGACAGCTGGACACTAGGGAGTGCTCCCAGCTGGTGGGACCACCCCAGGGGGGAAGGAGCTGGCAGCCCCTGTGCAGAAGCTCCCCTTCTGGCAGGACTTGGTCTTGATACCCTGTCAGGTTCCACTGGAGACCCTTGTTTCTCTAAAACTGCTCTGGGCTCATTGAATGTTAAGTAATCTTTTATTTCGCCTTTCACTTTCCTCTATCCATGCAAGGAGAAAACAGTAACAAGAAGGAGAAAACACTCGGGCAAACAAAACAAACCCAATCCGGCCCCCTTGCAAAAGATTGCACAGTACTCTTAAAGTGGACTGGGAACAGACACGAAAAATTATAATGCAGGATGCTGAGCGAATGGTAATGGGAGGAGAACGGTTAACCAGAGATGCAGCGGCATTCCTGGGGAAATGTGCCTGGCACTTTGTTTCCCACGGGTGAGTGTTGACATCTAGGACGTTAGCTGTGGTTCCTCTCGGGGCTTCCTTCTTCCCACTTCTTATAAAGTCTCCAGTTCTGTGCAGAGAAGGAGGACAGGCTGGTGCTCTCACATCAACAACAGAGAGGGAGAGAGCATTTTAGGAATGCGAGGGGGAAAATGCAACGGAGGGAAAAAGACACTTTAATGGCTTTTCTCTTTCATGCTTTAGGAGAGGAGGTTCTGGGCAGAGGAGCCGGGGAGGCAGAAAGAGCCTGGGGAGGGTGAGGTGGGCACTCAAGGGGTGTGGGAAGCACAGAAGCACAAACACCCAGGGGTCCACAAAGTCTCTGAGCACCCCCTGTCCATGCCGCCGCCTCCCCACTTAGCTAGAAATGTGTTTAAGTGTTTGTTGTGTGTGTGGACTAGAGCTTGTAGGGGTTGAATGCGGAGGAGAGGCTGATGGGGAAACATTTTCTGTATTTAACTCCTAGTCAGCTGTCTTCCGAGTAGCCCTCAAAGGTCTGCTGCCCTCATCTCTCACCTTCTGGGGTGATGTTTGAGATAGCAGTGGCTTCATGGAGTCCTCAAGGTCTCTGATAACTTTCACCCAACAGCCTCTTGGTGAATGGGGCAGGAAGCCAGAAGAGAATGCCTGCTGGCCTTGACCGCTGTGCAGAGAACGCCTGCTGGCCTTGACCCCTGAGCGCATTCAGAAGTGTTTGCCGGGGATGTACAAGGGCTTGCAGGCACCAAACACTCATTGTGTACCAGGCACATCCTGTGACCCAGCATTGCTCCAGGTGAGAAACTGAGGCTCGGGGAGCTGAGACAGCATGCCAGTGACTGTGTAGTCACCGTTCAGTGAGTTGGGGTTTGGCCCTGCACCGTCCAGGCCCAGACCCCAGCTCTCATCCCCAGCACTGTGACCCTGGGCTCCGAGCGGTGATGGGGAGGACGAGTCTTTCCAGCCACTTAGAGCAATGCTGCGCCATGTAACATGGGGTGGCGATGAGGGAGCAGGCTCACCTTCCACTGCCAGATGAGGAGGCCAAGGCTGGATATAGAAGGAGAGAGGAGAGGGTCTCACTGAGGGGGGGACACACTGGGGTAGGAATGTCCCCGACTGTGCTGGTGAGCAGGTGATGGGCCTGGAGACTGACTGGACTTGCAGGGAGGGGCCAGGTGCTGGAAGACCTTGGAGAGCAGAAAGAGGAATTGGACTTGGTGCCATGCGTGATGGGGAGCTTTGAAAGTGTAAGAGCAGGCCAAGGTACCAGAGTGTGACAGGAACGTTTAGAATGTGTGTTTCCGTTACCCCAGTGGTGTGCCCAGCAGGGAGAAGGTGGAGAATTTCCTTAGGACACAGGAGGGTTAGGAGTGAAGAGGGGAGCAGTGTGTGCCAGAGGTCAGGGGCTGGGGACTGGGTTGCAGTCTGGGAAGGGGTGGGAGAGAGGTGGGACAGGTGAGGACAGTGAGGGCTGGGGAAGGGAGGGAGGAGCAGAGGGCCGCTGTGCCCGGCAGAGCAGCCTGGAGGAGGCGAGGGGTGTTCAGCTGCTCAGTGGGTTGTTGACATATGAAGTGTGTGTGATGCTTGATGATAAATAACCCTGGAAAGGAATGAAACCCCGTGTTGGGGAGTGACTCAGAGCCCAAGCACGCTGGGGCTCCTGCCGTGGGCGGCCAGGCTCTGCAGGAGGAGATGGGGAGATGGAGGGTGTGCGTCTTGTGAACCTGGTGGGGCACTGACTTTGTGGGAGAAAGAGTTAATAATTAGACCGTTTGCGTCTGTGCTGTGGGGCCCCGGGGGGCAGCACTGGGTCCCTGGGCTGACCCTATCCCTGGACTGCCCCACTGGTATGTGACCTACAAGAGAGACCACGTGAAGCTCAGACTTTAGGCTCTGAACAACAGTCATTTTAGTTTGGAAACTTCCAGGACCAGAAATTAGTAAGGCTGATTAGGAAAATCAATTTGGCTTGACTCAAATTAAGTATGGAGAAGGAGGAAGGAGAGAAGGGGACTGGAGTTTGGCAAGTGCTAAGGGAAATCCTTGGCTCCTAGTGCAATGGGAGGCTAGCCCCACTTTTCTTGGGGAAACTGAGGCCAGAGAGGTTATGTAGTTGGCAGAAGCCCCTAGAGCTAGAGCGAGGGCAGGGATAAGGGTGCAGACCTGCTGTCCCCAACCCTGCAGCTGAGTCACCGTAGCTGCACTAACTCACCAGGTTTCTGAAGCCTTGTGGGAGGAGGCCCTGGGACCCTGGACGGGACTCTAGAAGCTCAGAGCCTGCCTCTGCCTTGGGGAAAGCCACCATTACCTGCTTGGTGGCTGTGATGGCCTTGTAGTGCTGTAAAGGGTTAATGAAACCTTCCTTGGGCAGGTGGGGCTGACCAGATAACATTTTAGGATGCCATCCACTCTAGATTTCATGCTTCTCTGATTTCTGGAGATGTGAAGATACTCAGCCTCTGTGGTCCAGTGAACTGGGCTCTGGGGCAGAAAGTCCTCCCACCAGACGATGAACATTGTGTCCCTTCCCCTGTCCAGGCTGTGGGACGCTGTCTTTTCCCACGTATCCTGGGAGGGAGCAGCTATCGTCCAGCCCTCTGGCTTTCCTCCTGGGCTGTTCCTGGCGGTGTGCTGTCCACCCCTGTGGTCTGGGGTCTGAGTTGAGCACTGTGTCTCCCCTCTGACAAGGCACTTATGTCTCAGGAGCCTGCCCTGCTCCTCAGGGCTCAGGCTTCACACTGAGTCTCACCTTATTGGGGTAGCCTCTCAGAATATGCGGGAAAAGACAGCCTCCTGTAGCTGTGAGGGGGGAGCCCCTGGGCATGGGGGACGTGATGCTCCACATCTGGCAGGAGGACTTCCACCCCAGAGCCCAGTTTGCTCAACCATAGACGCTGAGTATCTTCCAATCTCCAGAAATCAGAGACACATAAGGGACTTTGTTTTTTTTTTTTTCCACATAAGGGACTTTGCAGAGGTGACTATATTAAGGATATCAAGATGGGGAGATGATAAAGCTTTGAAAGTGTTAAGAGCAGGTCGAGGTACCTGAGTTTAGAAGAAACTCTATGATAAAGATGGGGAGATTGGCTTGGATTACCTGCTGGGCTTGCTGTGATAACAAGGGCCTTTAGTGTGGAGGAGGGCGGCAGGAGGCAGTGTCCCAGGGGCCTGACATGAGTCTCACTGGCCATTGCTGGCTTTGAGGGCAGCTGGAAAAGAAGGGGACCCCACTTGTCTCGTGAAGCCTCCAGAGGGAAGGCAGCCACGCTGACATCATGAGACTAGCCCAGTAGGGCCCATTTCAGTCTTCTGGCCTGTAGAACTGAAAGATAATAAATTCGTGTTGCTTTCAGGCACCTAATTTGTGTGACTTTGTTAGAGATAGAAAATGAATGCCTTGGGTGACATCTTTCCTTGTGACATGTTTCAGGGAGCAGTTTATTCAGTCACATGTCCAGGGGCTAAACTGGGCCACAGGGAGTGAGGAATCTGTGAGCTGGAAGGTATGTGATGCTTCAGCAGTGCTGTGTGGAGAGCTAAGCTTGCACCCGTCCTTCTAGCTGACTTGGGGTACTTCCTCGCAAGCTGGGGGGGGGTGGACTTGCAGGTGGCATTTTCTATGCTCTGGACACTCCTCTGTTGAGCTGAACAAACGGGCCTGGGCAGTACGTGAGGGCTGTGGAGGGAGGGGAGTGGCACTGCACCTGTTCCCAGGGCTTCTGTTCAGTGGGGAAAAGACCCATGCACAGGGGACCCCAGAACAAGACAGGGCTGGGGTGCAGCCTCAGGGCATTTCAGGAACTCCTGGAGGGGTCAGTGGCTGTGATGGGGTGGCAGGAAGGCCCACTGGGGAGGAGGTCTTGAGAGGAGGCTCCTGGACCAGGCAAAGCCTGCTGTGGGCAGAGTATGCAGGAGGAGGGGTCGGGCTGTGCAGCAGAGGCTGGAAGGGGGCCTGGCAGGCCGAGAATGGCTGCAGAGCCTCAGATCCACAGGCATGACTAGAGTGGTGTGACCTGGGCACTTGGGTCATCTAGCTCCAGGGGAAGCAAGGGACGTGCTGGCTGTGAGCCACACTGATGTGGAGTCCCACTCACTTTCTGCCTTGTCCCAGAAGACAGGAAGCCATGTGTTCACCAGGCTGGGTCCTACCAGGGTGCAGCCACCAGAGGCCCAGGCCCTCAGCCTGTGGTGGGAGCAAGGGTGGCCTGAGCTTGTAGAGCCGGGGAGCTCCTGGGCAATGTCCCCCAGCAGGCTGCCTGTCTCGGAGGAGTAATTGGCTTTACAAATAGCCTGCTGGTCTTGTGCCTGGCTCCAGCCTGCGAAGTGTCAGCACAAGGGTTAATATGTATGGAGGAGGAGAGGCTGGGGACACGCTCTCAGGGTATCCAGGGCCCTGCCATGTCACTGGGGCAGAGCAGTGGTCACGTGGGGCAAAGTCCGCCGTGGACACACCTTTTACCTCTTCCAAAGGAAAGGACCCCAATTTAAAAATCTTTCCAAGTCTTCCTTTTCCTGTTCCTACGGTGTGAGTCCATTGTCCGTTTTCTTAGGGACTTTATTCCATGTCAGGAACCCCTGAGCCACACAGATGTTAGGACAATGAATAATTCATTCTGGATGAAAGGAATCATATTTAGGCTCATCCAGAATAGGAATTTTTTTTTTTCCTGAGACAGAGTCTCAGTGTATCGCCTTCGGTAGAGTGCCGTGGCATCACAGCTCACAGCAACTTCAAACTTGAACTCTTGGGCTTAAGCGATTCTGTTGCTTCAGCTGCCCAAGTAGCTGGATTACAGGTGCCCGCCACAAGGCCTGGCTATTTTTTTATTGCAGTTGTCATTTGTCTAGCTGGCCTGGGCCGGGTTCGAACCTGCCAACTTTGGTGTATGTGGCTGGCGCTGTAACCGCTGTGCTATGGGCACTGAGCCAGAATAGGAATTTTTAAAAGTAAAATTTTTTTGGAAAATAAAATCTTGAGACATTTAAGAAATCAGTGAAACTGATTACAGTATCCCATTCTGAAGCACATTTGTCAGCACTTACTCTATTATTTTATGAGTCAAAATCCTCTTCCCTAAATCCTTAACAGTGAGTATATCCAACTGTAAGTCTATTAATGCACAATAATGGAAGCCCAGGGCCCTAGAAAATGCATTTCCTGACTATGTGCATGTTGCCCTGTGAATAATCATACCCACTGCTTTGTGCTTCTATGTGATGACCTTTAGGGCAAAATAAATAAAATCAGAATTTTATGACAGATGGCAAGATTCTTTCCCATTACGTTTTCTGTTAATTAATTTGATCAAGCACTAATCATGTATGGAGCACTTGGCATTTTGTTACCAGGGCAGGCTCAGTGTCCCGGCTGCATGTTACGACCCACACGCGTTATTTCACTTAACTCTCACCAGGCATTCATTTGATGGCTTCTACAAGGATCTCTAGTTCAGAGATGAGGAAACTGAGGCACCGAAGAACTGGGTAATTTGCCAAGAGTCACATAGCAAGTGGGTGGCAGGGCCAAAATCCCGCTGCAGGCTGTGCCCGGGGTCTTCTGCTGTCTGCCCCTGCTGCTTCCGTGCATGTGGCTGCCTGAGGTCCTGGGCAACTGAGGGTTTCACCCAGGCTGGGGCAGGGATTCCTCCCGTAGACATTTGTCCCATGGCTGTCCTGCCTCTAGCTCTAGCTAGGAGCATACAGGCTGCTGGGTGGAATGGGGGACAAGCTCCTGCCCAACACCCCCGGTTTTAGTCCCACAGAGAGAGCGGGGCTGCAGGGGCACCCAGGGTATTGGGATTTAGTGTAAAGGGAAGAAAGGAAAGTTTGAAGTTGACCTGTTTCTTTTTTAAAATCTGACACACCGACTTTTCAAGTAGAAATTAGAACCATGCTGATGTCTAAACATGTAGAGTTGGTAGATGACACCTCCAGCCTCTCAGGGGCACCTCATTCCTCAGGCACCTCAGAGGCACAGAAGGGATCTGTGGGATAAAGGGAGGGCTGATCTTGCTTTTATATAAGAAAAATCGGGAGCGTTTCTCTTTCTCAAATCACATAAAAAATATTGGCCCCAGAATTTTAAAAAGAGGGGGCAACACCACTGGTGACCACTTTATCACAAATATCTATGCCCATAGCAGATAACAGCTTGGTGTTATCAACTCTGTGGCTAAATGCAGTGTCCACAGGATAGGCCTGTGTCCACCTCTTCCTTCTGTTCCTCAGCTAGACCTCAGGGCCGCTTTGGCCTCCTGCTCCTGTGTTGCAAAGCGCCTGATACCCTCTCCTTCCCGAGGCTCACCTTAGACAGATGGCCCAACCCAGGCTTGCTGAGCTGAGGCTTGCTGGGCTTAGGCCAGGGGAGGGAGGCTGCTCCCGGCAGAAGAGAAGCCCAGGGCTTGAAAGATGGAGACCTCAAGGAGTGGACGGATGCCTGTCCTCCAAGCCATGTCAGTCATGGGTGGCCTGGTGCCTGGCTGGGCTGCCCTGGCTTGGCCTTCAGTGTGTGTAGACAAGCCCCGTGGTTGGAAAGCCAGGTCTAGGAGTGGCCTGGAGACCAGCAGGGCCTGCATGAATGGAGACATGAGAGTTGAGAAACAAAGTCCTTTGCCCCTCATGGCCACAATCGTGGGGGTCCTCATCTCTGAGAACCCTCAGAAGGTGGTTTTAGGTGTGGTTTGTGGTCACGGGCCCTGGCTCTTCCCTTGGTGGCCTGGCCGCAGCTCCCCATAGCACAGAGCACCTGCTCCCCCTGGCTGAGCCCTCCTGGCTCTCCCAGCCTCCCGCTGTTCTGAGCTCTGTGGGGCTGGCCGCAGTTCCCGCACCTTCCATTTGACATGGGGGAGTTTGTGGGGTTGCAAGAAATCCAGCTCTGAGCATGATTTAATGAGAAAGTTCAGTGAGCTTGCTCTCACAGAATTAAGATGAGGAAACTTCAGTGCTTGGCTGGCTGAGCATGTTCTCAAAGTGAAGGGGCTCCTGTGACCTGGGGCAGAGGGAGCCCCTAGGAACTCAGACCCCGTGTGTGACCTCAGGCAGGTGTTAGAGGAAGGTCTCTGCGCAACTCTGCTGAGTGGAGGGAAGCAGCCCACAGGGTACAGAAGAGTCACACAGCACGGACCTGGCTGCCCGTTGTCCCTACCTGATCCACCCCCCAGCTGGTCCCATGACACTCTCTTAACAGCTGTGTGACTGTGAGCAATTGTCTTAACCTCTTTGAGCCTTAAGTTCCTCATCTGTAAAAGGGGATGATCTTTCCTTTACAAGGCTCCGGGGAAGGTGCCGGCCACTTCTCGTCACTCTCTTGCTGTCTTAACAAGCCCGTCTGCATCCCCCTCCTGTGCTCATGCCTGGGTGCTGAGCCTTGGTGGGAGCCCCATCCTCATCTGCCTGACAGCCCCTCGCTGGTCCTGGTCACTCCAATGGTGCCACGGCCAGGAGAGGTGTCTGGGGAGGCCATAGGAAGGAGCAACAGGGTGTCCCTGAGGGAGACGCTGCCTGGAGTGGGATGTTCGTGGGGTCAGGAAGACGCTTTGACCTGGTTCACCTGCCTTGCAGGGGACAGGTAAGGCCCTGGATGAGGTCTTTGGAAGGCAGGTGTCAAAAAGTGGGGCGGGGGTGTAGGACCTGCTTGTCTCCCCAGGATCCAAGCAGGGTTGCCCTCCTCCCAGCTGCTGCCTGGGAGCTGGCTGTGTGCCGCCTCATCTGGATGGGTCTTCACTGATGGTGGCCACCGGGGATGGGCTGCAGTGGCAGTTTCTGACACTTAAAATGGAATTACAGTTGGAGTCTCCTTCAGTGATTCTAGTCCTCGAAACTATTGAGGCAGGAAGCATGGCAGAGGGAGCTTGGCGGAGGAAGTGCAGATGGGTTTCAAGATCTGGGTTTCTTTCCTGGCCCCCTTGCAGAGGGTGGCTGGGGGCTAGCTGCTGAAACTCTCCTTTCTTTTGCTTGTTCCTGAGGTCAGTGGCTGTGGGAAAGCAGGGAGGTGCCACACGAGGCTGTTACCTTGAACGTCAGGGTTTGCTGGCAGCATGCTGTGTGGTGAGGGGGTTCTGGGGGTCCTGGTCCAGGGTCAACTCCTGCCCAGCCACAGACATGCTGAATGGACGAGGGGGTGCTCCTCTTCCCTGAGGCTCACAGTGGGGAGCCCAGGGCTGTGCCCCCATGCTGTGATGCCCAAGTTCCTGGGAGGTTCCTTGTTCTTCAGTCCTGGGGGCCCAGCCCTGACCCAGGAATTGGGAGCCAGGCCCTTGGCCTTGGAGGTTTCCTGGGGTCACTGATGGGGAAACAGGGTCTCATCTCTGTCTGCCCACACCACCGGGGTCACCACAGACTTGGCTTAGTTCAGATAGTGCTTTATCACACCACTCTCTACTCAGAGAAATCCCTGCAGTTAGGGGATTTCCTATTTATGTCTGGTTTTATGGCCATTTGCTGAAGTGGCTCTGACTGGCCTGTGTTCTTAGCTGTAGAGTCAGTTACACATTGATCCAGCTCGCCACATCTCTCTCTGTCACACCCCCCTCACACTTTCTCACACACACACTCTCACACTGATGCATGCACACAAACACACACATAAACTCTCACACTTGTTCACACGGCATTCTCTCTCACACAGACATACAGACATAGACAGGTGTAAATGCACACATACCCCCCCCCCACTTCAGGAATAGACACGTCTAAGTGCACACACACACTCCCTACTTCAGGAACAGACACGTCTAAGTACACACACACCCTATTTCAGGAACAGACACGTCTAAGTGCACACACACACACACCCTACTTCAGGAACAGACACGTCTAAGTGCACACACACACACACCCTACTTCAGGAACAGACACGTCTAAGTGCACACACACACACCCTACTTCAGGAACAGACACGTCTAAGTGCACACACACACACACCCTACTTCAGGAACAGACATGTCTAAGTGCACACACACACACCCCTACTTTAGGAACAGACACGTCTAAGTGCACACACACACACACACCCTACTTCAGGAACAGACACGTCTAAGTGCACACACACACACACCCTACTTCAGGAACAGACACGTCTAAGTGCACACACACACACCCTACTTCAGGAACAGACACGTCTAAGTGCACACACACACACACCCTACTTCAGGAACAGACACGTCTAAGTGCACACACACACCCACCCTACTTCAGGAACAGACACGTCTAAGTGCACACACACACACCCTACTTCAGGAACAGACACGTCGAAGTGCACACACACACACACACCCTACTTCAGGAACAGACATGTCTAAGTGCACACACACACACCCCTACTTTAGGAACAGACACGTCTAAGTGCACACACACACACACACCCTACTTCAGGAACAGACACGTCTAAGTGCACACACACACACACCCTACTTCAGGAACAGACATGTCTAAGTGCACACACACACACCCTACTTCAGGAACAGACACGTCTAAGTGCACACACACACACACACACACACACCCTACTTCAGGGACAGACATGTCTAAGTGCACACACACACACCCTACTTCAGGAACAGACATGTCTAAGTGCACACACACACACCCTACTTCAGGAACAGACACGTCTAAGTGCACACACACACACACACACCCTACTTCAGGAACAGACACGTCTAAGTGCACACACACACACCCTACTTCAGGAACAGACACGTCTAAGTGCACACACACACACACACACACCCTACTTCAGGAACAGACATGTCTAAGTGCCCACACACACCCTACTTCAGGAACAGACACGTCTAAGTGCACACACACACACACACACACACACCCTACTTCAGGGACAGACATGTCTAAGTGCACACACACACACCCTACTTCAGGAACAGACACGTCTAAGTGCACACACACACACACACACACACACCCTACTTCAGGAACAGACACGTCTAAGTGCACACACACACACCCTACTTCAGGAACAGACACGTCTAAGTGCACACACACACACACACACCCTACTTCAGGGACAGACATGTCTAAGTGCACACTCACACACCCTACTTCAGGAACAGACACGTCTAAGTGCACACACACACACACACCCTACTTCAGGAACAGACACGTCTAAGTGCACACACACACACACACACCCTACTTCAGGAACAGACATGTCTAAGTGCACACACACACACCCTACTTCAGGAACAGACACGTCTAAGTGCACGCACACACACACCCTACTTCAGGAACAGACACGTCTAAGTGCACACACACATACACACACACCCTTCTGTTTTCAGTGGCCTCTCTCAGCCGGGCCTGTCACTCCTCTCCAGGCTGTGAGCCACAGGCCAAGGATGCCTGCTGCCTCTGCTCTGGGAGCCTGTGGGTCTGCTGGGGGCCCCTCAGGGGCTCTCTGGGATCCTGGGGCCCCAGGGGAGACAAAAGTATGGGCTGAGGAGGGGCATGTCGGGGCCACACCTGGGTTCCTCATGTCCACTTCGATCAGCTCCACTCTTCTGCCTGTCTTCTTTGCATGTTTTCATTTGAAGGAATGATCCTTTTGCTAGAAAATGTTTGGAAATTCCTGGCCCACCTCATATAGCGTGGAGGCGCACAGGCAGCACCTGCATTTCCACAACCAGCGGTGCAAGGAGGTGGGTGAAACTGTCTGGGTGTGATGTGAGTCTGGGGCTGAGGCTGGAGACAGGGGCCTCATTAGTGAGGTTGGTGGAGGGGGCAGAAACAATGCTCAGGGGAGATGATGTTCCTCTTCAGGATGCTTTTGGGACAGGACAAGACTTTTCCCCCTCCTTATGCTAGCTCACCTGTGACCCACCCTTCTGTCCTTCATCCATCTGCTCACCGGTGTGTTCACCATCCAAGCAGCCCTTATATTCCAGGGCCACCTCCAGTTCCAACCACTGTTCCTGGTGGCTGTGAGTTGCGACCAGGCCAGTGGAAGAGACCCTGGATGACAGAGTCCAGGTCTGCAGGCTGACCCATGTGACACCTCAGGGTGGAGCTGGGCTGGGTGCAGGTTGCTGGGAGGGTCTTCCCACGGTGACCAAGTGCTCCTGTGGGAACAGGTCACGTATGGGGCAAGGCCCAGCCCCCACCCTGGCTGTCGGCAGGTGCCGGGATTAGAGTCAGGTGAAGGAGTGAACCGATATCTGGCTGAGGAATCTACAGACACGCCAGGCATGCCCCACCCCCAGAGCCTTGCTCCCTGTTTCTGGAACAGTCTTTCTCCAGATTGCACCAAGGCTGGCCCCAGCTTTTGCTCTAATCTCACCTCTTGATGAGATTCATGTTGACCAAGCTGCTTAGTTCACAACCTGGCCTACCCTCCCACCCCCAGTATTTATTTCTTTGTGACCTTTAACCTACTATATAACTAAGTTATGTACCTAGATTATCATTTATTACTTATCTCCCTCCTCTAGAGTATGCATCCTGGGCCAGCACTAGCACCCTGGGATGGCACCCGGCACCCTGGGCCTCCACTAGCATCCTGGGATGGCACTAGCATCCTGGGCCGCCAGTAGCACCTTGGGATGGCACCTGGCACCCTGGGCCAGCAGTAGTACTCTGGGCCAATACCCAGAATCCTGAGCCAGGATTAGCACCCTAGGCCAGTACCCAGAACCTTGGGCTGCATCTGGCCCATCCAGCCTCAGCCTGGCGGAGCCGTGCTTCTCTGCCTAGTGGCCGAGCCCCCCAGTGTGAGCTCACATCCTAGTCTGCCCAGGGGTACCCACCTGCCCACGCAGTCATGGTGCAGAAGCAGCTAACAGCTATGAAGGGCCAACTGTGTCCAGTCACTGGGACCAAAGCTGCCACTGTCTGCAGGGGTCCCTGCGGTAAGCACCTACTTTCTGCAACTAAAAGTCGGCAGATTTGAACACTGAGGCACCTTATGCACCAGCTCTGGGCTTGAAGCCAAGAACTCAGTGGTGAATGGGACAGACTCAGGCTGCCATCCTTGTGTAGCAAGACCCCAGGAGCAGCTCTGACGGGGGCACTGGGACAGGAGGGCTGCAGCAGAAGGGCTTCTGATACTGACTTGGGGAGTCAGAGGCCCCTGGAAGAAGTGGCATCTGAGCTGAGATGGCAAGTTTGGACTCTGTCCTTTAAAGGTACAGGGTGGGGGGGGGGGGCGGGCCGGGGAGGGAACAGTGTGTGCGAGGCCCTGGGGAAAGACAATTGGTGACCAGAGACATCTCAGCATGGTGGACATGGTGGGGCGTGGGAAGCCTCTCTGGGGGAGGGTAAGCAAGGCCAAATTGTCCAGGAAGAGGAGAAGGTTTGTAGTTTGTGGGCACAGGGCAAGAGGGGAGTTTGGATGTCCAGGTGCTGAATTTAAAGTCTCCATGGGGTGACCAGGCATGGCCATCTGGCAGGTGATACTCAGCCTGGAGGTTGGGCTGCAGTGAAGGGCTGCTAAGTGACAGCATGGAGGGAGGCATGTTCCCAGGGAGAAGGCTGAGTGCCTGGATCCGAAGGCCAGGATTGCCCTAGGGGCTGCAGGTGCAGGGGCCCAGGAAGGCAGATCTGCAGAGAGGACCCAGGAAGGGAGGCTCAGGGGGTGAGCAAAGCTGGAAGGACAGAGAAGGTCATGAAGGAGGGGATGGTCCACGGATTCAGGTTATCAGGCTGCTCAGTAAGGAAAGAACAAAAAAGAGGCCCTTGGATTAAAGGAAGGAGGTTGGGGGGCCTTGTGTGACGGAGGTGACTCAGCTGGGGGGACGGGGGGAGCCTGAGACCTGTGTGTGTATGTAGGAAGGGAGGGACCTGACCATGTTTCAAAGCTGATGACAAGTAACTGAAAGAGAAAGGAGAGAAGAGACCAGCAGTAGGGCAGGGTCATCTGTGTGACAAGAGCTGAGCTTGAGGGATGGACCTCAGGAAGGAAGGGGACAAGGTGGGTGGAGGTGGGCACAGGGCTCAGGTTTGAAGGGGTAGAGCTCTACTGGCCTCTATGTTTTCTAGAAGTTGAAGTCAGTTGCTGGGAGTCAAGGCAGGTGACAGCCCTATGCTTGGAGGAGAAAAGGTGGCCGTGGTCTCACTGGGGCTAGAGCCCGGGGGGTCTTCTGGGGCTGGCTTGCTTTCCTTGGAGACAAGGCAGGTAAAGCCAGGTGCAGGGTTCTCGTCCCAGCTGCACCTCTGACCTTCGTGTGAGCTTCGGGAGATCGCTCATCTCCCTAGGCTGTTTTGTGTATCTGCATGGTGACCAGCCAGGAGTAAAAAGGTAATAATGCCCGCCACCCCACAGAGACTTGGCATTATATGTAAAGCCACAGGCTGAAGGTTGAGTAAGGAGAAGGAAATGAGAAGTTAAGACTGAGCTGGAGGCAGCGCCTGTGGCTCAAAGGAGTAGGGCACTGGCCCCAAATGAGGTGATGGGTTTAAACCTGCGGGCCAAAAACTGCAAAAAAAAACAAACAAAAATAAAAGACAGAGCCTGTCTGAAATGTGAACCTAGGAAGTGTGAATTTTATCACCACTTTTGGTTCTTTCTCACAGAATTTAGGTTTATGGATCAATTATAAAACCTTTACCTGAAAGTGACCTCCTGACTCTTCCTGGTTGATCCACTAGTCTCTGTGTTCCTTGTCCGGTTTCCCTTCTGTCCGCCTGGTAATGTATAGGTAATATGCATTACCTATGTCTTCACTTGTTTATTCCTTCACTCAGAAAGAAATTTTTAGTTAGGCCGGGCATGGCAGTTCACACTTGTAATCCTGGCACTCTGGGAGGCCAAGGCAGATGGATTCCTTGAGTTCAGGAGTTCAAAATCAGCCTGAGCAAAAGTGAGAGACCCCCCATCTCTACTACAAATAGAAAAACTAGCCAGGCATTGTGTGAAGTGCCTGTAGCCCAGCTACTTAGGAGGCTGAGACAAGAGGATCACTTGAGCCCAAGAGTTGGGGTTACTGTGAGCTGTGATGTCACGGTACTCTACCCAGGGTAACTGAGTAATACTCTGTCTCAAAAAAAAAAAAAAAAAAAAAAGAAATTTTTAGTTAGAAGATGATGAGACCATTTAATAATTTCATTTATCTCTGCTTTTCTGACTCCTGCCTGTCATACTAGAAAATAATGGGAATGGAAAGTAAGCCATTTGTAAGACCCACAAGGGGTATGTATACAAAGAGAAAAGCAGGTGGGCCATTAGTACAATTAGCTCTCTCCTCTGTTACCTAAACTGAATTTGGAATGGACTGTGATGTCAAGGAATTTGAGAAATTAGAATAGGGTAATTGTTTTCACTCTTAACACCAAGTAGCACCACGTCAGATGACAGTGTATAAAGTGTCCTCATGACCTAACCAGGAAAAAAAGAGTAAAATCTCTAATTTCGTCAATCAGAAATGGTAATTATGAAATAACAACAGACCCCTCAGAAATTCAAAAAATTAATGAATACTACAAAAAACTCTACTCTCACAAATATGAAAATCTGAAAGAAATCGACCAATACCTGAAAGCATGCCACCTACAAAGACTTAGCCAGAACGAAGTGGAAATGTTGAACAGGCCTATATCAAGTTCTGAAATAGCATCAACTATACAAAATCTCCCTAAAAAGAAAAGCCCAGGACCAGATGGCTTTACGTCAGAATTCTACCAAACATTTAAAGAAGAACTATGACCTATACTACTAAACCTCTTCCAAATTATAGAAAAAGAAGGAATATTACCCAGCACATTCTATGAAGCAAACATCACCTTGATCCCCAAACCAGGGAAAGACCCAACAAGAAAAGAAAATTATAGACCAATATCACTAATGAATATAGATGCTAAAATACTCAATAAGATCCTAACAGAATCCAACAACACATCAAAAAAATTATACACCATGACCAAGTGGGATTTATCCCAGGGTCTCAAGGCTGGTTCAATATATGTAAATCTATAAATGTAATTCAACACATAAACAAACTTAAAAATAAAGACCATATGATTCTTTCAATTGATGCAGAAAAAGCTTTTGATAATATCCAGCATCCCTTCATGATCAGAGCACTTAAGAAAATTGGTATAGAAGGGACATTTCTTAAACTAATAGAGGCCATCTACAGCAGACCCACAGCCAATATCGTATTGAATGGAGTTAAATTGAAATCATTTCCACTTAGATCAGGAACCAGGCAAGGTTGCCCATTGTTTCCATTGCTCTTTAACATTGTAATGGAGGTTTTAGCCATTGCAATTAGGGAAGAAAAGACGATCAAGGGTATCCACATAGGGTCAGAAGAGATCAAACTTTCACTCTTTGCAGATGATATGATCATATATCTGGAAAACACTAGGGATTCTACTACAAAACTTTTAGAAGTGATCAAGGAATACAGCAATGTCTCAGGCTACAAAACGAACACCCATAAATCTGTAGCCTTTATATATACCAACAATAACCAAGCCGAACAAACAGTCAAGGACTCTATTCCTTTCACAGTAGTGCCAAAGAAGATGAAATATTTGGGAGTATACCTAACAAAGGACGTGAAAGATCTCTACAAAGAGAACTATGAAATTCTAAGAAAAGAAATAGCCAAAGATGTTAACAGATGGAAAAACATACCATGCTCATGGCTGGGAAGAATCAACATTGTTAAAATGTCCATACTGCCCAAAGCAATATATAATTTTAATGCAATTCCTATTAAAGCTCCATTGTCATACTTTAAAGATCTTGAAAAAATAATACTTCATTTTATATGGAATCAGAAAAAACCTCAAATAGCCAAAACATTACTGAGCAATAAAAACAAAGCAGGAGGAATCACGCTACCAGACCTGAGACTGTACTATAAATCCATAGTGATCAAAACAGCATGGTACTGGCACAAAAGCAGGGAAGCAGATGTCTGGAACAGAATAGAGAACCAAGAGATGGATCCAGCTACTTAGCGTTATTTGATCTTTGACAAGCCAATTAAAAACATTCAGTGGGGAAAAGATTCCCTATTTAACAAATGGTGCTGGGTGAACTGGCTGGCAACCTGTAGAAGATTGAAAGTGGACCCACACCTTTCACCATTAACTAAGATAGACTCTCACTGGATCAAAGATTTAAACTTAAGACATGAAACTAAAAATACTTGAAGAAAGTGCAGGGAAAACTCTTGAAGGAATCGGCCTGGGTGAATATTTTATGAGGAGGACTCCCCAGGCAATTGAAGCAGTATCAAAAATACACTACTGGGACCTGATCAAACTAAAAACCTTCTGCACAGCCAAGAACATAGTGAGTAAAGCAAGCAGACAGCCCTCAGAATGGGAGAAAATATTTGCAGGTTATACCTCCAATAAAGGTCTAATAACCAGAATCCACAGAGAACTCAAACATATTAACAAGAAAAGAACACGTGACCCCATCTCAGGGTGGGCAAGGGACTTGAAGAGAAACTTCTCTAAAGAAGACCGACGCAAGATCTGCAAACACATGAAAAAAAGTTCATCATCCTTAACCATCAGAGAAATGCAAATCAAAACTACTCTGAGATATCACCTAACCCCAGTAAAAGTAGCCCACATAACAAAATCCCAAAATCAGAGATGTGGGCGTGGATGTGGAGAAAAGGGCATACTTCTACACTGCTGGTGAGAATGCCCACTAATACGTTCCTTCTGGAAGGATGTTTGGAGAACACTTAGAGACCTAAAAATAGACCTGCCATTTGATCCTCTAATTCCTTTACTAGGTTTATACCCAGAAGACCAAAAATCACAATATAACAAAGACATCTGTACCAGAATGTTTATTGCAGCCCAATTCATAATTTCTAAGTCATGGAAGAAGCCCAAGTGCCCATCGACCCACGAATGGACTAGCAAATTGTGGTACATGTATACCATGGAATACTATGCAGCCTTAAAGAAAGATGGAGACGTTACCTCTTTCATGTTTACATGGATGGAGCTGGAACATATTCTTCTTAGCAAAGTATCTCAGGAATGGAAGAAAAGGTATCCAATGTACTCAGCCCTATGATGAAGCTAAATTATAGCTTTCACATGAAGACTATAACCCAACTATAGCACAAGACTATGGGGAAAGGGCCAAGGAAGGGGAAGGGAGGGGGGAGGTTTTGGTGGAGGGAGGGTAATGGGTGGGGCCACATCTATGGTGCATCTTAGAATGGGTACAGGCGATTGCACTAATGTACACAGCTATGATTTAACAATAAAAACAAAAAGTGTCCTCATGAAAGGAAGCTTATTAAAGCAAAACCCAATATTTTTATCCCTCCAGACCTCTGTTTTATCAGTTGATAGAAGCGGTCCTGGGTTCTCTCTCCTTGTTTGGTGGAGCACATCTTCTAGCAGCTTCCCAGGTGGGTGCGAGGCCGATGCCCCGAGTGTCCGATGCTGTCTGCATTCTGCCCTTGCACTTAGGGGGCAGTTTGGCGTGGTGCAGCATCATGGTTTGAAAATCACTTTTCCCCAGATTTTTGCTGCATTGTATTCTGGTGCCCAGGGTTCCTCTGATTCCTGGTCCTTTGTAATCAGACCCATTTTTATGTCTCTGACAGCTGGTAGGTCTTCTTTCTATCCTCAATGTTCTTAATTTGTTGTTTTTTTTTTTTTTGTCCTTTGGAGACAGAGCCTCACTCTGCCCTGGGTAGAGTGCCGTGAGCCACCATCCCCGGCCCTTGATGTTCTTACGTTTCATGATGATTTTATTGAGGTGGCATCTTTTCACCTATCGCCTTCTCTGGGTCCTTCAGCCCAGAAACCCAAGTCTTTCCATTCTCAGACATCTTCTCAGTTGTATCCTGATGCTTTCTCTCTCTCTGGAGCTCTATTTTCATACCTGTGTGGAATGTCTTGAACTAATCTTTCATTTTTTGCTCTATTTTCTCTGTGTTAATCTTCAACTTCTCTAATGAGCTTTCCCATGTACGATGTTCCATTTTAAATATATAACTACTCTTTTTTGTTCTCTAAATGTTTCTCTTTAAAAAATTTTTTTTTTCACGAGCATCATGTATCTTATTGTCTATCTGAGGATATTGATAATGGTTTCCTGTTTTTGAAGTTTTCTTCTGTTCTCGTATTGCTGTTTCCTCTAAGTCGCCCTTTTCCTCTGTGTTTTGGTCACTATCTCTCTGGCAGGGACTTTCTCCGAATGTCTGAGACTCTTGTTACTGGCTCATGTTTGCGAGTGGGATATAAAAAGTGGGTGATGAGCACCGGATGTGTGATAAGGACCAGCAATGGTGGGCTGCAGTGTAGAATACAGCTGGGCTGTTTCTTGGGGAACTAACAATATCAGGATCTGTAAGTCGTTGTCCTCATGCTGATTTGAGTCCACAGGAGCCTTTAATTCTCTTTCTAGGGTGACAGGCTTGCGTTCTGGAGGCCAAGTGAGAGAAGGGGTCTGGGGTGGGCTGATATGCTGTCCATGAACCTTCGCTCAACCCCACATTGGTATGGTTCCCTGGTTTCCGCCGTGCCTGAGAGCTCCCCATCTAGAGATCCATTTTACTCTCTCCAGAGAACAAACCTACATTTTTCTGCTGGAGTAGGGAATAGGATTCGAGGCAGGGAATATAATTTGAGGCTTTAACTGCTTCTTACACAAACTTTCAAGTAATTCTTTTTCTCCTCTTCCCACTCATTTTCAGAAGTCCTTGGTGCCTCTGGATCCTGAGCCCTTTGTGGATTTTTCTGGGTAAGTCTGGTGTCTTCATGGCAGAAACACCCTGGGATCCAGGCTATGGGCATTGGGGTGTACTGGGTTCCCTCTTGCAGCTGTGTCCCTCCTGAAGAGCCGAGAGGATGCATCCACTCAGAGTGTGCCCTGCATTCCCCCTTCCAGAACATACTTCAGGGAAATGAAGCCTTGTAATTCTCTGTCCAAATGGTCCCAGCCCTGCTCCGAGGACCTCAGCGGGCCTCTCGCCATAGCCTGTCCTCCTGCAGTGGCCTGGGCTGCCAGCGTGAGGTGGCAGTGTGGTGGGTGTGTGGGTGGAGCAATGACAAGGCCTTTCAGGTGTAGGATGGGCTGGGGGTGGGAACGAAGAAGGGAAGGGCACTGTCCTGCCGTGCTCTGGTGCAGAATTGTCTGGGAAAGACCATAAACTCCATCCTGGCTATTACCAGTTGGATTGTGTCCTTCCCTCCAAAAGGATACGTCAAAGTTCTAACCCCCAGTAGCTCAGAATGTGAACTTATGTGAAGATAGGTTCATTGCAGACATAATTAGTTACTAGGTTCACTGCAGATGTAATTCGTTACTAGAGTCAGGGTGGCCTCTAATGCAATATACCTGGCATCCTTATCAGAAGACGGGTGTGAGCAGAGACACCGGGGCACACTGTGTGAGGATGGGGCAGAAGTTGGGCACCCATAAGCCAAGGACTGCAGGTCATCCCCAGACATTAAGAGACACCCAGGAACAGAGTGTCCCTCACAGCCTTCGGGATAAATCAACCCTGCCGACACCTTGATTTGGACTTCTGGGCCCCAGAACTGTGAGAGAATCAATTTCTGTCATTGTAGCCCCTCCCAGTGTAGCCTTTGGTACTGCAGCCCTAGGGAGCTACCTTGCTGTTCTTTTATATCCTCAAGAAGGTGTGTTTGTCAAGATGGAGGATAGAAGCTATTCTTTTTAGCCTTTAAATAAAGTTTATTATCTTGGTTTAGATTTTTTTTTTTTGAGACAGAGCTTCAAGCTGTCACTCTGGGCAGAGTGCCGTGGCATCACAGCTCACAGCAACCTCCAACTCCTCGGCTTAAGCGATTCTCCTGCCTCTGCCTCCCAAGTAGCTGGGACTACAGGTGCCTGCCACAATGCCTGGCTATTTTTTGATTGCAGCTGTCATTGTTATTTGGCAGGCCCGGGCTGGATTCGAACTCACCAGCTCAGGTGTATGTGGCTGGCGCCTTAGCTGCTTGAGCCACAGGCGCCGAGCCTGGTTTAGAATTTTTTGAGTTAGGATATGTGGGCTTCCTTTGTACCCCTGCTCCAGCCTTGACAATGTTGAGGGTAAGCTGGCTTTGTGGCATCTCCTGATTCTGGTTTGGGGTTCAGCTTTAACCTGCTTGCTTAGTCGGGTTCTGCCTGTCCCAGCCTCTAGAGTGTGACCACTGTGCTGCCCCCAGGCTCTGCTTCTTGAGGGTCGGTACCAGAGCAGTCCAGTGGAATTTTGTGTGATGGTGGAAATGTTCATTATGGCAGCCTCTAGCCACATGTGGCCATGAGCACGTGTGATGTGGCTAGTGCAACTGAAATGTAGAATGTCTTTAACCAAAATGGAAATTTAGTCCATGTGGTGAGGGGATGCCATACTGGATAGTACGGAGCTACACCATAAAATGAAACAAAACAGAGTTTTTGGTCTTGACAGATTTAGACAGGTAATTGAAGTAAAGGAATGTGTTACATCTGTCATCTTTACCCTAGTTTCTCTTGCATGTCTTAACTTTTATTTCAAAGAGATCTTAAAATTAAACTAGCCATGGTGAGTTTAAAAACAAAGTCTGGTTCTGTGTAGTAGCTGAGCACCGTCACATGGCTCTATGTGCAAGGAGGCAGCTTTTGTGGCCGTCTCTCCTGTCACAGGTGAGGGCTGAGGCAGGTGGGGAGGGGGAGGTGCTGTGTGGTCACAGAATGAACGAACGTGGGGTCGTTTGTTTGCTGTCTTGTTTGAGGCCTCCAGGGACTGCACCAGGCATACTTTCCTGACTCCCGACCACCTGAGTTGGCCTCCCAGACCCTGTAGCCACCTGCCTGCTGGAAACAGATTGGATTGGTAAAAATATGTATGTGTGTGTTCTCACAGAACCTGAGAAAATCACACCTCCACTCTGACAAAAAAATCTGTTTGTGCGGCTCCAATAATCACTTCCTAACTGGTGGGATAGCAGGCCATATGTCTGCCAAGTGGCTAGCCCAGGCAACGTCCTACCTCCATTTCGCCTTGCAAAATACCTTTTTCTAGCAGATCAGCTCCAAAATAAAAAAGGAACGAAGCCACAGGCTTCTGCTTCCCAAAGATGCTCAGAGGGAAATTTCTTCTGGAGATTTCAGGGGTGGGGCTCGAGAACTGGCCTGCTAGGACTCGCTATTCTGTATTTCAGGGTGAAGGCCATTTGGAGATTGGTCTGGGGTTGGTCCATGTGGGGAGCAAGGGAAGGTTCTGTGAAGCAGGGGAAGGTCCCACCTGCGGAAAGTGGGGCTTGTGTGTGGGTCGATTTCTTGGGGACATACTTCAGTACATCCTGGATACTTCCTGTGCATCTAAGCCCCCACTCTCACCATGATCCATTTCTGATGCTCCATCAGGCTCAACTGTAAACAGAGCCACTGTCCTCAGGATGGAGAGTGAGCCCCTCTCCAAGTATGCTGCGTGCCTTCCCCTCGGCCCCCACTCCTGGCCTTCAGGGCTTTTGGTTTTGCTTTGTTTTTTGGGTGGGTGGCTCAAGAATTTGACCTTGGAGGTGACCATCGTCCCCTGGAAGCTAATGTACATGCAGAATAAGAACGATCCCAATTTGTGGAAAGAGTTTTTCTTCACTTTGCATCGTGTGCCCAGAGCCAACCAGAGCGATTCTACAATGACAAACACCTTTCCCACCACGCTGTGTCTGAAACAGTCGGCTTTGTGGGCTTAGGTGAATCTAAATGTTACGCATCTTGGTTTTCTCACTGGTGACTCCAAAGGGTAGTGTGAGAAGAGATCAAGTGAAGAGATGCAAACACCTTTCAATAAAGGCATTGACTTTTGTGCCTGCTTCAGTTTTACATTAAAACATTTACATGGTATATAAATAAATCTGGGATTTCAGCATTCTGTGTGCCGAATTCCAGACGCCTGGTCCCCCTCCCATTTGAAAAGTTCTGACATTCTTTTACAGCCTGGATTCAATGATTATTCAGAAGATTGAGGCGTTTACCTGGTGGAATCTTCCTTATCCAACAGGCAGGGATGGGCCGAGGGGTAGGTCCTGTAGTCTCTGCCAGCCCTGCTAATGCTGCGTGATGCCGATGTCACTTATCTTGGGGGCCCTGCTCCAGCCTCGTCTGTGTCTATGGAGACCAGTGACTTTGCGCTTGTGACCACATCAGATTGTGAAGCTGCAAATCATGCAAGAAACACAGAGAAATTCCCCGTGGAGGGGACCAGCTGCGCACTGAGAAGGGAGCCCAGTGGGATGGAGGAGGGACATGATTTACTCCAGGACGTGGGAGAGACACTGGCATCCACACATCAGGACTGGGGCCTGAGGCCCTGCCTCAGATGCCTCTTTTGTGGTGTCTTCCAGCTTGAAGGAATCTCCATCCTGAGCGCCTTGCACATTCTGCCCTTATCACTGTCGGCAGCAAATGAGTTATTTCTGAACTTGCCCTATCTTGCCTACAGACCGTTAACTCCTCGAGGGTCATGACTGTCGGAAACACCTTGTTATCTTCCTTGTGCTCAGCCAAGAGCCTGGCAAGTGGGCCGCATGCTAAGGGCTGACTCTGGGGTCCCTGTGTCCCGGGGGCTGAGCAGTCTCTGAGTCCAGTGGGCTGGGGAGCTGCAGGGGCTGACCCAGGCCTGGGTGGCTGCCACCGTGGGGAATCAAAGCCTCCAGGAGGACGTGCCCTAGGAAGGTCTTGGCAGATGGTGGTTCCCTTCCCTATGTCCTGCCATGCCCTTTGCTCCTTGGGGGAGAGGGGGGAGGGGGAGGGGGGAGGGGAGGTTTCAGTGTCTTTGCTCCAGAGTCCCCTCAGTCTGCTGTCTCTTCCCCATCTCTCCTCTACCGGGTGGTCCCTCCATCTCTCCCTCACTGGCACCAGCTTCTCTCTACCCAGTGGCTCCCTCACCTCCCTTATTCCCTTCCAGGCCGGGCTTCTCCCAGGGAAGTCCACTGGGCTTTTAGCCTTCCTCTGTCCCTCCCCTAAAACAGCTGCAGGTCTCAGGTGGCCTGTTGGTGACCTGCTATTGCCATATGTGCTGTGTGCTTTTTGGTCTTTGCTGGACTTGGCCTGTTGACACCTGTCTTCTCAAAGCCCTGCCTCTTGGCCTTCAATCACCATCAGCTTGTTCCCTGCTGCATGACAGCGTCATCCCTGCTCCTCTCAGCTCATTTTCTTCTTCTCCCCCAAACCGTCATTGTCCTTGCCCTCCACACCCCACAGCTTGCTCTGGTGTCCACCACCCGGAAGCTGACACTGCAATGCACAGCTGCGGCTGCACCTGTATCCTGGCATTATTTTATACACATGTGTTTTCTTGGTATCACCTGTTATAGCCTCAGGCACCTCCTGCATGTCTGTCTACAACACAAGTAATGACTTATGCAGCATCTCCTGCCTTAGTTAATGGTGCCATCATTCGCCTGGCCACCCTAAGCAAGTCACTGCTGTCTCTCCCCCAGCCTCCTGCTCAGAGTCCCCCCAGTGTAGACATGTGCCCTGGGCCATACTGTGGTAGGAAATAATATCCCTGCAGTCTCAGTGGCTTAACGCCTCTGGCCTGGACTGCACATCTCCTAGCAGCTCGGCCCCACGCGGCCACCTGTTCCAGCTGCAGCTCTGCTGTCTGTAACATATGACTCCTAAGCTTGCTGCAGAGGCGGAAGAGCAGATAAGAGGCTCCTGCAGGGTGTCCAAGGGCCACACCTGCAAATGGGCTGCATCGCTTCTTCCATCGCCAGAACTCAGTCCCACGTTCCCTCTGCTGAACGCCTGGGAAGCTGGGAAACGTAATGCTCCGTGTGCTCAGGCAGGGAAAGGATTCCGGGTGCTCATTGCTTCCGCCACAGTCCGGGCCCTCTTAGAGCCCTTACTGTATCCTGCTGGACTAACGAGTCCTCTTGTGATCCTGTCCTCCAGCCCGGCTGCTCCCCCCGGAAGAGTGAACATCTCAACTTTGGATCCCACCACACCCTCCTTCGCTGGGGCCGCCCCTTTGCTCTCAAGTCTGCGGTCTTGTTTCTTACCGCCCTCCCCTACACAGCTTTCTCTCCGGCTGCAGCAAACTCTTTGCAGTTTCCTGAATGCACAGTGTTTCTGTGAGCCTGCCTGTGCCTACAGGCACTCCCTCCTCCAGAACAGGCTTGGATCTGTGCTCAGAACCAGCTCAGAGGTGCCGCTCAGGACCTACCGCAGCCAAGTAGGAGGTCTCCTCCGCTGGTTCCCAGAGTCTGTCACATACCATTCCTTACAACACTCTTTGTGTTTTGTTATAATTGCTTTTCGGAGAGTCCCACTTCACCCACCTGGCAGGAGGTTACAGGCTCACCATGTGCCAGTCACTGTGCTAAGAGCTTTGCCTTTTGTAACTCTCTGGATCCTCGCCACCACCCCAGGAGCAGGGTTGTCATGGTTTCTATTTACAAATATAGTGGGGAGACAGAGGTATGGAGAGGTTAGGGAGCTTGCCCAGCAAGTGTTGGAGGCAGGCTGGCTCCAGGCCACGTGGCCTCCATGACCCTCGGTCCTCAGCCACACCTCCCCTTCTCTCTACCTCTGCGCCGCAGGAGGCTGGACCGGGGCACGTGGTCACCCAGAGTTCCACGCTCTAGGGTTCTTCTTCTCCCTCTCCCACCAACTTCCATCCACCTTTCCGTTAGAAATCCCCCTACATTTTCCTTCTTAGTCCATTTCTGCAATTTAGGGGGCAAGAAAATAAATTCACCAGACTCTTGTGAGACTTTGTGCACATGAATGACCTGATCTTCTCCCTGTAGGTGGACACCTCCTCTCAGTCATCGGGGACGTCACCACGTCAGAAATATTTTGGTTGGCTTCTTTAGGAACTGATTGTAGAGATGGTTCCCTGGTGACACAGATGTGACTTCTTGTCACCATCTGCAGGATACCAACAACACATCAGAGGTGTTCTCCCATGTTGACGTTCACTTGTTAAAAGTGTTTTCCCCAACATGTCTTCAATTTCAATAAGTGTGCAAAAATGATGTACTTTAAAATTGCTGTGTCCCAAATGTCACAGGGAAGCAGAGAAGGGCACTGCACTAGTGTCCCAGGGTTGCCCTCACAGAGAACCCTGCAGGACTGGAACAGAAATCTATTTGCTGGCGGTGCCTGTGGCTCAAAGGAGTAGGGTGCCAGCCCCATATACTGGATGGAGCTGGTGGGTTCAAACCCAGCCCCGATCAAAAAAAAAAAGAAAGAAAAAAAGAAATCTATTTGCTCAGTCTTGGAGGCCGGGAGCCTAGGATCCTATGTCAAGGGGTTTGGAGTCACCTGAGACCTCTCTCCTCGGCTTGTAAGTGGTTGCCCCTCCCCAAGTCTTCACGTGGTCATCTCTGTGTGTTTGTCCTAATCGCTTTTTTATGGACACTGGTGACATTGCATTAGAGCCCACCCCAGGGAACCTCATTTTAATTTAATCACCCATTTAAAGGACCTATCTCCAAGTGCAGTCACCTTCTGAGGTCCTTGGTCCTTCAATGTAGGAATTGTGGGGAACACAATTCAGCCCGCAGAGAGGCCTTGCCTGATCTCTGGCTGCTCAATTCTGTGTCCAGCACTTCCAGGACCTTGGACGAGACCTGGCCTCTCTGGCTTTCAGCTTCCTTATCACCAAAAAAGCAGGGAGGGCGGTCAGACAAGCTCACTCCGGGCCTTTACAGCTTAAAAAATCCACAAAACCTATAAAAGTGTCACTTTGGAAAGATATACTGCTTTTGTGACCCAGGTAACACAAGGGCTTTTGGCGTTCAAGGCCGCTAATCCACCGTGTGTTCTGATGTTTCTCAATATTTGACGTCAAATTTTATGATCTCTGTTGGCAGGAGAAACATCTCTCCTCAGTTTGAAAGGAACAGCAGCATCATCTCAGTCCGAACCTCCTCGGTGAAATGCCCTGCGGTCTTTCCCAGTGTTGGGTCCTGAGGTGGGAGCTCACTGAAGGAGGGAGGCTGTGCGGTGCCTTTTCATCAAACCAAGGCATTTTCCTATCAGGGTGATTCTGTGTATAACATGTGCAGAGCTAAACATCAGAGCCAAAATAGACCAACGGGCAGTGAGCAACGGTCAGCAAGGTTGGTAAACCATCCTTCCTGTGGGTGCAGAGGCAGGCTGGCTGTGTCACCACGGTGTTCAGCTAGCAAGGAGCCCATGGTGACCTGGAGTCCATGGTGTGGCCAGCACCTCAGAAACAAGCCTGAAGCAGTTGCTGTGGGCCCTGACTTCTCTGAGCAGTGACGTGGCAGCACTGGTCTCATGCCCTGTCCTTCCTTTGTCCCAGCACAGTCATGCTCAGCTGAGTGGGTTCCTTCAGCGGGGCCGGGGAGAGGGGGTAGGGGAGCAGCAGCAAAGTTGGGGTCTCTCCACAGGACCCAGGTCCCCCTCTAATTGCCTTACCTTGAGCAGGTTGCTTTGTCCTTCTCCTGGTTTTCAAACCCAGCTCCACGAGCTTGTGCAGATGACTGAACTTTCCAGATTCTTAGCTTTCTTACCCATGAAACTGCGACAGTGATACTGGGAGGGGGCTGGGGGCCCAGTGAGGTCTCATGTGGGAGCCTGGAGCTCAGTCCCGGGCAGCTGTGGTGTCACTTGATTTGAACATCTGTTGAGTTAGGTCAGATCGCATGTGTCTGGACACTGGGGAGACTTTCCTGTCGGGATTCCAGTGTTCAGCAGTTCTTGACCTCAGCACGGTCATCTTTATAATTAGCATGTCCGTAGCTTTTCCACGTCGCCCAGCCCTGGCCGCCTTCTCTCCCTTGTGGGTCAGAGCTCATGTTCAATTTCCATGAGGAATAGGCTGAAGAGACGAAGGCTCCTTCAGGTTACCTGTCCATGGTCATTCGGGTTATAGGAGGACAAGGAAAGACCCCAGGACAAGCATAGACGCCGGTCTGTAATTCTGTAGCTCAGGGAGCAGGCTCCTTTTACAGTCTCAGTGTTTCCGACTTTCTTGTGAAAGCCCTGCAGTGCCCAGCTCTATGGGTGCCCATGCAAATGCTGGGGACTCCCACACTCTGCACAGGAGCCGTGCAGGTTTCAGTCGGTCTGATCACGCTGCCTACGGTCCATACTGGAGGCGCTGCGCAAGTGCTCTGGCTGGCCTGATTACTTGCCTTTACTGCATCAGAAAAATGATTCATGCATCATCTGCTTAAAGGAAACATGCATTGAAAACTCAGATGGATTATGGCCCAGTGGGACCAAATTATAAGATGTTCTGTGTGGCATATTTTTAATAATTGCAAAGGATCAATATCTTCTGTTGTGACAGAGACCATCCAGGGTGGAAGATTTTGGCTTATGTGGAGTTAACCAAGAGGCCGGCCCAAGATCCACCTTGGTTTCTGCCTGGAGCTCTTTAATCCTAGTTAAAGCCCCTAAGATCTTTATGGCTTCAGGTGGGGCCTTGAAGGGGGAGGGAGGTATCTCCTTCTCCCCAGGCTTTTGTCTCTCCCTCTGCATTCCACACTTGAGCTATCAGTAGGACATTCTGTGTGTGGTTTTTGTCAGGAGGGGGAGGAGAGGCAGTCAGGGGATTTGCACCTTGATCTCTTCCATGGAGGTGGACACCTTCCCAGGACAAAGGGCAAGGAAACAGAAACTCCAGAGTGCACATGGCCTGGCAATGCCCCCTCAGCGCTTCTGCTTTAAACGGTGATGACTGGGGGATGACAAAATTATGGAAATTAATGTGGGACACTAACCTCAACATGCAGAAGGGGGTGTCCACTGATCTGGAAGTGCTGGCCCTGCCCAAAGAGCTGGGGGTGCCCAGATTCACTGGCACCAGCACCCGGAGGGGGAACTTGTAGTATTTCAACTCGTACACCCCGTCTGTAGTATTTGGTTACCAGAGCCTGAGTTGACTAAGACAGTGATGTAAGACAAATTATCCACCCTCTCCATGTTCCTCAACAGCTTCTTGATGTAAAATAAAGGTGAGAACACTGGTCTCAAAGAGATGCTGAGGGCGATTTAGTATCTGCATGATGACTGGCTCACGACAGATGTACCAACGCTGTTTTACACCTGTTCACAGGCTTCAGCCACCAAGGCCACAGCTTGTTCATTTTGGTTGCCTCAGGTCCCAGTACAGAAGTTCTCAGCAAGTGGTGGTCAGAAGGATGGATGGATGATGGAAGGACAAGTGGGCAGGGCTACTGCACTGAGGGCCTGTGCAGCTTGACCCCCCCACCATGGCCATTGTTATATGCTATTTGCAGGCTTTTTCTGCAGCTCCCAACCCAGGTCCTCTGACAGCCACACTGCTGTCCACTGTTAAACCAGATGCCAGGCCTGTGTCAGCAGAGGATGCCTTTGGGGAGACGTGATTAATTTCTCTCCATCGTGATACTGGCTTTGGTTTCCTTTTTCATTTCTTTTGAACTAGGGCACTAGGATGGCAGAGTTTCCATCCTGGCTATTGCAGCACCCCAGGCAGTAGCTCCAACTCCGGTGCTCTGAGCTCTCAGAGACCCACACCTAGCCAGCAGGGGGTCAGGATTAGAAGCCAAGCCATTGCCTCACACCGGGGCTCCTGTCATAACCCCCAGCCTCTCAGTCATGAGGTATTGTTAGGATGCAGGGTCATCTCCATGGTCTGGTGTGTCCTCAGCTTCCCTCCAGAATTACCCCACTTCCTAGTGTTGCTGAGCACTTTCCAGGGGAAGGAGTGATTCTTGGCTGGCAGAGTGAGATGAGTTTATTTATGACAGCATTTTTTTCTTGACAAGAAAGAAAGGAAAAAGATATCTTGCTGAATCAGCACAGCTGCCGTATCACTGCTCATCTGGCCTGGCAGGTCCTCACTGATTAGGGATGGGCTGTGGCTCAGCCAAACCCATTTCCCACTGCAAATCAAGAGAGTTCAAAAGAGTTCAAGACTTAACGGGTTGAACACATTAACCTGCTCAGGTCTGGTTGAGGAGCTTCCAAACAGGAGGCAGAGCTGGATGGAAGAGAAGAGGACAGATGGGCCGTCCATCCAGGAGGGGTTCCAGCCCTTTGCTTTTATACATGAGTGCAGAAGACCCCCTCAGGAGAAGGGACTTATCTGCAGCCCCTGTGGGTGGTGTCTGGTGGTGTAAGTCTCCTTATCAATGACCTTGGGTGAGATGCAACTGCTGGTGTGGCCTGAGCCAGCCCCACCTCAGTGGGGGGCTGAGTAGGTAGGGGTCCCCATCTTAGCATCTGCAAGGGTGAGGGAGAAACGTGGAGAAGGCAGTTGCTGCCTGCCTCTGTCCAGTGAGGCTCAAGCCAGGAATTTTTCTCTTAAAATAGGGAAGATTTGCTTTGTGCTCTGAGGGGGTTCTCCTAAAGCCCTTCTCATCACACTGCTGGTGAGGAAACAGTATTCAGTGTTTTGTTTGTGGGCAACAGAGAATTTAAGTGTCTGACCCCCAGCTGCATAGGTTTCTGAGGGTCTTTCCATTTCTACTCCCAGTGTCACTGAACCAGTGGCCTAAACCTCTGTCTGAGGGACTTTCATGTGAACGAAGGGTAGGTGCGTTCTGGATGCTGCTTCAGAGCAAAAAGCTTGGGCCTCTGTGCAAAGTGACAATGAGATGAAGTAGTAACTAACACGCATGGAGCTGTCATCACCTGCGACAACAATGCCTTCTTCTGGATACCTCCTGAAGGACCTGCCTGAGGCTGTTTTACATTTAACTTTTTCTTTGTAATAAGTAGAAGGAGTACATTCTAAAATAAGAATAAAACGTATGGTGTAGTAAACACATAAACCACTAACACAGATGCTGATCACCATTATCAAGTGTGGTGTACTGCACATAATTGGAGGTGCCCGTCTTGAAGGCAACCAGCAGCACGGCATTTATTACACCCACATCACCACAAACACGTGAGTAAGGTGTTGCCCTAGAACATTACCCCAGCTGTGACGTCACTTCAGCTCTCTTATAAAGCTGTGGGACTATGGTCATACATGTGGTCCAGTGTTGACTGAAACATCTTTACATAGTGTGAGACGTATGGATTTACCCTAATTTAGAAGTTGAGACATAATTCACATAAATAATTCACCCCTTTGAAGTGTACAGTATAGTGTTTTTTAGTTTATTTACAAGGGTGTGCACCACTGCTAATTCTTTACATTTTCATCCCCCCACAAAGAAACCCTGTACCACTTCCCCCTCTCCTTCTCCGCGGCCCCTGGAACTTCTCATCTTTCGGTCTCCTGGATTTGCTGTATTTCCTACAAATGGAATCATGAAATACCTGTGGCCTTTTGCACCTGGCTTCTTTCACTGAGCACAGCGTCTCCATGGTTCATCTCTGCTGTAGTCTGCATTGGTTATTCTCTCCATTGATGGCAAATAGTATTCCATTGCATGGATATGCCATATTTTGTTTATCCATTCATCAGTTGATGGACCTTTGGGTTGCCTTCTCTTTTTGACTATTATGAATCATGCTGCTTTGAACATCTTTGTACAAGTTTTTGTGTGAATGTAGCTCTGACAGTTAAGTTCATAAACCCATCCTAGAAAAAGTGAAACATACCTCTTTGCTGAATATCCCTATGGTCACCTTGGAAGTACCTGCCCTGGGAAGCTATGCCAGCATCTAGTCCATCATTCAAAGCAATTTTGGAACTCTTTTTCTGGAATGACTATTAGAGCTATCATCGCATGGTGCACAGATACATCTAACAAGAAGGATGACACCACTCAGCAGGACACTGCCACATGTGAACACAAACACAGCTATGAGACACTGATCTAAGGAGGGTATGAAACCTTACCAAGTTGTTTGTACGGGGCTGTCAACATAAGTGCATGGTGGCAAGTTCACAAACTTAATTGTCAAACCTTTGTACTATGACAGCTTTGATGGCCATTCCAGAAAAAGAGTTCCAAATTGCTTTGAAGGATGAACTAGGTGCTGACATGAATGCATGGCTTCCCACGGGGAGGACTTCAAAGGTGACCATAGTGATAGTCAGCAAGGACGTTTGTAGCACTTTTTCTAGGACGAGTTCATGCACTTAATTGTCAGACTGTGTATGGTTTTCAATTCTCTTCAGTAAGTACCTAGCAGTGAAATTGCTGGTCAAATGGTACTTTCTGAGGACCTGCCAAATTGCCTGCATCAGTTCACAATTCTCACCAGAAGTGTACAATAGTTCCAGTTCCTCCACATTTTGGCCAACACTTGGTAGTATCCATCTTTGTACTTTAGCCACCCTAGTGGATGTACTGGTGTATCTCGTGATGGTGGTTTTGATTCGCATTTTCCTAATGACTAGTGATGCTGAACATCTTTGCATCTTTGCATATTGACCATTTGGTCATCTTTGCATATTGACCATTTGTACATCTTCTTTAGAGAAATGCCCTTTCAAATCCTTTACTTATTTTTGAATTGTGTTGTCTTTTTATTGTTGAATTGTAAGTGTTCTTTATATGTTATGGATATTAAACCCTTATGAGATAAATGATTTGCAAGTATTTTCTCACATTTGCAGGTTTCCCTTTCCCTTTCTTCATAGTGTCCCTTGTCACACAAACATTTGTAGGTTTTTTTTTATTGTTAAATCATAGCTGTGTACATTAGTGCAATCAAGGGGTACAATGTGCGGGTTTCATATACAATCTGAAATATTCTCATCAAACTGTTCAACGTAGCCTTCATGGCATTTTCTTAGTTATTGTATGTAGGCATTTGTATTCTGCCTTTAGTAAGTTTCGCCTGTACCCATTCTAAGATGCACTGTAGGTGTGGCCCCATCCATTACCCTCCCTCCAGCCTAACATCCCCGCTCCATTCCCCTTCCTTGGCCCTTTCCTCATAGTCTTGTGCTATAGTTGGGTTATAGCCTTCATGTGAAAGCTATAATTTAGCTTCATAGTAGGGCTGAGTACATTGGATACCTTTTCTTCCATTCCTGAGATACTTTGCTAAGAAGAATATGTTCTAGCTCCATCCGTGTAAACATGAAAGAGGTAAAGTCTCCATCTTTCTTTAAGGCTGCATAATATTCCATGGTGTACATATACCACAGTTTGCTAGTCTATTTGTGGGTCGATAGGCACTTGGGCTTTTTCCATAACTTAGCAATTATGAATTGGGCTGCAATAAATATTCTGGTACAGATGTCTTTGTTATATTGTGATTTTTGGTCTTTTGGGTATAAACCTAGTAAAGGAATTATAGGATTGAATGGCAGGTCTATTTTTAGGTCTCTAAGTATTCTCCAAACATCCTTCCAGAAGGAACGTATTAGCGTCCATTCCCACCAGCAGTGTAGAAGTGTGCCCTTTTCTCCACATCCATGCCAACATCTCTGGTTTTGGGATTTTGTTATGTGGGCTACTCTTACTGGGGTTAGGTGATATCTCAAAGTAGTTTTGATTTGCATTTCTCTGATGATTAAGGATGATGAGCTTTTTTTCATGTGTTTGTAGATCATGCATCTGTCTTCTTTAGAGAAGCTTCTCTTCAAGTCCCTTGCCCACTCTGAGATGGGATCACGTGTTCTTTTCTTGCTAATACGTTTGAGTTCTCTGTGGACTCTGGTTATTAGACCTTTATCGGTGGTATAACCTGCAAATATTTTCTCCCATTCTGAGGGCTGTCTGCTTGCTTTACTCACTATGTTTTTGGCTGTGCAGAAGGTTTTTAGTCTGATCAGGTCCCAGTAGTGTATTTTTGATACTGCTTCAATTGCCTGGGGAGTCCTCCTCATAAAATATTCACCCAGGCCGATTCCTTCAAGAGTTTTCCCTGCACTTTCTTCAAGAATTTTTGTAGTTTCATGTCTTAAGTTTAAATCTTTGATCCAGTGAGAGTCTATCTTAGTTAATGGTGAAGGGTGTGGGTCCAGTTTCAGTGTTCTACAGGTTGCCAGCCAGTTCACCCAGCACCATTTGTTAAATAGGGAATCTTTTCCCCACTGAATGTTTTTAATTGGCTTGTCAAAGATCAAATAATGGTTAAGTAGCTGGATTCATGTCTTGATTCTCTATTCTGTTCCAGACATCTACCTCTCTGTTTTTGTGCCAGTACCATGCTGTTTTGATCACTATGGATTTATAGTACAGTCTCAGGTCTGGTAGCGTGATTCCTCCTAGTTAGTTTTTATTTCTGAGTACTGTTTTGGCTACTCAAGGTTTTTTCTGATTCCATAAAAACGAAGTATTATTTTTTCAAGATCTTTAAAATATGACAATGGAGCTTTAATAGGAGTTGCATTAAAATTATATATTGCTTTGTGTAGTATAGACATTTTGACAATGTTGATTCTTCCCAGCCATGAGCATGGTATGTTTTTCCATCTGTTAACATCTTCAGCTATTTCTTTTCTTAAAGTTTCATAGTTCTCTTTGTAGAGATCTTTCACATCCTTTGTTAGGTATACTCTCAAATATTTCATCTTCTTTGGCACTACTGTGAAAGGAATAGCATCCTTGACTGTTTTTTCGGCTCGGTTATTGTTGGTATATATAAAGGCTACAGATTTATGGGTGTTGATTTTGTAGCCTGAGACATTGCTGTATTCCTTGATCACTTCTAAAAGTTTTGTAGTAGAATCCCTAGTGTTTTCCAGATATACGATCATATCATCTGCTAAGAGTGAAAGTTTGATCTCTTCTGACTGTATGTGGATACCCTTGATCACCTTTTCTTCCCTAATTGCAATGGCTAAAACTTCCATTACAATGTTAAAGAGCAATGGAGACAATGGGCAACCTTGCCCGGTTCCTGATCTAAGTGGAAATTATTTCAATTTAACTCCATTCAATATGATATTGGCTGTAGATGGCCTCTATTAGTTTAAGAAATGTCCCTTCTATACCAATTTTCTTAAGTGCTATGATCATGAAGGGATGCTGGATATTATCAAAAGCTTTTTCTGCATCAATTGAAAGAATCATATGGTCCTTATTTTTTAGTTTGTTTATGTGCTGAATTACATTTATAGATTTACGTATATTGAACTAGCCTTGAGACCCTGGGATAAATCCCACTTTGTTGTGGTATATAATTTTTTGATGTGTTGTTGGATTCTGTTTGTTAGGATATTATTGAGTATTTTTGCATCAATATTCATTAGTGATATTGGTCTATAATTTTCTTTTCTTGTTGGGTCTTTCCCTGGTTTGGGGATCAAGGTCATGTTTGCTTCGCAGAATGTGCTGGGTAATATTCCTTCCTTTTCTATATTTTGGAAGAGGTTTAGTAATATAGGTACTAGTTCTTCTTTAAAGGTTTGGTAGAATTCTGATGTAAAGCCATCTGGTCCTGGGCTTTTCTTTTTAGGGAGATTTTGTATAGTTGATGCTATTTCAGAACTTGATATAGGCCTGTTTAACATTTCCACTTCGTTCTGGCTAAGTCTTGGTAGGTGGCGTACTTCCAGGTATTGGTTGATTTCTTTCAGATTTTTATATTTCTGAGAGTAGAATTTCTTGTAGTATTCGTTAAGGATTTTTTGAATTTCTGAGGGGTCTGTTGTTATTTCATCGTTACCATTTCTGATTGATGAAATTAGAGATTTAATTCTTTTTTCCTGGTTAGTTGGCCAAAGGTTTACCTATTTTATTGATCTTTTCAAGAAAACAACTTTTGGATTTATTGATCTGTTATATAATTCTTTTGTTTTCAATTTCATTTAATTCTGCTCTGATTTTGGTTATTTCTTTTCTTCTGCTGGGTTTGGGTTTGGGTTTGGAGAGTTCTTCCTTCTCCAGTTGCTTGAGATGTCCCATTAAGTTATTAAATTCCTCTCTTTCCATTTTCTTGAGGAAGGCTTGCAGTGGTATAAATTTCCCTCTTAGGACTGCCTTTGCAGTATCCCAGAGGTTCTGGTAATTCGTGTCTTCATTGTTGTTTTGTTCCAAAAATTTGGTGATTTCCTTCTAATCTCGTCTATAACCCATCTATCCTTCAGCATACGGTTGTTTAGCTTCCCTGTTTTTGTATGGGTATGCAGGTTCCTTTTGTTATTGAGTTCAACTTTTATTCCATGATTGTCTGAGAAGATGCAAGGAATAATTTCTGTTTTTTTTAATTTGCTGAGGTTAGATTTGTGGCCTGGGATGTGGTTGATTTTGGAGTATGTTCCATGGGCTGATGAGAAGAATGTGTATTCAGTTTTGTTGGGATGAAATGTTCTGTAGATTTCCGTTAAGTCCAGATGTTGAATAGTTAAGTTTAAATCTAAAATTTCTTTGCTTAGCTTCTTTTTGGAGGATCTATCCAGCACTGCTGAAGGGGTGTTAAAATCTCCAACTACTATGGAACTGGAGGAAATCAAGTTGCTCATGTCTGTTAGAGTTTCTCTTATAAATTGAGGTGCATTCTGGTTGGGTGCATAAATATTAATAATTGAAATCTTATCATATTGAGTATTACCTTTAACAAATATGAAGTGTCCATACTTATTTTGGTTGGTTTAATGCCTATTGCGTCTGTGAATAGGATTGCAATGCCTGCATTTTTTCTCCTTTCCATTTGCCTGGAGATAGATAACCATCCCTTCACCTTGAGTCTATATTTGTCTTTTAACGTAAGATGCGATTCTGTATGCTGCAGATATCTGGCTTGAGTTTTTGTATCCAGTCAGCCAACCTGTGCCTCATTAGAGGACGATTTAAACCATTCACATTAATTGAGAATATTGATAAGCCTTTCGAGAGTCCGGTGGACATTTTTAATCTTTTTGTGACTGTGGAAGTTGGAATTTAATCAAAATTTTCTGGGTGGGTTTACTTTTGTGGTGGAGGATTACGCTGGTTTTTATGGAGGATAGGTCTGAGAATATCCTGGAGAGCTGGTTTAGTTATGGCAAGTTTCTTCAACATGTGAATGTCATTGAAGTATTTAATTTCTCTGTCATAAATGAAACTCAGTTTAGCTGGGTACAGGATCCTGGGTTGAAAGTTATTTTGTTTTAGGAGATTAAAAGTTGATGACCATCCTCTTCTAGCTTGAAAGGTTTCAGCAGAAAGATCTGTAGTTATTATAATATTCTTGCCCTTGTAAGTGATGGTTTTTTTTTTGTCTGGCTGCTTTCAGAATTTTCTCCTTCGTATTAACTTTAGTGAAATTGATTATGATGTGTCTGGGGGATGTCTTATTTGGGTTGAGTCGTGCTGGAGTTCAGAAACTGTGTGCTATCTGAATTTCAGGATCTCTTGGCATGTCTGGAAAGTTTTCCTTCATAATCTCATGGAGAAGAGACTCTGTGCCTTGGAAGGCCACTTGGTCGCTTTCGGGGATCCCTATAAGATAAATATTGGTTTTCTTCTAATTATCCCAGAGCTCTCTGAGAGAGTTATCTGTTTTTGCCCTCCATTTCTCATCCTCTCTGAGAGTTTGGGAGCATTCGAAAGCTTTGTCTTCAATGTCAGAAATCCTTTCTTCTGCTTGCTCCATTCTGTTACTGAGGGATTCTACTGTGTTTCTCAGATCTTTGAGAACTTCTTGTCTCAATGTGTCAAAATCTTTGGTCATTTGCTCTTTGAATTAGTTGAATTCTTGATATATCTTTTGGGTTGCTGCTTGGAATTCTTTTTTTTTTTTTTTTTTTCTAAAATTAAAAGTTTATTTAAAAAAATAAGTCATATTTTCCAATTCAGTTCTACAAAAGTGTTAAATGCCTGTTATGTTCAAGGCAGTGTACTCATGGCTGCAGGAGATAAAGTGTGTAAAATACCTTCCCTGCCTCTGCGCTTAAGCACTTGCCATCCAAATGCTTCGGAGAGGAATGGGACAACTAATATGAAGCAGAATTTGGTGGAACCTGTGAAAAGGATGAACAAGATGCTGTGAGGAGTTCTGAAGCTGAGAGTAGACATTAAATATAGACTGGCCATTCATCCTGGTTCCTACCCACAGAAATGGCATTTGAGAACTTTGAATAATGGGCATGACTAGTAATGATTAGTAATGGCTATGACTAGTAATCATAGTCATTTGAAGGGAAATGTATCATATCAAAGAGCCCAGGCTCTTGAATTTGACCTGCTTTGTCACTTACTAGACTTGGCCAGATTATTTAGCATCATTGAATTTTTGTTTTTCATTTGTAATTCCTGTTTCAAAGCATCATTGTGAGAATTAAATGAGATAGGTTTAGCTCAGTAAAGTATATGGTGTGTAGTAAGCTCTTAATGTTAACTATTAGAGAAGGAGAGAAATATGTATTGTTGATATAGTACCACATCACTAGAGGCATGAACCTCAAGAGTATAGAATGTATGAGGAAACACTGAATAGTTTCGTTTGCAAAGGTGAATTAGGACCATACTGTGAATGCTTTGATGTATAAGGTATACAATTTGAACTTTTTTGGTTGTTATTTGGAAAGTCATTGAAGGTTTTTGTATAGGAGGAATAAAGAGATTGAGTCTATAGAAGTATGAGGGGAGTGTTGAACTTTTCCTGGGTCCCATTTACTTGATGAATGAGTGCCCCTTTAGCTTTAGAATTTAGTGAAACAGTTAGCTTAGAATGATTAATGGTTATCTGTTACTAATTTGTGAATCTCAAGAGCAGGAACATGAGTATAGAATCAAATACACTTAATGTATGTTTAGTTAATAAGGTCATTGATAGGTTTGAGGTATATTGGCTGAACTACAGATGATGGTTTTCATTTTGCTTTTTTTATTTTTTATTTTTAAACAGCTTAAGTAGATAAGTACTTCGTTGACTTCCTGTGAAGCTTTGTGGAAAGAAGTTCTGTTGTATCTATTTTTAAGCTGCTTGGAATTCTAATTCGATCTTATTTGCTATCCAGATTCTGAATTCGATTTCTGACATCTCAGGTATTTGTTTGTGCGTGGGATCTTGTGCTGTGCCTGCCCCATTGATCCTTGGAGGAGTTTATCTACTCTGATTATTCATATTGCCAGAGTTTTTCTGTTGATTTCACCTCATGATTGTTTTTCACCACTGCTTCTGGCCGTCCTCAGAGTTGGGGAGGTGTCTCTCCAAGAATAGACCCCAGTGGGATCACTCTATTGTTGTTGGATCTTTGTAGGGAGTGACCCTATGTAGTTCCTCTGGGGCTGCCCCAGCCAGGGAGTTCCAGTTGTGGAAACAGCTCCGGAGTGTGACACACCCAGATCCAGCAACAGGGCAGGAGGTGGTGCGCATGGTTCTGGGAGTGCCTGGTGCCCAGTGACTTTGGCACAGAGTGCCCAAGGCTCCAGCAGTCTCTGGCCAGGAGAAGGGCTCCATGCAGAGGCAGGGAGGGCTCCAGAGGGCATGTAGCTACCAGAGTCCCTGGCCAGACGAGCGAGCTGGTGTGGAGGCAGGAAGGGTACAGGAGGGAGGATGCAGGGTTGCGTGGCTCCTGTAGTTCCTGGTCAGGGCATGCGGAGGCCCGGCGGGCACAGGTCATGGGTTGGGGGTCGTGGCGCAGCTCTTAAGGAGGTCTGGGAGGTGCCAAGCCCAGGAGTTTGAGGTTGCTATGAGCTGTGATGCCACAGCACTCTACCCAGAGCAACAGCCCGAGGCTCCAGTGTGCCAAAACCAGTCTCACTCTGCCCCTGAGGGTTAAGGCTGTAAGGCAGCTCAGTCCCCACCTTTAGGCTGCTCAGTCACTAGGTTACTAGCTCCCACCCCATCCTTGCTCTGCGACACTGAGGGTGGAGTTTGCTGGGGCAGTTCTCTCACAATGGCTCCCTGTGGCCCACAGCCGAACACTATTAGCTCCGTCCAGCTCAGCAGCTCAGTCTGGGACCCTAGACAATGCCCAAAGTTCTCCACACTCCTGCTCAAGCTCTCCCCAAGGCAGTTCAACTGAGTGCCAAGTCCAAAAATACTGAAACAGTTCACAGGTAAGGCCTTTCCGGTTTGCAGTCTCACTGCTGCTTGTACTTATGGCTGTCGGCGGGATTAGGTCGATTGAATACACGCAACCACTTGCCAGTTTTCCACTGTTTTTGTCCTCCTCTTGGGGTCCAGAAGTCCCTTGCTGACTCCCTGTATCCTCAAAGGGATGATTATAGGTAGCTCCCACCAGGCAGAGATGCCTGGAGTCTTATCTCCCCAGACTCACTGTGCTCAGTTGCAGGGAAGCTGTTACTCGGCTGCCATCTTGCTCAACCTCCAAACATTTGTAGTTTTGATGAAGTCCAGGTTGTCTCTTTTTTCTCTGGTTGCTGTGCTTTTGTTGTCACGGGTATGAAACCATTGCCTGAGCCATGGTGTTTTCTTCTAAGAATTTTATAGTTTTAGCTCTTAGTACTTGGATATTTTTATCCTTAAATGATTGGGCTCAGGTTTGGAAATATTTTTTTCCATTTTAAAATGATTTTTATTGTATAAAACAAAACAAAAATTAAGGAATTAAAATTTAAAAAGTGTATACTTTTACAAAACGGGTATCAGACTTTAAAATCAATTTTGTAATTTGATTTAGTCATTTAATATGTCAGAAAAATTTACCTATATCATTATTCTTCTATGTCATGAGTTTGATGGCACCATATTCTGTTATTTCGGTATCTATTATTATTGACATTTGTGTTACTTCCGCATTTTTTAAAAAATAGCAGTACAACAATGAGTGCTTGATGATTTCCTTAGAATAAATTCTCAAATTTTTTTTTAAAAAAAGTAAACCTCAATTCTAGCATTATAATAAAACAAGTGTGCAATGATTCCCTAAGAATTTTCTGGAAGAAAGTAAGGAGCAGTTAGATAAGGAAATAAATAACTTGAACAATAGCTTTCATCTTGGGGAATCATTTTCTCACCCTTGTCCAATACTCATATATTTTCTGTAGGTTATCATATAACAATATCAAGAATATATTTTTGTTACGTAGTTATTCTAATTATAATTTTAGTTACTGCATGATATACTGATTTAATGTGACATAATTTACTTATGATTATTGGATGTTGAATACTTCAATTAGACTTTTAATTTATAGAGACTACCACAGGGAACATATTTTGTGTATATAGCACTTTTGTTCTTTTGAATTGTTTCCTTAGAATAGGTTCCCAGCAGGGGGATTTTAGGGGTGAAAAGATTAGGACACTTTGAGAATAGATACTGTTATGGTTTTGTTGCTTCTGGAAAGGACTGTGCAGTCTGCCCTGCCTTCTGCAGAGCACAGAGGTCCAGGCTCCAAACAACTCACCTCCAACCTCACACTTTCCATGGGTTTCTGCTGAAGGCTGCCTGAGTCAGGGGAGGGTCCACTTACTTCCTGTTTTACTACTATTTTTAATTTTTAAATTTACATTAGAGGATAATTCTTTGTTCTTCACAAGTTCTACAGATTGTATATTTATCACATTTTTCCTTCAGAGAGTCAAGTTTTAAAAATCAGATTTAAGAAAACTGACTATCTGAAGCTCTATCTAAAGGACTGATATTCATGGATGTGAGAATTATGAAATGTTTAATATGCACACAGGTACATGGCATAGTTTCCAAGTTTGAAAAAGTGAGGTTTTTCTATCCAGAGCCAGAATCTCCCCATTTTCATTTTTATAGTCACATAGTTGTGACCAGCCCACAGCTGTACCTCCCTCCCATCCCCACCACGGCTGCAGGTGGCTGATGTCACCACAAATGTGGGTTCATGGACTTTCTCAGGGTGGACACTCTGTAATCATAAAGACCTTTGGCTGCCCGAGTCTGAGGGTCTGCAGCACCATCTCAGGGATCGGGGATTAACTCAGCACAGGATGTGCCAGGGCCCCTCTCAGAGGAGACACAACAAGACCTTTAAGTAGAACCCACTGCTGTCACTTAGGTGAGCCTTTGGCAGGGAGGTATCTGTGCTGTCTCCCTCAGAAAAGTGGAAAGCATCCCCGAGACTGCTATGGCACCCCTGAGCCAGGGTGAGGGGAGGGGAGGAGTGTGGTCTCTAGGGAGCTTGTGTTTGGTGGGTTCAGAGAGCTGTGGGTAAACAGATCCCAGCTCCGGGGGATCTTTCTGTCAGAAAGTAAGGGGCTTTTTTGGCAAGCTAACAATAGCAGAGAGCAGCCTTTCCCTGTGTGCCATGGAAGCCTGTGAATTTCTTCTGGTCACCGGTGCTGGTCCATCCGGCTGTCGACAAGGGCCCAGTTCCCAGTGGGAGAGTGCTGGGCCTAAAGAGTTTTACTTCTGAAATTTTCTTAGCTGGAGTTCCTGTAGCCCTGGCTAAGAAAGACGCCCTTCCAAAAGTTAGCCCTGTGCCTCTGACTGGTTCCTGGCGTCTCTCTGGTAGGCAGCAGGGGTTGGAGACTGTTCCAGACTCTTCCATGGGACTGCCTGGCCTTGTTGCCCTGGGGCTCCTCCCACCTGTGACCCTGCCGCTGACTTCTGGACTTTGTGTCTTTTTTCTCCCGGACCCTTCCCACTGCCCCTGTGGACTTGAACTCTGGCTTCTCCTGTGTGGTTGGTCTCAGGAAGCACCCGTGGTCCAGTACTGGCTGCTCTAAGCCCAGCCTACCTGCATTTGCCACACAGATGGGTTAACTTCAGTGGGTTAACTTCCCCCCAGGGGACACAGCAGGATATTTGCCTGCACACCAGCTCACCTGTGCGCAGGTGATGCCTCCTAACGTCCTCCTCTGTCCCCCAGTGATGGGCGTGGTGACTGAAAGACTGAGGTGGGCTCCTCAGAAGGCTGCCAGGAAGTGGAGGAAGCAGAATTATTCTTAGAGACTACATATGCCGCGTCTCAATCAGAACACCGTGGCCCTGACCATTTCCCACACCAGAGGCAAGAGGGTCTCTTCAGATCCCCTCTGCTCAAGCACAACCTCTTCGAGCCCAATGTCTCGAAGACCGTCTGCCCACTCCCCTGGTTCCCACTCCCACGTCGGGGCTCAGGCCTCCCTGCATGTGCCCTGTGCGTTGTACCTTTGTTGTATGTTTATTGCATGCTAGGTACTCGCTGCATGCTGTGTGCTCACATGTTCACGCTCACCGCATGTTGCACAATTGGACCCATCATATCACACATCTGTATGTTGCATACTCAATGAGACTCCTAAGTGCTGCCCTCGTGCCGGTTTCACAACTCTAGGTGGGCTCCCAGGTTCCAGCCTTGTGCCGACCACCCCGTCCCCTGCCCTGTTGAGCTGCCTCCTTGGACCTGAGGCCCCTGTGCTGGGCCGGGTCCCCCCGGCTCCTTCCCCCGACTCTGTTGCTCTGCCCGGGTCTGCATGGCCCTTGATGACATCTGGCCTTGCCAGTGCTGCTCTCCGTGCTGGGACTTGCCATTCCCATGTTTTGGGTCAGGCATCAGGCACTTCTTAAAAATAAGAACTGTAATTAAACAGTGTTTAATGGGTCTAAGCTATCTCTGTGGACTTGACTGCTGGCTGGGGAGGGACTGTTTGCCCCTGAGTCTGTGAGGGGGCTGAGGGAGGGTGGCCCATGGGCCCAGGGTCGTGTGGCTCACAGGGGCGAGTGGGCTCTGACCCAACCCCTCAGTTTCCCAGTCCAGGGTTTTCTATGTTCCCTCCCCCTGTGGGGTTCACTGTGTTGAGGTCCTCGATTCTGGAATTGAGTTGGTTGTCTTCTGCCCCTCACTAGTCAGCTAATTGTGCTTGGCCTTGGTCAGTCACTGGGACTTCCCTCGTTTTCCATTTCAGCCCTGCTTGTCCTTTCTGGTCTTTGATAACCTGTCCAGGCTCAAGAGGCGGGTTCTCCTTGGCTCCCAATCCTGCTGTGCGCTGACCACCACTTGGGATCCACACCCCAGCCCCACCTCTGCAGGCTCCCTCCAGCACGTGGCCCACACAGCCGGGACAGGCTCCCACATGCACGCACACGCTTGCTCAGCCTTCCTCATGCCCAGAACATGGCACACAGGTTCCCATGGAGCAACGTGCAGGGCAGGGCCAACCAGCTCCCACAGACACACCATGTGCACACACATACCACACACACAAAGAGGCACAAACACACACACTTCACATACCCCATCACATGTATCACATGCACCACACTCATACACCCCACACACGCACCATACCCACATACCACACAACCCCCCTCCACGCACCCACACGCATGCACACACACACACACACGGACCATGTGTTCACACACACACTCATTCCTCGCACCCACACGCACACACACACACATACACACGTGGACCATGTGTTCACACACACTCTCATTCCTCTGGTCACAAATTGGCCCAGGAAACAGAGGGGTCCTGTGTTAGCCCCCACGGGCTACTCGGTCCCCAGCCAAGCCCTGTGACACTCTTCTCCATGGCTAAAGTTAGCAGGCTTCAGTGATGTCTCAGGACAGGTCATTTTCCCAGCAGAACGAGGGCCGTACATCCAAGGCATCCTTGTCTTTTGGGTGAGGAAGGAAAGAAGGAAGGAAGGGGTGGGCCCAGGGCCGTTGGGAAAGCCGACCCGCAGTGGGGTCCACAGGGCAGAGCCACCGTCTGGAGCCTCGTCCGAGGGCAGATGCCCGTCCCTTCCTGCTTCCTCTGGGAGAGCCGAGCTCTCCATTCCCTCTTCTCTGTCGGATATTGTGATTTCTGGACACATGGTCACGTGTAGTTTAATGAAGGTGGCTGTTGAGAGCAAGAAAAGGGAGCAGGAAAGCTGATGATTTTACGACAGCAAGGTTGCGGGGCCCGTCCCGTGCATGCGACGCTGTCTCTGTCAAACAGGCCCATGGACAGGGAAATACCGGGTGTGGTCACCTGCCTGTGTGTGTGAGTGTGTGGCAAGTCTAGCATATGTGTGTTTGGCCATGTGCCAGCATTATTCTAAAAATAAAAGAAGAAGAAAAGATTCTAGAGTGTGGCCGATGATGACAAAATCTCTGGTGAACACCTGGAGTGCTTCAGTCCTGGCAGCCACGGCCAGCGTTTCTCAGGTTTTGAGCAGCTTGTCCCCCATGCTCTGGCCTGACTGGGATGCTCCGGCACTGGCCACGGGGCACAGGACGCTGGTGAGGAGGTGGCCTCTCCTCGCTCCTCCCTTCTCCCCTGACACTGAGGGCTGGGGCTGCAGCTTCTCCTTGGAGTCCACGGGGACAGGGCAGCTGAACGTGACTGGCCAACCTCGGACAGGTGGATGTGGGTTTGGAAGTGGGGTGTGGAGCCGGCACTGGGGCTGGAGCCCTCAGAGGAAGAGTTTTCAAGAAGTCAGGAGCCCCAGGGTGGGGCGGGGGTCCTGTCCCAGCTTGAGGGGGAGCAGGAAGGGTGGGAAGTGGGTTCTTTACAGCATCCTCGTGCTGCCCACACTACAGCAGAGGACCCGAGGGCAGGATGGGGCCCCTAAAAGCAGACATGAGGGGGAGCTGCGAGCAGGTGAGAGCTAGGCCCTCCAGACCTGGGGCATTTTCCTGCTGCTCATTAAGATTAGTTGGAGAAGAGAATATTTGGGAATAGCTCGCCTGGGAAAGGATGAAAATTAACCTTTTGTCATCTAGAATTGGCTTGCCAGCTGAATGATGCCTCTGTAGCAAATATGGATAAGGAGGGAAGGGCCACACCAGAGGGAAAACATTCCCATGTGGACAGGTGGATTTTCCACAAATAGGCACCAAACTTACAAACTTAAAGCACATGTGTGAGTGGGACAAAGTGCGCCATGCACCTCTTAGAAGGTGAAGGCTAAGTGTTGACCCAGTGGTCGGGGATTCCGGCACCAACATCTGGATCTGCTCATGGTGTCTCCTCTGTGTGACAGTGTGTGATCAGGACCTTCTCTCCCTGGCCTTGGGCTGCTGGGTGACAGCCCAGGACTCACACTGTCCGTGCTTTGCTCTCATTTTCATGTTATTATCCCATGTCCTTCCAAGGAAAGCACAGTTCTCAGAAAGAAAGAAAGAAAAAAACAAACAAAACTATGTGCTATTTGTTTGATTTAAAATTTTGTGAAAATTCCATCTACATATAGACAAGAATAATTTGGATAAGGATATATGATTTCTTTCTCTTTTTGGCTAGTAATACTTCTTTTTTTCCCAAAATATGAAGGGGTACAAATGTTTGGTACGTAGATACCTTGTATAAAGTTTAAGTCAGGGCTTTTGGTTTATGTGCTGTAACGTGAATTTTTATTACGGGTTGGGCTTGAGGGTGATTTTGGACTTGAATTTTTGATTTAATCTCATGTAGCTTTGTTCAATAAAATAAGATTATAAAAAGTAAAATGGTATTTTTATAATGTATTTTCTCAAAAGATTTTGTAGAACGAGGAACATTTGTTGGGTAGAGGCACGCGGAAAGGAAGAAGCCGCATTCTAGCTTCTATCCATTAGATTACATAATATCTTTGGAAAGTTTAAAGGACAAAAAGCCATTGCCTGTGTCTTACAGTGTTTGATGGGCAGATGGACTTTGGCTGAGCTGTAACCCTCCTTTCCCAGACAGCTGCTGCCTTCAGACCAGCCTTCAGCTGCAAACTGAAGTGGCTTTCAGGTCTCCAGAGACACTTGTGAGTGTTGGCAGCTGAAGTTCTCCCCTGTGAGGAAGATTGAGTTCGTGGAAGTGTTTTGGGTCCTCATGGGACCCTTCCCTGCTCAGCCCCCACGGAGTCCCCAGAAAGTAGCTGCCTCCCTGAGTTCCCCATGGGCGCCTTCTGGTGGACGAGATGAATCTGCTTTTACAATCACATCCACATCATTATTTATTGAAGAGGAAGGAAAGATTTATTATCTTTTTCAAGCATGGGGCCAAGGATGCTTTGGGGGAGTATACAATGACCCAAGAAAAGCTTCCTACAAGGTGACAGGTCACCTGGGGTGGGGTGGGAGGGCGCCTGAGAACAGTCAGGAGGAAGTGCCCTGAGCTTGTTTAACCACACAGGTCAGCCGCCGCACGTGAGGGGGGCTTGTCACTTTGTGAGGGGGCTTTCTCATTTTTAGGCTTGTCCATAGATCTAGATTTGCCCAGAACTGTAAGCAGTTGTGCTTCCTGGTGGGAGGGAACATTTCCTTACTCGGGGACCACTGGATGGAATGGCATGAAGGACTTTGTGTGTCTGTGTGTGTGTGCCTGTGTGACCGCACACGTGGGTAGGAGCCACGGCTTGCGGCTTCTTCTCACAAGGATTTTAATCTCCTCTCATAGTGAAGGAAATCACAGATTCCCCAAAGTAGAAGAAAGATTAAACATTTCAACGGGGTAAGTAATGATCATATCAGTTTGCTAAGTCGGCCATAACAAAACCCCACAGGCTGGGCCGTTTACAAGACAGACCCATTTACTCCCTCACCATTCTGGAGGCTGGGAGTCCAAGAGCGAGGCACCCGCAAGGTTGGTTCCTCCTGAGGCCCCTCTCCTTGGCTCTAAGTGTGTCCTCACAAGGTTGCTCCCCTGTCTGTGTGTCTGTGTCCTAATCTCCTTTTCCCTTTTGTTTGAGTCACAGTCTCACTCTGTTACCCTGGTAGTGTGCTATGGCGTCATAGCTCACAGCAACCTCAAACTCTCGGGCTTGATCAATCCTCTTGCCTCAGCCTTCCAAGTAGCTGGCACTACAGGTGTGTGCCATATGCCTGGCTATTTTTTCTACTTTCAGTAGAGATGGGGTGTTGCTCTTGCTTAGGCTGGTCTTAAACTCCTGAGCTCAAACACTCCACTCCCCAGGGACTCTCGGAGTGCTGGGATTACAGGCGTGAGCCATCAGGCCCCACTGTAATCCCCTTTTCTTTTCTTTCTTTTTTTTTTTTTTTTTTTGCAGTTTTTGGCCGGGGCTGGGTTTGAACTGGCCACATCCGGCATATGGGGCCAGTGCCCTACTCCTTTGAGCCACAGGCGCTGCCTGTGCTTTTCTTTTAAGGACACCAATCCTATGAGATTAGGGCCCACCCTTGTGACCTCAGTTCACCCCACTACCACTCTAAAGTTTCATCTTCCAATACGTCACATTTTGGGGTACCAGGGGTTGGGATTTCAACATATGAATGTTGGGGATGACACAATCTGGCCCATGATGATTTTATTTTATTTTTATTAAATCATAGCTATGTACAGTAATACTATCATGGGGCACCATACACTGGTTTTATAGACCATTTGACATATTTTAATCACACTGGTTAACACAGCCTTCCTGGCATTTTCTTAGTGATTGTGTTAAGACATTTATATTCTGCATTTACTAAGTTTCATATGTACCCTTGTAAGATGCACCGCAGGTGTAATCTCACCAATCAACCTCCCTCTCATGATGATTTTAAACTTGCAATTTGCAATAGAATGATGGATATGGGAATGTGGGGTGGAAGCAGCCTGGCTGAGATGCCCACTGGATGCTTCCCCTGCTCTCTACTTATCTCCCCCACTGCATCTCTGGGCAAATTCTCCCCATGTGAAACAGTGTGGTCTGAGCCTGGACAGAGCAGGCAGGGGTCATACTGACTCCGAATGTTTCCACTGCAGCCTCTGAGGCTTTCTATAGGGTATTTCACATGTCTCTGGAGAGATGCTCATGGAATGGTTACCTCTTTCTCCTTCAGCAGGATCTGGGTAATGGGCCATCAGCAGAGGATGGAGTTTTGGGGGGCCTTCAGGTGTCCATTGGCATGTTTAATGCCTCCACAGGGGAGAAGGGACCAGGTGTCATGGTTGTTCAGATGGGGAGGGTTCTGGGAAGGAGGCTGAGGGACTGTCCATGGCTGAGTCAGCCAGAGGCAGTGCCCCTGTCTGTGGGCGCTGTCCATATTTCTTGTCACAGCTCCAGGACACCTCAGCATCCTCCCCACTCTGAGAAGACCCCACCCATGGCACCCGATAAGAGGGAGGCTCCTCGGGAGCATGCTGGGGAGAGGCTGTCTCCTGTCCCGTTCTGCTTCCCACACCACGGACTTGGCATCTCCTGCAGGTCTGTCTGTCTGTCTTTCTGCTGACAGACTCCTCATGCAGTTGGGAAGTTTGAGCATCACAAAACCATCACCACTATTCATGACAGCTAGACTTCAATGCATTGTTGATCAACACAAGGCTCTGAGAATGGAGAAGTGACCCTAGCTCACTGCTGGGCACACACCAAGCTTCACTTGTATGTGGTTGTTGGATGAGTGAATGAATGAATTTCAACATGGAATTCTTGGGGTGGAAGAAGTCTCATGTTCCTTTCTCTCGATGGCTGTGGAAATCTCTGCAATGTCCTGACTGTACCTCCTGAATGCTCCTGTGGATAAGATGCTCACTCACAAAATGGCGCTTTTCCTGCTGGGAAATGTTGACAGCTAAATCCTTGTTCTTTCTTTTTTTTTTTTTTGTAGAGACAGAGTCTCACTTTATCACCCTTGGTAGAGTGCCATGACATCACAGGACTCACAGCAACCTCCAGCGCTTGGGCTTAGGCGATTCTCTTGCCTCAGCTTCCCAAGCAGCTGGGACTACAGGCACCCGCCACAACGCCCGGCTATTTTTTTGTTGCAGTTTGGCCGGGGCTAGGTTTGAACCCGCCACCCTCGGCATATGGGGCCGGCGCCCTACTCACTGAGCCACAGGCGCCGCCCTAAATCCTTGTTCTTAACAACCACTGCAGTCTGGTTCCCACTCACATGTTCCCTGTGGTCTTGGTCCTGGACAGGACCTTGGAGAGCTCTCATCCAGGGATGAGAGGGATTCTCAGAAGGGAGGAAGATGCAGGGGTGGCTGGGGGAATAGGGGAGGAAAAGAAGCAGAAAAGTCGAAGATAATTTGAAAAAGCCTGTGCACAGGCGGCACCTGTGGCTCAGTCGGTAAGGCGCCAGCCCCATATACCGAGGGTGGCAGGTTCAAACCTGACCCCTGCCAAACTGCAACCAAAAAAAAAAATAGCCGGGTGCTGTGGCGGGCGCCTGTAGTCCCAGCTACTTGGGAGGCTGAGGCAAGAGAATCGCTTAAGCCCAGGAGTTAGAGGCTGCTGTGAGCTGTGTGAGGCCACGGCACTCTACCAAGGGCCATAAAGTGAGACTCTGTCTCTACAAAAAAAAAAGAAAAGGAAAAAAAAAGCCTGTGCACTATTATATATTTTGGAATTTGGAAAACTAAGAAAAAAGCCTATTATTTTCAGAATAAAAGCTATTGACAATAAAGGCATGACAATGATTTCCAGGGATGAATTTTGAGATGATCAGGCAGAGGGTGGTAAGCACACTTCAAAGTTTAACTGGTTATGTTGTTTTGAGTTTTGAACCATGTGGATGTATTACCTATTTGGAGCAAATGTTAAATAAGACAATAACATCAAAAGCAGGAAGAACAAAACAAAATTTACTTTCTTGGGATAAGACATAATGATCTCAACAACACATCCTCCAACCTGACTTCTTTTTTTTTGTGCTGAAAGAAAGTGTGTTTTAACAAAGGTCAACAAACATTCAGGCAATCCGGCCCCTCTCTTTGAATGGAGCTACGTGAAACCTGGAGAGGTTAAATGTTAAGTCCAGTTACCACCAAGCCAGCTCAATTGCCCATCCCCCCATTGAGAAGCTCCGTTGGCAGACACATTTGATTGAGACCATTTTGGCCTGAGCATTCAGCTAGCAACTTCTCCACTGGGAATTTTGTGGGTTGCTGCTTTGGAGCTGATATCAGGTATAGCTGATGGCTCTGCAGCTATTGATCATGACTTTAAAAAAAGCAACTTCACTTCTCTGAGCCTTTCCTCACTTCAGAATAAATCATAAGCCAATTACCTTGTGATGCCTGGAAAGGTGCTTAACCTGCTTCATAATGCAAGGCAGAAGAAGGAGCCAATTTTTCACCAATTTTATTGGCAAAGATGAACTTGTTTGATCTTCTTCCACGGTGAATAGGGTGTCAATGACTAGGCTTCTCAAATGCTGTTGGTGGTTGTATAAATTGGGCCAGATTTTATGTTATTTGCTGGCAATTTCGCATTATACATCAGTATCATAAGTGTATGTATTTTGAGGCCTCCAATTCTATTAGGAATTTGCCCTTCAGATCAGCTCCAGCAATACAAGTGCAGTCATGTAAATGGGCAAAAAGATATTTATGGAGATAAAACAGAAGTTTGGTAATAAATTATGATACATCTATGTAATGGAATCTTCTACTGACATTTAATGAATGAGATGGATTTTGAATGAAAAGCATGCCAAGGTATACTATTAAATTAAAACAACAAAGGAAAAACTTGTGAGGATGATTTACAGCTATTTTTTTTTTTTTTACAAAAATGTATTTGCATGTGTTTGTGTAGGAGGGAAATTTCTGGACAGATACACTGACAGTGAACACCTCTGGAGGGGGATGGGAGCGTGAAGCAGGCAGGAAACTACACTGTATAACCTTCTGTAGTGATTGACTTTAGTCACTATGGGCACGCGAGTTTCACTTTGAAAAAGCAAGCTCTCCCTCCAACAAAAACCTCACCCCTCATAGGCCATTGTGAAAATCAAACTGGATAACTCAATTCAATTCAATCAACTTTTATTCAGCACTGATTATGTTCCAGCCACCGGCAAATGCATATAAAAACTGCATCACAAACTGTTAAGCACCATAAAAATGGAAAGCAAAACATTTATTTCCGATAGTACAGCTAATTAACCAAATATTTGTAAGGACCAGCTTCCATTTATAAGCCAGAGCCCTCCAAAACAGTAAGATTCATTGCAAATGAGCAATCATTGTTATTTTATTAAGGTGCTAGATTTCAACATCACAGAAATACCACATAACTTTAAAAAGCACACACACAACAGTTCCCTCCAAATCCTCCTAGAAAGCCAGAAGGAGGTGCAAAGATTGTTCAATACCTGGAAAAGATGGTTACACATCACAGGACCTATGATATAGATGAGGTCAGACATTTAAGTTCATGAAGTCATTCTAGGAAAAGTACTACATGCCTCATTGCTGAATATCACTATGGTCACTTTCAAAGTATTCCCCTTGACCATCTGATGACCGTATCTATCTATCATCCATCTATCTATCTATCTATCTATCTATCTATCTATCTATCTATCTATCTATCTATCTATCTATCTATCTATCGTCTATGTAGAGGATGCAAATGCTCTTACGCAGTCATTTAAAGGGCAGATGAGCAGGCATGCTTTTTCTGTGGTGCCATTATATCACTATATTTCTTTTATTCATCCTGGCTGTGACTTCTGGAGTGGGTAATGGAGATGCCAGGGGTCACTGTGGAGCCCAAGCAGAGGAGGGGCCAGTGGGCTCCAAGGGTGGAGGCACAAAGGTCCATCAGGCAGACTTGGCTTCAAATCAGGCTCTGCCATTTACTGACTTCCCACCCTGCCTCACTGTGTGGTGTCCAAATCTGTGAAATGGGTACAACGTCTAGCCTTCAAGCACTAGAGAGGTGGGCATGAAGCCCTGAGCACAGGGGCTGAGCTGATATTTAGCACTGAGATGTTGGCTATATGGACCAGTGCTCAGGACTTACGGAGGAGGGCAGAACTCAGGACTGAAGCCCTGCTCAGGGGAGGGAACCGGAAGGCCTGGAGGATTCACCTGGCTGTACCAGGGCCTGGAAGCATCGAGGTTTGGGTTGGGCCCCTGGGCATAGTTCTGTGGCACTCACAGTCGGGGGCCCCAACACAGAGTGCGGGCTGGTGTCACAGAGGAGACTGCTGGAAGATGGCTAGCGGAAGATGATGGATGGATCTCATAGTCATTGCCAAAGGAGACCCAATTGCTCTTGCAGAGCAGAGAGGCCGCAACAGTGATTTCTGGCCATGGGGACCTGGGTGTGGTGTGCCGGTGCTGTTGAGGGGCCCAGGTTGCATCCCACTTGGAACCTTTCTGAGGCGTAGTGCCGTACAGGGGAGAGGGCAGGTTTCCCAGCCCTGTGTAGCCATGATGAGGGGTCCAGTCTCGAGTGGCTGGGTAGAGGGCAGGGGAAGGGAGGCTGGAGCTTTGTGCCTGCAGCCTTGATTCCTGGGATGAGGCCAAAGCCACAGAGGTCAGATGTGCACTGACCCTTCTAAGGCTGGGCTAACATTGTTCCTCAGCCCGCAGCTCAGCCCAGGCCTGCATTCCTGGTCCTTGGCCTGGTAGGGGACCAGGGGGGTGAAGGGCCTTCAGACTCAAATGCCAAGTCCTGCTGTAGAAGCATGTTTTTGGCACAGCAGATCTTAATATTAAGATTTGCTCTCAAACCTCATTTTTCTTGCTTTAAAGCAAATGTGTGTAGACTTGGCATGCTTCTGAGCCTGCAAACTCCAGTTTGGCGTGAAATTTGCAAACCTATCCCAAACGGGGGGTTGTTTTAAGGTCTACACCTCCTCTACCTAGTCTATACCTCCTCTTGGTTTAAATTGAGCTGTTTTGACCCCTGAGGTGTGACCTGATCTGGGAGTTTCTCGCTGCCCTGTGAGGGCCAACCCTGGCTGGGCACCGCCCCGCCTACTTCTGCCTGGAAGCTCCTATGCCCTGCTCCCCCCACGCCCCACTCTGCATTGGTCCTACCAGGCACCAGTGGCCTTAGCCCGTGTCCATCTTGAGTCTCTACAATGTTCGCTTCCATAGCCACTGTGAGGATGAGGGATCAGCCAGAGCCCCGGGCTGTGCATCCACCACTCTGTCTTTGGCCCTAGGCCTGAGTCTGTCTCTTGGACCCAGCCCTGGCACCTTTTTGGCTCACCCAGGGATCAAATGTGAGTTCAATGGTAAGAAGAGGCCATCAAAGTCCAGCTGGACTCATCTTACCCCATCCCCCCTGGGGCCTCTGAGAGTGGGAGCCCAGAATCTTTTTCCACTCTGTAAAGCAACCACAGGGAGGCTCCCACCCAGAGAGACTGTGCTTGATGGCAGGTATCTCAGAGGAGTCTGGTGTTATTTGGGTGTTGCTCTGAGTGTTACTTCCAGGGGTACCGAGCTCCATACTCAAGGGCTGGGAATCTAAGCATTCAGAGGGTGCCCTTCACGCAGTGACCTTTTCTTCCGAGTCTGAGCAGGATGAGTTCTCAAATGTCAAGAACTTTTAATTTCACTTAGCGACATCCCTGTGAAGTGACTTACAGCCAATTTGGAAGCGGAAAGTTCAGACATTTCTGAGTGGTTTGAATAATACTATTTAAAAAAGGGATCCTAAAACAAGATAAAAAGGCCCTAGAAAACCCTAATTTTCACAGATCCCCAAACCCAGTCACGCTTCTCCTTCCTTAGGAAAGTGACAGGTTTCAAGCTCTTATGGCATTTCAGATGTTCTGGCCACAGCAGGAGCTCCTGGTGATGGTGAGTGTGTCATTCTGATCCCAAATGGATCAGTTACATTGCAGCCCCCAGGACGGCTGGGCACACGTGTTCACCTTGCAGGCCTGTGTACCGGCCCCCTTCCTGCAGGCTTAGTCACTGCTGTTTCTTACCCAGGCTGCCCCGGGAGCCCCAGAGTTCTCCACTAAGGGTTCTCTTCGGTTTGTTGCTTGTCAATACTCAACTAGGCGAGACAGCTCCATCCTGTCTTCTCAACAACTTCCCCAAGACAGGGACGAATGATGGTGCCAGACATACCTGGGATTTGAATCCTAGTTCTGCAACTTCCACACATAAGTGACTTAATTTTTCTGATTGTCAATTTCCTTACCCGTAGACATAGGAGGTATATTTTAATATGGCAGCCAACACTGGTAACCAGGAGCTGGTCACCATTGGAAGCACTCTAAATACAGTGTGTGCACACATTTAACTTCTTGTTTTTTGAGACAGAGTCTCACTATGTTGCCCTCGGGTAGAGTGCCATGGCATCACAGCTCACAGCAACCTCAAACTCTTGGGCTTAAGTGATTCTCTTGCCTCAGCCTCCCAAGTAGCTGGGACTACAGGCGCCCGCCACAACGCCCGGCTACTTTTTGTTGCAGTTGTCATTGTTGTTTAGCTGGCCTGGCCTGGGTTTGAACCTACCAGCCTTGGTGTATGTGGCTGGTGCCGTAACTATTGTGCTGTGGGTGCTGCCCTTTAACCTCTTTTACCAACCCTATCAGGTAAGTAGTAGTATTATCTCTGTTTAAAATTTTTTCTAAAAGCAATTTCACTGTGATACATTTAGATACCTTATAATTTACCCATTTACGATATAAAATTCACTGCCTCTTGGCATATTATTAATTTTTAAGAATTATGGTAAAATATATAGAACACAAAATTTGCCATATAACCATTTAAAATGTATAATCCAGTGATGTTAATTATATTCACAACATTGTGTAACCATTACCACCATTGGTTTCCAGAAGGTTTCATTCCTGCCAAATAAAAACTTTGTAACTGTTCAGCTTATTATCCCTATTTTATAGATGAAAAAAACCAAGACACAGAAAGATGAGAAAACTCATCAGATGTGATGCAAAAAATAGATGGCAGAGCCAGGATGTGAACTCAGGTAATTTGAATTCAGAGCTTGTGCTTAATCCCCACTCTGACCTGGGCACTCACTAACTTTAGTCGTTTGTTAAGAACTCACTGTGTGCCAACCTCCTCCAGTCCTTGTAACAAGGCTACACAATCACTGTTCCTAGTTCTATCTTACAGCCGAAGAAACAGAAGCTTAGGGAAATTAGACAACTTTCTCAAGATCACAACCATGGCCTGTGGAGGAGCCAGACTTTGCTCATGTGACCCCAAAGTTCACAGGCTGTGTGTCTTCTGCACACCTACTCGCTGAACCTGTCTTTACATCACTTTCCTGGTGCCAGGCCTACGGGGTCTGTGTGCAATATGCAAACTGAAGTGCCCTTCAGGTACAGCTCTGAGGGGAGCCAGCAGCTCCGAGCAGCCCTGGAAGAAGGAGCAGCTCCAGTTTCTCCCCGAGGCAAGGGCTGGGGTTTGTGTTCTGGTCCTTCCTACTGGGAAGGAGGTCTGTCCCCAGGCTCAGTGAATTCTGCAGGTTAAGAAGTGGTGTGTAACAGGGATCACCCAGGAGTCACCCTTCCTGCCATCTCACAAATATTTCTCCAGGACCCCCAAACCCCCCTATAGTGAGTGGGCCTCAGGGATCTGCTGGAAGCTCTTAAGGTCTACCTAGCAGGGTTGGAAGTAAACACCAATTGAGGGGCTGGGGCTGTTAAAAAGGCGAAAGATTATATCCAGGCCAGGAAATGGTGAAAGTTCTTGAGCAATGATAGGGACTTAAATAGCTGTGACTCTGACAGGGGCGGCTGGATGCCTGAAGGTGAGAAGTGGGGCAAAGCACATCCGTCCGGGGTGGGGCTGGAATGGCAAACCTGGAGAGGACGTCCAGCAGCTGGAGGAGTTGGGGTGGGCGAAGGCAGGGGCGGTGGGTGTGGTCTGAGGCGGAGGGCGTGGCGAAGGCCTGAGCCCCGCCCACGGGCCCCGCCTCCCGCAGTCCCGCCCCGCGGGCCGCGCCCTCTGCCTGAGCTCTGGCCACGCGCTGGCACCCGCCCAGAAGAGGAAGCCGCTGCAGGCGCCAGCTCTGTGCTGGCGGCGCTGGCGGGCGAGGACAACCTGTTTTTGTGACCCAGCCCGGAAGTGCTGGTGCAGGTGGTCACTGAATGAAGGTTCCTCTTTGCCTCTCGTGTCTGAAGGGGAATTCAGCAAGAAGGACTCCAGACTGGAGCTCTCACCCCAACTTCCTCAATCCATAAGCTCAAAGAGGGCAGCCTGGGTGGAGGGGCCTGGGTTGGGTTGGCACAATCCTCCTTGGAATTCCCTCGTACCTGGCCACTGCGGGGACCTCACGTGGCCTCACCCACACTCCCAGTCTGGCCTTTCCCTCCTCTGCACCCATGGTCCAAGCCCTAGGCCCTGGCAGCCCAGGCCATGGCCTGGTGGTGTGTCCCGACTCTGGCTGGTCATGCCCTGCTTCAGGTCCTGTAATTACAAGTTTCTCTGCACACTTCGGGTCTGTGAGCTCCTAATCACTGACTCTAGCTCAGGGCCTGGTGCTTAACTAGGAATTTGTAAATGTCCATGGAGTGAGTGTGTGTGTGTGTGTGTGTAGTGTGCCCAGTCCTGCCCCCTGAAACCTGGCCAGGCTGCAGGACATCTAGGCTGCTCCTCCTCCTCTGGGATCCTGAGCTGCTTCTCTCCCCCGGGGCCCTGGGCTGCTGGCGCCTACACTTTAGGTGTACTCTGCCAGGCAGGGCCTCAGGTCTGCCCTGGAGCAGTCCTACAGAGGGAAGGGCGATGGAGGAAGAAGTAGAAGCCAGCTGCCGAAAGCCCTCTTTCCAACAGGTGGCCGTCCCACAAGAGGCCCCAGGCCCTTGTTCCCTGAGCCTCAGGTAGCCCTGGTCCCAGTTTCTCTGGTTTCTGGACTGGTGCACCGGTTCCCGCCCCTCAGAATGGGCCCTATGTGCCTAGTTGTCATCCGTGATCATTTCTGAGTGATGTGAAGACAGCAGCTTCAACTTCTCAGCATTTCTGGAAAATGGTTTCAATTTCCTGGAAGAGGGGACAGAAAAATCTCAGTTTCTCACATGGAGCTTGTGCACAGGCCACTGTCCTCAGCACCCCACACCTTCCAAGGCCCAGGGAGGGTCTTTAGTGGCTTCCTGAGGAAATGAGGGAGTAGCATCTTTGGGGGGACTGAAAAGGAGTCCCAGGCTGCTGCACCCAGCCTTGCTCCCTGTAGCCTTCTATGCCTGGCTGTGTCCACTCTCATCCTCTCTCCTGTCACTGGGCCCACTTTCCCTGCTGCTTCCAGAGCCACCCCCTGGCTTAGCAGGAGGACTTGTTAAGACAAAGGAGGTTGGTGGCCTTGACATTCTCTCTGCTCTGGGAGGGTGGGTGTCAGAGAGAGCAGTCAGCTCTGGATCCCTGTTCTAGAGGCAAAAAGAACGGGCCTTTCCCACACAGTCTGGTGCCCTTATTCTGAAACAAGAGGAAAAAAAAGTGTTTAAAGCAACCAATGGAAATAGAATCACAGAGTCATGGACTGTCAGATCTGAAAGATGCCTTGCTAACCCACTGGCCCGGTGCCCTCAGTAGACTACCGGAAGAAGCTGAGGTCCTGAGCAATTTCTGGAGGTCACAGAACGAGGCCTGGAACTTTCTCCAGGGTTCAGTGCAATGCTGTGGTTGTGGAAGGAGCCATGGTACAGTACAGAGCCCCTTCAGAGGGGCTTGAGCCTAGCTTCCGAGTAGGTCCCAGAAGCCAGAGGGCTGCCTTCTCCTCCCCAGGCCTTTCAGGGCCAGTGCTGCTATGATGACGCACTTGCTTGTAGGATGTTCCATGGCGAGTGCCGGGTCCCTGTGCCCTCATTCTAACCGTGCGCTCTGGCTGCCAAGGGAGCACCAGACCTGTCCTCCCTCCATCCCCCTCCCTTCAGTGCCCTAACCTTGGTGTTATCTATGCTTCTAGCCAGGGTGTCCTCATCCTGGAGGGTGATTTGATAAGGCAGTCTTATTGGAGGCAGGGTTGGAAGGTGCCTCAGGGACACTTCATCTGAGCCCTTTGTGAAAACACCACTCCTTATAGGATGTGTCCTGGAGGGGCCCAGGAATCCTGGACCCTGGTATCTGCCTCTGGCTGCACTCAGCTCTACTGAAGTTGCTCATGTGTTGCCCTCGGCCTGGGCTGTGTTGTTCCTCGAGGGCTGGGGCTGCAGGTTTTCATGTTTGTATGCCAGTGCAGTGCCAGCCGTGCTGGGCACTCATGAGATGTGAATCCCTCCCTCTGGCTGCCAGTGCTCACTGGGCTTCTGGGGCTCAGCCTGCCTAGTTCAAGGAATTCTTAGTTCCAGCTGCATCCTGGGCTGGAAGAGTGAGGGAGCTCTCTGGGGGTCTCCCTGCAGCCCCTCCCTTGCACATCCTTTCCTGCTCTTCCTGGCTTTCAGATCATCAGGGATGGCCCAGCTGCTAACTTGTACACAGAGGCACTGCAATTTCTGAAGAATCTTTGGACCCCAGGAGTCAGCCCTGCCACCCTGCTGGCCATCTGTGTCCCTGCTGTGGCTGCCCTCCCCGAGCTGTTTCCTCACTGCTGTAGCTCATAGGAACCCCACCTCCCCCCTTCCCAAAGGGGAAGCCTCATGACCCACCTCAGTGACCCCAGGGCAGCTCTTTTCTTCCTCCAATCGGTCAGCAAATCTCCTTTCCTTGCCTGGCCCATGGCTGTGCCAGGCCAAGGCCCAGTTACCCGTGTATGGGGCAAGGAGGGCTCTGGGACCTCCCCTTAGGGTCAGGGCGTAATTTGATGCTGTTACTGAAGCCTTCCCTGAGGGAGTTTTGTGCAAGACGTCTGATTTTCACATGGTCACAGAACAAAATGAACCACAATTTGTTTCATACCATATATCATTCATTTCATGTACTGATTTCGTATTTTTTCTTTTTATTTATTTTTTATTAATATTAAATCATGGCCGTGTACATTAATGCGATCATGGAGCACCATACATTGGTTTTATAAACAGTTTGACACATTTTCATCACTCTGCTTAACATAGCCTTTCTGGCATTTTCTTAGTTATTGTGTTAAGACATTTATATTCTACATTTACTAAGTTTCACATGTACCCTTGTAAGATGCACCGCAGGTGTAATCCCACCAATCACCCTCTCTCCGCCCATCCTCCCCCTCCTTCCCCTCCCTCTCCCCATTCCCCATATTCTTGGGTTATAACTGGGTTATAGCTTTCATAGTAGAGCTGAATACATTGCATACTTTTTCTTCCATTCTTGAGATACTTTACATATTCGTATTTTTTCTTATGGAAAACATTTGACAGTGCCTGGAGTGGAAACACTAGGCCCTGCACTGGGGGTGGTGCTGATGAACACCTGCCAGAAAGATCCGTGCAGGGCTGCGTGCTCACCCTTTCTTGCCTGCCCCACTCCCCAGAGTGCTGCGACTCCTTTAAAGTCATCACAATTTAAAAAAAAAAAGTGTACATTGCTGGGCTGGGCTGCAGAGTTTTGCCTTCTATGAGTGCCTGGATTGATTCAGGAATGCAATCATTCATTTATTTGTTTATTTGTTTTTGTTTTGTTTTTGCAGTTTTTGGCTGGGGCTGGGTTTGAACTTGCCACCTCTGGCATATGGGGCTGGCACCCTACTCCTTTGAGCCACAGGCGCCACGCCAATCATTCATTTATTAAATAAGGAAAATTCGCTGAGCACCTACTATGGGCCAGGATCAATGCTTGGTAGCACAGCAGTGAACAAAACTGGTACAGCCCAGTTCTGGTGGAATTGCCAGAATCCCAAGTCTGCCATTTACTGTGTAACCTTAGGTGAGTCATTTAACCTTTCTGAGCTCCAGTGCTTTATCTATACAATGAGGATGAGAGGTTCTGCCTCACTGACTGAGCTTGCCTGGTAATCAGTAAGTGGCAGCTATTCTTACTGCTATTTTCCAGGTGGTGGCTGCCTTCCCTGTGGATATTACTTGGGAAACTGTGAACTGTCGGCCCTTGAATCTGCTGCCTGACCCTAGTTTTTGAGTCTCTGGGACTGAACCTGAAGGAGTTGGCTGATCGGCTGCGGGTATATGGCAGGCTGTGGGCAGGGCGGACCTTCTTGGAGACCCAGAGTCTGAGCTACGTCCTGCTCTATGCTTTATAATTGGGCCACTCTTTCAGACAGCTAGAGCAGTTAATGACCTTGAGAAACTATTGCAGCCCTGAACACAGGATCCTGTGCTTTTGAAGTCACTCACTTTCTTTGCGAGTCTAAACATTGCTTGTGTTTCCCCCTGTTAGGCTTGCCTCCTCCTTCAGCTTTGATGCTGCCTCTATAACAACAGGGTTCAGAATTATTAATTCCTCTGCTCAGCAAGGTGCAGTTTTATTACATAAAAAGGGGGAAATATAATTGCTATCTTGAGTAATCATTTTCCGAAGGCTGAAAGCATAACCTTTAATTAATATTTCGTCTTCAGCCAGGGTGGGTAACTTGAATAGGACCTAAAAATATTGCTGTCCTTATGCAGGGGGACATGATGAACTGTGAGACATGGAGTCAGTGTGTGCTATTCAACTGTTTGCAATTATTTCTAAAATTAAAAATGTTTAACTCATTAACCCATAAAATGGAGGAAGAGGCTTACAGAGATGCAACTCTTCTGAATGGGACAGATTCCAGGCATAACTCATCTCTGGCACCTGCACTGAGCGAGCCATCTCACCTGCCTCAGGAATGAATTTGGGGCATGGTGGCCCGGTGGGCTGGCAAGTCACTGATCAAAGCTGGGCTCCCAGGTCATGTCCGACAGGCACTGTTGGCCAGGCTTTGGACTTCCACAGGTCATTGGGTTTAAGGATGTGATAGGAAGGGCTGGCTTTGATGTTTTCTGAAGTAGGGTACTCGAGATGTTCAGAGTGTTTCTTGGGAGAGTGCCAAAGGGTGTACCTGGGTGGCCTGGGAACCTGAGAGGCATGTGCTTTGGGGCAGGAGTGGGGGAGGTGTGGGTCTGGCTGGGGGCCTGGCTGGGGAAGGCAGGACAGAGCTGGCCAAGGGCATGGAGAAATGGACTTGAAGATCCTTAGGAGACCGACATTGACTCTGGGTGACTTCCATCCTAGCCTTGGGGATTCTGCTGGATAGGATCATAGAGTTGGCTCCAGGGAGGGGACGAAAGTCCCTAATGATACACAGGTACATCTGCCCAGGCTTTCTTAGTTGACACATCATTGCACTAACATGAGCTCATCTGATCACGTGAATAGCCCTTGGATGCCTGTAGCAACTTGTCAGCAACATCAGCCACCACCGGCATTTCTCCAGCTCTTGTCCTGTGCCACACACACCCTGGCTCCACAGGCTCTACCTTGTTGGTCCTCCCAGCAACCCATGAAGGAGATGTTTCCTTCCAAATGAGGAAACTGGGGTGTTTGGCTACAGGCAAGGATTTGCCAAGGTCATGCCGTGGTAGGTGGGTTGGGTAGTGAGGACTGGGGGATCCTTGGAGCTGTGTTGGTGACACAGACCACAGGGATGACCTGTGCTTGGTGACCCTGAGGGACAGATGTGTGAGGCCCATAGCACTGTGCATTCCCTGAGTCTTCTGGATCTGCCTTGAGGTCCTTTGGAGTCCTGATGCCCAACCTAGGACATATCCTTGCAAAAGGGAAAATCATTTAACTTTATCAATTACATTGGGCCTATTTAAAATGATATGGGGAAAAGGGAAAGGGAGGGGAGTGGAGGGGGGAGGCTGAGTGGAGGGAGAACAATTGGTGGGACCACACCTACGTGCATCTTACAAGGGTACATGTGAAACTTACTAAATGTGAAATATAAATGTCTTAACACAATAACTAGGAAAATGCCATGGAGGCTATGTTAACCACTGTGATGAAAATATTTAAAATTGTATATAAAACCAGCACATTGTACTCCGTGACTGCATTAATGTACACAGCTATGATTTAATAATAATAAAAAAATTCCTGCTCATAGGACCCTGGAATTGCTGTGTTTCTGTGTGTGTCCTGGGGCTTGCTGAGTTTTTCTTGGGGGAAAAAAATTCAACTACTAGGTTTATTGCCATGTTATTGCTCACAAAGGGGATTGTCTCATTTATTAATCAGCTTGAGATTTCCAGACATGAGTCTTCAGGAATGCCCTCTTCAGGAAGACAGGTCACTGGGTTTGTAAGCTGTTATCCCCTACCCTCTCCTCCAACCCCTGCTACCTGCTCTTCCAGTGTGGGAGGCAGAGAGGAGCAAGGGTTTGATTCAGTTTTTTTTTTCTTCTTGCAGAGACGGGTGTTCTGTGCCATGTACGAGGGCATCAGGAGAGCCAGGGACGCTGAGGGCAGCCCTTCTGCAGTTTCACAGGCATTATCATTTGCTATCTCGGCAGGCTTGCTGGCCAATATTCCTGAGTCCTGAATGATGAGATAACCAGTCAGGGCACTCTGGTTGGTATCAGGAGCCAGGATTGGAACCCAAGGAAGAGCTGACCTCTAACGACAGGGCGTGGCTCTTGGACCCTGCCTGGACACTGGACCTTCCTCCCCAGACTGTGTTTGCAGGTCTGTTCCTTCTGGCTCCATAGCAGCTCAGAAAACCACTTATAAGAGGATTTAACAAGAAGGACCTTATTTTTTCTCTTATTCATTCCTTTTTGAAAAATTATAAACTAATCCTTGCTTACAAAGAGTTTAAGGAGTTTTCTTCCCCTATTACCTCTCCAAAGTGGCCATAATTAATAATGTAGTGTGTGGTATTCCAGACTTCGTTCTATGCAAGTATGAAGCTTTAGAGATGTGAATATAGAGAGGTATCTCTACACACGGAACTTTGTATTTGTACAAGATGGGTACCTATAAGCATATTTACCTTAGCAGTATTTGCAAAGGCCAATGATTGGAAATACCAGACATGTCCCTTGAGAGGAATTTAACTGGATAGATTCCCATAGAGACATTTAATAGAATTATTGTTCAGCCACTACAAAAAAACCCGAAGCGTTCCCTGTGTGGATTGGACAGCAGTTTCATGGCTGCATTTCTCTGGGCCAGGCTGCCTGTGACATCAGGACGGGCAGAGAGTCACGGGAGGAAGTTAGGTGCTGGTTGACTGCTCCAGGGGAAGTCTTGTGGCAGTGGAGTCATCAGAACTAATTAAAATAAGGTAAGTGGTTCAACAGGGGCACATGGGCAGGGGCTGAAAAGCAGGAGGTGATTGTGATGACCCCAAACTTAAAGCTTCTTGAAGGGCATTACGTTAGAACTGTTTACATGATAGGACAGAACCACCTCACGTCTACATCGGCAGAAGCCTGGGCTCAGAGAGGTGAAGTAATTTGTCTGAGGTCACACAGCAAGGTAGCAATTGGGCTAAGGGCTTCTGTGGGGGTGACTCTGAAGGCCCTGGGCCTTGGGGAGAGGCTGGGGAGATTGGGGCTGTGGCCAGTCTGTCCCCAGCCTTCCCAGGTGGCTGCCTCCTCTTTAGCATCATCTCGACTTTCCTTCTCCCCCCGACCCTGCCCGAAGACTCCTTGATTTGTTCTGAACACCCCCTTGTCAGAGCTGAGGAACTTGGGGGTACCTGTTGGAACTCTGGGTGAGGATCTTGGTTTGATGCATTCTCTTTGGAACACTTGGATGATCCTGCTGTGGAAGTGTGTGTATGGTGTGTGTGTGTATGGTGTGTGTGTACATGGTGTGTGTGTATGGTGTGTGTGTACATGGTGTGTGTGTGTATGGTGTGTGTGTACATGGTGTGTGTGTATGGTGTGTGTGTACATGGTGTGTGTGTGTATGTGTGTGTGTACATGGTGTGTGTGTATGGTGTGTGTGTATATGGTGTGTGTGTACATGGTGTGTGTGTATGGTGTGTGTGTACATGGTGTGTGTGTGTATGTGTGTGTGTGTACATGGTGTGTGTGTATGGTGTGTGTGTACATGGTGTGTGTGTATGGTGTGTGTGTGTATGTGTGTGTGTGTACATGGTGTGTGTGTGTGTGTGTATGGTGTGTGTGTACATGGTGTGTGTGTGTTTGTGTATGGTGTGTGTGTATGGTGTGTGTGTGTATGGTGTGTGTGTACATGGTGTGTGTGTGTACATGGTGTGTGTGTGTATGGTGTGTGTGTATGGTGTGTGTATGTGTGTGTGTGTACATGGTGTGTGTGTATGTGTGTGTACATGGTGTGTGTGTGTTTCTGTATGGTGTGTGTGTATGTGTGTGTATATGGTGTGTGTGTGTGGTGTGTGTATGTATGGCGTGTGTGTACATGGTGTGTGTATGTATGGTGTGTGTATATGTGTGCGTGTACATGGTGTGTGTTTGTGTATGGTGTGTATGTGTGTGTGTACATGGTGTGTGTGTGTGTATGGTGTATTTGTGTGTGTGGTGTATGTGTATACGTGGTGTGTGCATATGATACGTGCATGGTGTGCATATGTGTGTGTATAGTGTGTGTGGTGTGTATTTATGAGTATGATGTGTGTGTGTATGGTGTGTGTATGTGTGTGTGTATATCGTATGTATGGTCTGTGTATGGTGTGTGTATAGTGTATGTGTATGGTGTGTGTATGGTGTATTTGTGTGTGTGTGGTGTATGTGTGTACGTGGTGTGTGCATATGATACGTGCATGGTATGCATATGTGTGTGTAAGCGTGTGTGGTGTGTGTTTATGAGTATGATGTGTGTGTGTATAGCATGTGCACACGTGTGGGGTGTGTATGGTGCATGTACCTGTAAGCACATGTTTGGGTGTGAGTGTGTATAAGAGGAGACAAATGGCGACTCAGCCACAAAAGTGTTCAGCTGTCCCCAGGCCAGGGGCTGCCCCAGGCTGCCATGTCCCCCGGCCCTGCCAGCCCCCAGCAGGAGTTCTGTCTCAGGCCACAAGCGGACCAATCCCAGCTAGAGCCTGAACTCTGGGTTAAGAGAGGTAGGCTCAGAAATAGTAAACTACTGTTTTCTTGCCAACAGTTTGCCCTTATTAATTCAGGTAGCAATTACTCATTCTGAATATTTGGCAGCTAATTAGTTTTCCCCGTGGAGATAGCAGAATGAGGAACACTGTGCTCTGACCTGATCCACTTTCGTGGTTCCCTGGGGTGCTGGTGTGGGGGGGGGTGGGGATGGAGCGTGGGAGTGAGCACTGGGGGGACGTCTGCTTAGAGCCTGGGGTGGCCTTTGGCTGTGGGGGTCTCGATGGCACATGTCTAGGAGGATAAAAATAACCCACCTAATTTGGGTTTTGTTCTGGCTTCCACGTCACTGGCCCATTCCTTCTGTGGGTGCGTCTCCTGGCAGTTTGCCTGGTGTACTCAGAGCCCGGGTTTGGGTTTGGGGCTGTGCTCCAGGCTGAGTGTCACCTCTTTTGGAACTGTATCCTGGGAATCCTCAGGGATGTGCGCAGGAGACTAACCCTGACAAAAGGGGTAGGGTGATGTGGGGAGGGTGCCCCTACCACCCTCAGAGGAAGGAGCCACAGGGACAGAGCATTCAGGGCCCAGGTTAGAAAGAAGCGCAGGTGACTGTCCACCCAACCACAGGCCGTTCCTTATCAATCATCAATCGCCAAGCCCCTGGGTCAACACCTGGCCTTTATTTGCCTTTTCAGCTTTTGAACTTTTGGTTCCTGGGAAGAGTTGTCAATGACATCATCTGGTTCCCAGAGGCCCCTCAGAGAAAGGGTCCTGATCAACAGGAGGGTTGGTGATCCTGGCCAGTCAGCCACAGCCCAGCACCTCTGGAATTGGAACACCCTTGGGCAGGAGTCTGTTTTGGGAAAATGGTAAATGAGTCAAATATTTGGACTGCTGCACCTCTGCTGGTGGGGGTGGGGCAGACGGTGGGGGTGGGGACACACAATTCAGGCCCCCGCAGCCCAGACTGGGAGGCTGCCTCTGACAGGGGTGCAGGAGCTGTGAGTCACTGGCCTTCTGCCCGCCATGGGGGTGGGGTGTTTCTCGGAGAGGTGCTTTTTGCCCCCGGAGTGGCAATGCTCCAGGTCATCTTCCTTCTCCACTGGGTCCTCTCCAGACACCTGAGCTGGGTCTCAGCATTCATAGTCCTCTGTGTCCTTGACACTTGGCCCTGCCTGTCTGCCTACACAGGGCTGTCATTTGCACACAGCCCACCCACTTATTGTAGTTCAAGGCCAGGAGCTCCCTCTTCTGTATGTCTGGGGTTTCCCCAGGGCCTAGTCTGTGTCCTGGCCTCTGGCCCTGGGAATGGCCAGCATCTGGTCACCACTCAGGCTGGTTCCCCTGAATTACATCAGCAGTAGCACCTCTGCAGAGTGGCAGTGGAAGCCTCTGAGCCTCGGGTTCAGGCGTGGGTCTGAGTCACGCTTCTTCCAGTTATGGGTGACCTAATGCAAGTTCTTTTTTTCTGAGACAGAGTCTCACTCTGTTGCCCTGGGTAGAGTGCCCTGGCGTCACAGCTCATAGCAACCTCAAACTGTTGGGTGGAATGCTCTGTTCCTCTTGCCTCAGCCTCCAAAATAGCTGGAACTACAGGTGCCCACTACGACGCCCAGCTAGTTTTTCTATTTTTAGTAGAGACGGGGATCTTGATCTTGCTTGTCTTGAACTCCTGCTCTCAAGCAATTCACCTGCCTAAGCCTCCAACATTATAGCCCTGAGCCACCACACCCAGCGCCTTATGCAAGTTCCTTAAGCTTTTGGAGCTCCACTTTCCTTGTGATGCATGTGTTTTGGGGTATGCCACCCGAATATTTGTCATCGGAGGGAATCAGATGCTCAGGGCACACAGCCACATGAACTGGGGCTGCAGGGAAGAGTCAGTAGAGACGGTACCTGCATTTGCAGCCTGGACAAGTGGCCTTGGGTCTCTTTACTCCCCGGGAGGTAGTTGGGGTGCAGGGCATTGCCCCTTCCTTCCTGCAGCCAAGAGAGCTCCCTGCTGTGTCTGGGAGTGGCTGGCTTACAGGGGAGGTCAGAGGGGACTTAAGGCGTTTTTCAGGTCATCCAAGGGGCAGGGTTTAAATGAGCACCCTCACAGAATGCCCAGGTTGGGACATGAAGTGGCTTTGAGGCCTGGCTTATCTGAGAGGGAGATGGCAGCCCCTTCCTCCAGGCTGCACCTGACCTGGCTGGGAATGTTCTCAAAGCCATGCACACAATTCCTTCAGCTGCCCTGGGAAATGCAAAAACACCAGGTGCGGCTGTGGGTAGATCCCATTTACATTACCTGGGGCTTCTCTGTCCAGGCTGCCATCCCCCACCCTGGCACCAGAACTTCCTCCCACAAACCCGGGGGTGGGGCTCTCTCTTGCCAGTTCACCTGGGGAATGTGAGCCCTTGGCAGGGCAGCACCCAGCTGCAGGCAGGGCCAGCACGGCTTCTGCAGGACACCTGCCTCCCCACTCAGATGGAACTGTGACCTGCAAAAGGCAGAGCCATGTGACTTCTTTGGAGATGGGGGTCTTTGGTCCAAATTCCTCATTACCTGGGTGGACTTGGGGAAGTCAGGCTACCTATGGCTTCTCATCTGAACGTGGCATGACAATGCTTCCTGAGGCTGGTGGGGGATTAAACAAACTTAAGGATTCTGGAGTGGCACAGGCAGGGGCCACTTTCAGCTTATTCTCCACTCACTGAAGTGCCTGACCCAGGGCAGACATTCAGGAAATGTTTGTTGAATGAATAGGAGGAAATCAGAGGAGGGTTCCCAGAGGAGGTGGTATTTAAGCTGAGGCTCACAGGGAGAGAGGGGAAAGGAGCCTTGTTTTGTCACAAACCCTGCATGTGGGGATGGGGTGAGTGAGTTTCTGGAGGAAGCTCTGTCTGTTTGTTCAACAAACATTTACTTACCTCCGAGCTTGGCCCTGTCTGTGGCTCAGTGAAGTCCAAGATGAGGCTGTTGAAGGTGCTGGCAGGCTAATTAAAGGGGCAGACCCACCTGGGAGCCAGTCAGAGCATCCCCCCACCCCCAGTATCCCCTCTCTGGGGACCCTGAGCAGGGAGGGACAGATGGGGAGGAGGGCAGTCAGCAGAGGGCCAGGAGGGAGGGCACAGCTCAGTGGTGGCTTCCAGGATGTGCAGGTGCTGGGGAGGCCCCACCGGGAACTTGGGGACTTCGATGTGGGGATGTGAGAGTCTGTCATTGCCAGCAGCTGCTGGCAGGTGGCAGGGGCTGGGAACTGGCCTTTTAAGGCAGTGGTGCTCATGTTGTACTGAGCTTAAGTTACCTGAGAAATAAGTCCAGATCCCTGGTCCCACCCCCTCTAAGACTGAGTCAGCGAGGCCGAGGAACACGCATTCAGTTTTATGAGTGTGTTCTCGGTACCAGGAAATGCTGAGGCTGATTCTTCGACTTAGTAGAAACACCTGCTGGAAGCGTGCCCAGCCTCGGGAGCTGGAAACCCGTTAGAGTCCAGAAGATTGTCACTTCTGCAGGTGCCAGGCCCTGCTTGGAACAGGGAGGCCCCACGTAGCAGGGGCGTCTCATGGGACTCTGAGTTCTTTCCTCTGTCTACTGACAAGCTGACCGTTCCTTGTTTGCTTCATTTCTTGTAGTTCCCTGTGTCCCTCCCTGCTTGAGAAAAGAACTTCGGTCAGGTTATACAGATATAAAAATACCTGAATATATCATTAATTAAAAGTGGGGTTAAAAAAGATGACCTAACACAGGAGGGGAGGATGTAGGAGGGCGTCCCAGCGCTCACCGCATTTAAACCCGCTGTGATTTCTCCCAGGTGCCGGCAGCTCTGAGTCTGTGGGGAGGGTTAGGGTTACGGCCCTCCTTCCTCCTGCCCCTGAAGAAAGCCCAAAGCTACCTGACCTGGTGTGATTTGCTTGACAAAAGCTTGTGCTTCTTAGTAGGTGTGCAAAGTGGAGGAAGTCCTGTCTGGTAGTGGGAAGGGCAGGGTACTGGGCCTGCACTGCTGGGGGCCACCAGTGACATTTTGTGCCTGTGATTGTGGCTTCTGGTAGTTGCTGTGTCCTGAATGGACAGCAAGCCACTGTGCCTGCCCCAGGCTTCCCAGGCCCTGCCCAGGTCTCAAAGGAAGTGTCCAGGAGCCTAAGGGGATCCAGAACCTGCCATCTTTGGGGGTGTCAGGTGGAAGGGAGTCAACCACAGTCATGTTCACTCTGTGGTCCCAGAGTGAGAACGAGGGAACGAGAGATCTGTGCTGTGAAAAGCACTTAAAAGCAATAGATTCCGGCTGGCTGGCGGGGTGGCAGCGCAGGCTTTTGGAATCTCCATTTTTAGGTCTGTCCCCTCACTCGACCTGCTTTCCTATTCCTGATAGAAGGAACCAACTGAAGAGTTAATGAAACTCCAGGCTGAGCTTCCACATTATTAAAGTAAAACAAGCTACACTATGTTGACGGCAACAATCGGGCCTACCTCTATAGGGAAGGAACCCATATTGTGTGTTTGTTTGTCAGAAATTTATTTAGGAAGCCATTCCTGAGATTTGCTGTCATTTTAGCCATTTTCTTTTTACTCAGTTGATTTTTTTTCCCCATCTGTTCTTTTTTGAGGTTGTGACTTTCTCTAAATAGTAGTTATTAAATAAACCCAAAGGAAAATCTTCTGTTTACAAGTATTTGCTACTTTCACACTACTTTAGTGAGGTCGAAAGCGTGCATTCTGGGCTTCTCCGATTACTCCCTGAAGGGAGGAGAGTGTGATGATAGAGGGTGCTCAAGTGATCCCTGCTCTGCCATAGACTAGTTTTTTACATATAAAACTGTCTTTAAGGCCCTTCTCTGCTCTTGTCCTCACTCGCCTAACTCGACTTTCCCAGGGCTTGTCATGTGTGGCTCCTGCTGCAGGGTCTGGTGGATGTCCTGACACTTGGTGGTGGTCTACTCTGTGGTCACTGCTGCTGACAGTAAAGGTAAGAGCACCTGGGGGGCCTGAGCCTGGGCTCCCTGTCCTGGGAGTCTGAGCACCCCGGGAGGAGGGCCAGGTAGAGCTATGGTGGTGCGTAGCATTAGGAAGGTCACGCAGGGCATCTGTCTCTCAAGGGTGTCTCTGCCCAGCCCAGGGCCATGGAAGGAACAGAGGCAGGTGTGGGAGCCAGAGAGGAAGGATGCTCCAAGGTGAAGGCTGGAGCTAGTGTCCAGGCACGTTACAGTGGATTGTTGCCACTGGGAGGGGTAGATGGTTGGGTTGATGGCAGTAGCTGTGGGTTGGCTACAGTGCCAGGGAAGGGGTGATGGGAGCTGGGCTGGTCTGAGGCTGGCAGTGGCTCCAGCTTACAGCCATGGCCTCAGATCCACGGGACTGCTGGTGGGTGCCCCAGAGGGAATGGCTAGGGACAGGCAAGACCAGGGACAAACCCGGCTCCCTCCCTCCCTGCTGTCCTCTTTCCCCTTCCTTCTGTTATTCAGTCATACTTATGAAGCATCTAGCATAGTCCAGGCACCAGGCCAGGTGCTGGGGAATTAGAAATGGAGGAGGCACACCTGCTACCAATGATGAGCTTAGGGCCTGGGGCCACAGGTGCAGACGTCTGCCCATGGAAGCTTCTCTGATCTTCCTGAGTAGAAACAGGCCTTACACAGCCCCAGTAGTCCTGGGGTGTCCTGGCCAAATATATATATATATTTTTACTACGCATCTCTCCTTCTGTACTGAGAGCCTTGACTCTTCTCCTGGGTTGAAGACCCATGAGCTCACCTGGGAGCCGGTGAGAAATGCAGACACTCAGGCTCACCAGAGGCCTGTGAGTTAGAATGCGCCTTTTAACGAGATCTAGCACATTTAAGTCTGAAACCTGCTTCCTTCCCTAAGTCTTCATCTCCTGAAAATACACACAAAAATTTTCACGTAGAATTCTGGAAGAATTGACAGCCTGGCCAATGGGCTACTCTGCTTGGAACGCTTTTGAGCAAATGTGAGAGGTTGGAGCTACTTGGGGATGGGGGTGGGGTCCAGGTACCCTCTTCCTGGGCTTAGAAGAAAAGCCTAGAAACCACTGGTGAAGCGTGGGCTGCCAAAGGCCACCGCGATGAAGGTGAGCTCCCGTCTCTGTACTTCCACTGATTTCTGGAGGCATCTTGGGCAGCCTATGTCACTATTCCCAGACAGCTTTATCCGCTATAAAACAGAGGTGCTAAAGAAAATCATTTTTCTTTGGGGTTGTTGAGAAAATGTGTAGACCCACAGTGCAATCAGCAATCTGGAGAGAGGTGGAACCCCCGAACCCTTGCCATCAAAATTGGGGGAATGCCTGCTGCCAGGCTGTCCTGAGGATTAAGTGAGATTACAGATGCAACGCACCCAAGCGGGAGCTATTATTTTTGTAACAATTGGCTTGTGTAAGTACCCTGTAAGTTGAGCCAAGGTGCAGGGTTGGGGGCAGCCCCAGCATCTGACTCATACCCAGAGACAGGTGAGGCCAGTGGAGAGAGAGGCCCCCCACCCCGGTCTGGGGCAGTGTCTTCTAGATTGTTTATGAAGTCACCGCTTACTCCAGGGTACTCAGGCCTGGATTCCTGAGTGAGTCTAAGAAGTATAGAAGTTAATGTGTCATGTTGCTAAGTAGATTCCTTCACAAAGGTGCTCTCTCTCTGAGGTAAAGACAGATGTGAGGGTTGCCATGGTAACAGGTGGTCTGTTGTTTGAAAGAGCACGGCACAGTAGGGGAGGGGGTGACTCCTGACAATTTATGATCCTGGAAGGTAAAGCTCCTCTGGGAAAATTTTAGTGAGGGATCACTTACCTCCTGGGCTTATATTTCCAAAGAATGGAAGTAGAAAAAAAAAAGTTAAGAGTCTATGAGGAGCTAGACCCTTGAAGAATTAGATGGTTTGGGATCCTCTGAGAACCTTTATTAACCTGTGGATTTCTTTGTAACAAACAGAACTGCAATTTTGCCAGGTTAGGAGCAGAATCTGTAGCCGGTCCTGACTTTATTTCCATATAACGAGTCTTCAGTGAGTGCCAACTGTGTACATTGAAGGTCAGGAGGGAGGAGGCACGATATCAGGAGGAATGAGATATGGGCCCTGCTTCAGGAGGCAGGGTGGGCGGGAGATGGACATAGGCAGGTTGTGGGCCAGGCATACACTGCAGTCTCCAGGCCACATGGGGTGGAGGGGATGAGTTTGGAAAACGGACTGTGCCAGCCTGGGGAGTCTGGATTCTCCCCCTGGAGGCTTCGCTTATCTGGGAACATGAGGCGGTCAGCCAGGCAGTCGGCAGGCCGGGAATGGAGAGGCCCAGGCAGGGGCCTGGGGGGTGGGGGATATTCAACCATCAAGGCGAAGGGTGACAGGTGTCAGTCCTCACCACTGTGCCGGTGGGACCAACAGGGGTTCCCCGGGTGGATGCCGGGGCTCAGCTGGTTCCTCAAAGCCCTGAGAGCTGGCTGCCTCATTGGGGGCCTGGCTCTGGCTGAAGAAGTGGTTCTGCCCAAGCCCTTCAGAGGGTTCCCCATCTTAGTCAGCGGGGAAGGCCGTCTGCAGAGCAGCTGGACCCAGCGCTCTGGGCCAGAGTTCTTCATGTGCTTCTGGTGGGCACCATTCTCATATCCCAGACAGACTCCCTGTCCCCGTGGGTCCTGGCCTCCTGTCAGTTCTGGCCAGGACCACATTTCCCAGGTACTGCTCCGCTGCCTGGCACCCCCCAGAGACCCAGTGCTGGTGACTGAACCCCAGGGGCACAAACCTTCCTGGGCCAAGATATTCAGGAGTGCTGAGAGTGGGAACAGGGGAGTGTGTCCAGAGCATGGGGGAAGGAGCTGCAGGTGTCCAGGGGGGCTCCTGGGAACCTCTGGTGTAAAAATGACCTGACTAGACCTAGGCCAACAAAAATCCCACGAGTGAACAACTGGAGCCTGCTGGGGACAGAAGGTACTTTGGTCTTCAGCCCTGAGTGGAAGGGCACAGACTTCAGGGGGCCGGGGAGGTTGGCCCTGGAGAAGCGTCCCCATTTTGGAGCTTCCCGTGCTTCCTGCCATCTGTGCTTTGTCCCGTAGTGAGGAGGGACTCTGAGAGTCCCTGGAGGGCTCGTCTGTTCTGGGCTGGGCCCCGCAGCAGTCTGCACCCCCCGTCCTTGGAGTGTTTGGGCTGCCTCAGTGCACCCACGGGGAATTTAATACAAAAAGGGTTTGTAAACTATGATTCAATTCCATGGGATTTGAAAGATGAAACAGAAACATTTTTTCCAGAACATAAAATTGATAACATGTTCACAGAATACAATTTGGAAAATACACAGAGAAAGAAGAAAATGAAACAACCCATTACAGCACCCGGAGGCAGACACTGTTGGTATTTTGTTATGTTTCCTGCCATTCTTTTTTTCCGTTGCTGTACATAAATTTATATCTTTTCTTTCCTTTGGCCCAAACTGAATCACAGTCTACGTAGAGCTTTGCAATCATCTCTTTTTCATGTAGCAACATTTTATAAACACATTTCCTTATCAATAAGCCTTGTGAGACCACATCAGTTACGGCGGCCTATAATTGTGACCTGTGTACAGATCCCACGTTTTGTCCAAGGGTCTCCTCTGCAGGGCTCAGTTAGGTTACTTCCAATTTTTCCCTATTCTGAGCAGTACCACAGGGGCTGATTTTGCTTCCTTTTGAGTTGGATGATTTTAATACAGTCGTTCTCAATCTGTGGGTCGTGTCTGCTTTGTTCCGTTTGTAACAACGTGGCAATGAGGAAGCTTGAGAACCATTGTTTTAATAGCAGACACACACGTTAGTGTAGACAGGGTTTTTATTCCAGAGGAATGCCCTCCCAGCTTTCCCTGCCTCTGCTCAGGTCTGGACTGGCCACGCTTTACCCTGAGCGGAGGCCATTTATGTCCTGGCATTTTCCAGGCTCTGTGCCTGTATCTCTTCTTTCCATGTGTTCTTGCGTTCTTTTTCTGTATCTATTCTTCCTTGAATGAGAAAAAAATGCCTCTGCTTATGAGAACAAAGAGAACCAAGCCAGGGGTGCACCAGCAAATGGCCATTTCACTTGCTATCCAGTGAGCTGTCCGTGAAGCCTGGTGGATTTTTACCAGGGCCAAGCCATGAGTTGTCCCTGCCATTGCTCCCTGAACGCTTTCTTCTCCAGTGTTGGATCTGAGTTCACCTTCCAGGGCCAATCTCTGGCTGGATCAGTATGTTCTATTCCCCCCTCACAGCTGAGCTGTCTGACTGTCCCCAAACCCCAGAGCAGGCGCTGGTCTTGTTCTCCTGGCCACTGATTTCCTGGTTACGCTTGCAAAGATCCATCCCTGTCCCCAGAGGCCCTCCCTGAAGACAGCCCCGCCCCAGAGACGCCATTTCCTGTCAAAAATTAGGACGCCTGAAGCCGAGTTTGTAAGGGGCATGCTGATGCCTCTGAGGAGCTGCCTCCATGAGTGTCTCCGCCAGGCAGAGGGGAGGACAGGGGACCACCACCCACGGCGTAACAGTTAGGCCTTGGGCCCTGGCCCTGGGCATGCACACTGGCTAATGACTGCCCACCTTAGATTTGGGCTGTCTGGTCACACTGCGGTCATCAACCTGGCACATCAACGCTCTGTAACCCATAGATCTAGACTCAGTAGCTCCCCACAGCAAAGGCACATCACCGAGCACACAAAACTAGGACAGATTTGATTGGATGGCGGTTGTGTGAAAGGTCATGCAGCCAGCTGCATGTGGCCAGCAGGCAAATTCTGGTAGTCCATAGGCCATACAGGCCCAGCCAAATTCCGAATCTCCCTCTCTGGTCAGACTCATATTAACCATGCATGTTGATATAGATCCCAGATGTCAACTTATTATTAACATTATTATTATTTTACCACTTTATTGAGGTCTGATTGATATACAAAAGTTGGACATATTTGATGAGTTTGGAGGTGGGCACACACCTGTGAAACCATCACCACGATCTATGCCATGAACATTTTCATCATCTCCAAAAGGTTTTTGTATGATTATATCATATTACCATATTATATATTTTTATGATAAGAATATTTAATGTGAGATTTATTCTCTTAGCAAACTTTTAAACTGTACAGTAGTGACCACGGTAGGCACTGCACTGTATAGTAGCTCTCCAGGGCAGTGTTTTTCAACCTTTTTAAAATATTACAGCACACTTGAACCGATAGCTCAACTTCAGTGGCACACTTCAATTATGTTGATTAAGAAAGCTAAAGAAAAAAATATATATGTACTTACTATTCTTTGAAATTCTTTAGAAAATTATTTAGAAAAGAATTTAATGATCTTTAAAATTATCTGACAATAATTAATTATCTTTAAAATCATCTGACAGTATTATATGTATACCATGGAATACTATTTAATAATTTAATTAATGATCTTTAAAATTATCTGACAAAGGGTTGATAACGAGAATCTACAGAGAACTCTAATTAGTCAACAACAAAAAAAAAGCAAACACTCGCATCAAGAGACATGAACAGAACCTTCTCTGCAGAAGACAGATGAATGGCTAACAAATATGAAAACATGATCATTGTCCCTAATCATCAGAGAAAAGCAAATCAAAACCACCCTGAGATTATCACCTAACCCCAGGGAGAACAGACTGCATCGTAAAGTCCCAAAGCTGCTGGGGTGCGGATGTGGAGAGAAGGGAATACTTTTACACTGTTAGTGGGACTGCAAACTAATATAGTCTCTTCGGAAAGAAGTATGGAGAATCCTCAAAGAACTCAAAGTAGACCTTTCATTTGATCCTGAAATCCCATTACTAAGCATCTACCCAGAAGAAAAAAAAAATCATTTTATCATAAGAACGTTTGCACTAGACCAGTGGTTCTCAACCTTCCTAATGCCACGATCCTTTAATACAGTTCCTCATGTTGTGGTGACCCCCAACCATAAAATGATTTTCGTTGCTACTAGCACTAGACTGTTCATCACAGCTCATTTTACAATCACCAAGATGTGGAAACGACCTAAATGCCCATCAACTCAAGAATGGATTAATAAACTGTGGTATATGTACACCATGGAATACTATTCAGCCATAAAAAGATGGAGACTTTATATCTTTTGTATTAACCTGGATGGAGTTGGAACACATTCTTCTCAGTAAAGTATCACAAGAATGGAAAAGAAAGTATCCAGTGTACTCAATACTAATATGAAACCAGTGGACAATCTAATACGTGCCCACACAAGAGAAAAACTCAGTTCAAGTTGGGGGATGGGGGAACAAGGAGGGGCGAGAGGGGAGGAGGGGAAGGGATTGGTGTGCTCCCACTTAATGGGCACAATGTAAGGATGTATGGCACACCTCTTGGGACACACCTACGAGAGGGACTCTACCTAGCAAATGCAAACATTGTTAGCTAGTTGTTTGTACCCTCACATTAAAATGAAGTAAAAAAAAAGTAAAAATAAAATTTGGATGGAAGGAAAAAAGGATATACTTACAGTGCTTTGAACTTCTTTTGAAAATAATTATCTTTAAAAATTTCACGGCACACCTAAGATCCTCTCATGGCACACCACACAGCACGCCGGTTGAAAATTTCTGCCCTGGGACTTCTTCATCACACATAACTGGAACTTGGTGACCTCTGTCCAACAATCTCCCCATTTCCTCCTTTCGTCAGACCTTGGCAACCACCATTCTACCCTCTGCTTTTATGAGCTGGCCAATTTTATTTATTCATTTTTCCAGCTTTACTGAGGTATCCTTAACAAATAAAAATTGTACAACTTTAAGGCATACAATGTGATGTTTTGATATATGTTATGCACTGTGTAGTGGTTACCACAGTCATACTAATTAACTTATCCATCATCTAACATAGTTAACTTTTTTTTTTTGTGAGATCCACTATCTCACCATGTTTCAAGTATAAAGTACATTACCTCTAACTCTAGTCACCATGCTGTACACCAGATCCTAGAACTCATCCATGCTCCATAACTGAAACTCCACTTGCTTTGCTCAGCATCTTCCCTCCCTCCAGCCCCTGGAAACCACGAGGCCACTCTCTGCTTCTTTTCTGGGTTATCTCACTCAGCAGAATGTCCTCCAGGTTCATTCATGTTATCACAAATGAAAGAATTTTCTTTCTTTTTTTTTTTGTAGAGACAGAGTCTCACTGTACGGCCCGCGGTAGAGTGCCGTGGCGTTACACGGCTCACAGCAACCTCTAACTCTTGGGCTTACGCGATTCTCTTGCCTCAGCCTCCCGAGTAGCTGGGACTACAGGCGCCCGCCACAATGCCCGGCTATTTTTTTGTTGCAATTTGGCCGGGGCTGGGTTTGAACCCGCCACCCTCGGCATATGGGGCCGGTACCCTACTCACTGAGCCACAGGCGCCGCCCGAAAGAATTTTCTTCTTCTTTAAGGATGAATAATGTTCCATAGTGTGTGCGTATCACATTTTTAACATCCATTCATCCATCGATAGACACTTACGTTCTTTCCATATCTTTGCTGTTGTGAAGAATGCCATGAAGAACATGAGAGTACAAATATTTCTTCAAGATCCTGATTTCAAATCCTTTGGCTATGTACCCAAAAGTGGGGTTGCTGGTTCCTATGGTAAGTCTGTTTTTAATTTTTTGAGGAACTTGCATGCTGTTTTCCATAATGGCTTCACCAATTTACATCTACACCAACATGGACAAGGGTTCCCTTTTCTCCACATCCTTGCAAACACTTATCTTTTTTTTTTTTTTTGCTAATAGCCATCCTAGCACATGTAAGGTGGTGTCTCACTGTGATTTGCATTTTCCCTATATTAGCGCTGCAGAACACCGTTCCATATGCCTGTTTGTCATTTGTGTGTTTTCTCTGGGGAAATGTCTACTCACATCATCTTGCCCATTGCTTTAAATTGGATTATTTATTTACTTATTTACATATTAATTTTGTTATTGAGCTATAGGAATTCCTTATATATTTTGGATATTAACCCCCTACCACATATATAGTTTACAAATACATTCTCAGATTTCATAGGTTGCTTTTTTATTTTGTTGATGGCTTTCTTTGTGGTGCAGAAACTTTTTAGTTTAATCCCTTTTGTCCAATTTTGAGTCTTCTTTCTTTTTTGTTTTTTATCTGTAGTGTTGTTTAAGTTTATTGTTTCCTTATTGATTTTCTGTCTGAATGATCTATTCACCATTGATAGTAGAGTATTGAATTCTACTATCATTGTATTGCTGTCTGTTTCTCCCTTCAGATCTGTAAATGTTTGCTTTATATATTTAGATGCCATGATTGTTGGGTGTATATGTATTTATAATTGTTATATCTTCCTGTTGACTTGATCCTTTTATCATTATATAATAACTTCTTTGTCTCTTGTAATAGTTTTTGACTTAAAGTGTATTTTGTGTAATATAAATATAGCACTTTTTTGGGTTACCATTTGCATGGGATATTGTTTTCTGTCCCTCTACTTTTGGCTTAGGTATGTGCATAAATCTAAAATGAGTCTCTTGTAGACAGCGTATAGTTGGATCTTATTTTTTATGTCCATTCAGCCAGTCTATATCTTTGGATTAGTGAGCTTAATTCATTTACATTCAAAGTAATTATTTTAAATTAAGGACTTGCTATTGCTATTTTGTCCATTATTTTCTGTCTGTTCTGTAATTCTTTACTTTTTGGGCATGATATATCTTACAATAATTTTCTCTTTATCTTTTTTTAAACTACTATACATTTTTGCTTTATGGTTACTATGAGGTTTGAATAAAACTTTTTATGGTTATAACAGTCTATTATAAGCTGATAAAAACTTCATTTGTATACAAACATTGCACACTTTTACTTCTCCTGCCTTTATGTTATTGATGTCAGAATGGATAATGTGTATCCATTCACAAATTTTTGTGGTTAAGCTATTCCTAATATTTTTGTCTTTTAACTTTTATACTTCAATTAAAAGTGATTAAGTTCTATCATTACAGAGTCTTATTATTCTGTATTTGTCTGTATATTTACTTTTACCAGTTATATTTTCAGTTACTTAAGTTTTTGTGTTGCCAATCAGTGTCCTCTTACGTCAACTTGAATAACTTCTTGTAGCACTTATTATAAGGCAGTTCTAGTTTTGCCTTATTTTAATGCAGTTCTCCTGTTTTGTCTGGGAAAGCCTTTTATCTCCCCTTCATTTTTAGAGGAGAGTTTTGTCGTGTATAGAATTCTTGGTTGACAGTTTTTTTCTTTTAGCATTTCGAACATATCATCCCACTTTCTCCTAGCCTGCAAAGTTTCTGCTGAGAAATATGCTGACAGTCTTACTTTATGTGATGAGTTGCTTTTCTCTTTGTCTTAGACTTTTGACAATTTTTTTTTTTGAGACAGAGTCTCACTATGTCACTCTCAGTAGAGTGATATGGCATCACAGCTCACAGCAACCTCAAACTCTTGAGCTTAAGCGATTCTCTTGCCTCAGCCTCCCAAGTAGCTGGGACTACAGGCACTCACCACAATGCCTGACTATTTTTTGGTTGTAGTCATCATAGTTATTTAGCAGGCCTGGGTCAGTTTGAACTTGCCAGTCTTGGTGTATGTGGCTGGTGCCCTACTCACTGAGCTATGCGTGCCGAGCTGACTTTTGTACAGATGGTCCCTGACTTATGATGGTTTGACTTACAGTTTTTCAACTTTATGATGGTGAAAAAGTGATATGCATTCAGCAGAAATAATACTTTGAATTTCAATCTTTTCCTGGGATAGCAATACATGGTACAATACTCTCCTATAAGGTTGTGCCGTGGCAACAAACTGCAGCTCCCAGTCAGCCTCTCCAACACCAGGGTAAACAACTGAGAGGCTGCATTTTGACTTTTGATATTTTCATCTTATGATGGATTTATCAAGGAGCAACTCCATTGTAAGTCAAGGAGCCTCTGTATACTGTGTCTGAGTCCAGACCTCTTTAAAGTTAACCTATTTGGCATCCTTTGGGCTTTGTGAATTCATATGTCCATTGCCTGTTTAAGAATAAGTCCTGCTGGCCTATTGCTAGTAGGCAGACATAAAACTCAGTGAAACCTCCAGAGTCATTTTTCATAGTGTGCTAAGAAGCTCAAACAATTTATAGAAAACATCATTTACTGTTTTAAAGAGGTCTTACTGAGATACAGTATATAGAGTCTCCTCTGACTAGATAATTTAAAATGACATGCCTTGGCAGAATACAATTGTCTACATACAATAGCTAAGAAAATGCCATGAAGGCTACGTTGAACAGTTTGACGAGAATATTTCAGATTATATATGAAACCAGCACATTGTACCCCTTGATTGCACTAATGTACACAGCTATAATCTAACAATAAAAAAAAAATGACATGCCTTCTAGTTAACTGATTCTTTCTATTTGGTCTAGTCTGCTGCTGATGCTCTTCCAATCTGGCAGTGTTAGTTGGCTGCCGAGAACCACTCTAGCTGCTGCGATCTGTGCTGTCTGTAGGGGGATATGGGATGTCATCTGTGGGGGCTAGTGTGACGGTGGCTATAGGGGGCACATGAGCAACTTCTGGATCCATGGGTGGGCCGATTGGCTTATGGGGTCCACAGGTAGGACAGCTGGTGGGCCACTTATGGAGTCCATGGGCTGGTTATTGAAATCTGCATGTTAGTTGCTGTGAGCACTGGCCCCTTTTCTTTACTCTTAGCTGGCCCCAGGTGATCAAGCCATGCCAATTTCATCAATGTTTTGGGTGAGGCGCTTCCTGGAAAGTGCCCTGAAAGGCCAGGGAAGTCAGATGCTCACTTTTCTCTCTCTTTCCCCTGTGGGGGAAATTGCAGGTGGAGGATGTCTTTGTTGGTGCTTAGGTGTGCCAACTTGTGGAGGAGTGTGAAGGTAAGGTGAAACTGTCCTCCTTACCTTACCCTTTTAAATGTGGCTGTTCTTGTATTTTGTGTTTTGCTAGCATGCTGGAAGCTTTTGATTAGATTCTGGAGCTCTCATAAAGGTATTTTCATCCGTGAGTATTTGTTAAATCCATGTTTCTATGAGGAGGGAAGGGCTGAGATCTCCTATTCTGATATCTTGCTGTAGTTACTCCTCTTTACAATGAGAAATCCATCCATCAAAGGTTCTAGAGCAGTGGTTCTCAACCTTCCTAATGCCGCAGTGTATTTTCATTGTTAAAAAGGGGTCGTGACCCACAGGTTGAGAACCGCTGTTCTAGAGAGTTGAGTCTTCTGGTTACACTATTCTGTACCCTATTCAACGTCTACTTGGCAAGCTTCTTCTGTTGCCCAGTGAGTGTGCAGTCAGAGCCAGGGAATGGATCATTGCATTTGAATGTCTAATGACACCAGGCTCTGATGTGGTTATTCGTTATCTCTACAGTGAGGTGGACCTGCCATTCAGACTGGAGAATTAAAATCCATTCCTCAGACAGACCTGATTTCCTTCTAGTTCTCTATTTTTCCTTATTTTTGCTACTAACTTCAGAGAGGTCAGAGCGCTTACCTTTACTTTCTCTGTATTTCACATGTGTCTGTACACGGTCTTACCAGACCCCCCTCCACCCACTCCACATACATGATGTTTTCTTTTTTTTTTTAAAAGTTTGAATCAATCATTTTATTTCTTTTTTTCCCATAACTTTTTTTTTTATTTATTTTTATTAAACCATAGCTGTGTACATTAGTATGATCGTGGGGCACCATACACTTGGTTCATAGATCGTTTGACACATTTTCATCACATTAGTTAACATAGCTTTTGTAGCATTTTCTTAGTTATTTTGCTAAGACCTTTACATTCCACATTTACTAGGATTCACATATACCCTTGTAAGATGCACCGCAGGTGTAATCCCATTAATCCCCCTCCTTCCCCCTCTCCCCCCTCCCTCCCCTCCCTTTCCCCTTTCTCCCTATTTTTAGGTTATAACTGGGATATAGCTTTCATGTGAAGGTCCTACATTAGTTTCATAATAAGGGTGAGTACATTGGGTACTTTCTCTTCCATTCTTGAGACACTTTACTAAGAAGAATATGTTCCAGCTCCATCCATGTAAACATGAAAGAGGTAAAGTCTCCATCTTTCTTTAAGGCTGCATAATATTCCATGGTGTACATATACCACAATTTATTGACCCATTCGTGGATCGATGGGCACTTGTGCTTTTTCCATGACTTAGCAATTATGAATAGGGCTGCAATAAATATTCTGATACAAATATCTTTGTTATGGTGCGATTTTTGGTCTTCTGGGTATATGCCCAGTAGGGGGATTACAGGATTGAATGGCAGATTTATTTTTAGATCTCTAAGTGTTCTCCATATCTCTTTCCAAAAGGAATGTATTAATTTGCATTCCCACCAGCAGTGCAAAAATGTTCCCTTTTCTCCACATTCACGCCAACATCTCTGGTCTTGGGATTTTGTGATATAGGCTAGTCTCACTGGAGTTAGATGATATCTCAAAGTAGTTTTGATTTGCATTTCTCTGATGATTAAAGATGATGAGCATTTTTTCATATGTCTGAAGGCCATGCACCTGTCTTCTTCAGAGAAGTTTCTCTTCAAGTCCCTTGCCCAGCCTGCAATGGGATCCCTTGTTCTTTTCTTGCTAATGCGTTTGAGTTCTCTGTGGATTCTGGTTATTAAACCTTTGTCGGAGACATAACCTGCAAATATCTTCTCCCATTCAGAGGGCTGTTTGCTTGCTTTACTTACTGTGTTCTTGGCTGTGCAGAAGCTTTTTAGTTTGATCAAGTCCCAATAGTGTATTTTTGAAGCAGCTTCAATTGCCCGGGGGGTCCTTCTCATAAAAAACTCGCCCAACCCAATTTTTTCAAGGGTTTTCCCTACACTCTCTTCTAGTATTTTTATAGTTTCATGTCTTAGGTTTAAATCTTTAATCCAGTGAGAGTCTATCTTGGTTAATGGTGAGAGGTGTGGGTCCAGTTTCAGTCTTCTACAGGTTGCCAGCCAGTTCACCCAGCACCATTTGTTAAATAGGGAATCTTTTCCCCACTGAATGTTTTTAATTGGCTTGTCAAAGATTAAATAATGGTAAGTAGCTGGATTCATCTCTTGGTTCTCTATTCTGTTCCAGACATCTACTTCTCTGTTTTTGTGCCAGTACCATGCTGTTTTGATCACTATCGATTTGTAGTATAGTCTGAGGTCTGGTAGCGTGATTCCTCCTGCTTTGTTTTTATTTTTGAGTAATGTCTTGGCTATTCGAGGTTTTTTCTGATTCCATATAAAACGAAGAATTATTTTTTCAAGATCTTTAAAGTATGACAGTGGAGCTTTAATGGGGATTGCGTTGAAATTATATATTGCTTTGGGTAGTATGGACATTTTAACAATGTTGATTCTTCCCAACCATGAGCATGGTATATTTCTCCATTTGTTAACATTCTCAGCTATCTCTTTTCTTAGAGTTTCATAGTTCTCTTTATATAGATCTTTCACGTCCTTTGTTAGATAAATTCCCAAGTATTTCATCTTCTTTGGCACTACTGTGAATGGGATAGAGTCCTTAATTGTTTTTTCAACTTGACTATTGTTGGTATATATAAAGGCTACCGATTTATGAATGTTGATTTTGTAACCTGAGACACTGCTGTATTCCTTAATCACTTCTAAGAGTTTTGTAGTAGAGTCCCTAGTATTTTCCAGATATACAATCATATCATCTGCAAAGAGCGAAAGTTTGATCTCTTCTGATCCTATGTGGATACCCTTGATCACCTTTTCTTCCCTAATACATGATGTTTTCTATAAAATTGTTTAAGCTTCTTATCATGCTATGAAGAATAACTATTTTGGGGGGGTTTCACTGAGTTTTATGTCTGCCTACTAGTAGTTCTTTCTTTGGGGTGGTGTGGTCTTTGGTTTTCTCTTTCTTTCTTTTGTACCTTTTATGCCTTCTGGTCTATAGAGAGGCACCATGAAAGGCCTTAGCTGGAGATTTTGCTGTCCTGCTACTGTAGTGGGGCTATTACACTAGCACACACAATTTGGGGAGCAGATGCAGGTTGTGGGGTCTGGAGCTTATATATTTTGTAGGTTCATTTTTAACATGAAAATATAAAATTTCAAATATAAAATTTGGTACAAAAATGAATATATACAGGATGGACATAAAGTTTGTGTGCAATTTACTATGTTAAATTATTTGAAATTGCACGTGAACTTTATATCCACTTTGTATTTACAAATAACCTAGGTGAGTGAGGAGCCTTGAGCTTATGCTTCATGAAATACAGAGAAAATTTGCCTCTGGCAAGGGTTCGAGTGACACAAATGAAGTGGGTTTGGGCTTCGAAGGATCCCTGATTATGACCACAGACTCTTGGGAAGGGGACTTATAGGTTATTATGCCTAAACTTAAAAGCTCTACATTATTTATTGTTACACGAATAATTCATGGGTATTCTCTCATACATATAAAGGAAACTAAGGAGAAGAACATAGACTGAACAGGGAAAAAATGTTATGGTTGCCCAACCTGCTTTCTCCCTTAAATAATCACTGTAAACACTGCAGGGTGCCTCTTCTAGGCATCTTTCACAATTTCTTAATAGGTATGTTGATATTTACTGCCTTATTTTAAAATGATGCATAGTCATCCATAGTATGCCTACTCAGGGTTCATTTTGGCCAGACACCAATGATAAGTATTTGTGTTTATTTTAACCAGTTGCTTCCACAAATATTGTGGCACCTGCTATTGTCTTATATTTTTTTACAGTACTTTTATTTGGCACATAGGGGTATGTGGGAATATTTACATGGGATAGACAAATAGAAATGACTTACTAAAAAGGCAGGAAATTTAAACTTTTGATAGATTCAACACATCCTTCAAAATAATTACCTTGATTTACATTCCAATCAATGACATAACAGTACATCTTTCTATATACTCATATCAATATCACTTTTTAGCAATATGATGGGTGAAAAATTATATTATTGTGTTTTTTGATATTGTTTTAAAATGAACGTTTATGATTGCTACTGAGGTTTGACATCGTTTTTTTATGTATACTTTCCATTTATATTTCTTCTCTGTGAATCGTCTGCTCATATTCATTCCCTGATTTTTTTTCTTGAATTGTTGGTCCTTGTGAATATGTGTGTGTTCCTTATTTTTTCCTATATATTAATACTTGTGCTACCAAGACTTCTTGCCTGTCTGCCAGTTAGCTTTTAACTTTGTTTATGGATTCTTTGGTCATAAGAATTTCACCTACATGTATGTGATAAAACTTGTCAATTTTTCTTTCATGTTATCTGGGTTGGGGGGGGGCTGGGATGAGTGGGTAAGACTTATAAAATGTTTTCCTTCCCTACACTTTAAAAATGCTTTTTTTTTTGTATTTTATTTTAATGCTTTTATAACTGAAGTATTTACCCTATGAATCCATTAAAACTTTTTAATGGCATAAAAATATTAAAAAAATGATTCCTAAGTCTTTATATTATTTATTAAAGGGGTCATTATTTCTTCAGTGATTGAAAATGTCTTCTGTTCTGATTATCCATTGTATGACAGATGAATCCAGACTTAGTGGCATGGAACAGTCATCAATTTATTATGCTGTGGATTCTGCAGATTGGCATTTGAGCAGAATGGGGATGGCTTGGCTCTGGTTTACCATGTCTGAGGCTTCAGCTGGGAAGATGTGAGTCTCTGGGCAATGTGAAGACTGGGAGGCTGAAATCACCCAGGGACTTCCCCCTTAATGTGCTTGGGCACCCTGGCTAGGATGACTCTAAAGTTGGACTCAGCTGGGAATAGTCCTGAGAGCACATACACTTGGCCTCTACGTGGCTTGGGCTTCCTCACAATATGGAGGCCTCAGGGTTGTCTGAATTTTTTCTGGGAAGCCAGGACACCAAGAGTGAGTGTTGCAACAGAACAAGGAGGAAGCTGAGAGGCCTTTTATGACCCCACCTTGGAAGTCACTTGTATCACTTCAATTGGTAGATAGTCCTGTGCCCACTTAAATTAAAGGGGAGAGGACATAGACCCCACCACTCGATGGCAGATGTCTCAAAGAATTTGTGGCCATGTTTTAAAACTGCATCAGCTTCTCTTACCATATCTTAAATGTCTATTTACAATAGATCTGTTTCTAGGCTGTAATATATCTGCTGATCTATTTTTCATCACTGTACCAACATCCCCTGCCATCCTACAGATCTGTCATCTTAGTTATGACAATATTTAAAAAATGTTTAAAATGAAATTTCAGTTATAAAATCACATTATCTGTAAACAATTTTTTTTGTGTGTGTCCATTGGGAGTTCCTGGAGTTTTTAGGGTGACTATGAAGAATGTCACTTGCTGATATCTTGTAATTACATCTACACTACTTAGAAGAGAATTTCAGAAGCTGTTGTGTTCATCTAGCCCACCCCTCACCATTTTGTAGGGCAAGAAACCCATGCAAAGACGAAGACATTAAGTGGTTTGGCCACAGTCCCTGGCAGGGCAGAGGCAGGGCTGGGATCTCCTGACCTGGTTGGTGCCCCGCCTGTCATGGTTGGCTGGATTCATAGCAGGACAGCCTTTGTTTGCTATATTTTGCTCACAAATCACTGTCACTGTGGTGGCTGACAAGGGCTTTGGTTATCTGTCTGTATGGTACTGATAGCGAGCCATGGAGCAGACATGGCTTTACTAATGAGCTTCTCTGGAACTTCCCACTGCACTCATGTTCCTTGCTCTCAGCAGCAGCTCTGTGCAAAGGGAAAAGGGAAGGCTTTGGAATGTGACTGCTCAGACCCCCTTCATGTGAGGTATGCGGTTTGGCCGTGGGTATTATTACCTGTTTTGCCGGTACCCCTGGTGGGAGTCACCTGCCCTGCAGCCTGTTTCCAGCCCTGGTCCCTCAGTGTCTCTCTATTGGGGCAGAGTCCCTTACAAACTCTTCCCAAGGAGGCCAGGGGACCACCTGAGCAGTGAGAGTGGCCTTTGCTGTTTCCATGCAGACCGTGATGACTGCAGTGTGAGCCGTCACATGGCTTCCCCCAATGCAGCCATCAGAGCCAGGTGTCATCCAAGCACCCCTCCCAGCACACTGCCCACAGGGGAAGGTGAAGACTGTGGATCATCCGGGGCAGGTATGGTGGAAGAGCCAGCACCAGGCATCCCCAAGCCCCATCTTCTCCACCCCCACAGGTCTCCCAGATGGAAGAGTCCAGGGATCAGAGCCTACTCTCTGCTCATGCTTGTCACTCCTCAGTGAGTGACAGGGAGAGAGAACCAGAAAGAGCCCCGTGGGTGGGAGCCGGCCAGCCATGGAGAGGGGCTTCCTTATGGCCACACAAGACCCTGTGGACAGCCCCTCTGCGGAAGTGAGCATTCTGGAAATGGTGAGTTTACGGCGGTAACAAGGGCCTTGAAGGACAGCTCCACTGTTAAGAGGTGATTCAGTCCCCACCCCTGGAGGGAGGTATGTGTTGTGTTCTGTTCTGCAGCTGAGGAAAGCCAGGCACAGAGCTAGGACCTTGTCCTGGTCACACAGCTGCCAGGGAAGAGAGGGATTCAAACGCCAGCAACCTGGCCCAGGGTCTTTGCTACCTCACTGTCCTGCTACAGCTAAAACAGAGAAAAGTCACATGTGGATTCCACCTTTTCAGAATGCCATTACATGGAGAATTAAGTGGCCGAGCTAGTTTCACTGATTTCTGATTTCATGAAAGATTGTTTAACATTTCTTCTAAAACCACAATTGATTCGCTGGACACAGTAAAAGGCCTGGTTTCTCCTGGCCTGAGCGGAGCTGCCTCGGAGGTATGAATTCAGCTCTTACATGTGGTCAGACCTCACTGGTCATTGCCAAGGGGCTAAGTTTCTGCCTCTTGGCTTTTTTGGTGTTTGTGTTGGGGGCTGCAGTGTGGTCTGTTTACACCTGGGAGCTGTCCCATGACAGCCATCGCACAGGTCCTGGCCAGTATTCCACACTGTGTAAGTGTGCCGACCTTCTCACCCATGCTTCCACCGACTGCCAGAGAGTGTGCTGACCACTGTCATAATTTCCATGACAGATGCTGGGGCAGAGGCTTCCAGGTCAGCCATGCAGTAGACTCAGCTTCCACGTGGCCCTCCAACAGTCTGCTCCAGGAGAGTTGTCTTTCTCCAGGCGCCTGGGAGATATATGCAGGGTTTCTCTCTCTGGAGATCTCTTTTCTGCCTTTCACTGACATTTAAAGTTCTTGGAACTTTCCATAAGAGGTGGCCTTTTCGATTTTAGAGGGACTTCCCTAACCTCAACTAGGTTGTCCAGACCTAGGTATTAGGCAGACATTTTCTTGAAAATAAACAAAGCAAGCCTATCACTTCAGGAAATATAACTGACAGTATCTGCTGCATAAAATTAAGGTTTTCAGGTAAAAACCAGAAATTTAGAAAACTTGTATTCACCACTGTGAGGGTGATAGCTTCTTAACACCTACAGATTTCCTGATGAGATCGGTGGACATGTTAATGTTACAGTCATGTGATGAAATGTGCCAATATTTGATAGATGTGCATAACTTAATGAATCAATATCTGCCAAATGACCAATGCAATTCTTGCAAAATCGTGAATGGGTAAAAAAGAAAAGATCTATTTAAAGTGCAGGATCGCAACTGGATTTTAATGTATAACCATGTATGAAAAAACTGAATTGATAGGGCTGGTTTCAGATTCAACACTGCAGCTAACCTTTAGGAAACTACCACTTTTTGAATTTTGTGTAGTATTAAAGAAGAACAGCCACAATTATCTGAAAAGCCGATTACAAAATTGTGCTCTTTTTTCCAACTGTCTGTTTGAGGCTCAGTTTTTTTCATATCCCTCGACTAACCCAATGTAACACCGCAGACTGAAGGCAGTGGCAGATGGGCAGGTTCAGCTGTTTTCTGTTAGATTGGACATTAAGGAGCTTTGGACAAGTGTGGGCTGTGGCCATTCTTCTTACTGCTATTTTTGTTTTTGGAAAATGGCGTTATCTTTCTTAAAATATGAAATTTATGCTAATGTGTGATGTATTTAGAATTGTTATTTCTGATGCCAGTTGATACATATTTAAAAATTTTCTCAGTTTTAATTTCAAATGCAATAAATATCAGCAAATATAACCCACGGGGACAAAAGCTCCTAAGGGTGCTTAGTAACTTTTCAGAGTGTAAAGTGGTCCTCAGACCAAAAACTCAGAGAAGCTGCTTTTCAGAGAAGTCAGCCTTAGTTCAGACAGCTAAGAGATGTGTTTAAAGGCGCTGGTCGGTGAGGACGGCTCCAGGTGCAAAGCGCCCACCACCGTCCCCCCCCCAACCATGCTGCTACCAGTGAGGTTCTGCCTCTTAGGCAAATGACCTAGAGCCCGTGGAGGGTGACTTGGAGAGCACTGGGCATGTCGCCTCCTTGCATGTTATTTAAAAGCAAAATGTAATGTGGGCACCAGTGTTTATTTCTGAACAAAGTGTGAAAAGAGAACAGCGGAATAGAAAGTACCACGGTAACTGCAGTGAGTAATATGGGTGTCATCTAGCTGGGACTGAGAAACGGGGAGGTTACCAGGAAGACCCGGGGTCCAGGCTGATGTCGGGAGGCTCTGGGTGATGCTGCTGAGCGTCCAGCCATTGCATGGGCACCTGTATTTGGTACCTCCCCATCTCACGTCTGACCTGAGAAGTGAAGACCGAACCGCACACTTTCCATGGGCTCTTCAGCTGCTTCCTACAAAGCTCTTGTTCTCTGCAGCCTCCCCGCATATCCTGCTGAGTTTGTGTTCTTAGATTGTAAGTGGAAGATACTTGTCTTTCTGTGTTCTAAGGAAATAAGGAGAATGCAACTGCTTCGGAATCATATCGGTAGATAGTTTTCATGTCCTTCATCTTTCCTTACATTATATACAGAAGATGCCAGAAAAATGTAGACACATTGTAAGAAAGGAAAAAGCTGTATTAAAATTGTAACACTCAAGATACACTGATAGCATTTGTTACCTTGCATATTGTGGCTAGTTTCTCTTGTAATTGCAGAAGTTGAACATGACTTGCGTATTACAATTTTAATACAGTTTTTTCCTTTCTTAAAAAGAGCATACATATTTTTGGCACCCTCTGTATGCACCCCGTATCCCAGCCTATTGTGGATTCAGATATAAATTGGACACATCCCTGCCATGAAAGTGCCCCAGCCTGGTCGGGAAGTGGACAGAAAGATCAAAAACTGCCTTCAGGAGTCAGGAGGACAGCAAGTATGATGGGCGTTTAGAAAGAGTCTGTCTTCCTGACAGCATGGCCTGGTCGTGATGGGACAGGTAAGAAGAATTTAGGGAGCAGGAGTTTTGCAGGAGGGAGGAAGCAGGCTCTTGGGGCATGAAGCTGCCCAGAAGCAGGTGTTCAAAGGGAAGGACACGGAGAACCATTCCCCAGGGAAGCTGGGCCTGGGTCATAGCAGGATGGTGAAGGAGGGTGAAGGATGGGTGATGGCAGTGTGCAGGGATGGGGTCATGTGGGGACCGGGCTGGGCCTCCCTCTGGGTTGAAGGTATATACTGCGGCTCTGGTGTGGGCCCAGCCCTGTATGACTGGGTGACTGGGTGCTCAGAACCTGCCTCTGGTAGTGAAAGCCCGGAAGCTGGGGCGTTCCCTCACTATGGGCAGTGGGGGAGGAAGGAGAGATAAAAAATAAAGGCGTTAGAGGAGCCGGGGGCTGATTGGAGTCGTATGGCGAGGAGGAGGGAGGGACGGTGCCAAGTTTTCGCCTGACGCCAGTGAAATACAAATACGCTTGTGTTTCTTTACATAGCGGAGTGTGCAGATGCTCTTGAAGAAGGTACGTCTGATTTGGCACTTGGTCTCTGGGAGGAATAGGAGGAGTAGTCCTCTCAGGCTAGGAATCAAGTCTGAGCTCCCTGGGAGACTATTCTTACTGCTGAAGCAAACACATTCAGGGTTTCTGGGGCAGGATCGAACTAAAGGCCACGGTGTCTATGGGCTCATGTCCCCTGCACTGGCCCTGGTGGCCCTTCTGCCATCCACACCCCCCCCTAAAGTGACCTCCCTGTGAGTCGGGGCCGGACCCAGAGATTCACTTTCATGCACAGACCACAGACTTCGGGAAGAGTGACGAGGGCCACTTCTGTGACCAGGCTGCACACTGAGGTGGCTCTGTCTCAGTCACACTCGCGTGCCCTGCCCACTCGCTCCTCTGAAGGAAGCTTGCTGCCACAGCATCCTGGGCTGCCCTGGACAGGCCTGCATCTGTGGTCTCTGGCCAATAGCTATGAGAGTGAGCTCAACCAAACCTCCCCCGGTCAGCCTGAGAGGACCACAGGCTGTCACCTGGATAGCAGTGTGGGAAGAAGCTAGAGCCAGAGGGACCAGGTCTCTGCCTTGTACACATGTGTTGTGTTTGGCTGCTGAATTGGGGACATTTCTTACACAATTACAGATAGCACACCCAAACTCTCTTGCTAGTGTCCAAAAGTGCCAGCCCGAAGCCAGACTGCCTGGGTTCAAATCCCGACTCTGCCACTTTCCCTCTGTGCAACCTTAAGCAGATTAGTTAATTCTGTGTGCCTCAGTCCCTTTATCTGTAAAATGGGAATGAGAATAACGCCCATGGCATGGAGTAATTGTGAAGATTAAACGAGATAGTCCCTATACATTGCTTAGAAAAGTGTGACATCAGTAAGTCCTGGCTTCACAATCTTTATCATTGTTACTATCTATCCTTTAAGGCCAGCCCAGCCCTGACCAACCTGCAGTTTCTCTCCACTGCTCCAGCCCATGCTAACCCCTTGGTCTGTACTGTGCAGCCCAGTTCTCCATGGAAAGCTCCTGATTGTTTCCCCAAGGTCTTACATGTATAAATTCTTGTCTTCCCAACTCTAAAGGCTCCTGGGAGGGCCCGGCAGAGTGCTTGACACAGAATAGAGAGGTGGGCAGATGACAGGGGACCCAGCACCTGTGAGCTTGCGTGACCAGGGTCTGGTGTTGTCCCAGCACAGAACATGGGCAGAGAGAGGTCGATTGAGTGGAATGAATGTATCCTGGGCACCAGAGAGGCCTCAGATGTAGGCCTAGGGCCAGGAAAGGGGGCCGTGAAGGTCGATACTAGGCACCCATGACACAAAGGGAGTGCTTTAAAAATGTCTGTCGATGGACTAGAACAGCTGAATGTTAATTCTGACCGATTTTGAGAAGGTCCCTTGAAGTGGTTGGAATTTGATGATTGGAAAAGAAGCTCAGCACTATGAAAGGAAGAGAACAGTGAGTGTCAGAGGGAAGGGCAGTGCTGGGGAAAGCCCAGACAGCGTGGACCCCCCGCCCCCCGCTGCGCCTGCCCTCCCACGGCTGTGCTTGTGTCCCGAGGCACCTGGCTCACACTTCCCAGTCTGTTTTCTCTCAAGCAGTTCACCGGGCAGGGCCATGTAGGAGGGCGGCAGCAGGCGGGGAGAAAGCCGAGCGCTAAGCACCAGAGAAAGCAAGCAGAAACACCTGCTCCCTGCCACGTGGTCAAGGGAGGCCCCACTTCACCACCTGTGCCCTGAACTGCCAGAGGAGGTGAGACGAAGCAGGAGATGGCTTATGGTCCTGCCCGATTGAGCTTTGGGCAGGTGCCATGAGGTACCCCTTTCTCCAGGGCACCAAGGATCCCTGTCTAGAGGCATGATGGCTTCTTGGACCCCAGATGCAAACTCCTTGTAGCATCCATCAAGGCAGTCAGAGCAGCTTGTTTAAAAGTCTGCCGGCAGGAGCTGTCCAGTCTTCATTCATTTATTCAATGTGTATTTCCTGGATGTCACTGCCTGCTGGGAGCCCGCCAGGCACTGGGGGTTGAAGGAGCCAGACAGAGATCCTGTCCCTTAGGTCTCCGCTGGGGTGGCCCAGCTTCCCAGGGTGTGTGGGAATGGAGGAGGGCATCTCATGCTTGTCACCATGTCCGGGAGTACCACTGGGGTTTAGCAGGTGAGGGTGGGGATAGTACCGCACAGTAAAGAACTACCCTGTCCAAAATGCCAGTCAGCTGCACCTTTGGGCATCACCAGTCTGGAGGGAGAGTTAAATGTTAATTAATTAACCACACATATAAGTGTGTAGTTACCAACCGTATTACCTGCTGTGAAGAGAGGGCTCAGGGACCTCGGGGTGAGTGGCCAGATACCACGGCACTTGTCCTAGGGCAGGGCATAGGGAAAGAAGGGGCCTCCCTGGGAACAAGGACCTGTTGGACTTAGGACCAAAGGGTTGCAGCACTGGGGCACAGGCGAGATGAAGATGGTTCCAGACAGAGCCAACCACGTCCCCAGCCCTGGGAGGGAGGACACGACAAATGTGAGGACTGAATAAATGCAGAGGAGGTGCAAGGCGGATGGAGCCTGGTAGGCTGAGGCCAGTCTCGCTGGCCCTGAGAAGCCCTGTGGGACCCTCGTCTGTACCTAGTAGTTTCTGGCAGGAAAGTGACCTGACCACCTGACTTTTGGGAGGTTCACCCTGAAAGGATGCGGAAGACAGAAGCGGGGTTGAGGGTGGAGATGCGTGAGGATGAAGACAGGTACTCGGAAGGGGCCGTGGGCTGGGAGGGGTGGGTCAGCCCTGGGCAGGATGAAGCAGGGGGACCTCAAGACATGTGTCCTGTCTGTTCTGAAGCTGCAGGGGCAGGGGAGCAGTCTAGAGGTAACTAGGAGCCATCGGTGTGGGTAGCACAGGATGTGAGCTGGCCTGGACAGGGTGTGTAGCAGAGGTGACCCAGCTCCCCCGACGGGGCTCCCTGATGCTAATGGGCAGTTAGAGGATGGTGGCCAAAGAGACGGAGAGAGAGAAGAGAGAATGGAAGGGAAGAGAAGGTGAAGCTGTCATAGACACTGGCGACACACTTGTTTCAAAAGCTGATGTGGGCAGCAGGCCTGACGCAGCTGGAACGCTGTGTATGAGGACGCCAACTGGCAAGAGCCGCCTTGGTGGAGTGGTGGGGCAGAGGCCACTCAGCAGGGTGGGGACAAGTGGGCAAAGGGGAGGAAGTGGGGCAGGCTGGTAACCTTTGAAGAAGCATATGATGACAGGGTGCAGCCGTGGCTGGAGGGGCTGGGAAAATGTCTGTTTAGTTTTGGGAGGGAGAGGAATCTAACACCCCCTCCCAAATGTGCTGGATGTAGGAGTTCAAGGCCCACCCAGAGGTGCTTTCCCTCAGTTACATCACTTTGAAATAACAGCTCATGATGTAGAGAGCACGGCTACATCATGATTATAACATAATCACCCGTATGGAAAGCCAGGTATTAGTATCATCCTTCCTTTACTCATGAAGCTGGGAATGGTTATGTAACTTGCTGAATGCCATACAACTAGTAACCAGAGCTGGGACTTACCAGGTGCAGTTACCCTGAGTCTAACTCAAGAGTCTGGGTCTTAACTCTGGGTCATTGTCTGGGACACAGCTGCCCCCAAGGGGACAGTGAGCCTCTGTGGGAGGCTTATCACAAACTCACCATCAATGTGCTAGACAAGGGAGCTCCAGGCAGCCATGTGCATGTCTTCCCAACTTCATATGCAGTGATGGAATTGGCTAAGGTGGGGCTGTTTACACCACAGAAATTGGCATACACCGCACATCAGAGCTATTCTTAATCCCTCTCCCCAGCAAACACAGTGGTTATCCCCCAAGAACCCAACAGTGGACTTGGAAACCTTCCCTCAGAAGAACCTTCCATCCTGGATGGGCAGCCTGAGGTCCCCTGGCTCCCTTGGGTTCATCACCCCTGCCCTGCGGTTGGGACGTCTCCCACCCTGAGAGACCACGGTGACCTGGGCTCCTATTTCCTGGGCTCTGGGTGGGGGGATTGGGGCAGCAGGAGGGAGTTGAGGCAGCTGCGGTGGCCTTGGGGAGCCCCAGATGCCTGCCTAGAGCAGTGACCCAGACTCTATCTGCGGTCACCACTTCTGGCTCCTTCCCTGCCCTCCCCTCCCGTCCACACTGCTGTGCAGAGGTGCAATGCTAGATGTAGAGATTGTATCGTTCAGCTCTTACTTCTACCTGCCAAAGCATAGCATGACTTAAGTAAGGGATAAAAAGGATTTAGTTTTTTTCTAAAGGGGAGAAAAGGCCAAGGGCCCTCTCCTGCCTCAGGGAGAGCCTGGCAGAGCTGAGTGCCCTTTGCAGAGAGTGCTGTATACTGGGCTCCCAGAGAAGGTGGCCCTTCTTGGTCCTTTGTACAGATAAGAGACTATAGGAGGAGGAAGTGCCCTGCCCCAGGGCATTCAATGGCGAAGGGCAGCTCTGAGATTCCTTCAGAAAAGACGGACTCCCAGAGGCAAAGCCTTTCTCATCCTCTATAGGTCACCCTGTGTCTGGACTCCCAGGACTAAGGAACCTGTCCCTGGGTGGGGTGGTGGGGAGGAATGTGTCATGTTGTCCCTGTTCCCCAGGGGAGCCTCAGGCAGTCACTTCTCCTGGGCTCACATGCCTGGTTTGGAAGGTCCCATGGTTTCAGGATTGTGACAGGGCCAGCTTGGGGTGGTGTCCACCACCTGCTAGGCACCCAGTGAGCGCCAAGCCTTCTCTTTTCTGCCTCCCAGGCTCAGCGCCTGGCTGGTGTCTGGGCCCCGCGTCCCAACTGCAGCCTGCAGCGCCCACTCCCACGTGAACGGCTGCCTCGTACATTTCCCCATTCAGCTGATGGTGAGTGCTGTGCTATTTTAAGCGCACATGGAAGTATGTTTTTTTTTTTTTTTTTATAAGGACCATCTGCTACCGGCCCCAGCCCAGATGATACAGTTTGAGCCTACCCACAGCATCCTCTCCCGCCTTCAGAGTTCCAGGAACAGGGTGAGTCAGACCCAGCTGAACTCTTATCTTGCTAACCCGAGTGCTGGACTGGGTGCCAGCAGAGGGGGACCGTGCATGCCCCATGGGGCAGGTGCAGAGACGGGAAGGAGACCCTCACCCCCGGCCCAGCTGTGCCTAGCTCTCTCTGAGGGAATGCCACCCGGTCACAAGTTCAAGTGCAGATGCTGCAGCTTCTTGTCAGGGCAGCTTATCACAAAGAGAAGCCAGTGGCTGACAGGCATTGGTCACCACACTGCTCTGGCTGTTTTCATAGCACCATGGGTCTGCTCAGGTATGCAAAGAGGGTGTGGCCCCCTCCCTGGACTGTTGGTGTGGTGCCCTGAGTGGGTGTCCATCTCGGGCCACTGTGAAGTTGTTGTGAACTGCTGACTCCAGGTGTTCCTCTGGGTGAGGGCCCAGGGCCCAGTGAGAGCCCTCAATTTGCTCACCGACTTTCCTTTCCCCTTTCTTCCACTTCCCTTGTCAGCCCCCGATGGCTTGCTGTGTGCAAAAGTGGACAGGGCAGACGCTGTCATCGGCTATGTGACCCAGGGCATGTGTACTCCATCCTGAGCCTCTGTCTGCTCATCTGTAAGATGGGGACAGTCTGATCCACCTCTTGGGGAAGCTCTGACATTAATGGGACAACGTGTGGCAGGATCTGGCACATGGACTGGCTATTATTTTCTCTGTTATTAGGAACTTTGAGGTGTCTGTCCTCTGGACTGCCTGGAAAGCTGTGGGAGTGTGAGGGTGCCCGTCTGTGGCTCTGTAAGGTGGTGCGTCCTTGGGCGTCACCAGCCCTTCTCAGTGTGCCTTGGTGCCCTCTCCACCTGAGAGCAGGCTCTGGGAACCCCATTAGCCACGGTTCATTTTGTCCTGACAGCAGCCCAGCCTGCTGTGCTTACATCACCACTGGGTTACTATAACCCTTGCCTTCGCTGGGACCCAAAGGCCAGGACTTCTTGGGTACTTCTTCCCCATTTTTGGCCACTTTTTTTCCTCAAGGGGCTGTGGCTTGGGCTGGGCTGGGCTGGTCACTACACTGCGCTAGTGAGGTGTCCTGCAGCACTATTGGGCACCGGCGTCCATTGACATCCTGCTGTGCCCCAGGAGTGGCCTCACAGCTCGACTTCCTGTCCCCGAGTCCATCTGCCGCTCCTCCGTAGAGTCCTACAGTTTATCTGTGGTCAGTTTTCATACCCATTTCCTGCCAGCTGCTACTGGTTTTTCGGTCTGCTCTGATAGCTATGGTAATTGGGAAAGGACACAGGCTTCTGGGGCCGGTGAGTCACCAGCCCTGGCCAGTGGGGACGTGGGGACTCTTACAAGGACCAAGGGGCCATCACCCCCCCCCCACTTCCCCGCCTGATCCCCAGGGTGACTGAGATACAGAAAAGACCCGCAGACGCATCATTACGAACCGAAAGCTGGTGTGTGTGTGTGTTACAAGGGAATTTTGTTTTGAATGCATTAAAGCCAAAATAAATGGTTCCACATTTTGAAGAGTCAGAACATAATTCTAAGCTGAGCTTGGCCCCCTCCGCGGGCAGCCCCGTATTCTCTCTGAGGTATAGCTGTGGTGAGTTTTGATGCTTCAGATTAGAGTATTGCAGTCACATTTTACATTTTATTTCCTGGCATTTGTAAGAATGAAGGGACCCCTCCCCCCGTGTAGCAAATGACTTCTCCAAATAGAAACTTTCAATGTGTCCATTCTCTTTTATTTTATGCTGAGAAATAGTCTCAGAATTGCCCCAAATGTTGGTGATCATTGAGTCATGTGTGTGTCCTTGTCTAGAGAGCGTTGCTCCAAGTGGGGGGCTGCTGTCCAGACAGCAGGGCCCCCCAGGCTGGGACCAGTGCCAGCAAGAGCAGCGGCACCTGAGAACTTGTGCAGAGGAAAATTGCAGCCCCCCTGCCCACAGCTGGGGCCTCTGGGTGTGGAGTCTGCAGTCAGCCTGCCGCCAGCTCCCCAGGTGACCCTACCATCTGCCCCAGCACCAGGAGCACCACTCTAGACGTCATTGGTAGAGTGAGATGGTGAGTTGATTTTATTGATAGAAGTGGGTTGTAAAGAGTGAAAATTAAATGTCCCCCTACACATACTTTCTGTCCTCCTTTTGGGCACTCGGCTCTGTGCCCTACACACAGCAAGGGACCACCTGTCACCAAAGCCCTGTCCCTAGGGGACCCCAGATGATGTATGCAGGGGTGTGGCCTGAGGAGGAGAAGCCCCAATGAGAGGTGCACCTGGCTGCCAGGAGGCCCAGCAGAGGGGCCAGAGGCCTTGAGTGGTGGGGGAGTCCTGAACCATTTCTTTGTTAGGAGGGACTTAGAGAGGTGGGAGGTGTCTCCAGCCTAGACCATAAAAAAACCCTGGTGTTTGGTGACTGTGCCTTTGAGGGATGGCTCATAAACTCACCACTTGCTATAGGCTCTGGACACACCAAGTGGAGTGGCCTGTGTTCCTGCTCTGCAAAGCCGCTCTGGGCAGAAGCAGGATTTATTTAGTTCACAGATGATAAAGGCTGTGGTCAGAGAGAGGTGAGCCCTCCAGCCCCGCCCCCCGACATTTAGCCGGGGCTAGATAGACTCCTTCATCCCCAAGGAACTGCCGAGCACCTCCCGAGCCTGCTCAGAGTGCTTCCTCTGTTTGGAGGCAGAGAGGCCTCCCGCCAGGGACAGCACACAGGCGTGGATAAAGACTGACTGGAAGAAATACTCCAGAAGAGAGTTCCTTAGAGTTAAATAGGACTAGTGTGAAGTCCCCAGGCCACCGAGAAGGTTGCTTTCCAGTCTTATGTTTTGCATGAACTTATCTTACTGAGCAGCTTCTACGAGCTGGCCTCAGAGGAATGGGGCTGGAGCAACCAATGCCCAAATTTGGAGGTGACACAGGCCACCCAGGTGCACTTGCAGGAAAACGTGTGAAGCTGCTGCCTCCACATCAAAGGTATGGGGTTCAGGGTGATCTGCTGCTATTCCTGGCACAGGCACCAAAGCGCTGTGACCTGAAGCATCCCTTTATCTTGGTTTCCCCAGCTCTCAAATGGGGCAAGATCTAACTTTTCTGGTTCCACAAAAGCTCCTGGGCAAACCACTTCACTGGCCAGAAGTGTGGTCGCCTGCTGTGCTTGGGATGCCAGCCGGGGCCTGAGGTTTCCTGAGAACTCATCAACAACATCTGTAAACACCCCTCCATTCTCTTTCTTAAAGGAGACTGTCATATCAGAAGGCCTTTCACTACCTGCGCTCCTGATTCGATTTCCCAGCCTCCGGCCCAGCCTCCCGCAAGTCAGATTCTGCCCCTGCCCTGCGCCTTTCCCAATAAGGACCTCTACGGAAAAGGCACCTGGGGTCTTCCATTGCTGCCTGCCACCCCTAACTCCCTGAGGGTATGTGGCAGCAGCTTGAGGCTCTTTACAAGTGTCTGCAATTGCCTCTCCCTCTGTTGGGCTCTGAAAACTCCTCTTCATCCTTCAGAACCCAGCTCCATGATCCCCTCTGGGAAGCCTTCCTCAGCCTGCTTTGTGTTGCTGGGAGCAGATTTTCTCCACCCACAGGCTCCTGTGAGAGATGCAGGGAGCCTTGAGGCCTGTTCCCAGTCACCTCTGTGGGCCAGCTGGGGGCTGCCAGACCTTGTTTCCCCCGCAGGGAGTCTTGAATCCCTTGGTTCAGGGGACCATGCAGAAGGCTTGAGCATAGGGAGGCTGCCTCAGGGCCTGGTGACAGTGCAGGCACTGGTTTCAGGCTCACAGGAGATGGGAGTTGGCAGGAAGGATCGCTAGGGAGGGGCTCAGCACATCTGGCAGAGTGCAGTCACAAGGGCCCTGCTGAGAGCTCAGTAGCCCTGGGTTGTTCTCAGGGTATCCTGCTCCTGGAGGCCTTAGGGAAGGATGGGAAGGCCACTGCAGCCCAGCTCTAAGGTGGCTATGAAAAGGGGCCTGAAGACAGGGAGGGGGTCCTGGGAGCTCCTGTCTTATTTCTGTCCTATTCCTGCTCCAGGCTTTGGCTTGTGACTTTCTGATAGCTCTCTGGGTCTGGTTTTTCCTGTTTCTCTGGGTTTGGTCAGAGTGGGACTTAGAGCACCCCAGTATAATGTCTCAGCTTAAAGAAACAGGAAATTCAGGATTTGTATCAGCACCAATTTGAACTCTGCAGCCAATGTCTTGTTTCCTAGAAAGGAAAGGGTGATACCACAGGAGGTTGGTGTCCCCAGTGAGGTCAGGGATGACACAGAGAGAGGCTGGGGTCCCCAGTGAAGTCAGGGATCACGTGGAGGCTGGGGTCCTCAGTGAGGTCAGGGATGACACAGAGAGAAGCTGGGGTCCCCAGTGAGGTCAGGGATGACACAGAGAGAGAATGGGGGCCCCAGTGAGGTCAGGGATGACACACAGAGAGGATGGGGTCCCCACTGAGGTCAGGGATGACACAGAGAGAGGATGGGGTCCCCACTGAGGTCAGGGATGACACAGAGAGAGGCTGGGAACCCCAGAGAGGTCAGGGCTTGGGCCTGGAGAGCAGGGGGCCTCTGGACTCTGTCCCTGGCTTTGGTCTTCAGCATTCTTCTGAACATGAGGTCTCTATTTTCTTCCTTTCCTCCAATGAGGCCGCAGGCACCTGCTTCCAGTCCGGTGGGTTTGTGTGGGGGACTGTCCAGTTCTGCTGGGGGAAACTCTGCAGCCTGGGCTTGCCCTGTCTGGATGCTGGCCATGTCTCTGTCTGGGCAGTCCTGGGCAAGGTTCTCTAGCGTGAAGTGCAGCTGACTCTGGAAGGGAGGGGTTGAGGAGGGGATGGGCAGCTATAGGGTCTCTGACTGCAAGGTTCCTGGGACCAGGAAGTGGGGGCCATGGGCAGCCATTTTACAGCTGAGGAAGCCAGCCCCACCTCTTGGCCCAAGGTCCCAGGCTTCTCTGCTGCTCGAGGCAGCACCAGAATGAGGTCTCCCTGTGTGGCCACCTTTCTAGCAGGTGGCCTAAGGAAGATGAGTCCCCTGAATTTCCAGCTGGGCACCTGGTTACCTCTCACCTCCCTTCTCTGCCATGTTGAAGCACAGGGGCCCCTGGGGCCATTCCATGCTGGGGCCTCCCCTGGAGGCCCAGGTGGGGCTGGCTGCTTAGGGCCTGATGGAGGCCACAGGCCAGGTGATCAGGGTAACTGGGACTGGCTCCCCCGGCCCACCTGGGTAGGTCTTAGAGCTGGCTGTTTGTGATGTCTCTGACTCTGTGTGATGTCTCCGAATCTGTGTGCAATTCCTAGTCTGCTCAGTCAAACTAGGAGTTGGGTGTCCAGCTGGGAAACAGCTTTTCTGCCCCTGGAGGGAAGAGGCCCCTCCCTGGGGCTTTTAGGACCAGAGAGACCTGCTTCCCCACCTCTTGGCCTGGTCTCCTGCAAGGGAGCCCTGGAGGCCCCGCTGGCCCCTGACCCATGGCCTTAGTGCCTCTGGCTACTGGGGAGGGTGAGCACCAGGAGGGCCTGCTGAGCCGGGTGGCTGGAACCGCTCACACTGCACAAACTCGCCCTGAGCCGAGTCCCCTCAGCTTGTTCCACTTTCAAAAATAGCTAATGAGGAAATTAATTTTGTCACCCAGATGTATTCAGTAAAAACGTGTCAGGGAAAGACAATTAACCTCTGCACTGATAAATCCTTCCCAAATTAATGAAGTTAACATTTGTAGATGTCGAGAGATTCATTTGGGGAGAGAGGACCTAAATCAGCCATCTTGCAGGCTGAGAAGTGGAGGGTGGGGTGAAGGGGGGTGTGAGGTGTGGGCAGAGGGAGAGAGGTGCCTTCTGAGACAAGGGATGGTGGGGGAGGCAGGGAGAGGGGTCCAGAGGGCAGAGAGAGCCGGGAGAGGGTGAGACAGGGCTGGGAGTGGGCAGGGGTGGGGTGGGGGAGAGGGAGGGAGTGATCTGTGTGTTTTACATGAGTCTGGGAACTCACTTGCAGTTGGTTTTGGGGCAGGAGAAGACTAGGGAATGAAAAGAACAGAGATTTTTTTTAGACATGAAGTTTTCAACCCACCTTATCTCTGCTTAATGATTCTGGATTCCTTTCTCCTGGGGAGTCCAGGCCCTGGGAGGTGGTGGCCAGTAGGTGGGGGCTGTTCTGAATTGGTGTCACTAGAAGTGTGTACCATGTGTTTCCTCGAGGGCCACAGAATTGAGTACTGGGGGTATTGGCAGGTTCACCCTCCTTCCATGCAGGTGCCTCCTCTACTCCCCACCTTTCCCTGGGACTAGTCGTAATGAAGATGACAACCTTTTAGAAGAGGTTGGTTCCTGCCTGAGTGGGGTCCTCTTAACCAAGGTCAAGACTGGCTAGAAAAGACCAAGGAGAGGCAGGTCGAAGGCTGGTGGCAGACTGGCCCAACACAGGCAGGGATCAGTGGGAGACCTAGCAGCACAGCTGGGCCCTGCCCTCCTGACGCTGGCCTGCCCCAGCCCCGCCTGAGAAGCAGCACTCAGGAGCACGTCCGCCTCTGCTCGCCAGGACCATAGGAGGGAATGGACACTTCTCTGGAGACCTGCAGCTTTGGAGATGTCAGGTCCAATGGCTGAGGGGCCCTGAAGTCTCCTGAGGTTCTGTCATCTCTAAGATTCAAGCCTGGCCCCTGTCCCCAAGGCCTGGCAGACAAGGATAACTGAGACCTTGCTGTTGTACTTTTTTCCTGAGGGTACAACTTGGCCATCAGATGGCAGCTGAAGGGGCTGCTCTGCTCTCCCCTGTTGAAAGCAACACTTTCGTTGGTTTCTCCCAACTGTGCGAAATGCGAGCAGAATGGGGAGCCGTGGTCATTTCCCCTCCCGTCAAGTGACCAGGCCTGGGAAGTAGGTGTGGGATGCATGGGCACCTGGCCTTACTGGGTCGAGCGTCAGTCGGGAGGCAAAGAGGAAATGGGGGGAAGATGCTGAGACACACAGGCTGTGCTTCTTTCCAGAAAACAGAGGGACAGTGAGGATGATGAGCCATCGGGAGGGGACAGGCAGTTGGTTGCCCAGGGCCCTGGGACTCGGCGGGAGTCAGCCTGTGCCCCATTTTGGAAAACTCCAGCCATGGTGGGAGAGGATGGCAGCGGGGGCGGGGGTGGGGGGAGGCATGCTGGGGAGCAAGAGGGCTGCTCCTGCTCGGTTCCTAGTCTTGAAAAAATGCCAGACACATTCATCTCAGGCTCTGCGGGCTCAGGAGGGAGAGAAGACATTAGGTGTCCAGAGCTGGATTTTCTGGTGACTGGGTTCTTACTAATCTAACCTTCTAGGCAGAGGGACAAGTTTGCAGATCACGCAGAGTGACAGCTGACTACCTTGAGTTCAGTTAGGCCGTTGTTCTGTGCTACATGACAAATATCCCCCACCCCCAAAACCAGGAATTTAGGAGACTCCGTGTCCAGTTCTCGGGATCATAGTTGGGTGGGTGGACCAGAATCTCCAAGTGCCCGCCTGCATGGAGCAGGGTCTCAGAGGGACTTCTTGGGGGCCCAGGACTGCTCTATGGTGTCAAACACTTAAGCCAGAGAACAGAAGACTCGCTGTGCTTTGTGGGGACACTGGTAGGAATAGGAAGGGAAGGGGACACTGCAGTGAGAGGGGCCCAGAGCATGTGGGGCTGGAGGGGTCTGTCCAGATGATGGCTCCTCAGGTGCCTTCCCCACACCTGGCTCTGGGCTGGGATGTGGCTCTCCCGTAGGTGGCAGTAGGTTTGGGGTGGAGGGGCCAGTGCAAGCTCGGGGACACCTGTCTACTCCTACCCTGAGCGCACCCGGCCTCCCACCCACAGCCGCTGCCCCCAGAGATGAGTAAAGGACTGAAAAACTGGAAGGCGGCTGGAAAGTTTGGGGGAAGACGCGGCTGCGGGGTGATTGCTAAGTCTGCAGCACCAGAGGACCAGAGCTTTTTACAGTGTGGGTGTTGAGTGGGTGGTTCTCACTCCTCTGCTCTGGAGGGAACACAGGAAGCTGCCTTGTGAGACAGCACGCGGCTTTGGGCCGAGGTGGGGAAGGGCTTTGTCAGTGAGGGTCAGATGCACACGCAGTCCTGGTCAAACCTCCGCGTGCAGACGCTCTCAGAGACTGGAGAGTGCTGCCTGTCACAGCTGTCCACCCTGCAGGAGGGGCCCAGAGCAGCTGCAGGGGCCAGCGTGAAGTCCCACGCTGAGAGAATCCTAGCACAGTCAGGGAGTCAGCCCGGGCCTCAGTTTCCCCATCTGTGCATTTAGACAGGAGTTTCTATCTCAAGAGGTTGCTGTGAGGATCAGAAGGAACAATGTATGTTAAAATGTGTTTTCAGTTCAAAAGTTTGGCACAAACGTGACTCCCCCTCCCCTGTGTGCGTGTGTGCACACTAGCAGATGCTCTGGGTCCAGGGGAGTAACTGAGTGTTTTGTTCCTCTCCCAAGGTCACTGCTTCTCTCTGGACAGTCCCAAGCCAGAGCAGAAACCACCTGGGTGTGAGTTAAATGGCATGGAGCCCAGGGGACAACAGGGCCTGGTGGCCTGCCCCTTTTGGGCTTCCTGCCCTGGCCTCCTGCTCCCTCTTACCCTGGCTGGACAGGGAGATGCAGGACAGATGCCCGGAGGGGCAGGGACCCAGCCAGCAAGGGGCAGGCATGGCCGAGGCCACTTCCTCCTCCCACAGCAGCCGCTCTGAGCAGGGCCTGTTGCTCAGTCAGGACTGGAAGTCCATCAGAGATGGCCTCAGGGGTGGCTGGGGTCCAGGAACTTCCTGGGTGCAGTGACTACAGGCCTGCGTGGCCCCTGTCTCGGTGCTGGCCCAGCCTGGGGGCTCTTCTGGGCTCCTTCCTGTCTCAGCCGAGTCTGCAGCCAGCCCTTGCATCTGTAAGGGGTTAACTGGCAGTCACGCAGGGCAGAAGGGTGGTAGCAAAGGGGAAAAAGTGGGGAAGTGGCAAAAGTTGAAGACATCTCATAGGACTCTCACAGCTGCGCCTCCAGTTCCCGATTCTCTTGCTGAGACGGTGCCTGCGGGCCCTTGGCCTCTGGCTCCCCTTCCGCCTCTGCCAGGCCCCTGCTGGGGCACAGGTTCCCTCTCCCAACCCATCTTCCTGGCACCCCTGACTCAGCTCCTTCCTCAGCCTGCAGACCCTGTGGGGTGGGGGTGGGGCAGACTCTGGTCAGGGGTCGGTGAGCTGCATTTCTCAGTGACTCTGCATGGGGCAGTTCCTACTTAGGGGCAGAGAGACCAAGAGGCCTGAGGTCAAGTGATGAGTGTGCTTGAGGTCAAGTGATGAGTGAGGTCAAGTGCTCAAGTGCTCGAGCTGGTGGCCAGTGGTGCTGCTGGACCAACACCAGCCTGCAGAATAAGCTCCCAGCCAAGTTCTTGACCTTGACCGCTGCTTTCCATCTGGGGTCCAAGGAGTGGACGGGAAGATCTCACCTAGGAAGGCTGTCCTGGGCACAGTCCCGCCCGTGGTGGGAAGAAGCAAACAGCTTGACCTGGGGAAGGACAGAAGTGGCTCCCAGGAGGTCTGTGCCTTGGGTGGCCACTCACAGATCTAAGAGGACGGGGGCAGGTGCAGCCGTTTCTCCAGGAAGCAGCTGTCTCCCAGTGGAGGGGCCTTGCCTCGGATATGCTCTTGGGTCCTCTTCTGAGATCTGGCTCCTGTTCCTCCTTCCTGAACCTTCCAGGACTTTCATTTCTGCAACCCAAGTGTGATCACAGTGGGGCTTGAGTTTAAAAAGCAAAGTCCCATTTCTGGATAGGTAGTGCTTAGGGAGACTGGGGAGGAGGTGGGAGCACATGTGGCAGGGAGGTCACAGGTTCCGTAGACGAGTGGCTGTCCTGACGTCCGGCTCCTCCCACTCTCCAGTCCTCCTTTCCATCTTCCTGAGCAGGCTTTCTGTGAATAAGGAGGTAATTTGGACAGGCTTGTGCTGGGTCCTTGGGGCAGACGCTTTGAGTTTCATTTGATTATAAACACATTTGGTATTATAGAGGAGAAAGCACAAAAATAATAAACCACTTATTAAACACTGACCGTGTGTCACAGCCATATACTGAGCTTGGATGGTCTCATGTACACATAATCCTTCTCACAATTTTAACGTCTCCACTTTCATGGTGAGGGCACTGAGATGGGGCAAAAAAGCTCTGTGGCTTCACTGAGGTCCCACAGCCCGGCAAAGGCAGAGTCAGATCCACATCCTGGGCTTCTGAGCCCTCTGTGTATGTGGCTCCTTAATCCAGAGCTGACCAGCTCTATCCTTGAGGAAACACTTGGGCTTTGCCAAAGGTAGAGTACATTTATAATCTTTTTTTTTTTTTTTTATTGTTGGGGATTCATTGAGGATACAATAAGCCAGGTTACACTGATTGCATTTGTTAGGTAAAGTCCCTCTTGCCATCATGTCAAGCTCCGTGTCATGCGGAGGCTAGACAAGCTGAGGGCTCACCTCAGAGTGTCTGGGGGAATAAATCATCACCTGCCAGTTCCCACGGGGCGGCGGGATATGTGGAGATTTGGAGGGCAGTCGGCCGCACAGAACCAGGTCTATATCTAGCTCGGTTATTTTTTAGCCATGTGATCTTGGAGAAACCAGAGCTCCAGTTTCTCCACCTGTAAAATAGGTGTGGTAAAGCTTCTGGGCAGTTCACAAGTTTGCTAGGGCTGCCGAAGCAAAGTACCACAAATTAAGCGGCTTATACAACAAATTCAGTGTTCCACAGAAGTCCGGGATCAAGAGGTAGCAGGGCTGGTTCCTTCTGGGGCTGGGCGGGAGGCTGTTTCAGGCCTCTCCCCAACATCTTCGGTATTCCTTGGCTGGTAGGAGCATCACCCTGACCTCTGCTCAACTGCTCAGAGGATGGAGTCACAAAATGGGTTGGGCTGGGCTGAAGCATTGGTACCACTGAGGCAGAAATATGTCCTGTGGCCTGAGCACAGTCTTTAGTCCAGACTGCTGGGGTTGGGGCAGGACTATAGTTTCTCTCTTTAGCTGGCCCTGGGGTAAGGGCCTTAGATCCAGTTTGGGCCAGATTGAGCCACTGAGTTGGAGCCAGCTCTGACACCTGCACTGTGGGCATTTCTCATCATCCATGGTAGAAGTAATAAGCCAAGGACAATGCTACTGGCTTTGCACCTTGTAAGCCTGTTTTTAAAATTTTATTTTTAATTGACAAATAATAACTGTATATATTTATGAGGTGCAACGTGATGTTTTGATATATGTTTACATTATGGAATGATTAAATCAAGCTAATGAACAGATCTGTCACATTGCGTGCTTATTATTTTTTGCACAGAATGGTGATGATAACAAACAGCGATGCATTGCATATTTCAAAATTGCTAAAAGACTAGATTTAAATGCTACCTACGCTCTCTGTAGTCAGGCACAGACATGGCCCACAATCCCCTTTGGTAACAAATAGACACACAGAAATACACACACACACAGGGCCAGCACTCAAAGTGGTGCTTCTGTTTGGTTAAATGTTGACGGTTCACTAGCTTTAAGTGGAGATGCTTAGAAGATGCCAAGTGTGCCACCAACAAAATTCTACTCTTCACGGGGCTCCCACAGGTCATCCCGGCCAAGTACAAAGGGCTGAGATCACATTGGGGTGCGCTACAGTGATGTGTATGTGTGTGGGAACACGAAGGGGAGATGGGCAGAGCTATGTTGTAGTAATTTGTCCACCGGCACCCTGGACCTAACTGCCAATCTACTATGTGCCAGGGACTTTGCTGGCATCTTCCTACAAGGCATGTGAATATTTCCATTTCCAGAGAAGAACCTGGGCTTCAGATGGGTGGATACCCTTAAAGTCTGTTGTTCTATCTTGTTGTTTGAGCAGCTTTTGTCCCATATATGATTTTACATTGCTATTTGGAAAATCCTGTTTTACTGAGCTATTCAGATCTCCAAATGGTTGACACATGTCATTGTACAACTTCCAGAAGCTACACTCATTAATATCATCACTAACTTAGCAGAAAAGTCTTGGGAAGCTCTCAGTCAAGCACAAGTTTTTCAGGAATTCTGATTTTCCATTGAAATCGCAGATTTTATCATTGACAGTAAATACTGACGGTGTTTTCTTTGAACTAATGGGCCTGCCTTGCTTATTTTCGAGAGGATGTTTATCAAATATCTAAGTCTGCAGAGCTGTAGTTTGTCAGTGATCATGTAAAAATGGAAAGATGGCTAGGTTAGCTTGTAACTCTGCTCTCCCTCTGGTCAGCTTCTCACTTTAGAGCATGGCCAAGGGCTTATGTGTCATTTCACCACATTTTTAAAACGTGGAATCAAGTATAGAGACGTTATGAAATCAATCCTCTTTCTTACGTCATTGAGGACATCCTTCAGTGACATTGGTGTGTGCGACCATCAGTGTAGTTAGGTGCCCTGGCCCACCACCTTGATTCATGTAGTTGCGTTTATATCATTTGTGCAAATGTCAACCCAGGGAGAGAAGGAATAACCCCCCTCCCACCCCTGACTGTCTGTGTCTGTGCCTCTTTTCATTTTTAGCCCATCCTGCTGTCTTTCTGTTTTTTTTGTGTGTGTGTCTCTCAGTCTCTCCCATGTTCTCTTTTCCTGACCCTCATCCTCACCCACCCTCCTTCCTCTTACCCCTCCTGGGCCTGTGTGGGGGAGGCCATGGCTCACTGGGGGCAGTCTGTCCTCACAGACGAGGAGCCATCCTTTCCCTTCAGAAACCCATCAGCCCAGATCCTTCCAGCACAGAGGCTCAGCTGGTAGGCGCCAGGAGCTCGAGGGGCCCTGCCTTGCTCCCACCACCCCGCCACACTGCTCTGCAGGGTCTTTGAGTGGTAGAAGAGGAAAAAAATCTCATCTTGTTCCTCCTCAATTTTAGGCAATTTGGATTTGGTGCTTGTGTTCAACAAATTAGTCTAAAGAGGTTCGTACGGTTTTTGTTTCAGATGCACTTGTGTAAACATTTTAACTCACATCTTTAGAATAATAATTACAATTTGTCTCAGGGCACCCACACCCCTCCTGGTGCCCTTTGAACTTGCCCTGCACCTCCTCTACCCACCCAATCTCCTACCCCTCTCCCCCTTCCCCCACCAATCTGTCTCCGTACGATGCAGCCCTAACATTTATTCTACTCTTTATACAGGCCACATGAGGGCCTGGGACTTTATACACATTGTTTCACTGAGAACTAATAGCCACACCCTTGCCCCTCAGAAGTAGATATGATTTTGTCACTGTCACTTTACAGATGAGCAAACTGAGACTTGAGTGGATGGTGACTTGCTGCAGGCCGTGCAGTTGGTCACAGGCCGGTGGTTGGAGGTCAGAGCAACTGGCAGCAGACAAAGGCCAGAGGGGATTCACTTGTACGTGTGCATGAGAGTGCACGTGTGCATGTGCGTGTGTGAGTGCACATGTGTGCTTGTGCATGTATGAATGTATGTGTACGTGCACGTGAGCACATACGTGTGCATGTGCACGAATGTGCATATGTGTGTACATGTGAGAGTGCATGCGTGCGTGTGTGTGAGAGTACAGGAGTGTGCGTGTGTGAGTGCACATGTGTGCATGTTTGTGAATGCATGTGTGTACACGCATCGGGCAAAGCTGGAGTCACCGAGAGTCCTGCTGGGCTAGAGATGCCCCAGGAGAAGGTGTTGGGATTGGGTGTGGCGCCCCAGGGAGGCCGCGAAGAAAGGAGGCAGGTTTTGTGTGTGATTAGGGGTGTGTTTTGGAAAGTTTCCATAGACAGCAGTTTGGAGGACAGGCTTGGAGTGGAGTGGAGGGTGATCAGAGGAAGGGTCTCATTAGGAGGCCAGGACAAAGCCAATGGTGGCTACTGGTGGCAGGTGGTCATGGGGGGCAGGATCTCTAGGGCCCGGTTGCCAACTGGATGTGGGACAGAGGGCGAGGGGGGTCAGCATGGTGCTGGGCTTCTAGCTGGGATGCCTCGAGTACACTGAGACCCTTGGGGTTGGGGGGAGGGGTTGGCCCCCAGGCAAATGGGTTTTGAATCAAGCCTTTGAGGCACCAAATCCTCAGTTCTCTTCTCTGTTATTCCAAGGAACCAGGAATGGAGGGGAGCACCAGTCTCCGGGGCTATTCAAACCTAGTCAGATGTCCTGAGCTTGATCATGGGCTCTCAGAGCCTGTGAGTGGGGAGTGGGGTGGGCTCACGCCTGCCTGCCATGAGTGGTGTCTCTCTGGCCTATGGAAGTCACTTTGGAGCTGATGAGCTGTTTCCCAGCTCCTGTCACCACCGCCTGATGCATCTAATTAGTCCTGCCCTCCAGCTGACAAGTCTCAGCCCCTCTGACTGAAAGCCGGTTCCCCCCTAAGTGCTTCCCCCTGGCAAAGCTAAATATTAATTATCTTCCTTTATTTCATGACTATTCATGGGTGCCAGTGTCACCACATCATGGAGTGCAGAGTCAGTGCGGGAGACAGGAAGCAGGGTGAGTTGGGGCGGGAGGTGGCACAACTAGGGCAGGAGGTGGTCGCTGCCCCGGGGGCTCACCCAGCTCTGCTGGCCACTGCGTGCGGTCCCCATGGCTGCTGCCCCAGGTAGAATGGCAGAGTCAGTGGGAAGAGAAGAAGTTTGTCCCTCTGGCATTCAGGGAACACGAATTGGAGATAATTCAGACACAGCTCACCTGAGAATAGGCCTGTGTGTCCAGGTGTTGGCAGTTGAATAAACATCTACCGAGGACCCAGGATGTGCCAGGTGACAGGCTGACACTGGGAAGAGGGGGCCAGAAGGAGTGGCCCATCGTGAGTGCGGGTGTAGGGTTAAAAGTGGACTCAAGTCCATGTTGCAGAACTGCCACTGTGGGTGTGTGTACCTGTGTATATTTGCGTGGGGGGGCATTCTGCACTTCCCTAAACTGATAGGGAGCAAGAGAAATAATGTCCGTTAATGAAAGACTATTTCTGGGCGTGCCCCGCATCTTTGGCACACAGGTGCTCGCCAGACACCTGCCTATTGGTGGAGACTTCTGCCGGGCAGGCTCCTGCTTGCGCCCATCTCCTCTCTGGTTTGTGCTGTCACTTCAAAGGGCGACCTTGGCCCAAAGATGGCGGAGGTGGGTCCATGGGGAGCCTGGAGCTTGCAGACTGGCAGGCAGAGAGGACAGCCTGCCATCTCATCACTTCCAAGTGGTGTAGCAGATCTGTAATTATAACATGAGGTCATCTTAATTAGAATGACATAAAATAATGCCTAATCAGACATCAGCCTATCTTTTAGAAACTTGTCATAGTTCAAAAACCTCCCAGCTTCTCGGTGGTGAAGTATTAAGTTCTCATTCTCATCCAAGTTTCTCTCTCCCTGGGTCCTCCTGTGTGCCAGCCCATCCTGTCCCTGGCTTCTGCTGCAGAGGGAGGGGTGGGGCTGGCAATGGCCTCAGGGAGGAGTCAGTAGGAACTGGTGGGGCCAGCCCATGAGGAGCCCCCTTTTCCTGGGAGAAAGTGTCACAGAACATGGAAAACCCCCGTGCAGAACCAGGATACCTGGGTTCAAACCCAGGACAGCCTCCAGGAGCAAGGATGTGGGTCACACCCAGGAATGATCTTTCATTTCTGTGGACATCCTCCCCACCCCCACAGCTTTCCTGGGCTGAGGACAGCATGAGAAAGCCAGCTCTCCTGTTCCTAGAGTCCCCAGGGGTCCTGCAGAGTTGTGTGTGTGTGGGTCTCCCTACGTCCTTCTTCTAGGGGTCCTTCTGCAGCCCCCTCACCACTGTCTTTCAGACTGCAAAGAACTTAGCACCTCACTCTGAAGAAGTGCGTTGGGGGCATTTCACTATTTAGGGCCTCCCCCGATTACTGGGGAACTACTTGTCTCGCCTCTGCCAAACGAAAAGGCTAATCTAAGACAAAGTCTTTCCCAGGGACATAGGCCTCTCTCGAAATGCAAAAACTGGTGCATTTACCCAAAACAGGCTACCTTGTGACGAAAGTAACCTACTTTGTGCTAGGTCTCCATATAGAATAGAACATTCTCAGTTTGGAGTTTCTCTTCCATACATTTTTTTAATGGAAAAAATTTTAAATTGTGGCAAAATCCACACAACATAACATTCACCATCTTACCCATTTCTGAGTGCGCAGTTCAGGGGCATTGAGTTTCTCTTGCACAGTTTGCAATACTTGGGTGCGGGCTCCCACCTGGCAGTACTCCCTCCTCCTACGAGGTAGTGCTGAATAATAAGCGTGACTATTTAAAGTTGAATGCGAGTATGCTTCTGGGTGTCCCAAGGAGGGCACTGCTGCTCCTGGGGCGTCACCACAGGGACACATCTGTGTGTCCAGCTGCCGCTTTGGATTCCGCCTGAGTTTGAAGTGGGCTCAGAGCCCTTCAATTATTAGTCTTGTGACTTCGGACAAACCTTCAGTTTCCTTGTCTGTAAAATATAAATAGTGAGCCTCCCACTGGGGAGTGGGGGCTGGGATCAGGCAGTCGGCCCGAGCTGAGCTAGCCAGCATCCTCTAGCTCCAGGAGATGGGCCTTTTGCTGTGGCTGCCCTGGGGTGGTCACAGGCAGCGGCCTAAGCCAAGCAGGAAGTGGCGAGCAGGCCGGATCCTGTTTGAGCAGGTTCAAAATATGGAAGTGAGTCCAGCAGGGGAACCTGTGAAAACTAGCCGGCCCAAAGCCGATCGCTGACCTCCTGCGTGGTAAAACCAATCTGGACTATCCACTTCCCCTTTGTGCCTTGGCTTTGCAGGAAAGTCCCCGCAGGTGTGAGCTGGGGCTCACAAAGAAGCTTGGGAGATAGCAGCCTGGAAAAGTAATTCCACCTGTAAACACCTGTGTTAACAAGTGCTGTATTTGTACAGCTATTTTTTTTTTCAAATACTGTTTACATACACCTATTCTCTTACCTTGCTCAGGTGTGTGTGGCGTGGCATCTGGGGACCTGCTGGCTGGGGGCCAACCTGCTTGTCTGGAGTGCTTCCCTCCTCTGCCTGGCAGCGTGGGGCTCAGAGGCCGGGTCTCTCTGTGGCCCAGCTGCAACGTTAGTGCTGCTGGGTTGACGGCCTGATGGCCTGGAGTTCAGCCAAGTCCCTCCATAGCGTGAGGTCCGAGACCTCAAAGTGACAGGAAGGGCTGGCTGGGGCCCTTTAGGTGACAGTGACCCCAGCTGGAGAGGAGTCATTTGCTCTTTTCCTGGCTGGCTCAGGTCACTTTGCATTTTCACACCCAGAGGAAATTTGAACCCTTCAACCACCTGATTCCATCCCTAGCTGACCCAGGATTGGGGAGTGTGGGCAGGAGAGGTGGTCTGTGCAGAATTCCACCTGACTCTATGGGAGCCCTTTGGATTTGACCCCTGTCCTGTGCTGGCTACCGCTCTCAGCCCGAACTGCATAGTAGAACCACCTGGGAACCTTTCACCTGTCACTCAGGTAGCAGCCCAGGGGTTCTCACTCACTTGGTCCCAGGCAGGGCCTCTGGAGATCTTTAGAAATCTTCCAAACCTGAATAATAGGCAGTCAGCTAAGGAGGATTCTCCTGGCATGATAGGGAGACATCCCTGTGTGTTTACAGCCTTCAAAGCTTTTATTTAGAGTGGCTGCACATTTAAGAAGAATTGCAAAGCAAATGCAGAGGACTTGGGGTACCCCTCAGCAGGTGTCCCTGGCTGATAAACAGCATGTGTCACTAGAATGCATCTGTCACTCCAGGGCACTGATGATGGCACATTGCCCCCAGCTCAGTCTCACCATTTATTTGGACTTTACCTGCTTTACTCTGAGGTCCTTGTCTATCCCAGGATCCCCTTTGGGGCCCACATCGCATTTTGTTGTCATGTCTCCCTAGCCTCCTCTGGTCTGTGACGGTTTCTCAGACTTTCCTGTTTTGGGTGACTGTGACAGTTTTCCTGAGTACTGGTCAGGTATTTTGTAGACTTCCCCTTAATTGGGGCTTATTTTATCTTTTCTTATGGTTAGATTGGGGTTATGGGCTTTGGGAGGAAGACTACAGCGGTGAACTGCCCTTGTATTGCATCCTATCAAAGGTACATACCTGTCAACTGGACGGATCACTGTTGCTGTTGACCTTGGCTGAGGTTGTGTTTGTCAAGTCTCTCCACTGCAAAGTCCCCCCACCCTCTTTCCGTATGTGCCCTTGGGGAGCAAGTCAGGGTGCTCAGGGGCAGGGGTGGTGACGTTCCAGTTCTTGGGGGGTGTATATGTGTACATTATTGGGAGTTCTTCCGTAAAGGTAGCTGTCTCTTTTCCCCATTATTTATTCAATCATTCATTTCTATCAGTGGGGACTCTCATTAACTTTATTCTCTGGGTTATAATCCAATACTAGTTACTTTGTTGCTCAAATCATTCCAGCTATGCCCCTGGGAGCTCTTTCAGGATCTGTGTCTCTTTTTTATTTTTTATTTTTTTTTAATTTTTTATTTTTTTTTTTTGTAGAGACAGAGTCTCACTTTATGGCCCTCGGTAGAGTGCCATGGCCTCACACAGCTCACAGCAACCTCCAACTCCCGGGCTTAAGCGATTCTCCTGCCTCAGCCTCCCGAGTAGCTGGGACTACAGGCGCCCGCCACAACGCCCGGCTATTTTTTGGTTGCAGTTTGGCTGGGGCCGGGTTTGAACCTGCCACCCTCGGTATATGGGGCCGGCGCCCTACCGACTGAGCCACAGGCGCCGCCCAGGATCTGTGTCTCTTTAATAAGCTCCCCCTTTTTGTGTTTTGAGTACTTACTTAAGAAAAAAGGTAATTTCACTGACACCTGTTGGATTTTGTTTTAGGCACTTTTTTTTTTTTGCATTTTCCTGGCTTAATAATAACCTCCCTTTCCTGAACATGTTCTCTCTCTTCCTCTCCAGCCCATGGTTTTCACTCTTTTCCTGGGAGTAGCGAGGTGGGGCAGTGGCAGGAGCCCTGGGTGCAGAGGCAGAGTGATCTGTGCCCACCTGCTGCTCCTCACCGGCTTTCTGTCCTGGAATGAATTCCTTGCCCACCATCAGCCAGCAGTTTCTGACCAGCGAGATGGGGGAGGCTTCATATCCCGGAGGAGGTCTGTGAGTGTTTGAGGCAAGTATAGATAGTGCCTGGTATGAAGGAGGTGCTCAGGAGAGTTAGCTTCGGTGTTTCTGTCCCTGGCCATTAAGTGAGTGAGTGACTTTTTTTGACCCCTTTGAGCCTCCGTTTCCTTATCTGTAAAATCAGAAGACTGGACCAGGTGGACCGGAACACACCTCCATTCTCGCTGTTCCCAAAGGCCCAGGTGTGCTGGCAGTTGGGGCAGGGAGATTAGGGGAGAGCTGGACAGGCTGTAGCCCAGGGATCCTGGCCTCAGGCTGGAATCAGCTTTGCAAATCCAACCATCAGATGAGATGGCATTTTGCCCTTGAAGACAGGATTTTGCACAGAGAATGTGACTTGCATGTCCGTGATGAGACTACCCCCTGCGTGTTTCAGCTCTTAGCAGACGCTGGCGAAGCAGTTTGGTGAGTGCGATGTGATGGAATGTTAAACACATTTCCTTTCACCAGTTCACAGTGGGTGTGCGCCCGTTTGGTGTGCTGTCCTGTCTATCTCTGTGTGTCCCTTTCTGCCAAGCAGCAGGCTTTGTCGATTTCCATCAACAGGTGGGTTTTGGTTGGGGCGTGAAGTCAGGTTTCTGGTGAGAGTTTCTGAGGTTGGTTACAGGTGCTGAAACTGGGCCCAGAGCTCATCTGTAGGTGGGGTGTGTCTTCCTGTGCGAGCCTCACCTGGCCTTGGCCAGCCTGATGTGGGCTCATTTATCCAAGAAGGAAGGGGAAGGTTCCGGAAAGGAGGTGATAGGGCAGGACCTGGGTGCAGACCAGGTGCTGGGGTGAGGTTGGGTGGAGTGGGGGTCTGGAAAGAGAGCCAGCTGAGAAGCAGCATGAGTATCAGGCCCCGGGGAAGAAGCTGAACGCCATTCACCCACACAAGGTTGCAGGTTAGGGGATCCCAAAGCTCTGGCCAAGGTGGCGGGTGTCTCAGGGTTCAGGCTGGGCTGCAGAACGAGTGTAAGAAAAGGAGAAAACGTGAGGCCTCAACAGTGATAATGGACCTGGGAGAGCCAAGGAGGGTCCAGCATGCCCAGTCTGTGGAGTGAGAGGGGAGTGAGGACAGGGTCCGGGACAAGGTCCCTGGCGGGCCTCTCTGCACATGATGTACAGACAGATCCCGCAGGTGCACAGGCTGCAGACAAGAGCTGCAGCACCATGTGGGACACAACTGAGAGCAACCAGTGACAATGTCCATTAGCAGGTGACAGGTTTATTTATAACATGTATCTGTTTGGTGGAAAACTCTGGAGCAGTTGAGGAGAATGAGATCGAACCACATGAACTGGTTTGGAAACCGTGACAAAGATCGCTGAGAGAAGACAGCAAGGTGTGGGGCGCTGCCTTCCAGGCAAGGCCCGTCCACAGCCTGTCTGTAATCGTGTCCGTTGGGAAGGTTCTCACGTGAGTAATAGAAGATCCAACTCACCCTGGTGAAGACATAGGGTTCATTTTCCTCATGTAACACTGTGTCTGGAGGTTGGCAGGTAGAGGTATTTGCCCAGCTGATTAACTGTGTCTTCAGGGACCTGGGTTCTCTCTCCTTTGCATCCTCTTCATGAAACACTTGGCTTTTTATTTTTATACTCTGCCTTACATTCTCGAGATGGTTGCTGAAGCTAAAGCTTTCCAGATGCCACCAGGCCCCTCCTCTCCCTGACACGGCCTGACTCACTTGCCAGGACAGGATCACATGCCCACCTCCAGCTACGAGGGGGGCTGGCAAAGCAAAGACCCAGCTCTCTAAATACCATATCAAAGAACAGGAGTGTGAAAAAGCAGACGAAACAGCATAGTCTGTGTGTAGGACTTGTTGAGAAAGGAAAAGTACCCGGAGACTCTTGTTAGTAACTAACTCTGGGGCATAGAGTATGGGTTCTGGAAAGGGAGAGTGGCTGGTTTCCTAATTGTATGTCCTTTCGTGCCCTTTTTTGTTACCATGTATGTGGAAGGCTCTTTGGATGAAAAAAAAAAAACTTAATTAAAAAATTCTAAATTATAATGAAGGGTATCCAGTGTGCCAGAGTGAGAGAGCTGGTCCAGGAGACAGTGCCTGGGGGAACTGAGGCTCTTGTGTGCAGGGAGCAAGGTGACTGTGGAGCTGAGTCTGTGGGCTGGTGGGCAGGAAGGTTAGGCAGGCTGGGCTGCTGGTGGGGGGGTGAAAGAGACCTCCTCCCTGCGTCTTGGTTCTTCTGAGAGCCTGCGAGGGGCTGAGGATATGAATGGGGATTTTAGAGGCTCAAGGCCAGCCAGCTATGGGAAGAATGGGGTGGGCAGAGCCTGGTGCCCTCACCTTCCGGACACTTACTTGGTGAGTGTTTATTATTTTCTCACTGCCTCATCTTCCAGAGGGGCAGTGTTGAAACTCACTACTCAGGAAAATCCCTCCTTGCTCTGCTATTGAGACGGACGACGTATGTTTCTAATTCTGCAAACCAACTGGACACGTGCCTTTGACGACACAACATGAAACAGAAATGGGAAGATGATCTGAAATTAGTTCTTGAATCAGATGACTGGGATGAACTTGGAAGAGAGCTAAAGGAACATGTGATTTTGCTTTTCCTACGGGTAATCTCACTTACAGTGGGCTTGTGTGGGAGTGACTGGGACCCCTGAACATGTGGGTGGAGCCCAAAGAGGAACAGAGGGCCGTTGTACCAGCCAGTGCCACCTCAGTTCTTTCCCTGTCTGTGAGTGACCTGTAATGACCCTTCAGGAGGAGACATGTCATGGCTAGACCTAAGACTTGTTCTGTCAACCAAGAATGGCAGACCCTGGCCTACCCTGGTTGTAAAACTGAGCAGCAGAATTTTACAGAAGGGAAATGATACCCCAGCTTTTCATCAGTCTATGGGAGGTTGGGTCCCTTGATGTCTTAGGTAGGGTGTACCTTAGTTTAAACTTCTAAAATTTCCCTTAATAGAGGATTGGACTTGTCAGTGTGTATTTTATTTGTCTTGACTATGCCAGAGAAAGCCCAACACACTGTAAATTGTGATGCTCATTAATGGAAAAGCCAGTGGAGGATGGAGCTTCAGTACTTTCCCAACAACTGGGGACGATTGTAGAGTCCAGGACTCTATGGACACTCACAGGTTATTCTTGCATCTATCCTTTAAATCCACAAAGCACAAAAGTTGCCTCTATCCAAGAACCTGAGAGTAGATGTATCAGTCAGAGCTCATTGCTGGAAACAGAAACCACTCTAGGTATGTTAAATGGAAAGGGATTTCATACAGGGGATTTTTTTCATTATAGAATCAGTGGAAGGTACGGGCCCTCAGCTGGGTCTTTGGAAGCACTTGTAGGGGGATGTATAACTGGCCATTGGAAAGGCTGCTCCCTCTGAGGTTATAACTAGGGCTGGGCTGGAAGTGGGAAGTTACTGCTGTGTTTGCTTCTGAGGGAGAATGGACACCCAAAGCTGCTATCCAGGGGTTAGGAAGCCAGGCCAAGATACCCAGGAGAGAGGCTAGATGCTTGGGTATTGCTGCTGGGAGGCCCTAATCCTAGCCTCTATTGCCTGGGCCGCAACAGCAACAGGAAGGGGGCATCCGCCTCACTTCTGCCTGTTAAAGGCATCTATTTGGTGCAAGCTAATTTTCACCTAGGGCCCTAGATGCCAGGAAGCTTTGGAAGCATCGCCTTCCAGCACTTCCTTCTGACAAAAGAGAGGGCAAATGGACCATTGCAGTGAGTTGGTGACATGGGACAACGCCAACAGGTGCTAGATGGCTGGAGTGTATTTGTGTCATATTAATTCTCAAAGAAAAGTTTGACTTAGAAACATATAGCACTCTGGGTGGGTGCATTAGGGAAAGCAACCATTTCTCCCAGTTTCAGCCCATGACGTGAGAGGCTTCAGGCTTCGGCCCTGTGGTACTTTGGTTTGTGGCCCTAAACAAGCCTCAGTGGCTTGAGTTGTAGAATGAGACACGTGAGAAGCTTGACGGGGCCGTCTCACAGCGCCTTCAATCCCTGCCTGGGTCCTCCGCGCTTCTGTAGAAAGTACCTCCCTGTTCTTGGGTTTGTCAACTTCAAGTGCACTTCACTGGGTGGTTTACCCAGAGCTCCGTGAACATCAAAGTGAAGTAGGAGGAAGAAAAACTTGGGGAAATCTTGGTGAAGCAGGGGTGCAGTTGAGTGTTGCACAAACAGCAGAGCCTGCTGAGATGGCCCTGCAGTCCTCACCTGCTCTGCTTACCGTCCCATCCCGGAGAGCCTCCTTTGCAGGCTCTGTGGCTTTGGGGATGATGTTTTCGAGTCCACATGACCGTGGTGGGGCTGGGATGCAGACATGCGTGTCCAGGGTAGGTGGCCCCCCCGCCCCTGACACAGTAAGGGGCCTGAAGTCCTCAGTCCTCCCTGGGCTCCCTGGCACAAAGAGAAGGACAGGGAGGGACAGGGCTGGCTGGTGGACGCTGGGATCCTGTCTGCCTGGTTACTGGGCTTCAGTAATAAAATACTCTGACTTGTAGCATTTCCCTATTTGTGTGGTGGTAATGTTCTCTCGTGCCAGCTCTGAGCTACAGTGAGACACGGCTGCACACAGGCTGCTGGGTCAGGGGCCGCTTTGAGGAGGCAGTGACATCACCAGGAGTGGGGAGTGAACTGAAGTCACATATGCTGCCTGGGCCCCAGAGGAGTGGCTTTGGGGGTCGCCCTGGCAGGGATCACTAATGACTTCCTAGCTGGTGTGGGGAGCTCCATGACCTGTCTGTGGTCACATAGATAGAGACTGTCACACCCCAAGGGCCTCGCCGCAGCCTCAAGGGTGTGATGCTTGGCAGAAGCCTTCCCACTGGGGAAACACAGGCCAGGCCTGCGCTGGTATGGGGGAGCCTTGAGGACGGGTGGGGAATCCCTGGTCTCTTATCCCTGTGGCTTGTCCTAAAGGACTCCTAGGAATTGACTCTGCCCAGCAGTGAGACTCCAGGGATGCATCTGGGAACCTATCCTGCCTCCTCTTGTACATTTTTTTTTTTTTTTTAATCACAGCAAACCTAACTGGTGTAAAGTCCAGATGCTGGATCCTGGTTGTTTTGACTCGCACCCAGGCCACACTGATTCCCGGCAGTGCAGTGACAGGCAACTCCTCTCCTCTCAGTCTCAGGTTCCTCGTCTGTAAAACGCCGATGATGGCAGTTAAGAGTGAAGTGGGGTTGTGCAGATGGCAGAATGTTTAGATACCTTTAGTCTTATGTGCTGGGGACAGTTCCGGGCAGGTATCCCTGCATTAAAGTTGGCGGTCTCTGCGGTCCGTCACACTGTTTTGGGAACAGCTTGCACCCTGCCTCCCAACCCAGCTGTGCTGTGCCAGGCCTGGGTGGGCAGTGCTGGCGCCCTTCACCCCAGGCTGGGCGCAGGTGCCTCCCCATCTCCACTACTGGCTTCTTGCCCTGACATACCCTTGGGGAACCATTGTCTCTCCTCCCAGGCGGGGCTGGGTTCACCCTGCCTCAGAATGCTGGTCAGCTAGCTTGGTGACAGAGTAGGGTACTCTACCTTTGTGAGCCTTGGTGTCATAGCCGAAGCCAGAATTCTGGTTGGCCAGCTTGAGGATGCAGAACTGAACGTTCCACCTCTGTGAGCCTCGGTGTTATAGCCGTAGCTGCGGGCCGAGCTGTCCTTACTGAAGTTTGCTCAGTGAGTGTTTGCTGGGTACCTCCTTGGCGCCAAGTGCTATTGTAGGCGTGAGAAACAGTAGACATTAAGCTATTAATAACCGTTAATTAGGCATGGTCCAGGCCTGAGGGAATTTGAAATCTATTGGGGAAAAGACCATCAGGTCAGCGATGATCAGGGGTGACCGAGCAGCAGGCTGTGAGAACAGAAGCTGGTCGGCAGGTGGGGAAAGGTCCCAGGGCTCTGAAGGACAGGTGGCAGGTGGCGGGCGGGTGTTCCAGGGAGAGAGGTAAAGCAGCCTGCTGGGTTGGGTGCTCTGAGTGTTGTGGAGGCACAGCTGTAAATATTAAATGAGATAATGTGAGTGGACGAGGCTCAGGATAGCCACACGGCTTCCTAGTGGAAGTACCGCACTATGTCACATGGTTTAAGGCAAGGTCTTATTTCATCTTCATAAAGCCCTACAGGGCAGTCACAGTAAGCAATGCAAAGTGCAGGTGATCCCAGCTGCTCTGAGGCCACAGAGCCAGGCCGCAGCCGAGTGGGCAGCAGCTGGGCCCCTCTGACCCTGGCCTGCCCTGGCTCTGCTGCCTCCCATTGTGCCCTTCCTCTCTGCCATGTCTGAGGAGCTCAGCCTGGAGAAGCAGCAGTGGCAGCTCTGAATGGGCCCTTTCTTCCCAGGAGGACACCTGGATGGAGGTTGGGGGGCCTGGAGGAAACAGGGCGACTGCAGGTGTAGAATGGTTTGTTTGCTTCTGGGTTCTCAGGTTCTCAAGTGCTTCCTCTGATAACATTCAGGGAGGGCAGCTCTGCTGACTCGTTACTGCCCACTGGGAGGGCTGGAGGAGCTGGGGAGGAGAGGAGGTGGGAGGAGAGGAGAACAGAGAGGTGCAGGGGGAGGGGCGTGAGGGGAGGGACAGGGAGAAGAGGGAGGGGAGGAGCCGACAGGGAGGAGAGAGAGGAGAAAGGAGAGGAGGGGGAGGAGGAGGATGGGGGGCGGGGGGAGATGCCCATGAGGTGGTCAGGAGGCTGCAGCTACGCCCAGGGCCTGAGCAGGTGTCCTGCAGGCAGGCAGCAAGCCTGGCCTTCTACACCCCAGCTTCCTCTGGGTTGAGGTGTTCCTGAGACGTAAAGGGCGGCCCCTCCATGACGCAGGCGATGAGATACCATCAGAACAAGAGTATATTTAGAAGACAGGAAACAAGCCCTCCAGCTTGCCTTTGGTTTTACTACCTGCATTTTAGCCGAGAGCACCCCAGAACGACTGAGGCTGCAGGTGACGCAGGGGACATCATTTTGGCCTTCGCGTTGATGCAGCCCCCTCGTCCCCTTTTCTCTTCTTTCTCTTGCTCTCTCTTTCTGATTCTATGCCACGCAGCCTTCGCTGGGGTTGTCCCAAAGTGATGGGGAGAAATGACATTTTGCTTGGAACTGAGTCATTTTGCTGGATTTTTTCAGCCGTGTCCCTGATTAGTAAACCTGTTTCAAGAATGGGAAAGTGCACAGGGCTATTTTTAAGTGTTCTCAGCATCAAGCTTCCTAATTCCTAGAACAGACCTTGCTTGCTTTTCTAGTTTCAAATGTAGATAAACACTTAACAGCTGCATGACCTTTAGCAGATTAGAATTGCTGTGCATCAGTTTGCTCATCTGTACAATGGGGCTAACACCACCTACATCACAGGGCAAAGAATGGAGTGAGATGATGAGCGTGTGCCCCTCAGATGTCTGTGGGAGCTCAATGTGCTGAAGGTCCCTCATTATTATTATTATTATTATTATTATTTTTGATAAAACTGACTGTTCTAAGACCAGCACCAGGGGAATGGGTAAAGTCCTCCTGTGTGCCAGACACAGGTGTGTTTATTAGTTAAAATGCACGTTGGGTGGGTTAGGGGAGGAATCAAACTGAAACTCATACTAAATTGCCATCCAGGAGAAAACTTGGCAACCTGTGCTCCGTAAATGTGCCTTTGCCAGGGTTCCCTGTGCTAGCTCTGTGAGGGGCACTAGGGAGGTGAGAGGACACCGGCCTGGCCCAGGGGAGGCAGTGGGCAATGAACGGTGACAGAGGCAGTGGCACTGTGCCAGGGGGACCAGGTACCTCACTTTGCCGGTGGAGTTTGGGAATTGCTTCGCTATGGTCCCATTGTCCATTACTGAAAATCAGAGGACTCGCCAAGAGGCAGCAGTTTTGGCCAGACTGTGACAGTTGATCAGGGGTTTTATAGGTAAGCTTGGGCAGAAACATTCTCTCCTTCCAAGAATGGAGCTCATCTGTGTGTTGGATGTAAATGACAGCTACAATCAGTTTAGTGTTTGCTCAGTGCTGGACATTGTGCTGGGCGTGGCTTGTGTTTCCTCTCGGAACCCTCATGCGGCTCTGGGGGTGGGGCTGTTCTAATCTCCAGTTTACAGAGGGGGTCTGGCTCTTGCCCAAGGTGATACAGTCTGGAGACAGCAGAGCAGGGCTGGAATGCAGGCCTCCTCCTCCCTGGGTTCATTGGCCTCTTGCTATCACATCCAGTCAATTTCAAGTCCACAAATCCCTGCTTCCCCAGCACTCCATTCTGGTTCTGTTGGGTCTCACTGCCCTGGGGCTGGTCCAGGCCTTGCCCTCTGTCTCCGGCCTCCTTCAGAACTTCCTGCCTGGTCTTCTACTGGCTGTCCCTCTTCAAGTCCGACTTTGCCTCGTAGTCATGAGTGAGCCCTCTAAGAAGTGTGGTATCCTGCCTGCCTCTCAGGGTCCTCTGGGGCTCAGGCCCCTGCACCGTGGGGTGCTTGGGGGTGGCACTCAGGCCAGGCTGGCACTCACCTTTGCGTCATCCCTGGGCACGGCTTCTTTCCTTGCTCTGGTCCAGCTGGGTCCCTCCGGGAGACTCAGCCCTGCCCCTTGCTTCCAAGTTGCACTCCGGCCACTTTCTCCCCAAACTTCCTGTATCTCTGCTCCGTTTGCTTGGAGGCTGGTGTGCTGTGCATTTCCTTGTGAAGTGAGGAAAATCATGTTTCTCTGTTAGGAAGAAAAACCCAGTGGAGAAAGCCATCTGCTAGAACAACAAGGAGAGCATGACATGGTGTGTGAGAGCCGCAGGACGCTTCAGAGTGGGGGTAATGGCGGGTGGTGTGACTGGGGACCTTAAGGATTCAGTGGCCATTGCAACACGCGCCAAGGCCCACTAGGTTCCTACCCCGGGGGCGTCCCTGGGCTCTGCCCACTGGTTGCCCTGAGATGTTCCTGTGAGTCTTGTGAAGGAAGGAGGCAGGGCACAGTGGGGGACACATCGGGAGGGGAGGTGCCCCTTGGTGGCCAGTGAGGGCCTTGGAGGGTGGAGCCAGTGGACAACCACCCAGAGCACATTGGCAGCCTGCACTAGTCCCCGGAGGTCCCAGGGGCTCCCAGTCATGGGGAATGAGCTGAGCCCCACCATCGGGGGATGGAGCCGCAGGAGGAGTGTGCAGGGTGGGCAGGGGCCAGATGTCAGAGCCTCAGGCGGCTGCCTTCCACATGTGGCCCTGTGACAGTCACATAGCCATGGGAGCTGCCATTTTGTCTTCTCCCCGAGGGAGAGTGACGTGTGCCTCATCAAAGTACAAGGAGGAAAGGCCGGGGGAGATACTGATGCTAAGGGCACAGAACCGCGCCTGGTCCAGAAGGGGTCTGAGAAACAGAAATGATTATTATTAATAAATGCAGCGGTTTGGGGTGGTGGATCTGGCTTCCCTGAGAGAGCTGTCTTGGAGAAATTTTGACATCCTACTATACTATGCTAGGGAGACAACTAAATTCCTGTTTACATGTAAACCTAAACCCTCTTATTCTAACTCTGCCATCACCTTAAAAGACATATATTTATGCTTTTGGTTTTAGCGGATCACTTGTTTAAAAGCGGCGCTGCACTTCCAGAGTGATTATGCTAATGTGTATAAGGGGTTGAACAATCGCGCTGACGGTGCTAACCATCTATTTGAACTACATTGTGCAAATAAGATGTTATCTTAAATAAGCTCCTAATATAACTCAGTAATCACTATAATGCTTTTTGGTGAAATTGTGGTGTTATTACTGAATTTAGCCACGGAGCCTCTCGTGCTGAACCTTTGCGCAAACACCAGCAGTGCCTGACCACCAGGCTCCTGGCCCCAAGGAGCTGAATGCTGTTGTCCCTGCCGGGCGGGAGGGGAGAGATGGGATGGCGTCGTGCAGGAGGTCCCACGGTGGGAGGTGAGGGCAAAGGATGGGACCTGCCGGGGGGCGGTATGGGTCCACCTCCTAAGAAGCCTCGTCAAAATGAGAATTGTAAATGTCGTACAGGCAGCACATGTGGGTGACAGTGGGGGACAGGCAGGCTTGGCCTGGCTTATGCAGTGGAGTGCAGGCCAGGATGGTGGCAGCCAGCTCCCAGGACCCTCAGGACCACAGACCCACCTGCGCTGACTCCTGACACTTGATGGTAGGGTTAGAAAGAGGTGATGGGAATGTTTGGGACAGGTGGATTTTTTTTTTTTTTTGATTGGCTGAAACCTGAAAGAAGCACTCAGTTCTCAAAGGGGAAATGCTCCGGTTTATCCTCACATCTCATTAAAAAAACAAAACAAAACAAAACAACAGGAAAATAGAACATCAAGGTGAAGTGTATATATACACATACATATATGGTATATGGTACTGTATTTAAAAATATAATAACCTTCCTTTCTCTGCCCCTCCCTCCCTTCTGTTTGTTTTAATGGTTGGAAGCATTTAGTCTAAAAGAAGGAAAGAGAGGCAGGTTAGGAGAATGCTGAAAATCCAGAGAAATAAACTTTGAGGATAATCTTGGAAGGAAGTCAGCCAAGTACTTGAAGACAAGCACAAACCACAAGTTCAATGCCCTGGCCTCAACATTTCATCACTGTTGCTCTGCAGTACAGGTCACTTGACTTTATGCAAAGGAAGAAGAAACATTTCATGTGTTTTCCAGGAAAGTGTCCTGAACCTGGAGTCAGGAGACCTAGGTTAGGGCAACTGCAACAGGCCGCTCCTTCTGTAGGTCAGAGACCCAAAGGAGGCTGTGCCCTCGCCAGGGACACCTACCGCGCTTTGCACATTTGAGGTGGAACGAGATTACCTGCCAACGCAGGAGTGGAGGAGGCCTTGCTTGTCAGGGCATGTGGAGGAGACTAACAGAGGTTTTAAATGCTCACTCTCTTACCCTGTGCCAGAGCCCTGGAAAACTGGCTGCTGGGGCTGCTCAGGGACCAGTCTATAGCAGGGGGGCTATACTTGGAGGAAACTTACAACAACTCCATGTGACACGTACTCCCGTAAGGAGCTGAACAGCACTGCGATGCCCCTCTGCAGTGAGAGCTGCACTTGCCCATCACCAGTTAAAATGACATGGGGTCTGCCCATTCACAAGGCCATGTCCTTTCAAACCTTCCCCCACTGCTGCAGGGAATGCCGTTCTCCTCCCTGATTTTACAGGTGAGCAACGGGCGTCTGAGAGGTTTTGCACATCATGGGCCAGCATGACAGCAGGGCTTCTCGGCCTTCTCTCCTCGACAAGTGACACAGGCAGAAGGCAGGGAAAGCTGGCCGCTGGGTCTGCTCAGGGACAAGTCTATAGCAGGGGGGCTCTGCAGAGTAACAAGTCTATTTTTGTTTTCTCACAAATAATAGAGAAACCCATAGAGGCCAACTGAGTTTGGTGGAAACTATCTGTGATTCAATTTAAACTATTGCTATAAAATTAAACTTCCAAAGCATTTACAAAGTGTGTTCTCAGCTGGTTTCCATGCTTTCCGGGGGCCCTGTTTGTACTCTCACTTGCCTGGTCACGCCCTCCCACCCTGTGCTCACGCCTGTGGTGTGCACCACCGCAGACATTATGTGATTACCAGGCTTACGAATTTAGGATTAACCCTCCTATTTTACAGTCTAGGTCATTCAGGCATCCAGAGCTTTATGTGAGTTGTTGGAGGCTACCCAGCTGGTGAGTCTGATTCAAGAGCTTTTTGTCTTTGAATCCAGTGCTTTTTCACAAATGAGCAAACAGGAACTTTACTCAGGATGGGATGTGATTGCAGGGCCGCTGAGAGTGTGGCTTGAGAAACAGTGGGAGAGGCAGAGGTTTCGGGCACTCCACCAAGGCCTCAAACACCGATTTGCTCTGAAATCTAGAATAAGCCACTGGCCTTCTGGGCCTCAGCTGGCTCCTCTGTAAACTAGCAGCTGGGATGTCATGGGCTGAGCTGTGTCCTCCAGATTCATCCGCGAAGTCCTAACTCCCAGTGCCTCGGAACGTGATGTAGTTGGAGATATGAGACCCAGGTCTTTAAAGAGATTAATTAAGTTAAAATGAGGCCATTAAGCCAATGTGACTTGCTGGGGCAGGGGGAGGCAGAGGTGTGGGGGGGAGACAGAGGGGCGGGGGGGGAGGCAGAGGGGTGGGGGGGAGACAGAGGGGCGGGGGGGAGGCAGAGGGGCGGGGGGGGAGACAGAGGGGCGGGGGGGAGGCAGAGGGGCGGGGGGGGAGGCAGAGGGGCGGGGGGGAGACAGAGGGGCGGGGGGGGAGACAGAGGGGCGGGGGGGAGGCAGAGGGGCGGGGGGGAGACAGAGGGGCAGGGAGAGGTAGAGGGTGGGCAGCAGCAGGGAAGCAGCTCAGCTGTCATGCACATTCACATCTGTCCTAGTGCAAAATGGGGCCCTCTTCATCCAGGCCACGCCACCCCTCTGCCTCCCCCCACCCCTCTGCCTTAGCATGTTTTCTCTCCTGTAGGATGAACCACACCCCTACCCCACCACACAGTAGGGTGCGAATGTCACAGATGCAGCAGTGTGCATAACAGATGCCCGATTCGTACAGGTTATTGTTTGTTGAACTTAACTGAACCCAGGTCCCCTTCAGTATCTGCACTAGCCCAAGTGTTCTGTTCCTGCTTCCATTTGACAGATGTCACCACACCCATGTATCCGACCATCTCTAAAGTGACGCAAGGGTGTTGGATGGTAATGAGAGTGATGGCCAGGGTCTGTAAAGTGGCATCTATGTGGCCTGGGAATGGCCATGTCTGCCTCCCAAAGACACCAGAGCAAACTCCTCGTGGACACTCCCTACCTGGACAGCACCGCCATGGAGAGTCCCAGGCTGGTCCAGGAGGGGCTCAGAAGACATTGTCCAGAAAGGTACCGTACTTGACCTCTCATGCCTGGCATGGTCCCAGAAAGGCAGTGACACCCCGCCAACCCTGCTTATCTGCTGTGCACCTCACCTTGGTGTCCTGAACAAAACACGTGTAATTGGCCCCGCAGCCCGTGGTGGAACGTGGACAATGCCAGTGATGAGGATAATTTTCAGATGATTTGAGATAAGCCAGTGCGTTTCTCCCTGACTCTCACCGTCATTTTCACACAATGGGCAGATGATAACATTGAGCTGCGTCTCATCGCCACTCCCGACAGCCAGGGAAGAACAAAGGCGGAAGGAACCCAAACAGAAGATGGAAACTTCCATCTTTTAGGAACTTCCAACTTTTAGGGATTAAACAAGTTGTTCTCTCCGCAATGGGCATTTCTGAATCTGAGGAGAATATATTTTCCTCTCCCTTTCCCGTTTCGAGATGAGTATGATCTAGAGAAAAGTGCCAGGTCAGGGCCAGTCAGGGCGGTGGTGGGGACAGGGGCGTGTCCAGGAATGGTGGCACCCCAGCCTGCTGTGCCAGGTTGGACCATGGTAAGACTGCTGATGATTTTCTCTTTGTTTTCAACACTGCTGTATAAGCTGCTGTGCCCTTACATCCTCTGAGTTGGAGGCCACCGCCTGCCATCTTACAGATGAGGATGCTGAGCTTAGAGGTGTCAAGTGACGTGCACGAGCTGGCATCTGCTCCCTGGAGGTCTGATTCTAGGACACGCATATGAACCATTTCTCTGTGTGGGGCTCAGCGGTAGGAGAAGGTGCAGTGGTAGATAAATTGACACAAGATGAGCCAGGCCATCTTATTGAAAATAGGGAAGCGTTTATTGTAAGGTCAGGTGAATGAAGATCTCCAATACTGGTCCAGAAGGGCCTGATACTCTGCATAGCGGTGGGGATAAAATTATCCTAAATATTGTGGAAGTGATGAAAACCAGAAAGTTAAAAGTAGAAATAAACTAAACTGACATGGGGTAAAAGTGATGCAGAAGAAATGTTTAAAAAGATAAAGTGTTACACAGTTTCAACAAGGGGACTGTGTAGGTGCCTCTAGATCCCCGATCTCTGTTCACTGTGTGACAACTGTTAACTTGTGGGGGAAGACTGTCGGGAAGAGCCAGGACCCAGCCAGCCTCTAACGTGTGTGACATTGAACTAGCATCTAATGTTTTCTCCTTGGTTCACCTTCCCCCAATTTGAGATGTGGCCTCTTTCCTGTTGTCATTTTGGTTGAGGCTGGAGGAGAGGCCCGACACTGTGCCGTGAGCCAGTGAATCTGAACAGGGGCTGGTCTGGCTGCAACTCAGCATGAGTTTGTCCTGTGCTAACCTGGCGTGGATCAGCCTCACTGTCCCACAAAGTGCTGGGCAGAAAGCTCAAGGACATGTACGTCCTGATATGTGACCAGTTGTACCAGCTGAACTGGGCCTGGTTTGGAAGGGCCAGAATTTGCAGCCATGTCCCCGTGCCATGAAGGTGCAGTCATACAGGGAGACTTCAGGTTAGGAATGCAATCCTAGTGGACAAGCCCAGAAGATCCTGGGTCACTGACGGGTGTCAGAGGGGAGGCCTTTGGGGATGCTGGCAGGTGCCCCTTTAGCTGCCCTTTCCTGCTGCTGGGGGCCACCCTCAGGCCTAGGTGGGCTTTCCCAGGAGGTGGCACTGACTAGGACTCAGCTCGCGGAAGGCCCGTGGTCTCTGTGTCTCCCCTCCCTGCACTTTGCACTCTGACCTTCTCCCCGATGGAGGACTTTGTTGTTCCATTTTGGGGACTGATGAAATGAGTGTGTCCCTTGTGGCAGAGGTCATGGTGGCTTCCAGGGAGCAGGGCCCTGAGGTGACATCAAAGCAGCAACTCTAATGGTGTTGAGATGTCCCTGCCCGTTCTGTCCTTGGGAGAGACTGACACCAGTCAGGGCTTCCAACAAATGACGCTGTGGGTCACTGGGGCTGCTGAGGCCAGACTTGGAAGGGTCCCCATCATTCATCCAATGTTTCCACAAGCGACTACTTCTAAATATTTGAATGTTGATCATGGAAAAGGATTAAAACGGTTATATGTGGGCTAAGATATAGAACAGAGATCAGACAGGGTGGAAAATCTACCATGGCAAAATTCAGCACAGTGGAAATGAGGAGGCTTATTAATAATATGATCAACATAAACAGGAAGTACAGAAGAGATTGAGGGTCTTGAGATCAGCTCTACTTCTGACTGGGTCTCGTGTCCCGTGAGACTGGGTCATCTTCATTCTTCTGAGCCTTGGTTTCCTCTTCTTTAGTGGAGATGGTAATGGAACATTACTCCCAAGGTCGCCATATGGATTAAAGAGGAAATACGCTTGGATGAGCCTTGACTAGCCCAGGTAGGCCAACAACTCAATAAATAGTATTTTCAAAGGGTCCCAGGGTGGAATGAATGACCTGCCTTGAAAGGTCGGGAATAGCCCATCGTTGAAGACATTGAAGAAAGAGTTAGACCTCTTGATGGCATAAAGCAGGCAATTCTGACCCGGGAATTTCCAAATCTGATGGGTGTCTGGGTGTGGTGGATCCGCTGGGCCTTTCAGAGGGAGTGGGAAGGAGCAGCCCTTACTTGCCTCCTGTCTGGAGAGGGTGTCCTGTGGGGGAGGGATGTGGCTGGGACCCACCTGAGCTGAACAGGGAGTCAGAAGTGGGTGTCCTGTGGGGGAGGGACCTGGCTGGGACCCATCTGAGTTGAACAGGGAGTCAGAAGTGGGTGTCCTGTGGGGGAGGGATGTGGCTGGGACCCACCTGAGCTGAACAGGGAGTCAGAAGTGGGTGTCCTGTGGGGGAGGGACGTGGCTGGGACCCATCTGAGCTGAACAGGGAGTCAGAAGTGGGTGTCCTGTGGGGGAGGGACATGGCTGGAACCCACGTGAGCTTAACAGGGAGTCAGAAGTGGGTGTCCTGTGGGGGAGGGACATGGCTGGGACCCACGTGAGCTTAACAGGGAGTCAGAAGTGGGTGTCCTGTCGGGGAGGGACATGGCTGGAACCCACCTGAGCTTAACAGGGAGTCAGAAGTGGGTGTCCTGTGGGGGAGGGACATGGCTGGGACCCATCTGAGCTGAACAGGGAGTCAGAAGTGGGTGTCCTGTAGGGGAGGGACATGGCTGGAACCCACGTGAGCTTAACAGGGAGTCAGAAGTGGGTGTCCTGTGTGGGGGGGACATGGCTGGGACCCATCTGAGCTGAACAGGGAGTCAGAAGTGCAGAGGTTGGCATGGGACTGCTTCCTGCTGAGATCCCTGATCAGGGGACAACACTGGGGAGTCCTGGTGTGTCCTTCAATCACAGCTGATCCCAGAGGACAAGACCCAGCTCCACCCTAGGCCAATGTTCTAGTTGGAGGGGAAGGCACAACCATGTCAAGCGGTTAATAGTGACAGGAGACGATTTGTGATTGAGCCGCAGTGAGTAAGGGGGTTGACAAGGGCACTGGTGACTTTCCATGAGGGCTGTGAGGAAATGCTGGGAAATGGGTGAGCTTGGTGGGCTTGATGTGTTGGTAGGATCTGGATACCCAGAAGGGCCTGGGGCCAGAAATCCAGTGGAGGCCTGATCCCCAGGTCAGGCTCTGGGGATCTTTGCCGGAATACTTGGGACTAATCCCAGCTCTCTTTGGAGATAGCAGTGTCAGGCCCGGGTTGTGCAGGCCTTATCTGCCGGGTTCTTCTGCCCCACCGGACAGTGATCCCTCGACTGCAGGAACGGTGTCTCATTCTTCCTTGCTTCTGATGGTGACTGGACTGGGAGGGGACCCTGAGGCGGTTACCCATTGCTGGCCAGATGCTGCTGTAGCCAAAGGTTCTAAATAATAAGCACAGGTGCAGGAAAGGCAGGTTGGCCCCACTCTCCACCCTCTGTTGTGTCTTGTCCCTGCTCACTCCTGTCTTCTCCCTTCTGAGCAGCTGGAAGTATGAACCTCAGCGTACATGTCAGGTGACGTGTGTCAGGTGACATGTGTCAGGCTTGCCATCTGTATCAAACTTTTATTGATCGTTTGTGGACTTGACAGACACCACAAGGGAAGGGTCAAACCCCGAAGCCTGCAGACGACTAAGAGAAATAAGGTTACTTGTTATTCTGACATACACCAGGCCACAGTAAGTTCCTTAAGAGAAAATAGAGGTAAGGGACGTGGAGCCCAGCTCCGTGCGGTTGAAGCTGGAGGCTGTGAGGGATGGGGAAGGGCACTCCCTGAGAGAGGACGGGCATAAGGGAAGTGTAGAGGGGCTCTTTGCAGGACGGAGGGTGCTGGGACCTAGGAGAGCTTCAGGAGGGGAATCTGGAAAGGTTCCTGGACGTGAGAATGTAGGCTGAGCAAAGAGGAGCTGCTGGAAGGTTTTGTGGATGTTATGGGCTGAATTGTGTTCACAAGACATGCTGTAGTCCTAACTCCAAAAGCCTCAGGATGTGACCTCATTTGGAAAACAGGGGTGCAATGGAATTAGTTACACAGTGGTGTAGGAAACCGTATCCCAATGTGACCTGTGTCCTTATAAGCGGAGGAGAAGACTCAGGACATGAGGGCAGATGCCGTGTGATGGTCGAGGCAGAGAGTGGAGTCTGGCAGCTGCAAGCCAAGGACAGCCAAGGATAGCCGGTCACCACCATAGGCCAGGAGAGATGGGAGGGACTCTCTCCACACGAGGATAGCCGGCCACCGCCATGGGCCAGGAGAGATGGGAGGGACTCTCTCCACACGAGGATAGCCGGCCACCGCCATGGGCCAGGACAGACGTGAGGGACTCTCTCCACACGAGGATAGCCGGCCACCACCATGGGCCAGGACAGACGGGAGGGACTCTCTCCACATGAGGATAGCCGGCCACCACCATGGGCCAGGACAGACGGGAGGGACTCTCTCCACACATCCGGGGGAGCACAGCCCTGCTGACAGCTCAGGATTGGAACTCCGGCCCCCAGAACCATTGAGAGAATATATTTCTGCTGTCTGAGGCACTGGCCTTCAGTTCCTCATCTTAGCCACCCCAGGTACACCACTGCAGTGGGCACAGTGAAACCACTGTCTCATGAGTCTCTCCCCCAGTGTCCCTGCATTGTGGGGACAGTCCCATCTCAGCTCACTGCCCACCTCCAATGTTTGCACTACAGGAGGGGAGGGTGACCGCCTGTTTCCACCTTATGTCGGACGCACCACCCAGTTCTGATAACCTGGTGGGCTATGGTGACAGAAGCTCAAATTCCTTTTGTTTTCTTTCAAATTATTTTTCTAGGAAAAGGTACAGGCTTTGGGAAGAAATGATGCTATACAAAGAGGAAGTTATTTTAGGCACAGGGTGCTAATGTCCTTCTGGGGGAATAGGTGAGAACTTTCCAGAGAAGGTGCTCAGGCCGGAGACGGGAGGGAGAAGCCTGTGGTGATGAGACCCTGACACTGTCCGGCACCTATCAATGGAGGCGCAGCGACTCAGAGGGATGCTCCTGCTGGCCTCGGGGCCGACTGAGGAGAAATGCGATGTAATACTGAGGGCTGGCTGTGACTGAACCCAGGGCTGGGTAGCTGCTTCTGCACAGGTAGGAAAAACAAACAGAGCCGAGGGGCTGGATTCAGCTGATCGCTGCAACCTGTTTCAACCTGGCTTGGGCAGGTTTGCGTCAAGTGGAGGGAGGTAGCTGCATTATTAGAAGCAATTGTTAAAATTGCTTTTCTGTTCCCCAGTGTCCTATCCACCCGTCTCTCCCCACCCTCATTCCTGGCTCCTTTATCAGCCTGTTTGTTCAGATGAAGTGAGGGGAAAAAGTTGCCTTGCTGGCTTCTGACAGGAGGGCTGCCTGTGTCTTGCACACTAAGGACATTGTTCAAGACAGGGCCACCTCTGTAAAAATATTGGTTCTGTAGTGGTGCCAAGATTGCTGAGTTATCTATCAACCAGCACTCCTTGTGCAAACTCAGGCTGCCTTCTGACAGGTTTAATCAGCGTGCAAACATTTTTAGAAGATATTCGCGGTGCTTTTGCCCCTGTCTTCTCTGTCTCCCTTCCTGCCACCAGCAGGCTCTGGGACAGCCACTGCGTGAAAGTGCTCGTCGGGGGCAGAGCAGGGTAATTGCAACATGAAAAAGGGCAGGAGAATTGTTTCTCCAACAGCCTGGGAGAGAAATCGTCTTCATTTTAGTCTAGCATGTCTTTAGAGAATATCTTCAGCAAAGGATGAAAAGCAAAACTGTCCTCGGCATGCTAGGAGGTCCCTTGTCTTCCCTGACGTCCAGTGTTTAAATGCTGAGACTCTGATTGATGAAGACAAGATTTTGAACTGCAGGTATCCACTGGCTCGGAAAAGTAAACTTGGTGGCATTTCCTTGGATGTAATCACATTGGCAAACAAGAGGGTTGCAATGCTGAGGCACTCCGCAAACCCTGAGTTCTGTTTTTATAAAATCTGTACCGAGACATGGATGGACAGGTGAAATTTATCTGAGGATAAAGTTGTCATTTCAGCCACTAATCTATCAGGAAAGGTTGTTTTCAAGTTCCAAAAATAAATAAGAAGCCCCAAACTCCCCTAAGGCATTAAATTAACATTAAAAAAATTAAAGCGTGGCCGGAAATTACTAATAAAATATGCTAGACCTTTAAATTCACGCATTTAATTGTTAATATATAGAGTATACAAAGATGATAATTGGATAGAATGACCAGATAAGTTTCCCCCTGCCTTCTCTTAACCCCAAGTTTCTTCTAAATGTTTTAAATTATAAATTTACAGTAGGGAGGAGATGAATAAATGCAGAGTTGGAACGGTGAGTTTCTCTGACCTTCTCTGAACTTCCTTGCTGTGTGATGTTGGCTGAAGCAGTTAATCTCTCTGGGCCTTAGGTTCTCCATCTTTAAAAGAGGACTTGTTCATCAGCTGGCCTGCAGGGAAAGATGCATGAACTGGCACGGGGGTGAGAAATGAGGAAAGGATTCAGAGAAGGGATGAGAAGAAGGGATTCAGAGAAGCAGCAGAGAATAATAAACGGCTCCCACTTATTCCCAGGCCTCGCATTTTGGCCCCTTCTCAGGACCGATGTTTGTAGTCTGTGATACTATGCTGATTTGGCCCGTTACTCAGAAATATTAAAAGCAAATATTAACTCAAGATAATGCAACATGAGCAATGCAGAGGCCGATTAACCTGGAAAAAGAAAATATTGCCATAGTTTAAAAAAATGGCATATGATTGCTTCCAGAATTGCTCATAAATTCCTATTTTGTGGCACCAAGAACATGTTCAAGAAATTAATGCTGAGGTATCTCAGGGCAACTTTATAATCGTGTCAGATCAGTACACTGTCCCCATTTGCTGAAAACTTTTCATCGCTGGTAAGGTGCTTGTTAGACAGGAACTAAATTTATAGTTGGCTTTTGTGGAGCCAATTTACATGTTGTGCTGCTGGAGCTCAGAACTAAAGGAAATGTGCTTGAAGCCAAAATTGGCTTTGTGGCTCCAGTTTCCTCGGCTCAGCACCACCTGCCTCCAATCAAACTGTCCAATTACAGGAAACAATTGTTTTCTTGCTTTCTGGGAAGTGAAGAAATTCACCCAGTAAAGGACTGATTTCTAAATTTTTTTTTTTTTTTCCCTCCTTAAAAAGAAAAAAATAAAAAAGATCAGAAAAAAGAAAACCAACAACAAATCCAAAACATCAACATTATTTTTTGGGGGGAAGAAAGTGGTTCCCTAACAAATTACTTTAAGTCTGAAAACCAGAATATTGCCATCCACACACTTTGGTGTTATTGACAGAGCCCAGAGCCATCTGATCTGTAATTACCTTTTATAATAATGTTATTAGCCATTCAGAAGAAAGGTTCTCTCTTTTAACATGTAAGGTAATAATTAAAGGCTGTGAATTTCACAGGTGAAATCTTCCACGATTTTGAAGTCAAAGAATTTAGTGAGCCACCTCTGCTTAATTAAACTTTCTTCTCAAAATAAAATCTTGTATTTGAAACAATGAAGTCAGGGCAATGATACTACTTATCTGTGAGCCCTAGTCTCATTTCTTTAAACTCTAATTCAACTTGCTAAAGATTATTTCTCCAAAATGGTTGGAATAGCAGGATTGAGAGGATGAAAGGAGTCTGAACCACGGGTCCCACGGGGATGGCGTTCAGCACGTGCTGAGCCCGGGTGATAATTACAGTCCATTCTTTCCCCTGGCAGGGAATATTTTAATAGAACTAACAAACTTCACTTGGCATTCTAATCCATATCCTGAGTTTTTCTTTTTAAAAAATAAGAATGGAACTGCTCAGTATTTCCTGATTCAATAAAAATAATGTCCTCTTGAAAACCACCCACTGAGCCACTTTTCATGTCATTCCTCTGCAAGGTGTTGACTTTATGGAGACCCTGCCATAGACATGATATTGACTCTGTGCTCCACTGGAATTCACTTACATCATGCAAGGGAATGAGCCCATGTTCTGTGTGAGGGGCCTTAGCTTCTGAGCATCGTGGCTGACCTCTTCCGGGAAGCCTTCTCTGGTCAGATCTGCCAGCGGCCAGTGCTGCCCCTGCTCCGGCCCTACTTCGGCCTCCGTCCCAGGCTCAGGTTTACGCTGTCATGTGGTCCTCTGAATATGGACTCCCCCAAGGACCAGACTGTTTATCTTCCATTGCTAAAAATGAATGAGTGGATGGTTTAGTAAAATGGAGGAGAGGATGATTTTCCTCTTATTTTTCTGGGTATTTCTTCTGAGCTGCCTTACAGCCCTTGTCTCTTTGTGTCCCCTGAGACTCCTCGGCACCTTTCTGTGTAATCTACACACACCTGTGATGGGAGGTCCTCAAACCCAGGGGCTGGTGTTCCCATCCTGCTTGAGGGAAAACTTGGGGTCGGGGGAGCTGGAGTGGGCTGTGCTGTGCCCTGGTCTCCCATGCACAAATGTGAGGGGACCCTAATTAACTTCCTGGAGGAGCCTTAGCTTTCTTACCAAATGGGGCTACATGATACCAGCTGGACAGTCCCTGGAGCTGCCAAGTGGGGACCATTGTTCAGAAATCACTGGCCCCAGAGTCTTGCTGAGCTTCAGAAGCATAAAGTCAGTACTTGCCGGCTTCAGATTTAGCTCTGCCCTACCTGGTGTAGAGGCCAGTCGCCACGTGTGGGCACTATAATTAAAGTTAATTAAAAGAAAATGAACTTTAAATTCAGTCCCTTGGTTGCACTAGCCATATTTCAAGTGCTCATGGCTGCTGTATGGGGCAGCATAGAATTATAGAATATTCTAGAACATTTATATACATTAATGTACACAGCTATGATTTAATAAAAAGAAGAATATTCTAGAACAGCGCAGAAGCATGTCCACTGGACAGCGCTGCCCTGGATGTTCCACCGTGCCTCAGCTCAGAGCCTCTCCTTTACTATCCTCCTTCCCCACAATGCAGCCCCACTCACGCTGCATGCAAGCCGCCTGCCCACATGCCAGCCCATGGTGAAGGGGGCCCTGGGCACAGACGGCCTCAGACCTACTCCATAGCGCTGTGGTCTGCACTGCTTTGTGCCTTTGTTTCCTCATCTGTAAAATGGGGACAATACCAGCTCCCAGGGTGGGGAACTGTGAGGATAATAAAGTCGTGTGGGTCGAGTGTTTGGCCAGGTGCTGTCATGATTATTGTCTTATGAACGATAAGCCATCTCCCGCCTGGCTCAAGTCCAGTCACCTGCTGGCGAGGCCGCGTCCCTCCTGTCAGCCAGGGCCTCACGCCTGTCTCCCCAGGCCCCCTGGTTTCTCCACCCACCTCCCTGCTGCCTGGCGAGGCCGTCCTGAAACACACACCCGACTGGGCGCTGCTGCTGCCAGGAAGTCATCCAGATGTCTCCAGTGTCTTAGGGAACAATCTGCCTCCCTAGCCTGGCACAGAGACTCAGAGAGGGCTCCGCTTCCCTCCTCCTGCTCCCCCAGAGCCTCTCTGCCCCCAGGTCTTTAGACACTGCTCCCCTGCTTGCTTTTATCCCCTCCTTGTCGGGTCCCTGAGGTGTCCCTCTGCACACCCCCACCTGCACCTCCAGCCTCAGCTCCCAGACCACCTCTGAATCTGCACCCTAGGGGACTGAGTTGTTTCCATTGGAGCAGCTGCAAAGTGGCTTCTCCAGGACACGGGCTGAGCATCCCTTAGCTGTGCTCCTGAGGGTCTTTGCTGAGGGAACGGATCTGGTTCCAGCAACAGGTTCTGGGTTCCTTCCCCACAATGCTGCTGCTGCCTCACAGACTGAAAATCGACACTCTATGGCGATGTGGTGACTCAGGGCTAATTGTGGGCGCGGGGGCTTTCCAGCAACCCAGTTAAAAGCAACTACATAGTGACCTTCACACCCCACGGACTGACCTAGTTCTCAGCCCCTGTGGCCTCAGCGTCCAGGCCTGCAGGATCCTGTAGGGCCTGGCAGTCTCGCTTTGATGTCTGATGAGAAAGGGGGTTGAAACCCAGGTGACCGATTTGGAATTGGAGAAGCTGACAGGCTGCCAACCTCTTCTTTCCAGCAGTGGGGCTGTTCTGTGCAGAGGGTGCTTCCTGCGACTCCCCTGGGCCATCTGGAAGTTCAGATTTATTCCTGTGGAATGGGGACGTGATGGCTGCTCTGTTATGCATGGCCCCCAAAAGACGAGATGATCTTCTGAGTTCTCATAGTCTCTCTGGGTGAGTTCCCAATTAGAGTGAAAAATCTCTAATAATTCTTCACCCAGATCCTCATTTGTCTTTTTAGAGCTGAAGTGAAAATTGAACTCTCCAGCCTGAGTTCCTCCATGAGGCTGCAGCTCCCAGGCCGATGGGCTCATACCCTTCCCTCTCTGCCCGGAGCAGGGCTGCGTGGGCAGGCAGAGCCACCCGTGTCCCTGGTGGATTGTTTCATTAGTAACAAGAGACCTGGCGATTCTATTTTTCTCCTCCTGTTTTCTTCTGGCTAACTCTCACTCATCATAAATGTCCCCCCTTCTATGGAATTCTTTCCTGCCAATTCCCATCCCCTTCCCAAACCATGTTGGCCCAGTCCTTTCTCTTGTGACACCCTCTTGGCAGCCTCTGACACCTCTGTCAGAAAACATCTCTTACTGATGTGGCTTCCTGGTCTCTGCTCAGCTCTTTGCTGGCCTGGCAGCCTCTGGAGGGCAGGAAGCGTGTTGAGTACTGCAAGCTCTGTGGTGTGGCCAAAGCTGTGTCTGGAGTGAGAGGAGCAGGACAGCAGGGGTCAGCCCTGGCTGCCCCATGAACTATTAGAATTTTCTGAGAGGTTTTTTTTACCCTCAATGAAGCCCCAACAATAAATTAAAAAAAAAAAAACCAAGAATTTTCTGAGAGAGTTTAAAGATAATCCAGAAGCTTGGGCCCCATCCTGGACCAAAGGCCCAGGTTTCAGCATTTTAAAAGTCTACAGATGGTTTTTTTTGCAGGCAGGGAGAAGAACAACTTGGAATGGCAGAAACAGGCTTTTGGAATCTGCAGGATCTAGGCTCTGGGCTTCCCTCCTGACTTGATTTTAGTCTCTCACAGATGTTCGTGTAAGGCAGAGTCACCAGATGAACTGTGTATAACGTGTACCCCAAACTTTTAATCTTGTGGGTTCAAACGCTTGGTATGCATCAGGTGTAAGTACACAGGAGTTGGAGTTAGGCGTGACCTGGGTGGAATAAGTTCCCAAATGTTTGGATGTGGGTGGGTTACCTGACTTTTCTGGGTCTCAGCTGTCTCATCTGTGAAATGGGCTTAATAATATTGCCCACATAGCTGGGTCAAGGAAACAAGCCTACATAAGTGTTCACCGACAGATAAATGCATGAAGAGATGTGGTTCATACATTGGTGGAATATTATTCAATCTTAAAGAAGGAGATTCTTCAAAATGCAAGAGCATGGATGAACCTGGGGGACCGTCATGCTAAGGGAAATAAGCAACAGAAGGACAACTCCTGTGTAACTCCACTTATGTGAGGTCTCTAAAATAGTCAAATTTTTAGAATCAAAGAGTGAATGTTTCAGTAACCAGCTGGTGGAGAGAAGAGAAAATAAGGCTCATTAACCAGTGAGCATGAGTTCAGTTGAGCACAGTGAATCAGCTCTAGAGACCAGCTGTCTGACCTGTACCTGGAGTGGACCATGGGCACCGTTGCTGTTTATTACTTAAGCATTTGTTAAGAGCGTAGACCTCATATTAAATGTTTTTTTTCCCACAATTAAAAAAGAATCACCTGCATGGGAAAAACAATATTACCCACATCAAAGACATGTAAGCATTAAATGAGACAGACATTTAATTAATAAGTATTTATTATTATTATTGTTACTAGAATTAGAGTGTTGGGTAAGTGGGTAAAGAACGTAAGGAAAATGCTGAAAGATATCAAAATCAATTAGGGGTTATGGTAAGTGAAGTGTACTTATATGGCCTTCTCTTTTGAAGCATATTTCTTGAAGCCTTGAACTTTAAGGAAAACCCTTATACCTTGATTTCTGACCTTCATGAATCAAAACATTGATTAGATTTTGTCTCCATTGTGTTAGATTTGTGAACTTTCAATACATTTATGGAGTCAAAATACATTTTCATTTGCTAATTTCTGTTAACAAGGCAAAAAGCTTTCTTAAATAAACAATTATATTTTTAGGGAAGTGTAAATTAAAGCACTATTCTTAACGCTGCTAGCTATGTAATTGACTGCGACGCTCACGCTGTTCTGGTAGCTGCTAAATGCTGCAGCTTGGAGCCAGCCCTCTGTGTCGGCTGTCAGACACACTGGAGTGGTGGAGGCTTTGTTGGGGGTGCAAGGCTGGAAGCAGGGGGTCAGATTTGAGATTTGATAGCTGAGCCCTGCCCTTTCTCCCAGGTGAGGTTAAAGGACTCCAGGAATCCACAGTCCACGTGTGTGCCCCTCTGTCTGTTGGCCTGAGGACAAATGATGAATGGATTCCAGCAAGGAGAAAACAATCAAATGCTTAAAAATTATGCATATGCAATTCAGTTTTCTATTGTCTTGGAGTTGCCACTGGAGGGATGATATGAGCTCCCTTCTGGAATGTTCTAGGTCACTGGGGGTCATTGCCATCTTCCTCGACAAGGCTGCTTCTGTGAATAATGAAGCAGGTGTCTCACTGCTAACTCTGTCTGACTCTAGAAAGCCATGTCCCAGGCTCAGTGCTACCTCCAAGAGCTTCCCAAATATCCAACCTTTGGGGGGCCAGAGGGTACAAAGCTTCCTGCAGAGACAGATGAATGAGCTTTTCCCGAGGATCCCTGGATCTGAGGAGCTCTGGTGCCTAGAAGCCTCCCCGAACCCCCTACCACTGAGTAGTTTCTTGGGCTCTCCTTCCCTTGGAGCAGGAAGATGGACCCAGCACAGGGGAAGAGATACCACAATATCATAGGCCCCCTCTGTTCTACCCCTGGCCTCTCCCACATTCAACACCCCCTCTACTCTCCTTGTTGCAAAATATAAACTCCCTGGTGTACCCATGGAGGCAGACAGACACTGATGTTTGGTTTGGTGGTAGGTGTGGTGGTCCAGACCTTGGCTCCAGCAACTGAAATTCTCTGTTACATATATAAAATCCAAAACAACATAGAACGAGGCCAAACGCAAATTGTTTTAAAACACACAAACGGGCTTGGTTCAGGTGGTGCCAAAGAATTCTCGATTTCTGCAGAGAGTTATTTTGTGCACTTTTACTACTATCATCCACGAAAAATGCAGCCGCTCCTGGAGTCATTAAGCTGCACTTGTAGGAGAGGCTGTCAAGCAAAGCAGGCCACAAATTTACCCTGATTAGCTAAACTGATTTTAGCTGCTTGTGTCAAAGCCACAAATCTGCGTGCTTTCTTTTGCATTGTGCAATTGTTTCTCTGAACATTTAGCATCGATTTGGTGAACGGTACCTTTAGCCACTCACAGTGCCTACATGCAGTCAGGCATGTGATGTGGTTCCTGACCACAGGAGTGGCGGGGACAGAACACGGAAACCAGAATGCCAATGGGAAAGTGGGGGCCTGGCTGTCGGCTCATGGGGAGTAGGAAGGGAGAAGAGAGGGTTGCCTAGCATTTAATCCTAACCTCCTCTGTCCGGGGACAAAGTTGGTGTTCAAACGGTGCAGAGGTGCACAGCCGGGACACAGCCCGGGCTCAGCAGGGGCCTGCACTGACTTAACGCTTGGCTGCCTCTGTTCTGAAATTCTTAGTAATCATGACCACGGTGATCTGTATTTTCAATTTCTACCAAAGTTGTTTCCCTTTCTTTTGGGACACAAGGCCAGACCACATCTCCCCGGGCCCTCTGCTGCCAGGTACGGCCGTGCTGAGTCTGCGGATGGAATGTGGATGCCATCCGCACACCCAGCCTAATAGCACCTCCATGCACGAGCTTTGAACATACACCTGAGCTTATCAGAAGAGGGTCATGTTGTGATCTTTTGCTACTGTTACCCAACAACAATGTCTCTGTTTCTGGGGCCAGTAAGTTATTGTCTGGATTAGAAGATGCTGTCAAGGAAAGCAGGCTGGGCCTTTGGCTACCTGAGGTGTGCTCTGGCAGGGTGAATTTGGAAGCTGTGTATTGAAGATGGGGTAACCTGGGGCCAGGTCTCTGAATATCCTGTGCCCCACCACCACTTTGTCCAGCCAGCTGGGACTGCCCCAGCCTCTCGCAGGAGCAGAACAGAGGAGTCTCAGTGTTGAGTGATTGCAGATTCAGATCTGAGGTCCCTTCAGCCTGGCCCAGGCAAGGCCTGCTTTTCAGAGGAAGGAAGGTTTTCTCAGAAGTTCCCCAGCAGACTTCCTCTCTCAGCTTTTAGACAGAATTATGTCTCATGTTTTTTACTAAACCCGTCTTAGCAAGGCGCAGGGATTTGCTATGATCCGCGTAGACCGATAAGGACTTCCTCCCTAGGGTCAGGGAGGGCCGTGGTCAGCCCAAGGCTCTGGCTGTTCTTACCTGAACAAAACTGGGCTTTGAATAGTGGGGCATGAGAGAGAAGTTCCCACTGGGTACAGAGCTAGACAGTGTCTGGAGAGGGAGAGGAAGATTTTTTTTTTTTTAAATAAGAAATATTTGTTTTTAAGCTTTTGAGGACAGATAGCGACTATGTTTTATATTGTTTTGGAGCAATAAATTATCCTCTGTAATTTCCTATACATGGATGGATGAAAAAAATTGTACATATTGCATGAGTGAAGAGAAACTTTCGCTCTAATTGTGAAGTTTATATGGAAATAGGAAAGGTCCATACAGATCTTTAACCATAAGTACTAGTTTGAACCCTTAATTTTCCCACCTTGCAAATGGACACGATAACATATAAAGTAAAAGAACACAGAGTTCGCTGGGAATTATGATAAAATGGGCTATTGTGCAAAGAGTGATGTGGGCAGTGATTTTCTCTGGAGTGGTCTATACTTTCCCTTTTTATGTTAGGTTGGTATATTAGTAGGGAATGTCAAAGGCTGCAATTAACAGCTTAACTATTAACTGTAATTAACAGCTGTTTGACTACGAGTTATGTTTTCTCACATAGCAGGAAGACTCAAGTGGAGGTAAATGGTTGTTAGCATTTGATGATATTAGTGCTAACCTGCTATTTTCTTAGAATTCCCCTAATGTTTGCAATGTGGCTGTTCTATCCCCAGCTGTCTTGTCCCGGGCCGGATGGAGATGGTTGGGGAAGGAGAGACATCCCAAGTCTTGCCCTGTCCCCTTTTATTAAGAAAACAATGTTTTTCCACATTGACCCTCAAACAGTCATGGTCAGAACTGGGTGAGATACCCGTTGAAGAGCAAGGGGCTCTTCAAGGGTCTTCTTGGTCTAAGCAGGGCTGGCTTAGACCGATCGTGATCCATCATCTGGGGCTGGGCCCCGGCTGCTCTGGGCCAAAGTTGGCTGCTTCTAGCAAGAGGGATGGACATTGAGTAGGCAACACATAGTGTATGTCACAATCTGCAAAGACATTTGGTGTTTTTAAAAATAGGGCAAGTGGGATTTCGAGCTTCTCCTGCACGCTCAAGGTGGGAGGTTTGGGGGTCTGGAATACTTTCTGACGTAAATAAAGCCGCGGACAAAGTGCAAACCAGAGCAGAGCTCACGTCTGAACTGATGCTGGTCCAGAGCTGTCAGCATTTGCTCCATCGTTAGTCCAGTCCCTGCAGCTTCCTCAGGTCATTGTCAAGCCTCCATAGTGAGTGTGGTAGGTTATCCTGTCAGGAAGACCACTAATAAGAAGGTCTCCCTTTGCATTTGTGTTCCTAAGTCTCCCCTCTGTCATCCTCCTTGCTTTCCTGTGTCCTGGGGACAGTCCTGTTCACCATCCTACTCACCAGATTTGTGCCTCGAGAGCAGCAGTGTCTGGTGGAATCAATGTGGGCCGCGCATGCTGCTTAAAGCCATCCAGTAGCCTCATTATGAAGAGTAAATAGAAGTGCATGAAATTGAGTCAAACCTGGATTTTAGTTAATCAAATGTAGTTAAAATATCATATCAACATCTAATCTGTAGAAAAATTATTGAGACATTTTCCACTTTGTTCTCATACCAAGTTGTTGTAGTCTGGTGTGTATCTCACACTTGACACATCTCAGTTCCGACGGGTCACATCTCACATGTTCAGTAGCCACGTGTGACTGGTGGCACCATTATTAGCAGGCATGCTTCTAGAGGACAGAAGCCATTCTTTTCCTTTCTGCATCACCAGTGCTTGCAGAATAGCAGCCCCTAATACATACTTGTTGAGCAAATAAATACAACCCGCTGCAGGAATGGGTCTTTCTTAAATATGGGTATTGGTGGGTAGTGCAGAAAGCCCCAGAGCAGTGTGCACAGTCATCCTTCTCACCCTTGGGCGTGTCTGCATTAGCAGAGGCCCCAGATAAAATCTCTCAGCCTCTTAATGTCTGTTTCTCATCTGTAAAGAGAGACAGCGTCATCTAGCTTGCAGGGTGCTGAGAAGATGGACGGATCAAATGTAGAGAGAGGGCTAACCGTGCGGGGTGTCTGGCATGTAGGAAGCTCCTGAGAAGCAGCAGCTATATTCTTTTACACCAGATAGTCCACAAATCAGAAGGAGAACTTAGATTTTAGTAACAGCAGCACAGTTTGGCCAGGGCAGTGCTGGTCCTCATGCTGTGCCCCGTGTAGGGCCCTTACGGTGTGGGTTTTCTCTGTTCTGGGAACTCTCTTTGGGGGTCTCAGAGTAATTCATGGGGTTTTTCTTCTTGGCTATAGCTGGGGAAAGTCATAATCAACGCAGGGCTCAGTAAGGAAGGGTACTTGCCAAACGAGGGTGGCCCTTGCTCTGGCAGTCTGTCACTGTTCACAGTCCCTCCAAAGCCTGAAGGCTCAGCTTCCTGCAGGAGCCCAGGTGGCCTGGACCCCTGCTCCCCCTCAGCAATTCTCCCACACTCTGCCCCTTCATTCTGTGTTCTGGGCACCCCCTTGGCATTTTCCCCTAAATTGACTGACTTGAAATATAATTGTTTAAACAACAGAAACCAAGTGTCTCCTGACCATACCTAATTTTGAGAAAATAGAGAATGGGTAAAACAAGCCAGGCACATAGTGGCATTAAGAAAAGCCCGGGCTAACTTCATTAAATAGCTTCTTTGTGGTATCAGGCAGGAAGTGAAACAGCTTTAAATGGCAAACATTTCTCAATCATTTAATGCACCAGTAATCCTGGCATTCTCTGTCTTTTGTCCCCTTAAAGAAAAAGCAAGCCCAGCTGTAACTCTGGCAGGAAAGGGGGAGGCACCTGAGTCAGAGTCACCATGGAGCCCTCACTCCCATGAGACTCTGCAGGGGGACTGTCCTCAGACGTGGGCATAGAGGATGCTACCTGCAGGACCTGCGCCACCCGGCTGAATCACTGACTTCTTGTTGGTACCACTTGTCAACTGGCTGTCTCAAATCTGTTCCTGTTGGAAGCACACACGTGTCCACCTTGCCACATTAGCTTGTGAGCCCGTTTACCGAGGATGGTGAAACCCCACTCCCCACTGTAACATTTCCTTCTCTTGCCAAATGCCCTGGTCCTTATTTCTACTGCAAATTAGGCTCTCAACACAAAAGATAAAAAGGCAGAGAAGCACTATGGGCTCAATCTTTTCTTGAAGAAAAAATTGCACTTTCTTATTGAGTACCCAAGCTATGGAAACAAAAGGAAAACCAGAAGATGGATGCCACTGATACCCTCCCGCTTAGTCGCACATTTCAAGATTCATTTACAGATGTCAAACAGGATATGGCACATGGGAGGTGTTCGGTAAATAGGCCTTAATTGATTAAAAGGCAGAAATACATGTGAAGATCTTTAGGGAAACAGGTACTTAAAAAAAAGTAATAGTCAATCTTAATCAGTAACAAAAATGGTGCCAGATAGAATCATGTTGATTTAGACTAAAGTATAGCTAGTATGAAATAGCTCTCAAATGCAGTGATTTTAGTCTCTTTCTTAAAAATTCTCAGAATAGTCTCCCACATCTTGGTGGGAGGCTGTGCCCTGCCCTGCGGCCATAGGGTCAGGCAATGTCATAAGGCACTAAAAGCACCCTGTGCCTCAGGGTGTGGTTGGAACTCAACATTTCTGGGCTTCCAGTGTCATTCTTTCTAATCCTAACCCCACCCTTCTCCATCTGGCAAAATCGCCCTGTCCTTGAACCCCCGAGTGGAGGAGTTGGTTCCCAGGTCACCTCACTCCTTCCTCTGGCACAGTGCTGGTCCCAGGTGTTGTCACTGTTTATTTAGTACCCGTCTTTCCCATGTGAGCTCCTCAAGGGCACGGGTCCAGAATTATTCATTCTAACATCCCAGCAAGTCCCACGGTGTCCGGCAGGTGATAGTTTAATAAGCGCCGCTGGCTGAATGCGGAGCAGATACATTCTTTGGTGTTCAGAGTTATTAATTCAGCTTGTTGTTGGTGTTCTTTGTGGTATATTTCGAGTCCTGCTTCCTGTAGTTCTCCTTTCTCCCTAAGGTAAATAATGAAGGCAGACTTCTCACCTTGCAAAAGGTTAGTTCTATTTCTAAAGCCATTTTGTGGGCTCTTTTGAGAGGCTTGAAATGTCTCCTGTATCCCTGGGGAGAATCCTGGGTGAGGGGTTGGCAAATGTTGCTGTGAACCAAAAGAACTTGCCCTTGAAGTTCAGTGAAAAGGGCATTGTGTCCCTTCTCTTTTAATTTCAATCCCTGTCATTGTCCTTTGTCTGGCAGGGACTATACAGGTTGGGAAAGCTTGGTTTCCCCCCTTACCCCCCTGAACGCCTTGTAGCCAACTATAGATTGTGATTTTCCCTCATTGGTTTTTCTTGCTTAAATGTACTTGAAACAACCTTTTTGAATACAGAAAAAGGCTTCAGTGCAGTCCCAGCAGCTAGCAGGTGACAGCCGTTATGCTGGCTTGCACTGTGACGATTTTAGGGAAGCGGTTTTTTCAAAGTCCTCACAAGGAGCGGCCGGGACCTCAGGTGGTGCAGGTGTGCGCGTGGCCTAGACAAGGGCCACCTGGGAGCCGCAGAGAACTTGTTGGCTCACAGGCTGGTGGCCTGGTTCACGCTGGCTCTTGTTTCAGTCCCCCGATGACTCTAATGCACATCAGACCTATGACTCCTTGTTTGATAAAGTCCAACGGTTAAGGGCAAGTATTTGTCATCTCAGCACCTGGTTTCAGGAACAAAGTACTCACCTCCCATTCACATGAACTATTTCAAAATAACCTTTGTTCAGGGATAGAGAGGGCTGAGTGTAGTCAGGACTGTCCTACAGGCTGGTTGGGTGAGGGGGTAGGATTTCAGGTGAGCAGGACTTCCCTGGTTGACATGGAGACTGTCAATTGTTTGAGGAAACCTGCCGGGAAGGGTGGGGGGAGGGAAACCACGAGAAAATCAACTCCTTTTTAACAATTTGTTAGCACCTGACACAGATCTCATGCCCATGCTTTTGGAAGTGGTTATTTGGGGTGCTGGATTTTGGAAATCAAAAGGAAGCTACATATTGCAGCTTCCTTTAAGAAATGCATCTCATTTGTACATCAGGGGCCTCTTGCAATTTTTTCGGGGCCCTCAGAGGCCAGTGTGCTGGGGCGGGGTGGTGCCCCTTCCACACAATTCGTGGACCGTTCGGGTTCCCAGCTGCCACGGGGAAGCTTCTTCTCAGGTTTTCTGGGTAGAAGTTTAGTTGTGAGTTGCTGTGGTTTCAAGTAATTAGCAAAGTGATGAAGATGATGCTAGTTCTCTTTTGCTGAGGACCTACTATGTGTCAAAGGCTTTACTCACATCATCTCCCTTAATTCTTATGAAACCTTTGTAAGGTGCATGCTAACCCTACTTTACATATGAGGACACAAAGGGCAGAAGAATCGAAATGACCTCTTTGGTGTCACAGAGACTGAGCTCATGTTTCCCTGTCACAGCCCATGACAGAGGACCTTGCCCTGTGGTATTCCTTGCAGACGGCCACCCAGGGCACCGCCTCCTCGGCAGATCCTACACCCCTCTTCAGGGCGTCCTTCTGGTCCACCCCTGGTCTCAGCACTCTGTAGCTCTCATCAGCCTGATGTGGGCCTCCTTCAGAAGGGAGAGGACAGGATCACCCTATTTGGAAACGCAGGCGAGAGGTGAGGGGGCTCTGGTGCTGCCTGCCCTGGGCACTGCAAGGCCCACATCCATCAGTTTTAATCAACTGACACGGGAGTGTGGGAGGAGCTTCCAGCCTGTAGCACAGGACCCAGACTTTGCAAAATGTCTTCCGGCAAAAGAATTGCACCTTGGTTGTTTTTCTGGGTGATCAATAGATTTCTATGTCTAGAGGACCAAGCATTACTTTTTGACCAAATTTGAGAGTTCCATAATGCTTTGGTCTGTGTCCAGCTGCCTTGGGGAAGTGATGAGCGCCATGCGGTGCCCTTAGTACCTCAGCAAGCCCAGGAGTCTTGACGTGGGCTTCTTTTTCCTTACCTCACAGGTGGGCTGGTGTCGGCCGGGGTCTGAGGACCCCTTTCCCTGGCTACTTATCTGCTCAGCCTCTTTCCAGTCCTAGAGAAGGACTGTCCAGGGAGAGAGAGAGGGGAGGCCAGAGGCCTCCTGGTTGACACTCTCTCCATGGCCCCTGAAAGCCCTCCACTGCAGTGCCACTTTTCTTTTAGAGCTACCAACACTGGGAGGCGAGGTGTGGCGGTGATGGGAGCACCAGAGAGACTTGGCAGAGCCAGGACTTGGGGGAGGGGGCATCCATTTCCCAGCCTCAAACTCTACATCACAGGATGGGAATAGGAAGGTCCACGTTGCAAGGCCAAGGAACAATGTGTGTTTAGCACTTGCAACCACGTAGCTACTCTGCAAATGATTACTATTGTTATTGTTATGAATGCATAATAATGATCTTATTACATATATCCAATTTTATAGGACTTTCTAAATGCACGGGAATTGGAATCCCCCCTTTTCTCCTCGGCTTGTCTGACCACGGAATCTGATACTCAATTGTTATTTGAATGCAGCCTGGGTCTGATCTGCCTAACAGACTGAGCTCACAGGGGTCAGGGGCTCAAGACCAAAAGCTGGTCAGTGGTGGGTCTGGTGTCTGACCACTGGCCTGCAGTCCTTGTCCCAGCACAGTGGGGAACAGCGTTAGGTGTCAGGTTTCAGGAACTTGCAGGAGGTATCTTCTCTTGCTTCTGCTTTGAGGTGGGAAGTGGTGGGTCTGCACTGTCCCACACTGGACACAGGAACAGGACAGGGCCCCTGGCCCTGAGCACATAGCATGTTTTATAGGGAACCTACCAGCTTGGCAGTTTCCCAATCAGGGGAGGGTGTAGACTGTCCTGGGAGCTCACAGCCTCGGAAGGGAAGTGCTGGGAGGTGTGAGAGCAGTTTCTAGAGTGGAGGATGTGGCTCAGGACAAGGTATGAGAAATGAAAGTTGAGGAAGAAGTAGAAGTGGGATTTTGAGGTGCCTCCAGCACGAGGAAGTGGCTTTGTTGGCAAAGGTGGACGGATACAGTAGCATGGAGGTGAGGCCTGGGGGGCTGAGGCTATGTCTCCTCAGTAACGCCCGCACGCAGGAGGGGCTGGCATTCGGAGACCTCGCACCTGGCACCTGAGGCTCGGTCAGCTCTCAGTGGGGATTGCACAGAAACCCCTTGTGGGGAGGAATTTAACTTGTAAAGGCGCAGAAACATTGTGCTCACAGAGGCTGGGCTCACTGACTTGCTTGCATTTTAGCCTGCAGCCATGTGGACGTGCTGGTCAGCTTTGGGCCCCAAGGCAGGCAGGTCCTGCTCTCCTTGGTGCTGGGGGGTGAGGCATAAAGTCTACCAGCCACTGAGCACAAACAAAGTGCCTGGGGGGTATAGAGATTATGTCACTTCATCCACACAACCCCACGGAATAGGCAAATGGTATCTCTCATGTTTGGTGATACTGAAGAGAGGACGCAGCTGAGAATCACAACATTTAAGTCACTTGTCCAAATGTGGACTTCAGCTGGCAAATGGATTTGAACCCTGGTCCCTCTGCCATCAAAGTCAAGATTCTCCTGCCAGGAGGCTTGTTTATACACAGGTCATGCTTGGAAATTTTCCTGCCCTGCAAGTGAACGGGAGCATAAGCAGAGACTTTTTTTTTTTTGCATTAAGGGTTCCTTTGACAACCAGCTGAAAGCCACTACCTGGAAGTACTTGTATCCTACACGCTTAGGGGACTAAAGGTCTCTGAAGTGCAGCCATAAGCTTCTTGGCATCTATGGACCCCAGTTCAGGAAGCCCTGAGAAGGGGAAAGGGAAACAGAAGAAGCCGGAAAAGAAAGAGCCCTGAGTGGGAACAGATTGAAAGACTGAACTGTCAGCACGGCCTGCACGCTCTGGATTTGTTGCCTTGAACATAACAAGCTTATATAAATAGGGTTCTATTACTTCATAAGACACATTTCTTTTTTTTTTTATTGTTGGGGATTCATTGAGGGTACAATAAGCCAGGTTACACTGATTAAGACACATTTCTTGTTTGTAATGTGCTTGTAAGAAAGGACCACTCATCTGAACAAGCTACAGGTAGAGATTTGTTCCTACCCTAACAGCCAGCATGCAAAGGAACTGCCCAAGCATCACTTCCTTTCCCTCCCCTGCCCGGCCCAGTCATCTTGTAAGCCTCGTAGGGACGCCTTCCATGAAATCACCCAGAATCATTTTGTAATATTGTCAGAATAATCTTAAGAGAACTTGTATCTCATCAGAATATAGTTCTTTGCATATATTTTTACTGACTTTGTTAATTTTATACTACCTTCCAATAATACTTAAAAATGCTCATGAGGCAAGAATCCTGGGCTGTCAGAGGTGGCAGTGAGCTCAGAGATCATCCAGCCCAAACTGCCTTCCTTTGCAAATGGGGAAACCCAGAAGAGAGACCAAACCATAGGTACCTGGCAAGTGTCCCCTAGACGTGTGGCCAGATGCAGCTCTCCTTCTGGTCCAAAGTCCAGGCAGGGAGGGCATCCTTAGTCACACAGGGAAGGAGCAGAGGCTTTGCTAGCAGAGTGACATTACACTGGAGTGGATGGGATGCTCTGGGCCAAGGCAGAGGTGGGACCTGCCTGTGCAGGCCGGAAATCACGGTCATTAACAGGTATCTGCCAGATGATAGCAGGGGACAGAGAGGTCCCCAGGGATGTAGGACAGGGGAATGAAGGCAGCAGACCCTGGAGGAAGGGACTGGGCGGCTCCTGGGTGCTCCCCGAAGGAGTCCCCATGTGGACTGAAAGGTGACTTGATGGGAAAAGGGAAATGATGTGGCTCAGTGTCTCAGGCCTCTGTTGTATTTGGGACCAGAGGGAACTCAGCTGTCACATGAGCGAAGTGCCTGCGTGAGCAGCTGTGGACTGGGCTCTGTGGGAAGTTGTAAAGGGGGAGAAGTCAGGGTCTCCTCGTCCCAGAGTCTTAACCGCAGAGGTTGGTGTGGTTGGTGCCAAATTTAGCTGCTTGCTTTGCTTTGCATTTTCACACATTTCCCCCTTTCCAGTCGGGTTAAAATCTATGTTGTGATCCAGTTCAGGCCATCATCATCTGGGCAGCCTGGGGCAGTGGAATCCCATAACCAGTTTGAGCCTCAGTTTCCTTGCAGGCCAAGTGGACTTTATCGTGTCCCTAAGAAATGAGAAATGAGTCATTTAAAGAGTCAAACTGTAATTCAAATCAGAGGTGAACACACATTGACTATAGCCACGTTCAGTGTGTGATGGTATCTGAAGACAGAAGGTCTTGGAAGCGACAGGAAGGGAGTCAGGGTGCAGACTCGACGTCCCTCCACTCCTGGCCCAGGGACGGCCCCCTCCAGGTGCCAAAAGTGCTCCATTATAGAAATGAGTCCACCTGAAGTCAGGTCATGTTCAAATTGTAAACAATTCTTGTTCTTTCTCTGAGATCATGGAGATAACTTCTGAATATAACTTGTCTGCCTGATATAATTTGTATACAAGGAGCAAGTGTTTGGTCTTAGGAAGTAAGCGCTGGTTAACTTGGTGGTTGTATTTTGTTTGGGTGGCGCCTGTGGCTCAGTGAGGGTGAGCGGGTTCAAACCCATATACTGAGGGTGGTGGGTTCAAACCCAGCCCCGGCTGAACTGCAACCAAAAAATAGCCGGGCGTTGTGGTGGGCGCCTGTAGTCCCAGCTGCTTGGGAGGCTGAGGCAGGAGAATCGCGAAAGCCCAAGAGCTGGAGGTTGCTGTGAGTCCTGTGACATCATGGCACTTTACCGAGGGTGGTTAAGTGAGACTCTGTCTCTACAAAAAAAAAGAAAGAAAAAAAAAATATATATATATAACATATTGTCATTCTGGTTCCTGAGCTCTGGCTGGCACGAGTGAGCATGGTCCCCACACACAGCCTCTGACCCATGCTCCTCCCACCCACGCACAGGGCTCAGAGCTACTTTTAATCCTCAGGGGCAGGCCCACAGCTGCACCCTCTTGTAGGCTCCTGGGAATGGAGCTGTGTTCATACCAGAGCCACAGGCCTGCTGGTGCTCAAAAGTGCTTGTTGAATGAATGAATGAATGAATGAATGACCTACTGCTCAGACTGACGTGGAAAGGTAATGGAAGGCGAAGCTCTGTCATTAGCATGGGGCATATTTGACTTTCTTGGGAGGGGGAATTATACCATAGTCCTGGACCAGGGTCTCTCATCGATTCCTGCATGGTTGTGGAACATGTGGAGTTAGGATCTCGGAATCATGGATAGGAAAGTAAAATATCACCAAGGTTTCAGTATATACTTACTGTCAATCTTTAAATTCAGTGTAGCTCATGGAATTTGAATATATCATCCTAAAACTCACACGCAAGAGTAAAGGACCAAACACAGATGAAATGATTTTAAAGGAAAAGAGTGTGACGTGGGATTTGCTCTTCCAACACTGGCTTCCCTGGAAGCTGTTGTAATTAAGACAGTGTGGCATGGGGCAGAGACAGGAAGCAAGTCAACCGAATAGACGGGAAGACTAGAAAGAGACTTGTCCCCTGGGAAGCTGGCCCAGGACAGAATCACGACTCTGCAGGAAATGTGTAGATTTCCATTTTGGGACATTTGGTTATCCATATGGGAAAAAAGTTAAAGTACATCCTTACCCCACAACATATAAAGAAGTCAGTTCAGATGGAATATATGGAAACGTGGAGATGTGGGAAGTCTCTTCCAGCATCAGTGTGGGACAGGATCTTAAGCCATAAAGACGAGATTCAGACATTTGATTTTAAAATTAAAATCCCTGTACAAGAAAGATAAAGATGACCATATGTTGGGGGGAGATGCTTGCAACACATGTAACCAACAGAAAACAAGCACCATGGATGTATAAATAAGAAAGGAGTGTGGAGCTCCTCAGGAAGTTAGCAGAGTTACCGTAGGATTCACCAATCCCATTTCTAGCTGTATACCCAACAGAACTAACAGTAGGGACTCACACGGATGTTTGCAAACCAATATTCATAGCAGCATTAGTCACAAGAACAAAAGGTGGGAAAAACTCAAGTGTCATCAGTGGACGGATGGATGAACAAAGTGTGTGCTATTCAGCCTTAGGGGGAAGGGAATTCTGCTGCGTGCTCCAACATGGATGGACCTTGGAGACATTATGCTAAAATAAAAAAACAAACAAATATTGTGTGATCCCACTTGTGTGAGGTCCCTAGAACTCAGAGACATAGAATGGTGGGTGCCAGGGGCTGGGAGAGTGGGGAGTGGGAAATTCGTGTTTCCTGGGTACAGAATTTCAGTTTGTAAGGTGCAGACATTCTGGAGATGGATGGTGGTGATGGTTTCACAACAACGGGAAGGTACTTGATGCCACCAACTGTACACTTAAAAGTGTTTAAAATGATAAATTTTGTTATATATATTTTACCACAAAGAAAAAAAAATAAACAAGGTGTTGATATGTGCTACAATATATACGAACCTTGAAAAACATTATGCAAAGGGAAAGAAACCAGGCACAGAAGAATATATAGTGTGCGACTCCACTTACGGGAAGTGTTCAGAACGGGCGAGTTTAGGGGGACATAAAATAGTGGTTTCCTAGGTGAGGGGACATGGGGGATGGGGAAGTGATGGCTTAAGTGTCTCTTTTGGGGATAACGTAAAAGTCCTAGAATGGATGAGATAGAAACACAACGATATAATACAGTAAAAGCCATCGACATGGACCCTTGAAGTGGGTGAATTATATAAAATGTGAATTGTATCTCAATAGAACTGTCACAAAAAAGAAAAAATATATAGGTCTAACTCTTTTGAAATAAGGAAAGGCAAACGACAAAGAAAAAAATGGACGGAGAATGGGATTAGCCAAGTCATAGAGGGGGAAACTGGACAGGCCAGTAAATACACAAGAACAAGGTCAACCTCAGGGAGATGCAAATGGAGGCACCAACGAGATTCTGTCTCGCACTCGTCAGATTGGCAAGGACTCCAGCCTTCTAATCCCCAGTGCTGGGGAGCAGTGCAGCAGTGCAACCTGTCATGCATTGCTCTGGGGAAATGTAAACTGGCGCAGGCGCGCTGGAGAACAATGTGGCAACGTTTGGCAAATGTGGACAGTGGTGCACCTTTGACTCAGCAATTCTACGTCTAGGGATATACCCCAGGGAATTTCTCACGCCTCTGTTGAAGGAGGTATGTGCAAAAACATCACACAGCAGTGCTGGTAACAGCAATCATTTGGAAACATCTTAAATGAATGCTATCTCGGGACATAGGATCAACAAGCTGTCACTTAGTCAAGCTGTAGAACACTGTGCAGCAGTTAAAACGTGCTGCTCATGTTCTGTATTCATGAGAAGGAGGAAACAGGAATGAAGAAAGCTGGTAATTGACAGGTAAATAGCATATGTCACTTACATAAGATTTACACACAGGTGAACAATATGCATATCATTTATAGAGAGGAGTTTATGTGTTTTTCTTTTCTTTCTTTTTTTTTTGAGACGGAGCCTCAAGCTGTCACCCTGGGTAGAGTGCTGTGGCATCACAGCTCACAGCAACCTCCAACTCCTGGGCTGAAGTGATTCTCTTGCCTCAGCCTCCCAAGTAGCTGGGACTACAGGTGCCTGCCATGAGCCTGGCTATTTTTTGGTTGTAGTTGTCATTGTTTGGCAGGCCTGGGCTGGATTTGAACCCACCAGCTCTGGTGTATGTGGCTGGTGACTTGAGCTATAGGTGCCAAGCCTATGTTTTTCTTTTCTAAATGAAGGGTCTAAAGCAAATATGTCAAAACGTTAAGCTAATTAAATCTCACCGGCAGTGTTAATATGGGTGTTTGTTACATTATTGTATACTTTCCCATACGTTTGGAATGCTTCACAGTTCCAAGAACATCTTAAAGACCTACACAGTGTTGTAGATTTGAGGTCAGGTACATTATTTTAGAAAGCATATATGCCTCCTTGCTTTCTTTTTTCTTTTTGAGACAGAGTCTCACTCTGTCACCCTGGGTAGAGTGCTGTGGTGTCATAGTTCACAGTAATTTCAAACTCCTGGGCTCAAGTGATCCTCCTGCCTCAGGCTCCCAAGTAGCTGGGACTACAGTTGCCCACCACGACGCCCTGCTAGTGCTTCCTTGCTTTCATTAACGGTAATGCAAATGGAAAGTCTGCTTAGGTCAGACAGCAAGCTGCCTCTAGGGGGTCTAGAATCACCCTATACAGTTAGTTGAACCACAAAACTTACCGGCATTCCCGTGTAAGCAGGGGAATGGACAGAGACTGGGATTAGACGATTCCTAATTCCTGGGTCCTACTCACCTTTGCATTCCTTATGCCTAAGAGAATCCGTGGCTGTTACAAACCACCCTCAGATCAGAAATGTTAATCACAACTGAGGAACTGAGGGGGGTTCAGAGAGAGGAGGGTGTCTGAATACCTTGGTGGACTCTGCCTGGTAGAGCACAGAGTCATCGTTATAAGATGCTCAGCCTCTGCCCACTGCTTCAGACTGCAGTGCAAACCTATGTGCTCCTGGGCCTGCCTTAGCAGGGTCTTGGAAGATGGTCCTTAACCACGTGTGCAATGGCGGCCAATCTGCAGTGGGACCACCGGAATGAGAAGGAAGTGACGTCCATCCAGACAGCGATGTGAAACTCCACCTGCATCCCTTCTTAAAAACAGTAACAGCTAGGCAGGTCTGAGTTTCCCTGCGAGGCTGAGCTGAGATACTGGACTTGAGTTGCAAAGGGTAGAAAAAGAATGTGTTCTTCTGTTTTGCTGATGTGATTCTCTTCCTGCTGTGAAGAAGGAAGGGTAGTAGATTTTTTTTTTTTTTGTGGTTTTAGTAGATTTTCGCCTTTTAATTAATTAATTTTTTATTATTATTAAATCATAGCTGTGTACATTAATGCGATCATGGGGCACCATACACTGGTTTTATAAACAGTTTGACACATTTTCATCACACTGGTTAACTGTTTTTTTTTTTTTTTTCAGTTTTTGGCCAGGGCCGGGTTTGAACCCACCATCTCCAGTATATGGGGCTGGTGCCCTATAACTTTGAGCCACAGGCGCCACCCAGGGTAGTAGATTGTTAACAGAAATAAGAGGGGAGACGGTTTAGCAGAGAGCAGTACATTTGTGTGTGAGTGTGTGTGTGCATATGTGAAGAGAGTAACGGTTTCCCTCTTCAAACTGAATTATTTGATTTTGCCCCCACAAGTCAAGTGAGATGCTTCACGCACTGTCAATGAACCCATGACAATGTTATTTCTGGTCCACCAGAACACTTGAGGCACAGTCTCAACTGAGTGCCGCAGAAGTCCCATCGCCCCCTTTAATTAAAGCCCTTGCTCTCCGCTACTCTGCCCAGGAAGGCATTTAATGATCATTACTACCTTAGCAGCTGAGATCCACGTGCTGACGGTTTCTCCGATGTGTTTGCTTAACCTTTGAATGATGACTGATTCAATTTCATGCAGAAAATCTGAAAATAGTGCCCAATGAGTTTAGTACGGAAAAATGTGATAATATTTTAATATGGACTTTATGCAAAACTTGGCTTCTGAGTAATTAAGACTACTGAAAGGTTTAATGAGTATTTATTGAGCACATATAAATAATAGGGTGTGAGCTGAACAATCAGGCAACGTGGCGTGGATGCGTTAGGGAATTTTACTTTCCAGTTCATTGAAAGTTGAGTTCTCTTCCTGTAATGTCTACAACAATAAGATTGGTTCTAAATTAAAATTAAAATGTCTAAGTATTCAGCCCAAGTGAATGAGAAAAATCACTTTGGTAGAACACTTACTTCCTCTTGAAATGCTGCTGGGAAAATAATTAAATTGGCCTTACATAGTCTTTGAAAATATTCTCAGGGCTGCAAAAGCTTTACTTCAGAATGCCTCTCTAATAAAAAGAGGGAGAATGCCACACATCTTTCCTTATCCTTCATTCTTACCAGTGGAGAGAGTGATATAGAACAGTGTGAATTAGAAAGTATAATTTCATTTTTAAAGCACTTTGTGTAAGATTTTTCTTCTGTGGTAGGGGAACTCCTTCCCTTTTCAAAGCTTCCCATCTCCAGGACAGATGGTTTAGGAGGATTTTGACTCTTGATCATCTGTGGAGAAGTTTTCTCTTTGAATGTCCCGTGTTGGGACAGCTGTCACGTGGTAGGTGGGGGCTGATGGAAGAGTTGCAGGGTCTGTTTGCACCGTGGCTGTGTGTGGAGAGTTGAGGCAGCCAGGCAGGGAGCCACACTGCAGCCCGAGGGCCAGGCCCCCTGTGCAACCTGCTTCCCACGGTAGAATCAACGTCTGGAATCCACAGACACATTATGATGTGTGACTGGAATGAAATATTGAGGTTAAAAACCCAGAGCTGCATCTTTAGTTCGTTCTTTGACCTTAGGAGTTAACATTAATTCTTCTCTTAAGCAGGTGATTTGAATGCTTCTTATCAGAATTTTTTTCCTGGTAGTCGCTGTAGCTCTTTTTATGCAGCTTTCTTTCTTTCTTTTTTAATTTTTCTTTCCCCTCACTTAGTGCTTAAAAAAGGTACGACTTTGAAAAAACAGTCATCTCTCTGGGATTCGTCTCAGCTGAAGTCATCAGAAGCTGCATCCAGACGCACAGTGGGGATGTGGGAGAGGCGAGAGGGGCCTCTGCCTGCAGTGGAGATGGACTCCTATTTCACCATGACTTTGACCTGGACGTCCTTCATGGTCTCTGCTGGGTATCCAGACTGGCTAGAGCTGACTGAGCAGGCCCTCCTCTGTCCACCCTCACTGGCTCCTCACCGGGTGAGGGGACAGGGGACTCTCAAGAGATGACTCGCTCTTAGGGATCTGGGACCTGGTTGCTCTCAGGGCCCACTGAGACCCTGTCCCAGGCTGCTCTGGTTTGTGACTGTTGAATGCTTCTTGGGCTCTTCCTTCTTGCAGCTCCATCCACCTTGGGTTTACACACGCGCCCTTCTCTGTGCAGCCCCCCAATCCCCTATCCACTCCTCTGCCTGCTCCTCCTTCTCCAGCCTCCTGGACAGGGAGGTCCTCTGCAGCACCGTCCTCAGCTGACTTCTCGCTCCACATTTTCCCCCTGGATTCCATCCACACTCTGTGTGTCAGCTTTTATTTCTATGCAGTCCCCTCCTCCCTCCCGCCCCGCAGCCCACACTTCCCTTTCCCACCGGGTTTTTCCACCAAGATGCCCCGTCAGCCCTGGAGCCCAAACCTCCCAGCCTGCCTGTGTTTCTCTAAATGCCCGTGCCGCCCCTGGGGTGTCCTTCCCTGTTTCTCTCACCTCTGCCCCTCTCTGTCCTTCCCTCCACTTGCTGTCTCGCTGCCACCACCTTAGGCCTTCATGGTGTCTTCAGAGCTGGTCCTCCACCTCCATCCCAGCTCTCCCCAGGCTCTTCTGACTCCTGCATTTTCCAAAATGAGCCTCCCCTTCCCGGCACTGAGCTCCTTGAGATGCAGCTGATCACAGATGGAAGCGGCTTTATTCCTGTAGGAGGCCACTGTGCGTGGTGGCTATGCCGCTTACTGCACTGACTTTAGGCTGGCTTAGCCATCTAGTGTTAGCCCTGGGGCAGGGAGCAAGTGGACAGGTCCAGGTACCACTGCCTGGCTGGGATGACTAACAGCCCAGAGCAGCAACAGAGGACTTGCCAGAGAGGAAAAAGAAGAGCAGAGCTGGACCGAGCTTGCCCATCACACATCCTAAAATACCAACCAGACGGGACTCTCTGTCCCCAGGGGGGTGGCAGGAAGGGCTGCTGGGATGAAGCATCAGGAGAGGACAGAAACATGTGTCCCTCCGGGAGAAGAGACTGATCTCACAGAGCCCGGGGGCTGACTCTGTCAATCTTCTTCTCAGATGCCGTCGAGCCCTCAATTTTTGTCTCCTCAAAAATTTTCCCCTATAGCCTCCCCTCCAAAGCTCTGTTTTGTCCTGATTAGTCAAAGGTTGGTGCAGCTTATCTTGAGCTTTTCCTTCTTTGTCTACATTTAAATGGGAGCCACTGAAAGACTACAGAGACCTCAAGTTCAAGGCCCACTGCAGCTCCCACCTCAGGGATCACAAATGCGGTATCAGGATTGTGGTGGCAGCTCCCCACACCAAGCTCCAGCTGTGCCAAGGAGAGCACGGGCGCTCAGACATGATGTCGCCTTCGTCCTGGCTGAGGCAGTAGGACGTTTGTTGGGTCCTGTAATTATGCAGTTTTTTAGACCCAGGTCTAAGTTCAAAGAAGGTCACCATAAGGGGTATTCACTGCTTCACTGCTCTCCTTGCCTGGTCCATGAATCTGTCTGTTTTGGGGTCCCAAGTGATCATGACAGTGTACACAGCAGTGACAGGCCCGGCATCTCTCCAGGGCGGTGCACAGCAGTGGTGACCCCAGTATCCTTATGGGATGGTGCCCAGTAGCAGCAGCCCCAACATCCTCTCTCCTTCTCATCTTGAGAGGAAGAGCAGGTCCCCTTTGTGGCTGAACACACACCAGCCCTGACTTGTCTAACTGACCTGGATGAGCCTGACTTGGGCCATGTGCCCATCCACAGACCAGCTGCTGTGGCCTGGGAGAGCTCCTGAGTGATTAGCTTAGCTCCAAGCTCAGGCCACTTGGTGAATGGCTCACAGAGAAGGGCCGCTCCTCCACAGGGACGTGGAGGCCCTATTTGCGTAGGAGGAGGTGGGTTCAGGGGAGGTGGGAGTGCAGCAACCCCCTCCCTTATAGCAACCCTAGTATCAGGGGATGCCCAGCAAGTGTGACCAGCTCCAGGACAGGCCTCTGACTGAGACCACACTCCCAGTGCAAAGCCCTTTGTTGCCTCAGGTCAGAAGATAAGCCAAGACTTGGTTCTGGTCTGATGGACTCCACAGTTCAATTCCATTGCCTCCATCTCTGTGGACACTGCCCTGATCTCTCCTAAGGGAAATTCTCCTATTCCTCTCTGCCTATCAACATTTTGCATTTCTCTTTTAGAAGTTGGCCTCCATGTCTTTTTCTAGTTCTTGCAGAGGGGGGTGGCGGTGGTGATATAATGCATTCCCTTGCTCACTCTTCTCCCCCTGAACCTCCTCTGAGAAGGTGGTACAGTTTTTCAGGATGTATTTTAATGATGTCTTGGTAAAATCCCTTCCCCGGCTGCTCACGACAGTGGCCAGCCAACTCTTTTGCAGATTCCTGTCTCTGGTCCCAAAGGAACTGCCTTGGAGACTGACCATAGGTGGATAGCACAAATCAAGCACCTGGTGAGGACATGGGAGCCCCCCCACTGCTCAGTGTTACACTCGGTCCTCTTGGGCAGGACCCAGAAAAAGAAGAAGGCATGAAGACACTGGCTCTGCCCACTACGATCCACTTAGGGAGCCCAGAATAACCCATGTGAAGCCATGGTGAACAAGACAAGACAGCCTTACAATTAAGTGCTAATTTGAAGGCCTCAAAGTGATGTTAGATTCAGAGGCGGAAGAGATTCCAGAGAGCTGGAAGAGGCAAGAAAGATCCCAAGGAGAAGGTGGGACCTGGATTACGTTTTGAGAGGTGGGCAGGATTTGGAGCAGGGCAAGGTCATGTGAGGCCAGGGAAACAAATAACTCAAAACACTGCCTTCTTCATGTCTAAAAGACAGAACATCTCTGTGGCGTTGTTTGTATTGGGCACGCTGACGACATGGTAGGTAACCTCCAGCGCTGCCAACAGTGACTTGATATTTATTCAGACTCTAAAATAAATTGGCCTATGACATCACTTGTAAGGAATCTTATTTGGACAGTGACTAGATTTGAAGGATCTGGTTCTTTGGCTAGTTAAAGACGTCTTAGGGCTCCTTTTCCTTACCTTTATGGAAGGGGATCTATAAGTGACAGGAACAGGCAGGTCTGGACACCGGTGAGCCCAGGTGCGAAGGGAAATTAAAAGTGATAGTTAAGAAACAAATGTGGGTTTGGGGGAATCCCTCAACAGCAGGGGCGGGAAGCCCCTTCCCCAGATGCCCAGGTTTCAGGAAGGCTTCAGGGACGCAGATCTGGGCTATTTCACAGAGACCAAGGGCTTTTCATAGGGTTTAAAGAAAGAAGGGTGGAGAGTTTGAGACAAAGGCGGAGGCTGTCACTGACGCAGAGATGGGGTACAGGGAGTGGTGCGAGGGGACAGTGGCAGGTTGGGAAGTGAGGTCCACAGCAGAGGGCATGACCAGGGTGGGGAGTGGGGGTGTTCTCTCCCTGTCCCCCCAGCTCTTCCAGGCCAGCTTCCGTCTCCATAGAGTTCTGGGGGAAATGAGAAAAAGTACGGTAGAGTTTCTGCCTTAATGTTTTCAGCTGGCAGGTAGTAGGCCCTTCAAAAATAGCTTTCCTTGACAAAATTAAAAGAAATTCTGCATGGACCTCAGAGTTTTTTTATTTTTTTTAATTCGGTGGTCTGTGAAGTCTAAAAGTCAGGGCACCAATTGTTGACTCAGAGATAAAAAGACAGGCAGGAAGGGAGTAAATGGCAGGAGTTTATTTATTTATTTATTTATGTATTTATTTTTATTTAAGAGACAAATTGTTGTTCTGTCACCCAGTCTGGAGGGCAGTAGTGAGAACATAGCTCATTATAACCTCCAACTGCTGAGCTCAAGCAATTTTTCTGTTTCAGCCTCCAGAATAGCTGGGACTACAGGCTTGTACTACCATGCATGGCTAATTTTTCTATTTTTTGTAGAGACCGGATCTCGCTATGTTTCAGAGGCTGGTCTAGAACTCCTGGACTCAAGCGATCCTCCTGCCTCAGCTTCCCAATGTACTGAGATTACACGGTTGAACCACTACACCTGACCTTGTTTATTCTTTCTTTATTCATTCACTCAGTAAATACTTACTGGCCTCTACACGCACACTTTTTGTGTAATTTGAACCACTGTAGACTTTTGAGGCGATTAGGGGGCAAAGGGTACTGCTCTTTGGGAAGGTGACCCTGGAGGCTGTGTGTGTGCTGGCTTCACAGGAAGCAAAGCTAGTGTCCCGTGGAACCCTCTAGAGGCTCATTGTATTGGTCAGAGGTTTGCCTTCATGGGGTAGGATTTCTCAGGGATAAACAGGGATAAGAAGGAGGAGGGGACTCAGGAACCTATTAGCTTTTAGAGAATAAAGTTGGAGACTTGAGGGAGAATAATACTAGAGGCTCTTTTAGTGCATGTGGGTCCAACAGGAAATGTTTCCTGACATCTAGCATGAACCTGACCATGCACTTGCTGGGTTACTGAGTAACTGTCCTTATCTCATCAAAATAAGAAATGTTTTAAGGACCTGATGAAATTAAGAAGTGGTCCAAAGTCATTGTTGTCTATTTCCAATTGCTTTAGGGAATCAGCTGTTGAGAAGGCCGTGCAAGTGAACTTGGTGTGTGTGTGTGTGTGTGCGCACACAGAATGGCAGCAAGAAGCCTGCGTGAGCCGTGTGGGAAGCTGTGCCATTGCTGACATGGAGGGGCCTGATGCAGTTATGAACTCCAAATAGACGTTTGGGACCCACTATGGCTTCTGAGAGTTCCATTTGCAGAGCAGAGGTGGTTTGTGCCTCTGATCTTGATTACTGTTCAACTCACAACGTTCTGCCCAGTCAAGTCTGTGGGCTTCATGCTGCGGCTCAGGTGAGGAGCCAGGTGGAATTTAATTCCCACGTGTTTAATGCCTGGAGGCCTGAGTTTGCCTCCTGACGTCATTTCAGAGTTAGAACTCCAGGATGCCAGGTCAGAAGCAGGTCTGGCCACTGGCTGGCTCCAGAGGAAGGCTGATGGGCTGGCGTGGGAGATGGGGCCAGGGCTGGTGTCCGGCCTGTTTCTGGCTGGGCACTTGGGAGAATTTGAGTGTGAGATTCGTGTCCTTCCTCCATCCTGGTCACGTCGCTAATGGTGTGAGGAAGGCAGTAATCCTCATTTCGGTATGAAATATGTCATAAACACAAAAATATCCTACAAACCAGAGGCACAACCAGGGAAAATAAATGGCAAGTCCGCTATAATGCGACCCTAGTGGACGAGCCACTCTGTTCCCACCTGGAGTAACAAACCTTAGAGAGGAAAACAAAACTAAGCAAAGTCCTCAAGGTTCTCCAGCCCTTCAATTTGCTTGCATGGCACGTTTCAAATGCATGCATTCTCTCAGTTGGAAATTAGGATTTTCAAGTAATACACTGGAAATCAATAAGAAAATATTGCAATAGTGGGGCTGGGAGTCCTGAGAGTTCAAAGAAATGGTGTAGGAAACTGGCAAAAAGTTAAAGGTATCCCTGTGGTGTGACACAAAAAAGCACTCGATTTTTATGCTGATTGTGTATTTATTACTCTACGTTATATAACACCGGGCAGCTGACTTGACTTGTTGAGAGCAGGCAGTGAGGCTGGGGCAGGGGAAGAATCATTCACAGGTCTCAAACCGCTTGCTTCTATCAACAAGATGTCACGAAAAAAACCCAGCCCAACAGCAAAGGGCCTGAAACCCAGTGGAACCCTAAATATAGTGCAGTAGGTAATAAAGGACAAATATTTTTGGCAAGCAAAACGCAAGAAGGGAAATGCCAGGTAGGCTGCACCTGCCTGCCTTATCTAACCTTTGAAGAATGCTGTCGAGTTCCTGTTTATCCACACCTCCCGCCTGGGCAGGCTCTGTTTGCCTTAGACTCTCCCCACATCCTCTCCATGCCTGGCTGGGCTGTTTTATTTCACTTTATGGATTTACCCACTGTGGTGGGTAGGCTGTTCAACCCCGGGCTTGGGATGTGCCATTGTGCTTCTTTGGTTATTTATTTAATACATTTCGATATGTGAACGAGACCCTACTTATTTCTCAACACTCCTTTCTGCCTTCTGAAAGGGCCAAAAAAAAAAAAATATATATATATATATATAAGTATGTGCTCTGCTGTGTATAGTCACTAAGTTGGTAAAGCAGAAAAGGGTAAGAATGTGCTACACAGAGCTGTATGGCATCCCTCTGGAGCTGGGGTGCCCAGCCCAGGTGAGGGGAGAATGGAGGTAGAGAGGGGGTGGCATCAGAGTGAGCCAGCTGTGCCCTACCCTGGCCCCTAATGCCAGACTGGCTGGGCCAGGCCACATCCCTACCCTTCCCCCACCAAGCCCCAGAATATCCAGCTGCCACCCTGGCCAGCAGAGAAGCCATCGCCCCACCCCAGGCTTCTGAGTGGGTACAGGTGCCCGGCAAGGCTTGACCCAGGGCTGTGGTGCGGGTGACCCAGATTTAAGAAGCTCGGCTGTCCAGGGCCAGCATGCTTGGGCCCCACAGGACTGAGTTCTTGGAAACCTTTTTGGCAGTGGGGACTCAGTTTCCCCTCTGGAGATTGTGAGACAGAGGGGCTCTTGGAGTGGAGAAGCAGCTCCTGGGCAGCCCCAGCCTCCTGGTAGATGAGGCTGCTACCTGGGCCTGGCCAGGAAGTGCCCTGCTCTGCCAGGTGGCCCTGGAGGCTGGCTGAAGTCCCCGTGTGCACCCTCTGTGTTACCTTATACCTGCCCAGATCTGGTGATGTCCTCAAAGCATCTTCTATGAGACAATTTTTTAAGCACTCCCGTTCCCCCTTGGCCCTAGCAGGCAGCTTGCCCATTGCCCACCTTCAAATTAGGTGACCAAAATGAGTAGAGCTACAGCCAGGTGATGAGGCTGCAGACCTGGGTGAGGAGTGGTTTGTGACCCACATGGGTGGGACCCCCACTTTGGAAGATCCCCCAGAGTCTCAGAAAGCTGCTGCTCTATAAACAAATCAGCCTCCTCTGCCTTTAGCTTTCATCATGAGGATGTAGCCTGGGTGTTGGCAGTGGTGGTGGTGGAATGAGTGGGTGCTCTGGGCTTGGGGCATCCTGCAGATAGGCCCACCTTCTGGGGCCTTGGAAGGGGGTGGGGGCAGGGCGGGTTAGTTCCTGAGACCAGACAGGTTTCATTTTCTTAGTAGTTTTCCTGAGGACAGCTCCTTCTGTGCCCTTTTCCTGCCCAGAGACCTTTGAACCGAGTTCTTTTTGCTGAGCACGTGTGATGCCCAAGGCAGACCTGTGTTTATTCCCTCTGGTACCCAGCCCTGTGCTAAGCCAGGAGCAGGTGAACTGCTGGACCTCATCCCTGCCCTGCCAGCGTGACCCAGAGAGCCAGGAGGGTCCATGATACAAGGCGGGAAGGCGTCTGTCTAGAATGACCTTTGAGATGTCAGGGGCCCCTCCCTGTGCCATTGTACCAGTCTGAGAGAGCCTGACCTAGTTTCAAAGACCTCAGGAAAAAATATCCTGAATGTCCCCAGCAGACGGGCCCTGCTGCCTAAGCGCTTGTGTTCATCAGCTGCCTCTGACTTCTAGATCGAAGTGTCTCATCACTGCGGCCAGCGTGAAGAGAACCTTCCACTGAGCAGTGTCAGTTATGTGGTATTTAGTATCTGGGTCAAGATAAAAAACAACAAAACCCAATGTTTTTCCGTTCGAAGGTTTCTTCCGAGTAATTCGTGGAGATGTACTTTTTGCTATTAAGTGAAAACGTTGGTCTGGTTGCTGATGGTTGGAATGGGGAAGTTCCCAGAGAGCTCACAAAATTTCCTCCTCTCCTACCCCAAATGGACGCACCTGTTGTGAGGACCCAAATGGGAGGTGGGAGCAGGAAGGGCCAGAGGAACTCTGGTAATGGGGGCCTTGCCTGGAGAATGACCCCGTGAGGCACGAGCCCTTCCTCCTCTCAGCTGCTGGCATCAGGTGCCTGGGGAGCCTTGGACACCTGCAGGCTGGACACTGGTCCCTTGGTGGGCTCCACACAGCACACACCGAGGTCAGAAGGAAGGAGGGAGCCTTGGGACTGACAGGGTGTGTGGTTCTGCCTTGGAAAGGGTTGTGGCTTTGGGGGAATTTTATGAAATTTATGTAATGACTATTACACTTCTGAAAATCCTCCCCCTTCACTTTGGAGCCCTTTTGTTCTCAGCCTGGCATCCAGGGCTCTCACCTGCCACCTCCTGAATGTCTGTGTTCAAGACTATCTGGGTTGGGATCAGGCTTTGCCAATCAGTAGTTGTGTGACTGAAGTCTCTCTGGGGCTCCGTTTCCTCATTTGTCAACTGGGGCTAGCAGTGGTATGGATGTTATAGGGTTAGCAGGAGGATCTGCTGAGTCCCTGTACTCAGGACAGGACCTGAGGGACAAAGTGCCATGCCAGCGGGGGGCTCCTGCTGTCACTTTACTATCATGTGTTTTGTCTAAGCCATTGAGCTTAATGCAGTGATCAGGGTGTGACTTGGAATTTTCTTTTTTGTTGTTGTTTTTAAATAATTGACCTGTTCTACTATTAGACTGAATGGAAACCATTTGCTAATGTATGTTCTGGGGTTCCCAGTATTTACTGGATTCCTATGGGCATAGCTGGTTAAGTTCATGTGAGTTTCTAGGTTTTTAGAAAGTTTACAATGGTGAGACTTGCGTAGGGTTCTAGAAGAAACTGGATCTGAATGTTGATAACACAGCTGTTTACCCTGACAAGGGCTCCACTGAAGGGCAACCCATTCCCAGAGGTGTTAGTGTGAGCTCCAAGTGTACGTCACATGCAGTTTCAGGATGTTATCCATCAACACGCCCCTAGCTCTTATGAACAGGAAAAATGAGAAAGTTTGGTGGTTATGTCAGTTTACATGAGTATCTGAGCGTAGCACAGCTTGTCAATGGGTAGTCTCCTGAATACCCATATGAAGCCAAGGGCTGGGCAGAGGCTGGCTGCGTGCTTCTCACCCACCCGAGTGCTGGCGGCGAGTCAGGCCGGGATCCGGCCAGCAGCCCTGTGAGGCTGCACCTGTTCTCACCTGGAATGCCCTTCTGTGGTTGGAAGCATCCTCAGCTGCAAGGCTCACAGATGTTTTCTGAAATTCTTTCTCCTCCATGAAGCCCTTTATGGCAACAATTATGAATTGAGGGCTGTGGGGAATGGGCTTGGGAGCACATGAGAGTCACTGGCACAAGTGGCCACATGGCCATCAGCAAGGGGACGCTGGAGACCCCTGGTTTGTGCAGCATGGCTCACGGCTGCCACTCCCAGAAATTGTGCTACATGCTTGGTCCTGGTCAGACAAAGGGGTCTCAGTAGTTTTTCTAGACATGGGAATGGGCCCAAGTCATTCAAACCCTTGCCAGATCACGTCTGCTAGCTGTTGCTCACATTTTCTAGATAATCTTATAAATGTAGGCTTCTCTCACACACCTCTTTCTCCACCTGGCCTATTTTGTGACCAAAATTATGACCCAGTGTCTCCTCACTAATACTACGCCAGCTGGTAAAGGCAGAAGGAAGCCGGGTGGAGATTTCACAGTTCTCAAAAAGGATGTTAGTGATGATAAAGAAGGGAAAGACTTAAATAATGGTTGCAACAGCTATACCCATGCCCCTTGCTAAACACTTCCGTCCCCTACATGCAGCCTTTATAGGCACACTGCAGAGCAGATCTGGAGCTCTGCCTGGTACAGATCAGGATGATGCCGCCGAGAGGGAAGTCACTTTGTGGGGAGCTCAGTAGGAGGAACTACTGCTGATGTGTCCTCAGTGGGCTGCTTGATGGCCCTGGGGGGACATTTCTCTTGGGCATCTCGACTGCTCTTTTGCTTCTGTTTGGAACCTGTCTGGGTCCAGGGGTGCAGCTGTGACCATGAAACAAGCAATGCGATGGGCCCACCAAGGTCTCGCCACCTTGATCTCTTGGCGAGGGACAGTGATACTTGAGTTATTCCACATCCCTTCTTCCCTTCCATTCCTTACTGTTCATATTCTTCCATGGTTTGGAAAGCTGAGCATTCATGGCCACAGGGAAGGTCCATTTTTGGCTTTTGAATTTCAAAAGAACTCAGGGTATGAACCATGGTTTTGTCATAGAGCCAGTTTTTGTTCCTAGATTTGCTCTGAGATTAAGTAAAAAGGCTCCAGAGATTGGAGAAAGGCAGTAGAGTTCTGAGAAGATGCCCGAGGCTCTGTCTTCACCCACACAGCCTGGCCAGGGCCCCGTCCTCAGCTGGAGGGGGAGATGAAGGGTCCTGCCCTGTGCCCTGGGGACGCTTCAGGATGCCCAGAGGACAGGAACCCATCGTCACCCCTGAAGCTCCCTGGGTAAGGCCTGAAGAAGTAGCCTTAATTCATCCTCCCAGCAGGTGAAATTGTTCTGTAGGAGGTTTTAGGTGGACAGACCCAAGGGGCCCCCACATGTCAAGCAAGTCACAGCACACCTTGTCTACTTGTACCCAGAGAGGCCTGGGGGGCCACCCCACGTGGAGAGGGGCCGTAACTGGGACAGGAGCATGCGTCAGTTACTGGCTTGGACTAACCCCTGAGACCAGATAGAATGAGAACTTTTAATGGAAAGTAATAGCCCTGGTAGATGGCAGTGACCAAGGGCCAGGACCACAGATGTCCTTTCACTGCCCCCTATTATCCTGGAGCTCCAGAGCCTAGATCCTTTGAAGGAAGAAACAGATTCTGAGATGAATCAGTCATTGTAAAAATAGATAAACCATGTTTCTCACACACTCAAATCTGCAGGCCAAGATTTGTAGCCGGTGCCTGAGTTAGCCAGTGGCAGGTCTACTCTCGTGGTGGCCTGGGGAATCTGAGTTTTTGTTAGGTAACCTTCCGTGGTGATGCTGTGGTTAGTGTTGTCACAGGTGACTTTGTCCCATTCTCTCTGTGTCTCCCTAGTGGCATTTCTCTTAGGTTACGGCCTGGGAATTCTCTATACATGTGTTGGTGCTGGTTCTCCAGTATTCTGTGTTCAGTCTTAAAATAGGCAGATGCCACATCATGTGCTGACCTTCTGATGGGAAAAAAATCGCCAATGCCAGTGCTGTTTACAAAGGAGCTCAGGAAAGTCACGGCATTCTTGACCTGGTGACAGCCATTAGGTATGAGGCTTTACTGCTATAGGCACATGTCCTTGGATGTAAGTTTTGTACTTTCACAAGAACCATGGAGCCAGTCTAGCAGAACAGAGAGTCTTTGAAACATAGATTCCGCTCCAAAGAAGGAAGGATATGTAAATCAGGAGATGCAGGAATCCTGACGTTTCCTATTTTCAGTAGTGTCTTACTGTTTGAGTACGTACACTTACCCAGTTCCAATGAACTGAGTAAAGATACAAAGAGAAACAGCCAGACCGACATCTTGTATCTTTCCGTACCCGTGTTATACAGATGCTAATCAATAGTTTGAGTTCAGGGATGCAAAAGTGAGAGCAGAAATAGCCGCACTTTTTCTTGTGACACCCATGTCCCCTGCAGCACTAGGTGCCCTTCTTCTATGCTCTCTATGACACTCAGCTCGGCCCTTGCCTCTGTCTCTCACCCTTCCCTACCATCTCTATTGACCCATCTACCGTCTACACAGACTCTGAGTGGCGCTGGCCCAGGGGACAGGGGGATGATGGACAGCGGGTGGATAATGAATGAAGAGGGAACGGGGAGTAGAAATGTGGGGCAAATACCAGTGACCAGCGCTGGACACAGTGAATTACCATCAGGTGGTGTGTGAAGTTAAAGAGGCGTGAGTGAATTGCAGGCCGAGTCGGAAACCATCTGCGGTTAGAAGTACTGCTAATCACTACAACTGTTGTCTTACACACAAATTTAAAGACAGCAAACACAGTTTATTATGGAAACCACACGTTTGTCCTTGATGATGTAACACACATTTGTCCAATTACCAACTAGATCCTAGACCAATGAAACAATTTAGGAAGTCACATTTGGTTCACTTAAAATAGGTGACCAATTGTAATTTGATACTCTGCTGTGCCTGTTTCAAAAATATCAAATTCATTATCTTATCGCCATGGTTCTTAAACTTGGTTTATGCATTTGAGTCGCTGGGGCCCTTAACAAAATGCTCAGTCTTTGATGCTTTTGGGGTGTGACTCAGGTGACCATAGCTTGCAGAGCTCCAGGAGATTCCAGGGTCCATCCTGGAGTGTCTTATTTGGGCTATAACTCTGTCAGGGAAACTGGACACTCAATTTCAGGAAGGAATTGGCCCCAGTATGGGAAGAATTTGGTTTGTCATATTAATAAACGGAGACTTTGAAAAATATTTTCAATTAATAATCATTTAAAGATTCATATGCACTAAAAATGGAGTGATGGATGCTCTGCAAGTCAATTTTATTGCTTTGAATTCATTGTTAAGTAAAACCATTGTTTTGTACTGAATTGGATTTTATGCCCTAATCGAGGTTTCTCTGTGCTTAGAAAGGTTAGATGCTCGCAGCTCAGTGCAGCGGTGGACGTGTGCCACTCACAGGGGAGCCACCGTCTCGCAGCTCAGTGCAGCGGTGGACGTGTGCCACTCACAGGGGAGCCACTGTCTCGCAGCTCAGTGCAGCGGTGGATGTGTGCCACTCACACGGGAGCCACCGTCTCAGATGCCACAGATGCAGCAGCCACGTCTTTTAATGCCATTCTCACCTCTGGGAATTAAATTCATTCTCAGCAAAAAGGGATCCATAAATCCTGGCCCTGACTTCTGAACAGCAGAATGATTTTGCCAGGGTGATAAATTGCTCCTATCAAAACAGATGTGGAGCCTCCCGGGAAAGTAATGGCTTCCAACAGCACAAAGTGTAACGTCTTAAGCGCTTATGAACGGGGACTTAGGTGAAAAATCAGGGAAATCAGTGACTGTATTTTTTTTAAAAAACCTCTTTCAACCTCTAATTTTAAGAGGCACAGAAGAACAAATGAAAAGGATAATGTGATTAACTTTAAATGAAAGAAGCCCATCGTAAAAATGTCCCCAGAGTACATTTATTGGTGGGGCTGGGATTGGGGGGAGGGTTGGTGGCAAGTGTTGTGGGGTTATCTTTTATGGAGTCTCACCTGAGGGTGCAGGTGGGGCGGGGAAGTCAGTTGTCATGGTGGGGATTTACTGTGGGCTGAGGGGCCCTCCTGGCCTGGACCCCTACGGCCTGCCCACCCAAATTACCTACAGTTCTCTCTGGACTGCGGGTGAAGTGGGAGAGGCCCTGGGGGGTAATGCAAATATTACCTGGGCCCACTGAGCCATTACCAGCTATTGGAAATTTATCTTGAATCATTTCCCCCAAATAACCGACAGGCCACACAGCTGGTTTAGAAATAAATGGGAGAATGGAACTCAGTGCTGGTCATTCCCTTCTAATTTTCTATCACACTATCGTGCCTAGAATCTAGGCCTGGCCAGGTGGGAATGTCTCTTTCCCAGTGCACTCCGCATTTTTAGTTCCAGAGCTGTTTGTTGGGGCTGGAGCTCTGTGGGATTCATCCTCTGGGACCTGTTTGGCTCTTACCTCTGTGGGAAGCCTTCCCTGAGGCCCCAGGGAGATTACCTGCTGCTTTCAGAGTGCTCTGTGGCTTCTTTCTCATGGGAGCATGGAGTGATCACTTCCGTGCACAGATGGCTCATGTTCACACATGTGTGCATTTGACAAGTATTTACTCGGCTCCTACTGTGTGCCAGGCACTGTGCCATGTATCTGCCATAGAAGGAGAGGGCTGAGACTGGAGTCCACCATCCAGCATCTAGTCCTTGGAGATGTCCAAGTCACTGTGCCCTGGGTCAATTCCAGATGCCTTGTGATGTCACTGGGACCCTGAGGTGGTGTTTGTCCCCTGTGGAGTTGGGGGACCATCTCTCCATCCTGGATCCTCATAGTCTTCATCAGAAGAGTGATATTCGGAAGACATTCTGAAGAAGAATGGAATAGATAATACCTAAAGCTCCATCTGGTTCTGAAATTCTGGGAAGTGTAGTTAATATAAAGTAGGAATATATGTAGTTATCTAAAAAATCTATCATTTATCTCAATTACTAAAGTAAGACACTTTCCTTGAAAGTTTTACATGCAGAGAATCAAAAAGAAAATAATAATAATTCTACCACTCAGGGATAATCACCACTGACATTTTACTTTGATAATTAGTCTTTTATTATGTGTATATTCCTTTAAGGAGGTCAAGAGCAGCTATTCTTTTGTTTGCCCACTAATTCCCACAGGGGATGCTTTTTTCCATCCATACATCCTCAGGTCAACATGATTATGTTTAACGTTACTATCATCATTATTACCACTATTAAAATTAAACAGCAATTATCAAGTATGTGCAACATGCCAGGCCCTGTACAAGTGTATTTTTTGGCTTATTTTTTGTTTGTTTTTTTAAAGACAGTCTTACTCTGTCACCTAGGTTGGAGTGCAGTGGTGCCATCGTAGCTCACTGCGGCCTCCAGTTGCTGGGCTCAACTGATCCTTCTGCCTTAGCCCGAGTGACTGGGTTACAGGCATGCACCACCACGCCTGGCAATTAAAGAAAAAAGAAATTTATGGGTGGTGTCTCTCTCTGTTTCCCAGGTTGATCTCCAACTCCTGGTCTCATGTGATTTTTTTTTTTTGCCTCCACTTTTCCAAGTGCTGGGATAACAAGTGTGAGCCACCACACCCAGCCCAACAAGGTCTTTTAGTCCCCCAATGACCAGATGTGGTAGCACTGTTGTTCCCATTTTACAAAGAAGGAACTTGAGGCTGGTGGTGCTCACGCAATTGGCTGACAAGCATACCTTTGCACGTGGACACCGGGGTGTGGAGCCCACACGTCCACTGGTGGTTGCACGTCTTCAGGTCCCTCTCATGTCTGAGCTCTTGGAAATTGGCACAAATCCCCATGGCTGGCCCTTTAGATTGTTCCCAGTTTCCCACCATTATAAACAATACCCGGATTCAAATCCTTGTAGTTAAGAATTTGCACAAAGGCTCGGCGCCTGTGGCTCAAGTGGCTAAGGTGCCAGCCACATACACCTGAGCTGGCGGGTTAGAATCCAGCCTGGCCCACCAACAATAAAGATGGCTGCAACAAAAAATAGCTGGGTGTTGTGGAGGGTGCCTGTAGTCCCAGTTACTTGGGAGGCGGAGGCAGGAGAATTGCTTGGGCCTAGGAGGTAGAGGTTGCTGTGAGCTGTGATGTCACGGCACTCTACCCAGGGCGACAGCTTTAGGCTCTGTCTCAAAAAAATTTTTTTTTCTTTGCACACAATCCGTTCTTATTTTCTTTAGTTAAGTCTTTGGGTTAGGATTGCAAAGTCAAAGTTAACTTTTGAGTACACGCTGCCAGAGTGCTCCTGTGCTTGCAACCAGAGGTTGTAATAATTTAGTGCCCTGAAACCCAGCAGTGAGTCAAAGGGGAAGCATACCATGCTGAGGAAAAGAAAAAAAAAAAAGGTCAGGCACACCCAGGGGAGGCAGGAAGCCAGAGTAAGCAGGGGCATGGTGCATCTAAACCAGCAGCCTCTGGCTTTGCTCAACCCCAGGGATACTTGACTTGTAGCAGGCTAAAGGGACAACCTCACAGCTATATCACTCACAGTTACTGATTTAAAACAAATACTAACTTTTTATTTGTCTTGAATTTGAAAAAAGTGCCTTTATCATCTTTCTCTGCTAAGCCACGCCTGAAGCTTGTGCCAACTCTTGCCATATACAAATGTTAGATGAAATTCCAGTGCCATCAAATGAGACCTTTAGTCCTCCACCTGCACATTATGACTCTAATAAACACGTTATCAGCTCATGAAAATGATGTTAAACAGGTGACTAAAGGATTTGATAAGTCAGCAGCAAAGATTAACAGTTCTTTTCAGAGGAAGCTGTGAGAGGTTTCCCTATTTAAAACAATTGTGGCATGTGGATTTATAGCACTTAAATCATTATCGGCAATTAGTCCTTGTCAGAAAGGTTGCAGCTGGCTTCAATTACAGGTAAGATTTTTTTTATAATTTGAACTTGGTAGTGCGTTTGATAAGGATGACTTTGAGGAATACCTTAGGGAGATTTGCAATTTGAGAAAAACTCCAAGGCATTTCAAAATTCAAAAATTCATTATTTCCAGCAGTGTTTTGTTATTGAAATCTCTTATCAAGCTTGTAGAAAAATTTCCATACACTTCATCCCTTAGCTGTTTTCTTCCCTAACAGAAAAATTACCGATGATTAAAAAATTGCTTTCAAATTATACAAGCACTACACGCACATTATAAAAAAAAATCTACACAACACAGAAATACACAAAATAAAATGAATCACAAGACATCCTCCATCTCCTATGCCTCAAAGATAAGCACTTTTGCTTTTAATTTTTCTAGAAATTATTTCTGTAACTACATCTAGAATTTTGCTGTCTAATATTCACCAATCAACTTTGAAATGTGTGAACTCTTCATCAGGAAAGATAAAGCAGTGCCTTTATTCACATCGTCTTCCTCTCTCTCTCACCTGTCAATGAGGGTTGACTATGCATATGTTTTATCTGTAGCTTCAAAACTGAGAAGTAAGATGGTTCTCTCTTTCTTGAAAATTTAGATTTTCACCCTTCTAGTAGTGTATGTTATTGTTACTATGTATTGTAATAGGCGTCTCATTGTTTTAATTTGGAATTCCCTAATGACATATGAAGTTGAGCATCTTTTTAGATGCTCATCTGCCAACTGTGTGTCTTCTTTGGTGAGGTGTCCAGACCTGTGGTCTGTGTTTTCATTGGGTGGTTCATTTTCTCACTGTTGAGTTTTGAGAGTTCTTTGCATATTTTGCATGACAGTCCTTTATCAGATACCAGATGTATCTTTTACAAGTATTTTCTCTAAGACTGTGGCTTGTCCTTTCATTGTCTCCACAGTATCTTTTGCAGAGGGAGCATTTTACATTTTAATGAGCTCCAGCTTATTAATGCTTTCTCTCATGGGTTGTGGCTTTGGTATTGTAGATCCATTGACTTCAGACATAGTGGGTTGATGTTCCATTAAGAAATATGAGAAAATTAGCACAATTATATAGCCTGTCTTTCTTTCCTTTTGGCCATCTATGCCATTATTTTTACATCATCAGGATTTAAAATATTTGTATGTTTTACTGTAACTATGTTGAATTTTCTATGCTTCTAAGAATCAATTATACAAATAAAAAGTTAAAAATGACATGTTTTATTATAATTATATTTTTTACTACAAAACCAATAAAAGTATTCCTATGCCATAGAGCTAATGCTATCTGAAGGATAACCTTCCGAGGGTCAAGATTACATTTTTTTTTTTTTTACTTTCCCTAAACTCTATCCATCGCTCACATTAAGCTACCTTTAAATTTGCTTTGTATTTGGACCATGCATGTTTTATACAGCTATCTTCCCTCTCCCCCATTTCTTTTTTTATTTTCTTTTCTTTCTTTTTTTTTTTTTTTTTATTAAATCATAGCTGTGTACATTGATATATTCATGGGGCATCATTCACTAGCTTCACAGACCGTTTACCAAGTTTCACATATACCCTTGTAAGATGCACCGCAGGTGTAATCCCACCAATCCCCTTCCCCATTTCTTTTTTTGTTTGTTTTATTTGCTTTCCTGTAAACATTGATGTGTATTTTTTAAATCTTCTAGTTTCTTAACAATATATGCAATTGGATTTGTTTCTGTCTCAAAGACCTTCTTAAAGACCTTAAAGAGAAAGTCCTCTTATTATCTCTTTGAATTGTTTCCTAGCTTTTTAGGCATAGCTATCAAACTCAGATTTCTTTTCATTGGTGACAATTCATTTAATTTTGTTGCATCTTCTTTCTTGAATTTCTTTTTCATTTTGTCAGACTGCAACCTCTCTGTGTCACAATTTCATCCATAAAATTAAGATAGTAATAGTGACATAGGATTACTATAAAGATTCAAAGAGTTAACACATGAAAATGATAGATAAAGTAACTTTTGAGTATTTATTGGTTTGTAATTTTTTTTTTCCAGAATGGGAGACAAAACTTTCTGAGTTCTGCAACTTTTAAAATGTCTTTATTTTCCATTGCCCCACTTTATTGTTTTAGTAATTTTAGTTTCAAAATAACTGTCCCTTAAAATTTTGAATGCTTTACTCCATTGTTACCTAATGTCAATCCTATTGATAAATCTGACATCAACTTAGTTCTTGTCCTATTTTGTTTCCTTTTAGAGGCATGTAGGATTTTTTGCTTTATCTTTGAATTTCTGAAATGTTGACAAGGTACAGCTAGGTCTTTTACAAATATCCTTTAATTCAAACTTCTTGGCACTTGGTATGCACTTTCTATTGGAAAAATCAGGTCTCTTTTTAGTTTAGAGAATACTCCCTTATTTTATTATTTAATTTAATTTTTTTTTTTTTTTTTAGACAGAGTCTCACTCTGTCATGCCAGGTAGAGTACAGTGGTGTCATCATAGCTCATAGCATCCTCAAACTGTTGGGCTCAAGTGATCCTCTTGTCTCAGCCTCCTGAGTAGCTGGGACTCTAGATACTAGCCACAAGGCCCAGCTAGTTTTTCTATTTTTAGTAGAGACAGGGTTTCACTCTTGCTCAGGCTGGTCTCCAGCTCCTGAGCTCAGGAGATCCACCCACCTTAGCCTCCCAGAGTGCTGGGATTATGGGCATGAACACTGCGCCTGGCCAATTTCTTAATTTTCTTCCCTCTATTGTCTTTGTTTTCTTCTCTGGAGATAGATTGGATGATACCAAACCTTCTAGATTTAGCTTCTTTATATTTTAAAACTTTACTTTCATGTTTTTTGTCTCTTTTTCTTAGCTTGTGCTATTGGTCTTTCATGACATAGACTTTGGCTATGTTCAAAGTTTTATTTAACCTTTGAATTTTTAATTTTCACAGACAGGTTTTACATTTTCACAGCACTTTCTTCTTCTCTGCCTCCTTCTTTCCCAAAGCAGTGTATTCTTTTTAGGTGAATATAATGGCATCTCAAATCTCTCTAATAATACCAATTAGATTTTTTTAAATATCTTCTTCTATTCCAATAATTATTTCTCTTTTCCCCAGGATCATGTGTCCTGTCTTATTATCTTGATTTTTAAAATTTATTTTTTCCTTCTCAAATACCTGATGCTTTTTTGTTAAATCTTCATGAATGAGGGACTAAGTTGGTGAACAAAGGTAGTTGATGTGGTTTCCTCTGCAACTGTGTTGGGCTGTGCAGCAAAGCCATTTCCGTCCTGGAAGGCTTTGTTGGAGGGTTGCCTGCAGCTCCCTGCATGCGTCCAGCTCTGGGTGACAGAGGAGCTTCCGAAGATGCTGGAGCAGAGAGCAAGCAGGCTTAAGACCTCCAGTTCCTTAGAGTTTAAATATATCAAGTAAAATAAGGGTACTTTATTTCATTATCTCATAATAAAAACCCATGTATGAGCTGATTTTTTTTTCTTCTTTCATTGTTGAGGGGAGAAGGCAGCAGAGCTCATTTCAAAGAGCTGAATTGTCATAAAGAAATCAGAGAATTTGTCAGAGTAAACGTTTGCAGAGACAAAGTGCTGTCACCTTCCTCTATTCCTGATTGCAAGGCCTGCAGTTCATTTATCTTTTCCTACTTACTGAAGTTGACAGAGTGATGGGCTGTTCACATGTGCCCTCTGTTCATTCCCAGTAGCATCACTGGTTTCAGATTCTCTTAGCTGGATTGATGTGATCACCTCTTCCTTTGTGGTCCCGTTTCCTCATGGTGTCTGGTTCTTGTATAATCAATTGCTCCCAGTGTCAACTGCCACTTCTGTGCTGGGAGAGCTCCACCTCTGGCCCTGATCTCTCTCTCTCTCTCTGTTAAGAGCCACACATGTGCATGTCCACCTGGGAGTCCCACCAGTTTCTCATACTCAGCGATTCCAAAGCTCTCTTCTTCCTGAGTTCCTGTTTTGCTTAGTGGAACCCTGTCTGTCTTGTTGCCCAAGCCTGAGAACAGATGTTACACAGGCCCTTTCCTGGCAGCTCCTATAGCTCAGTAACTGCATAATCCTGTCTTTGCCTTTTAAATGTCAGTCACGCCATCCCCTCCTGTTTTCTCGTGTTGGTGTCTTGGTGCGGTTCCTTATCACATTTGGTCTGCATGGCCTCGTAGTTGCTACATATACATATCTCTTTCAATACTTTCTTCATACATCTAGCTTGACCTTGAACTTGACCTTGTGCCTCTCTTGGTCCTCTGTATGCAACCAGATCTATTTGTCTGTCTTCTTCTCTGTGTGTTCTCAGCATGCCACCTGAATCCCCAATATTTTATGCCTCCGCAATAACAACAATAATCACTGTTAATTACGGTTAATTAAGATCCACATGGGCGGGGTTTCCCCCCCATTGTATTCACTGCTGCTCTTCAGGGCCTAGAATAGCTCCCAAAGTATAAGTGATGTTCAATAAATATTTGTTGAATGGATGCATGAGTGAATGGGTAAAAAATAACAATGGATGAAGCCTCTCCCCTCCTGTGAAAGGCGACTTCCCTACCATGAGCTCTGGGTCCTCCCCAGTGACTTTGCACTTCCTGGTCTCTCCTGTCCCCTTGCACCATGGTTCTGCCCCGCATGCCCAGTCTGTCTCCATTTCCACCCATCCCCTGGCTCCTCTCCTGGCTGAGCTTCTTGTGACTCTGCAAAAGCTGCTCTGTCCTGTTCCCAGCCTTTCTTCCAGAGGTGCATGCAGGGTGAGTGCGCCTTGTCCCTGCATCGATACTAAACTCTATGTATGCAGATATGTGGAGGGCAGATGACCTCTGCCAGTGCCGGAGGGGACGAAGACCTAGGAGACGTCTACGTTCCAGAGAGGAGGAGAACCGTAGGCCAAAAATGAACCCATTTTAAAAGGTAGACGTCGCTAAAGACTCAGTCAAATGAAGATAGAGAAAACAAGAATCGAAGAATCTGATGAATAAGTAGCCTTTGAGTTTCATAGGAATTTACATTTTGTATTCAAGCATGTAACAAACATACAATAAATCCTTTAATTCTCACCCATCTAACTAATAACAAAGCCATACTGTTCTCTAGTGCTTTGCCCTAGGCAGGACCTTGGAATAATTTCTTGAGATTTTGAGCATAAGACCCCACCAACTCTATCCTGTCTTCTCCCCTGTCCCAACCCCCAGCTCACCTCCTGCCTCCCTCCCGCCCTCCCTCCCTTTCGTAGGTGTTCACTGGGTCATGCCCGGCCATTCTAGTTGGGCCCCAGACGAGCACCATCAGTTTTGTCCTTCCCAGTGGCCTCCTCGGCGTGCAGATGACTTCTCAGAGCTTGGGATTTCGGGCTGCATTCTGCCACTTCCCTCCTCTGACGCATCTGGTCTCTCTGCTTATTAATGGATGAAATAATACTTTCCATCAGTTTAAGGAGCATTAGTTAGTATTTGTAAAGTGTGTTGAACAAGCGAAGTCTACATGCACCAAATGTGGATTTAGGTTCGAACACATTTTTCTGAGTTTCAGTAATTTCTAGCATGTTGCCTGGCAAGCCATCATATTATGAAATGTTACCACCTGCATATATTTTGCATATATTTCCTCATATTAAAAAAAACTCATTATGGGAAACTCATAGTTTAGAGTTATCCTTTATACAGGAAATCAAGAAGCATACAGGCATGGTGGCTGTGTGTGTTTTTTTTTTTTAAATGCAAAAGTCAATGCATATAGTAATTAATCTTTTGTTTACTTGAAACTTTCACATTCAAAATGTTTAATTTTCCCATCCAAACTCCCTGCTCTTTTGTGCATAGTGGTACTGCATTTCTAATCACTCAGCCGAGATGCAACTCTTGAACACTGCTTTGCTCCCCACTTCCTCTTCCAGGGCTCGTGAAGAGCAGAATTCTTTTTTCCACTGGTTTTGACCTCACCATTGTGTGGGGCTTCTGGTTCCTTGCTCCCTTTTCAACCCCAACTCTGTGTTTGGACGACTGTAGTGTAGATAGAGTCCACTCAAGATCTCTCCTGGCAAGATTTCACTTTTGTAACCAATCCTTTATGCCAGATTTTTTAAATAATAAAAATAATTTATAAAAAGCTTTCCCTGGGAGCAGCTGTCAGGCCACACAGCTTGTAATTACCAGGGAATGGCTGAAGCTTTCACTTCCGCATGTTTTCGGTGGGTTTCTTTTTAGTCATTAAGTTTGGTCATTCTAGGAAATCAAAAATCTGGCCTTAATATTCTTGAGAAAGCAGTGAGATAAACCAGGTATGGGTGATCTGCCCCAAGTGGTTGGCCCATCCAAGGAAGGCGTAGTAAGGATCATCTTTAAATTGTTGGGGTTGGTTTTGGGCTCTGTTGTGGCCCAGAGAAGCAGAAGAATGAAGGATTAGAAGAAAGGGTGAGGGGCTATTCCCGTGCGCAGTGAGTGCTGTTTGCATAACTCTGCAGGTGGACCTGCACAGCAGGCAGGGGCTTTTCTTGGCCTCCCTCGCTTTTCCTCCTTTTGGTTGGAATTTTGTTCAAACTGAGACCTTTCCTTCTTCCTTCCTTCTCGTCTCCCTTCTTTCCTTCGTTTCTCCTTTTCTTCTTCTCCTTTGGGTCAGCTGATCAGTGAGCCATCAGCCTTACTTACCACTCCATTAAGGGCTCTTTTCTCCCATCAGCTGTACTGACACCTTTACCTTCATACACTATCCCAGGGCAGGGTGTTGTGGGCGTGAGGCAGGGGGCACAGTGCCTAAGGCCTCCGGTATTTTGTAGGAACCTATACAATGTTTTAATGTCTGCTTCTTTTTTTTTTAATAAATTATTATTTTTTTATTATTAAATCATAGCTGTGTACATTAGTGCAATCGAGGGGTACAATGTGCTGGTTTCATATACAATCTGAAATATTCTCATCAAACTGTTCAACGTAGCCTTCATGGCATTTTCTTAGTTATTGCATGAAGACATTTGTATTCTGCATTTAGTAAGTTTCCCCTGTACCTATTCTAAGATGCACCGTAGGTGTGGCCCCACCCATTACCCTCCCTCCACCCTAACCACCCCCTCCCCTCCCTTGGCCCTTTCCCCGTAGTCTTGTGGGACTATATACTATAACCCTGTGCTATAGTTGGGTTATAGCCTTCATGTGAAAGCTGTAATTTAGCTTCATAGTAGAGCTGAGTACATTGGATACTTTTTCTTCCATTCCTGAGATACTTTGCTAAGCAGAATATGTTCCAGCTCCATCCATGTAAACGTGAAAGAGGTAAAGTCTCCATCTTTCTTTAAGGCTGCATAATATTCCATGGTATACATGTACCACAATTTGCTAGTCCATTCGTGGGTCGATGGGTACTTGGGCTTCTTCCATGACTTAGCAATTATGAATTGGGCTGCAATAAAATTCTGGTACCGATGTCTTTGTTATATTGTGATTTTTGGTCTTTTGGGTATAAACCTAGTTTTTTCTTCTTTTCTAAATTAGAAGAAAAAAGGAAGATTTAGATGGAAGAAAATGTCTTAATATACAAAACATGTATTTACATAATACATATATACGTTTATGCCAAGACATAATAAAATATAGTTTTTAAATATTATTTTATAGAGGAAGGGACTCATGGAGTCATCATGAGGACCTGTCTTTGAGGATGCATGTCTTTTGATGACAGCCCTTGTTCTTGATCCCGGTTGGACATTAAAGTTGGCCGAGCAGTTTATGAAACAAGCCCAGGCCTGACACCGTTCTCAGGGTCTCTGGGCTGATATGTCTGGGTGGGCCTCAGGCCTTAGTAGCGTCTTCCTTCCATCCTTCCTCTCTGTTTTTGTTCTCTTTCCTCCTTTGAGTCAAGGTGTCTGTGAGCCATCAGCTTAGCTGCTTTGTGAAGTCAATGTGAGCAGCCTTTGTTGCACACGTGTATACATTAATTCATTTTTTTGATCATTCATTCTTTCGTTTCTCAGGTTCACAGCAGAGCCCCACACTAAAGGTTATTTGAATGTGGGAACCAAAACCACTGGTCTAGGTGCTTCTCAAACTATTGTAGACACTGGTCACCTGGGGATCCTGCTAACTCACAGATGCTGCTTCAGTGGATGGGGGAGGGGACGAGAATCTGCATTTCTAACCAGCTCCTGGCCCACGGGGGCAGCAGGGCCTGGAGCATGCACCAGCAGGCATGGCGCTCTCTGCCCACTGGCACTGCGGCTGTTAGGACTGTACTGGGTGTCCAGCCCTTGCTAGTCACTAAAGGCACTTTGCAGACTATTTCTAGTCTCACAACTACCGTGTGAGGGAGGTGGCCTGTCCCTATTTTACAGGGAAAAATTGAGGGTTGGAGCCCTCAAAGTTGAGTTTTGAGACCAGGTTACCTCAGAGCCTGCGTGGTGGTGCTGGATCCAGATCAGACCTGGAGACTCCCAGGGCACATCCCCCGGGGCCTGCTGCCCCAGCACCTTGCTGGTCTTCTGGACAGAGGCAAAATTCAGTGCTGAGCACCTGTGATCCAAGGGGTCGGGCATTCCTGGCCACGCATTAGGAGAACATAACCACAGCTTACAAGGAGCAAAAGCATAAATGTTGAAAAGTAAAAGCAGAAAGTGCTCTGTTAACCATGTTTGTTCTCACGCTGCCTGACTCCGCCCTCTTCCCCCACACTGCGTCTTGGCACCCATCCCCACATAAGAAGAGTCTTGAGGCCAATCATGTCCTGGCTAAGCCTGACCAACGTTCAAGGTCTTGTGCAATCTCATTACTCAGGCATTTGCTCAGTCAACACTCTCTTAATATCTACTCTGACCTGAAGCCAGGACTCTTGCATTGTTGAAGAGGAGAGTGATGTCTGGATAAGCAAGAGAGACCTACATAACTTATGGATTATCCTGTATTTATTCTTTGTGGAACAACTTTCTTGACACAATTTCAGCAAAATGACAAATTATTAAGATGTCCATAACATTTGTGTTCTAGTAATAGAAGATGTAAGGGATTAAAATATCAAATGCAATTGTATTCAAGGTAGACAGAGTTTGAGTACACTTTCATTGAAGTGTAAGTCAAAGATTTTAATGCAAAATATTAAAGTTATTTTTATATATGTTTTCAAAAAGTTACTGTTCTTCAGAATCATTTAGTATCACCTGTTTAAAAGTATAAATTATAATTAATGCATTTCAATGACTAATACAAAATAATGTAATATCACTAAATTAAAAAAAATTATTATAGAAACTTCTTGCAGTTCTAGTGTTGAATCTCCCTTAGTTACCCGTGTAAAAAACCCAGCATCATGTGGTGTGCACATTGTGTCTATGCCGACATACCCACAAATGTAAGAGGTACGAGTCATTTAATATTGCGGACTGTCCCTCACTTGCTGTCTGTTGTAGATCCTAGAGGTGCCCACACTCTTTTCCTTGCTTCTCTTCATTTTCCCACTCCTAGTTCCAGAGCTACACACAGGGTGTGGGCACCTCTATTCCAAAGTAGTATCCAAATCCAACCTCAGACTTTCTTTCCTGGCCATTGAATCATCACGTTTTGCCTTAAAGACGTAAGGCCAAAGGTGTGGAGAAGGCCTACCTGGGGCCTGAAAGGTATAGTCAGGAAAGCAGGTGATAAAGAATGACCCATTAACTCCCTGTTGCTGTGGTAACAACCCAATTTGGGTGGCTTAAAGCAATATGTATTCCTTCTCTCTCAGTTCTAGAGGGCAGAAGTCTGAAGTGGGCATCACTGGGTGGAAGTCAAGGTGTTGGCAGGACCACACTCCCTTAGGAAGCTTCAGGGGGAGAATCTGTTCCTGCCTCTTCCAGCTTCTGGAGATGGCTGGCATTCCTTGGCTTGTGGCTGCATCGTTCCAACCTCTGCCTCAATTGTAGCATCCTTCCTCCTCTTCCCCATGTGTTAAAGCTCCCTCTGCCTCTCTTACAAGGACACTTGTGATGCTGGCATGAGGGCCCCCTCTAAGAATCTAGGATGATCACCCCATATCAAGATCTTTAACTTAGCACATCTGCAAACTCCCTTACAGGGTCTGGGTATGGGGGGGTATAGATCTTTTGGGAGGCCATTATTTAGCTACCACTGTCTCCTCTGTGGTAGGCTGAGTTGAGTTGGGTCAATTGTGAGTGATAAGGTATTGCGTGTTTTCTATTACATTTAATTTTGTTGGTACTTGTGACATGTTGTACCCTAAAGCCTGGGGCCTCTTGCCTGTCCTTAGGGCAATGCTGGCTGAATAGGTCAGTGCTTAGAACAGTGCCTGGCACATAGTAAGAGGTAAATAAATGCTAGCTCTTGCTGTTGTGACTATGTAATGTTGTCTGGTCACCCGTTGTTGATGGATAACCTCAAGCAGAGAGCTTTTTCATGTATTTCTCTTTTAGCTAATTTCAATCCCCTCTCAGGATTATATTGCTTTGGTTTCTTAAATACCTCTGGGTCTTGGGGAACCTGAAAGTTATTGAAGCCCTAACACCTCTTCTTGAAGCCTCTCCGACACCTTCCCAGCATCATTGGAAGGGAGCACCCAGCTACCTGGACAGACCTTCTCTGAGCTCCTGCTGCTCACTGGGACATCCCTGGAGCCCACCGAGTCCTCCTTACTCTACATCTCTTGAAGACACATCCAGTGTCTGCCTTTCCTATGTCTGGACTCTCTTGCTTCCCCCTGGTTCTCCTCTTTCTTGTCCCATCTAGAGAATCTTTGTCTAGCCCAAGATTACTTTAATTTTTGCTCTCTCAAATTATTATCCATTCCATAAAGTCCAAAAGTGTATTTTTATTTTTAAAATGTAAGAGTTCACTCTCTTCTTCTTTTCTGGGTTACTGAGGCACTATTCCCACTTTAAGGCCATGGCTGCCTCCGCATCACTGGGGTTGAAGTCATGAAAAATACCAGAGAAAACCCCTCTGGTTTGACAGGGAACTGTGCCCTGCTCATCACCACCTTGAACTAGACTTGTGAGTCACACTGAGACATGGTCTCTTCCCATGCGTCACCTTCTACTAATCTTCCATGCCCACTTCACATGGACCAAGCCAAGCTGTTTCCAGTATCTCGAATGTGATCTTCTGTTGTCTCTGCCTGGAAGGCCCATCTTTTGTCCTCTTGCCCCCCCCCAAAAAAAAACCCAACCCCTAGCTTCTTTGCTTCTGTAAAAAAAAAAAGAACTGATCTACTTTCCTTTGCACTGCCCCTGTGTGTGGCAGAATGGCAGAAAATACAAGAGACTCCTCACAACAGAACGCAGACTATAACAAATGGAGGAGCAAATCTAATAAAATGGCACAGAATTTTTATGGAGAAAATGATCAAAGCCTAGCTGGAAGGACAGAAATGGAGAGATGTGTGGCATTTGTGGATTACAATACTCTTCTAAAGCTGTTGGTCTTCCCAATAATCTATAAATCAAATGCAATGTAAATGCAAGTCATTATAATACCTGTATTCCTGGAACCAGAAAACCTTATCAAAAATGTACATAGATAAATAAAGGCAGGAATAGCCTAGAAAATGATTTTTAAAAAGTGTAAGATAAGAGATTTTTCTCTGCCAGATATCAAGATGTATTATAAAGCAATGGGAATTGAAATAGTGTGGGGCAGTCACACTGAGAGCACTGCAATTGTCACACACAGAGCAGGTGACGTGGCAGGAAAGGTGTGGGAAATCTGTGCGGAGCGTCGACTGTTAACAGTGATAGCGCCAACACTGTCTTTGCTTATGGAAAAAATAGATCATCGTTAACTCAGACCACATATAAAACATACATTTTGGAGGGAGTTGGTGTCTAAATTTGAAAAATAAAAATGTAAAAGTACAGAAGAAAATAGAGAGGGAACTTTCTGAAACAAGTAATATAAAACGCAACTCTTCAGTATCAATATTTAAACTCTCTGTGATCAATGATACTACAGAATGTTAATTTTTAACCAATATCAAAAGTTTGGGATTCAATATATGTAAAGAATTACAAGTTAAAAAGAAAAAAGGCAGTAGAAAAATAGGTAAAGGATATGAAGAATCTCATGGTTGAGAAACACGAAATGGCTAATAAATATACAAAAAGGCCTTCAATCTTACCCCTATACTCAAAGTGCATATAAAAAAATAAGACACTAAAGGGCCGTGCCTGTGGCTCAGTGAGTAGGGTGCCAACCCCATATATCGAGGATGGCAGGTTCAAACCCAGCCCTGTCCAAACTGCAACAAAAAAAGTGGCCAGGTGTTGTGGCAGGTGCCTGTGGCCCCAGCTACTCAGGAGGCTGAGGCAAGAGAATTGCCTGGGTCCAAGAGCTGGAGTTTGCTGTGAGCTGTGATGCCACAGCAATCTACCGAGAGCCACAAAATGGGATTCTGTCTCTAAAAAAAAAAAAAAAAAAAAAAATTTCATGATAGAAGTTGACAAAAATTTGCTGATGTGCTGGTATCAAGTTTTTGCACAAATGTGGGAAAATAGACACCATTATACCCTGGTGGAGGAGATTTGAATTTGGACAGATGCTTTGGAGGGAAATTTGACAAGATCTAATAAAATGTAGGTATATGGTTTAGAAAAATGTTCCAAGAAGCGCATGAGGACTCATCGTCAAAAATGTTAATTGCAGTATTGTTTCTAATAGCAAGATATTGTAAATATCCTGAATGGATAACGAGAATGTGGGAGTTTCACAAATGGGAGTACTGCACAGTTATTCCAAGGACCGAAATGGATCTGCACATGTCAACTGGGGCAGATCTCGGCACCATAGTGATAACTGAAACAGAAGCAAGTCAGATGAAGCTTTGAGGGTGATACGCATGCAAATTAAGCACAAACACGATAAGGCCTGTTGTTTATAGATACGTATATTTGCATGTGCCTGCAGAAGGGAGGTTGTGTCCCAAGATGAGGGAGATAAGGGTGACTCCTCTGGAAGGTGCTTCTGCTTTATGGAAATTAATCCTCCCCACTCCTTCCCCCTCTTCTCTGCCTTCTTCCCCTTTCTCCCATTCTCCTTCCTTTCTTCTTTCTTTCTCCTCCTCCTCTTTATTTAATAGATAATACATCCATATTACTTCTGTAATTAGAACTTTGTATACACAATAAAGATTTGGTGCACACATGAGCGAATTGTTAATATAGTCTCACCCCTCGGTATTCATGGGCTTGATCCCAGGACCTGCCCCCCCCAGGATACCAAAATCTGCGGATGCTCAAGTCTCTGATAGAAAGTAGCACAGTACTTGCATGTGACGTAAGGACATCTTCCCATATACTCTAAATCATCTCTGGATTACTATAATATCTAATACAATCTACCTGTTATGTGAATGGTTGTTCTACTCTGTTGCTTACGGAACAATGAAAGGAAAAAACCAAGTCTGTACAAGTTCAGTACAGGTATAACCATCCTAGTCTTGAAGAGATTTATGACCCTTGGAAGGTTGAATCCACGGGGATTGGGGACCTGCAGATACAGGAGCCCAATTTTTTTTTTCTTTATAGAGACAGAGTCTCACTGTACCACCCTCGGGTAGAGTGCCGGGGCGTCACACGGCTCACAGCAACCTCTAACTTTTGGGCTTACGCGATTCTCTTGCCTCAGACTCCCGAGCAGTTGGGACTACAGGCGCCCGCCACAACGCCCGGCTATTTTTTTTTTTTTTTGTTGCAGTTTGGCCGGGGCTGGGTTTGAACTTGCCACCCTCGGCATATGGGGCCGGCGCCCTACTCACTGAGCCACAGGCGCTGCCCACAGGAGCCCAATTTTAATTGTTAATTCTAGGTGTTGAGAATATGGGTATCTGTTATATTATTCCTTGTACTTTTTAGAGTTTTAAACTTTCCTAAAAATAGGCAATACACACTCATTATAAAAATTTGGAAAGGGAAAAAATATCTAAAGAATCCCTTGAGAAAATGAAAAGGCACATTGGAATTCCGGTATGACCCGAGTCCTTACTGTCAAGCCCGGTTCAGCATGGACAGTCGGTCCAGCCGTAAGTTGTGTTTATTCTTCTGGGTGACCATGCCCTTCAGAGTGTATGGGTCTCTATTGTCCACCACAACCTGCGCTGCCATGGGACAGACCATAGATCCCAGAGGATTAGTCCACTCTGTCCCCAAATGCCACATGCCCCATGCCTTGATGCCTACGTGATTCAACTTATTCCTCAAATCCCTACCACATGCCAGGTGCCCAGCTAGAAAGAACAATTCTCAGACAGATAAGACTTGGTTCCTGCCTTCCACAAGGTCAAGGCCCGGGGCGGTATTTCTCAAGCTCAAGTTTCTCAGCAACTGTTTTTAAAGGGGAAAAAAATCTTAGTCACCTGGTATTGTCTTAAATACACTGTGATTGTACCAACACATGACTGGGAATCAACCTTTTTATGATTGTCGTTCTATACTTCTATGAATGAAAAGAGGCAGATTCTGAAGCAAGCTGTGTATGCGTGTGTGAACATGTGGGAGTGCGTTTGTGAGTATTTAACCGAATCTTGCACATCAACTCTGCATGTCGAGGTGACAGTGACAGTGGCACATTCTTTCTGCACAGGGAGGTGCCCTCAACCCCTGTTCCTTCCCCATTTTGTTTTTCCCTCCTAAGAGGGTGAAGGAAAGGAGCAGTAAGACGCTCTCAGGGAACTTTCTTCTTGGCAGCGTCATTTACGATGAATCGGATGACATGATTTATCGCCCTTTGATACAGGACGCCCTCATCACACCCTCGGGGTGTTGCCAGACACAGCCGCTTCTCAGCGCTCCCGTTCCCAAGTGCTGCGATTATATCTCATGCTATTCACAGCCCTCCAGGGTTTTATTATTTTTGTACTGGTATAAATAAATCAATTATTTAAGGCAATCGCTTTGATCATTATGAGCTGCGGGTTTGTGGTGGAAAACCTCAGCCATGCGGTTATCAGAGAGCCCCTCCCCTGCTGGCATGGACTGACAGACGCAGCCCTTGTGAGGGCCACCACGCTGTCCTTGCGTCCTGCTGTGTGCAGCAATGTTTCAGGGGGTCACCAGGCCCCCATCTGAACACAGAGCCTTCTGTGGGCTACAGTGGGGTCCCCACAGAGGGCACTTGTATCTGAGAGGTGCTGTGGTCTCAATGAGTGGGCAGCTAAGTGGACACTGGGGCCAAGCCATGACGTCTGTTATCTGTACCCCCTTCGAAGGGCCTGGCAGATACCATTGGTCCCTGCCTGGCAGGGAATCCACACGCATTGTTTCCTAAAACTCTACTTATAGAGTTATAAGTAGTATAGTTTCCTAAAACTTTACTTCCTGAAACTCTCCTTATCACCCCAGTTTGGTGAAAGGAATGCGGGGGGTGGGGTGGGGTCACTGGGGAGCTGTATAAATTAGCATTTGTATCATAGTAACTAGGTGCTAATTGCTCTTGCACCCTTTTTTTTTTTTAAGTGTAAGAATTTTATTATTTTTTTTTTCTTGCAACCTTTTTAATACAAACTCCTCTAGTCTCCCTTGCACTGTTATTAGTGCTTCCATTAATGAGGAACACGCTTTGCGTTTGCCTTGGTGTTTTGGGGGGTAACGAGGTTGCTTTAATATTGTTAGGGTTATTTTAAAATTACAGTCTCTCCCAGAGATGGAGACATTTACAGGGGGGTCACAGTTCACTGCTGTGTGTAGAGATTGGGCCTGGCCCACTGGCTCTGGACTCAGGAGGACACCCAGGCCCTCTTCCCGCTTCAGTTCTCATGGCCTTGCTCTGCTGACTAAACAATCAGCACTCTCCAAGCCTTGTGAGCAAACTGGAGCCCGGGGCTTAAGGAAGCACACCCACCCCCAGATAGACTTGTCAAAATGTCCTCCCGTGGTTTGAATCAAGCAGAACAAGTGAACAGGAGCTCTGCAGTCACAAACCACCACTAGATACAAAGCGCAGTGTTGCCCAATCTGTTGGCACACTGCTGTCACCCTCTGGAAGCTGTCCCGAGGGGACACAAGGCTATTGGTGCCCAGAAGCTGGGGCTGATTGGAAACCACAAGGTCATAGAACAAACAACCTGGATTTATGTAAAATGTTGATATTTTGCTCGGCATGGATTTTTGCATTAAGTTTTATTTTTAAAACATTGCATTGAAATATTTATTGTGATTATTAATGTTTTGTTCCTCCTTAAATTGTGTTTCACCCAGTCCTGGCCCATTTTATGGGTGTCTTTGTGGATTTTGTGGCAAGAGCACTAACCCTGGTGTAGACAGCCCCATTAGGGGAGTGTGGGAATTGGGGTCCAGCCTGGACTTCCCACCTTCTGTGCATCTGAGGAAAATCCCAACATCTTCATTATCTTTGACATTGAAGGGCGTTTGAAGGATGTGGAGAGGTAGCTTTTTAAAATCTTAGCTATAGGTGGGATATTACATATAGTAAAAACGGTTCTTCAGATAGAATTGGAGTTCTGTGAACACATATGCAATATTTGAGTTGGAATCGTGGACTCTGGATTCAGAAAGCGTGTGGGTTTTAATTTGGCTTTTCCGCTTTTTAACTATGTGATCTTAGATAAGTTTTTCAAAATGTTGGAGTTTCAGTTTTCTTATCAGTAAATGAAAATAATGCCTATTTATAGGGCCGTGATAAAGACTGAATACAACAATCTGTGTGAAGAATCTGGCATACATTAGACCCTTTCCAAATTTTTAGTTTTTCTCTTCATCTGAAAAGAAGACTTTGTTTTTCACAAGTGAATTCTCAATTTGATGCCTGAGCAAATGGTCAACTGGCCTTTTATTTGCTCTGTCACGATCGGTTGATTCCAGGTGCTGAAGCTCCTTGTGTCTCTTCAAGCCAAAAAACCCAGAGACCACCGCAGTCTCTTGGGTGCCAGGACCTGCAGCCCTGGCAAAATCCCACCCAGTCATTCCTGCAAGAACCCAGGTCTCCCAGGAGGACACAGAACAGTTCCTACTGTTCTACTACCTGTCTGTACCCTACTGTCACCCTCTGGAAGCTGTCCCGAGGGGACATCAAGGGCACCGGTGGCCTTTCTCACTGCCCTCTCTCCTGCTTGAGCTCCTCGAGGAGACCTCTGCATACTACAGAGCTGCTCCGGGGGCTTCCCTGATGGTTCCCACAGCTCCTGGGACCACCTTCTGCTGCGGTGTGGGGAGGGGCCCACCAGTGAGGGTGGCCCCACTGCCAACATGAATTGGTCCTTGGTGGGACACAGTCACGCCGTGTTCTTTGCTGATGGAAGATGCTGCTTCCCCTCGGTTGGGCCTGTGGGTATAAATCAACGCTATTTGCTCCACAGGCTTCTCTTTGCCGTGGTATTCCTCTTGCTCCAGCCTCTGTTCCCGGTCCTTTTGCCTCTGCCACCTTCCAGCGAGGAGCGGCTATGTGGGCACAGTGCTCGCCCAAGAGGCACAACGCCGCACTGTCTGCTCAGTGTGCCTGAGGACTTCTGTGGCCGGCGGCTCCCTGCTTGCTGGCCCATCAGCAGACATGGCAGGCAGAGCTCTTGGTGCCATTGCAGACCTTGGGGACGAGGCCAAAATATCTCAGAGACCTCAACATGGTCCGCTGAGCCAGAAGAATAAACCCTCATTTGTTTAGGACACCACGGTTGGGTTTTTCGTCACTTTCAGGCCAGAGCCTTCCTCCCTGGTGTACCCTCAACTCTTGCAAACCTCTAGGGAGGCTCAGCGTGAGTCCTGGCCACTCTAGTCCTGGGATGCTGACCCCTCCAGCCCAGGGTCCTGCTGCCTGGTGAGGCCCAAGCTCCTGGCCTTCTCTAACCTCAGGTGGGATCTCCTGATGCAAATGGAGTCCAGGGGCCTGCAGCCCAAGCTTCCTCCCCAGACATCTCAGTCCCAACTGCAGACTTGGCTTGGACTCTGGTTGGGCTTTCTGCTTCCAGGAATGCGTCATGAAGCTCTTGATTAGGAAAGAATATGGTTTCTTCAGAGTAAATACCTGAGAAGGAAGGCGGGGTGGGCTTCCTTGACACCACCATTAGAATCTAAAATCTGGCCATCATTCTAAGAAATTAAAAAAAAATTACCACTACCATTTAAAGTTTGTTGATGAAATGACATCATGACACATAGTAACTTTTGTAAAATCAAGGGAAAGGGCACTGCAGGGGTCAGCAGAGGGTCTCAAAATGTGATTTTCAAGGGAGGTGCCTCCCACATATTTTAAGTGTAGCAGAGAATGCAGAGGTCGTATTGTCTCCACTTTTCCACCAGGCTGAGGTGCTACGATGAAAATAGGAGGCAGGGGCCTTAGACTGTTCATTCAGCCCCCTTGGCTCTGTGGCACTGCCCGGGTCCCTCTGTCCTCCTCTGTCCCTCCTTCCAGGAGGTCCTGCCCAGTACCAGCTATGGAAAACTGACTTTATCACTGAAGTCTACAGCAGGTAAAAAAAATAGCCAGTACAAATTCAGTTTCCCAAAGAACCTGTAAGTTTTAACTCAAAGGAGCAGATAGCATTTCAGGTACCAGAATAGACTTGGTTTGGGATGGGAAGGCGGATGGGCACTGGTGGTTGGAGGAAGAATGACATTTTTCATCAGAAGGTAAAATGTATAACGCTCTTCCAAAATCCTGGTTATATATAAGGGTGGCATATGTTTATCTAGAATAGCTCCTGAAGAATCTGCTTTTTAAAAAAGCTTCAGACAAAAACAGTCATCTGTAGGTTGTGGCAACTGTGGGGATGCTAATTTTATAATGAGCCAGCAATTGATTGATGGGCGGCAAAATAATAATGGGGTAGAAGACAGTTGGCTTCAAGACAGGAGTTGGGACTAACCCGAGGTGGCTTGGTTGGTCCAGGTGGCTGAGGGTGCGGGAGGCAGGTAGTGTGAAGACAGTCCTGGGGAGGTGTTCTTACTGGAAGCCACGTGGCCTCACTGGGGCTGCAGTGAAGTGTGGCAGAGCAGGAAGCCCCGGGCTGCACCTCCCAGGACAAGACTCAGTGCGGGGGTCTGTGGTTGGGCAGTGGGAAGGAGGTGCCCACGAGTGGAGGTGGCAGCTCCTACAGGCCAACACAAAGAACAAAGAACCCGCTGCTCTGACCTCCAGAGAGCTCCGGGGGAAATTCAAGAAGAGCCCAGTTTATAGACTCCCCAATCACATCTTCTACCTTCTACCTGTCTGTGTAACGTGGTACCTAAACTCAACCTCAAGGATCAAGTGCTTGCATCCCCAGGAATGGGGTCTTTTCATTATTTTTTCTTTTGAGACAGAGTCTCACTCTGGGTAGAGTGCCATGGCCTCAGAGCTCACAACAACTTCAAATTCCTGGGCTCAAGCAATCCTCTTGCCTCAGCCTCCTGAACTATAGGTGTGCACCATGACAATGGCTAATTTTTCTTTTTTAATAGAGACATGTCTCACTCTTGCTCAAGCTGGTCTCAAACTCCTGAGTTCAAGTGATCCACCTGCCTCAGCCTCCCAGAGTGCTGGGATTACAGACATGAGCCACCAAGCCTGGGCAGGAATGGGCTCTCTTAACTTTGGTGTTCCAGGGGAGGGGGGGTCTGAAGCTTTGCACATGGTGGATACTCAGTGGGGTTTGCTGATTGACTGATAAAACTCACATCCATGGGCTGGAAGGAGACAGAGGTGGGAAGCTTTGGGAAACCTCTTGGCGTAGGAGTTTTTTCTGTCCCAGGGTAGATTCACTTCTCCTGTAAGAAACTGGTGAGGCCTTTCCCCTTCTGGGCTGGGCATTTGCTGCTGGGGCTTTCACCCCTAACCTGACAATTAGAGCAATGGAAGAGGAATGATTTGGGCACATGTTCTGAGGGCTTGTCATGAATTGGTCTTGGTTGGGAACAGCTGGACACCATGCCAGGCGTGATTTTGAATACACTTGAATATTCGCTTGATCTCTTTTTTTATTTTTATTTTTATTTTTTTGTAGAGACAGAGTCTCACTTTACCACCCTCGGTAGAGTGCCATGACGTCACAGGACTCACAGCAACCTCCAAATAGGCCCCCTTTATAGAGTTCGCACACAAACTTGAACTGCCTGTTTCCTCCCCAGGCCCTTGCCGTCCAGCTTCTCTCGTGGCACTAATATACCCGGCTCACTTTTATGCCCTTGCTTCATTACTGCCACCCCCCTGAGGACAGGGCCATCTTTATGTCACCTGGCACATGGTCAACCTGACTCAGAGGCATTTGCTGAAAATGTCTTTAATGCTCAAGACTCCTTTGGATTGTATCTTCCACAGATGGTAGGAAGTAGAGATTTGAAGTATTACCCAGCTGTTTCAAACCAAAAAATGCAATTTGCCTTCTACTGTCTCTATATGTTAAGGCAAAATTTATTTTTTACCTGATGCAATAGACAACTACCCTATGCCTCTATTTTGCCCAAATAAACAGATCACTGGTCTTTCCAGATACAGTGTAATCTGCAGGGAAGGATGATGAAGTACTACTCAGAAAACCAAGATGGGCTTCTGGTTGTAACGCAGTCTTCACTGCAGTTTCTCTCTCTCTGACCCACAGCTTCCGTGCATGTGACGTTACCTCGATGACGTGGCCAGTCCCCACGTTTCTTCCTGCTCTATGATGTACTTGTAAGAAAAGGGATGCTATACAGAGCTTTGAATAATATCCCAGCGAGCCTGCTATGAACAGGAAAAAAGAGAAGGCCATGATTTTGCTTAGCAATGTCTTATAGTAATTAAAGTCTTTTAAAAACGATAGCAGATTTGGTGTGAATGTGAATTTAACAACACTAAATCAGTGCTTGGTGACGGCCTTCTCCGACTGGTGAAAAGATACAAGGAGAACGGTGTCTGCTTCCAAGAGGCCAACAGGAGATTGAAGCAGTGGGATACACTTAGACACAGAGAGGATAGATGGACATGAGTGTACATTTATTGAATGCTCAGTGTGTGCCAGGGTCTGGTACCTTAACTGCATCATCTTCATTAATCATCACAACCCCACCGCCACCACCTTGGGGCAAGATTGTCATCATTGCTCTGTGACATTGGAGTAACCAAGGTAAAGAGGACAACACACCTGTCAAAGCTTACGTGACTCGTAAGGGGGAAACTCAAAACCAGCTTGGTGACATGGAGACAGCGGCTGTTCCATGTGCCACCCTGGCTTCCCCCTTCCCCATGTCCCCTGCTAGCTTCTTCTTCTCTGTAGTCAGTCAGGATGTGGTTGAAGAATGGGCAGAGGAAGATGATGGTGGGGAGATAGTGAACATCATGGAAATTTGGGGTCATTGGAACCTCTGTCTGGCTGGGGACAAGGAAGCTGACGTTTTGCAGACGGCACCAGGAGGAAACATCAGAGCAGAGCCCCGTACAGCCTCCAACCCCCGAGTCCACACACAGGGCAGGTTTTAGAGGACATTTTCTACTGAAGCTCAAGTTAGAATCAAGTTTAAACAGAATATTGCAAGTTAGAACCTGGCTGAGGTTAAAGAGCAACTCAAACCTTGGAAACAAAATGAAATTATGGAAGGCTCGGCACCTGTAGCACAGTGGTTACGGCGTCAGCCACAACACAGAAGTTGGTGGGTTCGAATCTGGCCCAGGCCAGCTAAACAACAATGACAACTGCAACAAAAAATAGCCAGGCATTGTGGCGGGTGCCTGTAGTCCCTGCTACTTGGGAGGCTGAGGCAAGAGTTTGAGGTTTCTGTGAGCTGTGATGCCACAGCTCTCTACTGAGGGCAACATAGTGAGACTCTGTCTCAAAAAAAAAAAAAAACAAAAAAGAAATTATGGAAGATTAGACTGATTAATTTTCAATTAAAATAAGATTTTGGAGTTGGGATACAGTTTCTTTGGTAACAGACATATTAGGGAGGGTAACAATAGAAAAATTGAAGTCAGAAAGAAATTATGTCCAGCAGACTCCTTGGGTCAGAGAGGTGAAAACACTAACATGATATGAAGAGAAGGCCGCTAAGGCCTTTCCTCACTATTCATGTATTGTCTGCATTTGTGGGCTAAATAATTCACGCTGGATTTTAGAAGGTCTCCATGTAAGCCGTCCTGAGGACACCAGTACTTGGTGTAGCTGCTTGGTTATTGATGAGATTGCATTTTCTTCCTCCAGAAGATAAACCTCTTGTTATGAGCAGATAGTATCACATAAGACAAATGGCTGCCACAGGGGTGATTGCAGATGGGTGTTTGTGGGCAGGTGCCTGTTAGACGAGGCCAGCAGAATGCAGGGTCTGTGCCACGTGACAGAGGATGGCTGAGGAGTCTCAGGTGAGGGTCATGGGGACAAAGCTCGCCGTCTACTCAACTGAGGGACTTTCTGCTCTGGGAGGATGGTGGCACCTTGTAAATTCCTGATAATGCTGATGTTTAAAACTTAGGACCACACTCAACAGGGCTGCAAAACCTCTGATGTGTGAAGGCTACAGGGCAAAAACGTGGCAGTGCTGATTTACTTCTTAATTTCTGAAAGCCATGCAGTTTCCAATCAAAGGTTAGAACACAGGAATAAGTTCATTCATTCATTGCCCCAACCCTCAGGACTGAAGTAGGGGAAAGATAACGAGGTGCTCAGGCTGACATGAAATGTAACATGCAATGCCAGAGGCGAGCAGAGTGCACAGGTCAGTGGAAGACATGCTGATGCCATAATTAGAACAGGAGGGCCAGGGCCCAGAGGGGCCCCAGCAGGTGCTGTGGGCTGAGTTTTGCAGACAGCACAGGTGGTGGGAAGGAGCTCCCTTGGCCTAGGGGAAGCAGCATGTGCAAAGCCCAGAGGTCTGAACAGTCTTCTGAGCTCAGGGCTGCATTCTGGTGTATTCTTCTCAGCCTCCTGCAGTCTGAGATTTTCCATTTTGCTTGGACTCAGCACCCTAGACTTTGGGATGGGATTATTCTCATAAGTGCTAGCCTTACCTCTCCAGTCGGACTCACATCTCTTATAAAGCACAGAGCTTGGGGTGGAGCGATTGGAAACCTTTAAATCTTCACTTTCATATATAAAAAAGCAGCACCATCAATATCCCCTTCTTACTGGGGACTAATATTGAACATCAGAAAATTCAGTTGTTAATGTTTATTAGACACAGGACCCTTTTCATTTCAAAGAGAAGGGGCAGACACTTTTCCCGGATAATTCAAAGAAACACCAGATTGAATACTAGACTATTTGAAAGAGTTACAGTCACAAAACTAAAATTGAAAATGTTGTCTCTTAGAAGTCTTTGGGGAACTACAGTTACTGAATATTTAACAATGCCTTATTTCCTGTACCAATTATTTGTGAGTGAGTTGGATGTGTTGAAACAATGTATTCTCTGATGCTTTCTGACACTTCCCCCACCGAATATTGTTTATAAATTTAAATAGCTGTGTGGAAGGAGAAAAGATCTGCTAGGTGAGGTTGAACTTCAGCCTCGTGTGAATGGTTTCGAATCAGCCAATTCCGAGGTAAAGTTTTACCTTAGTTTACGTTAATGGGTTTCCTGTGCCAAAATGTGGAATATGCTTGGGGAAGGGGAAGTGGTCAGGGGCAATGTTTTGGGGGTTAATAGAATTTGTGAGGATCGTCAATGGAAACAAAGTTCAGGGAGCTTCCACATCCTTTGTGGCCTACACCACTCAGAATGCTCATGTTAGAGACTGGGGGGCTTGTCTGGCACCCAAGTACTCGACAAGCTGCTCACGGCGTCAGTCTCTGAGGAATTTAGCAGAGTCATAGCCCCTCTCCAGGGGAATGTACAACTTGCTCAAGACCAGTCGGTGTGGTGAACCAAGCAGGGCCAAATGTCCCCTGCCCAGTGCTGTGGCCCGTGCAGGCTGCTGTGCTGCTTTGAAGGCTCATCTCAAATCACCAGCCCACCAGGTAATTGGTGCGGGCTGCTCTACTGGACCAGGTGCTGCTGAAGTCAGAGGAACTTGGGAGTGTTGAGCTCTCAGGCTGTGTATCTGTTACTCACCTCGTTTTCAAAATCACCTGATTGGAATGCAAATTATTTCTGTGGTGCAGAAACACTTGGACACGTGGAGCAGAACTTTGCTTTACAGTAGGGGTGAACTGCTGATGTGCGCCGCATGACGGCCACCTTTGAATCATCTGGCTGCAGCTGCAAATAGCTCTCCACCTCTTGCTAAACGTTTTCCTGTTCAGAGCAGCGTGCCAGGGTGTTGAAAGACTTTCACAAGAGTTCTGGCCCATTTCCTTTAGGGTCCTTCCCATATTTTAGGGCTTGCTTTTGCTGATAAGAAATGCCTGTGTGATGAGACAGGCTGAAACTGCATCAGAAAAAAGTCAAAGAGCTAAGTCTGGAGAGAGCCTTTTACAATGAAAGCATGGTTTGGGCTTTAGGACTCCCGTATTCTTTCTCCTCTTCACCTTAGGAGTTTGTTTGCAGAGTGTATCACTCAGAGTGAAGTAACCAAACCCACTTATTTGCTAGTTGACAATTAGCTGTCCAGGTATAGTAAGTAATCACTTCTCTCTTTGCTCTCAAAGGAGAATTTTGAGACCATCTAGATATTGCTCTTAAAAAATGACGTATTGGGGGCAGTATATCACACGGTCGCCCTCCTGGGGGAGCACCCCTGCTGCCTCCTTGGCTCGCAGAGGTTCTGAAAAGCCCAGATTTCCCCCGGTTTCCGCACAGTGGATTTATTCCATAGTTTTGCAGATGCGTTTTTACTTCTACCCGGCCCTGTGTGGGAAAGCAATCCCATCTACTTCAAAGCCATTCATGGCACAGTGACCACTGTTGTTATTCCAGTTCCTTTAGAAAATACCCCAATGAACCTGCTCCTTCTTGGCTAGTTTTCAGCTGCTCCCCCAACTCTCAAACCCTCCAAGATCTAGGCAAGGGGAGGAAAGGTGGTTTTTAAAGAAGCAGTCAAGAAAGATGGAGACTTTACCTCTTTCATGTTTACATGGATGGAGCTGGAACATATTCTTCTTAGCAAAGTATCTCAGGAATGGAAGAAAAAGTATCCAATGTACTCAGCCCTACTATGAAGCTAAATTATAGCTTTCACATGAAGACTATAACCCAACTATAGCACAAGACTATGGGGAAAGGGCCAAGAAAGGGGAAGGGAGGGGGGAGGTTTTGGTGGAGGGAGGGTAGTGGGTGGGACCACACCTACCGTGCATCTTAGAATGGGTACAGGTGAAACTTACTAAAGGCAGAATACAAATGTCTACATACAGTAACTAAGAAAATGCCATGAAGGCTATTTGAACAGTTTGATGAGAATATTTCAGATTGTATATGAAGCCAGCACATTGTACCCTTTGATTGCACTAATGTACACAGCTATGATTTAACAATAAAAAAAAAAAAAAGAAGGTTGAAGGTGCTGTGGCTTTGGGTGTGTTCCGCAGCCTGCCTGCACGCGCTCTGTGACGACGGTGCTCCTCCCTCCAGGAAGCATTCGGGAGGCCCATGCGGCTTAGAATTCCACGTCCCCGGACTCCTTCAGGAGTGTTTCATCACAGAGGCCTCCTCTTGCAAGGCCCCAGGGAGTTGTTCTGTCTCCATTTTCCCTGCTCTCTCTCTTGCTCAGCCGTAAGGAACCTTTCTTGGCTGTTCCAGCTGTCAGAGTTCAAAGTCCACTGGTCTATGAAGCGAGTGTATGATGCCCCATGATCATATCAATGTACACAGTTATGATTTAATAAAAAAAACAAAATACCAACATCGTAAAAAAAAGAAAGAAAGAAAGAAAGAAAACCTAAGGGCAATCTGAATAAACTATGGACTTTAATAATAATAATATAATATCAATAGATTCATGAATTGATTCGTTAATCATAACACATTTACTAGATGGTGTAAGATGTTAAAAATAGAGGAAATTGTGCAGAGGGTATTTGGAAATTAGGTATTATCTGCCCAAAATCTCTGTAAATATAAAATTGTTCTAAAAAGAAAAGTCTATTAATAAAAAATACCTTTACAATAGCAAAAAAAAAAAAAACAAAGTCCACTGGTGGATGTTGGATGGTTTTCTCTGTGCTAAACTGGACCACTCAGTGGCAGTCACAGTTCTTAGTCACCGTGAGAAATTTGAGGGAAACACGGCAAACATTCCACAAGCCTGTCAGGGCCGCGGCAGCAGGGGGCGAGTCTGGCAGAAAAGGGTGGGGGGAAAAGGGAAGGCCAAGTCTGTTCTCCTAAGACAGAATGTGGCGTGGAGAGTCCCACGGAGATAAAACCAAAAGGAAAAGCGGAGGTGCCACGCTGATCTCCCTTCTTGCAGGTATTGCCTGTACTGCCCTGTGGACAGTGGGCCCATTCATGGTTGATAAACCCTTAGCAGGTGCCTACGTTAGACCCAGTGGCACTCAGGAGACTCTAGATGGATATGACCAGATTCCTGACTTCAGGGAACTCTAAAATCAGTGGGAACACCAGCAACTAAAAGACCAGACTTTTAGGAAGTAGTGTCCCAAGGGAGAGGGAGACCCGGCACCTCCTGAAGGCACAGAGAGGCCCCTTGGAGAGGCGTCTGGGAGCCAGCTAGACAGGGACGAAGGCAGCTGAAGGCGTGTCCAGGGAATAGTTCAGAATGGCCAGTGTTGAGGAAAAACGATGAATTCAGTTCAAGTGGGTCCGAAAAGTGTGAGGTGCTTTTTGGAGTTTCAGGGTGACATCCAGGAGAGCGAGATGAGCCACAGGTACAGCTGTGGGAGTGCTCAGCTTGTAAATTGTGATGGCGTCATGCGCGTGGCTGAGATCACTCATTAATAAAATAATTAACTATGACAACCAACTGTGAGCTAACTATGAGCTAATCCCTTTCTCTTCAGGAAGATCCTGTGAGATGCTGTGTTCAATTGTCCCGTTTCCCAGAGGAGGAATTCCAGGCAGAGCAGTTGAAGCAGCTGCTGGGGGTCACATAGGCAGTTCAGAGCGGGGTTGGGGACAGGGATGGGGCGGGCAGGAGTGAGTGGGGAGGCTGCCTGGCAGGTGCCGTGCCAGGTGGGCAGAGTGTGGGTGGGTCTCTTCTGCCTAGTGCTGTCCTGGAGTCCCTGGTATGACTGCTGCCCCAGCTAACTGCTGTGCTTGGCTGATGCCTTATCTAAGGTAACCCTCCATCTTAAGAGAGCACTGCATGTGCGGCCCACGGACTGTGAGACTCCTTCCTTCAAATCGCCAGCAAAAGGAAGACAACTCTATATCTGGCGTCAATACCTTTTCAGGTTCCCAAAGTTCAGTCCAAGCCTGGCGATTTGGAGCCCACTCATCCTTGAAGGCTCCCTGGGAATAGCACCTTCTCCAGGAAGCCCTCCAGATCCCCCTGGGTGGGGGGAAGTTTCTTTTTGTTAGTGCTTTGCTCAAGCAAATAACTTCCCACATTTTATTTTCCATGGTTGTCTGGGTTTCTGGAAGGACAGAATTATACTTTCTCTATTGGGCTTTGCTAGATAGGTGCTTAATAAATGGATTTGAATGAAAGGAAGCTTTGGGAAGCTTTTTTCTCCCCTAATTTTCCCTTTTATGGGTGAATTTGCAGCCAAACTCCCCTTTCAGTCTGTCTTTCTGATATCTTTTTGTTTCCTTTCTCTGAATCCCAAAGGTTCTTTATTTCTCCCCTGTTCCTGCATCCACTGGTCTGATGTAGATTAGAATTAGCTGTCTTTTTGTGTCTGGGGCTCCACTAGACCCTATGTCCTTCAGGGCTGGGCTCCTATTCATCTCTAAATGCCAAGTCCAGTGGCTGGTACTTAGTCAAAGTGAGTAAGTGGCAGAGGGTGGGATGGAATTCCAGCCCCTGGAAGTGCCTCACTAACTTTCCCCTGGTCCATCCCCCCCGCACACCCCTTCATCCCGGGCCAATCAGCTGTACCACTTCATCTCCCCTAATGAGGGGAGCAGGTGGCCCAGCCGTGCTTGAGGTCCCCTCTGTGCTTCTGCTTGGTCTGCCCAGCCACTGCTGATCCAGACCCAGGCTCACACATGATGTTACCCGACATGGGCTTCGGTTTTGATCAGAGCTGAAAACTGCAGCTGAGACCTGAACTGGCTGATAAATTAGCAAAGGCTTATTTCAGCCAGTTGGGCCAGAGTTTGCAAATGTGTGGTGCCAAGAGCTGTTGCCACAATTCTAAGTTAGAACTTTCTAAGCTATTCCTTAAAGAACTACGTGTCCTGGAAGAGGAACCTGGTGTGTTGCAGGTGTGGGATGGTGTCTAAAGGGCTTCCTGTGACCGGGAGGCGACGGCCATGCTTCCCAGTGTGGCCTTGGTACCAGACCGCTCGCTTTCTCTTAATAAAGTGGGAGGGGGCCGTAGAAAAGAAAGGCAAGAGAGGGCACGTGGTTGCTGTTATTTCCAAGGCAAACATTACGAGCACGCTCATTAGGGTGACATTTTCAGTGGAAAGATGTATTTCTACTGGACACAATGCAAAAGCTTTTTGCTCATGGAATTTTTACTTAACAATAGGGAAAAATTTGTTTTCACACAGGCAATTTTGGCTCTAGTCTGGGTTTGACAAGTGTTTCCCCAAATGCCACCAGGTCTGCGGTGTGCAGCTGCTATGGAAATTTCAGAACTCTCCACAGAACCCCCAGTGTACTTAAAAATCACTAACTCACATATTTAAATCGTGCTTCCCTATTGTTGCTAACAACATGTGAGTATTATCATTCGAGCGGCCTCAGATGATGTCTGAGAAACTGTGGACGTTCATCCGGCTGGCGGACTTTTCTGAGCTTTCATTTGGCATTAGGGTGAAATTCAAGCTGCCTGTGTGGCTGGTTTCACATCCTCGTCCTTGTCAGTTTTACTTTCTGGGCCCAAGATGTTGATGTTTGGGTTTTCAGAAGAGTAAGGTGATACAGAACGTGAAACTCACTTATCTTTGAGTCATTTTTTTCTTCAAGTCTCATCTCTGTCTCTATCTCAGGTCAAGAGCTGTGCGTCTTTCCCTTTGTCTGGTGGGATTTCTGGTCCCCGTGTCTGAAGCACGTCACGGAGATCAAAGAAGGCTGTGCTTTCTACTCCAGCGTGACGGTGTCGCCAACTCTTTCTAGGGATGCCACTCGCTGCAGGACCAAAAAGCAACTGATTGGCTTAAGGAGGAGGCTACACGGATTCATGTCACCTCCCCCAGACCTGGACCACACTGGGGACTTTTCATGGGGCCTTGAAATGACTCAGCTCTCTTCTGGCTATAGTTTTTCAACATTTCCCCTCCCCACCCCCTCCCACTCGGGCTTGATAGTGATTTTCTCTTTCAGTTTCTTCTGGTTAATCTGAGTTTCCACAAGTAAAACTACCCTGCTCAGATTTACGTTAATTTACATGCTTAAGATTTTCTTTTCAGGAGATGCTCTCCTGCCCTTTTCTATGACCACATCCAACAAGGAAAGATTGTGCTGAGTTCTTAGTGTGTGTTCTGGGATTTACTGGCAATTCAGATCCCACACTTTAAAGAGCCATAGTAACCCCCCCAGGTGTTCTCATTAACTGATCACCATGGCATTAGTGACGGTAACTTGGGCGTCGTGGAGGGTTAGGGCAAGACGTCTCCTCTCTCTATCCACGGATGTGTGCCCATTACTTCTGGGTAAGTGGGGCTGCAAAGCACAGTGAGAATAACTTTTCTTCATAAACTTTTCTAGATTTTTAGCATTACACAGAATTTTGACTCAACTTTACTTGTTCCAGTCACCCAAATTTACATCAGCACTGGGATCTTTATTTAACACAACTGTGCAAATCAGATTCAGCTTGCTTTTGACAATTCAAGTAGGGGGTGGGAAGTCTAAGCTATTAGAATTCTCCAGAGAGACACAACCTATAAAATATAGAGAGATATGTACAGGAGGAGATTTATTACTGGAATGGCTCCCAAGGTTATGGAGGCTGGGAAGTCCCAGGATCTGTCATTGGCAAGCTGGAGAACCAGGAAAGTGGGGGGTGGGGGGTGTATTTTAGTTCAAGTCTGGAGACTGGGGTACAGTCCTGTACAGAGGACAGGAGAAGACGGATGTCCCAGTCCAGGCAGAGGAGTGAACTGATCCCTCGAGGGACTGGGTGATGCCACCCACACTGGTGAGAGCCGGTCTTCCTTAGTCCAGTGATTCAGATGCTGGCCTCTTCTGGAAATACCCTCACCCATGCCCCCGAAATGCTGTTTTCCTAATTCTCTGGGCATCCCTTGGCTTAGCCCATTGAATTCATACATATAATTAACCATTACATCCAACTGGCTAAGTTGGGAGGTGGCAAAATCTGAAGTTATAAACTAAGTTCTTACCTTGAGGCTTAAACACTTTTAGTGAACTGCTGGTTACTGGGAAAACTGGAGTAGATTGATGATATTGGACATAACCTCGTATGCTCTGGGTCCTTCTGAGAACGGTCCTTGTCTATAGTCTATGAAATACTTTGATAAAATATTTAAAATGTTTAAAATTTAAAACCATTTTTAATATATCTGGGGGGTGGTTAGTGGTAATGGCATCATTTTCATTGGAATTGAAGAATAATTTTAAAAAACATATTTTCTAATTTGGAACAAGAACGCCTTTCAAAGATTCAAAGATTTTACTTCTTACATCAACCAACAACTGCATTCATCTATTAACAGACTGTATTTAAGTGTTCTCATCACAAAAAATGAGATGTGAGGCAATGCCAATGTTAGCTCGCTCAATTTAGCTATTTCACAATGTATGCATATTTGAAATATATAAATAAAATGTAAAATAAATAGATATGATTTTTATCTGTTAGCTTAAAAATAGAGCCTATAATGATCGGCTTAGGTGAATTCCCCAGTAGAATAAAGGTGAGACCAAATTTGGACATATCATTTCATGGCTCTATGCCAAGGTGCGTCAGGTGTGTGGAGAAGCCTGCACACCCCCAACTGTAGAATGCCTTTCCGGGAAGCGGTCTCCTTTCCTGCTTTCTTACACAGCACATTCTCCCATGTGCTTAACTGAAACTTAAAATCAATTTGTCTTTTTCTTTTAGTGAAAAAGGAATAAGTCTTATGAAGTACATTCTTGAAGCCTTTATAGAATTACTCAGTTGAATGTTTCTTTTTAATGCTAACATAATCCTAATTCCTTTAGCCTTTCTTCATAGCTCTCAATCTCTTCTCTTTTAACCACTTCTGTTGATGGAAATTGTGCTATATCTCATGGTTGCTACATCTGCCTGTGTCCAGAGAGCCCTGGGGGCTGGACTGCTTTCCTAAGGCTCTTTGTGAGCCGTCTCAGCTCTCCTGTGACAACACTGCTCCAATATTATGAGTGTGGAGCTGGGAATAAACGTGGGCTTTGGAATTGGGTTTAATTCATCCCTCCCTCCCTCCGTCCATCCAGCCATCCAACAAATGCTTCTTGAACACTTACTAAGTGCCAGATATAATAATGGGCCTTATTATCAGGGAGCATGCAATAGATCAGAACATACTATGACCATAGTTTGTAAATTACGTCATAGCTTATAACTCTAAATATAACCAAAACAGTCTTTATAAATTATAAGTGCAATGAATTATAGTGGGAGAGAATCATGAATTGGGGTGTCCACTCTAGATAGCACAGCCATGGAAGTCCTTTCTAAACATTACGGAGTTTTGAGGCCAGGGATTAAAAACTGTCTGTATGGTTAGTGTGGGAGGAATGTAACAGGGAGGGTCGGGATGTTTCCCCACAGTGACCCAGTGAGATGAGGCCAGCGGCCTGGGAATTCTCTAAACTGCGTATGTGCCAGTAATTTATCCAGTTCCGTGCAGGTGCTGAAGAAGAGGGTGGGGCCCTGGTGTTTCGGACGTCTAGATGCCCTGACTAGAGAGCAATTCTGGATCCAGGTTGCAGCAGTGGCTTCTAGAGCCCAGTTCAGGGATGGCCCTAGGGGGACACCTGCTTTCTTCCTCACTGAAGGCCTGGGGCAGGGAGGGGATGGGTCCAGAAACAGGATAATGGGTTTAGAGGTGCTGTCGGAAGCATAGGCAGAGGGGTCGCCCCCAGGAGGACCCAGGGGACTGTCACTTCCCATCTTCCTCCCGTGGTTCCCTGGTCTCTCTCACTTCAAAGCCTGTGTCCACCCCTGGGGGATGTTCTGTGGCCGGTCTCCTCTGGCCAGATGAGGACTCTTTTGGCTGGATGGGGTTCTAGTGTCGTCACTTTCCAGCTCTGCGTCCTGCAGTTTGGATACATCCCTTTCAGGGTGGCCCTGAGAACCCCCCACCCCCCCACCGCCCAGGGGCTTTCCCCAAGCTCTCTGCTCTGCCCGGCCTGCAGGTGGGAGCTGCAGGAGAGGCTTGTGGTTGCAGAACAACGTTCCAAGGGACAATGGCAAAACCCATCCAGGGATTTATTTCCAAGCTGCTCCAGGAAGGGTCAAATCACCACAGTGAGAGCCAGAGGAATTTGTGAGCTAGCTTGGAAAATGTGTCTGGTCTTCTAAGATTTTTTTCATGCGATATAGCCTGAAGTTAAAAAAAGAAAATCCATAAATGCACTTTTAGACGAAAGTCTTCTAAAAACGACTTACAAACTTAATTTTGAACAATCCATACCATACAACTATGTTAGGGAATTTGGGAAAGGCAAGAGGCGTGCCTGCCGCCCGAGGCATCTGCTGACCCCAGTGCGGTTTCTTCCCCACGTGTCTCTTTTACGTCTCGGCAATCTCGGAGCACCTACAAGTGTGAGTATTGCTTGTTTGCCGCTTGATTTTGAATTCTAATTTGCATTTTGAGCTCTGACTTCATGTGGCTGGGGAGTCCTTGCCACTGTTGTTTATGGTGACTGGACGAATGGGCCGCAATTCACTCCAGCTGAGGGGACACAGTCTTTTGGGGACCTGGAAAGTGCCTGTCCTTGGAAGTTTGACTGATAGGGTCATTCAGATTTCTAAGGAACACTTAGATTTTGAGTGGCAGGCGCCAAGTTGAAAAATCTAAGTGTCTTGGTTCTTGGTGTGTCCTTGGCCCTAACAGCTGAGCCACACTGCTCACCCCAGTGTGAGCCGTCACCTTCTACAAGGGGCTGCCCGGAGAGTGGGGTAGGGCGGTTCAGGGCAGCTGTGCAGGGACGCTGGCTCTGGGGCGTGTTTCACCTGCTTCCTCCCACCTCCATTCCCTGTTTCTCCTCTTTCGATCCTGGCCTTTCACTTTCCACCTGCGCCCTGGACCCCAGGCAGCTATGCTTGCAGGGGTGCTGCAGGTGTGTGCAGGCAAAGCCACCTCCTCACCCGCCACACTTCTTCCCTCCTCTTCCCACCAGCTCCATCCTCGTGGGATGTGTTTGCGTTTGCCCCGGTCTTTCCTTTGACTGCCTGAGATGATGTTGGATTTCATGGCAGGAACATCAGCTTCCTTAGACAGACATAATTCGGGTGCAGAGCCTGTGTGAGATGATGGACACAGGTGGCAGCCGGGAGTGCCTTGGACATGAGTTTGACGGGTCCTGTTTCCTGGTGGAGCAGAGCTGCTTCTGGCCTGTGAGCAGCTGGGCCTGGTGATGCCCCTCTTCATTGATCTAGGACCCTGAGCCACCTACCATTCTGTTCCAGTGGCTTTGGAACCTAATTAAACCCCCAAAGGATGGCCTCAGGATGGTGAGATGGGGTGACGGGGGAAGAGTGGACTAGAGGAGCGCTTTGGTCTAGGAAGTTGACAGCTGAGCAGGTTGTCATAGGAACAGACTCAGGTGAATGTAGTCGGGGGAAGTGGCTGTGCCTGGTCCATGGTGCTGCATTCGGATCATCTGGTGAAATCCCGTGATAGCCTTGGGGGACGGGCCACAGCCCTTCTTCTGTTGCCAGGGTATGGTCTGCACCTGGGCAAGGGGAGCTGGTCAGATCTGAGCTTCCAGCCTGGGTCTGCCTGAGCCTAGAGCAATGTTTCTCAACCTTCCTAATGCCGTGGCCCTTTAATATAGTTCCTGTGGTCGAGACCCACAGGTTGAGAACCACTGGCCTAGAAGGAAGGATCCAGCTGCCCAGGGTTCCTCCTAGGGGTGAGGAGAGGAGCCCGGGGAAGACAAGGGCCGAGGACCTGTGAGCGAACAGTACAAGCAAGAGCTTAACAGGCATGCCTTTTCAGGGAGTGCGCCAGTTCCCACTGCGCAGAATGGCACGCGGGCACCCATGCAGCGGACCCCATCGCCTGGGGACACGGTGCCTCACCAGCAGCCTAGGGCCTCTCAGGAGCTCCTTCCAAAGTTGTTAAATGCAACCCAGTGGTGGTCCTAGAAACAAGTCTGTGAGACTAGTTACCAGCCCCGCAGGTAGCTGTGATTCACTGGCTTGCAAAATACACCTCACATTTTTAGATACAGAAAAATATGAATAAAGCCGATGTAGCAAAGACTTTCTGAAATGTATTTTGAAACCCTGCGCTGTGCCCTGTAATGGATTTAGAGGTGTAAGTTGGAATGAAGACACATATTGATTAACTTAGCCCTTTATAGTGAGCTCTGGTGTTGTGGGTGGGATCTCTGGATAGTTGACATGTTACCTTCTCTGGTGAAACCAGAAAATGCACATTCTCTTGAGCATCCTGGCTTTGACTCTAAAGAGATATGTTCCCCAAGAGGAGAGGGAGGGGAGGGGAGGGGGAGGATGGGTGGAGGGAGGATAATTGGTGGGACTACACCTACGGTGCATTTTGCAAGGGTACAAGTTAAATCTACTAAGTGTAGAATATAAATGTCTTAACACAACAACTAAGAAAATGCGGTGAAGGCTGTGTTAACCAATTTGACGGAAATATTTCAAATTGTATATAAAACCAGCACATTCTACCCCATAATTGCATTAATGTACACAGCTATGATTTAATTAAAAAAAAAAAAAGATCAATCATCCTACTTCTCCAATCATCCTACTTCTCTCTCTACCTACCCTGTTTCCCCGAAAATAAGACATCCCCTGAAAATAAGACCTACTTACAGGAAAGATAAGACGTCCCCTGAAAATAAGACCTAGCGCATCTTTGTGAGCACACCTTAAAATAAGGCACTGTCTTATTTTTGAGGAAACAGGGTAGTTATTTCCAGGGTTTTTCACTTTTCTTTCATGGAAACCATTTCATCTCCCTGGGATTTTCCCCAGTGCCCCTCAGGTATAGAATAATCACTGGCTGTCACTTACTCTTTTGTTAAGGAATATTCCAGGTTTATTTTAAAAGCATTTCTTTTTATAAAGCTGACACAACAGAAAGGCTTTCACAGTGATCAGGCTGATGCTAAGTGAGAGGTGTACCAGGCTGAGGGGCTTCCTTACTTGCAGATAAAAGAGATGACCTTGGAAGGGACCCAGCTGCAGCTCAACGGACGAGGGAAGAAGGGTGCTGGCCTTTGGAAGGACCTACCAGGAACAATGGTAGTCAGGTTTTGTTTTAGGTGCTGGTTAAATGGTAGAGCACTGAGGCTGGTGGCCCAGTCCTTAATTAGAAGAAAATCATGAAAGTGGGTGTGTGTTTCCCAAAATTCTTAAATTTTGGAAACTGGGAAAGTAGATCAAGGAGGGCAAGTAGAAAGCATGTCATTCGTTCATTCATTCATTCCGTTTAAAAGATTTGTCTGCTTATTATTTAGGTGACATTGAGATGAAACCACAGTTTGGACATTTGCACATCTTTCACTGTATCCCACGGTGTGGTAAGGAGCAGTGTGGCCCGGGGGGCCAGGCGGTGGCTGTAATCCTTGTTGATCTTGGTCAGAAGTCTCGAGGGCAGCGGTTCTCAACCATCCTAATGCCATGACCCTTTAATACATTTCCTCATGTTATGGTAACCCCCAACCTTAAAATTGTTTTCGTCATGTAGCAACGAAAATAATTTTATGGTTGGGGTCACCACGACATGAGGAAGTGTATTAAAGTGTCGCAGCATTCGGAAGGTTGAGAACCACTGCTCTAGGGCCTCAGGCTTCCTGCCCACATGCCGCTCACTCAGGTGGGAGGAAGAACAGCCACACGATGACACAAATAAAACACATGGAACTGCTGTGGGTGAGTCCTTCTGAAGGACCACGGTGAGCTGGGAGGCTGCCATGGGAGCTGGTTGGAAGGGCAAGAAAGCCTCCAGGAGAAGGTGACGGTGAGCGGGGAGCTGGAGCGCAGGTGGGAGCCAGTGCAGACAGAGGGAGCAGAGGTGACCTCAACCAAGGGAAGAGCACTGGTGAATGTCCTGTGGTCACAGGGGTGGCAAGACTGAGGGACTGACTGTAAGGCCAGTGTTTCTGGAGGGCAGAAAGCGAACAGCAAGGACCAGGATGTGCAGGGTCTTGTAGGCCAAGTTCAGAAGTCGTGTTTTGTTTAGGAACAATGGAAAGCCAGTGACAGGCTTCAGGCAACATGTTTAAGTGCCCGTGATTGAGTGCCTGTGTATGTCTGTGTGTGCATGTGCGTGCTTGTGTGTGGCCTCTGAATGCCTATGTGAGTCTGTGCATATGCATATGTGCCTGTGCATACATGCCTGTGTGTGTCCGTGTGTACCTGCATGGGCACGCATGCCCGTGTGTACATGTGTGTGTGTACACCCGTGTGTACCTGCATGGGCACGCATGCCCGTGTGTACATGTGTGTGTGTACACCGATGTGTACATGCCTATATGTGCATGCCTGCCCATGTGAGTCAGTCAGGGTATGGGTGGTGTAGTGTGTGTGGCTGGATGTAGGTTTGGGAGGATCACTGTGGCTCCAGGTAAGAGAGGGCCAAGGAGATGCCAGGAGGGTCTGCAGGTGTCCACTGGACATGATGGGACATTGCATAGGGTGGCAGAGATTGCAGAGAAGGGCATGGATTTGGAAGCAGTCTGGAGCAAGCCAAGATTTACTGATGGTTGGATTGTGGCAGCCAGACAGGGTGAAGGTTTGTAAAGAGTGGCCCATGGGCTCTGATCCCATGAGTGTACAAATATGGGGCCATCCCGAGATAGCCAGGGAGGGCTGGAGGAGGACAGGAATTAGGAGGGGAGAGTGGGAGTTGGGTTAGTTTCAGGGATTTGCTGAGATGTACTCATGGAGATGACCTGGGCTTGAGCCTCTAGCTGTTCCCACACTGAGCGGCTCTAAGAAGGTCTGTGAAAGCGGGAAGCCAGGCAGGCCAGTGGCACAGTCACCAGAGGACAGGAGGGTTTCCTAGGGGAAATGGATCTTGAAAGAGAAGCTAAGTGAGAAGATGGAGGAAAACCTTCAGTCGAGTGTAGGGATACTGAGGTCTTTGCTAATTTCCCCTTATACTAGGATTTTGTACAACATAATATGCAGGTCATATCAGAAAAGGTTGCTTATGTTGGAGGCAGGATTAAATACTACAGTCTCAGCAAAGTGCTGGTGTGTTGAAAACACTCAAGTCTAGAGGACTGTCTCTAACTTTGTATACGAAGGGGCCTTTGTGACAGGCTCCTATCTGGTGTGGGCACCCTTGGCACTGGCCATGTCCTGGCTGGGTGACTCCTGTGTGTTGCAGGGGTCTAGCAGCACCCGGGCCTTCACCCATGGGGTGCCCATATGCCCCCCCACCAAGGTGTTACAACAAAATGTGATATTGTTACATGTTTCCTGGCGGACAAACTTGCCTCTCCCAAGATCTACTAGTTTAAATAAAATAGTTTTTAGAAGTAAAATATTGATAGGTTCACATATATATTTTCACTTTTATAAATAAATAGGTGTAAGGGGATGGCACCCTTGGAATGTCTATTATATCACAAACATAAGTCACAGGCTATGGGGAAAACCATTGATTTAGTATCTGAATGACTTAGTTCTACCAAATATGTAGCCACTTTGAGAAAAAAAGCTGAGATTATGGAAAGGCTGACTTTAAATGTTTTCGAATTCTTCCAGAAAAATGAAAGCATATAAATCATGCCATGCAGCAGAGAGGAGCTTGTTCTCCCCCAGGGTGGCCCAATCCACACCTGGGGACACAATCTGCCAACCCACTCCCCGGTCTGGGGCTTAGGCTTTGCAACAAACTTCTGTCATTATTTATGAGGAGACTTAATGCCCTTTGGTATAAAAAATAAATCAAAATGAACATCACCAACAGGATGGCACCATATCTCCCAACACATATAATCTCCTTTTTGGGGTTGGCAAAGTTTGCAAAATAAATCTCATCCGACGCCACACACTGACCACAGTATTTATCTCTGAGGGCCTGTGCTATTGAAATTCTTAAGGCCTTATAGCTGACTTCAGCAAACAAATTTAACACCCTCGTTAAAACCAAATAGTTTTATAGAGATGCTGTAACTTCTTTTTTAAGTTATAGCAGGACAGATTTAGGAAGGCAGACAATAAAAGCCCTGTGGTTGCTCATACACTGTGCAGTGCCGCAGAGCAGAAGAGACGGTACTAACTAACCTAAGTGGCGGCCAAGGTGACTGGGATTTTAGAGTTCAGAGCTCCTTTCTCTCAGTACTTCCCTGTGCCAGAACAAAGGGCATTTCAATTTCCTGTTACATCACACAGTTTTGCAGAGACATGATTTAATGATTTTTTTTTTTTTTTTTTTTTTTTTACCCTAAGTGAACTGTAACAAGAATTTTCCTAATAGGCTCTGGTGGGATGCTGTGAGAAGGGGTGCACGCTTTTCCACGAGGGCTGGCTGGCTAGATTTGTTCCCAGAGAAGCCCTTCACTTGGACAGGAGCTGTAGACTTTGCAGCTCCTGAGACCTTGGGTGAGCAATGACAGATCTTGCCTTGTTTTTCTTCTGGAAATAAGTTTGAAGGCAGCCCATCCCTTTTGCTGTATGAGGTACATGTTGGAGCTGGTAGCTTCAGTCTCTGGTTCTAGGAGTGCCAGGGTTTCTACATGGGACAAAAGAGACCCATTGCTGAAAGGAGCCTCACAGAACTTGGGGGACAGCCACTCACTGGGTGGATGGGGAGCCGGGGCCCCAGGAGATGGTATGACTTGCCCCAAGATGCATCTTAAGTAGAGGCAGAGGGACATGGGGACATTTTGCAGCCTAAGATGTGTCCTCATTGCTCAATAACACCCCGAGTTGACAATTTGATGCACCCCCTCAAAAGGACAAAGTGACAGGGTGCTCAATGTCCCACAGGACGTGCCCAGACGGCCCAGGCCCACGGTGGGTCAGCAAGTTTCAGTTGTATGGTTGGTGCTCCCCAAGGCTCGTCTGGGATCGGCCTGCAACAGAACTGTGAGGTGGCAGGCTGCCTTCTTTGTACCCCATGAAGCTCCCCATTCCTGCCTATTCCATCCCATTTTGCCTTAGAACTACCAACCTTTCATACCTTAGAGAGAAGTTAGGCCAGTGACCCTAGCAACAGGTGCATGAGAAACTCTTCCCATCTGGTGCCCGCATGATTTGAGTGGCAGCTGCCACGCCTCCTGGGACACTCTTAGGTGGTGTCGTCTGTGCCAAAGTGCTGAGAGGAGCAGGGAGAGAAAAGGCAGATCCAACTCTGAGATGGGAGGATGGCGCCATGGGCAGCTCTGAGCTCGGCCTCCACTGCCCTCTCCCCTCCTGCCTGTCCTCACCCACTCCCCCAGACCCATGGGCAAGTTAGGGATCCTCGGAAGCCTGTAGTCTGAAGACCAGGGGAGCCAGGGTAGGAGCAGTTTTTGTTTCTGAAATATGGCACCCTGAGGGAATTTCTCACAAAGGACCCTGCCGGTTGTATTCAATGGTCTTTCAAAGAAAGAGCTTGTCCCCCCCAAGAACAAGCAGATTGTCACCACTGCTGCTTTTGCTATGGCTTAGCAGCTGGAACTACAGCCCAGAAAGATGTTGGCAACATGTAAAATGGTTTTTCAAAAAAAGCATTAGCTGTGCATTGCCAGGGTTAAGGCCTTCAGCTTATTTAAAGGGACAGCCTCTTTGGTTTGCTAATGGGAATTTCTCATAGCGAAACTTCCAATGGGTTAAGTCCCTTCATTGTGGAGCTCTTCGGTATTGTCAAGTAATTTTTAAAAAATCATCAAATATTTATTGAGCATCTGCCTCTAATGGGGAAGCAAAGTGGGGTGGGGTCAGGCAGGTCTCTGGCCTGACAGCGAGAGGCATGTGTGCAGACCCCCGAGTCTCTGATCTCGCATGCACCTGTCTTCCTGTTTGTGAGAAAAAGGAACTTCCTTTCCCTCCATTTTGTAACGCTCAATATTGGTTTCCATCTCAGAAATTCAAGCGGTTTCATCGTCATAGTATTGTATTCCTTGTAGTCCTTGGAGATTTCCAGGAGCCCGAGTCTCTCTCTCCTTAGGAGGTAACAGGGACTCCTGATCTGAGAAACAGCGTCTCGACAGCCCTTGCTTGGGGAGGCTGGGGTATGGGATAGCACTCACCCTGGTAAGGCCCAGGGGAGCCAGCTCCTAGGAGTATCATCGCCCTTCTCAGCCTCAGGTGAACTCTGTGAGACAGGATTTTATCACCATTTTACATGTGAGGAAACCGAGGCCTGTGAGGGGGAGCTCTGCTCACAGTTCTCATTTGGCAGACTCCAGAATTACTATCTTGAAAATGCATTTGGGAAAGTATTCAAGAATAATGTTCACAACCAGTTTATAAAATGCCCTCTTATTAGGACCAACTGCAAATTAGTGTCAAGACATGCCGGCTCCAGGATACTTCCAGATGCCTTCTATGCTGTGCTGAATTTTGGGGAGGATATTTCTTTCTTCTTTCATTTTATTCCCTTGGATCAAGAAAGTGCTTTTTCCTGTTAAGTATTTAAAAATTAACCTGTTTTCTTCCTAACATATACCATATGGCGCATTTTGATGTCCACACTCTGGAATCACTGCTAAGTAACCATGACCTGGGCCTCACAAAGACAGCCCATCCCAGGGAGGGGCCAGGACCTCCACGTGTCCTTCTCAATGACGTTATTATCCTCCCAGTGATGTGGACTGATATGTGGGGGTTTCTGGCACCTCCTTCCACATCCGCTCAATTGTGACTTCCGATTCTCCAACCTCCCCGCCTCTGAGCCTTCACTGGCCTTTTAATAGCTGGCCTGGGTGGACGGCCTGAGTGTGGATGGACAGCCTTTCGAGCAGCCTGTGGAGTGTCCTCCACATTCCTAGGCCTTGTCCTGCTCCCAGGTGTGGCCCCTGTGGGCCAGTGATGTCCCACGCCTGGAAAATAGCACAGGCCAGGGGTGCACCACTGGCCAATTCCTTTGAGGAGGGCTGGGCAAGGTGGGCTCAGCCCAGAGCTTGTCCCCACATCATCCTGTAGTGTGGCAGGGTCCTCACCTCCCTGATGGGGCTCACAGGGAACTCTGCTTGTTCCTCAGGCCTAGCACTGGAGCCCAGAGCCAGCTGGACCTGAAGGAATCAGAAGATGTAGCTAAGTCCTGGGACCTCACATTTCCATCCCTGGTAATGGGGCATATATACGGTTCTGGAACTTCAGGTCTTCTAGGGCTTTGTTCCTCTGACTTTGAACCTCCTTGAAGGATTTCTGGCCTGAATTTGCTGGGGAGCTGGGTTATATGGACCCTTCTGTGCTCTCTAGGCACACTGTGGTGTCAGAAGTGGGAGCTTGGCTGCAGCCTAACAATTGCATGTCCTATGTCTTCAGAGGGAACATGCCTTTCCCTGCCTAGCAGATGTTATTCAAAGGGATATTTTAGCTGAACAGATTAGCTAGCCCCTGCTGGGTAGTGTTTCCTCAGGAGTCCTTGACTCCTCTGAGCACAGTGGACACAAACCACTGCTTCAGACAAATACCACCTGCTTTCTCAGCTCTAAATCCTGAGACCCTTTGATTCTGAAAGAGGATTCCCTTATAAGGAGTTTGCCTAGGGAAAGTGAATTCTGACTATCCAGGGAACTAAGTAGTTTCCTGGGCAGTCTGTGACCCCATTGGGAGCCCACAAGTTAGCTCCCCTAGGGGTAGAGGCCTGTTGTTGGGTCGACAGGGCGTGTCCCCTCCCCAAGGCTAGCCTGGCTGAGAGTGGGCTGCTGATGGAGAGGGACCTTGGAGGCCTGCTGTGTGACTGAAGTCTACAGACCTAGGAGTGGGGCTGATTTAAGAAGGTGTGATTCACGCCTATAGTGCATCTTACAAGGTACATGTGAAATTTACTAAATGTAGAATATAAATGTCTTAACACAATAACTAAGAAAATGCCATGAAGGCTATGTTAACCAGTTTGATGAAAATATTTCAAATTGTATATAAAACCAGCGCGTTTTACCCCATGATTGCATTGATGTACACAGCTATAATTTAATGATAATAATAATAATAATAATAATAAAAGAAGGCGTGATTCAAAGTTGTGTTCTACATCAGCGTTTGTCACTCCTCAAAGGGACAGAGGATCTCCCACTGGTTGGCTCCTCTCCCTGAAGGGCTTCCTGCCCATTTCACAGGAGGCCTGTCTTGATTGCTGTGGCTGGACATGACTTTTTTCATGTTTGAAAGCCCAGAGTGGGTTTACCATTCCTCAGCCCTTTGGAAGGACCAGTGGTCCTTGTCTGAGAGGCTGGCCTGATCAGCAAGTACTGTATTTGATCTAAGCCACCTCATTCACAGCTCTGATCTGAGTTCCTGGAACTTAGGACCTTGGTCCAGGCTTCACTGATGGTGGCATCAGAAGACCTCTGAGCCTTGTTTGTGCTGGACTTGAGTGAGGGAACTGGGGCTCTGGCTCGGCATCTGCAGGACTAGAGGACCAAACCACACATTGTGGTGCATTCTCAGGGAGGAGAGGCCAACCTTTCTGGTGCTTCACCACTTGTGGGTATCTGTAGAAAAGAAGCAGAGATCGGGGCAAGTAAGCCCCTGCCATCCAGGGCCCTAGAGGGTGGGCACCTGCCTAGCTCTGACCTCGGTATCACCTGCCTCTCTGCTGCGGCTCTGAGACCTGGACAATGGGGACCAGCTTGTACATTTTGTACACTCCATCCCCTGCCCTGTTTGGTCTGCCCCTTCCTCACTTCTCACTCCCTCTTCATTTATTAAACTTTTTTTGAGCAGGAGCAGGCATCTCAGGGCCGAGCCCTCAGCCTTGGAGTCAGAGAGGCCTGCTGCACTGTGTGGGCCCACATCTGACCAGGTGTGTGTCCTTGGGCTCTTACTGAACCTCAGCCTTTCATTCCTATGAAAGGGGGATTGACACGGTGACCTTCCTTTGGCAGGGGTAACCGCCGAGCACGTGGTACACACTAACAAAATGGCAGTAACTTCTGTCGGGCTGTGAGCAGGGCAGCATCTGTCCTCCCTGTCGAGCATAGTTCCAACCGCGTCACTAAGATCCTGTCTGTGTCCAAACCTCTTCTCACACCCACAACTGGACTCAGTTTCACATCCCACCTCAGCTTCAGGAGAGAGCATTTCAAGAACTGAATTAGACCTGGATGGACTAAACAGTCTGTGTGTGAGTGGGGGAAAGAATTGAATGAGGAAATCAGGAGCTAAATTATAACGACAACTTCTCAGCTGCTTTGTTTGTGTCCTTTTTGAACTTGCTAGGGGGCGGGGTGTCTTCACAGGCTGTCCCCGTGACTGTTACCACTGTCCCCATTTTAATATTGCTATTTGTGTAGGAGAGATGTGAGGCTGTGAACCACTCACAGCAGAATGAAGAAAGGAAGGAAGGAATGACTGATGCTGTGCTTGGGGTATGCGTCCCAGTAATTTTGAAGTGGTTAACACCCCAGCCATCTTCTCCTTTGCCATTTAGGGTTGGCTTTCTGCTATTGTCCAATGTTTATATTTGTCCAATGTTTATATTTCTTTCCATTTTAACCATCTTGTTGCTGAAGCTTTATTTCTGAGAATATCTTTTTTATCACTGCTTTTCCTATCAATGTTGAGAGGAAGTTTTGGGATGTGGATCTTTGGCTGGAATTTGAGGGTGGAAAGGGATCAAGTTGTGTATTTTCTGACCTATAGCGTGGCGATGACTTTCCTCCACTGCCCGCCTGGGTGGATTTAATGACTGACCGAGGGGCAGGAACTCATTTTTCCGTGACATCCTGCCTCCTTCCCCTGCTCTTTATTCTCTTGTGCTCCCTTTTCTTGCTAAGTTCTTATGATTTTTCTTTGTCAAGGGCATTTCTCATGATTAAGTGCTTCTATCTGGCTCTCCCCAACATAGCCATTTGGATAGATTTAGGACAGATAAAGATGCTAAAAATAGCCTGGTTTTTCTTTCCTCTAGACAGGAAACTGAAGAAGATTTTTAACTAATGACACTCAACTTGTTTCACTTACTGTAAAGTTCTCTAGCTTTTAGTTCTTTAGTCCTCTAAATGACTAGATCTTCTTGGTATTAAGGAAAACATGGACATTTTCAGTGAACTACCAAGGCCTATCTAATTGTTTCTATTTATAGAGACTGAGGGCAGCAGACCATTGGGAAAACATACAAGGAAAAAAAAAAGGCCTTAAACCCAAGACTAGCACCTGAGTCTGTAGGAAATAGGTGATACAGTTAATGAGAATTTCTTGCCTCAGGCCAGTTTCATTTTGGGTGAAGTACTTGAAGTTCCTCTCCCAACCTAACTACAGTTGCAGGTGGGGCCAGACTTGATGGAGAACCTTGACTAACAGTCCCACCACCTTGGGTTCTTCTCAGTAACCACCAGGCCTACCTAGAAGTGCAACTCTAGGTCATGTGGAAGTGAAAACTGCAGTGGTGGCCACCCAAGGTCTATTCTGGGATTCTCACTTGGTTCTCCTCACCTATCTGAAGGGTGGTCTCAGCATGAACATATTGAGTACCTTGCCTTTAAGAACTCAACAGACATTTGTTCATAGCCTCGTGTTTCTTTTTTGTCCTCATAAGCTCTATTGGCCTTAGAAGTGGAAACATCTTCAACCTCAGGTGTCCATAACTGGCACTTTGTTCCAAGTTCTATGGTTGTTGGCAGAATGTCACTCACTCCTGGTCTTATTGCCAGAATGCACTCTAAGTCTTAAGATCTGAGCCCAGGGACTTCTGATCTGGTGGGACAAGGCTCTGGCTCAGATTTTACTTGCATTCCTGTAATACATAGTAACCACTGCCTTCTTTCTCCCCTGTCAGCAGATACAGATGCAGGCGAATAGCTATAAGGAGAATTAAACTCCTGTTTTATCCAATTCTATTTTTTAAAAAAATCTCTTCTGAGACCCAGTTGCACCATAATGCAGAATTTGATTGAGGAAAACCAAGCATAACTTGTATAAACTGCTTTAATCACTTGAAATGCAAATGTGATAATATCATTTTTATATTTCCTATTAATTTATTATACATACATATGCTTCCATGTATCTGTATTTTGAGGGTATTCTCTAAAATATATGTAAACTTTCAAAGGAGGAGTTATACTTGGTCCAAAAGTTCAGTCAATTCTGCCTCTAAATGGCAACCATGAAGGGAAACAAAGATATTCAGTAGCCACTGCTGCAGTTGTTCCTTCCCACCACATGGTGTCACTGTTGAAGATCAGTCCGGCGCAGCCCTCCAACAAACATGAATGTGCGTCCACATGTGTTGATGCCCTGCACAAAATGAGATGATGTTCATGGATGTTCAGGTGTTCTCCAGGGCGTTCTCACAGTTCACACAGACAGGCTTGGCCTAATATTCCCTGGAGTAGGGCACGGTGTCTCAGTGGTTACATTCTGAGGAACTACCAGCACAAGCCACAAGCCACTCTGGAGGCAGCACTCCCCAGCAAGTCTGTGGACCTTGTCAACAAATACACTCTCAAGGCCTTCCTGCTGAATTCCTCTTTGGGACCTTAGGACTAAGCCACTATTCCTCCTGATAGATTTTTAATTTTGACTGTCTGGATCTGTCCTTTTATCTTAGTAGGCTTTGTCTTCTTTTATAAAATTTTCAATAACATCTTTACTGGGCCAGTTTTTCATACTAAGAAGGGAGGGTAGGTGTGCTTTTAGTCAAATATAAAATGTTCATCAGATCTTAAAGGAGACCCTCCAGGGCCCTTCATTAAACAAAGATGTGTTTTGAGGTGATTTGACATATCTATCCTGACAAAGGAGTGCGTGCAAGTGTGGCTGTCATGATGGGTGGTGGGTTGGGTGGCCAAATAGTTTTGGGCATTCAGCCATAGAAGATTTAAAACCATACAGATAATAGTTTGAATATAGCATTGATATGCAGGCTATGGAAGCCTTAATCTTTCTACAAACTGTTCGACAAAAGAAAGTCTCGCTAGCTATTTGCTGGAAAACTGGTCTAGATTTCTAAAATTACAAAATTGTTCTCTAAAATTCAACTAGGTTGAGTGAGGTGGCTCATGGTCCTAATCTCAGCTGTTGGAGAGGAGAAGGCAAGAAAAATTGCTTGAGCTCAGGAGTTTGAGACCAACCTGAGGCAAGATACTATTTCTACCAAAAAAACCCAAAAAACAAAAACCAATCAAATCAGTCCGTCAATGAAAGTTTGGAGGGACTATTTCTTTAAAATGATTTTTAGATTTCTAATATTACAATGTAGCCTATGTTAAAAATAATTTTTAAAAGGGTTCCAGTGATGACTCTTATACAAAACAAATAAAGGCCCATCAAAGCTTTACTTTACCATTAATAAAAGAACCAATAAGATGCTATAGTCAGCTCAAAAGAAAACTTCAAGCACACTCACACAAAGGCAATCAAGAACACTGCAGTCAATTTACAAAAAGATGCAAAATCAGTCAATATCCACAGAGACATAATCAATTGCACCACCAGCAAACACAATTTGCATTTCTGTGAACAGAAATCATTTGCATTACTCCCAGTTTTCTACAAGTTATAGTTATAAAATAGCTTAAAGACAATGAAAAGCGATAACCTGGAAGGATGAAGTAGACAAGACATAATCTTTTTTTTTTCCATTTCAAAGTCTTGGACAACTTTTATAGATATTTGTCTGATTGTAAGTTCAGAAAAGGAGTGATGGGTAGCTAATGGGATAGCTTATCAATAATAATAATTGATTCTGGTGCCCACACTTTACATTTCTGATATGCTAGTTTCAGGTTACCCATGATCACTTTCTTGTTACACTCTTCATGGTCTTCATTTTCTGTAGGGTGTGCTAGGCTGGGAGCAGGGGTTGTATTCCCTGTGGTGATTTATTGTTTGCTGTACTTTTCACAGAGTTAAGTCAATCTTTCTGAGCCTCAGTGTTCTCCCTGGAAAATGGGGATAATATTTACTCTGTGAACCTCACTGTATCATTGCTTGGCGGATTAATGAGAGGATGTTTGGTGGTGAGTCAAGAGCGACATGGCTCCCTCAGGCCTTACGTGGAGCTCACATTCACAAACCCTGCCACCTGCTCTACCGTCATCTCAGAATTAATAAGGCCAAGTTCACTCCTGCTTCCCACACCCCTTCCTCAAAATTTTGTTTCCTTATCTCATTTATTCACTTAATGATACCACCATTCACCCAGTTCCTTCATCCAGAAATCCAGGGTTCATCTTTGATGGACCATTTTCTTCACCCTTCCCAGAAAATCTAAAACTAAGTCTGATTAGGTGAACTTTCAAATTATCTTTCCAATCTAATCACTCTTACCATTTCCAATGTTACTACCCTGGACTAAACTGATGCCAACTCTTTTCTGGATTGCTGTCATTGTCTCTGAATCTCACGTTGGTCTTTTTACATTCCTTCTTTCTCGCCTAAATTCCTTTCCCAGAGTGACCTTTTAAAAATGGCATATCAGAGCATATAACTCCTGTGCTTAGGATTCTCCAATAGATTTATGCACATATTGCATTAATCGTAAGAATCTACAAACCTCCCCCCCCCACACCTGCTGTTTAATTCCTGGGTCCAGCCATGCTGGTCTTTCTGTTTTAGGTCATGCTCTGTCCTGCTGCAGGGACTTTGCATTTGCTGTGCTGAGAACACTCCTTCTTCAAATTCAGATCCACATCACCTTTTCAAAGAGGCCTCCCTTGACTGGTCCTGAGGATTCCTTGTTACTTGTCCGGCTCTCTGCCCTTACACGCACATCTCTGTCTCTGTCCTCTGTCTGTTCCTCTCTATGTCTTAACACTTGGCCTTCTCTTTTCCATCTCCCTCTGCATTATTACCCATCTTTCTCTCTGATTCTCCTCTTATTTCACAGACCATGCAAAGCACATAGTGTGCTAGAACATTGTGTGGACTTCATTGAAATAACTTTGCCCCTTCTTAATTTTAAAGGCAATGAGTAAAAGTATTCATATTTATTTGTCTCTGAAAAGCTATGCATAATCCACCCAAAGTAACTTGATTTTAATGTCTATAGTTCTCTCTGCCTGTGTCAGGTTCTTAGTGGAAAACCAGGAACAACAACAAAAAGGCTCCTTATTGCTACTCTAGACTCAGGCACTAGTTCTTATCCTTCAACTAAGAAATTCTAGAATAGTAAATTTCTACCGTTAGTGGAAGAATGGAATGTTCCATGAAAATGGGCTGCAAGTTAACTTTCATGGGTTCTTGAATTTGGCCTATTTCCCTTTGCTAGTCATCGCACTGAACGGCTTTCTTCTGCATAATTTGGTTTCCTCCCCTAGGAAGGTAAAAAAAAAAACTTTTCATAATACACATTAATTTTAGAATCCTTAGATAATTAGGAAAACCGGGTGAGATAAATATAGAAGTCATTAAAAATTTTGTAGAAAAGTTAGACTTCAGAAGAACTTTATACTTGGATGTTTCTTCCCAGCCATAAAATGATTGGCTGTAGCACAGCGAACAACTAAAAATGAAAATGAACAGTAAAGAAAGAAGATGTGTGTTAATGTGTGTAATGGGCAAATTCACTACAGGATGTCTATAAAACATGCTCTTGCTTGCAATTTCTGTAGGCTGCTACTTGTAGCAGGAGATGTGTAAGTCCTTCCCAGAGAATCTGGCCCTCATGACATTACAAAATGTGAAAATGGTTTTCATTCGGTCAAAATTGATAAATGACTCTGCTGTGTGGTTTGGCTTGGTTTGCACTGACTGTGCTGGATACCACAGTGCTGGGCTTGCTGTATGTATGGAATGGGCCATTTGCACTGCTCTGATACCAGATATTTTATCTGTCAATCTAATCTTGGATATTAGGAATTTTCTCCATATACATCACAAGACAGTCTTTACAAGAATTAGCTTGTTGGGCGGTGCCTGTGGCTCAAAGGAGTAGGGGGCCAGCCCCATATACTGCAGGTGGTGGGTTCAAACCCAGCCCTGGCCAAAAACTGCAAAAAATAAAAAATAAAAATAAAAAATTAGCTTGATTCACTACCAAGAGTCAGATGCATTTTGAAATCCATTTGAACCTCACAAGTAGAGTATCTCTGTTGTGCACATGTGTGAGTGGATGATGCAAACTCAGGGGTCCACAGACACTGAGCTACAGAGGGTATTTTACAGTTTGACTGAAAATACAGTGCTTAGAGATAATTTTAAAAATATTTTATGTTTTTTTCCTGGATCTTACTGTAAGTATTTTGTCATTGTTGTTTGGATTTTGCTTTGGTATTGTTTTCTGTCTAACCTGTGTTTCTTCCTGTATCACTCAGTACCTGCTTGCTCTTCTGTAATGGTTTGAATGCAAATTTGGCCCTCTCCCCAGCCTGTGAATGCCTAGAGCAGCGGTTCTCAACCTATGGGTTGTGACCCACAGGAACTGTATTAAACGCTTGCAGCATTAGGAAGGTTGAGAATCACTGGCCTACAGGATATGGAGTGGGTCTCCCTGACCTCTATATCTTTGGCCTTGGTCAGGATCAAGAGCAGAAAAATCTTGGGGTAAATGTTGTAGTTTTGTTGGCCAGGGCCAGGTTTGACCCCACCACCTCTGGTATACGGGGCTACTGCCCTACTCCTTGAGCCACAGGCACTGCCCAGGTAAATGTTTACTGAATAAAGATAGTGCCTGAGGATGCCTCCACGCCTTGAGTCTCTATGTAACAAACTGCCAACTAACTTAGCCTGCAAGCTAAATGACCTTAGGAATATACCTTTGTAACAATAGTTGAGTCTCAGCCACTCACAGCAGCCAAGCTTCAGTCAGTCAGGTGGCCAACTGATCAGATCGTGTTCAAATACAGAAAATGCTGAGCTGTAAGCCCTCAAGCTAGTGCTGTGCCCCACTTCTGTCTTCTGTCTATAAAGGCTCCCCAACCATGTTGCAAATTGGAGGTCTCTTGGCTCTGACAGCTGCCCAATTCATGAATTGTTCTTTATTCAATTAAACACTGTTAAATTTAATTCATTTAAAGTTGCTCTGTGTAACAACGCAGTTGCTATGAACAATGTGCACAGGTGCTGCCACTGGCTTTGCTGTGTGTTTTATATTGGAGCATTTAACATCTCAAGCCTTTCAGAAAGATAAATGATTTTTGAGATCTGGGCTCCGGGGCCTGTGGTCACCATTCCGGGCTTTGAGCTCATTGTCACCCTTTCCTCTCCTGACACTGCCTCCTCTATCAGGAAAGGGTGTGGCAGGGCTGACTGCCCGCTGGCTCTCCTTAGCATGGCTGCTGTTATCCTGAGTCCTTGCTTCCTTGGCACACCTTTTGCCTGGCTTCCTAAGGTCTCTGCTGATGCTACAGAAAGGGGATGCACAGGAAATGACGGACTGAGTATCTCTCCCCAAAGACCCACCAGAGTACTTCATGGCTTTGGTGGTTATTTGCCAGCTTGCTCTCCTGAATGGGAAAGCAGCTGCCCCCTCACACTGCAGGCTCTTGAAGGGACAGACTTCTGACTCCATAAATGGCTCAGATGAGACCCTGTAAGGAAGTGTGGCTATAAGAAGGGGACAAGTGGCACAGCCATATTTCTATAGATAGCAAAGCATAGGGGCCCCAAACCGTAGATTTTTAATTTGACCTTCCTTAATTTAAAAAATAAAAATAACACAGAGCACAATGGGCATGCTTGCAGAAACCAGGTCTGAAGTCCCCGTGGGAATAACCAGCCAAGGAAGGGCAAATGTGGGTGGGAGCATGGGGGGCACCAGATTGCTCTGCAGTGGGGGGTCATCTTGAATCATTTATAAAAAGTGAGAGCTAGCACAGCCCAAGACCCTGAGCACCATGCTGCAGGTGTGATTTATGAGGGAGAGACAGGCTATAAATCAAGTCCCTTTGTGTTACGTAGTAGTTTGAATGCAGCAGATCCATTTACATGCAAAGAGAATGAAGAAAGAGTGCAATATATTAAAATCTGCGAATATCACAGCATTAGGTTTCAAACGTGAACAAGGTGTTTCCATTTGTGGCTGTTTGCGCACCACTGTAGAACACGTGTCCTTGTGTGGGGTTCCTTGTGGGGCAGGGAAGAGAGAATGACTGGGTCTTCAGGTCACTGGGAGGATGATGGGATGGGCACCTGAGCAACGGCTTCAGAACTGTAAACCAGGAAATTAATTCCTTATGCTGTTGGTGTGACCTGGTGTCCAGAGCTAAGAGGGCATCTTTGTTAGAAAAAATCCTGGGCTGTCATTATTATCAGGTTTGAACTTTGGAATATTGCTGCTCTTGCATCTTGGTTGATGTAAGAATATACTATGAAGGAGGGAGAGAGAAGGTTCTAGACCAGTTCTCTTCAGCTTCTATGTAGCTGGGGGTAGGTGGGGGTGGGAAGAGAAGAGCTGGTTCAGGAACACACAACCAACACCAGCATTTCTACTAATGTGTGTAACATTTATTTGCCTTATTTATTTGAACATTTGGTTATATTTACTACCTTAATGGTTTACAGTTATTTCACATATGTAACCTTTGTACCACTTAAGAGATGAAAAATTTTCTGAGAGTAGAGCTCAAATCTTTGGGCCTCTTGTAATTTCTCAAAGCGGGGTGAGGGATGAAAAATGGCCTATTCTAAAAGCTCAGGCTTCAGCACTATACAATTCACCCATGTAACAAAAATCCATTTGTAGTTCCTAAATCTATTGAAATTAAAAAAAAAAAAACCCAAATGCTGTGTGGCTATATTTGTATCCATAAAATGTTGATTCTTAGGATGAGCGATGAGTGTTTCTGGAGGTTTTCTTCAGACCTTTAGGTACCTGAAATATTTCACACATGCAGAATCAAAGGATGTGCTATCCTGTCTTAAAAATAAAAACACCTAGCACCTTGGGAAAAAGTAGATTCTCAGGATATGCTTGTTGACTCATTGCATGAATAATCAAAGCCCTGGGGTTAGCGCAAGCTCTCTCTTTGGCTATTGAATTTAGCTCTCTTTTTCCTCTGGCCTTTTATCATAAATACCATTAGGGGTGAATAACAGAGGGTCATGATATCATCTCTGTTTGCTTCTCTTATCCTCCTGCTGGCATTGAAATGATGGAGAATATAGAAGAGTGGCGGCAGAACAGCAGAAAGGGAGAAATGCAAAGTGTGGGAGACCTGGTCTGGAGCAGTGAGGACGGGCTGGCGCCTTCCTGCCAGGCAACTGCCCCTTCCTTATGAAACTAGAGTCTCAAAGTCTGTAGATATCAGTGGCTTTATTTTGTTTCCTGGTGTGGGGAAAAGCTTGTGTGCGTTTTTTTTTTTTAACTATTTGCATCTATGGTTTTGAATATATGCACATGAGGGTTTCAGGTTGAATTTAAGCCTGCTCATTCAAGGACAGAAGGGAATTCCTCACAGCACGCTGACAGTAAAGGTCATGGCAAAGAACTTTATCTGCATGCTGTAGGTTTGGGTGTTCTTGGAGATTTTTATCTATTTTGCCTTAAAGTAAGATCTTTCGTACAAATGTTCTGTTTCTACTAAAATTATAGGGCATCACACGCATCAGTTAGAGGGTGAAAGATGTACACAGCTATGATTTAATAAAAAAACAAGATCCCCTGTGGAGTGCTGGTGTTGCTTACATTTGCAGGTATTTGCTGGCTGGCTGTGTCAGCCTGAGCAGTGCTCAATAGAGCTCATCTAAGACAGAGGTAATGCTCTACGGATCCTGGGGGGAAATGAGGCAGAGCTGGGAAAGGAGAGTTTCTGGAGCTGCCAGCTCCTTCCTTCTCCACTGCTTATGATGAGCCTGCTGTAGTCCAAGCATCGTACTGGGTGCTGGGACTTTAGTGACAAGGACAACGCAGCCTGTGCCCTCAGGGACCTCAAGGATCTGCAGGAGAGAGCAAGGCTCTTGTGACAGAGTGTTCAGGACTGTGGCAAGGATTCCCCAGAGAGGCTGGGCCCTGCACCAGCCAACTGAGGGGAATTGACGGGGGTCACGGGATGTGGGAAGTTTCTGAAGGAGAGGACACTTGACCTAGTTTCCAGTGGTGTGTTCTTCAAACAAAAAAAGTAGGAAAGGGTGTTTTAGTTATGCAGATAGATGCTAAGAGTTATAAAGACAATATTTGGGTGAGGTGCACTTTCCAAAACACAAATATGCCAAAGTAAGCCTTCTTTCATTTCCCATCTTAAAACATTGATTTTTGGCATATTAGAGGGGGTACTAGACTGAATTGCCCAAGCATGGGCCCTGGCATTCTTCTGTGGTCTCAACGATTGTCACTATAGCCAGGCACAGGATAGAGGCTAAATTTGTATTTGCAGAAGAATCAATCAAACTCTTAAAATTTTATTTCCTTACAAACACATGAAAAAATGTTCATCATCTCTATATATTAGAGAAATGCAAATCAAAACAACCCTGAGATATCATCTAACCCCAGTGAGAATGGCCCACATCACAAAAATCTCAAAACTGCAGATGCTGGCGTGGATGTGGAGAGAAGGGAACACTTTTACATTGCTGGTGGGACTGCAAACTAGTACAACCTTTCTGGAAGGAAGCATGGAGAAACCTCAAAGCACTCAAGCTAGACCTCCCATTTGATCCTGCAATCCCATTACTGGGCATCTACCCAGAAGGAAAAAAATCCTTTTATCATAAGGACACTTGTACTAGACTGTTTATTGCAGCTCAATTTACAATCACCAAAATGTGGAAACAGCCTAAATGCCCACCAACCCAGGAATGGATTAACAAGCTGTGGTATATGTATACCATGGAATACTATTCAGCCATTAAAAAAAATGGAGACTTTACATCCTTTGTATTAACCTGGATGGAAGTGGAAGACATTATTCTTAGTAAAGCATCACAAAAATGGAGAAGCATGAATCCTATGTACTCAATTTTGATATGAGGACAATTAATGACAATTAAGGTTATGGGGGGGGGAAGCAGAAAGAGGGACAGAGGGAGGGGGGGTGGGGCCTTGGTGTGTGTCACACTTTAGGGGGCAAGACATGATTGCAAGAGGGACTTTACCTAACAATTGCAATCAGTGTAACCTGGCTTATTGTACCCTCAATGAATCCCCAACAAAAAAAAAAAAGAAAAATTTTATTTCCTTGAGCTCCTTTTAACATTAGTAGTAGAAGGAGAGAATGTAATTATAGTTAGAAATTCAATAGTTTTCTCTGTATTGTAAAAGCCTCTCTATACAAACCAGTATAGTTCTTCTAAGGTGAAAAATAAGAAAGCAGTGGTTTTTATTTTTGAGAATGAGAATTTTAAAATACAAGAAGTCTGCAAGCTGTGGGTGTCCTTTCTGCCAAACTCAGAAGTAGGGCATGGGTTTCTTGCCTTTCAGATCTTCTCGCACAAAGAAACCACAAACGGGGAATTAGGACCGGAAGAGTGGAGCCAGTGTGGGCTGCTGCTCCTCAGCAGGGCGGTCTAAGAAGGCACTCTGCTTCTTTAAAGGAACTAAGACCAGAATCTGAAAACATTCTCATCCCACACTTCAATGCCAATTACTGTGGTGCAAACGTAGTGTGCAAGAACGAATTCACTTAATCCTCACGGCAGCCTGGGGAGGCAGAGACCATGATCTTCATCTTATAGATGGGGACTTTGAGGCAGGAGGGATTCAAGCAATTTGCTCAGGGCCACCCGCTTGCCCGTGCCAGAGTGGTTTGAGTCCTGGCCACCAGGGAACGTGCAGACTGCAGCTGTGTTCTTAACCACAGCACACTCCCTATACTCTGAGGAAGGCCATCAAAATGCCATCCAATGGAAGAGACAATCACAATGTAATGATAATTAAAGCAACAATTATTTTTCTCAACAGTTACCAAGATTTTGAGACCCAGCATATTTATGAGCATTCTAAGGCTGCAAAGATAAGAATCCCTAAGAGCTAACCAGGGAAAGAGAAACACTGCTAGGAAGGGGGCATTTCCTTTGTGTTGATTAAAATACATTTTTCAAAGGAGTAGGGCACCAGCCCCATATGCCAGAGGTGGCAGGTTCAAGCCCAGCCCCGGGCAAAAACTGCAAAAAAAAAATAAATAAAGTGTTTAGAAAAAAAGGTATAAAGAGAACACAGTGAAAAGTGAGTGTATTGTTACTCAACAACAAATTTTTCTTTTTTCTTTTTCTTTTTTCACATCCTCTTTGTTGTTAATCAATGTCATCGTAGCTTAAAAAAAAAGGAGGGCCTTCTTTCTTTTTTCATCATTTAGAATAGTTTGAAAGAAGGCCGGGATTTTCTGTTTCTTAAAGGTTTGATAGAATTCTCTTGTTCAAGCATTTAAATTCCCTGCTGTAGGGAAGATGTTAGAGCTTTAACAATTTTCCCTATTTCCTCTAGAGTAATTAATCTATTTCTAATTCCTAAATTTCTTTGATGTAAGTTTTGGTAATGTATATTTTCGAGAAAATAATTTCATCCACTCAGATTGTTAGAGTTACAGAGAATTCGGTAAAATCGTTTCTTATGAGTCCTACCATTTCTCCCTTTATCGTTCCTTACAGTTTTTATTTGTGCCTTTTTATTTGTTAAAATTAGGTTAGACATCAATTATGTTAGGTTTTTAAATATTTAAAACCTAACATAACATATTCAGTTACAGCTCTTAGATTTGTCATTACCATCATTTTCCTATTGCCCAATTCATTAACTTCACGTTTTGTGCTCATCTTGTGATTATCTTTCTTAAGTAGCTGGGTTCATCTCTTGGTTCTCTATTCTGTTCCAGACATCTACTTCTCTGTTTTTGTGCCAGTACCATGCTGTTTTGATCACTATCGATTTAGAGTATAGTCTGAGGTCCGGTAGCGTGATTCCTCCTGCTTTGTTTTTATTTCTGAGTAATGTCTTGGCTATTTGAGGTTTTCTCTGATTCCATATAAAACGAAGTATTATTTTTTTAAGATCTTTAAAGTATGACTGTGGAGCTTTAATAGGGATTGCATTAAAATTGTATGTTGCTTTGGGTAGTATGGACATTTTAACAATGTTGATTCATTCTTCCTAGCCATGAGCATGGTATGTTTTTCCATTTGTTAACATTTTCAGCTATTTCTTTTCTTAGAGTTTCATAGTTCTCTTTATAGAGATCTTTGACATCCTTTGTTAGATAAACTCCCAAATATTTCATCTTCTTTGGCACTACTGTGAAAGGAATAGAGTCCTTAACTGTTTTTTCAGCTCGACTATTGTTGGTATATATAAAGGCTACCGATTTATGAATGTTGATTTTGTATCCTAAGACGCTGCTGTATTCCTTGATCGCTTCTAAGAGTTTTGTAGTAGAATCCCTGCTGTTTTCCAGATATACATAACAATCATGCCACCTGCAAAGAGCGAAAGTTTGAGCTCTTCTGACCCTATGTGGATACCCTTGATTGCCTTCTCTTCCCTAATTGTGATAGCTAAAACTTCCATTGCAATGTTAAAGAGCAGTGGAGACAATGGGCAGCCTTGTCTGGTTCCTGATCTGAATGGAAATGATTTCAATTTAACTCCATTCAATACGATATAGCTGTGGGTTTGCTGTAGATGGCCTCTATCAGTTTAAGAAATGTTCCTTCTATACCAATTTTCTTAAGTGTTCTGATCATGAAGGGGTGCTGATATTATCAAAAGATTCTTCTGCATCAATTGAGAGAATCATATGGTCTTTGGTTTTTAATTTGTTTATGTGCTGAATTATACTTATAGATTTACGTATATTGAAGCAGCCTTGAGACCCTGGGATAAAACCGACTTGGTCATGATGTATAATTTGTTTGATGTGTTGCTGGATTCTGTTTGTTGGATCTTGTTGAATATTTTTGCATCTATATTCATTAGTGACATCAGTCTATAATTTTCTTTTCTTGTTGGGTCATTTCCTGGTTTGGGGATCAGGGTGATGTTTGCTTCATAGACGGTGTTGGGTAGTCTTCTTTCTTTTTCTACAGTTGAGTAATATAGGTACTAATTACTCTTTAAAGGTTTGGTAGAATTCTGATGTGAAGTCATCTGGTTCTGGGCTTTTCTTTTTAGGGAGGTTTTGTATGGTTGATGCTATTTCAGAAATTGATACGGGCCTGTTCAACATTTCCACTTGATTCTGGCTAAGTCTTGAAAGGTGATATGCTTCTAAGTATTGGTCAATTTCCTTCAGATTTTCATATTTCTGAGAATAAAGTTTCTTGTAATATTCATTAAGGATTTTTTGAATTTCTGAGGAGTCTGTTGTCATTTCGTCTTTGTTGTTTCTGATTGATGAGATTAGAGATTTTACTCTTTTTTTCCTGGTTAGGTTAGCCAAAGGTATATCTATTTTATTGACCTTTTCAAAAAACGAAGTTTTTGATTTGTTGATCGGTTGTATAATTCTTTTGTTTTCAATTTTATTTAATTCTGCTCTAATTTTGGTTATTTCTTTTCTTCTACTGGGTTTGGGGTTGGAATGTTATTCCTTTTCCGGTTGCTTGAGATGTCCCATTAAGTTGTTAACTTCCTCTCTTTCCGTTCTATTGAGGAAGGCTTGCAGTGCTATATATTTCCCTCTTAGAACTGCCTTTGCGGTATCCCAGAGGTTCTGATAATTCGTGTCTTCATTGTTGTTTTGTTCCAAAAATTTGGCAATTTCCTTCTTAATCTCATCTCTGACCCAGCTATCATTCAACATAAGGTTATTTAACTTCCATGTTTTTGTATGAGTATGCAGATACCTGTTGTTATTGAGTTCAACTTTTATTCCATGGTGGTCCAAGAAGATGCAAGGAATAATTTCTATTCCTTTAAATTTACTGAGGTTACTAAGAAAATGCCATGAAGACTACGTTGAACAGTTTGATGAGAAAATATCAGATTGTATATGAAATGAGCACATTGTACCCCTTGATTGCAGTAATGTACACAGCTATGATTTAACAATACAAATAAATTAATAATAAAAAATAAATAAATTTACTGACGTTAGACTTGTGACCTAAGATGTGATTGATTTTGGAGTATGTTCCGTGGGCTGATGAGAAGTATGTGTATTCAGTTTTGTTGGGATGACATGTTCTGTAGATGTCTGCTAAATCCAAATGTAGGATGGTTAGGTTTAAATCTAAAATTTCTTTGCTCAGCTTCTTATTGGAGTATTGATCCAACACTGGTAAAGGAGTGTTGAATCTCCAATTATTATGGGGCTGGAGGAAATCACACTCCTGCCTGTTAGAGTTTCTCTTATAAATTGAGGCGCGTTCTGGTTGGGTGCATAGATATTAATAATTGAAATCTCATCATATTGAGTATTACCCTTAACAAATATGAAGTGACCATTCTTATCCTTCCTTACTTTTGTTTGTTTAAAGCCTATTGTGTCTGCAAATAGAATTGCAACACCTGCTTTTTTCTGGTTACCATTTGCCTGCAATATGGATGACCATCCTTTCACTCTGAGTCTATATTTATCTTTTAAGGTAAGATGTGACTCTTGTATGCAGGAAATATCTGGCCTGAGTTTTTGTATGCAGTCAGCTAACCTGTGCCTCTTTCGAGGACAGTTTAAGCTGTTCACAATAATGGAGAATATTGATAAGTCTGGTAAAATTTTGGGTATCGAGTTTTTCGAAAGTCCAGTGGACACTTTTAATCCTTTCTCCAGGATTGTGGAAGTTGGAGTTTGATCAAAAGTTTCTGAGTGAGTTTACTTTTGTGGTCGAGGATTGGGCTGGTTATTATGGAGGATAGGTCTGAGAATATCCTGAAGAGCTGGTTTGGTTATGGCAAATTTCTTCAACATATGAATGTCATTAAAGTATTTAATTTTTCCATCATAAATGAAACTCAGTTTAGCTGGATACAGGATCTGGGGTTGAAAGTTATTTTGCTTTAGGAGATTAAAAGTCGATGACCACCCTCTTCTGGCTTGAAAAGTTTCAGCTGAGAGATCTGCAGTCATTCTAATATTCTTCCCTTTGTAGGTAATGGATTTCTTACGTCTGGCTGCTTTCAGAATTTTCTCCTTCATATTAACTTTAGTGAAGTTAATTATGATATGCCTGGGGGATGTCTTATTCGGATTGCGTTGTGCTGGGGTTCTGAAACTGTCTGCTATCTGAAAATCAGAATCTCTTGGCATGTCTGGAAAATTCTCTTTCATAATTTCATGGAGAATGGCCTCTGTGCCTTGTGAGGCCACTTCATCACTTTTAGGGATTCCAATGAGGTGGATATTAGCCTTCTTCGAATTATCCCAGAGCTCTCTGAGAGAACGATTCATTTTTCCTCTCCATTTCTGTTCCTCTTTGAGAGTTTGGGAGCATTCAAAAGTTTTGTCTACAATGTCAGAAATCCTTTCTTTTGCTTGCTCCACTCTGTTACTGAGGGATTCTACTGTATTTTTCATATCTTTGAGGGCTGCAAATTCTTGCTTCAGTGCATCAAAATATTTGGTGGTTTTTTCTTTATATTCGTTAAATTCTTGAGACAACTTTTGAAGTTCTCCTCAAATTTGTAATTCTGACATCTGAATTGCCCCTTGAATTTCTAATTCCAAATTTTCCTCCATTCTATTAATCTTGTTTCTAATGTAGATTCTAATTCAATTTCTGTGATCTCGGCCTTCTGTTTATGAATGGGATCTTCAGTTACATCTGTCATATCTTTCCTTGGGTGTGTTGATCTATTCTGGTTATTCATATTACCAGAGTTTTTCTGCTGATTCTGTCCCATGATTATTTTACACCATTTGACTTTTCCCCTGGAACTTTGTCAAGGAACCGTACAGGGCTACGGCCTGAGAAACTGTTTGGGGACCTGTTTGGTGTGGTGGGGCTAAGTGGTTCTGTCTTGTTTTTAGCTGGTCTGTGTCTGACCCTAGTGAACCAGTTACTCTGGGTTGAAGTCTCAGCTCTGGAGAAATACCAGCGATTAAGTCACACTGCCCCCCACAGGTAACAATTGGAAAAGGAAAATCAAACCTTCCTACAACTACACACCCAGGGCACCACTTGGATAGTCCTCAGGCGATTGGCTCATTTCAAAAGGTCTAAATCAATTGTCTTAGTCAGCACCTGTCTCAGGTGGGAGAGTTAAAAAGGTCTCTGGCAACTAGATTGCAGGGGTCTGCTGACAACTCAAGTATGACTTGTTCAGGTGCTCCGTGAAGTTAGGAGGACCAACCCAGCAAATAGATTAGTCTGGGAAGGTTGATGCCTCCTTCCCCACCTTGTACCTCTGTCACACCCAGTCACTGATAGCCCCACAGGGCTGTGACCCAGTTGTGTCCAATGAGCAGATACCCCAGGGGTTTGCACCTGTCTAAATCACCAGGAAATCTATATCTGCTTAGCCAGGGCGCTGCTCTCTGCCTCTATCCAACAGAGGAGGTAAGGCCTGACAACCTTGGGTGCTTGATGGAGGCTGGGGGTGTTCACTCAGTTCCAGCTTCGCCCCTGATTGGTGTTACTGACTGAACAGAACAACTTTGCGGAATTTGTTTCTGTCCTGGCTAAATTCCCCTGCAAAAGAAAAGCTGTTTTGAGTTCACAGAACCTGCGCCTCAGGCCCTGTCTTTGCTGCTGCAAAAGTTTGTATTCACAGCTCAGTTAGCTGTCAGTTCTAGCCTCCTGCACTACTTTGTCTATAGGCTGATGATCCCCTGAGGGCTGGGTGCATCTTAGGCTAAGTAAAGCAGTCCTCTGTGTCAGCCCCACCCTGGGAGCCAGCTGGCACTGTGCGTGCGTTTTCTAGTCCCCGCGCTCCACCTAGGCCGGTATAGCTTCAGGCAAACCCTTTACTTACAGGGCCTGCATTTCCGTCCCAGATCTGTTCCACAGTGGTTGCCACCTGAGAAGTTGCCCAGCCTCCTCTGGTTGCCCAGATAGACAGTGGGTGTGGCTTCGGAATATCCGGGGGTGAACCTTATTGTTGCCAATAACGCCTGCTGCTCTGCGCCTCAGGACACTGCCACTCCGGCATGGTTCCCTCTCAGCTGACCATCCTCTCCTCACTCCCATGCCACAGAATCAGCACTAGACCAGCTGCAGTCCAGGCCCTGTCCATACCCCTCAAGAAATCACCCAAGAATCTGGACTCCTGGGGGACAGGCCTCCAGACCTCAGAGCGAGAGTGGAGGGGAATGCTGGGAGTTTAGAATTGCAGGTAGAGTTTTATACAGTTTTATGCCTGGCAGAAGAACGCCATGGCACCCTTGTAGGGGAGGTAGGTCCAGTTTTTAGAGGGCCTCTCCCATGGAGTGTAGTGGGAGGACCTTTGAATTCTGCTTGTTTGTTTGTAGAGCACTCTGAGCCATTCTCATGGGGGAGGGGACTCCCGTCCACTTGGTGATGGATTTTGTACATTTTGTTTGTATCCTTGGGGTCACAGCTCGCCTCAGTGGGGTTAATGTGCGTTCTTCAACCTTCTCTCTTGGTGCGGCTCTAATCCACCAGGTTACTTGCTAAATTTCTGTCCTTTAACTCTCCTTCTGGACGGGAGCCGTTGTGGAAAGCTGGCTTCAATCAGCCATCTTGTCTTTGCTCCTGGGTTTTAGTTTTATTATGGATTCCTAGTTTGTTCATTATGTACAGGGAATTTTATTTTATTATTTCTCCTTTGGGGAATTAATTGAAGGCTTCTTTGTGGCCTAATATTTTCTTATGTGTTTATTTCTTATAATAATTTACAATGTTTGTATTTTGTTCTAGTGTTCCTTACAGCACTTCATGGAAATAGGTAGTCTTCCATTTCTTAATTATATTTATTGACTATGTTCATTTTTCCAGGGGCATGTCTTTTGATTCTGTAGATCAAAGCCTTTTATTCCTGGGAAGTTTTCTTAACATATCTATTTGAATGGCTATGAATGCGTGCACATTGTAACTCTCTTCCATCTTGGGGATAACAGTCTGGGATGTGTTTGACCCCTTGGTGGGTCTTCCTTACCTTTCACTTTCTCTTTAGCTCTTTCAAGTCTTTGCTTATTTTGGTTTTATTACGGCTGCACTTTTCAATCATTTGATTGCTGTGTCCTTTGGTCTGTTCCAGCAGTTTTTCTGTTTCTCAGAGCCGCTGCCATTGTGGCCTTTGTTTCTCTGATGGTTTTATTTTTCTCTTCCAATCTTCTCTGAGTGCTATCAACTTTTTTATCTCTTGTTGTTGGTGAAGCATATTTTCTCTGAGCTCCCCTGTCTACTATGGGATCACATTTAGTCAAGGTCATTGCTTAGTTGTTTTTTTTTTGAGACAGAGTTTCACTTTGTTGCCCACTCTTGGTAGAGTGCTGTGGCATCATAGCTCACAGCAACCTCAAATTCTCAGGACTTAATTCTTTTAAATACATGGTGACAGTAACATTTTTATAGTTGGTGTTTATCTTTCATTTGTTTTATGTGTGCTTTACTTCCTTTTTTATTGCAGTATTTTCTTTAATTTATCTGGGTGCTGGCTCCTTTTTGGTTATTACTTGTATTTGAATAAGGCAAATTCTTTCAGGTCTAGTTAATTGCAGAGTAACATAATGGAGGGGAGGGCCGCGGACACATTAGTGGGGATTCTTCATATGGCACAAGCCTGTTTGAGCAAGGTCTTTTCAGTCTGTACTTTGGAAGTCATCTGAAAATTTCAGATGCAACTTTGCCCATGATGTTTTCTTAAAATGGATTTTCTCTTTTGCCTCTTGCCTTGCTGGCAAACTGCTTCCTGTATATATGGTGTGTCTGACTGATTTCACATCCAGTCCACCAAAAAATAAAGAAAAAAAAGCAAAAGTCCCCTTGCTTTTCTTTTCGGCCAAACTCAGTCCATCAAAGCCACCCTCTTCCTACCATTACTTGATGTCCCCAACGAGGGTGGTTGGTTTGCCCCTTAGAATATGCCACTTCCTTTGGGGACCTTTGCCCTCTCACCCTTGTCTGAAGTTTACAGTCCTGGAATTCTTTCTCCTGTTTGACCATCACCACATTTAGCTTCCATTCTTTGTATATTATGGTTTGGGGTTGCCTATGCCTCTGAGTTTGTTAAAATTTGCTGGTTTATTTTGTAAGTAGTTGAAATATCTTATTTACACTACTATCCTACTTTTTAAGTCTTTGTATTTTAAATATAGAACAGTTCAAATTTGGGGAAGTATTTTTGCATTGCAACATGTGTCATATTTTGGTACCCTCTCTTGGCATATATTTTCTACCAATTCAAAGATATTTTTAATAATTTATTTGGCTTATAAATTGTTTATAACAGATTATCAAATAAAATTTTTGGGCTCAGTGCCTGTAGCTCAAGTGGCTAGAGTGCCAGCCATATACACCAGAGCTGGCAGGTTCAAATCCAGCCTGGGCCCACCAAACAACAAAGACAACTACAAAAAAAAAATAGCCCGGTGTTGTGGCAGGTGCCTGTAGTCCCAGCTACCTGGGAAGCTCAGGCAAGAGAATCGGTTAAACCCAAGAGTTGGAGGTTGCTGTGAGCTGTGATGCCACTGCACTCTACCCAGGGTGATAGCTTGAGACTCTATCTCCAAAAAAAAAAAAAAATTTTTTTTTTATATGAAGAAATAATTATATGACTTGCGAATCTTATTGGAAATCTGGTAGTTATAGTTTAGTTTCTATATAAATCCATTTGGGATAGATTTTACATGAAAGTCTCTTTAAAACTTTCAATTCCTACATTGATGACCCATGCTAAAATTCTCAAAATATTTTTATGTTATTAAAAATATATGTACATTAATAGGATAAATAATAACTTCCCTTTCCATGATTTAAATATTATGGGCCGTTCATCCTCATCTCTTTTTTATGCCATTAAGTGGAGCTAAATGTGTCATGTTCTTAATGATAAAATTTTCAGGAATATTCTCTATGTACATATAATTAAGGTAGGATCTTTGGGTAGATAGACATGATTATTGCATCAAAATTAAAAATAGCATGATTAGAAAGTACAACAGTTTAATGTAATGACATAAACCACAAAGATATATTGAATACTGGCAGCATTTTTAATGTTTCACTATGAATAGCATCATATGGAAAAGTGAACCTGTGGCTTTTTGTAAAAAAGCGCTTACAAGTACCTTGTCCAGTGTTTAAAAGACATTAGATAACTTTTCTTCCATGTCATTTTACTGGTTTATTCTTTGGTAAGTTAAAATTTGCTTATGTGGCATCAATATCATCAGTATAGCTGATTTTTCCATGTCATATTTGATTTGGGTTTATTGCATTAGTCTTCACCTTTGGATGAAAAATGATTTCTATAATTTGCCTTCCTGAGGAGCCTGGATGAGGACCTTCATGTAACTGCAGCCTCAATGCATTTTTTTTCTCCTACATTTACACTTCTACTCATTATGGAGGGAGAAATGTAATAGACCTTCCCTAGGGGAGCAGGTGATTTTTAGTGTCTCTTGATTGAATTTCAGTGGCCAGACAGGATACTGAATAGTTTGCATTTAGCAGCAACATAATATTAAATTTATTTAGAAAAAAGAGAGCGGGCGTATGTTATTGATTTCCACATCCCTGGGGAGTGCTTGCAATTCCTCAGTGCTCTATTCTTCTAATAGATTTTTTTTCCTTAAAAATTAAATATGCACGTCTTGTATTTTGAAACGATAGTATAGCTAGGAATGAAAATCCTTGGCGATTCTACACTATCTCATTTTTAACAAGAGTTTTTAAAATCATTCAAAGGCTCTCGCAGCTTCCTCATTCAGCAGTTGCTGCGGTGGACAGGGGAGAGCCAGGCCAGAGAGGAGCTGGTTAGAATGGGGTTCGGTTATAAAGGGGTGGCGAGCTTTGCCACAGAAAGGGTAGCATGAGACTTGCAAGACACCCCGTCTTGGTTTCCTTGCCCTCTCCCTGGCACTCCCTGGGCCACCCAGGTCCTTGGCTCTTTGGTGTGGTCCCTGTGGCTCTCATCCCCTCCCCTGCTCTTTGGTTTCCTTGGCTCCTGGTCTCACTGTCAGCCCACTGTGCTTCCTAAAGGATCCCTCTGTTATTCTTCACATTGACCCCTGACATGTCCATAAGGGATGCCAGAGAGGGCCTGATGCAGTGTGGAATAAGCTGTGGCAGAGGGGAAGGGGGGAGGGAAGGAAGGAAGGGAAACACAGCAATAGAGGGAGACCCCACCCCAGTGTCTGCCTACACCCCTGTTTCTTCACTCACCTGCAGTTGGGCTCTGGGGACAGGAGGCCAGTGGAGATGTCTGATGTGTCATCTCCTCATTGAATAATTGAAAGACTGGGCGCCTGCAGTTCCTATGATGGGGACTCAAGTCCTGGTCAGAATGTGCTGGGCTGGCACAGAGGGGAGATGTTTGGGCCCAGTGTCCCCGCAGCATCCTTCAACCTGGTCTTGGCAGCTGCCCGTCCACTTGAGCAAATGGCCCTATTCATCTGTGAGCTTTCTCCAGGAGCTCTTGCAACAGGTGGCTCTGCTGGGAGGCTCCCCAAGAGGAGCTTTAGTCCAGCTCCAGTGTGCTAATGGGTTCCAGGCCTGGTCTCTCCCAAGGGACAGACAGGCATGTGCCAGCCAGTGCATTACAAGAATGCAGAGTTTGCTCTTTAAAAAAAACCATAGTTTTTCTAATTCTTCCTCCTTGAGATAGACCATCAATGATTACGTATTTTTTAATACCAAATTTTCTGGGGTGTTTGTGCTTATTTTTTTGCACCCATTTTTGGGGGAGGATTACTTCTTAAGCAGAGAATGGGGGGATTGATTGAGACTCAATGGTGTGTGGTGACTGTTGGATCCAAATGAAGGGGTGGGGGAGGTGGTGAAGTGCCCAGCTTGCCTGCAGAGGGGGAACTGGACACCCCCTACGAAACCAAGGGAGGGGGCTTAGGAGAGTGGAACAGAGAGGGCACCCCTGTACAGGCTGGTGGAGGGGACTCGGGAATTGCTAAGGAAGAGGAGGAGAGCTGGCTTCAGTTATCTGGAGAGGTTTAATGGGATTAAACTTGAAATCCAGACGTTTTAAGATGGCTTCAGTTTGAGAACTTCCTCCCCCCACGGCCTGTAGGTAGGAGGAGAGATAGGAAAGGTGGCAGCAGGGACAGGCCAGCAGCTGATGGCAGAGATTGGGGCCAGAACCCCCCCAGGTGGGCATGACAGACAGGTCAGGGGTGGAGGTGGGAGATGGGCAATTTGGAAACGCCCGCCCCTGCCAGCTCTTGATTCCAGGGATTTGAGCTCCTTTTCAGAAATTAGAGTTGGCCCACAGCTGGGGGAGGATTACAGCCCTCGGGACTGGTCCTGGGTAAAACCGGGGGACAGACTAAAACTTCCTTTGGGCAACTTCGCTTCTTCATCTGCCTCTGGTCACCCCACGGGCACAGTCTGGGCACCAAACTGACTTTCAATAGCTTTACCCTTCTGTGAACTTTGTTAGGCTAAAAGTAAAAACCTAACAAGGTGTTACTCAAAACAGTCAAAGGTAACTCCCATTGCTGGGATTTAAACGTAAGGGATGCATTTCTCTTGACAAATAAAGAATGCACTTACAGGCATCATGATGAGAAATGGGGACTGATTTTTTGTGTCAGAATTTCTCAAAGCCAAGGGTCAATCCAGATTGTTTGAGGTCTAAAGCTGATGGAGTTTTTGGCACAAAAAGTACAAAATTAAAAATACGCAACTTTGTTATACAAATTAAAATTTATTGAGAAAGGTGAAAAATCACCGCAAATCATAAATTTAAAATTTGACACACATCACAGTCACAGCAGAATCCCAGCAAAACAGCATACTAGTGTTAGTTAGCTGACTGCCACCCCCTGTGGTATCTTCTTCGATCGCCTCTTCATGTGACAATGATTTTGGAATATTATTTTCCTTTGCCTGAGTGGAAAGAACTTTTGGTCTTCCTTCTGGCGTGGCAGCTGCGGGCCCCTTCGCCGGTGGTGGTGCGTCCAGATTGCCCTGCAGGTTCCCGCCGGGGCAGAGCTGCCTTCCGGGGGTGACCTGGGATGGCTGCTTCCCGAGGACCTCTCCAGGCAGCAGTCTTAGCAGCAGGTACAGCTCTGCCAGGCCTGTGCACCATCCTGCCCCGAAGCCCAGTCGCTGGTGGTGGTGCATGGTCATTGAGACTGGAGTGTGACAGCCTGGAACAGGAGCAGGAGACAGCTGCTTGCTCACATCCTTCCTTCAGAGTCAGGGACAGGGTCTGGACACTCAGCTCCAACTCCAGGACCACGCCGAGGTGGGCAGAGCTGCAGGCCTCCTCCCCACATGCTGCGCAGGGACCAGGAAGAAGCCCCAACAGCTAAGGGGACTGGCACTTAGCTGCAGAAGCAGATGGCCTCTGCTCATAAAGCCACGGTTGACTGTCATGACCCTTCCTGAAAGAGAACATGGATGAGGCTGTTTTTTTCTTTCTTGAGCCTACAATATGGCAACAGAGATGTGACGTGTGAATGTGCAGGCTCAGAGCCCACCTCATGCTGACTGTGCAGTGACTGGCAGCTACTGTGGTTATTAGTAAATTGCCATCTGCTTTAGTCCTGTGAGTCTTATCTGAACCAGAACCTGCTCGAGCTTAGAGAGGTCTCCCAAAGCTGCAGACCAATTTTAACTCCGGCTCTCTAGACTCAGTCATTGATTCTTGAACCAAGGGGTGGATCCTGCTCCATGGACATGGTGTGAATCACCCCACCATGTTGTGACTGAGTCATTCACCTTGTAGTCACTGTTCATTGGGTGGGTTTTCCAGGGTGCATGGAGTTGGGGGCCAGTGAGGACACAGAAAAAGGTACATGGCTTGAGCCCTAACTGATTACCCCGAACCTGAGTGAATTCAACACATCGTTAATGAAGATGTTTTGATTGCAAGGACTGAGGTTCTTTTTGATAGCATACGCCAAAGAAGGGAATTCATTGTTTCATGTAATGGAAAAGTTTTAGGGCAGAACAAGCTGGCTCCAGGGTGTGGAACTAATGTAATGGGTAAGGAAATGGTTGGGACAGAGCCTCTTCCCAACTCCTGGACTCCTACCTAGGCAGTGGATGGAGGTGACTTTAGGCCTTATATCCTCCTAGGTCAGATGCATCACTGGAAAGAAAACTTCAGCCCCTCCCTTGCCTCCTGTATTCTGGGGGCTGATGCTGTGGTTTTAATTGGCCCACATGGGGTCACATTCTCCTTTGGCCCCGTAACTGTGGCCGGAGAGCTGGAACCCTCTGACTGGCAGCCTGGGTGCCCTGTCCATTCCTGGAGTCAAGACTCTTTGCCAGTCCCAGCCACACCATATGGCATGAGAGGGGCTGGAGGACCCTAAAATGTCAGCATGGTCTTTCCCCCCAGAGTAGAGGCCATGGGTGTTAAAGGAGGCAAATTTGCAGAATACACAACTAAGCAAGGCCCAGTCACTATTCAGTGTTATGAGGCTGTCACCACTGGCACTGCAGGATTCTTCATGAGTGCTAATCAGTCACAGTGCTTAGCAAGTGGTCAAGGGATGTTTCCTGATTGGACTCCAAGTTCCTGGGAACAGATCAGACACCAGTTGTATCACTGTCATCTGACATACTACGTAGCATATGCAGGGTTTTAGAGCATTCATTGGGTGAATTTGCTATAGGATTTCAGAGGGAAAGAGCTTATCAATACTGATTCTTTTAATTTGGTTCACTTGGAAACTAAGATTAGAAACTCGTAGGGTCACAGGGCTGTTTTATTTTGGAAATACAATGCAAATACAATATTTCCCCTGGAATTTATAAGTTTTCAAATTAAAATTTGAAAGGAGCCACGAGTTTGTGGCTTCCTTGATAGCAAATTGCCAATTCTATGACCATTTAACAAATCTATTTATTTATGATGTCATGCGAACGCTTACTTTTTCTTGTATTTTTAGCCTGTTTTTATTTATTTATTTATTTTTATTTTTATTTTTTTGTGGTTTTTGGCCAGGGCTGGGAGTTTAGTCTGTGGTTGTGAAGTCCCACCTCCGGCATATGGGACCGGTGCCCTACTCCTTGAGCCACAGGTGCCGCCCTAGCCTGTTTTTATTTTTAATTGCAGTATTTCCTTGGAGACCATGACAGATGGATTTCAATATATGTTTCCTTATACAAACAGTATGCAAATTTCCCCTGAAGTTATCAGTTCTTTCAGCCTCCTTACATTCCCACCTGTTTGTGCTCTTGTGTTCGGCTTCTAATCCTGCATGGGAAGCCGAGTGGCAGCTAGTTCCAAAGTTAGTTGGTTGTATTCCCCTTTGGGCTCCCAGAGCATCCTCACTCTTTACCGTGGTCTTTCTCAGACTGAGAAGTGCTTACTTCTTTTCTCCTCTGTTCCCTTCTCCAAGCAGGTGATGAGGACACACTGAGGGTTGTGCCACCCGTGCCCATCAGGATGTCTGTCACATTATAAGAGCTCAAGAAAATATGCACTGGTGGATTGCATGAAGAGAGGTGATTTGAGGACTATTGCATTTCAAAGGCAGGGGGCAGATATGGATTGTTTCAGGGACATCCTACTGAATGAAGGCAGAGCAGCTAAACTTACGCTAGAAGGTCAACCAACAGAAAGTCGTATTTATTGAGCATTTATTATTTAACACTAAGTTGATCTTATGGGAGTCACAGAATAATATAAAATTGGACACTTGCCTGGTTGGAGAGCTCAGGATTTATTCAAGAAGACATTAGAAAAAAATCTGGAGCCGCTCATCTTTGGAGCCACAGTGATGCAGCGGGGTTCTTCCTACCCTTTCATGGAGTGCAAAGTTCCATGGAGCAAGGTGGGCCACAAACTGGGCCTTGAAGGCTGATTTATAAGTTCGAATTCTTCTAGAAGCAATTATAGGAAACCTAATTCAAGCAATCTTAAAATAAAAAAAATATGAACGGGGAATGGCTTTATTAGCTCACTTCCTGGTGGTGACCAGGGGATTCTGGCATGGAGAGCCGGGGTTGGCATGATGACATGGCTCTGGGTACATGGCTCTGGTCTCCTCTGAGGCTTTGTCCTCAAGCTAAACCTGGGTATCCCCCGGCAGCAGATGTTCAGGCTTGATTCTGATGGGCTTTGATCATGCCCAGCCTCACCACACCACAGAGAGTTTGAAGCTGTGTCCACACTTAGACTGAGTGCTCCCTGCTGGGGCTGGGATGGGGTCAGGAGGTCCACCTGGGAAGTGTGTGCTCGGAATGAACTATGGATATGTGAATGAAAGAGAGAGTGGACATACCCATGGCAGGATTGATTAAGATTTGGGGGAAGCAAGGAAATAGTAGGCAGAGAAACGTGATTTTGGCTTCTGTGGTTGTGAAGTCCTCTCACTTGAACCCAGAGGAGGGCCTGACAGTGGCTCTTGGATGCTCTGCCCCACCTGGTCTATAATTTCTGTTATACAGCAGGACGCAGACTCGGCCCACCTGTGGCTGCAGTGGATGGAGGTGACACCCTGGTTCTAACTGAGCAGGTACAGCATCACTTAAGGGTTAAGCTTCTGGACCCTACTTGCCTCTGGGTGCCTGAGGCCAAGAGAGGGTCCACGTGCATTTTGGGAACAGCTGGGACATCAACAAGCTGGGCTTTAACCCCTGAGCCTCAGGCAAAGCTGGCCAGTGTCCCTGATTAGATGATTCAGATGTCATGCATTTCCAAGTGTTAGCATCCTAGCCTCTGAGTCTAGAGGGAGGAAGAGGCTGGAGATGTGGCACATGGGATGTTTAAAAGTGTGCTGCTTTGGCAGCTCTGGGGTTTTATGCTGACGGGATCCCTCAGCCCAGGCAGTAGTAAACAGGACAGGGCGGGCTTCCCTTAACCCTTATGTTAGCATGACTCTTAGCATTTCAGGCTTGGAATATAAGCCATACATTGGCACGACCTGGCCCCGGCCTGTGTGCTGCTGCCTGCTAAGGTGCAGGGGTCTCCTGCCTTCCAGGCAGCCCAGTCTCTCGCAGGGAGCTTGCATGATGGGCACTATCTGGGGTCTTGATCATGTGGACACACCCTTCTCTCCATCTCCCAGCTTTCTTCTCTCTCTCTCCAGCTTTCTTCTGGAAGGATTATGAATGGAAACACTATGTTATATACATAAGTTATCAGAGGGATGCTGAGCTACAGTGGAGGCACGCCACACATCACATTGTCATCAACAGTCTCATAAGGAGGCTCTTATAATCCTGTCGGCTTTTCAAACCAATCCCCTTACAGTTTGTCTTTCCTTCCTGTTTCCGCCCAACTGGTCAACAAGTCTGGTCAGTTTCACTTCCTTCCGCTCTCATGAATTGCCTCTTGCTGGGATTATTTTTATTTTTTATTTTTTTTTAGACAGAGTCTTATCTGTAGCTCTGGGTAGAGTGCCATGGCGTCATAAATCATAGCAACTTCAAACTCTTGGGCTCCAGTGATCCTCTTGCCTCAGTCTCCTGAGTAGCTAGGACTACAGGCACCTGCCACAATGCTCTGGCTAGCTTTTCTATTTTTAGTAGACATGGGGTCTTGCTCTTGCTCAGGATGGTCTTGAACTCCTGAGCTCAAGAAATCTACCTGTGTTGGTCTCCCAAAGTGCTGTGATTATAGGCAGGAGCTATTAGGCCCAGCTGGATTTTGTTTTTTAAATTTCAGATAAATGTGAGGGTACACATGATTAGGTTACAATTTTTGTGTGTTTTAAAGAAGGTCCCTGTTGTAGTTGTTCCCCCACCTAGGAGGTGTGTCGTATGCCCTTACATTTTCTTGCTTGGACTTTTTTTTTTGTTTGTTTTAAATCCAAATCATCTACCTTCTCTCTGTCTTCAACTTTCTTACCTCCCATCCATTTTCCACACTTAGGTCAGTGTGGTGCTCTTACTAAACCCCAGTCTGTCTAACACCTCCATTGGCTTCTCCCGACCTTAGTGGACAGTTCTTATGGAATTTGGGCAGCGCACAGGGACACGGTTCCTGCTCCCCACAGCCTTAGCTCTCACCTGTTCCCCTGCACAGGATTCTTTGGAAAGAAAAAGATCGGCTTTCTGATAGAGGTTGACCCTGATACTTGGATCTTCTGGATTTCTTCCCTCTAAAGCTCTCAGATTTGGGGCCACGGCAGAAGCAAAGGCTGTGCCGTCTCCTGGGATGGGCCAGGGGACTTCCACTCCTACTTGTCTGCCTTTGCAGTGAACCAGTCTTGCATGACTTCCCAGAGAGCCCCAGAGAGCCAGCTCAGTGCTGTCTCCTCCTGAGCCCTCTCCCCTAACTGCCCAGCTCTGCGTTCATCTTTCTTGCAGTTTGTATCCGCGACTTGGGTTCAGTTAAACTGACATCATCTGTAGCACGGTGACTGGTGTGAGGCAGAGGTCAACACGACTGTGACTGTCCTCTCAGTCTGCCTGTCCATCTGCTGCACATTCTTCTGCCTGTAATTTTGTCTTTTGAAAATAGGACCTCGTTTGTACCCATCTGATTGGCCGACCCAAACCTGGATAGCCCTTTTTCCGGGATAGACCTTTTCCTGGGATAGATCTTTCTCTGGTGTAACAGAAACTCTTTAATCAGCACTCCCTGGTTCAGTTATGAGTTATATAGCCAGATCAGCCTATAGTTCTTTTATTTTTCAGAAATCCAGAAGAATTTAATTACATCAAAGTAATTGCTGAATGACAGAAACACCCATCTAGGGTGTAGACCTCAGTATCTGCTGCAGCTGGGGGAATCCCAGCTCTAGACGATGGACCTGTGTGGGCTTGGACAGGTGGGAAGGGCTTCTTGGCACGTTCAAGACGAGGCCGGCTTGGCTTCAGCTCCACCTTTGCTTCGCCAGAGGGCTTTTGCTAAGCATTTGTGTCACTGTGCGCAACATGGGTGATAATCCCTGCAAATCACTCCAGAAATGTTGGTGACAAAAACACTCCTCGTTTTGGTTGTGGCAACCATGACTTAACCTCTCTGCACTTCAGATCCTGTGCACAAAGTGGGAGCTGTCTACACAAAATCCCTCCTGTCAAGTTTCCTAGCCAACTCTTAGCCTGCTGTAAATCTTCCGTCAGGGGTACATTTATGGCACTCACGGGATCTGTCATCCAGTAACACGATGGAAAATGAAAAAAAAAAATGGTATCAGAGCAGCCGGCTGGGAAAGGAACAGCAGGGGGTGTGAGCCTTTGTGCTCTGCCGCACTTGTGTTTTGAAAAGTGTGATGGCTCCTGGATTTCACAAGTTCCATCCTTTCGGTACCTCCCCATCACAGGTTGGTAATTAGAGCCTTGGCAATTGGTATTCCCCAGGGATTAATGTTTGGTGCCAGCTTTAATGTTAGATCCATAATTAGAATATTCATTATGCTAATAATGTTACGCCATTCATCTTATGTATATTTATGTATGAGGAAATATGATAATTCCATGGAACTTACATGGGTGCAGGTAGGCTGGTGGATCACTGGAGACATTCTCTTTCTAATCAGCACAGACAAGAAGGAGGAGGGAATTTCCATTAACAGAGGACCTGCCATGTCCCAGGATCTGTGTCGGGTGCTCTGAGTACGTGATCTCGTTGGACCCTCACAGTCATATTCTGGAATATGCATTAGATCATCTCCATTTTATGGGTGGAGAAAACAGAGGTCCGGGTTAGGAAGAGACTCCCTCCGTGGCTCAGTAGTTACTGGTAATTGGTGTTCACGTCAGCGGCCGATCCCAAGGCTCCTGCCAACACAGAGTGGATCAGAGTGCCACCTCTCTGTCTCGCCTGCTAGGAAAGGGGACCTGGGAAACACCTCTGCCTCCCTCTCACCGCATTTCCCTCTTCTTCCCGGGAAGAGCGGCAAGTATCATTTCTGCACGGCAGTTGGGAGTTTTCAGCCAGAGAGGGGCCAAGACGAACATGACTCATTGTTTAAATAAACACAGGATCTTACCACTTAACTTCTTCTTTATTAAAGGAATAGAAACGTCTCACTTGGTAGACACCAGAGGCAGGCTCGGGAGGCTGGCAGAATTCTCAGTTCTGGGAGTGTTTCAGAGATTGCCAACAGCCATTTGGTTGCCTCCTTTTCTGTGGACTTAGGGTGAAGGGGGGCAGGAGAAAGGTGAAGGGGACAGAGAGGGGCTCACTAAAGATCATGGTCACTCATCTGGGGGCAAACTCTGTCACCTGGACGTGTGCACAGGGGAACCGAGTGGCCTGGCTGCCTTGCTCGGGGACTGGGGCAGGGGCTTCCCTCGTCTGGGCGTCTCTCTTGTATCTCTCTCTGCCCTGGCTGCCAGGAACCTCGGAGCTAGATGTCATGTGAAACGTGGTTCCTATTGCCATCCTGGTGTTCCACTCTTACAATAAGACTGTGAGCTGGGATTCTTTCAGTTTCAGCTGACAGAAGAGTCCTGTGAGCATCACCTTCTTTCTTTATTTTGCCCGCAGCCGTGCTTCCCTCAGGCAGCGGGAACCTGGTGTCAGCGGGCTGCCCTGCTCGGGGTGAGGACGCTGGAGGACACTGTTCTCTCCAAGTGTCCATACCCCAAATCCAGGGAAGGATTGGCATGGTCTTTCCTGGGTCTCGGGTTTCCCGTCTGATTGTGGCTAAGGGGACAGGGTCTTCTGGCCCACTGCAGGAAGGCGGGGAACAGGGCTGTGGGGCAGATGAGAGCAACTGAGTCCAAAGGGAAAGAGGAATCACTGTGAATTCCAAGACATGCTTGCCTTTCTATCAGCTAAATATTTACTAATTTCTCCCAACAAGAATGTTCCCCTTTCATTTTCTTCCTTATTTAGTTTGAACAAAATTGTTTTCAGAGTAGGGAGGAGCTTTCAGCTTTTCTTCTGTTACAGATTTGTGGGGTCCCTGGCTGGCTTCTCTTCCCTTCAGATCCCTGGTGAGCCGTGGGCCTGTGCCCGGAAGTCAGACAGACCCACGGTGCTCCAAGGGGACCTCCCCCCTGCACTATCCGAGGAGGATAAACTTAACTTCCCTCCCCCAACTCACTCCCAGAAGACACATGCCCAGGTTAAAAGAATTCAAATTTAAAACCTTAAATTGTATCATATAGCTCTATTTTCAAAATAATCTGAGGCTAATTATCTCAAACTACTTGGTCACACATATAAGATACATGCAAAGGGAAAGCCAACCAACCAACCAACCAAAATAATAACACCAAATAGAAACTTTGGGGGACAAAGGAGGGAGAAGAGGTGAAACACGTGGGAGGCAGTAATAATCAGGACTTCAGGTGAGGTTCCTGGCAGCCAGGGCAAAAAGAGAAATAATCTGTGACCTTTGAGAACAAACCAGTTTCTCAATGGCAGCAGAGATTTCCCCATGGAGGTAGATACTATTATACCCATATTTTCTAGCACTATATTCTAGAAGAGACTTCATGTCTGAATTTCTGTATCAGCACCTGTGAATGGGATCAAGGGTTATTTTCTCAACAGCACAAACAGACCGCATGTGGCAGGGTCTAGGACGTGAATTGGTAGAAAATAGATGTCATCTCCCTGCAGGGGCAGATTCACGAGGATTAACCAGAGGTCTGGGAAGACACCTGCTTTAGAAAACATGATGTTACATATACTCAATGATTGTCGGGTTCCAGGTAGGCTGATTTCCGTGCTCCTCACGGGGCAATTTCACTTCACCACCTGTGCAATGAGCTGTGCTCCCTTCTCGTAATACTCTTATGCCTTTGACATCCTTTACTTGTCACTTCTGGGAAGGTTTTTCTGATTCCAATCCGGGCAAGCAGGTGCTTTGAGCGTGGGAGCATCTTCTTCACCTCAGCCAGCTCCCGGGAGCCTGGCCAGTCTGCACACGCCTCCCACAGGGCCAGGCAGGCTCAGTTATTTGATAATTATTTGTTTAATGAATGCATGAAGTACACAGTCCCACCATCCTTAGAAACATAGAGTAAAGGTCACTTCTTTTTTTTTTTTTTTTGGTAGAGACAGAGTCTCACTTTACTGCCCTTGGTAGAGTGCCGTGGTGTCACACGGCTCACAGCAACCTCCAGCTCTTGGGTTTACGTGATTCTCTTGCCTCAGCCTCCCGAGCAGCTGGGACTACAGGCGCCTGCCACAATGCCCGGCTATTTTTTTTGTTGCAGTTTGGCCGGGGCTGGGTTTGATCCCGCCATCCTCGGTATATGGGGCCGGCGCCCTACTCACTGAGCCACAAGCCCCGCCCTAAAGGTCACTTCTTAAGCATATTTTTGATGAACCGCTGTGTGATCTTGAATTAGATACTATTTTTTTTTTTTTTTGTAGAGACAGAGTCTCACTGTACCACCCTCGGGTAGAGTGCCGTGGCGTCACACGGCTCACAGCAACCTCTAACTCTTGGGCTTACGCAATTCTCTTGCCTCAGCCTCCTGAGCAGCTGGGACTACAGGCGCCCGCCACAACGCCCAGCTATTTTTCTGTTGCAGTTTGGCCGGGGCTGGGTCAGAACCCGTCACCCTCAGCATATGGGGCCGGCGCCCTACTCACTGAGCCACAGGCGCCGCCCGAATTAGATACTATTTTTAATGCACATGGTGTAAAAAGGGTTACATTGTATCTGTCATGGGCATCAGAAGTAGAAGCTTCCCAAGATATAATGTTGTTTTTTTTTTTTTTTGTAGAGACAGAGTCTCACTTTATGGCCCTCGGTAGAGTGCGGTGGCCTCACACCGCTCACAGCAACCTCCAACTCCTGGGCTTAAGTGATTCTCTTGCCTTAGCCTCCCAAGTAGCTGGGACTACAGGCGCCCACCACAACGCCCAGCTATTTTTTGGTTGCAGTTTGGCCGGGGCTGGGTTTGAACCCGTCACCCTTGGTATATGGGGCCGGCGCCTTACCGACTGAGCCACAGTATCTGTCATGGGCATCAGAAGTAGGAGCTTCCCAAGATATAATGTTATGTAAGTCCTTTGGCTACAGAGAGCTGAAATGCTGATTATTTCACAGCACCCACTAGTTTTTCAGCGGTATTTGTTGAGTGCCTCCCGCTGGCTAGGTCGATGATAAAGGAAAATTAGAAGATTAACCCCCTTTTCCTAATGGGGAAGACACGTGATCAAACAGATAAGGCAATTTCAGGCAGTGATGAGTAGAAATGTAAAAAGCTGAGACCACTGGGAGTGACACAGCCAGGGCAGAGGGGCTGCTCCTGTTTGACAGGTCCTGGAGGGCTTCTTGGAGGAGATGGTTTTGGTGCTGAGACTGGAGTGAGACAGTGAGAGAAGTTTCCCAGAGAGGGATACACATCCGAGTTCCTGGGGCAGAATAAGCTGCTCTGTGCAGGGACTGACGTGGAGGGCAGATTGTGGGTAAGGAGGGCAATGGGCCGGAAGGGCCCCTTGGTTTGGATTTGATGCCAAAGAATCTCTGGAAGAGTTCAGCTGGAGAGTGATGGGGTCTAATGTAGGCTGTACTGGCTGTGGGTGGAGAGGGTTGGGAATGAGGCCAGAGGAGCCGGGCATGGATGGAGCTGCTACAGCCTGTAGGCTGGGGACGTGGTCTGGGCACAAGGCAGGGGCCAGGAGAGGGTGAGGGTGAGCAGACGCCGCCAGCACCTGCTGCTTCCAAGGTTCTGCCTAAGCTCTGGGTGATGGGGGGCCCTTTCCTGAGTGTGGAAAGAGTGGGGAGGAGGTGGTTTGGGTGGGGAAGGCTGCTGGGTGGTTTTTGGGGTGAGGGGCCTGGTATATTTGAGATGCCTACTGGATATCCACATTGGATATCATTAATAGGAAGCAACTTCATTACCAGCGTATTTCTTCAGAGATGCTGGAATACACCGTGTTCTATTTCTTTTGCAGAGATCTTAATTTTATTTGATTTCTGGGTAACTAAATGCTACTTCACAATCCCTCCATGTCATTCTCTCAGCCTTCTCTTTCTATTCACTGTCTTTCCTTTTTATTGATTTGGAGGAAAAATAGTAAAGCTTGTCATTTCGCACTGCCTCCAGATATGATGCTTCTAGGCGGCAAGCACCTGCCCTCTATTCACGGTCTCATTCCTTCAGCGGACGGGCATCGACTGATCGCCTAGCTCTGTGCTTGGCCAACATAAGAAGTTGAAAGAGAAGCAAAGCCGGATGCAGAGGGGTCATGGAGGGGTCATGGAGGGGAGATGGAGTAGTAAATCAGTAACCGGCGACGCAAGACGTTATGTCACAACAGACGTAAAGAGCAGTGGGGACCCAGGGCAAGGGAAGACTGGGGGCGGCGCTGGGGGCTTCAGCTGCAGGTGTCTCGAGGCGGCTTGAGGAATGTGCTGTCCTTGGAGCAGAGCGGAGGAGAGTGAACCGGCTGGGACCTGGATGGGAGCCAGGATGGCAGGCTAAGGAATGTGGACTTTGGGAGGTTGGAGCTGACTTCAGTTCAAAATAGCAATGGAAGGACATCATAATGTCACACAGAGTCCACTTTGCTGACTCCAGGACGCCCAGGACCTGGGGAGGAAAGCATACTGCTTCTTGTGTTCTCAGCGGGACCAAAGATTCTAGCACTACCTGGCAGGGGGACAGAGTGCCCAGCTACTTCTCACCCATGGTGGGAACAGAGCCCCCTGGGGCCCCACCCGATATGCTGACTCTGGCTTCTACTTCTAGGAGGAATTAAGTGTAAAAAGTACCCTAGGTGTAAGGTTACTTTTTGCTTTTGTGGCCAGAAAAGTAGGGGCTCCATGCTGCCAGTGTTTTGAAATAAATAGTTCATTTCTTACATCTGGCCAGACCCCACCCAGATGGTGATACACAAATGTATGCGTTAAAAATGTTTTATATTGGTGTTGTGGGCATGTGAGCGTGTGTGTGTTTGAAGTTGATGACTATGGCAGCCAACCTGTTGTGAAAGAATTCATGTCAAAATAAAGACAAAACGCTCACGAAGATGGTTACAGGTAGAAGAAATGGCCATTTTTTGTTGCGAGAACACTTCCAAGCAGTTTAGAATGAGATGCTTCTAGAAATGGTTGAAAATCATCCTGGGCATAAGACAAAAAAACCCCTTCTTCAAGCCTCATATGGAGGGCATACCAACCCTAAATATTTGGCATGATTGCATGCAAGTATTTATTAAAAACACGAGGTTGTATTTTAAAGGATTTCCGGGCTTACTGTGCCTAATGTCAACAAATGCTAGCGTGTACGGCTTTACCTTTCAGAAGAAGGGTTCAGGAGCGGGCATTTAGCAGGATCCGTACACCTACATGCTGCAGATGGTTTCATTTTATAAGAGATGAAACTGCATTTGGTGGAACTGATTAAATATAAAAACACCACCATCTGCCATTTATTCTAATATAAAATGGTTTGGGCAGATGCTGACATCTTTCGAGATGATTGATTCATCCCTGACAAGAGAAGATGTTCAGAGGGCTCCAGCTGCCCACTGCTCAGACAATGCCGGTTTGCAGGAGCTGACGCTGGGGCCAGCAGTTTGATTTGGATGTAGCAGGTGAACAGAGAGCACTTAAGAATGAGCAGCACGTCGACTATTTTCTCCCCTCTCCCCACCTCCCTTGACTTCTGGCCCATATTTAACTGGGAGAATATTTTATGCACATGCTATTAAGTGCCTGGTATCCTAGTGCGGGGACAAATGGAGGGGTGTTATTTTCAGAGAATTGTGAGCCCATCTGCATTTTAGTGTTGAAAACTTTCAAATGCTCTTTATATATGTTACTGCTCATTTAAAATTATTTTTTCTAAGTGGACTAGAGGGTTTCATTAAAAAATATATTGTTTACAAAGAAGCCGTGGTGCAAGTTACAGATCCACTTAGAAACAGCTGCATCCGTATTGCTTAAACATCTCTGGGTGTGCTAATGCCCTTTACAGCGGTAATAAATTGCATCTTTTATGCAGACTATTTTTCTAATGATTTTTTTTAACAACCTAAATAATTTTAGGAAAGAAATGTAGGGATCGAGACAGTTACTTGGTGCTGTGTTTATTCAGTATCTTTTCTATTTATGTCTGTGATTAGATGTAAAATAATTTTTTTTCTCTCATGGGATTAGAGGGGAAGGTGAGTTTTTCCCACCTTGCTGATACATTTTTAATATGTGAACTCTTTGTGAGTCATTAGGCAGAGCAATAAGAGAATATTTCTTTATATTATTTTAAACCAGACGCAGCAGGACTGAGCACCGTGATGCACCGTGCTGTGGTGACCTGTACCCACATGCATGGCATTTTGTGTGTCTGCTCAGATGGCTCCCATTTTGGTGACCACGGAAAATTCTTTCTGTTTTCTCTTATCCATTTATACTACGAATGCTTATTCTACTGAGTCTGGTGCTCAAAGTCGAAGGATTAGATTTCATCTATTTCTCTGAGAGTATCTGAGTGGTTCTTGTGCTAAGTGTTACCAGGACTGTTGTCCTTCCGTTGGGGACTTAGTGACCCCTGCCCTCTGCCCTCTGCCCTCTTCTCCTTCCTTCTACTCACACTTCAGCCCTTAAACAGCTTTTCATATCTTGCTGACATCCCCGTTCCCCCCCTCTTGTGCACTGTTCTTCTCCATGCTGTTATCTTGTTTTTCTTCTTCCAGGTTATGGGGAATACTAGGAGTTTCCTCTTCAGAGCCCGAGGAAGCCCTGGCTGGGCAGTGTCTTCGCTGCCTGCCCCGATCTAGTCCCCACCCCTCCCAGACGTTCACTCCCTGCCCTTCTCATTCCCTTTCCGTCATTCCTTCCTCCCCTGCTCCTTCTTGATCTGGAGAATCTACTTGCTAAGAGCTGAAAACATGGGGAAGAATAAGATACTGTTAGGGGCTGATGTTCCCACCCCCAGATCCATTCTCGTGTGGGCGCCCTAACGCCAGTGCCTCAGAATGTGATCATATTTAAAGACAGGGTCTTTTCAGAGGGAATTAATTTAAAACGAGGTCAAAGACAGGCCCTAATCCAATATGACGGGTGTCTGTATACGAAAAGAAAATGTCAACAGAGGCCACAGCAGAGGGAGATGTTGCTGTACGGAGGCATGGAGAGAAGCCGGCCAGCTGCAAGCTGACAGCTGATCCCGATTTCTGGACTCCAGAACTAGGAAACCAATACAGATACCATCCCTGTCCTCAAGGGTTCCTCTCGAAGATAAAGGTGCAAAGCAGCACCTGGGAGACAGTGACAGGCACTGTGATGAGCCACAAGGAAGCTTGGGAGAGCATCGGACAGACAGCAGGGAGCTGCCGTCTCGCAGGGCAGGGGAGGCTTCCTGGAGGAGGGGACACTGGCGTTGCAACTTGAATGAGGAGTGAGAACTGTGTAGGCACACGATAAGAGAAAAGTGCCCTGGAAAAAAGGGACATCTGTGCAAACTTAGGTGGGTTCAGGAGAGCTATGGGCACAGCCCTGTTCTGTCTAGTCCCTCAGGTGGTGACAGAAGCCCATCGGCCATTGTTACCTGCATCCTGCTGCCCTTCAAGGTGTGACATGACCATGTGCTGCTACACCCCGCTTAATTCTGAAAAGACATTCTCTGCTCCGTGAGTGGATAGATGTGCTTGCCTCTGGAGTGGTATAGCCTTCCAAGCATGGTTTTGAAAGGTGAGGGCAGCGTCAGTCCTGCTATCATCGCTGCATAACTTAGGGGTAGAAGGCAATGAGTTTAGTTGTCTCTCACCGTTCTCTGGCCTGGCTGAGCTGAGCAGGCAGTTCTCTTGGATGGTGACTGGAACCAGAATTCATCTGAAAACTTGACTGGGTTTGGGTCCCAGGCGGCTTCTTCACTCTTGTTCCTGGCACCCTGCTAGGATGGCCAGAACAGCTACGCCTGCCTGGGCCTCCTTCCACATGGATTTTTCACACGCTAGCTTGGGCTTCTTCACAGCAAGGTGGTTTACATAGACTTCTTGCATAGTGTGTGGATTTATTCTGAACAATTCTTTCGGAAAAAAAGACACAGGAACTTACACTGTGCCTGGGAAGTCATGTGATATTGCTTCCAACTTTGGAGAGTGGTTACTACAAGCATTTTTCAGATAGTTATATTGAGCTAGACTCAAGTTCTACCTTTCTTGTGATTGGGGATGTGAATCTGAGATGATGGTCTTGAACCTGAACTGGCAGCTGACACCACAAAGTGGATTTTATCTGCAAGAAAACTGGACCATAGGAGTGTCAAATCTAATACCTAGGTTCTTTAGCCAGAGCCAGGATGACTGTATGCAGACGTCCAAGTCTTAGAGCTCCTCGAGACAGCCCAACGAAGGGCCAGAGTTTGTAAGAAATGGAGATCAGAAACACATTTCCAGTCAATTTGATTGCTACAGAATGACTTCAGGAATGAAGGATGTCTTTTGTAAAGCTTTTAAGCCTGACTTTAATAAGTGAGGACTCATTTGCATGACTATTTTGCCGTCTTATCAGGAAAGATCCCTGAGCCCCAGAATCAGATGATCTATGACCCAGATGTCAGCTTGTGGGAGGCATTCAAGGAAATCCTCTCTGAAGCCAGAGCAACTAGAATATAAGTCAAGGTGAAAAATTAAACTGGCTGCTGGTTCCTTCTCTGTGAGGTATCCTTCCATCACAGTTACAAGGATTCATTCTTCAAAGCAGGCGGCCTTGTTTGCACTTCACCAAGAAGGAGGATGGTTGGCTTTTTAAGTTGCAGGCTGAAGCCAAGCGGGGCTGAACTTCCTGCTGAGTCTCCCCTAGACTTCTCCACTACACCCTGTTTCTAGCACTTGTTGCTTAGGCTGGTAGCCTCTGTTCACAGACCCCCAAGTGGCTCTTTGCCTAATTCGTGCTATTTTCCCTGTGCTATTAGTTTTTGTTTTTTCCCTCTGCAAGCAGATTTCTCTGCCATGTGCTCATTTAATCCTAATTGTGGTGCTCAAGCATCTTGTGTGCTTGGTGGCTGTCCCTGGAGGCTCTGTGCAGCCGCATGCCAGGTGACCCGTGAAACTGTGTCGGTCTCACCAGGCAGCTCCTGAGAACTCAGATCTCCCATTCCTGATTAAAAACAGTCCAAGTCCAGAATTTTCTGTACCTTTAGTAGGAATGGCATTCTGTGCGATTGCTCCTAAATTACGTGGTGCTTATACATCGATCAGGGAACGATGTTGCTGTACGAACATCTGTGTCTCTGCAAACGTCATGTTAGAACTTGATCCCCAGGCAATAGTATCGCGGAGTCGGGCCTTTGGGGACAGGATGGAATAGGAGGGCTCCCCCCTCCGGAGTGAGATTAAGGATCCCTTTCTGCCCTTATGCCATGTAAAGATGTAGCCCCAGGGGCCACCAAGGAGGCAGAGAGTAGATCTTACAAGACCCTGACCGGACCTGCCATGGCCTTGATCTTGGACTCCCTGCCTGCAGAACTGCGAGAAATACCTTTTTATGATTTGTACATTATCCACGCTAAGGTATGTTGCTATAGCAGCTATGGACTGACCAAGTTAGCCATAGAATGTGTTTCTAGGAGTTTGGTTTCTCTGAATACAGGACCCTAAATTCTGAAACTGGCAAGTGAAAAATGAGGGAAAGGATACCTGATGTCAGAATTGTTCATTTTGAAATTCCCCATTTGCAGGAGAAGTTTCTCAGGCTTAGCAAGTGGACAAGATGTTAATACCCTCACCAGGAGGTCCTGCTGGGAGCATCCCAGGCCGGCCTGCTTTCACATGAGCACCTCGCCAGAGGGAAGGTGGGCTTCCCGCTGAGCCGTGTCACCCTACCTGACATGGGGGAGATGGGGGGTAGGTAATGCAACACCCCCTCTGCCCCGCTATGCTGTGTTCCTGCCTCAGAGCTGAGCACAGAGGATGATTGAAGTTTGGGTTGAACTGGAGCGTGACCATTTCTGTGGAAGTCTTTAATACATCTCTGTTCATGGTTTAGCACCGTGATTAATGCATCCTTCCCTCTCAGCATGTTCTTTCTGAGGCTGGACATCCCGTGAAGCGCTCTGGCCTTCTGTGTTCTTGGGCAGCACTGGGCTCCTACTGTCCATGACGACGCCTTTGGTGGTCTCTGCCATGGGAGGGGTGTGGTGGCCCTTGGCTGCAAGTGGCTGACCCGAGGCTATGAGTTCAAATCTAGTATGTCACTAATTTAATAGGAGGCGGTGCTTTCAATTATTTATTTATTTTAAAAATAAATGTGCCAGGAAGGCTATGTTAACCAGTGTGATGAAAATGTATCAAACGGTCTATGAAACCAGTGTATGGTGCCCTAGGATCACGTTAATGTGCACAGCTATGATTTAATAAAAATAAATAAATAAATAAATAAAATAAAAATAAACATGGCTTTTTCATACCTCTGGGATTTCCAAGGGTTCTCTCTGCCTCAGGTGCTCTCTAATCCTTTGTGTACCTGAGAAAGTCCTACTTACTACTGAAGTCACGCGCAGCCAGAAGTCACCTTCCCTGCTGTGTGTGTGTGTGTGTGTGTGTGTGTGTGTGTGTGTAATCTCTACCTCACCCATAGAATCCAGCAACAAATGGTAGTTTTAAAAAAAGTGTTTCTCCCGGCTCAGCGCCTGTGGCTCAAGCAGCTAAGGCACCAGCCACATACACCTGAGCTGGCGGGTTCAAATCCAGCCCAGGCCTGCCAAACAACAATGACAGCTGCAATCAAAAAATAGCCGGGCATTGTGATGGGCGCCTGTAGTCCCAGCCACTTGGGAAGCTGAGGCAAGAGAATCCCTTGAGCCCAGGAGTTGGAGATTGCTGTGAGCTGTGATGCCACAGCACTGTACCCAGGGTGACGGCTTGAGGCTCTGTCTCAAAAAAACAAAACAAAACAAAAAAAAGTTTCTCCCTTTCCTTGAACTCTTTCATGCTTTGTAGTCTTTTTAAAAAAATTTATTTAGTTTTTAAATTCTTTATTAAATCATAACTGTGTACATTAATGCGTTTATGAGGTATAATGTGTTGATTTGATATACAATGTGGAATGCTTACATCTAACTGATTAACATAACCATTTCCTTGCTTATTTGTTGTGGTAAATATATTCACACTCTATTCTTAATAGTTTATAAATGTATCATTGAATTATGCACACTAGGTTGGATTCCCCCTAATGCCCTCTCTCCTCCTGGCCTCTACCCTCCCCTCCCCTCTCTTTCCTCTTTCCTCCTTTCTGGACTATAGTTATGTTTTGCCATTCCTGTAATGTGTAGGTGATTAAATACTGCTTTCATAGTAGTATTGAATACATTGGATACTTTTTTTTGCATTATTGAGATACTTTACTAAGAGGAATATGTTCCAGCTCCATTCAGGTAAACATAAAAGACGTGAAGTCACCATCTTTTTTTATGGCTCCATAGTATTCCATGGTGTACATATACCATAATTTGTTAATCCATTCATTGGGTTGATGGGCACTTGGATTGCTTACATTACTTGGCGATTATGAATTGGGCTGTAATAAACATTCTGGTGCAAATGTCTTTGTTGTAAAATGATTTCTGATCATCTGGGTAAATACCTAGTAGGAAGGTTGCAGGATCAAACAGTAGGTACACGTTTAGAGCCTTGAGTATTCTCCAAACATCCTTCCAAAAAGGTTGTATTCGCTTGCATTCCCGCCAGAAGTGAAGAAATGTTCCTTCTCTCCACATCCACGCCAACATCTGTAGTTTTGGGATTTTGTTATGTGGGCTAATCTTACTGGAATTAGATGGTATCTCAAAGTGGTTTTGATTTGCATTTCTCTGATGATTAAAGACGGTGTTTTTTCATGTGTTTGTAATCCATACACCTGTCTTCTTCAGGGAAGTTTCTGTTCAAGTCTCTTGCCCATGTAGAAATGGGGTTATTTGTTTTTTTCTTATTGATTAGTTTGAGCTCTCTGTGGATTCTAGTTATCAGACCTTTGTTAGAAGCATAACCTGCAAATATCTTTTCCCTTTCTGAAGGCTGTTGCTTTATTTACTGTGCTCTTGGCTGTGCAGAAGCTTTTACATTTGATCAGATCCCGGTAATATAATTTTGGTGTTGCTTCAATTGCCCAAGGTGGGGGGGTGGTGTCTTCCTCATAAAAATTTCTCCCAGGCCAATTTTTTCAAGCTGCACTATCTTCTAATATTTTTATAGTTTCATGTGTTAAGTTTAGATCTTTTATCCAGTGAGAATCAATCTTTGTTAATGGTGGGAGATTTGTAGTCTTGATCTGTTCAAACCCAGGCTTCATATTTCCAGACTGCTTTTGGAGAGAGGCTCTTATATTCTTTTGCCTTTCTTCTAGTTCTCTAATGTCTTTTTTTCTAGGGTTATTTGTGAATGAAACATTTAAGGGGAAATTAATTCACTTGTCATTTCACAAAGATTTAATTTAATCTTTTTTTCCTAAGAACTATGGATCGTGAACTGTACAAGCGTCGACAAATATTCTTTCTTTACATTTATGATTGTTGTTTGTTTGCATTGCTATTTATGCATTTCGTTTACATTTATGATTGTGTTTGTTTGCATTGATATTTAAGAAAGCAGAAGTACCTTGAACTTTTAAGTAATAGCCCATACCAATTCCTTGAAACCTTTCTGGTGGCAAAACACAACCTTCCTTCAAATCAGCAGGTCTGCTTACACCATGGAAATGGGTAAACACTACACATCAGGATTTTTTTTAAGGGAAAGCCAGTTTTCTGCCACACTAGTTATGAGCAATAGTTCTGGTACTCACGAATGCATGCATCTGTGCAGTATTGGTTAGCTTATGGTTCATGACACACTGGTGTTCTATGAGACTGATGGGTGTTCATTTAGAAATGAGGTTTTGAATAATTATGGAATAAACACAACTAAAGATGGTTGTATTGATCAAAGAACTTCTTATAAGCTTTAAAAATGACACTGTGTATTGTGAATATGAAGAAAGAGAGGTAGCTATTGAGTTAGATGTTTCTCCAAATTATTTATCCAAAGACTTTCTCTTCTCAGAATATCTGCTAAGTCACTGGCCCCTGTGAGACTGCGATTTAGATTATTTCTCCTGAATACATGATCTTCAGATGTATCTACCACCTCCTTTCCTCCCTCCTCCTCTTCTTCCCCTCCCTCCCCTTCTTTTCTTTTCTTTTTTGCAGTTTTGGGCCAGGGCCAGGTTTGAACCCACCACCCCCGGTATATGGGGCCAGCGCCCTACTCCTTGAGCCACAGGTGCCACCCTCTTCCTTCCTTCCTTCCTTCCTTCCTTCCTTCCTTCCTTCCTTCCTTCCTTCCTTCCTTCCTTCCTTCCTTCCTTCCTTCCTTCCTTCTTTCCTTCCTTCCTTCCTTCCCTCCCTCCCTCCCTCCCTTCCTTCCTTCCTTTTCTTCCTCCCTCCCTTTCCTTATTCTCTCTCCCTCTCTCCTCCTTCTTTCTTTCTATTTTTAAGTGGGTTTGTGAAAGTTTCCTGCAGACAGCAGCCCTCCATAGATTAAGAGAGCTCAAAGACTTCATGGTGTGTTCACTTATTCAGTCTGTATTTATCTATCCCTGTCTCTCCCAGCTTTCACCTAATGTCCCAATGGTGACAAGCACATTTTCTGTTGGTAACATACAACCTTAGGGACTTTATGAACTATACTTTATGAAAGTTTGAATAAATTTGTAGTGTTTCTTTTTCCTTGAGTGTTCCCTTCTCTAAAATCCTAAGTAGTTAGATATTGCTGTGAGAAGATATGTGCATTCCCCAGGAATTGTGCTTGTGTGTAGGACACCACCCTTGGTTACAGGTTATATCTGTGTGTGATGTACACAGTGGTTCTGATCCAAATTCAATATAGCCATGTGAGTTTTCATCTTATAACCATGACTCAGTGCTTCTGTACAAGTCTGGGACCATGACTTCTGCTCAAATTGAGTCAAGTAAAAGGGTCATGTTCAATGCTTTTTGTAAAGCAGTATTTTCTTATGTTATTAGAGTGATTTGGTGGCCCATTGATAGGAAGTGGGAGAGACAAAAGCTATATTCAAATGGAATATTAAAAATTACCAAGAAAAGATTTTAGTATGGAAATAAAAATTAGAACTATTAACTCTACAAATGAAAACACATAAATCTTCACAAGAAAATATCATTTGTGTCTTTTCTGAGGTCTGTGCTCTGGCAATGTGTGAGTTTGTCATACTGAGATTTTACTAGGGCTGGGGCACAAGCTGAACCCCCTTGTGGATGTCCTGAACAAGTGGCATTCTAAATGATAGAAGCCTTTGAGGTGTTAAAGATGTTGAGAGAATCCTGGTCCTCTCACATAAATTTTCGTGGAGCTGCTATGTGGAGTGCAGTTGGGCAACATGTGTGTATAACACTAAAAATGGGCTTGGATCTGATGATTTCACTTTTATGAACTTAGGTTAAGGAAATAACATATGAGAATATTTCCTGTAACACCAATTGTGAATTCAAAGAGCTGGAAAAGTTTTAATGTCCAACACTGGGAGATTTGTAAAACATATTATGGTAAATGTATAAAATAAATACTATACCAATTATTTAAAGTAATGTTATTGATCTATATTTATTGAAATGGGAAAATATGCTTTTTATATTGCTAAGTTTAAAAAGCTGGTCATGAAATAGTTTACTCATGTAAAAACTTTTCTGTGTAAAATTTGCATGTGGCTATGTATACCCCCCAATGCATATATATATAAGAGAGAGAGAGAGAGAGAAAGAAATCTGGAAGTTTACATATCAGGGTTTTAACAATGGATATCACTTAGTGGAAGAAATATAGATTAACTTTCTTCCTTACATTTCTGTTTACTGTCTTTTTTTTTTTTTTTTTAACAACATGACTTTTAAATTTTATTATACAGAAAAAATTACCCTAGGCTGTCAGTTTTGTCAATCAGGGCCGGGCTTATTTCCAACACCCTGAAATCCTCCACTTTCCAGAATCAGGAGCCACTTTTTCCTCCTGCTAACCCAGCCCTGTCTGTCCCCCATCCCCAGGGCCATCCTGACTGTGGTCAGGGGTACACTAGCTTGGTGGGTTCCAAGTTCTGGAGCGTGGCCTCAGGACCTGCCCGGTGTGACTGTCTGGAATTCTGCCTCGTTCTTGCGTCCCAGTACCACTCCTTGACTCTTTTGCTAATTCCTGTCCTTGAGTCCTTGCCTTGTCACCTGCCACCATCCACGGTTCCTCTAGCATCATCTCGCCTGTTGGTCTTCCTGACATTGATGTGTGGCTCCCACCTGGCTAAGGTCACAGCAGCCCTGAGACCTACTCACAGATGCTCTGCAAAACTCCCTTCCTGGGTCCTATTACCCACCAAGATGGTCACCTTTCCGCCACCTAGCATGCACTTGGGATAAGGGCCATGCCCACCAGACAAGATCGCCCCCCGGTGCCTGTGTGGGGTCCTGCCTGTGTCCATTTATGCTGGTGGCCCTCCTTCCTGCCAGGCCTGCCCTATTCTGTCCAATAACTGGGTCATTCTCAGCTCTGGATCCTGGAGGTCCTGCCTCCCAGTAGCCTCTAACAAACTAACCTGGACCTGATGCTAGATAAGTTTTTGTGTATCCATCAATGAATCCAGATAGATTCACCTAACTAGTGTGAATTCTGGGCACAGGAAATCTTATCTGAGAATTATTGGGATAGTTATTTTTGGATCATGATCTTTTTTGAGAAGTTGGTGGAAGCGCTCACACCCTGTCACTTCAGCGCGTGCTGAGGATTTCCCAGCTGGCTAGCCCTTCCTTCTTCCCCATCCCCTGCTGTCTGGAGGGAATAGAAGAAGCTTTGCCAATGGGCCTTTACTACTTGGGAGGGTTTGTCTTTGAACAGGAGGCCCTGGGAACGATATCTCAGACGCAATTCAGGCTGCAGTGATGGTGAGAAGCATTTCTGGCCCGGTGACCATTTTTACAAACTCTTATTCCCCAGAGAATATCACCTATTCTGCATTTCCTTGGATTGGCCTCAAAATTCAGGCCTCTCCCTAAGTGCCAGCTGTAGGTCATGAGTTTGAGTCCCTTTTCCTGTCTTCATTTCTGCCACTTTCATAGAGTTGGCCCTTGTGATGACTTAAAGGTGCCTCTCCAAGATTCAGAAGTTGTGGACGTGGTGGTGTGAAGAGGTGAGGCCATTATGAGGTGATTAGGCCCCGAGGACTCCTTCCGCACAGATGGGAGCTGGTGCATTGAAAAGGGCTGAGTGGACTGGGAGGAGTTGCTCTTCCTTGCCCTTCTGTGCAATACCCTGCGAGGACACTGTTTTAAGAGAGGCTCTCGCTGAATGCCGGCATCTTGGTCTTGGTCAGCCTCCAGATCTGAGAAAGAAATTTCAGTTCTCTGTGAATTACTTTGTCTCTGATATTCTTTTATAGGTACACAGGCGGACCAAGATAGTTCCTCTGCCCCCGTTTTCATTAATAGAGAATTTTTTTGGTGGGGACTGTCATGTTACAGCTCATCATAGTCCACCCTCTGGCCCCTGAAAATTCACGTCCTTCACATATGCAAAATACAGTCCTACCTTTTCTATTGGTCCCAATAGTCACAAAGCCCAGCTAACGACAAGGAGGCTCTGATGTGCAGCCTGTGAATTAGGCTGTTTTGTAGATGGGTTTATAATGTACAGAATCCTCTTGCATTATGAACTCATTTGATATTTACAAGTCCAGGTGGAAAAACAAGGCCTGACACAGAAAAGTTACTTAAAAAAAAAAAACAAAAAAAATTTTTTTTTTTTAAATTGTTGGGGATTCATTGAGGGTACAATAAGCCAGGTTACACTGATTGCAATTGTTAGGTAAAGTCCCTCTTGCAATCATGTCTTGCCCCCCTAAAGTGTGACACACACCAAGGCCCCACCCCCCTCCCTCTGTCCCTCTTTCTACTTTTCCTCCCCCCCATAACCTTAATTGTCATTAATTGTCCTCATATCAAAATTGAGTACATAGGATTCATGCTTCTCCATTCTTGTGATGCTTTACTAAGAATAATGTCTTCCACTTCCATCCAGGTTAATACAAAGGATGTAAAGTCTCCATTTTTTTTAATGGCTGAATAGTATTCCATGGTATACATATACCACAGCTTGTTAATCCATTCCTGGGTTGGTGGGCATTTAGGCTCTTTCCACATTTTGGTGATTGTAAATTGAGCTGCAATAAACAGCCTAGTACAAGTGTCCTTATGATAAAAGGATTTTTTTCCCTTCTGGGTAGATGCCCAGTAATGGGATTGCAGGATCAAATGGGAGGTCTAGGTTGAGTGCTTTGAGGTTTCTCCATACTTCCTTCCAAAAAGGTTGTACTAGTTTCTTTTTAAGATGGAAATGAGGTTCTTGGGCTTTGTTGAGAGGGTAAAGGTCCCAGTGTTTATTGGAGGGAGTGGGGGGCAGGGTCACAGGCACCTGCTCCTCCCATCTTTAACACTCATGTATCACACAGCCTTCAGCTGTTCACATGATGTTGCTTTTTCTAAGCAATACCCCCACGTCCACCTCCACGATCGTGGCTTTGCCCCAATAGGTGAATAAGGTACATGAGGCCCAGGTGTCAGGTGACACCAAACAAGTGGGCAGTGGAAACAGAGCCTGAGATTCAAATCGCCTTGGAGTAACGTGGCTCTCTGCTTGCTGGGACCAAGATCCTCTTTGGCAGGCACTGCATGCAATTTGCTTAAGATTATTTTCTCCTCTCTCTTCCTATTCCTCTCCTCTGAAATTCATTTTGTGGGTCAATGCTGTGTCTCCAGTGTTGAGTAATTGATAAAAATGCCTTTTCTCATTTAGAGGCTATTTGCAAAAAAGAATATAATTTCTGCGAAGAAAATTAGGATGTGAACATTTAGTTATAGAAATAGTGCTGTTAGAAAATGTCCATTGTAAATTATGCAAATGCAACATTTAAAGCTTATTAAAGTCACACTTTACTAGGCAAAGCAATTTTTGGCTATCGCAAATGAGGCTTATTTGTTTTGTGTCACTACGATTTGTAGACCGTTGTGTGGACTTGCACAAAGAAGGCGTACACTTGACTGACAGTGGAATTGAACTGTGCATGAACACCTGAGAGCTTTTGTTGCAAATAGAGAGTTATTGATCTCCTGCTAGTCAGCAGAGAGGAAAAGTAAAGGATCAGCTACAGAAATTTGTAGTAGAGGTTAAAACAGAGGCATCAGATCTGCCTCTGTGTTCTTTCCACTGTGTCAGTAATTCACCCTGTCATCCAGCACCCTGCCTCAGTTTCCTCAACTGCCCCTGCATCCTGGATTGTTGGAAGGCTAAGTAAAATAGCAAATGCAATGTGCTCTAAGAGCACGGATGTGCCTGATATGCAGTCAACATACTATTGATGTTAGCTATTATGATTATTACAGGGTCATTAGCCACCCAGACTCACACTGGGTCCTGCTCCTCAAAGATGATGTCCAGCAGAACCAGGCCAAACTGGGCTGTCCACAACCACCGTGTACCTCTGGGACTTAGGGTGCAGGGCGTGGGAATGCGCATAACTAACTAGGAATGATTTACAAAGGGCATCATGTTTCTTTGAGTCTGGAGGCCCTAAAATCTGCTTGAAGCAAACCCCACGCAGAGTTGTTAGGACAGCCTGAGTCTGATGCCATCCAATAATCCATGGAGAGATGAGCTCCTAGAAGGAAGTACATGTATTTTGACTGTTCTGCACAAAAATCTCCCAAATTTTATGACTGGAACCTCACACATCAACCTTATACATACTGTTGGCTTTCTTACAATGCTCGTGGTGCCCTGTTCTGGAAGCAGCATCTGTCCCCCTCCCCAGGACCCAGGTGGCTTTGCTGTGGCAGCTGACTGTGTGTGACCTCCTGCCTTCTACCACTTCTCCTGTTTCTCTCCCACACTGAATGGGCTCTGCTAGAAAATGCTGTGAGATGGAGGGGGAAGGACCTCTGTTTCCTGCTGGGTTTTCAGCTATGACCTCTCGGCATATGCCCAAAGCCAGCTGTCAAAGAACACAGGCTTGCATCATGAACCCCCAAACATTTGAGAATCGGTTATGCACAGGCCCCTGGGAAGAGTCAACACACAGGATTTGTAATGAGACTCATAACACTTGTGGTAAAGGTGAGAATTGCAGTAAAACCCGAAGCCAAAGCTCATTTCTATGAGAATGTGCAGCCACCTCTCCCCGACTACACTCTTACCAATGTTGCTAACAAGTCCGTCTGTGGACGTGTGCTGGTTTCATTTGTAGTAAGATGATGAGTGAGGACTTTCTTGTGCAACTGAGACCCGTAGTTGAAAACAAAATGTGTTAAGTGCTCTCACGTTCTAAAGAAAGTGCTAGCAATTAAAGTTGGATGCCTACCACAGCCCTACCAACACCGCCCAAGCCCCCGCTGCACCCATCCTGGACTATCTGTGAGGAGGAGGCTGGTGTGGTGGTGGCCTTCTGGGGCAAGTAGAGTCTGTGCAGGGGTCCTGATGGAGGGGGCCATATCCTTCCTTGAAGTCAAGGGTAAATCAGGGCTGACGGCCATGTCTGCAAAGCAAAGAGCCAGGCCGCTTGCTCTGTCTTAATGCCTGCTGAGCCCCAAAGTCCCTGGGCCTGTCCTGGAGCTCTGTCAAAGTGGAATTTGGGGAGAGCGATTAGGAGAGCTCCACATGGCTTCCCTAAACCTTGAAGACGTGCTTGATCATACAGACTGCTGTCTGTCTTAGGTCCAGAGATTCTGAGGGCAGGAGGCAAGCTGAGACTTACTGGATAAAGATGGGGGTAACCCTCACCTCATCCAGCCAGGCCCTTAGAAGCCATAAGGCATAGAAGAGGTCTCCAAGGTTTTGGGAGTCCACATGGAAGAGCACAGCACCCTCAGGACAGTGGTTAGGGCCCCCATTGCTGCAGCTTCCCTTGCTCAGAGGGCCATGGTGGAGCTGAACATGGTCCCAAGGGGAGCACACAAATCTCCTGAGAGCAGCCCTTAGCAGAAGCACAGGCGCCAGACAGGCGGCCCCAAACCCCCTACTCTGGTCCAGCTCTCTATGCCCAGGTGCTCTTTGTTTGACCCTACTCACCCCAATTTCCTTTAGGTAGTTGTGGACACTCTGCCCCCTACACAGTGCCTTCCTTGAGCACTCACCTAAACAAGGGCCCTTGTCCCTTGCCTCTCCCTTGCCTGACCCGTTTGTCTGTGTGCCTGACCCCCCCCCGACTTCTGATACACACATGCTGTTCCTTGGATTGTTCCCCTACAACTGGACACTGCACAGCAGGTCCAAGAAAAGAAAGGCTTCATCCTGGCCTGCGATCTCCCTGCTGACAAGACAGCAGTGTGTGTCACAGGTGTCAGATGAGAGGACAGATGAGCCAGGTTGATCCAAAGGGAAGCTAGAGATGCTTCCCAGCACAGTCATGTGGCTAGTCAAGGGGGACAGTCCCCAGGGCTAGGTGTTCTCTGTTTGGCTCTTGTTCACCACCTGTCCTTCTTGGGTCTGACCTGGGCCTTAGGCCCCTTCAGGCCTGCATAGGAGCTTCCTGCTACTGCTAGATCCTGGTCTTGAACTCACCCTGTTGGAGCTCTTATCTGCCCACTCCTCTACCCTCTCTATGAAGTTTGTCAAACAGCCTGTTTGGAAGCACCATCTTTGCCCTGCCAGGACTCTAATGAGCACCTGCCTCCTTCATTGTGAGCTGACCTTCAAACCTGGCTTCTCCAACAGCTGGCCACAGACTGGCCCTATCTGCAACTCCTGGGGGGAGTGCTGGTGTTGTAAAATCTCTGGGCTGCCCTGCTCCAGTGGAGTTAGAATCTGCATTTTAAGAAGATTCCTGTGGTCAGTATGCACATTTTGAGAAGCATTGACTGGAGAGGGGGAGGAGGAGTGTGAAGATGGGACCACACCCCACTCTGATACACCCTGGCATGCTCGGAAACCAGCCAGATGGGGTCCGCAAACACCGGACGCTCAGTCCTTCCTTCCAGGGGCCACGTCTGATCTGGAGGTGCCCCACCTCCTCCTGGATCTGGCCTCTCCCTTTCCTAATTGTGTAACTCCGTGAGAGTTCCTGAACCTATCTGTTTCCTTGCTCGTCCAGTGGGGCGCTATGGTGCTGGCCTAACGGGGTGGACACGACCACGTGGTGTGATGCATGAAGGGCCAGGGAACAACTGTGTAGGAAGCACGATCTGGGCAGGGAAAGGGAGCGGGTGAGGGGGACACAGAACAGCGCCCGCCCCAGCATCTCTCAATGGGCGCTGAGGCCCATCGGTGACCACATGCCTTTTTGGGTAGAAGTGGAGGCAACGTGCAGGCTGGAAAATCCAGTGTTGCCTTTCTATTTATAAACACAAGACAGTCCCCTGAAACGATGACCACTGCAGCATTTGTGTTTAGAGTTCGCCAGGCTCTTTCAAAGACGTAAGACAGATACTTGGAGGATACTAGGCAGCGCTCAGTCAAATGGAAAGCTTCCAGAGTAAAGTTTACTGTAAATGAATCCCTGCTTCCAAATGTAATTCTGCAGATGCACTTTGATTTCACAGCCATTGATCAATAATTCATTTGGCTTGTGACTGCTGATGACATGATTTAATATGTCCAGCTAAATTACATTCCCATAGGAACACTCATGCATACCAAAGGAAAAAATTACAATTACTGTCATGCTGGACCCTAATTGAAGCAAGTTTGCATATAGGCCTGTGCTTGCTGCTTGGAGACAAAAAAAAAGCAAGCTTTGTGATCAAATCAATAGAGGCCCCAAGGCAGAGGAATCCTTGTGAGTCCAGGACTGTAGGGGAGCCTTCTAGTCAGGAACACCTAGTACTGGGTACTGTTTAGGGAGACCCACCTCCAAGATTAGGCCTGGAAGGGCCCAGATGACAGGAGAATTAAAATAACTGGAAGTGATCCCAAGCGCTTATACAAACTTCATGGTTGAAGCTTTCACTCTGGTTGCTTCCTCTGTTTATTTCGCTAGGATCCTCTCTTGTTTAGAGGATACAAGAAATGCTCGGTGACCCGGCAGAAGGGGCCAGACAGATCTGAGGGTGCCTTGATAGTGGGAATAGTACTTGAACTAAAAATATTACAGGGCTTGGTTTCTATTAAAAAAAGGGAAGCTGGTATGTGGGAGATTTTTGCGTGAGACTAAATTAAACACTACAAAGAGCCAAACAATACACCTGGTTTGTTTCACTGTAGTTAAACACTTTGGTGTTGTCTCTGGTACCTTTTCTCCTCATGTTGGGATTGCCTTCTTTCTCTGCTGCCATTGTCCCCGAAAGTAACAATACTGCAGTGTTAAGTACAGGTTAGAGGCATCGGAGCTGGCCTCTGAGTCCTCGGGTCCGGACAGTCACTCCCTTGCTCACTGGCTGTGTAAACTTGGCAGGTCACTTTCCCTCCGTGTGTCAGTATTCATATCTGTAACATAGCTGTAATCATATCATCTTACGCCTTACACCTGTGGTTGTTGTGAAAATTAAATAGGTTTTAATGTAATTGCATTCTTCGTATAGTGCTTGATATATACTTATGATAGAATAAATTGTTAATAAGGTATATTCATTATTATTATTCTTTTTATCAATGGTTTCCTGATTGGTCATTCTACCTCCAAACTTTCTATCCCAATCAGTCACTGTGCACATCACTGCCAAAGTCAAATCCACTGAGCTACACTGATGATGTGACTCCAGAACCTTCCAGGTCCTCAGCGTCCTGGGCGTTCCTCTGTCAGGTGGGGACAGACCGGGGGAGAGGAGCGTGGTGGGGTGAGTTGTAGGGCCCTGGGCTGGAAGGGCCAAATTCCACTCTTCTGCCCAGTCTGTGGGCCTCAGGTCAAATGGCTGTAGTTAACCGCAGGGGGACTTGAAGTCTACTGTCTAGTTTCTCTGCAGGCCCAGGGAGAAGAGAGGTAGGGCCTGGTGACTGACGCGTTCTGATCTCTGTGTCTTGAGGCAGGAGGAACGTGGACTGTTGGAAGAACAAAAAAAGGGCACAAGGGTGTAGCAAGCCAAGGGGTGGGAAGACAAAGGCAAATGAGGACGAAGGGGGCTGGGACAGCTCCTGAAGGCCACGTCAGGACTGTGAATCTTATTCCAACACCAAATGGAAGCTTTTAAAGAGTTGTGTGCTGGAGAGTGATATGAACACATTTATGTCTTAAAGAGATCTGCTGAGTAACCTGTAGGCAGACTGTATTAGCTCCTACGGCTGCTGTAAAATAGTACCTCCAATCTAGTGGCCTAAAGGGACACATTACTTATTCTGTTCTAGTCTGCAGGTCAGAAATCTAAAATTTAACTGTTTGCAGAGGTGAGTGCCTGCTGGAGGCTCCAGGGGAGAATCTTTTGCAGTGTCTAGAGGCCTCCTGCGTTCCCTGGCTCAGGGTCCCTTCCTCTGTCTTTGGAAAACATCACACCCACCTTTTGTTCTGGCGTCACACCACCATCTCTATCTCTGACTGCAGTCTCCTGCCTCCCTCATACAGGAACCCGGAGCACCCAGGATAATCTCCCTCTCACAAGATCCTTTATTTAATCATGACCACAAAGCCTCTTTTGTCATGTACGGTAACAAATTTAAAGAGTCCAGGGATTAGGATGTGGATGTTACTCAGCTGACTACAGGAAGCAAAGATGGTGGCAGGAACAATCAGTTTAAAGACTGTTGTCATGGTTCTGGACGGCAGTGGGATGAAGAGAAGGGCGTGGGTTTGACAGTGAGCAGGATCCAGAGGAATCGGTCACTGATGGGTCCTGGGAAATGAAGGGGACAAAGGAAAGCCCAAGTTTCTTGAGTGGATGTAATTAATGAAATAATGAACAGAATCATTCAAAGAGGTAGTTCACAACTGATGATGAGTAAAAATTCTAAAATTGTCTGTAATTTATAAGGTTTTATGACAAGGAAAGAACGCCTAATTATAAACTGGTTATCACTGGATATTACACACTGATTTTGCCGGAATCATTAATTAGCAAATGAATCAACAGCTGCTGATAGCTCATAAACAAGCTATTCTAAATTATTTTTTAAAAAGTACCCTGCAGTAAAAGGAAAGACCTACAGAGGTGAAAATTGAGAAACATTCCTTAGAATTATTTTTATGTTTCAGGGCATATTTAAAAAACTGTGTTTGCAAGTTATCGACTCTCACTTAAAAAAACCAAAGTAAAGCCTGAGCTGCGACAAATTAAACACTTTAATTAAAAATTGATGTGGGATGAGCCGTTGCTTATTTCCCAGTGTCTCGGCGCCGTCTGAGGCTCGCATTACTCGTCCGTGACTGTGGGCCTGAGCTTCGACGTCCATTTTTCCTCTTCTTTCCTTTCTAGTTGTGTTCCAGTTATTTATTGCTGCATTATAAGCTGTGCCACTGTAGCAAAAAGCAGTAACTGTTTTGTGATGTTTTACAAGGTTGTGGATCAGGATTTCAGGCAAGGCTTTGACTGATGATTCTTCTGTTCCTCTCAGTGTGGACCAGAGTCAGTCACTCAGCATGAACTTCACTCATACTTAGCACCTAGGCATGGTGGGCTGCACGGTGGGGGTCGTGGGACCCTCCCCTCCTCCTGGTCCTCTAAGGGTTCTCCACGTGGTCTCCCCAGGAGGGTAGTAGAGACTTCTTATGTGGCAGGTTAGGGTGCCAGGAGACCAAAGCAGAAACTTCCAGTTCTCCTAAAGGCTCATCTTAGAACTGGCCTAGAACAGTGCTGCCAAATGTAGCAAACTAGAGGATGCCCCATTCTGCTGGGATTCCAGATAAGTGACAATAATTATTAACGTAAGCATGTCTCAACTATGCAGGGAACATACCTGTACAAAAGCAGCTGTCGTTTATCTGAAATTCCAGGGAGCTGGGTATCTTGTATTTTTTCTGACAGCCACAGCCTGGAGCCATGTTCCCAATCCTCTATCAGAGCAGTCCTGGGTCAGCGCAGACCCACGGGGAGGCTGAGCGGAACCCGTGTCTCCCGAGAGAAGAGTTAAAGAATGCTCGGCCTTCTTTATGCATCGCCCACAGCGCAGTGCTCCGGGTTTCACTCAGTGTTGAAGGCCTGCGAACCACCAGTGCTGATGCTGTCTGTGCCTTCACGCCAGCACTTGCCTTAAGTCACAATGACCTTGTGCAGCAGGCAGCATGGTACCTGGTGGAGAGACCCAGAGACGTCAGCCCGGGAATCCAGCATTGCCTATGGCAAGTGCCTAAATCTCTCTTAGCTGTTTGCCTCACTTGTTGTACAGTGTCACCAGAATTGCCACATGGGTCACAGCAGAGATTATGAACGAATAAGATGTGATGCACCTACTGCTTCCCAGCGACAGGAGCAGCTGCTGCTACCACCATCTAGCAAGCAGAAGAGACACGGAATGCGAAGGATGAACTAGTGATATGGACATGTGTGAGCTGAGCAAACTCTGTTGAGTTCCTGATTCTTTGCCGTGTTGATCATGCCTGGCGGTTGAGAGGACTGAGCACAAAAGCGAATGAAGCTCTTACGGCCTTTCCCCGAGGAATCCTTTCGAGAATGGTATTATAAGTGTTTCGATGTTTTAAAGCCAGTGTCAATGACTGTGGACAGGAAGCCTCAGACAGGTGGGCAGTCACCTCTCTGAAGATGCTGATTTTCTTTAATCACAACACAAGCCTCTTAATGTGTCCTAAATGGCTATGGATATTGACATACTTATCTTTTTGACATTTCTGATGATTTCCTCCTGTCACGCACTGCTGTCTGTGTGCTGCAAACTGAAACTTGTGTCGCCATTTCTGTGCATGAACATGCATTCCACATAGTAGCTTCGGTTGTAATTGCAGGGTCACCCGCCCCTTGGACTTGACACCTGCTTCTGCCCATTCTTACCCCTTCTAGGTTTATGTAAATTGAGTGCTTTTGGGGAGGGGACCTGGAGAAGGACAGGAAGATCTATTTGGAAGCTAACCATGGATCATATTCTTTTCTGTTTTTTTTTTTTTTTTTTTGAGACATAGTCTTACTATGTCGCCCTTGGGAGGGTGCTGTGGCGTCACAGCTCACAGCAACCTCAAACTCTTGGGCTTAAGCAATTCTCTTGCCCCAACCTCCCAAGTAGCTGGGACAACAGGTGCCCACCACAATGCCCGGTTATTTTTTGGTTGTAGTCATTATTGTTTGGCAGGCCCAGGCTGGGTTTGAACCTGCCAGCTCCAGTGTAGGTGGCTGGTGCCCTCGCCGCTGAGCTACAGGCGCTGAGCCTGGATCATATTCATTATAGGAAAAATATTTAACAGAATGCATTTTGAAAAATAAAAATAAGTTTTAGGGACTTGCCATAGCCAATAAATTCACTTAAATGAATGGCCCTATGTGTAATAAAAATGTCTCATTTAAGAAATCAAATGATCCTGTCATTTGTGACAAGGATTAATAGAATTTTAAAATGGAATGAGTGCAAATGAAGCCTGGTGAGTCAGCGGCCTTTCACATTTGCAATATTCCTAAGATAATTATTAATTAACACACCAGAAACTATTTTAATGTAACATTATGGTGCAAATGGAAACACCCAAATGGAAAATGCTTCTTATTAAGATTTCTCATCCTTTCTTAAAATTAAAATGCTAAACTAATTAAAACCAAAGTTACTTTAAAAATAATTTGCTTCCAAACAGATTTTTAATATATGCCAAGCCAAGGATGAGCCTGGAGCTATTTTTTCTTTTTCCTAGACTCAGAGTCTATTAAAAATGGAACTTCTAATAGATGTCCTAAAAGTCTATCCTTTATCTTTATGTAATCTGTGTGGCAATAATTGTCATTTAGGTTGCATCTTTCTTAAGAGCATCAATCAAAACTTTCTATAAGGTAAATCACACTTCCTAATTATTTTGCTTAGACTATTTCCATGAGCTTCTATTGCCTCTGGGGTAAATTTCAACTTCCTCACTATGAACGTTAAAGCCTTTGGCATGGTTTTGTTGTTGTACCCCGGCCATTTTAGACTTCTTTTAGTTTTTTGAACATGAGACGCTTATGCCTGGCTCAAAGTACTTTTGCATTTTTAGTTCCTTCTGGAATGTTCTTCCTGAAGATTGTCACACGGCCTGTTCTTCCTACCCTTCTGGGTCTAGGCTGCCTATGACGCCAGCCTAACCCATTATCCTCTGTCAGTTTCTTTAGGATACATACCACTCTGTGCAACTTCCTTAATGTTTGCTTTCTTGTTTCTTATCTGGCTCCCTTTTTGGGTGGAATTCAAGCTCCATGTGGGCAGGGCCCTTATCAGCTTGTTCAAATCTGAGTCCTTGGTATCTGTAACAAAGCTTGATAAATGTCTGTCAAGTGAATGAAGGAGCTTACGCTATTTGAAAAACACCAGAAATGCTCACAGAAGAGCTGGCTAAGAAAAAGACATCCGCTTTTAAAGAAGGCATTGTTGTCTCTTTGTGAGACCTTGAGGAAATGTAGATGAAAGGATGTGGGCAGGAAGTGGGAAATATTCATAAAACATGCTGAGCTTCTGAATCAAAGAGAAAGAAAAAGAAAGAATGATGACATTGAAACACAGAGCTGGGTGTGAATGATGGGAGATAGAAATGGAGGTGAGGCCGGGTGTGAGGGAGGAGAGATAGGAAGGAGGTGAGGCCAGGTGTGAGGGAGGGGAGATAGGAAGGAGGTGAGGCCGGGTGTGAGGGAGGAGAGATAGGAAGGAGGTGAGGCCGGGTGTGAGGGAGGAGAGATAGGAAGGAGGTGAGGCCAGGTGTGAGGGAGGGGAGATAGGAAGGAGGTGAGGCCGGGTGTGAGGGAGGGGAGATAGGAAGGAGGTGAGGCCGGGTGTGAGGGAGGGGAGATAGGAAGGAGGTGAGGCCGGGTGTGAGGGAGGGGAGATAGGAAGGAGGTGAGGCCGGGTGTGAGGGAGGGGAGATAGGAAGGAGGTGAGGCCGGGTGTGAGGGAGGGGAGATAGGAAGGAGGTGAGGCTGGGTGTGAATGATGGGAGATAGAAATGGAGGTGAGGCCGGGTGTGAGGGAGGAGAGATAGGAAGGAGGTGAGGCCGGGTGTGAGGGAGGAGAAATAGGAAGGAGGTGAGGCCGGGTGTGAATGATGGGAGATAGAAATGGAGGTGAGGCCGGGTGTGAATGATGGGAGATAGAAATGGAGGTGAGGCCGGGTGTGAGGGAGGAGAGATAGGAAGGAGGTGAGGCCGGGTGTGAGGGAGGAGAAATAGGAAGGAGGTGAGGCCGGGTGTGAGGGAGGAGAGATAGGAAGGAGGTGAGGCCGGGTGTGAGGGAGGAGAGATAGGAAGGAGGTGAGGCCAGGTGTGAGGGAGGGGAGATAGGAAGGAGGTGAGGCCGGGTGTGAGGGAGGGGAGATAGGAAGGAGGTGAGGCCGGGTGTAAGGGAGGGGAGATAGGAAGGAGGTGAGGCCAGGTGTGAGGGAGGAGAGATAGGAAGGAGGTGAGGCCGGGTGTGAGGGAGGAGAGATAGGAAGGAGGTGAGGCCGGGTGTGAGGGAGGAGAGATAGGAAGGAGGTGAGGCCGGGTGTGAGGGAGGGGAGATAGGAATGGAGGTGAGGCCGGGTGTGAGGGAGGGGAGATAGGAATGGAGGTGAGGCCCGGTGTGAGGGAGGAGAGATAGGAAGGAGGTGAGGCCGGGTGTGAGGGAGGGGAGATAGGAAGGAGGTGAGGCCGGGTGTGAGGGAGGGGAGATAGGAAGGAGGTGAGGCCGGGTGTGAGGGAGAGGAGATAGGAAGGAGGTGAGGCCGGGTGTGAGGGAGGGGAGATAGGAAGGAGGTGAGGCCGGGTGTGAGGGAGGGGAGATAGGAATGGAGGTGAGGCCGGGTGTGAGGGAGGGGAGATAGGAATGGAGGTGAGGCCGGGTGTGAGGGAGGGGAGATAGGAATGGAGGTGAGGCCGGGTGTGAGGTAGGAGAGTTAGGAATGGAGGTGAGGCCGGGTGTGAGGGAGGAGAGTTAGGAATGGAGGTGAGGCCAGGTGTGAGGGAGGGGAGATAGGAATGGAGGTGAGGCCGGGTGTGAGGGAGGGGAGATAGGAATGGAGGTGAGGCCGGGTGTGAGGGAGGAGAGATATGAAGGAGGTGAGGCTGGGTGTGAGGGAGGAGAGTTAGGAATGGACGTGAGGCTGGGTGTGAGGGAGGAGAGTTAGGAATGGAGGTGAGGCCAGGTGTGAGGGAGGGTAGATAGGAATGGAGGTGAGGCCGGGTGTGAGGGAGGGGAGATAGGAATGGAGGTGAGGCCGGGTGTGAGGGAGGGGAGATAGGAATGGAGGTGAGGCCGGGAGTGAGGGAGGAGAGATAGGAAGGAGGTGAGGCTGGGTGTGAGGGAGGGGAGATAGGAATGGAGGTGAGGCTGGGTGTGAGGGAGGGGAGATAGGAATGGAGGTGAGGCCGGATGTGAGGGAGGGGAGATAGGAATGGAGGTGAGGCTGGGTGTGAGGGAGGAGAGATAGGAATGGAGGTGAGGCTGGGTGTGAGGGAGGTGAGATAGGAAGGAGGTGAGGCCAGGTGTGAGGGAGGGGAGATAGGAATGGAGGTGAGGCCGGGTGTGAGGGAGGGGAGATAGGAATGGAGGTGAGGCCGGGCGTGAGGGAGGAGAGATAGGAAGGAGGTGAGGCTGGGTGTGAGGGAGGAGACTTAGGAATGGAGGTGAGGCTGGGTGTGAGGGAGGAGAGTTAGGAATGGAGGTGAGGCTGGGTGTGAGGGAGGAGAGTTAGGAATGGAGGTGAGGCCGGGTGTGAGGGAGGGGAGATAGGAATGGAGGTGAGGCCGGGTGTGAGGGAGGGGAGATAGGAATGGAGGTGAGGCCGGGTGTGAGGGAGGAGAGTTAGGAATGGAGGTGAGGCCGGGTGTGAGGGAGGAGAGTTAGGAATGGAGGTGAGGCCGGGTGTGAGGGAGGAGAGTTAGGAATGGAGGTGAGGCCGGGTGTGAGGGAGGAGAGTTAGGAATGGAGGTGAGGCCGGGTGTGAGGGAGGGGAGTTAGGAATGGAGGTGAGGCCGGGTGTGAGGGAGGAGAGTTAGGAATGGAGGTGAGGCCGGGTGTGAGGGAGGAGAGTTAGGAATGGAGGTGAGGCCGGGTGTGAGGGAGGAGAGTTAGGAATGGAGGTGAGGCCGGGTGTGAGGGAGGGGAGATAGGAATGGAGGTGAGGCCGGGTGTGAGGGAGGGGAGATAGGAATGGAGGTGAGGCCGGGTGTGAGGGAGGGGAGATAGGAATGGAGGTGAGGCCGGGTGTGAGGGAGGGGAGATAGGAATGGAGGTGAGGCCGGGTGTGAGGGAGGAGAGATAGGAAGGAGGTGAGGCTGGGTGTGAGGGAGGAGTGTTAGGAATGGAGGTGAGGCCGGGTGTGAGGGAGGGGAGATAGGAAGGAGGTGAGGCCAGGTGTGAGGGAGGAGAGATAGGAAGGAGGTGAGGCTGGGTGTGAGTGAGGGGAGATAGGAATGGAGGTGAGGCTGGGTGTGAGGGAGGGGAGATAGGAATGGAGGTGAGGCCGGGTGTGAGGGAGGGGAGATAGGAATGGAGGTGAGGCCGGGTGTGAGGGAGGGGTGATAGGAATGGAGGTGAGGCCGGGTGTGAGGGAGGGGTGATAGGAATGGAGGTGAGGCCGGGTGTGAGGGAGGGGAGATAGGAATGGAGGTGAGGCCGGGTGTGAGGGAGGAGAGTTAGGAATGGAGGTGAGGCTGGGTGTGAGGGAGGAGAGTTAGGAATGGAGGTGAGGCCGGGTGTGAGGGAGGAGAGATAGGAAGGAGGTGAGGCTGGGTGTGAGGGAGGAGAGTTAGGAATGGAGGTGAGGCTGGGTGTGAGGGAGGAGAGTTAGGAATGGAGGTGAGGCTGGGTGTGAGGGAGGGGAGATAGGAATGGAGGTGTGGCCGGGTGTGAGGGAGGGGAGATAGGAATGGAAGTGTGGCCGGGTGTGAGGGAGGGGAGATAGGAATGAAGGTGAGGCCGGGTGTGAGGGAGGGGAGTTAGGAATGGAGGTGAGGCTGGGTGTGAGGGAGGAGAGATAGGAAGGAGGTGAGGCTGGGTGTGAGTGAGGGGAGATAGGAATGGAGGTGAGGCCGGGTGTGAGGGAGGGGAGTTAGGAATGGAGGTGAGGCTGGGTGTGAGGGAGGAGAGATAGGAAGGAGGTGAGGCTGGGTGTGAGTGAGGGGAGATAGGAATGGAGGTGAGGCCGGGTGTGAGGGAGGTGAGATAGGAAGGAGGTGAGGCCAGGTGTGAGGGAGGGGAGATAGGAAGGAGGTGAGGCCGGGTGTGAAGGAGGGGAGATAGGAATGGAGGTGAGGCCGGGTGTGAGGGAGGGGAGATAGGAATGGAGGTGAGGCCGGGTGTGAGGGAGGGGAGATAGGAATGGAGGTGAGGCCGGGTGTGAGGGAGGAGAGATAGGAAGGAGGTGAGGCTGGGTGTGAGGGAGGGGAGATAAGAAGGAGGTGAGGCCGGGTGTGAGGGAGGGGAGATAGGAAGGAGGTGAGGCCGGGTGTGAGGGAGGGGAGATAGGAAGGAGGTGAGGCCGGGTGTGAGGGAGGGGAGATAGGAAGGAGGTGAGGCCGGGTGTGAGGGAGGGGAGATTAGAAGGAGGTGAGGCCGGGTGTGAGGGAGGGGAGATAAGAAGGAGGTGAGGCCGGGTGTGAGGGAGGGGAGATAGGAAGGAGGTGAGGCCGGGTGGGGGGGGGGGAGATAAGAAGGAGGTGAGGCCGGGTGTGAGGGAGGGGAGATAGGAAGGAGGTGAGGCTGGGTGTGAGGGAGGGGAGATAGGAAGGAGGTGAGGCTGGGTGTGAGGGAGGGGAGATAGGAAGGAGGTGAGGCCGGGTGTGAGGGAGGGGAGATAGGAAGGAGGTGAGGCCGGGTGTGATGGAGGGGAGATAGGAAGGAGGTGAGGCCGGGTGTGAGGGAGGGGAGATAGGAAGGAGGTGAGGCCGGGTGTGAGGGAGGGGAGATAGGAAGGAGGTGAGGCCGGGTGTGAGGGAGGGGAGATAGGAAGGAGGTGAGGCCGGGTGTGAGGGAGGGGAGATAGGAAGGAGGTGAGGCCGGGTGTGATGGAGTGGAGATAGAAAGGAGATGAGGCTGGGATGAGGGAGGGGAGATAGGAAGGAGGTGAGGCCGGGTGTGAGGGAGGGGAGATAGGAAGGAGGTGAGGCCGCGTGTGATGGAGTGGAGATAGAAAGGAGATGAGGCTGGGATGAGGGAGGGGAGATGGGAAGCAGATGAAGTGCGGCTGGCTTGAGTCTCTTTCTTCTCTTTCTTTAAAAGTCCCAATTTGTTTTAGTTTTAGGTTTGGAAATGTTTAAGAAAATGCTTGTCAAATGGTCATTTGGAGCCCCAATTTCCTCTTTTCCCTTATTGCTCATGGTATGAGCTCACCGTTGTGCACAAATGACTTCTTTACATTAAGAGGCGATGGCTCTGTCCCGCCCCCTTCCCCCTCGTACGTAAGAGTCACTCTAGGCCCATCTACACCTCTCCTCAATCTCACCTTGCGACCAGTGGTTAGGCGCCCAGGAGTTTATCTGACAAGGGGCTCCCTGGAAACTTGCTGGTGTTCTAGACGAACATTCTGCAGGAAAAGTTACGTCTTACCAGCTTTGGTAAAATGTTATTTTTTAAAATACATTCTAGAATAGTGAGTGCCTTCTTTCATCCCGTAGGAATCATACTCTTGTATTAATATATCCTGAAATCATGTATTTTGGCTAATATGTAAGAAAGGCTTCCACTAGCAAGCAAGCAGCACATATTATCTTAAATACACTAAAAATGGGCCTGACATAGGGAGAAGCTTAATATATAGTACCTTTTAATAAAAATAATAATAATAATAATAAATATAGTACAATGTCTAAGGGAGAAGGAAAATTTTTATCATGACCTGTGGAATATTTCCATTGGCCTTACAAGATTAATCGTGATTATTATAGCTTTCCTTTGGTGTGATTCTAATGTAATTTGAAAGAAAAAATTTAGATCAAAAACAATCTATCTATATATGTATATATATGTCATACATGCATGTAACAGGCAATTCAACAAGTATATAGCGAATGTCTCTGTTATGTATTTATACTATATAGAGAGTCAGAGCAGGGATCCAGGGAACCTAGATAAAGAAATGATCTCTTTCAGGAAAATGGCTCGATCCCATGGAGAGAGCGTGGATTTTGTAATTAAGAATGACTCCACTGGAATCCCTTGCTAGCCTGTGCGGGCTGCCTGACCTCACTGGGATTAATCTCACTGGCTCCTCTTTATGGCTTCAGATGGAGGAAGGCGGTGGTCACTCCTGACGTGTCATCAAGAGAATTATTCAAGCTGACACATGTGAAATGCCCAGCACGATGTCGCACCCGGTAGGAGAGTGGCCAGCCCCTCAAAACGACCACAATCTGTTTATATGGGGGCGGGAGGTTTGCCAGCGAGGGGTGCGGCGTGTCTTTGCTGCACAGCTGGTGGCACGTTCCGTCTGTGCCTCCCGGTGACAGCCAGGCTTCTCCCTCTGTCATCGTTGTACCCACTGGAAGGTTGGTTGGACATTGGACCTTTACTCTCCGTTCTTTGTGATGATGTCTGCACCATTTAAATTTCTTATATGGTAATATTGATAGCCCTCATCGACAAAAGCTCTTTGGAACCTTCACTTTTTAAGTGTGTAAAGTGATCCTGAGACTTTGAGAGCTGCTGATCAATTCATCAAGTTGGAGCTGTGCCGGGTCTGTGGAATGGAGATCCTTCCCTGTTGCTCTTTATTAAGTTATTTCACCACCTGTAACTGGGCAACTACTTTGTGCAAATTATTTTGACTATGTTTTGAGGAAGGACAGAGCAATGGATAATCCATTATTCCTGCCATCAGGAAACTGACTCTGAGTGGGATTGGATGGCTGGATGTGCATCTGGCCCTCTGCCTGTGAGGAGAATGGTTGTGGTGTTGCTGGCCCACCCTGCAGGATGGCTTGCACACAAAGCTCGTGGACAAGCACTCGCTCTTTCTGGGCAGGCCAGCACTGCCCTGGAGGTTGGGATACCGGTGACACACATGAGCAGCTGCTGTTTCTGCTTTTCTCGTTGTGGGGCAGGCCAAGTGTTCCAGAGGCCCCTTTGTGGTGGTGGTCTGAGGGTGAGCAGCCTCTTGTGCAGAGCTGTGGGTGTGCAGCCCTGGACGCTGCCCACTGACCACACTCAGAGCAGATAACTGTCTCAAGCCCGCTGCCTGAAGCTCGACTTGCGGCCAGAGCTCTGCATGTATTTTGGACTCTGCAGTCGGAGACTGCTAACTGCTTTTCTAAACTCTGCTCCTCTTTGAAACAGTGTTCCCGTTTTTGACTCTCAAAAATAATTGCCTCCCGAGACTGTGTTTCCTGCGCGTTCCGCCAGTAGTGTGTGAGGCCATGCCCGCTGTCAGGAAACTTCCCTTCACTCTCAGCTTCTTGCACAGCCTCTCATTGTGCATGACCCAGTTTTCTTTCCTTTAAATTGGTAACAAAGGGGGCTGGGGACAAAAGGGCATTTTAAATAATGTTAGCGGGTAATCTGGGACTGAATGAAACTTCCCATTGGATCAGCCCATGGGAAATCTCATCTTGTGTTAGTTTACACTGGATTTTCCAAATAACTTTCAGGGCTTTAGCAGTTGATAGATGATTTGACAAATGAAAACATTTTACCTAATGAGCACAGAACAGACACGTTCTTTGGGCTTGTTTTTACCTTTCTTTATACCTCTTGTAAGGCAGGGTTCTTGTCTGAGAAGTATATGATTGATATTCTAGTAACTTACACCTCCCTTTTCATTCCCCATGGAGTACTACTACTACTAATAATTGCATTAAGGGTTCCTGAAGTTTGCACTTATGTCTCGGCAGTTTTATTTTAACTTGAAACCAGTACTGATAAGATAGCAGTGTATGTAGTCCCTCCTCTGCGGCAGTCCCGCCCAAGCGCTGTGCCGCCGATAACTCCAGTCAATCCTCACTGCAGCCAGGTGGGGTAGAGACTGGCTTCCCCCATTTTACAAACGAGGAGACTGAGGCACAGGGGTTAGAGGGCTTCCCTGGGGTCACATGGCTGTTGCAGTGGCAAAGCAAGATTCCATCCCACCGTCTCTCTGGTCCACAACTGAGACTATACAGTGCAATGAAGGACACCAGTGGGTCATGGATCACCCAGCAGATCACAGGTCACCTAGTGAATTGTGAATCATGCCCACATTACGTACCTGAGAATATCCGTCATTTTTCAGGATCCTTCCTTTTCCTGTGTACTAGGCTCCCTCCCCCCTCATTTCTGAGGTTAAAATTGCTGACAAAATAAGGGTTCCCTCGAGACAGATTGGGTGGGGACTAGAAGATAAAATGTTTCCAGGGAGAGAGAATCCTGGGCAAGGCACAGGGAGCTCAGGCTGTGCAGTCACGGGTTTTGTAAGGACACTTGCCCCAGAGCCCCTCCTGGGACCCTGTGTGCTGGGGTCACCAGAAAGGGGCAGCTCCCCCCAGGCTCAGTGTTTGGGTGAGAAAGGATTTCCTTTCTGTCCTCACAGCTGCTAATAGTAGAGAAAAGAGTTCGTGTATTCTTATTGGGGAACCTTATGCCTTTTTCTCTTGAAAATATTATGTATTTAAAGGTTGTAATAACTGGCTTATGTCGTGTAAACCGGACCCATGGCCATGGAGCAGACATGCTTGGGCCTGCACTGTGGGACGGTCCAGATGAACCGTGTGTGGGAACAGGGCTGCGCAGGGTGCAGGGCTGTGGGATGTGCCTGTGCAGCTGGGCCACCCTTGCTGGTGAGTCCCCCATCTGCACAGATGTTCTCATGGCCTGCGTCTCCGCGGTCTGCAGCCAGCTCAGCTCTGGATGCATCATTTATGGACCACCCCAGTTCCAGGGCTGATGGCAGCTGCCTGTCGCCCAGCCAAAGCCTCAGCTGTCTGGGGCGTTTGTGACCACTGCACTGCCACGAGCAAGCTGGCTGTGCGCTGTCACCTAGAGTGCTTGTGATGGCTCCTCAAGCACCTGCCCCCAGCCACTTTGTTTTCTTCAGTGCTAACTCCCTCATGTCCTTCGACTCTGTGAACCTTGGAGTAGGTGACAGCACCTGGGGTCGGGGCAGGGCTCCATTACACATGTACTATTTATTGAATGCTCTCAATGTGCCAGGCATGATGCTGGGTGCTGTGCCTTATTATGTCACTCAGTCCTCTCAGCCACTCTCTGAGGGACACAGAACTATCCTCACTTTTGCAGATGAGGAAGCCAAGGTCGTAGAGGTTGTAACTTAGGTGTGGCCACATGGCTACCAGTAAAGTGGTGGAAGGAGGGTCCTCATAAACCCAGAACGTCTGGCTGTAAAGGAATTGGATAAACAAATACCTGTCATCTCAGGCCCTGGTGGAGGCGCTGGTCACTGCCTGGAGATGGTCGCTGTCTGGGTCCCTTGGTGGGCGCTCTCTGGCCCACCCCTTGTGGCTGGAGAAAAGGGCCAGGACCATTGCACCCGAGTTCCCTCAGCACACGTGGTGCTGGTGCATGGATGACTTGCAAAGAGGTTTCCAGAATTGAAGTCGGTCTGTAACGTGGTCACCAGTTTACAGACCAACTAGCGGCTCGTAAGCTCTTCTCTGGCAGCAGGAGCGTGGTTGCGTCAGCCCACGGGGAACTAAGTACTCAGGGGCCCCACTCAGAGCTGGGGGAACCCCGGGTCCAGCCTCGTGAGCAGGGGAGCAGAGCCCGACGGGGCCTCCCGCTGCCGCATCTCCTAATGCTGGTCCCACCACCCACAGCAGGTGCTCAGGACACTCTCCTTCAAAGACCAAGTTAGTGAACAGTGAAACTGGCTTCTCTCCTGGCACCAGTGCAATTCCTCTATAGCATGAGGTGGCTGGGGGCTGGCCCCTTGGCCAGGAGGGCTTGGAGGGCAGGAGGCGGGTAGGGACACTGACCCAGCCAGCAGGCACGCTGGGCTGTTTCTGTTTTCCTGTTACCCACTCACTTGTCTCCTTGCGCTATGACCAGTCCAAGTGCTTATTTTCAGAAAAGGAATCCCTTGAGGAAATGATGTGGCTGAGTCCGAAACAGGCAGAAGGAGAGGCAAAGGGAAACCTGGAGATGGGGAGATGGGAGTACACCTGGTCCTCGCCGCTGAGTTCCTGAAGGAGAGAACTCGAGACGTCTGGTCCCCAGTCATCTTCAGCAAGTGGGTGAGTGGGTGTTCAGCTCCCCTTTGGGGCTGGAGAGAGTGTATTGGCAACTTGGAGCCTTTTCGGGAAGCTAACGAGAGCTGTGCATACTCTTCTAGAACAAGGAGCAAGAACGCACAGCTGTAGAATGCACATTCATTTTAAAAGATGCAATTATCTTTTAACAATGAAATTATGGTATTTATCATTATAAAATGAGCCCAAGAATGCCAATACTTTCACTCTATCCCTTTGACAGAACTGAAGTTTGCTTGGAAAAAACTTGTATATGCTCAAACATAAAAAGCGTGAAAGGTCATCTCAAGGTCTCTTTGTGGGGGTGGTGCTGGTGCCTGGTAACTGGTGAGGCAAGAGATTAGCTCAGGAAGTTCTCTTGGTATCCTGGGAGAGCTTTCTCCTTTATTGAATGTCTTCAAGTTCTTCTAGAAACCTTCCCTGAGATCATTGTTGGCATTGTACCAGAACTCTACCTTCAGCACTCGCTGCCCTGCTGGGGTGATTCCCTGTATCAACCACGTGCGTGTAGGTTCAGACCCGGCACCTGAGGCTCAGAGAGGCTGACTCACTCTCACCAGGACTTAACATGGAATTTTCCAGCACCCCCCACCCCCTCCCCGCGGAGCCCAGGCCCCTCCTGGTCCTGTCTGGTATTTTTTTTTTTTTTTTTTACCTGACCTGTAATAATTGTACGTATTTATGGGGCACAAAGTGACATTTCAATACACTTATACGTGTAATAATCAAGGCAGGGTGTTGGCACACCTATCACCTCATTCAGCATGTCTGTGTGTTGGAAACATTCCATATCTTCTAGCTGGTTGAAAATATCCAATAAATTGCTATTAACGGGCCTTTGGTACTTTTAGCCTAATTAAGCTGCTGTTAACCTCTCAGACAACAGGAAGCAGTCAGGAGCCATGCCTCTGGCCCCGGCCTCTGGCCCCGGCCTCTGGTCTGGCACTGGGCCTGGGACTGAGCAGGAGCCAGGGGGCTGCCGGGGGCAGGGGGTGTTTGCCAGAGGGAGCAGGGACTGATCTTGCTGGGGCTGGCTGCAAGCCACCCTTTTGCCTGTCTCCTCTTCACTGTGGTCAGCTGTGGCCTGTGATCCCAGCAGGGAGGGCCTGGGGGATGGCCTGCAGCGTCAGCACACCTGTGTCATTCTCCCAGCTGTTTGCTTCACAACAGGACTGCTGTTAGCAAGCACTAGGCGTTTCCACACCACTCGCCTTCCCACCAGAGCTCTGTATCATTTGCTGGTGCCCCCTCCTCCATTCTGGCTTGAACTTCTTTACTTTATTTTTATTTAAAAAGAGACACCAGAATTTTTTATGTCTGGGAATGAGCCAAACTGGCCCAGTGTTGAGCGCAGAAATATTCCATTGCCTTTCTGTGCCCAGAATTATTTTTGTTTTCTTCGATACGCAACCTAGATACGGCTATAGCAAGGAAATCGGTTGACTTTTGAAACCTAAACTCCTTTCCTGTTTATCAGTGTTGACAAAAAAAAAATCCCCCATCGTTGATCATGAGGCCGGTTTATCTCTGTGGGTGTGTTCAATTCATTTTCTTTCTCATCTGCTGTGCACTCTTGATATTGTACCAGAGGAAGCAGCCACTCTATCTCAGAGCCGAGAGCAGCTAATTAATACTATGATTACAATTATCGATAGTCTTGACTCATGAAGCACCTTGTAGTGAAAAGCAGGTGGCCTTTGGCCTCAGCCCTGTCTGAGCCTTAGAGGGCTTTGTTGTCCTGTAACGTGGACGCACTCAGGCCAGGCCCTAGCAGTGTGGGGCTGTAGAGGGCACTCAGGCACCCAGGCCCTGCAGTGACAGCTCTTCCCCTCCCTCAGGATTTCGGATGTGTGACAACCCCACCAGAAGAGAAGCTTCCTGAGGGCAGGGCTCCACCTGTTTTGCTCCTCGCTGTGTCTGCAGAGTCTGGCCTGGCACAGAGCAGATGCTCAATAGATACATGTTGAGTAAGCGAATGCACCGGGGAGGAATGAACAGCAGGGATGCTTTGGAACATGGCCTTCTCCAAAGACGTTCTTTTTATTACCAAGGCAAGGTGAATGCCTTAGGACATATACCCAGGGGACAAAAAGGAAACGTCCAGATTCTGGGAGAGTTGTGCACCTGCCCTTCCCACCCCACATGGTGCTACAAGGGGTCTAGGGTAGCAGAGGGTGGAAGATACTGACAGGAGCAGAAAGAGAACACAGGCTCTGCACAGGTGCAGGTCCCTAGGGCAAGAACTCAAAGGGGGCCACACAGTAAAGGTGTTAATATTTTCAACATTTTATGTTTAGCTTAGAAATTATCGAGTAAAGTGGTTTCTTTCCTCCTGCCTTGACCTTAATGCCACATTCAAATTTATATTTCAGACTCGTTGAGGCTTCAGGCCAGCACATGGCAGAGGGGAGAACAGATTTTAGCCCCGCTGCCCTGACCCCCTCCTGCCTCACGTTGTCCCTCCTTAGACTTCACCCTGCTCTGCCTAGGTGCTGTCACTACCACAGAGGCAGGACCTGGACTTCTTAGGCTCAGGTGTCTAAGGGTGACAGATGCAGGCCCTGAAGTAGGCTTGGTGGCTTCTGGGTCAGGAGTCTGGGTGCCTGGGTCCCCAGAACATGGCATTGGTGGGGTTGTGTCCCCTTGGGAGGGCTCCCTCCATTGATTCTTCCATCCTCTCTCCATGAGGACAGGAATGCAAGGACCAGCTAAAGGCTGTTCTGGTCAAGGAATGCCCTCACCTCTCCCGCCATGATCAGAGCAGTAACTCTTCAGGGGAGCCCTGAGCAGGGCAGGAGGAAGCCTGCACAGGGCTGGGCTGTTTCCTGCAGATAGGATGCATTGGGCCCATGTTGAAGTGAAGGCTGAGGGATCTCCCTGGCCCTAGGACTCAGGGATCACCTGCCTGTCTCCACTGCAGGGCTGGGCCCGCCTGCTCCCTCACCCCATTTTGCTGGGTGGAGGCTGAGGTTCCAGAGGCTGGGAGGGCCCAACTCTCTGTACTTTTGTAAAGAAGAGGTTCAAAACCTCATCCTGTAGCCAACAGGAGGCAGGCACAGGCTACAAACCAGCCCCTTCTCATCCTGAGTTCAGAATCCTCTCGGCTATATGACCCTCAGGACGAGTGACCTGCCCCAGGCCAGTGGTCAGGATGATTTCTGCTCAGCCCAGGTGCTGCCTGGGCTCTGGTCACTCCATCTCAGGATCCTGGACACCTGAGCATGCTACTCTAGCTGGTCTGGCTCCCTAGCTTGGGGGCCCAGGTATCTTTGAGCATCTTGGACAGATCCCCTCCAACCCCCTTGGCTTATGAATTAGCTCAGGACGGCATCTTGGTGGGACCTCCCATGCCTGGCTTGTGACTTCTCAGAGGGATCCCAGGGTCCTGTTCAGACACAATTTTAAGCCCTCTTGAGTTCTCTAGGCTGCACCTGTTACCAGAGCCCTGGCTTTTACTCATGAGGTACACAGTGGCTGCCACCCTCCCTGCACCCCCACCCCGGGCAAGGTGATGACAGGTTCCACCCTCCTACCCTTCTGGTAGTAGCCGTACTGGCCCATGGGGTCTCTGAGCCCCTCACACTCCCAGACCAGAGCAAAATGCTTGGGAGAGAGTTCCGTGTCCCTGTAGCCACCTGGAGAAAACAGGTGACCATCTGGGAAGTGAGGGTCTCACTGACTATGGGATCATCACGGCTGGTGGAAGACAGAGGGAGCTGCAGACAGTGTCCTCCCTACTGCCTCCTTGGATGGCCAGTCCAGGGCATGGGTCTGTGTAGCCTGTCTACAGATGCTCCGCGTGGCGTGGGGACATTTAGTCTCTCGGTAGCTTGTGAAGCAGAGGCAGCTTGCTTCCTTGGTCCTCACCCGGGAATGGTGTCTTTCAATAACCTGCTGGGATCTGAGCCTGCCAGTGTCTGCTTTGCAGGAAATCTCAGCTAAGTCACGTCTCCAGGGGTCTATTGTCACCTGGGTGTTCCCTGTGCGCTATGTTCCCCACTTCTGTGTTGCTTCTGCACTTTTGTTCCACCATTTGTGTTTCTTTGCCGACTGCATAAAAATGAGCCATGGACTGATAGAGTCTCAAGTTCAGATCCTGACACACACTGGCTTTGCTGGAGGGGTCAGTACCTCACAGTCCTTAAGAGATGACCTCTATAGGACAGCTGTTCACATTACAGGACTTCCAGTGTCATCTTGGGCAGGCGACTGAACCCTTCTGAACCTTAGCATCATCTTCTGGAAAATGGGGATAGTGACAACATTTACCTTACAGGATCGTCGAACAGATTAGATGAAGGATCAAAGCCAGGCCTACAGTAAGGACTCAATAAATGTTAGCTGCCATTTTTTAGCCACTCAGCATAAGCCTACTCTCTTTGACTTGGTGATTCCTGAAATATTTGGTAAATTGTCCATCATTTATCAAGTGTCTTCCTCACATCCAGAACTTTGCCCACGCTCTTTCATTGAACTCTTTAGCATTCAGCAGTGAGGAAACTGAGGCTAAGTCACCCAGATGGCAAGTCACTGAGTTGGAAGCTGTGCCCAAGTCTGCCTGACGCCGGAGCCTATGGTCTTCCCACTGGATCACACCGAGAACCGTTTCCACACTTCCCCTTCTCCCAGCAATGCCTGCCTCATGGGGCTTCCAAAGCTGGCCTTTGAAGCATAAAGAAGCGAGCTCAATGCTGCTCAGTTCACAGCCTCCCGTGATGGGCACGGCTGTGCCAGGAGACCAAACAGATGTGGCTTCCCCTGAAGGTGTGAAAAGAGGGGCCCTGTGGGGACCCGGTTCTCACCATGTCTGTAGTATGGCGGTCACCTCCTAAGTGGGGAGGGTAGCTGAAGGCCTGCCCTGGGGACTGTGTGGTGGGCCGCGCCCGTCAGGCATCTCTTGGTGACACAGAACATGTCTCTTCTCAGAGAGCAGGACTGTGGTTCAGACAGTCCCTGGTGTGAGTGGCTGTGAGGCAGAAGGCCCCAAATTGACCTCTTCTAACTGGTGCGGAGTGAGAAGCATCCTCCCCCTCCACTGTCCATGAAGAGAGAGACAGTCATGACCTCAAGTGGTATAAGCATTATTTTTTCTTTTTTAGTTTATGCGGAAAATGACTTCTTTCCCTATCTCGATGACGTGAGGCATGGGAATGCTGAGGTTGTAGCCATCGCTGTTTGCTTTTTTGGGAGACATTAGCTGGGGGAGGTATATCATCTTGTGCTGTGTGTACCTTTTAAACCTTTACGGCGTTGCTTTTGTCTAACTCCCCCTTCCAGTAGCTTCCTGAGATCAATGCCTCTTTCTAAACTGTGATAGTCAAGAGATAACTTTCCAGGCAGCTGGGGCTGGGACTTCCAGGCCTGTGAGATAGGGTGACAAAACCCTGGGTAAAATTTGGGCATTACAAAGGACCTTTTCATTTCCGTTTTAAGGAAATACAGAAGTCTTTATCAGCACAGGTAACCCTGTAAATGAAATGCTCAGTTTCCCTGTCTTGGTTCACTTTGATATCTGTGGGTTTCAGAAGGAGGATTCATCTCCAGAAACCCGCCTGTGATGGGTCTCGCCTTTCCTTGTTGAGACATGCGCTTTCCCACAAAGGGGAAATGTTCTGAGGGCAGAGCTGGATTGGAAATTTAGTTCAGATAGTTAGTGACAGTGACCCTGGGAAGTTAATTTCTGAGCTTCAACATCCTCCTCTGTAACAGGAGTACCCAGGGAAAGGAGCAGAGGGAGTGGTTTCAGGAGGTTACTGTTACTTGGGCAGAATGCTGCAGGCTGGGAAAACATGTCTACCACCAGGGACGGTAGATGGCGAAAGTACAGAGGGACTCCAGGAGGTGAGTGGAGGCTCCTGGATCTCTAAGGGCAGGCAGAGTGAAGGGGGAATGTGGACGGTGGCTGTCAGTGCCACACCCTCACCCAGGGGTGAGAAAGGAGGTGAGGGCCTCACAGGGGTCCTTTCCCTGACTGCCGGGTCCTGATGGTCACAGAGGAAAAGCACATGGCTACTTTAAAGGAGACTGCCTTCGTGGGAAGGACTGCAGGGCTGAGCTGATTTGATCTCGAAGAGCCTCTGCAAACACTTCCTGGATGAGTAGATAAATCTCTGCTACCTATACCTTCCAACCCAGAACTGAGCATTGCAGATGAAAGATACCCACGCCTTAACTTTTTCTTAGCTGACAGTTCAGCTTTGTGGAACTTCTCCTAGGGTGAAGAACATGACATCATTTCCAGCTCTCCCCAAATGCATCACTTCACTGCTGGTTTGAGATTCCAGGGGGGCATGTGGGGCTTGGGCAGGGTGAGACTTTGAGGGTCTTCCTGTCTCCTTGTCTCCAATGCCAGAGCTGCCCCTTGCTTCACTGGCACTCACTTACCAAAGTCCTGCCATCAAAACTCATCCATTTTAAACCTTGTTACTAAGTAATTGCCAAAGTGAAGGAATTAGCATCAGTTCACACGTAAATTTGAAAGGAAATTGTAAATAAATCAGAAGAAATTGGAAGGGAAAATTCATTTATCTCTTTTCTAAAAGTCTTAGAGATGGAGTAAAAGACTCCTAGTTGTCTTGTGCTTGGCTCAGAAGCTGGTTAATACCAAACACATACAGTATTGGACAAAACAAATTAAGATTTCCATTTTCCTATAAGCTGAAGATGAGAACATCTGTTTCAGTGTTGGAGGTAAGATTGATCATAAACAGGATCATGGATGTTTTTACCTGGGCTAGATTTTGAATAATGCAAGGCCTAAAATTCAAAGTAAGGTCCCTTAATGTTTGCTCATGGCTTTTGAGTCTTTTATACATGTAGTACTGTAATTTCACAGACATGACCTTAGTACAGCCTTTCAGTATCTTTCATTCATATTAAGTTCATGAGGTTAATGGACCAAGCATTGTGTCAATGTTACAGAATGTGAGTCCTGGAGTTCTTTTTTTAACCACCTTTTCTATTTTATTTATTATTTTATCTGCAATGATTAGTATAATGTCTGGAATATTAGAAGAACTTAAAGAAAAGTATGTGAATGAGTGAGTGACTTAATGAATGGATGAATGAATAATACATAAAAAAAGTTAAGTGAAGTACTCAAGGTCATCTAATATCAGTGTCAAGATTTTGATAAAAGAGACAAAAATATTTTACTTGTCAGAAATCAAACCTCTGAAGGTTTCATGGTCCTATTGCAATAATTATCAGTTTAATAGAACAGCTTGGCAGTTCTGTTATTGTATTAGTCTGCTATTGCCCTGACAATGCTGTGTAACAAACAAGTTCAGAATTGTCAGTGGCTGGTAGTGACTATTTATGTTTCTTAGCTATGGGCTAAGAAAAAAAATCAATAAGCAGGTATCTTTCATCTATAATACTCAGTTCTGGGTTGGGAGATAGAGATAGTAGAGATTTATTTACTTATCCAGAAAACATTTCCTGTTTTCAAATGGGGTGTATGGTTTGGCTGGGGTTCTGCTGATGTTCGTGTGTATGGGCGGGCTTGGTTCTAAGCTCAGGTCAGGCTCAAAGTTGCTCCACAGGCCTTATTCTGGGGCCCCACCGTAGGGAAGAGGCAATGCTCTTTTAGTGCCAATCACAGGAAGGCAAAAGGACAAATCAGCCACATGAGCACATTTAAAACCTTTGTTCCCATCATGTTTTCTCACATTCCCCTGGTCAGAACAGAGCACTGACCAATCCCATAGTTAGCTGGGCAGTGAGGATGTTCTATGCCAAGAGGAGGGAGAGTGACTACTGAATAATCCAGTTTATCACTGCTAACCTGTAGGCAAGGAATTTAATTGAACAAATTCTCATGCTCTCATCAGCTTTGTGAGTCTTCAGTTCTTATATAACACACTAAAGGGAGCTGAGCCCCTTGCCAGTGGAAACTGTCTACTCCTACCCTGATCAGAATTCAAGGCCAAGCAGGGACCATTATTTGAGCTGTGGATTTAGCTGTTTGATATTCACACATCCCTAATCATCTTGGAAAGTATAATGTTTTCTAACAGCTGTAAAGACAAGAGATTCTAACGTTATCAACTATACATAATATCCATGAAATTACATTGAATAATGTAATGATGTGTTATGCTGTCATTAACACATTAGGAATACCTAATTTGAAAGGTTAATGAAATTTACAAACATATGAACGTTGTGGGTATTATCAATACCACTTAATGACAAACCTCCTGTTTTCATTCACAGAATTAACTGAAATGGGAAGACTCCCTGTTTATAACTACATTGTTTTTGGTGACAAATTAAGAAGAGTCTGCACAATGTATTTTGTTTCAATTCAAAATGTGGGGTTAGAAATTATCTTACATGGTGGGTTTAGGTAGTAATAATGTTTAATATAAATAAAAACAACATTATTCAAAATGACTATTTTTTAGTTTTCCTGAAAGAGATGAACTTGCTAGAAGGTACGTATGTCTTGGATGGACGAAAGTGTCAAGACCAAGGACAACTGCCCAGAGTAAAATTATCCCTAATAGCACATTGTGTCATCACTAATACAATATTCCTATAAGAATGGATATAATCTATGTTACTACTTTTATATAAAAAAATTTAAATATATTTTGTTCTTGAGTATTCAAGCTACCAGTCCATAATAGTAACAACGATATGGTGACAATAACAGAAATGATAGTAAGGGTGCCCTTTACATTGTACAAAGCACCTTATACACAGGGTCAGATTTGATTCTTTTAGAAATACAGTAACGTCTCCATCAGATGGATAATATAAAACAGAGACCCCAAGGCAGTGCCAGAAATCACTTAAAAGTTTTGGAATCTTGCCCCGTTTCTCCAATTCCTATACTTGGTGGTCTTTTAGGGAGAGCCATAGTTTGCAAATTTTTATTCCCATGCAAGTCTCAGGGGAATCTTATTTTATTGAGACAGAATCTCACTATGTTGCCCTCAGTAAAGTACCGTGGTGTCAGCTCAGAGCAACCTCAAATTCTTGGGCTTAAGTGATTCTCTTGCCTCAGCCTCCCAAGTAGTTGGGATTACAGACTCCGGTCACGATGCCCGGCTATTTTTTTGTTGCAGTTGTCATTGCTGTTTAGCTGGCCAGGGCAAGGGTCGAACCTGCCAGCCTCGGTGTATGTGGCTGGTCCCTACCCACTGAGCTATGGGTGCCACCCCTCAGGAGAATCTTATTAAAGCTCAGATTATGACTCAGTAGGTCTAGGGTGGATCCAAATTCTGAGTTTCTAACTAACTGCCCACAGGTCAATGGGCTATTTCTTTGATAAGCAAGAATCTAGCTCGCCTCCTCTTGGAAGAATGGAACTACTACTGATTGGCAGCAATTGCAGCAGTTGAACAACTGTATTTGTTTTGCCTCATAACTCTTTCTTTAAATGAAATCTCAAGAGGACCCTGGGTTTGAAGATGAGTCATGTGGTTGGGGACTTGCCTTGTACTGGTGTTTGCATAGTGAGAACCCTGTTTCTTATTAGTTGATGTGTTTATCTGTGGTGACTTGGTGGGAGACTGTTGAAGTCCAGAGAAAGGCCCACCTCAAAGCCCTTTTGTGATCCTCAGCTTTGTCACTGCCATCATGGACCCCAAGGCAGAAAGAGAAGCTGGTCTCTTTGAAGAAAAATTGGAAGATCTACCTGCTGGCCCACCTCTCATTTTCCCACCCACAATCTTGGTCCCCGAAGTATCTCACAGAAGGAGAGGCGAGGTGGGGAAAACTGCGGGCTCCTCGCTCAGCTGGGTCTCATCTCCGCCCTCACACAGGTGTCATCTGTGTGACTTTGGTCAAGTGACAGAATCATTCATGGGATTCCAGTGAAAATTAGAAAAGGTACGTTATCTCAGACACTCAGCAGAATGGTGGTCCACAGTCAGTACTCAATACATGTGGGCTGTTACCATTGATGTTGTGGCCAATTTTGCTACTGTTGCTGTCATTTTGGGGTCTCTGTGGGTCACTTTGGAAACCTTCAGTGTATTAGCAAGAATGCAACATGCCCAGTCAAGGGGCCTGACACAGGTTCTGGTAGCTCTGGACAGCAGCTCTGAGAGCTTCCGCCCTAGGTCTTGCATCTGTAAAATAGAGATAATAATCACTCCCTCTTCCCCCTCCATGTTGAAGGATTAAATTAGATGATACGGGAGAAACACTCCATAGGAGAAGTTCTGTATCCTCCTGTCCAATGCTGATTTCTACATGGAGCAATTCCTGAGGCTTGGCCATTTACTCTGAGAACATATTAAACATGTTACTGGCGCCCAACTTATGCATCATGCTGATGAACTCATTTTATTTTATTATTTATTTATTTATTTTTGAGACACAGCCTCAAGCTGTTGCTCTGGGTAGAGTACTATGGCATCACAGCGCACAGCACCCTCCAGCTCTTGGGCTCAAGCGATTCTCCTGCCTCCGCCTCCCAAGTAGCTGGGACTACAGGTACCCGCCACAACCCCTGGCTATTTTTTGGTTGCAGCCATCATTGTTTGGCAGGCTGGGCTGGGTTCGAACCCACCAGCGATGAGCTCATTTTAAATGACACAGATCATTTTAAATGACCCAGACAGATCGGGACATCCTTTGGGAACATTTAAAGGTAGGCTGTGCCACCGTAAAGAATGTGTCCCCCACCCCCCGCTACATGAGTGAAGCTTTGAGATAGGTATATACTCAGGAGAGCACGAGACTAGACTTTCTGTGTGCTGAGTGTGGCTGCCTTCCCCACTGCTGTGTCCTTCTGGTTACATCATGAAGAATTTCTCAGTAACTGAATTCGGAGCCTTCCTTCTATTCTCCGGTCTGGAATTTTTCCTGCCCATATGCTTTGTCATTTGAATATTGTCTCTTTCTAATTTTTTTTTCCAGCTCAGTAAGGAGATAGTTGCAACCACAGAAAATAGGGAGGTGGGGGGGTGAGGAGGCAGGTGTGGACTGTCACAATTTGATTGGGAGTGAGAAATCGGCGCACTTAGAAAATGCAAAATTACAGAATTTAAGAATTCAGAGAAAATGAAGACACTCTTACATCAAAAGCTTCACTGTCATGTCACCCAACATTTTCAGCATGGCACATCGAACCAGGATTCACAGAGCAGGTGGTCCTTTAGTGTTTTAGGGAGTGGATTCAAACTCCTAGAGCCGCTACTTTCATTGAACACAGTCAGACACTTGCTTGGGCCAAAGTTGAGAGGAAGGTGGAGGAAGGATGGTTGGGGCCCAAGGCTGTCCCTGAGAGGAACTCCCCAGCTCTGATATTTCAATTAAATAATGGAAGCGAAGGCTCCACTGATTACTGGGAAAACAAGAATTGGTGATTGTCAATAATTATGAGAGTCTGCACTTGGTGGCTTCCAGGGTCCACTGTGCACTGATGTTTTTCTTGTTCTAAATCAGCAGTCCCTTCTCCAGTCTGAGCAGAGCCAGTAGGCAGCCCCAGGCTTTTCTGAGACAATCTTTTCTATACTCCTTTCCCCAGTCCAGCCTCCCGTGATTCACATTCTTGCCCCGAGGTGGCCTATTTGTGTAGCACCGTGGATTGAATAGGCTCATCCTCAATCTTGGAAGATATTCCTGTGAATTCTATCCCCATTTTTGGTACCAATAAACTGCACTCTTGTCCTGGGCTCTGTTAGGAAGGTGACTGGATGTGGTTAAGACTGACCCCAAAGCTGAGCCTTATGGAGCCACAGAGCCTGGAGGTGGAAGAGGTAAGAATTGTTCTAATGTTACAGGAAAATGCTCTTCCACCTCGGCTGGAAAGCTCCAGTGATGGGAATCCTGCTACTCCTGGGCCACCCTGAGGGCCGCTCAGGCTGCTTGAGGTGACACATTCCATTTCATCCTTCAGGCTCTCAAAGTCCCCTTCTGAAACCGTGTCAAGTGACTAGCCCCTCTTAGCCTCACATTTTTTATTTACAAGGCCATATGAGCACTGGATTGATTAGCCCACCTGTGACACTGACGGAGCCATGCCAGACCCTCACCTCACTTTCACCAGTGTTAGTCACTGCTGCTGCTGCCATTCCCATCATTAGCGTCACTGTCACGGCCCTCCTTGGCCCCTGCTTTGGCCTGGCTTCCTTAGACCGCTCGCTGGTCCAGACACACCAGCCACCCACACCCTCCCCGGTCTTCTGATCTCCTTCCTACTCGGTGCCTGAAGCACCCTCATTCCCAGCCCTGCCACTCACACCGTGCTCCCTCCTAGAAACGCTGACCGCCCCTTAGGAGCAGGACCCAAGTGCCCTCAGGGGCAGCCCAGCCTCAGAGATGGGCAGTGGAGGCCAGCCCTAGCTCTTAGCAATTCTGTGGTTTTTGAAAAGCACGCCTGACTACTTCTGAGTTTTTAATCTTAAAATGGAAATAGGGTGTTTCTTGCAGGTTGCTGTAAATATTAAGTAAGATGAGATATTTAGGTTGCATGCTGGAAAACAGGCTCCTGGGCATCTGACCTTTCCCCTATTTCAAATACATCTTTCTGCTTGATCCTCACAGCACCCTGGGAGGCAAGGATCACTTCTTTGCAGACAAAAACACTCAGCTTTGGGGAGTGGACCAACAGGTCCACTTAAATCTGGGATTTCAGAATTTACATCCTGTGTGTTATCCATTGTAAATGTGCAAAATTGCCACTGACTGATCTAGGGGTCTTGCAAAATAATCCTCAAATTAGATCAATTAAATCAAACAGAACTCTTGTGATATTCTGTTTTTTTTTTTAATTTTAATTTACTTAGTTTTTAATTTTAATTTATTTATTTGCATTTATGTTGGCCTCTGATTACAAGACTCTCTGGAGAAATCAAAAAAATTTTATTATAAAGAAAAAAAATAGGTGGATAGAAAGTTGCTTTCTTATCCTTGGGCACCCAATGAAGTTTCCTAAACTGCTTTGCTTTTAGGGGGCTTGAATCCCCCCTACCCACAAAGCACAAGCATTCAAAAGCCCAAAGGGCCACATAACCTCTTCTCATGTAGTTATGATGACTCCTGTCCCCAGAGTCTGTGCGGGGGACTCAGAGCGCACGCTCACGCCTGCACTTCTCGTGTCTGCGAGACGGCCAGCAGCCTGGCTGGGGAAGCGGGTGTGGGACATCTGCCCCCAGCCCATCCTGCCCATGCTGGTTTTCCTGCGAGCCCAGTGGGAATGATTCCCGCCCGGGTTTGCGCCTGGCCCTGGCCCTCTCACTTCTGAAATCACGTCGAGGGTGCTTCGCCCAAGACCGGCGATCCGCCTTGAGAAGGAGCCAGCTCCCACTGTGTCATTCCTGACAGATTTCTTAATTAATCTGCTCTGATTGTCAATAATATAATTCACTGTTGATTTAGAAACTAGTTATATGAGAACTGCTAGGGCCGTTGTGGGAAAACATCTGAATAATTCAGCTAATAGATGGGAAACTCACCCAGATTGCTGGGGCCCAGCAAGGGAGCAGCGCATTCGAATGGGATGAGCGCTAGCAGGGTGATTCCAGCAAATTCCAGAGAGGGGGAGAGGTTGTCATATTGTTAGGGGCAGCAGCTGCCTGCTTTAATTATTGTCATTTTGGTTTTTGGAAAAAAGCACATGGGCCTACACTCGCAGACAGAGGCTGTTAACATACTCTTGAAAAAAAGTGGATTTTAGCATCAAGTGTGTGATACAGTGGTCATTAACCCTGAGCCACACTCATGTGATAGTGGTGCTTATTTTAGGTATAAATATTATTCTTTATTTCAAATAATAACTGTTAAAAATATGGTTATTATTTGAAATAGGTAGGTTAATAAGTAACATCAGAGAAATAGAAAAATGATTGCCCTCCACCCCCCAGGGAGATACACAGTTATTTGCGACTTTCCCTGAATTATACAGATGTCTTGAGATCGTTACAGATCTTGACTGTCCCCTTTACACTACTACAGTTTGGGGTCCTGGTCGAAACTGCAGCATATAGATTGGTGAGTCTAATTATGTGAAGAGTCTTACATAGACATAAAACTTTAATCATATTTCATTAAATACTTAAAATTTTGTCTTTATTGGAAATAATAAAATTATGGGGATTGAGGTATTATACAATTTTTTTTTAAGTGTAGATAAGTTAGTGCTCAGATTTAAATGTTAAGAATGATGGTACTTTGGAGAGGAAATGTTAGTTTAGTTGCATTATCTGCAGATTCTCACACTTTGTTTTCTACTTCTGTCTTTTCCCTTCTCTGCATCCTCACATAGGAGTTCATGTGTGCACACACGTGCACACACAGACACATATCCTACTTGCCTATAAATCCTCCAGATTGCCAACCTTGAGGCCTTCAAAAAGGAAGAACAACCAAATGTAACCAATTCTAATACTTTGGCGCTGATAAAATTCTAGCAGAGGACAGTCCCATTCTGCTTGGGACGCCTTGCCTCGTACTTCAACAACACCAGGGCTGATTTCACATCTACACTAGATTGGGCAACTTAGGGTACAGAATTGGCTTTTGAAAGTTTAGTGAACAGAACCTCAGCAAGTACTGCCTGAGCGAATCAATGCAAGAATAACCGATGTGCTGTTGGTGAATGAATTCTGGGCTCTGGGTGCCATGGTGTGGATGTGGCATAGTAGGATGGGTTTGGGTGAGCTGTCCTTCCTATACCCTGGAGCGCTGGCTCAGATGACATGAAGAGCAGTTCCCTCTCGCTGTGCAGGCTGTGGAGGGCCTGGTCACCCATACCCAGGCCCCTCCTGGCCTTGTTGCTCCACTACCCTAGCACACAGCTTGCTTAAATCTTGAGGTTATCTCACGGTCAAGATATCTGTGGGCATTCTAGATATCACATCCATATTTCAGAGAGCGGAAAAGAGGAAGAGGAGAAAAGGGCACCACTCCCTTCCCTTCTGCTTTTCTTCTGCAGACCTTTCTGGAAGCCCTCTGTTGCCACCTCACCTCATACACACATTTCATCTCGCACTTCTTTGTCCAGAGCTCGGACAGCCACACCTTTCTGGAGAGAAGCTTTGTTGGTGGCCCCAACACTGAATGTTGCAAGTTCTGTTGGAGAGCAGAAGGGGTCACCGAGCACGTGGGGACATCTTGCAGGCTGTGTCATCAGGACTTAACCAATTCCTGTAAACAGTAGTTGTCTTAAAATAAGCAGTTATTATACCTTTAATGCAACCACAAATCGATAATTCCCATTTTTGCTGAGTGCCCAAGTGTTTTCAGTTGAGAAAATGAGTTGAAAATAAAGAAAGTATTATTTAATGATACCCTAAGCCCAGAGAGCATCTATCCATCCCTTCCATTGTGTAAGTTCTCACTCCGTCGGGGAACTGAATGGTGATGCGCTCTCTCAGTAGGGGGGCGGGGTGGGCACTGGGGTAGGGCTCTGGGTGTTCGGAGAATGGTTTGCTGTATATCGGACAATTGGTTGCCTTATTTATAGGTGTAATGCTTGCATTTTCAGAGCATGTATTTCCTGGTAATCTAATTTGTAGATAATTACCTTAAAGAAACTGAACTGGCTGGAAAATTCTGAATATGCAGAGGCAGAGGCAGGTCCCAGAGAGGGGACTTCAGCTGAGAGGCCAGAGCACCTGAATGGTCCGACCACAATTTCTTCTCTCAGCATTTGGCAGCTAATAAGGTCCCTTGTTAAAAAAAAAATCTCAGCTTCTAGAAGCAATGGGCACTCTTAGGTGGTCATTAGCAAGCTGGCTTGGAGCAGCTGGCCCAGTTGGGGTGCTGAGGGGATGACTTTCGCCTTCGGCTCTCCATACTAGAGAGCGGAGGTGAGGACACAGTTGTCCTTCCTACACATAGAGCCAGGGACATCTGGATGCACGAGATTCACCATGGAGAGCATGTTTGGGTCCCCCCACCCCAACCCCAGCATGGCTGTATTTGGAGAGAGGCCTTTGAGGTTAACTGAGGTCATGAGGAAGGGGCCCTGCTGTAGTGGGATTGGTGAGAAAAGACAGTGGGGGTCTTCCCTCCATCCCCCTCCGCACACGTGCAGCCAAGAGTGGCCCTGGGAAGCCACAGTCTGAAGGCGACCCTCACCAGAAACCCACCCACTGGATCTTTATCTTGGACTTCCAACCTGCAGAACCACGAGCATCAAGTTTCTGTTGGTTATGCCCAGTGTGTGGTGTTTTGTGGAAGCAGCCAGAGCTGACCAGTGAGGGTGGTAGAATGGAGACAGATGCTCCATACAGAACGTCCAGCCAGATGCTGAATGTGGACCCTCCCTGGCATTCCCTGCCGGTGTCCTGGGCTCTCAGTAGCTCTGGTGCTCTGGCCCTGAGTTCCTCCAAGACTCCATGCTGGCCTCGTCACAGGAGTCTCAGCAAGAGTCTCCACGTCTTCCGTCTATCCACTCATCCTTTGGATCCTTCATGTCAGCAGTGATGGAGCCCTGCGGAATGCCCTGCACCTGCGACACTCACAGAGCCAGTCCCTGCTTGTGCGGGAACCACTCAAAAGGGGCCAATGCCAGGGACAAGGCCCGTGTTGCTAATGCTACTCTGCGTGCAGTGCACAGAGCAGCGCAGGCTCCTAGTGACCCTACGAGGGAGAGGCTGCTATCTCCTCACCTCATGGAGGGCTCTAAGCCTCTAAGGAGCCCAGCTAGTGAGTGGCAGAGCCGGTGTTGCTCCTGGGCAGTCTGCAGAAGGCCCTACACCTGGCTGCCATCCTGAGCTACGATGCTGCAGGAACATGAGGGAGGCTGCTCCGTGGTCTTGGAGGACATCAAGCCTGCACAGAAATCCCAAGGACCCAGCAGGAGCTAATCAAGTTCTTCCTGATCAGCAGACCTCCCGATAAGCCCCCACATTCTAGAGACAAAGAGCACAGAAGGGCCCTATTTGTCCTTCAAGGCTCCGTGTTGGGAACTTTCTCCAGGCTCCACCAAGAGCTTCTCTCCTCCAAAGCCCCCGACTGTGTCTGCACCTCTCTCTTGATATTTATTTATGTCTCCTTGCCTTACATTCTGCAAATTTCCTGATGGCAGAAATTGTCTCACTCATCTCCAGAAAAGGGCACTGTGCAGGTTTGGACTGCGTTACGCATTTTCTGAGATGAATGGGCCGGTGAGTGCAGGAGGAACACGGCCTCTCATGCCTCTGCCTCTATCTGCTCTGCCCTCGGTGGGACCCTCCCTCACACAGAGGGCAGAACAGTCAGATCATGATGAACCCTGGACTGCTCTGGGCCGCAGAGTCAGCCTGATGCGTATGCAGCTTGAGGCTGAAATGTCTACTGAGAAACCACTTCAAAAAGAAACTACTATCGAAACAAACCACTCTGAAATCTACTTGATAGTTAACTGAGCCAAGGAAAATGTACCCAAGGGAACGAGAACCGATACATCAAAGACACCCAGAGGACAGTTTGAAAAGAGAGTCATGTGCCCGATCACCTTGGGGAAGTTGTCTTTGTAACGGATCTAAATCAAGGGCAACAGGGCACAAGGACATCAGATTTGTTTGAAGGAAGCAGCATCCTGTTCATCTTGGAAAATAACTGCACAAAGCCACCAATGTGCTGCTTCCTCCCTTCCTCCCCCAGGCCTCCCCCACACAGGACTGCACATCAAAGCCCCTTCCCCGCCTGCATCTGCCTTTGTCACTGCACGTAACCAGGTGAGGACAGACGCTCAGAATGGTGATAAGAGTGGGGGTGTGAAGACCCCCCCCACTTGTCTCATCCACTTGTAGGATCCCTGTCCCCTGATGCTCCCATGACCAGGGCTCACATTCACAGGCTTGCTTTGGTAAATTTTTTAGACCCCAGGGGTCAAGAGCCCTGAGCTCAAGTGCAGTCCAGCCCCTCCTTGGTGGCCTCGTTGCCCCGTCTATAAAATGCAGTGGCTCTGTCTGCTTCCCGTCTCTCAGAGCTGCTGTGAGGTCCAAGTCCATGCTGAACTCCCACAGGGTGGCGAGCTGGGCTTCTTGCCGCAATTCACACCCTCTCTGGTTTAAGTGGTCCAGAAAGGCTACACACCCAGAGGCTTACTGGTGGGGTGGCAGTAGGGCCCTGCACTTTTTCTGCTTATAAAATACATCTGCTTTTCCTGTCAAGCTTAATTATTAACCCTGGGTTGGGTATATAATCTAATAATAGTCCATTTGCATTGCTATAAGGGAACACTTGCAGCTGGGTAGCTGATAAAGAAAATAAGTGTACTGGGCTCATGGTTCTGTAGACTGTATAAGAGGCGTGGCGCCAGCGTCTGCTTCTGGTGAGGGCCTCCAAAAGCTTCCACTCTCAGCAGAAGGGCAACAGGTGCATTGAATGGTGAAAGGCAGCATGAGGTGCGGGGAGGGGCCAGTCTCTTAACAATCAGATCTCCCAGAAAACTCGCTATTACCTGGAGGAGGGCCTAACCTGCTCCCCAGGGAGCCGCCCTGTGACCCAGACACCTTCCACCAGGCCCCACCTTCAACGTTGGGGATCAAATTTCAACATGAAATTTGGAGAGAACAAATATCCTCCCTGCTCTTCCCTCCTCCCCACCATCTTTGGTATCCCATGAAAGGATCTAGAGGGGACTTCCTATGACTCAGACGCCTTAAAGAACACAGAAAATGGTGCCACTCAGCTCCTTTTGGGGTCTTCCACTTTCCTCATGGAGTTTCTGGAGTCACAGCAGGCTCTGCTCTCTTCTGCATTGTGTTACCCGATCTCTTTGGGGGTACCAGAGATTACTTTGCACTGTGACAGGATGCTTGACCTTTGTGTGAGCAATGGCTAGTGAGTCACCGGTGAGAGCTGCCATTGTGGAGGTGGCCAGCAACTGTCTTTTGGTAAATAGCTGTTGCTACAGGGGATGCTCATTTCTTTGTGAGCTTAAATAGCAAAGGCCCAGGTCAAATGAGTAGAGAAATGTCTTTGCAGTGAAGAGATGAAGAGTGCTGTGAAAGCATTGTGTGGCCTGGGGAACCTGAGCTTCATCGTACATGTGGAATCCTCGTGTTTTAAAGATGTAGATGCTCTGCCTTCCAACTGAGTCTGCTTTTGACATATTTAAATTATTAGGCGATAAAAACTGCAAATGATTTTTTTTAGCCCTGCTTCTTAATGAGCTCCTCACTGAGCTCAGTGGTCTAATAAAAAACAGGGGCTAAATTAAAAGTTACTTAAGTGCAAGTGGCCTCCATGTAAGATCCTTTGGTAAAGTCCTGTGATTTTGTGTTATCTTGGTACTCATTTCTACACACCCAAACTCCATAAAAAAGGTTAAAGTCTCTCTGTGCCCCAAGATGTAAATTTGCTTCTCTGTTTTTTCTAAAACTCACAGATCATGTGGGACCTTAATATGTTCCATTTACAAAGGCACAATTTAAATCTAACTGCCCTTTTAAACTAGTGAGTTTCACTGGTCTAATGGCTAAAATTTAAAAAATCCAAGCTATAACATCTTTATTTGTATCAGTCTGTATTTTCATGTATATACATATACATATCTATGGAAAAAAATGGACTTATAAATAAATGAGTATTCATAAATAAGCCCACGTGCTTTTCTAGTTCATGTGATTTTAGTAATCTTTGATAAATAAAGATAGTTTTAAATTGCTGATAAAATAGAAATGTCTTCAGAATTTAATTTAGACAGCTTTTTCTTGGTCCATTGTTCCAACAGGTTTACTGTCTCTGCTAGATGTGTTAAGATCCTAAAACGGTTGCTTCTGTGATATTTTTGATACTTGCTTCACTTGTTTATGAGCTTATGTTTTTAGATTTGGGCTGCTGGATTCTGAGTCTAGACAAGTGACTATGGTAAAGCCTGAGGGCAGTACCCGGCAGGCCCTGTCTTTCCTAGCCCAGCTGTGTCTCCTGGCCGTGCGGGCAGGAATTCAGTCCTAGGCACTGCTTTATGGCACTGTCACTTGTCCTGGGCTCTGAATCTGAAACATACTTAAAATCACTTACTTCCTAAATTTTTCACTAAAAATAAAGGTTTCTCAGAGTTAGCATCCTGATTAATATATGTAGTTAAAATTGTTGAGTATAAAACAATTCTATATGCAAACTGTGTAAGGAAAGCAAAATGTGGTTTTGGTAAGAAAGATTATAAAAAGACCTGAGAATGCGGTTTTTGTTAAAGGGAAAGTGATTTTGCCTAGTTTAGAGGTTTTTAAAAGTTGTTTTAAATTAAAGAAATGAAAAAAAAAAAATAGACAAAACTAACCTGCCTGTAGCTCAGGAGGCTAGGGTGCTAGCCACATACACCGGACCTGGCAGGTTCGAATCCAGCCTGGGCCAAAATATAGCCGGGTGTTGTGGCGGGTGCCTGCAGTCCCAGCTACTTGGGAGCTGAGGCAAGAGAATCGCTTGGGCCCAAGAGTTTGAGGTTGCTGTGAGCTATGATGCTATAGCACTCTATTCAGGGTGACAGCTTGAGACTCTGTCTCAAAAAAAAGAAAGTTGGGAAAAGAAAGATGGGAAAATTGTAAGAGGTTATGGAAATCTTATGTTGTGGTCAAAATTGATTGAGATTGGATAGATTTGTTCATAAGGTTTTATTAAATCAGCTTTTGCATTAATAATACACAATGCGGAGGTGGAATTTAGTTTTCACTTTTGAACAAGATTTTCATGTAGTATTAATAAAGGTAGTAAAATATTTTTGTTTACCTTTTGAGAGAACTACAGGAAAAACAAACAATCTGGAGGAGGCAGATTCCGTTTGCCTTACAGTGTCTTTATTAGATCTTATGATTGTTTGGGAATCCGAATTTCCTCTCTATCAGAGAGTAAAGTTTTTGCTTTTAAAATCTTTGTACTATCACTTTGGTTAAATTAATGACTGTTATTTTACAGAGGCCTGTGATCCTATTTTGGACAAGTGTTTTAAACCTTTGATACTTGAAAAACTTTCCAAAATCAAAATTTCAAATTCCAAATTTAGTTCTTTTATCCTCAAACTAACTTTTTGGATATTAAGTTCCCTGGGAGTCCAAAAGACCCTTTTTTTGCTTATTTGGTATGCTAAAATTGCATGGAAAGCATTATCAAATATGAAATGGTATGTTCATTTCTTTGGGTTATAGTTGTATAAATAAATGTGTTATTAATGTATGTCCCCAAACTGTATGTGATTCCCGATATGTCTTAATGTATGTTATCAATAATAATTATCACTATTATGTTAAATTCTTTTAGTTTAGAGGGTACTGAGGAAAAGCACAGTTTTAATTTCTAATGATTCCAAGTTCAAAATATGGAAGAAAAAATTGAAAATGTTAGGCTGAAACTTGAATCCAAAAAAGAATTCAGAAGTGAGTCCAAATTATAAGTTGGACTAAATTTCCTTGTCAATTATCTCTTTAACCAGGCCTATTCTAAGACTTTTCGTCATTCACAATTACTGTTTTATTTTGATTCTTCTCAAAAAGCGTTTTTTAATCACCTATAATCCAAAATTTGCTTCTTGTTTAAAGGAAATTATGGAAAAGACTCTGACAAGTACTGTGAGTGCAGGTTTCTGGCAACTTTGGAGATCGTACCATTGAACTAGGTAAAAACCGTCCAATACCAAGCTGATGGGTTCATGAGTGTTGCTGATTCAACATTAAGCAGAGCAAGAGTTAATTTGGGACTGAAATAATTTTTTTATAAAGTTTTTGTTTGAACCACTGCTGACTCCTTTCATATTTTATCTTTCAGAGTTAAGAAAACTGTTTTTTTTTTCCCTTTTTTTGGAGCTATTTATGACAACTGGGCAAAGTATACTTTTGTGAGCAAAATTTGAAGCATTTGTCATTCTCTCTACCTGATTTTTCCAGAATCATTCTTAATTTATGGCAATGTAGTTATTTGTATAAGCTCAATGAGAATCTGTTTTCTTTTGTAATGGGACACAATTGGAGACATGGGTCCTTTATGAAGGCTTTAACTGGAATGAAAAGGAATGAAACATTTTTGGATATGTCCAGAATGCTTTTAGGAATTGAGGTGGGCTTTATAAAGGTGATAAATCCCCCCTTGAAAAGACTTGACTAATTCCTTACCTATGTGGTTCCTTTACAAGGTTTCTGACCTGTGGCAAGTTAACAATGTCACTGTCTGATAGACCCAGGAAACTCAAATTACACTGGGACCTCAAAAAAGAAGAATTCACCCAATTTTTACAGGTCTAATGTCAAATCTTTGGCTCAGTTTCATAGCTTTGAGGCTTTAAAAAGTCTAATCTGAGATTCCTAATGAAAATTCTCAACAAAGCGACTTTAAAAAGAACCTATATGGCCCACCACTATTTTTGCTGTGCTTTATGCAAATAATCAGACCAAGTACAATAAGACTTAAACTTATTTTTCAAATTAATCAGTCTTTCTATGATTTGCCTTCAGTTTAAATGGGGAACTGGAGAGAGAGAGAAATTATATTTCAAAAGAAAACTATAGAACATCTGTTATTAGATTCTAGCCTTGTTCATTGTTTTTGAGTTTTTATTGTTGGCTTATAATTTGGACTCACTTCTAAATTCTTTTTTGGATTCAAGTTTCCAGCCTAACATTTTCAATTTTTTTCTTTCACATTTTGAACTTGGAATCATTAGAAATTAAAACTGTGCTTTCCGTAATGCCCTCTAAACTGAAGCTAGACAACTTAAATAAACTGAGGAAGAAATCAGAGCAACTTCTATTGATATATGGACTGTCCAGAAAGTGTACTTGAACACCTGAGTCAAACCAGAATCCATAAAAATCTGTTAGATTGGCTCTGTAATCTGAAGATGTTTCAGAGACTAAAAAAAGCCTAGTCTATAGACAACTCCAGACATTAACCTTTGTTTTTCTTCTGTTTCCATAGAAATGCATCTTATTAAAGATCTTTTTGCTTGCATCATATATAAAGCCCTAGCCCATCTGCAGTGCCCCCTCCTGGAATGGGACACAGCTGTCTCACTGAACTGATCTATTCTCAGGACCAAGGGACTGACTAAAGAAGATATGGGATGATATATTTAAATTTGCGCTTTATGCTTATCCCAATTTGTTCTTTCCCTCCTCTACACTTTTGCTTATTTCTAATAACCTCTCATCCAATCTCTCCAAAGCTATCAACGTTTAATATGTGAAACTTTTTAAAGTTGCAAAGTGGGGACTGAAGGAAATTGAAATCGTTTACCTCCGAATATATTTTTCAACATAATTTGCCGTGGCCTCCAGAAAGCCAGCAAGCAGAAGTTGCCCTGCAAAGCCGTCTTTTGTAGGAGAAGTTTCCATCTGCAGTGAGTCTGTGTTGATGCAGCCTGCCTTCCCTTGTCTGGATCTGGGAAAGGTTAACTGAGAGCCTGACACTTTCAAAGGCCTGAAAAAAATATTTACGCTCTATTCTCTCTGAGGTCTGCCCCCTGTGAGGTTTCATCTGTGTAGGGAAGGAGACCACTTCCGCTAGCCAGGCCTCACCTTCTCCCACTCTCATAACCTGTTTTGCCCATCCAAACCCCCTTTCTTTCTGTCACCTCAAGATGATGTATGAGCTCCCATGGCCCACTGGGGGTTGGGTAATCACTCTCTGAGGTTTATTAACACGCACATGTTAACAGATTTTGTGTGTCTTTCTCCAATTAATTTCCCTTTTGTCAGCTGACGTTTCAATGAGCCTTCAGAAGGAGGAGGGGAAGTTTTCCCTTGACCTCACCATTTGCATTTGTTAACTCATGTAATCCTGACAATAACTCTGTTAGGTAGGGACTGTTGTTATCCCATTTTCCTCTGACAGAACTGAGATATAGAGGCTATGTGCTTTGCCCAAGGTCTCGCAGATAATAAGTAACAGTGCCAGAATTTAAACGCAAGCAACCTAGTTTCAAAATTGTGTGGGGCGGTGCCTGTGGCTCAGTGAGTAGGGCGCCGGCCCCATATGCCGAGGGTGGTGGGTTCAAAACCCAGCCCCGGCCAAACTGCAACAGAAAAATAGCCGGGTGTTGTGGCGCGCGCCTGTAGTCCCAGCTGCTCGGGAGGCTGAGGCAGGAGAATCGCATAAGCCCAAGAGTTAGAGGTTGCTGTGAGCCGTGTGACGCCACGGCACTCTACCCGAGGGCGGTACCGTGAGACTCTGTCTCTACAAAAAAAAAACAAAAAAAATTGATGCGTGTGTTGACACATACGGCTTTATGGTGAGAAATAGGCAGGGCCACACGTGCCCTGAACGGTAGGTGGTAGGGAGGGTGGGTGAGGCTCTGAGGTGCTCTGCCAACCCTGCCCCTTGCCTCTTCCACCATTTTCCGTAGTAGTAGTCTGGGGGATGAATGTGGCAACTTCTCCTGTTCTCCTTCCAGGATGTCTGTCCTATTGAAAATTCCTTTTTTTTCTATGGCAATCCTTCTTGTCTCAGTAACTGCATTTTGTGTGGTGAGCAACTGGATCTAACTGAGACCCGCTTGAGATTTCAACAATGGATACTCTGTGCATCCTGGAGGCTCCCTGGTCTAGCAAGAGTTGGTCCTCAGTAAGTGTCCATTGAGTGAATGTGTTCATGGTCATCCCACCTTCCCAGGCTTGCCTGTTCATCCCTTCATCCATTCATCCATTAATATTTATCATGTGCCAATCATGTACCAAGTACTGAGACTACAGATGCCATTAGATGCACACTCAGCCTCAACGTCATTCTAATAGGGGAGGTGGAAACACGGAAGGAATATGCAGATAATCATCTTGGGATGAGGTAAGAGCAGTGCTGGACACAGGGAGACCTGAGAGGCTTTCAGGAGAGCTGGGCCTAGGAGGGCAGGGTGTGTGGGGTGCGAAGACCCCTGGCAGGGGAGGGGGGCAGAGAGAGTTACTCTGAGGCAGAAGAGCCAGGGTAAGAGGCCCACAGGAGATTGACTCTAAGGTTCACAGCTAACAACCTTTTCAGGACAGACCACGTTGCCTCTTTAAGTGCTGATTTCCCATCAAAGCTTTTTGCTCTGGCTTCTGGGGATCTTTGGACCACGGTGCTCTTGAGGTTGACCACCTGCCTCTGGGAAGTAGGCCAGCATCTCCACCACCACCCCCAAGGCCCTTGTTCCAATTACTGTCAGGGACTCTACACCTTCCTCTACCCCCACTTCACTCCCTAGTGGCTCCACAATCACGGGTTCTTTCTCAGGTAAAGAGAGACTTCAGCCCAAGTTTCAAATGCAATCCTCAGAGAAGGCCATTTTACAGGGGCTTTAAACTGTAGACGGCCTCCAGAATAGGTCTCAGGGTTCATGCGAATCAGAAGCTATTCAAAAACAGGGAAACATGACTCCATAAATCTGATTCAGTCCTGTAAGCCTGAAAAATTGTCTATTGTTTTTTTTTTTATATCCCATTTGATTACAGGACCTCAGGTGAGTTCTTTCTGAAGCTGAGATCTTGGATAACAAGCTTCCATAGAAGCATAAAGCCAAATAGGACTTGGATTTCACATTTGGTTCAAACTCTTGATGTTACACTTAAGGAGACTGAGGTTGGGGGAACGTAAAGAACTTCTCAAGCCAAAGCAACCAGTGAGTGGCAAAATCAGAACTCTGGGTCCTGCCTCTCAGCTGGTTTCATTCACTATACTCCATCCAGTGGTCCCAGAGCAGTAACCTTTAAATTAATTTATCCAGTAGTTGTCATCATCCATGTGGCAAGCCTCATGCTAGGTGTGTAGGGCTGCACCAAAGGGCCAAGTCTTGGTCTGCGAGTACGTCACTGCAGTTGAGCAGGGACAAAGGCTGCTATGTATTAATCTGACATGCAATGCTATGTAGTGTCATCGCTAAATAGAGAGGGACTCATAGCCACAAACTCCAAAACCTTCCCTGGACAAACAGCCTCTGGGCCAGACTGACACAGCACGCCCAGAGCCAGGTGAAGGGGGGATTGAAAGCCATTGACAGGCACTGTCTCTGGGAATATGCTGGGAAATGAATAGCTCTTTTACAATCATTATTGCAGGTATAATTTCGACAATTATTCATGTATTTTCTTCTGGTGGCATTTTCTTCTTTTCCATATTCTGAGAATGGGGACAAGCGTTGACTTTCGATTTATACCTTGGGTGTGAGCCATTAAGTGCTCTGATTCTTAGTTTATCTGTGCTGTTTTCAGTGAAGTAAAGTGAATGTGAGTTATCCAACTGTGGTGTGGGGCCTCAGTTCCTCTGACACGGGACTGATGAGGCCTGAGTGCCTGGCACTGTCTTATAGGAATATAAAAATTGCATCTGGTCTGTAGCCAGCTTGCTTCCTTCTCTGGAACACGGGAAGGATGACTAGGAAGCCATTCAGCTCATTACCCACAGCCCTGGACATTTCTTTCTTTCTTTCTTTTTTTTTTTTCTTTTAGAGATAGAGTCTCACTTTATTGCCCATGGTAGAGTGCCATGGTGTCATAGCTCACAGCAACCTCCAACTCCTGGTGCTTAGGTGATTCTCTTGCCTCAGCCTCCCGAGTAGCTGGGACTACAGGCACCTGCCACAATGCCCGGCTATTTTTTGTTGCAGTTTGACCGGGGCCACGTTCAAACACTCCACCCTCGGTATATGGGGCCAGCGCCCTACTCACTGAGCCACAGGCACCGCCCAGCCCTGGACATTTCATTACCTGATCTGTCATCACCGGGGTCTTCTTTTCCAGCTGCCTATGTGCGGCTTATACAGCTTAGCTCGGGAATGAGTTTTATGCCTGTCTCTGTTTGAGAAGCGTTAACAGAATTATGGCTTTGTTTTAGAAGCATGAACAGAGTTTTCAAATCTCACAACAAGATAACTCTATTTATTTCCAAACTAGAATCATAGATTTCTGACCCTTACAGGTCCCCCTGAAGCTTGGTGTGGTAGGTGCATGATCCGTGATAGCTTCAGGGGTTCTCTGCCACCTCTTTCCCTCTCCAGGCATGAAAACGTCTGTGTGTTTATAAGCCTTTGTGTATCTCCTTCTGGAGGGAAGGCCTGTATTTCCACCAGTTACTTATAGTGACCCAAGGCCTCCCAGGGGGTAAAGCCTGCCATGGAGGGATTTCCCAGGATTTTGAAACTAGAAATGATCTGAGATATCACTTAATGGATCCTCTCATTTCACAGGTGGGGAAATGAGGCCCAGGGGAAGGTGATTATTTTTCTTAAGTCAATGCAATGAGATAGTGACAGGGTAGCATGGGGTCCAGAGCAGAAATCTGACTTTTCCCCAACCTTCCATTGTTCTTCACCTCACCTAAGACAGACTTCTGGGAAGCTTGGCCATCACACTCTCCCTCTTTTTTTTTTTTTTATTGTTGGGGAATCGTTGAGGGTACAAAGAATGAGATTACCTTGCTACATTGCTTGCATTTGTTAGGTAAAGTCCCTCTTATAATTGTGTCCTGCCCCCAAGAGGTGTGTCACACACCATGACCCCTCCACCTTCGTCCCTCCCTCCCTCTCTCAGGAAGCTAGGAGTCTCTTGAATGGACTACTTTTCTCATTTGCCCTTTTTGGTAATTGACTCTGGCAGCTGGTAGGTATTTTACCCCATACCTATCCAGAAAGTCCTGTCCATGTTGTTGAAACCTTCACTCTTGCAAATGCCAGTGCTGTTTTCCTTGGCCACTAGGAATGTTCACACCAGGGCAGTGCTTCCCTGTGTGTGTATGTGTGTGTGCACGCGCATGCAGGCTGGTGTGTAATGGTGCACTTGCTCACACCATAGCAAAGCGAACAGCAAATGCCTATAAAAGGGAATCCAGAGAGAAAGCCCCAAGTTCTGCTTCTGTTTAACACTTGGCCTTCTAGAGGTTTTTAAAGATGGTGTCTGTTTAGGAAAAGACTTCTTAAGCCTGGACTGTTGCCCTTAGCCAATCAAAGTGTTGACTAAACCTTGTTCTCCATTGTGAAATGTAAGCTCAGTGAAATTCAAACACATTGTAAATTTACTAATCAGCTGTAATCAAAGCAGAGGGACAGAAACCCCCATCTCGGGGGCAGCTCCACAGTGATAAGGTGGCTCTGCAGGGCCTGGGGGTGTCTCAGGATTGCTAAGACGCATGCAGACATCTGTTCTTGCACAGGCTGGAAAGGACACCCAATGTGAAACTTGTATTTTACTGGGGAACTAAGCTGAGACCTCTGACACCGCCGCCCTGCTAAGGCCCAGTGTCTGGTCAGGGTCCTGGCCCTTGTTCTGCATGGCCCAGTGATGCTGGGCTGCATGGAGGGTGGGGGAAGGTGAGCAGCTGCAGGACACAGGTCTGCGTCACCTGCTCGGAACTGCAGGGCAGGTTGGGGGCATAACTGACCCGTCACAAAATCAACAGGCCGTACAGGGTGTGAGGCCCTTGGGAATTGTCTTATTAAATCATTTTAACAGTATTATGGGGTAGGGAACGTTGTTGTAATTGTCACTTTACAGATAAGCCCACTGAGTTTTGGGGAGGTCAAGAAACTTGCCCCAATGACATAATCAGTAAGTGGCCAAGCCAGAACCGCAGGGTGAGGGTTTGTAAGGATCATGCTTCGCAAAGCTGCCATTACTCTGTCTGTCTGTCTGTATTTTGTTTTTCTCCCAGAGCTCACTCACATGTGTCTGAGTATTTTTGTCTCAGGGAGCATGATGTGTCAAGGCCTGTGCCTGTCACTGGGCACTGGGCACTGGGCCTCACTCTCAGCCTGGATTCCTGGGCTGGGCTTCCCAGGTGAGTGGGACGTCCTAGGTGGAGCAGGCGTCACTCACCAGGTCTCTTGTTTGCTTCCTCCTACTTAGCCACCTGATCTTTCTGATGTGCTTTTAGGAGGGCACAAAGCCCTGGGGCCAGGGGCCTGCTGCCCTAACCTGTGAATCGCCTTATAGCCATTTGATGGGTTTTACAATAGTTTGTATTGTATTTCTAACTAAAATAACAATTCGGGGTGCCTTGCCCCCTTTTCCTTTTTTAGTGCACATTCAATTTGGATTTTGTGACAGGAGGTTCTCTTACTCTTCCCCTATTTTCATCTGCCTTTTAAAAAAGAACAGCAATAGCTGGGCACCTCCACAGCCTCACATCCCCGGGCTCTCCAGGCTTAGGACACCTAAGTTCTCTTTTCTTTTTTGACTGTCAGTGACACAGTTAAAGCCATAATAACCGCCCAGAATACTTGTCGGTAGCTTGCTGGCTTGTGGTCTTCCTCAGTCTCCTGGTTCCTGCCTTACCTGCTGTAGGGCTCAAGGCTCTTCTCTGGGAAAGTGGTTTGTCAGGAAGGGGAGAGTTCCTGCACAATTTGGGGTGTGTCCTGTGTGCCAGGCCCTGGGGTAGTGTGGGAGGACACAGCTCTGGCTCCTGGGCAGCCCGGGAGCACTCCCAGGACCTTGCATGGGCTTCCATCTCACCCACAGTGGGAAGGCACTGAACGCTGGGAGGAACAGAAACCAGAGATCTGGGTGCTGCACGACCCTCCCTATTAACCTCAACATGGGCCCCGTGTCTTCTTGGTTTCCTGTCATTTGCCACAGAAGCAGTGCTCAAATTGGCTTCTGGATGGCTCGGATGTAGTGCCCTTGGGGGGGTCCAGTGCATGTTGGCTCAGCTGGGAATGTACCAGGGCTTGGGGTTGCTCTTGTGCAAGTCTGAGGGCCTGATTACTGTGTAGGAAGGGCCAGGCCTCCACTGGCACTTACTCTGCTCGGTGATGACAGTGGCCCTCAGAGAAGGTTAAGCCTGACCATACAAACAGCCATAATGAACATGAATGATTTGCTTAATGATTTATTTATTGACTCCACACTTGTTGGGTGCTCCTGTGCTAGGCATTGACAGTTTAGGGACCTGGAAGACAGTGACACAACCCTTAAGATGTTTTCTGAGTTGAAGGCAGAGAGATCTTAATAGTTTCGGGGAAGAGTGGGTGATTCTTGGCACACCGTGACATGGGGCACGGAGGTGTCCCCTTCTGCTGTGATTTCTTTGCTCCCTTTACTGTTTTTCCCATTCAAAGGGGTCCTTTCCCTGCACCTTATCTAGGTGAGGTCCAGAGAACAGCAGTCCTGCTCTGGGGGCAGGGAACACTGATGCCCCAGGCCCGCACTTGCTGGAAGGGACAACAGCTGGTGGTCATGGCTGAGTCCCACATTGGACACCACCTTCTGCTGTAGGGAATGACAGTCATGTCCCCTCAGTAACTGGATGAGGCAGAAATACCAAGGCTTGGCCCTCTCACCTCGACAACCCCGAGGGCCATTTCAGCACTAGAGCACCTCTGAGGATGGGCTGGGGGGTCTCCAGTTGTTACTACACTGTGAGTTGTGTCACCTTCTGTAACCACCTGCCTTTGTACTCCCTGCAGGGGAGCCTCTGAGCAATGCTCCCTGTTAAACTTTCTTCACGCAGTTCACCTTCTCAGACTGTTCCCAGGAAATCTCTAAGGCAGTTGACACTGCAAGTGGTTGTGAGAAGTGGACTGTCCATGGGAAACTGGAGGTGGGGCATGTGGCCAGCTGACGACAGAGCCCAGCCCTGGTGGAGCCGGGATGGGCTCGAAGGGCCCTGGGGAAATGGTAACTAGAAGGCGTGGGCGCCTGAAGCACCCACTGCCGAGTGAGGAAGAGAGTGAGGCCTGGGCTCAGGATGACTCATCACTGGTTTTGGGCAAACTGTGAAAGCCAAAGCCCCTCTTTGGCAGCCTTTAAGAAAACCCTTGTGTCTTTACCTGGAAGGCAGGTCAGCTGGAGGAACAGCCTCCATCATAGGACTGGGCAAGTTCTCAGCCCTCCAATGTCAAGGCCCTAATAGACAAGAGGTGCAATCCTGATGCTTGGGGTGGGGTCCCTGGACAATTGAGAACCTGAACTCTGGCATCCCCCAAATCTTCTGGGCTTGCAGAAGTGGCCTCCCCCTTACCCAGGTAGAAGATCGTGGATTCCGCTCTTGAAGATCTGTAGGACCCTGAGTAGCCAGGTGCCTTAGGAGACAATGCTTCTTCCTCCCTCTAACCAGATGGGCAACAAGAAGCAGATCCAGCCCAGCCTGAGGGGGATGAGCTGGAGTGGCTGGCTGAGAGGAACTGAAGGGAAGGAGCTAGAGGATCCGGCTAACAGGTCCCAGGAAGGCCCAGAAGTGTATACCTGTGGCTGAATCCAAGGGCACAGATGTAATGCTGAACAAGTGAGTTTATGGAGATGGAGCACTGTGCCTGGTCCAGGGCTGAGAACCTCAGCAAGTGTCCCTGGAGACAAAACCTTGCCTAGGATGGAGCTTGAAAGCCCGAGAAGGCTGGAACCCCCATGGAGGTGCATGGTAGAGGAAGGGACCAGATAGCTGAGTGGTGGGCAGACACGTACTGTTGTGCCTGTGCCAGGACCACTCTCCCGGGGTGACCTAGAGGACCTGTGTAGAAAGCAATCACTGGTGAGTGGTCCTAGTGTCACTGACTCAGGAATGGCTATGCTCTTTGTGTTAGAACTGACAGTGGAGATAAAATCACAGAACTGGTTCCCAGCAGCATGGGTATGACAGGGTGCTGGCTGACAGAGGCCACAGTGACAGGCGGGAGCAGCAGGGCACCTGGTAGCACCTCACCTGCAGAGAGCTGTGGAGATGGCCTGTGGATACATCGCTCTGGAAGGGGCCAGACAGCAGCCAGCAGGGATGATGCTTAATTTATAAAACCATAAGAGATCAGGTATGCATTACCAGAGGGGCATGGTGGGCAGAGTTTCTTGCCTTGAGCTAACTCTCAACCCAGAGCCCACTGATGAAGGAGAAGCAGATTCTTCCCAGGAAGCACCTGTAACACTGGAGCAGGTGTTCCCAGCAGCGCTTCCACTGCTTTCCCAGTTAGCATGACAGGTTGGACATTTTTTTAGGCAAATGCATGGTGAGCAATAGGAATACCTGTGCTCTTCAAGGTTTATCAAACTGACATTGATACTTGGGGACCCAAGGTGCTACCATGACCCCCTTATTAGACTGGAAACCAGAGGGTCAGGTACTAAGTGAAATCCTGGCTCCAGGCCAGCTCCCGGCCCTCGCCTCCCTGGTCCTGCAGGACAACAGGAATTAATGTGCTTGTCATCACTTCTGTGGCCTAGAATACAAGACTCTGCAGTGAGCAAGGCCCCTTCCCTCACAGCAGCGTACACTGCAGGCTCCACCACGTCTTGTGTTGGTGGCAGGAAGCCAGAGGTAAGTGTCACTCTCAGAGACCAAAAGGATGTAGGAGCTGCAGTGCTTGTCACAGCCTCCTTACCTCACCAGACGCAAACCTGGTGTAAAGTGAGTGGAACAGTAAAGGTGCACAGAGTGAGCAGGGTCACTGGTCCAGCTGCAGCTACTGTGCCAGGCAGAGCGTCTCTCCGTAGATCAGCAGAGTCTTCAGCCCATGGAAGGCAGCCATGGATCTGGGGAAGATGCTATTGTTTGCCTTTGAAAAAAGGAAGATCAGAAGCAGTTCGACCTGACCTAGAGCAAACGATGACCATTCATGGTCTGCATTAACCCTCTTGAATTCGCCATTAAAGAAAAATTCTTATTTATGGTTTCTTTTGCATATTTGTTTCCAAAACAGACTCTTCATATAACAAATAAAATCATCAAAGTGATAATGGCAGAGATTAAATCGTGCATTACAATCGATTGGTTGTATGTTTTTAAATGCCCTTGTAGCTTTAGTTTTTAGATGAGGCAAATTTCCATTCTCTGAGGATCTTAGAATTCCCAATATGTTTTGAGCTTGATAACTTTTGTCAGTTTTTAGTCACCCGGCCTGTCTGGACTTTCTACGAGTTGTCACGGTTACCCACATCGACGTGCTGTGCTAATTGGACCAGATAAGCAAGTAGTGGCTAGCAGGTTGGATGTCTTTGTGAGACTCAGACAAAAAGGCTAGGAGATCAGCCCCAGAGCCTTCCGCTGTCAGAGAAGCATAACGCTCCCTTTAGATTGTGGAGGACACGTGTTCCGTCCTCATGAACACTCAGCCCATTTTTAGGTGATATGGAGGGCTTCTGTCTTTGAGTAAGATGAAGAGGGAGACACCCTCGGAAGGCCCAGATGACAGTGCAAGTGACCCTGCTGTTTGTGTCATACAACCTGGACAAGTGGCTGGTGTTCTGGGGCAAATACAGTGTGACCTATCTGATCTCTATGGCCCTAAACGTGTGCATGACAGGGAAGGCACCATGTGGAGCTCACGGCAAGCCCCGGCCTTCTACAGAGGCGCCACGTGCAGTACCAGGAGCCCTGACGTCCTGTGAGGAGGGGCTGCTGGCATGGAGACGCAGCACTCTGGAGGGCGAGGGGCTGTATGGCTGGGCTGGGTTCTGTCAGACTCATTTACTTACAAGATTGGGTGGACTGCTCACAAGGGGAAGTGGGATAGCCAGGGCTGCTCGAGCAGGTCCAGAGAAAACAAGGAAGTTGCACAAATGGTCACATCACCCTCCATCCTTGTTCTTCTGTTTCTCCATCAGTCCCTCCAGGGCTTGTCTGTGGGGCCAGGCTGACTTGATTCATTGGTGCACATGAAAGTGGCCTGTAGGCAGCACCCCTCAGGGAGGGCCCTGGAAAGGGTGGTGAAGGGCAGTCCTCTAAGACACCTGTGCCTAAGTAGGCTATCTGGTCATCCACGTTGTAGAGAAAGCAAAGTGGCCTGAGATGAGAATATTTGCCATGTGACGTTCATGGCAAAGCTCTCAGTGGAATGTTCTGAAAAGAGAAAGATTGGAATATGAAGGAAAAGGAGTTCTGGGGAAAAGAAAAGGCCTGTGGGTGGGCCAGTGGGAGTGAGCCAGAGGGGGAGGTCTGTGCATTGTATGGGGGTGTGGTCACAGAGTGATCACTGTGGGAGGAGCACTCACTGTGGGAGGACTGATCACTGTGGGAGGAGCAGTCACCCTGGGAGGAACAGTTACCATGGGAGGAATGCTCACCGTGGGAGGAGTGCTTACTGTGGGAGGAGCACTCACTGTGGGAGGAAAGCTCACTGTGGGAGGAGTAGTCACTGTGGGAGGAGTAGTCACCGTGGGAGGAGCAGTCACCATGGAAGGAGCAGTCACCATGGAAGGGTTGATCACTGTGTGAGGAGCACTCACTGTGGGAGGAGTGCTCACTGTGGGAGGAGCAGTCACCCTGGGAGGAGCAGTTACCATGGGAGGAGTGCTCACTGTGGGAGGAGTGCTCACTGTGGGAGGAAAGCTCACTGTGGGAGGAGTAGTCACTGTGGGAGGAGCAGTCACTGTGGGAGGAGTAGTCACTGTGGGAGGAATGCTCACTATGGGAGGAAAGCTCACTGTGGGAGGAGCACTCACTGTGGGAGGAAAGCTCACTGTGGGAGGAATGCTCACTATGGGAGGAAAGCTCACTATGGGAGGAAAGCTCACTGTGGGAGGAGCACTCACTGTGGGAGGAATGCTCACTATGGGAGGAATGCTCACTGTGGGAGGAATGCTCACTGTGGGAGGAAGAGTTACCATGGGTGGCGCACTCACTGTGGGAGGAGAAGTCACTGTGGGAGGAATGCTCACTATGGGAGGAGCAGTCACCATGGGAGGAGCAGTCACCATGGGAGGAGCACTCACTGTGGGAGCAGCAGACACCATGGGAGGAGCAGGCACCATGGGAGGAGCAGTCACCGTGGGAGGAGCAGGCACCATGGAAGCAGCACTCACTGTGGGAGGAGCAGGCACCATGGGAGGAGCACTCACCGTGGGAGGAGCAGTCACCGTGGGAGGAGCAGGCACCATGGAAGCAGCACTCACTGTGGGAGGAGCAAGCACCGTGGGAGGAGCACTCACTGTGGGAGGAGCAGGCACCATGGGAGGAGCACTCACCGTGGGAGGAGCAGTCACCGTGGGAGGAGCAGGCACCATGGAAGCAGCACTCACTGTGGGAGGAGCAGGCACCATGGGAGGAGCAGTCACCGTGGGAGGAGCACTCACTGTGGGAGGAGCAGTCACCATGGGAGGAGCACTCACTGTGGGAGGAGCAAGCACCATGGGAGGAGCACTCACTGTGGGAGGAGCAGTCACCATGGGAGGAGCACTCACTGTGGGAGGAGCAGTCACCATGGGAGGAGCACTCACTGTGGGAGGAGCAAGCACCATGGGAGGAGCACTCACTGTGGGAGGAGCAGGCACCATGGGAGGAGCACTCACTGTGGGAGGAGCAGGCACCATGGGAGGAGCAGGCACCATGGGAGGAGCAGTCACCGTGGGAGGAGCACTCACTGTGGGAGGAGCACTCACTGTGGGAGGAGCAGGCACCATGGGAGGAGCAGTCACCATGGGAGGAGCAGTCGCCGTAGGAGGAGCAGTCACCATGGGAGGAGCACTCACTGTGGGAGGAGCAGGCACCATGGGAGGAGCACTCACTGTGGGAGGAACAGGCACCATGGGAGGAGCACTCACTGTGGGAGGAGCAGTCACCATGGGAGGAGCACTCACTGTGGGAGGAGCAGGCACAATGGGAGGAGCAGTCACCATGGGAGGAGCAGGCACCATGGGAGGAGCAGTCACCGTGGGAGGAGCACTCACTGTGGGAGGAGCAGTCACCATGGGAGGAGCACTCACTGTGGGAGGAGCAGGCACCATGGGAGTAGCAGTCACCATGGGAGGAGCACTCACTGTGGGAGGAGCAGGCATCCTCCTCCCACGACTAACTAGGCAGGAGGACTTGGCCAGTAGACATCGGTGAGCCTGTTACCACCCTACATCCCAGTGCAGGTAGGATGGAAGCCCTAGTGGCAGACATGAGGCCACACAAGGGCCCATGGCCACGAGCTTCCACCCTGTGCGCCCCCTGTAAGGACTCGTGCTGCCTGACGTCTGATCTGCCGGCAGCAGACAGAGGCTAACAATGCTGAGCTGCCAATATTGGTCTCTCAAGGAGACCAACCAAGCATTTGGTAGGAAGCTGACCAAATGGCTTCTTTCTGTGACAGAGGGATCTAGCTCAGCCTGAGAGTCTTGGCATAGGTTGGTGTTTAGCTACCACCACCACCCAACTGTGTAGGTCTCCACCTAACATCAGTCTGGGTCAAGGGAGCCACTTCCCCAGAGTGGGGATGCTGCCATGGGCACATGGCCACCACAGACTCTTCTCTTTCCATCCTGTATGATGTCCACCGGAAGCTGTCAGCTTGACAAGAAGGTGGAAAAGCCTCATATGGGTCTAGCTCGGGGAGGGTCCAGAGCAGAGGTGCTGCCCGGGGAGGATGGACACAGTACACACCTTCTTCCAGTGCTGCAAGGACAGCAGCAGGAGCAGCCTTACTCACCACCGCTCTGCAACCAGGTGGGGCCGTGTGCTCTCTGCTCCACCAAGCGGAGGTCCCGGCCTGCAGAGGAAGGATGCCGCTACAGGGAAACGTCCCACCGAACTTTAATTTACATCAGCTACCTAGTCACTTGTGTCTCTCATGGCAAGGGCCGGCAGACCAAGAAGGGCGGTATTGTCCAGGCAGGGTAACTGATGGGGCACATACAGGTGCAGATGACCCGAGGGCTGGGGAAGCCTGTGCTGGGTGCTTGGGGGAGTGTGGGATCTCTCCATGCTCCCATGCTCAGTCTCGGCTGCACATGGCCACAGGCAGGAGTCACAGTCAGAGGAGGGATGGTTATTAGGGATCAGACCCTGCAGAGGTGAGGGCCTGGACCGCTCCCCCCACCCCGGACAAACAGCCCAGGGCTGTTTATACAGTTTATACAGTTGAAACAATAAAATTGAAAGTAAATTAAAACCATTTAAACAACTGTTTTGTGGAACAAATATGCAAGGTTAAATCACTTCTTAGAGGAGGGCCCAGTTGACTTACTGGCTGACACAGGCCTGGCTCCCTTTCCTGGGCTGGAACCTCCCTGAAGGCCCTTCCCAGTGGCAGAGCTGCTTTTCAGAGGCTGGACTGTCCTACAGAGAGTCACCTCTGTCCCAGCCCATTGTGCCTCCTCCCTTCCTCAGGAGCTATCTTGCAAGGACACTCCCCAGAGAACCTTTTCCTGCACTATACATCTCAGACTCCATTTCCAGGGCTCAGACGCTGGCTTTCAAGTTTCAAAGCCTAGGCCTTTAGGGAAATGGAAAGGCATTACAGGATATATGGAGTTTTAAGAAAAAAAATCATAAGCAAGATGATTGTCTCAAACAAAAACAAAATAAGACAAAATAAAATAAAACCAGGGAAAAGAAATCTCTAGTGAATTTTCTTTTATTGTTTTGTTGTGACTCTTTATCCCTAATCATGTGTTGCTTTAAAATCTATTTTTGTGATAGTAACGTAGCTCCTGTGATTTTTGTACTGGTAGTATTTGCTGGAAAGTAGGAAAAACTATCGGTTATGAATTTTGTTTAGTTAATGTTAATTTGCATTAATTTGGGTAAAAAGCTTATTTTTCATTACAAACTCTCAAAGCCTTCACCAGCCCGGTCTCCCCCCCGCCCCCCCCGGGGGTGTAAGTGGATTTGCTTTTCCACATCTTTACAAGGAGCTACAGTTTTTTGGGATCCCGGATTTATGGAGGGAGGATCTCCTGTGAGACTCTCCACATGTTAATGTTACCTGGACTTTTTCATAAAAGCCGTGAAAATACAAGTTTACCAGATCTGCTGGCAAGGCAAAAAGACTTCGTTACGACTCTTAACTTCTCTTCTCTCTGTCTTTCCCTTGGATTTTTGCCTGATAATTTTTTCTTATGCATAAAGATTTTTTTAAAATAAATTAAAAACAGTTTTATCTAGAATTTTTAGTGTTTTTAGCATTTGATCTGAATACTTAGCCTAGAAACAGAACTCTCAAAGGTAATATTTTGATGTATTTATTTATTTTTTAAACAAATAGAAGTTTATTAACACATAAACCTGACTATACCTAGGAGAAAACCCAGAGAAATGAGTAAATCTCTCAAGTATACTCAAAGTCAGAGTTTGGACTTTGGCTTAAATATTATTGTTTTCTGAAAGAAAGAATGAAGGCTGTGGAGAGAGGCCCAATTGTGATGTGAAGGCAGCTGGAACACTTTAAACAAAGGAAAGGTTTGTAGCACAGATTTACGTCCCGGCCTTATCGTTCATAATTTATTCATCCTTTTTTTCCAGTTGCAAAGGAGACACTCTTACACATGGAGATATTTTCTTTATTTTTAATTATTGGAGAGGAAATATTTTTAATTAAAATTTTTTTGTACGTTTTAGAATATTAGGGGGTACACCTGTTTTATTTACATACTTTGTTTTTGTACAGATTGAGTTAACGTTGTGTGTCTTTCTATTTTAAACAGAGAAATTATTGATCATGGTGAAATTTAGCATCTTTTCATTCTGTGCATGCCAGGAACTGGTTTAACTTCTGTGATGCAAAAACTCACTCTGAAACTGACCGTAGGATTCTGAAGCTCCACCATGTTCATTTTAACTCACTTAATTACACAGAGAGAGAGAGGTAGGGAGGGAGACCTCAACATCTACTGGATGATGTTACTAATTTCAACAATTGCTTTGCATTATACAGTTGAAACAATACAATTGAAACTAAATTAAAACCATTTAAACAACTGTTTTGTGGAACAAATATGCAAGGTTTGAATATTTATGATGGCAAATCAGATTAAGTTGCTGAATACTTTTCTTTCTCATCTGTCATAAATGATGCACAGTTCTCAAAAGTAAGTTATAAAGTTTTTGTAGTGTGTTTTGATTAAATATAAACAAATGAATCACACGTTCATGGTTATAAAAAGTCCATTAAATGGAGGAGGCAGTGCAAACAGCCTTATTCTGTAGAAACACATGGCTAGCCATGCAGACTTAGTAAAATACGAGACATAGTTCAACATTTAAACTAAATACAACCTCCAAAGGCTAAGAAATGGTAACAGATCTTATACAGCTGATGGTAAAGCTTCATGTTGCCTTTTTTCAAAACTAGGAAACTGAAAACTAAGCTTGAATATATTGAATTTGTTCCAGAGAACCCTGAGTTTGCTGAACTCAAATTGGACTGTCCACTCTTTCTTCTGTTCGAGTTCGAGACACAGGCTTTGATTTAAAATTTGTTTTAATCAAAATATAAGGTATGCCATTTGTGAGAACTTGAAGTTTTTTTCTTGCTAGGGAATGTAAGGGAAAACACACAACTTCCTTAGTCTCCCTTTGTCTTGGTATTGACGCTGCCGTTCTGCTGGGGCTTCTGTGTTTAGGAAATCACCTGTTGAAGATGGGATGGAGGGAAGCTGGGGAGTGGAATCTCCGAGGATGAGCAACTTGCCCTTTGCCTATACCTGTTATGGGTGGGGGGGTGGGAGGGTGGGAGTGTGTGTTACTCTTCTGCCCTGCCAAATGACAGCTTCACTGTTTGGATCCCCTCCAACCTCCTAAGCCCCTGCTCTTCCTTTCTCCCCTGTGTCAATTGATCCCCTGGCTCTTGTGCCCCAAAGCTGTCAGAAGCACCCAGCTATGGGGGACCCCATTTTCCCACCTCCCCTTCTGGGTGCGTGTCCACACTCCTCACCCGTCCTCTGGTGGCTGCTCTCTGAGGCGGCAGGTTGGAGTGTGTTCCAAATTCCTTCCTCCCTTCCCACTGCTCCTGGCTCAGCTTTTGTAAGGTGATCAGTTCTTCAGTTTCCACAGGGTCGTTCCCACCAGCATTGAAACTCCTCTAAAGGAAACCCATGTGGCCTCCTGTCCCCCTGGAGGTCCTTACAGGATATGGCACTGAGATGTCATCTCACTTTCTCTGCTGCCTCCCCCTTCCTCTCTGCCCTGCACCGATCAAAGTAGGCTGGAAGCCTGGGCTCCACGAGGCCGCTTGGTCAAGGTCGCAACCTTCACCTTAACAAACACAGCTGAAATTTTCTTCTACGTGGACAGCATCTCAGCAAAGTTGAACACAGAATCCCCCTCCTTTCTTTGAGAAATAATTTCCCATTTGACTTATAGGACACGGTCTCGTGTCTGCCGTTCTTCCCAGGTCCCTGGCTGCTCTTTGCTTCTCTAGTGACCCCTAAATCAATGTCTTATTGCTGCTGTAAAAGGTTGCCACAAGCTCAGTGGCTGCAAACAACATGAATCTGTTATTTACGGTTCTGTAGGTTAGAGGTCCACCATGGATCTCTCTGGCCCGAAGCCAAGCAGTTGGCAGGGACGTGTCCCTTCTGGAGTCTCTAAGGGACAAGTCTCTTGCTTGATTTTCCAGCCTCCAGAGGCACCTGCAGTCCTGGACTCGCGACTCTTCCTCCAGCTTCCGAGCTTCAACCTTCCACGTTCTCCCCTCTGGCCTCCAGTCTGTTCTTACATCTTTCTCTTTTTCTGCCTCTTCCTATTCCCTCCTACAAGGACCCTTGTGCCTTCCAGACAGTCCAGGGTGAAGTCTCCACCTCAGCATCTTTAATTTATTGCATCTACAAAGTCCCCTTTGCCCTGTAAATAAATATGAATATTCACTTTCTGAGTATGTTATGGGTATGAGGATGTGGACATCTTCCGGGGCTGTTATTCAGCTGACTACGCTCCCTCTTCCCAAATCCACCTCTTAATTTGGGGCACCCACACCTGGTATTTGACCTCCTTCTCTCCTCTATTCACACTCTTCAAGAAGAGGCTACCAAGGACCATGGCTTTAAATGATGCCTTTGATCTGGTAGCTTCCACGTTTCTATCTACAGTCCTGACCTCCCCTCTGAGCTGCAGCTGATCTCTGTATCCAATCATGTCCCTGTAATTAAAATTTTTTAAATAAAGGAAAAGTGTATGTAAAGTGTGAAAACACATCACACAAGGCCGTCCATCCTCTGTCAATGCAGCAACCCATGTGGATGTTTAATAATGACCTCAAACCTCGAATAGCTACAGAACCCTCTGTTTCTCCTCCAAACCTGTTCATCTGCATCCTTTGTTTGATTGCTGATGGTTCCACCATCTACCTTGTTCCTAGGGCAAAACTCAGTCATTCTATGTTATTATTTATCTTACTACTATCTTATCCACATCAAATATCTTGACTGGCATCATTCTAGTCCAGATGTCCTCTGCCTCCTGCCTGGGTTGGTGAAGCAGCTTCTCAACTGGCCTCTCTGTGCTATTCTTTCCCTCTGGGTCTGTCTTCCACCCAGGAGAGAATTTGAGCTATTTTTATTACCAAGTATTTCAAATAATTGTCTGATACAAAGAAAAATAAAGCAAGGATCCAGGTATTTACCACCCAGACTTCACATTTTGTTTCCTATCATCATCTTTTAAGAAACAAATCCTCCCATGTTTGTAAAGTCTTTTATTTGCCCCTCTTTGAATCCCTAGTGAATTTCATCCCCTTCATCTTCATCTTTTACCCTGTGGCTCATTGTACCTTCTGCTACCCCGCAATGCTGGGGGTCGTTCTCCACGCGCCGGTACACCTCACCCTAGACAGGTGTTCCTGAAGTGTTGTCACACTGGACATACATGTTTTCGTAATTAAAAAAATTTTAATTATTGAAATCTGCAAACACACATAAAGATAGAGAGATAATGAAGGAATTCACATGCTCTTATTCCCTACCCCAACGATGATTAACCTCTCTCCAGCCACCTTCTAGCTAGCCCAGCTTGCTCCTTTCTTACTCAAATGTTTGTAATGCCTTTTCTGCCACTTCATATTTTAGCATCCTATTTGAAATACATCAGGCTGACGTATGTAGATTTGATTCTTTATTTTACTGTAGCTGTACAGGTACGTCATCTATAAACACAGTCAGTCATGTCCCCACGGCTGGGCATTCACTGGTACAGTTTTCCTCACGAAACACCACCTCAGCCGACATCTATGCGCCTAAATTGTTGTGCTCAAGGATGAGAAACAGTACAAAAAATGGAAATTTTAATGCAGCCAAGTTTACTAATCTTTTTCTAAAATGTTAGTACTTTTCGTAACTTGTTTAAGAAAGCTCGTTCCAAGTCTATGAAGACAGTCAATTAAATCTTCTGAAACTTTGCTTTCTAAATTGAGGTCTAATCATTCTGGAATGTGTGTCTGTGTGTCTGAGTGTGTGTTAGATATGGTTAGTAAATCGGTCCGTCGCAATTTAATGAATATTCTAGTCCTCATCTACTGAATTTTAATGCTACTTCTGGGGAGCACCATGCTTTTAGACGACGTGGTGTGGCAGCATTTGCAGGTGCAAACTGGCTGGGTGGGAAGGCTCCCTCAAAGGGTGTCATTATCGACCGGTCACACATCTCTGTGTCTCTGCCTCAGTTCCCCTCATCTATAAAAAGGAGGTAATGTTAGCCTCCCTTTCGAGGATTAAATGCACAATACTGCACTTTGATTGCTTCACGCAGAACCTGGCTTACGATACGCAATGGATGTTAATGATCATATTTAAATTACGTTGTTTATTTTATATAACTCACTTTCTGGGCTGTCTATTTTGTATCATTGGTTTATTAGACCACACCTGTATCAAGGACAAGCAATTTAAATACTCTGGCTTTTGCGTAATCTTGATATCTGGGAGTACAAATGCTGCTATTTGTCAGCTGGTCGAGTTCCAAGAAAAATATAGAGATTTTTCTATAATCAAAATATGGAGATTTTGATTGCAGTGGTATTGAACACAGGGTAATTTGATAGAATCGATGTGTATTATTGAGTCTTTACACACATAAACTTCTTTCTCAACTTACTTTGCTCTTCATGTCTTTGAAAAATGTTATGTTTACTCAGAACCATCTTAGATACCTTCCGTTACATTATGTGTAGGCATCTTATATTGTGTGGTCACTGAAGAAGCCAGTATTTTATTTTAACTTAAAAATGATGTTTTACTACCATTGGTTTTTAAAGTGGGGTTTGCCATCCAGCAACTTCTCATCTAATAATTTGTAGTTTTTCATAATTTTTTTCAAAGATTTTGTGTGTTACTTTCCACTCACTGTTTTTTAAAATACATAACTACACAGTAATAATCACTAACGTTTATTGTGTTTTTGTCTTCTCAGCACTTTACATGCATTAACTCTTTTCATCCTTGTGACAATTCTGTGAGGTAACGTCTATTCTTATTCTTATTTTATTAGTAGCAGTAAAAAAAAAAAAATATTGTCGAGACTGTGATGTTAGAAATGGGTCTCAACCCCGAACATGGCAAAGACGAACAGGGTTTTTTTTTTTTTATTATTCATTTTGATATATATATTTTTCATGACATTTTCATAGTTATTGTGTGAAGACATTTCTATTCCACACCTAGTAAATTTCACACATACCCTTGTAAGATGCACCACCGCAGGTGTGGTCCCACCAATTACCCTCCCTCCACCCATCCTTCCCCTTCCCCTCCATTTTGATAAATTTAGAGGGTGCAAGTACAGTTTTGTTATGTGGCTACCTAGGTCACTATGAAAGTTTTGAGACATACTATATTGTGATCCATTATTTCACTTTCAAGAGACCCAGTTGACCACACCCTTTCTGATTCACCAGCTTTAACTTGCTCAGCTTATTGGTGTTGCTGGGAGGGTTTCCTTTGTTTCCATCCCTGCAGATTATATGTTTCTTGATTTTTGGGTATCTCAAAACTTTTGTAATGAGCCACATATAGTGTATAGGGGTGAGAGGTCTGGGCTTTTAGTGGACCCAAATAGTGCACATTGTACCCAAGGGGTGATTTTTCCAGCCTTCATTCCCTCTCCCTCCCCCACCTTTGGAGTCTTCAATGTCTGTTAGGATTCTCTGTGTGACGGCCTGAGCCTAGAGTTTAGCTCCACTTATAAGTGAGAACGTGCTGTTATTTGATTTTGTTCCTAAGGAAATTCTTATACATTGCTAAGAAGTTTTTTTTTTAATCCTTAATATTAAAGGAATTTGGCAATTTATGAAATACACTTTCTGCACCAATTGCACTAACCTCATGACTTTTTCCCTTTAAGTCTGTTAATGTGGTGAATTACACTGATAGATTTTCTGATATTGACCCATCCCTTTATACCTGGGATGAATCATAATGTGTGAAAGGAGAACTACGTGTGTCATGAGATTTAAATACCTTAATTTAGTTTGGATTTTTAAAAACATTCCAAGTGTTTTTGCTTTTGTTTTTTATTTTAACAGAATTCTTGAGAAGCTGTTGACCAAGAATCTCTGAGAGCAAAGCACTAAATTAACGTTATCCATTGTTAGGAAGAAAGATAAGATGGGGAGCTCTTGATTATTTTTACCTTAAAGTTAACATGTTTAAATTACTCTGTCAATTTTGTATTTTCTTGACTTGAAGTTGAGTGAAGGACGAAGCACTTTCCTTCAGTGGTTAAAGCTTTGTGGGATGAGCTCTGATGCCTAGTGACCAGGATGTGGAAACAGTGAAAGATGCTCTCACGGTTTCTTTCTTTTATGGGAGTTGGACAAGTGCAGGGCAGGAAGGTGGGGGCGGTTCGTAGGTCCTGGTCTTATAATAAGAGGGTGCAGGGACCCTTGCTGTGTCACCTTAATGAAGGGCCGTAGTCTGCAGTTTGGGGCTTAGAAGACCTGGATTGGAGACATCTCTGAGTCTGACTGCCGGTGGTGTGTAGCACATGGTTGGCTGCCAAGCAAGGTGACAACACCCCTCCCCAGCTGGCGTGCAGCATGTAGCTGGGGTGAAATGAGACCAGGAGCTAATATGCCTGAGACCCTTTCCAGATGGGACAGGCCACGCTGCCGTTGGCTGCCATCAGCACCGGGGAGCAAAGCGAGCAGCTTGGTGGCCAAAGTCAGTTGGGCAGGTTGGGACTTTCCTTCCACACTGCAGCAGGCTCTTCTCCCTCTGCAGAGTCTCTGCCCTGAGCAGCAGGGGACAGAGCCTTTTGCAGAGACGGTCCTGAGAGTGAAGCCCTCACCAGACTGCGCTTGCTCTGATGCTCCAAGTCAAGCCTTGTGTGGGGTCATCCCTTTCCCATACTCTACAATGGATTGATCGTCTCACCCTTTCTCCCTGTTCCTTTTCTTCTCTCCCTCTAAAGTCCGGTTACTGGTGCCATCATGGTGAGTGTCCTCTGAATGTCAGAGGGGCCACCTTGGAGCTTTCTGCCCTCGGGACCCCAGGACTCCAGGGCCTGATCTGATTTGGCAGCTGAGGTTCTTATAAAGGGACTCACCAGCATTAATGGCCATGTTTTGGTTTCCTTTATTTAAAGGGAAAAAAGGTTAAAAGGAAACATTTTGGAGTTGCAAATCTTGATGAGGCGCAGAGTCCAGGGATGCAGAGATACCTGGGGTAGTGAGTGCCCCATCCCGAGTTTGCACTGAGAGGCACGTGTGCCAGGGTGGCCAACCCACCTCTCTGATTTTTATTCCCCAGTGGCTGCGATAATACTCCAGAATGCCTGCCGTGATGGAGGGTTAGCTGGTTCCTCGAAGCTTCCTGCCAATTGTCCTTCTTGTGCTTCTTGTTATTATGACATTAATGTGCTTTAACAGGGACATTCGTCTTCTTACTGTTTGTGTATGTCATAAATCTGGAGGGGAAAAATACAGCAACAGGAAGGCGTGCATCTTTGCAGGTGTATTTGGAGGCAGACCAAATGGTGCGTTCCTTTTCAGATGCTCCCTGCTTCTCTTTCTGATTTCTGGTCCAGGATACCCAGAGGAAAAATAGGATGGTAACTTTTATAAAGGGCTGAGGGTGGGGCTCTGCCCAGGGCTGATTCCAGGAGTACAGAACTGACACCCAGGCTGGGGTGGACTGCTACATTAGTGATTAAGGATTTACTCCTTGACACTGAGGAATAATGTAACACGGGTTTAATTAAAGTGAAACCTTAAAGGTGAGGTTAATTTAGTGCTATAGTCAACTTTCAATTATCCGTGATACTGGAAGAGGGGGTGGCATGGATAATTTGTGGATGGTGAGACTTTTTTCCCTTCCTTTCATCAGGAGTGCTCTAATTTTGCTCCCAGGGACTAAGGTTGAAATGATCATGAACGTCAGTTTGGGGGGAAGTAGTGGGGGAGCATATGGTAGGAAGGTTGTGGGGGGCTGAGGATGGCCTCAGGTACCTTTCCCAGGTTAGCTTTTGAGATGTCATAATGACCTGTGAGGAAGGTATCACTGACCTCAGAAGGTGACTGACCACAGATGCAGAGTCGAAATGACCTGTCCAAGGTCATCTACCAGAAATCAGTAAAGTGACTTCACATATCCTAGTGTAACCTGTGTTGAGCAGAAGAAGAAAAAAAAAATACATATATACACACACACATATATATATTTATTGTTGTTGTTGTTGAAAAAAACAACATTATATTTTGAGGCAAACCTGACCAGCAATGTGTTGTCCTGAAGAGAACAGTCGGTGTAAGTTTCTCTTCTGAATAATTGTCATTTGCTTTTTAAGCAACATTCTTGCTTGGGATGAAAGGCATCTTTTGGAAGAAAACAATAAAGCAGAGAGAAGAACATACAATCTTGCATACAACAAAAAGGAAAACTGAGGGTGGGGGTGGGCAGAGAGGCCCGTGGAGCTGAAGCAACATCTTTTATTACAGGATGGATAGAGCTTTTGAGGACAAGGACATCGGAGAAGTCAGTGTTTGTGTGAGTGCAGTGAAGTCCTCTCAGGTACCAAACCCTCTACTCCAAGTGGCGGGCAGCTGCGTACACACGGCACACGGGCCTTGGTGTCTGGCAGTGGGGGTGGCATTTGGGGAGCAGATCAGCCCCTGACTTTGTTGTGAGACAGAGGAGTGAGGACCCCTGTGAGGTCAGGCGATGTGAGGTATGGACATGAGCTGCTCCTGGGAATGTGGGCAGTTGGGAATTAAAGGGAGAGACAGAGAGAGTCGAGCTGCTCCCTGGGCAGGAGAGAGGGAGGTTGAAGTCATGTCACTGACACCATTGAGGACAAGGTGACCCTGAGGGCTTAAGGCTCAAGTATTTTCAACAGCCTGGCAAACTATTAGCTGACTTTCAGCTGGCCGATTTAGAGTTACAGAGATGCCCCAGTAGACCCACACTGCTCCGAGTCTGGTCTTTGGCCAGGGTAGGTGCAGCCCAGGAGGTGTTAACCACTCTGGCTTGTCCCTAGAGGATTCAGCTGCATGTGAAAGTCTCGGGAGGGCCAGCCTGGAAGGCAGCACACACCTGTGCTGGGCAGAGATGGGGGGTCCTGTGGAAGGGTGTGGTGAGGGTCACCCAGGTGGCACCCTCCTTGCGGGGCCCTCGGCCCTCCCAGGTTCCACCTCCTCATCGTCCTCTCTGGGCCCAGCCTGGTGTGTGTGGGGGTTCTCCTCTTCTCCTCCCCCTGGTCAGCGAGTTGTGTGGGTATAGCTATTTTTCAGCTTACAGGTCACGGTTAAGGGCGTCCAGGAGGTGTGAGCATACCTGGGTGCTGGACTGTCTTCACAGGACGGGTGTGTTCCCATCTCTGTCACCTGAGGTCACAGGGCAGGTTTACTGGTCTTTCCAGGTAGCCATGTGACGGGACACAGGACAGTGACTTTGGGTGCCTGCTCAGCTCAGCACTTCTTATTTTGGGGGAGACTTTGGGGCCACAGGGGCAGGAAACTGGAGACATGTCCATATTGGCTGGCTGACCTGTTTCTCGGAGTAAGGCCAATCTTGCCTGGCCTTAGCTGGGGTAAACTGAGACTCCTGGGGGTGGGGGGGCTGGGACTTGAGGTAAGGGGAACTTTGATTAGGACTGGTGGTAGGCGAGATACACTCATCCATGACCTGACTTCTGTCTGTGCACTGAGGGGCGGAGGACCACAGGGGAGAAAATAACACCCCACTCTCCCTGTCTGTAGGCGTCCGGGCTCCCACACTGGTCAAGCTTGGAATCTCTATGGGATGTTTCCCAGGTGCTGGTTGTGCGCCAGACCCCGGCAAGATACAGCCATTCATTGCATGGAGCTTCCTGTCTGGTGAGGAAGGTGAGTCATCAAACAACCCCTGAAATAAATGTTAAACCATAGCTGGGACCAGTGATATGACAAGGTGCATGGTGCTAGGAACAGTGTAGGGAGGGACATTTACCCAGGGAGGGGCCCTGGAGAAGGGGCAGTTGGCCCCGGTCTGAGGCTGAGGAGAAGTTCCCCCGGCATGCAGGCAGGGCGGGGGAGCCCCAGGTAGAAGCCACAGAGCTGTCATAAGAGCTGGCCGCAGACCCGCCCAGCTGGAGCCCAGACGGCCGAGGGGTGGGATGGGAGGGAATGAGGTGGGCGAGCAGGTAGGGCCCAATTAGGGGCTCCTTGTTTCCCTTAAGAGTAATGACAAGCCCCAGAAGTAAAATAAGTGGAAATCTGTGGCTAGTGGCTAGTGGTAAGTTGTGCCCTAGAGTGAGAGAGGATTAGGAAAAAATAAGTTAACTAAAGATATAGAATGATTTTTGCAATTTGGAGAGGAAGATGACAGTAGGGGCCAAATTATAAGCCTTTAAAAAGATCAAGGCCAGGCCAGGCGGGATGGCTCACGCCTGTAATCCTAACACTCTGCGAGGCCGAGGGAGGTAAATCTCTTGAACTCAGGAGTTTGAGACCAGCCGGAGTAAGAGTGACACCCTGTCTCTACTAAAAATAGAAAAACTAGCTGGATGTTATGGCAGGCACCTATAGTTCCAGCTACTCGGGAGGCTGAGGCAGGAGGATTGCTGCTTGAGCCCAGGAGTTTGAGGTTGCTGAGAGCTATGATGCTATAGTGCTCTGCCTAGGGCATAGAGTGAGACTCTGCCTCCAAAAACAAAACCAAATAAATAAATAAATATCTAAATAAAAAATAAAAACTATCAAGGCCAACTCATGGGAACAATTCCTGAACCTCTCACCTACAGAGCCCCTTGCCACGAACAGGGTTCAGAGAGACTGTGGGCTACCCCACAGGTGGCCTCAAAAGCAGGGAGTAGAATGTTTAGGGAGAGTGTGTTCAGTGTTAGCAAAGTCACAGCAGTGTGGGACAAATCATTCCTTTTTAAGTAAAATGGAACAACATTTGTGTTTTGCCAAGAGGTCTGCAACTGCATTTCTGTAAGCAGAAGTCAAGGTTTGCAATCACTTTCAGATGTCAATTCTGTGGCTTAGCAGGGGAGAGTCACTGTGGTGCCATTGGTCCTGGCATTGTGCACTCTCCTGAAGCCACCTCAATCTATTGATTTCATTAGGAGATAAGAATGCAGAGACAGCGTCTAATATTTGAGAGAGATGTAAAACCATTAATGAGCTCATTGTAGGAGTCAGAACACACCTGTTAAGCTTCTTAGGAAGCCAGTGATACCAAGATTAACCTGTGTGTGTGTGTGCACCCCCCCGCCCCCCCATGCATGAGAGTGTGTGCACAAAGGGCCTGTGCCAGTCTCCCATGAGAAACTCACCTGTGATGAGCTCTGTCAGTGAGGTGATGAATGCACAGTTTGTTGACAAAAACAATTACTTTTTTCTTGCCTTTTGTTTTCTGTCTTTCTGGTTTTGAGGCTCCAATTTAAAGCCAACCTTAGGGTCATACCTGGGAGGGTAGGGGGGGAAGGCTGTGTAGACTTGATTCTGCTACCTAGCTGAGGTCAAAGACATAACTGGTTGTGAGAGTCAGTTTTATGTGACCAGCTGACTGGGCTAGGGACTGCCCAGATAGCTGTTGAACATCTTCGCTGGGTGTGTCTGGGAGGGAGTCTCTGGAAAGATTAGCACCGCACTGCTGGACAGAACAAAGACCTGCTCACCAATGTAGGTGGCATTGTGCTATCTGCTGAGGGTCTGAAGAGAACAAAGTGGTGGGGGAAGGGAGAATTCTCTTCTCTGTGTCTGGGCTGGGACATTCGTCTTTTCCTGCCCTCTTATGTTGGTTCCCCTGGTCCTTGGGCCTTTGGACATAGACTGAATCCCACCACCAACTTTCCTGGCTCTCAAGCTCCAGGTGGCAGATTGTGGGTCTTCTCAGCCTCCACAGTCCCATGAGCCAATTCCTATAATACATATATCCTTGTATATATTTATATACATCCCATTGGTTCTGTTTCTCTGGAGACCTCTGGCTAGTACCCTGGGTGGCCACTGCTATTTCTGCATGGCCTGCCTGCTGGCCAGTGGTAGCACAGTGGGGTATGATGTGGTACTAGCCAGGCTGCCTCTGCTGCTGCCCCCTGAAGCAGGGGAAGGAATCGGGGGTCAGGGTCTCCTGACCTTTGCCTCATGGGACAGGACAGGGGAGGGGCTGGCTAACTGTGTAGGGGATTATCTCTGTCTCATCTTGAGATGGTTTGTTAAACAAAACTGAAATTTTTTTTTAACATTCAAGGTTACAGGTGCTTGTGGGGGTTTAGAGATCAGGAAGAGAAGTTATCTCCATCTCTGCTGTTCTGGTTTCTTCTGTCTGGCGTTGGCAGTAAGACAATTGGCCAATACCTAATATGGACATATGAGATCACAGGGTTGAGAGATTTTCAATCATTTTCTGAAGTTGTTTGAGTTGTTACCATAATCGTAGGGAGGTGTTATGCTTGGGGGGAAGGTGAGCAGCCACTGTGCTCCTGAGGGGAGGGCAGGAAGAAACAGGCTGCAAGCATGGCGTGCAGAGGGGCTCTGGTCTGCAGGTGGGCGCCCCGGAGCCCTGGGTGGGGCCGTAAGCTAGGCCCTCTCACCTGAGTCATGCTGGCTGAACACAGGGCCATGGTCATGAGACTGCTGCCTTTCCTGAGGGTGTGATTTTATGAAACAGGATTATTTTAATTATTCAGCTAGCCATTCATTTACTGCATTTTTAAGATGTGAACTTTATTGTTGAGATGAGGAAATCTAAGAGCAGACCTCCACCTGCAGCAGCGCTGTGTCACCTAAAAATCAACACCTACTGAAGCACGTGGCTTCTGACTCCCACCATATCCAGTATAAGTGGTGGCCTGCCTGTGACTTGGGAATAATGAGACCAAGCCTGTTTCTCTTACATGTAGTTTATGAGAACCAAGAGGTTATGTGCATATATAAAATTCACTGAAAGAGCTCAAATGCAGTACGAGCCTGGACTGAGTGCTTTATTATCAGGTGCATAAAAGTGTAGGTATATCAAGCAGCACCTGTGGCTCAAAAGAGTAGGGCGCCGGCCTCATATGCAGGAGGTGGTGGGTTCAAACCTAGCCCCGGCCAAAAAACTGCAAAAAAAAAAAAAGTGTAGGTGTATCAGGATCCAGAAGGCTCAGCTATTTTGTTATTTTATGTATGTCATTGTTTGCATTATGAATATTCCATTGGTGAGTCTTAGTAAGTAAGTGACGTTGTAGGTAAGTTAAGGGCAAGAGTCAAATTTTATGTAAAAGCTTGAAAGCACTTTCTAGGAATTGGCCTCCTGATATCTCAGACCATGGCAGGCCTTGGTTATGATGATTCTGGAGCCAGGGGGCTGAATAGAGTCCAGACGTCCAGCTCCATCTGAATTTCAGATCAACAACAAAAATCTGCTAGTACCAGTAAGTCCAGTGCCACATTTGAGCCTTACTTATACTAAAAACTTATTAGTTTTTGATCTGAAATCCAAATGTAATGGGGCATCTTGCATTCTATTGGCTAAATCCACACACCCCACACTGGAGGTGCTGGTTTGCAGCAGGCACTGAGGAGAGAAGGCCCGTTCCCACGTTAACTGCTTTTTGTCTTTTAAACACAAACAGGAATCACTGAGTTGGTATTGGCATGCCAGGTAATTTCCTTGCACGTCTTTCTTCATCTGTACCTCACTGAGTGGTCGCAGTCTGGGCTGCATATTAAAATCATCTGCGGACCATCTGCATGGCAGCATGCCCCGAACACCTGAGCGCAGTTACATCAGGAGCGCACAGAGGAACCAGGTGCAATACATATTTTAATCTCCTCCAGGTGATTCCCCGGCGAGCAAGGCTGAGAACAAGTCATCTCAGTGATGCTGGGGGGTGAGTGATACAGCCCTGTAAAGTCCTTCCAGAGTGTCGGCCTGGGGTTAAAACACAGCAAATGGTCCACGCCTTCCACCAGGAGGAAGGTTGAGAGAAGGGAAGGGAAGGGGAAGAGGAACAGGTGTCCCAGGTGGGTGGCAGGCCGAGCACCTCCCACGCAGTCAGTTATGGATGGGAGGAACCTGCATGCGTCCGTGTGGCTAGAAACAGAGCTGTGGGGGCCAGCAGACCCGGGGGAAGGTGGGCAGAGCACAGAGGCTGCCAGCGCATCCTCTCACCTCAGAGGTGATCAGGAGCTGGTGGAGTCTGCTTGCACACTTGCAGGCAGGTGCTTGCGAGGGGGGCCCAGGGCATCCCCTGTTTGTGCAGTATCCCTGTGTCTCACAGGCGACATGGGTTCTGTGCCATCAGTGGGATGAGCTATCCATAGGACTAAGGGGTCTCAAGTTGCCCAGTGTTGCAGCCTCAGTGCCAAATCATGCCTGGTGCATGGAGGGCCCTAGAGGGCATTGCTGGGAAGAGGAAGTGAAGGGAAAAACCAAAACAAAGACAAGCCACGGGCCAGCCTGTCGGGACAGCAGAGTTCACACCCGGCCCTGCCCTGGTGTCGCTGGGCAAATCATGTGCCCTTTTTGGCTCCTGTTTCTGTCTCTTGAATTGAGACTGTGGCTCTAAAGTCATTCTAAGTTCAGAGAATTTAATTCTCAGCCCTAAAGGCAACTGAGAATTAAATTCTCCTGAGCTTGAACAAGTTAGTGACCTTCCTACTGATATTGTGGTCCTTGTGGAAATTGTCTTTGGAAGTGTCTGAATTTCCGTGGCATTCTGGGAGCCAGGTCCCCTTGCTATAGAACGTAGCAGCTCACCCTGGCCTGGTGGAAAATCAGTGCGTCTGTGACCTAGGAGGGTCTCATTAGCAGCTGTTGACTCAGATCACTCCAAGTCATTCTGGGGTTGTAGATACAAGGGCTGGGCTGGTGGCTGGGATGTCTCCCCTCACAGGGAAGGGCCCTGCTGGCTGCTTCCGCACAGGGGCTCTGGGGCAGCCATTTAAGTTGTTTGCATTTTAGTTTCTTAGTTGTAAAGCGAGGAATTTATATGAAGTTAACTCTACAGACCATTTCAGCTTTAAAGTTCTGTGATTTCTAGTGTGCTCTTGGGTTTCTTTTATCTTCATCTTCATGAGTCTTTCTGAAAGATCCAGGCCTCCATGACACCTCCCTCCCCGCCTTGCTTTCAGCCCAGGAGACAATCTAAAAGCTGACTCTGCACCTCCGGGTGCGGCCGGGCCTCTTGCACAGAATGAAGAGAAAGCTGGATAGCTTTTCTTTTTCTTCTTCGTTAACAGATATTTTTAGCTTTTCTAAAAGCTTCTCACTCTGGGCCTTAAAAAGAAATAAGAACCTGTTCCAAAAATGCAAATTCTCTGGCAAGAAGCACGAGGGGTGTTTTCAATCTTCCCTGAACAATTGTTTTCTCTCCACTGACTCTCGTGGCGTAAAGGGGTACAGCTGGGGTGCAGGGGCGGAGGGAGGGTGTTGGCATAACTGGAGTGAAGCCCAGGTCAGCGGGAGCCTGTCCTCGGGGGCTGCTGGTGGGTGACGTGTGCAGGGGGCCAGCTTTCCTGGATTAGGCCTTTATCCAAATTGGTCCTGGTGGGACCACAGGTTCCCAGAAGTGTTTCAGGAGGTTGGGAGTCTGATGGAGCTGCCCTGAGATAAGCTGAGGGTCAGCCAGCCCTGGCCTTGGCAGCCTTTGCAAATCTGGAGATATTATCTGTGGCCCTTAGATGGGCAGACTCAGCCCTGGCCCCAAGGCTAAGATGAAAGTGAGAGCAAATTGAAGCTCTAGGTGGCTTTATTTTCCAAAAGTGTTGCTTTGAGGTTATGTCCCCCATTTTTGAAATGTCCTTATCTGCAGCGCCTTCTGTTCCATTTGCTCCCTGTGGTCACTTCCTTCTCTCTGCTCCCGGGGTACGACGCCCACCCCAGGAAAGGAGCAAGTCTGAGTCCTTTCTGAGTCTGCTTCCCGGGGAGGCGGGGAATCGGGTGAGAAGTGCCCGGTGTGGCAGTGGCCTGGTTGCCTGTCTGGGTACCTTACGCATTGACTGTTTGTAGCAATATTGTGGTCACTGTCAATTCACATGGTTGATTTCCTGCCATCAGCTCATGGTGGACGTTCACTGCTAAACAGTCGAATCTTAGACTTCTCACTTGTGTCTCTCAGAATTAATCCCAAGTTTGCTTATATCCTGAAATAATGACTTAGCCCCAGATTTCATTGAAAAACAACACATCTTGGGTTCTGTTTAAGTCAAATCCAGGAAACTCCATGAATGAAGCCTCTCAAAGGGTACTTGGATATGCCTGGACTTGCGATTTTTGCAGAAAGTGATCTACTGAGGTATTGATTTGAAAATGGAAGACACCACCCCCTTCCCTTCCCTTCACTCCCATTTCTCAAATGTTAGTGGTAGAGGTGGGCACCCTCTGAGTGGGTGTCAGGGTGGGGGAACAAGGCAACGTGGCCACGTTCAGAGGTCTCAACCTCTTTTCTTGTAAGCTTAGCTCTGCTTTCCTGTAACTGAAAGCAGAGAAGATTCTAGTTCTAACAGTGAGGCTTTAGGAGATAGTTTTATTTATGCATAGTTGGTGCTAAGTCTGTGAATAAAGGTAATCAGGATGTATAATTCTTGCACTATATAAAAGTGTTGAAGCGCAGATAGATACGGGGTCAGAACTGCAGTGTGTGGGGCTGGGGACGTGGCAGCAGGCCTGATGTCATTTACTAATAGCAGTACCACCTGCCTCCTGTTTCTGGAGTTTGGTGTGGTAGGGTGGTAAGGACATTAAGATGGTGATGCTTGTCTGCAGCCTGACTGTGTGCCAGATACCACGTTAGTGACTTTACCTGCATTCTCATAACAGTATTCCAAGGAAGATATTCATTCTTAGTTCTACTTTCTAGATGAAGAATCTGAGACTCAGAGAAGTGGAAGAACATTCTGGGCCTGGTTCTTAGATTTTCTTGAATGTAGAGCTCAGGCTTTGCCAGGTTTTTTTTTTTTTAACGATCATAACAGACTCCAGTATGATACCAGTGAAAGCTGAAGGTGAGGGGAAAGTCAGTGTTTGGCCAGGATGCAACTTAGGGTACTGTGCCTGAAACACTATGCTAATGTCTGCTGATTTTTACCACATTCAGGCAAAGTATGTGGTACCATCTTCCACTTGCAGATAGGAGCTTTGGCAATACCCCCAAACATTTACATGAAACCCCAGGAAGGCATAAAAGGTAAACTCCAGGGGGTGGCGCCTGTGGTTCAGTGAGTAGGGCGCCGGCCCCATATGCTGAGGGTGGCGGGTTCAAACCCAGCCCTGGCCAAACTGCAACCAAAAAATAGCTGGGCGTTGTGGCGGGCACCTGTAGTCCCAGCTACTCGGGAGGCTGAGGCAAGAGAATCGCGGAAGCCCAAGAGCTGGAGGTTGCTGTGAGCCGTGTGACGCCACGGCACTCTACCCGAGGGCGGTACAGTGAGACTCTGTCTCCAAAAAAAAAAAAAAGTAAAAAAAAAGGTAAACTCCAGGACTAAAGGAAAAACTGACACAAACTTCCCTGAGGAAGCTGAGAACCCAGCCTTGCCAGGATCAGAATGACCCGCTCGTGTTTCCTGCCTCCCGGAACAACATCTCAGCTCCTCGGGAAGACAACATAATTCCGAACCTCGGCGTTGTGTGATCCATGTGACGTGCAGCCTGCAAGAATAGATTAGTACATGTAAGAAGGGGCAGGCAAAAGGGGACCAGAAATCAAGATTTTTAAAAAAAGTCTATGGAAACCAGTGGATGAAATTAGCAGAGAAGGATTTAAAAAAACAAAACAAAAACTGTGATCAATCTGTCAAAGGAAATAGAAGAAATGGCAGACAAAATGGAGGAAGACAGGGAGTATTTATTACTACAGAGAATTAGAATCTATAAAAAAAGAATCAAGTAACATTTTATAAGTATAAAAAACTATCTAAAAGCAAGAATTCCTCAGATCGGTTTTAATAGCCATGTGGACACAGCAGAGAGAGTAAAATGAAATTCCTCAAAGCAAATCATTAGAAAATGTCCACCCTGAAGCACACAAGGGAAAACACCAAGAATGGAGAAGAGGGCAGAGCAGATGATCGGATTGATGTGGCATCCAGTCACCAGAGTCAGTGTTTATAACTTTGGGACCTCACGAGGACGGGAGAGAGAAGTGGGACAGGAACGATGAGAAAATACTCATGTCCAGACATGCCTTGCTCCTCGCCTTATTGTGCTTCAGGGATACTGGTTTTTTTTTTTTTTTTTTTTTACAAATTGAAGGTTTGTGGCAACCCCATGTCAGCAAGTCTATTGGTGCCATTTTCCCCACCAGCATGTACTGACTTCACATCTTTGTATTACATTTTGGTAATTCTCACAATATTTTAAACTTTAGTATTATGTCTGTTATGATGATCAGGGATCAGTGATCTATGATGCTACTGTCGTGATTATTTTAGGGCACCGTGAACCATGCCCACGTGAGACTATGGGTTTAATCTGTAATGTTGTGTGTTCTGTTTGTTCCATCAACTTGCTGTGCCCTTGTCTCTCTCCCTCTCCTTATTCTTGAGACACACACATTGAAATAAGGTCACTTCATAACCCCGTGATGGGTTTTAAATGTTCAAGTGAAAGGAAGAGTAACATGTCTTTCATTTTAAATCAAAAGCTAAGAATGAAGAAGCTTGGTGAGGAAGACATGTCGAAAGCCAAGACAGATGAAAACTAGGCCTTTTGCACCAAAGAGTTAGCCAGTGTGAGTGCAAAGGAAAAGATCTTGAAGGAAATTAAAGTGCTACCATAAATGATAAGAAAGAAAAATAGGCTTACTGCTGATATGGAGAAAGTTTTAGAGGTCTGGATAGAAGACAAACCAGCCACAACATTCCCTTAAGACAAAGTCTAACCCAGAGCAAGGTCCTAGCTCCCTTCAATTCCATGAGACTGAGAGGTGAGGAAGCTACAAAAAATTCTGAAGCTAGCAGAGTTTGATTCATGAGCTTCAAAACAAAAAGAAGTCATCTCCAGAACATCAAAGTGCTAGGTGAGACAGTTAATGTTGGTGTAGAAGCTGTAGCAAGTTATCCAGAAGATCTAAATAACACAATGAATGAAGGTGGTTAAACATATTTTCACTGTAGAGGAAATGGCCTTATACTGAAAGAAGATGCTACTTTCATAGCTAGAAGGAAGGCAATGCCTGGCTTTTAAGTTTCAAAGGACAGGCTGACTCTCTTGTTAGTGGCCATGGAAGCTGGTGACATTAAGCTAAAGCTCATGCTCGTTTATTATTCCAAAAATCCTAGATTCTTAAGAATAATGATAAATCTACTTTGCCTATGTTCTATAAATGGAGCAACAGAGCCATGGTGTTAGCATATCCGTTTATAGCATGGTTTATTGAACATTTTAAGCCCATTGTTGAGACCTACTATTCAGAAAGAAAGGATTCCTTTCAAAATATTACTGTTCATTGACAATGCACCTGGAGCTCCTGATGTAGCCGTGTGAGGGGATGAAAGTTGCTTTTATGCCTGCTAACACAACATCTATTTTGAAGCCCATGGATCAAAGAATAATTTGACTTCACATTTTATTATTTAAGAAATACATTTCATAGGGCTATAGATGTCATAGGCAGTGATTCCTCTGATGGATCTGGGCAAAGTTAACTGAAAAACTTCTGGAAAGGATTCACCATTATAGATGCCATTGAGTACATTCATGAATTATGGGTGGAGGTCAAAATAGCAACATTAACAGGGTTGTGGAAGAAGTTGATTCCAGTTGTCATAGATGACTTCGAGGGATTCAAGGCTTTAGAAGAGAAAGTAACTGCAGATGTTTCTGGAATAGCAAGAGAAGTCGAATTAGAAGTAGAGCTTTTAGGTGTGACTGAACTGCTGCAGTCTCATGAGGAAACTTGAATGAATGAGGACTTGCTTCTTATGAATGAGCATAGAAAGTCGTTTCTTGAGATGGAAATGACTCCTGGTAAAGATGCTGTGAACATTGTTGAAATGACAGCAAAGCATTTATATTACATAAACTTGGTTGATAAGGCAGTGACAGGGTTAGAGAGGATTGACTCTAATTTTGCAAGTTATGTTGGGGGTAAAAGGCTTTCAAAAAGCATCATGTGCTATAGGGAAATCTTTTATGAAAAGAAGAGTCAAATGATGTGGCAAACCTCACTGTTGTCTTATATCAGGAAATTGTCACAGCCACCTCAGCCGTCAGCAGCCACCACCCTGGTCAACCAGAAGCTATCAACATTAGGTCAAGACTCTCCCCCAGTAAAATAATTAGGACTCACTGAATGATCACTCAGATGATCATTAGCACTTTTATCACAAAAGGTTTTAAAGTAAGGTGTATATATTTTCAAAGACATAATGCTATCGCACACTTAACAGACTGCAGTATAGTGCAAGCATGACTTTTCTACGTTTGCACTGGGAAACCAAACAATTCATGTGTCTGGCCTTATTGCTAAATTTGGTTTATTGCAGTGATCTGGGACTGAACCTAAAACATCTCTGAAGTGTATCTGTATTTATGACGTGATGCAGAAACACTGAGTTATGTTACACTCCTTTAAAGAGGGCTGCGTTTTGCTCTGAGTATGGTTTAAAGGTAATGCCATGAAGATGTGGTAGGTGTTGTATTTTAGCCATGAGAAATGTAAGGGAGTAGAGTATTTAATTTTCTTTCTTTCTGATTATTGAGATTTGTATCACTTTAACAATTGTACAATTACTTGATTCTTCATCACATGAGATTATTGGTAAATTATTTTTGAACAAAGGATCCTATAGGCATACACCTTATTTACAAATTATATCCTGTATCATTGTGTTAACATATAATGCTTTAAAAACATATGCCAAAATAGAAATCTTAAACTCAAGAGATATATAGACATTGTAGATGTTTCTTCCTGTGCCTTAGTGAATCTCCTTGTATATTTTTGAAGAACACTGGCTGGCCCTGGACCAAGGGCAGTGTCTTTCAACCTGGCAAACCTGCTGTGTCGGTTTCCTGGGCTGCCATAACAAGAGGGTCACTTAAATAATGGAAATTTATTGTCTTGTGGTTATGCAGTGTAGGAGGCAGAGGTCAAGGGGTCAACAGAGTCAATTATTTGGAAAACCATCGGGGAGAAGCTACTCCATGTGGTTTGTCAGCCATGTCCGGTGATCTTTCACTCACTTGGGTGAAAGCGCCACCCCGATCTCTGCCTTCGTCTCCACCTGAGGTTATCCCGGTGTCTTTTCCCGCAGTCCCCCCTCCGTGCAACTGTGTCTGTGCTCAGATTTCCTCTGTGTATGGGAACCCTGTCTGTATCGCATCAGGGCTCACACTAATGACTTCATTTTACCTCTGTCGTCTCAGTGAAGACCCTCTCTGTAAATAGAGTTGAATTCTGACATTCTGGGGCTTAGGACTCTGCCATCTTTGGGGGGAGGTGATACAATTCCAACCATCACCCCTGGGTTGGTTGTTTACACTGTATTTTAAGCAGGGATGATGTATATGAAGAAGTTGTATGCAAATCATTTATTTGCCATCAAGTACCAGTGGGGGTGTAATTAATAAAGTGCTAGTGGGGCATCATTTATAAACAGGCCTTCCTGAGGTCCAATGCTTTTCCAGTGAAAATGAACCAATTCTTTATCTACCTTAAGTTTTTCTTTAACTCATAGGAATTCTGTTTTGTATAGAGGTTGCTGATGGCAGATTCGCTCACAAAACTGAAAGCTTATCAGGGAAGAAATGTTTTCCTTGACATGTTTGTTCCCTTCCTTTCTTCACCACTCCCCACCTTTATACCTATTGAGCCTCAATTTTTTTCTTTTACAGAATCTTCTGATACATGATAGATGATCAATAAATAAACACATCGTGAATTCAGTTTATCTTTTTGTGAAGCGTAAATTCCTTTGATAGAATTCATGGACACTTTCTGATCATTATCTTTGTGCAAAAAACTGGAATTCATGAAGAGCATTTGTTCACGTGAATGTGTAAGCAGGCAACCTCTCCCCGTTGCCTGATGCCGCCTTTCTCACAGTGGTTAAAGGAGAACCGAAAGCCTGGCTAGTACGTGTCCAGGCTCACAGAATTTTACTTCATTAAGCAGAACTTGGCTAACATCTGGGGTGAAGACAAGTTTTCCCCACAGAAAATTGCCTTGTTCACTCCAGATGAGTCATGTCCTTAAGTGCTTGTCCAGGGAGTGGGTGTTCATGGGAATTGTGTCCCAGCCTCCACAAGACGTGAAATGCCCTTTCTGCAAATGGCAGGATTCCTGGGGTGATGGAGAAACACCTGCATTTCTCTACCAGCTTGGGAGGAAATTATGTTTTTCTGAGTGTCACAGAGACTTTCAGTCTAAACCTTATCGATAGTCTTGGCTGCAAGACGGGATGGAAATATGTGATTAATATCAGTGCCTAACTGTTGCTATTATTACTTGCAGGGGCTCTGGTTGTGGCTCTAGGATAGGTAATGACTTTCTAGTTGACCATTGGTTAACTATTTCGCTTTACAGTGGCATTTAATCATCTCTAGTCGATGTTTGTAGCTGCATAGATTACCAAATGTGAAGCAAAAAAGATCTGTTTCTTTGCTCTCCACGTTTAGATCACTGATAAGCTGGATTCAATACATAATTCCCTAAGATTTTGCCACGACATAGTTGTGATAGTTTTTTTCTTGAGAACAAGATCAAATCAGAAAACGAGCTGTTCTGATAAATGCAATTGGAGCATGGGAATTACACTGGACGAGGAAAGTGCTGTTTGTTTTGGACAAAGCCAGCTTTTCCAGGGGCCGTGTGCAGGGCTGTGTACACGCGGGAGCAGTGGGAGGGGGCCCTGGGACTATCACTTCTTTTTCAGTAAAATGAGCATGAATGGCCTTGTTCTCCTTACCCAAATGTGGCTGAAGGATTTTTTAAAGCTATTAAGAATCCTCAGAACAACCAAATAAAGATCTAGCAAAGTGTCTGACACAGAGTTTACCCACATTTATGGCATTTTGTGGCAGACACTTCACAATGCTCTCATGAAATTCTCACAGTGAGCTTTTTGCCTCTTTGATACCTGAGGAAATTGAGGCACAGAGAAGTTAAGTCGCTTGCAGAAGCCGACACAGCTGGCCAGGGGCAGGCCCGGGCTCAGCAGGCAGGGGTGACCAACTCCAGAGCTCACACTCCTCCTGCTCCCTGGTGTCCGCAGGCCGGCAGCAGATTGTGCTCTGCTTTGTCTATTTTGGGAGGTTGGGAGTCTGCACACCCCACTTGCACTTTCCATACGGGTGTGTCCTGTGTAGACAGAGACTTCATCCTGGGGCGTGGGCCAGCGTGACACAGCGCCCACTCTGTAATGTACTGCTATGCTTCAGAGGAGTCGCCTAACACAGTGACATAATGGAAATGTTCCTTTTCCATTCAGCGAATGACCTTTTATTAGTTTGAGAGAGCAGCTTACATGCCAGTGAGTCAGTATCAAAAAGCAGAATTATTTGTTTATGAGAAGGCTCACCACCCACCTGCATGTTCTCTTCCGCTAACCCCCCTCCCTCAGCCTTTAAGGCAGGGAATTGCAGGGGATTAAACATAAGGCCCTTGTTAATTGCAAATTAATAGTGCCAGGAATGTATGCAGATGGCACTGGAAGTCAGTTGCTGACGGCATCGTGTTCTGGTTATGTTTTTCTTTCCTGCAACACAACTGCACCACGTGAAGGAAGATGGGTCTGAGGTGCTCGTTCAGCCCTGTGTTTCTGCGGGATGACTTCCAAGTTCTTTTTTTTTTGCAGTTTTTGGTCAGGGCTGGATTTGAACCCGCCACCTCCGGCATATGGGGCCGACGCCCTACCCCTTTGAGCCACAGGCGCCTCCCGACTTCCAAGTTCTTGACCTACCACTGTTGTTATCTTAAAAATTTGGTGCCTTTTGCTTTTATTTAGTCATTAATTGTAACCTGCTTCGGGCTTTGGTAGTTTATAGGACACAGGTGTGACTCTCCAGACTTGTGTGCTGTACCTATTAGACAACATTCGCTTAGCTAGTAAATATTTTGCTGCATGAGCTTGCTCATTCTCAAGAGACCGATTGTGAACTTCCAGTGTGGTAACAGGTCCATGGGGAACATTTGTGCTTTCACTGGCACTTCAGTTACATTCATCCAATGATTTTTTTTTTTTTTTTTTTTTTTTACTTTCGAGGCTGACATTCCGTAAATTTTTCAAAGGTCACATGCCAACTGCCAAAGTCAATCAATGAAATGCAAAATCCAGCATTTTTAGGTAAGAGAATGATCACTGTACCAAGCTGGATGACCCAGGCAGAAAGAAGACACAGTCCCACCTTCCCAAACTAGACGGGAAGAATGCTCTGAAATGTTGACATGGAGACAACTCTACATTGGCCTCATTAACAGCTACTTGGAAAATAAATCTTAATCCAGGGCTTTGGAAAAACCATGTGCTTCCCATCTTGGGACAAATGGCAGCACAGCTGGTGATTCCCAAGAGGGGGCTGGACCTCAGGTCTGGGCTTTGGACTCCCATCTCTGTGATTATGCCCTAGAGAAGAGGGCGTGGGTAAGCCTGGCTATTACTTCTTCCATCTGGTGGGGTCAACTGAAATTTTCCACTGTAGTAACCCCTGTTTTTCTAGAGAAGCAAATGTGCCTGTTGGGCTCCCTTGCACTGAAGCTGGCCTGGGGACGGGCACCTGTTCAGGAAGGTGAGGAGCTGGGCCAATTGCCTCGGGACCCTGAAACCCACGAAGGGTTGTGCCCTGAGAAGCTGGAGGCAGTGCTGATATGATCAGCAGGTGGGAAGTCAGCAGCCTGGGGAGGCCTGGCTCCCACCTGGCAGCACAGAGTGGACCAATCCTTGTGTACCTCTCACCATGTTAAAAATGGAACCAGTCATGATGGCCCATGGGCGTTTGTTGTTTGTTGCTCGCCTGTAATTAAAAGTGCTACTCAAACCCTGAATAGTAGCAGGAACACACGTTTAAATTCTGGGCTTTCCTCCAGCCAAGTGCTCCCCAATGCCCTTTCCACATGTCACCTCCTCCAAGTTCCCTTTCCAGCATGTTTCATTTGGCTGTTTAGGCGTATGCTACCCACCCCTCCATGCTCTGGAGCGCATGTGCCCCCACCTCTCCCAGAGTTGGCAGTCCTGGTGGGAGTCTCAGCCCCAGCTCAGGCCTGCAGGGAGGCACCTGTGCGCAGAGAGCCTTCCTGCCTACTTTGCCCCACCTGGCCTTGTACCATTAAGGAGAATAAGATCTCTGCAGATCACTGTGCAAATTAACAGGGAAAATGTGTGCTGATGTACACAGAGGGAAGGATAGAAATGCAAGTTTAGATTTCGAACAGGAAGTGTCAGTAATCAGTAATGAACTTTCAGAAGGGTCTTAGTTCCTTGGACCACGTCTTTCCTGAAGACCAACGGGTGAGCCTGCAGGCCATCAAAGACTATGCCCAGCTCATGGCCAGATTCTTCTGAGAGGATCAAACCTGTGTGACCTGCATGTGCTGTTAACAGTCCATCAGGAGCTGGGCAGGAGTTCATCAGCACAGCAGTGGCCAGCAGCTTCCAAGGCTGCAGCCAGCAAGGTCTGGGCACTCCCGAAGGGAGGTGCTTTATGGCCCTGTGGACACACATTCTCCACTGGGGAAGAGCTGAGCTGGGCCTCCAAAGACTCTGTTTCCACCTTGGTTCTTATTACTCCCACTTCTCCCTCCAAGTATTCAGTAAGTACCCTGGGCTATCACGGAAAGCAGTGCTGTTATTCACAGGCAAGGATTTGGTATGTTAAAAAAGAGCAGGAGTTAGCGTGAGGGGCCACACAACAAATCTTTAGGAAGAATGTAAGTAAAAGGGTCCCTTCATGCTCCTGCTGTCAACCACACCTGGCAGACAGTGGGAACTTGGTGAATAATCGGGCGTTTGTAAACTATAATAAAATCCTAAGCTTCCTACCAACTGATGGGACCCCCTCTTGGCCAAGAGGATCCCAGAAATAACTTAAGATTGAATTGTTGGCTGTGAAGGGAAGGGAGGTTGGAGACATCCCTGTGATGATAATACTAAATTATTACCGAAACCACCCTTTATGAAATTAGTAAAAGGGCCACAAGATGGGGACTGTGGTAGGAGCCTAAACTATGATAAGTGATAGGCCTAGTTAAAATATGCTTATAACTAGCCACTGTTTCCCGGTTTGCTCTCTCATCATTGCTGACTACTCAGGAGTCATATAACTGACAGTCGGAAGGATTCCGAGCTTTCTTCATTGCTCCCATACATGACTTTGCCCTTGTGAAACCTAAGGCTAGCTTTTGAGATATCTCCTAGGGCCTGCATTCCCATGGGCTGCTGACCTGTCCAGGCCAGTGGCCCATACCAAGGGACTGACACAATTGCACTTGTGACCCCCCACCCGGGAATTAGCTCAGGATGAGAAAATTACTGTAGCTCAGTGATTCCACCCCAAACCCAGACAATCAGAAGACCCAACTGCTTAGCCCTCTGCCTACCAAACTGTCTTCAAAAACCCTTTCTCCCAAATTCTCAGGGAGATAGAGTTGAGACATCCCTCCTGTCTTCTCACATGACGCCTGTGATATTAAACTCTTTCTGCACTGCAACCCTGCTGTCTCAATGTATTGGCTTCCTCTTGAGCAGCAGGCAGTGGACTTGATTGGGCTGTAACATTATTAACAGGACCTAAGGCCATGCAGAGCAAAGGCTAAATCTCCTGCAGGCCATCAAATCTCCTGCAGATCACTTGAGGGGGTATATTGTGGCTTGTCTCTGATTAACAGACTTCCTTATCTTAACTTAAAACATTGCAAGCTTTTATGGAAAGCTTTATTTATTTTTATTTTTTATTTTTTGCAGTTTTTGGCTGGGGCTGCGTTTGAACCCACCACCTCCGGCATATAGGGCTGGCACCCTACTCCTTTGAGCCACAGGCACCGCCTGACAGCTTTATTTATTTATTTTTTTTAACTAATTATAAATCAAAGAATCTTTGAACCCACGTGTAACTTACAAGCTCTAGCTTCGAGATGGCCCATCTTTTGGGGCTAAACCAATGTATACCTTCCATGCACTGGTTTATAGATTTTTATCTGAAATTCTTGCCTCCCTGAAAATGCATAAAACCAAACTGTAACCCAATCACTGCAGGAGCACTTGCTCAAGGCTTCTTGAGTGTGGCTCCCTGGGCCGTGGTCACACACATTGGCTCAAAATCTCTTTAAATTATTTTATAGAGATTGAGGTTTTTTCTTCTTCTTCTTCTTCTTTTTTCTGTTAACGTATTGAATGAGTGAGTTCAGAATTGAAGTTGTGGAGTTTGGGCAGGAATGATTAGGAAAACCTTTTTTGAGGCAGGAAGGTCTGTGTAAGTGCTAAAGGAAGGAGAGGCGGGCATTGCTGGCTGGCTCCACAGAATGAAGAGCTTGGATGGCATGGGAACTAATGGGGAGGGGAGTGTACATTCACTAGAGCCTTGGATTCATCCCTAGCCATGGAAGGTCCCTGTGGTCCATGTTCACTGCAGAAGACTGTCCCATCAGTGTGGCACCTGCTGTGGACAGGGCATTTGCTACTATGGGGCTCCCAAAACAGGAGTTGGAAAATAGTTCAGAATTGATCAAGCATTACTTTTATTTTCTTCTTGTAGACTCTATTCCCACTTGGCTCAAAAGCACACAAGGGCTTCACCCTCCCTTTATGCTGTAGTTCTATGAACAGATTTGATTTGTTAATTTCACCTTCCAGGAGCAAGAGGGAGCAGCAGCCACTTGGGACTGACTATTCTCCTTTTCTCTGGAGGTTTTGTTTGCTCCAAAATGAATTGGCCTGTGAGATTCCCCCAGGTTACAAAAGGCCTCTGTGGAGCCTGGCAGGTCACTTACGCCCTGGTCTTCAGTTTCAGCACCAACAAAGCCAAGCTGCTAATACCTGCCTCTGAGGGTCGGAGCAGAGGTCAGGAGATCGTTGATGCGAAAGTGCTTTTAGCCTTTTCAGAAAGAACAACTTTGCATGCAACAAAAGGATTCCTTCCTTTGAATTATTCATTTACACACTCTTTGAAAGGACTTTGAGAGTGTCCTTTAAGGAGAACTCTGAGATGGCTTGGGACGAACCTTTGGGAGTGGGATTCCTTCAGTTCCCTGGCTGCAGTGAAAGAGATGCCATGGCAGGAAGGGGCCTTGACGAGAGTTTTCCCCTACAGGGTTTGGGCAGAATTTAGAGGAGGAAAATCTATTTTGATCTGTTAAGCCTTTTACTCTGGGGTGCCTGGAATTCTAACGAGGGTATTCTATTTCAAAGTCCCACTACTCCAGGACATCCCATAGCCAGGATCATGGATTCAAACAATTGACAAATACATTTGCATGCCCAGTAGTTACAGAAATAGACATTCGCAAAGTGCTTTCAAACGTGTGGAATTATTTTTATTGTTATCCCATTCTGATCCTTTCAACAGCCCTTTGGTGCTGGTGTCGTCAGGGTCTTTCTTTAACATATTTTTCTTTTGTTTTAATTAACGGAGGCATGCAAAGGAAGTATAAGGTATAATTTGTTCAAGAGGCAGAACCCATTCACCCTGTTTCTCTTTCATGTCAGCATTGCCCACTGTGTGGCCCAGTTCCTCTCAGGGCTCACAGTTTAGAGAGGGGGAGGTCAGCCCATACAGATGAGAATGCAGCTGTTACGCCCAGCCCCCAAATGTATGGAAGTGGAAGTGGGAGACTCACCAAGTGCATCGTCACTGTCAGTGCCCGTCCTGAGGGCGTGGCCACCCAGAGTGTTTGCGGGTAAAATCATTGACGCCTCACAGCAACCCTGCATGGCAGGCTATCCCTGTTTTCAGATTTGAAAATGGAGAATTAAGTAATGCAAGTATCTAGTCTGAGGTCACAAAATGAGTGGACGGTGGCAACTCTGTTTCCCAGGCAATCAATGCAGGTGGCTGGCCTGACCACTCTGTGGTCCAGCCTCGGCACTGCAGGGAGTGGGGAAGGGGAGCGTGCCCTGTGGGGAGAGCAGGAACCGAGCCGCTGCTCTGCTGTTCCTACTCACTGTTCCAGGCACATCATAGGATTCTGGGGCCGGGTGTTCTGGAAGGACTGAAGAAGTGACAAGCCACCTGCCAACCTGCTGGGCATGGTTTGGCCTTTGCCTTCCTTTCACCTGGCACATTGGCGTCAGACTCAGCACCCAGGGAAGTGGGGTCACCAGCCCTGGTAAAGCACCTACGTCTTGGTTCATGACCAGCAAAGGGAGCTGTGAAGAGTTGAGAGGGCAGCACAGGTAATGCCCAATTCTCAAACACTCCCCGAATCACATCCTCCCGCACCCCATGCTCTGAAATGCCTTTCTAGAGGTGAGTCCTAAACATAATAAAACTGAACCCCAGGATGTGCAGGAAATCCCCTCAATCTAGTATAAAATAATTACACCATGATGGCTGCGACTCAGCTGTGGGTGAGGCAGCCCCTCGAGCTGGTCAGGTTGTCTCTTCTCCAGGAGTTTTGTGAATCCAAACAGCCCTAGGAGCACTGCCCACTTGAATCACATTAAGCTTGGCGAGTGGAGTGCCAAGTATGCGTTCAAGTTCACTTGTGTCCTTTGCTGTCTTTCCACACTTAAACTTGAGAAGGGTTTTTCTCACCGTGGAGAAGGAAAAGTGCCATTGGGGGGAAAATCATGTCACTGGCAGATTCACAGACAAGGGTCTACCCTGCGGATGCAATGCCAAGCAGAGGTAAAATTCAATCTCTTTATAAAAGCAAGGACATTTTTCCTAAACCGGGAAAATAATATAGGTCGGAATACAGAACACTTTCTCCCTTTCAATGTGTTTTCAAGGTGGTGATATAAAACTAACATTATGTGTAAATGACAGCCCTGTTCTCCTTTAAATTATTCCACATTTATTAACTTTTTATGAGAATTTATCAAGATGGCCAAGGAATAAAAGTTATGTTCATGATAGCAGAGTGAACTATGGGGCTATTTCTAAACAGTGTTTCCAGCATATTAATTGTTGCTCAGATAACAACAGTCCTATCTCTTTGGGGCCTCTGTTTGGGTTTAACATCAGAGCTGGAAAATTAATATAGTCATCATCCAGCCGAAAGCTGTATCATTTACCAGTTCATTATTGTTCAAATCAAAATCCATACTTTTCTGGGTCTCCCCAGGGTTGTGAACTAGATAGGAAGCTTTATCATTCGCAAAGCGATCTCTTGTGGTTCTCGCTCCTCTGCATTCAGAGAAGCAGACACCAAATGGCATTCATTTTCGTGTTAACAGGTCCTGGGCTGAGGATCTAGTGGAGGCTCCATCCTCCTCCTTCCACCTGGTCACCTTCCTCTCCCTCTTGGCCACTTGCCCAGAAGCTGGAGTAGAAGCCCCGGTAACTTGCCCTTCCCAAATTGCAAGTCATGGCGAGGACGGCCTCAGCTTCGTTTTTAATCAAACGACTGAGCTACCTCCTAATTTTTAGTTTCTGGCTACTCAAAAATAGATTCAGTCTTGCAAACTCAGGTTCTGCTAGAAGAGTCGTCCTGAAGAGCGTGTCCAGCTGAGCTCTGCCTGTGGTCCACCCTGTGAGGGAGACCAGGAAGCTCTCAGATGCTACGTTCCAGTTTCTTACAGATTAGCACATTTTAAACCAAGAGCCGCTTCCCACGCCATGTAACCAAATTTACCCTTATTCTAACACTTAGCTTTTAATGAGTTTGATTAAATAGCATTCTACCTGAACAAATAATGTGCAAACAGGTCAAAATCAGAAATTATGTTTTTGTCTTTTGAAATTATAAGTAGGGACAAGAGGGGAATTGTTGATGTCTGAATGGCTTGTTCTGTATCCGAATCGTTGAGCAGCACCTCTCTCTCTCTCTCCCCGCCCCCCCGCTTGTTTGCTGCCTACGTTTTTACCTGATGCTCATAGGAAGTTTAGAGAAATAGGAACGTGGAAGGATTCAGAGTAGAATCACAAGCAATATTGTGTTTCAAATGGAACATTTTCCCCTAGAATTTTTCAGCAGCCAGAAACGCAGTGAGTATTTCGGGTACTCTGCATATATGATCATTTCACTCCTACAACCCAGTAAGAAAGAGGCAGCTCTGGAAGGTTCCAGGGAAGGTGCTGTTGGCTGAGTATGTAGAAGGCAGAGCGGGTGTGTGTTTTGGGCATAGAATCCTGACACCTTTGTGAAGCTGGCATGTGGTTGTCTTAGCTGTGAGCCCATGACGCTTAGCTGCCTTGTTCGCTCAGGACTCCCCGTTCTAGGACACCACCTACACCTCAGCATATGACTTTATGTTGTGCCTCATTTTCTTCTGATCAAATTAATCATTGGTGTGCTCGAGGACTGGGCCTCTCAATGTTGCCATGTGGGGAGCATTTGTTTCTTGTTTAGACAAGAATTCTCCCTGCCATTGCTTTTATGGTAAAGACTTTTATACCAAGCACTGTTCATTCTAGGAGTTTCTTTTGTAAAAAGTCAATGATATAAAGATGCCAAAAAAAAAAAAAATAGATTCCAGGGGAAGATATGATATTATGAGCTCTGAGAATGCCATCCCATAGGGACCAGTTGTAATGACTTACATCGGTCTAATTTGAATCCTTTTCAAACTTACCCACATGGCAAAATTTTCTTTTTAAGAAGAAACAAGCATCAGCCTAAGTCTGCGCCAATGTGCTGAGGCGCCATCCGATATTTCTCTGTAAATTAAAGTATTTATAACTTCTCTTAGCTCACCGCCCCATGTTATAAGAAATGAAATCCTGCTTGGGTTTCTCAACATTGTGGTCTCTGGTTTTCAGTTTAGAATGGCTGTTGGGCTTTGTGGGGATAAGAACTTTGCTGAAGAGCTTATCCTGATGCAAGCTTCTAGTTCACACTTGGGCTCTGGGGCGTTGGAAGCCAGCCAGACACGTTCTTCTGCTCTGTGTTTTGTTAGGGGGAAGTCTCTCTTTTAGGGATCTGCTCTGATGGGCACTATTATTTTTATTTACATGTGGAATGAGAGCCTGCTAAGAGGCAGCCCCAGCAAGACGCATATGGTGTTGGTAAAAATGTAGACCTGGGCTAGATTCATTTTAAAATTGAAGTCTTGCTTTACGGGCTGGCCTGGAATGTGCTTGATTGGATCACTCATTTTCTAAAAGTGTCTGTTCTCATTTCAGTGGTGATGGAAATCGGGGCACCATGCAGGATCAGAGGATAGTGAATTCTGTTGTGTTTCATGCATTTGTAAGAGACAAACAGGAAGTGGCAAGAAGGGACACAACCTTTCTTTTCAGGGGTGCTGCGGCTCCGGAATCAGATCAGACAACGTGATATTGTCTTCTCCTTACCCGTCTTGTTGAGGAAAGGAAAGGAAGGGGGACAGCAGATGATTTTATGTAAATGAACCCAGTAAATAAAGTAGGTACTTGCTGCCTTCGTGCCGGGATTGAGTTTCTTTAGCCATTTAATGATGATACTAGTTTGGTCTCATAGGGTTGTTATAAGGCTGATGGATTTAAAGGGTTTAGCACTGTGCCTGGCACATACAGCTCTATGCATGCTGACTGCCACAGTACTCCTGTGGCTGGTGATCACCATCATTGGTACCAATCATATCTAGCCCACGTTTTGGAGATGATGGCTGTTTTCACCAGAAGTAGTGTACCTCCATCTCCATCCCGGTCTGGTCTCTGCTTCTGTTGCTTACTGGCCCTGTCATTTGGGAAAACTCACTTCCACTCTATGCACCTTGGTGGAGATGATGACAGCTCCTGCCTTATAGGGTTACTGGATTCAGCTTCTCTGAAGCACAGTGTCAGCTGGGTTAGCCATGGTGGTTACTGATGTTATTCCATCCACATGGGAGCCACGTTGCCGTCTCTGCTCACTCTGCAGCTCTCACTGTCATGCGGCCCAGGGATGACTTCAGAGCAGCTTCTTGCTACCACACACACGGCCTTGCTCCTTTCACACCAGTCTCCGATCTCCATCTGCATCTTTACACAAGCCTGCGATTTTGTAAAGTGGAGTGAAGTGAAAATAGGATGAAAATATAGATAATTTTCCTATAAGGGCCACACATCCTTCTGAATTTAAGACAACTGGCCTCCTTTAGTTATCATGACCAAGTATTCTCCAAAATAATCCAAAATTTAACCTGGTGATAGGCTTTTTGTTTCCTGTAAGGATGTCTGAAGGTTAAGGTCAGGACCCACAGGAGAAAAGCAGATGCGATGAGGTGACTGTTCCCACAGCAGCTATGGTGAAATGGATGCCCACTGCCCATCTACTCAGTGGAATGCAGAGTCCACTGATTTGCCTGATTAGAGAGATCGAAAATTAGCATTCTTAGAGACATCGTGTGCGTCTTTTTAACCCCTCTCTGAAGGAAAGGGATCCAGGACATGGCACAAAGTAGGTGCTCACCACTGACCGTTAAACGACTATCTGGTCATCTAATCGGACTTTTGTTCTCAGGAATTCATCTCAGAACACATAGCATGACTTTTAGGACATATCCAGATCCTTGTCATAATAAGCTCAATGCCTTTTGCTTCTCTCCCCATCTTCTTTATTTTAAAAATAGATGCTATTGAAGCTTTGGAATCCCTGGCCGAGGAGGAGAAGGGATGGGATTCTATTCCTGGCGCTGCCGCCACTGTGTAGCTGCCTGGCAATTCACTTGACCTTTCTTCTCTTCTTTCCCCCTAAGGAACATGCCTGCTGTGTCTAGACCCCATGGGGTGTTGGGAGGTTTCAGGAGTGAATACAACCATCTCAGGCTATAATATGGTGCTGCCAACTCTGAGGCTCTGAGATGAAAGATGCTGTGTGCAAAAGCATTGTTATTACAGTTAAAAAAATATGGATCAAAGGCTGCCTATACAGTAAGTGCTAAATGTTAATTATTATTATAATATCATAACAAAGCAGATGCTAGAATGCTAGATCCCATGAGAAAACCTATTATAATAAGCCAGTGTGAAATGTACATATTACAAAGATATTTGGCAAGGAGGCATATTTGGTTTTGAAATCTCAATGAACAATTAAGTGGGATAAAAAAATAACTTTAATGCTATGAAAAATATAAGTGTCTTGACAACTCTTTAACATAAAAATAAGAAGCTTCCTTTTCCCCACAGAAAAGAGGCAACATTATTTCTTTTATTCCCCCTGAGCAGAATATATATTTTCTTAGATAGAAGGGAAAAAACAGCACTATTCCTTCTTACAATGACCTCTAAAATAGCTTTCTTTATGACAGAGGCAAATCTGGGAGAAAATTGTCTGAGTTTATTCTAGAGCAATGAGTAAATCTATTTTCTTAAATTTTAAATGAATTCAGGTTTCACCGCCTGTTTCTCTGTCTTCCCCCAAACACATATTCTATTTGATGGCATCAGACAATGAACTTCTTTCTGAAAGCGTTCATAAATGCCTTTTACGTATTTTCAGGTCTGGAAAGCGTAGTCCATCGTGTCATATCAGCTGGAAAGAGAGAGAGAGGGAAAGAAGGCATAGGGAGAAGGGTTTAGAAGAAAGTAATTTCTGTGTCCTTGCGCATTTTAAGAACAGAGTATGTGTGAAGTCACCTACCATATAAGTGACTACCCCCCGAATATTGTAATAAATAAACAGGCAACTTTCAGGGGAAAGTAAAAGCCTGTATTTGCATAAGGATATGCTTTACTTTTGTGGAGGAAAGGGAGAAAGGAGGAAGGCTGCACAGCTCTGGGAAAATTTGCAGTAAACTGTGTACCCTCAGCAGATAGAATTGTGGCCAGATTATGATTATAATTACCTTGGCTGTAGCTCCACGTTTGTCTGCCCCGATGTGTCCCCAGCCATCTGCCTGCTGCTAACTCCTTCCACACTAGCTATAGTTTTTCCCTTTTAACTCATCTCCCCCAATATGCTAATTTTAAACAATGCACCCATTATTAGAGGTGAATAGTCTTCGTGTTTGCCGGCCAGTGGTGTCACCTGCTCTTCTCTGTGAAGGGGAGAGGTGGGAAATCAAACCGGTGACAAGGAACTTGTTTGGGATTTGACTTGGGATGTGAAAAAAATCTGGACTTTGATATTAAAACTAATACCCAGGGTGACTCCTAAGAGAGCCCGAGGGAAACCACTGCCTCTGTGTCTGTGAACTTCATAGGGACAAACCTCCCCCAATGCTTGTCCCTGGAAGAAGCAGCCAACTGGGTGAGTGTGTGCTCGGACTGTGACTGTGTCCTGCTTGAGCACGCGGGCATCTTGCCTTGCTCAGGACACAGCCCCTGTGATGTCCCAGGGATTTCATGAGTGCGTTGGACGTGCTCCTCAAAGACACAGGGGACTTGAGTGCCACCTCGGCACTGTGGTCAGGGTTTCTGCGGGATGAGCAGAGCCGGTGGAGCACGGGCACAGGCAGAGAAGCTGGAGGGTGGCAGGAGGGCCCTCCTCATTCCCTCATAGGCAGGTAATTCCCAAGACGAGCAGCCCAGGGTTGCTGAAGGGCACAGAGTAAAAGGCACCGAAATGTCTTTGTCTCCACCATTGACTGCTTGCTGCCGCCTGCGCTTCAGCAACTGGAATAAGAACGAGAGACTTTTCTGATGCCAATTTTAGGTTTTGATTCTTGAGGTATCTCTTTCATGCTTTAGCCAGCATTGTTTAGGAAAGTGCATCTCCCCAGCACCAGGCGAAAGGAGAGAAAGCCAGGGAAGGCTCAGCCTCCAAGCCCAGTGGGAAGCACAGCCCTGCCCTGAAGTCACACTCAGAGTCCAGCAGGATTCCACAGGGTGGGAACTGGGCAGGCAGGGTCAGGGGAGCTGACAGAGAAGAGTGAGTGCTGATCTATCTTACAAAAGGCAGCGGTGGCTCCCTGGGAGGCTGGGAGAGAAAGCACTGTGGTTGCAGGGATTGCAGGAAGCTCTGTGCCCTGGAGCCTTGTCCAGGGCGAAGGTGGGAGTGGGTGGGGTAATGGTCATTCCTGGCCCCCCATAGCTGAGTTATGCCCCTTCAGTTTGTATGTTAGAGCGTTAGCCCCCAGGACCTTAGGATGTGACTGTATTTGGAGATAGGATCTCTTTAGGGTAATTAAGTTAAATGAGGTCATTAAGGGGGGCTGTAGTCCAATAGGATCCTCTTTATAAAAAGAGGGAATTTGAACACAGAGATAGGTGTGTAGAGGGAAGAACACCACCTATAAGCCAAAGAGAGAGGCCCTGGACAGACTGTCCCCCATGGCCCTCAGAATAGCCAACCCGGTGACACCCTGAACCCAGACCTCCAGCCTCCAGAACCAGGAGACGGCACTTCTCTGCTGAGCCGCAGTGCGGGGGCTTTGTTAGGGCAGTGCTAGGAAGCAGACAACAGGGTCGACAGTCTGGGCTCCTCATGCCTTGCTGTGGGTCTCTACCCCACGTCATATGCCACCTTCCATGAGCAGGGAGACCACACTGAGGACCAAGGCCTCAGACACGTGTTTCCAAAACTAAGTTTCACATTAGAAGCTCCTTTTGAAATGTACCGATGCTGGGACTCCCCCATGAGATGGAGGATTTTAGATTAGGGCTAGGTGCTGAGGGACAACCCAGATCAGCCTGGGGAGAAGCCCTTGACAGTGGCTGCTAATGCTTCCACACTGAGCTCTGGGTGCTTCCTGTCTCATTTGTATCTTCCCGCCAGACTCTGAGCAGGCAAAGCAGGAGCCGCTGTGGCTGATGGCTGCTGCTGGCCTTGGAGAGTGGTGGCCTTGTAGGAAGGGGCTGAGCCTTTGGCAGGGGACACCTCGGTCAGGTGGCGGAGGGGGATGGAGGGATGAAGCAGGAGAGTGGCCACGTTCTGTATTTTTTAGAACATTGTTAAAAAGTCAGCAATGATGATTTTCCTAGGGACAGACCATGCCTGTGTCTAGAGACACCACAACTATAGCTGTGTTGGTCCCTGGGAGGCTTTCAGCAAAGCTGCCTTTCACAATGACACTCATCATGGCTTGAAAACAGATTTCACTGAATAAATATTTGAAGTGGCCAGGTATGGTGATGACCACTCACTCGTCAAACATTTGTTGTTCCTCCTCCAGGCACCAGACTCTGCTCTGGCTGCCAAGGACACAGGGATCAATGTTGACTTGAGGTTGAGCAAAGCCTAAAATATTGAAATGTAAGATTTGTAATTTTGGAGATCAGGACAGAGGGTCTTGTAAAGAAAGTCCTACCAGCCCCTGTGCTAACATGGCTATTCCTGTCTGAACCGAGTGTGGGGAAATACGCCCTCAGAGGCATAGTATTTAGAGTGTAATGAGTTCTCAGGCCCCTCCAGTTTATGTAAATGCACGTCCAAGATGTCCAAGGTTCATTTCATGTCAGCATACAAAATTTCACCTTTGGATAAATCTACCTCTGGAGGCTCTGTGTCCACTATTTCAGTAGCAAAGGAAATTTGACCCCAAAAGTCTAGCTTTCCAAAAACATGCAGTGATAATTATTCTTTTCTTTATAATTCCACCATGCAGAAAGCTATCTTAGAGTAGCTTTATTTATTTATAAAACAAAACTATAAATGAAGCACTTCTTCTCGAGTGGACCAAGGTGGGACCAGCTTTAGGATGGATTTGGAAATGTTTGTTCTTTTTATCTAAGCACCACTGAGGACATCAGAACTTTATGTCAGTAGCAAAACCCAATTGGTGCTTCCTGCAGGATTTGAGATCTTAATAGGATTCAGAATTGAAGCTTAGCAGGGAAGAAGCTCCTGCATTACATGGGAGTCAGAAGCCAGCTCATGACAGGGACATCTGACATCACCTCCCAGCCTGGCCCACCAGCACTCTGAGGTGCCCGGTCCTGGCCAGAGCACCAGTGGCTGGCAGCAACGTGCCCTTTAGCACATTGCTCTCGACCTTTAGAAGACTCACTGCCACAGTTCCTCGGTGACGTAGTCTGCTGGAAGCAAAGACGTGAACTTCATGCAGACAGCTCATTGCCAAAAGCCAGTCCAGATTCTCCACATGGCCACTCGGGGGCATGCTAATTAGGACAGTTGGATTGTATTTCATTAATGGTCTTTGGCAAGATGCCACTAAGAACACTGGTATCTGTAGCTCAGGCAGGTGCCATTCCAAATTCACTAGTTTTCCCAAAACCATCCCAGAAAAGCTGGTGGTGAACCTATAGCCTCCCAGAGACTCACCAATGTCTTTAAAAAAGGAAAAAAAAAAAGATAAAACTTTTCCGTTCAAAACCAGATATTCTGTTGGTTCAAGAGTCTTTTTTTGCTTTGAGAAAATGTCATTGATAAATCCTGAAGCTAAATGTAGAAACTCTGGGGAGATAGACAAATCATGATTGGATCATATCCTTTTTTATAAAGCTAGAGAAAATGTGCTGGAAAATTCCTAGTAACGAAACTAACTTTCATGAAGCCAGAAACTTCCTGACTAAACTCATCTGCAATCCAGCCCTCCTCTGAGTAATTCTTGGTGAGCTGATCTGAGTGTCGTGATTCAGAGAGACCTAATCTTCACTATGAAACAAACTAGGGAACTTACAGGTGACAAGAAATTGTTTATCTGAGAATTAAATATTAGCTGCGTGCAGATTTTTTTTTAATGCCAGTCCTAGGAAATCATTAATATTTTAATAGATTAATTCATTTATTGTGTCAACATATATTTCCTGAGCTCCTGCTGGTTGGTAGGCTTGAGTAAGTGAAGGGAGCAGACAGTCTTACCTTCATGCTTATTATTTTCTATGTGGGGAACTTATTTTATTTTTGAATAAAATTTTGAATTTATTCAAAAACAAAATATGTGTTTTATTCAGCAAGCGTTTATTGAGTTTCTGTCCCATGTCCTGTAGAGGAAGGGAGGCCGGCCAGCAGGAACACAGTGGAGGACAGTGTGGCCCCTGGGGAGAGGGTGTGCCTGGCAAGCTTCAAGGAGGGGGTTTGAGGGTTCAAGGTGAGGACAAATTTATTTGCCATTTTTTGAAAATTTGGCCTTGAAGGGCACTAGCAAGAACGTCGTGCCTTCCCTTGATAAAGACTCAACTCACATGTTGCCAAATGCCAAGTGTTTGAGGACAGGGCGAGGCTGGTGGGGAGGAGGCCTCCTGTTGGGAGGTAGGACCTGAAACTTCCAGAAGCCTGTGGTCTCCCCGGGGCACATTCCTGCGGGCAGCAGGTTCTGACTGCTGGTGGTCACTAAGGTACTCTGAGCACCCCTCCCTCCTGACCCTTGCCAGGTGTCTGGCCTGGCCTGCTTGGCAGGGGGCAGAGCCAGCTGTCCCCTCTGGTCATTGCTTGCTCCTTTTCTGGGGAAAGAGACTGGATACTTGAGCCTTGGGGGTTTTACATTACTTTACTTTCCACGTGTTCCCAATATCCCTGTCCTTAGCAACACAGCTAGACTCCAATACTGACCTCCCTCTTGCTTCCTGCTTTAACTGGGCACTGTGTGGGGTGATTGTCACAAAATGCAATGACTAGAGTGGTGTGGGTGTGGCCATGTAGAGGGTCACCAGCTGGCTACAAGGTTCTGGCTCACAGGTCTGGCATACCCTAGGGTTGTACCCCTCTCTCTAACCTCCACTAATATATTGGGAACAGAGGAACACGAAGCCCCATGCCCCCATCTTCAGTCTTGCCATTTGCTTTGAGTTTTCCTTGTTAACTTAAAGTCTGGAATAGTCAGAACTCCGCGCACCTGCTTGCCTGGACCCCACACTTCTGAGCATCTGCACAGGGCGGGTGTGCGGCATGGCCTAGTCCACTGGTGGAAGCCCGAGGGGCCTCAGGCTGGCAGGAAGATCTCATTTAGACTCTTGGGGACTCAGAGGTTAAGCAAAGAAACAAACTCGAGCCCTGGGGTGATATGGGATGGAAGTTTTGAGGTTTGAAGAGGTTTGAAGTCTAATCCAAGCCCATTGTCCAAACAAGGTCATCCTGGAGCAAAGGTAGGCAGCTCTACTTGGTGTCCTGGGATCAGAAACCTGGGAGGTCAGGTTCTTGTGATGTTTAGGGTGGGCAGTCTGGGGCCTACCTGGGGTGCAGTGAGAGAGGAGAGGAGGGGGACAGTTGGGTCAGGTGACAGGCCACATCTAGTGCTCCTGAGGCCTGCTGTGTAGACAGCCCTGTCCAGTTTCTCTTGCGGCATGAGGAGCACCCCTCTTCTGACCTTCAGACCTTGCACTTTCTGACTTTGCCTCTTATTGAGGATGGCCCTGCTCTGTTCCCATAGACAGGACCATCGTTCCAATTTACTCTTCGTCTGATCCTGAGTGTAAATGTTTGCAAGGAAAAATCAGCTTGTTATTTTGACTGCGGTATTTATACCCACTCATAAAACTACACATGCAAATGACAAACAAATTTATTTGCCATTTTTGAAAATTTGGCCCTTAAAGGGCATTAGCAGGAACATTGTGCCATTAGCACAGATTGTTTTTAAAACACTTGAAAAGATCCAAATTCTACTGAATTTGGGGGCCAAGTAGATTGGAAATTGTATCTCGAATTCCAGGATCTCTGTGTGGTATAGCGGTGTGCACATTAGCAAGGAGAACTATTCAGAGATGACCTTTATGATGCAAGGAGGTGGGTCGGACCCTGGCCACATGGATATTCCTGTATTCATACATCCTTGAGAAGCCTCCTGGGGCTGACAAGAGTGCCTGGTGGGCTGGGACTGCCCACTGGGGCTGAGGACAGGTGGGTAGTTCCAGGGGCCTGATGGTGCCTTCTGAGGAGTGACCCCAGACCCATGTCCCTGGAAGAGTGCTCAGCCCTATCCTCACCATTCCTTCAGTGGTTTCTCACTGCCCATGGGACAAACCCCAAATTTAGTTCCATCCTGCCGCTCTCTGTACAAACCTGTGGCTCCAACTATACCACACCTGATCCGTCAGTTTCCTTGTCTGTAATGTTCTTGCAAAGCAGATGGCTAAGCCTCCAGGCCTATGTTCTGGGGACCTGTCCTCTGCTCCAAGCTGGCCAATCAAGCTCTTTCTCCTGGGAACTGCAGAAGCTGATTGGCACTTGCCTTGCAGGTGACTGGAGCAGAGCCATCTGAGGAGAGCCATCTGAGCTGTCCTGGCTCTCCATGGGCTATGGCTGTCAGTCTTTCTTCTGTTCTGAGAGCCATCTTGAGAGCTATCTTTGTGAAGTCTACCTCTTCCCTCAGTACTAATATGTTGTTATGGAGAGCCTATTGTGTACTTTGCTAAGCACTACACATGCAGTATTTTGTTTTGAAAACTCTTCTTATTTCCATATTGCAGATGAGAAAATTCAAGCTGGGAAAGGCCACATAACCCCCTGAAGCAAATACAGTTGTCACTGTAATGGCTATGCCACATTGCCCCTCAAGGTGCAAGGTCTGGCAGTGAGCTTTATGAACTCATCCTAGAAAAAGTGCTACATACCTTATTGCTGACTATCACTAGGGTCACCTTTGAAGTGTTCCCTTGGGGAAGACATGCACCAAGACCAGCACCTAGTCCACCTTCAAAGTAATTTTGGGACTCTTTTTCTGGAATGGCCATCAGAGTTGTTATAGTACCCTTGATGTCCTAAATGTCATCAAAATGTCTTCCTTTCAATATTTCCTTGATCTTCAGGTAAAGCAAAAAGTCATTGAGGGCCAGATCAGATGAGTAGGGAGAGTGTTTCAATATAGTCATTTGTTTATTGGCTAAAAACTCTCACAGACAGTGCCGCGCAGGCTGGTACACTGTCACGATGTGAGAGCCATGAGCTGTTGGCCAAGATTTTCAGTCAAGATTTTCCTGTTTCTCTATTGATGTTCACTTGGTTTGCTATGCTCTTATAGTCAGCTGACAATTTTGATGTACGGTTTGATGAATTTTTGCAATGTTTTATTAGTTCTGTTTATTACTGGTTGCCCCAACCTGTCATCATCAGTGACACTTTCTCTCCCCTTAGAAAAATGTTTAATCCCTTTGTACATAGCTGTTTGCTTCATGGCATTATCCCCATAACCTTGGACTAATATGTTCCTAATTTCATTTCTATTCTTGCCAAGTTTAAGAAGAAATTTACAAATGCTTGTTTTTTTGCTTTAATTTAAGCTCTGACTTCTTGCGAGGGCACACAAAAACACAAAATGATAATGAAGAATGCCACTCAGCAAAACACCGCCACACATACACATGAACACAGCTGGGAGACACTGATAGACCGAAGTAATGAAACCTTACCAAGTTGTTTGTACAGTGCCGCCAACCTAAATGCATGGTGACAAGTTTGGGAACTTAATTGTCAGAACTCTTATTTCATATTTCAATTATGTTTTCATTTCCTTGGCTTGTGAGCAAAAGAACCTAAGGGTTTGTTCTTTCACATGCCTCACCTGGGCTGGCTTTGAGATGGGCTTTTTGACTAGGTCGTGCAGGTGGTTCCCTCCTCTGAACTCCAACGGCTCATGGTCCATATTTATCCCCTGTCTTTTGCTTACTTCTCTCTTCTGTGCAAGTCTGTGACTTCCTCAGAGATATAGTCCTTGACTTATTTATGCACATTGCCTGGTGCAAAGCAGGCGCTCAATTAATCCTTGTAGAGTAGAGGTGACTCCTTCTTCCCTAGGGTGGATAAACAGGAAGGAAAAGAAGGAAGGTCAGCAGGCCAGTGGCCAGGGCTGTTGGGAATCTTAATTATTTCATTAAGTTAATTTAGAAACCAGGTTAGAAAAGAGGAAGGCTTCCTGAGGAGTCCATGCCACCTTGAGACATTGCTGTCCTCTCTTGCACACCAGAGGCCATCTGACCAGGCCCAAGGGTGAGCCGGAGGTGGAGTAGGAAGTGGTTCCTTCTGGCTACTGCTGCTGAAGTCTCCATGGCGAAGCAGCATTAGCAGTGAGTTCAAGTTCAATAGCAAAGGGGATGCCAGCCAGGAGACCAAGGCCAGCCCGGGGGAGCCCACGTGCAGAATGAGCAGGATTACAGTGGGACCTGGCCCAGCGGGATGCTGCAAAGACTCATCATTTTCCCTCATCCAGGAGGGTTTTATGTGGAAGGAAGGAAAGCGCTGCTGTTTTATAGGTGGGCTGAAGTTTGTGCTGGTGGCTTAAAACCATGGTTCTTAGTTCCTGGGGTCCTTTTCAAATGTGGGTTCCTAAACTCCCCATGCAGAAACTGCGATTCAGTGGGCTGGGTGTGGACCCCAGGGCTCTGCATTTTTGTTGAGCTCTCACAGTAATTCTGATGCAAGGGGCTTTTTGCAAACTATTTCTCAGAGCTCTGGTGGTGGTGAGAGCACTGTGTGAAGGAGCCTTAGGGTTATTGATTAGGCCATGGTTCTGGGGGGAAGTCTGCTTCTGAGAGGTGGGGAGCAAGGGACCCCTTGCTGTACAGAAGGACCTGTACAGAAGTGTATAGAAGTGTCCTGTACAGAAGAAAGACAATTCCTTGCATCCGAGAGTGAAGGACTTTGAGCAATGCTCAAGACAAGAACTTGGCAGTGAGACCACCTGCGTGCAATGCTCACCATGCACACTCTGTACGATCTTGGGAAAGGGCTCCTCTCTGGGCGCCTCCATTTTCTCGTGTGTAAAGGCCAATCCTTTCTTGTCTTTTCCAGCTTTTGGTGTTGCTGGCAACCCTTGGTGTCTCTCGACCTGTAGCTGCACCTTTCCACTCCCAGGCTCCGTCATCCCAGTGCATTGTCCTGTGTGCTGTGTCCAAATTTCCCCCCTCTTGTAAGGACATCAAAGATGTTGGCTTAGAGCCCATCCTGACAACCCCATTCTAACTCGATTACATCTGCAGAGACCCTGTTTGCAAATGAGGTCACATTCACAGGTACCAGGGGTCAGGACTCAAACATAGCTATTTTGAGGACATAGTTCAACCCATAACAGATGGCCTGATGTGAAGATATAGCCCCTTCTACCCTTCTCAGAGTCTTCAGAAATAAATTTCTGGAAGAAATATCAGCAATCTGTGAAATGACAGTTTAGGTAGTTTTTTTCCAGGATATTACAAGTTAAGGTGACCCCAGATGAACTTGGGTCCACTCAAGTTACACATGTGTCAGGAGTGGTTAGTGCTTAGCGCACTGTTTTGTCAGACGAATTACCTAACTTCTCTTGTACTGTAGCCAACGCTGCGTCACCATTGCAGGATTCAAATCTGGCTTGTCTGGGGCCAAGCTGAGTTCCACATGCAGAGGGATGCTTAATAAATGCTTCCAATGTTTGTATAATTAAATGAAATATCTGTGGGGCTCTTAGGTTCTCACACAAAAAGATTGCTATGCAAATGCAGAGCCTCATTACTTCACCAAAGGTTGAAAAATACGAGCAGACATGGTTAGAGAGTCTCCTTGGTAAGCAGTTGTGGTGCTTTGGACACGAGTCACATCCTGATGTCTGCTTGATCATAAACACCTGGTCCCTAAAATATCTGCAGTTTGTTTCATTTTGAAAGACCAGGATGGAAAATATAAAATTCAAATTCTTATGAGCAGCAGGGAGAATGTAGCTATAAAAGTGTTTCAAAGCACAGTATTTTAAATGAAGGTTAATTTTCTGATAAAATAGGAAATGAAGGAAAAATCATCTCCCTGCACGCAAGCATGGTTTAGAATACTATAGCTCAATTAGATGTTCTGATTGTGCAAACAATCAACTTCATGTCTTGTTAAACTTCTCTTTTTCAAATTATGAAGCTTTTCTATAGTAAGATTAGCAGGGGTGTTAGGAGCACAACAGACAGAAGATTCATCAGAGCTAGAAGAAAAATTACAACTTGAGAGGGTTCACAACTAAATGAACTTCTGAAGATCCCATGGCATATCCAATGTTATTAAAAAATTGTCCAGCATGGAAATTAACTCCTAGACTCCGAGGAAAGAAATGATTATTCTTTGCTTTTTTTTCTTGGAGATATCAAGTACCTTTTACTCAATGGAATTTTACTTTGCACAGACAGAAATATACTCAAGCATGTTAATCAGACCCATGCAAAGTGTTATTTGCAAAGTAGTTTTGGGGATATAGAATGTTTATTTCATATGGGCTGGGTTTAGGGAAAAGGGAAGCAAAGACCATGAGAACTTTGTAATTTTTTACCGCAAAGCAAATTTGATAATGAAAGTTTTAATTGTATCATTTTTCTGATTCATTCTAAAACCTTTATACTCAACTCTAACTGGATTATAGCCAGGACAGAGGGCCACATAGACATTTTGTACTGTGTTTCTTTGTATTTTCAGGGCTTATTGTGACGTTGCAGGATGTGTCGGCACTCCGTGGAGTCTGGTTCTTGAGTGAAGGAGGGTGCACCATTGTGGTGAGGCCGTCAGTGGTATCACGCCCCTCTCCCTTCTCACTCCCGCACACCATGGCCCTTTCCTCTGGGCCTGGGAAGCTCTTGTCCTGATGGCAGCTGTGCACCCTCCTGGTGCCTTTCTGAGTGGCTCCTCTCGGACTTCCTTCTGGTCATCCCTGCAGATTCTGTGCCAGCTCTGAGGTCCTATCTTCCAGGAAGCTGGTTCTCACCCGATGTGTGATTCTGGCCCCCTTCCTTGCCTATCCTGTGCCTGGCCCTTCAAAGGCAGCCTTCGCATGCACAGTGCTGACAGCGCTGCTCCCAGCCTCTCTTCATCTTGAACTAGAAGCCAGTGTCTGGGTCAGGTTTGCTCTGGGGTCTCTGGCAGGTGGCACCATGCCTGACAGAGTGGGTGCTTAGCCAATGTGTGTTCCTGGAGGAAGTAGTGATTGAAAATATTTCAGGTGCCCACAGATGACACACACGGGCTCTTCCTTCAAGGGGAGATGCACTTTTATTGAAGGGTTATGTGGAGTTTCCCTGGGACAAAGGTTCATTACATTTTGATTCCCAGGTCGAGAGTAGGATCACGCTGGATTGAGTGAAAGAAGATGTTTTATTTAGACAGATCAGTGAGCAGTAGTTTGGCAGATTCTGTTACCTAAATTTGGGCCAATGGAGTGAATTATTGAAAATGGTAGTGGGTGAGACATTGTGTTATCTCAGAAATGGGAGCTAAGAATCATTGTCCTAGGTTACTTTATGTCGTTTTCTGAAATAGATCCAGTTCCTTGAGTTTAGAGTGAAGGCTATTTTATTTTTTTGAGATAGAGTCTCACTCTGTTGCCCAGGCTAGAATGCCGTGGCCTCAGCTTAGCTCACAGTAACCTCCAACACCTCAAGCTGTACTCCTTCCTCTGTCTCCCAGGGTGCTCAGATCACAGCCTGAGCCACCATTCCTGGCCTACAGTGACGGATATTATTACAGTGGTCAAAGGAAGAATTTTGGAGTCTGATCCCTACGTGCAAAGCTTATTTTCACAAGCTGTGAGATTTTGGAAAAGGGCTTATCCCCGAGTGCCTCAGTTTCCTTGTGTATAAAATGAGATTGAAAAAAAGCTCCATGAAATTGCAGTGAAGCTGAGATGAGGTATTTCAGGCTCAGCACCTCATTTAATGAATTTTTTTTTTTTTTTTGTTAAATCATAGCTGTGTACATTAGTGCAATCACCTGTACCCATTCTAAGATGCACCATAGATGTGGCCCCACCCATTACCCTCCCTCCACCAAAACCTCCCCCCTCCCTTCCCCTTCCTTGGCCCTTTCCCCATAGTCTTGTGCTATAGTTGGGTTATAGTCTTCATGTGAAAGCTATAATTTAGCTTCATAGTAGGGCTGAGTACATTGGATACTTTTTCTTCCATTCCTGAGATACTTTGCTAAGAAGAATATGTGGAGAAACTAAGGTTAAAAGGACCTTGTCCCTGATGTGATGATCACCCTGCTAAGGAGAGGTGACTGGATTTTGAGTATAGGTCTGTCTTACAGAAGATCATTTTCCTGCTGTTCGGACGGTTTCCCTGGAAACCCCCGTGCAGCCTTTGTTCTGTGCACCGCGGTTTGACCCTTCTGTGTGTTCTCAGTCTTCTGACTCCTACTCTTGGCTGCAATGATTTTAGGGATTTCCCCACTTTTTTTGCATAACCAAGGACTACCTGGATGTCATCTTGTCAGAGTCACCTGACAACCATGGCTGTTTTCTTGAAAACACAAAATATACGTTGTTATTTCTAAATTTTTAACTTTCAAAAGACATTCCTGGCCCCGGCTACAAAATGCCATAAATTAAAGTGAAGTCAGTCACATTTATGATGGGGTTATTAAAGAGCTGTGAGTGTTAGGAATTTATGGCTCTGTGCTCCAGTTCAGCTGTTCACTACTTCTGCTTCTAGATCTTTCTATCCTGTGTGAGACAGAATTTATATGTATGGGTAAGATCATTATAAATCTTTTATGTACCGCAAGTGCAATTTTAAATGTTTGTAAGCATGCAGAACTAGGCCCACGAGATGCTAGGCTATATTTCATGGATTATGGCTTTGTAGATGTACAACTAGCCAAAAAATATATATGTGTATATATATGCATTAAACTCAAACCCCAAACATGGAATTTTATAACTGGTACCTAATTGTCACAGAAGAGGGAGTGCTTTACAATGGAACTGAACTTTGACTTTCTGGATGTCGCTTTAAAATTCTTTTCTTTTTCATGTTTTAAAAGGTAACTCTCATGGGTGGCCAGCTTTCCAAATGTCTCTTACAGACTTCTAGCTGAGTCCAGAGGGAAAGGGATGATTTCTCTGTGTCCAAATTTCATGTCTCCTTTTACATGGATCAGCAGTGAAAGAGCAAGGCCAGGGCTGAGCAGCTGGCTTGTTCTTTCCTCATTATTATTTTATTTTATATTTTTTAAACTTGACTTGAACTTCTGTGTCATAGAAGTCAGTCAAATCAAAAGCAGATATTTTGAGAAGTCTTTAAAAAAATTATTGTGAAAATAAAAATGTGCATCCTTTGCAGAGGGACAGCTGGAGGCTGGGTGCCAACCACATGGGGTGACTCCGTGGTTTTTCTTTCTCCATGAGCTCTACAGGGACTGCGTGAAGCATCATGCCCTGAGGAGAAACTGGGAATCAAAACCACTTGAGGGATGTGATCAAATTAAAAGGGAAAAGAGAATATAATGAAGTATCATTAAAAGCAAATAATGAGATAGATCTTAATATGCACAAACATTTTGTGCTGACTTTGTGCTTTGGAACATGAGACTCTCGATTTTGCTGTGTTGTCAGTAGGAAATGATTCCCAAATTAATCCAGGCAACAGAATCATCTGGAGGAACTCTAAAAAATACACATTCAGGGCCCCATCTGAGACCTGAATCAGAATTCCTGTGGGTACAGCTCATGTGTCTGTTTTTAATGAGATCGGTGGGCAGATTTGGGGGAACTACAGCTGAGTTTGATGGTCAGGATGTATGAATTACTTTGGAGTTACCCCTTTTGGGGAGAGAATGCTACAGTAAGTTGTTTTAGGGATTCTCACCCCCTTCTGTAACTAGAAAACTGAGGCCTAGGAGGGGTCTACTTGGCCTGGGACAGCATAGCTTACTGGGGGAAGTGTCAGGGGCCCAAACCAGGCCTTCTTCTCCCCTGCCCAGATGTGCTATCAGGCACCCTGAGATAGTACCGTGAACTCAGACAGGCCCTGAAGTGGTTTGCATTTTTACATTTTCATTTTTCTAAGGGGACCCAGTGATACTCAGTATCTGTCAGTGTATGAACTACTAGTTTGAGAGCATTCCCAGTTTCCATACCGGTCATGCTACAAACCTTTCAAAGCTGGACTTTCCAGATAATGCTTTGATAAAAAGCTCCTGCTGCAGAAAAGTCAGTATGAGACAGGCAATGAGGGTAGCAATGTCCGCTGTGCGGCCGCGGCTTGAGCAGGTGTAGGGTCCAGAGGGTACACACCACCGTCGGTACGTTACCACTTCAGAGTGAAATGAAAATATCATCTTTACTTTCAATTCGTGTATTATTTGTGAAATGACCTCTAACTTCCTATGACATGCATGCCTATGACCTAATTACTCCAGTGAGGAGCCGTGTTTGGCCCTGGCACCCTGTGAAAAAATTACGGAGACACTAAAGGCACAGTGAGCAAAGAGGGTCTGGGAACTAGATCGTACCAGCTCCCACTGCCACAGGCTGGATTTTTTTTATTTTTTAAATTTCAGATTGATTTGAGGGTACACATGATTAGGTTATAAAGCTTGTGTCTGTTAGGTAAGGTCCCTGTTGTAGTTGTCCCTCACCCTGGAGGTGCACCATATATCTCTATATTCTTCCCAGTAGGTGACAGCATACTAATCCCCCTCCCTCATCCCTCTCCTCCCAGCTTGACTTGAACCGAGTTTTTCTCTTATGCAAGCATGTGTTAGTTCATCCCCTGGTTTCATATTAGGAGCGAATACATTGGATACTTGTCTTTTCATTCTTGTGATACGTTACTAAAGAGAATGTTCTCTAATTCTCTTTGGGTTAATATAAAAGATGTCAAGTCTCCATCTTTTTTTTATGACTGAGAAGTATTCCATGGTATACATATACCATAGTTTGTTAATCCATTCCTGGGTTGATGGGCACTCGGCTTGATTCTACTTCTTTGGAAAGAAGTATGGAGAATCTTCAAAGAACTCCAAATGGACCCTCCAGTTGATCCTACCATCCCATTATCAGGTATCTATCTACCCAGAAGAAAAACAAAATCATTATATCACATAGTAGACTTGACTTGGGCATTCGGCCAGGCTGGTTTCTCACACCCATAATCCTAGCAGCCTGGGAGGGTCCCTTGAGCTTAGAAGTTCGACACTTAGGCATTCCAGAGCTTTGGCTTCTTGGATTCCAAAACAAAACTGATATCTTTCCTTCCGTCAGTGTCATTGTTCTTATTTCATTTATTTCATACTGTTTGATTCTAAAACAATCTGTTTATGAAAGTATTTCTGATAACAGCAGCAAAACAGTGAGGCTGTCCTGAAAGGAGGCCACATTCAGAGCTCTCCAAGGTGTAGGGCACTGACTGTGCACATGCAGATAGGATAGGGCAATCCACCTGTCACTCTTCCACTGCGACCCTCTTCCTGTGGGTTCTGCAGATACCGGCTTTTCAAGACTCCCCCCCCCCCAGAAATGCAACTGTTTCTTGGCAGCCCTAAGTCTTGATGACCTTTACTTGTTACTAAGGAGGCAGATCAGAGGAAGAGGATGGGGTTTATCTCGCCTGAGGCAGAAGCAGCTGGGAAGGAAACTGAACTGGAAGATACACATGTTGCTTAGTGGGCAGTTTCGCCTGTGACTGGATGGCTTAGTCACTGGGAGACCACCACAGGCAAGCGTCCTTTCTTTGAAACAGCCACGTGAACTGTCTGAGGAAGACCCACCATCAGTGTGTTGGGTGGAGAGCTCTTGTTCTTTAGCTAGTCCAGGTTTTGCCAAAATAATCCGCTGTGTTTTTGGATGATCTTGTTGAATTGGCAACACAACCTCTTCCTCTTACTTGGTGTTATACCTTCCTTGAAACTTCCATCTACCTGATCTCATTTGGTTCTCACCACAACCTTTGAGAGGCAGATCACAATTGTCCTTGCTAATTTTAACAGGTTGGCACCAGAGCAGTTAGATGGCTTGAGCAGGGTTGCAAGAAAGAAATGAATGGAAGCCCAGACTGGGGCTCCTGTGTGCCCTCCTCTGCGGTGTCTCTGTGGGCATCACAGGGCCTGTCAGGAGAGTGATGGGTGGAGGATGAACAGTTGCGGATTGTGGGCATAGACGCCCCCGCTCAGTGCTGTGCCTCAGGTCCTTGCTTCAACCCCAGTTTTCCTCTTACCCCATTACTTAGACTCCGTTGCCGTTTATTTATCACCTATCATATACCAAGCATGCTATATCTTCTTTTTTGGGTTTCCTACATACAATCTTGAAATGTGATTGTCAGTGGAGAATTCAGCTGTCTGAGCCGCTCACTGCATTTCCTAAAATGTGAATTCAAACCCTCTCCCTTTAGTATCTTCACGTGAGAAATGAGAGAGGTTCTCTGCACAGAGTCAGTCTGTCTGAGCACTGGGGGCTCTCCCAGTTCCACAAGTCCCTCCCTGTTTATGTGCCTGACAGGTGTGAAACCAAAGCAGGGGCAGAGTTGTTCTGTCCAGGGAAGATGAGTGCTCAGAGGAAATGTTTTCACAGTTGGAGTGCAGGGAGAACAATGATGCCGATCCCAGAGAAAGGAAGCTCATGGGGTGTCTCCTAGTCTCAAATGGAATAAATTATTTGCAGGGACTGTGGTTAATGTTTGGTCTGAATGAGGCCCACACAGCTGGGATGCTCCACACTTTTGATCTGGCCTTTCAAAGTTGGTCGATGCCAGGAAATTGCATTTAATGGACTGGAGGCTGCAGTAGAGAAAATGAGGAGGGATTGTTATGAAAACAATAGAGGCCACTCTGCTGCCCCCACTCCCTCACACCTGTTTTTCCCCCACAAGGTCCCTGAATCTGAGCTTTGGGAGGGAGCTTGGGTGGGCCCCAGCCCAATCTGCTTGTGGTCAGAGACCTGTGCACATAGTCACTGTCACTGCATCCTCTCTATCAGGCCAGTCACTTCAGCCACAGGAAGCCGCGCACCTGCACTTCTCTGCCCGGACTACAGCTAACATGGAGGAAAGCTGGGGCAGCCTTGTCAGTTCAGCCGAGGAACTTCACACTCCTGGCCACACCCAACCCTTGAGCTGCAGTGTGTGAATATCCCAGGAAGTGATGCTGCAATTTGAGCTTTATCTTTTCATGACAGGACTTGAGAGTTTATTTCAATAAAAGAGGAGGGCGAACAGACCATCCTCAACCTACTAGGTTCCCACACCTGCCAGAGGGGTCTGGAGAAACATTTCCTTCCTTCCTCTCATTCTCCCCATTGTGGAAGTGACACCAGGGTGGACTTTCCACATGACTTACAGTGCTGGAGGCAGGTGCAAAAGCAGAAGGGCCCAGAAATCAGCTGACGTGGCTGTGCTTGCTAGCTTCCTATTTCCATATGACTGTATATTACCAGGGGCTGACATACCAGGGGGACAGAAATTCCCTCTTGTGAGACAAGTATTGAGTTAGTAGTTCCACATCTCTAGGGTGTGCCCCCTGATGACAGTGACGCAGAGGTGGCTGTAAACATAGGATGAGGAACACGGGTGCTCAGCTCATTTGATCTTCAAGTAATCCTTTGACACAGAGGAGGCAAGTGTCAATGTTATCCCACATTTATCAGATGGGAACACGGAGAATCTTCGGGTTCTAGAAAGCAGGCCAAAGAAAAGCAGATTTAGAGCTGAAGGACCGTAAATGAATGTGTCTAAATTGCATGGCCAAGGTCTTAACATGGTGGTACAGTTGGTCCTTCACATCCATGGGTTCAGACCTGTGAGTTCAACCAATCAACTTCAGGTCAAAAATATTAAAAAAAAAACAAACAAACAATAAAAAAGAACACATAAAAAAATGGAGTATGAAGTATAACAACTATTGAGATGACATTTGTAGTGTATTAGGTATTGTAAGCGTTCTAGTGATGATTAAATAGTATACAAGAGGATATGTGTAGGTTATATGCAAATACTACACCCATTTACATAAGGGACTGGAGTGTCTGAGGACGTTGTATATGTGGGAACCCTAGCCAGTTCCCCAGGGATATGAGGGGTAACCGTAACATGCTACGGGAAGTAGAAGGTGTCCAGGAAGAAGAAAACCACTTCTACATGAGATGTTGGTCTCCCTTTGGCCTAGAATAGTCAGGGGTAGAAGTTTCAGACAACAGAATACTTAGTGCAATGGCCTATTTTCAAGAATCTCTTATGCTTATTTAAATCAAGTCTTTGATTATTTACATAGCTTCATAATTTACTCTTCTTTAAAATGTATTGGGCAAAGAGCTACCACTCAGGAAGTCATCAACCTACTCTTTATCAGTTTTTCTGATGAAGGTCTTTTTTCCTTTCATGAGTTTGGCCGGATCTGTTTGGGGAAGATGCTACGAAGGTCTTTACTGGTTGCCCATGCTGTTTTAGGGCATGTGGAAAATGGAATGGGCCTTTTTGCCTTAATCATAATCTACTGATACATATTGTATAAAACATGAAAAGCCACATTAAGAAGGGATTAGGGCAGGTACTGAAAGTGACTGAATAATATATCAGGTATAGTCTCAGGCCTTGCTACAAACCAATATGGAAACAGCTTTGGTGTGACAAAAAATATTGGGTGGACAGACTTTCACTTTCCCTTCCATTGGTTTCCACTTGTGCATTTGTTAAGGTGACAGTTGCTGCTATAACAAGTAAGCTCCCTAAACCCCAGCAGCTTACCACTGTAAAAATATAAAACCCTCCAATTTGCACAGAGGGCAACTGGGCGTTTTTGCTGCTTACTAGTTTTCCACATGGTCATTCAGTGGTCGAGGATCTCTCCATATCAAATCTCTGCCCTCCTTTTAGGAGATGTCATCCTTGCTATTAAGCTGGCGGATGAGAAAAGAGCTGAAGATTATGTGGGAAGTACTTTTTCATAAATACTTATCATATCTGGGCGGTGCCTGTGGCTCAAAGGAGTAGGGCGCCGGCCCCATATACCAGAGATGGTAGGTTCAAACCCAGTGCTGGCCAAAAAACAAACAAACAAAAAAAGCAACTTATCATATCTGTTCACATTTCCTTGGGTGAAAATCAACCACATGGCCCCATTTAACTGTACATGAGACTGTGTATTCCAGCTTTGGTCAAGAAGAAGGAGAAACAGATTTGATAAATAATTACTTTTTACTTCGCCTTTAAAAATGAGGGGTTGGACTAGACCACTAAAGTTTCCTTTTGGGTCTAAACCCAACCACTGCAAGATTCTAAGGCTTCTACTCTTCATAAGCTCCTGACTTTGGGCATGAAAGGAGCCATATGTGGCATTCCACAGGTGAAGTATATTCTTCATTTTAGTGACATCAAAAAGAAGCAGTGTGCCAATGGTGAAGTTTGACAAGAAGCCTTCCACCAAGATTTGTTCAGTGAGTCTGTATGCATCAATAACCAATAAAATATATTTAAAGAATTAAAAGTAATAGGCAGTCATAATGGAGTAATGAGGACCAAACTTACTATCCTGCCATAAACAAGTAAAAAAGTGGACTATGTGAAAATAAGTCTTGTCAGACCCTAGAGAATAGACTACAGATATTGGAAACAAATGTGGTGAACCAATGCCCTGGATTCCCTCCCGGAGGTTCTCAGAGTGTGGGTTTTGGGCAAAGCCTGGCGCTGTTGCTGAATTGAGAAGACAGACACAGGGGCTCAGGCAGGTGGAGGTGCCATGCAGAGAGAGTGACAGAGAGTGCCCTGGTTTTCCCTTGACTCTCTTGCTGGTTACTTATCTAAACATGCGGAGTATAAAATCCTATGATGGCAGCAAAAAGCTTACATAGGCCAAGGAGATGTTCCAGTTCTATCCAACCAAAGTCAATGGACCTCACTGAATGCTTGTGCCATGCAATTGGGATACCAAACCCGTCACACCTGAGAAGTAGGACTCAGCTAGCCCTGGAGTTACTGCACATGGAGAGAATGTGTGTTTTCAGTTGTTGGGTGCAGTGTTCTGCACACGCTAATCACGTCACATGCATTTGCATTATTCACATTTCCAGGGACTCTACTGATATTTATGATCGCCTGTTTTTTTTTTTTTTTTTAATGACTGCCTGTTTTTTTGTTCAGTTACTGAAAGAAGTATTCCAGGATCTCTGACTGTGATTGTGGATTTATTTATATTTTTAGCCTTTGGTTCTGCCAATTTTTTTATTTATATACTTTGAGATTGTATCATTAAGTGTATTCAAATTTAGGGTTGTTACTTCTTCTCATTGGATCGATCCTGTTATCATAATGAAATGTCCCCAGTCTAATATTTCTGTATACAAAAGAGCTTTCTTTTTATTGGAATACAAAATTGCATGTGAAAATCATTGTGTTTGCATAGTATTTATTTTTTCATTTGTTTACTTTGGAATTTTCCTGTATCCTTATATTTAAGGTCCATCTCTTATGGGCAGCATTTTGCTTTTTGTAAATTTGAATTTTGTAAATTCAGGCCAATGATCTTTATCTTTTACTTATATCACAGCCTATTTATATTTAATAAAATTATTGTTTATTTGGTTTGAAAGCTATTATACTGTTAAATGGATTTCTGGGGCAGTAGAGTCAAAAGATACAGTTGGGCTTATTTATTAAAGAATTTAGTTTACCCTAACTAATATAGGAAAATAATCTTTGCATGGATGGAGCTGGAACAGATTCTTCTTAGCAAAGTATCTCAAGAATGGAAGAAGAAGTATCCAATGTACTCAGTCCTACTATGAAACTAATTTATAGCTTTTGTATGAAAGCTATAACCCAATTATAGCCTAAGAATATGGGGAAAGGGGAAAGGGAGGGTAGGGGAAGTGGGAGGATGGGAGGAGGGAGGGTAATTGGCGGGACCACACCTACGGTGCATCTTACAAGGGGACATGTGAAACTTACTAAATGTAGAATATAAATTTTTAACCCAATAACTAAGAAAAAGCCAGAAAGGCTGTTAACCAGTGTGATGAAAATATCTCAAATTGTATATAAACCCAGAACACAGTACCCCATGACTGCATTAATGTACACAGCTATGATTTAATAAAAAAAAAATAAAAAAAAATAAGTTACTCTTTTCAAAGCAACTTGTAGGATGAAATACACTATTATTGGGTAACATTTATTGATGCACAAGTATACTCCCCAATGAACATAGGTCCTTTTGCTCTGAAGTCTGTTATCTGACTCTACTCAGTGTCCCTGCCTCCCCATGGAATCCTCCCAGTCTACTGAGTCAGGGAGGCTCCTTATCTGCTGCCCTCTCAGGTATTGCATCTTATTACATCTGCTTATTTACAAGTTTCTATGTCTTGTGAGCATAGGAACCTCCTGGCAGGGATCATGTCCCCCTCTCTTATACCTCAGTCCCTGATACAAGGAAAGCTCTTAATGACTTTCATTGAATAAATGATGAAAACATGATAAAGTTTGCATTAACTCCAAAGGCATGAGCTTCAATGGGAGGAGTACATAAGGTCTGCTAAGGCCAGAAGCAGCCTTAGAAAGTGAAAAACGATCCTGAAGTTTCCATTTGTCAAGGGTTCCAAAGAAGTTTGGGTTAAGCCAGGGATTGGACAGCTGTCTTTGGTTAGCCCAAGTTCACAAGTAAGGCCAAGAATACAATCAGTCACTTTTTTGGTAATGATAGACAATTAGTTTGAGAAAGAAATGTTTCATGGGTCTATCCCATTATTTATCAATTTTGGAGCCTATGAATTGCTTGGAATACAAAATTGCGTGTGAAAATCGTTGTGTTTGCTATTGACTAATTGACTAATCTGTCACTCACAGCCTCTGAATGAGGGGTCCTGTCTAACTGCACCTGCCAGCTACTGAGTGCACCTGCAATTAGGCAATTGTGGGGGCAGTTTTTGTCCTTCCACTTAATTGCAGGGTTAAAATGGATAGTACCATTCATAAATCTATGACTATTATCTCATTTTGAGCCTTTGCAAATATAAGATGACCTCAGGAAGAGATGGAGAAAATATATAGTTTTATTTGCTGCACACCAAATTAATGTCAGTAATCTAGTGCCAACATTTCCTAGGCTTTTCTGTTCCAGTAAGAAATTTAAGTATATTGAAATCAGCCAATACCCCCAAATATGACTTACCACTTCAATGCCTACTTTTGCAACTACTTTATTATGACACATATATCCAAAGTGGTTCTATTTCCTAAAAAGTTTCCATGATTACACTATACTTGTTAGAGAACCTTTTGAAGTGGTTATTCTAGTTCTGTTGTTCACAGAAAGAATATGGGACCCTACCGAGACTAGGCTGTTTACATAGTGGACTCAATATGTAATACTGGAGTGTATTTTTTGATCCGTTCCTGTAAACATCTACTCCATCTAGTATTTAAATTACTCCTTTTTAACAAAAGTACTATGTTAAAATTTGGTAGGGATTTAGAAAGATCTTGCCAATATTTATCAACTTAGTGTTTTTGGTTTTGTTGTCCTATTTGCTGTGTGGGGGATATAAAGTTGAGCTGTTGTATTTTCTTCCAAAATCAGACTTCCTTCTTGCTGCAGTGAGTCTGGAGGTTTGTGGAGGTTTGCCTCAGCTTTGCAGCTGAGGACATGCTGTTCTTAGGGTGGCCCAAGCCGAGGTCCCTGCAAAGAAGTGGGACCAAAACCTTGCCAACTATGCCCAACATGGGATGCCCTAAGGTGACCTTTTCCCTGGATCTCCCTGGCGGAGCCATGGTCACATCATTGGGCCTTGCTATCTGTCAGCTCTATCTGCCCAACCCTGCTCCCTCCATTTTCTTTAATAGGTGTTACTCCCTAAAAAACTGGATACACTGGATATGTTCTCAAGTCTTTCTGACCATCTGCTTCCAGGAGCGTCTAATCTGCAACCCCCATCAAGTAAAGATAAATTGGGTATAGCTCAGAAGATGTTTATTTTATTGAATTATTTCAGAACCAAGGCTTCTCTCCAAAAACAGTCTTCAAGGAAATCTATATTTCTATGAGATTATATGAGAATTACCTCTTTTCTATTTCTTTAGTTCCTTGCTCTTTTCTCACCATCAATATCAAGGGCTAAGGTGTATAAAATGGCTTATAGTAAAAGAATGCATCTTGTAAGGGTACAACCTAAATTTATAAGGATTTTTATTTAAATTATTATTATTGCTATTTATAGAATAACATAAATACTCTATAAATATTTCTAAGTGAAATAGAAGTTAGCTCTAAATAAGTGCTAAACGCTGGAAGAGACATTTACCTTTGTGTTATTATATCATCGAAGTAATGTGATATCATTTTATTAACTTTATTCATCATTTATTAAACTTGGATTTCTTTTTAGATTATTACTCAGCTGAATAGTGCTCTTTGGCAAAAATTGTACTTTTTATCTGCCAAAACCTACATTGCAAATCTTAATTTTGCTTCTTTTTTCCATAACCATCATGTTAACTGTTTTCAAACTCCCCCAAAATATTAATATTTGAGATTTAAAAATGAGCAGTTGAAATTTCTGGGAATTGTAGGGAAACTCTAAATCATAAGTTAGTCTGTCTTTTGTGATATTTAATTATGTATTTTTAATTATGAGCGATTATAATAAATAGCAAATCAGTTTATTTCCCTTAATAGGGCTATACTTAAAGTTTTAGAAGCTTTGTGTAAACAAAATCTCTAATAACAAATGTGTGGTTTATTATTGTTATGAACTGATGTATTGTGACAAGATCACATGTTTTGCTAAGTGCAGAAGTGAGCTTTCTTGACAGAGACATCTGATATAGAAAATGTGAAAGAAGAAAACTGTAGCACACAACATATACAAAATGGAATCAATTAAAAACAATAAGATATTATCATGAATATTTAAAAGTTTCCATTCCTAATATTTTCAAACACCTATAGTATGCAATAATTTTGATTTTTTTCATAACAAATATTACAAATTTTCTTTTATTTTGTGTTAAGTTGGTCAAATTAAAAGTGTACATTCAAGTCACCTTCAATTTGGGCACTAGGGCCATGTTGCTTGTTTCTTTCTTGACAGTAAAAATATTTTGCCTACTCGTCCTGGTTTGGTGTTGTCTTTAGAATCGATATTACTGTTGCTAATTCAAATTTTTATATCAGTTTCTAATTTCATGTAGTATTTCACAACATTTATTTCTTCTAATTTATTTCTTCTATAGTTCTAAAGAACTGTAGCCTATAGAAAATATTCAAACATTGAAAAATATGAGGGAATATTATGGGGTGTTGTTCAAATAATGTGACACTTGGATCTGCTAGTACGGTTAACAGAAGTGCCCAGAATCACCTGTCACTATGCTAATTTAAGGATATATTTTGTCATTTCTTGAACACCACTCATAGGACTTGTGTAAAGTATACAGTGTATAAAGGAATTAATATTTATATTGTTTGTAATTATGATACATCATTATCAGCAGATAGGTCCAGAAGGCACTCTGATGATAACTCAGTAACAGCTAGAAGCAACTCCTCTGTGGCTGTCCTGATTTCTAGAAACATTGACCTTAACCTTGGACTCCATGGAAGGCATTTTCTGCTCTTACTTTTGACTTGGATCTATGGCTTCCGTTGAACCAGTGACTTGATTGCTCACTGCATTTCTTGCAGAAACATCATAATAATTATTCTGTTTTCATAACTGATTTTTCTTAGGACTTGGGATTCAGAAAAATATAAATTTCCTAAGAAAGCCAGGGAAGGATTTTCTCCGTGTCATAGTAACACTGATAGTTACCTTTGGTCACATGTTGGGCTATGCTGGGAATGCCGCCAGGAGAAGAAAGCCTGAATTTTTCTCCCCTGGTGCCCTGTATTCCCAGGAATATGCTCTGTAAACACTGGAGGTATTTTTGACAAGTGACCTCTGTGTCTCTTTGGGCCTCAGTTGGGTGTGTGACTGTCACAATCAATACTACATTCATGCCAAAGTAGCTAAGTGTGAAATTCCTGTTCTTTTTTGGTCAACCAAACAAATTTAAAAAACAACCAAGAGGGTTGGGGTGAGAAAGGGGGTGAGATGATTGGCCCATGAGCAGCGACTGGGAGAATTTCTTTGACTAGAGAAGTGATTAGTAGGAACGCTTTTGCAAATGTTCTAGCAAAGACAAGAGACTTTGCCACTTGGGCGAAGCAGGGTGGCACGTAGAAAGGAGGCTGAAACCTTAGGCATCTGTCAGCTCACCTTCCCAGTTGTCTCTACACCCACACACAGTGTCCTCCCAGCAGGAGAGGAGGAGGAAGAGCGTGAATGTGAATCTGCAACCCAACACTTCCAAGGCCAGAGCTGTGGGCTGGACTCAGCCTCATTCCACACGGACCACAGCCTGCTCAGAGCAGCCTTCCTGGAGCGTGGAGAATATTCCCTATAGACATAATATACACGTGTCAATAAGAGAATGGGCGACCTTCTCATTTTTCTCACACACCTTATCTTAACAAGGTCCGAGTAGAAACCTGACAGCCAAATGTTTACCTGCTGGGCAGACACTAAAACAAAAGTTCTGATTGCCCTCATGGACGTGCATGGGTTTTGTTGTTTATGAAACTGAGTTTATGAAACCCAGGATCTTTTAATCAAGGAAAATTGTGTCTCTGTGAGTTGGATGAATGGGGCTCTGAAACAGATAGATCCTCTTACATTGGGTCCTCGCCATTCTGAAGCTAAGTGTCCTTGGAATTTTCTCAAAGATAAGTGTATTTTTGTACATTGAGATAGCAACCAACCTTCATGAGTTTATAAAATAAACATGTATATACAAGATAAGGCTGATATTCATTTTCAAGTGTTTTGTTGGCTCATTAATATGAAGTTGCTTGAATCAATACACTGTAATTATGAGTCACATCCATGGGTTGGTAGCATATATTAGACAGTTGATTAAATTAGCACAAATATCACCAGCTAATTTGCCATATACTGTATTATAGTGATGTAGCATTGGAGGTGATGATATGTTTGTGAACATGTGGAAAGCACATTTTTTGCTTGCAACTGGTAATTTACTGCTCACTCAAATGCCATAAATACTGGTTTTGGCAAAGGGAAAATCATGGAATTTATCTCTGATCTAAACTGTGATTTGAATTTTAGGCCAGAGAGCATTTTTCTGTCTGTGCAAGTTGTAGTCTAACTGGTTACTTTTATTAGTCCAGGAAAGGCTGTCCTTTCCCTGAACAATGGTAAACCACAGAATAACGGCGGGTCCCTGGCAGGACAGGAGGAGTGAGCCTGTGTCTGGCTCCAGAACCACCTGGCCTCCCTGGGCCTCTACTTTATCTTCTGATGTTTGGAGGACCTCACCTTTCCTTCCAATTTATATGCTTTGTAATTCTCTGATCTCAAAGACATCCTCAGAAAACCTTTGATTCCCTGAATGGTAAATTCCTGGGATCCCCAAGCCTCATGTTGTACCATATTTAAGATGTCACAGAGGAATACAGAGGCAAACTTGGGTAACCTAGGCAATGTCAGACTGGCTCAGGGGTACTTTGGATGTGAGGCACATTTAAGTAAATGATCTGGTCAGATATTTATTTACAAGTGTGTTTTCTGGCCAACGTGTGAAGCATTAGCTAGCTGGGTCTGCGCAATGTTTTTCCCAGTTCGTGGGAATGCTCAGGAGCACGGAGGCCCCTGATCGGACACCTGCAGTGGCTTCCTCTTGGCCTCGGCTGTTTCCTGTGGCAGAAGAGCAGTGGTTTGTTTCTTGGCAGTGGCTGAGTGCCTCCTGCCCTTTCCTATTCTGCCCTCCAGAGAGTGGTGCTCTTTGTTCTGGGGTGTGAGCCAGGACAGGGAGGGGAGGCTGGTCTGGACCATGGATGCTGCTGGCCTCTGGGGTCCATAGGGAAGCCTTAAAATAGAACAAATGCATTTTTCCAAAAGCCCATCAGTTTTGTGCCAAAACCAGTTAAGCATGGATATTTAAAACAGATTATCTCTGTAATACAATAGTTTCTCTCTAAATGATTATATAGAGCCTCCAACCCATCCATCCGCTCATTCATTTGACAAATATTTTTATTGAACACCTGCTAAGTGCCAAGTCCTCTGCTCAGCAAAGCAGCAGAGGGTAAGGAGAGAGAAGCAGCCCTCACTGTGAAGGTTACCCTGTGTCAACCTGCCTGGGCCATATCCCGCAGATGCCTGCTCAAACCCCGGTCTACATGTTGCAGATCAGTCCACCCTCCATAATGTAGGTGGGCCTCATCTAATCAGTTAAAGGCCTTAACTGGGGAGATGGAAAAAAAAACTAAATTCATCAGAGGAAGAAAGAATTCTGCCTCCAGATGGCCTTCAGACTCAGGCTGTGGCCCTCAGCTTGTCCCCAGGCCTCTGGCCTGCTAGCCTGCAGATCTTGACAGCTTCAGACCATGTGAGCCAACTCCTTAAAATCTCTCTCTCTCTCCCCTCTCCTGCTGGTTCTGTTTCTCTGGAGAATCCTGAGTAATAAGCTGAGCTTCCTGTCCAGAGAGGGGACAGTGAAGTGAGGTAGGTGCGTATACAGCCGGACTCGCAAGGTTTAGAGACTGTGACAGTCTCCTCGGATGGACGCCATCTCAGGAGACTAAGCAGAAGTTAGCCAAGGGCACGCGGGGGAAGCAGTCACGACACGTGGAGGAAATGACACAAAGGGGACGTGGAGGATGAGAGAGAGCAGGGCGGCCGGGCCAACCAGAGCCCGAGACAGAGAGGGCAGAGGCGCAGCCTGGGACCAGGGCGCCTGCCTCACTCTGCAGGCTTCGCGCTTTGAGTGTGCGCCTGGGCTTCTGGGCGCTGTCAGCGACTGCTTCCTCTCAACAGTGATAAAAATGTGGCATTGCTACTAATAGCTCCTGTTACTTTCTCTCTAGCAAGCATGTTCTAGAGGCTTCGTTAAGTACTCACTTAATCCCATCAAGTGTGAGGATCGCTTTCATCTCCTTTTAACGGGTGAGGAAACCAGCAGAGAGGTTGCCTGACCTCCCAAGCCAGGAAGAGGCTGAGCCGGGGCTCCAATGCAGACGGTTTCTCTGACTGGGAGTGGAGGCTTGGAGCTGTGGATTCACTTTCTTGCTCTGTTGGCTAGGGGCCCTGCAGCCACAGAGCACCGAGGTCCCAGTACCTGGCACGTCCTTCTCCTGATTTGATTCTGGCAGGGACCTGGCCAAGTTGAAGGGGTGGCTGTTATCACTCCCCATCTCCTGAGTGAAGAGACCGAGGCTCAGAGAGCTGGCCTGGCCAGCGCCGGTCCTGGGCCCACACTCAGCGTCATTACCACTGTTCTCAGGCCCACTCCGGTACGGTTTCTATGGCCAGCACCTTCCTTGCCGAGCCCTGCCCAGGATGTTTGGGTCAGAAAAAGATACTTTCTCAGCTTCTCAGACTCTTAGGCTCTGGTGAGATGCGAAAGAGTCACAAATAAGAAAGTGTACATACTTTTAGATGTCCTCCTGTCTCTCCCCACCCTCAGAGGATGGAGCTGCTGCCCCCGTGATGGAGTTTCCTTCTCTGTACCTGGGCAGAGTTCTGCCTGTTAACGGTTGTGGGTTCAGCGTGAATCCATCCTTCTAGAGCCGTGCTTCTCAACCTTCCTAATGCTGCGACCCTTTCATACAGTTCCTCATGTTGTGGTGACCCCCAACCATAAAATTAGTTTTGTTGCTACTTCATAACTGTAATTTTGTTGCGACCCACAGGTTGAGAACCACTGTTCTAGAGCCTTCCCTCTCAGGCCCTCCCTCTGGTTTTTCCTTTACATCAGCTTTTCTTAGCTGCGGGCTTTTTGACAATGGATCTTTGAGAGAGAGCTCATGTGGTCTGATGCTTTTAAAGAGTCTCAGGAGCCAGGGGTGGTGGCTTCTGCCTAGAATCCTAGCACTCTTGAGGCTGAGGTCAATGGAGTACTTCAGCTCAGTAGTTTGAGACCAGCCTGAGCAAGAGTAAAACCCCATCTCTATTAAAAACAGAGAAACTAGCCTGGCCTGGTGGCAGATGCCTGTAGTCCCAGCTACTCAGGAGGCTGGGGCAGGAGGATCTCTTGAACTCAGGAGTTTGAGGTTAATAGTTGTGGGCTGTTGTTGTTACTTAGGCTGACACTGGGGCACTCTAGCCTGGGTAACAGAGTGAGACTCTGTCTCAAAAGAAAAAGAAAATAAATAAATAAATAAAAATTCTCAGGTATTGTGAGTTTCTTCTTTCTCCAAGCCACCTCCAGGGCTTCTTTCTGGCTCCCCAGAGACTAGCAGAGAGGGACGTGGAGTTTGTGTTTGCTGATCAAATGTGATTTCATGTGGTTAGCCTTGGAAATGACCCAGTCACCCAATAGTGTTTCAAAGGCAGGGGGTGGGGAAGCCTTCAGTTCCTGGTAAAGCACCCTGGGTAGAATCCTTCAGGCCTGTACTTGTCAAAGCCACAGTAGGACTTTGGTGGCTGTGATAAGGGCACCATGCTTGGGAGGGAGGTTGAGCTTAAATACAAGAAATCTCCTCCATTCAGTCCGCCAGCAGGGCACAGATCTGGGAGAGCCTGGAGTCTGTCTGATACCACCTATCTCCATTCAGGCCCTTTTCCATTCAAACTCTGTGCAGGCAGCCCTCCCACCCCCTTTTTCTGGCTTCTGATCTTAGCGACCGGAGACATCTTTTGCAAGCATTTGTAGATGGGGACAAATTGAGGTCATTGCTATACTGAATGGTGTAGTAGGGCAGGATAGAAACCCTGGGCCCGATCTTTGATGGTAGAGCCCACGCAGGGGACAGTCACTGCTGTGGATTGAGTTGTGTCCCTCCCAGGACAAATGCCCCAGTGTGACTGTGTTTGGGTTAAATGAGCTCATAAGGGTGGGGACTTGGTCCTACAGGACTGGTGTCCTTCTAGGAGGAGACACCACAGAGCCCACTGTCTACACATGCAGGTGGGACTCGCGAGGATGTACCAAGAGGGCAACCTGAGGAAGGAAAAAGACTTGTCTGAGCAGGGCGAGTCTTTTTTAAATTGTCGGACTGTAGAATGAGAGGGCAATCCCATCCTACTCCCATCTTTGAATTACATATCCATCTCCAGACGCTGCTTGCTGGGGTCACAAGTCACTGCGAACTGTCCTAATAACGCCGCCTCTGACACCAGTAACCACACCCTGAATGCAGCTGAACTCTGCACTGCCACTCCCTCATCAGTGCTATCCCTGAGAACCAAGGAGAAGTCCTGGCAAAAGCTTCACAGCAGCCCACTCCCGTCCCCCTTGTTTGCCTTTAAAAACCTGCTTGTGCAAAGGCCGAGGGTGCTCACATCCAGGGGTACTTGGGTCTCAGTCTGCTGGGCAGCTGTCCTCCCTTGGACTCCAGGAGACTTGCAAGTTGTATTTCCTGCTTCAGTTTGTTCCTATCAGATTGACAGGCCTCACCAGAAACCAAGCCTGGACTTGGGCTTTCTGCCTCCAAAACTCTGAGAAAAGAAATTTCTGTTGTCAAGACTGCCCATCTGTGGTGTTTTGTTGTAGCAGCTGGAGCAGACAGACAGTCACAGATACATTCACTAGGGCAAGTAGAACTTAACTGGTAGAACCCAAGAAGGAGAAGCAGGGCAGTCTGGCGTGTTCCCATGGGACGTGTGGCATGGATTTGTGGCAGCTCTGATACCCCAGAATTCTCCTCCTAGAGCTTTTAGAACAGTAAATTCTCAATCTGGACATGGTCCTGGAGGCCATCAGGCCAAGGAGGAGACGGAGCAGGAGAGGACAATGTTCCTAGATGGCCCCAGGCTGCCCTGCCACCCTCTCAAGCCCCAGGCTCCTCCCACTGCCCTCATGAAAGGCCAGCCCTGGCGTCCCTTTTGGCCTCAGATGAGCCAGCCCTGATTGCACATTCAGCAAATCGTGTGCAGCTCCAGCTCTTAATGACCTGAAGCCACGTGGAAAGGAGAAACGATGGTCCTACTGCTGTTGCTCACAGCTCACATGAGTTGGGGTTTTATAGTGTTTTCCCTATGCATTATCCATAATCCTCACCGAATTCCCTGAAAGTGATAGTATTATTATTCCCATTTTGCTGCTATATAGGGGTGGATACTGGATGGTCACCTAGACCTGCCCAGCTGCCACACCACTCCTCTTGTTCCTGTGCTGCTTGGCTTGGCTCTGGGCTTGGTGAAGCATTATCCACTTCTGTGAGTCAAACCCTATCCCTCAGTTGACCTTCTAGCCTGTCCCTTCTGGATATGAGTCATTGGCTGTGTCCCTAGGATGGGTGACTCTTGCGGATTCTCCCTCTTTGTCTGTTGTGGGAAGGTGCTACAGGGACCTCAGTGATGGGAAGGGGCAGCCCTTCCTTTTAGGGCAGTGGTTCTCAACCTTCCTAATGTCCAGTGTATTTTCATTGTTACAAAGGGGTTGCGACCCACAGGTTGAGAACTGTTGTTTCATGGAGTCAACACAGTGCACTGGGAACTGGATCCTGGCTGGCAAGAACCCAGAACCTCAAGGAAGAGGCAGCATCAGGTTGGACTCAGTTTTTTTTTTTTTTTTTTTTTTTTTTTGTAGAGACAGAGTCTCACTGTACCGCCCTCGGTAGAGTGCCGTGACGTCACACAGCTCACAGCAACCTCCAGCTCTTGGGCTTACGCGATTCTCCTGCCTCAGCCTCCCGAGCAGCTGGGACTACAGGCGCCCGCCACAACGCCCAGCTATTTTTTGGTTGCAGTTTGGCCGGGGCCGGGCTTGAACCCACCACCCTCGGCATATGGGGCCGGCGCCCTACTCATTGAGCCACAGGCGCCGCCCTGGACTCAGTTTTGAAAAATAAAATTTGAGTAGAGATGGAGGAGGGACCAAACAGGATGAGCATCTAGAAGGTGCACAGTGCAGCCAGCGCACAGAGAATGACAGACATGTCTGTCCCTGACTGGCGGGCTCCTCTCTGACGGATGCCTGGGCAGAAAGGCTTCCAGCTGGTTTTCTGCTCTGAGCATGAAGGGCACAAAGCCCGAGCGACATCACAGTGTGTAGAGGTTCTTTGCCCTGCCTGCCTGCTCAGAGTTCTGCTCTTCCTGTGCCCACGATCTCCGGCCCTGTTCATCCTTCCTGTCTTGCCCCATAGCTGCCCCGCACCTTCAGGGAGGATTGATGGGTTCCCCTGCACCTCCGGGGGGATGGATGAGTTCCCCTGCACCTCCAGGGGAGATGGATGGGTTCCCCTGAACCTCCAGGGGGTATGGATGGGTTCCCCTGCACCTCCCGGGGGGATGGATGGGTTCCCCTGCACCTCCCGGGGGGATGGATGGGTTCCCCTGCACCTCCCGGGGGGATGGATGGGTTCCCCTGCACCTCCCGGGGGGATGGATGGGTTCCCCTGAACCTCCCGGGGGGATGGATGGGTTCCCCTGAACCTCCATGGGGGATGGATGGGTTCCCCTGCACCTCCAGGGGGGATGGATGGGTTCCCCCGCACCTCCAGGGGGGATGGATGGGTTCCCCCGCACCTCCAGGGGGGATGGATGGGTTCCCCCGCACGTCCAGGGGGGATGGATGGGTTCCCCTGCACCTCCAGGGGGGATGGATGGGTTCCCCTGCACCTCCAGGGGTGATGGATGGGTTCCCCCGCACCTCCCGGGGGATGGATGGGTTCCCCCGCACCTCCAGGGGGGATGGATGGGTTCCCCCGCACGTCCAGGGGGGATGGATGGGTTCCCCTGCACCTCCAGGGGGGATGGATGGGTTCCCCTGAACCTCCAGGGGGGATGGATGAGTTCCCCCGCACCTCCAGGGGGGATGGATGGGTTCCCCCGCACGTCCAGGGGGGATGGATGGGTTCCCCCGCACGTCCAGGGGGGATGGATGGGTTCCCCCGCACGTCCAGGGGGGATGGATGGGTTCCCCCGCACGTCCAGGGGGGATGGATGGGTTCCCCTGAACCTCCAGGGGGGATGGATGGGTTCCCCTGCACCTCCAGGGGGGTGGATGGGTTCCCCTGCACCTCCAGGGGGGATGGTTGGGTTCCCCTGCACCTCCAGGGGGGATGGATGGGTTCCCCTGCACCTCCAGGGGGGATGGATGGGTTCCCCCGCACCTCCAGGGGGGATGGATGGGTTCCCCCGCACCTCCAGGGGGGATGGATGGGTTCCCCCGCACCTCCAGGGGGGATGGATGGGTTCCCCCGCACCTCCAGGGGGGATGGATGGGTTCCCCCGCACCTCCAGGGGGGATGGATGGGTTCCCCCGCACCTCCAGGGGGGATGGATGGGTTCCCCCGCACCTCCAGGGGGGATGGATGGGTTCCCCCGCACCTCCAGGGGGGATGGATGGGTTCCCCCGCACCTCCAGGGGGGATGGATGGGTTCCCCCGAACCTCCAGGGGGGATGGATGGGTTCCCCTGCACCTCCAGGGGGGATGGATGGGTTCCCCTGAACCTCCAGGGGGGATGGATGGGTTCCCCTGCACCTCCAGGGGGGATGGATGTGTTCCCCTGTATCTCCGGTGGGGGATGGCTACTTCTGTTGCTCCTTGGGGGATGGATACGTGTTGCTCCTCTGTGCTTGCGGGCATTCCTGGTGCCTCCCCATGAATGTGTGCTGGTTAGCCAGCCAGGGTACAGGAGCTGGACGAGTCAGACTGGCGCTTGTTTATGCAGAGACAGAGTTCGAACCGTATCAGGAAGAGTTAAATATTAGGCACAAATTGTAATTTTGCCATCTTGTTGATCTGAATCCCAAAATGGATTTATGGACAACAGGTGTGTAGAGAGCAGTTAAGGGGAATGGACCAAACCGAACAGAGAAACTCACTGCATTGCATCAGCGCCAGACAGAACCGAGTCCAAATTCGGTTCTTTTGCTTGTAATAAGACGACTGTGAGAAACCTACTTTTTTACCTCATGGAATTCTTGTGTGCGGAGTGCTGGCCTGCAGCTCTGAAAACAGATCCATTCTCCTGTGGACGGGCTGCTGTCTGTTTCTGCGACCTCATGGCTTCTTGTTTCTGGGAGCTTCCGGACAGAGGCCTCAACCAGCCTCTGATGGGTGCCCAAGTTCTGTGAGAAGCGTCCTGCAGCCAGTCATGTCTGGTGGCCCAAGCATGACAGTGTTGAATATAACATCTGAGCAGGCAGCGGCAGCCGTCACGGGGCCTCCTCTGTCCTCGTCCTGTCCACTGGGCAGTGTCCAGCAAGGGGGCTGCAGGGAAGCTCAGAGGGGCTTTCTTGCTCCGAGATGTTGGGATTCTCTCAAGCTGGGAGATGAGCTGGACCTTAGAACTGTGGTCAGCATTTGCCCTCTATTTCAGGCCACAGTGCCTCATGAGTGTTCCAAGTTGGTGTGTGAACCTTCTGTGAGGGGCAGAAATAACTCACCTTGAGAGCACCCTGGGCCTGGGTGTGGTGGGAAATGGTGGCACCAGAACCAGAGCCAGATTTCTGGCTTCCCAGGGCACGGTGCCAGGCCTGGTCCCACACTGGGGAGCCAGCCATCATCCAGAAGTTTCTATGGGTGGAGCCACCAAATCCAGAATTCATGACACCAGGTCAGGATCTTGTCCTTCTGTGCCAGGAGGAGGGACAAGGAATAGGCCAATGGGCATCCGGTTTTCTTCCTGGAGACAGTTGGGAGCAAGTTCAGCTGACCAGGAAGCATCTCCTGTATGATCAAGTAATTTCCAACAGTAGCCCTGGGAAAAGCAGGGTCCTAAGCCACCTTTTCCAGAACCACCTACTGACCACTGGGGACCCACTGGGCACCCTTCCTTCATTCTCTCACTCATTCACAGACTCTGTCTCCAACACCTCTTACAGATCACTTGGTCCCGGGGCTCATGCTGGATGACGAAGCTGACAACATGCACCCCCTGTCCTTTCCAGCCATGGCCACGCAGCATGTCCCCATTGTCCTGTCTTCACTGAATGCAGCAGACCAGTCCTCCCCAGTGGCTTGCTGTGGGCAAGGTGCTCCATCTGGGCTGACCCGCTTCTGCTCCAGATGCCTGCATTGCATCAGACTGGGCTCTGCATTCAGGGTCCACGTTCCCAGAGGGCAGTATTCCAGACAATAGGAATTTTATCAAATATTTATTTTAGCTAGAAATATTATTTTTTAAAAAGACTATAATAAAACAATGAGAAATGACTGAATTAAACTATTAACACTTATTATGCTATATAAGTGATAAAAAGTTTTGTCGGAGGAAAAGAAGCTTTATTTCTACTAGAAAATAAAGTGTAACAGCCACAACTACTATTCAAGGTGACACACAGTTGTGACCTTTGAGTTTTCAATAATCATGCCAGATATCCCTTTTCCCGGACAAGCAATTCCAGTTTCACTCCGAGTAACACAGATAGTGAGTTGTTCTGTAAGTTAGAAGCTGGTCTTCAGATGGTAAAGCCTGCGATCTTTGGTTAAGCCATGCTTCTTAACATTTGCGTTCACTCTGCTTATCCACATGTAAAGCTTAATGTAAAAGATCAATGCACACATAATTATGTGGTGTGCATATGATAGGAGATTACAAAGCACAGAGGGATACAGCTGATCTTATTTTTACGGGAGGACACGCGCTTAGGGAAGGTGATTAACAGCTACAAGGAGCATAGAGGGTGGGTTGTGTAGAATAGACTTGTTAAACATTTGTACTTCTTTATAGAGCTAATGCCACAGCTAGAAACCGATGCCATGAAGATTCACCAGAATTTGATTTTAATGTGTTCTTTCTCTTTGCTGGTGATTTTGACCTAGTGATCTTATAGTTATTTATCTTGAAAATATGAGTACTATAACTTGCCCCGCACCCATAGCATTCAGTCTGATTATTGCAATTTCAGCTAACAGAACGAATCATTTTAGGGAGCGCTGAGGTGTACGGGCCCTGCTGTGGGAGTGGTGGGGTGTGGAATCCTTGCCCAGGCTGAGCAGAGCCAGAGTGGAGAAAACATAGCCATGTTAGGTCTGCAGCTTTGCCTTGAGGGCGAGCTAACAACAAAGCAGGAGAACATTACTGATTAGGGTGCCCCTTTTAGTAAATGAAATACTCTCCCCAAGACCTCTGTGCGTCAAAATCGTGGGAGCTGGGAGGTCACACACCTGCACATACTAATGAGATTCATTAACGCCAGGAGACCAGGGAGGTTTGCAAAGGGACATTATTGTGGCTATTCTCTCTGTGGACAAAGGAGTCGCATTGTCACTTTGCCTTCCTTGTGTTGGTGTCTATCATTAAAACAGAAGTGGGGGCAGAGGCTGGAGGGAGAAGCCCTTCACTAACTGCTTCCTGGAATTTAAGAGGCTCAGCTGTTCTACGGACAAAAATGAATTCAGCACGTGGCGCCGAGTTGGATGGATATTGCTCACGACTTGGAGAAACTGCCAATTCAAGCAGATTCTGAATCCTTCTAGAGGCATGATCGCTCAGGCAATGGTGGTGGCTGTCCTGACAGCCTGTCCCTCTTAGTTTAGAAAGACTTCATGTGCGTCTCTGAGAGGAGTGCTCGTCCCTGTTGTGGGTGTGCGTTAAACACCTTTGGCTCTGCACCTGTGAGGGTGCATGTGCCCAACACAGGGGTGTTCAATTATTTTTCTGTTCTGCTGCAAATTAGACGAAGAAGGGTTGCCTTGGGCCACACATTAAATACACAAACACTAATGCAAGCGGATGAGCAAAAAAAAGGGCCGTGCATAATTTTTATGATATCCAACACCACAGATAAGCAAAATAGGCCTTGAATAATCTGCAGGCAGCCTGTGGCCACACAGGTGTGAGTGTCACTGAGACTGCATGCCCTTGAGAGCAAGCGGGGTCGTTCTCAAGCATGGAGTACCTAGGTTTTGTCTGCCTGAGGCGAGGTTGTCACGCCCGGCTTCCATCCCAGCACTGTGAGAAGGTGTCTGGCCAAAGCACCTGTCCGCAGATCTAACAGAGTTTGCCCAGGCACTATTTTGTCCTGGTGCTATTGTGCATGGGATTTTAATAATTTAAAAAATGTCAAAGATTTTCAGCTGGGGGGATGGAGATGGGGAAGCGCAAACGGACGAAGGCTGTGCCTCAAACATTTTGCTTAAAAAGCTTTCAGGAAGCTCCACGGATTAGTCTTTTAGGTGCTGTCATTTCCCCCTATTTGTTTCTCTTTGTACTAAAAGTATTTTGAAAGGAATCTATGCTCAGGGCAGAAAGTATGGAAATTTCTGAAATGCATACAGAATCCAAGGAAAAAATAATTTATGATTCCACCATCAAGAAAAGGGCGACCCTAATGAAGGTTTTGGTTTATTTATTTCTGGTCTTCCAAAGACAGAGCTCACTAAGTGTGTGTGTGTGTGAATCATTTTTACTATGGCTAAAATTGTATTAGCTATTTAATTTGGAGTCCTATCTTTTGAATACGTCCTTCCTATGTTATTATAAAATTTTTGCCAACATTTTTTTTCTTGTTTAAAATACTACTTTCCTTAACCACATGTTTTTCTGAGAGGAATTAAAAAACAAACCTACCTTAATGGAAGCTTTAGTTTAAATATAAACCAGCACTGTTATTTTAGAGCAATGTTTTTAGGGAGAGGCGATTCTATTTGTTTATGTGGCATAAAGTGTCTCATCCCTTTGTGATTTTTTAGGGAGGAGGTGGGGAGGTGGCAGATTGTGAAATCACATTGGTTGCTTCATTGGAAGGGCTCGTGGCTGGCATTGTTGTTCATATTTTACTCTTCACCAGATCTAATCTCCATTTGGATTTCTCAACAAAATTCTCATCATCTTATTTCCTGTTCTTTACCAAATTGGTTTTTTGAAAGTGGGCTTCATAGAACATAAATTCCCTTTATCATGTAAAAAGTCTAAAAGCCAGGTAAGGCTTCCCGAGGGTCCCTGGGGGAGAACGCACCTGCTTTCTCACCCCATCCGATACTTGGCAGCCTTGCTCCCTCCTCTCCCCCTCACACACTTGTGGCTGGAACGTGATGTTTCCCAGCAGGTGTGTGTGTCCTAACCCGGAAGCCCAAGTTTAAGGATGCTCTCGCTAAAACAAATGAGCAAGGAGCATATTCAATGCCGCACAATTAGATCTCAAAATAGCAACTCTAGGTTTTTTAAAATAAAAGATACCATCTCAATAGAAATGACACAATTCCAAAAACACCTACGGTATAACATTTCTACATTAGTAAAAAAAAAAGAAAAAAGAAAAAGATACAATTAAAGAAGTATTGGCAAAGAGGAATAGAAAGTGGTGCGATTTTGGTGGCAGCTAACTCAACATAGAAAAATACTGACCAAGGAGATAAAAACAGTGGAAATGACCAGAGCAGAATTTTCTCTTCTGCAGACACACCTGCATAGTGAATGCAAAGCAATGAGAAAGGAAACAAAATGAGCTACGGAATTAATGAACTTTTATCTCTTTATTGGAAAATACGCATTGAACTAGAGCAGCAGTTGTCAACCTGTGGGTCGCGACCCACAGGGATTGTATTAAAGGGCCGCGGCATTGGGAAGGTTGAGAACCACTAACAGAGCTTCCAGTCCTAGGAGGTGTGGGACACGCGCCCGGGTGAGCTCGGCCGAGTCCACCTTCCTCCCTCAAGTCCTTGAATAATTATGACATTGCCTTTCACTCTTGAAACAGTGGCAGTTTGGAACTTAAGTTTATAGTCTCACTATAACAGCAGAACTGACATGTTTGTCATATGCAAAGAAATAATTAATGAGGATGCTGGTTTCATGCATGCTGCCTGGAGTGCGAAGTGGGAACGGTGGGACAAACTTCACCACGTCCACCCCGACAGTGCGGCACTCCAGTGATGAGAACTTTCTCGTGTTTTCCTGTCACATGGAGTGGCCTGGGAGGGGAAGACAGTAGCGAGGGAGGAGATGGCCACTGGCTGCTGTTCTCTGTCCTGGTGGCTCCACACTGGAAACCGTGTCAGGCCCTTACTGCCCTCGGATGGAGAGAATGGAACAAGATTAGGGCGTGTTCAAAGAAGAACTGGGGGCTCAGAGGCAGGATTTGATGGGGAAGTTCTCAGCAAAGGAAACCTGCACATCAGTGTTGACTTAGGACCAACAGATGTCAGGAGCTCGAGCTTTGGAAAATAACTTGGGTGCCTGCTTTTAGTGAAGAAGATGAATAGTATGTTGAGGTTCATAGAAAAAGGACTAGCTCAGGAAACAAAAAGCTTCTTATGCTTGTATTCACAGGTGATGAGATTGACCATCAGGAGTAATATGGCTGGTGTCCAAACTCTCTGAATGTGTCTGTTAGAAAATTAAATCCTTTGTACAGAGGTTGTTTTTATTCTTTAGTTTCTTATCATCCAATCTTGTTCCCCCCTAGAGAAGTAGTTGAAAAGAAGTGAACATTCAAGGACAAATGACTTAACATTCACGGGTGTGTGTGTTGGGGATGACATCGATTAGTTGGAGTCCAATTGCTCCAGTGACTGGGGGTGTTGGTTACTCCCAGCTGAGAGGGTTTTCCCTCCCACTAACAGAGGGACAGGTTCAGCTATTCAAATGCAATCGTCTGGGAATGACTTCATGGCAAGTGGCCCAGTGGTGTTTGCATCCATCCCAAGAAGAGCTTGCATACCAGGCAGCTGGCTACTTACTGCTCCAGAGGACAAATCAGGACAGAGTGACATGAGGCTTGGCCAGAGACTCAATTCCTCTTTCTGAGTCATGGGGGAGGCAAAATGGGATATCAGGAAAAAGTGGACTTAGGTTTGATTTCTAGTTCAACTTTACTGATGGTGAGGATGGTGAGCTTCTTCATCCTCACGGGGAGGTGGAGTCCCATGGTGATGAGCTGGGGAGTTCAAAGGAGCTGATGTATTTAGTGTCCTCAAGGCTCCTCACATTCGGTTCTGCTGGGGTCTGTTGACCTTGGTGTTTCTGGTCTCACTGGCAGAGCCTGCAAGATCTTTACCTAATTATTTACTTAATTGCCAGCTGGGCTGGCGCACGACAGCTCCAGGGTTGAGGGGACTCTGAGGTCCAACCGCCAGCTGTAGGCGCCCCACTGCGCACCACAGTCTTTCTGCGACCCACTCTCCATTAAAATCCATCTTAGTACAGTATTTCAAGGTGGTCTTCTACTTAAAAACTTAAGGAGAAATTTAATTGTGCATGAGCTGTGATAAATGATACCAGAGCTTAGTTTCAAATTTCATGTTACTCCAGATAAATAGAACCAGTTTTCTTAAGACATGTACCAATTTTTTGTCTTTTTATTAACAAATTAATAAATGACACCAGAGCTTAGTTTCAAATTTAACGTTACTCCAGATAAATAGAACCAGTTTTCTTAAGACATGTACCAATTTTTTGTCTTTTAATTAGCAAGTTGGTTAACAGACTGTGCCTTATTCTGCTTGTGACTTACAGTTTGAAATTTCTTAGTAAGATTGTAATAAGTTTCTAAATTTTCTAGATAAATTATTGAAGGTGAGAGTTTTACTATGGGATTTATGGGGAGACCCAGAAAATGGCTTCCATTGAACACCATATGGTGAACCCGCAAAAATTCTCCAACATTTCCAGTCTTTCTCCCGATGCCCCCTGACAGCAGAGGATCCAGGTTCCTTGTTCCCTTCTCCTGGGGTGGCCTCTGCATTTCGCCTGAGCCTACTCTTTCTTCCAGATCTTTCCTTGGCATCTGTCCACTCCACTTTTCATGTGGAATAATTTGGTACTTTCTTTACTTCTCACTCCATTTCCTCCTGGTAGTCACCCCTTGGCCTCCCTTCCTACTCCAAAAACAAAGAGCCCTCCTGGGACTCACTATTTTGGGACTGGGGATGTGGTGTTTAAAAGAATAGAGAAGTTATAAAAATTCCTATTACAACAAAATGGCTGACTGACATCTGTTGACCCTTAGAAGGACTGATTAGCAATTTGTACCAGATACCATAAAACATAAAATTCTACGAAAGAAGAAACTATTAACCAACATTGCAGTTTTAATACATTTTATTTACAGAAGTAGAATGAAGAAAAATTTATAACTATTTATTTTCTGGGCCTTAAATAGACATTCTTTTTCTAGTTTCTTCAGGTGGTTACAATTTTTTTCTTTTTATATTTGTAATAAATGTGTGCTCTGAATTAACAATTATCTGCTAAATAATAGCTCCTTTTGGTTGGGGAAATACAGAAAAAGGGAGAGGAGGAAGGGAAGGATAGGCTGTCAGCCCTCCATGTACAAATGATAGATTACTCCTACTGAAATGCCTTAGGTGTTAAAACGTAGGGCGGTTGCTCAATCTCGGCCTCCCAGAGGCCACGAGCTGGAATGACTGACAGGCTTCAGGAGTTGGACTGCAGAGTTTGGATATTGCTTCAAACACTAGCGGCTTGTAGGTCTCTGTGATTACTTATCATCTCTTCACCTCAATTTCTTGAAATGAAAACACCAGGATTACCAAGTTGTGTGGCTTCAATGAAAAAATAGTTAGAAAGAACTCAGCATTTGCCAGCACATTGTAAATGCTCAACGAATGCCATTTTTTTTTTTAATTATAGGATGCAACTTTAATGATATATTCAAAAGGCAAACCCAATGATGTGCTTCATAAGACAGGACAGGGATAACAAGTACAAGGTCCATTTTATCTTCAGGTTTCTTGAGGAATTCAGGGACAGAGCCAAGCAAGGCACCTGTTGACAGAGGAGCATGGGTTTCAGTCTTATTTATAAATGTGGGCAGGGCACTGCCCTATGGGATTCTTTGCTAGGTCTCACCGTGGCACACCTCGCTCTAGCAAAGTTGTTCCACAGCTGCTGTCCCTGCCTTGACCTATTCAACAAAGGTGTGAGCATCCGCTGTCCATGGGGCACTGCTTTGCAGGGGACACACAGGTCATCAAAATCTACCACCAGTTCTCTGGTCACTTTCATTCTGGCAGTGAGGAGTGGAAACATGCAGTTTGGATATCTTTGTGCTTTCGAGAATTATACTATTTTTATTGAACTTTTAATTTTCAGACAATCACAGATTCACATGCAGTTGTGAGAAATAATACAGAAAGATCCCATGCCCTTGACCTGATTAATATATAAATTTTAATTTCTTTGGGATTATTGCCTAGGAGTGCAATTGCTGAGTATACAGTAATTGCAAATTTAGCTTTTTACCAATGCTGTTATGCTGTTTTACATTCTCACCAAGAATGGATGAATGATCCAGTTTCTCCACATCCTTGGCAGGATTTGGTGTTGTCACTGTTTTTTAACTGTTCTAATGGTTAGGTAGTGATATTTCATTACAATTTTATTTTGCATTCCCCTTGATTTATGATGTAAACATCTTTCCATGTGTGTATTTGCCATCTGGATATTCATTTCAGTGAAAATGTCTGTTCATGTCTTTTGTACATTTTCTAATTGATTTTTTTTTTTTTTTACTACTGAGTTTTGAGAGTTGTTTATATAATTTAGAGAGTACTCCTTTGTTGATTATGTGGTTTGCAAATATTTTCTCCTAGTCTTAGCTTGCCTTTTTAATCCTCTTGACAGGATCTTTTACAAAGCAAAAGTGTAAATTTTGGTGATATCAATATTTACCAATTTTTCCTTTCATGCTTTGGCATTGAGTCTAAGAAATCTTTGCTTAGCCCAAGATCACAAATATTTTCTCTGTATATTTTTTCCTTTACATTGTGTAGTTTTCTGTTTTACATTTAAATCTGTAATCCATTTAAAAATCTTCTTTTGTATAAGCTGTGAAGTTTAAGTTAAAGAAATTGTGGAAATACAGTTGATTTTTGCATGTTTATTTTGTATCCCATGACTTGGATATTAATTCTAGAAGATTTTTGGAGATACTTGAGAATTTTTGCCTATGGATATCCAATATTCCAGCACCACTTATTTAAAAGACTTCCATTTCTCCCCTTTTGTCAAAAATCAGTGGGCATATTTGTGTGTATCTATTTCTGTGTTTTTGATGGTGTTCCATTGACCTGTGTGTCTATTCCCCCACCAATATCACATAGCCTTGATTATTGTAACTATCCTGTTTCCCCGAAAATAAGACAGTGTCTTATTTTAAGGTGTGCTCTCAAAGATGTGGTAGGTCTTATTTTCAGGGGATGTCTTATCTTTCCTGTAAGTAGGTCTTATTTTCGGAGGATGTCTTATTTTCGAGGAAATAGGGTATATAATGTCTTAGAAATGCATAGATTGATTCCCCCACTTCATACATCTTTTTTCAAAAATTTTTTTAGCCATTGTAGTTTCTTTGCATTTTCATATAAATTATTTCTGAATAATCTGTCTATACCTACCAAAAAACCTTGCTGTGATTGTGATAGCAATTATATTAAACCTGTATATTAATTTGGGAAGAACTGACATCTTTACTATGTTGAGTCTTCTTATCTATGAATATCGTATATCTCTTCATTTATTCACGTCTTCCTTGATTTCTTTTATCAGTTTTTTTTTGTAGTTTTCAGTCAATTCTTCTCTATGTTTTGTTATATTTATGCCTAAGTATTTCTTACTCTTTGAGAAGTTGTAAATACTACAGTGTTTTTAATTTTAGTGTCCACAGGTTCATTGGTAGTATATAGAAATATATTTGAGTTTTGAATATTTACCTTGTGTCCTGCAATCTTGATGAACTTACTAATTCTAGAAGTTTTTTTTTTTTGTTTAGATTTTTTTGTGATTTTTTTACATAGACACAGTGTCTGCAAATATGGACAGTTTTATTTCTTCATTTTTGATCTTCATTTCTGCGTTTTCTTTTCTGGCCTTCTTGCATTGGCTAGAACTGATAAATCCTAGACTGAGTAAGATGGTGAGAGTGGGTCTTGTTTCTACTCTTAGGGAAAAGAAATTCAGTCTTTCACCATTCAGTATAATGTTAACTATAGATTTTTTTGTTTGTTTTTTGTAGAGGCTCTTTATAGAGTTGAAGAAATTTCCTTTTATTTCTATTTTTCTGAGTGACTTAACCATGACTAGCCAATGAATTGCCAAATAAATTTTTGGTAACAACTAATATAAATTAAATCTAATATTGTCTGTTAATATATTAATTGTTAATATGGCAGATTACATTGATTTTCAAATGTTGGACATTTGTGCATTCTAATTGTATGGAATAAACGCCACATGACTATGGTATATAATTCTCTTTATGTACTGATCAATATTAGCTAATATTGTTAATGTGTTCATCGAGATGTTGATCTGTGGTTTTGTTTTTTGTCTACTTTCTTTGGTTTTGAAATCATGATAATAATACTAATAGTTCTGTCCTCTTTATTTTCTGTAAGTTATTGCATAGAATTAGTGTTATTCTTTAAATACCCGGTGGCATTCTCTAGTGAGACTATTTGGGATTGGACGTTTCCATTATGGGAATTTGAAAATTACACATTTTCATTTTCTTAATAGTTACAGTGCTGTTCAAATTATGTATTTAATATTGGGTGAGTTGGAGCAGCCTGTGCTTTTTCAGGAATGGTTCATTTCATTTAGGTTGCCAAACTTACATGTGTAGAGTTATTCATAAAATTCCTTTATTAAGATTTTGATATCTGCAGGGTGTGTAGTGAGATGTCCTGTTTCATTTTTGCTATTAATATTTTTTGTCTTCTGTTTTGTTAGAGGCTTGGTCAATTCTATTAATCTTTTCAAAGAACCACCGTTTGCTTTTTAATGATTTTTCTCTGTTGTTTTCTGTCTTCAAAGTCATGGATTTTTGATCTTATCTTTAGTATTTCTTTCCTTATCCTTATTTTGAGTTTATTTTTCTTTTCTTTTCTAGAGAACCACAGATGCGCCAGCAACTTCTGAACTACCTCTCCTACATCTAGGACAGGTTGGTAATGCCTTTGCTCCTTGATTAATCCACTTTGCCAATCTCTGTCTTTAATTGGTATATTTAAGCCTTTTACATTTAATGTAATTGTTGATATTTTTGGACTGATGTCTGTAATTTTATTTTTTGTATTCTGTTATTTCCACCCCTGTTTTTCTTATCTTTTTTTCTTCCTTTCCTGTGGGTAACTAGAACATTTCTTAAACTTTTCTCTTGGTTTATTTATTCTGTTTTTTAGCATATCTCTTTGTATGGATATTTTAGTTGTTGGTAAGTGTCACATTTTTTATTCATAGCTTATCACAGGCTACTGAGGTTGACATTTTCAAGTGAAGTGAAAAAATCTTACACTTTACTTTTCCCCATTAGCAGTATAATCGTCTTAAATATTTTTACTGCATATATTTATTTATAAAAAGTGAATCAGATATTGTCATAATTTTGCTTCAACTGTCAATCATAAATTAGGAAACTCAAGATAAAAGAAAAATGTATTTGTCCATATTTTGACTCTTGTGATCTATTGTTCTTTCTTCTTTTCTGATGTTCTGATATTCCTTCATTTATTATATATTTCTGCCTAGATAAGCTTTTATAGCTATTCCAGAATAGGTCTAGTGGTTAAAAATCTGCTTAGTTTCCTTTCTCTGAGAGTGTCTTTATTTCTTATTTTCTGAAGGATATTTTTGCTTGATAAAAATTTCTAGATTGACAATTACTTTCTTTCATCATTTAAAAAGAAAATGTGCCACTTCCTTCTGCCTCCATGATTTCTGATCAGAATTCCACTGTCATTAAAATTGTTTAACCTTACAGGAAAAAAATGTTATTTTTCTCTCACTACTTTTGAGATTTTTTTTTTCCTTTGTCTTTGGTTTATGAAAACTTGAGAATTTCTCTGGATTTTTTCTGTTCAGGATTGATTTTCTGTTCATTATTTCTTCAAGTACTTAGTTAGCTCTTCCCTCTCTCATCTCTCCTTCTTAGATTCTGATGACATGAATGTTGGATCTTTTGTTATGAATTCCTGTGCTCCTTGAGCCACAGGTCCCTGAGGGTTTGTTAATTTTTTCCAGTGTATTTTCTGTTGATCAAGTTGGACAATTTCTTTTGTTTTATCTTCACATTCACAAATTATCTTCTGTCTTCTCTATTCTGCTGTTGAGCCCATCCATTGAATATTTATTTCAATTATTTTATTTTTTAGTTTAAATTTCCATTTGGTTCTTATTTATATACCTAGTTCTTCAAGGAGACTGAGTTTTTTTTTTTTTTTTCATTTGTTTTGAATCTATCCATAAGTGCCTGTTGCAGTGTTTTTACGATGCTTCCTTAAAAATCTTTGTCAGATTGAGTATCTCAGTGTTGGTAATTGTCAATTGCCTTTCTCATTCAGTTTGGGATCTTCCAGGTTCTTGGCATGGCAGATGATTTTCAGTTGAAACCTGAACATTTTCAGCATTGCATGATAAGATTCTGGAGATTATTTAAATCTTCTGTTTTAGCTGGCTTTCTCAAACCTTTGTCCAAGAAAAATGGGAGAGTATCAATACCTTTTTACTGTCAAATAGGAGTAGAAGTCTGGGATCCCCCACTAAGCCTCCAATGACATGAGTCAAGGAGTGGCTCCTATTCCTGTTGAGTGTGAGTGGAGTTCCAGCTCTCCACTAGACCTCCACTGATTAACATCTTGGCTGAGGAGTGCCTTATTGGTGCCTCTGACATGGCCTGCACAGTAGCGGTGGGGGCAGCTTTGCTGTCACTGGTGCTGGTAAAGTCTCCATTCTCTAGCCTTCTTTGATGTCACCCCTGGAGTGGAAGGGATGTCTCATTACATCCTGGTTGGGGTGGAAGTCCAGGCTGTCTGTGTGGTCCCCACTGACACTGTGGGGGATTCATATTTGCCCTTTCTCATCTCATCCCAGGACTGAATGGGCTGGGGTATCTCATTACAGTCAGCCAAAGTGGAAATCTTTTTTTTTTCTCCTATGCCTTTGTTGCATGCGTAAAGATTTTTTTCTGTTCTGTTTGTGTAAACTAGGGTGGTTGCTTTCTAAATGTTTTCTGTATTGTTAGGCAGCCCCTTTTCTGATGGTTTGGCCAGAGAAAGCAGGCTTTTGGGGAGGCTTTCTTGGTCTTATGTTCCATTTTTAGGTTGCTGGCTTCTTCAGCTCCAAGTCTGAAATACAAGAGATGAAAAGAACACCCAGAGAACTGATACCATATTTCCTTATGTTCAGAGGTTCTTAATTTTCTTACTTGGGCAGCGCCTGTGGCTCAAAGGGGTAGGGTGCCAGCCCCATATACCAGAGGTGGCAGATTCAAACCCAGCCCTGACCAAGAACTGTAAAAAAAGAAAAAAAAAAAAAGAATTTTCTTACTTGTCTTACATATACATTTTCAGAGTATTTAGTTGTATGTAGCAAAAATAATAAGATGAAATACGTTGATTTAATCTTCATGAAAGCAGAATGCAGTGTAATTTTATTAACTACAAAGCAAAAGAAAGTACAATTGGGAACGAGGATGTGGTGGTGGCTGCTCTTTCCCTAGGGAGGTCAGAGGAGTCGCAGTACCCAGCTGGCCAATATTCAGCGGCTGAGGTCAGAGTGGTAGGAACTGAGATCTGAGGGGTGGTAAGTGGTTAAACCATGTACGACCTTTCTGAAGATCTTAGTTTTTACTTGGAAGGAGATAGGAGCTGAGGAGTGACTATGAGCTGGTTTAGGTTTGGAAAGGAAAACTCTGCTTGCTGTGTCGAGAGTAAGCTGGGGCTGAGTAGCAGGAGGGAAAGGCCAGCAGCAGGGACACCAATTAGCCTGGGCGAAGTCCCAAACCCCAGACATCATAGCACTGTCAGAAAGACTCTTGTTCTCATACAGTGAATGATGTTACCAGCTACATGTTAAATGGATTCCAGCAGTGGAAAATTTAGAAATAAAATTTCCAGTTCAAAGGCTCTATGATGAATTTCGTCTGAGTAATCACACTGATGCATGCACACCCCTTGAACTATTTACATGTATTGCATCTGACTGGCAAGTCTCTTTTCTGGGTCAGCTTAGATATAACCCAATCGCTTTGTGGTGTTCCAATGTTTTTTCATTCTTCCATTCTTCCTCTCTCTCTCCCTTTTTTTCTTTTTAGAGATGTTGTCTAAAACATTAAATAGCTTCACCTACAATTGGGATGTGTTGGATTCAACTTCTAATTATGTCATCTTCTGCCATTAGAAAAACAGGGCGATTGGAATTGTTAATGGCTTTTTTGAGTAACGCATGTTTATCAACCGATAGTGACATTCGAGGTACAACCTAAACTTCAGGGTGGAATTCTGGCACCTTAGATTATTTATTTGAACATACTGTTTTACAGCTAGGGTCTATTTCTTAGTGTGTTAAGAGAGGATGCTATGATTTTTACAGTAATGGTACTCTAGGTCAGCTGGAAGACACTAAAAACCTCATCCTGGATTATGTATTCCCTCTATTGGAATATATATGTGTTTTTCAGTATTTCTCCCTGAATAAATCAAAGTCACCAACTTTTCTCCACCTGGACTTGCTCCATTACCTTCCTGATTCTCAGGTGGAGCACATATGGCTGTGTAGCAGGTTGGGTTCAGAGGTGTCTGGGAAGGTGACAGGTACACCCAGTACCACCAGCTCCTACATGGGGAAGCAGCCAGTTAGAATGCCTGTGAGGGACTGTCCTTGCTCAGACACCTGCTCCATGCATGGGTGGCTCTCCTCTGCCTCCCAGCAGCTAGAAAGAATTTTAGCTTTCTTTTCTCTGCTCCTGGAGCCAACGTGTCTGAGCCTTGAGGAAAAGCAAAGGTAGAGTTATTGTATCAATAGATGAATGGATAAAGAACATGTGGTTCATATACACAGTAGAATACTGTGCAGACATAAAAAGGAAGGACATCCCGTCATTGGTAGCAACATGGGTGGGACTGGAGGCTGTTATGTTAGGTGAAAGAACCCAGGCACAGAAAGACAAGTATTGCCTGTTCTCACTCATACGCGGTAGCTAAAATCCTGAATCGAATGGAAGTAGAGGGAGGCGTAATGGAGGTTGGGAAGGGTGAGAGGGTGGGAATGAAGACAGGGTGGTTGGTGGTACAGACATACAGTTGAACAGAAGGAATCAGTTCTAGTATTCGAGAGCACAGCACGGGGACTACAGTTAACAATATATTGTGTATTTTATAATAGCTCAAAGAGAAGATTTGAAATGTTTCCAACACAAAGAAATGATGAACGTTAGAGGGGATGGATATGCTAATTACCCTGATTTGATCATTATGCATTGTATGCGTGTATCAAAATATAACATGTATCCCATAAATATGTACAGTTATTATGTGTCAATTAAAAAACACACAATAAAACTGCCGTATGCCTTTGTGAACCAAATTTGAAATAGAGATTAAAAAGCACATCCAGCATAAAACCAGCATGGCAATTTTTAGAAAGGGCTCTGAGGAGAAACTTGGCTTTGAATCAGCATCTGTGTCCTTCTACTCCCGTACAGTGTGATGATGAGATTCACCACCCATCCCTGTGTGAGGATCAGACGAGATGCTGCAAAAGCTGACGCTGAATCCCTGCGATGCATCCTAGAGATCTTTGTAGCCCACAGTAGCTGTTGAGTTGTGTTGAACGAACTTGTACTTCATCTGTCTGAATGGAGGGAGTGCCCATCTGATCGACACGGGGCCTTCTCACAAAGGCAATTTCAGAATGTCCCTTCATTTTTGATCATTTTGTTATTTATGTTTTTAAATATGAGCCTATAATTTTTTATCTTAAATCACTTTAAATCAAACAAGGACAAAGTTTGTTCGGTAGCTGTGGCCTATCTATTTGTGGGTCAGATTAAATTGACAGAAGGTGAATGAACTAATTCTTTTCTTTCTTTCTTTCTTTTTTTGAGATAGAGTCTCACTTTGTCACACTTGGTAGAGTGTCCTGGAGTCATAGCTCACAGCAACCTCACACGCTTGGGCTTAAGCAATCCTCCTGCTTCAACTCCCCAAGTACCTTGCACTACAGGTACCAGCTATGATGCCTAGCTATTTTTTTTTTTTTTTTGTAGAGATGAGGTCTCACTCTTGCTCAGGCTGGTCTTGAACTCTTGAGCTCAGGTGATCCACCTGCCTCAGCCTTCCAGAGTGCTAGGATTACAGGTGTGAGCCACCATGCCTGGTTGAATAAACTAAGATTCTTAAAGTTAGAAAGGGCCTTACTCTTTTCACTTAAGCCATCTATCTGAGACAGAAATTGGAATCAAACATTCCATTCATTCATTTACTGGTGGCTGCCCACTGTGCATACACTATATTCAGTGTAGTTTGTTAGGCACTGGGTCCAAGGATCCTTAAAAATTTAGAATGGAAAGGAAGAGAGACACCTGGGGGCAGAGCCTGCTCTAAGTGCTGTCACAGTGTTTCTGTGTGTTTATTATGTGCCAGGAGCTGGTTTGATTCTTACAACTAGTTGTGAAGTAGAATATTCAGAGTACGGTGCTCTTATCGTTTCTGCATTATAGCCGAGGAAGTTGAGACTTGGAGAGTTTAACTTACAGTGGGGATGGGTTTCCAACCCAGGCAGTCTGACTCCAGAGTCTGGGCTTCAATGGCTATGCTATAGAAGATGCTAGAAAGTAGGGAAGAAGTATTCAGTTCAGCCTGTCAATCCCTGCTTCCTACAAAGTGGTAGCTGAGACAGGTACAGGGAACACACCATTATTTGAAATAGGCCATTGGCCTTGGATAGGTCAGGAATGTATTCCCCCAAAATGAGAAAACACAAAACTAAAACTTCTCAGTATTATAAAAAGAGGATAGGCAGGGAGTAACCCAGGTGACAGTTGACTGTGAGGGTATAAGAGAGCAATCAGTGAACAATGGTAAGTCCTGTCCCTCATGGGAATACTGTGGCATTGAGACATGTGCCCAGCAGTGACCCACTCCTGCTGTTCACCAAAGCCATTCCCCTGCCCCACCAGCTCCTCCAGGGCTACACTCTCCACCTGACACACATCCTCACTCTGGGGGCAGGGCAGACCCTGACCCCTAAGGTTGTTTTGACACCTTCGTTGTATGTATTAACATAACCTGCTATTTTACCTCATAGCAATTTTCACTGACTCTAATGGAGAAACTATCTGTTAAGTGCCTGTTAAACACCGGCCCTTTTCCCTGAGTATGAACCATGTGAGGACAAGAATTACTCTTTGATTCACCACCATCCACCTGCACCGAGGCCATTGCCAAATTCAAAGCAAAGGCCTGTTGTGGGCTGGACTGTGTTCCCACTCGATGCAAAACAAAACGAAAAAGTAGGTATGTCAGAGTCCTAAACCCTGGCACCTTCCGGTGTGACCTTATTTGGAAATAATGTCTTTACAAAGGTAATCAAGTTAGGATAAGGCTCTTAGCGTGGGCCTCAAGCCACTGTGTTACTGGTGTCCTTATAACGAGGAGAGCCTGGACAGAGGGGCACATGGAGGACAGCGCTGTGTGAAGATAAAAATATATGTGCACCACCTTGTAAGAAGCAGGGCTTGACAGCCTCCAGCCCCCCCGGCTGCATGAGTCCTTCTTCCCTATCTTCTAGCCTCTTCTATAGCATAGTCACTGAAGCCCAGACTCTGGAGGCAGACTGCCTGGGTTAGAAACCCATCCCAGCTGTAAGTTAACCTCTCTAAGTCTCAAGGAGCACAAAGAAGATCCGCAAAGCAGCTGAAGCTGGGGTAGCCTCCTGAGGCAGGGTCCCGCACGGTCCTTGGAAGGAGCCAACCCGATCAGGACATTAATCTGGGACTTCAGGCCTCCAGAACTGTGAGCTGGTCCGTGAGTGTTGTGTAATCCTCCAATCTGTGGATGTTTTTGTGGTGGCCCTAGAGGCCCCGCACAGGGCCCAATGGCTGTCTGTTGACCACGGGAGGAAGACCCAACTCATGGGGTGACACAGCCCTTCCTCTTACTTGGAATAAAGCCTCACAAAGTTTGTTGCTAATATGATGCTTAACATGTGCCACCTTAATGTGTGTGTGTTTAACCTTTATTTTTCATTGTTAATTTTAAAAACAGAAGAGTTTAACTCTTTGTGTAGTTCTCAGAAAACCCAAAATTATGTTTCACGCCTCAAATGATTATTTTTTGCTTCTCTGGATCTCTGACCTGAGAGAAGGGAGTGGGAAAAAGGTTGTGGTGTTATCAGAGACCATGTGTGACACCAGGCATAACTGTAAGATCTCAAAATTCACATATGGTGAAACCAGCATTAAATTGTAGGGGGGACCATGAGTCATCTGTGCATGTGCGCTGATCCCGTAATGCACGGATTGGTACCTGGCAGGCTCTGTTTTCTCTAGGATTTCTGCCACCAACTGTCACTACATACTTTTCAATTTGTGTATCCCCATCACTGCCAAGAACGAAGTACCTCCGTGCTACTTGTAATTACAGAACTGTGCCCGCCGCCCCCTCCCCAAATCCCTGGAGGTTAAATTCGCACATTTTGACAAAGTAATTTCTTGATTTTGTTTTCTGCCGGAATCATTGAAGGCTTCCTGAAAGCGCTCTTGTAAACAGTGAGTCAGTGTCAACACCAAAAAGGGCTTTCGCCTCTGGTGGCTCAATGGTTCTCTTGATTCCCAGGCTTTTCACCTTTTATGAAATACGATGTTTTCTCTACATCTTGTATAAATACCGGTATGGAGACATTGGCCAGGTTTATAAGCTAAGGCCAATGTGATTTTTGCAAATATGCACATAGACTCTTCAAAGACAGCTTTGCGGTTTCTCAGGTGCCCTGAATGGCTTGAGACAGTGTCCCAGGGAGCAGGACGCGGAGCGAAGGCAGGAGCTGCAGGGCGCAGTGTGGCCGGGCACGTAGCCACCACTTTAAACGTCAGGTCACCGTTGGCCCCGTGGCCGGCGGCGTGGGCACCCGGCTGCATCAGGGCAGCGTTTCCACTCCATTAACCTGCTCCCTGGCTCATAATGAGCCCAGCGACTGGAGCCCTGGTAGCCATTGTGGTGTGGGTTCCCCTCTGGTCCCTGCACAGCCCTCACCTGTCCCTCCGCTATACCTTCCTGCTCCTCTGAGCTCGGCTCTACCACTTCCCTCTGTTCTGTGTCTCCTGATTTTCTCCAGATTCTTCGTCTCAGCCTGTAAACAGATTTAAATAGAAACCATCCTTAACAAAACCAAGCAAAACAAAATTCCTCTTTTAAGGAGCTCCTCCTCAAAGTAGAACACTCTTCTTCTCTCGTTTCCTTTCTTGCAAAACCTGGACCCTCGCTCTCCACGTAGCTCCTCCCCTTTCTCACTTCCCGCTCACGGGGGCTTCCGGCCTGGCCACCTCCCTGTTCCTGCTCTGATCAAAGTGACCGCTGTCTCCCTGATCGCCATATCTGGAGACGCTAGAGCTCATCTCGCTCGGCTTCCGAGGCATGTGACAGTGCTGACCGAGCAGCTGGGTGCTGAGCAAAGGCAGCGAGTTTGACACAGCGAGAGGGACAAACGTCCGTCCACAGTCTCTCAGTCTCTGCACCTCTGGGAATACTTCTGAGGGACTCACCTTCCTCCCTTTGCTGTTACTGGTGGTTATTTCAGATCTGTACTCACCTCTTTCTCTCTCTATTTTTTCCCCATGTTCTTCTTGTCTGATTCACATGGTCATTATCGATCCTTCCTGGGAAACATCATCATTCTTCCACCTTCAGCTAACATCCCTACACGTTGACTTCCGAATGTGTATCCTAACTGATAACCTGCATGCAGAGTTCTAAGCCTGTATTTCCACTTGCTCATTGGCTGAAACCCCAGTAGAGTCTTACTGGCACTTGAGTTAACACAGCACAAAAGGAGTTCAATAATGTCTCTCCAATCACCCCTCTCCTGTGTCCCTGTTTCGGGCGAGTGGCAATGCCCCCCACCCAGCCCCCAGAGGGAGAATCTCAGCCATTTCCTTGATCTTTCTCCATTGCCTTCCTACCTTCAGTGTCACGAAGTTCACTCAAGCCTTCCTCAGAGACAACTCTCAAATTCATGGCTTCTTTTCCCCATGAATCTCAGTAGATCCCGTTCTGTCTTCAGCATCCCTAAGGCCCATTCACAAAAATCTAACACAGCGCTTTTTCCCTCAAGGTGCAAACCACTTGGGGAACTTGTGTAAGTGTGGACGCTGACTTGAAAGGTCTGCGCAGGGCTGCAGGGGCTGCATTTCTAACGAGTCCCAGGTGCCGCTGCTGGTTCTGGGGCCTTCCCTGGAGCAGTAGTGACCGTGACAACTACAGTCCTCTCAGGTCATGCGCCACCCTGCAGAGCACTCCCTCCACTCACAGGCCATTCTCTCCAATCACAACCACCTTCTAATTTCCTAAAATGAAGATATGAGAATGTTCCTGTCCTGTGTTAAAAGCTTTAGTTAGGGTCCCCTAGCCTCAGAATAAAGGAGAAGCTAGGGGATATGCAGGGTGATCGAATGGCCTCAAGTCCACCTGCCTCTTAGTCCCCTGTTCTCTCAAATCACAGAATATGTAGCCACAATTTTTTTTTTCAGGGAAAGGGAGTAAATAATCTGTTGGATTCCTCAAGTGTTCTTTAACTCCAGAGGGGAAAGGAACATGGTTCTTTCTCTATGAGGAAATTTTATAGATGAGGCAACAGTGGCCCACATAGATTACACAATTGCACTGAGCTCATACAACCCAGATAGGGGCAGAGATGGGTCTAGACCTTAAATCTTTGGGGTTCTAGTCCTATGCTGTTTGCACTGAGCAAAGTGAGAGGGGCCCACAATGAGATGTGACTCTGAGGGTGTGTGAAACAACAGCAGAGACACATGCCTTGGCTGCTGGGTTGTCCCTCCACGCAGGGAGGATTGTGCTCACGTGCTGGTGCAAAGGACCAGAGGGGGCCCATGTGGCCATGCAGGGCAGGGCCCTCCCGCCCCGCCAGGCCTTCTAGGACCGGAACCCAGAGTGTTAAGACGGCAGCCTGTGAGCCACAGCCAACGGAAGTTGTCTGCTTAGGCTGGTAACAAGAGAATGGGGACTTGAGCATGGAGTCATGGGGGCTCTTTCTCAATATCTGCTGAGTTTCTGTGCTGGTGAACTGGAGCCTTCTGTGGGACATGAAGTAAGACTGATGAATAGAATTTCTGGGGGCTGACGGGAGAGACATGTGTCCTCATGTCACTGCTCCCCGATTCCAGGAGTTTCCTGACTACGTGGACGCTGTGGATGGGATTCCTCCACAGTATGGGGGACTGGGTCAGATGACCTTGGGCTAATTTCTTCTGCCCTGTTTCCAAGGCTGCACGTGCTTCAGTGAGGAGGATCTGGCGATGGGTGCTCCCCTCATGGGCTAACTTCCTGGTCACAGGTGAGGTAAGCAGGTGCCCAGGAGCATGGCCACCATCAGAAGGGGTGTTTTGAATCGGGCTCTCACTCCTGAATCTGCTCTGAAGAAGTGACTATTCTTTTGTAATTTTCTAGCATGTTCTAAGGCTAACCCATTTTTATAGAGAAACCAGGGATTGGCAAAATTTTTCTGTAAATGGCTAGTGCTAGATAGGAAATTTTCAGATTTTGTGGCCACAAGTTTTCCATCTCAGTGACTTAACCGTGTTGTTGTGGCATAAAACAGTCCACGGGTTATCTGTAAATAAGTGGGTATATTTTAGTGTCCATAAAACTTTATTTACAAAAACAAAAGGCACGTCAAATTTGCCCAAAGGGATTACATAAATTGTCCTATAGAATAAACTGGTTTGTGTTTAATCTGATACATTGATTGAAAAACAGAAAATGGATTCAGCGGCTATTGATCTGCTGTACACGTGGCAATGCATGTTTGTTTGAATAATCTCTGCAATTCTTAGGAATAAACGGGGCTTCCTAGTGGGCACTAATTTGCGTTTTGGCTCATGTTCTGAAAGATCGATTCTGAGGACCCTTGTTACTACTTGTTTTTGCAGAAGACTTCAAAACTATCAGCATGGTGAAGAGAGAGACACATGTTGACTCGCATAGCTGTAAATTTACTATCAGGATTGCTCATCTTTAAAGATACAATTTTGTTGCTCAGAGACTTTTTAATGTCAAAATAAATAGGGTTTGACATTTAAAAGTATAATTAGTGTTGAGCACTCAGTGGAGGGCGGGTAGGAGGAGCATCTGGACATGTGGAGGAGGCTGCCTCCCTGGTATCCCCTGTTTGTTTCTCTTTTTGGAATGATGACAAAAGGCAGCAACCGCTGCATGCTTGGATATGTTTAATTTCCAGCTGTGGACATGTGATCAATCACCTCCCAGATGACAAAAGACTCTCCCCAGGACCAGCAATGTTTTCCACGTGCTTTCAAAGATTTTCTGTGTGTGCTGTTCTGACAGGGGTCAACCCTAATGATGTCATCTCTCTGCTCGGCGTGACTCACAAGGAGCATGATGTAGCAGCTTGCAAAGAAGGAAGCCTCAGGACTGACTGCTTCTCCGACGACTTCGGCTAACTTACTACTTTGGGTAGTTGTGCCCAGTTTTCTTAATAAAAATGAGGGAATATTGAGGATGGTCAAGGGCCAAATACTACCAAAGTGACAATTATGATCATTCTCCATCAGTTTCTGCCTTCTGTTTACAAACAGCTGATTTCTTCCTTCCACTTCTAAAGGAGACGTAGAAACAACACCATAGCAAACTCAAGAGTTTTTAAAGGAAACGTGTGTCCGTAGAACACAGAAATTGCGAGTGTAAGTTTCAGAGAATGGAGAGATGGAAACCACACCTGCTGCAGACATTTTAGGCTATTTGGCCACAAACGCTCCATGCAGAGTGTTCTATAGGGGGAATTGTGAATTTGCCTCAACAGATAAATGCTTTTCAATTCAAATGTGAGCTCAGGCCAACTATCTAAGATAAAACTACTTTTTAAGAATCTTTATTCTCTATAGTTTCTTGGAATTGAATTTTTTTTGAAGGATTTGGTTTCATTTTTAACCATTTAAAAACACATCATTGCACGTACATACACAAAGTCTATCTTTGGAATTCCCATTCCCACCATTGTCAGAGTGGCTGGGGCTGGTGTGGCATTTGTGGGGGTTTTCTGAGTTGTTTTCTGTCATGTGCTTGGTGGAATATGGCAAGGCATATGGATGGAGGGTGATTCATCTCCATGTGAGTTTTCTTGGGGAAGGCTGAGATGCAGTCAGTTTACACAGTTTCTCCCTTTGCAACCCGCTGAAGCTTTTGCCTTAATAAAAGTATTTTCCTTTGTTACAGATTTTTGAGTGAATGATCCCCAAAGTGCTTCTTAAGGGAATGTTCTAATTTTGGGACGTCGTGTGAGCTCGTCTCTTTTTTCCAGTTTTAATCCTGAGGGCATCTCCCTGTTCAGGTGGCTGGGAAGGGTCACTGTAGTTGCTGCTGTCAGGAGTCAGTTCTGAGTTTGTTGCAGAACATCCATGTGAAAGGACGTTATTAAATCAGGAAACATTTTTCAACAAATAGATTGCAGCATGATGGTGGAAGTTAAATATTTAGGCAGCACACGTTGTTGATTGCAAGAACTAATTCTGAAGGAGGTCAGGGTCAAGTGTACACACTAACAGTCTTTGATTTGCAGGCGTTATTCAAAGACTGAGCTTAACTTACAAAATACTAAATAGTCCTGTTTGCTCTTGCCTTGTAGGGCGCATCTTTCATCTTTGACTTCAAAGCATAAAAACCATGACTGGAAGAAGCTTGAGATGGGGATGTTGTTGACAACAATATGAAAATACAGAAAATCGAGACATTTGTCTTCAGATAGTCTGCTATAATTAAGCGTTTATTTCATAGCCACATAATGAGAAATGGTAAGCTATCAAAATTATTGTTTAATTTTAAGCTGTTAAAATGTTTAATGTTACAGGAATTTATGCTGTTTACTTAAATTAAAAAGAAATCAGGATACAAATTGTATACTATGTTCCCATTTTTATAACCTATCTACAATGTGTTGTTGAGCTACATAAACTTGCTCTTTTGCATGTCAAAATGGTTTGATATCAGCGATTTCAGATGGTTCAAGCCATATGGACAAAGAAACACACACACATGCATGCATGTGTGCACACACACATACACACATGCACACACACGCACACACATGCACACACGCGCGCGCACGCATGGAAGACATTCACCCAAGGTCTGGATGATGATTATAGGAAATTTAGTTTTCTTTCTTTCTTTTAAAAAATATCTATACTTTCTAGAATGAATGTGTATTACTTTTTTTCATAAGGAAAAAAAAATTAGAAGCTCCAGAAGCAGCACTTTGCAAAAAGGGATTGGATTTGGAGCTTGTTCACATTGTTTGCCAGTAAATTTGAAGATTTTTGGTCTCTGGTCTCTGGAGTTCCTTAGAAATTGCCAGGCAGTCAAAAAACCTACACTTCCCTCTCCTCCTCTGCCCTAAGTTGATTCTCCTTTGGCGTGCATCATCTGGCATTCAGTAGGTGCCCAGTAAGTCCCTGTGAATGAAGAGGGAGTGAATATATGAGGGAGGGCAATGAAATGATGTAATAATACATTCTGAAATTTTGCTGATTTCCGCCCAGTGAAACCAATTGTTTCGTCCTAGGAATAGGCTTCAGCTGGGCTGTACGTCCATGTACACTTACTGTTAGGAGGAAAACCAGGTATACTGAAAGAGAGAAAAACAAAAACAACCACCGATTTTGTTTAGAAATATCTCTGCTGTTCTCTTGGATGGAACATAAGATATCTGGGTAAACATTCCAGTTCTTTGTGGATTTCTGGAAGATGTTAGAATTCCTGGCCCTTTACCATGCAGCCATTTCTAAAGCAGCCTGGCCTATGGGGCTCCTGGGTGGGGCCTGGCCCTTGTGGGTCCTCCACAGTCTGGTGTAGCCCCCTCAGCCCCTGCAACTCTGTGAGCAGAATCACTTAGAAAAACCTTACCCTTTCCAGGACTGAGACCAATATCTGAAATGTCCAGTTTTCCTTTCCATGAGGATTCACCTTTACTTTGGAAGGAGGATGGAGACAAAAAAAAAGAGAGAGAGAAAGAGAGAGAGGCGGGCAGGGCAGGGAAAGAAGAGAGGGAGAGATTTTTAGCCACGTGAAATCAATCAGTTCTCTTTTTTAGCAAATGGTCACAAAAATGCTCCAAAGGGCATATTGATCACTTACCGGTTGACACTATCTGTGGAGTATTATTTCCATTCTGTGATTACCTCTAAGTGACACAGGCCAGCTTAGGTGGTTCCAAGCCTCAGAGTAGACTAGCGTGTCCTGAAATTAACTTGAATAACCTAATTTCTACCTTTGCGTTGATCTCTTCTTGCACACTGTGCAAAGGGCAAAACAGAAGTGAACAAGAAAGATTAACAAGGTCTGTGCCAGCTGTTAGGGGAGCAGTCATTGTTTATCTGCATTTAAGGATAAAAGGACACTATTTGGCTGTGCGGGGTGCCAGTGTGTAGCTGCCGCTAATGATCGTCCTGAGAATTGAGCTGGGAGGCGGTTGCCCGATGCCGGCCCTCACTGCTCTTAGTGACAGGTGCTAATGGGAGGGGGCAGGACACAGCTGCCTGAACAGGAATCCCATTATCCTTTGCTGGGTATTGATTCACCCTGTGGGACGTTTCCTTTCTGGCTGTGTTAATTTTCAGAGTGCATATTTGCCTCATCCTCCGCACGCAGAGAGAGTCAGAGGTGCTCGGGGTAAACGTAATGGGCTCTGCCCTCCAGTCGGCAGCGGTTTTGTCTGCTGGGAGGTAGGCTTCCTCTAATTATAGTGCCTGCTTGGGGACAAGGTCTGGAAGAATAGCTTTCCACTAATATAATTGCCTGAGGTGCATAGCAAATTAATCTAATGACATGAGGTACATTTGGAAAGTTCTTTTTTTTTCACATTTTCGTAAACAGTAGTTCTTATTTTAAAGCTTGATGTTTTTGCACAGAACATTCAGGAAGTGATCCAACAGTTGGAATCTTGGCCATCTACAGTCATCTTAAAATGTTCAGCCTCCTCTTTGCTCATGGGTAAGCCTTCTAAAAATTTGTTAGCAATCATTCAGAAATGACATGGACATGTCTTTGGACGTTTTCTGGGATTTGGTGGTTTGTGGTTAAGAGAAAATATGAGTGGGTTGGGTTTGTCATAGCTAAAATTATTGAATATAATGTTTAAAGATATATAATCATATAGATAAGTGAAGACTGTACTCTGAAGAATTACATACTATAGAATTGATTCTGGATCCTATTTTTCTGGTTGTACAAGTCATTATGTAGCTGCTGTAGGAAATTTAAAAATGTAAAAAATGAAATGACAATCACCCATAATTCTGCTATTCAGAAATAATAACCATCATTACTATTTTGATACTTTCTGCCCATTTCCAATTATATGATTTTTGTATCCTTTTTATCATTTGCTATTTTGCCAACATTTTCCTACAGGATTAAAAACCCTGTAAGGGGAATAAGCATCAATGACTAACGGATATTTAGGGCAAACTCTGGTGGGGGCTGTGCATCTCCATGAACTTTGTGTGCAGTGGACACAGAGTCGCTGTCCACACTCTGGGAGGCCAAGGCAGGTGGATCCCTTGAGCTTAGGAGTTTGAGACCAGCCTGAGCAACAGTGAGACCCCCATCTCTAAAAATAGCTGGGACCTGTAGTCCTAGCTATTCAGGAGGCTGAGGCAAGAGGATTGCTTGAGCCCAAGAGTGTGAAGTTGCTGTGAGTTATGATGCAATGGCACTGTACCCAGATGACAAAGTGAGACTCAGTATCCAAAAGAAAAAAAAAGAAAAGAGAGAGGATTGTCTGAATCAAGCAGAAAATGCTAATGGACAAGCTTTGGAAGCCTCCTGGCTCTTAGATTTCTGCCCTTGACCTTGAGATTTCTGTCCTCCCTTTGACTCTGGAATGGGAGGGGAGATAGAATGAAGGAACTTTACAACACTGAACAGAACTTTGCAATCAGCGCAGGTGCTTGGAAGGGAAATGCAGCTACAGGTATGAAGAGTTGAAAATAAAGTTGACTTAAAACCTATGACATGGGGGCCACAGGAGGGCCACGCCTCAGGTAAATGACTTGCCGAGAGAACTCAGGGAGATGGACTAAAGTTCAGACTTGCAGTGAATCAGGCTCCATTCCCTCCCATCTCCAGCCCCCTCCTGCAAACAGGTGATTCACTCAAAAATAAATCATCAACCTGAGGCATAGGGCCATGCAAATTTATTTCAATCACATATAGAGAATTAGAGTATGAAAAATAATGGGCATATAAAAATATAAAACACAAAGCTTAAGAAATATATGGGCAAGTAGTTTTCTATAGATTCAAAGATATGAATGAAAATGTGCCCTTTCTGAGGTGAGAACTCAAAGGAAGACAAAAGGAAGATAAGACAGAAAGAAATTAAACATGAGAAAAAGTCATCACGGAAATGGGAACCTTCTTTTAAGAAGCCAAAAGATACACATGGCTAAAAACACATTCTGGGACATAAAAAGCAAATTTGAGGGGATGAACAAAATAATACAGAAAATTATTTCCTGTATGAATACACGTGGGGGTGACGTGCCAAGAAAACACATAAAAACACAGCAGAGTTGTCAAACTGATATGTGTGTATCCAACACATTTTAGCAGAAAACAAAATACATTAAATAGAAACACTAACGATAACACTCCACAGTGAAGATCAGTCATGGACATTAATGCATCTGATGTGAAAAATATATGGATAGAAACACAAGAGAACAGGCAAACTTTAATTTACCTTCCTTAGCTCAGTGTATATCAAGTAAATGAACACCAGTGAAGAGAGAAAAAGTCAGACAGTAATCATAAAAGACGGAAAATAGATCTGTATTGAGAGAAGAAAACAGTGTTCTGCAGTAGAAATAGCTCAGACAGTGGCTGATGACAAGGCCATCAAAGTGGGATCGGAGCAGCGGTGACAGGCACGGCTGTTGACCTCCCCGTGTTTTTTACCTCTGCTGCCTTCTTGTTGGAACCTCAGTCTTGTTGGGGTGGCAGTCTTCCCAGCTGAGCCACTGTGTGACCCAATTTTGTCCAGTGAGCTAGAAGCTAAGCGTTCTGGAAAAGCTTCTGCTCTCCTGATGTCAGGCTGTCCCCACTGTTTCTCACTTTTGGTTCTCTCCTGATTCCTGCTTGGAGAGTAAATGTGACACCTGGAGGGGGATGAGCCACTTTAGAACCATGAGACGAGAGACATGAGTTAAGGGGCTGTGAACCCACATGCACAGGAGGCCTCCTGGGCAAGGTGGGGAGGGGCTTCATCCTGACAAGGTGGCCTGGTGCCTCTGTGAGCCAGAAGCACAGTCCTCCACCTGAGGTTACGGCGCTCAGCTATGGTTTTCTGAAGTGTAGCTGAATGGTAACTGGCAGAATAATCTAATGGAAAGAAAATTTCTTATAACTTAGAAATGAAAACCAAAATAATAAACACTTGAAGTGGCAGAATATTTGAAAAATAATTATTATGGAAACATTATTCCAGACTTCTGATAAAATGATGGGCTAGGTACCTGGACCACCTCTCCTTTTAAAAGCAACCAATGTATACACATACCTCATTTTGAGCACAAATCAGCCCATATGTGGGTTTGGGGTTCTAATTCATTCCTTTGGGTGGTCCAAAGGGACTCATGGCAGAAACATCAATCGGAACAACCTTGATTAACAATGTTCAGGGGCGCCTAGTAGGATTAAGTGCAAATTCTTTATGGAGGAATCTATAATAACTTCTTCCCAGTCCACAAAGGATTCCCACTTGTACAATCCCAAGAAGAATGAGCAGATCACAGTAAAAATGTCCAAACAAATGAGGAAATAAGGCACGGAAAAAGAGAGCTAGAAGCCACTACAGGGTCAAGATCTATATTTCTATCTGTATCAATATGTACTCATTCAGGAAGATAAAGGTTTTTAGGTAGTTTATAAAAACAGGACCACAAGTTATTGTTGCAGAGAAGCAAAATGTATTTAAGTTCTTATGGGTTTAAGATACTCCCACCACCAACACAGAGACCCCATTTGTAATAAGGCAAGAATGGACATCACCAGTTTGGGAAGTGCAGTCCCCGTGGTGTCTTGCATCCATCCAAAATTGGACAATGCTTACTGAATATATTTCTTTCCCTTTGCAAGAGCAAAATGCCTATCTCACCTTGGATGTAAATATCCTTTAGTGTGATTATGTATAGATAGATGAAAAGACCTAATAACCTAATACTTTACTTTAAAATGTGTCTTACGGTTCAGCGCCTGTAGCTCAAGCAGCTAAGGCACCAGCCACATACACAGGAGCTGGTGGGTTCGAATCCAGCCCGGGCCCACCAAACAACAATGACAACTACTACAAAAAAATAGCCTGGTGTTGTGGTGGGCACCTGTAATCCAGCTACTTGGTAGGCTGAGGCAAGAGAATCTCTTAAACCCAAGAGTTGGCTGTGAGCTGTGATGCCATAGCACTCTACCCAGGGCAACAGCTTTGAGACCCTGTCTCAAAAAGAAAAAAAAAAAACCGTGTCTTGCTCATGGGTGGAAGAACAGGGAATGGTGGTTTAAACAAAATCCCTTTTTGTATTGGTTGTTTTATAGTATAATTTTCTCATCTACAAAATAGGGGTGGTGGTGAGATCAGCAGTCCTTCAGTTCTAGTCCAGCCCCAATGTGGTATGACTGTTGTAATGCCTCCACAGATACTTATGAGGTGGTATTGCACATACATAGCATAATTTGGTGAAATTAGTGTGTCCTTAAACTGAGGAGCTATCAGTGCCTAGGTTGAAGGTCCTTAGCAGTTTCCAACTGTGATCCTTAAGAAATGATAAAGTTTAAAAAAAAAAGAAATGATAAAGTTTAGGTCCTCCATATGCCCAGCCCATACTTCAAAGATGAAGGGAGAACTAGGATATAAAGGGTTACAATGTTCCTTAAAGCACATAATTCTTTTTTATTTATTTATTTATATTATTAAATCATAGCTGTGTACATTAATGCGATCATGGGGCACCATACGCTGGTTTTATAGACTGTTGGACACATTTTCATCACACTGGTTAACATAGCCTTCCTGGCATTTTCTTAGTTATTGTGTTAAGACATTTACATTCTACATTTACTAAGTTTCACATGTATCCTTGTAAGATGCACCGCAGGTGTAATCCCACCAATCACCCTCCCTCCACCCACATTCCCTCTCCCTTTTCTCTCTCTCCCCCTTCCCCATATTCTTAGGTTATAACTGGGTTATAGCTTTCATATGAAAGCCATAAATTAGTTTATAGTAGGGCTGAGTACATTGGATACTTTTTCTTTCATTCTTGAGATACTTTACTAAGAAGAATATGTTCCAGCTCCATCCATGTAAACATGAAAAAGGTAAAGTCTCCATCTTTCTTTAAGGCTGCATAATATTCCATGGTGTACATATACCACAATTTGTTAATCCATTGGTGGATGGATGGTCACTTGGGCTTTTTCCATGACTTAGCATTTGATCCTATAATTCCTCCACTAGGTAGGTATACACCAGAAGACTAAAAATCACATTATAACAAAGATATTTGTACCAGAATGTTTATTGCAGCCCAATTCATAAAGCACATAATTCTACAGATTAAAATTAATAAGATGTGGGGTGATGCCTGTGGCTTAGTGAGTAGGGTGCCGGCCCCATATACCGAGGGTGGTAGGTTAGAACCCGGCCCTGGCCAAACTGCAACAAAAAATATCCAGGCGCCTGTAGTCCCAGCTACTCGGGAGGCTGAGGCAAGAGAATTGCCTAAGCCCAGGAGCTGGAGCTGTGGGCTGTGTGATGCCATGGCACTCTACTGAGGGTGACAAAGTGAGACTCTGCCTCTGGAAAAAAAAAAATTAGTAAGAGTGAACAAGGGTAAAAGATAAAACTTCAAACTTAGTTTGGAAGATAAGAGAAACAAAACATTAAATTCAAATATAATTACTATCAAAAAACTATGAAAAGAGAAAAAATTTATTATAGTGCAAAAAATTTAAAACGATCAAATGTGAAAAGTATATATATATATATATTTACTTGGAGGTATATGACTGAACTAATTTCTTATCTAAAGCAACAAAGTTTTATCATCGAATCAATATTGGTTTTAAAAGATCTCTAATGATTTGCATTTCTCTGATTATTAAAGATGATGAGCATTTTTTCATATGTCTGAAGGCTATGCGCCTGTCTTCTTCAGAGAAGTTTCTCTTCAAGTCCCTTGCTCAGCCTGTGATGGGATCCCTTGTTCTTTTCTTGCTAATGCGTTTGAGTTCTCTGTGGATTCTGGTTATTAAACCTTTGTCGGTGACATAACCTGCAAATACCTTCTCCCATTCTGAGGGCTGTTTGCTTGCTTTACTTACTGTGCAGAAGCTTTTGAGTTTGATCAGGTCCCAGTAAGAGTATTTTTGAAGCTGCTTCAATTGCCCGAGGGTGTCCTTCTCATAAAAAACTCGCCCAACCCAATTTTTTCAAGGGTTTTCCCTACACTCTCTTCTAGTATTTTTATAGTTTCATGTCTTAGGTTTAAATCTTTAATCCAGTGAGAGTCTATCTTGGTTAATGGTGAAAGGTGTGGGTCCACTTTCAGTCTTCTACAGGTTGCCAGCCAGTTCACCCAACACCATTTGTTAAATAGGGAATCTTTTCCCCACTGAATGTTTTTAATTGCCTTGTCAAAGATTAAATAACGGTAATTAGCTGGATTCATCTCTTGGTTCTCTGTTCTGTTCCAGACATCTACTTCTCTGTTTTTGTGCCAGTACCATGCTGTTTTGATCACTATCGATTTGTAGTATAGTCTGAGGTCTGGTAGCGTAATTCCTCCTGCTTTGTTTTTATTTTTGAGTAATGTCTTGGCTATTCAATTTTTTTTCTGATTCCATATAAAACGAAGTATTGTTTTTTAAAGATCTTTAAAGTATGACAGTGGAGCTTTAATGGGGATTGCATTGAAATAATATATTGCTTTGGGTAGTATGGACATTTTAACAATGTTGATTCTTCCCAGCCATGAGCATGGTATATTTTTCCATTTGTTAACATTCTCAGCTATCTCTTTTCTTAGAGTTTCATAGTTCTCTTTATTTAGATCTTTCATGTCCTTTGTTAGATAAACTCCCAAATATTTCATCTTCTTTGGCACTACTGTGAATGGAATAGAGTCCTTAACTGTTTTTTCAACTTGACTATTGTTGGTATATATAAAGGCTACCGATTTATGAATGTTGATTTTGTAACCTGAGATGCTGCTGTATTCCTTGATCACTTCTAAGAGTTTTGTAGTAGAGTCCCTAGTGTTTTCCAGATATACAATCATATCATCTGCGAAGAACAAAAGTTTGATCTCTTCTGACCCTATGTGGATACCCTTGATCGCCTTTTCTTCCCTAATTGCAGTGGCTAAAACTTCCATTACAATGTTCAAAAGCAATGGAGACAAATGGGCAGCCTTGTCTGGTTCCTGATCTGAGTGGAAATGATTTCAATTTACCTCCATTCAACATGATATTGGCTGTGGGTTTGCTGTAGATGTGATGAAAATATGTCAAACGGTCTATGAACCAAGTGTATGGTACCCCATGATCATACTAATGTACACAGTTATGATTTAATAAAAAAATAAATAAATTGGAAAAAAAATAAAAGATCTCTAATGAAATAAATTCCAATATAAATTTTGAATTAAAATGCCATACTCGGTATTTGATATAGTTTAGCAAGGTTGCCCATCAGGAGTGCTATAGCTGGACTTAGATGTTAAACCAGGTAAGAAGAGCTCTGCAGGACCTGGGCCCTTGTCAGAGATGGCACCTCCAGTCTGTGAAAGTCCCTGGTCCAGCCTCCTCGTCCCCTGCCACCTCACACCATTTCAGTAAGATTTCCTGGATTTGAGAGATTAAAAACAGAAATTATTTTATTGAATACCATCCTCGTGTAAGAAACTTGTGCCAGGCGTTTATATGTCATGTTACATCATTTTTGCAACAAAACCATGGAGGAGATATTAGTCTCATTCTGTAGTTGAAGAACAGAGGTTCAGATAAGTTAACCACCTACCATGGGCAGTAAATACCCTGTTTCCCCGAAAATAAGACAGTGTCTTATTTTAAGGTGTGCTCCCAAAGATGCGCTAGGTCTTATTTTCAGGGGACGTCTTATCTTTCCTGTAAGTAGGTCTTATTTTCAGAGGATGTCTTATTTTCAGGGAAACAGTGTAGTGAGGCCGAAATTCAAAATGAAGCCTTTTGGACTTGGACATTCATTTTATTAAAAATTAGATAGCCATCCCCCTGGTATGATGGAAACGTTGAATTTGAGCAAAATCAGAAAAAGTGTAGGGAATTTCTGCAACCAATTGCTAATGGGCTTGTTCAGGTTTTAGACTGGGTTACATCACGACTGGCCTTGCAATGGGAAGCAAAGAATTTTGTGTCCTACCATATTTTAATCAGCTCTCTCTCTTCTCTGCCTCCAACCTGCTCCCCTTACCTCCTCAGACTGAGTGCTCCTGTCACACAGACCTGGGCAGTATGTTCCCAAATGCCTTTTCCTCCCAAGATTCTCCCACCGCACCTCCTGTTCCCATTAGCTTAATGTTCTCACACCATCTGTCTGTTAATGTTATTCCCCTTCCTCAAAATCTTCCAGTGGTTTCTCCCCGACACAGAAATGGGTTATCATTTTATGCAAGGTCCTTCCTAATCTACCACAATGCATATTTCCAGTTTTCAAGCCCACAGCTCTCAATCTATTAATCCCTTAATGCATGTCTTTGTAACCACTTTATAAATTTATTTAATACTATAGATATTATCATCTCCATTTAACAGATGATGAAGACAAGACCTTGAATAAGTCACTTGCCCAAGGTCAGACAGTGAAAGGTGAGACATGAACTCTGGAGATATTATTCCCAATCCTTAATCCCTGTGTGTTACTCACGGTTGCTTCCATGTGTATAAATCATACTCTGTTAAAATAAAACATTTCTTTGCATTTGCACATTATTTTACTATTCACAAAACCATCTTTATATACTTTTCAGCTCTTTTGGCTTCTTTTTTTTTTTTATTAAATCATAGCTGTGTACATTAGTGCAATCAAGGGGTACAATGTGCTGGTTTCATATACAATCTGAAATATTCTCATCAAACTGTTTAATATAGCCTTCATGGCATTTTCTTAGTTACTGTAGGTAGACATTTGTATTCTGCATTTAGTAAGTTTTGCCTGTACCCATTCTAAGATGCACTGTAGGTGTGGCCCCACCCATTACCCTCCCTCCACCCCATCCTCCCCCCTTCCCTCCCCTCCCTTGCCGCCCTCCAAGGCAAGGCTCCTTTGGCTTCTTAAAAGTCCTTTTTCTCATCTGATCTCTAAAAAATCTTTCAAGAAAAGTACTTTTCTTTTTCAGGACAGAGGCTGAGTCTTAGACCAGAATCTAGGGCAACGCTAATCACCCTCAGAATTCAGAAAATCATCCTTTTCTCTGATGAAAACCTTGATCTTTCTACCATTTGCATTTTAGAGGGGAGATGATTCAGAGTATGAGATTTGAAGGGACTGACCTGAAGTGAAAGCTGATATGAAAAAATAATAGAAAAGAATACCTTATAGAAACATGAACACCAATGCTGAATTGGAAGAAGGTGGAATCAACATTAAAGGCTGAGGATTATTTAACATAAAATATAAACAGAGCAAAAATTAATTGTCTTTTATTGACAAAGATGAAATGATGAACTAATGAAAGAATGTATTCCTTTGTAATTTTTAACAGTTTGTTTCTTTGGAATACTTGCTAGAAGATTGTGTGTGTGTGTGTGTGTGTGTGTGTGTGTATGAGAGAGAGAGAGAGAGAGGAGAGAGAGAGAAAGTGTGAGGAGGACAAGAAGGTAACTAAGAGATGATTTCCAGGTATAATTTGATTTTGGCTGTGCCTCAGATGAATGCAGACCTATTGATTTACTGGTATCCTTACATGCAGGGGCTATGGCCACTATCCTGTAGTCCTTTGCAAAGAGCAGGTGCGTGAGCAAAAGTTTTTAATAAATGACAGAAAAATGTAAATGCAACTAGGAGGAAATTATTAAATCCAGGAAGACTTGGGAATCAGCATTGAAGAATGCTGCATTTTTCTAGTTCTGCTTTTTTATTCTATATTCCTGAGTAATATTGTATAATTTAAAGAAAAAACAGGTTTGTCTTGTTTTGGTCACACAGTAATGTTAGTCTCACAAAATAAATTGAGATGTACTTCTTCCTTTTAAAAATCATGTAAAAGGCCATATAGAATCAATATTTTTCTTTACAAGTTTGATAAAATTCATGAATGAAGCCATTTGAGCCTAGAGTTTTATTTGTAGGGATGTATTTCAATTATAAATTCAATTTCAACTGCAATTGAAATATAGGACTTCAAATAGTTCAGAAATATGTTTCAAACAGAGTAGAACCTCTGTAAGTTGACCACTGAAGGGATTGTAACAAACTGGTCAACATACAGACAGGTCAAAATAAGGAGCTAGGCCTGCTGTGCTGATAGGTACACAGAGTGTGCGTCTGGTCTGTGAAAATTAGGTCAGTTAAAGGGAGTGGTCAATGTAGGGAGGGGGTCAGCTATGGAGGTTCTGCTGTATTATGTTTTTTTTCTCATTTCAGTACTAATAATTTGTATTTTTCAAGAAATTTGTTCATTTTATCTAAATTGTCATATTTATTATCATGAAGTTATTCAAAATATTTCCTTATTGCCTTTTCTGTGTCTAGAGTACCTACCTGTAGTGATGTCTCTTTTTTCATTATTGGTCAACAAGTTATGCATTCTCGGGCAGCGCCTGTGGCTCAAAGGAGTAGGGCGCTGGCCTCATATGCTGGAGGTGGTAGGTTCAAACTCAGCCCCAGCCAAAAAACAAATAAAAAAAGCTACACATTCTCTGTATTTTGATCAATCTGGGTAGAGATGTATCAGGTTTATTTATGTTTTTGTAAAACCAGTTTTTAGCTTTACTGATTTTCTTTCTGGTCCTCAGTTTTAAATTTTATTGATTTCTGCTTTGAAAAATATTTTCTTTTTAAATATGGAACGCTTCACGAGTTTGCGTGTCATCCTTGCGCAGGGGCCATGCTAATCTACTGTGTATGGTTCCAATTTTAGTATATGTGCTGCTGAAGCGATCACTGAAAAATATTTTCTTATTCGTTCAGGTTAAGATGGCTCTTGTTTTCTCAGTTTCTTTAGAACCCTAAGAAACTTTATTTTATTTAAGAATTTTTTTTATAATTTAAGCCTTTAATGATACAAAGTTTTCTTTAAATTTTATAATTTATAGCCAAAATTAATGTAATGGTTAGTGGCAATTGAGAAATTTTAATATGTTTTACAATTATTTTATAACAATTGTAGCTTCACATGCAGTTGTAAAAATAGTGCAAAGGGATTCCATATGTTTTTTTTACACAGTTTCTCCCAAAGGTAGTATGTTTCAAAACCACAGTACAGTATCACCGAGTATTGACATTAAGACAGCATCATATAGAATATTCCATTCCATCTTTTTAGAATATTTTAAATTGCACGTTTGATTTCCTTCTTTGCCATGCAAATTATGTATTTCATTTTTGGTCAGTCGTGATCATGTGTACTTTGGATTAATTGGTCCATTTCATCTAAGTTGTTAAATTTATATATATAAAAGGTGATTTGCAGTGTTCACTTATGTCCTTTTGAAATCTGTGGGGACTGTACTGATAGCCTTCTATTATTTTTGGTAGTGGCAATTTATTTATTTATTTTATTATTATTTTTTAGAGACAGAGCTTTCATTTTGTCGCCCTCGGGAGAGTGCTGTGACGTCGTAGCTCATAGCAACCTCCAGCTTTTGGGCTTATGCGATTCTCCTGCCTCAGCCTCCCGAGTAGCTGGGACTACAGGTGCCCACCACAATGCCCGGCTATTTTTTTGTTGCAGTTTGGCCTGGGCCGAGTTCGAACCTGCCATTCTTGGTATATGGGGCTGGTGCCCTACTCACTGAGCCACAGGCCAGGCACCACCCAGCAATTTATTACTTATCTCTTTTTTTCTTTGTCTGGCTGGAAACTTGCCAATTTTATCAATCTTTTCAATGAACCATTTCTTTTGTTTTACTACTTTTCTCTGTCCTGTATAATTAGGATTTCTTTTCTTTTTCTTCCTTTGGGTACATTTTGCTTTTCTGTATCTGGGTTAAAGTGGGAGCTTAGATTATTGACTTAAGATCTTTCTCTTTTCTAAAGCAAACATAGTGATGTAATACCCTTTCAACACTGCTTTAGCTCTTCGTTATGAATTTTATTATATCATTTTTCATTCAACTTAATATATTTTTATTCTATTTAACACTTCCTCTTTAACCCCTGGACTATATAGAAATATGTTGTTTAGTTTCTTGGTATGTTGAGATGTTCCTTTTCTCTTTTATTTATTTATTATTGAGACACTGTTTTGTTCTATTGCCTGGGCTAGAGGGCAGTGGCATCATAATAGCTTGCTGCAACCTCAAATGTAGCTGGGACTATAGGTGCATGTCACCATGCCCACCTAAATTTTTTTTAAAAAGTTTTTGTAGAGATGGGGGTCTTGCTATGCTGCTTAGCATGGTCTTGAACGCTCAGCCTCAAGTGAGCCTCCCATCTTGGCCTCCCAAAGTGCTAGGATTATAGGTGTTAGTCACCATGTCTGGCCATCTTTTTGTTTATGATTTCTGGTTTGATTCTACTGGGAACAGAGAACACACATGTGATTTCACTTTAAAATTTGGTGAGTTTTTTTTTTTTTTTTTTTTGAGAAAGAGCCTCACTATGTCACCCTCAGTGGAGTACTGTGGCATCACAGCTCACAGCAACCTCAAACTCTTGGGCTTAAGTGATTCTCTTGCCTCATCCTCCCGAGTAGCTGGGACTATAAGCGCCTCCCACAATGCTTGGCTATTTTTTTGTTGTAGTTGTCATTGTTGTTTAGCAGGCCTGGGCCAGTTCGAACCCTCCAGCCCCCATGTTAGTGGCCAGCGCCCTAGCCACTGAGCTGTGGGTGCCAGCCAGGTTTGTTGTTTTAATGGCCCAGGAAATAGTTTCAGTTTATGTTCTGTGAGTATTTAAAAAGAATGTGTATGGTGCTACTTTTTTTGGTCGGGGAGGGGAGGGAGGAGTATTTTTTTAAATGTTAATTAGATTCTGTTAGTTGATGGTTTTGTTGAGCTCATTAATATCCTTGCTGATATTTTGTCTGGTTGTTTATTAACTGTATGTGTATTTAAATATGTCTATTTCAAGTGTCAATATCTTACCAGCTTAGGTACAGTGAAGAAATCTTATTTCCCTTTACATCCCTTTATAGTCCCCTTAATAATATAATGTCCTTAAATATGTATATTTCCTCCAGATAAATATAGAATGGCATCAAACATTATTATCTGCATATCTTTGCTTCAGTGATCAAACATAACTGAGGAAACTTAAGAGGAGAAGAAATAGACAGTGTTTCCCCAGATTTCTACTTGTTGGTTTTTCTTCCTCCCTTATGTTCCATGATTCATTTCTTTATCATTTCCTTTCTATTTTTGAGAACTTCCATCAGCCATTCTTTTAGGAGAGATTTTTCTGACAAGTTCTTTCAATTTTTTTTTCGTATCTAGCATTCATTTCCCCCTGTTTTCTTAGGAATAGTTTTTGTTGGATACAAGATTCTGTGTTAACAGTTCTCCCCCACCCCCCGCACTTAAAATGTTGTGCCTTTTGGGTTTCTTTTTGTAAAAAGAAATATTGCTGTCATTCAGATTTTTTTTCTCCTACAGGTAAAATAGAATTTATAACTTGTTGCTTTCAAGATCTTTCTTTGTACTTTCAGAAGTTAGACTGTGTTATGTCTTTTGATTTTTTTTTTTTTTTTGCACTTGCTTCTTTGGGGTTTGCTCACCTATTAGAGGTTTGTCCCTTTTCCCATATTTGAGAAGTTTTCTACCATTATTTCTTCAAGTATTTTTTCAGCCCTCGCTGTTCATCCCAAGATGTTGATGGCAGGAATGTTAATGTTATGTTACAGTCTCTCAGGTTCCTTTTTTTTTGTTTTTTAATTAAATCACAACTGTGTACATTTATGGGGTACAATGTACTGATTTGTATACAATGTGGAATACTTACATTAAACTGATTAACATAACCATCACCTCACTTATTTGTTGTGGTAAGACATTTATACTCTTAATAGTTTTGAAATGTACCATTGCATTGTGCACAATAGGTGAGGTGCCTTCAAATAACCTTCCTTCTCCTCCCTCGCCTCCCCTCCCCCTCCTCTTCCCTTCTTTTTTCTGGACTATAGTTGTGTTTTACCATTCATACGAATGTATAGGTGATTATATATTGGTTTCATGACAGTATTGAATACATTGGATACTTTTTTCCCCATTCTTGAGATACTTTACTGAAAAGAATATTTTTCAGTTCCATCCATGTAAACATAAAAGATGTAAAGTCTCCATCCTTTTTTATGGCTGCGTAGTATTCTGTGATATAAATTTATCACAATTTGTTAATCCATTCATGGGTTGATGGGCACTTGGGCTGTTTCCATGACTTGGAAATTATGAATTGGGCTGCAATAAACATTCTGGTTAAAATGTCTTTGTTATAAAATGATTTTTGATCATCTGGGTATATTCCTAGTAGAGGAATTGCAGGATTGAATTGTAGGTCTACTAGTTCCTTGAATATTCTCCAAATTTATTTCCAAAAAGGCTGAATTAGCTTGTGTTCCCATCAGCACTGTATGAGCATTCCCTTCTTTCCACATCCATGCCAACATCTATAATTTGGGGATTTTGTGATGTGGGATAATCTTACTGGGGTTAGATGATATCTCAAAGTGGTTTTGATTTGCATTTCTCTAGTAAGCATTTTTTCACGTGTTTGTAGGCCATGCACCTGTCTTCTTCAGAGAAGTTTCTGTTTAAGTCTCTTGCCACATAGAAATGGAGTTGTTTTATTCTTATTGATTAGTTTGAGTTCTCTATGGATTCTAGTTATCAGACCATTGTTGGAAACATAACCTGGAAATTCTCCCATTCTGAAGGCTGTCTGTTTGCTTATTGTGCTCTTGGCTGTGCAGAAGCTTTTCAGTTTGATCAGATCCCAGTAATATATTTTTGGTCTTGCTTCAATTGCCATTGGGGTCCTCCTCATAAAATATTTTCTCAGGCCACTGTTTCAAGCATTTTCCCAAAGCAATCTATAGATTTAATGCAATTCCTATTAAAGCACCAATGTCATCCTTTAAAGATCTTGAAAAAATAGTACTTCATTTTATATGGAATCATAAAAAACCTCAAATAGCCAATACATTACTCAGAAATAAAAACAAATCAAGAGGTATGACGTTATCAGACTTCAGGCTATACTATAAATCTATAGTGATCAAAACAGCATGGTACTGGCACAAAAATAGGTAGATTTATGGAGCAGAATAGGGAACCAAAAGATGAACCAGCTACTTATTGCTATTTGATCTTTGATAAGCCTTATCAAAGGCATTCAGTGGGGCATTGACTGCCTATGTAACAAATGGTGCCGAGGGAACTGGCTGGAGACCTGTAGAAGACTGAAACTGGACCCTCAACTTTCACCATTAACAAAAAACAATTCTCACTGGATAAAAGGTTTAAACTTAAAACATGAAATTATAAAAATACTAGAAGAGAGTCCCTCAGGTTCTTGAGAAAACGTTCACAGTTTTCTTTCTTGTTCTGATTGGGTAGCTTCTGTTCTTCTGTCTTTAAGTGCACTGGTTTCTTTTTCCTTTTCCCTTCTATTCTGCAGTTGAGAGCATCATTAATTTTTTTTTATTTAAAAATTTGGGTTATTATATTTTTTGGTTCAAATATTTCCATTTGGCTCCATTTTAATGTCTTCTATCTCTTTGTTGGGGCTTTTGATTTTTAATTTGCTTTAAGCTTGCTTATAAGAGCAGCTGTAAAATCTTCTGTCAGATAATTCCACTTTCTTTGTCATCTTGGTGTTAGAGTCTATTGACTTTTTTTTACCCTCCATCAGTTTGAAATCTTTCTGTTTTGTAGTATGATGAGTCATTTTTCACAGAAACCTGGACATTTTGAATATCATGAGACTGTGGATTGTGTTGAAATCTTCTCTTTTACCTTATTTCTCTAGCATCCTCCTCCAGGGGAAGAGAGGTGGCACCCCCCATTGCTGTCAGGTGGGGGCATACTTTAATGGTCCCCATGCAGCCATGCAGCCACACAGCCACCAGTGACACCTGAGTCGGGCAGGGGCTTCTTGTTCCAGTAAGTTTGGGCAGACTCTCCAGCTCTCTGCTGGGCCTCTGCTGACAACACCGAGGATGGGAGTGCTTCATTGCTGCTCTTCCTATAACTTCTGCTGACCCTGCATGGGTGAAGTCTTTACCACTGGGCTTGCAGAAATTTCTAACTCTGCTCAGGGGCAGGGCACTTACTTATGGAGGTAGGGTAAAAATCAGGCCTCCTCACACTGTCACCACTGCCCCTGAGGAGTTGAGGAAGGGTCATTACCACCTGCAGGAACCTCCTCCTGGATACACCCTCTCCAGGCAGGGTTCATAGGTGCCTGGTTACAGCCTGGGAAGAATGGTGGTCTTGCTCCCACACTTGACCCTTGCTGGAGTAGGTGTGGGGCGGGGCCATAATTTCCTTCTGTGATATTTGAGTGGCATAGAGCAGGTAGTGTCTAAAAGTTTCTCTATTCCTAGGCCTACCCTTTCCTGGACCTCTGGCTAGAGAGAACAGGCTTTTGTGGGGGTTCTTTTGGTCTGTACCTGTTGGCATTTCTCTATTGCCAACTTCTTTAGCTTGAAACTGGAATATATGAAGCAAAATGAAAACTCAGGGGTCCTGGGCCCCAAGGTCCCTGACTATCCTTCAGCCTTCTCTCCACCTTAAAAGCCCTCTTATGTTTTTTTCCTTCTATTTAAACATATAATTCCCAGGGTTTTAGTTACTTAATGGAGAAATAGAGAAAAGTATGTCTACTCCCTCTTTCCAAAAGCAGATGTCCCTTGAAGCTTGTTTTTAAGCTTTATTAACGTGAATATAAGGAGACATGGGCCTCGCTGCTAATGTCCAACATTTCTGAAATTTCTATACAATGCCCCACATATTACAAGGTATCCCACTCTTACTGGTAGAAATGTAAGCTCTTCACACAATATACCTGGATTTTGACAATAGTATTAATATTAGCTAAGAATATCTTTGTTTTAATTTTGATTTGTTTATTAGTATGGCTGAAGACTTTTTTAATATGAAAACTAGGTTTCTGCTTCTCAATGTCTATAACTCTTACAGTTTGCTGAGGGTCATCTGATCCTTTAAGGTTTAGGCAAGGATCCCTTCTACCTGCTCTTTATAATATCCCTGGCAATTTTGAGGCTTAGGATTTGGGCGGTTTATATTTCTCCCAGCCACTTCTTGACCTGTGTTCCTACTTCCTCTAAATTCTCACTACTTGCTTACTTTTTGCTTCCCCTCCTGTGTGTGTTGAGTTTCTTCTTTACCTCCCTTATCGGTGGAGACCACTCTTAACGTCTGCCCTTTGAGCACCACTGACTCACAGATGGGAGGGGGAAGACTCTGCCAGAAGTCTGGGTAGAGTGTCTGTGCCTCGTATGAGAGCAGTGGAAATCCATTTCCTCTGCTTGAAAAGTCTTGGCTAGTCCCTGCTCTGGGGAATTTTCCCTCATTTATTCTTCTAATTTGGCCCAAGCGTTCTCCGTGTTGCTCAGACCTCTCACCTCAGCCTCCTTTTCTTCTTCCCTGTAGCCCCTTTTCAGTTCTACTCACTTTCCCAAGGAACACATCAGCCTGACTGCCTCACTCGAGTTCCTTGAGGCCTCACCCAGAAAGCACCTGCTACTTTCTCACTAAACATGTTCCAGAGGCATGTTTCTATGGAACATGGTTTTCAGTCCTCGCGTTTCTGTATTGCAAAACTCCAGGGGAAATCTTCCTCCCCTTCACAGAGGGCATGACATTGGAGGCTCTGGGATTGTCTGAGGCATAAGCCTTGGTCTTTGTATAGTGGAGATGTCAGCTTATGGTTAACATATGCCTAGAAAACTCTTCTTTTCCTTTGCCATTTGTCTGGAAATACTTGTTTTGCTGTTGTATAAACATATTTTTGTACATACAACCGTGCCACACAGGGGAGAGGACGTCATGCTGCCTGTGAGGGACATTCTCCTCGTCACGTCCTCACGGGCCGCTCCCTAGGTACGCTATGGTGTGAAGGGAGGGTATTCAGGGCCACCTGGCATCCTGGCCCCAAAGCTGTGCCAAAGAGTGACTTGAAGTGAGCCAGGAGTGTCCTTTCACTCTCAGGACAGGTATACGGGGATGTCAGCCTCCTCAGAACCCATCGGCAGGGTTCCTGGGGCCACACAGCCTCAGGAAGTGGGGCCCTGTATTAAGGGCAGTGGAAATGGGAGGCAGAGATAAACAGCCCCACATAGTGGCACCTGAGAGGGTGGGGCAGATGAGGAAGAGCACACGTGTGTATTTAGGGATGTGCTTCAGAGACGAGGGACAACGGCAAGAAGGCTCTGCTCAGCCCAGTGCCTGGGCTGGCGGTGCTGGGAGGGCAGGCTTGGTCCTTCCTTTCTTGTCCTAGAGGGGACGGTGGCTGCTTTTTTACTAGGGATACACTGGGCCCTGACATCATGTGTGAAGGAGTTTTAAAATTGTCTTTCAGCATATTTCCTGTGATGCCCTGACCTCTGGGCCTGGGCTGGGCAGTCTCAGGGTCTTGCTGGCCCTGGAAGCCGTGGCAGTGCTGGTTCTGGAGCAGGTTCCAGCAGTGTTGTCATAAAGGGTGTTTGGTACCAGGAAGACAGTGGAGGCTGTGGGTGGTGGACAGGACACCCTCAGGTCTTCTAGGGTGGAGCAAACTTTTCAGGAAGATGTAATCCCTGCTTTGTGGCATGGGGGTGACAGCTGGGAAGTGTAACTTTTATCGATAATACGACCCTGATCTTTTTCTTTTGGACCTTATTTCTTTTATTTGAAATTTATATGAGGGTACAAATGTTTAGGTTACACTGTTTTCAATTTTAAGGTAAAGTTCAAGTTGTAGTTGAGCCCTTCACCCAGGGGCCGTGCTGAACACCCTCACCTTGTGTGTATTAGGAGAGATCCCGCCAACTACCCCCTCTCTCCCGTCCTCCCATCGCCCTCCTCTCCCTCCCCCTTGCTAGACTATAGTTGTGTTTTGTCATTTGTGTTGGACCTTATTTCTAATACCAAATTAGCATGGCCTGAGAAACTGTGTGTAGTTGGAACTTTTGTTTTTGCTTTTTTTTTTTTGCAGTTTTGGCCAGGGCCAGGTTTGAACCCACCACCTCCGGTATTTGGGGCTGGCGTCCTACTCCTTTGAGCCACAGGTGCCACCCTGGAATGGGACCTTTTCCACAGTGCTGTGGATCCTCAGATAAGCAATGCATGTTCCTCTGGCTATCACTGTTTGAAGATTAGCACTGTTCAAAATATGCTACCCTTGCCTCCAGATATGTGGCCTGTACTTTTTCAAGGTTGAGGCCTGATGGGAAAAGAAGCTAAGGAGGGCTGTCCTGGTAACCATGGACAGTTCTTCCCAAACATGCAGATTCCCATGGAACTCTCGCTACATCCCTAAGAAAACCAGGGAGCAAGTACTTAGTTAGCATGTTGTGTTCTAAGAGTGCTGGGCTTTGTAAAGATTGGCAGGGGAAAACGCTGGCTGAACATGAACTTCTCGCAGTAAGTGGTGCCCCTTTAGAACCCTTAGAACACCTCCATTGGAATGAAGATCACAGAAGTTCGCCCCTCCCCTGGGGCCTGCGAGGGAGTCCATGCCTGTCCCTTTGCTGGTTCACCAGTTTTGTGTTTGGAGAGCTACCATTTTGGTCATTAATCAGTAATGTTGGCAGGAAGTCACCAACTGGAGCAGGATTGTACAGCATCTTGGAAAACACTTCCTGTTTTGTCTCCATTGGAGAAACTCCACACCGACAGGTGATTCCAGTGGCAGAAAGAGCTGGGTCCCTCGGATTAGCTTTCTCGGAAAGCAGTTAGATGACATTGGGTCTCTCTAAACTTTTATTTTCTCATCTTAAGAGTAGATAACAGAATAGTTTTATTATAAGACTGATGCTCAGATTAGAACACACACCTCCCCATATATTTATATAATGTATCTAGCCCTGTAAAATCCGCACACAGCTGAACCTCGATACGTAATTCTTAGTTTATTGCTGTATAAAAATGGAAGCTATTTTGGATAGCTATGTGGTGAATGTGATGTTTGAAAGGAGACTTTTAGAAATTGGACCTCAGTTTGCTGGTACTGGATTTTGGATGAGTTAAATTTGGAGAGACTAGAATTTGACTTAGTTTTAGATTATTTGAATCTGGAAGCTAAAATGATAATAATATTCATTTCACTCTAGAGGTAATCAGACAGTGAAAACTACTATGAATAATAAAGAAAAATTTCTGCATACATTTTTCTTTTTGGTTAATAGGGTGTGATGCCGCTGTAATGGTACTTAGTAAATTATAATGCTCTCATTAAATTATAGTCCTGTAGCAAATATTTGTGAATTCATTTATGCTTCATAGCTTCTAGTCATCCTGCATATTTATCAAAAGCTCCTAAAGACAGCAATAGCTCCAAATTTCTATCAGGAAAAAGACATATCAGGTAAAGCTTGGATTGAAAGTCATGATCAGGGAATGAGAGGCTCGTCTAAGTCCATGGGGTGACTCTGGGAGCTCTATCCCAAGGAAAGTACCTTTTATCCTGTTACCTCTGACCTGGCCTATTTTTTAGCTGCCAGGAGAGAAGAGGAACAGGTAATTCCCCTCTGCTTCCACATGGAAAGGGCTGTAAAAACAGACCTCAGTTGGGAAAAGGCAGGTTTTAATCTGCTGAGCTCGGGGTTAAGTCTTCTAGGAAATCTCAAGGGCAATTATCACTTGGAGAACACAGAATTTAACAGGAAATATGAGTGTCAGCTGTCAGGGATTCAAATTTCTTTAGGGGAGAGGTTCTGAATTAAATAGCTTCCCTGAAGAGAGCTAAAAACCCACTACAGACAAAGAAGTCTTCAAAGCAAGGTCAAAGGCAGCAAGCAATAAAGCTCTTTATAAGAGGGCTGCAGAGTGAAGTGAAATGAGAGGCCATGTAGGAAGAAATAAATTATCACTACTGATAGAAATACAACCAGGAGAAAAATCTTGGTCTGAGGTCTTAGGTCAGAAAAGGCAGCAGAGCCCCGGAGCAGAGGAAGCGCTTTGGCTGTGGAGTTGTGCTCAGCCAGGTTCAAATCCTCCTTTGCTGCTCACAGTGGTGGCCTTGGGCAAGGTCTGTGTCTGTTAGTGGAAACACTGAACGTTCTGTGTGCATCTGGGGAGTTACCAACCAGAGCATACCCCAAGCACCTTTCTTGGTACAGTGACAGTGACTAGGATCTCTGGGGCCAATGGCTGTGCTCTGAATGTTGTTCCTCTACTTATTAGCCGTGTGACTTTGGGCAGAACATTTCATTTCCCTGTGCCTCGGTTTCTCCTTCTGCAATGGGGCAAACAATAGTGTCTACCTCAAAGTGTTGATGTGAAGACTCGTGAACAATATGGTCATACCCTGTATCCATGGGGGACGGGTTCCCAGATTCCCTGCAGGTAACAAAATCCTCAGAAGCTCACGTCCCTGATGTAAAATGATACAGTCTGTACTTGTAGACTGCACACACCCTACTGTATACTTTAAATCACCTCTGGATTGCTCCTAAGACCTAATACCGTGTCAATGCTGTGCAAATTGCTGTGTACTTGTACAGTTTTGGCCAGGAATAATGACAAGAAAATGAACGACAGCACACCCTCAGCACAGATGCAATTTTTCCCCAAATATTTTCAGCTCATGATTAGTTGAGTGACAGATGTGAAACCCACGGATACAGAGAGCCGAGCGTAGGTAACATGTACTCAGAACAGTGTCTCACATCTGGTGATATTGTGTAAGTTTTTTTATTATTGTGAGTAGCCATATTATTATTGTCCTCCTGAAGAACTAGATGGTCCTCAGAGAAGATCGTGAAGGGGAATCACAGAGAAAGGAAGGCCGCAGCGTGAGAACCACTGGCTATTTTCCCTTTCCAGTGAAAGGTCACCTGGAGTCAGTTTCTGATGGCAGAGACGGAGGTACACACTTTTCAATGTCAACCATCTAATTGGGATACCAAGTTGGGGTTTGAATCCAATTAATATTTGACTGTAGACCCTCCTTCAAAAACATCCCTTGCTCTGCAGTCAAGATTAACTAACTCCTTGTCTTTTTTTTTTTTTTTTTATTAAATCATCACTGTGTATATTAATGTGATCATGGGGCACCATACACTGGTTTTATAGACCATTTGACACATTTTCATCACACTGGTTAACATGGCCTTCCTGGCATTTTCTTAGTTATTGTGTTAAGACATTTACATTCTACATTTACTAAGTTTCACATATACCAAAGCCCTGGCTGTGAACTACTATTGGGAGTAGTTAACCGGGTAGCTGAGACCACCCCGGAGCAGAGGGGTCAACTTCTCCTTTATCAAGTGGGGAAAAGGCAGTCCCTGCATCTGTAGAGAGGAAGCGGCGATGTCACTGCCTGGCAAGTTTCTTGATCTATATAGTAGTAGATCTCACCAGTATCTGGTTCTCCCAACAGTCAGACGCATGGGAGAAATGAGCTCTGCCTTCTTGCAGTTCACTGTGGCCTTGTGATTTGCTTTGGTGAGGACCCCACGTAGAGAGGGGCGGTGTGTGTCACTCCTGGGTGGGTCTCTGACCCTCTAGGGCTGCCTCCGAGCCTGCTCTTCCCAGCCATCCACAGCAGAAGCTCTGGTCGGTAAGCAGGGGGCATGAGGGAAAACATTCTGAAGTCTGAGCTAACTCAATGAGGACCGCTGGCCGCAGGGGAAATAGATTTCTCTCTGTTAGGCCACTACTATTTGGGTCTTGCTCTTTTCTTTGTTAATTTTTTGTCCTGTTCTAAACTGAGGCACAAAGTGGCCTATCTTGGCTGATGGTTTGTAAATTAATAAGTATAAAAAAAGTGATCATTAAGAATGCATATGCTAAGACATTTACATTCTACATTTACTAAGTTTCACATATACCCTTGTAAGATGCACCACAGGGTGCCCCATGATCGCATTAATGTACACAACTATGATTTAATTAAAAAAAATAAATAAAAATATCTTTGAAAAAAAAGAATGCATATGCTAAATGTAGGTCATTTCTTCCTTTTGGTTGTGGTATTAGACCAGCAAACTGGGAGAGTGATGTTTATCCTGTTACTAGCCTTTAATTGACTTTTTGAAAAAATATGTATTTAATTCTCATGTACATGAAGGAAAAGGCTGAGTTTGGTGCTAGAAGAGTCGGGTGAATTTTTAACACGTTGGTTAACATGTTCACAGGAATCTGAGTGAACGTCTGCCTTCCAGCCACTTCATCAGTGAGAATAGGGAAGCATTCAAAGCCACATTCATGACAGCTTTGGATCATATTAAAAAGAAATGGGTAGAATCATGATTTATAAAAACCTTGCTACCTGTCTAAAATAAATTCAATCATCTTCTGTGTGCCAATTTGCATGTTGTGTTTTTAATTTCATAGTGCAACATAGCATTTCTGTTATCATTTCCTAAAATGTTATTTATTATCTCAAAAAATTAGTAACCACCTTAGTGTCCAAGAGTAGGGAAATAGTTAAATATATTGTGAATTCTGTCCTTAAGTGCAGTTAATATCATACGGAGTGCTAGAGATGTAATGTTAAAATATAAGCTAAGCAGCAAATTATATACACGATGACCCCAAAATGGCCTCAAAAAAGGACAGAACCAAGTACCAAAGATAAGTTTTTCTTTTCTCACATTTTGTAATTTCAATAATTTTTTACATGAGGAGGTATTATCTTTATAATCAGGATCACATATTGTTTTAAGCGAGAAAGCTTTATAAAATTATTGTAAGGTTAGGGAGAATCTCCTCATTCCCACGTTTAGTTAAGATCTACGTAAACCTTCCCACCTCACTGGAGTTTATCATACCTGTGAGGAGGAGGGAAATTTGGGATATGGGAAACAGCACTGGTACTGCTGCTGAAGTTAACCTAGTTTTGATTTTCGAGTTCCAATTTTAACATGATTTAAAGTATTTTCCAGAAAACGCTACTGTAAAATCTAAGAGCCAGGCTGAAATGACACGGCAGTACTTGGGGAAGTCTTAGAATTCAATTATATTTTCTCTCTAAATAGGCCTATTTTTTTCTGACTCAGTATATTCTTAAATATGCATATTTTAAAAGAAACTGTACCTAAATACTTGTATTATTTTAGGTAAGATTAACAAGAACCTGGATTGCAAATGTACTTAAAAAGTCTTTTTCAATCTATATAAAAGAGCTTTTTCAATTTTTTGTGTTTTATTCTACTTGATTCTAGTGCCAAATCTAATTTATCTTTTTCTACACTTATAGACTTTGATGAGGGAATTAATATTTAAATACTTGAAATGATCCCTCAAATATAGCTCAGAGCTTATGTGACGATTGCCTGCTTGGTGGCTTACGTGTCATATCACTTGTTTTAGCTCTTGCTATTTAATCTTTTCTGTGTTATAAAGAGATAATGTAAAGTCCAAGAAATTCCACAATTATTCTGTTTTTTTCATACACCATTATAACTGCCATTCTAAATGTGGTATTCACCGGACTATGTTGTACTGGAAAATACGTATGCAAAAGGTGGGCGGGTTAGCAATAGACTTTTGTTTCTGAGAAACTTGCATTTTAGATGTGGACTCTTCTGACAACCTTAGACATACTTTATTCTCTTTAATAAAAATGTATTTGGGAAAATTTACTTTGACTTTTAAAGAGATTCTTCTGATATAACCTTATTACTGTGTTGTATCTTGTGGTCTGCTTGAAATTTCTTAATGGCTTGTGATTTGAAATAAAGATATTTGATTAAATTTAAAAAAAGCACTTTACTCTATATATAAGTATATATACACACACGTACGTACATACATATTCACGGGGGCCATCAAATTTGTATGCAATTTAAAATAGTGTGCAATTTAAAATTGCACATGAACTTTATGGCCACCCTGTGTGTGTGTGTGTGTGTGTGTGTATATACACACATATATACACAGAGAAAGGGAGAAAGACAGGGAGAAGGGAAATGCATGAGAGAGAGAGAGAGCTTTCTTGAAAAACATAGTAGAAAAAAATCCCCTGGATTTCCTCAGATACTGTCTGCTTTCATTCATTCACACATTCATTCATTCATTCCTTTGTTTGTTTTTCATTCAACACGTAATTATCCAGCACCTACGATGTTCAAGGCCCTGGACATGGTAAATCCTTTAGTAGCTCTTAAAACACAGATCTTGTTCTCTGCTATTCTTGAACGGTTTGTCACAATATTACTGTGAGTGTACTGTAAAAATTACAGTGTATTCATTGTTCTCTCTGCCTGTACTAATTTCCTTCCTTACAGCTGAGGGTGCATTAAGGCAGAGACGGAGAGAAGAGGGCGGGATGACAGCCCCAGCCAGGGGCAGGGACAAAGGGAGTGCTGGGTCAACTTCTCTGGGGACATATTTGGGGTACTTTCTATCATGCACTGTGTACAGAGTACACTTTCCCAAGAAGGAGAAGAAAAATAAAACAACACACACGGGTCAAGGATTTGAGGTTTGTTTGGTTTGGGTAGCTATCTGGGAACCAGGGCAAGCAAGCTGGAGGAGGCTGATTTGTTACATCGAGACGTGCACATTCGTGCAACCACTTTGTTCAAATCCTTAGGGAACGATACCAACCTTTTGCAGGGGTTCTTAACCTTCCTAATGCCGCGGCCCTTTAATACAGTTCCTGTGGGTCACGACCCACAGGTTGAGAAAACCGCTGTTCTAAAGGGAACAATGATTTCAAAAAGTCTCAGGTAAAAATGCTCCGGCGTGAATCTTTGATCCTCTACCAGTAGGTTCTTGCTGGTGCATCCTGCACCCTCATGTCCCCTAGTGGGACATGAGTGGCCTCTGGTAAGTCCTTACAGTATGATGAATTGACTGAGCCTTTCACTTTTCAAATAATCATTGTGGCAACAAGATACTACGTCATCAGCTCCTTCACGGTGGCTGTTTATGGCTCACCACAGTATAGAAGAACATGGAAAGGGGCACTTTCCCAGCGGCGGGGGCTCTTGTTCCTCTCTCTGCTTTGCTTTCGGAGCGTAATTTTAAAAATCATGAGTCACGGGAAAGAGTGGCTTTCCTGAACCTCTTGGGAAATATCTCTCCCTTTTATTACCTGTGAATTATTATTTGGAAAGGCTAAAATATCCCCAGAATTAGAGAACTAGGCAATATTGCTTTGTTCCTTTATTGCCCATGGGACTGCTGAAATAAATGTATTTTATTTGAAATGTGATTTTTTAACAAGGTTTTTTTTTTTTTTGCCTGTAAAAATATGATGTCTTTGTAAAAGTTTAGAATCTATAAGAACATATTTTTAAATTAAAAATCATCCTGATCTTCCCAGCAGACACCATCACATTTACCTGTGTAGGTAGACAGCGCACACACGCACATAAAGTCTCACGTAAACACTGTGTGATTCTAGTTACGCGATATACTCTCAGCTGCATATAGTTACAGAATATTTTCCATTTTCAGTGTCAAAATAATTTTAAAATAAGATTTTTTTCTATTATTTTAATTAAAATGTCCATAGCTCATTTTACAGACTTAATTTTTCGGGGTGTGTAATATTCCATTCTAAATGGTCACAGCAGTGATTTCTTTCATGTGAAAATTCTCCTTTGGCATAAAATGATAGGCTGTTACTCTTGTTACGTACAGAAGCATCGTGAAACCATAAGAAGATATTTGCTAGATCAATTTTCTGTGCTAATAAAAAAAAAAAGGACAGGAGCTGGCCAGCACTGAGTCTCATGCTCACCCACTCTCATCCAAAACTAGAAAGAGTTAACATATGTGCTGCCGCCACAGGCTGGGTGTGGGAAGGAACACATTCTCCTAGTTAACGCTTTCTTTTTTTTAATCACACCATAATGCAGCTAGCAGGGAATGTCAGGCCAAGACAGCAGCATTTCTATATTCTAATGAACGCAGCAACAGGATTACAAACAAGAGAACTTGGAAAACCCAGAGTGGAGAAAGAGATCCAATTAGACGGTGTCTATCTGTGTAGACTCTCCAGCAACCACAGAAATGCTGTTATTTCCTAATTAAATACAAAGAAACTATTCTCACTTTGCAAAATACATTTCATTCACATACATTATATAAAACCTGGTAACTTAAAAGGAGAAACTATATGGATATTTCCGGTTTGGCTTTTTAACTCTGATTTTAAAGGATGACTAAGCTGTTTTGAATTCATAAATATAGCCTCACTTACTTAATCGTGCCCACAATAGATGTACCTGCAGTCGCACCACTTGTGGCCTTTACGAATCGCCTTTACTTCCAAAATTAGAGCTGTGGCTGTCTAGACTGACTGACGGGTGTGCAGCCCAGGCTGGGAGCTTCTTGGCCTGCCGGGCTGCTCTTTGCAAGAAGCGCCATCCCCATTTTCAGGCTGGGGAGATGCATTTAATCTCCGCGCTGTTTGCAGACAGACTTTAAAAAGCTGTCCCAAGAATATATCTTGGCCAGTAGTTTAGTGTGCCAAACTGGGGGACGAGAATTGTGCTCTGTTCTTAAAATGCACCTGTTCGCATGTTGGGAATATTAGCCTGGGGAAGAAAAGCTGGCGGTCAGGAAAGCAGCAGGGCTGCATGGCCGGAGCCTGTGGATTCTGGAAGGTGCAGCTGAACCAGAAGGTGCCGGGGAACAGGCACACTCTGGGTGGCCCGCTTTGTGGCTAAGTCAGATGTTGACTCTTCCCCACCTTAGCTTCTAGATGGGAAAGAACCAAGCGAGGAGAGTCCTTCATGTACTGAAAAATTATGTATAATTTTTTTGTGTGTGGGAAAATAATAGACTCCTTAACGGGAGCTGGGGAGGGAGCCTTTGTTGAAAAGAAGAGGCCTAAAGAATACAGGACAAATATTCTTCTCACAGAGAATGGATGTTTGGAGGTTAGAGTGTTCAGTAAAATTTGGTGCCTTGGAGACTCTGAGTACCCTTTTATTTAAAAAAAAAAAAAAAGATAAAATAAAGGCACTCAGAGTTCTTGTGCCACTTACTGCCTGAGTGGATCAGAGAGTATCAGGTGTGGGGTGACCTGGTCCCTGTCTGGCTGTGGCCTTCGCAAACCAAACATTGGACAGGTCAGCAGCCCCTGGGACCAGCACCGCCCCTGAGACCAAGCCCGAGGGTGGACTCGGGCCTTCTCAGCGTGCGTAGGAAAGCTGGGGCGAGGATGATTTATGGCACGTGCTCTGAGATTCCCTTAAATAGAAAAGACCAGCCGTTGGCTCTTCTCAGCACGTTCGCCTTCCTGCACGCCTCTCACTGAAGACACGGCAAACACAGACCTCCACAAACTCGCTGGGGCAGATGTGGCTGCAAGGACAGTATCTAGACTGTCACAAGATCCCAGAGCCCCTCCCTGGGACACCCACCCCACAACTGCAAGGCTCAGTGAGACGAAGAACCTGCAAGCAACTGGCGCGGCCTCTGGGGCCCTCTGACCCTGGCTGGGCTCCTTTTCTGTTGCAGAGGGTCAGTTTGACCATTGACACACTCATTAAAATACTAAAAAGTTAGCTTACTAAATAGAAACCCCAGGTAATAGTTTACTCTAGAATGCATTATAAATTATGATTTGTACATAATCTTAATTTTAAACAGAGCACCACATTAAATTTAAACATTGAATAAAATTAAAATTAATTCAATTCCTCAGTGTATGCTGAGTAGAGATTGGAAACGCCCAGAGTGAGGATCTAGAAATGAAAACCTTCACAGAGGATAAAATAAAACTAGATAATAAAGAGTTGGTTATTATTAGGTGTGCTGACTAAATCGCCTACAGAAGAGCATTGCTTTGAAACTTAGTAAATGTAGAATGTAAATGTCTTAGCACAATCACTAAGAAAATGCCAGGAAGGCTATGTTAACCAGTGTGATGAAAATGTGTCAAACGGTCTATGAAACCAGTGTATGGTGCCCCATGATCGCATTAATGTACACAGCTATGATTTAATAAATAAATAAATAAATAATAGAAAGTACCACTTGCTTCATCAGAAGATGCTGGAGTGAGAGCCATGTTGAATTGCCACACATATTTTTGGAGACAGCACATATATAAATAATTTTTTTTTTCAAATCAAAATTTCCCTGGGGTTTGATAGAAATCTGATTCAATGAATTAAAATTATTTGCTGGCAAGGGGTGTTTTATGGTCCCAACTTGTTCTTTTGTTGATTCCAGATTTCCCTGAAGTTCCACACTGGGTGTTTGAGAAACTCAAGAGCAAATGGGTGTTAAGTTATAAAAGCTCCATTTCTATTTTCCTCAAAATAATGATGATTTTCATGGCTACACTGGACACTCTGTTGGCCTCTGTGGTTGCCTCTGGAAAAATGAACTTTGAGAGTAGTGTGCTTAGATGGAGAGGAAAGAGCACGTGTGTGTGTGTGCATGTGCCTCTGAGTGTGCACGCTCGTACGCACACCAGTGAGAAGCAAGATGCAGTGATGTCAGAGGGAGTGAAGGCCCCAGACCAGAACCCAGGACCAAACTTTCCTAGGAGCACATGGCAAGAGGTAGCCCAGGAAGTGCCACCCACGTCGCACGGGGCACCTGGGGACATTGGGTCAACAGAGGGTGCAGACCAGGGACAGAGTGCCCAGCAGATATGTTTGCCCACTGTCCAGAAGTTCCTCTGGGTGGGGGGCTTGTCATTTGCTCTCTTCTACCCATCCTGTGCCCCCTTGCTGTGATGGTCTGTGGAGCATCACCTGACCACCTGATGTGGCAGCAGCAGCAGCCCCGGGCAGAGACTGGAACTGTGATTAAGCCATGGGGGTCGCTCTGTCCCTTGTCCTTCCTTTGATGTGTGGGTCTGTTCCTTTATTGTTGTGAGGCTGGACCTGTGCTCCTGTGCTCTGAGAACGGGTTCTGCTCAGAGCCCTGACTTTGGGCAGATACCTGGCTGCGGCTGGCCCTCTGCTGAGGAAGGAGGAGGTCAACACAGCAAGTAAACCTGTGTCTTTAGCCTCATTTAGAGGTGCATGTTGCCAGTCGAGTTAATCAGAGAATACACAGAAAAAGCCAGGGAGTTTTTACCGTAACATTTCCCAGGTCTTTCCCAACGCTAAACTCTTAGAAAACTTGATCTCATTTAAATATCTGCTTGGACTGGAAATATTTTACTAACATTTAAAATACTTGGGATTTGTCATGTCAGAATTCGCATCTCCTGTGATTAGAGAAGAGAGCTGTTCGCCTTTTTTGCTGTTCGGGCTGTTTCCAGATACCGAGCTCTGCAGCTCACATTCAACGCCTTATCAGAGGGATGGGCAGTGGGGTGAGGGGTGTTTTATGGCCCCAACTTGTTCTCTTGTTGATTCCAGTTTTCCCTGAAGTTCCACACTGGGTATTTGAGAAACTAAAGGCAAAAGGATGAGAGGTGTAGCATAAGAGAAATTCCTCTGAGGAAAGAAAATGACGAATCTCACCTTCAGTGGGGAGAGAAGAGGCACAGCAAAGCAAACAGAAAAGGAAAAGCCTGGTTCCCAGGGCTGCAGACGCCTCAGGCTCAGGCGGGGTGGAGGAGGAAAGGGAGCGCAGAGGTGGGGCTTACAGCACGAGGGAAGGACATCCCGGCAGAGTGAGCTGGGGGCTGGGGTGCAGGCGGCAGGGTTAAGGCGGGGTCAGGGCCTGTGGTGTCTGCAGAGTAAGATGCAGCCCACTGGGGCTAATGTCTGAGGTTGGGACTAGGCCATGGCTGGGAGGGTCCCTGTCCTCTTGTAACTTTACCCCCATGTAACGCAAGAGACACAGCTGGTGGAGCCAGAATCAATGACCTGAGACCCAGCAGAGGCCCAGACAGTGCCCAGGGAACACCCCACCAGCCTTCCTGGATTTGGGAAGTGCACATCATGTAACTTGAGTCCTAGGAAGTTAAAGAGGAGAAGAGTTTCATTTTGTGCTGAGAAGAAACTTTTAGAGCAGAATACTCTGTATCTGTTTTCTTCCTTACACAGATTCTAAGGCATTTTGAGGCATTTGCTGAATGCACACCAGCTCTGTGCTTGGGCTCCATAGCTCTTCACAGCCCCCCGACATGGGGCTTCCAGAGGCCTTGGACAGACTCAGTCTGGCCCAGGTATTGTGGCAGGGCTGACCTGGTTGTGGGGAGGGAGGCAGAGAGGGCTTTGGGAACTGAAGAACCCAGGACTGAGCTGGAGCTGGAGCTGGAGAGAAGTTTAGATGGGTGAAAGGGAGGAGCACAGGCAACGTATGCAAGCCTCTTAGCTCCATAAGGAAGTTCTGGGGCGGGAGGCTGTGACATTGGAATAGCAGCTTTGGAGATCAGTCTTTCTGATGTAGGCTGTGGACCGCTGGGGGACTTTAGGGTCTGGGTGGTGGAAGAGCTGGCTGGGTGAGTTTAGGTCTGCTGCATTTAGCCCAGCTGAAGACAAGTGCATCTGGGCCTTCAGGGCTAGGCAGTGTCTTCCCGGAGGAACCTTCAGAACAGGGCAGGGGCAGCCCAGGAGCTGTGGGGGACAGTGCAGGGTGGCTGTGGGCACCCCATGCTCGTATTTCTTAAACCAGTGCTAGAGAAACGAAGCTTTGCAGTGGTTGTAGTCATTGGACTTTGAATTTTTCAACTCTATTTCTAGATAGAGATAATTTTAACATTGCCAATTTTCTCAGGAAATGAAATATAATTTGTTTCAGGAAGTTAGTTTTACACGAAGTCAAGAGTGCCTGCTGTAGGAGAGGGCAACACAGGTCTTCATGGGGAGGGGAGTTCTAGAAACAGCGGGAGGTGGGAGTTGAAGCTGGATATGACAAAGAGAGACTCCATGGGAGCCCAGATAGTGTCATTTGTAGGCACAGATGAGGGCCCCTTAAGGGACAAGGAAGTTCTAAGTTTTTGATGCCTCACAATTTCCCATCACATAAGCCAGAAATTATAAAGCAGAATAGTTTTGTAATTAAATGCTGGAATGTTAAAAAAAAAAAAATAGCAAAACCCAGAACCTCACCTTTTCTTACTTTTGCATTTTCTTTGTTATTTAAAGCATGATTCTTCCCATAGGTGCCTGCGGATAGCTGGGCCTGTGGGTGGGGCTGGTGGAAGGGAGAGTGGGACTCCAGGGAAGCAAAGCCAGGCATCTCCCGCGTAAACACACACAAAACACGCGTCAAGATTATGAGAAGTAGAAACCTGAGGTTAAAATCCAAGAATTTTACACAGCCATGCCCTTTTTATTAATTCTCCCAATGAAGGCATCCAGGAGCTCACAAATGATTTCCAAAAGGCTGGGATGGGGTGGGGGGTATAAATAGACCTGCAGGAGGCCGGGCTTCAGGCGGCTCTTTGCATCTCGACAGGGTGGTAAACAAGCAGTTGCCTTCCTGACACAAACACTGGGACTCGGCTAGTTTTGATTTTGAGCTCTGATTCTGTGCGACTGTGCCACCAAAATTAAGATTTCTCACTTTACATCTCACCATTCTCAATGGGGCCAGCGCTGGTACAACATTACATTCCGTCTAAAACGATTTTACCCTCCAAGCAAAACTGCAACGTCTCATATGGCAACATGGCGTTGTTGCAGTCAGGACTGTCTTTTCTTTACTTCTTCCTTTCTTCTTTTTCCTTTCCTTCTTCTTGTTCTTGTTCTTCTTCTTTTTTTTTTTTTTTGTAAGCAGAAAAAAAAATAATGTGGTTTGAATAGGAGCTAATGAACAGAGCGTGCTGTATTCCGGAGACTACTGTTCAATTACTGGTGGTGCCAATCAAGTCAGAAATATTAACCATGGTAACCGCAGACTTTCAGCTCTGTAGATACACAGGGAAGGCAATTGCCCTGGGAATCATCTAGGAGGGACAAAGCACCGCTCAGCTATGAAGGCGCCTTCCTGGAGGTGGGCATCTACAGGGGACCCCTCTGAGAAGCCCTGCTGGGGGCCAGGGCTCTACTCCCAGACGACTTGCAGGAGTCCGGGAGCAAAGGTGCAACAAGCAAAGAAATGTGTATTTAGAGGGAGCTGAAGGGGTGCAGAGGAAGCAAGCCATGTGCTAGGGATTGTTCATTAATACTATAAAGCAAAGAATTAGGGTTTGAGGGCTCTGAACTGTGAACAAGCTAAGGCAGGTGTTGGGAGTTGAATTGTGTTCCCCTAAAATTTATATGTTGAGGTCCAAACCCTCAGTACTTCAGAATGTGACTGTATTTGGGGATGACGTAGTTGCAGATGTGATGAGGTCATGCCAGATAGGGTGGGTCTCTGTGTAATATGACAGGTATCCTGGTAAAGGGGGGAATTTGGAGACACACACACACACACACACACACGAGGAAGAACACCAGGTGAGCACAAAGGCAGAGACTGGGGTGCCATGTGTACACACGAAGGACCTCCAAAGGGGGCTGGAAAACTAAGGGAAGTGGGGGACAGTTGTGGGCAGACCCTCCCTCACAACCTCTGGAAGGAGCCAACCTTGCCACTACCTTGGTCCCAGGCTTCTAGCCTCTAGGACTGTTGGGCAATAAAATTCTGTTGTTTAAGTTTCTCCCTTCGTGGAACTTTGTTACAGCAGCCTGAGCAAACTAGCATAGCCCTGACCCACTGGTGGCACCAGGCGGGCTGGGAGGAGGGCCTGCATCTGAACTACCCTTGGAAGGTTCTGATGCACGCGCACCTTTGAGAACGACCAAGCAAAATCTCTAGTTCTCTTTAGAATCTTCTAAGGATGCTGTAAAAACATGTGTTGGACTCTTCCCAGCCTTCCCTAGCCATCCTCAGCCTCTGCCCCAGAAACATGCAGAATTGCTATTCAAGAGCATGCTATTGCTCTTGAAATAGAAGTCTGAATGCCAGTCCTGGGTTCCTTATGGGGGTCCAGGGGTCTTTCCCTTGAGAAGGTAATTCCTCTTCCATAATGAATCCCCATGTTTGCATAGCGTTCCCAGCTTCTAACACAACTTTTATATGAATTGTCTCTTTTGATTCATTTCAGGTCCTCACCTGCTAGTGGGGGAGAATAAGCAGGAGAAACTTCTATTTGCCCAGAGGTCCCTCGGTGGGCCGGGCATGGGACACATGGGCCTGGCAGGCTTTGTCCTCAGATTCCAGGGCTGTGCGGGGAAGCCCGGGCCCGGGGCACACGGAGGCCAGCTCCTTGTTCATTTCACGTGTGGGTGTTTGCTTGTTTGACTTTCTTCTCAAGAGAATTCTGAACTGTGGTCTTGGTCACATTCCCTGCCCTGCCGCTCCAGCCTCTCCACGTCCCTCTGTCACCCCCAGGACTCCTGAGTTCCTCGGCTGAGAGTCACAATCTCACCCCAGGTGACTCTACCTGGTCTGTTTTCCAGGCATCACTGGTGCCCCAGTGCTGATGATAACACAAATAAGCACTACAGAGCCCCCGCTGGGCACTGTTGGGAGGGAATCCCCTGGTATGGGTTCAGGTCACGCCCTGAGCAGCAGGTCCTATGTGTCTTATGAACGTATTTAACCCTCACGACAACCCATGGGGTTGCTGCTATTATTATCCTGGTGATACAGATGGGGAAACTGAGGCATGTGTAAGGTCATAGAGCCAGTGAGTGAGGAAGCCTGTCTGTAAGGCACTTCTCTTTGTCATCCTAACAAACCATCTCTGGTTCCCCAAGGCCCATGTCGGCTGTCCCCTCTGTTCCTCTGGTGGGAGCTGGTCAGCCTCCCGTGACTTGTTGTCTCACCTGTGAAATGGGCTACGACAGCACCTACCTCACAGGGTTGCTGTGAGGATAAAACAAGACAATCTGGAAACACATGTCCTCCTCCCCCTCAGCTCCTGCACACACTGTCATCACAGGTTAATAATAAGGACCCAGCACCCCTCAGCTGCATGACCTTTGCAGCTAAATTTGTCTACGAGCCACTTTTCTCACCTATACAATGAGGGTAATAAAATTTCCTTCCTTACGGAGTTATTTTCTGAAGGTAATTCATTTAAAGCTCTTCAGGTAAGCGAACACGTAGAAAGAAGCTCAAAAACGTGATTATTGTTATTTTCATTCAACATGCACACGTTCTCATTCTGATTCGCTGAGTGCTCTCATGTGTATTGCCTTCAATCTCCCAGGGCTCCAGTGGCACAGCTGCTGTTTCCACCGTGAAGGCAGAGGACTGAGTCACAGCAGGGATGTGACCTGCTCCGAGTCAGGCAGGAGAGACTTTGAAACCCCCAGCAATGTGGGTTTCCTCTCTCCAGGACACGTCCAGTAGTGTGACTTTTATGACTGACAGTCCCCAAGCACAGAAGGAGAATTGCAGTGTGTGAGCTTTACCCAGGTTCTCGGCGGCTCATCTGCTCCTCGGAGCTGATGGGGGGCGTCTGATGGCCCCGTCTTTTAATCCTGCCTCACATCACTCCCTTTCACACACCTCTGTCTTCCTCCGTCTCCACTGTGGCGCCTTCCATGGTGACTCACAGCCGTGGTGGCATGGGTTGTGCAGGGGGTGTCTTGGTCTGCTAACCAACACCTCTGTCAGCCTTGTGGACCATCCCGAATGTGTTCCAACAAGACAAGTCCCAGAAAGGCCATGTTAGGGTCGGAGGAGGAGCGGGTCAGCACCCCTGCCCCCAATAGAGGCTTCTTTTAGGAGCTGGATTGGGAGCAGTTGACGTAACTTGAGAACTGAGTCCAGGGTGCTTGCAGGTGCTTGCAGTCTGGTGTGCCCATGCTCCGTAGGAACCCAGGGACCTCAGTTCATCGTCCAGCTTGGAGGGGAATCCTTTCCTGGGCTCGCCCCCACCTCCTTCATTTGTAGTTAGGATATCTGGCTTTCCAAAGCATCAAATGGTCTATAGGAGTATTATCTGTGAAATTTAAATGAATTAATATTAATTTTATTTACACATTAATAAGCATTTATCATAGGAATGTGATAGGTGTTTCTATAGGACATACATATTCAGGATTAAAGGGACTAGGACACACGTGCGTACACGTCGTACAAATATGAACATCACACATGCACACACGTCACACACACGTACATACCAGAATGTACATGTGTGTGTGACGTGTGTGCTTCTGTAGAAGATGGTCTCTACACTCAAGAACATTTGCTTCTATCTGGGAGAACTTACAAAGGAAATAATGGTAAATAGTTTGTGATATTTTCTGATGAAGAACCTAAGGGGGTAGGTATATGGTCAGATGCTAGATGATTTGTTAAGCGGCAGAGGGACTGATTTTCATGAACATTGTGGAGCACTTTGTCTCTCTGACTTAAAGGAGACAGAAAGTTCACATTATTGGGATAAGGAAGGGGCAGAGATGGCAAGATCCATCTTTCCAGGGTGGAAGCGGTGGTATTCGGGAGACAAGGCTGGGTTCTCCGGCCAGAGACTCACCATCCCAGCTCCGGTCTGGTATTTGTTCACAGTTGGAACTTAAGCAAGTTAATTAACCTCTCTGAACCCAATTTTCTCATCTGTGAGATGGAGCTTATAATACCTACCTTCAGGATTGCTGAGTAGAAGACGTGCAGGAGTAGAGGTGAGTGCTGGAGTGTGCGTTCGCCAACAACACAGCCAGCCTGCGTAGCCACAGCAGAGGCTGCAGGGAGAAGGGGGGGAGAGAACAGGGCCCCCGGCTCCCTACTGCTGCCTTGTGGGGCAGGGGAGCTGGCGAGGCTGAAGCATAGGGTTGGGGCTAGGGGCGTGGCCCCCCGTTCCCCCCACATAGCCCTGCGTGGCCTGTGTCCTCTCTACAGGCTACGAGTGTATGTGACCAGAGGGGCTGCTGCAAGTCTGTCCAGTGTCATGGTCATGTGTCCTATGTTTGGCCATGCCCATAAACCTAGGGCAAGAGTCCCTCCCCCACCAGTGGCAGACAGGACAGAGGGAGGCACCCTGGGCTGCTCTGCTGGCCCTTCCCACCTGGTTTCTGCCACTCACTGCTGCCCTGTGCCTTGGGGTCAACGCGGTGTGCCCGTCCCAGGTGCTGGGTCCTGTTTGGTTCCATGTTGAGACTTTAGGCCTTGGTTCTCTCCGTGCCTCTAGTCCTAGTCCTGCACTGCATGTTCGTGCGTGGGTACAGGGCTGTGACGCGTCCCCTTACTCCCTGTGCGCCCCCACTATCCTTCCCTCTGTGTCACCTCACTGCTCCCTGCGCTCTCAGCACTCAGGGTGCAGCTCTACCCACTCCTCTGACACGCGTCCCCGGCTGCGTTCGCCTCCCCTCCTCCTCCTCCCGTCTCTCCTCCCACCCTCTTTCTGCTCTTCTTTGTCTTTGCTCCTCTCTCTTCTTCTCCCCTCCTCCTCCTCCTCTTCTTCCCCCTTTTTGAGACAAGGTCTCCCTCTATTTCTCAGCAGGTGTGCAGTGACACAGCTCACAGCAAACTCAAAAAACTCTTGGGCTCAAAGGATCCTCCTGCCTCAGCCTCCCCAGTAGCTGGGACTGCAGATGCACACCACCAGCCCCGTAAAACTATTGAATTTTTTTGTAGAGATGGGGTCTTGTTATGTGGCTCAGGCTGTTCTCAAACCCTTGGCCTCAAGTGATCCTACCACCATGTCCAGCCTAATAAACCTCTTAAAGGCAGAAGACTAGTTTTAAAATGGTTTGGTGCCATTTTGAACTTTGGAGTGTTAGCTAAATAGCAGTCCCAGTAGGATACATTTTATAGGGCCCAAGTTAATTTCAAAGATTTCGAGGGAGTTGGTACTTTAAACATTTGGGAATTTCACATAAAAATCCTTATTGAAGCTTCTCAGACCTGGTGATACCGGGACACTTTCTGACTCAGCAACCGTCACCTGCAGCTGTGAGGGGGGCCCTTTCCTGTGGGTGAGGCCTCCTCACTATGGGTCCCACTCGGGCCCTTTCTGCATTCTGTGCTTGCCTCACCTGCTGTCCTGACAGCACACCTCCTCCTGGGTGCTGGCTGTCCAGCTCTCTGGGCTTCCTGCCATTGTGGGTTGCAGCCCCACGGTGATGAAACCCCAGCCTGCCAGTTGTCAGCTGCTCCATCAGTCAGTTGGTCAAGATTTCTCCTGTTGCCCTTGGCCAAGCTGTGCTCAAGTGGTGTCTGAATCACCACAGCAGCCTTCTCATCCTTCTTAATCAGCTCTTTTTTTCCTTATTGTTGTAAAATATACATAATGTAAAATTACCATTTTAGCCATGTTAGAGGTAGAGTTCAGTAAGGCCTCAAGTGCGTTCATAATGTTGCATAACCATCACCATTATCCATTATCTAGTTTCAGAATTTTTTTTTTTTTTTGAGACAGAGTCTCACTATTTCACCCTCAGCAGAGTGCCCTGGAGTCATAGATCATAGCAACTTTAGTCTCTTGGGCTTAAGTGATCCTCTTGTCTTAGCCTCCTGAATAGCTGGGATTATAGGCACCCACCACAATGGGTAGAGAGACACGGGGTCTGGCTTTGCTTAGTCTAGTGTCGAACTCTTGAGCTCAAGCAATCCACCTGCCTTGTCCTCTCAGAGTGCTAGGATTTCAGGCATGAGCCACTGTACCCAGCCTCATCTCAGAATTCTTCATGATAAAAGAAGAATGTAACTAAGAGGTCACTGAGCGCTCCTCCCTCCCCCAGCCCCTGCTGTCACTAGCCTGCTCCGTCTTTACACACTTGCCTGTTCAGATGTTTCCTACAAGTGGAATCACATCATGTGTGGTCTCGCATGACTGGCTTCTGTCACTGGCGTGATTTCAAGGTTCACCCACGTGTGCACATGCCAGTGCCTGCTCCTTTTTATGTCTGAGTAATGTCCCATTGTGGCTGTGGTGGTACCACGCTTTGTTTATCCCTTCAGTGGCTGCGGGGCATTTGGGTTCTTCCTTCCTTCCAGGGCTGCCATGAGCGTGGATGTTCCCATTTTCGTTTGAATCTCAGTTGCTCTGGTCTCCCACTATCTTCTTACCCTTTGCCTAAGCTTACTTCTGGGTCTTCCCTCGCCTTTGAGGACAAAATTAATAATCATTAACACAGCCTACAAGATCCCAGTGTTCTGGCTTTGCACTCCTGAGCCACTGGGCACTTTTTTATTTCTTGGAATACAATGTTCCCCTCCTGGCTGGGGCCAGGCCCACATCTTTTTCAACTCAGCCTATAAATCTCTCTGGATTCTACTTTACCAAGTTCACTCTTAATCACACTTGAGATTTCAACAGAATCTGACTTTCTCGGGTGGCCTATACTGACCTCCAGCCTGTCCAGGCCCCGGGTTTTGTTTCTCTGACACTCAGCCCTTCTCTCTGGTAGCTGCGTCACCATTGTAATTGCAGTGATTAACTGTGCATCCTTGAAGAAATGTAAGATTCGGGAGGGCCAAGATGGGGTTGTCTTAGACACAGATGTAAATTCACTAAGTAGCTGGATTTCCTGGCACTTGGTAGGTCCTTCATGTCGGTTTGTCTGATGTTGAGCAAGTCCCACCCCTAGTGACACCAACACCTCGATGGTCTGTGCCCCTGCTGCTGTCCAGCACTTCTCAAGGTTGCACCACATGGGACAGGAGTGGGGAGGCCTTGTGTCCTGTGAGAACTGCAGGCAACGTACACCCTTTCCCGGAAGGGCCATGTGGACGGCAACACTCCTGTGTGCTATGACAGCTGCAAGGTGAGCGGTGTGGTCTTTTACACAGAGACTGGAAAATAAAATAAAGGTGCCATATGGAAAAATTGCTTTCATCTGGCCTATAACTGTTTTTTGTTAAGCAGAGGAATTGCAGCCTGAGCAAAAGTTGAGAATGTACGATGGCTGAGATTTATCGAGCCTCAGGCCAATGTTCATACATTTGCAATGATGTCAGAGCCCAGAAGACAGAATCACTTATCTTCTCCAGGAGGCAGAGAGGAAGCTGGTGCCCCCTGGAAGAACACTTAGGACATTGTCCTCCTGGAGCAAACATGGGGCAGTTGGGGCAAAGTTGTCTCTACCAGAATGAGGGTGGTGGGAAGCAGACTTGACACGGTCCCTGCCAGTACCCTGGGGGAGACGCCAGCAGGGGCCACGCTTCCATATGTGAAGCACGAACCGCTGCCAGGCCATGACCACGGTGTGGAGAGAGGATACGAAGGGGTGGTCGCAGGGGGTGGGGGCGGGGGGGGCACCAAAGCTGGACGGGATGAGTGACGAAGACCCTGCCGAGCAGGTTCTCACTAAGGCCACCTGCAGGCTATTCTGACGCCTTTGCAGCACACAGGTGTATGCAGATTCTGAATGAGCAGGTGGCTCTGTTAGACATGTTGTTCTGTTAAAAATGTTTTTAGTGAGGAAATATTGATGATAAAGTGCTAATCATGTGTCAACCTGATTAGGGTATAATACACAGATATTTGGTTAAGCACAAGGTTTGACTTTCCATGGAGGTCTTTTCTTTTTTTTTTTTTATTTTCTTTTATTTTTTATTTATTTATTTATTTATTTATTTTTTATTAAATCATAACTGTATACATTGATATGATCATGGGGCATCATACACTCGCTTCATAAACCATTTGACACATTTTTATCACAGTGGTTAACATAGCCTTTCTGGCGTTATCTCAGTTACTGTGCCAAAACATTTACATTCTACATTTACCAAGTTTTGCAAATACCCCTGTAAGATGTACCACAGGTGTGATCCCACCCATCCCCCTCCCTCTACCCACCCCCCCTTCCCACTTCCCCCTATTGTTAAGTTGTAGCTGGGTTATAGCTTTCATGTGAGAGTCTCAAATTAGTTTCATAGTGGCTGTGTACATTGGGTACTTTTTCTTCCATTCTTGGGATACTTTACTAAGAAGAATATGTTCCAGCTCCATCCATGTAAACATGAAAGAGGTAAAGTCTCCATCTTTCTTTAAGGCTGCATAGTATTCCATGAGGTCTTTTCTTAGATAAGATTGACATTTAAAGTAGTAGACTTGGAGGAAGGAGGGTACCCTCCACAGTGTGGGTGGACCTCTTCCCGGCAGTTGAAGACCCTGAAAGAAAAGGATTGGGGTGGGGTGGAGGGCCTGAGGAAGGAGGAATTCTGTTTTTGGGCTCAGGTGGCAACATGAGACTTCCCTGAGTCTCCAGCCGGCACCCTGACAGTGTAGAGTCTAGGCTCGCAGCCCCACCACTGCAGGAGCCCGTCCTCACAAGCCGCACCTTCTCTCTCTCCCTCCACCCGCTTTCTTTCTTCCTCTCTCATATATACGCACACACAAACGCACACATAACATGTGTAAACCTATTATATATACATACATATATTATCATATGCACGCATTTATGTGTCCATAAACACACACATACACAGTCTGACAATTACCTTCATGAACTCATCCTAGAAAAAGTGCGACATTCCTCTTTGCTGAATATCACTATGGTCACCTTTGAGGTCCTCCCCTTGGGAACCTACACACTAACACCTTGCTTTGTCCAAGATTCAAAGCAATTTTGGAACTTCTGGAATGATCCTCAGAGCTGTCATTATATGGTACCAAGACACGTGACAACAATAATGAACGGCCCTCAGCAAGACACCACCACACACAGACAGGCACACAGCTGGGAGACACTGATATACCAAGGTTATGAAACCTTACTGAGCTGTCTGTACAGTGTTGCCAAGGTGAGCACACGGTGGCAAGTCTGAGAACTTAGTTGTCAGACCCCATAAATCTCAAACCTGTTGGTTCTGTTTCTGGAGAACCCCGACCGCCACATTTCTTTTTAAGTCATGTTGAGGCTTACAGAAGTTACTGCCCGTGAAGCTAACTGAGCAGCGTTCAGCACCTTACCAGTCACACTGAATTTCCTACCTGCAGTCTGCACACACCCAGCCTGCTGTCAGCCATTGGGTGGGGCACTGTCCTTGCCCTCAGGAAGAGGACAGTCCCATGGGAGGCCATGCTGGCCACTGTAATACACAGAGAATAGAGGTAGAGGAAGGACAGAGTCTTAATAGGGGCTGAGATTGCCTCAGCTTTCTGCATGTTTCTGCCAGAGACCTTGACATACTGCTCAAGGTCGGTTCTTTTTTCTAGGTCCTTCTAGTGTTACAAGAAGGGGCGAATCTGAGGTGATGTCAGCTTCTCAGATGTGAGACTGGCTTTTGCACAAGCAGTTGTTTCTTTTTCAACAATGGTGTTCTAAAAGCACCTGACAGGCCTGCAACACTTGGCTTTGGTACAGGTGAAGAGTGAGTGTCCTCATAGCAGGTGCCCCACCCACCTACGCTGGAGGTCGGCACAGGTGCAGGTCAATGGGAAGGGGCAGCTCCACCCGGAAGACGATCGTGATAGAATGGCATCACTGGAAAGGACCCCGTGCCCGGGGCAGTGGGAGCCCTGTGGAGAGAATCCCAGTGCTGACAGAGCCGGCAAATCGTAGTTCCCAGGAGAGCAGACCTAGTTTTGGTCTTCCTCAGGATGAAGGTAGTGGCGTGAAGTTTGCAGCAACATTAACTGAGAGAAGTGAGACCTGTCTGGCCCCGACAAAGCCTGGCCCTAACAAAGCAGTGATGCAGTTGTGTACAGCTCTGGTTAAATACGAGGTATCAGGGCCACAATTGCTGAATTTCCCCAGCCCATGTCTTTTCCTGAATTGCAAGATAATTTTAAGGTGTCATTCAGAGAAGGGGCCCAGTTCCCAAAGCATTTTCGTGCCCTCTCTTAGGACCCCTCTATCACCCAGCATGGCACTTTGTTTAAAGTTTTAATATTTCTTTCTAGAAATGAATAAACTGTAAATATTTGGTTTTCAGCTCACCTTATCCCATCATTGCTTAGTGATCACTGGCAGAAACCTAATAAAGAATTTCACATCTGAAAGGACCCTGAGATGTTGGCTCTTCACCCATCTCATAGAAATGAAGAGACTGAGGCTTTGAGATGTTGAGTAATTTGCCTAAAGTTACCCAGTAGCATAGCTGGTCAGGTAGAGACTACCCAAATCTTTATAATCTAAGAAACAGAGCGAAAATGCAAACGCAAATGCAAATCTTCTGGAACCCCATGTGTCTTCAGATGTGGTTATTCATTTGTTTGTGGCTGTTCTTTGTTGTTTGAGGGTAGTGCTGGTAAGACCAAGATTGCTGGTCCAGTTTCATCATGGAAGAGCTGGCCTCCACCGGTTCCTGGGTAGTGGGCTGTACGGTTCACCAGCACATTAACCGAAAAGATTACTGGTTAGAGGGCAGCGGGATGATCAGCAATTGGTGGACATTTTCCAGAATGGTGCTTGGTATAAGGGATGTGAGAAGATGAATCAGACATGGTTTTTGCCTTCATGAATTCAAAGTTGTTTGGCAAAATTGCATAAACTGGAAAAAAAGGATGAGTAAAAGAGAGAGTGAAGTAACTTACAAGGCAGTTTCCAAAATGGCCCAGCCACTGGCCCTCGTGTTGGTGGGTCACTCAGCCAAAGCTCGGTTTTGCTTCCTGTCTGCTTAGATCAGATCCACTGGGTAGCCTTGAAATAATTTACTATTAAATGGGAATGAGTTGAGGCTCCCACACTGAAAGTCAAGGACGAGGAAACACAGCAAAGATGTAAGAAACACTATTTACGAGCCCATGAAGTTGGAAAGGAAGAAGAGAATGAATGTTATTAGGCTGCACCCCAGAAGTCCTCAGGGCAGCCTGCGTTTTCGGTGGAGAGAAAAGAAAAGCAAGAAAATGCCAGTTTGTAATCTTATTTCTCAGGCCAAGAGAGTCAGTTTGTGGGCCATGCATGATTTCCTAGGTAGAAGAGACAGGGGGAACAAATCGGTTTTAGAAGGGAAATCCCTCGGGGAGTTGACAGGTGAATGCAGCGGAATCTTTCACTGAATCTCTTAGAAGCAGAAAAACATAGCTTTTTGGTACTGTAGATGCTCAAGGCCACCCCCGAAGAGCCCTGCTCACTCACAGAAGGATATATGGCAGCAAATTTCTGCACAGGTGGGAAAGGACATTCATAACTGTGCCTGGCTAGAGTGACTCTAGTAGGACCACATGGTTTGTTATAATGAAGTTTCCGCATGAAACTTAGCAGAATTAGACATAGAACCAATGCAAAGTATCAAAAAGATAATTTTAAGCCTATCTCCTAAAATTAAGCCCTTTTAGTCAAGGGCCTCTTTGTAGTCTCCCTTAATACTTCGTCCAGGCTTCATCACACAATAAATGCAACTAAATATCCATGGAATAAAATGGGAAATGCATGACAGGTAAAAAGATACTTGGAAGCACGTCAGCTTAATGTCTTTAACCATATGTAAACATGGACAGATGATTAAGAAACTGATTAAATTCGTGTATTTAGGAGATAATCGCTCAATAATATTTCTTTGCAGATTTATTGGGATTAGACTGTTCAGGTTAAGTGTTTATCTAATTTCCCTCAGGGAAAAGTAGGTACTTCTATGCCTGCTTTGTAGAAACTTGTACTTAGGGATGTGACGGGACCGTCAGGAGTGAGAATCACCCACACCATGGTAAGCAAGTGAATGAGTGACCCTCCCGGCATGACTTAGTCAATACATACATGACAAGACAGATGAAACTTGGTTTTCCCAGTTTCCATTCATTGCCTTGACTGTAGACAACTTCTGAGTTAAAACTGAAAAGGAATGTGTTTCTTCCGTTACAACCTGCTGCCCTGTGTTTGAGTTATAGAGTCACTCAGTGAAAATCTGAATCTTTCATGAAAATTATCATGAAATCTACACATATTTAAGCAAATTGCTCACTCTATAGACCATTGCTCCCCACGTTGACATAATTATTACCTATACTAGTGTGGGAGTTTCTGGAAAGTAAAACCAAGTCATCCCCTCCTTCCTCTGTGCTTCCATCTGGCTTTGAACTTGCCTCTCTTAACATACTGGCTCCAGGGAGAGTCTTTCCCTGCCCCTCTCATAATCCTATGATCTTTTCAAAGATGGGGCTGTGTCGCACTCCACTTTCCATGTCCTTCCCAGCACAGTGCTTCATGTAATAGGAGCTCAAAAATTACTTCCTGTTGAGTAAGTATGACCATCTGTCTTTCTTCATATGTCACATGTGAAATAGATTCTAATTAAATATCTTTTGATGATGGTAATGACAAGTAATAATCACCAACAAATCTTGGGTTATTGCGACTCCTCCAAATACGATTGTATGAAAAAAAATTTTCCTTTGGAAATGCAAAGAAGTGCTTTACCTGTGTCAAAATATTTCATATTCAAGTATGACTTAATCACTCGGTGAAGGAGGGTGACAATGTGTGGATGGAAGGAGTGAGATTGTTAATTCATATCCCAAATGGCTGGTGTTCCGAGGCTGACTCAGCAGTCTCTTTTGCTCACTTTTTCAGACCATGTACCTCTAAAAGGCGAGCTCCTACTTTCAGAGTTGGCTTTTACTGAGTCACGTGTGATCAGCAGAATATCTTGAACACATGTGAAGTTGGTTACATGAGTAACAGAGGGACAAGATAGAAAAAGTCAGGTCTGGTTCCCACTGATTAGGAAGCATAGATTGGAGGTGAAACAGTGGAGGTTCTCTCCAGTTAAAGATTCCATGAGAGAAAAGAGCATGAATGGAAATCAGAAACCAAGTCAGCACAAGGGCAGCTGTGTGTCCTGCGGTGTTGATAGCCCAGGGCAGATAAAGTAGGTAGGGCATTCCACGGTCAGACAGATATTTGGGCTTTGTTTCAGAGACAAAAAAGCAGTATCAAATACACAAGAAGGGATTTGTTTCAAAAATAGAAATCAATTTATTTAGTAGCTCAAAAGTGGAGCTAGGTAGTCATGATATAAAAAATCTGAGAGACGGTCACAAATAAAAAGTGTGTTAAATCCCAGGGAGTTCAACTTTCAGAAACAATTTTAGAACTGGATTAAAAAATAACTTCAATAACTGCCTGGCCAGCTCTTTACTCCTCCTTTTTTTGGAAAAAAAAAAAAAATCTGAAGTTTCCTCTGAATTGAGTTTGAATATTCCTAGTGGAATTTGTGCTCAGCTCTGTAAATTGCTAACATTCCATCTTGCCATGTCTTAGAAACATATAAAAGACGATGGTTATACAGAGGTGGGTTTTTAACAATGCTTCGACCCTTTACCTCTGGAGTCCACTTACAGCCGTCCTCTGCTGGGAAGCCACTTGTGAATGTAGCAGCTTCACGGGAGAACAAAGAGGTCATCTTGCTCCTCGAGAATCACCCACCCCCGGCAGAGAGCTGTGCTGGATGAACTAATCGGTCTTTTCCAGCTCTAATTTCTATGATTCTATGAAAATCATCAGCCGCTATAAGGAACAGATGTGGGCTGGGTAGACAATGGCTGGGAGGTCTCTCTTCCTCCATCAACCACTTTCCGAGGTGTGGGTTGCCACCTCTCTCTACCCGCCCAGCTCTGTGGCAGCTGATGAGATATTTATAGTCATCTTCTTCAGCTTTCCAATTATAATTATCAATATCTCCCCTGATAAAAAGAAAAAAGAGGCATCATCAGAGTTGTACACAGTATGTGATAAGCCAAGTTTGAGTTGAAAATGAGAATTGTTTCTTCCAATGATGGACAAAGGAGAGGTGCACTTGGCGGTGGGGCTGCCATCTACGCTGCGTTGATGTGGCCTCCAGAGAGCTCTTTTCCCTCCCTGAAAGCACTCCTTGTGGACACATAGCAAGGTGGAGGTGCTCCGAGGAGCAGCCACTGCTGGAATAGACAATGCCGTCTGTACTGTATGGCGTTAGTTGCTTTAAATATAATAAATAAAAGTGAAATCTTACCCCAGGCAGTGCGGAGTGGTAATTGCTGCTCTGGAGCGCACGTCTCTGCAGTTATTGAGCTCAGCATTTCATCTCCAGCTGCAGCACAATTTTTGCCAAATATAGATAAATGAAGTTAAAGTTATTGGCAACCACTAGTTCTGTGTCCCTGTTTTGAGTTTATAGATTTCATAGGAATGGCGTTACTCTCTTTCTGCAGCAGCAGACAATTGTTCTTCTGAAGTGAAGACTTTTTCCACGGTGCCGTCTGCGGGGGCCCTTGGACTGAAGTTGGAGTTTTTATCAGAGAGATATGTGGATGGCAGGAGGGAGGTTTCTGTTCCAGCTATGGATCAGTTGAACTGTGGAGGTGGAGGGAAGGCAGATTCCCAACCCAACCAACGTATTTTAGGGGTTTCTGAACCTTAATGGAATTTTAGTAAATTATCCGCCTTTCCTCCTCGGCGGCCTCTCTGCGGTGATAACATCTAGTAGATTTGCAGCTTCTGCAGACTCACCTGTCATCTGAGAACAGTGTTTGGTTCCAGCCTTTTATTCCTGTTGAACTTTGAGTCTATAAAATTTTCTGTTAGAGTGACTATTTGAGAATTACAGAGTTGGGGATTAAAAATAATCTTGAGAGCCTGAGTTTAACTTTCTATAGCATACAACTCACGTCGAAGGTTGATGGCCCCCGAACTCTTTTTAATCTCTTTTGGGAGAACCTAAAGCTTAGTCTTTCAAGAGGCAGATGGTGACATCTGTTCTCATTGTTGAAGACAAATGTGAGTTAGGTACTTTTGGGTTGAAGTTAGTGGACAGCCACCTGCTGCCCTGGGCTCTCTCCCCCTCAGTTATCTTCTTGTGGCTTTGTTTTTATTTTTAAATATTATGGGTACATAGTAGCTGTATATCTTTATGAGGTCCATGTGATGTTTTGATACAGGCATACAATGTGAGTTAATGGAATCAGGATAATTGGGGTATCCATCGCCTAAGACATTTATCATTTCTTTGTGTCAGGAACAGTCCAGTCACTTCCACTCTTTTATTTATTTTAAAGTTTGCCCTAGCTTGTGGTTGATTATAGTTCATGTGGGGGCTCCTTATCTTCTTGGTGGCTTTGTTACTTTGGTAAAAGTATTTTCTAGAACCAAATGTAGTTGTAAAATAGGGCAAGAAGAAGACACGTTTTGTATGGTCACAGTCACTCCCGGTGACGCACACGTACGGTCCTGATCTCTGACCGTTAGTTACCCAGGAACTACCGCTTGCCGAGACTCTGACCTCATTCATACTGACCATGAGCTTGTTCTCACATTTCTTTGCTCTGTGACCCCTTGAACAAAATTATAAATTCCTCCCTTTTCTCCTCTTCCCCTCCCACCTTTGATCTTTTTCATGCTCTTGCTCCCCCCCTCCATGATTTAGCTCATTTAAAAGATAAACACAATTCAGCAATGAAAAAAATAATTTAAATACGCTGCAATGGATTTTTTCCAATTGATCTAATTTTGGCGATTGCCTCTGCGGGAAATCCCTTCACGAGGTGCCTTTCTTATCTCCTGTCTTTCTGCCACGGCTGAAGACTTAGGAGGAGCCCCACTTTTCTGAGCCACTGGTTCAGATGGAGTCGGGGCAACGCCTCAGCCGCTGTAGGGGATCACACCGTGCCACAAGAACTTTTAATTTATTTTCACATTCTAAGTCCTGGCATGCTCTGGCACATAGAAAGTCCTCAGTATATATTATGGGATGAATGAATGTGATGATGGGAAAAATGATCTTGGAAAATAGCACCGGGATAAAGGGAGAGACTTTGAACAAAGTTGAAAAGAAAGCAAGGATGTGTTAGTGACGGACTCTGGGCTTGGAAGACATTTGCTGGCTGTTGGCTGCTCACTGACCTGTCCGGGCCACTTGGAGAAGCCTGGGCAGCTCCATCACACCGGGACTGAGCTGGGCACTGCCCTGTACCTGCATGTGGGAGGCCGTGGGAACTTGGCTGAAAGGTGCGTGCTGCTTGGGGAGCTGTAAGGTGTGTTTGGGTTGCTGGTTGGGTTGCTGGTTGGCCTGCTCCATCCCGCCTCACCTCCAAGACCCGTGAGCTCCTCCTTTGCCTCCAGGTGTGCGAGGTGGAGGTGGCTGCTGCCCTTTCTTCTTTTAAGAAAAAGAGGTGGGCTTAGGGGTCAGGGGGTCTCCACTGCTTCTCTGAGCCTGAATAGGTGCCAGTGACTCTTACCATCTTCCGATAACAGAACAGGAGTGGGCTGTTTGTCCTCCACAATGGCTTCATGTGGATTTGAAGAAGACCTTCCCCAGAGGACAGAGTCAGCAGGAATTCTGTTCTCCCTGATGTCAGAGGGGTTTGGGGTGTGAGTGTATTTCCTTCAGATTGAATATCTTGCGATTTTGAGGGCACCCAAATGAGCTGTAGCAGAAGAATGTAGAGCTGTTCTGACAAGACTCTGCCACTGTAGACAGACAAAGAGCCAGGGACACCCAGGAATGGCTGGGCCACTAGCTGCGACTCTCAGGCCACTGTAGCGTCACCTTTGAGTCTTGGGATTTTTCTCAAAAGCTTTGCTTTTCTAGGACCATTTAGGTCCATAGCTACCAAATGTTTTCCTCCCTTCCTCCCTGCTTCCCTGCTTTCCTCTCTTCCTTTATCTTTAAAAAAAATTCAGGTAAAAGCCACAGAACAAAATTAATCAATAACCATTTTCAAATGTGGCATTCAGTGACACCCAGCACTTTTTCATCAACTCAAAAGGAGGCCCTGTATGAAGTAAGTAGTCATTCCCCGTCTCCCCCTCTCCCTGGACCCTGGCAACTAGTTCACACTATTAGCTTTTGCATCTTAACACTGTTAAGTATGGAAAATAATTCCTTTGAGTCTTTATTTTATTTTATTTGCACCATGCTTTAAACACATTATGTGCTAAGTGCTGTTCTGAACACTTACTGTTTATGAGCCATTTAATCCTCCCAGCATTGCTATGAGAGTCACTGTTTGATTCCCAATTTACAGGTGCAGGGCGGAGGCAGGAGTGGCATTTGCTCCTAGCCCACAGGCAGTGGGTGGCAGAGGGGACCCATGCCTGCTCCAGCCCTGTTGGAATCAGTGCTCTCAGACACACAGCCCCGGCTCCTCCACCGAGTTCCAGTGAGGCTGCGAGCTTCCGCTGGCTGCCCCTGGCATCCTCCCTCTCTCGGCTGCTCTTAGCCCGAGGGACCACCCAAAGTCTTCCCCTTTTGTCATTGACCACAGGGGCCTTTGCCTTCCTCCCCTTCTTTCTGGTTTTGTTCAATAGCATCACGGGGCATTGGGAAGGGGAAGAAAGGTCCAGTATTAACATCTGTGCTGTAATTTTCCATGCCTGTCTCAGAATGACAGAAAGCATGACTACTCTCTTCTGGATCCAAAAATTCTTTTAGGCTTGCTCCTGACCTCTTTGCACAAACACAGTTTAGGTAAGAGTCGAAATCTTCTTTTGGAAATTGAGCAAAACTGGAAATTTTGTCAGTTCAGTGAGAACAACCAAAGTTCATGGCCAAATAGCAGTGTGTTTGCTTAACCTTGGGGAAAATGATTTTTTTTTTTAAGTTACAAAATTTGATGTAATTGTAACTTCCCCCAACTAAAAAGACAGCAGAAAACTTGAGGGCTGAAAACGGGAAAATATTGGGGGTGTGTGTGTGTGTGTTGTCAAAAGGCAAAATCACAACAAATTCAGTTTAAAGATCTGAACTGGCTTTTGTGTGTGATTCAGAGCTGGGCTACCCTCACCCTGGGAGACACAGTGAGTGTTCTGATGGGCTGAGCGGAGCAGGCTGGCTTTCGAGACAGAAAGGGCTGAAGAAAGCGGGAAAGGATGACAGAATGCAGATTGGTCACTTCAGACTGACTTTCTCTAGAGGGTTAAAACAGAGAGGGCTTCTGGCCTGTTTGGGGAGTTGCCTAATACTGCTCTCCCCTGATTTCTTGGAAGATCAGATGAACTGACTTTTGGCTCAGTGGTGAGGCACTTTAGCCCGAGAAACTCCATTTTTGTTTGGTCTGTTGGGCCTAGTGCAGGAGCTCAGCCGAAACCAAAGTCCTCCTGGAAATCATAGTTAACCATGCATACAAATAAATATATTTAATATTTTTTAGTTTTACTATAAATACATATAAAAGCTTTTTTATAACTACCTGGATACACTTTTTTTAAGCTTCAGAATTAGAGGAGTTTTTTTTATCTATTGCCCCAGCATTGTTCTCATAACACAGTCTGCTTTTTAAATGATGTAGAGAATCAGTGAAATTCACCAAGCTGTGCTGGTGAGCCCTCAGGCAGCCTCTCACTGCCAGCGGGAGGCAGCCCTTTGGGGATGTCATCACCTTGTCTTATGGGGGAAACTGAGGCAAGCACACACAGTCAGCAGTTTCCGTGTGGGCTCTGATTTAATCAGTGGTGCTGAGAATGTAAGTGTTTGCGCTTCCCTTTACCCTGCAGATTCCTTCTGTTTAGATGAGTGAAACTCATGGAAATGAGGCATCTCCTGCCAGAATCTCTGTTTAGTCTCTGTAGAGGGAGCTGGGAGGGCCCTTTCCTCTGCCCCAGCTGTCCCACCCGCCAGGGCTGGCTTCTGTGCCTGTGCAGGACAGATGCGAGGCGACTGCTCTCGGAGTGACCCAGGCTCGAATGAACCCTATAAAACCATGGGCTGCCTCTGCCTGCTGTTGGTTTTTACGTTACAGAGAAAGCAGAACACGAAGCCGTATTTTATAGATTTGGGGATTTTTCTTTTCTCTTTGTATGGAGAAGGACGGAGGTCGAATTCTGTACTTTGTCTCCAAGAAATATAGTTACGTATTTTTAGTTAAAGCATGCATTCTTTTAGTAAAATAATTATATGTTTCCTGAAAATAAGAGTTCCCAAGTTTAATGGTTTGTGCAAATGTATGGCTTTGTCTCTCTGGAGATGAAGACTTTCACAATCACAGAAATGCTTTTTGTCACTTCTGTATGTCACCTTTAGTCGGGCTAGCAGATTTCATACCCAAGTCAGATCTCACACATGGGGGAGTGAACTCAAAGCACTGTAGAGAGGGGCCGTCCAGTGAAAGAGCTGAGACATCCCGGTGCCTTTCAGCTCCCACTGGGGGAACACAGTAGCTGCCACCCCTCTGCTAACAGGAGGTGCTGATCCAGGTACGAGCAACATGATAAACAGATTTTGCTTGGTGCAACAAGTTTGATCACTAGACAGGAGGTGTCTGAAGAGTTTGATGACCAAGATCTTAAGGCTGAGACCTCCCTGGAAGGGAAAAGAATGCAGGGATAAATTAGGACGCCAGCAAAGGGTATGCAGGGTGTGAGTGGTGGCACAAATGTTACTTATTTGATTAGTGATGTAGGATAGTAAAAATATGTGTCATTTACTAAAAGTGCACTCTCAACATTTTACAAATGGTAACCCATTAATTCTTCTAACTACCCTGTGACACACTTATTGTCAGGGTCATTTGCCAGATGGGGTAATAGAGAAGGAAAAAGCTTACGTAACTTGTCCGAGGTTACCCAGCAGCAAGTGGCAGGGCCCAGATGTGAGCTGTGTCTCCCTCACTTCAAGGTCTTGCTCTTTTTCCTGCTTTCTCCTGGCCACAGTCTGAAGTCAGCCCCACTGCCTTCCGAGGAGTCATGCAAGTTACTAATGGGCTTTTCCTTGGGTCCATTACTGTGGGGCGTGGCCTTTCTGGATTGGCAGGAGCTCATGTGCATTTGGATTGGTGGGACCACACCCACGGCGCATCTTACAAGGGTACATGTAAAATTTACTATGTGTAGAATATAAATGTCTTAACACAATAACTAAGAAAATGCCATGAAGATTATGTTAACCAGTGTGATGAAAACATTTCAAATTGTATATAAAACCAGCACATTGTACCCCATGATTGCATTCATGGACACAGCTATGATTTAATAAAAAAAAAAAAAAATATATATATATATATAAAAATCACCAGGAGAAACACAGATTGAGGACCTGTCCACAGATGAACTGGACCCTCCTTTTCTCTACCAATATTCGACAGGCATTGTCCCCTTCAAAGTGATAAGCAGAGAGAAACATCCAGCTTATTAAAGCAAGGAGAACACCTTACTTTTACCCACCACATCCAGATGTGTAGGCCTGATTTTAGTTTGTTGGTTTTAATAATCCTGAATTATCTGGGTAGTTGTCCTGTGATTCATTACCTTGCTTTCCATGTTTAAGTGTGGACTAGTGTATAGAATCCCTCCACCCCAGTTCTTTCTCTCCTTCCTGATTAGCTGAAATAGTGAAGAATTGGTTCCAGCCCTGGATGGTAACTGCGCTACCCAGCTCTGTGATAAACTTGGCTGGTGGTGGTTCCAGCTTCGTTCGTGAATAACTCACAAAGTCACATCTGGATTCATGTCCTCACCTAAATATAGACAAACCCAAATTATCTTGGATCGACCTGATGTATTCCTATCTTACACTGTATTTTTTCCCTAAATATCTCGTTCCACCATCTCACGCCTCCACATTTCTCTTTTCTCCAAAGACTTAAAACGACACAAATGTGCAACTTTCTCCACCACGGCCAGGAGTTTAAGGATGTAAGACACATGCCCTCCTTTTCTTTAATGTGCTCTAGTGAAAATTTTTGGATAAGCCTCACATGTAAAATATCAGAATATTAAAAAAAATTTAAAACAGCAAAACCTTCAGAGACTGCATGTTTTAACTTCTTTAAATGACATGCAAGAAAGCCTGGGCTCCCCACCGAATAAGGAGCATGTGTTGGGCACACAGGCGCATCCCCGCCTGCCTGCCACTTCATCCCGCCCTCCCGTGTTTTTTTTTTTTTTTTATTAGAAAACACTTGAAACTTACCACGTGCAGCAGATGGGAGTAGAAAATGCAACTTGAAGACAGTTATATAAATATATCCTTGATGTCTGTTTTGCTTTTCAATTTGCAGCGAAAGTACAAAGGTGGATCCGAGCGCCAGCCAGGGCCACCTGCGTCTCTGATATCCATTCCAGATGTTGACCAGACTGCACGGAGCCGGGCTCGTGGCACCGGCCTGAGCTGGCCTCCTCCTCCAGGTGGGATTCCTCAGGCTGCTTCCCCCACGCCCTCAGCCTCACCAGACACACTAAACTCCCACCACTTTTCCCAACCCTCATTTTCCTTCCCTAATTCCTCACTTGGGTGGGTGGTGGGGTGGGGGCTGTCTAGTGACAAGGCCCCTCACATGGTCTCACTTACCACCTTGCCTCTTCAAAATGAGAAACCTAAAGCAAAGTAAATAAAATGGGAAAAAAAAAAAAAAAAAAAAAGAGCCCTGATGTAGTTTGCTAATGCTCTTTGCCAGCCAGCCGGGTACAACTTATGCAAGTTCCCTCTGAGTTTCCCTGAGAGGCTGACAGTCCCATCTGACCCCCTGTGCCTGCCCAGGGGCTCATAGTGGCTCTGTCTGTATGTGAGGGATTTTATGCTATCCTATGCTAACTTCCTGATAAAACATTGCTAAGCATAGAAATATATCATAAATCTTGCAGGAGCCAACTTCATTTATCTGAATGTTGGTTACTGTCTAGTGTGGGTAAACAAATGCCAGGGCATTTATAACCCTCTGGGGGACCACAGAGAAGAGCTGTTAACACTCTGGCCCAGGGAGTATTGCTCCCCGTCCTGAGGACGGCAACGATTCTGGGCCTGAGGCCTGTCCCTCTCAGTTCCCTGAGGGCCAGCAGGGTCGGGCACTTGACAAGCACATATGGTAAAGATGATAGGACAGAATCAAGAGTCACAGCTGCCCGAGGGCAGCTCAGGGCACCAGTGATGGTAGGGACAGGTCAACACTCACTGGTGACGGCATAGCTCGCTCTGTGCAATGTTTTGCAATTGGAAAATTTTTGAGGACACCAAAAATTCCGGGGAAATTACTGGGAATGACAGACTCGTTGAAGGTCGGGAAACCGTTTTCTCCCTGGGACTTTTGGAAGCAGGAAATAAACTGTACTTGGCGTTGTGAGCGCAAATGGGGATGTTCCTCTTTATTGAAGGCAGGAAAGAAACACAGAGGAGGGTTTGGGGTTTTCGTGCTTCTCCTCTGCGTCCTCACAACAGAAAGAGCAGGGCTCAGCGGACACACCTTTAATATTCTGAGCCCCGCGTGTGTGAGCATGTGCGTCTGAAGGGGAAGCACAGATCCCCTGGCTGTGGGAGGGCGAGGGCTGGGGCTGGCGTTGCCTTGCTGCTCTGGAGTTCATGCTCTCAATTCTGTGTATCCGGTACAGTCGAGGGAATGGGAGCCGCTGGAGGGATGTGTGTGCTTAGGTACACTACTTAATTAATTGAATCTTGATTTGTTTTTCATCTGTAAATGAAGAAAATAGGGTACCTTGAGGCTTAAATAGAATATTTTTAATGAAAGCATCTGGCAGAATGCTAGAGGACCAAGTGATCTTAACGCAGTTTAGAGATGAAGAATTCAGCAGGAGGTGGGGCTAAGATGGCTTTGATGGGAAAATCCACAGTGTTCTGTTATAAACCTGTTTTCTCTGTTATTAGATTTATTTTCAGCAGCTTCGTTTGAAGGCTGAGCACGCAGGCAAGTGCAAAGTCACGTGCTTTACACATTGCAGGGAGGAGAGGGATGAGAAGGCCACAGCTCATCCTTGGGGGCTTCTGTTCTCAAAGACGAGACAGGCTGTGGACACAATGGCTGCTCTTTTTGGCAGAATGAGCTTCATTCCATGGCTGAGGAAGAGGCTGCTGGGCGTGAGAGAGGGTGCGTGTGCAGAGCCCTGCCTGGACTGCAGGCCCTGGTTGGAATCAGCCAGGTGTTCACAAGGACACATCGTCCCCTGCTGTTTTCTCTGCCCCAAATCTGTCTTCCTCCATTCTCCAACTGGTCAAATCTTATTTCCCTCAGGAATCCAGCTCAGATGGCCCCTGTGAGGTCCCCCCTGCTCCTTGGCTGGACGCATCACTCCCCTCTGTATGTCCCCAGCCTGCACAGGCCTCTTTGCTGGGTTTTATTTTGTGTTTCGCTTTTTCAGTGCAGCTGTGGTAGAAGCCGAGGCTGGCGGGCAGTCCTGCTCTGCGTCTGTGGCAACAGGGAGCTGGGTCCTGGAGGGGCGAGGAAGGGGAAGGGACGAGGAGCAGCCCCTTTCCAGCCTCCCCCTGGCCTCAGGGCCCCAGCAACATGGCCAGGGAGGCAGGGGGTGGGGCCGTATTTGGGGTCAAAGAACTGAGGTTTAAGGAGATCTATTAACATGTCCAAGATCACACAAATGGTGTTATGATGGAAACAAGATTTCAACCCAGGTGTTTTCGATTTTTGGAGCCCTTACCAGTCATAGCTCTATGGGAAAAACCCATAGCAAGGATTGGGTGGTGGGGGCGGACAGCTGGTCTATGGCCAGTGATGACACTTTGCACAGGTGGCCCTGGCATGCGGCTCTCTGCTCTGTGGCTGCTGCGCAGTTGGTTAGAATCATCCCTGTCAGGGGCCATTCAGCCTGCCAGCCATCTGATGGGACTACACAGCTGGCTGCAGCTGGATAGCCCAGGTTTGAATACGGCCATCACCACGTCTCCTGAGAGACCTCCTGAGAGCCCACACAGCACCCATGGCACACGCACGTGACCATGCTGGACCCACAGAGAGTGACCGCCACTGGGCATGATAGGGCATCTCTAACAATGCTCATTGTCATTTAGCATTTGCCTGGGATTGCTGAGGAAATGACTTTATGAGGACAGACGATTTCCAGAGACTTCCCAAAGGGAAGGAGTGAGAGATTCTCAAGAGAATTCAGATGAGGTGTTAGGAGAAGGCCACGCTGGCAGCTGCTTGTCAGGGGAAAATATTCTAAAGCTAGACAGCAAATGGCTGCATGCAGCCGGTGGCCAAATGCCTGCTTTGTACACAGCAAAGCAAACAGAAAAATAAGAGGCAGAGGCCCCATGTAGCCTGCAAAGCCTAAAATATTTACTCTCTGGCTCTTCACAGGAAAGATTTGCCGACCTCGCTTCCATTCCACAGACACAGGTATTGGGACAAGAAGGTTCCCATGGCCAGCATTTGGGAAATGCTGGGGTGAGCAAAGTTCAAAAATCCACTGGAGAAGTGTCGCAGGGCCCTGAGGATCCTTTAACCTCAGAAGCATTTGACCTTGGAATTCTTTCCCCAAGGATCATTTTGAGGACGAGTGTCCCAGGGAGCAGTACTTTGTGAAACATGGGTACAGACATTTTAATACAAAGGTGTTTCCACTAGTTCAATTCTAAAGGAGACAGCACAGGTGGCCATCATAGCTTACAGATGGTCAACTTTTAAAGACTCCAGTTTTGGTAGGTCCAACGTAAGCAGCCACCTGACACGTCCCAACTGATTTTTATTTCCTGTAGAATGGTTAGTGTTTTGATTTTGGTCACGTTAAAATGGGAAAGTTGCATTACACTGGGCAATCGGCTCCAAAGCATAGTCAGCACCAGTGGCTGCCTTCTGGAAGGGTGGCCACCAGCACCCTGCCCTCCCCACCAGCCCTTGGGTTCACCCTGGGACATGTGATGTTTGTGCAGAAGAAATTCTTAACAGACTAGAGCATAAGTCAAGCCACGCTGAACTGTTTGTTGAGCTCCAAGGCCTCCAACAAGCCTCAATTAATTATTTAGCGGGGAGCCCTTCAAAGACCAGAGGCAGCCAGAGCAGGCAGAGTGTGGCCAGCATTAGAGCAGTGCTGCGGCGGGGCTCTGCGTTCTGTGAGCCGAATATCCCGACGCTTCCTGGCACCTGCCGGGTGCTGGGCATAGTGCTGAGGGCTGGGGGTACACACAGAAATGGAGGAATTATTTTTCACTCCAGAAACTCATAGCAGATTCATTGAGTTTACAAACATTTATTAGTTACCAACTGTGTGCTAGGTGGGAAAATGTGATATGTCTGATCTGGCCGCTGTGCTGCTTAGTCAGTGGAGAATTTGGAGAACTTGGGCATCGAGTCAAGCAAGTTCCTGGAAAAGCAGACAGCAAAGTGAAGAGGCCGAGTGCCTGCCACGCACACTGGCTCCCAGAGGTCATGGCTCCATGCGGGAGGTGGTGAAGAGTGATGGTGCGGGGTGGTTGTTATAAGAGAGACAGTAAGACGGCTTTGAGCTCACAGGAGCCAGCACAGTTAGCGGGGAGATGGCTCTGGGACAGGCAGACTAAGGTGTTCACCAGACAGGAGGGTGTCCTCTTGGCACAGGGCATCGGGCCTCCCAAGCGGAAGAACAGGAGGGACCGTGGTGTGCTAGAGGGAGGCGGTCCAGGCTGAGCCCCACTCAAGGACGCGAGGCCAGGAAAGGGCCCTGGAAGCTGCGCCCAGAGGTCTGGTCTTTATCTGTGAGCTGGAGTCATTTGAAATACTTAAAAGTGCGGAAGAACAACCAGCTCTGATGAAGCCGGACTCCGTATATGGCTTCTCGGAAGTGTTCAGGCGGGCTGAACTCTCCAGAGCAGCTACCCTGGAGGGACAGGGTCTCATGAACAGCCCTGGGAGGGTTACTGCAGGGGTTCAGGCATTGTATGATTTCACGAGGGCCTCTGAGGAGACCAAGGGCCCACAGAGTCTGTGCCTGAAGCAACCTCTACCACGGAGCATTTCAAAATCCACTTGTTACCACTTAGCAGCAGCTCGGCTATCAAGTCAGCTGCTCCTTCCAAAATTAACAATATACCTTTGTCAAATGACGCAGATAAAAACTCACTGGTGAGATTATAATTTGGTTATTACAAAACACGCTGGCTCACCAGGTCCTGGACCTGAAGCCCCCCTTTCCACAAGGAGATACTCACTGGGCTCTGTGATGTGGCTCGGCCCATTTTCCAAAGTACTAAGTTACACAAATGCAGCCCTTCTAGGAGTGAACATTTCAATGTTTAACTTAAGTACGGAGAGCGCCATTTAGCTGAGTGGGTCATGCTGAGGTGGCCTTCGGTGCAGTGCTGGTGTCCAGGGGAAGACACTGCTTTGGCCACCGGCCAGAGCTTGGGGTCTGGCCCTACCACTCACCAGCCTCGTGTCCTCTTTGATTGTAATAATTTTAAACACCCAGGAGAACTTGGAAATAACTTAGTCTGCCCCCTTTCTCTAACAAGTGAGGAAATTGGGGTCCTTCAGATTGAGATACTGAGGTGAGATCTTTGGGAGAGTTAAGGGCAAAAGCTTAGACATGAGCCCCTGGGGTCTGGCTCCCGCCCTGTCCCTCAACAGTTCCTGCCAGACTTGTCCAGTTTCCCTCATCTGTAAAGGAGGACAGGGCCTTGTCCCGCCCTCCACACACAAGATGCCACGTGAGAAGCACAGGGGGAGCCGGGGTGCAGCAACTCTGCCAGGAAAGCGCCCCTCTCGGCCAGATGGGCCAGGGCCTCCTCCTGCAGGTCCTGCCCAGTCTTTTCGTGCCTTTTCCTTCCTCACTTAGAACAGGAACCTGCACAGTGTTGCAAAAATGATGCGTTACAAGTTAGGTGTTTCAGACTATGTTCAGTACATGTTCACTTTGTTGTTGTTGTTGTTGTCATTGTTGATTTTAACTGGCCCAGGCTGGGTTCGAAGCTGCCAGCCTTGCTGTATATGGCTGGCACCCTACCCACTGAGCTATGGGCGCCACTGACATGTCCACTTCTTAACACCTGCCTGTGTTAGGTTTTTACTACTCAAGAGAAAAGGGGTGGGGTTTAATTTGTATTGTGTGGTTGGAGCCAGTGTGTCTGTGTGTGCATATGTGTATCTGTGTATGCATGTGTGTGCATGTGTGCGTGTGTGTGTCTGTGTGTGCATATGTGTATCTGTGTATGCATGTGTGTGCATGTGTGCGTGTGTGTGTCTGTGTGTGCATATGTGTATCTGTGTATGCATGTGTGTGCATGTGTGCGTGTGTGTGTCTCTGTGTGCATATGTGTATCTGTGTATGCACGTGTGTGCATGTGTGCGTGTGTGTCTCTGTGTGCATATGTGTATCTGTGTATGCACGTGTGTGCATGTGTGCGTGTGTGTGTCTGTGTGTGCATATGTGTATCTGTGTATGCACGTGTGTGCATGTGTGCGTGTGTGTCTGTGTGTGCATATGTGTATCTGTGTATGCACGTGTGTGCATGTGTGCGTGTGTGTGTCTGTGTGCATATGTGTATCTGTGTATGCACGTGTGTGCATGTGTGCGTGTGTGTGTCTGTGTGTGCATATGTGTATCTCTGTATGCACGTGTGTGCATGTGTGCGTGTGTGTGTCTGTGTGTGCATATGTGTATCTGTATGCATGTGTGTGCATGTGTGCATGTGTATATATGTGTGTCTGTGTGTGCGTATGTGTATCTCTGTATGCATGTGTGTGCATGCGTGCGTGTGTATATAATTGTGTCTGTGTGTGCATAGGTGTATCTGAGTATGCACGTGTGTGCAGCGTGCATGTGTATGCATGTGTCTGTGTGTGCATATGTGTATCTGTGTATGCACGGGTCTGCATGCGTGCATGTGTGTGTCTGTGTGTGCATATGTTTATCTCTGTATGCACATGTGAGCATGCATGCGTGTGTATATGCGTGTTCTTGCGTGTGCATATGTGTATCTGTGTGTGCATGTGTATGTGAATGTGTATGTCTGTGTGTGCATATGTGTGTGTTACTTTGCCACATGACCCATTTCATGGAATTCTCCCTAAAACTACCTGGCTAGGTACTCTTAGATGAGCCTTAGACAGATGGCATTACCTGATCAAGGTTATAAGCAAAGTGTCAGTGGCCCTGTTTGATTCCAGGGTATTCTAACCCTGAAGTTAGAGGCTGCTGACTCCTGATCAAGGGTGTTTTGGCTTTGTGGGTCCAGCGGCGATAAAGCTATTCCTGAGAGGGGCCAGAGTTTCCTGGGTGCTCACTGTACCTCCGGCCCTGGTGGCAGGTATCAGACATACCTCATCCATTCACAGCCTGTGAGGAGGTCCAGTTATGAGATGGTTTGGGGGGTGAAGAACAACTCGCCTGTGGAGGTAATTGTGTGCTGGCCTCATCTGGGGTGTGACCCCGGCAGTCTGCAGGCCCGTGTCCTTACCCCTCCCACAGTGGTCCCTGTGTAGCTCTGCACTCAAGCTTTGTTCTAGGGAGATGAGTATCTATGTATGTTTTTATTTTATTTTAAAGATAATTTTTTACTTCAAAATATTGGGGGGTACAAGTGTTCTTGTTTATGTATGAATTACATGATGCTGACATCCAGGGCTTTCACTGTGCCTGTCATCAGAATAGTGTGCCTTGTACCTGCCAGGTCAGTTTTTATCCTTCACTCTCTTCCCTGTGTGTATTTTAAAATGGCATTTGTCAAACTCTTTTAGAGGTCAGCATATAGTCAAAATCCATTTTAAATTTCCCATCATGCTCACCTGCAAAAATGTAAAAGTTTTATGAAACAAAACTTGTCCTTCCCAGAGATCGGGGTTTCTCCATCTCAACATCACTGACACTTGTGGAGTTTGGCTGGGTCATTCTTTATGGCAGGTGTGTTCCTGAGCCCTGTGGGATGTTTGGCAACACCCCAAGCCCATGAGACTTCCGGCAGTCTCCCCTCCTGTTAGGACAGCCAAGTGTGTCTCCAGACCCTTGGGGGAAAGCTCACTCCTGGTTGAGAATGAAGGCAGAAGAAGCTCCACAGTTATGTCTTTCTATACCGTCCTATGTTCTATTCTATTTAATGTTTTTAAAGTTAATTGCAACCTACTAAATTGATTTCCTGTCCTGCTAACTGTTCTTGGTTTATAATATGAAAAGTGCTATTATGGGATTGTGGAATTAGTGGGGTGTTTTTTATTTCAGATTAATGCGAGGGCACATGCGATTAGGTTACATTGTTTGTAAACATTTGTAAGGTGAAGTCCATCTGAGTTGTGCCCAGCGTGGTGTTCCCTAAGGAAGGGAAAGTGTACAGTGTGATTCCCAGGGATGGCAGGTGCCAGGAACTTTATGATAATGACTGTGTCATGAGGACAAACTTGAAAATAAAAATGCTGAACTTGGAAGGTTCCGTTAAGGAGGGATTTGGTCTTTCTAAATACAAACATGGTAGACTATTTGGGAGACCTAGCAAATTGTTCAGAGATGAATTCTTCCCCTGGACATGTAGGGAGGGGATGATACAGCTGGAAAGAATGTTCCGTGACCTCCGCTGCCTCCCTGGAGAGTTGGAATGCAGGTGCCTTCAGGATCTGGGACGTGAAATGATAAAAGCACAGTTTCAAGGAAGGATTTATTTGAAAATACTACCCATAAGAAAGACAAAACTATTTTACAAACAAGTAAAGCAAGTAAATATAATCAGAAAAACCTATGAGCAGGTAGCTTTTCTCTCCTGCGTAAGGGGAGGGTCGAATTGGCCCCACTTTTATTAGAGTGCTGTGTGTGAGACCGTGTTCAGTACTGATACTAGTTGGTGGCCTTTCCGCCTGGTTTCATGGTGGATTCCAGGTCACTGAATCAGATCAAGGGAGGCAACTGGGACAATGGTTTGGAGTCAAATAGGTCTGAGCTTGAGTCCAGGTTCAGCCCACTTGCTAGGGGACCTTGGACAAACGACACAGGTCCTTTTAGACTCATTCTTCTCATCTTTAAAATAGTAATGATAATATCTGTCTCCACGCTGCCTCAAGGCTGTAACTGCTGATGGCAATCTGTGTAAGGAGAAAGCCTGAATCTGCTTATTTTTAGTCGTACCTTTTAAGAAGTCTGATGTAAAAGTTGATAATAAAGCAAGCATAGAATTGGATGCACCTCCAACAAAAAGAAACTGTGCTGGTTGGAGTCACACAGTGGTATCTGGCCGCTGGTGCACGTGGGCTCGCCCAGCAATGTCGCTTAGAAACGCCACTTAATCAAAGGGAGGCTTGGAGCAGAGCCCGAGCTGCCTGTTAGCAGAGATAATTTGCAATGGAAAAAAGTCTAATATCTGTTCCAACCGTTTGTTCTTTTTTCTTTATTTTTTTTCATACTTGAGGTGATAATTTTGAAGGAGAAATAATAGATACAGTTGGTACTTCCACTTATAAAATACAAGGTCAAATGGGCTAACATACTTCATAAGCTGTGGAGTAACTTTATACGTGGAAGTTTTGCCAGAACGACCACTAAGAAGATATGAAAGTCTGGAGAGAAAATGATGAAACTCAGTGATTAAAAAATAATGCATTCTGGAAGTTTCTGGCAAATGCAGACAGAGAGGAGACTCAGTGACATGTGCATCCTCTCCCTGTGTTTTGACGTAGGTCGATCAAACCTGACTGGTTTGATTGCTGGAACAGCAGGTACAGTGCCTCTCCTGAGTAGCAGCCCTCACCACCAGGGAGGGCTTTTCTCATCAAAGGACATTAAGGTGCTTTTGAAAATCTCATCCTTTGTGAATATCATAGTGAGAAGGGCCCCTATTTTTATGAAGATGTTTTAGGAAAACTGAGAGGCAAATGACCCACGGGAGACACGAAGATGAAAACCGTAACAGAGATTGAAGCTGGAATGCTTACAGAATAGCCAGCCCAGCGGATTCCAGAGTTCTCCCCAGTTAAAGTGTGCAATTCCTTTTTTGCCCCCAAAAGACCTGCTTCGAGAAAGTCTATTATGTAAAATAAATAAAAGTACAGCTTCTCCAGGGAGAGCTGGGCAAGTGGATCCCCTCCATTCCTCTCTCCCTCCACTGTCCAGGCAGCCAGTCTCTGCCCCAAGACCCCAGCCCTGCACCCCTCCTGTGTGTGCAGACATGGAGGGGGCTCTGTGGAGTAGAGACTCCCTGGAGGTAGCTGAGAGTCCTCTGGTGGTGGCAGCCTGGATTGACCCTTCTTCCCATGGCCAGTCTCCTGGGAATGAAGGTCCTGAAGACATCGTTTTTGGGAACTTGTGATTTACAGATCTCCTCATCTGAGTGCAAGTATGGCTTTTCAGCACATATTTTCTGCAGACCCAGTCCCTGGCCCATGCATGAAAACTCCCAAATAATTAGGAAATACTGTAGCTGAGTTCCCGTCAGCAGGAGTTGAAGTGTCCCATCCACTCTCCTTGCAAGGGTCAGTGTTGAGATCCAGCCTCCCGGTATCCCCTTCTATATGGTCTCATAAAAAGTAAAGTGCTGTGACTGAAATAGATTATTGGTGAGTTTTAGTATGACTCTCCACACACACACACATATATACCTATAAATATATATTTTTTCTTTTTCGCTACTGGCCACCAATAATTGGCAGTCTAGAACCCCAACTGTTTTCATCCCTGAAACCAAGGCTATTTATTTATTTATTCTTGAAACAGGGTCTCACTACGTCGCCCTGGGTAGAATGCCATGGTGTCACAGCTCACAGCAACCTCAAATTCTTGGGCTTAAGCAATTCTCTTGTCTCAGCCTCCTAAGTAGCTGTGACTACAGATTGCTCCCCCCCCACCCCCAACGCCTGGCTATCTTTTGGTTTTAATTCTCATTGTTGTTTGGCAGGCCCGGGCTGGATTCGAACCTGTCAGCTCCAGTATATGTGGCTGGTGCCCTAGCCACTGTGCTACAGGTGCTGAGCTGAACCCAAGGCTTTGCTGCAAATTCAAACTTCATTTGCTGCAGTGTTTGGGAGTCCTAACGTCTGACTTGGGTTTCTCTTAGAAAGTGTTCTTACATGTAGCTTCTGGAATAGAGCGATGTTTCCCCTTGATCAACGAAGGAGAATCTTACTCTCAAAAGGCCAAACTGATTTCCACCTGGTATCCGATCCTGCCTTCCTGTGACGCGCTTTTCAAAGAGTAAAGTTTTCAAAGGCATAGAAGGGAGGTGTTTCCCTGAGCGCATGCACGCAACCTGTCTGCCTTTTACAGTGACAAACTGTAATTGTCTAAAACTTGGCTGGCTTCTCTTCCCCCGGTAAGAAGCGGAAGTCTGCCAATTTGAACTTTAATGGGCTCAGCTGTTTGGGAGTGGTGTAATCACACTGTAAGATTCGTTCTGCAGCTGGACTAGTGAATTATACTCATTCACAAGACCAGTTTTACCTGGCTGACTTGCGTTTCCCTACACGCACACTCACATGAGCACAGATTTAAACTGGCCTCCACCGAGGAAATCTTTAATCCTGGCGGAAGTTGTTATTGCTGTTGGGGTGTTGGCGCTGCCACACCTCCTGTCTGCGGCGCTCTCGAGCCAGATGGAGAGGGGGCCTGCACTGGGAGTGTTCACAAACACACTGGGGGAGCTGCACATGCAGCAATTTCAGCTTCTATTTCTGAGAATTTGGTTGGGAGTCTTAACAATCCAAGAGAACTGAAAACAATTAGTCACAGTTGCGGATCTATCTTCAGGCTCATGGGCAGAATGGGCTTCACAGGCAAAGCCACGTCCAGTGGCAGAGACAGGGCTGTGCTGAACTTGGCTTTAACTAAGCAGTGGCCTTTCAGCCTGGGGGGGGGGAGCAATCTGTAGTCAGAAGCACCCCGATATTCCCTTTGTTTAATCAAAGTCCTTTCTGACCCTCCAAGGCTGGCTGATGTGCTGGCCGCCTTCGGTTCCTATCTCTGAAAGATGATGCATTTGCTGCCAAAATCTGTACAGCTAGTCTGAGCAAAATTTTTTTTTTTTTTTAGACAGATTCTCACTATGACACTCTTGGTAAAGTGCTGTGGCATCACAGCTCACAGCAACCTCAAACTCTTGGGCTTAAGTGATTCTTTTGCCTCAGCCTCCCAAGTAGGTGGGACTACAGGCACCCGCCACAATGCCCGGCTATGAGCAAAAGGTTTTCAACCATTACAAAGGTAGCCAAACATTGTCATTCTTATTCCTGTTATTAGTAAAAGAAATTTCCAAATTTCTCTGAATCAGAGAAGGACACAGTTTTCTTTCACTACAGCTGAGACCCCAGTGAACTCACACACATTGGAGAAAGCAGCAGCTTAGAAACAGGGAACCCAGCCCCCTAACTCGGGGACAGGTGGGGGGGACTCAATTAGGGAAACAACTCTCAGAAGAGCTGCAGGCCCGCTGAGTCTGCCTTTGAGGGCCTTCTGATGGGGCCTCTTTGGCTCAGAGTCATTTTCTTCTTGCTCCGCGTCTTTTGGAGGACGGGGTAGTGTGGAGGCCTGGGCACAAACTCCGGGGCTCTGCCCAGTAGCTGCTAGTTCCCTGGTGCAGAGACAGCCTTGTGGACACACCAGAGCTCCAGAAGCTTCAAGCTCCTCCTTCAGAAGTTTGCTCCAGGTGCAGGGTGTGAGCGTTCTTCCTTGGGTTGGTGGTGGGTCTGGGAGGAGTCAGTTGGTGCTTAGAGGGGAGTCCTGGAAGATCAGCAAGGATTTGCAAGGGAGGGAAAAACATTCCTCCCACCACAACTGTGAGGAGAAAAACACGGACAGGTGACCCAGTCAGACCCCGAATAACTCAGGTGGCCGTGCAACCTGCAGCACCACAGAATAACTCTATAACCTGGGATAATCTATTAACCTCTCGGATTTCAGTTTCCTTATCTGTGAGGTGGGGATAACACCGACTTTGCAGATTTGTTAAATAAGAGTTAAATATGATTTATCTATCAAGTCTGTATCATAAACGTATGGTAGGTGTTCGGGGGACAGCACACACAGTCAGGAAGGGACAGTGCTGATATAAAGGCCGGCTCCCTCTCCTTTGTCCCCAGCCTGCCTTCACACAGTCTCAGAGACCGGGAGCAGGACTGCAGGTTTTGTTTGTTGGTTGTTTTTTTCTTTGTCTCCTTCCATTTCTCCTGTCGTCTGTGGCGGGGGTCCTCTGCTCTGCTGCTTCGTGCACACCCCCAAGTGGACACCTGCGCAGAAAGCTGCCTCTGCGCTGCCCCAGCAGGTTGGTTTCGCAGGCTTCCTGTCTCCTCATCTTCCCCTCCCCACCCCACCCCCAGAATTTCTGAGACGGGGACATGGGACGTCCTCACAGGTGGAGCTTCCTGTCATTTGCTTTCCAGGCACAGCAGGACTGTCAAGGAGATAAACACCAGGCTGCAGACCGTGCCAGGCGTCAGGGCGTGACAGGGACTGGCCCTGGAGTGAAGGGGAAGCCTCCCTGAGCGCACCTTCCCTGCTGTGGGGAACCAGGTGAATGCGCCTGCTTTGCTCAGGTCTTACAAATACGTTAGGAGGTCCCGGCACTATGGGAGTGCTCGTGCCTGTAATCTCAGCACTCTAGGAAGCTGAGGTGGGTGGATTGCCTGAGCTCATAGGTTTGAGACCAGCCTGAGCAAGAGCAAGACCCCCATCTCTACTAAAAATAGAAAGCCCGGCATTGTGTTGGGCGCCTGGAGTCGCAGCTACCTGGGAGGCTGAGCTAGGGGGATCACGTGTTACAGTGAACTATGATGATGCCACTGCACTCTACCCAGGGTGATAAGAGTGAGGCTCCATCTCAAAAAAAAAAAGAAAGAAAAGATTCGGAGCAAAAGCTGCTGGAGGAGAGATGAGGTAGGTTTCCCTCTTGCCTCTGTTCCTTGCTTGTGTTCTGTTTGTGACTGGGAAGAAAATGATGGAAAGCTGCTATGTCCCCTGGGGGCAGCCAGACTGACCTGGGTGGGACTCTCTCTGCAGACATCTCCTTTGAATAATTTGAAAAGAAGGAGAACTGGGCTTTGGAACGCAGACTTCACATAGGCAGGTAGCACGGACTATAGGAAACCTTGGGAGTTTTTCAGAATCTAAAGCTGTGGATTTACAACGTAAATTTTTTCTTTCCCCTGCATGCCTTGGGTGTACTGGCAGCCCACAGCTGTAGCAAACTGATTTATCCTCTGCTGATAGTGGAACCTGTACTGTCAGAGACCTTGCTCTTCAGGCTGTTTTTATAAAGACACATTAAAAGTTTTTTCTTTAGATTCTCTTTAGTATTTCTACCATCTGGTATTTCGGGGTACAACGTGTGGGCAACAACTATTGTGCTTTCAAATGGAGATTGTTTGGAAATGTCTATATTTGGGGGAGAATTGGGGAATGAAAGATCATGTAATTACCATAAAATACTCCAAGACACCTGTCATACTGGCCAGGGAAGATTATTCTTTCTCTTCCAAATGCCTTCATTAATCCCTATCCTCACTCCCCCCCTTTTTTTCCTACACTTTTTTACCCTTTTACAACAAGGTGAGTTGAACCTGAAGTTAAAAGGAATAGGCTCTTAATATTCTGCTTAATAGGCTCTTAAGAGGAACACGGGACCTGATTCCCGGCCCTCTTAGGAAACCTGGCAGCAGTGAAGACAGAAAATACCTCCAGCAGGGCGGGGGGAGTCACCTCAGGGAGGTCCCCATGTGCTGCTGGGTCCAGGCAGGAGAGAGGCCCGTGAAGGCAGCGGTGGTGCAGAGGACGGGGCCGAGCACAGCCCAGTGGGAGGGACGCAAGTTGGGGCCCACCAGAGTGGCTGGAGTTCCTTCGTCCCCTTTACCACTTTCTCAGCCTTGAACAAGTCATTTCAAGCTTTCAGATTTGGGTTCTTCATGTATACAAGGAGGTCCTAACCACCAGAGCATGTGGAGGTCCAAGTTAGATGAAGTAAAATGTGCGAAACCCCCTTTATTGCAGCTCACAGCAGATGCTCATGTGGTGTCTATTACTGGATTACTTGTCTGACTGGAAGGGGACATTGTTTTTGTAAGAAACCCTCCCTCCTCTTCCACCCCCAAGATATTTCCCAAGGACTTGCCAGCCCCATCTGCAATGCTGAGTTCAAGATTCCATTCTTGGGGTTTTTTAGAACTGTCTGAAAAGCTCAACTAGTCCCATTTCCTAACTCTGAGAGTGTGTCTACCTGCGCATTTTAGCTAGATTGCTCATGAGAGCAATTTAAAACATCACCCTGAGGCCACATCAATAAAACACGGGATAGAGTGAGAGTGTCTGCGAGAAGTGGCATTTGTGTTTACCTCTCCTGATTTGGGGGTTTGCACAGCCACCTATGATAGGGAAGCACGGGGCCCAGAAATGCCATCTCAGCAGGTGCTCTGCACCACATACAACTCCACCCCCACTGCCCGCCTTCCAGCCTAGGTTTAGAAGTAGCTCCAGAAATCCACTCACCCATATTTTGCATTGCCAACAGCACATTTCCAATTAAAAGCACAAATTTGTGGGAATGAATCATGTACTTGGTATAAATTCTGCTACGTGATGATTTATTTTCTTGACACCAAATAAATTACACACAGTGAACTTGGCCTACTTTTACACCACCTCCTCTATGGATTCTGGGTTAACATAAAGGGAATTGATTAGAATGACAACTAATTTAGTGAGTGACGAAGAGCTCATAATTTGGACCCTGAAGGCAAATTATTTTAAAGAGCGAAGAGTCAAAAATAGCTTTTATGAACTGAAGGGTTTTATAATTCTTAGAGGCCTTTCCAGCTTCCATAACTCACCGATGATGTTCGGCACAAAGGTTAACTAACCTCCTGATGGAAATAACACAGCCCCAGGCCAGACTGCATCCCCAGTCCTGAAGGAGGTGCTGAGTAAACAAAGCTCCACTGACCCACTTGGAAGGGCTTGGTCTCGTCTCTCTGCACTGAGGGAATAACTGTGGACAGAAAATCCAGACTCTGAAATAATTTGAAGAGGTTGATTCTGAGCCAAATTTGAGGACCCTGACCTGGAGCCCTACCCAAGAAGCCTTGAGCAAGTGGTGGGGTATAGTTTGGATGTATACATTTTGGGGAGATAAGAATTACAGGTAAAGTCATAAACTAATACATGAAAGTCATACATTGGTTTGGTCAAAAAAAGTGGGATATTCCCAAAGCAGGGGCTTGCGAGTCTTTGATGGGTTTGGGGATTCTTTAGTTGACAATTGGCTGGAAGAGTTAGGCTTTGTCTAAAAGATCAGGAGTCAGCAGGGAGGAATGTCTGAGCTGAATAAGGGTCTTCGTCTCTCCTGTGATACTATACCAGAATTGAGGTGGGGAGAAAACCATACTGTTATTGGGTTACTACCCCCTGCTCAGTGAGATTTTATCATTCTTCGGTGTACCTCCTCAGGCCCCCCCGGAAAGGAATATTTGGGTAGAAGGAAAAGGTCAAAGTTTAGTCGTCATTCTGAAAGAAAGTATTTGAAACCAAAGTCTGATTTTGAAATTGACTTAGTTTTAGTAAACTGGTGTCTCACCAGCCCATTTTTAAAGTTAGTTTTTATACCAAGTATCCCTTTAAAAAGGAAGCTGTTAAAAAAAAAATAAATAAATAAAAAAAAGGAAGCTGTTTTGCAAACCTGGCATAGACCTTGCTCCTCAGACCTGAGGCTGTGACTGACTGCATGTCACTTTCCTTCCTTCCCCTGCTGCCTGGAGCAGAGGCTATGAGATTGAAGTGGAACAGTCACAGACCTGCAAGTGACCATACACGTCCTTCCCGTCCTTACCCTTGCAAATGAGAAAGCCAACACCCACACGGTGTTAGCACATCTTTCTAGGACATACAGCACCTCTGGGGAGTGTTATCGTCATTGGCATCCAGGCTCCCTGAAGAAATTCTGGCTGGGACTCCTTTTCTCCACTTCACCTTTGCTGCTTAAAGTAGCAAGTCTGAGGATCAGCATCATGACATCATCTAGGATTTGTCACAAATACAGAATGTCAGGCTCTGGCCCCATCCTACTGAATCAGAACCTCATCTGGGCTAATCACCCACTTCTGTGAAACTATAAAAGAGACACACATACAAAAAAACAGTAAAGCAAACTATTAATTTGTACCTTATTTAATTCTGTGAAATGTTGGTTGTGGTTATTTGTCTGTATCTCCATGAAATTAACTAAGCAACATACACCTGCAGCAACATACACCTCTCAGCAACATACACCTGCATTCACACCTTGGAAATATTGCCTGTTTGGTACTAGGCCACCACCATGAAGTGAGTATTGCAGTAAAGGGAGGCACATAAATATTTTGGTTTCTAGGTGCACATAAAACTTATGTTTATACTATACTATAGTCTATTAAGCATGCAATAGCATTATCTCTAAAAACTGGACATACTTTGATTAAAAAATACTTTAATGCTAAAATAAGCTAATGATGATATGAGCCTTCAGGGAGTCACAATCCTCTCCCTGGTGGAGGCTCTTGCCTCACTATTGATGGTCACTGATTGAGCAGGGTGGTGGTTGCGAAGTCTGGGGTAGCTGTGTCAATTTCTTCAAATAAGAAAACAATAAAGTTTACCACATCAATAGATTTTTCCTTTCACAAAAGAGTTCTCTGGAGAAATCAGCATGTGAGGCTATTTGATAGCATTTTACACACAGTAGAACTTCTTTCAAGTTTGGAGTTAATCATCTGTAAACTGCCACTACTTTATCAACTAAGTTTATGTAATAATCTAAATCCTTTGTTGTCATTTCAACAGTGGATACAGCATGTTCACCAGGAGTATGTTCCATCTCAACTCAAGAAAGCCCTTTCTTTGCTCATCCATAAGAAGAAAGAAACTCGGCTCAGTGCCTGTAGCTCAAGCGGCTAAGGTGCCAGCCATATACACCTGAGCTGGTGGGTTCGAATCCAGCCCGGGCCTGCCAAACAACAATGATGGCTGCAACCGAAAAATAACTGGGTGTTGTGGTGGGCACCTGTAGTCCCAGCTACTTGGGAGGCGGAGACAGGAGACTCACTTGAGCCCAGGAGTTGGAGGTTGCTGTGAACTGTGATGCCCCTCTACCCAGGGCAACAGCTTGAGACTGTCTAAAAAAAAAAAAGAAGAAAGAAAGAAAGAAAGAAAGAAAGAAAGAAGGAAGGAAGGAAGGAAGGAAGGAAGGAAGGAAGGAAGGAAGGAAGGAAGGAAGGAAGGAAGGAAGGAAGGAAGGAAGGAAGGAAGGAAGGAAGGAAGGAAGGAAGGAAGGAAGGAAGGAAGGAAGGAAGGAAGGAAGGAAGGAAGGAAGGAAGGAAGGAAGGAAGGAAGGAAGGAAGGAAGGAAGGAAGGAAGGAAGGAAGGAAGGAAGGAAGGAAGGAAGGAAGGAAGGAAGGAAGGAAGGAAGGAAGGAAGGAAGGAAGGAAGGAAGGAAGGAAGGAAGGAAGGAAGGAAGGAAGGAAGGAAGGAAGGAAGGAAGGAAGGAAGGAAGGAAGGAAGGAAGGAAGGAAGGAAGGAAGGAAGGAAGGAAGGAAGGAAGGAAGGAAGGAAGGAAGGAAGGAAGGAAGGAAGGAAGGAAGGAAGGAAGGAAGGAAGGAAGGAAGGAAGGAAGGAAGGAAGGAAGGAAGGAAGGAAGGAAGGAAGGAAGGAAGGAAGGAAGGAAGGAAGGAAGGAAGGAAGGAAGGAAGGAAGGAAGGAAGGAAGGAAGGAAGGAAGGAAGGAAGGAAGGAAGGAAGGAAGGAAGGAAGGAAGGAAGGAAGGAAGGAAGGAAGGAAGGAAGGAAGGAAGGAAGGAAGGAAGGAAGGAAGGAAGGAAGGAAGGAAGGAAGGAAGGAAGGAAGGAAGGAAGGAAGGAAGGAAGGAAGGAAGGAAGGAAGGAAGGAAGGAAGGAAGGAAGGAAGGAAGGAAGGAAGGAAGGAAGGAAGGAAGGAAGGAAGGAAGGAAGGAAGGAAGGAAGGAAGAAAGAATCCAGGCTGGTGAGGTTGTGATCGTGATCCATCTGACACATCACTGAGGCCTTCCTCTTCTCAACTTCAGCTAGCCAGGCCTTGTCAGACAGAACTCACAGTTGTATTAAAAAAAAAAAAAAAAAAAGAAGAAAGAAACTCTTTATTCATTCACGTTGAATCATGAAATTGTAACATCTTATCTTCAAGATCCACTTCTAATTCTAATCCTCTTGTTTCTCTATCTCTGCTGTTACTTCTCCTGGAGTCTTGAACCCCTCAAAGTCATCCATGAGGGTTGGAATCAAGTTATTTCAAACTCCTATTAATGTTATTATTTTGACCTCCTCTCATGAATCACAAATGTTCTCAATAGCATCTAGAATGGTGAATCCTTTCCAGAAGGTTTTAAATTTACTATGCCAAGATCCATCAAAGAAATCACTATCTAAGGCATCTATAGTCTTATAAAATGTATTTCTTAAATAATAATAAGATTTGAAAGTCAAAATTACTTCTTGATCTATGAGCTGCAGAATGGATGTTGTGTTAGTAGGCATGAAAACAATATTAATTCCTTGTCCACATTCATCAGAGCCTTGGATAATTAGGTACATTGTCAATCAACAGTGATATTTTGAAAGGATTCTTTTTAAATTCTGAGCAGTAGGTCTCAACAGTAGTCTTAAAATATTCAGTAAACTGTGCTATAAACAGATGTGCTGTCATCTAGGTTTTGTTGTTACATTTATAGAGAACCGGAAAAATAGATTTACCATAGTTCTTAAGGGTCCTAGGAGTGATTAATGAACATTGGTTTCAACTTAATGCCCACCCTTGTCTTTTGAATCTTTGAAGGTGGGTACCGACTTCCCTTCTCTAGCTATGGAAGTCCTAGATGATATCTTTGTCCAATAGAAGGCTGTGTTCATCTACATTGAAAATCTGTTGTTTAGTGTAGTCACCTTCATCAATGATCTTAGCTAGATCTTTTAGGTAACTTGCTGCACTTTCTACATCAGTACTTGTTGCTTCACCTTGCACTTTAATGTTATAGAGCTGGCTTCTTTCCTTAAACCTAATGAATCAGCCTCTACTCACTTCAAACTTCTCTTCTGCAATGTTCTCAATTCTCTGGAGCCTTCCTAGGATTAAAGAAAGTTAGGCTTTGTTCTGGATTAGGGTCTGCCTTAAGGGAATGTTGTGGCTGGTTTGATTTTCTATCCAGATCTCTAAAACTTTCTGCATTCCAGCACTAAGCCTATTTCACTCTCATTGGAGTGTTCACTAGAGTACCACTCAATTTCCTTCTAGAATTTTTCCTTTGAATTCACAGCTTGGCTGACTGTTTCTTCTAAGAGGCTTAGCTTTCAGCTTATCTCAGCTTTGAACATGTCTTCCTAGCTAAGCTTGATCATTTTTAGCTTTTGATTTAAATTGAGAGATGTGTGATTTTTCCTTTTACTTGAACACTTTAAATAAATCGTAGGGTAATAATTTCCATATTGTGTTTCAAGGAATAGGGAGGCCTGCTGAGAGGGAAAAGGACAGGGAACAGCCAGACAGAACACATATTATTTATCAGTTAAGTTCTCTGTCTTAAATGGGCATGTTTTGTGGTGCCCTAAAATAATTACAATAGTAACATCAGAGATTGCCAATCACAGAACACCATGACATATACTATAATAATTATGAAGTTTGATACTTTGTGATAATTACCAAAATGAAGAGATCACATGCTGTTGGAAAAATGGCCCCAATAGACTCCCTTTACCCAAGATTGCCACAAACCTTCAATTCGTAAAAAAAAAAAAAAAGAAAAATCCGAAAAAACAGTATCTGTGAAACACAAAGCTACATGCAATGAAACTAGGTCTGTTTGTACTTCCATTGTACTTCCAACACATCAACATTTTAATTGGCTACTAAGTGCTATTTGTGTGTTTCCCTAAATATCTCTCTGCACTGGTGACTTGCCACTAATCCCCAGCTCCACCCCACAGAGTCCCTCCACATCTGGTCCTCAGGTTGACATCCCTCCCCACAGACAGCAGAGTGGCTTCCACAAAACACAGTCTGCTCCTACCCCTTCCACAGCATCTTTTATGGACTGAATTGTGTCTCCCCCCAAATCAATATGTTGCAGTTTTAACTCTCAATGTGAGACATTTGAAGGTGGAGCCTTTGGGAGACCATCAGTTTTAGAAGAAGCCATGAGAGTTGGGCCTTCATGACGGGATTTGTGTCTTTCTAAGAATAGACACTAGAAAGCTTAGCTCATTTCTCTGTCCACCAGGTGAGGACATCGCAAGAAGGCAACTGTCTACAAATATGGAAGAAAGCCTTCACCCAAGCCAGTCCATGTGGGCATCCTGATCTAGGTCTCTAACCTTCCAGAAAGGTGAGGAATAAACATTTGTTGTTTAAGACACCCAGCCTGTGGTATTTTGTTATTGCAGCCCAAGCAGACTAGGAAAGGTTCTAGCCTGTCTAAAAGGGAAAGTACAAAGCCATACATGAGAATCATTCATGGGCACTTTACTTTCTAAGTGTTAAGTAGACAGTTTCTGACAGTATGATTAAAAAAAACAGTAGTATTTGCTAGAAATTGATCCAAATGATGAAGTAGTTGAGGAAGAGGGAGAGCTTGTTCTGAGAATCAGACAAGGGGGTGTTTGATGTCACGTTGCTTCCTTATTTGTGGTGGTTGTTGTCATGTGTCATCTTGACTGGGGCATGGGCTGCCCAGATATTGGGTCAAGCATTATTCTGAGTGTGTTGATGAGGGTGTGTTGAGTGACATTAACATTTAAATTGCTAGACTGAGTAAAAAAACTGAAGACCAGAATAGAACAAAAAGGCTGAGTAAAATGTAATTTCTCTTGCCAGACTGCTTGAGTGGGGACATCAGTCTTTTCTTGTCTTTAGCCTTGAGTTGAAATGTTGTCTCTTCTTAGGTCTCCAGCCTGCTCTTTTTCAAACTGAAACTTACACTATTGGCATCATTGTCAGTTTGAGCTCTGTAACTGAATTACTGTAGACTGGATGTCCCAAACAACAGACATTTATTTCTTTATTTTTCTTTATTAATTTTTCTTTGAGATACTCTGTCACCCTAGGTAGAGTGTCCATGGCATCATCATAGCTCACAGGAACCACAGACTCTTGAGCTTAAGTGATCCTCCTGCCTCAGCCTCCTGAAGAGCTGGGACTACAGGCATGCATCACAATGGCCAGCTAATTTTTCTGTATTTAGTAGAGACAGATTCTTAATCTTGTCTAGACTGGTCTTGAATTCCTGGGCTCAGGTGATCTGCTTACCTTGGCCTCCCAGAGAGCTAGGACTACAGGTGTGAGCCACCTTGCCCCAACAAGTTACTATTTGTACTTCTGGAGGCTGTAAAGTCTAGGAGCATAGTGCTGGCAGATACAGCTTGTGGTAAGGGCTGCTTCCTGGTCTGTAGCCAGTCACTTACTTTCTCATGGAACTCTCACATGACGAAGATTGGAAGGCTTCTAATCAGAATACTAATTCCATTGTGGAGACTTTACCCTCATGACCTCATCTAAACCTAAATATGTCCTAAAGGCCCCAACTCCTAAAACCATCCCTTGGGGGTGAGGGTTTCACACTATGAACTTTTGGAGAGCACAAACAAGCTGTCCATCACCATCAGCTTTCCTGGCTCTCAGGCTTACGGATTTGGATTCAGACCAGAACCATCAGCTTTCCTGGTTCTCCAGCTTTTGTTTTTATTTTTATTTTTTTTATTAAATCATAGCTGTGTACATTGATATAATCATGGGGCATCATTCGTTCTCCAGCTTTTGGACTGTAGACCTTGAGACTTCTCAACCTTCATGATCACATGAGCCAATGCCTTAGGATAAATCTCTTTTGTGTGTGTGTGTGTGTGTGTGTGTGTGTATATCTTATTGGTTCAGTTTCTCTGGAGAACCCTAACACAATGTCTTTGAGATGGGAGCCAGGACAGGGGCAGTAGTGTGGCATGGGATGGAACACCTTCATCTCTTCTTCTCCCACATTTCCCAGCTGGAGAAAGTGCCCTGGGAGGGTGACCTGGACACTTTGCAGAGAAGGCGATGTAGCAGTAATAAGACGGGGCAAAATGGCTTGCCCGGGGACACACTGGAGCTGAGTAAGAGGTGGTGTTGCTCCTGCTGTGGTGACAACAGTGCCCAGAGCTTATGTGCTGACGTTACCAGATGGACTGAGAGACTGCCCTCCCCTCCCCCCAAGCCTCTCCAACTTTGATGAAGGTGGGGAAGGTGACAGTTTGCCCTCGGGCCCCTGCAGGCCTTCCCCACAGAGCCACACACGCAGAGTTTTCCCTGGGATTTCATTCCTTCTTGGTCCCTTACTCAAGCCAGACACTGAAGGCGATTGCAGTACCATCCAGAAATGAGGTGCTGCAAAGTCTGACCAGAAGATACTAACTCCTTGAACAATTTTACATTTAAATGTATTATCTTTTTTTCACTCCAGTTTGGATTGTGTAGAATCTTAAGTGGAATAATGGAGACCAAGGGAGAGAGAGCCCAGCTTTCTGAGCTGAAGACTATACAATGGTTCGGGCTGTCTTCAAGCAAAAGAATAAAAGTTGCTGACAAAAAGACAGTGGATGTTTATTCAGAACGAGAGAAGAAATCAAATTTTAAGATGCTACAAAGTAGGGAGGAGAGCAAGATGGCGAATGAGTAACAGCTTCCTTGCATCTGGGCACTGTGAGTCTGGGGAGATAGGACTCCAGGCATCTCTGGCTGGTGGGATCTGCCTATCATCACTCCTGCGAGGATACAGAGAGTCAGCGAGAGACTTCTGGACCCCAAGAGGAGGACTAAAACAGTGGAAAACCGGCAAGTGGTTGCGTGTGTTTAATCCGTCTAAACCTGCCCACAATTGTAACTTCAGTAGCAGCGAGACTGCAAACCAGAAAGGCCTTACCTGTGAACTGTTTTGGTGTCTTTGGACTTGGCACTCAGTTGAGCTGCCTTGGGGAGAGCCTGAGTGGGAATGCGGAGAACTTTGGCCATTGTCTAGGGCCCCAGTCTGAGCCGCTGAGCCAGATGGAGCTAATAGTGTTTGGCTGTGGGCCACAGGGAGACATTGTGAGCGATGTGCCCAGGCAAGCTCCGCCTCAGGGTCACAGAGCTAGAATCAGGTGGGAGCTGGTAACCCAGCACCAAGTAGCCTAAGGGTGGGGTCTGAGCCGCCTTGCAGCCCTAACCCTCAGGGGCAGAGTGAGACCGGTTTTGGCACACTGGGTAAGTGGATAGCCACTTCAGCAGTGATTCCAGCGACAAGCACTTTCCTGGGAAAGCTTCTGCTCAGCAAGTTTACAAGTTCAAAGTGCCTTTTAAGTGGGCTGAAGAGAGATTTAGGGTGTCTACCTGCTGGGGTTTGAGAAATCAGCAGCCTCCAGTCGCATCAGAACTGTGATTAACATCTCATACCCCAGAAGATCACATGTTGCCCAGACAATATTCAACAACATATACATACTGCTTTGTTTTTGGTTGTGTTTTTTTTTTTTTTTTGGTTTGATTTTTTTTTTGTTTATTTTGATGTTGTTGATGTTGTTTTGTTTTTTAATTTCAACGCTTTCCATACAGATCTTTTTTCTTTATCAATTTTTCTAGTTTAATTATAATTTCCCATTGCTGCCTTTTTTAATAACTAGAACTTCATTTTTGCTAGTGTTTCTACCGCTATTATTTGGTTTTTCCAGCCAATTTTATCCCATAAAGTTTTCTGTTTGCTTGTTTTGGTTTGATATATAGCATTTTTGTCTTTCCTCTCTACTTAGTAGAGCTGGGGTACCGCATCTGATCAGGTTAGCAAAGAGCTGCTGACCTCAAAGGAACCACCCAACTGGGCACCCCCATAAGGTGGTTTTTTTAAAGGTTGTGTCAAAGTACCCTACTGTACACCTATATTGCTCTGCCTCCCTATTTCTGTGCCTCTCTTCTTTTTGTCAATATTCCTTTTACCCATCCCCTCTCCTTTCTCTATTTTTTTTTTCTTTTCACAAGATCCTCCTTTCTTTCATCCCATTCTTGCTCTTCAACCTTCTCACCCTTCTGGTCCTGTACCAAAAGGACTCAACAAACCCTTAGTACACAGGCATGAGAACTTAAAGAGCAAGAGAAAGTGAAAGGAAAATTAGGGCAAAGAAACAGATAAAAGAAATCACTCATGAGGAAGAATCAGCAGAAAACTCCAGGCAACATGAAGAACCAGTCCAGAACAACCCCGCCAAGGGACCATGAGGTAGCTACTGCAGAGGATTCCACCTGTAAAGAAATGTTAGGAATGACAGAAAGAGAATTTAGAATACAAATGATGAAAACAATGAAAGAAATGATGGAAATAATGAAGGAAACTGCTAATAAAGTGGAAAATAACCAAAAGGAAATTCAAAAACAGAATCAAATAAGAGATGAACAATATGAAGAATATAAAAAGGATATAGCAGAGCTGAAGGAACTGAAACAGTCAATTAGGGAACTTAAAGATGCAATGGAAAGTATCAGCAACAGGTTAGACCATGCAGAAGAAAGAATTTCAGAGGTAGAAGACAAAGTTCTTGAGATAACTCAGGTAGTAAAAGAGGCAGAAAAGAAGAGAGAGAAAGCAGAACGTTCACTGTCAGAATTATGGGACTTTATGAAGCGTTCCAACATACGAGTTATAGGAATTCCAGAAGGGGAAGAAGAATGCCCCAGAGGAATGGAAGCCATACTAGAGAATATTATAAAAGAAAATTTCCCAAATATCACCAAAGATTCTGACACACTGCTTTCAGAGGGCTATCGGACCCCAGGTCACCTCAACTCTAACTGAGCTTCTCCAAGACACATTGTGATGAACCTGTCCAAAGTCAAGACAAAAGAAAAGATTCTGGAAGCTGCCAGGAGTAAGCCCAGTTGACCTATAGGGGCAAATCCATCAGAGTGACGGCAGACTTCTCTAATGAAACTTTCCAAGCAAGAAGACAATGGTCATCTACCTTTAATCTACTTAAACAGAACAGTTTCCAGCCCAGAATTTTGTACCCTGCTAAGCTAAGCTTCAAAATTGATGGAGAAATCAAATCATTTACGGATATATAAACATTGAGAAAATTCACCACAACAAGACCAGCTCTACAGGAAATACTTCAACCTGTTCTGCACACTGACCACCACAATGGATCAGCAGCAAAGTAAGAACTCAGAAATTAAAGGACAGAACCTAACCTCCACACTGATGCAAAAGATAAAACTAAGAAATGGCTCTCACAAAATAAGATGAATAGAATACTACCACACTTATCAATTATCTCAATAAATGTTAATGGCTTGAATTCCCCACTGAAGAGACATACATTGGCTGACTGGATTAAAAAACAAAAGCCATCCATTTGCTGTCTGCAAGAAACACACCTGGCTTCAAAAGACAAATTAAAGCTCCGAGTCAAGGGTTGGAAGACAATTTTTCAGGCAAATGGCATTTAGAAGAAAAGAGGAGTTGCAGTCTTATTTTCAGATTCATGTGGATTTAAAGCAACTAAAGTCAAAAAAGACAAAGATGGTCACTTTATATTGATCAAGGGAAAAATACAACAAGAAGATGTTTCAATTCTAAATATTCATGCACCCAATTTAAATGCTCCCAGATTCTTGAAACAGACCTTACTCAGTCTGAGCAATATGATATCTGATAATACCATCATAACAGGGGACTTTAACACTCCTCTTACAGAGCTGGACAGATCCTCTAAACAGAAATTAAACAAAGGTATAAGAGGTTTAAATGAGACCCTAGAACAACTGTGCTTGATAGATGCATATAGAACACTCCATCCCAAAGATAAAGAATATACATTCTTCTCATCACCCCATGGAACATTCTCCAAAATTGATCATATCCTGGGACACAAAACAAATGTCAACAGAATCAAAAGAATTGAAATTTTACCTTGTATCTTCTCAGACCATAAGGCACTAAAGGTGGAACTCAACTCTAACAAAAACGCTCGACCCCACATGAAGACATGGAAATTAAACAATCTTCTGTTGAATAACAGATGGGTGCAGGAAGAAATAAAACAGGAAATCATTAACTTCCTTGAGCATAACAACAATGAAGACACAAGCTACCAAAACCTGTGGGATACTGCAAAAGCAGTTTTGAGAGGAAAATTCATTGCTTTAGATGGCTACATTCGAAAAACAGAAAGAGAGCACATCAACAATCTCATGAGCCATCTTATGGAATTGGAAAAAGGAGAACAATCTAAGCCTAAACTCAGTAGAAGAAAAGAAATCTCCAAAATCAAATCAGAGATCAATGAAATTGAAAACAAAAGAATCATTCAGAAAATTAATGAAACAAGGAGTCGGTTTTTTGAAAAAATAAATAAAATAGATAAACCATTGGCCAGACTAACTAGAAATAGAAAAGTAAAATCTCTAGTAACCTCAATCAGAAATGATAAAGGGGAAATAACAACTGATCCCACAGATACACAAGAGATCATATCTAAATACTACCAGAAACTCTATGCCCAGAAATTTGACAATGTGAAGGAAATGGATCAATATTTGGAATCACACCCTCTTCCTAGACTTAGCCAGAAAGAAATAGAGTTCCTGAACAGACCAATTTCAAGCACTGAGTTCAAAGAAACAAAAAAAAAATCTTCCAACCAAAAAATGCCCTGGTCCAGATGGCTTCACTCCAGAATTCTATCAAACCTTCAAGGAAGAGCTTATTCCTGTACTGCAGAAATTATTCCAAAAAATTGAGGAAGAAGAAATCTTCCCCAACACATTCTATGAAGCAAACATCACCCTGATGCCAAACCAGGAAAAGACACAAACAAAAAGGAGAATTTCAGACCAATCTCACTCATGAATATAGATGCAAAAATTCTCAACAAAATCCTAGCCTATCATCAAAAAAGTCATACATCATGATGAAGTAGGCTTCATCCAAGGGATGCAAGGCTGGTTTAACATATGCAAGTCCATAAACATTATCCACCATATTAACAGAGGCAAAAATAAAGATCACATGATCCTCTCAAAAGATGCAGAAAAAGCATTTGATAAAATCCAGCATCCTTTGCTAATTAGAACACTGAAGAGTATAGGCATAGGTGGCACATTTCTAAAACTGATTGAAGCTATCTATGACAAAACCACAGCTAGTGTTTTACTGAATGGAGTAAAACTGAAAGCTTTTCCTCTTAGAACTGGAACCAGACAAGGTTGTCCTCTGTCACCTTTACTAGTCAACATAGTGCTGGAAGTTCTAGCCAATATAATTATTCAAGACAAGGAAATAAAGGGAATCCAAATGGGAGCAGAGGAGGTCAAACTCTCCCTCTTTGCTGACGACATGGTCTTATACTTAGAGAACCCCAAAGACTCAACCACAAGACTCCTAGAAGTCATCAAAAAATACAGTAATGTTTCAGGATATAAAATCAATGTCCACAAGTCAGTAGCCTTTGTGTACACCAATAACAGTCAAGATGAGAAGCTAATTAAGGACACAACTCCCTTCACCATAGTCTCAAAGAAAATGAAATACCTAGGAATATACCTAATGAAGGAGGTGAAGGACCTCTATAAAGAAAATTATGAAATCCTCAGAAAGGAAATAGCAGAGGATATTAACAAAGGGAAGAACATACCATGCTCATGGCTTGGAAGAATCAACATTTTTAAAATGTCTATACTTTCCAAAGCAATCTACCTATTCAATGCCATTCCTATCAAAATACCAACATCGTACTTTCAAGATTTGGAGAAAACGATTCTGCGTTTTGTATGGAACCAGAAAAAACCCCGTATAGCTAAGGCAGTTCTTAGTAATAAAAATAAAGCTGGGGGCATCAGCATACCAGATTTTAGTCTGTACTACAAAGCCATAGTGGTCAAGACAGCATGGTACTGGCACAAAAACAGAGACATAGACACTTGGAATCGAATTGAAAACCAGGAAATGAAACTAACATCTTACAACCACCTAATCTTCGATAAACCAAACAAGAACATACCTTTGGGGAAAGACTCCCTATTCAATAAATGGTGTTGGGAGAACTGGATGTCTACATGTAAAAGACTGAAACTGGACCCACACCTTTCCCCACTCACAAAAATTGATTCAAGATGGATAAAGGACTTAAATTTAAGGCATGAAACAATAAAAATCCTCAAAGAAAGCATAGGAAAAACACTGGAAGATATTGGCCTGGGGAAAGACTTCATGAAGAAGACTGCCATGGCAATTGCAACAACAACAAAAATAAACAAATGGGACTTCATTAAACTGAAAAGCTTCTGTACAGCTAAGGAGACAATAACTAAAGCAAAGAGACAACCTACACAATGGGAAAGGATATTTGCATATTTTCAATCAGACAAAAGCTTGATAACTAGGATCTATAGAGAACTCAAATCAATCCACATGAAAAAAGCCAACAATCCCATATATCAATGGGCAAGAGACATGAATAGAATCTTCTCTAAAGAAGACAGACGAATGGCTAACAAACACATGAAAAAATGTTCATCATCTCTATATATTAGAGAAATGCAAATCAAAACAACCCTGAGATATCATCTAACCCCAGTGAGAATGGCCCACATCACAAAATCTCAAAACTGCAGATGCTGGCGTGGATGTGGAGAGAAGGGAACACTTTTACACTGCTGGTGGGACTGCAAACTAGTACAACTTTTCTGGAAGGAAGTATGGAGAAACCTCAAAGCACTCAAGCAACACCTCCCGTCTGATCCTGCAATCCCATTACTGGGCAACTACCTAGAAGGGAAAAAATTCTTTTATCATAAGGACATTTGTACTAGACTGTTTATTGCAGCTCAATTTACAATCGCCAAAATGTGGAAATAGCCTAAATGCTCACCAAGCCAGGAATGGATTAACAAGCTGTGGTATATGTATACCATGGAATACTATTCAGCCATTAAAAAAAATGGAGACTTTACATCCTTCATATTAACCTGGATGGAAGTGGAAGACATTATTCTTAGTAAAGCATCACAAGAATGGAGAAGCATGAATCCTATGTACTCAATTTTGATATGAGGACAATTAATGACAATTAAGGTTATGGGGGGGAGGAAAAGCAGAAAGAGGGAAGGAGGGAGGGGGGTGGGGCCTTGGTGTGTGTCACACTTTATGGGGGCAAGACATGATTGCAAGAGGGACTTTGCCTAACAATTGCAATCAATGTAACCTGGCTTATTGTACCCTCAATGAATCCCCAACGATAAATAAATAAAAAAAGATGCTACAAAGTAGCACAAATACCACAAAATCTAGAAAAAGTTTGTAATATTTTCATTAACTCCTTGCCATGTGTTTTATGCCATGGGCAGTGCCTGTGGCTCAGTGAGTGGGGCACTGGCCCCATATACCAAGGGTGGTGGGTTTGAACCCAGCCCCGGCCAAACTGCAACAACAACAACAACAAAAAATAGCCGGGCGTTGTGGTGGGCGCCTGTAGTCCCAGCTGCTCGGGAGGCTGAGGCAGGAGAATCGCATAAGCCCCAGAGCTGAAGGTTGCTGTGAGTCCTGTGACATCATGGCACTCTACTGAAGGTGGTAAAGTGAGACTCTGTCTCTACAAAAAAAAAAAAAAATACATTAATGCCTACATGTTTGGCTATATGATCTATGAAATACTTCTTTACTGGTCAACAATTTGCAATATTTTACAGAGAAAAGAGAAAGAAGGATAACTCAATCTCCTTTTAGCATAGACGATTAAAATTTATTCAAATTCTTGATAGTTGAAACCCATAAAATCTGCAACTCTGTACACAGATGTGCTTACTGTGTGTGCTGCACCTATAGGTTTGTGCCCCATTCACACAGGTATTTGGAAGTACATAAACAGGTGTGTGGCACAGGCATTATTGCATATACGGCATTATTGATGATATTCCTCCATTTTCAATAGGCGTTAATGGAAATTGCATCCTTTCCATGCAGTTTTACGTGGTTGATAATAAGAGGAATTTGTCATAGACTAACTTCTGACTCTGCACATTTCAAGCCTTATTTCTGCCCAATGACCCACATACTTTTGGTGTCAGATGGCATAAGACACTTTTATATTGCTAGATTATTTTTGGTCCTGGACTTCTATGTCTAGAAGCCGCAGGAGTTGGCACTGTGCAGCCGGCATTCTCCTGGAAGCTTTCTCTTCTTCCAGGAGAAGGTTCAGGCAAGCATAAGTCATCCACAGAGAAATAAAGAATAAATCCTTATCTCCCCAATGACTGAATAGGGCCCTTCTTAACCAAGAGGACCCCAGAGAAACCTTAAAATCCTCACTTCATAGCCATGGTGAGAGGATGGGAAGTGGCCAGTGACATGTGTTTGGGGTATGTGTGTGTGCACGCGTGTACGTGTGGGGTGTGTGTGTACACATGTGTGGTCAGATGGTAAGTTTCCGACAAGTGTGAAAACCCTTCCTGGCCATGCAGGCTGTCCTTCCCCAGTTCCTCTTGCTCCTCCCTTTATTTTTCTCTTCTGTTTATACTTTCAGGAGCATGAGGGACAAGGTCCTTCCTGGTCATCTGTGGACATGGCTTTTTTTGGGTCTTCACAGTGTATTTGTAGCTTTAACGTCAAATTCCTCCTGGCAGGAGCAGCTTTGCAAGCTCCCACTGTGTTCCTGGACAAGTCATTCTATTTATGAAATCCAGGCACATCTGCACCTAATATTACTAAGTAATGTATGCTAATTTCAGCTTACTCAGACACTGCTGGTCAGAAGCGTGTATGCCAGTTTCAACTTACTCTCCACTATTACAATAGGCAACCACAGTCAGTAGCATCAATGCTAATTTCAACTTACTCTCAACATACTAACAAAGCCTCAGTTTACGTAAAGTATGATTGTTGGGAAAGAAAGCATAAAAATGATACACTGTTATTTTTTAAGACTATTTCCTTTTGATTGGAATTACACCTGGTAGTTTGAATATGTCCCATACGAGGTAGGGAATGAAGAGAGGAAACTTCCTGAGTGCCCCACACGTCTGGGTCACTGTGTTGGGTGACGAGCCTGTGTGATCTTATTTGTCTCAACATCCCTTGCTAGATGTAGTATGTCCTCTGTTTTGCAAAGGTAAACCATGAGAGATGAGCCAGTTAGTTATGTAATTTTTGAAAGATCACTAAATTTTCTCAAAGTACTAGCAATCTGAACATTATCAAATCATGGGAAGCTAACACAGAAAGGTCTTGCAAATTATAAATCTTTGTGAATATAAGGTGTTATGTTTAAAGTATGGGCCACAAACATGGTAAAATCCCCAAATAACTCCTGTTCTTGCATAAGAATGTTTTCACATGAGGCGCAGTCTATGACTGAGTTGCTTGCGTGGTGTGACACCCGCAGCCTTTATCTTTTAGCACCTGATGCTCTTTGAGTGTAGTCCACAGATGTGCTAGTTTGCCCAGGACATTAGCTCTTTATTATCCCAGTGAAATTATAATAGCAAACAGCCATCACTCACAACAATGTCCTGGACTAGACAAGACATTATAGGGTCCCCCAACCTATTGTGCTGTCAGCATTTGTGTATCTTTTTAAACCCTGAGTCTGAGCTAGAAGCTAAATGATCATCTTTCCAATCCATTCTTTATAGATTAGGGAGCAAGAGATACTTCCCAGGGCCTTGCTGGAGTTCACAGGGCTGGCTGGAGAAAGAAGACCCGGCCGAGGCTTTTGGGTTAGCAGCTTCCTGGTGACATCTGTGAAGGTGGATGACAGGGTAAGGGGCAGGTGACATGTGGCAGGCAGGGCTGAGAGATGATGGTTTTGGTTCTGGGGAAGTGCTGATTCCTGTTTTTAATTCTTTTAGGAATTTAAAATCAGGTGAAGGAAGAAATTTTAATGGGAGAGGGACAGAGGGCAGAGGACGAAGAAGGGAAGAAGATTGGAGGAAAGGAGAGAAGGAGAAATGAAGAAATGAAAGGATGTTGGCTGGATGCAGCTGCTGACAGATTGGCAGGGGCTGGACTCGGTGACTCTTTAAACAATTACGGGTCCTAAGAAAGGAGCCACGCTGGACCATACGGAGATGTGAAAGCTCTGACAGGGTTGAGCCAGCTGGGAGCAGATTCTGCCACACGCCGAAGCCTGGCAGGGGTTGCAGGATTAGACTCAGATCAATATTTCTTTATTGGTTGGGATTTACCAAAGAGCTCGGGGTTTTCATTTGGACAATATTTCTATCTTGAAAAATAGGCAATTCAATATGTTCACAAAACAAAAAGAACAGGGACATTTTTCCCAATTTGTGTACTGATTCATGTGATGATGGACATTCCCTCACACCGTGATAGTCAAACAATGTTTTTTAACTTTATGGGAGGTTTAATTTTGTTGTTCTGTCTCATTTTTGTGGGGGTGGGAGGAAACCTGTGGAACTTTATTCTAGACCATACTTTTGCTGGCCTCTAAAGCCACAGCAGCCCTGTGCTTTAAGAAAAACAAATCTCATCTCATGATTGTAGGTGATTAGAATAGGGGCCTACACCTGCCTCCCAGCTGGTGAGCAAGCAAATGCATCAGACCTTCCTGTTCAGGCCAATTGCGAGAGAGAAACAGATTCCCAGCAGTGAGGGTGGTAGAGACCTGAGCAGGGCCCTGAAGGGCAGAACAGGAGGAGAGGCAGGGAGAGGACACCCTGGGTGCGTCTCTGTCCCTCGAAGTGAAAGAGTCAAATAGAAAACCTCACCTGTGGAAGTAAACAAGGGCCAACCAAATGAGAAAAAGCAAAGGTTGGTTATTCTGAGCTTGCTCTGGGGAGGGAGTCAGCCATCGGCACTTGCATTTTGGCAGAGATTCAAAGGCAGGCAGGGGAGTGGGAGGGCTTCCCAGGGAATAAAGGGGGGCTTCAGGGTGCTCTGATTGGAGGCTGTTGGCAGAGGGAAGCTGGAGGTGGCAAACCAGAGCAAGGCCTCCCTGAGATTGGTGTTGGCTTTCTCTGGTTGGTTCTACATGGGAAAACAGGACAAAAACTAGGGGACCTGTCAGTTATTTAATTGGGTCTTGGCCTTTGGCCAATCGCTATAGAAGTTGTTGTTTCGACTCCTGGCTTGAAACTAGGAATAAGGATCTGGCTTTCTGCAAGTCTGATTATGGCCGGCCAGCTTCCTGGATTATTTATTGTGGGCAAGAGGTTGGTTTTCCCATGTGGCCACTGCAGGTGGTGGATCAGAGTTCTATTTTGGTATGGTGGCCTGATCACTGTGTCTTGGTCTCTCACCTCACTGTTCTGTAGTGGCCTCTCGTTGAAAAGAGCCACTCCCATCGCTTGCTGGGAACTGCCCTTTGGGAAACTTTGCTCCCCTTTTGTTTCTCCTGCAGCCCAGGTTGCTTGCAAACATGCTTCCGGCGCGTTTATTCTCTTGACTGGGTTGCCTTACAGAGAGCAGGTGTTTTGCATCAGGATATTCTTCTTAATATTTAGGAAAGTAGCAAAAATGATTCATAAATATTGAAGCATAAAAACTGTTTAAATTGGAAGAATCTCCATTTGCAAGTTTTAGGCCAGTCCTGGAGATGTGGGTCAAAAAGTCAAATTATGGCGTCTCTCGCAGCCCTTTTCTGGGTTATATAACACAGAATTCGCTTCTCTGTGTTCCCATGTTGCCGGCACAGTTGGGACGAAGTACATCCTCATGAAGTCATTGTCAGAGTGCAAAGCAAAATCAGGAGAGAATCGTGTTGTTATTTTAGAATGCAAACTGTGCAAGAAATAAATTATTTCTGACCGGGTTTTGTTAAGGAGCTCAAACTTGATGAATTCTTGGCCTAGATAAGCATTTACCTCTAGCAGTTATGTGCCACTATTACAGTGATTACTTTATAAAAGCCAATAAACACTATCTGGAGTTAATATTTGCTCCCGAGGAAAGTTTGCCAAGAGCTTAGAATATATTTAAGAAAGATTTTGCCTGCTAGGTTTGTGTACAAAGTTTAAAACACCAAAATCCTTTTAGCATCATTAATAAAGAAAAAAATCAATGCACAAAGAATTGTACCCAGTAAAGTTGAAATCTGATCTAGAAATAGGAAAACCTTAGGAATTTTGCATAATAAGCCAAAAACTGTTCATCCCTAATGAATTCCAGCTAACCAACTCTGCTGTTGATTTAGTCTCTGAAATGACCTCTGCTTAAATCTATACCGTATGCCTTTGTACGTGTGAGGCATAAATAATGGCTGAACTCTTGCTAAGTTAAAGATGAAATGGACGTTGTTCATCCTATGTAGACTATGGGCTGTTGGCTCAGTACACCCAGGCTGGAGTTAACAATGGGGTGTTGCTAATGTTCTCAACAGGGAAAAAGAAGGAACTCATTTATGATCCTTGTACTGTGGTGTCGGGTTTAATAACTTGTCTAAGTAGGGTTTGCTATAATTTTATCTTCTTGAGGACATATATACGTAAATAACTTTGAATTCTAGTAAATGCGTTAGATATTCACACATCCTTACTATTAGTTATGGAATTCAGGAAAAACTATTTTATTACACTGGTATCATGATTAATACACAGTAACTTTCTTAAAGCTAACTTTCATATCAAAAGAACATAACCATTATCCTTCAATTTACAATTTTCTTCTCTATGTAAGTCAAGGCTTGTTTGTTAACCAGAAAATGCCAAGGTTTTCTGCCACAATTTTCTCTGTTTAAGGATAGGCTTCCTGCTTAGTCAGTGAGGAACAGGTGATGGGTGAGCGTGCAGAAAGCTGACTGGGCCTGCCTCTGAGTCTTCAGATCAACTCACTTTCTGCAAATGTTATTAATTGCTGGATTTGTCAGGCCTCCTCATTTATTGGGGACTTAAGGTAAGATATTTTGGTGATGAAGAGTAGGGAGTAAGATCTAAAATATCTTCTTCCATTCTAAAATATATTGTGTGACTAAAACATTTTCCTAAAATGAAAAGGTGTTTTGTATGCTGGGCTGTATGTATGTATCCTGAGAACGTTGAGGAGGGAGGGATGCCTTGTAAAGTAGTAAGTGTGTTTGTATTTTCTCTATGGAAATTATTTGAGAACGTCTCTAAAGCTCTTTGGTTTAATTAATTAATTTTTTTTTAAAAAAGGGATAATAGGAGGTTAGAGAGCCCTAGTTTAGGGCAGTGATTAGGGGAGCAGGCTCTTTACAAGTTACTTAATATCATTCCGTTTTTGTTTTTTCAATAGCAAAATGGGTCACTGGGATCATTAAATAAGCAAATGAATGGAAATTGCTTATAGTTACCCCCAGGGGTCACCTCCAAGGTCTAAGCCTAACCTTAACCCTAACTACTGCCCAGGAGAGAGTCTCCTGGGGGAGCAGATACCCACTAGCCTTGCGCTGCCAGCCTAGCGAACACTGGAGGGGAACAGCCAAGGTGCTGAGATCCCAGGGAAGATCAGAGACTCTGGTAGGGACGGATAGTTTAGACGAATTATTTGTCTACCTTAACAATATAAATGAGAACGAAGCCTTTTTATAATGGCATTTCAACCTCAAAGAAGAAGAAGCAGTAGCAGCAAAATGAAAAATCCAGGAGTGAGACCCAGGGACATTTCGGTCTGCTTAGGGCCTGGAGGCCAAGGGCCACGCAGGCGCCTTCTTCCTCCCACAGGAGTTGCTGCCAAAGATCTTGCCAACAACGACTTGTTACTCTTTCACCTACGAAAGCACTTCTGCTGTCTCAAACGTTTGGGGAATAGATGAGCAACCGTGGTGCACACTCATATGCCCGTGTACGTCAGGGTGGAGAGCATCCGCTTGGCCATTTGCATGTGGACAGATTAGACTTGCATGTATTTGTAGCAAAACTTGGCAATTAAAACAATTCTAAGAGCAGTTACTGGATATAAGAATGGTATTTTAAAAAGAAGTAAGTTAGTAAAACTGTTAAAATTAGTATATTTGTAAAATTCTTTGAATTTTAAGTTTCTATTAAACTATCCTCTTACTTGTTCAGTAAACTTTTGTTATTTATCATGTGCTTGGCACTGTGCTAAAAGGCAAAGATATATGGGCTCATGAGTTTAACATGCTTCCCTTCTATGAACTTACAATCCAGTGGAAGGAATAAATATTAAACCATTATTATTATAAGTTAATCAAATCTTAACTTCTTTGAAGTTATTATTCCTTAATTGAAACTGATACAATAGCTGCTCTGGGGCACAGGGAGGTGGGGGGAGCAGAGAGTGGGTGAAGCAGGTGGATCCCGGGCTGCTCGCGGTGGCACAGGTCAGACTGGGAATGGCTTCTGTAAGAACATAGCATCGGAAATGAGTACTGACAGGACAATTAGGAACATGACATAGAAAGAAAAAAAAGTGCAAAGGAGTAGCAGTGGGCAGAGGCAGGGAGCTTTGAAGAAACTGCAAGAGGCCGGCATGAAGAAGTCCAGGGAGCAAGGGAGCCATGCCAGGCTGCTGCACTGTCCAGGCTCTGGTGCCCTTCCCAAAAGCCCATCCCTATAAACTATAGGATCGAGCAGGAAACACCAAGATTAGACACTAACACACACATGAAAATGAAAGAACTCAGGAATCTGACTATCATCACCATGGTGTACGCAGCTGACGACCACGGCTGGCAGGTAAGAGAACCACGGGGTACAGGGAAAAGGCAAACTGTCATTATTTGTATAGATTTAGAAAACAAAGAACAAGAGAACAAAGCAACTATAAAACTAGTGAGAGTACCTGGAAATGTGTCCAGACGCAAAAGAGAAAATCAGTAATACTTTTAATTTGTCAGCGATTACCAACTGGAAAACTTAATTAATGAAATATACCAGCTCTATTCACCAAACTACAACCACAGTGATTAATGGACACAAGGATATGCCAGAAATTTAACAGCATCAAAGACCATTATCTGAACAATTAGGAAGGCATTAGACATAGGTTCCTACAAAAGTATTGACACAAACTGTGTGATGGTCCCTTATTTCACTTCCAAGGAACAGTCTGCGGTGTCTTGTTTGATTCACCTGTGCAGGTCAACTGGTTCCACTTCTCTGTGTTGTGGCGAGGGCTTCATCTGTTTCAGTCCGTGCAGATTTTACATTTCTTAATTTTTGTGCATTATATTTTTATCTCTGTGTTTCAAAGGGTTACATGGAGATAGGAAGCCTATTCTGTTCTTGTCGGTAACAACTGTACCATGTCTCCAACAAACACTGGCTGGGGCAGAAGGGACAGCTGCTCTGCCTGTCTGCTACGTGTAAAATTCACTCCTGGGAGCCATCGGATTGGGGCACTGTTAAGGCATCCTCATGATAGCACCTTGTGCGGTAAAGACCAGGAATTTTTTTCTTATTTTCCGTTTGCTGAGATGTTACCTCTTTTTGGAGCATTTTCCAATGCACATGGCTCTTGCTCTGTGTGCATGCCCCCTTCCCTCCCCCCACCCACATCATGGTTAGATTGTGTGAGTGTATCTGTGTTTCTTCCAGACTGCGAGCACTCTAAGGTCAGGAACCACGTGCACCTTCACTCAATTTTGTATCTTCCCTGCTGGCCACAGAATCTGACATGAAGCAGGTGCTTAATTAACGCTTGTTAAATTGAATTCATACAGAAAGCATTATTGTTTTTTAATGTTTTGCCTACTAGACTATAGGTTTCTATGATTGTATGGACATAAGTTTAACATTTTCGTTGAAAATGTCACATGAGCAATTCATGTGGCTGTAATGTCTTCACCCTGGTTTCAGTGTGCGGGTTGGAAGGAGGATAGAACTTCCAAGCAAACCTGGCTGTTGACAGAACCTGTGACTGTCCTCAGTGATTCTCGGCCACGCAGGCGTTTCCAGTGGGATGGGAGGCATGTTCCCAAGAGGAGAAACTTGGGACACCAGCACAACTCAGGAAGAGTTCTTTGCAGGAGAGGCCGGTGCTGCCCACAGGGGTTTGGGGCTGCTCAGGCTGCCCCTCCCTGTCAGACGTCCACTGCTGTTGTGTCACGCTGAGCACCTCCAGCCCCCATGCTGATGGAAGGTTTTAGGTGAGAAGCAACATGACTCTTTGTCACAAATAGGACAGACTCACGGTCTGCTTTGTGCACAACATGGCATCTGTGTGCCACCAGGCAACTGCCCCATATCAGAGCCAGAGTCCTCGCTTTGGGGGGAAATGCTGAGATGTTCCTGGCACAGCAGGGGCCCCTGTTATGTCCATGGTGACTGAGATCACGGGAGATCCAGCAAATTACAGGAACCAGGCATTGATGGTGGGGCTAGGATATTCCTAGCTGTGGTTTAGGCGCTGGGAGGTACCATGGTATAGGAAACGTGTGTGAGCAGCAGACTGAGAACTACCCATTCCCTGAGTCTTGTGTCATCAGGGCCACGATGCTTAACCATAACACGATCCAGAATGAGGGGCTATGCAGAGGCTGGGAAGAGCAAGAGACTCACTTTTCCACTTTGTTTATGAAAGTAGAAATGTTTTGCAACTTCTTTTGCCATGAACATATTCTATTAATACTTGTAGTCAAGGACAGGGTGTTGCCCAGGACCTGGGGCGAGGAAGAGGAGTGTTGACAGGGTAATAAACAGTGTTCCCATGTGACTCGGCAGACCCAGAGCAAACCTGCCCCCATGCCTGCTCCCTGTGGACAACCCTCCACCAACAAGATGTTAGGCAGTTGGAAGGAGGCCAGAAGGAGCAGGGCACGCTGAGCTTCAGAGCCTGGGTCTGCTCCTACTTGGGTGGAAAGCGCGTGAGGGCTGGGGACTGTGCAGCCCTGGATAAGTGTGTTCCCTGAAGAGGAATGAAGGTGAGAGACCCTGCGCCGTAGTCCTGCTCAGGGAAGATCTTTAGATGGAAATGTTCTCCAGGAAATCCCAGGCCAACCCAGCCCAGAGCACAGCATGGGGTCACAGTCTGGGCACTAATGCCACGTAAACCAGAAGTGCCTGAGGACCGTTTGCAGGTGGGCTTGCAGCACACCCGAGCCCCTGCACAGGCCAGGGGAGGGGAGAAGGCAGAGGTTCGGACCGCGGTGGGCTCTGCCATGGGCCGGTGACCTCAGCAGACAGAGCTGTTCATGCTGGGCCTTAGTCTTTTCATGTATAAAACACATGGGTTGTTGGAGATGGTTTTGGGAAGAATAAAAATATCTGTCTCTCTTCACTTGGCTGTATTGGTGTTAGGAATATTTCTTGATCCAAAGACACGCAAAGGCTGTATGGGCAGGGATGTATTTTACTCCAAGAGGTTCAGTTACATAATTTGTGTGTTCTCTAGAGAGACACTATTATTAATCGTTTACTAGGCAGTTTACACTTTCATCTAAATATTTGAATTTCAGATTTGTTTTTAACCTTTAATTCATGTTTGAAGTTTTATCTGGTTCACTGGGTATTTTCCAAAGGTAACACCTGCCCTATTTCTTGGACCCTAAGATTAAATTCTAAGAAGTGTCGTTTGGGGCTTTCTTTCCACAATCAGTCCCACTGTTTTTTTTCTAAAAATCAGAATATATTTCTCTCTGATAGTTTTCTGATTGTCTTTTTAAAAACAACAGTTTTATTTAGATATAATTTACATGTTGCCATACAATTTGCCCAGGGAAGTAAACTCTTCCATTGCTTTAGTATTAGTCACAGAGTTATGGAATCCTTCTTAAAATTGGTATTAGAAAACTTTTACCACCCTAAAAATGTTATTGGATGAAGAGGGTCTGGCTACCTGTTACTGTCAGCCAGACGCAGAGACAGGGATTAGGTCCAGCAACTTTTATTTGCCAGAACTCCAGCATTTCTGGAGAACAGCAAGAGCAGCCTCTCAAAAGCTGCTCTGCCTCAGTTACAATTCTGATAATTTTTATAGAGGGAAAACCAGAAAGCAAACTTAGTGTTAACCTTATCTGACAGGAAATAACACCAAAATAGTCTTCATTTTAACAATATAAAATGTTTAAACAACATAAACACAATTTTCACTTTGAAAAATGTCTAAGGGAATTATTAAAGAAAAGATTGCATTATCAAAGTAACCTTTATTTTACCAATGTCATAACATTATCTATACATAATTACCTTTTTATTTTTTATTTATTTATTTTTTTTTCTGTTAGGTTCTGCATTTTACTCTCCGTCTTATATAGGGTTATCGACATTTTATTTTGTTGTTAGTGGCATTAGCAAAGTGCTTCTCAGTTTGGGGGACAATTCATTCATTTGTTTCTTCGTTTAGACACATAAGGAGGATTTGAGAACCTGTAATTACCATGCATGATATTAGGTGCTGGGGAAAGTGGTGAGCAAGGTATGGAGTCTATTATCCAGAGCATAAAGTCTGGTTGGGGGTGGGGGAATGGGTAATGAACCAATTTATGCCAGAGGCCAAAATTTTTGAATTTTTTGCATAACTTTTTGACAAGCTCCTAGCACACCAGTCTCTGCAGCAGTGACTCTTGAGTACCACGTGATAGCATGGGCCCTCAGGAGGCAGACATGTGTGAAAAATCAGACCTTGGCCATGACCTTGAGCCTAGGACATTAATAACTCCCATGGCACTACAATTCCAATAATGGAAATGAGGCATAAATGTGTTGATAACATGCTAAATTTTACAAAAGGGGCAAGTATGGATTGCCTTCTGAGGGAGCATCAGCAGACACCAACCTGATCTGGGGGCAGGGAAAGCCCCTCCTGAGGAAATGAAGTTAAGGATGAGTTGGGATGATCGTGGCAGTGAGTGGGGTGGGTGCAGTGATTGCAATCTCTCAGAAGCAGCAGCGCACACAGTGTGGGGTCCAGGCGAGGGATGGCTCATCAGAAGATGGAGAAATGGGCCAGATCCAAATTGAGCCTTGATAAGGATTTTGGTTTTCATCGTAGGAGCCAAGAGGAGCCTCTGAGGGGTAATAAACAGAAGAGTGATACAATTCCATTTGTAAATTAAAAGATTGCTCTGGCTGCCCTGTGGGAAATGGATCTGAATGGAAAGGGAAAGAAGGAAGCCAGGATGGGAGCTGGGAAATCAGGAGGCTCCAGGGAGTCCAGGTGGGAGACCTGATGGGCCACCTGGCATGCCGAAGGGTATAGCCCAACACATAGGGAAGAGGTTTTAATTCCTCGGACTTCCCGTCTCTTACTAAAGCTCAAATTCCTTAGAGCCACTCTGTTCAGATAGAAGACAGTGTCCCATTAGAGGAACCACACTCTCAACCTAGCTGGGGAACACATGTAGAGTTCCTAAGTAAGAAGTTTACTTATATTGTAGAAAAAGTAGCCAACCATGGCCCGTGATCTCCCTTGTAGCTAATGAATTAGGTTTGCTGGGCCGACTTTTTTTTTTTTTTTTTTTATTGTTGGGGATTCATTGAGGGTACAATAAGCCAGGTTACACTGATTGCAATTGTTAGGCAAAATCCCTCTTGCAATCATGTCTTGCCCCCCAGAATGTGTGGCACACACCAAGGCCCCACCCCTCTCCCTCCTTCCCTCTCTCTGCTTTTCCTCCCCCACCATGACCCCAATTGTCATTAATTGTCCTCATATCAAAATTGAGTACATAGGATTCATGCTTCTCCATTCTTGTGATGCTTTACTAAGAATAATGTCTTCCACTTCCATCCAGGTTAATATGAAGGATGTAAAGTCTCCATTTTTCTTTAATAGCTGAATAGTATTCCATGGTATACATACACCACAGCTTGTTAATCCATTCCTGGGTTGGTGGGCATTTAGGCTGTTTCCACATTTTGGCGATTGTAAATTGAGCTGCAATAAACAGTTTAGTACAAGTGTCCTTATGATAAAAGGATTTTTTGCCTTCTGGGTAGATGCCCAGTAATGGGATTGCCAGATCAAATGGGAGGTCTAGCTTGAGTGCTTTGAGGTTTCCCCATACTTCCTTCCAGAAAGGTTGTACTAGTTTGCAGTCCCACCAGCAGTGTAAAAGTGTTCCCTTCTCTCCACATCCACGCCAGCATCTGCAGCTTTGTGATTTTGTGATGTGGGCCATTCTCACTGGGGTTAGATGGTATCTCAGGGTGCTTTTGATTTGCATTTATCTAATATATAGGGATGATGAACATTTTTTCATATGTTTGTTAGCCATTCATCTGTCTTCTTTAGAGAAGGTTCTATTCATGTCTCTTTCCCATTGATATATAGGATTGTTGGCTTTTTTCATGTGGATTAGTTTGAGTTCTCTGTAGATCCTAGTTATCAAGCTTTTGTCTGATTGAAAATATGCAAATATCCTTTCCCATTGTGTAGGTTGTCTTTTTGCTTTGGTTATTGTCTCCTTAGCTGTACAGAAGCTTTTCAGTTTAATGAAGTCCCATTTGTTTATTTTTGTTGTTGTTGCAATTGCCATGGCAGTCTTCTTCATGAAGTCTTTCCCCAGGCCAATATCTTCCAGTGTTTTTCTTATGCTTTCTTGGAGGATTTTTATTGTTTCCTGCCTTAAATTTAAGTCCTTTATCCATCTTGAATCAATTTTTGTGAGTGGGGAAAGGTGTGGGTCCAGTTTCAGTCTTTTACATGTGGATATCCAGTTCTCCCAACACCATTTATTGAATAGGGAGTCTTTCCCCCAAGGTATGTTCTTGTTTGCTTTATCGAAGATTAGGTGGTTGTAAGATATTAGTTTCATTTCTTGGTTTTTTATTCGATTCCAAGTGTCTATGTCTCTATTTTTGTGCCAGTACCATGCTGTCTTGACCACTATGGCTTTGTAGCACAGACTAAAATCTGGTATGCTGATGCCCCCAGCTTTATTTTTATTACTAAGAACTGCCTTAGCTATATGGGTTTTTTTCTGGTTCCATACAAAACGCAGAATCATTTTTTCCAAATCTTGAAAGTACGATGTTGGTATTTTCATAGGAATGGCACTGAATAGGTAGATTGCTGTAGGAAGTATAGACATTTTAACAATGTTGATACTGCCCGACCATGAGCATGGTGTGTTCTTCAATTTGTTAAAATCCTCTGCTATTTCCTTTCTGAGGATTTCATAATTTTCTTTATAGAGGTCCTTCACCTCCTTCGTTAGGTATATTCCTAGGTATTTCATTTTCTTTGAGACTATGGTGAAGGGAGTTGTGTCCTTAATTAGCTTCTCATCTTGACTGTTATTGGTGTATACAAAGGCTACTGACTTGTGGACACAATTTTATACCCTGAAACATTGTGTATTTTTTGATGATTTCTAGGAGTCTTGTGGTTGAGTCTTTGGGATCCTCTAAGTATAATATCATGTCATCAGCAAAGAGGGAGAGTTTGACCTCCTCTGCTCCCTTTTGAATTCCCTTTATTTCTTTGTCTTGCCTAATTGTATTGGCTAGAACTTCTAGCACTATGTTGAATAGTAAAGGTGACAGAGGACAACCTTGTCTGGTTCCAGTTTTAAGAGGAAAAGCTTTCAGTTTTACTCCATTCAGTAAAATATTAGCTGTGGGTTTGTCATAGATAGCTTCAATCAGTTTTAGAAATGTTCCACCTATGCCATACTCTTCAGTGTTCTAATTAGAAAAGGATGCTGGATTTTATCAAATGCTTTTTCTGCATCTATTGAGAGGATCATGTGATCTTTATTTTTGCCTCTGTTAATATGGTGGATAACATTTATGGACTTGCGTATGTTAAACCAGCCTTGCATCCCTGGGGTGAAACCTACTTGATCTTGATGTATGACTTTTTAATGATAAGCTGTAATCTATTGGCTAGGATTTTGTTGAGAATTTTTGCATCTATATTCATGAGTGAGATTGGTCTGAAATTCTCATTTTTGGTTGGGTCTTTTCCTGGTTTTGGTATCAGGGTGATGTTTGCTTCATAGAATGTGTTAGGGAAGATTCCTTCTTCCTCAGTTTTTTGGAATAATTTCTGCAGTACAGGAATAAGCTCTTCCTTGAAGGTTTGACAGAATTCTGGTGTGAAGCCATCTGGATCAGGGCATTTTTTGTTGGAAGATTTTTTATTGTTTCTTTGATCTCAGTGCTTGAAATTGGTCTGTTCAGGAGCTCTATTTCTTCCTGGCTAAGTCTAGGGAGAGGGTGTGATTCCAAGTATTGATCCATTTCCTTCACATTGTCAACTTTTTGGGCATAAAGTTTCTGGTAGTATTCAGAGATGATCTCTTGTATCTCTGTGGGATCAGTTGTTATTTCCCCTTTATCATTTCTGATTGAGGTTACTAGAGATTTTAATTTTCTATTTCTCGTTAGTCTGGCCAATGGTTTATCTATTTTATTTATTTTTTCAAAAAACCAACACCTTGTTTCATTAATTTTCTGAACGATTTTTTTGTTTTCAATTTCATTGATCTCTGATTTGATTTTGGAGATTTCTTTTCTTCTACTGACATTAGGCTTGTATTGTTCTTCTTTTTCCAACTCCATAAGCTGGCTTGTGAGTTTGTTGATATGCTCTCTTTCTGTTTTTCGAATGTAGGCATCTAAAGCGATAAATTTTCCTCTCAAAACTGCTTTTGCTGTATCCCACAGGTTTTGGTAACTTGTGTCTTCATTGTCGTTATGCTCAAGGAAGTTAATGATTTCCTGTTTTATTTCTTCCTGCACCCATCTGTTATTCAACAGAAGATTGTTTAATTTCCATGTCTTCCTGTGGGGTAGAACATTTTTGTTGGAGTTGAGTTCCACCTTTAGTGCCTTATGGTCTGAGAAGATACAAGGTAAAATTTCAATTCTTTTGATTCTGTTGATATTTGTTTTGTGTGCAGGATATGATCAATTTTGGAGAATGTTGCATGGGGTGATGAGAGGAATGTATATTGTTTATCTTTGGGATGTAGTGTTCTATATGCATCTATCGAGCACAGTTGTTTAGGGTCTCATTTAAATCTCTTATATTTTTGTTTAATTTCTGTTTAGAGGATCTGTCCAGCTCTGTAAGAGGAGTGTTAAAGTCCCCTGTTATTATGGTATTATCAGATATCATATTGCTCAGACTGAGTAAGGTCTGTTTCAAGAATCTGGGAGCATTTAAATTGGGTGCATAAATATTTAGAATCGAAACGTGTTCTTGTTATATTTTTCCCTTGACTATTATAAAGTGACCATCTTTGTCTTTTTTGACTTTAGTTGCTTTAAATCCACATGTATCTGAAAACAAGATTGCAACTCCTCTTTTCTTCTGAATTCCATTTGCCTGAAAAATTGTCTTTCAACCCAACTCAGAGTTTTAATTTGCCTTTTGAAGCCAAGTATGTTTCTTGCAGACAGCAAAAGGATGGCTTGTGTTTTTTAATCCAGTCAGCCAATCTATGTCTGTTCAGTGGGGAATTCAAGCCATTAACATTTATTGAGATAATTGATAAGTGTGGAAGTATTCTATTCATCTTAATTTGTGAGAGTCCATTGCTTATTTTTATCTTTTGCATCAGTGTGGAGATTAGGTTCTGTCCTTTAATTTCTGAGTTCTTACTTTGCTGCTGATCCATTGTGATGGTCAGTGTGTAGAACAGGTTGAAGTATTTCCTGTAGAGCTGGTCTTGTTGTGGCGAATTTCCTCAATGTTTGTATATCCATAAATGATTTGATTTCTTCGTTAATTTTAAAGCTTAGCTTAGCAGGGTACAAAATTCTCGGCTGGAAATTGTTCTGTTTAAGTAGATTAAAGGTAGATGACCATTGTCTTCTTGCTTGGAAAGTTTCATTAGAGAAGTCTGCGGTCACTCTGATGGATTTGCCCCTGTAGGTCAACTGACCCTTACTTCTGGCAGCTTGCAGAATCTTTTCTTTTGTCTTGACTTTGGACAGTTTCATCACAATGTGTCTTGGAGAAGCTCGGTTAGAGTTGAGGCGACCTGGGGTCCGATATCCCTCTGAAAGCAGTGTGTCAGAATCTTTGGTGATATTTGGGAAATTTTCTTTTATAATATTCTCTAGTATGGCTTCCATTCCTCTGGGGCATTCTTCTTCCCCTTCTGGGATTCCTACAACTTGTATGTTAGAACGCTTCATAAGGTCCCATAATTCTGACAGTGAACGTTCTGCTTTCTCTCTCTTCTTTTCTGCCTCTTTTACTATCTGAGTTATCTCAAAAACTTTGTCTTCTAGCTCTGAAATTCTTTCTTCTGCATGGTCTAACCTGTTGCTGATACTTTCCATTGCATCTTTAAGTTCCCTAATTGACTGCTTCAGTTCCTTTAGCTCTGCTATATCCTTTCTATATTCTTCGTATCGTTCATCTCTTATTTGATTCTGTTTTTGGATTTCCTTTTGGTTATTTTCCACTTTATTAGCAGTTTCCTTCATTATTTCCATCATTTCCTTCATTGTTTTCATCATGTGTATTCTAAATTCCCTTTCTGTCATTCCTAACATTTCTCTATTGGGCGAATCCTCTGCAATAGCTACCTCATGGTCCCTTGGAGGGATTGTTCTGAAGTGGTTCCTCATGTTTCCTGGAGTTTTCTGCTTCCTCATGAGTGATTTCTTTTATCTGTTTCCTCGCCCTAATTTTCTTTTCACTTCCTCTTGCTCTTTAAGTTCCCGTGCCTGTGGACAATTTTCCACTGTTTTTGTCCTCCTCTTGGGGTCCAGAAGTCTCTTGCTGACTCCCTGTATCCTCAAAGGGATAATTATAGGCAGATCCCACCAGCCAGAGATGCCTGGAGTCTTATCTTCCCAGATTCACAGTGCCCAGATGCAAGGAAGCTGTTGCTCGGCCACCATCTTGCTCTCTGCCTCTCCATAATTACTTTTTAAAAAAAGTCTCTTAAGACAAATATTTTTTATAATCCTGGTAAAACCTTAACTAGATAATCACTATATATATATATATATATATATATATATATAAAAATATATAAACTGAGTGGACAAGGTCATCTGCTTCAGCTTAGCTTCTTAGATTCCATCTTGCAGGTGGTTCCCTTCACCTGTCACTCCCAAGTAACTTCATCTCCTCTTCTCAACAGCAGCTAATCGACCTTCTCTGTGCACATGTGGATGTGCCTGGCTGGGGCATTTCACGTCAGTGGAATCACACACTATGGGGCCATGAGTTCCTGGTTCCTTACACTTAGCATAATGATTTCCTATTGTAGCACATACCAGTTCTTTATAAGACCAAATAATATTCCATTTTTGTATATACCACAATTATTCCTTCATGAATTGATGGTCATTGGGTTATTTCTACCTTTTGGCTGTGGTAAATAATGTTTCTATGACCATGGGTCTGCAAGTTTAGTTGTGAACATATTTTAATTGTTCTTGGGTATATACCTAAGAATGAAATTGCTCATTCAAATGGTAACCAGACATGTAATCATTTGAGGAACTATCAGATTTCTCTATAAAGAGGCTATGCCGTACCACCTTCCCACAGCCATGCGGGAGGGTCCTGATTGCTGTGTGTCCTCACAGCACTTGTTAGAAACTTCTCGATTGCAGCCATCCTAGTGAGGTGTGAAATGGTGTCTCACTGAGGTTCTGATTTGCATCTTGCTGATGACTAATGACTCTGAGCATCTTTTCATGTACTCATAGGCTCTTGGTGTTTCTTCTTAGCAGAAACCTACCTTTCAAGGTTGTGGTGTTGGAATGCACCTGTGGTGTTGGAATGCATCACAGCCCTGTTTGTTTAAAGTTGTCTGCTGGCCTTCCAAGGGAGGGCAACTGGAAAATAATTTGAGGTCTGGAGATTTGGGAAACGACAAGACAGTGTGATTAAGGACACAGAAAGATTGTGGTTTTATCACTCTCCACCTCCATTAGAAAAATAAGTAATACATAATTGCTTTTATGAGACAGTATAATCTGTTGTTATATATACTCAGTGTGACATTATATAACACAGCTTTCAACTTTAATATCTTCATTTTTATGTACTTGATTAGGATAATTTCTATGCTCATGATATTGTCTTTATATAATAAAGAAATACTACTGATTCAAGAGAAATCAACTTTAAGTATAGAGATCATAGTTTATTTTAGAAATATAAGCACTCATATTAGAAAATTAAAGTAAAACCAATAGTCAAGATTACATTCTTCTGCTTTAAGGGCTGCTGCTGAATTTGAAGGAACAACATTCTATTCTTTCTTTCTCTTTGGATGTCCTACTAATTTCATTGCAATTTTCCATGTGTTTTTTTTTTTGCAGTTTCTGGCTGGGGCTTGGTTTGAACCCACCACCTCCAGCATATGGGGCCGGTGCCCTACTCCTTTGAGCCACAGGCACCGGCCTTCCATGTGGTTTTCATAGGAAGAAAGTCCTTGGTGTTGCATCTGAGTGAACCCTCATCTCTGGAGTCTGATCTCTTTTTGAAAGCACATCAGGTTGTATAAAAAAATCAACACATTGTACCCCACACATGCATAAATGTATTCATGATCTATGTGTATATGACTTAATAAAAAACAAAACAAAACAAAACTAAACTAAAAACCTCTTCTCAGGGTGAAGCTGCTACTTTGGTTTTTACCCCTGATTTGGTTCTCACCTGGGAGGTGCAAGTAAATTAGTTGTGGATCCCAGACAAAGTCTTTTTCCCACCTCTCTCTTCTTTCTCTCTCTCTGCATTTCCAAAGGACCCATTTGGTTTTGAGTATAAGAAACCAGTAAGGACTAGTGGCAGCTCAGCACAGGAAGCAGGGTGTGCACAGCTGTTAACCTGGCGTGTGGGGCTGCTGTGCTGGAGAGGGACAAGGGGCCCCGGCTGCCTGCATGGCGGGTGTTGGGACCAGGAATTCAGAGAAGATAACCTGTCCTTATGAACGAGCAGGTGTTATCCAGGTCGACTCATCACAGAGGTCATTCCAGTGGAGGAGCAGACTGATGAAGGCCTGAGAGCAGGACAGAGTGATTGGTCTGTGAGGCTGGACTAGGATGTGTGAGTGCCGTGATGGGGGAGCTGGACAGCACAGCCGGACTCCGCTCCCCATCACATCACACACAGCTCACGTTATGGTCCCCACTGACTGCAGTTTGACTTCCTGGAACAAAAAAAAGAGTGGGTTGAATAATTCCTCCATGAGCGCTTTTCATGCATTTGATAACAGCTCTAATTTCTCTCTCAACTCTTCTGTTTCCCGGGGTACACAGGCCCATTCTTCCACTTTTCCCTCATGGGGGTGGCTTCCAAAGCCTCTAGCATCATGATTTTATCCACTGAATATGTCTCAGTTTGCAAATTTTCTTCTTAAAATGTGGCTCCCCAGCCCAGGATCCAGCCCCCCAGATGTGGAGTGCGTGGAGGGATGTAAGTGGGCTGTCCTGGCCTCTATGGTGAGCGCTAAGGACTAGTGGGTGCTGCAGCCCTCAGTCCAGGGAGCTTGTTTCACATCTCCTGCTCACCTGCTAACTCAGGTGCTTGCATCCCTGGGCATGTTACTATTTGATTCAAAATGCCGGACTGGATACACACACACATGCACACGCACACACATGTAACCTGCTTGTTAATGAGGACAGATCGTCTCCTCCCCTGTGAATATAGACACATAATCATTGGACTAGCTTTGATCCAGTGTTAGCAGTGTGCCTGAACCTCTTAAAAATCTCCATTCCACTGTCTAATCTCACTGTGCATGGCATTATCTGAAGATTTTGGATTTAAGAAATCGTCCGGTTTCTTGCCACCTCACTCTTGAATAACATTGTTGATAGTAACCAGAATCGGCCTGGACCCGCAGTCCTGGTTTTATTATCTTCAGCTGGTAATAGTTCCTGCTGTGAAGCGGGTACTTCAGAAAGTGCTGTTCGCTAATGAACAAATGCCGGGAGCAGCGTTTCCTCGAAACCCTGTGGATTTCCTATCCTGATAAACTGAGAGGCTTATTGAAATGCACATTCCTGGGCCTCCCTGGCGTCCTGCTGAATCAGAGACTACAGGATGGGTGTTTCAACAAGGGATTCTCATGAGCGCCACAGTGTAGGTGACTACAGTAGCCATGCTCTCGGTAGCGTGAACGCTGAACGTGGTCTGGGACGTGCGGTCTGTCTGCGGCCTGGTGCAGCGGGCTGTGGCATTATACACAGACAAACAGGCTTCCAGCGGCATGTAGGTGGAATGAAGCCAGAGATTGTCTTATGTAAAAATCTCCAGTCTGTGACATCCCCCTGTGACTGAGCCCTCTGACCAGGGCAGCATTCTTGCAGGACCATTGTCACATTACTCACTGCTATACTGGGACAGTGACAGTTCCGCACTGCCTGCATGAAGTGGCTGATTTCCTTCTTGAGTGGCAACACCTCACCTCAGCCCTGTCACACTCCGGAGACGGGAGGGGGACTGGCTCGCAGCTCTTTCTGCACTGAGGCTCTGAATTCACACCAGGGGAGACAGCCTGGGCTTGGCAGTGGGCTGGGGCAGAGTATGCGGAAAACATATTTACTGAATCACAGCTCTTAGATTTCCACTCGCTATTGACCCATCTGACACGGCTGCCAAGGTCCCGCCTAGTTTCCTGTGACTCTGACGCCACTCAGGATTTGCAGAGCCCTATTTTTAAAGCTCGTCGTGAAGATCACATTTTTCCTCTCCGTAGACGATTCTAATTATCTGTCAGACGTCCCTCGGCTCTCTACGACTTCATCCAGCTCCACAGGCTCTCCCATTATTTTTGGGGTCAGCTCACATTGCTGCCCGGACCTCTGTGGGGATGTGTCTCTGCGTAGCTGCCCTCTCCCCCGAAGGCCAAAGGAGCGTCTGGAGGGGAGTCTAGATTTTCCCAAGCTCTGACCGCACCTGCTCCCTGATGACTTGCCACTCAGCTTTCTTACATCAATGTCTCTTCTGAAATGGGCCTCGGGGTCTTTCCCTTGCTACTTACTTATGAAACCCATCTCTCTCTCAGTGTCTGTCATTCTCTTTTGCCTTTAAATATTGACAAGGAAAAGCTCTTTCAGGAATGAAGACATATTTTCTCGTTATAGAAACAAACGTGGCCATTTTCAAATTGATGACATGTAGATGTAGAGAAATGTCTGTCATTAGTGATATCCCCGTAATGACCAGCACAGTCTGTGCCGTTTAATGAGCTCTGTAGCATGTTCTCACCTTCACCGTTGTCCCCCCACCCTATTTACAATTTTGCATCTTCCTTTTCCACTTTCCAAGGCCAGTTACCTGCTTCATGGCACCATAGGAACATCAGAATAAAAGTTACCATGTGGGGGGGGACTTTTTGTTCATCATTTATAATGTTTCTTATGCATGTAAATGACTCTTGATGGGTATCTTTGTTATAAAGCTTTTCTCTCTTTGGTAATTTCTGCAGAATAAAACCAAAGAAGGGTTATTAATATTATGATGGGACATGTTTAAAGTTCTTGCCACATATTTCCAGTTTGCCTTCCTAAAGGGTTGAATCCCTATACATTCCTATCAGCAATATGTGAGGAGATGGGTTGTCATGGGTTAGCCTGTGCAAACCTAGTTACTCGTTCTAAGCGGAAAACAGCTTTCCCTGTTAGGATGAAGGGGAAAGCGTTTGCATGGTTAAAGCAGATCTCAAGGCAGGTTCTCCGAGTACAGGGCCTCATATACTCAGCAAATCCCAAGGTGGGTGAGGGGCACAACCCCAAAATAAAAAAGTGATTATGTGCTTTTTGCTTTTCTTTTGACTTTTTAAGCATTATCTGACTCAAATGTAAGAGATTCCTCTAAGAGCAAGAGAGAAGGTCAAATGTTAAAAACTGCTTATACTTCCTGTGTGTTACCTGGGGACCAGTTCTCAAAGACCAGTCCCAGGAAGTCCTAGTGATGACAGTCGGAGAGGGTCACTCCTCAGAGAACATTACTGTTGCCTGTGGTGTGATAAATGGTCTAACTGCCACCATTCAGAAGACTCAGGTGTATTTCTCAAACCATTAAAGTGGAAATGGAATTCAGGGAGGTCAAATGGAAACACTAGAGACTTGGGGAATTACGGGGTATCAGGTGTGATTCAGTGTGAGCCCCCACCAACGCGCTGCATGAACCCGCCAGTCCAGGCCTTCACCTGCTGGCTGGGAAAGAAAGAAACTTGGAGTCAGATGAGTTGGGTCTAAAATCCCGGTCCTGCTAGTTTTTTTCAGGCTTCTGGGCAATTTGCCTAACTTCTCTATAAAAACAGGGCAATTTGTTAGAATAAATAACATTTCTTTTTAATCTAGTGCATTAAATTAAACAGCATGAGTAATTAGCATGAAATTGTAATATGCACATAGATATTATTCAAAAATGTCTTATTTATTTCTCTCCCTTGTCTTAGAGCCCCTGAATGTGTGACAAGACCTGTCTTGTCTTGTCCTACTCTTTCTAAATCATGGTTTCCTAATCCTGGAAAACGTCAATGCAAACTGATTTCTTTTTACTTTAATCTGCTAATTGCAATGGCTTGGGGGCATTTATCCTTTTCTTTTTTTTTTAATTTATTTATTTTTATTGTTAAATCATAGCTGTGTACATTAGTGCAATCAAGGGGTACAATGTGCAGGTTTCATATACAATCTGAAATATTCTCATCAAACTGTTCAACGTAGCCTTCATGGCATTTTCTTAGTTACTGTATGTAGACATTTGTATTCTGCCTTTAGTAAGTTTCGCCTGTACCCATTCTAAGATGCACCGTAGATGTCGCCCCACCCAATACCCTCCCTCCACCAAAACCTCCCCCCTCCCTTCCCCTTCCTTGGCCCTTTCCGTTACTTGGCCGCCATCTTTAATCCCTCTCCCTTTTCTTTTTTTTCCTGTATTTTCAAGCACTGACCAAGTCATTCTCACAGATTCCCTGGGAGACGGTTGTGGTTTGTAGTGATGTTTCCATTCCGTGTTTCTAAGTCATTTTAGCTCTTACCCTTCTCAAGGTGGGGGACTGTATCTTTGTATCCCCCCCCCCATGCTAGCACTGTCCCTGAAATGGAGCGGATCCCTGGTGAGTGCCTAGTGATTAGAGGAAAGCTTAATATTTAATATTCCACCCAGATTCTTTCGGAGCCTACCCTATGAGGCACTGGAAATCCAATCAGGAATGAGGCCGGTAAAATGTCTGGGCTCCCAGGACTTCCAGGTCATCTCAATCATTTGCACACAGAGGCTCAAAGACAGGAGAAAGTGACGGCTGGATCCTGAGGTATGAGACAATTGTCTCAACTCTGCTTCACAGGGCACTTAGTGTAAGTCTGAGAAATGACCAATTAGCTGTATTAAAGAAAGAAAATCATGGATGTCCTACATTGCGCCCCCATCCCCAATCCCCCAAACAGCCCTTGTTTTCAGAGTGGTAGAGACACCAGACCTCTTATGTGAAACCTGAAATTGTGTAATAGGTGCCATGAGCAGGAAGTTAGGGTCTCACAGAAGCACAATGGTGGGATGGGAGGGGTCTTTTTAACATAAGGCAGAGCTAGGAGGCTTGCAGGCTGCATAGAAGAAGAGGGTGGGTGTTACAGTAAGAGAGCCACATGTGAATAAGCCTCGAGCCCCACAGGGCAGCCTATCCTTGAAGAGCTAAAAGTGGATTAACATGGTGGAGATTACAGGCTGGGTGTAGCAACTTATCAGGTTGGAGGCTGAGTATCAGGGGTCAGGAAGGGCCTTGTAGATACCTGAAGGGGTATAACTACTGGGGTGACACTGCTGTGAAATAGCAGCCTGGCTGATGTGTGGAGAGTGGATTTGAGTGAGGTAAGATGCAGGGAGGGTGACAGGAGACCACTGGGTTCCCTGGGAGAGGCCTAGCAGTTCCCTAGGCTGGATGCCGTGGAGGTGGAGTGATCCAGGGATTGTGCTGGGGAAATAAGGTAGGACCACCAGGGAGTGATAGGGTGTGGACAGCTGACAGCTGGAGAAATAAGAATTACCCTCCTGGAAATGATCCTCTTCATTTACAGAAGAGACACAAATAATTGAATCGGGAAAGAAAGATGACAAGTTTGGGAAATTCTGAATTTTAGGTGTCTGTGGGACATTGGAGTGGAGATCTATGAACTAGGAACTCACATGTTCAAGTCTGAGACTTGAATGACCTAATGTCATTCAATGCACCTGTCCATAAGCCAAGGAGTGGACAAAGCTGCCCAGAGAGAATTCAGACAGAGAAAAGAGGCTCTAGGTTATAGCAAAGCCGGCTGGAATGGTGACAGTGTGACTCTGGGCAGCTACGGTGGTGTAGGAGAGGACTCGTCTAAACTGAAAAGGGTGGGGGTTAGGACTGAGGGCTGGGGCCATTTAGTTGTAAGGGCTCAGTAAGGAGGCCGAGGACTCAGAAGTGATGATCAAATGTGGATGTTTTAGTTATATCAGAGGACCCATGGTGGGGCCATCCACAGGGCCAGGTCTCTGGGTGTTGCTGGTAGATGTTTAGCTGTATTTTGGGGCCACAGCAGTACATTTCATTATATGAAATTTCAGCTGTAAGAACCATTTTGTACCTTGGAGTTACGATTGTGCTAGCTGTGGAATAAAAGAGGCCTTGGATCTACACGGCCTGGCCAGTCAGAAGGTGTTGCTAAGAATGTACAGTTTTGATAGATTTTGCTGAAGAATAGAGATTGCCTTATTGATGGCAATCCTTTCCTAATGAGGAATTCTCCTTTAAGATAACCAGGAAAACATAATAAAGAATCCAGCAGGTCCTGAGTTGTGGGACGCACCATAGGAGTGTTAGGACTTTGCAAGAGGAGGGGTCAGAGCAACAGCCAGCGGTCATCAGCGTTGCTTTCTGAAGGGGCAGGGCTTGAGCTGGGTTTGGGAGAGTGCAAGATAGAAACCCAAGGTCTTGTGGGCATACCACGATGAAAACCACTGTCACACGGGGCCACGGGCTCTGGGATTCTGCACATCCTCCCAGGCCACCATGCTGGTTTAGAGTTTGGGAACTGGGATTTGGAGGTGGTCATAATCCATCTCTGTTGAGTTCATGAACAGCTCTCCAGCCTTACCCTGCCCTTCCTGAGCATTTGGTGGGATCCTTGGTGCTTGAGTTGTTTCTGGTGCTCAGGAGATTAGGTGCAGGGCACACCTGCCTCCTTCTGTGTGGAATGCCGGACCTGGATGGCTAAAGAAATGACAGGTCAGGGATTGAGCCAGTGGACTCTGCTTCCTGCCATTCACAAACTGCCCATGCTGACAGCTTCCCCTTGCTGGGAGACCACGACCCACACAACTGCAGCCTGGAGCACTGCTGGTGGTGACAGCAGCTCAGAACGTAATGACCAAACCAGGCACAGCTTCTGAATCTAGACATGGGATCCAACCTAGACATTGCAGATTCATCAAAAAATGATCCAAGGCTGTGCATGTGAACATGTGCATGTGTGAGGCAGAGAGTCTGTGCTTTCTAACGTGCTGCCAGTAAGGGCAGCAGAAGCCCTCTGGGCTTGGGAGTGGCAGGAAGAGGCCATCTTCAGCAGGGGAAGGGCTTCCCCAGTGCCTGGGATGAGTTCTGGATTCCCTGCTGTGGCCTCCAAGGGCCCCACAGCACAGGCCCAACATGTCTCTCCTGGGCCGGCCCCACTGAAGCCTCCCTCACACCCCAGCCTGCCCTCTTCCCAACCCTTATCACTACCCACCCATTAACCACTCAACACCCAGGGACTCACCATTTCTCGCACCGGTGGTCTCCCTGCCCTAGGGTCCAGCCCATGCTTTCACTCCTTCTGAGTGTCATCAGGAGGTCTGTCATACCCAGGGCCAGATGGAGTTTCCATCCTTTCAATGGCAATAGGTTAGAACATCTAGGAATCAAGAGACAAAGGCCATTTAAAAGATCCAACCATACCTTTATTCCTTCTGCAAATGCAGTGTCCCTGTGATGTCCAGACAGACATCACCTGCACGGTGCTGGCAGGGTTTACTGATGTGAAGCTGCAGCGGACTGAGCCCCTTCAGGAGGCCAGTGTCAGGACTCCCACACATGTGGCTTCTGGGAGAGAAGTCAGCTCTATCTAATGCCAGCAATCCCACTTCTGGAGGTTTATCCAAAAGAATTAGAAGCAGGACGGTGAAGGAGAGATATTTGCACGTTCCTGTTCATTGCAGCATTATTCACAGTAGACAAGATATGCGATGAAGGTTTCCACTGAGAAATGAATGGATAAAGAAAATGTGGTATCCGTACAGTAGAATAGTATCCAGCCTTAGAAAAAGAAAGCAAATATTCCATGATGTACATGTACTCAGCCCTACTATGAAACTAATTTGGGGCTCTCACATGAAAATTATAACCCAGTTACAACCTAACAATAGGGGGAAGTGGGAAAGGGAGGGGAGGGAGGGAGGCGGTGGGTGGAGGGAGGCGGTGGGTAGAGGGAGGGGGATTGGTGGGATCACACCTGTGGTGCATCTTACAGGGGTATTTGCGAAACTTGGTAAATGTAGAATGTAAATGTTTTGGCACGGTAACTAAGATAATGCCATGAAGGCTATGTTAACCATTGTGATGAAAATGTGTCGAATGGTCTATGAAGCGAATGTATGATGCCCCATGATCATATCAATGTATACAGTTATGATTTAATAAAAAAAAATTTTTCAAAAAAAAAAAAAAAGAAAGCAAGCTTGCTCTCTGCAACAACATGGTGAACCTGGAGGTTTGTATGTCGGGTGAGGTAAGAGAGGCCCAGAAGGGCAAGCACTGCAAATATGCTTAGCGAGGAATCTAAACTAGCCACACTCACAGAGGCAGAATCCAATAATGGTTGTGAGGGAGCTGAGGGCTGGGGAAGGGGGAATCTTTGTTCACTGGCCACCAACTTTCAGTGACATGGGATGAAGAGTTCTGACGTGGCTGCAGAACACGGTGCCTGTAGATGACACCGTGTCGGACACTTAGAATCTGTCAAGAAAGTAGAACTCTTATTATGTCTTCTTACCACAAAAACAAAATGAAATAAAACAAGTGACAGAGGAGCCTTTGAGGGGTGTTACCTTGACTGCGGTGATAGGATGGCGGGCGCTCATCCAAACTCTCCAACTGTCCGTGTTCAATGTGTGCTGTTCTTTGGACATTACTATACTCAAAAAAGTTGTAAAAGACGCCACTGTTTGCGTGAAGTCTCTCTGACCTGCCTCCACGCCCTGTTCCAGGGGTAGGCTTATGCCCTCCTGAGCTGTTGCCCTCTGAAATCAGGCATCTTCCTGATTTTCTTTGAATGTCACTGTGGTGCTTTGGGGTTACATCTTCAGCCCTGGCTGGACTGTGTCCCTCTGAGGGGAGGGTCTGGCCTTTGCTCCTCCCTGAGTCCCTCTCTGGGGCTCCTGGTGCAGGAGACGCCAATGCAAGATGCTGCTTCCAGGAAACAGTGAGTCCCCACGGCTGGAAGGCTGGAAGGCTGGGAGGGAAGGAACAAATGACACGGCTGGCAGATCCTCTGTCACTGGGAACAACTGAAACAGTTTAGCCTAAAGCTGCAAAGAGCCCAAGCATGAGGCGGGAACTGGGCATGTGTCAGTTGCCAGGAGGGGATCACGAGAAGCCCACACCTTCCTCGTCCCTGCAAGTCATGAGGGGGAACTGAGGGAAAGGGTGAGGTGTCAGGGCGAGCCCTTCCAGGGTGGCACAAGAGGAAAAACCCTGGCCTTTTATTCAGATGGCGTGTGGGCCCCAGTGGGGGATGGGGGATCCTGCCTTTACCTCCTCCCTGTTCCGTGTCCTCCAGACCCTCGGTCCCCTACCTCCCGACCAGCCAGGCACGGGTGACAAGACACTCCCCAGGGTTGTTGCCATCACTGAGGGATGAAGTCGTCAAAGCCTCCAGGTTACACAGTCGAGTGGGGAGAAGGATCTTCTAACTGATGACATTTGCACGATGTTGTCCCTGGGTCAGGGTGATGAAAGCTTCCCCTTACCAAGAGCTCTGCACACATTCTGTTCAGTCCTCCCGACACACTGAACGCACGTGTCCTGATGGTACAGAAACCAGAGCTCAGAGACACTAATAATTGCTCGAAAACAATCTGAGTGGTGGAGAAGACTCCGAGCTGAAACCCAGCTCTGCGCGGGACCGTACAGCACCAGTCCTCTGACTGCACTGCCCTGGGGATCAGCTGTCTTGACCCCCTTCCCCTCCTCTGTTAGGAGAAGGTGGGAAGCACAAGCCAACTCCCAGCAGCTGGAGCTCTGAGTGAGAATTGCCTTCCTATGGTCACAGGGACCTGCGCGGGATCAGAAGGCAGATCTGGGGTGGCAGCCGCCAGCCATCTTCCCCCTGCAGCTGCAGAAGGGGAGGTGCCTGGCTATGGGTGTCCCCACACCACGCTCCGAGGCGTCTGGGAGAGCTGGGGCTGGGAGCAGCAGCGCCTTCTCTCCTGGCTCCTGTGGCTGGTAGCTATGGTGTCACCAACAGCTCAGCAGTAGCTCCTTCACTCCTCTTCCTCGAGTTTTCCCAGTAACCCTGCGAGAACTAATTCCTTTTAGTACATTTTTTTGTGTTCCAAGTACCCGGAGCACCTCCTCTCTCTTGCGCTGGATCCTGACATGTTCCATCACGCCGCAGAGGGGGCGAGGACTCCCGATGGTGAGTGCTAAGCGTGTGGTTATGCTCGTAATCACAGCTCCTCTCTTTACACCATCCTGCCTCGTCTTTTGATCCTTAATGCCTTAGACTTTTAAGACTAGATAACAGACGTCTGGTTTTCCCCCTCTGACATGTGTTCCTGGAAACCCAAGAGTAAGTGAAGCTTTGCACTGGGGACTTGGGGAATCCTTGTGTCACCTGGGGTGGAGCATCTGAGCTCCAAGACATCAGCTGAAAAGTTGCCCCGGGTGGAAGGGGAGATCTGGGACCTGGAATGCAACCCCTGCTTGTTGAACTGACTCTTTTTATCTTTCATAAAATTAATCTGACATCTATTGATTTTGACTGTGAATGTCATCAGACAGAAGATGACAGTTGTGTTACTTATTTCAGGCCAGGAAGTAAGTGATAGCAAAGGTAATATTTACAGGCATTAAATTTAGATTTATAGACTAGTTTATGAAGATAGTCTTTCCCTGGACATGACCTGAACACATGATAATGTTACCCAACAACAACAAAAGCACACTCACCTTTTGACTACAATTTATTCCTCTGGGACCACAGCAGAGGCTGGGGCCAGGGTGGGGTGGGGTGGGATGTCCACTTCATCTGTTTCTCCTCCCTCTAACTTCAAAGGAAAAAAGCACAACCATATCTGGGGGTAATCTCTCTGAGCAGCAGCCAAACAGAACAAGACCTAAAGTGTCAAGGGGTCTTTGCCTTAAGGGACCTAGGGCAACAGAAGGATTTGGGAAGGAAGAGATAGGAGTGGCCCAGAGTGTACTGTGGCGAGGAGAAGTGGAGAGGTGGCCAGCGAGCCACGATGGCCACATCCAGCTGATTAGTCTCGCTGTGTTTGGGAGGGACATGGTTGGTCAGGAGGGTGAGAAAGTCCTAGGTACTCAGGGGTATGAGGATAGAAAAGGAAAGAAATTCAATAAGAATTGTGCTAACCTGTGTACACAAAACAGACATGAGTTCTTACTTTGTTTTTTAATAAACCATAGACTGAACATCACGAGTGATGGTTTTATAGGTAGGAGTTACAGAAAAAAATACAATTTCTTAGAGGTTTTATTTATTTATTTATTGGTATTAGAAAGGAAGAAGAAAAGAAAAAAAAAAAGAGTAAGACCTGCAAACTCCCTACATTTCCTGAACACCTGCTCGCTCTGGGCCTGGCCCTAGATCCTGGAGAGAAGATGACGAGTGTAATAGTCCTTGCTCTTGAGCACATAAGCGACAGGGAGACACATGTGTCTGCGTAAGTAAGTGCTAGGCAGAGTGTCACAGGGAGGTGTTAACAAAGGGCTTGGACAGCCTGACGATCACAGCGTTCTACCCACCATATGCACTAGTGAGGAAGACGTCTAGATGGATGCGCTGGGGGACAGCGCCAAGTGAACCTCCAGAGGTGAGCAGTTTGGCTGCAGGGCAGTGTCGGTGACACCGATAGTGGGCACACAACAGACCACAGGCATGTACCGAATGTTACTACGCAACATGGTGCTAAGCGTTGAAAAGGCACTGCCTTGCTCAAGCCTCACCTTGACCCTGTGTTAGTTATTATGATTATGAGTTAGTTATTATGATTGCCCTTATTGTAGGAAAGGAGAAACTGAGCTTTCATCAGGGTGAGTGATTTACTTACTCAGATGTGGCATGCAGCTGCCAGGTACTAGGGTTGGGATGGAGGCATTGGTCCCAAGGCTGTATCCTGTAGGAAAGAGGGGCAGGAATGCCTGGGAAGGGAGGCTAGGGCCAAGGGACACTGCAATCTCAGGTAGGGCCTTGTGGCTTCATTTATCAGGTAAAGAAGAGGGGACCAAGCAGGCTGGAGGCAGCAACCCATCTGGAAATCACTGCAAAGGTACAGGGGAAAGCAAAGGGGTGGTGGCATCAGAAAAGGTGAGTGTTACCTTGTGGTTTATTGTAGTGTGTTGTGTGTGTGTGCTTGTCACACATATGTATGTATGTAAACACATGATATGCAAATCAATCTAATTTAAACTACAGCTAAGGGGCACTTACCTGCCCTTTAGTACACACTGGCTGGGGTCTGCACTAATCAGAGACCCAGACTCGAGAGGCAGTTACTACGAGCCCTTCTGCTGAACTTAAATCCCATTGCAATCAGAGAATTTATTAAATAACACGGTGGATATTATTAAAAGGTGGGTGATTTTTCACCAGTGAAATTAATAGTGTTTAAGATATATATACAGTCATGTTAAAAATGCATAAAACTCCTCAAAACCATTAAGAACAACAGGAAAATGGTCAAAAGATGCAAACACATCTCTCGGCCCATGGACATCTGATTTTTATGTGGTTATGGTAATGCAAATCAAGAACACTCTGAGATACCATTTTATGCCATTTGGTTGGAAATAATTAAGAAATTGACAGTACGGAAGGACGGAGAGATGTGTATTGCAGAAGAGCTCTTGAACGTTGCTGGAAACAGAGTCCATTTTTACCATCACAATGAACCACAATTTGACATTTTCCTCCTAAAAGTTTCATCTACTCTATTGGCCTAGTGATTGAGAGTCATTGTAATAAATTAATTTTTTTTTGAGGAAATGTCTTGTGTTTCATGGGCCAGAGTGTGATGGTGTCATCATAGCTCACTGCAGCCTTGAACTCCCAGTCTCAAGCAATCCTCCCACCTCAGCCACTTGAGTAGCTGGGACTACAGGTGCGTCCCACAATGCCTGGCTAATATTTCTATTTTTGTATAGACAGGTTCCTGCTAAGTTTCTCAGGCTGGTCTTCTGTAACTCAATTCATACTCAAGATAAACTTGTGTATGTGCCTAACTAGAGATTGTATGAGAGTGTTTGTAGCAGTATTGTCCAAGGGGGAGAGAACAACTGGGGGTAATGTAATGTCCATCGACTAGAAAGTAGATGCATAGTGAATGGTACGCAATAATCAACGCAAACTATAGCCACATGCAACAGCATGGAGGAATATGTATTAATAATTTATTAATAGGTGAAAAGGTAAGTCCCAAAGATGACATTAAACATGATAACTTTAAGTTAAAAATAATTAAAATTAAAATGTGCATAGATGCTTCTTTAGGAACACATGCCAACCTGATAGGTGTACGTGAACAGGAGACTGAGGGATCATAGAGCCCAGAGTTCTGGTTATTTCTGGTGAAGGTGGGTTTGGAATTAGATGTGGCTTGCTTTCAAGGTGTTAGCCTTTTTCTTTCTTAGCTGGTGGAGGCATCAGTACTTAATACATAATTAAAAATACTGATTAAATAAAACTGATGGAGAAACATATGTGGACTGGCTCAAAATACCATGTAGTCAATTCTACCCTTGTGTGAACAAGAGATAAAAATCCAGAAAGCCTAATTGCCAACATCCTTTGGAATAGACTCCCAGGCTGAGGGTTCCAAGCCTGACTGTTTTTAGCTGATTCTGGAAGGATTTTTGTCATCTGACTTGAACTGGAATGTCAGCTGAATGGTGCTGTTAGAATATTGTCACATCAGCATTGAGCGAATATTTCATGAAAAATAGAGTGCTGGAAAGGACAGAGAGCTGGGCTCAAACCAACTCAACAGGTTGTTGGATGGTATTAGTGCCGACTTACTAATAAGTATCGATGTGTCAGAATTCAGCCTGAGACTTGCTTGATTGCAGCACGCCACCTGCAATTCTGAGGGAAAGAAATCAGAGCCTTCACTGACTCCCACTACTGGAGGCCTCAGACATCCACCAAAACGTGTGCCATCACCGTGAGTGTGATGAGCATGGCTTTGGGTGATTTGCAACATGGATTTGTTAGATCAAACCAGTGATGGAATGGAAGAAGTAATCATGGGAGAAGTTTCAGAAATGAGACTAAAGGGGGTTTCATATAGCATGAAAGTTTCATTGACCAAAGAAAGAACTCTGTAGAAAGAACTAGTTGAAGGTGAACAAGGATGAACGGTGTATTACGTTTGTTGAGTTTGATTTGCTAGGGACAGGTAAGACTCAAAGCAAATTAGCACCTGGAAATTCTGGTTTGATGGGTGGAGAGGAAAGTCATGGAAAACACCTGGTCCCCCCCAAGTCACAAGAGGTGGTACCCCGTTTTCCCGAAAATAAGACATCCTCTGAAAATAAGACCTAGCACGTCTTTGGGAGCACACCTTAAAATAAGACACTGTCTTATTTTCGGGAAAACAGGGTAGATGAAGCTTGAGGAGTAGCTCAAACCCCCATAGAAGAGCAGAGAGAAATACAGGCCAGTGTGGAAACATGGGGTGTGCCTTGCTTACACAGATGCTCCTGTCTGCCATCACGATCCCACCCTTTCACGCCCTTTTATTAAATCTTCCCTTCAAAACCCTGGACTTTACCCACATCCTGGCTAAGCCTCCCCCTTTGAGCAGGGTCAGCTAGGCAAAGCAAAAGAAACGTGGTCCGGGGCCTATGATGCCAGCAGTTTCACAAGGACATAGGAAGGAACCAGACACGGTGGCAGCAGCAGGAGAGCCCTGGGAGGAAGGAGCGGCTGATGGTTCCTGTTCCAGAGACTCACAGGCGAGGAGCCTGAGGAGGGAGGGGGCTAAAGGGAGGGGAACGGTGACTAGCCCTGAAGGGACCAAGTCTCTAGCCTGATGGACAGTTTGGCCACGCAATTTTCAGAGTTCAATGCAAAGTGAAAAAGTGGAGGTCCCTTGTTCTAAAATTAGTAAGACTTAAGATGGGGACAGTTAAGCATTAAATAGAGACCTTGTAACCACCTGTGAAGCTGGCCCTGCTCAAAGGGGAGGCTTAGCCAGGATGTGGGTAAAGTCCAGGGTTTTGAAGGGAAGATTTAATAAAAGGGCGTGAAGGGGTGGGATGGTGATGGCGGACAGGAGCATCTGGGCAAGCAGAGAACATTGAAATCACTGAAGAAGAGTCTTCTTCCTGTTTTGAGGTGGGCTTTTGGGGAATGTGTTTTGCAGGGAAGAGAAGGCAGGTGAGAGAAGCAGCTTGACAGGGAGCCATAGGCAGAACTTGCCCGAGGTTTCATTCTGGGAGAGCTGAGGTCCACGGGCAGACCAGAGGCCCGGATGGTTTTCAGTCTGGGACATCAGGGTTACGCGTTCCACGCCAACAACGTTATGAAAGATTCAAATCTAGCAAATCCCGGGCAGCAGCAATTATTAATAGAAAATGTACCTTTAAACCAAAAGTAAGCAAGTTTGATAAAACTGAACATCAGAAGCTCTTCACGCTGTGGGTGGAAAGTGTAGAGAAGGGCTCAATTATTGCTGGGGGCAATCAGATGTCAAGTAATGCCAAGTCGTCTGGCAGTCTGCTCTTGTAAACTGCTTTGGTATTGTTATTTTTTTTTTTTATTACTTAATAGTACATTTGACTTTTTAAGTTACCAAAGCTGTTTGTGGAAGTAGCCAAAGTGGACGGGGTAAAGTTATGGGTAAGCCATGTAATGGGGTTGTGCATGGACCTGGGAAGCATTCTCTCATGTTTTCAAGTTCACGTGAAAGTCCCCTACAGTAGGTTTTTGGAGTCCAATACCGGAAAGAGAACATTGAAATCAGGGAAGAAGAACCCCTTCATTCAGACTTAGAGCCAGACAGACCAGACATTTGAATTTTGACTTTGCCCCACATAGCAGAATGACTTGGAGCAAAGGCCCTTTGCCTTTGTTTGCTCACCTTTAAAATGGGATTATGACCAACTTCTCATGGATTGTATGAAGCTGAAAAGATTCACAGTGCTGAAAAGTAGCTGGCATTATACAGGAACTCAGCGGATTCCCACTGTGTTAGGAATTGTGGGGGAAGAAAGGACATGTAAAGGCTTAGAGGAAAATAAGAAACACACATGTATGTGCTTAACAGGAGAGAAGCAGATGAGCAGATCAAATACGTTGTAATGACACACACCCCCCCACATCTGTGCACTTCTCTACCAGTGGTCTCTGGCCAAATATTGCCGTGTTTAGAAGGTGTGTCCCAGACCCCTGGAACCCTTGCTCTGCCTATGCAGGCAGATTTGATCCTAGAGACAAATACATTTCAGTAATAGAAAAAGTTGGGTGACTAGAGTGAATCATCTGAAAACATACCCCAAGCCTTCTCCAACATAGTTGCCCAATTCTCAATGTTAACGCTATCACGAATAGCTTTAAAAATGGCCTTTATTGAATCTGAAATTAGTAGATGCTTACTAAAGAAAAGTTTAAAAATAGATTTAACTAAAAAGAATAAAACAAAACCCATCTATGCCCATCCCCTAATTTAATCACTGTTAACCTCTTGATATGTTTCTTCCCATTTATTGTACTTTCATGGGGGCATGGTTGAGATTGTACTGGAGAATTCACCCCGCTTTTGTCCTTTAAGGATATATAGTAAACTAGTCTCTAAATCATTATAGATTTTTAACAATTATTTTGGTAGATTCATGAGTACAAATAGCTTTTTGTTTTGGTTATGTGGATGAATTATATCGTGGTGATGTCTGGGTTTTTAGCACATCCATCACCTGGATAGTGCACACTGCACCTGATAGGTGATTTCTCTTCCCTTGGCCCCTTCCCACCCACTCCCCATTCTGAGTCTTCAGGGTCCACCAGGCTCCCCGTGTGCCCCTGTGTTGTAAGATGCTCTATGGAATGTTTGCACTGTTGGTTATTTACGGCACTATTCCCCTACAGTTGGGCATACAAGGACATTCCGTTTTTATTTTGTGGCAATATTCAACAATTTGCTAAATATCTTGTTGAAGAAAAGCTGTTTGAATAATACTTCTTAGACTTCATTTTCTTCATGTATATCCATCCATACAATTGGAATTACAAGGTCAGAGAGCATTACTGTTTTAAGTCTTGATCTTTCACTCTGTGTTTGTCAAATTCAAATCATTCTCTAAGGCATGGCACTGCGGTCCACTCTCAGCAGCAGTGCATGAGCTGGATGTCCAGTTTTTACAACAAAGTGACTTCTATATACGGGCACTTTCTTTTCTTATGCCAAGGTTGAATCTTAGCAAACAGTGGCTATGTCTTCTTACTAGTCTTTGGGATTGAATGACCTCTGGATAGCCCAGAAGATGTACAAAATGATAAAGCAAACATTTTCAGCAAATCAAAGTTCCAAGTGGTGGTGAGGGGAGGGGGCAGCCGTTATATACAGGATCGAAGATTGGCCTTTCTGGCAAATGCTCAAGGGCTTGGGGAGATTTTAACTGGAACATGACATCCTGCATGGGGACCCCACAATCCCCTTACTAGGTATCTACTCAAAAGAAAAAAAAGGACATTTTACCATAAGGACATTTAGACTCGAATGTTTATAGCAGCACAATTCACATTTGCAAAGATGCAGAAACAACTCAAATGCCCTTGAACGCTAGTGGATTAATAAACTGTGGTATATGTATACTGTGGAATACTACTTAGCCATAAAAATGACAGAGATTTTTGTATCTTTGTATCTAACTACTTGGCGTTACTTGACATCTGATTGCCCTGAGCAATAATTGAACCCTTCTCTACGCTTTCTACCCACAGTGTGAAGAGCTTCTTGCTTTCAGTTTTATCAAACTTGCTTACTTTTTTGTTTAAAGATACATTTTCTATTAATAATGGCTGCTGCCCAGGACTTGCTAGACTTGAATGGTTCATAATATTGCTGGCATAGAGCACATTCCCTGAACAACCTAGATGGCTTTGGAGAATATTCTCCTAAGCAAAGTATCATGAGAATGGAAACCTAAGTATAATATATACTCAGTTCCAGTTTGAAATTAGAGAATTAACAAATTCATGTTCGCATGAGAGAAAAACTAAATTAAATTCAAATGTGGGGAGGGGTTGGGTAAGTTCTCAGCCAACGGGACAATTGCACAACTTTAAGACATACATCCTGGGTGAAGGATGCGCCTGCATCATGGACTTTAAAGTTACTCAGCAATTTACATAACCTAATTGTAGGTACCCTCATATTAATTTAAAATTAAAAAAAATAGCTTACCAAATAAAACTTCTTTTTATTCTCCAATTAATCTTTTGCGATTCCTTTTGTCTGGCAGCCACTTCCACAGAGCCATCAAATAATATACTAGCTTCTCATTTAATCCGCCGCACCCTTGTCCCTCCACACACTGCCTGCTTATATTTAGCTCCCGCTCTCTCTCTCTCCAAATACCAGGCAGATTTCAAACCCCGCTAAGCCGGAGAATGTGCGTTATAACCCTATTGTTAAGTAAAACATGTACACACACACACACACACACATTTTAAGAACCCACCCTGAAAAATATGGCCTTCGCTTAAAGAAAAAATAGGAGAAGAAGACAGTTTACACTGCTGTGTAGCAAAGACCATATTTTCTCGTATTTAGGAACAAAGACATGTCAGGCTTTATTGAGTACATCACTAACTATATAACTAGCGTTAAACACTCTATTTGCAACTGTTGCTGTGTATTTTGTGTGTGATTATCACCCCTAGATCTGCATCCTATAAAAAGATATTTCTGTTTGCTTAATTATAAAGCTCTTTATGAACAGGCTCATCTGTAAATAGCTTGGTGCAGCTGAAATAGAAATATAATTATAATGAAGGCAGATGTTTGTGAGATACTGGCTCATGAAACTTGTTCCGAATCTACAAAGGAGAAACGCTGTGAGTGTGTGTGTTTACTGGTGGGCCGGGGCTGGGAGCGGGAGACTTTGCCTCCTCACTCGTTTCAGAGCCTCCTTGTTTCCTCCCAACGTTCGCCAAGTTGGAAAAGGAGTGGCTTACCTCATCTCCTTACTGAGCTGCAGGGAAAATTGATCGAGAGAAGAGGCTGAGACAAAATCAAGAAGAGTGAAATCACTAAGCCGGATTTAGGGGAAGGAAGCAGAGTTTACGGCCCTGGTTCCCCCATTTACTCAGCTGGGGTTGAGTGTTCGCGGCTTGGAATTTGGGGTGAAAGATTTCCGTGTGGTCAAGTGGGCCTTTTTTTTTCAGTGATTAAAATTTCCTTTCTCTACATGCAGTTTTTTTTGAAGACATACACAAGAAGGGCCTAATGTATGGAGAGAAGAAGGTTAAAAAAAAATGCTGACATAACGAGCTTTTTGTCCCATTCTGGAAAGTGGATATATTGCTAAATAATTCTAGTAAACTTGGGAAACACAGTAGTTTGTATGAGGTTTTTGCTTTTCTTTAAAAACATCTTCCAATCTTCCAATCAAAGCCTTATTTCTAGGCCGATAATCAGTTGTTTTATTTATAAAGCTCTTAGAATAGAACCAAATGCTTCCTAATTCCTTTGTAAGTGGACAGGGTCTTAGTTAGAGTCACTCTGTATTTGTCCAAGTTTTTTTTGGTCATTATTGTATTGTGATTTTCTTCAGCACTTTGAAAATATTACTCCTTATTTTTTTAGATTCTAATAATCAAATGAATGCAAAAGGAAGTTAATCTCCTTAAGGGAACGGGCCTCTGGCACATTCTTTGTGGCAGGATAGGTGCTGGTATTTCAGAATCTGTGTTGCAAGATCAGCAGGCATTAGTAACTATGACTTTCAAACATAAACAAATGTGAATTATTTGCCATTTGTTTGCAATGTTGAAAATGCCATGGAGAACACTCTGACATGTAGTGAACTTACAGTCTCTACTTGATAAGGATCAATTCTTTGAATTCTGCGTCTTAAAGCTTCTTGATATAAGATTTTATAAATTTTCCTCCTGATGGGGGATATATGTGTGCTCATTTCAGGGTGCCCTTGTCAGCAATGAAAAGGGGAATCTACAAATCCTTAGCTGCTCAGTGGGACGTGGCGTCTCATTCTGTCCATGGCTGCTCAGTGGGACGTGGCCTCTCATTCTGTCCATGGCTGCTCAGTGGGACGTGGCCTCTCATTCTGTCCATGGCTGCTCAGTGGGACGTGGCCTCTCATTCTGTCCATGGCTGCTCAGTGGACGTGGCCTCTCATCTGTCCACGGCTGCTCAGTGGGACGTGGCCTCTCATTCTGTCCACGGCTGCTCAGTGGGATGTGGCCTCTCATTCTGTCCACGGCTGCTCAGTGGGACGTGGCCTCTCATTCTGTCCACGGTTGCTCAGTGGACATGGCCTCTCATTCTGTCCATGGCTGCTCAGTGGGACGTGGCCTCATTCTGTCTGTCAGTGAGGCTGACTCGCCTTTCAAATGTGTTCACCATTTCTATTAGTTTGGTGAGTTTTCTGTTTTAGTCATTTTAATATTTTAAAAAGATTTGGAGTGTTTGGGGGTTTCATTCTTGATGAACTAGTATGCTCCGTGTATTAAGGACATTGGTGTTATATTAAACTTCCTGTGAATCATTTCCACTATTTCGCCTTATTATTTGTTGTATTATGTGTGCCGTCACTTAAACTTACCAATAATTTTGTTTTGTGTTTCATTATTTAAGTAGTAAGAAATTCCCTTTTCATAAAGTTCTATTAAAGATTCACAGTTTTCTTTTTATGCTTTCTTTTAAAATTATTTAACTCTCTAATACAGGGGTCCTCAAACTACGGCCCACGGGCCACATGTGGCCTGGCGAGGACATTTATCTGGCCCGCTGGGTGTTTTTGCCATAGCTGCCTGTCCTGCTTAGCAGCCAACTTGTCCTGGCCCGCCGGCTGTTTTTGCCACCCTGCCTGTCCTGCTTAGCAGCCGACTCATCCGGGCCCGCAGTGTGCATGTGTGGAATGTGCCCCACACTTTCCGACTCCCTTCCTTCTCTTTGTCTCTTCCTCTCGGTTTCTGGTGTAATCGGAGGAGTCACCAGGTTGCCTGTGCAGAGCCTGCTGCTGCCTAAGGACCGAGGTAAGAACAAGTTAGGATTTATTTTTTTTTGAAGTTAGGAGGTCTGTTTTTTTTTTATTTTGCAGTTAGTAGGGCCTTTTTTTGCGGCTAAGGGGGGCCTTTTTATTCTGAAGTTAGGAGGTCTTTTTTTTTGCACATGGGGGCACCTTTTTTTGAAGTTAGAAGAGCCTTTTTTTAAGTTAGGAGAGCCTTTTTTTAAGTTGTTTAGTTGATTAGGGGTGGTTTTTAGGGGGGTTGCATCACAGTGATAACACAAATAGTCAGCGCTCAGTGCTAATGCAAATGGTCAGTGCTCAGAGGTAATGCAAATGGTCAGAGCTCAGTAGTAATGATAATTGTAAGTGCTCAGTGTTAATGCAAATTGTTAGTGTTCAGTATTAAAGCAAATTGTCAGCAGTGTTATCGCAAATGTTTAGCGATCAGTGTTAATGCAAATGGTCAGTGCTCAGTGTTATTGCAAATGGTCAGCGGTCAGTGTTAATGCAAATGGTCAGTGCTCAGTGTTATCGCATGGGGGCGAAACTGGTAATCTGTCTCGGGCCCCGTGGAAACTTAATCTGGCTCTGCAGACAGCCGAGGAGTAGGAAACCCAATTTAATTGCCAGTAAGTGCATTTATATTCTGATTGCTATTCAGTTGTGTATGATGTTGTATGTTGTGTGCTGTGTAAGCCCCAGTTCACACTGTTGCAATCTCTGAGCAGTGCGAGTTCAGCCATATGCTTGTACGGCTGAACTTGCATTAGAGTTGGAAGAAAAAAGGCATACATGCCTTCTTTTTTCCTGTAGTGGAATCTGATTGTATGGGTCTTCTCACCCATACAATCAGATTCCTGTGCGAGTTCACAGATCGTAGTGCGGTTCACATAGGATAGTGTGAACTGGAAAGGTGGTGGAGGAACCAGCTCTGTAATCGTGCCTCTTCCTGTACCGCACCAGTGTGAGCTTGAGGTAAAAGTGGAGTTCCACCATACGGGCACTGGCGAGGCTGAAATGATGTGGACTGGCAAGGCTGCATTGATGGACACTGATCAGACTGCATTGATGGGCACTGATCAGACTGCATTGATGGACACTGATCAGACTGCATTGATGGGCAGTGCAGTCTCTATGTCTCTGTGTGGGCAAAGTTATTGCTGGTATATTGTTTTTGGAGTGCTGTATATGTATATTGGTATTTTACTAATAGCAATTTGGAATCCCTAGGAAACAATGATATCAAGAAAGAGAAAAACTGACTCAGAGTGTAGGATATTCAAAGAACAGTGGACTTATGATTACTTTTTCATGCAGTACAAGGAAAGAGCTGTGTGTTTGATATGCCAGAATATAGTGTCTGTGTTCAAAGAATACAATTTGCGTCAGCACTATCAAACTCAACATAAAGATAAATGTGATTGTTTGGTCGGAGAAGTGAGAAAAGATAAAATATTAAAACTGAAATATACATTGACAACTCAGCAAAATACTTTTGTGAAGCAGAAACAGCTAAATACTTCATCACTAGGAGCAAGTTTTCAAGTTGCCAAGCTAATAGCATGTTCTGTCAGACCATTCATGGAGGGAGAATTTGTTAAAGAATGCCTTCTTTCTGTTGCCAAAGAGATGTATCCAGAGAAGGACGATTTATTTAGTACAGTGAGTCTTTCAGGACCCTCAGTTACACGAAGGATTGAAGAAATGGGAGACAATTTGCATCAGCATTTGCAAAACTCCACAAAAACCTTTCCTATTTTTCCTTGGCACTTGAAAAGTAATGATGTTTGTGATTCTGCGCAACTTCTAATTTTTATTCGTGGGATGAATGACTATTTCAAAGTCACAGAAGAGCTTGCTGCACTGAAAAGCATCAAAGGAACAACTACAGGACAGGATATCTATGAAAAGGTTTGCCAAACTGTGAATCGTTTGGAGCTGGACTGGGCAAAACTAGCCAGTGTGACAACTGGTGGTTCTCCTAGCATGGTGGGGTCTAAGAAAGGAGTAACTGCTCGCATTAACCAAGAGATACAAACATAACCATTCTCATCCAATAGCCATACACTGCCTCATCCACCAACAAGCGCTGTGTAGTAAATCACTGAAGTGGGACTCTGTTATGAAAACTGTAGTATCTTGTGTTAACTTCATTAGAGCTAATGCACTAAACCACAGACAATTTCAGGAATTTCTGTGTGAGCTAAATGTTGCCTGTGAAGATGTTCTGTACCACACAGAAATCCACTGGCTGAGTCAAGGGAGAGTTTTGAAACATTTCTATGACTTACTTCCACAGATTACAGCTTTTTTTGCTTTCAAAAAACAAAGAAGTACCAGAGCTCAATGATGCAGAATGGAAATGGCACCTTGCCTTTCTGACAGATGTAACAGAGCTACTCAACAGTTTCAATGTGCAACATCAAGGAAAGGAGAAGCTCATCTGTGATATGCAATCACATGTGAAAGCATTTAAAGTAAAATTAGGCCTCCTCACCAAACAAGTGAAGGAGGAAAATTTCTGCCATCTCCCCACAACTCAAAATCTGTTAGCGGAAAATCCACTGGTTGCATTCCCAAATAAAACATGTGTGGATTCACTGAAAAAGTTGCAAAAGGAGTTACAATTTAGATTTAAAGAACTTCATCTCCGTGAACAGGACATACAGCTTTTCCATAACCCATTTTTTATTGACATTGAAAATGTGGATACGATTTACCAAATTAAACTGGCTGAACTGCAGAATTGTGACTCTCTGAAAGATGCACTCAAGTCAAGCGGCCTTCCTAATTTCTATGCATCTCTCCTCTCTGAGACATATTCTAATCAGGAACCATGCACTCAAAATGGCAACCATCTTTGGTAGCACTTATGTCTGTGAACAGACTTTTTCCAGAATGAAACATCTGAAATCTCCAACCAGATCTAGACTAACTGATGCACACTTGCATCACTTGTTACAACTAGTAGTGACAAATATGGAACCGGACATTAACCATCTCATTAGCCAAAAGCAGGCCCATACTTCCCATTGAAATACTGGTAAGTTTCTTGATTTAACTTTACTTGTTCTTCATTTTAAATATTGTATTTGTTCCCATTTTTTTTTTTTTACTTCAAAATAAGATATGTGCAGTGTGCATAGGAATTTGTTCATAGTTTTTTTTTTTTAAACTATAGTCCGGCCCTCCAACGGTCTGAGGGACAGTGAACTGGCCCCCTGTTTAAAAAGTTTGAGGACCTCTGCTCTAATACATTTATAACTTATCTTTGGTGTAAGGTTTAAGGTAAAATTCTAACTTAATGTTAGTTGGCATTTAAATTTTTAAAATGCCAGTAATTCTAAATGATTTTTCCCTTTGGTTGGTGATGTTTTCTGTATTAAGGCATGCTCTGCACTGGGGCTATCGTGTATGTTTCTGTGAGATGTGCGAAGGGGTAGGTGTGTTGTATAAATATCTTTTCTCTTTTTTATTTTTAATTTTTTTTATTTTCACATATACATGTGTTCATTAGGCTTTCACTTTTTGCTTTTGCAAAATTTAAAAGCCTTAAAATTTAACAAAAATAACAATTTTTAAAATGGGGACCAGAAACAAAAACCTTGCAAAGAATGAATGAAGACAAATACATTCAGAACAGAAATCAGACATTTGCTGCAACGAAGTATTAATAATTTTATTATTAATAATAATAGAAATGCAAAGAAAGTAACATTCACATGGAAATATCTTTTCTCTTTTATTTATTTACCTGTCAATTCTTCTTACACAAATACCACAATGTCTTTTTCTTACTTTCATTTTAAAACAAGTTTTACTGTTTAGTTAGTAGAACTAAATTGCCCTACATTATTCTTTTAAGCATATTTAAAGTTACCATTATTTACATATTCATCATTATGAATTTAGAATTATTTTGTAAATATATAAAAATCATCAGTTGGCATTTTTTTTTTTTTTGCAATTTTTTTTTTTTTTTATTGTTGGGGATTCATTGAGGGTACAATAAGCCAGTTACACTGATTGCAGTTGTTAGGTAAAGTCCCTCTTGCAATCATGTCTTGCCCGCATAAAGTGTGACACACACTAAGGATCATCAGTTGGCATTTTGATTAGAATTTAGTTAATAATTAGAGGAATTATTTGCCTGACTTTTTCAGTGAAAGCTTTCAGTGAAGTGAAGCTCTTCAAAGACCTGAAGGCAACTTGGGGAAAGTAAACACATTTTGTGATAATTAACCACAGATAGCTCCATCTCGGTAGAAAAAAGGTGACTTCACCACCCATCTCCTTACCCTTCAAACTTTGCACACAAATTTTCTAAAAGCCATTTCACCGTGCATGGAAGCTTATTTTTATTTATCTTCCACTTCTTAATTTAAGATCATATGAAGTAGCGGAGATGGCTGGATGTTTGCATCTGAAGTAAGGCCGCATATTCCCACGCCTTCCCCCACCCCCATCACCTCCTTCCTTCTTCTCTGTTACTTCCTTAATAATTGGTTTTGCTACAGATGGTGTAGCAAATGATGGTGTTAGGTCATCAGCAATGTGGCTATTGTGATGTTCTCCAAACTTTTGCTCCCTGATATTTAGACATCCACTGGGTTCTTTACAGAGACAATGGTCCTTCCCCAGCACGGAGCAAGCATTTGGCACTTGGGATCCAGGCAGCTTTGCATCACACAGACCCTCCTAAATCTCTCTAGCTGTGGCTCTCTAGCATTCTAGTCACAGGAACTTGTCACACTCGTAAAGTGTGTTACGTGCCTGCAGACCTCCTGCTTATTCGGGCTGTATATACCGACACTTACTGCGTTAGAGATTACAGTGGAGCGGAAGGGCACCGGATGACATCGGCCACACATTCTGCCTTTAGGTTTCTCCAATCTCTGGCAAACACCACTGGGAAAAGGAGAATGGAAAGTGTGGGAGCATGTCTCAGTACATCTTAGTAAAATAGCTTCAAACCCTTGGATCTCTTGAAAGGGTCTCTGGGACCCTGAGGCCTAGCCCCCACCCAGCTTGCTGCTGCTCTGAAGGAGCCTGGTCACCCCTTGCCTGTGGTTTGTATTTATGTTGGTGTTTAAAACCAATCCTAAAGGGGGCTGATGTGAGGATGCTTTTCTGTCTTTTCTGTTTTTTCCAATCGCTTTTCTCCCAGTTGTTATGCAAAAGCTCTTCCGTGCATCATAGCAAACAAAGAGACATCTGGTGTGTGTTTGGGAGAGGGAGTGGAGTGCTGGTGATGCATGGACTGTCCCTCCACTAGCAGAGGGCCCCGCACAGTCACCAAGGCGAGACCCACGGAGTCGCGGGGGTGAAAGAAGTGTAGCCAGGGAGCCCAGGATGAGGTGGGACCAAAGAGAAAGAACAACTAAGCTGGTCCCAGGAGGTGCTTAGGGAGTTGCCTAGAGATTCCCACACTTAAGCTGAGTTTTGGAGATTCGGTGAGAGTTTTATAGGAAAACATGTATTTTTGTGCATGGGGAAGACCTACCAAGCATCCACAGACTTAGACTAAGACAGAATAAAACTTCAGGGTAGTTTATGATGGTGTGAGCCTTGATGGCATGGAGGGGGAGAGGACAAGGCGAGACAGGGAGCCAATAGTGGCCAGCCTGCGGCTGCTCTGATGTCAGGTGGCAGGTGGCAGAGGCAGAACACGGCCATGTATATGGTCCTCTTGCTTTCTAGTATTCAGATTCCCCCCATATTGATTGTGAGCTTTCTTGAAGAATAACCCTAAATCTTTGAACCCCCACGAGTGCCTAGGAGCAGTGATGACTGTGTAGTTGGTCAAATACTTCTGGGTTGAAGGATAGACTCCTTTTAGATCTGTTGAATTTTAGGTTCCCAAATTCATTTGCTAGGGCTGGTGCAACAGGGTGCTAAGACCCGGTGACTTGAACATAGGTCTGGAGACCAGAAGCCCACAGTGTCACCAGGGTGGGTCCTCTGAGGACTATGTTGGAAGGGTCTGTGCTTTGCCTCTCTCCTCTCTGGCTTGTAAGTGGCTTTTTTTTCTCTGTGGACTTCATGTCATCTTCCCTCTGTACATGTGTTATGTCCAAACTTTCTCTAAGGATACCAATCATATTGGAATAGGGCCCGCTCTAATGATCTCATTTTACCTTAATTACCCTCCAATGGCCTTAACTGCAAATATGTTCACATTCTGAGGCACTGGGAGTTAGACTTTCAATACATGATTTTCATCTGGGGGAGGGAAGTGGAGAGTCGTCATCGTGCTGATCTATAGGTTTGTTGTTGGTGCTGAAAATTCAATTCAATCTTTATATGTTTGATACTCTTGATTTTTAAGGCTTCAACTTGGTGGTTTTTCCTGCTTTCTTTCTATGCGGCTTTTGGGCTTGAGTTTGTACTAATCAGGACAACCCTCTTCTTTTAACTAAAAGGACCCGACTGGACCCCGTTCCTAGGGCCTACCTTGTTCTCCTCATCTGCAAAGAAACAAGCTCAGTGCAGTTAAATCTGGGTTTAACTTACGGGCAAAATGGGGCCTTGTCAATCTAGTTGTGGAGAAAAGAAAAACTAAAGCCGACTTGGCCTGGAGGATGTGCCACAGAATCTGTAGGGAGGTGTCTTGGTCTGATGTTCTGCCTTTGTTATTTTCCAGATGAGTATCTTCAGTTAAATTAGATGTCTATGACTCTTTGCTTTCTTGTTTGCAAAAGTTGGATAACATTCATGGAGTATTTGAGAAAATAAAACACTAATAAAAGTGACTTCAAGTAAAAACTGAGAAAGCACTACCCATTTTTAAATTGTTATAACCATACCATTATTTTATCTGAATGAATGTTTTCATAGACTCGCTTTAATAGATGAGGGATTAATAAACACCTTAGCATCATTAGAATGGCTCAGCCTTATTAAAGAATGTAAACAAAGACAGAAATACAGTGTACAGAAAGATTTTGCTGATACTTCCTTTTTGGGGGTGTGTGGTCTTCTCAGGGGAAATGTGTTTATGGGGCATAGAAGTATTTAAAAATTAAAGCTGGAAGGGTAAATATTAACTTGGGGACCTCCGTTTACAAGCAGACTAAACACTTGCCCTTGCTTCATACCCTTCCAACAAGATTTGTGGAACACATCAGCAAACTCATAGACCCCACAGAAGTAAAGAAAGCAAGAAACCAAGTAGCAACTAACTAAGCAAAGAAAGTTGGTTTTTGAATCACCAGTGTGAAAGGCTGAGAACATCCCAATTTTGCAAAAGGTTTGGGAATGGTCTGTAGGTGCCCCCCACAGTTGGAGCACAGGGGAGACTGAGAGCAAGAACGTTCTTTGACTATTTAGAAGCAAGGCAGGATTTGAGGCTAAATATCCACCTTCAGCTTTATAATACTAAGAGATAAAGTCTAAATTAGAAAAATCAAAAATTGCATTCTAAGCTACTTACACAGAGAAATACCCTGTTTCCCCGAAGATAAGACATCCTCCGAAAATAAGACCTACTTACAGGAAAGATAAGATGTCCCCTGAAAATAAGACCTAGCACATCTTTGGGAGCACACCTTAAAATAAGACACTGTCTTATTTTTGGGGAAACAGGATAGATGTTGGCACCAGGAGAATTAGCTGAAAGAGTTAAAATTTCTTTTGAATAGTGGATGAAACAGGGGATTATATTCCATAATACATAAGGAAATTATCTGCCTTTTTGAAATGTAATTGTTCACAAATTGGATAAAAATAAAAATGAAAGCAAAAACTAACTCTGGGTATTATCAGTAGATGTCTCCCAGGGAAATATTTCTGTGGCCCAGGAAAGGGACTTGTGAAGAATTTATTGCCAGAGAGAAAAAAAGTGCAATTGTGAGGTCAAGGTAGAAACCAGCCCAGCCCTTTCTATCCCAGAACGTGCTACATTGCTGACCATATGATGCTACCAGGCCCCACACACTGCAAGGTAGCAAGTCTCAGAAGGTTTTCACCTTTGTAGTGGCTGTTTGGGCAGTTATGAGAATGCATTATTGATTATAAAATGAAAGTCAACAGATTATAGAATTTACTTTGCAAAAATGCATTTTGAACATCTTTCTAGAGTCTTACAGTTGGGAAGGGCCCCGAATGAAGCCTCAGAGGTGAGGGAGTGGAAGTGTGTGCATGTGACAAGCTCTCTTCACTAACAAGGAAAAGGTTATATTTGAAAAGATAATATTCAAAATTCATCATCTCCTGATGATTTTACTACATGTTACTACGAACCATGCTCTTGAGGTGATTCGCTTCTCATCTGCGTGGTGGGAGCACTATAAAGCAGGCGTCCTCAAACTGCGGCCCGCGGGCCACATGAGGCGGTGTGATTGTATTTGTTCCCGTTTTGTTTTTTTACTTCCAAATAAGATTTGTGCAGTGTGCATAGGAATTTGTTCATAGTTCTCTTTTTTTTTTTTCCGGCCCTCTAACAGTCTGAGGGACAGTGAACTGGCCCCTTGTTTAAAAAGTTTGAGGACGCCTGCTCAAGTGTGTTGGGTTAATATTCATTTCCTTTGTGGTCAACGAGACCACATTTATAGGATTGAATTGGTCTCGTGGTTGTATTTACACCATGGAAATAGGCAAATGCCACAAATCAGGACCCATCTTTGTCCAAAGGGTTGGTTGATGCACATTTACCAGTGCACTGCTGTGTTGTGGTGGCATCAGCTGGCAAGTTGTACAAACCCCCCAGGCAGTGCTTGTGGTTGGAGTAACCAGAGAGAATACAGAGGCCTCTCCAGACTCTCATAACTGCAAAGGAGTTATGGCCGTCTGGAAAATCCCAGGAGAAAATTCAGGACCAATAAAATGCTTTACCTAAATCTCTACATCTCTACTCTCCCTACCAATTTCTGGCAGCCATCACTCATGCGTTTTCCTTTACTCTAAGGAAGTTACCCACCACATTTTATACCAGCTGGACCAAAACCTCGTGTGTGTTAGAGATTGGTTAACAACCCACAAACCTCTGGGAGTGGAATACAAGGAAGAAAATGAGTTTTCTTCAGAATTTAACAATTTATCACTAAACTTTTTAAACTTACTGGATATCCCTTTGGTGTGGCTGGCAAGGTAAAAGATCAACCTCACAGGCTTTAGTATCAGATCCAAATTTAAATCTCAGCATTGACATGGTTCTTTATTTAGTTTACTTGTTGACCTCAGGAAAGTCACTTAGCTTTCCAGAGCTTCTGTTTTATCTTTTAAAATGTAGGTGATAATGGGAACCTTGCATGCCAGAGGTGAGTGTTAAATGATGTCCTGTGTGTGAAACAAATGGCCGTGTATATATGCATATATATAAACACACATACATATATACACGTGTATGAAAATAGAAAAAAATAGCAGTATCTTAGGTATGAGTAAACATTCTCTTTTCCTTCATTTTTTTGTCCTCCGTATTTGCCATGGAATTCTCAGGCAAGTCTAGTCTATTATAAAATATCTTGATGATCTGGAACAAATTATAAAATCAAAATATAGTACAGTTGGATTAAATCAAGGCTTTTTCCAGTGCTATGACTTTAGTGCATCCTTGCATTTTATTTTCTATGAATTCTACCTTAGACACAAAGATGTGACTAGCTTGGGGAAGGAGAGGAGCACTTTATAAAACCTTTACACTGACGTTAAAACTTCACTGTTTCCTCTATTTAGGTTCTGTGAACAACTTGGCGTGGGGAGAGAAGGGAACGTGAAGTTTTTAGCAAGAAGGATCAGTTTTGGCGGGTTTGCCGTCTCCGTGGAGAGCCTCTAGCAGCTCGGGAGGTGGCTCACTTTCGTTCTGACTTCTACCAGATGAACTCCCAACTTAGCATTTCAGAGGCATCAGTGCATGTGAACTGAAACTAGAAACAGTCCCAGAAACACGATGAAAAATAATATTGAGGGTGTTTAAGGGAAAAGACACCTGGAAAGGAGTGGTGAGGTTTTCTATAGTAAAAAAAAGTAATTATCATTGATTCTGAAACTATGTATTTTAACCCTCCAGATCTTCGCTATGATCTCAAAGACTTTCGAGAGTTATTTCCAAATGCATCGTACCTTTCTAAGAACTTTTGAAATCCCCTATGCCAGTAGCTTCCTTTTACAGATGAGCAAGCCAGATCTGCTGTCAGGGTCAGGGGTACATCAGGACTAGAGCGGGGTCTCTGGTTCTCAGCCCCGGGAGCCTGCCATCGCGCTGCCCCTCTGCACCTCGGGCACACCGTTGTGCTTTATATTTCCCGGTGTTCATTTGCCCATTTAGTTTTACAGAGAAGAGGAAGAAAGAGGAGGAGGAGGAGGAAGGAGAAAGATGAGTAAGGAAGGTGAAGGAAGAAGAAAAGAGCAATAAAAAGGAAAAATGCACACTTCAGATTTATTTTGAACACCCACCCCTCAAGGCCAAGGTCACTCACTGATATGTAAATGTTATTTTTAAGCAATAAAAGATTTTTTTTTTTTTTATTAAAGAAGCGGGTAAATAGAAGAAATTTTTTTTAAAAAACAAAACCCAGGGAGGGGGGAGGTGGGTAGAGGGAAGGGGATTGGTGGGATTACACCAGCGGTGCATCTTACAAGGGTATATGTGAAACTTGGTAAACGGTCTGTGAAGCTAGCGAATGATGCCCCATGATCATATCAATGTACACAGCTATGATTTAATAAAAAAATAAAACAAAAAACAAAACCTAGGTTAGTAAATAAGAGTTCAGTCATTTTACCCTTGTCTTTTATTTCTGCCCTGCATCATAACGGAGGCAGCAGCAGCACACACGGAGATGCTGGGCGCGTGTTCCAGCCTGCGGACTCCGCTGCTCATTCTGAGTGTGGGCTGTGCTTGTGGGGGGTCTGGGTGGGGGGCCACCCAGATGTTGACACAGGTGTTGTCTTTCTGGATTTGAATATATATGGATTTAATCTGTAGGATTTCTAAAAGGAAAAGGGATCTCATTCACTGCATACCTACCCACAGGGTGTCAATACCTGTTTATTGACTGCTTACTTTAAACTTAGAGATACTAACCTTTAAAATCTCATGCATTCATTTAAGGACCCGATACCTAATTGAATATGTGATTATCTTTTTCAGTCATTGAGTTGATGTCAATTCCTATTTGTTCCTTTGATCTAAATATATCAGACATGTGGAAAATATAAAATGATATAAAATCAATGCATACCCTCAAACCTTCAAGAGAGGTTTTAATTTCCTTAGTGAAATCTATTTTATTTATTTATTTACTTATGCAATCAGTGATATTAACTGAGAATCTACTATGTGCCAGTCTGCATGCTAGGTGCTGTCAGATGCCAGAGAGTCAGAAAACATTCTTCTTTTACTTCCAGTAAATTTTAGTGTAACTGTAGTGACAAAGTAGATAGTTGTACAAAGAGCTGAAGACAAGGTGGGAAGTGGTAACAGGTCTGAAGGAGGCTCAGATAAATACCACCAAGTGAGGCGGGGAGCATTTTCTTTCTGGAGCTGGGACACGAACACATGGCTGAAATCTGAAAATCTGTGTTGGACACATTGCATTAAGTGTCTGGAGAGCAACAACAACAGAGACAAATGGCTACTTTTAGCTGATTCACTGAATTTGCAGCAAGGAGAGAGGCCCTTTTACTGAAAGACGGAAAGAACAAATTTCTGAGACCAGATTCCTGCTGGAGCTTATTGGTGACGTTTGAGGCTTCTCTCTATGAAAGCCCAGCCTTTTTCTAAGAGGGTTGTTAGCTTTTAATTATAAGAACCTTTCCCAAAGAACCACAGGGGAGTCTACCTGGCAACACTGAAACAGTGACATCTTTTCTAATTTAAATGTTGTAGAAAATGGACGTTGGGGTGGCCCCTTGTTCTTGCCATTTAATCTCCTCTGTTGTCAGGTGCTTGTTTTATATGGCAAAGTTGATGGGATGTGTTACAACACATGCACACACACAGAATACCCATGTTTCTGGTGTACGTGAGTTTCTCCTTCCCAGGCTTGAAGGAGGGAGGGGACACTCATGTGACAGGGCCACGTGCAAGGAGCTTCTCAAGTTGACAGCATCCTTAGCCACCAGTCAACAAGAAAATGAGGATTTAAATCCTTCAAACACAAGGAACAGAATTCTTCCAACTGCCTGAGGGAGTCTAGATGCAGAATTTTTTTCTCTCCAACCTCTGATGGAGATTAAATGTAGCACACTTTGGGCGCCTTGTGAGACCCTGAGCACAGCCATGCCCAGACTGTCAGCCCCCAGAAACAGCAATATGATAAATGTACTGTTTAAGTCACAAATTTTGTATTAATTTTTTATGCAGCATAGAATTGAATGCAAATGTGATGGCCAGATACAGAAGGAGTATTTGCGCAAAAGCAACAAAAACAATTGATCCCTTTCTATTCATAAAATAGGTGACCCTTCTACATACAGGCCTCATTTGAAAGAAGCCCAGTGGAGAGAACTGAGAAACAAAAGGATCACTCATGATTAGTTATGAAAATTGAGGAGGAAGGAACATTCTCAAACTCATCTTCCAAGGTTAGCATTATCCTGATAAGAAAGCTAGATAAGGACACTACAAGAAAAGAAAATTGCAGGTCAATATCTCTGACAAATGTAGATGAGAAAATACTCGACAAAATACTAGCAGACTGAATTCAACAGCACATTAAAGGATCATACACTGTGATCAAGTGGGATTTATCCCTGGGATGCAAGGATGGTTTGACATACCCAAATCAATAAATGTGATATACCATATTAAAAGAGTAAATGTTAAAAATCATATGAACTTCTCGATACACACAAAAAGTGATTGACAAAATTCAACATGTTTTATGATAAAAACTTTCAGTAAATCACATACAGAATGAGTGCATGTCAACATGATAAAGACCATACATAACAACCCCACAGCGGACAGCTAACATCGTGCTTACTAGTAAAACGTGAGGAGCTTTCCCTCTAAGATCACGAACAAGGCAAGGATGCTCACTCTCATCACTTCTACTTCTAGTCAACATAATACTGGACAACCACAGGAAATAAGCAAAAACAAAACAACAACAAAAAAACAACCAACCAACCAAACAAAAATCCACTACCCCCCCCACCAAAAATTAAAACAAAACAAAAAATAACAAACACAAATAAGAAAGGAAGAAGTAAAATTGTCTCTGTTGGAAGATGACATGATCTTTGACATTGAAAACCTTAAAAGCTCCATCAAAAAACCATTAGAATTAATAAACAAATTTGGTAAAGCTGTATGATATCAATTCCACCTACAAAAATCACTTGTGTTTCCATCCACTAACAATGAACCATGTGATAAAGAAGATAAAACAATCCCATTTAGCATCAAAAACAATGAGATTTTGAGGAATAAATTTACCCAAGGATGTGAAAGGTCTATAAGACATTGATGAAAGAAATTCAAGAAGACAAATAAATGGAAGGATAGTCCTTGCTCCTTGATCAGAAGAATCAATATTGTTAAACCCATGCTGTTCAAAGTAATCTATAGAGTCAATACAATCTCCATCAAAATTTCAAAGGCACACTTCATAGAAATAAAAAGATAATAATTCCAAATTTGTATCAAACCACAAAAGACCCTGGATAGCCAAAGCAATCTTGAGAGAGAGTAACAGAGCTAGAAGTATCACACTTCCTGACTTTAAAGCACATTGCGAAGCTATCGTAATGAAAAACAGGATGGCTGGTAGAAAAAACAGGCATCCAGACCAACAGAAGAAAATAGAGAGCCCAGAAATAAAGCATGCAATACATCCAATTAACATTTGGGCTGGAGACTGAGAATACACATGGGGAAAGGATAGTCTTGTCAATAAACGGTGTTGATAAAACTGCCTGAAATGCTAAAGCATATGGGGAAAGAGCTCTTTGGCATTGGTCTTGGCACTGATTTTTTGGATCTGATACCAAAAGCACAAGCAAGAAAAGCTAAAATGAACAAGTGGGACCACATCAATTAAGTACCTTTGCACGGCAGAGAAAATAAAAAAATGAAAAGGCAACTTATGGAATGGGAGAAGATATTTGAAAATCATATTATTTGATAAAGGGTTAATATACAATATATATAAGGACAACATACAATTCAACAGCAAAGAAAAAAAAAGAAGTAAAAACAGACTGATTAAAAATTGAACAAAGTGGGGGGCACCTGTGGCTCAGTGAGTAGGGTGCTGCCCCATAAACCAAGGGTGGTGGGTTTGAACTGGCTCCGGCCAAACTGCAACAAAAAATAGCCGGGCGTTGTGGCGGGTGCCTGTAGTCTCAGCTACTCGGGATGCTGAGGCAAGAGAATCGCCTAAGCCCAGGAGTTGGAGGTGTCCCTGAGCTGTGATGCTGCAGCACTCTACTGAGGGCTGGTGAGATAAAGTGAGTCTCTGTCTCTAAACAAAAAAAAAAAAAAAAAAAAAATGAACAAAGAACTTGACTAGATAGACATCTCCAAAGAAGATGTACAAATGGTCACTAGGCTCATGAAAAGGTGCTCGCCATTACTAATCACTAGGGAAAAACACATCAAAACCACAGTGAGGTGGCACCTCCCAACTGTTAGGATGGCCATTACTGAAAAGGTGAAAAATCACACGTGTTGGCAAGGATGTGGAATAAAGGGGACACTCGGACGCAGCTGGCAGGAATGCAAGTTGATACAGCTGTGAATGAAAATAACATGGAAGTTCATTAAGCATAAAATGACCACCTGGTCCATCAATTCCACTTTGGGGTAAACATCCAAAGGAACCCCAAAAATCAGTAGCTAGGAGAGATATTTGCTCGCCTGTGTTCATTAGTGTTATCCATAATAGCCAATACACAGAAATAGCCTAAATGTCAGTGAATAAATGATAAAGAAATTGTAGTACACATATTGTAGTACAATAATAGAATATTATTCAGCCTCGTGAAAAGAAGGAATTCTGCTATTTGCCACAACTTGAATGAAACCTGAGGACATTATGCTCATTGAATCAGTTGGTCACAGAAGGATATTCCACCTGATTACACCCATAGGTGATATCTAAAATAATCAAACTCATAGAAATAAAGAATAAAATAGCAGTTAGCAGGGGCTGGGTGGTAGGTGAAATGGTGTAAATGTTGATCCAAGGGTATACACTTTCTGTTATAAGAATAAAAAGGTCTGAGGATCTAATAGGTGTATACAGCATAGGTGGTGAATGGCTGTGTCAGTTAATTTGATTTTGGTCATCAGCATACAACATACTTGATATAGATCAAATCGATATAGATCAAATCATCAAGTTGGACGCCTTAATGTATACAGTCTTAACTTTTCAATTAAATATTAAAAAGAAAGAACTCCTACGTGGTTCTGATTAAAACCAACATTCTTTCCCTAAATAGTTAGTAAACCGATTATTTTAGAATAGAAATGTAAAAATGACTGTCAGATCTGAAAATTACATGGAATGTAAAAGGAGACCTTGACTTAGGCCTGGCTGCTGTTTCTCACTGGGGAAAATCAGGGTGCGTCCCGCAGAAATCTGAGTCGCAGAGCCGCTTATTCTCTGCAATGTGAACATTGAGTGTACATTAAATAAGGTCAAATTCGTTTTTACAAATAAGTGTGATACGTAGAAGGAAATCATCTAGGAGAGACTCTCCCCTTGCATTTTTTAAACTTGTTAAGGAACGGGGAAAATGTTTTCTTATTTTCCAAAACACACAAAAGTAGTGTGCTATAAAGAGCCCCTGAATTTCTTAGTTTGATTTAAATGCCAAGTGTATGTGAGTCTAACAACAGACAACATATCCAAAAACCATAAAAATGCCTGCACAGGCGCCCTGACCTGCCTCTTGTGGTGCCTCAGACACAGTCCTGAAGTCATCTGAGAGACTCAGGGGATCTTGACGTCCTCATTTGATTAAGTAAAGGCACAACTGTAAAACCAAACTAATCCCACCTGCCAACCAAAGGAGGTGCCAACTTGAGTCCCCCTGAAATCAGAGACGGTGTTAATCATTTAAAGAGGCACTTGTGTTGCTGAAGGGTGGTTTTTGGCTTCTGTAGCCATGTGGGCACACATCCATTCAACTAGAAAGTGCCTTGGAAAATACTTTGGAAAGATATTTTGAGGAGAATGGAGAGCGTCTGATAGGATTATATTAACTGCATGTCTTTGCTTAAAAAAAGGTAACAAATTTGTCAAGTTTGAGATGTATATGTTCACTTGCCTATCCCAAATATGTCATTAATTAATGTATCTAAGGGCCTTAATATATGGAAATGTAGCCTATTTATTTATTATGCACACATCATTATCTCCAAAACTGGTAATTTCATAATTATTTTTTATTTTCATCCTTGTAGCCTCTGGGTTCTTTGGCAAGGCAAGTGATTGCTATTAAATTACCCTCACATTTCCCAAAATTGGACTAAACTGGCAGCTTTTGCCATGTAGATCAGGGGCTGAAAATGGTATATGCTTTAAGATGCTGTAAGGATTTTGGCCTTTCTCATGCCACTGTCCCTCCCCTTTCATTGAAGAGGGTTATTATTATTATTTTTTTATTGTTGGGGATTCATTCAGGGTACAATAAGCCAGGTTACACTGATTGCATTTGTTAGGTAACATCCCTCTTGCAATCATGTCTTGCCCCCATAAAGTGTGACACACACCAAGGCCCCACCCCCTCCCTCCATCCCTCTTTCTGCTTTTCCTCCCCTCCCCCCATAACCTTAATTGTCATTAATTGTCCTCATATCAAAATTGAGTACATAGGATTCATGCTTCTCCATCCTTGTGATGCTTTACTAAGAATAATGTCTTCCACGTCCATCCAGGTTAATACAAAGGATGTAAAGTCTCCATTTTTTTTAATGGCTGAATAGTATTCCATGGTATACATATACCACAGCTTGTTGATCCATTCCTGGGTTGGTGGGCATTTACGCTGTTTCCACATTTTGGCGATTGTAAATTGAGCTGCAATAAACAGTCTAGTACAAGTGTTCTTATGATAAAAGGATTTTTTTCCTTCTGGGTAGATGCCCAGTAATGGGATTGCAGGATCAAATGGGAGGTCTAGCTTGAGTGCTTTGAGGTTTCTACATACTTCCTTCCAGAAAGGTTGTACTAGTTTGCAGTCCCACCAGCAGTGTAAAAGTGTTCCCTTCTCCCCACATCCACGCCAGCATCTGTAGTTTTGAGATTTTGTGATGTGGGCCATTCTCACTGGGGTTAGATGATATCTCAGGGTTGTTTTGATTTGCATTTCTCTAATATATAGAGATAATGAACATTTTTTCACCTGTTTGTTAGCCATTCGTCTGTCATCTTTAGAGAAGGTCCTATTCATGTCTCTTGCCCATTGATATATGGGATTGTTGGCTTTTTTCATATGGATTAATTTGAGTTCTCTATAGATCCTAGTTATCAAGCTTTTGTCTGATTGAAAATATGCAAATATCCTTTCCCATTGTGTGAGTTGTCTCTTTGCTTTGGTTATTGTCTCCTTAGCTGTACAGAAGCTTTTCAGTTTAATGAAGTCCCATTTGTTTATTTTTGTTGTTGTTGCAATTGCCATGGCAGTCTTCTTCATGAAGTCTTTCCCTAGGCCAATATCTTCCAGTGTTTTTCCTATGCTTTCTTTGAGGATTTTTATTGTTTCATGCCTTAAATTTAAGTCCTTTATCCATCTTAAATCAATTTTTGTGAGTGGGGAAAGGTGTGGGTCCAGTTTCAGTCTTTTACATGTAGACATCCAGTTCTCCCAACACCATTTATTGAATAGGGAGTCTTTCCCCAAAGGTATGTTCTTGTTTGGTTTATCGAAGATTAGGTGGTTGTAAGATGTTAGTTTCATTTCTTGGTTTTCAATTCGATTCCAAGTGTCTATGTCTCTATTTTTGTGCCAGTACCATGCTGTCTTGACCACTATGGCTTTGTAGTACAGACTAAAATCTGGTATGCTGATGCCCCCAGCTTTATTTTACTACTGAGAACTGCCTTAGCTATACAGGTTTTTTTCCGGTTCCATACAAAACGCAGAATCATTTTCTCCAAATCTTGAAAGTACGATGTTGGTATTTTGATAGGAATGTCATTGAATAGGTAGATTGCTTTGGGAAGTATAGACATTTTAACAATGTTGATTCTTCCCATCCATGAGCATGGTATGTTCTTCCATTTGTTAATATCCTCTGCTATTTCCTTTCTGAGGATTTCATAATTTTCTTTATAGACGTCCTTCACCTCCTTCGTTAGGTATATTCCTAAGTATTTCATTTTCTTTGAAACTATGGTGAAGGGAGTTGTGCCCTTAATTAGCCTCTCATCTTGACTGTTATTAGTGTATACAAAGGCTACTGACTTGTGACATTGATTTTATATCCTGAAACATTACTGTATTTTTTGATGACTTCTAGGAGTGTTGTGGTTGAGTCTTTGGGGTTCTCTAAGTATAGGATCATGTCATCAGCAAAGAGGGAGAGTTTGACCTCCTCTGCTCCCATTTGGATTCCCTTTATTTCCTTGTCTTGCCTAATTGTATTGGCTAGAACTTCCAGCACTATGTTGAATAGTAAAGGTGACAGAGGACAACTTTGTCTGGTTCCAGTTCTAAGAGGAAAAGCTTTCAGTTTGACTCCATTCAATAAAATATTAGCTGTGGGTTTGTCATAGATAGCTTCAATCAGTTTTAGAAATGTGCCACCTATGCCTATACTCTTCAGTGTTCTAATTAGAAAAGGATGCTGGATTTTATCAAATGCTTTTTCTGCATCTATTGAGGGGATCAATGATCTTTATATTTCCCTCTGTTAATATGATGGATAATGTTTATAGACTTGTGTATGTTAAACCATCCTTGCATCCCTGGGATGAAGCCTACTTGATCATGATGAATGACTTTTTGGTGATAAGCTGTAATCTATTGGATAGGATTTGGTTGAGAATTTTTGCATCTATATTCATGAGTGAGATTGGTCTGAAATTCTCCTTTTTGGTTGGGGTTTGCTTCATAAAATGTGTTGGGGAAGATTCCTTCTTCCTCAATTTTTGGAATAATTTCTGCAGTACAGGAATAAGCTCTTCCTTGAAGGTTTGATAGAATTGTGGTGTGAAGCCATCTGGGACCAGGGCATTTTTTGGTGGGACGATTTTTTATTGTTTCTTTGATCTCAGTGCTTGAAATTGGTCTGTTCAGGGGCTCTATTTCTTCCTGGCTAAGTCTAGGAAGAGGGTGTGATTCCAAATATTGATCCATTTCCTTCACATTGTCAAATTTCTGGGCATAGAGTTTCTGGTAGTATTCAGATATAATCTCTTGTGTCTCTGTGGGATCAGTTGTTATTTCCCCTTTATCATTTCTGATTGAGGTTACTAGACATTTTACTTTTCTATTTCTCATTAGTCTGGCCAATGGTTTATCTATTTATTTATTTTTTCAAAAAACCAACTCCTTGTTTCATTAATTTTCTGAATGATTCTTTTGTTTTCAATTTCATTGATCTCTGATTTGATTTTGGATATTTCTTTTCTTCTACTGAGTTTAGGCTTAGATTGTTCTTCTTTTTCCAATTCCATAAGATGGCTTGTGAGATTGTTGATGCACTCTCTCTCTGTTTTTTGAATGTAGGCATCTAAAGCGATAAATTTTCCTCTCAAAACTGCTTTTGCAGTATCCAACAGCTTGTGTCTTCATTGTTGTTATGCTCAAGGAAGTTAATGATTTCCTGTTTTATTTCTTCCTGCACCCATCTGTTATTCAACAGAAGATTGTTTAATTTCCATGCCTTTGTGTGGGGTCGAACGTTTTTGTTAGAGTTGAGTTCCACCTTTAGTGTGTTATGGTCTGAGAAGATACAAGGTAAAATTTCAATTCTTTTGATTCTGTTAATATTTGTTTTGTGTCTCAGGATATGATCAATTGTGGAGAATGTTCCATGGGGTGATGAGAGGAATGTGTATTCTTTATCTTTGGAATGTAGTGTTCTATATGCATCTATCAAGCACAGTTGTTCTAGTGTCTCATTTAAATCTCTTATATTTTTGTTTAATTTCTTTAGAGGATCTGTCCAGCTCTGTAAGAGGAGTGTTAAAGTCCCCTGTTATTATGGTATTATGGGATATCATATTGCTCAGACTGAGTAAGGGCTGTTTCAAGAATCTGGGAGCATTTAAATTCGGTGCATAAATACTTATAATTGAGACATCTTCTTGTTGTATTTTTCCCTTGACCAATATAAAGTGACCATCTTTGTCTTTTTTGACTTTAGTTGCTTTAAATCCACATGTATCTGAAAATAAGATTGCAACTCCTCTTTTCTTCTGAATTCCATTTGCCTGAAAAATTATCTTCCAACCCTTGACTCGGAGCTTTAATTTGTCTTTTGAAGCCAGGTGTGTTTCTTGCAGACAGCAAATGGATGGCTTGTGTTTTTTTTTTTTTTTTTTGATTTTTATGTTTTATTTATTTATTTATTTATTTTATTTCTTTTTTTATTGTTGGGGATTCATTGAGGGTACAATAAGCCAGGTTACACTGATTGCAATTGTTAGGTAAAGTCCCTCTTGCAATCATGTCTTGCCCCATAAACTGTGACACACACCAAGGCCCCACCCCCTCACTCTTTCCTTCTTTCTGCTTCCCCTCCCATAACCTTAATTGTCATTAATTGTCCTAACTTATGTCTCTTCAGTGGGAAATTCAAACCATTAACATTTATTGAGATAATTGAGAAGTGTGGAAGTATTCTATTCTTCTTATTTTGTGAGAGTCCATTGCTTAGTTTTATCTTTTGCATCAGTGTGGAGGTTAGGTTCTGTCCTTTAATTTCTGAGTTCTTACTTTGCTGCTGATCCATTCTGGTGGTCAGTGTGCAGAACAGGTTGAAGTATTTCCTGTAGAGTTGGTCTTGTGGAGAATTTCCTCAATGTTTGTATATCCGTAAATGATTTGATTTCTCCGTCAATTTTTAAGCTTGTTTAGCAGGGTACAGAATTCTGGGCTGGAAATTGTTCTGTTTAAGTAGATTAAAGGTTGATGACCATTGTCTTCTTGCTTGGAGTGTTTCATTAGAGAAATCTGCGGTCACTCTGATGCATTTGCCCGTATAGGTCAACTGGTGCTTACTCCTGGCAGCTTGCAGAATCTTTTCTTTTGTCTTGACTTTGGACAGGTTCAATGTGTCTTGGAGAAGCTCAGTTAGAGTTGAGGCGACCTGGGGTCCGATATCCCTCTGAAAGCAGTGTGTCAGAATCTTTGGTGATATTTGGGAAATTTTCTTTTATAATATTCTCTAGTATGGCTTCCATTCCTCTGGGGCATTCTTCTTCCCCTTCTGGGATTCCTACAACTTGTATGTTGGAACACTTCATAAGGTCCCATAATTCTGACAGTGAACATTCTGCTTTCTCTCTCTTCTTTTCTGCCTCTTTTACTATCTGAGTTATCTCAAGAACTTTGTCTTCTACCTCTGAAATTCTTTCTTCTGTATGGTCTAACCTGTTGTTAATTCTTTCCATTGCATCTTTAAGTTCCCTAATTGATTGTTTCAGTTCCTTCAACTCTGCTATATCCTTTTTATATTCTTCATAGCGTTCATCTCTTATTTGATTCTGTTTTTGGATTTCCTTTTGGTTATTTTCCACTTTATTAGCAGTTTCCTTCATTGTTTCCATCATTTCTTTCATTGTTTTCATCATGTGTATTCTAAATTCCCTTTCTGTCATTCCTAACATTTCTTTATAGGTGGAATCCTCTGCAGTAGCTACCTCATGGTCCCTTGGCGGGGTTGTTCTGGACTGGTTCTTCATGTTGCCTGGAGTTTTCTGCTGATTCTTCCTCATGAGTGATTTCTTTTATCTGTTTCCTTGCCCTAATTTTCCTTTCACTTCCTCTTGCTCTTTAAGTTCTCATGCCTGTGGACTAAGGGTTCGTTGAGTCCTTTTGGTACAAGACCAGAAGAGTGAGAAGGTTGAAGAGCAAGAAAGGAATGAAAGAAAGGAGGACCAAGTGAAAAGAAAAAAAAATAGAGAAAAGAGAGGGGGTGGGTAAAAGGAATATTGACAAAAAGAAGAGAGGCACAGAGAGGGAGACAGAGCAATATAGGTGTACAGTAGGGTACTTTGACACAACCTTAAAAAGTAAAAAAACCCACCTTCTGGGGTTGCCCAGTTGGGTGGTTCCTTTGAGGTCAGCAGCTCTTTGCTAACCTGATCAGACACAGTACCCCACCTCCACCAAGTAGAGAGGAAAGACAAAAATGCTATAAATCAAACCAAAATAAGCAAACAGAAAACTTTACGGGATAAAATTGGGTGAAAAACCAAATACTAGCAGTAGAAACACTAGCAAAAATGAAGTTCTAGATATTGAATAAGGCAGCAATGGGAAATTATAATTGAACCTGAAAAATTGAGAAAGAAAAAAGATCTGTATGAAAAAGGTTAAAATTAAAAAAGAAAACAGCATCAACAACATCAAAATAAACAAAAAAACAACCAAACCAAAAACAAACCAACAAACAAAAAAAATAAAAAACACACACATGTCCAAAAACAAAGCAGTATGTATATGTTGTTGAATATTGTCTGGCGAACACGTGGTCTTCTGGGGTATGAGATGTTAATCACAGTTCTGAGACCACTGGAGGCTGCTGATTTCTCAAACCCCAGCAAGTAGACACCCTAAATCTCTCTTCAGCCCACTTAAAAGGCACTTTGAACTTGTAAACTTGCTGAGCAGAAGCTTTCCCAGGAAAGTGTTTCTCGCTGGAATCACTGCTGAAGTGGCTATCCACTTACCCAGTGTGCCAAAGCCAGTCTCACTCTGACCCTGAGGGTTAGGGCTGCAAGGTGGCTCAGAACCCACCCTTAGGCTACTTAGTTGCTAGGTTACCAGGTCCCACTCGGATTCTAGCTCTGCGACCCTGAGGGTGGAGCTTGCCAGGGCAGATCACTCACAATGGCTCCCCATGGCCCACAGCCAAACACTATTAGCTCCGTCTGGCTCAGCGTCTCAGACTGAGGCCCTAGACAACGGCCAAAGTTCTCCGCATTCCCACTCAGGCTCTCCCCAAGGCAGTTTAACTGAGTGCCAAGTCCAAAGACACCAAAACAGTTCACAGGTAAGGCCTTTCTGGTTTGCAGTCTCACTGCTACTGAACTTACAGTTGCGGGTGGGTTTAGACCGATTGAACACACGTGACCACTTGCCAGTTTTCCACTGTTTTAGTCCTCCTCTTGGGGTCCAGAAGTCTCTCGCTGACTCCCTGTACCCTCACAGGGGTGATGATAGGCAGATCCCACTAGCCAGAGGTGCCTGGAGTCCTATCTCCCCAGACTCATGGTGCCCAGATGCAAGGAAGCTGTTACTCAGCCACCATGTTGCTCTCTCCCTGAAGAGGGTTATTGACGTGGCTTTAGAAGGTGTGATCTAAAAACCAGACAAAAACATAAGATGTGAGAATCAACTCTAATGTTATTTGGGTGTCTGCGAGTGTCTAATTGGTCCCCCACAGACGGAATGGAGGAATGAAGCAGTAGACGTAGCAGATGGATAGAACCTGTTGGGGGAAATGAGGGTTTGTGTGCACGTGTGTGCATGTACATATTGTTTCATGCAGAATGAAGTAACCTGTGACTTTTATATAGATAATTTGGGCTGCCCCATTTGGAGGGCATGGATTTGGGGTCTCTATTATCATAATAGTTTTTGAAGGGCGTCAAGGTGCCTTTCTCATTGTGAGATATACTCCTATAGGTGTGTGCCAAATTCAGATTCCATATCCTGGCTAAAATATAAGCCCCTAAAGAATGTAACCTCCCTTAGCTTTGGATGGGGGGGGGTCTCAATTTATTTGATATGGTGTAATTATTTTCCTATTTTAATCCATAAAGATATAGCACTGTGGTCTCCAACCCCAGGGCCAAAAAACTCGTACCCACCTGTCCATGGAGGGAAGCTGGGAAGCTTCACCTATATTTGTAGCTGTTTCCATCCTTGGCATTCCTGCCAGAGCTCTACCTCCTGTAAGGTTCTCCCTCATCTGTGAAAAAAATTGTCTTCCATGAAATCAGTCCCTGGTGCCAAAAAGATCAGGGACTGTTGATATACTATGTAGAACTAAACATGGAGATGAAAAAGAAAATTACAACCACAGTATTAATATCACAGTTGTAAGTGTAGAAATAATCTTTGTATAGTTAATATTGGGTCGTGCAATATTTTTGTTGATTGGTTACATTCGATCTAACACATGGAATTGAAAATGTGCAAATGATATTAGATTTGTAATTTTATTTTTGTTAAATAATATTTATTGTTAAATAGTTTAAAAGTGTAGAAAACTAGGGAGTACAGCACATTTTTTTTCCCCATTCATGAGTCGCTTGCTGTACTAATGCCCCCTCACACCTGGATACTTCAGGGTAAATTTTCTACAAACAAAAATATTTTCTACAAAATTTACTATAACTATCAAAATTTACATCCCCACATATCTAATCCTCCAAACCCTATTCATGTTTCTCTAACTGTCCCGACCACCTCTTTAGCTGTCACGTGTCACAGGTCCCCATCATCTTGGAACAGTTTCTCTGCCTTTTACTGATTCTTGTTCTTGATGCTTGAAGACTGCTGGCCAGTTATTTTGTAGAAACTGCCTTGATGTTGGCTCATCTGCTATCTCCTTGTGATTGAATTCAGGTCTTGACATCTTTAACAGGCATAGATCACAGACATGACACCATCTTCTCATTGTATGCTATATAATTTCAGATTTCCCCTTTACCCACGGTGTATGGTTTAATCAAGAAGTATTTTATAGCATAGTATTTTGAGAGTACCTATATATTCTGTTCCTCAGCAAACTTTCAATTTATTCATTTACTCTCTTACATAGGCATAGACTCATGGTTTCCAATTTATTCAATGGATTACAGGCTTCCACTACCTTTATGTACGTACTGCTTCAGTTATCCCAGACACTGCCAGCAGAAGCTCTTCAAGCAGCTCCTGTGTGTATTGACAGGCCCTCATTATTCTTTAAGCAAGTTCTTGATTTTCAACATGAGATAGTCCAGGCCCTTCCTGTACCTTTCTCTCCTCCAGCCTGGTATCAGCCACTTTGTTGGGAGTCTAGTGGACCCCAACCTGGCACAGTGGCCAGGAAGGGAGATGGAGCTCAGAAAAAAAAAGAGAAACTTATACTAATTAAACTTAGTGCATAAAAGCAGAAGCCTGTAAGGGCACACACTGCTTCAGGTGCCTGGTGGCAGCATGAGAACAATGCAGCAGCTGTCCTGCTTCCCGGAGTCTTCTTATTGGGTTCATAATAGACTATACGTGCAAGGATGCACAGCAGTCAGTAGTCAGCAGTCAAGGTTAAGAATGAGAGGGGAGATTACAGCCCCCAGAAAGGTTGGGTAAATGGTAAACAGGGACACAGGGTAATAGAACATCTGAAGTGGCCAGATGATGGTGCAACTGGATGAGAGAGGGCGGAGAGCAAGTCTCATCTCCTCAGACACACATCTTAGTAGCCTAAGCTACTAGTTGATGGTCTCAGCTATACTGCTAATTTCCTCATGCAGGGATAGTCACAGAGATATTCCCTTGGCTGAGCACTTTACCTTGAGCTGGAAGGTCCATGAGGAATTGAGCCTGTCCACCTCCCACACCACTTCACCAGCAGACTGTTGTACTTAAAAAATAAGATCTGAGTTGTAAGCATGGTGTACTGCCTGCAGAACTTCTCAAAAAGGAAGGACAAGAAATCTATCATGTCTGTACATGTATATGTATATGCAAATACACATACAGACTCACTCAAGCACCAATGTATGCACACCTGTAGTTATATGAATACCTTTTCATGTATACATATTTAAGAGACTGAAAAAATTAGTTCACATACACTGGTGGAAAAAAGGTGACCTGAGTATTACAATTTTAATATATGTTTTCCTTTCTTAAAATTTGTGTATTTTTTTTGGCATCCTCTACATGTGGCTGATTCCAATCCAACACAAAAGAGTATTTCCGTATTTGCAACTTCTTATTACTATGATGAGAAACCCGGTGCCCACCAGCTGTAGGGTATGCTCTTATTTTATCAACTCCCCCATGTGTGCCAATCCTATCAAGGCCTAGGCCATATTCACACCCTCCTTAGCTTGCTTGGGCTCTGATACCCATGAGGTTAACTTTCTGTATCAACTTGGCTGGGCTAAAGGATGCCCAGATAGCTGGTAACACCCTGTTGCTGGGTGTGTTGATGAAGGTGTTTCTGGGAAAGATGAGCATTCGAATCAATATACTGAGTAAAGAAGGTGATTTTCAACAATGAGGGTGGCATCTCCCAGTCCCTTGAGGGCCAGAGTGGAACAAAAAGGTTGGGAAGACTTTTGATACTATTGGGCCCCTGGCTCTCAGGCCTTCAGGCTTGAGCTGGATACCACTCATGGCTTTCCTGAGCCTCCAGCTTGCAGGCAGCAAGTCTTGGGACTTCTCAGCCTCTATAATTATGTGGACCCATCCCTTGTCATAAGACCAACACATGTCCTATTGGTCTGATTCTTTGGAAAAATCCTGGCTAATAAATAAAATCACCCGTCCAGGGAGACCCGTGTCACTCATTCTGGGTCTGGCTGTTCCCGTGTGGATGCCCTGCTCACCCCCCCCCCACCTCTGCTCTGCCACCCCAAGCCACCCCTGCACAGGGGCTAATCCTGTCCTAATCCTTCTGCAGGGCTCTCACATCTTATCTAGGATCTCTCCTATGCCACATCAGCCCACACAGATGTCCTTATCATGAGCTGGGCCCCAGACACCACTCTGAGCCACAGAAGCTCCCTGCCCTACCTGGCCCCAGTGCAGAACCCCACCTCATTTAGAACACCAAATGGCTTTAGTGCTGAATTGTTTAGAAAGAGAAAAGAAATTTGTGATTCTTTAAATTAGAAAGTATGTGTATATGAGAATTTTACCATGTTTGTATTTGGTGTTAGAAGTTTTAGTTTTTATCAGAGTTATTCAAATAACGGAAATAATTTTGACAATAAAAAATAAAATAATAGAAAATAGACTATATTAAACTATAAATATAGTTGAAAATGTTTAAGAACATATAATTAGATTTTGTAAACTAGAACTAAATATTAATCAAAATCTTCCCTGAAAATGATGTTAAATTTGGTAGAGTTATAAAACTAATAAGACTAAGAAAATGCCATGAAGGCTATGTTGAACAGTTTGATGGGAATATTTCAGATTGTATATGAAACCCGCACATTGTACCCCTTGATTGCACTAAGCTATGATTTAACAATAAAAATAAATAAATTAAAAAATAATAAATAAAACTAATAAGATTTTCAAGTTGAATTCAAAAGCTTTGGAAAGACCAGATTTTTGAATTTGTCAATAAATAAGCTTATTTATCTAAACCCTCGAAGTGACAGTAATGTTTACTTTCCACCTGTAAAATCCATCAACTGAACACCAAGGAGGGCCAGTGAGAAGAGCTGAGGAGCTGAGCGTCACCCTTGCCCACCTCTGGCCTTGAGATTCAGGACCTGTCCTACTGACCAGTGTGCTCAGCCCGGAGCAGCTGGGGACCTGCCTCCTGGGCATACCCCAGGCGCCATCTGCCTGCATGCCTTCCCACCACCCAAGGGGCAGAGCTCGCTCAGGCCTGAGGTGGGTGGGGACCAGCATTGCACCCTTGCTGCTACACCTTGGCACTTTATCCTGTGGCACTCTCTTCAGTTCAAATCTATTGAAAAATTATTCTGTTTTTGCCACTTGCTCTGACGGTCAGTGGGTAGAATGTCTCTTCCAAGGTTTAATTATTTAATTAAGTCCTCTAGGGCTTGACAGTATCATAATGCCTCACGCATAATGCCTTACTTTATTACCAATTTACGGTTTATATCATCCCCTCTGATCCCTGTTCCTCTGGGAAGGGTCTGAGTCTCCTTTTTTGTTTTCTCAGTGCCTGGACTACAGGTTGATGCATAGCAGCAGATCATTTAAAGATGGGCTGGACAGAGGGAGAAGGCATTAGAGGAGGGAACCACCAAAGCCTTTGTCACTCAGAGCCTGTGAGGGATCATCTTGTATTTTGCAGTTAGGGATGCCTTGATTTCAGAAGTTGCAGGGATGAAGGGTCAAGGCTGCTTGTTCAAGGACTTACTGGAGGGGTGCTGCCATACACACCAGATGGATGGGGTCCATGAGACTTCAGTGGAAACAGCAGGGCCTCCCCCTCCTTTGAGCACTAAAGCTCTGGAGAATAGATGAGTTTGTGTGTGTGTGTAGATGAGCCTGCCTGAGTGTGTGTACCCCTGCACATATCCCCCAGGTGAGCCCTGTGGGAGAGCCAGACAGCCAGTATATGCTCCATGTGGGTTGGTGGAATTTGACTGTGTTTTAAAAACATGGCATTGGTGTGCTCTGCTCCAGGCTGAAATATGAGCATGTCCCAGCTAGGAGCAAGCTAGGGGTTGGAGCTTTCGGCCAACCTCCTGAGCTCTCACTTCATGGCCTTGGTAGTGGTTGGCCTTGGCCTTGACACGCTCTGAACACCTGACACCAGGGACAGCTTCAACTCCTCAGCTGGCATCATGGGTGGATGGTGGAAACGCTTTCAAAGCACACGGGAAATTCAGCCGTCAGGCCACCCTCATTGGTACACAAAGCCGGACACCTCTCCAGGTGTTGTGACTTCATCTGCCTGGCCTCCGACCTGGAATAAAGTGGTGTATTATGTGTGACTTTGCAGCATTCCTGTGACATTACTACTGTAGCGTCCCCGAGGTACGACAGTTAGAGAATTGAGTGGGGTGAGCAAACATTGAGGGAAGCTTTATTTCTTGCATCTGCATTTGTGCAGAAGCACCCCTTCCTGACTCGGGTGAAGCTCGAGGCTTTGCTCTGGGATTGCTGTGGGCTCTGCGGCTTCATGGAGCAGGACGGTGTGGGCAGCTCTCACTGCTCTGCTTCCTCGGCAGAGGCCCATCTGGTCCTCCCAGAAAAGCTTTCTGAGTAATAATACACGCGTACCCACGTTCTTCTCCCTCAGCCTGTCTCCAGCTTCAATCCCAGTTTATCCAGAGGCTCCCAGCATAGCCCCGTCCTGCCATCCCTGGGCCCCAGAGTCTGCACACACAGCACAGCATCTAAACTCCACCCTCCTCCCCACCGAGGGTGTGTTCTCCTCGCTCTTTATATTTTTTTTTTTTTTAATTTTTTTATTAAATCATAAGTGTATACAATGATATGATTATGGGGCATCATACACTCACTTCATAAACCATTTGACACATTTTTATCCCAGTGGTTAACATAGCCTTTCCGGCGTTATCTCAGTTACTGTGCCAAAACATTTATATTCTACATTTACCAAGTTTTGCAAATACCCCTGTAATATGCACCACAGGTGGGGAATCGGTGGGATCACACCTGTGGTGCTCTTTATATTTTCTTCTCTGGGATTATAACCTCCTTAGAGCAGAAGTCCTGTCTGAGAATTCTCTCCTGGGTCTTGAAAGGCCAATAATAAGGCCAGATAAAAGTGGCTTCTTAGTAAACATTTGCTACCTCTGCTCTGACTTCCACCCCCATGTGCAGACAGCACTTCACTGGAAGAGTAGGAAATGGCTAGGGACACTCAGAAAACCGAGATCTGATGTTTCCACACACATAATCTTGGGTGCCAAATTAAAGTTCTTTGCAAAATACTGCCTGGTTTTCCCAAGGTCGAATGGTGGCCAGGCTGATAGGGTCAGTTTCAGAACATAGTGAAAAAATTTTGATCTGCCAGTAAGGGCAAGTTTGTATGGACACACAACAGTCTGGGATGGGGCTCTCCTGTGCCCCACTGGCCTGAGAATTTTCGCTGCTTTACCCTCTTCACTGGCCTGAGAATTTACACTGCTTTACCCTCTTCTCAGCAGCTGCTGGTGGGAGACACATGGTTTCTAGACTGACTGACAGTCAGCACTGAGTGCTCTGAAGACCCAGATTAATTTCTTAGGGTGGAGGTGCTGGTTTTACCCTGTTCTTTTCAGGACAGTTTGGATCAGTGTCCCTGCCCTCCTTCATGCCTCTTTGGGACAAGGAGAAGTGTGAATTTAAGAGAAGCTGCCAAGGAAGAAGGAAAGAAACCTGCTGGCCACGATGGATGCCAGCCCCAGGAGGCCAGGCCACAGCAGGTGACGGCTCTCAGGGATGAGTGACCATGCTGAAGGAGGGGGAGGCTCTTCCTCACCTGGAAGTTTGTCATGGATGATGGATTCTGACGTTCTGCTGGTGAGACATTGTGTGCCACGATCTACTTGGTAATGGACTCGGCATAGCAGAGTGTGTTTTATCCCCAAACTTCACTCCTCATTTAAATATGCTGGCTGGGCACCAGCGCAGCCTGGGCCAGGGAGAGCAGTTGGCCTGTTAGTCATCATCTGTCATGCCTGTGGACTCTAGGGACCAGGACTCGTACACTCAGAATCACAGAGAGAATTAGCACATCCGTGCCTTTGTTCTTAACCACTAAGGCCATTATCCCGTCCCCAGCCTGCCTTCGGTCAGCCACCGTCCTGCCCACCACTTCGTTCTCAGATTCCCACCCTACCGTGTCTTGCGCTCCCTGCTCTGGGTGGCCTGGTGATAGTGCAAAGATCCGTGGCTTGCTTTCGCTCTCCTTGAATGTGGGGCACCATTCGGGATAAGATTTGTGTCTTTCTACTTCATTTTAGCCGTACATTTTTAAATCAAATGTGTGTTGCTGTTCAGTTCAAAAACATTTGTCTAGTGCTTCTCCTGAGCCATGACTGCCGGCTACACAGGACGCGCTTCCAGTTACATCTAGGCTAAAGTGCGTTGGAAGGGAGAGAGGAGGATTCTCCTGACGGCCTTCCCTTCCCCAGCACTCTCCATGCTCTGCGTTAGCTACAGTTCTTGCCCTGTCCTGTGAGTCAGGCTGTGGCAAAGCCCTCCCGGGCATTCTCTCATTGAGCCTCTTAACTACACCCCTATGAAGTATGACACGATCACTCCCACTTTACAGAAAAAAACTGAAACTCAGGCGCAGAGAGGATGTAGCTTTAAGTATTTAAAGCAGCAGGCACAGAAGAGAAGTAAGTACATCTCCCAAGGACGCAAAACAGTAAGTGATGGAGCCAGGACCTCTGGGACTCTGCAGTCACAGAGGGATGAACTGATGCTCTACACTATGGCTGTGAGGCTTTGGGCTCATGTTTGTAGGGATAAGATATGTAGATCTTAAATGCAGGCCAGATAAGAGAGTTTATAACTAAGTACTAAAATATATCAGGGATAATGGATTTATGCTCCGAGAAGCCTTTGTGATTCAATCATAACCCATCATCTCAAATCTTACCCAAAGCCACGAGAAAGCTACAACATGGCCAACCCAGCACACAGCTCAAGGTTACCTTGGTGTCGATCCCTCATTCATTTGGATATCTCCTCCTGTCTTGTTGGCTTTTCAGAACCAAACATTATTAGTAGTGTTTTAGAATTCTAGGACAAGGTACAGGTTTGGGTTCAAGGGTGGCTGGTTAGTGCACTTCAAGGGAGGGGCGCGAGGCTGGCTCACTGGTGTGCAAGTTGTTCCTCGCCCTGAATTATGTGGCCGTATCTGAATGAGTCTGCAAGGTGCAACGTCTTACCAAAAATGTGCAATGTCAGTCTGAACTTGTATTTACTGATGGAAAAGATGTAATTAGTGGGGCAATCTGGTTAAATGAATATTGTGCCAAATTATCTCAAATTTATAACACTTATAGCAATTTTATGGAAAATGGCTTCTGAAATTATACCCTTACAAAGTGCACACATTAATAACACCCCATAAGGACACGTAAATTATATAAGAGTCATATCCTTGTGCAGTTGCTTACATTGAATAATGTGATGTTTCTGCAAGCGCCAAAGGTATAGCATGTTATTAAAACATACTGGTGTTTTACAGTCACCGTAGACAACTGGAAGATACAGAAATAGTAAAGACACGGTGTTCTAAGCAAGTTGAGATTTGTCCTCCCTCTAATGGGTAAAATAAAAAAAAGAAAAAGACCACACAAATAGAATGAGGTGGGCTCCAAGTAAGAATTACAAGGGGTAGTCAGTTGCACCTGTCCTATCTCATTGACTCTGGTAAACTGAGATGAGTCTAATCATCAGAAGTATGAAGAGCTCATTTATCTGGCACAAACACAGAGGCATTTCCTTCCATTAATTCCTGGGAACTGTGGCTGCTTTGTCCTGGCAAGGCTGGCAGTGCTGGGCCAACACGTCCCTTTCTTGGACAGCTGAGCCCAGCAGAACAGCACATGGTCCCATTAACGGGAATGTGGTTTTGAGCGTGTCCCTGGTTCTGCTTCTGTTAATTCTGATTGGTGCCTTAGAATACCTTTCCTTCTTCCCTTCATTCTCGTCTCCTTGGGATCCTCCGGTAAGTCCCACTTCACCTTTCAAGATTTGGTTTGAGAGTCCTAACCACTCAGATGCCTGTCCCGACCTGAGTCATGGAATTGCTGCAGGTTCCTTTGCCTCCTCTTCACGCACCTGTCAGCCTCTGTGCCTCTCCACTCTCCTGTGGGCAGCTGCAACGAGCACTGGGAACCACCAACTAGCTCCGACTGGTGCACATGTATTCAATGAAGGACTGAATGAATTAGTGAGTGAATTGATGGAAAACGAAGCAAAACAAGGGCGGTGCCTGTGGCTCAAGGAGTAGGACGCTGGCCCCATATACCGGGGGTGGTGGGTTCAAACCCAGCCCCGGCCAAAAACTGAAAAAAAAAAAAAAAAAAAAAAAAAAAGAAGCAAAACACGAAGTGAGACTCCAAAGGGCATAAGAGGTGTAACTCCCAGCACTGGTGCTGTCACCAGCTCTGGCAGTCCTGTCTGTGCACTGGGGCTGCATCTTGGAGTTCATATATGTGTCAAGTAGACCAGAATGTTTTGGCTTCTGGCACCTTCTTGCCTCCCTGTAAGGAAGGCATCTTTCTGATAGGCTGTGGCTTCAAGTTTTGATCAGCTGATTTCATTGTTCAGGGTGGAAGTGCTAACTGCTGCAACTGGGTTGTCATTGTTTGTGACAGGAATTTTACAAAAAGATTCCCACCCGCATCACACCAGCTAAGCAGCCATCTCCGATCTGGGTCTGGACAATCAGCCTCAGTTCTATAGAAACAGCCCCCCTGCCTCCACTTCCTTCCTTTCTTTTTCTCCTTCCTTTATGCCTCCCTCAAAGATTGACCGAGGGCTGACTGTTCAGTCACAAAGCTAACTGTCGTGGACACAAGTATTAGGAAAAAACAATGCAACAACAAAACAACAGCTCCTGTTTCCTTTGATGGGAAAGCGAGTGCTCACCAACATCGGTGCTTAGCCTCGCGTTGGGCACAGCCAGACGACAGTCCTAGGCCCCTTGAAGTTTCTTTTGGCAACTAACTGGGTTTGGGCCAGTGCGAGTATAGGCGGAAGTGATGAATGCCATTTTCAAGTGTGACTTTCACATTTTCCTGCAGCATCATCTGAGTTTTCTCAGATGGGTTCCCAATATAGGATCCTCGGGTTCAGGGACCCACAGAACAGAAGTGACTCCTAAAGAGATTTTCAACATATAAAGATAGCTATTTAGACATTCATCTGTTTACTCACAGCCAGCAGACAGAATAATAAAACCATTGCTGTCCTTTGCATTTGGACAAAACTCTGTGCCCAGTGTGGCCTCGCCACCCCCAGCCAATTTAGAGGCATCTCTTCTCATGCATCGTAACTGAGTTTGGGACCTGAGAGCTAGGGAGGAGGTGCCAGTCTGAATGGGTGAGAGGTTTTATCCTAAAAAACTTCCAGTAAAAAAAAAACAAAGCTATATTATAGCTTTTAGGCAGGGAGATAGGATAATAAGAATTTGCCAACCAAGAATTATATGTCCAAAATTGATATGGGACATTGATGACCGAGTAACAGTCAGTGAGACGGAGTATGTCACTTGCGTGTAAACAGATGTCTGTGCCAGGCTGGAGCCAGTTTAGTCTGCAGCAGGAACTAAACTTGTTTATGTTGCTGCCTTTCTTGAGGCAGTAAAGTAAAGCACTGGGTGGACTTTAGTAAGCATTGCCCCCCAGACACTGAGCAGCCTCTGCCTTTGATGCCTCCGATGGTGACTGGCTGCCCTCAAAGCCTTAGTGTGAAATTCAAGGTCCCTGGCTAAGTAGCCACAGCGGCTTCTCCAGGTATTAGCTGCACACTCAGCATCGCCCCTTACGGGACATGCCTGGCCGCTGCTGTGCCCTCTGACCCAGTTTTTGTTCCTTCCACCTTGACTGGCTTTGCTTTCAGCTTCTCTTCTGGGAAAATGTTCTCTTAACTTCCAGACAGAGTCCGAACTTATCTGTACCTTTCCTTTAATCCACCCCCCTCCACTAGTACCTGCTATGACAAGACGACTGCACCTGTGAGCTGTCCCCCGGCACAGCAGTATGCTTCATGGGGCACCGCCGCAGGGCAGATGGGGCCCTGACCTGCTCCAGCTGAGCCAGGCCACTGTGCCCCCTTCAGGCCAGGGGAGGATCGTACTCATCTCTGTGCCTTGTCGAGTGGGTCAGGGTGGGCCAGGTATTCTTTGGAGGTGCAAACAGTAAAGTGAAGCTCGAAGGTTGAGGAGCAGAGGGGAAGAGGAAGCTAAGCTGGCTCCTCTGGGAGGGAAAGGAACCCCCCCCCACACACACACAGTAAAATGGTTTGGATCCATCAGCTTGACTGTGGCCAGGGAGTCGGGAAGGACAAGGTATTCCTCAAGCAGAGGCCTTGGGCCAGCTCTGGGCTGAAGGAGACGACTCTGTGACTGCAAGGAAGTTGTCAGGGGAAGTCTTAGGGCTTCACCCTCAGGTCAGGGAGTGATTCAATTTGAAGAACTTCGAGGGGGGTCCTGGCCGCAAAGCGATCTGGTGGTGGGCTCTAGCTTAGGATTGTGGGGCCGCTTGGGCTCAGCAGCTTCTGACCTGGGTGGACTTGGTGCTTCCTGTACAGCAGGTAGGTGACAGCTGAGCTGTGACCTGGGGACAGAAACTGGGTTGAGGACTCACCTGTGAGGGAGGGAGCACTGTGGGCAGCGTGGGCGGGATGGCTTTCCCCACACCGTCCCTGTGCAGGACAGCTGGCGGCTACAGCTGCAGGGGAGATGCTGGGTCTCAGGTGCCCTATCTGGGTGACAGTGATGGAAGTAAGTCTAGGATAGGCACAGACAGTCCAGATGGTGACAGCACAGTGGCCAGAGGACCTGGGAAAGGGAAGGGAGGAAGAGGGATCTGGGCTTCCTGTTGACCTCACCAGGTGAGCACTTGGGCTTCACAATTTGGTCTCCACAATTTGGGCACATTTCTAGATTGTGATTTGCAGAAATCCAGTTGCGTCAACGTCATTCACTGATGAAGCTGCACTAGTGATCCATGGAGACATACTCAGTGGTCCCGACACTCAGTGTCAGGTCTAACACTCCTTGTCCACAGTGGTTGCGAGGTGGGGCTGGCTTGATGGGAGGCTTTGGCTCAGGGCCTTGGAGGCTGCAGTGGTCCTGAGGGTGGGCTCACTCTGTGGTTGTTGACAGGTCCTCCTGGGCTGTGGACTGGGCTCTCCAGAGGCTGCTCCAACAGGGCTGCTCATTTATCCTCCAGCCAGGTCTGAGGGACCACATCTGAGATGGAAGGCCGAGATTTTTTGTAACTCCATCTTCAAAGTGTCATCTCCCCATCACCTTGACATGGAACATTCACCTGCAGTGTGTCAGTAAGACCTGCCTGACTCTAGAGGAAGGGGACAGAGGCCTGGGCAGCAGGAGGCGGTGTCTCGGGCATCTCGTCACAACTAGCATTACTGAGCGGTGATGGAGCCAGGAGCTGTGCTTGTTTCTGAGGAGAAGAGTGGAAAAGTCCTAGCCCCTGCTGACAGGAGAGCAGAGTGTGGCAAGGCAGGTGGACCAGCACTGTCTCGCTCTAGCATACCAGGGCAGCAGGAGCCTCTGGTGTGCATGGTTGGGGGGCCAGGAATGACTTTAGAGGACCCTTGGGGAACCTCTGACTCTAATCCAGCCACCGAGAACGCAGTGGATTGCTGGGGCTTGAGTGAGTGGACAGTCTCACGGCTCCACTTTTTATTTATTTATTTATTTTTTCATATGTAAAAATTTGCATTTATTCATTATCATTATTATTATTATTTATTGTTAAATCATAGCTGTGTACATTAGTGCAATCAAGGGGTACAATGTGCTGCTTTCATATACAATCTTTAATATTCTCATCAAACTGCTCAACGTAGCCTTCATGGCATTTTCTTAGTTATTGTATGTAGACATTTATGTTCTGCCTTTAGTAAGTTTTGCCTGTACCCATTCTAAGATGCACCGCAGGTGTGGCCCCACCCATTACCCTCCCTCCACCCTAACCTCCCCCCTCCCTTCCCCTTCCTTGGCCCTTTCCTCATAGTCTTGTGCTATAGTTGGGCTATAGCCTTCATGTGAAAGCTATAATTTAGCTTCATAGTAGGGCTGAGTACATTGGATACTTTTTCTTCCATTCGTGAGATAATTTGCTAAGAATATGTTCCAGCTCCATCCATGTAAACATGAAAGAGGTAAAGTCTGCATCTTTCTTTAAGGCTGCATAATATTCCATGGTATACATGTACCACAATTTGCTAGTCCATTTGTGGGTTGATGGGCACTTGGGCTTCTTCCATGACTTAGCAATTATGAATTGGGATGCAATAAAAATTCTGGTACAGATATCTTTGTTATATTGTGATTTTTGATCTTCTGGGTATAAATCTAGTAAAGGAATTATAGGATCAAATGGCAGGTCTATTTTTAGGTCTCTTAAGTATTCTCCAAACATCCTTCCAGAAGGAACGTGTTAGTGTGCATTCCCACCAGCAGTGTAGAAGTGTGCCCTTTTCTCCACATCCACGCCAACATCTCTGGTTTTGGGATTTTGTTATGTGGGCTACTCCTACTGGGGTCAGGTGATATCTCAAAGTAGTTTTGATTTGCATTTCTCTGATGATTAAGGATGATGAGCTTTTTTCATGTGTTTGTAGATCGTGCATCTGTCTTCTTTAGAGAAGTTTCTCTTCAAGTCCCTTGCCCACCTTGAGATGGGGTCACGTGTTCTTGCTGATACGTTTGAGTTCTCCATGGATTCTGGTTATTAGACCTTTAGCAGAGGTATAACCTGCAAATATTTTCTCCCATTCTGAGGGTTGTCTGCTTGCTTTACTTATTATGTTCTTGGCTGTGCAGAAGCTTTTTAGTTTGATCAGGTCCCAGTAGTGTATTTTTGATACTGCTTCAATTGCCTGGGGAGTCCTCCTCATAAAATATTTACCCAGGCCGATTCCTTCAAGAGTTTTCCCTGCACTTTCTTCAAGTATTTTTATAGTTTCATGTCTTAAGTTTAAATCTTTTATCCAGTGAAAGTCTATCTTAGTTAATGGTGAAAGGTGTGGGTCCAGTTTCAATCTTCTACAGGTTGCCAGCCAACTCACCCAGCATCATTTGTTAAATAGGAAATCTATTCCCCACCGGATGTTTTTAATTGGCTTGTCGAGGATCAAATAATGGTAAGTAGCTGGATTCATCTTTTGGTTCTCTATTCTGTTCCAGACATCTACTTCTCTGTTTTTGTGCCAATACCATGCTGTTTTGATTACTATTGATTTATAGTACAGTCTCAGGTCTGGTAGCATGATTCTTCCTGTTGTGTTTTTATTGCTGAGTAATGTTTTGGCTATTCGAGGTTTTTTCTGATTCCATATAAAACGAAGTATTATTTTTTCAAGATCTTTAAAATATGACAATGGAGCTTTAATAGGAATTGCATTAAAATTATATATTGCTTTGGGTAGTATAGACATTTTAACAATGTTGATTCTCCTCAGCCATGAGCATGGTATGTTTTTCCATTTGTTAACATCTTCAGCTATTTCTTTTCTTAAAGTTTCATAGTTCTCTTTGTAGAGATCTTTCACGTCCTTTGTTAGATATACTCCCAAATATTTCATCTTCTTTGGCACTATTGTGAAAGGAATAGAGTTCTTGACTGTTTTTTAGGCTTGGTTATTGTTGGTATATATAAAGGCTACAGATTTATGGGTGTTGATTTTGTAGCCTGAGACATTGCTGTATTCCTTGATCACTTCTAAAAGTTTTGTAGTAGAGTCCCTAGTGTTTTCCAGATATACAATTATATCATCTGTGAAGAGTGAAAGTTTGATCTCTTCTGACCCTATGTGGATACCCTTGATCACCTTTTCTTCCCTAATTGCGATGGCTAAAACTTCCATTACAATGTTAAAGAACAATGGTGACAATGGGAAAACATGCCTGGTTCCTGATCTAAGTGCAAATGGCATCAATTTAACTCTATTCAATACGATATTGGCTGTGGGTTTGCTGTAGATGACCTCTATCAGTTTAAGAAATGTTCCTTCTATACCAATTTTCTTAAGTGTTCTGATCATGAAGGGATGCTGGATATTATCAAAAGCTTTTTCTGCATCAATTGAAAGAATCATATGGTCCTTATTTTTTAGTTTCTTTATGTGCTGAATTACATTTATAGATTTACGTATATTGAACCAGCCTTGAGACACTGGGATAAATCCCACTTGTTCATGGTGTGTAATTTTTTTGATGTGTTGTTGGATTCTGTTTGTTAGGATCTTATTGAGTATTTTTGCATCAATATTCATTAGTGATATTGGTCTATATTTTTCTTTTCTTGTTGGGTCTTTCCCTGGTTTAGGGATCAAGGTGATGTTTGCTTCATAGAATGTGTTGGGTAATATTCCTTCTTTTTCTATATTTTGGAAGAGGTTTAGTAATATAGGTACTAGTTCTTCTTTAAATGTTTGGTAGAATTCTGACGTAAAGCCATTTGGTCCTGGGCTTTTCTTTTTAGGGAGATTTTGTATAGTTGATGCTATTTCAGAACTTGATATAGGCCTGTTCAACATTTCCACTTCATTCTGGCTAAGTCTTGGTAGGAGGCATACTTCCAGGTATTGGTCGATTTCTTTCAGATTTTCATATTTCTGAGAGTAGAGTTTCTTGTAGTATTCGTTAAGGATTTTTTGAATTTCTGAGGGGTCTGTTGTTATTTCATTGTTACCATTTCTGATTGATGAAATTAGAGATTGTGGTCTTTTTTTCCTGGTTAGGTTGGCCAAAGGTTTATCTATTTTTTTTTATCTTTTCAAAAAACCAAATTTTGGATTTATTGATCTGTTGCATAATTCTTTTGTTTTCAATTTCATTTAATTCTGGTCTGATTTTGGTTTTTTATTTTCTTCTGCTGGGTTTGAGGTTGGAGTGTTCTTCCTTCTCCAGTTACTTGAGATGTCCCATTAAGTTATTAACTTCCTCTTTTCTGTTTTCTTGAGGAAGGCTTGCAGTGCTATAAATTTCCCTCTTAGGACTGCCTTTGCAGTATCCCAGAGGTTCTGGTGATTTGTGTCTTGATTGTTGTTTTGTTCCAAAAAATTTGGTGATTTCCTTCTTAATCTTGTCTACAACCCATCTATCCTTCAACATAAGGTTGTTTAGCTTCCATGTTTTTGTATGGGCATGCAGGTTCCTGTTGTTATTGAGTTCAACTTTTATTCCATGATGGTCTGAGAAGATGCAAGGAATAATTTCTACTTTTTAAAATTTGCTGAGGTTAGATTTGTGGCCTAGGATGTGGTCGATTTTGGAGTATGTTCCATGGGCTGATAAGTAGAATGTCTGTTCATTTTTTTTTCGGATGTAATGTTCTGTAGATGTCTGTTAAGTCTAGATGTTGAATGGTTAAGTTTAAATCTAAAATTTCTTTGCTTAGCTTCTTTTTGGAGGATGTATCCAGCACTGCTAAAGGGGTGTTAAAGTCTCCAACTACTATGGAACTGGAGTAAATCAAGTTGCTCATGTCTTTTAGAGTTTCTCTTATAAATTGAGGTGCATTCTGGTTCAGTGCATAAATATTCATAATTGAAATCTCATCATATTGAGTATTAACTTTAACAAATATGAAGTGTCCATCCTTATCCTTCCTTATTTTGGTTGGTTTAAAGCCTGTTGCATTTATGAATAGGATTGCAACACCTGCTTTTTTCTGCTTTCCATTTGCCTGGAGTATAGGTGACCATCCCTTCACCTTGAGTCTATATTTGTGGTTTTTGTATCCAGTCAGAGGACAATTTAAGCTATTCACATTAATTGAGAATATTGATAAGCCTTTCGAGAGTGCGGTCAACATTTTTAATCCTTTTGTGACTGTGGAAGTTGGAATTTGATCAAAATTTTCTGGGTGGGTTTACTTTTGTGGTGGAGGAATACGCTGGACTTTATGGAGGATAGGTCTGAGAATATCCTGGAGAGCTAGTTTAGTTATGGTAAATTTCTTCAACATGTAAATGTCATCATAAATGAAACTCAGTTTAGCTGGGTAGAGGATCCTGGGTTGAAAGTTATTTTGTTTTAGGAGATTAAAAGTCGATGACCATCCTCTTCTAGCTTGAAAGGTTTCAGCAGAAAGATCTGCAGTTATTCTAATATTCTTGCCCTTGTAGGTGATAGTTTTCTTTCATCTGGCTGCTTTCAGAATATTCTCCTTCATATTAACTTTAGTGAAATTGATTATGATGTGTCTGAGGGATGTCTTAGTTGGGTTGAGTCGTGCTGGAGTTCTGAAACTGTCTGCTATCTGAATTTCAGAATCTCTTGGCATGTCTGGAAAGTTCTCCTTCATAATCTCACAGAGAAGAGACTCTGTGCTTTGTGAAGCCACTTCGTCACTTTTGGGGATCCCTATAAGACTAAAATTGGTTTTCTTCGAATTATCCCAGAGCTCTCTGAGAGAATGATCTGTTTTTGCCCTCCATTTATCATCCTCTGTGAGAGTTTGGGAGTGTTCGAAAGCTTTGTCTTCAATGTCAGAAATCCTTTCTTCTGCTTGCTCCATTCTGTTACTGAGGGATTCTACTGTGTTTCTCAGATCTTTGAGAACTTCTTGTCTCAATGTGTCAAAATCTTTGGTCATTTGGTCTTTGAATTTGTTGAATTCTTGAGATATCTTTTAATATTAATGCTTGGAATTCTAATTCAATCTTATTTGCTATCCAGATTCTGAATTCGATTTCTGATATCTCAACTATTTGTTTGTGCATGGGATGATGTGCTGTGTCTGCCCCATTGATTTTTGGGGGAGTTGATCTACTCTGATTATGCATATTGCCAGAGTTTTTGTGTTTATTTTGCCTCATGTTTGTTTTTCACCATTGCCTCTAGCCGTCCTCAGAGTTGGGGAGGTGTCTGTCCAAGATTAGACCCCAGCTGGATCACTCTATTGTTACTGGATCATTGTAGGGAGTGACCCTGTGTAGTTCCTCTGGGCCTTCCCCAGCCAGGGAGTTCTGGTTGTGGAAGCAGCTCTGGAGTGTGACACACCTGGATCCAGCAACAGGGCGGGAGGTGGTGTGCACAGTTCTGGGAGTGCCCGGCACCTAGTGACTTTGGCACAGAGAGCCCAATGCTCCAGCAGTCTCTAGCCAGGAGAAGGTCTCTGTGCAGAGGCAGGGAGGGCTCCAAAGGGCACGTGTCTACCAGAGTTCCTCGCTCTGGATGAGTGGGCCAGTGTGGAGGCAGGGAGGGTACAGGAGGGAGGATGCAGGGTTGTGCAGCTCCTGCAGTTCCTGGTTAGGGCAGGCGGAAGCATGGTGGGTGCGGGTTGTGGGTCGGGGGTCGCGACACAGCTCTTATGGAGGTCTGGGTGATGCCAAGCTCAGGAGTTTGAGGTTGCTATGAGCTGTGATGCCCCGCACTCTACCCAGGGCAATAGCCCGAGGCTCCATTGTGCCAAAACAGGTCTCACTCTACCCCTGAGGGTTAAGGCTGTAAGGCAGCTCAGTCCCTGCTTTTAGGCTGCTCAGTCACTGGTTACTAGCTCCCGCCCGAACCTTGCTCTGCAACCCTGAGGGCAGAGCTTGCCAGGGTAGTTCTATCACAATGGCTCCCTACAGCCCACAGCTGAACCCTATTAGCTCCGTCCAGCTCAGCGGCTCAGTCTTGGGCCCTAGACAATGCCCAAAGTTCTCTGCACTCCTGCTCAGGCTCTCCCCAAGGCAGTTCAACTGAGTGCCAATTCAAAAAACACCAAAACAGTTCATAGGTAAGGCCTTTCTGATTTGCCGTCTCACTGCTGCTTGTACTTACGGCTGCCAGTGGGATTAGGTTGATCGAACACACGTAACCACTTGCCAGTTTTCCACTGTTTTTGTCCTCCTCCTGGAGTTCAGAAGTCCCTTGCTGACTCCCTTTACCTGGAGATTTCTAGTTGAGGACTTGGAGATCCCAAGGCTGCACCTCTTTGGCTCCTGGCCTAGTTGCCTGCTTTTTATTTATTTATTTATTTGTTTACTTATTTATTTATTATTAAATCATAGGAATGTACATTAATGCAATCATGGGGCACCCTACACCGGTTTTATACAACATTTGACATATTTTCATCACAATGGTTTACATTCCTTTCGTGGCATTTTCTTAGTTATTGTGTTAAGACATTTGTATTCTACATTTAGAAGTTTCACATGTACGCTTGTAAGATGCACGGTAGGTGTAATCCCACCAATCACCCTCTCTCCGCCCATCCTCTCCACTCCCCTCCCCTCCCTCTCCCCCTTCCCCATATTCTTAGGTTATAACTGGGTTATAGCTTTCATATGAAAGCCACAAATTAGTTTCATGGTAGGGCTGAGTGCAATGAATACTTTTCTTCCATTCTTTTTGTGTGTGTGTGTGTTCCTGTGCCCAGGTAATTTTTTTTTTTTAATTAACTCACAGCTATGTACATTAATGTTATCATGGGGCACCATACACTGGTTTTATAGACCATTTGACATATTTTCATCACACTGGTTAACATAGCCTTCCTAGCATTTTCTTAGTTATTGTGTGAAGACATTTATATTTCACATTTACTAAGTTTCACATGTACCCTTGTAAGATGCACCATAGGTGTAATCCCACCAATCATCCTCCCTCCGCCCATCCTCCTCCCGCCCTCCCCCACATCTCCCCCTTCCCCATACGCTTAGGTTAGAACTGGGTTATAGCTTTCATATGAAAGCCATAAATTAGTTTCATAGTAGGGCTGAGTACATTGGATACTTTTTCTTCCATTCTTGAGATACTTTACTAAGAAGAATATGTTCCAGCTCCATCCATGTAAACAAGAAAGAGGTTAAGTCTCCATCTTTCTTTAAGGCTGCATAATATTCCATGGTGTATATATACCAAAATTTATTAATCCGTTCATGGATTGATGGGCTTTTTCCATGACTTAGCAATTATGAATAGGGCTGCAATAAATATTCTGGTACAAATATCTTTGTTATAATGTAATTTTTGGTCTTCTGGGTATATACCTAGTAGAGGCATTATAGGATTGAATGGCAGGTCTATTTTAGGATCTCTAAGTGTTCTCCAAATATCTTTCCAAAAGGAATGTATTAATTTGCATTCCCACCAGCAGTGTAGAAGTGTTCCCTTATCTCCACATCCATGCCAACATCTCTGGTTTTGGGATTTTGTGCCATGGGCTAATCTTACTGGAGTTAGATGATATCTCAAAGTAGTTTTGATTTGCTTTTCTCTGATGATTGATGATGATGAGCATTTTTTCAAATGCCTGTAGGCCGCACACCTATCTTCTTCAGAGAAGTTTCTCTTCAAGTGCCTTGCCCAGCCTGAAATGAGATCACTTGTTCTATTCTTGCTAATACGTTTATTTTCTGTGGATTCTAGTTATTAAACCTTTGTCAGAGACATAGCCTCCAAACATCTTCTCCACTTCTGAGGGCTGTTTTCTTGCTTTGCTTACTGTGTTCTTGGCTGTGCAGAAGCTTTTTAGTTTGATCAGTTCCCAGTAGTGTATTTTTGAAGCTGCTTCAATTGCCTGGGTGGGTCCTCCTCATAAAATATTCACCCAGACAGATTTCTTTAAGAGTTTTTCTTGCACTTTCTTCTAGTATTTTTATAGTTTCATGTCTTAAGCTTAAAGCTTTAATCCAGTGAGAGTCTATCTTATTTAATCGTGAAAGGTGTGGTCCAGTTTCAGTCTTCTGCAGGTTGCCAGCCAGTTCACCCAGCACCATTTGTTAAATAGGGAACCTTTTCTCCCCTGACTGTTTTTAATTGGCTTGTCGAGGATCAAATAATGGTAAGTAGCTGGATTCATCTCTTGGTTCTCTATTCTGTTCCAGACATCTACCTCTCTGTTTTTGTGCCAGTACCGTGCTGTTTTGATCAGCATTGATTTATAGTATAGTTTGAGGTCTGGTAGCGTGATTCCTCCTGCTTTGTTTTTATTTCTGAGTAATGTCTTGGCTATTCGAGGTTTTTTATGATTCCATGTAAAACAAAGTATTTTTTCAACATCTTTAAAGTATGACAGTGGAGCTTTAATAGGGATTGCATTAAAATTGTATATATCTTTGGGTAGTATGGACATTTTAACAATGTTGGTTATTCCTAGCCATGAGCATGGTATTTTTTTCCATTTGTTAACATTTTCAGCTATTTCTTTTCTTAGAGTTTCATAGTTCTCTTTATAGAGATCTTTCACGTCTTTTGTTCAATAAACAGCCAAATATTTCATCTTCTTTGGCAGTACTGTGAATGGAATAGTCCTTGACTGTTTTTTCAGCTTGAGTATTGTTGGTATATATAAAGGCTACCAATTTATAGATGTTGATTTTGTAACCTGAGACGCTGCTGTATTCCTTGATCACTTCTAAGAGTTTTGTAGTAGAATCCCTGGTGTTTTCCAGATATACAATCATATCATCTGCGAAGAGCGAAAGTTTGATCTCTTCTGACCCTATGTGGATACCCTTGATTGCCTTTTCTTCCCTAATTGCGATGGCTAAAACTTCCATTACAATGTTAAATAACAGTGGTGACAATGGGAAAACTTGTCTCGTTCCTGATCTAAGTGCAAATGGCATCAATTTAACTCTATTCAATACGATATTGGCTGTGGGTTTGTTGTAGATGACCTCTATCAGTTTAAGAAATGTTCCTTCTATACCAATTTTCTTAAGTGTTCTAATCATGAAGGATGCTGGATATTATCAAAAGCTTTTTCTGCATTAATTGAGAGAATCATATGGTCTTCGTTTTTTAATTTGTTTATGTGCTGAATTATATTTATAGATTTATGTATACTGAACCAGCCTTGAGACACTGGGATAAAACTGACTTGGTCATGATGTATAATTTGTTTGATGTGTTGCTAGATTCTGTTTGTTAGGATCTTGTTGAATATTTTTGCATCTATATTCACTAGTGATATTCGTCTATAATTTTCCTTTCTTGTTGGGTCTTTTCCTAGTCTGGGGATCAGGGTGATGTTTGCTTCATAGAACGTGTTGGGTAGTCTTCCTTCTTTTTCTATATTTTGGAAGAGGTTGAGTAATATAGGTACTAGTTCCTCTTTAAAGGTTTGGTAGAATTCTAACGTGAAGCGATCTGGTCCCAAGTTTTCCTTTTTAGGGAGATTTTGTATGGTTGATGCTATTTCAGAACTTGATATACGCCTGTTCAACATTTCCACTTGATTCTGGCTAAGTCTTGGAAGATAATGTGCTTCCAAGTATTGGTCAATTTCCTTCAGATTTTCATATTTCTGAGAATGAAGTTTTTTGTAATATTCATTAAGGATTTTTTTTTAATTTCTGAGGAGTATGTTGTTATTTCATCTTTGTCATTTCTGATTGATGAAATTGAAGAAGATTTTACCCTTTTTTTTCCTGGTTAGGTTAGCCAAAGGTTTATCTATTTTATTGAGCTTTTCAAAAAAATAACTTTTAATTTATTGATCTGTTGTATAATCCTTTTGTTTTCAATTTCATTTAATGCTCCTCTAATTTTCGTTATTTCATTTCTTCTACTGGGTTTGGGTTTGGAATATTCTTTCTTTTCCATTTGCTTGAGATGTCCAATTAGGTCGTTAACTTCCTCTCTTTTCTTTCTCTTGAGGAAGGCTTGCAGTGCTATATATTTCCCTCTTAGGATTGCCTTTGCAGTATCCCAGAGGTTCTGATAATTCATATCTTCATTGTCATTTTGTTCCAAAAATTTGGTAATTTCCTTCTTAATCTCATCTATGACACAGCTATCATTCAGTATAAGATTATGTAACTTGTATATTTTGTATGGGTATGCAGATTCCTGTCGTTACTGTGTTCAACTTTTATTCCATGGTGGTTCAAGAAGATGCAAGGAATTTCTATTCCTTTAAATTTACTGAGGTTAGACTTGTGACCTAAGATGTGATCGATTTTGGCGTATGTTCCATGGGCTGTTGACAAGTATGTGTATTCAGTTTTGTTGGGATAAAATGTTATATAGATTTCTATTAAATCCAAATGTTGGATGGTTAGATTTAAATCTAAAATTTCTTTGCTCATCTTCTTATTGGGGGATCTATCCAAAACTACCAAAGGAGTGTTAAAATCTCCTAATATTATGGAGCTGGAGGATATCAAGTTGCTCATGTCTGTTAGAGTTTCTCTTATAAATAGAGGTGCATTCTGTTTGGGTACATAAATATTAATAATTGCAGTCTCATCATATTGTGTATTACCGTTAACAAATATGAAGTGACCATTCTTATTTTCCTTACCTTTGTTGGTTTAAAGCCTATTGTATCTGCAAATAGAATTGCAACACATGCCTTTTTCTGATTTCTATTTGCCTGAAATATGGACCACCATCCTTTCACCCTGAGTCTATATTTATCTTTTAAGGTAAGATGAGATTCTTGTATGCAATAGATACCTGGCCTGAGTTTTTGTATCCAGTCAGCTAATGTGTGCCTCTTTAGAGGACAGTTTCAGCCATTCACATTAATGGAGAATATTGATAAGTCTGGTAAAACTTTGGGTATCGAGTTTTTCGAAAGTCCAGTAGACATTTTTAATCTTTTCACCACTTTGGAAGTTGGCGTTTGATCAAAAGTTTCTGAGTGAGTTTACTTTTGTGTTAGAGATTGGGCTGGTCATTATGGAGGATAGGTTTGTGAATATCCTGAAGAGCTGGTTTGGTTATGGCAAATTTCTTCAACATGTGAGTGTCATTAAAGTATTTAATTTCTCCATCATAAATGAAACTCAGTTTAGCTGGATACAGGATCTGGGGTTGAAAGTTATTTTGCTTTAGGAGATTAAAAGTTGATGACCACCATCTTCTGGCTTGAAAAGTTTCAGCAGAGAGATCTGCAGTCATTGTAATATTCTTCCCTTTGTAGGTAATAGATTTCTTACATCTGGCTGCTTTCAGAATTTTCTCCTTCATATTAACTTTAGTGAAGTTAATTATGATATGCCTGGCCGATGTCTTATTCAGATTGAGTTATGCTGGGATTCTGAAACTGTCTGCTATCTGAATTTCAGAATCTCTTGGCATGTCTGGAAAATTCTCTTTCATAATTTCATGGAGAAAGTCCTTTGTGCCTTGAGAGGCCACTTTAGCACTTTCAGTGATTCCAATGAGGCAGATATTAGCTTTCTTCGAATTATCCCAGAGCTCTCTGAGAGAATGATCCGTATTTGCTCTCCATTTCTCTTCCTCTTTGAGAGTTTGGAGCATTCAACAGCTTTGTCTTCAATGTCAGAAATCCTTTCTTCTGCTTGCTCCACTCTGTTACTGAGGGATTCTACTATATTTTTCAGATCTTTGAGGGCTGCAAATTCTTGCTTCAGTGTGTCAAAATCTTTGGTGGTTTTTTCTTTAAATTTGTTAATTCTTGGGACAACTTTTGAATTTCTCCTCGAATTTTTAATTCTGACTTTTGAATTGTTCCTCAAATTTCTAATTCCAAATTTACCTCCATTTTATTAATTTTGTTTGCAATCCAATTTCTGAATTTGATTTCTGACATCTCATCCAGCTGTTTATGAATGGTATCTTCAGTTACATCTGCCATATCTTTCCTTGGGGGGGTTGATCTTTTCTTGTTATTCATGTTAGCAGAGTTTTTCCACTGATTCTGCCCCATGATTTTTTTTACATCATTTGATTTTTTTTCCTGGAGCTTTGTCGAGGACCCATACAGTGCTATGGCGTGAGAAAGTGGGGACCTGTTTGGTGTGGTGGGGCTAAGTGGTTCTGTCTTGTTTTCAGCTGGTCTCTGTCCAACCCTTGTGAAGCAGTTAACCTGGGTTGAAGTCTCAGCTGAGGAGAAATACCAGCAATTAAGTCACCCCGCCCCCCCAGGCAACAATTGAAAAGGAAAAAAACCTTCCTACAACCACACACCCAGGGCAACACTTGAATAGTCTTCGGGTGATTGGCTCAGTTCAGAAGGTCCAAATCAGTTGTCTCAGTCTGCACCTGTCTCAGGTGAGAGAGTTTAACAGGTCTCTGGCAACTGGATCGCAGGGGTCCGGTGACAACTCAGATATGACTTGTTCCTTGCTCCGTGAAGTCAGGAGGACCCACCCAGCAAATAGATTAGTCTGGGAAGGTTGATGACTCCTTCCCCACCTTACACCTCTGTCACACCCAGTCACTGATAGCCCCGCAAGGCTGTGACCCAGTTGCCTCTAGTGAACAGATACTGCAGGGGTTTGCACCTGCCTGAATCTCAAGGAAATGTATATCTCTTCAGCCAGGCCACTGCGCTCTTCCTCTATCCAGCAGGGGGAGGTGAGGCCTGACAACCTCAGGTGCTTGATGGAGGCTAGCGGGTGTTCACTCAATTCCAGCCCCACCCCTGATTGATGTTACTGACAGAGTAGAACAGAACAACTTTGCAGGAATTTGTTTCTGTCCCTGTTAAATTCACCCACAGAAGAGATGCAGTTTTGAGTTCCCAGAGCCTGTGCCTCAGGCCTTGTCTTTGCTCCTGCAGGTTTGTATTTGGATAGCTGTCAGTTCTAGCCTCCTGCCTTCCTTGTCTATAGGCTGACGATCCCCTGAGGGCTGTGTGCATCTTAGGCTCAGTGAAGCATCTCTCTGGGTCAGCCCCGCCCTGGGAATTTTCTGGATTTGCGCATGCATTTTCTAGTTCCCATGCTCCACCCAGGCTTCTATCACCTCAGGCAAACCCTTTACTCACGGGGCCTGCGTTTCTGTCCCAGATCTGTTCCGCCTTGGTTGCCACCCAAGAAGATGCCTGGCCTCCTCTGGTTGCCCAGGGAGACAGTGAGTGTGGCTTTGGAATATCCGGGAATGAGCCCTATTTTTGCCAAATTGGCTGCTGCTATGCACCATGTGGCACCATTGCTCCAGTGTGGTTCCCTCTCAGCCAACTGTCCTCTCCTAACTCCCGTACCACAGAATCAGCACTGACCAGCTGCAGGCCAGGCCCTGTCCACACCCCTCATGAAATCACCCAAGAATCTGAACTCCTGGGGGAAAGGCCTCTAGACCTCTGAGTGAGAATGCACCTCTGTCACACCCAGTCACCGATAACCCCACAGAGCTGTGACCCAGTTGCGTCCAATGAGCAGATACTCCAGGGGTTTGCACCTGCCTGAATCACAGAGAGATCTATGTCTCCTCAACCAGGCTGCTGCTCTCTGCCACCTGGCAGTGGGAGGTGAGAACTGACAACCTCAGGTGCTTAATGGAGGCTGGGGATGTTCACTCAATTCCAGCCCCGCCCCTGATTGATGTTACTGACAGAACAGAATAACTTCACAGAATTTATTTCTGTCCTGGCTAAATTCCCCTGCAGAAGAAGAGAGGCTGTTAGAGTTCACAGAACCTGTGCCTCAGGTCCTGTCTGTGCTGCTGCCCAGTCTCACTTCTGTTTGTATTCCAGCAGCACACAGTTAGCTGTCCATTCCAGCCTGTGTCTGCTCTCCTTTGCCTGGGCTAATGATCCCCTAAGGGCTGGGTGCATCCCAGGCTCAGTAAAGTGGTTGTCTGGGTCAGCCCCACACTGGGAATCTGCCAGTTCTGCACATGTGTTTTCTAATCTCTTCGCTCTACCCAGGCTAGTACCACCTCAGGCAAACCCTTTACTCATGGGGCCTGTGTTTCTTTCCCAGATCTGTTCCACCACTGGCTACCACCAGAGAAGATGCCCATCCTCCTCTGGTTCCCCAGAGAGAAAGGGGGTGTGACTCCAAAATATCTGGGGGTGAGCCCTATTGTTGACAAAAACGGATGCTGCCCTTTGCCTCGGGGCACTGCCGCTCCTGTTGGTTCCCTCTCAGCCGACCATCCTCTCCTCACTCCCGTGCTGCAGAATCAGCACTGACCAGCAGCAGTCCACACCCTGTCCACACCTCTGGAGAAAATATCCAAGAATTTGGACTCCTGGGGTACAGGCTTTCAGACCTCAGAGTGAGAGTGGAGGGGAGTGCTAGGAGCTCAGAATTGCAGGTAGAGAATATGTACAGTTTTATACAGTTTTATGCCTGGCAGGAGAGTGCCATGGCACTCTCATAGGGGAAGTAGGTCCAGTTTTTAGAGGGTCTCTCCCATGGGATATAATGGAAGGACTTTTGAACTCTGCTCATTTGGTTATGGGGTACTCTGAGCCATTCTCATAGGGGAGGGGACTCCCTTCCACTTGGTGATGGATTTTGTACCTTTTGTTTGTATCCTTGGGGTTGCAGCTCACCTCAGCAGGGTTGAGGTGCGTTCTTCAACCTTCTCTCTTGGCACAGCTCTAATATGCCAGGTTACTTGCTCAATTTCTGTCCTTTAACTCTCCTTCTGGATGGGAGCCTCTGTGGAAAGCTGGCTTCAGTCAGCCATCTTGCCTTCACCCCCATCACTGCTCCACTTTTGACCAGAATCTCAGTGCACAGCTCAGCCTTTGGAACTGAAGGGGTAATGACTCATGGGGCTTGTGTCTGAATTAAACTGTCCCTGTTTAGGGTTTAAAGAATGACCTGCAGCTTTGACAGGGATTCCTGTAGCCTTGCGCTCCCCCCAGAGTGAACGGCAGGGCCCTGACCCCATCCCTCAAGCACCAGGCATAAGAACAGGGAGACCCACTGGTGCCCTGGTCTGTTCAGCAGCTGCTTCCATCTGGGCTCACTCCCTACCCCTGCCCTGCCCTCCACACAGAGCTGTGGGTTCCATGTGTAGACACATGAGGGGCTTGGCGGAGGCATTGGCCACACACAGGGAGACTCCTCGGATGCGAGGAGATTGACCTGCTCACCTGCACCAAGGGCCAGTCTCAAGTGCTGCCTCCCTGGAGGCAGTTGGGCGCTGTATGAAATTGCCAAGTGGAAATAGATTTATGGATATAGATGGTGAGAGGAACAGTGTGGCTCTGATACCCACTGTGGGCCAGCATGATGCCTGCCCTCTACCCTGCCATGTGCTTTGGTGATGGCAGGATCAGACTTGCTATGGGTGTGGCAGACACATTAATAACATTGTTATTATCTGGTCTGAAACATGGATTTAGATTCTGCTTTTTTCTTTGCAGATCCTTCCAGGTATCAGAACACAACTGGGCAGAGAGGACAGGAGTGTCCATCATGCCACTGGCCACATTTTCCAGGAATCCCAGGGAGTGTGTGGTTTTCTCATTGCCCTGTGTTCACTCTGACTTGCACCAAAGCCGCCTAGAGGGAATAAACAAATTATCCGCAGAGTTCCAGATTTGTGAAGATTTTTTTTTATAAAAACAAAACCACTAGTTCTAACAATAACCTTTTCTCAGATGCCGTCTGTCACAATACTTTCCTTGTACCCATTATGGGCACATCTTCAGTGAAATTCAAAAATTTTACTTATTATCACAGTTGATTTTGGGGGAATATTCTGTTTGCTTTAGCATCAGCTGACAAGTAGTTTCTGGATTGTGGTTTCATATGCATTTTATAGAGAAAACCACTCCAGGCATTTCTGTCTACTCCAGGCTAACTTTTTCAAAATGTTCTCCCACAGATAATCACTATCCTCATGTACTGAAGCAAGGAATCTTTTTATCTGGAAGGTCTTGTTTTGAAGTGCATTAAGTAAGCAACAAAAAATAGTATTAATTTAATCGCGGGCAGAAAACCCCATGCCTCTGGGCATAGAGAGCTTCAGGAATGTAGGAGGCTGCTGGAGGCAGGATGGTGGGGCTAGAGCCAGAGACAAAACCCTGCCTAGAATCACCCATGTTTAATATTAATTTAAAATGCACCCCCAACCCTGGTGCATCATGTTCCTCACATTTGATTACTGCCAATTTAGAGTGACCCAAATCCACAGACCCTCTGTGTACACATCCCGAGGGCAAGGCTTGAGGCCAGTTAGGACTCTGGGGTACCTGAGGGCAACAGTGGAGGAGGCCTCCTTCCAAGGAGGGGGAACTAACCTAGAAGCACATAAGGTGTCACGTGAAGACCCAGAGTCAGGCTCTGGGATAAATTTGGGATCCTTTCTATTGCCTCTGCTGACTTGGGCCCCCATGATGTTTCTTAATTGCACTTAAGTTCAGGGCCTTAATGGGGAGAAGGGTGCTAGAAGGGCCTAGTGTGTGTGTGCGTGGTGCAGCATGTGCTCTCACTCCATAGGAATTCTGGTGTGGGCTTAGTGGGGGGCAGCAAGCACTCTTACTCCATGGGAGCTCTGGTGTGGACTCAGTGGGGGGCAGCAAGCACTCTTACTCCATGGGAGCTCTGGTGTGGACTCAGTGGGGGGCAGCAAGCACTCTTACTCCATGGGAGCTCTGGTGTGGACTCAGTGGGGGGCAGCAAGCACTCTTACTCCATGGGAGCTCTGGTGTGGACTCAGTGGGGGGCAGCAAGCACTCTTACTCCATGGGAGCTCTGGTGTGGACTCAGTGGGGGGCAGCAAGCACTCTTACTCCATGGGAGCTCTGGTGTGGACTCAGTGGGGGGCAGCAAGCACTCTTACTCCATGGGAGCTCTGGTGTGGACTCAGTGGGGGGCAGCAAGCACTCTTACTCCATGGGAGCTCTGGTGTGGACTCAGTGGGGGGCAGCAAGCACTCTTACTCCATGGGAGCTCTGGTGTGGGCTGAGTGGGGGGCAGCATGTGCTCTCCATGGGAGCTCTGGTGTGGGCTTAGTGTGGGACAGCAAGCACTGTTACTCCATGGGAGCTCTGGTGTGGGCTCAGTGGAGGGCAGCAAGCACTCTTACTCCATGGGAGCTCTGGTGTGGACTCAGTGGGGGGCAGCAAGCACTCTTACTCCATGGGAGCTCTGGTGTGGGCTCAGTGGGGGGCGGCAAGCACTCTTACTCCATGGGAGCTCTGGTGTGGGCTTAGTGGGGGGCAGCAAGCACTCTTACTCCATGGGAGCTCTGGTGTGGGCTTAGTGGTGGGCAGCAAGCACTCTTACTCCATGGGAGCTCTGGTGTGGACTCAGTGGGGGGCAGCAAGCACTCTTACTCCATGGGAGCTCTGGTGTGGGCTTAGTGGGGGACAGCAAGCACTCTTATTCCATGGGAGCTCTGGTGTGGGCTTAATGGTGGGCAGCAAGCACTCTCACTCCACAGGTGCTCTGGTGTGGGCTCAGTGGGGGGCAGCAAGCACTCTTATTCCATGGGAGCTCTGGTGTGGGTTTAGTGGGGGGCAGCAAGCACTCTTAGTCCGCGGGAGCTCTGGTGTGGGTTCAGTGGGGGGCAGCAAGCACTCTTACTCCATGGGAGCTCTGGTGTGGGCTTAGTGGGGGGCAGCAAGCATTCTTACTATATGGGAGCTCTGGTGTGGGCTCAGTGGGGGGCAGCAAGCACTCTTACTCCATGGGAGCTCTGGTGTGGGCTCAGTGGTGGGCAGCAAGCACTCTTACTCCATGGGAGCTCTGGTGTGGGCTCAGTGGGGGGCAGCAAGCACTCTTATTCCATGGGAGCTCTGGTGTGGGCTCAGTGGGGGGCAGCAAGCACTCTTACACCATGGGAGCTCTGGTGTGGACTCAGTGGTGGGCACCAAGCACTCTTACTCCATGGGAGCTATGGTGTGGGCTTAGTGGGGGGCAGCAAGCACTCTTACTCCATGGGAGCTCTGGTGTGGACTCAGTGGGGGGCAGCAAGCACTCTTACTCCATGGGTGCTCTGGTGAGAGCTCTGGTGAGAGCTCTGGTGAGAGCTCTGGTGAGAGCTCTGGTGAGAGCTCCCATGGAGTAAGAGTGCTTGCTGCCCCCCACTGAGTCCACACCAGAGCTCCCATGGAGTAAGAGTGCTTGCTGCCCACCACTGAGCCCACACCAGAGCTCCCATGGAGTAAGAGTGCTTGCTGCCCCCCACTGAGTCCACACCAGAGCTCCCATGGAGTAAGAGTGCTTGCTGCCCCCCACTGAGTCCACACCAGAGCTCCCATGGAGTAAGAATGCTTGCTGCCCCCCACTAAGCCGACACCAGAACTCCCATGGAGTAAGAGTGCTTGCTGCCCACCACTGAGTCCACACCAGAACTCCCATGGAGTAAGAGTGCATGCTGCCCACCACTAAGCCCACACCAGAACTCCCATGGAGTAAGAGTGCTTGCTGTCCCCCACTAAGCCCACACCAGAGCTCCCATGGAGTAAGAGTGCTTGCTGTCCCCCACTAAGTCCACACCAGAGCTCCCATGGAGTAAGAGTGCTTGCTGCCCCCACTAAGCCCACACCAGAGCTCCCATGGAGTAAGAGTGCTTGCTGCCCCCCACTGAGTCCACACCAGAGCTCCCATGGAGTAAGAGTGCTTGCTGCCCCCCACTGAGTCCACACCAGAGCTCCCATGGAGTAAGAGTGCTTGCTGCCCACCACTGAGCCCACACCAGGGCTCCCATGGAGTAAGAGTGCTTGCTGCCACCCACTGAGTCCACACCAGAGCTCCCATGGAGTAAGAGTGCTTGCTGCCCCCCACTGAGCCCACACCAGAACTCCCATGGACTAAGAGTGCTTGCTGCCCCCGACTGAGTCCACACCAGAACTCCCATGGAGTAAGAGTGCTTGCTGCCCCCCACTGAGTCCACACCAGAGCTCCCATGGAGTAAGAGTGCTTGCTGCCCACCCCTAAGCCCACACCAGAACTCCCATGGAGTAAGAGTGCTTGCTGTCCCCCACTAAGCCCACACCAGAGCTCCCATGGAGTAAGAGTGCTTGCTGTCCCCCACTAAGTCCACACCAGAGCTCCCATGGAGTAAGAGTGCTTGCTGCCACCCACTAAGCCCACACCAGAGCTCCCATGGAGTAAGAGTGCTTGCTGCCCCCCACTGAGTCCACACCAGAGCTCCCATGGAGTAAGAATGCTTGCTGCCCCCCACTAAGCCCACTCCAGAACTCCCATGGAGTAAGAGTGCTTGCTGCCCACCACTAAGCCCACACCAGAACTCCCATGGAGTAAGAGTGCTTGCTGCCCCCCACTGAGCCCACACCAGAGCTCCCATGGAGTAAGAGTGCTTGCTGCCCACCACTAAGCCCACACCGGAGCTCCCATGGAGTAAGAGTGCTTGCTGCCCCCCACTAAGCCCACACCAGAACTCCCATGGAGTAAGAGTGCTTGCTGCCCCCCACTGAGCCCACACCAGAGCTCCCATGGAGTAAGAGTGCTTGTTGCCCCCCACTGAGTCCACACCAGAGCTCCCATGGAGTAAGAGTGCTTGCTGCCCACCACTGAGCCCACACCAGAGCTCCCATGGAGTAAGAGTGCTTGCTGCCCCCCACTGAGTCCACACCAGAGCTCCCATGGAGTAAGAGTGCTTGCTGCCCCCCACTGAGTCCACACCAGAGCTCCCATGGAGTAAGAATGCTTGCTGCCCCCCACTAAGCCCACACCAGAACTCCCATGGAGTAAGAGTGCTTGCTGCCCACCACTGAGTCCACACCAGAACTCCCATGGAGTAAGAGTGCTTGCTGCCCACCACTAAGCCCACACCAGAACTCCCATGGAGTAAGAGTGCTTGCTGTCCCCCACTAAGCCCACACCAGAGCTCCCATGGAGTAAGAGTGCTTGCTGTCCCCCACTAAGTCCACACCAGAGCTCCCATGGAGTAAGAGTGCTTGCTGCCCCCACTAAGCCCACACCAGAGCTCCCATGGAGTAAGAGTGCTTGCTGCCCCCCACTGAGTCCACACCAGAGCTCCCATGGAGTAAGAGTGCTTGCTGCCCCCCACTGAGTCCACACCAGAGCTCCCATGGAGTAAGAGTGCTTGCTGCCCACCACTGAGCCCACACCAGAGCTCCCATGGAGTAAGAGTGCTTGCTGCCCCCCACTGAGTCCACACCAGAGCTCCCATGGAGTAAGAGTGCTTGCTGCCCCCCACTGAGCCCACACCAGAACTCCCATGGACTAAGAGTGCTTGCTGCCCCCGACTGAGTCCACACCAGAACTCCCATGGAGTAAGAGTGCTTGCTGCACCCCACTGAGTCCACACCAGAGCTCCCATGGAGTAAGAGTGCTTGCTGCCCACCCCTAAGCCCACACCAGAACTCCCATGGAGTAAGAGTGCTTGCTGTCCCCCACTAAGCCCACACCAGAGCTCCCATGGAGTAAGAGTGCTTGCTGTCCCCCACTAAGTCCACACCAGAGCTCCCATGGAGTAAGAGTGCTTGCTGCCCCCCACTAAGCCCACACCAGAGCTCCCATGGAGTAAGAGTGCTTGCTGCCCCCCACTGAGTCCACACCAGAGCTCCCATGGAGTAAGAATGCTTGCTGCCCCCCACTAAGCCCACTCCAGAACTCCCATGGAGTAAGAGTGCTTGCTGCCCACCACTAAGCCCACACCAGAACTCCCATGGAGTAAGAGTGCTTGCTGCCCCCCACTGAGCCCACACCAGAGCTCCCATGGAGTAAGAGTGCTTGCTGCCCACCACTAAGCCCACACCGGAGCTCCCATGGAGTAAGAGTGCTTGCGGCCCCCCACTAAGCCCACACCAGAACTCCCATGGAGTAAGAGTGCTTGCTGCCCCCCACTGAGCCCACACCAGAGCTCCCATGGAGTAAGAGTGCTTGTTGCCCCCCACTGAGTCCACACCAGAGCTCCCATGGAGTAAGAGTGCTTGCTGCCCACCACTGAGCCCACACCAGAGCTCCCATGGAGTAAGAGTGCTTGCTGCCCCCCACTGAGTCCACACCAGAGCTCCCATGGAGTAAGAGTGCTTGCTGCCCCCCACTGAGTCCACACCAGAGCTCCCATGGAGTAAGAATGCTTGCTGCCCCCCACTAAGCCCACACCAGAACTCCCATGGAGTAAGAGTGCTTGCTGCCCACCACTGAGTCCACACCAGAACTCCCATGGAGTAAGAGTGCTTGCTGCCCACCACTAAGCCCACACCAGAGCTCCCATGGAGTAAGAGTGCTTGCTGTCCCCCACTAAGCCCACACCAGAGCTCCCATGGAGTAAGAGTGCTTGCTGTCCCCCACTAAGTCCACACCAGAGCTCTCATGGAGTAAGAGTGCTTGCTGCCCCCCACTAAGCCCACACCAGAGCTCCCATGGAGTAAGAGTGCTTGCTGCCCCCCACTGAGTCCACACCAGAGCTCCCATGGAGTAAGAGTGTTTGCTGCCCACCACTGAGCCCACACCAGAGCTCCCATGGAGTAAGAGTGCTTGCTGCCCCCCACTGAGTCCACACCAGAGATCCCATGGAGTAAGAGTGCTTGCTGCCCCCCACTGAGCCCACACCAGAACTCCCATGGAGTAAGAGTGCTTGCTGCCCCCCACTGAGTCCACACCAGAACTCCCATGGAGTAAGAGTGCTTGCTGCCCCCCACTGAGTCCACACCAGAGCTCCCATGGAGTAAGAGTGCTTGCTGCCCACCACTAAGCCCACACCAGAACTCCCATGGAGTAAGAGTGCTTGCTGTCCCCCACTAAGCCCACACCAGAGCTCCCATGGAGTCAGAGTGCTTGCTGCCCACCACTAAGCCCACACCGGAGCTCCCATGGAGTAAGAGTGCTTGCTGCCCCCCACTAAGCCCACACCAGAACTCCCATGGAGTAAGAGTGCTTGCTGCCCCCCACTGAGCCCACACCAGAGCTCCCATGGAGTAAGAGTGCTTGTTGCCCCCCACTGAGTCCACACCAGAGCTCCCATGGAGTAAGAGTGCTTGCTGCCCACCACTGAGCCCACACCAGAGCTCCCATGGAGTAAGAGTGCTTGCTGCCCCCCACTGAGTCCACACCAGAGCTCCCATGGAGTAAGAGTGCTTGCTGCCCCCCACTGAGTCCACACCAGAGCTCCCATGGAGTAAGAATGCTTGCTGCCCCCCACTAAGCCCACACCAGAACTCCCATGGAGTAAGAGTGCTTGCTGCCCACCACTGAGTCCACACCAGAACTCCCATGGAGTAAGAGTGCTTGCTGCCCACCACTAAGCCCACACCAGAACTCCCATGGAGTGAGAGTGCTTGCTGTCCCCCACTAAGCCCACACCAGAGCTCCCATGGAGTAAGAGTGCTTGCTGTCCCCCACTAAGTCCACACCAGAGCTCTCATGGAGTAAGAGTGCTTGCTGCCCCCCACTAAGCCCACACCAGAGCTCCCATGGAGTAAGAGTGCTTGCTGCCCCCCACTGAGTCCACACCAGAGCTCCCATGGAGTAAGAGTGCTTGCTGCCCACCACTGAGCCCACACCAGAGCTCCCATGGAGTAAGAGTGCTTGCTGCCCCCCACTGAGTCCACACCAGAGATCCCATGGAGTAAGAGTGCTTGCTGCCCCCCACTGAGCCCACACCAGAACTCCCATGGAGTAAGAGTGCTTGCTGCCCCCCACTGAGTCCACACCAGAACTCCCATGGAGTAAGAGTGCTTGCTGCCCCCCACTGAGTCCACACCAGAGCTCCCATGGAGTAAGAGTGCTTGCTGCCCACCACTAAGCCCACACCAGAACTCCCATGGAGTAAGAGTGCTTGCTGTCCCCCACTAAGCCCACACCAGAGCTCCCATGGAGTAAGAGTGCTTGCTGTCCCCCACTAAGTCCACACCAGAGCTCCCATGTAGTAAGAGTGCTTGCTGCCCACCACTAAGCCCACACCAGAGCTCCCATGGAGTAAGAGTGCTTGCTGCCCCCCACTGAGTCCACACCAGAGCTCCCATGGAGTAAGAGTGCTTGCTGCCCCCCACTAAGCCCACACCAGAACTCCCATGGAGTAAGAGTGCTTGCTGCCCCCCACTGAGCCCACACCAGAGCTCCCATGGAGTAAGAGTGCTTGCTGCCCACCACTAAGCCCACACTGGAGCTCCCATGGAGTAAGAGTGCTTGCTGCCCCCCACTGAGCCCACACCAGAGCTCCCATTGAGTAAGAGTGCTTGCTGCCCACCACTAAGCCCACACCAGAGCTCCCATGGAGTAAGAGTGCTTGCTGCCCCCCACTGAGTCCACACCAGAGCTCGCATGGAGTAAGAGTGCTTGCTGCCCCCCACTGAGTCCACACCAGAGCTCCCATGGAGTAAGAGTGCTTGCTGCCCACCACTAAGCCCACATCAGAGCACCTGTGGAGTGAGAGTGCTTGCTGCCCACCATTAAGCCCACACCAGAGCTCCCATGGAATAAGAGTGCTTGCTGTCCCCCACTAAGCCCACACCAGAGCTCCCATGGAGTAAGAGTGCTTGCTGCCCCCCACTGAGTCCACACCAGAGCTCCCATGGAGTAAGAGTGCTTGCTGCCCACCACTAAGCCCACACCAGAGCTCCCATGGAGTAAGAGTGCTTGCTGTCCTACACTAAACCCACACCAGAGCTCCCATGGAGTAAGAGTGCTTGCTGCCCCCCACTAAACCCACACCAGAGCTCCCATGGAGTAAGAGTGCTTGCTGCCCCCCACTGAGTCCACACCAGAGCTCGCATGGAGTAAGAGTGCTTGCTGGCCCCCACTTAGTCCACACCAGAGCTCCCATGGAGTAAGAGTGCTTGCTGCCCCCCACTGAGTCCACACCAGAGCTCCCATGGAATAAGAGTGCTTGCTGCCCCCCACTGAGCCCACACCAGAGCACCTGTGGAGTGAGAGTGCTTGCTGCCCACCATTATGCCCACACCAGAGCTCCCATGGAGTAAGAGTGCTTGCTGCCCCCCACTGAGTCCACACCAGAGTTCCCATGGAGTAAGAGTGCTTGCTGCCCACCACTAAGCCCACACCAGAGCTCCCATGGAGTAAGAGTGCTTGCTGCCCCCCACTGAGTCCACACCAGAGCTCGCATGGAGTAAGAGTGCTTGCTGCCCCCCACTGAGTCCACACCAGAGCTCGCATGGAGTAAGAGTGCTTGCTGCCCCCCACTGAGTCCACACCAGAGCTCCCATGGAGTAAGAGTGCTTGCTGCCCCCCACTGAGTCCACACCAGAGCTCCCATGGAATAAGAGTGCTTGCTGCCCCCCACTGAGCCCACACCAGAGCACCTGTGGAGTGAGAGTGCTTGCTGCCCACCATTATGCCCACACCAGAGCTCCCATGGAATAAGAGTGCTTGCTGTCCCCCACTAAGCCCACACCAGAGCTCCCATGGAGTAAGAGTGCTTGCTGCCCACCACTAAGCCCACAGCAGAGCTCCCATGGAGTAAGAGTGCTTGCTGCCCCCCACTGAGTCCACACCAGAGCTCGCATGGAGTAAGAGTGCTTGCTGCCCCCCACTGAGTCCACACCAGAGCTCCCATGGAGTAAGAGTGCTTGCTGCCCCCCACTGAGCCCACACCAGAGCTCCCATGGAGTAAGAGTGCTTGCTGCCCCCCACTGAGTCCACACCAGAGCTCCCATGGAGTAAGAGTGCTTGCTGCCCCCCACTGAGTCCACACCAGAGCTCCCGTGGAGTAAGAGGGCTTGCTGCCCACCACTAAGCCCACATCAGAGCACCTGTGGAGTGAGAGTGCTTGCTGCCCACCATTAAGCCCACACCAGAGCTCCCATGGAATAAGAGTGCTTGCTGTCCCCCACTAAGCCCACACCAGAGCTCCCATGGAGTAAGAGTGCTTGCTGCCCCCCACTGAGTCCACACCAGAGCTCCCATGGAGTAAGAGTGCTTGCTGCCCACCACTAAGCCCACACCAGAGCTCCCATGGAGTAAGAGTGCTTGCTGTCCCACACTAAGCCCACACCAGAGCTCCCATGGAGTAAGAGTGCTTGCTGCCCCCCACTGAGTCCACACCAGAGCTCCCATGGAGTAAGAGTGCTTGCTGCCCCCCACTGAGTCCACACCAGAGCTCGCATGGAGTAAGAGTGCTTGCTGCCCCCCACTGAGTCCACACCAGAGCTCCCATGGAGTTAGAGTGCTTGGTGCCCCCCACTGAGTCCACACCAGAGCTCTCATGGACTCAGTGGGGGGCAGCAAGCACTCTTACTCCATGGGAGCTCTGGTGTGGGCTTAGTGGTGGGCAGCAAGCACTCTTACTCCATGGGAGCTCTGGGCTTAGTGGGGGGTAGAATGTGCTCTCACTGTACAGGGGCTCTGGCGTGGGCTTAGCTGGGGGCTGAACACTCTCTCATTCCATGGGAGCCCCGGTGTGGCTTTAGTGGGGGGCACAGGCACTCTCACTCCATTGGAGTTCTGGCTGAGCGTAGTGGGAAGTCAGCACACGCTCCCCTCCACGAAGCTCTGGTGTGGGCCCTGCCTTCCTTCTCTCTGTTCCCAGCAATGTGAAGGCTCAGGGAAGCTGTGTCTGAGATGGCTCAGGCCGGGTTTGCTTTCTGAGGGCTCCCCTGCCCACTTTCCCTTGTCCATCACCTGGGTCTGGTCCTCACCCAGTATTCGCCACATGGAACAAGGGGCTGGCCCTGTTCTTGCTGGATGAATTGATCTGCCAGTCACACGTGTCCTGAGAACTCCCCTCTGGCATCTCTCGCCACCCGAGTGGCCCTCTCAGCCCAGATACTGCCTCTCCATCTCCCACGGTTCCCAGCATAACCCACCTTCCTGGCATCCTGAGCATCAGACTTCAGAGGTGCTCAGGTCTGCACAGCAAACGCCCCCAATAGTCCTTCTGTGCCTTGGGTCCCCTCCCACCCCATTCTGAAGCCAAATGTCACAGACACATCATGCTATTTTCTCTTCTCCTCCCACGAGTCTCTGGCTGATGGAGTCCAGGCTGCTCATTCCATCTCCACCCTTCAGGACTGTGTCAGCGCTTGACTACCATTTGCAGACACTCTGTGCTTTCCAGGTTGCCTGAGCAGGGCCCTCTGCATGGCCCACGTGGTTGCCAGTCGCCCCCCATACCTGCAGACTCTGGTCTTAGCCCTTCCTGTGTGGACCTGACTCTCCCTGTGTGTGCAGTCTGCTTCTCACCGTGCAGCTGTACACACACTTCCCAGGAGGCCCCAGAACTGCAGAGACCATGTTGTGCAGCATTAGGGAGAGTCAGTGTTACTTTAATCTGGGGGAAATGCAGATTAATTTTAAATTAAAAAATATATATCATATATATATATACACACACACACACCCCTACCCACACAAGTATATATAGAACATACCCAATTCAGACAATTTTTTTTAAATAAAATAGCTGTGAAGAGATGTCATGCTTACAGTCTCCAGTTCGAGCTGTGCACCCACATTCTTACGGCTGGACGTTTACTCTGCTGGGGGAGGAAGTTTCAGAAGCACAGCGTACTTCTCATCTTGCAAATTAATTTCAAAATTTCAGAAACATCCCTTCATGCCTGAGAGGGAGGCTCCCCTCCACCTCCCGCGGGTCCCCTTGATATTCTCCCCTCTTTCTGTTCACAGTGTAGACAAATGCTAATGATAGTTTATCTTCTAATAGTTCCAGGATTTGCCCACTTATTTTTCCTTCCTAGACCCACTGCTGACGTTCAGACCTTCAGAATCTCGCAGGTGGGTTACTTTAACTTCTCACTTGCTAGTGTCTTCGTTCCTTCTCAATTCCTCTCATGCTAAATTTTTAATTTTGTTTTCAGTTGAAACGAAAAGACGTAAGGAGCAGAAATAGGTCATCTTAGATCTCTTGAGGAAAGGGTTAATGTGAGTTCTTTTTACTCAAGGTTATAAAGTCCTACACATAAAACTCAGATTTTAATTAACAAATATGGTAGATTCTAACCAAGCTTATTACATTATGATCTCCCAAAGCTTCTGATTAAATTCTCCAATATTAGATGGGAGTAACTAGAATTTGTGTAAGGACTGAGGAAACAGTGGTGAAGAAAATAACTCTTGTCTTCATAAAATAATCTACAATTATTTTCTTATTCCATAAACACTCCATAGTAACTGTCATGTTATTATATCCAGTAAACTGAGGCATGGGAAGGTTGAGTCATATAGTCCAGCCACACATATTGTTCAACTTCCAAGTCCGTTATCTTTCCTTGAAATGGAACTTTCTCCTGGGGGTGGCTGGGAGAGTTGTCTTAAAACCAGCAAATGTGACAGGTACATAGGAGTTGACGATATTTGTTTATTGAATTTGCCACTATTTGTTCATTTATTCTAGTTAACATAGAGACCTACATTCATATGGGTGTGTATGTTTCTGTATTTCAATTAAAAAAATTTCTCCTAATAGGATTGTAAAATTATGTAAGTTCAGAACTAGGGTAACTCCAGAAAGGAAGCTGGTCTTCTTTACTTCTTTTTTTATAACTGGCAAGACATGAGAATGACGATGGGAACACATTGCTTATAGAACTGTTCGTGTTGTTCTTTGCTCTGACATTTGCCAAATACTTAAAGAATCTGGGATTATCCTGTGTGGAGCGTTCTGTCTTAATCAGTATCTGCACATCACTGGGGATGGACAAGAAGACGCAGCCAAATGATAGATTACTGACGAGTTTTGATAAATGGCTCATGACTGTCAGCGACGTGGGTTCCAGCAGATCTCAGGCAATCATTGTCTTTGTTGGGTATTGGGAACGTGTTAAATTATTTTACCAGGACACTTACACCCTGTCACACCATGCCCTATTGGACTTAGGACACGTCTAATTTGGCAGGGAATATTCAAGTTCCCAAAACTTTAGAAAGTAGACTTTTTGCTATATGATGTATATTTCACTTGTTTTGCAATTTTAGAGCTCTTTGGGGTTAAGAAAGAACTTAAGAAGTGCACTCCCAGACAGGCAGACTGAGATGGGCCTCTGGTTAGCTAAGAAGATGCTCAGACGTTTGCAGGCAGGTCATGGCGTGAGCAGCCAGGGGCTCCGAGGGATACACATGTTTCTAATACTAAGTTCTGTACTTGACTTTAAACTGGTTCCCACATTTTTTAAATCACAAGTACATTTAACAGAAATGTTCCGGAGCCAAGGAAAAAAGACAGGTTTCTTCACTGCCAACTTTGTGGTACTGGGTGACTCCCTGAGCTCTGTATTCATTTTTATCAGAGAGTGGTGAATTAATGAAGTGTAATTGGTTTTTCTTTAGGCAACCCTGGGGTGATGTTCCATCTGTCCTGAATCTCCACGATGCTTGGGGGCACCGATGTCATGTCCCCGTCCCTTGTCCCCTTGTTTCTCATGCAGCAGAATCCCGGAACACTTAGTCTCAAATGTCTGGGCAGAGCACATGAATGAGCCCTCTGCCATGGACTTCCAGTGGCTTCTACCCCACATCGGTACTCCTTCTAGCACCTTCCACGGACCCTCCTTCCTTCATCTCTCTCTCAATCCTTAACCTTGCTCTTTGCTGCTACCTTGGTTTGAACTGTGATTTCTTGCAGCCCCAGCAGGAGAGGCCCCTGCTCCTGGCCTTAAGGCTTAGCAAACGCCACACTGTCCCTCCCTGGCTGTGCCCCTGCACGCAGGACAAGTCAAGCGATGTAAGCCTGGGCCCCAGTGGAGGCTACTCCCTTCCCCTCCACCTTCCAGATGACACTCTGACTTCCCCTGACCCCTGAATTTCCCAGCAAACAGCCATGGGTCTTCTCTGAGGGTCTGCCTCAGCTTGTCCCCAGGGTGGACCACTACACTGTGGCCAGGTCACACACCCGTGGGTGCTGGGTGGGGTAGCTGTAGTGGAGGTTGTGTGTGTGTGTGGGGGGGGCAGCTGAAGCTTGGACACCTGTGCTGGGCAACCCACCCTCATACTTAGGGACTCCCAAGCTGCAGGAGTGAGCAGGGGTTGGGGAAAGAGAAGAGGGTGGGTCTGGGGGTGAGAGCCTCTAATAATCCTCTGGGCCCACGATGTCAGGGGGATGTCAGGGGTCAGGCTTGGGCTAGGAGACCTGCTGGGACATCAGCATCCTCACCAGGTGACACCTTCATCCCACCTGCCCTCCGTGGAAGGGCCTGGGCCCTCCCTACAAGGGCATCAGGAAAGTTCACCCTCTGTGCAGGCTTTTCCTTTGGAGGTCAAGGCCAGGCACACTTAAGGCTCTCCCATAGCCTTACGCACTTCTTAGGTGGGGGACAGCATCATCATCACCCCTAACACTGCTGCTCACTGAGGGCACTTTGAGTTTCCTCATGTCAAGAACCCAGTCTTACTAATTTCTATGCTCAGAAACAGAGGGAACTGCCCGGCACACGGGAGATGCAGGAAGCTGTAGGCTGTTGAGAGTAAATGGACGTGTGCACCTGCGGACAGGGCTTCATTCATCTGCCCGTCCTGCAGAGCATGAGTGTGAGTGTGCATGTGTGGGTGTGTGGGGTGTGAGTGCATGTGAGTATACATGTCCATCCTGCAGAGTGTGAGTGTGCATGTGTGGATGTGTGGGGTGTGAGTGCACGTGAGTGTACATGTCCGTCCTGCAGAGCGTGAGTGTGAGTGTGAGTGTGCATGTGTGTGTGGGGTGTGTGGGTGCACATGTCTGTCCTGCAGAGCGTGAGTGTGACTGTGCATGTGTGTGTGTGGGGGGTGTGAGTGCACTTGTCCGTCCTGCAGAGCATGAGTGTGCATGTGTGGTTGTGGGGGGGCGTGAGTGCACATGAAAGTGCACTTGTCCGTCCTGCAGAGCGTGAGTGTGAGGTGCATGTGTGGATGTGTGGGATGTGAGTGCACATGTCCATCCTGCAGAGTGTGAGTGTGAGTGTGCATGTGTGTGTGTGGGGGGGTGAGTGCACTTGTCCGTCCTGCAGAGCATGAGTGTGCATGTGTGGATGTGGGGGGCATGAGTGCACATGAAAGTGCACTTGTCCGTCCTGCATAGCATGAGTGTGAGGTGCATGTGTGGATGTGTGGGGTGTGAGTGCACATGTCCGTCCTGCAGAGTGTGAGTGTGAGTGTGCATGTGTGTGTGGGGGGGGTGTGAGTGCACTTGTCCGTCCTGCAGAGCATGAGTGTGCATGTGTGGGTGTGTGGGGTGTGAGTGCATGTGAGTGCACATGAGCGTACATGTCGGTCCTGCAGAGCATGATGCCAGATGAATGCAGGAATCTCACTGGGGCTAAGGTGCTGGGGGCTGAGAACGAGCTCCCCACCCCGGCTCTCCCAGTCTTGCCCTGCGTCCTGCTCATCCTCACCCTCCCATTTGTCCCACTGGGACTGAGAGTCTGGACTCCAGGGATTCTCCTGGCTCAGCCCCTGCAGTCAAGTCTGAGAGACTTTCTCAGCAGAGAGAGGGCCGGATGGGAAATGCAGACCTCAGGGACATGCACAGAGTGCCCGGAGGGCACATCCCACTGGCTCTGCCCGGCCCTCGTGGGCAGCCTTCTCACTGCCACTCCACCCAAACCTCACGTATGTCTCTGGGGCCCCGCCATGTACCCATTCTTCCTGTGACTTTAACATCTTCGTGTGACATTACCGCTCTGAAATCTGAAATTCCATGTGCCCAAGAGACAGGCATCCTCCCCTCTCTTCAGGCCCTCTGTGGCCACACAGAAAGGAGGGGGGCGGGCTGCCTGGAGGAGGGGACATATAACATATGCACACGTGTACACTCATGTGCACTCACACCCCACACGTGTATACTCACACTCACACTCACACACGTACACTCGCACCACACAAATGTACACTCATACACACGTACACTCACACCACACACGTGCACACTCACACACGTACACTCACACCACACATGTGCACACTCACACACGTACACTCACACCACACACATGCACACTCACACACGTACACTCACACCACACACATGCACAGTCATACACATGTACACTCACATGCCCTCACACCCCACATGTAGCCATGTGTACACTCACGTCCTACACATACACTCACACCACACACAGTCCCTCTCACGTGCACTCACACAAACGTGCATACTCACACAAACATGCACATGGTACACTAACATGTACTCACACCACACACACATTCACATTTGCAAACATTGTTTGATTGACAAAGTGGCCATTAGCCTAAGGTCAGAAATATTGATCTTTGTCTTAATCAATTAATTTGATGTTGCAGTCAGATCAGTTTTCACTAAATTTCTACTTCATTTAACTTACTAGGATCCTGAGCGAATCTCTGGTGTGTCCACAAAAGGATGCAGTTGAGAAGTTCATCTAAGTCCATGTTTGAGAACTCTCCATCCCCACAGGAACAAGTATGCTCCATTGATCTGACCATGTTTTCAGAAAATACTTAGAGCATTACTGTCCCACATCGCTGTGGGTGAATGTCACTCTTCCAGCACACATTGGGGGGCTCCAAACAGTGCTTAATTGCAGAGCTCCACCCCCTGGGACGCAGGCCCCACCCACCCTTCCAAGTTGCCTTCCCAGAGCTGTAATCACCCTGTGGTTGTCAGGACACACGGTAGCCGCTCTTGACCTCCACTTGGGACTTCTCTGAGGGTCCTTGTTGTCTGTGAGGCGGCGTCGGCTGTGGCTCCTCACTGTAGCCCCAGGCCCTAGGGTTTGAGCAGCCGTCAGTCAGTTTCTCATCCTGCCTCGGAGATGTCCTGGTCCTTCTCACATAGATCTTTTGACTTCAACAAAACAGAAGTTCAAATTCTTCTCTCTTCCACTTTTCAGTTGCCAACTCCCAGGCCAACTCTTACCTCATTTGGATAATCAAGTCCCTGGAACCTCTATTTATTACTCAGTCAGTCTCCAGTGCCCCATTCTTAAGCAGTATCTCAATTGCAGGGTGGCACTCTCTGGACATAAACTGCTGTCCCAAGTCCAGCCCTCATCCTGGGAGGTACACACAAGCTATAGAGACTTCAAATCATAAATTACTGTATTTGGTAGGCGTCTTATTGATGATCTAAAAACCCTTTCATTTTTATTTGGGGAAATTGGGTGGAAAAGTGGTGAGATCATCAATGCAGTATGACATTCACCAGCCATGTAACTGAGGCCATGGCAGGGGTGCTTGGCACCCTTCTCATGCCCCAGTTTTGGTCCAGTTGCATTTATATCACTCATGGCTTTTATTTTCAAATCCTGCAGCCTCCATGAATGTCTTCCTGCCATACTTTGTTCTAGTTTTGTTGTTGTTTGTAAGACTACAATGCAATCAAATAGTAATATGTAGATGGATTATAAAGTCAATATGAGAGAAAGCAGAGATAAAATGGTATGATGAAATCAGACAGAAAGTTAGTTATAGGAATTTATGCCACAAGGTCTTCCTCGCTTAGTAAAGTTGGACTGCAAGTTAAAGCGTGGCCTTCCTGGCAACCACAGCAAGCAGGGGAGGTGCACAGTTAAATAGTCGTACCTCCCACTGATGGAAATGACAATTGCTCAGACGTAAACTTCTCCTGGCCATATTTTATCTTCCTTCTGGCGTTGTTTTCTTCGTCTGAGGGTGTCCATGTCACGTCCATCATTCAAGAAAGGACACAATATTGTCCTCCCACTCCTTCTGTCCAGGTTTCCTCCCCATCCTTTGGCTTCCTTCCAAATCAGGGCTACTTGCCTTGGATCAACGGCCGGCAACTCTTCCCTGGGTCCTCCTGAGCTTTCCTTGCTGCCCAGGACTGTGCTCCTTCCTCAGAGCAGGCCAAGGGCAAACAGAGGGATAGCAACTGCCACTTGACATGTTTGCTGTGGTTCATTTACGTTTTCTCGGTGCTGCAGCAGCTGGGCACAAGGCGAGGAACTCCAACCGCCTGTGTTGATGTGCTATTCCCTGCTTCCTAGCAGCTGTGGAGGAAGACAGGGCCGGGAATTGGGGTCTCTTGTCAAACCCACCTCCTGCCACCATCACTGTCTGCAGTCAAGGCTGCTGGGAAGCCTCGTCTCCCTGCACATCACTAGCAGCCAAGGAAAAAACACTCCAGCACCCAGATTGCAGGTGGCAGCTCAGAGCCTTGATGCAGAACACATCCTGTCCCCAGCAGAAACCAGAGGAGGGCTGATCCTTTAACATTTTTATACACCATCTATTTTTATTATCTTTCTGTCTCTTTGCCTGTTTATCATCCATCCATGCCTTCCTTGCCCGTTTCCATAAATTATTTCAAGTGACATAAAATTTCAGAGAATATGAGAGCATGAAGTGAAAAGGCCATCAGGGCTATGCTTCCTTGCCTGGCACCAGGGGCCTTGCGGCTGGCTGATGGGGCTTCTGGGGGAAATCGAGTCCCATTACCCTCTAATGATGAGATACCACCGTCCCTTCTCTGATGACATCAACTTTGAACTTCCTCGTCTCTTGGGCGTCTCATGGATTGACAAGCCCTCTCTCAGGACCATCGCTGTTCCTGTTAACACGCTCAGCCAGCACAGGCCAGATGATGGTCCAGTAATAACAAACATTTGTGTAATGCTGTACAACATTAGCTAATTGATTCTCGGGAGGAAAGGCTTGCTACTGTGCTCAGGGATTTTTGTGTTTTGTCTGTTTTCAGCCTCTGCTGAGGTCCCTGAATTTATTGGGCAGAACTGCAGGACTTCGAAGTTTGAACTTCACAGTCCACCACTTTTTATTTTTCTTCGGCTTGCGGTAGCCTGACAAGGATGGGGTGGGTGGACGTGGTGTTTGAGAAAGACAGCATGGGGTGGAGGGAGAGACGCTGGTCCGGTGGGAAGGGCATGGAGCTGAGAGAAGCCTTAGACCAGAACCAAGCGCAGCAACCAGAACACTGGGGGATCTCAGGTGAGTCCCTACACCTCTCTGTGTCTATTTCCCAAGCTGTAAAACCCAGCATTGAATGGGGTGGTCTCACAAGTGCCTCTAAGGCAAAGCTTTTGGGTGTCCTCATACTTCCTGAAAATGGCCTTGGCTGAAGAAACACCACGTTCTGCCCAGTTTGCAGATTTCAGGATTCTGCCTCCTGTGGGGTCCTCAGTTTCTCTGCCTTTATAGCCCGTTACAAAAGCTGAAAGGGCAAGAACAAAGATAATGAGACACGATCGTAAAGAGTGAATCAGTCACTGACTCCCTCACTCCATACGCAGAAAATTATCAGCAGCTGTTGCCCAATTAGATGCAACAACCCAGCGGCGCCCCAGTTCTCAGGAGATGCCAACCTGCGCTGTGTGCCCAGCCAATCCACTTCCACGAAAACCCAGAGGACTGACACATAAAGAACGCACTTGTCCAAAAGCTACATTTGTGTTTTCACTAGAAGCATTCCAACACAAAGAGTCAGTGAGCACCCAGTGGGTCCTGTTGGCAATTTTTTTCTCTGGAATTTTGAACACACGGTGCCTTGGGTGTCACATCGAAGGCAACTGGCTCTTTGCATCACAAACCTGTGAGACGACCTCGAGCTCGCATCTGTGCTCTGCAGGACCGGCAGATGAACGCAGCCCTGTCCGCAGGTGCACACGTCCATTTACTCTGAACCGCCTACAGCTCTGTGTGTCTCCAGGCAGTTCACTCTGCTTCTGAGCATAGAAATGAGTAAGACTGGGTTCTCGCCATGAGGAAACTCAAAGTTCATTGACAGGTGTGAAAATTATAATACAATTTTCCCACATGATAAAGACTATACTAGGACCTTGGGTCAAAAGAACATGCATCGTGATGCTTGGGAGAGTCAGAGAAAGTGAGCCAAGGCAAAGGACCTAAAGGCATGACTGGTTCCTAAATTTAGCCTAATCCATTTTTTTCCTGTAATTAGAAGTTTTTTTTTTTTTGTGGGGGGAGGGTTGTTTAAGGAATAGTTTTCTGTCCTAAGATCATCAGGAAGGTATTTTTGAGAGATGAAGATAGTGCTTTATATATTATATTTAATCCCTTTTTAATTTGACCTTTCACACCTCGGGGCATAACCTACCTGAGCTTGATTTCTGCACATGGTGTAAGGCAGAGATCCAGTGTCATTTGTCCCCATATAGGTGTCCCACTGAGCATCAGCAGTGTCACGTGGAAGGCAGCAGTGAGGGTGGGAGTTCCTTCTGTTACAGGAGCATTTTCAACTTTTCCCCATAGGTGTTAGGATTTCTGGAGTCTTTTGATTGATACCCGTTATTAGGTTCAGATTGATACCCGCCCTTAAGGTTCATATTCTCTTTTGCTTAATTTTGTTTTATCATGAATGATTATGGGATTTTATTAAACTGGTTTTCTTTATTCATCAAGATCATATGGGTTTTCTCCTTTAATCTGCTGGAGGGCTAAATTGCATTGATCGAATTTCTAACATTAAATTAATCTTGAATTCCAAGTATAAATCCACTGTGGTCATATGTATCAATCACTTTATGTATTACTGGATGTGAAATACTATGTATTTTTTAGATTAATTGCACTTATGTTTAGATGTCAGATTGTTGTATAATTTTCCTTTGTTTTAGAGATCAAATTAAGTTTTGCTTTCAGGGTTCATCTAACTTCTTAGCTGTGGATAATACTTTTTTTTTTCTTCCTATTCCCTGGAAGACTTTGAGAAAGATTGGCTGAATTTGCTTTTGAAGCCATCTGGGCCTGGAATATTCTCTATGGGGAAAATATTTTGTTATTGATTCAGTTACGTTCATTGTATCAATGTCTTCTGGGAGTTTGTTCATTTCATTTAAATTTTTGATGTTAGCACAAAAGTTATCAGTTCTCCTCTTTTTCCATTCAAATTGTGCTTCCTCCTTTCCTCTCTTTCCTCCTCCTCCTTTCTGTTTCTTAGTAGATGTTGTTACAAGATTACAGTTTTCTTTAGTTTTTTAGAATCAATTTTTGACTTTTTCGCCTTCTCTCTTACGGGTCTTTGAAAAATGTCATTGATTCTTGTATTAAAAGCTATTTTCTTTCAGTTGTATTGAAGATATTATTCTACTTTGTTGATCTCGATACTTAGCTCATTACTCTTCAGAACTTTTTCTTCTTTTTTAAATATATGCGTTTTTATAAGTCTCACAAATTTTAATATGATTTTGCATTTTTATTTAAAAATATTTTCAAATTCCATCAGAGATGATAATTTCAGCATAGGCTCATGGATTATTAAGAAATGAAATTTCTAGTTTCTAAACATGTATGCAATTTATAATTACCTTTTCTTTGTTTATTTTTGACTTTACAATAATTACATTGCCATTGGAGGGCACACTGTATAAATTCATTCTTTTAGCATCATTATTTATTTTGTGACCCAATATTTGGTTAATATTTGTTTGTTTGTTTTTTTTTTAATTTGGCCGGGGCTGGGTTTGAACCCGCCACCTCCGGCATATGGGACCGGCGCCCTACCCGCTGAGCCACAGGCGCAATTGTCACTGGTGTGCTTTAGAAGACTCTATTTTTATAAGTCAAGTTTATTAATCAAGTTGCTTAAATCTCTATAATCCACTGTTTGTTGTTGTTGTTTTGATTTACTCTAACCAAAAATTAATGAGTTATGTCAAAATTTAGTGATTGTCAATTTTTCTATTTTTCCTTATACTGCTAGCAATTTGTACCGTATGTTTTGAGATTATCCTACTGACTTCATGCAAATGTGAAATAGTTTTCATCTTCTGGGTAATTATAACTTCTCTGATAATGAGTCTACCCTCTCTACGTATTATAGCTAATTCAGTTATACTGGTCTTCTTTTGGTATTTACATGGCATGCACTTTCTTTACTTTTACTTTGACAGTTGTATACATTTTGTTTAAGATATTGTTTATACAAACAGAGCATATTTGGATTTTGCTTTTCTATTCACTCTGTAGAAATGTTTGTCTTTTAGTTGAGCCATTGTGTTTCTTGATATTAAATAATATTACTGATATATCTGGCTTGATCTGTTGGACATTATTTTATACTTTCTATTTATCTACGTTTCTTTTCCCTTTCTTTTTGGCATTCTCTCAGTGGCTCCCCTAAAACTTATAATACCAGTACTTAATTTATCCGTGTTAACACATGTCTTCTTCCTCCTCCTGAACAGCACAGTGCTGTGCCCGCTCACGCCATCTTGCCCTCCCCTCTCCTTGGCTGCCCGTCCCGCTTGCCCTGGGGATTGACACCCTCTCCGACCATGCCCACAGCTGTCTGTCTGTGGGTCCCCGAATGCCAACAGGACTTTGCCATCCATTACAGTAATTGCACCCACCGTCCCTCTAATGAATGAGCATCACCACCCAGCTTTTGATAGCTGGGAGTCTGGTACCAGGGAGTCTGGTCCTATAGCAGCATTTCCTACCGTCAGTCTCGGCCTGGAGGAAGCAGCCAGCGGTGAGATTGCCTACGAAACCAGAGCTCCGTTCAGCACTCCTTCCTGCTTTGGCAGACGGGGTCTCCAAGCCCTCCTGTGATATTCCACTGGCTGCAATTCCACTCCCTCCTACTAAAATCAAGGGGCTTTGCACAGGACATCCACTCCAGCAATCCCACTTCTCTGAGACTTTTCATCCCTATTTTCCCATCTGCCAGGGAGATATTCTGGGATTCCTGCCCCGCTTAGGACAGGCTGATGATTCCTTCTAGCCTCTAAGAGCCACCACAGTGTGTTAGCATCATTCCCATGGGCCTGCCAGGGCGTTAACTCTCAATCATGACCATGGGCGTGCTTGCCCTCATCCTCCTTTGTGGCTCTCCTTCGCCTTGACCCACACCTCTGCTGGTACAGATTGGCAAGGTCCTGTGGCTCCTTTGGGAGGCATGGCCTTTTTCCCCTCTCAGCAGGCCCAACACATACCCAGCATATAATGCTGGGACCCAACCCTCACTATTGATCTGGTGGCCAGGAGGGGTTGGGAAAATAGATCTTAAGCAGAGGTAAGGGAAGGCTGGAAGTGGGTCACCTAATTTTAGCAGGGAGGAGCGGTCACTTCTGCTCATGCAGAGGTTTGGGCAGATCGACAGGGTCATTCATGGCCGTGTCTCACCACACATCTCTGGGCCCAGCTTCCCAAATGGGAATCTGACCTGGGTGTGGTAGTAGCCTTGCGAAGTTTGGATTCCACTTTCTCTGGAACTCTTCTGTACTGACAGTTGGCGTCAGGGTTTAACTCTCAAATTTTCTTTCCCAAATTATAAATAACATTCAGCAATGGCGGTTGGAGTCTAGTGTTGCCTGTGGCCCTTAACCTTCCCCAGGTCACGGAGCATTGCTCCTCAGGGCGTGCCCCTCAGTATGCCCCTGCCTAGTTTACGGCCCCGACACGTGAGCAGTTGCATTTGTGTGTTCTGGGGGCTCGTCATGCTTCTGGCACTGGCTCCTAGGGATTGGGTCTTCACTGCCAGTTGGCCAGAAGGTTATCCAGCTCCAGAATCCCATCTGGCACCAGCTGCTGCCAGTCAGGTTCCCGGCCAGCAGACTCTGAGAGAAGGGCAAGGGCAGCAGGTTGGCTGGGGGTGCCCTGGGGATCGGTATCTGTGCAGGAGAGAAGCAGGGAGAGTGGAAAAAATGCAAGACATGAGCTCAAATATAGTCAACACTGGGGCCCCGTGGTCCTGCGGGCAACAGTGGGCTCACTGTGGTCCTGCCTGGAGCAGCTGCTGGGCCTTCACGGTCCGCGTTGGCCGGTCTCCAGATGCAGCTGTCCGAGGGGAAGGAGGGTCCTCTGACAGTAGCTGTCTTGAATTGAAGGCAGTTGGGGTGATTCCTGAACAATGCTTTAACCCCGATATGTCAGGAGCTGGTAGAGATTCTCTAGGGAGGACTGTGGAGCAACTGCCTGACATGGGTGGTGCCTGTGACTGGTTTTCATAGTTTGAGGGACTTGGGCCCCTGGATGCAGGTTCAGAATTGTTATTATGGACTAACTTGGGAGAAAGCCTCTGTGGCTGACTTTTCTAACCAGTAATGGTATTGGATCTGCAGGGACCAGGAAGTTCCAAGTGTCGAAGTTTCTGCTCTAGAGATGTCTATTAAACAGGTTGAGGCTTCAAATCAGAAACTGTCAGTCTTTTCTTTTTCATATAGTCACTTTATATTCTTGTGAATAATCAGGACAGAGCAAAAATAAGAAGACTGAATTTTCCTTGACTAGAATCGACGCTCATATCCAAGAATACCATGCAAATATAAGGTTCTATGAGGGGTTCAAAAAGTTAGAGAAGTGCCCCAGGAAAACTGTGTCTTGAGTTCTGAATGAAACAGCCTGGGGTGGTGGCGGAGGAGGCGCCGTGTGCGGCAGCCCTGCTGTCATCCTGAGCACAGGGCTCTTATCATTGTTTCCTATTTGCTTATTTGTGCAGCAGTGAGACTGGAGAGGGTGGGGATGATTACTAACTTTGTGTTGTCAACTGAATTGTGCCCCCCCCAATCCATACGTTAAAGCCATAATCCCCAATGTGACTGTACTTAGAGATGGTTCTACAGGGAGCGATGAGGTTAAATGAGGTCATAAGGCAGGAACTTAATCCCATAGGACTGGGTCCTTATAAGAAATGGAAGAGACACCAGGGATGTGTGTGCACAGAGCAAAAGTCTTCAGAGGCCACATCAAGAAGGCACCGTTTACAGGCCAAGGAGAGACGACTCAGAGGAACGCACCCAGCTGGCACCCGGGTCTCAGATTCCCAGCCTCCTTAACTGTGAGAAAAGAAATGTTTCTTTGGAAGCTCCTGGTCCCTGGTACTTTGTTCTGGCAGTCCTTGTAGACAAAGGCACTTGGCAATTTGTAAGTTATGCCAGGCACACAGTGTGCTTCAAGACCATGGGTAGAAATCTCTCAGCTATGGAACTATGACTGAGGACAACATGAACATGAAGGAAAAGCCAAAGAAACAAACAAGAACAGACCCCCAAAAAAGTATGGAAATGGCACAGATCCAATTCAAGATGGCGATTACCACTGGGGTATTATCCCCGTGGAAGCGAGAGAGGGAGGCGGTGGAAGGATTCAGCTATACTTATCCAACAATCTTTTATTTCTTTAGCTGATTTTGAATTTTATTATTCTTTATGTTTTCTTTTATCTCTTGATGTCACTTCATATGCCTTTAATATTTCACAAAATGTTAGAAAAAAGAATAGTAAAATATTTCCAATAGTACCTGTTTAAAAATATTTATTCAACCCACTTTTCATGGTACTAATAAACCAAAGGGAACAAGTGCTCACACGTATGCTTGTGTTTTATTTTTGTGTTGCCTCTGACCTAGCTGTGGTTTCTGGCCTGGCCATCTTTATAACTGGACGTTTGTTTTTGCGAGGTGACTGAAGTTATGGATGTAGGGTGTGCCTAGTTAAGGGACATACCTCCAAAGTTGTTTATAAGCCACCCCGTCTATGGGATTTTGTTACAGCAGACCAGACAAAGACTCTCCTTATACCTGGTATTTGTCCTTTGTATCGCATTATCAAAGTACTTTCAAAGCTCTTAATAACACCCTAGATCCTAGTATAATAGGATTATAAGAAAGACACTATTTCATTCATCAAAACTCTAGGCCCCTGAAAGCAGGTGGGCCACATGGGCTGCCAGCCAATCTGAGAAGAGCTCCAGCCTGGAGGACTGGACATCACTCCCTAGAAGACCCTATCGCAGGAACACTTAAAGAAAATGGGTGCAGTTAACCAGAGAGAAGGGCCTACGCAATGTAGGGTGTGATACCTCCCAGTAGACTCCACATCTTTAGGGAAATCATGAAACTGAATGCCAGAGGTGATAGGGTTAAATGGAGATGGCTGAACAGGACTGTGAGCCCAGGACACTGGAGGGACAGGAAGGGCATCAATGGCAGAAAGCACGGAAAAGGCTTTCAGACTTCATTCCAGATTTAAACCCGATTTCCAAAGCAGAGGAAGACCCATCCAACATCTGGTTTCATGGACAGCAGTAACGGGAGGTGGGTGAGGGAGATGCTGAGATTGTCCCACTGTGAAAGTGCAGAAACAGAAACGGGAGCCTGAGGGGGTGAAGGGCAGATCCCAGCCAGCTAGGGGCGAAGTTGGGAGTTCAGGGTAAGCTTCCTTCCTCCACTTCATTTTTCCTTCATAAACTCAAAGGACCAACCTAGTGGTTGGACCTAGTGTGGATTGTGGGAGTCCTCCAGAGTGCAGACACCTTCTTGTCACTCGCAAGGAAGGCAGATTGAAAGGAGGTGAGAGCAAGCAGCCGGGGCCAGTTTGGTGAGCTCACAGGGCATAAGCTAATAGTGCTCCAAGGTAATTTTCCTTCCCAGTCTCTGGGCTTCCGGTATCATCTCTGGGGCTTTGTATTACCTCCTACAATCAGTCTTCATTACTGCCTTTTCTGATGGCTCTGCATGACTCAGTCCAGCAATGTGCTGAGTCACCCGGAAGTGATCTTATCAACTCTGGGTGAGGGTGGGCAGTCCCTGTATTGTATTGGAGACACCAGCCACCAAATAAATGAGATAGAAAGGAAAGTGCTTATAAGCAATCACAGGGGCTTGGCACATCAGAAGGGACTGTGCAGGGACATTGGAGCAGTTAAATGAGAAAGTTATTAACTTCTATTTAGGAGGAGATGACTTGGTATTGAGCAAAATAGAAGTAGGGAATCAGATCAATGTCTCTTTTATTTTTGTTATGCTCACAGTGTATATTACTTAGAATGTATAAGATGATGTAATATTCTCTCTCAGATAAGGTTTAAACAATCTTTTATTAAGGAAAATATAAACTTTCTTAATAAACTAGATAACTACCAGGCCTGAACTTGATTTGTACGTTAAAAAAAGTCTACCCTTTACCTTCCTGTTTCCAAGGGGATCTTGTTTTTCCCCAGAAATATATTCCTTATTGGATGTTGGCTCTCTAATTTTGGAGACCATATGTTCTAGGTATTCTGGGAAAGATCTGGGTTTCAAATACTGTATCCATTGTTCCCAGAAGCCACTTCGAGTCCCAGGAGTGACAGTTGTGTCTTAGTGCTTATTTCTAATGTCCCAGGGACACCCTGGGGAGCACTGCTGGATGAAGACATTTAATCTTTCATGGCAACTCTGGAACCAGATATTATTGTGATATAATCTTATGTATGTGGAAACTGAGACTTTGAAAGGCTGTGACTTGCTCAATGTCTCTCAATCAGCATATGGTAAAGTTCTGGGTTCCAAAGTCTGTTATTCTCACCAACCAACATCTAACCTGGAAGAGGGATGATGCTCGTCTACCTGGTGGGCAGAGCTCCAGGATGTTCCCCAAGTCCCCTTTCCCGGGGGTGCACACCCTTTATGCTCCTACCCTCTTGGCCTACAGAGCCCATGAAGATGGTGGTGGTCTATCACTCCTGGAACACAACTGGTCTGTGGACCCTGAGTTACTCCAAAGGGAGATTATTCAGGTGCACCTGTTTTAGCCAGGTGATATCTTAAAGGGCCTTAAAATGTCCTTCCCTGAAGTCGGAGAGATTGAAAAGTATGTCTATGGGCAGAATTCCCTAGCAAGGACCCGAGTGCAACCTCCGGGAGCTCCAGCCACTGGCTGACCTCAGCAAGAAAACAAACCTCTCCCTTGTCTGTCTGCACAAGCCAGCTGACCTCTTGATTTCAGCCCTGTGCTATCCCAAGGAGAGCACCGCTGATGCATGCCAGCTTCCTGACTCCCGGGGACTGAGATGATACGGGTGCATGTCTGTGTCGTTAGGAGCCGTTGTGTCTGCCGTGATCTGTTACACAGCAGTGGAGAGCTAATGCACCTCCCTTCTCCTCTCTACCATCTTTCTTCCTTCTGTCCACAGATGTGCACTGATCGTGTGTGAATGTATTATTAATAGGATGTGTGCTGGGAATTCTAGCTACAGCAGCCAGCAGCACCAGATGAGTCTTTACCCTTGTGTAGTTTGTGTATAGTGAGGGAGACGCATAAACCAACAATGTGCACATGTGATACACGGTGGCAGAGATGAGCAGGGAGACCCTCCATCTCCCTGTGCAAGTGGTTGTCTTCAACCTGGTCAGAGAACGCAGGAAAAGGTTCCTTGAGGTCGTAGCAATTAAGCATGAGCTGAAGTGTGAGCAGTAATTACCTAGGACAAGTTGGAGGGGAGGACTCTCGGTGGGGCAGCGTGGACCAGGTCTCTTTGGGGGCAGAAAGCACACAAGTTCAAGGGGGGAGCAGGTCCTGCAGTGCAGCTCGGCCATGGCCACCAGGGACATCGGCTGGGCTGGCTCATCTTTAGGGGTTTTTCTTTCTATTACAAGCAGCGGCTTCCTGGCCAGTTTGGGCTGCTGTTGGCAAATTACTGCAGATTACGTGGCTAAATGACGAGCACTTATTTCTCACAGTTTTGGAAGCTGGGAAGGCAAGGATCAGATCTGATGTGGGCAGGTGCAGGCAGATGGGACGTCTGCGGCGTCCCAGCTTCCTGGCTTGGAAACGGCCATTTTTGTGCTCCCAGGGCAGGGAGAGAGGAAGTAAGCTTCTCGTGTTGCTTCTTGTGAGAGCACCAACCTTGTCATGGGACTCCACCCTTAAGACCTGATCACACCCCAAAGGCCCCTACCCCTGATCCCACCCCACTGGGCTTTCAATTTATGAAGTTGCGGGCACACACCCGTGGTCCATAGCAAACGGAAAGGCAACTGTAGGAGAATATAAAGTGAATGGAAAGGTAGGACATGGGGTGGACATGAGGGGACAGGTAGAAAGCAACTAGTGCTGTTCCCAGGAGAACAAGACTCTGACCTTGAGTGATGGTGAAGGGGAGATGGGTACAGGCAGGGGTGGGGTGTGTGGCGGGGTGAGAGAGGAGAGTAGTGGCTTTGGCCCCACTGTCGTCAGGTTTCCGAGAAGAGGCAGAGTCCTCAAGCACTGAGGGGCCGGGCACGTCACAGAGAAGGGTGGAGTCTGACAGCCCTTCCTGAGGTGAGGCGTGCAGGAGAAACTCCGGTGGAACCCTCCAGCGTACCTGCAGTCACAGGTATAATCAGGAGCACTTGTTCGCAGAGGCTGGTGAAGTTATGAGAGTGGATGGAACCTCTGAGGACGAGAAAGCAGAAAGTAAAAGGCCGAGGACAGAGCCGTCTGTTTGAATGATTCAAATGTTCTCTTTTATGGTTAAGAGTGGCTAGCATGCACTTCATTTCATTAAACATCCAAATAATGGATGATTTAAATAATAAATAATAATACGTTACAGCAGAACCTCCACAGCTGACCACCCCCGTCCACTGACCACCCCCTTAAGGAGACTTGATTTTCATAGACTGGACATGGACCATGTGGATATATCTGCACAGAAGGCCTAGTGCCTCATGTTGACCATCTCTGTATGTTGACCACTTTGTTACAGTCCCTTAGGTCATCATCTTACAGAGGTTCTTTTGTATATAAATTATGATTTATAATTCATTTATGAATATAAAATAATAACGCTTAATAATTGACTTTTAGAGACCAGACTCTGTTAGAATCCTAGTAGAGAATCTGTTCCAAGATGAGACAAAGACTCTGATGCAGAATTTAAATTAGGTACTTTTATTAAGTTTAGGTCAATGATGTGACCGGCCCTGATCTGAGGAGCTGCCCACCTGAATCTACTGTTTACGGCTGGGTTTTGTTCATCTTCAGCCGGAAGTCTCTGTATTGTGAATTTTTCATTCAAGCAAATCTGGGCGGCAATTTATACTTTTGACTGGAAAAAATTGAAGAGAAGCACTGTACTTTGTGGACTTGACAAATTATATGAGAAAGTTTATGTTTTAGAAATAAAACAGAATACTATTTTTAGCTGGGAGACGGCATGGCCAGCACCAGGTGACACCTCGTCCCATCTCAGTCCCTCTCCCAGGATGGATACATTAGATCTCAGTCTGGATTCAGGGAGAATGAGTTCTAATCCAACTCGGATACACACCATCGCTGGAACCCTCTGGAAATTATTTAGTCTCTACTATACTTAACTCTCCGGCTGCTGTGAAGATTCTGGGGGCTTAGTACGCTGTGTGTCTGGACAACAATAGCTGATACGTGGTGACATTTACCTTCTCTGGTTGTCAGGAATTTTTCCTTTTTTTCATTTAAAGGTGATATAAACTCCAGTTCCAGGTTTATTTTTTTTCCCCAAAATGAAATCTTGCCCTCTTGAGATATAAAGTAACGAAACAGTGAAAGTGACTATAATATTACTTAAATGCCTCCCGGGATACTGTGGATTGAGTGAGGGAGTTCATAAAAAAATTCTAGCATTTCATTCATTTTCAGCTGCTATTGCTGACATATGGAAGGCTGTAGTTTCACAAGGAAGTGAAACCTTACCTCCTACCAGGTGCCAATATATTTTAAGCAAGGAGATATTGCAGCTCTGGAATTATTGAAAACCTATTCTCTTTCTCTCAGATTACTTGAGGCAGACGTAAAAAGTCGCATTTTGAAATCAGCCCTTGACATCATGGGGACGAGCTGCAAGCAAGGTGGCGCAGTTGGTGACACTTTTGGCAGGGCTGGTGTGAGAGATGTGAAAAGCACTGGGCGGACCTATTTTTAGACTTTTTTTATACTGGTCTTTCTTGGTTCTCTTAAAAATTGTGAACCTCTCAACTCTCAGAATAAATGGATATTTCATTGCCCTGCATTCTAAAAAAAAGTTTGAGAACTTGATTTCTTTTTCTGAGCTCTCAATCTCTCTAAAGTTTAAACATCAGAAGGTAAATCGCTTGTGTCCTCTCTGTGACCCAGTTTCAGCTCATTTTAAATGTCTAATTTACTTAAATAGCCTTCAATTCATCTTGGAACTATTTCAATACAGCAAGAAAATGTAAGGGCAGGCATGGTCTGCTGACATAATAACATCTTGGAGCAGTATGGTTTTGTGTGTGTGTGTGTGTGTGTGCGTGCGTGTGTGTGTGCCCTCCGTGAGGGTATGTTCACCTTTCCCAAGGAGTGGCACCAGTGCCTGGCATTCACACTATTCCTATTTCTGTCCTTTGTCATCACTGCTGTCACTGAACCCACTGTCATCTGGTAGGAATATTTACCCGCTGGATCTGACTTGGCCGGGGAGCCGTGAATGCACATCTGGAGTCTAGACTTGGCGGCTCTGTGGGCAGGCTCCATCCCAGGCCTCCACCAGCCCCAGGGCTCCGTCGCCAGGCGCCCACTCTGTTGACATAGCTGGGGGCCACCTCATCAGTTTCAGCTGCCTGACCCCTGCAGCCCCCAGACTCCCCTGTCCCTGCTGTGTGCAAGCTCTGGCTGTGCACTTTGGACTTGGACAGCCACCCGAGGAACACCCCCCATACACACACACACTACTGCTCGGTGAACCCCTCGTTCCCGGGAGTCAAGCTGGAGCCTTCCGATCAGCGAGTCTGCTTCAGAGGAGATGGGCTGTTTTGAATCAGAGAGAAGAGCTTTGATAAATGTACTAAGGGTAAGAGAGAAAGAATGTGATGTGCTTTAAAGAATATGGACCTCAGAATATATGATTTGGGTTTGAATCTTGCACTCAGCCATCACACCAAAGGTGTGGTTCAAAAGGTCTCTGAGGTTAAAATTCATTATCCATAAATTTGGGGGAAGAGTGACGACCATATAAAGTTGCTGGGAAAAGCACCTCCTTCAATAAGGGAGAAATTCCTACTTCAACATCTGCCTTAACAGGGTAAATAAAAATGCATTCCCTTCTTTCTAGTGTATATATCACATACACAAATGAGAGAGTGATCCTTTGACCCAAGGCAAGAAAAACAACTTTGATAATTACTAAAAATAAGGGGCACTTATTTATCTGTGGTGGGATAAGATGGAGTGTGGAGGTGAATTCTTTGTATGAGATGAAAAGTTTGTGGAAAGGGTCCAACAGCAATATCTATTTTTGGACATAAGGTAACAGAGACAAAGGCAACCACATTTTTGTGGCAGCAACATTTCCCATGTGGGGTCTTTTGTTTATTTTTACAAAGTGAGGCCTTGAGAATGGTTTGATGACTTCTGTACTGTGAGGCTGAGCCTTACAGGAGTCGAGGGTCCCCTGAAATGTGAAGGTCAATGTCTGAGAGGCCTGAGTACACATGCCTGGGCCTGCTTCCTTTTTTAACAGAAATTGATGGTTTCTTAGTGCATTTCCTTCACAAGGATGCTAAAGAAACTGCAAGGAAGTTATTCACACGTGCACCTGATCAATTACATTTGTGATAAGATGACATCTAAATAAATTTCCTGTAAAAATAATTATTTAGGTCCAAATGCCCACCAACCCAGGAATGGATTAACAAACTGTGGTATATGTACACCATGGAATAGTATTCAGCCATTAAAAAAATGGAGACTTTATAGCCTTTGTGTTAACTGGGATGGAAGTGGAATACATTATTCTTAGTAAAGCATCACAAGAATGGAGAAGCATGAATCCTATGTACTCAATTTTGATATAAGGACAATTAATGACATGGTGGGGGTGGGGGAAGGGGAGAGCAGAGAGAGAAAGAAGGAGGGAGGCGGTGGGGCCTTGGTGTGTGCCCCACCTTTTGGGGGCAAGGCACGATTGTAAGAGAGACTTTACCTAACAAATGCAATCAGTGTAACCTGGTTTCTTGTACCCTCAATGAATCCCCAACAATAAAAATAAAAAAACAAAAATCAAAAATAATTACTTAGATCTTGACCCTGTAAACAAAAGCAAATCTTTGAGAAATTGTAAGTTTATTTTGGAAAATCTATTTTATTAGATGGAGGTCAGCAAACCACGACATGCAGCCCACAAGAGAATGTGTCTCTTACTCTCTGGCTCTTTACAGAAAACATTTGTTGATGCCTATAACTACATAAATAAATAGAATTAAGAAGTGTTGTTTTCTCTTTTAAAATTAGGAATGTCTATCTTTCAGTCTAGTCTTATGATGTTCTCTGGTTTAAAATCCATGCAACACTCTTATTAACTATAACATTGAGCTACTGGGGATGCTATAACAGTACCACAGACTGCCTTGTGGTTTAAACAACAGACATTTATTTTTCACAGTTCTGGAGGCTGGGAAGTTCAAGATCAAGGTGCTGGCCAGTTAGATTCCTGGTGAGGGCTCTCTTCCTGGCTTGCAGATGGCTGTTTGCTCGCTGTGTCCTCATGTGATGAAGAGGGAAAGAGTTCTGGTCTTTCTTCCTCTTTTTTTAAAGACGCTAATCCCATCACAGAGGCTCCATCCTCAGGACCTCATCAAACCTGCTTACCTGCCAAAGGCCCCATCTCCAAATACCATCAGATAGGAAGTTAGGGCTTCAACATATGCATGTTAGGGAGGGGGATATGAACGTTCAGTCATAACACCCACACAGTAACACCTTACCATGGTATAGAAAGCCCTTCCCTACCTGATCTTGATATATCATTGCAACTTCATTCTGTGTAACCAACATCTGCCCATGTCATATTCCAAAGATTAGTACCTACAAGATTCTATGGGAACTTAAGTGAGGGGATGGATGATTTTGCCTGTGGTAATCAGAAACATTCAGGTGGAAGGGAACATAACTGACACAGGCTTTGAGTAAGGTCACAGGTAAGATGGCCACAAGTGTTCTGGCCACAGGTGTCTGGCAGGGACAGCAGTGCAATGCAGGCCTGCCCTGGGGCTGAGACCAAGTCATCCAGAGGATCAGGGACTGGGCATGTGAGGCAAGTGTAGATTTACAGAGCCACTCTGTGCTGACCAGAGGAGTGTCTTTGGGGAGGTACTTAGATTCGTAAGCTTCAATAGAGCCTGTGAAACAGGAACCATGATGGCGCCTACATTACAAGGCTGCTGCTCTCCTCATTACATGTAGCATCCCATCATGGTCCTCCTCACCTAAATGAACTAAACCCAAAGAAACACAAACCAAGCGGAGCACCAAACCCAGTAAAAGCCCCTCACCGTGCTCATTGTCTGTGAGCAAGGTCAAGCTAAGGAGGCCTCCTTGCATGTTTGAATCCTGGCAAGACTGGGTAGTGTCGTTTCTCTTAGAAGAATCACACAGTGTAAAGTATCTAAACTCAACCAGCAAGTTGTCCACCTGCAATCTCAAGGCAGATACACGCTTGTTGCCATAGACAGGGAACTTTATCAAGGGCCAAGATCAAGAAGATCGGATTTATGTTTGGTTTGGGTTTGGCTTAACCAGTTGTCATGTTCCAGCTCGTTAGCATAAATCCAGCAGGCTGACCAGAACTGGTGTTTCAGTCTTAGCACCATGAAAGCATATGAAAATACAATCACTCACAGGGCTAACCTGGGCTATTTTATGTTTTACATCATTGGCTTGTGCAATTAGATTATAAATAGATTTAAAAATAAAGTGCTTTTAATAAAGGGCCATCAATTTTTGGAATTCTACGTTAGAATTACAGATATATTGTATTTTAATTCTGGGGACTAATATACATTTTTAACACTTATAATGAAAATTCCTAGCTCCTAAACGAGTACTTTTTTTTTTTTTCTGGTTCACATGAAAAATTGAGCCCAAGTAAAGAAAAAGGCACATAGTAAGTTTTTTATATTTTTCTTTTTCTGGGTCACCAGTCATCAGAGTTTATTGCAAGTGCATAAGGCAAAGTGTGAATCATAAAGGCTTTTGTGTGTCATCAACCAGTCCAGAAGAAATAGCTGACATTGTTCAAAGAATGTGTGGGTGTATGGGTGCGTGTATGCATGAGTTTGCATGCATGTATGAGCACACACCTGTGTGCATGTGTGTATGAGCATACGTGTGTGCGTGTATTTGTGTAGGTACGTGTCCGTGTGTGAACACATGTGTGTGCATGTATGTGAGAGCATACATGTGTGTGCATGCGTGTCTGCACACATGCCTGAGTATAAGTATATGCAAGCAAAGTCCGAGTATGATATACGCTGATGCTTGCAGATAGGGCATCCTCGTGCCTTGAATAGTAGAAAGGCTTGGCTCCAGTGACAGTTTCTTAAGAGACTGAAATCGCATGGAAGTCTTGTCCCTACCTACTGTGACAAGTCCCAGCGCCTCCATGCACTCTTGCCTCTGGATGGAGGTCTTGCCACGTTAGCAGCAGGACATGATTCTGAGTCATGAGCTCTCTATCCGGTAGCTGGTTCCTTCTGAGCTGGATAGGCAGGAGCCAGAAGTTTACAGAGAAGCTGGCTCACATCACACTTCATCGGTGACAAGCTGGTTTGGCACCTGAAGTGGGAACGTCTTCATTGTCAGCAGCAGCAGCAGCAGCAGCAGCAGCAGAGGCAGCAGAGTCTGTTTTCCTGTGGCTGCCCACCCCCCAGCTGCCCACCCCCCTGCTGCCCTCTGCCTGGCTGCCCACCCCCCATCTGCCCTCCCCCTGGCTGCCCACCCCCCAGCTGCCCTCACCCTGGCTGCCCACCCCCCTGCTGCCCTCCCCCCAACTGCCCTCCCCCCGGCTGCCCACCCACCGGCTGCCCACCTTCTGGCTGCCCACCCCCCTGCTGCCCTCCCCCCAGCTGCCCTCCCCCCGGCTGCCCACCCCCCTGCTGCCCTCCCCCTGGCTGCCCACCCGCCAGCTGCCCTCCCCCCGGCTGCCCACCCCCCTGCTGCCCTCCCCCCAGCTGCCCTCCCCCCGGCTGCCCACCCACCGGCTGCCCACCTTCCGGCTGCCCACCCCCCTGCTGCCCTCCCCCCAGCTGCCCTCCCCCCGGCTGCCCACCCCCCTGCTGCCCTCCCCTCGGCTGCCCACACCCCGGCTGCCCACCTTCCAGCTGCCCTCCCCTCGGCTGCCCTCCCCCCAGCTGCCCACCCCCCTGCTGCCCTCCCCTCGGCTGCCCACACCCCGGCTGCCCACCTTCCGGCTGCCCTCCCCCCGGCTGCCCTCCCCTCGGCTGCCCTCCCCCCGGCTGCCCTCCCTGCACTGGGTTCTCTTCCACAGAACCAAAACCCAACCTCTCTTCTCAGGGCCTAGTCCAGAGAAAGTTAGTACTGGGGGGTCTTGGAGAGCAGTTTATCAAGTTCCATTATTTTATAAATAAAGGACAGGAGGCTCAGAAAAAGGCTTTGTCCTACACAAGGCAAAAGCACCATTGGTAGAGGCAGAAACGGAAAGCTCCAGACTCCCCCTGGGATCTTCTCACCATCCAGTGCTTCCTGATTTTCCGAGGAGACTAGGAAGAAGGTCACTATTTATTTATTTATTTATTTATTAAATCATAGCTGTGTACATTAATGTGATCATGGGACACCATACACTAGTTTCATAGACTGTTTGACACATTTTCATCACACTGGTTAACATAGCCTTCCTGGCATTTTCTTAGTTATTGTGCTAAGACATTTATATTCTACATTTACTAAGTTTCACATGTACCCTTGTAAGATGCACCGCAGGTGTAATCCCACCTATCCCCAGGTCACTTTCTAAAGCCACATTTTACACATTGGGGACATTACTAACATCTTTGGCATATAATATACCTTCAAAATCATGGTTTGAATAAATTAATGAAAAATGAGTTACATTCCCATGGTCTAGAGAAAGCACCAAGGGGCCAGGAACTGCCCATCTCATCCTTCTCTCAGAAGAGATCATTTTGAGATTACATCCACACAGGACCTGGCAGCCGGTACCCAGTGACTTCCACCTAACATTGTCGTCATTGAGACTAGCCACGTGCTGTTTTCTTCTGCTGCAGTGGTGTCCTGACTATATCTAGCTTTGTTGTTGTTCTAGAATAAGAAGATTTTGAATGCAGTTAGAAGTATTATATAACCCTGTTGAAATAAGCCCTACAATTGTTTCCAGGGAGACACTCAGCTTCTGAAGCTCTATAGGAGATGCAACATCCTGGACCCAGCTATGGGGACCACACATTCCAGAAGCTGTGTACTCTGGAGATTCTATGGCATCATCACCCACGGTGAACCTGCTTTTACGCACATCACAAGTCTTCTAAGATACATTAATCCTGTTTTACAAATTAAAAACTGAGTCTCAAAGAGGTTGTGATTTGTACAGGAGCGGAGCCCAATGATTTCCGTTTGTTTTGACGTTTGCTGTGTCATGGCAGTGAGCGTGCCCAGTATGAGCCTGCATCCAGGGTAATGGCACCACAGAGCCCCCTGCGTTTCTTTTCCTGGGCACCTGCTGTGTGATGCACACAGCCACCTGCTGTTACACGTGGTGTGGTGTGGGCTTTGCCCATGCAGACTGTCACTGGGTAAAAGAGTAGCGATGAAAGGAACGTGTTACGAAAGATATTCACATTGGTTAGTTAGTGCACAGAAACCTGTCTTCTAATCCCACCTCTGCTGGTTTACTAAATGTGGGCAAGGTGCCTCCAAGGCTAGAGGGATTTTCTTATCTATGCGATGATGGAATAAGTCTGACAACACTCTGTCTAGTCTGCTCTGAAGGCCCATCTCTCTACTAATTGCAATAGATACTGTCATTTAAAAGGCTTAGTCAATAATCTCAAATTATGCATTGTCTATCCCCCTCTTGAAAGCCAGACTCTAAGAACCTGCATTTCTACAAAAGTTCAAGGTATACAGAGTGACCTAGTGGCACAGGGTGGCCTGGGTTTCAATTCAGTTCCAGCTCAATCACTCCTGGACACGTGGTTTAACCTTTCTGTGTCTGTTTCCTGATCCCTAAACTTGGGATTAAAAGAAAATAACAGCTTTAGAGAGTTGTTGAAAGAATTGGGTGAATTGGTAAATGCAGAAGTTTATAATTACTTCTAGCTTGTGAAAATTGCTATATACATTTTAATAATTGAGATTGTCAGTATTATTTTTTTCACCCCCTCTGTGAATTGTATTCTTATTTTCCTTTCAGATGGTCGCTCTTCAGCCCAGGGAGTGAGTTGCAACTGCACCAAGGCAGTCATGGTATCTGTTTCTCTTTTTTATCCATTTATATGGTATGATAGGGTTTTGGCCCATGGATGTAAGAAGGACTTTGGGGATAGCTCCCCGCTAGTAGAGTGAGGCATTATAAGAGAAGGCTCTGTAGCCCCGGCCCCTGTCCTTTTCAAGCAGACCTGTTCTGTAAAGACATAACGTTTGAGGGCACATAGCTGTGACCTTCAGAGGAGACGCTCCTGAGCCCTCTGGGATGGAGGAGCAGGAAATAGAAACCACCTGAGTCAAATTTGCTGACCCTCAGAACCAACCCTGGTGCCAGCTCTATTCCTTCTTATTTTCCATGACATAACTAAATGTCTTTGTGTTTAAGTCAATTATTTTGTTATATGCTCCCCAAAGCGTTTCAAATACGTGCACTAAATGTGTCCTTTCCTCAAATGAGACTACAGCAAGGAGGAAAGATGCAGGGAGTGCTAAGGGCCGCTCACAGTGTGTCCACAAACACGTGCTGGAGTTAGCGCTGAGCTTCCGGGCTGCCGGGGATAAAACACACACACACACACACACACACACACACACGATCTTGCACACATACAGACATATGTGACTTTGCATGACACACAGATCAGAAAGAAAACAAGCAATCTGAGTAGCCAAAATTGTTTTGGCAAAAAGTTTGAAAAGCCATTTCTCACATTCAGCATCATAGAAGTCACCCTGAAAGGCATCACAGACACCTTCTGGGCAATTTTACATCAAATTGCATTTGCTTTTTACGATGACTCGGTTTTGTAAGGAATCTTTGACTTAAAGCAAAGCCCCAACAAACCAATATTGATAGTGAAGTGAAACTACTGTTTTCTGTGTGGCTTCCTCCTCTTTTCCTTAGTTCTGTTTTTCTACCCCTGTTTATTACCTTTATCTTCACTTGACTCCAATCTTTTGATGAAGTTGCTTCAAATACTTTTAGGAACAGAGAAAAAATTCAGTTAGTGGTCTAAGAACATCCTAAGTGGAATTACAGGGATTTGTGTCAGTGGGCACAGACAGGAACATGGGTCATGCTCTTCCAGGCTGTAGACAGAGGTAAAGTGAGCCCTGCTCTTCCCCTGGTCGTTAGCAGCATCTGGGGGCAGGTGCAGAGAACCTCGGCAGACCCCAAACCAAAGAGGTCTGTTGTCACCAGCATGGAAAGTGACTTCTAGGAAGCACACAGTGTTCTGAGAGGGCAGTATTGGCAGGAAATTCATATTAGTTATTGATCACCCATTCCCTGGGCAGTGACAGCCAAGCATAATGACACTGTGATTTCTTTTAAATGATTATTTCCAGCTTCTAGCTCTGACTGACCAGTGTTTGTTACCGATGCAGCAACCACCACCATGTCCTCCTGCATAAGATTAGAGGTGGCTGCAGAAGCCCAGGTGGAATTTCAGTGTTCGTAACCTCTAGCTCTTCCAGTATGTTCTGGAAAATGAATGAATGAATGAATAAAAATTAACTTTTATTCCACATCTTTTGAACATTTGCAGAAATCTTAGGATACAGAGAAAAGCTGCAATTTGCAAAACAGACTCAGAACTTGGTACCAAAAAACAAACTCTGAGGAGAAGGAAACTTCCCATCCCGGGGCCTTTGCGTAGTGGAGCCTGGTTGGTCAGGAGCAGGTCCATGTGCAGACAGGAGACTGCTGGGCGTCGAGTGAGTCTGGGAGAGAATAAAAGGCTGCCACCGGACTTGGAATTAGGAAACGCTTCAGGAAACTCAGCCAGATGAAAGTGCCAATGAAGTGGATATTTGCAGGGCCCTCGGCAGACGGATGGTGAGCACTCCACGGCCACGGGCACTGAAGTGTGCCCCGGCCAGGAAGCCCACTGTGGTCTGCTGTGGCATCTGGTGCCCAGGCAGCCTGAGGGGTCATGGTCCTGGTAGATCACGTGAGAGGCGGAAGGAGGCACCAACATCCCAGAAACACCGTGGTGACTGAGGCCGCCGCTAAGTTTCTGCAGCTCTGTACTCAAGGTCACTCAGCACTTAGTGTCTCAGAGGAAAGCAGAAAGGGGACAGACTCTGGAGGAGCTGGTGAGGACAGTCTCTGAGGACACCTGACTGGGGAGAAATGTGGACGGCATCTGGGAAAAAAAAGTGCATGTCCCCAGACATGGTTTGTGGAAGACGCTGCTGTGTGTCAGCGCTGGAAGGTTTGTCACTGAAGCAGAATCTCAGCTCCAGGCAGGGCAGCCTCCCCGGGACCCCTCTGAACCGCTCTGTCTTCCTGCTTGAGTCAGGGTGGCCACCGGCACAGAGCTGAGCTTTGTCAGGAGGATCAGAACAGCTTGTCTGGGACTAACAGTGTGGCGCGTGTGTGCGTGAGGCACCCAGGACAGGACCATTGAGGCACGCTGGTCAGGGCTGAGTTCATTCCACAGTTGGCAGTTGGCCAGAGAGGTCATGCTCTGCCCCAGGGACAGGGCTCCTCCGGGGTGGAAGGCTAAGCTGTCTCTGACAGGGCCCACCCCGGCTGTCTTGCCCTGTGTCCCCCGTGTCACATCAGCCTTGGTGGGGCTACAGTTGCAGGGCTAAAGTGATACAAGAAAAAATACAACCTTTGGTCTTCGTGCCTGGTTCCTGGCCCAGAGCCCCTGAAGCCCTTGCCGTTTATCCTCCTGGATATGCTGCTGAGATGACTCTGCAGGGAGGAGGGGGCTTCAGGACGGGCAGCTGAATCCAGCCACCAAGGGCAACAGAACCTCCAGAGAAACCCTGAAGCTGGGGCTCAGGGAGCTCCCAGGCGGGAGCACAGCAACGTTCAGGGAGGGCACCGCCCTGGGACTGGAGGCTCCAGGCCCGCCCTGCACCTCACCCTGTGCAGCTTTTCCATTCGCCTGTTTCTGGGTTGTTTCCTTCATAGTATATGTTAGTGAAGCTATTTCCTGAGCTCTCCGAGTCAGCAAATCATCCAACCCAAGAGGGGTCGTGAGAAACTGGATGGGGATTTGGCTGGGCAGAGCCCGGGTGACTTGGCACCCACATGTGGCTGGAGTCTGAAGTAAGGGTGCAGGTGGGATTGAGTCCCGAAACCTGGGGAGTCTGACTCTGGGTGGTCAGTGCGGGAATGAGGCTGAGCTGCAGGCCGCCCCAGCAGCAGCAGTAGCCAGCTGGGTAACACTGGAAGGAAGAAACTGGCCCAGCAGCAGCACTAGGCTGGGCCCCTCACTGCCAAGTGTAAGAGGAGGTCAAGGATGGTGTGCATTAAACCAAAATCCTGCGCCAAACACCTCCTTGTCACACAGTCCTATGGATGGCTGGGGCCTGAACGTCCCTTGGGCATTGGCACTGGATTGTTTAGAGTCTATAATAACTCCCTGCCTTTACAAGTCTGGCTGGTTAACATGAAACATTTTACTCTTAACAAAGTAAATCTACAATGTCTGTTTTAGTAAAGAAAATAAAAATAATAGACTATACTTATTGAGGGCATTCTAGGTTTCGGGCACAATTTGAAGGGCTTCATATAAATAAACTCATATTGTATTCACAAAAGTCACCTTGGAACAGGTTCCGTGATTGTCCTCATAGCATGGTTGACAGAATGAGGCTCCATGACCGGCCAGCAAGGGTGGTTAGTGAGGGTCTGAGCCAGAGAGACCAACTTCCATGAGTCCCCTCAAGATCCTTATTGAGAAATAGATTGCAATATTTAAACAACAAACATGCAAATTGCAAAACTACATGCAAGGGACAAAATCAATTCTTCTTCTCTCTGTAAATAGCACATAAATGTTTTAGCTTATTTCTCCTGGGTAGGATCTGGGATATCAAGCATTGAAAATATAATGAATACTCAATAAAGGAAGTATAAATAATGCAAGTAAAGTGACAAGAATGAGCAGCGCGGGAGTTCTGAAGGTCTACTCTTTATTAAGTGCAATTTTCAGGAATGTGGACTGAAGCCAGACTCAGACGAGTGACCTGGTCTCAGCATTAACACAAACTGAGCCTCCGGGTAGTTATCCCAGCAGCCGCCACCTAGGGACATCTTGTGGAAAGCCTTGTTTCAGGATGTTAGTTTTACTGAATTGATACAATTTGAGTGTTTGTGTGTCTCTTATCCAGCCCTGGACACCTTTACTCACTTGTACGTCCAGTCTGCACCCACTGGTCCAAGGGATCCCAGCTCAAATGCTGCCTCCATTGAATGTCACTTCTCAACCCCTCTGAGCATGTCGGTCATCTTCCAGTAACCCTTGTCCATGCCTCCAAGGTGGGAATAACACGCTGCCTCGCAGTCACCAGTCACAGGCACATCTGCCAAGGTTTCCTTGGAGGTCTCAGTTTTCCTTTGCGTCCCTGGTACCCAGCACACTGCTTGGCTCGCTGCCACTGAGTCGTCTTTGTAGAATGAAAAAGTGACTTTTCCTCAAGCAGATCATTCTTCAAATGTGTATCGCGTACAATAAGAAACACAGCAATTAGGAATGAATTGACTCGGACATTTATTTTGAGTTTAACATTGCAAATACGGTGAATTCTAGAATATGTAAGAAATCCTTGACTTAAGAGGCTGATCATTGACTAGCTACAGGAATGTACGTTGAGTGGATCGTAGTGAAGGAAAGAAACAAGAAGCTTTCTCTTCCTCACACTTGCCTGACAAAAGGAACAAGACGGGCCTGAAGGTGCTCACCGCATGGTAAAAGGAGCCGCAAAGAGCCTGACCTAATCTCGTAAGAAACGATAAAGGAAAAGGCCAAACAGAAAGCACAGGTGTTAGAAACTCACACATCATGGAAGACAAATAGAGCTGATGGTGAAAAGTGTTGCTCCAGCTTCCTTAGCCACAGTGGGCGATGAGAACCCAGTGGACGTGGAGGTGCCCCCCAGATCCACAAGGCGGGGCCGAGGGACCAACTCCAGAGGTGGGCAGCTCCTAGGCAGGGAAGGAGGTGGCTCTTGATTGCTTTGAATAAAAGTCAAGATGTTTTGTGGCTGGGATAGAAGGAAAAGAAACCACGGGGGATGGAATAAAACCTGAGGGGTGATGGGGTGAGAATTCTGTGGGGAAGTCAGGTTGAAGAGAATGTCCAAGCACATTTCATTCAAATGGGAGCCAGGGCAGTGGAGGCCGGCTAGACTGTCACAGAAGGGAAGGAGAAGATGGCTTTGAGGACCAGGAGGTGGAAGACCTTGTAGTCAGGTCGAGAAAGGTCTGAGAGGTGAGGGTGGGAGGAACGGGACCCACACGTCTGGGTGACTGAGCTGTTCCTTCCTCATAACCACTGGGAACCAGCTCTCTCTGCCCTGACAGAAGACACTACATCCTTTCATGGATGGGAGTCGAGATCCGGACAGTGGCTTCTTGATGAGGCTGAAGGAGAAGACAATGACTTGGGTATGTAAGAATTGTAGCTAAAGCTAAGTGAAGTCCGTATTTACTAAGAAATTAGTTAAATTGGAGAGAAATAACTATTACCTCGATTTACCGACTTTCTGCTCTTAATGATTATATTACATGTTTTGAAAGGTATAAGAACTTTAAGTTGGATGCAAAGGGATTTGAAGACATGAAACAGGCCTCTTCCTGTTTTAAACTTTCCCTTTAAACAAGAATTGGGAAGATCCATTCTGACTTATGCAAATTAATGAAAACTTCCACACCACAGATATCACGTTAGCAGATTTTCCCCATTTCAGGTCCCAGAAAGCTGTGTGTCATGCAAACTGTCCCTTCCTCCACATATGGGTCACATTGAAGAAAGCTCATTTTATAAGAGGATATCACTGTTTTTACCCCATATTCCTGCTTAGGGCTTAAAACTGAATGAAGTTATAAAGAGTTAAACAATCTTTGAACGAGAAGTAACAGCAAAGATCTGTTTGTAATTACTCCATTCAGTTAAGGCGAACTTTCCTTAGCAACTAAATACAAAACATCCCAATTTTATGCAATCCTCAGCTTTTACTGAAGTCCACAGAAACTGCAATCACTTTTTAAAACCTGATCACTGAGTAGATACTGAGAACGTAAGTGGGTAACCGGGACACATGGCTTGGCTACTTGGACATCTGAACGCTCTGTCATTTTGCATTTGAAATACTACCAGGTATTGCTGAGGCAGAAACTGGATGCGATTAACTTGTTATGGCTCTTCTTAGCTGCAGTTGAAGTCGAATCAGATAATCAAGTCTGTGAGATGGCAAGAAAAGGGAGGAGTTACGTATTAGAGTCCCCGGTTCAAAGCCTGAGGAAGAAAATTGCAGAGCAACACCGAGACGGGCCACACAAGGTTCCCAGAAGACTCAGCCGGCTTTCGGGAGACGCCGCACTTTGCAGACAGCTGAGGCTGCCTCATCCACCAGCAAGGTGGGGATGGACCCACAAAGGTGACATGAGTGACCCCAAACCCTCAACACACGGGAAGGTGGAGGCAGGGCCCGGCCTGGGACCAGGGCCGTCCTTTCCCTGCTCTGCGTTCTCTGCAGTCAACACAGGCCTTCTCACCATTTCTTCTAGAATGCGGACTGGCGCTCCCAGAAGCTGTGCCCTGCTTCCTGTCAGGGATGTCGTAGCAGGTGAGGAGGCAGAAATGAGGAAGCTGCATTTTCTGTGGGAACAGATTGGGCTGCTCTGGGGATGGGAACAGCAGTCTCTTCTCTGTGGCTTCATAGGCTGCTCCTCAGACCTTCCAGGCCCCCAGAGCAAGTCCTTCTCATCGTGGGGCCAGCTCACACTCAGAGCCAGTTCACACCCAGGGCTGGCTCACACTCAGAGCAAGCTTACACTCAGAGCCAGCTCATGCTCAGGGCCAGCTAACACTCAGAGCCAGGTCACACTTGGGGCCAGGTAACACTCAGAGCCAGCTCACATTCAGGGCTGGCTAACACTCAGAGCCAGCTCACATTCAGAGCCAGCTCACACCCAGGCCATCTTCCCCTCGTGGCCCCAGACCCTGGTGAACCCTGCAGTGCCTGAGGGCAGAGTCTGCCCAGTACAAAAGATCTCCATCCTCTGAGCCGGCAGCTAAGCCCTGAGAGGAGAACCCATCCAGCTCTGCCTGGGAGGGTGAATCACCTCCCACGTGCCAGGGTGCCCCACTGGGCCCGCAGCATCTGGTATCGGGGCTCCAAAGGCCAGTAACTAAACACTGGCCACATGTTAGATGTCCTGTGAGACTCAGAGCTTGGACTTCTGCCCTTCAGAGGCTCCCATCTGAGGAGGTCATGACCCAGAAGCAGCACCTGAGCCGTGTGGAACATGTGCTGTGCCAAGACGCCATGGTGCAGCACTCACCAGCCCCACTCTTCCCTGAATGGGGAAGCATCTTGGAAGGAAATGAGACAAAACCAATCCCTTTTGTTCCCCAGCCTGAGATAGGTTCCCTGTCATGAAGAGGGACCTCTGAGGGAAAGCCCTTGTCCCCAGGTTCCTGCTGCACATCGCACCCGCTGCACATAGCCCTCCTGTGAACTAGGCTTTGCTGCTGACGAAGACAATAAGGGCCATTTGAGCTGGAGGGTGACCTTGGAACATTAGCGACAACCTGCTCAGGGTAACACGTTCTAACAGTAGAAGGGATTGCAAGGCCAGGGCCCATTCGGGACCAAGATCAGTTTGGGGTGGAGGCGTTCAGGTCTCCCGAGGGTGTGGGGTCAGCCTGAGGCCTCTCCCCAGCTGCCCTGTGCCCAGGCTGCCTCCTGTTATGACACCGTGCTCCGCTGCAGCTCCTCTGCTCAGTGCCCCTTCCCTGATTTCCTTTGTAAGCATTGTTGCCTGAACACAAGCTATACCTTTAATGGGAATTCATCGCGACATGCACCCCCTACAGTGCAGGGACCTGTTCTACATGTTATTTTAATTTTCATCCGTTTATTTTTCAGACCAATTCTGTACCTCAGAGTTAGTTTTGTTATTGATACCTGTGTTGTATGGATAAGATAACTGAGGCCTAGAAAGTTAAGTAACTTGGCCCAGGTCTCAGAGGTAGTAAAAAGCAAAGCCCTATGTCTTCCCCACAACTGTGAGCTCTTTCAGGGCTAGAATTATGGCTTAAATATTTTTCTCTTGGAGCACAGTAACTGGCCCATAGTAAATGCTCAATTAACATCCACTGCCTGAATGAATGAATTCCTAATTTTTCTATATCACTGTACTGCTTTGTTAAAAACTATTAGAAATAATTTAATATTAAATGGTCTACATTCTCCCCAGGCTCCCTCTTCAGCTGGTGCAGGAAGGAGAGTGGACAGCCACAGACTTGAGTCCTCTGAGCTCATGTTCCTGTTCTCCAGATGTGCGGGAGGTGCGATGGAAGACGGGGCATCATTCCCTCCAGGGAGGGAAATGTTAGCACAATGGTTTGCTGAATCCTGTGCCTATGGGAACCAGCTGGGAATAGGGAAGAAAGATTACAGAAAAAAATACTCCTTTGAAAATTTCTGGCATGAGAAAGTTGGCTACAAATTTTGAGTTTATGCAGAGGTCAGAAATATAGGCGTTTTCTCTTCCCACCTTTTATTCTCCAGCCCTTTCAAATTCCCTCATCAACCTGCTCATTTCAAATGTGCAGCCACCATGTGCCAAGGCCAATGTGGGCTTCAGATTAGCATTTGAACTGTGGGTGCCCTTTGGCCAGTGTTGATAAGGTTATACAGCTGTGTTCTCCCAGCACAATGAGCACCGTGGTGAATTAGGCCATGAGTTGGTATTTAGACAAATTGGGCAGTATTTTCAAAGCTTTGTGCCATATGTCCATACAAGAATGGGGTAATGAGTGTGTGCAGGGGCAGCAACACCAGGCTCCAACAAAAATAACATTTCCAAACCAGCAAAACTGCAAACGCACAAAAGGAGAGTGCTTCTAAACCAAATCTTACCCCACCATCGGCTGAGCTGTAATAATAAGAATAGCAGTTATTCTCATTATTACATGAATTTCTCATCCATCTTGCATTACTGGGAAACAAAGGGGCCCTTGTAAAGTACTTTTTCAGATAAATGAGGCTTTCTAAGTATCAATGGAGATCTTTCTAAACAACTTATTGTTTTCTCTGCCCTTCCTAAACAGGGTCTCAGCGGAAGAAAAAGCTAATGGAGTTCACTGACTCTACTGGGCTGAATGGTGTCCCCTCACATTCATGTTCGGGGAGTCTGAACAAAATGCCATGGACTGGGGCGTAAACAGCACACACTCCCTTCTCATGGTTCTGGAGGCTGGAAGCCCAGGATCAGGGCACTCACCAGGCTAGTGGTGAGGGGTGGTGAGAACCCCACCTCGGGTCGCCGAGGGCCACATTCTCACTGTTTCTTCATGTGGCAAAGAGAAAGCGCTGTGATATCTCTTCCATTTAAAGGGACACCAGCCCCAGGGGACCAGCCCTGGGGGCTTCCTGCCAGGCATAACATCTGTTGCATCCCACTTACCTCCATAATCCCTATGCCCCAAGGCATTGGGGTTAGGGATTCAATCCATGAGTTTGGGGAGGAGGTCGTTCAGCCCATAGGAGTGACCTTATTCAGAAGTACGGTAGTGATTTTGCAAGTGTAACGAGTTAAGATGAAGTTGTACTAGATCAGCATGGGCCCTAATCTAACAACCAGTGTCCTCATAAGGGGCGGAAACCGAGATAGGTAGAAGGAAAAGACAGAGATTCAAGTGACGCGACTGCCAGCTGAGGAACCCAGGAGCTGTTGCTAGAGGCTAGAAGAGACAGGGGACAGATTCTCCTCCTGAGTTTCCAAGAAGGGACTGAGCCAGCTGACACCCTGCTCTCAGCTTTCTGGCCTCAGGCTCCCAGGGAGGATGCACTTCTGATGCTCTGAGCCACTTAGCTTGTGGTCATTTTTTATACCAGGACACTAATGTGGTGATGTTGCATGACCATTATGACTGTCACTGCTGTTCACAGGGTGACCTGGGGGCTTCCTGCCATGTACAGCATCTGTTGCATTGTGGGCTCCAGTGAGTGTTGTGGCCGAAAAAGTTAGTTCTCCTGTTTTCTTCCTCCACGCTTCTGCGGGCCTGGGGACAGCTCATTAGCCTGAGAAGGTGGCAGGAACAGGGGTTGGACAAGACACAGTCCTTGGCGCCAGTAAGAGCTAGCTAGCTATTATTCCAAAGACCTGAGGCTGCTGGAATTAGTTTTCCTTTCTTCTTTTTTCTTAGGCAATAAAAAAATATTTATTTTTTGAGTAGTTTTCGCCTTATCTCAGTAGATCCCTCATACTGTTTGAGAAGTAGACAGGGCAGCTATTATTATGCCCATTTTACAGATGGGGAAACAGAGGCTGCAGGGGTTTGTTATCTGATTAAGGTGACTTGGCTCTGATGTGCTTCTGCTGACACACCCTCCACGGCAGCAGGCTCACTTCTGCCCACGGTCACCAGAGTATTAACTGAAGAATCTGAAAACAAGAGCTATGACTCTGGCTCCACCCAGAATTGTCTGGGTTGCTGGTGCTCTAATTTCAGGTTGGCTAGTGTGGCAAATTGTCATCAATGTCACAAAGCACTTGAGAGTAATTCAGTCCTACAAGAAACGTTTATTGAGTACACGTCATGTGCTACCTGCTGTATTAGATGAGAAAGACACAGAACCTCGTCCTGCAGCGCGTGCAGGTCAGTGGAAGGTGCACGGAAACATGAGGTGGACACTGCAACCTTGGAGCTCACTTTACTCAAAGAGGGACAGGGATGCTTCCCAAAGAAGTCACATTCGGTCCAGAGAACTGCAGCTGGCTAGGCCGCTGGGAAGAATGGCCAAACCAGGCTGAAGGGAGAGGAGAAAGGAGCATTTTGCTCAGGAAGAAATTAAGGGAAAAAAGGAAGAAAGGGAAGGAAGGAGGATAGGAAGAGGGGAGAGAAAGGAAAGAAGAAAGGAAGGAAGGAAGAAGGGAAGGAAGGAGAAAAGAAAAGAAGGAGGGAGGAAATAAGCCGGGGAGACCATTACGGTTAAGACTCTGAGTCAGTGGGTTGGGTGGAGGAAAGACGAAGTCTGTGAGGGGGGCGGGGCCAGGGCAGAAAGCACTAGGACCCCTCTGCATGGACTCAGATCCGACCTAAGTAAGAGCAATGGGAAGCTACCAAAGTGATTCCTGCAGTGGGCAACTTGTTCACATATATTCTAGAAGGCTCGTTCTTGCCACTAGTGGGGCTCCGGACTGGAAGAGAAGCAGGGTCCAGCTGGTTGGCTGCACATGAATTCAAGTGACAACTATGGGGTCTGGGGCAGTGACAGTGGAGAGAAGTGACCCCTCCTGGGGGAAGCAGCCTGGACAGAACTGGTATTTAATCCAAGGTAGGGTGAAGGGTAAGGGATAGTCAAAGATGACTTTCTTTCTGGCAGAGGAAGAACATGGGGCCCTGGGCAGGTGCCATGTTTTGGTAGCCAAGGGAGCTGAGGGAAAAGCAGGCGGAGTCAACGTGAGGATGAGACTCCGCGGGGCTCTAGGTGAGTGGCCAGTTGATAGTTGACTCACAGCTCCCAATGTTGTTCTTCCACTTGTCACATTCACACAATGCACTTCTTTTTTTTTTTTTAATTAAATCATAACTGTATACAATGATATGATTATGGGGCATCATACACTCACTTCATAAACCATTTGACACATTTTTATCACAGTGGTTAACATTGCCTTTCCGGCGTTATCTCAGTTACTGTGCCAAAACATTTACATTCTACATTTACCAAGTTTCGCAAATACCCCTGTAATATGCACCACAGGTGTGATCCCACCGATTCCCCTCCCTCTACCCACTCCCCCCCTTTCCCACTTCCCCCTATTGTTAAGTTGTAGCTGGGTTATAGCTTTCATGTGAGAGTCCCAAATTAGTTTCATAGTAGGGCTGTGTACATTGGGTATTTTTTCTTCCATTCTTGGGATACTTTACTAAGAAGAATATGTTCCAGCTCCATCCATGTAAACATGAAAGAGGTAAAGTCTCCATCTTTCTTTAAGGCTGCATAGTATTCCATGGTATACATATACCACAATTTATTAATCCATTCGTGGATCGATGGGCACTTGGGCTTTTTCCATGACTTAGCTATTATGAATTGGGCTGCAATAAACATCTGGTACAAATATCTTTGTTATAATGGGTCTATCTGCTTCTTTTAGTTTGGAAATTTGGAATTAGCACTAAAATAGTTTCTTTCCATGAAACAATTTTTATATAATTCCTTATTAAACAATTTTTTTATTAAGTGCCTATGACATGCTGAGGGGAGATTTAAATGCCATATGAACTGAAAAGCATTTTAAAGACAAGCAAGTTTGCAAACAAGAATTTTTTGGACAAGGATGGTCTTCCTGGGAAGGTACTTGGACACTTTAAAACATCTTCTGGGACTTCTTGAACATATTCATTAAGAAAGACACTAGGGGTCTTTCACCTTTTCTCTTCTCACTTCCAACACTCTTTGTAAGTGCTCTAAACTTTCTCTTTGTTCTTAAATAAAGTCTTTGTTGCCCTGAAACTAGTGTAGGTGACTTTTGCTCTCTGTCCACACTGGCTGTGCCGCTCCAGTTTTATTTTCACTTTCCAGTCACTTTTGCTTTGGATTACAACCAGCCTCAGTTGAACTTTCTGGCTCAGGGCTCCATGGAATATGTTGAAAATTGTTGGTCTGTAGAGAATCCATTGGTGGTAAGTACAAGCTTCTCCAGGAGCTTCTGCTACTGTCCCTGAACTTATTCATTTGACTCCACACAGGACTGGGAGGATCAAAAGAAACAAGATAAGAAAAAAACATTGTTTTAAGAACTGTACATGCGAGGGAAAGCTGGCCGCCTTCGAGGCGGACAGAAATGAACTCAAAACTCAAAGAAGACATTCCGGTGCAGGAGGAATTTGTTTTGTGTGGTGGAGTTGAAATGCAGGTTCTAAAATGTATGAGAACTTAAAGAGCAAGAGGATGTGAAAAGAAAATTAGGGCAAGGAAACAGATAAAAGAAATCACCCACGAGGAAGAATCAGCAGAAAACTCCAGGCAACGTGAAGAACCAGTCCAGAACAACCCCACCAAGGGACCATGAGTTAGCTACTGCAGAGGATTCCACCTATACAGAAATGTTAGGAATGACAGAAAGGGAATTTAGAACACACATGATGAAAACAATGAAAGAAATGATGGAAACAATGAAGGAAACTGCTAATAAAGTGGAAAATAACCAAAAGGAAATCCAAAAACAGAATCAAATAAGAGGTGAACTATATGAAGAATATAAAAAGGATATAGCAGAGCTGAAGGAAATGAAACAGTCAATCAGGGAACTTAAAGATGCAATGGAAAGTATCAGCAACAGGTTAGACCATGCAGAAGAAAGAATTTCAGAGGTAGAAGACAAAGTTTTTGAGATAACTCAGATAGTAAAAGAGGCAGAAAAGAAGAGAGAGAAAGCAGAACGTTCACTGTCAGAATTATGGGACTTTATGAAGCGTTCCAACATACGAGTTATAGGAATTTCAGAAGGGAAAGAAGAATGCCCCAGAGGAATGGAAGCCATACTAGAGAATATTATAAAAGAAAATTTCCCAAATATCACCAAAGATTCTGACACACTGCTTTCAGAGGGCTATCGGACCCCAGGTCTCCTCAACTCTAACCGAGCTTCTCCAAGACACATTGTGATGAACTTGTCCAAAGTCAAGACAAAAGAAAAGATTCTGCAAGCTGCCAGGAGTAAGCGCCAGTTGACCTACAGGGGCAAATCCATCAGAGTGACGGCAGACTTCTCTAATGAAACTTTCCAAGCAAGAAGACAATGGTCATCTACCTTTAATCTACTTAAACAGAACAATTTCCAGCCCAGAATTCTAAAATTGATGGAGAAATCAAATCATTTACGGATATACAAACATTGAGGAAATTCGCCACAACAAGACCAGCTCTACAGGAAATACTTCAACCTGTTCTGCACACTGACCACCACAATGGATCAGTAGCAAAGTAAGAACTCAGAAATTAAAGGACAGAACCAAACCTCCACACTGATGCAAAAGATAAAACTAAGCAATGGACTCTCACAAAATAAGACGAATAGAATACTACCACACTTATCAATTATCTCAATAAATGTTAATGGCTTGAATTCCCCACTGAAGAGACATAGATTGGTTGACTGGATTAAAAAACACAAGCCATCCACTTGCTGTCTGCAAGAAACACACCTGGCTTCAAAAGACAAATTAAAGCTCCGAGTCAAGGGTTGGAAGACAATTTTTCAGGCAAATGGAATTCAGAAGAAAAGAGGAGTTGCAATCTTATTTTCAGATACATGTGGATTTAAGGCAACTAAAGTCAAAAAAGACAAAGATGGTCACTTTATAGTGGTCAAGGGAAAAATACAACAAGAAGACATTTCAATTCTAAATATCTATGCACCCAATTTAAATGCTCCCAGATTCTTGAAACAGACCTTACTCAGTCTGAGCAATTTGATATCTGATAATACCATAATAACAGGGGACCTTAACACTCCTCTTACAGAGCTGGACAGATCCTCTAAACAGAAATTAAACAAGGATATAAGAGACTTAAATGAGACCCTAGAACAACTGTGCTTGATAGACGCATATAGAACACTCCATCCCAAAGATAAAGAATATACATTCTTCTCATCACCCCATGGAACATTCTCCAAAATTGATCATATCCTGGGACACAAAACAAATATCAACAGAATCAAAAGAATTGAAATTTTACCTTGTATCTTCTCTGACAATAAGGCACTAAAGGTGGAACTCAACTCTAACAAAAATGCTCGACCCCACCCAAAGACATGGAAATTAAACAATCTTCTGTTGAATAACAGATGGGTGAAGGAAGAAATAAAACAGGAAATCATTAACTTCCTTGAACATAACAACAATGAAGACACAAGCTACCAAAACCTGTGGGATACTGCAAAAGCAGTTTTGAGAGGAAAATTCATCGCTTTAGATGCCTACATTCGAAAAACAGAAAGAGAGCACATCAACAATCTCATAAGAGATCTTATGGAATTGGAAAAAGAAGAACAATCTAAGCCTAAACTCAGTAGAAGAAAAGAAATCTCCAAAATCAAATCAGAGATCAATGAAATTGAAAACAAAGGAATCATTCAGAAAATTAATGAAACAAGGAGTTGGTTTTTTGAAAAAATAAATAAAATAGATAAACCATTGGCCAGACTAACGAGGAATAGAAAAGTAAAATCTCTAGTAACCTCAATCAGAAATGATAAAGGGGAAATAACAACTGATCCCACAGAGATACAAGAGATTATCTCTGAATACTACCAGAAACTCTATGCCCAGAAATTTGACAATGTGAAAGAAATGGATCAATATTTGGAATCACACCCTCTCCCTAGACTCAGCCAGGAAGAAATAGAGCTCCTGAACAGACCAATTTCAAGCACTGAGATCAAAGAAACAATAAAAAATCTTCCAACCAAAAAATGCCCTGGTCCAGATGGCTTCACTCCAGAATTCTATCAAACCTTCAAGTTAGAGCTTATTCCTGTACTGCAGAAATTATTCCAAAAAATTGAGGAAGAAGGAATCTTCCCCAACACATTCTATGAAGCAAACATCACCCTGATACCAAAACCAGGAAAAGACCCAAACAAAAAGGAGAATTTCAGACCAATCTCACTCATGAACATAGACGCAAAAATTCTCAACAAAATTCTAGCCAATAGATTACAGCTTATCATCAAAAAAGTCATTCATCATGATCAAGTAGGCTTCATCCCAGGGATGCAAGGCTGGTTTAACATACGCAAGTCTATAAACGTTATCCACCATATTAACAGAGGCAAAAATAAAGATCACATGATCCTCTCAATAGATGCAGAAAAAGCATTTGATAAAATCCAGCATCCTTTTCTAATTAGAACACTGAAGAGTATAGGCATAGGTGGCACATTTCTAAAACTGATTGAAGCTATCTATGACAAACCCACAGCCAATATTTTACTGAATGGAGCAAAACTGAAAGCTTTTCCTCTTAGAACTGGAACCAGACAAGGTTGTCCTCTGTCACCTTTACTATTCAACGTAGTGCTGGAAGTTCTAGCCAATACAATTAGGCAAGACAAGGAAATAAAGGGAATCCAAATGGGAGCAGAGGAGGTCAAACTCTCCCTCTTTGCTGACGACATGATCTTATACTTAGAGAACCCCAAAGACTCAACCACAAGACTCCTAGAAGTCATCAAAAAATACAGTAATGTTTCAGGATATAAAATCAATGTCCACAAGTCAGTAGCCTTTGTGTACACCAATAACAGTTAAGATGAGAAGCTAATTAAGGACACAACTCCCTTCACCATAGTCTCAAAGAAAATGAAATACCTAGGAATATACCTAACGAAGGAGGTTGAAGGACCTCTATAAAGAAAACTATGAACTCCTCAGACAGGAAATAGCAGAGGATATTAACAAATGGAAGAACATACCATGCTCATGGATGGGAAGAATCAACATTGTTAAAATGTCTATACTTCCCAAAGCAATCTACCTATTCAATGCCATTCCTATCAAAATACCAACATCGTACTTTCAAGATTTGGAAAAAATGATTCTGCGTTTTGTATGGAACCAGAAAAAACCCCGTATGGCTAAGGCAGTTCTCTGTAACAAAAATAAAGCTGGGGGCATCAGCATACCAGATTTTAGTCTGTACTACAAAGTCATAGTGCTCAAGACAGCATGGTACTGGCACAAAAACAGAGACATAGACACTTGGAATCGAATTGAAAACCAAGAAATGAAACTAACATCTTACAACCACCTAATCTTCGATAAACCAAACAAGAACATACCTTTGGGGAAAGACTCCCTATTCAATAAATGGTGTTGGGAGAACTGGATGTCTACATGTAAAAGACTGAAACTGGACCCACACCTTTCCCCACTCACAAAAATTGCTTCAAGATGGATAAAGGACTTAAACTTAAGGCATGAAACAATAAAAATCCTCAAAGAAAGCATAGGAAAAACACTGGAAGATACTGGCTTGGGGAAAGACTTCATGAAGAAGATTGCCATGGCAATTGCAACAACAACAAAAATAAACAAATGGGACTTCATTAAACTGAAAAGCTTCTGTACAGCTAAGGAGACACTAACCAAAGCAAAGAGACAACCTACACAATGGGAAAGGATATTTGCATATTTTCAATCAGACAAAAGCTTGATAACTAGGATCTATAGAGAACTCAAATTAATCCACATGAAAAAAGCCCACAATCCCATATATCAATGGGCAAGAGACATGAATAGAACTTTCTCTAAAGATGACAGACGAATGGCTAACAAACACATGAAAAAATGTTCATCATCTCTATATATTAGAGAAATGCAAATCAAAACAACCCTGAGATATCTTCTAACCCTAGTGAGAATGGCCCACATGACAAAATCTCAAAGATGCTGCAGATGCTGGCGTGGATGTGGAGAGAAGGGAACACTTTTACACTGCTGGTGGGACTGCAAACTAGTACAACCTTTCTGGAAGGAAGTATGGAGAAACCTCAAAGCACTCAAGCTAGACCTCCCATTTGATCCTGCAATCCCATTACTGGGCATCTACCCAGAAGGAAAGAAATCCTTTTATCATAAGGACACTTGTACTAGACTGTTTATTGCAGCTCAATTTACAATCGCCAAAATGTGGAAACAGCCTAAATGCCCACCAACCCAGGAATGGATTAACAAGCTGTGGTATATGTATACCATGGAATACTATTCAGCTATTAAAAAAAAAGGAGACTTTACATCCTTCGTATTAACCTGGATGGACGTGGAAGACATTATTCTTAGTAAAGCATCACAAGAATGGAGAAGCATGAATCCTATGTACTCAATTTTGATATGAGGACAATTAATGACAATTATGGTTATGGGGGGGAACAGAAAGAGGGAAGGAGGGAGGTGGGTTGGGCCTTGGGGTGTGTCACACTTTATGGGGGCAAGACATGATTGCAAGAGGCACTTTACCTAACAATTGCAATCAGTGTAACCTGGCTTATTGTGCCCTCAATGAATCCCCAACAATAAAAAAAAAAAAAAAGAAAGACACTAGGCCATTTGACACATTTTCATCACAATGGTTAACATAGCCTTCCTGGCATTATCTCAGTTACTGTTCCAAGATGTGTCAAATGGTCTATGAATGGAGTGTGTGATGCCCCATGATCATATCATTGTACACAGCTATGATTTAGTAAAAAAAAATAAATAAAATTAGAATAGGATGAGGAAAAAGAATCAACTGAGCACTTCACTAAACATCTGACTTGATCCTATGCATATTGTATAGACTATAATATTGTTGTGATGACCCTACAAAGTAAAGCAGATGATATGAAAAAAAAAAAAAGAAAGACACTAGGTTGAAGTCTGGTAAGGCGATGCCTCCTGCTCTGTTCTCAATACATAAGAAGTATTTAAGTTTTTTCTGGTTCAGTATAAAGGGTTGGAATTATTACTACTAGAACTGCAAACAAATGGTGTTGGTATTTTAATGGGGATTGCATCGAATCTGGAAGTCACTTTGGGTAGTATGGCCATTTTAACAATGTTGATTCTGCCGATCCATGGGCAGGGTATGCTTTTCCATCTGTTTATATCCTCTGCTGTTTCTTTTCTGAGTGTTTCATAGTTTTCCTTACAGAGGTCTTCAACTTCCTTAGTTAAATTTATTCCTAGGTATTTTATTTTTTTGGTTGCTACTGAGAAATGTATTACCTCTTTTATTTGCTTCGCACCTTGACTATTGTTGGTGTATATGAAAGCTACTGATCTATGTATGTTATTTTGTAGCCTGAGACTCCACTGAATTTATTGATCAATTCCAGCGGTCTCTTGGTTGAATCCTTGGGGTTTCTTGATATAAGATTATGTCGTCAACAAAGAGTGATAATGTGACCTTTTCTCACCCTTTTGGATACCTTTGATTTCCTTCTCTTGTCTGATTTCTTTGGCTAGGACTTCTAGCACTGCGTTGAACACAAGTGGAGAGAGTGGGCAACCTTGTCTGGTTCCAGTTCTAAGTGCGAATGCTTTCAATTGTTCCCATTCAATATGATGTTGGCTGTGGCTTTGTTATAGATGGCTTTTATAATTTTGAGGTCAGCCCCATCTATGCCTATCATGTTAAGCATTCTTGTCATAAAAGGGTGCTGAATGTTATCACATGCTTTTTCTGTGTCTGTTAAAAAGATGATTTGGTCCCTATTTGCCCATCTATTTACGTGGGGGATTGCATTTAGAGATTTGTGTGTGTTGGACTACCCTAAAATCTCTGGGATGAAGTCCACTTGGTTGTGATGGATTAGTTTTGGGGTGTGCAATTGAATTGGGTTTGGTAAGATATTATTGAGAATTCTTGCATCTATATTCATAAGGGACATTGATCTATAGTTTCTTTTCTTAGTGTGTCTCTTCCTGCTTTGGTATCAAGACGGTATTTTGAAGGAGAATTCATTCTTCTCAATGTTAAGGAATGATTCTGACGTATAGGTATAAACTCTTCTTTGTAGGTTTGGTAAAATTTCGGTGTGGGGCCATCTGGTCTGGGAACTTTTTATTGTTGAGAAATATTTTTTATTACTGCTTCAATTTCAATGTGTCATACTGGTCTGTTGAGTAGTTCTGTATCTTCCGGATCGAGCTTACGGAGGTTATATGTTTCCAAAAATTTGTCCATTTCTTCCATGTTTTTACGATTGTGAGCATAGAGATTTTTACAGTATTCTTAGACGATATTATGTATTTCTGTGATACCAATTGTAATTTCCCCCTTTTCATTTTTAATTGGGCTTATTAAAGTCCTTTCTCTTCTATTTCTAATTAACCTAGCTAGAGGCTTGTCAATTTTGTTTATCTTTCGGCTATAGTAGCCAAAATAGCGTGGTACTGGCACAAAAACAGAGACATAGACCTATGGATCAGAATGGTGAACCCAGGGATGAATAATCCTCATATTCCCATCTGATTTTGACAAAGCAGACAAAAACCTACACTGGAGAAAAGAACTCCTATTCAGGAAATGGTGCTGGGAAAACTGGATAACCACATGTAAAAGACTAAAACAGAATCCACACCTCATACCACTCACAAAAATTAATTCTCAGTGAATAAAAAATGTAAACCTAAGGTATGAAACTATAAGAATTATAGAAGAAAATGTTGGAAAAACTATCATGGGTATTGGCCTTGGGAAAAGTTTTATAAAGAAGATCTGAAAAGCAATTATATCAACAATAAAAATAAACAAGTGGGACCTGATCAAATTTATAATTTTCTGCACAGCTAAGGAAATTATCAACAGAGTAAATGGACAAACCACATAAAGGGAGAAAATATTTGCATGATATCCATCTGATAAAGGACTGATAACCAGAATCTTCAAAGGACTCACCCAAATCAGCAAGAAAAAAAAATCGAATAATACCTTTAAAAAGTGGGTAAAAGACATGAACAAAAACTTTTCAAAGAAAGATAGTCTAATGGCCAATAAATACATGAAAAAAATCTCAACATCTCTAACTGTTAGGGAAATGGAAATCAAAACCATCATGAGCTATCACCTCACTCCAAAGAGAATGCTGTTATCAAAAAAATCTCAAAACAGTAAGTTGCTGGTGTGGATGCTGATAGAAAGGAACTCTTATACACTGTGGTGGGGCCTGCAAACTAGGACAACCTCAAAGGAAAATTGTATGGAGATGCCTCAAAAAACTGAAAGTGGACCTGCCATTTGATCTAGCAATCCCACTGCTGGGTAAATAGCCAAAGAAAAAAAGGCCGTCTTATAAAAAGGACACCTGCACTTGAATGTTTATAGCAGCACAATTCACAGTCACAAGGACGTGAAAACAATCCCAGCGCTTGCCAGTACATGAACGACTTCATGAAAGGTGGTTCTGCTCCACTAGTGAAACGGAGTGGAGCAGAAAACGGAGAACTGGTAGCTCTTGTGACAACCCGGAAGGAACTGGAAACCATTCTGCTAAGTGACACATCACAAGAATGGAGAAACTAATACATGTACTCAGTACCAAATTGAAACTAACTGATCACCACTTAGGTGCACATACGGAAGGTTATCCCAATGAAAGTTGAGCTGGGAGGAAGAAGATGGGTAAATTCACACCTATTGGGTACAGGGCACACTGGGTGAAGGGCACGCTTATAACTATGCCTCAATCTGTAGAAAAAGTATGTAAATAAAACATGTGCACCCTCTTAATAACACACACACATTGAAGAGTAAAAAAAGAGAAACACACTAAATGAAAAAATATGATGTTAGCAAGAGGGGCAGTGTAACAGAGAGGTCTGCAAAAAAGACATACTTTTACTTTTTTCTCCCAAGCTTTATTGAGGTATAATTGACAAATAAAAATTATATATATTTAAGATGTATTTTCATATATACATACATTGTAAAATGATTACAAAAATCTAGCTAGTTAATACGTCTATAACCTCACATTAGTTACCTTTTTTGGGACAAGAATACTTAAAATATACTGTGTCGCCAGATTTCAAATATGAGGTACATTATTATTCATTATAATCAACTTGAAAATGTACATTCTGTCTCCTGAACTCGTTCATGTTAGAACTGGAAGTTTGTTCCTTTGATCAATACCTTCCCATTTTATCCCTCCCAGCCTCTGATAACTGCCCTTCCACTTTCTATTCAGTGACTCTAACTTGTTTAGTCCCCACGTCAGTGACATCACACAGTGTCCCCCTTTCTGTGTCTGCTCATTCCACTCAGTATAACGTCCCCCACGTTCAGCTGTATCTTTGCAAATGGCAGGATTGCCTTCTCTTTAAAGAATGGATAATATTCTATGATATATGTATGTGTGTGTATATATATATTTTTAATCCATTCATTGCATCCATTTTCAATTTTTGTATCCATTCATCTGTCAATAGACACTTCAGTTGTTTCGGTCTCTTGGCTGTTGTGACTAATACTTCAGTGGACGTGGGGTGCTGACAGCTACTGAGTTCATTTTCTCTGGATATACTTCTGGGTAGTGGGATTGCTGGATCACATAGTAGTTTTAATTTTTTGAGAAATTTCCATACCGTTTTCCATAATGGCTGTGTCAGTCTATGTTCTTTAAACAGTGCATAAGGGTTCTGGTTTTCCCACTTTCTCTCCAACAATTATTATTATTTTTTAAATGTTTATTTGCAGCCATCCTAACAGGTGCGAGGTGAGATATTATTGTGGTCTTAATTTGCATTTTCATAACGATTAGTGATGTTGAGCAGCTTTTCATTTGCCTGCTGGTCATTTTTATGTATTCTTTGAAAAAAAAAAAAGTCTATTCTTGTCTTTTGCCTATTTTTAAAATCAGGTTATTATTTTTTTGTGGTTGAGTTGTATGAGTTCCGTATATATTTTGGATATGAATAACCCCTATCAGATGTATAGTTTGCAAATATTTTCTCCCATCCCATAGGCTGACTTTACACTTTGGTGATTGTTTCTCTGGCTGTGCAGAAAGATTTTTGGTTTATTTGGCTTTTTTTCTTGTGCTTTTGCTGTCATAGCCGAAGATGTCATTTCCATGACCAACGCCAAGAAGCTTTTCCTTTCCTTTTTCTTCTAAAAATTTTACAGTCTCAGGTCTTACGTTTAAGTCATGAATCCATTTTTCATTGATTTTTGCTTGTGGTGTAAGATGAGGGTGTGACTTCGTTTCTTTGTACTAGCATATCCGGTTCCTCGGGATCTTTATTGAGGAGATTATCCATGCTCCATTATTGTCGTGGTGTCTTCCTTGAAGATTAGTGAACCACATATACGTGGGTTTGTTTCTGGGATTCTTATTCTGTTCTATCAGTCTAGGTGTCTGTATTTACGCCAGTACCATGCTTATGATGGCTTTGGGTTAGAATTCAAAATCAGAAAGTGTGATGCTCTCAGCTTTGCTTTTCTTCCTCAAAATTGCTTTCGCTATTTGGAGTCATTTGTGGTTCCATGTGAATGTTAGCAATGGTTTTTCTGTTTCTGTGAAAAAGGTCCCTGGAATTTTGATAGGAATGGGATTCAAAGTATAGATTGCATTATATGGTAGAGACATTTTGACAATATTGATTCTTCTTTCTGATCTGTGAACACAGAATATCTTTCCATATAGTCATGTTTTCTTCCACTTTTCTCATCACTGTTTTAAAGTTTTCAGAGCACAGATATTTCACATTCTTGGTTAAATTTATTTATTCCCAAGTATTTTATTGTTTTGAATGTAATCTTAAATGGAAATGTTTTCTTAATTTCTTTTTGGATAGTTCATTTTTAGTGCATAGAAACACAGCTGACATTTGTACATTGATTTTATTTCCTGCAAATTTGCTGAATTCATTGATTAGTTCTAACAGTTTTTGGTGGAGTCTTTAAAAGGATATAGGGTTTGAAGCAGCAATTTGTTTGATTTTTGTCTTCATCAAAATATGATCTTGTACAGGTTATAAAATTTCTCTACATCTCCATCCTTACATCTGTAAAATAGAGATAATAATGCTAGGATTAAAGTATCTTAATTACGTGTATCAACTGGTGCTTGGGACACAATATACCGTTCAGTGCCTAATCAATAATAATTAAAGTATAATAATAAATCTTTAGAAGCCAACAATAACTTCAGTACAAGACAGAGGGGTCCCTTGGGTAGTGGCTCTTATGCAATGCCGTCTAACATTCAGGAAGGAGACAAACACATCAAAGCTCTTCCTAGGGGGTAGAAAATTCTCAAACACAACCCAAGCCAAGAACATTGACTTTATTTTGGAAAGTTTCTTTAAAAATTCATCAGGCTATTGTTTTGGGGCTTGGAGTTTGATTTGGTTTGAATTATGTCAGTACAAAATAAATACTGTAAATAAATAACAGAGATACCCTTTAATTTCAGAGTGGAAGAAGAAAATTGCACTCTATGCTGGGTTTGTAAACACCTAGCTGGTTTCCAGAGAGAGCTCCTGATGAGCAGGCAGTGAAGGAATATTCCTACAGCCAGGACCCCACTACGCAGTGGGCAAAGAACACATCATTGCAAGTCCCCAGGTGGAGAAGTCATACAGTAACAGACCACTTAAGAAATTTTTAAAATCATCACCAATATGCACTTGGGTCTATTGGCTCATACAGCTGGAAGAAGGGACAATATGGGCCTCTTCTTGAATTCTGGCGGAGCTGCCATGATGGTTTTTCCTTGTAAAACACTTGGTAGTTTGCTAAGAGGTCCTATGTCTGTGGTCTCCCTTGATCTGCAGAGAGGTTACATCACCTGCCCTCGTATAGTAGGCTCTCATGCTTAAGCACAGTTAGCTGATGCTTTCTGAGCACTTTCTGCCTCATATGTAATAATCCCCCTTATGTCCTTCATTATATATTCCTTCATTTGGCCCATTTTTCTGCTCCCATTTTACAGATAGGAAAATGGGGGCACAACTTCAAAGTCACTCGCCTACCGTACACCAAGATAAGATTGAGCACATCTCTCTTCCCGATTGGAAGTCTGGTTATTTTCTTTTTATACTATGGTAAATTGTAAATATGGTAAATCATTGTTTACCTACTCATGCTACTCCCACTGGACAAAAAAAAGAAAAAAAAACAAAGACAAAGAGGAGGAAGAGGACAGCAAAAGTTAGGGGAGGGAATATGCAGAAAGTCTTGGGTAACTCATCCAGGAAGGGATGCCGAGGGTCAGGAAGGGGAGTTCAATCTGACATTTCTCTGCTATTTTTCCTCCTTGGTTTATGGAAAACCATTTGCTTTGAATTATAAACTCTAAGCCCGGATCCCGAGGGAAGAACCCCCCGCCCCTACACGGACCTTCTCTTAAGTGGTTCACCTTATAGGACGAGGGTCAGGCTGAGGGAGGTTGCACTGCAGGGTCAGAGAGGGAGGGTGGCCTGGGGGCTCCTTGCTGCTGGGGAAGAAGAGGTTCTCAGATCCACTGTTTCTGCGGAACCTTCCTGGGGTCTACCTGGAATCAGTCACAGCCTACTAACATGAAGCATGGCGGAGAGCTGAGGGCACCTGGCTTGACTGAGAGTGGGTTCCAGCTGCATCCCTGGGGCTCCCAAGGGCAAGATTTTGGGGTCCCAGATAATCCAGACTGATCAAGGAACTTCTGGTCAGATTCCAGATCAAGATCATCAGGCAGCGTGAACTTCCTTTGCCAGGAGGCTCTTTTAATCCCCGGCTTTTGTATGAAGCTGGTTTCTTCACAGGGATGTGAAAGTATGTGAGGAGGGCGCTCAGCAGCGTGGGAGGAAACATCTTGTTTACAAATGTCAGGCGGTAATTAGCATATTTTAAAGAGAGGAGCCACAACTGCTGGTTTTTGTTAGTTGAAAACCACAGCGCTTTCTTGTGGCTGTGCCTTCCGAGTCGGGGTAGACACGGAGACTCTGAACCCAGTTCGTAAATAGTTGATTTCATATTTTAAAATCTTGCACTAAAACTGTCACCCCCTCTCGTGGATCACAGATGGTGAAGAAGTAATTTGTTACTGTTTGATAACTGCTTTTATGTATCAAAGCTCTTATTTACTACTCTGTGGGGGAAACGACAGACTAGGAGCCGTTGTGTGTTTTCTTTCCGTTTTTCTTTAACCGCTAGGCTGCTTGTTTGGCCCCCAACATGTTTCCTCTTTGAAATATAAAATTGCGAACTTTTTGCACGGGCTGGGTTGACTGAACCCATTTTGTGGGTGACATGCTGATGCCTCCCTCAGCACACGTTAGCAGCCTTTTGTGTAGTTGTTTAATCCTTTTTAATATTCTCTTGCTACGTAATAACATTCAGGTCAGTCTCTCTCTCAAGTCACAACATGTTTCTAATTAGCTATGCAAACTGGGGCTTTGCTTTTGAAAAGGCAAAGTGCAAGAGCGTCTTTAAGGAGGCTCCAGCTCATAACTCCTGGTACACAGGCAAGTCCTCTTCCTGTTACTACTCAGGTCATTTTTTCACTTATTCATTCATTCTGTTCTTATTTGGTTCACTTTTTCATTCAATCAGCCAGCTGTTCATTCTTTCCTCTGTGTAGAACATTTCAACTGGATCAGAGCTTAGATTTAGGTACAGCAGGGGCTGACATTGGTATATATTGACACCCCCCCAATAATCTATATCCTTGTGTCCCTTGGGCATAACATAAAATGCCTAGAAGAAGATTAAACAGTTAGCTAGCTCAGTTAGCAAAGTACAAATTGTGAGCTAAGAATCATTGTTGTATTTTCAAATAATTAGAAAAAATCAAAAGAAGATTTCTTGACATGCAGAAATTCTGTAAAATTCAGGTTTTGGTTTTTTTGAACACTTCTCCACCACCTTGTTGGCCTGTGAGCTGCAGTCACTTTTATGTTCCAAAGGCAGAGTTGAATAGTTACAAACAGGACTACAGTTTGCAAAGCCTAAAACATTTATTACTTGACTATGTAGAGAAAAAGTTTACCAACCCCTGAGGTAGCGCAATCCCTGATTTCCGTAATATAATGTGACAAAAGTTGCTTTATGCCCATGGTTGTGATCCAGGTACACCTAGCTTCACCTTCATCCCTTCTCTACTCTCTGAGCCCCGGAGGTCCTGCCCAGGGTGGCTTCTGGCCTCAGGGCCTTTGCACATCTTGTTTCATTTGCATACACAGATATTCTTTCTGCATATCAACTTCCTTAACTGTTTTACTTCAGATTGCATATAAATACAACTTTGTCAGAGGGGACTTCACAACTGCCCAGACAAAATTAGGTCTTTGGCTTTTGTTCTTTAATTGACCTCTTTTTTCATTTTTTCCCTTTGATAAGAGGATTTAGCAAAGTATTCCATTATATTTTTCTTAATGGTATTAGTTAATTAATAACCCTGTGCTAGTGTTCAAGGTCCCTGAAAAATCAATGTCTGTTTATTTCCTCATCATAGTCCATGTGCTAAGAAAAGGTTAGGGCCAAGGCAGCAGGTGCCAGTCTGTAGAAAGGAAGCATGCATATCCTGGAGACTTCCAAGCTCCAGGCAGCTGGCTAAGTGCTGTGCACATGAGACTGTGTGCAGTGCTCCCTGATCAGATGTTAGTCTCATTTTACAGATGGGGAAAATAAGGCTGAGTCCTAGAGTAGTGCAGAGTTCTATGCGACTCCAAATCTGCCATTCTTAGGACTATTTTACAGATAAGGAAATTGTGTGTGATGCATCATGATTCAAATCAATCCCCACTGGGAAAGAAAAATACCGTAGAAAATATTTTATTCTATATACAAAAAGGTTTTCTCAGAATGTTTTATCAACATAATCATCATCACATTATCATTATTAAGACTTGAAAAAGGAGCATACGAGTGAGGGGTTTCCCTTCCCTCCTTGTCACTCAAGAAGTACGTGATAATTGGAATTTTATGCTGTGTTTTGCTGTACTTTGAATCGTGTTTCCTTTCTTGAATAATCACAGAATGCTAGAATATTAGAAAAAATAGTGGAGAAATTCTAATTCAGCCAGTTTCTTTGTCACACCCCAAAGCGGGAGATGACTTCTGGCGGTAAAGCATTGGGTTAACTTAGATGCACTGAACAAATCTTCTCTGGCAATGTTTGCTCCCAGGTCCATTTCTTGACGTTCCAAAAGCACACAAAAAAGATCTCTCTGACTTTGCTACATTTGAAAATAAATTGCACACTTGCAACTTCATCATGTCATATTTTGAGATTTGAGATTGTAAATGCATTTTCACGCATGTTATTTAAACTGAGTCCCCCCACTTATTCTGTTGTCTTATTAGATTTTGGAGCATCGAATATATAATAGCAAGAAAATGTCTCTTACATGTCACTCTTCTGGAAATGTTTATGACCCACAAGTATTGGAATGTGGGCTTCCCTATGGAATGGACCATGTGGCCATTCTTTCCTTAGCTCACATTTCTGTGTTACTCTTTGTCCAAGTACAGTTTGGAGGGGCTGAGGATTATTTGATTATTACTATGATACAATTAGAATGAATACGAACAGACCTCAGTAATTAAGCATGTGGTTTCAGGGTATCTCTCAGCCTCTGTTGGAGTAGATACTGCCGATGACAATGGAGACAGTTCTGATGACCAACCTGAAAGCTGTTGTGGGTCCATTTCACACTTGGCAAAACCCCTTCGTGCTGACTTTTCTCATGAAATCTTTGCTCTTTTTATTAGTATCATTTGCAGTCAAGTCCAACCTGTTTTTTCCTCTGCTACACATTGGAAGAATAAGAGTATTTAATACACAAACACTATCAAAATCAGATGAGCAAAGCAAAAGTTTCGTGCGTAATTTTAGAGCTACCTCATGCCACAGATAAGCAAAACAGTCCTTAAAAGGTCAGCCTGCGGCCTTTGGACCACAGGTTGGAACCCCCTGATTTAGAGGTCACCTTCAAAATACTCCCCTTGGCCATCTGGCCACTGTGGTGACATTCAGCAATGAGATGTGTGGCACTTTTTCCAGATTGAGTTCATAAATGTAATTGTCCTACTTTGCCTACAGATGAAGAACTTGAGGTACAGTTGGTTTAGAGGTTTCCACAAATCATACAATAAATGCATGGTAGAGCCAGGGCAGGTGTCCTGCTGTCTTTTGATGGGTGCACAGTCATTTCTCGGCCATCACCTTTTCTCTAATGGCTAACATTGCAGTGATACACGTGTAAGGGAGAATCTTCAAAAGGAATGTCCCCCAGTGAGATTAAAATTCTGATCCAAACTCACATTGGAGTAAAAATGCAGTGATCATGTTTGCCTGGGAGAGTCCTAGTGCACATTGGTGACCCTGCATCATGATTACTAGTTTCTCCCTTACAGTCCCTGGAACGCCCCAGTGTTAGAATAGACGGAGCCTGGACAGATGCAGGGGCCTGAAGATCAGGTGCAGGTGTTAAAGTAAGCAACTCTCAGGCAGAAGCTCACTAGAAGGGCTGATAACTGCAGGCAAGAACTGGCTTCGCTGGCTTGTCCACTATCTCCGCCACCTTATATGAACTTGGCTAATTATGAAATGATTTACATCACGGTTTTAAAATTCTTCTGCCCTTGAAATAGCCATGACAGTTACGAGACAACCATATAAAGTATGAAAATGGGAGGGAATCCAATGCTAGGAACTGCTATCCAAATTCCCAGTGAAAGCCAACCCCTCAGCCTTGGATATTTCCTCTCTCAATTAGTAAGACTTCAGGAGACCAAAAGCCTCTTCCTGCAGGTGCAGCTGCCCTTTTCAAGCCTCCTCTCTCTCTCCCTACAGTGTTTTTTCACTTTCAATTAAAAAAAGCTGCTCCTTGCTGCGCTTACATGGTGTGCCCTGAAATTCTTTTCTCCTGACAATCACAAGAACCTGGAAAAATCTCTACCCAGAAGCTGCTACCGCTGGTTTGGACAACAAATTCTATACTTGTGTGATTGACCCAGACATGAAAGGCTGAGCAGGCTTGGTTGGGGAATCAGGAAGGAGGGGAGAGGAGATCCTGAGTGCTGGAAGGAGACCAAGAGAAGGGGTCTCTGGGCACCTTTTCAAAGCTGCTTCTGCAATTGTGGAAGGACAGGGTGCGTTCCACAGGGGTCAGGACAGCTTGGTAACGTGTTCTTCAACAGCACTCGGGGTTTACACAGTATCCGTGAGCTCCCCATCTCATCCCCCCTCATGGCCCCAGTGCAAACATCACCCCCCCCTTTTCAGGACCTTGGCAGTGGCTCCACAGCCCCCGGTCCACCTCCCGTCAGTTCTGGCTTTGCTCACGTTGCACCCAAACCGCTTTCTCTTTGTGTCATGCTCTCTTTTTCTTATTCATACTCAGATCACCCGCCCAGACCAGCTCATCTAAGTACCTCCTGGAGATGCCTCCTTCAGGGTCACTGTTGCAGCTGAAGTCAGTGTCCCAGTGGAGGTTCCCACCTCTGGCCCCGTCAAGCAAGATCCTGTTTCTCACCCACTCCTGGGGAGGCCGCCACTGGATCCCGCAGACCTCCAGAATCTCTCGGCCCACACTCCCTGCCTTCCTGACACTCACAATCCTAATATTGCCACCAAGACCTGAAGCTGCTTCTTTGAGGCTTTGCACATGTGGCTCCTGTGTGAGTGGGTTTGCTTGTGTGTGTGAACATGTGTGTGTGTGTGTGTGTAGAGGGTGAGAAAAGAATGCAAACCTCAGATAAAGAACACGTTCTGAAGTCATCCTTCAACAACCATCCCTCATGAGTTTTGGCTAAATTATGGCCACATATTTAGCCAAATATTAAAATATGGCCACATATCTAATATCACTCTGAGCCCCTCTGCCAGGAGAAAGGCTCCTTTTATACGTTCCCTGCACGTTCTTTTTAGGAAGTACTAATGTGGATACTTTTCACCAAAAAAGAGTCAAAGTGCCTTCCTAAAGTTGTTTTATGCAACCGAATGCATTCATATCTTAAGTATGTGTACGTATAGACAAGGACTCCTGTGCACTCCTTGAATTTGTTTGTATTTGAACATGGAAACAGATGTGAACATAAAGAGAAGAAGCATGTTTCCACCAAGCCAAGAGTGCACCAGAAACATTTTGAATGGTCACAAATTGCGCTGGTAATCCCGCCAAGTCCCCAGGCCGGCGTATCTCTCCAGGTGCCTCTGGTCCTGCTCTGGACACGGTGCTGTTTGCTCTCACGAGTCTCCGTGCCCAGACGGAGGTCCTGCCCCGCAGCAGGGCATCGTTAGGGCTTCCTGGTTTGCTGGGAGTGTTTTCTGCTGGCAGTTTTATGACCTTGAAGGGATCAGTTTTCATCTAAGTGGAGGATTTAGAGATGCCAGGCCAAGGCATCGTTTGCCAGCCTTTTAGCATTACACACAAGTAAGTTCCGAATTTCTGCTTGGAAACAGGAAAAGGGTCATTTAAACAGTTTAAATATTATTAACTTGCTTAGGAAAAGGAAAAAAGAAAAAAAAAAAAACCCAACCCCGACCCAAAGTTATAATGGCATCTCCAGCTGACAAGAGAGATTTACTGAAGTTTTTGTTCCATGTTAGAAATATATCTGCAGATGCCCCATGGTAAAATTAGGTAGGCTTATGGCACTTAGAAAGCTGAAATCTAGGAACACATGGGATGAGTAAGATGGTATTTCCAGCAATCAGTGCGTTCTCCACGATGATTGAAGAGCACTTCCTCTCCACCCCAATCGTGAACTGAAGGCTGCAGTTCAGCATTGCCTGCCCTTAATTATAGTAAAGGCTAAATCACATTATGACAAGCTATAATAGATCATCAAAATTCCTGAGATAGACCTAGAAATCTGTTACGTTCCTGCGCCTTGATCTAAATGTGACTGGGACTTGGAAATCTTGTTACCCTGAAAAGTCTGGCTAGGAAGATAGTTGGCTGATATATTCAGTTATTCCCACTCTTAGAGCAAGAAAAAAAATTAGAGGATAAAAGTTGCCGATTATTTGGTGAGCAAGACCAGATGATGAGTGGACCCCTCACAAAGGCAGCTTCATATTTGCTTCCTGCTCTCACAGCGAACCAGCAAGGTGCATGGGTGGAGTCTCAGAACTCTCTGGGTGCATTTGGCCTTCGAAGCTGGCTTTGTCCCACACAGTGGTGGGACTCAGGTCTGGTGGTCTCAGGTTGCCTGAGCTGTGGACTGACCAACTTCCCTGTAGGTCTGGCAGCTATCCTATCGGCACTGGGCCACTTTATGTCACACAGAAGAATTCTTCCTGCATCGCCTTTGCATGCAAACCTCAAGTCTCAAGGTTTTAGTACAGAAGGACTCGCTGAAAATATAGCTGCGAAAGTCTTGTTTGGAAAAACAAGATTATGCTGATACCTATTTGAGAAAGTATTTTCTTTCTCAAGGGTATTAAAAGAACAAAAAAACCTCCAGAAACTAGCATTTTAGAAACCAATAATTTCCTTCTTTTCAATGATAGATGACCCAATTCCTTTGGGCAAGCTCAGAGAAAGGAAAAAAAAATATGCGTGTGTGTGTAAGGGCAATTTCTCTTTGGAGTATAGCTTACTGTACTCATCCCACATGGAAAAAAGACCAACTGGACCCTTCATCCACTAGAAAACTAGCAAGAGGAAACATCCCCATCAGAGTTTGTACTTGAAGACGTCTTTCCATCTGCGACAGAAGGGAAGAAATATCCTTTCACACACGTGCCACGGAGCAGTCTGTTCTCTTAATTTGGCCAAATGTTGTCTGGGCGGCTCTTGGAGCCTCATTTGCTGGGACGTTTATTTCTGCATCTTGCCCTTAAGATATTTTGTGAAATTAATAGGATCTGTGAACTGTCTTTTGTAGTTCATGCTAATACAGATCCATCGGAGAATCTTAAGAGAAGATCCCTGAGAGGGAGCTGTCTGGTAGGAGAAAATTATCTGAAATGTACTTCTTACTACTAAGTATTTTGTTAGAGCAGAACTGGGTTGACTTTTCCATTGACTGGGTGATTTTACAGTGTTGTTAAGGACAGCAGTTAACATGTAGATTTTTAACTGGTAGAGATGCAAATAATTTCTATCCAGCGGGAGGACAGACCCCAAAGATTATGGTTTAAGGCCCTATAAAACACTACACATTAATGAGTTATGTGTCTCACTTAAGCAATCTTTTCCTAGCATTCTTCTGTTAAATGATCCATCAATATCCAGTTGCCGATATTCTCATTTGACCCAGTATTAACATCTTAGTGGCTTCCTCACTAATGAATGAGCTGAATAACCCTTGGTTATATGTTTATGTTTGTATGAGAGTTGTGTTTTTTAATATTTTGAAAATTAGACAACAGGTCTGGGAGCCATCACGGTCAAGGGAAATGTCCTTTAAAAAGTTTAACACAATTCTCTGAAGAACATTCAGTTTCTATACCCATTTTCAATCCACAGAGCTTTTCTGAGAAAGATTCAATAACTTCCACTCTTCCCAATAAAAATGTACAACTATATCTGCACATGCCAGGACCATCTGGATGGAGCTCAGACTCCAAAGAAAACAGGATGAGGCAAAGGAAGTTCGGTGGATATTCCCTAGTTTAGAAACAGACAGCAGGATATGGAAGCCCCGATCAGAATCAGATGCTGCTCACGACCATGACAACAGCTGCCACTCAGAAGTTTTGTCACCCCACCCCATGCTCCTCTCCGTATCCTCCAGTCAGATCCACCTGCCTGGAATGACTTGTTTTGGCCCCACTCACTTCACATAGATTTTTTTTTTTTTTTTTTTTTTACCTATGCCTCTTTCCCTTTGGATGGTTCCAGGTACGATTGGTGCCTGCCTCCTGTCTGTCCCCAGGAGGACCAAGTGTTGTCTCAGAGTGCCCAGGGTGATTGACACAACTTATTCTATTGATGATTCATGATAATTTGTAGCCCTGGCTTCACCATTGTCTACAAAGATGTTTTCCCTAACACAATGTCCCCTTCTTTTCCAGTTTTTCTTAGGGTATCTGAGACTGTTCCAAATCTTTTCATTGTGTGTAATTGGGTAAGTCATGTCTTCCTTTCCAGACCATGCCTTGGGGACTTCAACTTCCAAAATAGGCCAGTTAAGGTATTTTGCTGAGTAAAAGAATTATGGACCCCAAGCAATAAACTGAAACAATTCTCTAGGAATCAGAAATGGCCACAAACAGCGTTTTTGTCATTCTAAGAGGCACTTTGAATGTTTACCCTACACTGGTGAAGGTGATGGGATGAGAGGTGATACCATACACTGAGGAAGAATTGTGGAGTTGGACTAGGCTTGGAGGGAAAGTGGGAAATTTGGTTTTGAAACTGTTCCAAGGAGAGTTCCCTTGGGACAGCCACAGTACTACACGGTGGCTTCCCAGACCTGGAGGAGTTTGCTTCCTTGATGAAATTTTCTGCCCTTCTGCAGAGACAGGGGACCCTTTCCCTGATAGGGCTTCTCATCAGTAGAAACCATGTTTTTCCTTCTCCCCATGCAGCCCTGCCACTCTGAGTTGTGAAGGAGCAGCTCTTTTCCAGGCTGAGGGGCCTATAACACAAGCAGGAGTTAGAGACTCCCAGTGTGACCCGCACGCCAGAGCCCGGCCCCCGCCCACAGGCCTCCCCTCAATTTGCACATGTGCCCGTCCTCCCCAGTCTGTGTGGTCTTGGCTGTAGTGGCCGAGCATAAAGCTTCAGCTGCTGTTTCACAGCTTGGATTTTAAAGAGCCCATAAGGAGGGATTGAGAGCCGAATGTCTAATGCTGCCTTCAGATGCAGCATCTATCACCCAGCCAGACTGCGTGGAGCATTAGCTGCTAGAAAACTGTCCCACACACGCTTTTCATATTTCAGCCTCCCCAGAATGAACCCATCAGATGCACTTGCCAGCCAACTGGCAATTGGCGTGTGCAGAGTTATACTCTTGGGTCAAAGCAAATCAAAACCTCTTAAGTTCTAAACCTGCGTGTACGGGATGAGTTTAACCTAAACTCTTGTGTCTGGTCTTATAAAAACGATGACCTGAAGGATCTTGGGTAATTTCCAGGGAAATATTTAATAACATGTTTTAGAGCAGTGGTTCTCAACCTTCCTAATGCCGCGACCCTTTAGTACAGTTCCTGTGTGTTGCGACCTGGTTGAAAACCTCTGTTTTAAAGGCTGGTAGTTACTGTGGGCCAGAATTGATACCATTTTGATCAGCCAGAAACCAACCTGCACAAGATTCTGTATTGTGTCAAGAGTCTTCCAGAGGTAATTTAGAGAGTAAATATTTTCAAAAAATTAACTAGTGGGAAGAGAGCCAGATAGAAAGCTGGAGATACAGGTTCTGGTTTGGGCTCGACTCCTTATCAGCTGGTGTCCCTGGGTACGGCCCTAACTCTCCTAGGGCCTCAGTTTAACCTATAAGGCAAGGTGGTCAGAGGAAGCCCTTTCTGGGATTCCTCTGCAAACCACACCTAATTCTATGTGCATTTCTATTTACATTTCTATGAAGGAAAAGGAGACATACGGGGCTTCTACGTTCTCCCTGCTCATTTCTTCCTTCTCAATCTCGGGGGTGTGGGGGTCTTGATTTCAGGCAGACATTGGCCTAGACCATTGCAAAGAGCTTCCCACAAACTTACTGCTTTTCCTTAACAAGGTGTTTATTACAGAAGTCATACTATTGGCTGCCACCATCTGTTTCAAGACCTTTGCTACTTTTATAGGGGTCTGTGAGCCCTGATGGGTCACAGAAGCTTCTAATGCCAGATACTTCCTTTGATAGCTTCCTGGCAGTGTGGTTGCAAACTTGGTGTTTGCCCAAAACATATTTTGGGCTGTAAAGAGCCAATGGTACCGAATCACAGAGAATTCATGTGTGGCCCTGGTGGGGCCTTTGCTAACTGGGGAAGTGGCACCCAGGGGCCAGTGAGGTGCTGTTGGGGTACAAGAGGCAGCCCACTGCCCAGGCCCCTGCAGCACTGTCATCAGCAGACAAGTCCTGATTTAGGTGGATTGTCCCTGGTGAACCACCTATAAAACTGGTGTACAGTTCTCCTGTGCATTTTGTAAGTTGATCTATAACACTTTAATACAATCTCTTTGTGCCCATCTCAGCCAGACTTAGTTTCTTCGGCTTTTAACTAAGTACTATGAATATTATGGTTACAGTTAGTTAAAAACATCGGGGTTTTCTCATTACAACTCCTTCCAGAGACAAAAGCCAGATAGAACCGTTAATTTAAATTCTTTCCCCCTAATTGGTTGGTTCTTTGAAAACCAGGAGAGGGTCTTATTTACCTCTGAAGCCTTAACACCTAATGTTCTCTGTCAGTCTGCACAAAACAAGTTGTGTCTGAGGAGTAATAGTGAAGTGTGGCAGACGTGCTCAGAGGCTGCCTGTGCAATTCTAGAAAACTTGAGAAGAGTAGCATTTGGGTTGGATCCCAAAATACCAGTAAATATGTGTCAAGTAGGCAAGTATGGAAAGTGCACTCCAGTAGAAATCACAAGTGTAAAAACACAGAATAGGACATTCAGGGGACAGCAATTTGATGCTTGAAGGCTGCAGCCACGTGTTTCTTTCCCCCAAAATCCAGCCTTAGAATTATCATCCTGGGTTGCTTAGTGACAGGGGTACATTCTGAGAAATGCATTGTGGGAACATCTGAGTGCACTTGCCCAGTCCGAGATGGTATAGCCTGCTGCACACCTGGGCTGCAGACCCGAATAGCCAGTTCCTATACTGACCACTGGGGACAGTTGTAATACAGTGGCCAGTGCCTATGCATCCATTGAAAAGGCACAGTAAAAAGATGGCTTACTATGCAGCCTTAAAGAAAGATGGAGACTTTACCTCTTTCGTGTTTACATGGATAGAGCTGGAACATACTCTTCTTAGCAAAGTATCTCAAGAATGGAAGAAAAAGTATCCAATGTACTCAGTCTTACTATGAAACTAATTTATAGCTTTCATAAGAAAAGCCCAAGAAGAAGGGAAAGGGGAGAGGGAGGGGAGGGGAAGGGGGAGGATGGGTGGAGGGAGGGTAATTGGTGGGACCATACCTATAGTCCGTCTTACAAGGGTACATGTGAAATTTACTAGATATAGAATATAAATGTCTTAACACAATAACTAAGAAAATGCTGTGAAGGCTATGTTAACCAGTGTGATGAAAACATTTCAAATTGTATATAAAACCAGCACATTGTACCTCCTGATTGCATTAATGTACACAGCTATGATTTAATGAAAAAAAAAAAAAAAAAGACAAGATGGTATTACGGACGACCATCCTGTGATTATATATAGTCTGTCCGTTTTCGACCCAAACTCTGTATAAGTGGTTCACAGCTGTGTAGCGCTCGCTTGTGAGTCAGAACAGCTTGGAAGCATCAGAGTCAAGGCCCCTTCTCAAACAGCCCAGCTCCTACCTTGCAAATCTTAGCTTTAACTTGAATGCATTCATTGACTCATTAACATACCTAAAGGCAGAATTGGCAGATGAAACTGGAATCTCAGGTGGATAGGCCATACACTGGCATTGGTTTATAAATCCGTCTTGGAAGAGCTTGGTTAATGTGAGATTATCACAAAAAATAAAACCTCTCTATTTTGATGGTGATAAATCAAGGTTTCCAAACAGGTGTGCCTCAGGGGCAAACTAAGGATAGAGGGTAGTTCCCTGAGGGAATGCTTGCTTACGGGCCAGCTAGCTGTTCCATCAGGCATTGTTTGGCCATTTGCAAAATACGCCTTTATTTTGAGCTCTTCCATTTGGCATGGCTAAAAGTAGGATTTCTGGAAGGCGTTGACAAGTGTGAATAGCAGGGCCAGAAGAAGAACGTGGAGCCTGGACATTTGTGGGAATGCAGCCTCTAGTCTGTGTGCTTCACAGGCTGGGCAGGAGAGAAGCTTCCAGGCCAAGGATGGAGATGAAAGGCAGATTACAGAAATCTCTTCGCTTCAACAAAGAAGCAGCCCTGTTGTCCGAGAGGTCGTGGTCTAGTAGGAGGCAGATCAATTATCCCAGAATTGCACACCAGATCCCACAGGAGGTGCACACAAGAGACACAGCATCCAGCTGGAGGAAGAGGTGGGAGGCCAGGGACCCACACGGAAACTCTCTCCAAACATTCCCCCTGAACGACAGTCTCCCTGTGGCAGGTCCTGTCTGGTGGTGGGTGTTGTAGTTAATGTCCAATTCCATTTCTCCCATCCCTCCTGGTCCTGTAGACCCTCAGCCCAGCACCTCCAGGACCCCTTCCCACCTTGCTCTCAAGGCCATTCTTCACCCTGTAGTTTCCCCTGCTGGTTCAATCACCAACAGGCTTCCAGCCATTTCCGTCTTTCAGAAGTTGCTTGAATTTCAGTATTGGCTGACAGCCAACTCTTCCTCCCCTTTGGGGACAATTCTGGTTTTATGGATATTTCTTGAGCATGATTTCAATGGTTCTTTAGAGGGAGGAGAGGCAAGAGGGTCACCTTTTGCATGCCTCATTTCGGCCATCAGGCCAACCTTGAGAGGCAGGTGCTATTATCAACCTTGTGTGAAGGAGAGGGGCGCCCCAGGGAGCCAGGAAGCTGGCCGAGGCACACGGCTATCCCAGGCAGAGCCAGATCGGACCCCTAGTGTGCAGAGCAGGCAGGGGCAGAGTGAGTTAGGCCATTGGCATGTTGCAGCCTAGGAGTGTACCAGGATGCACGTGAGTGTGAGCTACAAGGCGTCTGTGAGGTTGGTGGCCTTCCAGGAGGACATTGAAAGGTGGAGGTGTGTCTTAGAGCAGGCGTGTGGACACTCTGCCAAATATTAGAGCTTCTAAAAATCCCCGTGTACAGACACGTCTCAGACCAGTTAAATGAGAATTTTAGGAGGTGGGATCCAGGCCTCTGAAATTGCTAAAGCTTCCTAAATGATTCCACTATGGACAGGTTAAGGGGCAGATTCACAGTCAGTCATCCTGAGCTAGGGCCCAGGAGTCCAGCTTTCTAACAAGCCCCAGGGGATAAGATGCATCTGGCCCCCAGGCCACAGGTTGGGTAGTGAGACTCCTGACAAGGCCCTTTTGTTCCAGAGTTAACTTTTGGGAAAATATACCTGATTTCCTTTGCCAGGCATGGTTTGGTCCTGAGGTGACACTGACTTGCCAGGCCATGTCCCCTGTATCAGAGCTACTTTGCCAAGTGGGAGACAGTTTGGGCAGCACCTTCTGCCTGGCCCATGAGTTTCACCTGAGCTTTGTCCTGCAGCTGGGGAAGCATCACATATGTCCATGGTATGTGTAAGGAAAAATCATTTTACAAGGAAAGCCCTCTTGGCTGAGCGCTAACCGAATCAGGTGAGGAGAGGAATACTTCAGTTGGAAATAAGGGAACATTTTTATTGGTGGCATTTTATTAGGTCTTGGGATGATTTCCCTGGGGGATAGCAGCCTCTAGTTTCATTGAAAAAGATGATTCACAGGAGGTGCTGGCAGGGGGATGAATGGAGTGACCTGAGAGAGGCTTTATTGCTGCAGCTTCTGTCACCAAATGAAGCCCAAACAGCTTTTTCATATCTGAAACAGACTCATGCAAAGCATTGCAAACATCCCATCTATTATAAAATACTTTCTCTAGCAGCACTTCAGAAATAGGCCACTCCAGCCCCACTAATCCCCGGGAACAGGCTGGGATGATGGAGTGAAGGAAGACATGTGTTCAGGAGGAGGACGGCGGGGCCATCCCGCAGTATTCTCCAGATCCCCATCATGGTGGCGGGGCCCGTGCTTAGAGCCCAGGCTAGTGCTTAGAGCCACGGTTTCTTCATCACGTTTAAGGCGCTTTGCAAAATGCTGCTGCCACACCTGCTGTGCTATTTAAATAGCAGGTGTGGAAAACTCACCATGTGGAAAAACGTGCAGTAGGGTACCATTCGCAAACTGGGCTTCCGGGGATAGCTGACCTCCTCCCGGGGCTCAGAATGTATCACATCTGCTTTGTTGGTAGTGACCGTGTCCGCACAGGAGCAGCAAGTGGCGGTCACCCTGTGTCTGGCTAACATCGGGAGCAGGTGCTCTGAAATGGGCCATGGGAAATCATTGTCACACTCTTAGGAAGCTGAGACCACAGCTTCCTCAGCGTGACTGAGTGAGAGTGTTTTCATTTAGAGAGGGTGGCAGCAAACTTCTCACTTTACACCAGAGAGACACTGCAGTGGGCAGAAGCCTGTGTGTTCTCCTTAACAAGGGGAGGGGAGAACTCAGGAACAGTGCGAGAAATGGATTAGGTTTAACAGTAAGAGAAGCAACTTCCCTGTCCAACCCAGATTTATGAATTTAATTAGGAAGGCCAACCAGTGCCATGGAGAAAGCAGACAGAACTGGGTTCAATTCTCACTTCTATGACTTATTAACTGTTGGGTCTGGGGGTGAGAACCTCAACTTGACTTTGTTTCCAATTCTTCCTCTGTGTGGTAGAAACAGACTCATGTGTCAAGGCTGTGGTTGGAGTTCAGTCCAGCTTGCTCATTCTCCCCAGCTAGTAGTTATTATCATTGATTAAATACCCAGTATTAGCTCAATTCCTAGGGAAAAAAAGCACCACTAATTAATTATAAAGTTTACCACAAGTTTTAAACCCATGATTAAAGCTCATTCTATTGTAGCTGGAGAAATAGTGTAAAGATACCAGTGAGGCTCCACAAGGTGCCATCAAATTGAACCTCAGTGAAAACAGTTCAGATGAAGAATAAGAAATATGGTCATTATCATTCAGTCACTTACTGTATAAGATCAGTATGAATTAGAGGGTTCATGGGGGATGTGTTTCTGAAGACAAGGCTGCCTCGACTCTGTGGGCATTTTGATATTCACATCCATTTTATTACTCATGAAAAAAATGACTTTACATTATTACCAACAAAAAGAAGTGATGAAACAACGCAGGTTGCAGAAGTCCTGGCTTCCTCTGTGACCTTCAGCCCCAGCTGATACTTGGGGCTTTAGGAATGGCCAAGAATGACATGATAATGAGGGATTAGGGGGTGTACACATCAACAATAATTGGATTTCCATACAGTTAATAAGCATACATTTTATAATGTCCATGGAACATCTGTTACTATACTCACGGTAAACATTGCTGGAAAATTCATTTTTTTCAAAATCTGAATGGTTTTGTTTTAGGTTTAAAATAGACACCCCTGCCCCAGTGCCTGCAGTGTTAAATGTCCTACAGTCTTTCAAAATGCCACACGATCCTAGCGAGGCCACAGAGATGAGTCACGCCTGAAGTTCACCTTCAACTGCGTCCAGCCCATCAGGGATGAGAGAGTGTGAGTCCCCTCACGTTGAGTTCATTTCTGTGGGAGTAAAGTATCCATTTATAACTATGGAGGTAAGGCAAGCCCCAAGGACGAGGAGGCATTGGAACTGAACCTTTATATTTTATTAGGATTTGAATCTTGAATTGAAAGAAAGGAAATTTTTTGCAGGAGCAAAGGGTGGGAGCAGGAGTGTGAGTTACCGGAAGGGGAGATGGTACGCAAGTCAGCTAGGATGCGCTGTGAACAGGTGCTGTTGGCTTTCAGGGCTGGGTACCAGGGAACAGGTGAACTGCCTGAGGAGGAGGGTGGTGTTTACAGAAATCTGTATCTGTTCCTGTTCTAGTTGGCAGGGCAGAATGGCTGGGAGGGTCTGCAGGCAGGGAAGCTGGAAGAGTGATTGTCCTCACGGGGCAATACCTCTCTGCCCGGACGGGGTAAGGGGACACTTTCCACAGAAGCCGAGATACCCTGTGAGGACTACACCTTGACTCCGCTGTGGATCATGTCAGCTCACACAAAGCCACTTCCTAGAGAAGGCCTTGGAAAGTTCTCTACCTTCAAAGGGCTACACTCTCCCTCTGAAACCAACCCTGTTCCCCAAAGGTCTTTAGGTAAAACATGCACTCAGCCCAGTTTAGGCAAATTTGTTAGGTTTGGAATTGTTCAGCCACAATAAAATCTGAGAATAGCAGCTACGTCAACATCCAGTAATTAATGTTCCTTTAGGGTCTCATTATGTGAGTGAAGCCCTAGGTCTGGGTCTTTGGGAAATCCAGACAATATGAAGAAAGAGACTAATATTTATCAGTTTATCTACGAATCAGAGCATCTAAATAATCTTCAAGAAATTACAAAATCAATGATGACTCTTTCTATGGGTGTGGAAATTGAAGTTTAGAGTAAAAATTAGCCGAAGGCTGCAGAACTCACAAATGTTAAAACCGAGGCTTGAGTCTTCCCACCAGAGCTCCTTATTTTGAGCAGATTAGAAGTCCCCCAACTTTTGTTTGTGGAGACGGTTATAACACACGAAGATAAATATAAAATTCATGACAGCATGATCTGTATAAGAGCACTGAGGGTGGTATTTTAAATTAAGCTATGTGATTTTAAAATTCCCCCTTTTAACATTCCCTCCCCACCCCCGGCCCTACTAGCAAGAACATTTAACATGCCCCCACCCCCCACATTCTCTTATTGGAGAAATTAGAAAGACATCAGTCATAGTTCAGTTTTATGTTTCAAAATATAGCTTTGACTATTAGGAGCCAAAATTTGAAAGAACTAGCATCAAGTTTATCTCCAAATTATAGGACTTCATAGAACATGAGCCTAACTGGTCCCCTTTCCCCATCCGTATCTCAGCTCCAACCCAAGGAAGGGAAATCAACATGCTTCCTGGACCAGTTGTGCGAGTCAGATTTGTTCCAAATTGCTGGAGATGAGCAAGTGTTCATCGTGAGTGGGAGTTTCAGACTCCTTTCTTCTTCTGAGACAAGAAGAGGGTAGGAAGTTAGTGGTAGAAACTTCCTTTTGTAGAACCCAGGGCCTCCTCGGGACTACTTGATTGAGTCTTTTGAGGTCAACATCTGCCTCCTCTTTCTCTTAATGCTGGGAGAAATATTTTAATTTCTCAGAATGTACCTCTGACTGCATACACTGACAGCTGGAGAAGAGAGCTGGGGTCTCAGGTAGCTCTTTACAAGGTCAGGGCTGGGGTCTCAGGTAGCTCTTTACAAGGTCAGGGCTGGGTCTCAGGTAGCTCTTTACAAGGTCAGGGCTGGGGTCTCAGGTAGCTCTTTACAAGGTCAAGCCTGGGGTCTCAGGTAGCTCTTTACAAGGTCAGGGCTGGGGTCTCAGGTAGCTCTTTACAAGGTCAAGCCTGGGGTCTCAGGTAGCTCTTTAAAGGGTCAGGCCTGGGGTCTCAGATAGCTCTTTACAAGGTCAGGGCTGGGGTCTCAGGTAGCTCTTTACAAGGTCAGGGCTGGGGTCTCAGGTAGCTCTTTACAAGATCAGGGCTGGGGTCTCAGGTAGCTCTTTACAAGATCAGGGCTGGGTCTCAGGTAGCTCTTTACAAGGTCAGGGCTGGGTCTCAGGTAGCTCTTTACAAGGTTAGGCCTGGGGTCTCAGGTAGCTCTTTACAAGGTCAGGGCTGGGGTCTCAGGTAGCTCTTTACAAGATCAGGGCTGGGTCTCAGGTAGCTCTTTACAAGGTCAGGGCTGAGGTCTCAGGTAGCTCTTTACAAGGTCAGAGCTGGGGTCTCAGGTAGCTCTTTACAAGGTCAGGCCTGGGGTCTCAGGTAGCTCTTTACAAGGTCAAGGCTGGGTCTCAGGTAGCTCTTTACAAGGTCAAGGCTGGGTCTCAGGTAGCTCTTTACAAGGTCAGGGCTGGGGTCTCAGGTAGCTCTTTACAAGGTCTGGCGGTTGTTCAGATGCATTCCTGCAGAGGAAGAAAGAAAAATTTGCATCTGGTGTCGTGTAAAGAAATTGATGGAGCAGACATGGGGCATCAGATTTCTCAGATGAACCCTGAAGCCTCTCTGGGGTGATTCACCTGCGTGGTTCCAGCCAGCTGGGGGAAGACGGGGGTGATCCACCTGTGTGGTGCTGACTGGCTGGGGGATGACAGGGGGTTGGTTCAAATTGCTTTCTGAAATCAGTTCACAATCTGGGCCCCTAATAGACCCCTCTTGGAGGGGGCTGGAAGAAATATATATCAGAGTGGATGTGGGTGTCCCTCTGTCACTGTTTCTCAACCCTGCTTTGGCAGCATCAGTGAAGGGACAGGCAAAGGGTCGCCTGCAAGGACATTCCTTCAAAATCTTCTCGGCCTGGCACGGCACCTGTTCCTCACCCGGGGCAGCTGGCTCTAGTAACGGACCTTAGTGGGTTCCCTGGCATCTGAGTTCTACCTTTGTGTGTCTCATGGCTTTCCCTGCTTGAATTGTTCCCTCCATCACCTGATCTATCTGATTTCTGTCCCCTGGCATTCTGTCCCCTTCTCCTTTTCCTCCCTTGGCTGCATTCTTTCCTTGCTCCCCTGGCCGGACAGGCTGCTGAAAGGTAACTTCTCGGTATGTCCATGGGTCCTGGCTCTGCCTCCTCCCCCGCCCTGCACAGTGAGGCCAAGGGATTCCATCTTACCAGCAGCTGGAGTGTAAGGATATCAGGAATGTAGCTCCAAAGGGTGGAGATGAGACGTGGATTTCTTTAGACATTCAGAGTGACCCTGTGATTACTGCAGGGTGGCTGTTACACTGGGACCTGGCCGGAACCATTTCTCGCCTCATCCCAAGCTGCCCACCTCAGTGAATTCTCCTGGGTGTGAATCTCCTGGATGTCAGAGCAGCCCTGATGCCCAGTCCAGGCTGTGTGCTGGGGGCATGGGCTCTGCTGCCGTGTGGTGTGCGACACCCCGTGGTGTGGTGTGGTGTGCGACACCCTGGGGCGGAGCCATGCGTCCTCATCATTGCAGCTTGCCAGGGATTGGACACACAGCTCCTGGGAATTTACCTGGAGAGAAGCTCACGGGAGGCAGGTGCTTTCCCCTGGGAGAGTAAATACATGTGTAGAAGCAGAAGGAGACGGGGAGGGGGGGAGCAAATTGACACGACAGAACTCAAGGATCCTTTCAAGGAGCAGAAGCCAGAAGCTCAACCCTTTATCCTGCAGGTCAGTAAAACTTGCAGGTTGTATTAGCAGGGTGCTTGGTGCAAGGTGAGTTAGCCCAGGGAGGCTGTGACAAATGTCCCTGAAGGAGAAGCTCGGCCAGCCTCCTGACATGAAAGCACCGCAGGATACAAAGAGGGACAGCCCGGGGCCAGTGCCATAGAATGTCGGCCCTGAAAGAGAACAGGAATTCTCTTCCACAACCAGGTGAGTCCCTGAGCTATTCAGATGCAGCCCTGTTGGAAACCCAGGCTGATGTCGGTGCGGTGTCCTGTGAGGGCAGCTGCTGTGGGCAAAATTGTCCCACTTCCCCACAGTAAGGCTTAGGGCTTGAGAGTTGGGGCCTGCGTTTCCCCTGGGACGTTTGCAGGCAACCGGCTTCTGAGGTGGAGTAGATTCCTCCAAGTCCCCGGGGAGTTCCTGACCTCCAGCTCCAACAGTAAGCTGGAAACCTCCAGGGTAGTCCCTGAACACTGAACACACGCTAGAGACGCTGGAGATTTTCCTAGGAACGGCGGCCCCATGGGAGGAGCACTTCGTGACCTGGAGTTCGCAGCATCTAACAAGGATGCTCAGAATAGCTGTGGTTTATTTACAGGCTGGGTTGGAGCCAGAAGGATGCACTGTTTATACTTAGAACCCAGTGCTCTTCTGAAGTCTCCTTGGGCGCAGCCTACAGCCCACTCAGTCTGGGAGAGGAGAAAACACTGGGAGAAAGTCATGCTTGTTTTCTCACCGCTGTGTTCTAGAACTTGGGTCATTACCGCAAATTCACATTTTGTTTCAGATGCTCGATGAACACCTCCCCTCTGCTTTCTCCTAGTTCAAAAACGATTCACTTAGTTGTTCATGTCTATCTCTCTCTTCGCCTTTCTGCTTAGTCCTGTCATCGGTTTATACCTCTATCTTTTATTCATGTTTCCACTGTGTATAAATAGATGTCTTTAAAAATTCAGAACATAATCCGCTTCTTGATGTCCCGGGCTCTCAGAGACCCTTCAGATTGTGTGGAGATCATATATTGTTCAAGTGATGATCCATGAACAGCTCTGATTTGAATTAAAAACCTAATATGCTACGTGTTACTATATACAACATGTAAACACTAACTGCACCTCCCAAGAACTTTGTGCTAAACTAGATTTAGATGCAATATTTGGTTAAGACGGTATATACATTTATGTAACATATTTTATTGTATTTATTCACACATAAGATTTGTATTTTTCCATTATAAGGATTCTGAACATTCTTTTTAACCCTAGTCAAGATCTTGATTTCAGGAATAATCATCTTTGGCCTAAAAGTAAACATTTGAGTCCTGCGTTTAAGTATATAGTTATTTTCACACACACACACACACACACACACACATATATATATATGTACGTGTGTGTGTGTACATTGGGGGGGTGAGAGAAGAGGCTTTGCACCTACAATACTTAGTGAAAATAGTGATAACGATCCAACTTTTTTTTTTTTTTTTTGTAGAGACAGAGTCTCACTGTACCGCCCTCGGGTAGAGTGCCGTGGCGTCACACGGCTCACAGCAACCTCTGACTCTTGGGCTTACGCGATTCTCTTGCCTCAGCCTCCCGAGCAGCTGGGACTACAGGCGCCCGCCACAATGCCCGGCTATTTTTTTGTTGCAGTTTGGCCGGGGCTGGGTTTGAACCCACCACCCTCAGCATATGGGGCCAGCGCCCTACTCACTGAGCCACAGGCACCGCCCATCGATCCAACTTTTTAAGTAAGAAAGATGAAGCTTATAGAAACAAAGTGACTTGTTTCAGGTCCTGTCACTGACACAGCAGAGGTAGAATTTGAATGCAGAGCTCAGATCTTTTCATTAGATCGTTTCCAAGAAAAGGCATTTCCACCCTAATAATTGAGTATTTTAGTGCTGGGCGGCACTTCTCAGTTAGAATTTCTAAACATACTAATTCAAGCTGAAAGGTGCTTTGCAGAGGGCCACGCGGTCTGGAACTGGGACAGCCGGTGCTGGTCTTCAGCTAGTTTGCATCTAAGCACTTTGGTCCGTCTTCTTGTTTGTTTCTTTATTCTTTTTTCTGCTCTCTCTTTTTCCTCCCTGCTCATCTCCTTCCTCTCTTGGAGATGGCATGTTCGTTTCTTCTCAGCCCCTCCAGGAAAAGCACATTCTTTAACTTCTCCTTCACTGGAGGATATTTTCCAAAAACATAATTGCGATGCCTTAGTTTGTTTTCTCTTATAAAAGTAATGTGTGCTCACTTTGTAGAAAAATTTGGAAAATAATGAAAAGTCTAAAGAGGAAAATACGTATCTCATCACCCCAAGGTAGCGGTCGGTAATAGCTACATATTCACTTAGTTGTTCATGTCTCTCTCTCTTCCTCTTTCTGCTTAGTCCTATCATCTGTTTATACGTCTTTTATTCGTTTTTCCACTATGTATCAGTATATGTCTTTAAAAATTCAGAACATAATAAATATGCTTTATAATTAATAGTGGCGTGTGTAAAAATAACTTCCAGAAATCCAATTCTAATTGCTGTCGGTGTGATTTATTTAATCAATTCCTTATTGTTGTCCTTTTCTGTTTTTCTACTTTTTTCTTCTGTGATAACCTTCCCATAACAACCTTCCCATGACAACCTTCCCATATCCTCTGCTTCACTCCCACAAAGACTCAGGTGTCTTCTCAGGCTGCTTATGAGTTAGGGTTCCTTTCTAATATTCAGAGGAAGTCTGTGGACCCAAAATCAAACCATGGACGGCTTGCTGGTTGCTTCAGGTACAGAGTGGACGGCAGACAGGCCATTCAGCCATTAGGCAGCCATGGCTTCGGGGGTTTTGGTGAGCCCTCGGTGCCATCAAGTTCCTGAAAGCAGTTCCCACGGACCCAGTTAGAATATCAGATGGGAAGGACCTGGAGTGTGGGCAGAGGTCTGGCTTTAGGTTCCGCATAGGTACAGGGTGGTTTCCAATCCCCCTGGGGAATCACAGGTAACCATTAGGAGCCAAAAGCTGTCCATAATTCAGAACATTTTGAACAGTATACATTCACCCTTAGGAAGGAAATATAATTGATACTTCAAGATCGTGATTTCCTCATTCAACAAATATTTCTTAAGTACCCACCTCTGCAAGGCCTGCAGGGGTTGCCTGGACTTGCAATAAGCCCTGATGGTCTCCCACATCACCTCCTCCGTCCTTCACAAGGATTCGAGGAGGGGGTTGTCTTAAAACTTCTTATTCTGAGGGTATGAAAATTGAGGCTTAGCAGTGTTAAGGAGTATGCTCAGAGGCAGGAAAGCTGGTGTAGAAGCCAGGTTTGTGTAATTCAAGTTTCTCAGTGTAGTACTATTGACATTTGGGGCTTGATTATGCTTTGGGGTGTGTGTGTGAGAGAGAGAGAGCAGGCACCCTCACCCGTGCATGGGGTGGGGTTGCCCCATGCATTGTAGGATGTTTTGCAGCATTCTTGGCCTCTACTCACTGGAGGTCAGCAGCCACTTGCACTGTCCTCTATTGTAACAACCAAAAATGTCACCCGGGGGCAAAATCACCCTGGTGGAGAAGCAGTGGTGAAACCATCCTCCCCGCTTTGCCACTATGCCATGTTTGATCTCATGGGGAAACAAATTTTACCTGCTAAATGTGGTTTTCCAGGAAATAGTTACTCCTTCAAATTGGCTACATCTCCGGAGGGCAGTGCAGCTGCAGACAAAATTATGTTTGCCAGCCTCGATCACCAATGACAGGCCGGCAAGGTTTCCCTTCTGTGTGAGTGATTCCAGTCCAGTCCTCAGAGCAAGCACCTTCTCTTTTCTCTCTCATCAAGTAACATGCTGGTCAAAATAGAAATCTCTTTATTAGCATTCTGAACATCTGATAATTTTATTCATCCCCATCTTCATGCTCCAGATTTCTGCCTTTTCCTTTTCACAAGCTGCCTCCATGTTTCCCAGTCCTTGCCTATGTGTACCTGGCACTAGGGGGAAAGAGGCAGCTTGTGAAAATGCCTGCACTTGCTTCCAAGTTATCACAGAGAAGAACGAAAGTTTGCATGAGTCGAAAAAGTCAGTTCCTGAAATTAAATGGCAATTGCTACTTCTTCGTTGCCCAGAGAGGAGCCAGAAGTTGCCAAAATCTCTGTCCAAATCGGTCATTAATGGGGTCTGTTGCAACTCGAATATTACTACCAGAAACTACAAATTTTATTGCTACGTGGGCCTGACAGCCCCTGTTCTGCATTCAAATATAGCTGCAACAGCTGTGATAGAGAATTGGTCATTTACCAGCGCTTAATGGCTAATGCCCTACCCAGTCTGAATTAGCAAGATTTGTGACAGAATTGCATTGTTCCACTGAACTCTCTGCTGTTCTCAAGGAAATCACGTGCATTCAAAGTGAGCGAGTGATTCTGTTCTCTGTGCTGGGAAGCCTAAGATGGGCATTTGCTCCACACCTCAGAGGGACAGGGCCTAAAACACCCATTAACTCATGGCCTAATAAAATGCTTTTTCAGATAAACACATGGTAATTTTTAAATGTAAAACTATGAAGGGGGTACAGATACTTTTGATACATAGCTAGAGTCAGGACAATCAAGGTGCTCACCACCTGAATCGTGTTCATTGTACCCGATGGCTGGGTTTTTGTCCTTCCTTCATTCCCCCTCTCCCCTACCTATTTCCAGTGACTTTCACTGGGATACAGAGGGAGTGATGGCAGTGCCTTGTGGAACCATACATTGAAATCCTCCTTGGCTGCAGAGGTCAGAGCTATGTCCTTCCACTCATTGTAACAAATCTGTGAAGCACATTTTGTTATCTCCATTTTGCAGAGGAGGAAGATGAGGCTCAAAATCTGCAGACTACTTACCAGCAGTAGGGCAGCGCTCACGTCTCTCAGCCAAGAAGGCTCTGTCTCCCTGCATCTCTGGATTAAGAGGGAAGGGTAGAAATTCGACAGAGTGCCCACAGAGACCCACAGTTAGAGACCCACATTCCTTTTATTTCATAATCTCATTCACAATGAGCTGAGGATCCATTTCATCACCTATTCAATAATTTCTCAATGCACACATTATACTGGAGACACGTGACACAGACCCGTGTACCAAACAAGGTGGGGAGCACCTTCCAGCAGCTCTCTCTTGCCCCCTCTCTTCCCACGGTTGACCTCTGCCCCCAGTGAAATGCATTCTTCATTTTTTCTGCATTTGCAAAACATACATGAAAATACTGACACATGCACATTTCACCCGTGTAGTCTTTGATAATGCAATAGACTCGGAGGCTTGTAAGTGGATACGGAAGGCGATGCCTCTATCCATGTCTTTTCTTAGCAACTTAATCTTCCCACATGGTCAAAAAATTATTTCTACATTTTATCTGCTTTGGGAAAAGCGTCCTCAGTCAGAAGAGTAGGAGACCATCCTAAATGAGGGCTTGGCCATGGACAGCTGTAGGTGAGGGTGAAGACATTGTTGGCCGCCAGGACAAGCTCAGTAATCTTGAGCTAACATCTCCTGGGAGCAAAGGATGTCCACTGTGCCAACGTCAGCTCGTGTAGAATTAATGAATAATACATTGTTTCTCTTTTGATGCCATGCACCGCAGAGCAGGTGGCAAATTCATGACAGGCAGCCGTTTGCTCCTGGAATGCTTTGGTCCCAAGCCATGGGAGATGCTGCACTGGGGGACCCGCACCTGTCAGATTGCAGGCACTGGCTTTCATTAGACCATCCCTCCAGGCCTGCTGGAGCCGTGAGTGCATGTCAGAGAGGAATGGACAAAGGCTTCCTGGAACAGATGTTGCTGCTGGAAGCGAGGACACTTCCCTCACTGCCGAGAGCTGCTGGGGCCAGCTGGGTATAAGAGCCAGGCTTCAGTCACACGAGCGCCCTGTGCTCCAGCCCCTTGCAGGTAGCCAGACGTGTGGCGGCCGACAGATGAAAGGCTGTTCTCCAGATGTCCCCTGCTGAGGGTGAGGCAGCCTGTCCAGAAATGTCATGTTTGGCAGCTGTTGAAAACCCCTCCCACTGTTGCTGGCTTCTGGTTCCTGCAGGGGCAGGAAAGAGGCACGAAAGTCACCTAAAGAGAAAACGTTCAAGGCAACTTTGGGCTTCACACATATTGACACAAGCTGACAAGCCTACAAGACCCTTCTCAGTATCTCATTAATGGCATTTTATCATGTGATCATAGCCACAGGAGTTCTGCTAACCTGCACTTCTGATCATGCCACTGTCTGTGGACTCCCGGAGGTACCAAGACAGAACTCAGCGTGGTAAGATGGCTTCAGTGTCAGGGCTGAAAATTTTACTCTGAGTCCCAGGTGTACATGGAAGGCAGCTTTTGGGTTTCCTGGAGCTTCCGTTAGCAGCCCTACGGGTGCTCAGCCTGCTGGGCAGTGCCAGACAACGAGGCCGCCGCCTCTGCTAGCTGGAGTGCATGCTTCAGTTCCAGTAGGATTGTTTAACAAACTAAACTCTTTCTTGCTGCCGATTTCAGTGGCTGCTTTTAGCCATTGTAGTATTTTGCAAACGCTCAGATTTTTCGAGCTGTGCCATTTATTCTCTCTCCCCAAGATGGCACATGGGTGCCGGAGGGCTCCTGCTTGTTACCCAGGGAGCCCACAGGAAAAGGGCCTGCGATCCACGGAACTTCATCGGGACGGTCCCTGTCCCTGGATTCAGGGCTTCCCTGGCTTGCTATCTGCAACGGAGCCTGCTGAGCTGCTACCGGCAACCCTGGGCCCTCCAGGGGTTTGCCCGCACCCACCGTGACAGAGGCCCACCTTCATTCGGGCCTGGACGCCCCACCTATTTCAGCCTTTCCAGCTGTGCCCCCGGGCCTTGTCTGTTCCACCAGCTTTTCAGAACCTTTGTTTTTCTAACTGGGTCCCTCAAAGACTTCTGGATCCCATCTCTGCTAAGTAGGGCCACTGGAGGCAGGAACCCTGGGTGGCCATGTCCCTGTGTCTGTGGCTGTGGGGCCTGATGTCCAGGCAGAGGGTGGGATCCCTTGGATCTGCAGCCTCCCCTACACTCTCACCCCAAGATGGGGGCCAGAGACTGATCTCTCTCTCTCTCTCTGGATAAAGCCAAGGCTGCTTCTCTGGTTATTACTAAAGCCACCACTGCCTCCCAATATAAGACCAGCACGGGCGGGTGGAGCAGAGGACCTGGAGTCAGAGCTCATCACGCGTGCCTCCTTCCCTCCCTGAATTGTCCCTCGACATCACATCCTCTTTCCTAATTTGAAATCCAGAATGACTCCCTGGAGGAAGGACTTGACCCGCAGAAAACATCTCCAGGGTAACACCCTGCACGTACACGCATGTGAGTACGTGCCTGTGAGTACACACACGGGACATTCACACTCCTTTACCAGCCACACACCCCGCCCCACCTTCTCTCCAGCCTGTCTCCTCCTGCTCTGGCGATCTGTGGCCCAGCAGCACCTGGGTCAGGTGTCCTTCCTTATACTGAAGAAGTCTGAGAATGGTCCAGGGTGACCCATCTTATACCTTGGTGTCATCGTCTGGGTAACGTCCCCTTGCCTGAATACCAGGACCGGCCTAGTTCTCTGACGCTGCATTGACCACGCCTGGGATAGAGAGACCTGAGAATAGGCGGATAAGCAAACAGAAGAGCTGACAAAAGGCGTGAAGAGGGAGAGCTGAGGCCAAGGTGGGTGGAGAGTGCAGGTGGCTCCATGTAGGTGGAGACTGACTGGGAGTCGGGAGAGGCCTGGAGGGAATGAGGGGCCCAGATTCCCACTGGAATTCCAGCCTGAGGACCTTGAATTTCTGGCTTCTTGACATTTTGATTGTATGTTTTGCTTATTCCTAGAAATATAGCCAGAAAGCCTATGGTCACCAGTAGCTACCTCACCCACCACCTCAGCTTCTAGCCTCATGTAGCACTCTGCTGTGGTGGCAGGTGGTGTCTCTGAGGACTCAGCTGGACTCCTGGAATCAGAGGAGGGCGGGAGGCTGGGTGCTGAAAATGCCACATGGGCTCATTAGTTCACACAGCGGACAGGGCTTGAAAGTTCAATAGCCTCATCTCCCCCTTTCTGAAACTGCATAAACGGCTTTTAAGAAGGTCAGCTAGACAATTGCCACTGCAAAATGTAACTTGGAACAGCACAAGTGTTTTCCACTATTTTCACAGCAATAGGGAAACATGCAGGAAGCTGGGCTGCCTTTCCTTAGTAAAGTATCCTGTGTCATTATAATTCTTTTGTTAATATTTTTTTGACATATCTCACTCTGTCCCCCTGCCTAGAGTTCTGTGGTGTCATAGCTCACAGCAACCTCAGACTCTTGAGCTCAAGCAATCCTCTTGCCTCAACCTCCCCAGTAGCTGGAACTACAGGCTCTGGTCACGGCCCAAGGCTATTTTTTCTGTTTTTAGTAGAGACAGGGTCTGACTCTGGCTCAGGCTGTTCCATCTCAAACTCCTTCGCTCTAGCAAGCCTCCCACCTTGGCCTCCCAGATTGCTAGGATTACAAGTGTGAACCACTGCACCTGGCTAATCATTTTCTTAATCAAATATGTTCACATCAATTTTATAGAAAAGAGAAATATTAACTGAGATTATTTGTTTCTGTAGGTTTTTCCTGAATTTAAATAAATAAACCAGCAGCCAACGTTTGATTGACATTAGTCACTTTCCTGAGTACTTTATTAATTCATTTAATCCTCACGACATCCCTCTGAGATGGATCTTCTTTACCAATGAGGAAATTGAGGCACTGAGAGGCAAGCAACTTTCCTGAGGTCACAGACCAGGGAGTGGTGGGACTCTGCTCCAGAGCTGTGGGTCTGGCTCAGGATGGTATCCTCTGCGTCGTATTATGCTGCTTCCAGGGTGGCACCCAGACTGCAGGTTGATTTGTTGTCAGTGAGCTGAGGGGAGGAGCCGGGGGGGAGGGAAGTGGGAACACCGTACAGGACACCAGGCAGCCCAGAGGCTGAGGAGCAGCCTGTCCTACCTGCACACAGCTCCAGAGAAGCCTTTCCTTCTCCAGACCCTGCCCCTGAACTACAAGGGTGAAGGCTGTGTTCTCAAGGCTCGCCCATCAGGGTCAACTTTAATGTGCTGCTGGATGTGCCCACAGTGCAGGCCAGGTGGTGGCCGTGGCCTCCCTGTCCAGCACCACGCAGCCGGTCACACAGAAGGACCCGGGGCTCCCTGTGGTGGTCCTGTCTACCCAGCTCTGCTCACCTGCTGCCGTAAAAGGTCCAAACGGAGTACAGTGGGCACAGGGAAGACGCACTGACCACAACATGCCTGTGCCTTCTGCCTCTTTTCATGGACGTGGATAAAGATGCTCACGATAGCTACAGAGAGTAGGATGAGGAAAATGACGATTTGCTCAATCCTGCCATAGCAGGGAGCACAAGGCGTGTTTACGCCTTCAGGTAGATGGCCTGTTCATCTCCATCACAGCCCTGCCAGGTGGCATCTCCAGCTTCCTCGCCTCATCGAATGGAATACGTCTGAGCGACTGAGCTGGAGGCCTCGGAACCGGGATTAGTTTCCAGAACCCCAGGCCCCAAGGCCCTACTTCTCTTCTGCCATCACACCGATGTTTAAGTAACCTTGAGGAAATCACCCAGAGGGACAAGGTTGTGGCACAGAGGTTTTACCTTCCTCTTTTCAAAGCAGAAACCTTAAGGCTGCTAAGCTTTCTCCTGTGCAAAGCTGAACGTTCATTTTCACTGGGCCTATTCACTCCCCACCTCTGCAGTCCAGAGAAATATCACACAATGGAAAAAAATTAAAAAGCAAATAAGTGCTCACGCCCTCCGTGGCCAGCTCAAAAGTCTCTCCGAGTGCCCTGTATTTATAGCTGGGAAGGGGGACCGGGAGCAGCAGCTGCTCGCTGTTATTTCGAAGAACTTCAGGCTTCTGACCAAAATAGTCTCTGAACTTTTGAAACTCTCATTCTAATAGTCTCCAGGAGGAGTGAACCAATATCCTAGAATTTGAGATGATAATTTTAGTCCTGAAATAAATCGTGTGTCCCTCCCTCCCCCACTGCCCCCCCCACGACGTGCTGCTCTGCGGCTCTTTACACAGGGTGGCCCAGCCGGGGCCGGGAAGCTCGGACTCCATGGAGAATAAAACAGAACGAACGAGAAGACCTCCAAATATTTATCGTTAAAAAATGCTCCATCGAGTCAAGAAATAATTTAAAATATGTTCATCAAACTAAAAAAAATAGAAAGGCTGTTTTTAAGCTTAATAAAAGTGCTTATTAAAATAGATTTGCAGATGCTACGGCCCATATGCACACTGCACGTCTGCGTTCCCTATATGAATATATTAAGCTCAGCGTGCTACGGCCCATATGTATATCGTCTTTCCTTTATTAGAGGCGGTACTAGTAATAGATTGCACACGAGTCACAGATCACCGAGTCCGCCAAGTCCCCTCCTCAACCTCGATCCTTTATTTTTCCTCTTTCCTCAGCCCCACATGCAGCCCAGCAGAAGTCCTGCTGGCTCTGCTGCTAAACTGCTTCTGCTCTGCCCTCATGTCTTTCCCTCCACCGTGGCGTCCTGGTCCAGGCCACCTGTGCTCCTGCCTCGATTTCCCAGGCAGCTTCCAATCTGTCACATCTCTGTGCTTAATTCTCCCAAATCAGTCACTATGATAGCAGTTGGCAATGGCTATTTTTGCCCTCTGAGGATCAAATCTGATTTTGGTGATGACTCCTTAATTGTCCCTTGAGAACAGTTTTTCCTCCATTGTATTAGCCTCGGTGGGGCTACTGGTTGAGCCACCACCCCGCCTCCAGCTCCAGCTCCCAGCCCACCCCCTGATCTATGCTGACACTCAGAGGCCGACTTCCAAACCGGAATCTCCTGCAAGGACAGCAAGAGCTGGGGAGATTGGAAGCGGAGGGTTATTTCCCTGCTGCTGTTTAGATGTGCAGAGGCCTTGCTTTTGTAAACTTTCTAAGACCTAGTTCAGAGGTTTTTATCATTTTAGATTTCTTCACTTCATTTTGTCAGAATGAGTTTCTTTTGCTTGTAATCAAAAAGCCCTAACTGATCAGAGGTCTACGGAGAATGCAGTGAGGAAACAACTCTTCTGCTTATAAGTTTAATGATGGCCCCCGGTGCAAGAATAACATCCAAACGTTACCATGGTGCTAGGTGATCTGGCCCTGCCTGAGAACCTAATGGAAGATTTGATGGCCACATTCTAGGCTCATTTTGTTAAACGACTTTCACTTAGCTACGGGGCTGTAAGCGACACAGCAGAGATTGACCATAACAATCTTTGTGCTCTCCTTTACTTCACAGGAGATGTGGTTTCTTTATCTTAGGAACTTATTGCCTAGAACAGGGCATAGAATCCACGTACCCTGTTTTGCTCGTGGCAAGATAATTTCAGAGGCCCCAGAAGAGTTATCTTCCTTCCATCAGACTCAATGGGTATCAAATGGCCCCAAACTCCAAATCCTTGAAAACGTACCCTAATATCAAGTTACTTATTTAGTTTGTATAACATCTTTGAAGATGCTGTGTAAATCTTTTTAATTACATGGAAAATTATGTTTGTAACAGCGCAATTATGGAGGAATTAGTTCAATCTGGTGCCATTTGGGGGTATGTAAAAGGCATGGCAGAGATCTTGTTGCAGACCATCAAATATTTGTTCCTCCGAGTGAAAGGGCGTTGTGAAATTCTCCCACACTTATCATCCCTCGTTTTCCTTCCTCTGATACATTATTTGCATAAAATTGAAAGGAGACTTTACAGGAACCGGGGCTGGGAACAAAGTGGGCCATGTCTCACTCGTTTTGCTCCTGCCAAATAATCTGTAAATTATAGTCCATAGCCGTTTTTTCATTAATTGCACATATTCTTTTTCATTTGGCTGCAAATTCCGTCACTTTGGCCAAAAATGTGTACTTCTGCAACAGCACAAAGTAAGCACTTTGAAAGGACAAGCCGTTCAGAAAGAGTAAGTAATTATGCCAAGAAAACCAAACGCAGGAGGAGAATAAAGCCCCAAGATTGAAACGGGAGAAAAAGATGAAATGAAATGAAGTCACCTTACAGCATTTGAAATAACCAGATAAATAAATGGCGTGAGCCTTGAAAATCAGATGTGCTTTCTGGCTCTTCTTTCCCCCTTTTTTTCTCCTGTGTCCCTGTCCGGGTGTCGGGATGGATTCTTTTTCTCCATCCTCCTTTCCCTGTGACTCGATGTGACTGAGACATCTAGACTTGAGGACACAGCGTGCGGTGTATGTGGTTGGCCTGGGTTACCTCTGAGGGCCGTCAGGGTTACCGACCGAGTGCCTTCTGCATGTGAAAGGTCTCACCTGCCTGTATGTTCTTACTAACACTGTGTCCTACGCCTTACTGGCCCACCAAGCTTTTCAGAAGGTCATACTGAGAATGAGAGCCTCCACAGGAGTTTCTTAAGAATTCTCTGAGCAGTCTGGCAGACTCAGGGTTAGAGGGTGGCCCATCTGACTCCAGCTTCCACTCCCTTCCTCCTCTGGACTCCTTGGGAGACTGCAGGAAGGGCTGAGGAAACACCTCGGCATGCTCTTCAAAGAGCCAGAGTCTGTTTCTCTTCTGGGGGGAGATGAGTGGAAGGGCGTGACAGACCCACTCTTTGTCTTGATGTGTTGCTGTTGTCCAAACGTAAGGACTCTACATTGGAAGGGTGGATTTGACTGTGTGTCAATGATATCTTAATTATAAAAATAGGAATAAACATCTTATAATTTCTACTTTTGGAGAAATGAAAACCAGAGATGGCACTGTTGGCCTTGTGGCTGACCGCAGTCTGCGTTCCCTTTGGAGGGCTCCAATCATTCTCCCAGGGACTGAATCGTCACTTGCTCTGTCTCTCATCCCCCCTAAGTTTGGGCACCTCCGCAAACACAATCTTATTAGAAAAGAGTAAGATTTATAGCTGATGAAAAACGAACACAGACATTTTCTGATCTGTAGGCTTAGTCCATTCTAGGGAGAACTATTTTTTTAAATAAGCTTTTTGAGTTGCTTTGGGATTAGTAGACTGTAAATATTTTGCAGGACATTACTTCCCCATATTTAATCACTTAATTATATGTATTTTAATGGAAAGCTAATTTGTAATTTCTAAATAATCAGCACCCCACTGTGTCAGGGCTTTGGAGATGGCAGAGCGGTTTTTCTTGACGTAGTATACTTCCCAGTGTGCTTCAGAGCCCACCCCAGAGTGCTGGGGATACTACCCATGGAAGAACTGAAATGTGGGGTTTTTTGGTTGTTCTTTAGATTTCACTTCTTGCCTTTTTCCAGAAAGATCAGAGTAGAGAAAGACAGAGAAGATCTGAACTTTTAAGGCATGTTGGATTTTTTATAGCTTACTAAAAACGAAAGCATGTGGGGTAAGAAATATGTGCATCAAACCTCCAAATGCTCCAGCGCCGGTGGGTCTGCTGTAATACAGGATCTGCTCAGAATACTTTCCAAGGCAATATTGTTTTGCGTCTCCCTGGCATTGACTTCTTTGCATGTGCCAAGGGCTTCCTTTCCTTAAGACCTCCCCATGTTGTATCAATGAGGGTTTGGATAGGAAAATGGAGTCACTCTAAATTTTCTGGGAAAGGTGGATTCATATGAGCACCATTTGGGGGAACTTGGGAGAAAGGGTCCTGGGACCTCCCGCTGAACGATGACAGCAGACCCTGAGACCTCAGCTGGAAACAGCAGAGATGATAGTTCCCAAGGCCTGGCTGGGAGGCGGCTGTGATTCTCTAGTGCCTTGAAAGCTTCTGTCTACTGCCTTGGGCTGTAGCGGGCAGACAGGTGTACCCCCAAAGCCCGCTGAAGCCCACTTCTGCTCCCAGTCCCGGCTGTCGCCGCCTCTTGAGAACTGTGGGATGAGCTCCTCTTCTGCTTCCAGAACCATGCAGGTTTCTCCGCTTGGCCAACTCTATCCCTCAGAGAAAGGGATCCTGGGAAAATCACCATCCCTCTCTCTCTGCTCCTATCACAGAAGGGGCAGGTGACAGGCAGTGCCTTGACAAAGAGTCCTCATCACACACTCACTGTTCCATCCTAGAACAGCACCACTCTCACCCCTGTCCTTCAGGTCATACTATGAATGTCACAGACTTTGTGAGGCCTCCTTGTAAAACCCAGTCTAAAGCCTGGGTTTCCTAATTACTTTCTCCTAATACCCCAGTTTTTCCTCCATAGAGCTTGTCATGATTTGTGTGCATTGTTGGTTTTATTACTTATTGTTTTTCTTCAGTCTAGAATGTAAATTTCCAGGAGGGCAGGTAACCAGTCTGCTCTTTGTGGCTGTGTATCTAATCTCTAGCATAGTACTTACAAACAAACGTATGTCAATTACATTTCTGAAATTTAATTTTTTGAGATATTTTGCAGCCATCCTGTCATTTACAAAGTAAAATATAAAATGAGAAAAACTAGTAACCATTAGGGATTTGCAAGTCAGGCTTCTGGACACCAGGGGAGGGGCCTGCAGGTATCAAACAGAATGTGGCTCATGCCCTGCTTTAAATAACTTAGTCTTGAACACATTGTTGTTAATATGATTAAAAACCTTGCTTGAGAAAGACTTTTACTAGTTTCCCACTTAAGTCTGATATGGCCCAGAAAAAATATGCCCATCTTTTATTTACAAAGTTTATGCAGTGGCTTGGAGCTGCGAGCTTATGTTGGCTTCCAAGGTTGTGAGCAGGATATATGAGCTGAGAAGTTTGGAACTGGTCTGCGTAGCCAGGGTTTCTGACCAACACAAATACTATTGCCCCCAAACAACAACAAAAAAGCCTTATAAAAAGCAGCCCTCTGGCGCCAGCACACTGGGACTAGAAGCTATATATTACTATTTCAAACGTAGTTTCAGTCAAGTTTAGGGAAAAAATAAAAGTGTGTGAATCTCCTTTGGTTTTGGATAATACAGAAATACTGTAACTTCAAGATCATTTTTATTTTCCCTGTGGGAGGGAGAAGATTAAAAAAAATTGTCTTCTTTTAAATGTACTATTACGGCATCTACCCACCAGGTTAGATGTCTGTCTAGTTAAGATGGGGATTTTAATTAAAGAACATAAAATTTAAATGGTTTGGAAAATGTCAACATGGTTTCCTATTTTGAGCCCAACACAGATGATAGAACAAGAGGGTATAAATGAAAATTAAAGAAAAACAAATCCAGAACAGATGTCAGGAAGTGTTTCTTCTTTTTTGTGTGTTCCATGCAGAGAATTGTAAATATGTGAAATAGCTTACCAGGCACCGGTTAGGGCCAAAGGGAGAGGTCCTGAAAGTCCACAAGTGGATTGCACGTAGGCTGCAGAAACAACGAGAGGTGAACCGAATGGTCTCTCTCTCCTCCCGCGTTTGGGTGTTTGGGGACGAACTGAAAGCTTTGGGTGTCTCTTGAGCCTTCACCATGTAGACCCTAGACAGAGAACTTGCAGATATTCCAACGTCTGTATTCCTACACTCGGAGAGTGTCATCTTGGAGGTTTTCATGTTGGAAATCTTCCACTCAAACACATGTGCTTCAGGAGAAGCACGAAGTGTGAAAACGTTAAGTTCCAAGAAAGCGCAGACACAGCAACTAATGAATAGATTCTGAAATGGTGGGTAGATGTGGACAAAGAAACGTGTCACTGCATTTATGAAATGATCAGACCTAATTGTAACATTTAGCTCATACTTGTGACCGTCCATGTTGAAGTAAGTGATAAAATGCCCCCTGCCTCATTGCAGGGTGGACAGGGTCTGCGTATACAGGGAGTGTCCTGTGTTTAATGATTTCTGTCCTGTGTCCCATATTGATTTTGTCAGGAGGTCCTAACTGTCCCATATTCAGCTTTTATAAGTAAGTTACAAGAATGGGTACAGAGAGCTTTTTTCTGCCCTACTAGCTGGGGCTTTGAGCACTTAATGGGGGCAGCTGCTGACAGCCTCCTCCGCACAGGGACATCGGGCCTTCCCTCCCCTTCTCCCCACTGCACTGGATGAGGGGGACCATAGGAGGGGACTGAGGACTACAAGTACTTTTGTGCATCCTCCAGAAAGGAAAAGACTGTGTCTTGAGACTCAAGTTGTAAAGAAGTTACCACCATTAATTAGAAGTAAGGTCGCGTCAGTACACATGGTCTGAAAATCAGCCGATCTATAGAGGTCTCGCTCTTGTGAGCTCCCTCCCGACAGACAGCCCCATCTGTCCGCACCAGCCTCCCCTGGTAACTGTGCTTTGGAAAACTCGCAATCAGTGACAACCCCACATGGGCAGCAACAGTGGATCTGCCGGTCTTCACGGTACAGGATCTGCTTCCCGGAGCCTCGCTCACTCCAGTCACCCCTGGCGCAGCGAGGGTCCTCCGCTCCCCTCGTCACACTCCCACTAGGGCAAGCCCACCCTCCTGTGCAGGCCCGGCTTTCCCACACCTCCCCTGAGGCCAATGTTGACGCCATTTGTGGGAGACTGTGCCTCCCTCCCAAGCTTGACTGTCCCTTACAGGCAAATGAAAAGTTCATCTTTTCCATAACAGATATTGATTCTAATTTATCACTCCTTCACACGTGTGAAAACTTCGTAACAGTTGACTCAGGCCTGTTCACAGTCTGGACGTGCAGTTGACAGGTGCTTTCAATTCTTGCAGTGGTTGCTATTACTCATCTTTTTATTCGTGTATATTTGAGCCCCCTAAATGCGAGTGTGAACATCTTGCTAAATCTTATGAACAGTGGGCATTTATCAAACATGGGGAAAGTCTCTCTGAAGCTCTTCGTGTGGTACACAGTTGTCCATTCAAGATGAAAATGGTAGGAAGTAAGAGGCCAGCGGGCACATACTGAAGCTAAGCACAAAGATGTGTGATGGCCTCAACCAGTACCAACGAAAGTGATAAAGGAGCACGTGTTGTATGAGAGAAACTCAAATGAAACAGGTAAGTGTATGGCAGCAGGCCTTGGCTTGGCCTTCCACCCTGGACACCGGTCATCTGCCTTTCAGCTCCAACCACTCTGGAATGTACTTCTACCATTCAGAAACAATTTCTGATAACAAGACTGCAAACACATCTTTAAGTGCCAGGTCAAAATCTACCATCATTTAAAAATATAATAATTCTATTTCCTATTACTCAGGTTATCAAAGATACAGTACCCTTCTTATGGAAAATTGTGTGGACAAGCAATCACAAGACAGAACACATTTTCTTTGCTTGTGCAGTAATTTCTCCCCTGTAAAAGGCTTTCAGGTTTTTCTCTTCTTTCCATTTAATTACTTATTTATTTTATTATTTCAGGTTAATTGGTGGTATGATGAACTAGTTTACATTGTTTGCATTTGTTAAGTAAAGCCCCTCTCCTAATCCTGCCCCCAAGAGGTGTGCCATACACACTGCCATCGTGCTGATTAAGTTGGAGCACACCCATCCCCTCCCGCCTCCCCTATCCCCGCTCCCTCATTCCCCTGTCCCCCGCTTTGAATTGATTTGAGTTTTCCTCTTAGGTGGGCATGTATTAGTCTGTCTACTGGCTTCATATTTCAATTGAGTATGCTGGATTCTTGCTTCTCCATTCTTGTGATACTTTGCAGAGAAGAATACATTCTAAGTCTATCCAGGTTAATACAACAGATGTAAAGTCTCCATCTTTTTAATAGCTGAATAGTATTCCATGGTATACACATACCACAGCTTGTTAATCCATTCCCGGGTTGGGAGGCATTTAGCCTGTTTCCATATTTTGGCAATTGTAAATTGAGCTGCAATAAACAGTGTAGTGCAAATGTCCTTATGATAAAATGATTTTTTTTCTTCTGGGTAGAAGCCTAGTAATGAGATTGTGGGGTCAAATGGGAGCTCTTCAAAGAAAATGAAACACCTAGGAAGATACCTAACAAAAGAGGTAAAGGGCCTCTATATAGAGAATTATGAAACCCTGAGAAAAGAAATAGCAGAAGACATTAACCAATGGAAGAGCATACCATGCTCATGGCTGCAAAGAATCAACATTTTTTTTATTGTAGAGGCAGAGTCTCACTGTACCACCCTCGGGTAGAGTGCCATGACTTCACACGGCTCACAGCAACCGTTAGCTCACTCTAACTCTTGGGCTTACGCGATTCTCTTGTCTCAGCCTCCCAAGCAGCTGGGACTACAGGCACCCGCCACAACACCTGGCTATTTTTTTGTTGCAGTTTGGCCGGGGCTGGGTTTGAACCCGCCACCTTCGGCATATGGGGCCGGTGCCCTACTCACGGAGCCACAGGCACTGCCCAGAATCAACATTGTTAAACTTCCCAGAGCAATCTACAGATTCAGTGTGATCCCCATTAAAATACCATCGTCACTCCCAAGATTTGGGAAAAAAAAGTAAAAGCCTTTCTTACATAGCTCTTGAGAGTAAAAGACCTTTCAGATGAGATTTCAAAAACAATAGCAAAATTTTGCAGAAACTCGTGTGTAGTAGTGAAGAAGGGAACAAAATTTGATGACAACACTTTTTCTTTTTTAGCCAGTAAATATTTTAAGAAGTTGATCAGGAAATTCAATAGAATCCTGAAGAGTGAAAAAAACAAGTTATGCCATGAAATATGGTATCATATGCTTGAACAAATCAAATTTGGAAGAGAAGTTTTCGGAATGCCAATCTATATTTGGTTAACTGGATCATAATGCTAATACTGAGTATAATCGTCCATGGACAAAGAATAGAGCAAGTTAGATGTAAATGGAACAGAGCCTCTCAGGGGTCACATAAGGACGTTCTGTAGAGTGATGGAATATTAAGGAGTGCCAAGTGATATATAATAAATACAGTTAAAGTATAAAATTTAGAAACATCATTTTTTTTCAGATTAACAACAAATGTCTCAATGTGTAGGCATAGACAATTAGGAATAATTCAAATTTTTACTTGCTAACTCTGGCCTGTATGTTTTATTGATATAAAGGAGACATTATATGATTTCTTGTCTCTATTAGCAAAATAATAACATATTATACTACTTTTAATAGCCAGACTGAGTGCAAAATATACTACTTTAATGGCTAGAGAGATGGGAAGGAGGTAGGGCTGATCTGAATCTGTTCTAAATTCTCTCGATTCTGAGCTAGGTGACTGGGAAGAAGGGGGCTCTTTTCTCTGAGTTCTCTAAGTTTAGGAAAACTACAATGAAAATGGTGTGTTTGAAAAAGCCACATATAACAGCAACCACAAAGGGAGGCTGGTTGAGGTGTGTGAGGAACATGTCCGGGACTGGCTAGCCCCTATCACTTTTCAAAATGATTCATGGACACGTGATAATTATTTCACAATCTAAGAAAATACCACCATGTAGGTATTTGGAGGTAAGACAGTCTCGTTAATAAAAAAGTTTAAGCAAATTATAAATAAAAGTGATGGAGGAAAGGGAGGGAAGGAGGAAGGCCCTATAGTCTCAGATCTCACGTTTAGGTTTTTGGTTGTTTCTTTCTTTTGTGTTGTAAATTTCAAAGAAATAAAGTTATCTGAACTGAGCTAAGAAACCATATTCTAGTATAAGTAACCCAGTTAATAGAATAATTTTGCCAAGTACACATTATTTTTATTGATATATTTTAATGTGCTTCAGAGCTGCTCATTAAAATATGCTGTGCTCTTATAAGCTTTTGGATGTTTTTAATCAATATGATCTAAAAGGTGATTTGAGAACAAGGTCACATTTCAGCCAGCTCATTCTAGTCCTGGTTCTGTGTCGTACTTTCATACCTAGAGAAGTCCCCATGGATGATTCTAAAATCATGGACTATGTTGTACCTGTGCAGCCAGTGGGCAATTTTTCTTGCAATATGAATGTGTTTCTTATCTGATAATGACACTCATTTTTTTTTGTTTGTTTCTGTTTGTTGTGGAAGAATGTCAAATTCATGAACCAGTTACTCTTCTCAAATATGCTCAAAGTCAGTAAGAAAAGTAAGGTCCTTTAGAAGTCACATTGAAACGCTTTCTCGACTTCTTCTGTCTACGTGAGTTTATCCTGTTGTTTTAGCTGGCGCTTGATGGGGGGTGGTGCCAGTAGCTTGAGGTCTCTCTCAGGGCAGGGTGGGTTCCGTGTGTGCTGCAGACACTGGGGTACCCACTGGGAGCATGGAGGGTTGGTTATAGTACGGCTTTTGGGCACAGAGGGACAGGATAAAACACAATTCTGTCAAATAAAAACAAATCCAAAATTAGGTAAGGAGAGACTTTATTTCAAAGGATTTTTGTAGGATAAAGACATCGCAATATGGAGAATGCTCCCCCCTCCCTTAAGATCTGCAAGTAAAGAAGGGATTTTCTCTCATGGTGAGTTGTGTGCCAGTATAGAAAGAACCGGGTGCAGGGCACAGGGGTGAGTGGCTGGTACAACGAGACACTGGACATTTCCCCCCAGGCCAGGCAATTCTTAGGTGGGTTGGTGAGGCCAGGTTGTTCCTGGTTCCAGTGCTCAATGGTGGGCCAAATTCAGGGTGCTGTGGTGAAAAGCTTAACTACCTGGGTTAGGGCAAGTCAGCAGTATTTGCTCCAGATTGGTCAATGGGTCCGACCATTTTTCAGTCAATCATTTATTAGACAATGAGTAGGAGTTTAGTGGGTCTATGTCTGGTCTTGTCATGGGCAAACAAATGGGCACCATGGTCTCATCTGGGTCATATGCAGCAGGGTATTTCTTTGCAAAAAGCCTTTCCCAGAACATGAAGGTGTGAAGGGGTTTCTCTTTCCTCTTTTCTGGGATCATGAGTCTTGAATGAGTTGTTAATCCCATCCTTCAGTACTAGAGTCAGGTAACAACTAGCTAGTAACCAACACATCCCTAGGCTAAGACGCAGAGATACAGCACACTTTCTGCAGAAATGATGTGTGGTATTCAATGACCAGCACAACCAAGACACAACCTAGCGTGGCCCAGACTTTCTGACCTGGAACAGGGACCTTGGCAGAATTACGTCCCAGGCAACATCTTCTCCATTTCTGCTCTCCTGAGCTTTAGTATAGTAACCTGCAAAGCCCTGTCCTTAAGGAGAGCACGGAGCTGAAACCGTCATCCCCATGCACACCCCACACTCCAGCCACGTAGATGTACTCAGAAGACCCTTCTCTGCACCAAGGTTTGTACGTATGCTGCTCTCCCGGGGAAGCCTGCACCTGCACCTTCTCTGACTGTTCCATGTCCAATGTCCAGCACAAGCCCACCTCTTCTCCCCAAAGATTTTCTTAGTAGCTGACCAAGCCCACCTCTTCTCCCCAAAGATTTTCTTAGTAGCTGATTTTCTTAGTAGCTTAGTCCCTGACTTCCTTGATTGACTCCTGTAACAGACTTTTACTAAACACCCACTGTGCATCAGGGTCAAAGGTGGCTGGACTTTGTTTTTATTCCTAAGATTTGAGTATTACTCACAGTTCACGACTTAGCCTTTAAGTTTTTGTTGTCACATGACCTGTGAGTGTTGTGCTGGTTAATGGTTAGCCATAGTCTCTGTGGGATGTGCGCGTGTGTTTGTGTGTGTGTGTGTATGTTCTGATTTATAGCATTTTCCAATTTTGATGGTGTAGCTCTTCCTATCATAAGTGATTTCAAACTACCATGAACCTGGAAAGAAATACACACAATTAGCTCTCTAGGGCCTCCAAGAGCCAGCCTCAGCTCACCACTCTACTGGACTAGGGAAACCATTTAGATAAGAACATTAATGCTTTGTTTCTCTAACCAGGTTATAAGACCCCATAGAGCAGGAAATAATTCATCATTGAATACTAGTAGTAAGGAAGTTACTATTTAACAGATAAATATTCACTGAGCAAATGAATGAAGAAATAAGTGGAGTGAAACATGTTCCACCTGTTTTCCCTGTGATTTGCAGAGCACCTCGCACTCCTCAGGTGCTGAAAAATATCTGCTTAGTCACTGAATGGAGCACTACTCCGCGGGGGTGAATTTGTGTTTCTGGCTGCAGGCTCCTCACAAATAGTAAAGGAAGCCCAATTCTATGTGCAGATCACGCACCCAGACCCACTCCTGGCCCTGGCTTCTTCCCTGAAGATGCTGCTTGTGTCTGAAGTCCTCTCTTTCAGCCTGTGCTTGGGTGTTTCATGATCCATGCAATTCCATCGCAGGGAAGGTTCTCTCCTGACCCACTGACAGGCTGGGTCCTGCACAAGTGCAGGTGTGCAAGCCGAGGGGCTTATGGGAACCTGTTCTTCCTTTTAAAAGTGGAGGCCAAGGAAATAATCTGCCTCTTTTGCCTCTACTTGTGTAAGGACGCATACGGTGGCAGCCATCCTGTGATCACAAAGGGAGTGCAGTGGAGGACAGAAACCAGCACTCTGAGGACACAGAGCAGAGAGAAGAGCTCACCTGAGACCTCCTAAGATCATCGCAGGAGAGTAGACCAGCCCTGGAGTTCTCTCACTGGATTCTCTGTTACAAAGATGATGAACATTCTTACTGCACAGACCACTTTCATCTAGAATGTATCCTGGTCATGTTCCTATGACTATCAACACCACAGTGTTGTTATTTATTAAATACTAGCCTCAAAGGCTCTTAGGAGCAAGGCACTGGGGCAGATGCTGTGTAGGTGACAGAAGATGGTGTCTTTTCAGTTTTCAAGTGAGGTGGGAGTGAGTTGAAGGACAGATTTAAAGTGGGCTGGCTCAGCGTTCTAGAATGGAAAGCTGAGAGCAGAATTTGGAGGGTTCTAT